>NW_026522057.1:0-10000000 GCF_021234435.1 Artibeus jamaicensis
AGAAAAAAAAGAATGTACACAAGCCCACTCCCCCCCCCCAGGAAGCAGCACCAGAAGGGCCCAGTTTGCTTGTGGGAAGTGGGAGAAGGGATTGAAATCCCGGAGAGCGCAAACAAGTGCCATTGCTCCCTCTCTGACCCTGCCCCCACATACAGCACCACAACCCAGGAGCTTTCCAACCCCTAAAGCTCCTAAAACTCCTCCCCTTACTAGTAACAGGCCCAACAAGAGAAAAAATGGCTCAAAGGGAAGAACAGATCAAAGCCCCAGAGCCAATACACCTAAGTGACCAAGAGATAGCCAATCTATCAGATGCACAGTTTAAAACACTGGTGATAAGGATGCTCACAGAACTAGTTGATTTTGGTCACAAATTAGATGAAAAAATGAAGGCTACACTAAGAGAAATGAAGGAAGATGCACAGGGAATCAACAGTGATGGGAAGAAAACTGGAACTCAAATTAATGGAGTGGACCAGAAGGAAGAAAGAAACAACCAAACAGAAAAGAATAAAGAAACAAGAATTCAAAAAATGAGGAGAGCCTTAGGAACCTCCAGGACATCTTTAAATGCTTCAACATCCAAATTATTGGGGTATCAGAGTGGAAGAGGAAGAGCATCAAGTGGAAAAGTTATTTGAACAAATAATGAAGGAGAACTTCCTCAATCTGGCAAGGAAAATAGACTTTCAAAACTCCAGGAAGCTCAGAGAGTACCAAAGAAGTTGGATCCAAGGAGGAACACACCAAGGCACATCATAATTACATCACCCAAGATTAAAATGAAGGAGAGAAATCTAGAAGCAGAAAGATATAAGGGAACAGTCACCTACAAAGAAGTTCCCATAAGACTATCAGTTGATTTCTCACAAGACACCCTACAGGCAAGAAGGGGTTGGAAAGAAGTATTCCAAGTCATGAAAGACAAGGACGTTCATCCAAGATTGCTCTATCCAGCAAAGCTTCCATTTAGAATGGAAGGGCAGATAAAGTGCTTTTCAGATAAGATCAAATTCAAGAAGTTCATCATCACCAAGCTCTTATTATATGAAATGTTAAAGGGACTTCCCTAAGAAAAGGAAGATAAAAAAATATCAACAATAAGAAGACACCAAACTCACATTTATTAAGAACCACACCTAAAACTAAAGAAACTAAGCAAACAATTAGAATAGGAACAGAACCACAGAAATGGAGAACACATGGAGGGTTAGCAACAGGGGAGTGGGAGTAGGAGAGAGGGGAGAATAATACAGAAAATAAGTAGCATAAACAGTAGGTAGAAAATAGACGGGGGGCAAGAATAGTGTGGGAAATGTAGTAGCTAATGAAGTTATGACCCATGGACATGAAGTAAAGTGGGGGAATGTGGATGGGAGGGGGTTGAGGGTGGGAGGGAATAAAGGGGGAAATGGGACAAGTGTAATAGCATAATCAATAAAATATATTTTAATAAATCCTTCATGAACACCATTTCAGAGATATCTACATCTAGCCCCATGGTTTGCCCAACCCTTTCCCACAAAAGTTGCCCTGGATAGTAAGGCTGGCATTCACACCAATATGTGGAGTTCATGAAATACTCACCTGCTACTCAGAAACACTGGATAAAGCACATCAAATGTGACATGCAACCTGGGGAGTTTTGGGACTGCCAAGTGTGGTCTCCATTCTCAAACCCACAAATCATCTCTTTACATTAATGGTAAAGAGATGATTTACCAGATGATTTGTTGTCTTCAGAGACAACAAATCTCTGAAGCCAGGCTGCCTGGCTGTCAATCCTATCTCTACCCCTTACAAATGGGTGATCTTGGGCAGGCAGATGACCTCTCTGTGCCCTTGTTTGCTCACCTAGAGTTGTGGGATTTAAAAACTATTTTATGGAATTGTTACAGGAGAAAGCATAAATTCTTTGCTCAGTGCCAAGAACATAGTAAGTGCTCTGCTCAGTAAATGTTAGCTATCACCAAGCATTATGAGCCCACCTACATAGAAGAAACAGAGGACTGGACTGAGAACGAAAGAGTTACAACCAAAATTTAGATCCAGACTTTTTGATTCCAAAGTCCACTACTTTCCCTCACTCTGATGGTTAAAAGTTGGTGCTGAGCCAGGTAAGAAAGAGTCAGGGTCCAAGGGTCCCTGGGGTTAGAGACAGAGGGGTGGAAAATAACGACAGAACTGGGGAGAGGTTGAGAGGAATTAGTGTGAAAAGTTACATGGTTTGGTTTTGGTCTGGACAAGAGCCCAGGATTTAAGGCAGAAAGTAAGCAACTTGTTTTGTGTGGGTGGTCACTTGTGACGAGGTAGGGCATGGAAGGATGGTTTTGCAGAGTAAGAGTGTAGACAGGTGAAGGAGCAGGTCAGGAGCAAATGGGGCACCTTGGAAGGCTGGCTGTCAGGGAATTTTTCCAAATATATTTTGTTTTAGTACCCAAATTATGGGCCTTGGATTTGATATTGGGGGAGAGAATTGTAAAAAAGAGTGAGGGAAACACATTAACTTTCCCATGCCTTTCTCTTGTAGAGATGATCTCCATGACGGTTTCAGTGCCCATCCTGCTCTCTTGTGCTCTCCACATCACAAACTCCTATTCATTCCTGAAGACCCCATTCACTTCCTTTAGTTTTCTCCTCCTCTGGGTAGACCTACGCTGCCTTTCATTTCTCCAGTAAAGGCCTTATTCTATTTCATTGTATTGTTTTCTGACCTTATGTACTAGATGCATACTCTAAGAAATATCTGTCAAGTGACTCACTGAATGAATGAATGAATGAATGAATTAATGAATTATCATTCCCATGACATGGTTGGGGAAAAGATTATTTTTCCACCTACAAAAGGAGAAACTGAGGCTAAGTGAGTATCAGTTGCTGACTTCATATGCAGTGGGCCAGACCTGGGGCTGAACATCCTGAGGACAAGACTGACCAGCACATTCACCTTGTGTCATAACTGAAAGGTGGACTAGGACAAGTATGGGGAACACTTCTGATGTAGGTAGGCAGGCAGTTTCGGAGACAACACAGAAGGATCCTAACCCCAACCCAAACTCTCAGTAACTACTTTCCCTATCTGTAACTACTTTGTATCTCTAGAATACAAATAATAAGGAAATAACAACACCTATAGAACATTTGGCGAACTGACTGTGATTTCTGGAACTCAGCTTTCATGTGTGTTTTGCTTGCAGCTGTGTCATGATACCCAGCATACTGGCTGGCACATAATAGGTGCTCTTTGTACATTTTTTAGGAAAGTAATGAGTAGAAAGTTGAAGTGTGCGAAACCATGGTCAGTGTCAGCTGAAAAAGCTTTTCTTCCTATTCCCCAAGGTGGAGCCAGCACAGTTAATCAACTCTAGTGACTCTAAGTTCTGCCCTCCCCCTCCACCCTCCACCTCCCCACTGGTGGGAGGGACAATACTTGCAGACTGGCCTCATGTAGTCAGAGACAGTCAGCCATCCAGAAGCCACTGCACCACGAGTGTGTCTGTGCTGAGCCTCACCAGAGCCATGGGCGGCATCTGTGTGCTTCTGCAGGTGACCTTCCTACTGGGTCTGGTTCTGCTGCTGCTCAAGACAGCCCAGGTCTACCTGCACAGACAGTGGCTACTCAAAGCCCTCCAGCAGTTCCCGTGCCCTCCTTCCCACTGGCTGTTTGGGCACCAGCAGGAGGTAAATGCAAGAGGGACAGGAGTGTGGGAAGGCAAGGAGGGCAGGGGATTGCCAAGCACAACCATGGTCAGCAAGTCTGTGGGACAAAGTCTTATTGTATGAGAAGTACATGGTCATGGGGGCAAAACCCAGTTTACCCCTCCGGTGATGGCTCCTCATACCATGTGCTGCTGTGCTCAGTCTGTCACATCTCCCTTCCTTAGGTAGACCTTCAGGCTATTTTGGCAGCCCAGCACTTTGAGGACAATGGCTGTTCCTTAGTCTCTCTGCTACAGGATCACAGAACAGAACTTCTAGATGCTTTCCTTCCTGTATTCGCTCATTTCCATCCCCTCTGCCAGGCCCTAAGTTTCCTGGGACATAAACATGGATCTCATGGATCCCTGCCTGTGAGGGTTCACAGTCTGTGGAGACAATAGACAGGGATTTAAAGGTGTCAGGTCACAGGAAGAGAGGCTCACCCACAGGGTGGCTGCAGGTAAGATCAGGAGTAGGGAACCCACCAGCTTGGTTGGCCTGCAACACTGAGGCTTTTCAGACTGGTGATGGCAGTGCTAAAACCCTGACAAGTTAATGGCACATATGAGCAGGAGGGCTTCCAGAATGGCCCAAGGTAGGAGTACTGGCATTTGAGTTGCACCAGTAAAAAGAATCTCTTTTCCTCTCAGCTCTCATTCCCCAAATGCCTGCCCTATGAGCTCCTTTTGGCTAAGGATATTGTACCTCTTTCTGAACCCTCAGACCCAGCACAGTGCCTGACACCAAGGGAGGCTTGACTCAGGGACTAACAGGAAAGAAGCAGCTTGCAGGCTGGGTGACAGACAGTGCTACCCAGCCAGTTCTGTTTGCACTAGTCCCTGGGGGAAGGGTGCAGAGCAAGGTGAGGGGCCGGCATGGAGGGAGACTAACCCAGGGTTTGTGCATTGAACAAGCCTGACGAGAAAAAGAGGACAAGTGATTATCAGCAGAGCGAAGCCAAAAATGGGAACTCTTCATGTCAACCACGGAGACACAGCCAAAGCCCAGTTTGTTCATGCAAATGTGGTACTAATGACTTCCAGATTGTTTGTTGATTTGGAGAAACTGTGATTTGTGTTGATGCAGTTCTCACCTTTCTGAGATAGGATCTGATGGAGGGCACTACTACACTTTCCTCCTGTGACTTCCCAATGACACTGAGCATCTTAGATGACATATAGACTCAGAAAGAGAATATTTATATATTTATATAACAAACACATTTCATGCAGCCACATTTTCCTTGCTTTATAATACTGCCTGAGATTTTCATATATTCAATACCTCTGGCTATTGGCTAAGTCATGAATAGAATGCCAGATGTTCCATCCACACTGAAGCTAATCTTTCAGACTAGATGATGTCTGACAAGGTGGGCAGTTACCATACGGGCCCTGTTGCCAAGATACCTAGATTCATATCCCAGCTCTACCACATACTTCAAATGCCTTCTCTATCACTTCTAATCTGTAACTTGTGGATGATAATGATATTTATAGCACACAAACGAGTTATTAAAATGTTGGTATTGTGCATGGCATAGACCAAAGGCCATCACTGCACTCTCTCCTAAGAGAGACAACCTTCTTAATGCCTAAGAAGGACAACCATGCTGAAGGTGCAAACTCTCTGCTTTAAATAGAATCTAATAGGGACCATAGAAAAGGAAATTAATGTCTCTGGGATTCAAACAATCCAAACTGCCCCATTTCCATCCATGTCCTCCCACCAACACATGCATACCTGCCATGACAGCAGAGCCCACATCTGACTATAGCTTGTGTGGCCAAACTATAATCTGTCCATCTACACTCTTTGTATCTCCCTTTGGAAAAATTGATTTGTGGCTCTAGTTCCTAAGATCAGCCAGATAAGGACAACTAAAGGGCACCACCACCTGTGTGGAGAGGCTGAAGCGTGACGGCCAGAGGGACACTGGGTATTTGCCTACAGGTTTCTGACCCCTGCCACCATGGGCACCATCCCCTCTACAAGAGTCTCTACTGGCTCTGGACACAGACACTCAGGGACACATGGGAGTCCCAACTGGTGGACAGGAAGGCAGACAGACCAGTGTATACCTAAATGGGCTAGAGAGAAGAATGGAAAGGCAGAACAAAGTGTAGCTCCTCTCGGTTCCCAAAGGGATCTAAGGAGAGTGCCCAGGAACAGAATTTGGGGGGACCTTGAGCACCAAGCAATTAGAAAGACATGCTACTGTGTGGAAGGATTTTCTCCCCACCTGCACCAACACTCGAACATAAGCTTCATGAGAGCACAGACCTCCAGCAACTAGGATGATGATTAACCCAAAGTGCTCGATACATAGTTATAAAATAAGTGAGTGAGTGAATCCATCTATTCATCTATTCACTTGTGTGTTTGTTCATCACTATAGAGAAAACCTTTTGGGAAGTCTTCGCAGCCCACCTGCTCTGAGATTTTTCCCCAAAAAGGGTGGGCCCCTGAATACCCTATACAACCCCAGCCACACTTGATTGTAGTAGGTAAATGCCTTGGCCGTATTACAATCCTATCTTTAATAGGATTCCCAGTGTCCCTCAGACATGACATATGGTAGAATGGTGCCAATCGGGAAGAATACAAGTGCTCTTTCCTCCCCGTGCCCTCAGCTCCATGAAGACTGGGATTGTTGTCTGTTTATCTGTGACCATACTGCCAGCTTCTAGAAATTGTCACGTAGACCCCAGTAGACACTTGGTAAGAGAATGAAAGCATGTGTGCACAGAGAGGAATGAGAGACTCAGTCCTGGCCGCTCTCCAGTTCCCAGTTCTGCCCTTTCCACACCATGGCTGCCTGCCCCCTGCCTTATGCCCTGTGAAACACCATGGAGCCCTCAGCCTTCTCTTTATTCCTTTTCTCTTTCTTATATTGCTCAAGATTATATCTATCACTTGCAATAAGAATTTTAAACGAGACTCACTCATTCATTCTCCTGCACAGGCTCATTCATTTCTCCTCAGACTTTTTTATTCTTGTAAAAATAAGCCATAATTCCTAAAAGCCATACTCTACGAATACAGAGATTACAGATATTAAAGGTAAATTTGCAAACATGGGGCCCAGCAATTTGAACACTGGGTTGAGATATGATAGTACAGACATCCAGGTTATTGTGGGAACACTGGGGTCAGCAGGCTTGGGTGTAAATGGGCTCAGCTGGGCATAGCCTTCAAGGTTTCCTCATTCTTAAGTGAAACAGGAGAATGTAATCTGTCCACACTCACAGGTGTGCCTTGATCATCACACAATCGTACTGCTTTGTTACGGAGCTTAACAAATAGGGTGGCTAAAGCAGCAAAATTGAGTGTCTCGTAGTTCTGGAGACTAGAAGTTTAAGATCAAGATGTTTGTAGGGTTGGTACCTTCTGAAGACTGTGAACGAACCATGTGCTCAAGGGCTCTCTCCTTGGTTAGTAAACCACAATCTTCTCCACGAGTCTCTTCATATCATCTTTTCTCTTAGTGACAGTTCCTCTGTCTATACTTCCCCTTTTTCATAAACACATTTATAGTGGATCAGGGCTCACTTTAATGACCTCATTTTAACCTAATTACTACTATAAAGGTGGTATCTTGAAAGAAAGTCACATTCTGAGATACTAGGGATTAAACCTTTCAAGATATGAATTTGAAAGGGACAAAATTCAACAAATAACTCAAACATAAGTCTGGGTAAAAGGCATGTGCATCATTCAGTCCATAACTGAACATTTATCAAACACATACTATGTGTAAGTGTCTAAGGGCAGTTCTGAGTGAGGGCTCAATCGCAAGCCAGTATCTGACCTTAGATCAAGTCTTGATGAAGAGCAAGAATCCAGATCACAACCTGGTCATTAGAGCCAGTTCCAAGCTCCTAATCACAGCTAATACATCCAGAATTTTATCCCTCTAGCTGTTTTACCCTTCACCAGCACTCCAAGCACTAGACCTAAAGAGAAAGGTTTTGTTGATTTGTCTTTCCCTTGCTTATAGTTCCAGAATGACCAGGAGTTACCACAGCTTCTAAAAAGGGTAGAGAAATTTCCACATGCCTGTCCTCGCTGGTTGTGGGGGAGCGAGGTCACACTTCTGGTTTATGACCCTGACTACATGAAGGTGATCCTAGGAAGATCAGGTGAGAGTGAAACCTGAATTGTGTCTGGAGCAGCTCTTCCCTCTGTCTTGTGAAATTCCACTGGAGATTTCAGTTCTGCCAGAATTCTCTGAACCCTCTACCAACCACCCTTCCAGACCACAAGCCAGCTTAAGATCAACAATATCTGCTCTAACTGGATGCTTAAACAGCCTGCTGGGCCAATATCTCTTCCATGTTCTTTATTTTTTGTTGTTTCCTTCCTTCCTTCCTTCCTTCCTTCCTTCCTTCCTTCCTTCCTTCCTTCCTTCCTTCTGTTTCTTCCTTTCTCCTTTAATCAGATTTGCGATTATCTGTTATATAAATTCCCCAGATCTGAAAGACAATTTCTATCAACCCTGACTTTGGTTTCACACTTCTAATTGTTGCCTGTCCTAAAGACATGAAGCTTCCAGAGACTGCAGGAAGATGATAGACCTCTATGTTTTCTGTGGCACTGAATATGGTGCCTATGTTTCTGGCTGATTGACCATCCTAATCCTGTGGGCATTCTGCTTCTGGGACACTAAGTCTGCCTTCCTGAGCTCACAGCAACTATTGGAACAGAGAGACTTGGAGATGAGAGGCAGGTGGGAGACAAACTGCCAGCTGAGGATGACAGCCCATGGTCTGAACCACAGCTGCCTCCTGGGGGTTCCCTGCCTTGTTTGAAATCCTCCAGTTTCCTCTAATGCCTTTTTATTACTTTTCAGATCCGAAGGATCAGGCTGCGTACAGATTCCTGGCTCCATGGATTGGTAAGTATGTCTAGCCAGTCCTGTGGGGTCCACCTGCCTTACCAAGAGCTATCTCCGACTCACAGAGAACAGGTAACCAGCACCATATCACTACCCTCATCTCTGAATCAAGCCTTATTTCTCTTCTAATAAAACCTCACTGCTTCCAGGTCATGGTGAGAGCCCCTCTGAAACCCAGCTTCTTCCCATCACCTCTCAGTGCTCCCCAATGTTTTCAGAGTGGCACTTACTTACAAACTTCTATTACCAGCCCCCAACTCCATCTCACCCTTTAACTCACAGTTGTCATAGTAATATGCCATGTACCTTCCACTTTGGGAAATTCACATTCCTGAAATATACTGGCCTTTCCTTCCTCTGCCCATGATGTACCTTTTTCTGACATCCCTGGTTCCTTCCAAATTGTCCCCAGTCATCCTTCTGATTCCATCTCCCCACCCCCACACACCTATCTGTGGCCAGGGTATGGTTTGCTCCTGTTGAATGGACAGGCCTGGTTCCAGCACCGGCGAATGCTGACCCCAGCCTTCCACTATGACATCCTGAAGCCCTACCTGGGGATCATGGCTGACTCTGTCCGAGTGATGCTGGTAAGTCCATCCCTCTCTCATCTGCACACACCCACTCATGGCACAACTCACATGGTCCATTCTAGGATATATGGAACCCTGGGACATCCATCAGACAGAGCTAACCAAAACAACTCAGCCAGTCAGAACTTACCATGTGACAGAGCTTCCCAAAGAGGATAGGACAGGAGGTACCTAGGCACCAGCTTGAGTTCACATGAATTTGGCCATTGCCAAGGGAAAGGAGGGCCGTGGAAGGAACAGGTCCACTCACCTCTCACCTCCACATCTTCAGCACAATGGGCTAGAGGACACTCCTTCCTCTTCACAATAAGACAAATCACCACTAGCACACCTGAGCAGTGACAGCTTCAGTGACACGATGGACATTCCAGGATGACATTCAGGTGGACTCTGGCTTGGAGCACAGGCTTCAACATGAAACTGAGTCATTGTGTGGAAGGGAATGGAGATTACATCCTCACTCACAGAGCTAGGTCTTGCCATCGCATCACCTGTTACCTGGTCTCCGATCTCCACAACTATGCTCATTTGATGAGTAAAAGAGTTAAAGTCTCTGGTGTCCCTTCCTTAGTGGCCCTAGTACTGGTCACTTATGTTTCCTCTTGCCTTGACATATTTGCTACCTAGAGTTAGAGGGCAGCAGGTGTCCCTCAGTTCTAGCTTAACCCCACACAAAAGTCCCTCTTTGTCCCCTGAGAAACAATTTTTCTGGTCTGCTTAAATGTGATTACCATAACTGATTTCTAAATTTCAAAAGTATTTCAAGCCATTACCAGCAAATGTCTTCAATTTTATAATCAAAGGTTGTGAGAATATAGCTCAAAATTTATTATTTGCCTTACTGTCTAAATGTGCTATAATGCCTCTGCTCTGGAAAGTGAGGGATGCCAAACAGGTGTCTGGAGAGAAAGAGACAAAATGGCTTTGTCAGCTACTGCCCTCTGGAGCAGTAGACTTGGGTCAATGTCTCCCTCCCACTACAGGACAAATGGGAGGAGCTCATCAGCCAGGACTCCCATCTGGAGATCTTTGAACATGTCTCCTTGATGACCCTGGACACCATCATGAAGTGCGCCTTCAGCCAGCAAGGCAGCATCCAGACAGACAGGTCTGTGATGATCCTGCAGCTGCAGGCTTTTTGTTTCTATCAACTGATATGGACTCAGTGGAGAGGCAGTTCAGGCAGGAGTGAGGCTCACCAACTCAAAAAGCAAGAATCTGTCCAGAGCTGCTGACCATGAACAAATTGCAGTCCAGACCAAAGCTTGACTCACCCACAGATTCCTATTCCCTGGCATAGGCTCATTCCTGTTGGTTCATATCACTTCTTTGTTTGTTTTTTTAAATTATATTATTTTTGTTCCATTACAGTTGTCTGCATTTCCCCACCACCACTCCCCATCATCCCAGCCAAATCCAACTCCCTCTCTTCCTACACCCTCCCTTTGGTTTTGTCCATGTGTCTTTTATAATAGTTCCTGAAACCCCTTCCCCCCACTAGACCCTTTCCCCTCCCCTCTGGTTACTGTCATATTGTTCTTAATTTTAATGTCTCTGGTTATATTTTGCTTGTTTCCTCTTTTGTTGACAATGTTCCAGTTACAGGTGAGATCATATGGTATGTATCCCTCAAGGCTTGGCTTATTTCAGTGAGCATAATGCTCTCCTGTTCTATCCATGCTGTTGCAGGAGGTAGGAACTCCATCTTCCTCTCTGGTGCCTAATATTCCATTGTGTAAATATAGCATGATTTTTCGATTTATTCATTTATCAATGGGCAGTTAGGTTGCTTCCAGCACTTGGCTATTATAAATTCTGTTGCTATGAACATTGGGGTGCAAAGGTTCTTTTGGATTGGTGTTTCAGGGTTCTTAGGATCTAATCCCCGCCGTGGAATTGCTGGGTCAAAAGACAGTTCCATTTTTAGTTTTCTGAGGAAATTCCATGCTGTTTTTCACAGTGGTTGTACCAGTCTACATTCCCACCAAGAGTGCACTAGGGTTCTCTTTTCTCCTCATGCTCTCTAGCACTTGTTTGTTGATTTGTTGACAATGGTCATTCTGACCTGTGTGAACTGGTATCTCATTGGAGTTTTAATTTTCATCTCTCTGATAACTAGTGATGCCGAGTACCTTTTTCTATGTCTCTGGGCCCTCTGTATGTCCTTCTTGGGGAAGTGTCTGTTCAATTCTCTTGCCCACTTTATAATTGGGTTTTTTGTCTTCCTGAATGGAGTCATATGAGTTCTTTATATATTTTGGAGATCAAATCCTTTTCCGAGGCATCATTGGCAGATATGTATCTCCATATACTTGGTTCTCTTTTAATATTTTTCTTTAGCCATGCAGAAGCTTTTTAATTTGATGAGGTCCCACTTGTTTACTCTTTCCTTTATGTTCCTTGCTTTAAGAAACACATCACACTTCTGCCAAGATGGAGGTGTAGGTGGAAACATTGTGCCTTATACACAACCATGTTTAAAGATAACAAAGTTTTAGGAAAACAAATATGCAGCCGTAACACAGAAAATTAAACTATTGAAATCTGACAACAAGGAACCCTTCAGCTAGAGCAGTAAGAGGGGTAGAGCCAGTGGCTGGTGGATCTGGGTTGGGCAGGAAAACTCAGCCAGACCAACCCAGGCAGGCAGTTGGCGGTTGGCAGATCCCAGGCATGGTGCTGCGAAGGGTAAACCCAGTGAGGGCACAAGGCAGCAGGCTGATCGCGGTAACACATTCGCGTGCAGATAAAACACTGAAGGAGTGAGCAGAGAGACAGATTGCGCAGGCCCCAGTGGTGGGAAGCAGCAGGGAGGACCGCCATGGCCCCGCTCTGACCCTGCCCCCACATACAGCTTCACAAACCAGTGACCTGGGTGTCCCTGCCCTTGTGAACACCTAAAGCTCCCCTCCTCATATGTAAGGGGCGCGAACAAACCAAACATGGCTAAAGAAGAACTCAAAGCCCCAGAGTCCATAACTCTAAACAATCGAGAAATAGCCAAAGTTTCAGATGCACAGTTCAAAACACTGGTGATCAGGATGCTCACAGAACTGGTTGATTTTAGTCACACAAATTAGAGAAACATATGAAAGCTAAACTAATTGAAATTTTAAAAATGCACAGGAGGGACTTCTGCCAAGATGGAAGCATAGGTGGATATGCCGTACCTTCTCACACAACCAAGTTTAGAGACAACTAAGTATTAGCAACAGAAAACATAGCCAGATTACAGAAAATGGAACTTTTCAGAAGTCTGTTAACAACAAATTCTTCAGCCTGACCAGTAAGGAGCGAAACCAGCAGCAGGTGGAGTGGGTTGCCCAGGAAAACTCAGTCAGATGGACTCAGGCAAGCAGAATCCAGGCGCAGAGTTGGACCTAGTGACCGACCAAGCGAGCGACCGCGGGAAAACAGTGAGGGAACAGGGCTGCGGGTTGACTGTGGTCACGCATTTGTGCGCGGATAGACAAGCGAGGGAGTGGGCGAGTGGACCAGGAACCAGCGGGTCCCCACAGCAAGCGGCAGGGAGGGCGCCGCCATTTCCCTGCTCTGACCCCACCTCCACATACAGCATCATAACCCAGCGACTCTGAGTGGCCCGGCCCTGGTGAACCACCTAAGGTGCTGCTCCTCACCCAGCTGCACAAAACAACAGAGGGTGCCACCATTTCCCCGCTCTGACCACACCCCCACATACAGCATCACAACCCAGCGACCTGGGAGTTTAAGGCGCCGCTCCTCACACTTAAAGGGTCAGAACAGACCAAAAATGGCTCAAGAAGATCTCAAAGCCCCACAGCCTATAAATCTAAGCCATGAAGAAATAGCAAAACTCTCAGATGCACAGTTTAAAACACTGGTCATCAGGATCCTCGCAGAACTGGTTGATTATAGCCACAAATTAGACAAATATATGAAGGCAAAACTGATTGAAATGAATGGAATTGCACAGGAAACCAATAGCGATGAAAAGGAAACTGGGACTCAAATCAATGGGTTGGACCAGAAGAAAGCAAATAATGGCCAAACAGAAAAGAGTCAAGAAGCAAGAATTCAAAGAAATGAGGAGAGTCTTAGGAACCTCCAGGACATCTTTAAATGCTCCAACATCTGAATTATAGGGGTACCAGAAGGGGGAAAGGCACAGCCACCAGTGGAAAACTTATTTGAACAAATAATAAAGGAGAATTTCCCCAATCTGGCAATGGAAATAGACTTCCAAGAAATCCAGGAAGCTCACAGAGTCCCAAAGAAGTTGGACCCAAGAAGGAACACACCAAGGCACATCATCATTATATTAGCCAATATTAAAATGAAGGAGAGAATCCTAGAAGCAGCAAGAGATAAGGGGACAGTCAACCTACAAAGGAGTTCCCATCAGACTGTCAGCGGATTTCTCAAAAGAGACCTCACAGGCAAGAAGGGGCTGGAAAGAGGTATTCCAAATCATGAAATCCAAAGACCTACAACCAATATTGCTCTATCCAGCAAAACTTTCATTTAGAATGGAAGGACAGATAAAGTGCTTCTCAGATAAGATCAAATTCAAGGAGTTCATCATCACCAAGCCCTTATGATATGAAATGTTAAAGGGACTTATCTAAGAAAAAGAAGTTAAAAAACATGAACAGTGAAAGGACAACAAACTCACAGTTATTAACAACCACACCTAAAACGAAAGCAAACTAAAAGGACAGCTAGATCAGGAGTGGAAACATAGAAATGAAGATCTCAAGGAGGCTTAGCAACAGGGGAGTGAGAGGAGGAGAAGGGGGGAGAAGATACAGAAAATAAGTAGCATAGACAGTAGATAGAAAATAGATGGGGGGGCAAGAATAGTATGGGAAATATAGAATCTAAAAAACTTGAGACGCATGGTCATAAACTAAAGGGGGGGAATGGGGACGGGGAGGTAGGGTGGAGGGGAATGAAGGGGGGAAATAGAACAACTGTAATGACATAATCAATAAAATTTAAAAAAAAAAAAAGAAACACATCAGTGAAGATGTTGCTGCGTTGAATGTCTGAGATTTTCCTGTCAAGGTTTTCATCTTTTACCCACCTTGAATTTATATTTCTGTATGGTGTAAGTTTGTGATTGAGTTTATTTTTCCGCAGGTATCTGTCCAGATCTCCCAACACCATTTGTTGAAGAGGATATTTTTACTCCACTTTATGCTTCTTTTCCCCTGTCAAATATTAATTGACCATAGACACTTGGGTTTATATCTGGGCTCTCTGTTCTGTTCCATTGATCTATGTTTGTGTTCTTATGCCAGTACCTGCCTGTTTTGATTACAGTGGCCTTGGACTACACTTTGGTACCAGGTATTGTGATGCCTCCTACTTTGCTCTTTTCTCAAAATTGCTGCATCTATTCAAGGTCATTGGTTGTTCCATATGAATTTCTGAAATGTTTGTTCTATATCTGTGAAATATGTCATTGGCACTTTAATACTGTGCATTGGCACTTCAATGCATAGGGATTGCATTGAATCTATAAATCGCTTTGGGTACTATGGACATTTTGATGATGTTAATTCTTCTAATCCATGAGCATGGTACATGCTTCCATTTGCTTGTGTCTTCCTAAATTTCTTTCTTCAGTGTTGTATAGTTTTCTGAGTACAGGTCTTTTACCTTCTCAGTTAGGTTTATTCTTAGGTACTTTATGTTTCCTTTTCCTATATCAAAAAGAATTTTTTTCCTGTTTTCTGTTTCTGATATTTCATTGTTGGTGTACAGAAATGCCTTTGATTTCTGAATATTGACTTTGTATCCCACCGTTTTGCCAAATTCACTTATTAGGTCGAGTAGGTTCTTGGGTGGAGTCTATAAGATTTTCTATGTACACTATGATGTCATTTGCAAACAAGGAAAGTTTTGCTTCCTCCTGTCTAATTTGAATGCCTTTTATTTCTCATTGTTGTCAGATTGCTGTAGCCAGGACTTCCAATACTATGTTGAAAAGGAGTAGTGAAAGCAGGCATCCTTGTCTTGTTCCTGATCTTAGTGAGAAAGCTCTAAGTTTTTGCCCATTGAGTTTGATGTTGGCTGTAAGTCTCTCATATAAGGCCTGTATGCTCACTCTATTCCCACTTTGCTAAGTGCTTTTTAACATAAATAGGTGCTGTACCTTATCAAATACTTTCTCCACATCTATTGATATTATCGTGTGATTTTTGTCTTTCATTTTGTTTGTGTGATGTATTACATGTATTGGTTTGCGAATATTGTACCATCCTTGCATCCCTGGGATGAATCCCACTTGATCATGACATATGATCTTTATAACATATTCCTGGATACAGTTTGCCAGTATGTTGTTGAGGATTTTAGTGTCTATGTTCATAAGTGATATTTGCCTGAAGTTTTCTTTCTTTGTTGTGTCTTTATCTGGTTTTGGGATTAAGATGATGCTGGCTTCAAAAACAAATTTGGGTGTTCCATCTTCTTGAATTTTTTGAAATAATCTGTGAAAAACAGGGGTTAGTTCTTCCTTAAATACTTTATAAAGTTCTCCTGTGAAATGGTCCTATCCAGGACTTTGCTATGTTGGAAGCTTTTTGATTACTGCTTCAATTTCATCAACTGTTATTGGTTGTTCAGGCTTTCTGCTTCTTCTTCATTCACTTTTGGAAGATTATATTTTTCTAGAAATTTGCCCATTTCACCTAGGTTTTAAATTTTTGGTATATAGTTCTTCATAGTACTTTCTTACAATGCTTTGTATTTCTGTGGTGTCAGTTGTAATCTTTCCTCTTTCATGTCTGATTGTGTTTATTTGGGTCCTCTCTCTTTTTCTCTTGATGAGTCTGCTTAAAGCTTGTCAATTTTGTTTATCTTCTACAAGAACCAGCTTCTGGATTCATTGATTCTTAGAATTGTGCTTTTACTCTCTATGTCATTTAATTTTGCTCCAGTCTTGGTTATTTCTTACCTGCTGCCTGCTCTGGGCTGTCTTTGTCATTGATCCTCGAGTTCTTGTATGCATTGAGTTAGGTCATTTGTTTGAAATTTTTTAAATCATTTTTAGGCAGGCCTGTATCGCTATGAACTTCCCTCTCAGGACTGCCTTCACTGTGTCCCATCAGTTTTAGATTATTGTGAGTTCATTTTCATTTGTTTCCAGAATCTTTTTGATTCCTTTCTGAATCTCATCCTTGACTCATTCATTGTTTAATAGCATGCTACTCTATGTCCATGAGTTTGAGTGTTTTGGGATTTTTTTCCTTTGAGGTTGGTTTCTACTTCCAGTCCCTTGTGGTTGGAGTAAATCCTTCATATGATTTTAATTTTCTTGAATTTGTTGAGGCTTGTATGGTGTCCTGTCATGTGGTCTATCTTTGAAAATATACCATGTGCATTTGAAAAGAATGCATATTTTGCTTCTTTGAGAGGAAAAGCTATATATATATATATCAGTAAAGTTCACATCATCTAGGCCTTTATTCAATGCCACTATATCTTTGTTGATATTTTGCATGGGAGAATATTTATTTTTGACAGTGGGGTGTTAAAATTTCCCACTATAATTGTGTTGCTGTCAATATCTTTCTTGAAGTCCTCTAAGACTTTCTTTATATATTTGGGTGCTCCTATGTTGGGTGCATATATATTTATAATGTTTATGTCTTCTTGATGGATTCTTCCCTTGAGTATTATGAAGTGACCTTCTGCATCTCCTTTTATGGCTTTTTTTTTAAGTCTATTTTGTCTGATATGAGTATTGCTACCCCAGCTTCTTTTCCCTGTCCATTTGCTTGGAATATTTGTTTCCAGCCCTTCACTTCAGTCTATGTATGTCCTGTGTTCTGAGGTGGGTGTCTTGTAGACAGCATATGTGTGGGTCATGATTTTTTATCCATTTAACTATTCTCTGTTTTTTGATTGGGGCATTTAATCTATTTTGTTTAAGGTTGTTATTGATAGGTACTTATTCATTGCCATTTTTTCATACCTGTCCTCCTCTCTCTGTCACTGTTTTCCTGCCTGGTCTTCAAGCAGACTTTGTAGCATCTCTTGCAGAGCTGGTTTGGAGAAGGTATGTTCTTTGAGGCTTCTTTTGTCTGGGAAGCTTCTTATTTGGCCTTCCATTTAAATTGAGCGCTTTGCTAGAAAAAGTAGTCTCGGTTGCAGACCCTTGGTTTTCATTACTTGGAATATTTCTTGCCATTCTCTTCTTGCTTGAAGCTTTCCAGAAGTCAGTTGCTAGTCTTATCAGGGCTCCCTTGTATGTTACTTCCTGTTTCTTTATTGCTGCCTTTCAGATTCTCTTTCTGTCTTGAGATTTTTTCATTTTAATTATGATATGTCTTGAAGTGGGCCTCTTTGGGTTCATCTTGACTGGGATTCTCTGTGTTTCCTGGATTTGTGTGACTTTTTCTCTCATCAAATCAGGGAAGTTTTCCAGCATTACTTTTCTGAACAGGTTTTCTATCCTTTGCTTTTCTTCTTCTCCTTCTGGTATCCCTATTATAGGGATATCATTATTTTTCATGTTGTCTTACATTTCCTTTAACCCCTCCTCATTCTTTCTGAGTCTCTTTTCCTTTTCTTGCTTTTTTCTGGGTGCTTTTTTCTACCTTATCCTCCAGCTTGCTGATCAGATCCTCTGCTTCACTGAACCTGCTTTAGATTGCTTCTACTGTGTTCTTCATTTTGGAAATTGTATTCTTCATTTCCTCTTGGTCCTTGTTGATAGTTTCCATTTTCTTTGTCATGTTACTATAGTTTGCAGTGAGTTCATTGTAATTTCTCTATAGTTTTTGATAATTCTCTGTGAGCTTCTTGAGCTTCCTGATAACCATTCCTTTGAGGTCAATATCAGATAGTTGAGTTGCCTCTATTTTATTTCACATTCTTTCTGAGGCTTCCTCCTTTTCTTTCATTTGTGATTGTTTCTTTGTTTTCTCATTGTTTGTGAGACTCTTCTTTTAGCCTCTCCTTCTTAAATTGATCTGTTCTGAGTCCTCGGGTTTCTGGTGTAAATTTCCATGGTAGAAGACCTGTGAGATTCAGCAGTGCAGTCTCCTTGATCTCCTGAGCTTCTGGTGTTGGGCTGTTCTTTATGTTGGCTCTCTGTATATCTTTGCATTTTGATTGTTGTTGGGTGTGTCTTTGATGGGTCCCTCCCTCCAACTGGTGAACTGAGGGTCACTCCATCCACCACATTTTGTATTCTGTTTTGCAGGTGTGGACAGGTTGTGTTGAAACTGGTTCTTCTCTGTGTACAAGGTTTTGAGGCCTCTCTCTCGCTCTTGTTCAGTTGTTTGTTCTGGGGAATTTCTCCACCATTTAGTTGTATTTCCACATAGGTTCTGGGTTGAGGTTAGTGTGTCTTCTACTGTCTCCCTCACTTTCTTTCATTGTTATCTGTTGGTGATTCTTTTGTTGGTGTGTTTGCTCTTCCAGCAGGTATCCTGGTGTTCATATCTCCAGCCTACTCCTTTTTGTGGTCAGTTGGAGTGGGCAGGCAAAATGGTTTAAGACAGTGGAGTGTATTGTATGGTATTTAAACTACCAGCCCATAGAGAACATATAGGAGATCGTTTCGATATGTATAGTGTTAACCATGAAATTTCCCCCAATTAGCCACTTTTTAGAAAGGATGGAAAAAATATGAGACTCTTGTTAGTGGGTGAGGGGAGAATTGTGAGCTGGATCTAGAATTCAGTGAGCTTGTGGAAGGTCAGATTATGAGGTAAAGTGAGAGTAAAGATAGATAATAGGTGTAGTGTGTGAGAGAAAATAGTTAGCCACTACGGTAATAGAATTCAGGTAACTATGAAGTGGGTTAAGATCCAGGAGGGTTGCTGTGTAGTATTTACAATTGTATGGAACAGCAGTTATTTACAATAGTAATGGAGCAACAATCCTATGACAGAATCAATGTGATCTGGATAACAAAAATAGAAACTACAAGACCTAGAGTAGTGTGCTATTAAAACACAAGTGAAGTAAAGCAAAAATAATTTAAAATACTCTATGAAAGAGAAAACAAGGCAGACCAGTCAAACCATGCAATTAAAAAGACCAGGTGAAGCAAACTAAACAGAAATAAGAGATATTAAAAATACTGATAAAACATGTATATATCAGAAAAATTATAATGCAAATATACAATAACTTGCAACTTTTCTGGAGCAGCACAGTCAAATTTGTCTCACTGTCTCAGATGTTTCCATGTCCCCTCTTTCGGTCTAACTCTGGTTCTTTCACAGATCCAAGTTTTATCATCTCACTTGTCAGAATAAAAAAAAAGGAAAGGAGGAAGGAGGAAGGAAGGGAGGAAGGAAGGAAGGGAGGAAGGAAGGAAGGAAGGAACCAAGGAAAGAAGGAAGGAAAGAAGAAAAAAGGAAGAAAGGAACAATTCTGAAGAAGAAAGGAGAAGGAATTTTTTTTTAAAGCCTCCTGCTGGCTTTAAACAAGCCAAGCCAGGTCTGCTGGTATTCCTGGCTGCATCAGGTCGAGAGGGAATTGGTTTCCTTTTTCTCCCTTCCCGTGGTTTTGCAGGGATGGGGGCCAGTCCTGAGCCACGTTCTGCAGTTGTCCAGCTCCAGCCCAGTTCCTCAGTTCACTGCCAGGGCCCCCAGTTCCCCTCTGAGCCTGGCTTATGCCTTAAGTCCACCAGTTGTGCTATCCCTGAGGTGTATCAATTAGGGGCACCTCACATACCAGCTTCTCACTCTTTGCTTTCTAAATGCTAGGGACTCTCAGAAACTCCCCACACTAGATTAAGTCTCTCTGGGGATAGCTGACTCCCTGAGTCCTGCTGCTCCCCTCTGCAAAGGTGTCTCCACCTTCCTCTTAGAGCCAGTCAACCCTTCAGGGTGGAGGCTCTGGCCATGGCTGCCATTAAGGATGCTGGTACAGGGTGATGGGGTGGGGCACAAGGTGCCTCTGGGCAGCAGGGTGAGCCACGCTCATTCCTGGGCTTCAAGCATGAGGTCTCAGCCTCTGCTGCTCCAGTGGGATTGCTGGTGGTGGTGTTGGGCACATGCCAGCCTCCAATACTAATATGGCAGCTGCAATGGCATGGGGGGTGGCTGGGTTGGTGGTGCACCACTGGGCTCACAAATTCAGCTGGGTGCCATTCACCACTGCAGCTGGGGCTAGGAATATAGTTGGCATCCTGATAGCAGAGGTGGGCCCACAGGTGAGGCTGCAGAGGCCACAGGGGTACAGCCTGGGGAGTCGCTAGCTGCTGCTGTGGGATAATTCCCTAAGTAGGCACTGAGTGCATCTTTTCTTCTTTTCTTTTGGAATAATTCCTCCTATTCAACTCTGCCACTCTAAACAAGCACCTGGCCTCCCACACAGCCCAACTCTCCAACCAGACTGAGGACTATCTGAGTCAGGGGCCATCACAGACCAACTCTTCCCTGCCACCGTCCACAGTTTCAGTGCGTGCACACTGCCTCTGTGTGTTTGCCGCTTCGTCCCTATTCCCCCTAGTGACTTAAAGCACCCAGGTCCATCCTGGTGCTGCTCAAACCTTGTTTAGTCGGGGAGGAGGATATTGACTGACTCTCTCCAAAGAATCCTGCATCAGACCCAATGGGTGCCAGGTCTGGGCCTGCAGTTGCCTTGTTCCCCGAGCTGGTACCAGAAACTTTAACACCCAAAACACTCTCCTTAGCATCTGTTTTTTCAATGTCCTCTATAGATTAGCCTCCAATCTTCCTCTCTGCTGGCATACCATTGGCTGTTCAGTCTGCTCCTCAGAAGATCAGCCAGGTTTTCCATCTGTGCACAGGGGAAGTGGACTCTGCTCCCACCTAACTCACCACCATCTTCCCTCCTTGTTCATATCACTTCTAAAGGACTGAGGGTCCCAAGGGCAAGAAGACAGAAGCAGTGAATGCCTCAGTGCCACCTGTCCCCATTGTTTACAGAAACTCCCACCTAGAACCCCAAGGACAGAGGCCTCCTAATACCCTAGTCTTTTCTCTATCTTCTCCTTCAGGAACTCCCAGTCCTACCTCCAGACCATTGGGGATATGAAAAACCTCTTTTTTTCTCGAGTGAGAAGTTTCTTCTACCAGAATGACATCATCTATAGGCTGACTCCTGAGGGCCGCTGGAACCACAGGGCCTGCCAGCTCGCCCATCAGCACACAGGTTAGATTCACTTCCTGGGCTGCTCCTGTCCCTCATCAGGCACATCCCAAAGGGACTGGCCCTGACCCTCAGAAAGTGCCCACTGGTGCTCTTCAGGAAATGCAAATACCCACACTGGGTACTCTCCTGGTGCAGGGCTTGGGAGCCAAGGTATTAGGGTGCCAGGGCTTGTGCTGGGATTGACCCGTATCACCATACTGGTGATGTCACCCCCTGCAAGTGGCATTCAAGCAGACCCTACTCCATGGGTGTGCTGTTGAGCAGAGGCCTGACTTCCAATCAGGTGGTGATGGACCTCTCCCACCTGATGTGTACCCCCACTCCCACACTCATTCTGACTCATGGCACCCAGACTAGAACAGGGCAAGGGCATGTAGGTCTTCTGTTAGCTGCTCCTTCTGGACATCTAAAGCCCTGAGCCCTGCCCGGGGACCACTGTTCTGTGACAGAGCGAGTGATCAAGTTGAGGAAGGCACATCTGCAAGAGGAGGGAGAAATGGAGGAGGTCAGAAGAAAGAGGCACTTGGACTTCCTGGACATTCTCCTCTTTGCCAGAGTGAGTGTTTGTAGGAGGGGCCAGAGGCTTCACCCAAAGGGCATAAGAAGGAACTAACCCTGCACTCTCGCCGTGCCTTCCCAGATGGAGAATGGGAGCTGCTTGCCTGACAAGGACATCCGTGCCGAGGTGGACACATTCATGTTCGGGGGCCATGACACCACAGCCAGTGGCATCTCCTGGATCCTCTACTCTCTGGCTGCACACCCCGAGCATCAGCACCGGTGCCGCAAGGAGATCCAGAGCCTCCTGGGAGGTGGCACCTCCATCACCTGGTGAGCACTCGAGAGATGAGAGCCCTACTCACTCAGCTAGACAAGATGCCCAGGTCTGCCTGGGTCCTGCCTGCCCTCAGATTGGGCTGCCTTTATTTCAGGGATCAGCTGGATCAGATGCCCTATACCTCCATGTGCATCAAGGAGGCACTGCGACTCTATCCACCTGTACCAATTATTGGAAGAGAGCTCAGCAAGCCAATCACCTTCCCTGATGGACGCTCCTTACCCAGAGGTCTGAACTTCACCACATTCACTAACCTGGGTACTATGCACCAACACATAGCAAATGAGGTCCTGACCTATCTGGTCTTGCTTCTTCATCATTACATATAAATTTCCTTTATAGATTATATTAGGAATATAAAATGCCTGTCACACGGTTTGACCAAACTACCAGTTCCCCTTTCTAATCATAGAGAATGAATCACATTGGTACATTTACCTCAATGGGTTCCACCTCAATTCTGACATCTCACATGAATTGAATCCCAAGCTGCTATCTTTCTCGAGTCTAGCATCTTATTGCATTTAGAATCCATGGTTTGATGATGCCACAGTAATTCCATTTGATGGCACTAATGTTCTATGATTCCAACAGTCCATTCTCCAGTCCCAGCTCCAAGTTGTAACACTCTGAGGCAATTTTGTCTGCGTTCTCATGTCTCTGTATATCCTCTGTATTTGATGTAATGTGTGCGTAATTCCTCTGTGACAAATGCATATCATTCTAGACATACCAGATAATAGAAGAATGACTCAGTCCATGGCATTTTCTTCACAATGAGATGTTGGACTCTAAATGCAACTTCCAGAATTTCACTCTAAAACTCTTTTTTGCAGTGTGAGATTTGCCTCAACAACCAGACATGGGGAAGGGGTACATGTGGTTTCTTTCCTCTGGGGTCTAGGCAGAGGAGGAAGACCAGCAAATCCACTGCCATGAGTCAGGTGGTCCAGTCTCCCAGGAGCCCTCATGTTGGTGGCAGAGAGCAGATGTTGATCAGATCTGAGATCCTGTCATGGTGGAGGCCACCTCAAGGTTCAACTTTAGTCTGAATCCCAACCCTGACACATCCTAACTATGACCATAGGCAATGTGCTCGGCCTCTCTAAGCTCAGGTGCCTTATCTGAACAATGGGAACAAGAGTGCCCTCCTTGGAGAGATGTAATGAAGACTGAATGATTTAACAGATAATCCCCAAAGGCCCATTAAGGGCACCTAAGAAATGTGAGATTTATCTTGAGTTGCTCCAGAAAGTAAGCCTTCAGTTCTGTCTGGCTTCTCAGTTGTGGGACATGGTTATGTACTCTTAGTGTGTGCATGTGAGCTTTGCCAAATCCACCCTCTGGTATTGCAATAGGATCATTCTACTCTGACACGCACTACAGTTCCCAAGTTTTGGGAAACTCACCGGTTTTCTGCTGCCATGTGTATGATCAGTCTTCTTTGTTCTCCCTGCCATATAGGAATCAAAATCACCCTTTTTTTGTATGGTCTTCACCACAATCCGAAGGTGTGGCCCAATCCAGAGGTAGGATGGCTATGGGAGGAAGGTTGGCTTGATTTCTCTAGGCCAACACCTCCTCCTCTTTCCAGCCCCAAGAGTCCTGTGCCCTCTTGCATTGGAAGGAGGGGCTTGACCCTCCCTGTCCTGACCCTGGTCCTCTCTCTGCAGGTGTTTGACCCTTCCCGTTTTGCACCAGGTTCTGATCTACACAGCCATGCTTTCCTGCCCTTCTCAGGAGGATCCAGGTGAGCCATCATGTACTTGGGGACGGCCCACCACCACATGGGGACCCCGAAGTTTGTGACCTCCTACTTTCATATGTGGTGCCCGAACATATGCCTTTCTATGCTGGTGTGTTGTGAAGGTGGCACTCGTCTATATGCACAGAACAACCATGACATATCAGGCCACCACACACACACTTTACCCACTGACTTTCTCCCAAACACTTGATTGTCCTTAAGTTTATGATTTTTGCCAATGTTGGACTATGTAGACAGTGGAACTATGGTATATAAATCCCATATCATACATAGGATCTTTCCAACTGAACCAAGCTGTTATGCTTATGTGAATATTACTATGCAGTAAAGCCTTTGCTGGGATAGGCAGCAAAAACAGAGAGGCTTGTATTGGTCTCAAACTCTTCAAACAGTTCCTTTCCCGATTTCCCACCCACAATTCAGTGTCAGCTGTTCTTCTAAACTTCAGTTATTCTGGTGTCTTTCTCACTTCAGGAATACAACTTCTCAAATGTAAAATTTTCCATAAAAATTAAGCTTCCACTCACTTTTATTCACTACCAGTACACATAAAACAGAATTTCCCCTCTCTTCTCACAGGGCAGGGCAGCCAATGCCTCACTTACATCACTGATATGCCACTCACTCTATCTGCAATATTTGCTTGTGTTCCAATTTCCAGCCACCTGCCTCTCCTGATGGTTCAAGCCCTGTTCATAAATGGTGCAGAGCGAGGTGTTTTACACCAATGTATGCATTCTTGCTTTTGCAATCTGCCCCCACAAAAGATTAACTGCACATTAACATTCACATAACCAGATTGCTTTTCCAGTTGACAGAATTGTTTATGCAGATGGGATTATTTCCAGAACCCCCACATCTACACTTCCCAATGTTTAGGAAAAAGCATAAAACTAAGAACAACCACTTCTTTTGAGAGCAAACCCACGATTTGGTATATGACACACAACATTTGAAAGGTTCCTGGTGTGTAAAATATAAAGCATCCTTGAAATAGCTGTTGAGCTGGACAATTACACCCCAGAAGGGCTGCTGTTGGAAAATCTGCAGACTAAAAAAAACTTCCTGTAATATAGTAATGTCCTTAACCTTTGTACTGGCTCAGCAACAAGCTTTTTTGTGAATTCTTCAAATGCTGAATCAACTTGTACAGAATAGGCTCTAAACAAATCCTTGCAGGGGTTGATTGGCTCTAGCCTTTGCTTTCTCCCAGGATTGAGTCTTTTCCTCCTAGACCATGGCTGCAAGTCATATGCCTGCCACTAGAGGACAGGCGAGCCCTAGGAAGCTCAATTCCTAGTTCAGAACTTGTATTATATCTTTTTTCCAATTTTAATTTACTTTTACAATTCAATTAACTTCATTCAAGTATACATGTTTTCTTAAGTCTGTCTTTGTGTACAAAGTCTTGTGCCACGAGATGGGAAAGACACTGTTCCTGCCCCCAGGTGTTCCCAGTCAAGAAACAAGCCATCTCCTGAAGACACTTCATTCATTCCTTCTTTCCTTCACTCACTCATTCACTCAGTGAGAAGAGTGTTGAATGTTCTGTTTTCTGCACTATCCTAGGCATTGGACTGTGATGTGTCCTTCAAATAAAACACTAATGGTGCCTTGGGGGTCTGGAAAAGGAGAGGTACAGGCAGTGAAGGTGTGAGGGTTATGTCCTTGGACTTAACCTTGAGCATGTGGCAGGCAGAGGTGGAGGGAGGGCCTGTCTGTGATTCAACCACATGAGCTCACTTAGGAAGTGAAGCTGGACAAGTGAGAGGTGAGTGAAGCAATAGTCCATGAAGGATTAATGCCAGATGAAGCACTTGGACATGTTGTCCCTATGATGGGGGCATGGAAGGGACTTCAGTGCACAGGGGAGGGGATTCAGGAGACAGAGAAGTGCAGGTGTGGGGACTGATGAATGTCAAGGAGGGACATTTCTGCAGTAGGACAGAAAGGCTACAGAAGCTGGTGGACTGAAGAGACAACGGAGTGGCAGGAGTCTGGACCATGGATTGGGAAGCAGGTGGTGCAACTGGTTGAATGTCGCTAATCCCTGGTTGCCCCTGCAGCTTCCTCATTGCCAGTTGGATTTCCTTACACAAACCTGTCTCTCCTTCTCTGTGAGCATGAAGATCCTGACATCCCCCTATATAGTGAGGACCTAAGAGTATGACCCACCCTACTCCATATCACACCCTGACCTGGCCTCCACATTGTAAAATAGAAACTGGTTGTGGTAGGAGAAAACAAATTAATAACTTTTCAATCATTCATTTGACTTCACTTGGTGGGTTAGGGCAATGACCTTCCCCTCTTAGGATTTCATGCCTCCTACAGAAGTAGGAGTTAGAAACTATGCCTAATACAGAGATAGGGTTTGTCAAAGTTCAAGTACAGAATGTGAAGCAAGACCAGAGGGATAGAAGTGGGCGTGTCCTAAAAACAAAGGGGAATGGATTGAGTCACATCAAATGCCCTGTTTCTTAGCAAGGACTCAGCAGCCAATGGCTGCCCAGCTGAAAACAGGGTTTAAGGCCAGTTCTCATGTCATCTCTCCTCCCTGGCACAGGAACTGCATTGGGAAGAATTTTGCCATGAAGGAGCTGAAGGTGGCCGTGGCATTGACCCTGCTTCGCTTTGAGCTGGCGGTGGATCCATTTAGAGTCCCCATCCCAGTATCAAAAGTTGTTCTGAGTTCCAAGAATGGAATCCACCTGCAGCTCAGAAAGCTCCACTAATCCGTTTTGGGACAAGAGCAAGCTCTGAGGATCTCCTTCCTGCCATCCTGTCTCCCTGTTACATGATGCCATCCTCTGGGTTTCTAACCAAGTCCTGCTTCTCACATGCCATTCTCCATCACCTCCCCCCTCTGGTCCTCTGTCTGCCCCTCCAATCTGCCATTTTCACTTTCTTCCTGCTTGTCTTCCCTGTATAGTTTCCTTTACATGCTATAATAAATTACCGTAACCTCAGTGACAGAACACACCACAAATCTTCTCTTAGCATCTGGATTCATAAGTCTGAAGTGTGTTTCACAGGATCACCTCGAGGTGTTGTTCGGGCCACACCACCTACAGAGCTCAAGGAGACAACCCCTGTGTTGGTCATTCCAGCATCTAGAGCTGCCTTATTACATCCCTTGTCTCCTGGAGCCTTCTTCTGTACACAAATCCAGCAGCACCTCCGATGTCCTTTCTGCTTCTGTCTTCATATTGCCTTCTCTCTTATGAGGACACTTGTGACTACATGGACTCACTCAGATAAGAGGACATAGTTACATCTTGTAGGGATTAGACGCTGGACATCTTTTGAGCTGTCTTTCTGCCTAATGGGTCCCTAGTGACTGCCATCAGCCATGTTCCCAGTTCCCTTCTGTGTGTTTCCTGTACTCCCATTTATCAATCTCATACCCTCTCCTTCTATCTCCATTCCCAGAATACAGCTCACACTGTCATGCCTTGGGAGGAGCTGGATGGAGAGCAGCAAGAAAGATGGGGTTGGGGAGAGAGACAAGACTAAGCAGGGAGATAATATCTGCTCTGAGGTGCCAAAACCCATCACCTCAGAGCCCAGAGAGGGGATAGCTGTCCAGGAGGGATTGGGGAAGCCCAGGTGGGCAGACATGTGTGTCCTATCAGAGAGGATGCCAGCAAACAGCTGGCAATGCCTTTCCCCCAGGACAGGCCCTACATCTCTGCTCAGCTGCCTTCAAGGCAGAGGGGCTTCTTCACCCCTGCCACATTTGGTGACAAAGTGGGTCATGGTTCTCTGACTCTGGGCTCTGTTCCTTTTGTGTTCCTCCATCAGCCTGTCTCAGCCCAGCCCTGTTCTCTTGCTGGTTCCAAACACTGGTTCTCCTCCTGTCCAACCCTAGCCATTCCTAACCTAGGGCCCTGGATGCATACACAGACCTCTCCAGGCACCCTCTGCCTGTGGTGGAGGCACCGACTCTGCCTCCCCAAAGTGCTTCTCTCTGACCCTGTCCCTGCAGCCAGGATCTCCCACCCCAGTCCCCTGGCCTCCTGGGTCACTGGGGTAGTTCAGCCCTGCTTTAAGGAGGAGCATGGTGAGCACCAAGTGCTTGACAGAGATATAGAGCAGGAAAGGGAGCTGGGAGCATCCTGAGTAGGATGTTTGGCAGGTCCCCTGACATGAGGTGGTGCAGAAGGGCTCAGTGACCATGATCAGAGAGCACAGGACAATGGGAACTTGGAAATCTGGGTGGTCAGCCACGTTGACATACTCTAACCACAGCATTCCTAGGTTAGAGTAGCCAGTTGTTCAGCCATTTGACGTACTCTAACCACAGCATTCCAAGGCAGTGAGAAGGACCAGGGAGATTCCCTACTGGCTCCCAGCAATAAGAAAAACCCAGGCTGAGTCCAGGTTCACATACACAGATGCCTGACGCTTACATAGACACACTCCTGGGCAGTTACTCCTGTGTGTGCCCTTGTACACTGTAACAAGGTAAATGGAGAAACCAGGACTCCATCTCCAGAAACAGAGGAGGGGTGGAGTTGCAGACCCTTGTTTTCCCCTGGCAACTAGGGAGTTACATGCAGCTGTTTGCAGGAGATTCACTTTATAAAGGGGCAGGATGCAGAAATCAACCTCCTCCTTTGATATCCCCTCCTTCTTGGAAAAGTAGGAAGTCCTGGACCTGGACCTTAGGGGCTGTAGAAGGGGAAGGGATGAGGTGCTACCTGTTAGGAGCAGGACCCTGAACTCTCAGCTTCAACATTTAAAACTCATTACAACACAGCACAGTTCTGTTAAGGGCAGACCCCTAGCCTCCCAAACCAACTCGCTCCCCCTCCTTATCACAGGCCTCAGGCTCACCACCAGTCCTGTGGTGGGGGACGTGGGTGGGGAGGTGACCAGTGCCTGGTAAGGGTTGCCAGTGCAAGCCCTTCCAGTGGCGGCAGGAACAGCACAGGCACACCAGGAGTAGGAAACCTGGGTGCACACACTCCAAAAGATGCCTGAAGCGAAACAGGGACTACACAGCAGCTAACCCACCTACATTTATCATGCTTTCGGATGGGGAAGAGGTTCCTGGCACAACCAAAAACTGAGCTGGCAGAGGGTGACAGAAGATTTTTCTTAGCGTGTCTTAGAACAAAGTTAGTATTCCTTCTTTAGTCATACATAGCTTCTTCTTGAGTTATTTATTCTTGTGTGTATGTGGTATTGCTGTGACAAATATTTAAATAGCCTTTCTTGATTGTTAAATTAAAAATTTCTTTCTTTTCCACCAAACCCTGTGTTTAGAGTTTTGCCTCACAGGCAGCGAGCAGAAGGACCCACGCCACCAGTTGGGTAACAACACCACACTGTACCACACACACGCACCAGAGCTCAGGATCACCTCTGATCCTGATCTCTAGCACAGCAGGGTGTGCTAGAGAGCTGGAAGCATGAGGTGGACTCATCTCTGGTGCTCTCAGGTCCCCAGCCTCTACCCTCCCCTCCCACGTGGAGCCTCCCCTTTCCCTCAGAGCTCTCAGCTCTGTTTCTCACCAACAGGAGTCCTCAAACAGAATCAGTACTACCTGTGGAGCCTTGGTCAAAAGGGCCCAGAATCAGGAGCTCACTCAGGCTCCTCCCTGATGAGCATCTTGGCAGGTTCCTTCCCTTAATATTGAAGAGGGATGATGGCCTCATCCTATCCTGACTCACAGGCCTCCTGACAGTCCAAAAAGGAGACTTGGGGACACCACCCATGGACTAAACTTAGTTGTGACCACTGGACCCAGTTCCCAGCTAAGAGCTGTTGAACCATTTTCTTCAGTTGTGTAGAGAGAGGTCTGTCCGGGGCCAGGACACAGGAGAATGATGCTGGCATGGTGAACACTCTGACTAAGGTTTCCGAATCCCAGACTTAGGTGCACAGTGAGTTGTAGGTCTTAACAGGACTTTGCAAGAGTGAGCAGGGGCTCAGGGCCCAGCTTCCAGGGCTGTGGAATCAATAGGAAGAAAACGTGTCTGCAGGTGGTCCCTCCTCAGAGCAACATAGAAAGGTCCCCATTAGATAAGAGGCCTGAATTCTCTTTTGTCCCTCCCCTGGTGTCAGGTGCCCTCCCTCCATACCTGTCTCATTCCTGGATTGCAGTTCACTAATGGCCTTAGACCTTTGTTGGGGACCCCTCTATGTGGTTTCCAAGACTGCACACATGGGAGAGCAAACCCTGAAAGGAGCTAGTAAGTCTCCCTGGAAAACCAGGTAAAAATGCAGGTGGCACACACAACATGACTCTGACACCAAAGGTCCCTGTGGGTTCAGGCCTGATAAATACATTGTATCCTGTGAGGCTTATTCTGTTTTGTATAGCCCTGTAGATGCAAACCAGATGTTTAAGTTCAAGGCATAAGCAGTAAACTCCTTATCTCATGAAATACTTCCTAAAGACCCTCTGGGTGTGGTGGGCTGGCAGGGGAAAAGCAGAAAACCATATTTAAACAACAAAAATTTGAATCATTAAGTAATCAATCAATTAATTTTTTTAAAAAGACCCTCTGTCATCAGCATGACTAATAGACCCTGACCTATGACAGATCTCTGTTCCTTCTGTCTTTATCTATAGATAATACCCATTTTTTTGGCAATAGCCTTTTGACATTGATTTATGAGCTATCCATGTATGCTGTATACAATTCCCAATAAAGCCATTTGGGAGAAGGGCTAGGAGCATTCCCCACTAGAGGGAATTGCTGCCCATTTTCCCACCAGAAAAGCAAGATTGTGTCCAGCACAATGTATTCACCCCCCATGGTGGACTGGAGGATTCTGCAGGACGCAGTTCCTCCCACAGACCTTGAACCCTACTGGTACATGTACCCACCAAAGAAATGCTGCGAAGACAACCAGGGAAGGACCCCTGATTCATCATGTGGGCCTAAAATGAAGTTCACCCCCAAACTCCTTCTTTGCACCTCATACCACACCCTGCCTCAAGGCCTGATTCAGGCACCACCCTCCCCTAAAGGTGCTGTCTAGTGTCATTCTGCCACCTTCACCAGCCAAAGCACATACACCCAGGGCACCGGGTGACTCTGACACAGAGATGGAGAATGGCAGTAGTGACACAGAGTCCCATCTCGGGAGGGTAGAAAAAATACCTGTGAGTTCATATTCCATATTGCTTTACCTTGACAGTGGTTACCTGGGTGTGTGCTTTAGAAATTCATTGTTCTGAATACTTTTGCTTTAGGCAAATATTCCTTATGCTACTTTCCAAACATATATGCAAAGTTAAACACAGACACCCATCTCTGTGAACGGCCAAGCCCCAAAGCCAACCCTCTGTCACGTGGACTGGGGGAGTGCCTGGTCATAACCAGGAATCCCAGGGCAGAGCTTCCATTGTGTTCACTGTATCACCCAGACTGGAATGTAACTTCCTGCTGCATTTTAGAAAGATTGCCTATTACAAAAAAAAAAAGGAAGAGACTAGAAGCAAGTGGGTTCTCACCACATGTTTGCTGAGTGAATGGGTCAGCTCCAGGAAACAGGCACAGTAAGCATTCATAGACACACCTGGTTTCTGGCACCATCCTCAGGGTGACTGTCTAGGGGATACCAGCTCCCCTTCTACAGTACAAGCCCCCCAAGGACAGGGAGCCACAGCTGCTCCACAACCGAGCCTGGAGGGGGCAGTTCCCAGGGAAAGGCCACAGCCTGGGCTGTCTGGGGCCCTACTCTTGGCAGAGCTACTTCCCAGAACCTGGGCACAGTGGCCTCAGGTGAAGGTAGATGCCATTCTGGGAGCGCAAGACCATCTGTGGCTTCTTGATGGGTGGCCGCAAAGGGTCCAGGGCAAACTCAAAGCGGAGCAAGCAGAGGGCCGTGACCACCTTCAACTCGTTCATGGCAAACTGCTGCCCGATGCAGTTCCTGCAGTGAGCAACACAAAGAGGCATCAGGAATGGGGTTCTGAAGTGGTGAAATCCAGTGCTCTCAGTGGCCAACAGAAATCAATAACTATTTTTGCATGACTGATTGACTGATAGATTGATCAACCTGGGCTTTAGAAACAGATCATAAGGTAGGGTCCCAGACTACTGGTAAGTAGATTCCCATTGAGGATTCTGGCTTGGGGTCTCTCTTGCAATGACTCAGCCACCCCTCCCCCTGCTAGCAACATGAATATGCTAATGGCAAGAAGAAAGTCCTTGGAACTTACCCTGTGTTAGAATCAGCACAACCCAGCATGGCCCCCCCTCATCACACAGTTCCCCAAAGTGATGCCTCCCCCAAGACATCCTCCACCCCACCTCCTCAGTCCCGAGGGGCTGGACATGTGGGGCTTCTCCTTACCTGGGCCCAGCAGAGAAGGGTATGAAGGCAAAGGGGTGGCGTCCTGCCACATTCTCAGGTGAAAAGCGCAGGGGGTCAAAGACCTGAGGGGACAGGCCAGGCTTAAATACACACCAGGTACAAAGGGAGGCTGACTCCCCACAGCCTCCCTCCCCCTCTGACCTCCAACCTCAGGAATGGGATACCTCAGGGTCAGGCCACACTGCGCTGTTCCTATGGAGGGCATAGATGTGCAAAGAGACCAGGCTTCCTGTGGGCAGAGCAGGGCGAAGGTAGCCAGGTGGTCCTGGGAAGCCAGGCCCACCTCCTTACAAGGCCCGGGTCCCGTCATGTCTGCCTAACTGGACACCAGCCTCTGCCTTAGCACAGCTAGTGACAGAAGGTTCATGACAACTCTCAACACATCAAGTGCTTTTGCTTATCATCATGCCTACTTCCTATAGGTCAGCACTGGGCACAGCATCAGACACAGACATTTGTGGAATGGAACAAAAAGGGACTGAACTCACACCCACCACAAGGCGGGACACACAAGGACCATTACACGCTTTTGGCTCTCAGTGAATTGACTGTTAAAAGAAGTTATTCATAGCATTATGCTATCAATAGTGACAGCTACCTGTCATTGCATGTGGACCATGTGCCAGATATGGAGTTGAACTTTCTTTATGAAGCTCCCTCATGGAGTTGCACAGGTTAGCACTGCACACATCATAGTCTATGTGAATGATGCTTCCTGAAGTTGTTCAGGGAACAACTTGCATGGTGATACAAGACATCCCTGATAATTTACTCCAGGAAGCAACCTTGTAAGGCAGGTCTTTCCTCAGACCCATTTTATTTTTATTTTTATTTTTATTTTTTCAAATTCTTTTTTTTTTAATTTTATTTAGTTACTTTTCAAGTACATTTTTTTTATCTATTTCTCCCATCCCACCCCACCCCACCGCCCGGTCTCCCCTCTCCCTCCCATTCCCCCCCCCCAGTCCTCATCTCTGTGTCTTTCATACTTGTTCCTCAAAATCCCTCCCCCTTTTTTCCCCTTAAGTTCCCTTCCCTCTCCCCTCTGGTCGCTGCCCACTTGTTCTCTATTTCAGCGTCTTTGTTTTTATTCTGTTTGCTTGTTTGTTTTATTCTTTAGCTTCCTGTCAAAGGTGAGATCATATGGTATTTGTCCTTCAATGCCTGGCCTATTTCACTCAGCATAATGCTTTCCAGTTCCATCCATGTTGTTGCAAAAGGTAGTAGTTCCTTCTTTCTCTCTGCTGCATAAAATTCCATGGTGTATATGTACCACAATTTTTGGATCCATTCATTTACTGATGGGCACCTAGGTTGCTTCCAACTCTTGGCTATTGTAAATTGTGCTGCTATGAACATTGTGGTGCATAGGTTCTTTGAAATTGATGTTTTAGGATTCTTGGGGTATAATCCTAGCAGTGGAATTGCTGGGTCAAAAGGCAGGTCAATTTTTATTTTTCTGAGAAAATTCCATACTGTTTTCCATAATGGTTGTACCAGTCTACAATCCCACCAACAGTGAACTAAGGTCCCCTTTTCCCCACACCCTCTCCAACATTTGTTGTTTGTTGCTTTGTCTATTATAGCCATCCTGACTGGTGTAAAGTGGTATCTCATTGTGGTTTTAATTTGCATCTCTCTGATAGCTAACGATATTGAGCATCTCTTCATGTGTCTCTGGATATTCTGTATGTCCTCTTTAGAGAAGTGTCTGTTCAAGTCCTTTTCCCATTTTTTAATTGGGTTCGATGTCTTCCTAGAGTGGAGTCGTGTAAGTTCTTTGTATATTTTGGAGATTAAACCTTTGTCTGAGGTATCATTGGCAAATATGTTTTCCCATACAGTTGGTTGTCTTTTTAATTTAATACTGTTTTCTTTAGCCATGCAGAAGCTTTTTATTTTGATGAGATCCCATTTGTTTATTCTTTCCTTTATATTCCTTGCTCTAGGGCACATATCCGTAAAAATGTTGCTGCGTGGAATATCTGAGATTTTCTTGCCAATGTTCTCCTCTAGGACTTTAATGGTGTCATATTTAAGTCTTTTATCCACCTTGAATTTATTTTGGTGTATGGTGTAAGTTGGTGCTCAAGTTTCATTTTTTTGCACGTAGCTGTCCAGTTCTCCCAACACCATTTGCCTCAGACCCATTTTAAAGAAGAAAAAGAATTTAGCGGTAAAGGGGTTTACCCATGTTATAGAGCCAGGATTGGACCCAGGCCAGCACCAAGCATGAGTTCTTTGCCATGGACGCAAAGACTCAGCCAAAGGCACAGAGAGTGTCAGAGAAACATCCTCAAAGACTCCAGTTCCAGCCCCAAATGCATCCTCTCCCACCTGCAGGTAGAGAGCGGCCATCCACAAACGTGACAGGCTTGCTGAGCTGGCGGGACACCTGAGGCAAAGGCGGGTAGAGGCGGAGGCTCTCCTTGATGCACAGGGTCAAGTAGGTCATCTTGGCAAGATCATCCCTGCTGGTAACACAACCAGACTTTTCTGAAGATGGGCAGCAACCGGGTACTGCGGGAAGACAGGCTCCAGCCTCCACTTCCCCTTCACCACTATCACACACCCAAGGCTCACAGAAACACAAATGCACCAGGTGCTCAGGAGACTGCACTAGGGTGGCCACTCATGCCAGGGACTCTGACTCCACTTTTCTTCATCCTTCCCCCATCCTCACTGCTAGGAAGGAAAAGCACAGGACCCTAGACATGTGAGTGCACCCAGCCATCAGAGACAAGGTCACTCCTGTGTCTCTGAGAGCCCCAGAGAAGCCCCACAAGAGACAGTCCCTTAGTGTCTGTTAGTTTTCCCCTGTGGAGCTGGAATGAAAAGGAAAAGTGGCTAATAGTCATTGCTGAGTACAGTAATAAACACATGAGCAATGACAAGCTCAGGTAAATAGATAAATATATATACATATACATATATATATATGTATATGTATGTATATATATAATTTCTCTGTTCCCATTTGCCACTAGGAAGTTCACACCCAAATGTGAGGTCCAACTATAACTACTAGGCAACACCTTATTCTGTAGCCCCTAGGTTTTCCCCTTCAAGTCCTTTTTTTTTCCACTTGTGCTTTGTTGTTTTATTGAATCCATTAAGTTGCTTCAAGTTCTAGATAGAATGAAGTGAAAATAAAATAAATATTGGGTTGGCCAAAAAGCCCCTTTAGCCTTTTCCATAAAATAGAAGACACATTTTTTCACCAATAACTTTATTGCTTTGGCTATTTTGAGTATGTTGGCTATCTCCCACGAGGCATAATGTGGATTGTTCTCAATTAATTTCTCAATTTTATTGCTATCAACTTCAACTGGTCTACCTGACCATGGAGCATTGTCCAGTGAGAAATCTGCAGCATGAAACTTCTCAAACCACTTTTGACATGTTTGATCAGCCACAGCACCTTCTCTGTACACTGCACAATTTTTTTTGCATTTCAGTTGCATTTTTACCTTTCTTGAAATAATAAAGCATACTATGCCAAACACCATTGCATATTTTCTTCCATCTTTAATATTAAAATGACTACACAAAAAATTCACCAATTTTGATGTTTTTATACTGCATGCTCATATGACAGCTGTCACAATACAATCTAACATAATCCGTTCAAACAAATTTAAAGAAAATTAAGTGTTACTAGAGGCATCTTACAGGAAACAAATAAACAAACACACATTTTGACCAACCCAGTATTTCAGCTCCCTCCCTCCAGGCCTGTTTATGTGGTTACCCACTTTAGAATTCCTGGCTCTCTCCCTTCATTAGAGTTCACCCCTCCTTAGAAAGCCAACTTTAGCCTTACCTCTTCTGATTGGTCAGCCTGCAACATGTTGTCACTCATTCTTTAGATTTCTCTCGCATTTCAGTTATGTGACTTAATCTCTCTAAAAACTACCAAGGACAGCAATTTGGCTCCTCCTCCTCCTCTTCTTCTCACCCACACACCTGAAAGTACCTACCACCTGGCTGGACACTGTGGAAGACTGCCAACATTCATCCCGTAAAAATAAGTTACAGAGACTTCATCCTCCAAATATTAGACCCTGGATGTATGTGGATCTCCCTTAAATGCATCCAAACTTTCTCTCCCCAACTGAGCATTTTCTGCACCCCTACCAGGTACCTAGCCCAGGTTCTGATGAGAAGGGAGAAGGCAGGGAGACAGAGGTGTGAGGGCAAAGCTGTGGAAGGTTCCTAGAGAGCCTGCTGCAAAAAAAGGTCACCATCAGTGGTGTTGTGGTAACAAGTGAAATGTGAACCAAATGACAGAAAAATTCGAAGTTTCTGAGTGATGGAGTTTGGAAAACAGCTTTTCCTCCTTCACCAGTGGGTCTGGAGGCTGCACATGGCCACTTGAAGACAGGCAGATTAGCTCCTTTGGCTTTATCAAATCTGTTCATCTTCAGTTTCTACCTCTTTGACTCCCAGCATTCCCTGCTCTGTCCAGAAGGCCAGAAGGGTACTCAGGTTCTACCATCAGAGTCAACACAAGAAATCAGCCATCTGTTCATCACCTTCTCTACATTACTGACATCTAAAAAGGCTCTATTGTGAAAGAATGGCCTCAGAAGTGCATCCTCTTATACTGGAGGTAACAGGATAGTGGTTGCTGTTCTCACCTATGTCCAAGATGGTACTGTGTCATCAGGGATGACACCAGAAAACATCGGCACAGCCTTTCCCCTGAGCTGAGCAGGACAGCCTGGGCTACCCATAGCCACTCACCACTGGAAGGTGTCCCTGTCCTCGAGGATCTGACACACCTCCTCCCGGCAACGATGCTGGTGCTCCGGGTATAGGGCCATGCAGTAGAGGAACCAGGAGATGCCACTGGTGGTGGTGTCATGTCCTTCAAACATGAATGTGTCCACCTCAGCCCGGAGCTCTGCATCCATCAACTTGCTCCCACTTTCATCCTGGGTTAGGATAGGCATAATAGACAAGGCATTTGGGGTGGGGATGAAGAAGTACTCATAACAGCAATTGTAAAATGAAGGTCCAAGGGAGGTAGAGAAAGCTCTGTTTCAGATTGGAGGCTAGGACCTTCTCCCAGATTGCTATCTGATCTCCCAAACTCAGCTTGCATGCCACCTACTTTAGGACTCATGCCCGATCCTCTGGCCAAGTGACCTGTGACATTTCCCAGCATGGACTCTTGACTCTGCTCCTTTAGCACACAGAATACCACCAGACACAGGGAGACATTTTGTCAGCATCCACCTCCTGTCCTGTCCACTAGACTAAACATCTGGAGAGAAGTGCCAAGTCTTTCTCCTCTTCTGCATCTCTACCACAGGAACAAACCCAGGAAAGGGCTCTGTGAGTCAATGGACTGTGTGAGTAAATGAATGAATAAATGGGTGAATGAACAAAGTCTTTGATTCTAAAATTTAGGGCACTGAGACTCTTCAGAGTCTTAGACATCTGGAATTAGTCTAAGAACGGGCTGTCTGGCTTGTTACCAGGATTCCTGCTACTATATCTCCCCCCACAGCCACAGCCAGCCACACTCTGCACCATCCCACCTATGAGCCTTTCCTGATGTGTCATGGACAAAGAATAGGCCATATTTGCTGGAGAAAGAAGAGGAAAATCCTTAACCACCCTGCTGCTGTGCAGTGATCCCTGCCCCTGAGGGTGGCCTGAACACCCCAGTTGAACCCATTCACAGGAAGGGGTGGGAACTGTGCACTCACCCGAGCCCCCAGGAGAATGTCCAGGAAATCCAGGTGCCTCTGGTTCTGGATCTTCTCCTGTTCCTTCTTGTCTTGCAGGGCTGCCTTCCATTCCTGGATAACTTGGTCTAGGCCAGGAGTACAAGATGTCACTACCCTTGGACCCATCCTCTGCCCACAGGGGAATAGAAGTTCTACAATGGCAGTGTCCCAGACTGGCTCAAAGGAGTGACATTAGAGTCCTGACTTCCTATGGGTGGGCCAAAAGGGAAAGGCCCACCTGTGTGCTCATGGGCCACCTGGCAGGCCCGCAGGAAGCGACGACCATGTGCAGTAAGCCTGTAGATGAAGTCATTATGGTACTGGAAGGACTCGACGCGCTGCTGTATCAGCAGAGTGAGATCCTTGACTGCCTCATAGGAGTTACTGTCCCTACAAAGAGATGGAGGGGGAGGGATGCTCAGACCCTGATCCACAGCACAGCCCCTCACTGCTTCATACCAGGAATCCAGCCCCAAGTCAGCACTTTCTGCTTTCCTCTCTCTGCCATTAAGCCAGAATCTGTCTCCCTGCCTTGGGCAAGTCCCAGTCCCCCCAGCAGGGGTTCCCTAAGGCAAGACCCTGTCTCCTCACAGACCAGGGCCCAGGAATCCTGCCAAGTCTCCCCTCTGAGGTGGCCAGGGTTGGGACTAGGTGCCTCAAGTGCCCTCTGACCTGTGGCTCAGCCCGCTGTGTCCTTTGCCAAAGGTGCACTTCATGAGTGTTTCCAGCGCCATGTGGCCCACATCACCAAAAATGTCAAAGCTCTTATTCTCACAAGCCTTTTCTTCCCACTTGTCCTGGAGCCCAGAGAGGGTAAGTAATGTGGTGGGGCCATGAGGCAGCCTGTCCCAGGCACCCAGTCCCTGGCCTGCCCTCTGTCCTGCTGGACTGTGGGGTGGGGGTAGGCAGGGCTTCAGGCTCAGAGGGCAGGACCAGGAGGCAGGCCTTCCACAAGATGCACAGACACTTCTTCCCTGTCAAGGCTGCCTGTATATAAGGGAATTGATGGGCCAAGAGGTAGTGAGCTTCCCAACACAGTGTGTGTATAAGTCAGGCCTGCAGTAATGTGACAGACGAGTGCTCTACAAGGGCAAGGAAACCCTGTATAACCTCTGCAGATTATCTGGGCCTGAGATGTGGAGCCTGACCCTTACCCCTGACATCCCTTTTAAAGGAAGAGTTGCCGATGGCACTGTCTCAGGTAGTTGTTGTAGATAGTGAGGAGACACTTTTTAGACATGAATGGCCTTCTTTGTATTTCCAAACAGGCATCCCCCAAATCTGCTCCAGTAGGAGCCCCATTGGGTCCCTCAGAGGCCCGTTGGTCTGTGGAGAATGCCTGGGTCTCCTGGAGCAGAAAAGGGCCAGGGATGCCTGGCCACTTGGACTCCAAACCTAGTCAGCTCCCATCAGGCATGTGGTGTCAGGGGGCTTGCACTGCTACAAGAAGGAAGGACCTCAGGGCCTCAGTGATTCCCCTCACTGTCCTCCCCCAGGGAAAGCTGTGCTCAAAGTGGCTGGCTGGCAGCCACCACCTCCAAGATCTTGGGACACGGAGCTCACGAGCATGGCGTTCGTGGATTCAGCAAACACTGTCAGGTAGGGCTTCAGCACGTCATAATGGAAACCAGGTGTGAGCAGTTTGCGGTGCTGGAACCACTTGGGCCCCTGGAGGACCAACAGGCCTTTCCCTGGGAAAGGGATGGGAGAGGGAGGACTAGTCAGTGCACACAGCTCTGCTCCATCTCTGGCAGTCCAAGGCTAAGCAGACCTGTCTCACCCAACCTTACCCTGGTCCTCCCCCACCCAACCTCACACCCCAAACCAGCTCTACCTCCCAGCCACACAGGCTCTGGTGATACCAGCCTTGGCTCCATGACCCAAGGGCTTTCCTCAAGCCCTTGCCTTGGACAGCACCACCTGCAATATCTCCAAGGATCAACTCTAGAACCAATTTCTCCAAGAAACTGTTCCCCACACTCATACATTTCCCACACCATTGCCCTACCTGTCCTAGGTGGGAGATACACCCAGAAGGATCAGGTACCTGGGCCCTCACTTCCCTGGATAACTGACTGAGTGGGAACAGGGCAGAAAAGAATCTTATCACCCAGAACCAGGGGCACAGAGGGTGACCACTCACCAATCCAAGGGAGCAAAAAGTCATAAACATCTGAGGCCTTAGGGTCTGTAGGAGACAGAGAAGACTGGACTGGGGGATTTCCAAAAATGACTAATTGATAAAGAGGATGTGAATCTCAGTTGCCCAGATGTAGGTTGCAGGCCAAGACTTCTCCCCACATAGCAGCATGATCCCTTTGCTCTCAATATGTCCCGCCCTCTCCTAAGAATGCTCACCCCCTCGACTGTACACGGCTTTGGCATATTCAGGCTCATAGATGTTCAGGAAGCCAAGGAACTGTCCATACCAGAGTGGGTGGGCATAGGGAAACTCGTGGGCCCAGGACACTATCTTGTCCAGGCTCCCCATCTGCTGGATCTGTAATGGTGACAGAAGGGCTGGTCAGTCAGGAACCCAGCATTACCAGCCACAATGAGTCCCTCAGCCTGCACAGGAAGGCCCAGGGAGTATCCATCCCTCTTCCTTTTCCAACCTGTCACCCAGTTCTATCCCTGGCTGGTTCCATTTCCTCTTCAGCCACAGAGCCACTGCTTTCTGTCCAGCCACTCTCTTATTGCACTTGGGTTGGCTCAGCAACCCCAATATGTCCATCTTATGGCCACTGGTGCCTGCCACTAACACTCTATCTACACTGCCGCCAGAGATTTGTTTTCAGCATTAAAACTTTTCATTAGGAAGATAATCCAAGGTTGTTGTTCTAAAGGGAAACCACCATGATTGCATCCTGTTGAGTCATTTGATACATTTTTATTGAGGACCTACTACCTGCAAGGCATTGTCTAGGTGTCTCAAGAGACTGAGACAGACATGGCCCTGCCCTTTCATTCTGTAGGGAAGACTGACAAGACGTGTAAATAGTTAAGTAAAATCATGGGGATGATAGTAACTTCTAAGAAGGAAATAAGCACTGTACTATGAGAGACTAACAGGGGAACCTTCTTAGATTACAGTGATTCACATGGCTTCTTCTTGCAGATGACATTTAAGGTGAAACCTGAAGTATGATCAGAGGCTGGCCATGTGAAGAGAAAGAGAAGGAAGTTCCAAGTTGAGGCAACAGCAAGTATAGAGGCTCTGGGGTGGGAAAAAGTGTGGATCTTCCAGCAGCTGCCTCACAGTGACACAGTGGCCTGAGTTGAGGTGGGAGAGATCATTCCAAGGATGGTGTGTGCCTTCTGGGAGTTTTTCTAACCATACCTATGCACCCAGAGGTGTTCATGTAAATATATAGTATAATATAAATGCCTTCCCAGACCTGCCTTATGATAAATTAACATGTTTTGTCTTAATTTTGAAACTAGTGCATTTAACTGTCAATTTTTTTATATAATTACATACCATTCCACTATATCAATATACTATTGTGTATTTATCCATTTTTCTGTATTCTGACAGGGTTTTTCAGACCCTTCAGTGACCTACCCATGGGTCTCAGAATGAAGTCTGAGCTTCATCATTTGGGAGGAAGAACACCTAATGCTTATTAAGTGCTTGTGCCAGGCCTTCTTCTCAGCACCATACATCTTGGCCTCATCCAATGGTTACAATAATTCTATGAAGCCCCATTTGAGGGAAGAGAAGCCCAAAGTACAGAGATCTGAGACTTCTGGCCAAGGATCACATACTTGTAAGGGAAGTGGGATGGAGACCAGGAACGTTTACTCCATGGCCAGCAATCATCAGAGTTTGACAACCTGGTTTGAATACAACCAGGTTGTACTCAAATTCTTTCATTTAATCCTCAGAAAATCGTACCTCTGTTGTCTAGATGCATTAATTTGGGCAAGTTCTTTAGGCTCTCTGAATCTTACCCTCCTCATCTGGAAAGTGGGGGTGATGATACTTAGCTGATAGGATTTCTTCAGCACTAGAGAAGTCATGAAGGGATAAAATATGCATGAAAGGACCTTGAGTGAGATTCTGCACAAGCCAAGCCCTCAACAAGTAGTTACCTCCCCTTCAAGCCCACCTCTCCCCAAATTCTTCCTCCAAGCTTTCTCCCAGCATCTCCCAAAACCTCCTACTCCCAAATGCACCCAGCTGCACTGAAGAATGTGCTCTGAACCTGCCCTAAGTTAATTCCACCTATGGGTAAAGGACTAACCAAAACTTGTCCCCTGTCACATGGATGCTGACCTTAGTTTACACTCTCTAACTTTGTTTTATTGGACACTTGATACCTGTAGGATGTCAACTGTGTTGCGAGGCAACATGGCTATAACAAAAATGAACTTTGTTTGGTAAATAAGATCCAGACTAGGAAGAACCATGAGTGAGCAATAGACACTTGATAGAAACACAGGCTTTAGATTTTCCTGAGAGTAAGTGCATGGCTCTTGCAGGAACCCTGGGATAGTCAGTGAGTGTTTGCAGGGCTTGCGGATTCTAAGACAAGGTGGACATACATCCCCCTAACGTGAGTCTCATTTCCCTGCCCCTGGCCAGCCCCTTAGGAGCAGGTGGATGGCTGATGGCTGATGTGGATGTTGTGAGGAATGCCTGAAGTGCCCTTGCTGGCAAGATGCCCATATCCTCAGAGATGTCTGATGCTAACTGGGTCTAGGGCAGCCTTGCGTGTCTGAATGTCTAAAACTAAGATGGTCTCCTAGGGTGTGGCATCGTGTCTGTGTCTTTGCTGATACCATTCCTTGCTCCACATATACCCTCTAGCTGAGTACTGCCTGTTCCTTGACATCCAGCTTGAATGCCCTGCTCCAGGAACCTCTGTATCCTCGACTGAGTGAAATCTGCCTCCTCTGGGCATCTCCAGCACTGTTACTACCTTACCCATGCTCTGCTTGCTGTTATAATTCCTTGCTTGCATGACCAAAAATATTTTAAATGTTCATATTGGTATTCATTGAGTGTTTAAAGTTGTCAGACACTGAACTAATCCTGATATACACATTCTTTCATTAAATCCTCAGAAAGTCCTACAAGACAGACACTATCATAATTCTCACTTCATAGATGAGGCAGGGAAGCTCTGACACATGGTTAGTTAGCAATAAAAGTGCGATTCACACCCAGGACCCCTGACTCCCCTCTGGGTTGTGAGTTTCAAGGGCACAGATCACATCTGTGGCATGTCTGGGTCACTGTGGAGATCGGCACAGAGCCTCAGAAACACCACATACTTGATAAAGTGCGTGGGGAACAAATACACTGAATAGAGGAACTGAAAAAGAGGAAGACGAGAAAGGAGTGGAGACAGCACTCCACATTAGGCAGATGTCCACAAAGCATCTGCCTAATGTGGACACTGGTCTGGGATTAGTCAGTCTCATGAGAAACCAGGTCGAAGTCTTGCTCAAATGGCATTGCAGACGTTTATTTGTTTTTCCCAGCTGACTCTACATGCCTGCTCTGGCTAATCCACATTTGCTGCTTATTTCTACATTCTCTGTTTTTTTTAAATATTAGATTTATTTACGTTGTAGAGATGAAAAAAGGGAGAGAAAGAGAAAAAAAGACACACTGATGTGAGGGAGAAACATCAGTTTGTTCCCTATCATATGCATCATATGCAAACGGCCCCCAACCCAGGCAGGGCCCCTGCCTGGGAATGGGAACAGTCCCCTTTTGCTTTGTAAAAGACACCCAACCAACTCAGCCTCACCAGTCGGGGCTGCATTCTATCTCTTGAAATAGGAAATGGAAGGGAACAGATATGCATTCAGTATCTCCTATATATCTGGTAATATGTAACTAAATTGACAGACTGCCTCATGCAGAATGGATAATTGCTCCCATTTTACAGATGAGAAAACTGAGGTTCAGATGAGAATTGATTTGCTTATTGCTTGTAGGTTAGTATTACTCTCTCGGGTGAATGCCCCCAGGTTCCCTACTGCCAGTGAAGTTTGTCAGGGCTGCTGTGTTCGGGTGCATGAATTGTGCGCTGCAAAATCCTAGGATATGCAAATCATGTTGAGGTCTGTGCAAGTGCTGGCCCTGCTTTTTCTTCAATAAAGTTCCCTTGCATGATCCTTACCCATGCAACAAATCCACTTGTGCCAGGAAACAACCTTGAAGGACACTGAGCATCTGATAATGCCTTACCCAAGCCATTTTCCCCAAGGGCCCTGGACATGTGACATGGCTACTTTTGTCTCCAGCCACCCATCTTTTTGCCTTCTCTGGGGCTCTTCTCCTCCCAGACCCTCTGGACAGTCACGTGAAACCTCCCCATTGATCTTCTCACTCATTGCCTTGGAATTCCATCCTGAGTTTAACCCAGGGGGCTGAGGTAAGGTCATTGTTAAGTGTCTTACTGCCCTGGGGCACACACTTAAAAAGTTTATCTTATTTTTAGAAATGCCCCCTTCATCCTGAGTGTCTCATTTTTCCACCTGACCTCCTGGGGTTTCTTTCCCAACTTAATATCTAATCACCATGACAGCTGGTCTCCTCTCCATCCCTCCCCAGTCAATGAAGATCTATTGGACAGGGGCGGAGACAAGCTTAAGTCACAGAAAAGCCAGACTCACAGGATCTCAAGGGTGGAAGGAGCCCTGGACTGACCTGCTTCATCTCAGCCCACTCCCTTCCTCCTCAGTCATGAGACTGCCCCTCTGTGTCATCCCCACGCAGGACAGGAGGCCCTGACCTCATGCTGACCATGTCCACAGCTTGATCCAGCCCTTGCCTCCCTAACCCCAGCTTTCTCCTACATGCTCTTGATTGCCCCAGGAATCTAGTTGAAGTGAGGGGAGCCCTCAGCACCTGACCTCGCTACTGAAACTGCAGCCCCATTCAATGCCCTGGGGTGTCCTCTGTCTGGGGGTTCACTTGGCTGCCTGGCCAGCTCTTCTAAGACACACAGCTGGTCACCCACCCTTTGGTCTGCCCACAGGCAGCCTGATCCCTCTGCATATCTGTGCCCTCGTAGAAAAGTGCAGTGTGGTCCAACCACACAGTACCCCACCCCTGGCCTCACAGGTCTAATGGGATGCTGTGGGGACCAATCTCCCCCTTGAACGGGCAGGTTTTGAAGTAAGACCTGTGTCCTCAGTTCTTTGATTGCCAGTGCCTTTGCCCTGAAAACATGGCCAGATGCCACTTTCATGCCCTTCTTTGCTGGGCTGAGGTCAGGATGTCTCCATGGAGTTTCAAGGGATGGTCTTTCCTGGGCAGGCAACTGGCATTCCCTCTCCCAACCCCAACACACAAGTCAGATTTGTGGGTCCATTCTAGGGGTCTAAACCTCAGGCCAATAATTTAACTGAGATCTCATTATGTGCAAAGTCCTCCCAGGCCCCCTGAGTGCAATGGGCAAAACCCTAGAGGAATAGGGCAGGACATAAACCAGCCTCCAGGAAACACATTTTGAGAATTAAGAAGCATGACAGTTAAATGCTTCTGAACATCTAGGCTACACCTAAGACCAAGAAGAGAAAAGTTAATTTTCATGGACACTTCCTCCCTGCCCCAGGACCTTCCATCTACCTCAAGGCATTCTCCTCCTTTCCTACTGCCATTACCACTTGGACTAGGAATCGCTTTGTTTTATCCTCACCCAAGGATAGGTTTGCTGATGCTTAGAGAGAGAGGAACATTGATGTGAGAGAAAAATCATCAGTTTTCTGCCTCCAATACATGCCCTGACTGGAGATTGAACTTGCAACCTAGGTATGTGCCCTAAAGAAGAATCCAACCTGCAACACTTTTCAGTGTGCGGTCCAATGCTTCGCCCAATTGAGCCAGGGCTGCAGTCACTTTTTATGGCCTGATTTTATCCTGAATGAAAAGGCAGGAGTTCTGAGTCTACCCTCAAGTCAATTCCTGAGCTGCAACATGAACACAGACAAATTCCTTGCCCTCTCTGAGACTCAGTTTTCACATATACAAATTAGGGAAAATAATCACTCCTCTCTCCTTCTTATTTCTAAAGCTGCATCATGGATCCAACCAGAGAAGAGGTGCTAAGTTCAACGGGACTGCAGACTTGTTGAGCCGGCCACAGATCCCCAGGTAACTTCAGAAGTGTCAGAGATCATCAACCCCTCCATGCCCTTCCTGGGTGCCAAGACCCTTCACATACTTGTGCTGGAGGCAATAGCCAGAGCTAAGCCATGTTCCAGACCTGCCACATACTCTCAAGGTGGCTTATAGTGGGTGGAAGGAGAGTGGGAAGGTGGAATTTGGGGGTGAAAAAGAGCAAACTCTGATGTGAGGGTAGGGGAGCAAGGTGCCCATCCTAGAAAACCCAGCTTCACTGGAGGCAAGAGAAAGTGGAGGGGTTGTGAGAGAATAGAGATTAAAGGTCTCCCAAATGCCTCTTATGGCAGCATTAGGGCCCTACCTCAACCTTTCCATCACCTCCTTTTGTACTTAGCAAAGACTATCCCAAACACCTCCTGGTTCCTCCACTTGTCTTCTCCATCACTCTCTCTCCTCTACCAATAGCCCTCCCTACTCTCCACCATCCAATGTTTGTTCATGCAATGATGCCTACTCTGTGCCAGGCTTTGTGCTAAACCCTGAGGGTACAGGAGTGAATCAGACCAGATCTCTATGTCAATATTGGGAAAGATGAACAAATAAACAGAAAACGACACCCCAGTGAGACAAGTGCTGATGCAGACAAGAACAAGAGGCTCATCCAAACTCCTGGTTAGTCACTTAACCCAATCTGGGGCAGGGAAGGCTCTGGTCTCAGCTTTCCCCTTTACACAGTAAGCTTCTTCAGAGCAGAGCCTGGGTCTGATTCACCTTTCTCATGCATTCTTTCCTTTCCTGGGTGTCTCCAAAGTTACCTGGACTTCCTGAGGGAGGAGATTATGTGGGGGCAAGAACAAGCCTGGGCAATCCTCATCTGAAAATCAAGTTCATTTCCAGCATCAATCATGGAAGAGAAGCAATTCCCCACACTCTGAATCAGGGAAGGTACTCAGGAGGTAGAAGAAGTAATTATGCCTCTCTCTGAGCCTTAATCTCTGGCATCCACACCTGGGCTCCCAAACCTGGCAGAGGAGCAATACCCCCATGGAAGTTTGTTAATTCAGGCTTCTACTGGCAATATGCTAAGTAGTACTCCAGGTACTTTAGGACAAGGAATCTACTCTCCTGGTTGGTTCCAGTGCACGAATTCCTTTCCCTGTGTGCAGAAACCTCTGGTCTAGATCCCCACGAAGGTAGGGAGCTAAGAGGTGTTCCTGACAATGGGTGTTAAGGTGGCCTTTCCACCCTGAAGTGACTGGGCAGAGCAAGTGAGATTATGAACCCAAGAAGATGTCACAATTCCTGAGTGAGCCCTTAGCCATGGCCAGGAGAACCCCACCTTTAATAACACTAACAGCTTAGATGTCCTGCGTGTTCTTTGGGTGACAGTACTCATCTCTGCCTTCACTTCATAATTCTCTACCATAAAATTGAAATCTATACATTGCACAGAACAAAGAGAATGTTGATTACGCTTTAAACAAGATTGCCTAATTTTATCAGACTGTCCAGGATTTTTGCCCCGATGTTATCACCAAGCACTTAGCAGGACTTTTGTTTCAACCTTGGATCTCAAAATGATGGAAAGGAGTCTGTGGCCTTCTTGGGCTCCAACTTTAAATTGCCCCCTGCAAGGACAGCAAAGAAGGTGGATTGAGGAGGAAGACTGGGTGGCAAAGTTGAATGGAAACCATGGCTCCCAGGATATCATTTCCCTGCCCTAGTAAGGGTCTCATGCCTTGGCCCCCAGGAGACTGGGATGAGTTCTCTGAAGAAAAAGAGGCCATTTCCTTTTTCTACCCCTCCCTCTTCATATCACTGTCCACATACCTCGAGGGCATGCCCAAAGAGCCAGTGAGTGGGGGGCCCTGGGAAGCTGTCCAGAGCCCTGGTGAGAAACTGCCTCCGCATCAGCAGATGAATGAGCTTGAGGAAGCCTAAGACCAAGATCAGTCCAGAAGCCCACAGGCACAGGCGACAGAAACTCAGGTAGAGTAATACAGGCCCCATAGCTGGAATTGCAGCCACCCAGGCTCCTCCTGCTCCTTTCTGGTTCACTTATACTCTACATGCTGGCACCTTGCCTGATCCTGCCCCCAGCCAAACCAGCAGCAACATTCTAGAGGGTGGAGCTTCATAAGGAAGAGAAATCAGCCCCTGAAGTCACAGACAACAGCACAAACAGCCTGGCTGATTAATCTCAAAACAGCTGGAGAGAAACCACGTAGCAGGCTTCAGAGAAATCCCACAAGGAATATCATGCCTTAGTTCCTTGGTAAAATCGCTGGCATAACAACTGCCTTTTCATATAAGCACCTTGTTGTTTCAGGAGGCTTCTACACAATGAAGCCTCATTTAACCCAAATGAAGCAGTCATACATACTCACCCTATACCATGTTCTGGGTAATGAACCTGAGGCTCAAAGGAAACTTTCTACTTTCCCTTTCAATATGGGCCACTGGGAGGCTTCCACAAATGCCAGGCATATGATGCTTTCAGTCTCCTTTTTGAGAGGCACTGTCACAAACTAGGTTCTAGCTCCAGAAGAGACATTCTGGGTCAGAAAAGGGCCAACTTCATCACAAGACCATACTACAAACTTGACAGGAAAGAATGTACCATACTACTTTCAGGGTGATGAGGAGGATCATCAAATTCAGTCCCTCCTGGATTGATGGAACAAGCCACTTGGGCCCAGAGAAGGTCAGGGAATTCTCCAAAGCCCCACAGTGAGGCAGGTGTAACCCTCAATTGCCCAGCCCAAAGTCTGATAAAGAAGAAGGTTTTCCCAGGCCCTAACCTTGCCTGGAGAGAGTCTGCTATTTCTCCCTCCTGTCCTGGGTTGTGACAGTCAGGATCCCACAGGAAACAATTCACTGCAGATATTTCAGATGAAAGGACACGAATGCAGGGCTCTTTCTAGAGAGATAACAGAACTAAGGAATCAAACAAGGTATGGTGTAGCTTCCAGAGACTGGCAACAGCAGAAAACCCATTGACATTACTAAGCTGAAGGGGAAAAAAAGGAGAAGACAGCATTCCTGAAGTCTAGCAGGGGCAAATATTGCCAGAGAAGTGATTCTGGAGAGGGAAGAAGCAGAGAAGAAATGTCTCAGCCCCATTCCCCTCCCACCAACCAAGCTCTTAGTGGTGTCTCCTTTCATCCAAACTCAAGCACAGGGAGAGAAAAAGGGAGCCTGGGGAGCCATCATGCAGCAATCAGCCTCCCAGCAGGGCAGAGAAGAGCAGAGGTTGGACCTGGCATGGAGATGCCAGGGGGCAAACCAGAAAAAAGGCGGACGTGGAACTCTGGTCTCTGAACTCAGATTTCAGGTGCTGACTCAGAGAGTGGTACAATGCCAACATGGCCTCCAAATCCCCTACTGGGGAAACACCCTACCCGGTTCTCCCAGAGGCAGAGAAAGCAAGGTGGCAGTACAACAAAAGGAAACCCAAGAGAATTCCGAAATCGCACATTTGTGTTTCCATGCATTCCTGTGCATAGGTCATGGAGTGCTCCATTTATGTGCAAGTCATGCAAGGTGCTGGTTCAGTACTGCAGGTGCTTAGAGGGTCATCCCAGCACACCAAGGTCTGGGTTTTGATACCCAGGCAGGGCACATGCAAGAAACAACCAATGAATGCATAAATAAAGGAAAAAAGAAATCAGTGGTGCTCTCTCTCTGTCTTCCTCCCTTCCTCTTTCTCTCTAAAAACAATCAGTAAAAAAAATGCAAGTCATGCAGGTCCGAGTATGTCTATCAGTAGACTTCCATAGTTTATGGTAAGTTTATTTGTTAGTGTGGACTGAGCCTGATGGAATCATGGAGTGTTTGGGGTGAACCTGAGAGAGTTTCTCACCTGATGAGGGACCACCGGCTCCTGTCAAAAACCACTGAGGATTCACTTGAGAGGATGTAAGGCCAGCCTAGAAAGTGGTAAGTGGACATAGCTGTCCTGAGATACACACTTAATCCAGGACGAGTTTCTTAAACTCTCTAAATCTCTGCTGCTAACCTGTGCATCACAGGTTATATTAGTATCTACTTCATAAGGTTTTTTGGAAAATTAAAGAAGTTATCATGTATAAAGCACCCACCTTCCACATGGGGTGTTCAGTATAATTAAACTAAATATTCACATAGCTGTTTTTGATGAGCAATGATCAATAAGAGAAGAATAGGTGAGATAACCTCTAGCCTAGATTCTGGGGTTTCTTTGCCTTCCAGATAACCTGTTTCACTGAGATAGAGTTGCCTTAGCATAATCCCAGCTGCTCCTGGGTTGTATTGTACCTATGCCTAGGTAAGTACAGGTGGACGGAGGAGGCTCTGGCTGTGGAATGTGGGTAGGGCAGAGTGGGATCAGGAGGCCCAGAAGCCAACCTTGCTCCATTTAGGCAATATCCAGGAAGGCAAGCCAGACTTCTGACCCACTGCTGCCAGCTCAACAAGTACCAGCAACCCACAGTGCCCAAAGCAGGGAAGGTTCCAGTTTGTTATTGGGGAGGGATTGTTGACTAGAGTTGACAGGCCAGCACTAAGGAACAAAAATGGCTCTCTCAGCCATGAAGCCCTGGCAGTGTTATTTGGCATGGGAGAACCCTCCACCAGTGTGCTCTGTCTCCAGTAGCACAGGGAACAATGCCCCATCCTGACTCCCACCTTCATGGCTGATGATCACTCTCTCAGTTCCCTGCAACCCAGGCTGCCAGACCTCTGGAATTCTACACAGACAGCCTCATTTTTCTCTTATATCATGTACCCTATTTAAAAAATATTGGCACCTCATAAAATGAAACAAAGAGCAAACATTGTGGAGGCTAACTCTGGTGAGGGGGTAACTTTGCCCTCAAGTTGTGCCATTTTCCACAGAAAAGTAAACACTACCAAGACATGATCTGCTTGGGGAGGAGAGGTGGCCAGTTTCTCAGAGGAAAAAGGTCTAGAGCCCCTTCCTCCTGGGGCTTTTATTGGGTTGTAATACACAGGAATAAAGGGAAGCAAGGCTGAAACTGTAGATAACATTTCAAAGAAATCTGAGGGCTTAGTCTGAGTCAGGGTCTGTCAGGAAAGGGGGTTTGTAGAAACTTTGGGCAACATACTCATTTCCTGCTCGACCCTAAATATATGAATGAAAACACTCCTACCAAAGCAGGTTCCACAGGATTTTTAGGAATTCTTTCTTATGTCCTATTTCTCCCCAGATACTGTTCTAGCAAGGAAAGGAGCGGCACCCACTCCCCATCAGGTTTTCAGGCTTAACTGGATTAGAGCCAGGAAGCACTTCTCCCAGAGGACATGGGGACTCAGGCTATGTCACATACCTGGGGGGCAAGGGTTCATTGTTTCCTCTTTGTTGCAGCCCCCTGAGTCCTTCCATGATGACTTCCCAAGTGATCAAGTCTGGCTTAGGTTGCCCCTCACTCTGAGGGGTCGTACCCATCATCAACATCAACCATGCTTTGGAGGCAAGGGGAGGAAACTGAGGCAGCGTTCACTACCAGAGACAAGCTTTGTCTCCTGTGGCTTGCATTCCAGAGGTTGCTTGCTCATCCTTAGTCATGGGAGTTAGTTACAATTCCTGAAACGAGTCAGAATGGTTCCCAACATCCTGGGATAGATGGCGCTTAGGGTGCCTGGTCCCTGCCATCTCCTTGCTATGTGCTCCTTACCTACACGACTCCATTAAGCTTAAATAAACTTGTTAAAGATTAAAAATATAAGCAATACAAACAGGGAGATATTAGTGAAATGGTCTAACTTATACTTGATCAGAATTCTACAATAGGAAAAGAGAGAGCTCGCAGGAGAGATAATTTGAGGAAATTATTTTTTAGTTATTAATGAGTGGGAATTTGTAGGGCTGATGAAAGACAATAACTTTTTAGGATGAAGAAGATAATAAATTCTACATGGGATAAGTGAAAAAATCCACATCTCAAAACATCATGGTGAGTCTGCAGAATAGCAAGGACGAAGGTGACGACCAAGAAAGGAAGACAATTAAAGACTTTCTACTCTACAGCAACCTTGAAGCCAAAAGATGTAGGTTACTATCTTCAAAGCCTAAGAAAAAATAACTTTCAACCTAGGTTTGTACACCCTGACAAATAATCTTCCAAAAATGAGGAGGAAATAAAGATGTTTTCAGACAAGGAAAAGCTGAGAGTTTCTCACCAGCAGACTCTACCTGAAAAAAGTTGAAAAAATATACTTCACAGCTGAGGAAAGTAAATCCCACAAGGAAGGTCTGAGTAGCCATAATGAGTGAGAGCAGCAGACACATGAGTAAGTGTAAATAAACATTGGCTGCATAAAATAATAATCATAAGGTCTTTGACATGTTTTAAAAAACTAATTTATAGTAATAATATGTGGGCAGAAGGAGGAGAAGGTAAGAGTGTTCAAAGGACATTGAATTATTCAGCAGGGGAAAGTTTTCACTTTAATTTAACTGTGAACTTTGATATGTAAAGTATACATATTAAAATGTCTAGGGAACCACTTAAGAACCTAATTTAACAAATTTTAAACTTGTAGCTGAGAAATGAGAGGAAATGTTCAATTAATCTAAAGGAAAGCAAGAAAGAAAAGCAAAATAAACATACAAAAACTGAAAAAAAAAAACCTTTTGTAGAAATAAAGATGAGAAAATACTAAACAAAGTGGGAGAAAGATGATATGACCCCACGGGAAAGGGCAGTGGAGGGGGCAATGTTGCACCCTCTGAAAGGGGCAGTGTGGGGAACCCTTCAGTGCACACTGAAGATACTTTAGATGACAGTGCCCGAGAAGCAACTAGGGCATCTTAGCCCACCTGCAATGCTGAAAAGTCTCCAAGAGTCACCCACAAACATGTCCTTCAAAAGTATAATTTAAGTGAAAAGCAAAGTACTTCTAATGTAAGTGCAGAAAACAAGTATTCTAGGTATCCCCACTCAACCTCCAAAACATACTACCTATTCCAGCCAATGTACCTGTGAACATCACATACTCAAATTTCATTTCCATGTGCATAGAAAGAAGGTGCTCCATGAAGCTGAGTGGATCTTTCATTGGGCTTCTCCTGGGCCATATGGAAGTGGGAAGCCAACTGCAGGGACTCAGCAAAAAGGCATGGTATCAGACCCACTGCAGGGGAAAAACTCTCCCACATGCAGGAAGCACTGCCTGGAGAGAGGGAAGGAACAAGACAATAGGAATTCACTGTTACAGAGCTCTTACCATGCCAGGCCTATTACACAACCAGCCTGCCAGGCAGATACCTCTGAGCTATGAGATGGTGAGCTCCCCAACACAGGAAGTGAGCAAGCAGACTTGGGGTTACAGACATTGGGGCATAGGAAAAGGGGTTAAATCAATATCCTCAGAAACTCTTTCCTCTCTAATTCAGGGAACAGAGCTTCACTTCACAAAATATAGGCCTAAGGGTGGCCCCATCTCTAGCAAGGACAACCACATCTCAAAACATCATGGTGAGTCTGCAGAACAACAGAGACAAAGGTGGGGCAGAACACTGGGGCAGGAGCAGGTCAGGGCAAGTGATCAAGTGGCCTGGCTCAGGTTACACTAACACCACCCTGTGGGTAGACTCAACTGATTAAATATTATTTAGGATTAGGACAGCTTCCAAAACCTTTGGAGAGTTCACTCAGTACCTTGGCTCCCTGCTCAGCCTCCTGCCCTACCCTGGGGACGTTTCCATTTCTGGGGCCAACAAACACAGAGGGGCTCTCAGGCCTGCTGATGGGAAGCTAAGTGGGTTGACGAAAAGAGACATGCTCAGTCAAAGGTCCTGTGGATTGAGCAGGGATGAAAGGTGGGCAGTGCCTTGCTGACCTGGGCCAGAGACATGTCAGGGAAATACTCAGAGACTAGACCACAGAACACAGTGGATGAAGGAGGGAGTGGGAGGTGAGGAAAGTAAACAGTGAAGGTCAACAGTAAACCCCTGAGAGTGCTTGACTCTTAAGGTGGGGAGACTGAGCATTTTTAATGCCAAAGAGAAGTTGCTGGTAGAAAACAAGGTTAAGAATGCAGGACAGAGGGGTCATAAGTGGTGGACCCAGGTGCCAAGCATGAAGGAGGGGAGAACTTCAGTGCATGGTTGGTTGTGCCCAGGGGAGAAGGGGCACGAAGTGGGGTTGGGATACAAAGGGGAACAAGAAGGACACTGGTGGATCCTTCTCAGGCAGGAGGAGACACTTTGCGGGCAGAGGGGCAGTGGCCCCAAGTAGGAGAGTTGAGTAGGATATGGTGGCCTTCCAGAGAGGCCTGGGAACAGTCATAAAGGACATAGGGAAGGGCTGGGACCCAGCATACTGGGGGAACTGAAGGAGAGCAGAGTCAGCCAGAGCAGGGAGGGCAGAGTCAGTGAGCACTACGCCAGCTAGGATAGAAAACTGGGTCCTGTGGCCAGCGCTGGTGTGCTGGGAGGACCTGCTCAACCCTAGCAGAGTGAACCCCTCCCTTCTGAGACCCCCCCACAGGCTTCTCTTGATGATTGCAATTCCTGCAATAATGCCAGGAGCGCCAAGTTCTTTAGACATGTTGGGGGTTTTTTTTTTAATCCTCACCTGAGGATATGTTTACTGATTTGAGAGAGAGAGAGAGAGAGAGAGAGAAACACTGATGTGACAGAGAAACACCAACTGGTTGCCTCCCATACCTGCCCCAAACGGGAATCAAACTGAAAACATAGGTATGTGCCCTGCCCAGGAATCGACCGTGAAAAAAAAAAAGGTTTTTGAAGATTTTATTTATTTATTTTTAGAGAGAGGGGAAAGGAGGGAGAAAGAAAAGGAGAGAAACGTCAATGTGTGGTTGCCTCTCACACACGCCCAACTGGGGACCCCACCCACAACCCAGGCATGTGCCCAATGAATGGCCTTTCTGTTCTCAGGCTGCTGCTCAATCCACTGAGCCACATCAGCAGGGTAACCCTAAAATTTTTTTGTACATAGGACAGCACTCCAAACAACTGAACCAGCCAGCTAGAGCTGATTTTTTTTTCATGTGACCTTGGTAACACAACCCCCATAAACAGAAATTATCACCCTCATTTTACCAAAGGGGAAACTGAGGCTCAGGAACATTAAAGACAGTTGCTCGAGATGACTCAGCCCAGACTTTCCCACCTCAGTCTGACCACAAAGCCCACTCTTTCCATATTGCCACTGTGTTAGGAGCATTGCAGTGTGTCTGCTTCCACCCCCGCCCCAGTCCCACCAAAACTGTGTGCTGCTTGAGGGCAGCAATGGAGTCTGGTCTATCCCAGGAACACCAGCAGACTCAGCATGGTACTCAGGAATATTCGCTGTGAAGGCCCCAGAGACAGACCACCTAGTGAGACCCTTTTATTTTATAAATAAGGAAACTAAGGCTCAGGAGAAGGAAACAACTTGCCAGGGTCTCATAGCAAATCCTTCCCAGTTCTAAGTGGGGGCCTAGATCTTGTGACTGTGGGACCAAAGTTAGGGCCCCAGAACCCAGACCAAGGTTTGGCTCCCCTCCCTGGGGCCACATCTCACTTGTAGTTGTCTAATTATTTACCCATTAATTCTATTGCATACTATGGCCCTGAACCTTGCGGTAGAAGCAGGATGCAGAGCATGAGAACACTGCCCACAGCTACCTACCTCCATGGTCCCTCTGCCAAAAAAATCCACCACAGTAAACAACTCAGCCACCTTCCCCTAGGGAGACATGGGCTGGGGCTGAGCCTACAGGCCCAGTATTAGGCCAGAACCCCCTCTGAGGCACCAGAGAACACACAGATCAGGAACATCTGTGGGCAGAAGGCTTAACACAATATGGGGAAGCAGCTACAGAGCCCAGGTTTGAAGGATAAGTAAGAGATAACCAGACACAGAAAAGGGGAAGGATATTTCAAGGGAGGGAACAAAAGGCAGGGACCTGGAGGTAGAAGAACAGTGATATTCACAGTTGCAAATTCAGGGTAGGTGTAATGAAGATGCCAGGAGAGGCAGGGTTTTGAAGTAAAGGGAAGTAGATAAGATGCAGAGACTGAGCAAGACCAGAAACCCTCCCCATACAAGGAAGAGAATGGCACTGGCTCCTTCAGAGGGGGAGAGTGGAATGAGCAAATAACAGGAGATGGAACACAGAGAAAACTATTTGAATCATGGCACTGCCTTGTCTAGAAGCTGCCAATGAAATTGCAGCCCTTACCCAAGGATTGGATGGAAACCAAACTATTGGCCACCCAGACCTGGCACAACCTGATTCATTCAGGTCGCTCTGGTGTTCCCTCCCTGCCTGCACCCTGTAGGTCCCTCCACATCTCCTGCTTATTGTCCCCAGGACAACCTCTGCAGTGCTTCTGTGTTGTTCTCTCTTCTTGGAATGCTCTTGCCAGCTCACATGTCATTTCTTCCAGGAAGTCTTCCATGGTGCACACTGCAACCAGTCTCTTTCTATACTCTGCCCTAGGTCCCCAGTGCTGGCTTCCACCATAGCTCTGGTTACACAGTTTTATAATTATATAACAGGAAGAGGGAAAGTGCTATATTTAAGAGTTATCTGCAGTCTTGGCTTGGGAAAAAGTTAAAAGAGTTCTCAGGGAACGAATATGTTTTAGATTGGAGAAAAAACATAAAAAGTATACCTTGATGAAATTCTCCTGGATACAGGTTAGATGCAAGCTGAGTGGACAAAGACACTTTCAATCTCAGTGTAAGATGCTACTTCCCAGTAGTCTGCTATCTCTGTGCACTCCTCTGCTTTCCCTCCAAGTCTCCTCCCTTCCCAATCCACACTCAGGAAGCTCGACCTGCAGCTCTTAGCAATCAGAGTTAACTTCTTGATTTGGAGATTCAAAAGCCCAGTCCTTGAGTTGCAAAAATAAGGGCTTTTAAACTTCAAAAGCCTAACCTTTGAAGGATTTGGAGCACACACTCTATAACATAAACCATCATTATGGAGAAACACATGATCGACCAGAGCAACTCTCCCACAGCTGAGACCAGAACTGAACTGAATGAGGAACAAAGTCATGGGGAAGAGATGACTCTGATGAGTCCCTGACAAAGGACCTTGTGTTACCTGTGCTGAGGACTCAGAGAACTGAAAAGGACACCCATCTCTCCAGGGTCAAGCCCACGGAAACAAAAATGCCCATGTGGCTCTGGAAAGGTGGTGAGGAAGGAGCAGCATGATGCTTCTAGGCTGATGGGCCTTAACACCCTCACAGCACAGGAGCAAATGAGTGTTTGTGCACCCAGGTAGCGTTCAGGCGTGGCTGGGAAGGAGCTGAACCTGGGGAGACCTTATGGTTGGTAATGAGGGAAGACGCAGAAGCAAAACCCATGTTCTTCTGACAGTAAGCATGAAACAGAACCACTAACAGGTCTGGGTATGGCTGTGAGAACAGACACCCCACACCCAGCCTCAGTAGCATTACAGTGACTCATAGACCTTGGCACACACCTGGCAGAGGGAACAGGAGACCCTAAAGTGACTGAGGTGAGAGCCTTTCTGCCTGCTGTATAGGGAGAATGTTGGATACAGTAAATAATGTTAAATGTAGGGAAATAACATTTTATTTCTTTGCTGGGTGGCTTTTATGAAAACAAGAATTAATATAAATGAAGAGGGAGAGGAGGATGGGGTTGGGGCAGACAGAAAGGCCCAAGAAGATGGCAGAAAGCTTCAGGCCAAGGGTGGCCAGGACCAGCAAAAATACCCCATGGTATGGACAACCTGTGAAATTGGTCAAAGTGAGTTCAATACAACTCAAGTTTAAGTCCTCATTTGTCTGGTTTGATACAGCTCCCCTCTGCAGCCCCTAGTCTTCAATATCACCCACCACACACATTAGCCTTGCATCTGTTATGCTACTTGAGGTTGAAGGAAGAAAGTCAATGATGTGTATAGAACCTAACAGCCTAGAAAGAGGACAGCACCACCAGTTACATAGAGTGGTGTCAGTCAGGCAGTAAGTGAGGTTCAAGTCCTTTTAAGGGCTTCCTCACTCACATGCCATTCATATGACCCCTGGACTTCAGCTGGGGCTGTTGGCCAGAACATGACATGTGGCCTCTCTGAGGGGCCTGGGCTTCCTCACAACACAGCAGCTCCCTTCCAAAACCAAGCTTCCAGAGAGACAGCCTGAGAGAAATGCCAAGATGTTATAGGATCCAGCCTCAGGCGCCCAGGAGGATCACCTCCACCTCATTCTGTTTACCAGGAATGAATCACTAAGTCCCACCCATAAGTTCAGGGGAGGAGAGTTAGACTCCACCTCTTGATAGGGAGAGTATCACAAAATCTGCAGACATGTTTAAAACCAACACAAAGACCAAGAGGTCCTCAGGAGAAATGCATGCCTCTGAGAATCTCTGGAACATTGACTGTGAGGGACATGGTAGTTTTCTTATAATGTGTGGAAGTGGGTCCCTGATGATTCTATTTGAGTAGGAAAGGGCAGGGTGACCTCAGAGGTTAGAGGACTTTGAGGAAACCAAAGAATCGACAACACTTCATCTACTTGTCTCCATCAGTGGAGAGTAAACTTGCCACCCTCTGCCCTGGGCATCAGATAGTATTATTGGGTGAGTACCCAGGGCATTTGGAATGGTTGAGGGTTTCAGGTTCCATGGCATGGCCACACTTGCTTCTTGTCTGATGGATGTGTCAACTTTATGATGCTTAAGGAAACATTACTACAAGAGAAGGTACAGCAATTTCCAGACTTGGGAAGGAGCATCTGGAATTGACTTGGAACTGACACAGACTCATCTGGACACCCCAGAGGGGGGTAATATTTCCTCCATGATTACAATGCCAAAACTAAGCCAGGCAACCACAATTGCCAGATAAATTGAAAAATGAATCCCTCCACACCATGATTAGTGTCTAACAATAAACCAATCAGACCACATGTATTGCAAACATGTCTGTGAGTGGAGAGGACAAGACATGAGCTTAAGATGTGAAGCTGGTTCTGCCAAAAGAAGACAAAAAAGAAAGAAAGAAAAGGGCAGAGGGCTTGCCCTCTCTGGCTGTCTCTAAGGGCACTCCCTAGGAAGATGCTGAGGATTCTGGCAGTAAAGCAATGGTCCTCTCCCCTGCAGCACACCCGGAACAGGAGGAATTACTTCCGCTTAACCCATGCTTGTCACTTCATGAGAAGTGAAGCCTTAGAATATAAGGCACAGCAGTCCCCCCTTATCCACGGTTTTGCTTTCCAAGGTGTCAGTTACCAGTGGTCAAACGAGGCCCAAAACTATTAAATGAAAAACTCCAGAAATTTTCATAAGTTTATGAGAAATTCTCATAAAACAAATTCATAAGTTTTAAATTGCATGCTGTGCATGTCATTCTGAGTAGTGTGATGAAATTCTGCACCACTCCTCTGTGTCCTGTCCAGGACATGAGCCATCCCGGGTCCAGTGTATTCCCACTGTATGTGTAGTACAATAAGGTTCTTTGAGATGCCATATTTATATCACTTTTATTACAGTATATTGTCATAATTGTTCTATTTTGTTATGAGTTATTGTTAATGTCTTACTTGCCCTATTTATAAATTAAACTTTACCATATATGTATGTATATAAGAAAATAGCATGAGTATCTCAGGGTTCAGTACCACTATGGCACCAGGCATCCACTTGGGGTCACGGAACATGTTCCCACAGGTAAGGCAGACTACTGTATTCCTCCCTGTCTGCACCACCACTCTCTACTGTCTCCAACCTCACCTTCTCTTTTCTCTTTTGATAAATGGGGACGAGTAATGTGGAAAACTAGGAACTGCACAGGGACTTTATAAGAACTGGGAACAGACCTTTGGAGAGGAGAGTCACTGGGGAAGAAAACATCAGGGACTGTGCCTCAAAGCTTATGACAAGGCAGAACTCAAAGGCAGGGTCTCCATCGGGCCATGGTGGGATGCAGTGGGAGATGTGCCCTAATTACAGAAGGGTATCTGGAAGAAGGGGTCACCTGACCAGAGCAGGGACACTGCTTGTTCTTGATACCATATTGCACAGTTTTCCTGTAACCTCAGAGGAGATCAGAGCAGTGGAGCCTGAAGCCATGGGCCTGAGCAGCAAGACCATCTGAGGTCAAGTTCACACACTGAGGTACTGCTGTGTGCTGAGCCCATGGCTGAGGGCTGGGACACAGAGCTATCTCTGACATGGTTCCTGTCATCCCAGAACTCACAGATGACTGACAGTGAAAGACACAAAACAAACTGGGATGGTCAGGGGTTTCTGGTGTTGGAATTGCAGGAAGGGGAATGGAGGAAGAATTTGTTGTAGCTCTGGTGGAAAAGAAGAGGGGTCATGGAAGCTTCCCAGAAGAGGTGTCACTAGAGCTTTGTCTGGAAAGACAAATAAGTATTCCTTAGCAAAGGAAGTAATGTGGGAGGCCAAGGGCACAGAGGCAGGGGCAGCAGGCCAGATATGGGTGAAAGCCTGGGCATGGGCATGAGGGTGGGGAAGACAAGGAAGAGGCTGTAAAGGGAGGCCAGGCCCAGATCATGCCATAGAGGCCATTGGGAACACTGGGAGGTTTGAAGGAAACTGGGGCCTACTCTGGCTCTGACGTGAGGAGTAATGAGGAGTAATGTGAGGAGCTAGGAAAGGCTGGAGGGTGGGAGAGCAGTGAGGAGGGCTGACAAGAGGGGATGGAGGCTTATAATAGGGCTGAGGCCATTGAGGGTCCCCTGGATGCAGGACTAGCAACAGCAAGGCCAGGACAATCGGCAAGACCAGAGGTCAGGATCCAGCCTGGTCCAATGTTCCAGACTCCAGCCCCCAGCTCATTTTTTGTGACATCATGATGGAAATTAAGGACTGAAGACAGTGTCAGAAAGAAGAGAGAGAGAGAGGAAGCACCTGGGAGACATCAGGCAGTGACAGATCAGGAAGTAAAAGCCAGGAGCAAGAAGATTTCCTCCTGAAGTGCGATCTGCCCTCAGCTCCATGTGGTATTGACTCAAAGAAGTAAGAGGGCTGGGAGAAGCAGGGTCCCTGGGAGTGGCAGGACCCTGCCTTAACTACACTCAGCAAGTTCATTCTGCAGACATTTGTCCTGGGCCTGCTAAGGTTGATGCACCAATCCTTTGGAGCAAGCAGACCTGGTTCAAATATCTAGTATACCATTTCCTAACTCCATGGCCTCAGGAAAATGACCAGTTTCTCTGGCTGGAAAATGGGGATGTATGGCTATTGCTTCCATGCATAGTTGTTTCAAAGATTAGATATTATATATTTTATATATATATATATATAATTGTGGCACATGCTAAGTGTTCAGTAAATGGCCATCATTATAGCTGCTTAGAACTCTGCTAAGGCTCTGACAAAAAATGAGGATGAACCCAAGTGAGTCCTGGGCTTTACAAAGTTCTGTTTTCGATTCTTCCCTCTGCTGGCTAAAATAGGCAGAGTCCACTGGGAAGAGATTCACAGAATTGTAGACCAGACAGAGCTCCCTGTCTCCCCACCTAGGGCAGAAACCACCCTGTACTGAGCGTCCCACAGTGGGAAGACACCAGCCTCAGTGGGAATCCCTCCAGAAGCTGCAGGTACAGTGTAGCATGTAGACGGCCACTCACCAAACACATGGAGGGTTGGATACATCAACACCTCTCTCAGCCTGTTTCCTTGGCTATAAAATGGGGTGATGATCCCTGCCATGTTTTGCACTATTGCTGTGAATCCCTAATGAGATCACATCTGTGGAAGTTTTAGAAAACCTGAGCTACACCACAAGTGTTAATGGCCAACAACTAATTAGCTAATGGACAATGCCCCTTCCTCACCATGTTGGGAGCTGGGGATGCCAGGAAGATACTAGAAGCTGGCCCTGCCCCTCAGGAGCTCCATTCTGGTGGGAGAGACTGTCTCGCTTCAGGCAAATGTGGGTGGAATGGGATGGGGACTGTGTGTCTGGAGGAGTCAAGGAAAGACCTGCCGCTACCATTAGCTTGTTCCCAGGACCCAGCTGTTCAGCCCTGAAAGGCAGAGGCTAAACCCAGGTCCAGGATGACCTGCAGGCCTTTCATCTTTGCATCTCTTTGCAAAATCCTTCTTTCTGCTCCTCACTCCCATCTCCCCCAAAGCAGTGAACAGGAAAATGTGGAACGAAGTCACTAAAGGCAGCTGGCTAAACCCACGACTGTCTCTGAATATAAACCCACCTGGATTCAGGTAAGACTCTCAAGCCCTAGCTATACTTTCTAATGCCCTCTCACTGGAATTCCTGGACAAGCACCTGAGGGAGTTGTGCTCACCTCCAAAGCTTTGATTTGGCTTCACCTTGCTAACCTTGTTCAACCACCATAAGTTGGCCCAGGTCAGTGTGACACAGTTGGTTGGGTGTTGTCCTGCAGAGCAAAAGGTCACCAGTTGGATTCTTGGTCAGGGCTCATGCCTACATTTTGGGTTTGGTACCTGGTTAGGGCATGTGAGAGAAGCAGCCAATTGATGTTTTTCTCTCACACATTGAAGTTTCTCCCTTACATTGATGTTTCTCTCTCTCTCTCTCTCTCTCTCTCCCTCTCTTCCCCTCTCTTTAAAAATAAATAAATAAAATATTTTTAAAATATGACCATAAGAGGTATCCCGGGTAATACCCCAGATTACCAGGAAAATTTTTCCAAGGCCCCAAAACCTACAGACATTTTGTTGGACACTCTCTCAGACAGAAGTGCTGGCAGAGGCCATTGTTCTTTTTCTGAGCCCTCTTCCCACAAAGCCAGCAGGCTGGCACCATATCTGAGTCTCCATCAACCTGGCTCTCACTGTTTACCCCACCCTGGTGATCCCCTGAGGCCCCTCCCCATTCAACTGTGGGCCCACCCAACCTGTTTCTAGTGGCTTTTCCTTATGAATGGCTTGGTTTGGCCCATGGTTGAGATTTTCCTAAATTATCTCAAACAAGCAGCATCTGGCCTTTTTGTTCACAGCTTGATCTCACCTGGGCACCTCCAAGCCCAGCACAAGTAGCAGCCATCTGAAGATCATTTTGTAGCTTATGCTGTGTGACTCCAGACAGAACACAGGCAGTGGCTGACCTTGGATGTGCCAGCAGCAATCAAGGCTCAACTACAACAGGAGAACATACACAGTCCACACAGAAGGCACAACTCAAGTACCCAGCTGGGATAATAAGGGGGGCTGTGCTATAACAGGGGGTCTGACCAGATTGCTAGAGACCAGGTGAGACCGCAATCTGGGGAACCCCAATCTGGCACAAGAGGCTGCTCCTCCCTCCCACCAGGAGAAGGCAAGGGGTGAGAAGAGATACCAAGGCAGCAGATTGAAGCAGCCTACCTTCTCCAAAGGGAGGATCTTCCAAAGAAGGAAGATTGCCCAAAGGCAACGTAAACCAGCCAGCATGTGTTGCCTAGACAACCAAGCAGCCCTGCCTTCCCAGAAGGGAGAGGCACTGGGAGGCTACTGCCTCGGGCTACTGTAAATAATCAATGCAGCTCCTGGCACAGGCTGCACAGCACCTTGGGAGGTATGGGGGCCAGACACCCCACACACACACACTGAGATCCAGTGATCCTACGCATGACTGGAGACTTTGTCCATTTATGTAACATGGTAGCCATTAAAGGGGCAAAGACAAACTTGGCTGTTGTGGCCCACATTGGTTGAAAAGCTGGACACTCCCATAACCAGCAGAATTTGGGGAGGAGGCTGTAAAACAGAATGCAAGCGGAAGCCTTGGACTCTTTTGCTTTGCCCTGCACATCCAAGAGTGCTGGCAGGACCAGCAGATGCTTAGCCAATTCAGAGCTTAGGCCTTGTAGAGTCAGAAGCATCTCCCAGGGGCAGGGTCCCATGCTGGGATGCAAGACCCACCAGAAGCCAGCCTTTGGGATGCTGTGCAGCACAACTCATGAGTCCTGGACTTGCTTCCATTCTCTCCTGCTGAGAGCAGCACACAGAGACCAGGAACGCATGAGCTGGGAGCATGGCTCAACTCCAGGAGCATTCTTCAACATCAGAAGCACAGGCAGCCTCAGGTGCTGGGGCCCCACAGATTGAGCTTCCCCTGCACAATGATTTGGAGTGATCTGGCAGTGTACCCCAGACCTGGAGAGTGAGAGAAAGCTGCTGCAGGGTGATGGTGACTCTGGCACCAAAGAGAGAGATAGAGCCTGGAGCTGCAGAGGTGGAGAGCCATTCATGTAACCACCACCTTGGGACTCCAAAAGGTCAGATAAGCTGGGGGGATGTGTGGCTGCCAACTTGGGAAATAGGGGGGCTGGTTTTCTGTGCTTTATGGTTGAGACTAGCTCAAAGAAGAAATATCCCCAGCCCCCTCAAATTGGGAATTCCATTAATAAACATTTATTTCCTTCCCCACAGATCTTCGTGTTATGTTGGTACAAGGTGGCAAGCAGCTGGACTCCAGGCTGCCTGGTTATAGTGCCACTGGACCCTTCAGGACAGCTATGACATTGGGCCACACTACCAAGACAGAGAGTCATAGCAGTCATAGAAACAAACACAGGGAGGCTGCCAAAATGGGCAGACTAAGAAACATGGCCCAAGTGAAAAAACAGATCAAAACTAAAAAAAAAAAAAAAAAAAAAAAGAACTAAACAAAACAGAGGTAAGTAATCTATCTAATGCCAAGTTCAAAACACTTGTTATAAGAATGCTCAAGGAACTTAATGAGAATTTCAACAGCATAAATAAAAAGGCATGGAGTCCATAAAAAAGAACAGTCAGAGATGAAGAATACACTAATTAAAATTAAGAAACAGTTACAGGGAATGAACAGTAGAGTGGATGAAACTGAGAATCAAATCAGTGACTTGGAATATAAAAAAGCAAAAAACACCCAATGGAAACAGTAAGAAGAAAAAGGAATCCATAAAAATGAGGATAATGTAAGGAGCCTCTGGGACAACTTCAAGCGTACCAACATTCATACCATTAGGGCACCAAAAGTAGAAGAAGAGTGCAAGAAATTAGAAACCTATTTAAAAAAATAATGACAGAAAATTTTCTAATTCAATGACTTGAATTAGACATGCAAGTCCAGGAAGCACAGATGGTCCCAGACAAGATGAACCCAAAGAGGCCCACCCCTAGACACAAAATAATTAAAATGCCAATGGTTAAATACAAAGAGAGAATCTTAAAAGCAGCAAAAGAAAAGCAGTTAGTTACCTACAAGGGAGCCCCCACAAGACTGTCAGCTGATTCCTCAAGAGAAACTTTGCAGGCTAGAAGGGGTTGGCAAAAAAATGTTCAGAGTAATGGAAAGCAAAGACCTACAACCAAGATTACTCTACCCAGCAAAACTATCATTTAGAATTGAAGGACAGATAAAGAGCTTTTCAGACAAGAAAAGGCTAAAGGAGTCCATCACCACCAAACCAGCATTATATGAAATGTTAAAAGTTCTCCTTTGAAGAAGAAAGAAGAAAGAAGAAAGAAGAAAGAAGAAAGAAGAAAGAAGAAAGAAGAAAGAAGAAGAAGAAGAAGAAGAAGAAGAAGAAGAAGAAGAAGAAGAAGTGGAGGAGGAGGAAGAAGAAGAAGAAGAGGAAGAAGAAGAAGAAAAGGGAAAAGGAGAACAATAAAATGGAAACAAATATGTATCCATCAACGATTGAATCTAAAAAAAAAACAAAATAAACAAGCAGAATAGAAACAGAATCATAGATACAGAGAACATTTTGATGGTTGCCTAATGGGAGGAGCATCAGGGGGATGGAAAAAAAAGGTGAAGGAATTAATAATCACAAATAGGTAGTTACAGAATATCCATGGGTAGGTAAAGTACAGCATAGGAATGGAGTAGCCAAAGGACTTATATGCATGACCCATGGACATGAACAATGGTGTGGGGTTTGCCCAAGGGCTACAGGTGGGGTGCTGAGTAGAGGGACAACAAAGGGGAAAAAACTGAGACAACTGTAATACCCTTATCAATAAAATACAATTTTAAAAAGACTACAATGATATTCCAATTTCCCCTATTTCATTTACAAAGATTAAAAAGTCTAACAATAACATATATTAGAAAATGTAAGTTGTTCATTTTAGTATACATCAGTGGGAGTGGTAATTGGCGCAACCATTCTGAAAAACAATTTAGTATTAGTTTGTAAAGTTGAATTTTTATATACTCTATAACCTAGAAAGTACTCTTCAAAATATATATGTCTGTGTGTGTAAGTGTGAGTGTGTTCAAGGAGACACACACCAGGAGGCATATACAATAATGTTTTTAACAGTACTGTTTATAATAGAAAAATAATGGAAACAACTCTAATGCCATTGACAGAAAAATGGATAAATTGTGACATATTTGCACAAAAAAATATTTTATGTATAGCAGCAAAATTGAACTACAGCCCATGTTACAATTTGGTTTTTTTAATATTTTTTTATTTTATTGATTATGCCATTACATTTGTTCTATTCCCCCCTTCATTCCCCTCCACCCTGCACATCCCTCCCCCACTACCCCCCCTTTAGTTTATGACCTCGTATCTCAAGTTCTTTAGATTCTATATTTCCCCTACTATTCTTACCCTCTCCCCTATCTATTTTCTACCTACCGTCTATGCTACTTATTTTCTGTACCTTCTCCTTCTCCCACTCCCCTGTTGCTAACCCTCCATGTGATCTTCATTTCTATGGTTCTGCTCCTGATCTAGCTGTCCTCTTAGTTTGCTTTTGTTTTAGGTGTGGTTCTTAATAACTGTGAGTTTGCTGCCCTTTCACTGTTCATCTTTTTTATCTTCTTTTTCTTAGGTAAGTCCCTTTAACATTTCATACAATAAGGGCTTGGGGATGATGAACTCCTTGAACTTGACCTTATCTGAGAAGCACTTTATCTGCCCTTACATTCTAAATGAAAGCTTTGCTGGATAGATCAATCTTGGATGTAGGTCTTTGGTTTTCATGACTTGGAATACTTCTTTCCAGCCCCTTCTTGCCTATGAGGTCTCTTTTGAGAAATCGGCTGACAGTCTGATGGGAACTCCTTTGTAGGTGACTGTCCCCTTATCTCTTGCTGCTTCTAGGATTCTCTCCTTCATTTTAATCTTGGCTAATGTAATGATGATGTGCCTTGGTGTGTTCCTTCTTGGGTCCAACTTCTTTGGGACTCTCTGAGCTTCCTGGATTTTCTGCAAGTCAATTTCCTTTGTCAGATTGGGGAAATTCTCCTTTATTATTTGTTCAAATAAGTTTTCCACTTGTGGCTGTTCCTCTTCCTCTTCTGGCACCCCTATAATTCTGATGTTGGAACATTTAAAGATGTCCTGGAGGTTCCTAAGCCTCTCCTCATTTTTTTTGAATTCTTATTTCTACATTCTTTTCTGTTTGGTCATTTTTTCCTTCCTTCTGGTCCTCTCCCTTGATTTTATTCCCAGTTTCCTTTTCATTACTATTGGTTTCCTGTGCATTTCCCTTCATTTCAATTAGTTTAGCCTTCATATGTTCCTCTAATTTGTGACTAAAATCAACCAGTTCTGTGAGCATACTGATCACCAGTGTTTTGAACTGTGCATCTGAAAGTTTGGGTATATCTTCATCGCTTAGATTTATGGGCTCTGGGGCTCTGAGTTCTTCTTGAGGCATGTTTTGATCTGTTCACGCCTGTTACATATGAGGAGAGGAGCCTTAGGTGCTCACCAGGGTGGGGCCACCCAGGTCGCTGGTTTGTGATGCTGTATGTAGGGGTCAGGGTCAGAGAGGAATCAATGGCAGTCCTCTCCGCCCCCCCTCCTGTATATCTGCGCATAAATGTGCGACCATGGTCAGCTCACTGCCCTGTGGCGGGGCCTGCATGGTCTGTCTCAATGCTCACTTCTTCACTGGTTTATCTACATGCAAATGCAGGACCTCGGTCAGCCAGCCACCCCTTGCCTTCCCTGGGTCCACCCGTTGCTACCCCGCACCTGGGATCTGTGCCCTTGGCTGCCTGTGCGTCTGGGTAGGGGGATCTTTTTTGCCTGACCCCATCACAGCATCACAAACCAGTGACCTGGGTGGCCTCTCTCTGACCCGCCCCCACCTTCAGCGTCACAAACCAACGACCTGGGTGGCCCTGCCTGGTGAACAACTGAGGCTCTGCTCCTCATACCTAACAGGCACAAACAGATCAAAACATGGCTCAAGAACAACTTAGAGCCCCAGAGCCCATAAATCTAAGCGATGAAGATATACCCAAACTTTCAGATGCACAGTTCAAAACACTGGTGATCAGTATGCTCACAGAACTGGTTGATTTTAGTCACAAATTAGAGGAACATATGAAGGCTAAACTAATTGAAATGAAGGGAAATGCACAGGAAACCAATAGTAATGAAAAGGAAACTGGGAATAATATCAAAGGAGTGGACCAGAAAGAAGAAAAAAATGACCAAACAGAAAAGAATGTAGAAATAAGAATTCAAAAAAAATGAGGAGAGGCTTAGGAACCTCCAGGACATCTTTAAATGTTCCAACATCAGAATTATAGGGGTGCCAGAAGAGGAAGAGGAACAGCCACAAGTGGAAAACTTATTTGAACAAATAATAAAGGAGAATTTCCCCAATCTGACAAAGGAAATTGACTTGCAGAAAATCCAGGAAGCTCAGAGAGTCCCAAAGAAGTTGGACCCAAGAAGGAACACACCAAGGCACATCATCATTACATTAGCCAAGATTAAAATGAAGGAGAGAATCCTAGAAGCAGCAAGAGCTAAGGGGACAGTCACCTACAAAGGAGTTCCCGTCAGACTGTCAGCCAATTTCTCAAAAGAGACCTCACAGGCAAGAAGGGGCTGGAAAGAGGTATTCCAAGTCATGAAAACCAAAGACCTACATCCAAGATTGATCTATCCAGCAAAGCTTTCATTTAGAATGTAAGGGCAGACAAAGTGCTTCTCAGATAAGATCAAATTCAAGGAGTTCATCATCACCAAGCCCTTATTGTATGAAATGTTAAAGGGACTTACCTAAGAAAAAGATAAAAAAGATGAACAGTGAAAGGACAGCAAACTCACAGTCATCAACAACCACACCTAAAACAAAAGCAAACTAAGAGGACAGCTAGATCAGGAGCAGAACCATAGAAATGAAGATCACATGGAGGGTTAGCAACAGGGGAGTGGGAGAAGGAGAAGGTACAGAAAATAAGTAGCATAGACGGTAGGTAGAAAATAGATAGGGGGGAGGGCAAGAATAGTAGGGGAGATACAGAATCTAAAGAACTTGAGACACATGGTCATAAACTAAAGGGGGGGAACAGTGGGGGAGGGGTGTGCAGGGTGGAGGGGAATGAAGAGGGGGAATGGAACAACTGTAATGGCATAATCAATAAAATATATTAAAAAAGAAATTACTAGGCAAAAAAAGTAATTTTTGTTGATGTTACTTCTTGGGTTAGGTTGTAAGTTTGTGTGTGTGTGAAAGAGAGAGAGGGAAGCGAGGGAGGGAGACAGGGAGGAAGGAAGGAGGGAGGGGAAGAAGGAGGGAGAAGGGAGAAGGAGAGAAAGAAGTTTGTGTAAGGACTACTGATGACAGTGTCATGAGCCAAGATTACAGATAATCCAATTTTGTGCAACTGGTGTCAATTCAGAAGAGGAAGAGGAGGAAGAAAAGACACCTAAGCAACACGGGAGAGATCAGGGAAGACTTTTCAGAATCAACAACACCTAAGCTGAGCATTGAAGAGCACCCAGGATTTATCCAGGTAAAAGAGGTATATAAGGGCTTTTCAGAAAAAGTCAAAGTCAAGGCCAGAATGTTCAGGCATACAGGTTGTGAGGGTAACCACTGATCAGAAAGGGAACTGGGTCACTATGAGAAATTTGACTAAGGCAATATGCAGGTCCTGAGCCACATTCAACAGTCTCAACCATAGGGGTGGGGTGGGGAATAGGAAAGTGACTAGGGCAGGTCCCCCATTTCTCATCTGTCTGGAGAGCAAGACTCCATCAGAACAACTATGACACCGTGGATCTGAACAAAAGTGGAACAAGATATACTGTCCAAAACCATCCTTTATCAGAACCCCAAGGTCTCTGATTCAAGATGTAGAAAGAGTGCTCTGGTAGCACTGTGGGGACAAAATGGAGTTTAGGGATGGGTGAGTCCCTAAGATCAGGGAGGAGGCGAGAGCAATCATATGGTCATCCTCTCCAGCTAGATCAGGGCTGATAGCCTCCTGATCTTCAGTTTCCCTGTCCTTTGGTTCCCGAAGCCTGGAGTGTCAAAATCTTCGTCTTCAGGGATTTGTCTGCCAAAAATTCCAAATGAATCTTCCTGTCTTGGCCTGAACCCTGAGAAATGAATTAATAAGGCCTCTGTCCATGGTGCTGCTTTGTAGGTCCCTCCCTCCTCCTCTGGAAGGTGCACCAGCACTCTCATCTCAGCTCTCAGGACTGGCCAAGTCAACAAGCCCAACATCATTCCACATGGGCATTCACAAGTGGGGACTGTATTGGGTGTTGTACTTTGTAAAAGTTCCATCGCGGAGAGTTTAAATTTTGTGTCCTTTCTTAAAGAATAGTGAAGTTTGTTTTGTTCGGGCAGACAGTTAAGTTACTTATGGTTCAGTGTTATCCATTTTTAACCTTTATGAAGGTAGCTTTAGAGTAGCCTTTACTCTAAGGCTACTTTAGCCCCACTACTATGACCCCTTTGAGGTCTCTACTGAATACCCCAGGTATTAAACAAGTCCTCTCACTCTAGCCAGTTGGAGCATGAATATGAATGTCTGCCAGCAAGGTCTAAACTCTGGAAATTATAGCTCCCTGGTAGTAATTATTCACCCACATTCATAGAGTTTTACCATGCACATACACAATTTAGTATTTTTTCTTTAATAAATCTTTATTTACTGATTTGAAAGAGAAATTGATTTGTTGTTTCACCTATTTATGCATTCATTGGTTGCTTTTTGTGCATTCCCTGACTGGGGATCAAACCCTCAACCTTGGTGCCTTGGAACAATGCTACCAACAAACTGAGCTACCTGGGCAGGGCCATAAATTAGTATTTCGACAAAGACTTAAGGGAGACCCCCGTACAGATTTCTGGAGCTCTTTTCTCAGTGGCTCCTTCCTCTCTGGTGCTCTTCCTTGAGAATTCTATGTGGCAGCCTTTTCAAACTTCAATATCCCTCTCCTCAACACAAAAATACCCCTGTTCTCTTGAATTTCCTCTCTCTGCCCTTCTAGAAAGTGTCTTCAGGCCTAAACCCAGGGTAATCATCGGGTTTGCCTTGTCTTCCTTCTCTCAGGAATCACAGTCCTGTGTTAACTGTTGCCCAATGTCTGAACAACTGTGTCATCTATTTGTCCAGTTTTCTAGTTACTTATGTAGGAAAAGAATTTCAGTACAACTCAGTAATGTCCAGAAGCTAAAGTTCCTCTCCCTTGGGTCTTTTTAAAAATTATTTATTTTTATTGATTATGCCATTACAGTTGTTCTATTCCCTCCTTCATTCCCCTCCACCCTACCCCCCATCCCCACCGTTACCCCCTTTAGTTTATGACCATGTGTCTCAAGTTCTTTAGATTCTGTATTTCCCCTACTATTCTTGCCCCCCCATCTATTTTCTATCTACTGTCTATGCTACTTATTTTCTGTACCTTCTCCCCCCTTCTTTTCCTCCCACTCCCCTGTTGCTAACCCCCCTTGAGATCTTCATTTCTATGTTTCCACTCCTGCTCTAGCTGTCCTTTTAGTTTGCTTTTGTTTTAGGTGTGGTTGTTAATAACTGTGAGTTTGCTGTCCTTTCACTGTTCACGTTTTTTTAACTTCTTTTTCTTAGATAAGTCCCTTTAACATTTCATACAATAAGGGCTTGGTGGTGATGAACTCCTTGAATTTGATCTTATCTGAGAAGCACCTTATCTGTCCTTCCATTCTAAATGAAATTTTTGCTGGATAGAGCAATCTTGGTAGGTCTTTGGTTTTCATGATTTGGAATACCTCTTTCCAGCCCCTTCTTGCCTGTGAGGTCTCTTTTGAGAAATCTGCTGACAGTCTGATGGGAACTCCTTTGTAGGTGACTGTCCCCTTAGCTCTTGCTGCTTCTAGGATTTTCTCCTGCATTTTAATCTTGGCTAATGTAATGATGATGTGCCTTGGTGTGTTCCTTCTTGGGTCCAACTTCTTTGGGACTCTCTGAGCTTCCTGGATTTCCTGGAAGTCTATTTCCTTTGCCGGATTGGGGAAGTTTTCCTTTATTATTTGTTCAAATAAGTTTTCCACTGGTGGCTGTGCCTTTCCCCCTTCTGGTACTTCTATAATTCGGATGTTGGAACATTTAAAGATGTCCTGGAGGTTCCTAAGACTCTCCTCATTTTTTCGAATTCTTGCTTCCTCACTCTTTTCTGTTTGGCCATTATTTGCTTTCTTCTGGTCCACTCCATTGATTTGAGACCCAGTTTCCTTTTCATTGCTATTGATTTCCTATGTAATTCCATTCATTTCAATTAGTTTCACCTTCATATGTTCTTCTAATTTGTGGCTATAATCAACCAGTTGTGTGAGGATCCTGATCACCAGTGTTTTAAACTGTGCATCTGAGAGTTTTGCTATTTCTTCATCGCTTAGATTTATAGGCTCTGGGGCTTTGAGATCTTGAGCCATTCTTGTTCTGTTCACGCCCGTTAAGTACTAGGAGGGGAGCCTTGGACTCCGAGGTTCCTGGGTTGTGATGCTGTATGTGGGGGTGTGGTCAGAGTGGGGAAATTGCGGCCCCCTCTGCTGTTTCTTGCCACTGGGTGAGGAGCAAAGCCTCAGGTGGTTCACCAGGGCAGGGCCACTTAGGTCGCTGGGTTATGAGCGGTCAGGCTGAAGAATTTGTTGTTATCAGACTTCCAAAAAGTTCAATTTTCTGTGTTCTGGCTATGTTTTCTATTGCTAATATTTAGTTGTCTCTAAACTTGATTGTGTGAGGAAGCACGGCATCTCCACCTATGCCTCCATCTTGGCGGAAGTCCTCCCTTGGGTCTTTACTCAAATGTCACTTCAGAAATTGTGATCACTCAAACAATACTGTGTCCTTTCCTGCGTCAGTTTTCTCCTTAATACTCACCATCCAACACTCTATATAGTTACCCATCTTATTTATGAATTGTCCCTTTATTAGAATGTAAGCTCCATCTAAGTGGGGGTTTTGTGTATTTTGTTCCCTGTTATAGCTCTAGCACAAAGATTAGGGATTGGATTACATTAAGTGCCAAAAAAACATATGATGGATGGATAGATGGATAAATGGATGGATAGATGGGAGGAAACTTACCTCCTTTCAAAAACTTTTCCTGATGCCATTTCCAACCCCTTTTGCACCTTGTATCTTGTACCATAGTGCTGATTACATCTTTATGTGTTCTCTCTCTCTCTCTCTCACACACACACATACACACACACACACACACACACACACACCAAAAGCTCTTAAACAGCAGGAATATAGGAATATGATCTTGTCTATCTATGTGTCCCCACTTCCCAACACAGGGCTGGACGCAGGAGACCTTGTTTGCATGAATAGAAATTGTTCCTAAGATGTGCAGTTGTCCAGGAAACCAGCAGAGGGCAGCACAAGTTCATATATGTTTTTATTGCTGCCCTAGTGCAATTTCTTGGAAAAGTAGGGACTGGTATCAGATGGAGCTGGAGCTACAGTCTTAGGCTAATTTAGACACTCAAAGACAGTTTCCTCGGAAAGAACTCAGGGGGTTCAGGTAGCCTCCTCTCTCCCCACTCAACCGCCAAGTCCTTCCTGACTCAGCATCTCCCACCATTTACTCTATCCACAAACACCCAGACTTGATGGAGGAAGCAGACACACACACACAAACACACATACAGAGTCCTTCTTCAGTTAAAAGAGACTTCCCTTCACGATTCCATCAGCCTTCTTTCCCAGCCTGTGCTGCTTAAGTTGCTGGCTCAAATAAGAGGTGTTTCCGGGCTAACCTACCTAACCCAGTGCACTTAACAATTTCCTTAAAGCCCTCTAATGCCCATCTTTCAAATGTAATTCTTACCACAAGCAGTGCCAGGAGGTGGGCATTGTTAGTTCCAGCTTGCAGAAGAGGAAACAGGATCAGAGAGGAAAAGGAACTTGTCTAAGGCCACACATCTAGTGGGTGAAGAGACTGAGACTCGAACCCAGGTGTGCTGGTCTTGGGGCTTCTCCTATGGCTAGTTGCAGCTCTGCCTCCAGCTCAAGCCCCAGGAGAAGAGGGCAGGTGGACTGGAGGCCATGATTCAGGCTCTGTCTTCCCAGGGACTCCAGACTTGTTTTCTTATTTCTTCCAGCATAAACCTATTCTGTGGCCCTGACTGGGGTGGCTCCATGGGTTGGGCATTATCCTGCAGACCGAAAGCTTGCCAGTTTGATTCCCCTTTGGGACACATGCCTAGGTTGCAGGCCAGGTTCCCACATGGGGGCTTACAAGAGGCAACCAATTGATGTTTCTCTCCTCTCTTTCTCCCTCCCTTCCCCTCTCTAAAAATAAATAAATAAAACCTTTTAAACCTATCTCATGGCAGTTACTCCCAGGGACCATTGTCTGCTTCCCGGGAGTTCTTGCAGGGCAGAGCCTGGATATTATTAGTGTGTCCATGGCCTCACATGCAATAGGAGCTCTCTCAGGGCAGGAACATTGTTGGGTGGGTGGGTGGGTGGATGGATGGAAGAATAGGGTCACCAAGATGAAGAACGATGCCTGGGAACTCTTTCAGAGTTTTCTCTACTCTCTACGAGATAATTCAGCAAAGAGTCCCTGAAGTCCCCCCAGCACTGAGCCCTGTTCTGAGTGCTAATAGGTGGAAAAATCGAAGCTACTACAACACAGCTGAGGCACAAAAGCTTACAGCAACTCAGAGGAGGCTGTGCCTAGAGAATCCCAGCAGGCTGGCCCTCGCCCCTGCCCACAATAATGCTGGGAACCAGTTGCTACTTCCGGCTGCCTGGGAGTCACTGGGGAAAAAAAACCATTGTTTAGCTTGGAGCTTGGCCCTTTCCTACCACTCAGTCCTTCCCTTTCCTATTGTCCTTGTCCTCTCATCATAGTACAGGATGCAGCTGCCAGCAAAACAGCAAAAAGAATGGGGAAGGGGTCAGGGGAAGCAGATGAGGCCATCCCAGGAGAAGGAAGACGCTTCAGCTGCAAAGGCACAGACAGCAGGCACCATGTCAGTCAGCATGATGTGGGGCACTGGGTGCAGAACTCAGGCTTCAGAGGCGGACAAACCCCTATTCAAGTTCCAGCATCTGCACTGATGTCCTGTGTGTCCCTGGCAAGCCTCTTGCAATCCCTGAGCATCAGTCTCCTTCTCAGTCCAGCAGAGATGAAACACTTACCTAGTGAAAACTAGCTTATTGAGGTATTAACCCCAAAATGCCTGATACCTAAGTATTTTTAAATGTTCATTTCTGTTCTCCTCCCCCTTTTAACCATAGCAAAACACCAGGAAAAATTATTGCAAAGAGCGTTCTTAGAGTAGGTGAAAGAAGAATTTTCTATTAGGTAAATAATGATATATCATCAAAATCACATTTAGTAAATCTGTAACAAACCTCATCTAATGATTAACCACATTAATGGAACAGCTGACATTTATTGCACACTTACTATGAGTCGAGCACACTACTTCTTCACAGCTACTCTGTGAGCTAGCTGCTATCAGGGCCAGCTTCTTGGGTGTGTGACCAGTGCAGCTGCACAGAGCCTCCTGCTCAGAAGGGCGCCCCCCAATTGGGGTTTAATGTTCTGTGGTTGCCATCTTGAAATGTTAATCATTTTGTTTTTGAATTTGTGTTTTTTAAATGAAGTCTGATGGACATTGGAGCCCTGCAGTCTCAGCTCACATGTAGTCCTACCTCTCATCACCTCCCCACCGTCTCTTCCCCTAAATGGGTTCTCAGCTGCCCGTTACCCTGACCTTCTTCTGTCCTGGGCAGGGGCCTGGGTGCAGGGAAGATTAACATGGGGATTCATGCCACATCAGAGGTAGGGTCCTATGTCCCTGTTTTCAGCCCCATGCCCAAGGGAGCACAACATTCAACAGTAATGAACAGCATGACAAGCTGAGCAAGAAATAACAAAAGAAAGAAAACAAATTTTTCCTGCTTTTTAACAAAGGGCCTTGCATTTTCACCTGATTTGGGCCCCACAAGTCAGGTAGCTAATCCTAGGTACTATTAGGAGCCCTGGAACTAATTTCTAACTATGAGCCTGAACAGGTCTGCCCCCACTCCATGCCTTGGTTGTCTGTGGAGTCTTCCAAACTAGCACAGGCTCTCAAGATTTGGCTTTGCCACTTACCCCGGATGGCATTTTGCACACAGGGGAGCCACCTTTGCTCATTTTCCCCACAGAGCTGCTAAGGAGGATTCAGCAGGCATCACCTCTTACCCTGCCACAAGTCACTTTGTAGCATATAAAGTCACTTCCTCCCCCAAAAAGCTATGAGAAGCAGGCTGGGCAAGGAATATTCTTATTCCCATTTTACAGACAGGAAAGTTAAAGCACTGGAACTGCTAAGTGACCTACCCAAGCTCACACTGCACCTCAGGCAAGCAGGGCTCCACAGACACAGCGTCATATAACGAACATCCCCCAATGAAAAGACGGATCACATCCTTGGGGAGTCCTGGTGTAGGAGGGCACCAGGGCTTTTCAGTGCAGGAGCCCTCACTCTGAGAGAGCTGGCTTTACCTCTGGTCTTTAGGGTTCCAGGTCTGAGGGAGGAGACCACAGAGGTGCCAAGAGCCTCTGAAAGAAGAAAAACACCTGGCCAGCAGCTTTCAAAGGGTGACTCATCATCCTATGGGATGTTTACCTAGCACAGGAGGGATATTATAAATAGGTCCATAGACAAACAGGCAGACAGATGGACCAAACAAAAGATCCAGCAGAAACATCCCCTTAGCTCTCTACTCCTCCAGTCTCCCCACCCATGACCAGCCCACTCACCAGTCCTGGGGGAGGTGTCCACCCACAGAGAGGGCACAGCCTGGATGACCAGAAGCCATTGCAACTGGGTGATACATTTGTGGCCTTACCTCACTCCTGTGGGTTGCTCAGCCCATGGTTCCCCTGTTGTGGCTAGTAAGAGAGAGGAATTAAAGTTTTTATTTAATGTTGATTAAGTTAAATGTATTAAATTGTCATACATTACTAGTGATTACTGGGCTGCATGGCCCTAGAAACAAAAGAAGACAATAAAAGCAATAACTTGGCACCATAATTCGGGGCTTCGAAAGCACTTTCACGGGCATCTTCTCATTTGTCTATCCTCATTTTTCAGAGGAGGAAACTGGAGCTCAGAGAATTTAAATGGCTTCCATGCTAACAAAGACAGTAAGGATTAGAACCATGATTTAATCTCAGATCTCTTGATTCCAAAACTCCACTCATATATCTCTGTCCACTTATGTAAGCATCACATATTTATCAGATAGTTGTTATTAGGTGCCTGCCTCGGAGCTAAACACGGAAAGACAAACAAGACAGGCCCCGGCTTTGGGTGTGCCTCCCTGACCAAAGACGCAATTGCCACAGTAAGAATGACAGTGTAATTGTCCCAGTGCAAATTAAGTGACTTTCTTCATGTAGCTCAAAGCGCTCTGCTTTAAACACCATGTATATCTGATAACTCTCATGTTTGTATCTCAGGTCCCTATCTCTGCCCAAAACTCCAGATGGAGGTCCCAAAGAGCCATTTAAATACTGAATTGGCTTCTCAAGCTTGCCCCACACCTTCTCCCCACCATCTCTGTAACTGGCAATTCCCTTCTTCCAGTTGCTCCACCCAAAATCTCTGGAGTCCTCTATTACCCCTCCTTCTTTCATACCCTTCATCTAATCTGTCAGGAAATATCATTAGCTCCACCTTCAAAAGCATCCAGACGCTCACCATCTCTATTACTGCCACCCTATTCTATCATCATCTCTATTTGTACTGGTTTCCTGGTTTCCTTTGTCCCTCTCTTCCTTCTAATTCTCTTTTCCACACAGTAGCCAGCGTGATCTTTTTTAAAAATTTAAGCCAGAGTATGCCTCCTCTCAGCTTAAAGCACTAATGATTTCCCAAAGACCTCACCACCGTCCATAAGGCCCCTCACACTCTGGCCCCTGATGATTGTCTGACCTCATTTCCCACCTCTCTCCTCTTCGCTCTTCAGGTCCATCCACACCAGGTCTTCTAAGACAGATCTTCCTGATGACCATTGCACAATTCGCTCCCTCTCTTCCTGTCTCTAACCAAATGACCCCCTAACACAGAGGCATTCCCCATGCCCTTATGTTTCAATGTTTTCATAACGCTTGTCACCTCCTGACATTTAATGTATGTGTCTGTTGTTGCTCTCCTCCCCCTAGAATGTAAGCTTGGCAGATAAAATACAGGACACCAGTTAAATTTGAATTTCAGATTAAAAAAAAAAAAAACTGACTTTTCAGTATGAAGATGTCCCAGAAGCTGCCTAGGATATAATGGTACTTAACACTAACAAGCTATTCATTTTACTGAGTGTCCTGTATTTATTTTTATTTGCTAAATCTTGTATCCCTAACCATGAAGGTAGGGGCAAGTAGTTATTTTATTCATTGCTATATCTCCAGCGCCAGAACTGCTACTGACACATAGTAAGCTCTCACATACTTATGGAATGAATGACTGTTCAACCGGCTCAGGAATCTTCAACACGCCTAAACTTTATAATAAACAGCCTGCAAGTCAGATGGGGCGGAGCCTCTAGGCTGGAAAAGCTCAGTTCACAATTAGGGGCCAGGGGGGCTGACGAACTTTCCAAGTAGGTGGAGCAGCTGCGTACCCCACCAGCCGGGACGCCGGCCCCTCGAAAAACAAAACTCCTCCCAGCTCCGGTAAGCAACACGCCTCTCAAGTTAAAGGCCCTCTCAAGCGCAGGCAAGGCCTAGCCCCCAACCAAGGCCCAGCCCCCAACCAAGGCCCAGGGCCCTTTAACGCCCCTCCCACCGTCTCCGCGAGCACCCCGGGTGTGACGTCCCAGGCACACGGCCAATGGAAACGAGGCTTACTGGCAGGCGGTGCTGGGCGGTTCCTGCCAAAGAGGAAGGGAACTAGGGCAGTAGCGATGGCCCCGGGCTGGAACTCCGGGCCACCTCACCCTCCGCCAGCGTTGCGAGAGAAGCCGCGGCCGCAGCCGAAGAGGGGGCTGGAGTCGCGGCTGGAGTGGAGGAGGCACATGTGAGTTGCCGGGAGTTGCCGGTGCCGGAACACCTCAAACTCTAGGCGGGAGTTCAGGTATACTGATCCCGCTGTCGCCACTCCGCACCGGCGCCCCCTCCCAGGCCTAGACAACAGGGCTGGGGTCTCCCTTGGTGCTGGACTGGCTCCTCTCAGGCCGAGCCCTCCACGCCTGTCTTGGACTCTCTGCAGACTCAGGACGGAAGCTGGAGGACAGTGAGCACCCCCGATCCGGGCATTTTCTTGTCGCCCAGGCTGTGTCCTAGTTGTAGCAACTGGGTGCCTCCTCCTGCTGCCACCTCTCCAGCTAGGGAGGCACTGGCGCCTTCCCCCTGTCTCGTTCTGCGTCCCTCCCTTTCCTCCCATTCGACAACAAATTTGTTTTCCCTCTCCATTGGGAATCCTGTCTCAGAAGTCTAAAACACCTATCATTAGCGGAGCTGAGAACCAGTCGTTCTTGACTTGGCTTTTTATCCCCTTTGGGAGATAAAAGTTGTCACCTTAACACTCTCGTAACTGACACTTCACACCCAGGACCTTATTCATTTGGATCACCAGCTAGCTGTCTGGCCATATCCCACCCAACTGAACTCCATTTTCCCCTGGGCTCCAATCTCCAGCTTCCAGTAGATCTGGTCAGTCCCACCCCTGGGTGGGAGTGACCAGGGGGCTCTGGCCCAGGATCCTCCATCCTGGAAGGCAGCTCCAAGGTAGCAAGAGAATTAGGGGTCGGGTACGAACCTGGCAGCTCAGGAGTGGGTGCCCCACTCACCCCACATAAGAAGATGAAAAAGCGCAAAGAGCTCAATGCATTGATTGGCTTATCTGGAGACGGCCGGAGAAAGAAGCCCAAGAAAGGCTCAGGCCACCGCCTGCTTCGCACTGAGCCTCCTGACTCTGATTCTGAGTCCAGCTCAGAGGAGGAAGAGGAATTCGGTGTCATTGGAAATCGCTCTCACTTTGGCAAGTGAGTGATGCAGTGGTGAGGGTTGGGATGGGAAAAGACATCTTGCACTACCAATGAGGCAAATGGAAGAGAAGGAGAAGGGAGTTCTTACAAACAAAAAAGGGTATAGTCCTTGGAATGCAAAAAGGGAAAAAAGTTTTTAAGGAGGAGATGAGCTCAAGTCCTGAATGAAGGATAAATTAGAAATCTGTCTCTAAGTGTACAAAAAAAAAAAAAAAAAGAGTTCTGAGTCTACAGTGGAAGTGTGGACGTGGGGAATATGCCAAGAACCCAGAGAGACCAAGTTGGGAGTAGCTAAGGATAGGAGCAGAGAAGCTTTTAGAACTAGCCTTTTTTTCTTAATTGTAGGAGAGACCAGGACATTAAGAAAAGGTTATTTTATTTGCACGTTATTTATTGCACTCTTGATGAGTCTGAATCTTAGTGGTGAGAGAATATGGTGAGGGGCATACTGTAGAAGCTATGATCCTTGAGAGTAATTGAGCTTGGAGGACAAAAAGAAGAGATGACTCTTTTCCAAACCACGTTTAGATGCCACTATACAAATCCAGTAGGGATCATTGGGAATTAGGACTCAGGGTTAGGAAGAGGCTGAAGGGAACCTTGGCGATGCCTTGCACCCTCTCAGGGATTACATTAGAAGAAAAGTATTCTACTGAAGATGCGGAAGCAAGGTGCAGGCAGAAGGTTGGGGTGCTAAAAGAGATTGAACCCTTTGCTTGAGGTTGGTTTGTTTCTTTAGAATGTCTTTGTCCTTTTCTTTTGTTAAAGGAAAGATTTTGGCTTTTGAGCTTTGCCAGATTATATAGTTAAGGACAAAATCCTAGGTTTGGGTTGTGAAGATCTGATGAAATGAAATAACACGACTGGAATAGTTATCCTGTCGGGTTAGTTTAGATCTTCAGTGTTGGTTAAAGTTTGCTGTGAAATCTACCCCCTTTCAATGCTTCCTTTCTTCTTAAGAGCCAATAAGCTAGAGTGTACCAGGTATCTACTTAAACCTACAGTTCCTATTTCTTTCATTCCCTTCACAGTAAAACTTGCTCAAAAGTTTATGAAGTTTTAATAAACTGAAGCAGGATCCCCAGAAGTGAGTACATATTTGACAGAGACAGATAGGTAAATTACTCTGCAGTGATGAAGTTGCAGAGAAGCTCTGGTCATCACACCTTCCTAACCTGAGATTGTTCCAGAAACCTGAATCAATGGTGATGGCAGTGAGCTGCAATTTCCACAGGTGCTTCCTCTGGCCTACAGGAAGTCCCTCTGTTTCATGTGAAGTTTGAAACTTTTGAACTGAATAGATGAACTCTTCATAGGTCATATTATTTAGTTATTTTCAACTTGCCATTCAGATATAAATGTATTACCTTATATTTCCTGGGAAATCAACTGGTTATTCATTTAAAAAGACAGTTGCCTAGCAACACACATACGCTATTTCTAATAAAGCTGTGCTCATAATCACTTTTGTACTCCTGGTTGAATTTGTTCTTGTGATCAGGGGAGACTATTTACGATGCTGCAAGATCTGTTATCCCCTCTGTGCTTTTGTCATCCTTGCCGCCTGTGTCGTGGCCTGCGTTGGCTTGGTGTGGATGCAAGTTGCTCTGAAGGAGGATCTGGATGCCCTCAAGGAAAAATTTAGAACAAGTAAGTGGTCTCATATTTCAGAGTATAACCTTGCATTCTTTTCCAGGGTCTAGGACAAAGTGGACTATATTGAACTAAGAGTTTTGCCCACTGGTGAACATGCATTTTTTCAGCATTTTTAAATCCTCTTTCTTGGCTGTCAGCTTGTATACAGTAATAGTTATTTGTTTTAAGCACAAACAAACAAAAAAAACAATGCTTATGCACCATCAGGACAAATAGTATTTGAAAAATGGCATTATAGGCAACACTTAGGATAGTCAACCCAGAAGGGAAGTGCTAAGGTTCAGGAGTCAAACCTTGGTTAACCTCTACCTCCTTCCACTTTATACTTCCCCAGGTACAAAGTGGCAGCAGTAACACTGGGCTACTTCCTTTTTCCTCACAGGGCCATTTGAGAAAGAACATGGGAACCTCCAAAAATTTTCCTCCTTAAAAACTGTATAGGAAAATAGGAACAGGCAGTAATAATAATAGCCAGCATTTATGAAGTGCTTACTGTGTGCCTAGTCACAAAAAATGTCTTATGAGCGAGTTTTAAAGTTTAAGTTAATGAGTTTTATATGTTCTAAATTGTAAAGTTGTACTTTTCACATCCAAAGTACTTGTTCTAAAAGACGTGTTTGCATGATAGTTTCTACCAGGTTTAACCTAAACATCTTCCTTTAGCAACACTATGATCTTCGATTCTAGGTGTCAAGGATTAATTTTCTAAGCTAAGGAACCAGTTCCCAAGCAAATAACAAGTACCCTAACCTTGGCAGCATTAGCACACCAGGAAACTGACCTCCAGGCTTTCTCCAGGTCATAAGGAAACCTGTCCCCAGAACTGAAATTAGAATTGTTTTCTTCCCATCTTAAGCCTTGGAAGATCACAACATCCTAGCTTTCCTTCACTCCAGATGTTCTTTGCTGCCTGCAGTCATTCAAGTTTGAACCTGATCTAGGGACAGCTAATCCTTAGTGTGTTGATGACATTTCTAGTGATGTTGCTTGGGAGAAAAAAATGTTGAAATATTAACTTTGATTTTCTTCTGAGTTCCTGATTCAGGGAATAGACTTGGTAAGTCCTAACTCTCTGCCAGAATCATCCGGACCTATATGTTTTATCAGCTGGTAGAATCAGAGTAAGAAAGAATGAGATCTGTATTCTAGTTATTGTCCCTTCTTAATGTTTGTCCTTAGCAGTATTGCAAGGTGTTTCAAGGCCAGTGTTTTCTTTGTAAGTAGTGATCATAACTTGGAAGGGAGGTTCTCAGAAACAACATTTAACTGTAAATAACCATGGAAGACACCTGCCTATGCCATCATCTCTCCTTCACTGGCTTCCTGGGTTAGGCTAGAGCTTGTTTTGATCACGTACAGCAATTATTTATTTATACATTTCAAAACATTGCTCAATTCTACCTTTTGGATTCCTTTCTCTGACTCCTGTGTGTTTGCAGGACACCCATGTAGTTTATACCTTAGCTTTTCAGCAAATTTCTTTGTCTAGAAATATATATTTTAAATGTATACATGTAGTAGACCAGGCAATCAATGAGTCAACACACATTTATTGAACACTTGTTAATACCTATTCCTAGAAATACCATATTCAAGACATTCCAGGAATTGTACCTGGATCTATGAAACCTGCATTCCCCTGAGACCAATCAGCCAGCTGAATGAAGCAGATTTAGAATGGTCAGCTGCTTTGTTGGCTTTGATTCACTGCAGCAGAGATGCCTGCACCTGTGATGGCTAAAGCAGTACTTCCTGAGGGGTTGGGAGTGAGGCCTGGCACATGTTGTCAGTCCATGGGCTGAACCAGTGTGGACCACGTGACCAAGTTTTCTGTGAAAACCATTACCTTGACTAAATGAGGTCAATAATCTTTCTTTGAATAATCTTTCTTTGAATTATGCTTCTGCTTTAAATATATTTCAATAAGTTAATTTTTACTTCTTGTTTTTCAAGACAGTGGAAGTTTTTCAAGACTGACTCAAATAAGACCATCTGCTGATCTGGCTTTAATACTTTTTTGAAAAATTCAGAGCCCATTGTTTTCTTTATTTCAATAAAATTTCCAAGACACTTGTGAGGAAAGGAGGTAGGGTTGCTGAAGTAGCTGAAACAAAGCAAAAGCAGATAGGCTTGTATTTTTGCCTTGTGTTCAGGGAGTAACTTGATCCTTAAGCTAAAAGTACTGGCTGGCCTTGAAACATAGCTCAGTATTCTTTTCCAGAACCAGGTACTTCAAAAGGCCTTCACGGTTATTCTAAGGAAGATTCTATTCCCCACCCTCCCTCTTTTTCACTCAGCTATGAAACAGTAGCGTGACAGAAAAGTTGAAAAAGAAGAAAACTATGAATGAATTAAGCATCTCTTTTATGGTCATACAGGCTGAGTAGAAGTTTGGTCATACAGTATAGAACTTAAAAATGGTCTTGTACTAATGAGGGTATTAGGATGCAAGTGTTTCTGATAGCTGGAGTATGCCAGAAAGAGCACTGGTCCTAGGAGCAAAAGGTTTGACTGTTGAAGCCCAGCTTGCTCATTGCTAGCTGGGAAACTTGGACAGGTCACTTATTCTTTCTCAGCCTTCACTTCCCCATCCATAAAACTTAAAGATGTGTTTGTGCTCCCAAAGCACTTTGGGCATTTCTCTGTCATGGTGTCTATCACACTGTATAGTAACTGTAACAATGCCTTGCTCCCTGCTCAATTGAGAGCTTCAGGGTCTTTTTATGAACTAGTGCTGAGTGCAAAGCTGGGCACATGGTAGGGGACTCAATAACAAGTTTAATAGTTACATAAAAGTTTATTGCAAACTATAAAGACTTATAAAATATTGCTTTTGGCTTTATATGTTCTGTATGAAGGGTGTATGCAGAAATCTTCATTTCCTGATCTTGAAGATCAAGAAAAGAGCTAAGTTCGAGTATTAATATACTAAATTTTAAATGAGTTGCTTTCCGTGTTGAAAGAACATGCATAAGTCATCATAAGTCATTGGTTTGCTACATTTCCTCTCATTTATGTAGTTGGAGACCCTTGACTTGGCTTGCCTCTCCAAAAAGGCCCCAAATCAGACAGTGAATATGATCCCTTCTTTGCTCAGATAGTCCTTGGGATCTTGAATGTTTTCAGGGATTGTCAGCTTTTTAAGTTTATTAGTTGATAATTATAGCCCAAATTGTTTATGGGTTTTTCTTCCTCTTCCATTTCTACCTTCTGCTTAATTTGTATGCACTGCCAGAAAGAGAGAGACTTCCTGCCCTTTCCTTCATGCACACACACAAACACACACAGTCTCTCTCTCTTGGCATGTTTGACCACCTGGGAATGGCAGACCTGTAGGATGAGTTACTTTGCAATCTGACTGAAATTATAAAAGAAATTCACTGAAATACTAAGTGCTTCATGAATTTAGAATGGTAAAATGTTCTTATTGTATGAGATGGATGTAGTCCTACAAACTAGGTGTAAATCAAATGTTATGTTAAAAGTACTTAGGGAAGCCCTGGTCAGGGGGCTCAGTTGGTAGGAGCATTGTCCTGTGCATCAAAACTTTGTGGGTTCCGTCCCTGGTCAGGTTCAGTTCCCTGGTCAGTGTATGGGAGGCTACCAGTGGATGTTTCTCATTGACATCAATATTTCTCCTCCTCTTCTCTCTCTCTAAAATCAATAAACATGCCCTGGCTGGTGTAGCTCAGTGGATTAAGTGCAGGCCTGCAAACCAAAGGGTCGTCAGTTTGATTCCCAGTCAGGGCACATGCCTGGGTTGCGGGCCAGGTCCTGCTCAGGGGTTGCTCAAGAGGCAACCACACACCGATGTTTCTTTCCCTCTCTTTCTCCTTCCCTTCCCCTCTCAAAAAATACATTAAATTTTTTTAAAAATTAAATCAATAAACGTATCCTCAAGTGAGAGGTTGTTTTAAAAGTACTGTGTTTATAAAGAAGTTCTTTGGTATTTATTTTTGAAAAATGGATAAAAACATCTAATTTCTTTTAATAACTCTGATTTTTCAGATAATGGGCTCTGTTGTAGTAGCAATACCACCATATCACCTACCTCCTACTCCCCCAACTTCTCCCTCCTTGTTGGTCGTCTTTTATGATTTTAGTTGAGGTTATTGCGTTTTCTTGGTTTAACTTAATAGGCTAACATTATCTCTATTTCATATCCTACCGTTATTTCACTGGACAGGCATTTGAGTTCTCCTGTATACCTGGCACTGTGGTGGGCCCTGGGAATGCATAACAGATAAGATTTGTTCCCTGTCCTCTTGCAGCTGCCAGTCTGGTGGAGGACACAGACAAGTACGTAGTTACAACACAGTATGTTGAGTGCTTGGTCAAGTTAGGAGTAGTAAAGAGGTGGCAGTGGTCCAAGGTGGAGATCCAGCTATTTGTGCTGAATCTTGAAATGATTTAACTAGGGTGGCAAAAATGAAGAGGGGGTAAGCTAAGGACATCTAGGCAGAAAAGATAGAGCATACAGGGTCACCGAGGATTCAAAAGGTGGATGTGCCAGGAAAATGTGCTTGACTAGAAAGTGGATCGAAGAGGCAGCTAAAGTGATGAGAAATGTGGTTAAGAGGTAAGCAAAGGCCAGAGTTATCCAGTCAATAATACTGAGTGCCTGCCACATGCAAGGTATATTCTAAGTGGTGACCATGCAGAAATGAACAAAAATGTCTTGGTACTTAGATTTTAGTAAATTGTCTTTACATCTGTCCTGTGTGCCAGTTTTTGATTTTAAAGAAAGCATATAATAACTAATCTAGCACTATTTTAAAAAATGGTGTAGGTTTTATTTTGCAGGACCAGCCATTATTACTTTCCATGAAAAGGGAAATTAGTTTTTAATGTAAGAAGAGAAAGCACTCTTTCGGGCCTCTTGCCTTCTGGCTCGCAAATCTCTAAACCATTCAGGAGATACTGTTTCCCAAAGGAAAGCCAAATATCACCTTCTACTTAACCTAACATGTTTCTTTATCTTCTTTTACTTTGAGCTTTTGGGTTGATTTAAGAAAACACTCTGCTATTTATGAAAAAGGTTTAAAATCTTAGTCCTTGTAACAGTACTTGAAAGGTGGTAAGAACCCATCTTGCATTTGACCAATCTGAGGTAGAGAAAAGTAGACTTGTGCACTTAGAGATATAACTTATGATGTCACCTGGGGCATTAACAGTAAGGCTTATAAATATTCATTGACTACTCAATCAATACTTAACATTTATGTATCACTATATACCATTCACTTCTAAAATCATGTAGAGTATACATTATCTCTGTATTACAGATGAGGAAGCCAAGCTCAAAAAAGTTGAGTAATTTTCTCAAGATCACAGTAAGTTACAGAGTTGGGATTCAAGTCCAACTCTTACTGCTGATATTCATTGTTATCATTTTTAACCACCTGACTTTTAAAGTTGTCTTGCCAATAGTGAAATAGCCCCAGTTAACAGGAAGCTTTAGTGTTAAAGATACACGTTTACGTAAAGGAAAGAATATGTAATTGATAGATATAAATTTAGTCATTATCCTCCCCTAGTTAATGTTTGTGAATCAATGTTTATGAATTCATACTGTATAATCATTTTTTTCTTCTTGGAGCCATGAGGAAATTTTATGGCTATGTATGATTGTTCTTATTTTTGCTTTTAGTGGAATCTAATCAGAAAAGTTCATTCCAAGAAATTCCCAAGCTTAGTGAAGAACTACTCAGCAAACAAAAACAACTTGAGAAGATTGAATCTGGAGAGCTGGGCTTGAACAAAGTCTGGATAAGCATCACAGACATGAACAAGCAGGTAGCAAATGTGCGATTTTTATTTCTGTGTAAGCTATGAATATTTAGTTTTGTTTATTTGGACTGAATTTGTAGGTATAGGGAACTCCAAATTGTTTTACTTTTTGCAATGGTTTTTCCATATTGTGATTCCAACACATTAAATTCGGATAAAATAGGTAATAATTATGCATTTACCAAATAATTGAAATGTTAAACCTTTCTGCAAAGGATAGTTTGACAAAGTAGAGCAGTTTAGAGGGAGTTGGAAATTCTTCTTGAGCCAGCTGTCCTAAGAAGCAGTATAGGTATCAAATTTTTTTTTTAAATGCCATCTAGCCATCAATAAAGAAGAGAGTAAGTAGCCTATTGGTTTAGATAATGAGAGCTTATTTTGTTTAATAGAGGTTACAAACTTACACAGTCTTGAAGTATGGTGCCATACACTATACTACCAATCTGGAACCCACCCACAGCTAATGATACTGGTTCTGGCATAGCATAGGAGGAGGTGGCAGAACTGGTTAAATACCTTTGCTGGCAAGCAAGCCTCAGGGAAACACTTTTCCATTCCTTAAAAGGATTTTGATCAAGCATCTTGCATGTATATAAGTTGCCATTAGGTAACTAATTCCCCTATCCTCAGTTTGTGCAGTTTAATTAGGAAAGATGTGCATTGAAAGGAAAACTCCAGGACCAAATGAATGGTATACCAATGAAGAGCTTCAAAATGGATATGCCATCCTTGTTGGGTCTAAGAGGATATTCTGTTCTTCAGAATGAAGTCACAAAGTTCAGAATCAGCCAGTGGCAAGGAGCACTGCACTGGGATAAAGGGCCTACACATATTTCTGAAGCTGCCCACCTTTTAGCAGTAGTGCAGGAGTGGGGCAACTCATCACAGAAGGCCAGAGAGCTATGGCTGGGGGCCGTGGTTTTACAACTTTTGCCTGGAACCCACATAGGAAATGTTTTACATCATTCTGCAGTAGGCAAATACATACATATATGTAACTGAAATAAGTTTCTGAAAACATTAGCTTATCCTTAAAATTATGATGCCTTATGATATTTTTCTATTCAATTCTATTTTGTTTTTTTAAATTATGTGTGAAATAATTGGTCAATTACAGTATTTACTCATTACCATTTATCTTTGGACTCTTGGGATTTAGGAAAAAGCAAGTATTCACTCCTTTTTAAAAAAAAAAAAAAAAAGAATAGGATAAACTGTGGCCTTGTATTCACAGAGCGAATGAGCAGTTTGGCCAGAGATTACATCAAGTGAGGTGAAGCACTGAGAGATAATTAACATCTCTCACTGGGGCAAATGGGAGATTCCATTTAGGGGGTCATGGAGTTTACAGTTCTGAGCAAGAATGAGATCTTTAGGGGAAAAGCAGGCAATGTCAGCTATTTCCCATCTTGTAAGTCAGCACATGAGAAGAGTCAAAGGGGAAGGCTGTACTTGGTGTGTGACACAAGGGTTTCCAAACCTTTTCTACATTTTTTTGTTTTCTCGGTTCTCTTTAATTCAGAATCTAGAAACAAAATGATCATTTCATTCCTGTCCTGGCTGTTACTTTCAATGTAAAAAGTACCTGGGAAGGAAGGTACACAGGAAAGTCTGCTTCAGTCCTAGGGCTTCATATACAAACTAGGAGGGATTGAACTGAAACCGTTTCCGTTTTAGCTTCAGTAGATCTTCAGAGATGAAGAGACTGACTGATGAAACTGACCTGAGGCAGAGAAATTCTCTGCCAGCATGGGCGCAGAAGGGCACTTGGTGGTGACAGAGCTTTACAATGGTCCAAAGGGAGCATATCGTTCTCTGAGTGATTTTCTAGAATTGTTACACATCCCTGGTGGAAAGGCATTTGTCCCAAACCAGAATAGGTATAAAAGCAAAATTAATATAACTGTGTTTCTTTATCTAAGGGTAATTCTCTCGATTAAGATGCTTTTAGTTAGCAACATTTTTTAAAGTAAAGTGGCTTAAATAACAACACCAAAAAAATGTATTTAATCACTTAACAAGGACCGCCCTTATCACAATATGAGTTGAAGTTAATGTAGCCTGAAAAAAAAAGAAGCCTTTAGTCCAAAATAAGTTGAAATCAATTTTACATTGAAAAATAAACTAGTGTTAAAATCCCATTTGCTTTCCTGTTTTATTTATGAAAACTCTGATTGCATACCCATGCCCATTCTCAGCCAATTTCGGGAGTCTCCTCTCCCTTCTTTGAAGACTGTTAATCAACAAATGTTTAATGAGCTGCTTTTATGGAGTCAGGCCTTGGATTCCCATGCTCAAGGCTCTTACAGTCAAATGAAGGAGAAAGGAAAGGAAATAGTTGTAAAACAGCCTGGTAAGCAATAAGAAGCCAGCCTACCTAAGCTGGTGGGGGCATTTTTTAGGTATGTATCTAACCCAGACTGGCTGAGATCAGGCGAGGCTTCTCAGATATCTTGAGCTGAGTACTGAAGGGCAAATAGGAGTTGGCCAGATGAACTCTGCAGAAAGAGAGAGGGTATCTTCATTAACGCACTAGATCCACATCATTTGCAGATTCCATATTTTGCAAATTCACCTACTAGCTAAAATTTGTAACCCCCAAATTTGTACTTGTGGTGCTTTCAGTGACAGGCATACAGTGGGGGAAAAATGAATCACCCCATAGGAACGTTTCCAGTTGAGGTCAAACAAGGCCACAGTCTGTTCATACTGTAAACAAGTTTTCTTTTCATGATATATTTGGTTTTTACATTTTCGTGCTTTTTTTTGGTGAGTCCACTGCGTAAAATGCACACCTACCATAGTGTTGAAGTCTGTCCAGTATTGCCAAGTGCAAGAAAGCAGTGTTATGCCTTACAGTGAAAATATATGTGCTAGATAAGTTTCATTCGGGCACAAGTTCAACAATATACATCAGATAAGATGTCTTTAAAAGAAACCCACATACAACAAAGTTATGTATTACATTGATCAGTTGACAAAAATGTTGTGACCAGGGCCTCTCAGGACCTTAACTCTGTACTTACCTTAGGCGCAGTGGGTCAGTGATCATTAATTCAGTGTTTGCTGTGAATTTCTAGAATGCTAGGTTTTTCAACCATTTTCATCTCATGGCACACATAAACTAGTTAACTAAAATTCTGTGACACACCAAAAAATATATATTTTTTGCCCATCTGACAAAAGAAAATAGGTATAATTTTGATTATTCACACCAGATGGCCATTGTTGTGTTGGCTGTTGTCATTTACTTACTTGACAATCTAAGGAATAGAGGTCAGTGCCCCTAACTAAATAGTCAGTATCGTGTGTTTTAAAAATTCTTGCAGAACACCAGTTGAATATCACTGTTCTAGAACATAACTATTGTGACTCGTGAGAATTGACTATATGTGTAGAAAAACAGATGAATGAAAAACATAGTGTGTTTGGGGAATTTTCATATGATATTATAGGTAGTTTAGTGGAAAGAATCCAGAAGTAAGGATATGTCAGCAGGAGTCATCAGGGACCTTGAGTGTGTCATCTTCTCTAGTATGCTCTATATAGTTCTTTCTTTTCTTTTCTTTTCTTTTTTGACACTTGGTCCAGATACCTTATTGTGTGATACAGTAGCCCCACCCCTTATCCAAGGGGGAGTACGTGCCAAGGCCTCCAGTGGATGCCTAAAACCACGGATGATGCCAAAACATCTATATACTATGTCTGTACAAATGTGCCTATGATAAAATTTCATTTATAAATTAGGCATAGAAAGAGATTAACAACAATAACAATAAAATAGAACAATTATAACAATATACTGTAATAAAAGTTATATGACTGTAGTGTCTCTCTCTTCAGTCATTTTTATATTTTTCAGTTCACACCTATTCCTGAATTTGTATAACCATCTCTTACTTGCATGAAATGGCTGGGTGTCGCTCGTTTTGTGGAAACCTTATTGAAGGCTTCACACAGGCTCCGTGCTTTCTGGCGCACCACGTTGCCATCAGTCAGGACATGTTTTCTGTTCACATCTTTCACCCTCAAACTTAATGCCTTGTTCATCCTAACTGAGTACTAACCACGCACTGTGGCTGTAGCTTTTTCAGTTTGAGGTGTGACAAGAAAACAAGCACGAATTTTCTTTTTCTTTCACCATTTCACAGATAGAAGATTCGTTCTTACTATAGCAACCTCAGCATGTGATTTGTTTTCTTTCTTCATTAAGTGGAAAACATTTACCTTTTCACTTAAATTTAGGAAGCACTGTATAGCTTCTCTTCGGTATATCTAAATTGCCAGCATCACTGCACTTGGAGTTTGGGGCCATTATTAAGTACAATAAATGTTGCTTGAACACAAGCACTGTGGTACCATGGCAGTCAGCTGATAACAGGGACAGCTGCTAAGTGACTAGTGGGCGGGCAGCGTGAACATCATGGATTCACCAGACGAAAGGGTGACTCATGTCCTGGCGGGATGGATTGGAATAGCAGGATATTTTATTACGCTACTCAGAAGGATGCTCAATTTAAAACTTATTTGTGGAATTTTTCATTTAATATTTTTGGACCACAGTTGACCACAGGTAACTGAAACCACAGAGGGTGAAATAGTATAATGGAAGACTACTGTATTTGTGTACGCATCTAATTACACTTACAAGGCGGTACTCAGTACTCTGTGCTTTGAGCATGATGATAATGATGGCAATTAAGATGATAACTGCCATTCATTAAATGCCTTCTTTGTGCAGGCCCCTTTTATAGACACTGCATATGAGGTCTCCTGTTTGCATCTTATAGGCCTATGAAACAGGAGATGGCATCTCCATTTTACTGATAAGGAAACTGAGATTCAAAGAGGTGAAGTAGTTTGCCCAAGGTCACACAGCTGTGTAGCAGTGCCAACATTAAAATGTTCGAGTCCCAGGAGCCTGTTTTTTCCCAGTTTTTCTTCCTGCCTTCATCTCTGTTTCCTCTGTGAAATGCAGTAGGTGCTCAGTAGATGAAGTGGAAAGGACGTGATGTCAGGTCTTACTAGAGTACATAGTGAGTGACCATTGATGGTCATCTGTTTCAGTAACTTTTTTGCTTACTATTTAAAGAACATTCAATATTAACCCCAAAGCAAAAAAAAAAAAGCAGCATTTCAGATTTCATAGAATAAAATGGTCTGCAGGAGCTATTTTTAATTTTGCTGATGAAAAGTCATGTGATATGCATAAAAGTCATGACTCATCTTTTGGCTGGAATGTGGGGTTTTTTAAAAATGGATTCTACTTACTTAATTTGACTTTTTAGACTCTTTGGATTATAGTGTGTGACTTTCAGTGACAAGTCCCATAATGCATGAATCCGATCCAACATTCTAGAACGTGTCCATCAGTCCCAGAGGTAATGGGAAAGTGTCCCTGGTCTCTCCAATTCTAGTGGCACATGCGGTTTTGCTATAGTTGTCCATAGATTTTTGGAATTATTCCACTCTTCAGAAAGGAATGCTGAGAGATGGAATCCAGCTATGTAGTTTATGGGGACGTAGCTGAGTCCTAGTGGCCAGTGTGGTCCAAGTCTTGAACTGATGTTTGGTAATTAGAGAGTTGATGGTCAGCTCTCCAGAGCATGCCTTCAGTGAGGCAGCTGACACCCAGACCTAGGGAGTTAGGGGCGTGGAGAGAAGTGGAACGGCACCTCACCTTATCCTGCTGGCATTGGCTTTCAGCTGCTCCTCCAGTTTGGGGGGAAATGATAGCTGCCAGCGAGCCACACTAGTCATCTATGAGGCATCACTATTCTTGAGGAACTTAATCAAATAATTGCACAAATAAATTAACTCATCACTTTGAAAATTGTCATGTAGAAAATGTCTTCTGGGGCCTATTCATGCTGTCGCTCCCTACCTATTACCAAATGCCACACTCACCCTTATAACCCAGAAAGAATACCTGTTTCATTTTTGTATCTAAAACTCTTACTTACCCGTCTAATCTGAGTCCTACTTCAGCAAAGCCTGTGCAGTTCAGCCTGCACTGATATTCTTTCCTCAGAACTTTATTGTTTCTTTAGTGTTACCTCCCAACCTTTAGCCCTCGGCCTCCCACCTCCATCTCCCCCTCTCCCCGCCCCATCCCCCTGCCTCACTCACACTATGTGCACCTGCCACCAGCCTTCTTTGTGTTCTTCAGATACGCCAAGCTCTTCCCTGCTCTGGGGCCTTTAACCCAGCAGTTCCCTCTGCCCTCAAATGTACTTCATTCAGTTCTTTTCTGATTAATACCTTCTTCTCATTTAGATCTGTTTAAATTTCATCTCTTTGTAGAGGCTTTCTCTCACCATCCAACCCAAAGTAGCTACCCAGTCACTCATCAAGTTACCTTATTATAATTTTCTTCTAACATCCCACTGGCTAATACTATATAAAACTGTCTTCTTGCACTAAAATGTAAATTCCACAAGATCACTGACACCTGTGTTCCATCACTGGTATAAAACAGGGCTCAATAAATATTTATTACAGTAATGAGTGAAAACTGTTTTGACACTCTGAACATTTTTCTCCTAAAGGGAAAGAGGAAGAAGAGAACCCAAGTTCCTGGGCTCCTCACCAGACTCTCTTGTTCAGAACACACTGCTGCTTACTCCCAGAGCTCTGCTGAAATTTTTTGCATAAACTTATTATCTGATACTTCTTCTCTCACCTTATACTATGATATAAGCCCCATGAAAGTAAAACCTCAGGGTCTTGTTTGCCAGTATCTCCACAGTGCCTGCAGCAGTACCTGGCACAGAAGATGCCAAACATACCTGGCACAGAAGATGCCAAACATCTATTGAAGGAAAGAATAGGGGATCAGGTCTACCTTATCTTAATGTAACAAGTACCCAGAAACTTTAGTGATTGCCCTCTGAATATAATTGCTATTGGTTAGATCTGTGTCTTCACACTAGCAGTTGGGGCAGGAAAACAGTACAGAACCAGGAATCTGTGAAGAATGTTTTGAGCCACATTGCAAGGCTGTCAGAATATGATCTCTATGGCCTGAAACTGACTCTCACACAGATCCCCCGAGCCCTCATCCAAGGGAGAAGTCCAGCTGTTTAGAATTCTACCCCAAAATAGCAGGAGGAAGACACATTTTATTTTGATTCAATTTCTATTTTAATATATTCAGTGCATCACTCAGTGAGTCAGTGAGTATCGAGCCTCTTCAGGGTACAGAGTAGTGCTTTGATTGAGCTATTGAGTTTGAAATATTAATCCCATTGTTAAAACAAAACTCAATCCCCCAAGTAGTTGAAAATACTGTTCAAATTGTAAGGGTACTGTTCCTGTAGACTGTATTTTGTGATGATGGGCTTTTATGTGCCCACTTGGGCAGGAACAAAAGATCAATAAATAACAGAGGTGTTATTTTTTTTACCAAAATGAAATCCTTCAACAGTCTTTGATCATTAGCTTTCTTTCTGTCCAGTTGTCAAAGGATTGTTTTGTAATCACTGTGGTGATCATCTTTGGGGTGATTTAAGATTTTTTGGATCTTGTAGCTGCCAGGAGTAGGGTAAAGAATACTAATTGCTCTTCCCTAGTTGGCACTAGTGTTTAAATTGGGCAGGGAAAGAAGGGGTATTATTGCCGCCTCCCAGATCTGCAGTCTATTCAAGGTAGGAGCTGAACAGGGTATATTGTCCGGGTCACAGAAACACATAAAATCCAAGGGTGCCTTGACATCAGCATCAAATGGAGCTTGTGAAAGAAACACAGTGCAAATGCTGTTTTCATTGTTTGTTACTCTGTTTTCCCCCTAGATTTCTCTGTTGAATTCTGTAGTAAACCACCTCAAAGCCAATGTTAAGTCAGCAGCAGACTTAATTAGCCTGCCTGCCACTGTAGAAGGACTTCAGAAGGTAAGTGCATGTGTGGACACTGAAATTAACCTACTGCTGTAATTCTGGCTTCTTAGAAGTTTTCTTTGAAAGCCCGGCATTTGAAATCACCTGCTCTGGGAGGGCAGTATTAGAGCATATCACTGTGTTGCAAAGATTTCAGAGCATCTCTGTTTTGGTCCTGTTAGTTGAGCCTTTGCTTTGCAACAAGTGACTCGCTCTGGTTTATGTGGTTTGCACCTTTTTATTTGGCTCTCCAGGTCCCAGGATCCCTCTGCTGGGTCTCTTGTTAATATATATGGGTTGGCTTTTCATCATTTATTTGCCTTTTCAATTCATCATCCACAGTGTCCTCATGAAAGCAGACCAGTTATACATGAGAGTTGCTCTAAATTACTATTAATTTCTAAATTACTATTTATTTTATTTTTTAAAGAGGTAATTTGAAGAAATGCAAAAGTTTTAAATTCAGGATATGATAAGGGTTGGCAAGGATGTGGAGCAAAGGAAACTTTCAAACACTTCTGCTGGGAATATAAATTCGTAAAAAGCATTTTGGAAAATAATATATATTATTTTATGAAGGTAAAGGTTCACATCCTCTAAGCTGTTCACTCTAGCAGTACACCCTAGACTCTAGGGCCCAGGCAAATGACAGTTTGGAATTTCTGCTTATTTGATCCTGGGATCCAGGCCTAGAGCAGGAGGCAGTGACTAAGCAGATGGGGTGGGTAACACACAGGGATCTTGAGAGCTGCATGGGAGAGTGAGTAGCAAGAAGAAGGAGCCTACTTTGAACATAAGCAACACCAGCCCCTACAGCAGGAAATGGAAGAACAGATTCTGGAGCAAAGAAATCAAATCTAGAGTCCTTAACTTTTGAAAGTTAGTGTGTGATAACTTTGATTTGGTTACATGCCAGGCTCCGTAAATATAAATATAAATTATCTCCACAAAGGAGAACTTCCTAAGAACAGAAACAAAATTTTCTATTTTATAGTCACACCACCTGTGTGCTCAGTCTCCATAGTTTGTTATTCGTCCAATATGGGCACCTCCTTATAGTAACTTTATTTTTTAAGGAAGGGGATTATTTCATTTTGTTTTTATTTTTTGTTATTAACAGGCTTAATTCACTTTATTTTTCTTATCTAAAATTACTTGGTGGCCCCAGCCGGAGACTGGGTCTTCTGCAAGCCCTGGTAGGGGTCTTTACAAGATGGTCAGTGAGTTCCTGACAGAGAGACTCAGTGAACGGTCTCTGTCCAGAGGTCAGGGTGAGAGAGCTGCAGGTCTTAGCGACGGCACCTTAGAGAGGTGGCCTTGGGGAAGTTGCCCGGGGTGGCATTGCAGCCCCTGGCTGAGGTGTAGCAGTCGTCGATACCAGCCATCAGCAGCCGCTTCTTGGGCACAGGGGCTGGGAGGGGGGGGTTGTTAAAACCACTTCAATAAGTAGTAGTTGTTTCATGTAAAGAATAGCTGTTCATTATAGGAAAATTAGAAGCTATAGGTAAATAGACTGATAAGCATCCACATTACTACACAGAGATAACTAATAATAATTTTGAGGTGTATCTTCTTCAAGATTGTTTTTCCCTATTATTATAATTTTAAGTAAAAAAATAGGGACAACTTTGATGGGGCCAAATGCTTCTTGCCACTGTTCCAAGTACTCAGTGGGGAAAAGGTGGGCCTCTGTAGGTAGCCTTTAGCACAGAAGCAACTCTGGCAGTCTTGCATCCATTAGTTCAATAAACATGGATGCAAGAATAAAACTGGTTTATTCTTGCATCCATTAGTTCAATAAACATTTGTGGAGCTTCTTCCAGTGTGTGCCAGGCACTTTGCAGATGCTGAGAAAACCAAACAAGAGCTTACTATCTTCTTGCATTGTGATGGGATCATACATCCAGCCAGTGCGGATTCTCTAACAGGAGGTGTCTTTGAATGCCTGTAGCTTCTGTAGCAACAGAGCTGCTTAGATAACATCCCAGCTTGGAAACCTCTATGCAGTGTGTTGCAAATCTGTGCGTTTATAATGTTGGACACTACTTGATTACAAGTGGCTCAGTTTTGAATGGTAGTTCATCTCAAACACCTAATCTTAGTACAGTCATATAATTTTTTTAAATGTTGAAAATATCATCTCTTGTTCTCTTGGATTCTTGGCTATCAGTGTAATATAAAAGTCCTTGGTTAAAAATACTAACGTGACATCACAAAATTTTCAATCTATCTTAATAAAAGGCCAACACCCTCTAAAGAGTAACATTCTTTTGGTGTTCCCTTAGGACAGGCCTTTTTTAAAAGATGGCTTCTGAGTCATGTTCCCAAGTTCCCAGCCTACTTGGGCTCCTTAGGTGGGCCTAATGAAAGCAAAGTAAGCTAATATCTAATGCTCCTCAGTAATTGTTGATGGGACACTGAAGGAGAAAAAAGAACAACTGCTGCCAGATGGAATTTTTTTCTTCGTCTCTGCAATGCTGGTTTCCCCTAAGCCAAAAGCGGTTCCATCCATTTTCACTCAAACCTCACTCATCGTTCACTCCAAACCTCATGGCAGTCTACAGTGTCAGCTCTGGCTATCTGCCCACTTACAGTAGGACTTGGTAGAGACAGTTTGTGGGAGAACCTTTAAATGGCCTTTAAAGGACTTTAAAGTCCTTTAAATTGGGGAAATTGCTGATACATCTTGTATTCCTATTAATTGTGTCAGTGTAAGCTACTGACATGTAGTGTCTTGATTGTTGTAATTGTTTCCCAGGTGTATATATGTCAAAACTTATAAAGGTATACATTTTGAACATGTGCATTTTGTTGTGTATCGGTTATATCTTAATAAAGCTATTAAAGTTTTTTAAAAAGGAAAACACACTAACCTTACTACATGTTTCTGTTCAGACCATAGCTTCCATTGGCAATACTTTAAACAGTGTCCATCTTGCCCTGGAGGCAATGCAGAAAACTGTGGACGAACACAAGAAAGCCATGGAATTACTACAGAGTAATATGGTAAGGAGATCTACAAATGCTGCAGAAAGTCGTCATACTCCTGCCTACCCTTTTCTCTGTAATACTGGTGATATCCACTTTCATTCATTTAAGCATACCCTACTATGCACCTTTTTAAAAGATAAAATCAGCAATGTTTTTGTTTGTTTGTTTTTTAAGATTTTGTTTATTTTTAGAGAGAAGGGAAGGGAGGGAGAAAGAGAGAAACATCACTGCATGGTTGCCTCTCATGCACCCTCTACTGGGGACCTGGCCTGCAACCCAGGCATGTGCTCTGGGAATTGAACCAGCAGCCCTTTGGTTTGCAGGCATGCACTCAATCCACTGAACCTCACCAGCCATGGCCCAACAATGGTTATTGTTACTTTTAGAATCTGTAAAGTATGCAGTTAAGGTGGATAGAATTAAGAGCTGAGTCTTTTGCAAATGACCCAGAGGAGATACAGAAATAAGTTATCTAAGGATAGAATGGGTAGGAAGAAAAATGGAAAGGAAAGTGGGGAATTGTCTCAGTTGTTTATTGCTATATAACAAATTACCCCACAACTTAGTAGTTTAAAACAGTTCATTTCTCACTACTCTGTGGGTCCAGAATTTGGCAGGGCTTTTAGCCTCAGGAATGATGAGAGGCAAAGTAAAGGGGGCTCTAGAGGAAGAAAGATCATCTTGGTCAAGCTTCCAGTTGAATACGGCCATTTGTGTGCCCTCAGCCTACACCATGTGAAACAGAACACCCCCAACCCCACTGAGCCTCATCAAGCCACTGAATCCTGAGAAATAATAAATCATTGTTGTTTTAAGTCACAAAGTTTGAGATAATTTTTTATGCAGTAACAGATAACTGAGACAAACAAATCCCTGCCGTGCTCAGGGTTTGTTTTCAAATGTCTCTCAGTGCTGTACTGAGTAAGCTGTCTGCAGTCATTCAGAGCCCTGAATTCATCTCCTCGGGTACTCGGCTCCATTCAGGATTGATGGAGGGTGAAAAGGATAGCACAGCCTCTGCTGTTGTGCTGGGGAGATGAGTTATATGTACTTGAAATTGGGACTATTCAAGATGTACAAAAGTTCCCTAGCTTGTCCACTCATTCATAGATCTGCCCCCATGTTGATTCATCAGTGCATGCCCCTGTGAGAAGCTGGACTGTTCTGGGACCATCCCAGATGGTTAAGTGGACTTAGTAATTACTTATTGCCTATACTAACCTCCATTCCTATTAACAGAATCAGCGCTCCTTGGAGACCAGGGGAAGCAACCAGATTATTCCATCACCTTCAGCTCCATCAGAACTTGACAATAAAACCCACAGTGAGAATTTGAAACAGGTATTTTTTGTCTCTGGCTTACCTCCCTGTGGCCACAATGGACTGGAGGCAGCCTGAAGTTTGTGCTTTGTGTCCTGTGCCTCATCGGGCACCTTGTGCACATATTCACCTGCCCGAGAGCTGAGCAGAGTGAGATGTGTGATGCTGTCTTAGGGGTCCAAGATGCTCTCCTGTCTCTTGTTTGGCAATCTGCTCTTTTCCCTGCATGTTGCTCAGTAGAGTAAATTCCTTTTCACATCTTGAAAGACAGAATGACCAGAGTATCTCGAAATTCTTGATGAAAAATAGCAATCTGGGCAAGTCAAAGATGGATGGACAGCAGATTAATTCAAAGCGATGGCTGTTTTGAGCCACAATAAATTCTAAGCATATCCTAGAAAATCAAGATTCTCTGAAGACTAAAGACAGGTAATAGGAGATTGAGTTCAAAATCACATTGAGGAGAATAAAGGAATCTTCATGAAGAAGAATTCCTGTCCTGAGTTTAATGCCCTTTAAAACCTATAGTCATCATTTCTATTTAAGTAGTCATCAGTAAGTAAAAGATGCCAATAAAAATAATTGAATCCTGTACTAAATAATGCATTACTTGTTATGGTTTTGCTACATGAGCCAATTCAGTAATTGGCATTGTTCCTAAGGTGGTTTTGTTCTGACAAATTAGGTTAATGGACATTTCAGTTAATAACCCAGCAAGCTTTCTTAGCCAGCAGGTGAAGTAAACATTGGGAAATCAATTCCCAAGCTCTCAGCTTCCTGGGACCAGACAGTGAATCATGTAGGTAGTCCTCTTCCCTCATCACCTCCCCCTCCCCCTGCCCCATCTAGCTGAGGACAAACAATTCCAGAGGGAGTAAACTGGGAGCGATGTGAAGTAGAGGGTCAAAGCAGAGACAGAGGATCAATGGTCTAAACCAGGAAAAGGAGTTTATTTCAGTAACTTGACATATTAATGGTTGTTCAGTGCTGCTGGTCTGCTTGTCTAGCATACATCTTTAGCTGGATTGTACAATTTGATTTATTTCCACTCTAGGATATCCTGTACCTTCACAACTCTTTAGAGGAGGTAAACAGTGCCCTAGTGGGGTACCAGAGACAGAATGATCTTAAACTCGAGGGGATGAATGAGACAGTCAGTAATCTTACCCAGAGAGTCAACTTGGTAGAAAGAGATCTGGTTGCTATGAGCAAGGTAGAAAAGCAAGCAAACCTGTCCGTCAGCATGGTAAGCCTTTTCAGATCTTTTCTGACGTGTTCCGTGTTTCACAATGTCTTTTGTCTGTGCATGGATGGCATTCCACCACCTTTTCAAACAGTCTTCTGGCATATTTGAGAGGCTACCCATTGTATTGTACTTAGTCTTTGTCTCCACTAACCCTTACACTAGCTCTTTGATATGAATGGCGCAGGTAGTGTTTGTCCTGCTTTAAAAGGGAGATGGAGGAGAGGTACAGTTGCTTGCCCAGGCCTCACCACAAGTCATTGGCAGACATGGCAAGCCTGCTATTATGTTACCAGTGACCCATCTGGTAGGGAAGCTCTGGCACATATTTCCAAGTGAGGTCTTGTTAATCTTTTCTGAGTTATTCAGGATGGGAAAAATGACAGCGACAATAAAGAATCTTTTGCCATTTTATTAAGCTAGAACTTGGCTTTCAGATTTGTCCTGCTTTGTCTATATATTAAGGGGACACTTTTGCATATAAAGTCAGGAAAACCATTTAAAACAGGTCAGATCTGACCAGCTCCTCAACTTAAGAGATCATTGAATCCAGCCTCTCATTTTATATCTGAGGAAACTGAATGACTCTAAGTCACTAATGCTGGCAGATTGTGTGCTTTACTGGTTTTCATATTATTTTATGTTTCTTTAATCACCTTTCTCATATACATTGTGCTAGGATCCATGTGGATTTTTCTAAATTAATTATTAGAGAGAGAGGAAGGGAGGGAGTAAGAGAGGCAGAGAAACAACAATGTGAGAAAAAAACATCGATCAGTTACCTTTCCTAAACGCCCCAACCAGGGACTAAATCCACAACCGAGGCGTGGGGGGTTTGCTTTGTGGGACGACACCCACCCAAGCGAGCCACACTGGTCAGGGCTGGATTGTTTTTAATAGTCGCAAACCTCACTCTTAAACATTTCAAACAGCGCCCTGGCTGGTGCCCAGTGGATTGAGTACTGGCCTGAAAATCAAAAGGTCACTAGTTCAATTGCCAGTCGGGGCACATGCCTGGGTTGCAGGCCAGGTCCCCAGTTGGGGACGTGTGAGAGGCAACTGATCATTGTTACCTCTCCGTATTTTCCCCCTCCCTTTGTCACTCCTCCTCTCTCTAAAAGTAAATCTTTTTTAAAAAAAGATTTCATACAGCAAAGACAGGCATATATTAAGAAATGGAAACAAAATACAGGAAATTATACTGTAAATTCAAGTAACCACCAAAGCTGGAAGCAAGCCCACAAGTAAAGTCGAACTCTGGCACATAGAAAGTAGTGTTGGAACTGGCTCTGCCACAGCAGAGCCTTGGCAAGTTGCCTTGACTTGGCTTTGAGGATGGAATAAGACCTGTTCCCTTTTCTGCTTTACTGGGGTGTGTAATTGACTAGAAAGCTGAAAAGATTAAAGGAGCTTACTTTAAAAACCCTGTTTGAACTCTGCTAAACTAAGTAGGGGCCCGGAATTTTGAATGATTTGATGAGTATTAGAGCTCAAAGGTTTTTGAGGCTTATTGTAAAAATCTACCGTTCTGAACTTCCCTTACTGTTCTTCTCCTCCCCACTTTATTTTTCTCCAGAAGAGGAAATTGTTCATAGTATCATCTGTCTTACTATTTCTTCCAATAGTATCATACCCAGCATGATTCTAAGTTAAAGTTTTCTCTCTTTTTATACTTCAAAATTTTAAAGTTTGTGAATGAAATAACTAGACGAAGCACCATTTTCACCTTTCTCTTTTTTCTGTCTGATTTATTTCACTTAGCATAATACCCTTTAGGTCAGCAGTTCTCAACCTTTTTCATCTTATGGCACACATAAACTAATTACTAAAATTTAGCAGCACACAAAAAATATTTTTTGCCAATCTGACAAAAAATAGATATAATTTTTATTGATTTACAAAAGAATAATAATAATAATCTGCCTTTTTGCTCCAAAGTGACATTTAAAAAAATCTAATGCCTATACTTTTTTCATCTTTATTGTCTTTTTCCCTTACCATTTAGTCCCCATATACCCCCGCCCCCAGCAATCACTGCACTGTTGTCCATGTCCATGAATGCTTTTTCCTTTGTGCCTTTCCTTAGTGGCTTTTCTCCCTCTCCTCTCTCATTCTCCTTCTGGTATTTCTGTTGAAAGTGTCCTGAGATCTTTTAAATAAGTTTGACCGAATGGCTTAAAAAGTGCTAGATGTTGTTTAAGTTTTAATGTTTGCCTTTAATCTTCTGTGCTTTTTTACCCTTTAAGATACGGGATAAAGCTGCCACTCTGAAAAGAGAGTCTTTGTACCAGGTGACCAGCAGAACAGATACAGTAAAAACCCAAAGTATAAAGGTAAATAATGGGAAGCTTACTGTGAAGTAAAAATAAATGCTTCAGCATCCTTGTGCTTTTTGAACTACTGCTTCTTTCTCAAAAGGAGCATTGTGGTCTCATTTGCTAAAACTTCAAGACAAAGTAATTAGTAAATTAGTATATTGAATAAGTGAATACTTGATCAAGTACCTACCTGGTGCCCACACACTTTGCTAGGAGCTGGTGTGACCACAGTGAGCACGGTAGACACGCAAACCCTATTCTGCTGGAGCTTTCAAAGTCCATCAGTGAGAAAATCATTAACACATGATTGAACACATAATTAATCATGAGCATGATAAACACTAGAGAGGAAGAGTATAGAGTATGATGAGGGCATTAGCAGAGATCAGAAAGGCTTCCCTAAGGCAACGACTTTTAAACTAAGATAGGAAGTTATGTGTACTAATGATGGGGAACAGTGGCTTAGATAATCTAAAAATGGTGTCTAATCTAAAAATTATTTTTTATTATTTTTAAATTTTAGTTTCAGAACTTACATAGTCCATTTAAGCCTCAGCCTATTCCCTCCACCTAGTACCTTTCCCTTTTGTTGTTCATCCCAGACATATTATCAACATAAGCAATTTGTGATATATACTCTGATATCCCAGGAGAGAAAGTTTGTTTGCAGCATTCTCTGCCATACTATAAGACCTGGACTAAGATAAAGGAAAATCCAGGAAGATGGTGACTGAGTGGCTAAAGTACATATTACATTTGGCAAATTCAGAGGATATGAGGTTCAGAGAAAATGAACTTAGAAATGAACCATAGTACAACCAGTTTTCATTATAATGCTTTCCATCTATATTTTTCTTTCTCAACGGTTTTGTAAAATCACATATATTAAAATGTTAATGCTTTATATGCTAGGCTTTTGTTGTATTTCCTAACTGCTGCAAAGAAAATTTTTTTAGAAAAACCTCAGAATGACAAGAAAAGTTTAAGAGCCAGATATAAGTGTTGAACACAAAAAAGTACCTACTATCGGAAAGTAGTAGTGATTTCAGTAACAGCTCATTTTTTTTACAGTAAATATCAGATTAAAATACAGCTAGTACATGTTTTTGCCTAAATTTCTTGGCTTTACTTCCAGATACTTTGTGTTTTTCAGTTGTCATCTCAGTGTATTAGTACCTTTGTGCTGCCTAACCTAAGCATCCTTTACCAGATCTAATTTCTCCTTAGCATAAATTCTTCAAGCATTTAGGACCTAGTTTTATTTACATATGTCTATATATTAGGTCCCTGAGTAAACCAAGAGTGATCTACTGTACAGTAACTATTAGGGTAGAAATAAAGACAGAAGAGAAATAAGTATGTATTGAATAAAAGAAACATGTAATGAGTTGATATTCTAATTAAGTAAAGGATTAAGACCTTTCACCTTAGTCTAAGCAGTTAGAAACTGGCCTTATAGAAACCAGACTTCTCTCTTTTTATAATTAAATGTATTTTTATGTGTCACTCTGGATCAGTCTGGGGGTGAGGCAGATTATCAAGTATAAATCTTTTTTTAAAGGTATTAATAAGACTTTGAAGTATTACAGCTTCTTCACGTTCCTAGCAGTTCCTGCCACCAGTTGAATCATTACCACGTGGGGAGAGAAGGAAGATCAGGGGAATAATGGTGGTTTGGTTGTTTCATCTTGTTTGTTAACGTGATAAGAGTATAAAACTCTACCTAAAGTGGTCTGGTCACAAGGTGAAGTAAAATATTCAGGAAAATTATTTCATTAGTGTGCAATTGTTCCTAGAAACCAATATCCTACTCATTTAGGAAATAGGTGCCACAGAGGCACCTGGGCAAGGGTACATTTCCTTTACTGCTGACACAGCCATGCCAGACCCCATCAGCCAAATGTTCACAAGTGAATCAGATCATCTGCAGCATAATGTTTCCTTAATGGTCTAGGCTCAAATCCAGCTAGGCCCTCATCAGCACTGAGTACGAAGATATCTCTATTATCTGTTGATTCATTCCTTCATTGCCTGTACTTATACAGAACGTATTGGAGGTCAAGCACTACATGCTAAATAGTAGGCTCTGGGAATATAATAAAGAATCAGATGAAGACTTACTTCCACCTTAAACCTCTGTGATCTTTGTTTTGGGCAGAAAGAAGATAGTTCAGATTCTCAGGTATCCAAGCTAAGAGAAAAACTACAGCTGATCAGTGCTCTCACCAACAAACCTGAAAGCAACAGGCCTCCAGAGACCACCCATGAAGGTGAGATATTCAGGGCTGGCTTCTGAATATTTCACGCAGGCTTGAGCAGCTTGCCTCCCACATGGAGTGGAAAGGTGTTCCAGCAGGACTGATCGAACTGAGTGAATGATGCCTCAGCGCACCGAGATGAAGCTGATACACTTTGCTTTCATTTAGAAAAAGCCCATTTGGTACATGATTTGTACTTCAGTCTATTAAGGGAAGAAGGGGTAATGTTTAGCTGGAAATAGACTTCTCCATGCTGTCTGCATCCAATTATAGGCAGAAAAACATCACTGTCGTAGCCTGTAGTAAACCAACTAAATGTTTACAGAAGTCTTTTCATTTCTTTAAGTGCATAAAATTTACTTAAAAATAAATATTAGTCCTTCTGAAAAACCGTTAACAAATAATGCTTGGATCACTGGGTTGGAAAGGCCCTTGGCTTTGTAAGGACATACCTAGTTAATATTGACCAATATATTAACTTCCACTGGTTTAACCTCTAGGAGGATATAACCAAGGCATTGGACTGTGTTGGCTTTGACCCACCCCCCCCCCCAGAAGTATTTTTTGCTTTTGAGAAACCAGTACAACCTCTTACTTTCTTTTGGCTGGAAGACAGACTGCAGTGGGAGGCCTTGTCCTGACTCTGTGCTACACAGTTGTGTGGCAGTGCTCTTTCTACACCAGCTGGCGGGCGGCACCTAATAGCATTAGCATCCAATGCTATTCTCACTTGCAGCTTAAACTCTTAACATTTAAACATGCATAATGCTTACTGGTACTAGAAGATCTTCCAGTGAGACCACAGCTTCAAACCTTAATATCAGAAAAAGAGAGCGAGAAACCAACCAACCAACCTTAATGTGATATAATACTGATTTATCTTCACTTATTCATAGAACATACTAATCCATGCCTTTAACTTCATTTAGTCACCGTGCTCCTTCATTCTCATTTCTTTTTTATTTTTCAACTACAGTTGACATTCAGTGTTATTTTATATTTGTTTCAGGTGTACAGCATAGTGGTTAGTCAGCCATATAATTTACAAAGTGATCCTCCCCAATATTTCCAGTACCTACCTGGCACCATACGTAGTTATTACAATATTACCGACTACATTCCCTATGCTGTATTTCACATCCCTGGGACTGTTGTGTAGCTACCAATGTGTGCTCCTCAGTCCCTTCACCTTTTTCACACAGCTCCGCTCTGGCAGCCGTCATTTTGTTCTCTGTATCTATGACTCTGTTTCTGTTTTGTTTGTTCATTTATTTTGTTCATTAGATTCCACACATAAGTGAAATAATATATGTGTCTTTTTTTCTGTCTGATTTATTTCACTTAGCATAATACCCTTTAGGGCAGCAGTTTTCAACCTTTTTCATCTTATGGCACACATAAACTAATTACTAAAATTTGGCAGCATGCAAAAAATATTTTTTGCCAATCTGACAAAAAAAGGTATAATTTTGATTGATTTACAAAAGAATAATAATAATGATCTTCCCTTTTTGCTCCAAAGTGACATTTAAAAAAATCTAATGCCTATACTTTTTTAATCTTTATCGTATTTTTCCCTTACCACTTAATCCCCATGTACTCCCCTCCCCCAGCAATCACCGCACTGTTGTCCATGTCCATGAATGCTTTTTCCTTTGTGCACAATCCCTCTGTCTCCTAACCTCCCCTATACTTGTATATAAGGATTTCTAGTACCAAGAATTAACCAATCAAACGCAACCTTGTTATATCACATGACCACTAAAATGCAACTTTGTTAGATGACCCATATATTTATGGTTCAAGATAGGACATGCATAATGGACAGCTATTGTCTTGGCTGTTGTTATTTTTTTTGCTTGACAGTCTAAGCAAAAAGAGGTCAGTGCCCCCAACTAAGTAGTCAGGTATTGCATGTTTTAAAAATTCTTTGACACACTAGAAAATTGCTGCTCTAGGTCCATTCATACTGTCTCAAATGGTAACGTTTCATTCTTTTTTATAGCACAGTAGTATTCCAGTATATATATACCACAACTTTTTTATTCACTTGTCTATTGATGGACACTTGGGTTGCTTTCATATATTGGCTGTCATAAATAACACTGCAGTGAGTATAGGGGTGTATATATCTTTTAGAATTAATGTTTTGGGTTTCTTTTGAATCTATACCCAGAAGTGGAATTGCTGGGTCATAGGCAGTTTTAATTTTTTGAGGAACATCCATACTGCTTTCCACAGTGGCTGCACCAATTTGTATTCCCACCAACAGCGCACAGGGGTTTCCTTTTCTCCACATCCTCGCCACACTTGTTGTTTTGTTGATTTATTGATGATGGCCATTCTGACAAGTATGAAGTGGTATCTCTTTGTGGTTTTAATTTGCATTTATCTGATGATAATTGACATTGAACATCTTTTCACATGTCTATTGGCCATCTGTATGTCCTCTTTGGAGAGGTGTCTATTCAGGTCCTCTGCCCATTTTTTTAATTGGCTAGTTACTGGGAGAGGGGAGTTTTTTGTTTGTTTGGTGTTAAGTTGTATAGATTCTTTGGATATTAACTCCTTATCAGTTGTATCATTGGCAAACATCTTCATTCAGTAGGTTATCTTTTCATTTTGCTGATGGTCTCCTTTGTCAGTGATTTCTCAAATTAAGTATATACACAGTTGTTCTAAAACATGACCTTCAATACTGGTTTAATTTAGTGTCAGATTTGATAATACTAAAACCATGTGTTTGTAACAGAGCAAGCACAGAGTGTCACATCAAAGCCTTCAGCATTGCCAGAACTTCCACAGTCTCTTGGAGACCACACCGAGAATGCTGCCCAGCTAAGACCTGTCTCCCTACCAGGAATTTCTAGTATCAAAGGTAAATTTTTATACTATGGAGTAATAAAGGAAATGTTCAACCTTACAACTTTTCAATTTATTTCAATTGTAAGAAAAAGAATTATATCTAACATTGAGTAACTTTCATGGACCAAGATTTGATACGCATTATATTGTATAATCCTTATTAATCCTGGGAACATAAATATTTGGGTATGATACCCATTTTACTGATAGGGAAACTACCCAAGTCCACACAGCAAATAATTAGTTGAGGCAAAATTCATACCAAGGGAGCCTGACACCAGAGTTTGTGCTCTTAACCTGTACCGTAGTACCTCTCTACCAAGTGCACAGCACATGTTATAAACATGTGCTTTCTGCACATGCACAATAAAACACCTGGTGGCTGGCGTTGAGAACAAGCACCCCACCTGCTTTTCTGGCTTTCAAGGAGCCTTTTAGACTTATTTAGCTGTTTTGCCAGACTATCTTAAGAGTGACGGTAAGGCCTTATTCAGAAGCTTGTCTACAAAATTCCGTGGTGAACTAGACCTTGCGCTGCAACTGTTCCCACAACCCACTCCCCCACCCCCACCCCAACTTCAGACCATTCCCATTCTCCCTAAGTACCAAACAGCAGAAGGCCTATTGAATCTAAGTGTGAAGTTGAATAAATGAAGAAAGGAAAGGAATTTAGGAAGATTTTTAAAGAAACATAAGCCTCATTGACTGTCTTCTGGTATTAGAGACCAAAGCTGCTAAGTCATTCACTAGGGACACAATCAAGTCCTTCGTAAATGTTATGTAAATAATCAGCCCTCCTGAGTGTTCATTATGGGGTCATTGAAAGAATACCGGAAGAAACGTTTGACAGAAATTCTGCAAGCTTACTGGCTCAAGTAACACCTTAAAAATAAAAAAGAAGATACAGATCAACTGGTAGTATTGCTTTATCTCTCTTACGTGGAATAGAGAAAGAGAGAGAAAGAGCACAAGTGAGCACAAGCGCCAACACTAGATACAGTATATACAGTAGACAGAGCTTTGAAGGGATGTAAAAGTAGGGTTTTAGTTGTGAGTATGCAAAACGCAGTTTGTTCTTGTATTATTATTTATACTAATTCTAGAACATTTTATCTGAGAAAGAAGCCCTGAACCCATTAGTCATTCCCTATTCCCCTTCCCCCAGCCCTTGGCAACCTCTCATCTCTCAACCACTGTTTCTTTGGGATTGCCTATTATGTGTGTTTCATATAAATGGAATCATACAACATATGACCTTATATATCCTTCTTTCAGTATGTCCTTTCATTAGCGTAACGTCAAAGTCCATACATGTAATAGAATGTAACAGTATTTTATTCTTTTTTTATGGCTGAATAACATTTCATTGCATGGATACATTTTGTGTATCCATTCATCAATTGATGGACAGGGTTGTCTACTTTTTGGCTATTATAAATAGTACAGCTATAGACATTTGCATGAGGTTTTTGTGTAGACATATTTTCATTTCTCCTGAGTATAGAAATGTAATTGCTGGGTCCTATGATAGATAACTCTGTTTAACAGATAGTATGCCGCTCTGTTTTACAAGCTCAACTCCTATCAGTTAGCTTTTTAAGCCTCTGCAGTCCTTTTCACCCCTTCAACATGAAAATAAAATCTGAAAAAATCTAAAAGGAAGCCCTGGACAGAGAGAAAGCCAGTCCACTTACCCTCCTGTAATTACCTATCACTGCTTCTATTTTGGGAGTAGAGTGCCATACAGTATTACTCTCATTCTTAAAGGACAAGAATTAATCTTTTTGATTTAGTGATATCCTAAACTTTACCTTTTAGAATCGGAGTATAGAAAATAGCTTTCTTTTTACTGCTTTAAATTCGGTTGAGGCTACTTTTTAAGCTGTTAACTAAAATTAGCTGTATGTATAGACATAAACACTTTTTGCAATTTTTTAAAACAGATCTTCAGGATTTTTTCCACAAGACTGGCCAGAACATGGATGGGAAGCTGACCTACCAGGAAATTTGGAACTGCTTAGGTTCTGCTATGCCAGCACCAGAGAGTTTGAGAGAGTTTGATGCTGATGGAGACGGAAGATACTCGTTCCTAGAGCTAAGAGCAGCTTTAGGTGTCTAGCCTCACTGGGCATATTTAGAAATGGATATATACCCTGGGCTACCCAATATCTACTCACAACCCTTCTATTTACCTGTCAGTTCTCCAGTTCTCCAAACTACTGTAGGAGACACATTGCCACCTTTTAACTTGTTGGGAAAAGCTATATAAATGTTATTTTTTTAAAGATAATTTTACTTATGATATTAGAAATCTATGATTTCCTGAAACCAGTAAGATCTTAATTCTAAAATTGCCAGAATAAAAGTCAAGCCCTCTTTCTTTCTCTTTCCTTTTTTTGTAAGGGAAGGAGACCCTATCTTTTAGAACTGGAAAATGTGTATATAGTGAGAAGAATCCACCTTTTATATTTCACATAAATTTGCCTTAAATTAGCTGCACTTTATACACGACAGGCTCAGAAAATGTCTTTTCGTTATAAGACTTTTTCTGTTTGTAAATATTTAAAATGAAAGAAAGGATTCTGCATATTTTATGAGAAGTAGGAGGAATGGTTTGAAACAAGATGTGAACAAAATGACTTGTTAGTAAAAATTGCTAATCTGATCTGGTAGCGGCTAAAACTAGGTCCATGTCTCCCTCCTCCAAGCATCTCATTTAGGTGCTGCCATGGGGTTTAGTCCAGTGGCTGGAGGAGTATATTTAGCGAATGGATACTGTGGGGACAGACTCCAGGCTCAGGAAGTAAGATCTGGCTTTTTTGTTTCTGTCCCCTTAGTTAATCCCAACCTGTGAACCAGAAAAGTTTTGTTGGGGATATTTCTCATTTTCAATCCTATTTCAGGGTTTATGAGCATAAAAGTTATCCAGTGGCGAGCTACATTTCCTCCCTGAGTGAGCTAGATTATCTTCCCCCACCTCCAAACTCAATCCCTGCCCCCCTCACACACACACACACACACTCAAATCTCAAAGCTATAGCTGACTTCCACCTCTAACACTATATCCATTCTCAGTGGTGGGGCTGCAGTCCTTTGGCCACTGTCTCAGCCTGGCTGCCCAGGAGTTTTGGAGGAGAGGTATGCCTCTAATTCTGACCCAGGAAACTCCTTGAGATTTTACCTGGGGGCTAACCAAGAACCTAATTTGTTCCTATGAGGGCTAAGGCCAAAAAGGTTGTGAACCTATAAGGTTTCTTCATAATTATCAGGTCAGAAGTAGAAGCTTTATGTCCAGAGAATGCCAAAATAGCAAACAGGCCTAGAGCATTGGGCTTCACATGATGGTAGCAAGAGTTTTCATATCTGAATACAAGCAAGTACAATACTTTCTCCTTTAAAGGCTTCTGTAGGCCTGGTACTAAAAGACCCTGGACTGGAAGGAAGTATATCTCCATGTCACCTGTGTGTGTGGTGCATTGTTCTCAGGAGCCTTTGGACAAAACAAGGAAAAAACTTTGCAAAACTTAACTGTGCTATAAGCCAAGTCAGGGAGAAACCAGAGAAGCTTTCATGGCACCAGCTTCTTCAGTGAAGCCGATTTCCATTTTCACTTTGTCCTAGTTGCCCAGTTAGCCATGGATGCAGCCAGGCATCCTTAACTATTTAAGGGCTGTTTTATTTTTTCTTTATATGATATTCAGCTTGGTGTAGGCTAACCTTGACTTTTTTCTAGAAATACTAAAATTTAGTTAAACCAAGATAAATTCCTTTCCCATGAATGTATCTGCTTACCTCATACGCTTGTCCTTCTCTCTTTTAAAAAGTGTGTTTTCCTTACTTATCCAAGCTATTTCACTTTCTTGAAAAGGTCAAAATATAGTATAAAAATAGCCTAGTACACCCTGGCCAGGTAGCTCAGTTGTTTAGAGCATTGTCCCCATATGCCAGAGTTGTGGGTTTGATCCTGGTCTGGGCACATACAAGAATCAACCAATGAATGCATAAATAAGTGGAAAAACAAACAGTGCTCGCTCTCTCTCTCTCTCTCTCTCCCCCCCTACTTCCTCCCTCTCTCTCCTTTATCCCTCCCTCTCTTTCTTCTTCCCCTTTCTCAAATCAATAAGTAAAAAAGTTTTTCAAAAATTTGCCTAGCACTTTAGATAACTCAAAGATTACTCTTCCGGCTGCCTTCCATGCCCCCCCTTTTAATATATATATCCTGATGTATTTTATAACAACCAAATAACATTCTAGCAATAAATTGAATTATACTGCTATATTTGTATATACTGTACCATAAATAGTATGTCTGTACCTGGAAAGTATTTTTTTGTGAACTGATTTATATGAAATATACTTGAGGGTAATGTAGCTTGTCCTTTTTAGTTTCAAATTCTTATTCATAGGCAGATACTTTGAAGACACCTTAACTCTTTGTTGTATGTACTTTTCTTTTGCATCAAGTAGCTGTCCGTGGAGGAGTCAGCTGTGGGGTTTTTGGTTTATTATCTGTTCTCACCTCAAGCTTGTCTGGCTAGCATCACCCCTGAGCCAGGAATCCCCCTACCCAATTTGGCAGAGGTGTTCCTGCTACACTTTCAGACTTGTGAATACTCTTGTCACACTGCCTGGGCGAGTGCCCTATCTCCCAGGCAGACCTAGGGCATCTTGAACCCCTTTGTTCAAAGATGAGCAGATTCATTGGCTTAGGAAGAGCCTCAGAAACCTATTATTCAGTGTTAATTTGGGATTTTTTATAAATTGTCCTAACTTACCCAACCTGTGACTTGTGTTTAGCTGTGATCAAGCCTCACCTGCCAGAACTCAGCTCTGAGAGGAAGGTTGAGCAGTAGTGGTGAATTTGGCATTGCTTTTGGTTTCTAGTACTATGACCTTTTCACACTGGCAGCTCCCACTGCTGCTTTCCTCATGTACCCAAAGCACTGCTTCTTGGTCCTTTTTTTCTTTTGTCTTGTACTCTCTGGTATAATGTTTACTTAAAGGGCCTCTTTATAAATCAGAGAGGCAAATGGTTTTGTAGAAAGAAAACCAAAAGAAGAGAACCCCAGCTTGGGGGTGACTGTAGTGTTGTCTTAAGGGCCCCTAGGAGTGTCTGAAGCAGCAAAGCTAAAGAAAGGACACTCTTCACCTCCTAGCTGCTTTCCCTCCTGTTTCAGCTCCTTACTTCATGTTGCTGGACAGAGCATTCTCAGCACCCCCGGTGGTCTTACGGTCACAGCTGAAGATTTTGACTGTGATGGGCTCCTACTCGTAATGGCCAGCCGTTGAGTTATTTCTAGTGACAGCTTTTGTTTGCTGCACACCTCATTGGCTTGCTTACCAACAACACCAGCTAGATGCAGTCTCTTCTCTCATCTCCAAACCAGAACACATTTGGGTATTCCTGAGACTTTATAGAGCGTGAATTGTTTGCTATATGAACCTAACCTACCTTGTTGTTTTCTCACATTAACAAATGTTGATCTACTTGACATTAGTAGAGCTATTTTGATAATGTATAATGTAGTTTTGGTTCTGTTGGGGGAGTGAATTCAAGATTTCCATGACTTGATTTGAACTTTGCTTATTCCATATTAGTAATACAGCCATTTTAATTTATCTAAATAAAAGATTTTCTTTCTCTCCTACTGTGTCTATGACTAAAGGGCCCCTCGCCCCTGATTACTAAGGAAAATATAAATAAATACATATAGATAAAATATATAAAATCTGGAAAAAGTCCAGCCATTGTTAATATAACAAGAACAGTTTGTGCAACATCCATGTAACCTGGCAGCCAAGGAAAGTGGACTGTAATGTTCATGTGTGAACAATGACGACTTCACTGTATTAGTCAGTGGGGGGTGGTAGCAGCTGTTTAGTGAGCATGTGTACTGTGATCCCCATTTTTATTGGTTCCTTCCTCCTCTTGAAAACGAAAGCAAACATTGTGGTTACAATGTGAAGTTGAAGAATCTACCTGACAAACACAGAATTTGGCCTGAAGGAATGAAGGCTGCTTCTCTGGCATCTGTAGGTTGGGGTCTGGCAGGGAGAAAGATAAGTGTGCCCCTGCATCTGTGTCAACCAGAGAAGTTTTACTTAGGGCTGTTTCATATGTTGAAATTCAGTGTAAGCATGTTTATGCAAAATATTCCACTGTCTTTAAAAAGAAAAGCCTTAAAATTCATTGCAAGAGACTTCCGGCCAAGATGGGGGCATAGGTGGAAACATTGTGCCTCCTTGCACAACCAAGTTTAAAGACAAAGTTTCAGTAACAAAACTCAGCCAAAACACAGAAAACTGAACTGCACATAAGTCCGACGACAATGAACCATTCAGCCAGACTGGTAAGAGAGGCAGAGTCAGCGGCAGAGCAGGGTAGGGCAGGAGAGCGCACAGGGGGTGGCTGGCAGATCCCAGGTGTGGGGTGGAAATCGGTGGACCCAGTGAGGGTGCAAGGTGGCTGGCTGACCGCAGTCACACATTTGTACACAGATAAAGCGAAGGAGTGAGCAGTGAGACAGAACTCTCAGGCTAGGGCCCCAGCAATGGGAATTAGAGCCTAAAGCACCAATTGGAAAAACTTTTGGGGTTGAGGTGCTGGGAGAAGCTCCCGGGCTCACAGAGAGTTCACTGGAGAGACCCGCAAGGTCCTGGAGGGTGCACAAGCCCACACACCCAGGAACCAGCACCAGAAGGGCCCAATTTGATTGTGGGAAACAGAACAGGGGACAGAAATCTGAGAGAGAGTAGAACAAAAGCCATTGCCCCTCCCTGACCCCACTGCCACATACAGTGTCACAACCCAGCAACCTGGGTTGTTCCACCCTGGTGGAAACCTAAGGCTCCACCCCTCATACATAACAGGTGTGAACAGACCAAAACATTATGGCTCAAGAACAGCTCAAAGGCCCAGAGCTAATAAATCTAAGTGACCAAGAGATAGTTAACCTTTCAGATGCACAGTTCAAAACACTGGTGATCAGGATGCTCACAAAACTGGTTAATTTTAGTTACAAATTAGAGGAACATATGAAGACTAAACTAATTGAAATGAAGGGAAATGCACAGGAAAACAATAGTGATGGAAAGCAAACTGGGACTCAAATCAAGGGAGTGGACCAGAAGGAAGAAAAAATATGATTAAACAGAAAAGAATACAGAAACAAGAATTCAAAAAAATGAGGAGAGGCTTAGGAACCTCCAGGACATCTTTAAATGCTCCAACATCCAAATCATTGGGGTACCAGAAAGGGAAGAGGAAGAGCAACAAGTGGAAAACTTATTTGGACAAATAATAAAGGAGAATTTTCCCTATCTGGCAAAGGATATAGACTTGAAGGAAATCCAGGAAGCTCAGAGAGTCCCAAAGAAGTTGGACCCAAGAAAGAACACACCAAGGCACATCGTAATTATATTAGCCAAGATTAAAATGAAGGACAGAATCCTAGAAGCAGCAAGAAATAAGGGGACAGTCACCTACAAAGGAGTTCCCATCAGACTGTCAGAGGATTTCTCAAAAGAGACCTTACAGGCAAGAAGGGGCTGGAAAGAAGTATTCCAAGTCATGAAATCTAAAGACCTACATCCAAGATTGCTCTATCCAGCAAAGCTTTCATTTAGAATGGAAGGGCAGATAAAGTACTTCTCAGATAAGGTCAAGTTCAAGGAATTCATCATCACCAAGTCCTTATTATATGAAATGTTAAAGGGATTTATCTAAGAAAAAGAAGATAAAAAAGATCAACAGTGAAGGACAGCAAACTCACAATTATTAACAACCATACCTAAAACAAAAGCAAACTAAGAGGACAGCTAGATCAGGAGCAGAACCATAGAAATGAAGATCTCATGGAGGGTTAGCAACAGGGGAGTCAGAGGAAGAGAGAGGGGAAAAGGTACAGAGAATAGGAAGCATAGATGGTCGGTAGGAAATAAGGGGAGGGCAAGAATAGTATAGGAAATATAGAATCTAAAGAACTTGTGACACATGGACATAAACAAAAGGGGGGAATGGTGGGGGAGGGGTGTGCAGGGTGGAGGGGAATGAAGGGGGACAACAGGACAACTGTAATGGCATAATCAATAAAATATATTTTTTTAATTTTTTTAAAACATTCATTGCAAGAGAGTAGACTTCCAGTCAAGATGACAGCATACATAAACACAACTCACATCCTTGCCCAACCATATCAAAAATACAACAGAACTGTAGAAAACCATCACTCAAAACTTTTAAATATGGAGTTGAATGAAAGTCTGACAACTACAGAATTAAAGAAACCACATCCCTCCAGACTGATGGGCAGGGATGTGGAATGGGCCGGTCCCACATCCACAGGTGGCAGATGAATACTCAGGAGGGATATATTGGGAATGAGAAGTCCCAACCCCACCTCAGTTCCCTCAGCCCAGGGTTCTAGTGCCAGGAGGATAAGTCCCTGTAACTCCTGGCTGCAAAAACCAGTGGGGATTGAGTTGATGGAAGAAACTTCTAGAGTCCCAAGCAGTTTCTATTAACCCATGCACAGACTTACCCAGACTCACTCTGTCTGAGCTCCAGCACACGGTAGCAGCTTGAAAGGCACAAGTGGGATATAGGGCAGAACTGAATTGTCTGGCATCAAGGCAAGAACAGGAGACAGCTTTCTTCTAGACAGAAAGGTGGACAGAGGCCATTGTCTCTTTTCTGAATGCTACTCTCACAGAGCTTGCAAGCTGGTGCCATATCTGAGACTCCATCAACCTGACTAACACTGTTTGCCCCACCCTGGATATCATTTGAGATTGTCCCTCCCAATTTATGGACCCACCCAAGCTGTTGATGGTGACTTTTCCATTTCAATGGCTGATCTTGGCTCATGTTTAGAACTTTCTAAATCTTCTCAAACAAACAACAGCTGGCCTCAGGAGCCCCCAGGCCCCATACCTCTTGCTAAGTGGCCCAAGGTCTGGCAGCAGCAGCAACCAGCCTAGATTCACAGCTTGGTGTTGCCAGGGAATCTCCAAGCCCAGCACAAGTAGTAGCCATCTCAGATTGCTTTTATAGTTCAGGCAGGGTGGCCCCAGGCAAAACACAGGTGAGCACCAACATTGCCCTGTACCTCCTGGGAAATCCCAGTACTGGGCACCCAGTGAACAGCTACAGACCATGTCAGAGCACCACCACCCAGCTCCTGCACAGCTGATCCTCCACAGAGGGCAGAGGTTGGTGGTCAGTGCTCACAGCCAGTCCTTGCAACCAACCAGCCTGGGTAAATCCCTTCTATTCATCTGCCAACAGCAATCAAGTCTCAACTGCAATAGAAGGGTGAACTCAGCCCACACGAAGGGTTCACCTTGAATACCCAGCTTGGGTGATAGGGGAGGCTGTGCCACTGGTCCTTACAGGACACCTACTACATTGGGCCATGCTACCAACACAGGGAGTCCAAGAACTCTACCTAATACATAGAAACAAACATAGGGAGGCTGCCAAAATGAGCAGACAAAGAAACATGGCTTGAATAAAAGAACAGATCAAAACTCCAGAAAAAGAGCTAAACAAGATAGAGATAAGCAATCTATCAGATTCGGAGTTCAAAAGCACTGGTTATAAGAATGCTCAAGGAACTTAGTGAAGACCTCAACAGCATTAAAAAGGTCTGTACAGAAATGAAGGGTACACTAATTGGAATAAAGAATAATTTACAGGAAACAACAGTAGAGTGGATGAAGCCAAGAATCATAAGGAAAATAATGATTTGGAACATAAGGAAGCAAAAAACAACCAGTTATGACAAGAAGAAGAAAAAATAATCCAAAAAAAAGAGGATAGTGCAAGCAGCCTCTGAGACAACTTCAAAAGGTCCAACATTCACATCATAGGGTGCCAGAAAGAGAAGAGAAATTGAAAATTTATTTGAAAAAATAAAACTTCCCTAACTTGGTGAAGGAAATAGACATGTAAGTCCAGGAAGCACAGAGAGTCCCAAACAAGATGAGTGCAAAGAGGCCCACTCCAAGATGCATCGTAAATGAAAATGCCAAAGGTTAAAGATAAAGAGAGAACTTAAAAGCAGCAAGTGAAAAGCAGTTAATCACCTACAGGGGAGTTCCCATAAGACAGTCAGTGGATTTCCGAAAAGAAACTTTGCAAACTAGAAGGGATCAGTAAGACATATTCCAAGTCATGAAAAGCAGGGACCTACATCCAAGATTGCTCTACCCAGCAAAGATATCATTTAGAACTGGAGGACAGATAAAGAGCTTCCCAGACAAGAAAAAACTAAAGGAGTTCATCATCACCAAGTCATTATTATATGAAATGTTAAAGGACTTATTTAGGAGAAAGAAGAGCAAAACTATGAACAATAAAATAGAAAAAAATACAAATTTGTCTACAATTGAATCCAAAATACAAACTAAGCAAACAAGAAGAACAGAGACAGAATCATGGATACAGAGAATGTTTTGATGGTTGCCAGTGTAGGGGAATGGGTGAAAGGTGAGGAGATTAAGTACAAATAGGTAGTTACAGAATAGCTATGGGGATGTAAAGTACAGTATAGGAAATGAAGTAGCCAAAGAACTTATACTCATGACCCGTGGACACAAACAATGGTGTGGCTATTGCTCAAGGGAAAGGTATGTGCTATGTGGAGGGGGGGCAAAGAGGAAAAATTGGGACAACTGAAATAGCATAATAAAATATAATTAAAACTAAAAAAAAACAAAATAATTTACAAAAAAAAAGAGAGTCGCCATAGAGGAGCTGGAGCTTTTTTACACAGAAAATAAGAGAAAAATAAGCTGTACAAAATTGCTAAATTCTGAGATCACACACACATACTCTGGGGTCATTCTCAGAGGAAACTACATAAAGCTTAGCTCATTTGAGCATCTTACCAAATATGGTAAGATAATTGTTTCCAAAGTGAAAGGAAAAAAATTTATATCCTGGGACAAAACTGAGCTTTCTTACCTTTAGTCTTGGACCAAACAGCCAGTATTATCTTTGTTTCTCTTTGTAAGATAGTTTCCAAAAAGATACAAAAATTAATCTGCCCTGGCTGGTGTGGCTTAGTGGATTGAGTGCGGGACTGGGAACCAAAGCATTGCCAGTCTGATTCCCAGTAGGAGCACATGCCTGGGTTACAGGCCATGTCCCCAGTAGGGGTGCGCAAGAAGCAACCACACACTGATGTTTCACTTCTCACTTTCTCCCTCCCTTCCCCTCTGTCTAGAAATGAATAAATGAAGTCTCTAAAAAAATTAATCTTCTCATATAGTGTATCTTACTTTTTGGAGGGACCATAAGTGCCTTTAAGAAATATTGTTTTTATTTATTTTTAACTTTTATTTTTATTTTTAATTAATTTTATGGATTATGTCATTACCGTTGTTCTATTTCCCCCTTCATTCCCCTTCATCCTGCACACCCCTCCCCCACCATTCCCCCCCTTTAGTTTATGACCACGTCTCAAGTTCTTTAGATTCTATATTTCCCATACTATTCTTGCCCTCCCCCGTATCTATTTTCTACCTACTGTCTATGCTGCTTATTTTCTGTACCTTCTCTCCCCTTCTCCTTCTCCCACTCCCCTGTTGCTAACCCTCCATATGATCTTCATTTCTATGGTTCTGCTCCTGATCTAGCTGTCCTCTTAGTTTGCTTTTGTTTTAGGTGTGGTTGTTAATAACTGTGAGTTTGCTATCCTTCACTGTTGATCTTTTTTATCTTCTTTTTCTTAGATAAATCCCTTTAACATTTCATATAATAAGGACTTGGTGATGATGAATTCCTTGAACTTGACCTTATCTGAGAAGTACTTTATCTGCCCTTCCATTCTAAATGAAAGCTTTGCTGGATAGAGCAATCTTGGATGTAGGTCTTTAGATTTCATGACTTGGAATACTTCTTTTCAGCCCCTTCTTGCCTGTAAGGTCTCTTTTGAGAAATCCTCTGACAGTCTGATGGGAACTCCTTTGTAGGTGACTGTCCCCTTATTTCTTGCTGCTTCTAGGATTCTGTCCTTCATTTTAATCTTGGCTAATGTAATGATGATGTGCCTTGGTGTGTTCTTTCTTGGGTCCAACTTCTTTGGGACTCTCTGAGCTTCCTGGATTTCCTGCAAGTCTATATCCTTTGCCAGATTGGGGAAATTCTCCTTTATTATTTGTCCAAATAAGTTTTCCACTTGTTGCTCTTCCTCTTCCCTTTCTAGTACCCCAATGATTTGGATGTTGGAGCATTTAAAGATGTCCTGGAGGTTCCCAAGCCTCTCCTCATTTTTTTGAATTCTTGTTTCTGTATTCTTTTCTGTTTAATCATATTTTTTCTTCCTTCTGGTCCACTCCCTTGATTTGAGTCCAGTTTGCTTTCCATCACTATTGTTTTCCTGTGCATTTCCCTTCATTTCAATTAGTTTAGTCTTCATATGTTCCTCTAATTTGTAACTAAAATTAACCAGTTTTGTGAGCATCCTGATCACCAGTGTTTTGAACTGTGCATCTGATAGGTTGGCTATCTCTTGGTCACTTAGAATTATTGGCTCTGGGGCTGTGAGCAGTTCTTGAGCCATAATGTTTTGGTCTGTTCACACCTGTTATGTATGAGGAGCAGAGCCTTAGGTGTTCACTGGGGCGGGGCCACCCAGGTTGCTGGGTTGTGACGCTGTATGTGGGGGCAGGGTCAGAGAGGGAGCAATAATGGTCCCCTCTGCTGCTTCCAGCCACTGAGGCCTGCATGGTCTGTCTCACTGCTCGTTCCTCTGCCTGGCTTATCTGCATGCAAATGTGTGACCACGGTCAGCCTGCAGCCTTGCGCTCTCACTGGGTCTGCCCGTCGCAACCCCATACCTGGGATCTGCCAACCGCCACCGAGCACCGGGGTTGGTTTGGCAGAGTTTTCCTGAGCAACCCGGCTTAGCCAGCCACTGGCTCCACCCCTCTTACGGGTCTGGCTGAAGGGTTCGTTGCTGTCCGACTTCAGTATAGTTCAATTTTCTTTGTTTTAGCTGAGTTTTTTGTTACTAAAATTTTATTGTCTTTAAACTTGGTTGTGTGAGAAGGCACAATGTTTCCACCTACACCTCCATCTTGGCAGAAGTCCCCCAAGAAAGATGGTTTTTAACTGCATACATTTCTGTGTATAATTTTAGGGGCATCACTGACCAGCCCTTCCCCCAAGCCAATTTGTGGACCACATTAATTATACCTCTCACACACACAAATCATTTGCCAAGTGTTTTCTAACCAGATACATCATTCAGGAAGGGAAACCAGGGTGTATGGTTGGAAGATCAAGAAATTTGAAGCCAGACAGATGTATATTTCAGACCTTGCTCTGTAGCATGACAACATGGCAAATACCCTTGGGAACTATCCCTTCATATGTAAGAGGAGGGTCATTGGCAGTGTTCTTATATTAGAAATAATGTAGGGGCAACCACAACTCAATATACATACATGTTAACAATGTCATTGAGCCAGCAGTGCCATGTAGCTCATGGATCTCAGCAACTTGTCTCACCTGCAATGTGGCCACCATATCTCACCCACCCTGCACAGCTATCACTCTTGTGGCAGCTGTGCTTAATGTCCCATAGAATAGCAGTGCCTTTGGGTACCTATCCATGGGTCTGGTACACATTTTTGGTCTTAAATAAATACTGGGTAGAGAACTGTTGAGCCCATCAAAAGTACTGGTTCAGTGTGAGTTTCCACAGCCCACTGCACTTCCCACTTGTGTTGGTGATAACTCAGTTACCTTCAGTTTGGTTCGCAAATTGTCCCCATCAGGCAAGAGAAGAACTTTGCCCTCCTAACAATAAATGGGATACAAGGAAGCTTGGGACTTTTTTAAATCTTTTATTATGTGACATTCAGATGGGCCCTAGCCTGTGTACTGCCTCCAAGGTTAGCTCTGCCCTAATACCTCCAGCTTCCACTCTCAGTGAAAAGAGGCTACAATTCTGAAGCTAAAGGCTTGGCACTGAAGCAGTGGTCCCCACGCGCCAATGTAGGGAGGGAATGGAAGTTGATGTGCCTTTCAGGACAGGTGGCCAAAGGGTAAGAGACTGAGTGGTTCCGCATTGGAGGAAGGTCACACAGGGAGAGGACAAAGGGTGCCTCCTGAAAGATGGAAAGGGGGGAGCTGGCCTGGGGCTGAGGCATGGGGGCAGGCAGGGGCAGCTGTGGGAGCAGCTGCAATGCAGGTTGCAGGGGGACAGAAGCCTCCACCTGGGGGCTGCTCTGTTGAGCAGTACAGCTCTTACTCTCAGGGCTGTCCAGCTCCCACAGAGGATCTGAATTCGGGACCTCAGTCTCAGTCTTAGTGACAGCAGCAGAAGGGCCCATGTTGATAGCTGCATTCATGCCATAGTGCCTCCGCTTGTTAATCCAGTACAACAGTGGGCTGTAGGTGAATGCAGTGGCTCTCATCACCTCCACCCACTCCTGGGCACGTTCTTCCCGCCGCAAGTTCTTCCTCCAGTGCAGAAAGAGAATGCAGCCACCAGTAATCACTGAACACAGCCCCAGGAATCCAAAGTACAGGGAGACCCACACTAAGGCATTAAGAAAGAAAAAGAGGCAAGCTGGATGATAGCTCTAGCTTGGGGCCGGAGCTCTTTCTCATTCCCCTTTTTAAACCTATTCATCTGTCATTTCATCTACTTAACCACTTTCTTCATTTCTTCCCTCCCTCCTCATTAACTTCATCTTTCTCTAAGTCAAAGCTAGATTTTCACAGAACTTCGGAGGCTGTCTTAGCCGTCTATAGATATGGAAAGCTAGGTCGGAGGAGGGGCATGACTTGCCCTGGCTAAATCAAGTTTCTGGTTCCCAACCCTGAATCCATCTAATCCACCAGATTGAGAAACCTCACTAAAGGCAAGGCTCATCAAAAAAGTAAAAGTTTAACAGTTCACAGGGACACCAGTGTCCCATCCCATTCCACCCATTCCCCATTCAGTTGTGATATCCTAGGGTATTCATAGTACCCCTCTGCCCTCAAGAAATCCTTAGTTTTCTGGAGGAAACCATATCCTAACTGTCTAGCACTCCTTTACCCCATCCATGTGAAAGGTTTTCCCTGAATGTCTTTCCAAGCTAAGGGCACAAAGCAAGGGTAGGTTATCAGAGGAGGGTCATTTACCACCAGGGAGGCTCAGGTCCTTTGGTTGAGAATCCATAAGATCAATCTTTGGTACCTTCCCAGACCCGATGGCTCTGGAGAGAAGGAGCTCACCTACCCATCTGTCCAGTCACTAGGAGTCCTTGGAAAGCCCAGACCCCATTGTTTTCCTAAAGATGAGGTCACTGGGTTCTGAGCATTGAGCATTCTGAGGGCAGTGCTTGTGAAGTGTTGGGTTAATGACAGCAACTCCATCTAATGGTGTCATAGTGCATGTCTACTGCTTCTATCAGGGACTGACCCAGCCACTAAATTGTCTGTCCCCTTCTCCTTATGGTGAGCCCAGAGAGCAGCCCCAGGAAAGGACCCAGGTCCCTCAAGGCCTTAGCCATGCTTCTGGGCTTTCAGAAACAGTTGATGGAGACCTGTTCCCAGTGAGAAGTGGGGCCGGGAACACACACAGCTTTGGGCAGCCCTGCCTTCAAGGTGTCTGTGACCTGGTAGTCAGGAGAAAACCTGCTCAAGGGAACTAAGTGATTTTTGTCTCCTTTCTTGGCTCATCCAATCTCATCTTTGCTTTGTTACCTTCCCTCAATAAGTGGAATTTACTGGGCACCAAGTCCTGTGGAAGCTCCCCACTTTCTGGCCCTACATCCTTTCCAGCATCACCTTCCTCCCCATCCTTCACATACCTTTCCTTTCTGATCAGACCATACTCCTTAATCCAGCATGCTTATTCACATATCTGGAGTTTCGCTAATACTGCCTCCACCCATAAGTGCCCCTCCCCACTCTTTCCCCCGCTGAACACCTGCTTATCCTTCACAGTTCAGCTCAACCTTGACAAACAGTTGTTTCAGCTGGCTTCCCAGAATCCCATCATCTCCAGTTTGAGGGGACTCTGAGGGTAGTCTAAAACAAAAGCCATCAGATGTTTGAGCCCTGAAGATCTCCCCTACCCAGCAACTCATCCCCTGGAACTTGCTTTGGTCCAGGACTTACTTCTTGTGACAACTTGATCCATTAATGGACTGCCCAGTTAGAAAGACTTTTCCTAATTAAACCCAAATCAGCCTCCCTGTACTACCCCTGGGCCTAGCTCAGCTTCTTGGCACCATTTAATTACTTCCCTCTTTGCGGCCCCTCCGCCAGCTTGTTGCTTGGTCACTACCTAGCACAGATTTCGCTCCAGGTTCCACTTCCTTCAGCTCTTCTCCTACCTCAGTGGCTCCTACTTTGCAGTCTCCTTGGCTGGTTTCTCCTCTTTTCCCTGACAACTAAATGCCAATATGCCCTAAGGCTCAGTCCTTAGCCCTTTATCTACATTCATTCCCTCAGTGACCTCATTCAGACTCAAAGCTTTAAATATCATTTATATACCTATATACACCAATAACAACTTCGTCTCTCCAGTCCAGACCACTCCTCAGAACTTTAGGCTCATAACAGCCCAACTGATGTCCCCACTTGCCAGTCTATTAAGTAATCTCAGACTAGCATGTCCAAAACTCCTGATCATCCACCCTCTAAAACCTACTCCCATCTGGTTGGGATAAATGAAGGAGGTGGAAGGAGAGGACCTGCTCCAGCCTTTCTCCTTGCTGTAAATGGCAATTCTGTCCTTCCAGTTGTCCAAGGCAAAGCTTGTAAGTCATCCCCGACTCCCTTCATTTACTCCATTAGCAAACTCACTCCATTAGCAAAACCTTCAGGTTTTGCTTTCCAAATCATTTGCCCATCCCTATCACCTCATTCTAAACACCACCATCTCTTACTTATAGGGTGACCATTCATCCTAGTTTTCCTGGGGCTGAGGAGGTTTCCAAGACATAGGACTTTCAAGGCTAAAATCAGGAAAGTCCCAAGTAAACCAGGACAAACTGGTCACCAGTGGGAGAGCTTCCATCCTTGCCCACCATGACCTATATTCCAGCAGCAGCCAGAATGATCCTTTAAAAAAAAAATAGATCATGTTACTTCTCTGCTCAAAACCTACAGTGACTTTCCATTTCACTCGGATTAAAAACCAAAGTCCTTAACCAAGGCCTACAAAGCGCCAAGCAATCTAACTACCCTTTCCCGTACTTCCTTCACACAATAACCTCCTTGGTGTTCTATGAGCAGGGCAAGCATGCTCCAGCACTGAGGCCTTTGCACTCACCAGTTCTTCTATCTAGAAGGCTCTTCCCCTAGGTATCCGTACAGATTGTTACCTCACTTCCTTCAGGTCTCTGCTCAAATATCTCATATCTTTATTCTTAGTCTGCTTTTTTTTTTTTTTTCATGAATAGCATGTGTCATCACCTAACATACTTATTCATTGTGTCTCACCTCAATAGAACATAAGCTCCCTGATTAATGTAAATGAGGAAATAAAACATCTAAGAATTTCAGATAATCATAACTGCTATAGAGACAAAAATAAGGTAATGAGAAGAATATAAAGAATGGAGGAGTTGGATCCAAAAAAGCCCCTTTGAAGTAGGTACTGACTTGTGAATGGAGCACTAAATGATGAGGCAGCCACATGCAAATCCACGTAGAGGGATCAGCCAGTGCAAGGATCCTGAGGCATGTACAGGCTGGCACAACTGAAGGACTTTCTGAGTCCAGCATTAGCCCCAGCCCCGAGCCAATGTCCATGAGTATAGGTAGGACTACTGAGCAGAGTTGAAGGCTCTGTCCCTGCCCCTTCAGGGTCCATCGTTCAGGAAGTATTTCTATCAGGTAACACCCAGACAGACAGCACTTCCATGGAGGCAAACTGGTCAATGCCATCACAGAGAGCCTACTGCAGACCTGGCCCTGTGTTCGGAGCAGGAGAGACACAAAGCTGTCATGGTCCCTGACCTCAGGAGCTCACACCATGCTCAGGGGGATGAAGAAGACTGTGGCAGTGGATGAAGAAAGAGGAAGAAGAAAAGCATTTCGGGGATCAAAAACAGCCTAAATAAAGACTTGTCAGGACAAGTGCAGGTGTCTTTTGGGAAGGAGAGTAGTTTAGTTTGTCTGGAGTTCAAGACAGATGGCAGGAAGTAGTAGAGGGAAACTGGGCTTTGGAGGTTGCTGGCATCTTGAAACGAGTTTAGACCTCGGCAGAACTTGAATGAGTTGCTTGGTGACTCTCATCCTGTTTCCTCATCTGTAAAATAAGGGGAAAAAACTGCTTCACAGGGTGTGAAGTAGATAGTGTTCTGCTTATAGAAACAGTCAGTAAAGAGAAGATGCTCTCGTGGTTACAATTGATGAAAGGACCTTCGATCCTGAAGGACAACTACTACAAGCAACTGCCAAGAAAATTTAAAAGGGAGCAAGCTCTGTCCTCTGGACCAGCAGATCTGAGCGGCTTTCAAGAGGAAACTGGAAAACCAGCGGCTGCTGCTAAGGACCCTGAAGGCGTAAATCCGAGCGGGCTCCCGGGTGGAGGCGCGCGGTGACACAGGAAATGCACAGGGCGAGAACCGGGGAGGGAGCGTTAAGACCCTTTCTCCCCGCTCCGCCCCTCTTCGCTCGGCCCCGGCTCCCGGAACGTTGCGCGTGCGGAACCTCGAGGTAGGATCGCCGGAGCGACGCACCCGGAGCGCGATGGAGAGGGCGCGCGGGCCGTGGGCCGAGGCCAAAGGGTCTGAGGACGTGGAGGAGGAAGTGGGGGAGGCCATGGCTGCCGTGGTAGCGGCGGCGAGTGCCGCGGGTCCGGCAGTTCTGCAGTTAGCTGGTCTCTATCGGGGCCTGTGCGCTGTGCGCAGCCGCGCCCCGGGCCTGGGGCTTGTGGCACCCGCGCAGTTGCGCGTGTTTCCGGTGCGCTGCGGTTCTCACCTGCCCACGGGGGGCGCCGACGGCAACAGTATTGGGGACGAGCTCGAAGCCAACCCTTTCTACGACCGTTACCGCGACAAGATCCAGCAGCTGCGCAGGTGCGGGCCCCGGCTGGCCGGCGGTGGGCAGGGAGGAGGGGCGGTGCTTGGCCTGTGCTTCTGGTGGTCCTGATGCTTTAGGTACTTAAAACACTCCTGCGAGGTGGGCACTACTACTGTCCCCACTCGACAGATGACGTATCTAGGCTCAGAGAGGTGAGATCGCTTGCCTCAGGGCACACAGCTAGTATCAGAGCTGATAGTCTCCGCAAAACCCTTGCTATTTATTTCTCTGTTGTCTGCCTTTATTCTTTAGTTCTGAAAGACTTAACAAACCTTATGAAACGGGCAGCTCCAAGATACCTGCCCTATAGAAATGGGAAGATGGAGCCTTCCAGAGAAGGGGCTTGACTTGCTCAAGGTCATATATTGAGTCAGCTGTGTGGCCTGGAACTGATGTTCCCAAGCTCCTAGCTAGAGCCCTGACTGCAAGGAAAGAAGACTGGAGGTAGGAGCAGGGTATCAAAGACTAGTGGTGTCACAGTTCAATCATCAGTTGAACCCTCTCATTAAGACTAGAAAACTGAGGATCAGAGAAAGTAAGAGACCTGCCCAAGAATACACAGCTTGGGTTGGGATTTATCTGACTTGGCATCCAGGGCTTCTAACACTACCCCCTCACCTTCCAGGTGGAAGGAACTGGAGATTAGAGGAAGTTGAGATGGGTGTATATGAAAAGGGGCCATAAAAACCACCAAAAAAACCAATTTCACCTAGAGAAGAGACATTTAAGGAATGACATAATAGTAATTTTCAAGTATTCATGAAAGGAATTAGACGTTTCTCTTATTCCTGAAGGTGAAAGATACAGAGATAAATTTAGGCTCAGAACATTTGAATAATAAAAGACATGCGAGGCAGGAGTGCACAGACTCCACTGCCTAAGTTGCTCCTCAGTCTCTCTCCATTCATCATGGGTGGCCTAGGTGTGGCTATTGGCACTGGCAGCCTGGGCCGGGGAGTTGCCACACACCACTGGGCAGGGCCTCTGGCACCACATGGTACACCGAGAAGATGATGCAGAGGGAAGAAGGATGCACTCACGTACATGGCAGTGATGTTTAATATTACCTCTGGAAAGAAGTTTTATGGAAGAGGGTCTCCCTATAGTGCCTTGACCAGCCAGGCTTCCACCAGAGAGTTGAGCAAGATGTGCTTGGATCTTATAGATATCACCCATGACATTACAGGTCTCATGGCTGAGAATCTGGAGTCGTCACCAAAGTGTACAGAGGTAAATATCACACTGACTACAGAGCCTAAAGAATTCTCAACAAGGACGGTGGCCTCAACCTGGACTTCGGGCCTGAAGACCAGTCCCACTTTGACATAAAGGAAAAGTTTCTGATGTTCCATCTGCAGGAGCAGGTTTTTTGGAAAGGGTCAAAGAGATACTAAATCTTGTGCTAGGGTGCTAAATCTTGTGCAAAATGGGCTGCCTCAACCACCTACATCTGAAAAAACAGATGTTTAACCTAGAGAGAAGACGTCCAAGAACTAGGTGTATTCAGATAAAAGCGTGACACTGGGTATGAATGCTATTGGATTCCTGCCTAAAGAAGTGACCCAGCAAGATGATCTCATAGTCCCCTTCCCATCTTGAGGATTTGAATTCCGTGTACCCAGAGTGTAGTACCTGAGAGACCAAGCTCTCTGTCACCTTAGGGAAAAGTCTGCAGAAGAAAATGTTACAAAGTCCTCTTGAGGATTAACAATAGTTAAAAGCTAGACTTCATTTTCCACTTTTTGATTTGTAGCCCTGTGCTCAGGCCTAACTAAAGGCAAATCCTTCCACCTCTGAATGCCTGTGTCCCCTCTGTAGAAGTGGAACATGATGTTTTGTTCTTTCCAAATCTGAAAAGGTCCCAGTGGTTTGACTTCTGGTTTACCTTTGATCAGGTCTGACCCAGCTGCTTTTGAGTCCCGACTGGAGAAACGCAGTGAGTTTCGGAAGCAGCCAGTGGGGCACTCCAGGCAAGGTGACTTTATCAAATGTGTGGAAGAGAAGGTAAGACCTTCCCCTTTTTGTGCTGTTGGCTCACCAGTACTCTACACTCTCAACCCCAACCCTTATCCTGGAAATGGACTCATTAATGGGTCAGCTGGATGAATTGAACATAGCCTCTCTCTGCTCAGCTCAGTCTCCATCCATAAATGGTATCCTACCTTTCTGGCAAACTACTGTGATCATGTGGAGATATGGAGGGATGGAAAGGGTAGCCAGTGCTTCCAGGGGAGGAGTCCTGTGATCAAGGTAATCCACACATGGCAGCGGGCTGTAGAGATTGGGGGCAAAAAAGGGCTTAGTAGCAATTCCCCTTAAATAAGATTCAAAGCTGGGGAAAAGCATGTTGAAGCTGTGTATAGGAAAGTAATCTAATGCAGTACTTTTCAAACTTTTTGACAATGACCCCCAGTAAGAAATATATTTTACATTGTAATTTAGTACACAGTATATGATTATAACTGAAAAAATGTATATAACAATGCGTTTGCTACATGCAGTGTACTCTAATTATTTATTTTATCTTTTTAAAAACTTTGGCCACAGTCCACTAAATTGATTTCAATCTATTATTTATCTAGGATGATGCACAGAATTAATTGGAGTGGGAGAGGCCAAAACCAGGGGAAATGTACAGTAACCCAGGTGTGGGCTGGGTACATCTTAAATAAGGTAGTTATGGTAGAAAATTGGGATTCCACTTTGTATTTAAATGAGAGGTGTTTCTTTTGCTTGGAGAATAACTTTTTTAGCTTTGGGTAGCCTAAGTTTTATGATAATCCACTCAGCCTTTTAACAAGTGGTTCATTAAAACAAGAGGGACAGTGGGTTAGTCGTTACAGGGTTGGGGAGTAAATCCAGTCTCCCATGACGCACATAGTATAACTCTGTGTGAGCAAACAACTCTACTACAAGTGTTTTAACAAATGCAATTTTCGGTAATAAAGTGATAGTGCCGATAATAGTTCTTTACTGTATTATAAACTTTCAATATTAATATGGGAAAGCTCTGTGTCCCTTTCTGTGGGCAGACTTAGAAACTCAACTTTATGATAAGATGCAGATTAAATAAAGATTTCATTTAAATTATGATAATCTAATTGATTAATCTGGTTAACCTAATTGATTATCCAGGTTTGAAGCCACATGCAACAACTGCAACAAGAGGTACAGCTGTTAAGTATTTACTTACTGTCTTTCTTTCCTAACTATACAGAAAAAGGCTAGTAGCTAGTGGCTCCATTTCAAAAGCTTCTTCTTCACTTTGAGTCATTGGTTCCTATCACACAAGACCCAGCATCTCCTTTTTGCAATAATTTTTTGTAAAGTCTCCCTTTCCTACCCTGAAATAAAATGTAGACAATACAGCCCTGGCTGGTGTGACTCCGTGGATTGAACACCAGCCTGTGAACCAAAGGGTCGCTGGTTTGATTCCCAGTCAGGGCACGTGCCTGGATTGCAGACCAGGTCCCCAGTGGGGGTGCGTCCACACATTGATGTTTCTCGTCTTCTCTTTCCCTCTCTCTAAAAATAAATAAATATAATCTTTTTTAAAATGTAGATAATATAATCCACCTACACACATAATTTCATGGAGGAAAAAAATCAATATAATGCCCTAACTGTAATATAAAGGAAAATTTCTTTTTTAGATTTTTTTAATTTATTTATTTTTAGAGAGGGGAAGGGAAGGAGAAAGAGAGAGAAACATCAGTGTGTGGTTGCCTCTCATGTGGCCCTCACTGGGGACCTGGCCTGCAACCCAGGCATGGGCCTTGACCGGGAATCAAACCGGCGACCCTTTAGTTCGCAGCCCATGCTCAATCCACTGAGCTATGCCAGCCAGGGCGGAAAATATTTTGTAATAGAATACATATTTTAATAAGTGAGTTTTTGAGCACAATTATTCTCTGAGACTTAATGCAGATGAAGCATCACAGTGAATGCACCATGAATATATAAGCAACAAAATCTGACTGGTCCAGGGTGCTGTGTTGGTAATTGTAAAAACTCAAACCATGAGCAATGTTGTGATCAGTGACCACACTGAGGTTCTATAATATAGTCTCCTCTCAAGTTACATAGTAGTTGCTTCTGAAAAATGTAGTGTTTATTAAAGCCATGTTTTAAAAAAATCAAGAGAGGAATAGGGGGAAGGAAAGAGGAACAGAAGGGAGGGAGGGGGGGAGGAAAAGAAAGAAAGAAAAGCAAAACAGAGTTAGATTCTAGGCCCAGGTAATTATAAAAAGGTTTTTCACTTAAAAGGATGTTTTGCTAGAGATTGGGAAGTTGTGCAGGATGAGGGAAAATCTTCATTGTATATAGAACTCATCTGTAAAGCTGCAGCTCATTCAGCATCCCTGTCCCTCCCGTTAAGTGCAGGTGTCACCGTCCAGTCCCTTGTGATGGCAAAACAGTTGTCCACACAGATCTCAAAAGGATCCATGAGGGAGTAGTAGTGTGCTCAGTGCTCTTGAGACACTGGCTCGTAGTTTCAATTTCCTTTTTACTTGATTTCACTGATTCTCAAGTTCACTTTTTATTCCCCCATTTTGACATCTCTAAAATTGTCTTAAAATTGATAATGAAATGTAGCTGTTGTGCTGTTTAACTGGCACCATTTTCTGATGCATAAAATAATGGTGCATCTTAAAATCAGTGGTGTCTTTGATTAGTTAAAATGCAGTAAGCTCAAATATTTTAGTTCTGTAAGTAAAAATGGCAATGAAGGATGAACTGGAGGGATATCATGGGGAAAGAATATACAAGGCTTGATGATAGAAAGGTCCAGGCAATTGTGTGAATAGAGGGTTTTATTTGTTTTGTTTTCACAATACACCTAAAGGTGAGTGGTAAGAAAATGAAATCATCTTCAGGAACTGCTGTAAAGGACACATGGGCAAAACCAAGGGGGGGGATGGAAGCAAGGGAGGGAGGGAGGTTTGGCTGGGGTGGGAGGGAGTGGTAGGGGAAAAATGCAGACAACTGTAATTGAAAGACAATAAAATAATGAAATCAGTTATTTTTTTTTGATAGTTTTTTTGATAGTTTGTGTATGAAGGAAAAACTGCATTAGGATGCTGTCAGTGTATAGGAGTATAACCAGAAAGACCAGGGTACATCCAATACATTTTTCTACACCAGGCTTTTGTCTGATTTGTGGGTACAAGTTCTGTGAGCATAATTTATGAAAGGTTGGATTTGTGAAATCACAGAGTAACAAAAGGCAGGGTTTTATGCAGAAAGTGCTTTTCAGCTTCCGAATCCCAGATGCAGCTTACTCCTTTCCCCTGAAAAGGCATGGTCTTGAACTGAGAAGTTGTGTGGAAGACTCAGAACAAGTCATCACCACACTCAGAAACAACTCAAAATAGGGCTTCCTGACTCTCTCCTTTATCAGAGATGCTGGATTAAGAGAGAATATAATCACCTTCAGTTGTTCTTGGCCTTTTGCAAAGTATAATTCGATGGAAGGAATATTAAGATTGCATAGTATAAAAACTCCTTGGTCTGCTGAGTATGTCTGCCATCAGAAGTGCTGTCACAGGTAAGAAGCAGCCTTGGGAAAGACGTCTTTCCATTTCTCACCTCCTCTGTGGTCACTGGGGAGCAGATCAGAGGGCAGAGCACAGAAAACCCAAGCAGCCCTCAATCTGGGAAGGGGTCCCTTATATCCATAGTGGCAGGTATAGGATGTACTCTCAGTCTTAGCAGATGCTTTTAACGAACAAAGGGATCTTCTCATCTCTGTATCTCAGAAGCTTAGTCAAAGAAAAGTGGTCTCACAAACAACAACTCTAACAACAGTATGTACAGTTACTATATGGAGTGGAGAGAAGTAAGTTCTTAGGTGCTAAAGTACTAGATGAGATACTGGCACCTCACCTCACTTGGTGGTCTTTTCCTTCTGAGAGAAGTATGGATTAATACCCTATCTATCATATATTTCAGACAAACACTTTGGGGAAACAGCCTATGAGCAGAGGATTCACTAAGGACAAGGTAGGTGTCTAATTGATTATCCAGGTTTGAAGCCATGTGCAACAACTGCAACAAGAGGCCACAAATCAGAACATATTTATGGTGGTTCACTGATTTAGTGATTTATCCACTGGGGATATGAGGGATGTTTCTGTGAATAGTTGTGTCCTTGTTGTAACCCTAGCATAGTGTGGGTCCTGGGGGTGCTAGAGGAAATAGAGTGATACCTTTTTTCCTATAGGAATTTGTTTTTAAAAATCAAAGAAAAACATATTTACCCCGTCACTTAATTTGCAAATAAGAAGCCACTCCTGGCAGAATCGCTGTTAAAGATCATCAAAATTTTTCCTCCTACCAGCTGCAGAGCGCTGCAGTGTTCATTGTGAGGGTGAAGGATTAGGACATACCTCTGGATACTCCCCAGAATAGCACTGCCAAAGCCTGCCCTGGCTGAGGGGCTCACTTCCCTGGCATACGGCTTTCTCACACTGCTTCTGTCTTTACTGAAGATCTGATTCACCGTCCTGACATGCTGCTTCCCACAGGCTTACAGATAAAGTTAAGTCGTTCTATTTTTTAGATTGTGGATACCAATTGCTTTTTGTTTTCTCTTTCAGACTCTCAGTTCAATCTTTAATATTGAGATGGTGAAAGACAAAACTGGAGATGAAATAAAACAGGTAATGAATGAAGATGGGTTGACGTACTTTAAGAAAATGTGTGCTCTGTAACCAAATCTGAGAGTACTCTCAGATTTGGTTACAGAGCATACATTTCCTGACACCTCTTTATAGCCATAGATAACAAGAGTGATGAATTACATGGAAAATTGTGTCATAAGAAAACTTGTCTGTCTTGGTCTCACTCCTGCATATCTCACTTTCATATTTCCCCTTTCTTTTTCATTCCTGTTAACCCACATCTTATTTAGAATCATTACTACTCTGTACCTGGATTATTATACTACCTTTCTAAATAGGTCTCCCTGCTCATCTTTTTCCCACTCCCCATCATATCCTCACCAGTTGAATCCTCTTAAAGTTCTGCTTTCATTACGGAGAAGACTAATGTATTGGTTAAGAATACAGACTCTAGAACCAAGCTGCCTATTTAAAGTCCTAGCTGTGCCCACTTACTAGTTGAATGACTTTGATGAGCACATCCCCTCCTACCCACATTCCCACCCTTTAGTTCATGTCCATGTGTCATAAGTTCTTTAGCATCTATATTTCCCACACTACTCTTGTGCTCCCCCTGTTTATTTTCTCCCCACTGTCTATGCTACTTATTCTCTATACCGTTTATCCCCTTCTCCTCCTTCCACTCCCCAGTTGCTAACCCTCCATGTGATCTTCACTTCTATGGTTCTGCTCCTGATCTAGCTGTCCACTTAGTTTGCTTTTGTTTTAGGTGTGCTTCTTAATAATTGTGAGTTTGCTGTCCTTTCACTGTTCATCTTTTTAATCTTCTTTTTCTTAGATAAGTCCCTTTAACATTTCATATAATAAGGGCTTGGTGATGATGAACTCCTTGAACTTGACCTTATCTGAGAAGCACTTTATCTGCCCTTCCATTCTAAATGAAAGTTTTGCTGGATAGAGCAATCTTGGTTGTAGGTCTTTGGATTTCATGACTTGGAATACTTCTTTCCAGCCCCTTCTTGCCTGTAAGGTCTCTTTTGAGAAATCAGGCTGATGGAAACTCCTTTGTAGGTGACTGTCCCCTATCTCTTGCTGCTTCTAGGATTCTCTCCTTCATTTTAATCTTGGCTAATATAATGATGATGTGCCTTGGTGTGTTTCTTCTTGGGTCCAACTTCTTTGGGACTCTCTGAGCTTCCTGGATTTCCTGGAAGTCTATTGCCTTTGCCAGATTGGGGAAGTTCTCCTTTATTATTTGTTCAAATAAGTTTTCCACTTGTGGCTGTTCCTCTTCCCCTTCTGGTACCCCTATAATTTGGACATTGGAACGTTTAAAGTTGTCTCGGAGGTTCCTAAGCCTCTCCTCATCTTTTTGAATTCTTGTTTCTTCATTCTTTTCGGTTTGGTAATTTCTTTCTTCCTTCTGGTCTACTCCATTGATTTGAGTTCCAGTTTTCTTTCCTATACTTGTGCTTTTAAATAAATGAATAAAAATATTAGTAACTTGCTCACAAATGTTCAATGACTTACCACATTCCTTTGCTTGGCATTCAGGGTCCTTCATTATTATAGGACCTTCTGCAGGAAGTTTCCTGGACACCTTCCTTCAAAGCACTCTTGATCTGTCCTGCCAGTTTGGTCACTCCAATACTTTGATTTACATTTCTACTTAAATTTTCATGTCTATGATGTTTTTCTCTAATTAGACTATAATATGCTATTTGTTGACATTCCTTATGGTTCCATGAATTATATTTTAGTTGTATTGAGAGAATCAAAATAATAAAAGCAGTGTACTCTGTGTCAGGTACTTTTCTTAGTGCCTCACGTGCATATTTCATTCAGTTCTCATAACTGCTTTGTAAAGTAGATGTTACTATTCCTGATTTACCACTGAGGAAACCGTAACTTAAAAGAATTGAGTGACTTAGTACATGGCAGAGCTAGGACACACACCCATGTCTGACTGACTCTGTATCGCATTCCCTTATGGAAAGTTGTGTGAATTGCCATGGTTTTCCTTTGCAGGCTGTGTCATTTATTTCAGCAAGCATTTATTGAAAAGCTATTAAATGTCAGGCTCTGGGCCAACCAGGGAGATAAATGAGAGAATCCCCTGCTCTCAAGGAGCTTGATGGAGCTTTTGTGTCTGTCCTTCCACCATTAGCCTGATGGAAGGACAGACATGAAAATAAAGACAGCACCAGGGTTTTAATCTCTGTTAATAGAGACTTATGCAAAGTTTCGAGGAAACTTCAAACTGCCTTTGGGAAGAAGTGCCAATGGAAAGTGGACACCAAGCATGTCCTTTAGGCTTCTCTGAGCCAGGCCCAGAAGTCTTGATTATGTGACAAATATGATTTACACCTATCATTTTAGATACAAATTTGTGTGTTAAAATGATTTTGAGTAACCAAGGTCAACTGTGTTAGGAAACATCTCAGTCTCATACACTTTAGTGTTTATTCATAAACTGCTAATAATACAAGTTCTGTCCAGAAGGTATCCAGCCATGTAATAAGAAAAATAGAGACATTTATTAAAGAAGATACAAGATACAAGAAACATTGTACGTAGGACAATGATGCCTCAGTCCCCTTCAAAGTAGGCACCTTGGGGACCTCACACAGTTCTCCCAGTTGCCATCAGCTGCCCTGTCATATTTTCTTGAATCTCATCGATGGTCTAAAAGTCTCTTCCCTTTCAAAAGTGATTTTAGTTTGGGGACAAGCCAGAAGTCACAGTGCCATAGGGGTGCTGAGTGACCTGGCTGATTTGATGTTTTGCAAAAAAACTGCATGAGTAGGCGTGTTGTCACAGCAAAGCTGCCCATTGCCAGTTGCCCACAGCTGTGTCCTTCTGAATCATCTGAATAGTTTCTGCAGAGGAATATTCAAGCTTAATGCAAAATTTGATGCAAGTTCATTGCTCTACTCACTCAAGTCATTTTGAATGTGACAGCCACACAGTACACATGCTCACTCAAGGCAGGAGGGGAGGAATGCAGCAGGTGGAAAACTTGGAAAGAAAAGAGCTGTGATCCCTTCCACTGAGAACTACTTTCTTCTATAGAACCGCAGTTTTGTGGATGTGGGTAGACATATTACACTGGGACAGGTTATTCCAGCATTTTTACCTGCACGTTCCGAGTCATTCGGGCGCATCAGTCCTTTCAACAGAACCTGCCTTAGGCACTTAACCTTTTGTGGCTCAGGCACACCAACACATGCTCACTCAATGGCATCTACCACCTCCACTGACTAGTACAGTGAAGTCGTCATTGTTCACACAGGTACATTCCAATCCACTCTCCTTGGCTGCCAGGTTACATCAATGCTATGCAAACTATTCTTGTTACATTAACAATGGCTGGCCTTTTTCTAGACAGACCTTATAAATTAAATAAAAAATAAGCAGGATATGCTATCCTTCAAGTGAGAACACAATGTTCTGACGTGGGGAAAAAATAAAGCAGAGCAACCTTAGGCTGCACTGATAGAGTGCTCTGCCCATGTCCTAGGAAGCCATAGTCATTCTGTGCTTTGCGTTGGTTAGATTACACTGTGATTAGTATCTTCAGTTGGTCCCCCATTTAATGGGAATGTTAATAAAGCAGAGCAACTTTAAAGGAGGGTGACCCATTCTTCAACACCATCTCAGGTGTCGCCTTGGCTCTGCTGTCTTCCCCTACTTCTATGCCTTTGCTAATGTTGTCATTCTCTGCTAGAATGTCTCTCTTATCTTCTACTCTACCTGTTTGTCTTTCCAGACTCCCTATTCACCTGGCCAACTCCTGATCACTTTTCAAGATAACACCTTAAGTGTCCCCCTTTCAGCACTCATTTCCTAACTTGGGTTAATGCCTCTTTGTCACCCTCCAGAGCACCTTGGCTCTGGTTTGCATTGCAGTTCTGTTGTGCTAAGCACAAACCTGCGTTATTTCAGTTTATCTTCACAACAGTCCTGTGAGGTGACACTATTTCTATTTTATTCATGGTTATATGGATATTATTTAGTTATCATTCAGTAATTTGCCCAAAATTGCATAGCTGTGAAATGACTGGAGCTGGAATTTGTATCCAGTCTGTCTGATGCCAGACCCTGGGTTCTGAGTGACTGATGTCCTGCTCTCTGAGAAGACCCACAGTTGCTAGGGAGTTCGGGTTTCAGAAAAGATGAGAGGAGACATGAAAAAAAAAGAGCTTGTCTATTACACACAAGGCATGTCTTGAGAAGAATTATTAAGAAGGTCATAGTATCCATTTCTGTGACAGGAATTTGTTAGTAAGAGTTACAGTTTAATCACCTAGAAGAGTAGATGCTATTAAATCTTTTTGTAATGTTGAACTAGTAATAAAAGCATTGCGTTAGATTTTCCTCTCTGTTGTCAAATAGCATGTTACTGTGAGCAGTGAAAGCTGTCATTATGTCTTGGTGCAGGTTGAAAAGATTAGCTGCATGTCACAGACATACTCTCTTTTTTGTACAGATTTGGCAGCAGTACTTTGCAGCAAAAGATACAGTCTACGCAGTTATTCCTGTAAGTAGTTTGGAGGGGAAATGAGAGTGTTATAGCATGAAGGTCATGTCTCTAACCTTAGCAGGCAGTCGCCTTTACTTTTCCTATGTTTATTGCCTCTTGAGAACTTACATTTATAGCTCTCAGGGTTTTTATTATGTCCTGAGTACCAAAGATTGGAAGCTCCATATGGTATATTTATGGCTCTTGTTTTCCCTCTTTCTGGTTTAGAAATGTCCCTTTAAGTCAAGTCTCTGACAAGGGAGCATGGTGTAAGTTCATGTTGCTGAGCAATTTCCAAGTCTTTTATTTCTTTTTGGTGTTTTCCAAGCTATTGAAATTTAATACAAGGCCTCTAACATAGGTTTCTCCCTTTCTTTTTTTTTTTTATTGATTTTAGAAAGAAAGAGTAAGAGAGCAAAAGAGAGGCAGACATCGATTTGTTGCTCCACTTATTTATGCATTCATTGGTTGATTCTTGTGTGTGCCCTGACCAGGGATCAAACCCACGACCCAGGCATATTGGGACAACTCTCTAACCAACTGAACTGTCCAGCCGGGGCCAGTTTCTTTCCTTCTTGTCTATAAGTGAGCTGATTTAGCGCCTCCTCCTAATTTTTTTCTGGCATTTCCCCTGAGCAAGTGGTATTTTCTCGTGGGGTTTTCCCCCCTTCTTGAAATTGCTATATTGAAGATAGATAGTAACCAGCCACTGCTTGACCATTGAGATCAGCATTTGATGTACAGGGCGATCAGCTAGTTCTTTATGCTCTTCCTCTTCCTTGAAGAGGAAGTAGCCTGGGGTAAGTTTATATCAAGAGCATAAATATAATACCAAGCTTATATGTCTAAGTATAAGATTAAGGATAAAAACTTATAGGCATAAAAATAAAGCCAGGCCTTTTGGTTGCTGTGATAATATTGCTACTATTTTCCTGCCTTTTATACATACATACCTTTCCCCTTCATAAGTTTAACAGCCAAAGGATCTGTACTTCTGTAATGTTTTAGATGTCTAATACTGGCTCATTGTTTGAATGGGCCTTGTTAGGCTTCCTTCAGACAGATTTAGTGACCTGATAGTGCAGGCACTTGGCAGGTCCCCTGGGGAGTTTGGAGCATTTGGAGTATACACTGTTTACACACAGTTTTGACATTGAACAGCAAAGAAGGCGTCTGGTCTTTCCTCTCTGTCACAAGAGGGATTTGTAAATGATGAAACAGATTATGTTAATTATATTTTAGTTCTAGAGTTTAGTCTTGGTGAATTTAAATGTAATTGTGGCCTTTCCTGGTTTTTTTTGTTTATAAATTTTATTCCTTTCTAACCTACAGGAAGAAAAGTTTGATTTGATCTGGAACCGGGCTCAGTCCTGTCCAACAGTAAGTTTCTGGATTGCGTGTCACTGCTGCCAACAAGGATGCTTTCTACCCGATCTCTTGATGTTCCATACTGTCTCCCGTTACAGCGCTGTTTGTTTAACAGAGACGCTCATCTGTTGGTTGTACTAATACGTGACATTTTTAGCCTTATGAAATCATGTGAGTTTGGCCCAGTAAGTCTCTGACTCTATAGATATCTCTCTCCTTTCTAATCTGGATCTTAATCCATCAGTATAAGTGAATGTTGGAGCAGCACCTGAGACCATATTTTCAACTTCCCATGAGAGTCTGTTTTATTAGCAGTTTTCTTTTCAGTTTTAGCCATGCCATCCCAATTGTATGTACCTAAAAGGAACCATGAGATTGTTCCTGGAGTAATGAGCTACCGAGGGAAGGGAATAGGTAAGGTAGGCCAGCTGTCTGGGTGTTGGTAATAATTTCTAGGATTATCAAAAATATTTGCCAAACATTACTGAGAGAAAAAACATCTAACTAAATGGAAAGACATACCATGTTCATGGATTAGATGACTTCATACTGTTGTCATTTCTTCCCAAATTGATATCTAGAATATGATCCCAATCAAAAGCCCAATAGGCTTTTTTTAAAGAAGTTGATGAGCTGATTTAAAAAATTTATTTGGATAGCCAAAGGACCTAGAATAACAAAACAATTTTGCAAAAGAACAAAGTTAGAGGACTTATATTATCTGATTTCAAAAATTAATATAGGGACTTCCGCCAAGATGGAGGTTTAGGTGGATGTGCCGTGCCTCCTCACACAACCAAGTTTAGGGACAACTAAATATTAGCATCAGAAAACACAACCAGAACACGGAAAACTGAACTTTTCGGAAGTCCGCTAACAACAAATTCTTCAGCCCGACCGGTAAGGGGCGAAACCGGCGTCGGGTGAGGAATTACAAAGGAGGGCTCGGTCGGACCCGGGCGCGGAATCCAGACGCGCAAATCCAGTCGCACGGGTTCCAAACCCAGGATTGGACCTAGTGAGCGACCGAGCAACCCACCGGGTGAGCGACTACAGAGGAGACAGTGGGGAGGCGGTGCAGCGAGTTGACTGTGGTTGCCTAATTGCACGCGAGTGAGGGAGTGAGCAGTTGGACCGGCGGCGGCATTTCCCCGCTCTGACCACGCCCCCACATATAGCGTCACAAACCAGCGACCTGGGACTCCAAGGCGCCGCTTCTCCCACTTAAAGGGCCAGAACAGACCAAAAATGTCGCAGGGAGAACTCAAAGCCCCAGAGATAAATCTAAGTGACGAAGAAATAGCAAAACTCTCAGACGCACAGTTTAAAACACTGGTCATCAGCTTCCTCACAGATCTGGTGGATTATAGCCACAAATTAGAGAAACATATGAAGGCTAAATTAAGGGAAATGAATGGAATTCCACAGGAAACCCATAGAGATGAAAAGGAAACTGGGACTCAAATCAATGGAGTGGACCAGAAGAAACCAAAAAATGGCCAAACAGAAAAGAGTCAAGGAGCAAGAATTCAAAGAAATGAGGAGAGTCTTAGGAACCTCCAGGACATCTTTAAACGCTCCAATATCCGAATTATAGGGGTACCAGAAGGGGGAAAGACACAACCACCAGTGGAAAAACTATTTGAACAAATAATAAAAGAAAATTTCCCCAATCTGGCAAAGGAAATAGACTTCCAAGAAATCCAAGAAGCCCAGAGAGTACCAAAAAAGTTGGACTCAAGAAGAAACACACCAAGGCATATCATAATTACATTAGCCAAAATTAAAATGAAGGAAAGAATCCTGGAAGCAGCAAGAGGTAAGCGGACAATCACCTACAAAGGAGTCCCCATCAGGCTGTCAGCAGATTTCTCAAAAGAGACCTTACAGGCAAGAAGGGGCTGGAAAGAAATATTCCAAGTCATGAAATCTAAAGACCTACAACCAAGATTGCTCTACCCAGCAAAACTTTCATTTAGAACGGAAGGACAGATAAGGTGCTTCTCAGATAAGACCAAATTCAAGGAGTTCATCATCACCAAGCCCTTATTATATGAAATGTTAAAGGGACTTATCTAAGAAAAAGAAGTTAAAGAAACATGAACAGTGAAAGGACAACAAACTCACAGTTATTAACAACCACACCTAAAACGAAAGCAAACTAAAAGGACAGCTAGATCAGGAGTGGAAACATAGAAATGAAGATCTCAAGGAGGGTTAGCAACAGGGGAGTGGGAGGAGGAGATGGGGGAGAAGGTACAGAAAACAAGTAGCATAGACAGTAGATAGAAAATAGATGGGGGGGCAAGAATAGTATGGGAAATATAGAACCTAAAGGACTTGAGACACATGGACATAAACTAAAGGGGGGTAATGGTGGGGTTGGGGGGGCAGGGTGGAGGGGAATGAAGGGGGGAATAGAACAACTGTAACAGCATAATCAATTCAAAAAATAAATAAATTAAAAAAAAATTAATATAAAGCTACGTAATGAAGATGCTATGGTATTGGCATAAAAAGAGACATGCAGATAAGTGGAACAGAGTAGAGAGTCCAGAAATACACCAACATATGTGTGGTCAAGTTATTTTTCAGCAAAGGGGCCAAGGTAATTAAATGGAGGGAAGGATAATTTTACTTTACTTTTTTAAAATTAATCTTCACCTGAGGATATGTTTATTGATATTACAGAGAGAAGAAGGGGGAGAGAGAGATTGAAAAACAATAATGTGAGAGAGAATCGTTGATTGGTTGCCTCCCGTACTCACCCTGACCAGGATCAAACCCACAACCTTTTGGTGTACGGGATGGTGCATCAACCAACTGAGCTGCCCATTCAAGACAGGATGGTCTTACTCCTGCCTCATACTATATCCAATAGTTAAGTCAAAATAGATCATAGAATCTTAGTGATTGGTAGTGATAGAAACCAAACCTGTTTGCTTGGGGAGAGTTGGGGAGAGAAAGTTATGAATTAAAAAGGGACTTTTTAGAGAAGATGTCCACTATGTTTATTGTGGTAATGGTTTCACAGTATACATATATCAAAGTCATCTAATTGTGCACTTTTTTTTTCAAAACATAATGAAGTATCTCATCTTTTTTTTTTAAGATTTTATTTATCTTTAGAGGGGAAGGGAAGGAGAGGAGAGAAATATCAATGTATGGTTGCTTCTGGTGCATCCCCTGCTGGGAACTGGCCCCTGCTGGGAACTGGCCGCAACCCAAGAATGTGCCCTGATTGGGAATTGAACTGCGATCGTCTGGTTCACAGGCTCACACTCAATCCACTGAGCTACACCAGTCAGGGCTTAATTGTGCACTTTTAATATGTGTAATTTACTGCTTCGAGTAGACCTCAATAAAATCTCTAAAAAAAAAATGTTTTCCCTGACAAGGGGCCAGCAATTAAATAGGCGCTGAGGTTATTCCATCTAATAAAACAAAACTGAGCCTGAGTGGTTGGCAGTGAGGACATAGTCCCATGACTTGTGCATGTTGGATTGCTCAGCTTTTGCGTTGTGGCATCCTTCTGTCACTACATCCCCAAGTCTGCATCCTTCTCTCCTCCGTCACTCATCCCCAAGTCTGAACATCTCGAGCATAAAACTAATCACTTCTCGGAATATCCAAGTGTCAGCCTCGGAGGATAAAGTATGAAGTGATTATACTTATTGGAACAAAAATTAATTCAGCAGCATTAAGAAGTTTGGAAATTGAAAAAGACCCAAATATTCGTCAGTGGAAGACTAGATAAACTGTGGTGAATTTATATAGTAGAAATCCATACAACAGTGAAAAGTTAATGAATTAGAATTATAGTTATCAACATGGATAAATCTCAGGAGTATAATGTGAAGTGAAAAAAGCAAGTCGCAAAAGTATACATGATAAATAAGATTTATGTTTTTAAACATGCAAACAGTACTGTTTCTTGTTTATGGATATATGCATACACATTAAAAGTATAAAAACCTGAAAGGGAATGGCAGTCAGCAAATGCAGGGTAGATGTGAACTCTGCGTTGGGATTGGAATGGGTTACACAGCTTAATTAAATTGGATATCTAATGCTTTCTTTCTCAGGTGCATTGGGAAGAGTATATATGTTTTATTACCATGTAGGAATTTAATTGCTTTAAAAAATGTTTTAAACCAAAAGCTGAACAAAATGAGTGAGAACTCCATCATTCTCATCGGATCTGAAGTAAAAAAAAAAAAGTTTTAAAACAAACATTGAAGAAATTGGGTGAATAATATAGGGGGTTGGCTGTAGAATAAATAATTTTATTTATTCATCTATGTCCTTGTGTATTTTTTCCCCCAGTTTCTATGTGCACTACCAAGAAGAGAAGGCTATGAGTTCTTTGTAGGACAATGGTCGGGCACCGAACTCCACTTCACTGCACTTATAAATATTCAGGTAGGTGGCTTGTGCTCCTCTAGAGGAAAGAGGCCTGCCCCTTGGTGGGACCATAAGCCTTGCTGAGGCTCTAGGACACATGCCACGTACTAACTCCCCACAGTATTTGTCATAGCATTGATGAATTGTCATACTCGGTATGTTGGGCTAGCTTTCTAGGCCCTATTCATAGTACCTCAGAATTGGAAAAGCCCCAAAACATGTTCTCTGACTACTTTGGGCTCTCTCCTGTCTCTTCCTCCAGCCTCTAAAACATTTACTGCATGAGCCTCACTTAACAGACATGGGTGAGTTATAATGGTTAGAACCTTAAGGTTTTTAACCTTAAGGAAGGCGCCATGTTTTACATGAGTTTTATTAATCAGGTCAGCACTTTCTAAGGTGCTAGATGCGTAGTTTCCATTCCATAGATGCTGTTTTGTGTGATTCCCTCCTTTGTTTTCTTTTATCCACAAATGCTAGATTAAGTTCAATCCAAAGCATTTGAAGCTTTTAAAATAAAAGTCAGTGTTTTACATCAGGTCATAGTGAAGATTGGCATTCTACATTTGGAGGCCAAATCTGGCAAAAAAAAAAAAAAAAGCTAGCATGTATTTTATTGACCTTGAAGTTGGGATAAAGGGAGTGCAAAATAGAATGAGGGAGCAGCTTACAATTGTTTTTAAATTCTACTAACAATCATTTATTGGGCCCATACTGTAATAATCAACATTTGATATACTTACTATGTGCCGGATTTTTCTGGCACAAATATTATTTTAGTCCTCACATATATTCCATGAGATAGTTACTATTATTTCTATTGACAGAGAAGAAAGTAGGCTCAAAGAAGTTAGTTCACGTAGCTAATAGTGGCAAAGCTGGGTTTGATTGACTTCAGGTCATTGACTCCAAAGTCTATGAACTTAAACATTATGCTATCATGTTGGAAACCATGCTGAGACCTACATACCTTTGAGTCAAAGTCCTGCCCTCAGGAAGTTCATGTACAGGTATAAGAAAAAAGATCCAGAAAACATGATAATGATGAAAATGATCAGTATAGAAGTATGTTCAGAAGAAGTGAGAGGCTGAACTATTAAAAGTACCCTAGCAATACTGAGAAATTGATGATAAAAGGACTTGCTGAATGTTTAGAGATGAAACCCAGAGATTTTTTAAAGGTTTTATTTATTTATTTTTTGAGAGGGAAAGGGAAGTAGGAAAAAAGGGAAAGAAAAATCAACATATGGTTGTCTCTTGTGTTCCCCCTACTGGGGAGCTGGCCTGCAACCCAGGCATGTTGCCCTGACTGAGAATTGAACCTGTGACCCTTTGGTTCATAGGCTAGCACTCAATCCACTGAGCCACACCAGCCAGGGCCAGAGATTTTTTTTTTTTTAACGTATAGTTGTTTTCCTCGTACACTGTATGAGGGCTTTAGCTTTGAACCCATTCTCTCTTCCTAGTCTGTATTGAGGTCTAGTAACTACTGCCCTGTCCATTCTTTATGAAATTATGATGTTCTTATTCTTCTTTTCCCCCTACCTCCCACCAAGATTGTATTTTAAAACTACACATTACAAATCTGGCCCATGTGCAAACTCTCCAGCTGTTTGCTACAGCTTAAAAGAGCTCAGTCTTCAGAGCCAGCCAAGGGGAGTAGATTTCAACTGTGAAATGCACTAGTCCATAAAAGTGGCAATTACACAAGCATATTGCTTTCTTTAGAACTTGATTTGGTAGCTACTTGTGCTGTTTTGTTTTTAAAAATATAGCCATGATGAAGGATTCACTGCCTACTGTAAACATTTTCTGGGAAAAGAGCCAAACCTTTTTCAATTGAAGACACAAATAACACTGTGCAAACTGTCACTTTCACCCTGCCTTGGCAGGCCTACCCATCCCCCACGTACCAGGCCTCGACTCACTAGACACCCAAGGGGCTGGTAAGAGCAAGAATTTCCTCCAGACTCTCTATTGCTCTGAAATTGCAGTTTTGTTGTGGTAGTACCTCATTGAGCCTTGATGAGTGTTCCTCCTTACAGACCCGAGGGGAAGCTGCAGCCAGCCAGCTGATTTTATATCACTACCCTGAACTTAAGGAAGAAAAGGGCATAGTACTGATGACAGCAGAAATGGATTCTACATTTCTGGTAAGAGTCAACTTTTACCTCTTTGGATTTACGTAGTAGCCCTGAAGGTATTATTTTTCTTCATAATTTCAGGAGAGGTAAAATTCATGAGAGCTATATCAATTTGTTTCTCACTTAAAGTTGGCAATAATTAGGTCTTGCTCAAACTCTTCTAAGACTTGAAGTTAGTACAGATTCTCAGTCACTTCACAGTTTTGAAGTCCAGACACTCCGCATACACTCTACCCGTATTGCCTTTGTAAAATTCAAAAATTCTGACTTTAGCAAAACATATCTGGCAGTAGGAGTTTTAGGTAAGAGACTGTGGACAAGTAAATGGCTGCTTAAGTGTAAAGAAGAGTTCAAAGTCTAGAATAGTTTTCGATCTTTTATCTTCCATACTGTTCACATATACAACATTCCTCATACACAGTGACTTCCTTCGCCCCTCTTCCTGTTCCCTGGGATAGAGCATCAACCACATGCCCATAAATAATGATATCCATTGTGTTTGTGCTGTTTGCATATCTAGAGTTAGGAGCAGTTTCATGATTATGTACAACCTATTTCTCTGATCCTGCTCATTTTAGGCTCATATATCTGGCAACATTTAAGTTCAGGGTGTCCTCAAGATGCTGGCCACTTTCATGCCTCTTTTCCCTGAGACTTTTTATTACAACACCCACTTATTTTTCCTATCTCTCCTTACCAGCTGCATACAGGGAAGGAAAAAGTGATGGCCTTCAGCTAGTCGTTCACAGTAGCTGAGTCACAAGTCTTGGACACAGTTGGGACTCTGCTTCCTTGTCTATTATTCCTGAAACTGTCAGTCCCATTTCTCCCATTCTTCCTTCCACCCATCACACTCAACAGGAAGTTACCCAAAATCCTATCCAGAAGAATCAAGTTGCCATTAACTGAGATAGACAAGATTGTGGGAAGAAAAGCTTTGGAAGGAAGATCAGTAGGTCACTTATGGGCACATGAAATCTGAGATGCCTATTAGATTTCCAAGTAGTAGGCAGTTAGATACAGGAGCCTGGAATTCGGAGGAGAGGTCCAGGCTGGAGATATAAATGTGGGAGTTATCAGCAACAGATCATTATTTAAAGCTGTGAGACTGAATGAAATCACCAAGAAAGTAAATGGAGATAAAAGAAAGAAGAGGTCTGAGAACTGAGCCCAGTGGAGATGCTGAAGCATCAGCAAAGAGGATTTAAAAGGAACAATGACATAGGCAGAAAACTAAGGTGGTAGAATGCCCAGGAATCGAGACAAAATGTTACAAGGAATAGGGCGTGTACAACTGGCCACATCTCGCTTGCTGGTAGGGAAAATGAGATGAGGACTGGGAACTTACTACATTTTACAACCTGGAAGTCACAGGGATCCTTTACAAGGGATGTTTCAAATGAGCAGTAGGGTCAGCACTTAATTGGAGTGCATTGAAGAGAGGGTGGAAAGAGAAATTAGAGTCAGCATAAACAAAGTTTTGGAAGGGTTTTTTCTGAGGGGAAGGACAGAATGGGGTGTTAGCTGGAGGGGAGAAGAGGGAATGAGAGCGCTTTTGTTTTATTTATGGGAGAATGATATTTGCGTACTGATGGAAAGACCCAGAAGAGAGGGAAATGTTGGTAATGAGGAGAAAGGGAAGAATTGTTGAAGTGATATTTTCAAGTGGGTAACTCTGGGAATGAGGGGAATAGAGCAACAGAAGCGAAGCCAGGTTTCAAGGACACAAATGCAGTTTAAATGGATAGTGGAGGCGGTAGCCTGTAAAAATTCTCTCTAGTTGGCTTAGTGAAAAGAAGGAAAGGTCTAAGAGTGAGGACGGAAGAGTAGAGGTGTTGAATGTTAGCATGGAAGAGAAAGTCTGGAATCATTGTCTGGGACAGGAGTCACCCAACTACACAGCCTGTAGACCAGATTCGCTCCACGGTCTGTTTTTAGAAGGCCTATGAGTTAAGAATTTGTTCTACATCTTTAAATGGTTGCAGGGGAAGGGTGGGCTAAAGAAGCGTAATATTTCACGACCTGAGAAAAGTATATGAAATTGAAATTTCAGTGTCTGTAGAAAAAGTTTCATTGGAACACAACCATGGTTGTCATTTACGTATTGTCCCTGGCTGTTTTACCTCAACAAGAGAGTCGAGTAGTTGCAACAAAGACTCTAGGGCCCATAAAGCTTAATACATTAACTGTCTGTCCCTTTACAGAAAGCGTGTGCCTGCCTGTGGTCTAGAAAAATCAGAGAAGGGCTGTGTGGGTACAGGCACAGGAAGAGAGGCCTGAGAGTTGGATGTAATGAGGGTTATGGGTTAGCCAACTGGTACAGTGAAGTAAAATAGGAACCAGGAGGTTAAAGCACAGGAGTGATTGTAATTGTTGACTATAGACTGCAAGCTGGATAAAGAGGGAAGTGAAAACATAAGAGAGGTTAGAGACAGAATTGTGAGTTCTAGCAGAATAAAAAGATTTTTGAAGCTGGAGGTGAGTTTAAAAGACAGGAAATAGTAGACAAAGTATGGATGTTGCAAATTGAGATTTGGGGGGATATAGTTACCAACAATGACAAGGTTTGAAATTTGACCTGAGGCGTGAGTGACCTGGAGAATGCACTTTACTATCTGGTCTTCAGCACGGGATGGCCTCTAGTGTGTGCACTCTCAGGGACAGAGAAGAGAGCCTCCGACTTGGGCGTTTTGACAACCTCACTTTGTCGGTCTCAAACTGTGCACAGTTCCCATCATCATTAAAATTCACTTCCTTGTCTTGTAACATTCAACAGCACACCAGGAAATATATACAGGGTGGGGCAAAAGTGGCTTTACAGTTGTTCCTATGGAAAATAATACAATAATTAATAAATAATAATACAAGAATAAACTCTGTGTTGTGCATGCTCACAGCTATGAACCTACTTTTGCCCCACCCTATGGTTTACCTTGTATAAGTCAACTTGACTGTGAATGTCTAGTATAGTAAAGTAACTCCTCTTTTTATGTTGTCGATAGGTTCTTGAAACTGCAGCAAAATGACAGAACAAAACCACCTTCACCATAGGCTAGTTGATGTGCACAACAGTTAAGGTCCCACAGCATCTCATCAGTATTATAACAAAACATCACTGAATGAAATGTTATTCAAGGAGCTTCTGTACAGAGCTGGATGTGTTAGAAGTTATTGTGGTGGGAAACCTAGAAGTGTAATATGAATGAAGAGAAATCATGTTTGTTATTATGCCTCCTTATTGAGCACACAGGGAGTTAATATGTTTATCTTCTTGGGTCTTGGAAAGAGAGGAGACTGTTGCTTTACATGGAGAGCAAAAGGCAGGGGGTGAATAAGGAGCTGGGTGCTCTCTGTAGCCCTCAAGAGATAGATGCACACAGCTCCCTTAGTCTACCTCTCTACCCACCGCGCTAGTGGTCTTCTAACTAGTGGGAGGAACACTTTATCCAAACAAAATCTATGTAAAACCTAGAATAGAACAGCTGAAACAGAGGTGACGCGACTTCAGACACCTCCACAGAGCCCCTAAGGCTCTACTGTTAGAACAGCTTTGTTCTAGAGTGAGCACAGCTGAGAGAACCCCTGTCTCCACCATCCTAATCCTCAAGTGAAAATTGATTGGCAGAGGACCTACTGTTCATGGGCTCAGAGAATGGTGCTACCTGCCTTGGATTATGGCAATGTACTTGCTTTAGAAATAGTTTCCTCTTGGGGCATGTTTGAGTATAATAAGGTAGAATTGATGAAGCAAGTTAATGATCTTAATTATCTTGCCCCACCTAAAACAGTATCAGGGTGAAGTTGAGGGAGTACCAGCCTGGAGTCCAGAAGTCTGATTGTGGTTCTTCTACCCACATGACCTTGGGCCTATATCCCTGCACCTCATTTGCTTTGGTTTCCTGGTTTATTAAATGAGGACTGGGTGGTCTCTGAGGCCCCTTCCAGCTCTGAAATTCTATTAATTTGAAATAGGCAGCATTTTGGAAAAAGGCTTTCAGTTGAAGATCTAGTCTCAGAGATTAGTGCCTGCTTGTGAGAAAATGAGCTGAGAGCCCCACAGGAGAGAATGGAGATAAAGCGGCCTAGAGTGTTTATAAACCCGTCTTCCTCATTCTTTAGCTAGACATAGCACACTTTTGACAGTCAGTTTTAGTGGGAATTTTTCATTATCCTTTGGGGTTGAGTTTTGGCCATATGAACACAGTGAATAAGTACCTCTGACTAGCTAGAACTGGAGAATGTACAGGTAGCAAAAGCAAGAGTTGCTTGAAGTAACTCTTAATGTAAGGTTTCAAAAATGTAACCTATGTCCTGTCCTCTTTTACATAGAGGAACCCCACCTCTGTTACATAGAGTGGTGTGGTGACCATTTCTCTGCCTCTGAGCTTTTAAGAAGGTGGCCCCTTTTCTTCCCTGGGACTTTGCTGGTGTATTAGTTAAAAATGGCTGCACAGCAGATTGCTCCAAATTTAGTGGCTTAAAACAAAAATGTATTACCTCATAGTTTCTGTGGGTCAGAAATTCAGGAGCAGCACAGCTGGGGGTTCTGGCTCAGTCTGTCATAAAGCTGCTATCAAGATGTTGGCAAGGGCTGCAGTCATCTGAAGGGCGGTTGGGTTGGAGGACCCACCCCTGACCCCACTCTCATGGCTATTGGCAGGAGACCTCATTTCCTTGCCATGTTGTACTATTTCAATGTCCTCATGACACGGCAACTGACTTTCCCAGAGCAAGCGATTGAAAGAGAGATAGCAGAATGGAAGCTGCGATGTCTTTTGTGACCTAATAGCAAAAGTTATTCTGTCGTTCCACTGCAGTGTGTTTGTTTGAAGCAAGTCAGTAAATACAGCCTTCACATAAGGAAAGGGAAACTGGCCTCCATCAAAGGCGGGTGTCGTGGAATCTGGGGGCAGAATGTAAACTGTCACAGCTGGCTTTGGCACTAGTTTTCTCACTGAGCTGGTATCAGGAACAGGTTTTATTTCAGTCATGCCTGGTTAATCAAGAACTTAGTGCTCACAAACTTGTTCTTGGAGCTGGGTAACTGTTGCTCTTTTCTTCCCCCTTTAAGTAACAGTGATAAAGGAACTAAATGAAGAGGGAAATTTTGAGCATATGCATTAATTTATTCAAACATTCACCAGACGCCACTGTGTACAGGGATGTAAAACAAGCACACATACTTTGAGGAATTCATGCTAGGAAAGACAGAAAAGCAAAAAAAAGGACAAATACAATACAGTGTGGTACATGCTATGGCAGAGGTAAGCATGGGGTGATTTGGGTACACAGAGAAGGAGCACCTAAGACTTGGGAGCTTAAGGAGTTGGGGACGCTTCCTAAAGCAGTGACTCCTGGCTGAGGGTTCACTTGCCACAGGACTCACATACAGAGCTTTGCGGTTCACACAGGGAAGGACCTCACTGTTCTTTTTACTTTGCTTACAGAATGTTGCTGAGGCACAGTGCATTGCCAACCAAGTTCAACTCTTTTATGCCACTGATCGGAAGGAGACCTACAGGCTGGTGGAGACCTTTAACTTTAGACCGAATGAGTTCAAATATATGTCTGTCATTGCCGAATTGGAGCAAAGTGGACTTGGAGCAGAACTGAAATGTGCCCAGAACCAGGATAAGACTTAGAGTTGTAAGGGTTGGCTCCTTACAGAGTCTGCTCAGCCCTGGGGTAGCCTAGAGCACATCTACCCCCTGAACGCTCAGAAGTTTGCCTCTGTAATGAGCAGTCTCTAAGGAGTTGTGCTGTGCGCTTACGTAAGAAGAAAAAACCGTGGAGGTGAGCCCTAATACTTGATATTCAGGAACGAAGATACCCAAACATTCTGATAATTGTATCTCAGCATACTTGAGGTTTCCTTTATAAGTGTTCGAGGTCATGATCAGAGACAGCTGAGGATCCCAAGGATCCCGCAGGATGGATGACTTGATTTTACACATTGTAACATTTTGTTACAAGTGCATTTGCATTCTGGGCATTGTGACAGCACAGTTCCCAATTGCACATAGTTCCTCATCTTTATAAACTTGTGACAGGATAAGTTTGAAGACCTGGCATATAGTTAGATGTGGGCTTTACGTACATTTTCCATGTGCCAGCTGGGTGGCCAAAAGCATCACCCAAATACCCTGTTTAGGCTCTAGAACAACCAGGTATTGCAGAAAGGATTAAGACTTCCATCTAGATGCCCCGAGTTGCCTTTAGTGTAGCTAGTTTGGAGTGTCAGTAGATTTCAGGTACACTTAAACACACAGGTACAGTGCCTGCATGTGTTTAAACCATGATTTGTTTAAACCTGCTCCTCTAATTCGGCCTTTTAGAAGCTGTGTATTTGGAGGGGGTGAACCAGTGCAGTGTAAATAAATCAAGTGTTTTGTAAGAAAGGATTGATCCAGATTTGCATGTTTCTGTGTATTATTTTTTTTAACAACTCTAAGCCAACCTACATTGGGTGGGGAGAAGATAGAGCAATAAAATATAATCTGGCTCACAATCTTTGTTACAGTCAGCGGTGACTTATAAGCTATGTGCTGTCCGTAGAGTCAGTGCTATGAGCTGATTTGATCAGAACTCATCTTTGGACTCAGTAGTTGCTTGAAACACCAAAAACGAGAAAGGAGCTCTCCAGCAGTGGAAACTCCCTTGTGGTTTGAAATATCAGTGTTGTGGCTCCAAGCTCTGTGACAGAGGAGAGGGGCATGGTTACACACCAGCCTCCTGAACCCGAGGTATCCCCCCCACCCTCACTGTTGTCCGCCGTCTTTACTGTACCTTTCCCTTTCTTGCTCTAACATGTTCCACTTTGCTGCTGCCTGAGATCTGGCTGTACCACGCTGAATATGGTGAGTGGGAATATAACCAGTACTTACCCTCTCTGTGTATGTTTTCTTCATTAGAGGTTGGGCCTGTCCCCAGGTTCTTTAAACGGGGTTGGATTTTCCATTATTTTCTGAGCGGTGTCTATTTTGTTGTACCTCTGAGAGTGTATATAGAAAAAGACAAATAGTGTTCATTTAACCTGGAAAAACTGCTAGTGTTTCACAATTTCTCTAAGATCAAGCCGTTTCTTAATGCAAATTCTGGACCTACATCTGGTCCTGACAGTTCATTTTTTGAGAAACTTGAGTCTGGGTGTTTTGAGTCCCAGGAATCTTCAGCATCAGGTGGAGCTGCTTTCATGGGTATCCATTTATGTTTGCTTTTCCATCCAGATGGACCTGGTTCCTAGCCATAGTACATTTTCATAACACCTCCACCAGAGGGTGAGAAAACGATGGGAAAAGAAATAAGAACTGGCTGCTCATGTTATTGTTCCTCCCAGCTTTTCCTTAAGTCCCTTCTTGCCAAGTTACATTGGACATGACCAAAGTGACATCTAGCTATTCTTTGTATTTATCTAGCAAGATCTGGCAAAGACCTAAAAGAAAACTGTGACATTAATCAGTATATTTTTCCCCTGGTGCAACATAGTGTTATAGGAAGTGGACAGGTTTTAGAGGTAAATGAATCTGGGTTCAGATGTATTAGCTCTATAATATTGAACAAATTATTAAAACTCTCTAATTCTATTTATCTGTAAGATGGGGATGATAATATCTCATATAGAATTTTGTGAGGATTAAATTAATTTACAGACTATAGTAGAGCTTAACAAATGTCAGCTCCCTTCCTCTTCTCTGCTCCCCCTGCCTGTCACTAAAGACCAGCACAAATGAACCTTTCGGATGTGCAGATCATTCTTCATACCAGCCGAATGAGCCAACCTTATCTCACAAGCTCTCAGACTTGAAGTTGATGTAAAGTATGTTGAGCACTTCAAAATGCAGATTCCCAAGTCCCAAGCTGCAGCCTGCTGAATCATTCATTATCTTTGTAGAAAGTGCTGGGAATCTGCATTTTAAATGTGTTCCAGATGATTCAGATGTAGGTAATTCACCAGCCACACTTTGAGAACCATTGCCTATGTGTTCTTCACACACACACATACACACACACACACACACACACACACACACAGGTCTTCTTTTCCTATGGACAATAACCATAGAATTGATTCCTTTGCCCCTTGCCTCCCACAATGGTCCCCTTTGCACATTCTACATTATGCTTATTTATGTGTCTTTTGCCCCCACTAGACTGTGAGCTCCTTGAGGGCCAGGGCTTATCTCCATCCCCAGTGCCAAGAACATGGCCTGGAACATAGAAGATACTCAGTTGTTTGCTGAATAAATAAGTGGCATGGGTTTTAGCCAAAACATTATCTTTGTGTGTGTGCCTATGTCTAAACACTCTGAATCTGAGAGAATCTCTACAGTGATCCCCAACATTTTTGGCACTGGGGGTCAGTTTCATGGAAGACCATTTTTCCACAGACCAGGGTGAATAGATGGTTTCAGGATGATTCAAGTGCATTACATTCAAGTTCATCTCCTGTACAACCCCAGTTCCTAACAGGCCCAGACTGGTACCAATACCAGTCCATAGCACAGAAGTTGGGGGACCCCTGTCTTAACACACATAGATCGAGAACTTAGTAGAAATATTTGTAAACCAAGGTATCAAATTATATACAAAATGTCTGTAAATCACCAATCTGCTGGGTTGAGTGCTCAGAGCTATTCAGTGGTCACTCCCAGAGCACCTACTGCCACCGCCGTGTTAGGTGCTGACACAGGGAGAGTAGGAAAAGCCCTGATCTCAAGCTCCATCACAGCCACTGTCTGTGCCTCTCTGCCTCTGATGCTGTGCCTCACATCTAGCACCTGGTCATAGTTTACCTTGTCTTCCCCTCAGGAGGTTTATGCTGCTACTTTTTTCTTCTCCAAAGTTTGAAAGCAGTAGCCATGTGGGTTGTGGGTTGTTTTTTTTGGCGGGTGGGGGTGGGGAGTGGTTTGTTTTTGTTTTTGTCTTTTTTTGCAGTCTCCATAATATTGACCTTTTGTCATGCTTGGAGAAGAAATACAGGTGCCCGTTTTCCCAGTCATTTTATTTAGCACGGGCCCAGCTAAAAATTTAGTAGGCACCTATTACATGTCAAGCACAGGTATAGGAAGCTGGGAAATAAAGCAAATGAGCAGGACAAATAAAGCCCCTGTTGTCATGGAGTTTATATGCTTGTAGAAAAGATGAGTAACACAATGAGATTATTTCGAATACTGGTAATGCTATAAAAACAAAAAAGATAATGTGCTTGAATGTGGAGTAGAAGCAATGACTCACTGGTCAGGAGAGAGGTGGCAGCCAATATTTGAGTTCAGGAAAAGTGCCAGGTAAAGAGAACAGCGAGTGCTGAGGCCTTGAAGCAGGGCCGAGCTCAGAATACTTGTTTCTGGGCCCAGAAGTAAAGGTTCTGTCCTTGCCCTTGAAGAGCTCACAGTTCAGCGAGTGGGACACTGACATGCATAATGACACTACGAGGCAAACTGACCGGTGCCATCTCAGAAGAGGCACAAGGAGAGTTCAAGAACACTGCCGGGTACATGGGGAATGGAAATCTTGCCAGACCATCATACCTGACCTGAAGTGCTTGGACTTCATAGGGAGTAACAGGTAGACAATATCAAAGTCTCAAAGGATATGTGTTCCATGCGAGGAGGCCCTGTAAATTCAGAGCTGGCCTCACAATATATACTCATTAACCACTAGCATTTGCTACTGGGACGTACCACCTGCCAGGCACTGTGCTAAGCCCTTTACACGGATTATCTCAATCCTTCCAAGAACCCTATGAGGTGGGCAGGAACCTGCTGGTTGGTGAGATGTGCTATTACTGCCCTCATGCCCCACCCCATTCTTCCCCACCTCCAGCTCAGAAAAAGAGGGCAACCTCTCAATTATCCCAATCCCAGCTCCAGCAGCCAAATGAGGCCTTAAGAGGCCTCAGGTGACTCTCAAGCCAGCCCCGACTCCAAGAATGTGTGTCGGTTTTCCTGCTGTCAGCTACAGAACAGCTGCACGCATCCCACATTTCTGATTCCCCCAAACTTTATTTCAGAAGGCACTGTGCTCTAATTAAGGAGGACTTTTTTGTGCTCTTCTTTGCTACATGGAGCATTTCTGTCTTGGTAATTCTCCTAATGTGACAAGTTGGTGGCAGCATTTCTACCTATTCTGCACAAAAAGGGAAGAGACTCAAAGGTCACTGCCTGCATCGGGAGCAAAGGTGGAATTGGAAAGTGACTGTCCGTGCTCCAGATTCAATGAGGTTATTTGTAACATCCACTGAGCAGGCTCAGCCCTCACATTCACAGGGTTACTTCTGAGCTCTTCGAACCTCAGGAACAGGAAGAGTTACAAGAAAAATTGGTTCAAACCAATTTTGAATCATCCCAAGCTCCCCAGAGTTTTCAGAAGAAAGTCCCTTTGAATCAGCTCACTAGAGCTTCAGGATCTGGTCCCTGGTGACCTCCGGGCTCATATTGTGCTAGGCTCCCACGCACTCCCTTCGCTCCAGCCATTCTGGATGACTGGCAGTTCCTGAATGCACTATGCCCTTTTTGCCTCTTCTGATCTTTTTAAATACTTTTGCCTACCTCAAATGTCCTTTTCCCTTTCATTAAGTTCATTCTTACTCATCTTCCAAAGTTCCACTGAAACTTCTCTACCAGAGCCTGCCTGACATCTACACCCTCCATGCTGTCCCCGCCCTGTCATGTGCTCCCCCATGCTTCCTCAGCATTTTGTGCTCCATTAAAGACTGTTTCTCCCATAGACTGGACACTTCTCAGAGATAGGGATCCTATCTTACTGGACATCATATGCCCAGTGTCCAGCATGAAGCCTGACATAGAGAGATAAGATAGCAGCAGATGTTGAAAAAGCTTCTCATGGGTGACTGCTCAACTCACACCACCTGTGTCTACAAGCCTCTCTTGCCCAAAGAGCTCCAGCCCTAGCAAACACCTTGTGATCATGTCCCAGCCCTAGGAGTGGCCATTTTATTATGTTCTTATTGCAGAGGTTACAGGTGGAAAACAAAACCCAGGGGCCATCAGAGGAGGCATCCAGGTCCGGGGTTTATAAGCAGAAAGAACTAGGAGACAATGAACAAACTTTTGGAGCAAGACCATTATTTTAAAGTAGCAGCCTAACATGTTCAAGCTCTCATCTTGGCTTACCAAGTCTTAACATTAAAAAAGACCTTAGAATCCCTGGCTGGTGTAGCTCAGTGGATTGAGCGCAGGCCTGTGAACCAAAGGATCTCAAGGATCGTGGTTCGATTCCCAGCTGGGGCATGTGGGACACACAAGAGGCAACCATACACTGATATTTCTCTCCCTCTCTCCTTCCCTTCCCCTCTAAAAATAAATAAAATCTTTACAAGAAAAAGGACCTTACAGACTGGCCAGTCACCAGCTTTCAACTGTGTCTGAAGAGATCCCAACAGTTCCTTAAAGGTAGGGACCCTGGGAGTGTGGTCCTTACCCCCAACTCAACAAGAGAAACAGTGTTTTATTTATTGGCCCTCCCATAAGCTGTCATTTGAAGAAACAGCTTCTAAAAAAAGACTGAAAAATCTTTGGCCTACCTGGTTTAACCTCCCACCCCTCTCGGCAGCCCTCTAGAGCATCCCAAGCCACTGGGCAGCTGTTTGAAAACCTCCATGATCTGGGAGCTCTCTATTCTGCCAGCTGACAGCTCTGAGGGGTAGCAAATCTGGTCAACCCCACACTGAGATCCAGCCACCTCTCACCCCCCTCTCCGGGCTTCATTCTGCCCACCATAGCTGGATCCCCCCACTTTTCTGTTTCACAGCTTTTCCTGCTAATGTATAAAGATAGTTCTCAAGTTGCTTTGGAGTCTCTTCAGCAGATTAAACAATCTTCCATTTTCCCTCTATATAACCCAAAGCCCCAGCCCCTACTTCTGGACAGGCTAACTCGCCAATGTCTGCCTCCCAGTTGGGGGCTGGATTTGAGTCCAAGATAGCCTTGTGGGTGACCAGAGTGTATTTAGGATTGCAGTCCTTTGAGAGTAGGTATGGTTCATCCAGCAGTCATCGTTGCACATTGCCACTCACTAAGTCATCTTACAGACTCCTCCACCTTGCCCTTTCTTCACTGTGATTCCCACTCTGACCCTAACCTGCCTTCCCATGATCCACTGTCAAACACGGCTTTTCCTACCTGGAACTCTTGACTGGGCCCTCTACACATATCCCTGTTTCATTTCATCCGGCTGGCTTCAGCCCAGTCTTCCCATCACATCTTGATGTGAATCTTGATTCTGTTGCCCAGAACCTGTGTCCTTCCCAAAAGATGTGATACCGGGTTGGCCAAAAAGTCCATATAATTTTTTCCTTAAAACAAGACACAGTTCTCATTTCACCAATAACTTTATTGATTTGGATCTTTTGAGTATGTCGGCTATCTCCCACGTGGTATAATGTTGATTATTCTCAATCTCTCGATCTGATCACTGTCAACTTCAGCTGGTCTACCTGACCATGGAGCATCATCCAACGAGAAATCTCCAGCACAAAACTTCGCAATCCACTTTTGACACACTCGATCAGTCACAGCACCTTCTCCATACACTGCACTAATCTTTTTATTTTTTTTTTGCATTTCAGTTTTTACCTTTCTTGAACTAATAAAGCATAATATGCCAAAAATGTTGCTCATTTTCTACCATCTTCAGTATTAATATGGCTATACAACAAATCCCCAATTTTGATGTTTTTTTCCAAATACATGGTGATACGACAGCTGTCACAATGCAATTTAACAACATTGTTTCAAATGAAGTTAAAGACAACTAGGAGCCGCTAGAACCATCTTATGGGAAAAAAACAAATGAACTTTTTGGCCAACCCAGTACTTTACTCGGTGTGCTTCTACACCTGCCACGGCGGTAACCAGAGGTATGCGGTATCCCATCAAGCATTTCATTTACCATTTCAACCATCCTGTCCCACCCCCAAAATCCTTGCCTTGATTTGAAATATCACTACTTCTGGGTCACTGTGATCCTCAGATCACTTTTGTTGTTTTTGTTCCTACCTTTGTGATTTGGCCCGAATCGTTACCTTGCATTCTTATTTCTTCAGCCCACATTTATTCTCCCATTTTGGCCTTGCCTCTAGTCAGGTGGGAAGTAGCTGACAGATCTGATATTTTGACACTGATTTTGCAAGGAAAGGGAGGGAGCAGAGAGGTGTTTTGCTGAGCCTCACTTGGTGCATGACTCCCCACAGACTGCTTCTACCGTCTCAGTTCTTCCATTTGATCTTTTCCAACAAGACTATGAGGATAACGTTACTCCCATTTTACAAAGGAGGACACTGAGGAGACAGTATCATAGATGTTAAGAATGAGGTCTAAATTAGAATCCCAGCTCTGCCTTTGGACAAGTTGCTCAGCATCTCTAAGCCTTTTGTGTTCTCATCTGCAAATAAAAAAATAATGGTTCTATCTCAAAAATGAAGAAAAGGATCAAATTACATAGTATATGTAGAGTATTCAACATTATGCATCACACATAATAAAAGTGCAAATCAGTAGCTGTCAGATTTACCTTTTTCCCTTTTTGCATGTATTTTTAAGGTTTTTATTGAAAAGGGAAAAAAAAACCTTACACATTATCAAGATATCCCAGAGGAAGTGATTTCAATTTGTACAGTTCCATCAATAGTGAATAAAAGCACCAATCTTTCTGAATCTTTGTTATAGATTTACCTTTTCAAGGCACACATCTCCTATACAGAGGATGTAGGACCTTCTGCTTCTGGAATATAGACCTTCTACTTTGTAGAACACAAGTTTCTATTCTGTTATTTTCCTTGTGTTATGTCACCAACATCAGAAACTCTCTTCCAAGAATTTAAAGAGGGTTGAACTATAAGTCATCATTCCAGAGTATGGCACTGGGAACTTGGGAATCTCAAGGCTGAATCCACAAATTAGTGGGTAGGAACAAGGAGGGGAAGGCTGGTTTAAACCCAGACCACAGAATACAAGTTGGAGCCCTCTCTCTCTCTGTCTCTCTCCCTCCCTCGCTGTCCTTAATCTCCAGCTGGGTAGACCCAGTGCCCATACCTGGGCAAGGAGAGGGAGGAGTGAGGGCAGACACCTGGGGAGACCCAGACACTGGGAACCAACATCTGAGTCAGGAGCCAGGTGACACTTGGAGTTCCAGGCCAAGGTGCAGGGCCTGCCTGATTATTTGTGGATGGCTTATCTGACACCAAGTTACTCCTGATTATAGACCTCTACTTATTTAATTCCTTGTCACCTCATTAAACAGTTTAGAGCTTGAAAAGACAAAATATAGCCCTGGTTGGTGTGGCTCAACAGAATGAGCACCAGGGTCCCAAGTTCGATTCCCAGTCAGGACACATGCCTGGGTTATAACCACACATTGATCTTTCTCTGCTCTTTCTCCCTTCCTTCCCCTCTCTCTAAAAATAAGTAAATAAAATATTTTAAAAAAACAAATATCGTTTTCTGGCCTGGCAGGACATCACACCTGAAGAACTTGTGAAAGATGTCAATTCTTGGGCCCCACCATTGAAATATAGATTCTTGAGACTTCAGGCAAAGATGGAAGTGTAGGTGGAAACACTGTGCCTCCTCGCACAACCAAGTTTAAAGACAACAAAGTTTTAGTAACAAAAATGCAAATAGAACACAGAAAATTGAATTGTATGGAAGTCCGACAACAATGAACCATTCAGCCAAACCAGTAAGAGGGGCAGAGTGAATGGCAGAGTGGGGTCCAGCAGAAAAGATCAGCCGGACCTACCCAGGAGCAGGAGCACAGGAGCGCAGGAGCACAGCAGTGGGTGGCAACGGGCGGACCCAGGGAAGGTGCAAGGCAGCTAGCTGACCACAGTCAGACATCCGCAGCAGATAAACCAAGCGAAAGAGAGAGCAGTGAGACAGACCTCTCAGGCTAGGGCCCCAGCAATGGGAATTAAAGCCTAAAAGCACCAATTGGAAAAACTTCTGGCTCACAGAGAGTTTGTTGGAGAGACCCACAGGGTCCTGGAGGGTGCACAAGCCCACACACCCAGGAGCCGGCACCAGGGGTGCCAGGTTTGCTTTTGGGAAGCAGTAAAGGGAACCAAAATCTGAGAAAGAGCAGAACAAATGCACTTTCTGTGCATTGCCCCTCTGACCCTGCCCCCACATACAGTGTCACAACCAAGCAACTGGGCTGCCCCACCCTGGTAAACACTTAAGGCTCTGCCCCTCATACATAACAGGTGTGAACAGACGAAAACACTATGGCTCAAGAACAGCTCAAAACCCCAGAGCCAATAAATCTAAGTGACCAAGAGATAGCTAACCTTTCAGATGCACAGTTCAAAACACTGGTGATCAGGATGCTCACAGAATTGGTTGATTTTAGACACAAATTAGAGGAACATATGAAGGCTAAACTAATTGAAATGAATGGAAATGCACAGGAAACCAATAGTGACGGAAAGCAAACTGGGACTCAAATCAAGGAAGTGGACCAGAAAGAGGAAAAAAGTGACCAAACAGAAAAGAATGTAGAAACAAGAATTCAAAAAAATGAGGAGAGGCTTAGGAACCTCCAGGACATCTTTAAATGTTCCAACATCCGAATTATAGGGGAACCTGAAGGGGAAGAGGAACAGCCATGAGTGGAAAACTTATTTGGACAAATAATAAAGGAGAACTTCCCCAATCTGGCAAAAGAAATAGACTTCCAGGAAATCCAGGAAGTTTAGAGAGTCCCAAAGAAGGTGGACCCAAGGAGGAACACACCAAGGCACATCATCATTACATTAGCCAAGATTAAAATGAAGGAGAGAATCCTAGATGCAGCAAAAGATAAGGGGACAGTAACCTTCAAAGGAGTTCCCATCAGATTGTCAGCTGATTTCTCAAAAGAGACCTTACAGGCAACAAGGGGATAGAAAGAGATATTTCAAGTCATGAAACCCAAAGACCTACATCCAAGATTGCTCTATCCAGCAAAGCTTTCATTTAGAATGGAAGGGCAGATAAAGTGCTTCTCAGATAAGGTCAAGTTCAAGGAGTTCATCATCACCAAGCCCTTATTATATGAAATGTTAAAGGGACTTACCTAAGAAAAAGAAGATAAAAAAGATGAACAGTGAAAGGACAGCAAACTCACAGTTATTAACAACCACACCTAAAACAAAAGCAAACTAAGAGGACAGCTAGATCAGGAGCGGAACCATGGATATGGAGATCACATGGAGGGTTAGCAACAGGGGAGTGGGAGGAGGAGAAGGGGGGAGAAGGTACAGAAAGTAAGTAGTATAGATGGTGGGTAGAAAATAGACAGGGGAGAGGGCAAGAATAGTATGGGAAATATAGAATCTAAAGAACTTGTGACACATGGACATAAAGGAAAAGGGGAGGGAAAATGGTGGGGGAGGGGTGTGCAGGGTGGAGGGGAATGAAGGGAGGGAATAGGACAACTGTAATGGCATAATCAATAAAATATTTTTTTTAAAAAGAAATATGGATTCTTTTGGTCTAGGGGCCTGGGTTTTTTTGTTTGTTTATTTGTTTTGTTGTTTTTTTAGTTCTCCAGTTAATTTTGAGATTCAGCCTCATCGGGAACCCTTGCAATAAGTTAGTGATTTTACAAATGAGGAAAAAGGCCCCAGACCTGGCGAGATGACCCCCCAATGTCACACAGGGCATTGACAGCAACATTTCTTCTATCTCTTTGTCGCAAGTTTTCTCTGCATTTTGGTCCCAGGCAACCCAACTGAAAGATATCCGAAAAGCAAGGATTTGATTATTGTCTGCTTCTAGGGGAGATTTCTGTGAGGAGACTAGCTGTTTCTAACATGTCTTGGGAGAGAAACTAGAGGGACAAGAGAGGAAAGCAGAGGCCTTCCCAAACACATGGAGTCCAGATGGCTTCCATGTTTGATTGCGAGAGCTGAGAATTCCCCAGGCTCATGACCCCTGGAGCCAAACGCTGGATTACCCATTGCCCTGGATTATCTGTGCCTGGTCCCACAGCTGCATGGAGAACTCTGTGTTGCCGGTGTAGCTGAAGCTCTCCACCCATCCTCTGTGTGTGTTTGCTCTTGCCTGTGGTGAGGAAGAGAGGGGGCTGATATATGAGAGCCGGGCAGGCAGCAGGTGAAGGGGCAAATGACAACTCAGCTACAGACCTAGCCTGGGAGACACATTCCATTAGAGCTGGAATTGGTTGGCTGGAACTTCCTCACCCAACTCAGTTTGTCTTAGAGCCAGCAGCCTGCACCATGTCCTCTGGATGCCCCTGTGGAGAGGGAGTTGCTGTCAAGGTTAGGGAAGCTCTGGGTATCTCAGTGGAGGTCTATGTTGTGCCTTCTTCCCAGAGTGACCGCTCTATAAACCAAATGACCCTCAGATAGCCTTCTGTTTCCTGAAGCCTTTCTCCTCTGTGTACTTGGTCTCCTTCCCATCTCTTTCTCCTCCCCTCCCCTCCCCTCAGCTAAATGACTTTCTGCCTAGGGTGCTCTCTGTAGACTGTGTGGACTATGACCTGCCCCCAGAAGATTGCTCAAGGGTATAGAAAGAGGGAGCAAGAAATCTAGGGTGGTGTCAGTTTACTGAGGATGGTCAGGGAACTTAATGCTGTTCATTGCTTTAGCATGGATCCAGGCACAAATGTCTTCATTATCATCCACTTTCCCAGGAGAACATTTTTAGAAATGTCTCTAGCCTCACTTCAAACTGATTTGTTCTCCTTTCCTAACTTATTGGGTGGATCATATGAGATAGCCATTAAAGGGAACATCTGTTAAGCACTCAGGCACTGTGTGTGTGTGGGGGGGGGGGAGGGGGGGCGTGGACTTGTGACTGGAGTGAGGAGGCCTGGATTTGAGTCCCAGCTTATGCTTCAGTATCAGGCTATGCCTCTTGGCCAAGTCACTGCAAGTTTGAAGTCAATGCTCACTTCCCAAGGTCGTTGCAGGGCTCAAAAATGACAGAAGTGGTAAAAGCGTTTTATAAATAAGAAAGTTCCTACCACTGTCAGATGTTGCCACAGTGTCCCGTGGGAGACAGTAAAATAAACAAGAAACCATTTTTCAGTTCAAAGGAAAGGCAGAATATCTGAAAAGCAATTAAGAACTTTATGCGCTGAGCGCTTTCCCTCAAGGAGGATTGGTTCCAGGCAGCTGGTGTAGGGCAGGAAGACTTCCTGGAAGAGAAGAGCACACCCTTAGTTCCCTTAGCCTTGGGCAAAGCTGTGCTCCTAGAGCTGCTTCTTGAAAAAGCTCCAAATGCAATCCCATTGAAACCAGAAAAGTCAGCATTCATGCTGCCTGCCACTCCCAGAACCAGTAAGTAGAAACAAGGATCGAATCTTTAGGGCACGTTATTCAGATGCCAGAGATCTGAGAAGACCGCAGGTTGTGCACCCTCAAAAACCATCTCAACATTTCATCTCAAGCCAACATTTTTATAAGGAGAAGAAAGGGTAGATAAGGGGTTTGGAAAAAAGGTTAACTGGGTAAGAGGTGCATTTGGGTGGCAATTTTCTAGTACTTCTGTATCTGTTGATCAACAATTCTTTATCTGCCTCACAGACATTCCCTCCCTGAGACACAACAGCTCAGATACCATCTCCATCACTTGCAGACCCTCTGGGGCACAAAGTTGAATTGCTTGTTCACCTCCTGGAGTCAGTGGGTCACAAATTCCAGTTCCTGAAATAATAGCTTTCCACATGCATTAATCACTTAAGCCTATCAACTCGGACTGAAACTAAAATCTTTAACTCTTGACTTCCCCTATTGTTACCGAACAAGAGGTCCGGGGAGGGGCAATATTTGGCCCACCCAGGGATGCCAAAAACTGCTAAAGGACAGGGGCCCCTCCCAAGGACAGAATATAGTATCTACTGGGCTCTTCTGTCTGCCGCCAATTGGAAAGACATCTCTCAATGCCAGAGATTTGTGAAAAGGAAAGAAAATGTTTATTTAATGCTATTTAGGGTTAATGCCTCTACTAAAATATCAAAGTCCTTTAGGATATACACCTACACCTCCACAGCGCTCCCTTCTCCCACCTCCCACCGTCCCAACTCCGGGTACCGTAAATCAGGAAAAGAGCACGCATCTGTTTTTCCAGGCCGCTGGCATCGTCAACTGTGTCAGGCAGGATCTCTAGTTAATCCAAAGTACTGTGGTACCCTCTCATGGTCCACTGGCAAGAGTTCTTTGTACCCAGTTCCAGTCAAAGTCTCTCCTGCTTTCCAGGCCCCGCGGCCAAAGGGGGCACCCCAAAGCCGCGTGGGCCTCTTCTACCAAAGCTGCAGGAGTCCACACTCTACCAAAAGCATGTGGCTTTCTTCTTCACCTGACTGCAGGGATCTCCATTCTGGCCAAGCTGCGTGGTTTTCCCTTTCACTTGGGAAAGAGGGGGTCCGCACTCTGCCCAAACCATGTGGCTCCCTCTTTCACCTCACCAAGAGGGGGATCCTCACTCTGCTGAAACCACATGGCTCTCCCCTACATGACTGCAGGGGTCCTCACTCTGCTGAAACCACGTGGCTCTCCCCAACATGACTGCAGGGGTCCTTACTCTGCTGAAACTGCGTGGCTCTCTCCTCACCTGGGCAGTTATCCCCTCTGTCCCGGAGCCCATCTTTTCCAAGCTCTCACACAGGCACTCTCAGTCAGGAGTGCAGCCCCCAATCCCCCAATTCCCTCCCGGGTAGCAATCCACTCCCTTCTTCCTGGCTCAAAACTTGGCCACAGCTATTTAACATATCTATGAAACCAGTTAAAGGTTATAGATATGTTAAATAATCATTCCAGAGGTTAGCTGCAAAACTGTTGCTATGCAAAACAACTCTCAATGGCCCTGGATCTATTTGTCTCTTCCCCCTGGGGGCAGGGGGTGAGGACATCTTATATGTCTCTCCAATATTCCTATACACTTTGAATTCTGGACACCATTCCAAATCTTTTTTGCCCCGCCCCTTGGCTGCACCCTGTATCACTACCACTGTGATAAGCTGGATAACAAGTTTCGGAAGTTATATTTTGTATTTACTGTGGAATCCAGACGCCAGGCACACAGTATGAATCTTCAGGAAGTGAATCCCATCCACACCTGAATTGCTGCTTCGTGGTTGTGTGGGTCACAATTTTCCTGCCAACGGGAAACAAAGCTAAGAAGGGACCTAGGGGTTCTCCCAGAAGAACTGCAGGGCAGAGTTTAGGGTGTCACCCTAACACATCCAGCATCTTCTTCCCCTTTAAGGGAACTGTCTCTCTTTCCTGACCCTCCATCCCACCTTCTGGAGGGAAGGACAACTTAACATCTCTAAAAAGACAAACTCCCCCCTCCTAGGGTTGATAAGAAGAAATAAGCAAATGTGCCTCAAGCAAAGATATATAGAAGGATTTATACCTTCTACAATGGTCTTTATTTTCATTATTTATCTTTGGGCCAATCCCTTTCACTTCCTGTGCTTCAGTTTTCCCACATTCTCTGAGGATTAGACTGTGATAGCCAAGGACCCTTCCTCTTTAAAAGTCACCCCTCCCTGACCTCCCAGGGCTCTTTAATGATCATCTACAGCCTCAGTCTGTATGCACTATAAAGTGGGACACCTGGGCCTGGGGAAAGTTCCTCAAAAGGCTGAGACTGTTGTCATCACCCACAAAGCAAGGTCAAGGTCTGCGCCTAGCCCAAATACAGTGCCTGACATCTAATGAGTTCTCAATAAATGCTCATGGAAGAATGAATGAATGAATGAATGAATGAATGAATGAAATGGATGTGCTGTTTCCACCCCACCGTGCTGTCTCTCTAAGATGTTAAAACTATATTTATTTACTGCTACTATTAGTAAAAGACATTAGCCCATCCTGAGAGATCCCCCATTTTTACCCCACAAGTAATATGGGGACCAGGAAGAGCTTGCCTTAGTCTATTTGGGTGTTATAATAGCATACCATCAGCGGGTTGAACTTATAAACAACAGAAACTTATTTTGCACAGTTCTGGAGGCTGTGGAGTCCAATGTCAAGGCACCCAGAGGTTCAGTGTCTGGTAAGGACCTTCGTCCTGACTCGTAGAGACTCCTCCCCCAGCTCTGTCCTCAGGTGGTAGGAAGGGAATGGAGCTCTCTGAAGTCTCCTTTATAAGAGTGCCAATCCCATCACCTCCCAAAGGCCCCACCTCCAAATACCATTGCTTTGGGGATTAGGTGTCAACCTAGGAATTAAGGAGGACACAAATACTCAGCCTACTGCAGAGACTGCCAAATCTTAGTCTTCTGTATAAATATCACTGGAGACCTTTGCTAAACAGCAGTTTCCTGTGCCCACCCCAAGGGTACTAAAATAAAATCTCTAGAAGACAGGCCCTGCCTTATGTGGATTTCCTTCTTGAAATTTTCAAACATCGGCTAAAGTAGAGCCAATAGTATAATGAACCCCAATCCCCTATCACCCAATACAAAATATTTTCAACACATGACGACACTCTGGTTTCATTTAGATCCCTACCCACGGTCCCTCCAAATTCTGCACAGCATGTTGTTTCGTCCATACATAACTGTGCTTATATTTCTAAAGGGCAAGTACTTTTAAAAAATTCCTAAATTAATTAACAATAATTCCTTGATATTATCAAATGCATAGTTGTATTCAAATTTCCCCAACTGTCCCATGTCGTTCATTTTTTACAGTTGATTTGTCTAAATCAGGATCCACAACATGTCTACACCTTACAACTAGATTTGTGCAAGTCAGTTTTTTTAACTTTTATTTGAAAATAATTTTAGGCACACAAAGAAGATGCAAAAATAATACAGTTCCCTTAACATCTTATATAACCATAGTATAATTATCAAATTGACATGAATACAATACAATTCAAACAACAGAATTTATATGGATTTCACCAGTTTTTTACATTTTGTTTTTTAGAGTGAGGGGGAGAGAAAAAGAAAGGGAGAGAAACATCAGTGTGTGGTTGCCTCTCATTTATTTATTTTTTAGAGAAAGAAGAAGGAAGGGAGAAAGGGAGGAAGAGAAACATCAGTGTAGGAGAGAAACAACAATTGGAGGCCTCTCACATGCCCTCAGTCGGGGACCTGGCCCACAGCCCAGACATGTGCCCTGGCATGGAATCGAACCGGTGACCTTTCAGTTCACAGGCCTGCACTCAATCCACTGAGCCACACCAGCCAGGGCAATTGTTACAAGTCTTAATAGCTGGTTGGTTTCACTGCTGAGTAGTATTCCATATTAAGTCACTTTTAACTTATAGGTTTTGCCTCATCTCTTTTTTTTTCTTGACATTTATGTGTTAAAAATCTGCCTATAGAATTTTTGTCATTCTGGATTTTGCTGATATCATGCCCATAGTGTCATTCACTTGTTCCTCTAGTCCCAATGCTTCCTGTAATGGTCAGATCCCCAGGTTTGCCCAGACTCGGATGGTCCTCTGTAAGGAACATCCCTACTGGGGACTCAAAGGCAGGTGTTTCTGCAAACCCTTGGAGAAAGGATGCTGCAGGGAAAGGAAGTGCCCTGGCGACTGGGGTAGTCTGAAGAAGTTTCCTTAGGAGGAGGGTTTGAACTGGGGTCATGCTCCAGGCAGGCAATCCCAGAGGCTGAAAGCGAGGCACCAAGGTGGCCGAGGAGATGGGGTTGGACAGAACTTCCTGTTCAGGCTTCATGGCGGGTGGTATGGAAGGCTGAGCCTGGGACACTGGTAAAACTGCTGCTGCCCCTCACTCCTTACTCCCCACCACCAACTATCACCTCCACTCCTGGGATACCTCGGAGCTAGGAACTAAACGAAGCAGTTGGAGGGCATGCATCTGGGTAGGGGGCAATGCCCACTGGGCTATGTTGTAGGACAGGTCAGGTTGGGGAAGGGGTGCAACCCCTTCATAACCCCAGGATATGAACTATCCTGTGAACCACATGCACAGCAGTCTTCTGCCATAGCCTCCAGAGGTTCTCTTCCCAAGACGGAAGTCCTGAAACCTGGAGAGGTAAGGGCTATGCCTTCAATTCATGGCATGGGCAGGGAGCTGGGAGGGAAGAGTGACCTTGGAGCACAGAACACTTGAGTCCTAGGTTCTCAGAGTCCAGAGGGCCCTTCTGCTCTTCAGGGGGACTGAAACCCTCTGAAGCCCATCTAGAGGTGGGGCTAGGCCACCTTTGCTTTCACATTCGCCCCACCCCTAGCTCTCAAAGTCAGTGCAACCATCCAGGCTAAGTGGTTGGATGGCCCTGATATACCCTGTGTCCCCCCATGTTGCCCTAGGTCTCTGCCCCCTATCTTCCAGAAGCACAGGGACAGTGCAACACCTCTCCTATACAAAAGCCTGCTGGCTTTTGAAGGCAGCACCCTCAAAAAGACTGACCACAGCCTTTTGCTGATCCTCATGGCTCCTCTGTGGAGCATGTATTGTTGTTGTTTCCATTTTACAAAAGGGGAAATAGGCTCAGAGAGAACAAACGCCTTGTCCAAGGTCACACAATTTTAATGCACATTCTTTTCAACATTGTCTTTCAAACTAAAGGAAGTCTAACCTCAATTCCTCTTATTGCAATGAAGGCATTCTTTGTTTTTTCCTTAACAGACCAGAATGAAAGATACTGCCTTCTGGGCAGGAAAAGGCAGAAGCTGAAATAGAAACTTTTTCTTGGGAGATTAAGGAGAAGGTGGGCCCCATCAGGCTACAGGAGTTTCCAGACACTTGGTAGGGTGGTCTGGGAGTGCTGTAGCTCATTCTGAGAGAAGTGTGGGGATGGGGAAATTTTTGTGGCCTAGGAGAGGCTGGGAAGTCCCCAGGGAGAGGCTATACCGTATCAGTGGAGTCACTGGGTACAGGCCCACAGAAGCAAGGGCAGGAAGCTGGTCCTGATAAGGCACTCAGTATGGTTTGGCTGGAAGATGCTTTTGCGGTGCAGATGGAAAAGTTGAGGTCCAAAGGGGGGCAGAGGCTTTCCTAGAGACACACAGCAGGGCCACTTGGAACTCTCATGGAAGAGTCATGTTCCTGGACTGTGCAGGAGCCAGGTTCTCAGTAGCTTCCACCAAGCTTCAGAGACAGGGCCTTATCTGAGCCACTTGTCATACTCAGGACACAGTGGCAAGGAACAGTGCCTGTCCTGTATAGCTCGTGGTGCTGTATGGTTACAGTATACTATCAGGGAGGACAGGAGGAATTCAAAGTCACACAACTAATACATGGGAAAGCCAGGACCTTGTTCTCAAAGGTCTGGTCTTCTCAGCCCCAGCAGAGTTTCCCGTAAAAACATGGTAACTCTAGCCTAGACAGAGAGCCACAGGAAGGGGGTACAGGTTTTTGAGAGATCTGGGCTCTCTCTGGCTTCTCCCAACCTTTCAACCTGTCAGCTAATAATGGGCAAACACCACGGCTCTGTAGGGGAGCTGGCAACCTTCGAACTTCTTTCTAAATGGATCAGCCATATTTCCCACAATGTAAGATTCTGTACCCTTCACTCTTCACCGGGCAAATTCCTGCCCATCCTATAAACCCAGCTGGAGGTACAGCAAATAACCATGTACAAAGCCACAGAAGGAGTCACATCACATTCCAAAGAATCTGACAGACCATGATCTCCAACCACAATGCAATATAATTAGAAGTCAGCTCAAGAAACATAAACCTCCCATAGGATAAGAAACTAAAAAGCACACTTCTAAATCATCCATGAGTTAAAGAAGAAATGACAATGAAATTATGAAACATTTAGAACTGAAGAAGAAAAGCACAAAGCAGTTTCTGTTTCCTCTGTGAGTAAAAGTCCCTGAGTTCACGTACCAACTACCTTCCATTGCCCCCAGATACACTCTCCACCCTCCTCCACCTGACTCTAGGCCCCAGGAGGCTGACTTCTGTGGGCAAATCAACAGGTTCCCTGTCCTTGGCTTCAAGCGTAGGAGTTGGCCAATGGGGGACACCTGGCTGGAAATCAGAGGAAAGAAGGCAGGAAGGCCCGTTTAGACTCCCAGTTCTTTCCAGTATGAGGGCTGCGGGCTGGATATGCCCTCGAGCTTAGGCCACAGCTCCGGTCAGAAGCCTCCTCCTCACATCTCCCATTCCGGCACTCCCTCCCAGCACCCCTTCAGTGAGGAGTGACAGCGTCGGCCTAGAGCGAACACTGAAGGGCCAGGCCCCTGGCGGTGCCCTGTCTGTGTGGTTTCCCTGTACACTGACTACACCTCTAAAGAGTGCCTTCTTTAAACTCTCCTCCAAGTGCCCGGCTTGGGTGTTCCACGTGTTTCCTGCAGTTAACCCACTCTCACGAAGTGCTCCCCACCATGTTCTCACTTCTGGATGACTGGCCTCTGACCTTGTGTTATCTCAGTGTGTTGTCCTCCTTGCTGACCAGCTGACCTTGCTGACCTCCTTGTTGTCAGCTGAGGTCAGCAACTGGGGCAGCGTCATCACCTGATGCCCTGCTCTCAGTGTACAGAGTCGTGCTTAATAAAGGTGATTGATTAGGGTATCAAACAAAAGAAAGGCTAGATTTGAATCTCTTCTTCATATACTAGAGCACACACGTCTTTATGCAGGGGTTTGAGGTAGAGTTAAGGACCCACACAGCAGGAAACCCAGCAGGAGATGGAGCAAATGAACTTTAGGTCCAGGCAAAAATAGGTGCTCAACAAAAAAAAGAATCTTCAGCTCTATTCTTCAGGATGCAGCATGTTCTCATGCCATAGAGCAAGCAGAAGATCCAGGCACAAGAGGTGGAAGCCCAGTAAGCATCTGTGCCGCAGTAAAGACCTTCCTCCAGCGCCAGCTCTCCCCTGCTCCTGCCTGCTCATCTCCTGCACCCCACCAGGGTGACTTCAGCAACCAATCAGTTGTCTGGTCCTCCCATTCTAGAAGGCCTCCAACCTTCCCTCACAGCCCATGATGGCCACCTGGTCCCTGGGCCTGGGTTCCACAGTGTGATCCTGCTGGTATCAGATATCTGTCTGCCCTCAGGGGAGGAACCTGGGTAGAAAAGTGGGAAGAGCAGATCTGGTCTTGAAGGGTTTGGATTCAGTTGAAAGGAAGGAGGGAAAGAAGACATTCCAAATGGCAACAGCTGGAAATGGGGTGACTTCAGGTAAAGAGGGAGGAGAATCAGTCCAATCTGAGCAAGGACCCCAGCCCTTGTGAGGGAGGTGACAGTGTGTGATCTGAGCATTCTCCAGCATCAGTCCTTTCAGTGCTGGGGCGAGGGACTCACTCATGAGTCCCAAAGCATTCATTCATTATTCAACAAGTGGTTATTAAGTGCCTGCTGTGAGCCAGGCACTACACCAAGAGCGGAGGATATGGAAATGTATAGGGCAGACTGGTCCCTTACTGAGCTCAGGCACAAGTGAAAACAGGCGTGATTCTGGGATAGCAAGAAAACCACCACGATCTAGCAGCGCTTTTGTTTCTGCTCCAGACAGAGGCTGGGCTTGTCCCCATTTTACGGCGGGGAAAGCTGAGGCTGCCTCCTTGGCAGAAGGCCAAGCAGACACTGAAAGGGCCAACAAGTCGCTTGCCCAATGGGAAGTTAGGAGCACGATATGGACTTTCCGGAAAGGCGACGACAGTGAATGTGTCTCTGCAGGGGGTGGGGTGGGGGATCGCCCACTCCCCGCCCCTTCCCCCGCCCCTCGGCCGCAGCGTGGCGGGCCCGGGAGGGCCGGGGCGGAGCTGGCGTCGCTTCGGGGGCGATAGGGCGACCGCGGCCCGGTAGGGCAGGCGGACCGACTGTTGAGAGAACCGGGAGAGACGGAGGACCAGCAAAAGTAGGCGACCCAGCGCGTTGGGGATGTGACCCACGGCCAAACGAGGGACTACTCGCACTAACCCACCTCGGCCGATCCCGTGAGTATGCGCCGCGCCCAGAGCGTCCCCCTCCCCACCCCAGCGAACGCGACCCAGGCTTGCTTCCACTTTCATTTCTCCGGCTGTCCTGGCGTGGCGCCCTGGGGCCACCTCTGCCCGAAGGCAGGTTGGCTACAGACCTCGACCTAGGGTCCGAGGCTCCGAGTAGCTAAAGTCAAGGTTGGGGTGCTAGTGTTTGAAGGGGGCGTGTCTTCGGGAGCGGAAATGTCAGGTTTTCACCTCTGGGTCCTATGACCCGTCTGTCCTGGCAGCTGGGCTGGAGAGGGGTAGTGGAAAATGACAGCTGAACGGTGGGAATGGGTGGCCGGGTGTTGCGGGCACGGTGCAGACTCGGGGCAGAGTACAGAATCTTCACCTCTATTTTACTCTTGGATCTCTGCCCTGCTGGGATCCGCCTTCCACCCTCACACACATGTTGCAAGCTCTAGGCTGGATTCTAGGTTCAAACTGGAGCCAGCTTGAGGAATTGCAGGTGTGGCCCTGGCAGGGGGCTAAGTGTCAGAAACAAGAAGGGCCATTCTGTGGACTTCATTTGGGAAGCCCAGCCGCGCAGTCAGGGTGTGAGCCGTCACTGACCACTTTAGGGGTAAAAGGACACCCAGAGTTAGGAAACGGGCTAAAAGGGTCAATAGCTTTGTTTCAGGGAGGGTGCAAAGGTTCTGTGAGGGGCAGAAACTCAGGAAGGGCATGGGAGTGGGCAGTGAAGAGAAACAAGTGGCATGAATAGAAGGGCACCTGTCCATCCCCCCACCCGAAGACTTACATTTTCCTGGGAAAAAGACTTAAGCCCTGAAATTCTACAGCAGGAAGGTGAGACTCTAGCTCACTGGTCAGGACACCCAAGTTGCTGTAGGGGCAGTGGGGGAGGCTCAGCATGTTGGAACAGGAATTAGGTTGGTCTAATTGGTGGAAAGACGCTTCCCATCTCCCTCCACTTCTCTCCTTTCCCCTTATCTCCACCAGCCCAAGGACCAGCTAGTGCAGCCAGTGCAAGAAAATTGTCTTTTATTCTTGTCTTTGGCTAAGCCCTACCTTATTCCACTTCCCAGTTCCGCCTATAACTTGTTATGTGTACAAGAAGTGGATTGGCTAGTTGATTTCTGAGGGCTATTTCAGTCCTAAGATTCTCTACTGTAAGCTTTCCTTAAAACCTAAGCATTAACTGTGTGCCTGGCCCTGACCTAGGCTGGGGGAATCGGGGGCGAAGAGGGTGTAGAGACTGCAGTGGTAGCCTCCACTCAAGGAGAAAGAGATCTGGGTTTAGTAGAGGGGGTTGTGGGAGGCCGTAGCATTCAACCTGACCATGTGTAGCTAAGCAAAGGGTCCAGTATAAAAAAAAGCTCAGGGGCAGGAGTCGGGTGGGAGGGTGGCGTGTTCAGGGGTCGTCAAGAAGCCCAGGGCAGTTGATATAGGGAAGTGGGGGAGGAAAGGTAGGATAAGGTGTTGAATGCCAGGGTGAGGGTCTGTTGATAACTGTCAGTAAACAGGGCTGGGGGAAGGTGAAGAGCCCAGGAACCCTACTCATTGCAATGTAAGAGATTTTGGACGCACCAGCTTCCAGGAGAGTTTAGAATGCAGGTGCCAAGTGAAGTATGGAAGTTACCTCCTCTTAGGTCAGGAAGCTCAGGTTCTACACTGGGGACTTCTTTGCAAGAGAGATGGATGCAGAGAGAGGGGCAGGAGATGGATGAGATGACCTGTCATATCTTTGAGGATTTTTTTTTCTTCAAGAAGATAAGATCCTCCTGGGAGACCTATCCCTACTCTCCAAGTTCCTCTCATTTTACTTGACTGTCCCCCTCCTGACCCACCTATTGTGGGTACAATGAAGACCCCCTGTTCCGACTTCTCCACTAGCATGACTTATTGCCTGATGTGACATCTCATCCCATGTGTACTGTGCTTTTGGTTACAACTAATTGTCACCTTGTTTTCATCCCCCTTCCCCAATCCTGTTCCAGTATTACTAGAGACATGAGAAAGGAAAATGCTTCAATGTCAGTTCTGAGATCAAGGCCAGGCTTTGTTTGTGACTATATTCAAGCCTCAGTATAGGGCTAGAGCCAGCACTCTCATTAACCAGGGTCAAGGCCAGGTCAGAGTTCACCCTGGAGCCAGAGCTCAGTACTTGTTATACACTCAGTGCTCAGTCTGGGGTCAGGGTCAGTGCTCAATTTGTGGCTAAATTCTAGCCTCAACAGGTACCTGGGTCTGCATTTCCCGAGAGCTCACACACTCACAGGGGAGATGAGAACCTACTCCGAGAGTCCCAGAAACCTGGCCTGTATCAGAGTGACCCAGGAAGTTACAGGGACCAAGTGCGTGCCTCCTTCAGCCATGGTAGTGCTGGGTCTAGAACCTAGGAATTCTGCCTCTAAGCTTGGGGCTGATTTGCTGTCTCCAAAGTCTGCTCTGAGTCTGGGATCCTTCCATTCTAAAAGGCAAAGAAAATTCATTAGAATTCTAGATGGGCCCAGCTGGGTGGATCTGACTGCATTCCTACCTCCCTGTTCCAGGCACATAGTAGGTGTTCCAGGAATGCCTACTAAGTGTCAGGTGCAGAGGGAGAGGCCAGTGGCTTATTAGGGTGTCTGGCCTGGAGGAGGCTGGCTTGTGGGAAGCACCTCCAGCCACTGTTGGAGGAAGTGGTGTCCTTCTAGACCTGCTACCTCCCTCTCTCCTTCAGTGCCTGCAGCCACACTCACAGGCCACGCAGATGGCCATATGAGGTCCCTTTCCTCTTTCGGGGTAATGAAAGGAAAGGACATTTTTGGTAGAAAAGTCCCTCCTCCTCCCTGGGAATTCCCGGTGGCCGGATGGACGAGATATCCCAGAGGAAGCTAAAGGCTGGCCCGCCCCCTGGCACAATGCAGCCAGGCTCTCCCACACTGCACCAGCTGGCCTGTGGGGCCTCCAGAGGTCATCTCGTCCAGGCCCCTGCCCGCTAGTAAGCCTTCAGGAAGCCTCCGCCACCCCTCTACCAGTCCACAGCAGGTCTGAGGAGCACCTCTTTGGAGCTGAGGCCCAGTCCTATTTGAGACGCAGTGAATGCGGAGAGGAAACAATAAGATGGCAGGGCTGTGGTTCTTGACAGGGGGAGATTGGGAAACCTGGAAATAGGGCAGGGGTGCTGGTCGGAGGGGATGAAAGGATTTAGAACCCAGTCAGAGGCTGCAGAGGTGGGCCAAAAGCTGAGAGGTGAGAGGGAAGTGATGTGTTGGGAAGTCAAAGCACATTTGGTAGAGACCTGACCACCATGCTCTCCCATGCCCATGGCCCTGCAGGTCATCCTCAGGTCCTTCCCCTGGACGCCTGTCCCTTGGCCCAGTCTGGCCATGGCGCTGTGCCTGAAGCAGGTGTTCGCCAAAGACAAAACATTCCGGTCGAGGAAGCGCTTTGAGCCTGGCACACAGCGCTTTGAGCTGTATAAGAAGGCACAGGCATCGCTCAAGTCCGGCCTGGACCTGCGCAGTGTGGTGAGGCTGCCACCAGGAGAGAATATTGATGACTGGATCGCCGTGCACGTGGTGGACTTCTTCAACCGCATCAACCTCATCTACGGCACCATGGCTGAGCGCTGTAGTGAGACCAGCTGCCCGGTGATGGCCGGTGGGCCCCGTTACGAGTACCGCTGGCAGGACGAGCGCCAGTACCGGAGGCCAGCCAAGCTCTCTGCACCGCGTTACATGGCTTTGCTCATGGACTGGATCGAGGGTCTCATCAATGATGAAGACGTCTTTCCCACTCGTGTTGGTGAGTGCCACCTGGCAGGCAAGTCATGGAGGGAGACAGTCACCGGAACGCATTTCACAGATAAGCCATTTGGTTTGATATTTGAACGGGGGGGGGGGGGCGGGAAGCAGGTGAGACTGGAATAGTATAATTTTCATCCCATTCTGTGGAGGAGGAAACAGGCTCAGGGAGGCTCATCTCTGGTCAAAATCAGGCATCGTGAGCTCGGATTCCCTGATTCCCAGTTCGGGAGTCTTCTTACCTACAGCTTGAGTGCCCCTCCAGGGAAGACCACTGTGATTCTCAGAACCTTCCAGAAGAGATGCCTCAAGGTGCTCCTAGCAGGTGACCCTGCTTGGGCTGATCTGACCCGCAGCCTTCTGGGAGTTCCTGTCCCCGGAAAGGGAAGAGGGTGGGGATTGGGTGTGCCTGATGGTATCTCCACCTCAGGCCTCTGAGGGCAGAATTTTCCCTTGTCAGACCCAAGGCTTGGAGCCTTTTTTTATCTCAGCTGGGCAGCCTGGGCGGGTGAGGGTGGGCAGAGGAGAGGAGTGATATCTCCCTGGCCCTGCTTCCCCACTCAGGGGCATCAAGGCGTGTTGGTATGACACTGTTCCTCCCAGCAGCCCCACCCCCACCTGGCCTCTTGTTCATCCCAGTCAAAGCATTGGGAATCACAGGTGGGTGGGGCAGGGCGGTCAAGCCCAGAGGGGAGAAGTCTGAATGCTGAGGGAGCTGAGCACTGAGTCACAATTCAATGCTCAAGGTCCCTCGGCAGCCAGTGGCCTATCATTTCCTGCACTACCATGCCCAGCAATGGCTATCTTCATTTCACACAGGAGAACTCTGAGGCCAAGAGAGGGACAGTTCCCTGAATCAGGAGGGATTCAGAACTGCAGCTCAGGTCTCTTGGGGCAGGACAAGTCTGGGGGACCTGGGCTGGGCCTGGAGGGGCTGATGGAGAAGCAGGGCTCAACCCTTCCTGAGAGCAGTGTGGAAGGGGAAGGAATCTATGGAGTGGGGTGGGCCAATGTGGGCCTGTGTCTGGGCTCTTGTTCCCTTCTAGCCTTAACCCCCAGGCCTGTGTGAACCCCAGACATCTGTGCCTTACCTCCGGGATGGCAGAGAAGAGGGAATACTTCCCCCATGCTCCTGGTCACCAAGCTCTCCACCCGGAGCGTGGGGGAAGCTGTGCGAAACTGTCTTTCTCAAAGGTCCTGTAGCTTTTCTCGAGCAGGGTCTGTGGCATTTATCTCAGAGGGGTGCTGCAGCATAGTGCAGAGAGGGTTTGAATCCTACCTCCACTCAGTACTAATTAATAGTAAAGTGATCTTGAGCAAGTGGCTCCACCTTTATGCACCTCCACTTTGCCAGGTCTAGAGTGGCTATCATACCAGGCGAAAGGTACAACGGGCCCAGCACAGGGCCTGGCTCACAGATGAATATTTGAAGGAGTAAGAGACACCTGAACTGGTTGTTGAAGATTTAAAATTTCTCAGGATTAGGGTTCTGGGGACTGAGTTGTGAAGGTTGCCAAGTGGAAGGAGTTGGGGTGAAGCTGGAGAGAGAGGCCAGGACCCCAAAAGGCTTGAGCAGGCACCATGCTGAGAAGTTAGGGCTTAATCACCGAGGCCCATGTTTTTAAAAAAAACATGGAGCCCAGATGTTGATGGACTCCCCTTGGAACTGTATCCAAGGCTGTTATGTGAGGGCACCTGCAGATGAATGTTTCTGGGGAGAAATGTCATGAAGACATTTCTTGCCTTCATGATGCTCTAAGAAGTGTTGGTCAGGGACCCCCAACAAGGTTTAGAGTCGTGGAAAAAAGGGGAAGAGGGTTTGTATTTCAGCAGAAAAGAGGCAAAATCAGATTTGTGCTTTATTAAAAAGGGAAGTATTAGAGGGAAGCAAATCACAATCTCTCTCTGTCTTCCACAGGGAGACAGAGTGTGCTGGGGAAGAGGCCATCCTAGGCAAAGCCTGCCTGTATGTGGGAGGGCAGGGCTGGGCAGAGTTTCCTGCCAGGATCCTGAACCCTCCCTCGCACTTCTACCCATCACTGGCCCCCTAGGTGTTCCCTTTCCCAAGAACTTCCAGCAGGTCTGCACCAAGATCCTGACCCGCCTCTTCCGCGTCTTTGTCCATGTCTACATCCACCACTTCGACAGCATCCTCAATATGGGGGCTGAGGCGCACGTCAACACCTGCTACAAGCACTTCTACTACTTCATCCGCGAGTTCAGCCTGGTGGACCAGCGGGAGCTGGAGCCACTGGTGAGGCCAATCCCCTACAATCTGCCCTCCCCCACCAGGGCCGGCCTCTGAGTTTTCGGATCCAAAGGCTACCTGCTTTAAGAAAATGCAACATTCAGGTGGATAAATTAGGGAAAGGCAATTCATTTAAAAGCGACTTTGTACCTTAATAGAGAATTCATTCAATCGTCAGTTTACAAACCCAGATCTGCACCCTGGAGTTGGGGTGGGGGGGGCAGGAAGGGCCAGGTTTGGGCAGAAGATCCCTATGGTTTGGGAAGGGGCTCCTGGCAGGTTGAACTCTGACTGACACTTCCCCCACCCCCACCCCCCAACTTTGTGTCTCTACAGAAGGAGATGACAGAGCGGATCTGTCACTGAGCCTAGGCCTGGACATTGTTGCTTATCAGATGATCATCTGAATATAGAGTGGCTAGGGGAGGGGACCCTCAGGAGTCTTGTGGCAGAGGAACCTGAAGGCCCTGGGACCCCCCCACACACCCAAAGCCTCTGGACTTCTGGTTCTCTGGAATCCTCCCACATGTCCCCTTGACAGCTTGTGAGTGGAGAAGGGGAGGGAGAATTTAAAGGTGGGCAAACAGAAGGAAAGGAAGAGCTAAACCTCTGACATGAAATCTGGGGGTGGGATAGGCTAGAGGGTTTCCACTCTGATACTTGACCCTCCCATGGTGGTTCCCAAGCCTATCTGGGCAACGTAGACGTGGCTGAGGTGATGGCAAGACAGATATGAGAGCAGCCTGTGTGTGAGTGAGCACAGATGACTATGTGTGTGTGAGTGTGTGTGATTTTGACTATGGAGTGTGTCTGTGAGAATTAGCCACCTTAGACTCTCCCTGGCACCTAGGGGGACCTCATAAATGTTAGGCAAATGGATGGGTGGGTGGAAGGAACAAAGGAACAAGGATGGGAGGGAGGAGGGCTTGGGACCATCAGACCATGACCACTGTAGGAGTAATGACAGTTCACTGTCCCCAATCGTTGTGTCCCACAGTGTCTGCAAGTGTGCAAATTGTGGTTCCAGATATATACAGCTCCATGTTTGAACCTTCTAAGCTACCTTCTTCCATCAGCATGAATTCTGGGGAGTTGTGGGGAGGTGGGAAGGGGGACCTTGCTCTGGGTACTGAAATCCCTGGCCCACCACAGGCACAGGTTCTGATAGCTCACCCAGAGATGTTCATCAGCCATCATTTCACTCATTCCCCAGCCTCCAGAAAGGCCAGATTATAGACAGTCTCTTGGAGGTTCGGGGTGAACCCTCACACCCACAATGGTCCTCTGGTCCTTAAATTGGGAATCATATGCTCCAGTCTAGCTCTAGGATTTATATAGACCTGGCTCCCAGGATCTGAAGCCTAGCAGAGTATAACCATCCAACCCAACGATCTAGTGGAACTTGAATTGGGAAACTCAAGTCTTGTCTCCCATCCTGGCACATTAAGGACCATGTGAATGGTGAATGGACTCTTCCAGGCTTGGAGAGCCCCCATCCTGCAAGTACTTGCCTTCTTCCCAACCATCTCAAGACATAGAAGCTGGTTGTCTCTCAGAGCATAGCTGTTCACAGAGAAACTGGGATGTTCATTCAGTACACCATTACTCAGCACCTTAATGCCTAGCTCTGTGCCCACACCCGAAGGTGGGGAAATTGAGGCAGGAACAAAGCCCTTTCCTCCCAGAGACTCCATGCTGGCAGGCCGGGATGGAGAGCCAGAAAAGACGTGAGGATCATCTAGTCTCACAGAATCTTCCACGTACATAGGAGGAAACTGAAGCCAGGAGGAAATGAGGGAGAAACTATCCTAGACTTCACCTCAAGGCTTTGTGGAGCTGGAGTAGAAACCAGGTTCCCCCATGGCCTGTGGCTTGCTACAGAGGGAAATGAGAAGCACGTAGATAGGGGGTTTGACAGCCCCTCTCCAGGACACAACTGTTCCTGCTTTGAGCAAGGATTTCTAGCCTGATGCCAACATGCCCCACTTTTCTTCAGGTCTGCTAGGGTTATCTATTGAGCCCAGCCTCCAAAGTCAAACCCCTCTTCGTGGCCCAGCAGCTGCCTGATCTCTGGGGAAGCAGATGAAGCTCCTGAAGCCAGCCAGCTGGACCTGGGGACTGCTGCCTCCAGAGAAGTTCCAAGAGAACCAACTGGCCCAGGAGTTTTGCCAAAGGCTCTGGAGTAAGGGTGTCAAAGATCCCCCCCAGGGAGGACTATGGATTGGAAAAATGAATTCTAAGCTGTGGCCAGTGCTGATTGTAGAAGGGGGTGAAGGGTGGGGAGGGAGGGGGGAAATCTATTTTTGTGAAGCAGAGGGAAGACTTTATTGTTATTTTTGGTAAAATAAAGGAGGCAAACTAAAGCAGCACTGGTGGGAAGCTGTAGTCTGTGTGCCACATGGCTCCTGCGCAGGCTGTGGAAGGGGCTGGGCCAGAATGGGGCAGGGAGGGCTTTTTGTCCCGGGCCATATGGAGTGCTGGCTGGTATGGTCACATCTGGCACAGCTCTCCAGGTTGGAGACACCGAGATTTTCCCAGGGCTCTGGGAATTCTGGACCAAGAATTCCTGGCAAGGCTAAGGCCTTAGGAATAGGAAGGACTGGCCCTTGCCTTTGGGGAACTTAGTCTCTTGGAAGAGTCCTTATTTCCGCTCAGGTTGCCTGGCACAGACTGTTCTCACCCCCTTAATCTGGTGGTTTATTGGAGCCAATGGATGAAGGAACAGGGCATAAACAGAGTTCTAACCCTAGACATAGCAGAGGAAGCTTTTCTCAAGAAAAGGCTGTTTGTTGGGGGTAGCAGGACATGGGACTGACTCCAGAGCTTATTCCCAGGAGACACTTGAGTCTTTTCACTTAGGTATAGCTTTCATTCCACTGCCCCTTACTTGCAACTGCCCAGATCAGTTGAAAAACAGCTTGGTTCTTAAGAGTCAGCAAAGGCCCACTTACAGCTCTCCCCTCTACCTAAGAGGGAAAGAGCCTGGCTTTGTACAACAGGTCTCCTTGGAGGCAGAGGCTGGGGTTCTACTCCCAGCCCAGCCCCTGACTATGGCAGGCCTCTCCATATCTCAATTTCTCCCATCTATTTCATGACCAGAAGTGGGAGCAAGAAAATGATTAATTCTAAGCTTCTTCATTATTAACAGTGTGAATCATTCACAATAATAACAGTAATAGCTAATACTATAATAGCTTGTTGAATCAAGTTTATCTTTGGCTAGCTGCTTAGCTCCCTTCTCGGTGCCCAGTATCTTTCCTTTCATTTGCTCTAGGATTTGTAAGGGCCTCCACTCTGCTGCCCCTTCTTCTTGCTCTCCAGAGGAGGCCCCAATCCAGCATTCTAAGAGGTGGCTCTGCTCACACACCTCCTATGACAGGTCACTCACTACTTAATTACTGGACAGCGGGGTCTCTTAGAAAGGTCAGGCTCTGTGATCATAGGTATTTTGAAATACACCAAGGCAACAACAGTATAGAATAATCTCAGGACTGTGTGGCCAAGGCCTGGACCTTATAAGCCATCACAAAACTGCTTTGAGAAGCTCAGAGAGGGATGGTTAGAGAAGACTGAACAAAGATAGAGAGGAAGGAGGAGAGAAAAGAGCACCCCCCCCCCACCATTCATAGGACAAAACTTGGCAGGAGAGGGTCCTGGGAGAGCCAATTTATTGGAGGTAGAGGGACAATTTGGTTGGGCAGCCAGGCTGTAGAAGGCTTTGTTTTCCTGGATCCATAAAACTACTTGGAGTGGGGAAAAAGAAAGTACGCCATTCTCCCCACCTTGGGAGAGAGCATCCACCTATTGAGAAAAGGCTGCCCCTCCATGAACCCTGCAGGCTCTTCTTTGGGGTTTCCTGCCACCACTTGCACTTCCCCAGAGTTGTATGTAGTGTCTTGTGAAGGGAACCTCAAGCATAGCTGGAGCTTCACCTGATTTGGGGGAACCATCCTTGAACCCTTCCTCCTCTGAGTTCCCCAGAGCCTTCCTCTCTGGTGTTAACTGAACTTGATTTCCATATGGGGGACATAGCAATTTTGAGAACCTGTATTGGAACATAGGTCTGAGTGTCTCAGGGGCAGCTGGTTATTGAGACACTTAGGGAACAGAGAGGGGAACAGGCCAGTGTGGCATCTGAGGACATGAAGCTTGAATGGGCCCAGAAGGTGATGGTGGGAGAGGTCAGGATACCTGGAGCCCTTCAGGTTGAACTGCAGGATTCTGGAAGTGACTGAATACAAACGCTTTGGAGAAGAAGCCCCTCGCAGGCCTTCATCTAGACTGAAAATCTAGCAAAACCCTGAATGTTCTCAAATGTTCCAGAACTACTCCCATCATACAGATGTGAAGACTGAGACCAGAAGAGGAAAGGGAACAAGTGTTTTTCAGATGGATGATAGGAAGTCCAAGAAGCTCTTTAACTAGCATTGCTCACCAGACTCTCACAGCAATCCTAAGACAGGCAGGGAAGGATATTTCCATTTCACAACAGAGGAAACACTCAAGAGTCAGGACCTGAACTAACCCCAAGTCAGCACTCTACCTCATCACACTTGCATGCTGGGAGAGGACCAGGGCTGTTTGAAATACTAATTTATTTGCAGTTGGTTTTCTCCAAGAAATTAACTTTTAAGTCTTTTTATTTTAAACTACTGGGCGAGTGTTTTACTTAAGGGGAAGCTCCACCGTAAAATTATAGGAACCCAAACCTTTTAAGACTGTTTACAGAATTAGCTCTCATTTTAGAAAAGACTGGCAGCAAATATCTCCGTGTGTTAAAAGGCATTTTAAAAATGCCTTCCTGGCGTGCAGAAGCTCTCGGTAAATGTTAATTACACCTGTGGCTTCCAGGACTCCTCCCTAATGGTGCTTCACAGGCTTCTCGAGACCTTCTCTCTGAAAAGACAGTAGCGGCGGAGCTAAGCCCCACCCACTTCCCAGCAATCTCCCCGCCCCTCTATGACGCCTGCGCAGTTGGCTGAACTCGCCCCCACCCTCTCCATCGTAAGATAAGGCACAGATCCGCCCCCTCTGGGTCGCCTGTCCCCTCGGGTATAGTACCGCCCCTTCCGCATGCCCGGTGGAGCTGGCTGCAGGTCGGGCAGCGCGCGACCGCTCCTGTGGCGAGTCCCCTGAGGGAAAGACGAGACAGTGAGGTATCCCTGCAAGTGAGACGGAATTTGGGGGAGGAGGGTGGTCTGTGAGTGAGTCTGCTCCGGAACAGCGAAGTTAGGGCCTTCTGAACTGTCCGTGGGCACGACCCGATTCCGCTGCGGAGATCAGATAAGGGGACGCTTCTTTAGGGTTTCCCCAGGGTTCCATCTGTGCAGAACTCAGAGCACAGCGTGTGTCCCCGGTCGGGGCTTGGGTGACAGGTGTCCTAGCTTAGAGCTCAGTCGGGGGCCGGTTTGAGGCTGAGTCCCTGCCAGGCTATATGGATGGGTTCAGGTCTCAGGCAGTGCAACGTCATGAGTAGTTTTTGATGCGAGGAATTCCTAATATCTTTGTACTACATTAAACTGTTTTCATTGGAAAGCTCCTGACATGTGCGGGTGGCTGTACAGTGAGGAGATAGAATAGTGTCAAGTGCAATCTCTCTCCTTAGGGAGGGAGTTTCCAAGCTACCTGTCAGATGGTAGGCAGTGGGGCCAGAATGCAGAGAGGAATGAAGCGTTTGAACTGATCAGGTCAGGGTCAGGCAGTCCTGGGTTGAGATCTCACCTCTGCTGCTTCCTATCTGTGTGTCCTTGAGCAAGTCATTGCCTCTCTCAGAGCTGTAGTTTCTCCTGTACAAAAAGGGCAAAGTAGGGTCATGTGAAAGTTGAATAGAGTTACATGTCATGTGCTATGGCAATGAACTAGGTCTTTTTGGACTAGGGTACTTCAGAGAGGCCCTGGGGGGAGAGTTGAGGTGACTTAGGTCCTGAAGCCTCAGTGGGATTTACAGGTGGAACTGACCTTGCAGAATGGGAATGGAACTAATGCTTATTAACCATTGCCCATGTGCCAAGTGCCATGCTGGGCAGTTGGCATATATTGCCTCACTGGCTCCTCAGCCATTGGCCAGGTGCTTTCAGCTCAATACCCTTAGCTTCAGCCCCTCTAAAGAGGGTTGGGCTGGAAGTAATGTAAAGTAGAGAGCCAGTGCTTTTTCATATGAAGCTGGGCCAGCTGGAGACTTTGGTGCCCCATTTTTCCAACTTGGTTCACATGAACTCTTCCCTTACTGTGATCCAGCAGGATAATTGGGTTTTGACTGATTGGGAGGCCTGTTACTCTAGTGCTCTAAGTTTTGATGGTAGAGCACCTGGGAAGTGAGCACTTCTTTAATTCAGATTGCATGGAGTTGGACGATGACAAAGAGAAGCTCTGTGAACAGGAGCTGTTGGATTCCTGCACATGGTTCCGTAATGCATTCAGTTTCCTGTGATGTGGTCCCATAATAATCAAATAACTTGATTCCTTTTGCATCCTCTTTATGGGTGCCCATAGGACCTTCCTGAGACACTGTTCTCATCATTTTGTTCTCATCTCATCTCTCTTGAAAAACTTTGTGCAGCTTCATTGCCTACTATATAGGGTTTGAACTCCTCAGCCCCATGGGCACAGTTCTCCATAACCTGTGCCCAGCCTCTCTCCTGTCCTGCTTCCCTTTGTCCTCCCAAACCTGCACCCTGTGACCCAGTCAAAACAAACTACTTATTACTCAAACACTCCCTGCATGTTCCTTTGTCTGTATTCCCTCTGCCTGGAGTTCCCTCCTCCACATCTTTCAAGGCCCATGTCTCATGTGACCTGTCAGTGAAGCTTCTCTGATTCCCCTGCTGGATTAGTTGCTCCTGTTCCATCCTCTGTAGCAGAGGCCACAGCTTGAATACAGTCTGTTCACCGTCTGCCTAGGGGTATTTCACCTCATGTGTACTGTGAGTACATTGGTGGCATGGGACGGTACCTGCTTCATCCCTCCTCTGCCTGGCACATAGTAGGCCTCTGCAATGTTTGTACTTGAATGAGTCAGTGAAATTTTTATTTACTGGCTTTGGTTTTTGTTTTATGAGCTTTCAGGTTTAGAATGGGCCTTTGCATTTTTCCTTCTCTTGGTGCCTAAGGAGAGCCCTGGTATAGACTGATCATGCCCTAATGTCAGGCATCAAAGGCAAGAAAGTGCAGGTATTCTGCACAAGAAAGGGTTCTTCGTTGCTGCTCTTGTTTTCAGGCTCTCATCTTGCCTTTGCTGTGAGTTTTATTGGAAGGGAGGCGGTGCTGTGTTCAGATACCTGCACTGAGTATGATATAGTTCACAAAGGGCAAAGCCTGCACGGGGTTTACTAGTCGATAGTCTTGTCCTTGGCCCCTTCCATCTGGGAACCAGCAGCTACATTCACATTTTTCGTTGCCAACAGCTTTAGCAAATGAAACAGAAGGCTTTTTGTTGTTTGTAGAAAAGATACATTGTTGGAGGTAGAAGGAGCGTGGGTGGGAGCCACCTGGTGCTACCTCTTTACTTTTACAGATAGGGAAAGGCCCAATGGGGAAAGGACTTGATCAAGATTGCACAAGGAATCAGTCAGTGGCAGAAGTAGTACCGGAAGTGAAAACTCCTGGCTTTTTATGTTTCCAGTCTACTGCATTGTTAATATACCGAACATTTATTGAGCGCTTACTGCGTGGCAGGTACTGTTTTAAGTGCTTTATATGTAACATCTCAAAACTCTACTGTATAGATTTGGAACCTGAAGCAGGTAGAAATCATTCAGATCTACTTTAGGACTCCACAACTCTGGTTTCTAATATGGTTTTAATGGCAATCATCTCCTAACCAGCGGGGCGGGGGGTGGGGGACAGTTCTCCAAAGACCTTGTTCCCCGATCACCCTACCTCTGTGGATGGGTGACGGCCCCTTGACAGTGTCTACTGACATCCCAGAGGGATTCTTGAGAGGAGTCCAGAGTGTGTTGGAAGAATGGTTAAAGGAATGAGGCAAATTGACAAGGGTATTAGTGGAGCTTAGTTTAAGAACATTAGTATACTTTAAAAATTGCATGTTTATCAAGTCAGGCAGTAAATGTAGCATTTTAGAGTAAACTCAATCCAGGATCTTTCTGTAAAAGATTCCCAGTCAAGGGATAGCAAGATTCAATTCAATAAACAAATGTTGATGGAAGTCTTGTTGTATACAAGACCAAGGTATTGAGAAATATACAAAATCTCTCATTTCTTGTCCTCCTGTGAGTAATTGTCTTCTTAGGGCCTTTTCCCTCCAGTGTAGTTGCAAAGATACATAAGTATGTAAATAACTGAAATCAGACTGACTATGGTAAATGTAGTAAAGAATACAAACAAAGTAGGAGTTTGGGAGGAGAAATCAATCCCAATACAACTAAAGGGGCCCTAGAGAAGGATTCCTAAAGGTGGAAAATTTATTCTGGGCCTTGGAGGAAGTTAATTCCTATGAGAAGAAGCAGCTTGAGCAGTGGCCTAGTGATAGAAATGAACAGGTGTGTGTGTGTGTGTGTGTGTGTGTGTGTGTTGGGAGAGAGGGATGGAGTTGGTGAGGAGTGGTAATATGCTGAAATGGTGGTTTGTACCCAAAATGTAGAGAAGAGAGTGGGGAGAAGAACACTCACGTTTACCAAGTGTCTGCTGTACTTTGTGGTTTGCAATATGTTAGATGCTTTACACACTATAATTTAGTCAATCCTCACAATCCTGTAATATGGGGATATTTATTCCTGACTTAAAGATGAAGAAATCATTCCTCAAAGATTAAAGTAATTTGCCCAAGATCAGGTAGCAAATAAGTGGTAGAGCTTGATGCAAATCTGTGAGTATTAGACCCATGTTCTTTCTTCCATTGTGCTGCAAGGCTCTGTATACAGGCCATGACTGGGCTGTTCACCGTGGCTGCAGAATGGAGGCTAGACTGGAGCAAAGAAGGGCCCTGAATGGGGACATCAATGAGGAAACTGTTGGAATAGTTCAGTTCAGGCTTAAACTGTCAACAACTGACCTGCAATGGAAAATGCCTGGTCTAGGGTTGCTTGATCGGTTTAATATGTGAGCATTATAGCAGCTCCTGTAGTATCATAAATCAGTGCATTGCCATCCTTTGCTAGTAGGACCTTAGAATCAATTTATAGAGGCTTCTGGCACCCTTGTAGTTCAGGCATAGGTTCTGATGTGAGATTTGCTGTTCATTACAAAAGTGCCTAGGAAGGGACCCGTTTGGCCCATACCCGTCCTTCATTTTCTCACCCTCATATTCAACAAGAATCTATAAGGAGGAAAGAGGACTACACTTGGGGGTAAGAGGCTGGTATTCAAGTTCTGGGTCTGCTCCTTATCATCTGTGAGTCAGTCTCAGCTTCTTTCTCGGCAGTGGGGGGGTATTTTGGTTAACTTCTGAGATCTCTTCTCTTGATAATGCCACACGTAGCGTTGCTCTTCCTGGCTTGGGGCAGTATAAGGGTGTACCTGAGAATATGAAACTGGATTCAGAGAGACTAGGGTTTAAATTCTAACCTCTCATCCTTTTAGAGAGACAGTAGTTAGGTATGCAGACTCTTAGAGTTGGACTGCCTGGGTTTTAGTCCTGGCTCTGTCACTTGTTAGCTATATGCTTTGGTCAAGTTATTTAACCTTCCTGGGTCTCAGTTTCTTCATCTGTAGAATGGGGATACAAATATTACCTATGTCATTGGGTAGCCATGAGGATTGAGATGACTTATGTTAAGCACTTAGCGCAACTCCTGGCAGAATAGGTGTTTAATGAATGTTAGCTTTAATAGTAATAATATTAACAATTATTATTAATGTCCAATTAGATATTGTTTTTATAGAAGGTATATTAGGTATTTATTTTCTCTCCCATCTTACTCTGACACCGTTGCCTTCTCTTTCTTTCAATTGCCCCATCTGGAAACTTTGAAATACTAGATTGTTTCATCACAGGATTGCAAAGCGTGACATGAAAGAAAATGCCTATCAGGGTCAATAAAAAGTCTTTGGCTCATTAGAAAACCTTACCTGACTTACGTTTTACCCACCTTGCTCCATGGTAAACAGGAACACAGCGGCACGTTTATTCCCTTTTGCACAGCCTTCAACAAAAGTACTAAGCAAGACCCTCCAATTCACTTGCCAAAAAATACAACAGTATCTTTGGAAAAGTGGTACCTAATTTGGTTTTTTTCTTCTCTCCTCCTTAAACCCCTCTGGTATTAACTTAAGCCATTTTTCTTGTTTCATATTTCATGAATATGGAAAAGTCCCTTCTGATTATAGAGAAAGGATGGAGTCATGATTTTCTCATGAGAACCTTTTGTGTACTTAAAGCCAGAATCAAATTAGGCCTCATCTTGTCGTCCCCAAAGTAAAAAGCCTTAGTTTCTTTTACCTTACTCTTAAAACTGACTCTCCATTGCTTCGATCTCACAGTTGTGCTTCTTTTCTTTGTCTTTGGTTTTCCTATTGTACTTCTTGGCAACAACCCAGATTGTGCTTAGTCAGCTAGTGAGTCCAACCAAAACAGTTTAAGGGAAGAATAACTTCAGGTGTTTCTCTTCATTTTTTCACATTGATTGTTGGCCTTGTGCCAGGCCCCGTGCTTGGTGTAGGGAACCCAGAAATGAATCCAACATAGTCTCTGCCCTGTCCCTAGCTCACAAGGTAGGGGACGATGTGCAACAAAATGTTATAGGTGATTGAATTGTACATAAGTGTGGGAAGTTGTAAATTGTTGAGGGCAATTCGGTAGAAACACTCTGTTTCACCTGGACCGTAGGTCAAGACTTCTGTCCAGGAGTAGTAAGACATAATGCAGGATGGATGGTCTTGTGCAAGTTTGTGGGGTCCCTGAGTGACATCACAGGAGCTTGGGGTTCCAAAGGCAGTGGACATCCATTGGAGGTTTTGGAGCAAAGAAGTGACAAGTTCAAATCTGGCTTTTTGGACCAAGGACAGAGATTCCACAAGCCTTAGTTTTATCTGCCCATCACTAATGTTTTCTGTCTTGAAAGTGTTATGATGGATCCCTTGTTTTGTATACTTGGCTTTTTTTTTTCCTCTAAAACTCCTATAGAAAAGCTAGTTCTTCAGCTTGGGTGAAACTGTATGCCCTGTGCAGCAGGAAATTTATGAAGAACTGAGAGAGAGAGTTGGGTGCCCAACCATACAAGACCCAGTGCAAGCCAGTCTGGGTTGGTTTGGTCTGGCCACGTTCACCCTTCCCCAGCCCTACACCAAGAGGAGGTACAAGAACGAGGAAAGGATTCCAGGGCTTAGCTGAGTATTTGGTAAGGAACACTAAGGAGATGCAGGCAGACTGAGAGTCAGACATTCTTGCTGAGGAGGAAAGGAGCCTCGAAGGAATTTGGAATGTTGCTGGAAGGCATCAGGGCCAACCGCACTCAGAACCTGCGTCATGTATCTGAAAACCTCCCGATTCTCTTTGCTTGTGTACTTTGCTAACAGTTTATTCCCTCACGCTGCTCAGTTGTGGTTTACAGAGTACTTTTCAAGGCCACGGCTGATCTGGCAAGTCATATCCCAAGCTCGAATAATGGTTACTATTTATTGAGCACCTACTATATGCCAGGCATTTTTGCCATGAACTGGGTATATATTAACTCATTTAATTCTCACAGCAGCTCTGTGATGTGGATGTTATTGACCCCATTTTATGGGTGATGAGATTGAAGCACAGAGGGGTCATAAGTATTATGTCCAAGGCTTCCTCATTTGTATGTGGTAAAGCCAAAATCTGAATCTGGGCACTAATGGCTGGAAAGCCCAGGGGTTTTCCACCTTCCCAGCCCTAGAGTGGCCCCAAACAGCAGAATAGCACAAAGTTCATAGAGGAATTCCGAGGGTTATTTTTACTGTAGCCCTCCTAGAGTGGAATCAGGGTGTGTAAGAGTGTGTGCAGAGGAATGGAGCTGGAAGGAGGGGAAATAAGCTGAGTTGGCCAACTTGCCCACAGGCCATTTCTGGCTCACTACCAGTTGTGATGTATACCACAAGGCAAGAATGTGTTTTACATTTTTAAATGGGGGGGGGATTATAAGAAGATTAACATTTTGTGGCATGAAAATTGAAGTTTCGGTTTCCATAAATATTAAAATGTAGCCACAGTCATTCATTTATGTGTTGTCTGCCTGTGTTTTCTCTCTACAAAGCCAAAATTCAGTAGTTGTGACAACTGAGACCATCCAACACACAAAGCCTAAACTAGTTACTATCTGACCTTTTATAGAACAAATCTACCAACCCCTATGATAGGCAACACGAAGGAAGAGACCAAGGGGTTTAATACCATGGCAAGACAAAAGGCAAAGAGTTGAAGTTCAAGGTTGTCTCTGGAAGTGTTGTGGCCATGAGGAGAGAGAGTATAATCTGAGCTTCTCTGAGCCCTAGAAATTATTTCCTTGGGCCACAGAGATTTGTTTGGGAATAAAACACAATAGGAAGGACTATTCTATGTGTTAACACTTTCAATTGGATAATAAGGAAATATTTTATAGATGAAGTAATTCATTCAGATATTTTACTAGAGCCCCCCCCCCCTTTTTTTTTGGTGCCAGATGCTGTCTTGCCAAAGATACAAAGATGAAAAAGATACATTCCTGCCTCTAAGGGGCTTATGCCCTAGTGGGAGAGCCGCATATGCATGCTCTAAGTATTTTAGCTAGCCTTAAGTATTTTAATAGTGTACTGTGAGTTCAATTAAATGCTGGATGAAGTAGGGAAAAAAAGAGTCAGGGACTGTTTCTGTAATTTATGGGATTGCTTTCAGCAATTTGCGACGGGCCTTGAAGAAAGAATAGGTGTTACTCTTCGAAAAGCTACACAACAGGCTAAGGGAAAGCCTGACTGTGAGTATTTGGAGCTTATGAGACTGGAAGAGAAGGAGACATTGGAATTGATTTAAAGGTTCTGTTGCTGGGCAACTGGCAAGAGGATACAGTCTGATAGAGGAGAAGGAAAAGGAGGAAAGAGGCAGTGGATGGGGTTGGGGATGAGTTCAGTTGGGGACACGTGGTTTGAGGAAATGGTGAAATACATCCGGCTTCCAGTTAGAAAACTATTTAAAGAAATTTTGGCACAAGGTCCCCAGAATTCAGATTTAAGCTGCATTTTTAGAGCTTTTCCATTCAGAAAAGGGGAAAAACACATTCATATTTTAGAGGAATTCACAAATCTACTTTGACACATGGTAACTGCAGCCACGAGATTAAAAATAGCAGCGGACAGAAAATGAGCTCATCAGATAGAAAACTACCAATAATGATGCATTTGGCATAAAACTTTGTTCCTGTGAATGCCACCTGCTGTTCTCAGCATCTACTTTATTTTCTTGCCTCTATTGCCCCGGGCCACCACCCTCCCAACCCCCGTCTGTGAGGCCCAGACAAAAAGGGAAGGGTCAGCCTTTACTTCCTGCCTGAGGTTCCTCAGCAAACAGAGGTGTTGCTATCTGTCATCCAGGTCCAGTTATGTCTTTTGGCTCTAGAATTCCATAGGGGAAACAGAATCTGCAAACTTTGACTCACTTATTAAATCGTTAAATGCTTAATGTGAACATTTTCAAATGCTCAAATGTCTGATTTTAAAGGCCGGGGAAATCTGTGATTGCCTCGCATGTAACTCCTTACTGGTATAGCACGTAGGTTTGGGGAACAGTTAGATTGATCTTTATCTTCTCTGGTTCTTTCAAAGAAGTCAGCATTTTGATATGCTTTCTATTCTCACTCTTTGAAGACCCCTTTCATGCCAGACGTGATGAAGCAGAGGAGAGCTGAAGCATGTCTGCCACGTACAGAGACCGTTGACCCATTTCCTGTGGCCAGAAGACAGCAACCCTCTGTCCCAAGCATTATTTTATTTGGAATTTAAAGTTTATAGAGAGTTTTCTTTCCAAGAGTTGGGCAAACTTATAGGTAAGATTGGATATACAATTTTACTCAGACTTTTAGATTGCTTCAGGCTGAAATGATCTACTTCCAGAGAAAGGAGTCCGTCAGACATTTCAGCGTTCAGCTGGGCTGCCTGGCATACCTAAGACAGGGAACTTGAGAGGGAGAAGCACACTTGTACCAGAATAAAATGGCAGAGAGGCTCTTAAGGAAAACCGTGCAGTAAGGAAAACGTACTTTTTTACTTTTAATTATAAAACAACTGTATCATAACAAAACAAAATGAAATAAAACAGAAGTATAAAAAGTAAAATTCTGCCCCACCCAATTTCATTCTCCCAAAGAAGCCATTGTTAAAATAGCTCAAGATGTATCTTTTCAAGTATGTTTTTAAATTTATATGTGACGTATACAATGACATGTCGAAGTGTTTCGTATCACACTCTAACCTGAAGTTTTATCATGCCTGGCAGGTAGTAAATAATGCCTCATTTGTAGACTGGGTCAGATGAGGGCTGGGTGAGAATGGTCTTAGCCCAATTTGTGGGTTTTCATGCTTTGCTGCTGTGTCACCCTTCACCTGAAGCTTCCCAGTGGCTTTACTGTCTTCCATGGCGCCCCATCCCCTACAAGCTTCCCTTCCTGAATTCTCCCTTTCCTTGATGGTCCTACTGCTCTTGGGGTTATGTGACTTTGTTTAATAAGCATATATGGAGGTCCTCCTCTGTGCCTGGCTCCACACTAGGCACTGGGGAAAGAGAGATTAGACACAGAGGGGAGTAGGCTCCAGTTCTATCTCCAGTCCTTTGGCAAGACCAATTCTGCTTCTTTCTCTTCTTTTCTATCCCTGCCTTAGTTATAAGCCTTCCTTACCTTCCTCCGGGTTGTTGCAGCAGCCGCACTCCACCCTCCAGCCCCTCTCCACACATTACGGCCAGTTCGATGGCCCTAAAGCACAATCCAGTTGTACACAGTCCCTCCCTGTTGTGAGGAACAGTGGTTCACAAGTGTGCTCTGCAAGGCTTGGGGACCCTAGAAATCCTTTCAGAGTATCTGCAAGGTCAGAACTATTTTCATAATGGGACCAAGATGTCTGTTGTTACAGAGCAACTGTGGGCAGCACTGCTGGGCCTGAGCATAAATCAAGTCAGTGGCTCCGAACTGTGCCAGCAGTCATTGCGTTCTTCACTGCCACTCACTCAGAGTCTTTTTTTTTTTAATGCCATTTCACTTATGAATGTCCTTGACTAAACAGTAAAATTATTAATTATTGAATCTCAAGCCTTGAGTGTACATCTTCTTAATATTTTGTGTGACAGCGGGAATGCCCAGAAAGCACTTCTGCTTCCCCTCACAGCAAGTGATCTCGAGGAACAGCACGTGTGGGATGTTTGAACTGCAGGCTGAGCTCCCCACTATTTTAATTTTTACTCGAAAGAATTACTGACCGTTAGTGCAGGTGGAAGACAGATAGGGACCAGATGTGGGGAAGCCCTATAGGCCACAGGCCTGGTTGATCAGACAGCAGCCTGCCTTTCTCAGCCTTTTATACTGTCCTTTACTACTGCTTATATCATTTTTTAAAATTAAGGTAAAATCGACATACATTAATTTCAGGTGTACAATATAATGATTCAATATTTGTCTATACCGTGAAATAGTCACAATAAGTCTAGCTAACATCTGCCACCACACATAGTCACAGAATTATTTTTTCTTGTGATGAGCACTTTTAAAACCTACTCTCTTAGCAAGTTTCAGATACACGGCACAGCACTATGAACCTCGGGTTCCCAGCTGTGCGTGGCATCCCACGACTTACTTATTTTATAACTGTACGTTTGTACCTGTGGCTCCCTTCACCCGTCTCATCCCCCCAACGCCCCACCTCTGGCAACCTCCAATCCGTTCTCTGTGCCTCTGGGCTTAGTTTTGATTTTGTTTTTGTTTTTGATTCCACATATAAGTGAGATTATACCATATTTGTCTTTCTCTGACTTGTTTCACTTAGCATAATGCCCTCAAGCTCCATCCGTGTTATCACAGATGGCAAGGTTTTATTCTTTTTATAGCTGAATGATGTTCCATTGTGTATATGTATATGTATATATATATATATATATATATATATATATATACACACACACATATATCTGTATATATATATATATATACGCACACACACATATATATTCATATATTACATTTTTATTCATGCGTTCATCAATGGACATTTAGGTTGTTTCCATATCTTGGCTATTGTAAATAATGTAAGTATTGCACTGAACATGGGGGTGTTCCAAATGGTGTTATCCATTTTCTCTGGATAAATACCCAGAAGTGGGATTGTTAGACTATATGGTAATTCTGTTTTCCTGCTTGCTCTTTTTTAAACACATACTTTCTTTGCCCCTCTCGCCCTTTCTCTTATCATTCCTCCCACCAGGAGATGCACTGACAGCTCTGAAGGCTGCTTGTGATCCCAGAATCAGAGCAGGGGAAGAAGATGGGCCTGAATCTAGACCTTTTGCCTCTGAGAATCTTACCACCCCCACTCCATTTGAGGCCTGTCCTGAATCACTGCCCTGCTGCACCTTAGCAGGCCTCAGATTTCTTTTACTGTGGTTGAGTGAGACCTGCAATCTGCATAATGCTGCCCAGCCTTACTACACACGGGGCCCTTGGGGAAACCCGACGAATGCCTGAGCCCCTGAAACCACACTTACAGACTGACCTTTGAGGGAGCTGATTTCACAGGTGGCTCCTCTCCTCCATCGTGCATGAAATTTGACGAGCCTCTGTTTGAGTGTACCCTTTCCTTGACCTTGTCCCCTACTTAGTAATGACATCATCAGAAACCAAATCAGCCAACTAATATGTCTGGCAGAAAAAGAATATAACCTTGTACCTGATACAAGAACTGCCATGAAATAATGTGGTTGAACTGATTTGTAGCTCTCCTACATTCTATTCCAAAACACAAAATACAAAGCTACCTTAGAACAAGAAGAAACTTCTGATGAATTAGGTGTCAGATTAATATAATAATAATGAAGTAGCATAATGTCCTTGCATTTATGTAAGCTGGTGCAGAGCCTACCAACCTTTCTGACATCACAGCACACAGAAAATGATACTGTTCAGCCTGACGAGAGGATCAGTCTCGCGCACGGCACATCAGCGGGGAATCTCTGTGTTAAGGTTTCTAACTAAAAGCATTCTCGTTGGTGTCTGGCTAACTCGGACTGGCTGCCCGCTTCTGCTTTCAGCATTACTGTTTAAATGCAGTGTAATAGTTTAAAGTGGGAGTTCTGAGCTAGACTATCTAGATTTAAATCCTTGCTCTGCCACTCACTAGCTCTGTGACTATGGGCAAATTACCTAATCCCTTTGTTCCTCAGTTTCTTCATCCATGAAATGTGAAAATAGTGATACTTACCTCATAGAGTTGGGAAGATTATGTGAGTTAGTACATGTAAAATGTGGTATTTGTAAAGTGCTTAGAACATTGCCTGGCGTATGGTGTCATATAAGTGTGTGCATACTATTACTGCTTATAGTAGTAGTGTTCACTCTGACAGCTATTACATGGCCTCAGAGAAGTAAATGTGGGCTCAGTCTCCCCCGACACCTCCTGAGACTGCCCCTGCCTCACATCTCTCAGTCTGGGCCTTTTCCTTAAGAGCGTCCATCCCCCTTCCTTTCATTGCCTCTGTTTTCTTTCATCTCAGTTTCCATTTGTTTGGGAGCCTTCAGTCAGGTGATGAATGAGAAAAGAGCTGGATTAATAATTGTACTCATTAGCTTGCTCTTACCTGCTATTGCTTCTCTAAAAAGCTCTTGTGACTGAGGGGAAGAAGTCTTAGAGAGTGGGAAGAGGAGCAAGTCCTAGATCTTGAAGAAAAGAACTCTAGAGTGGTTGGAAGAGAAACATGAGCTGACATAGCCAAACCGTTAGCCCACAAGTCTATTCTTAGTGGGACAGTGATCATCTGACACCACAGGCTAATGTAGGAGCTGGTTAGTTCTCTATTGGCGCTACCAAAATATGGAGAACAGAGCTGGTGGCTTTGGAGCACTGTGGCTCATAAGACTCCCTGGAGAAATGACACAGTTCTTTCAGAAGATGGGCTTTGGAGTTAGCTGCGAGAGGACATCAGTACGTGCATGTTGTGAATACCTGTTGCCTTCATAGTCCTGCTGGGGAGAGTCCTCGTCTGCTCTGTGAGTTCTCTGGGCCCTCTCCCCTTGCAGGAGCAGGTTGGTTGTTGAATCTGTATCTTTAACAGCTACTACATGAACAGTACAACTAACACTTATTGACCAACAGATTTTACAAGAAAGGAGAACACACATTCCTACTCTTATTTTCATGGAGAAAACAAGGTCAACTTAGGCTTAGGACTAGAAACATGTATTACGATCGATGATGAGCATGATCATACTATGATGGTGAGACTGCATACGCACTGCCTCTGCTTACCCCTTCGGCTGATTTGCCATCACTCCCCCACATATTCTCTGCTCCAGCAAGCCTGAACCATCTCCAGTGGCCCTAACCGGCCATTCTACCTCCCTTTCAGGCCTTAGCACATGCTCTTTCTCTGCCTCTTCCCAGCCTCCACCCTGGCCAGTTCCCACTCATCCTTCAGGTGCCAGCTTAGCTGTCCCTTCCTGTAGTTACCAGACTGAGTTAGCTGCCTCTCTCCTGCTCCACAGCACCTGGTACTCCCCTGGCACAGTGTTTGTCCCACTGTATTGAAATTGTTTTACATGTCAGTGGATTTAAGTTCCATAAGGACATAAACAATATCTTCTCTTGTATCCTCACTGTCTAGTACTGGACAGTTAGGTGTTCGGTAAATATAGTATGTGCATAATGAATAAATCAGGAGTGCTTTCACTTCTAGGTTCTTTTCTGATACAACAACCTTATGATATAAGCAGCCCAGGCCTTGCTGTGACCTCATTTTGTATATGAAGACGCTGATACTCAGTGAAGCTAAGCAGCTTGCCGAAGCTCATGCAGACAGCCAGGACTTAAATTGATGTCTCTCAGATTTGAATGTTCAATGCATTTTTTTGTTTTTACGTTTTTCCTTTTTAAAAATAGCATTCAAAAAGACAAAAGTTAGAATAGAATATTTTGTTTTCAGGATTATAAAAAAAAATCTTCAAGGCACCGATATCCCTGAGACATTTTTTTCATCAAATATTAAATTTCAATCTAGATATGATCTTTAAAAATGATAATCAAATTCTAAATTCCAATGTGCACTGGAGAAAAAATATTATGTATTTTATTGGAAAATAAACTGTGACAATAATAGTGTAAGAAGTAATACATTTTATTGTACAATTTGGAGAATACTGAAAAAATATAAGGGAGAAAATAACAATCGCCCCAGCATGCAGGGAAAACTACTACAGATTAGAAATGGCCTGGCCTTGGAAGGGCAGCACGGAGTTTGAAACCACTAACGAGAAGTTTGGCATTTGGTAGATAATTCAGCTTCTGAGCCTTGGTTTTCTCACTTGAAATATGGTGAAATATTTACTTTTTAGGATCATTATAAGAATTAGCGATAATGTCTATAAAAGCCTGGCACATAGTAGGCACTCTTTCAAATTAGAGTAGTATTAATATGTTTGTGTGTTTTTTTAACTAGACATTTTTTATTGGTTGATTGATTTTGAGAGAGAGAAACATTGATGTGTTGTTCCACCTATTTGTGCATTCATTGGTCGATTCTTGCATATGCCCTGACCAGGGATCAAACCCACAGCCTTGGCATACTGGGACGATGCTCTAACCAACTGAGCTACCCGACCAGAGCTGCGTATTTCTATATAGTTTTTCTTATCTGTTGTGTGTACATACACATGTTTTGGTTTGTTTGGGTTTTTTTTTTTAAGCACATTTATAGTAAGTATATCATTGAGTCCTCACAAGGTTGCTGGAGAAGGTGGGTATTATTTTCAAACCACTCTGTAGATGAAAAAACTGAGACCTCTAAGAAGCAAAATAATTTGGTCTTGGTGCTATGTCTGATACTGTCTGCACCAGGACTCTCAGTTTGGTCCCCTGACGCCAAGCCCAAGTGCCTCCCCTATCAGCAGTGTGCTTCCTTTCCAGCTCTGCCTCCACCAACACACAAGTGGTGGACCTGGAACCCTGCCCAAGACAAAGGCAAGGGGAGGAAGCAGTGGAAGCGCTGGGAGCCTCCACACCAGCTGGATTCAGTCTGAAAACAGAAAAGAAGTGCCCACTTCCTTCTCTGAAGTAATAGACATATTGCCCAATCCTGTAGCATGGACCAGGCTTCTTCCTAGAAAGTTAAAAACTGTTTGAGTCACAGTGTTCTTTCTGAGAGGAAACTTATCAGGGAATTCATAAAACTGAAAAGCTTTACTCAGTTGTCTCCAGGGCAAAGATGTGCCCAAATTTCTTTCAGTATGTATAGCACTCAGTACTTAAAGGGCCTGGGTGACATGCACTGTACCTGACACCTCGTATGTGCATCATTTTATACCATTTTCACTTCAGTGCATGTTTTCTGATGGCTGATTTATGTGTGACTGATAGGAGGTACACAGAAGAACAGGTGGCACTTGTGGTCTTTAGGAACACTAGGGAGATCTCAAGGCCACATAAAGTCAGAGCGCTGATTCAGTTTCTGGCAGGGTGTTTGGGAGCAGAGGATGGAGCACTGACCTCTAGTTCTGTGCAGTGATAGCATCTATTTGCATGGTGCCTACCAGTGTTTGCACAAATCTTAACTTGGAGGGAAGGAGACGTTTGAGATGGTTTCAATGGCCGAGAAGACTTCTTAGGCCAAGGGAAGGAGGTGAGCCAAAGACCCGCTCGACTACGGAACCTTGCCCTCTAAAGACTCTTATCAAATGATTGCATGCATAATAAATTAATGCCCCACAGTCCCTGCAAGTGGACTGTCTGTGATAAAATAGAGCATGTGGACAGGCTCCGGGGAAGAAACTACCAACCCTTTGGTAAGATTATGACATCTCTCCCTTCTCCCTCCCTCAGTGTAAACAGGGAAGTTAGGCATGTTTTTTCACTTTACTGTCTTCCTGCATTTTTTTTCTTCCTAGTTTCAAAAACAACTCTCCTTCAACAAGTTGTGTTTCCAAGGAAAGTCTTAACCGTTTGTCCCTTCTGGCGTACCCTCTTCCAATAAAATCCATGCAGAATAGACCAGGTACTCTATCTTTTTGTGTGTGAAACCATAAAATCTAATACTGAGTGTGCAGCAGTGCTCAGAGGTATGCTGCTTCCACAAGAGGCTCCGTCAGCCCTACTGTGGTAAACACCAAGTATAAATTGCGGCTAACAGGGTTTTCTAGCTAGAGTTGTAAGTATTTCTGAGCATCCCCTGTGAATTATAAAGCCGCCAGCCCCCTTGCCGCTCCTGCACTGGCTGCCTGTTGGCTGTTTTTCTTGTCCTTAGACCTTCCATCAGAGTGTGGGCAGGGGGTGGAGAAAGAGAAGTGAATATAAAATCTGTCCACTCTGCACGTGGCTTGCAGTGCTGGCAAGAAAATAGATGGGGACAAGGGTTGACACTGAATTGCACACAGAGGCAGAGCCAAAGGGACAATGGTCCCTCCTCAGCCTGCTGTCCAAATGGTCGGTGCCCCTCACCGCCCCCCAAGCTCCTGAAAATGAGTGACCCTGTGTTTTATTACTGTAGCATTTCTCGCTATGCTGAGCAGCTTTTTTTCTTTTAATATGCCTTGAAGAGGGTAGATACTGGAGTGCTGATATTTTCTTTTAATTTTTTGAATTCATAGTGTTGCACAAGGTATATCTTGTGCTTGAAGCTGTTGGCTAGAGTAATATTTTAAGATTCTCTGTGGATTCCTTTCATCCATGTTTTTATCTGTTCTGTAAAGTATAATTGAAAATCTGCTGTCATTAGATCCTAAAAATGGAAGGAAGAATGCACCCAAATTGAGCTGTCAGACACTTGGCTGCCTAACCACGCTTTCTGGATTGTGGTGTTGGAAGGGGCCGTCATTCTGTGTGCTTTCTCTTAATGGCTGTCGTGTGCTTGCTCCCGAGAACAGCAGAGAAGCCGTGCATCGACTCTAATCAATCTTTCTGAGCAGACTTGCCATTTCTCTGATCGTGTTCAGCTGGGGTCCTCTGAGAAGAGAGTGGGCCTTTTCCCTCAGTGGGCAAAGAGCCAGCTTCCATTTCAAAATCTCTCAAAAAAAAATTCAACAACCCAGAGCCTGTGTTTATGGAAGGTTGGTCTACAAGTCTTTCACACTGCATGCCCCATCAGCACTTCAGTGCCTCTATTTTAGAAGGATGTAAAGGTTTAATCACCCTGGTGGGGATTTAGACCCAGAAACTTCAGAGAAATCTTATTATTTCTAACTGCAGGCAAAGAGTATTAAGGCTCCACTCTGGATCAGGGGCATGACATGTTCTATAAGTAATTTATCTTTACCAGGGGAAGGCCCTACTAGAGTGTCTTAGACACAATACAGTGATTGGTACTGGCTCGCTATTCCTCCTTTTCTCTTTCCCTTTCTCAATCTCCTGCTTATTCTTATTCTGTCCCTACTTTTTTCTGCCCAACCTGTTCAGTGTTCGAATATCTGCCTCCCAAATCTTCCCTTTAATAAGGGGTACCAGGGGCTTGCCCGTGAGAGAAAATAATGCCTTTGTGATGAATGACCACATCCAGAAGCCTGGTGTAGACCTATCAGCCGCAGACTTCTGAATAAACCCTACCTGCATCCTCTCAAATAAGGAACAGAGGAGGGAAGAGTATGCCGTGGCTCCAAAGGCACTGTCTGTGCCCTTAGACAGGAAGTAATCTAACCCCCAAGCCCATCCCCTGCTCTATCGTACCTTCCCCGAGGCAATCTCCACTGAAGACCTTTTGAATCCCTGTGCCCATCCTCACAGGAATGTTACTAACCATGATTTCATTTGCATGGACCCTCGCCCAACCTCACCCTCCTTCCTGTCTTTCTCCGACTGAAGCTGAAGGATATTACAAGTGGGATTCTGCTTATGGATTCGTTGTTCTGTTTGGGGACTATAGTTTGATTGGTGGCAGATCTAATCCATGTGCTAATGAACTTGGTGAAAGCAGGCTTCTGCTGTCCTTTTTTAATCTAGCCTGTCTGTCTGAGTTTCTTTCCGTGGTTAATGATCTCCTATGATGCTTTCGCCTTTTGTTTTGCCCCCTGGGTCAAAACAAATCAATAGTCCTCACAGATGTTTAAAAACCATCAGTGTAAAGCTCCTGGGTCTCCCCCCACCCCTTTTTTTCCTTCTGGGTAAACTTACAGCTTGATCAGCACAGTGATATCTCCCTTCCATCTCCTCTTTCCTCCCAGAGATGGGCAGCAGTGAGCCCCTTCCTATTGCAGAAGGTGACACGAGGAAGAAGAAGAAACGGAAGGCCCGGGCTGCTGACTTTTTGCCCCGAAAGTTTGAAGGTTGGTGACACTACTCTCTTAGATCAGGCTGTGGCTCTCCAGTCATGGGAGGAGCCACCTGAAGCCTCTGGGTCTAGATCACGGGATCTGTGTCATCGTAGAGTCAGCTCACGGTTATGTGCGTGATAGGGATGCAAGCATCTGCACAAAGGAGTGACAGAGCAGAGATGGGAAAAGCCCCAACTGGTCAGAGCTGTACACAGAGTAAGATGGTCTGGTGTGTTCCAGCCCTTTCAGATGTGATCTTTCCTTCAGCTATTCCTGGAAGGGTTGCTGAGACGTAGAACAAGCATGTGAGAGGAAGAGAGGGCCAGGGCAGCAAATGAAACTGCAATCCTCTGTACACAAAGAACTTGACTCCGAGAGATTGCAACTACTTGTGCTGTATGAGTTCGACACTGTTTTAAGAGTGAACACTGTGTTCAGGGGACACAGCATTGGTCATCAAACATTTTGAGCATGGTGTGAGGCACCAGGCGTGGCGCCAGTCCTGTTCTCACCAGGCATGTGATGGGGTGAAGTGGGTCATCGGTCACTTCTGCCAAGTACTGAAAGGATCAGTAGCACTCCTAGGAGCGACCTGCCCCTCCATCCATTGTGTTTGTTTTGTGAAACTTGAAAGCTTCCTCTCATGGTCCCTCTTTCCAACATTGCAGATACACTAATGAATTAACTGTCTTGTAGAGCAGTTCTAGTCACAAGCCCTTTATACGCGCCAGGAATATTGTACTTCCAACCAACAGTCCATTCTGATGTGTGTCAAAGGCTAATGCTAAAGTGCCCATCGCAAGTAAAGCATGTTTTTTTAAATACTTACAAACAAAAATATGTATTCTTTTGTTTCTTTTTGAAAAAATTTTATTGAATTTATTCAGCTAACATTGGTTAATAAAATTGTATAGGTTTCAACTGTACGATTCTGTAGTATATTATCTGTATGCCCTATTGTGTGTTCACATCCAAGGTGAAATCTCTTTCTGTTACCATTTGTTCCCCTTTACCCTCTTCTACCTCCGCCCACCCCACAATCCCTCTGATAATCACCACAGTTGTCTGTGTCTGTGAGGATTTGGGTTGTTGTTTTGTTTTGTTTTTTTTGCTTAATCGCTTCACCTTTTTAGCCCAGCCTCCTAACCCTCTCCCCTGTGACAGCTATCATTCTGTTTTCTGTGTCTATGAGTCTATTTCTATTTTGTTTTTCATTTTGTTCATAAGATTGCACATATTAGTGAAATCATACAATATTTGACTTTCTCTGACTGGCTGATTTCACTTAGCATAATACTCTCCAGGTCCATCCATGCTGTTGCAAAGTGTAGGGTTTCCTTCTTTTTCACAGCTGAGTAGTATTCCGTTGTGTAGATGTACCAAACTTTTTTATCCACTCATCTACTGATGGGTACTTGGGCTGCTTCCATAACTTGGCCATTATGAATAACACTGCAGAGAACACAGGGGTGCAACAGTGTGTATTCTTTTTTTTTTTTTTTATCTTTAGAGGGGAAGAGAAGGAGAGAGCGAGAGAAACATCAATGTATGGTTGCCCTTCATGCGTCCCCTGCTGGGAATTGGCCTGCAGGGAACTGGCCTGCAACCCAGGAATGTGCCCTGACTGGGAATCGAACCACGATTGTCTGGTTCACAGGCCCGTGCTCAATCCACTGAGCTACACCAGCCAGGGCAACAGTGTGTATTCTTAAACAGCTGCCAAGACCAAACCATGATGAAACCAAGAACGTACTTAGTGTGGGGTTTTGTCTGTTTGTCTTTAACTCACACAGTAGATATGTGTATATGGATGGGGTGGAGGGGATAAGGAGAGCAGGCATGGACAAAAGTCCCGAGGTTTTTAAAACAGCTTCCAAATCAACAGGTCTTACTCTTTCAATGAAGAGCAATGATAAGAGTATTTCCTGTTATTCAGGGGTAGCTTGTGCAATTATAGGGCTTCTCATGACTCAGAGTGATAAAATCTAATTTCATGATTAAAAAATATTCTGCTCAGTCTGTGGGTGTAAGTGCTAGGCTGCCTCAGGGGGGAAAGCTGAGGAATGGAGGCCACGGGAGAAGGAGGTCAGCTCAGCAGAGGCCGTGGGGAAGCTGCGGCTGCCTTTCACGGGGCTCGGTGAGCTTGTGCTATTCGTGAGCTTGCACAGGTCACCTGACAGTTGTTTCAACCCAGGCCTATCACTCCGTTAGGACCACTCTGACTCAGCACCCTAAAAACCTCGAGGCATCCGTCTACAGTTCTGTCTGTCTCCTGTTTCCTGTGGGTGGCTCCTGGAAACTTCTCAAAAACAACCAATGAGTTTCTTTGTGTGCGGTATAAAATAAAACAGTACTGTATTCCTCTTTGTGTCACCAGTGCCTAGCACAGATCTGGGCACATAGGCACTCAGCAAATGAGTAAATGGATGCATGGTGTCCCTTCAAATTGCACCCCTCCTATAGGGATCCCCCAGATTCCCTGGATAGATGCATATAACCTTTCCCTTCTCTGGCCCCTTTTTACTGTCTTGTCTCTCTGTGATGGTATTTCCCACCGTCTGGTTTACTTTGGGGTCACTTGTGTATACATATGCCTTCCCCATCAAAGGGCAGGGACTATATTTTATTCTTTCCTCTATTCCTATTATGAGTCTAATGTGCTATCTGACACATAGTAGGTGCTCAGGAAGTAGGTGTGCCAAATCGAAACCCGTTCACTGACCTCACTTCTAAAACGGGGAACAAGATGCCTTCAGTGTGGCCTAGTTGTTGAGAAACTGAGTTCTGAGGCAGTGGGAGAGCTCATGGTCGTCCTCGTCACCGTGCTGTGAAGCCATTGTGTGCCTCGTTGTCAGGCCAAGGAAGCCGAGCGGCAGAAGCTCTTCTTCCCGTCCTAACTTGCAGAGGGTAACTCATCTTGTTAATCCCCTCACCTATTTCATCTCCAGATACGTACAGGCTGACCTCTGAATTGCTTGGAGAAGGAGCCTATGCCAAAGTTCAAGGTGCTGTGAACCTGCAGAATGGCAAAGAGTATGCTGTCAAAGTGAGTATCTCATCTGGGTGCCAGGCTTTACTTTACAAACAGTCCTTCCTAGACCAAATAAATGTCGTATTCCCCAACACGGTGGCTCAGTAAGAATCCAGGTTCCAAAGTAGTATCTGCTGGATTCAGATGTTGATTTCTCTGCTTGCTGTGTAACATTAGGAAGGTTACTTAACCTTTTGTCCATCAGTTTCCTCATCTGTAAAACAGACGTAATCACAGAACCTACGTAATATTGCTGCGAGGATTAAATAAGTAAATATGTGTGAAGTGCTTTAGAGCAGTACCTAGCTCAGAGTAAGCTGCTTCTTATTAAACTGGCAGATGAAGTTAGCTTCGGGGAGTAGACAGACAGATTTGGAATTAGATGATCTACATGAATTTCTGTTTTCATGAACTGCTATTTGATTTTGGGGAAGTCACTGAACCTCCTTGAACCTCAGTTGCCAGATCTCTAAACTGAAGATAATAATGCCTGCCCTTCCTGTCTCATGGATTGGTTATAAAGATGAAAATAAAAATAAACTGGTATTAGTAGGAAGATTTTGCACATTAAAAAATGCTGTGAAGTGACGTATCAGGATAATGAGGGCGGAGCACTCAGCTGCAGGGCAGGAGAGGTGGCTTCTAGCCATGTGACCTTGGAGTGGCTCACTTCTCCCCTCCGTGCTTCCATGTACCGAAGCCCGTGGAAGAAGGGGTGGATCTAGAGCAGTGGTTCCCCATGTGTGGTCCCTACCCCAGGGCCTTTCTATTTTCACCAAGTTTACAAGTGATTCTCTTATCCACCAAAGTTTGAGAAACACTGATCTAGCAACAAGGTCTTATTACACCCAAGGGGGCAATTCAAACTTATTTCAAATCATCCACCTGAGCCACTGGGTCCAATCACTGCCTGGGCAAACTCAGCCAAACTGACCCCTGAAAGAGGTGGTGTGTTTTGTTTTTTTTTTAACCAATCAGCCATAGTCCCAGCTGTGGCTTTATAAAGTAGAACACTTCTGCTAAGCCATGTTCCTTGTTGCCTGGAGTATTGCGGTATATGGTAACAAAAGCACTACCTCATTCCTTTTTGGAAACCAATCAGTATAAATTACAAGTAATTTTTTTTAAGTATGCCCTAAATGTGGTGAAAACTACAAATGTCCATTGACTTTCAAAGGTCCGACTACATTTATGGATGATAGACCTGTTTCTTCAGAGTTGGATCACAAGAGGAAAACCAGGCCCTTCCTCCATGTCCCCTGGTGTCTGTGGGCAAAGATGGACCCAGGCTTGGCAATTCTTGGATTTCAGCAGTTCTGCCGTGTCTTATGTTTCTCCTGCTCTTTGAAAGTTCCCTTGAGATGGGCTGCTTCTCCCCGCATGGCTCCACAATACTCAGTCTTATTTGGGCTTTCCCTGCCAGCATCCAGCTGATAAATGCTAGAGTCTCAGGGTGGGAATGGAATTTCAAGATAACCTAGTCCTGAATTTCCTCTGTAACTCCTCAAATATTTGGACCATGTTCCACTCCCCCATTACCTCCTCAGAGAAAATGATGCCATTGCTGGATAGCTTGCCTGCTAGGCAGTGCTTCCTGACTTTGACCTGGAATGTTTGGTGAATGGACAAATTGCATAGCTTCTGTGCCCCAGCAGTGCACCTCTTTGTGCAGAAAGTGGGTCCAGAGGTATACTAACAGACATAGACTTATTTAGAAAATTACATTAGTCATGAATGTTTGTGCTGCAACATACTGGAGAAGTTTGAGGTACTCTACCCAGCATGCATGGGACGAAGGAACAGGATGTCATCATCTGCTGCCCACTCATCCCATGGGGCTGTAATGCAGAGCCAGCTCTGCAGAACACTTGCCCACAGACTCTACTTAACACAGTTGGAGCTCTGGATGGGTCCGTAGAGACGTTCAGAGTCAGCCAGCCCCTGTGTAAACCACCTGCTCATCTGCTGGCTCACCCATTCCTTTAGTCAGTACTTGCCAAGCATCTCCAAATAGGGGCAGCAGCACACAGTATCATAGGAGAAACCCACTGTGTCCCAGGAGAGACAGGCCTGTAGGTTCTCTGAGAGAAGCTGTATAAAATAAACACAGGTGCAGGATAGCAAGGGCTTCTGTGGCAGCTCTGGGCATGAATTCCTGCCCTGGCACCGATCAGAGCTGTGGGCACAATGCTTTACCTCTTCCTATCTTTGGGGGTTGTGTTGTGAGGGTTAAGAGATTATGTACTTGAATGACCTAACGCAGTGCCTGCCAAAGAGTAAATTCTCAGAACTGCAGAGGTGGCATCTGCGCTGGGCCCCGGAGCTAGTTCCTGTCCACAGTGCCCTTCATGCCCCTTGCTCTTTCTCCAGCACTAGGAGATCCCTCAGTAGAGTTTGTAAATTCTTACCCGAAGAGCAGAAAGAGGGGCCCTTGGAGTAAGAGCTGGGTAGAGAGAGCTCTCTGTTTTGCTGCTGCCTCAGTCTCCCCTAGGCAGCTTGGAACCGCGCTCAGAGGCATCCACGGTGTTGTGCTTGGCCAGAGTCAAATAGGCCCAGCCAGGCTGGGAAGCTCTCTGGCCAGACTGCTGCTTTGCTGACAGAGCCACAATGCCTGTGTCACCAAGCCCTACTCCAGATGTGTGCTTAAAACTGATCTGGGCCAAATTTGGTATTCTGTTCTGCCATAGGGCTCCTGTGGAGGGGTGTTTTGAGGTCAGGTGGGTGTATTTGACAGATGTTATTCTTCCCACAGATCATCGAAAAACAAGCTGGGCATAGTCGGAGTAGGGTATTTCGAGAGGTGGAGACACTCTATCAGTGCCAAGGAAATAAGTGAGTATAGGGTTACTTGCTCCTTCTCTGGGGGGACACGTGGCTGCAGAAAAGGAGGTTATTACCATCTCTTGCCCCCAACTCTCACTCCTTCCTCCACAACTGCTTGTAACTTTCCATCTTTCAATGCTTTAAAAAAAGAGAGGAGAAATAACAGCAGCCATCTCCTGTTTAAGCTGATACACTATAAATATCAGCAATTCAGGTAAATTAGAAGAGTGAGAAACCTGAATGAGTACCTGGTGCACAAATGGGGTTTTATGTCTTTCAAGTGCCTGTTGAAACTAGGCTGAGTGTTTCCTGTTGGAAACATTTAGGAACCCGCTTTGACTATATATAGATCAGGGCGACGAGAACTATCAGGAATACATGCTGCCGTTTTCTGTTTTTGGGATACTCACATATGTGCAGGGTTCCTGGGACCTGGCCTTACCCTCTGTGGTTGATAACTGGGCCAAGGTGCTCTCTAGCTCCGTCTTAGTCTGCTCACCACCAGCTCCAAATGAGTGGCTCTCCCACTGTGGCCTTAAATCAGGGTCACCTCCAAGACTCCGCTTCCCCCTCTCTTTCCTTCCCTGGCAGGGTCAGCAGGGAGCCAGTGGCCCGGTATTGATGGCTTTGTCATTAAGCTTGGAGGATGGGGGCTGCTGTTGATTTAACTCCAGGCACTGCCTCTACAATATTCTTTCAAATTAGGCCATTTTGGCCATCTTATTTGGACGCCTTCACACTAGTAAAAGCCTAGTGTCTCCCAAAGTGGTCAGCATTTTTTTATGAGGAACAGATTTTTATTTTCAGCCTGCAGCTTCTGAGTTCAGCATTAGAGACTCTACTTGGTTTATTTCGTTCTTTAAAAGAAAAAAAGCCCCCAACACCTCCAATATCCAGGCTGGTGGCTTCCCTACTGAGTTACAAGACGACCTTGTTGGCAGAGCACGGTAATGCTCAGGCAGACAGAGAGTGCTCACCGGGGAAGGCCACAAGTGCTATGGTGGCCGGGAACACGGCCGTTTCATTAAGCAGCGCTTAGCAGTTAGGGTCTAGCGGTGCCCACGTTAGGCCCCAAGTCTATTTGACAGATGTTTCCATTTTCTCCAGGCAATGTAAATACTGCCCCGTGATTTATGGGCAAGAGGGAGGGCAAGTAATTATTTGCTGCTTGCCTCCAGGACACACACCTACTATTCAGCGTTATTAGCCGCAATTGCTTCCAGTCGGCTGCAGATTTTATTCAGTTTAATGTGACCGGGACTTTTTTATAACTCTACCTAGTGGGTTTTAGGGTTGGGGTTTGACAGCACAGACTTGGCGAAAACACCAGAGACTAAACATTATGGAAAGATAAGGTGACCTGAATCTTGCTAACACCATTGGCTACTTCTCAAACGTGGGTCTTTAATAAGCATTCTGATTTCAAGTTGATTTCTGCCCTGTTCCAGGCTGTTGTATATTTTTTACTGTATATTTGTAAATGGGTTTTAATATATAATACCATTTCTCCTTTTTTTTTTTTTTTTTTTTGCTTTTCTTCCTGTTTTTCCCTATTTAAGGAACATTTTGGAGCTGATTGAGTTCTTTGAAGATGACACAAGGTTTTACTTGGTCTTTGAGAAATTACAAGGAGGTACTTAACTGTTGAGTATGTGTTTGGACTTCTGATTAAGATGCAGGGTAGTGATCATTCATCATGAATCCCAGAGACGTCTAAAACGAGTCAAGCTAATAAAAAGGATGAAGGACTTAAAACTGCCCTTGATTTGGGAGAAGGGAGGCCGGAGGGAAGGATGATAATTAGCATTTTGCAGAGCTTAGAATGTCACCTGTGTGGGCATTCTGTGAATGCCTTCTCATTGTAATAGGGCTCATGTATATATACATGCAGTCACCAATTTATCAATCCAGGTTTTGACATGTTCTCTGTTTAACTGAATTAATTGTGGGTGGAAGCTCTTCCATACATTGTGAAGTCCAGAAAGGCTCGCCAAGGGAGAGGAGGGTCCTATTGTTTAGAACACAGACCCAGGACAGAGAGAGGCCTGAGAATGTGCCGTCCTTCACAGAGAAAGTTGCCATTTCTGACTGTCACCACTACTGCCATCACCCACGCACATAATTGCTGGGATGTATGTTGAACTTGCTTTTCTGACAAAGAGAGGAGATAGAGAAGCCCTTGTCCTCCCCGTCACTCACCAAGCCCCAGGACACATTTGCATGGTAAACATTAGGGAGGGTGTCTGGAGCTGAGTAGAGGGCTACGTGGAGAGGCTTGTGGTTAAGAGACAGTGCTTTAGAAACCAGCAAGGCCAAGTTTAAGTCTAGCACCATCACTTGCTAGCTGTGTGACCTTGAGCAAGTCACTTATCTTTTCCAAACATATTCTCTCATATATAAAATAGGAATAATGAGAGTACCCGCCTCCTTGGGATGCTGTTAGGATAAATGATGGAATTCATGTGAAATGTTTAGCACAGTACCTGGTAGACACAAAGGGTTCAATAATTGTTAGTGGTTAATATTATTTAAACAATTGGGTGTGGTGGGGGCTAGCTGAGAAGTACATAGAATGTTGCATTCCACCTTCCTTTTTAACAAATTTGGAAACAAGAGACTCACTACTGTAAAGCAAACCTGAGCCCTAACTGGGAGCTGGTCTCGAAATGTTTCCTAGCGTGTTGGGATCCCTTGCTTGTTTAACCTGGCAAGTGAAAGATCTTTCATCTCCTGTGCATGCCAAAAGCCAGAGATAACAGAGTAAACATGTACCATTTGTAGGTCACAGGGATGACACCTTCAGTCCAGAAATACAGGCTTCCAGTAGTGAGCATAGATCACATAGAGCCAAGCCATATGTTCATGCCGTTGCCTGCCCTGCCCCACCCAGCAACGCTGAAGCTGTGAGTTACATGTTTGAGATGCTAGATGCAGCTGAAAGCATATCAGTCAGAGTACAGCTCTGCTAAGGTCAGACCCAGTAGGTGAAGAGAGTGTGGTTGGCTCAGGGCAACCCATCCCCCAGCGTCCAGGCCACAGATCCTCCTGTGGGAAGGTCTGCGCAGGTTCTGAGTCCAGCCTTACTGGGCTTGAATCCCAATTCCACCTCTTACTGGTGTACGATCTTGAGCAAGTTGCTTAATCATTCTAGGTTCCGGGTTTCCCATCTATAAAATGTATTTGTACATTTTGTAAAATTGCTGTGAAGCTAGCCTAGATAATCTATTTAAAAAGTATTACACAGTGCTTGGCACACAGTAACTACTCAGTGAATGTTAGCCAATAAAATTTACTTGGTTTTTTGGGAAATTGCAAGGAGATACTTACTGTTGAGTATATGTTGGACTTCTGATGATCATCTATCATGAATCCCAGAGACTTCTCAAAGAAGTTGCCAACAAAATAATAATAATAATAATAATAATAATAATAATAATAATAATAAAGTTCAAGGAGGAGCAGTTTTTTCTCTTGTTCTAGACCTTTACTATCCAGTGAAGATGTGGCATTTCTGTTTGTAGACTGTGCTCTTGTTTGGATCTGAGATCAGATGCAAGGGAGGAAAAGTTTCTATACAGAGGCTCCCCAACCCCAGATCAATTCACTTTTAGTGCTTTTTGATTCCAGAAGCCAAGTGGCATTTATATCTTTTGGTTATTTAAATAGTTGTTCTGTACTCATCATAGACAGGTACAGAAGATAGCAGTTCAGTTCTGCTCAGTACAGTTTTGTGCTGGTACCTCCTCTGTGCCAGGAACCACACTTGGTGCTGGACGTTCAGTAATGAATAAGCCTATGTTCCCACCCCAAACTTGTGGAAACTTGGCCTCTGAGAAGTTATACTTAGTAGAGCCTGAAGAAACATGCTCCTGTGTCCCCTCTGCTCCTCAGGCTCCATCCTGGCCCACATTCAGAAGCGGAAACACTTCAATGAACGAGAAGCCAGCCGAGTGGTACAGGATGTTGCTGCTGCCCTTGACTTCCTACACACCAAAGGTGAGCTGGGAAACCAGGGTGGCTCCCAGACTTCTGATGTGGGTGGTGGATAGATGTGGAGCTATTAAGAATTGATAAGAATTACAGAAGAAAGGTTGGGGAAGAAAATACTTTTCATCTTTGAACAAGGTATATGTGGGTGTGTGGATCTGAATGATTTTCTTTTCCTAATGAAGATGCAAAACATGCATCATACAACCATTCTAGTGTAAGCATGTGGGCGTTATCCTTTCTAGTCTTAAAATACATCACGTATAGCCCTCACTAGTGTGGCTCTATTGGGCGTCATTCTGCAAAACAAAAGGCCAGCCACTGGTTGAATGCCCAGGCTGGGCACATGCCTGGGTTGTGGGTTTGGTCCCCAGTCAGGACTCATACGAGAGGCAATCAATCAATGTTTCTCTCCCTCTCTTTCTCCTTCCCTTCCCCTCTCTCTAAAAATATATAAACTCTTTTAAAAATACATCACCTATATTGGCATGATAGTGTACATGTAGTTTTATATCTTGTTGACAATAAATGGAAAATGCAGTTTTTTATTAACATGGTAAGTTCAAAGTATCTATTGAACTTCACAGTGGTAAAGGGCAGGGTTGCTATTGTTTCAATTACACTTTGGTTTATAGTCTTTATTTAAGAGTGATTACATAGTTAAGAACTTTGGTAGTGTCCTGACTGGTATGGCTCAGTGGGTTGGGCATCATCCCACAAACCAAAGGGTTGCCAGTTTGATTCCTGGTCAGGGCACATGCCTGGGTTGCAGGCTGGGTGCCTGGTTGGGGCTATGTAAGAGGTGGCTGATCAGTGTTTCTCTCCCTCTCTTTCTCCCTTCCTTCTCCTCTCTCTAAAAACAAATAAATAAATCCTTTTTATTTAAAAAAAAAAAAAGAACTTTATAGTAAATTAAATATTTTTGCAGATTGGGTATTTTTGCATTCCATAAATATGTTTATTACATTTTTTAAATTTGCTGAAAACATTTTTTAAATTTGCCAAATATGTTTTTTAAATTTGCCAAAATCCAATGCCATGGGAAAAAAAAAGAAGTCTAGCTTTACCTCTTTACCAGCTATGTGCTCCCTCAGTGACAATGCTCGCCCTACAGCGTCATGGTGAGAATGAAGGAAGAGTTGTATCACCAGCAGCAGTCAACACTGAGAGAGCACTTGTTATGTGCTGGGCACTACTAAGCCTTTCATCGGTACTTACTGGCTTATGTAATTGTGTGTGTCCTACGTGTGAATTGTATATGCCTAACATAGGTGGAACAGAGTGCCTGGCACATGGTACATAATTCTACAATAATGCTATTTACTGCAGCCTTATCCCCCACCAGGCAGAAAGCATTTTTATTCCTAATATTAATTCTCTCAAAGCATCCTGCCTGGTGGAGGACAGAGCAGATAATTTGTGACTTAGCTCTGCTCCCTTCCCTTTTGTGGATACAGGCCAGCCACCCTGGCTGTGAGTGCTCAGGACCACTTGTAGGCATCCTGTCCACGCACCCCGCCTTGCGCCAGCAGCGCTGTGCAGACTGGCGTGGCCTGGGTGCGGGAGGTTCAGGTTCATTGATCTACCTCATTTCCTCCAGTGGCTGGAGAGAGAGCTGCAGACTGACAGTGCCCAAGTTGGGGGCCTGACTGGTGCATGGGGTGAAAATTCCTAGAAGGGGGTGTCCGTACTTTCCACAGCATGATGAATAGCAGTGGTTCTGTTTCTGAAAGCTGGGATGTGTGTAGGTAACACCTGCCTGACAAAGATTTACAACTGCTCCCCAAGCTGCCTCCATAGATTGCAAAACTGGGTCATGCTTTTTACAAGATCCATACCTTAGAGGGGGGGTAAAGGCGGTTTTATTTTTTATTTATTTTTTTTACAAGAATGCACCAAAGGGAACAGAGGCGGGTAGTGTCTGAGGAGTTCTGAAGTGCTTGTTAACATCTAGCTGGCCAGCTGCCCATGTGCCTAGAAGTTGGAGGGGATGAAAAACGATTTCCAGCTGAACTTGGCTGTTTTCTAAATAACTTCACACTGGGAAGATGAATTGGGCAAGAATGGGTCAGCCCGGAAACAAGTTCCATACTTTTAAATATTGGACACACTGCAGCTTAACCTCTGGGAAATGAACCAGAGCTGCTCGATGGCTGGTGTGCTCACAGAGGCAGGCCTATTATTACACATGGCTCTCAGTTCCAGGCTGGGGGACGACCGGGCCATCAGCACCTATTTGGAGAGCAAGGCTCCGTGTGTGGCTCATGATCCTTCTGTGGGAGCACTTGCTGTAATGGAAAATATCTTTCACTTTTAGTGCGGCAGGCTATAGCCCGACTCAATTTGTGCAGCCTGGACTGAGTTGCTGTGGGTACTCATTCAATTAGGTGACTGATGAAGTCACTGAGCCTGCTGGAGCCCAGGTTTCTCCTCGAGTGAAGGGCCTCCAGTGGGCTGGGCCTCTGTCACCTGCTAGGGAATCAGAGGGCTGCCTGAGAAATCGGTCATCCAGGAAGTTTTTGTAAAGCAGACTCTGCTTTGTCCTGTTACCTGAGAATCCTCTGCTGCTTTCCGGTACTTCCAAGTAGTAGCCTTTCAGCTTTTGCTCAGCCTTGCAACCCTTCTGTCTCCACATCACACATTCTGCAGGAGGAAAGAGGAATGGGAGGTTTCTGGGTCCATAGCTAAAACTCCATAGCCCTGTGAGTTGGTTATTTGCCCCCATCTTTGGTTAGAAGGTGGTTTTCTTGCAGGTGCCTTCTGGTCCTGGTCAGCAGCTTTTAATCAGCCCTTCATGGGCTCAGCCACTATCTGCAATGTCCTTCAGAAGTGCTGGCCAAAATGCAGGGGGAAAGGGGCCCTGTCTTAAAAACAGCACCCCATGGGCCCAAGCAGCCTTTGCTGTGCCTCTGGAAGGACTGTCCTGGATATGCGGAGCAGGAGAGAAGGGAATTGGACGAGCTTTGGGAGATATGTTCACTAACACTTGATCCTCTGAACATTAAGGAAGTCCCACTGAAGGCATCTTTTTCTTTTTTTAATCGACCACACAAGAAGAAATGGGGTAGAGCAGTCTCAGTCCCCCGAGATGTTCTTAAACAAGGCACTCGTTATATCTGCATTGCTGTTCCAACAGGGCTGTTCACAGAGCTCTTTGCTCTGCATCCTATTAGGTTAGGCCTCTTGTTCTTTGTAGCTCCTGCAGCGCTGAGCAGTAGGCTGGCCAGGACTCATTTAGCCCTTCTTATCCCTGCCAGACTTCTAAAGCTCCTGCTTCAAAAGAACTTATAGATTCAACTGTACTTTGGGTTTGTCTCTGGTTACGTCTGCCTCCTGCAGCTCGTTGGCTTTTTAATGTACCATAATTGGGAATTAATCTGTGAACAACAGCATTTGGAAAAAATTAATTATGCGTGGAATGTTTGATAATTATATGCATATCTTAACCATTTCTTTGCTCTTTGTCATTTCAGGCATTGCGCACCGTGATCTGAAGCCAGAAAATATATTGTGTGAGTCTTCAGAAAAGGTACTTAGGGCCTGATTTAGGATGTTACAGGTTTTATACTGATGCAGGGAAGCCACCTTGCTTTCCGTATAGGTGGTTAGCAGCCCTCTCGGCCTCTGGTACTAACTTGAACGATTATTATGGACATGTGAGAATGTTACACCTAATGTGTCGTGTTTCTATATTCCTAGCAGGGTTAATCCTTTTCCCTTCTCTGCTGTTTTCAGCAGTGCAATTGGCTTAAGCCTGAGAGTTTATAAAATATATGAATGTTTATTCACACAAAATTAATGTTTTCTAGTCTAATGCACCTACCTTTAGAGCAGTTGATGGGAGTCGTAAACAACTCAATCCTATATGAAGCAAATCTCTGCCTATAAAAGATGGATATGTCATGGTATATATGCTACTGGAAGTGAACATTGGGAAGGATTTCTGTTTCTATTTTTATTGCCCATTAAAAAGAAAATATTTGTACTTGAGGTTGAACAAATGTCATCTATTTTAAACTTGCCCTTAACTCAATCTACTGATAAATTGAAGTGTTTGCATTTCCATAAGCATGCATGAATTTGATAAATTCTCTGTTAGGAGGGATTTAGGCCCTGGTGGATTCGATGGCCCACACTCACAGTTCTGCGTTTGTATATGTGTGTGTGTATGCACAAACACATATGTCTTGGTCAGAATTAAAGGATATCTCTTAGATAAGGAATTGCTGTGAGCGAATATACCAGGCTGTGAGTCAACCTGGTACTTAACAACTTTTGTTTAATGTTTATTTATTGATTTGAGAGAGAGAAGAAGGGCTAGAGAGGGAGAGACAGAGCACGCAAGAGAAACATTGCCGAATCGCTCCACTCATTCATGCATTTGTTGCTTGAATTTTGTACGTGCCCTGACCAGAGCTCAGACCCACAACCTTGGCATCAGGAAAACAGTCTAATCAATGGAGCTTGCCAGCCAGGGTGGTACTTACAACTCTTGTGAGGGGTAGTAATGTATTAGTTCCAATGAGACATTCTGCCTTCCTGTCAGTGGCTCTGGCATTAAACTATATGATTTATCATTATTATCATTAGAATTATTAATATTTGTAGTTAACAGAGCGCTTCACCTCCCACCCCTTGAGAGTGGCGCCAGAGCTGCCATGGCTCTATGTAAGGCGCAGGCCAGGGCTGCCTGGGACTCAGCAGCTACTCAGAGCCCTCAGAGGGACAGAAGGCACTGCTGCCGTGAGTCACTGTGCTGCTTGGTGGGGCAGCCAACGCAAGGCAAGGATCACAGGAACAGGTGGAAGGATCACAATGCCAGAAACACAACTGCGTCATGTGCAGAGGGCAGCACAGGCAGACATGGCTCACCTCTTCGCACAACCACATCAAAATTACAACCAATGTATAGAACCACCATCACTTGAAACCCTCAGAAATTGAGTTGAATGGGAGTCTGACAACTACAGAATTAAAGAAACCACATCCATACACACTGGCAGAAGGGGCTGGTCCCTCACCCATGTGTGGTGGATAAAAATTTTGGGGGATATCTTGGGAGCAAGGAGTCCCAGCCCCATACAAGGCCCCCCAGCCCAGGGTCCCAGTGCCAGGATGATAAATTATGCCCCACAACTTCTGGCAGCAAAAAACAGCGGAGACTGAGTTGGTAGAAGAGACAGTTAGAGCCCTAAGCAGTTCCTGTTAAAGAACCCACACACAGACTCACCTACTCAGACTCACTCCCTCTGAGCTGCACCAGGGTAGTAGATTGAAAGACACCGGTGGTATACAGGGAGGAGCTGAAGTGCCTTGCATCAAGGTGAGCAGAGGCCATTGTCCCTTTTCTAAACACTTCCCCCACAGAGCTGGCAAGCTGGTGCCATATCTGAGACTGCATCAACCTGACTAACATTGTTTAACCTGCCTTGGAGATTCCCAGAAACTCCACCTCACCCAATTTACAGGCCTCCCAAGCTGCTTTACCATAGGAATGTCTGATCTTAGCTCAGGCTTTACAACTTCCTAAATCCTATCAAACAAGCAATAGCTGAGCCTCAGGTCCAGCACTAGCAGCATCCAACCCACATTCACAGCTTGACTTCTAGGAATCTCCAAGCCCAGCACAAGTAGTAGCCACCCCAGATTGCTGTATAGCTCAGGCAGGGTGGCCCCAGGCAAACTTGGGAGGGGGGTGGGTGCAGGGTTGACCTTGGCCTTCACCATCTGGGAAATTGCAGAGGCAGTGCACTCTGTGGACAGCTACAGATCACATTGGAGCACCACCACCCTGCCCTTACACAGCTGATCCTCCACAAAGGGCAGAGATTGGTGGTAAGTGCTCACAGCCAGTCATTGCCCCTGACTGGCCTGGGTGAATCCCTCCTATTGACGTGCCAACAGCAATTAAGCCTCAACCACGACAGAAGGGTATACTCAGCCCACATGAAGGGCACACCTCAAGCACCTAGCTTGGGTGATAAGGGAGGCTATGCCACTGGACTCTACAAGACACCTACTACATTAGGCCACACCACCAAGATATGGAGTCATAGCAACTCTACCTCATACATAGAACAAACACATGGAGGCTGCCAAAATGAGGAGACAAAAAAACATGGCTCAAATGAACAGATCAAAACTCCAGAGAAAGGGTTAAATGAGATGGAGATAAGCAATCTATCAGATGCAGAGTTCAAAACACTGGTTGCAAGGATGCTCAAGGAACTTAGGACCTCAAAAGCATAAAGAAGATCCAGTGAGAAACAAAGGCTATAAAAATTGAAATAAAGAGTGGATGAATCCAAGAATCAAATCAATGATATGGAACATAAAGAAGCAAAACACAAACAATCAAAACAACAAGAAGAAAAAAGAATCCAAAAAAAAAAGGATAGTATAAGCAGCCTCTGGGACAACTTAAAGAGGTCCAACATTTGCATCATAGGGGTACCAGAGGGAGAAGAGAAAGAGCAAGAAATTGGAAATCTATTTGAAAAAATAGTGAAATAAAACTTCTCTAATTTGGTGAAGGAAATAGGCATATAAGTCCAGGAAGCACAGAGAATCCCAAACAAGATGAATACAAAGAGGTCCACTCCAAGACACAGCATAATAGAAATGCCAAAGGTTAAAGATAAAGAGAGAATCTTAAAAATAGCAAGAAAAAAAGCAGTTAGTTGCCTACAGGGGAGTTCCCATAAGACTGTCAGCTGATTTCTCAAAAGAAACTTTACAGGCTAGAAGGGATCGGCAAGACATATTCCAAGTCATGAAAAGCAGGGGCCTACAGCCAAGATTGCTCTACCCAGCAAAGATATCATTTAGAATTGGAAGACAGATAAAGAGCTTCCCAGACAAGAAAAAAACTAAAGGATTTCATCATCACTAAACCACTATTATATGAAATGTTAAAGGACTTACTTACTTAAGAAAAGGAAAAAGATCAAAACTATGAACAATAAAATGGCAATAAATACATATCTGTTAACAATCTAATCTAAACTACAAACTAAGCAAACGAGAAAGAGCAAAGACAGAATCATGGATACAGAGAGCATTTTAATGGTTGTCAGATGGGCAGGGAGAGTGGAGGGAATGGGTGAAGAGGTGAGGGGACTAAGAAGTACAAATAGGTAGTCAAAGAATAGCCATGTGGATGTAAAGTACAGTATAGGAAATGGAGTAGCCAAAGAATTTATGTGCATGACCCATGGACATGAACAATGGTGTGGGGACTGCCTGAGAGAGAGGGGATGCTGAGTGGAGGACAGGCGAAGTTGGAAATAATAGGATAACTAACGGCATAATCAATAAAATGTAATAAATAAAAAGGGAAAAATAATTATAGTTAACATTTTTTGACTACTTACAGTGTACCAGCACTTACTTTATTTAGTTTTTATAAAATTTCATTACGTAGATACTACTATTATCTTCATTTTATGAATGAGGAAACTGAAACCTAGATAGATTAAGAAAGTTGCCTAAAGTCACTAAGTTGATAAGTAGTAGAAGGTAGATTAAAACTCAGGTAGCCTGACCCAGAACTCCATGAGTGCCCCTGTTATATTGCCTCTGGTTTACAATGTACTTTCATGCTCTTTGTTTCATTTGATCTTCATGGTACAGATTTGGTGGCCCTTTGTCATGGTTGAAAAAGTAAAATTAAGAGAGACTAGCATCAGAAGACAATATCAAGAAAATAAAAAGTTGGCCCTGGGTTGAGTGGCTCAGTGGGTTGAGTGCTGGCCTGTGAACCAAAGGGTCACTGGTTCCATTCCCAATCAAGGCATGTGCCTGGGTTGTGGACCAGGTCCCCAGCAAGGGGCGCATGAGAGGCAACCACACACTGATGTTTCTTTCCCTCTCTTTCTCCTTCCCTTCCCCTCTGTCTAAAAATAGAAAAAACTAAATCCTTAAAAAAAAGAGAGAGAGAAAGTGGGTAAAGGAGGATAAATAGTGTCAGAAGGAGACTTGACTTTGGGTGATGAACACACAATACAATATACAGACAATGTATTATAGAATTGTGCACAAAAAAAACATATAATTTTATTAATGAAGGTCACACCAATAAATTCAATTGAAATATTTAAAAGAAAGAAAATAAAAAGATAACCTACAGAATAAGAGGGAAATTGCAAATCATATATTCGATAAGGGTTTACTATTTAAAATACATAAAGAACTTCTAACATCAAGAAGACAATCCAATTAAAAAATGGACAAAAAACTTGAATACACATTTCTCCAAAGAAGATATACAGATGGCCAATAAGCCCATGAAAAGATTCAACACCCTTAGTCATTAGGGAAATATAATGAGATACCACCTCACACCTGCTAGGATGGTTATAATAAAAGAAATGGAAAATCACAAGTGCTGATGAGGATGTAGAGAAATTGGAACCCTCGTATATTGCTAGTGGGAATGTAAAATGGTGCAGCCACTGAGGAAAACAGTTTGGCAGTTCCTCAAAAAGATAAACATAAGATTAGCCTACTACTCAGCAATCCCTCACCTACATGTATACTGAAAATAATTGAAAACAGAGACTTGAACTTGAACACCAATGTTTATTGTAGCATTATTCACATTAACCAAGAGCTGGAAACAATCCAAATGTCCATCAACAGATTAATAGATAAACAAAGTGTGGGTAAGCATACAGTGGAATATTGATCAGCTATAAAACAGAATGAAGTTCTGATACATGCTACGATATGAATGAACCTTGACAACATTATGATAAGTAGAAGAAGCCAAACATAAAAGGACAAATATTGTGTAATTCCACTTATATGAAATATCTGGGATAGCCCTGGCTGGTGTGGCTCAGTGGATTGAGCATTGGCCTGATAACAGAAAGATCACTGGTTCAATTCCCAGTCAGGGCACATGCCTGGGTGGCGGTCCTGCTCAACCAGTTGATGTATCCCTTGTACATCGACATTTCTCTCCTTCTCTTTCTCCCTCCCTTCCCATCTTTCTAAAAGTAAATAAATGAAATATTTTTTTTAAAAAGCAGTATCCAGGATACAGAAATTTATGTCGAAGGAAAGTAGATTAGATGTTACTGGGGCTCAGGAGTGGGGGAAATGGAGAGTTAATGCAGAGTTTCTGTTTGGGATGATGGCAAAGTTTTGCAGATACTGGTAATGGTTACACATTGGTGTGAGTATAATTAATGCCACTGAATTATACACTTAAAAATAGTTTAATGGCATGTTTTATGTTCTCTATGTGTCTGTGTGTGTGTGTGTGTGTGTATTTTATCACAATAAAAAAAGAGAGGCTAGGTGGAAAAAGAAGAGAAGTAAAACTGTAAGAGAAAGGAAAGTCAGGGAGAGGAAAGGGGAGGGAGGGAAGAAGGAAGGAAAGAGGGAGCAGTTGAGACTTGTCCAGGCTCCCCCAGCAGGTAAATATCTGAGCTGAGACTCACAGAACCAGCATTTCTGACTCACTGCGCTGCTTCCGCCATGCAGGCCATTCTCATGCCTGCGCACAGGCTGCCTTCCTGGTTGGCTCCCGAGATGACTCATGCTGTCTGTGGTCTCAGGCGCAATATCCAGTTCTGGCGGGCTTGGCTGCTGTGTTGATGCACCCTGGAGTGGCCAGCCATCCCAGTTTGCTCTGCCCTGAGGAGTTTCCTGAAACACAGGACTTGCAGGGCTCAAAGCAACAAAGTCCCAAGCAAGCAAAGACAAGTTGGTCACCCTAATTCCTTTGCCCTCCATCAGTTGGTCTGCAAGGAGTGTCCCAGGAATATGTACTAACTTCTGGATTGCACCCTATACCTTTGTTGGCAAAAGTTCCACAGGTTTGCTATACATTTTACGCTGAACTCGCAGTAGTCTGAACCATGAGTGCACCTATTTTCTCTTAGTCACGAAGTAAGGAGAGAGCACATGGAAGAGAGCAGCTTAGGATAAATCCACAGGTGCTTTCTAATTAACCCGAGGAGAGTAAACAGGTAAAGCTGGGCTTCAGTGTAGCCGCCACATAAGTGTGCACCCACATCGTCACCTCAGGCTCTTCATGCCCTTTGGTTTCTTATATTTGTAACCTTTGCTCTCTGCTTTCCTTTTCAGGTGTCTCCAGTGAAAATCTGTGACTTTGACTTGGGCAGTGGAGTGAAACTGAATAACTCCTGCACCCCCATAACTACACCAGAGCTGACCACGCCAGTATGTATAGCTGGACACCCTGTGCCACCTTCTTCTGAGCTTCCATACATTTGGAGTGCCCCACACCCAGAGCTCTGGAGTCCAGAACAGAGGGCCAAGGAAGGAAAAGCAAGCGTACCCACCCCCCTGCCTGACTTGTCATTCAGCTCACTGCTTTGGGCTGATAATGTCCTCCCTGCCCCAGTGCTTAGTTGCTAATGAAACTGACATTAGAGCTTTTAGCTTGGAGTGGGTCCTCTGCCATGATGAGACATACCATATCTCTAAGAACAGGCTGAGCCCTGTTCTTGGGGTTCCGATCAGCCCTGATCCTGACCCAGGTAAAGACAGACACCATTCCTGGGCCAGCCCTTTGGCATAGCAGCATGTGATGGCTCTGGCAGTCTTATTCCCACTGCAAGGTTGTGGAGCATCACCTTATGATGGGGGATGGGGAGTGTGGGCTCTCTGTGGCGAGAACTGAGGTACCGGGCTCTCTGTGCATAGGCTCGCTTGGCTCAGTTGTCCTGTTGCTTCTCTCCCTTCATACTTTGTGCCCAGATGGTGCTGCTGGGGGCCTTTTCTCCCTAAGACCTGTCTGTATGCACTCAATATACTGTAATTATGATTCTTTTGAGATTTGCTTGCTTTATTAGTGAATTTTTCTAATAACCTTTTTTAAGACATGCATTTGACTATGTCCATGTCTTATCCCAACCAACATTATTAGAAATGTTTGTGTAATAGCTTTTACGACACTGAGCTACCTTGTTCTCAAAGTCATTAACTCTAATTGCCAATAACAGAAAATGTCCTATCTCCATTTGCCATCTTTTCATCAAATTAGTTGTGTGTTGGAGGTGAAGGATGTCTCTTGGGGAACCTGCAATAGTGAAGAAGCGAGCAAAAAGAATTTTTTAATTTTTACCAGCCGTTTTCTATGCAAGGATGCAGGAAGGAATCCTGGGTCCTGGGCTTACACTACTGAGGTGCTTGAACAAATCCCCATCCCATTCTAGTGCTTGGTTTTCCCATCTGTAACTGGGAGAGGTGGGGAGACTAGATTTGTTCTAAGAGTTTTAGCTTTGATGGTCTTTTAATTCTAAATCCTTATACTTTCTTGCTCTAAGCTAGAAGGGAAGCTGAGCAGGACTTGACTTTAAAAAATCCTTGCTTTATGGAATCAGTCTCTACAGCTCTCCCTCCCAGAACCGTGTTTCCGATGCACTGAAGTAGCTGTACACTAAGTGACCGTATACAGAGAGCTGAGGCAGGGAGAGATTCCTGGAGCTTCTTGACCAAGGGCCTCTACCCACTAGAGAAGGACCTGAAAAGATAAGAAGGTGACCTGGAACTAGTGGAACTAGTCACATGGATCACGGGGAACGACAGCACTCAGTTTCCAGAAGTCCAGTTGGCCCGGCTTTTCTAAGTGCCTTGGTGGCATCAGGCGAGTTCCCTGGCTGGCTTTCCTGACAGCTTCTTGCTCTGCAACTCAATCCTCTTGCTCAAGTCCCATTGCATTCTGCTTTTTGCCATCCCCTCTTCCTGTGAGTAAGCCTCTTTGTTCTCTGCCATTTCCCCCTCGCCAACCTGGCCCCACAGTGCGGCTCTGCAGAATACATGGCCCCGGAGGTGGTGGAGGTCTTCACAGATGAGGCCACGTTTTATGACAAGCGCTGTGACCTGTGGAGCCTGGGAGTGGTCCTCTACATCATGCTGAGTGGCTACCCGCCCTTTGTAGGTCACTGTGGGGCCGACTGTGGCTGGGACCAGGGAGAGGTCTGCAGGGTGTGCCAGGTGAGTACAGTCCCCAGACCCGCTGCCGAGGGCCGGCTGGAGGTCAGCACGGTTGTGGACTGCCAAGCAGAGCTGGGTGTGGGGATCATTCCTGGTGTAGAAGAGATACATAGTCCCCCTTCCCTCTTGTGTCCAAGGGTAGTCACCAGGTGAAATAGAGGTACTTAGGCACTTAGCCCAGCTTGGCATTCAGGGAAGATTGTTAGAGAAGATCGTACCTGAGCTAAGTCTGAAAGGATGCATCTTGCCTTCTGGGAGAGGGGCAAGAAATACAAGGAGAAGAACAGCATAAGCAAAGAACGAAAGTTTGCAACAGCTAAATGTGGAGAGGGAAGAAGAGTAGAGTACAAGGCTGATGGTGGTGGGAGATGAGACCTGACAGGTTGCCAGCAGTCCATTCCTGGAGTGCCTTGTATGAAGAGCCAAGGAATCCCAGCTTCGTTCTCTGATATTTCCCACGCATCAACACCCAGCCTGCCAAGTAGCAGAGCCATCCTGCCTGCCAGGGCATTCTGTGTCATTTGATGATTTAGGGGAGAATATGGTGGGTGTGTGGTGTACCCAAGCCATGAACTGAAGCCAGGGTGACTAGATCAATGACAGGCACATCCTGCCCACCTGTGGCCAGTGTCACCACAAGGAGAACGTTCTTTGCCTAGAACAAGCTGTTTGAGAGCATCCAGGAAGGCAAGTACGAGTTTCCTGACAAGGACTGGGCACACATCTCCAGTGAGGCCAAAGACCTCATCTCTAAGCTCCTGGTTCGAGATGCAAAGCAAAGACTGAGCGCCGCCCAAGTTCTGCAGCACCCATGGGTGCAGGGGGTGAGTAACCCAGGGAAGAGTGGCATTGCAACTCCTCAGGCCTGCAGCATGGCCACGGGAAAGCTCTCATACCCAGGCGGCTGACCTCAGCTGGAGGGAGATTGTATAGCATTTTCAGTTCCTGTGCACACAGAGGGAACTGACTCCTACCCCAGCCCCAGCCCAAGTCCCATACTGGTCATAGACTTGGCCCTAAGTCTGGTCACAGACTAAGACCGTAGCTGACTCATGCTTCTTGGGGAATTCAGCTCAGGCATCCCACTATTGGCAGAGCCATGCAGCCCGGAAGCAGCCTGGTGTCATCACTGGGGTCTGTAGTACCACCCTTGTACAAAAAGATCATTCTCTGAGAGCACGCAGAAGCATGCCTTGCTGCCCTGCTTGCTGGATGGCTGCATGAGGGGCACATGCGTTCTCCTTGTGGTCCTGGGGTCTGCGTGCAGCCTGACTGAAAGGCAAATGGTGGCATTTCCCCCAAACTAAGGATCTAAGTCTTCACTAGAAAACATTTTAACCATCCTCCATCATTAGTCATGGGACCTGACTTCTGTCCCTCCAAGGGGTCTGCCAGGCCTCCCAGGAGTCACTGTGTCCCCTTCGTCTGCCAGGCCTGAGCCAGCCTCGGGGCCCCAATGGCCCCAGGCTACAGATGAGAGTGCAGCCCAGTGTCTCTGAATAGCTAATCCCCAGCCACGCGGGAGTTGCTGTCTTTGCTGAGTGCCCACCATGTCAGACACCGGTCACAGTGGGATGGGTGAGACCCAGCCCCACTATTGTGTTCTGATGAGGAGAGGGAAGCAAGGGAGCACGTGACAGGATAGCCTGGCAGATGCTCTGGGCACCAGCAGACGGCCACCCACCCACCTCTCCTCTGGACAGGCAGGTGTTGGGGAGGTGGCGGGGAATGGGAATATCTCACAGGGGAAGGCCCTAGAGCTGGGTCTTAGGGGCTGATTAAGACTTTGCCAGGCAAAGAGAGGGCTCTCCTCACAGAGGCAGCTGGGTTGAGGGTTGTTCCTCGCTTGTTCTCTACTTGGAAGATTTGACCCTGCAGGCAAGCCTGGCCAGAGTCCTGTGCTGAGCCAGAGTCAGTAGTAACCTACCCAGTCTGTGCTGGTGTGGGTGGGGGCAGCTCTTGGAGAGGGCAGCTTACCCACACATCTATCCTTCCCATTCTAGCAGGCTCCAGAAAGGGGACTCCCCACGCCGCAAGTCCTCCAGAGGTAAAGCTCCCACCACACCCAATACCCTTCCTTCCTTGGCTTTGACTTTCAAGCTCTCAGCCATGTTGGGATGAAGGTGAGGGATGGGGAGCTCAGGCATCCTCCGGAAGTGGCTCCCTGGCCTGCCTTCTCCTGACTTCTCTTCCTCTCATTACCCACTGCAGTAAATGTCTCCTTCTCCTCCTCTTCCCCAGCCCTCTAGCACCTTCAAGGCCTCTCCCAGGACTGTGTGCAGGAGAGAAACCTGCTTTGCATAAACACTTGAATCCTAACTGGAAATCACCATTCACAGCCCCCAAACAGACCTTATTTGTGGATTATTACACTAAGCTTTCTCTCTGCTGCCATGGTTTGGTGAAAGCAGCAGGAATCTGGGGCCCTGTAAGGCAGTGGTATCAAATGTGGTGTATATACTACTAGACAAGTAATATTAATAATGGTCACCATATAGTAAATATTTACCACATGCCAGATATGGTACATGCCAAAGATTATATCCATAACAGTCCCCATGATAAATTTCAAAGAGAGGTGTTCCTATTATCTCATTTTATAGTTTAGAAAACTAAGACACAGAAAGATGAAGTTAACTTACTCAGGGCTACACAGTAGCCTTGCAAGTTTGCCAGTGAACCTGGATCTGTTTGACTTAAGTTCCTTTCAACACTTACATTCCTAGTGAGCACTGCCCTCTTCCCAAAGGGCCATCGCTAAAGCATTGTGGGATCCCCTCCAGGAACCAACCTCATGGCCAGTTTCCAGGAACTACACAGGGAAGTCTTACACCTCTATCATCTCAATTCATCTGAGCCAGAATGCTGCTGCCCACCCTGGGTTCCTACCTGCTTCTCTAGACCTACATCCAGATGCTTTGAGCCTCCAAATCTCAGATCCACCTGAGCAGATTTATTCAGCAAACCCAGAGTGCCTGTTATGTGCCGGCACTGAGCTGGCTTTTGTGGACACAGACACAAAGGCACAGTCCCTGCTCCTGGAGCTCCCTGCCCTGATGGGGTAGAGGGATACATACACGCGCAGGTTTCATGTGCCAAGGCCCTTTCTCTGATACAGCTCTGTACAGAGGAGGGTGCCCTGAGTGAAAGGGGCATTTGTTCCCTTTAAGTCCAAGGACAGTGATTGAGAGTCAAAGCCATTCTGGCCTCAGTGAAATCAGATCGCAAACCCATGCAAGAACGACTTCAGAGAGAGCAGCCTGTGCCGACTTGGCAAACTAGGACGGGGGAGGTAGTGATGGGGGTGGTGGAATGGCAGCAGCTGGTGGGGGTGTCGAGGAGCTGCTTAGCTTGGCTGCGGCCACTGAGTCCTGTCTCCCTCTTTTCTCTGCTTTTCCTTCCATCTCTGCAGAAATAGCAGCACAGTGGACCTTACACTCTTCGCGGCAGAGGCCATTGCTCTTAACCGCCAGCTGTCTCAGCACGAGGAGAATGAACTGGCAGAAGAGTCAAAGGCACTGGCCGAGGGACTGTGCTCCATGAAGCTTTCCCCTCCCTCCAAGTCCCGCTTGGCCCGTCGGCGGGCCCTGGCGCAGGCAGGCCGCAGTGGAGATGAGGGATCATGCCCGACACCCACAACTCTCTGACCGACTCCAGCCACACCTTTCAGGCCCTAGGCCTGTCCAGGTATCGGCCCCAGAAACCTGTGAGGCCAAAGTCTTTAGAGAAGGCAAAGGTTCCTGCTGTGTGGCCGCAGCAGGGCTTTTTAATCCACCGGGACCTGAGGTTCCCACCCAACCCCCATACCCCCAGAGACCTCAAGGAAAAAGCTTTTTCCAAAGGGGTTGTCTTTGAAAAGGAAAGCAATCACTTGTCACTTTGCATAATCGCCTGAGGCAGGGACAGCTCTGCTGGGCTCTTGCCCACCTGCTCACCGCCTGCAGATCCTGGATCCAGCCTGCTCTGGTGAATGAATGGCTGCAGCCTTCAGGGAGTCAGCCTTGAGAAGCTGGCGGAGGCTCTTCCCTCCCTGCACTGTCACCCCCCCCCTCAGTCGGTCCTACCTTCCTCTGTCCTCTGGATGTCCTCCCCCAGGGCTAAGCAAAGCCATCCCCTCAATTCGGGGAAGGGCAGAGAGACTTTGCATCCAGAAGCCAGACCAGTCTTCCAGTCTGGAGCACAGAGAAGCACATAATCTTTCTTTGCCGTGACCGAAATGTGTCCCTCATTTATCATCCTCTTCCTTGTTTGGTTGGGATTGCTTTTAAAGTCAGTATTATTTCGTTTTTTAAAGTGTTTGGTTTTTTTAACCGTGCTCTTCCACCAAAGATGGGAGTTTGAATTCCCACTGCAAGCCCATGGACTTGCCGAGCGTGCAAAGGCTCGCTCTCCTTTTGCTGAATGTCCATGCTTTGGGAAGGCTCTAATCAGAAGTTTCCTATTATCCTAACTGGTTTTAAACTATTATGAGATAATGAGCGCCTTAGAGACCGAGTCTCAGCCTCGTGAGGAGGGCAGCACAGGTCTGGGGCAGTTACAAGGAGCTCTGTGCCTGAGGTAGAGCCAGGTCCAAGGCAGCCCAGCTGCTCTGCTCTGAGCGACCTCGAGCTTGCCACCTGCCAGAGAGCATGAGGGCAAGCCTGGGATCAGATAAGCTGAGCTGCTGAGTTACCTGAAGAAAATCAACATGGATATGTCAGACCTTTATGCAACACAATGATGCTATTATATGTTGAGCTTGTTTTAATAAAAGTTTTAAATTTTCACTGTGGCCTTCCTGGTAGTCCTTTCTTTGTCTGCAGACCTGAAGAGGGGACAGGCCTTCTAGAGAGGGGCCGATCCCTGCAGGTGCCCTTGTCAGGACCTCCACACATGGCGCCTCCTTGGATTCACAGTACAAGGTGAAGGAGAGTGACTGCTTTTTCAGGTGAGGAAATGAAATTCATCAAACATTTGTTAATCTGCTAGTCTGTGCCGAGACCCAGAGATGAGTAAGAAACAGCTTCTGCCCTTTGGGATCTCCCCATCCAGTGGAAGAGGTGGCGTCAGCAACCATCACACAGGCTGGCTTCCAGGCCTGCTTCAACAGATGTGCCCTGCACAAAGCCCAGCCCACCACCCAAGTGGGAGCAAAGTTCCTCTTTGGCTAAAGCAGCTCGAAGCCCTTAAGGTTCCATCTTGTCCCCGGGGCTGTGTTTGCCCTTCCAGAGTTGGCTACAAAGAAAAATGGTGCCTCACATCCATGAAATTGTCCCATGAAGTCCTCAGAACCAGGCTGGGAAGGGCTAAGGCAGGAAGGGCCCTTATCAGTTCCCAAGGAGGTGGCAAAAGGGAGGTCTGAGCGTCAGGGCAGTGGACTGGGTGCCTTTCACCCTGGGGATCTGGAATTAGGGGGTCTTCACTCTGGGGGCAGATAACCAGCTGCCAGCTGCCCTGTACTGTGAGTGCCTCCATGTTGGTGATGACATACTTTCTGTGGCAGGCCTCCCTTCGCAGGAACCCTTACCACCCCCACATCCTGTCTTCATCCGCCCAGAGTGAGATGGACTAGAAAATCAGGCCTGGCCCTGGCCAGCATAGCTCAGGGAATTGGGTATCATCCTGAAAAGCAAAAGGTCGCCAGTTCCATTCCCAGTCAGGGCACATGCCTGGGTTTTGTGTGTGTAAGAGGCAACTGATCTATGTTTCTCTCCCTCTCATTCTTCCTTCCCCATCTCTAAAAATAAATAAAATCTAGAAAGAAGGAAGGAAAGAGGGAGGGAGGGAGGGAGGGAGGGAGGGAGGAAGGAAGGAAGGAAGGAAGGAAGGAAGGAAGGAAGGAAGGAAGGAAGGAAGGAAGGAAGGAAGGAAGGAAGGAAGGAAGGAAGGGGAAATCAGACCTGTAGAATCTGAGCCTTTTGGCCCAAAGTTTCCCGGTCCCTATGGACTCAGAACCAAGGTATGAGTTTTGTCTCCAGACTCCAGCCCCAACCTGTTCAGTTCTTCAGGTTGGCCCAGCAGGGATGTGACTTTCAGAGGCTTCCTGGACCAAGCACTCTCCCTCCCACCCCCACCCTGCCCTGCATGAAGCTCTAGCTGCTCTCTCCTGCCTCTGAGCCCTCTACATCCTACCTCCTCTCCCTAGTCCCCCTAGCAAGGCCCTCTCATCCTCTACTCCCCTGCTTACATGCTGCTGTGGCCACTCTGGTTTTGCTAGCATTAGTGTGCACTTACTAAGTAACACTTCTTTCTGAGAAGCTTACAGGCAACATCTCACTGAATTCTCACAGCAGTCCTACGCAGTAAGGTACTATTATTTTACCCTGCTTAACATGAGAAACCAAGCAGAAAAGGGAAAAAAATAGCTTGCTCCAGGGTTCTACAGTCAGGAAGGTGGGACTGGAATTCTTTCCAGAGAGGCTTGGGGCCCAGAACTGTGCTGCCCGGGTTTATATCCCCGCTCTGCCATTTACTGGCTCTGGGCCTTGGGCAAGTTACTTATTCTCTGGAGGGGTTGCGGTTTCTTTAACTAAAAATTGGGTAGGCTGTTGTGAAAGTTATAAATTACTAAATGTAAAGTGTTTAGAGCAGTTCCAGGCACACACGGTAAGTACTCAATAATTGTTGGCTATGATAGTTTTAGTTATTTTTATTATTATCTCCTGGGGCAGAATTACTCACCTGAGTCCCAGTAATGGAGATGAACTTTCCCCCTGCCCTTGGCTCGTGTGTGTGGAGATACGTCTGGGCTTTCCAGATGGGCCTGGCCTCTGGCCCTTCGTGGGATCCTCCTGCTGACAGGCAGCTCTGTCCCTCTGGGGTGGGGTCCCTGTTCACAAGGGGCAGATGTAGGGGCCAGGGGCCCTGAATTCTAGTTTTTCCTCTGCCACTGTTCACTAGGCAACCTTGGGAAGTGTCTTGCCCTTTGAGGACAGGCTGTGTGCATAACCCTGCCAGGCAGAGGCAGATGTGGCAGACACTCTACAAGAGGCTCTGAGACCTGGAACTGTGCAGCCACTTTCCAGGATCTAGGGCTCACACTTGGGTTGGACTGCAGGAGAGAGCTGACCCCAGACAGTGGAGTGTCAGACCTCAGGCCTCAGCCCCATCCTGGTTTAAGCAGAACCAAGGGACTCCTTCCTGTATGAGCCCCACCTTGGGACTTGGCACAGGAATCAAGTCTTGTCCCGCTGGGTATCCACCTGTCTGAGCTTGGGGCCCCTCCTCCTTCCTGGCTGACTGCCCTTCACCACACTTAGCTCCATAAACAGCAGTGCCTGGGTCCCATGCCAACTGCTCCAGCTACTTAGGTCTAGAGGGGATAGAGGAGCAAGGTTCCCCCATGGCTGATACTCTCGTTGCCATGGCAGCAGTTGCCTTGGAAGCTGCTTCCCAACTTCAGCTTCCAAACAGCCCAGGAAAGCTGCCATCCCCCAGGGGATCGGTGAATTAATCATGCTCTTTCCCAGGGTCCTCACCCCCCCAAGGAAAATAAATGGAACTAAACCAAACTGAGTCCTCTCGCCCACTCTTCCTCCCCACCCACAAGCTACTTTTGGATCTGGGAAGGAAAGCTCAGAGGCAGGTGCCCCCCAGTCCTGGCCTTACCAGGAGATGAAGAGAGAGATTGTGTGATGAAGTCAGTGGTGACCCATGGCCTAGTAACACCCTGAATCTGGGTCTTGGAGGCCTCAGGCTTCAGGGAGGAGGGCTCTGGTGCTTGTGGTGTGGGGAACGGTGAGAGGCCCGACTCTAGGGCCTTGAGCTTCCATCTCATTTATCTGTTGTAGCAAGCACATCACCACCCTCTTTCAGAGAAGACGCAGCCTTCATGGAGACAAGAACTGGCAGGCTTTCCTCTCTACACACTTAGTCGGTGGAGGAGATGGCATCACAACGTTCCAAGTAGCCTTTAGAGACCCTCTCCTGTGATGAGGGAAAAGACAAAGGCCTGGACTGATTCTTTTGAACACAGTGTCTCCTCTTATGGTGAGGCTGCCAATTCCTCTGTCTCAAATGAGCTAAGTATGAAATTCAGGGGTAGAGACATGCTGGAGCACTCCCCAGCTGAGCAGGGACCCTGGGGCAGCCCTGCCACTCCCACAGCTCAGTTTCCTCACCTGTTCTGGGAAGGAGCTGGCATGGTGCTGGGGTTCTGTGATCTTGTAACCAATACTGTGCCCTGAGGGATTTACAATGTCCAAGAAAAACTCTAATTTGGAATTCGGTTTCCAGGTTTTAGAGGTCAGAGTGTTCTTCTGGAATCTGAAGCTCACAATGCACAAGCCTCCCTGAGTCCAGGCCCCTGCAGCCTCTGCTGTCCCCATCCCCATTCCCAAGTGCAGCAAAGTGAGACGTAGGGTGGCCCGAGTCCCACAGCAAGAGGTGAGAGACGCGGCAGGCTCACGAGAGCCTCTGCCTTGCTGATGGTGTGGGACCGCCACCCTCAGCCCTACGCCGTGGAGGAGCTGGCACAGGCCTTGCCCACCCGGGTTCTGCAGCCGCACTGTGGGAACGGAGCCTCTGCGGAGGGTGTTCAGATTCCCAAAGCTCAACATCTCAGGAACGTGTTTCCATGGGCAATTATTCTGACTGCTCTTTTTAAAACTAGTCAGTGAGGGATCAATTACGTGTAACAGAGACATGGTCTGTCCATTTGATGCCTAATTAGAGGAATAATCAGACCTCATCCTCTCGAGAGGCAAGGAGGATGTTGGCAGCAGTGGCTGTGGCTGGGGAATGTCCACCTCCCAGGGCTTTCTCCTATGAGCCAGGATCACGGCCCAGGGAGCCCACCGGTGCTCTGCAGGCACCCCTCCTCTCCACACACCTCTGAGTTCATCCTTGTGCCTGCTCAGGCCTGTCTCCGGCACCTGGGCAGTGCCTTTCCTCAGCTGAAGCTCACTCAGGTGACCCTGGCCCTCCTAGGCCCCCACCCGCACCAAGGAAACTGCCTATTACAGACAGAGGTCTCATGGGGCCTTCGGCCCTCCTCTCTGCCCATCTGAAGTGGTTGTGTGGGTCCAGGGCCTCCCTGACCTCTGCCTGGTGTCCAGAAGCCTAATCCGGGTCCCCTCCAGGCATGGCATTCTATGGAGCTCACAGTCTCCACGGGGGACACAGAGAGAGTGAAGACTGGTGGTGGGCACTTTGGGACATGGCAGCAGTGACAGGCGGCCCACCCACCCAGCACCATCAGAACTGACTTCACAGTGATGGTGCTGGCTGAGCAGGGTCCTGCAGGATGAGGCGGTATGCCCCAGACTGTAGGGCTCAGGCAGAAACTCAGCAGGAGGGCAGCAGAGTAGAAGGGGAAGGGGAAGGCAGGGGCAGCCTCAGAGGCAAAGACCTTGGGCCCAGCTGGGCCGGATAGCAGATGTGGGGAGAAATGGGGGACCCAAAGAAAAGATAGAGGGGCCAGTGGTGGGAGCCTGGGGACTATGCCCAGGTGTCTGGGTTCAGGGCTAAGGCCAGGGCCATCCTCTGGGACCAGGGAGGCCCTGATCCACATAGGGCCAGAGAATTAAATTAGTGATGAGGGCTAGAACTGGGGGCTGCAACAGAGCTGGGCCGGCTGGGCTGGGTGAGCACCGCCCAGCCTCAAGTTGATGGATCCTGCAAGTAGGTCAGACAGGCTGGGCAGAGAAGCTCAGGCCAGAGTTTGAGGGGCACCCGCCATGTTCCAGTCTCCCTGTCCAGGCCACAGACACCCAGCCCCCACCCAGTCTGATTCCAGTTACGATTCCTCTCCCAGCCCTAACTCATAAGAGATTCCTCCTCCCCTGTAGTCCCCACTACCACCTTTCCCTGTCAGTCCTAGCCAGGGCTCCCAGGAAGCGAGAAGGTCTCACCCTCCCAGCCCACAGAAAACTAAAGGGGGGTGGGTACCAAGCCTAACTGAAAAAGGGGGGGATCTCAAACTAGACTCCTCAGCCCTATCTAGGAGCCAGAGGTTTTGGGATGGGGGGCAAAGAAGGGAGGGCAAAGGTACAGAGTAGATTTGAAAGCAAACCTCCCCTTCTCCTCCTGTCATAGTCTCTTTTCCTATCTGTTGAGGGTCCTCCAAGTCTCTTTCCATCTCTCTGTCTCTCAGTCTTTAAGCAGGGGCCCCAGGTCTCTAAAATAAAGAGCTTGGAGGCCAAAGAGATAGCAGAGTGGGCCTTGAGCATGTGGCCAGGGAGCCCTCTCACATTCCTGGCTACTGAACCCCACGTGAAGCCAGTGGCTCATCCTGCCCCGTTGGGGACCAGCAGTGGAACCTGGGCTGACTGCCCTAGTGGGCCTCTGGGACCCAGGCAGTCGCTCACATTGCAACCTCATGAATAACTCAGCACCTCCCTGCTGCCTGCGTCTCAGAGGAGCCTGGCCCCTGAGCCAACCTCCCCCACTGCTTTAAACTTTAATAGGCAAAGACTCAGTGGCAGCTGAGCAGGCTCCAGGGAGCTGGGGCAGGATGTTCTGGGCAGGGGAGCTTGGGCTGAGCTCTCCCAAGAGGAGGCTGGCAGTAGAAGACCCCATGGGGCAGGCCCAGCTCTCCATAATTCTGGCAGCCATCACCAGATGTGGCCAGACAGGAGTCCCCAAAGTGGCCCCCAGCTTCAGGGGCCTTTAGGAGATGAACAGTAAGGTGGGGTGACCTGGTAGAGATCTTAGGTCAAGGTGGGATTGCGGTGGGGTGGGCACTGGGGAAGGCTGTGGGATAGAATTGAAGACAAATTTAAGGGTAACAAGCCCAGAATCTTACTGGCCAGAAACCCGGAAGGTGTAACTCCAACAGAGAACAACCAAGAAGATCAAGACCATCAGGGATTTCTGGGGACAGACCCCACTGGCAGAACACGGCACTGGGGTAGGCCTACATGGATGTCCCCATCAGCAACAGAGACTACCGCTGCCTGCAGCTGGCCTGTGTGGCCCTTGGCCTGGTGGCTGGCAGCATCATCATCGGCGTCTCCATGTCCAAAGCTGCCGCTGCTGTGGGTGGTATCTTTATTGGCGCCGCTGGTCTGGGTGAGCAGGTGCTGGGCTCAGTCAGGGAGCAGGGGCACGGTCAGGTGGACAGGGAATGGAGGGGAGGACTGAGATAACAGGAACTGGTTGGGGAGGTAGAAGCTAGAGGCAAGAGCAAGGCAGCACTGGGGGCTGCAGGGAGGGACAGGAAGGTTGGGTGAGTTTCCCTCCGTGGACTGCCGGAGCAAGGAGAGGGGAAAAAGGGCGCAGGCTGTCATACTCCTCTCTGGCTGCTCCTGCTACAGCTCTTCAATCTCAGGCCTGGGCTGTCAGGTCTGCAGTGGGATTTATAAGCCCACTGGGGGGTGGGATGATTGGAGCAGGGAAAAGTGGACAGGGTTCCCAGTGGACCTTCCTTGAGCAAAGACAGGTTGCAGATCAGACTAAGGCTATGTCTCAGCAGCAGATCTGTCTGTCCAGGCATCTGTCCATCTGTCTATCTAGGCCAGCCCCCCTGATGTCCCCACAGTAATGCTGAGTAGCATCTCTCACCCCACTCCACCACCCCAAGCCAAAAACAGAACCAGAAGCACTAGGCTTGTAGGCTCTGGGCATCTGTAGCTGCAGACTTCAGCCAAGGGCCACAGACACTTGGTCCGAGTAGGAAGTAGGAATGCCAGGACAAGAGCCACTCTTCTGCTACCCCCTCCCCAGGTCTGGGTGGAGGGGAGCATGCTAAGGAGATATTGGTCCTGCCCTGGGGGCCCTGGAGGAGGGTGGGGCAGAGGAGAGCTGCTGCTGGTGGTGGCAGCTGGGCCCATTTCCAGCAGGCTGGGTAGAGCCTGTAGCCTCTTCCCCAAATAGGCACTGCTCTCTGTCACTCCTGGTGCACACACTCACAGGCTTACATTTACACACCCACAGCCCCAACCTGCACATTCACAATCCTCCATGCATGTTCAATATTACCCTCATAAACCACCCCCAGGCTCAGCCCACCCCCAACTTCAGCAGCTTGCACCCAGCAGGAACCTCCCCATCACAGAACCCCTCTGTGTCTCTCGCCTCAGGGATTCTCATCTTGGCCTACCCGTTCCTGAAGGCTCGCCTCAACCTGGACCACATTCTGCCTAACATAGGTGAGTCTTCTCCCCACCCCCTGTGGTCTCTGCCAAAGACCGTGTGAGATCCCTTGTGTGTAACTCTGGGGCCCACTGTGTGGGGGACCAGTGTCCACATGTGTGACTGCTCCTGGCTCTGTGTGTCGGAGTTGCCTCTGTGTGTGCGTGTTTGGGTATGTGGTGCAGGCGTTGCTATGACTACAGCACAGCAGACTCCAGCCTGCCGCAAGAGTGCCTACACCAGCTCAGAGCACCTAGAACTCCCATTTCCCCTGATAGATTTTCCATCTTCCTCAAACCTCCAAGATCTCCAGATCGCCCTACTTCAACCCTGAGCCACCATAAAGACCTATGTCCCTCAAGATCTTAGGACCCTTATAAGGTCCCTACTTCCTCTCACCTCCCAGCACACACACTCTCATCTCCATCAATCGCATGGGGCTTTACACATCCCCAGTTCTCCCCAGGACCCTTGTCTCCTTAAAAAGTTTCTATTTTCTCCTTCAAGGGTCCGTTTATTTCCACCCCTGCCCCTCCCCCAACACATACCCCAGCCCAGATCATGTGGGAGGCCTAAAGGAATTCGGTGGAGCAAAGGGAGCCACAGGAATGGAGATTAGACAACAGGAAGGACTTGATTTGAGAAGGACTCAGTGACCAGGGGGTTTGGGGTAATCTCACCCTGCAGGGAGCCTGAGAATCCACCCCCATCCAGGGCCAGACAGTGGGGAGGGAAGATCCAACACCAATGGCAATAAAGAGGGTAAGTTCCAGAAATTCCAGAATCCATCTCCCCCTTTCCTCTCTTTGCTGAGCGTCTTTGTGGATCCCAGTAGCAGAAGGGGCCGCCCCAGTCTCAGAGAGCCCTCAGAGTTGGGTAGTTTCTTCCATGTGTTTAGTCAAAACCCTTCCTGCTCCAAGCTGAGCTGGGCAATGCTTGTGTGTCGCAGAGCCTCTTTGTCCTGCCCAGCGCAGCACCTGGGCAGAAGGCACCTCATCGCCCCCTCCCCTCCCCTCCATCCCATGCCCCAGTTTATTTTCTCACTCTCCTCTCCCACTGTGATATCCAGCTCCCAGAGCCAGTACCTGAAACTGGGTATCTTCTCCCTGCCCCACCCCTGCACGCTGGAAAATTCCAGAGCAGGAGTCTCTCAAAGATGGCCCCAGCCCCCGGTGTCTACCACCAGCAGTGAGACGCCTAATCTCAGCAAAAAGTCCCATGCCAGTGTTCCAAGCACCTTCCATACATTAATTTTTCCATTCTCAGAACAATGATATAAGGAAGGTACCATAAGCAGCCCCACTTTATATATGGGGTACAGGGAAATTAAGTGACACAGCTTGGAAGTAGTGGGGCCAGAACGAAAACCAGGGAGCCAGCCCCAGAGTGCTGCCTCTAACCCTCATACCAGGCTGCTACCCTCTTGAAGGGCCGTTCTGACCATCCAGGCCTTTGTAAACAGGGAGTAAATTGCCTCTTGGGACCCCTCTCTCGCTATTCTATTCCACTCTGCTCCAGGGTCCCTCTGGGTTGCTCTGACCCAGAGATCTGTCTACTCAGGCAGCCCCATCCTGGTCTCTCCCCCAGGAATCCGCAGCAGCCTGTCTACTGTGAGCAGAACCTTGGAGAAGCTGAAGCCAGGGGGCCGGGGGACTGGGGAGAGCTAAGGCAGGGGCTGAGGGGCTGCTCCCTGCCCTGCCCTCCCTTCTTGCCTGACACCCTAATTTCAGAGCCTTCCTGGGTCCAAACCAGAGATAAGCCAAGCCCTGGAGACGCCAGACCTGAATTCCCTGGCCAAGGCTCTTGGCAACAGAACCCACAGACTGGGGGACCGGGGGTCTGAAGCAAGCTGTCGCTGGAAGCACCAAGTGGCCAAGGGCTTGTTTCAGGCTCTGGACCTGGATTTTCTCTCTGGATTGCAGCTCAGTTTCCTTCCCTTTTTGATCTACTGACTGGTTTCAGTGGAATTTAGGCCCAGGGAATACCCCAGTCCCTTGCTCCAGCCTGGCCACAGACGTGAACCACAGGCCCACAGGAGCCACAAACAGGGGCCTAGCTCAGCCCCCAAGACCTGGCCCTGGGCCTTCAGGGCTCACCAGCTGGATAGAAGGGCTAGATCCGATTTTGGGGGGATATCAAAACTCGTAGACCTTAGCAGCAATGAACCAGATGGAAAATCCTAGACAAACAAAGTGGTCACTGCTGCGACAGGAGGCTTCCTGGAGGAGGTGGCTCCTGAGCTGAGACCTCCCTTGAGACTCTTGGTGTTTGACTCCAGACAAGACCTCCAGCCTTCCTTCTTCTTTCCTACCCTCTCACTCCTCCTGAACATTCTAAACACATTCCAGTCTCCAAGCCTTGGCTTCTGTTCTCCCAGAGGACCCCTGCTCCTCTCTGCCTATCAACACCTCCACCTTTAAAGGCCCAGTTCCAAGGATCCTGTAACCCCAGTGCCCTCCTGGTCCTCTTCTGCTGACCTGTGTCTCCCTCTCTGGACACTCTCCAGACAGGCTGAAGTCTTCTTTTTCACAAAACAATTATTAATCCTATTTAAACCTACCGTATGTTGCCCTTTTCCAGTCACTGTCAGGGCACACAGTAGGTACTCACAAAATGTTAATGGCTTAAATTTAATGGAAAGAAAAATTCCATGGATTTCTCTGCAGAACCCCTTGAGGCCCCATGTACCCACAGAGTTTGGGCTGAGGAGGACCCAGCCCAGGGTTATGTGGCTGCAAGGGAGACATCATGCCTCCCTCCACACCGCTCCTCACACACCTGCACCTTCGTGATCTCTACAGAGACATCACCTCCTTGTGGCCTCTGTCCTAGTTTGGTGAGCAGAGGGCCAAGCTAGGAAGAGTCGCATTCTGGAAGGATCAATGCAGGTGGCGCCTCCTCTTGGAAGCACCCCCTGATTTCACTGTGCTTCCACCACCCCAGGACTCTCTCCATCATAACCCACATCACTATGAGTGGCCCTGGTCTATTTCCCCCTCTTGAGAGTAGCGGGCAGAGGGCTGGGCATATAGAAGACATACCCAGTGGATGTTGGAAAACCTGACCAAAAGCGGAAGAGACCCTCTCGCTGTGCACATGGGAAAGCTGTGACCCTGCAGGAAAAAGACTCATCCAGTCCCATGGTAAGAGACTGTGGAACCATGCCTTGTACCCAGGTCTCCTCTCTCTCCCCACCCAAGGCTCTGCCTTCAGTGATTGTCTGCACAGGCCACAGGGACCAACTCCCTGACTGTGAAGGGATAGACCTCCATAAAGGGACTCAATTTCACTTCCTCTAGCTGACTGTGGAGCATCCGGCTCCTCCAGCCTTAGGGGAGTCCGCTCCCCTCCTTGGACTCTCCTCCTCTCCTCTTTCCTGCCTGCTCCTGCCCCTTCTCCTTTCCTTCCTCCTTTCCATCAACTTCATTATCATCAACAGTAACTCAGGCCTGATGGCCCTTCCTTGGTCAATAAGTAACCCCTCCTCCTGTCTATCTTCAATCCTCACCTGCGTCACCCCCCAAAAGGTGCCCAAGGGTGCAGGGGTGAAAAGAGGCAAGTGGAGCCTGAGCTATGGGGAGGATGCTCTCCCACCCTGGCCCCCCATCAACCTGTACCAGCCTTGATCTCCCCACGGCAGGTCTATGATACCCCCAAAGGCTGACAGGGCAAGGCACAGAGCAGTGTTGGGTATCTGAGTGGAATAAATTACGGAAGGAGCGCATAGAAAAGCAAGAGCTGTGTCCATTGGAGAGGAACTGGGTGGGGGTTCTCGAGGCCCACCGCTGGTTTCGCTCTCTTTCCTCCTGCCGTGGGCTCCCTGATCTCTCCTTCCCCTGAGTGCAGGTGAATGTCCAGATACCCCCTTCCTAAGTGTGTCTCCACTCTGGGCATTCCCACCCCTCAGCCTGGTCACAGGAGCAGTCCATGAGGAGACACATGTCTTCTCCCTATCTGTGCTTTGGGAAAAAGGTGAGGTTGGGCCAAGGAGGCAGAGGTGGCGTGGCGGGTACTGTTGAGGAGAAATGCCCTCTCACCTCCAAGCAGCTCCTGTGCCCTCCATTATCTACACACGGGAGGGGGTGTGGACAGGGGCAGGTCTTTGGACCCTGCCCCACCAGCAGTCTGTACAATAAACAAAATCAGTTCTATCCAATAGCCTGTCCTTCGTATTTTCTTTTTTTAAAGAAAAGATTTTATTTATTTTTAGAGAGTGTAAGGGAGGGAGAAAAAGAAGGACAGAAACATCAGTGTGTGGTTGTCCCTCACGCACCCCCTACTAGGGACCCAGCCTGCAACCCAGGCATGTGCCCTGACTGAGAATCGAACCTGCAAGCCCAGGTTTGCAGACTGGTGCTCAATCCACTGAGCCATACCAGCCAAGGCCAATAGCCTGCTCTGACCTCAACTATGGCTGTGCCCTGCAGGCCCTTGGCTGGGTGAAAGAACACACCAAAGCAGGGGAGTGCTTGGTCCAGGCATGGATGTGACACCCCTGCTGGCCACCCTGGGGGACTGACCAGGCTGGGGATGGAGTCCGGAGAAAGACTCACATCCTGGTTCTGTCCACAGGGCCACTGTGCCTCAGTCTCCTTACCGGCAGATGGGGGATAAGGACAGCACCACCCTCCCAGGGCCTCTCTCAGGATGGAGGGTGCCTGGCACCCGTCCACATCAGGGAGGGTTTAGGATTGGATGGGTGAGTGAATGAAGGGGAGGGTGGAGGGCTCTTCCAGCTGAACTCCCCGGTCCGGAAAGTCGGCCCCTCTGGTGCCACCCAGTCCTCTGTAACACGGACCGGCTGGTGGGCCTAGACCTGGGCACTCCCTCCCCGCCCAAGGGGCTCTTCCCAATCCTACCAGGAGACAGAGCTCCTTAAGGGGCTCGTCGCCACGCCCCTTTCTAGGGGCAGGATTGGCGGAGGGTGATTGGGGAAGGGTGACTGAGAACAAGCACCATCCCTGAAGAAATCTCAATATCCGTCCCCACCGCCTCCAGGGAAGGTGGGGAATCCGCTCGAGGCTGAAGACAGAGCCAGTGCGACCTGCACCCCTCGCTGGAGAGTGGCAGTGTGTCCAGGGCGGACTGGGAAAGCCCAGACTGGAGTGGGTGGGAGGGCCGGGGTGCTCTGCAGGGCCTTGAAACCGGGGAAACCGAAGAGGGAGGGGGCAAGGGCGGCAGAGGGCGAGGCAGGTCTCCGAGAGATCGGACCGGCTGCTACTGCTCCTGGGGTCAGAGGGGAGCCAAAGGACCCGCCGAAATCCGCGCAACCGGCCGCCGCCCACCCCTCGCGCTCCGTTCTCCCGCCTGTGGCCACCAGGGACTGCTCGCGGGGTTCCCAGCGCCCCTGCCAACCCGCCGAGCCCCGGATCTCCGAGCAGCTAGGCGGGTGAGTGAGGGAGACCAGCCTGCTCACCATTCCATCCCAAGGCTGTGCCCCCACCCCTGCCGCCTCCCGGATCTCTTGGGATCCCTCTGTCCTGCCAGCCCTGGGTGCTCGGAGGGTTGCCCAGTGGCTCAGGCAGGTGAAAGCCGGGAGCTGGAGGAGGCTGGAGGGAGGGCAAGGGGATGAGAGAGAGAAGGGAGAGGGCAGTGAGTAGGGATGCTCTGAGGGACGGGCGGGATACTCCATCCAGCCCTAAATTCCAGGGGAAGTGAGTGGTGCCTGGACAAGAAGCCAGAAACCTGTAGCCTTGAGACAGAGTTCTTCGAAAAGAAATGAAAAGAAAAACAAAAACAAACAGAGGGAAACAGAAAGGCAGACACACAACACGAGTGGCCGCCTGGGCCCCTCTACCTTCGTCTCTCCCCTTTGTAACTCAGGAAGAATCTGCCTAGAGTCCACCTGCAGTCCTCGCCCAGCCGCCCACTGCACCCTCCCAGGCCCAAAGTGAGGAGAGAATCAGGGAGTCGTTGGCACGAAGCAACTTCAAAACCATGAGCCAGGTGAAGGCAGAAGGACAGGAGCCAGAGGCCCCTCTGCCAAGTCCTCCCTTCACCACGGGTTTAAGCAGCACTCCCTGGGCCCCGGGGAGACTCGGGCGCTGCACTGGGGACGCGGCTGCAAGGCCACTCGGAACCTGGTCCTCAAGGAAGACCATCGTGGGGGTGCAGACCCAGACCCATCCCCAGTCAACAGGTCACCGGTCACCTGCTGTTTTGGGGAGTTAAGGGAGGCTTCCTGAAGGGAGCCACGTCCCAGCTTCACTCTGGCGGTGGGGCTGGAGCTGGCCAGACGAAGGTCAAATCAACAGGCGGCTCAGACCCAGGAGCGGCATGCTCACCAGACCACACCTGCTGAGTCCAGCTCTACTCCAACACAGTCACGAGGTCTACCTGGAGGGAGCCAGGACTGGGATTTTAACCAGCAGGGAGAAATGGGGAAGGAAGCAGAGAAGGGGACCAGAGAGAAAGGCCTGTGTTCCAGAGACACCTGGAGGGGAGAATGTGCAGGGCGTGGTGGCAGCTGATGGGGGACTGGATGGGAAATGCTCCGGGGAAAGCCTGAGGGAGGAGGAGCAAGGGCGAAACCCAGGTTCCTGGCTGGGAGCCTGGGCTTTGTGGGAGAAGGCCCGAGGAGGCTGGTGGGCAAGTCGGAGTGCACCAGAGAGGGCAGGAGAGAGCAGGAGCCCCAGGGCAGCCAGGGTCACCTCACCTTACTGGTACAGAACTGGTTTAAGGAACACAGAGCTTGGCTGCTGCAGAGAGTCCTGTGTCACTGCAGCCTCTCAGCTGGACCAGGACCAGAAGCCAGGGCCAGCAGAGACCACGTAGACCCATTCAGCAAAACTAAGCCCCAGTAAGAGGAACTTCGAGCACATGCCTGTTGCAGGCATGGAACCTGCCGGAAATGGGAGGGCACCATCAAAGCAGCTGGAATGGTCTCTGGCTCCCCACCACCTCTCCCAGGGCTCCCCTTTTCCTTACTACCAAAGTAGCTCCCCTCCACCCCTGTACATCCTGGCAAAGAGAAGTCTCCAGAGGTACCTCTGCTGGGTAGCACCTCACTGCCACCGGATAGGCAGGCAACTGACAGAGCATCTGTTTACCTGTTTATCGGTCTGTGTCTGTAATTCTCGGTAATGCAACTGGGTTTGTATTTCTGGGCATGTCTGTCACTGAATGCCCACTGTGTGATGTGTGTTTATACATACACATACACTCAGGGACAAGCATGATGGCGCCCAAGAGTCAGAGTCAGGAGCTAGAATGCCACACCTTCAGACTTCATCTTCAAGTCTGGTTTCCAGCAGGTGTGTGTGTGTGTGTGTGTGTGTGTGTGTGTGTGTGTGTGTTCATACATGCCTGTGCCTGTGCCTGCCACTTGGGGTGGGGAGGGGCACATGGAATTGGCTGAGTTAGGGGTATGGCTGTCCTTTGAGTTCTGGGGAGGCAGAGTTCAGTTGGCGGTGGCTGAGAAATGTCTAGGGTGGTGAATAAGCCAGCAATGAGCAATGGTGGTGTGGGAGGTTCCCTGAGGATGGGCTGCGGGAGGGGAGGGGAGGGTGTGGGGGGTAGAGAGAGCACTGGGGCTGTAGGGGGGGGGATCAGGGGAGGAGGTTGGCCCAGACTTTCAGGGACTAAGGGGGAACAAATGGGCTAAGATTAAGGGGAACAAAGGGGTTCACAGTGAGGGGCAAAGGTTCAGACTGAGCAAACAAGTTCCTCAATCATAGAGTACAGGGAGCTGGGACCGACCAAGGGCTGATGTCTGACGTCACCCAGAGGCTTTGGGCCCTTAGACCAGGAACCTGGGGCCAGGAGGCCCAGCTGCTGCCCCGGTCAGGTAACTGCCTTGTACAACATGGACATCCCAGATCCGAGTGCTGGGGCAGGGTGGGGGGGTCGATGGACCTCAAGGGGCTTCAGACAGACACCCCTCCTCTGGAGCTCTGGCCTCCACCTACTGAGAACCACCCTTCTTGGGTCCCAAACTTGTCAATGATTTGTTGAATAATAATCAATTACTATGTAATTTTAATAATCACACATCGCTGTACCTTGCAGCAAGCAGAAGTTCTGGCATAGCAGAAACAACGCAGGCTCTTTGATCTGACGGAACCGGGTTTGAATCCCAGCTTTACTATTACAGCTGCGGACACTGGGGAAAGTTCCTTCCCTTGTCTGAGCCTCAGTTTCGTCACCATGACCTGAGTTCAGGACTGCGGCGGCTCGCAGGGTCGTAGCGAAAATTAACTGTGTTAACACAGGGGAAGTGTTTAACCCCCGGGCAACAGGTTACCACTTCTCAAAAGAAGGGCTTAATTCTAGCCAAAGCAAAGACCAGCCACATTACAGATAAATGTACCATTTTTATGAGCACTTTTGGTATATTGCTGGTCATTTCTGAACAGGTCCCCATTTCCACCTTCACAAGCTGCAGGTGGTTGAGGGTTGGGCAGCAGGATGCCACGTTTGGAGACAATTACTTGGTCAAACCTTTCCCTTTCCATTCGGACAGCTGAGGCCCGGAAGGGGCCCAGCCCTCCTGAGTTACCCTCAGACCCAAGAGCCCTGGGCATCTGAGGCCCAGCCTTGAGTGTCTGCCTCTGCCCCCAAATGCTTCGGGCATGGACTCCCGAACAGAGGCCATGAGGCCTCCCTCGCCAGAGGCAGGGCAGCAGGGAGGGTGACTGTTTGATCAGGGTCAGGGGCAGCTCAGTGGCAGTTGGTCAGAGCCCTGGCTGGGTCGGTTCTGGCTTGGCCACAGACAGACTCCTTCCATGGCTTTTCCCACTCCAAGCCTCAGTTTCCTCCATCTGTAGGTGAAAGGATCCAACTAGGCGATCTCTGCAGCCTGAGCAGCTTGGAGCGCTCACTGAAAAGACGGTGGGTTCCCACCCTAACAACTCTAGATTCAGAGCAGTGACCTCCCCTGCTGCTCAGGCAAAACCATGGAGGACTGGGTTTGGGATGAAGTACAAAGGGCTTGAAGGATCTGGGTTAACAATAGCACCAGCGCTGAAGGTCCTGCTTCCAAAATTAAATACTCTGGCTTAGAAGTCACACAGGTCACAGTTCATTGGCCAGAACGAGTCACACGGCTCCACCTAATCACAAAGCATTCAAAAAGTGCAATCTGAACATGTGTTCCGAAGGGGAGAGAACCAGAAGGATTTAGTGAACAGCACCAGGGACATAACAGGGCTGCCAGAGTGCCCACTGTGAGGGCATCCAGTACTGCGCCAGCGCCAGCTGGAGGGCCCCGTGGGCGCACTGGCAGCACAAATTGAATTGCAACAGCTAAACAGCCTTAACACCTCACCCCTGTGCACCCTAGATCCCAATTAACCAGGGTGGGGACAGAAAGGGCCCTTAGCCCTTCCTCTGCCTGGGGTGGAAACTCTGGAAGTAGTTTTGTCTTCCAGGGGCAGCTCTGCCCACCAGGACCAGATAAGAATCATTTATTAGCAATTAGCACTTGGAAGCTCAGCCCCCTGGGCAGGCATTCTTTTTGTTGAACTTAGTGTGCCAAGCCGAGGAGTTTACCTTCTGGAAAGACACACAGAACACACCCTGCCTCCTCCTGTGCTGTTGACAGCTGAGCAGTGTAAGTGCTAATTACAGAAGCTTTTCTGCAGGGCCCTGAGGAGAGTCTATGCTCCAAGCTTCTAGGAGATTCTTGGAGATTCTAGCTGCTGCTGGAGCTCAGTCAACAAGCACTTAGCAAACCTAGCACTGTGCTGAGGTGAGGGCCCAGGCTTTGGGATCAGGACATCAGGTTTCAAGTCCTGGCACCACCTCTGGTACTCAGTGGTCTTGGGTGAGTTTAATCTTTCTGTGCCTCAATATCCTCATCTACTAAATGGGGATATAACAGTAATACTTGATCTCACATTATTGAAAGTGCTCAGCATAGTACCATTAAATTAGCAATCTGAAAGGGCTCATTTCAGATTTTCACTTAGACTTGCTTCTGGCTAAGATTGGCTAGCTTAAATCGGACCAACTTGCTCACTGAGGAGAACTAAAAATGTGGGATTAAACATATAAGAACTCTGTTTTAGAACATGGAAGAGCTACCAAGGCAGTAAGAACTTGAGGGGCCAAAATCTTGAAGAGAAAAGAAATAATACGTGGTTTCATTTTCTTTTCCCTTGAGGCATTATGCAGTTTGTAGGGGGCTGTAGCCATGGCATTGAGTTGGGAAGTTAAAATCAGAATTTAGGGCTTAAAAAGAACAGAGGCCTTGTTTTAAAAAAAAAAAAAAAAAAAAAAAAAAACTCAGCTTTTAGCTGGGGAGCCCTAAGGGCTATCCCCTGAGAGTACTTGTTAACCATGTATAAACCAGACTCAGAAAGATGGAAGCACAGCTCCCAGGCTGGGCTAGGGTGGCCTGTCCCTCCTGTAGCTGCCTGTCAGCAGCAAAAGTAAGTCTTCTCTTGAGGAAAATGACATCATTTGGAGCCTCACTCTCTCCTACCATTTTGGACATTTAATAAAAACTTATCTGGCAATCCAAGAGATAAGACTAAATAACCCAAACCAAGAGCAATAAAACAAGCAATAGAAAAAAAGTTTTCAAACGTGGACTTTAAAGCATTTACTACATTCAAGAAAATAAGAAGAGTCAACAAAAAATTGGAATCATTGAAAAATAATCAAGTGGCAATTCTAGAATGAAAAAGTTAGCAACTGAAATTAAGAACTGAATAGATGAATTTCATAGCAGAGAAGACACAAGTAAAGAAAGGATTAGTGAGCCATATGATAGATTAGTAGAAAAATAACCAGACAGAAACAGAGAGAGGATAAAAAGGCTAGAAAACACAGAGTAGAATGTAAGAGACCTGTAGGATTATGCCAAATGGTTGAACATGTATACAATTAGTGTCCCAGAAGGACAGGAGGGAGAAAACAGGGAAAAGATAATGGATGAAAGTATTCCAAAACTGGAGTGGTGGGGGAATCAAGCCACAGGTTGCAAAAGCAACAGGAGACCTAAAAAGGACAACTATAAAGAAAAATTTCACTTCAGCACATCATAGTAAAACTGCTAAAACTCAAAGACAAAAAGTCTTCCCATAGGGAAAAGAAAAGAGAACTGTGGACCCTCCAGCACCTAGGGCCTCCCTGTCCCTTGTCCAGTGTCAGCTGTCAGGGGTCTGTTGTGAGGTGAGGTGAAGGGCCAGACTCCATCAGGAGCTGTCCCATCAGCCTCAGAGCCTTCCCCACAGGAAGGAAGGCTGGCTTTTGTCAGATAGTGTTGGACATTCGTGACAGGGGGCGGAGCTTGAAAAGGGCAGCATGGGTGGTGGCATGGGGGGGGCAGATATTTGGGAATCTCACAGCCCCTTCTGAGGGCAACAGGAAGGTGTTGGGGTTTACAGCCACATCAACTCCAAGAGTATCAAATCCTTCTCTTTAAAATGAAGCAAGATTGCATACAGTGTGATCCACATTATGTTCTCTGACTCTGGTCTCGGAATGTCTTGTCATTCGGTCCAGCCATGGTAGCCCAGCTCCACTTTCCTCCTTAGCCTCCATTTCCACAGTTGTGAAATGTGGCTGCTAACAAGTATGAAGCCTTTGTACCATTTGGTGATGTCGTGAACATGAAGTGCTCTGCAAACTGGAAACTGCTGCACCCCTTTAGCAGCTACTATTTCTGCCCAGCATTACCAACAGCTGCAGGTTGCAGAGAGCGGGCAGTTCACATGAATGTGGAGCTTCCAGAGGAATCTGTGGTCTGTAAATGCCTTCGAGGCTCAACACATGCTTTCTTTGCCAGGATTTGGGGATTTCTGAATTCCTGCCAGCTTAGTGTGACAGCTTGGTGCTTCTGGCTGGAGTCCTTGTAGAATTGCCACCTCTGACTGTGGAGCCAAGGAAGGGAGCCCTGGAGTCACCAGATCTGGGCAGATGTGCAGTGCCCCCCCCCCACCCCAGATTCTCTTACCTGCTTGGGCCAGGCTAATTCAAACCTGTGTCCAGAATGAGGACCTGAACTGCCCCCTCTGGCACCTGCCCTCATCTTCACTCATAAGTCACTAAATTCTGTGCAACCCCGCTGCATGCAGGCTTTGGACACTCGCAAGGACAACTCAGGGCCTGTTCCTAGGGCACTTCCACCCAAGGGACAGACCAACTGTTCTGTTTGCAGACTAGACAAGACAGACCTCAGACAGATCTGAGACCTTATAGCCCCCTCCTCCATCCACTACCACGATGAATTCTCACTGTGTCCCAGGCTCTGTGCTAAGCACGTGATTTAGGCTGAAGCATTTAATTATTGCTACACCCCATGGTAGGTTCTCTTGTTAGCCCCACATGACAGATGTTTACACTGAAGCATGGACAGTTAGGCCATTCATCCAGGTCACACTGGTACTCATCCTGCATGCTGTACTCCCACCTGTGGCACCATCTGACTATGCACCTCTCATTCTCACTCAGGACCCTTTTGTGATAGTTTTTCACAATTCTAACAGCTCTATAGTTATGGCCTCATCCTTGAGGGCCTGCATACCTGTGCTATCATTATCAATTCCTAGGCTCTGACGACCTTTCACTTGCTTCTGCATATACTCCCAAAATTCTAGAATCCAGTGATCGACCCCAGATACAACTAGTGAATCCTAGAAAGGAATTCTAGTATCCAGTGCTCAGACTTGTGAGTCCAGGTTCAGCAGTGGAATCCTGGGTGTTGGGGGGACAGGGGTGGAATGGATGTAGGATTCCCCATCTAGAAAGAACCTGGGGCCTTGAGTATGCTCCAGCCAAATCCAACCTATGTAGGGACTGTCCCTTCTCACTGACCATTTGAAATATTAGGTGCTCCTCACTCTCACTCACTCCAGGACTTCATCTGATTGTTCAGAAAAGTTAATGTCACTGCTATGCCTACCAGGGCCTAAGGTGGGGACATGCATGCCAGGAGGCAGGTCCTTAGGTTCTGGTCCTGGATCTTGGGTAAATTGCTAGACCTCTGTCTGGGTAAGGAGGGGCTACACCAAATGATTTATCAGGCCCTCTTTCACTGGGGGGAGAGTGAGAGTTGTCTAGATCCCAAGAGTGGCCACCTGCCCTCTAATTAGGACTACTAATAATGATTATCATTTCAGCACCTGGAAGCCATTCGCTCAATTTAATTAGTCCAAGAAGTCTCCGGGAGGAGAGGGGGTGAAGGGACTGTGTCTGTCTGGAGGAGGGAGGGTGGGAGGATGGCCAGAGTAGCCAGAGGGACCCAGGGACTGGGTAGGAAAGCAATGGGCAGACTCTTCCCATAGGGGTGGGTTGGAGTGGGTTGTTGATTCCCAGAGGCAGAGGCAGAGGCAGGGGGCTGGGCAAGATGACCTCTGCACTCCCAGGCACTGAATGTAGCCCCAGAACTGAGAGTGGGATTGGAAGCTGAGATACTCTGCTGACCCCTCCCTCTCGCTCTGTGCTCACAGGTCCACTGGGGGCTCGGCCTGACATGGGGTCTGGTCCGGACCAGGGGCAGGAGAGACCCTGATGAGTGCCCGAGTCCCCAGACCGATGCCGCCCAAAGGGAAGAGCCAGGGACCCGGTTCCAGGGCGCCTGCGGTCCGCGCGCAGGGCTGGCTGCCCAGCCTGCCATCGCCGGCGCTATGCTGTGCCTGCAGTTTGTGCGTGCTGCTGGCCGGCGTGAACGTGACACTGGTAGGCACCTTCGCCTCCTTCCTGCCCAGGCACAACGTGCCGCTGATCGTGGGGCCAACACTCCTGGTGGTGGCGGCGTTCGGCTTCTTCGCAGCCTGCTGTGCGTGTAGCCGCAGGGTCCCCGCATCCCGCCCACGCTTCGTGGCAGCCAAGGGCGCAGACCAGGGGGGTGTCGGCACTGGGTCGGTGGCGCTGGAGATGGAGAGCAGCGAGCGCACGGCGCAGGACACCACAGCCGTGCAGCTGAGCCCGGCAGCCTCAGCCGCGTCTTCTGGCCGCTCCAGCCCAAGCCCCTGCCCCTTCGCCCTGGATGCCCCCTCGTCTGCTGCTGCCTACGATCTGGGCACCAGCGGACTTCGGCTCAACCTGCCCCGGGAGCACGAGGCCCTCTAGCGGCACGCGCCCTCCCGTACTCGCCAATCCGGGTCTGTTCGTTCAGTGCCCTATAAGAAAAAAGAGAAAGAGGAGGAAAAGAAAGAGAAGGCAAGAAAAAGGAAATTTTCATGAGGGTCGGGCGCCGGGCACAGGTAGCCTCATCTGTCCCGTCTCTGGAACTTCTGGAGGGGAGAGTGTGCCCAGGCATGTCCCTACTGCCAGGAGGGAGCAGCTCCTTGGCCCTCCAGGTGGGGTCTGCCAGGCCCTCCATTACTTCATTCCCAGCCTTGATGAAACTGGGCCCCTGGACCTTGAGTCCTAACGCCACCACCACCCACAGCATTTGGGGACTGTGAATGGGGCCACCCTGAGAGGAACGTACTACCCGCAAGGCCCACACCCCAAAGGAATGGGATGAAGCAGGAGAAGGGGAGGAGTATCAGCCCAAGGTGTCTGCTGTCCTTACATACCGTGAAAGGCCACGAGCTCCCCTTCTGCTCCTCCTCTCCCTCCTTGTCTCCACCTGCAGACCTTTTGGGATTAGTTGGGCAAGGTGTGGGAGGGGCTCTGATTTGAGCCAGGATGGTCCCTAAGGTAACAGCTGGGTTGACCACACTCCTCCCTTTCTGCCTGAGTAGATGGAGCAGGGAGAGCTGAGGCTGGGGCCCCCTCACTGTGCATTCTCTCCGGGCCTCCATTGTCAATAAAGCACCTTTGGAGTCAAGTCCTCTGTGGTGTGCAGCCCTAAAGGGAGGGCCTGACTGCAGGGCCCTGGATTCTGGGGTCCTCCGATCCTCCCGGAGACCCAGAGGGGGGCCCCAGGGGAGGGGAGAGTATGATGGTAAACAAAAGGCCGAGTCTGGGGTTGCCTGTGAATATCCATGTGAACAGGGGTGTCAGGCTGGGGGACTGGACAAATACATGAGTGTGTCTGGGTGAGATCACCTGGCTACATGTATGAAACGGGGAGTGTGAGCGACACTAACATCACCCATGTATGTGGGAGCCTGTGGTGGTGGCAGCGGTTAAGAGCTGGATCACCCAACAGGGGTGGTACGGAAGGAAGAGCTCCCAGGGCCAGGCAGATCCTAAACCTTTCTCCTGGCCTGCCTGGACTTGCAGGGTCTGAGCTGAGCCTATGTTCCTTCCGGGTGGGTGAGGGCATCTGGTGGAGAAACGGAGGCTGCTTTGCAGGAAGAAACAAGGGAGCTGGGGTCTGGGGTGAGGGTGCTGCACCCTCCTCTCACTGCAGGGACCAGGGCCAGCAGTCCCCAGTGAGCATGGCACACACCGGACCACCACCCCTTGTCGGCCATGACTGCCTGCCCATGCACCCTTGGCTTCCTCAGCCTCCCTTTCTCTTTCCAGAGTAGGCTTTGTTGCTCTTCTGTTTGGAACCTGGATCTTCCCATCAGCCCTGCGGCTCTGTCTGCCTTCCTCTGACCCCCTCTCTGCCTCTGCTTCTCCTGCTGCCTCCCCCTCTCATTGACCTGGAGAAGGATGAATCTGTCTCACTAGGTGTTGAGCAGGTCATCTCTATTAATTCACATGGGTCGATGGTTCCTAACCTTTGAAGCATCCAGCCCCTGGAGCTGATGACCTCTTCTCAGAGAACTCCCCCACTTCCCGCCTGTGTGTGTGTGTGTGTGTGTGTGTGTGTGTGTGTGTGTGTGTGCAGGAAGGGCCGCCTTCCCAGGCTCCAGTCCTGTCTCTTCCAGTTCACTGGTCTGCAACCTCAGACACCACCTTCTGCCTTGGTAGAGTAGCAGGTAAGGGGGGGTCACTACTGATGTTGCCTTGGAGTGTGGTCTGGCTCACCCTTCCCCTACCTTCTTAGGGGAGACACCCCAGACTCTAGCCCTGGAATGCTAGGCCCAGCCCAAACCTCTCCCCCACCTGTGGGCAAGGGCCTGGCATTGCAAACCATCTTCCTCTTCTCCCACCACAAGAAGACTTCCATGTCCTGCCTGGACTGCTGAGGAAGAAAGGTAAACAGGAGATAAGAGCCATGGGTCACACGGAGATGGTGTGAGTGAACAGAATGGGTGGGGTGGGGGGGAGGCGATGTTGGCTCCCTGGATTCTCCTGTCCACTGCCACCACCAGCCGAAGGTCATTTGTCTCATCTGTGTTTCCTCCCTCTCAGGAGGAGATATTCTCTATACCCCAGACCCCACTTTCCAATCAGCCACCCTAGGAACCCTCACCCCAACCTCTCCAGGCCTGCCCCACCAGGGGACTCTTCCCCTCACACTCCTTCAGGACCCTCTGGGGGCAGCACAGCCACTACAAAAGCCCCAAAGGGAAAGTAAACTTGACCTCCATATGTCAGGTCAAGAGAAAAAGGGCTGTGGAGGCACAGGTGGGAGATGAAGTTGGTGAGGGTGGGAAAGGAGTGTATTGCTCAGTCAATAAAGCTGAGTAAGCCAGGGAGAGGAGTTGGGATTTATTCCTGGCAAGATGGGAGCCAGTGGAGGGTTTTAAGCAGGGAAGTGACATGATCTGATTTATGATTGTAAAGATTGCTCTGCCTGCTGTGTGGAAAATAGAGTGTTGAGGGGCAAGAGGAAAATGGGGTGGATTAGTAAGCGACTGCAGTGAGATATGCTGGGGGCTGGGGCAGAGGGGACTGTGAAGTGGGCAGGTTCTACACCCACTCTTTGAGGTCTTCCTGTTGGGGGACTTTAAGGGCAGTGGAAAAGAAGAATCTCAGAGGAAGTTCTAGAATTTTGGTTTGAGCAGCTCAGTATATGGTGAAAGGTAAGGAAGGGCTCTTGGAGGATAAAAGGCCTGTTAGCCTAATGGAACTTCCCACAGGAGCTGGAGCCATGCCCTGAATTGAAAGGGAGCAGAGGAGATGCTGGTTTAGAAGCCATTGGCACTGGGGTGGTGGCTAAGCCATGAGTCCAGATAAGGCACATGGGGAGAAATGAAGACAGAACCCAGAGTCTAGACTAATCTAATTGCTGAGACTAGGGGGGGACAAGGTACCCCAAGTTCTGAATCTCACTGCCTTTCTGCCGGGGCTCATGCCTTGTTGATAAAGTCTGTAGGCTAGCAGTTGGATTAGGGAGAAGTGAGCAAAATATGAGCTCCCAGACATTGGGATTTGTGTCTTGTTTGCTGCTATGCACTGGTGCCTACCTGGCACAAGGTAGGTGCTTGGTAAATATGTGTTCAATGAGTGAAAGGTGTGAATCTCATCCCACAGCTGAAGCTCTAGTTCCCCCTAATAGAAATTTACCAAGATATCCAGGTCTGGGCAGGAAAGGAGAACAGCTCCTTTGTGTGTGGGAGTCCCCCTGGCCCGTTCTTGCTTCCCACTTCTTTGTGAGGAGGTCAGCGGACACAGGAATGTAGAGCTAGCTGGGTGGGCATTGATTGACGTGCCTGAAGGCCAGGCTCCCAAAAGTAGGCAACGGCCAGAGAGGTGAGCCAAGCCTGAGGAAATCGGCACTGCTAGGAAGTGCCACTAGAGGGCAGCCTGGGTATATGACAAGGGATAGAGATCAATCAGCCCAAGCAGCCTGCAGGACTTGGCCTTTTCCTTTTCTGAGTGTCAAGGCCCTGCAGGATGGGAGGAGCTAGGAGTAGGGTATGCTTGCAGAGGGGATAGGGAGGAGGATTAAGTCACCCAACTTTACTAAATGACACCTGCCCTGGAACAGGACCTTATCACAGAGGGAGCCCTGACCCTAGAGCTCACTTAGTCTTAGACTTTATCAAGGTCACGGGCAAGTCCTGAATCAGGTCACAGACGGAACTGTCTCCCAAGTCCATACTGAATCCCAGCCTGAGCTCGATCCTGGTCACACTCTGAGCCCTGACCCTACCTGGTCCATGCACTAGGCCCTGATCCTGATCTTAGACTGACTACTGACTCAGTCCAGAGCCCTGACCTTTACCCAAGGTTGAACCCTGAACTGGACACAGACTGAGAGCCTTGATGCTAGATACCTAATAAGCTCTTATTTCGGTTACAAAGTGAACTCTGACCCTGAGCCGTACACTGAGCCCTGACCCCGGATGAAGATTACACTGTCATCATGGCCAAGGCTGAGCCTTGACACCTGAGACTCGCTCCCCCAGTACCCACTGACTAAAGGGCCTTTTCAGACGAGGCTCCCATGCCAGGCCAAGCTTCCGCGCCAAAAGGAAGGAACTCCTGGAGCCACTTTTGAGGGAGAAAGAAGGAGTTCTGGGTCTTTGAATGATCCAGAAACTCCTGGGTATTGAATCCCTAAGAGGCCAGGCAGAGAAAGGCTGGTTCTAGGCCGTCTAGGGCATGAGGGAGGGAGTACAGCCAGGCCTTCGCCAGGTCCTCCTGGGGCTCTGGGGCGGGGCCTTCCTGCCTGCCTGTGTGTCTGGGAGCCTCTTCCTCCTGCACTTCTGAGTCCTGCGGAACCTCGGGCAAGTCCCTTCTGCTCACTGGGCGGCGCTTCACCCCTTATTACCTTCCAGGGAAAATGAGGAGAAGGTCACCTGTTAAGAGAGTCAGACCAAGCCACCACTGTGTCCCTGTGTCCCCACCCTGTGCCCTGACAGGAGGAGAAGCCCCCTTGCTCTGGGAGCTTCCTCTAGCCAGTCACGCCAAAGAGGCAAGAACAAGTGAATTGTGCTCAAGGTGGCTCCAGCAAGGCCTCAGCTCCAGGTGGGCAGCAGCCCGTGAGACAGGAGCATGGGCTGGGAAGCAGAGGTCCTAGAGGTCTCTGTACATTCCTGGGGTCTGATGTGTGTGAGGAGGGGGAGGTCCACAGAGACCCTGTGCCCCCACCACCCGCCCACCCTGACCCAGCTCACCAACCAGTTCAGTTTCTGCCCCACCCAGGGTGCAGCCCAGGTACCTTTTGCCTGCAGAGCCAGGCTGGCCTCTGTTGGGCCCATGGGCCTCAGGCTCACCTTGGGAGACACCCAGGGTGGGAGTGAGGGCTGAGCCAGGCAGGAGCCAGGCGGGGGAGGGGGCGGCCTGAGTCAAAAACGCTGACGCGGAAGACAATGAGCTCTCCGAGGCTGAGGCAACTCATTTGGTCCCGGCCACGCTTTATTAAATTCTCATAAACCTGTCAGGGGGGACAGGGCTCGCTTCAGTTTACCTCATTAGCCCGACACAATGACAGTGGGGGGGTGGGAAGAGGGAGGGGGCAACGAGGGGAGGCCAGGGCTCAGTGCTGAGAACCGAGCCCAGTCGAGCCAGCCGGGAAGATAATTGAATTAAGTGGCTTTTGTTAATGGTTTTTAAGACTCCGAAGTGTAAATAACATTTAGGGGCTTTCTTTTAATGGGGCTGGGGTTTTAGGTACCCAGGGAGCTTAGAGGAGGTCCAGCCGGGTTTCCGCCCCTCTTCCCCATCCCAGGGAAGCCTGACAGTGAGTGGAGAGGCAGTGGGAGCGACACTGGATGCGAGGAAGTTAGGCTAGGAGGAATGAGGGCAGGGGCCAGAGAAGGGAAGGCAACTTCCAGGGGTGTCTTTGAACAAACAAGAGAGGACATGAGCAAGAGACCGCACGGAGGCAGGGGCTGAGTGTGAGGATCCGCCCACCATCAGACAAAATGGCCAGGGGTGTCTCTGGGGTGTTACCAGAGGCACGGCTTGAGAGTGTTTAGGGGGCCTGGCCTCCTGGGGCAGCCAGAGTTCATTCCTCATTGAGAGGTCAGTGGAACTAAGAGGTTACGGCTTCATCACTTATTGCCAGTGGGAGGGGCTCCCATGGGAAGCAGTGAACACCTCATCACAGGACACGTGGGAGGCTGTGGTGGTGAATTAGACTCAATCCCAGGCTTCCTGAAGGAAACTGGACTTGAACTGAGCTATAAGGGAACCTGCAGATGGGGTGGGGAGCTCACCTCTCTGGGAGCACATGGGCTCGGGGAAGCTGGAAACAGGGACATGGGCAACTTGTCTTAGAATCCATGCCCTGGCTTTCCTCAGTTACAGCGTCTTCCTCTCTGCAGACGTGTCCTGGTCCAGGAGTTAGCTGGGCTGGAGGCAAAGGCTCTGGGCAGATCCCAAGATGCTGGAGATGAGATAGGGCAGGTCTGGCCCTAGGCAACCCACAAAGGGTTAAGGCGTTAATCGCCCTGCATTCGACAAAGGGAAGTGGGTTTTCTGATCCAGAAAGGATCAGTCCCTGGGACGCCCCATCAGGCCCTTCAGCGTGAAATTACACCCCAGCAGGGGTGCTCCCCTCCCCCCACACATACTACCCGCCTAGGCCTGGCACAGGATTAGGGCCTGGAGTCATCAGCTTAATAGATGCCTCTCCACTGTACCCCCTCTCCCTTGGGAGCCTTCAGTCCTGCCTCCGGGGCCTGCACCAACCTCTTTCCGCACCTTCTGTCCACCTGTCTGTTCATCCGCCTCGTCACCTCTGTCCTTACTCTTGGTCTGATCATTATTCCATCTATCTCCTCAACTGAACCCCGACTCCTGAGTCCAGTCCCTATTTTAGTTTTTTTATAACCTTTAATCAGCACCCCCAATGTATTTGTTTCATTGCTTATCTATTTATCATCTCCACAGCAGCACTAAGGGCTTTGAGCACAGGGACTGCCTCCTCCAGCACCAAGCACCAAGCAGAGCACTGTATTCCCAGGGTCTGGGCTGTGTCGGGCAAATACCTGGTGCTCAAAAAACCTTAATTGACTGAAGCCTCTCCCACCCACCTCACAAAGACTGGGTGTGGTCTCTAAACTCTGGGCATTGGTGCTCAAGACTAAGAAGAGGAATCTAAAGCCCCCACAAGGACACAGCCATGTCTTCAGAAGAGGCAGGGGCTGTGCCATGGCCTCTGCCTCAGCCCCAGCCCCAGCCCCAGCTCTAAAGGATGCAGGAATGAGACAGACCAAAAAAGGGAGAGGCCCTCCATGACCAGCGGATGCTCACTCAGCCTTGCATGCCATCCCTGGAGGCCCTTTCATCCCACTTCCTTGAACTGCTGCTGGTGCTTTGCCACACAAATGACTCTAAGCCACATCTGCACCCACAGCTGGGTGTACCCAGCATGGGAAGAGGTCCTGGATGGAACATCCAGAAATCATGGCTGTCCGAGGCAGGCAGGTGGCCTATGTAGACTACCCTCCAACCTGCGCACAGGAAACAGAGGCCCAGAAGAAGCCAGGGCCACACACCAAGGCCAGACAGGAGGCAAGTTCCAGAGGTCATAGACAGAGCTTGGCCCTCACACTGCTCCTCCAATTCAATTCAACAAGTATGGTATTGGTTCAACACCAACTCTGAGCCAGGCTCTGGGCCACTTCAGGTCCTGCTCAGGGACCTCCAACTGCATATGGATAAGAATTGTACATGGTGGACAAGAGGGGTGAAGAGAGAAAGGAGAATTTCCCTCCCCTAGAATAATCAAGCAAGGCTCCCTGGAGAAGGTGTCATATGGATGTGTTCTAAAGAATGAAAAGGCTTTTCCCAGAATGACAGACCAGTAAGACCAAAGACAGATGGGAAAGGGCACAGTGATAGTCCAGTCTGGCTGGACACCTCAGGAAAGTGTAAAAAGAAAGTGCCCCCTCCCCGTTGGCTGCCCAGCACATCTGTGTGGAGGTGAGAGGAAGGAGAGGTGACCTATGAGGGACCCAGGCGTCCAGGTCTGCCAGCCTGCTCAGGTGGGGATGACAACAAAGAGCGGCTTTGTGCTCACACACTCACACTCACACACACCCGCACACGCCCCACACAAGCTCTTTCCAAGAATGGCTCTTCAAGCCTGGTTGCCAAGATAAAGGAGCCACTGGGCGGTCAGCCCCTGGAGGAAATATCACTCCTGTGGCCTTTGTTGTTCAAAAGGCTTTTCAAAATCTCCACACTTCTCTTGGAAAGGATCCCAGGCTGAGGTGGTGGTTTCCCCACAGCTGGAAATGCGGGTAATGATGGCTCAGGCTCCCTGGCCTGGCAGGGGAGGAGAGCCCCAGGGGGCCAGGCTTGGGCCATTAGCAGCAGTAGCAGTAGTTTAATCCTCCACTTTCATGATTTACTCACTCTGTTCCCACAAGCCTGGGGGTAGGCAAAGACCTCCCCATTTTACAGATGATAACGGAGGTAACAGAAACTTAGCAGCTTATTAAAATGACCCCACAGTGAGTTAACACTAGAAATGAAACTGACAGCACCAGTCACAGACTTAGCTCAACCCTGGCCCCATTCTGAGCCCCAACTCTGACCTTTAATTGAGCTGTGACTTGCCCTATGCTGAGCCCTACCCCTGGCCCCACCTGATCCCTGATCCCAGCCACACACAAAGCTTTGACCCTGGCCCCATTCTGAGCCCCTCACAGAGTTGCGTGACCTGCCCTGGACTGATCCCTGATACTAGCCTCAGACTGGTTAGCTTTAAACCCCATGAGGTCAGAGATGTGTGCTTCTCATCCACCCCTGCTACTTTACATGTATGTATGTGCGATTATTCCAGTCATATTTATCTATTGGGCCAGGGGCTGAGTCTGTTGTTGCTTACCGCCACTAATAATAGTGTAACTATAGCAACAACAAGCATTTTAGTGAGCATTTACTAAATGTCAGGCTTTGTGTTAAGTGTTGTCCAGACATTATCTCATTTAATCCTCACAAAGAGCCCCGAAGCCCATGTTGTCATGAGCCCATTTTACAAATGGGGATGCTGAGCCCCAAGGTCACACTAGAAGGAGGTGTGCAAAAGTTTAGAATGTTCTCAGTAGTTCCCTTCACCCATCACACTCACAGCTGCCTGCTGAGGCGTGGAGGCGAACAGAAAAGTCTCGGCGGTGAGAGGAAGCGGGGGCTTTTGGACAGGTGGGAGGAGCCTAGGGCTTTCTGGAGACTTTGAGTCTCTGAAGAAACAGGAGATCCAGGTGAGTTGAAGGAGATTCTAATGAAGAAGCAAGACCAACTGTGGAATTTGTGGAGTCCAGTGCAAAATGAAAATGCAGGACACCTTGTTAAAAATTAAGGATTTTAAGGTGGATGCATCAGAACAACATGGGGCTCGACCCCAGGGTCCTACATGACGGCACAGGTCACATGCCCATGAAGGTGGCCCCGAGAAGGAGAACAGCATGTGAAGATGGACATGTGGAACAGGGCACGCGGCTGTTAACATGGAAGCTAGGACTGGGTGTGACTCACACGTGGGTATTTAGGCAGTATCTTCAGCAGGCTCAGGACAGCAAGTGTGGAGTATCCCTGGGCGCCGAGCTGGCAGTGTGGCTGAAGAGGCCCGTATGTGGAGGGGATTTGGCGCCACTCTCTAAGTGTTTGGGGTGGGAGGTGTCTATGGGTTGTGAGCAAGCCGGGGAGTATGCACATCTTGGGGACGGAATGGATGGATGTGGAGCATCTAGGCAACAGAGCTTGGGCTGTGTGTCTGAGGGCTTGTATGAGGGTGTGTATATGAGTAGGACAGACAGATACCCTGAGCTTTTGTGGCCGGATGCAGAAGTCGGCATGTCCCATGTGTCTGAGAGGATATGTGTGTAAGTGTGTGTGGTGGTGAAGGGCAGGAGGGTATGTGTGTAATTGGGAGTGTGTGGAAGTGTGTGGGGGAATGTAAGCCCATCCCCACCCACCCTCCTGGGTGCCGGCCTGTGCTGAGGGGTTCCCAGGTGAAGATGTCCCCTAGCCCTGGTCCAGCCCCAGGCCTTCGTGGGGTCAGGTCCCATCTTGAGACATTCCTGCCTGCCTAGGGTGGTCAGAGCCAGAGAGCAGCCTTCTAGGCTGCTGGGGTGATCCTGGGCCAGTGGTGTCAGGTTCCCCGCCCAGGGCCCGCCCTCTGCAGCCCTCTGAGGGCCTTTGTTGGAAGTTCAGACAAACTTGTCAGGGAGGCGGGCTGGAGGCCGCCTCCTAATCGGCTTTTCCAGAAGGGAGAGGAGAATGAGAGTTTGCAGGGGTGGGGGCGACTTCCAGCCCCCTGCAGCTCTGTGGGAAAGAAAGAGGGAGGGTGGGCCTAGCTCTCCGGGCCCTGAACAGGCCCATCCCCCAGGACCCTCTCAGCAGGTGCCCCTTCCCTAGGGCGCCTGAGGAGCCAGACCCCTAGACTGAAAGAATACTGAGGCCAAGACCTAAGAACAATGGGAGGCTTCGGGGAGCAGTTTCCGGGAGCCCCTGCTCTCCTCATCTCACCCACCGCGAGCTGCTTGAGCACATACAGCAGCCGGCGCAGAGCTGCTCGCTCGCCGCCCCCCCCCCCCTTACTCCAGGCCTCTTACTATCTCCCCTGAGCCCACCGGGAAGCAGGCTGGACGTGGTTAACGATTCCCATTCCACAGAAGAGGAAACTGAGGACCAGAGAGGGGCAGTTATTTGCCCAGAGCAGCTTATCACAACTTCATAATAGAATCTTCTTTGCTTCTTAGTCAGCATTTCCCTGGGGTCCCATCCTCAGCATTTCCCAGTGTAATCTCATTCAGTAATGTGGCTTCATTTGTCACTCTCTACAGACAGCCACCAAGGTTAAGAGTGTGGATTCTGAGGTTAGTCAAGTTCATACCCTGGGTCTTCCATTACTAGCTGTATGGTGCTGGGCATGTTTTTTAACTTCTCTGTGCCTCAGTTTCCTTATCTACAAAATGGGGGTAGTAGTACCTATCACACAGAGTTGTGTGAAGATTAAATGACTTAATATTTGTAAAGTACAAGGCCCAGAGAAAGTGCTACATAAGTATTTGTTCAATTAAACAATTTGAACAATTTGTTCAAATTGTTCAATTAAACAATTTGTTCAATTTAATTTGTTCAATTAAACTGTCCTGGCTGGTGTGGCTCAGTGGATTGAGTGCTGGCCAGCGAACCAAAGGGTCACTGGTTCAATTCCCAGTCAGGGCACATGCCTGGGTTGCAGGCCAGGTCCCCAGTAGGGGGTGCACAAGAGGCAACCACACACTGATATTTCTCTCCATCTCTTTCTCCCTTTCCATCTTTATAAAAAATAAGAAGATAAATTTTTTTTAAAACTGTTAGAAAATAAAATAAATAAAGTTTAAGTCAGCAGGGCTGATCCACTACATCCCAACATCTTCCCTTGAATAAACTGAAGTCTCAAGTGCAGCAGAGAAGACCAGCCTGAGTTCAGGCTCAGCCCCCCACACTCACCCCAGCCCAAGGGTCCCCATCTACCTATTGCCAAGCCAGAGCCCCAGGAGCACCCTCGACCCCCCATGCCTGCAGTCCCCAGAGTAGTGCCACTTCCTAAATCTCTCGTCAATATAACCCCTTCTCCCCACTCCTCTTCCCCCAGTCCACCTTGAGGCCACCTTCCTCTCACCCGGACATGACAACGGCCTCCTCTCTGGTCTTTCTGCCTCTTCATGAGCCACCATGCCACAAACATATGGGATGGGAGTGGGATTTACTAAAATGCAAGTCCGACCACCCCGTTCCCCACCGGAAATACCTTCCAACATGCCCCCCTCAGTCCTCAGGCTTAAGCCTAAGCTCCCAGCTTCCTTTTCCATCCCTGATACTACCCTCCACCATCCTCACGCCCCACCCAGACAGGGCCCTAGTCCTTCAGGGTTCTGGGTTCTCCAGAATCCAGCTCAGCCAAATGGGTGCTGTAGTGCTGATGTGCTGTGCCTCTCCCAGGATACCCTTCTCTCTTGCCTTACTGGTAAACACTGGACCTATGGGACTCAGCTCAAAATTCTCCCTCCCTGCCCTGGCCGGGTAGCTCAGTTGGTTACAGGATTGTCCTGATACACCAAGGTTGCAGGTGTGATCCCTGGTCAGGGCACAGGAATCAACCAATGAGTGCATAAATGAGTGGAACGACAAACTGATGTTTCTCTCTCTCAAGCAATCAATAAAAAAATTTTAAAGCCTCTCTCCCTGAGGATCTTTCTAGGATGAACTAGGGATCCCCTCCTATGCTCCAGTTCTCTGGGTTTGAGCCCCAAGTTCTCCTGTTATAACTATCTTCAGAGCAGGGACCATGTTTCCTTTACTTGTTCCTGTGTACCCAGCGCAGGGCCAGGCATGCGGCAGGTGCTCAAGAGGTGCTGAGTACGCGTAAGTAACTGAACTGCAGGATGACTTGGCTCCCTCTACACCAGGAGAGGAGTGTTCCATGGCACTGAGGTGTGCAGGAGGCCCACAGTGGCTCAGGGCCCTGAGGGAGCAGTGGGAGATTTGAGGCAGACATTTGATCTGCAGGCCCCTGACAGGGGGGTGGAACAAGGCGAAGGGGGTGCTCCCCGCCCTAATCCTCAACGCCACTGGGGAAAGAGGAATGCGTCTCCTGGGGTCTGCCACCGCACCTGGGAAGTCCAGCAGGCAGCACTCTGCACACTCTTCAGGCCGCTGGGGTTCTTCTACCAGGAAATCCCCAGAAGTAGCAATCACCCCTCCCAAATCCCAGCCTCCAGTTGGCACAGAGGCCCTGTACAGACACCCTGGGGGAAGGGCAGTAAAGGTCGAACAGAAGAGATTGCCTGTCATCTTTTTCTTGAAATGCAGAGAGGGCTATGATTTCACAAGAAGAACTTCTTGGTTGTATCCCTTTTTTTTTTTTTTTTTTCAGTTACTCCCTATATATACAGTCTCACAGCCTCTCAGCTCATGCACAAGCATGCACACACACAAATGCAAGCAGACACAGGTTCTCACATGTACATGTAGACAAATAAGCTCTAATCACATGCACACACACACATGTACACACACCCTGACATGGAGGGACCCTCATAAATCTTGAATCCATGCTGCCACCCATGGCAGAAACCCCTTCTTCATCCTCTGCTTGCTCATCCTGGAGGACAAAGCGCTCCCTCCAGAGGCCACCCACCCCACTGGAGAACAGCTCTGCCTTCGGACCCAGGTGCCCCTTCCTGTCCTGCCCCTTTGGCCCTGGCTTACTTGCTATTTCCCACAGAATCCCCTGCCCTCTCCATCCTACAGAACCGCACCCCCAAGGCTGCCATGAAACCCTCAGCCACCCCTGTCCCTGGCCACCGTGCCACATGTGCTTGGGTGAGGCCCACACGGCCCAGAGTAGATGTAACCCTTCCCCACCCTTCCCCTCTGCTCCTGCGACCGCTCCAAAGTGACACGCCAGCTGCAGGTTGGTAAGGGCTGTGGAGAGAGCTCCCAAGCTGATGCAGGAGTGGCCAAACATGAGGCAGGCCGGCCTCCCTTCCCCACTGGCCACGGTGCTGGACAGGCAGACAGCAAGCAGGCCTTGACACACGGACTGCTCGCCCACTGCAGGCATCTCTGGGAATGAAGCTGGACCAAAAGCTGTGCTGCCAGACTCTCTTTTATTAGCCAAGTAGGACAAAGAATAGGTCACAATGTCACAGGAAGTCAGACGGACAGACCGATACGCGGGACAGAGTGTCATGCTACACAGGGGCCGGGGTAGGGGAGGGGGAAATCTGAGTCTTGTTCTCTCAACTAACAGAATAAATAAATACGGTACACAGTGTTTTTGCCACAGGCTGGCACAACCTCTAAGCACAAATGGTCACAAAACAGCTGATTTGGAAAGCAGTCTGTACAGCCCGCAGGCCATGGAGTTGTGGGGTGGGCCCAGGCCCCTCGGGACCATATTCTGGGGAAGCGAGGAAGCAGGGAAATGGAGACCTCAAATAGAAGGGAGAGGTGAGAAATGAGGCTTTCCTGAAAGGGACGGTCAGAGCTTGAGCCCCAGGGTGACCCAGCTGACCAGGGAGAGGCTCCGGCTTCAGCCCCAGCAGGTGGCGGGCAGTGGGCCACCCCAAGCCCATACCATCTGCTCCTCTAGGAGGCGCTTGGTGGTCTCTCCTCTTGCTCTCAGCTGCTTTCAGTAACTGAGGCTGGTCCCCTAAACTAGGTGGGGATCTTCCCCGGGCTCAGGGAACACATACACTTCCCTGCCTTCTCTGGGCTGATGGAATTGGGCCATTTGAATGAGGCAGTGTTAACACAGATTTGAAGGAAGCTGGGTGGAACCTTAGGTGGGCCTGGCTCCAGCCATGACAGAACATGCCTCTGGGATGGACTTGCCCCTTAGGTCAGGGGAGGCTTCCTGGAGGAGGTGATGTTTAGAGCTATTGGATTCCAAGGCCCAGCGACAGTCATTTGCATTTAGGAAAAGGCAGAAAGCTCTGTCCCCTTGCCTGGTCCAGATGAGATTTCGTTGGATTCTAGAGTTGACTGCAGAAGATGAACCAAAAATTCCTTCTGTCTCCTCGAGTCTCTGCCACCCTCCTGTCCCCTGCCTCCTACTCTGCTGCTCCTGTGGCTGTTGGGTTCACCTTCAAAATCCCAGAGCCCAGATCCTGCTTCATCTGATCCCTATTCAGAAGCTCTCACCTGCTGTGGAGGTAAGGGCTTTAGCTTGGATCCAAGGCTGAGCCACACCTTTCATGAAGCCAGCCGCACCTTCCCTGAGGTCTACTTAGTTCCCTCCTTTGCTTTGTTCAAACAGCTTTCCTGGCCAAGGCTACCATCCCCCTCACTATTTTCCCCCATTCAAAGCCTTCTCCAGGTGCCTCAGCCAGACCCCCAAGGGTGATGAGCATCAAGAGTTCTGCAGACCAAGCCTACTGAGACACCAGTAGATGCCGCCCTCCTCCTTCCACTGGGAGAAGAGACAAGCCTTAGGAACCTCAGATGAGACTTCTCTGTTGGGTGTGGACGTTTCCATGGTGAACCTCCCACAGAGGGAATCTGTGCAATCCAGCCCCCAACCCTGCCCTGAGCCCTGAGCCCTGTGAAGGCATGGAGATGCGATAACCACAGGGGCCGGCACTGCAACTCAAGAAAAGCAGGATCAGATCCAGATTGTCTCAACTTGAAAGGACCCATAATACTTACTGGGAAACTGAGGCCCAGAGATTGTGGCGGTGCCTATGAAGAGTCTTGTATGTGCAATGCCCATTGATCCATAGCAAAGCAGCAGTAATTTTCTAATCCATACTTTGTGCTTTGTTTTGTGGTTGTGAGTTTAAAAACTTCTGAGCACAGACATGCAGAGAATTAAAGCTGGACAGGACAGTGACAGGCCATCTAAGCCAGATGAGGACACAGGCCCAGAGAGGCTATGGGCTGGTTCGAGGTCACTCTGCTTTGAAAGGGAGTTTTCTGAGCTGGGTTCCCGGTCATAAACAGGAACACGTCAAGGACTAGCTGAATAGGAACCCCCACCCCCCACCCCGTCAACAGTCAGCTCTGGGAGCAAATGCCAACTGGACACCTGAGACTACGCATTGCCATGTGGTTTGCACTCATTGTGATCAGCAGCTTGAGTCCAGCCTTCCTTCCTGGCTCAGACGCACCCCTGCAATGGACTCAGACTGCTGAACCAGGAGGCCAGGGTGTGGCAGAGGAGTCCCACCTCTCTCTGAGAGCACCCCTTTTCCCTCCACCTTCTTCCAACCAGGGAAGTCTCCACAGGGAGGTCTAGAGCCCTGGATGAGCAGGGGCTGCAGGCCTCTGTCCTGATGGTCCCAACGCCTGCCCCAGCCTGATTCCTACTCCACTCCCCTCTTCTTCAATCTTGGAGGCGGGACCTCAAACCTGAGGAAGGAGAATGTGACTCCTCACCCCTTCTAGATGCCAGACCTGGGGAGGGTGGGTGTGGAGACCAGTGATACCTCCTACCTGCAGCTCCAGTGGCTGCAGCATCTCCAGCTAGGGCCTGACCACCTATGCTGGGTGTGGAGAGGAGCAGCTGCCCAGAGGGGGTGGCAGTTTGGAGGGCTGGGCAGGGGGATGAGACGAGCAGGCAGAGGAGGAGCAGGAGAAGCAACATTACTAAAACTAAAAAGCCACAACCCCAAACAAAACAGCTTGGGAATCCATGAGACCAACACAGCCAGCATCAAAGAAAGCAGGGGTGGGGATAGGAGCCATGAGGAAAGACCCAGAGGCTGAAGGGAGAGGCCACTGGAAACAGGACAGAGGCAGAGAGAGGAGGTCAGGGAAGGAGGAGACAGAAAGAGAAGAGCCAGAGTGAGATACGGAGCCATAGGAGGAGGCAAGGGCGGCAGAGGACAACAGACGGAGCGGGCAGGGGGCCTGGGCCAGGCAAGTGCCTGAAAATATAGTTTTATATATTTATATTTATATCTCACATTCCGCACACCAACTTACTAGGGGGAAGAAGGGGTGGGAGGGAGGGAAGGAGGCGACACTGAGGTGGGGATCGAGCGAGTGAGAGCCCCTCGCTCCCCCAGCCTCTCGCCTCCTTGGGATCCAAGCAGGGCCATGCAGAGAGTGCAGGTGTGGGCTTCACCTAGGCTAGGACTCTGGGGGAGGGGAGCAGGGAGCAGGATTCCAGGCCCAGGATCCCTGGGCTCATTGAGTTAACTCCTTGAGAGCCATCTGAGCATAACCACGGGACTGGGAGGCTGGCACCCAAGACCCCTGGCTGGGTTGGAGGCCAGCAGTCAGTTGGGCAGTGTATCGAGTCCCAGGGAGGCTGCATGCTGCTTGGCCCGAAGCCGCAGGTTCTCGATGCTCGTGGTTTTACTGTTCAGGGCAGCTGAGGCAGGTGCCAGGCCTGCTGGGGGTGCAGGCAGCAGTGGGGACCCCCACACACCCTGATGGGCAGCCGCAGCTGCTGACAGGGACTGGTAGTATGATTGGCAGTGCAGTGAGCCCAGGGGGGTCATGTTGACACCCAGGTAGGGCACGGCAGCAGCCGCAGCAGCAGCAGCAGGGGCTGGGCCCCCTACTTCAAAGGATGAGTAGTGTACCAGGTTGTTGGTGGCCGCCATGTGCTGGCGGAATTGCTCCTGCAGACGGAAGAGGCTCAGCGGGGATGAGGAGTAGGAGTGGGAGGGGCCCAGGAGGCTGCCCCCAGGAGCTGCAGGAGCCAGGGCCAGGCTGCCTGGGGAATCTGCAAGCAGAGAACCAAGAACAAGGGCATTGGTCTGCCAGGAGGAGATTCCTAGCCTTCCTGACCCCTTGCCACTGATGACAGAAACAGGCTTTGGCTGAAACCATACTCAGCCTTGTCAGTCAGCGGACCCCCTGAAGCACCCCTCAGAGTCCCAGGCTTCCTGCAGGAGTCTCAGGGACCCTGCAAAGGCCCCCATGTGTGACTTCTTGGGCAGAGTCCTTTTCTTTTCAAGGGCCATCACCTCCCCTCCCATCTCCTGTCTCCCCTCTAGCTCTCAGCTCACAGCCCCATCCTTCCCTGCCTGGGCTCAGGGTTTGGGTCTGAGATAGCCTTCTGCCAGCTGTTCCTTCAAAAACCACAGCTCCAACTGTCAGCTGTGTGTGGGAATCTCTGTTACCAATATGGTGTATTCACCCAGTATGCACAGGCACCTCTATACTAACTGTTAAAATACCAGAATATTGCAGAGTGGTTGGTAAATAGCTTTAGCCCTGAGTACTCTCCCCCTGCCACCCAGCCTCTCCCCTAGAATACCCAAGACCTTCCCAGGATTCAGCAACTAAAGTGTGACCACCTGGCAAAGGCCTGTTATGGCCAAGTTTCTTCACATGGGCCACGCCCAAGCACCTTGTGCTAAAGCCTGACCCACCTCTTATACCCAGGCCCCTGCTGGCTGCACCCAGCTGTTCTCCCCCAGCCACTCACAGCACCTGCTCAGCCTCACCTGCCTTGGGGCTGCCCCTCTTGCAGCCCAGGCCCTTGCTGTCAGCCCCAGGGCTCTTCTCAGCCTTGGGATCCTCAGCGCCTGCCCGAGGATCCTCCTCCCGGTCTGGCTGGTCCTCCGGGGCTGACTCACTGGCTGACTGCTCAGACAGGCTCAGGTGCATCTCAGCAGGAGGGTCACCGCTGGGCAGGCTTGGGGGCTGGTCGGTCTCCACCTGGCTGTCTGGGGTTGGGGCCTCGACTTTGCCTTCACCGTGGGAGCCCTCAGCTTCCTTCTGCTTCTGGAGCTGTTCTTTCTGCAGGCTGCGCTGCTTCTTCCGGAACTTGGCCCTGCGGTTCTTGAACCACACCTGGGGGCAGGAAGCGAGCAGTAGGAGTGGGAAGGAGAGAAGGGCGGTTGTGAGCTGGGTGCTCTGGGAGGAGATGGGCATCATAGCCTTGGCCTTGGCCCTCTAGGAAGCTCCCCTGTTGTCACTGAAGATGTCCATGGAGACAGCAGTTACACTTTGGCAGCGAGGACCAAACTGCTTGTTCCTACACACTGGGAAGCCAGACTGATGGTGGGTGTCTGTCTGCAAGGTCTAGTTGGGGGCGGGGGGGTGGCCTACCTGTACCCGAGCCTCGGGCAGGTTGGTGCACATGGCCAGTCTCTCACGCATCACCACATCCGGGTAGTGAGTCTTCTGGAAGGTCTTTTCCAAGGCCTCGAGCTGCTGAGCAGTGAACGCTGTGCGGCTGCGACGCTGTTTGCGGTGCTGGGAGCCATAACGGGCCTCCAAGATGATGTCTTGAAATGTACAGCCGTTGGAGGGCAAGGAGAGGGGGCCCATTTAATTATGGGAAATAGTATGTAAATCTTACCCTGCTCTGACCACTGTGGACACCCGGGCTCCTGCCAGAGCTGGCCCCTGGCTCCTTCCCCATGGGTTGGGCTGTCAAGATTGTACCACCCCATCATTCACTACCAGGTCCACAGAGGTCTAACTCATCTCCAGGAATGGATGGCAGTAATGTGATCAGGGTTCTTTCTTATTTGGTTTGGGTGTGGGCAGGCACTGCCTTAAGATCCTTTAAGTCTTGGGATACTTTGGGTATACCCTTCATGATGCCAATAATCTGTAAGTCCATGTCACAAAGATTCTAATGTCCTACAACCCTTAGAATCTGGATACCAACAGAATTCTGGCCCCTGACCAGGAGAAGCCAGGCTGTGAGCTGGGGCTTTTCTGCGAGGTCTAGTTGGGAGATGTCTGCTGCATAGACAGTGCTCCCTGGCACTTGATTCTATCTCCGCTGTGTGTGAATCCTGTCATCCCAGTTGGCCTATGAGTCTCTGGTGGTAGGACCTGAGGCTCCTGCTCATCAACAGAAAGCCTGACCTCTGGCAGGGGCCTGAGAGCACAGGAAAGACATATTGCATCTAGTCTTGACCCTTCTGGCTGCTTCCTCCAGGATGAAAGGACAGAGACCAGGTTTTAACCACTGCAGTGGTTTAACCACTCCTTGGAGAGGAGATGGGGTTGGTGCACTGTTGGTTTAAGAAAACCAACCAGGGTAGATGTCTGCCTGGGGCAGATAGTCTGTCTAGTCTCCAGCCCTTCTGCAAAGATGGCCAGGAACCTCCCTCCCGCTGCTTCCCATCACCTGTGAGTGGATCCTGAACTGCCTTTGCTGAAGGGAACCTGGGCTGGGTCAGCCTCTGCACTCCAGGAACTGGAGGGTCATCGACAACCCTTGTGGTGAGGGAGAAGGAGGCAGCTGGGTGTCCCACAAGTCTCAGACTCTGGGCTGCTCCTTCTTCAGTTTAAAAAGGAAGCCCTGAACCCCTCATAAACTGACATTAATAACAACCTGGACTGAGCCCCTGAACTCATGCTGGTCACCTTGGGGCTGAGGAGGGAGTGGGGACCCCGCAGTAATCCAAGCCCTGGTTGGCTCTAAGAACTGCAAGGGGTAGGCAGTTGCAGCCTGGGACACCAGGCAAAGCCTCCTGCTGGAAGGCAAGTCTCCATACAAAGTCCCACCTACAGCTCATGTCCCTTCTGCTTAAGAATTAGAGATCTGGCCCAGTCGGGTGGGCTAGGTGGTTAGAGCATTGTCCCAATAAGCCAAGGTTGCAGGTTGGATCTGGTCAGGGCACATACAAGAATCAACCAAAGACTGCATAAACAAGTAGGACAAAAGATTGATCTCTCTCTCTCTCTCTCTCAAATCAATAAAAATTTTAAAAAAGAATTAGAGAATTGGGGGGAGTACTGAATCCTCCAGTTCTCCAGTGCCCCCGCCCCCAGCAGAGGTGAACCTCTAACTTTCTGGGCCCTGGAACATAGTCAGGAGCTAATATCACCAGGTTGGGCAGGGGGAACTCACCCCGGACCAGAGAAGCATCCATAGCCAGGACAGAACTGCACGCATACTCCCACATGGGAAGCTAAGCCCCCACATCCTATCTGCAGAAGGTGACTAGGGGCACAGTCTTATCCAGTGAGCCTGGCAGGGTGTAAAAGAGTGGGAGTGTCCACCCTACCCTCCCTTCCAAGCCCATACCTCTACCCAGGCAGAGTGCTCATAGTGCCCCCTCCTCGACCTTTTAAGACCTGTTCCATGACCTCCAGGAAGCCCTCCCTGACTACACCAGCTGATCATTCTGCTCTGAGCAGCTCTGCCATTTGATCCTGGCCACATCCCCCTGCCATGACCTCTCATGGGCCAACAGGCACCTGGTCTCCTTAGCAGTGACCAAAAATCCTCTGAGGACTGCCTGGCACAGGATTGGGCCCACATGTGGTCACCAGATCCTGAAAGTTTGGCCCAGGACAGGAGGGAGGGCTGACATTACCTCCCAGTAAATCATGTCATCCAACCCTTTTCATACCCACTGAGAGGCTGTCAAGACAGAGCAGCAATTAGTTTGACCAGGAGTCAGGGTTGGGGGGGATCAGCCTGCAGCTCCTTCATGGGCACTTACCTTGGGACTTTCGTGATAATGACCTCTGAGCACCCACCCAGCCGGATATTCTGCCTGAGTTCTCTAATATAACTTCCCAAACACCCTGTGGGGGGTCCCTGCCATTGCCCCATTTATACAGGGGGAAACTGAGGCTATAGAAAGAGGTGACTGGGCAGACCCTACAAGGACTGCAAGTCTGTGATTTCAAAGTTCATATTTTTAGCTATAATATTGTGTTCTAAACTCCCCCATCACCTCACCCCTGCCTAAATTTAACCTCTATGGGCCTTAGTTTTCTCATCCATAAAATGGAGATAACAACCTCTCCTTATCAGGGTTGAACAGTTTGATGTGGAAAGACAGACAGCTGCACACAGCACCTGGCACGGCGGCGTATGAAACATGAGAGCCCTCATTATTCACATGACTCCCCGTACTTGAAATATCCTGCCCTGGGCACACCAGCTACTTCCTAGCTGTAAAATCTGGGCTAGTCCCTTACCCTCCCACCTAATTCTCTTCATCTCTGAGATAGGCCAATGAATCCCTCACAGGGTTGTTCAGGGAATTTGAAAGCCTAGGGCGGCTCTGGTGCCCGGCACAGTACTGGCAACAAGGGGTGCTCTGGATGGCCACACCTAGATTTTGAATTGACATCCCTCTGTGTTGCTAAGTGACCTGGATCTTCTGGAACCTCCCAGAGGAAACTTTTCCAGTGCTCCCTCCCTCCTATCTCTGCAGTCCAGAGCCTCCACCCTCAACCCTCCCAGTCCTGTCCCCAAGGCCCCATCCCCACAGCTCTTACCAGCCAGGCGCTCAGCCAGTGTCAGTGCATGCACCGACGGCCGGTAGTCGGGGGCGTGCTGGGCTTGCTGGGCCGCCTGCTGGTGCAGGTTGTACATGGCACTGAGTGAGTTCATGGCGTGCAGTGAGTAGCCGTTCACCCCATAGTGCTGCATCTCGGCATGCGCCTGCAGACAGGGAAAAGGGAGAGGTGACATAAGGCAGGGCGGCATACACTACTCTGGGGGAGACGCCAGCCCCAGCCCAGACCCTGGATGCCTATCTCTCCCCTAAGAGCTTCCGCCTCCCCGTCGGAAAGCGGTCTGTCTTGCCCACAGCTAATAGTGTGGGGGTTCCTGCGCTTACTTCTTCAACAATCACTTATTCGTTGATTCCCTCAGCAGGGCTTGTGCAAGGTTTAATGCTCCGGGCTTGGAGTCAGACTGCTTAGGCTGGAAGCTCACTTAAGTCGCTTAACTTCTCTGACCCTCACTTCCTCCATCCGTACAATAGGGCTAATAATGGCACTTATCTCTGAGGGTTGTTGCAAGGGTTAAGAGAAGCCTTCACAATAGGGCCTGGCACACAGCAGGTGCTCAGAAATGTGATCCATTGTGATTCATCAATCCATTTGGTGTTTTATGTGGTCACCTCCCCATTTACCCACTCAGGCACTTACTCATTTGAACAGTCATTGATTCATTCAACCAGCATCCATTGAGACCTACATGTGGCCAAGCCCAGAGCTGGACTGGGGAGGCTGAGGCATCTGCTCAGATGGGATAGTGGATTAAAACCCTACTATATTGCACAGACACAACACTACTGTAATCACCATTACACACTTACCACCTTACACCCCCCTGTTCTCACCGTGTTCTCAAGGAGCAAGCATAACTAGAACAATGACCCCCACTTACAGATGAGTCTACTAAGGCCTAAAGAAAGAGCAGGGACACATCAAAACAGCCAATCCAGAACCTGCCTCACCCTGCATTGCTTCAGTCTCATTCTCTCGTGGCCAGTTCATCAGAGAACACATCCCTCCCACTGAGATGGTTCAGATCTGCGTGAGGACACCAAGGTCCCATCAGCCCCAAGTCTCCTCCAGACCTTCACAGGCTGAGTCTGAGCACCCACCCTGTGTCGGTCTGAGATGTCATTTTTGGAATATGGTCCAATGTCCACAGGCTCCCAAAGACACAAAAGTGTTTCCTGTTCCCTAGGTGTGGTGGGGAAAGTAAAGGTGGAGGCAGTGGCAGGTCCATTTGATGAGAAGAAGAATATACCCAGCTGTCCTAACTCCCCACCCTCACTGAAACAGGCACAGGCTGTCCAGAAGCAAACATCTGCAGTGCCTGTACGGTTACACATGCAGACACGCACACACGTTTCATGCACAAACACACACACAGATGTTCTTGGCAAGGCATTCACAGAAGCAGTCATCCGCACGCACAAACTCGGCAAAGTCACAAATTCAATGTCATTATTCCCACAGGCCCACACACAGATGTTCTTACAGATATCCATTCGGCACGGATATGTATCCATGCAGCAGATACATATACACACAAACATTATACACACGTTCACATACTATGCATATTCACTCAAATATTTATTGAGCACCTACCTACTAAGTAGCAAACAAAGCTCCTGCCTTCATGGAATTTACATTCCAAGGGAGAAGGGCTATATTACAACAAATACATCTATGTAATAAAGTCAGACAGGAGTACTGCTCTGAAGAAAAAGAAGGCAGAGGAAGAGAATAACAAAAAGAAAAGGTGAGATTATTTTAGAGCATGTGGTCAGGAAAGGGCTCTCTGATATTTGGAGTGAGCCATGAGTGGCTCTGGGGGAAAGGCTTCCCAGGCAGAAGGAGCATCACGGACAAAGGCCCTGAGGCACAAACAGCTCTGTCAGTGTGGGGAACAGCAAGGAAACCAGGGGAGGTGGAGCAGAGCAGGGGAGGGAGCTAGTGGGGGAAAGAGGATGCGGGCAGAGAAGGGGTCAGATCCTGGAGAGTTCATGGCCCATTGTAAGGACATTAAACTTTGTCCTGAGTGTGATGGAAGCTCCTGGAAGGTCCTGAATAGGGAGTAACATGATCCAATTTGTTTTAGGAGCTCACTGTGGCTGCTGTATGGAGAACAGACTACACAGATTTAAGAAGAAAAGCAGAGAGACCAAGTCCCTGCCCAAGTCCAGGCCAGTGACCCATGAAGGCACCCAAGGTGATGGTGATGGGAATAGCGAGAAGTGGTCAGATTCACAACATATTTTAAAGGCATTTTAAAGGCAGAATTCACATGATTGCTGGTAGGTTAGTTATAAGATGCAAGGGAGCCCTGGCTGATGTGGCTCAGCAGATTAAGTGCCAGCCTGCGAACCGAAAGGTCATAGGTTCAATTCCTAGCCAGGGCACAAGCCTGTGTTACAGGCCAGGTCCCTGTTTGGGGGCACTTGAAAGGCAACCAATCAATGTATCTCTCACACATCAATGTTTCTCTCCCTCTCTTTCTCCCTCCCTTCCTCTCTCTCTAAAAGTAAATAAAAATAAAAGTCTTAAAAAAATAAAAAAGATGTGAGGGAAACAGAAGGGAAAAAAAGGATGAGTCAAGGTTTTATCCTGAGCCACTGAGTAAAGATGGTTCATTTCCCGAATCTGGACTATTGAGGGAGAAGCAGATCCGGAAGGGCAAAATGGAAATCAGAGTTTGAAGGGGAATCAGAGTAAGTGTGAAATATGGACCGAACTTCCAAGTATGAACTGGCAGTTGAACATTCAAGTCAGGAACTGAGAGACAGATTTACAGATTTCTGAGTCAACACTCACATAACAGGTACCAAAACATTTCCTTACAGAAGCCCACTCCACACATCATAAATGTGACCCCCAAAGGCAGGGATCTAAGGGAAAAGAATGACAGACAGACAACACAATGTGTTTAAACATTGTATAAGAGAATATACTATAAACAATAAACCTGGGGAAATATTTATCATACAAATGACATAGCAAGATTGATTTTAAAATAATAGCATAAATAAAAATAAAAGAGACTATAATATATAAAGAGCTCTAATATAGAAAAGCATGGTCATCTTAAATAAAAGATGGCTAAGTAAATGAAGAGACAACTTATTACACAAGAAACACAAATAGCTACCTGACATACCCAAAAAATCAGAGCGATACTTGTAACCAAGGAAGTAAATATTAAAATAATGTTTTTCACCACCAGATTAGCAACTATGAAGAAAAATTATTACCCTGTGTTATCTAGGGGAGTGGCAAATGGTCCTTCCCCTACCTTACTGACAAAAGAGCTCTTTAGTTCCTGCATCAAAAGCCTTTAGAGAGAGCATCTTTTGATTCAACAATTCCATTTCCAGAAATTCCTCCTTCATGTTTGCAGAGATATGTATCCAGGAATATTTGTCACGGCTCTGCTTATGATGGCAAACCATTGGAAACCTCACTGTCCACTGAGAGGATTAGTTCAGTGGACGGGGAGAGTCACGCCAACAATGGAATCCAGTGCCACAGTCTAAAACAGTGCTGTGTATCTGCATGTGCCGATGCTCACGATATACTGTTGTGTGGAAGAAATAGGTAACGGTCTGCATGATGTGATCCCATTTTTGTAATGTATGTATAAAAATGCATAGGGGGGAAAAAGCCTGGAAGGTTATATCCTGAAATGTTAACAGAGGTTATCTCAGGGAAATAGCAGATAGGATTACAGGTGATTTTCACATTTATATTCCTTCTTTTCTTTCCTGAGGATGATGAGGAGGAGGGTTATCCATGTGTTTCAATGGATGTAGGGATAGAGCCAGGCTCCAAAACACATCACAAGCTCCAGGTGGGGAAGAGGGAACAGAGCTTCCAAGTAATTTTATCCGTCCCTTCCCCCAACCCTACTGAACTGGAATGTCCCTCCCCCACCAAACTCCGAGGCTTTGTTGCTTTAAAACTCACTGCTGTTAATGTGGTGACATTTTAATTGACTTAATTATTGCTGATCCTACAGTTTTTGATGCATGACAAGTCTTTATTAACTGGAGCTAGTAGAGGTGCCTCTCTGGGCCCCACAACTCCCCCAGACCACTGGCCCTCTGAGTCTCCAAGACCCTCCTGGTCTGGCCTCTGACCTCCTCTCCAGCCTGCCGCCCTCCCCTCCCCAGATCCCAGCAATACCAGATTGCCTGCCACTGCCTCTTGTCACCTCCGTGCCTTTGCTCTTGCAGTCACCATTTCCCTCCTTCCCCCTTCACCTGATCAATTCCTCCCTCTCCATCAAGGCCTAGTTCAACTGATACCTCCTAGGAAATGGGGCATCTTTCCCTTCTCCGGGGTCCAGATAACTGTGCTCAGGTCACAGAAAGGATGGTGACAAGAATAACAACAGCTGCCATTTACTGAACACAAGGCACCTTCCATGGATTTTCTTCATTAGAGTTAGAATAATTGCATGACAACTCTTTCTCCCTCACAAGCCCAAGCTTTTTGAGGGCAGAAAGGGTTTCTGATGCATTCCTGGACTCCCCACCCCAGCCCAAATCACAGGGTCTGGCACAGAGGCAGGCTCAGGAGATGAGGATCGGATGAATTAATTAAGAATAACAACTACTTGTTAAGATATGTCAGACATCCCCATCAATCGCCCCAACACCCTAGGAGATAAGGACTATTATTATCCCCATCTTACCATGCAGAAATGGAAGGTGAGAAAGACTAGATTGTTTGCTAAAGGCCATACTGCTAGGAAGTGGTGGAACAAGTTTCTACAGGTAAGGTTCTTCCCACCAGCTAGTGTTTCCTGACTCCAGTCACTCAGGCTCTTACTCCTACATGTTTCGTTCCCTGACATCTAACATCTCTGATTTGATCCAAGGCAATAAGACCACAGCAAGGAAAAGGCACCTTTCTCCTGGTGTGGTTGCTTGTGAGTGAGCATGTGTGTGTCGCGAGATGACGCCGTGTGCGAGCCCGAATCTTCCCAGCTGAGCTCCTCTCTACAGCCTCACACTCCTCTTCCTCACACCAGGTGGACATCTGAGCCCCAGGCCTCCTCCGAGGCCCCGGGGAGGCCCTTGTCCATGGATGCTACTTACCCCTTGAGCAGGACACATGTGGCACTACAGAGTCACCTGTCTGCAGCTCTTATCACTGTTTATTTGCGGCCATGTCTGCACATGGCCTGACTATGATCGGCCACATAACCGTGTGTGCATCTATGTTTATGTAGGTATCTGTGGTTATTTACATCTCTGTGGGTGTGCATGTCTGTGGGCCTCTGTGTGTGTGGCCAGAGGAATGTACACTAAATGGTGCCCCTCAGAAGTTATGTAGCCCTGAAAAGGGTCTGAGAGAGAAAAGGCGAGAAATACAAAAAGATAGAAAAAAAGCAAAGAGGTGGAGTTGATGCAGTGAAATAGAAAGGTCGATCAACACAGAGAAAATAGATTTACCTTGTGCGTTTTTTTGTTTCTGCATCACTGGGACACAGCCTCGTGCACAGCTAGTGCTTGGTCAATGATACATACTGAATGCATGAGAAAGAACCACAGCCTAAGCAGTGTCCTTGGGGCGGAGTGGGCCCTCAGAGTCCTGGTCCCACCACTCCTTCTGTCCCCAGGACTATAAACCTGGGCGTGGGTGAAACCCATGCCCAGGGGGCCCTTTGCCAGAAATAGAGGCACTCCAGAGCTGCTCCTGGGGTCCTCAGCCAGGCCCAGCAGCCCGAGCCCCAACCACATCCAGCTCTGAGTGCTGTGAGCCCTACAGGAAGGCTAAGGGTTGCCCGGGCTAGAGTCCTACAGGGCCTGCGGGAGCCTGTAAACAGGGCCCTGCACTCCTGGCCCCAGGCCGGGCCCTGCGTGGGTTCAGCCCACTGCACACTCCAAACAGAATCAATTATATATTTAAAAGGTGCCGCCCCGCAATTCCTGGCAAGCCAGGAGAGCCATCCATCATGGGGCGGCCGCGTTTCACAAGCTGTCGAATTGTGCTTACATTGGTTAAAAGAATCTTTATATTTCATTAAGCAAGCAGATCGGCGGATCTCCCGCCACGGGCGCCATATAGATGGCTTTAATTTTCCAAATCTGCAAATGCATCCGTTATGTCCCCACGTCGCTGCTGGCTGCGGCCTAATGCCCAGCCAATCGAAGAATCAAGCAGAATTTTATTAGGGGGCATTTTTTATAAATTAACAGCAGCACTACTAGGAAACCACACACAAGGCATCTTTGATTAAAAAGAAAGCGGACCCTTCCTTTGGTCACACAGGGCTCAGCCACCACACAAGGCTACCCCATCTCTCTTCACCTCTTCCTCTCCTTTTCTGAACTGTCAGTTCCCCTTCCTTTCTTCTCATTCCAACACACAGTGGAGAGCAAGGCGGAACAGCTATGTTTAAAGGAAAGGACAGGAAGCAGGAGGGGATGGAATGAGCATTCTCCAACCTTCTTACTTCCTCTGTTCCAAGCAGGGTCAAACACATTATCTCATTAACAATGGCAGCTGCCTTTTATGAACATTTACCAAGAGCCAGGCTGTCTTCTACTAGCTCAACACAACCCTACTAGATAAGAATTATTATCCCCACTATATGAATGCAAAAACTGAGACTCAGGGAGGTAAAGTCACCTGCCCAAGGCCCCACAGTGAGTCAATGGCAGAGGCAAGACAGGAACCCCAGGTCACTGAGGATCTGTTATTAATTTCCAGAATGGCCAAGGGATGGGCCCCGGTGAGGACTAGCCGTGAGTGCCAAAGGCAGTGGTAGGGACTGAAGTAGACCGTGCACTTCCTTCCTGAGAAATGCTGCTGCCCCTTTGCCCCTGGATGGTCTCCAGCAACCCTCTGGGGGAAGAGGCCCCTGTACCTGTTCCTCTTACCCAGCATTTTAGAAACCAAAAGGACTTTTACTCAGCAGGTAGAATAAGACTACATGAAGCCAGGAGCACCAGGCCAGAGCTCCTGCCCCCACTCCAGGCTGCCATGTGACATTGGCAAGGGTCCCTCCATCTCGGACTCTTCTGCTATGACACGGACCCAATGGCTGCCCCAGAAGGGAAAGAAAGCTCTGTCATGAGAAGGATGTTACCCAGGACTGGCCAGACATACCTGAGGGAGGCTGAGGAGGAGTCGTTCCTTTGTGTGTGTGAGTGTGTATGTGTGTATGTGTTGTTGTTGTTGGAGGTAGCTAAACAAGATGACCTTCAATTCTTCCAGCTCCGGGCTAATGGGTCCAAGATTTTGAGAGAAGCCCATTCTCGGCACGTGCCAGATACTCAACTATAGTAAGCACATTAATGTTGTATCCCCACTCTATGAGGGAGGCAGTATTATTATCCCCACTCCACCCATGAGGAACTGAGGCTTAAGGAAAATGAGTCACCCTTGGCTGTTTGGGAACAGGGAAAACTGAGCCCCCATCCCAATAAATACCACTAATCCCACATCGGTCCTTAGTCCTACACCGCCATGATTCAGCAATGGAAGTATATGATGTAAGGGGGTACCCAAACCCCTGCCTTACCTTGACCAGAGATGATGCTACAGGCACAAGATGTGAGGGCAGACTGAAGATGAGGGCATCCCAGCTGCACCCTCTCAGATGCCATTTATTTTATAGGAGCTCCGAAAGCCCCAGATCCATTCTCAGGTCACTACTGAACCCTCCCACCTCTCTGAAACTCCGCTGTCAGTATCCGGCTCTCAAAAGTGCAGAACGCCTCTTCCTCCCCTTGCCAGGGACCAGATTGCTCTCAGCCAGTGCCCACAATTCAGTGAGCACACCAACAATTCAGTGATTCAATATAGCCAGCGAGGCCACGGAGAATAATCAAGGGCACATTCTAGACATGCATAAAGGCTGATGGATGGAAGGGTGGCATCATTCACTTCTGGGTGTCTAAGAGCTGGGGAGTCTGAGGCACATCCATCCACCTTCCTCAGATCCTCGTTCCCCTGGGTTGCCAACCTCTGTCTCACTGCTCCACTAGTGAACACTGACACCTGTTTCCATCTCTCCCGTTTAAAACAAATGAACCCATCTCTCAGATGAGTTATCTCTGGTCCCTTCAATCCAAATTTCTTCAAAGGAATTTCCAAATTAGTCATCTCCACTTTCTTCCCTCCTGCTCACTCACCCACTGCACGCCTCCCCCCACCCTACTGAGACGCAGCTCTCCTAAGTCACCGTCTTATTTATTGACTACTCCTCCGGAAACACTGTCCCTCCACCAGTACTACCTGGACAACTGCTGATCCCTCACACTGCGCTAAGACACCCTCTCCTCCAGGAAGCCTCCCTGATACCCCAGGATGTCAGGTGACTTCTCTGAACCCCTATCATAGCATTACCTCACCAACTTGTAGTTGCCCCTTTGCCTGCCCTTCGCCTTAAATGTAATAACTAGTTTTGCCAGCCATCCTGATAGAGACCAGGCAGGCAGTATCTTATTTAAGCCTCACAACAATCTTATCATTTCCATTTGACTGATAAGGTATCGGAGACTCAGAGAGGTAGCCACTTGCTAAGCGGCTTAGCCGCGAAGGGACCCGGGGCGTCTAACTCCGAAGCGTGAACTCAGAGCTCACCTAACCTCACCTTCTGCAGCGCAGAGTCTGGCTCCAGAGCCAGCACTTCACACCCAGCACCGGACATCACACATTCATCCCGGACTCAAACACAGCACGGAGCCACCGTTTTTGTTAGGCAGTGGACTCTGGGATAGTGTGGTAAGTTCCAGCTCCAGGGCTCCCATTCTAGAGAAATGCAGATGGTCACCTGCCCCAGATGAGGGGAGAGTAGCTCTGGGAGAGGCATAAATGGCTCAGAGTGTGCCAGTCTCCTCCTCGCCCTATCCGCCTTGCCTTGCCCCCAGCAGAGAAGACCCCATGTCCCCACCAAAAGCCGGGCCGCCTCCTGGCTATAGCTGCAGCCCTGAGCTTGACACAGACTGAACTCTGACCCTGGCCACTGCCCCCTCTCACCTAGGCCATGCCCCATCGGTGCCCCAGTGGCATTTGATACAGGCACCATGATCCCCATATTGCTGCTATTAACCCCGTGCTGCCTGGTTCGTGAGGGGAAAGGAGCATGCTTGAGGCCCGGAATCTCGAGCGCTCCCCCGGCTGCGGGCCCGGGAGCAGTCCTGGAGTTGGCTGAGGCCCTCAGACAGGTGGGCTTCAGGCTGAGTGGCTTCACAAGGGTCAGGTCAGACGCGGTGCTGGACTCTGGGCAGCTAGAGCTCAGCTCCTTCGAGGAGACTCTCACCTCCCATCTTGGCCCCGGGTTGAAGGAGACAGGAAGGGGGAGCCAACGCGGAGAGCACCAGGGTCCCCCGGCGGGTGTCGGGGCAGACCCCGCCCCCACGACCCTCTGGAAGAGCCCACGCGCTTAGTTCCCTACACAAACTGTTATCCATTAACATCCAATTATCCCTCGGTCCGAGCCATTAATTATAAATCAGCTGCTAATTGGGGTAATTAGCCCCCCGCAGGCTAATGGGCCGAGACTGAGGGAGGCTCCATCAGCCTACCTCCTCGGGTTTTCGAGGACCTTAATTTGAGGGGCTGGGAGGTGCAAAGAAATGGGCCGCAGGAGTTAATTTTTTCCCCCGGGCAATGAAAAAGGGGAGGAGGAGGGAGAGAAGATGAGAGAGGCCAGTGTTCGTTGTTTTTTCTCGAATCCTGTCCCGCATGGATTCTTGAAGGAGGCCTGACCACGGGTCCAGGGAGTAGAACTGTCGGGATAATTGCTTGATTCTCCTCTTTTTTTCCAGCACAGTTGCAGCTACAGCACCAGAGACGAACGCCGAGGAGCCTTGGACGGAGCCAGGGAGGAGCAGGGGTGGGGGGACCACCAGCACATTCCTGGCTCCTCGAGAACAAGGCGGAGGAAGCCTGACTCACCTGGTTCGCCCCAGCCGGGCGACCCACCAGAACTAGCCGAGTCACTCCAGCCTCATCCATACCAACGCCAGGCAGGGCTGGGAAGCAGGGACTGCTGAGTCCCTGTGGATCAGAGGCTCCAGGCCCAGGTTCGGACCTCTGACGACTGGAGGAACTGGGGACCGGGCGTGCGGTGCGGAACAGAGACCTGTTCCCACCCTGTGCGGACAGACATGCAGGATACAGGGTCCCGCGGCAGCCCGGTGCTAACAAACCCCGGCAGATAGAGCTGTGGAGACGGCACGGGGCCGCGGGACCGGGGCCTCCAATGACCTTGGGGCACACTGAAGCGGCATGCGCAGCGGCTGCAGACTGGCCGCAAGGGGTGACCCCGTTTGGGAAAGGCATCCGGCCTGGTGACTGAGGATCCAGGGGACTCTGTCCTCTGCCGCTGCTGAAAAGCCGGCTAAAATCAGAAGAACATCTGGGGCCAGAGGTGGAATCCCGGGTCTTTGCAGCTGGGATGCCCATCCGGCAGCACTAGGGCTGAGCCGAATAGGTTGTCCGAAAAAGGAAGGGCAACTAAACGAAAAAGAGCGCTCTCTGGATGGTGTGAGAACGCAGGATAACAGAGAATGCAGCTCGGTGCCCTTCTCACTGAAGGGGAAACTGAGGCGAGGGAAGAGCATTGACTTACCCAAGATCAGAGACCAGGGGGACTGAGCGCAAGGCGAACGTCCGGACCGGACCACGAGCTCCACGAGAAGCGCAAGGGTCCTCCCAGCGCCCCTCCCTTCCCCGCCCGCCCGCCTGGTAATGGGCTTTGGCGGGCGGCGGCCTCGGCGTCGCCCGGGGCCTTGATTAGATATTTATTGCTGTCATTTACATGGGCACTGCGGGGCGGCCGTGCGGGACCGTGGGGAGGGGCGCAGGGTGGGGAGAGAAATGGGAATGTGGTGGGGGGTGGGGGCGCTGGCTACTGGAAGACCGGGAACCTGGCGGGGGAAGCGAGCAGTGAGGCCCAGAGAAAACGTGGGGGTGAGGAGGGCAGAGACCACGCTGGAGCTGTACCCGCTCTGGTCTGGGGGCTGAGCTGGGCCAATGCAAGAGGCGGGGCTGTTAGCTTCCCAGCAATGCCCTGGGGGGTGCCTGCGGGTGATGCCCGTGAGTGTCTGTGCGCGTTTAACCTGGGTCTCAGGGGGATCCGCGAGTGTGCGCCCGGCAGACTCTGTGCCCCTGTGTGTGTGTCCTTCCCACCTGTGCCACTTTTCACCTGGGTGTGCCTGAGTGAGCTACACATGCTCCTGACTCTGCGCGGTGGTCAGTGTGTGTGTGTGTGTGTGTGTGTGTGTGTGTGTGTGTGTGTGTGTGTGTGTCCCAGTGTGTTCCTCAATCTAAACTGCTTTAAAAAAGCGTGTGTGTCCAGGATTAGCTTCAAGGTGGGGGCTGTGCCCCTCCAGGTTCTCCCGTCGCCCCCAAACCTACCCACGGTTTCAGGTTCTCTAACTGCCAAACCCCATCTGCTGGCAGAGGGCTCCCTGTTCCTGGCCTGACCTGGCCAATATGCTGTCAGCCCTCGGCTCCTCCAGAAACTTTGTTTTCTGCTCAAGATCCACTAGGCAGCGTGGGAGTGGGAGACCCACTACAGGTTATGTTTATATGGGAGCACAGAAACGGTGTGATTTCTCCACTACACAGGTCCCCACACATGACAGTGGCAGGGAAGTGGGTTCGGGTATCCCCCAGACACTCACCCGTCGCCCTTGAGCTGGCCTGGAAGCCTGCCTTTACACGGAGCCCATCCCAAAGCCAAGTGCTCCTCTTCGAGGTTGCCTTCGCCCGGGGCGGGTTTCCACTCCTCTGTACCTTTGCCTTCCTGTTCCGAGTTCTAAGCAGAGTCTCTGCTGCCAAGGGCAGGTTCCCGAGTCCTTGCAGGAGTTCGCCCCCTAAGGTCTGCAGGGTTAAGGGAAGGTGTTTACCCTCTCCTGAGTAGAGATCCCCTGCTTCTTGTCCAAAGACTGTGTCTACCCCAGCCACAGAGGAGAGAAATTTGAGCCAATTATCCGGATAATTTGCTCTCACTAGGCAGCAAATCCGATTTTTTGTCTGACCGCCTGCATGCACATTAGCCCAGCTGGTTTGCAGGGAGGGGAAGTGAACTAAATTCACCGATCCTTAGGACAGAGTGCTTTCCCCTTTAGGGGACAACTGGCAAATGGAGAAACAAAATGCGAATTCCCAAAAAACTGAAAAGAAGTCTCACTCCACCCCAGCTAAAACTTCCTAGTAAGACGCCTGCTGGGCCAACCCGCCTGGAGCGCACAGGGCCCTGAGCTCCAGTGAGGGGAAGAGACGCCCGCCCCTGGCCGTCGGTGGTGAACTGGGCAGCTGCACACTTTTGGCGGCTGCAGAGTGAACCACCTCCGCTGTGTGAACAGCCTCTGGGTCCCCAAGGCCCATCGAGTCAGTAAAGCACTCCTCTCTCCGGACGTCCTGAAATCGGGGCCACCCAGAAAAACAGCACCCGCCCAGCTGATCAAAGGCCACTGCAGACTTTTCGAAAACGAAAAAGACCATCCCGGCCCTGGGCGGAACCAGCCCTCAGGCCACGCTGGAGGCTTCACGGATTCCCTGCTGCGGGGGTGGGGTGGGGGGGTGGAGGGGGGGTTTCCAAACAAGGAAAAGGGGGAAAAGGCCTCGAATCAAGCCTCCTCCCATCCCCAATCCGGCCTCCCACTACAGACAAATCACAACACCGAGGAGCCCGCCTTCCCCACCGGAATCCGGGAAAGTTCGGGACCCCGATACAGGGAGAATTTGGAGAAGTTCGGTGCAGGCCCGCCGAGCGCACCGCCAGAGCGGCTGCTGTCTGTCCCTGCACAGAGTCACGGCACTTGTGACGGGAGAGAAAGTTCAGCCGGTGGTGTCCAGGACACTGCCTGTTCCCGTCCAGGAGCGGCTCACAGCCATCCGGGTGGGAGGCCCAGAGAAGAGAGGCCCCGCAGTTGCCCCAGCCCTGCGACCTCTCCACCAGGTGCACCGCAAGAGCCGCTCCAGGCCCAGCCTGCAGGCTCCCGCCGGAGCTCCTCCGACCCACACCAGCCAAGGCCGCGGGACGCAAAACGAATTCCAGGGGACCAGGTCCACTGTGCCCCGAACACCCACCTGGGGACCCCAGCCCGAGGCCGCATTTACGAGGACGGAGGCTGGCTGAGCGCTGAACCACCCCAACTGGAGAATTCGTGCGGAATCACAAACCGAGAGAAAAGACGCATTCGTCGGCGGCAGAGTTTGAGCGGGAGCCGTGCGGCCCCGACCCGGGCCGCATCCCGCACAACGCTCCGGGCATCTCGGGGTTCCCGGGGCGCTGTGGGCGCGGAAGCTGGGGAGGCACGGGCGGCCCCTGCACCCGCGGGCCGGGACCTGGGCCGCAGCCGCAGCCGCACCCCCTCCGCTGCCGCGGACCTGGGCTCCGCGACGCCCCGGGCCGCATCTGCTCCGCATTACCCCGACCACCTCCTCCCCCGACCCCCTCCAAACCGAGAAGGATTCGTCTCCGCTCAATATCCAAACCTTTTTTGTATTTATTTTTTTCAGGGGCGAAGTAATATCTTCCAAATGAGGCAAAACCGTGACGGATCCGAAGCGTCCTCTGCAGAGCCTGCGTCTCCGCGGGCCGAGGCTTCCGTCTCTGCCTCCGCACGCTCCTGCCCTCGGCCCGCTCTCCTGCGCCCGAACTTTCGGGCTCTCCCTCCGCCTCGGAATTTCGAATCGAGCGCCCTTTCCGACTCCGGCTGCTCGCTCCCTCCGACTCCGTTTAAAGCCCTGGGTGTCCTTCCCTCTGCCTCTCCGAGCGTGTGCCCCCTGGGTCTCCCCGACTCGGTCTCCCGGCCTCGCCCTCCGTTTCCTCTGTCTCCGCGCAGCCCGTCTGCCTGCGGGTCCCTGGCCTCAAGCAAACTTTCCTTTACTCCCGGCGAGCACGGGACTGCGGGACCACGAGAGGGGAGGCGGTCCCCTGAGCTCCAGGCCCGAGACCACCCCGTCCCGGCGCCCCTCCCGGTTCGGCCCCGCGGGCCCCGCCCGCTCGCACCTGGTCTCCCCGGCCCGCGCCGCCGCCGTCGCTGCCATCTACGCGCGCCGAGGCCGGGGCTGGAGTTTTAAACGGCGTTTCCCGGGCACCCGGCACGGGCCCACTTGCTCCCTAATGGCCCTGGTGGCTGCCAATCACGCGCCGCTCCCGCCCCCGGCCCGCCCCGCCGGTGCTGCGGGGCGGCTCTCGGCCTAGGCGGCCTGGGTCCAACTGTCGGTGGGTCGGTGGGTCGGTGGGTCCGTGGGCCGGGCCAACGTCTGTCACCTCCTCCGAATCTCCGTCTCCCGTTCTCCCGGCCGGGATTTCTGCCTTTCGCGTGTCTGCAGAAGCCGCAGGCCTCTCCTTGGGGCGAGGAGGGGGGTCTTGAGAAACCTTCCCTTTCCAAGGCCTCACCCGCTGCTGGGGGCTTGGGGTTTAGCATCAGGGTCCACAGAGACTGCGTGGGCGCCCTGACTCCCAGTCTGCCGCGACTCCAAGATTGGTCCCGAGCTGCGCGCACACACACAAGCACACACACCCTCTCCCTTTCAGCCCCACACCACCCGCAGCCTGCCACCCCCACCTCACCACACGATCCCACAACCTGAAGTCAGAGATCACATCACACACACTCAGTCCATGCACAGGATGGGGCTCCTAGCAGCTGGTCACCTGTCTGACAGCCGGAGGCCTCTGTAGAGACTGCAGGTATGACACTCAGCTTCACCGGCAGCACACGCACCTGTCAAGGAGTGCAGACACCCAGTGCCTGGCCCACAGGAGGAAAATCCCGGGACTGGGCCCCTCCCCAGTGCCCTCCTCTCTCCAGGCAGGACCGGTTCACAGGTTCATGGAAAGACAACGCTGTGGAGCTGGCTCTGGGGTTATGCCGTGATGGAAGCCACCTCCTGAGAGGTGTCTAAGTGGTGTGCCAGAGGAGCAGGTTAATGCCCGTGCTGCGGGGGTGAGGGTGGAATTGTGACAGTGTTGAGGCTGTGTGTGTGTGGCTGTGTGGAGGAGACTGGAGTGTCACTTAGCCAGGTGTATTGCAGTGTGCAGAGTGTGTACGTGCAGTGTGTGTCTTTTGTATGGCTGATATTCTTTACCTCCTGCCTTTGACCACAGTGGCAGCAACTGTGAGTTACATGTGGAGTGTGTCCATCTGATCAGTAATCACATGGCCACAAGTTTATGTGTACCTGTGCAACCTCGAATGACCGTGAGTCCTTTTTAAGTGTATAACCTATCCTTGTGCAATTATAAGTTCAAGTGTGGTCGTGAATCCATGTAGCTGGGTGCAGCATGGACTCTGGACAGGCACATGGTATTACACTTGGGGCCGAGGCAGCCGGACCCTGGTTCTGACATTTCCTCTGCCCTGTAAGTGAAGCTCCTGGGTCTGTCTCCTGAAGCTGGGCTGTTTGCTTGGTGGCAAAGGCATGGAGAGGTGGGGAGGTGTTCGCTGACTAATGCTGCCAGTAGGTTTTAGAGTCCTGGCCTGGGTTAAGGAGGTGAGGAATTTTGGCCTGGGTGGAGCAGAAGGAGCTATGGATGGATTTGAGGGTGATCCCCAGGCAGAGTTAGGGGCTGAGTGCCTCAGGGCGGGTGGGGAGCTGTGGGCCTCAAAAGGGAGGGAAGAGGTGGGGGCGGTAAGAGGATTAGGCCGCTTAGACCCTTCTCTCCCACCAGGATCCCCACCCCCACCCCAAAGCTCCAGAAAAGATTTCTTCTGCCAAAGCAAAACCGTTTAGGCTCCATTTAAAGGGACAAGAAAAGTGGAGATGAGGGTTTTAAATAACCTTTTAATTTCTCTTCAGAGACCCAGTCCTGTAAGGGAGGGGAGCAGAAAGGAGGGAAGGGAGGGGAAGGGAGAGGAAGGGAAGGCAAGGGAAGGCTGTCTCTTTGGCTTAGAGAATCAGAACAACGGCAGGGTGCCCCAAATGCTGGAGAAATGGTGGAAAGGACACCGCAACCCCACCTGGTGCCCTCCACACACATACAGGTATATGAATCATCCTGAAGAAAATCATAACCTCCTACACACACATTCACAGTTATCCAGTCACACACAGACCTGGATACAGGTGGACATATGTTAGGTCCCATTTAGAGACACACAGGAGAGGGCAGTCACTGAAGTCCCTTCACAGTAGACAGATATGGAGACCCTCCCTGACCCTAGTCATCTCTACTTGGTGGTGGCCAGGAGGGTGTGCTAAGGGCATGCCCCACCCCCCAAGAGGAATCTGGCTTCACTGGAGCTTCCCTTCCAGCAGGAGGGACCATCCACCATCTTTCTTTGCCCAGGGTCCCAATTCCAACATACCCCTCCCCAATTCCTGCCAGTTCCAGGACGGGGGCTTCTGGCAAACTGGAGGGCTGAGGATCCCAACCCAGCTTGGGCCAGATTTGGGGCCAGGCCTGCCAGGCCCAGACTTGGGGCTGGGGGCAGGACTGCTGAGGATTGCGCAGGTTCTGCTGGTGAGGTAAAGGGCTACTGAGGGCTCTAGGCTGTGGGGCAGAGGCCAGGACGAGGCGCATGCTCTTTGAAGGCACTCGTCTGCCACACAGACTCTGAGCCAAGCTGAAGAAATCCTTGCTTGCTCTCCATCTCAAATCCCTGCCACTTACGGCTGTCCCAGTCCCAGAAATATGAAGGTGGTGGCTGGGTGGCCAGTATGCCCCAAGCCTCGTGGTACACTCCGGCCCTCCACGGACACCTGCAGCAGCCTCCACTATCAGCCAGACCACCCTGGCAGAGATGCACAGGCCTCCGAGCTCGGGAATGCCATGGGCAGAGAGCCACGTTCCCATCTCCATGCACTTCCACAGATATTGCAGCACAGCGCTGGGCTCCGGGTTGACTGTGGGTACTTATGGAGAAGGGGATGCAAAATCCCTGGCACCCGCTGGGATGGAGAGAGAGGAAAACAGGGTAGGAGGGGTACGGTGAAGGTGTCCTCTGGGGAGTTTGGCATGCCACAATGTGGGTGGGTTTTACCGATTTAACAAAATGAATCTGATGGTTCCACCGTCTAGACAGGCGCTAAGAAGTGAAAATGATTCAGAGCCTCCCTCTTTAGCTTGTTTCTAGAGCTTCCCCACCCGCAGCCTCAGGGCTGAGGCTGACACCTTCAAAGGGCTTAAAGAAAGGCATCCCCAGACTGGCTGGGGACCCGCCCCCAGGAGACTTTCCTGGTCTGCTGGGGCCTGGAGCGGGAGGCAGCGGTGCATTTCGGGATATGCTTGTATGTTTGTGCTAATTCATAATCCTGTGAGTTCCGTGAATCAGTAGTTATACGTATATACTCCTATCCCCGTGTGTAACATGTGTACACGTTTGAATATGCAATGTATGAATGCAGACCGTGACTGCGTGGGTTGCAGGGGCGTTGGGGAGACATTTCTAAATTGGACCGAGGTAGTGGGTGAGCAAGAGATGAGTTAACTTGGTTACTTGGGAAAACCGGGTGCTCAGGGGGCTTCAGGGAGGCCCGGAAACTCTGAGACCACCAGATCCCAGACATCTGTGCAGGAAGGTCTGGGGCGTGAGGGTCCGCGGTTCTCCTCGAGTCTCAAGGCAGGGCCGAGCCCTGCCATTTCTGGGCTCTGGACTCAGCCTAGAGGAGCAGCGCCAAACCCAGCTGTCCCGTTGCCCATCCCCGCTGTACGCACGGTCTGAAAGATCTCGCAGCCCCCTTGGCCACTCGCTCCGCTGGAGGCGAAAGGGGCGGAGGCCCGGATGGGGCCACGCTAGGCGCCCCCCGCCGGGGAGGAGATGCCCTTGAACTGCGGGGACGCCAGGCTGCGGTCGAAGAGGCTCGCCGGCGAGACTGGGGACTGTGCCCCTCCACGCCGCTTCCCCGAGGCCCACTCTGCTCGGAGTCCTGGTTCGGGGCGGGGGGCGCCGGTCCAACTCCGCATCCCGCCCGCTCCCGCCTCCGCAGCGGGCGCTCCCCTGGGCGGCGGCTTGGTGGTGGGCGGCTTAGAGCTAATTCGAGAGTTAATGGCCGCGGCCCGGCCCCCCGCGGCCCCCTCCACCCCCACCCCCGGGCAGGGCCGCGGGCCGCCCGCATCTGCGCGGTCCGCGGCGATTCATCATCTTGATCCATGGCGCGCGCTGACGGCGGCCTCGGCCGCGCTGACAAGACTAACAAAGCAATTTGCCACGAGCCATCTCCTGGACAGGTTATTAGCGCAGCCGCCGCTTAAAGAGCCCTCCCCCCGCCCCAACCCCAGCGCCGGGCAGCTACCTGCTCTGTCCCCTCCCTCCGACGGGCGGCCGCCCCTCACCGCTCAGAGACAGCCTCGCCTGCTGCTGGCCCTTGCTGACTGCTCCAAAGCACCCCCACACGGGCACCCCGTTCGTTGCCCGGTGCATTCCTCCCTCCGCTAGCTGAGGGAGCTACCTGTTCAGTCCCCTCCTTCCGGTAGGCTCCTGCACCCACCACGCCCTAAATCCCCCACGTGCTTCTGGCCCCTTCCACCGTCTCTCAGCCTTTCCCCCCAGTACTACCTGACTCATTCCCTCACCTTCTTACTCCCAGCGGGTCCCCCCACTTCTACTCTCCACCCCCCTCACCTCTCCTACCCACCCCCTTTGCCCTCAGGGACTAGAAAACCTTATTTATTCCCAGCTTTGGAGGGAGGGGGTTCTCCTACTGGACCTTTGAGCAGACTGAGTTTCTTCTGACCACTTTGGCCCCTAGGTAGCCTTACTGTAAAAGGGGGAGCAGCCCAAGGTCAGCTGGGTGGTTATAGAGGTGGGAGGACACTCTGGCCTCTCCAAGGGTGAAGTGACATGGTGAATTTGGGTGGGTGTTCTCTGAGGAAAGGCTATGAATGCCAAGGTAAAAGGTTGCCCCCCCCCCCCAAAGGGAGGCTCAGAGAAATGCAGGGACTTGTTCAGGGCTGCACAGCAGGCCAGAGCAGAGGAGGGACTGGAACCAAGTGTGACTTCCAGGCCTGGGCTTATTCCTGGCTGAACCCCCCTCCCCAGGCAGTGAGGGATGGGGAGAGCTATAAGTGAAAGTGGGTGTGTGTTTGGTCTGACCTTTCACTCTCTCTCCCTCTCCCCCCTCCCTCTCTCCATGATGAAGGAGAAGAGTGTGGCGCACATTCGGAGCCTCAAAAGCAAAGTGACTATGTGGTCATTTCAGACAGAAGTCTATTTTTGAGAGAATTATCTGGGTAGAGTGGATGTGATCTTGCTCTTTAGATACATGGCAGGTCTGTGCGAAGGGCTAGTTGTGCACTAGGGGAGCTCCTGACGTGTCTGAGTGCACGCATAAAGCCAAATGCTGCATGCCTGTGTTACTTGCACAGGTGGGGGTGTGTCAAGTATGTGTCTCTGAATCTATGTGGGGATGACTCTGTGTCTGTGTGTATTAGGGGCTATGTGTGTCCCTTTGAGTGTGTAGGAGGCCTGGGAAGGGCCAGCATGGAGCACGAGTGTGAATATATCTGGGCACACCCAGGGTAACTGAGCTTCAAAACACGAAGAAGCCCCCACCTGCTTCTTCCCTTTTTTCCTAGATCCAGCTGAATATTCCCAAACCGTCAGCCCCCAAAAGTGGTGAGGAGAGATGTAGCCCTGTTCTGAGAGCCTGAGGGAGCACCTTCTGAGGGACCCGGATATGGGAGGGGGCACTCTGTCTGCAGGGCAGGTGGTCTCGGACCTCCACCAGGGCCCAGGTTGGTGACCAGAGCCCAGGTGGAGGCAGGGGAATGGGCCGTGTGCCAGGAACCTAGCTTTTTTCTTTTCCTCTGGCCAACCAGGCCCTGCCTTCACCCGCAGGGAGGCCCAGCTCTGCCGCTGCCTGCACCACCACTGCGTCCCTGACGTGAAATATGGGGGGCACAGGCCGCGCTGGGGAGATTTGTCATCTGTGCTCAGCGGGTGACTCTATCTGCAGACTATTAGAGTATAAAATATATTTTACAAGAGTTTTAGCTACAGGTGACTTGCTCTTTATTACTAGATGTGGGCAAAATCAATACTTCTGTAACTAAAAGATCATTTATTTTGCTTTTTGAAACATTTTTCAACAGGGGCACTGGCTAAGCTTACAAAGCTATGATTAAGAGTTATGGCGGCGCCTGTTTCCCTTAACCCTTTCAGTACCACAGCCAGGCCTTCCTAGCACTTCTATAGGCCTTCCTTTGCCTATGGAAAGCCAGACACACAGACACGCAGACGCACAGACACACATCCCAACTGCTGCAAACACAGACACAGGCACAAAGTGTGCCTGAAGCGCACGGCCCCCACTCTGATAAAGCCATCATGCAGGTAGACAGATTCTCATACAGGTACACACCCACCATCCCAGGTACACACACCCATAGAGCAGCATACACACGCCTTTCGATTTGTAGAAACCCACAAATCAAATGCACAAGGCACAAGTACAAGCCGTGTGAAAACTCCAGCACACATTTCCACACCCAAATATCTTTCACCTCAATGCCCGCACACACTCACACAAACGCATACCTCGACACTGAGATGTAGTTATGTTGTACTAAATTCTGAATCTGGGGTCAGTGGCCAGCCAACAGTGGGGACTCTGAAAGGGGCTGGAAGACGCTGAGAGGGTCTCATGAATGTAGCCACAGCCACTGCCGGGAAAGGAATGGAGAGAATCAAGGACCGTCGGGGCCCCAGAATGGGATCTGTGGAAACTGGGTCCTACTCTGGTCAGTGCCCAGCTCTCCTCAAGCCTCATCCCCCCCGACAGCCCTGTCCCTTTTTTATCAGCTAAGGAGGGAGTTGGTCTTTCTGGAAGCCAAGCCACCGTTAGGAAAGCTATGAAGCCATATAACTGTCAGGACTGCTCTTTGGTGACCACCCCTCCCTGGGTAGGTTCAAAGTGATTAAGTGGCCACATCCCAGTCCCAAAATGGTTTTACCTGAGGTGTCCTCAGCCATTATCTGATTCAGCAAATCAGCATTAGCCAGTTGTCATTTATCTCCGGGTTGGGGAGAGACTGGAGGAAACTGTGACTTATCCCACCCACAGGTGAAGCTCTGATCGTAAAATTCTAGACCAAGGGTGTCAAACTCACTTTCCCCAGGGGCTACAGCAGCTTCATGGTTGCCCTCAAAGGGCCGAATGTGATTTTAGGACTGTGTAAATGTAACTACTCCTTAAGTAGGAGCAAGGAGCTCTACCTCCAGCCCTTTGAAGGCAACTGTGAGGCTGATGTGGCCCCCAGTGAAAATGAGTTTGACCCCCGTGCTCTAGACAATGGGACTGGCCAAGTGTATCAGTTATCAATTGCTGCATAACGAATTATCTCTAAACTTAAGCGGCTTAAACCCAACATTTATTACACCACGGTTTCGGAGGGTGAGGAATCCGGCAGCAGCTGGGTGGTTCTGGCCTGGGGTCTGTCCTGGGTTGCAGTTGCATTGGTTAGGACTACACTGTTGGATCTGGAGGGTCGTCTCCCAAGAAGGCTCATTCACAGGGCTGGGAGTTGGTGCTGGTCGTCAGCTGGGGCCTCAGGTCTCCATGTGGCTAACTCAACAGGCTAGCCCGGGCTTCTTTATATAGTCACTGGGATCAAAGGGAAAGGAAAGCCAGAGAGAGAAGAAGTCAAAATAGAAGCTGTGGTCTTTTACAGCCTCACCCCGAAAGTGACATCCCATCACTTCTGCTGTGTTCTTGTCATTGTAATCAAGTCACTAAGTCCAACCCTCACTCAAGGAGAGGAGAATTAAGCTGCACCCCTCAGAAGAAGATGTGTCAAAGAATTTGTGGCCATGTTGTAAAACTGCCACTACTAGACAAGGGGACACGTTCATCCTACAAACCGAGGATCTGCAAAATGACAACTACTTCGTGATGACTCCAAACCCCGAGAAAACCATGGAGCATCCCAGAGGGGGGGAGGTACAGCCAGGTGTTGCTGGAAACTCAGAAGCAATCCTTGCTTAGGACCACTGTATACACAGTAATTGAATGGGTGGGCCCTGAAGCCAGACTGTGGGTTCAAATTCAGACTCTTCCACTGACTTGCTGTGTGACCTTGGGTAAGTCATTTAACCTCTTTGCCTCAGTTTTCTTGTGAGTTAAAAAGGGGAAGTAACAGTATTAACCCCCTAGGGTTGTTATAAGGATTAAATGAGTTGGCATGTAGCACAGTGCCTGGTATGTGGTAAATGCCACGTAATCAGCTAATAAATACTATCAGTTCCTATCTCATTGGCAGTCTCCTCCTGTGGACACTTTCGCACAGCGGGTTTATTGAGCACCTTTGATAGTCCTCACGCTAAGTCCATACACCACCACCACCCCAGGTGCCCTGGGCCCCGCCCCGGCCCCGCCCCACAAGCTGGGGCCGAGCGGACGGGCTGGGCTCCAGGGGCTCCATTTGACCCTGCCAGCCGAGCACTGCCTTTAGTGGCCTCTCTGGGAATGTCGTGCAATATGTTGGTCACAAACATTTTATGAGCAAGAGGACAGAAAGAAATTTTTTTCTATCGACCTCAGTCAGGCTTGCTCCCTCCCCCTCCTCTTCATAAGTCTCTTTGGTGATGAGAGGGAAAGGGGGGCGGGGCAAAGCCAGAAGACCGCCCTCTCAGCACAGCCCCTGAGGAGCAGCCCTGTCCCAGGGCCTCTTCCCCAGTCTGCCCAGTGTCAGACCTGAAACAATCACTGTTGGCAGAGGGTCTGGCAGACCTGGACCTAGGACACCTGGGTGCACAGGACCTAAGACCCTCGGTCCCTTGGGGCAGACACCCCCTCCCGAGCCATCTGGTCTAGGAGTCCCGAGACATTTCATCCAAACACCAAGTAAAGAGCAAAAGGGTTTTGTAGGATGTCACTTATAAAGCTACATCTATTAAATTTGAAGCTCTGTCCTCTGTTCTGGGATTATGTCTTTTTCACTTTTTTTGATACTAACATATCTTTGCTTTTATAAAATGATGTTGACAGTAGTTGGTAGTTTTCCCTCAGTGCCCTTACACGGCAAAATTAGTAGCAGCAACTTTATGCTGGAAGTCACATTTTTACATTTAATTTTTATTTTTTTGATTTATATTTTTATTTTTTAAATATATTTATTGATTATGCTATTACAGTTGTCCTATTTCTCCCCCCTCTGCCCTGCAACCCCCCTCCACCAGTATGGAACCCACATTCTTTTAAATCTCACTCTTTTCTATGCAGGAAGCACAAAACTATCGCTGCCTCATCAGTAATACCTGCTGATTGGCCACTGGCCTGGGCTCAGACATAAGGTGAAGGGGGAGCTCACCACACAGTTTTTCCTCAGCCCTCCCAGCAACTAGGTGGGACCCAGGAAAAGCCTCTTCCTCTCCCCAGCCCTGGCTGGTCTCCCCATCCGCTCAGTGAGCAGGCTGACCAGATATTCTTTCTCAGTCTACGATCTAGACCTGCTCTGGCTCCTACCCTGGGACCCCCTCCCCACCCTCCCAGCCTTCTTCACCTTACTCTCCCATCCATCCCCACCCTGAGATGACCTCAGGTAGATGCTGATATGCTTAGGGGCAGCAGGCAAGGTCTGGGAGTCACCTCTAACGGGCCTGAAATGCCCTCTCACCAGGTTCCATTAGAGACACAAGCTGAGCTGGTAGCAGGGAGATGGGAGGGGTCTTCGGCCTTTGGCCAGGGGGACCTTCGTGATGCACTAAGGAGGGAGAGAAGGATCTGTCTTCTCTGAGTTCTTGGGACCCCCCTCCCTGCCCTGCCCCCAAGGCTTGGCTGGAGCACAAGGGGCCCTTTTGTGGGGCCTAATCTCAAAGCACTGAGGCTTTAGCGACCTTCAGGGATGAAAGCGCCAGGAGCTGGCGGCTGGGAGGTTGTGTGGGGGCAGCCCCACTAATCCCTGCGCTTTCGCCAAACAAAGCTGCCAGGAGGGGCTGACTCCCGGCAGATGATCCAGAGAACCAATTCCTAGAGCCTAACCCACTCTGACAGCCTGAAAAGGAGAGGCTCACTGCTTGCCCAGTTAAGCCATAGGGGCTGAAGGAGGCCTGGCCTGGGACCTTCGGCACTTCCTCCTGGCCACCCAGGGATACCTCTCCCTGTCCGTGAAGATGTGTTTCCTTTCTCTCCACATCCAGCCCACTGGTGCCCTAATTTCTCTGTCCCAAGCATTTCAGCCCTGATACTCTAGTCCCCCAATATCTTGGTTCTTAACCTACAGTCCCTAAATTCCCCAGTATCTCAAATCCTCTGCCCTCCAATATCCCAATCCTCAGTATCCCAAACCCAAATCCTTTAGTTCCCAATCTTCTGTCTCCTAATATCTCACCCTCCATCCCAACTCCTAGACTCCCAAGCCCTCGGCTTCCCAATCTCCATTCTCCAGACTCTCAGCCCCGACTCCTTAGCTCTCCAGTCTCCCAGCCCTCCAGCTCTCACCACCCAGCCCCCACCTCCAGCCTCCGCAGAACACCAGCAACTTCTGTCCTCCCAGCCTGTCCCCTCCTGGTCTGACCTAATACTCCCACTGTTCCAGAGGATACATCCGGCTCTCTCTGTCCCTTTCCATTCCATTGGACCAGGCTGCCCAGTGCCCACTGTGCCCAGACTTATACTCAGCTTGTCCATGGAGAAGACTGAGAAGGATAAGATTCTGACTCAGCCCCGAGTAAAAGTGTACCTCCCACCAGATGCTCCCTCCAGCTGTGATCACCCTGGAATCCTGAGGTTTCATCCCAGTCTCACAGGTGAGCACATCCTTATAGCAAGAGGAAGGGCAGGGGACCCTGCTGGGCTCAGTGGTCTGAGAAAAGCAGCCCAGAGGACTAGCTTGCTCAGGGAGAGGGGCCAGGAGGGCTGAGGGGGGCCCCAGTGCAGAAATCTCCACCAGATCCAGAGAGAACGAGATGCCAGGTAGGGTCACCCGGGCCAGCAGAGGCCACTGAGGAGCCAGGAGGCTTTGGGGCCCATAGGGAAGGGGCTGGGCAGGGCAAGAGGGTTAGATTCCCAGGAAAGTGGTGGGGGCCAGGCTAGCCCCGAGCATTTTCCCACCACGGCCTCTGCTGTCTCCATTCCACTAATCTGATTACGATATTTACCAACCTCCCATGGCCTGCTGCTCAGGGGAGAGAGGGGTGTGACACTGAGGATCTCAGTTCCAGTTCCCAGCATAATGGGAGGCCCAGAAAGGTGTTTGTGGGCCCTGGAATGACTGTACCAGGTCTCAGGGCTATCTGAAAGACCCCCGTCTATCCTGCCACCTTCTGTCTCCAGATGCCTGGGTCATCTCCAAGCCAGTTCTGGGCCTCTCGTGCTGTCCCATTCCAGAGCCATAATTATGATATTATTCTGGAGTAGTTATTAGTCTGGAGTAGCGATTTTGTTCCTAAGGATGAAAGCTTTAAGGATGAGCTTTTAGGCACTGAGGACAAAGAGGGTGGTAGTGCAGGCCCCAAGGAGCTACTCCACCTAGTTGAGGTCAATGTCACGCGCACTTGCTTTTAACCTCATTCCGGTCTCAGGCTCAGACCCTTTCCTCTGTGTGTGTGTGTGGAGCATGGGGGGTGGGAGGGGCAGGGCACTACAGCACCTGTCTCAGGTTTCATTGAGAAAAAAACGAAACAAACCTCTCTCTCTCACCTGTGCACACACATGCACACACTACTCATTAATGTGTTACACACACAGTCACACTGTCACACAGGGAAGGCCCACTCCACTCAGCTCTCTCCCTCTCCTCTGTACCACCGAGCATCAGACAGGTCTGTTGGGGACACCATGGGCTTGCTCCCTCCCCCAGCTGTTGTAGGTGTGAGAGTCCAGTGGGGGCGGGACACTGCCTGTAGATGAGAACGAGCCCTCTTATTCCTTATGTCCCCCAATGGAATCACTGAAGAAGCGGGACGCCAGTCTCCTGAGGGTTGAGGAAGTGGAGGTGGCCCTCCTCAGAAGAACAACAGCACCTCTTCCACCTCTCTTGCCTTCAGAGGTCTGAGGCCCCAAGCGCACACATCTCTTGCAAACTTTCAAATAGAGCTGTGTAGGAAACAAGTAAGAGTTGTTGTTTTTTTTTTTAAGCTAACAATACAAGGTCAAATTCAGACTGAGACAAAGCTCACCCTCTCCCGAGGGCCCTCTAGGTTCCCACCAACAGTGAATTCACCATTCTGTGGGTTATTCTAGCTATGGGTAATTACAGCTGTGGGTTAATTCCAGCTATGGGTAATTACAGCTGTGGGATCCGAGAATAGAGAAGGGATTGGGCGCCCCCTGCTGTCTGATCTTCAGAACTGCACCTCTCCCCAGGGTGCTCCGGTCAAGATCCCTATATAACCCTCAATCACACAAGACCTCCTCTTCTCAACCCCCACCTCCATATGCCCTTGGTTGGGCCAAACAACTTATGCTGCCTTAGGGTCCCAATTCCAGTTCCCCACTGGCAGCTGACTGGAGAAGGGGACAGTCTGGCTGGGGCGGCTGTTGGCTTGATGGAGTTTCACAGGCTGAATCTTGGCTTTTTAGCCTGCAAGGGGCTGAGCAGGAGAGACTAACACAGAAAATTGGCTTAGAAAAGGAAAGACTGTATCCAAGAGACTGGAGAGGAGGGGCCAGGGGAGAGGAATCTAATGTGGAAGAGAGGAGGGACAGACCAAAGGAACACAGGCTAGAGGACATAGTAAACAGTGGAGGTGAGGTAGACACAGGGGAAAAGAGAGATATGCACAAGTGAGGGCACAGGCGAACTAGGGAATAGCAAAGGCGGCAGGGAAGGTGCAGTGAACAGAGGACACCAAGGGGCTCGTGAGTAGGAGTCGGTTCCCCCTGCCGCCTGCCATCCACTGATGCATATCCAGGCCTGAGTGTCCAGCCAGCCCTGTGACTGATGGCCAGGCTCCTGCTGGGGCATTGAGGGCAGGCACTCAGCAGAGGCAAACAGCTTGGACTTCTGTGGCCTCTGGACTATGGGACATGGTGGGGGCAGTGGGCAGAACAGATTGAGTTTGGTGCTGTGGTCGGAGGCCCAGACCTGGCAGTGGGGTGCTGTGGTTGTCAGTCAAGCCTTGGACTCCTCTCCTTTGCACTCCTCAAGCATTTGTCTGGCCCAGGGGTTCTCTCTCAGGCTGGCCCAGCCCTTCTCTCCTGCTGTGAAGCCCAAAAGAGAATCCAGTCCTGCTGGGCTGGAGTCCAGAGTTCCAAGGCTCCTAGACTGCCAGGTGCCCTGAAGGGCGAGACAGAACCCTGTGCTCCAATCCCTCTACATTGGATGTGCCCCAGTGGTGTGCCCCAGCACGGACAGCAGGCCCAAGGAAAGGGCAAGCTCACTTTCTGCTCTTAGCCTCACCTCTTGGCGCTGTGTATGCATGGGTAGAGGAGGTATTAATCACACTGTACTTGTGGATTATCCAGCCCCAAATTCATGATTTCTGTCTCCCAAAGCAATTTCCTGCCCAGCCCCCTAAGAGAGAAAAGCTGGCTTCCTTATCTTCGTTTTTCAGCAAAGGCCTTTTGTGGGAAAGCGTGGAGGCAGGCTGGGATGAGGGGTGTGTAACCCTTCCATGGTCACTTAGCAGACAAGTTCTGCCCACTATCACCCCTGCCTCTCCGGGGTCCTATGGTGGGTCCATCCATCTGCTCTCCTCAACCCCCAGCCTCTTAGAGCCTCTCCACACAAACATTATACAAAGGCCAGAAGATCTGTGACTGTGAGGAGGAGTGAGGACCTGGGTGAGCACACCTGAGATGGACCTTCTATCTCAAATTCCTGTGAGGTTGTCTTGGTTGTGGGGCAGGTGCCCTGAAAGGGTCTTGGGGCCCTGGTACCAAGAGGGGCCCATCAGAACTCCAAGTGAGGAAGCACTAAGCGAAGAGACAGTGTAGCTTGGGAGGTACATGTAGCTCAGCTTCCCACGCCCGAGAGAGTTCAAGAAGAGGTGGGAGAAGGAGGCTGGATGGGATGTTCCTTGAGGATCCTTCCAGATCTGGAGTCCCAGGCTGCTCCCAAGTATGAATGAGAAAACTCACCCACCCTCAGACTAATTCCTTAGTCCCTACTCCTCTTTCTCCCCAGATACATGGTCAGAAGGAAATGTCTGAGTGGCCTCTTTTCCCCAACTCTCTTTTCCCCGCCCCAGGTTTCCCAAAGGAGCCTGGTGTTCAGATGGCGCAGCCCAACACCACCCCCCTCCCCAGCAGCCCCCTCCTCCCCAGGCCTCTTGCTGTGCCTGGATGAGCTGGGATGGGGACGCCAGGGGCTGAGGAGGGGGCTCATCAGCAATTGCAGCACTGCTAATAGACCATCAGTGGCCACATCCTATTACTGCGCAGCCCCTCCTCAGCCCCCCAGCCTGGCCAGCCTGCGCCTCTCGCCTCTCTTCTCCTCGGCCCCCGGGACCAGGCATCAGATTGGAGTCAAGATTCCGAGAGTGTCATTTGCTGCTGTTGATGGTGCTGATAATAGGGACAGGCTGGCGGGCGGGAAGCGGAGGCACAGAGGCGGATTCTCTATTAAGGCGTCCCCCTCAGCGCAGCAGCAGCAGCAAACGGAAGGCAGGCCAGGGCTGACACTGGGCAGGCGGGCAGGCAAGGCCCTGAGAGTTCCATAATGGACAGCTTGTCCCTGCCGCTGTCTGCTGCATTAGCGCAGGCCAGGCTCTGACTGAGAGCCGGTGGACGAGAAGCGAGAGGGTCAGAGGTTGCCAAATCCCAGGGGGGCGGGAGGTGGACATGTGGAGGACAAACAGAAAGTCCTAGCTCACTCCTTTGCAACACTGTGCCACGCCAGGGATCTGCCTGTTTCCATCCCACTTCACTGCTGCTGAGCAGAAAGGGAAGTCCTTGTTCTCCTACCTGCTTTCAGCGCAGAACTCTACAGAAGGCCCAGAGAAACCTGGCAGAGCCTCCTCACAGCGGGCACAAGCCCTGCCGGAACTTTGACTAGTGGGAGTTCTTAGGGCAGGACTTCACTGCCCCTGTGCCTCCTCCAGGGCCACCATCACTGCTGCCACCCCTCAGCTCCGTTGTCACCACCATCACTGCTCAGGTCGTCTCCATGACCAGCCCCCAGAGCACACAGCACTCACTGTGCCCAGCCCATCAGCATCACTACTCAACAAGTGGGCAAGAACACAGGCTCTGGAGCACCTCCAACCACTAGCTCTGTTACCTTGGATCTTGCACAGCAACCCCCCTGTGGCCGAGTTTCATCATCTTTAAAATGGGGATAATATCGGCTACCTTATAACATTAAAAATTATTTAAAAAGTTACTATATGTCAAGTGCTTAGATAGTGCAGGGCATGAAATTAGTACTCCATAAATTATACCCTTGTTATTACAATCCTTGTTCTCACCATCATCAACTTCATTACCAGCACTCCACCCTCATCATCACCACCTCCACTGCCTTCCTTAACAGTAGTAGCCACTGTTACTTACATAGTGCCAGGAACACCATGTGCCAGGAACCTTTCTAAGCATTTTACATATATTAACACACTTAATCCTTAGGACAACTCTGTGAGGTAGGCACTGTCATATCCCTATCTTACAGGTGAGGAAGCAGAGGCACAGACAAGTTAAATAGCTTACCTGGGTCACACAGCTAGCAGGTGTCGGAACGAGAAGTCACACCAGGTCAGATTCTTCTTTGCCTACATCGGTGCCATCTTTTGACTGTCTCCATCTTCCCCGCCCCTCCCCTCCTCACCTCCACCATTATCCATGCCTCAGCCCTCCCCCCACCTCCCTTAGCACGTTAGCACCACTACCGCATCTCCATGGTCACCATCCTCATCATGCTGGCCTCAGCCACCATCAGAGTCTCAGCAGTGTCACCTGCAGCCCACCGGGAACAGAGTGTTGCTCTGCCCTCCCTAGGCCCTGTGCTCTGAGAAGGGTAAATGTTCCCTGTGATACAGGTCTGTTAATGTGGCCAGACCTGGAAAGAACAGGCAGAAACATTTAAATTGCTACAAAGCCATTCAGGTGCCAGCTAGAATGTAAGGTTGGCTGGAGCCTGCAAGGTGTGCTTTGCTAAGCTGACTTCTCAGTTCCCCCAGGAAACCCAGTGTGGTTTAACACCCTTAAACATTCCCAGAGCTTCCAAGGTAGAAAGACAAGGTCTACCTCACAAATAGCTGAGGTGAGAACAGCTTTGTCAACACAGACACAATCCCCACCATCTGGCTACTGAGAAGGCTACACCCCAGGTCCCTCAACACACAGCCAACACTAGTGAATAAATAGACAGACGAGCTCTAGCTGGGGCTGGAAGGAGAGGATCTTGCTGTCCATGGAACTGAGACAGCTTTGCTCCTTAGGGACCTGCAGGTCCCCTCTTGTCCTTCACAGGTAAAAGCTAGTCTTCAGTTTTTCCAGGACCCATCACAACTTGCCACTCCCATCACTGATCACAAAGCCCATTACCACACGCTAAGCCTGTCCCCATTTACAAGGCTTATTATTGCTTGCTGATTCTATCATCGTTTGCAGAGCCGTGAATTATAGGCTGAACTCATCACCGTTTGCAGAACCCATCACCATCTGCACAGTACATCCTGTCACTGTTACAGATCCCGTCATAATTTGCAGAGTACGTTACTATTTTCAGAGCCCAAGACTTCACAAAGTCCGGCTCTATTTGCAGAACCAAACCTCACATTGGATCTCATCATGGTTTCCAGAGCCTGTCTCCATTTGCAGAGCCATGATCAAGGCTGAGTACACTGAGGTCATTCAAGCAGTTCTTATTATCCATCTTTTCCAAGCATAGAAATGGAGAAAGAAAAAAAGGAGTCAGAAAGAGAGAAAGGAAAAGAACGAGAAATCTGTATTCATTCAACAAAACTTCTATGGGCCTAGGCCTGGGTTGGGCTCCATTAGCATATAAACGGGAAAGTGCAGTAAAAATGACTTCCAGCGCTTGGGTCAGGCTCTGTAGGAAGTGTTTTACCATTACGGTCTCATTTTACCTTCACCACAATCCGGAGAGAGAGAGAGGCTGATCCTCTCCCCAATTTTACAGATGAGGAGGGTGTCCCTGGCTGGGAGAGATTTAAAAAAATAAATAAAAAGCTTACTTATTATCATAGAGCTTGTTAAGAGCAGGTCAAGAGCTTGAACCTAGGTTTCTTTGACCTCAAAGTCCATCTCTATTGCTTCTCACAGAATAAGACTAGAGGAAAAGGGAGGTGGGAAGATACAGAGAGACTGACCACCTGTCTGAACTGAGACAAAGCCCCCGCCCTTGAAACAATCTAAAGTCTCCGAAGGCTTTCAAAGTGCCTCTGGCCTGACCCAGAATAGGTCCGAGTGCAGGCTCTGGAGGATGAAGCCCGTCAGAGGGGACACTGAGCATCTAGGCCTGTCTCCCAGCCTCAGGACAGGCCAGCTTCCCCTCACCATTCAGCTCTGTGCTTCCGTGTCCTTCAAATCTGTGCATAAAGACCTATGTGACCATAGGGTCACACAGAGGCTAATCCAGGGTGAGAGACAAGACTGGAGGCAGAAACAGAGAGACAGAGTGAGTAATGTGAGACACAGAGACAGAGAATCAGAGACCAAGAGACAAGCACAAGCCCGAGACAGTCACAGAGACGGATGGAGATACAGAGTCGGACAGATTCACAGGCTCATGGAGAGGCAGAGTCGGAGATACGGAGACTGGCCGATGGAAACAGAGATATGGAGAGAGCAGGGAATGAGAGATGAAAGGGCATGAGGTGGAACAGGGCAACAGCCCAGAGGAGTAGCTATTCGGGCCCAACTCAAAGGGTCCACAGTACCTGGTAAAGGTGAGAGAGGCTCTTACTGAAGAGGCAAAAGCAGCCCTCCCAGGATGCTCTGAAGCCAGCTGTGAAAGTCTGCTGGGCAACTTCCCTCAGTAAGAATGTTCACACAGCCCAAGGCCATGGTTTTAGCTCATCTCTGACCCCCTTTATGCACCTTGGGGGTGACTCAAGAGACTGCTACCTTGAGTTCAGGCAGGTTCTGGGCCTGGAATTTCGTGGATATTGAACGCTTCCCTGGGCTTGACGCTTTAGCCCTCTCCTCGATCACCAGCTTCCCCAAAGGACCCTAAACAGGCAGGCAATTTTCATAAAACAGGGCACTTACTGTGCAAACCTGGCAGGGTCTTCGGCCCCTCGTCCATACAGTCAGCCACCCTTGCACCACCCCCCACCATGGAAATCCACTGCCATGTTTTACCCTCCAGGCTAGATAATTGGATGACTTTCTCAAAAAGGTCCCTGATGGTTCCCGGCTGTGTCAATAGTACAAAGTAAACAGGAGATGCTTGGGGGCCCAGCACATAGTAGGTGCCATCAATTATGGCATTACTATGGGCAGGAACCCCTTCCTCCATGGGCCAGTGCAGAACATGTCCAAACTAGAGAAGAGCAGAATGGGCCTTGTCTGTTCAGCTGGTCAGAGAAGGGGAAAGGGAGAAGCAAGGAGGGCCCAGGCAGTCCTGGAGTCTCACTTCCATCTGGACCCCGCTTGCCCCTGCCCCCAGCCTCAGATGGGCCACGGGCTTCTCTCTCCGGGAAGGTAATGGCTTCTGGCCTGAAACAACTGAGCCACCGAGCCACTTCGGATTGGCCTCTCCTCTCCCCCCCTCCCCTCACACACATGTGTGGGGGCTGGAGGGTTGGGGCAGTGAGGTGGGGTGGGGTTCAGGCTCCTCTCCCCTCAAGGCAGGCTGCCCAGACTGACTCGCTAGCCCCTCTTTGCTCTCTGAGGTAACAAGCCCAAATGGAGAAGGGGAAAACTATAGGGACTCCCAAGAATCTGCCTGCTCCCCAGCCTCTCTCCTTTGGGGGAGGGGGTGTTGGGATATCATTGGCTGTTGGATTCTTTCTTCAGTCTGCACTTTCTGGACTAATAATAGTAGTAACAATAATAGAAGTTCCCACAGCTTGAACACCTACTATCTGCTAGCCACTCTGCTACACACTTCATTTCCTTTGTATAGATCCTATGAGGAAGGTTTTATTTTATCCCCATTTTAAAGATGAGGCCTGAGGCATACTGAGGCTAAGTACTTTGTCCAAGGACATGCATCTATTAAGTGGAGCAGCAAGATCTGGACTGTGGCAGGCTACAGGAAAGAAGGGCCCAGCCCAGTTAAAGACCACTGAGGTGCCACAGAGCCCCAACCTGGAGGCCCCCTGGGTGTGTATAGAGGGGTGCTTTTTCCCATTCTCATTCTTCTGGTCCTGCAGGCCTCCCCCTGTACTCTGCTGAGGGGTACAGCCTGGCTGCTGATTGTAACCGGGCTCTCCCTGCAACCAGCTAATCACATCTGCCCCACTGGGGACCAACAAATCCTCCCCGAGTGTGAAATCAGGCCTGACTGGCCTGTGGTGGCCAGGCACCTTGACGGGGGCAGACAAGGGGCTAGGCCAACTGGTATGTTCTGTCCAGTGGGCCACAGATACCCAGGAGAATTTCCTCTTGAGCCTCTGACTCCTCCAGTTTCTTCCCAAGGGATTCAAGACCAGAAAGGCTGGAGCAGGAAGGCCAATGAGGGAACCAGGGTCAATCAGGGTCAGGGTTTGACCATGGTTACACAGGGAAGGGAATATCCTCCTATCACTCCTCTCATTGACCAGGGTCCAGGGGTCAGCCAGCCCAGACTACCTCAAGCCCAGATTCCAAAGCCAGCTCTCGCGCACACACTCTGCCCCGTGACAGCGGCGGTGGGTGTGATGGACACACAGTCACATATGAACACCAGCACAGGGGCTGGGGGCAGCAGCCAGTGCCCTGCTTGCTAAAGACTCATTAGCTCTGACCCCTCTTCCCCATTGATTGAGTGAGCCAAAGGGTCACTCTATCACTGCCTAGGGCATGGGGATGGGGTGCCCTCCACGACCCAACAATTGCTCTCTACCACCCTGGCAGCAGCTGCATGAACTGAGGAGGTGACTCCATTTAGTGTCCACTGTCCATGCAAAGGATTGATCCCTGTCAAAGCCTTGGTTTGTGTGTGCACCTGTGTGTGAGTGTGTCCATGGTTGTTTTGTGTGTCCGGGAAAAGTGCCCATCTGTGGTCAGTGTGCGTCCACAGTCATTGTGCAGCTGCAATGTTTGTGTGAGAGGTGTGAGGCTAGGAATATACATACCGATGACCACATATCCACACTGCCCCGAATCATACGTTACCATGGACACACACAAAGACTGTGGGCATGCACTGAGCATGAACTGTATGTTCCCTGAACACACACTGATCACACACACTAAACACTCTATGGAGGAAAAGAGCCTGAGAGGCTTTCCTGACATTCTGCCTCAGGTTGGCTTATCACTGGGTTTCGTGCCCTTTCCCTGATTAGGCAAGTGACTCTACCATTCTCTCTCCCCACCCTCCTCCCCGATTGCTCCTCAGGAAAGCAGCAGGCCCAGAGGACCTGGTGAGGAAAGTCTTGAACCCCCAGCCCCAGCCAGAGTCACCAGGGGGACTCAGCCTATTTCCCAGCCCAGTGCCAGGCCTCAGTTCCTCCCACCTGCCCTGAGAAGGTCCCTGACACAGGAGCCCAAGAGTAGGCTCAGACTCCAGAAATCTGGGCCATCGTGTCACTCAAAACCACATATATGCTCACAGACACCACACGCACTTGTCTTCAGGGTCCTTCAGGGGAGAGGGGCAGGGACGTGTGAGAGAGCACAGGTGGGGGCTGTGCATCTGGCCACGTGTCTGCATGGGCCGTTGTGCAGCTAACATGGTCCTGTGCCCATGGAGGTTTCTGCTCCGAAGGCAGGGAGGCACCACATCTGGACACACTGCATCTGCTAGTGTGTGTATGCGTGCTCCTAAGACTGTGAGCCAGTGTTTCATGAATGTGTGAGCAATCATGGGCTGGCTGCTAGGTGACGCTGAGCCTGGGTGTCTGTGTGCATGCCTCCCTATATGTTCCCAGGTGTTTTTGTGGCATGGGAGGGTGATTGTGAGCCACTCTGTGGTGGGAGGGCTTGCGGACCTGGGTTGTTGTGGGCCCTGGCGTGAAACTCTTTAACCGTGTGGTTGTGTGCCTAGAAAAGTGTGGTTGTGATGTCTCAGCGGCCTTGTGCCCCTCCTTTGACTTCTCTCCCGGCCGACCTTCTCCCATTCACCCAGCCTGCGGGCCGCCCGCCCAGGGAGTCCCCGCCCCCTCTGCCGGAGTAAACTTTTCCCAAATCCCGGAGCCGCTTAGGGCGCAGCCGCTCCCGCGGCCTAATCCGCCCCCCCGCGGATCTGCATAATCGGGTTAGCGGCCGCACTCCCTCCCGCTCTCGCAGCCACCGCCGCCGCGCGCGATTCTCTCGCTGTCACTTAGGGAGGCTCAGCGCGATTTGCGGCCTAATCCCCCGGGATCGCTCGGCCGCCGCTCCCCGAGGGGCCGCCAGATTGTTCCCTTCATAATTGATTGACTCTATTTGCCGGATTGGGACTTCAAAGCGCCGGCGGCGCAGGGGCGCCTGGGAAGGAGCGGGGCCCACGGCAGGTCAACGGGCGTCTTCCACCCCGCAGCCCTGTCCTTGGCTCGGGAGGCTGGAGCATGAAATTCGCCAGTGATGATGATGGTGACGGCGACCGGGACGACCCTGACGGTGTTGATCATGTCAAGACCACCATTATTGGCGCAGTATGGGCCAGGTACAGCGCTCAGCCCTTCCTGAGTCTTTGCTTCAAACCCCCTCACAACCTTGGAGCCTGCAGAGTATTAATGTCCCCATTTTACAGGTTAGGAAACTGTTCAGAGGAAACTGTTTACTTCCTACAGGCTCAGTGCTGTTTTGGGTTCTGGCGACCCAGTTGGGAACCAGATTGACAGGTCTGCGCCTCCTCTTAGAACTTTATTCTGGTGAAGGAAGCAGGCAGGCACACAAGAAACAAGTAAAGAAATACAAGAACAGACAATGAGATAAAGTAATGCAATAGTGACTAGGGGCTGGGGAGGTAAATTCAACTGAGCGGTTCCTCTCAAGGAGAGGGCTGTTTACCTGGACAGTGAATGCTATGAAGGAACCTGCTCCACGGAGGAGGGCCCGGGGACAGGCACTGGGGCAGTGGGGCAGTGGGAAGGCTCCCGGGCGCAGCACACAATTAACAAGAAATAAAGCTGAGAGTGAAGCACAGGGCTGCCTGACTTCGAAGCCCAGAGGCGCATTTCCTTTGCCACCCTGCCCAACTTAGACTGAGCCCCAACCTCCACACAGGCTAAGCCCTTAACAGAAATGTCCAGACAGGCCCACTGGCACAGGCACCTGTCCAGCTCCACACAGCCCACCCCACTGCTGGTGCCTGGACTGGCCCATCAGTGCTAGTCCCTGTATGGTTCCACATCCCACCAATCAGGGACCCAGAGCCTTCCTGGAGCTAGGGCCTGCTGCCTCCCCCACTCCTGAGGAGGAAGGGGCAGGGCAAGGGGGGAGCTGGAGGGTTCCCATATCTCATCCAGCCATAGTCAAGCTCTCAGGAATCCCTGGCCCAGACTCTGGGATTCCCAGAAACGCTTAATTAATTCTTGATTACTCGCTGTCTCCACAGCTGCCATTAACCACCTCCCCAGCCTGGGCCCAGTTAGGCCACATAATTAAATTAGCACCGGGAGAACACTTCCAGGCAGGAGCACGCTTACTCCTGCTGGGCCTTAGAGAAGTTCTGGGGGCTGATGAGGAAAGGCTCAGAGACACCAAGAGGAGCATTGAGGGTCACACAGCAGGGCTAGAACTTGCTCAAGAGGAACTCACTGAAATTTGTTCTGGCACCCTGCCTTCCACTTCTCTTGAGACCACCACTCTCAGCACATGTTTTAAACATTAAATGTCTTTAAAGTGACAAGAGATTTGCTGCTGTCCTTAATTAAATTTGTGCTGATTCACTGAGCTCTTGGAGGGATGGATTCGTGACAGGGGAGGGAGGACCAGGATTTCCATGGTAGGAAACAAGAGACAAGGGGTCTGCAAGCATCAGAGGCATTTCCCACCTTCAGGATCAAAGGGGCAGGGCAGAGGGAGATGGGGTAGCAGGGTGGGGCAGGAGGGGATGAAGAGGAGGGCAATAGAGTGCCGAGGCTCTGTCGTCCTCAGGAGCTCCCTTGGGGGAAGTTAGGGAGTCACTTTCCCTTCAGAAAAGCAACCAGAAGAAGATGGCCTATAAGCCAGCCTGAGGTGGAAGTATGTGCACCATAAGCCAAAGCAATGGGGCTGGAGAATTTGGGTCTCTACAGAGTGAGGAGAGCCTCACTGGGGTCTCCATATCCTGTGAGCCAAGCCTCACTCCCTGCATCCTTCCCTCCCTCAATGCTAGGAGATGCTGGCTGACAGCCCCCCTCCTCCCAAACCCAGCTCCTTGTCACTTCAAAAAATCAGAAATAAGCCTCAGTGATTAGAGGGAGAGGAGAGGGAGATAGGGCTTAGAGGCCCAGGCTCAAGGAGGTGTTAAGAGGCGAGTCGGACTCAGAGTATTAGGGGGGCATAGCTAATAGCTTCTCTGGATGCCCCCCCCAGGACTGTAGAACCAAGGGAGGAGGGAAAAGGAGAGGGATGAGATGTGGGGAGAACAGAAAGATGCTGTGGAAGGGGCAAAGGAAGCAGGAATAAAAGGAGAGACAGACAGACAGAGAGTGAGAAAATGGAATTAAGGAAGTAAGACATGGAAGTAAATGAGAGGGGAAGGGAGAAAGTGAGGAAAACGATAACTACAAACTAAATAATAAAATGTCATTTTCCCTATTTGGTTGAAAAAAATTCTTTAAAGATAAATACCGAGTGCTGATGAAAGGGAGATTTGGAAGTACAAATTGGCTAAACTTGGAGGTTCTGGAGTTTGAAGGGCATTTGGGCAATAATTGTCAAAATTTTAAATATGCATTTTCAAACAAATCCTCTTCTAGGCATGTCCCCAGCAACGCTGGCCTCTGTGCACAGCAGCGTAAGGAAAGGTGGTCACTGCAATGATGCCTGTCACTGCAAACACTGAAAACAACTCAGTGTCCATCGAGAGAAGACTGACTGAACACGGTATGCTGCAGCCACACTGTGGAATACTAGGTACCCAGGAAGATAGAGGAGGTAGGTAGGTCTGTGCATGCTGATGTGGAAAGACACAGCAGATCTATTGTTCCGTGAATAGAGTGGGTCGTTGAAGAGTACGAGTAGGCCTGGGAACCAAAGCACTGCCAGTTCGATTCCCAGTCAGGGCACAGACCTGGGTTGTGGGCCCGGTCCCCAGCAGAGGGTGTGCAAGAGGCAACCACACATTGATGTTTCACTTCCCCTCTTTCTCCCCCCTTCCCCTCTCTCTAAAAACAAATAAAACCTTTTTTTTTAAAGTATGAATAGGGTCTCTATTTGTAATGTTTTAAAAAAGCACTTAAAACTGTAGGGGGTGGTGTAAATGTATAGAATAAAGTGTCCGGAAAGAAGGAGAACTCCCGATTATTGTCAATGGGATCAAAGGGTGGGGTTGGGGGGGTAGCTTTTCTGTTTGTATTTTTCTGCATTATGTTTTTATAATGAGTTTTTTCAAATCATGTATTATATATATTTAAGATTAATAGTTTTTAAAGAGGGATGAGGAAGGAACAGAGGTCAGGAAGGAAGTGTAACAAGGAAGGAAAGAAGGCAGCCGGGGGCAGAAGGGAGAGAGGCGGGGAGCAGACTGGCTGGACCGGGAGTGGTGCGTGGTGGGGGGTGTGGACCAGTAGGAAGGAGGGCTGCCACCCAAGCAGTGCCCCAAAGTGCTCAGATGCGCTTCTTACCCCTGTCCCCATCACAGCAAATCTGACTGAGGCCTGAGTAATTGAAGGCTAATTGGGTTTTAGGCTTGTTAATGCTCCTGCAAATGTTTGTGCTGAGGAGAGCCAGTGGATCCAGATAAATGACTCCCTGTGGGTCTGGGTGGGGGGGAGGTGACAGGACACCAGCAGGAAGAGCCTTTGGAACAGGAATGGAGTTTTTTAGCCCACTTCAGTGTGCATAGATGGAAAAGCTGAGGAGTCTTTGGACTTGCAGGGAGGGGTGGAAGGGAGGGACTGGTTCAGGGACATTATGGGGCCAAGCCCCAGTGGGGGCAGGGTTCTAGCAGGCAGCAGGGAAACGGGGAAGGGGGCAGGACTGATGAACCTCACCCAAACCCTGCAGGGTCAGGGTCTGGTCTCCAAAAAGGAGTGAGGAGATAAGTCTGGCTACCAGGGATAGGTAATGGGGTGGGGGATCAACAGGGCCTCTGCCCACACTCAGGAGTGAATAGATCATTTGGCTCACACAGGGATGGGGTCTCTTTTAGAACTATTATTTGCTGGACTGAGGTGAAGTGGACTCTGCGGCCCATGCCCTTCATACCCACTGGAGCATCCTGAACCTCCAGGCCCAGGTCTCAGCCCTCCATCCCAAATTCCTCACCTCTGAGTCCAGCTAGGAGCCATCCAGAAGGAGGCAGCTTGTCCACTGGGCTGGGATCTCTGACTGTCTCTGTTCTCTAAGCAATGAGCCTTGTTGGCTTCTGACGGTCGAACCTCATGGAGGCTCCATGACTCTGGCATAAATATGTTGGCAGCAGGGAAGGAGTCAGAGGAACAATGGTCTCTACAGAGACCAGGTGATGCCTAAGGAGGCACCAAGAAGGGGAGTCTGGCCCAGGCGGCTAAGGAAGAAAGAGGGAGGCTCTCTGAGAATGTGGAAAGGTTTTATTTGCAAAGTTGCTACTTGGGGGAGCTCAGTGTGCTACAGGAACTGGCAACTCTGAGGAACCCACAATGAGGCCCTTCCACGGGTAATCCCCACCCTCCATAATCCCCTTCTCTTCTCCAGGGGTCGGAAATACAGGATGTGCTTTTAAAGGATCAGCTGCACATTTGTTTTTTTTCCTCCCTCCTCCTCCTCAGGCCTGACTCGGGGACTCAGGCCCCTGTGACAAGGCAGGGAAACATTTAATGAGTTTGTATTCCCTGAGAGCACAGTGACTGACAGCCGCCCCGGGGGCCACCACTCTTCTTGTCCTAGAAGAGGATGCAGCAGCTGCTGGCTTCTGCATGCAGAGAGCACGCCTGTGCCCACCCCCGCCATGTATGCACACCTGGGGCTGGGCTGGAGAGGGACCGGCCGGGAATACCCTTTCTGTGAACAGAAGCCACTGCAAGTGGCTGGGGAATGGGGAAGGACTCAGGGGACCGCCATCCTTTCTGGGGGTACCTCTGCCCATAATCTTCAGCCCTCCACCCACTCTCCGTAGGTCACTGTCTATACACTCAACTTGGGTCAGGATGGTGGGAGGGAGGCCTGAGGCTGCCCACAGTGGGGTTTGAAGGAATTGGGGGGCATGGTCGATGTGGAGGCCTGAGTCTGCATGGGTAATGAGGCCAGGGACTGGCTTGTCAATAGCATTTAAGTACTTTTCTCCCATTTTCAGGCCAGACTGAATTATTTATTCGTTTCTGGTCAATCGCTGGTAATGTCATTAGCATTTGTCTATCACAGATAGGGAACAAAGTGGGGGTGGTCCCCTTCAACTGACCCCCGAATTCCAAACTGACTCTCAAGGGTCGAGCTGTCTGATGACCAGACTTTCTCAAGCCCTATCTGTTCCCCATGTGCCACAGCTTTAAACCCAATGGATCTAAGGAGCCACGTAGTGGGGTCCTTCCTCACTTCTCACACACTCCTGTCATTAACTTAGGAACCCAGTCCTCCCACCTTTGGGCATCACACGGGCTGGCCAGCTCCTTGGAGAGTGAGCCAAGCCTGGCAAGGGCAGACCTGGATGGACAGTGGGTGGAGGTCCGGCAGAGCGGGCAGTCTAGGGGAGGTTCTGCCTCTTTTCTTGGTCCAGAGCCCAGTCTGCTTCCACAGGCTCAGCTCCTAATGTGGGGCTCTTCCTTCTCCCTCAGATTGGGCCTTCAACGCAGAGTTCTGCTTCTTCTCTAAGACCAGGCCCACAGAACCAGCATTCTTCTCTTTCTTCAATTAGCTCCCAAGACAGAATTGGCTTCTTCTTTCCGGCCAGGATCCCAGACTGGGTCTCCAGGGCAGGCCCTCTCTCCCCACCCAGTCCACAGGACTGCCTATACCATTGAAATCAGAGGGGCCTAAGGATTAATCCCCAGGGAAGGAAGTGCAGGTCCTTGTGGGGCTGAGCTGGCATCTAGATCAGGAACTCCCAAATCCAGGTCCTTTGCTGATCAACCTAATCTTCCATCCTTGACCTTGGGACTTAAAACAGAAAGTGAAGGGTGAGACTTCTTGCAGAAAACAGGGTGGGAGTGTGCAGGCAGCTTGTTGGGAAGCAGCTGGGGAGCCGGACTAGGCAGAAGGAAAGTTCGACTGTGGTGGAGTTTTAACAGCGGCCTCAGCCAAGCCCACAGGAAGCTGTAGTCCTGGGATAGCCTTCAGACTTGTCCCAGGCTGGGGTAGGAGGGCCAGACCTTTGTTCTCCTACACTGACCAGCCATCCTGTGTAGACGCCTCTAGGGAGAGGGAATAAACCCTGGGAGAAGCAGCTGAGGGCAGTTCCCCAGGGGGAGGAACTCGAGGGGGGTTCGCCAGTGGCCAGTGCTGCAGCAGCTGCAGGAACAAGTGCCTCGGCCCTCAAGGAGGACCTGGGGAGCCCCAGAGCATCCACAATGGGTGTTCTGGGCAGCATGGATGGGTGGGGCACTAGGAGGCTCAGCAGGATGGCTCGGTTCATGGAGGTGGGTAGTTATAAAACTTGGGGCGGGGGGTGCCCAGATAGGGCAGCTAGAGTGAGCACAGCAGAATCAGAAGGCTTCGGGTCACGTGGAGGGGCTGGGGCAGTGTGGTAGACAAGGCCGAGATGTTTCGGGGACCCCGGTGGACCAAAAGTTTTGTAGGACAGAGGGTAGAGGGGGTAGATGAGTCTTCCTTCTGCTGTGCCTACCTCAGCCAGTGGATGGGAAGAACCCCCCCACCCCCACACTGCTGGCTTCTGAGTTGCTAAGCAGGATTAGCCTCCTCTTCCTCCGGAGGAGGGGCTCTGCTCCTGCATCAGCCACCAGCTCAGGCCGGCCCTAATCCCCCTCGCTTTCTAATCCACCCACGACTTTCTTAGGCATTATCCTTGGGCTCTCAGCTCCTAAGCACTACCCTGAAGATGGGAGCGGGGCTCTGAAGGGAATTAGGCCAGACTCAGAGGATGGCTGCTCCGACAACTGGAGGGAGCCAGGAACAGCCCCCAGTCTCGTCTTCTCTGCAGCCCCCCATTCCCCAGACAGGACCCAGTCTCATAGGGATCTGTTCCAGCTCACTGCTAGAACCAGGTGAGGACAGGAGGGCAGGGGAGGGCTCAAAAAGAAGAGGATTTCTTAGGGTGGGTGTGGAGTCCAGAGATGGTACCAGACAAGAATATGAGAGTAATTCACAGCCAGGCAAATGCAGAGAGACAGGAGAGTTCAGGATACTCTGTCCCGTGACAGACTGGAAAGGTAAACTGAGGCCAGATTGTTAAGGGCCTTGAATGCCAGCTGAGGCATTTGGACTTGAAAGAATCAGTAAGGAGTCATGATGAAAAAGCAGTAGGATTCAGAGCAATTACATTGGTGCCTGTGAGGGACTGGCGGGGGCGGGGCAGAAACCAGGGGTGAAAAGGCTCTTGCTATGATGCCAGCAACAGGCCAGGTGATAAGACCCAAAGAGGACACTTGCCCAGGGTCACCTAGCGCTGGCTCCCAGTGCGCTGGGCAGCACAGCACCTCATGTGGTGGCAGAGCTCCACTGCACCTGAGAGGGTCCCAGCTGGGGGTGCCCAAGGGAAACAAGGGGTCACGCACGACAGTGCATCGGCTCTTGGTGCCTTCTTAATTGTAGGTTTTTCCAACTATTAGAAACCAGGAGCAGCAGCCCAGCTGTAGCACAGAACAGGGGTGGCCAGGAAGACAGCAGACAGGACCTTCACCTGCCCCAAGACACAGCTAGTGGCAGCACTGAACCCAGAGAAGCGGAGGGGGCAGAACAACCATTTACAGTCCGGCGGGAAGGCCGAGTCGCACAGCAGTTACCGGTGGGACTGTTGGAGTCTGATGGACTGGCGTTCAAACCAAGTTCTGCCTGCCTATTTCTAGCTGAGCAGCCTCCTCGAGTCCCAAGTTTCCCATTTGTAAATGAGTGAATAATGCCAACTCCTGGGGCCCCTAGAGTGAAGGCCACATAGGAGAATACACAGGCGGTGTCCCCATGGAAACCAGGCTGGGGGCCCAGGGACAGAGCTGTTGTTGCTGCCATCTGAGGCCACTGAGTGGGTAGTCAGAGAGACAGAGACTGGTTCTCAGCTCTTTCTGCTGCCACAGCTTCTTGGATGCACCTTTTCAGAGGTGGTAGTAGGCAGCTAGGGTCCCCAGACTCCTTGAGGGAGGCGGGTAGCAGGGCAGGTGAGTCAGGTTATTGAGTGGGTGGTGGGATGTTGAAAGGCTGGGAGGTTCATCACCACAGGTCTGTTAGGCTGTCCCAGCAGACCCCTCTCATTGGGTCCTGCTAATGAGCTTCCACTGGATTATCCGCTCCCACCTCCGGTCGGTTTACTCTGTCAAATCGAGTTTGCATTTTAAATGGGAATTTGACAAGACGGGCAATTTGTCTGCTGACGAGGTTAATGGGTGTTAGCCCTGCGGACTGAGGAGGGAGAACCCATGCCCCAGCAGGGCCTGGCCTCTGCCAAGATCAGTGACCCTGGCGGCTGCTCCTCCCTCCACTGTAACCGCTCCAGGCCTCCCAGTGTCCAGAGGCTGTCCCTGTGTCTGGCTCACCACCTCCAGGCAGTCTTCCCAAAAGCACTCTTCTCTGGAGCACTGTCTACTGCTCAAGCTGGGTGTCTTCCACCGGGACTCAGACAGGGTTCTTGGGGGCTCAGCCATGTAACCCCTCTCAGACTTGGTTCCCAGGGCAGAGCCAGGTTTTTCTTTCACAGTTGAGCACCCAAGGCCTGGGCACTGCCTGCTCCCTCTTATTCTCCTCACCTCCTTTTCCCACGTGGGACTTGAAATGGAGTCAGGAGGGCTGGCCTTGCCACATCCTGAGCTTTAGTGCTGGGACATAGACTGGTTGGCAAGAAAAGGTTTCCAAGCCATCAATCACCTCCAAGCTTTGGGTGCCCTAGACCAAGTCCTAATATTGGGGCTCATGGGGAAGCTGAGGAACCCTTCTAAGATGGAAGTCCAAGTTGGGGTCCAAGTTGGCCTCCCCTACACCGGGTCTTTCTTTGAACCACCCCCTCCAAGGCTGAGCAAGAACCCAGGTTTCTGGGACCCAAGCCCAAGTCTAGGAGCAGCACCAGGCCAGGATGGGCTTGGGCTGTGGGAGACCATGCCTCAGCCTCCCCTCCTCCCGGGGGCCCGGGGCCCTTCCCCACCCCGGCTAATGTGCCACAATTACCTCCTAAGTGCCCAAACAAATGTGGCTGCTGGGGGAAGTGACATGGGCTCCAGGTGATGGATTCGTGCCATCGGGGAGCCGGGCGGAGCGGGCCCAGAGCGGGGGGCGGGGGGGCAACACTAATATTGTATCAGCGTCGGCGCCGGCGCCACGAGCCAGTGATGAATATGTGTCACTTTACACGGCGCACACTCGGGGGCCTGGCTGCGCAGGCATGGAAAATAGAGTGTCTGGGATTAATGATATTGAAAATGATAGAGAGCAGATTGGAAATGGCTTCGCCTGCCCGACCCGCGGAGATGGAAACGTACCTCACAGCTATCTGCCCAGCACGGCCCCCCACCTGCCCCCCCACCCTCCACCACTGCAGAGGCCCACATACAACGGGGACCTGGAGTCTCCTTCCACCAGCAGCTTCTTGGGATGGCACGTATGGGAGGTACACCTGTGAGCAGAGACAAGGGACATCAACAAAATCTCAATCCCTAACTGACCTTTGACCTAGGTTCCAGATGAGTCTGACCCGTCACCCAGTGAACCTTGACCTTGGCCACAGACAAAGGCCTGACCCCAGTTCCAGCTGAGCCCTGCCTCTGGCAACAGTTTGGGTCTACTAGAGCCTGAGCCTCTCACAAGACCAGGAGGGTTGGCGGAGCGGAGCAGGGGAGGTGCAGGCATGAGGCGGGAGAATGTAGATCACTCAGCAGCACAGTGCATCCCCCGCCGCAGGGCAGCTCAGAGCCCAGGCTGCCACTCCATCCTGCGGACACCCGGGTCAGTAAGCAAGTGAACAGGTGTCTCTCCACGGACGCTTTTAGTGGTTAATTATGTTGGTGTTTATGACTGTGTCTGAACACACAGGCACGCATTTGGAGGGGTGTGTATCTATTCAACCATAAATCTCTGAGGCTGTGCCCAGTGTGTGCAGGAATGTGGGTAACTGGGCTTGTCCTCCCGTGTACCTTGGTGGTGTACATCCCTGGGGATTCGGTACATGTGTGTGAGTGGGGCTTAGTTTAGGCCACTCTATGCATGGGCACGAGGGCACCTGTGGTGTGTATGTGTGTGTATGTGTGTTTACCCACAGGTAGAGGGACTTTATGTGTGGGTTTTGGCCAAGGAAAACCTTTTATGAGGACTGCAGGCTTAATTCCCAACATCAAGACAAGACGTTGTTCCCTATTGGAATGGAATCTGTCTCACTGGGATTTGATCAAATGACAGCAACTGGAAACCATCAGTCCAGCCTCAGCACACATCTCCCCATCAATCCCAATCCAAACCAATGTTGGGAGAACACACTTACACCATCATTCACTCATTCAACAAAGTCAACAGATACTGTCTTTGATGACCTGGAAAAACATGGTTCCTGACCTCAGGGAAGGCACAGTCTGTCCGAGGAGACAGACACTGAACAAGTAAACCAAAAATGACAGAGTATAAAAAGTGCCACAAAATAAATATTCAGAAGGCCGTGATAGAGTTAGTGGGGTAACCCATCACTGGATGGGGCAGTCAGGGTTGGCTCCTGGGTACAGGCGACATTTGAGCTGAGGGATGAAGAGCCAGCCCTGTGGAAAGAGGAGAACAGTGACTGCAAAGGCCCTGGGCACAAGTGAGACTGTGGCAGGCAGGAGAGAGAAGTCCAGGAAGAGGCAGGAGGGAGCGGTGGAACCAGAACATCTGGGCTTCAGAAACCAGAGTAAAGAGTTCAGGTTTTGTTTTCAGTGAAACATGGAGCCATTGGGAGGTTGAACCAAGAGAGTGACATGGTCCTATGTTGCTCAGTTTTTCAAAGGAACTGGAAATACTGAGCATATAGCAGGAGACCAATCAGGAGGCTTTGGTGTGAGCCCCAGGCCCGGGGTCCATGTCCTCCCAGCACCAGCAGCAGTTCCCTACACATCGGCATTAGCACCTGTGATAGCACCAGCTCCTGCTTCATGGAGCCCCTCCTGGCAGCATCTTGGGGGGCTTGGGTTCCCTGTCCACACTGTCCCCATCCTGCCACTCTATCCCCACCCAGATCCTCCCTCTGCCTTACTTTTCAACCATGGGCTCTTCTGGAAACGCTCTCTCTCTCCCAGACCCCCTGAGTCTTCCCCGGGCCCTGCTGTCCTCTGAGGAACCAGTGCTGAGGAAGCGTAGGGCTCCCATGAAGACGGGGCGGAGGACGAGCAGCACGCTGATGGTGAGAAGGCCCTGTCTAGGAAAGAGCTCTGTGTAGGAGCCAGCGGCCCACTTTCAATCATGGGAACTCTGAAACTGTATCCCATCCCCACCCCACCAGTATCCCTAGGGGGTCCCAGCACACTGTGGGGACCTCACCTCCCTGTCTGTTGGCCCCTAGGCTTAGCCAAAGGGGAGAGGACTACCAGGTGTCTGGTTCACCACTAGCACCAGGCTGGCACATGGAGAGGCCCTTAGGAAACATGAGTGGAGGAAGAACTTGCAGCGAGGCCCTTGGGGGCAGGGGGTGCTGAGTGACCTGACTCCACCCCCAGACCCAGCACCACTGCTCTGGCCCAGTGCAGGCAGTCTCCCTGGTGGCAGCCACTTTTGCATGTGAAGGAGGCAGGAAGAGAGAACGAAGCCTCTCTCGGGCTGCTTCTCTCCCCCTTTCTGCTTCAGTCTCTTGTCTTTCTGCTCTCTGGCTTTCTCTCTCAAGCTCTCTTCGTCTTTTTCTGCTCCTTTCTCTCCCTCCTTCCCTGCCTCTCTCTCCCTGAGTCATTTGCAGAGCGGAGATGGCCTAGCCCATCTGGGAGCGAGAGCAGGGCTGGTGACGGAGGCGCAGGTAATAGCAAAGTAGAGGAGAGAGACGTGGAAATTTATGACATTGAAAATGACTAAGAGAGAGAGTGTGTTTGAGAGTGTGGGAGAAGGAGAGAGCAGGAGGGGGCAGAAAGGGAGCGGGAGGGAGCTCTTGCGCACTCTCTCATACACACACTCCCTGCTCTACCCCTCCCTCCAACCTTGCAGAGAGGAGAGGACACAGGGGAGGGGGCTGCCAGCACAGAGAGGGAAAGACAGACAGACAGTTGGTAGGACAGAGAGGGCAAACTGAGGGAGAAAAAGGAGAAGAGCAGGTGAGACCAGGAGAGGGAGCAAGGCTGTGAACTGCAGTGGGAGAAATGACCAGTGTCTGGCTATGGTGCCTGCTAGTCTCTGTCCTGGTCCCCACCCCTGGGGGGAGGGGTGGCCCCATGGCATATGCTAGCATGGAGTTTGCCACACTAAGCTGGAGATTTTCTAAGTGATGAGGCTCCAAAAGGGCCAGAACCTGCTCCAGGCTGCACAGCAGGTCTCCTTCCTTCCAGCATGGCTGTTTCACAGGTGCTGTGGTGTGGAGAGCCAGGAAGTAGATGGACTAGATTTTGTAGCCAAGAGCAACTCCTTCTGGACCATGGGAGGCAGGGGAATGGCCAGAATGACCTGCTGTATCTTCTTGAAGTCAGAGGAGAGTCTGTTTCCCTGACATGTTAGCCCACAATCCCCTCCACCCTAGACACCCCTAAACCACCCAGGATGGTGTTGTTGGAGACAGAAGAAATTAAACATCCTTCAGAGAGCTGAGTACTTCACCTTTGACCTGGGGCCAACCCAAAACCAGCAGACTACACTCCACCAGCTCCTCAGCCCTTCTCTGCTACCTCTTGGCTCCAATGTAGCCGAGTCCCCTCCCAGTTACTGTATCTTAACCCAGGGCTCAGTTTGTTGCTCAGATCCCTTCCGTCTCTGGACCTAAGTTTCCTCATCTTTAAAATGAGGATGGTAACATTCTCCTATGCCCGTCCACCTTGGGCCAAAGAAGCAATGCCGGGACTCGGGGGTGACTTTGGTCTACCGAAGTCTGGAGAGCGTGAGTTATCTTACTCCAGACAAGCTCTCACCATTCTGCCTGGTGCTGTGGGTGAAGGGAGAGGAAAGAAGACTCCCAGGTGTCCTACACACACACAGCCATCTCCCAAGGAAGCCGATACATCAGGTACTCAAAGGGCAGAACACTCTATACTCAGGCACAGGCAGAGACTGAAGCCTAGAGAAAGACGGGGCCTCCCCAGTCACACAGCTGGCAAGATCTGAGTCAGACCCTGGTTAACCAACCCAGACCATGTACCAGGCCCTTGTCCTGCCAGATATGGGAAGAACAGATGCCTTAGGGCCCTTGTAGACCTTGCCCCTCATCCCCAACGGCTTGGGGTCTGACTCTGAACTGGCGTCCAAGTTTCCCCAACTGTGGAGGTCACTCCCCATTCTACAGCCTGCCCCCTTCTCCCTGCCAGCCTTCCACTAAGGCCCCACCCCCTCCCCTCTCTTCTCTTTCTTCCCCTGCCCTGTAGCCCTCTCTGCTGGAAAACTTTCTTGGATTAACCCCTCCTAGCCCAGAACATCTGAAGAGACAGTAGAGTACAGTGGTTGAAAGCATGAGCTTTAGGACCAGAAAAGCCCCAAATCACAGCTCTGCCCCTTGGCTGGGTGACCTTGGGGTCTTCATTCAATGCCCCTGAGCCTTATCTCCTCATCTGGCCAATGGAACTAGACATGTCTGGCTCCAGGATTTGGGGAAAATCACATGAAATCATGCATGTAAAGTGACTGGCACAGAGGAGGTGCCCAGCAAATGCCAGCTGGCATCTGGCCCTTGGTACCACACCTCCCTGTGACTTAGCTTTCTGCTGCACTTGGGGTGAGGGTGAGAGCTGAGGCCAGGCAGAAGAAGAAGAGCAGTGGCAGCCGCTTCAGAAGACTCCTGCTCAGAGGTAAAGTCAGAGCTACAGTTAGCTCTAAGCGGGACTTGCTCCTTGGAAGACCTATGAGGAAGACACATTTCAAAGGGCCTGCCTGGTCCAGTCTGTTCTGAGGCCTCATTCTAGAGGCAGCTCCAAGGCAGCAGTGGCTGCTCTGTCTGGGGAACATCAGGGGAGGTGAAGAGTTCACTGGGCCCAGGGCTTCAGGCAGTGGGCCTCCCACCCAGCCCCAGTGCCCTGGCCCAGCCCATCTTGGCCGCATAAAAGGTGACGGATGGTTAATGGGGGAGATAACAGGATTCATAAGGGAAATTTATCGGTCACTCTGGTGGTATAAATATGTTTATAGCAGACCAAGGGGAAATGAAGAAGCCCCAATAAATCACTACGAAGCCACCAGCCACTAATAGGCAAGCGGCTGCGGGAACCCCAGCATTGGTGCTTGCAGACACCCCCTCTGGCTGCCCGCTAACAGCACAGCAGGGCTGCAGACTTATCAGGAAGGCCGCCCAGCCCTCGCCCTCGTGGGAACAAGACCCCAGGGGCCGCCTCCACTGGACCTGGCCTGTCCTGCCCACTGTTTAGCCAGCCCCTCAGTAGATCTGGGCTCAGCCAGACTGGAAGGGCTGAGGGAACAGGGCAGTGGGTACAGGGGCCAAGTCTGGGAGACTCCATGGTGCACAGCTTTGGAATCAGACATGGCTTCAAAACTTGACGCTCCCATTTCCCACTCCCTGACCGTCTTTGGGTTTCCTTGTCTGCAAAGTGACTTCAAACTTGGAAAGGAAAGCCGTTAGGAGGAGGAGGGAGATAATCCACTAATCAGAATGCTTAGCACCTTGTAAGCCTCAATGAATACTACTCTTATCAGGCAGGGTCTTTTCTTCTAGGGGAAAGTGCTATGCAGATATGAGATGTGGGGGTGTTCATAAAAAATTGTACAGCACTGTCCCCATTTTATAGATTAGGAACTTGAGACTTAGAAGTTAACAAGGAAGCTTGCCTGAGGTCACACAGCTAGAAGAGAAAGGCTCTATTTGATTCCCAAGCCCATATTCTTCCATCTGCCCCAGTTCAGACCCACCTCTTCCTCAGAATTCCTGGGGTTCCCTGTCCCCACCCTCTCCAGGAGAGGCCTGGGATCCCAGGGGCCCTGAATTACTAAGGGCAAAGCCCTGGGGGCTCTGGAAGCAACTTGCTGGTGCTAGTGAGCTAGTCCTCTACTCTCTGTCTGACTCTACCTGCTCTGCCCCTGCTCTTCTACTCCTCTCCCCCACCTCCTGCACAGCCGGGGCCTGGCTAGGTTAGGATGGCCTCACCCCAGCACCGAGGTTGCTTGAAGCCTTCCATACGATCTGCACAGAGTACTTTACACTTCGCCTTTCCCTCTAAACTCCGGGCCTTGGTCACCGAGCCTCAGTCCAGGCAAAGTTCCCCTCTAGCCCCGCTCACTTCTTCATTCATACTTTCAGCAAACACTTAATGCAGCTCCCTCTGAACACTGACTGAGATGGGCAGGGGCCTGCCAGTGTGGAGTCGCTGTCTGGTGGAGAAGTCAGGCCTGGATCACGGCTTAGAATGGGGTATGCGCTGAGGCTACGGCAGGCACAGCTGCTGGGGAGGCCGAGTCAAAGAATGAGTAGAAGCCGGCAGGAAAAGCATTTCCAGAGGAGGAAACAACCTGAGTGAGAGCCTTGGGGGGTGCAGGGGCAGACAGGACTTCCTGAGCCCACGGGGGGGGGGGGGGTCACCATTTCTATCTCAATGCTGAGGAGCCACACAGACTCCCCCACATCAGGCTCCATCCTCACTGTTCCTGTTCCTCACACGCCCCTCTCTCCTCCCAAGGTCACACTGTTCAGCTCACCTCACACTGCGCAAGACCGCAGCCTCCTCCCAGTATCCTTCCTGGACAGGCCTCTCGGCAAAATGAGCTCCCCACTTTATCACTCCCTGAGTCCTAGATCTATCCGCCAACTGCACGGCTCTAGCCCGCAGAGCAGCCCCCCGCAGCCCTGGAGGGTTAGGGTCGCTACGCCAACACGGGGGGAGGCGAACACAGGGCCTCTGAGGTCCTGGGGGCTCACCTCTCTCTCTGCTGCTCTGAGAAGAGGCACCCACGCTGCTTTGGCCTGCTCTGCTTCTCTGCGCGCTGCTCTAGCCTCTGTCTCTCTTTCCCGTCCCCGTTTCTCTCTCTCCCTCTCTGCGTGTCTGTGCTCTCTTTCCCCCAGTCTCTCTCTCTCCGTCTCTCCCTCCCGGTCTCGGGCTCCGTCTCTCTCCCTCCCGAGGCCGGGCGGGGGAAATCGCTCCGTAAATAGGCGGATGGCCCCGGGCGCTCCGGGCGCAGGGCGCAGACACTCGTTTTTAGAGCCGGTAATTGACTCCTTTCAGTTGATAATTCATGGCTTGCATATGCGCTTTAATGCGGGCGCCGGGGGAGGTGCGGCGGGCGGGGCAGGCGGGGCGGCCCAGGCGCTGAGCCGGAGGCCAAGGGAGGGAGCTGGACTCTGGGCCGGCTCCGGCCGGGGCCGTCTGTCCGTCAGTGCAAGGGAAGGAGGGGGTGCTCCCGCCAAGGTCCGCCTGTCCGGCCCTCTGGTGACCCGTTTAGGCGACGAAATGGAAGTGCAGTGGGTGGGGTGGCGAGGCCAGTGAGTCAGTCTCTAGGCGGTGGGAGCAACACGAGGTAGACTGCAGCGCCTTCGAAATTAATGGGGGGGGGCGCCGGGGCGGGGGAAGGTATGCTGACGCCCCTTTTCCCCGCAGCCAAAGGGGGAAACTGAGACCCAGAAAGGAGACAGGGCTTACACGCATCCCACAGCACAGGCACAAGACCAGAACTCAAGGTGCCCTCTTCCCAAAAATCCTACTCGGGGGCCTCAGCCCCAGCCTTGGGAGAACCGTCTTGCCCTGGGAATTTTCTTGTTTCTGAGTTAAATTCTTACTCTATTGCTCTTAGGCTTCCCCGGGAGAATCTGACTCTTCCCAATGAATGCTAGACACAGAGGCCCAGACCTGTGCAGGCCTCTCACCTCACAGCAACTACCAGGCTGACGAGGGGAGCACAGGTTCGCTCCCATCCGGCCTTCACACTCTGTGGACCTGTCTCATCCTGAGGCTGTGGCAAGCCATCATGATTTCCATTTTACAGAAGAAGAAACTGAGGCTTGGAAAGGCTGGAAGACTTGTCCAGGCCTGCAGAGAAGGCAGGGCCACACCAAGCGGTGTGGAAGTACTGGGGGTGAGAAAGGGAGAAGGAGAAACCGTGTTCCTGGAGGTCCCCTGTGCACCTACACATGGGTAGGGTCGGGCCCAACTGGGGGCGTGCGAGAGGCAATGCCCATGTTTCTTTCCCACGTTGATGTTTCTCTCCTCTTTCTCTGTCCCTTCCCTCTCTCTAAAGATAAAGAAATTGAATCTTTTAAAAAAGAGTAAGCAGAGAAAGCCCAGCCTGGAGAAAAGTCTGACCCCAGGATGGGACTTACTCAGTCCCTAAGGTCGGTATCTGTTGCTCCCTTTATCCAGGCTAATTTCAGCCAAACATAGAATTCCACCGTGTCTCCTAAAATCTGCAAATGTTTTACTCAAAGTCAACGTACTCGGCTTATTTCTGTGTCCCCTGTGTTTATTTCTCCACCCTCTCGTTTCTCCATCTGCGCAATGGAGTTTGAACAAAGGTCTGACTGAGAAAGTGCTGGTAACGATCTGATTAAAGAGGAAAGTGCGATACTGTCTGGGCTGTATGAAGCTCAATGCTGCCCCCTGCTGTCCATACTGTTACAACCAGCAAGCCGGTGGGAAAGAAGACAAGAGACATTTGAAGTTAAAAAACAAACAAATAAACAAACAAACAAAAAAACCTCTGTGCACTGTCCCCACCTCCTCCCTCTAAAGAAAAAGGAAGAACAAAGCAGGAGCCCTACTACGTGAATGAGGAGAAACCATGAGGCTCTTTCTCCAGCCCAGGTCTCAGATTCTGTGGTAGAGCCTCAAGAGGGGTGGAGGCCATAGTGATAGCAGCAGTAGCTTTATCCAGCTTGCACCTGGACACCCCAAATGGTGTCTTCTACTGTAGGTCGAGTCAGCGTTGCCCTCCTGGTGTGATTTCTGGGGTCTTCATCCTAGTTAAACTCAGGCGTTTTTCTGCCTGAAATGCCATCATTTGTGTTCAGAGGAGGTACTCAGCAAATGTAGGATGGATGGATGAACTCCCTCCCTTTGCATTGAGATATTATCTTCAGGTTTGTGCTATTAAGTACAAGGCGGAATGAGTTCATTGCTTTTCCTACTTGACTGGAAGTAGGGCTACAAAGAGGAATGGGGTAGGGAAAAGGAAAGTCGTGGGGGTTTTGTTTTATTTTTATTTTTTGTATGTGTCTATAGTACTTACAATAACTTCATATATACTTTTTAAATTTTTATTGAATTTATTGGGGTGACTGGTTGGTAAAATTATATAGATTTCAGGTGTGCAGTTCTATAACACTTTATCTGTAACTTCATGTATTTTTGATTCTCAGAACCATCCTATAAGGTAGTCAGGTTTCAGTTATTCATTCTAATGAGGCATTTCCTTCATAAATACTGAAGAATGCCAAAAATTTTTGCTTTTGAACCCTAGTTTTCATGTATTTAGAGAATAAATAAAAGCTTTTTAAAAGCTGTTTTTCTAAGCACTGCCTTTGAACCTGGTGTGTCTCCTTTGTAGCTTCACGGGCCAAGCACCAGTGCTAGAACATAAGGACTTGATACAACTGGGGCCCTTCAGCTCTCAACTGAACTGCTCCTTTAAAAACAAGGTACACTTTTTTAAAGCTGTTTTTCTAACTTTAGTTTCAGAAATTGTGTTAAACATTTCTTACCTTTTAAATAGTTCATCCTTTACACAGAAGGAATTTCTGAAGTCCACCTCTGAATTACTTGGGAATTCACTCTAAACACCACTTTTAGTTGAGAGAAGTGTTTGTTTTGTTCGGTTTTTGAGGCTCACGTGGGCGCTGACTGTCTGGAGACGGCATTGCACTGTGAAGATCCAGGCTGCATTCGTGCCCGTGGAGCAGGCACACCATGATTTCGGTTTGCAGAACTGAGCTGAGTTTACTCGCAGGAGTGGTTGGACCGCTCTTCAGTGCTGATCAAAATCTTCTGTTTTCACCATGATGTTTAACTGTTTTGTTGCATATTTTACAAGTAATCAACAATACACCTTTGGATAATGTACTTTTCCATAATTTTTCCTTCATTAAAACCAACTGTATAATTTCTTCCCTCTCAATTAAGAAGTTTCTGTATTTTTTTCAGTTTGGGCTTGGGTTTGAGGCACACTCAAGAATTATCTAGCCCTGGCTGGCATAGCTTAGTGGATGAAGCGCAGGCCTGCAAACCAAAGAATTGCGGTTCAATTCCCAGTCAGGGCACATGCCTGGGTTACAGGCCAGTTCCCAGCAGGGGACACACTAGAGGCAACCATACATTGATATTTCTCTCCCTCTCTCCTTCCCTTTCCCTCTAAAGATAAATAAACAAATAATTTTTAAAAAAAGAATTATCCAGAACCAGCAACTGAAAACAGAAAGGACATGTTTCTTTAAAAGTGCTTTTAGCATCTCGTAAGGAATCGTAGGCCCAGAGGAGACAGTGGGCCAGCCCAGGCAGCTGTCTTGCAGTTTCCATTCCACAGCCTCAAGGCAGTGCTTCTGCCTCATCGCCACCACAGTCCCCACACCACTAAGACAAAAGGAGTGGGAAGGGTACTTTTTTCTGTTTGTTTTTTATTGAATGTATTGGGGTGACATTGGTTAATAAAATTACATAGGTTTCAGGTGTACGATTCTATAACACTTCATCTGTATATTGCATTGTGTGTTCACCACCCCATGTCAAGTCTCCTTCCATCACCACTTACCTCCCCCACCTGCCAGGAAGGGTAAGTTTCAACGCAGGAGGATCTCAAGTTCAAATGAAGGAAAGGTCATGGGGAAGTTGAAGGGATCAAAGAAGATTTCCTGGAGGAAGTGGCATTTGACAGAGGGCTTAAAGGAAAGAGAAGAGAGTGATGATGTTCAGGGAAAAGGAATAATATGAACAGAGGCACAGAGGCAAAAGGTCATCACGCTCGCAAGAAGGGTCCAGTTTGAGGCTGTGAGGGAGGTTGTGCTATAGCAGAGCTCATGCAGAAGACACTAGAGGATCTTGGGATGTGCTGAGCATCAGGCCAAGAAACTAGCGCTTTGTTTGCAAAGCACTGGACTGTGAGCCGAGGTCTAGTCCTAACCCAGGGTCTGATCTGACTAGGCTTCACTCCATTGGTCTTGCTCTCTGGAACTTTCTCTAAATAGTAATGGGAGCTATGGAAAGTTCTTTTTAATTTCTTCCTTTTTAAAAAAACATATATTATTGATTATGCTATTACACTTGTCCCATTTTTTCTCCCTTTTATGCCCCTCTGCCCTGCACCCCCTCCCACCAGCATTCCCCCCATCTTTTAGTTCATGTCCATGGGTCATACATATAAGTTCTTTGGCTTCTCCATTTCCCATACTATTCTTAACTTCCCCCTGTCTATTTTCTACCTACTAATTTATGCTTATTCCCTGTACTTTCTCCCCCATTCTCCCCTTCCTGCTGATAACCTTCCATGTGATCTCTATTTCTGTGATTCTGTTCCTGTTCTAGTTGTTTGCTTAGTTCGTTTTTGTTTTAGGTTCAGTTGTTGATAGTTGTGAGTATGTTACCATTTTACTGTTCATATTTTTGATCATCTTCTTTTTCTTAGACAAGTCCCTTTAACATTTCATATAATGAGGGCTTGGTGATGATGAAGTCCTTTAACTTGACCTTATCTGGGAAGCACTTTATCTGCCCTCCCATTCTAAATGATAGCTTTGCTGGATAGAACAATCTTGGATGTAGGTCCTTGCCTTTCATTGCTTTGAATACTTCTTTCCAGCCCCTTCTTTATGGCAAGTTCTCAATCAGGGAAATACCTGGAAATCACAGCTCACAGAACAGTCAAGTCATCAGATCTAATTCCCTCAATTCATAGATTAGAAAACAGAGCTCCAGAGAGAGAAAGTTATTTGCCTAGCATTGCACAAGCCAATGGCAGAGTGAAGACTTAGACCCAGGTCTCTAGCCTCTCAGTTTAAGGCTTATTCCCATCTGCTGCCATCTGGGATGGCACCTGGGGGACTGAGATAAAGAACAGCTGGAGGTATAAAGCCACCAGGAAGCTACATTGCCACCTAGATCAGAGACCACAAGACCAGCCAGTCAAAATGTTTACTGAGCTCTTCACCCTGATGACCATCTTGGGTGGATCTGATTCCATGGATTAAGCACCTACAAGGACAGAGAGACTAATAAATAAATAAATAAATTGGTGAGCTTCTAGGAGGAGGAGATATATGACATGGATGTGGTATTTATGAAAAGTTGAAAGGGCGTCAGGAGCAGACGTGGATGAAGATGTAGGAAGATCTTCAGGAGGAGAAATAGCCCGTCGTTTGGGTTCCCTATGGTTCTTGGCCACGGTCTTGACTTCCTTCATGAACTGAAGACACAGCTCTTCTTCCCATGGCAAAGTGATGCACTGCACAGCCTCTGGAAGTCCCATGGATCCTTTTACCACCTGCCCAGAGAGTGTCTGTAAGTCAGAGCCTGCTTCCTGGTCGCAAGTCCCTTGCCCAGCCTTCCTCACCACCCGTAGGTATGCATTAGTTCAAATATCTCATCTCCAATCGATATTAGAATAGAGATTTCCTGGATCTCATAGTTCCAGGCTTCCTCACCTCTCCGTTAAACCTGGAAAACCTGTTCTGACTTTGTCTACAAGTTTCTGGGGTAAAACTTCCTCCTTGTGCAAAGAGCAGCCTGCAACAACAACAACAAAAATATATATATAAAACCAAGAATTCACCCAATGTTCTTAGCAAAGGGAAAAAGAATGTGCAAATCCCTGATCTGGAACCTGGTTACACTTCTGCAGTGAAAGAGGGGGCTGAGCCTGAGTGCCTGCCATGAAATCCAGACATACTTGTAGGGATTCAGACATGTTTTCATTGCTTGTGACAGCAATGTTCACCTGATGTGCCACAATAATTTTTAAAACATGCAACACCTGACTATTTAGTCAGGGACACTGACCTCTTTTTTCCCTTAGATTGTCCAAAAAATGCCAACAGTCAACACAGCAATAGCTGTCTGGTATGAACACCCTGTCTGGAAATATAAAATATATAGGTCATATAAGAGTTACATCTTAGTGGCCCCATCACATGATAAGGTGGTGTTTGATTGGTTAATTCTTAGTATCAGAAATCCTTATATACAAGCATAGGCACCTGATTTTTTAAAAAATCACTTTGGAGCAAAAAGGGTAGTTGATTACTATTATTTTATTTTGTAAATCAATCAAAATTATACCTATTTTTGTCAAATCAGCAAAAACAATTTTTTTGATGCTACACCAAATTTTAGCAATTAGTTTATATGTGCCATGAGATGACAATGGTTAGAAATCACTGCTTTATGATGATGATGTCATGCAAGCCTTTATCTGCCTTTGTCTCTGGAGTCAGGTCATGTGGTTTCAAGTCCTAGCTCTGCCACTTCAACGAGCTGTGTGGCTTTGGTCAAGTCCCTTAACCTGTGTCTCCATCTCCTCATTTGCAAAACCTCACAGGATAGTTGTGTGTGTGGGGGGAATATATATATATAACTTTTAAACAACTCCTGGAACAGAGTAGGAGCTCAAGAGACATGAGATAGTATCATTACTACTATTTTCTCAGAATTTAGGTCGGCAGATCCACAAGGTAACTCTTCCAGAGTTACTAAAATCAATGTCCAGAAAAGTAAGTTCCTTATTGTTAGACATATGCATACTTTTCAGAGTCAGTCTTTCCCTCTCTCTTTCTCTCTCTCACCTAAGTTAGGGTTGTTATTTTAGATCCTGCATTAAAGACTTTGTTTATTTACTTTAGAAAAAGGGGAAGGGAGAGAGAAAGAGGGGGAGAGAAACATCACTGCGTGGTCGTCTCTCATGCTCCACCAACCAGGGACCTGGCCCTTGACACAGGTATCCGCCCTGACTGGGAATTGAACCAGGGATCAATTGGTTCACAGGCTGGCACTCAGTCCAATGAGCCTCACCAGCCAGGGCATAGACCCTGCATTAAATAGGCCCATAGAAATATTTCCTTCCCATAGAAATATTTTCTTGTTAAGCCACCTCTGACTTAGTAATAGTAGCATTTATTGAACACTTTCTACATATAAGACCTTATGTTAATTGCTTCCATCTTTTTTAATTTAACTTCTAACATAACCCTTGAAGATTTTTTTTAGATTTTATTTCTTTATCTTTAGAGGGGAAGGGAAGGAGAGAGGGAGAGAAATATCAGTGTATGGTTGCCTCTTGTGTGGCCCCTGCTGGGAACTGGCCTGCAACCCAGGCATGTGCCCTGACTGGGATCCTTTGGTCCACAGGCCCCCGCTCAATCCACTGAACTACACCAGCAGGGCAGAAGATTTTTTTTTAATTCCCTTTTTTTTCTGACAAAGAAATTGAAGCCCAGAAGAGGGTAGTGTCCCATCATTACACAGTAAGCTCTTAACTGGGGGCCTTTGCCCTGATCCTCCCTCCCTGCCTCTGGAACGGACTTTTGTAACAGAGAGGTCAGAAGGACCGCTGTTTTTATAAAGTATTCTCCCCTGACAAGGACAATGGCTGACTTGGGAGTTAAAAGGTGTGTCCTCAGGGATGGGGGTGACACTGTAGCACAAGCGGTAAGGGTAAACCCTGGGGATGCCCAGCCCCATCCCACCTTGCCCCTCGGGCCCATTTGGTTTGAGGCAGGACTCAATCCTGGTCTGTGCCCTCAGATCGAGGCAGGGGGTAGAGATAAGAAAAGGGAAACTGACCTTCGGGAAATTTCTGTCATTACTATCTCTGTAGTGTCCCTTGTAGAAGGCCAGTTCCTCCCGGTCCTGTAGTGTCACGGTGGTGACAAGCACCACACTGACAGGGAAGTTCAGCAGGTTGTACAGGGTGGTGTAAGAGACTCTCTCTGTAGGAAGATTCAGGTTAGCCCAGAAAAATCACCGACTCCGAAAGACTCAGGTGAGGAAAAATATGTGAGTAAGCGCCCCCTTGGGGTCCTTCTAGAAACTGCATCCTTGTGGGCTCGCAATAGCCAGTTCAGTGCCAGAAATCTGACAACTGCCCGGAGGGGAAGAGAACCCTCAGGGTCCAAGCCTTACTCATTGTCAGGTATTGTGCTGGCCTGTCTACATTCCTGCTTCTCTGAATCCCTCTCCACCCCTGTGAGGTGGGAATTACTCTCTCCCGTGTACAAATGAGGAAAGCCAGATGCCAGACAGGTTAGGAGGCTTTTCACCACCTCCACGGCTAGTGAGTAGCCGAGGCTTCAGCCCCTGCCCCTCCAGTGCACTGGACTCCAGCATGGCTGGGGTGTGCAGTGCAACCCTGAGTTGAAAAGGCATCTCCATTGCAACATCCACCTGTGTGCAAGGAGTGAGCATCACAGAAGTGGCAGTGATGATGACAGAGGATATCAGAGAGCAGAGCCAGGTGGGATGTGCCTTTGGGACCCAGGAGAGAGGACTCTAGCCTTGAGGTGGGTCTTCCCTCTGCCTGGACATCACGTCTTAGACTTGTACCTTTTCTGGGCATGGGAGTCAGCAATGCCCCACACACTGCCCTATGCATTTCAGGTGGGCTAAAGACATTTCTAGAAGTGGGGCAGCAGAAAGCATGTTAAGAGTGAACTCATATGCATAGTGAGAGAAGCCAGACTCAGAAAACCCATATTTTATGATTCTATTTATATGAAATCCTAGAAAAGGTACAACTATAGTGAGAGAAAGCAGATTAGTGGTTGTGGGGGGTAAGGTTAGGATAAATTGCAATGGGACATGCAAAAAACTTGGTTGGTGATGAAAATATTCTACATTTCTATTATGGTGGTGTTTATACAACTACACACATTTGTTAAAATCAGCACATTGCACTCTCTGTAGATTTTATTGCGTGTAGATTATACAGATGGTCCCTGACTTAAATTTTTTTTACTTCATAAGTGTGAAAGTGATGTACATTCAGCAGAAACTGGCTAGACTAAGCTATGATGTTCACGAGATTAAATGCACTTTAAACTTAGGTATGTTCAACTTATAATGAGGTCATTGGTAAATGACCCCATGTTAAGTTGAGGAGACTCTGTACTTCAATGAAGTTCATTTTAAAAGCAAATAGAAATTGAGAGTGTCTACTATCAGGTACGATATTCCTTTTCAGGATGATGGAAATGTTCTGGAATTAGATAATGGTGGTGGTTGCATGACATTCTGAATATACTAAAAACTATTAAATTGTATACTTTAGAATTTATACTTTACAATTTATGGTTTCTGAATTTTATCTTGACTTAAGAAGAATAAATATTTAAGTGAATGAAAAAAGGTCAAGGTCACAGAAGCCGTGGCAGGACTCAGGAGTCCTGGACTCCCAGTCTCAACCCCATCAGGACCCAGTGCCCTCTCACCTGCTGCTTTGGAAGCACAGCCTATACAGAAGGCAGGGTCCAGAGACGGTGCCAGCAGCACATCCAGGTCCAGTAACTTCCACTTGGCTATGAACTCTTGCTGATATTCCTGCAGACACAATAAAAGCAGGAGAGGTAAGACCAGCAGAGGTCACTGTTTGCAGGACAAGGTAAGGCGCTGCCAGGCTCAGCTTGGTTAGGCACCAGGAAGAATTCCTGAACAATCAGATACAGACTGAGATATCTGGGGAAGGACAGGGGCTCACCAGGGGCCAAGGTAAAAAGATGGGAAAGGAAGTCTCAGGCTGCAGTGATTTGGGGACAACATATCATCCTGGCCCCAGAGAGATGGACTAGATTAACTTTCTAGGTCACTAAGCCTTCCCATCCAGGTCCATCCTGGCCTCCCTTGCAGGCCAGGACAGAGCTCTGCCCCCTATCTGGGACTCCTGTCACCACCCAGGTCTCTGTTGTCCTTGCTCCAGCAGTCCCTCAAGGTCTTGCCAGGCAAGTATCACCTCCACTTCCATGTGTGCCGCGGACCAGCCTCGCCAGGAGAGGGGAGGGGGTGGAAATGAGTCAAGGACGCAGGGAGTCAGGTTGGAGAGGTCTCAGCATCCCGCTGAGCCCCGAACTCCGTTTATTCAAGGCTTTTATTACAATTATGGGGAATAAGCAGGAGGGGGCCGCACCCAAGCCAGTTTCTTTGTCCTTTCTGCAAAGCTACTCCACAGAACAACAGGGGAACACAGGGTGCTATCAAAACTTCCCTGTTTTTCAAGCACCGGTGCATGACCTACCCTTCTACAGGGAAACGGGCTGTCTAGCTTATGCTAATAAGTTCTTGGGAAACCTATTGTCTACCCACAGCAGGTTCTAGGCAGGGAGCCAAGCAAGGTGGAGAGGCCAGCTGGCCCTGGCCCCCCCGGCTTTGCCAAGGGGGGCTTGCGGCGCGTCTCCACGAGCAGTGGCTATGCCAGCTGGTCCTGGCCCCCTGGCTTTGCCATGGGGGGCTAGTGGCGCCCACACATGTGCTGCTCCCACAGTTTCTTGGGTGTCCTGGGGAAGTAAGGAAGACTTTGAGAAGTCCAAAAGTCATCATGGGAGGACCCTCTTTTGTACAAATGAGACACATTGCCCAAGAGGCAGGGCCTGGGCCCCAGTGCAGGCTGCAAATCAGCTGATGGGCTGGGAATGACCTTGTGTCATGTCCCCTGGCTAAGACACCTTGCCTATCCAGTATTCCCAAGAGTACATCTTCTGGTCAACACCCCACCACCATCAGCAGCCACCAAGGACTCACAAGCTCCCCCCAAACTACAGGTTTTTTCCTTCCCCTGTGAGGTCTCAGGTCAGCTCTCAGGCTGCTCGAGCACCTCAGCTCCAAGCCCCACCAGGCCAAGCTCAACAGCGAACCCAAGCACAAACCAGAATCCTCATCCATCCATATCCCCACCCAAGTTCCAACCCTAACTCAACCCCAACTCAGACCAACTTCCACTCCAGCCCAAACCTAACCTCAACTCCGGCTCAACATTTACCACAACTTAAACAAGTTCTAGCTTGAACTCAGAGCTTAATTACAAATCAAACCCTAGCCCCAAATCAGCCCTAATACCAACCTCACTCAAAAGTCTAAATTTAACCCAGTGTCAGTCGTGAACCTAAAACCTTAATTAGACTCCAAAGTCTAAATAGCCCTTGCCTCCAGTGAATGCCAACTCTAACCACATGCCCCTCACTCAGTTATCACCACTCCATGGAAAATCCTTGTGAGTTGAACCTGAGGAGACTCAACTACTTACCCCACTCCACGAAGCTCTTCCACAGTCTGGGAAGATCAGAGTCTGGGCTCCTAGAGGTAGGGAGAGAGGGAAACACCAACTTCAGAAACCACAGGGCAATGCCAGCCTGCCCTGGGTGGAGGGTCCGGCAAGAGCAACTCTGTTCAGTACACTGACTGACATGGAGACCTCCAGTCCTCCACAAGCCACCACCACCAACCACCTCACCCAGCCCTGAGCCCAGCCTCCTCTGGGCTCTCACCCCTCTTTCAATCCCCTTTCCTCTCTCTGAAATCTCTTCTCTCTGAGATGCCCTCCCCCTCTCAGAGCCTCTCTGAAGCCCCTTCCCCTCTCCAAGAGCACTCCTCTGTTCTGGCCTCCATTGTCCTCTTTCAGCTCCTTTTCCTCTTGAACCCAGCTCTGAGCCACCGATATTCTCTGGGTCTCATGCTCCTCTCTGACCCTATCCCACTCTTGAGCCAGTCCCCCTCCCCTTTCTGACCTCCTTCCTCTCCAGGCCTCACCTCCTCTGAATCCCTCCCTATCCTGGGCACACACTCACTATGTACTTCCGTTTCCAGGACAAGATGCGCTTCACTGGGTTTGGCAGGCGGAGTATGCTGACCACCTTCTTTATGCAGGGGTCCACAATGTCCTCCTCACTGAGGGACCACAGACACATACCTGGTCTGCTAGAGCTTCTCAGCCACCAACTGGCTCCCACACCCGCCCATCTATCCCTCCATAGATAAGCTATGGAGGGAGGTCAGATGCAAAGAAACACTTATGTTCCCACTCCCCACCCCCGCTGGAGAATGTGCATCCTGAAGATGAGGGCTGAGTAGATGACTTCTTGCTTAAGATCACACAATTAACCATTGGCATCTCCCCAGCCCAGGCCCACAGGTCCCCTCCCCACCCCCCTCCACCCCCCGATTTCCACCATGCCCCGCATCTGAGTCCTAACAAACGTGCAGCTTCTGGAGTTAGGGTGCCCCCTCCATCGGCATACAGATCCCTTGGTACAGATGTGGTATCACATACTCTATCTGGGGGACAGAGAAGCCTCTATCCGTGGAGAAAGAGGCTGAATCAGGGCCTGGAGCTTCTCCCATTCAGCCCTGCGTTCTATCCACATCCCTTAGGATTTAAGGAAAGGGTACCACAGTGCTCCTTGTCTCCTACCTCAGCTCTGCAGCAGGGCATGGGAGGCCTTCAGGTGGGTGCCATGCCTACTCCCTTACTCTACTCCCTTAGAGATATGATTGGAGTTCAAGCAGTCCTTATTTCCTGCCTGCTCCACTGCAATCCAACCTCATACCATGTGCTTTACATATGTGAGCTCATTTAATCTTCACAGCTGCCCCTTGTGATAGAAAACTGAGGCTCAGGAGGTTAAGAGAGGGGCCCAAGATCACATAGTACATGTGTGGCCAACCAACAGTTCTCAAAGGGGAGGCAGGGCCAGAACAAGCCACTGGGGCACGAGGAGCAAGGGAGGAGGGGAAGGAGGACTTTGAAGACATTTAAGAGGACTTTATAGCCATTAGATGGAGGTCAACAGAAATTGCGGCTATAGGAGTTTTAGGAGTGAGTCCCTGACTCCCCACCACTGAAGGAAGAAGGCACAAAACCCTAATGTCTTTTTCATAGGGTGGGCTCTCCCCGCCGTCCACTGCCCCTACATCTATACCGCATCCATCTTCTCTGGGAAGCTTAGGGGAAACACAATGATCTCAGCAGCCCAAACTCAGATGTAATTTTTTTTCTCTCCAAGAATGGTCCAGTCCCACATCCTCACCAGTCCAGTCTCTCCACATACCCCTCTTCCCAAAGGCTAAGTAAGCCTATCTCATGTCCTGCATCCTGGAGCAGCCTGGAGCAGCCTGGAGGTGAGCCTCACGGCCCTGGCCATGCTAGGAGCTGGTTCAGTGTAGCCATCTGATTCATAGTAGCCAATCCAAAGTGTCCAATTACTGGAGTATACCTGTGAGCAAGAGGGGCTGAATGGGGTTCTGGGGGAAGATTGGTCTGGGGACAAGGTGATCTCACTCTCTCCAGGAGACTTTTAGACTAGGGCCTTGGGCCATAGCTGGTTTCACCTAGGGGGGATCCCTAAGAGCCCCTCAGAGCCTCCCTATATACTTTTCAGGCTCTAGGTGCTCTGGAGAAGCCCCTGAAAGAACAATAAATGAATGAGGATGTGAGTGATTGGGTGGATGGAGCCAGTAGGTAGATAGAGTCATACATGAGTGAGTGGGTGGATGTATAAGAAAGTGAGTGGGTGGGTGGGAAGAGAGTTGAATGGATAGAGGAATCAGTGAATAAATGGATAGCTGGAGTTAAATGGATGGGCAGGTAAATAGATGAACAGACACAAATATTTTTAAGCTAAAGAGCTGTTGGGAGAGCATGAGGAAGGAGAGATCAATAGAGGCAAAGAATGGATGACAGGAAATGTTCACAGGTTGATTACACCAGGATGTGTGTGGGGAAGTGAACAGGACTGAGTATGTGGGCATCTTGCTCACTGCACCTTGAGCTAGGAAAGGAAGTATTCAGAGGGATTGCTTTGATGGCAGACAGGTCAATGAGGAATGGGGGTTGGAGAAAAGCAGGAGGCCTCCAGGTCTGCTCTTTCACCTGGCTCACCTCCTCCCTTGAAGGGCATGAAAGTCACAGTGGGGTCCAGTGGGTGCACATCCTTGCTCAGCAGGGCTCGCATGCTCAGCACCAGGCTGTCCACATCCCAGGCCATGGGGCCAGCCACAGTGCTCACTGTACAGAGCAGAAGGGAGGGAGGCAGACACCTTTCATTATTTCTGTTCTGGGGACTCCCACCACCTGGCATAAGAGGGTGTGGCTATGGCTCAGGGCCATGATCAGGGACAAAGGAAGGGTTCCTGGGGTCATCTCAGATCACAGGTTGAGGACAGGTGGAGTTGGTAAACTCACCAAAGCAGCTCTGGTACCTGTAGGGAGAATCTCATCTGGGGCAGAACATCAAGAGGAAAGATTAAAACTAGGTAACAGGGAGTACTTCTCAGTGGGACAAGAGTCACTGGACTAGGGGAGGCCAGGTGGAAGGAAGCCAAGAAGTCCCTTTTCCCAGATACTTTTATCACCAATGGGTCCAATATGTTTGAGATAGGGGTGGAGTAAAAAGTCCTTGGGAGAAAGGCTGGCAGGTTTGTGTTTGAATTGGTGTGGCCACAGAAGCTTACCTGATTTCTTGCCCTTTACAACAGTGGCAACTCCAGAGTAGCTGCAAAACCCCACCCACCCAGAGTCCAGCTCAGCACTTTAAGGGAAGAGCCTGGGTGCCAAGGAGTTTGAGCACCCAGCCAGTGCACTCCCCCCAGGGCTCAGCACACAGGAATAGGAGTTGCTTCAACCTTCACATAACTTGCTATTACCTACAGCATAACATCTTATCTCTTCGACTGCCTTTCAAAGCTCCAAAGGATCAACTTCTATAGCTTCCTCTTCTAGTTCTTCCACGAATACATATTGCTCCAAGAAAAGTAAGTTGCTTATAGTTACAGCCCTCTAGACGCCACACCATCGATGCACGTCCATCCTTCAAAACCAAGCTTAAATGCTGCCTCCTCCAGAAAGCTTTCCCTTTCCTTTTCCCCCTCCAAAAATTCAAATTCTAGACTTTTAATAAGAAGAAAATGTTGGTTTCATCCTATGAGTTCTCAAAAGCTTTGACCCTCTCTTACAGCCATGATCGCTTTCTGACTCAGCCATTTGTATGCCTAGCAAGGGCAGGGACTGGGTCTGAGAGTGCTTTGCATCCCCAGCACAGGGTCACCACAAAGTAGGTACTCAGAGTGGGGTTGCAAAATGGATGGATGGGTAGTTGGATGCATGAAGGAATTCAGGACAGATGGAAAGGTTATTGGAAATATGAATGGATAGATGGGTGAATGACTGAATGAAGACAAATATGGATTTATGGATGGGTAGATGACTGGATGAATGGATAAATGAATGAATACAAGAATGGAAGGAAGGATATATATAAGTTTTTCAAAGGCTTGGGTATTTGTTCCTTTTGTTCACTGACATATTTCAAGTACCTAATATACAGTATTTGGCACAGAGCAAACACTCAATATGTGTTAAACAAATTAAATGGTAAATGAATGGTGAAATTGATGGATAGAGACCAGGATGATGACTGCATGGGTGGATAAATGGATGAAGGGCAGATAGATGGATAAATGAATGGACTGATGAATGAATAAGAGAAAGGGTAGGTACATGGATAAATGTACTGAAGAGTGAATTGGTAAACTAATGAGTGAATGAATAAGTGGAAGGTCTATTCCACTGCCACCTGTATCAGACAGTATGTTTAGCTGTGGCTGAGGCAGGAGTTATTTGAAATCTTCCTATCTTCACCCTCTTCGCCTAGTATAAGCTGAGTAAACGAGAGTTCATGTGTGGAACTGGCCCCTCTGCTCCCCCAGATCCCTAATTCCTCTAGACTGGGCTGAGCCTACCCTCCTCCAGCACCACCACTGAGTGCCTCAGGTGGCTTCCTGTGGTTTGGAGGCCACAGACACCACAAAGGCTGGCTGGCATGCGGATGCTGCCACCTGTGTCAGTACCCATGCCCAGGATGAAACACTTTGCTGCCAGCAGAGCTCCTTCATCCCCCAAGGACCCTCCAGGGCTCTTCTTAAAGTTCAGAGGGTTCAAAGTCTGTCCATAGATGGGGTTGCTGCATTCAGAGCTAAGGAAGCAGGATAAAAGGGGTTGGGAGATGAAGATTTAACTGGGGAAGATTGCCCCTTCCCCACTTAGAGGCCAAACACCCTCAGGAGTTAGCCCAGGGCTGCTTCAACTCATAAGCTCCTCCCTGGGACCAAGACTTCCTGGCTTCGCTTTTGGCTGAGGTGAGAATCCACTGCTGCAGGAAAGACCCAGAGCAGACACTAATCACACCTAAAATAAGGAGCAAGGAGCCCACAGCTCTGCTGTCAGAACCAGGAACCGCTTCTTCACAAAAAAGGATACACTACAGGGTGAGTAGGAAGGAGAGAGAATAGTGGGCGAGAAGACCAATTAAAAAGAGAAGCTGGGAGAGCAACAGACCTGTAGCTTTTCAATAACTCCAAGGGTGAGGGCCCTTAGAAACCATGGAGCACACACATGAGGAGGAAACTGAGACTCAGAGGGCACAAAGATTAGCCCAAGGACCTTGGACCTTGAGGTCTGTGTGACTGGTTCCCACCTCACCCTCTGCTCTGAATCAGGACTTTAAATTTCTGTTTCAGTCCTGGGCACAGCCCTGACCCCAGGCACAGGCCCAGCCCGCTCACTTCAAAGTTCTGAGCAGTGTCTGGGAGATGTTGGTTTTCACGAAGGGAATAGCTCCCTGGGCCTTCAGCACTTTCACAATGACCCCGTCCTCAGCCGCTGGCTTCTCCAGGAACTGTGCCAAACCACATGTAGAGTCATGGCCCTGCATAGAAGTGACATTAACTCTAGTCCATGGGGGTCAGGTAGAATCACCCAGCGAACAGACACTCACCCCCACTCCACCCCACTCACATCCATTCCCACACCCTCTGAGACACATTCTTAGCTTAGGGGGATTCACAGGTAGCAGAAGAACATGGTGGTTGAGAGATTGGGTTTGAAACCAACTGCTGGGTTCAGTCCCAGTTGGCCACTGTCTAGCTATGCATCCTGAATTATGTGACTTGCCCCATGTCGCACACTCAGATGCTCACAGGCTCAGTGGCATGCGTGCACCCTCACACACATGTATACCTGTGTGTGTACCCCAGGGCTCACCACGCAGTCACAGGGGTCCTGAGGCTGATGGGGACCCCATAGAGAAGCCCTCTCTCACTCTTCTTGAGCTTCTCCAATGCCTACAGTTTCTTCTCACATTCCCCCAGGAAATTTGTCAGGCAGTTCACCTCCTGGCGCACCTTCAGTGCCTGAACAACATTGAGAGAAACCAGATAAAGGCTCAGGGTGGGGTCAGAAACAAGACATTCAGTTCCCCCAGCCTCTCCCCTCACCCTGACTCAAAGCAGAATGGAAGTGACAGATGACGGTCACATGAGCACCCTTCCAAGCTACCCACAACACCAGAGTTACATCTACTTCCCACAACTCCTCTAAGTAGAACCATGACAGGTGGCATACCCCACTCCAGCCCAGAGTCAGGTTTGAGTCCTGACCCCTGACCCCTGACTCCCACCTCCTCTAAATAGCTACAGAGGACACTCTCCCAACTCAGCTCTTCTGCCTGCAATTTCTGGGCCAGCTCACCAAGGGTAGCACCAGGATGAGCTTGGGGTCCAGGCCTGGTTCCTGCAGAGATGGGGCGGGACAGGCAGATATCAAAGACTGATCCATCAGGCCCATTCCCACACATTCAACATCACACCCCACACACTGCATTGTATACACATTTGCACACACAACCATATGTTCAGTACATATCTATCCGTGTGCTCACCCTTAGCATTAAAAAAATGCCTTCGTCTGTCTCCAGGTTGGCATGAAAGCCCTGCAGGGAACAGATATTCCCTTCTGTCTCTGTATCCCCCCAGCGCCCATCCCAGAGCCTGGCACAGAGGAGAGCCTGCCTCCTAGTATTGCTATTCAGAAGGGGCACATTTGGAGTGGGAATGACTTTAGGTGCATATCTTGGGATTCAGGTGTTATGGAAATGAGGCTCAATTCTGTGTAGTTTGCCTTTAGGGGGTAACTGGCCCCCCAAATTTTCTTCTTATCCAGTCCCCCACATCTCTGTTGATCTGACTTTGGAAAAGGACAAGAGCCTAGCATGGGAGGCAGGAGACCATGTCATGGGTCAACTGGGTAACCCAAGGCAGGTCCCTTCACCTGCCATGGCCTAAGTGTGCTCAAAGAGGAAAGGACTTTCAAGAAGTCAATCATTAGTCAGCCATGGAGGGTGATCACAGACAGGCCCGCCAGCTGCTCTGAGCCAGGCCCTTCAAGAAAAGAGGCAAAGCCCCTCAGGACTCCTGTCAGGGGCAAGTACGACGTGACAAGGACCTAGCGTACAGCACGCACTCAGGAAGGTGAAGTTGTCTTCCCTTCATCATCCTCAGCCCCCTTTGGACCCTGAGGCACAGAGAGAGAGAGCTGTTTTCCCAAGGACACACAGCTAGTAAGTGCCAGAGCCTAGATCCACACCACGCAGTAGGACCGCAGTGACCACTCCCAGCCATACATACTGCCCATAGGTGTTTTTGCCTCCTTCGTATCTTCCACCTTTGACTTCCCAGTCTCTTTACTGCCTAGAATCTTCTCTCTTTCTCAGTTTTTTCAACAGCCTCTTCACTGCACTCCCTGCCTCTAGTCTCTTCCCCTCCAGCTCAACCTCTTCATTACAACCTAGGTGACCCTTTTAAGATCTTATATAATGTAAACCTACCCATAGGTCCCAGTTGCCCTGAGAATAAAGTTGCAACACCATTCTCCTCAGTATGGTCTATAAGGCTTTCAATATAAGCATATGACATGTATCCATCTTTAGATAAACCAATGCATGTCAATACTTTGACTGTACCAATTCATTAAATTGTCACAAAAACCCTTGGATAGGTATTCTTATTATCATTTCCATTTCACCAATGAAAGCAACTGACACACAGAGAGGTTAATTCTCTTGTACAAGGTCATAAAGGTAGGGGAGCCTGGACTGAAAATCAGGTCATCTACACCTTCACTGTTACCCTTTAATGGCTCTTGGGCAGGGAAGCTTTTCTGATGAGCACATACTGGGTGCCAGGCACTACACTAAGCTCTTTCCCTGCCCGAGTCCCTGAGGGCCCATCTCACCAGCCCCCTCTTTCTCTGCCCCCCTCCCATATACTGCTGCTCTGGCCACACTGCACAATCTCTCTGCTCACTGTGCTGTTTTCCTGTCTTAAAGTCTTGGCTCAAAACTCCCCGGCCTGATACACAGGGAGAAGCTGAATTGTCTAGCTTGGGGGGCGGGGGGAGCGGGGCTGGAGGGACAGCTTTCTCTCAGACAGAAGTGCTAGCAGAGGCCATTATTCCTTTGCTGAACCCTCCCTTCACAGAGCTGGCAAGCAGGTGCCATATCTGAGTCTCCATCAACCTGGCTAAACAAGTTGTTTGTCCCTGGTGATTCCCTGAGTCCCCACCTAACCCACTTGCAGGATCCCCCTAGCCATTTTAAGTGGCTTTTTTATCTTCTTTTTTTCTTTTTCACATAAATTGGTTACATCCCTGTGTCCAGACCAGGGACTGAACCCACAACCCAGGCATGTGCCCTGACTTGGAATCAAACATGCAGCCTTTTGGTTTATGGACCTATGGTCCAGCCAACTGAGCCACACTGGTCAGGGCTTAAGTGGCTTTTTTATACAAATGGCCTGTCTTTGCTCATGCTGTGAACTTTCCTAAAATCCATCAAAGGTTCACAAACCCCAAACAAGCAACATCTGGCCTCTGAGTACCCAAGTACCTGTTATTCCTTGCTAAGTGGCCCCAGGACTGGTACTAGTGGCAGCTGGCTTCCGACAACTTAGCCCATCCTGGACACCTCCAAAACCAGCACAAGTAGCAGTCACTTGCAGATTGCTCTGTTGCTCATGCTGGGTAACTCAGGACAGGGCACAGGGGACAGCTGATCTTGGTCTGCACCTCCCAGGATGCCCCAGAGCCAGCTCACCTGGTGAACAGCTTCAGATCACTCTGAAGTACCATCCAACCACTTCCACCAGCGATACACCCAAGGGGCAGACTCATCAGGCATTAGAGCCTCCTTGAAGTAAGTCCTGCTCCATGGTCAGGGTCCCTGAACCACAGCTCCTCTGCTGTAGGTGAGGCCAACTGGCCTGGAGCCAAATCTGTCCCATGGATGTATCAACAGCAAACAAGGCTCAACTTTAACAGGGGGGTGCATGCAGCCTACAGATAGGGGTCCCTGGAGTTCCCAGCTTGGGTGACCAGGGGAACCCACTACATAAGACCACTCTACCAAGACTGGGAGGCATAGTGGCTCTACCTGATACATAGAAACAAACACAGGGAGGCAGCTGAAATGAGGAGATGAAGAAACATGTTCCACATGAAAGAACAGAATTCCAGGGAGGAAAAAAATAAACAAAATGGAGACATGCAAGTCACCTAATGACTCTCAATTCACTGAAAGAGCTTTGAAAGAGAGGGACATCTGAAAAGATAATAGCCACATCAAAAGATCCCCATGAGTTTTCTAAAAAAAATTAACAAATTATTTGGAAATAGACTCATTTAATGAAACAATCAAGCCTCAACTTATATCACTTTTATACTGATTTAATATATAGTTTAGAACAAATCACACCCTTCCGCCAAGTCCCACAGCCCCATGGCTTTCTCCATATGGGCCCGGTGCTGTCTTCTTTCATGGTTTGAAAATCAAAGAAAATATATTTTAAAGTTTTTAGTATACTAATTTACTATTAAATTTCCAAAGAGGTGAATACATTAGCTTAATGTTGTAAAAATCTTCAACCCTCAGGGCAACCAATTTCCTCCTGAACCTCCTGGTAAGCAATGTTCAGACACAAGCAACTTGTCTGTTTACCCCAGTGGATCCTACAAACATGTTCTACACCCTGGCTGTGGCTCAGTTGGCTGGAATACCACCCGGTGGACTGAAAGATCACAGGTTCCATTTTCACTCAGGGCACATACCTAGGATGTGGGTTTGATCCCTGGTTGGGGCACCTGCAAGAGGATGATGAGTAGATAATGATTCTCACATCAGTCTCTCTCTCTCTCTCTCTCTCTCTGTGTCTCCCTTTCCCTCTCTCTGAGAGCAAAGAAAAAGTATCCTCAGGTGGGGAAAAAATTTTTTTCTACAGAAACACTGCTTTATCTTAGGCTTTTCTCTGTACGGTATCACCTATCTTGTTCTTTCTCCTTTTGGAAAACTATCCATCTTGCAAGGCTCAGCTCTTTGATGCCTTCCCCACATGACTTGCTGCAGACAAAGCAAATCTCTCCTCCTGCCAAATCTTGCAACTCCACAGGCATCTGGCCTAAGCCACATTCAGTGGAGCTGTCTCCCACCGTGGTTGACACAGCTCTGGTTCCACTACACTCCTCCCAGAGTGAGAACATCTTTAAGGCAAGTCTGAGTCTGATGTCAGATTCATCTTGATAATGAATCTGCCCCCTTCTGCAAGATTCAGCAGAAGGTAAGATCCACAGGAGCACTCTGAAATTTTGCTTAACTGAACTGAATTGGATTTATTTGAACTCTACAAGGGTTTGACATATGTCTCAGCCTCCCACTTCACTGGGACATAAAGCTGGATACCTGAGGCCTTGAGGGTATTCCTGGCAGATGAATGGCCTGACTGAGAATGTGCCCAGGACAGAGCTATATAGCTTTTCAGGGGAGAGAACAGGTGCTGAGAACCAAGAGGCCCACAGTCTCAAGGGGAGGCTGGAGACACACGGGTGACCTCACTTCAAACCCTTTCCACTCTCTCAGCCAATCAGACACACTCAGCACCACCAGGTACCCAGCTCAATAGTAACATATTCCAGATGCCCACAAAGATACCATCCAGATGCTCAGACATATAAAGAACTAGATGCCCTTACACATCAGACCCATGACCATATGCACTCAGCCAAACCTTCAGATACCAACAGATCTAAATGTATACACTCCAACCAGTAGCATGACATACACACATCAAGCAAGGCACGCACACCACAGGCACGGAACCAAACACAAGCAGCACACAGCCTGATGCATACCCAACCAGCACACCAAACTCTCTGGCAGGAGGCACACACAGGCAGGCCCTGGTGTTGGCAGTAAAGGAACCTAAACACACCACCGCACACAGATGGGGCCACCACACACACACAGGAATCCTCTCCATCATGCTGATTCACCACAGCAACCCCATTAGCCTGATTTCCTCCCCATCAACAAAGAAGGGGCAGCTGCTCTCTGGGGGCAGATTGATTTATCCAACTAATTAGCCCCAATTAATATTAATACACATTCTTAGGAACTGCAGCAGCTCAGGCAGAGAAGCTGCCCATTGGGGCCATCAATCACCATCTAGGGGATGCAGAGGACACTCAGCAACTCCGGATCACAGGGACAGCACCTCAAACACTGTCCCCAACCCCCCTCCCAGGACTGCCAGAGAGAGACCATCACCATCAACCAAAGCTGGGGACCATGAGCTAAGATCTTACAGCTAAGATACCATGAGCCCACCCTTCCTTGAGTAGTCAAGGAGCCCAAGGCCCAGAAGGGGGCTGTCACATCCTCTAGGCCATACAGTGAACCCAAGGCACAGTGTGAGGTTGTCTCCATGCCCCTCCTTCCCACACTTCTCTCTGCCACTGGAGGCTGGCTTAGCTGACACACCTGTGGCTCAGTCACTTCACCTGCAAAACCCAGCCCAGCCACAATTGCTGTCTCAATGCCTTGAAATATCCCCATCCATGCTGTCAAAGCCCTCTTGTAAGTCACATAGCTTTCTGGGAGGACCCCATCTCTAGCGACCCACTGTGCTTTGCATCTGCCAGGTGCTCAGCAATCAGCTGCAGCACCCAGTGGAGTGGGAGATGGGAGGAGAATATGTAGACTAGGGTTCCTTTCTCAGTGTGGTTCAAGGGGGATCAGGGGCTGAAAGAAGCCTGGCCACCTGCCTCCAATTTCTCCATCAGCTTCTTTTATTTCAACACAGCCCAAGTGAACTCCACCATGTTACTGAGCCACATGCCAGTCACTGGGGGACCAGAGAAAACACACTGCTCCTGACCTAAAGGGGTTCAAAGGATGTAGGTGGAAAGGACCTGACAAGGACACGAAGATCTAGTGTGGGGAGAGCTGGAGTGGGGGACTTTCCCTGTGGGCTCCCTGTCCTCTGAAGGGGATGAGGCAACAGGAAGGGTATGTCCTGAGGTAGGATCCACCTGTTGGGATTGAGGCTGGGGGGTTTCAGGGATTGACGTTCACTATCCTGCTTTCTAGAGACGCTGTGCCAGGGCTGCCATCTGCTGCAGTGCCATCTCCCTACACTTCTGTGCCCTGGGGATCTTTCTCCATGCTGGAGCACCCTGCCGGAAATGCAGGCCGGCTGCCAGCAGGGAGTCAGCAGGGATGGCCCCAGCAGCAGGTAAGACAGCAAAGCCATCCCAGACATTACGGGGCCTGCGTGGATGCAACAGCTGCTTCCTCAAGATCACTTCCTATTCATTTGTCATCAGCCCTGATGGCGTATCTTCCCACATCTGGAAGGGTGTGTGGTAAGTCCTGGAGGTGGCTGAACACAGGCCTCCTCCCAGCTGGTTCTTATCCCCACCTGGACTGCCTGGACTGCCTTGTCTCCCAGGCCATTCAGTGCAGGAGGCTTGACAGAGACAAGCCCACAGGGAGACAGGTGACCAGGCTCTTATCATATCCTCTTCCTTCATACCACACATCAGACCCCAGCACCTGAGTCTGACTGCTGCCAGTTTCCAGTATGCTTTCCTGTTGCTTTCAGGATAATTGTCAACCTCTTAACATGGCTCACAGAACAGAGGGACTGAACAAGACAGGTGTGCCCAAGGATAGCTGCTCACTCGGGGGGATGTCTGGGGCCCAGGCAGAAAAGAAAGAAAGGACACCTGGAGAGGCAGGTAGGGCTCAGAAGGCATCCACCCTAGGAGAGATGATGCAAAGAAGTGAGGAACACAGCCCCCATTCCTGCCCATTATCCAAGGTGTGTTCCTTCCTGACTCCCAAAGCAAGGCCACCCTGCTGATCCTAGGATACCAGCTTTCCCAGTCTATTGGTTCTCTCTTCCAGACCATCCATTTTCTCCTTGGACAAGGAGCTCCCTGTGGGCAGGGAGGGCAGTGGAGAGGAGTCTGGAGTGGGAGGAGATGAGGAGGTAGAAGTGGAGGTGACTTCCTGGAGGAGGGGCAGGACGGAGGGGAAGATATAAAGCTGTAGGGTAGGAGGGACTTGCTATGGGAGCCCTTACATTCTTTTTTAGATGTTTCAGCCCAGTCCTCTGTCTCAGAGAGGAAGAGAGGAGCAAGCTCTCACAGCTGAGGCTGTCAGTCATTGTGACTGGGAGAATGGCAAGTCCTCTGCCAGGTCAGAAGCAGCAGATTTGGTGGGATGGAGTTGGGTTTGTGGTTGGTAATGTTGAGTCTGAGCACCCAAGGGTCGCCCAGGGCCACATGCGGAGGCCGCAGTTGACCTGTTGGTCATGACATAAAGGTTAATCCCAAGGATATCCACCCTCTGACACTCTGACTTTGTCACCTCCAAGAGGCCTCTGGAACTAGCCTACCTACCAACATACTCCCCATGTCCTCCCCCTTCTTTTTTGACATTTCCCCCACACCCTGCCTCTCTCACTGAGCCCTGGCACTCCCCTTGTGGCTGAGCTGCCCTGGGCCATTTCACACCTGCATTGCTCCCACAGCCCCCCAGGCCTTGGCACATCACCTTTTCTTGATTTGCATCTGTTCATTACCACATCACCCCATTTCATTTCTTCATTTCACTTCCTAAAAGCTGAAATCACCTTATTTTTACATCTCTCTTGACTCCCTCCTTAAATAATGTCACCAAAAAGTAAGGGCCTTGTCAGCCTTTTCAAAGTGCCTGACACATGGCAGGTGATCAATACTATTTCTTAAATGGAGGAGTGATACACAGGTTGAGCCCTACATTCCCACCTTTACTTCTGTATGTCTCTGTTGGCTCCTTCCTAGCAGCATTTATCATGCTTAAGTCCCCCAACCTTAAAAATTTTTTCTCTCAGCCCTGCCTTGTGTGGCTCAGTGGACTGAGTGCCAGCCTGCAAACCCAGAGGTTACGGGTTCAGTGCCTGGTCGGGGCACATGCCTGGGTTACAGGCCCATGTTTCTCTCTCTCTCTCTCTGTTTCTCCCTCCTTTCCCCTCTCTCTAAAAATAAATAAATGAAATCTTAAAAAAAATTTTTCTCTCAGATCTACCTCCTTCATAGCTACTATCCTTACCTCTTTCCTCCCCTTTCCAGCCAAGCTTCTCCAGTTATCTACACTTGCTACATTTACTTCCTTGCCTTTCACTCACTCCTCCACCCAATCCAGTCTGCTTATGCCCAAACCATCCCATGGGTCTCCTTTGAGTTAAATCAGCAGCATTTGAAGTTCACCTCCACCCTTCTTGAAATACACTTGTTCCTTGGCTTCTGTGATGAAGCAGATCTTGATTTAAACGTCATTTCCTTCAGAAGCATTACCTGGTACCCCAGGCCAGGTCAGGTCCCACTTGGTTTACTCTTATAAAATAAATAAAGTAGTGTTCCTGTTTTATTGCTCTTCTGACAAGTGTTTTTGTGTAATTATGCATTTGATGTATGTTTGCTAGCAGAATAAAAGCTCCATTCAGGCAGGGACCCTTTCTGATTGTTTTCCCTGAGTTCACTGTGAGAGGAATTCAATAGATTTACTGGAGGGATGAAGGGATAGAAGGGGTAGGGAGTTGGGGGGCAGTGGCTGGACAAAGACTTGCAGACCAGAGAAAGCCATGGGTTGAATATAAACTGGGAGTTATTTGTCCTTATGGGTACTAACCAAGATCATATTAGTGAATAGATACATATGAAGAGACAAGGGCTGAGGGCAGGGACAGATTGGGAAATATCCTGTTGGGAACAAGAGAAGGAAGTAAACCCACACAATCACTGACTGTGAGCTCACCTGCCTCGGGCATCCAGGTCACCACTCCCAATCTATGTTTGGGAAACTTGGGAGGACCCAGCCAAGGCTGGTTGGGAAGCTCAGTACTTAATTATATGACTCTCTCTCTCTCTCTCTAATCTTTACCCAAGTACATGTTTATTGCTTCTAGAGAAAGGGGAGGGGAGAGAGAAGCATCAATGTGAAAAAGATTGACTAGTTGCCTCTCATAGGTTCCCCAAATGGGGATTAAACCTAAAACCTAGGTATGTGCCCTGACTGCAGATTGAACCCACTATCTTTTGGTGTATGGGAAGATGATCCAAAGGCTATATAATCTTAAGGATGTAGCACATCAGGCTGCCCTGATGGGTGATCTGGAGTGACACACCCGAGGGCTCTTTTCTTGGCCCTGATCTGATCCATATATTTACTGGTGACTTAGATGAAGTTGGAGAGGTCCAGTGCTCAGACTTGTGGGTGGACAAGCTGAGAGGCAGAGCAGAGAGTGGGCAACAGTGCCAGAATCCCAAAGGCTTTCAATAGGCTGGAACCTTGCAGTGGCCCTAAAAGATAGTGTCTAACAGAGACAATGGCAGGTCCCCTGACTGTGTCCTGAACTCCAGTATCACAACCCCAGGGAGAGAAAAGGAGGGTGGACAGGGACATGACTGGCACCTCCTATAAACAGACACCAGCAGAGGAGCACAATGCACAGACATGGCCTCTGTCCCCAGTGAGTGTGGTCACCTTGCAGAGAACCTAGCCCCCAAGGGGTGTTCAGTGCATATTCTTGGGATGGTGCACGAGGAAAATCTGGAGCCAGGCAGGGGGGTTCAACTCTTCTCTGTTCAGGCCTTTTTTTTTTTTTTTAAGATTTTATTTATTTATCTTTAGAGGGGAAAGAAAGGAGAGAGGGAGAGAACTGGCCTGCAACCCAGGCATGTGCCCTGACTGGGAATGGAACCGTGGTTGCTTGGTTCCCAGGCCCGCGCTCAATCCACTGAGCTACACCAGCCAGGGCTCAGGCCTTTTTAAAAAATTTTAAAATATATTTTATTAATTATGCCATTACAGTTGTTCTATTTCCCCTCTTCATTCCCCTCCCCCTTGCACACCCCTCCCCCACCATTCCCCCCTTTAGTTTATGACCATGTGTCTCAAGTTCTTTTTTTGTTGTTTTGTTTAAATATATATTTTTATTTTATCGATTATGCCATTACATTTGTTCTATTTCCCCCCTTCATTCCCCTCCACCCTGCACACCCCTCCCCCACCATTCCCCCCCTTTAGTTCATGAACACGTGTCTCAAGTTCTTTAGATTCTATATTTCCCCTACTATTCTTACCCTCCCCCTATCTATTTTCTATCTACCATCTATGCTACTTACTTTATGTACCTTCTCCCACCTTCTCCTTCTCCCACTCCCCTGTTGCTAACCCTCCATGTGATCTTCATTTCTATGGCTCTGCTCCTGATCTAGCTGTCCTCTTAATTTGCTTTTGTTTTAGGTGTGGTTGTTAATAACTGTGAGTTTGCTGTCCTTTCACTGTTCATCCTTTTTATCTTCTCTTTCTTAGGTAAATCCCTTTAACATTTCATATAATAAGGGCTTGGTGATGATGAACTCCTTGAATTTGATCTTATCTGAGAAGCACTTTATCTGTCCTTCCATTCTAAATGAAATCTTTGCTGGATAGAGCAATCTTGGATGTAGGTCTTTGGGATGGAAGGAAGTATTCCAAGTCATGTTCAGGCCTTTTGTGTTAGATAAATTAGCACCCCTCGCTCAGCTTCGGTTTCCCTCTACAAAGCAGAAGTAATGATGCCTGTTTTTTCCAATGATAATGAATTGTTAACTCCACAGCCTAATAGGTGTTGAATCCTATTACTAAGACACAATGCCTATTTTAAAACATGTACAGAAGCACAAATAGGCCCTTTCTGCACACCTGACAGTTGTAAGAGGACAAAGACCCTTGCCTTGGATGAGCAGGAATTCTTGAGGCAGAGACACAGGAAGAGTGTTCCAGGCAGAGAGAGCAGTGAGCCTAGAGCTGGGAAGTGTGCAGTGTCCCAGCAACACCTGAGGGCCCTGTGGCCAGGATGTGAGCACTCAGGAATGGGAGGAGACCAGAGTAGACAGCATCATACACATCAAGCATGGTTTTGAAGGTCATCATCAGGACTCTGGACTGAGAGTAACACCAAACATCTTAAGTGTGATCAGATGTACATTTACCAAGGTCACCCATTTCTGAACATGGTAGCTTGTATCTAAGGGGGCCACCATCAAATCCTTCAACTCCTAGTATGGACATGCCACTCCCCCTTTGAGAGGTACAGTCCGTTCCTCACTCTCCTTGAACTTGGGTAGGCCTTAATGACTTGTTGGCTCAATAGAATGTGTTGGAAAGAAAGTTTTGAACTTCTGAAGTTAGATTACAAGAAGACATGCAGCGTCCGGAAAGGCCCCTTAGAATGCTCACTCCTGGAGTCCTGAGCTGCCAAGCCAAGTTTGACTGCCCTGCTTTGGTGACCACATGGAGGGGCCTTGAGCCTGCAACAGAGATGGTGAAGGGCCCAGCTGAGCCTATCTACCAGCTGTGCCCACCAAAGCAGGAGACATGCAAGTGAAGTCATTTTAGTCATTTCAGACTAGGCCATCTGTCAGCTGAGTATCATTGAAGAATGACTCTAGGTAATGTCACATATAGCAGAAGAATTAACTGTCCAAGTTATTGAATTCTGGACTTAAGGAATTGTGATTTTTGTCAAGCTGCTGTTTTTTGTTTTGTTTTTACAATCACATTGATCATTAGAGCAGTGAATAATAATGTGAGATAACAAGATAAACTATTAGAAAGCTATTACCAGTATCACTCATCAAGGTAGATATCTTGCAAACCAAGTAGAAAAACACAAATAGAAAATACATAATATAGAAATAAATTGATCATGTCTGATTTTTTTTTTAACTTTTTAAAAAGGTCATCCAACTGCTATACGAAGGACAATTTGTTACTAGTCTGGTGATGGGGAAGGCCAGGCAGGAAGCTGTGGCAATGGACCCAGGAAAGGAGGAAAAGCTGAAAACAGGCAATAGTCACATGACTTAGAGGGTCTTGGTGCCCCTGGACCTGTGATCAGAAGGGAAGGGGCTGGCTATGCTGTCACTCCTCTGTGCCTCAGCATCATGGGACACCAGGAAGAGCTTGCTGCGAAGGCTCTGACATAGACTGACCCACTTTTCTATTCTAATTCCCTCACTTCTAGTAGTGGGACCTTGGGAAAGGTATATCACCTTTCTATAAAATGGGAAGATGCCTATAATTCAGTTAGTAAGTGGATTAAATGGCATAACTATTAAGTGCCCAAAAGATAAATCGGTCATAGTAAGTTCTTGGTAAATGTCAATACATCCACTCCTTTTTTGTTGTTGTTTTAAATATATTTTATTGATTATGCCATTAAAGTTGTCCCATTCCCCCCCTTCATTCCTTTCCACCCTGCATACCCCTCCCCCACCATTCCCCCTGCCTTTTATGTCCATGTGTCACAAGTTCTTTAGATTCTATATTTTCCATATTATTCTTGTCCTCCCCCCTATTTTCTACCCACGATCTATGCTACTTATTCTCTGTACCTTCTCCCCCCTTCTCCTCTTCCCACTCCCCTGCTGCTAACCCTCCATGTAATCTCCATTGCTATGGTTCATCTCCTGATCTGGCTGTCCTTAGTTTGCTTTTGTTTTAGGTGTGGTTGTTAATAACTGAGTTTGCGGTTATTAATTGAACAACAACGAACAAAAATTGAACACGGGGCCCTGTGGGACACAGAATTTTATTCTTGGTAGGATGAGAAGCCATTGGAAGATTTTAAGGAGAAAAGTGACTCAATCTGATACACACTTCTAAGGAGTCACTCCGGCTACTATATGGAAAATTGGTTGGGAGACAGGTGACGATGGAAGGAGGGAGCCAAATGAGGTTACTGCAGTGTCCAGGAGAGGCAGGCGACTTGGATTTGAGAGTAGGAGTGGAAATGGTGCTTCTGCAATGACCACCTCTGCTGCCTTTCAGCAGCATTTGACCCCTTATTGCCCTTTCCCCCAGTCCTAATCACCTGAGGAACAGATGTGCTTGTGTCAATGTCCACCACCCCCACGAGCCCAGGAACCCAAGGATGGGAGCCAGGCCTGGCTGAACTCAGCACCACTAAGCACAGGGTGGGTGTGACCATACTGAGGCTCCAAGGGCCTATCACTGAACCAGTGAAGGAATGAAGGAGAGGCACTGGCACCTTCCACTGAAGCCTCACATCAGAAAGCACAAGGATATCAGTAACCAAAAACAGAAAACTGGGCAGATTGCAGGTAGTTTCATGGAATTATATGAGACAAAATGACACAGCAGTTATGAGGAACCAGGGCAGAGTGCCACACCTTTTGGGTCACCCCCATCAAGGTGTTCATGCGGGTTGGGCCTTCTAGTCAGCACCAGGGTGTAGGGCCTCACACCTGCTCTGAGACTGGGACTACCAAGGCAGGATGCCCCTGGCAGAGAATGTTGGTGCCACTGGTTCTGCAAACTGGGGGAGCAGAAACATCAGGACGGTGAAGGAAAGCACCTAGATCTGAAAAGAGTTTGAAGTAGGCCAGCTAAGAACCTGGGGTCCACCCTGCTGGAATGCTCAGGCTCAGAAAGGCCTTCTACAGCAAGCAGGGGATTCAGGGCTGGGACCAGGGAGGAGTGAGATGGCCCTGCTGTTAGGGCCAAGAAGTCTGTCACCAGAGAACACAGTGACAGACAACCTGCCAGGCAACGCAGTGCAGTGAGAGGTAACCTGGCAGACTGAGCTGAGACAGCTCACTTGCATCTCACTTGCCAATTTCCAAACCGCCTCTCTCTGCCCCTGGACCGCCTCCCTAGCTCATGCCTAGGTGGTTAGGATAAAGGAACAACCTCCTTATCCTTGTCCAGCCTCCATCCATCCAGTCTACTCTCCTCACTGCACTTGCGTGATCATTCGAGCTCCCCATTGCCCTTGAGACAGGATTCAAATTCCTGCACTGGCCCCGAAAGTTCACCCTGGTCTGGCCCCACCTACATCCTCGCTGCTTCTCCTGTGCCCATTTAACATGCTTCCCTCTACCAAACGCATCCTGGCCTTTGGGCATACTGTTATTTCTTCTCCCTGGGATGTTCCTCCTTCCCTATCTCAGCCTCTGGGAACCTTCTAGACTCAACAGAGGTCCTCCTCATTCAGGAAGCCTTCTCAGACCAATATAGTCCTTGGCCAGCCCTGTGAGCACTTTAACAGACTGCCTTTTCTGATGCTCACCTCCCCAGGCCTGTGGGTCCTTCTCTCCAACAGTACCAGCTCAGGGTCAGCACTCCACTCCTTGCTCTCTCTTGTGCCCAGCCCTGTGCTGGCCACTAGGGACAAAGATGCACAGTTGGGTCCCTGCCATCAAGGAGAACCAGTGCGCTATGAGAGGCAGCCTCCCCACCCAGACGCCTTTGGGCAGGCTGAGGGAAACGGGCCGCCTACTCCAAGGCTCAGAGGAGGGAGGGAAAGCCTTCTGGAGAAAGAGGGATCTGAGCAGGCGTCAAAGTATTTAAAGGCAGAGGATCTGCAAGGGCATCCTCAGCACATGGAAGAAGAAAAAAAAGGAGGAAGCAAAAGGGCAATGTCTCTATCAAAGTAGGACTCAGTCTAAGGCAGGGTGCAGGGAGGGGTAGGGTGAAGTGCTGGGTCTGCAACACCCACTCTGGGAAGCCTGTGTCCATCCTGTATGTGACGGGAACCAGGGGAGGTTTGGGAGCCGGACACTGACATGGCTGGAGGCAGGCTCTAGAAGGTCAAGTCTCCAACCCTGTGCCCTAACAAGGACGGCCAGGAAGTACACAGGATAGAAACCATTTTTTGACTCTCAGTGGGCCTTTGCCCATGTTATACCCACTGGCTGCCACATGTGGAGAGGGTCAGGGCAGAGGCTGGGGACCAGGCAGGGGAGCAAGGTCCAGGGAGTCTTGGCTTCTTGGAGAGGTAAAGGGAAGGAAGCCTGTGCCCCCAGGTAAATATTTCCTTGAAGGGTGGCAGCTGTGCCCTGACCGGGCTAGGTGCAGATCGAGTGGGTCCTCCAGAGGCAGCTGGGCAGGCAGCAGTCAGAACAGCCGCTTTTCAGGGGTCATCAGTCGCTCCACCTCCCGCATGAATCTCAGACACAGCTCTTCTTGCCAGGGTAGAGCCACGCACTGCACAGCCACAGGCAGCCCCACACTCTTCTTCATGGCCTGCAAGGGACACAAGGATCAGGATGGGAGGTAGCGAGGTGGGATCCCACCCTGGGTCCAGAAAGTACCCCAGCTGGGCAGGAGGGGCAGCACAGCAGGGCCAGGCTGCAGTCTTTCAGGGCCTTGCATTAAAAAAAGAGAGGCAAAGACTCTGTGTGCTTATATACTGTTTTCTCCACAGCAACTAGAGTTAGGGTATAGGTGAGTCCAGGGGAAGAGAGACCCAGAGTTGGCCAGCCCAGTCCATGACCTCACCTTCCTCAGCGCTTTGTCCCAGATGTCTCCAAAGTAGCCCTGGTAATGTTCCATCTGGGCCTCATCCTCGACGGTCACTGTGGTGACAGGCACCACCCCCGCTGGGAAGTCCAGGCAGTTGTAGAGTATAGTGTAGCTGACGGCCCCTGAGACACAGCACAAGTGGCTGGAACAGCTCAGTGACTTTCGATGCCAACTGTCCTGTCCGCGCCTTAGCCTCCCACCCTGTGAAATGGCACCCGGTCTCCACAGGGGAGACAGGGAAAGGCTCTCTCCCAGGGCTGAGACTTGAGTGAGTGACAAAGCCCCCACCTGGAATGTGGAATGTTGTTCCTATTTTCTTGGCTTATCTAAATTCCACCTGGACTTCAAACAGCACCTCCCCAAACCACACACTCTGTAACTCAAGATGAATGGTGGGTGTCCTTCCCAGGGCATCCCACAAGATTCCCACCTGTCTAGCCAGCCGGACTATGAGCCCCTCAAGAGCCAGGTTCTCCCCCAGGGATCCTCTTCTACTTCCCAGTGGCCCCACCAGGCACAGGGCTGAATTCACAGAAGAGAGGGGATGGCTAGAGGTGTCAGGGGCACAGCGGGGCAGCAGGCCTCACCTGAGGCCATGCCTGAGGCATTCAAGTCCATAGCAGGGCCCAGCATGGGGGTGAGCACCACATCCAAGTCCATCGCTCTCCACTGGGCAATCACAGAGTTGCGGTACACCTGGGGAGGGGACAGGCTCAGGTGGAGCACTCAGACCCAGCCCCTCACCTGAACTCTCCAATACAGGCACTGTGTGGCTGGGGTGACTCTGGCCCTGGCACCTGTCCAGGGATCTAAACTGAGCCACAGCAAGATGGAGGTCCTTAGGGCACACGGCATAGCTATTTTCAGCGGAAATCAATTTCTCCTCCTCCTATACAAACTGTGGACACCATTCTTCCTGCCAGGATGGCAAAGAGGGGTGAAGAGGTGTCTAGAATAGGAGCCTCAAGCTGACCCAACCCCCAAGGATGTGCATTTGGGCAAGTGAGGGTCAGAGAGCAGGGCCCAAACAGGCCAGGCCCGGGAGGGGAAGAGGGAATGACAGGACATTTCAGGAGACCAGTGGGACCAGTGCCCAAGAGACTCTACTGGCGGTGCCCTGTCCACCCCCATCCCCACCCCACCCTAGTCTAGGAGCTCTGGCCTCACCTCGATCTCGTGATGCAGTTCCCAGAGCTTTCCAGTGGACCTGGCAGAGAGAGTAAGGTCATCAGCTGTGAAGGCCACAGCCATGGGGATAAGCACTATCAGAACCCTACCCTTAACGCCTCCCAGGTCTCACTCCTGCAGGGACCCATCTCAACATTATGGGAGCTCTGTGAGGGAGGTAGTGCAGGACAGAAGTTCAAATCCCTACTGTCCTGCTGAGAAAATGAAGGCCCAAAAGGGACTTAGGCTGGGTCACCAGTGACTCCACAGCAGACCAGGCCTGATTCCTACCTACTCTTAGCAGAAAACAGAGCTGTCAAAGGTCCTAAATGCCTGGTGATGGGAGAAGGAGCAAGTCCACAGGCTATCAGGGCCTGAAAATGGGGCAGCTTATGCCCTGCTTTTCCTGCTCAAGACACCAGGGACAAATAAGACTGTGCAGCTCAGTGCGGCTCAGATCGCTAGAAGCAGCATCTCTCACAGGTGCCCAGTATCCCCCTTTCCCTGCCCCACAGCAACTCCTTCCTGGCCCTTTCCACCCATGCCCAGCAAGGCCAACCTTCTCCTCTCCACCACCCACAACCTGTTAGCTCCCTCAGGCCCTTGCTTTCCAGCCAGACCTGAACTTTGCTGCAGGAACTTTAAGATGCCACCTGAAGGCCACAGAGGGAGTACATAATAGACTCTTTAACTTGATATCACCAACTTGAATAGTGTTGGGGACAAAGAGCTCCTGTCCTCAGCACTTAGTCAAGTTGGAAATATTGAGTAACAGACTTGCTACCCTGTCTGGGCCACTTCCAGCCTCAGAAGCTACTTCCCACCTCCTTTCCTGTCAGAAACCCAGGTCAGGGAAAGAGAGAGGCAAGTATCTGAGCTGGTAAACAGTCTTACCGAGACTTCATGCCACTGAGAAAGGCTGCCAACCTTGGGACCTGCAGAAGGGCAGACACGGGGTCAGCGACTCAGCTTTGGGCCAAGTGTTGACAACAGTTTTCTGCAGGCCAACCCACCCGTGTCTTCTCCCTCAGTCGATTCCCCTCACATCTCCTGTTGACACCCCTTGTAGCATTCAGGCTCATTAAAGATGATAGGGAATGGGAGGAGGAGAGGAGTCTGGGTAGGAGCCGAAGAGAAGAGACCATGCCTGCACAAACTAAGAGAGGCTACGGAGAAGGGGGAAGAGCCGCAGACACTCCCTCTCACACACCCACCCCTTCCACTCCCTGTGCCCTCACCAGGGGCTTCAGCAGGAAAGCCAGCAGTCCTTTAAGCCACCCAGGCAGCTTCAGAGCCAACATCAGATTCCTCAAGCAGGGGTCCACCAAATCACCTTTGCTGGGAGACAAAGGGTCCAGTCTAGGCATTCCCACCCCAGACTTCCCTCCTGGCTTCCACCACCCACTGCATTCCACCACCACCCCGCCCTTTTTTTCTACTCAGCAACCCTTGTCTACCTCCCTCCTTGCCAGACTCAGTAACCACTGGTCTCCGATCCCTCCATCCGCCTCCTTTCAAATGTGTGACTTGTTTCTGCTATTCCTTCAGGACGCCTGGGCTCTACTGGACCCCCCAGTGGAGCTCCCCAAGGCAGGACTCCGTGTCGCATTCCCTGGCAAGCTCAGCTCCAAGCAATAAGGACCGAGGGCAACATTGCCCAGGCCAGGGCTTGATGCCGAAGGCGCCCTGTCGATGATGCCAGCCTGGAGGCACCAGTGGGGCTGTCCGTAGTGGGTCACCTATGATGCTTATCCCTAGGGCGGTCCTGGCTCTAGATCTCTGGGAAAGGTCTCAGATGGCCAATCCTCAGCCTCAATCCCAGGGCTAGAGTGAAGGGTAGCACCTTCTACTGAAGCCTAGGCCATACTTGGCTAGTGGGGGAAGTCCAGTCAGCCCAAGCACGTCACCATAGATACCTGCAGAGCTCTGTCCTCTGCCTCTGTCAATGTTTAAGGTCTGAAAACATTCAAGTAGAACCAGCTTCCCTCTCTAAATGTGAGCTCTGCTCCACTACGTCCCTTAAAGCAGGCCTGTCCAAGCCACCAACTTTACAGAAGAGAAAACTGAGACTCTGCTTGAAACGGAAAGACGTGGCCCAAGTCAGAAGAGCCTTCAGTCACAGCGTGATGTCTAGGCCCCTCCCCACCTGCTTGATCCTGCCCTTGTCTCCCAATCTTTCCCAAACAGACAGGTAGCTCCCCGCCCATCTTCCACCTCTCAAATAGCTCAACTCAGGGCCAGGCCACAAATGCTCAGTCCAGCCTTCTCTTGTACTGGCACCTTTCTAGTCTCCCTGGTAAGGTGTCTCCAAGCTTAACCTACAATTGGAGATGCAGTGTGGTCCCTGCCCAGAATGCTTAGTCCTCCTGTGTGTTCAGCTGAGGCCTGTCCCCAGTCCTTCCCCAGGTGGCCCATTCTTGGGGGTCAAAGCACCCTGCTGCTCTCCCCGAGTCTCCCACGTCCTGATTCCACCACAGACCTCGAAGCCCGTCAGCACTCACAAGTTCTGTAGGAAGCTGCTTCCGCCATCGCTGAACATCCCACCTACCGACAGGGTCTCCAGAGCATAGGGTATGTTCCTTGGCAGGAAGGGAATCAGCTGCAGGGATTGAAAGGTGGAAGACCTCCAAACCTAGAAACACTTGGGTCTCACCACCCCCATGTTGCCAAAGTGGCCTTGAGGACAGACTGGACCAACTCTGCCACAGAGTAGCTCTCACTGGAACCATGACGGTAGCCTTACTGGCCCATGAACTCCCTGGAGGCACACATAAACTTGCCCGAGACGAGCAAACCAAAACCCACTGGCCAACCATCTCGGGGCCCTGGGAACGTGTGGACAGGGGCACACCACTGTGGTTGATGAAGCCCTCCCAGTGCCACGCCCACATGTCCCTAGCACAGGCCGGTTCACCATTAATCACTTACCCCAACGCTTCTGATTAGCCCTCTATATACTGATGCCACAGGGACACAGTTCCCATCCCCCACCACAAAACAATCGGGGTGCAAGGATGCCAGGAAGGGATGGCAGCCATGGGTGCCAGGAAGGCTTCCCAAAAGAAGGGCCATGCCAGGACTTCTGGGCTCCCGCAGCCATACCGTGTGGCCAGCAGCCTCTAGTCTCTGCTTGGTCTCCAGCACAGCCCGCTTCATGGCCGGGGTGGGCATGGTATAGTTGTCTGTCTCATAATACCCCACACGCAAGGGCCGAGAGCTTGCATAGACCTGGGGACAAAACCCAAGAGTCAGAGTCGAGTCAGGAGCCAAGGCAAGGCTCCCAAAGATGGGAAGCTACTCAGCCAACACAGCTGCCAGGCTGCGGCCTGGATCCAATGAAAACTGACCTCCAGGAAGGCCAGCCCCTTTCACCAGGTACCCTCACGATGGCTCCACAGGTGGGCAGAGCAAGTATGCAGATTCCCACATCAGGAAACTAAGACTTCAGATCTAGATAAGGAGATAGGCTCACAGTGGGGCCAAAACTGTCCCAAGGCCACCTGACGCAGAGTGACAATACTGAATTTGGAACCCAGGCATCCTGTCTCCTGAGCCGAGGCTCTGCACTGCCCATTTCAAGAATACGAGTCCTGACTCCATCATAAATTGTTCCAGACCTCAGGACAAGGACCTCACTTCCACCTCTCCTCCCGTTCGGGGAGGGCGTCGTAAACCACTGGGTTCAGTTAGAACATCCTTCTCTGCTGTTGCCGGGGAGATCACCCATCAGCCCAGATTTCCCACCTGCCAAGAAACACTTAAGCTCACTCTCTTGTCCAGGGCCCTTGGCCTCTCCAAGGCAAGCTGGGCTGGGTGAGGGACAAGTGCAGCTTACTGTATGGACGAATGTGACTTTACTATCCACTGCCTACATCCATTTACCTTGACTACTCCTGAATGTTTTGTACATAAAGTACAAATAATTTTATTTTTCACTCTTGAAAACCCCATCCACTCTTTTAATAAAAGTATCAAATAAGTTTATACTCTAAGACTCCTTAATTCCCTCACCTAAAAAGTCCTCACCTTGCTGTGTCCACCAGTCCTAAACTATTGTTACATCATGATCCTTAGAAACCCCTATACTTAAATAGGACTTTCAAATCTCAACGAATATCCCTGCTTTGCCTGCCGATCCACCCATCCTCCACCACCCCCTCCCCATCCTGTTGCTACTAAGGTTGTGTTGAGGTAATGTTCTCCCTCACCACAGAAATTACTGAACTTGGCTTGGTCTGATCAACAGGCTAATTGGTGGTATTTTGGGGAGTCAGCATGCAACTCGGTCCACAGATCCCAGCTTTCTCTGACAAGGAGACAGCTGTGCCTTTAACTGTCCTTAACTCACTCTCAGCCTATGTGCCAAGCACCACAGTGAGGGTTGGGGATACTGGCACAAATACTGAAGAAAGGCTCCCATTTGCTGAGAGTCATACAGAGCAGGTACAGGAGTTCTGTCCCAAGTTGTTCTCCGTGCTGGGAAGCGGTTTCTCAGTGGCAGCAGCATCCTCAGCAGAGAGGTTCCTAGCTGCCAATTTGAAGTTTCTAAATGCAGGTAAGGGCTCCATCTGGTGGCTATCTTGGAAGCAGCAGCTGATCCTGGTCTCAGCTCGCTGAGGGTGGTTTTCAGGAGACAGGGCCTCCACAGCCTGCCCCTCCTGCCTGGAGGCTGCTCTCTGGGCTCCAGTGATACTGAACTCACTCCCGTGCCTACCCCTACCCCTGCTCACCTCCTCCTTGAAGGGCAGTGGGGGCACAGTGGGGTCCAAGCGGAACATGTCCTCACACAGCAGTGCTCGCAGGCACAGTGCCAGGCTATCCACGTCCCGGGCCATGGGGCCAACTGAGACCTGTACTGTCAGGTGGGGAGGGGAGGGAAGAGAGATCACTCGGCCCCAGTGGGCTCTGGGGTAGTGTCCAAGTAAGGGCTGGGCCAGGGAATGTGGGCAGAGACAAGGAGGTAGGAACTCAGACCTAGAGTGGATGGGGGTGGGGCGGTGGGGGGAAGAGGGGAGGCAGCAAACCCTGCTCCCAGGACAGGCAGGGGCAGAAGTGGATAGGCAGAACCCCTCCCCGTCCTCCAGACCCAGAGCTTTATAGGGCCTGCCGCATAAGGGAATTGCAGACCTTACCTGCCAGCTGTCCATAAATACAGCCCTTCAGGCCAACCTTGCTAGATAAGAAACACAAGATGTTGGAAACAGGAAGGAGCCAACCTCTGCCCCACTACACACCCATACAGCAACTCAGGGCCAGTTGCGTTGTGATACTCCCTCCCAGAAAATCCCCAGTTAGAGAACCCCTGCCTGCAGCCCAGAGAGGTGGGAAGCTAGGTCAAGGTCACACAGCAAGGGTCCCAGAAGCTTCCTCCACCACCTCCTACACCAAACCTGAGGCGGTTCACTGTGGGCTTGAGGCCGCAGATGCCACAGAAGGAGGAGGGAAAGCGGATGCTGCCCCCGATGTCAGTGCCTAAGCCCAGGAGGGAGCCTCCAGCTGCAATGAGGGCCCCTTCACCCCCCGAGGAGCCACCTGGGCTCTTGCAGCAGTTCCATGGGTTTGTGGTCTGGCCGAAGAGGGGGTTGCTGCAGTCATAGCTGGAGGAAGCAGGAATGGGTCAGCCATGTCACACCGGCACAGGTGACCCTGCCTTCACACCATGCCGGAGACCCAACCTGAGCATGGACTGGGGGACGTTGGTATGCACGAAGGGCACAGCACCCTGCAGCTTCAGCACCTGCACCACCACACTGTCACACTCCGCTGGCACCCCCTCATTCACGCTCAAGCCCAGGGTCGAGTCCTGGCCCTAGAAGGAAAGATGGTCACCGAGAGGGACATGGCTGATGAGTCAGGGCCCTTCGGCAGCACAGGGTCCTTTCCCACCACCCTCTCAGGCCAAGGCAAGGCACACCATGGTGCCCACGCAAGGCCTCTGGACCTGACACTTCCTGAGGGCCCAGGGTAACCCAGGCCACAGAGCTGGCTGGCAGCAATGAGGGAAGTTGAGGCCTGAGACTGCGGCAGGGCACACCTGGTAGCTGAAGCACTCCTTGAGGCTCACAGGGACACCATAGAGCAGGCCCTGCCTTGGGACCTGGCACAGCTGAGTCTCGCAGTCCGCCAGGTAAGTGGTCACGCAGTTGGTCCCTTTGCTCACTTCGTAGGCCTAGGGGAGGGAGAAATGTGCACAAGGCAGAGTGAGGCTAGCTTTTAAAATAAAAAAAGCTAACAAACTGCAGTAAAACATACATAACATAAAATTGGCCTTTTAAAGTATACCCAGGGAAAGGGAAGTCCAGAGCACAGCAGATAATCTAGGACCCAGCACCCACCTCACTGGGGAAATATGGCCCGAGCTGTACCCTGGCTGTCTCTGGTCTTCAACCCCAAGTGGAAGAGAGAGAGTAGTCCCAGGGCCAGGGCACTCAAAGGATAAAGGTACTGGCATCAGAAGCCCCCAAAGGGAATGAGTTGGAAGGAGGATGACCCTTGGCCACGCCCCTCCCCTTCAAGTCACACCTCTGCCCAGTGAGGCAGACCGGAATCAGACAGGGGCGGATCCCCACCTCAGACCACACTCAGAGTCAGCACGGAGCAGGGCAGCAGGGCGAGACCCAGGCTCCAGCCTCCCACAGCCCAGTCCACTCATCTGTCCCAGGCCTGGCCCACATCTGCCCCAGGAACTGTGCTCTCTTCCAGGAAGTATTGAATCTGATAATCAAGTCACACAGGGGAGTGACTGACTCACAGTAAAGGGGTTGGGAGCTTGGCCACACCACATTAAAGCTCTCACACCACACCACACCCAACAGGGCCCTAAGACAGGAAAGGCCAGGGAACAATGAGGTACAGCTTTCAGTAAATACTCTGGTTCCTGTGAAACACCTGAGAAAATGCATGTAGGTCCTGTTATCACACTCAGGCTCATGAAATCTGTCTCCCGGCTACTGAAGGCAGGAAGGCAGGAGGTCAATTTATAACCAGAATGCTTTCCTGTGATCTCTTTCAAGAAGTCATACACAAGTCACATTCATAACGTTATCTCAAACATATTTGTTGAGCACTTTTGATTTGAAAGACACGCCATCCAGTACTGAGGTGCAAAGACAAATAAGATAAGCTCTGTCCCCCAAAAAACCCACATTTGACATGGGAAAGAGAAAAACAAGGCAGGCCCTATAAGGCGATGAGAAATGTGCTAGCTCGGGCTGGAAGGAGAGGAGGGTAACGGAGACTTCATGAAAGAGGAGATTCCTTCTCTAAGCCCTGAAGGCTCAGCCAGAGGCACCTGTTGCAACAAGCAGGATAAAGAAAAGGGAAAAGAGCCTTCTAGAATATAGGAACCCCACACAAACCAGCACAGAGCATGCAGGCCCCAGGTGCCAAGGAACTGCCAACAGCTGAGCAGTAGCTGGCTTGTGCAGGAGCTTGCCTCAAGCTCCCGAAGGCCTTGGCCAGAGGGGATGCTGGAGACGGGGGAAACAGAAGGGTGGTGACTGAGGAACCGGAGACCTGAAAGGGATCTGGCCAGGGGCCGGCACTCGATCATGAAGGGAGATAGTGGTGGAGAACCAAGGTGGCTGAAGGCAGGTGCAGATAAGGGGGGTGGACTAGAGAGCACAATAGAAAAACAACAGGCTAGACTTGGTGACCAATGGGGTGGGGACAGGAGGGAGAGGGAAATCTGGGCTGAAAGCCAGGTTTCTGGCTAAGACAACATGCTCAGTGCCCTCCTCCTCCCCATACACACAGAATCCGTCTCTCTGTTTCTCTCTCTGTCTCTCTCTCCATCTCTCTCTGTCTCTGTCTCTCTTCTCTCTCTCACATACAAACACACACACATCTGTAGCTCTGGCTCCTTCCCACCCCAGCAGCCCCTGGCACTGCGTTACCGCCAAGGCCCTCAGCAGGATAAACTCCAGGCCAGGTTTTCCCCACAGCCTGTGCTGGAAAGCCATTGCAAGAAGATCACCGCCTGGCGCTGGTCGGCCTTACCTTTCCCAAATAGGTGAAGAGCACAGCCTGTGGAGACAGCTCCCCATTGTTTAACTTCTGCATCAGCTGAGGCAAAGTCAGGGCCAGCAATGCTTCTGAGTCCAGGTCAGGGTTCTGGGGAGACACCTCAGATCAGTCCCCGAATCCCTACAGGCCCCACACAGCTGCAGCGGACACCTGTGGGCCACGTCCTCATGTGCCCACACCTACTGAGCAGATGCTCAGTCACATGCCAATCCATCACAGACATGCCCACCCACAAATCTGAGGCTGTGTCGCAGCCAGGGCAAGCCCTTGCCACCTTGGACAGCACGGATATTGTCTCTTCACGAAGTTTCCCAGAGGGGATACCCAGGGAGAAGCCATGCTCAGGCTAATTTTTTTTAATTAATTAAAACAAAAACCCAAGGCTCTGTGAAAGATGAAATGGCAAAGTGAACACTGGAGAGATATATTTGCAAACTCCATATTCAACCAAAGGGTAGTATCTGAATGTACAAAACCCCTCAAAAGGCAATAGTGAAAACAAACACTCCAGTCGCAAAATAGACAAAAGACATGAACAGGCATTTCATTGAAGAGAATATACAGATGGCAAATAAGCAGATGAAAACATTAAAATCACTGAGATATTATGACACATGTACCAGAACACTTTAAGTGAAATATATAAGAACAGTCCCAAGTACTGGTGAGGATGTGGAGAAACCAGTTGCCCCTGGATCGGTGGCGGTGATATAAAATGGTATAGTTGCTCTAGAAAACAGTGTGATAACTTCAAAAAATAAACAATAACAAAAACATGCAATTATTGCACATCCCAGCAACTCAACCTCAGGATATTTATTCAGAGAAATGAAAACTTGTGCCTTGAGGGGATATTCAGAATTTGCACATTAAAAGAGAGTCTCCCTGCCCTGGGTCCAGAAGGAAACCCCTGAACCACTGCAAAGCACCACCAGCGATGGCTGCCCACTGTGTGCCAGGCGCCGTGCTGGGATGCTCTATGTTTTGATTAGATCGACTACCATTTCCTTTGTACAGTAAAGAAACTGAGGCTCAGATGGGGGAAGTGCCTTGCTTGGGACCACACAGGCAAACCTACAGTTCTCTGCCCACCCAGCACGGGCTGCCTGCTGGCTGTCCGCCTGCACCTGACCACTCAGCCACTAACAAGGGAAAATGAAAAAGAGAAGCACCCACCCTGGGTGATTAGGCTGCAGCTGAAAGCCACATACAAAAGAGGGTTTTTTTCATTCATTCCACAGATATGATGCTTACTCTGTACCAGGTGCATGGGGTTATAGCTGTGAACAAAAAAGGTGTATCCATGCTTTCGGAGGTTTACACAAGATACAGATTAAGAGTGAGCAGATAATTAATAAGTAAACAAATAAGAATTTTGGACAGTGATTAATAACATAAAGAAAATAAAACTGGGTACAGGAAATGGGCAGCATGCAGGTGAAGGGTGGTCAGGAAAGAGCTCTCTGAAGGACAAACATTTGATCAGATACCTCATGGCCGGGTTTCAAGACTCCCAGAGTCCCTGGGATCAGCCTCTACCTGCAAACACCCAGCTACTTCCTCCTCAGGGGTACTGGGCTGATTAGAAGACTAGGCTAAAGGAGATCTGAGTCATAGCCACCCATTTTTATCTCTGTGGTCTCCTGCTCTTGTCAAAGTCTCCAGGGGCCTACTCGTTGCCAAATCCAACACAAACTTGACTTTGCTTTTTTTGTTCCATGTCTCCCTGGAGACTCCCTGGGCCTGGAGACACCACCCTCCCTGATCTTCCTCCCGCCTTTCAGCTATTTCTGTCACTTATTCAGTCAGTCAACAAACATTTTCTGAGCATCCACTATGTGTCAAGGACTATGTTATGGACTATGAGTTTAAGAAATGACTAAGACAGGCAATTCTCTGCTTTCAGAAAGCTTACATTCAAGAGAACAAATTAACAAGTAACGAACAGACCATGGCAAGTGTGAGAAAGAAGAGTGCTGTGGTAGAAATAAGCAGAGAACTGATTCAGATGGCATGGGCAGGCCTCTCCCAGTGGGTGACATCTCGGCTGTGATTTGAAGGATGAAAAGAAGCCAGACAGTAGAGACAGACAGAGGTTCCTTGAGGTTCCCTCTGGGTACCTCTTCTTCCCTCTCTGATGCTGGGAGAGGTCATTCTTTCTGGTGGCCTCCTCTCCAGGCCCTCCACCTGCCCAAGGGCCTCCTGGTCCTCTACCCAGTCTGACCCACCTGAGCTGAACTTCATTCCAAAGACTTAAGTTCTTTGGAAGAACTTATACCAAAATAAGTATAAGCTGTTATACCAAAGGTTTAAAGCTGTTGTAAAACAGCTTTATTAGTTCAAATCAAGACATTACACTAGCACACCATGATGTAGCACTTAGCTCTTCCCTGGGTATTTTTTTAAAAATATACAAAATGATCCCTGGCTGGTGTGGCTCAATGGATTGAGCACTGGCCTGCAAACGAAAGGGTTGCCTGTTTGATTCCCAGTCAAGGCACATGCCTGGGTTGTGGGCCAGGTCACCAATTGCGGGCACTCGAGAGAGAAATACCACTAGAGTTGTGATGTTTCTCTCCCTCCCATTCTCTCTCTCTAAAAATCAACAAATAAAATCCTTTTAAAAATATACACAAAATGAAAAGTGAACATTCCCCCAACTCTGGGACCACCCTACCCAGTCCCTCTTCTTGGTGGGGATGTGGCAGGGGGACCCCAAGCTAACAGTTTCTGATGAAACCTTACAGGAAAAAAAAGTTTATGAAAAACTCACAATGTATATAATTGGTGACCTATACACTATTTTTGCACAAAGGGATCATACTATACACACAGTACTACACCTTGCCTTTCTCACCTCACAGTGAAAGACTGTTCCCCCCTCCCCATGATATACATAAGTGATCGTTGTTTTGTTTTTTAAATGCCTAACAGTATGGCAAAGAAAGTAAAAATCACCAGAGGGCCCAACACTGGGGTAATTAGCACCGACAGTCTGGCTGCCGTCTCCTGCCTGGCTAACAAGGTGCCACAAAGTCCCTGTGCACTTCAACTACAAGCTAACAGCAAGCTCTCCTCAGTTCTCAGTATAAATTTTTAATTCTTTCCTAATGTTCTTCCATGCTGAAAGTTGATGACTCCACTGCTAGCAACTACTTTAAAGTCTTTAACTGGTTATCAGGAAGCTGAGACATTTTCTCTTTCACAAGACACCAGAAGGAAGTCTGTACCTCCAGACGACTTGGGGAAAACTAACTTTGTACGGAGAATGCAGGAAAGTGTACAGACAACTTCAAACTGAGTGTTTGGCCACTCTAATACGCACACTTTTTCAAGGGAATGACACTATAGCTACCATGGAATCTGCGGACCCCCCAAAAAATGGATTCTGTGGACCAGAACCTCAGAGGGTGAGCTGATCGTAAATTCCTAAGTGGGCAGGTCATGGTGTGTAGTTATTCCTCAGGCTTACACAACCTCTTTAGCGAAAGGTTTCAGGCCAGCCTGTCCATTCATTGTTCTTGTGTATCCAGGTTAACACTCCTTTGAAATACCAGGAGTAATACCACTATAAGGGAGTGTTAACCCTCAAGAGAGCACACAATCTTATTAACTGTCCTGTAATCCAATCCCTGACTTGCTTTCTCCAACTATCCTTATGTCCCCTCCTTAATTTCAAATGCACAAAAGGACCTACAAAACTTTTATTCTCTGGAACAGCAATTTTCCATCAGTCTGTCACAAGAATTTTTAAAACACACAATACTTGACTATTTAGCCAGAAGCACTAGCTCTTTTCCCTTAGACTGTCAAATTTAAAAATGACAATAGCCAACACAATAATAACCATCCTGTGTGAATGCCCTGTCTTATATAGGTCATGCAATGACCTATATAAGAGTTGCATCTTATTGGTAACATCACATGATAAAGTTGTATCTGATTGGTTAATTCTTGGTACCAGAAATTCTCATAGCCCTGGCCCGGTACCTCAGTTAGTTAGAGCATCCTCTGATTCTCCAAGTTTGTGGGTTCAATCCCCAGTCAGAGTACATATAAGAATCAACCAATGAATGCATAAATAAGTGGAATGACAAATCAATGTTTCTCTCTCTCTCTTTCTCAAATCAATACATTTTTAAATACATTTTTTATTATTGTATTACAGTTGTCCCAATTTTTCCCCTTTTCCCCCTTCCACCTGGTACCCCCCTTCCCTCCAGCAATCCCCCCATTTATTCATGCCCATGGGTCATGCATATAAGTTCTTTCGCTACTCCAATACCTATACTGTTCTCAACATCCCCTGGTCTATTTTGTACCTACCAATTTGTGCTTCTTAATCCTGGTACCTTCCCTCCATTTTCCCCCTTCCTCCTCCCAACTGACAACCCTCCAAATGATCTCTATATTTATGATTCTGCACCTGTTCTGCTTGTTTGCTTAGTTTGTTATTGGGATTCGATTATTGATAGTTGTGATTTGATTGACATTTTTATGTTCATTGTTTTGATCTTCTTTTTCTTAAATAATTCCCTTTTAGCATTTCATATAATAATGTCTTGATGATGTTCATCATCACCTTTAGTTTTGCCTTGTCTGGGAAGCACTCTGTCTGCCCTTTAATTCTAGATGTTAGCTTTGCTAGATAGAGTAATATAGGTTGTATGTCCTTGCCTTTCATGACTTTGAATACTTCTTCCCAGTCCCTTCTAACCTGCAAAGTTTCTTTTAAGAAATCAGCTGACAGTCTTATGGGAACTCCTTTGTAGTTAACTCTCTGCCTTTCTCTTGGTGCTTTTAAGATTTTCTCTTTATCTTTAACCTCTGGCATTTTAATTATGATGTGTCTTGGTGTGGTCCTCTTTGCGTCCATCTGGTTTGGGACTCTGTGCTTCCTGGACTTGTATGTCCATTTCCTTCACCAAATTAGGGAAGTTTCCTTTCATTTTTATTTCAAATAAGTTTTTAATTTCTTGCTCTTCCTCTTCTCCTCTGACACCCCTATGATTCAGATGTTGGTATGTTCGAAGATGTCCCAGAGGTTCCTAAGCCTACCCTTGTTTTTTTTAATTCTTTTTTTCTTTCTGCTGTTCTGATTGAATGCTTTTTCCTTCCTTGTGTTCCAAATCATGGATTTGATTCTTGTATTCATCCCTCCACTGTGGTTCCCTGTAGGTTTTTCTTTATTTCACTTAATGCAACCTTCATTTCTTCCTGGGTCTTTTTTATGGCACTGAAGTAAGCAATGAGTTCCTAGAGCACCCTGATAACCAGTATTTTGAACTGCGCATCTGACAGTTTGCTTATCTCCACTTCACTTAGTTCTTTTTCTGGAGTTTTGGTCTGTTCTTTCATTTGGGCCACATTTTTCTTTGTCTCTTTACTTTGACAAGCTCCCTGTGTTTCTTCCTGTGTATTAGGTAGAGCTGCTTTGACTCCCTGTCTTAGGGCACCTGTTAAGTTGTATGGAACAGAGCCTTACTTAATGCCAGGGTGGGGCCACCTATGTCACCACTCTGTTGCTCTGTGTGGGTGAGAGTTCACAGAGGAGACAATGCCACTGCCTGGCCTCTGGAGTTTTGCAGAGGAGGAAGTTGTCTCCCCACTCGTACTCCATTTTTTCCCCATGTGTCATGGTGCCCTTCCAGCTATGGCCCTGGTGATGAAACCCAGAGAGGGTGTGTCTGTGTGAGTCCTAAGTTCAGCTGTGGGCCCTTTAAGAGGACACAATTTCTTTTACCACCCCAACCCCGCTGGTTTTTATAGCCAGAAATTATGGGGATTTTCTCTCCTAGTGCTGGGCCTCTAAACCATGTAGTCTGGACTGGGGCTGGGATCCCTCACTCCCAAGGCATTGCTTGTAATTTTTATCCACCACACTTCGATGTGGGACCTCCTGTTCCCATCTCTATACCTCTCTGCACCTCTGCCCCTCCTACCCATCTGGAACATGTGGCTTCTTTAAATCCTTGGTTGTCAGACTTCCACACAGTTCGATTTTCTGACAGTTCTGGGTGACACTTGTTTTGCAGTGTAGCTATATTTTTTGCTATAGTTGTGTGCAGAGGTGAGATGTGTTTACCTACAGCTCCATCTTGCCCCAGAAGTTCCAAAATCAGTAATTTTCTTTTAAATTAAAAAAAAAATCCTTATAGCCCTGGCTGATATGGCTCAGTGAATTGAGCACGGGCCTGTGGAGCAGGGGGTCACCGGTTCGATTCCTGATCAGGGCACATGCCTGGGTTGTGGGCCAGGTCCCCAGGGAGGGACACATGGGAGGCAACCACACACTGATGTTTCCCTCCCACTCTTTCTCCTTCCCTTCCCCTCTCTCTAAAAATAAATAAATAAAATATTTATTAAAAAAAGAACTTAAAAAAAATCCTTATATACAAGTATAGGCACCTGTGTTTTTAAAAGAGCCGCTAGGGTGCAAAAAGGTAGGTAATTATTATTTTTTTGTAAGTCGATCAAAACTATACCTATTTTTCATCAGCTAGGCAAAAATATACATTTTTTATTGTGCCACAGAATTTTAGTAACAGGTTTATGTAGGCAATGAGATGAAAAGGTTGTAAGTCGCTGCTCTGGAGCAACTGCGACCTTGCTCCCCAGCATGTTTGTCAAAAAAAAAAAAAAAACCTCATAAAAATTCTCTACAGATTTGGGAATTTCTACGTCAACAAGTCATCATCACTCCTCCATCTGTTTTCCTCCTTTTGAAACACCTACTGTCCTAATTTCAGGTATCCTGGATTGTCCTCCATGTCTTTTTTATTTTCCCTCTTGGCTTCTTAAAAATCACCTTTTGTTCTATTTCAGGATATCTCTTCCGGCAAAGATGGAGGCATAGATAGATACACTTTGCCTCTTTACACAACCAAAAGAAGGACAATAACAAATTTAAAAACAAAAAATAACCAGAACTGACAGAAAATCGAACTGTATAGAAGTCTAACAACCAAGGAGTTAAAGAAGAAATATTCATTCAGACCAGTAATAGGGGTGAAGACAGGCAGGAGGGGTGGAGAGGACTTGTGGCAAGGCAGTGGCTGGAGGACCACATTTGCGTGTGGATAAACCAGGAGAGACAACTGTGGAGTGAGAGAGACCATGCTACCCAAGGTTCCAGCGCAGGGAAAAAAGCCTCAAAAACCTCTGGCTGTAAAAAACTGTGGGGTTTGTGGTGGAGAGAGAAACTTCAAGCCTCATAGGAGAGTTCATTGGAGAGACCCACAGGGTCCTAGAACACACACAAACTCACCCCCAGCTGGGAATCAGCACCAGAAGGGCCCAATTTGATTGCCAGTAGCAGGGAAAGTGACTGAAAGTCGGCAGAGAGCCAAGCAAGTGGCTCATCATCACCAAGTCCTTATTATATGAAATGTTAAAGGGACTTATCTAAGAAAAAGAAGATGGTAAAAAATATGAACAGTATAATGACAACAAACTCACAACCATGAACAACTAAACCTAAAACAAAAACAAACTAAGCAAACAAGTAGAACAGGAACAGAATCACAGAAATGGAGATCACATGGAGGGTAATCTGCAAGGAGAGGAGGGGTAGAGTGGGAGAAAGGTACAGGGAATAAGAAGTTTAAATAGTAGGTACAAAATAGACCAGGGGAGGATAAGAATAGTATAGGAAATGGAGAAGCCAAAGAACTTATATGTACCACCCACAGACATTAGCTAAGGTGGGGACGGGGGGAATGCTTGTGGGAAGGCGGGTACAGGGCAAAGGGGTATAAAGGGAAGGAAAAAATGGGACAACTACAACAGCATAATAAATAAAATATACTTAAAAAAAGATATCTCTTCCATTTGATCATACATGCTACTGACACTGGTCTCAACAAAAACTATACTGTCCTTCAATCCATCTACTGAATCAGGTTCAAGGTGGGTTTGGAGAAGGCCAAGAGATGGAACTACAGGTCAGATCCATTTGAAGGAAGTAACATTTGTAAGACCAGTAGGATTTTGACAAAACAGGTTGTAACAAATGTGGGGAAAGGGCATTGAGCCTATGCATGCAAACTACAAATGCAAAGGCAAGGAAGCATGAGCAGTTGTTCTGTGATATCCCTCCCAGCTATAATATTCTATTAATAGATTCCCTCTTATAGACTGGAAAAACAGAATCAACTAGGTATCTCATCACCAAAAAAGAGTTTATTCAGGAAAAAGAAAGGATTGCAATCCAGTGTGTGCAGAATTGCCAAACCATATGTGCACACTGAACCAAACAAAGATGGAGGAGAGACTTAATAAAGACGCGGTGGAAGTGAAAGGGAGGGGCTGTTGCAACCATAGAACTGTTATAAACATAAGGTTGTTCCTCATAGGGATATTCAGTGACAAACAGTGCAGAGCTCCTCCCCTAATCCCTAGCTCCTCCCACAGGCCCTCCCCCTTATGTCTAGGTTAAAGTCTATCACAATTTTATCAATCTCTTCAATCTAGAAAGGATATCAAAACTCATTTAGGAAGCAGGGTGGGGAAAACAGACAAAGAGTTGTTACAGGTTGTTAAGCTCAAAAGGTCAACAGAAAGTTAACTAGAAATATACCTTGCTTTACAGTTGTTCTAGATCGAACAATAGACAACTGTTTTGTGATGATTCAGGCAATGCTTACGATTCTCCCCTCCTTCAACACATGAGGGGAGAATACAGGAGCTATCTAGGCTCCCATCGAGCTTCATGTGGAGTCTATCAGGCAGGAGCTGTATTATAAGCTGCTGTAATCTCCCAGAGGTCTGCTCAGAGTCCTGCTTCCCTTAGTGTCCCTTGCTATTCATGGCCAGGCAGAGAAAGCCCCAGAAGAAAGGCTGCTAAGACATCTTCAAAGCCCACACCTCCCAGTCATCCAGTGACTCCAGAGCCAAGCAGAGGCAGCCTTCGAGTCGGGGAGGTTCAGGCTGGTGTCCAGTTCAGCCTACCTCCTACCTGCTCCCAAGGCCTACAAAACTATTGTCATCAAGATCACACCCCTTTGCTCCTCATTCAAAACAGTGAGACTCCTGAGGTAACTCTCCCTTTTTATCCAGTCTTAGCAAAACCGAAAGGAAATTTCTTGGCTTCCCCTCCTGGAAGAGCTAGGCTTTGCGGTTCTAAGGCCAAGCTCTCTTGCCCCAGATAGGGTGTGTAAACAGCTCTTTGTATTTCAGAGTCAAAATTTCTGCCCTGAAGGATTCCATTCTTAAAATTAATGAAAGGTGGTAGTTCCAGAGGGAAACTAGATACTGATGCTTGGAGTTGAAGGCAGGGAACACCCACCCTTCCACCACCCCACACTCCTGCCAGCAGGTGGGCTTTTTGCAACTGGGAAGGGAGTTCTGCAGGCAGCAACTGTGGGTGGATTCCTACAGCTGTCTCACCATGGGATTTGGAGCTGGCAGAACTAGGTGGGCTGCACAGAAGGACTTGGTGCCTTGGCAGCAGCTGAGCAGATCCCCAAGTGGGGCACCTAGGATAGCTCAGGCAGAGAAGGAGAACTGCACAGTGGAGAACCTGTGCTCAAGTAGGGGACGTGGCCAGTCTGGATGGAACACCAGGGCCTCCCAATCAGGGCAGAGGGAGCCCTGAAAATTGACTGATGGTGGACTTTTCAGCCAGCTGGATGAGTACAGGCTGGAACCAGATACATTTCTATTTCAATAAATAAATAAATGTGATCTATGCTAGACCAGGAATGGTATGGAGTAATTCATCCCATTACATCTAATCAAAACTTCACCACAGTCAAGGCCACACTCTGGGTCTGGCTGCCATTCAAGGTTCAGTCTCCTTTCCTAATACCTCTCCACTGGAATGAGGCTGGATAGTCCCACTGGGCATCTAGGTTCGAGTTCCAGCTCAACCACAACTCAAAAATCACTTGCTGCATCTGAGTCTGTTAAGAGCCATTTTCTGCGACTCCCTCCCAGTCTCCCACCTAGGCACACCCTCCTGCCTCCTATTGTCTCTGTCCCCTGGACCTTCTTACCTGTCAGACAGGAACCCTATCAAAACACATGCCCTCAGAAACACTCATAGCAAGTCTTTTCTCCCTCAGCACACACAACAACTACGGCAATTCAGCATTTTGATTTCTAACTAGGTCTAGTGCCTCATATAACTGGAAAAAAAAGCCTCCTCTTCTGGGACACTCCTCTGCCTCATACTCACACTGAGCTGATCTAGAAGGAGAAAACCTTGCTGACAGATCACCCAGGAAGGTCTGGAACTAAACCTGCTCATAGAAGGGACTTGTCAGGAGTTGGCCATGACAATCTGAGCGTGGGAGCCGGGGAGACTTCCATTCTGGCCCGAAAAACTCTCTGCCCCCTCTTAGGCTCCTCACAGAGTTGAAACTCTAAAGCTCTCCGGATTCCCTCGGCAATCACTCGGTGATTTCAAAGTCCTAACCCTAGCATCCTATTGGTTCTCACGCCTGTGTTTTAGCGTTCTTAATAGCCAGTAATTTTTAGATTCTCTGGCATGGAGCGGAGCTCCTCTTTTTTTCCTTCCTCTCTTCCCTTCCCTCCTTCCCTCCCTTTCTCCTTCCCTTCCCTTCCTTCTCCTCACCCAAGGATATATTTTCATCGATTTTTAGAGAAAGGGCGAGAGGGAGGAAGAGAAGGGGGAGGGGAAAGAGGAAGAGAGACACCGACTGACTGCCTCCTGTACGCGCTCCGAGGGAGTTCGAACCTACAGCTTTAGGTGTGTGCCCTGCCCGGAATTGAACTTGTATCCTCTTGGTCCACTGGACTACGCTCCAACCAACTGACCCACCCGACCAGGGTCAAAGCTCCTCCTTTGACCCAGTGCAGATGGCCTTCTAAGACCTAACCTATCTTTCGTTTCCCTTCCTCCCCTTGGCCCCACCTGGCTCAGAAAGAGCACTGAATGCATTTGGGCAAAAATAGGTTCCGAAAGTTACAAACCTGCGCTGCCCACACACCTGCCCTGCGCATCACACGCCCCTCCGCGCGCGTCGGGGCAGCTGAAAGTGCTGCTGGGGGTAGTCCCAGCCTGCGCCCCTGGACCCCGACCCGGACAGTCACCTGGAGTCGGAAGCGCTGCGCCGCCTTGTCCATGCTTTCTAGGGCTGCTTGCTGTTTCTGTCGCGCTCGGGCCGCCGCACCACGCGCCATCCGGCCACCGGACCAGCGCAGGGCCACCGCTGCCGCTACTAAGCAGCAGGCCACAGCAGCCCCGGAGGCACTGGAGAGCGCAGCCCACAGTTCGTTCAGCACCATGATCTCCCTCAGTAGAAAGCTGCTGAGAGCGACAGAAGACCCAGCACTCTTGGATTCCACCGCAAAACCCGGCCTGGATCCGCCTGCGCGGGGGGAGGAGTCGGAGGAGAGCTGCACTACCACTGCGCGCCCGCCCCCGCCCCCGGGAGCGCGCCATTGCCAGGCAGCCGGCCGGAGGCCGGCTTCGCGCAAGGGTTAAGGGTCAAGGTTTTGGTCCCCCTGCCCAGCTGCACCTCAGCGGTTGCTCTCCGCGTCCTCTTGCACAGGGTCAGGCTGAACTGGAGGACCAAGAGATGAAGCACAGGCATTAGTTAGCAGCGGTTCAGCGCCGCGATTCAGCGCCGCGCCTCGGCCTCAACCCAGGGCACCCCAGAGCTCCTACTCCCAGAAGACGCAGACAGCTGACACCCCTGCAGAAAAAGCCAGGAAAAAAGGACTGGGAGAGAGATCAATGGCCGCAAACTGTTTAGCAACTGTTATGGAGAACCTTGCGTCAGAGCTGGCACCACAGGGCGCCCACCTTTTCCCAGCGTGTGGCTTCCAGGGAGCCTGCCCTAGGACCAGCTGAGGAAGTTCCTCTGGGGATCCCACCTGCTGTCCCCTCCTTGTTATCCAATACCGGGATCCCGTGCCTCTGGCCCTGGGCTCCTCTTCATGGACAACCCATCCATCACTTGTCTGTCCTGCTTAGCCACGTGGCAGACTGACCTCCCAGGTCTTTTTCCAGTCCTGGGCCCTCCTGGAGTTCACACGCAGCAAGCAGAAAGAATGCCTGACCAGGACCAGGTGTCTGGGGACCTGTTGCCCTTTATTAGGAGGGTGGAAGATTACACACACACACACACACACACACACACACACTTCTCCCATCCAGGCCTCTTTCACAAGACTTTATGTGCTTTATCTCATTTGTTCTCCCAACAGACCTGTAAAAGGAAGGCATTTTTATTATCAGTTTACAGATAGGGTACCTGAGGACAAAAGAGGTTAAATGACTTCTGTGAGCCACACAGGTGGCTGAGTGGGGTTGGGGCCGGGCAGGGGGTGGGAGGCATTCAATTCAGGCCTGGTCCTAAACCATTGCTCTTACCCATGAAGCAGTACCACCATTACTGCCCCTGGAAGTGAGGCCCTGTAGAAAGGGGTATAGGAAAGTGCGTTCTGACTGGTAACACTATTTGCTGAAACACTGCAGTTGTTCCAGTTCTCTCTTTGCCTCCCTGAATCTGTGCCTCTACCTTTTAAAAAAAGAATGGTTATAATGCCTACCTTGCAGGATTGTTAGAGGAGTTTGTAAGGTCCTTCACAAGTGATGCCTGGCCCTCCATAAATGTTTAGTGACAGAATGAAAGGCCCACTGTGGAAAGCCTTGAATGTTATTTGAAGAATCTAGGCCTGAAGGCCTTAAGAGTCACTGTAAGAGTCACTTGAGCAAATTCCAGAGGGGTCCAACGCCTTGTGTTTCTAAGTCTGCAATCCCTGTTGAAAGCTGCTGAGTTCCAACTCAACACTGATGGCCCTTTGTAAGTGTCAAATCCCTGAACCTCAGTCTCTCTAGAAGAGAGCTGGCAGATGCAGGGTGGTAGAAACTCTAACTCTATTCTCTGTCAAAGTCATTTCACCCGATCTCCTCATGGAATAAAGGTATTCTGGCCCTGGATTCACCCATCCCTTGAGGGTGACCTCGGGTGATTCACTCTTCCCTTTTGTAAACAAGAAGCATTCCTTCTGACCTCCTCTCCCTCTCAAGAAGGAGAAAATAAGATTATAGTTATGGGGAAGCTCTGATCGTTCCTGAGGCTTAATCACCAGGTTGGTAACCTGTCAGGAGTTGGGCCAAAATTTGTTAATTTAGGAACTCCGTTAACAAAATATTCACTTCTGTTTGTCTCCTGTGACGATTGTTTCTCTAAGTAGTACTTCCTGGGGGTATATTACACAAGATTTAATTTACAAAAAAGATATGGAGGATCTGGATGGAGTACTGAGGCCAAGACGGCAAACTCTGGGCTTGTGAGGGAGTGAAATGCTCACTCTCTCTGATTCTATCTTAATTCTGGCCTGCATTTCTCCCATAACCTTCAGTGAATAGCTCTTGCCATAGATATACCAATTATTAGAAAACTTCTGCTTGAAGCTTGAGCTTCTGGCAAAGATTTTCAGAAGCCTCAAGACAGAACTCCGATCAGCAGGGGTCAGGACCAGGAAACAAAGAAATTTATAGATTTCTTACTCTTATTTGGATCCCTGTTGGCACCTAAGTGTCATACCTCTTGCTCTACTTACTCTCTCTTCCCTTGACATAAAAAAAGCCTGAATTCTGAGCTCTCTGAATATGGATCTGTGGAGGCTTTAACAGCCCCCCTCTTGTTAAGCTGGCATGTTCTGTATCAGGAAAGGAATAAACCTTTCCTTACTCCAAACTCTGATGTCTCGAACATGTGGCCTTTTGAAGCATCAGGCACACACACACACCTTGAATCAGTAACAAATTGAGTCTAATGTTCCGGTCACAGTGAGTGGTCACTCCATTCTTCCGAGAGATGGTCCCAAGACAGTTCACCTCTTGCATTCCATAGTTTAATTCAACAGACACCTACTGACTCCTGCTGTGAGCTGGAAAATTGAGGCATGTACTAGATCTCAAATCTAGCTTTGTGGAACTGAAGGTCTAGTTGGGAAGAAAAAAGAGCAAGAAACAAAAGACATGCTTTGGTGGAAATGCAGAGATCATGCTGCATGAACCCAAAGTGGCTTGGAGACTGAGACATTGGGCTGAAACAGCCTTGGGGAAGCCAGATAGCAGAGTTTATTTTTTTAAGATTTTATTTATTTTGAAAGAGAGAGGGGAAACAAGGGAGAAAGAGAAGGAAAGAGATGTTGATGTGTGAGAGAAACATCGATCAGTTGCCTTTCACATGCCCCCAGCTAAGGACCTGGCCCGCAACCCAGGCATGTGCCCTGACCTGGAATTGAACTGGCAACCTTTTGGTCCATAAGTCAATGCTCAGTCCACTGAGCCACACCAGCCAAGACCACGTAGCAAAGTTTACAAATAAACTTGGCTCTGAAGCTGGAGTGTCTGGTAACCCATCTTTGTTATGTGACTGTGCCCTAAATTTCTCAAATGTAAAGTGAGGATAATTATTATATATTAATACTACAGCCCAATTCTCTAAGACTCAAAGGACTTGACAAATGTAACACAGCCAGAACAGGGCCTGCCATACTTACTTACTACCAGGGATTATAAGCAATCCACACATGTTAATCATTATATTATTATCAGAAAAACAGAAATCACCCTGGCTGGTGTAGCTCAGTAGATTGAGCACGGGCCTGTGAAGCAAAGGGTCGCCGGTTCGATTCCCAGTCAGGACACATGCCTGGGTTGCAGGCCAGGTCCCCAGTGGGGGACACATGAGAGGCAACCACACATTGATGTTTCTCTACCTCTCTTTCTCCTTCCTGTCCCCTCTCTCTAAAAATAAATATTTTTTTTTAAAAAAGAAAATCAGAAATCTACAGAGAGAGGTTTTCTGGCCTGAGAAGCTTAGCTCAGGAGCCAAACTACCTGAGTTCAAATACTAACTTTGCCATTTAACTACTGTATAACCTTGAGTAAGTCACTTTAAACAGCTTTGCCTCAATTTCCTCATCTGCAAAATGGGGGCTAAAAACAGTGACTAACTCAGAGAATTATAAAGATTTTAAAAAGCTTGGAATAGCACCTGGCCCATGATAAGGTTCCATAAACATTAGCTCAGTCTTTTAATTAGAGATGTGCTGCAATTGTACCAGTGTTTGGGGGAAGGCAATGGGGAGGAGGATTGGGGGAGGCGAGCTGGAGGCAGAGGCTTTGGAAAAGCAGGATAATACAAGGATCCAGTGGGAGTGGTTTTCCAGGGCTCCTGGTTATCAGGAAAGCATCTGTAAGCCAATACCACAGGCTACCATGAGCCCAAACAGCATGTATGTGCACTCAGTGGTGCGTGTAAGGTCTGGCCTTACACACAGGCCTGGTGGATTTCTTGAGCAGGATGGGGTTCTCCCCCATTAGCTGGTGACTCTGAGCAAGTCATCCTAATGTGCTCTCAAATGGAAAGACAGGTACTCCCTTGCCAAGTTCCCTTGAAAGCGGGGCCAGGGCCGTAAGGAGTGGGAGGAAAACTTGCAGAAGGGAGCTTCTCAGATTCCACAGGGTTTGAAGTCTGTCTTTGTTCTGGGGATAAGAGAACAGTATGTGTGCCTCTGTTCTCATTAACTGCTCTGCTTCTCTTTTTCCTTTCACTTCTGTGAGCCTCTCCTTAGTACTGAATGGGTGGTCAGGAGGGAGACACAGCTCTACTCCAAGGAACTCAGAACCACTCTACGTGGGGCGCTTTGTAATTTCCAAAGCACTGTCACGTCTTTGACCTGTTGTCTGAGCCCCACGGCCACCTCAGAGGCCACCTACTACCTCTGAGTTAGGGGAGAGTTTGTGTCCTGTGGTAAAGTAATTCTATAAATGATCCCACTAAGCTGCCTCTTCCTGTATCTGTGCTCTTTGCGAAATAATTTTAGCCCTTGCCAGCGTGGCTCAGTTGATTGGAGCATCATCCCATACAGCAGAGTTGCAGGTATAGGAGGAAACCAATTGGTGTTTCTCTCTCTCCCTTCCTCTCTCTCTGAATCAATAAACACAGTTTTAAAAACAATAACTTATAGCTTCTCACTTCAGAAGGTATAGTCTATTTTCCCACCCCCGTAATTGTGGGCTAAACTCTGCGACTTGCTTTAACTAGTAGAACGCAGTACAAGGAATGTTGTGCTAGTTCTGAGCCTAGGCTGCAAGAGAATTGTTTTCTTTCTCTTCTGGAAAACTACCTCTGGAACCCTGCCTCAGCCATGAGAACAAAGTCCAAGCTATGCTGCCTGAGGATGGGGCCACGCAGAGTGGAGCCTACCCAGGCCAGCTGTCCCTGCTCAGACTCTTCCTTACATGGGGGAGAGGGCCCAGCCAAGCTGAGCAGAGCCACCTGACTACTAGCCAAATTTAGCTGAGCTCAGTACAACCACCAGTAAAACGGACAGACTCAGAGAATAAACAAAGAGTTCCAAGGTGACAGTGAAAGCTGCAAGTCCTCTTAAGACTTAAGCTTAGAATTTGCAAAACACTGGTTCCACTAAATTTAACTGGGAAGAGAGAGGACCAGAGTCCTTTGGGGGAAATCTACCCATGGCAGGCAGATTTAGACACAAAGAAATTCAGTCCCTCTCAAATCAAAATTTGAATGCCCCTTAGAGAGATACTGATTTACTTTACAAAAGCCATCTTCATTTTGCAGAATGATTCCCCAGATGAGTTCCTTAATTAAAAGAGATATGCCCTGGCTGGGTGGCTCAGTTAGCTGGAGCACTGTCTCGTACACCAAAAGGTTGCAGGTTCGATCCCCAGGTCAGGGCACATAACTAAATTGTGGCTTCAATCCCTGGGTGGGGTGTGTACAGGAGGCAACCAATCAATGTTTCTCTCTCTCTCTCTTCCTCTTCCTCTCTAAAAAATAAACATATCCTCAGGTGAGGATTAAAAATATTCTTAAATACATAAATACATATATGGTAGGATTTGATTTATATACAACTTACCAAGAATATATTCTGTGAAATATAATTGTATAATAATATCCCACCAGTGCTCCTCAGGAAGGAAAGCATGTGCTTTTCTGCACATCGGTTTTCAAAAATTGGTTTGCCACCTGCGAGATGTCATCTCCTCCACCTTTTTGGAGAGAAGAGCTTATGGCACACGAGCTGACGCCACACCCACACTAATGTCACCAGATCCGGGTGAAAAATAAATGCCTCTCAAAATAAAATGGATCAAATTAAAAATGTTCCCCTAATAAAATTGCTATTGCTATGGCTCATTTTTAGTCACATCATTTTATCTTACTATTTTGTTTTACATAGCTCATGCTATGTCAGGTGTTGTTCTAAATACTTTACTGACATTAATTCATTTAATTCTCCTTTAATAACCAATGAGGTGATACAAAATTCCCATTTTACAGATGAGGAAATTCAGGTGTAGACTGGTAAAGAAACTTATCCCACAGTTTCAAATAAATAGAGAAAACCTAGCATTTTGTGTACAATGTATCCAAAAAGTGAAATGTATCCACTCTGTTTCTTAATGAGGGAAATGGCAAGGTCTCATTGCACTGGGACAGGTTGCAAAGGGTTGTGGTCAGCTACCACACAACAGGTAAGGGGTGGCTTGAGAATATGGGAGAAAATGAAAGGATTTAGAGAAATCAGTTTTGAGGCTATATGTCATTGTTCAGTGAAAAGTGAGGTCTGTCCTAAGATATGAGATATTTCAAGAAAGAAATTTCAGATTGTGATTTTTTTGAAAGTTACTTAAGTGCCAATCCTATCCTTATCTATAAAATGGAACTAAAAAGAGTACCCATCTCTCAAGGGGGATTTTCATGAGGATAAGAAACAATGCAATGCCTGTAAAATAATGCTTAGCATGAGCCTGGCTCAGGTAAGTCTTCAATATGCAACAGGAATTACTGTCACTGCTATTATTAATTAGGCAAAGAGCGTAACTGCAGTTTCTGGCTTCAGCAGCAGGGTGATGGTGGTACTGTATTTGGAAATGAGGAATGCAGAAGGGATAAAGTTTGGCAGGGGGAGAGAATGAGTGACTTAAGTTGGCTATTGGGGCTCTGCTTGCTCCCCTTGCCTTCCACGGAACACCCTGAAATTCTGAGGCCTTCTAATCCAAAAGTTTTTAACTCGAGGTTTTACATACAGGTGGACCTTAGGGAGTGCCTACTCCCCTGAAATTATGCATAAAATGTGGTGTTTTGTGTGTGAACTATCCTGAAAAGGACCCAAGCTTTTATGAGTCTGTCATACTTGTGACTCGCCAGAAATGAAAACCACAGATCCAAGCTATCTCTCTGTGAACTATGGCTGGTCTTCTGTGAAGGATGGGCCACTGTATGTCACAACAAAAGAAGAACTCTCAAGCAAGACTGAGGCAACTCTAAGTTTCCCAGTCTCTAGATAGGGCCCCTTCCACATTTGGCACTATTATCCTCTGCCGAGTTGGATCTCTTCAACCTCCTTTTTTTGGACATCAGGTGCACAAAACTGGATTAAGCATAACCTTTGTTCATGACATTCTTTTATCAACTTCATCATGCACAATACACTTTTATTCGTAGGTTCTTACTATTTTTGGGTGTTTTGATAATGTAATAAGCACCAAGTATGAAAGCAGAACCTTGACAATAACCTAATCTAACTATATGTTCCTTCCAGACCATCCTATCCCCCTACCTGAGGAACTGTTACCCTGAATCCCACATGAGATCAATTTTTTTCTTTTTTACATGGTTTTACTGCATATGTTCTTTTTTTTTAAATTTTATTTAGTTATTTTTCAAGTACAGTTTTTTGTGCATATATGTTCTTTAAAAATGTTTTTCAACTTTGGTTGTATTTAACTTGATAACATCACTAGTTATCAGAGAAATGGAAATTAAAGCCACAATGAGACACTAAGAAAAACCTTGTAGAATAAAGTTGAAAACTTATAATGCCAAGTTTTAGGCAAGGATATGAAGTAAAATACTCAATTTTTAAATTGAATCACTAATCTGTGATTCGTGGCTTTGGGAGAGCTCAAATCAGAAGTTCCCAGATGGGCTTTATGCTACTCTGGCCATGTGATCAAGCTAGACACATGTAACTAGTTAGGCCAGTCCAGACATCCAGATAAAGAGAGCTTTACAATCCACCTGTAAATAAACTTTTTTTTTCATGTCAGACAGGTAATGTCCTGATGTTGTAACATGGTTTGTGGGAGGCACATGTCACACAAATGCGTGAACACCCAATTTTCATGCTTATGAACTAGAAAAGGATCTATTTAAAAAGAAATTTTTTCAACTCTCATCTCCTACAGTATAAAATTCTACACAGGTGTAACTGTGCAGGAACCTTATTTTCTTTAATCTGCCCTTTTTATTTTTATTTTTTTCCTTGGACTCAAACTGGCCTCACCTAGTACCCTGATTCACCCACCTCCCTTCTCCCTTAATCATTAAGCCCTCAGGACAATGAAACTAGAGAGAACACCTGGTTTCACCAAAACTAGGTTGTGTTTCAGCTCTAGAACAACCCCCGTGCTGGCCACATCCTTGAGAAACCAGATGAAGCAATGCCTTGCCATGGATGATGTCAGAACCGGATGCAATAATCAACTACTCCCTACTTTAGCATTGACCAATCAGTAGACCACGACCCTGACCGTGTGCCTAACTCCCTTAGTCACCATGATTAATGATTTTCTCCCTGTATAACCCATCCCTTAGAAGCTTTCAGGGAGCCAGGTCTTTGAGCATGAGCTACCTCTGACTCCAGGCATGGTGTCATCTCCTTCATATGGCCTTACTTGCTTGGCTACAAACTCCTGTTTGTGTCTTATTGGTCTTTGATGTGCGCAGGAAAATTGGACCCCTTCAGTCCAGTAACAAAGGTGAAACTATAGTGATAGAAAGCAGATCAGTGATTACCTGGGTCCAGGGATGGTGGAGGGGATTCAATGTAAAGGAGCACAAGGTAAGTTTTTAGATGAAATTATGTTCTATATTTTGATGGTGATGGTGGTTACATTGTTATACACAATTACCAAAAGTCATTATGCAGCACATTTAAAATTAATTGATTATATTTTATGTAAATAGTTTAAGGGCATAATATTATATTTAATCTTTTGCAACTAAAATTTTAAAAATTTTATTGCTAAGATTCATCCATATTGTTATGTGTCACTGTAGTTCACTTTCTTTTGACAGCTGTATAATATTCCATTGTGTGAACTCCAGTTTATTTGTCCACTCTTGCTCATGGGCATTTGGGTTTGCTTCTGAGACCAGGATTGCTATCAACATTCTTACACATATCTCCTGCTGTGCATATATGAATTTCTCTTGGATTTATCCCAAGTATTGGAATAACTGGGTTGTAGAGTAGGCAAATATTCAACTTATAGGAGATAAACTTTTTTCAAAGTATTTCTTTGCTTTTCTTACCTGGGTCTGTCTGTCCCCAGTGAGACTGGGATCTTGGATTATCACTGCTTAGTACACAATTAGTACCAGCCTGCATACCCATGAGGCCAAAGGCAGAAGCCCAAGCACTTGAGTAAACAGCAGGAAGAAAGCACATACTATATAAGAAGCTAATTGTGTTCCTACTCCCTGGAGCTCTATCTTACTAGCTTCACTAGGATTTTGAATCTGGCAGGTGTTCCAGGGACCTGTTATAATGTAAATCCCACAAAGGAGAAGGCTTAACCTCATCTAAAATCCTTCTCAGCTGACACCTCTAATATCCAAATAAAGATTAGCAGGAAGGGCATAAAGAACAAAAGGAGAGACAGAAGAGGAAGAGAAGGGATAAGGCAAGTAGGAAGAGCCAAGAATACCAGTATTCTTAAATTATGCACCCTTTTCTGCACAAGGACTGGTCTTTCAGAAAAAAATTAATAAAAAAGCAATATCTGTAAGTGACCACAAGCAATTTTAATGTCCCTTCTATAGTTACAAAAACAACATAATTAGCATACAAATAGTAGATGATGTAATGTTGCTCCCAAACCCACACTATGTGAGGCCTTAGGATGCTGGAGGAAGAGGTTTGAGTGATTTAGCATGTGCCAAACAACTGCCACAGGAGCTCAGCCACAGAACAGCAAAAAGGAAACAAAACAAAACAAAAACAGAATATATCAAGACATTAGGAGATTCCTAGGTGCTCAGAAAGCAAAGAAAAAGAGCCGCCATTCCCAAGGATGAGGCCTCATTCTCCTCCACAATCCCAAATGCTATGTCTCCTGCAGCTCCCTGACTACCCATCATAAGGAGCTAGAGGAATAAACAATAAAGAAACACACAAAAGCCCTGTGGCAGAGCAGCTTCCCCAGCTACAACAGGCAGTGGTACTGTTGACGGCAGGAGGAACAGCTGGAATTATTTGGCTCAGGAGAACTTTCTCAATGTAAGTAAGCAAATTATTAAGCATTGGCTTAACATTTTTAGTTAGTTGTTCCTTAAATTAGGTCATAAACCACATGGAGTAACTAGGTAGTCTTGTTTGGTCAAGACTGATCATGCAAAACTCACCTTAAGTATAAGAGGGGCTCTGTAAACCACACTGAGGTCCTGGGCATTGGGCACCTGAGAGTTAGTGCTCAGTAGCAGCAGCTGGTATAAACAGAACAGTACTTGGGCTAATATGAGGCCCCCAACCACAGCCTTAGCTCTATGGAGCTTTGACAATTTTATTGGCTATGCTTCTTCCCAAGTTTACAGTTTAAAGTGTGGGCCTGCTAATTGTCTCCTTCTTCTAAGCCCCCAGTGGGGCAGGAAACTTTAGTACAGGCTTAGAGATGGGAAGTGGGGAGTGGGGTATAATAACAGTTAGAAACTTGCTGATGCTCCACACTTGGATAGCAGGACAGAAAAACTCCTACTTCCTAGCACTAAAAACTACCTATAGAAAGACTTGAAGCATGGAGATAGAACCCAGAGATTATCTTTGCCACTGGTCTCAGTTTCGGGTGCTGCCATGGGAGTACACCGTTTGTCTTCCTACATCAGGGTTTCAGGAACATGGTGATGCTATTTCAGTCTACACATTTTGCAAAAGTACATAGGCCCAAAATTGGCCATGAGGTTTGGGATTACCAGCTCCCCAACCTGGCAGGATGGGAAAAAAGAGAATGTGTCCATGAAAAGCTTTCGGAAGTGAGTCAGGTCTTCCACCCGAACTTCAATGCTGTATTGATTGGCGAGCAGTTCAATGGTGCCTTGTACCACATACTCATTCTGTAAGTGTGAGAGTGAGCAGGTAGAATAAACAACGTAGCCTCCAGGTTTGGTGGCAAGGAGTCCAGCCCTGAAACCAGAAAGGGACAGAAACAGTGACTAGTGGGTTTCCCAGAAGTAAGAAGGTAACAAAGGAACTGGAAACATAACATGAAGGTTTCTATTGTGGGATGGGTAGCTGTATTGACAGCCTTTGAAGTCCCTTTCACAATAAAAAGTCATTCTCAAGGCAAAGAGCAACCCAAGCTTACTCCATGGGCTCTCCTTAGAAGCCTCCTCAAAATGATCCCCTGAGCTCTGGCAATAGTTTTGAACCAAACCCTGATGCTAGCTATGGATTGACTCCTTACCCCAACCCTATAGAACCTTGACCTCAGCAACTATTTTCAAACTTGTGCTACTTACTGGGACTGGGATGAGCATGGAGGTAAGTGAACATAAGTGAATTTGTGCAGCCCACCCTTCTATGCATGTCTTACCACATAGGGTTTTTATGTTCCAGAGAAGGAGCATCCCATGATGTCTGTCTCATCCAGGCAGATCCTCAGCCAGAAGACCCTAGTATGGATGATGGTCTTGGCAAGGGCTTCCAGTCCCCCAGGTGACCAGACCCCTAGAGGACTCTGGCATAAAGTTCTGAGTTTTTATAAATCTATCACTCACGCAAGAAGCTGCACCTGCAGCATAGGTAACATCTGCCGCTCCTTCTTCCTTGATCGCTGAAAAATGTTGTTCTCCTCCTCATGAAGGGCATGGCGGTCTGTGGTACAGGGCACATCCACCAGCACCTGCCCAGAAGTGTCAAAGAGTAAAGTATCACAGCTCCTTCCAGGCTCCTCTTCCTTAGACCAGGGCTGTTTTAGGCCCCTGACCCGGGGGTTTTACAGAGAGGTCCCTCTGCCCATCCTTCCATTACAGAGTACCTGACAAAGCTTCTCACCTGAACCTGGTAGACAGCTGTGAAATAATGAGTGGGTAAATAGTATGTTTAGGAATATTCATGGCTGGTCAAAAACTAAAACTAACACACAACAAACTATAATTAAATAATTGATATTAACCTAGGAAGAAGTCTTCAGTGCTTCAAAGCTCTGTCCTTGGTTTGGTCCTTAGCTATTTGAATAAAAACATCTAATTTACAGATCATACAATGCCCAGAAGGTAGGTAAATGAAAAATAGGATTAGGATTTAAAATATCTCATGCTGAACAACAATTAAAATAAATAAATTAAAATATATATTTTATGCTAAGACAATGTTATATCCAATATGGAAAAGTTTTAAAGTAAGAAGTGTAAAATTGGAGCTTGATCGGTAGCGGGAGCGGAGAGTGGACCCCGGATTGCCCTGAGCAGCCCCACCAGTGCTGCTATAGTTACCATCACACCCTGGGAGGACACCGAGCTGCAACCAGGAGCAGTGAGGCCGAGACCCAGCAGCTGCCTGCCGCCCTCACCCTCAGCGCTGCCCCACACTCAGCGCTGCCGCTGGCTCCGTGGGCAGCAGTGCAGGGAGCGGCGCCCCGGGCAAGCCTCACATCGGTGTTGTCTGCCTGTGGGACAAGAAGGTCACCACAACAAAGGTTTTGGGGACAGTGAAATGGTTCTGATGTAAGAAACAGATATGGTTTCATCAACAGGAATGACACCAAGAAAGATTTTTTGGACACCAGACTGCCATAAAGAAGAATAACCCCAGGAAGTATACCTTTGCATTGTAGGAGATGGAGAGACTGTGGAGTCTGATGTTGAGGGAGAAAAAGGTGCAGAGGCAGCAAACGTTACAGGCCCTGGTGGAGTTCCAGTGCAAGGCAGTAAATACACAGCAGACCCTAACCATTACAGACGCTATCCACGTCGCAGGGGTCCTCCATGCAATTACCAGCAGAATTACCAGGATAGTGAGAGTGGGGAAAAGAAAGTGGGATCGGAGAGTGCTCCTGAAGGTCAGGCCCAACAGCGCCGGCCCTACCGCAGGCGATGGTTCCCACCTTACTATAGGCGGAGACCCTATGGTGCAGGGAAAAGTGAAGGAGGTGTTGACAACCAGGGTGCTGGAGAACAAGGTAGACCAGTGAGACAGAATATGTATCAGGGCTACAGGCCAGAACTTCATAAGGGTTCTCCTCACCAAAGGCAGCCTAGAGAGGACAGCAACGAAGATAAGGAAAATCAAGGACAAGAGACCTAAGGTCAGCAACCACCTCAAAGTCGGTACCGCCACAACTTCAATTACCGACACAAATGCCCAGAAAACCCTAAACCACAAGATGGCAAAGAGACAAAAGCAGCCAATCCACCAGCTGAGAATTCGTCCAATCCCAAGGCTGAGCAGGGCGGGGCTGAGTAAAGGCTGGCTTACCATCTCTACCATCATCGGTTTAGTCACCCAACAAGAAGAAATGAATATGAAATTCCAGCAATGAGAAATGAACAAAAGATTGCAGCTGAAGACCTTAAGTGCTTGCTTTTTGCCCGCTGACCAGATGACTAGAACTATCTGCATTATCTATGCAGCATGAGGTTTTTATTATTTTTATCTAAAGATGTAATGACAAACATGTTCTTTTTTTTTTAATAAGCCTGGTTTTTTCTCAATACACCTTTAAAGGTTTTTAAATTGTTTCATATCTGGTCAAGTTGAGATTTTCAAGAACTTCATTTTTATTTTGTAATAAAAGTTTACAACTTGATTTTTTCAAAAAAGTGAACAAACTGCAAGCGCCTGTTAAAGGTCTTAAATTATTTTTTAAAAAAAGAAATGTAAAATCATTCATTTACTAAGAGCCTAATTTGGGCTAGGCACTAGAAACAAAAACAAAAAAGTTTTTTAATTGTCCTATATTTATGTTTCAAAAAAGTAAAATAATTTAAGATGTGTGAATTTTTAGTTAAACAGAAACTCCCAGTAAATTAATGACTCAAATGTTCAATATTCTGATGTATTCCTAGGCTGCATGAATTGACACAGAACCTACAGAATAAAAGAAATAATGAGCCCTGGCTAGTGTAGCTCAGTGGATTGAGTGAGGGCCTGCAAACCAATCAACCGCGGTTCGATTCCCAGTCAGGGCACATGCCTGGGTTGCAGGCCAGTTCCCAGCAGGGGACGCACAAGAGGCAACCATACATTGATATTTCTCTCCCTCTCTCCTTCTTTTCCCCTCTAAAGATACATAAATAAAAATCTTTTTAAAAAATTAAAAGGAAATAATGATGAGCTCTAGCTAGTGTGGTTCAGTGGTTGAGTGCTGGTCTGCAAATCAAAGGGTCGTGGGTTTGATTCCCAGTCTAGGGCATGTGCCTGGGTTTCCAGCCAGGTCCCCAGTGGGGGGCAAGTGAGAGGCAACCACACATTGTTGTTTCTCTCCCTCTCTTTCTTTCTCCCTTCTCTTCTGTCTAAAAATAAATAAAATCTTCAAAACAAAAAACACCTGTGACAATGACAGTATTATTAAGTGCTTTCTATATGCCAGGAACTGTGTTAAATGCATTCTTATTTAATCTTCACTTATGAAGTAGGCACTACTATTATCATCATCATATAAAAGATGAAGAAGCTGAAGTTTAACTGAAAGGTTAACCTGCCCAAATTTCTCCTGGTTACTTGCTGGTAAGTGATGGAGCCAGGACGCCAATTCAGTAGTTTGACTCGAGAATCCTAGTACTCAACAATACACCATACAATCTACGGATTTTAATTCAGTAAGAATTTTCTAACATCAGAGGTATGCAATCACAGAACCTTAGTGAGTCCCTGTCAGTGGAAGCATGTGAGCACAGTGTGTGAATAACGATGGCTACTGTCTGCCTAATCTTCATGGCCAGGTCCAGTGCTAAGGACTTTCCCTGAATACTCACTGAATCCTCATAACAACAGTACATAGTGGTGTTTCCTATCTTACAATGAAGAGGCTGAAGTTCAGCAATATCAAGAAGCATTCAAAAGATGAATTCATGGCAGCCCTGTGATACATACAGTAAACAGGTAAACCTGATGGCTGGAGTCACGCACTCTCCCTGTGTTCTGCTGCCTCCCTATCAAAAAAGCTGAATAGGGGATTTCTACACAATTAGGAAGCAGGTCTCTCACAATAGTCCAAGATGCTATAAACCTTGGTCTTTCTTTCAATTTCTTAGAGTGGGTGAGGCAGAACAATGAGAACAGATTAGGTAAAGGAGTCAGACGACAAAACAAAAACAACAGCAAAAACCCCACAAAAAGTCTGATAACACCAATGGTGGCAGAATATGAGGAAATCGTATTCATTAGCAGAATTGAAACTGATTTAACCTCCACAGAGAGTGATTTAATATTAAATGCAGGAAGATGGCGGCAGAGTAGGACAGAAAGGATTCCGCTGCCCCCCACACATGGAAGAAAAACCTGGCCGATCTGTGGAGGAACACAGCAAATAGCCTACAGTGCCCCAGCACATAGGAAAATAGGAGTCCAGAAATTGTAGTGGACACTGAAAGACCAGGCGGTGCAAGTCAATAAGGTCTGAGGGACCAGTGCAGAGGCAGCAGGCTAAGGCTGCTGCCTCCACCGCCCAGTCTGCCCTGGACTCTGGGAGCCGAGGGCCAGCAGCAGGGTCCTGGGGAGAGAGCCAGGTCATCAGCTCCCTCCCTACCTTCCAGGTGTGGTTTAAAAAACACTGGGAGAGACCTGTTTGCTTGAAGTGTCAGAGAGGGGAATGAGCACAAGGAGGCAAACACAGGGGCCTTGATCAACCATGGAGTCTGTGGTCCCCAGCTTGGGAGAACTGAGTCACAGTGTCAGGCCCTGACCCAACTATCACCGGTCTGGCTAGAGAATTGGGCTAAGCTATGTGGCAGGACTGAGTGGGAGAAAATTTTATTTTTTAATATATTTGATTGATTATGCCATTACAGTTGTTCTATTTCCCCCCTTCATTCCCCTCCACCCTGCACACCCCCTCCCCAACCATCCCCCCTTTAGTTTATGACCACGTGTCTCAAGTTCTTTAGATTCTATATTTCCCATACTATTCTTGCCCTCCCCCCTATCTATTTTCTACCTACCATCTATGCTACTTATTTTCTGTACCCTCTCCCCCCTTCCCCTTCTCCCACTCCCCTGTTGCTAACCCTCCATATGATCTTCATTTCTATGGTTCTGCTCCTGATCTAGCTGTCCTCTTAGTTTGCTTTTGTTTTAGGTGTGGTTGTTGATAACTGTGAGTTTGCTGTCCTTTCACTGTTCATCTTTTTTATCTTCTCTTTCTTAGACAAGTCCCTTTAACATTTCATATAATAAGGGCTTGGTGATGATGAACTCCTTGAATTTGATCTTATCTGAGAAGCACTTTACCTGTCCTTCCATTCTAAATGAAAGCTTTGCTGGATAGAGCAATCTTGGTTGTAGGTCCTTGGATTTCATGACTTGGAATACTTCTTGCCAGCCCCTCTTGCTTGTAAGGTCTCTTTTGAGAAATCTGCTGACAGTCTGATGGGAACTCCTTTGTAGGTGACTATCCCCTTATCTCTTGCTGCTTCTAGGATTCTCCCCTTCATTTTAATATTGGCTAATGTAATTATAATGTGCCTTGGTGTGTTCCCTCTTGGGACTCTCTGAGCTTCCTGGATTTCCTGGAAGTCTATTTCCTTTGCCAGATTGGGGAAGTTCTCCCATATGATTTGTTCAAATAAGTTTTTCACTGGTGGCTGTTCCTCTTCCCCTTCTGGTACCCCTATGATTCAGATGTTGGAATGTTTAAAGATGTCCTGAAGGTTCCTAAGCCTTTCCTCATTTTTTTGAATTTTTGTTTCTTCATCCTTTTCTGTTTGGTCATTTTTTTCCTCCTTCTGGTCCACTCCTTTGATTTGAGTCCCAGTTTCCTTTCCATTACTATTGGTTTCCTGTGCATTTCCCTTCGTTTCAATTAGTTTAGCCTTCATATGTTCCTCTAATTTGTGACTAAAATCAACCAGTTCTATGAGCATCCTGATCACCAGTGTTTTGAACTGTGCATCTGATAGGTTGGCTATCTCTTGGTCACTTAGAATTATTGGCTCTGGGGCTTTGAGCAGTTCTTGAGCCATAGTGTTTTGGTCTGTTCACACCCGTTATGTATGAGGGGCGGAGCCTTATATGTTCACCAGGGCAGGGTGACCCAGGTCGCTGGGTTGTGATGCTGTATGTGGGGGCAGGGTCAGAGAGGGACTATAGCGGTCCCCTCTGCTGCTTCCCACCACGGGGGCCTGTGTGGTCCATCTCACTGCTCGCTCCTTCACCTGTTTATGGTTTATCTGCGCGTGAATGTGTGACCACGGTCAGCCCTCAGTGGGTCTACCCACTACTCCACACCTGGGATCCACCCACGGCTGCTGACGCACCTGAGTCGCGCGCCTGGGTCAGTTCAGTGGATCTTTCCTGCCCGATCCTGCTCTGCTGCTGGCTCTGCCCCTCTTACCGGTTTGGCTGAAGGGTTTGTTGTTCTCAGACTTCCATATAGTTCAATTTTCTGTGGTTTGGCTGCGTTTTTGTTGCTAAAACTTTGTTGTTTTTAAACTTGGTTTTGCAAGAAGGCACAGTGCTGCCACCTACGCCTCCATCTTGGTGGAAGTCTCAAGAAATTTCTTCAAAAGTAAACTGCTTAGGGGATCCTCCTGCGACAGCCTCTGGGCTTACTATCCACCCAGCCTGGCAGGGATCCTGAGGTTGGGTGGAAGGTCTTGCATTCCCCATAGCACTGGGAAAGGTTCGCACCCAAGCCTGCAGGACCAGGGAAGCCTGGCCGGGTGTGCACGCCCGCACCCCAGCCCACGGAGGTGACTCCAGGGGAGAGAATGCTCTGAAGAGGACCTGGATTCCCTGGGTGGGGCACTGGGGAGAGGCACTGGTCTAGATCTTGGGAGAGTGCTTGTGAGACCAGCTGAGTACACTGAGAAGGGAGAAAGGTCACACCAACAGCCCCTCAGCCTGCTGTAGCCAGTGAGACCAGAAAAACCGGTTTGGCCAGCTGGAAACCAACAAGAGGTGTTTTTTGTTTTGGGGTTTTTTTTGAAGTAATCTTTTATTTTTTTAACTTTATTATTGTTTTATCTTTCAGTACCGTTTTCCTCTCTTTCCTTCTTTCTTTCTTTCCAAACTTATCATTTTTTTATTCCCTTCCACTTTATTCCCGTTTTTTGTTTTATTCCTTCTTCCTTTCTTTCCAAACTTATCGTTTTTTTCCCTCCCTTCCACTGCCTCCCCCACTCCCCACCACAAGTGAGACAAAAAACTTGGAACTGTGAAAAGATCAGAGTTGGACCCAAAGAGGGGGAATCTCAACAGTAGAGAGAGACAAATTTCACTCTGCTATACCAGAGAAACTACAAGTTACTGCATATTCGTATTATTATTATTTTTATTATTCTTACATCTTTTATTTTAATAGTATCTTTGTATTCCTCCTCTTTCTGTATAGTCTTCTTTGCCTTGGCTGGTTATACTGTATCATTTGACAGGTTTCCCCTGTCTCCTCATTCATAGTGTATTGCTAATTTACTGTCCCTCACTTCACCTCTGCTCCATCAACACACTATTGAAGGTCTGATACTCCATATTCTTGGTATCTCATAGATTCTGTCATATGATTGTTGCTCTAGTATTATTGTGAATAATAGCTGTTCCATACTATTGTAAATACTACATAACACCCCTCCCAGATCTTAACCCACTTCATTTGTTTCCTAAACTATATTACTGTAGTGGTTAACTCTATTCTCTCTCACACTACACCTATCTACTATCCTTTACTCTCACCTTACTTCAGAATCTAACCTCCCACAACCTCACTGATTTCTAGATCCAACTCACAATCCATCCCTCCCCAACAAGAGTCTTATCTTCTTTCCATCCTTTCCAAAAAGTGGCTAGTTGGGTTGAAGATTACGGTTATCACTATACATAGCCAAAGGATCTTTTATCTCTTCTCCACCGGCTGCTACTGTAAATATCATAGAATACTCTCCTGCTGTCTTAAACCATTTTGCCTTCCCCTCCAACTGATCACAGAAAAATAGAGTAGTGGGAAGCGGTGAACACCAGGATACCCACTGGAAGAGGAAACCCAACAACAAAGTAACCACCAACAGATAACAACAGAAGAAGGTGAAGGAAAAAGTGGAAACCACACAAACCTCAACCCAAGACCTATGTGGAAATACAACTAAATAGTGGAGAAACTACCCAGTACAAACAACTGAACAAGAGCAAAAGAGAATCCTCAAAATCTTGTACACACAGAAGAACTAGCTTCAACACAACCTACCCTCACCAGCACAACAAATTAAAACAGGTAGTGGCCAGAGGGACCATCAGTTCACCAGCTGGTGGGAAGTACCCACAAAAGAAAGACCCCAAAACAACCAAAACCCAAAGACAAACTCAGACCCAACTGAAAGGACAGCCCAAGACCAGTGAGCTGGGGAGATCAAGGAGACTACACCACTGAATCTCACAGGTACTGTACCACAGAAGTTCACACTATAAATCCAGGGAGCCAGAACAAATCAATTTAAGAAGCTGAAGCTAACAAGAAGAGTCTCACAAATAATGGGCAGACAAAGAAACAATCCCCAAATGAAAGGAAAGGAGGAAGCCTCAGAAAGAATGCTAAATGAAATAGAGGAAAGTCGGCTATCAGATATTGAACTCAAAGCACTGGTTATGAGGAAGTTCAAACAGCTCACAATGAGCTGCCAGAAACTACAGGGGAATTACAATGAACTCACTGCAAACTATACCTACATGAAAAAGGAAATAGAAACTATCAGCAAGGGCCAAGAGGAAATGAAGAATACAATTTCTGAAATGAAGAATACAATTTCTGAACTGAAGAACACAGTGGAAGGAATCAAAAGCGGGATCGATGAAGCAGAAGATCAGATCAGTGAGTTGGAGGACAAAGTAGAAAAAAACTCCCAGAAATAGCAAGAAAAGGAAAAGAGGCTCAGAAAGAATGAAGAGGAATTAAGAGAAATGCAAGAGAATATGAAACATAATAATATAACAATAATAGCAATACCAGAAGGAGAAGAAGAAAAGCAAGGGATAGAAAATCTATTTGAAAAAGTAATGATGGAGCTCTGGCTGGTGTAGCTCAGTGATTGAGCGCGGGCCTGTGAACCAGAGAATCACAGTTCGATTCCCAGTCAGGGCACGTGCCTGAGTTGCAGGCCAGTTCCCAGCAAGGGAACGTACGAGGGGCAACCATACATTGATATTTCTCTCCCTCTTTCCTTCCCTTCCCCTCTAAAGATAAATAAATAAATAATTTTTTTAAAAAAGTAATGATGGAAAACTTCCCTAATTTGATGAGAGAAAAAGTCGCACAAATCCAGGAAACACAGAGAGTGCCAATCAAGAGGAACCCAAAAAGACCACTTCAAGGCACATCATAATTAAAATGGCAAAATTCCAAGACAAAAAGAGAATCTTAAAAGGCAGCAAAGGAAAAAAAGGAAGTGACATACAAGGGAGCCCCAATAAGGTTAGCTGCTGACTTCTCAATGAAAACGCTCCAAGCAAGAAGAGAATGGCAAGAAATATTCCAAGTAATGAGAACCAGAGGACGGCAACCAAGGCTACTTTACCCAGCAAGGCTCTCAATCAAGATAGAAAGCCAAATAAAGAGCTTCCAAGACAAAAAAGAGTCTAAAAGAATACACCTCCACGAAACCATCTCTGCAAGAAATACTAAAAAGAGTGCTTTAAGGAAAGGAAGGTAAAGAGAGAGACAAAAAGAGAGAGAAACACAGGTATAAAAATGGCAATGAATAAGTACCTATCAATAATAACCTTAAACCTAAATGGATTAAATGCTCCAATCAAAAGACGTAGAATAACTGAATGGTAAGAAAGCATGACCCACACATATGCTGCCTACAAGAGACCCACCTCAGGACAAAAGACCTATACAGACAAAAAGTGAAGGGCTGGAAACAAATTTTCCAAGCAAACAGCCAGGAAAAAGTAGCAATACTCGTATCAGACAAAACAGACTTCAAAAAATGGGCCATAAAGAGAGACCCAGAAGGTCACTTCATAATACTCAAGGGAAGAATCCACCAAGAAGATATTAACATCATAAATATATATATGCACCCAACATAGGAGCACCCAAATATATTAAAAAAAAATCTTAGAGGACTTCAAGAAAGATATTGAATCAATACAATTATAGTTGGGGATTTTAACACCCACTGTCAAAAACGGACAGATCTTCCAAACAAAATATCAACAAAGATACTGTGACATTGAACAAGGCCCTAGATGAAATGGACTTAACTGATATATATAGAGCCCTTCATCCCAAAGAAGCTAAATACACATTCTTTTCAAATGCACATGGAATATTTTCAAAGACAGACTACATGATAGGACACAAAACAAGCCTCAACAAATTGAAGAAAATTGAAATCATCCCAAGCATTTTCTCCAATCACAGGGGACTGAAACTGGACATCAACCCCAAGGGAAAAGACCCAAAACGCTCAAATTCATGGAAATTGAATAGCATGCTATTAAACAACGAATGGGTCAAGAATGAAATTAGGGAAGATATCAAAAAGTTTCTGGAAACAAATGAAAATGAACTCACAACAACTCCAAACTTATAGCACACAGCGAAGGCAGTCCTGAGAGGGAATTTCATAGCAATACAGGCCTACCTAAAAAAGATAGAAACATTTCAAACAAACAACCTAACCCTATGCCTACAAGAACTTGGGGAACAAAAACAAAGACAGCCCAGAGCAAGTAGAATGAAGAAAATAACCAAGATCAGAGCAGAATTAAATGACATAGAGTCTAAAAACACAATTCTAAACATCAATTAATCCAGGAGCTGGTTTTTTGAACAGATAAACAAAATCGACAAGCCTTTAAGCAGGCTCATCGAGAAAAGAAGAGAGAGGACCCAAATAAACACAATCAGAAATGAAAGAGGAGAGATTACAACTGACGCCACAGAAATACAACAGACTGTAAGATATTACTATGAAGAACTATATGCCAAGAAATTTGAAAACTTAGGTGAAATAGACAAATTTCTAGAAAAATATAATCTTCCAAAACTCAGTGAAGAAGAAGCAGAAAGCCTGAACAGACCAATAACAGCAAATGAAATTGAAGCAGTAATCAAAAATCTCCCAATACACAAAAGCCCTGGACCAGATGGTTTCACAGGAGAATTCTACAAAGCATTTAAGGAACCGCTAACCCCTATCCTTCACAGACTATTAAAAAAATGCAAAATGATGGAAGACTCCCAAATTTTTTTATGAACCCAGCATCATCCTAATCCCCAAACCAGATAAAGACACAACAAAGAAAGAAAACTCCAGGCCATTATCGCTGATGAACACAGACACTAAAATCCTCAACAAAATATTGGCAAACTGCATTCAACAATACATTAAAAAGATCATACACCATGACCAAGTGGGATTCATCACAGGGATGCAAAGATGGTTCAATATTCACAAATCAGTAAATGTAATATATCACATAAACAAAAGCAAAGACAAAAATGACATGATCATATCAATAGACATAGAAAAAGCTTTTGATAAGGTACAATACCCATTTATGATAAAAAAAAAACACTCAGCAAAGTGGGAATAGAGGGAGCATTCCTCAATACAATAAAGGCCATATATGAGAGACCTACAGCCAACATCATACTCAATGGGCAAAAACTAAAAACTTTTCCACTAAGATCAGGACCAAGACAAGTTTGTCCACTTTCGCCACTTCTATTCAATATAGACAGTATTTAGAAGTTTCAGCCACAGTGATCAGATAAGAAAAGGAAATAAAAGACATCCAAATTGGAAAGGAGGAAACAAAACTGTCACTGTTGGCAGATGACATGATAGTGTACATGGAAAATCCTATAGACTCTACCCAAAAACTGCTCGACCTAATAAATGAATTTGGCAAAACAGCAGGATACAAAGTCAATATACAGAAATCAAAATCGTTTTTTTATACCAACAATGAAACAGCAGAACCAGAAATCAAGAAAAAAATCTCATTCGATATAGCAAAAAGAAAAATAAAATACCTAGGAATAAACCTAACCAAGGAGGTAAAAGACCTGTATGCAGAAAACCATACAACACTGAAGAAAGAAATCAAGTAAGACACAAACAAATGGAAACATATACCATGTTCATGGAATGGAAGAATTAACATCATCAAAATGTCCATACTACTCAAAGCAATTTACAGATTCAATGCAATACCTATTAAAGTACCAATGACATATTTCACAGACATAGAATAAATACTTCAAAAATTTATATGGAACCATAAACAATCCCGAATAGCAGCTACAATTTTGAGAAGGAAGAACAAAGTAGGAGGAATCACAATACCTGATACCAAACTGTATTACAAGGCCACTGTAATCAAAACAGCCTGGTACTGGCATAAAAACAGGCATATAGACCAATGGATCAGAATAGAGAGCCCAGAAATAAACCCAAGTCTCTATGGTCAATTAATATTTGATACAGGGGGCAGCAACATAAAATGGACTAAAAATAGCCTCTTCAACGAATGATGTTGGGAGAACTGGACAGCTATGTGCAAAAAAGTGAAACTCGAGCACCAACTTACACCATACACCCAAATAAATTCAAGGTGGATAAAAGACAAATATAAGCCGTGAAACCATTAAAGTCTTGGGGAGAACATTGGCAGGAGAATCTCAGATATTTCAGGCAGCAACATTTTTACTGATATGTCCCCTAGAGCAAGGGACATAAAGGAAAGAATAAACAAATGGGATCTCATCAAAATTAAAAGCTTTTGCATAGCTAAAGAAAACAGTATTAAAATAAAAAGAGAGTGAACTATATGGGAAAACATATTTGCCAATGATACCTCAGACAAGGGTTTCATCTCCAAAATATACAAAGAACTTACACGACTCCACTCTAAGAAGACAAACAACCCAATTAAAAAGTGGGAAAAGGACTTGAACAGACATTTCTCCAAGGAGGACATACAGAAGATCCAGAGTCACATGAAAAGATGCTCAATACCACTAGAGATCAGAGAGATGCAAATTAAAACCACAATGAGATACCACTTTACACTGGTCAGAATGGCCATCATAAACAAAGCAACAAACAACAAGGGATGGAGAGGATGTGGAGAAAAAGGGAACCCTAATGCATTGTTGGTGGGACTGCAGACTGGTACAATCACTATGGAAAACAGTATGGAATTTTCTCAGAAAACTAAAAATTGACCTTTTGACCCTGCAACTCCACTGCTGGGATTATATCCTGGGAACCCTGAAACACCAGTCCGAAGGAACCTGTGCACCCCAGTGTTTATAGCAGCACAATTTACAGGAGCCAAGAATGGGAAGCAACTTAGGTGCCCATCAGTAAATGAATGGATCAAAAAACTATGGTACATTTACACAATGGAATTCTATGCAGCAGAGAGGAAGAAGGAGCTACTACCCTTTGCAACAACATGGATGGAACTGGAAAGCATTATGCTGAGTGAAATAAGCCAGGCAGTGAAAGACAAATACCATATGATCTCACCTTTAACAGGAAGCTAAACAACAGAACAAACAAGCAAGCAAAATATAACCAAAGACACTGAAATAGAGAATAGGCAGACAGTGACCAGAGGGGAGAGGGGAGGGAATTTTAGGGGAAAAGGGGAAGGATTTACAGGAACTAGTATAAAGGACACATGGACAACAACTAAGGGGGGTGGAAATGGGAGGGAGGTGGGGAACACGGGGGGCGGGGGGTGGGCTGGGATGGGAGTAAAAGACAGAAAACTACTTGAACAACAATTAAATAAATTTAAAAACAAAATCTTAAATGCATATAGCTGTTATCTAGCAGTTATACTTCAAAAACATAAAACTAAAAAGGACTGAATCTCAGGATACATTATTAAGTGGGAAAAAAAAGCAAATTCATAGTAGTGAGTATAATATACTACCATTCCTATTTTTTTAATACACACACATTTATATTTGTATATGCACAAAGAATATATATTCAGTGATAAACAAGAAAATAAGTGATGGTCATCTGTAGAAAAAGGAGGTAGATGGTTGTGAAACAGGAATAAAAAGGAAATGTACTTTTTACCAGGTACCATTTTGTGCATTCTGAATTTTGTACCAATTTGAATATTAATTTGAATACTAATACTCAAAAAAAATAAAATGAGTTTATTCATATTTATTTTAATGAGGGTTTCTAAGTAACAAATTGAGTTGAGAAATAAAATAAGCCTAACAAACTTTTTTTATACTCAGACTCAAACTCTTTTTGCTGCTTTCTCTAATGAAGATAGTAGTAGCCAGTCATCCAGACTAAACTGACATTCCTGCAAATGACTGTTTTCTCCAAATCTCCATGGAGAGCTGGCCAGGGCCAGAAAGAGCACCACATGTTCACACATGTAGCTTAATCCTAGTGCCTCAGTGCCTGGAGTCAGGAGAAGAACAGATCCGCCTGGCTGGATGTCCCAGGCCAGGATTCACTCACCCGATCATAGGTGTCCCCTTCCAGTTCTCCCCACTTCCTGCCATCCAATGAGGTGACTCGAACTCGACTCTTATCTCTGATATCTTGAGGTACATAGCTGTGAAGGACCTTCTGAAGTCTGCCTGTTCGGGAAGTGGAGAGATCATTGGCAGCAAGATTGCCTGTGGGAATATAAATTTTAGGATTGTTTCCTTACTTCTGTAAAAAATGCCATCGGGCCCTGGCTGGTGTGGCTAAGTAGACTGAGTGCCAGTCTGCAAATTGCAAGGTCGCTGGTTTGATTACCAGTCAGGGCGCATGTTTGAGTTGCAGGCCAGGTCCCCAGTTGGGGGCATGAGAAAGGCAACTGGTCAATGTTTCTCCCTTCCCTCTCTTGCTGCCTCACCTCCCCTCTCTCTAAAAATAAGTAAATAAAATCTTTTTTAAAATAAAAAATAAATTTAAAATGCCATGGGAATCTTGATAAGGATTGCATTGAATTTATAGATGGCTTTGGGTAGTACAGATATTTTAGTCCTGGAGATAAAGAAATTTCCGAGGCCATGGCCTAGTGAAACACCGCACAAGCAAAGGCTGCAAAAAGAAAAGAAGGTGCCCAAGTCCCTGATGATTGTGGACCCTCCATACCAGCTCTCGACTGCTCACATCCCAGTTCCTTTCATGAAAGAAAGAAACTTTTCATCTTGAAGCCAGTTCATTGAGCTTTTTATTGTATATGATAAAAATTTAATCCTTATTGATTCACCATCTATCTTGTTCATTTTCCCTTTTGTAACAGACACAAGTTCAAGAAATATCTCACTGTGCTCTTAGTTCTACAATCAAAAAAATATTACTGCCCTGGCTGGTGTAGCTCAGTGGATTGAGCATGGGCCTGAGAACCAAACAGCCGTGGTTCAATTCCCAGTCAGGACACATGCCTGGGTTGCAGGCCAGTTCCCAGCAGGGGACACATGAGAAGCAATTATACATTGATATTTCTCTCCCTCTCTCCTTCCCTTCCCCTATAAAGATAAATAAGTAAAATCTTTTAAAATGTATATTACTGAAAGCTTCATGATAAATGCAATTGATACCTGACCTCAGAGTCAAGAAGTGAAATGGAAGTGGGAAGTGTGGTCAAAAACTACACAGTACATACCTTATTTAATGGGAATGATCGCTACTATAAACCAGTTTTAGTGTTCCCAAAGAAATATGATCCCAGGTTTGGAGGACACTCAAGGAAGTAAAAATTGGACTCTATGTTCAAGAGGAATTTGTAGTTGGATATAAACTGAAAACAGAGAATTTGGGTCCAGTTCTGGCTCTACCTTCAACTTACATAAAAGATTTAAGTTATTTAATCTCTCCAAGTCTCAACTTCCCCCTCCAGGAAATAAGAGGGCAGGACTACACTACTAAAATGGTAAGCCTTGGGCCTGTCACCAAGGAGTTCACAATCTTGAAGAGGGAGAAGATGCATATCCAGTAGAGCTCTGATGCAAGGCTAATAACATGCTAACAATTGCAAGAGTGATGCCCATGGCTGGGCACATAGGAGACAGAAGCACCACTTCTCAACTGGTCAGTAGAGATCATGAAGGAAGGCTTCCAGGAGGTGGCACTCTTGAGCTAAGGCTTGAAAGTTAGAAGGATATAGACAAGCCAGCTGCGACTGAGTAGGAGTATTCTAGAGAGAAAACATTCAACAAAGGGGGAGGCTAATTCGGGCAATAAAGAGTAGCAGGATATGGCCGAAGCACATAAAGCCTGGGGAAGAATAACATATAAAGCTATAAAGGGTCCCTGCAGCCAGATCTTATTGCTTTAGCTGGCAGGCCAAGGAAATAGAACTTAACCTTAGAGACAAAGTAAACAGATGAAAAGGAGTGAAAGTATCATGGGGTAGATTGACCAGGGTGCTACTTTAATCTGCCTTCAGAGACCTTGCTCTGCTCAGCAATCTTCCTTGGTCAAGTGACAGAGAAATAGAGGAAATAATCACCAATAGAAAAATATACCAGTTTAGTAAGCAAGCACTATCCCCACTCCAACCATAGGACCAGAGAACTCATCATATTCAGTGTGCCCCTGACTGAGTGAGGTAGGAAGCCCTCCCTGCCCCAGACACCAGCACTCTGACTTACGGCAACAACCAGTCTGAAGCAATGCTAGTGTCTTTCCCCCAGGGGCTGCACATAGGTCAAGCACTGTGTCTCCAGGCTGCAAGCCAAGGGCCAGGACAGGCAGCAAAGAGGCAGCATCCATCAGGTAGTAGTCCATGACACCCAAGCTGCCAAGCCTAGAAGAGAGAAGCGCACCTTATCATCAAATTCCAAGTCCATGCCCTCGAGGGTTACTGAGCTCTACTCAGCAAAAACTCATTTCTCAGACCCACACTCATTTATTTACTCACTCATCCATTCACCTACACAACAGTCAGAGTAATTCTCTTTTTTTTAAGATTTTATTTTTAGAGAGAGGGGAAGGGAGGGACAAAAAGAGGGAGAGAAACATCAATGTGTGGTTGCCCCCTGTGCACCCACTACTGAGGACCTAGCCCTCAATCCAGGCATGTGCACTGACTTAGAACAGAATCAGTGACCTCTTGCTTCATAGGCCGGCACTCAATCCACTGAGCCACACCAGCCAGGGCCTTTTTTTTTTTAAAGATATTATCTATTTATTTTCAAAGAGAAGGGAAGGGAGAGAGAAAAACATTGATCGGTAGTTTCTCACAAGCCCCCAACTAGGGACATGGCCTGCAACCCAGGCATTTGCCCTGACCACTGGAATGGAACCAGTAACCTTTCCCTTTGCAGGCCAGTGCTCAATCCACCAAGCCACACCAGCCAGAGCCAGAGAAATCCTTTTAAAACATAGATCAACTCACTCTAATCCAGCTCCACTAGCCATTTTGCTATTTCTTAATTAAGCATGCCTGCTTCTGTCTCAGGCTCTTTTGTTTGTTTGTTTGTCGCTGTACCTTCTGCCTACCATACTCTTTCTCCAACGATCCCTCATTTGTTTCCTCACTCCATCATGCTTCTCCTAAGAAGTTACCTCCTCAGAGAGGCATTGGCATTCCATGACTACTCCACCTAAAAAGAGAAGCCACCTACTTTTATCACCTGCTATCACTTCATCTTGCATTGTTTTTCTTTTTTCTTTTCTTTTTTTTTTGAAAAGGAGAAAACATTAAATTTATTTGGACTAAATTTAGAAAGAATAATGTTTATAACCAACCCTTGCATACATGAATATTTTTGTTAATATGCATTTTATCTTTTTTTAAATTAATTTTATTTAGTTATTTTTCAAGTACAGTTTTTTGCCTATTTTTCCCTTCCCAGCCTCCCCCGCCCCTTGCTCCCCACCTCCCTCCCATTTCCACCCCCCTTAGTTCTTGTCCCTGTGTCCTTCCTATTTGTTCCTCCAAATCCCTCCCCCTTTTTCCCCTTAACTTCCCTTCCTTCTCCCCTCTGGTCACTATCCCCTTGTTCTCTATGTTTTTCTTTTTCTTTAAAGCACTTACTATTCATTTTATATGTATAGGTGTGTGTGTGTGTGTGTGTGTGTGTGTGTATGTTCCCCCTCTATTTCTCCCTATCAGAATGAGGCAGAGATTTTTCCTGATTTTTTCATTGTAACATCCCCAACACCTGAAACAGTGACTGACATACAGTAGGCACCCAGTTTTATTGGGTTACGTATTGGGAGATACAAACATTTGTAGATTCAGAAAAGACTGCTATCAATTATGCCTGTCAGAGACCTAAGTTAAGTCTGATAAAGGAAAAGGCCTTCATTAGGTAAAAAATAAAATAAAGGAAAAAAACAGGAGACTTGACTTGGGGTAGTAAATATACAATACAATATACAGATCATGTATTATAGAATTGTACACCTGAAACCTATATCATTTTATTAACCAATGTCACTCTAATAAATTCAATAAAAAATTAAAATACATAAAAAAGAATTAAATAAAAAATGAAGAGAAGCATTCCAAGCAGAAGAAAAAAGAAGCAAAGGAAGAGAAGCATGCAAACTCACAGTCTTCCAGAAGTAGTGATAATCTGGTGTGGTGGAAATGCCAGATGCATGGCTGTAGCCAGGTAGCTTGGTTGGTTAGAGCATTGTCCTGATATGCAAAGGTTGTGTGTTCAATCCCCAGTCAGGGTACATACAAGAGTCAACTGATGAAAGCATAAAACAAGTGAAACAACTCTCTCTCTTTATCCCCACTCTCTCTCTTTCTTTTTCTCTTCCCCTTCCTCTCTCTCAAATCAATAAATAAAAAATTATATAAAAAATAAATACAAGGTGATAAGATTGAGGCTGGAGAGCAGATAAAGGCCAGGTTGGAAATAATCTTAAGCCCTTTGCTAATGAGTTAATATCTGTACGCAGATACCGGAAGTTCCAGGAAAATGATATGATCTGAAGTTTTAGAAAGCTAGGTGGTCTAGAAAGAACAAATTTAGAGATACTAGTGAGAAGGCTCTTACAAGAGTCCAAGTAAGAGCCAATAAGGCATGAAGAGAGGCAGCAATGGTATGATAGAGAGAGGGACAACAGACAAGGACCTAATGGTCACAGAAGGACTCCTCATTGCCAGACCAGCTAAAAAGGGCAACTGGCGGTACATCCATTCCCCATCCCTCATCCCCCATCCCCCTGCCTGAGACAGAGCTCACCATGGAGAACCACTGGAGTCAGACTCAAGGAGACAGAAACCTATTCCTTGCTGCCCTGACAGGAAGGCTCTGGGAGAAAAATATGACAAGACATAAGACATAGATCACACCACTGTGGGTCAGCTACAAAGAGCTGCATCCCAGGTTGTGAAGCTGTGACACCTCCAGCACTCAGAAATGGGCTCAGGCTACGAGGGGATATTTTCAAAGTTAAATCATGCTTGGATTGTCTGTGAAACTATGTGCCTCATGCCTCACGAAGGAGATGAGAAGAAAAGCATTCAACTGCTATCACGTCAGCACTGGCCCACAAAGCCCACTCTCCTCCAGTTCCTTCCTTTGGGAACCATCACTCCTTAACATTTTTTTAAAGTTCAGAGACAATTTTGAGAACATACTAAAAGCTACAGCAGCTTTCCAAAATAAGCACAACTTTTCAGATAATTTCAGGAGATCCCTGAATAAATATATCCTTGAATTCTTTTTTAAAAAATATTTATTTATTTATTTATCTTTAAAGGGGAAGGGAAGGAGAGAGGGAGAGAAATATCAATGTATGGTTGCCTCTTGTGCAATCCCTGCTAGGAAATGGCCTGCAACCCAGGCATATGCCCTGACTAGAAATCGAACCGTGGTTGTTTGGTTCACAGGGCTACACCAGCCAGGGCTATCCTTGAATTCTTGAATGGTTAAGATCCCCCTGACTTATAGGGAGCCCATCAAGACAAGAAGAAAAAAAATCCCAAACATATAGTGGTTGCTTCCCTGACTGCTTCTCAAGGTGTCCTTCCTGAGTAGCAGGAAAGCACCTCAGACAACTTAGGAAACTACATGGTTCTTATTCACTCCATGGTTCTGCCTAAAGCCAATGCCTCCAAATTCGTCCCGAAACCTGCACCAGTCTATCCGCCTTCCCCCACAGTGACTAAAATTATCTTTCTGAAGCACTACTTTGATGAGATTAATATCAATAGTAAGATACAGTATTTATGAGTGACAAATTGGAGGTATTTATACTAGGTGTTTTACATGCATCATTTCATTTAATCCTCACCACAACCCTATGAGGCAGGAGAATCCAAATTCCAGAGCCAGTCTGCCTGGATCTCAAATACAGCCCAGTTAGTTGCTCATTAGTTGTGTGACCTCAGCAAATTACTCAACTTCTCTCTGCCTCAGTATCCTCATCTGTAAAGACAATATCCACCAGATAGCTTTACTGTAAGGATTAGAGAAATCAATGTAAGTCAAATGCTTAGAATAGTGGTTGGCACACGGTACACTATAGTGTCAGCTATTACTACCATTATTTTGCAGATAAGGAAAGCAAGGCCCAATTATCCAATGCCACATGTCTACTAAATGATGAAGGCAGGATCCAAATCTAGGATTTCTTGACTCCAAAGCCTATGCTTATAACCACTGTGCATTATTGCCTTTCCCCTACTCAGAAACCCTTTCTGACAGCTCTCTAAAACAGACCTCAATTTACAGCAACATGTACTAAACAGCATGTGGTATGAAGCCACCTAACCCCGGCAACTCCAGCTATTTTTAAAGAACCCTGGGCCACCAAAAAAAAAAAAAACAACCCTCCCCCAACCTTCAAGATCCTGGCATTTAAGATTCCCACATATGGCCCCCATATACTTTTCCAGCCTCATCTCTTACTACTCTTAGGCATACAGGCTTCCTTCAGGCCGGTTGTTAGGACTATTGCAGAAGCTTCCTAAACATTTCTAGCCTATTTCTACCCTTGCCCCCCTCAATATGTTTTCCACACAGCAGCCAGAACAATATTTTAAAAATTCAAATCTAGTCATATCATTGCCCACCTTAAAATCTTTCAGGGTTCCTTCCCTCTTACCCTTAGAGAAAAAGTCAAAAATCACATATGGCCACAAATACCTTTATAATCTGGCTTCTGTCTGCTTCTGGAGCCTCATGTTTAGCCCCTTACCCCCATCCCATCCTCATGCCACCAGCTTTAACTCTTACTCACTTACTCAGTTTTCAAGTCTTAGCTTAAATTTCATGTCCTCAGAAAAGACTAGGTTATATCCCCTAATAAGACTTAATAGCATTTTGCGATTTTCCTTTGCAGTACTTAACAAAATCACAAATAGTTTTTTTTTGTTTTTTTTTAACAGCTGTCTTCCTCACTAAACTGCATGCTCCACAAGGGCTTGTGCACCAGTAACCCAGGCACTTAAGAATGCCTGGCATTTGGTTTACAATAAAATTTTGTTGAAGAAATCAATCCATCAGAGATCAATTCCACATTCTAACTAACGCTGTTAGTTAGATCTCTCCTTTTCTCAATATGTAAGGCACAATTTAGCATTTAATTACAGTCTTTTCTCATTCAACTTCATACATATCTGAGTATTGAATCACAAGACCAGAAGTTTTACTTTCTTTTTACTGGACTTATACTAATTCTGTGCCCCTAGGCAAGCCCCATTTCCTAGGCAAGTCCCACTTCTTCTTTAGTACCATGAGTTACTTTTCCTATCCAATTTGATGGGTGGTTATAAGGGAAAATGAGAAAGCAGTTGTAAATAATACACATTTTAACTGGACAAAGTGTTAGTAAATGCTCAAGTAAGAGGTGGCAGATCAGAAAAGGTTCAAAGTCTAGGTCCTAGTGTTAGATCACTTGAGTCTAAATACTACCTGTACCACTTGCTCTCTAAGGGACCTAAAGTAAACAAGTACCTTAACTTCTCTGAAGCTTAGTTTCCTCAAATGTGAAGAGGACCAATAATATCACCTGTGGGGGCTGTTAACAGAAGGAAAGAAGATAACATATGTACAGCACTTAGAAAAATGGCTAGCATGTATAAGTACTCATAAATATTAGCAATCTCAATTAAAGAAGGCAAGAGCTGGATCTCTTCCTGTCTACTTCCAGCAGTCACTCAGGACAGCCCCAGCCATGGCTCCAGATCCTACCTGGCAGGAGGGAAACGGCTGACATTCCCTCTGGTGAAAGTGAAGCATCGAAGGTTTGGACTGCAGGCCAAGGAAGCCGGGGATGGAACAGCCATTTGGCCACTCTCAGGCTCCAGTCCCCCGTGGGAATGGGCTTTATTCACAAAGTCCCTGGCACACAGTTGCTCCAGTTCAGCACTCACATGATCACAGGCAGCAAAATTATTGACCAGGGCACCATACTTCTGCTCTGAGAGGAGACTGACCCGGATTGATGGCCAAAGATCCCCAAACTGCACACCATAAGTCATGTCAAAATTCTGCAGAGCCAGTCGAGTGGCAGGAAATTTGGGTTCTGTGGCAGCCTAAAAGGGAAAGAACAGGATTACTGCTCTTCTAGACTTGCCTCTATCCACTTTGTTATAACCCTACCAATTCCTCAGATCTCTAAATCTGATGTGGATCCAGTAAGTGCTCACTCCTGCCTTTGGACCCTTCCTCTGCATGCCACAGAGAGAAGGGTCCTCTCTCCTCTGCATGTGTGGGAGAGAGAAGTGGTGAAGAGCTGGCCTTCTGTCTCAGGGTTGTGAGAGAAAGGAAGTTATAGCTCTCATGATAGCATGTGGGATCCACCAAGAAAGGGAGCATTTGAGTCCTTGGAATAAGAGGAACTTAACAGAATGGGAGCTCAGAAAAGGACTCTTGAGGAAAATCTACAGAAGATTGGAAGAAACTATGGAAGCCTTTGGGGAAGTTTCAGGCTAAAACAAAGGACTCTCTCATTCCAAACAGTTCTTCCACTTTTCTAAAGCATTTTCATGTCTCCTGTCTTATATGAGCTCCACAATAGATAGCTCAGTGGGAGACAAAAAGTATCAGCCTTCCACATTTGATGGAGATGAGGGCGACTTACCTAAGTTCATACAGTGGTGGACACCAAAATGTAATCACAGGGTGGAGGGTCATTTTGGGTGAGTTTCCAGATCCCAGGGAGGTAGGAAGAGGAGAGCTCATAGAAACCTTGAAGTATGAACCAAAATGGGTACTTCTAGGATAACTGCTATGGGGGTAGCAGATAGGGATACCAGTCAGGCTTGAAGAGCATGAAAGTAGATTAACAGGAAAATGAAGACCTCTCAGCTCAGGAGTCTATATGTTGGTCCTGATTGCCACAGCTGGGACGATTACTGGCAGTCTTGTTCCTGTGAATTTTGCCCTGGTCTGGATTTCTGGTTTGGTCAGAACTCTTATTCCAGCCCTCATTTCTTATTATGATAAGGGCTCTTACTCCGACTATGACTCTTGCCAAGGCGAAGACTCTTGATCTGGCTCCTGCTGTGGTGGGAACTCTTGCTCTTGCCTTGCCTTTCACCATGGTGAGGACTCTTGCTTCGACTCTGACTTCTGCTATGGACACTCTTGCTTCGGCCCTGACTTTTGCTACACCGGAGACTCTCACACTGATCCTCACTTTTGCTTTGTTGGGGGCTATTGCTCCGGCTCCGACTTTTGCTTTGATGGGGACACCTGCTCCGGCTCTGACTTCTGCTTGGGAGGGTATTCTTGTTCTGGCTGTCATCACTCTGGCTTTGACTAATAATAACAGTTGAACTACAGCTGGGATTAGTGCTACAGCTAGGATTAGTGTTAGAGCTGGAACTCATGGATGTTGGCAATGGACAGCTGTAGGGTATCTGGGGTGTCTCTTTAGGAGAGCCTTGAGTAGCCACAGAGTAGACATGAAGGCCACAGGGCACAGTATCAGACTGGCCCCGAGTTCGGGGGACAATGGGTAAACTTGAGGGGCCAAAAGGTGTTCTCAAAGGGATAAAAGAATAGATGTGGGTAGAACATGGAGGTCCTACAGGCTGACAATGGGGTTGCGGTGGGCCCCTGGGAGTGCCATGGGTACCACAAGGAGGCACCATGGACTGGTTATGACATTGGGGGGGATCTGTGGAACCAAAAAGTGGAAAGGGATCAGGGGTGGGGGGAACCACAGAATATATATGAGTACTGCAAGGGGCTCCTATAGTGGGTCCTTGGGGATGGCTCTGAGCATAAATACTGGGTAAAACAGGATCACAAGGAAGATGAATGGGAAGGGAAGTAGGAATAACAGTTTTGAGGGCTCTAGGAACCAGAGTAGGTAAGACAGTCCCTTGGGGAAGTTTTTTGGGGCAGGAATTTGAACAAGTTGTAGTGGATGTCACCTCTTGTATCGTCTCAGAGAGACCAGAAGGGTGGGAGGGAGGTGGAGGAGAGGCACTGACCTCAGGGGGCTTGGGTTGATCAGAAGGAGTGTTCTGGGCAGTGGTGACAAGGGAGTAACATCTGTGGGGAGCACATGGCTGTTTTAACTCTGGGGATTTGGGGCACTTCACTTGGGGGCAAACTGGGATAACGAGAGGGGGTTCATTATAGCTTCTACGGGGAGGTGACTGAGGTGAAGATATAAACTGATTACCCATGGGTGAAGGGAAAGAGAAGGCAGAATAAGGACAGTGAGAGGACAGGGGAGATGTTTCCTGGGAATATGAGGAACCAGAAATTGTGGCACCAGTAGAGAGGTAAGAGCTCCCATCAGTATCCCAAGAGAAAACTGACTCAAAGCAAGGCTTCCTGGGAGCCTGGGACTGGGATGAGCAAGAAGAACCAGTAATCCCAGGGGATAAACAGATGACACAATAAGGGCTCCCAGGGGCCGATGTGTGGGCCTCTGGGGGAAGATGGGAATCATAATTCAGGCCTTCCTCAGGTGAGCTAGAACAGCCAGGTGCATTTGCTGGAGAAGAAAGTGGAGAGCCACAATAATTTTTCACAAGGGGTGGATCAAGCTGTGGTTTAGGTTGAGAAGAGTCTGGAGGCTTAAGACAGCCTTGGTAAAACTGGCCAGTGGGTGGGGAAAATGCTGAAGGAGGAGGAGGATCATTATAACTTCTCCTTGAGGAACAGGGAGGGGACAGAGGGGAGATCTGTGCCCTGTAGTAAAGGGAAGGGGAAATTACAGGTCTAGATTCCATGGGCCGGTGAGTAGGGGGAGGTGAAATTGTGGGACCAGTTTCCAAAGGGACATGAATGAGGAGAGGAGAGGTCACTGGGCTGGTTTGTGGGGGCCGATGAGTGAAAGGAAGGTAGGTGACTGGACTTGTTACCAGGGCTGAAGGATATTCAGCAGAGTAACAGAGGTAAGAGTTCTGGTCAATATAAGGGGTTCGGCCACAGGGACGTGGTGTTCTCGGGGGGCTCGGCAAGCTACAATTAGGGCTCTGCAGATGGAGAGGAGGTGACCCCATAAGTTTGGACCTGTCAAAGCAAGGGCTCCGAGGGGGAGAACCCGAGCGGATAGACTCGCGGCAGTACTGCCTTCTGAAAAGTGGAGAACAGGGTTCAAAAGGACATCTCACCAGACGCAGAGGAGGTTGTGGGGGCGGGGAGAAAATCGGTTCGGGTAGGGAGCCGGGCGTGCCCGTTTTGGAAGGAGTACCAGGGTCACTGGAGAACTGGGGAGAAGTCAGAGGATGTGGAGAGTCGGTGCACCTTTTGCCCGGGTTTGGGGAAGGGCCGGAGGTATGGCCAGGGTGGTCGCTGTACCCTTTTCTGGGCGCCAGAGGCGGCTCGAGTGTGAGAAAGGGGTTGAATCCTTTCCCGGAGGGCAGCGGAAACCCAGAAAGGAAGGAAAAGTCGCTCTGGCATTCTCCGGGGGGTGAGGGCGGTCGGGCTGAAAGTTCCATAAAGAAAGAAGAAGAGGTCGTGTGTGTGTTGGGGTGGGGGTGGGGTAAGAAAGAAGGGGAGGGAAGGGAAAGGGGAGGAAGGGAAGTGGAAGGAGTAGAGAGGATCCAGGGGAAGATATCCGCGAGCTGGAAACTAGAGGCGGTAACGTAACCGGAAGAATGACGGCGGTGGTGATGACGTAACTTAGAGAGGCGGAGTCAGGGGGCTACAGACCTGACAAGAGAGTCCAAGACTTATGGCGAAATAAAGGGCTGAAGAGGCGCTGAAGATACAGACTTGATCGAGAAAAGCCTCCTGATGTCCCCTGAGGCGCGGGGGAAGAGAGACCAAAAGCGCTCCAGAGGGGCAGGAGTGGAGAACTTGAGTGTAGTGCGAAATGGAAGGGCCGGAGAAGTTTCTGGAGGGGCGGCCGACAGAGGCCAGTGTCACTGTTTCCTCCTGGGCCCCGGGCTGGACCTTACCCATTTCTTCTTATATCGATGTCTCCGCGGGACCTTTGCGAAATCCGCTCGCTTCAGCAGGTCCCGAACACCCCTTACTACCAGCGCCGCCATGTCAGCGTGCGCTGCCGGGTAATTCCGACCGGAACAAAAACGCGAGACTCATAGGTTCCAAGAGGTGATGCGCGCGGGGCGGAACGAAAGAGGGAGGGATTTACGGCTGACTCCTCACCGGCCTTCGCTGACCTTTACATAGGTGCAAACCTCGCCCCTCCACGGTTCTTTTTGAGGATGGTGGAAAAGAGCAACCATTCGCACAGAATAAAATGGAGGCTCTGCCTGGATGCTTGGAGCAAAGGGAAAGCCTCCGTAAAAGTCCATACCCCAGTTGGGGAAATCAGGGAGGCCGAGGAGCTGGCAGGAATACTGAGTTAACTCGGCCAATAGTGGCAGGAAAGGCCTCTAGGAAGGCAGAAGAATTGCACGGAGAAAGATCCCGAGGTAGAGAAAAACGAGCCAAGAAGACGTGTAGGCAGAGATGGATTCATAGTGAAGCTAGTGAAAGCGTAAGTTTGTAGACCTGTCATTTGCACTGCTCCCTTCAAGGCCCAGTACCTAATGTATTATTTTTCTTAAAGAGGACCTCCCGAATTGTGTAAGCTTTGGGCTACACAAAACTTGAGTCCACCATAAGGAAACTGACTCCACCATTTAAAGAAGCCAGTGGAGAGGAGGGACATGATAAATGTTTTTTAAAGTGATCATCTGATAGTTGATGATGGGAGTAGGTGGGGAGTAGATGAGAAGATTTGATTGTATGTATGGATTAGTGTGGTGGCAGTGAAGATGGGGAGAAGAGGAGAGATCCCACTTATAATTAAGAGAGAAGTTACAAGATTTACTGACTTACAGGATGTACTGGCCCTATATGAAATAGTATATAGTACACCACCGGTCAAAAGCTGTCCTTTTACCCTGCTTTTAGTCTTACAACTTATAACATCTTATATGTATTTATTTTCTTATAGCCTGCAAAGTTACAATTTTCAATAGGTAAGAAACATGCACCCCCATGTTCATTGCAGCATTGTTTATAATAGGCAAGATTTGGAAGCAACTCAAGTGCCCACTAGATGAGTGGATAAAAAGCTGTGGTACATTTCCACAATGTAATATTATTCAGCAGTAAAGAAAAATAATAATAAGCAAACCTTATCATTTGCAACAGCATAGATGGACCTGGAGAGCATTATGCTAAGTGAAATAAGCCAGTCAGAGAAAGATAAATGCATACGTCTTCACTCATATATGGAATCTAATTAACAAAATAAGTTAAAGTAGAAACAAACTCATAGATAGAGAACAAACTGACAGCTGACAGAGGGAAGGGGAGTTGCAGGGCTAGGTGAAAAATGTGAAGGAATTAAGGAAAAAAACATCAAATAGACAAATGGTATGCTGATTACCAGAGGGAAAGTGGGGGAGATAAAAAAGGGTATAGGGTGAATAAATAATGATGGAAGGAGACTTCACTTGGGGTGGTGAACACACCGTACAACCAGTAGATGATGTATTATAGAATTGTACACCTGAAACCTATATAATTTTATTAACCAATGTCATCCCCAAAAATTCAATTTAAAAAGGTGAGTAACATAACTTTTATACAAATATAAAATGAACACATGCCAAAGATTTTCTTCATCACACTAAACTACTCATTCGTTATTATCCTAAATAATGTAGGAAACAAACACTAAGTTGGTAGGACTTGTTCAAATGAGAATTTGAGGTTCAAAGATTTAGATTATCAGCTAAAGGAATGCTAGTATTTGCAAAATCATTAATAACCTATTAAGGAGCAAACTAATGTTTAGAATGATCTTTTCCATCAGATGGAAATCAATTCCATCTCTACTGGACAAAATTACTATGGATAGCAATCATTTGCATTGCTCTCAGAAGAGAATCATTGACATTGTCAGTGGTTTTCTACAAGTTAACCTCTGCCCCTACAAAGTTGTAAGACAGTCAAGCCAATATAAAGTCAGTCAAAGGTATACACACACCAATACTACAATGAAAGAGCTCCCAGTAATCCTCTTTTGCCCTTTACACATTCCAGACTATTTTTCTGGACCTGAATTCCCTCCCTAGAATGTAATATTTAAAAGACCAAGGATTTGCCCTGGCTGGGCGGCTGAATTGGTTGGAACGTTGTACCATATACCCAAAGGTTACAGATTCGATTTCCAGTCAGGGTACATACCTAGGTTGCAGGTTCAATCCCACATCCAGGAGTATGCAAAGGCAACTGATCAATGTTTCTCACATTGTCCAGACAGATGTCTGTCTGTCTGTCTCTCTCCCTCCCTCTCGAAAATCAATTAAAAAACATACTTGTGTGAAAATTAAAGAACAATAAAATACAAGAGTAAGAATTTTGTTTAATTCATTGAATTATCAGCACCTAGAATTATATGTAGTACATAGGCAGCTCTGAATAAAATATTAATTGAATGAGTCAGTGAAAGATGATAAAGTAGAAATGTGAGTATAAACAAATTTTTCAAGAAGTTTATTCCAGGGACCTGGCAGTTGTAAGGTGGAGGGAGGTATGCATAGAGAAAAGCCTTTAAAAAAAAAAAGCTCAGAGACATTGAAATCCAGATAAGGAGCATGGAATGACCTATAGACTATTACACTAAGTGAAATAAGCCAGTCAATAAAAGACAAATACCATATGATCTCATTTATATGTGGACTCTAGTGAAGAAAAACTAATAAGCAAAATAGAATCAGAGGCAGACTTCTGGACAAGATGAAGGCATAGGTAGACACACTGTGCCTCCTCACATAATCAAAATAAGGACACTAAAAATTTAGAAACAAAATAACAATCAGAACTTACAGAAAATTGAACTGTATGGAAGTTGGACAGCCAAGAAGCTGAAATAGACACATTTATCCAGACCAGTAGGTGGGGCAAAGTCAGGCGGCTGAGTGGAGAAGGGTTATGGCACAAGAAGTGGTGACACTGGGCATGCAAGACAGCAGAGGGTGGACCCTGGGCACACGGGCAGTGGCTGGCAGACCCCAGGCGCAGGGTGGCAACAGGCAGACCCAGCAAGGTGGCAATTGTGAAGCGAGGCGCTGCGCACAAGGCGGCTGGTTGACCAGACAGCAGTCCCACATTTGTGTGCAGATAATTGGGGAGCGAGACAGACCGCACAGCCCAGGGTCCCTGTGCTGGGAAATAAAGCCTCAAAACACCAACTGAAAACACCTGAAGGGGTCGAGGCACAGGGAGAGAACCCCAGCCTCACAGGAGAGTTTGTTGGAGAGACCCACAGGGTCCTAGAATGTACACAAGCCCACCCACCCTGGAACCAGCACCAGCAGGGTTCAGTTTGCTTGGGAGAAGTGGCAGAAGGTACTGAGGTCCAACAGAGAGTGGAGTAAGCGCCATTGTTCCCTCTCAGACCCTGCCCCCACATATAGCATCACAACCCAGTAACGTGGGTGACCCAACCTGGTGAACACCTAAAGCTCTGCCCTTCAGTACGTAACAGGCAGGACAAGACCAAAAAAATGGCCAAAACAGAACAGATCAAAGCTCCAGAAATACAATGAAGTGACCAAGACATAACCAACCTATCAGATGCACAGTTCAACGCACTGGTGATCAGGATGCTCACAGAATTGGTTGAGTTTGGTCGCAAATTAGATGAACAAATGAAGGCTACAATAGTGAAATGAAGGAAAATGGACAGGGAACCAATAGTGATGGGAAGAAAACTGGGACTCAAATCAATGGAGTGGGTCAGAAGGAAGAAAGAAACAACCAAACAGAAAAGAAGGAAGAAACAAGAATTTAGAAAAAATGAGGAGAGGCTTATGAATCTCCAGGACATCTTTAAACATTCCAACATCCAAATCAGGGGTACCAGAAGGGGAAGAGGAAGAGCAACAAGTGGAAAAGTTATTTGAACAAATAATAAAGGAGAACTTCCCCAATCTGGCAAAGGAAATAGACTTCCAGGAAGTCCGGGAAGCTCAGAGAGTCCCAAAGAACGTGGACCCAAGGAGGAACACACCAAGGCACATCATAATTACATTACCCAAGATAAAAATGAAGGAGAGAATCCTAGAAGCAGCAAGAGAAAAGGAGACAGTCACCTACAAAGGAGTTCCCATCAGACTTTCAGCTGATTTCTCAAAAGAGACCTTACAGGCGAGAAGGGGCTGGTAAGAAGTATTCCAAGTCATGAAAGTCAAGGACCTACATCCAAGATTGCTCTATCCAGCAAAGCTTTCATTTAGAATGGAAGGGCAGATAAAGTGCTTCTCAGATAAGGTCAAGTTAAAGGAGTTCATCATCATTAAGCCCTTATTTTATGAAATGTTAAAGGGACTTACTAAGAAAAAGAAGATAAAAAACATGTAAAATGACAGCAAACTCACAATTATTAACCACCACACCTAAAACAAAAACAAACTAAGCAAACAAGTAGAACAGGAATAGAACCACAGAAATGGAGATTACATGGAGGGTTAGCAACAGGGGAGTGCGAGGAGGAGAGAGGGAGAGAAGGTACAAAGAATAAGTAGCATAGATGGTAGGTAGAAAATAGGGGGAGGGTAAGAATAAATAGGGGGAGGGAAATGTAGAAGCTAAAGAACTTAAGACACATGGACATGAACTAAAGGGGAGGAATGTGGGTGGGAGGGGTGTGCAGGGTGGAGGGGAATGAAAGGGGAAAGGGACAACTGTAATGGCATAATCTGTAAAAATTTTTTTAGATTTTATTTATTTATCTTTAGAGGGGAAGGGAAGGAGAGAGGGAGAGAAATATCAATGTATGGTTGCCTCTCATGCATCCCCTGCTGGGAACTGACCTGCAATCCAGGCATGTGCCCTGACTGGGAATCGAACCGTGATACTCTGGTTCACAGGCCCGAGCTCAATCCACTGAGCTACACCAGCCAGGAGTAAAATATATTTTAAAATTAAAAAAAATTAGAATCAGAGGCATAGAAATGTAGAGAAGGCTGACAGCTGTAAGGGGGGAGTGGGAAAGGGGACTGGTTGAAAAAGGTGAAGGGAAAAGCCAAAGAACATATATGCACAACCCACGGACATGGACAATGATGTGGGGATTGCATGAGGAAATAGGAAGCAGGGAAGTGGAGAGGGGCAAAGGGAGAAAAATTGGGACAACTGTAATAACAAACAATTATATATAAAAGTACAAATATAAATAAATGTAGATAAGGATCCAATGAAATGAAGAGAGATTGAATACACTGTAGAGGTACCTCAGTCACACCAATTCTCAAAGGCTTAAAGCAAATATGGAGTGTCAGGACCACAGCAAAAATCTTGTGAAGGGCCCCTTCACACTCCAAGCCTCAGCTTACCCATCTATAAAATGCTGGAGCAAAGGTTGGCCTGGATCAATGATTCTCAAATTTTCTGGTCTTAGGACTTTTTTATTGTCTTAAAAATTAGAGAATTATTGAGCTTTTGTTTGTTTATCAATATTAGCCAAGTTAGAAATTAAAACAATGGAAGAATAATTTTAAAAAGAAAAAGAACAAAGTTGAGTAAAAGGAACCAGAAAAACAACTTAAAAAATTAAAACAAAAATTTTAATTTTTGTCAATGATAATAAACCTATTACATGTTAACATAAACATCTTTGTGAAAAATAATTATATTTTCCTAACTGCCTTTTTCTTCCCTTTCCCTTTGTTGCATTAAGCTACTGGTTATGATTTATGGTTGAATCCAAGTAGTGGTGGTATAGACATCTTTGCCTAGTTCCCATTCTTAGAGGGAAAGCAGTCAGTATTTCACTAATATATATGTTAGTTATTATATGTTTCACTATTATATATGTTAGCTGCAGTTTTTTTGTTTTTTTTTTTAAGGTTTTACTTATTTTTTAGAGAGAGGGGAATGGAGAGAGAGAGGGAGAGAATCATCAATGTGTGATAGAAACATTGCTTCATTGCCTCTTGCACGCCTCCAGCTGGGGACCTGGCCCTTACCCAGCCATGAGTCCACCTGGGAATTGGACCAGTGACCTTTTTTTTTTAAAGATTATCTATCTATCTATCTATCTATCTATCTATCTATCTATCTATCTATCTATTTATATTTTTCCTTTTAAAAATTTTATTGATTATGCCATTACAGTTGTTCCATTTCTCCCTTCATTCCCCTCCCCTCCCCCACCATCCTCCCCCTTTAGTTTATGTCTATGTGTCACATGTCACAAGTTCTTTCTTTAGATTCTGTATTTCCCATACTATTCTTGCCCTTCCCCTGCTTCCCCTACCTACCGTCTGCTACTTATTCTCTGTATCTTCTCCCCACTTCTCCTCCTCCCACTCCTCTGTTGCTAACCCTCCACGTGATCTCCATTTCTATGTAAACCAGTGACCTTTTTGTTCATAGGCTGACACTCAACCCACTAAGCCACACCAGCCAAGGCAGAGTTTTTCTGTGTTTGTTTTAAAGAAGTTTCTTTTCTGGCCCTGGCCAGGTAACCCACTTGGTTACAGCGTCTTCCTGATATATCACAGTTGCAGGTTCGATCCTGGGTCAGGGATCAAGTAAATAAAATCTAAGCCTGATTTTTATTTTTAGACAGGGGAAGGGAGGGAGAAAGAGAGAGAAACACCAATGTGTGAGAGAAACATTGATCAGTTGCCTCCTGCATGCATCCCAATTGGGGACCAGGCCCAAAGCACAAGCAATGTCTCTGAGCAGGAATTGAACCAGCAACACTCTTCTTCGTGGGATGATGCTCAGCCAACTGAGTCATGCTGGTCAGGGCACATACAGAATTCTTGAGTCAAAATTTTCTTCTTTCACCTCTTTAAACATGAGTTGTTTCTTATGAATTGTGTAGCAATTCCTTGTGCCTCTATGTAATACATCTTTTAAAGATTTTTTTCCCACTAGTTTTAAACAGTTTGAGGATAACTGAGTTATGATTTCCATTGTGTTTATTCTGTCTGGGGTCTGTTGAGCTTCTGGGAACTATGAGTTTATCATTTTCATCAAATTCGGAAAATTTCAACCATTACTGCTTCAAGTATTTTTTTCTCTCCCCCCCTCTACTTCCACATTTTCCTTCTCTTCTGGACTATCTGATATTATCCTTTTATGTCCAAGGAAAATCCCACAGCATTTTCCTTGTTCATTTATTTTTACTGTTTTTTTTCCTCTTGTCCTTCGGGGTTTTGTGTGTATGTATGTGTGTGCTTCAGTTTTTATAGTTTCTGTTGCTCTGTGCTTCAAGAACATTTCAGTACACTGATTTTTTCTTCAGTATTTAATCCTTTGTTAATCTTATCCAATGAATTTATTTCAGATATATTTTTAAGGTTCAGAAATTCCATTTGATTCTTTCTTTCTTTTTTTTTTTTAAGGGAGAGAGGGAGGGAGAGTGAGAAACATCAATGTGAGATAGAAACATCAATTGGTTGCCTCTTGTGCACGCCCCAACTGAGAACTTGTTACCTGGGCATGTGCCCTGACTGGGAATTAAACCTTTGACCTTTCTGTTCATGGGATGGTGCTCCAACCAACTGAGCCACACCAGCCAGGACATATTGGAGAATATTCTATTGGTCGGTACTGACCTAGCCTATCCCTTGAGCAACATATGTAACACTAGCAGTACTGTGGATGGTAAGGGTGCTGAGAGGCTGCTCACAGAGCAAGCTGAAGATGAATACCAGAGGACTTGGATCTCAGCCAAAGGACAGTATTACAGTTACTAAACTTTCGGTCCTTTTGAAAGTCATGATCTTTTTGAAGAGGTTTTACGTGTGTGAAAAATGAACTTTTGCCCAGTCATCTTCTTGGATTATCACAAAAACTTTTCAGTTCAACCAAAATAAAATGAATTTTTCCACACTGAGAAACATGAGAAACACCCAGGCTCTGTTTGCTCCATTAAAACTGCAGATGGAATTCAAGGCAGTGCAACAGGTTCAGTGTCTTCCATTTCTTCCAAGCTCAAACCTTTCACTGGATATTTTGAGGAATAATGATAAGACTATTTGGTTTGAAGATGTTCTTAATGATCCATCACAAAGTGAACTAATGGGAGAACCACACTTGATGGTGGAATATAAACTTGGTTTACTGTAATGCAGTGTGCAGATCATGGAAATGGAGGGGCTGCATCTTGTTTATAGTCATCTTTTTACTATAATTGTATGTGTACAATATTAAAAGTGCTGACACATGAGAATTGTTGCCTAAAATATCTGATCATTTGAAATTATTTGGGTGTTTGTTTCATGGCCATGTGACAATTGAAAGCAATAGAGATGATTTTAAAACTCCTGATTTATATTAAAACAATATTGTTCTGTTAAAAAGTTGTTGCTAATGAATATTATACTGACAACAGGTTCTAGTTCAATTTATAATCTAGGTATTCCATAAATTGAATTTTGAATAGCCACTATCAGTATTTGAGTTTTCAGTCTTCATAGTAGCCTCTTTCAGAGGGAACATCTGTAATTGATTTCAGTGGTAACACTTCGAAGCTACTTTAGGATTATAGCTATTTTTGATTCTTTAAGATTGCAAAGTGTAAATTCAGTGGGTTTGATTTTAGTCTTGTCTTTAAAGTGAAAAATAAAGCAGTCAACAGATGCCAGTTTAAAAAAAATACTAGCAGTACTCTAGAGCCTCATCGCTATTTACTGTTATATGGGAAAACATGTCAAGTTCTAACACTAGACATTTTGGGATTATGATGGCTCACAGCTTGTACTGTTAAAAGACTTAAGTCATCCTCTGTTCTACACATTTCAGATTTACTGGGGGCTTTGGTTTTTAATAATTCCAAACTTGAACACTGATATATCACTGCCATCAAATATTTAGATTCAAGTTTACTAATTATCCCAATAATGCCCTTAATAACAAAAGGATCCAGTTTAGTATCATATGTTGCATTCAGTTGTCTTGGTTCTTTCTTTTTTTCCCCTTTTTATCCTTACCAGAGGACATTTTTTTCACTGCTTTTAGAGAGGAAGAGAATCATCACAGGAGAGACAAACATCGGTTTGTTGACTGGTTGCTTTGTATACACACCCAGACTGGAAACGAACCTGCAGCCCAAGTATAGTACACACCCTGGCCAGTAATTGAACCAGTGGCCCCTTTGGTTACAGAATGAGGCTCTAACCACTGGGCCACACAAGCCATGGCTGTCTTGTTTATTTGGTCTCCTATTTAGAAGGTATCCAGTTCTTCCTTGACTTTCACACCCTTGATGTAGTATTATTCTATACAAATTTAATAGAATGTCCCTCAATTTATCTGGTTAGATTCAACTTTTTTTTGCAGGAATTATAGTGATACATTTTTTCCTCATTGCTATCTGTAGGTGGTAGTTATTTGTCCCATTACTGGTGATGCCAGCTTTAATCCAAATTACTGCCTGCCAAGCTTCTCCAGTGTACTTTCTTTTTAATTAATTTGTATTGCCTTCTTCACCAAATTGTCAATTGATTCACTTAATTTGTATGGATTCATGGATTCCTATTTTATTCAACGGGCTATAACCTATACTGTCATCATACATTTTGATGCTCAAATTGTCCCAAACTTGACTAGTGACTTTAATATACTTTGGATATGTTCCTATCATTCTTTGAGCACTTCCTTTCTAGAACAAAATGTTCATTTCCAGCTTACCTTGTATTTTCCGTGCCTAGCTCTAGAATCACCCATTTCTCCAAGGGGTCCTGCCCTGTTCCTTTATTGGAGAAGGAAGCCTTCCCTCTTTGTGGGCTGAGCTAGGGAATGTTATATATTCCCTACACATACACATATTGGCATCTACATTTACTTACACTGAAATCTATTATTTATTTAGTTCATTGTTTTTTTTTCCTTTCCCATATTTGTAACTTCATTCTCTGATAGCTTCCATTATCTTCAATATATTTATTTACTGGATCAATCCCACCTGTATGTCTGTAACCAATCTCTCACTGCCAGCACTGTCTACCCAGGTGATCTTTTCTTACCTTAGACTCCAGTACCCCTCCCTCTACAAATCTACACTCTTCTTACTCCCTTTTTGTTAAAATTATTTTTTTAAGATTTTTATTTTTTAGAGAGTAAGAGGGAGAGAAACATTCAGTTGCCTCTCACGCCCCTGCAACTGGGGACCTGGCTGTCAACCCAGGCATGTGCCCTGACTGGGAATTGAAACTGGGAATTGAACCTGCTACCTATCAGTTTGCAGGCCCATGCTCAATTCACTTAGCAACACCAGCCAGGACACCAAAAAAAATTTTTTTTAAGAAAAGCAACCTGTTGGACACCGAGATCAAAAACTGTCAAGACACTTTAGAGATAAGCTTTATTATGAACTGGGTATTTAATAACGATATTAAGCAATTATCATTCATTTTATTATTATTTTTTAAAGAATGTATCTATTTTTTAGAGGGGAAGGGAGAGAGAAAGAGAAGGAGAGAAGCATCAAACCACCACCTCCTGCATACACCCCAACTGAGGAATGGGCCAGCAACCCAGGCATGTGCCCCAGCTAGGAATCCAACCAGCAACACTTCACTCTGCAGTGTGACGCCCAACCAATTGAGCCACACAAGTCTACTGTTATGAACAGGCTATTGTTCATTTTAAACGTGATAAAGGCATCAAAGTAAACCAAAAAAAGTCCTTATCATTAAAGAGATACATGCTAGTTGATGGGTACAGAGGTATTATTATTCTATCCCTGTTTGAAATTTTCAAATAAAAAAACTCTAAATAAAAGAAAGGTCTGTAGATTACTAGACTTTATTGAAGATGCAATCACTGCTAGTTACATGGGAACTATTGCCTAAGCAAATCCATGAGGTTCGCATGAACTTACAGTTACACAAATAAGAAACAAATGACATGTTCAAAGCCACGAAGAAGTGTCCTGATGTCCCGGTGGTGCCCACAGGTAAATGAGTCTATACATTTATTTCAAGCTGTTAAAGAGTTTGTGGGCCACCTATGGAGGAAAGAAAAGAAGTCATTAATTGCTGGCTTTAATGCCAAGGCTTACAAGGTTCTTCATGACCTGGAACGGTATTACCCCCTCCTCTCACCACTCCTTCCTATGTACCCACACCCTTCTGGGCTGTAGTGAGTTCCCTGCAGTTACCTGAATTTCTTTCCTACCTGGAACTCTCTTTTCCAGTTTTTCATCTTTTTCCTTTAGAATTTAAAATGAAAACCTTCTCTAAACAAGCCCTATACCCACACAAATCTGTCCCTCTGTTTCTCCTACAGAAACATATACCCCCCATATCACAGTGCTTATTAATTCAACAAATATTTATACAACATCTATATGCCAGGGACTGTTCTAGGTGCTGAGTTACAACAGTAAACACAACAATATCTCTCTCTCTTATGGAACTTAGAGAATAACAGAAATATAATATACACGAGACAAAAAAAATTTTAATTTTTAGAGAGAGGGAAAGGGAAGGAGAAAAAAGGGAGAGAAACACCAATTAGTTCTATCTTGTACACCCCAATCCATATGCCTGCAACTCAGGTATATGCCCTGGCCAGGTACTGAACCAGCAACCTTTTGGTTTGTGGGATGATGCCCAACCCACTGAGCCATACCAGTCAGGGACCATAAGGTTACTTCTGATAGTGATAAATACTGAAGAAAATAAAATGGGGTAGAGGGAGCATAGCATCTTTAAATATGGGGGTCAGCCCTGACCTGTGTGGCTCGGTTGGGCATGGTCCCACAAAGTAAAAGGTCGCCAGTTCAATTCCCAGTCAGGGCACATGCCTGGGTTGTCAGTTTGGTCCCTAGTCAGGGTACAAGAGGCAACCAATCAATGTTTCTCTCCCTCTTTTTCTCCCTTCCTTTCCCTCTCTCTAAAAATACACACATAATATCTACAAATAAATAAGGGGGTCAGTGAAGGCTATCCTAAGAGTTAGACCCAAGAGACTTACCAGTTTACTAACTATTCTCTGGCTCATAACTCAGTGAAAGAAGGGACCATGCCTATCTTACTCTCAGATCTTAATCTAGTGCTTTGCTCATAAAAATATTTACATAACATAAAACTTAGCATTTTAACCAATTTTAACAATATGTTATTGTGGCATTAAGTACATTCATAATGTCCTGAAATCATTAATCTCTAGAATTTTCCCACATTCCTAAACTGAAACTCTGTACTCATTAAATAGTAATTCCCCCCAGCACTTGGCAACCACTGTTCTTTCTGTCTCTATGAATTTGACTACTGAAGGTAACTCATATAATTGGAATGGTAATAATTGTCCTTTTGTGATTGGTTTATTTCACTTAGTATGTCGAGGTTCATTCATGTGGTAACATCAGATTCCTTCCTTTTTTAAGGCCAAGTAATATCTCATTGTATGTACATATCGCACACCTGGGTTTTTGTGAATGCAGCTACAAACATGTATCTTCGTCAAATCCTTCAACAGTCTCAGTTCTTTTGGGTATATAACCAGAAGTGGAATTGCTGGCTCAATATGGTGATCTATGTTTAGAGTTTTGGGTAGAGCTTGATTTCTTTTTATTGCCAAATAATATTTCATTACATGCATGTATCAGTTCACAGACATTTATGTTGTTTCTACTTTTTAGCAATTATAATGTTTCTGTGAATATATGTGTACAGGTTTTTATGTAGACATGTTTCATTTGTCTTAGGTATATATATACCTAGGAGTAAAATCGCTGGATCATACAGTAACTCTACGTTTAACCTTTTGAAGAACCACCAGACTGTCTTGCACAGGCTGTACCAATTTACATTTTCATCATCAGAAATGTATGAGGTTTCCAATTTGTCCACATCGGCCCATACTTGTTACCTATCTTTTTTACTGGAGCCAATTTAGTGGATATGAAGTGGTATCTCATTGTGGTTTTGATTTGTATTTCCTTGATAGCTAATGGTTTTGAACATCTTTTCATATGCTTACACAATCAGTTTTAAGATAAGCAATCATATCAAACTTTGCCTTCCCTATAATTTAAAATACCTTAGTATTATACATAAGAGTCAAACACAAGTTTACTTAAAAGTACAAAATCCAGCTTCCTCACTGTTTAGCAGGACAAGTTGAGATATCTCGTCTCTTCTCTGAGGCTCAGGGGAGAGATAACGATACCTGCCTCCAGAGAAAGTGGTAGGATCAGGTAAGATTTTTCTTTCTTTCTTTTTAAGATTTTGTTTATTTATCTTTAGAGGGGAAGGGAAGGAGAGAGGGAGAAAAATATCAATGTATAGTTGCCTCTCGTGAGTCCCCTGCTGGGAACTGGCCTGCAATCCAGGCATGTGCCCTGAATGGGAACTGAACTGCGATCCTTTGGTTCACAGGCCTGTGATCAATCCACTGAGCTACACCAAACCAGCCAGGGCTAGGTAAGATTTCTTATGTAAAGTGCTCAGCACTACTACTGACATATATTAGTCCATAATAAACACTAGGATGGAAAGGTTCTCAGAACCAAGTCATCTCCGGCCACTGTAAGCTTTCCCCCTTCCTGACTTTAGGTTGACTTACACAGTGATCCCTTGCATGCAAGAAGTCAAAGAGCTCCTCCGTGCAATCCTCCTCTGTGTGTGACCTGGAGGATACACGCTCACCACAGAGCTCTAGCCGCTCCCGAGCCTTTACACATTTCTCCAACTGTTCGCACTGCTCTCTCACTGTTGTTAGGGGATCCTGATGGAGAAACAAAAAACCAAAATGGGGGTTTTAGGGGAAGCAATCCCCAAACCATATGCTCTGATTAATACAACCACCACACCAAGGTGCTGCCTCTGAATTACCGTGCAGAAGGCCAGCTGGCAGAGCCACACTGCCACCAGAAATGGCAGAATGGGGGTCTCCCATTCAATTCTGATGCTAAGTAGTAGGGAAAAGTTTCATATTCCTGCCTTCCAAGGTTGCCAGTATACACTGAAAGCCTCAGTCCTATCTGAAAAACAAGGTGGTAAAGGAAACCTGGCCAGACTTGAAGTAGATCTATAGGAGGCCTTACTTGTTAACAGAGCACTTTGGGACATATAATGTCTGTGAATTTCAATTTCCTTCATCTGACAGCAAGGCCTATACACCTCAGCTGCCCGGCTAGAAAGGCAATGTTAACACAGAGAACTATCCAAGAAGAGTTCCTTCCAGAATTATTTATTAAACCACCAACAGCAGATGACTAAGTGCCAGGTCCTCAAGATGGTGCTCTGCTCCCTGATACAACTAAAGCCCAAAACCGAGAAAAGACTCAGCTTCCCAGGCCCCCCCACCCCAAGTACTCCACTCTACCAGAAGGAACTATTAAAAGGCTTTTCCCACTCCTATTCTCTACAAGGTGTCTACCATAAGGACTCCTTAAAACAGCTTCAGACTTTCATAAAGCTCAAACTTCCTTTTACTGGGATGGTTCCAAACCCGAGACAGCTCTTACCACTAATTCCTCCTCCTCCGCTTCCTCCTACAAAAAGAAAACAAAATTAATGTCAGCAGCAATCTTATGATATATATATATATATATTCCCAATCATATTGATCTTGTAATTACTGAGGATAGACATTATATTAATCATGTTTTAAAACATCTGTATTTCACCCTCTGGTTCCCTTCCCCATTGGATCTGAATACCAGTCTTGGTCATAAGAGGAGGAAAGGTAATACTGAAGCTGGCCTCACAGCTCTGTGGCATGTGGGCTAGTTTCAAACAAGGTAAAAAAAAAAATTAAAAAAATTTTCCTGTATTTTATGATGCTTTGACATTTTAGGGGGCTTGCCAATCCTTCAAAGACTGCCCCTCTAGGGGCTGGCAAATTTTAGAGATAGTAAACAACTCATCTTTGGGGCACGCCTCCCATAAGCAAAACAACCAATCCAAAACGCTTATCACTAACCACTTCCTTTATCTAACTTTCCTACACTACACCAATTATTGTACCTGCCCAATCACTCCAGGGCCAAGTGACAAACAACAGAGGAACTACCCCCGTAGACCAGAGCCTACTGAAAAGATTCAAACCTAAAATTGCTAAAGCTTGCCTATCCTGCCTCACCCACTCCTTCCCTCAGAAACCAAAGGTCTGGTTTCCCTTGCTTCTTCTGTTCCTGGCTGGCCCAGGCATTTCTCTAGGTGGCCTTACCATACTTGGTTAAAACAAATCCTGGTTCATTTCAACAAGGACATACTATCTCACTTTCACTAGCAAAAACATAAAGCATGCACAACACTATAAAGTTTATGAAGTACTTTAATATCTATAATAATTTGATTAATCACTTATTAATCAAAGAGCCCCTGAGGGGCTCCCAATTGAGAGATAACACTAATTAGACTTTTTCTGATATTGATTCAAGCTGCCAGATGTTCATATAGAAACTATGTAATTTTCAAAAGTGTTTTGTTCTAAAGTCTGGTGGGTCCCATTATTACTAGAAATAGCTAAATTTAGTCCTTATATCATAAACCAAGTTAGGAGAAAAACTAACATTTTTTCCCCTAGATCTGAACTTGAATTGGGAATATGAAAATGGTCAACCTAATCTCTTCTTTAACCAGAGTCTAACTAAAGGTGGTTATAGCCAGTACTCTTTGGCTTGTGAAACTCCTAGGACTCTTAAGTAGACTATCAATATAAGGCATTTACATGTCTCTATTCACAAGCTTGGAAACACTAGGCCCTTTCTATTTATTTCTGATTCTGGTGCAGAATCTCAAACTTAGTTTTCTTTCTTCCGAGGGAAGCAGTGTAAAAACATATTCCCTGTGGGAACATCAGCAAAGTCCTAAATCTGGGGCGTAGCAGAGTCTATCTGATCAGTATTTCAACTTGTCATGCACGTGTCCACATTTGGAAGAAGGGAAAGAAAAGGTATAGGGGGAAATAAAAGAAATGGCTTAGTAATCCCTCTTTATGCTTTCAAAATTCCAACACAACCTGGCTCATTCTGTACCATGCCCTTCAGGGAAGAGATTAAAGCCCACAAAAGCTGGGGAGGGTAGAGCAGATTCAGCTGTGACCCGGGCTACTTATTCCTACAATTGGCAAAGGTCTCTTTTAAACATAACGGTGTTACTTAGGATGTAAAGTTCTAGTTTTTCATTAAACAAGGCTTCTTAACCATGCTCTTAAATATATATATATATATATATATATATATATATATATATATATATACTAAAAAAGTTATCAAAAAACAAAAAACAAATCACATTCTGCCTGGGTTACAAATCAGAAATTAGAGCTCCTAGGAGCAAGACCTTTATACCACTTTCCGATTAGCAATACTACTACATTAACCATTTTGTGTCTTTCATAATTTTTCATTAAAAGTATCATGGCTTATTTTGGAAAAACAAATCCAAACACAAGTCTGAATATGGACTACTTAATGTCAAATTTGCAGTCAATGAGAAAAGCCAATGTCATACTAAATAAAAAGGCTTAATCTCCAACAAGTATGGGTTCTTCATAAAAGAGTTCCATTTTCTTAATTTTAAAATTGACCACTTATTTACTTTCTTTTTCTCATCTACTGCTGTGGTGAGCCCTACTGAAAGTTCTGGTATACTCCCTGAACTTCCTAAGGCTGGTTCCATGTCTTCCTGGACCTCTCTCTGAAAGTAATACTAGGAAAAATTACGGGATAAACTAGTTTCCAACCATCCTGAACCCGTAAGTGCAAAATAGCTGCCCCGAAGTGACAAAGAACAGATAGGAAATGTGACTGGAAACAAAAGCTAGCTGGCTTCTGTAAATCTGTATAGCAGTGTGGCTGAGTCTGCCCTGGAACCATGCTGCTTGGGTCAGTTCCTGGCTCCATGGTTTATTAGCTGTGTGTCCTTAGAGAAGACATTTAACCTCTCTACACCTGTTTCCTCATCTGTAAAATGGCAATAATAGTCCCTAATACTTCAGAGGACTATTGTGTGGTTTAAACGAATTAGCACACATAAACTAACATTTGAAATAGTAAGCAGTCAGTAATTATCATTACATTGGCATTTTTACTCTAGGAAAGAGCTCTCTTTCATCACAGAATTATACTGCACATCCCTACACTGTCCCCAAAGATAGCGCCCCCAAGCCCCCACAAAAAAAAAAAAAAACCACTTCACAGAAACTAGTGTAAAGCCAGATCTCTGGAACCTCCACACATGTGGCAGGGATTCCTGCTCCCCTAATCTGTCAAATCAGGGACACATGACTGACTAAAAATACAGATACTATTTTTTTTAAGATTTTATTTATTTATCTTTTAGAGGGGAAGGGAAGGAGAGAGGGAGAGAAATATCAATGTATGGTTGCCTTTCCTGCGTCCCCTGCTGGGAACTGGCCTACAGGGAACCAGCCTGCAACCCCGGCATGTGCCCTGACTGGGACTCGAACCGCGAATATCTGGTTTGCAGGCCCGCGCTCAATCCACTGAGCTACACGAGCCAGGCAAATACTATTTTTACAAAAGCAGTCAACACATAATTTCCGCTCTCGTTAAACTTTCTCCATAGTCATAGAATGGGGAGATCGAGACCAGAGAAAGACTAGTTATCTACTCGCCCAAGGTCACTCGACAAGTGCTGGGGAAGGGTCAAAGGAGCCGGCTCCCCCGACCCTGAAAACTCTAGACCGGGAGAGCAGGGCCAAAGGGGCTTCGGGCGTGTTTTGCGGACTAGGTCCTGACCCTTGACATAGGGTTGAATCGATCGCCTTGTCTTACCTCCTTGGGATCTCCGGACCCGGTCAGCATCTTTCGCTCATCCTCCAGCCCCATGTCCCACTACGCTTCTAGATCCAAAATCAGCAGCAAAACCGGCACCTTTACCACTTCAAAATCAAGAAGGACTTTGTAAGGGTCACTCAGCGGATATCCGGCGATATGGCCGGAAGTGCGGCAGACCCGTCGTAGTCGCGAACACACTCTAGGATTGGCATGTACCACCACCAGTATGGAGGGGATAGGGGTATCTGGTATTTTGCTCCTGAAATGGGTTTATGAAGAAATGCCCATTTAGTCACGCTACCCCTCAATGTGTGGACCTTCATATTTATTTAAAATATCACCTTCTAAAGAACTTTGAAAATATGCAGATTTATTCGCTGTTCCTTTAACACAGTTCCCATTCTTCCCCACATCGCTGATGAAACCGTCCTAACTGCTGACCTTTTCAAGATGGCGGTCCGAGGCTGCCGCTCTCGGGCTTGCGCACCTCCCCAAGATGGCGGCGCCCGAGGCCTGGCGCGCCCGGAGTTGCTGGTTCTGTGAGGTAGCGGCGGCAACGACCATGGAGGCCACGTCCCGGGAGGCGGCGCCAGCGAAGAGCTCGGCCTCGGGCCCCAGCGCTCCCCCCGCCCTGTTCGAGCTGTGCGGGCGGGCGGTGAGCGCCCATATGGGGGTTCTGGAGAGCGGGGTGTGGGGTAAGTCGCGGGGTGAGGGGCTACCTCTGGCAACGAGCGGAGGCGGCCCTGCGGCCGGGGGGCACGGGGGGCGAGGCCAGGAGGCCCGGGGCAAGGCCCAGCCCGGAGCACGGGGAGGCAGTCAGTCTGGCCGGAGAATGAATTCCGTGCCTAACCGGGCTGGGCAGAGTAAAGACGGGAACCAAATCGGCAGGTGGACCTGCACCGCGCGGCCCGGCCGGGGGCGCGGGGGGCGAGGCCAGGAGGCCCGGGCTAGGGCAAAGCCGGCAGGGCTCGGACGGCAGGGGCAGGACTGACGGGCTGGGCCGTGGGCACCGAACTGACACTCGGGCCGGACCGGGCTGGGGAGCCTCGGATGTCGAGCCGACGGGCAGGGATGGCCCTGCTGTTTGGGGGCGGGGGCCGAGGTTGGGAGGCCCGGCCTAAGGCAAAGAGGCCAGGCCCGGGGCCACCCAACCCGACTGACGGCGCGGAGCCTCTGATAAATGCCTGACAGACACCGAGACCCCGGAGGCCAAGACCCCGGAGGCCAAGCCGATGAGAGAGTGTAGCTCACTGGATTGGGGAGCGAGGGATGGGTCAGAGGGAGAGGCCGAAAGGCTGCGGGTGCCGAGGCCTGTGTGATGGCCCAGGGCAGAAGGGAGCGAACTGACTAGCGGGTCCTCGGGTGCCGAGCTGGTTGAGCGACGGACTGACGGGCAAGGCAGGGAGCGCCGGAGGCTACTCGTATTGGCCCGAGCGGCGAGGAAGGACCCGAACTCGGGAGAAAGGAGGCCCGAATGACGGACAGGCGGGAAGGGCCAAGGAGGCCCCAGGCGGGGCCACGGCCCGGGATCCTGGACTGGGGGTGGGGGGCGCACTGCCACCAGAAGGCCCTGGTCAGAGTGGGAGCGAAAGGAGGCCCCAGGCCTGAGAGCGGCGGAGACCCACGGGCCCGGCTCTGGTGGAGAGCGCCCAGGCTGAGCCGCGAAGGCGGGCAGCCTGGGGCGCTGGGATGAGGAGCCGGGGAGGACGACGTGAACAGCTTTGCCGGTGGGCCTGCGAGCTCGGCAGGCCGGGCTGGGCCGGGTCACGGAGGAGAGTAGGCCTGCAACCCGATGGGCGCGAGGAGGCCGGGCTGTGGGGTGTGTACCCTCGGTCGCAGCCCGGCCGCTGGTGAGAAAAACTCGGGTCGGCGTCTTGGCAACTAATAGAGTGAAAGAGGGGAAAGTAAGGGCCTCTGGGGGATAGGCTTGTCTACACGGGGGACAAGGGAGGCCTTGGGCCTGCAGTGCCTGACAGACCGGTGGTGTGAGGGGGTGGGGTCCCGACGCCAGGGCTGAAGTTGGGTGGGGATGTTACAGGCCAGGCCCAAGGCCTAGGGAAGAGCGGGGAGGGGTGGTAAGAAAGCAGGCCCTAGGCCTTGGGGGTGGGGCGGAGGGTTGCAGGGAAGGCCTCAGGAGTGGTGTGGGTGTCTTCGCCAGGAGGAAGTACCTGGTAAGGTCAGGAGTGAGGCCTTGAGGTCCTGCGGGTGGGGGCTTGGGTTGCACAATGAGGAGGTGTGTGGAGAAAAGGCCCAGGAGTTTGGGGGGTTGGACCTCCGGGAATATTCCCAAGGCCGCGGAGAGTGGTTAAAGAGGCCCAGGGCTGTGTGGTGGGGATGGGTCACCGGTCCTGAAGAGGCCTGTGTCTTTATGTACCGCGGAAAGACTGTTAGAATATGTCGGGCCTGGTGGGGGGAGGGGATTGTGGAGCCTCTGTGAGAACAGCTGAGAAGAGAAGGGTCCTGCTGACCCATGGGGAATGGGAGAAAAGTCTCAGTGGAGCTGGGCAGGGGGCTCAGAATAGTCCCGGGGAATGTGGACAGGATCTGGCTCTGTCAGCCTGGAGCTTCTAGGATGCTAAATCTGGCTAGGAGGAAAGAGGACTGGGTGTGGAGGCCCGAAGTTGGGAAGAGGAGGCAATAAAGGTGTCAGCTGGAAAGTAGCAAGGAAGAGCCTGGCTTAAAGAGAACAGAGAAAGGTAGAGAGGAGTTCGTGGTTAATAGGGGATGAGAATCCCTGTGGCTGTTAGAGGGGATGGCTAAACCGAGCGGAGCAGATTGGAGAGAAAGAGGAGAAAGCTCCCACGGGCCTCACCCAGGTCAACAGTCACACAGGGAAAGCTGAATCAAGTTAGGCCTCTTGGAAGAGAGGCCTGCTAAGCAGTGCTGTTTTGGAGGAAGGTTTCAGTGTTGGCTAACAGTCAGGAAAAGGCTTCCTGGAGGTTGTGGACTAATTTTGCTTTGTGTAGGAAGAGGAGAAAGAGAGTAGAGGCAGCAAGAAAGGATACAATGAGGAAGCAAAGTAGAATAGGTTTGCTATACCTTGAATGCCAGTATGTGGAATTGGACTTGATCTTAAATGCAGTAGAGAGCCTACATTAGTGTAGTAACAGAAATTTAGTGCTTTCATTTAGCAAGAACACTGTACACTATGTACAAAGAATTGTACTAGATTCTTAGATAGCAAGATTCAGTCATTCCACAAATAAATATAAAAGGAGATCCTGTAATGGGAGTTCTTAAAGGTTTTCCTTAGATATGCTTTACTCCAAGATCTCAAACTTATTCTTGGCAGGACAGAGAGATGCTGTCGACAGGGTAAGAACAGTAAGCACCAACATTTAGTGAGCCTTAAAGCCAAGCATGGCCTTAAAAAGATTATAAGCACAGTCTCCTTTAATTTTCACAACAATGTTATGAGATAGTTATTTTTATCTCCATTTTAAAATTAAGGAAATTTAGGCTCAAAGATGAGCCTAAATGAATTTGCCCAGGGACGCACAATTAATTAAGTGGTACAATCAGGATTTCACCCAGTTTTGTACAATTCTAGAGACCATACTGTTTGGCCACAATACTGTAATGCCTCTCTGATTTAGGGAAGTCAGCAAGTAGATTTTGTTTTTCAGATATATTGAGTGTTGAGTGTAGAGCCTAATTATTTCTATTCTTCATAGGAAAGTACTACTTTTGGGTATAGCGGGTGCCCAAAGGATGGAAGTAGCCAACCTGGAAGAGTGGGAAGAGAATTCAGAAAAGGCTTAATAAAGTGCATGTGATACTTGAATCCTGAAAGTGGCAAGGATATTCCTGGTGGAGAGAACAGCTTAACAAAATGAATCTTAAGCACAGAGGCAGAAAATAGTGTAACACATTAGATAATTGAAAAATGTAGTTTAGTGCGGCTGAAGTTTAGAAGGCAAAGCAGGGAGTTGGAGAAATTAGTGGAGCCCAGATTATGAAGGACTTTTTTTTAATCATACATACTCAATAGGACTTTTTTAAATACAGAATGGTTCATTATGCTTGGGCAGAAGTGAACTGACCAGCTGCTAAATGAGTATATCAGATTGCTTTGTGGGATTATCTCACCCTTGTAGATGTGTATGGCCCAGAAATTCCAGCTGCCAACTAAGGGGCTGAAGATAAGTGAACCAGAGTTTGAATTAGACATAGGTTAGCTTCTATAGGTTCCATTTGTCAATTGAGAAGTCTGCTGTTCCATTTTTTTTCCACACTAGGACACAAGATGCTTAGAACCCTAGAAGAAAAAAAAGTAAATTTTGTGTTTTGGTTTTTGTAGCCCTCCCAGGCCCAATACTTCAAAGCATCTTACCTCTGCTCAATATATATTACTTGGAGAGGATTGAGGAAACTGCCCTCAAGAAAGGTGAGTGCCTTTCTCTCTTTCTCAGTCAGTGATTGTAAGCAAGGCACCATAATGTTCTTCAGGTAAATATTACACCTGACCTGCATAGAACTTCATGTTTTTCAAAAAGTACCTTCGTACCTGCTCTCTTATCTGATTCCTCACAGTGTCCTGTAAAACACAAAATCAGTATATGATGTTAATGTATTAATAAAAGTGAGACCACAGTCATACCACTGTTAATAGCAAAGCTAGATTAGGACCCAGATCTTCTGAATCTTGGTTTTTCTATTTTATCAAGTGGCCTCCCAAATCCCTCATTGGACATATCTGTTAAGAACTAGCATTTATCACCCTAGCTGGTGTGGCTCAGGGAATTGAGCACCAGCCTGTCAACTAAAAGGTTGCTGGTTCAATTTTCAGTCAGGGCACATGACTGGGTCACCAGCCTGAGTCCACAGTTAGGAGGCAACTGATCAGTGTTTCTCTTGCACATCGATGTTCCTCTCTCTCTTTTCTCCCTTTGTTGCCCTCTCTCTAAAAATAAATAAATAAAATATTTTTTAAAAAGAAAAGATTAAATAAGTTTCTTCAGGTAAAGTGCCTAGGACAGCACACTTAGCACAAGCAGGGTTAGTTAGATATGTTCTTTTTTTTTAAGATTTTATTTATTTTTAGAGAGAGGGATAGAAACATCGATGTGCGAAAGAAACATCAATCAACTGCCTCTCCTGCACCCCACCCAGGCATGTGCCCTGACCAGGAATTGAATGGGCAGCCTTTCAGTCTTCAGGCCAACACTTAATCTACTAAGCCATACCAGCCAGGGCTTATTTAATCTTTTCAACAATTCTATGAAATAGCAATAATTAACTACATTTTACAGATAAGGATACTGAGGTACAGAAAAATTAAGTGACTTGTCAAGATCATATAGCTAGAGTGTAGTTTGCTGATATTTAAACCCAGGTAGTCTGTCTTTATAGCTAGTGCTCTTTACCACTTTGTCATGAAGCTCTTATAAATGTAGAGGAGGACAACATTAAAAGGTTGATGTGCTTCATTCATCATGGCCAAGGAGCAGCCAGGTAAATGTGCTATTTCTCTCTACAGGCCTCTCCACTCAGGCCATCTGGCGCCGACTATGGGATGAGCTGATGAAGACAAGGCCTTCCAGTCTGGAAGTAAGTTAAGGCACCAATTAGAACTCTGGCCTGACTTTGTGCAGTGAAAGCCAGAATAGCACACAAACATAAATTGGGTATGGGTAAAGTGCAAAGGCTGGGTTGGAGTAAATTTGGGAAGAGAGCTCTGATGGCTTGTCATAAGGTGCTTTACCATTTGGCATTTGTCACTGATTTGCTTGCTCACCATGTTTGCAAGTGACACAAAACAAGATAGGGTAGTGATCACAGTGAAAGGCAGAACCCCAATTCTTAGAGGTCTTGACAGGCTGGAGCAATGGTCAAACTTAACAAGATGAAATTTAATGGGATAATCCAAATATTCACTTAAGTCTAAAAGATTCCAGTTGCCTGACCTCAGGGTAGGGGGTAGAGAGGTCTGGCTTAGCAGCAACTTATATTTTTTAAAGATTTTTTTTTTAATCTTTAGAGGGGAAGGGAAGGAGAGAGGGAGAGAAACATCAATGTATGGTTGCCTTTCATGCATCCCCTGCTGGGAACTGGCCTGCAGGGAACCAGCCTGCAACCCCGGCATGTGCCCTGACTGGGAATCAAACCGAGATTGTCTGGTTTGCAGGCCCGTGCTCAATCCACTGAGCTACACCAGCCAGGGCAGCAACTTATATTTTTTAAAAAGTCCATGGTTTTAGTCAACAGTATGCTAAAACCACTCATATAAAGACTACTCTGAGCTGTGTGAACTAATGTAACTATAATGTAGGCCAAAGGACAAGGGGGCTGATATACCTGCCTAGTTCTGCAGTGGTCAGGCTGCTCCTGGAGTATGGAGAAAGAAATCAGAGCCACATTGTGTGAGTCACATTTGGAAGACTTAGGGAACACGAACTGTTTTTAATTAGTTGAATGGTTGTCGCATGAAAGAGAGATTAATAGACTTGTTCTGGGTGGAAACTAAAGGAAGATAAATTTCTGCTTAAAGTTTTGTAGGACTTTTAAACTCTGAACTTAATGGTGTTGAAACAAGCTAATTCTAGAGATAATCATCCTATCTCCAAGTGTTTATATAGATCCTGCATAGCTACACAAGGGTATTGCAAAGGAAATTCATCATGGTATGAGAGGTTGAATAAGATGAGTTTTAGGGTTCCTTTTAATCCTGAGATTCTATTATTTGTTGGTTCAGATATAATTCACTGGCGCTGTCATTTAAGCAGAATTTATTTTGCTGCTCCATAATTAGGTGACAGGACAGACTGAGTTCAATGAACATTTACTAAAACTTACCACATACCAGGTATTTTTTAAAAGTACTTTTATTTTTTAAAGATTTTATTTATTTATTTTTAGAGAGAGGGGGAGGGAGGGAGAAAGAGAGGGAGAGAAATATCAATGTGTGGTTGCCTCTTGTGCACCCCCAACTGGAGACCTGGGCCACAGCCTGGGCATGTGCCTTGGCTGGGAATCGAACCAGCGACCATTTGGTTCACAGTCCTGCACTCAATCCACTGAGCCACACCAGCCAGGGCCACTTACCACGTCTTATGCTAGATATTGGAAGTACAGGCACAATTCCTAATCTTGAGGAACAACCAGTTTAGGAGGAAAAATCTATGAACAAATAACTTCATTTACGGTAGGATAAGTGATCTGACAGAGGGTAGCAAGGAGGCTGAGAGAAAAGGGAGCAAGAAAGTCTTTTGTGGGAAGGAGTATTTGAACTTGGAATTAAACGATAAATGAAGCCAAATGACAAGAAGACAAACTCTTATCAGGAATTGGAGATTGCATTTCTGGGATGCAGTGGGTTCAATAACATTCAGCTTAATATCCTTCAGCTTTTGCACTTCTAGATCTAGATGTAACCCCGGAGTTCAGTGTGATGACACTAAGGCACAACAAAATCCTCAGGCACTATACTCAGGAGTTAGGCCTTGTTAGGAAGAGAATTGAATGCCAAAATATTAGAAAACAGTAATGGCTTTCTGCAACCTTTTAAGAAACATGAGATTCACTTTGTTCCAGTTTGTCCCAGTGTTTCCCAAGCAGTCTGGTTGAGTAGCCGGTGATAGAGACTGTAGTATTTTTCTCTGGGAGAAAGCTTTTTCCCCTCAACATTAGCTCAAGCTTCCTGAAAAAGAATGTCTATTTGTTATTTTGTTTCCTTGTCACAGAGCATTTCAGAAATTTAGGAAACCCCAGCCTTGGTAACCTAGCAATCACCTAGACAGAGGTCTTGACTTGGAGCATATTTATACCAGAGGCTGTCTTCTCCCCACTTTTGCATGACAGTAACCTTCACTTCATTCATGATTCAGAAATACTTATTGAATGGCTGCTCAGCTCCAGGCACTACACTTGGTTCTAGGGTTACAATGGTGAACAAGTTAGACATAACCCCGACTGCTTATACGTATAAAGCAATAGTATTTCCAACTGTATAGTACTAGTGTGTATCTGTTAAGAGATCTGTAGAATAGTACAGATAATCTGGACACAAAGAATTATTCAATAAATGGTTCTCTAGTAATTGGTTAACCACTTAGAAAAAATAAAGTTAGAGCCTCACTTTATAATATATTCATATAATTCCTATATGAATCAAAGATTAAAATGTAAAAAGTAAAAGCACAAAACAACTAAAAAAATAATGAAGTTTACTGGTTATCTAATCTCAGGATGGAGAGTGCTAATTATTAAATGGGCAGGATCAAATAAGAAAATATGGACATATTTGACTGTATAAAATGCCAACATTATAAATACAATTTAAAAGGTACATAAACTGGTAAAGAATGTTTGTTTGCAACAACATTTCCAAAATAAAGGGATACAGAGAATAAGACAAAGGCTCTATTGGAATAAAATGAGTAAAGATTTGGACAAGTTACAAAACACATAAAAATCCCAAATAAAGTGAAAAGTGTTCAATCTCAGTAAAATTGTACTTCTTATAAAGTCTTGTTTTGATTTGGTTTTGTTTTAAAAGGTAATTCCAAGGGGGAGTAAAACTTGCATTTTAATATGCTATCAGTGGGAGCAGAAATGTTACAACTTCCTTGGTGGGCAATCTGGTGATAATTGTCTAGAGCCATTCATCTCCAGATGTTCATTACAGCAAAGTTTAATATCAAAAAGTTAGAAATCATTTAAATACTCAACAATATAGGAATTATTAAATACATTCATATTTTCAAAACATTAATAAAGTCATATTCTAAAAATACTTAAGTACATGGTGATAAAAATGTTTAATGATATGGTGATATAATGTTTAAAAAAAAAACAGCCTTTGAAAATTCCAAGTTGTCTCAAAATTCTAAAACCAAGTGACCAAAACTATTCACATACACATATATGTATAATCCAAAGAGTTGGTTTACACAGTTTTTGATTTGCTTCCTTATAGTTCCACAAACAATATTTCTGTGATTAGAAAAGCAACAGTAGACACTAGTTTATGAGCATTTGCTGGTTGTAACAGTTTAGTACAAGAAAATACTTCATCCTCCCTAGCTTGTACACAAACACACTTCTTCCTCCTCCACCAATGCCTGAGCTGCCGGCCCATTTTGGATAGGCCAAGGATTGTGTTGGAGGCAGATGTCATTGCACCTCTTTGGTGTGCCTTGTTTACCCTTCTGTGACTGAAAAGCAGGTTTTAAATCACTTTGCCCTGACTTATAGTATACAGATCTACAAAATGAGTGGTTTGGACTAGATCTCTCAGGTATTTTGAAGTTTTAGCATAGATTCTTGTAAAAAGTAGTGATGGAATGTAATGCAGTGAACTGCTATCTGCTCATGCATTACTTCATGACAAAAAGGCCATTGAGATAGTTGTCATAACTAACTATATTACTCATTCAGTCCTCACAACTCTATGATGTATAGTTCTCTTTCTCACTTGACAGATGGTGAAATTAAGGCAGAAAGAGGTGAAGTGAGTGACCTGCCTAGTTTGTGAACAGCAGACCCAGGACTCAAATTGAGGCAGTCTTGCTGAGGAGTGCATGCTCCTAATCACTGTCATGCTGCTCCCAATGATCATGGCTGGGGTATTCCAGTTTCAGATATTCTCACTCATCATTTTCATCAATGAATAAAATGTCGGAAAAAAACCAGTATTTAGTTATCTAAACTACATTATTCCACATGCCTCATGGTCAGAAGCAGGCATAATATCTTGGTTCACTTTTTTTTTCTTACAGTTGTCTTCATCACCACATACCCCCCCACTCCCCACTTGGTTCACATTTTTGTCCATATGTTAGGTCCAGATCTCTAATAACTATCTGACCATCTCATTTGTGAAGTTGAAGCCTAGCCAAGGTTACCTGCCAGTGTTTTTCAAGGGTATGAGCTGGACCAGCCAGTGTGTAGGAAGAGTGCTAGAGTGAGGCAGGATTTGGATTCAGGATAGTCCTTCTGTTTCTACTCAAGGTTGAGTAGAGATTTGGTTGCCAACTATTTTTTCCTACTCCCCTAATGCCCCCACATTACTGCTGATGAGAGAGGTCCTTGTTGCCATGCAATTACCTCGAGCATTAAGTCATTCCTGATCATTACTAACTACCACAGGCAGTCTTGGGGAACTGTGAGGGCAAAGGGAATGACACTTTTGCCTGAGAATAACAGGGGCTTAGCTCCTGCCAAGAACTTAAGATACAGATTGAGAGTCACTCTGGTTTGAGGGGAATGCATGGAGACAGGGTAAGTACCAAGTGTCTTTTAGTCTTGGGAAACTCTCAGGCTCCCACTACCCTTATTTCAGGCTGAATAAGTACCCTGCTTAACTGGCCCTGCCTCCCTCCAGTCCATTTCACATTGCCCCGTCTCAGCTAATTATCAACAGCAGCAGAAGTAATATTTTATATTTCATAGTTTACAAACTACTTTAACTTTACTGCTTCATTTGATCTTCACAACAAACCTGTGAAGCAGGTTTTACAGATGAAAAGGTTTAGAGCAGTCCAGAGTAGAGTAGCAGAGCTGACACCTATATCAAGGTCAGCAGACTTTCTAATGCATCTTAGGAAAGAATGGCAACTTAGGGGAGTTTTTGTCTCACCGTGTCCTTTTGGGGTAGTAGCAGTAATTCCTAACCTCTGATAACCATCAGAATCATTTTTGGAGAGGTTTATTAAAAAAAAAAAAAACATGCACAGACCTTACCTCAGATGTAACATAATAGAATCTCCAGGTCTGGGTACCTGGTGTATGAATTTTGGGGGATAAAAATCCCACAGTAAATTCTGATGTGAACCAAAAGTTCAAACCCACTTGCATTCAAAGGCTCTTCTAAATGTATCAGAATAATCTGATGAAGTCTCATATCCATCAAAGCAAATAACTATTGCCTTGAAGAAAACAAAGAAATCTAAGATTTGGTCCCTGCTTTCCAGGAATTTCTAATCTGTTTGGGATAAGACATGCACAGGCAGAGACTCAACACCATAAGGCATGTCTATCAAAGTCTAAGATCTGAGTAGTCCCAACAAGAGAGGCAGGGAGAAGGCAAAAGGGGTACAGAGAGACAAACACAGCCTCAGAGAGTGACATGTTAGGTCCTTTCAGGAAATTTTGTTTGGTTTGGCAATGGAGAGCATATCTGGCAGAAGTAGGAAAAGACATAGAAGGCAGGTTTAGGTCAGTGAAGTGCTCTGTTTGGCCAGAGAAAAGCATTCATGGGGTAAGATGTGGTAAATAAAGCTTCTGAGGTAGGCGAAGGTTATATTGTGGAGGGTTTTCCCTGCCAGGATGAGGAGCTTCAAATTAACCCTAGGTAGTAGAAAGATATTGGGGTTTTTAAGCAGAATAATATAATCAAATGTATTTTACAAAGATAAATCCAGTGGATGTGTAAGTTTGGAGCGAGGAAAAGAGCAGGGAGAGCAGATTGACTTCATTATTAGTGAAGTCAGGTGTGAAGTAGTAAGGTTTGTGAACAGAGGTGGTAGTGTAAGAATGGAAAGTTGGGATCAGGTTCTAGAAACAAACAGAAGAATTTACAGAAATGAGTGACTTTCACCTGAGAGGCACTTTAGCATACTGTTTGAAGCCAAATCCCCTGGGCTCAAATCATGATTCTGCCACTTAACCTGTGTAATCACAGGCAATAACAACTTTTGGACCTTGTTTTTCTTACCCATAAAATGAGTCATATCATAAGACATGCCCAAAGAAGTGAGGATTAAATGAATTTGTATAAATTATTTAGGATGGTGCCTGACACAACACATACCTATTGGGAGGAAACTGGTATGATGGTTCCATGGGTAGCCCTCTTGGTATCACAGCTGTCTGGCATATTCTCTGGTTTCAGAGTGTGACGTGTTGGCGAGCCAAGTTTATGGAGGCTTTTTTTTCTCATGTTCTACGTGGAACCATTGATGTGTCTTCTGACAGGCGTCTTTGTGATCAGCGTTTCTCACCTCTTCTGCATAGCTCCCGCCATGTCCGGCAGCTCACCATCTGCAACATGCTGCAGGGTGCAACTGAGCTGGTGGCTGAGCCCAATCGCAGGGTTCTGGAGACCCTGGCCAGTTCCCTGCATACCCTCAAGTTTCGCCACCTGCTGTTCTCTGATGTGGCTGCTCAGCAGTCACTTCGGCAGCTGTTGCATCAGCTTATTCACCATGGGGCTGTCAACCAGGTGTCGCTCTACTCCTGGCCTGTGCCTGAGTCGGCCCTTTTCATCCTTATCCTCACCATGAGTGCTGGCTTCTGGCAGCCAGGTCCTGGTGGCCCACCCTGCCGCCTCTGTGGAGAGGCCTCCAGAGGCCGGGCCCCATCCCGAGATGAAGGGTCCCTCCTGCTCGGCTCACGTCGGCCTCGCAGGGATGCTGCTGAGCGATGTGCTGCAGCCCTGATGGCTTCCCGGCGTAAGAGTGAAGCCAAGCAGCCAGCCAGAGCCGCACCTGCCACTCGGGTAACACGCCGCAGCACACAGGAGAGCCTGAGAGCACGCGGGATAGACCCTAAGAAGGAGCTGCACCCTCCAGCCACCTCCCATGAGGCTCCTGGCACCAAGTGTCCATCCTCTGCTCCAGCCACCACCTCCTCTGCCTCTCCCTCTTCTTCCACATCGGCATCCAAAAGAGCTCCAGCTAGCTCAGCCCCACAGCCTAAGCCGCTAAAGCGTTTTAAGCGAGCCACAGGGAAGAAGGGTGCTCGCACTCGTCAGGGGTCTGGTGCAGAGTCTGAGGACCTGTATGACTTTGTTTTCATTGTGGCTGGTGAGAAGGAGGATGGGGAAGAGATGGAGATTGGGGAAGTGGCTTGTGGAGCTTTGGATGGGTCAGATCCCAACTGCCTGGGGCTTCCAGCCCTGGAGGCCTCCCAAAGATTCCGCAGCATTTCTACCTTGGAGCTATTCACAGTTCCACTCTCCACAGAGGCAGCCCTGACACTGTGCCACCTGCTGAGTTCCTGGGTGTCTCTGGAGAGCCTCACACTGTCCTATAATGGTGAGTGCCCTAGAGGGGCAGGGGTTGGGTCTCCCAATAGCACAACCTGTATGCTGAATCCTGTGGAGTACAAGGGTATGACCAGGAAGCTGCAGATGTGGCCCTGCCCAGACAGCACACATGGTGTGACAGGCTGTTGGTGCTAGGGAAGAGAAACATGAGGTCTGCAGGCTTGCTTTATAGTTGCAGGCAAAGGTTCTTGAGAGGCAATGAGAACCTGAAGAATATCCATTTCAGTCCAAGGACGGGTGTGAGTACAGTGTTTACAAGTCCTACCAGAGTGGAGGCTACATTCCCACCAGTCATATAAAAGCAGCTGTGTAGACAAGGAGCCAGGAGACATTTTATGAGACCAGCAAACTGCAGTTCTTTCCTACCTGGTTGTGCCCAGCTAGCCAACTTCAACTCCCAGCAGTCCAGCAATCTGCCTAGGTTGTGGAGCACTGCTAGAGGAAATCAAGCTTTGCCGATTGTTGCTACTATATACATTCATAGTTATCAACCTAAATCCATGTTTGCAGCACAAAGTTCCCATTCCTACTGTACCACTTCCAAACCCTTACCGTCTTCCTTTCTTAGCAGATGACCTCGCCTACTTCAGAGAGAAAAAACAAATTCTTTCAATTTATTAACCAGCCTACAAACTTTCCTACTTCTGCTTTCATCCTTTCTTCCACCACAGTGGAAGGGATCATTGTCCTATTTAAGGCTAACTGTTCTCTGTGTTCTGGGCCCGTACATTCTCACCTTAGGAAAAGTTGTTTCTTAAATGTCCTAGAATTAAGAGCTCTTCTGTCCTGCTTAGTTTGTGTTGGGCACATTTGAAGTATTCCCATTATGTTAACTAATTTAATCCTGACAACCCTATGAGGTCAAGTGACTTGCTCAGGATACCTAGCTAGTAAGTTAAGAGCCAAGATTTCAACCCACAGCCTGCCACCAGAGTCCATGCTTTTAAACCACTAAAGGTTGCCTCCCTTCTGTCTCCCCTCTCCCCCCCCAAACATTTAAGCATTCAGTTAGGTATCCACCAAAATCTACCACCACCTCTCTCTGTCCCATATTAACTACTGTCCTTTTCTCCTACCCTTCACAGAAAACCCACGTTATCTCCTCTCTCACAGCTCACTCGTCATGCTTGCTTACCTACTACTGCATTGAAGATCTAAGTCACCAAGGTCCTCCTTGTTGCTAAGTTCAATATATGCTTTTCAGTCCTCAAATTAGTTCCCAGCAGCATTTGCCATTAAGCAGCCTTCCTCATGAAATACTCATTCCTGCTTCCTCAAAACTTTTCTTCTTCTCTGGACATTACTTGTCTCTTAATGTTTAGAGTTCCTCAGAGCTCTCTCAATTTACACACTTCCTGGACAATTTCATCCATTCTCTTAGTTTCAAAAGCCAACTATGCTGAAGACCCTTCCATTCTATAACATGAGCCAGATGTTAAGCTACAGACCTTTTTATTTAGTTGATCACTTTTAAGCTACAGACCTTTTTATTTAGTTGATCACTAGATCTCACCATGAACATGTCTTCTTAATGATGTCGCAGGAGACGACTCAGTTGCCCCAAAAGAAGCCTGGAGTATTATTTCTTACTCCAAATATATTTGGTTACCAGGTCCTATCCTTACAATCTATCTCTCAAATCCTTATTTCTCTCTCCACATGCTTAACAGGCTATTCTCATCTGAATTCACTTCAACAGTTCTTCCTGAGTCCATATTCACCATACAATCCATTGTCTAAACTTAAGCCCATCTTTTTTCCTCAAAAATGCAAATTTGTCACTTGTTCACTTAAAAACTCCAGTGGTTTTCTGTCACCATACACCTTAATTTTCTTACAGGGTCATTCATGTTCTCCTGCTTACCTCTCTAATTGTGTCTTGAACATTTTATTCCCTTATACTTTAAGTACCAGCCCCTTTGATTTTTCAGTTCTTAGAACTGCCACTTTCTCCTTCAGGCCTTACATATGCCAGGATCCCTCTGCCTCAGTCACTCTACTTCTCTCCCTCCATTTAGCCTATCTCCTTTGTTAGAGCTCAGTTAGAAAACCTTTACTGATGTAAGCTGAAATGGGTCTTAAGTACCCATCCTTGGAACTTCCACAGTACTTACCGAGTTCCCATTATGTTGTTACCAGGCTATAAAGGCAGAACAAGATCGGTTGCTTACTGTCTAGCAAAAACAAAAAACAAACCCTTAGTTACTAAGTGCTAGGTATGGTTTAGTTGAATGAAAAAAATCAAGTGGGGTCTCCTCAGTCCAAGGGGAGGGAGATAAGGAAGCAGATTCCAAAGAATGACTAGCATGGTGGATTTAAGCAACCTTCTGGATCCCTTCTGTGGAACGTGATTATCCTTTTCTGCCCCATTCCCACTCAGTGAATCTTTTAAAGTATTCCCTCTTGGATCATTGTCACTCTCCTCCTTAGTTCTCAGATGGTCTCATGACCTATAGTAAAAGTCCAGAGGCCTTGGCTGCTGTGTGGGTCTATCACATCGCTGGCAGCTACGTGCTGCCCTACCACATCCTATCTTTTGTGACTCTGCCCTGACTGATGCTTGAACATAGCCCAGTAGAGTAGACATCAGTTTGCTGGTTACCTGAGGAAAAAAGCAAGACAATGGATGAATAATTGAAAAATGATTTTAAATAATCTGATCCAAAGTTTGAGATTTGGTAGTCATCAGTAGAAATATTTGGAACTATCTCTGAATGTTACTCTTGCTGACACTCCTGCATGACTCTTTCCTGCCATAGGCCTGGGCTCTAACATCTTTCGCCTGCTGGACAGCCTGCGGGTCCTATCAGGCCAAGCTGGATGCCGCCTTCGTGCCCTGCATCTCAGTGACCTGTTCTCACCACTGCCCATCCTGGAGCTGACACGTGCCATTGTGCGAGCCCTGCCCCTACTGCGGGTCCTGTCTATTCGTGTTGACCACCCCAGCCAAAGGGACAACCCTGCTGTGCCAGGGAATGCAGGGCCCCCTAGCCACATAATTGGTGATGAAGAGATACCAGGTGAAGCACTGTGCATGTGTGTCTTGTCTCCACACAAATGTGCAGCTGCATTTGTGTAGGGAAAGCAGAAAGATCTCTAATTCAGGCCTGATACCTCATTCCTGGCTTATCTGGAATCTGTTCCCTCTTTATCCAATTCCTAAAGATAACCATGGGTTGGACCAAGCCGGAATCATAAATCTTGTAAGGAGTGACCATGGCAGATCAGCCTGCAGAAAAGGGATCTGAACCAAGAAGAGAACTGTTAGACTAAATTAGGTCCCCCTGATGTATGTACCCTGATTTCCTGTATGTCTCTACCACCCTTCTGCATACTTTGTTTGTCCAAGGAATCTGGTCTTCCTGGACTAAAAGCTACATAAAGGACTAAGTTTCCTATTTAGTGTTCTATTCCCAAAACCTAGCACAGTGCCTCGCATATAATATATATGCACTCAAGAAGTAAATGTGACTTTTAGTGAATCCCTTAAGGACAGAATAGGGCCTGCTATGATAGGAGTGAAGCAGAGATGGCTAGCTGGAATGTTATCTCCTTATCATACGCAGAAAACTGCCTGGAACAGCTGGAGATGGGATTTCCACGGGGAGCCCAGCCAGCCCCACTGCTCTGCTCCGTACTGAAGGCCTCAGGTTCTCTACAGCAGCTGTCCCTGGATAGCGCCACCTTTGCCTCTCCCCAGGATTTTGGGCTTGTGTTACAGACACTCAAAGGTAAGAACCAGCTAGAATGGTCAAGGGAGGAGAGTAGGAGGGGAGCTTGCATTCTTTGGAAAAGCTGTTAAGGCCTATGGCCTCTGCCCCCATCCAGAGTACAACCTAGCCCTGAAGAGGCTGAGTTTCCACGACATGAATCTGGCTGACTGTCAGAGCGAAGTACTCTTTTTGCTACAGAATCTGACTCTTCAAGGTAAGTTTTCCATCCAGAACCTGGGGCATTCCTGAATTCTTTGGGCTCCATCACTGAGTAAGCCAGTTTTTTCCTGGCCTTGTGTCAACTATAAAATGGTTCTAGAGCCTGCACAGCCTTCCTTCTAAAAGATCCAAAATTCAACTCCTATACTACACATGGGAAATTCCTCTTTTAGAGCACCTCACCAAAAGTTCTTACCTGTCAATAGCTGAACAGAAGTCACAGTAAGAGGGGTAAATGTGCTATCACAGACTTGTCTCTAATCCTCAGCCCTGCAAAGAGGGTAGCCAGTGGATAAGGTGAAGTGGACAGAATTGTCCATGCAGAGAAGCTCCCTACAGTGAACACCTAGGAATAATCTCTGGCTTGGATTTTGGTTTAGTTCTAGCCTTACCTGTGATCTTGGACAAAATGATTTTTCTTTTTGCACCCCTATGAAATGTTCATTCCCTTTGCTAAGGCCAGCTGGGGCAGAAGGGCAGTATCAGCTCTAATGCAGCCATCAGAATTTATTCTAATTTCTCTTGACAGAGATTACCTTCTCTTTCTGCCGTCTGTTTGAGAAGCGCCCGGCCCAATTTCTGCCTGAGATGGTTGCTGCTATGAAGGGCAACTCCACATTGAAGGGCCTCCGGCTGCCAGGGAACCGCCTGGGTAGGGGCAGGGCCCTGGCATTGGAGAGGGAGAAGGGGAAACAGCCAGTCCCTTGACCTGGAAACACAGACCTCCCCACTGGGAACACAGGAGCTAGAATATAGTTGTGTGTTGGGACTTAATTAGGCTGGGATACCCTTATTCCCCCTTTTCTGGGTGGTTACCAGCATTTTTACCCTTTCTCCCCAGGGAATGCTGGCCTGCTGGCACTGGCAGATGTTTTCTCAGAGGATTCATCGTCCTCTCTGTGTCAGCTGGATATCAGGTACACATTGAGGGCTGGGGAGAGGAAGGAGACAAGGGACAGAAGGGCAGAAGCACAGACCAGGGATTAGTTGCTTCCTGGGTGCCTAATCCATCTCCCCCTACCAGTTCCAACTGCATCAAGCCAGATGGACTTCTGGAGTTCGCCAAACGGCTGGAGCGCTGGGGCCGTGGGGCCTTTGGTCACCTGCGCCTCTTCCAGAACTGGCTGGACCAGGACGCAGTAACAGCTAGAGAAGCTATCCGGAGGCTCCGGGCCACCTGCCATGTGGTCAGCGATTCGTGGGACTCATCCCAGGCCTTTGCAGATTATGTCAGCACCATGTGATGGGGCCCGTGCCTCACAGGCCCATGCTCAGTTCCATCAGTTTGTGGGGACTAAGGCATGGGCTGCCCAGAACTCCCAACCAATTCTGTCTTTCTCTTTCTGCCACCTTTTTTCCTCTGTTTTCCTCCTTCATCCCTTGCATTGAGGTTCTGGAGGCCTTGATGGGACCCAGCAAAAGCATTCCCAGAACTGGGTTTAGAGCCTTTGGGCCCCTTACTCAGTAAGTAACCTTGGGCCAGGAGGTTGCAGTGATCATCAGTCACTGAGGACAGCCCCCTTCCCCCTGCCCTGGGTTCCTGCTTTCCCACCTCAAGCAGGTACCCACGCTTTAGAGAAGTGTAGAAGTGCCCACTACCAGACCTCTTCTCTACTGGGCTCACCATGTTGCTCTCAGGCCTCAGTCCCTTTCATACCTTTATTCCTTTCTTTTTTTTTTTTTAACCAAAAGTTTTTCTTATAAAATAAATTTTGGGCAAACATCATGTAGCCCTTCTTGATGATTCTTCTCCCAGAGAACAAAATTCAGCAGAGCCCTATGGGAAAGGAAGCCCCTTTCCCTGTCTCCTTCCTCTTAACAGCTACACCCAGGCTAACTGGGTATCAGCAGAGGCCCCGCTGCTCCTCATGGGAACGCTGGTGGAAGACGAAGGTGATGGTAGTGGAGGCAGCATCCCAGGCAGCCTGGAGTACCTCATCCCTGAGCCCTCGCTTATCAGTACTATGGTTCCATTGAGCCAGGTCTGAGGTGCAGTCAGAACCATCAGGGGGTGGCCTGACCTGGTGGTTGTTGACACAACGGCAGCAGCGCAACCTGGGGGCAGGGGACAAAGCTGTGGTCACTATACATCCCATCTCCATGCTGTGCAGGGAGTTCACTGATGATGGCTAGCATGAGCACTTCACCTACCTGTCATGTGTGTCACTGAGGCTAGCCTCATCCAGGATAAACAGCTCTTTCAACTCGCCCAGAGAGAAGTGCCGCTCTACATCCTGTTCCTCGTCTACCACACAGCTACTCAGTGCCTTCTTGTGGCTCTGACGCTGAAAGATCTTCTCCTCGATGGTTCCTGCCTGGGAGAAGATGGCAGGAGCCAGGGAAGCAGGGCTAAGTCATACCCACACCTAGGGGGCTGGAAAACCCAGGGACTGAAACTAGCCGTCAAGAGAAGAGAGAAATGAAAAGGAAGAATCCTGCAGCAATACCTCTGCTCCGCTGGGTCCATTACCCATTGTCTCTTAGGAACATGACTTGTGCATGTCTGCCCACCCAGGATATTTTCTGTACCAATGATATTTCCACAGCCTGGCTAAATCCCTTCAGGGTAAGCTGAAATTCATCTATAGCAGCTTTATCAGACTTCCACACCAAGCCCAAGTCTCACTTAGTAACTATTACTTGGGTATCCTATGTTAGATGCTGTGCTAACACTAGGATATAAAGAAGAATCAAATATCCCTATTATTGAACTCACAGACTAGTGAAACAGACACACACTTAAGCTAATTGGTATAATAATAGATTTCTGTATAGAGTACCCAGGAGCCTGCAAGAGGGAGCTCCTGTAGAATGGAACGGTGTTGAAGAGAATGAAAGTAAAGATGGCCCTTAAGTTGAAGCTTAAAAAATGAATCAATAATTTACAAGGAAAGGGAGAAGGGAAGGCATTCCCACCAGATAAACAAAGGAATAAGTCTGACCTAGTGGGGGACTGAGTTTGGCCTATCTAAGGGACAGTGGAAGTGCACAGTAAGAGTTGGGACTGAAAAGTCAGCAGAGGCCATAATGGAGAAGCTTGGATGCCAGGCTTAAGAGTTTGACCTTTTCCTAGAAACGATAAAAAGCAAATTCAGAATTTTTGGAAAGCTCATTCTGGAAGCAGTATGTGAAAAATGGGTTAGGATAAGATCAAAGATAAAGAATTAGGAAGATGCCGCAATATCCAAGTGAGAGATTATGGTGACTTTAGCATGGCATGGAGAGGAAGGTTAGATTAAGGAAATACCAAGAAAGTAAAAATGGTAATCAGAACGTTGTCTAGTAGGATGATTATCCTACAAATTTTGGGTTGCGTAGATAGTGGAGCCATTAAATGACAAAGTTCATGAGGGGAGCATGTTTTTGTCATGATGTATCTCAGTGCTCAGGTAGAAGGAAATGTACAGTAGGTGATAGATATATGAGCTAAAAATTTCACTAGAGACATGTCACTATAATGAACATATATAATCACAAAGGTAGGAAAACCAGAGTGGAGTTTCCAAAGAGAAAAGAATTTCAAGATTAGTAGTGAATAGTACCAGATATACAAAGAAGGAAAAATCAAGAGCCTCTTGTTTTGGCAATTAGAAAGCCAATAGTAGTACATTCAAAAGCAGGTTCAGTAGCATAGTGTGATGAGTAGAAGATGAGGTAAAGTTAATCTGTAGGCTTTGGGAAAATTTGACAGTGAACAGAAAGTAACCCAAGATAGTGGCTACAGTAAGACAGCAATGAGAAATTGCTTTGTTTTTAAGGCAAGAGCCACTTGAGTATGTTTGCAGACTTCAGAGAATAAAGGAGAAATTAATTAAGAAAAGAAAGGATGGAAAGTGTTCTAGAGCAGAGCTGGAATAATGAATCTCAAACAGAGAGGAAGGGCATGACCTTCCTGAGATGGGAAGAACAGGTATAGAGATTCACAGAAGATAAGAAGTAGGCAGAGAGAATTCAAGCCTAGTAGCCTATGGTTTTTTGTTTTTTCTGTGAAGCAGGAGGACAAGGTCTCTGCAGAAGAATAAGAAACAGGGTTAGCAAGGAAACTTAAGGGCAATGTTGAAGGCTTGAAGTATCTGTTGAAGGAAATGAGATACGGCCCAGCCCAAAATAGTGAACCTGAATTTGTGGTAGTACCAATCTGTAAATGCAAATTTATCTGGTTTAGAAGCTGAGAACAGCTATAATGATCCAAGTGAAGTAGGTATTATTAGGGAAGGAGTACCTGAAAGGATGCCCATTAAGGATCAGGCTGAAGAGAAAAGATAGTCTAGCTAGATTTGGGGACTGGGGACAGGGCACTAGAGACGTTAGGTTGAAGCAGATGTAGGAAGTATAAGAAAGCTGGACAGACAAGAAGTGATGGCTATTACCAATGACAGCTATCAAAGTTTTGGGTGCTATGTAAAGTGCTGGTACTGTTAAAGTTACACAGTGTAGCCTCAGGAGTAATTAAAATAGGGAGAAGTCAAGGAAACATGAAGGCCAGAGTGCTAAATAACTGCATGGTCCTTGAAGTCCATTAGCATGACAGTGGATTTGGAGAAATCCAAAGAAAGAAAGAACGAGCTGGTGTCCAAAGTAATCCATGAGTTAGGAAAATAGCAGGAGGTAGATTACTGAAGACAGGAAAAGAGGATATCAAGTCAGTCAGCATGAGCTGCAAGCTGCAAAAGAGGAACTATAGGGTGGATGATCTGCGTGATCACGGAGAACTTGAAAAATGCCAACACCACTCCTCAGCACCATGGGACATAGAGTATAAGAAGTCTACAAGGCCAAGTGGGAGAGCAGAAATCAGGTATGAGGAAAAGCGGGTGTCCTATGAAAAGGATGGGGCTACAGGGGAGTTTGTTAGCTAATGAGCAGGCATCCAGAGGGCATTGTAAGAAAGGTTTCAGGGAATGGGATACAGAGAACAGAAGAATAAAAGGCTTCAGGCTAAGCCCTCAGCCACTGCTAGAGGGAGAGGGGCCAAAGAGAGACACTGAAAAGCAACCCAAGTTGGTCTTGAAGGTCTTGTTCCATGACCCACCCCCACTCTGACCACAACTCCATCCTTACAGACAGCAGGCGATAGATATAGCAGGTCTTCTTTTGACCATCACGCCAGACCCGAGCCATGGCTTGTTCATCATTAGCTGGGTTCCAGTCAGGGTCAAACATGACCAGTCGGTTAGCCCCAATGAGATTGAGGCCACAGCCCCCAGCTTTGCTGCTCAGCATGAAGACAAAGTCAGGGCTCTAGAAAGAGAGGAGCAGGAGAAAAAGAACCTTTTGCAGCTTGAACTGGAATCCTACTCGGCCCAGAAAACGGTTCTTACACATTAGTACTCTTGTACTCAGACTAATTACGAGGACCACCAGTTTGCCCACCACCCAACCTCCTAGACCACTAAGTCAGGTCCCAGCTCAGCCATCACCAACAAGCCTAACCCCACCACACTCACATGAAAAAAATATCCAGGAATACCCTAGGACAGCGCCCTCTTATATCTTCTCTTTCAACCCCTAATTCTGTGTCACTACATTAGGGGTGTGGGGACAGGCTGTGTATTTACCGATGGACTGTTGAAGCGCTCCACAACCTTGGCTCGCTTCTTAATGGACATGGTGCCATCCAAGCGGACATACAAGTACCTAAAGGGAAATCCACATATCAAAACCTAGGAAGAATGTAGAGCTCCTTGGAGCCAGAGCTACTGAAGGGAGTGAACTAACCATGCTTGAGACTACTCACACACAGCCTAAGGCTCCACATTCCCAAAGGGAGGGGCAGGAGCTAGGAGCCAGGATTCTGTCCTATGGGAGCACCTGAGAGACCAGGGGCTATTCTGCTTGGTGATGAAACTAGGACCAGAACATCATAAGGAAAAGTCCCTCCTACACCCACATCCACCAATCAGAACACCTACTTTTCCTAGGGGAACAGTAGAGAGGCACTCCTTTGGCAGCCTAGTTAAGCTTGTCCCTCCCTACCTTCGAGCCCGGCAGAGCTTCTCAAAGAGGTCCAATGTTTGGGTATAATTGGACACCAGCACTACTTTGTCACTGCTGCGGCTTCGAGTCACTGCCAGGATGTAATCAAGGACCAGCATCTTACCTGGGGAGATCAGCAACTATTAGCCCTCAGCAGGTCATCCCAATGACCCACAACTCTTACTCTTGATACCCTGCCTTGAGTCAAGGTAGGTCTAGAACAAAGAGATAGTTCCCCACCTCTCCTCCCAGAGAAACCAAAAAACTGACAGGAAAGGTCCCACCTGACAGCTGGGGCTCTAGAGCCTTCGAGGTATAACCGGGGGGGAATATGTCCAAGGCACCTTCGAAGCCATCCTCCTCTTTTACACACTTGTCATAGATTAGAGCTGGATCTAGGGGAAAAATTAAAACCAAAATGCCAGCTACATTGCTTTAGAAAGTTTCCACTTCAATGCTCATTAGAACACCCCCTAGAAGCCTACCCGAAAGACCTTCTTCAGTACCAGATTTACTTGGTTTCAAATTCCAGTGTGCAGTGAGTGCCTTCTGGGACCATAAATGGACAATTTTGCTCACTAGGGTGTTCTCCCAACAAGAAGGGAGCTATACCAGAGACATTAAAGTTTGTTATTTTTTCACCTGTCCAACATTTTATATGCACATGTATGCACGAACACACTTATTACACACATAGTGCTATATATACCCCAAGGATCAAGGATGGGCTACGCAGAGCACAAGCTAAATTTTTCAAAGCAAAGGGTCTGTTTTACAGAGTACACAATGCAAAGCTCATGTCTTGGGGAGGGCTGGAATCACATGTGGCCCCTATGAGGACACTGGACAAGTATTCGTAAAGGTGGCTAGATCACCTGCAGGAGCCTACCCTTTCTTGTAGAGGACCTCAGAGCATGGACCCAACTCACGATTACAAAGCTTCTTTAATGAGGTGATGGAAGAAAGGGAAGACACACTCATCTTGCCCTCATGCAACTCTTCTGCTGGCTTGGCCTGCCTCAGAAACCTCCGGTATAATTCAGTCTGAAGGGGTGTCAGCCTGAAAAAAAGGCAGCTGGGTCAGTAGGAAGTGCTGAACCACACTCTGGCCCTCCAAGGGCAACTCAAGAGCTGGGTTTTTACTCACACCATGCCCCTAAGTTGAGTTCCGTACCTACAACAAACCACCTGCTCAATCTTCACAGGCAAATATTTAGAAAGGATGTCAGATGTCCTCCGTATCAGACACCTGGAGAGAACAGTATAAAAAGGTAAGGGGCTGCTGGAACGGCCATGCAAACTACTAGAATAAAAATTACCACCCAAAGGACCAAGACTGATTCTTGTAGTATCAAATATCAGAGACGCATCAGCCTTATGGCAAAGATATCTATGTTGGGGTCTCAGTCAGAGAAACAGAGACCCTTTCAAACAGTCTAGCTTTGACTGACAACTTTTTCTCTTCCCTTTCAAAAGGTTAGCTGGTCCTCAAGAAGACCAAGGTCTCCCATTGAACCTGGTGCTCGGGCTAAGAAAGTAAACTATAAACCACTAAGTCCTTAGGGGAGTTCCTGCATTTGCCCGAATGCCTATTGTCAAATGGCCCAAGACTCAATGAAATTAAGCCCACACCTCCAGGCAGACCAGGAAAAACAGTAATCAGGAACCTAAGCAGCAGCTCCTGACACACTGACTCTCCTTCCTGCCATCTAAAATTGGGAGTGAGCAGGCCCTGGCCAGGTAGCTCAGTTGGTTAGAGTTGTCCCGATAAACCAAGGTTGCAGGTTTGACCCCTGGTCAGGGCACATATAAAAATCAACCAATGAATGCATAAGTAAGTGGAACAACAAATAGATGTTTCTCTCATCGATAAATAATAATTTTAAAAAACAAAACAAAACTGAGAGTGAGAGGTGGCAATTGGGAAGGGCAGAGCTCTTAAGGAAGTAAATCATTAAGTGTATTTCATATGTACCTACAACAGAGGAGTCCAGAATGTACCTGCCCTCCTGGCTATGTGGCCCCCATGAAAAAAGCACTTTCAGCCTGGGATCCACATCCATCAGATATGCTCCTACCTATCCAAGAAGGCTGTGAAGCCTGGGAAGGGAAGCCTGGTTCTTTAGGTCTAAGACCAAATGACAGGAAGCTTCTGAAATATTAACGATGCTACAACGGATATTTTGCTCAGAAAGTCCAATGGTGTCAGAAAAGAGCTTCCTTAGCAGATTGCTAAGCCACCCAAAACCAGACCACAGGGCCCAGGCCAGGAAGAAAACAGGAACTTGGCCTGCAAGAACCCTTCATTTATTAGTGGCTATAGTCAAGGCACAGATCCCACTCCCTTCCTAGAATCCCAGCCCTCACAGGCCAAGGCCCCAAAAGATCAGCCTTGGATGGCTTAGCTGGCAATGCTGATGAGCTCAGTTGGGGGAACCCAAAGAAAGCTGCTGCCTTCTAGCCCCACCCTGCCATTACCTATTCACAATGCTGGTGAGCTCCCGCAGTCGCTCCTCTCCCAGCTGCCGATCTGCCTCACTGGCAGCTGCATCTCTACCCTTCAAAATTGGCAACTCGAAATGCTTCTTGAACTCATGCACAGTTCCTAAACACAGGAGAGAAGGAAAAATTAGAGAGTATAGAAAAAGAATGATTTTCCCACTGCCAGTAATGGCAGACCACTTTGTTACAGACCAACCTTCCTGCCAAGACCAACAAAGCTGAACAAATTACAGGCAATTTGAATGAATCAGAGAGCTCCCAAAGCATGGGAAACTGAAAAGACCAAATAATGAGATAGTAGATTAAAATCCAAATATCTAACTAATTACATTAACTATAAATGGACAAAATAATCCAATAAACAGACAATCCAATTGTCAGCCTGAATTTTTTTAAAGAGCCCACCTATATGCTGCTTATAAGAGATGAAGCAGCATGTATCAGTGCCATGAAGTTCATGCTAAAGAATAGATGAACCTTGAAAACTGTATGCTAAGTAAAAGAAGCTGAAAAAAGAAGGTCACATATGATAGGATTCCACTGTTATGAAATATCCTGAATAGGCAAAGTCATTGAGATAGAAAGCAGATTGGAAGTTTCCAAGGCTTAGGGATAAAGGGGAAATAGGCGGTGACTGCTGAATGGGTATAGGGTTTTCTTTTGGCCAGAAATAAAAAGATCAGGCACCTCACAAAAGACCATATTAAAAGCCATTCAACTTCATTCAACATTAGGCAAGTACAATGAGCTTCCACTAAACAACAATAAAATGACTAAAATATTTTTTAAAAATTTAAAGATAAATATTGGTGATGATATAGAGCTATGGTCAACAAACTACAGCCATGGGCAAGCCAACTGTTTCTGTAAATAAAGTTTTATTACTCTGGCTGGTGTGGCTCAATGGATTGAGTGATGACCTTCGAACCAAAGGGTTGCCAATGCCATTCCCACCCAGGGCACGTACCTGGGTTGTGGGCTAGGTCCCCAGTTGGGGGCATGCAAGAGGCAACCAACTGATGTTTCTCTCTATCTCTTTCTCCCTCCCTTCCCATCTCTCTGAAAATACATCAACCAAATCTTTAAAAAATAAAGTTTTATTAGAACACAGCCATGCCCCATTAGCAGAGCTGAGTAGTTGTGACAAAGACAGTTTGGCCTGTGAGCCTCTAGCTGTTTCAGAAAACAACTGCCTACCCCTGATGTAGAGACAATGGAATTCTCATACTCTGCTGGTATAACCACTTTGGAATGTGATTACAGAGCTGAATACATGCATAACATATGACCCAGAAATTACACACTTTGAGGACAGAGAAATACATACTATGCGTAGGTAAAGACATATACAAGAATGGTCACAGTATCATTATTCAAAAGAATAATAAACTGGTCTGGCCAGTGTGGTTCAGTGGTTGGGTATTGTCCTGCAAATCAAGTGGCCAGTTCAATCCCTGGTCAGGGCACAGAGCTGAGTTGTGGGCCAGGTCTCAGTTGGGGACATGCAACAAGCAACCAACATGTTTTTCTCCCTCTCTTTCTCCCATCCCTTCCCCTCTCTCTAAAAATAAATAAAATCTTAAAGAGAAAAAAAACTGGAAACAATTCAATTGTCTATCAACAGTAGAATAGACATATTCATTAAAGCCACTTAATTGGACACTAAAAAATTATTTAAAAAAGAAAGACCCTGGCTGGCATAGCTCAGTGGATTGAGCATGGGCCTGTGAAGCAAAGGGTCGCCAGTTCAATTCCCAGTCAGGGTACATGCCTGGGTTGCAGGCCAGGTCCCCAGCAGGGGACACATGAGAGGCAACCACACATTGATGTTTCTCTCCCACTCTTTCTCCTTCCCTCCCCCTCTCTCTAAAAATAAATAAATATTTTAAAATTAAAAAATAAAAAAAAGAAAGAAACCACCCAATAGAGTCTGCTCTGAGGTCAAAGTTCTTGTGAGGCAGCCACGACATGATGAGCAAAAACGTCTGGAGAAGCACAGTATTTTCATCCACAGCTCACAGTGACCCCATGTCCTAGATTTACACCGCCTGCCACCTCTGCAGTGGGAACATGGCCAGAGTGCGGAAATCCTCGCCACGGCAACCAGACAAAAAGAAAAAATAAAAGGCATCCAAATTGGAAAGAAGGGAGTAAAACTGGCAGTTGCAGATGACATAATACTATATGTAGGAAACTCTAAGCAGTCTACCAAAAATTCCTATAAGAACTGATAAATGAATTCAGTAAAGTAGCAGGAAACAATATAAATATTCAGAAACTGGTTGCATTTTTATATGCCAGTAGTGAAGAACCAGAAAAATAAACTAAGAAAACGATCCCATTTACAACTGCACCAAAAAATAAAATAGAATACCTAGGAATACATTTAACCAAGGAAGTAAAAAAACCCACTTGGAAAATTTTAAAACTGGATATAGGACCCGAAAAGACACTTTTCCAAAGAGGATCATACAGATGGCCCACAGGCACAAGAAAAAATGCTTAACATCACTAGTCACCAGAGAAATGCAAATTAATACCATGATGAGATATCACCTCACACCTCAGATATCAGAACTCATCAATAAATCAACAAACGAGTGTTGGCAGGGATATGAAGAAAAAGGAACCCTTGTGCACTGTTGGTGGGAATGCATATTGGTGCAGCCTCTATGGGAAACAGTATGAAGGTTCCTCAAAAAACTAAAAATGGAAATTCCTTATAACCCAGCAATTCCAATTCTGCGTATATATCCAAAGAAACCCCCAAAACTAATTTGAAAAGACACATGCACCCCTATGTGCACTGCAGCTTATTTACAATAGACAAGATACGGAAGCAACCTAAGGGACCATCAACAGACAAGTGGATAAAAAAGCAGTGATGTATATACACAATGGACTATTATTTGCCATAAAAAAGAATAAAATCTTATCGTTTGGGACAACATGGATGGACCAAGAGGATACTATGCTAATTAAAACAAGGCAGACTGAAAAAGACAAATCCATAGATGATGTGAAATATAAAGAAATAAACAAAACAGAAACAGACTCACAGACAGACGCAGAGAACATAGAGAATATAGTCAATAATATTGTAGTAACTATGTATGTTGCCAGGTGGGTGTACTTGAATTATTGGGGGGGATCGTTTTGTGAATTATTTAATTGTCTCACCACTATGTTTTATACTTGAAGCTAATATTAAAAACTATTATTTCCTGACTAGTGTGGCTCAGTGGGCTGGATGGTCCGGCAGACACTATGGTCACCGGTTGGATTCCTAGTCAGGGCAGGCACATGCCTGGGTTGCAGGCCAGGTCCCAGGTTGGGAGGTATGTGAGAGGCAATTAATGGATGTTTCTCTCATACATCATTGTTTCTCTCCCCCTCTTTCTTCTTCCCTTCCCCTCTCTCTAAAAATAAACCCTTTTATTTTTAACCCTTTAAAAAATAATATTGGATGGCAACTATAATTTAAAAGTAAAAATTTTTTCAAATAAGGCCGGAGTGGACCTTGCTGAGTTGCTTGGCAGAGCCAAGGTCTCCCAATGGCTCCCCCTGACGAGAAAAGTCTTCCTACAAGTACAGCTAGCATTCTCTCCTTTCTTTCCCCAGCCAGAGTTACAGGTAAGGCTCCCTCTAATGTAGCCAACAGAGCTGAATTCTTACCTAGGATGCCTGAATTAACAAAATGTACCAAGCTGAAATACTCGAGGAGATCATTCTGGATGGGAGTCCCCGAGATGAGCACCCGCCGGCTGGTGTTCAAGCTGTCCAGGGCCTGATAAGTCTGATTCTCAGAGTTCTTGAGCCTGTGTCCCTGAAAGGAAATTAGTTCTCACTTAGGCCTGGGCACAGTGTAACATCCCTAATGGTAGCAATGTCTTTTGTAGAGGAACCAGCTTCTGGCCATCATTGGAGTTCTAAACACTGCTTATTCCTCTTTTGGCAGATTGACCTCAGGGCTTCTCCTCCCACTTACTTCCTCCAAAGCAGCCTACTCTGTACTCAGCATTCCCCAGTGACTGACACAGCCCTGGGGTGGCAATTCTCAGTGGGGACAGTCTGACACACTTTTTCCTACCACCCAGACCTTTAAGAGTCAAGTACCTCGTCACATATGACCAGTCCAATACTCCCTTTCTGGAGGACTTCAACATGAAGGCGGAATGTCTCGTAGGAAATGATGAGAATAGGAGAAGGCACTCTGGCCCCACGCTGGTTCATGAATCCTTCTAAGACAGAAAAGGCATCAAGGAACAAATTTTAGAATATCTTAAAGAAAAAAAGATTTGGCCCTGGCTGGTGTGGCTCATTGGATTGAATGCCAGCCTGCAAACCAGAAGGTCGCCAATTTGATTCTCTGTCAGGGCACATGCTTGGGTTGTAGGCCAGGTCCCCAGTTCGGGGCGTGCAAGAGGCAACCGACTGATGTTTTTCTCACACATCAATGTCTCTCCCTCTTTCTCCCTCCCTTCCCCTCTCTCTGAAAATAAATAAAATCTTTAGAAAGAAAAGAGTTTTGATAGTTCTTTAATTTAGCCTGGGAATAACTATTTAAATTATTTTCCATGGAAGTTCTCTTCTCTGCCACTTCTCATTGCCCTTAATCTGGCCATCAATGAGCATACACATAAGAAAGGAGAGGAGCGCAGCCATCTTTGTTAAGGCTCCATACCCAGCTTTTGATCTATCTCGTTCTTAGAGCCTCCATCAATGGCCAGCGGTTGAATCCTCCCTCCAAGCCATTTGCCAACTTCGTTGTACCAGTTCTTCACCAGGCTGGAGGGCGACACCACCACTGCCTTGTCAATTTCTGGCTTGCACTCTGGACTCTGGCGCAAAAGCGTCCACATCAAGGTGATACACTGCAGCGTCTTGCCCAGGCCCATCTCATCAGCCATGATGCAGCCGTGGCTGCCTGGGATGCGCCGACTGGTGACACACTCCCACAGGAACTTCACTCCCTGGGGAAGAAGAGGACCCAGCCCACACGGGCAGCCACACTGCTGTTACTCCAGAGGCGGCAGCCTCCCAGTCTCAGACCCTGGCCCATACCTCATCCCCACCCCCAACCACCAGTTACCTCTTTCTGATGAGGCCGCAAGACCTTACTGAGAATAGGATCAACGACCACATGGACTGGGAGTTTTTCCCTGAGAAAACATGGCAAAGAAAATATGGAGCTCCGACATGAACAAGGGCATGCCCTCAGCAAGTTATATCCTGCTGATCCAGAAGCCACAGATGCAACTGCCTGAGAAGGGCCCTGCTAGGCCTGGTAACCAAACCACAGTAAATTCTCACTCCAGGGAAATTTAGGACAGGGCAATGGGTTTCCTACATCATCACCTCAACCCTTCCAGCTCCTGAGCTTGGCAGGAAGGGATGAGAAACTCCCACCAAATGGACACATCCACATGCTCTTTCCCAGGCACTGCTCTTCCCCACCCACACACTCTCTGGACGGTGCAGCAATCATGGCACTCTGAAAACATGTGCCAGTCCCAAGCATCCATCACACCAAAATGTTCCCTGCCCTCCCAGGTTGCAGCGCACCTACAGAGAACTGCGCAAGAAAACAGCAATGTACATACTTGTCAAGCTTCAGCTGGTCATGGGCGCTCAGTGGGGGAGGCTCATACAGAACCAAAGCACCTTCTTCCAGGGGGTCATGGAGGGCCCGGCGGATCCCAGCCCTTTTGAGGCCCAATGCCCGAGAGCCCAGAGGACCTAGAAACCAACAATCTGTTATGTAATCTTCTAAGTTGAGGAATTCCAGCAGGCCCAGCTCCAATGCCTGTTCGTCACATAACCTTTCTTAAGCTTCCATGTGACCTGGCTCTCTCCCTAAACCACTCCAAAACCAGTTTGGGCAACTCTACCAGACCATTATCCCAGTCTGCCTCAGATCAGAGTTCTTACTATTTTACTTCCCCATTCAACTACAAACTTTCTGAAGGGCTGGGTCTTATTCATCTCAAGTTAATCCTAGAAAGGTCTAAATCCCTAAAACGGCCTTTTCAAGACTTAGAGCTCTTGAGAGTTGGCCTCCTTCCTCCCAGCCCCAGTTTTAGCACAATGCTATGTTCTACATAGGAAGGGAAACTCTGGAGAACCTATGCCTCCAAGAGAGTCGGCCTCATAAAGAAGATGCCACTGAACTCACTTGGACTAAATGAAACCTCACCCTGACCCACCAGGAGCTTCCCAAGTGCTGGCACAGCCCCTTCAAGCAGATGACAGGCAGTCATTCTTGGTGGCCCTTGTTGAAGCTATCAAACACAGCCTTCATGAGGTCTCAGGGGAGTCACCCCATAACAGTCACCACTCGACTGGCACCTTCAATTCCAAGGTAAGCTTGTATGTACAAAAGCTGAGGTTTTAATTATTCAGGCACATTTTCACATGGCTGAGTCAAAAAGAGGAAAAAAATAAATGTGAAGTATGCTTTCCATTTTTACCTTGATAATTTGGAATGGGAATTTTAAAAGGCTTTGACAAAATGCTTCGAATAAATGCTTCCTAAAAAGAAAAGAGAAGAAACAGAGATTCAGGAATGTTTGGCAATGTTATGGGATACTATTTCTACAAATGCAGACTAAGATGTCTATTTAAGCACGGCAACACAGGGAGAGCACTGTATTTTGATCACATTCATGCAGACTTCATCTGAACTTCATCTGAACATGAAGAGATATGATCCACATTAGGTCTGTACACAGCTCTCATCTTTGTGGCTTTACATAAGGTTCTCCAAGTACCCAGGGAAACCAGAGGACCAGTGACCAGCGTCTAGCCTCAGTCAACCACAAGGCTCATAACCACTAGCTCACAAAAGACCATGCCATTGTGGACAGCTAACTTATTCCTTAGGGTGTTACACCTTAAGAAGAAGGTACCACAAAGCTACCCAACCCCATTACTAATGAGGAATTCCAATGTCTGGATTCAACCACTGTCCTACTGGACCACATCTTCCCACACATACCCCACATTTCTTTTTTTGTCATATCAGTTCAGCCTATTGCAGTTAATTCTGACATCAGCCCCCTTGAGAACTCAACAGCCCCTCAAAGAGCAGGAAGAACAGGAGTAGCATTAGTAAAGTGATAACATTAACAACATCAGTAAAAATGACCACAGTGATAACTAACAATGTACGCCAGATGCAGCATTCGGCCCCTTGTGGTCATGCCACCATTTAAGCCGCACCAACAGTTCTACGAAGTCCATATATTACTGACATACCCAGTCTACAGATGAACGAATTTAGGCTGAGTCATTAATATTTTCCCAAGTCACACAGCTGTGAGAGATGGAGCACCTTCCTGATTCCATGGCCCTTCCCCGTAACCAGGAGGCAGGCGATGTGGCCTCCTAACCTAATCTGTTTGAGTACAGCCATGTGGATCAGCCCAGTCAGCAGCTTCTTGCCACGGGAATGCACAAGAAAGAGAAGGACATGATAAAGGGGACATAGAGAGAGGGCAAGCCAATCACCAAGAAAAATAAAGTGGGAAAAGGGTGACAGGAAGCAGACACCCTAGAGAAGGGTGGCCTTGGTGCTTCCCCTCAGTGTCTGCCGAAAGCCCCTGTGCCATCACCTGGGCCTGGCATCAGCACTGAGCGATGGGGCTGGGGCAGAAGAGGAGGTGGGGGAGTCCAGAGCCCCACCTCCTGAGCTTACTCTGACAATTCCCACCGAGGTTCTGGTCTACACACACCTGAGCCCTCTGGGAAATTACAGTAGCCTGTGAACCTCAACAAAACAAGGACTGAAACCCAAGAAAGCAAGGAGAAAGCAAGAGCAAAAACCCTAAAGGTAGTTTTAATGAAAACACATTAGTAGAAAAAACAATAAATAATATTCCTTCTGACAAAAAGGTAGTTTAATAGGAAAAAAGTACGCCTGCCTTGCCCTGAAATTTTTACCTTTTTATTATTATTTTTTAAGATTTTTATTTATTTATCTTTAGAGGGGAAGGGAAGGAGAAAGAGTGGGAGAGAAATATCAACGTATGGTTGCCTCTTATGCGTCCCCTGCTGGGAACTGGCCTGCAACCCAGGCATGTGCCCTGACTGGGAATCAAACCACGATCGTCTGGTTCGCAGGCCGGCGCTCAATCCACTGAGCTACACCAGCCAGGGCTACCTTTTAATTCTGAACCATTTCTATACAGATCAATGTATCTATACAGATAAAGTACAAACTCAATGTACTTTAAATAGGAAAAATATAATGATTATATTTGGCAATCTATTGGAAGACAGAAAAGAAATGTCAGAACTGAACTTCATTATCACAATAAATAAATAATGTGACTAAGGCAGGGTTAGAGACAGGCCCAAATTCATTTTTTATTTGTATATTCCTTTGCAGATGAATAAAGTCTTTTATTGACTTATTTTTTTAAATTTTATTTATTTACTTTTTAGAAAGAGGGGAAGGAAGGGAGAAAGCGGGACAGAAACATCAGTGTATGAGAGATACATTGACTGGTTGCTTCTCACATGTTCCCTACTGGGGACCTGGCCCACAACCAAGGCATATGCTCTGATTGGGAATTGAACCAACAACCTTTTGGTTTGCAGGCCAGCGCTCAATCCACTGAGCCACACCAGCCAGGGCTATTAACTATTTTTAATTACCATGATTATTATAATTATAACTAGCAATAATAATGAGAAATTCATATGTGAAGGATGCTAACAAGAAAATCTACCCTCACCCTTACTCGTGTGGCTCAGTGGGTTGGGCATGTGGTCCCACAAAATGAACAGTCACCCATTCAATTCCCAGTCAGGGCACATGCCTGGTTTGCAGGCCAGGTCCCCAGTCAGATACATGTGAAAGGCAATCAATCAATGTTTGTGTCCCTGTCTCCCTCCTTCCCCTCTAAATATATAAATAAAGTCTTTTTTAAAAAAGTAACTTTAAGTCAAAGGGAAGTAAAAGGAAGGAAATGGACTCAAGTTTCCTTTCTAATTTGGTGTCAATTCTGCCTGCAATTCTAAAATTGAAATATTATCTTCAAGATTATTAATATAGGAGGCTAGAGTTGAGGCTCCGAATAGCCAAAAATTTATGCTCCAAATTTTAAAAGCAAGACTGTCAATAAAACCGGGAGCCACAGTTTCTGTGGGGAGAACCGCAGGCTTGGGCAACTAGCATAGGAGACTGCGAGCACCCCTGGCCAAAAACATCTGAGGGCACAGCCTGCGAGACTTGCAATGGCCAGCCTCTGGGAACCTGTTCTGGTAATGCTCACTGGACTCTAGCAGAGGCAGAGGAGAGAGTATGCTCTCACTTTTTTCATTTAGTTACTGAAAATTCGTATCATCCTTTCCTTCTGATATACCAGGGAGAACATCCCTCATCCCTACCAAGGTCAAAGCTTCCCTCTTCCAAAGAGATTCACTCTCTTCAGTTTTGCCTAATCTCTCCTTTATTTCAAACTCTCCTTCTCACCAGCATTTTAAAAATGCTTAACTGCCTTTAAAGCCTGGCTGGTGTAGCTCAGTGGATTGAGCACGGGCTTGCGAACCAGAGAATCGCGGTTCGATTCCCAGTCAGGGCACATTCCTGGGTTGCAGCCAGGTTCCCTGCAGGCCAGTTCCCAGCAGGGGATGCGCAAAAGGCAACCATACATTGATGTTTCTCTCCCTCTCTCCTTCCTTTCCCCTCTAAAGATAAATAAATAAAATCTAAAAAAATAATAATAAAAAATAAAAAAATAAAAATAAAAATAAAAATGCTTAACTGCCTTTAAATTAAAAAAAAAACTTTTAAAGATTTTATTTATTTATTTTTAGAGAGAAGTGAAGAGAGGGAGAAAGAAAGAGAAACATCAACGTGTGGTTGCCTCTCACACATCCCCTACTGGGGACCTGGTCTACAACCCAGGCATGTGCCCTGATTGGGAATCAAACCAGCAACACTTCCACTGAGCCACACCAGCCAGGGCTTAACTGCCTATCTCATAAAACAAAAATTCCTTTGACCTCTTATCTCCTACCTTGGAACTTCTACAAAGAGTTGTCCTTATCTTCCATTCTGCTCTTTTCATCTTCTGAAACGACTGACCAAGACCACCAGTAGCCTATATGACCCTAATTCCAATAAATGTGTTAAATATCCTTATCTTACCAGACAAAGCTGGCCACTTGTTCTCAGATATTCTCTGCCTTTGACTTCCGTGGACACCACTCTCCCGCTATAACCCCCTACCCCTGCTCTGGGACTTCATGCTCAGTTCCTTAATGGGCTTTCGTTTTCCTCTGCCTAACCCCCTCAAAAGTCAGTGCTCCACAGGGCTTGGCCCTAGGCTCTTCTGACTGCACACTCACCTAGATACTACAATACACTTTGGAGATATTAAATATCACCAATGTGCTAATGACCCCAAGTATATTTCCAGTTAGTACCTCCCTCCTAGGCTCCACACCGACATTTGCAACCACCTTCAAACCCAGACACCCCGCCAGTGTCTAAGGCTAAAGACCTCATTTCCAGAGCTGCCCTGTGACTTCTGTGGGTCTGAGGCACTGCACTGTGACTTTTGTGGGTCTGGGTGGGGCCTGAAGGGAAGCAGAGTTTATGACACCTCAAAATGCGTCTTTTGGGATATTAATTATTTTAGTGTGGTTATTTTTAACAAACAGCAGACTTGGGAGAAGCTCAGAAAACCAAATAGAAATACATTTCTAAGGGAAATCTATATGTAAGCATGTCTCCATCACTGAACCAGGCCTGCCTCCACCAACAATGGACAAGGCGTGGACTTACATCTGCATACACTTGCTCACTATCCTTTTCTCATAACTGATTCCGCCCCCATCATTTTTTGTCTCTAGGTGAAGATGGTATTTAAGGTGATGGCTTTCACCAAAATAACAAGTTATTTTGCTTTCCTGGGTCTCTCCCATGTATACATGAAGTATACATATTATTACATGTTAACTTTAATTTTTCTCCTGCTAATCTGTCTCATGACTATTTGATTATAAATCCAGCTAGAAGAACCTAGGATGGGGGAAGATTTTCCCTCCCTGACAGGCTCCTTCCTCCACAGCTTTCACACAAGCCGTTCCCACCATCTAGATCATGTCCCACTCGCCTCACCTGGCTGAACCCTCAAATCCTTCGGGACTCAACCTCATCAGCATGTCCCACAGACTGAGGTGTTCGCCCGTCTCTGGATTGTTAGGCTCCTGTTTTGCACTCACCATACCTGCACTTATGTCATACAGTTTATTGTACACGGGACAACTTGATCAGCACCAAAAAATCTTAGGAACAAGGCCTCTAGTCTGCTAAATAGAGATAGAGTTTCAGACAAACTAGAGATAACATCTAAGCCTGTTGTTTCAGCTCCAGGCCCCCAAAAGCAGGGAAACCAGGAAATCAGTGCCAAAGCTGACATCAGAACCAAATGCACTGATCAACTAACAATGCCCTACCCAAGCCTCGATCAGTCGCTAGAGACACAACCCTCACTCCCTTAGCCACCATGACTAATGATTCTCCCCTATATAACCCACCCCCTGGAAGCCACTGGGATCCAGGTCTTTGGGCACTGGCTTATCTGTGATTCCAGGTATGGGCTATTTCCTGAACTAAAAATCCTTACTTTGCTGTCTTAGTAAGGTTCTGTCTTATCGGGCGCTGATGTACACAGAAAAGCAGATCTCTTTTCTTTGGTAACATACATACCTTTTTTTTTTACAGCTCAATAAACAATTAAATTTAGTGAATTATATACGTATGGTAAAACTATCACAAAAAGCAAGGGAACATGAACTAATTCAAGATAGTGGTTAGCAGACTAGAGGATGGGAAAAGGGATTATGACTTTGATGATGTTCTAGTTCTGGATGGTGGGTGTGTTTTATATATTACATGCTATATATGTATTATTTTGCATTTATCTATTATGTAAAAATATTTCTAAATATTTGCTGAGTGTACAAATAACCCCCATTACACATTCCTATTTTTCCTTCAAAACCTTTCTGTAAAGGAAAAACACACTCCTGTTGTGTCCTCTACTCTTAATCCTACACTACTTCACTTCAGACACCACACGTGCGAGTTCTCCACACATCAAGCAATTCTTGGCACCACCTGGGTGCCATACAATTTAACTCAATTCTGACAATACCTACCTGGAGAAAGCATCAGATTTTACAGATGAAGGCTTCATAAGACTGTCTCCCTCCCACCACTTCAGATGCCAACCCCAAGGTCAGGTTGTGACCTGTGGTTCTGTGGACAGGCTATATACTGGGGGGTTCCCACAACTCCCTCCTTGGGTTTGATTAATTTGCTAAAATGGCACACAGAACTCAGAAAAAGTTTATTTACTAGATTACTGGTTTATCTCAAAGGACATTAAAGGATACGAATGAACAGCCAGATGAAGAAACACAGCGAGGTCTAGAAGGGCCCTGAGCACAAGAGCTGTATCTGTGCACAAGAGCTGTATCTGTGGAGTTTGGGGTGTTTGGGGTTCCTTTTCCCAGAACACAGATGAGGTTCTGTTCATCAACTCATAAGCTCTGGGACTTGAAACTCTCCCAATCCCACCCTTTTGGGTTTTTATGGAGGTTGCATTATATAGGCATGATTCATTATGCATTGGCCATTCTTTGGTGGGTTGGTTCTCCTGGCAACCAGCCCCAAGGTCAGGTGCTTTACAAAAATCATCTCAATTAACATAAACTCAAGTTTGGTTGAAAGGGGTTATTGAAAGACATCTTTATCCCCCACAGTCTCTTAAATTCCAAGAGCTCAACATCACTGTCCCTCAGAAAGTTTGGTGAAAAAAGGTTCAGATGAACTGCTCTGTGATTTTGGACAAGCTAACTTCTCTAAGACTTGGCTTCCTCATCTTAGAAAAATGAGACTTACGGGAGATAATGCACAGCCCCTGCCTGGTGATGATTAGGTTGATTTCACTAGCGGCAGCACGTGAAAGCTGTAGAATTCCAGTACTTCTTAAAGCCCTGTGCAGAGTCAGAGATGGAGTGGACCCTAGTTTCAATATCCTGCAATAGCCTTCCCCCTCCTATACCCTCATGTCCTCAGGAATCTGAGCTACCTAAGACATTAGAAAAGAAGGGGACTCCAAATCAGCACACATCTCTAAGGAAAGAGGCCAGGCCTCTTTCAGTTCCCAGGAGCTGTGTAAGCAGGCCCAAAGTTCCCACCAAAGTCTGTCTGCTGGCTACTGTTAAGTCTTCAGGGGTGGAAGCCAGCCTAGGCAAAAGAACAGGGCACATACATGCACCAGCAGGTTGTGGTTCTGACTTACATGTTGATTACTGTCCAGACAGGGTGGTCGATTCGTTAGCTGGGTCAAAGCTTTCCGAAAAGGAGCGTGGAAACAATCCTGGCTCTGGGTCTCACTGCTGGATTTCAGTTTCTTAGGAGTCTAGGAGAAAGTGATGGGAAATGTGAAGAAGTCTAGAAGACCACAGTGGTGGATCTAAATGTTTAATGGGGGGGTTGGGGTTTGGAAGAGGTTATAGGGGAGATAAATGGTCATGGAAGAAGATACAATGAAACAGTGCAAAAAGAGAAAATAAAATGCTTATTAAATTGCCAGGCAATGTGTTAAAAACTCTTCACATATATTACTATGTATCATTTTCACAGTGATCCTATGTTAAGTGTTTGGCATCCTTATTTAACAGGTGAAAATTGGAGTTCAATAAGTTTAAAGAACTTGCCTAATCTGAGATGAAGCACTGGAAGAGGTGAATGAAGCAGGTCTGTGAAGGCTAAGTCCACCAGTAGCATAGAGTCATGCTGCCCCAAATCTTTACTCCGAAAACTCCAAGGAATAATTGAGCAACTGTTTGCTTCCCTCCCTAAGTTTCCCCAAGAAGTGACAAGAGTATAGCTGCCCCCAACTCCCAAGCCACTGAGGCCATTCTCCAGTCAGCTCATATCATGGCAATGAGGATCCCAGCACCAGAAACATTTTCAGGAGCAACCAGCAGCAGACAGTACCATTTGTGACTCAGCTGTACCAAGTGCTGCCCCAGTTCAAGTATGAGACCCCTATAAGAGGCAAGGGACAGTCAATGTGCCTCCCTCAAAGGTAAGAGGAGTCCCCTGTATACCAGTGGTACAACTACAGAGCAAGCCCAGTGAGACATCAGGCAAGAACCGACTTGTACCAGCTTGCCAAGGTATTTGAAGCTTCAATGACACTATAAGGCACTCCTGAAATAGAAACACCAAGCCCCTTCCCTCGCTCTACATGCTTTTACTCACATACTACCCCTGCCCAAAACTGTCTTCTAGACTTTCTTTAGGTAATCTCTTTCTCCAAAGTTCCAACAGCCAAACCCTAGCTTCTTGAACCACTTTCTCTGAAGTAAATGCTGCATTGTCCCGTTGATTTTGGTTTATACAGGTCCTGCCTACAGCTAGCCCAGGAAAGCCCCACAGGAGGAAGCAGAGCACAGGGCCAGTTCAAAGATGAACATACTATATTTGAGTATTAGCAGAGACTGGAGGGGCACCATCCCTCCTATCCAAGCCTAAGTGAGGTCTGGACTCTAAGGTAAGCCCAGTACCCTCTGCTATTCTGTGACATTGGGTAAGGGGACAAAAAGCAAAAGAGAAGCCTGCTAGTTGCTGTTGGGGAGTACTTTTTCCCAAGGCAGCCAAAGGCCAGAACACCATGTACTTCTTTGCTTTGGAATACCCCTTCCTACCAGGAAGATTGAGTGTATATTAGCTTCTAGCGAGCACCTTGGGGACAAATATTTTATCTTGTTCAATGCCTGACAAACAGTAAGCACTCATTAAAGGTTTACTGAAAGAGGCTCCTGGAAGTGACTAGGTTTGACCCATGTAACCCCAGAAACTAATTCCAGAACCCCTTTCTGCCCCTTTCCTATCCCCTCGAGGGCAAAGTACTCACCACTGCCCGAGGCTGCCAGTCTTCATCATCAGAGGGTCTACCTTCCGGTTTTCTCTTGGCCAGCTGGCTAGGAGCTAAGCTCCTCCTCTGAAAGAAAACGGAAACTGAGCACCGGCAGGAATCTCGCAGCCTGAGTCTATCGGACCCAGGCAGAGACTACCCAGTCTCCTCTAAGCCACACTTACCATCCTTGCTAGACCCAGGAGCATAAAATATCAAGTAACCATCAGCCACAAGTCAAAGGCACCCAGCAGCTGAAAATGCTGAACCAGGACATGGCAGAAAGCGGGCTGCTATATTAGCTAGAGCACAGCTAGTTACAGAGGGAGCTTGGATAGAGGGAATTCCGCCAGTGACTAGGTTGGGGCCCAAATTTGAGAGTAGCCGGTTAGTTGACGCCGGAGAGCAAGCCAAGAGGAAGTATCCCAGCAGAGTGTGGGATGCGGGGGGCGATGGATGGAGTATCAGGCTGGGCAGAGTGAAGTCGGTATAATGGTCCCAGGTGGGCGTAAAGGAAGGGGTAATCGCAGGCCAGGAGAGAGAAGCTAGGATGAAAACCTGAGGCCCGAGGAGAGAGAAGAGGCGCCCAAGCCAGGAAAAAGGGAATTTCCCAGGTCTGGAGCCGAAGTTGCCAGACTCGAACTAAGGAAGGGCGAGCAGGGATCCAGGCAGGACGATCAAAAGACCCGGGTTTGGAAGGAGAACCCCAGGCAGAGCTGGAAAAAAAAAACGGCCAAAGACGAATTCGGCCCCAGCACACCGGCTTAACCGCCGTCTTCCCAAAGCGCGCGTTAACTGACACCTTGGCTCCCTCCGGTTCCGCCAGGCCCGGTCAATCGAACCTCCCGCGGTGCTGCCGCCACACCACCCATTGGCTGCGTTCAATGCGTTCGGCGCTCCAGACCCAAGGAAGGGGCGGGCCTAGTCATGCGGCCTCGAGGGTGCCCTTACTTCTGCGGCTGGAGAGGCAAATCAACCCTACTGGGAGGTGGGATTTAGGCGGGAGGGCGGGGCGTACAGCGGTGTAACCGTTGACCGAGGTGGGCGGGGCGAGCAGGCTCGGTTGGGATTTTGAGCCTGCGGGCTGTTCCCAGCTCTTGTACTGGGGCATGTTTGTCCTAGGCCGGTGAGCTGTCCGGCAGTAACTCAAGAGGTGGTTTGCAGTAAACGGGACCACAAGGAGTTGCCACCTGTCTGCAGGAGGCTGAGGATTATAAACGGCACCTGTCTTCTCCTCCCCTAAGCCCGACTCGGAGCGGAGGTCCGGGGTTGGAGTCAGACCTGTTATCCCCGGTCGGGGGTTGTCATTTGATTTGCTCCCGCAGTATTAGCCCCCAGCGGACCTTTTGGTCTGGGTATCTTAGAGGAAGCTGCCTTTTTCTGGGCAAAAACTTTTTTTGAGTTTTTTTGAGACAATGAATTCTCATCTCTCAGACCTTCTCTTCATATCTAAAATGTGCGTTATATTAAGTACCTTCCCCACAGAGTCATTCTGAGAAGTAAATTAATGTGTTTAAATAGCGCTAGACACAACTTACGTGCTCCATAATAGTAAGGTGTATATAGAGGGGGGGTGTCCAGAAAAGCCCAGAATTTATTAAAATTGTATATTTATTCTTACATGTTTAAACCTTCAATGTACTCTCCATTCAATGCAATACAAGTATCGAGACTTTTTCCCACTGCTCAAAATAGTTTGAGGCTCATTGATTTTGATGCCTTTTAGGTGCTTCTGCCGTTTTTTGTTTCACCTCTTCCATATCTGCAAACTGTTTCCTTCTGAGGACTTTTTTCATCCCGGGGAAACAACAGAAAAAGTCACCTGGGGCAAGATGGGGTAAATAGGGAGGGTGAGGCATGGTGGTCATGCCATTTTTGGTCAAAAACTGCTAAACATTCAGCATGGGCAGATGGGCAGGTGTGCTTGTAAATCACCCATCTCGAAATGGGCAAAAGTGTTGAAAGTTAAAAAAAAAAAGTCACTGAGGCCAAACAGCCTCTCACAACAATGCCAGCTGGTACACCGATACAGATGGGTTCCTAGAATACCCACCTAGAGGGGTAAGCCTGTACTAGAAGGGGCCCACCCTCCAGAAGATAATTTCAGAGTTTTGCGGGGTCCCTGCTACATAATATTTACTACCAAGCATTTATAAGTTTCTTAGATACTCATTTAATGCTCACAACTATAATGAAGTTTACTATTGTCCCCATTTTATAGATGAAGAAACACTCAGAGAGTCTATCTAATACCTTGTGGAACTAGCAAGGATTTGAATTTAGGCAATTTAGCTCCAGCCATTGTTCCTAGGTACCATGTTATACATGATAAGGAGGAGCAGAACCGAGTTTTGTGGGGCTTGAAACATTTGTAAGTATTTATTGAGACCCTCTAACATTAGGTATCCATATTAATACTTAGAATGAGGGGGAAAACAACATCCACTATGGAATCTTGGCTATTTAGTCCCTTTATTTTGAAACCTCTTTAAGCAGTTTATCAGAAAAGTTTCCCATCGAATCTGCCTTCTCCCCAGTTAGAACACTGATTAGAAATCCCCAGTTGCTTCCAGTGCTCCCAGGGTCAGTGCAGGTGAGCCCTGAAGCATAAGCTCCATGGTAACTCTGCCTGTGATGATAACTGCTACTATTTGGAAGGTGGATTGCAATAATTTTTTAACTAATTTTTTTATTTTGAGATATGTGCAGATTCACAGGCAGTTGTAAGAAATAATACAAAGAGATACTGTATGCCCTTTACCAGATTTCCCCTAATGGTAACATGTTGCAAAACTGTAGTACATCACACCACAGTACTGACAATAGTCAAGCTACAGAATATTTCCAACACCACCTGAACATTCCTCATGTAGCCCTTTAATAGACACCCACTTCTCTCCCACTACTAACCCTTCTTTAATCCCTGTAACCAGTAATCTGTTCTCTATTTCTAGTTTTCTCATTTCAAGAATGTTATATAAATGGGATCATATAGTATGTACCTTTCTAAAAGTAGCTTTTTTCACTCAGTATAGTTGGCCAGATTGTTGCATGTGTATCAACATGTTTCTGTTTTAAAATATATTTTATTGATTATGCTATTACAGTTGTCCTAATTTTTCCTCCTTTGCCACTCTCCACCCAGTATTCCCATTCTCTTCAACAATCCCCTCCCCTTAGTTTATGCCCATGGGTCACGCTTTGGCTTCTCCATTTCCTAGACTGTTCTTAACACCCCCCTATTTTGTACCTACTAGGGATTAATTTGAGCTTCTTAATCCCTGTACCTTTCCCCCCATTCTCCCTCTTCCCTCTCCCAATGATAACCCTCCAAATGATCTCCATGTCTATGATCCTGTTCCTGTTCTGCTTCTTTGCTTAGTTTGTTAGATTCGATTGTTAATAGTTGTGAATTTATTGCCATTTTAATGTTCGTCATTTTGATCTTCCTCTTTTTCTTATATAATTCCCTTTATCATTTCATATAATCATGGTTTGGTGATGATGAACTTGAGTTTTATGTTGTCTGGCAAGCACTTTCTCTGTCCTTCAATTCTAAAAGACATCTTTGCTGGATAGAGTAAAGTGGCTTCATCCTAAAATGAAATCAATGATTTGGAACACAAGGAAGAAGAAAGCATTCAATCAAAACAGCAAGGAGAAAAAATAATTCAAAGAAATGAGGATAAGCTAAGTATGCTATGGGATATCTTTAAACATACAAACATCCAAATCATAGGGATGAGAATTATAGAAGAGAAAGAACAAGAAATTGAAAACTTAATTGAAAAAGTAATGGAAAAAAACCCTTTTCTAATTTGGCAAAGTAAACAGACATACAAGTCCAGGAAGCACAGAAGAGTCCCAAACAAGATGGACCCAAAGAGGACCACACCCAGGCACATCATAATTAAAATGCCAAAGCTTAAAGGTAAAGAATCTTAAAAGCAGCAAGAGAAAAGCAGATAGTTACCTACAACATGTTTCTTTTTATTGCTGAGTAATATTCTACAGTATGAATGTGCTTAAACTTAGATATTCACAGAGTTGAAGGACATTTGAATTATTTACAGTGTTGGCTATTATAAATTGCTCTATGCATTGGTGTGCAGATATTTGTGTAAGCATGTCTTCATTCTCTGGGATAAGTGTCCAGGAGTACAATTGCTAGAGTGCAGGGTAATTGAATGTTTCATTTTTTAAAAAACAAACAAGTTGTTTTCCAGAGTGTCTGTCCCATTTTACAGTCCCACCAGGAATGTATGAGTGATCCAATTTTTCTGCATCCTCACAAATTTGGTAGAGTCACAATTTTCTAAATTGATATATAATTGACCCACAGTTTCAGGTGTACAATATAATGATTCTGTGTTTGTATATATTTTGAAATGCTCACCACAGTAAGTCTAGTTAACATTTGTCACCATACATAGTTACAAAATTTTTCATGTGAACTTTTAAAATTTACTTTTAGCAACTCTCACATATGCAATACAGTATTAACTGTAGTCACCAAGCCGTACCTTACTCCCTCAGACTCATTGATTTTATAACTGGAAGCTTGTACCTTTTGAGGCCTTTTATCCATTTTGCCTATTCCACTCACCCACTATTTTTTACTTCAGCCATTCTGATATGTGTGAAATGATATCTCATTGTGATTTTAATATGCATTTCCTAATTGCAGTGACATTGAATGTCTTTAGGTGGAGTTATTTGACATTAGACAAGAATTGTAATGCAGCTATTATTAACAGGAAGGAATGAAAACCACCAGAAATCATAAATACATGTGTGGTAGGCAGAATAATGGGCTATCAATGATGTCCACGGCCTAATCTCCAGAATCTGTGAATATAATAAGTTACCGGGCAAAGGATAATTAAAATAGCTAATCAGCTGACCTTGAAATGGAGAGATTATCCTGGATTATCTGGCCCAATGTAAGCACAGGTGTTCTTATAAGTGGACTGGGCAGGCAACAAAGACATTGTCAGAGAGGAGATGGCCTCTAGAAGCTGGAGAATGCAAGGAAACAGACTCCCAGAGAGCCTCCCGGAAAGAATGCAATCCACTTGCACCTTGATTTTGGCCTAATGAGATGCATTTAAAACCCCTAACCTCCAAAATTGTTAGGTAGGTGTTGTTTTATACCACTAAGTTTGTGGTAATTTGTTACAGCAACCATAGGAAACTAATTATTGTTGGTTAATATAAAAGTCTGGCTTTAGCCCTGGCTGGTGTGGCTCAGGGGATTGAGGGCAAGCTGTGAACCAAGGTGTCACTGGTTTGATTCCTAGTCATGGCACATGCCTAGGTTGTGGGCCAGGTCCCCAGTGGGGAGCACTTGAGAAGCTACCACACATTGGTATTTCTCTCCCTCTCTTTCTCCTTCCCTTCCCTTCTCTCTAAAAATAAATAAATAAAATCTTTTTTTTAATAAGTCTGGCTTTAAAAAGTATTTTTCTTCTTTTAATCTCTTTAAAATGCATATGATGACCCTAGCTGGTGTGGCTGAGTGGCTGAGTGGCAGCCTGCAAATCAAGGAGTTGCAGGTTCCAGTCCCAGTCTAGAGCACATGCCTGGGTTGCAGGGCTGGGTCGCAGGTAGGGGGCATGCAGGAGGACACCACACATTGCTGTTTCTCTCCCTCTTTCTTCCTCCCTTCCCCTATAAAAATAAATAAATAAAATCTTTAAAATAACATGCATGTGATGTATTAAAACAAACACTATGTTTTGGGACTTGTAACATGTAGCTGTGGTACATCTGACAACAACAGCTCAAAGGACTGCGCAAGAGGGAGCAAATGGAACTAGAGTCCTAGACTTTATGTGAAGTAGTACAATACTCATTCCATCATCATTGAAGGAGGGGTGTTGAAACTTCCATTCATGCTTGTGGATTTCAGTTCTTCCCTTTAGTTATGCCAGTTTTTCTTCATATAATTTGAAAGCTCTTTAATTAGGTGCATAAACAGTTTAAATTTTTAAGTCTTCATATAGTGATCCTTTTATCATTATAAAATGTCCTTTTTCTCTGGTAATACTCCCTGTCCTGAAGTTTATTTTGCCTAATTTCCAACATTCCTTGGATTAGCCTTCATGTAGTACATTTTCCCCAGCCTTTTACTTCCACTTTATCTGTATCTTTGTATTTGAAGTACATTTCTTGTAGGCAGCATATACTTGGATTCTGCTTTTTCTTCAGACTGACAGTCTCTGTTTTTAATTGCAGTGTTTAGTCCACTTACATTTAATTTAACTATTGTTAATTTTGGATTTAAGACTGCCATTTGCTATTTGTTTTCTATATGTCTCATCTGTTGCTAAAACAAGCAGACAATAATTCATCAAGGATAAAGAAGACTTGACCAATAATATTAACCATCTTGACTTAACTGACATTTGCAGAACATCATACCTAACAACTGGAAAATGCACATTCTTTTTAAGGGGATATGGAAAACTCATCTGATTAGGCTATCTTCTGGGCTGTAAGGCAAGTCTCAATAAAATTTTAAAAATTGACATTTGCGGTGCGGGCCTGCAAACCAGACAATTGCGGTTCGATTCCCAGTCAGGGCACATACCAGGATTGCAGGCCGGTTCCCAGCAGGGGACAAATGAGAGGCAACCATACATTGATATTTCTCTCCCACTCTTTTTCCTTCCCTTCCCCTCTCTCAAAAAATAAATAAATAAAATATTTATTAAAAAATCTTTTTAAAAAATTGACATTGTACATAGTATATCCTCTGCAGTATATTAAAAATCAATACAAATGAGATTTCTAAAAAGCCTCAAATATTTAGTAAACCATACTTCTAATTAACTCATGGGCCAAAGAAGAAATAGCAAAGGGAATTATAAAACATTTAAAACTGAAAATAAATACAAGATAAAAAACATAAGATGTAGGTAAAGCAGTGCTTAGAGAGAAATTTACATTATATTATATTATAAAAAAAATAGAGCCTTCAAATCAATGATGTAAGTTTCCACCTAAGAAACTAAAAAGATGAGCAAATTAAAGCTAAAATAAAAGAAATAATAAAGATGAGAATATATGATGAAACAAAAATAGAGAAAATTTTAAAAAGCCAAAAGTTAATTGGTTCTTTAAAAAGATTAGTAAAATGGATAAACTCCTAGCAAGATTAATCAAGAATAAAATGGAGAAGCACAAATTTACATATATATGTGTGTATATATATATACACACACAGAGGCATATATATATATATATATATATATATATAGAGAGAGAGAGAGAGAGAGAGAGAGAGAGAGAGAGGATGTTGCTACAGATCCTATAGACATGAAAGGAGAAAAAAGAGGATTCTGGGAAGATAATGACTATGGTGGCAGCCCAATTTTTCACTACCTTCAGATCCCCACAGAAAAACTGACACTGACTGGACAGCAAAATTTCAAAAAAAACATGGACAACATTTTACAACCAAATGTATTACAACGTTTCTCCACAAGCCCAAAATACAAGCGAGAGGGGACAAACATGCAGTAGCCACCAGACCGGTGTAGAATCAGCATCTCATATCAAAAGGACTCAGGAGCCAACTTGATGAGACTCCTCTGGCCAAAGTTGGGGCACTTGGCACTTCAACAGTGACAATTCCAATGAATGGAAACCCATACAATATATATAAATCCACAAGTCTATAATGATATTTTTTAAAATAGTCACCTTCTGAGGATAACAGGAATCCTTGAAAATTGGTGAAAATAGAAAGACTCAAGCATTTATTCTGCTTTTCCTACAGGGATGATCCTCTCAGAAACTAACCAGTAGATAAGAGAATATTTCTCTTTATAAAATAATTTCAAATAATAAATGAAAGGAAATAATAGAATTCATGACACCATTTTGCAGCCCTCAGTGGATTAATGCACACAGGCAATAAGCATCAGCACCTGAAAAAGAAAATCACAAACACAGAGACAGCGAGGTTTATATGCCACTTACAGTCTTGCCAAAGTGATCAAATCTGAGTCTGATCCAACCTCTGAATCCAGCTGCCAATTTGCAGGAAATACTGTGGATACAGGAACGTTTAAAACTGCATGGTAGGATGTAATGAGCCAAATCCAGACTATAGTAAATTATACCAGTCAAATGGCCAAGATTCACCCACAAATAAATTATAAAAAATTAAGAAAGGTATGAAGGGAAGACTTTATAGGATAAGAAACTTAAAGACCTAGCTATTGTTTTTCTTTTTTAAAAAGATTTTATTTATTTTATTTATCTTCAGAGGGGAAGGGAAGAAGAGAGGGAGAGAAATATCAATGTATGGTTGCCTCTTGTGAGTCCCCTGCTGGGAACTGGCCTGCAACCCAGGCATGTGCCCTGACTGGGAATCAAACCACAATTCTCTGGTTCAAAGGCCCGTGCTCAATCTACTGAGCTACACCAGCCAGGGCTGTTTTTATTTTTTTTAATATTTTATTTATTTATTTTTAGACAGAGGGGAAGGGAGGAAGAAAGAGAGGGAAATATCAATACGTGGTTGCCTCCTACATGCCCCCTACTGGGGACCTGGCTGGCAACCCAGGCACGTGACCTGAGAATGGAACCAGCAACCCTTTGGTTCATAGTCTGATGCTCAATCCACTGAACCACACCAGCCAGGACATATTTTTATTTATTTTTTCAAAGATTTTATTTATTTAGAAAGAGAGGGAAAGGGAGGGAGAAAAACCTGAGTGTGTGAGAGATACATGGACCAGTTGCCTCTCATGCACCCCCAATCAGGGACTTGGCCTGCAACCCAGGCATGTGCCTGACGAGGAATAGAATCAACCACCCTTGGGTTTCTAGACCAGCACTCAGTCCGCTGAGCCACACCAGCCAGGGCCAGTTCTAGTTCTTTACATAGCAGTGGTAACAGAAGCATTTGCTTTAGAATTATTCATTAAGCCTTACACTTGTTTTTTGTGTTTTCTACATTTGTGTTTTATGAGTCATTTTTAAAAGAATAACAATAGAGTGTTATGAACATTTCCACACTAATAAATTCAATAACTTAGATAAAATAGACAATTCCTTGAGAAATACAACTTATCAAAACTAACTCAGAATGAAATTAAAAGTTTGAATAAAATACACCTGCCTTTTGATCCAACAATTCCACTGCTAGGATTATATCCCAAGAATCCTAAAACATCAATTTCGAAGAACCTATGCACCACAATGTTCATAGCAGCACAATTTACAATAGCCAAGAGTTGGAAGCAACCTAGGTGCCCGTCAGTAAATGAATGGATCAAAAAATAGTGGTACATATACACAATGGAATTCTATGCAGCAGAGAGAAAGAAGGAGCTACTCCCCTTTGCAACAACATGGATGGAACTGGAAAGCATTATGCTGAGTGAAATAGGCCAGGCATTGAAAGACAAATACCATATGATCTCACCTTTAACAGGAAGCTAAACAACAAAACAAACAGAAAGCTAAACAACAGAAAGCTAAACAACAAAGGAAGCTAAACAACAAAACAAACAAGCAAACAGAATAAAAACAAAGACACTGAAATAGAGAACAAGTGGGCAGTGACCAGAGGGGAGAGGGAAGGGAATTTAAGGGGGAAAAAGGGGAGGGATTTTGAGGAATAAGTATGAAAGACACAGGGATGAGGATTGGGGGGGAGGAAATGGGAGGGAGGTGGGGAGACAGGGAGGGGGGTGGGCTGGGATGGGAGAAATAGACAAAAAACTATACTTGGAAAATAACTAAATAAAATTTTTATAAATAAATAAAAGTTTGAATAGCCTTATATGTATCAAAGAAATTGAATTTGTTATAAAAAACCTCCCCATAAAGAAAACTCCAGGCCTGATTATTTCACTGATAAATTTTTTTTTTTTTGATTTAGAAAAACAGCCCACCTTTATTTTTTTATTTATTTTTTATTTTTATTTTCAATACATTTTTCTCTCTTCCCCCCCCGCCCGGTCTCCCCCCTATTTCACTGATAAATTCTATCAAATACTGAATAATACCGCCAATCTTATACAAATGCTTTTAGAAAACAGGGGAAGAGCAAACAATTCCTAACTCTTTTAAGAGGCCAGCATAACCCCGACACTAAAACAAGTGGGGAAAATTGAACAAAAACTATATTTTATTATATTGAGAAATTATTAATTTTAGGTGCAATTATGGCAATAAAAGTCCTTATTTTTTAGAGATACTTACTAAAACATTTACATGTGAATTGGAATTTTATTTTGAGGTTTGTTTCAAAATAACCTCAGTTAGGGGGAGAGTAGTTGAGGGAATAAATAAACCAAGATAGGTCATGAGTTGATAATTTTTAAAGCTGAGTGATGGGTACCCGGAAATTCATTTTATTATTTTCTATATTTTTGTATATGCTTGAAATTTTAGATAATATAAAACAAAAATGACTACAAATGATTAAACATTAAATACAGGGTCTGGCAGAAGTAATGCCTCCTTGAGCGTGATTGGCAGAGTAATAATATGGGTCTAACAATTTAGTTTTAATTTGAACATTTCACCTAAAATGTCATATGGTGTTCTTGAGTGTGATATTGTTTTGATTACATGCTTATGATTTTGTAATAAAAAGGGGCGTTATTTGTGCTGGACCCTGTATATAAAAACTACAAGTTCCCAACAGTTTAAAGAGAAAGTGAAACAAAATCAACACCAAGATGCTAGGACATCAACCTACCACTTTGAAAGAGATAAATAATGAGATTTAAGCATTAGTGTTGACATTCTGGTATGAACTTTATTTCAGGGGAACCAAATGGTCCTAGAGGAGGTGAAAAAAAAGGCTTTTTACAGAATTAGAAATAAGAAAAGAAAAAATAATAGAATTATAAAGTCATTATTTTGTAATCGCTGGTGAAATAACCAATTAATAAAATGGTCATTAATGGATGATAAACCAACTTGGTGGAAAGCTGACAGGGAACCTTCTGATGCAGGATCAGGCTACCACCACCTCAAACGGAAGGAGACTGGGACCTGAAATGCACAGTGGAAGACAGCTGTCCAGCCAGGACACCTGTGCTCCTGTGTGAGTAGAAAATAAATCTTTTTTTGCGTGAAACCACTGAAATATGGGGCAGTTCATTATAAAAGTTATCATACTTCTTATAAAAGTATACCATTTATATATATTAGAAAGCATAAGCACATGATCATATATATTTAAAGACACATACATTACAAAGACATATTGAACACATTAGAGTGTATGCCTAGGTCTGGGAGAAGACTAAGGATTAGGGATGAAAAGCAAATAGAACAAGAAAGAGACCTAGTATCAACTGATGATGAGAGTTTAACTCTTAAGGAATAAAAAATAATTTAAAAAAGAGAAAGTTGCCCTGGCCAGGTAGCTCAGTTTGTCTGAGCATCAAACTTATAGACTAAGGTTGTTGGTCTGATTCCTGGTCAGAGCACATACAAGGACCATCCAGTGAACGCATAATTAAGTGAAACATCAAATCGGTGTTTCTCTCTAAAAAGCAATAAATAAAATTTAAAAAATTAACCAATGATTGCATAATAAGTGGAACAACAAATTGATATTTTTCTCTCCCTTCCTCTCTCTTTCTAAAACCAATAATTTTTTAAAAAGGAGAAAAATCTACCCTTTCCAGAGAAAGCATAGGCTGGTTTGCTGGTAATTATCTCCTGCCTTGAGGAGCACAGAATGGTCCTGGAGAAGAGGCAATCGTGTCCACTAACAGAGTCTCAGGCCTGAAAAGTTCAAAAAATTGAGAATTTTTCTCAAGTCTGGCCATCACTCTCACGTCTTCCTGATAGTGATGACACTGGAGTCACTTGCCTTTCCCCAGACGTGAGGCCTGGACCTAGCCACCTCCTCCTTGGCACGGGGCTGAGGGAGGCTGCACAAAGCACAGATGCTCATGCTGTGCCTGGGTGCATCCTCCTGCTCAGCCTCCATCTCTGCCTGTGGTTGGATAATGTCCTCACCTCCAAAGATGCTCATGTCCTAATTCCTACCTCACCTTAGCTGGTAAAAGGGACTTTGAAGACAGGGTTAAATTAAGGATCTTGAGATAGGACAATGATCCTGGATTATCTCAGTGGACCCAATGTACTTACAAGGATATGTAATCACGATGAAACAGGAGAATTAGAGAAAGAAGATTCGAGAATGGAAGCAGAGGCCAGAGCGGTGAAAATGCTATGCTGCTGGCTTGATGATGGAGGAAGGGGCCATGAACCAAGGAATGCAAGCAGCCTCTAGAACCTGGAAAAGGTAAAGAAATGAACTGTCCCCTAGAATCTCTAAAAGGAAGGCAAGCACCCCTATCCTACCAGGTGCTTGTCAACACCTTGACTTTAACCCAATGAAATTGATTTCAGACATGTGATCTCCAGAACTATAACACATTTGTGTTGTTTAGGCAATTAAGTTTATGGTAAGTCATCACAGCAGCAATAAGAAACTCGCACGTTGGCCCTGCAGCTAGGCAGCACTAACCTGTTCTCCCAGGAAAGCAGGGTCTGTGAGAGTGGGAAGTGGAGAATCAGAGAAGACCTCCTGGAAGTCCCTGCAGTTAGACTGAACTAGGTTTATATTACCATTCATTTATTACCTCTCTGACCCTGATCAAGTGCCTAAGCAATGATACATCGTTAATAAGGCATTGTTTACAGGGTTGCTAAGAATCAAATAATGTTTTAAATTACCTACTATTACCTAATTACCCACTTTAAAAAAAATAAGTTACATCTCCTTGTGGGTTTACACATTCATTCCTCCATTCAGTAGGCAGATATCACTGAACACCCAGCATGTGCCTTGTACCGCGCGCACAGTGAATTTGTGGTCCCCCAAAACCCCAAGCATTTCTCACCTATGCTGCCGGTGCTCAGCCTCACTGCCCACATCCTAAATGCACGCCCTTACACTTGCTCACATATACCCATCCCGGCCAGCAACACCCCTATCCTACCAGGTGCTGTCTCCACAGCTGCCAGGAGCAGTCTCATCTCTGCCTCTACCCTGAGCGCTGACTAAAGCTGCAGGCCCACTCGGAGGACAGTATGCTCCCTCTGATCATACTGACAACACTCTATTTTCATCTTATTCTCTCTTATTTCTCTGTACCTTTCCCCCTTTTCCTCCCTTCTCTTTCTATGAGCTACTAAACAGATCCTCCTTATAGCCTAGGAAGGCCTAAATTAACAGAAGAGCTAAGCCTCAAGTAGCCAGTCTAGAGGCAGGTAGGAGGGACCAAGGACGGGTGTTTACTGCGTTCCTGAACTACTCTGGCAGCAAAATAGGGCCTAAGGTTTTAAGCAGGATGCCCAGACCTACCTGGAGTGCCCAGGCATCCCAACTTACCTCAGCTCTCCACCTCCTCAACCCTCAGATGCCTATCCAATTGAGCTATAATCCCCCCAGCTATAGAGCCCCCCAACTCCACAGGACCCACCTGGACTTCCTAATCTCAAACCTCTCCACCCCAGCCCCTACCTCTAACCTCCAGGTTTGAAATGCTGAGTTCTGCCTCTGTGACTCACCCTCCCCACCCAGAAAAATGGTGCAGGATTGACTTCCCTTATATCTGCAGTCCAGATTAGTATCCAATTCAGGTCCAAGGTTTTCTCTCCTCAGAACCTATAGCTCTTCTCTAAACATTGAACTACCTCACAGTAGGATGATAACATAAATACTAAACAAAGGAAAGTTGCTTTCAGTCCCTTTGAGCTTGGATAGTATCGACTGGGTGAGGTGCGGGAACAATCTGGCCCAGTGATGGACCTGTGGGCAGGCAGGCAGGCAGGCCGTGTGGGTTCTCTAGCCTGGGTATTACTATGGATTTAACATGGATGACACTGGACAAGTCTCTGACCTCTCCAGGCCATTCTCTCCAGCCTGCCTGTGCAACGAGGGGCTGGTCTTCTGTAATGCAGTATTTGAATTTGGAAATTCCACCCTGCTACCCACGGCAATGGTGCATAATGGCAAAATGGCCACAAGAGGGCAGGCAACTTCTTCAGCTCAGAAGTTTGTAGACTAAACAAACAAGTAAGCTTCAGAAAGAAATACAAGGTAGTTTACCCAAGAGCACACTACAATACGGCAACAGAATAGGAATTTCAAAAGGGTATGTGAATTTCCAGCCTGAGGTTTGGGGTGGTAAGGAAAGGGCTGGCGGACAGCAGAGGAGAGGCTAAGAATATATTTCAGTGATTTCAGTCACATTAAGGGGACAGGAAGAGGAGAGAGGGTCTTTAGAAAGGGACAGCCATGGACTGAATGTATTGCCCCCAAATGACTGGGTGGGGAGTGCAGAACAGGACTGGAGTTTAGGGGAAGCAGAGATAATCCACTTGGCTTCCTTCCCTTCCCCAGCATAGACTAAAAAGTAGAGAAACTGCGGCAGTTACTCTAGGGTTAGGGGACCACTCCTACAACTCAGGAGGGCACAGCAAATAGGCGAGGATCACCCGATATCCTTTTCTCTCCTTTTTGCCTGCCAGTAATCTAGTTTCAGGGTCCAGGAAAGATAATGGCCAACATGTGGGCAGTTACCTGGGGTTCAAAGGGTTAATCTCCAAGAATTCATTCTTTAACATCAGCCACAGCCCTTATCTCCTCATCCTCTCCCTGAGCCTCAGGTTGGCTGCTTTCCTGAATTCCTTCTTTGGTGTAATTGATTAGGGCCCTGGGACCTGGGCTGGGAGGCAGTCCCCTGCTCCCTCCTCAGGTCCTGGAGTCTAGGGCTTGCTCTGACAGAGGACGCGAAGTGGCCTTTCCCTGGATCTCTCTCTCCCCCCAGGATGTGGGCCCTAGGACTAAAGAGCCTCTGTCTTTCCCTGCCACACCCCCCTCCATTGTAACTAAAACAAGGGGATTCCTTGTGTCCCAGTCTCTGGGCAGGTCCTTGTGACCAAATGGTGGAGGGTTTGGGAGAGGGTGGGGGAGGGGAAATCACAGGATTAGAGAAGAGGACAGACACCTCCTCACTTTGGGGATTCTGGGACACCTCCAGAGCTCTGAGACCTCAAGCACCTCCTCCCTCTGGCTCCCATCAGCAATGGGGAGAAGAGGCTGGGGGACTCATCTGCACATAAAAGGCCCGAGGTCTGAAGTGGATGTGGAAATTGAGAAGGGGTGGAGACACAAAAGCTGAATCTCCAGGCAGTCAGATTTGGAACCAGAATACAAGAACGGGGGCAACCCAGGGACAGAGTAAAACAGGGGACTGTGGCAGGGCAGGCCAAACAGACTTTGAGCGCAGCAGGTGGAGGCCCTGGCCAGTCTCCCTCCCCAGAAGCACAGATACAGGAGTGCTGGCACTAGACAGGGATATGGTCACAGAGGTACGAGACCACCTGGGATAAAATGTGAACACCCTGTTTAAAAAGTATGAACCTTTCCGAAAAGAAGTCCAGACATCTAACAGGGGGAAACTTTCCTGCCAGGAGGAGTGTTCCACTCTCCCTCACAAGAAGCAATGGTATGGAGAATAGGTGGCACGGTCTCACCTAGCAGTAGGAGTTCAGACACTATTTGGACCTATCACCACCATAGGGCTGATACAGTGGAAAGATTAATCTATCCTGGCAGGTAATGACATCACTCACCAAACAAGAAAAATGGTTCTACTGACCCCAGAGACTTCTGGGCAGGCCAATCCATGGAGGGGTGGCCCCAAGTGTCCATGTCCCTCAGCAGTCCTGCATCTTGGCCAAGAGGGGAAGCCAAGGCTCCTAGATGTTGGATGAGATCATTATACCCCCATCTCTTTTTCAGTGATCTCCTAAGTGTCCTAAATCCCTCAAATCCTTACCTAATTACAGGGCAAAAGGAAAGTGAGAACATCACACCAGGAGCCACAGGTCAAGCCTCTAGAGTCAATGTATCTATGGAAATAGCTCTATGGACCCAGTAATTGAGGGATAAAGGCATAGCCTCCCCAGAGACCAGAGGGATGGTGAGGCCAGGTTTCCCTGATAACTGAGTTCAATGCAGCCTCTTTCTAGTCCCAGATTAAGAGAGAATCAATTTTAAGGGAGACCAGGGCCTAGTGGAGAAAGAGCCACAGCAGTGCACGAGTGGAAAAGTTGTTACAGGAAGGTCACATCATCCTGGCACTGCCCCCAGTACCAGTGGACCTCAAAGCCCAGCTTGGCACTCTCATCCTCTGGTGGCTCAGGAGGTCCACTCTGGAGCCCCTCACCTGGGGGCTTCCACACAGCCCTCAAGCTCCCTAGCTTGGTGGCTGTCAGGTCCACCTCAGTCCTGGCCCTCTCCCCACCAGGTATAACCTTTGCCCAGTCCATCTCAGGGCGGGGAGCACCAAGGGGGCCCTGTTCATCCAGCTCGCCAGGGGCCACGGTGTCCAGGAAGCTGCCAATGGAGACACTGTCCAGCCGATCGGTGGAGCTGATATCTGGCAGGCTGTCCCAGCTGCCTCGCCTTGAGCGGCCTGGACTCCCACCTGTCAGGCTATATTGGCTGCTGGTGAGGCTGCTGCAGTGGCTGGTCAACGTCCCCCGCTCTTCCAATAGCCAGCGCACCGCCTCAATGCCCTCGTTCAAAGTCACCAGCTGCTGAAGGATCTTCACATCAATGGCTCGCAGGTAAGCCTGGGGGAATGGGAGAAAGAATCCGGTTTCGGGCAGTGAGTTTTCCAAATGTTTCCAGAGGCCCCTACCTTGTAGTCCAACCAACTATATTTCACTTTCAAAAAGCATGGACATAGAAGGGTCTAGAGTGTGGTCCTTAGAAGAAGACAGGTTACTGTTTTAAAATCTCACCTCTGCCACTGATTATCTATATTACCGTGGCCAACTTTCTTACCTTTTCTGAGGCTCGGTTTCCTGGTTTGTAAAATAGGGCTAACTCACTCACCTCACAGGGTGGCTGTAAGAAGTTTAAGACGCTCTCTATTATGTACTCAGCACAGTGCCTGACATAGAGAAAGGTCTCAGTAAATGTTAAATACAGGATCTGGCAGAAGTAACGCCTGCTTAAGTGTGGTTGGTAGGGTAATAATAATATGGGTGTAATAATGTATAGCTTTAATTTGAACATTTCACCTAAAGTGTCATATGGTGTGCTTGAGTGTGATATTGTTATGTTACAGAATTATAAGGGTATGATTTTGTAATAAAAGATTGTGTGATAAAAAGAGGGCATTATTTGTGCCAGACTCTGTGTTAAAATCTGATCCTACTGAGCACTGAACTTCATAGACCAGAGTATTACCATTGACTATTGAACCGGTCCAGATTCACCAGTAAGACTTAGAAACAGCCAAAAAATAGTTTGGTAGGAGGCCAGGTGTTACACAAGAAGTAGACTGGACCAAAAGAAGGCAAAATCTGGGGGATAAAGAGGGAGCTAATCTGGTCCCCCAGTCACTTCAGAGTGCTGGGAGCCACTGTTAAAGGAGGGAAGGCTTGGCTAGGGCTTCGTAGAGTCAGAGCCCTTCTGACTGGGGATTCGGGGCTTCCTTCCACCACACCCCACTCTCCCTGTTTGTACTGGTAGTAAGTCTGACTTACTGAGTAATCTCCAGGGTCCCTTCCAACTCAGATGCACTGAATTATCTTCCCCAAGCACAAGTCTGAACCTGTTTCTTCCTGACTCAAGAGCCTTTATGGGCTTTGTGCTGCTCTTAGAAAATAAGATCTAAACACTTTAGCAGTCGGCATTCAACGGCTGTCATAATATGGCTCTTTCCATCTCTCTAGCTTCACCTCTAACATACGTCCCTGGGAACCCCAAGTCCTGCCACACATGACTTAAATTTCCTTTTATTTAGTATTACTTTTAATCAAAGGAATACACAGATGTAGAATGAAGAGGCAAACAGTTCTGCAAGTTTTTTTTTTAATGAAAAGTTCCCTGTTGTCCTAAATCCTACTTCCCAGAGAAAACTATTAATTTTTATTTTGGTACTTACCTTCTAATTTCCAAATAACATGCTACTTACTGATTTTTAAGTCTTAGGTGTTTTCTATTGGCTTCCCACATGATAGAAGGTTAAGGATTCAACTCTCTCATCCTACTCCCCATTCCTCTGCCATACTTGCGCCCTCCCCATCTCCCCATATATGCAGTAATAGATACAATGTATGCAATAAATTAATTACTCAGTGTTTGCCTTATCAGACTTTAGAAATGCTATTCACAGCTAAGCCATGTGGTTTACTATAGTTACTTTTCATTTCTTACAACTTTATGTCTTCATAGGAAGTGCATTTGTTGAAGCCTACGTGTTTTAAAATGTTGTTATTCTCTCTTCACACTATTGACAATTTGGCTGGGTATAGAAATCTAGGTTGAAAATAATTTTTCCTCAAGATTTAACACAGTTTTATTTTCCTCTAATTTTCAGTGTTACACTTTAAAAAATCTGATGCTACTCTGATCCCTGATCCTTTGTATGTGACTATCTTCCCACTCTTTATGGAAGTTGGTAGGATCTTCTCTTTGTTCCCAGTGTTCTAAATTATCACAGTAATTTAACATGGTGTGCGTCTATTTTTATCCACTGAATTGGCTACTTGCTGGGCCCTTTTATCTGGAAACTCATGTCCTTCACCTCTAGGAGATTTCATTTTATTATGTCTTTAATAATTATTTCTCCCGCATTGTTTCTTGGCCTTCTGGCTAAGACCAAGTGTAACAATTCTCTCTTTCTTTCTTCAAAAATTTAATTAATTAATTAATTTATTTTTAGAGAGAGGAGAAGGGAAGGAGAAAGAGACAGAGAAACATCAATGTGTTTGCCTCTCACATGCCCACCACTGGGGACCTGGCCCACAACCCAGGCATGTGCCCTGACTGGGAATCAAACTGGCAACCCTTTGGTTTGTAGGCCCACGCTCAATCCACTGAGCTACACCAGCCAGGGCTAATAATTATTTCTCCTTCGATATCTTTGTTCTTTCTGGAAATCCTATTATTTAGATAGAGGAACACCTGGGCTAATTTTTTTTTTCATTTTTCTTTTTCCATTTCTATGTTTGTTCTAGTTTCTGAACTATTTTGAACCTTTCTATTGAGTTTGTTGGGTTTTTTTTGCTATCATATTTTTATTCCCAGAGTTGTTTCTAGTTTTCTGAATGATTTCCTTTTTTTATACCTTTCTGTTTTTGTTCACAGTGCAATATTCTCCTTTATCTCTTTAAGGATATAACTAATGAATTGTGTATGTTTTCATTTCCCTGTATTATCTCATTTTATTCAAGTTGTATTTTTTCTTTGTTTAGGTCTGCATGGTTAGAGGGTGTCATCAGATATCTTACAGTTTTTAGCTACTGCTCACACTTCAGAGTGGTCCTTAAAAAGCTGATTGGAAACGCTGAGTGCATGTGTGAGGCCTGCCAACTCTGAATCTCAGTAAGGGTTATCTGGCTGGGCTGTTTGATTGGGTAAGGCCTGAAGTCAGTGTTTTTTGTCTTTTTTTCCCCTTTGGGTCATCATAGTCACCATATTATACTCATCTAGAGAGTATAATGTAAGCAAAGCTGACAATGTCCTGGAAGCCAAGTAGGGAGAAAGGCTGGGAGGAGTATTTCATAATATTTAGTACATTTTCATGTAAACCCTTCTGTCTTCAACTTTGCTTGGTATTTCCCAATTTGGAGACCTTCAGTTCTATTTTGTTTTTAAGATTTCATTTATTTATTTTTAGAGAGAAGGAAAGGGAGGAAGAAAGAGAGGGAGAGAAACATTGATGTGTGAGAGAAACATCAGTTGGCTGCCTCTTGCATGCCCCCAACAGGGGACCTAGCCAACAGCCCAGGAATGTGCCCTGACCAGGAATCAAACTGTGACTTTTTGGCTTACAGAATGACACCCAACTTACTGAGCAACACCATTCAGGGCCAGTCCTATTATCTTTAAAATATATATCACTTGAAAAGTGTTTATTACATCATTCAGGAAATAATTTCTTGCCCTAGCTGGTGTGGCTCAGTGGACTGAGTGCTGGCCTGCGAACTGAAAGGTCACTGTTTCGATTCCCAGTCGGGGCACATGCCTGGGTTTCAAGCTGGGTCCCCAGTTGGGAGGCATGAGAGAGGCAAGAAGCAACTGACCAATGTATCTGTCACACGTCAATGTTTCTCTTCCTCCTTTTCCCTCTCTAAAAATAAATAAATAAAACCTTAAAAAATAATAATTTCTTTATTTGCATCTACAATAATACACCACAATAAGACCAAATGGTTATACATTGAGAAAAATATAGGCACTGAAATTAAACAGACCTGGATTCAAATTCCAGTTTTGCCATTAAAGAATCACATTAAAATAGACTTTTTCCCCTTCAAATCTTCATTTCTTCACTATATAATTAGGATACTATCAAATTTGAAGTTTTATTTTAAGAAATGGGAGGAACATATTAACACGTATAGCATATTGCCTGATAAGTATTCATTAATCAATGAATGATAACTATTTGGCTTTATATATTATCATAGTTATCTATTTACTATGGCATAAACACAGAACAAAATTTTGTATTTGAGATTATTCATTCTTATGGAAGACTATCACGACTCTAATTTAATTAAATAAATGATTATTGGGTATCTGGATTTCCTAGTATTTACAAAAATAATGGAGCCCTGACTGGTGTGGCTCAGTGGATTTAGTGCTGGCCTGCAGACTGAAAGGTTGCCGGTTCGATTCCCAGTCAGGGCACATGTCTGAGTCCCCACTTGGGGGCGTGTGAGAAGCAGCTGCCTGATGTTTGATGTTTCTCTCCTTCCTTTCCCCTCTCTCTAAAAATAAGTAAATAAAATATTTAAAATGCCTTTATATAAAAAAATAATGGAGAAATTGTCCTTGTTTAACAAAGCTTGCCATTTCAATAAGGAGATGTAGACATAAATAACTGAAATACCAGACTGTACAGACTATTAATGACAAGGTAAAATAGATTGCCTTCAATTATTTCATACTGGGAACAAATATATTCCTTCTGGGAAACCAAAAGTCCTAGTCCATGACCAAACTAAATGTATTAAACAAAATTTCTCATACTAAAAATTTTCTCCTGCTACGTTTCCTCTTCCTCTTTCCCTCCCTCCCTTCTGATCCTGTTCTTACTTCCTCTCATCCTTTCTTCCTCCCTTCCCCTTCTTTCCTGATTTCTGTTCCATTCTTTCCAACACTTATGCCTTCAGTGTTCTGCTAGGATAAAGGAGCAACTGGCACCTGGTTGCCCAGTTAGGAAAGCGACCTTAGGGTATGATTCATAAAACAGACCTTTTCACCAAAACCCTTTTATTTTCAGCTCCTGCACCCTCAGTTCCAGAAATCCTTGCTGCTTCTAACTCTTGAGACCTTTGAAGGTGTTAGAAATGTGAAATGGGTTGCTTTTCAACTTCCAAAACTTTGCTCCTCCTATGATCTCTCCTGTTCTCGTCACCATAATGGTTTCGTGGCTTTTACAATAATCCTTCTACTGGCTTTTTAGTGGAGTTTAGGAAGGAATGTAGGTAAATGAATGTGTTCAGTGTACCATCTGCACTGAAATTTCCACTGATTTTATTCATTCTTTAAGGCCCAACTCAAATGCTGCCTCCTCTAGGAAGACTTCCCTACCTTCCTCAAGATGGAATTAATCCATCCAGTCAGTATTTATTTGGGTGGAACATTTATTGAGTGTTTCTTACAGGCATGGCATTGTGTTAGATAAAGGAAGAAAAGGGACCATTTCTTGCCCTCAGAGAGCTCAGTCTAGTGGGTCAGATAAGACAATGATGTGAACACTTGCAAAATTCAGCATAGCAAATGCTAGGGCTGTGGGTACCTAGAGGGCCATAACCCAATCAAGGAAATAAAGAAATACTTTCTAGAATACGGGACATAAGCTGAGACTTGAAAATTAAGTAGAACTTACCCAGGCATAGCAATGGAAAGAGGCATTCCAACCAGAGAAAACAGCACATCTCTTCCAATTCAAAGTAGCCTTTTCAGAGTACAAATCTGTCCCTCTGTAATGAAGACTCTCTCAGAAAGCCCTCCCTGGCTTCCAACAGCACTTACTGTCCTGTACTAGAGTTATTAGTCTGTCTCTCTCCTTCCCTAACCCACACTGTGAGCTCCCTGAGCCCAGGCCCTGCCCAGCTCATTTATGGTGCTTAGCCCAGGGTTGGGTAGGTCAGATACCGTTCTGTGATTTCCTGCTCTTTACTATCCTCAGCCCCCTCTGCTGGTCCCAGGGTTCAGGGGTTTGGGTCTTACCATGTTGGTGGGAAATGAGTCTGAGGACTGGACTCTATAGTCCTGCGATAGTGGGATTCCCTGATTGTAACAGCATCACTCCACAGAAGAGAAGAAAGCAAGGCTTTCTTGCCAGAAAAAGGAACACTCATTTCACACCACCTCTTTGGAAAGAAACAAAAAGGGGACAAACAGCACAGACCAGATGCAGCCTCAGAGGCTGCTCCAACCCACTTCCATTCCCAGCAGGATGCAGGTTTCCCACCCCCACCCCCTTAACACAGAATCTGCCAGCCCTGAGGTCATATATAGTATGGCTCCCTCTTCACTCAATTCAAATCAGGCCCTGGGGTAAAACCCAGAGATCCCAGTCCTAAATCCCTGGTCATGGATTAAAATTCTCAGACTACTGTTACTACAAAGGCTCTTAGAGATCATCTGGTCCCACAATCCCTCACCCACTACCCTCTGGGAAGAAGCAGAAAAGTTGAGGTTAAGAGAGAGGCCCTGCCCTGTGTAGTGTGGCTCAGTGGACTGGGCACCAGCCTGTGAACCAGACGGTTGCCAGTTCAATTCCCAGTCAGGGTACATGCCTGCGTTGTGGGCCAAGTCCCCAGTGGGGGGCACATGAGGAGCAACCACACACTGATGTTTCTCTCCCTCTTTTTTCTCCCTCCCTTCCTCTCTCTCTAAAAATAAATAAATAAAATCTTTGAGAAAAAGAAAAAGAGAGAGAGGCCCTGTTCAAGATCACAAAATGATTCAGGAACAGAGCTAGGCACTTGAACCTATGCCCCCCACTCCTTGCCTAAGGGTTTTTTTTAAAACTCTTCTGTGGGGTGGTTCTCATAGCAACACTTTATTTGGGTGGGAGCATTAAGTAGAGGAGGTTGCCATTGTTCCCCCTTCCCACATATCCCAGAGTCTGGCCAGTTCACCAACCTTCGAGTAGGGGAGAAGAACAGGAGGGAAGAGGCCTAGAAGCAGGGATGTCCTTGGCCTCAAGGGCAAGACTGTCCCTCCCTGCTGGAGAGCTGGGGGAAGGACAGTTGAAGGTCAGTACTTAGAAGGCTTGGACCATTTGTGTCACAAGTGGGTCCAGGGGAACCCCCACTGCCCTGCCCTGCCCTGCCCCTTGTTCTCCCTGGGTGCAACCCAGTGGGCAGGGCACAGTATATAGAGATCAATGACATCCCAGCCTGAGAAGGGGGAAGCAAAAGGGGCAGGGATCCATGGGGCACAGGGGGGGACTCTCCCTGTTCTGGCTCCCAGAAGGCTCCATCCCTCCAGCCCTTCGAGGGCAGCCAAGGGTCCCAGGCCAGGCTGGGTCAAGAAAGCCCTAACCAGAAGTTAAATGTACCTCCTGAAAGTTTACAAATAGTCATCTCCACCAACGGGAGAAAAGAGTTAGAACCAGAAAAAGCAGGCAGGGCTCCTCCACTAGCTCCTACGCGAGTTCAGGCAAGTCCCTCAACACCTACGGCATGTTTCGTCTCAGATGGCGAGAATGACTGCTTTTCTCACTTGAATGACGTGTGTTTCAAGTGTCTGGCACAAAGCAGGTCTCCCTGGTAGACATGAAGTGTAGGCAGATCACCTGGGTTCAAAGACTTGCTCTGCTTTTTTTTTTTACTTTTCATATGACCTGGGACAGTTACTTAATCTCTTTGTGCCTCAATTTCTTCATCTTTAAAATATCACTTACCTAATAGGGTTGCCACGAGGATTAAGAGATTAAGCACTCTAGATTAAGAGCGTTTAGCATGACGCTGTGCACTGCACTTGGTGAAAGTTAGTTTCCAAATCGAGGCACTCCAGGCAGACTCTTCGTAGGCCTTAGGCTAAAGTTTGTACTATGAGGCAAAGCCAGTCCCCTCCCTTAGGTGGGCACTATTTTAGAGAATTGGGCTCATCTCCAACCTTCTCGGCCAAGTGCACACATGGCATTCAAATCCTTCCCCCAGGCAGCATTCCCTGATTGCTCTGCCCATAAGGCTCTCTTCTCAGCCTCTCAGGCTCTCTGGAAGCCCCCATGAACTCCTCCGCCTCTCCTTCACAGCTCAGTCTGGCCCAGAGCTGGGCACACAGTGGGGCTCCAGGAAGACATGAACTCACATCCTCACTGTGGCTTTCTGGTTCTGGGCCAGACAGCAGCTGGCAATTCCACAGTTACCCAGAACTTGGCTGTAAAGTGATGGCAGGTGTAAATCACCTCCTTCACCGGAATCAGGGCCCTAGGGAACCTGATGGGCCCCAAATGCCCTTCTGGCTCTCAATCTAGACCAGCAGCAAACAGAGAAGAGTGAGGGTGCCTGCTTCCTCCTCTTCTCCCCAAAGAGGTGCAGTTAAGATCCGAATATCCAGTGTACTCTGGGGGCTGGTGGGAGAAGACTGAGTCAGAGGTGATGAAGCCGACACTGACGGTGCTGCTACCCGTGTCTGCTCAGGTTCTAGGAACTCTTCAAATATTTTAAGAGGGATGGGGAGAATATTAGGGAAAGGGAGGATGTTTTCAGTGGCCCTAATTCAGGCGCTTTTCACCCAAATCAATTCTGTGCTGAATACTGTCATGAACACTGGGGGCCTCAGGAGAACAAACCCCGGACCCAGTTGGCAGGGGGAGAAAAAACTGGTTGCCCTATAATGGCGGCTGGAGGATAGATGGCCCTGTGGGTCGGGGAGGGGGGGGGCAGGGGGAGATTTCTGCTATGCTAGGTTCTCAGGGCTTCCCAGTCTTCATCTCTCCCCTCCCAATTATTTGGTAGGAAAAACTTCCAAGAGCCTGAGCCTCTTACCCCAAGCCCTCAGGACCCATCTACACCCCACTCACCCTTGGGGAGGCAATTAATGGACCCCAGGGCGTAAGGACTGACCTAGGAGAGATCCTGAGGAGTTAAGTGGGGAGTTTTAATTCCCTCGTCTCTAGTCCAACTCTGAGTCGTACCTTCAGGCCCTACAGGGATACTCGGGTCCACCCGCCTTGCCCCACCCCGGCCCGTGGAGCCCACACTCACCAGCTCCATCTTCAGCGCCATGATCTTGTCCCCCAGGCCTTGGCCCGTGCTAGGCGCCCCAGGGAGCAGCAGGGCTCCAGAGGTTCCCGGTTCCCGTTCCCCTCGAAGCCCGCGGAGCAGCCCTTCGGGGGTCTTCCTGCCCACCTTGCCTTCAACGTCTCGCAGGTCAGGCGTCTGGGACTCTGCAGTCCCCTCCATGCGGGCCTAAGCCTGAACAGAGTTGGGCGACCAGACGCTGGGGGTCCCGATCCCAGGGGTCCTCCTGTCTCCGCTGCTAGTGCCGGGCGGAACCGGTGGGTCCCCGCCCGTGCGGCGCTGGGGAGGGAGGAGCGCGCCGTAACACTCCGAAAAGCGGCGCAGAGAACCGTGTTTGTGTGTCTATACGTATTCGAGTGCTGCGCATACAACCTCTGGTCCTGGAATAATTTGGGCTGGGCGATTCTGGATTTGTATCTAAAGGAGCATTCAGAGAGCTCAGCGCCTTCTCCCCACCCCTGCATTCAATCTAGCAGCACACAGCAGGTGCCCAAAAAATGTTTGCTGAATGAAGGCTAAGCACATCAGTCATGGATACAGGAGTTTAAGGAACAGTGGTAACAGAGAGCCACAGAAGGTTTTGGAAGGCTTCCTAGAGTAGAGCTGGATCTACAACTGTGGTTAGAATTGAGGTGGCCATCGACACACACACATGCACCCTCGGTGTAGAAACCGCACACAGACTAAGGGAGTGGAAAAGTAAAGTTTGGTCCATGAGAAGCAACAGTATTGAAACTGAAGAGGTCTACATGGGCCAAATCATGCTTGATCTAGTAAACTGACGCTTTGTAAACTTGACTGTTCACATGAACTCCCTTCGAATCTTGTTAAAATGCAGATTATGATTCCCTAAATCTGGGATGGGGCCCGAGATTCTCCAGGGATCACACTTTGAGTAGTAAGGTTGTAGAAGATGGTTCTAAGATGCTTGGATTTTATTCTACAGGCAGTGAGGAACCACGAATAACATAACATGCTTTGACTTGATTTTTTTTTATTTTTAAAATATATTTTACTAAGCCCTGGCTGACGTAGCTCAGTGGATTGAGCACGGGCCTGTGAACCAGAGTATCACGGTTCGATTCCCAGCCAGGGCACATGCCTGGGTTGCAGGCCAGTTCCCAGCAGGGGACGCATGAGAGGCAACCATACATTGATATTTCTCTCCCACTCTTTCTCCTTCCCTTCCCCTCTCTCGAAAAATAAATAAATAAAACATTAAAAAATATATATATATATATTTTACTGATGCACCCCAATGTTCATAGCAGTGCAATTTACAATATCCAAGTGCTGGAAGCAACCTAGATGCCCATCAGTAAATGAATGGATCAAAAAACTATAGTACATTTACACAATGGAATTCTGTGCAGCAGAAAGAAAGAAGGAGCTCCTACCCTTTGGAACAGCATGGATGGAACTGGAGAGCATTATGCTAAGTGAAATAAGCCAGGTGGTGAAAGACAAATATACCATATGATCTCACCTTTAACAGGAAGCTAATCAACAAAACAAATAAGCAAGCAAAACATAACCAAAGACATTGAAATTGAGAACAGGCTGACAGTGACCAGAGGGGTGAGGGGAGGGAATTTCAGGGGAAAAGGTTGAAGAGAGTCTGCAGGAACAAGTATAAAGGACACACGGACAATAACAGAGTGAGGGTGGGGGGGATAGAAACGGAAGGGAGGTGGGGAGGGATGGGGGGTTGGGATGGCATGTGGGGAGAAAGCAGAAAATGGTACTTGAACAGCAATTAAAATAAAATACATAAATAATAAAATAAAATAAATCAATTATGCTATTACAGTTGTCCCATTCCTCCCCCCTTTATTCCCCTCTGCCCTGCACATCCCCTCCCACCTGCATTCCCCCTCTTTAGTTCATGTCCATGGGTTGTACATATAAGTTCTTTGGCTTCTACATTCCTATAGTATTCTCTTTTTTTAAGGGTATTTTTAAAAGATTTTATTTCTTGATTTTTAGAGAGAGGGGAGGGGAGGGAGAAAGAGAGGGAAAGAAACATCAATGTGTGTTTGACTCTCAAGCGGTCCCCCTGGGGGCCTGGCCTGTAACCAAGGCATGTGCCCTGACTGGGAATTGAACCAGCGATCGATCCTTTGTTTCACAGCCCATGCTCAATCCATTGAGCTACTCCAGCCAGGGCACATTTCCTGTAGTATTCTTAACCTCCTCCTATTTTTGTACCTACCATTTATGCTACTTCTTTTCTGTAACTTTTCCCCCTCTCTTCCCCTCCCACTCCCCCTCTGATAACCCTCCATGAGATCTCTATTTCTATAGTTCTGTTTCTGTAATAGTTGTTTGCTTAGTTTTGTTGTTGTTGTTTTTAGGTTCAGTTGTTAATAGCTGTCAGTTTGTTGTCATTTTACTGTTCATATTTTTTCTCTTCTTTTTCTTAGTTAAGTCCCTTTAACATTTCATATAGTAAGGGCTTGGTAATGGTGAAATCCTTTAATTTGACCTCATCCGGGAAGCACTTTATCTGCCCTTCCATTCTAAATGAATGGGATAGAGAAATCTTGGATGTAGGTTCTTGCCTTTCATGACTTGGAATACTTCTTTCCAGCTCCTTCTTGCCTGTAAGGTCTCTTTTGAGAAATGAGCTGACAGTCTGATGGGAACGCCTTTGTAGGTGACTGTTCCCTTATTTCTTGCTGCTTTTAAGATTCTCTCTGCTCTTTAATCTTGGGTAATGTAATTACGATGTGCCTTGGTGTGTTCCTCCTTGGGTCCAACTTCTTTGGGACTCTCTGAGCTTCCTGGACTTCCTGGAAATCTATTTCCTTTTCCAGACTGGGGAAGTTCTCCTTTATTATTTTTTCAAATAAGTTTTCACTTTCTTGCTCTTCCTCTTCTCCTTCTGGCACCCTTATAATTTAGATATTGGAACGTTTAAAGATGTCCTAGAGGTTCCTAAGCCTCTTCTCATTTTTCTGAATTCTTGTTTCTTCATTCTGTTCTGGTTGAATGCTTCTTTCCTCCTTTCTTCTGTTCCAAACCATTGATTTCAGTCCTGGTTTCTTTCCCTTCACCGTTGGTCCCCTGTAGATTTTTCTTTATTACACATAATGCAATCTTCATTACTGCCTGGGTCTTTTTTATGCTGTTGAAGTACACAGTGAGTTCATGGAGTATCCTGATAATCAGTGTTTTGAATTCTGCATCTGATAGGTTGGCTATCTCTTTGTCGCTTATTTGTATTTTTAGTACAAGTAGTTCCAGCCCCTGGTTACAGAAGGATGAAAGATAGTTACCCCTTGCCCTATTTCCACCTCTAGTCCCACTGTCAGAGGCAATCACTTTCAGCCGTTTTTTTCTAGTATTTCTACTCATAACCCCACAATAGGTTTAAACCACCATTTCTTCATTTCAAACATTGTCTACTGATATCTTATTATGATAAATGTGTATTCACCACACTTACACTTGGTACTTCTCTTTTTCACTGGCCCTATATATTTTTACTATTATTTTTTACCTTTGTAATTTTAAGTAGTATGTATTTTCCTTGGTATCTTTTTTAATTTTTTATTTATTTTCTGTAGATTTCACTTATTTATCTTTAGAAGGGAAGGGAAGAAGAGAGGGAGAGAAATGTCAATGCATGGTTGCCTCTCATGTGTCCCCTGCTGGGAACTGGCCTGCAACCCAGGCATGTGCCCTGACTGGTAATTGAACCATGATCCTTTGGTTTGCAGGCCTGAGCTCAATCCACTGAGCTACACCAGCCAGGGCTTTAGTTTTTCTTTTAATGATTTGAAAAAGAGGGGAATGGAGGGAGAAAGAGAGGAAGACAAACATAGATGTGAGAGAAACACTAATAGAGAGAAACATAGAGAGAAACACTAATTGGTTGTCTCTTGCACGGGCCCCAGCTTAGAGACTGAACCTGCAACCCAGGCATGTGCCCTGAGGGGGGATCAAACCTTTGGACTTTTGGTTTGTGGGGCGACACCCAGCCAACTGAGCCACACCTGCCAGAGGCCCTTGGTATCTCTTGATCCACTGATAACCTAAATTTTGGAACTATCATCCCACCATTTAGGGAACAGATGGAATGTGGGAATGTAGAGAGTTCAAAGATATCTGACAGGTCCTGGCTGGTGTGGCTCAGTGGATTGAACTCAGGCCTAAGAACCAAAGGGTCGCAGGTTTAATTCCCAGACAGGGCACACGCCTAGGTTTCTGGCCAGGACCCCAGTAGGGGGTGCATGAGAGGCAACCACACATTGCTGTTTCTCTGCCTCTCTTTCTCCCTCCCTTCCCCTCTGTCTAAAAATAAATAAAATCTTTAAAAATATATCTAACTGAACTTCTGGTTTTCTCTGTCTCCTTTTAATCCACAAACAGTAATTATCCCTCTAAAATGGATTAACATACTTTGGGGACCATAAGACACACCTAAGTTTAAAGGAGGAAAATAGGAAACAATTTTTGAAGCAAAAAATGTGACAAGCCCTGGCTGGTGTGGCTCAGTGGATTGAGCACCAGCCTGCAAACCAAAGAGGTGCTGGTTCCATTCCCAGTCAGGGCACATGCCTGGGCTGCAGGCCACACCCCCAGTTAGGGGCATACAGAGGCAACCACACACTGATGTTTCTCTCTCTCTCTCTCTCTCCCTTCCCCTCTGCCTAATAAATAAGATCTTTTTTAAAATGTGGTAAAATATTTATAACAATATTTCACCAATGTAAATGTAAACAGAACTCAACAGTAGCATTAGCAACCATTATTACTGACTTTTAAGGGGTTTTTTTTTTGTTTTTTTTTGACAGACCCCGCCTCATGTTTATTTGCACTAACACCACAGGAGGACCCCAGCCTGGGGGCATACCAGTCCTTCTGTCCTAACGTCGGCAGACAGAGGCCTCCACTATGGAGCCTTTGCAGGGGCCCGGGCACCTTTGGGAGCCTGAGCCTGAGCTGGAGCCTGAACCTCGGCTGCATCTACAGCCTGGGGCTTGGTTTGTGCCTTGGCCTTGGCCTTTGGCCGGCAGAGTCAGAGACCCTTCACGATGCGGGCCCGAGCACATTTCCCGAGCTTGGGGCGAGCAATGTAAGCAAGTCTACTGAGCTTGCAGCTGCTGCCCTTTGGGATCATGGGCTTGGGCTCCTTGGACTTGGCCAAGGCCTTGATAGCCTCAGCATGTGCGCTCATGGCCTTGGCATTGTTGGCCTGCATCTTCTTCAGGCCCTTCTTGTTGTGCTTCTTGGCAAAGCGCACGTTCCTCAGGAATGTAGGGTCTACCCCCTTGAGAGACTCATATCTTTCCGATCAGGGTTTCTCGATACCATTTCTGTGCCATTTTTGGGATTGGTTGTGTGTGGTGTGGTTCTTGGACTTGGCCATCTCTGCGCCCAAGCCCACGGCTCTCGAAGCACCTGAGAGCCTGACTTTTAAGTTTTATGGTCCAGTGTGTCTTATAGTCTGAAAAATACACTATATTACTTTCCTGCTTAAAATTGTTTCACAGCTACACACTTACTTCCAATTAGCATCAACATCACTGTTGATGCTTTTGCAGCAGTCTGCTTGCCCCAACCTACTAAATCAAAAGCTCTAAAAAATGGGGCCCAGCCATGTGTGTTTTAACAATCCCTCTAAGTCATTCTTTTTGTTGTTGTTGTTGTTATTGTTTTTATTTATTGATTTTAGAAAGAGAGAGAAAGGGGGAGGGAGAGAGAGACACTGATTTGTAATTTATCTATGTAGTCATTGGTGGATTCTTTTACCGGCCCTGACCGGGGATGGAACCTGCAACCTTGGCATATGGGAAGGACACACTAACCAACTGAGCTACCCTGCCAGGGCCCTCCAAGTGTCTCTGACACAAGCCAAGGCTTGAGGAATACTGTAGTAAGTGAAGTTTTGTGTATATGTATTATCTCATTTAATCTTCACAGCATCTTTATATTTTTACTCAGTATAGTGCAGGGATTAAGAGTGAAAGCTGGAGCCAGATGGCTGGGGTTTGAATTCTAGCTTTCCCAGCTTTGTGACATTGGGCCGCATTTTCTTTCTCTGTAAGAGTGGCATACTAATAGTCATGGAGTTATTGGGTAATGAAATGAGTTAGTATAAAGTGCTTCGAACGGTAATGGCATAAAGCAAGCATCGTACAAGGGTATTCCCATTGCACAAAGGGAGCCTAGGCTGAGACGTGAATCAACTTCCTTGATGTCTAGTTGAGGGATAGAACCAGGTTTTTAATTCCCCTTACCCTCCTGAGGCCGCGCATGCACCAGAGCTGGGTGCAGCCTTGCTCAAGCAAGGGGGGCGAGAAGCTGTACCCAAGGCCCCTAACCCCTATGACCCTGGGGTAGCGGTCTAGTTCAAGGCTCTAGAATTTCGACTGGAATCCAGTTTGCCACCCGGGCGTGCTGGAGGCGGGGAAGCAGCTCCTCCCCAGCACCCACTTCATCGGCTCGCTGCGAAGCTGCCTAGGGGCTAAGCACTCACGGTGACGTGGGCTACACCCCACCCACCACCGCCCCAAGCACCGCCCGCCGCCCTCTCACCCCACGGCGTTGGCGGCGGCGGCGGAAGCGGGAAGGCGGGCCGGGCTGGCCGGGGCGGGGCCGCGCGCGGCATGGAGGAGGCGGAGGCCGCAGCGCGCCGGGCGGAGCAGTGTGGGCCCGAAAGGGGCCCGAGTGGGGCCCTGGGCTCCTGACCCGTGAGTGCCTCCGGGCGGGGGTCCGGGAGTGCTGGCGCGGCCGGGGCAGGTCTCCCGACGCCTCTGGCGGCTCCGGCCCCTAGGAGGAGAAGAGCAGGGTCAGATAGGAGGGGAGGGGAGCATGGAAGGGTGGGGGGGGTGGAGGAGCCACTGCTCTTAGCCCACCCCAGGAATGAGAAGGCCTGGGCTTGGTCATTTGGGGGGCTCATGAGCCGTGAAAGCCGATGATTTGGCTTCTCCCTCTGGGTCCCTGGGCAACCCTGTCAGTTTCTTCAGCCTCAGGGGAGTTTCCAGGTGATCTGACCCCTCTGAAGATTTCCTTCCTAGAAAAGTTGAGCCACTTTCCCCAGGTCACACAGTGTGGATGCCTGCAGGGAAGCATTACTGGGAGGTCCTCCCTCATCTCCCCGGAAGGCATCAGGCTTTAGGAGGAACACCTTACTCCGTGTGATCCTCTGGTCCCCTCAGTTTCCTGAAGGCATGGGTTGGACGGGAGAGTGGTGACCCTCCAGTCCAGCATGGACGACTGGAAGCCCAGCCCCCTCCTCAAGCCCTTTGGGGCTCGGAAGAAGAGGAGCTGGTATCTTACCTGGAAGTATAAACTGACCAACCAGAGGACCCTGCGGAGATTCTGCCAGGTATAGAGATGTCCCAGATCTCCCAGGTCCTTCCTCCCAGCCTTACCCCCTAGCCCAGACTATGATCCCTAGAACCTACCCTGGCTACCCTCACCCTAGAAAGGGGTAGCAGATTCCTAGAGGGGAAACCTCTGTGTCATGCCCCTACCAGGTAGTGGTTTGGGCCCAGAGTCCTGGGATCAGAGCCCAAGTACAGCCTTCTAGGCTTCTGAGAAAAGCCCGAAGTCTGATCAGGGAGGCTTTGCGGAAGAGCCCATACCACCAGACAATCAGAGCTAGGAGCCAGGTCTTCCGGTACCCATCTGGTTCTCTGGGACTAGCACCATCTCTAGAAACTAATTGAGGGAACCAAGGAAATCAAGGTTTCATATGGAAGAATACAGGAGCTCTGGGTAGTTAGAGCCCAACCAGAAGGGTTGGGGGGAAGGGAGGTGTCCCTAGAGAAGGTGATCATGGAACTGGACCATAGTTGGGGGAGTAGAGCTGGGCAGATGGAGGAGAGACAGGTCCCAGGTTCTCCCTTGTCATCACCCAAGCCAGGGCCCTCCTTTCAGGAAGACCCTCAGTGATCTGGGGTGGGGAGGTGCCTCTCTTTAGTCATCCCCACCCTTCCCCTCAGACAGGGGCTGTGCTTTTTCTACTGGTGACTGTCATTGTCAACATAAAGTTGATTCTGGACACACGACGGGCAATCAATGAGGCCAATGAAGACTCGGAGCCGGAGCAAGACTATGGTGGGCCCGGGCTGAGGATGGGATTGGTGTATGGGGTTCCCTGGGATCTCACAGCTAAAACAGCAGGCATATCCTAAAGGATGAGACTGCTGGAGAGACTACTTCCATGACCCGTCATACCCCACAGATGAGGCTCTGGGCCGATTGGATCCCCCACGGCGCAGAGGCAGCAGTCCCCGGAGGGTCCTGGATGTGGAGGTATACTCAAGCCGCAGCAAAGTGTATGTGGCAGTGGATGGCACTACGGTGAGTGGGTTGGTGTCCAGCGTACACTCCTTTCTACTCAAGGTGTGGTCCCCTGGCTTTGAGGATTACTGCCTGAATAGGAACTACACCTCTGCTTATTTATACATGGGTGACTTTGGAGTCCTCAGTTTCTCACCTGAAACCTGGGAGTAATGATTTCTACTTGCCAGAATTATATGAAAAGTATGTGAAATGTATTATATGGAGTGGGATTTTATCAGAAGTAATCATTAGTATTAGTAGGCAGTTAATTCCTTGTTTTTTATGTCCTAATCACTCCCTGGTCTTTTTGTTAGCTTTAGCCTTGTCTCGGGCACCAGAGCCGAAAGTAATCAGACCCCCAGGGCTCAGTCTGATGGATCATGGTATGCTCAGCACGAGGCAGGGCAGTCATGGGCTCTGAGTCATGAAAGCCGTGGAGGGAGAGGTTGTAGAAAGATGGGATCTCTTTTGATGGGAGTGCTCTGGAGGTTTCCTGGAAGAGGTGGCCTTCAAGCTGGCTTGGAAGAGAACTGTGTAAACAGGCATAGGCAGGAGAGGAGGTTTCATTTCATGCAGTTGCATTTTTTCTTAAGTGCCAATAAGAGAGCCCTTGAACGCCAGAGTGAAGAGTTAGACTTTGTCTCTGCCACCCTGTAGGTACTGGAGGATGAGGCCCGGGAGCAGGGCCGGGGCATCCATGTCATCGTCCTCAACCAGGCCACGGTGAGGTTCTAGGGGTGGGGGGACCTGGAGGGCTGAGGCTGAGCCCTCCTTGCTGGTGACACTAACTCACGAGTGGTGTGTCCTCTGCCAGGGTCATGTCATGGCAAAGCGTGTGTTTGACACATACTCACCTCACGAGGATGAGGCCATGGTTCTGTTCCTCAACATGGTGGCACCTGGCCGAGTGCTCATCTGCACCGTTAAGGTCAGTGACTCGACCCTAGCCCCATCCCCTAAACTCCGACTCCAACCCTGCCCACAGCCTTGCATTCTCTGCTCCTAGTATGGCACACTGGGAAGAGACTCTGGAGGAACGTAACTTGGGTTCCAGTACCAGCTTTGTCATTTTACCCATGGAGCATGTACTGTGTGCCAGGCACTGCATGGGCATGGGGGCCACAATGGGAAGCAAGACAGAGTCCCTAACCTCATGGAGTTTACTCTAGCAGGGCAGGATTTTTTTTTTTATAAGCAGCTGAATAAATCTTTAATGTCAGGAAATGATGACTTATATGAGGAAGAAAATAAAGCAACAGAGACCAAGTGATGGGGGATGCCTTTTAGAAAGGGAAGGCCTCTGTAAGGAAATGACATGTGAGCGGAAAGCTGGGAGAAGTGTGGAGTGAGCCATGTGTATTATATCTGGAGGAAGAGCATTCTGGATAGAAAAATGGCAAGTGCAAAGGCCCTGAAGTGGGAATGTGCTTGTCATGCTTGAAGAACAGCGGGGACGCCAGAGGAGCTGGAGCAGAGTGAGGGAGGGGAAAAGAGTGGTGGAAAGAAGGCAGAGAGGTAGCAGGGGACAGAAGTGCAGATTATGTGGGATTATGGTAAGGACTTACTAGCCTGGTGACCTTGGATGATTCTCAGAATCTCCCTAAGCCTTTCATTTTCTTATCTGTGAAACGATAGCAATCACCAAGGGTGGTTGCGATAATTTAATGAGCTAATTTAAGTAAAAGGCTTGACCTGGCGCCTGACACGTACTCGTAGTTAGTGCTTCATGAGGCCAGGTCTCCCGGGACTGTGTTGTTCAGGCTGACCACCTTCTCTGGTCTCACAGGACGAGGGCTCCTTCCACCTCAAGGACACAGCCAAGGCTCTACTGAGGAGCTTAGGCAGCCAGGCTGGCCCTGCTCTGGGCTGGAGGGACACCTGGGCCTTCGTGGGACGAAAAGGAGGTGCCAGCATCCTAGGCCATCCACCCTTATAGTATTAAGGGCCTGGGGGAGCAGAACCCTAAATGTGGGGAGGGAAGCCAGCAGTGGTGAGTTGGATGAAAGTGGGTAGGGAAATGGGAAGAAGCTCCAAATCTGGAGTCTGGGCCCCCATTATCCCTCGTTCCTGCTCCCTGCCAGGTCCGGTCCTTGGGGAGAAGCATTCTAAGTCACCTGCCCTGTCCTCCTGGGGGGACCCAGTCCTCCTGAAAACGGATGTGCCGCTGAGCTCAGCTGAAGGTGGGGTTAGTGGGGGCCGGGTTCTGGGGCAGTGCCTGGGCTGGGCTGGGCATTTGGCTCCTCTTCATGGAGCTCTATAAAACTCTTGACTGTGGTGTCTGGTATTCTTCAGACTGTACTGGCCTTGTGCCCCCATCCTTTTGACCCTGTTTCTCTCTCAGAGGCAGAGTGCCACTGGGCAGACACAGAGTTGAACCGTCGGCGCAGGCGCTTCTGCAGCAAAGTCGAGGGCTACGGGAGTGTGTGCAGCTGCAAGGACCCCACACCCATTGAGTTCAGCCCTGACCCAGTGAGTGGGGCCTTAGGCAGTAAGGCTTGGACTCCCCGGCCTGGCAAGGCACCCTAGGAACGATCCAGGTTGGGCTTTCCCGACCCTAGCCTGGGAGGGAACCAGGAGCTGAGGCTTCGAACTGAGCTCAGAAAGATGGGGCAGGTGGGGGCAGGTGGAGGGCAGGCCACATGAGCAAAGGCCTGGAGTCAGGGTTGGGCTCAGTGTGCGGAGAGGACCAAGACAGGGAAGACTCTCCCTTTTCCCCGAGTTTCCCTCACCCCCCAAGAAAGCTTCCTGGGTTAGGGATCCCAGTTTGAAGAGGGAATAAGGCAAGAGCTAAAAGCTACTTCTCACTCAGCTCCCTGACAACAAGGTCCTCAATGTTCCTGTGGCTGTCATTGCAGGAAACCGGCCCAATTACCTGTACAGGTGAGCCTGGGAATGGGCTTCATCCAGCAGTGAACTGGAGGGTGCCCAGAGGGTGGGAACCGCAGGCTCATCTGTCTGGGGGAGGAACTGTTGAGGTAGGCAGAGACACAGCAGATTCTAGGTCCACTTACATGTGTGGGTGAACACGGGGGATGTGGCTCGTCTATAAACAGCAAGGGAGGCCTGAGTCAGGGAGGTCAAAGAGGCCTGACCTATCCCTGGGCTTCCCAGGATGCTGCGCTCTCTGCTTTCAGCCCAAGGCGTGTCTCCCCAGATGATAACAGTTTTCATCGATGGCTACTATGAGGTGAGTGGGACTTGGGGGCTTTGGGTGGAGCAGTGTTGCGCATGCTGAGTAGCAGTGATCACTGAGGATGGATAAGGGAGACAGCCCAGGCAAGGGCTGTGAAATGTGGAGGGCTTGGCATGTCAGGGCTTGCAGAGACGGGCAGGGGGACGGTGGCTCACTGGATGACCATGGCTCTGCCCCCCAGGAGCCGATGGATGTGGTGGCGCTGTTTGGTTTGAGGGGCATCCAGCACACTCCCATCAGCATCAAGAACGCCCGCGTGTCTCAGGTACTGCCTAAGTAGGGACAGAAGGGGCAGACAGCTGGCAGCACTGTCCGCCCTGAAGCTCATGTGCCCTGTGTCTATTCTCCACCCAGCACTACAAGGCCAGCCTTACAGCCACTTTCAACCTGTTTCCAGTGAGTAGTAAGAAAAAACTCTTGGGCCTAGGGAGGGGACACAGGAGCGTAACGTCTGGTCTTACATAGCAAGCTCCTCTGCGCTATGGGCCTCATCCTCCTGGGAAGAGTGCTGCCCGAGGAGTGAGAACAGGATGGAGGAGACGTGAGATTATAAAGGCCCCCCCTTGGGATCATGCTGTCTCCCTCCCCCTGCAGGAGGCCAAGTTTGCTGTGGTTTTGGAAGAGGACCTGGACATTGCTGTGGATTTTTTCAGGTGAGGAAAGTGCCCTTCCATGCAGCTTCTGTAAGCTGTGTGGGGCCTCTTTACTTGACCAAGTCTCTAGGGAAGGTGGCAGTAGGTGTCCTGGAGAGCTTTGGAGGAAGCAAGCCTAAAAATGGGGGGAAGTCTGAGCAAAGGTAGGATGGTAGGTGTTGAGCTGGAGTGAGAGCTGAAAGGATGAATGGAGACAGTGGAGGTCTGGGGGGAGGGGTCAGGAGGCATGACTCCTGAATCCCATCTCCAGCTCTGCCATATCACTCTGTGGCTGGGTTTGTCTTTGTCTGTCCCTGAACCTTTGGGCCCTGCCTCTCTCAGTTTCTTGAGTCAGTCCATTCACCTGCTGGAGGAGGATGACAGCCTGTACTGTATCTCTGCCTGGAATGACCAGGTAGGCTGAGTGGCCCCGAGTCAGCTGGGGAGTTTGTAGAGGCCCTGAGCTAATGCCTCCCGTCATGGCCCCCTATCCCTAGGGATATGAACACACCGCCGAGGACCCAACATTGCTGTACCGTGTGGAGACCATGCCTGGGCTGGGCTGGGTGCTCAGGAAGTCTTTGTATAAGGAGGAGCTTGAGCCCAAATGGCCTACGCCGGAAAAGGTGTCCTGGCAGGGTAGGGTAAGTGGGCTGGGGTCCCCTACCAGCTTGGAACCTTTTAACCTTCAAAATCTTCCACGGCCCCAGCTCTGGGACTGGGACATGTGGATGCGAATGCCTGAACAACGCCGAGGCCGAGAGTGCATCATCCCTGATGTTTCCCGATCCTACCACTTCGGCATTGTGGGCCTCAACATGAACGGCTACTTCCACGTAAGTGGGAGGCAGGGATGTTGGGGAGGGGGCACAGCGTGGTAGATAGGGCAGAGAACATGGGCGCTGGAGCAAGCCCAGCTCTGCCCCTCAGTAGCCACGTGACCTTGGGGAAATGACTGGTCATCCTTTTACCTCAGTTCCTTTATTTGCAAAGTGAAAATTAAAAACACTATTTACTTAATAGAGTTGTGACGTTACAAGGTTTAAATGAGTTAATATATGCAAAATGCTTTGAACTGTGAGCATTATATAAGGGTTAGCTGGTATTATTTTTATTATTACTATTCTTAGCACTAGACTGTGGGAGTGAGGAGGGTATTTCTGCCGCCAAGCACACGTCTTGCAAGCTCTGCTCTCTCTTTTCCTTGCAAGTGCTGGGGCCTAAGCCTCAGCCTGACGTGAACAGGGAGGTTCCCAGATCCCCGCCCACTACATGGCTGTGTCCAAAGGGTCCCTCCTTTCTTTATTACAAGAAGGGAGGCCTTGAGACAGCCCAGCTTGAAGGAATGGACAGCTTCCAGCTTGGAACCTCCAGAAGCCAGTAGGGCCCTCAGACGCCAGCTAATATGAGACCTCCACTCATTTCCCCAAGAGGGGCAGGCATTTACCTCAGGTCACTCTCAGCGCCCAAGTCACAGCGGTTTTCTCTACTCATGCAGCCTGTCCCTTTGTGCACTGCCCCCTGCAGGGCCTGTTCCTGGCTTCTGTGGCTCTAGAATAGCCACAGAACCACAGGCCCAGGGAGAACCACTGGGGACAGGGACTAGCTCAGAAGTCAGTAGCATGAGCTGCTGGTGTGGACGTGAGCTCTCTGGTGATGCTTAAGCCCGAATTAAAGCTGTAAGAGCCCGGCAAGGATACTGCAAAAAGGATGGTGAAGAGAGGGAAATTAGAGGCTCCTATGATGGTCCAGGATTTCATTTGTGGGCCTGTGGATATGTGTTGGGTCAGTGGGCAGGTGTGGAACAGACAGTGCAAGGCCCTGATTTGCCCCCTCATACCCCCTCCAGGAGGCCTACTTCAAGAAGCACAAGTTCAACACGGTTCCAGGTGTTCAGCTCAGGAATGTGGACAGGTGAGGGCACGGGACAGGGCAAAGGAAAGGATATTGTGGAGCCTTAATGACCAGTATTTGACAGTCTCTTCCAACCCTGGGGCCTGTGTGTTTATCCCAGCCATGCTGCCCCCTGATTCCTTTACCCAGCTCTGCTCCTGGGACCTTAGGGGCTACCCTCTTCCTTGACCCATTTCTCCCTCTCCTTTAGTCTGAAGAAGGAAGCTTATGAAGTGGAAGTTCACAGGCTCCTCAGGTATGGCCTAGGGCAGTTAAGGGTGTGTGGCAGGGAGTCACGAGGAGTCAGATTCTGGGGTCTTGGCCTCATAATTTGCATGGCCCACTACAAAGTGAAAATCAGGGCTCCTTGTCCAAAAATTGCTAAGAATTTCAAGACGGCAACAACTAAGCCAGGGGACTTGTGTGGTACACTTATGAATTGCTCCCTGTCTTGCCCGCCCGCCCTCACCACCCTGACCCGGCTTCCACTGCAGTGAAGCCGAAGTTCTGGACCATAGCAAGGACCCTTGTGAAGACTCTTTCCTGCCAGACACAGAGGGCCATACCTACGTGGCCTTTATCCGAATGGAGAAAGATGATGACTTCACCACCTGGACCCAACTTGCCAAGGTGCCCGATAGTACATCTACCCTAGGAATACCCCTCCCCCCAAGATACAGGAAGCCTTTGTTCTAGAATCTTCTACACTCTCAGAACCCCTCTTCCAACCCCCTTGTTCAAATTCATATTTTAAAAGATGTCACCTCTCGCAAATTGAGGAAACTGCTGAGTTGGGGTTGGGGCTGGGCCATGGGCCCTCAGTGGCCCCTCGCTGCAGCTCCCTGACCCATGCTTCTGCGCATGCCTCACCCCCCACCAGTGCCTCCATATCTGGGACCTAGATGTGCGTGGCAACCACCGGGGCCTGTGGAGATTGTTTCGGAAGAAGAACCACTTCCTGGTAGTGGGGGTTCCAGCCTCCCCCTACTCGTGAGTGACTCTTATTTTCCTTGGGAAATGGGAGACTGGCTGGATTAGGGGACATAGCTAATGACCTCTTCCCCGTTGTCTTCCCAGGGTGAAGAAGCCACCATCAGTCACCCCAATTTTCCTGGAGCCACCCCCAAAGGAGGAGGGAGCCCCAGGAGCTGCAGAACAGACATGAGACCTCCTCCAGGACCCTGCAGGATTGGGTACTATGTACCCCCAGGCAGGCTGGCCCTTTATCCCGTCCTGTAGGATTTTATAGACACTGGCAGGGGCTGGGGCTGGTTTGTTTTTAACCTGAGACTTAATTACTAACTTTAAGGGGAGGGCTCTCCTGTTCCAATACCCCGTTTCTGAGTTGGAGGTCTATTTATTTACTTTCTTGTTGGGAAAGGACACGATAGTACCTAGGATCCCTGGGCCCCTCATTCTGCCCTTTGTATACTCCCTCCTTCAAGGCCTGGCTCAGATTTAACCTATTTATTTACTGTCCTTGGGCCTTGGAAACAGGCTGAAGGCTGAAGGGCCTTGATTTCTTTGCGGACTGGGGTGCTGGCCTGAGGGTGGGGCTGGCTCTTACTCAGGAAACTGCTGTGCCCAACTCCTGGACAGGCCTGGCAGGGCCACCCACTGATGCAGACTCACTCAGAGACCCTCAGACCCTGCACCAGGCCTCTTCTCAGCCTCCTCTTTACCCGGGTTTTCAAAGCTGGATGAGGTGGTCATTGATTAAAAAAGGCAAAAAGCTCTAGGAACATGTCTTTTGATTGTGTGTGTGTATGTGTGAGTGTATGTGAGAGAGAGAGAGAGAGAAAATGAATGGTCGTGGTGGATGGTGAGTTTTCCTTACTGCCCTCTACAGGGTTTATGTTCCATTTGAGACTGTTTAGCCACCAGGGGATGCCCAAGTCTCAAACTTCCAGGTTTTTCCCTGGGCTCCACCCTAGAGCAGCTGAGCCTGACCTGTTGGGGCTGAGCTCTGAATAGCCACCCCACACCCCTTCCCTACTGTTTAACCACCAAGCTGTTTCCTGCCTAGCTTGTCAGGCTAGACACTTGTCCCCAGGGATCCAGCAAAAGAGAGCAAAAAGAGATACTGTGGGGTGGAAAGGTAATGGGATCGCAGGTGAGTATGGTGCAGTGTGGGTGGTAAGGGAGTGGGTAAGACAGAGCCCGGTTGGCATCATTCAGGAGGCTAGGACTGGGCTGCAGATGGAGATAGGGTTAAGGATTTCTGTGGCTGTTAAGGCACTATTTGCAGATTTCATAGCTCTGTTCTTTTTTTTTTTTTATAAGAGGAAAGGCATTGTTTTTATCAGATTCTTACCCAGCCATCGACCCAGAGAAGTTAGGAAGATCTGTTTGTTATAGAGGAACCAGAAGATGAATGGGATTGTCTACAGGGAGTGGATAAGAGCCCAAAACAGGTACAGTGAGGCATACGAGGCATCTGTGACTTAGGATCAGGGCAGTGGATACAGAACACCTCTTGAGAAAGGGTCTGCCTGCAGGGTCCTTGAGAGTTGAGCCTCATGCACTCCTATAGAACCTTGGCCAGCAAGGCAAGAACTGATGAACTGCCCTCTTTTCACCCGCTGTCTGCCCCTGCCTACCCCACCGGTGCCTGGAGCGCACCTCGGCGATGGCACGGGTGGTGTGGCTTTGCACATTTCTTGCCCTCCCGCCGCCTTCAATGTTTGCTGAAACCAGAGATAGTGAGTGAGTGAGGTGCCATAACAACCAGGTTGAGGAGCAATTAGCTCACAATGAGGTGGAGGCCGCCCTGGGCAAACAAATCTACAGTATTTATGTGGGCACCTGGGGGAGGCGTTGTGTGTGCAAGGCGTAGAAAAGTACAGAAGGAGGGGCTCAGTGCTCTCCTGCCCACTTCTCAGCAGGCTCCTAATTTTGGTCTTATACTGGCTCTTAAGCACTGTGTGGCCCTGGTCAGGTAGGTCACTGTTCCTTTTTGGGATTAGCAATGGTGATAGTTCCTGGCTGCCTTAGAAAAACCTGGGAAGGGGGGTTCAGGGGTCAAAGGGAAGCAAGGAGGAGGACTGATTTCCCCTCCGGAACTTTCCTTTTCTCCAAATTTGACTGACTATCAACCTTCCCCCGAACAGGAGTGAGGAAATGAATATCATCTTACTAAAAATAATCTTCCCCACCGCCCGCATGGGAAGGGTAGGCAGCTTGGATCCTCCGATGGGGCTTCCAGAGGGCTTCCCAGTGCCTAAGGAGTGACCTCTCCCACTGCCCTGGCAATATTTCTAGTCTTCCCTGCCCCCGCTTGGGCACAAGCCTGTTATTTTCATAGCTTTATGGTCCAGTGCCCCTCACCAGGAATGGGTAGTTTAAGGCCAAAGTCCTCCCACATTCTAGGAAGCTGACTGGCCCAACCCTTACCTCCTCCCTAATGCCCTGTTGACCATCCTTGTTATGCTCCCTCCCAGGCCTGGCATCCAAATGAAGGGAAGAAATAGCCACTCACCTCCACCTCACTTCTCTTCTACCTTTCCAGGGGCCTTCTGAGTCTCCAGCCCCACAGGAATCTGAGACCAGTTTAGGCAAGATGGGTCCCTCTCCCCAAGGATACATAAGAGTCCCAATGGAAACATTTTAATTGGTTTATGAATACTGAGGTGCCTTCCACACATCTTCCTGGTTACTGCTAATTTTGCATATGCCCAGGATATGGGGTACCTTACTACCTAGTGGAGTACCGGAGTCACCAAGAGCTCCTGTTGGCCAGAAGGGTGTCAAGGGTTCAAGAGACAGACTGGAGGAATGGGCAGAACTGGCTCCCTTAGAACTGGCTCTAGAACAGGTGGACCCCAACCCCATCAATGGAAGGCAAAGTCAGGCATGGCCTGTAGGGGGTGGTCCCTATGTGGCCCCCAACTCCACAGCAGCAAGGCCAGGCCCCTTCTGGCTCAAGAGACACTGTTAGATCCTGTCCCCACGCTGATCACACCCACTTGGCAGTACCAGGGTGCCTCTCCCAGTTCCTGCAGCAGCAGTGGCGGAGGCAGAGGCAGACCTATTTCATATTGCAGTACAGATACAAGGACACAGCCATGGCAGCCAGCTAGTGGGGAAAGAATAGGGAGAGATGAGGGGGCATCATCACGGCCACTAAGCTCGAGTCCCTCTGCCCTGCAAGCCCCCAGCGTGAAACTTGGTTAGAAGTCTGTCTACTCCAGAGAGGCCTCAGAGAGAGGCGAAACAGCTCTGACCCAGTGGGGATGTCCTGCCCCAACTTCCTCAACTCCTTACCTCTAAGCCCCCAATTCCAGCTGCCACACCACCCACAGTGACTGCATTGGTTCGGATGCTTTTCAGCAGCTGATCAAAGCAACCCTTGGGGAAAGGAAAAAAGCATCTATGGTCAGCACCTGCCTCCCGCCCTTCCTCAGCATTCTGAGGCCTTTAAAGCAGCCCCGACCTTCCATGCCAGCCCACACCTGTACAGCTCTCTCTTCGGCCAACTTCTTGGTGCAAATTTCCGTGTCTGTGCTGTTGACGTTATCAAGGCAACAATACGGGGGAAAGGCATTGTTCTCTTTGAAGTACGGAGAGTTCTCAAAGTCTGTGTAGTTATTGAAGCCACAGCACTTGAGCTGGAGACAAGGAGGAGAGGGTGGTCAGTGGGGCCTTGCTTCTTTCTTCCCACTCCAAAATCTCCCCCAGCCCGCCTTACCCCTTCCATGGTGCTGTTCCACACTTGAGTGAAGTCCTTCTGGGAACCATAGTCTTTCTCGATGGCGGGCACTATCACCAGTGTCAGGAACTGCTCAGCCTGGATGCGGCAGGCCAGTGTTTAGGGCCTCGTAGGGAAGGTGGCCATTCACAGGCCACAGCCCCCTCCCAGGGCTTTGCCCAATCTAATCCCCTTGCCCCATCCTCGATCCTCACCATTGTGGTATACACCAAGGCGACTACAGCAGCTGCAACCTCAGCAGTGAAGATGAGGAAGAGGATGAAGAAGAACTGAGTGGGGAACAGGGGTCTGAGTTTTAGGGAGAGACAGTCCCTCATGACTTCCTTGCTCTAACCCACCCCCATACAGACTCGACAGGCTCCTTTGCTGAGGTCCCTGGAGTCCAGAACAGGATGTGGGGATCCCCAGGGCTTGGTGTCAAAGGCGAGGGGACCCTGGGCATTGGTTATGGGCCTCTGGAGCTGGGTTTGACACACCATCAGGAGGGCGCACTTGTTCTCTGTGTGAGCACCGTAGCAGCCCAGGAAACCAAGAGCAAAGAGCACAGCACCAGCTGCAATGAGGAAGTAGCCCACGTTGACAAACTGCATGGCACTGGACGACATCGGCCCGAAGATCTTCAGGAAGGATTGCCCATCGACTGACACCCAGATCCCCACTGCCAACAGGGCCACACCACACAGCTGGGGACAAAGAGGCAGACCGTGAAACAGTGCTGGCAAGAAGTCCCATACCACACAGTTGAGTCAGGAAGATGGGAGATGAGAAACTTCCCCTTTTATTGGCTAAGGAGTCTAAAAACTCTTCTGCCCTGACTGGTGTGGCTCGGTGGACTGAGCGCCAGCCTGCGAACAGAAAGGTCGCTGATTCGATTCTCAGGGCACATGCCTGGGTTGCAGGCCAGGTCCCCAGGTGGGGGTGTGAATGAGAGGCAACCATGTATCTCTCACACATTCATGTTTCTCTTCTTTTCTTACTCCCTTTCCCTCTCTCTAAAAAAGTAAATAAAATATTTTTTAAAATAAAAATAACAACTTTTTCTGTAGGGAGGAAGAATATCCTGTAGAGCAGAGGTGTCAGACTCATTTTCACCGGCGGCCACATCAGCCTCGTAGTTGCCCTCAAAGGCCGAATGTAATTTCAGGACTGTATAAACGTAACTACTCCTTAACTAGGGGCAAGGAGCTCGGCACTGCCACCTGATAGAAACAAGGTGCCAGGCTTGATAACACAAGGTGGAGGGCCAGATTCGGCCGAGGGCCTTGTGTTTGCCACTTGTGCTTTAGAGCCAGAGGATGGGAGCTGGGATACCCATAGTCGGGGTCAGGCTGTTCACCTAGGCAGATATAACTGGGACCAGAGGTTCCTCAAATATCTACTGGGTGCCAGGGTGGGTGTGAGGTGTGGGCTTTCCCTCACCCATGCCAGAGTCCTGCCACATAGCTGCAGGTAAAAACAAACAGGTGAGCACGCATTTCTTCCCCAGCCTATTGGTGCCTGGAACACCTCTGTTCTCTGATAGGCAGAAACAGGGGTGTGGTAGCACTGAGCTGGCTCAACAGTAACCATGGCAGCAAAGGCAGGGCTGAGGTTTACACCTGCTCCCAACCTTGGAGAGGCAGGTGGTGATAAGGGGCACCCTGAGGCCCCAGTTGGCTCTGCTTCAGGATTGGATTCTGGGTCTGCCCTTCATTTAGCCTAGACCTCTCCTTGTAGAGACTGGTGGAGGGAAGTACAGCCAGAGCTCTTAGAGGCTCCATAGCTCAACCCCCAAACCTCAGAGGGACCCCCAAGGCCCAGGCTGGGGAGGAGGGCACTGCCCAGCTCCCAAAGCAAAGCTTTGCTGACCCAGAGCTTCAGTGGATGAATCGTCCTGACACCACCTCGATGGCCAGTCCCCACTTCCCAGCTACAGCAACTGAGGTTAGAACCCGGAATAAGGTGGCAGGTTGTGGCTGGATTCCAGGCATGTTTGCTCAAGGACAAAAAGCTGGATTTTCAGCCTGTAGTGTCAAATTTCAAGGAGTCTGAGGCCTGCCCTGCTTTGCACAGCCTGGTAAGGGTTGGGCAACAGAGGCAAAAAATCAAACTGGATTTGCCTTTAACTCCCTCTGACCAGACCCTTTGCTGTCCAAATCCCTGGAATCCTGTTGTCTTCTCCAGACACGTGGATAAAGGTTAGTGCCCGAAAGCCAAAGGAAGTTCAGAGCACGGCGGGGTCGGATTTCTCCAAATTCATCCGCACTCCGTGTCTCCACTTCCTCACCCTGTGCTCAGTTTGACCCACTCTAATGTGGCTCCAAGGTCTCCGGTGACATCCTGTGCTAAATCCGGTAGACACTTCATGCCATATCCTCCTTGACCTCTCTATCTCACTCTCCTTGTTTTCCTCGCATTGATTTTTCTCCATCTGCTTTCTGGTGGTCGTTCCTTCGCTTATTCCTTATAAGCTGGGTTTCTCAGAGTTTACCGCCCCCTGAGTGCTCTCACCCACTGCGTGGCCTCAGTGACCACCTGTGGGCACAGGACTTTCAAATGTCCATGTCCAGTTCCCACCTGAGCTGCAACTCTAAGCTGCCTGTGGGACATTCCAGGGCTTGCTCATTCCAGAGACATGGACATCATCTCTGAGACCTCTGTCTTCCTTGCACCTTCTTCCATTCCTCAGCCACCATCTCAGGGTTTTCTCCTTTGTCTGCTTTTCTACTTCATACATTTCTCCCCATCTCCACCACCATCTCCAGGGTTTATGCCTCATTGCTAAGCTTCCTCAAACACGCCCTACGCAATATGTTCCTGGTTTTCCGAGTGATATCTGATTTCACTGCCTCTGGGCCTTCCTGCATGCTTTACAACCCCCTCATGAAGGGCAAATCCCTAGCATTGGCTATATCCTCTAGGAAGTCTTCTCTGCCCAAGAGGGGTCCAAGCCCCTCCTAGGGGCTCCCATAGGCCCTGCGCTCAGGCCAGAAATACTACAGTTGCCACTGTCTGCCTGCCGGACCTGCGATCCTCCAGGGCAGAGAAAGAGCTTGCTCACCTGTCACCCCAGCACTTAGCACTGAGTCTTAGGCTATCAGTGTGTGTTGAATGAATAGGGCTGCTTGAGGAAGACCTTCTGCTGTGTGGTCTCTGGGCCTTCTCTTCCTTCAGCTCCCCATCATACAGAGGCCCCCCAGTTTCCTTCCTCACTAGGCGACATAAGGAAACCCCCCACCATGGGCCCCAGTGCAGTTTCTGATTTCCCACCTTGAGCTCTACTCAGGTTGTAACCCACTCCTGTAGGGAGCCCCAGAGAGCCCACAACCCTCATACTTACAAAGATGAGAAAATTGAAGACGATCGTAATGGTCTTAATGAAGCTGTAGCACTGCATGGTGGCTCCTGAGAGACAGACATGGATGACTTAGGACCTCCCCACAACCCCAGGGTAGCCCTGGCCCTGGCATTGGACCCCAACATACCAGATGCCAGAATCCTGAACCCATGTAACCACACATGGTTCTGACACCTCAGGATATTTCCCAGTGCTCATCCTGACACTCCTACCTCTCTGTACTGCCCAGACCCTCTACCAGCACCTGCTACTCTGATATCTTAACACCCCAGGTTCATCCACTGGAACCCCAAGTCTAACTCCCACACTATAGGTCACTTCATGCCCTTCCCTGGCCACTACATATCCTGAACCCCTCCCCACACCAACCCTAGACTCTTCCCGAACTTGCTTCTAGATTGAGTTCCCTTCATAGGATAATCTTTACCCTATGCCGTCACCTACCTGTTTAGGGCTCTTTGGTTGTGACTTCTGAAAGAAGGATCTGCTGAGACTCCAGGGAGACAAACAGCTCCAGGAAACCGCCACTGAGTGGGCAGGGAGACAACGGAGCTGGACTTCACACAACACTGCTCACCTGCAGGTGGGGCAGGTGTTTTAAAGGCTTCCTTCTGCCCGCCTGCCTGCCTGCTCCACCCCAGCCCATAGGCCTCCTCTGGCCCCTGCTGCCCCCTGCTGCCTAGAGATCTGTCCCCACAGTGGCTGTCCCCATAGCCACAGGAGCAGCCAGCCTCTGCCTGGCAACACCAGCCTTGGGCAATGCCCTTCCTGATCTGAGAAGGGAGAGAAATCTGGGGGTGGGGCCTGAGAACTTCTGAGTGCCGTCCACCACAATGGTGCACATACACTTCTAACTCTCTACCTGCAGATATGTCCCCTATGTGCTCACAGGCATTATCATCTGCCCAAGCTGCCATCTACATACTCACACTCAGATACACACATAAAGGCCTACTGGTGTTCACGAGCGTGCACACACACACACACTGAACCCTGTGTGGGCCGACTCCTAGAAACTAACAAACAACAGAGCAACATCTGAGGTATACATGGAGAGCTTCTCTGTCTCACACACACGCTTTCAAGGAAGTGACCGAGGTTTTGCAGATTCTGCTCCCTCCTTTAAGTAGCAAACAGCTTCTAGTCCTTTTCCCTTCACAAAACCTCAAATTCCCCATCCTTCTCCTCCCTTCATCTCTCCTCACTTGTCTCCCTCCCCACTCTTTTCTCCCCAGCTTCCTGTCTTAGTACTCTGTGTACACCCCCTTCCCTTTCTGCCAGCAGGTGGCAGCACGGTCCCACAAAAGCATCACGTGCCCAGTTGTAAGGGTCTGTAATGCCTGCCTTTACTAATCCTTTGGGGCTGCCATCCCTCTTCCATTACAGCATCCCCGATGGCAGGTGCTGGGTTAGTTATGGCTTCCCAGTCACTCGGACCAGGTGCTCAAATCCTGGTTCTGTTACTTATTAGCTCTGTGACCCTGGGTGGGGCATTTCTTAGACTTCGTTTTAAGCCTCTGATTCCTAGTCTGCATAACAGAATTGTTTAAGGGTTTTTTAAAAAGATTTTTCTCCCCACTCTGGGACATAAGTGACTACAGAGTAAAAAGGTCAGAATGGAGAGATTCACAGCCAGAGGAGGTATGACATGGACAAAGTAGATTTTAAAATTTATTTTGTTTTTATAATGGGAGGAGGCAGTGGAAGAGACAGGAGAGATGAAACTGACAATTCAATATGCATACAGATTATATTTTAAAGGACAACACAATATTCATACACATTATATATGTGTGTGTGTGTGTGTGTGTGTGTGTGTGTAGTCTCCCTTTTACAACAATCCTGTGAGATAGATAATACAGGGAAACAGAGGCACAGAAACATTAAGTTCTTGTCATGGTCTCATGGCTCATAAGTGTCAGAGCCAGGATTCAACCCAGTCAGTATGGCACCAGAGTCTGCATCTTTCTTTCTTTCTTTCTTTCTTTCTTTCTTTCTTTCTTTCTTTCTTTCTTTCTTTCTTTTCTTTATTTTCTTTCTTTCTTTTCTTTATTTTAGAGCCCTGGCTGGTGTAGCTCAGTGGATTGAGCATGGGCCTGCGAACCAGATGATCGAGGTTCAATTCCCAGTCAGGGCACATGCCTGGGTTGCAGGCCAGTTCCCAGCAGGGGACAACACAAGAGGCAACCATACATTGATATTTCTCTCCCTCTCTCCTTCCCTTCCCCTCTAAAGATAAATAAATAAAAAATCTGTAAAAAATAAAATAAAATTTAATACACATATTAACTGAAAAAAATTTATTTATTTTAGAGAGGGGAAGGAAGGGAGAAAGAGAGGGAGAGAAACACCAATATGTGGTTGCTTCTCACACACCCTCTACTGGGGACCTGGCCTGCAACCCAGACATGTGCCCTAGACCAGGAATCAAACCCATGACCCTTTGGTTTGCAGGCCAGCACTCAGTGCACTGGGCCACACCAGCCAGAGCCCAGAGTCTACCTCTTAACTACCAAGCAGACTGTCTACATTGATGGAATTTCTAAAAAGATAGAAGGGGCTGGCTTCCAGAAAAAGCAGGGAAAGTACCCTTGGTCTGGGACTTGAGGAAGAGGATGGCCAAGAGCAGGTGGGTTTATAGGTACAGCATCTAGATGTTCATGGAGGCAAGGTCAGTTTCTAAGACTGAAGATGGCAAACATGGAAGCTGGGAAGGCAGGTGGTGTGGAGGCTCCTCAGTCTCCCAGCTGGCTCCTGCAGAAACAGAAAGGTGGAAGGGGGCCTCCAGGTGGAATAAGAGGAAGGAGAGAGGACTGAGCTATAGGGGGAGGAGGGGCAAGTCCAAAGTTCCATAAGAACTCAGTACAAGGCCTGGCAGAGCCTTCGATGTCCCTGTCTCTCATAAGAAAGGGGAGAAACCCAGGGTTGGAATTTTTACATCCGCTGGGGACCTAGCTGTTTCTTCACCTGTACTGATGGTCCACATGGCTTCTTTCATCTCAGGAAGAATTGGAGTCAGGTCACATTAATCTATGTTCCCAGTGGACATTTCCTGAATGATTGATTGAATGAATGAATGATTGAATTCACAAGTGCAGAAGAGCAAGAGTTAAATGTCTGGGCTTTGGACCTTGGCCATGATGGATTTGAACCCCTGCCTGCCTCTGATTGTGTGACTTCACCTGAACCTCAATTTTTTTATAACACCAATCCTCATCATTCATGGATGAGGGTTGCATATTCCTCCTGGATTACATGTGTGTGCATTTTCCTACTCCCTAAAATTTATTTGTAACCCCAAACCAATATTCATGACACTTTTGTAGTTATCCATGGACACGTGCCAAGCTGCAAAACACTGGAGTCGGCCAGCACACACGTTCTCAGCAGAGGCTGAACAAGAGGATACCCTGCCTTCTCACTGAAGCTCTTATCATGGAAATAAGGGTTCTTTTTCTGGCCTATTGACGGTCATGTTTTTTTATATTCCGGGGCTTTTTGTTGGTGATTTTGTTGTTTAAAATGGACTTTCAAGCCATGCGAAAATGCTGTCTAGTGTTGCTAAGCACAGGCAGGTTGTGATGTGATTTGCAGAAGAAATACATGTGTCCTATGAACTTCATTCAGGTATAAGTCGTAGTGCTATTGGCTGTGAATTCAATGTTAATGAGCCAACAGTCATGTTTAAATTGTCTTTAAACTGAAAAACACATAAAACCTGGGGATGTACTGATCAATCAATTGAGGAAAATGTTATGACCTGGTAGGACTCGAACCCTGTATTTCTCCTAGGAATACTGACATGGTATTTGCTAATTCAGTGTTCCCAGTGGTGGCTTCATTGGAACATAACTACCATCAATAACAAGGGTTGGCTGTATGTGAAATAGGAATAATTATAGAATCTCCTTGTAGGGTTGTTGTAGAATTGAGGTAGTGTTTTAAAGTACTTGGTACCATATTGGGCACACAATACGTGCTCAATAAAAATTGTTAATATTGTTAATGTGGATAAGTGAGAAGGTAAAAGAGTGATTTTTCCCCCACTAAGAGTTCCATTCTTCCAAGGGGATGAGATGAGGTTTTCTGGTTGGACTGATCCATGGAGAGAACTGTGAGAGATCTTGACCTGTGGGGAGGGGCTGGGGCCAGGCCTTGTAATAAAGAGCCCCACCCACATGCAGACTGTATGTCATAGAGACCTCAGCTGCCCTGGCCAGCAGCGCCCCTGGGCATGGTACAGAAGTTTTCTGTGCCCATGGGGCCTTTTCAGCTTGCCCGTGCCCCTCGGCCTCGGGGTTTGCGCTCCCCCTACCGCAGGCCAGGTGTGGGTTGGCCTCGGCCCAGGTTTCCCAAGATGTTCAAGTGCAGCCACAGAAGGTACCGGCAGAAACTCCAAGGCCCAGCTGCCACCACCACAGCCACCAATCTTGCTGCCATGGCCAGGGGTATCAACCACAGCCACCCTGTCACCACCAGTGTGTGGATCCTTCCAATGCAAGGTTAGCCAAGGGCCCTGAGCCAGGACTGGGGTTGGAGAAACAGGGCCACTGCATTTACCCCTACCTTAGCCCTGCATAGGCACTCGAGGGGACACACGCTCTGTGAAATATCGCCCCAAAGGTACAGAGAAGTCTTGATGGCAGGCATCCGAAAGACTGAGCACCCTAATGGAGGACGAATTGGCGGGAAATGGAGGGCTTGGGGAGGTGGTGAATCTAAGAGCTGTGGAGCTTCCAAAACTGCCGCCTTCCTCACACTCTTCCCTCTCTTTCCTCTCCTCAGTTCTCAGACGCCTCTGTCAACCTGGCAGCTTTCTGATCCTCTAGAAATGCCCAGAAACTAGTCCAGAAGCTTAACCGGCTCCGGATCTGCATCTTCTGGGGGTCATGGGTGATGAATAGCAGCCAAATACAATCATTTCTGCTCCAACTGCCTATTCCACTCTGAGGTGTTTCCAGCTGACTCTGCGGGGTATGAGGGCAGGGACAGGCTTCAGTGACAGCCACAGGGATCACAGTTAGACAGTGGAAGGACAGGACAAGGTCAGCAACACACACCATCTCCCCATCTTTGGCTTCACCTTTTGATACCCACTATGAGGTAAGGGACTTCCTGCCTTGCACTCCTATCTGCACAGGGATAAGGGTCTCCACAGACATTTGGAACATACAGAGAGCCAGGTGCTTGGGGAGGGAGAGAGAGGCACAGATCAGAAAGGATAGAATGAAAGAGTTTTCACTGCTTGAGTGTAACCTCAGGAGTTCTCAAGTGTGACATATGTGGCTCTGTGTGCCTGGAATGGTCAGTGTGTAGGTGTAGCTGCTGATGTGTGTGTGTGAGTGTGTGTGTGTGTGAGACCAGAACAGAGGGAGTACAAGAAGACAGGTGGCTGGTGCACCCTTGCAACTGAACGTGGCCCTGTGGCCAGCTGTGAGTGTTAAGGTGTGTTCGTGAGGATAGGGATGTACCAGAGAGAGGCAACAGCTCTGCTAAGAGGAATAAAGATCAGGAGGGGAGTGGGGTTAGCCTGGAGGAGGAGAGGGTTGCTTCCGAGGAGGGTGTACCGCCTGTAGCCCCCAAGTGTCTTTCTGAGGTCAGTATTTTCCAGGACAGGAAAATAGATGAGGTGGACTTTTGGAGGTGGAGCAAGACCGAGTTTGAGTTCAGAGAGGGGGAGGGTGCTAAGCATTCTGGTCTGGTGATTTTCCACTTGGTTTTCTGCGTGTACACCCACGTGTCATTGGCTGTAACTGGGTTTCTGTGAGGTGTGTCTCTGTGGCATTGTGTCTCAGTGACAGGAAACATTGTGAGGGACTCTGTTTCTAATGTGTCACTTTATGCATGGGTTAGTGTGTGTGTCTCGCTGTCTGAAGATCTGGCTCCATTTCCAGGGCTCCCTTCCCTGAGGGTTGACACCTTTGGCCTGGCCCCTGGGGTTCAGGAAGCCTGTGGGGAGAAAATGAATTGGGCCTGTGTCCTCCAAGGCTTGCCAGAGAATGGGACCTGGAGAAGGGGAGGGACAGAGAGAATTCATTGACAGTGCTGGGTGGGAGCTGAGGTGTTGGGAGGGGGAGGTGCTGAACCTCAGTTAGAAATAGAAGGTGACTGGGTTAGTGTCCAAGGCCCAAAGGGGGGCCCACACATATAAATACACATGACACAATCCATGAACACTTGCAGACATGTAAAAATATAAATGAACTCACAGATGCACAATGCAACAAATACATATGCATGCAAGGACATGCCTATAAATATACACAGACACTGATACACAGACCTCCCCACATGACACATGTAACATACACATGCCTACAAATGAACAGACACAGATATGCATGCATCAGATACAAGCACACAGCATGTAGACACATGCGGTCAAACTCATGCAAACCCAGGAACATAGACAAACATACCACATGCAGACACACTCACCAGACTTCCCTGCCCCGGCCCTGGAACCCAGACACCTCCCCCTACATATAAGTGTGTGTGTGTGTGTGTGTGTGTGTGTGTGTGTATGCCCACACTTGAGTCTGTGAGAGTAAGTGTGTATGTGTGTGAGTGAGGGGGTGCTGAGCTGTGGGAACCCGATGACATCATCTCTTCTGGCTATTTTTAACTGCCTCTGCAATGCTGGCTCCTCCACAGCCCTTCCCCCTCCAGGCTCCCAGAGGCAGCGGCAGCCAGAGGGCACCCACCACCCCAGTCTAGGTGACCCTGTGGATGACTGGATACGGCTCACTGTCTCCCACCCTGCCAGAGCTCCCCGGAGGCTGAGAAAACTGGGCTCCCAGGCCAGACGAGAAGACTTGGGCTGTGTGGCAGCTTGGAGCAGGGGCCTGGGTTAGGTGAGCTGGCCTGGCTGGTCTCCAGCCCCTGGAGTGCCTCTGCTTCTGCTTTTCAATCTGAAACTCTGTCTCAGTCAGTAGTGCCTGCTGTGTGCCAGGGAGGGTGCCAAGTTCTGGAGATAAAACAGTGAGCAAGTCAGTGGGAGTTCTTCTGGTGGGAGTTGCAGCTCTATGGGAGACGCATTAAACGGATCACACAAGGCACTGTACTAAATTGTGGCGAGGGCTCTGAACTCCGGTAACAAGGGGACTTAGTCCGGGGTGATGCTCTCTTTCTCTTTCAGTCTCCCAGAGAGATCACCAGAAACCAGAGGGGCATACTCCCTGCCCTTGCACCTTTCACCCTGACAGCCACACCCAGAATTCCACAAAGCAGGTCTTCCTTCTCACACCCCAGGCAGTGCACCGTGCTGCTCCAACCACCATCCTAGGGGTGGCCCACTGCTGTTCTTATCCCCTTTTTTTTGGAACCTCCTCACAACCAATCTATAGATGAGACAAGCGAGGATAACCAGAGTAGTCAAATTCACAGAGACATAAAGTAAAACAAGGGCTGCAGGGTGGGGTTAAGGTGGTGGGGCGAGGGGGGAACTGTGAGTTACCCTGGAAGGGATACGGAGTTTCAGTCTGGAGATGGGCGGTGGTGAGCAATAGGACTATACTTACTGTTCTTGGTTGTACAAATGGTTAAAATTGTACACTTTATGTCATGTGTATTCCATCACAGTAAAAGAAAAGGCAGGATTAAAAAAACAAACTGAGGCCCAGAGAGGGACAGCACTGGACCACACCTGTCCATGCAGTGGAGCTGCCCAGGGTACATGGAGGAGGAAGTGGTTGGTGGCACAGGTGTGGGAGGGGGCGGGGGTGGGAGTAGAAGATGAGGGGGTGGAGGACGGTGGCCCAAGGGACCCATGCCTGGAGGAGGGTTTCCTGCTCCAGCCAGTCTAGGCAGCCAGGAGAAAATCGGGTTTGGCTGCTTCAGCTAAGCCCTCAGGGCTGGAGGGGGTGGTCCAGACAGCTCTCGGGAGGTGGCTGGGAGGCGGGCCCATCCTCTAGCCCAGAGTCTGACCAAACCATTGGGGGAACATTATGTAATAATGGGACACTTTGGGATGTGGGGGAACAGCTGTGGACTGGAGGCAGGAGCTCAGAGCTCCAGCCCTTGTTCTGCCCCAAACCTCAGATGGACCCTCTGGAAGGAGCCCTGGAGGATTAGTTTCCCCACTCCTGATTCCAGCCTTCTGGGTTTTCCTGGGAGTCTGACTCAGGCACGGGAACCTGAATCAAAGGGTAGAAGCTCAACCAGACCGCCCCCCAGGGTGCCAGGCTGGAGGTCCCCTGTCACCAATGGGTCAGTGGCTGGAAGCTCAGCTCCAGCCCCACAGTGCAATACCGGTCACCCCACCCTTACCAGTGCCCTCACCCACACCCCTACTTCCCGCCTCTGTTCTTTCCTCTCCTTCGGGGAAAGCTGCATAGCTCCCCAGGGAATCTCCCATATCTCCTCCATTGGCTCCCTGCCCAGTGCTTAATCCTACTTCCCCCTCTGCCCATTTTGGCCAGGCCAGGCTCTCAGTAAACTTGCTCTGGAGCATGGGGCAGGCCAGGAAGGAAAGGCAGCTGGGTGGAAGGGCCACAAAGGAGCTTGCTTTTCCTGCTACCCTCAGATACTGGAGTTTTAACGAGGGGCTTGACGGGGAGGTGGAGGGAACTGAGTGCCGGGGCCTAGGCCTGGGCTGCCCTGGCCATGCCCCACCGATGGTGTTCCAGGGGAGCTGGGTGTGCTGCCCTTCACCTATCCAGCCATCTCATTCCTCTGCTCTCAGTGGTTTCAGAGGAGAGAGTCCAGAGCCAAGACTTCCTTCCTCTGGAAAGCAATCACAAAAACCCAAGCCAATGGGTACTGGCTAACAGTCACTAATGTCCAATGGCAAATTCATGAAACACAAAAATCATAAAATTCTTGATGCATAGATTCCATAGTCATGGAATTTTAGAATCACAGAATTCTAGCACTGTGAAACCTGAGTTATAGAATCTTAGAAATGCAGAATTCTGGCATCACTGAGTCCTAAATCACAAGTTTAGAGTATCCTTGAACTGGAAGTTTTGAGAAGTCAATTAGGGAAGCCTCTGCCTTTAGGTGGGTGTCTAAACCAGAGGATGCCCAGCCGGGGATGGGCGAAGGAGTTCATACATGAACACTAAGAAGGAAGCAGAGAGCCCAAGACACATGAGTTTAGGGTGAGGTAACAAATCTGTAATAACCAGAAAGAAGACAGACCTCTTCCATGAGGACAGTGCTGGCCCCTGAGGATGAGGGGAGTGGGGTGGCAGGTGGGGATACAGAGAGGAGAACAATATAAAGAAAACATAACCAAAAGAAAAAATCAAGTAGCATAATACACTGGCCCCAGTGCCTCCAGCTTTCCCATGATTGGGGTTAGAACCAGCCCAAGACATTTTCAAAGGTTAGTGACACTCCTTATTACCTTACAATGGCAACTCATGTCTGACTTTTGGGGGCAAGAAAAAGGTACAAAACAGAGTTCACATACCACACTTTTCTCGGTGCTGCTGGGAGGAGCAGATGCTTCCTAAAGAGGAGGCTGAGACTTCAGAAGCATGGTATACCCCAAACCCGCCCTGTGAAGTGGGGTTCAGAGTCCTCAGCAAGGCCCTGGGAGGGAACCTTGTGGAGAACACCTGTCTGGAGTGGGGCCTGACGTGGAGCATCTTTACAGAAGGGGCCAACTCTGAGGTAGCACTTCGTATGGAGAGCCTCATCTGATTATGGGATTGGTTGCTCATGAAACAACAAGGCTATTTACCTAGCATTTTCTGGGAAGCTACTGCAAACACAGGAACCCAAAAGGAGAAGCTCCAGAGAAAGGCAAATGCCAAGTCCTGCTGGGCATGTGAAGTAGGGCAATGTCAGCTGGAGATCCTTTTGTTTGGCTGCTGGTCCTTGGATTCAGCTCAGTACCTCAGCCCTGACCTCTCTCCATGCCCTCATTTGCCTCTCTCTTCCTCCCTGCCTGCTCTTCTAGGTGTGCTCATCTTCTGTGTGACCTTTGGTAAATGCTGTTCCTCCCTAAGCCTCTAATCTCCTTTGTTCCCTTTTAAAATCTATAATTGTTTCCTAATTGCAGCTTTTATTACTTTATAGTCTTGGTATTGTCCATATTAGTTCTAACTTCAGGTATCTCCATTCTTAGTTTCCAGAGAAAGTATCAGACAACTTCAGGGGGGAATACAAAGACTAGGGACTAGAACTAATGCTCCTATTTGACATCCTTTACAGGGTGGAACAAAAATAGGTTTACAGCTATTCGTATGGAAAAAGACATGCAGGTTGTGATTATTGCAATAGCTTTATTGATTCTGTTTCACATGCTCACAGTTGTAAACCTACTTTTTCCCCACCCTGTATGTGTGAGTGCTTATGACAGGTGTTTTCACAAATCTTACATAGTGCCCAATAACCACTCTGCATATTCAAATCATCATTCCCATTTTAGAGATGAAGGAACCGAGGCTCAGGGAGGGTAAAAAAACGTACTTAAGATCATTTGTCTTGGCATTCATTCAGCTAGGGAGTAATGGAGCTGGAATCTTAACCAGGTCTGTCTTAATCTGAAGGCTGTGGTTTCAGATTAGCATTTTCCGAGGCCGGGAGTTCTAGGGAGAAGTGGCGCATGTGCGGCTGTGAGAGGAGATTTCAAGTGAGAGTTCCATCTTGGGAAGCGTGCAATAGGGGCTGGCAGCTTGTGCTATTAAAAACAAAAAACAATAAAACCACTGAATGGAGGCTTCTTTTATTGGTATTCTCAGCTCACATTGGCCCATAGCTGGGCTGGGAGTGAGGAGGTCGGAGTGGAGTGTGGGGGGTGGTTCTGGGCAGGTCTTCAGCAGTTTGACAGGCTGCTGCCACTGTTCCTGAAGACAAAGTGTACAAGCTGGGGAGAGGCTGTGAATGGGGGCTTCTTCACTCTCCAGGAGCAGCAAAACCCTGCGCCCCTCAGATGGAGCTGGTGGTCAGGCCTCTGGAGCCTGGGGCAAGGGACTTTTCAGCTGTGATAGCGTCCTGGTGTGTTGACACTAGACTGACTGCCTTGAGGTTCCCAGCACTTTTTGGATGGGAACCAAAAGGCTTGGTTGCTACTCCCAAGACTCAGCAACCTTGCACAATTACCTCAGTTCACTGACTCAAAGGAGGTGGAAGGATTTCAGATTTACTCCTGACCCCTGCCCTGCCCAAGGTTGGGTCATTACAGAAGCCAGGAGCCAGGAAGTCATTGGTTCCGAAGGTCAGGTCTAAGGGCAATCTTGGGGGTCATTTTATTTTTTAATTATTTTTATTTATTTATTTTTACCTTGTTTGAAACTACCCCACATGCTACAGAGCTGTGAGGCCAGCTTCAGTGTTACTTTCCCTCCTTTTACGACCACCAAGACTGGTGTTCAGATCCGATGGCTTGGGGGTCATTTTATAGATTTTTTGCAGTAAGGGTGAGGGAGGAGTTTGAAGTCTAGAAAGGGAATAGGACTTGCCAAAGAGCACATAGCAGCCACTGCTGCTCCCATCAGGTACCAGGTACTTCTCTTGGCACCGAGGGCAGAGTTGAATATGTCCTCGTTCTGGTTCTTGAGAGCTTGCATCCTAACAGAGAAACTGGCTTGGTAAGTACACCAAGAGAAGTGTTAAGGCTAAAAGACAGGTTCAGACTTTGTACACTGGGAGCTCCGAGAGGCCAGCACACAGACCTCCACAGGCTTCACGAAAGATAAACAGGTGGGTTTTTTTAGCTGTGGTTAAACAAGGGTCAACAACTTTAGTTGATGCAAAGGAGTAAAAGACTGCTGGCTGACAAACAGCATGAGCAAGAGGGGGCACTGACTTGCTATGTGGAATCAATGAATTGCCCAGCCAGGCTGGCCCATGTGGCTGGAGTGGAAGTCTGATGGGTAATAGTGTAAACCAAGGTCGGGACTGTCTGTGCTCTGTAAGCACAGAATACTCACAGAGGTGCAGGCCACAGGGATACCAGGACCCAAGCTGGTAGGGGATTTGAGGAGTCTGTGCTTGAGAGATTCCTAGCAGTAGAGGTGGAGCTGCTTGACTCTTACCACCTGGTCCGGGCTGTTTCACTTAATCCACAACACACAAAAGCACACAAAGCCGCTGCCCAACCTCCCTCCACAAGACCCAGGCCCAGCCCAAGGTGGGGCCAGCCAAGGGGAGGAGATTACTGCCGTCTGCAGCTTCCTTCTCTCTCTGTCATTGCTCCTAAACTCGCCACTGGGCGGGGACAGGATGAATTCGTCCTGAGTTTTGGATGCAAATCAGCTCCGGATTTATTCTCGGGCGTTCTTTCCGTAAAGCGCGACGCCCCCGGCGCCAGCGCTTGGCTGGAAGTGCCTTTTCCGGGCCTGACCCAAGGGCGCCAGGATCTGGAACGGGGAGTGGGGGTGATGCTTTCCCTGCTGGCAGATCCTGCGGCTCTGACCCTGGGAGTCCGGGGACTGGGCAGGGTCTGGGCTGTAATTAACCACCGCCTCAGATGGCGAGCGGAAAGTCGTGGTCTGAGAGACCCTCCCAAGTGGAAGAGTGGGAGCCACCGAGAGTCAGGCTAGGAGTGTGAGGAGTGTGGGGCACCTTGGGTGAGCAGGACCCTGGTCACAAGGACCAGGCCTGAGATTTTGGTAGAGATCTGAAGGTTTGTGGCTAGAGAGCAGTGGGGTGGAGGACAAGGGGAATCCCAAGGCCCAGGAGGGGCCTCCTCAAGGCCGAGCTGGGTTGGTTGCCTTGCCTGGTCTTTCTGTGCAGACCTTGTTTGGGCACTGGAAGGAATTAGGCTGATCCCTGCCCTCATATCACAGGGATTCTAAAGTAGAGTTACATCCCAGAGGGCTGAGAGCCTGGACGGGTATAGAAAATGGAAGAGTGGGGTGCTCCATGCACTTCCAAGGGCTCCAGCTTCAGGAAACAACTGCAGGAATGGTGTGATAGTTTATATATAAATGCTGATTAAATCAGCACGTATGTATAAGCATGAAGAGATGGTATTTATTGAGTGCTTACTGCATGCCAGACCATGGATATTCACCAAATTGACAAAAATGAGAGATGTTTGCTTTTTTTCCCTTGGTATTTTGTAGTCAGAAAAGGACAATACAACTCATACCTATTTTTTCTTGATTTTTAGATATTGGCAGGTGGTGAACAGAGAGACAAGTATCTATTTGTTGTTCCACTTACTTATGCATTCATTAGTTGATTCCTGTATGTATTCTGACAGAAGATTGAACCACAACCTTGGTGTGTCGGGGTGATGCTCCAACCAACTGAGCTAGCTGGCCAGGGCATAACTCTTTTTATTTAGAAAACAAAAACAAAAAACAAGCCCTGGCTGGTGTGGCTCAGTGGATTGAGTACTGGCCTGTGAACTGAGAGGTTACCAGTTTGACTCCCCATCAGGGCACATGTCTGGGTTATGGGCCAGGTCCCCAGTTGGAGGCATGCGAGAGGCAGCCAGTGGCTGCTTCTCTCCCTCTCTCCCTTCCCCGCTATCTAGAAATAAATACAATCTTTTAAGAAAAATACATAGATCTGGGTTTCAGCGCTGTTAAATTTGGCCTTTAATGGCTACAAGGCTCAGGTTTCTTATCTGTACAACAAGAATGAGAGAACCTAGGCACAGGGTTTGTTGTGAGGATTAAATGGGTTAAGACATCAAAGGTACTTGGAACAGTGCTCAGTAAGTGGCGGCAATGAGAAGAGCACTTAGACCAGTTTGGTGCGTGTCAGAAATGGGGAACAAAAAGTCTCTGGAGAGTGGAAATCTGAGCTAAGTCTTAAAATAGGGGTAGGAGCTAGTCAGTGGAAAAGAGGAAGAGAAGGATGTTACCGACAGGGAACAACATGAAAAAAAAAAACAAACAGGTGAGAAACAGGACAGTGAATTTGGGGGAAACTAAAAGTCAGAGAGTAGAGAGAGACCAGGTTAGAAAGGGAAGCTGGGGCCAGACTGGGGCAAGGTGAGGGTGCTTAAGTGACAGGCTGGTTTTCCTACTGAGAACTGTTGAGGGGTTTTCAGCAGCTGCAGTGGGAGATAGGCTCCCTGTGGGGCGGTGTGGAGGTAAGGACACCTGCAAAGGGGAGGATAAGTGGCGTGAACTGCAGGAGCAGCCTTGGGATGGAAAGAAATGGATGGATTTGACAAGTAGAAGTGTTAGGACTTGGTGATGGATTGAATGGAACACATAAGTGAGAAGGAGGTATGACGACTGTATCCTGATTTTCAACTTGGGTCCCTGGGTGGTGCTACCCTCTGGATGAGACAGGGAGTGGGAAGAGTAACACATTTGAGGGGAAGCTGAGTTCAGTTTTGGACATGCCTGTGACCACACTTCTGGACAGACCCTCAATAATTGGGGTCTTGTTGTCCCACCTGGCAATTACTTTGTCCAGAAGATGGGAGGGGTATCATTAGGCACTGCTGGCTGTCTGTTCCCTGGCTGCGGTTGGCTGGAGGTCTGGGTGGGGAGGTGGAGGTGGAGGTGGAGGTGGAGGCTGCCACCCCTGGGCTGGGCCTAGTAACTATTCTTTTGTGGCTCTGGGCTTCCAGATGGTTTCTTTGGGCACAATCATGTCATAAGAGCTTGAGGATTGGGTTGTCAGATTGTTTCCAAAGAAAGTCCCAGGACTGGGGCAGTGCTCTCTGCTGCCGAGGTTACTGTCTTCATTTTACAGCTGAGGAAACTGAGGCTCAGGAATTGAGAGGCAGAACCAGGACGTGAACAAAAGTCTATGTGGTAACTTCTCACAGTACCAGCTGCCACATCATCGAGTGTAACTTTTGCTTTAAGAGGGACAGGGAAAGCACGAGGGCCATGACTCCTTGGGGGAGAAATGCAACCTGGAGGCGGACTCAGGAAAGGAGGCAGGGAAAGCTTCCTGGAGGTGGTGCCATTTGTGTTGTCATAGAAGCATAATCTTGTTTTCTGTCTCGCTAGCCAGCAATCACTGGCAATCAGCCATTGCCTGCAGTGAGGGTGACCTTGTCATCTGAGGGGGCTCTAGGCAGAATGTGTCCACAGAACCCAAAGGTGGCAGGCTGGAATTCTTGCAGGCATTTTAGGCCTGAACCGAGGGTACTTCTAATTCAGTCTCTGGCATCTGTCAGCTTGAGCATCCCTTTGGCACTGGCTCTTCTTCACTGGCAGCTGGAAGCCCAGTGCCTATTCATTTTCATATCAGGGTTCAGCACAAGTTTATGCTGTGTTTCCAGGTTTTGTTTTACTTAGGAAAAAAAAGAGGCATCATGTGATAAAGTGATGGATTATTTCTAAGGGAGAACTAGCAATTACAAGAAAAACTCTTTCTATGGATGATTGGGGAAAACTTGTCAGAAAAAAGTGTTGCTAACCTTTATCTGTTGCCCACCAAGTGTTTTTCCCCAGGTATTCAAATGGCTGAGGCAGACTGACACAGTAAGGCAGACTGGCACGGTGAGACAGAGTGACATGGTGAGACAGACTGACATGGTGAGACAGACTGGCATGGTGACACAGACTGACGTGGTGACACAGACTGACATGGTGACACAGACTGACATGGTAAGGCAGTGGCCTAATTCTTGGGAACTCAGAAGTTGTAACTTTCCAAACAAATGTTTAATATTTGTGCATTGTAAAAAATACAAGCGAGTAAAATATATAAAATGTGTATTTTATATATATAGCATCCATTTAGAGATAAACACTTAATTTTATATTTTTTCTTTTTTTAATGTCTGGACATACATAGTTTTCTTTTACATGGTTAATATACTGCATAGACAATTTTGTACCTTGCTTTCTAATTCTACAAAACTATAAGAGCTATCCATATCATTTAAAACATTAAAATTTTTTCATGGCTGCATAATTTTCTATTACATTGAGTTACCATATTGTATTTTACTAAGCATTTACCCTTGGACATATAAATTCATTCATTCATCTTTTTTTTTTGCTATTATAAAGATGTTGTAATGAAAATCTTTGTGCCTATATATTTATATATTTTGCATTATTCTTTTACAAGTTTTTTTGGAAGTGGAATTCTGAGTCAGAGAATATATATATATATATTTTCTGAGGATTATACATATATGAATCCTCACCCGAGGATATATTTATTGATTTTAGAGAGAGAGGAGGGAAAAAAGAGAAAGAAAGACTGATGTGAAACATCGAGAGAAACATTGATTGGTTGCTTCCGTACGTGCCCCAAATGGGAATCGAACCCACAACCTAAGTATGTGCCCTGACTGGGGATCAAACCTACAACCTTTTTTTGGTGTGCAGGACAATGCTCCAACCAACTGACTACCTGGTCAGGGCAAGGATTAAAGTATTTTTAAGAATCTTGATATGTACTGTCAAAATGCTTTCCAGAAAGCTTGTGCCAATTTTACTCCATCACCCTGATAGTGATATACCAGTCCTATGGCATAGCACTAAGTGTTAACATTTAAATAAGTTCTTGCCAATTTGGTAAGCATACGATGGAATCCTTATCTCTTTTTCTCTCTTTTTTTTTTCCGTGCTGAGTACTTTCTGGGAGGCCAGAGTGGCATGGGTCTACTAAGTCAATGATTTGGTCCAATCTGACCAAGTTCCTCTACTGATCAGACTGTCTCCTTCACCAAGTTGATGGGGCTTGGCCGTTGTTGTAGACATCTATTGTTTTTACCTGCCTGGAATTCTCTCAGTTACAGTCTCCCGATTTTTCTTTGGGGAATATCCCTCCTCCATCTTGGTCCATGTGGTACAAGTGGGCCTGTACTGCCCTCAAATTCCAGAGATGGATATTGAGACACTGGCCTGGCCAGTTCTCACAGTGGTTTAGTGATGGACATTTCGCCCAAGAAGGGCAATGAAAGCCTTCTTCTGGAATAATTGGAACAGAGGGCCTCTCTTCTGTTCGGGGGTTGGGAGCAGAGAGAGTAAAGCCGAAGAATGTGGACTTGGAGTTGTTTGGTGGCTGTTTTCGTAACTTGGGAAAAGCTCGCCTGAGACAGAAGTTCATACTGGTTCAGTAGTGCCAAGAAATGGAGAAGATATATACCTGGAGACTTTGTTTGAGCTCCTGGGTTCAGCTGCCTGGCTTTTCATTTACATAAGGCAACAAATGCTCTTTAAAAAAAAGCCAATTTGAACTATGTTCCTGTTATATGCATTTGGAAAAGCCCCATGATTTTGCATGGTGCTCAGAAAAGGCAGATGTACCTGAATTGTTACAGAATCATAGGTTCTGAAGGTTGAAGGATCTTCACCATCTTCTTCATTCATGTTTAAACACAAATCTCCATGTGTTTTAGTCAGATATCAGTCCAGCTTCTGCTTGTATATTTCCAAGGATGAGGCACTCACTGCCTTTAGAGGTAATCTGGCCCATCCAAACTAACCCCCCATTCCTGACAAATAGACAAAGGATGGGAAAAATTGAATCCAGTGACCCAAGTACTTTGACCAAATCCTTGGCTGTATAAAAGGGAGAGGCTAAAGAAGTTAACTTGAGAGGCAGGACTGAGCTACATGGTTTGGAGAAGATAATGGTGTTTTGTTTGTTCGTTTTTGCCTTTGAGAATTTGGGAGCCAGAAAGAGAGGGCTGTGGAGAAAGAAGCAGCAGAAGAAGGAAAGTAAAATAATAGGGCATAGTAGCAGGAAGGCTTTAAGAACAAGACTAATACTAAATTTGGGAGGTGTTCTGTGGTTATGCTAAGTCCCCTCTGTCCCGTGAATCTTCAGTCAAGTTTGGTAACAAAGCCTTCTGGTAGGTGATTATTTTTGTCATGTATATGGTAGTTACAAAAAAGGCTGAGGACTGGGTGTAGGATAGGGACAACATGTGAGCAGGGAGGTAATCTGTAAGCTCAATTCAGATAGTGGAAGCATGGATTCAGAGACAGAGGGGACTAGGACCCTGTTATTGTCCTGAGCATTTTTTAATAATCTTTGGGAATTTTGTGGAAGAATTTGAAATATGGATTTGACAAGGCTTATCTGGTTCTTAAGAGGCATTGAGAACACTAGCTAATAACTGGATGGTACTTATATTCAGATGAAATCAGCCTCCCTTAAGCTTTCACATTATCAAAGGGATCTACCTGGGGGGGGGACCATGTGGGCCAAGCCCATTCAGTTTGTCTCACGTGGCAATAATGTTGTCATCTGGCTTTGGAGTCAGACTCTGGGTCTGAGCCTGGGATTTGCCCCTGACCAGCTGTTTGACCATGGAACTCATAATCAGCCTAGTGGGAGGAGATTGAAAATATACAAAGGACATATGTAGTATGACAGGTATGTGCTATGGAGACAAAGCAGGTAAGAGGGAGCTGGAGCACTACAGGTGTTATTTGACACTTTATATAAGGTGGATAAAGGAGACCTCATTGGTAAGGTGATGTTTGAACAGAGACCCACAAGAAGGGAGGAAGCAAGTCCTGCTTATACATAGGGGAAGAATATTTCAAGCAGAGCGTAGAGCAACTGTAAAGGCTCTGAGGTGGGAGCGTGTGGGAATGTATTCAAAGACGGACAAGGAGGACAGTGGCTGTAACAATGCATTTGTTCTCTCCAAGCCTCAGTTCGTCATCTAAAAAATGTTGATAACAGTGCCTGTATTACAGAGTGGGTATGATGAGTAAATGTGATAATGCTTAGTACAGGCCTTGTGAGCTATCGTTAGGATGACAGCTACATCTTCGGCCTTGTTGACAATTCTTTTTGGATAATGATTTGTGGTTCTCCCTCCATCCCAGTGCTCTTCCTCTGATGTATGCTCTTGTTAGCCTATAATCTGCAGTTTGTTCACCAGTCATTAATGGTTACCAGCCCCTACTGTATGCTACACATGAGATACAGCCCACTGTCCCACAGGGGACAGTACAAATAGCCACCATATAAAGCAAAACACAATCAAGAGAATAACTAGCAAAGTGTTTTGGGAATTCAGAGGTGAGTCATGAAAGGCTCTCAGGAGAAGGTGACATTTGGCCTGACCTTTGAGGAAAGGTTTTTCATGTTTGGAGATGAGATGGAGAGGGCATTCCAGGAGCAAGGAAAAGGTGTGAGCATAGGCACAGAGGCTGGCATGCCCAAGTCCCAGGGGAGGAGGGGGAAACTGCCTGGTATGGTACAAGTATAATGTGTTAGAAGGTGAGAAGGGGGGACAAGATTTTGAAGGACAAGATTGTTAAGTTATGGAGTGTGGGCATATGCTGTAAATAATAGAGATCCATCAAACATTTTTATGTAGGAAGTGATATGGTCACAATGGTGTTTTTAAATGATCTGTCTGGCTGGCTGCAGAGGAGGAGATCTTAGAGTCAGCAGGAACACGAGGGTTGGCGAGGACCCAGCGAGGAGGCTCCAACAGCTGTCTTGGTGAGCACTGATGAGGTCTTAGCAATGCAGATGGATAGAAAAGATGATAGAGATGCAGGAAGAACCAGCATGCTCTAACTATTCTCTAAGAATCACCAGAGAACATATAGGAATTGCCCAAATATGGTTACAATGAATTGCACTGTTAACTCTTCTGAAATTGGGCTATTGAGGTCAGCTATTTTCAGTTCCACTCCACAGAAATACCTTTCAGAAAGGGGAGAGGGGCAGAAGGAACGTGTCTGCCCTGGGCACTTTCCTCTTTTGGCATTTGATAACTGCAGGGAACTTTAGCGTCGTGGGGCACTCTAACCATCACTCTGTCTTTCAGGGATCAGCTTTCTGAACAGGGATTTCTTGTGGCTCCCAAAGCAGCTTGAATTGAAAGATGGAGAACTGAGTTTTGGCCCTAGGAATGTCATGTTTAAAGCTCTGTAAACTTGGAGCAAATAATGCTAGGATTTTTACATCATCTTTTCAAAAGGGCTTTTTTACTTTCTAAATGGCCTATTTAGCTGAAGAAAGAAATCAAAGATCATCTAAAATTTGATAATTTGGGGGAACCCTAGATCTGCCATGCTGCCAATTTTTTTAAAAAAGGAAAGTCAATCCAGATCCTGGCCATCTTGGTTTATGATACTAGTTGACTAAATCCGTAATATCAGTGGCAGGAGCCTGGGAGTGGGGGATGCATCTGGTCTTAAACAAGGGTGACCACTCAGTCACCTCTTGTGGAACTTCCCTATCGACAGACAGCGAGGAGGTGGACTGACTTTAGGGTAAAGTGACTTGGAAGGAGGGAGCTCAGCAGACGATTATCATAATAGCCCAGCTGAGCATTTTTCAACTTCACGCATTTTTGCCCACATTAGCTAATTAACTGACAGTTTGTCTGAGTGGAGCTGAGGGATGGTAAGAGACAGGGAGCTCATGCCAGACCACGTTTCCAGGGTCTGGAGGGGACATAATTGCAGTCTGAGGGCCAGAGTGTTTGAGTGTTTGGATAGGGGCTAATAGACAGGAGCTAACTGACAGGCTCTCGTGCCCCTGTGTGTGATGGTCAGCTGGTTTGTCTGAGACAGTGTGATAAATGCCTCATTCAGTCCGGGGGCAGTCCCGGTCAGAGAGACCCAGTCAGGCCTGGTTACTGATCTGATGACAGATGCACAGGGTATTAGCTGCTTTACCACAGATGTCTTCTCCAGAGGACTGTTTCTGTGTCCAGGAGACTGAATGAGATTCTTCATGGTCAGAGATGTCATGTATAATGTTTTTTAAACAGGAAAAACTTGAATGAGGACCCAGCCAGTGATGAATTCCTATTATTTACTATGTATTTATCTTCTAATATATATATATATATTTTAAAGATTTTATTTATTTATCTTTAGAGGGGAAGGGAAGGAGAGAGGGAGAGAAATATCAATGTATGGTTGCCTTTCATGCATCCCCTGCTGGGAACTGGCCTGCAGGGAACCTGCCTGCAACCCCAGTATGTGCCCTGACTGGGAATCGAACCGCGATTGTCTGATTCGCAGGCCCGCGCTCAATCCACTGAGCTACACCAGCCAGGGCTGTATTTACCTTCTATAAGAAAAAACAGAGCCTTCACAGGGTAGCTCAGTTGGTTAGAATATCCTCCCAGTTTGCCCAGGTTGTGGATTCAATCCCTGGTTGGTCAGGGCACATACAAAAATCAACCAATGAGTACATAAATAAGTGGAACACCATATTGATGCTTCTCTCTTTTTCTCTCTCTCTAAAATCAATCAATAAAAATAAATAAATGAAAATAGCTACTTGTTAATTATTGTTTTAAAATAAAAAACAAAATATGCACATTTTCAGAAAGTGTGTTAGCACAGCTCATAAGAACTTAGTGTAGGCATCTGTAAGTTCATATTTTAAAATTCACTTAAAAATTTTACATAAGTAAATTTATTATTTTTTGTGTATATTTCTGTGGGTTTAGACCAAGGGTTAGCAAACTAAACTGTAAAGAGCTAGATAGTAACTAGCTTAGGCTTTGTGGATATACAACCTGCCATATGTACTCAGCTTTGCCTTTGGACTACCAGTACATCCGCAGATAATAAACACATAAAAAGCATGACTTGTGGACATTGAAATTCAAATTTATATAATTTTCACAAGATGTTCTCTTGATATTTTTCCCTCAATCATTTAATTTTTTTATTGATTTATTTTAGAGAGAGAGAAAGAAAGAAACATTGATTTGTTTCACTTATTTATGTATTCATTGGTTGCTCGTTATAAGTGCCCCAACAGGAAATCAAACCCACAACCTTGACACATCAGGACGATGCTCTAACCAACTTAGTTATCTGGCCAGGACATCCCCAATCATTTAAAAATGTATAAACCATTCTTAACTTGTGGGCTGTAGAAATACAGGTAGTAGGCCGAATTTGACCCTTGAGCTGTAGTTTTCTGACCTCTGGTTTAGACCAGGGATTCTCAACCTTGGCACTACTGGCATTTGGCACCAGATAATTCTTTGCTGTGGAGCTGTCCTGGTGCATTGTAGAATATTTAGTCACATCCCTGGCCTCTATCCAATAGCTTCAAATAGCATCACCTCTCCTTTTGAGTTGTGACAAGTAAAAATGTCTCTAGATATTACTAAATGTTCCCTAGGGAGCAGAATCACCCCCCCCCCAGTTGAGAACCACTGATTTAGACGATCACTACAGTCATTGAATCACCACCACAATCAAGATATAGAACAGAGCTATTATTCCAAAAACAGTCCTTCATATTACCCCTTCATAGTCAACATCTGCTTTCACCCCATTCCCTGGCAGTCACTATTTTGTGTTTCTATAATATTATCTTTTCTAGAATAACATAAATGGAATCATACAGAATGTAGTCTTTTAAGTTTGCTTCTTTCACTTAGCGTAATGCATTTGAGATTCATTCATGTCATTGAGTGTCTCAGCAATCCATTCCTTTTTATTGCTGACTAGTATTTCACTATATGGATATACCACAGTTTATCCATTCATCTGCTAAAGATATTTGTATTGTTCACAGTTTTTTTGTGATTATGCAATGAAGCTGCTTTGAACATTTGTGTGCAGGTTTTTGTGTGAACATAAATCTTCCTTTTTCTTATGTAGTCATTACATAGGAGTGGAATTTGTGGTTCATATAGTAATTATATGTTTAATTTTATAATAAACTGCCAGATTGTTTTTCAGAGTGGCTGTACCATTTTAAATTCCCATGAGCAATGTATGAGAGTTGCATTGGCTTCACATTCTTATTATTTGGCATGTCAGAATTTTGTTTGTTTGTTAGTTTAAGCCATTCTAATAGGCATGTAGTGGTGTCTCATTGTGGTTTTCATTTGCATTTTCCTAATGACTAATGGTACTGAGCATCTTTATATGTGCTTTCTGTATACCTTCTTTGGTGAAGTGTTCATATCTTTTGCCCATTTTTAATGAGGTGGGGTTTTTTTCTTTCTTTTTTAAAAATTTTATTTATTTATTTTTTTGAGAGAGGGGAAGGGAAGGAGAAAGAGCGGGAGAGAAATATCAGTGTATGGTTGCCTCTCATGCATCCCCTGCTGGGAACTGGCTTGCAACCCAGGCATGCGCCCTGACTAGGAATAGAACTGGTGACTCTTGGTTCATAGCCTGTGCTTAATCTACTGAGCTGCACCAGCCAGGGCTCTTTTTATCTTTCTTATTTTTAAGTACATTTTATTGATTATTCTATTGCAGTTATCCCATGTGGTTTTTTTTTTAAGATTTTATTTATTTATCTCTAGAGAGGAAGGGAAGAAGAGAAGGAGAGAAACATCAAAGTATGGTTGCCCCCCATGCGTCCCCCCACTGAGAACTGGCTTGCAACCCAGGCATGTGCCCTCACTGGGAATCAAAATCGAACCATGATCCTTTGGTTCACAGGCCCATGCTCAATCCATTGAGCTACACCAGCCAGGGCTTATCCTTTTTTTTTTTTTTTTTAATCTTTATTTCTCTCTTCCCTCCAACCCTCTTCCTCCAGTATTACCTCTGTCCCCTTTAATTCATGTTCATGGGTATTGCATATAAGTTCTTTGGCTTATTCATATCCCATACTATTCTTAACATCCCCTGTCTATTTTGTACCAACCAATTGTGCTTTTTATCGCCTGGCCCTTTACCCCCATTCTCCCCCTCCCCCACCCTGCTGATACCCTCCATGTGATGTCTATGTCTATGAACCTGTTCCTGTTCTAGTTGTTTGCTTAGTTGTTTTTGTTTTTTAGGTTTAGTTGTTGATAGTTGTGTTTATTATTATTTTATCATTCATATTTCTTATCTTCTTTTTCTTAGATAAGTTCCTTTAACATTTCATATAATAAGGGCTTGGTAATGATGAACTACTTTAACTTGACCTTGTCTGGGAAGCACTTTATCTGCTTTTTCATTCTAAATGATAGCTTTGCTGGGTAGAGTAATCTTGGGTGTAGGTCCTTGCCTTTCATGACTTTGAATACTTCTTTCCAGCCCATTCCTGACTGCAAGGTTTCTTTTGAGAAACCAGCTAATAGTGATATGGGAACTCCTTTGTAGGTAACTCTCTCCTTTTCTCTTGCTGCTTTTAAGATTCTCTTCTTCATTTTAATCTTGCATAGTGCAATTATGATGTGCCTTGGTGTGTGCTTTCTTGGTTTCAACTTCTTTGGGACTCTCTGAACTTCCTGGACTTGCATGTCTATTTCTTTGTTCAGATTGGGGAAGTTCTCCTTCATTATTTTTTCAAATAAATTTTAAATTTCTTGGTCTTTCTCATCTTCTTTTGGCACCCCTTTGATTTGAATGTTGGAGCATTTAAAGTTGTCCTGAAGGTTTCTAAGCCTCTCCTTATTTTTCTGAATTCTTGTTTCTTCGTTCTGTTCTGTTTGAAACTTTATTTCTTCCTTCTGTTCCAAACTGTTGATTTGAATGCTGGTTTCCTTCCCTTCACTGTTGGTTCCCTCCATGTTTTTCTTTATTTCACTTTGTATAGCCTTCACTTCTTCCTTTATTTGGCAACCATACTCAATCATTTCTGTGACAATCCTGAATACCAGTGTTTTGACTCTCTATCTGATAGGTTGTCTATCTCATCACTTAGTTCTTTTTCTGGAGTTTAGGTCTGTTTTTTCATTTGGGCCATATTTCATTGTCTCGTGTACCTGTTATGTTGTAAGGGGCAGAGCCTTAGGTATTCCCCAGGGCAGGGTGACCCACTTCCCTGCATTGTGGCACTGCATGTAGGTGAGGGATCAGAGAGGGAACAATGCCACTTACTTGGCTCTCACCCAGCTTTCATTCACTTCCCCCACTACCCACAAGTGAATTGAGACCTTCTGGCACTGATTCCTGGGTAGGTGTGTTTGTGCATGTTCTAGGACCCTGTGGGTCCCTCTAACAGACTATCCTGTGAGACTGGGAGTTTCTCCTGCCACCACAACCACCACAGGTTTTTACAGCTAGAGGTTTTGAGGCTTTATTTCCCCACGCTGGAACCCTAGGTTATGCAGTCTGACTCGTTCCCCAGTTGTTCCTCCTGGTTTATCTGCACACAAATGTGGGACCTCCCTGATCCACCAGTCACTGTCTTGCTGCACATCCTTTCTTACCTGGTGACCTGCCTCCGCACTTCCTACCAGTCTGGATGAATATTTCTTCTTTAACACCTTGGTTGTTGGGCTTCCATACAGTTTGATTTTCTGGCAGTTCTGGTTGTTTTTGTTTTAAATTGGTAGTTGTCCATTTTTGGTTGTGGAAGGAAGCAAAGTGTATTGACTTGTACCTCTACCTTGGCCGGAAGTCCTGTTTTCTTACTACTATATTCTTCGTGTATTCTGGGTACAAGTCTTTTGTTGGATATGTGATTTGCAGCTGTTTTCTTGCAGCCCATAGCTTTCCTTTTATTCTTTTAAAGGTATCTTTCTCAGCAAAAGTTTCTAATTTTGAGGATGTCCAGTTTATCATTTTTTTCTTTTGTGGTTTGTGCTTTTATGTCAGATCTAAGAACTCTTTGCCTAGCCGAAGGTCACAGAGGTTTTCTCCTAGAAATTTTATAGTTTTATATTTGACATTTAGGTCTATAATCCATTTTGAATTAATTTTTGTAAAAGATTTATGCCTTGGTTTTTTGGGAGGAGGCACATGGACATCTACTTGTTTTAGCACCATTTATTGAAAAGATGATCCTTTCTCCATTGAACTGCATTCACACTTTTGTCAAAAATCAGTTGAGCATATATATGTGGGGCTATCTCTGGGTTCTCCATCTTGTTCCATTGATCTATATGTCTATCTTTTGCTAACACTGCACTGTTTGATCTTTCACGTTAAACAAAATTCTGAAAGGAGGGCAATGGTGTGCAGATGATGTTTTGTTGAATTATACACTTGAAACCTGTATGGTTTTATGAACAATGTCTCCCCAGTAAATTTAATTTAAAAAATTCTTAAAGTCAAATCCTTTTGGAACACGTTTGTGTCTGTCTAATCAGTGTTCTAGCATGCTTAACACATTTAAGATTGTGAAATTTTTAAAACCCAAAACTTATATTTTGGTAAAATTTTGGGTCAAAGTTGGAGGGTGGCAGAGTTGGTGATTCAGGCAGTATAAGGGTCCTACAAGAACATTGAAATGGTTGTGGCTTGGGGCAAATCCTATAGCTTCTCTAAGTCACAGTTAAAAAGAACAAAGGAATTAAACTGAGTGCATTTAATAAACATTTGTGGAACAATGTTTTAGGTATTGGTTATACAGAAATATAAACCGTATGTCTGGCTTTATAGAATTTACTTTCTAGTTGGAGATACAGTCAATAAACAAAGAAGTAAGTAAAATTATTTCAGATTGTGATAAGTGCTAGTAATAAACTAAAAATAGGGTACTGGAATAAAGGTTGTTGAGTGGAGGGGGCTACTTTGGCTAGTATTGTCTGGGAAGGCCACTCTGAGGAAACGACATTTGAGCTGAGACCTGAATGAAGAGAAGGAGGTAGTTATAGTAGATCTGGGCTAAAGAACATTGTAGATAAAGGGATAGCAGGCATAAAGGCCCTGAGGACTATCTGATCCTGACAGTTGAAGGGCCAAAGCTGATTTGAATGAAGGTTGGTGTATGGGGTGGGGAGGGGTAGGAAGATGAACTCAGAGATAGGGGACCTTTACAATTAAGCTTCTACTATGCTTCCTCCTCATCTGCCCCTCTGTTCTCCTCACACTGTACTTTCTAGGGATTCTGAACTTCTCTGTTCTCTAAACAAGCTGTTCTTTTTTTCATTTTGCATAATCTATTCCTTCAAGCCAGAATGTGTGGCTGTAAATATTCTTCCCTTCTTTTGAGTAGGAGAATTTTCCTAAGTTTTACCAAGTCATGTGGATAGAGCCACCTACCTTACCCCTACCCCAGACTATCAGCCTACCTCTGGACTGTTGCATGACAGAATAAAATTCTCTCTTGTTTGATACTCTATATGTTGGGTTATAGCGGCTTAGCCTCTTAGAGACTTCTCACTTTTTCTCATCTGCCTAGTGAACTCTTACCTAAACCTGCAAGACCAAGAATTAATTAGTGCTTTTCCCATCCCCTCCAAGGAAAGTTCATTGGTTCTTCCTTCAGGGCTACATAGTGCTTTGCATGTACAGCTATTATTATAGTATTCCACTCAGTCAATGAGCATTGACTAGGAGCCTAATAGATTATAAGTCATGTACTGTGGTAAATAAGGAATTTGTGGTTGAGAGAGAAAAACAGACATGTAATAAAATAATTGAGAAGTGAACTGGAGGGGAGCACAGATATCCCTCATTCTTCCTTCCTCCTCAGTTCTCACATTCAATTTTAACAAGCCGTCCAGGAATGAATAAGGCTGTAAAACCCTGATCATGGGAAACTAACACAATGGGAAAGGGAGAAAGGAGAGGTAGGTAGCACTGGGACAACAATCATGAGTCACACCAGTCTCAAAGGGGCAGATTTCAGCCCCACCAGCAGAGGTGGGAACAGCTAGCACAGAATGCATTGTCCCTCCTGGAGGCAGGAATGCGTTGCTGCCTATGGTCACTATTGGAGATGCAGTAAGCTCCTGGGAGGCATCTGCCACAGAAGCTGAAAAAGTACCATGGCAAGATGACAAACTTTGAAGAGCTTATTCTTGAGGATTCAAGAGGCCCTATAGAGACTCTCAGACATAGGCGAGAGACATTGAGTTGATGTTCATTCCTATAAGTAGAAAATTGTGTGTTTGTGATAGACTGACTTGGGTATAAAAAGGTTATAAAATAATATAATCCCTTTTGGTACAGGCAAATGAGGCTGAAGACATGTGGGTTTATTTTGGGGGGTTCCTTCTTGGAATTTTATGAATCTCACTGAAGTTTAAATCTGTACCATGGACTCATCACTATCACTAGAATTAAAGTCAATCAAAATGTTTAAGACAGTGACCAAGATAACATTAGAAATTTTTCACATGGAGGTAGATGGAGACTTCTAGAAGCCTTTATGGATTGCATGATTCAAAAGAAAACCTGAAATTGAAGAGGCTACGTGAACTTCTATTAGGTCCCTGAGCATATAAAGAGGGCCCATTAAAGTCTTCAGGAGGGGAGAGAACACAGACTTACTCAAGTTTTCTTTTTTTTTTAACTTTAAAATTTATTTATTGATTTGAGAGAGAGATAGGGAGAGGCAGAGAGAGAGAGAGAGAGAGAAACATTGCTTTGTGCCCTGACTGAGGATCAGACCCACGACCTATTGGTATGATGCTCTAAACAACTGAGCTAGCTGGCCAGGGCTCAAGTTTTTTAAAGATGTGAACTAGTCTGCAGTCCTAGGGATATAGCTGGGGACAGAGTTTCGGTGTTGGATATGGTTAGAAGTTCTGCTATATTAAAATAGCCCCAACTTCTACCAGAGTCATTGGCCTAGCTATAGGGTATAGGTGAAAGAAAAGGTCATTCAATTAGAGGTTAATGAGGACCCCAAAGTTGAGGACATTTGAGGGGAAGGCTACCCCTAGCATGAAAAAGTATGTTCTTGGTTGGATGCTTTAATGAGGTACTCAGAGTGGTGGGTGCCAGATAAGAAGTGACAGCAGAATCTCCATGTCTGACAAAGAGTTTTCAAGGATACCAAGGCCTCAGTGTCAGCTGGTTGAGTGTTGAATGGTCTAAGTTAGCAGTTAGGAGGGTTTATAGTCATAAGCTGTTAAGATTTTTTTCTCTGCTATTTTCTTCTTTGCAGAGTGTGAGAAAAGGTGCCTTCTTTTGAATTGGGTCTGGGGACACTCTTAGAGAAGGTAGAGGAAACAGAAGCCAAAGGTTCAAACGGTGTGAATCAGGTCTCCATGTAATAAGCAAGGACTAAGGCTGTATACTAGGGTAAGGTTTTGGGAAAAATTCCAATTGCCAGACTAACAATAGTCTTTTAGATTCCTCTAATTGTTGAAACTAACATGGGAAAAGGAGGAGAGGCGGCAGCTCAAGTCATGAAGTAAAGGAAACTCAACTGTGGTGATTGTAGATATCCAGACTCACTACTATACATGAGTACTTCACAGAGCAGATGCAAGCCTAATGATGGCCCCTTTATGCAAGAAGGTTGGAGGGTAGATCCTCTGTGTCCTTTAAAGGCAGAACATTGAAGGAATTTGAGGGTGAGGGGGCTCCTGGCCAAGAAAAAAAAATTCCAGCTACCACATTCCTAAGGTTGAAAAGCATCAGAGAAAGAAGGAGTGGGGATGGGCCTACAGTTTGAGCTGTCTTTAACCTTCACAAGAGAACACTCCTGCCAGGCAAATAACCCATCTTTGTCTTATGGGGGGAAAAATCCTAGAAAGAGGGGCAGCCAAGATAAGCACCAAGTCCTGAGCACCGTTTGAAGGTGAATTCACAAATAGCAAGCACCAAGTCACCACCAACCTCCATGACAAAAAATAGAATGGATCAGATGTGGTTTTAGTACTGATTATGAGGCTTGAGTTTCCTACAGGACTTTTGGAGATGGGGGGATAGGTGAAAAATCTGTGGTTATGTGTTGGATCCTGGCTGTGTTCAGGAGACATAGATACATCGGAGAGGACTCAGCCTAGATCCTTTAAAGTATTTATAGGAGGCATGCAGATGAGCATAACCCAGATGAGCATCTGGATGTTCTAGCCTCATCCAGGTGTCGAAGCCACAGAAAAGCCAAAGCAAGAAAAATACAAAAATTCCCATCCTCTCTGCTTCCACTTTGGGTCCTCCATCTTAAAGCTTTATTTCTGAGGACTCCCCAATTTCAAAACGTGGAAAGAGGGTATTATGGGAGGACCAAATCAGGTATAGTTTTTCTCTCTTAAAATGAAGAATGACTGGACTTAGGGTAAACAGCATAAGCTTGAACTTGGAAAACCAGACCCTTTTGAAATTGGGCAGGAAGTCTAGTTTGAGATGGTTAATTTCTTAGACCACCTGAAAGGCCTATTGACTGACTGCATCATCTCTGAATTCCATATTCCATAGATTCCCTTTTGTGATAGGGAACAAAAAAAAATCAAGTAGGATCTGAGTTCATGTGGATTTCCTGGCTTTGAATAGACAGTCCAAAATAGTCCAGCACATTGTGTTCCTTATACAGGATGGCTTAGCTGCTTCCCATGGAGTCAGTTGCTTCCAGCACTGGATGTCAGCAGGTATTATAAAATCCCTATGTCTGTAAAGGACAACAGGATGGATTTTATCCATATTGTGTAGGTCTACCCGTATGAAGGAATGGGAGTTTCAGGAACCCTTGTTACTTATTGTTCAGAGGTTACTGGAGAAAGTGACTGGTCATTTGGATTTATCTGGAAGTGTTTGCTTTTTATTTATATATAAGCATATCTAAATTCTCCAGAATCTTGGAAAAATTGAACAATAGCCCTTCAAGAGTAGTGAACATGTTTTTTTCTGCCCACATTTTCTTTGAGAAACTGCCTTTTCCCAATTCTCAATCTACGTAGTTTGGATACAGTTCACCCTACACTCTACTTCTAAGGGTGCCCCGTGAGCCTAGGCCTGTCACAATGTTCTATCCAACTAGATTCAGTGACTGGTTCAGGGGTGAGCCTGTGACTCTAGCTAGGCCGATGCAACTCAACCCCTCAAATTTTTCTGCAACTATATAGAGAAACTTGCACTTTGCTAGATGGAATTAGTAAGCGGGTGGAATGTAGGCCTGGAGCTCTTGGAGGCTATTCTTGTCACCACCTGGGGAAATATCAGAGGGAAGGAGAACTGGAAACTGGTTCCTGCTAACACTGAGCACGTCTCTACTTAGCAGTGTGTCAAGTGAGACTATCCCTTTATTTGCCTTAAGCTAGTTTTCTATGAGAGATGTTACAACTTGAGTGATTTTCTTGACCTCAGTAAAAGGTGACAACATGTAATAGCACACAGCGGTAAGCACAGGTCACAGGGAGGTCTCCATTATTAACAGCTAGTCCCACCCCATAAATTATAGAAAACTAGGAACATTAACAATGTTTATGAAAAATTCATCCAGGATTGCACAAGTCTTTTGTGTTCTAACTTGGCGTTATCAGGACAGACCTAGAGCATCAATTCAGAAGTCAGCTGAAAATCCAGGAAGAAGTCAATTTCCTCACTTCTTGATCTTTTTTGGGCGTTCAAGGCCTGGGTAACCTCAGTGAGCTGCTTAGTTTAGGCTTGTCCTAGCAATTGCTCACTTACACTGATGTCAGTTTTGAGGGTATCAGAGTAGGTACTATATTAGAAAAATGAAGAAGAAAGTCTACGGTTTTCCTTATCTCAGGTCTAACTGATAGTGAGGTGCAACACTATTTAAAAAATAGAATTCCTGGATCAAAAGTGGGAAATCACAAGTAAGTTCCGAGAGAGATGTGTCATATGCTAGACTGCTCATCACTTGCCCTGTGTTTCCCAATCCTAGGTTGGTTGCTTCTGGTAGCTGGCTACTATAGGTCTGTGAGCGTGCTGATGGTTTCTCTGTACAAGCTATACTCACAGGTCAGCGAGAGTCAGGCTCTGAGGTAGGTGTAGCAGGAAGCATTGGATATCATGTTCATGGTAGCTTTTGACTGTGTGGTCCAGAGGATTCTTATGACCCTAATTGTGAAGGTAGAGTTGGAGAGAGGAGTGATGGGCAGGACCCAAGCAAAGTGTATATGTGCGTGGGTTGTCCCCAAAGAAAATACTCAAAGCTCCCCAAAGAAGAGGACTAGAGCATGCATCAGGGGACATAGCTTCAAGACCTGATTAATGGGATTATACAGAACATTTGACACTTTTGGCTGCCTAGCGTCTGAACACCCTTCCCACTTTGGAGGACTCCCAGATCAGATGGGAAGCAGGGCCCATAAACTCTAATATGATGTTGAGTCAGGTGCTAGGAGATGTAAGAGTGAAATAAAATGCTTTTTTTAAGGATTTGGGCTGACCATTAAGCTCAAAATAGCTAATTAGAGGATATATCTATATCTATATCTATATCTATATCTATATCTATATCTATATCTATATCTTTTAAGAGTGGGAAAGGAAAAATCACAATGTTTAACCAAAATAATTTACCACTGAAGAGGGAACCCATGAAAAAAGCTGCCTTCCTGCTTCTGGCTCACTTGGTAGGCATTAGGGTTCATGAGGAAGTCCTTTCCCAGGAACTAGTACAGGCAGACCCCTTAAGGAACAGAGAGAGAACATTGGACAGTGGTAAAAGCAGCAGTCTTAGTTAAGATTCTTGGGTTACAAGTAACAGAATTTAGTTGGAACCTGTTAAATGAACAGTGAATTCATGTGAGCAGCTCCTATTAGACTGGGAAAGAGCAGCCCAGGACAGGGCCTAAAGGGCTCTGAGCCCACCTCTCCTCATAGGATGAAAAATAAGTAGAGCCAAGGAAACTTATTCACTCAGATCCCTTGCTTCTCTGTTCCAGACCATGCTCTTGGAATTCTTTGCCCAAATGACCCCAAACTTGTTTTAAGGATCTGCATCAGGCCTTTTCCCTGGATTTGTTCTCCTAAGGACAGATAGAATCGTCTATCTCAGTACCTTTGCCCAAAAGGGTGGTTGAGGGACAGCTGTTTGGCAGGGGATGGATGGAAGAAGCTTAGACATGTGTACAAGGACCCCCTTCCAGTGCAGGGTGAGGCCAGGAGTGGGAAGAAATGAGGGGGCAGCCCTCCCCTCGCCACCATGTTCTGTTGGAACTCAGGATCCATGAATTCTAAACTTGAACCTAGTCTTCCAAGGGAATTCTAAACTTGAACCTAATCTTCCAAGGTTTGCATGAAGGTATATTTGGTAAGATAGAAGGATTGGATATATTTTATTTAATGGTTTGTTAGTTTGATTTATTAACTTTTAAGTATTTTGACATATAGTATATGAGCTTCCATTTTTATTCTTGCTCTGGGTCCTGCAAATGTTAGGGTTGGACCTGACCTTAGAACAGGGACAAAGCTGGGTAGGAAGTTAGAGAGACAAGAAATTAACTACTGCTTGTGTCCTTTCCTTTCCCATTCCTGCTCCTTTCAGAGCATTCCCTTCATTTTTCTTTGACTTTCTGAACACTGGCTTCATTTTCATCTCAGCTCTCATGGTGGACAATAGCCACAGCCAGCTCCAGAGATTTCATGCTGCAGGTCCAAACCCCTGGAGACGCCAGTTCTTGTTTGGGGTCGTATTTTCAAATATTTGTGAAAGAAATTTTGTTAAGACCTGTGTCCCATCACCTGTGGCTGGGGGGAGGTCGTGTACCTACTGAGAAGAGAACTGTCATGGTGAACCGGATGGAGGTATTAGAAGGTGTCCACTGCCATGGAACAATTGACCAACCAGTCTGAGCCATCAATCCACTCATGCTCCCAGGTCTTAATTCACAAACAGTGCTCTTGGGCTTGGTTGATCCATCCAGTGAGGTCCTGGAAGTGGGCAAATCACCAGGAGAAAAAGAGGAAACTACTACCTTTATTGGGAAAGATTTTCAACTAGAAAGGTTGTATCCTCATTTTGCAGTAAGCCATTGTTTAAGGTGGGAATGTGCTGATTACCTGATTGCTCATCAAGTGTGGCCTTACCCACCTGCTCAACAAATGTACACAAGGATCTCCATTTTTTTTGCCTACACTGTTTCAACAATGTTCTGTTTGATTTCAAATGTCTTCAGAGTTTGCCCCTTCACAATTCGCTCTGTGATCTGTGATGATTCTCAAATTCGAGTCTGATCCTGCCACTCCTCTGCTTAAAACTCTTGAATCTATCTCATTGCTGTTAGCATGAAGTACACATTTCTTATCTTGGCTTACAAGGCTCTTCATATTCACTCTGGAGCTTCATCCCTGACCAACCTGCAGAATTTTCAGTGCCTCTAACACATGCTCTCCTCTGGGCCTTTGCACATGCTATTTTCCCTTTCACCCTATATTTCCATCTGGCCCTGTATTTTAACTAGAACAGGAACTAGGTTAGAGATGATGATTTTGAGGTCTTAGAGGGGCATCCTGTAGGCATTTGGATAGACAGGAGATGAGCTAGGACTGGTGCTTTAGGAGACTGAAGGTCAGAATGGGTGATTAGCTTTCAACTGGAAGAAAGACAGGCTTCCTCAGAGAGGAAGGCAAGGAAGTAAGGATGGGTACAAATTCATAAGCTCTGGAGGGGATGTAAGGAGAGGAGTGTTGTAAGGTGAGGTCATAGTTACTGATTTCAAGATGGAAGGTAGTCCTTTGAAATGAGTGGTGAGGTTTGTCAGAGGAAGCAGATCCAGGATAAGCAAAAGGAATTCCAGTTATGACCAGAGATCAGTGTGGTTGGTAAATGAGGTTTTTATTTACCTAAGCCCAACTGCCTGAGTGTAAGGACAGAAGGAGGATGCTGGTTTGGTCTGGGGTTTGACTTTGGCAGGGTGACTTTTTTGGAAGGACAGGAGGGAGACACAGTTGAAGGTATTGGGAGAAAAATGATTCAAAAGATCCACCTTGGTGTTCGGCCTGTGGTTCCTAGTACTGGAGCTAGTTTATGATAGTGTCATCAGTTTGAGCACCATGTTTAGTTTAAAGGGACTTATAGTCACTTCTTGGGGAGGATGGTCCTTTATTTTGATATATTCTCTCTATATTTTGACATTAAAATACTTTTTAAAAATTAAATTATGGTGGCTATATTAGTTTTCTAGGGCTGCCATAACAAATCACCATAAACTGGCTGGCTTAAAACAACAGAAATTTATTCTCTCTCAGTTTGGGGGGCTAAAAGTCTGAAATCAAAATGTTGGTAGGATTGGTTCTTTCTGGAGGCTTTGGGGGAGAATTTGTTCCATGCTTCTCTGCTAGCTTTTGGTGGTTGTAGGTACATCACTCCAATCTCTGCCTCTGTCTTCACATCGCCTTCCCCTCTGTGTCTGCCTCAGATCTCCTCTGCCTTTCTCTATAAAGACACCTGTCATCCGATCTAGGGCCTACCCTAAATGCAGGATGATCTCATCTCAAAATTTTTATATCTGGAAAGAATTTTTTTTCCAAATAAGTTCCCATTCAGAACTTCTGAGGGGTTAGGACTTGGACATTGCACATAACTTTTGGGGAGGGGTGCTGTTCAGCTCACCACAGTGATATTAATGGTAATCATTTTTTCCTCAATATACATGCTTGACCAAAAAAAAAATGTGGGGGAAGGTCAGAGAGAGTCATCTATTAGAGTTGAAGTTTCAGAGAGGGAGCAGTTCATGGGTATATATTATCTGATTCTTATTTGCAGGGTCCTGGGAGAACTTCGGAGACACACCAACCAACAAGGCCCTATTTCAGGATAGGGTGCTGGGCTACATTCTTCCATTGTCCTAAAAAAGAAGACAAAGGACAAATTTGAGTCGTGGTTAGGAACCATAGTCATAAATCAATGCTGCAAGAACAGAATTAGGGAGGAGTGTGAGGTTAAGAGTCTGCAGTCAGGGAGGTCAGGAAGAGGCCAAGAAACAGAGTAGAGCTGTTGGAGGAAAGATGGAGAGGGTAAATAAAGGGTGCTAACTTGCTGCCCTGGTCTTATGGCCTGGAGGACAGTCAGCCAGTTTAAAAACACAGAGGGCAGCTAAACTGTGATTGCTTGTTCACATGAGTCTCCCTTACTAGATGGTTCGCTCATCAAAGACGGAAGTCGTGTGTTTTTTAAAAAAAAGATTTTATTTATTTATTTATTTATTAGAGAGGGAGGACGGGAGGGAGAAAGAGAGGGGGAAAAACATAGATGGGTAAGAGAAACATCATTCTCTTGTTTCTCACACACCCCCAGCTGGCAACCTGGCCCACAAACCAGGCATGTGCACTGACTGGACATTGAACTGGCAAACTTTCAGTGTGCTTAGTCCACTGAACCACACCAGCCAGGGCAGAAATAGTGTCTTAATGAGCATTTAGCACAAGATCTAGCCTGTGGACAGGGTTCACTGAATATAAGTGAAAGAGCTTGTAATCTTGGACTGCTCTTCCCTCCTATCTTTAACACTTATATAATCTACTTTAAACACAACTATTATATTTTGCATTTTATGTATGTGATGATCAATTTGAATTTTTAATTATATGAAAATATATTGCTTTTGAACAAATATTTCCAGCACCTTACATGCCTTCACTTAGCCCTAATATTACATAATTTAGAAATTCACACACTGGTACTGAGAGGGGAGAAATAATCTGGGGAGTAATAGTGATCTTCACTACTTCCTTTGCAAGAAAGCCTAAGATGAACAGAATTGAATTAAAAGAATGTAACTGTGGGTATATATTTTTCAATCAAAATTCTTGTAGTTAAAGACATAAATGACCAGGTCTTTTACATCCCATACTTGTACTTTTCTTACTCACTTGGTGCTCTTTGAGCCCTGGAGCTTTCAACATTTTCCCAGATTGCAAGGATGATGCCCCTCCAGAGAGGCGTCTGGGGATGTTGCAAGAAGCCTTTTGGTTTAATACATAGGTTTTATAAAATGGTTCTAAAGGAGGCCCTGACCAGGTAGCTTGGTTGGTTGGAGCATCATCCTGATACACCAAGATTGCAGGTTCAATTCCTGGTCAGGGCACATACAAGAATCAACCAAATGAATGCATATATAAGTAGAATAACAAATTGATGCTTCTCTCTCTCACACACTCAAATTAATAAATAAAAATTTTAAAAAATGTTTGCAGAGGAAGCTTATGATTTTGCTGTTCACAGAAGTGGAGAACAATGCTACTAGCTTAAAAATATTTTTTTATTTTTTAAACAAAAATTTTCCAGTATGGGAACTGGACTGATTTTACCCTCTAACAGTGAAACACGTAAGACAGTTTTTAGATTTGAGAGCTGTGGAATTAACAGTTAAGGTGATTATTGTACCTTCCAGAAAGGAGGCATGGACTACAAATTGTTCCAAGCTATTGAAATAATGACCACAGGAAGTGAGCATACTTTAAAACTCTATATGGTGTTACATTTCAGAAATGAGCTGGGATGGTAAATGAAACCAGCTTCTTTTCTTGCTGTTGGTTTTCCTGAATTTCCTACAAGTTGCTTGGAATTTTGCAAACAATTCACAGCTGATAAAATAAAAGGGCAGTGAAACTGAGTGTCTGTGGTAAAGCCTCTAGAGGCGGCCAGCAGGAGAGAGAAGGGTCACTGTCTGCCCCTCACAGTTTCTGTAACCAAAAAATAAATGTATAATTAAAAAATTTTCTGCCCTTTCCTGTGACCTTTTTTCCCCTCCTGTGCCCTTTTAAGGTTGACGCAGTACCTTAGGAGGCTAACACGGAAGGGTAAAGTAAGTCTCCATAAAACCCAGAGATGAGATGGTAAAAATCCTCTTTGGATTCTGTCTGGAGTCACAGCTGAAAATTTTTTTTTCTTTTTGTCCTTATAAACAAATGGGAGTCACCTGAGGACCTACAGAAAATATTATTAGGATAACCTGAACTCAGACTGCCCTGGAACCTTCTTGGACAGTTGTTCCTTCTTACAAATTTTGTTTTTTCACTCAAAGAACATTCACACACTCCCTCCCCACATGTGTCAGACCCGATGCTGGGCACTGCTGATTCAGGGACACAGCCATCCACCCATGAGGAACTCCAAGAACAGTGGGGAAGAGAGAGACCCAGAAACAGACACCTTGACATGGTGTGTCAAGGCTTGTGCAGAGGCCAAAATGGGGCTGCATGAACACAGCTGGGGAGATCAGCTGCACACAGGTGGGAATTTGCCACTTTATAGCGGAGTGTGTTGTGTGGAAGAGAAATTTTCTACTGTTCTGAGAACTGTAGTACTTCAGTACAGCTAGTCTTAGGAGAGACAGGAAGAATTGTGTAAAGAAGAGACTGGAGAGATAGACAGGGGCTAGATCATCAAAGCCTTGAAAGCCAGGCTGAGACTTAAAACTTATCTTAAAGGCAAAAGAAATTACTGTGGGGTTTGTACAAGGGAGTGGCATTTTTAGATTTCTTTATATTTAGAGCCACCACTCTGTGTAGAGTATGGACTGAAAGAGGCAAGGCAGGGAGATGGTGAGAAGGCTGTTGTAGTCCAACTAAAGATGAACTCTTTGGTGACTTGAACTTTGGGTCAGCTTTCAGTGAAACTTTTTCAAGCTTGGAGCTAATCATATGGACTGGGGAAACTGGGAAGAGGCCACATGTTTAAAGCAGGTGCATACAAGTTTGGGGCAGCCGAAGTGTTTATTTCTTCTAGGTAGCCTTTACTCACCTGCAGGTGGGCAGAGATCAGCACTTTGTCAAGTTCTTTATTATGGCACTTATCACATGCTTGGGATTATTTATTCCTTTGTTGGCCTCTTCTGAGAGCTCTGGTCTCAGTGTTAGGCGCTCTGTCTTATTCATTTTTGTATCTTCAATGTTAGGAAACATTCATAAACATTTGCTAAATGAATGAAGAGGAAAGGAAAACTGCGGTGTAGTGGGAAAGGCAATGAACTTGTCTGGAACTGAGGCTCTAATTCTGGCTTTGCTACTAAGTGGCTGCATGACTTTGAACAAGTCTCCTCACTGCTCTGGGTCTCAATGTCCTCATCTGTAAAATGAGAATAAAAATACAACCCTCCTTCTCAGGGTGATGGAGATTAAATGAGGTAACAGAGCTCACCAGCTGCCTGCCCTGTTTGTGCCCTGCCCTTGTGAAACAACCTGGACTATTGTTCCTTTCATTTGGATCTCATTTTCTCTCTCTCCTGGTGAGAGCCAAGCTGAAAGCTACTGCCCCAGTGGAGGGGAAGTTTTGCAGCAGTGGTATTACATACCAGCTAGGTGGCCCCTGTGTTACTGGAAGGGCAGACACTAAAAAGAGGGGGACATGTTAGGCTAGAGAGCCTTAAGTCTAAAGGAGACCCCTTAAGTCTAAAAAAGAACTCAAAGTGGAGAAAGTGAGGCAGAGATCTACAACATGCGCTGATGGGTCAGAGGAAGCCCTTAAACCATGTCCCTAAGCCCAGGAATTTAGCAGCATCTGAAGGAATGCCACTTCTGTGAAGACCACTCATTTATCTAATGTCATAATTTTTCAGTGACTTGGGCTGATAGGATGAACCCTATCATGGTTTTGCAAGTTCTAAGAAATACATACAGGTGAGGTTAAAAAAAACTGCAATGCCAAGTAAAAGGGGTGCCATTCTGGAAAAATGGAAAAAAGTTATGATTTTAGACACTGCTATCTGAAGAGATAACAATTTCCAGGTGCGATGTCTTTCTAGAAGATCCACTAGTATTGTTCTTTTTACATTCATTTTCATCAAAACTTGATATAGCCCCACCTTGCAAGGCATGTGGCTAGGGAGGTCCTGAAATCCACAATGGATAATTGAGGTTTTCTTAAAATCTCATTTATTGAGTTTATTTAGTTGCATGGATTTGGCCTTAACACAGGAAAAGTGGTCAAGGAAAGAGGATAAGAGAGGAAAAAAGAGGGATTGAGACCAGTGATCCTTCCCCAAAAGGTAAGTCAGTCTTGGGGTTAAAGAGAGTGACCTTAACAAATACTAAAACTATGTTTTCATTTTGCAAGGCTTTTAAAAAATATTGTGTGCTCAGATGGCACCTTTAATCACAAATAACTTTTGGCAGAGGTCCAGGCTGATTCTGCAGGCACAGAAAGCTCTGAGATCATACCCTATATTCAGTGCATAGAAAAAATATTTCATCCATTTCTGAAACAAAGGGGGAGAAATGGATCACGTTTGAACAGTTTCATAGCAAGACCATACCAGGGTGAAAAGTGAAGGACAACCCTATCCATGTGGAGCTATAGCAACTATTAATTCTAAAAACTTAAGTGGCATTTTTTTCATTCTCAGAGAGTTTTACAATAAGCTAAGAAGCTTGCATAAATCTGAAGGCAATCTCCTATTTCACAGGTATATAAATGAAAGCAGACAGACTTTGTGATTTTCCAAAGTCTACTTTAAATTAAAAAAAAAAAAAAAAGAAAGGAGGGAGGCAAAAGGGAAAAAGAAAACAACTCCCAAAGTAGCAGTTTGTGACCCAGGCAGGAGTTTGAGCTCTTAGAGCTGAATTTAATCCACACCCAGGCCAAATATAATTCTCCAGGATGGAAATGGTCCAGGACACCAGAGCTAACATTCTTTACCTTTGCCAAAGAGCCTGAGGCGGTTTGGTGACAAACAGTTAGAACTTCACTTCTATTTCTCAACTGAAAAAAAGTAAGGCCAGCATCATATGACAGGCACTTCCCACCATGGCAGGGCACAGGTTCAAGTCCATTAGAAGGAAGTGTGCTTCCCCTTGATTCACCATTGCCTCTTGCATCACTGTTATTCTTTGGAGTTTTCCTATTCAAAGGTTTATTTGTTGGACAGTTGGGTCAACACAATTTTAGGTGGCAAGGTTGAATCAGTTTTATTCTGTGTGCCAGCCTTGAGTGCAAGATTATAGACTGTACTGCTTCTTTACTCCATCTCCCAAAACCTAAGTTGTGGGAAAGGCCTGGCGATTGCTCTGTGTATTAGAAATTGAAACCCCACCACTAAATGATCAAAAGTGGTCCAGGCAAAAGCTGCCGTGGAAATCTGAAAGCCATTATCTTTTCCACACTTCCTCTCTTCACCTTCATTTTGTTTGGGAATGAACAGGGACACACATGAACAAAAATAAACCAACTTGCCCTTGACTGATTGTTCTGCTTTTTGAGTTATCAAATGTGAGTACTTCTGGCTCCCAGATACAGTGAAGTAAAGAGACTACTGGGAAGCCAGCCATAGATTAGAGTTGATTTTCCAACATCATCTACCTAGAGGAATGGTTCATGCCCTGTCCCAAAGTTGATCTGGCTTCTAAATCACATTTGGATTTTAGAAATGTAAGAAGTAAGCCTATGAGAATCCTAATGTGTTTTCTTAGGTCAAAACTGTTGTTACATTCTAGTGGCTCTTTTTAACGCATGACTATATACGGAGCCCATACACATTTTGAGCATCTGCTCCTAGGAACTATGTCAACTCAGAACACCTTTAAGGAAGGTAGAACCACTTCAGGAGATAGAGGTGAAATGTAGCAAGTCTTCCATGGGCATGAATCAATAGAGCAGAGCCACTCAAGGAAGGCGGTTTTGCTAGAGCTTAAGTTAGGTTGTCAACCCAAACACAATGGGCTTTGTTGCTCCGGTGTAAAGAGGAAATGGAACAGTTTTTGGCCTCCCCAGATTGCATTGTAGGGTCTGCAGAATGGCAATTCCAGGCACAATCTTCATAAACACACACACACACACACACACACACACACACACACACACACACTTGCTTTTGACCATTGTGTTCCCCAGCAAGTTAATCAGCTGTTTTTAAAATGCATGGAAATGTTCAGCATTTTCATACTGAAGCCTATAACAGTTTTAAGCTTGGAGGTGGGGATTGGGTATATGTGGAATAGGGTCTGTTAGGGAAACAGAATAGAGCCCTTTTGGTTAAGGATACTAGCACCTGTGATTTACCTCAGAAATCACACGCGCACTGTAACTGCAAGGCATTTTTTTCTGGCTTACACACTCCAGCTGAGGGGCCTGCTGTGGCATCCCTCTATTTCAAGTGGGGGAGTTATCTCTGGGTTCAAAAGTCCCTGGGTGGGACGCGCAGAGGAACTGAGAAATGAAATACTTCCTTAAGAAATGTCTAATTGTTGGGAGGGGGGACTGGGCTCAGGTGGCTGCGGGGGAAGGTTGAAGGGGGCTATGGGCACATCCTCGCACTGAGCGGTAACAGTCCGGCAAGTAGGTATGGGGACCTTTGCTTTATTTGACAACTTCGCATGGGGGCTGGGGAAGGCTGTCCCAGCGCAGTGAAGAGGTCTGTGGGGAGGGGCTCTGCCCCGGGACCCCTAAGGACCAGAAGAGCGCGCATCCCGCCAAGTGACAGCAGGCACTCCTCTCCGCCGCTCCTCTGCCCCCCGCCCAGTCTCCGGGCAGAGGTATCTAGCGGCAGCCGGTCCTCCCCCTCTCCTCACTCGTCCGGATGGACCGAGTCTCAGCGGGAGCCCCGCCTGTCTCCAGGCAGCCTGAGCCCCCGAGCGCTCACTCAGCCTGTCAGTAACCGCCGTTTGCGCTTTCTTTCTTTCTTTTTTTTTCCCTTCTCTTCTTTTCTTTCCCCGTTCTGCCTTTGTCCGGCTTGGTAACTGAGCTCTGACCAATCGCCGCCTTACCGGCCGGCGTCGGATGCCTCCTGATTGGCCCGCTTGGGGCGCGCCGTCGTCTCCCGCTCCTTCTCCAGAGCAAGGCAGACAAAAGACGCAGGCTCCGAGCTCGGGCAACCGGGATCAGCCAATCACTACCCACTTTATCCTCTCTTCCTCCACGCTCCTCCCCCTCCCTCCCTCCTGTCCCAGCTCGCGTGCTCCGGGCTTCAACTCTTGGCTAGCAGCCAGCGCCCGGACTGTACCGTTCCAATCGAGGCTGGGGGAAGAGACTGTGGGTAACGAAGGAGCTGAGGCCTAGAGAGCAGTGGGGAGGGTTGAAAGCTGAGTGAGAGGACAGTGTTATGACCATTTAGTCAGGAACCTGACAGAATTTTCCGTTCATCAAGGCGGAATGGAGTGGAAGGGGCAGAGGTAATTCCTGTTGTCCCCCCTGCCCTGCGCAGTTGGAAGGTGCCTCAGCGGGGGAGCTTGGAGGCGGAGGAGGGTGTTCCCCTCTGCGCTGTTAAAATGAAACTAGTGGCTGGAGTCAGAGTAGAGCGTGAGGGGAACCGGCATTGGCGGGCGTGCGTACAACCCGGCGGGATCGCCCTGCCGAGTACAGCTAACTGGACTCTCCGACGGGCCCCAATCTCGAGGCTGCATCAGCTGGGGTTCCGAACCCGACCAGACGGAGCCCTAGTCCCGGCACCTGAGAGGAGAGAGGATAGCTCTGCAGACCAGTGGGACCCCGAAACTTGAACCCAGTACCAAACCTTCCCCCCCACCCTTTTATGCCTTCCTTTGTCACTTCCCTACCTTGCTCCCAGCGCTTCCCTTTTTATTTACCGAAGGACGCAAAAGTGCCTTCTGCGGACAGATTTGGAGGCTGTGGGAGCTCTTCTCTTTGAAGAGCGAATGTGTAGAAGGGATTTTTTTTGGGGGGAAGCTGCTTTTAACACCTTTGCCCTCCCTCGGAGCGTCTTTTTACCTCCCGGAGGAGCAAAGCCCGTTGATTGAAAGTTCGGGGGCATTTTGTCTGGTGCTGTAGCGAAGAGAGGTAGAGGGATAGAGGATCTCCTCTTCGTCCCGGTAGTTGCTTGGACTTGTACCGGTTGTTGGAAACCCTGAAGTACATTTCCGTGTGGGACTTATACAAATATGTACTTTTAAATATCATAAAAATATATGCTTTTTATATATTTCTTGACAACCTGCCCCTGACAGCGCGATGTACAATACGGTGTGGAGTATGGACCGCGATGACGCAGACTGGAGGGAGGTGATGATGCCCTATTCGACAGAACTGATATTTTATATTGAAATGGATCCTCCAGGTACTTGGGAGAAAAAAGAATTTTGTGATGGGTCTGATTTGTGCTTAACAAGACCTTGGTGATGTTTTCAGGGCAGAATTATTCCAGGGTGCGCTAGCTTTGGGATGTGGGGGCAGATTTGCAATTAGAGCTGCAGTGAAACTGCTGCTGGTTTGCACATTTAAAGTTTGCATTTAGGACCCTGATCCTATTGTCCTACGAGGGTGGGGGTGGGGGTCAGAGTGGGGGTGGGAGGAGAGAACCGTAGGTTTTTCTTTTCTTTCTTTTTTTCTTTTACTTTCCTTTTTTTTTTTTTAAATTACTTTTTTGCCTTTGCATTTCGTTCAGGTTTTGTCGTCTCCCCCTTCCCACGCCCCTTTTCTCTTTCAATTAAAGATTCTTCTACTTGCAAAAGATGCTTTATATCCAGTTTTGAAGTCAGTCTTTCCCTTTGGGAGAATTCTTTAAAGCTTGTCATTTCCTGCATTTGTCTCATTTGGTTCCGTTGTTTTACCTTCGTTAACTTCCGAAACTGGCTTGCCGGTGTGATTATTCATTTTAAGAACAGCCCCCCCCCCAGCCCCCCGCCCCTTTTCTCTTACGGAAACCAAATGCCGGTTAGTGATTTTCAGGGACTGGGCGTTTTTATTCAGTTGTGGCCTTACTCTGAGGATTTTTTTTTCTCCGAATATATTCGCTCAGAGAGACCTACGTGCAATATTTTATTACTCTTTAATTTGTGGTGATTGAACTTAATGCGATAGGGTTTAATGTAACTTTAATTCTTACATTAAAAAAAGGAGGAACCTTGCTTGTGTGAATATATGTGATGTGTACATATATGTGATAGGTTCAAATATATGTGATGTAAAGCATACATATATTGTATTTCTACTTTAGAGCTTTGTCTGAGACCCTTACAGACATTTTGTGTATCTCGTAGGAAAGGAAAAGGAAGGAAAAATGGGAAAGTTGGGTAAATTTTTTTTCTCTAAAGTCTATCCCATTTTATAATTATTAGCTGTCAGATTTTCAAATCCTGTTTGCAATTATGGACAGTGCTTTATGTAATGATTTTGAATAAGTAGAGGGCCTTTGTGACTTTTTTTTGTTGAACATGAATTCGTTGTGTCTTTTAAAACTGTGTTAATAGCTAAACCTACAAAATTGTGTGTCATTGGGGAACCTCAATTATTATAAGCTTGTGTGTCTTTGGAAACGTTTGAAAAGATTTGAGACCATGCAAATGTAATGAAGTATAACTGCCTTGTAGAATGTGTGCAGAAATTATTTCCTGTGTCCTTGTGAACAGTGAATTATCCTTTGTTTTTTTTCAATTAGTCATAGATTGTTAAATGATGCTATATTAAAAACATACTAATGTTAAATCAGCCTTTTTCACTCTTATGATCACTTGGAATTTTTTCCTTTTCCCTTCATGTTGGAGTCTTCATTGTTTGCTTTTATAATTATGACTGCAATCCAGACACAGCTTTTCAGTGTTTTGTGAAGTTTGTAAGATTTGCCACTCATCTATTGTGTGTATTTCCCCTTTTGTTTTCCCCAATGGGAAAGCATCATTTCTATTAGATACATTTGTCTTTCATGTGAATGGAAATTTAGTACATCATAGGTTCCTCTCCTGTAAAAAATAAGATTAATAATTCTAAATTTCCATTATTGTAAAAATTATATATTCAAACTGCCTTAAAATCATACTGTGTCTTGCAGACATACAAAGGGAATTTGTTGGGCGGAGAGTTGAAGGGGGAGGAGGGCAGAAAATGAAGAAGGCACTAATTTTTGAAGAATGTGATCTTAGTAGAAGAATATTGGCCAAGTTGAGTTGAGTTGTTCAAAAATGATTTTAAGAAAAATTGACTGTGGTAATTGTGTAGTCATGTGGGTTTTAGGGCTATATAGAAAATTCTGATCCAAACTTTGTGTTTTTTGTTAATAAACTTTGAGTTTAAAATGTTCATTCTTTAATGAAATTTTGCATACTGAGAGTCTATGTAGAATATTGAAAATATGCATGTGATATTTTTCTTTATTACCCATTTTGTAGTCTTAATGTACAATATACTATCAGTTATTCCTACAGCTTAAAAAAAAAAGAAAGCACACTTAAGTATGCTGAAATATTGCCTATGACGTAAAAGGTTTTTAATGGAAGTAATGTGAATGCCACCCTTATTTTGTGTTATAAATTAAGTTTTTGAAACGTTTAAACTAGGTAAATTATTAGTAACATGCCCTGTATCTGTCTTTTTCCCAGCTCCTAACCCAGATCAAGCTCTTATTTTATTTTCTGCCTACATTGGTATGATAGTGCCCTAATTGTTGTCCTGTTTCTACTCTGTCCAGCCCACAGTATTATTAAAGTATCATCTGATAATTTCCCTTCCAATGGTAAATCTAACAATGACTTTAAAAACCCACCAATGGCTTCCCTTTGCCTACTGAATAAAGCCCCAGATTGCTTATCCTGTCATATAAGTCCCTCTATTTTTGCTTCCAACCTAATTTTCCAGTCCATTCGCTGGAGTCCATCACAAGTTCTACGGAAGCTGTTTTGTATTTGCTATTCCTTGAATGTATGTATTTTTCTCTTTCTTGGGTGCCTTTCGTTTTAAGTGGTTACTTGTTGAAATCTTATATATGTTTAGGGCCCAGGTTAGATGCCTTCTTTACCAGAATGTATCATTCCCTTATGTTAGAAGACACTCCTCTCTCTTCTAGTCCTTCTCATGTCCAAAGTTTACAGATATGGTCTATTAGCTTGTACTTTAGTTTTGATACTGTTACTGTTTTTGTTTTGGGAAGATGTAATCAAAGATTTTAAAAAATTAGTGGATAGTTTTTTTTTTTTAAGGTCTGTAGACTAAAAAAAAAAAAAGATTTTATTTATTTATTTATTTCAGAAGAGGAGGGAGGGAGAGAGGAACATCACTGTGTGATTGTCTCTTGTGCACCCCCTACTGGGGACCTGGCTTGCAACCCAGGCACGTGCCCTACCTAGAATTGGGAATTGAACTGGCAACCCTTTGGTTTGCAGACTGGAACTCAATCCACTGAGCCACATCAGCTGTGGCCGTAGACTTTTTTGTCATTGTTCTTATGAAGACAAATTTCTGAAATTATCTTTGGGGCAATAACATCTCTTCAGTAGTAATTAGAAAATTAAATGCTTTAATTGTTGGGCAAAACATAAATATAGGAAGGTCTAGAAAGTGGTTCTCAATTTTTTGTCTCAGTACCCCTTTTATACTCTTAAAAATTTTTGAGGATCCCAAAGACCTTCTATTTAAGTGAGTTATATTTATTGATATTTATTGGATTACAATAAATGTGAGGAATTTAAAAATATTTAATTCATTAAAAAATAATAAAACATAACATGTTAACATAACTTTTTTAATGAAAACATACATTTTCCCAAAAAACAAAAAAGTGATAAGAGTGGCATTGTTTTTGCAAATTCTTTTAATGTCTGGCTTAATAGAAGACAGAAATTTCCATGTCTGCTCCTGCATTCAGTTTGTTAAGATATCACAGTTTATAGTTTCTGGAAAGCTCCCCAGTACAGTTGTGAGAGAATGAAAGTGCAGAAGGCAAATAATGTCTTAGTAATGCTGTGACAGAGTTTTTGACATCTCGCATCCTCTGAAACGGTTTTGGGGACTCATCAAGGTCTCTGGACTACACTTTGAGAACTACTAGTTGGGAAGTTACCTGACTACACAATTTAATGGCCAACTTAGTAAAGTATCTTCTGATTGTTTTGAAGTCAGATGAAAAGATTGTTTCAGGAAACTTACTCTGGCATACTTGGATTTAGCAGGATTTCCATCCTGGTAAAATTTAGGTTAAGTAGCCTTTTGGTGGAGAACTGGCACACTGGTCCTATGGTTGGGGGAAATATCTTCGGAGAAACACTGATGAAATAGGTCACCTGCCACCATGTGGTCCTTACTGTTTAACAGGTTGGGCATTCTACTTCTGTAATTGAATTAGTCTTTATAATTCTGAACATTTGTTGCGTTCATCTTACATAAGTGCTTCTCCTATATGTGTACAATACTTATAAGCTAGGTGTCAATTTATAATGATATTGTAGTATGGGACAAATGTATCCAATATAATCAAATGATGTAAAAGCTATGCCATTTTTTTCACATGTTATTGAGAAAGGTTAGTCATTGCTTTTATTTAATACATTATAGCTTATATTTTATCCAACTAGCCTTGGATAAAATAGAGGTATAGTGATTATTGCATAATGCTTTTAAAATTTATTCTCATTATTTTTATGGTGAATTTTATATTTCCTTATAATGTATAAAAGATTAGACATGTTTATGGTTACCGTGTTTAACAAGGTAGGTAAAAATAATTACAAATATGTCTGTGTGACATGGTATAATTTTTAATTGATATGGACTGAGTATAATAGAAAGAACAGAGGCTTTGAAAACAGGTCATATGCATTTCAAACCTGGCTTTGCTTCTTACCCTGCCCCCAAATTATATGGCTACTACTTAACCTCTTTGAAAATCTATTTTCTCTTTTGAAAAATTGAGCTAATACGTACCTTTCAGAGTTGTCCTAGGCATTACATGTACTATATCTAGCATGGTGTTTGACACATGGTATGTACTCAGTTCATTGTAGCCTATATCTTAAAGCATATTGATAACAGTTATTCTACATCTATCTCTTTGGATACTTTTGCAGTCAAACCTTTGAGCTGTCTTGCCCCATTCTTTTCTTCATTGCTGACATTTAAACTGGGGCCACTTTGCTTTTAGGACAGTTCTCCTGGGTCTTTTCTAGTTATAACATCTCACGAATCTATGGAAATGTCACTCTAAGTCATCTTTCCATTTAGTTTTTGTTGACCTTGTCCAGTTCTGCGGCACTGCACTTTTGAAATGATTTGTAGTGATGGTAACAGTTGCTAACATTTGTTGAACATTAGAGAGAGTAAGAGAGAGAGAAAGAGAAATATCAGTGTGAGAGAGAACCATCGATTGGTTCCCTCTCATACGCTCCCCATCCTGGGGACTCAAAGCCTAGGTAGATATGTGCTCTGACCAGGAATCAAGCCCATAATCTTTTGGTGTTCAGGCTGATGCTTCAACCAACTAAGCTACCTGGCCAGGGCATGTTATATGCTTTTATATGTATTCTTTTAACCACACAACAGCCTTATAAAATAGGCATCATTATTATCCCACTTTACAGACAGGAAACTGAGACTCAGAAGTGTTTAGTAACTTATTCAGTGCTTCACAGCTAGCAAGTAGCAGAGTACGTCTTTTTGACCGCTAGCCCCCAGGTTCTTAACTAGTACCTCCTAACTGGTTGCTCTGTTTCTAATTTCTTTTCCCCCTCCCCCTTAAGTTTATCCTGAATTCTTCAGTCAAATTAATTCTGTGAAATGTTTTCATTGTCTTACCACTCTACTTAGAAATGATCAGCAGGTCTCCAGTTTTTAAAACATGTATTAAGAGATCATATTCTTCAACTTGGCATACATGACCATCTGTTTGGTAATAGAGCTTCAACTACATTTCTGACTTAATTACTTACCCTTTCTTCTCATTTCTCTTGTAGCCCAATTCCTTACTATCCCCTGAATATGCCTTGCTTATTCCCATAGACAATGCAACCTATCGCGTATGCTGCTCCTTATGTTAGATTATGCCCATCCCACCCCCATCTTCAAGTCAGTATCTTTTGCAAGTTCCCCTTCTTCCTCTAAAAGTTCTAGCACTGAACCCCTTAATTACCTAGGTCTGTGGTATATTATTTTCATATAAAATCAAGTTTTATACTATGGCATTACATTATTTTTTTAATATAATTACCTCCCCAACTACCAAGAAAGTTTCTTGGGGTCAAGCTATTGTATTTCTTTCATATCTTTTTTCCTCCTAAACACCTAGTATCCAAATATTTTGTCAAATCTTAGTTCTGTGGACCCAACCAGCTTCACTTTTGTGACTTAAATTTTAAAATGTTGATATTTATTACTAACACGTGATCTTCAAACTTTTAAAGGTAATTTGTTCTAACAAGGGAAATACGAAAAATGTAATACTTAATGTTATTAGCAAAATTTTATGATTTTCGAGTAAAAGTCACCTTTTAAATTTTGAAGAATTACAAGTGAGTAGTAAGGTTTTGAAAGTTTGTTAGGCTAGTTTTACACAGCACTTGGCCAAATGTAGATTTAAGTTAGCCAGTGTGTCATTATAGTAATTAAATTTAGATTGCATAGGACTTGACTTGGGATAACAAGATAAGGCCAGCCATCTAGCCTTATGAGATCAGTTTTCAAATTGCCTGCCTATATGTGCATATTTGTTGTTCCTTGTGCTTATTCCTAAGGTCATATAAATTAAGAGGGTTATCTTATTTTTTATAAAAGAGGCAGTGGGCTAGGTCCAGCCTACCAGATCATACCATTTTGTATGTCTCATGTCAATACACAATAAAAACTACTCTGTGCCCTGGGAATGTGAACCAATACAAAGCCAAAGTGTATACCATGAGGTATACCATCCATCATTGTCCAGCCTTGGACTTTGTGTGTGATGTTCCGTTTGTGGGCCAGATTAATTGTCTACCCTTGTCTAAGGGTATACTGCAGTAAATCCAGAGCATGTGGCTAATATAATTTTAAATATTCTTATAGTTTTTATTTTAAAAAATCAATTATGAATCAAAATTTAAAATTTGTGTATACAATTTTTAAAAATATTTATTAATTTTAGAGAAAGGGGAAGGGAAGGTAAAAGGGAGAGAAACATCAATGTGTGGTTGCTTCTTGTGTATCCCCTACTGGAGACCCGGCCCACAACCCAGACATGTTCCCTGACTAGGTATTGAACCCATGACCCTTTAGTTCACAGGCCTGCACCTAGTCCACTGAGCTATACCAGCCAGGGCAAATTGTTTGGGAGAAGGCCTTATTGAAAGGAATTGTTTGTGCTAGGAAAATAATGCTTTAGAGTCTTCTTTCATATATATATTTAATTTTAACTATATGAGAGTCACTCATTATGGTATAATTCACATTGAATTTCTAATATGCAGTTGTGGAATTAACCTCAAGCTTTTTTTCTGAGATTAGTTCTGGGATATGTTCCATAAAAATGTATTTAGTTCATATGTTTTCAGCTGCAAGCAGCAGAACCTAATTCAAATTGGCTTAAGAAATAAGAAATTTTATCTTCTTATAGAATAGGCTCCTGAGTTGGTTGAATACAGCAGTTCAACAATGTCAGTAAATCCCATATTCTTTCCTTTGCTCAGTTCTGCTCTTCCTTGGATTGGCTTCACCCTCAGAATAGTAGTAGCAAAACGATCGTTAGTGATTTCAGGTACCATCTTTACACACAACAATTTTGAAAAGAAGAAGAAAGGTGCCTCTTCCCATGCCTCTGTTTTTGGAGAGAGGAAATGTTCTCCAAAAACCTCCATCAGACTTTCTTCATATCTTTTTGGCCAGAATTGGGTCATATTTTTATTCCTGAAGCAATCACTAGTAATTACCCTTGAATTTAGCATGTCTGTGCCTTAATCTGGAGAGGTGTTGACTTTCCTGAGGCACAGTATTAGAGAGGGATTCTTTTTAAAAGGAAGGAGAGGATGCATGCTAGGAAGGCATCCACAGTGGCCACTCTGGAAAGTAATTTGGAGAACCATAACTCTTCAATGTTGTATTTGTGTTTGTACATAAAAAGAATTGGCAAGTTAATTTTTTTCTTTTTCAAAACTAAAATATAGTTGTGGGAAACCCATTTTCATTTTCTGAATTGGAATTGACAGGCTCATACACTGTATTGAGTTAAATATAAGACAGGCCTTTTGCTGTCTTTCTTTTGAGTTACTTCCTTGGAGATAGGGAAGCTAACTTCTTTGGTTGACAGTTTTCCTTATTTGAGGCATGTAGGTGTTGGATTAGAGTTTATTAGTCTATCAAGTGAATGAGTGTGATAGAATTTATAGTTGTAAGACTATAAATTCCAAAATTTAGTAAATTAAGTAATAATAAGCTAGGGACCTGTGGAATGATTTGTGATTTGAATGACTAGCTTTAAAATTAGGACACTACTTTAAGGTAACCCATAAATCTTGTTTTTCAATTAAAATATATGGCATAACTGAGTTTGACTTTACCAGCAGTATGTTGGAAATCTAGAAGCAGTATAGTGAGGTAGTAAGAGAAGGGGCTCTGGAATCATACTGCCTGAGTTCAGATTGTGCCTTTGCCAGTTCCTAGCATGTATTCCTTGGTGATGCACTTAACTTTCTTGTGTTTTGATTTCCTCACCTAAAAATGGGGCTGATAATAGTTCCTATTTCAGCAGGATTATTGTAAGGATTTAGTAAATTAATAACTGTAAAGCACTTAACATGTTACCTGGAATTTATTAAAAACTCATAAATGTTTTTGTTTATATATTAATTCATTTATGATTTTCAATAAATATTTGATTGCCGGGCTGTTCTAGGTATAGCAGTGAACAGAACAGCAAAACTCTCTAAATTCATGGAACATTACATTTTTAAGAGAGGGGAGAAAGAGAATAAACAAATTCATAAGTTAAATACATAGTGATGGTAATAAATGATATGGAAAAAAGCAGAGAATAAAATAGAGAATGCTGGGTGGGGGAACTGCTGTTTTAAGTAGGAGGACAAAGAGGGCTTGACCTTAAGGAAGTGAGGGAGCCAGCCATGTACATACATGGGTGTGAGGGCTGGGAGTGTACCTAGGGAATAGCAGGTGACTTACCATGAGGCAAGAACATCTCTATCATGTGTTCAGGGATCATCTAGGAGGTCAGTGTGGCTGGAGTGGAATGAGGGGAACGTAGTAATAAGAAATGAAGACAAGTAATGGTGTGGGTGGTTGGGAATACAATGTAAGAACTTTGGCTTTTAATACTCGACTGAGATAAGAGAAGCCATGCAAGTATTGACCAGTGATGTATTATGATTTCTGGCTTACAAGGATCATTTAGGCTACTGGTGCAGAGTAGGAAAAGGTGATTGTGGAGAAAATGGTTAGGAGGCTATTGCAGTAAGTGAGCTGAAGGATGATGGTGGCTTGGACAAGGGTGGAAGTTGTAGAGGTGGTGAAAAGTGGTTGGACTCTGAATATTATTACCAGTTATATAGCATGTCATTTCTTAGTCACTTCATTGTCTAATTTTTTACCTTTATATTTCTCTATATGCTTTAATAATTAAAAGATTTAACTTTTAAAATGCCAAAACTAGTTATATACTTTAATGTATTTTTCTGTGTTTTTTGAAATGTTATCATTTCTAATCTCTGGTATTGGGTGCAAAGCAGCATAATATGTGGCTTTAGGTATGTTATTTGATGAAGGCTTACTCATTAGTTCTAAAAACATTTCTGTATAAATCTATACTATACTATACTATACTATACTATACTATAATTTGCTTTCAAAAGTAACTTTGAAAAGGAGAGTGTCTTAAAATTCTTAGTTTCTTTGGTGGGCTATGAAGGGGAGAAGAAATTAAAGTGAAGGAAGCCATGGCATACATGGTTCATTTTACTTTATGTGTTAAAATTGTTGGTATTTTAGAATAACTAAATTATATTTATGTGTTTTTGCTCGTTAGTGTAATACTTAAGTGCTTGAGGATAGGACAGAGTTGCTCAGTGTTTAAGAGCTCTAGACTCAGGTTATTTGCATTTCCAATTCTAGCTCTGTCTACTTCTAGCTGTGACTTTGGACAGTTTCCTAATCTGTATAGCAGGGGGAAGAATATTAATCCTATTGTAGGGTTATGGCGAGAATTATGAGTTAGTACCACCTGGTGCAGGTATCTGTTGTTACCATTATTTTCATTATTATTAAGCTAGGATGCTTTGTGCTCTATCTTCTGTTTTCTATTCAGAGGAAGCACCACCCTAAAATTTAAATTAAATTGAAAACCAATTTAAATCTGTATTCCAGCCTTTAAGAATAAAGGGTGTTACATTGAGACCATTTTGTCTAAACTACTTAAAATCTGATTTCTCCATTTTTGATCAGCATCTTTGTATGGTTAAAGTCAAACTTTCTTCTCTCACAAAATCTCTCATAACAACATGTACAGTTTCATTATTTTTATTTCTTTTCTTCCTATCTCAAACTTACTAGCTTCTACTAGTTTTTCTTCTAGGAGTACCTATTTCCCCTTAAACTCTCTTCTTTTCCTATTTAATTACTCTGATCTGTATGATGAGGGCCAGGAACAAAGGGAGTAAAAAAAAAAGCTATGAATACTGATATATCAACATTTTTTTTGTTGTTACACTTAGCTGCCTATATAAAGGGTATAACTGTAAGAGCAGCTGTCACGTCTGTATGAATGAGTCTGACCTGGGACTCTCCTTTGATTCCTCAGGATCAACCATGGATATTTAGAGTAGACTTGCCAAGTAAAATACATGTGTATATCACATGCAGCATTTGTGACATATTATACTAAAAATTTTTTTTTGTTTATCTGATATGCAAATTTAACTGAGTGTCCTGAATTTTTACCTGCTAAATATGCCAACCCTAATTAAAGAGAGGCTAGACAGTTGACTAAACAGTATTTCTTAGTATTCTCTATGGTATTTAAGGATGGATGTATAACTTGGTGTAGTGGATATCAAGATATCTCAGTGCAGTAATAAATAGTCCAACTCAAATTGGTTTAAACAAAGAGAATTTATAAATTCATGTAACTCAAAAGTCCAACAGGAATAAGGGTCCCTGGCGTGGTTTGATTAAGACCCTTAGCCTTTGGCCCTGTTTTTCTACTTTTCTCTTGGCTCTCCCTTCCATCAGCTTTTTTTTCAGTCTGGATTCCCTGGTAGTACAAGATGACTGCTTTTGGCTCCTGTGATTACATGTTTCCTCATTTCTAGGGGAAGAAAAGGATACTTTTCACAAATATAACAAAAATCCTGAGCATGACAGTAGACTGTCCTTGTGTTCCAAAGGATCACTGTCTTAAAAGCTGAATTTTTTGAACTGTTATTATTATATTTATCCTCACCCGAGGACTTTTTTCACTGCTTCTAGAGAGGTGAAAGGAGAGAGAGAAATACCAATGAGAGAAAGAAGCATCATTTGGTTACCCCCATATATTCCTGGACTAGGGATCAAACACACCCAAACTGGGATCAGACCTGCAACCCATGCATGTGCCCTGACTGGAAATTGAACCCACTACCCTTTGGTTATGAGACAACGATCTAATCAACTGAGCCACACCGGCTGGGGCTTCTTGAGCTATTATTAATTATAGATTTCTCTGTCTAGTCCAATGGCTCTTAAATTTGAATGTTCATCAGAACCAACTGAAGTATTTGTTAAAATACAGATCGCTAGGCCCCGATTCAGTAGATTTGGGGTTGGATTCTAAGATTTGTGTTTGTAACAAGTTTCCAGATGTTACTGACTTGGCTAGTCTGCAAACCACACTTTGAGAACCACTGCTATGTCAAATCAGGGTGGACTCCTGGAGTTGGGGAAGGAGTCAGTCCCATAAACTCCTTACCAGAGTGGGGAATGAACAAGATATGTTTTGAGATTATTACAACATCCGCTAAAGAGAGGACTGTTGTTTTCGTCTATCCAGCTTCTGTTCTCTCTTACTTAGGTAACAGCTTCATGATTTTTTCTTTGGAACCACTCTTTTCCCATTTGTAGTTAGTGTGGTTTGGGTAGAGTTGATCTAACTCATTTGCTTTAATGGTGGTACAAGGGAGTAATAATCTTTGTAATATGGTCAATGCACATTACTGTAAATTATTATTTACTGTCCTGGATAGTGACTTAAAGATGGCATGATCCCTGAAAGAGATCAGACTGTAATTAAAGAATACACACATGTAAACAAATGCTCGATGTACTTCTTTTTATAACTTCCTCCCTTTCTCCTAGTATCATCTAATATACATTTTCATTATATAATATATTATCCCCCCTTTGTAATATTTAACCACACTTATTATTAGTTGTTTGGTATCTTTGGTCCTCATTAGATTATAAATTTCATCAGAATAAGGACCGAGGCCATAATTAACTGCTGGATCTCGTAATCTGGCACCATCTCTGGCACATAGAAGTAAGTACTCAGTAAGTAATTGGTTGAATGAATGTTTTAAGTATAGTGATAGAAAAATGCATAAACAGAGAGGAAATTAATGGTTTACTGGTGGGGTAGTGGCCAGGTAACAGCCTAGGTGAATTCTCAGAGGTGTTGAAGTATGTTGGTATGTTTTGAGAACTATAGTAAATTCAGTTTTCTTGAATAATGTGTGTGATGGGAAGTGGTGGCACATTAGTCTGGAGAGGTAGGTGAGGGCCAAATAATGAAAGGCCCTGAATGCTACAATTAAGAGGTTGGATTTTATCTGGTGGGCAGTTTGGGAAGCCACTGACTGATTGATTTCAAGTAGGGAAAAGATTTGTTGGTTGCAAAGTGAAAAATAAATTGGAGAACAAGGTTAAGGAAGGGAAACTGATTAAGCAGTGAGAATGAATAGGAGAGTTGTTTAAAAAGTAGAATTGATGGGATATAGAGACTGTCCTGAGAAAAATAAAAATCTAGGATGAGTGTTAGTTTTCTGGCTTGGGAGATGGTGATACTATAAGCCAAGAGATATGATTAAGGAGCAAGGACAGATATGGATCATATATTCACTTATATCAAAATGAGGCAGAGGTGAAATGACCCAGGTTTTCTCCTTTTGGAGGGATTCTTTTCCTTAGGCTTTACTAGGGCTGGAAAGGTGAGTGGTTTCTACTGCTTTCAGTTTTAAAACCTAGAGCAGATGGTAGTAAATCAGATATCGAGTTCCTAAAGTTGTGGAAGAGATTGCAGTGGGACCCTGACTGCTTCTAGGGTATTAGTTGCTAAGGTCATATTAAATTTCCAGATGTGTAAACTGCCTCATTCTTTCTGAAAGCAAGTGGGCATAAATTGCAAGAAAATTAATTCTTAAAATTCATGAGTTAGGTTTAATACCCAATAATTAACTCTTAAGATTCATTATTTAGTTTTTTTCTTTTTTTAGATTTTATTTATTTATCTTTAGAGGGGAAGGGAAGGAGAGAGGGAGAGAAATATCAATGTATGGTTACCTCGTGCATCCCCTGCTAGGAACTGGCCTGCAACCCAGGTATGTGCCCTGACTGGGAATTGAACCGTAGTCATTTGGTTCGCAGGTCCATACTCAATCCACTGAGCTACACCAGCCAGGGCATATTTGTTTTTTAAAGATTTTATTTATTTATTTTTAGAGAGACAGGAAGGGAGAAAAACATCAATGTGTGGTTGCCTCTCGCATGCCAGCTGGGGACCTAGTAACTCAGGCATGTGCCCTGACTGGGAATTTAACTGGTGACCTTTTTATTTGCAGCCCCTGCTCAGTCCACTGAGCCATACCAGACAGGGCTAATGATTTAGGTTTTCAATGGTGGAAATGTGAACTGCTATAGCCAATCTGGAAAATTTCGGAGTATCAAAATTCCTCTTCTGGAAATCTGGTCTGTAGAAATAAAAGTATCAACATGTAAAAGTATGCATATGCAATATTGTTTTTAATGGCACTAATTGGAAATAGGCTCGATATCCAACAGGAGTGGGTATGGATGTATAAAGTGTAATGCACTTATACATCTTGTGAAATATTTATTGTGTAACTCAGAGTGAGTTAAGTATGTATGTCTTGACCTAGAGGACAAGCAAGTTATTAATAAGGACGAATTTTTATAAAATAAAATAAAAACTATTTATATCTTTGTTAAGGATTACATAAACTTGGAGAAAGGTGTATTTTATTCTAGGTACTCTTCTAATGGTTGGATATATAGCAGTGAACAAAACAAAGTCCTTGCTTTATGCAGGAGGAGATAATGACAATAAATTAAGTAAGAAGTAAATGTATATTGTATGTTCAGTGAAGAGAAGTGTTATAGAGAAAAAACCTGGAAAAGTGGGATGGAGGGTGGAGAAGGAATTACTGTTTATTTTGGGTAGTCAGAAGAGGCCTCATTGATATGGTGATTTATCCTTCTTAGTATGAAATTAAATACATATAAATAAGTGTATAAAATAGAAATGTAGTTTACTGACTTCGTAGAAAGTGAATAACTGTAACCACCACTTAGAGTTGAAGAGACTCAGCTTCTCAGAAGCCAAAAGAATGTCCCTTTCCAAGTATATCCCCTTTATTCCCACCAGAGGTAACCATTGACTTGACTTTTTACAGTACAGAGAAAAGAGAGAGGCTCTCTCTGGCTGGTGTGGCTCAGTGGATTGAGTGCCAGCCTGTGAACCAAAAGGTCATCAGTTTGATTCCCAGTCAGGGCACATGCCTGGGTTTGCAGGCCGGGTCCCCAGTTGGGGGCATGTGAGAGGCAACCAATTGATGTATCTCTCACACATTCTTGTCTCTCCCTCTCATTCTTGCTTCCTTACCTCTCTCTAAATAAATAAAAAATCTTAAAAAAAAAAAAAAAAAGAGAGGGCCCTTACTAGGAGAGAAATGAGCTTGGTGAAGGTCATATCTTAATTTTTAATATTCTACAATATCTGCCATAGAGGGCACCCTTAGAGTTAGCCTTACACATGAGGGGTACCTGAAAGACTACCGGAAACTTTTAAATCATGCCTTCTTGTAGTTGATGCTTTAAGAGGAAAGAGGATTTTGTTAGAAGATTGGCCTGCTTAACAGCTGTGTGACATTGAACAGTCCTGGTCTATAAAATGGGAGTAGTATTACTTAATTCACAAATATTTTATAAAAATTATAAAATATATATACACACATATATAAATTATTTTATTATACTTATATATACTTAGTTCAGTATCTGGCATATAATACGTACTCCTTTTCTTGAAGGCAAGTGATTTTGTGATATAGTGATAGGGAAATGTTAGAGAAGTTAGGGTGAGGGACTTGTGCTAGAGGTTTTGCTAGAGGCAGCAAAACCTCTCACTTGCAAAACCTCTCACAAAACCACTCACAAAACCTCTGCACATCTCACTTGCTAGAAGCTACCTGATTAGTGTATGTTTGGCTGTAAGATCAGAATGGGTAAGATTTTGGGATAAGACAAATAGTGGATTGATATTTGTAAATAGTGTGGCTGATCATCATTCTTTTTCTATGGCTCATTTTACATTTTTCTATGGGAAATTTAAAAATGTGTTTCTGTCTCCAGGCTGGCCTTTTTTGTTGTTTGTTTTATCTGCCATCAGCAAAATTCTACTTCTGTTCTTTGAGCTTAATTATTCTTGGATCTTTACTTCCTCTCTATGGTAAGCCTAAATGCTGATCATTTCATGCATTACCTAATTCAACAAATATTTATCGTGTATCTTCTATCTGTGAAACACTTAGCACTGGAGCTACAAAGATAAGAAAATGTGTGTCCTCAAGAAGCTCATAGTTTTAGTATAAAAACAGGTCAACAGCTAAACTATAATGAATAAGCTTTATATTAGAAGATTGAGGAAAGCTCTGTGAAATCAAAGAGGAGGTAATGCTAATAATTAGGCCTAAAAATGTGAGGGAAGGTTTTAAGGAAAAAACGATATACTACCTGAGTCTTAAAAAAGGTAACTGTGTAAGGGAGTGTGGTTTGAGGGTTTGGGGGAGAGGGAGGAATGGGCATTCTATGAGGTACAGGGAACCATCTAAACAAAGGCATGAGAAAGTGTGTGTTGGGATGAGCTATGAGCGTTCTGGGGTGTCTTGGGTGACAGGTGCCTGTGGAAAACTATCAGGAAATGATCACAAAAGTGGTGGCATGGGGTGTGCAAGGCAGCAGTGGGCATACCCTGGGTTTGCAGGTGACAGCTGGTGGACCCTGGGCGTGGGGTGGCAATGGGCAGACCCAGCGAGGCGGCGATTGTGAAGCTGGGCATGGCGTGCAAGGTGGCTGGCTGACTGCAGGGTCCCACATTCCCATCCAGATAAACCAGGCGAAACTGGCGAGTGAGGTAGACTGCGCAACCCAGGGTCCCAGTGTGGGGAAATAAAGCCTCAAAACACCGATTGAAAACACCTGTGGGGGGTTGCGCTGCCAGGAGAAACTCCCAGCTTCACAGGAGAGTTTGTTGGAGAGAACCACAGGGTCTTAGAACATACACAAACCCACCCACACAGGAATCAGCACCAGAAAGGCCTAGTGTGCTTGGGGGAAGCGCTGAAGGGACTGAAATCTGACAGAGAGTGGAGCAAGCACCATTGTTCCCTATCAGACCCCATCCCCACATACAGTGTCACAACCTAGCGACTGAGTGGCCCCACCCTGGCAAACACCTAAGGCTCTGCCCCTCATCCGAAGCAGGCACAAGACCAAAAAAACCAAAACCAACAACAACGCCCAAATGGAAGAACAGATCAAAGCTCCAGAGCAAATACAACTAAATGACAAAGAGATAGCCAACCTATCAGATGCACAGTTCAAAGCACTGGTGATCAGGATGCTCACAGAATTGGTTGAATTTGGTGGCAAATTAGATGAACGAATGAAGGCTACACTAAGTGAAATGAAGGAAAATGCACAGGGAAACAATAGCAATGGGAAGTAAACTGGGACTGAAATCAATCGAGTGGACCAGAAGGAAGGAAGAAACAACCAAACAGAAAAGAAGGAAGAAACAAGAATTAAAAAAAAATGAGGAGAGGCTTAGGAACCTCCAGGACATCCTTAAATATTCTAACATCCGAATTATAGGGGCACCGGAAGGAGAAGAGAAAGAGCAAGAAATTGAATACTTATTTGAACAAATAATAAGGGAGAACTTCCCCAATCTGGCAAATGAAATAGACTTCCAGGAAGTCCAGGAAGCTCAGAGAGTCCAAAAAAAGTTGGACCCAAGGAGGAACACACCAAGGCATGTCATAATTATGTTGCCCAAGATAAAAATGAAGGAGAGAATTCTAGAAGCAGCAAGAGAAAAGGCGAGAGTTACCTACAAAGGAGTTCCCATCAGACTGTTAGCTGATTTCTCAAAAGACACCTTACAGGCAAGAAGGGGCTGGAAAGAAGTATTCCAAGTCACAAAAGTCAAGGATCTACATCCAGGATTGCTCTATCCAGCAAAGCTTTCATTTAGAATGGAAGGACAGATAAAGTGCTTCTCAGATAAGGTCAAGTTAAAGGAGTTCATCATCACCAAGCCTTATTAGATGAAATGTTAAAGGGATTTGTCTAAGAAAAAAGATAAAAAACATGTACAGTAAAATGACAGCAAACACAATTATTAACAACCACACCTAAAACAAAAACAAAAGCAAACTAAGTGGACAGCTAGAACAGAAGCGGAGCCACAGAAATGGAGATCACATGGAGGGTTAGCAACAGGGGAGTTGGAGGAGGAGGGAGGGGAAAAGGTGCAGAGAATAAGTAGCGTAAATGCTAGGTAGAAAATAGGGGGAAGGCAAGAGTAGTATGGGAAATGTAGAAGGTAAAGACATGAACTAAAGGGGAGGAATGTGGGTGGGAAAGGGTGTGCAGGGTGGAGGGGCATGAAGGGGGGAAATGGGACAACTATAATAGCATAATCAATAAAATATATTTAAAAAATAGCTAATATAAAAAAGTGATCATGTGAAATAAAGATAGAAAAGTTTTAAAAAATGAGAGTTTCTGCTGGACTTTGTTATGGAGAAGGCTTTAACAAGACATATGTAGTGGATGAGATAGAAATTAACAGTAGATTGAAGAGTGAATGGGAGGTGAAAAAATAGAGACAAGTATAGATCAGTCTTAGGAAACTTGCTGTGAAGCATAAGTGAGATGTAGCTATAGAGAGATGTGGAACTGAGAAACAGATTTTTTTAAAAAATGATATAAGAATTGAACATGTGTTATGTTTTGGTGGAGATAATAAAGTTGTGTGTATGGGTGTGTGTGATTTGATGATGCAGGAAGGTTGTTTGGACATCAGGAAGGATTATTACTCTAGGGAAGAAGGAGGGATACTTTTGTCTAATACTTAGTAGGAAGAAGATGGTTTGAAGAAAATGTAGGTTGGAAAATTGGGGGAAGTCAGATTTTTTTCTGGTGGAGGGCAGTTGTGAGAGAGGAGGTATGTATAGTGTTGGGCTTGAGATTTGGGGTAAGTCACTGGACACTGTGGGATGGAAGAGGTCACTGATTAAAGGCATATAGATGAATAACTAATAGGATAGTTAATCTCAGTTGAGATGAAGGACTTATAGATTTGTGGTGGCACAAATCCCCAGCTTGTGATTTCTTCAGCAGAATGCAGCAATTGTGGTATAGGAACAGAGAAAGGTTGTTAGATTGATTCCCTATGGTTGGGAGATCTGTGGGCTGTATGTTGGCAAAAGGACAACAAAGAGGGGTGGGCGGAGGTAATGATGAGAGAGTGGTTGCTGCACAATGGAGGGAATAGTTAACCAAATTATGACATATCAAAAACTATTTTGCAGCTCTTAAAATTTGTTTATTAAGAGTTTATAAAGTACTTATAGTTAAGGTAATAAAAGTGTTATGTTGTACAAAGGTTTGGTAATGATCAACTATAGTATTCTAGGCATAATGATGGAAACATACTCTCAAAACCAAAGAATATTGGTCACCCTATTTGCACATAGATAATAATTTGATTATTATCTTCACTTTACAGGTAAAGAAAATGAAGTTTAGCACAGGTGACTTGTTGAGAGTCATTAATTTGGTAAATGGCAGGGAGATAACTATTATAGTACTTATTGAATAGTTAGTACCAGGCATTGTTTTTATATATGCATTCTTTCTTAATATTTTCCCTAAACATTGCTCTAATTTTTATTTTTCAGGTAAGACAATAGAGGAGAAGAATAATATAAGCAATAGATAACTAAGTATCAAAAGAGTGACACTTTAGAAGTTCAGGAGAAGGGGATGTTGTGGCCTAGGGTGGAACTAAGTCTTTGGAGATGATAATTTGAACTTCGATTTTGAAGGATAGGTAGGATAATTCTTTTTGGGGGGGCCTCTGATTTACCTTTTTCACATTAAAAAGAAAGGTTTTCTATCATAGTCTGGTATATTGTTTCTGGAGCCTTTTGTTCAGATAAGAAAACAAACAAACCCATTACTCTTTCTTATTTTTAATGAAAGGACCGAGGCTGTCGTAGACATTATAAAAGGACCCAGTATAGTTTCCAGATCTCTAGTGTATTACATTTGAGACTGCTTTAGAAATAATGGAAAAAACAATGGCTTCCAGCTAACTTTGCATGTTGAATCATGAACTCCTTGGTAGGCCTTCTAGAATAGGTTTCACATATAAGTTTTTATGATTATCTATCTATCTATCTATCTATCTATCTATCTATCTATCTATCTATCTATCTAATTTCCTCCCTTACACAGTCATTTATATTTGAGTGTTATTTTTACTATAGTAAGTGGGAGAAAACACTTCTTTAGAAATGATTAAAAAGCCACTAAAACCAAGTTCTTTCATGCTGAACTGAAATGGGCAGAAATATGGACTTTTTTTAGGATACAACAGTAGTCCCTACTTATCCCTGGTTTTGGTTTTCACGGTTTGTTACCCATGGTTACCCAAAATATTAAATGGAAAATTCCAGAAATAAGTAAATCACAAATTAAAAATTTTGCACAGTTCCAAGTAGCACAATGAAGTCTCATGCTCTCGGACTTTGTCCTGCCCAGGACAGGAATCATCCCTTTGTCCAACACTTCCACATTCTGTATACTACCTACCTGTTAGTTAGTAGCTGTCGTGGTTTTCAGGTTGGGTGTGGTATTACCACAGTGTTTGTGTTCAAATAATACTCATAGTAGCCTAACACTACGTCACAATGCCAGTGTCATTCGTTTCACTCGATCTCATCATGTAGGCATTGAATCATCTCACATTACAAGAGGAGTGAGTATGGTACAATAAGGTAGTTTGAGAGATAGGTTACATTCACATAACTTTTACTATAGTATATTGTTATAATTGTTCTATTTTGCTATTGTTAATTTTTTACTGTACCTAATTTACAAATTAAACTTTATCATAGGTAGGTATATATAGGGAAAAACATAGTGTACATAGGGTTTGTTACTATCTGTGGTTTCAGGTGTTCACTGGGCATCTTGGAATGTATCCCTTATAGGTAAAGTGAGGACTGCTGTAGTTTAAATTTCCACTTACCTTTTTCTGTAGTCTTGACACTTTTATTCTATGGTTTTAGTGAACAAACATTTGAATATAAAACACTGTAAATTAAGGAATTTAAAAATATATCAGAAAAGGATTATTAAGAATGATCTCACTTTAGTCATGGGGATTGCCATGTGTGGATTTATTATTTATTAGTTTTATATTTGGAGATACCTATAATTTCCATCTATAAATTTCTACAAGAAGTAGTCACCCTTGTAATTGTCTTGTGTAGATCAAATACATATCTAATGAATTACGGCTTTATTTGGTATCTACAAAGAAGTAAAGGTAAAACAGACAATTTAATGAACTCTGAAAATGTAGTTTCAATAGGGTAAAGCACATTTTAAAAACAACCAAGAATAACTTACCAAAACTGACTTGAGAAGAAATTGAAAGTTTTTATAGTCTTCAACCATAAAAGAAATTGAAAACGATTGTAAGCCCATATAGTTTTCTTATTGTGATTTTTAAAATCTCATAAAATTTACAGCTTAACTATTTTTAAGTATACAGTTTAGTAATGTTAAGCATACTCACATTATTGTGGAACGTATTTCCAGAACTTTTTCATCTTGCCAATTATACCCATTAAACAACTCCCTTTTCTTCTTTCTCTCAGCCCCTGGTAATCACCATTCCACTTTTTATTTCTATGAATTGGTCCATTTTAGTGGAATCATTACATGTTTGTCTTTTTCTGACTGGCTTATTTCAGATAATAAAATGTCCTAAAGGTTCATCTATACTGTAGCATGTGACAGGATTTCCTTCCTTTTTAAGATTGAGTAATATTCCATTTTATGTATATGCAAGTATTTTGTTGGTTATTCATTCATTCGTTAGTAGGCATTTGGTTGTTTCTGCTTGTGGCTATTGTGGATAGTGCTGCTATGAACATGGGTGTCCAGCTATCTCTTGGAGACCCTGCTTTCCATTCTTTGGGCTATATACCCAAATTGGGACCATATAGTATTTCTAGTTTTTATTATTTGAGGCACTGCCACACTGTTTTCCATAGCAGTTGCACCACTTTACAAATCTACCAACAGTGCAGTAGGGTTTCAGTTCCTCCATATCCTCACACTTGTTATTTATTTTGTAGTAGCCATCCTAGTCTGACTCACATAGTTTTATAGTGAGTTCTATCAAACATTTCTGGAAAATAATAACTACATAGACTCTTTCTGAATCTAGAAAAATAGCTATGAATTTGTCTGTTGTAGGTATTTTGTATAAGTGGAATCATACATTTTTGATCTTTTGTGTTTGGCTTATTTCACTTAGCATAATGTTTCTAAGGTTTATCCATATTGTAGCATCTATCAGAACTTAATTCCTTTTTATGGCTGAATAATATTCCACTATATGTATATACCACATTTTGTATATCCATTGATCTGTTGATGGACACTGTATATTTTCACAACAAATGTAATTTTATTTTTTTAATTTTTAAAGATTTTATTTATTTGTTTTTAGAGAGAGGGTAAGGAAAGGAGAAAGATAGGGAGATAAACATTGATGTGTGAGAGATACATTGATTGGTTGCCTCTTGTACACCCCCAGGGGGGGACCCAGCCCATAACCCAGGCATGTGCCCTAACTGGGAGTTGAACTGGCAACCTTTTGGGTCACAAGCCAGCACACAGTCCACTGAGCCACTGCATCCGGGGCACAAATGTAATTTTAAAAAGATATAATTATTATAGCAGCAGCAACAATTGAAAAGGTACTTAGGAACAAAAATCAACAAAAGATGCACATGACTTTTAATGGAGAAAATAATGAAATTTTATTAAAAGGCATTAGAGAAGATCTAAATAAGTTGAGATACCTTATTAATGAGTAGGAAGACACAATATAATGAGCACATTAGTTTTTTACACGTTAATTTATGAGTTTAGTATAATTCTATTATAATGATAAGGGTATTTCATATAACTTGACAAGTTCTGTCCAAAACTTATATAGAATACCAAATTGCCAAGAAAAATTGTAAGAATTTACTTTTTCATAAAGCATGACTTATAAAGCCATACTAATTAACAATGTGGAATTGGGCACAGAAGAGACCAACAAGTGGAGCAGATAAAGAAGCCAGAAACTGAACCCCTTCATATAAGGAAACTTAATATATGATAGTGAGAGCTTTGCAGGTACGTGAGGAAATTATGGACTGGCTTAAACAGTAAGGTAATAAATACATTAAGGTAATTGGTTATTTTGGCAAATAATGCAGTTTCTTTCACACGATATATATAAGTTCCTAATAATTAAAGATGTAAATATGAAAAACAACTTTTAGAAAAAATATGGAGGAATATTTTTATGTTATGAAGATAGGGAAGGTAAAGAAGGATTTCTTCAATAAAATTTGAAATTTGAAATATAAAGGAAAAGAGTGATAAATCTGTGTAGATCAAAATAAAAAATGTAGTTATTAAAAGAAAATATGAAAGGAAAAATACCATCTGGGAGAAAATGATTGCATAACATATAACTAAAAAGGATTGATACCCAGGTATATAAAGAATATTTTATAAATCAACAATAATAATAAAAAGATAGCAGAGAAATTCATAGAAGAGGAAACACAAAAAACCCATAGACATGAGAAAGTGTTCACTCTCATTAGTCATCATGGAAACACAAATTAAAACCTCATTTAGCCCTGGCTGGTGTAGCTCCGTGGATTGAGCACCGGCTGTGAACCAAAGGGTTGCCAGTTTGATTCCTGGTCAGGGCACATGCCTGGGTTGCAGGCCTGGTCCCCACTGGGGGCCACATGAGAAGCAACCACACATTGATTTTCTCTCTCTCTTTCTCCCTCTCTCTATCTCTAAAATTAAATAAATAAAATATGTTTTTAAAAAACCTCATTTAAATAATATTTTACACTCACCATTTTGGTGAGGATGTGGAATGAGAATTCTCATACTGCTGTGGGGAGTAGCATATCTACTGGAACCTCATTTTAGAGAATAATTTAACATTATCTGCTAAAGTATATACTCTAGGGAAATTTGAGAAGGTGAAAATATTTATACTTGTCACAAGAAAGTTCATAGCAGCATTATTTGTTAAAGCCAAAAACTAGAAACAACTCAAAAGCCCAATAATAATAGAATGAAGAAATTGTAGAATATTCATGTAGTGGGAGAAAGCAATGAAAATAACCAGAGCTACATCTATCAATATAAATGACCCTTAAAGCAATGCAGAGTGGAATGTTATGAAATGATTCCTCCTATATAAGTCATAAAGAGACAAAAGTATGTTCAGAGATGGAGCCTCTGGTGAAGAGTAATAAAGGAATTTGAAAGGGGTAAAAAGTGATGGCAGAGGAGGAAAAGTATGGCAAGGAGCCTAAAAAGCAGCATCCCAACATGTAACTAAAAAGCATCAGAACTAGGTAGTTTTTTTTTGTTATATATGAAATTGTGGTGCTGGGTTGAAAGTAAGTCCTGAATTGAAAGACAATATTCTCTACAGAGGGAATTGGTCTTTGTGTATATATATTTAAATGTTTTCTTTATTATGACTTAAAAAGGTCTGATAAAAGTGTTTTAAATTAGGTGGAATTTTACAAGTACCTTTGTTGGTACTTGTACGTTTGTTGGTACTTGTTGGTACATGTACTTTATTGAGCTGTAATTTATATGTCTTCCTTTTTAAAAGTATGCAGTTCAATGATTTTTAGTATATTCCCAAAGTTGTGCAGTTATCACCACCATCTAATTCCAGAATATTTTTTATCACTCTAAAAGAAACCCTCTAGCCATTAAAAGTCACTGCCCATTCCCCTTCCCCCAGTCTGTGGTAACCACTAATCTAATTTCTGCCTCTGTGGATTTGTCTGTTGTGGACATTTTATATAAATGATATATGGCCTTTTGTGTTTGGCGTCTTTTATATAGCATAATGTTATATAGCATAAGGTTCATTTGTATTGTATCAATACAGTAAACCCTCACCTCTGCAATTTAAAGCAAAATGCACAAAATTAATTTTACAATAGGCTAGTTTATATACATAAGTGTTAAGTTCCTACAGCATATTACTGGTTTAAAAAAATCACCAAATTTCTAATAAAGACCCAAAACACTTGTAGTATTAAACATTGAAATAAACATGAGCTACATGTACACTGAACCAAGATTAATAAAAGCAAGTAAGATAATTATTTTGTATCCTGCTTATTTCAGTTCAAGGTCGGAGCCCATCCTGGGCACAAGGCAGGAGCCAGGTTTGGATAGGACACCACTCTGTGGAAGCGTACACTTTCTCTCTTTATCTTTCTCTTTCTTTCTCAGACTAGGACAATTTAGACATGCCAGTTCACCTTGCGTACACATTTTTGGGATATGGGAGGAAACTGGAGTATCTGGAGAAAACTCATGCAGATACCTAGGAGAACATGCAAACTCTACACTGGCAGTGGCCCTGGCTGGGAATTCATTTTTTTTCCTTATCACTGTTATAACAAAATGATATTCAAGAACTTACTGCACTTTATTTCTCTTTATGACTGAATATTTCACTTTATGGATGTACTGCATTTGTTAATCAGTTGTTAATCATTTGTTGATATCCATTCATCCGTTGATGGATATTTTGGGTTGTTTTCACTTTTTAGCTTTTAGGAAAATGCTGCTATGAACATTGACATACAAGATCTTGCTGGACATGTATTTTCAGTTCTATTGGAGGTATACCTAGGAGTGGAACTGCTGGGTCATGATAATCCTTTTTAACCTTTTGAGTAACTGATAAAAAATTTTCCACAGTGGCTTCATGACTTTATATCCTTGCCAGCAATGTATGAAAGTTCCATTTTTTTCTGCATTCTCAGCAACTTTTATTGTCTTTTTTATTATAGCCAGCCTATTGGGTATGAAATAGTACCTGATTATGGTTTTGATTTGCATTTCCCTAATGATTAATGATATTGAGAATTTTTTCATATACTTACTGGACTTATATATATCTTTGCTGACATGTCTGTTCAATATTTTATTCACTGTGGGGTTATTGTACATAGAATTGGTTTTTTAAATTTCATTTTTGGATTGTTCATTGCTAGTGTATAGAAATTTAATAGATTTTTGTATATTGATCTTGTTTTTGCAATTTTGCTGAGCTTGTTTATTGGCTCTAATAGTTTTTTGCATGTGTGTAGTCCTTATAGTTTTCTATTTGCAAGTAGAGATGGAGATAGTTTTAATCCTTCCTTTCTAATCTGGATGCCTTTTTAAAAAAAAATTTAACTTCCCTAATTGTGCTGGTGAGAATCTCCAATATAGTGTTGAGTAGAAGTGGCAATAGAAAACATCCTTGTATTAATTGTGATTTTAGGGGAAAATATTTAGTCTTTCACCATTAAGAATAATGTTATCTGTGGGTTTTCTAGATGTCCTTTATCAGGTTAGGGAAAGTCCCTTCTATTCCTAGTTTGTTGACTGTTTTTATCATGAAAGGGTATTTGATTTTGTCAGATGTTTTTTCCTGCATCTATTTTGATGATTAAACCTGTATTCTATTAATATGGTGCACCTGATTGATTTTTGTTTTTTGAACCAACCTTGCATTCCTAGAATAAATCTTACTTGGTTATGGTGTATAATCTTTTTTAAGTGTTACTGGAGTACACTTGCTAGTATTTGCTGAGGATTTTTGTGTCTTGTTCCTAAGGGATATTGATCTGTAGTTTTCATTGTGTTGTCTTCTCCTGGTATTGGTATCAGGGCAATACTGGCCTTATACAATGAATTGAGAAGTCCTCCTTCCTCTGTTTCACTACTTCCACCGTCCCAAACATCTAATTTCAGTATTCTTTTTTTTTTGTTATTTACTTTTAAAAATATTATTGCTGTTTTTTTTTGTTCTGCTTATTTTTATCAATACCCAGAAATACATTGTGGTCTTCATAATTGCATTTTGCTTATTAGTTGGGAATATAACTCATGGTACCCAGTAAAGCTATTTATTTATTTAAATTTTTTTTAATTGTTGTTGAAGCACAGTTGTCTCCACTTTTCTGCCACTACCCTTCCCCTCCCCATCCACCCCCACCTCCCACCCTCAATCCTATCCTCCTTTGGCTTTGTCCATGGGTTCTTTATACTTGTTCCTTGACCTCAGTAAAGTTTCAATGACTTTTTTTCACCTTTGGTATTACTTATTACTTCTAAGGAAGATGGGGATAGTTCTTTAATGCCATACAACACACACTCCCTTTGCCCATTTTTCAATAATATTTATATAATTGTTTCTTAAATTAACTTTTTAAAAAAGATTTATTTATTACTTTTTAGAGATGGGAAGAGGGGGAGAAAGAAAGGGAGAGAAACATCAATGTGTGGTTGCCTCTCATGTGACCCTCACCGGAGACCTGGCCTGCAACCCAAGCATGTGCCCTGACTGGGAATTGAACCAGCAGCCCTTTGGGTTGCAGGCCAGCACTCAATCCACCGAGCCACAGTAGCCAGGGCCTTAAATTAACTTTTAGTATTTACACTATTTTATCATGTAAATAGTGTTCACAGACAAGCCATTAGTATATGATTATATTTTTTATATAATGTTTTGGAATTAATTATTGCTTTAGTTTTTTAAATTTCACCTAAGTTTTTTTTTGTTTTTTGTTTTTTTTAAGATTTTATTTATTTATCTTCAGAGGGGAAGGGAAGGAGAGAGGAAGAGAAATATCATTGTGTGGTTGCTTCTCGTGTGTCCCCTGCTGGGAACCAACCTGCAATCCAGGCATGTGCCCTGACTGGAAGTCAAACCGTGATCCTCAGGGACGCAGGCCCGCACTCAATCCACTGAGCTACATCAGCCAGGGCTCACCTGAGTTTTTAAGTGTACTTAGGACAGATTATCCTCTACCTTGATGGAACTACAAAGCTTGTCTCAACATGGTTTAACCTCAGATAATCTATCTTTTTTTCTTTTTCTCCTTTTTCTTTTTTTCCCCATCCAGTTAATGAAAGGAAAACTTTGTTGAGGCCCCAGCATCACAGGGTTTGGGCAGAAGGCTGCCTGGTGGGCCTGAGGGAGGTGGAGGGGGTGCCTTATTTAATCTTGGGGCACAGGTTGGTATGGCTGTGCTTCTTGCAGCAGTTGACAGTGCGGGGGTGCAGGTGGGTGCAACACTCAGGGCAGATCATCTTGTGAGAGTTGTACTTCTGGGCAAGCTGGTGGAGGGAAGACCCAGTGATGCCACCCTGTAGGTGAAGCACCAAGTGCAGGGTGGACTCTTTCTGAATATTGTTGTCTGAGAGATTGTAGCCATTCTACAGCTGTTTGCCTGCAAAAATCAGACGCTGCCCTCCTTGTCTGGGATTTCAGCTTTGACGGTCTGTCTCCGTGGTGTCACTGGACTCAACCTCGAGGGTGATGGTCTTGCCAGTCTGGGGCTTCACAAAGATCTGCATCTAGGTGTCTGCTGGGGAGGCTGCTCTGCTGCCTCAATGAAAAGGATAATCTATCATTTAAATTTTTTTTCTTTCAACATATCCCCTAAGTCACCCTTCATTCTCTTGCTAGAATCCCAACTATTATTTTCAACTGTTATCCTGGTACTTCCAGTCACCATTATCCTGGGGATTGCCTTCGTTTCTGTCCTGTGTTGGCTTCCATTTTCCTGAATCCACCATTTCTTTCCTAGGTTTATTTCTTCATTTTGGTAGAAGCATCCTTTAGGAGCTTCCTAAGAAAGTGTGTGAAGAAAAAGTTGTTTGAGACTTTGTATGACTGAAAATGTCAGTTTTACCTTCATATATGTACATAATTAATAATTTGATAGGATATATAATTTTTGTTTGAAAAATCATTTTCCCTCAAAATTTGAAGGTTTTTCTCCAGTATCCTTAGTTTCTATTGTTGCTATTGAAGAATCTAAAGACATTTCTGGCCTCAGTCCTTTGTGACTTGTTATTTTCCCCCCTTGTGATGGAGTTTAGGACCACCTCTCTATCTTTGATGTGAAATTCCACATAGACATGCCTTGATGTGGTTCTTTTTCATTCATTTTGTGGCATACTCTGGGCACTTTCACTCTGGAAATAAATGTCTTTCATTCCTAAAGGTTTTTTATTTTGCATTTTAAAGATTTTATTTATTTATTTATTTTAGAGGGAGGGTGAGGGAGGGAGAAAGAAAGGAAGAGAAACATCAATGCGTGATGGAAACATCAATCAGTTGCCTCTTGCATGTCCCCAGCCGGGACCTGGTGCCCCCAGCTGCCGCACCTCTGCTGACCAGGAATCCAAAATAGTGACCTTTAGGTTTGCAGACGCCCAACCCACTGAGCCACACCAGTCAGGACTTACTCTTACTTATTTTAAATTGTTTTTTTTCTCCCTGTTTTCTGGAGCTTCTCTTAGTTCAATGTTAGATCTTGTGAGTTTATCCTCAGAATTTCTTGTTTTCCAGTATGTACGGTTTTCCCTTCTGGGAGATTAACCTCAAACTTATCTATCAGTTTGTCAAATTATTTAAAAAAAAAACCCTATTACAATTTTAATATATAAGGGATCTTATTCTTTGATGTTACTTTATTATAGATCTTGTTTGTGTTTCATAGATACAATATTTCCTTTCCTATTTCTGAGAATATTATACTTTCTCTAAAATCCTCACCCTAGAGCACATTTTTTTTCAGTGCTTTTAGAGAGAGAGAAAGGGGAAGAGAGAGAGAGAAACATTGATGTAAGAGAGCAACATCAATTAGCTGTTCTCTCACACATGCTCTGACCTGGGATTAAACCCGCAACTTGGGTATGTGTCCTGACTGGGAATCGAACCAACAATTTTTCTTTTTTTTTTTTTAGGTATATTTTATTGACTATGCTATTCCAGTGGTCCCATTTTTTCCTTCTCTTTATTCCCTTCTGCCCTACATTCCCCTCCCAGAAGCATTCCTCCCCTTATTTCATGTCCATAGGTTGTACATACAAGTTCTTTGCCTTCTCCATTTCCTGTACTGGTCTTAACATCCCCTTGTCTATTTTGTGCCTACCAATTATGCTTCTTATTCCCTGTACCTTTCATCCCTATCCTCCCCTCTCCCCCTCCCTGCTGATAACCCTCCATGTGATCTCTTTTTCTGTGAATCTGTTCGTTTTAGTTGTTTGCTTAGTTCGGTTTTGTGGGTCTTTAAAAAATATTTTATTTATTTATTTATAGAGGTGGGGGAAGGGAAGGAGAAGGAGTGGAAGAGAAACATCAGTGTGTAGTTGCCTCTCACATGTCCCCTACAGGGGACCTGGCCCGCAACCCAGGCCTGTGCCCTGACTGGGAATCGAACTGGCAACCCTTTGCTTCACAGGCCCATGCTCAGTCCACTGAGCTACACCAGCCAGGGCTGCTTAGTTCGTTTTTGGTTTTGTTTTTTTAGGTTTAGTTGTTGATAGTTGTGTTTATTGTCATTTTACTGTTCATATTTTTATCTTCTTTTTCTTAGATAAGTCTATTTAATATTTTACATAATAAGGGCTTGGCAATGATAAACTCCTTTAACTTTACTTTACCTGGGAAGCACTTTATCTGCCCTTCCATTCTAAATGAAAGCTTTTCTGGACAGAGCAATCTTGGATATAGGCCCTTGCCTTTCATGACTTGAAATACTTCTTTCCAGCCCCTTTTGCCTGCAAGGCTTCTTTTAAGAAATCAGCTGATAGTCATATGGGAATTCCTTTGTAGGTAACTCTCTGCTCTTCTCTTGCTGCTCTTAAGATTCTCTCCTTATTTTTAACCTTGGGTAATGTAATTATGATGTGCCTTGGTGTGCGCTTCTTTGGGTCCAACTTTTTTGGGGCTCTCTGAGCTTCCTGGACTTCCTGGAAGTCTATTTCCTTTGCCAGATTGAGGAAATTCTCCTTTATTATGTTTTCAAATAAATTTTCAATTTCTTGGTTTTTCTCTTCTTCTGGCACCCCTATGATTTGGATCTTGGAATGTTTAAAGATGTCCTGGAGGTTCCTAATCCTCTCCTCATTTTTTTTTTTGAATTCTCATTTCTTCATTCTGTTCTAGTTGAATGTTTATTTCTTCCTTCTGTTCCAAACTATTGATGTGAGTTCTGTTTTCCTTCCCTTCACTGTTGGTTCCCTGTATATTTTTCTTTATTTCACTTTGCATAGCCTTCACTTTATTCTCTATTTTGTGACCATACTCAACCACTTCTGTCAGCATCCTCATTACCAGTGTTTTGAGCTCTGCATCTGATAGATTGCCTATCTCTTGAACACTTAGTTCTGTTATTTGAGTAATAGAAGGTCATTAAGATTTATGCCTGTTTTCTTTTATAGTTTTAGCTCTTACATGTAGGACTTTGGCGCATTTTTTAAAGATTTTATTTATTTATTTTAGAGAGGGGAAGGGAGGGAGAAAAAGAAAGAGAGGAACATCAGTGTGTGGTTGCCTCTTGTGTTTATGCCACTGGGGACCTGGCCCACAACCCAGGCATGTACCCTGACTGGGAATCAAACTGGTGACTCTCTTGGTTTGCAGGCTGTCACTCAATCCACTGAGCCATACCAGCGAGGGTGGACTTTGTGCGTTTTGAGTCACTTTTTGTATACAGTGTGAGATAGGGATCCAACCACATTTGTTTTGTATGTGGATATTTAGTTGTGCTAGAACCTTTTTTATAAAAACTAGTTTTTCACAATTGAATTGCTTGACATCTTTGTTGAAAATCATTTGACAGTAAAGTTTCTGTTTTTTAAGAACATGTTCATATCGTTTCCTTTTTCCCTCAATATTTTGTCTAACATTTTTTGTTAATTAAAAAATTTTTGAAACAGTCTCAAACTGATAGAAAAGTTGCAAGTACAGTAACAGTAACTTGATTTTCTTGAACCATTGAGAGTAAGTTGCCAACATGATGACCACTTTTGCATTTTCACAAACAAGAACATTCTTCGATAACCTCAATACAACCATCAGAATTGGAAAATTAACATTGGTGCATTACTGTCATCTCATTCTTGGATTTAGGTTTTGTCCATTGTACCAGTGTCCTTTATAACAAGAATTTAGTCTAGAGTCACACATTACATTTACTTGTCATGATTCTGTAGTCTTCTTCAATCTGGAATGGTTCCTTAGTCTTTCTTGACTTTTATGACTTTGTCATTATGTAAGATTACAGGCTAGTTATTTTGTAGAATGTCGGTCAGTTGTGGTTTGTCTGATGTTTCCTCATGATCAGATTCAGTTTATGCATATTTGGCAGGCTTATCACAGGAGTGATGTTGTGTCCTTCTCAGTGCATCCTATTGGAGGGCCCATGAATTTCATTATTACTGATGGTATTAATCTTGATTAATTGATTAAGGTGGTGTTTGCTAGACTTCTGCACTGTTATATTAGTCTTTCTAATTGTTTTATTGCATATTTCCCATTACCATTTATCCCCCCATACCCTCTTCTATAACTCTCTTCTTTAATTTTTTGATAAATAAATATTTTTTGGGAAGGCCTTCTGAGGTTATATAATTAGTCATCCATCTTTCAGTTTTTTATTTACGTATATCTACATGAGCACATAGATTCCTAGTTTTTTAAATGGTTTATATCCTCTTATTACCATTATAAGTATTAATGCTCCAGTTGTTCCAGATTTGGTAATGGGAACTATTCACACTGGACTCTTTATTCTTTTGTCATGGCCCCTCATTCTTTGAGCAGTTGCTTACTTTCTGGCATGATGCTCCAGATTATTTGGTACTTGCTGTACTCCAGCCCTGGAATCAGCCATTTCTCTAAAGAGCTCTGGCGCCTTTTAATGGAGAATGGCATTAGAAAAGAAGATCTGAGTGTCTGTTGGGTGTGCATATTGGAGTGCTGTTGATCCCTGGACCTCTCAAGGGACAGAGCTCTGAACAGTTGTATTCCCTATAAATTTACACATTTTCGTCTATCAAATCCATGAGTTCACATCAGTAGCTGCAATTCTAGTTCAAACCAAGAGTTTATTCTAGTTTTTTACCTTTCTGTATTTGTAACTTTTCTCTTTTAGATTGTGAGAAACCTGGCTTCTATTATCTTTAATGGTTTTACTTCATTGACCCATCTTTTTATGTACCCAATCTCATAGCTGTTGCTGCATTCCCTCTGCCACCTCCCATCCCCCACCTAAGTAGAAACTCTTTACCCTTCTCTGGCTTTGCCCCACTATGTTGGGATACATACCTCCATGGGCTATGTCCTTATTGTCTTGGTCTCCTATACTGTACCACCTGGGCCCTGTGCCACTGCCTTTCTTACTTCACTCAGCTTCTTCATCATCCCATGCCAGGTTGTCCCTGCAAGGATTCCCTCCTCACCCTGATTAAGCTCTGAGATCCTGTACTGTGTTTCTGCCCTCCTGCGTGGACATAGACCTCCCTCAGCTGCTTCAGGCTCAGACACCAATTCTTGACCATTAGGACCAGCCCCGCTTGATGGCTTTTAGACTTAATTATTTGTGAAGGGAAAAAAGATTTTTAAAAAGATCGTCTTTTTAAAAAAGATTGTATTTATTTATTTTTAGAAAGAGGGAAATGGAGGGAGAAATGGAGGGAGAGAAGCATTGATGTGAAAAAGAAATATCGATTGGTTACCTCTTGTACACGCCCCGACCAGGACAGAAGCTGCAACCTAGGCATGTGCCCTGACTGAGAATTGAACTGGTGTCCCTTTGCTTTGTGGGATGATGTCCAACCAACTGATCCACACCGGTCAGGGTCATATTGTCTTTGAGAGATGATTAAGTTTTTTCAGACACTGGTTTCAAATTATAAGTTAGTGCTTTATAAGAAGAGAAAAGAAGTTCTGGTCCAGATGGTGGCATAGGTAAATGTGGTACTTGTATCCTCCTACAACCACATCAGACTTACAACTAAATTACAGAACAACCATCATTCAGAACTGCCTGCAGTCTAGCTGAACAGAAGTCCTGTAACTAAAGATACAAAGAAGCTACATCAAGACTGATAGGAGGGGCATAGGCATGGAATGGGTTTGCCCTATGCCCATGTATGGTGGTTAAAAATTGACAGGGTGTCTCAGCTTTGGAGATCCCCACTAAGGAGTGAGGGGTCTCAGCCCCTTCCAAGCTGTCAGTGTTGGGGAGAGAAGTCCCCATACTTTTGACTGTAAAGACCAGAAGGGATTGTGGCTGAGTGAGACAGTTGGCTCCTTGAGTCCCAGGTGTTAGGGTCCCTGTAGAGACTTATTTGGACTCACTTGCTCTGAGCTCCAGCACTGGGGCAGCAGCTCAAAAGGCACCAGGGAAAAATGGGGAGGAACTGAAGTGTCTGGCTTCAGGACTAGGGCTGGAGGGGCAGCTTTCTCTCGGACAGAGATGTTGGCAGAGCCAGGCTGGTGCCATATCCGAGTCTTTTGAGTCTCCATGAATCTGGCTAACACTGTTAGCTGCCTCCCCCAATGATTCCCTGAGATCCCACCCCACTCAACTTTTGGGCCTACCCAAACTATTTCCAGTGGCTTTTCAAACAAAGGGCCTCTCCTGGATCACACTTTGGACTTTCTTAAAAATCTCTCAAATAAGCAATATTTGGCCTGTGCCTATCCAGTACCTCTTGTTAAGTGGCACCAGACCTGGCACTAGCAGCAGCCAGCCTCAGTTTACAGCTTGGCATCCTGTCCTGGGTACCTCCAAGACCAGCACAAATAGCAGCCATCTGCAGATTGCTCTGTAGCTCATTCCAGGTGGCCCCGGGCAGGGTACAGGCAATGGCTGACCTTGTACCCACCAGGAGGCCCCAGACCCAGTGCACCTGGTGGACAGCTTTAGACCCCGCTGTATTATAATGTGATCACCTCCACCAGTGATAGGAGGGGCAGACTCGGTGGGCACCAAAGCCCCAGTGAAGCTAGTCCTGCTCTGTGGGGTCAATCCCTGAACAAGCAGGTCCTCTACTGTATTTGCAGCCAGCCCTCACAGCTGATTGGCCCTGGGAGGGCAATCCTTCCATGTAATGGGCTGACACCGATCAAGGCTTAAGTACAATGAGACAATATACATTCAGCTCACAGAGGGCACACTTGGAGCTCCCAGCTCAGGTAACTGGGGAGGTGTGCCACTGGGACCTACAGGACACCTACTATATAAGGCCACTCTACCAAGTTTGGGCAATGTAGCAACTTTACCTGACACATAGAAATAAACACAGGGAAGCAGTGAAAATGAGGAGAAAAAGAGATCCCAGATGAAAGAACAGAAGAAATCTCCAGAAAAAGAACTAAATGAAATGGAGACAAACAATTTATCAGGTACAGGGTTCCAAACAATGGTTATAAGGATGCTCACTAAGTTCCTAGAATGAGAACTTCAACAGAATAAGAAAGGGCTTGGAAACTATAAAAAATAACCATCAGTAATGAAGGATACAATAACTGAAATGAATAATTTACAGAGAATCAACAACACTGGAGTAGATAAAGCAGATAATCAAATTAGCAATTTGGAATACAAGGAAACAAGAAACAACCAACCAGAACAGCAAGAAGAATTAAAAAATGAGGATAGTGTAAGGAGCCCCTGGGACAACTTCAAACATACCAACATTCACATCACTGGGATGCAGGAAGGAGAAAAGAGTGAGCAAGAAAATGAAAACCTATTTCAAAAAGTAATGACAGCCCTGGCTGCTGTAGCTCAGTGGATTGAGCACGGGCCTGCAAACTAAGGGATCGCGGTTCGATTCCTAGTCAGGGCACATGGCTAGGTTGCAGGCCAGTTCCCAGCATAGAATGCACAAGAGGCAACCATACATTGATATTTCTCTCTCTCTCTCCTTCCCTTCCCCTCTAAAGATAAATGAATACAAATCTTTAAAAAAAGACACATTAAAAAAAAAAGTAATGACAAAACTTCCCATACCTGATGAAGGAAACAGACATACAAGTCCAAGGAAGCGCAGAGAGTCCTAAACAAGATGAACTCGAAGAGGTCCACACCAAGACACATTGTAATTAAAAAGCAAAAGGTTAAAGACAATCTTAAAAACAGCAAGAGAAAGGAAGTTATCTATAAGGGAGCTCTCCTAAGCCTGTTGGCTCATTTATCAACAGAAACTTTGCAGGCCAGAAAGGATTGGCAGGAAATATTCAAAGTGATGGAAAGTAAGGATCTATAACCAAGATTACTCTACCCAGTAAAGCTATCATTTAAAAATCGAAGAACAGATAAAGAGCTTTCCAGATAAAAAGTTAAAGGAGTCTATCACCACCAAACAATATATTACATGAAATGTTAAAGGGTCATTAAGAAAAAGAAAGAGGGGGAGGAGAATAAAAAATATGAACAATAATATGGCAGTAACTACATATCTATCAACAGTTGCTTTAAATGCAAATGGATTAAATGCTCCAATCAAAAGACATATGGTAGCTAAATGGATAATAAAACAAGACCTTTACATATGCTGTCTGCAAGAGACTCACTTCAGATGAAAAGATACACAGACTGAAAATACTGGGATGGAAAAAGATATTTCATGAAAAATGGAGACAAAATGAAACAAAAAAGCTTGGGTAGCATACTTAAGCCAGACAAAATAGACTTTAAAACAAAGACTATAACAGGAGACAGAGAAGGACCTGGCAACTCTGCTTCTGGGTATTTATCCCAAGAAACCCAAATGCTAAATCAAAAAGACATATACATTCTTAATTGCCCATCAGTAGAGGAGTGGTTAAAGAAGTGGTGCATAAAAATGATGGAATGTGACTCAGCCATAAAAAAGAATGAAATCTTGCCATTTGAGGCAACATGGATGGACCTAGAGGGTGTTGTGCTGTGTGAAATAAGTCAGACAGAGAAAGACAAATGTCAGGTGGTTTCACTTATCTGTGGAATCCAAAAAATGAATGAGCAGAACAGAAACAGACTTAGATACAGAGAACATTTTGACAATTGCTAGATGGAAGATGGGTTGGGGAGATGGGTGAAAAAGGTGAAGGGATTTAGAAGTACAAATTGGTAGTTACAGAATGGTTATGTAAAGTACAGTGTAGGGAATTTAGTCAATAATGTTCAATAACTGTATATGGTATCAGGTTGGTACTAGATTTATTGGGGTGATCATGTTATATCAATGTCTAATTATGGGGTTGTATACATGAACTAATATATTATGTCAATTGTGTTTTAAAAATTAAAAGTAAATTAAAAAGTAAGGGAAAAACCCAAATAGCTGGAAAATTTCACTTTTCAGGCAATTGTTGGTATAGTTCTAAAAGGATTTTTTTTTTTTGGCTGATGTTTAAGATTTAACATAAAACAACACAATTTGATTTATAATTATTTGAGTCTCAGTGTATTAATACATTGGTTAGTGAGCGGTTCCTGACTGAGGGAATTAGAAAACAAATGATAATTTCATTTACAAAATAATATACATTTTTCTTCCAGCTCTTCCTCCAAAGCCACCTAAGCCAATGACTTCAGCTGTTACAAATGGAATGAAGGACAGTTCTGTTTCTCTTCAGGATGCGGAATGGTACTGGGGGGACATTTCAAGGTAACTAGAATGCTACTATAATGGAATGCATGTTTTAAAAAGTCATTTTTGAGAATTAGTAGTTAAAATGAAACATTGTAATGTCCCCTTAGTTGTTATGTAAAGATTACCATTTAAGAGATTGTGTAAGAAAATCTCAAAAGTTTCTAAATGCTTTTCTTCCCACAAAAAAGTAACAATCTTTGAATTATAAGTGTGATTTTACTTTTAACTCTATATTGAAGATAGATTTCTGAATAAATTATATATACACTTAAGATATAGTTGCACATGTTTTAGGATAAAAGATACTTATAGGTACTTAATTTTCCTTACCTTTTGTTTCTAAGGCACTGGTTCCACAATCTTTACATGTGCAAGAATCAATTGGGGTGGGATCCAGGAATCTGCATTTAACAACCACCCCAAGTGATTTTGATGCACTCGTCACACGCCTCATTTTGGGAAACAGGACTCTAGGACAGATTTGCTCTTTTGGTAAAATGTGGTTTTGGAAAATTTTGAATCTAGAGAATATATACACTTAAATATGTAGGTTGGCAAAAGTAGATTTACGGTTACACTGGCATCCTTTTGAGTTAAAGCTATTGTAATAATCATAACCTGCATATCTTTTCCCATATGAACAACTGTAAAACCACTTTTACTCACTCATGTATATATTCTAAATTTGAATATTCTATTTTCTTGTTTTTAAAAAGCACTATACATTTCTGCCAAGTCAGGTTTCAGGTTGATACTGTATTTCTCAATATTCTTGCCCTTATCTTTCGCTTTTTTATTCTCTCCTATTACCAAAGTGGCACTCATTTTTTCTTTTTTTTTATAATTTGAACCATTTTAAAATGTATAATTTAGTGGCATAAAGTGCATTTAAATGTTGTTCAGTCATCACCACCATCCATCTCTGGAACTGTTTCATCTCCCCCAAATGAAACTCTGTACCCATTAATAATACACTAACTCACCTTTCCTCTTACTCTCTCCCTAGGCCCTCCCTGGCAACCACCATCCTACTTTCTGTTTTTATAAATTTGACTACTATAGATACCTCATATAGTATACAATATTTATTTATTTGTGACTGGGTTAGCATAATGTCTTTAGGGTTTATCCATGTCGTAGCATGTGTCAGAATTTATTTCATTTTTTAAACCTGAATAATACTTCATTTTTATTTATTTATTTGTTTGTTTGTTTGTTTATTTATTTATTTATTTATCTGGACATTTGGCTTTGATGTGTGTTTGGGTTGATTCCAGCTTTTGGCTAGTGAATAATGCTGCTATGAACTTTGGTGTATACATGTTCAAGTTCCTTTTTTCATTTCTTTTGGGTATATACCCAGAAATGAGATTACTGGGTCACATGCTAATTCTATATTTAATTTTTTGAGGAAGACAATATGTTTTATATTATCAGAAAAATTTTATTTTAACATTGTATAATAAAAGGTTCTCTTACACTTAAATACTATTTCAATTTATATTTTAAGACCCTGTGGTTCTATAATTCAGGGTCTTTTATGCCCTGCCATTTTCTTTGAGTATTCTAGTGTTGTTCCTTAAAGTCCCAAATCAGCTCTGTAGAGGAATTTATCAGTATAAATTCATATTGGAGGATATTGTATTGAAAGATTGTGAATTTAGTGAGTCCCCCCCTGCCATCAGACACAGCCACCAGCGTTGCTTTAATATAACCTTCTTTCTAAACACCTGCTGGTTTTTCCTGAAACTCTGCAAGTTCAGACTTGCAGAAGGAATCCCTAAAGGCTTAATGGAAACACTATCCCCTATAGACAGTTGAAATCTGGAAAAGTTTAAGATGCAAACAGCCCTTCCTTAGATTGCATAACACTGAAAATCAAAACAGAATGAACATATCTAGGGGGAGGAACTAAATGACCTCTGAAGGCCCCATGATTATAAAACCTTAAACATACCCACCTCCCAATAATCCTTAGTAATAATAAGAAAACAAATGATGCTTACTTTTTTTCCCATTTTTTAAAATAATTCTTCAGGGAGGAGGTAAATGACAAATTACGGGACATGCCAGATGGTACCTTCTTGGTCAGAGATGCCTCAACAAAAATGCAGGGAGATTATACTCTGACTTTGCGGTGAGTATAATGTAGCATTTTGGTTAGTGTTTTACTAGCATTATTTATTTCTGGGAATATAAAAATTTCTGTATTTTATTTACATCTTATATATATATATATTTATTATGTTTTTATTTAATCTAGATACATAATTTTAGTTGTTTAAACTTTTCTATACATTAAATATTTAAATGTCTTATAAAATGACAATGTTTATTTTTATGTAGCAATAAAGTAAAAAAGCTAAAATTCTTAGTAAGAAAATAAGATGTATACTGTTGACCTTCTGAGTGAAGCAGAAACCATGTGCACAGCCTAAGGTTATTAACGATATATTGAGAATCCACCTCTCTAATAACCCTATCATTTCTTTAATGTAGACTTCAAAGAGTTAAAACTTAACCTTATTTGGGTTGATGATGATAGGTAGAAGATAAAGCAATTCTTAGTCTGTATCATGCTGTCCATGTGGTCCTATTAGAATCTCATAGCCCTGGCTGGTGTAGCTCAGTGGAGTGAGCGCGGGCCTGCGAACCAGGCAGGTTCGATTCCCAGTCAGGGTACATGCCTGGGTTTCAGGCCGGTTCCCTGCAGGCCAGTTCCCAGCAGGGGACACACGAAAGGCAACCATACATTGATGTTTCTCTCCCTCTCTCCTTCCCTTCCCCTCTAAAGATAAATAAATGAAATCTAGAAAAAAAATAAAAGAATCTCATAAGTGGTGGGTGTTTCACTTTGTATATTTACAAAGATGGAACATATATTTTAAAATATTAGGAAAATTGCTTTAGATATTTCTGCAATTAATTTTAACAATTAAAATAGTCTAATTACAATAAAGTTGTTTTTAAAAGAAGAATAATAACAGTAACAGTAACAATTTCCTTGTATTAAGCATTTTACATGTAATATTTATTTCTCACAACCACCTTATGTGGTGTAGATATTAATATTTCTATTGTATAGATGAGGCAACTGAAGCTCAGCCTGGTTAAGAAACTTGCCCAAAGACACATAGCTAGTAAGTGACAGAGGATGAGTTCAAAGGCAGATTTATCTGGCTCCTTGCTGCCTTTCCATCCTGGTATCTTTAAGGAAAGCAATCCTGCCCTGGCTGGTGTGGCTCAGTGGATTGAGTGCTGTCCTGCAAACCAAAGGGTCACCGGTTTGATTCCTAGTCAGGGAATATGCCTGGGTTGTGGGCCAGGTCCCTGGTTAGGGGGTGCATGAGAGGCAACCACACACTGATGTTTCTTTCCCTCTCTTCCCCTCTAAAAACAAAAGAAATAAAATCTTTAAAAAAAAGAGAAGTAATCCTGTATTTTATGCTAGAAATTTGAAGTCACTATATTAGTTTCAGGTAAAGGTATTAAGAAGTTAATACTTTAGGACTTCAGTTCTGCTGAGGAATGATCAATGTTTTACATTGGTTCATTCAACATAATTTTTTTCTACCCTAATCAGACTTCTGTCTTACCATTCTACAGGGACTGGTAAACTAGTGGCCACTACTCTCTTACCTTACCTGACCTATTAGCAGCATTAGTCATACTCTTCTGATTTTCTTTGTAGTTTTAGGCCATTCCTTTACTCAATATCTAAAGGTTAATTGTTCCCCAGTTCATACTTAGGCCTTTTCTTCTCTGAATTCATTCTCCCACAATGAAGCTTGTGCTGTCCCATGTCTTTTTTTAAAGATTTTATTTAGAGGACTTCTGCCAAGATGGAGACATAGGTAGAAGCACTGCACCTTCTCACACAACTAAGTTTAAAAATAACAAAGTTTTAGCAACAAAAACGCAGCCAAACCACAGAAAATTGAACTACACGGAAGTCTGACAACAACGAATCACTCACCTAAACTGGTAAGAGGGGCAGAGCCAGCAGCAGAGCAGGGCCGAGCAGGAACGATCCACCAGACCGACCCGCGCTCACAACCCACGTGCGCCAGCAGCTGTGGGCGGATCCCAGGTGTGAAGAAGCAGGTGGACCCACTGAGGGCTGATCTTGCTCACATTTGCGCACAGATAAACCGGTGAAGGAGCTAGCAGTGAGACGGACGGCGCAGGCCCCAGAGGCAGGAAGCAGCAGAGGGAACCACCATTGTCCTTCTCTGACCCTGCCCCCACATACAGCGTCACAAACCAGTGACCTGGGTGGCCCTGCCCTGGTGAACAACTAAGGCTCCACTTCTCATACATAACAGGCACAAACAGATCAAAACATGGCTCAAGAACAACTCAGAGCCCCAGAGCCCATAAATCTAAGCAATGAAGAAATAGCCAAACTTTCAGATGCACAGTTCAAAACACTGGTGATCAGGATGCTCACAGAACTGGTTGATTTTAGTCACAAATTAGAGGAACAAATGAAGGCTAAACTAATTGAAATGAAGGGAAATACACAGGAAACCAATAGTAATGGAAAGGAAACTGGGACTCAAATCAAAGGAGTGGACCAGAAGGAGGAAAAAAATGACCAAACAGAAAAGGATGAAGAAACAAGAACTCAGAAAAATGAGGAGAGGCTTAGGAACCTTCAGGACATCTTTAAATGTTCCAACATCCAAATTATAGGGGTACCAGAAGGGGAAGAGGAACAGCCATGAATGGAAAACTTATTTGAACAAATAATAAAGGAGAACTTCTCCAATCTGGCAAAGGAAATAGACTTCCAGGAAATCCAGGAAGCTCAGAGAGTCCCAAAGAAGTTGGACCCAAGAAGGAACACACCAAGGCACATCATCATTACATTAGCCAAGATTAAAATGAAGGAGAGAATTCTAGAAGAAGCAAGAGATAAGGGGACAGTCACCTACAGAGCAGTTCCCATCAGACTGTCAGCTGATTTCTCAAAAGAGACCTTACAGGCAAGAAGGGGCTGGAAGGAAGTATTCCAAGTCATGAAATCCAAAGACCTACGTCCAGGATTGCTCTATTCAGCAAAGCTTTCATTTAGAATGGAAGGGCAGATAAAGTGCTTCTCAGATAAGATCAAATTCAAGAAGTTCATCATCCCCAAGCCCTTATCATATGAAATGTTAAAGGGACTTACCTAAGAAAAAGAAGATAAAAAAGATGAACAGTGAAAGGACAGCAAACTCACAGTTATTAACAACCACACCTAAAACAAAAGCAAACTAAGAGGACAGCTAGATCAGGAGCAGAACCATAGAAATGAAGATCACATGGAGGGTTAGCAACAGGGGAGTGGGAGAAGGAGAAGGGGAGAGAAGGTACAGGAAATAAGTAGCATAGATGGTAGGTAGAAAATAGATAGGGGGGAGTGCAAGAATAGTATGAAAAATAAAGAATCTAAAGAACTTGAGACACGTGGTCATAAACTAAAGGGGGTGAATGGTGGGGGAGGGGTGTGCAGGGTTGAGGGGAATGAAGGGGGAAATAGAACAACTATAATGGCATAATTAATAAAATATATTTTAAAAATATAAATAAAAAGTGAAAGAAAAGAAAATAGAAAAAAGATTTTATTTATTATTTTTAGAGGGGAAGGGAGGGAGAAAGAGAAGGAGAGAAACATTAATGTGCAAGAGATACATTGATTAAGTTGACTCTTGCACGCCCCCATCCCAGGCACATGCCCTGACCAGCAATTGAATCAGTGACTTTTCCATTCACAGACTGGCACTCAATCCACTGAGCTGCATCCAAGGCAGTGTGCTGTGGTTTTAATATACAATTATGTGGTGATGATTCATAAACTTTATCTCTAGCTCTGACCTTCAGAACTTCAGATGCATTTGCCCAGTTGCCTGCTTGCTTTGCCACTAGATAACTAGGGGATATACTAATTTTAGCAAGGGCAATGCAAAATTTATGTCAAACCCAACTCCTCCTACCCAAACTGTTTCTCTTCAAGACCTTTTTAAAGAAATAGAACCACTATCTCTACAGTTACTCAAGCCTCAAGTCTTTTTCCCTCTCTTTCTCTAACCCTCACATTGAATTCATCATTAAACAAGTCTTGCCAACTCTATCCCCAAATTTATATTCATAATCTCTTCACATTTCTCTGTCATCTAAATCTTGCTTCATCTTTTCAGTCACCTCCTAGCATCATCTTTTCAGTCACCTCCTAGCATCTTAAAATTTCTAATCTTTCCCACCTCTGTTGAACATTTTCTGCATAGCACCCAGAGTGATAATTTTAAGATATGAATCTGATTTCTCCTTTGCTTAAAACTCTTTTAAGAGTTTCTTTGCTGCATCTAAGGTAAAGAATTTAGATTTTATTCTAACTTACTGTATTTAACCCAGTCTTGGCCTCCTTCTTACACTTCCTTTCTTGTCATTCTCTGTCTGTCCATTACTAGCCTTTCTGTATCTCAAGACAAGTGAGGTTTATTCCTGCCTTAGGATTTTGAAATAGCTGTTCTGTTTGCTCTTTGAAATAACTGTTCTTTCTGATCTTTGCATAGTTGGTTCCTTCTTTTCATTTAGATCTCTACATACATGCCACCTCTTCAGATCTTCTGAATCACTCAATCCAAAGTAGCCAACCAAGGATGTATATAGCCTCAATTTACTTCTCTCTGGGCTGCTCACTGTTTTCACCTAATCTTCCAACTTGTTTATCTCACCCCCACAAAAATTTAAGTTCTCTAAGATTGGGGACTTTGTTCAATCATAGCTATATCCCCAGAGTCTAGATTAGTGTGTGATAGTGGATAGGCATTAGATAACAGATGCCTAATAAATAGATACTAAATGAATGAATGTTCTTATGTATCTGCAAAATGGTTTTAATCTTATGCTAAGGTACTCTTTTACAATGGCTAGATTCCTCATTACAACCAATTAAAAGCAACAATTTTTATATCTTGGGAATGAGGAAAAGAGCCTGCATAATTATGTAATTTATCTAAAGTTTCAGTGCTTTTAAGGGAAAAAGGCCAGGGCGGGGCCCCACTTAAAGCTTTCTAGTCTAGAGCCACTGCGTTAGAGACCTACAGCTGGAAGGAATCTTTGATATTACCTGGTTCATCTAGGTTTCTCCAGATACAGGAATTCTCTGTATAGTGTTTTTCAGAAAGGGCCATTACTGAGTTTGCATGTGATCTTTCAGTCATAGGGAGCTAGCATGTTCTTTTTTAGGCAGACCATTTTATTTAGAGGATCATCTTTCTGCTTTATATTGTGCTAGGGCTGGGGTTATGAACATAAGTAAAACATGAATTTTCCTTAAGAGTTCATAATCCAGGTATGTAATGGTGGAATAGGAGAGGTGCATTTATACCATATCTTAATGCAGTGTGCTAAGTGTTATATTAGAGTTCTGTCTCCATTCTCCTTTTCCCAGCCCCCGGTAACCATTGTTCTGTTTTCTGTCTCTGAATTTGACTATTTTAGTTAATTAATATAAGTAGAATCACATAATATTTATCCTTTTGTATATGGCTTATTTAATGTAGAATGATGTCTTTTAAGTTCATACATGTCATAGCATATGTTAGCATTTCCTACCTTTTTAAGGCTGAATAATATTTTGTTGTATTAGATATACTATGTTTTGTTTATTGGTTGGTTGACATTCGCAAAGAATATTTTAAGATTTTCATGTGTCTAGCACAAGGTCTTACATATAATAGGTACTCAGTAAACATTTGAAGGAAGGATTAAATAAAAGGAAGAAAAAGAATTTTTCTCAGGGGAAATGACTGTTGAACAAGGCCTTGATAGATTTTGCTAGGCAGGAAAGTGCTGGTCTTAATTCAATTTAGTAAATACTCATTGCTCAGGACTAGTTACTCTGCAGAAAAGCTAATAATGGGTTAAAACTTTTGTTTCAAGGAAGGCAGACTAGTAATGGTAAAGGGAATAAAAAATGCTTTGAATTAAACTAAAATAACAGAAGTACAAACAGTGTGCTTTGAGGGCTTAAAAAAGGGCAAGCAGTAGCTTGTTGAGAGAATATAAAAAGCTGTTCACCATGGAAGAAATTGCATTTGCAGTGTATTTTGAACAGGGGATGGGTTTGGATATGTAGAAAGTTGGGGGATGCATTTGCAGGATTAGGTAACAATAGGAAAAATATATAGAGGTGAGAAACGATAGTCTTGTTCAGAGAGATGCAGTTCCATTTGGTTAGTGAGTGGAGTTTATAAAGAGGAAAAAGTGATGAGGGGGATAGAAGGGTAGAATGTTGGAAAAGGGTCATGTTGATGAGGGCCTTGAATTCTAAAACTTGGAGTTTGTATTTAATGTTGTAGATAGGCAGGGGGAACCATTGCCATTTTTTCAGCAGGGAAGTTATATGCACAGGCTATATTTGAATAGAAAGAATAACAGAAGATAGATACTTACTAGTAGAGTTAGAAGACTATTGAGGGGTAATGGTGATCCAGAAGAGGATTTATTCTTTAATCATTTAATTTTTAATGAGTGCCCACAGTGTTAATAAGCACTGCTCTAGGAAAAGGAAACGATGAGAAGCCAAATATGGTCTCTTGTCTATAGTGTTCATGTTCAGGGGTAGGGGTAGGTGTCGGGGTAGGAGGTCCCTGGCTGGGTGGCTCAGTTGTAGTGTCATCTGTGCACCAGAAAGTTGTGGGTTCATTCCCAATCCCTAGTCAGGGCACATACCTGGGTTGTGGGTTCAGTCCCTGGCGGGGTGCTTACAGGAGGTAACCTGTCGGTGTTTCTGTCACATCGATGTTTCTCTCTCTCCCTTCCTTTCTCTCTAAAAATCAATTAAAACAAAATTTTTTAAAAAAAGAAGTAACAGTTAATGGAGTGCTATAAAGAGAATTAAAAGGGCTATATGATAGAGAATATGAAGAAAGGGAATTTAAGATAGTTTTGAGAAGGAAGGCCTCTATGAGGATATGACTTCTGAAAACTTAAGGATTAGAAAGATCCAGCCAGAAAAGTGTTCTAGGGAGAGGGAACAGAAAATGCAAAGACACTGATTTGGGGAAGATTTGGTGAATCATTGACTACGAAGACCACTGTGGCTGGCTTTCAGTGTGAACCACAGAGTGGTGGGAGATGAAGCTGAAAGTGGGAAGCTAGCTACAGAGAGCCTAATGAGCCATGGGAAGGTACTTGAATTTTATTTCTAAGTATAAAAAAATAATAAGGGCTTTTAATGAAGGGAATGACATGATTGAAACACTGAATACACTATATTAGGATGGTGCCTCCAAGAAAGGAATTGAGTCAAAGTAAGGTAGTGGAGCTAAGAGCAAAAGGGATTTGATAATAGAATATGTATGAGGTTGAGAGGGAGTTGAAGGTGGTTTGAGCCTGCTGGGCTTAGAATGCATGTGCCATTTATAGAAATAGGAAGTACTCTCAGGAACAGTGTTTTATTGGGGAAGTGGGGAAGATGTTGATTTTAGCTGCTCCAGAACTTCTAGGTTCAGAAGTATAGGTTTGGTGCCTACAAGAGAATAGACAGCCAGAAAAAGATTCAGTACCTTCAGTATCATCTACATAGAATATATGGGGGAAGAGGGTAGAGGCTGAAGGCAAGTTCTTTTAGGGAATAACTGTGTTTAGCAGCAGGAAGGAAGCAGTTAAAGAGCATTCTAAGAGTTTGAGAGAAAAGAATATCACAGAAGTCATGGGAGAATGAAATATTAAGAAGGATGTGGGGGGGCAGCAAGAAGGAAAGGAGAGTAGAAATTTTGCTGCAAAGAAACTGAGCCTGGGGTAGAGGGGTGGGGCAGAGTCTCAATTTGGTAAGTCATTGGTGACCCTCAAAGAATAACAATGAGAATAAAATCTGACTGGAGAGAGTAAGTGATCAAGTAGAGGTTTTTCAAGTCAATAACTGCTGTTAAAATCAGTAACTAGTATTCATTGTAGAAAATCTGGATAGTTAACAGATCTTTAGGAATCTGCTTTATGCCAGGCATTGGGCCTGATGCTAGGATATAAGAAGGAATGTCATGGTTCTCCGTTTCAAGATTATGTGAGGGAGAGAGACATATAATTAGAAATTCACCATTCTTGTTTCTTCATATCTTCATTTCCTTCCTCCCTTGCTTAAGAGTCCATGGTTCGTTATTAAAATAACCCTTGTGAATATATCTCAGCAAACTTGCTCCTCTCTCCCTCCATTTTAGTCACCTTACTATATTCCAATACTTGGCAAATTCAACTCTGTCTATTCCCTCCTATACCTGGACAGCCAAATTTGAAGAAAAATATACCATGCTGACTGGTCTTGAAAACGGAAAAGGTGGTGTTCTTGGCTGCTTGTCACCTACCAGCCCCAATAAGCAGAGACAGGGATTGAATCTTTATGGGCACTTGATTCAGATGGCTGGTGATCTGAGAAGACGGCGAGTTTGTACCCTAAGAGAGTATCTTAAACTCCATTTTAAACCAACCCTTTTTATAAGGAGAAGAAAAGTGTAGGTAAGGGGTTTGGAATTCAGGGAAAAAGTTTCAGATAAAAGCTACAGGATTCTTTCTTCTGTGTGGTGGGTAGTAGGCAGGTGGTGGGTGTCTCACCCTGGAGAACAGTGGCTCAAATATCATCTTGATTACTTGCAGTCCTCCTGAGGTACAAAGGTGGAACTGCTTGTGGTCTCCTGGAGTCAAGGTGGGTCACACTTTCAGTTCTTGAAACAATAGCTTTTCACATGCATTGATTACTAAGCTTATTAGCTATTACCTGAAACGAAAAATTTTCCAACATTTGAGTCCCCCATCAGTCTCACATTTAAATTTGTGACTACTAATCTTAAGCAGGACTTTAAGCAGTACTTTAGTCCTGCTTAGATGAATTTCTGCATCTCCCCAACCTATTTGCTTCCCCACTTTCCTAGATGACAATTTCACATGTACTTTTTTTCTCTTCAAATCAACAACACATCTTCCCCTTTTATTTACAGAAGTTGCTGAGAAATGAAAGCTGTGTGAAGAGATCTAACTGCCTTATGCTACTATTGCCAAGTTATCAACATATTTGCACTTGAATGTGAAAATTGCCTTTCTCTTGGTCCAGCAGGGAGACTGACTGTTCATGTTTTTGTTGAGGATCTCCCTCTTGAGGACTGGATCCCAACTCTATCTTAAATTTATTCAAGGACACTGCCTTGGGAATTATCTTGTCTTTTTTTTGGATCAACAGTTTTTGTCTCTCTACTGAGTCACCATTAGCATATAAATATGCTCTACTCTCCCATTTAAGAATAGTAAATAAAGAAAATTTCCTGACCCTATTTCTCTGTCCAGCTATTTTCCTATTTTTCTGCTCTTATTTACAGCAGTATTCTTCAAGATAGTTGTCCAAGGCATTTCTTTTTCCTCTGTCATTCTCTTTAATCCATTCCAGTCAGGTTTCCATCTTAGCATTACACTGAAACCACTTCGTCAGTATCACTTAGTGATCTCTACTTTGTCAGCCCCAGGTCAGTTACCCAGTTGACCATTTTCTCTGTTGAAATGCTTAAAAAAATTTTTTTGTTAAAACTCTTAGTTCTCCTTTTACTTCATTAATTGCTCTCTCTTGGTTTCCTTTGCTGGTTCTTCAGTTCCCTGACCAGTAAACATTGGTGAACCCTGGGGCCTAGACCTTGATCTCTTCTCTTGTTGAGCTATACTTATCTTCAGATAACATCTATAGGGTGACTGTTTTTATCCCTATAGTCCAGACCTTCTTCTGAACTTCAGATTCTTCCAGTAGGCTGCTGGACCAGTCATCTGCTCTTGGATGTTCACCAGGCATCTCATCCCTAACCTGTCTAGAGGCAAAATGTTTTTTCCTGTTTAAATATATATTTTTTAAATATAGCCTTCCTTTTCAATAAATGACAATCCCATACTTCTAATTGCTTAAGGTGAAAACCTTGAAATCATTCTAATTTTATCTTTTTCTTTTCTCTCATACCCATATTTAGGCCATTAGCACATTCTGTTAGCTCTCTTCAAAATACAGGGTCCAGCAGAAGTAATGCCTACTTGAATGTAGTTGGTTGGTAGGTTAATAATACGGGTGTAATAATTTATAGTTTTAATTTGAACATGTCATCTAAAACGTCACATGGTACGCTTGAGTCTAATACTATTATATTACAGAATTATATGCTTATGATTTTGTAAAAAGAGATTTTATAATAAAAAGGGGGTCATTATTTGTGCTGGACCCTGTATATTCAGTATCCCATCATTTCTCAGTGTCTCCACTGCTATTATCCTTGTTTAAGACATCATCTTCTCTTGCTCAGATTATTTTAATAGTCTGCCTACTGATCTTTTCACTTCTACCCCTGCCCACTTTTCATGGTCTTTTCTCAATTCAGCAGCTAGTGAGTCTTTTAAAACACAAGATAAAAGATACCATTCTGCTCAGAACCCTCTCATGCCTCCCCATCTTACTCAGTGAAAGCCAGAATCCTTACAATGGCCTATAGACTATTACATGATCTACACATGTCTGACTTTATCTGCTACTACTCTCCCTTTTTCTAATTCAGCCCCAGCATCATTGGCCTCCTTGCTGTTTTTCAAATATGTCAAGCTTGCTTCTACCGCAAGGGCTTTGCACTGTTGTTCCCTTCTGTCTGGAAAACTTTCCCTCCAGATATCTGCTGTGCTGTCGCTTAGTTTAGACTCTGAACAGAGTGGTTTTCCCTTGTGCAACGTAAATAAAATAGCAGTTTCTTCACTCCCAGAACTGTCTCTTCCCTTTACTCTAAATTTTTCCCATAGGATTTATTACCATTTGATAGTTTATTTTTATGTCCTATGTTGATGAGAAATTCTTTATGCTCTTTATAAGCTTAAAGATGGAGATATGTTCTTCTTGCTTCTAAACTGTAAGTTCTATGAAAGCATAGATTATAGATAGCTTGTTTGTCACTATATCTACCTAGAGTCATATAGTTCCTGGCACATAGTAGATGTTCCATAATTTTTTTGAATGAGTGAGTGCCTTTTAACTTTGCTTTAGCAGAGACACCGGCTTGCATTTATTGTGAGTATATGTGGGGTGTACTCACCTATAGGAATTACGTATGATTATGTGGTCCTTCTAATGTACATTTTATAGGAATAATTTTTCATCTATCTAAATACTTACCTTCAAAGCATTATTTGATTCAAATCAATCCATAAATTCAAACTTCTTGTATTTGAACTTTCATACAGATCCCAGTACCTCATTTATCATGTATAATAGCATGGCATAAATTAGAGGCATTTTCCCCCTCATTTAGTCTGCATGTTGCTATAAGAAGAGTTGAATGGAAATTGTGCAGTATTTTGCTAAGATACAGTGATTCAACCTGATTTTGTTTTAGATTATACCTTAAAGGACTTAACAAAACATTGCTATTTTAAGCTTTGGTTATAAATTACCTTTTAAGGCACCATTGGATAGAACTCAGTAAACAGAATTGGTTAAAACTATTCAAGAATCAAACTACACTCATCTAATGTAAATGGCTCTTCCAATGCTATACTTTATAAAACAGCTGAATGACTTTGAATCATTTACATACTGTGTGGCTTAGAGAGTAATTTCCAAGAATTATAAGCAAATATAAAAGACAAAGTAATGTAAGATCTAGATAAATTACTCAGTCATAAATCATTCAAGCAGCTTAATTTTGTTTGGTCATTGACGATAAAACCTTGAGTGTTGTTGGTGATTGTGTGACAAATGTTTGTCACCCCCCTTCATATAGAGATGGCTTCTGCTTCCCTCCACAGACACACAGCCATGTAGCTCTGGGTCCTAAATAGGTTGTTTCTGTTCTTCCTTAAAATATATTAATAGAATTTAAGTTAGATAATTCATTCAGAAAATAAACTAAACATACAATACAGTATTTTTCTTAAGTGATTATATTGACCTTTAGTAAGATATTTATAGACAAAAGAAATAGTTGTAAAAATAGCATGATATTATGTATACTTTTACACACATAATTTTATATACCTTTTTGTGTTTTAGCCTCAACATAATAAAACTTGTTTATTATGTGACATCAAGCTTTTATATCCTCATATGAAAGTAGTACTTCAGTAGAATGGTGGGGAAAAAAAATCTACCCTTGTTGTCTTGTTGTTCACAGGAAGGGAGGCAATAATAAGTTAATAAAGATCTATCATAGAGATGGTAAATATGGCTTTTCCGATCCTCTGACATTTAATTCAGTGGTGGAGCTCATTAACCACTATCATCATGAATCTCTTGCTCAGTACAATCCCAAACTTGATGTGAAGCTGATGTACCCAGTGTCAAAATACCAACAGGTATGATTACAAAAGTTCTTGATAGCTATTTAGCAAGTCATTATTTAAGAGCCTCATTTGATTTTTTTTATCAGGTTTATCAGAAAAAAATCAACTTAAAATTTTCTACTGAAGATTTAAGAATTCTAGGACTTATTTTGTGGCAACTATTAATAGCTTACTGTATATATTTATTAACTATGTAAATATACTTTTACTTATATTTTGTTTATACTCTTCATTTTTAAATTAATAATTTTTGTTGTGTTATAAAGACTGATCTTAGTGTTAACAAAAGAATTTAGCACATTTGCATGCTTGATGTTACTACAGTGGCTTAAATTTACAGTAGAAATACAATTAAAAATAAATAGATAAAAAAATTTAAAAAATAAATTTGTAAATATGAACATTTATGTTAGAATTGTTAATATTCTTTATTTCTTTTGTTTGCCTGCATAGGATCAGTTGGTAAAAGAAGATAATATTGATGCAGTAGGTAAAAAACTGCAGGAGTACCACTCTCAGTATCAGGAAAAGAGTAAAGAATATGACAGGCTATATGAAGAATATACCAGAACATCTCAGGTTAGTACAGTTTTGTTATTTAGGCCAATAAGTGTGCAGCATTACAGTTACATCAGATTTTCTTGAATTTGCCTGACATTTTTTAGTTGTCTTAATATCTTAAATAGTCTTTTTGAGACTTTGATGATATAAATATCTCTCCCATTCATTAGTCAGTATTTTATTGGTTGAGGATATATTTTATATCAGTATTAACTAGATAAGGTTTGACTGCAAGTGACAAAAAAATAACAAAATAACAAAAGCTTCCACTAGAAATTTATTTTTCTTTTGTGCATAGGTAGTTCGGGGGTTTTATGGAAACTCTGAAATCATTAGGTCCCAGGGTTCTTCTGTCTTGATGCAGCCATTGACAACTATATCCTAGTAAACAAGAAGGAAGAATAGGAAAGAGAAAGGAATATTTCCTATTTTTAAGGTTATTTGCTAGAAATACAAACTGCTTCCACTTTCCCCCCACTGGATAGACATGGCTACCACATCGTGGCTAAGCTGCAGGGGATGTGGAAGAAGTCTTCTTTTTTTTTTTTTCTCTTAAGATTTTATTTCTTTATTTTTAGAAAGAGGAGAAGGAAGGGAGAAAGAAAGGGAGAGAAACATCAGTGTGTGGTTGCCTCTCACGTGCCCCCTACTGGGAACCTGGCCCACTACCCAGACATGTGTACTGACTGGGAATGGAACCGGTGATCCTTTGGTTTGCAGCCCGTGCTCAATCCACTGAGCTACACCAGCCAGGGCAGGAAGTCTTCAATAACCATGAAAGAATGAGGGAGTTTGTGTTTATTGATTTTGAGTGATTTTTAAGATATACTAAGTAAAAAAGCAAGTTATAGAAAAATGTATGTAGTATCCTTTCATTTATGGTTTAAAAAACAGAGAGTAGAGGGTATTATAGGTGTACATGTTAAAAAACATGCTCAGAATGTTTCTAGCCAGAAACTGATATATCCTCTGGGTAAGATCATTAAGACAGTAAGAGTCCAAAAGTAGAAAACTTACCTTTTATATATCCTTTATATATTTGATTTATTCTTTCTGTGTGTATGTGTTACCTTCTTAAAATACATAAAACTAACTGAATTAGAATTCAGAAGATTTATTTTCTAATCCTGGTTATATTAACAATTGCTTGTATCCCTTGAGAGAATCTGTGTTTAAAGTTCCCATCTTTAAGGTGGAGATAATGGCAACCCCAACTATATTTGAATGAGAGTATGTGGGAGAGAGACAGAGAATCTGGTTTAAAAGTTCAGTATGATAACCCAAAAATGTTTCTTGAATATCTAGTCTACCCATGATACTAATTCCTCAGTTGTAAGACTTCCATTCAGTCAGGTTCAGGTGGTTCTGAATGATGGTCGTTCTGTAGTTTAGTTGTAATTTTGATATGGTTGTGAGAGGAGGCCAGTACCCTATTCACCTGTGCTGCCATCTTGATGGGAAGTTTGGACCTCATTTCTTAAACTCTCTTCTCGCTGTACTCCAGCCACACTAGCCCCCTTGCTGTCCCTTGAATATACTAGACCTGTTTCCTCTCTTCGTGTATTTGCACTGGTGGTTCCTTGGCTTAAACACATTCCCTTACCCCCAGATAGACAGTCACCTGGCCAGCCCCTCAGTTCTTCAAGTCTTTCCTCAAATGTTGTCATCAAAATAAGGCCTACCAACTTTATTTCAAATCGTAACTCATATTCCAAATTTCTTTTCCCACTCTACTTCTTTTCATAATACTCGTTACCTACTAACAAACGGTGTACTTTATTCACTTACCATGTCTGTTATTTATTGTCTGTATAACCCCTTCAATCATAAGTTCCTAGAGGGCAGAAAAAATGTTTTAAAAGATTTTTTAAGCTTATTTTTAGAGAGGCGAAGGGAGGGAAAAAGAAAGGGAGAGAAACATCAATGTATGGTTGCCTCTTGCAACCCCCTGCTGGGGGACCTGGCCTGCAACCCAGGGTGTATCCTGGATTGGGAATTGAACCAGCAACCCTTTAGTTTGCAGGCAGGTGCTCAGTCCCTTGAGCCACACCAGCCAGGGTGAGGGCAGAATTTTTTATCTGAGCTTGTTCACTTATATATCCCAAACACTTCAAATAGTGCCTGGTATAGAGTTAGTGTTCAATTATTTTTTAATGAATTTATGGAATAATGAACTAAAAGCACTCCACCCTTGGCAAGGGTATAGAGTCAGACTCATGGTATGAAGTGGAGTCTGGGGAGGGCTAACCCTCCTGTGAGTAGAAGCTAGAAAAATGGCCACTGTTGCATGCAGCTTTGGTTTGGTATCAAGCTGCATTTCTGCTCTCGTGATGGGAGAAAGCAGAGAAAGCTCCACATGTTATGAACATGCTTAGTAATACTGGGGATTTCACAGCAGATTCTATGTTCTGAGCAGCTGAAATGAGACTGGATTCTGGACTTGGAGCATTGGGTGTGGGGGGCGGTCGATGGAGGCAATCAAAAAGCCCCAAGTGGGTTGAATTTAGACGAGGGCTAAATTTCTCTCTGTGAGCATTCAGAGCAGGGGTTGAGCACAGAAGAGCCGTGGAGGCTTAAAGCTTTGGGAAGTGGAGGAAAAGAAGGAGGGTCCAGTGATTAGTAAGTAGTACAGGAGATAAGCTGGGACAGTAAATGTTAGAGATTAAAGAATTGACCTCCTCTGTTCATAAGTGTTACAGACCTCCTTGTGTTACAGTGTTTATTAGTATTGCAGACCTCCTCTTTATTTCTGTGAAATATTAGGTAAAATCTAGATTGCTCTGATGTAAGTGAATTCTTCCCTGATAATGGGAAAGAGATGGTGTATAAGTCAGAGTTGGCACGAGGGGACAAGATGAAAAGACGGCATATGGGGATATTTGACATCTGGATTACATATAATTAGGAGGAAAAGTGATAGGGCTTAATGATGGATTAGGATAAGAGATGGGAATTTGGCAGTGAGGTCATTGGTGGCCTTGGAAAGGCCTGTGGAATGGTGAGTACAGAAGCCAGAATAGGGTGAGTTGGAGTGTGAATGAGAGACGAGGAAAGAGCCATATAAACAACTTTTTCAAGAAGCTTAAACTGTGACTGGGAGAGAATTTAGAGTTCGGGACTTTTTTTTCAGAGCAGTGTAACCAGAACTTGTTTGTATGTTGATGAGAAGGAACCATTAGACTGGGAGAGTTAAGGATGTCAGAGAGGTTGGCTGATGTGATGGGTGAAGTATCTGAGAAAGGAAGCGGAGGTGTTATCCAGAGCACAAGTAAATAAAAGAAGGAAGGAAAGGGGGTGAATACAGGTAGGTTTATAGTTTTGGTGGTAGGCATAGTGGCATTATTTATGGGGGAGCTGCTGCTTTGGCAGTGATACCAAAAACTTTTCTGTTTGCTGCCCTACCAGCGCATATACCAGTGTTAGTAAACTCTAATTAATGGTGTTTTCTTTGAACATACAGGACCAGCGCTTTATAGGTAATTTCTAATCTTACAAGGGAGTCAAGACCCTCCACTGTAATTTCATAATTGTAGAATTTGTAGCTAAATATGTAGATATGGGCATTTCATTATGTTTACTGTATTTTTTGAGATAGGTATGATGTAACTTCAACCATATAGAACATTATAAATGTTTGAGCTTCCCTCATCAGCCAGTCCCCTTATGTTCCAACCCTACTGAGCAATTGCTTACTCCTGAACATACCCTATTATTTCATGTCCATGCCATGCCATGCCTCTGTGTACAATGCTGAATTTTCCCCACCCCAATTCTTTAAGACCTAGCACACTTACTGCCTTCTCCATGAAGCCTCTGTAAAGCTAATTCACCCCATTTGATTTCCTTTACCATGACATGAAACAAAACCTATTAAAGTTTAGAAATCTATTTCACCTGTATATTACAAATCCTCTTATTTATCACCACTTGGTACTTTCTGTATAGTGAGTTTTCAATAATTGTTTGTTGAGATTAATAAATGCTGGATAGTTTAGGAACTATCTAATAAGCACCAAACTTTAAAAATTGCAGACATTCAGGATAGTAATGCTAAAATCTACAGAAGCCCTCAGAGCTCATTGAAATGTATAGGACTACCTGCCTTAGTGCTGAAAGGCTTAGTCTGCTGGGCTTTGTCCTATGGAGTTTGTAGTTTTTCACCTTACTCTGAATCTGATTTTAGCAGCTATTCTTCTCCTTTTTGTTTTCTGCTTTTAATCAGATTAATCTGATGATAAATCTGTTTGGAAAACTACATGCTTTAGAAATGAAAGTAAGAATAATTAGACTTTATAGGGCTCTTCTGGGAATAACACTTTGCATGTTGGTCCATGGTCTCACATCTTGTCCACTCACATCTTCTGGGGGTCAGCAGTACAATAGGCACAAAGGCAGAACTTCGTCCTTGTCTTCAAGCTGTTCAGGGTTAATCCCTCTTAGCAGCAAAGAGGGCTTTCTGTGGTTCTTGGCTATACTTTAGGTAATAATTCTTTTATTTTAGGGTTTGAATGATGCATTTTGCATATAAGTAATAAGAGTAGGAGTTCAATAAAGGGTCTTGTTTTTAGCCCAGTGATTTTCAACGAGTGTACTACAAGAATTTTTACATATTTATTTATTTTTTAATCCTCACTTGAGGATGTTTATTGATTTTAGAGAGAAAGGATTTGTTTACTGATTTTATTGATTTTAGAGAGAGAGAGTGAGAATTGATTAGTTGCCTCCCATACACTCCCTAGCTGGACATTGGATCTGTAACTTAGGTATGTGTTCTGACAGGGAATCTTACTTCCAACCTTCTGGTGCACAGGATGATGTTCTAACCAACTGAGCCACCTGGCTGGGCCACGAGAATTTTAAAAACATGTAATACCTGCCTGTTTAGTTCTGGCTGGTGTGGTTCAGTGGATTGAGTGTCAGCCTGTGAACCAAAGGGCCACCCATTCGATTTCCCAGTCAGGGCACATGTCTGGGTTGCGGGCCAGGTCCCCAGTTGAGGGTGTGTGAGAGGCAGCCACACACTGATGTTCCTCTCTCTTTCTTTTGCCCTCCCCTCCCCTCTCTTTCTAAAAAAATAAATAAAGTCTTTTAAAAAATGATAACAGTGAACACAGCAATAGCTGTCCAGTGCGAATGAATAAAAATTATACCTATTTTGTGGTATGCCACAGAATTTTAGTCATTAGTTTATGTGTGCCATGAAATGAAGAAGGTTGAAAATCTGTTTTAGACTTCTAAATTGTCTTACATGGAATTGTAACAAAATTATACAACAAAGAAAATGAAGTGTATGTCTTTTTTTTTTATTTCTTATAGGAGATACAGATGAAACGGACTGCAATTGAAGCTTTTAATGAAACAATTAAAATATTTGAGGAGCAGTGTCACACACAGGAACAATATCGCAAAGAATACATTGAGCGATTTCGTAGAGAGGGGAATGAAAAGGAAATTGAACGGTAAATCCACTTAATACCTCCAAGAACATCACTGAGACAAGACATCCTTTCTTCCCTAGTAATCTCTGTTGTGTTTGCTTTTACCCCTAAAACTGCACAGCCCTTCCATATGGAAATATTTGCTGTTCCTACCAGCGGCACCAAACTGAACCTCCTCTTCCATTCTCCTAAATATTAACTCCTGCTCACCCTTTAGGACTCAGCTTAGACATGACTTTTTCTAGAAGATCTTCCCTGACTTCCTCAACTGATATGGGGGCTTTTTGTCCCTACCTCTACAGGATCTGGTTCTGATCTCTTAATGTAACGTTTACTGACTGCCCCTCTCTTAGCTGCAAGCTTGTTGAAAGTAAAGTTGTTGTCTTATTTTTGCTGATAGTTATAGCACCTGCTATGGTTCTGGAGAGTACATAGTGGAGCTCATTGAATATTTGTTGAATTGAAAATCAACATCAGGAGTCTGAGAGTAAACTGGAGGTGGAACAAGACCGTGGGCAGGAATGGCAGCCTGCCTATCACAAGCAACTGTAGTCTTTGTGATCATCAAGTTAAAAGGTGGAGTGGGTCTGAACCAGAGCAGGAAAGGAGGTGGAGTTGCTGAGGACTTGAGGCTTGAGCAGCAATGATAGCTGTGGGATAAGTCAAAAATTATTCCTATTGACTAAGGGATATGAGTCACTAAGGGATGGTCTTATCCACCAAAATAGAGAGAATGTAAGGAGAGTTGAGAGTTGGAACCAATGAATTTGAGGTTCCTGTGAGAACCCAAATGGAGTTGCTGAAAGTCTATTGGATTTGGAATTTAGTACAGAAAAGATTTGGGAGGCATAAGTGTGTAGGTGATGATAGATGCTAAAAATAAGATTACACAGAGTGAATGAACAGCATGAGAAGTGTTGGATCCAGCAACCAAAAGGGTATTGTAAAAGTAAATTTAGTGGAATATTGGAAAACTGAGCCAGATAACAGTGGGTTGAGGAGGGAAGAAGTAGATAACAAATAAAAATGAATCCTATGCCAGGGAAAAGCAAAATTATTTCTCATGTTAGCACCAAAGTGTCAGTGAACTTCTGTGTGCGAAAGAATAGGGCTTAGTGCTGTGAGGCAGTATGGCTTAATGGTTGAAACCAGGGGCTTGAATTCTGTGTTGAATATTTACAGCTGTGTGACCTCGGTTGTGTTACTTAACTCTTCGAGCCTGTTTTCTGCTCTGTAAGCTGTGGATAATATCTTGTTGAAATGCTGTGAGAATTAAGTGATACACACACACATATTCATGATACAGAAAGGCATGTGTGTGAGTGTATCTTGGCATATGCTATCAATAAATGACAATTATTAATAATGAAGAAATAGAAAAGAACTTGTAGTTTAGTTGCAAAGAGAGGTAAAATAACATGATGATGTTTTAATAGTAATGTAAAACCACATATTGAATGACCAATGAGTAGTGTGGACAATTGTTTCCTTAAGGGTTCAGAGCACAGCAAAACTTTGTGTGCTAGAAAGTTTATAGCCATTATATACTGAGTACCTACCAAGATGTGTCAGGCATTGTTTAGTCCTTTACATGTATTACCACACCACATTTAATGTACACAGTAACCCAGTGAAGTAGGTACTGTTTAAGTACCCATTTTAAACAGGAGAGGAAATGAAAGCACAGAGAATTTAAATAACTTGCCCGTAGCTACATAGTAAGTAGCAGGCCAGAGATTTAAACTTAGGCAGGCTGACTGCAGAGCCATTGCTCTAAATTGTTATATTATGTTATCTTTCAATATCATACTTACAGCTTCACTTGTTCAGTCATGACTTGATCCAAAGCCCAAACAAGGTCATCAGGATTCTCTCTTGCACTCTTGTCTTTTGGTTCCATTTTCCTCTGTGTTGGCTTTAGCCTTAGGTAGGCTTCTCTATGAGATGACAGAATAGCAGCAGGGAGTCTTAGAATCACGCACATATTCATATTTTAACAATTCCAGTGGAAAGATCTCTGTTTATTATAGTTCTAGCAATAGCCTGGAATCAACTCTCATTAGTCAGTTGGGGTCTTACTACTATTCCTGAACCAGCAGTCACTGTAGCCTGAGGGTGTGGATAGGATGGAATGGAATACTTATTTCCTTTTTATTGAATTTATTGGGGTGACACCGGTTAAGAGAATTATACAGGTTTTAGGCACACAGTTCTATAACACACAGTTCTGTACATGTCTTGTGTATTTACCACCCTAAGTCAGAATGGGATACTTTTATTGTTCAGGCTGGATTGTGTGGCTCTTCACCTGTGAATCTGAGATGGAGCAGGGAACTCATCAGGCACTATCAGGGAGCTATTATAAGAAGAGTGGGTATGGATGTGGGCCAGGTAAAAACAGCAGATGTTGGCTGCACTTAAAATATTAGGGTTGTGCTTACTCTGTAGAATGTCTGTGTTTGGTTCCTCTTTTACCTTTAATATGTCAAATATTTTCACAGAATTATGATGAATTATGACAAATTGAAATCACGACTGGGAGAGATTCATGATAGCAAAATGCGTCTAGAGCAGGATTTGAAGAAACAAGCTTTGGACAACCGGGAAATAGATAAAAAAATGAACAGTATCAAACCTGACCTGATCCAGCTGCGTAAGATCCGCGATCAACACCTTGTGTAAGTTGTGCTGCCCTGTATGGAAGGGAACCACAGCACCAGGTTACTACCAGCACTAGAAACATTAGAGGCAGAAGAATAGATCTGTAATTGAGAACTAGACAGTGAAGTTGTAAGAATGTAGAGAAGCATTCTTGTTGGTAATTGGGTTACCAGAGTTCACCTAAGGTCAATGTGTGGGAGCAAGGTAGGACTCTAATTCATACAAATGCCTTGGAAGGCTTGGGGTGGCTGTGGCACGAATAAAATGATGTAGCTTAAAAAATACCGAGTAACATTTGCCTAACACACAAAAACCGGAATCTTTGGTAATATAGAAATAGAAATTATTCCTCATGGACACAGGCAAGGACACTAATAGTGCAGGCCTATAGATAAATATACAGAATAATCTACTACAGGGATTTTATTTTTAAGAAGTGAAATTCTATATTTAAGTAACAAATGTGTCAATAGCAGACATCATGAAAGATAATTTTATCTGAGGAGTGGAATCCAACTTTTAAAATATATATATTTTATTAATTATGCCATTACAGTTGTTCTATTTCCCCCTTCATTCCCCTCCACCCTGCACACCCCCTCCCCCACATTCCCCCCTTTAGTTTATGACCACATGTCCCAAGTTCTTTAGATTCTATATTTCCCATACTATTCTTGCCCTCCCCCTATTTTCTACCTACCATCTATGCTACTTATTTTCTGTACCTTCTCTCCCCTTCTCCTTCTCCCACTCCCCTGTTGCTAACCCTCTATGTGATCTTCATTTCTATGGTTCTGTTCCTGATCTAGCTCTCCTCTTAGTTTGCTTTTGTTTTAGGTGTGGTTCTTAATAACTGAGTTTTCTGTCCTTTTACTGTTCATCTTTTTTATCTTTTTCTTAGGTAAGTCCCTTTAACATTTCATATAATAAGGGCTTGGGGATGATGAACTTAAATTTGATCTTATCTGAGAAGCACTTTATCTGTCCTTCCATTTTAAATGAAAGCTTTGCTAGATAGATCAATCTTGGATGTAGGTCTTTGGATTTCATGACTTGGAATACTTCTTTCCAGCCCCTTCTTGCCTGTAAGGTCTCTTTTGAGAAATCCGCTGACAGTATGATGGGAACTCCTTTGTAGGTGACTGTCCCCTTATTTCTTGCTGCTTCTAGAATTCTCTCCTTCATTTTAATCTTGGCTAATGTAATGATGATGTGCCTTGGTGTGTTCCTTCTTGGGTCCAACTTCTTTGGGACTCTGAGCTTCCTGGATTTCCTGGAAGTCTATTTCCTTTGCCAGATTGGAGAAGTTCTCCTTTATTATTTGTTCAAATAAGTTTTCCACTCATGGCTGTTCCTCTTCCCCTTCTGGTACCCCTATAATTCGGATGTTGGAACGTTTAAAGATGTCCTGAAGGTTCCTAAGCCTCTCCTCATTTTTTTGAATTCTTGTTTCTTCATCCTTTTCTGTTTGGTCATTATTTGCTTTCTTCTGGTCCACTCCTTTTATTTGAGTCCCAGTTTCCTTTTCATCGCTATTGGTTTCCTGTGCAATTCCATTCATTTCAATTAGTTTCGCCTTCATATGTTTCTCTAATTTGTGGCTATAATCAACCAGATCTGTGAGCATCCTGATCACCAGTGTTTTAAACTGTGCGTCTGAGAGTTTTGCTATTTCTTCATTGCTTAGATTTATAGGCTCTGGGGCTTTGAGATCTTCTTGAGCCATTTTTAGTCTGTTTGTGCCCATTAAGTATGAGGAGCGGAGCCTTGGACCCCCCAGGTTGCTGGGTTGTGACGCTGTATGTGGGGGTGTGGTCAGAGCAGGGAAATGGCGATCCCCTCTGCCATTTTTTGCTGCTGGGTGAGGAGCAGAGCCCTAGGTGGTTCACCAGGGCAGGGCCACTCAGGTCGCTGGGTTATGACGCTGTATGTGGAGGCGGGGTTAGAGCGGGGAAATGGCGGCGCCCTCTGCTGCCGCTCGCCGCTGGGGCCTGCTGGGTCTTGTCTAACCTCCCACTCCGTTGCTGGTCTATCTGTGCACGAATGCGTGACCACAGTCAGATCTCGGCCCTGCTCCCTCGCTTTTTCCCCCCGCGGTTGGGGTCACTCACTGGGTCGCTCACTAGGTCCACCCCTTGCAACCCTGCGCCTGGCTTCCACGTGCCTGAGTCTGTCTGACCGAGTTTTCCTGTGCAACCCCGATCCGCCAGCTGCTGGTTTCGCCCCTCTTACAGGTCAGGCTGAAGAATTTGTTGTTATCAGACTTCCGAAAAGTTCAATTTTCTGTGTTCTGGCTGTTTTCTGTTGCTAATATTTAGTTGACTCTAAACTTGGTTGTGTGAGAAAGCAAGGCGTCTCCACCTATGCCTCCGTCTTCAAGATATAATGTGTTTTGACATGTGTAATGCACACATTTTTGCCCAGATTTTTGGAGGGAAAAATAAGAGTGTGCATTATACGTGGGTAGTAGTAATTCTGTACCTATATAAATGTTTTTAATTCTTTTATTTGTGCTTATGCATTAAAAGTATAACTATAGAAAGCAATAATGATACCCATATGCAAAATAATACCCTGGAATATGATAATCAGTTTTGTTTCTAAATATAAATAAATAAGTAAATAAATAATTGGATTAAAAAATTAAAACAAGCCCTGGCTGGTGTGACTTAGTGGATTGAGGGCCAGCCTGCGAACTGGGCGGTTGCTGGTTGGGTCCCCAGTTAGTGTACTAGAGGCAATCACACACTGATGTTTCTCCTCCTCTCTCCCTCCCTTCCCCTCTCTAAAAAATAAAGACATTAATTAATTAATTAATTAATGAAAACAAAAGATTTTTTTTCCTGAAAGTTCGAGCCAGAGAGGCATTATACATGGCAAACTATGGTATTATTTTGGTACCATAATAATACCAATACCATAATATGGTATTAGCAGAACAAGTTGTATGGATGTTTTTAGGACAAACGACTGCTTCAAAGGGAAAAATTCAAGAGAAAGGAAATTATATTAGGTTTAGTTGTAAGTAAAGAATAGACTGTTACGAAATATGTTTATGGGTCTCATGCACGTAAAACAATTTAGTTCAAACTCCTGGCAGGGGAATATGGAGTAAAGACTTCTGACTGTGTTTTCCATAGACATCAGGCTTTCTTTGTGTGAGAAAGGGAGAGGGAATAAAACGCAAGCCTAGATGTTAGAACAGTGGCTGGTGAGTTTCAGTTGAGGATAATTTAAGGTAATTGTTTTGGGGTAAATTACAACTATACTATGCCAGGTAGTTTTTAGTACAGTCTTGTCTAGAGATCATTTCCATTTGCTAATATGGCACTGAAAAGAGTCAAGCAAGTACATATAGCATTTGGAAGAGCTTTGGAAACAAGGCAAGGAGATGCCCTTGTCTAAAATCAGGGTGTGTCTGCTCTTAGAATACTTACATGGTTCTGGTCACATAATGAAGCTGAAGAAATGCCCAAGAAGTCTTTGCCATGGACCAAAGGATTTAATAGAAGCACTTCTTTGCTTTTGAAAGCAATGATATTTAGAAATACACCATCCCAAGAGCATGAATAAGTGTGGCAAACTGGAACTTAAAGAGTTTCTTTAATGAGTTAAATAAGCTAAATATAAAAGAGTTTTTTGATAACATCATGGATAATAAGCCATGCCCTGCTAGTAAAGACAGTTAGGAGATTTAGGGAGACACAGGCAAGTCCTGCCTCTTCTGGAAGGGTTGTTTCACTACACTGGATAGTGCAGTGTTTAACAAAGACAATACTAGGCTTGGTGGACTGGATCTGTTCCAGTGCTGGGATTGTCTAGTCAGTCCTGAAGGAGACTGGTTGTAAAATGTGTGCTGCATACTGAGTATGATCTCTCTTTGGTCCTGTTTTGAAGTTGGAGTAGGTTGGAATTCTCCAGTACCTGATTAGAGATTGCCATTAGTTCATCAAGCCCCCTTTGGGTGTGGACATTTTTCTGACTTTTTACTGCATAGCCTACAAGGATTCTGTGAGACTGCTGGTATCCCAGTGTGCTGTTTCTAGGATATTCTTGAGAGCTTAAATATAGAACTTCATTTCTTAAACATAGAATAAAATCTTCTTAAATATAAAATCCTTTAAAGTTTCCTTTCCAAAAAAGGAATTTGGTTGTTCGTGTGCAGTTCTTTTTATCAGCAGCTAGTTTTTATGATTACCATATACTTTCCTTCATATTTATAAACCTAAATTCATAAATTTAAAATAAAGAATAACTTACCATAATAATACAGGTGATGAGTTTTGAGTAAAATGTACAAGAGGGGTTTGCAGCTAAAGAGTTTCTGTGGAGATGGTGTGTTCTCTTATTTATTTTTTGGTTTTACAAAATTTTATTGAGCCTTGATTTGTGTGGCTTAGTTAGTTGGGTGTCGTCCCAAAAAATGAAGGGTCACTGGTTCAATTCCCAGTCTGGAGCATGCTTGGGTTGCGGGTTTGGTTGGAGCGCATATGAGAGGCAACCAATTGATGTTTCTCACATCAATGTTTCTCTCCCTCTTTTTGTCTCTCCGCCTTCTAAAAATAAATAAAATCTTTTAAAAGTTTTATAGTGATTAGTTTATATCCCATACAATTTACCCATTTTGAAGTGTGTAATGCAATGTTTTTATTATATTCACAGATATGTGTAACCATCATCACAGTCAATTTTAGAACATTTTCATTAATCTGAACAGAAACCATGTACCCTTAACCTAGAATCCCCAATACCCTGTTCCCTTCAGCCCTAAACAATACTAATCTATTTTCTGTCTCTCTTGCCTATTCTGAACATTCACGTAAATGAAATCATGTAATATGTAATCTTTTGGGAGCAGCTTCTTTCAGCATAAAGTTTTTACTCATCCATGTGTTACTTGTATCATATTCCATTGTATAGATCTACCACATTTTATTTAACTATTTACTCGTCAGTTGATGGACATTTGGGTTGTTTCTAACTTGGGCTGTTATGAATAAAGCTGCTCTGATCATTTGTGTACAGGTTTTGTATGGATGTCTGTTTTCAGTTCTCCTGAGCATATGCTGAGGAGTAAGACAGCTGGGTCACACTGTAATTCTGTGTTTAATTGGGGCACTGCCAAGCTTTTCTGAAGTGTCTGCATTGGTTTACATTTCCACCAGTGATGGTCTGGGGTTTTTTTTCTTAAATAATGAATCACTCCTTAATTTAGCTCATCTAAGTTAAAAATTTGAAAACTGATTTTTCATTTCAAGATGTCTTACATTGCCCTGGCTGGTATAGCTCAGTGGATTGAGCATGGGCCTGCGAACCAGAGTATTGTGGTTCGATTCCCAGTCAGGGCACATGCCTGGGTTGCAGGCCAGTTCCCAGCAGGGGACACATGAGAGGCAACCATACATTGATATTTCTCTCCCTATCTCCTTCCCTTCTCCTCTAAAAATAAATAAATAAAATCTTTTAAAAAAAGATGTCTTATATTTTATTTCATTATTATGTAGAGGGTATGAAGTTCTGTTTATAAAACTTGTAAGACAAGTTGTATTCCTCTTTTTCTTTTTTTAAAAAATATATTTAGTTGATTACGCTATTACAGTTGTCCTGCTTTTCCCCCCTTTGCCTCCCCAATTTCCTCCAGTAATCCCTGACTTAATTAATCTCCATGGGTCATGCATATAAATTCTTTGGCCACTTAATTTTTTATACTGTTCTTAACATCCCCATTCTCTTCTGTACGTACCAATTTGTACTTCTTAATCCTTGCACCATTTCCCCATTCTTCTCCCCATTCTCCCTCCCTACTGATAACCCTCCAAATGATCTCCATTATCTATGGTTGTGTTTCTGTTCTGCTTGTTTGCTTTGTTTTTTAGATTCAGTTGTGGGTAGTTGTGCATTTATTGCCATTTTCATGTTCATAGCTTTGATCTTCTTTTTCTTAAGTAAGTCCCTTTAACTTTTCATATAATAATGGCTTGGTGATGATGAACTCCTTTAACTTGACCTTGTCTGGGAAGCACTTTATCTGCCCTTCCATTCTAAATGAAAGCTTTGCTGGATAGAGTAATCTAGGTGGTAGGTCTTTGTTTTTCTTCACTTTTTAAAAATTTTAATATTTTATTTATTTTTAGAAAGAGGGGAAGGGAAAGAGAAAGAGTGGGAGAGAAACATCAATGTGTGGTTGCTTCTCATGTGTCCCCTACTGGGGACCCGGCCTGCAACCCAGGCCATGTGCCCTGACTGGGAATCAAACCAGCAACTCTTTGCTTAACAGGCCTGCACTCAATCCACTGAGCTACACCAGCCAGGGCTGTTTTTCATCACTTTGAATACTTCTTACCAGTCCCTTCTGACTTGCAAAGTTTCTTTTGAGAAATCAGCTGACAATCTTATAGGAACTCCTTTGTAGGTAACTCTCTGCTTTTCTCTTTCTGCTTCTAAGATTGTCCTTTTTATCTTTAACTATGGCATAATTAATTATTATGTGTCTTGATGTGGTCCTTTTTGCATCCATCTTGTTTGGGGCAATGTGCTTCCTGGACTTGTATGTCTATTTCCTTCACCAAATTAGGGACGTTTCCTTTCATTGTTTTTTCAAATAAGTTTTAAATTTTTTAAAGATCGTATGTTTTAATTTTTAGACAGAGGGGAAAGGTGGGAGAAAGAAAGGGAGGGAAACATCAGTGTGTGGTTGCCACTTGTACGTCCCATACTGAGGACCTGGCCTGCAACCCAGGCATGTGCCCTGACTGGGAATTGAACCAGTAACCCTTGGGTTCCCAGGCCAGTGCTCAATCCACTGAGCCACACCAACCAGGGCAGTTTTCAGTTTCTTGCTCTTCCTCTTCTTCTGGCATCCCTGTTATTTGGATATTCATATATTTAAACATGTCCTGGAAGTTCTTAAGCCTATCCTTGTTTTTTTTAATTCTTTTTTCTTCCTGCTGTTCTGATTGAATGTTTTCTTCCTTATGTTCCAAATCATTGATTTGATTCTTGGCTTCATTCACTCCACTGTTGATTCCCTGTAAGGTTTTCTTTATTTCACTTAGTGTAACCTTCATTTCTGCCTGGGTCTTTTTTTATGCTGTTGAAGTTCCCAGTGAATTTCTTTTTTTTTTTTTTAATATTTTTAAAATTTATCTTTAGAGGGGAAGGGAAGGAGAGAGGGAGAGAAATATCAGTGTATGGTTCTCTCTTGTGTGTCCCCTGCTGGGATCTGGCCTGCAACCCAGGCATGTGCCCTGACTGGGATTCGAGCTGTGGTTGTTTGGTTCCTAGGCCCGTGCTCAGTCCACTGAGCTACACCAGCCAGGGCTCTTTTTTTTTTTAATGTATTTTATCGATTATGACATTACTGTTGTCCTATTCCCCCCCATCATTCTCCTCCACCCTGCACACCCCCTCCCCCACCCCCCCCCTTTAGTTTATGTCCACGTGTCTCAAGTTCTTTAGATTCTATATTTCCCATACTATTCTTGCCCTCCCCCTATTTTCTACCTACTATCTGTGCTACTTATTCTCTGTACCTTCTCCCCCCCTTCTGCTTCTCCCACTCCCCTGTTGCTAACCCTCCATGTGATCTTCATTTCTATGGTTCTGCTCCTGATCTAGCTGTCCTCTTAGTTTGCTTTTGTTTTAGGTGTGGTTGTTAATAACTGAGTTTGCTGTCCTTTCACTGTTCATCTTTTTTATCTTCTTTTTCTTAGATAAGTCCCTTTAACATTTCATATAATAAGGGCTTGGGGATGATGAACTCCTTGAATTTGATTTTATCTGAGAAGCACTTTATCTGTCCTTCTATTCTAAATGAAAGCTTTGCTGGATAGATCAATCTTGGATGTAGGTCTTTGGATTTCATGACTTGGAATACTTCTTTCCAGCCCCTTCTTGCCTGTAAGGTCTCTTTTGAGAAATCTGCTGACAGTATGATGGGAACTCCTTTGTAGGTGACTGTCCCCTTATTTCTTGCTGCTTCTAGGATTCTCTCCTTCATTTTAATCTTGGCTAATGTAATGATGATGTGCCTTGGTGTGTTCCTTCTTGGGTCCAACTCTTCTTTGAGACTCTCTGAGCTTCCTGGACTTCCTGGAAGTCTATTTCCTTTGCCAGATTGGGGAAATTCTCCTTTATCATTTGTTCAAATAAGTTTTCCACTCATGGCTATTCCTCTTCCCCTTCTGGTAGCCCTATAATTTAGATGTTGGAACATTTAAAGATGTCCTGAAGGTTCCTAAGCCTCTCCTCATTTTTTTGAATTCTTGTTTCTTCATCCTTTTCTGTTTGGTCATTTTTTCCTTCCTTCTGGCCTACTCCCTTGATTTGAGTCCCAGTTTCCTTTCCATCACTATTGGTTTCCTGTGTATTTCCCTTCATTTCAATTAGTTTAGCCTTCATTTGTTCCTCTAATTTGTGACTAAAATCAACCAGCTCTGTGAGCATCCTGATCACCAGTGTTTTGAACTGTGCATTTGATAGATTGGCTATTTCTTGGTCACTTAGAGTTATTGGCTCTGGAGGTTTGAGTTGTTCTTGAGCCATGTTTTGATCTGTTCCTGCCTGTTACATATGAGGGACAGAGCCCTAGGTGTTCCCCAGGGTGGGGCAACTCAGTTGCTGGGTTGTGACGCTGTATGTGGGGGCGGGGTCAAAGAGGGCCAGTAGCGGTCTGCTGCTTCCCGCCCCTGGGGCCTGCGCAGTCTGTCTCTCTGCTCACTCCTTCTCCTGGTTTATCTGCACACAAGTGTGTGACCGGGGTCAGCCAGCCGCCTTGCACCCTCACTGGGTCTTCCTGTTGCTACCCCACACCTGGGATTCGCCCATGGCTGCCTGCGCACCTAGGTCAGCCGGCGGATCTTTCCTGCCCGACCCTTTTCTGCCACTGGCTCTGCCCCTTTTACCAGTCTGGCTGAATGGTTCGTTGTTGTTGGACTTCCATATAGTTCAGTTTTCTGTGTTTTGGTTACGATTTTGTTACTAAAGCTTTGTTGTGTTTAAACTTGGTCGTGCGAGGAGGTATAGTGTTTCCACCTACACCTCCATCTTGGTCGGAAGTCCCCCAGTGAATTTCTTGGGCACCCTAATAACAAGTGTTTTGAACTTTGCATCTGATAGATTGCTTATCTCCATTTTATTTAGTTCTTTTTTTGGAGTTTTATTCTGTTCTTCATTTGGGCCATGTTTCTTTGTCTCCTTGTTTTGGCATTCTCCATGTGTTTATTTCTATGTTTTAGGTAGAAGGACTTTGACTTCTTGTCTTAGTAGCATGGCCTATTGTAGAAAAGTGCACCTGTAAATTGAATGGAGTGGAGCCTTAGGTAAAGACTTGTCCCTCTAGTCCCTTAGGAGTTGTTCCACTAGTTCCTCCACTTGCCCCCTACCACTGGCTTTTACAGCCAGAAGTTATGGGGTCTTAATTTCCTAGTAATGGAATCCTGGGTTGGGTGGTCTGGTGTGGGGCTGGGATCCCTTGCTCCTGAGGTATCTTTCATGATTTTTATGCTCATTCCACATCTCTGCCACTCCCACCCATCTGGATGAATGTAACTTGTTAAATCCTTGGTTGTAAGACTTCTTTGCAGCTTGATTTTTTTCATGGTTCTAGGTGATAGTTATTTTGTAGTTTAGTTGTAATTTTTGCCTGGTTGTGTGAGGAGGTGAGCTGTGTTTACCTATGCCTCCATCTTGACCCAAAGTTAGGAAAGGATCACTTTTTCTTTAAATTAAAATTAATTTATTTCAAGTTCCTACTTTGCTATATGAAAAGTATTTTATTTCAGTTATATGATTAGGACTCTTCCTACCTCCTACATACATACACACATTTGGATCACTTAAGAAAGTCATCAGAAGCACTGCCAGGAAACTAGTGGAACAAAAGTCCCTTGTTCCCCATCACTGCCATCACTGGGTCTCCTCTGCCCCAATCACTGGGTCTTGCCATCTGGTTAAATACTGCTGTTCCAGAAAATTCAGAGGTGCTCTTCATAGTGATCTCCTTATTGGCACTAACAGGCTCTGCATCTTAAAAGCTTCTTGTCTTCCGCCCAAGGAGCCTTGTACGTGGGGCACCCTGTTCTTTTACTCTATCTCAAAAGTAGCCAGGCTCTAGGGAAGCATAAATTTTCCTCCAGGACTTCCCCTCTCAGGGACTGCCTAGTTTAATCCTCTTTCTTGTACTAAAACATAAGTTCTTTTTCTCTTCTAGGGTGGTAGTTGGGTTGTAAGGCTAATTACACTTTTAGAAAGAATTTTATATACACATTATTTTTTCCCTATGTGCTGGGTTGGGCACTAGGTATGGATATGCTAAGACCAGCTATTTTTTCCTCTTGTTTTTCTTAACTTGTGTGTAAGCTATGGGAGTAGTATTTTTCCTGTATTTTTTTTAAAGAATACTGAGGCATAAATAGATGCTGAACAAAACCACACAATTAGTAACAGAATGAGAACTGGATGTTAGGTCTTTGATTATTAGACTCAGGTTTTTCTTCTAGAATATACTGCCTTTATGAGTGATCTAGACATTACTCAATAACAAGATAAATACGAGTCAATATATTAAAGTTACTTGAACTTTTACAAAATTATTTTTAAAAGCTAGTTAGTTCCTGACATTATTAATAGAGGTTGAAGAACTCAGAACTACATATTAGTATTTGAAGTGGATTTTTGGTAGATTAGAAAAGTCACATTTGTGAAAAGGCAGGAAACTATCATAGATGAAACCATCATAGGGCACAAAACACTCTTCTCTTTTTCCTGTATTTTCCTGAGTGTCCTAACATTTGTCATGGTAGAAAGGGAAGCTCAGTTTAAAGGGGCTGGTGGTTAAAGAAAATGAGAACTCAAGAGAAAATGTAGTGTGGTTTGTTCACTTCAAGTCTTCTACTCAGTGTGCTTGTCTCTTTAACAAAGGAAAGATCAGTTTTTTAAGGATAAAAGAGTTTGAGTAAGGGTGTTTAGAGGAGGTAATCTGGATATTTTGCTAATAGAAGTAGTGGTGAAGGAGGGGGTTTGTTACTAAATAAATTCTATCAAGACCATGTTAGTTGTTTTCTAGCTTTACTGATCGTGTAAAATAAAATCCAGGTTAACTGAAGGACACGTCTTACTGAGAAAAGCTATGAAATCTGTTTAAGTAACTTAAAAATTAAGTGTGATACCATGTTATGTAGTGTACTTGGAGTCAGAGAGAGCTACAAAATGACCTTGGAGTTGCCCATGAAGATTTATTAAAAACAGCCCACCAGCAATAAATACGAGTCACCAGCAAATACTTATTGACTATTTATTGAATATCTGCTCTGTGCCGGCACTGTTTCAGCATTAGAATTAGCCATGAGCAGGACAGACCCCCTTCCTTTACAGAAGCTTACATTTTAGTGGAGGAGACAAACATTAACAAGTGAAAATATAAAACAATTCCAGGCACGTGCTGTGAAGATGATAAAGTAAGGCAAAGAACAGAGAGTGACTAGGGGCTGCCGTAGTTGGGATGGTGAGGGTAGTCCTCCCCGAGGAGATGACGTCTATATGAGACCTGAATGATCAGGAGCCTGGTTGGGGGATGGCAATGAAAGAGTTTTTATATTCTACTCAAGTTTTAGACTATCAGCCATCTCAGTGTTTTATATCATTTTACATGTAAAATTTTGCTGCATTTTAAAATACTAATATTTGCCTGTTAATGAAGTAAATTTGTATTAATTACTTAGATTGCCACCCTAAATTTTTAAAAAAGATTTTATTTATTTGTCTTTAGAGGGGAAGGGAAGGAAAGAGGGAGAGAAATACCAGTGTGTATGGTTGCCTCTCATGTGTCCCCTGCTGGGAACTGGCCTTGCAACCCAGGTGTGTACCCTGACTTGGAATCGAACTGTGATCCCTTAGTTCGCAGGCCTACACTCAGTCCACTGAACTACACCAGCCAGGCACCACCCTAAATTTCTTATGACTTGCTTTGGTGTAAAAACAGATGTCAAAATTCTGTTTTAGAATTTTAAACTCAATGTAGTAGATCACTCAGGAATTGAATCCACAAATGCATGACACTATACTGACCTAACTGATGACTTCAGCAACACATGTCCCTCTGTGTTTGAGTGTCAGTGTGTGTGTGCTTGTGGTAAAAGTAGAAAAGGAAAATGAAAACTAAGAGAAATGCCTCATTTCAAGTAGCTCTTTGTGTTGCTGCCTTTTTGCAGAAAGTTGAATGAAAAGTAATGGGGAAATGAGTTTAGGGAAATCTCTGGCCACTCTCAGTGGTACTGGGGAAAAATAAGAAGTCCCTGGACTCGAAGTTTGGTTGGCTTGGACAGGCATACTTGTTCAGGCATAGTTTGTACAGATACTGACACTGGTGTCATCCCTCTGGCAGATGGCTCAATCACAAAGGAGTGAGACAGAAGCGCCTGAATGCCTGGCTGGGGATCAAGAATGAGGATGCTGATGAGTAAGTTCTCTCTGTATCTCTCTGTCAGGGCTTTGTTTCCAGGGTAAGACATGGGCCTTCTTAATACATGTTAAATGTTGGTCCTCATGGACATTTGAGGATATTGAATCAAGGACTTTGCTCCTCTTTTGAATTGAATTGCCCTATAGGCACTTGAGTTCGAGACCTTCCAAACCACCATGAGACAAAAGCATTGGTCATCCAGACATCCATGCATCATCTTTTGGATGAGACACGTGAATTCTGTGCTTTCTGTACAATAGCAAATAATAATGTTGTTAAAAACCATCCAACTGATTACAATTTCATTTTGTCATTTTGTGGTTAAAGGTTTAGAAGAGTTTTATTTATGAATTTGCTTACAGCTATAAGTAACCCAATTGTTAGAGTAACATCTGACCATTTAATTTTTAGGACCTATTTTATCAATGAGGAAGATGAAAACCTGCCCCATTACGATGAGAAAACCTGGTTTGTTGAAGATATCAATCGAGTACAAGCAGAGGACTTGCTTTATGGAAAACCTGATGGTGCATTCTTAATTCGTGAGAGTAGCAAGAAGGGATGTTACGCTTGCTCTGTGGTGTAAGTCTTCTCTGGGAGTATGACCTTTTGAAAATTTCTGCTTTAAGAGAAAACCAGCCCCTCATAAAATTCAGATCAGAATAGTTCAGATACAGTAATGAGGGCCTGTGGCTTTGACCATTAATATTTTAGAAAGAAAACAGTTGCTTCATGAGAGATGATATCTGAAATCATTTGGGGGACTTTAATTTAAATGGTAAATAGATTAGGCCCTGCAGTGTTCCTACTGAATTTTAGGTATTTGTGATAAGTAATGTGAGATCTTCCATTGAAAAAAGATGACTTACTTCTTTAGTAGTCTCTTGCATGCCTAACTTGGTCTTCATTGTCAGATTTTGGAAGGCTTGATTAAATAGAATTGTTTTTACTTCAGAACAAAAACGTTATAAATATTGTACTTAAATAATATTCAGTTGAGGTAGTGATAGAAAATGTTCAGTGTTTTCCGTAAGATGTTCTTATGACTTTGTTTGGAAAAGCCTAATTTCATTTTCATGGAAAGTGCAATTCTGGGGGCTAGTAACTATGCATTGATCACATTTTGCCTGAATATTATGTATATTCTTTAGAAAGGTAAATTTCTTCATTGACAAAGACCACACTTACAGTGGAGGTGTAGTGTGATGGTTATGAGAGCAAGCTTTGGTGCTAGATGTACTGGATTCAAATCCTCACTCTGCTGTTCAGTAGATGTGTGACCGAGGGTAAGTGACTTAACTTTTTTTTGCCCAATTTCCTTATCGGTAAAATAAGGATAATAATATCTATTTGAAGGTTTTTGAGTTAAACCTTAACTCAAAATGAGTTAAATGAATTAAAATGTGTCATGTAACATGCTTTGATCAGTGCTGGCACACGATAAGTAAACGTTACTTACTATGTTATTGATAATGATGCTACTGATGGACATGGCAGAAGGCCAGCCAAAATGACAAAATGATTTTCCTCTCTAAGAGGGCCAGGTGGTGAGGACAGACAAAAGGCACTCTTACTAACGGAGTGTTCAGTGCTTTACGTGGTCATCCTGTCTTTAGTGGTCTGCCTCTGTCATTGAGTCAGAGTTTGAATCCAAGTTTACCTGGTTTCAAAGCCCTCATTTTTCTGTTACACCACACTTCATTTCACAAATATCCCAGATAAAGAGAATCACTGTGAAATAGATATCATCAGTAGTCTGCACACCTGCAGAACTGTTAATTCTGGTGGAAAAGGAGGATATTGGGAGGATTTTGTGGAAGGGGTGGTGTTTGAGCTGGACTTTGGAAGGATGAATAATGGGATACCTATACGCAGGAAATGGGGGAGGAGTTGTAAAGTATTGAGTTACTGTTATCCAGAGATAGAACTTGAAAAACATTTCATTTCTTTGAAACAAACACTGCTCAAGTCATCTGAATGGAAATAGCAGATCATTGCTTTTGCAGGAATTGAGATCTTTTAAGAACAAAAAAAGAAGGAAGGTCATAATCCCAATGCATGCTCACCCCTGGTCATTGGATGGCAGTCTCGAGTAAATCCAGGGAGACCAAGGAGCAGCTTGAACAACTTAGGGATTCCTTTTTGCCTTACTTTAGCTATAGACTTGACCAGAGTCAAGTCCACAGCAGTGTGGATTTCCCCTGCCTGTTAAATCCAACTGCAGTCATATATCATATTGGAGTCCACATTGAAGATTTTCTGTAAGAAAATAAGTTTAAAAAGATAACTGTAAACATTTACGTTTAAAAAGATCTCAAATTAATAACTTACTTTAAGAAACTTAAAAATAAAAAGCAAAGTAAGGCCACACAAGCAAAAGGAAAGGAATGATAAAGGTTAGAACAGGAGTGAAGACTTTCTGTTGAGATGGAGGCATAGGTAGACACGCTGCAACTCCTTGAAAAACCATAGAATGAATTACAATCAGACCTCAAAAACAAATAACACCCAGAACTGTCAGAAAGTCGAGCTGTATGGAAGTCTGACAACCAAGGTTTTAAAGAAGGCACATACATCCAGATGGGTAGGAGGGGAGGGGTTGTGGAGTTGCAGCGATGCAGTGGAGAGATGGTGTGGCACATAGAGGTGGCTTTGGTGGCAGTGGCAGAATGAATAGTCCCACATTCACATGTGGTAAATAAAAATCAGGGGAGATACCTTGGGAGTGAGCAATCCTAGTCCTGGGCCAGAGTGAACAGCCCAGGGTTCAAGCACTGGGAAGATAAATCTCCCTTACCTTTGGCTGTAAAAACCAGTGGAGGCTGGAGTAGCAAAAGAAACTGCTGGATTTTTGCCACTTAAAGGGCCCACATGGGCTACGAATGTATGTAAGCTTCATGGCAGCAGCTAGAAGGGTGCCAGTCATATGCAGGAAGTGTATGAGGTAACTGGAAACAGGGTGAGTGCTGGGCAGTCCTCCAGAAGCCAGGAATGGCATTGCACCCCCTTGAAGCCCTCTACCTCTCACCCCTCACAGAGCCACAAAGCGGTAAAGCAGGTTGCCCCAGCCTGGCAGTTATCTAAAGCTCCATCCCACACAATTTACAGGTGCCTTTTCTGCATAGGCTACTCTACTAAGACAGAGTCAAAGCAACTCTACTTAATACACAAAAACAAACCCAGGGAGACTGCCAAACTGAGGAGGCAAACAAATACGGCCCAAATGAAAGAACCACAAAACCTCAGAAAAAGAACTAAATGAAGTGGAGATAGGCAACATATCAGATGCAGAGTTTAGAACACTGGTGATCAGGATGCTCAGAGAACTCATTTGAGTATAGCCACAAAATAATGAAAGAAATGAAGGATGCACTAAGTGAAATAAAAATCTGTAGGAACCAACAGTGAAAAGGAAGAAGCTGGGATTCAAATCAATGATTTGGAACAAAAGGAAGAAATAAACATTCAACCCGAACAGAAAGAAACAAGAATCAAACAAACAAACAAAAAAATCAAGAGAAGCTTAGGAACCTTTGGGACAGCTTTAAACATTCCAACATCTGAATCATAGGGTTGCCAGAAGGAGAGGAGGAAGAGCGAGAAATTGAAAACTTATTTGAGAAAATAATGAAGGAGAACTTCCCCAATCCAGCAAAGGAAATAGACTTCTAGGAAGTCCAGGAAGCTCAGAGAGTCCCAAACAAGCTGGACCCAAGGAGGAACACACCAAGGCACATCGTCATTACATTACCCAAGATTAAAGAAAAGGAGAGAATCCTAGAAGCAGCAAGAAAAAAGGGGACAGTTACCTACAAAGGAGTTCCCATCAGACTGTCAGCTGACTTCTCAAAAGAGACCTTACAGGCAAGAAGGGGCTGGAAAGAAGTATTCCAAGTCATGAAATGCAAGGACCTACATCCAAGATTGCTCTATCTAGCAAAGCTTTCATTTAGAATGGAAGGGCAGATAAAGTGCTTCCCAGACAAGGTAAAACTGAAGGAGTTCATCATCACCAAGCCATTGTTACATGAAATGTTAAAGGGACTTATTTAAGAAAAAGAAAATAAAAAACAATATTAAAAAGGACAACAAACTCACAACTATTAACTGAATCTAAAAAATTAAAAAACGTCCTAGCTGGTGTGGCTTAGTGGACTTAGTGCTGACCTGTGAACTGAAAGGTCACTGGTTTGATTCCCAGTCATGGCACATGCCCGGTTCATAGGCCAGGTCGCCATATGGGGGTGTGTGAGAGGCAACTGATTGATGTATCACACACATGGGTTTTTTTTTCCCCTCTTTTCCTCCCTCCTCTCTCTAAAAGTAAATAAAATAAAAAATCTTTTAAAACCCCCCACAAAATGACAAATTAAGCAAACAGCCATAACAGGAACAGAATTATAGATATGGAGATCATTTGGAGGGAAGGAATGAAAGGGAGAATGGGGCAAAAGGTGCAAGGAATAATACGCATAATTGATAGGTACGAAAAAAGACGGGGAGGTTAAGAATAGTATAGGAAATGGAAAAGCCAAAGAACTGTTAATGTACGACCCATGGACATGAACTAAGAGGGGGAGATTGCTGGAGAGAAGGGGCTGCTGGATGGAAGGAGGTTAAGGGGGGAAAATTGGGACAAGTGTAATAGCATAGTCAATAAAATATACTAAATAAATACAAAATAAAGAAAAGAAGGAAAACAAAATATAAAGGATGGAAATAAATGAAATAGAGAGTAGAAACAATTGAGAAAATAAGTGAAATCAAAAGTTGGAATGAGCAAAATGGACAGCCTCTAGCTAGTCGGGCACACACCCCCCTATACACTCAGAGAGAGAGAAGACACAAATTACTCAAATCAGGATGGAAAGGGGGACATTACTTACAGTCCTTTACAGAAATTTAAAAAGTTGATGAGTGAATATTATAAATAATTATATGCTAACAAATCATATATCCTAGAGGAAATGGACAAATTCCTAGAAGCACACAAAATCCCAAAACTGACTTATGAAGAAACAGAAAATCTGAATAGAGCTATAACAATTAAAGAAGTTGTAGTATTAATTTTTTAAAAATACCTCAAAGAGAAAAGCCCAGGCCCAGTTGGCTTCACTGGTGAATTTTACCAAATATTTTTAAAAGAATTAACACAGGTCCTTCCCAAACTGTTACAATAAATAGAAGAGGACAGAATACTTCTCATTTCATTTTATAAGGGTAATACTAATATTACTCTGATACCAAAACCTAGACAAAGATACCACAAGAAAGTGAAACTATGGGTACACGTGGTAGGATTCATCCCAGGAATGTAAGAGTGGATCAACATAAAAAAACCCCAACAACAACAACATAGTAAATCAGTGCAATAAACCATATTAATAAAGGACAAAAATTACATGATGCTCTGACTGGGTTGGTTTAGTGGGTTGGGTGTTGTCCTGCAAACCAAACACCAGTCAGGACATATGGCTGGGTTTCGGCGAGGTCCCTGGTTGGGGGCATGCAAGAGGCAGCCAATCAGTGCTTCTCTTGCACATTGATGTTTCTCTCCCTTCTTACTCCCTTGCTTGCTGTCTAAAAATAAATTTAAAAAAATTGAAAACAAATTACATGATTATTTCAGTAGACTCAAAAAGCTTTGACAAAATCTGACACGTATTTATTTCTCGCCTGAGGATATGTTTATTCGTATGTTTATTGTCTCCCATACACACCCTGACCGGTGGTTGAAGCTGAACTTAGGTGTATGCCCTGACCAGAATCGAACCCATAACTCTATGTCTTACGGGACGATGCTAGCCACACCGGTCAGGGCAACACTTTATAAAACTCACAGGTAATATACTAAATGGTGAAAGACCGAATGCTGGTCCTTAAGATCAGGAAGAAGGTGATGATGTCCATGTGCACCACTCCTAATCATCATCACACAGGAGGTTCTAGCCAGGGCAGTTAGGCAAGGAAAAGAAATAAAAGGTGTCCAGGTTGGAAAGGAATAAATGAATGAATGAATGAATGAATAAATAAATGAATAAATAAATGAATAAATAAAGCTAATAAAGGAGTTCATCAGGGTTGCAGGTTAAAAGACCAGGATAAAAATTCACTTGTATTTCTGTATATTAGAAACGAACAATCTGAAAAGGAAGTGAAAAAGACATACTGTTAATAATAGTATCAAAAGTGTTAAAATACCTAGGATTAAAACCAAAGCAGTACAGGAGCTGTACTGTGAAAAACTATAAAACAACATTGAAAGAACTTGAAGATCTAAATAAATGGGAAGACATCCAGTGTTCATGTATCAAAAGACTTAATATTGTTAAGATGATAGTACTCCCCAAGTTGGTGTATGTCTTCAGTGTAATCCCTTTAAAAAATCCCAGATTTTTGCAGAAATTGACAAAATGATTCTAAAATTCATGTGAAAATTCAAGGGATCTAGAACTGCCAAAATGATCTTGAAAAAAAATAGAAAAAAGTTGAAGTATTACCTCCTGATTTCAAAACTTAGAACAAAGCTATAGTAATAAAAATTGTGAGGTACTGACATAAAGATAAACATGTAGATAGATCAGTGAATAGAACTGGGAGACAAGAAATTCTTATATGTATGGTCAGTTTTTTTTAGGGTTTTATCTACTTATTTTTGAAGAAAGGGGAAGGGAGGGAGAAAGAGAGGGAGAGAAACATCAGTGTGTGGTTGCCTCTCACATGGCCCCCACTGGGACCTGGCCTGCAACCCAGGCATGTACCCTGACTGGGAATTGAACTGGTGACCCTTTGGTTCGCAGCTGGCACTCAATCCACTGACCTATACCAGCCAGGGCTGGTCAATTATTTTTCAACAAGGGTCTCAAGATCAGTCCCTGGGAGAAAAAAAAATCATTGTTTCAACACATGGTGCTGTGATAACCAGTGAGCCACATGCAAAAAACGAAGTTGGACCCTGCCTCATACCAGGTACAAAAATTGACTCAAAATGGATCATAGACCTAAATGTAAAATGTACAAGTATAAAACACTTAGGAGAGAACATAGGCATAAATCATTATGACTTTGGACTAGGCAGTAGTTTCTTTTTTTTTTTTTTAAGATTTTATTTTTATTTATATTTAGAGAAAGAGGAGGGGAAGGAGAGAAACTCATTGCCTATTGTGTACCCCCAAGTGGGACCTGGTCTGCAACCCATGCATGTGCCCTGACTGGGAGTAGAACCAGTGACACTTTTGGTTTGCAGCCCACGCTCAATCCACTGAGCTACACCAGCCAGGGCTGGTAGTAGTTTCTTAATACACCCAAAGGACAAACACCAAAAGAAAAAATAGATAAATTAGACTTCAGCATAACTAAAACTTTTTTCATCAGAGGACACTGTTCAGAATGTGAAAAGACAACCCACAGACTAGGAGAAAAGGTTTGCAAATCATGTATCTGTTAAATGACTAGTGTCTAACATATAAAGAACTCTTAATAAAAAGATAAATGCCCCAGTTCAAAAATAGGACAAACATTTGAATAGACGTTTTTCTGAAGATATGTAAGGGGTCAGTAAGTGGGTGAAAAGATGCTTGGTGTCATTGGGAACTGCTAATCAAACCCACAATGAGATAACACCAGGATGACTAGAAAATAAAGATGATAGTAACAAGTGTTGGTAAGGATGTGGAGAAATTGGATCCTCTTACAGTGCTGGCAGGAATATAAAAAGAAGCAACCATTTTGGAAAACAATCAGTCAGTTCCTCAAAAAGTTAAAACAGGGTCACCGTGTGACGCAGTTCCATTCCTAGGTATACATCCTAGGAACTGAAAATATATGTCCAAACAAAAAACCTCGTACATGAGTGTTCAGAGCAGTAGTATTCATAATAGCACAAAAGTGGAAACAACCCAAGTTGGTTCATCAGTTGATGGATGGAAAAACAAAATGTGGGATATCTACTCAATGGCATATTACTCAGTCATAAGAAAAAAATGAGGTAATGATACATGTTACAATGTGGAAGACTTTGAAAATGGTGTGCTAAGTGAAGGCCAGGTACAAAAGGTTGTGTAGTATTATATGATTCTATTCACATGAAATGTCCCGAATAGGCAGATCCATAGAGACAGAAAGTAGGTTCATTGCCAGGTCCTGGATGGAGGGAGGAATACAGAGTAATTGCTACATGGTTTCTTTTTAGGGTGATGAGAATATTCTAGAATTAGGTACTGGTGATTATTGCACAATCTTGTGAATATTCTAAAAAAAAACTGATTTATACACTAAAAAAATTGTTCTTGTTTTTTCTGGCCCTCTCCAGCATTCTTGCCTAATGAAGATCCAGAGCTGAGTGAACAGAGCCGTCCAGTTTAGCTTTGCCAGATCTTAGTGGGAGGCGAAGGGCATCTCTGTGACAGGCTTACAAGGAGGGGGCGCGGGGACACACATGGATGTCACATTTTACCAGCTTGATTGACAAAACATTTCTACTACTTCACAGAGCAATTGTTCTCAGACTTCTGGTCATTGGGGTCCCTTTATTATTTTTTTCCTTAACTCCCACGGTGTTTGTATGTTGTATCTTGTAGTGCCGATGGAGAAGTGAAGCACTGTGTGATCTACAGCACGGCGCGTGGCTACGGCTTTGCGGAGCCCTACAACCTGTACAGCTCCCTGAAGGAGCTGGTGCTGCATTACCAGCAGACGTCCCTCGTTCAGCACAACGACTCCCTCAACGTCAGGCTAGCCTACCCTGTCCATGCACAGATGCCCTCGCTCTGCAGATAAGGAGGGAGCGGGAAGAGAGGTGACTCTCTAGCATTTTTTCTACAGTTTTTATTAGACTACGAGGGCATTCTTTCTACGTAGACTGCTTGTTTTGCACAAGAAGTGATTCTGTGAATGTGGAGAGGCCAAGCAGCAGCCAGCCAGGATGGAGGCATGAGGGGCCTGAGGTTCTCTGGGACTCCCTCTGCTGCTGCACTGGCGTGGGAAGCTGGAAGCAGATGTTTTGGGGAAGTCTGTTTCATTGGTATTTTTGTTTTGTTTAGCCAGGCACCCTCAACAGAACACGTTAGGCTGGGGGGCGGGGGTTGTATCTGGAAGCCTCTGAAGAGTCCATGTCCTCTTCTGGTCTTCAGCTCTGAGAATGTGGCAGGGGCATGGCTCTGCGGGGAGTTCAGTTTTGATCTGGCAGTCTCTTTCAACTTCCTCCCAAGAGAAGGTTGTTTTGGCTTGTGGTAGAATGGCATTCGGTGAAAAAGATAACCAAAGGAAAACAGGGAGGCTTATGACTTCATCTATGGAATCTCAGTCAAGGGGGAAAAAACCTTCAACTGAAGGTACTATATTTCTTAACCAATGTAACAGGCATCGACATTTCATAGCCCCTCCCTCTAAAGAAGCATTGTTTAGAAACCAAATCGATCCCAGCAAAACAATGTTTGTTACAGGACTGAGGTCTGATGTAAGAAGGCCGTGCTCTTGTCTGAATGCATACCGTACCAAAACTTGAAAGTAAAAGGAAAACTAGAATTTATTAGTTTTAGCAAACACTAAAATCAGTCAGTGTAACTCCTCTGCCCTGCCCTTGTTTCTCAGAGATGAGAATAGTGTTCTTTTTGTGGGCGTGGTGAGCTTTGAATCATAAAATGAAGTTGGTGCTTGTGTGGTGTTTCCTTAGCCTAAAGAATGGTCTGTTGTTTGAAACCTTTGTAACTTGTTTGTATGAGTAAAGAAAAGGTGCAATCCAGTGCTTTTAGATGGCTTGATATACCAAATAATGATATAGGACGACATTCTTATATGTGCTTCCCCAGTGAACATGGTTTGATTACTCATCTCCTGTCCTTCGCTGGGTAGGGCTTCGGGGGTCATACATAGGCTGCTAAGGCTGTGGCAGGAAGGGGGCCAGATTGTGGTCAGGGACCTCAGTAGATCACGGACTCGGGGGCTATGGTGTCCAGGGCAGGGGTCACTCCACATTACCCACGTGCTTCCATACAGTGCTTTCTGAAACTTTTGTAAGGAGAGATAAGGACAGTTTGGAGTTTGGACTGTTAGTAGAAACCATCTGGAAACTCTTCTCTGCTTTTTCTGTGATCCTGCCATTAAGACGATGTGCACAGACTGTCCTGATTTTAGGCCAGGATCTTCTGCTCTGTGTAGTTTAAGCCTTCCAGCTGAGTGAAGCTAGACGAATAGAGTCAGAGGCAGGCGTCTCCTACTTCCATCATGCCCATCCCCATCAGTCAACACTCATTTGACAAATAGAGTTCAGCTGCCTCTGAGCCAATTCTGGAACCATAATAGGCTCAGAGTGAGTCAGCTGTTTGAGCCCCAAGCTGTGCAGTCAGGCGTCCTGGCTGAGCTGGACACGAAGCCAGTATCTGGATCTTGATAAATCTGGGCTTACAGCTAGGAAAGCTCTAGTTGGGGGATGGAAGAAACAAATATTGCTTTCCCCAAGCACTCATCTTGGTGACAGGGTCTAGAATGGACCATGATGTGGAAATTACACAGAGATAAAAAGTTTTGTAAAAACCTTCAGTTACTAACAATAAAGATAGGAAGGAAAGATCATCACATCTTTGGCTTTTCTTTGGTTATGTTGCAGTTTCAGGATTGGGTTAGGCAGATAAATGAACCCCGCCCCCCCTTCAGTGTCACTGTTCTGACTTAAGCCCTAAACTGATAGTCAGTGAGCTGCATGTCCATTCCCCAAGTTGCCAGATGGAAATTTTTCTGAAAGTTTCACTGAGTAACATCAGGCTAACTGCTGCTAGGCATACCCGAATAGCCTTGTACCTGGTTGGTGAACTTGCTTATGCAATTGGATGCTCAAGATTGGGTGCAAAGAGTCCCTCCTTTGTGGTACTAAAATTCAGTGCTTTGAAAGTCTTAAATGAAAATGGGAGTAAGGATACACACCTGTAGTGCTGAGCTGTGTGTTGCTCCTTGTCCGGTAGATATTAAGGGTGTGCAGGGAGAGAGCATCACCCATTAGCTACACTTGAGCTGGCTTGTGGAGGGCTGCTCTTTTTGGTTCTACATTCCTTCATTATTTCTTTCCCGGTTTTCATTCTTAAATCTGTTGCTTTGTGGGGACTAGACCTAGGGATCATTTGAGAAGTTGTAAAGTGAGTCGTTGCCATGATTTGCTTGATCCTGAGTCAGTGGAAGTGGCATAAGGACCAGTCTACTAGCCACTTGGAGGGGTAGTACGCTGCTCCTTCCTCTGTGGTCTTGGCAGCAAGTCTTGGCTTCCATCTGAGTCTTGTTCTTTGTTCTGTCCCATGACCTGACACCTCTCTCATGACATCTTAACTGCAGCCTCACTGAGGCAGATGGTAAAGAGGGCAAGACCAGAGGAGCCCATTGTTTCCATGGCTAGAGAAGCAGCTTGGGGCTGGCTGGACACAGGCCTGTTTGTTCCAGGTAGAGCTTTCATCACAGAATAATGCTGTCTCCACCCAGCTGTAGATACTAAACCTTGGCCTCAGGCCTATTCAGGGTAGCTATGTCCTTAACCGTTTATTGGCCAAGGTTGAGGACTTCCTAATAACTCTTCTACCCCATCTCATCTCCAAGCCCTGATGGGACCTCCCACTTATTTTGGGCTTCATGTGGTCTGAAGAAACTTTGACAGCCAGTGTGGTGTCTTCTTGCTGCAAGGAACCAGCCTTTTGGGTCCCCTTGGGCCAAGAGTTGGATGTGGGCAATTCCTGGTTTTCAATGTGGTCTGTTGCCAGTTAAGACTCAAGTAGTCTTGTGAGGTTTAGTGGCCTCAGAGGGTCCAGATGGGGGTCTGGCTGGGCCCTCTGCTGCCAACTGCTCAGCCTTGCTCCAGCCACTTGTGACAACCCTGTGTCCTTACAAATTTCAGCATGTAACTTTGGTGCCCTGTTGTTACTTGTGAAAAACCTATTCTGTCGTCTTTGATGTAGTCAAAAAAATTTCATGTAGTTTACGTAAAAATATCTGATTCACAAGGAAGCCAACTATATGTCTTGTGTTGGGACTTCACAATGTAGTTCCTAGACCACTTTTGCAAATTGTTCTTGTCGCCAGATGTGTTCAGACATTGCTGTGCAGTTGTAGGGGAGGGTGGGGGGAAGGTGGGGGAGGTACTTTTGGTCTTTTCGTTTTTTACCTTCCCCAAGAGGGGACAGTCTGGCCAACTTCTCCAGTAATGCAATAAAGACACTGCAATAAAGTATCTTTGTGTTCTCATGCTATGGAGGGGGCTGGGCTGGGGGCTGGGAGCAAGGGGAGAGCCGAGTGTTGAAAAGCCCTGAAACTTCCAGGCCTTCTCTCCCATGAGCACCAATTGGTCCTGGGGCTGAACTGGGGCCACCAGAGGCTCTCTTCCATCCTTGAAGAGGCAGGAAGTCAATCCTAACAGGTATGATGCCTAAATCCTGTCTCACAGGGCACAGGGAGATTCAGAAACTAATTCTGAGAGCTATTTCCTACTCATCCCACTCCTATTAGAAAGCCCAGTTTATTCTCATCACATCCTTTCTGCCTGGAAGTAAGTTCCCACATTCTATTTTGGAGGCAGGGGAAACGGGCTCAGTCTCACAATTTGCCCTCTTGTTGCTCTGGACCTTGTCACCCTCCTGCCATGGCACTTTGTTGAGGTTTCTATGTGTTGGGAATATAAGCAACAATTACTAACCTCTGCTTGCACAGAACACTGCAGTTCTCACCTGCCGCTCAGGCCTAAGGTGCACTGAATTACCAATCAGATCAGGGAGGGGAACGGTCTTATTGTTCGAAATGACCTTGCCTATGACCTTCCTTCCCTTGCTACCCTTCAGCTACATAACATCCCCCAGGCCATTGCTGAGAACTATGGACAGTTTCCGAATCCCAAGAGTTGCTCCCACTCCACATGGGACACTCAAATTCCTATCTTCAGTTCCACCTGCTGGCTGGGTGTCTCCACCAGGGACCTCGGTATCACATGGGCACTGCAAGCTTTTGGTTTACAGAGAAAACATGCTTGGTTATGAGTTCCTTTAATCTTCGTAACACCAAACCTACAAAACTATGGATAGCCACAAAATTCCTCTTTCTCTCACCTTTTCAATTACAAAAGGTGGCCCTATTCGACCTGAAAGTTCATCTTTCCATATATATTTTGGATTTTCTTCTGCCTTCTCAGGAATCTCCCATGAGAAGATACCAGTTCTTTCACTGTTGTTTTCTCTCACCTGGACCAAGTGACATTTGAACATGGTTGGCTACTTGACCCTTATTGGCTAATGTAGTTGTTAAATCTGATTGTGGGCCTCGAATATCGTAAGAACTATGTGTCCCTCCATTTCTGTGGTGCCAGCTCCTGCTCAGTTTCATTCTGTGCCAGGGTTCACATATCCGCAGTGAGTGCAGCACAGGACCCATGGGAAGAGGCCTTGATAGGCTCAGCCTAAACTCTGCCCCTGTGGTGAGACGGGACTTGGCATTGACTGTTCCACAAGGATGACCTCAAGTACAGGAGGAGTGCTTTTATAAGGAAGCAATGATGACCAAGTTTAAAAGAAAAATAGTGGAAATGAGTTTTCAGTCAGAAATTTGTTAGAATAGTATAACAATCATAAGTCAATGAAATGTTCCATGTGATTTTTAAAATACTGTATGCTTATTCTTCCATCAGTATAATGAAATAAACTTAAAAAACCCCAAAACATCTCTATACTTTCTCAATCCTATATCCTTTTCCTTCTCTTTCTCCTCCTTGAAGGCAAACTTTCTGGGGGGGGAAACCCTAAATTTGTCTTTATTGCCTCAATGTCTCCTAACCCTCTTCCCTGCCATTTCCAACTCCCTAAGGGAGCAGTTCCTCCCTCTGATGAACTGCTGTAACATGTACCTACCCCAGGCAATGAGTTACCTGTGTATTCCCAGCGTCCAGTACAGCGGTTGGCTGTCAGTGAACAACTAAAGGTGGATGTGCGTTCAAGAGGGGACCAGGAGCTCCACTTGTGAGCTCTGCCATGGGCAGGGCGCGCCCTCTGGTGGCCACAGCCTTTCCATGTGGGGTGACCAAGAGCTCCAGGGTGCTTAAAGCACCCAGCCAGTGTCCCATAGTCATTTTCCAGTTTCCAAGCCTTTTGATGCCTCTCCTTCGGTCCTAGGCATTGGATTATGGGACAGTTAGTGCAAGACAACAGTTTACAAGTCCTTCATCACCTGGAAGCACTCTTCTAGCCATGGTACCCCACCACAGCCCTGCTCCCAACTCCTCCCACACAGTGGTCCCACAGACGTCCTCCCTCTCCCTTCAGCACCACACCACCCATTGCGGGCTGCCTAGCTCAGCAGTGTCCATCTCCACTGCCCAGGCCTGCCTGACCACGGCCCAGGAAGGGCTCACTGGCTACAAATGTTGATGACTTTCTATTAAATACAGAAGGCAGTTCTTTATTTTCATCTCACCTGGCCTCCCAGCATTTTACCAAGTAAGTTCACCCATTTTAAAACTCTTTTCTCTTGGATTTTATGACTTTCTTCTGGCTTCTAAATTTTTCTTTGCTTTAAATGCTTGTGCACCTGAGTTTATCAATATTGCTCCATTGATGGCTCTCAATTTTCTATCATCAGTATAGATTCCTCTACTGAGTTCTAGACCCATTCATCCAGTTAGTTTCTGGGTGTCCACCAAGTACCAAGTTCAACTGTTCACCTCCCCCCCTCTTACTCCCCTCGTTTTTTGATTAAGAGGCATTCCAATTTGGAAGACGTAAGAGAGCTAGGTTCTAATCTTGGCTCTGCCCAAGCTAATGATCTTGTTAATATCTGAAAACCTGAGTTCCCTAATCTATCTAAAGCAGGATTATTAGTTGCTCCACAGCCTTGGATTCCCCATCACCTACAGAAAGTCTAAATCCCTGGAAGATCATTATCTATGACCTTTGCCTAAGTCACTAGACCCATTTCCACTTTGAATTACTTCCGGTTCCTTGAATATACCAGGAATATGGTTAAGTGTTACACTTTTTGCCCGGATGTTATTTCTTACACCAATTTCTACTCTTCTAATCTAGCACACCACTAGCTGCCACTTATCTTTCAGGTCTGAGCTCAGTCATTAATTTCTGGGAAGTCAAGCTGGTTTATAGGCCCCTTCCCTGACAGTGGAAACTGTCTTAACTCTGTCATCAGCAGCAACATAGGACCTTGTGTTACATTTGTATTGACCAAAGTAAAGCAGCAAGCAAAAGACAAAGGTGGTTTCCAAGAGCATGTATTACACAGGTCTGAGGGCAAGAAACGCCAGACAGCTGCTATGTTTGCTTTAAAAGCTCATCAGGTGCCAACACCAAGTCCTGATGCTTTTGAGGGCCCTCTGGATCTCGGCCCCTCCGGAGCAGGCTGGGCCCAGGCTCCTGGGTGAGGGGACAACTTCTGCATGGAACGTTCTGCCTCCTGTCACCTGAGGAATCAGGCACTTTGGTGATGCCCAGGGCTGGCTCCTCTTTCTCTGTTTGTGCGCACTCAGGTTCCCACAGCCAGCTTTGGCTGGAAAGCTCACGAGGTTGGTGGGTCAGCCCAGGGGCTTTGGGTGGCCGAGACTTCCCCTCCAACCTAGGAGACAGGTTCTCAGGGTGGGCTGGAGTTGTGGTTTCCAAATCCTGGGAGCTGACCGGCCTGCCTTCCATTGTTGAGTTTCTGCTTGAGGATGCCCCCTCTGAGCCCTCAATCAGGAATTTCCAGGGCCATGGGCCTGGCTCTCCTGAGATGGAGCAGAGAGTGGGGCCACTGGTGGGGGTGAGTCCTGATGAGCTGGGACAAAGTGCTGTTAGTGCCTGGGCACGGAGGGGCTGAGCCTTCAAGCAGCCTTCAGGGGGGATGGGGTCTGTGGGTCCAGCCCTACCCATGCTGGGCGCTAGTGACAAGGAACTGGCTGCCTCCTCAAAGACTTGCAGGATGCCAAGCCTCCTCTGGGGGACACCAGGGCTTTCCATTCTGGGATCCTTGGGCAAGAGGGCATCTTCTTCCTCACCCTCTCCTCCTCCTCCTCTGAGGGGTAGATCCTGGCCCACTTCTGGGTTAGGTACCATGCTTGACTCCTGTACACAGTGGCTGTTCTCAGGCCCCTCATCAGTGTCATCCTCTGAAGAGTCAACCTCACGGATGGCTTCCTGCTTCTGCAGTGACTCTCGCCGCTCAGCTCGGTCCTGTCGGAGGGTGCCTAAAGCTCGTGAGGAAGCAGGCTGCAGCACCCCCTTCCCAGACAGCATACTCCTGGTCCCAACTACCTCCAGAGGACTGACTTCCCTGGGTGGCAGTTCCTTCTTTAGCTCAGGGTGGGGCAGTTCAAGGCTATGCTTCCGAGAAGTGGCTTGCTTCTTCTCAGAAGCAGCAAGTGCAGCCGCCAGTTTCTCAGCTGACTGCACCCTCTTGAGTAGTGGTGAGCGGGGAGGCTCCGCACCCTTGGGCCGTGACAGTTGCCTGCCCAGGGGAGGCGACAGGTGAAGCTTGGTGGGGAGGGCCTGGGTTCCATGGCCAGACAGGGGCGATGGGGAACGCTGGGGTGAGGCTGCTGGTGGTGGTGAAGGGGTGTGGGCCAGTGGTGACAGTGGGATGCTGCCTGCTGACTTGCGCCGTGGAGAGCGGTACTGCCGTTGCAACTTGGGTGCCAGACCGTGCAGGGAGCTGGGTCGTGTGTGCCCAGAGCCGGCTGGAGAGCTGGGCACACTGGAGCTGGGGGAGCTGCTCTGTGACGAATTCCCTCCCACTTTGCAAGAACGGACAGACAAAGGCAGAGCAATGTTAGCTGTTAGAGATGACTGAGGGGCAAGGCAGGGTTTAGCCCTGGAACGTCCCAGGATCATCAAGGTTACTTACCCCACCAGTGAACCAGGGCCCAGGCTATAGAAATGAAGTCACCCTCCACCCCTGTTGCCTCCTCCCCAAGACTGCAGGATCTTTCAGGGGGTGGGCTGAATAAGAGTTCCAGAGTGGAACCAGCGAGAAGCACAGAGGACCCAGGTACTTTCGTACCTCCCAGGGACTGTGCCTGTGATCTGCAGGAAGCCCTTCCTACCTGAATGCACAGCGTCAGGGGTCACCCGGTAGCCCTGAGTGGGAGATCGGGGGGAAAGGCTGTGGCTGTGTGTGGGAGAGCCCGGCCCACTCTCCCCTGATGACAAGGAGCGGTTCAGGGAAGAGAGGCTGCGGCTGGTGTGGAGCAGGGTTGCCTGCTTGGTGATCTTCCGGAACAGAGAGGTCCTTTTTCTGCTGCAGAGACAAGAGTCAGAGGCTGTCTGACTTTTGCACAGGGCACAGCATACACCGGGCTCAGGGCCAGGCCCCCAGCACACCCGAGCACCATATACTGGCTAAGAGCAGACCCTTGGGCTAAGTCTGGCTCACCTTTCTTGCCCATCTTTGCCCCGACTCCACTTGCTCCTTCGGGCCATCTTGGCCTTGTAGCTGCCCTTCCGAGCTGGCCCCACTTTGATGGATGTGTTCTCCAGGGGTGTTGTTGAAATGGACAACTTGTTTCCACTCTGGGGAACAGAACAGGAGCCTAGGCTAAGGTGGTGGCCATATTTTTGACCCAGTCCCTGCCGGTGGGCATGGCCAGACCACAGCTGTAGCCGTTGTCCCCACATCAACATGTCTGAGCCACAGAGCTGTCTTCCTTCTTCATAGGTAAGCAAATGGCTTCAACTGGGGCCCAGGTAATTTGGGCTGGAAGGTAGAGAAGAAGCTTACCAGTCCTGCCCTCCAACCCTGCCCACAGCTCAGAAGGATACCTGGGCCTCAACTGGTGAGGATGCTGCCTTCCAGCGAAAACTCACTGCTATGGCCACACCCACATTTTGCATGTATGTGCATCTGTCCTCGGTGAGGTCCTGGTGCATGTGTGCCCAACTTTCCCACTCCCCTGGGGCCAGTCACAGACTCATAAGGTTGGGGTTGACCACAGCAGCAGCACACCCGGCACCCACCTTCAGTATCAGCTCCACCACCTCTGTGTGCACCAGCCCATGCACAGGCTCCCCATTGACGTGAGTGATGAGGTCGCCCTGACGAAGGCCTGCCTCACTGGCTGGACCTCCGTCCTCCACGTGCTGCCCCAGGGAGAGAACAGTTCTCAGTTCCAGCCTGTAGCCTGGGCATGACCCCTGACGGTAGGTAATATGGGCAGAGACAGGGGCAGGGACAGGCAGGCCCCAGTAGGGAAGGCAGAGGAATCTGGGAAACAACAGGCGGGGACGGCCAAACGTACCCACACCATGTGGTGCACAGTGTAGACGTCCGAGTCGCCCATGTAGACGCGGATGGCCCGCAGGGTGAAGCCGTACTTCTTGCCAGCTCGGTGGATGACAATGGGGGTCCTCGAGTTGCTGAGGGCTGGCAAGAAGTCCCTGCTTGGAGAAGAGTCCCTGGATGATGGGTTGGATGACTGGGAATGTGGGGACATGGGGCTGGCCAGCGGAGAGCAGCCGTGGTGTTCTGGAGAAGGAGAGACCTGGCCTTGGTAGTGGGTCCGGGCACCCTGGCCGGGCTATGCTCCCAGACCAGCCGTGTCCAGGCCATAGACCGCACACCGCTCCAGCCAGGGACAGCGCCTGAGCCCAGGCATGTCTTCCCCACAGCCTCTGAGCAGCAAAGCCCCTCACGTACCCAGACCCTCGCAGGCCCCAGGAGATGACGAGGAATGGCATCTAACGTTTACTGTTTACTTAGATGTATCAGGGACCATATAAGCTCTTCGTACATATTTAAACATCACAATTGTCCTGTGAGCTACCACTATTGATATATCCACAGCTTTTGATGAGGAACTTGAGGCTCGGAGAGGTTAAGAAACTTCCTCAAGGTCAAGAGTCACTTAATAATGGAGCCAGGATTTGAAATATGCTCTGTGCCTCAGAGCCCGCATTTCTGACACAGTTCATATCCTGCCTTCTGAGACGCACACACAGAACCCAGACACCAGTGCGAACCTTCAGAGACATCTAGTTTCCACAAAGGGACAGCAGTGACACCTGGTCTCTCAGACACCTGTTCCTCCAGATATGGTGCACGACACATGTGGCCTGTGCAGACCCCTGCCACAGGCCCAGGGATGCCAAGGCCCTTCCCGTGGGTTTTATCCTAGCTCCCCGGGGCCTTACCTGCAGGAATGAGGAGAGACAGGGCTGTGGCTGAGGCAGACTTGATCACTTTGTTGATGGGGCGGGCAGTGCGCTTTTCTATGGAGTCCCCAGAGAGTAGCCGGTGGCGCGCCCTGCGCACTGCCAGGTCACTGATGGCCTTGGCTGTGGCTCCCTCAGCCAGCTGTGGGGTCCCACGGCCTCGAGTCTCCGTGGCTGTGGGTCCAAGTGAGCAGTGAGACCTGCAATGCAGCCAAGTCTCCCCTCCCTGCCTGCCTGCACTATCGTCCAGCCTCGGCCCTTTGGCCACCTGCTGGGCCACACCTGGACTAGAGCCGCTGCTCTGGCCACCAGGATCCCCATCCAGCTTCAGCTGCTGCTCCACCGGCCGTTCGGGGATAGGCCCAGGCGCCCCTTCTCCCGACAGGGGTGTTAGAAGCCACACGCCCTCCTGCTGCTGCTTCCTGGGGGTGCCGGTAGCCTCCTCAGGGCTCTCAGGGAAGCGAGGCACGTCCAGGAGGCCGGAGCATCGGCGTCGCACAGTCAGTGGAGGGCTGGAGTCGCTTTCCGTGTGGGATGACTCGGACACTGACAGCCGCTTCCGTAAGCTGCAAGACAAGGCCCACGGTGAGAGAGCCCGGGGTCTCCCTCCTCCAGCCCAGGCTTCCTCAGGGCTCACAGAGCCCTTCTCAGACAGTCCTCAGGAGACATTCTTGTGAACGCCCCTCACTGCCACCAGCACTCCTCCCCGGCCTCTGAATCTGCCCCTGATCTATGACAACCGACGGGTGGCTGTGCTGCCCACCCTGGGTGAGCTCTGGGTGCTCACATCTCAGGGGAGCCAATCACCCAGCTCCGGTCCCGACCCTTCAGCCCCGCCAGGCCATCCGAGCGGTCTTCCTTCTCTTCGCTCAGGCTGCGCTTGGTGGGGGGTGGTGTCCGGCGCTCCTCAAGCAGCGACAGCCGCTCCATGCTACTGTACACCTGTGGGCACAGAAGACACCCCTAAGGAGCAAAGAGGACCCTTGCACCTGAAACCCAGGAATCCGAACCAGTTCCCCCGGCCCTCCCTAATACACACCAGTAAATATTCGAGGACACAGCGATTCCACTGGGCTGACCCGGCCTCACCCCTGGCATCTCGTATGTCAGGGCTGGAGTGGTTCCAGAAGTGGGTCATGTGCAGGCCCAGCTCTTTCCTCTTTTTCCTGAGGGAGCTCCATCACCTCCTCCCCCAACCTGCCCTGGGCATGTCCCTTGGCAGGTTCTCTTCTCCCAATTCTCTGGCCAATTCTATTGGGTCTGGGTGCGCCTCAGCGGTACCTTGCTGAATCTGGGAGAGCAGGAAGAGAACTGGCGGATCTCAAGGCAGCCATCTTCACTCACGTCCTCCTCGTCCTCCGAGTCCAAGTGGTGGTATCGATCTGAGCGGGCTGGGTTAGACACACAGGGCAGCCCCCTTCAGAGGCTCCTTTTGACACACATGGATCTCAGGAGGGCCCGGAGAAGTTGCTCTCCCAATGGCAAGGTTCAGGGTACACAAGTGTTTCTGGAAAAACAGGTAGGAGCCCCGCTCCTCCCCATCAGTGGCCTTACTGTCAAAGTAGCTGGTGTCATCCTCGGACTCCAGCTGAGGAATAAATTCAGCCTTCTGGCGAAGAAGTCCAGTCCAGTCCAGACCGGTAAAGAACGGGTGCTGCTTCACCTCACAGGCACTGCCTGTGAACAGGGAGGGTGTGAGCAAGGGCCGGATGAGCCGGGTGGAGTCCAGGTCAGCAAGTCCAGTAGGAACCCAGACCTCGTGGGGCAAGGCCTGGAGGCCTCCTCTCCGGTACTTTCCAAGCTCTTCTGCCCAGAGGGAGCAGGGCGAGTTTGGGGACGCAAAGGCACTGCCCACACTTGAAGCCCGACCCTCCTGGCTGCATGCACTCAGCCCCCTCCTCCATTTTCCAAGTGGGGAGAAAGGTTCGTGGGGCCTGTCCTACCTGTACCCAGTCTTTCCAGAGGGTTCTGATGGAGCAGTTTAGAGGTGAGGTCCTGAGCGTCTGGTGGCAACGCATCATCCCCCTCAGGCCACACAATCTCATCTGAACAGTGATTGGGGGTGAAAAGAAAGGAGCGGGCTGAGAGAAGGGTCTCAGAAGTTGTGGGCGGAGTGGGGAGATGGGGATGATCCTTGGCTAGGATAAGGATTGGGAGGCGTAAAGGGCTCAGCCTAGAACCCCTGAAAGGTTGCCTAGGACCCTATTCCTTAAGTTCTATAGGTTCCTGATTTTAGAGACCACACACCCTAGACCACGGCTTGCTCTCTGATCCGGGGTGGCACTGAAAACAGACTTAACTGTTCGGACACTCCATCCCACCCGACCTTTATACTCCAGACACACGTACACTAACACACAGACACACTCACAGGACACACAAAGACAACACAGGTACACTCATGTACACCTGGGGGACAGATGAACATAAACAGAACAAGTCCCAGGTGACACAGAGTGTCCCTGGGTGTGCGCACACACACACGCATCTGGGCGGCAAGCCCACCATCACACACACGAACACAGAAAAGAACTCGGAAGCCTCACAGGTGCATGCGTAAATCGTATTGTGGATCCAGACTCTGCCTCCCCAGGGTGATGGTACCTACCACTGATCACTTGCCCAAAGAGCTCCTCCGGAGTGTCTCCAAAGAAAGGGACGCAACCCACCAGGAACTCATACAGGATTACACCCATGGCCCACCAGTCCACTGGCTTCCCATAGCCCTGACGCAGGATCACCTCAGGCGCAATGTACTCCGGGGTCCCGCATACCTAGGCACAGAGAAGCCAGGCTGGCTCAGCGTTCTGGAGCAGCTCATTGGCACTGCCGCTGGAGGGATGGGGACATTCCCACCTTTGGTGCAGAAAAGTCTCTGAATGAAGACTAAAGACTCAGCCAACTTTGGTTAATACACAAGTTCAATCAGGGTACCCGAGTTGGGACTGTCGGTGGGCCGAGTCTGTATTTCCTGATTACTCAGAACACCTCATTCTAGCCTGGACCCACCGCTCCCTGATCCCTCCCCACCTCCTCTGCCGTCTGGGGTCCTCACCCCAAAACTGCCTCCACCCTCCACTGTTCAAAAAAACAGGCCCTGCAGTCACATGGTTATGTGAGGGACTCGTGAACAGTCACAACCTGAAGTGTCAAGGCAGGGAATGTCCGGAGACTCCCATCAGGAAGCCCACCATGGCCCAGTGCCCGTGCGGAGCTGTGTGCCGTGAACAACAGTCTCAGGAGAGCCTTGCTCCTGACTGAGGCTCGGAGGTTCCGACCGAACTCACACCAGCCTCTGAGAGTGTCAGTGGTCAGACGACCCATCTTCTACAGACTTAGAGGAGGAAGAGGGTTCTTGGGTTTTGTATCTATATAATTCTATGGCCCATCCTACTTTCTAAGTGTGCTACCTATCTCTATGCCTCTCTGGACCAAGATGGAAAAGATACGACCTCCCAGTTGTAACATATACTCAACAGGGCAAGCACCTGGCCCCTGGTCCTTATTCTGAGGCCTGGAATTCAACTCCCAAGGTCTCAGCCATCCCTCCTTACCTGCTTGTCCAGGAACTCCCGGGCATCCTTTTCAATGTGGCCCTCATACAAGTTTGTTGTCAGACTCATGAGGCCAATTTTAGAAAGGCCAAAGTCAGTGAGCTTGATGTGCCCCATGGATGTAATCAGGAGGCTGGGGAACCAGAGAAACAGAAGGATGGAGTTACTTCCTAGCTTCCTGAGAGTGCTGATTTGACTACGTGCTGCATTTTCCCACTCAGGCTCCCAGGGGGCCACCATGGGCCACTGGAAGGGAGCCGGCGAGCTGTCGGAGAACACAGGGCTCTGGCTTTGTACACACCACATTCTGTACCAGAAACCCGCTTTCCGCCCATCCCCCAACCCATTTCTGTTTATTGACTTCCACGGGATTCTCTACCGGGGTCAGGTATCAGCCAGCCGAGAAACACTTCCACAGAGTGATCAGCCTCATCCTAAGGCTGTAGCCAGTCCCAGTCCCCTCTCCTCACCTGGGTTGCTCACAATACCCCTGACTCAGGGGCACATACCCTTGCCCCATGTCCACGGTTGGTCTTAGAAGGAGGGTTGGTTGGGAGAAACTAGAAATAAGATCTCACAAAGAATGCTCTTTCTTCTCTCTTTACATGAGCCATTTCATTTTGTGTGAAGGCTGCTCCCTGCCACCCCTTTATTCTACGATTTCCAAATCCGTGTCTCTGGCCCGAACTTCGAGAGCTCCATGTCTCCTAACTGCCCAGAAGTCTTACAACCACCACGAACTCAATTTGTCCAAAACAAGGCCGCACTTCCTAACTGGTCCTCTTCTCCTTGGTAAAGAAGCTGTTACCAAAGCTCTGTTAACCACTGAGCTTTGTTATAAGTGCTTTATTGTTATTTATAAAAATATTTTGGCTCCTGAAAGGTCATTGAGAGTAACTAATACAACAAAAGTAGGTATTATTATTTCTATTTTAAAAAGGAGGAACATGAGGCTGAGAGAGGTTTAATTCACAGAATTGAACTCGAATTAACGAGTGGTCATCCGAACTCAGGTCTAATGACAAAGCCACTTTCCTCTATAGAGGCTCATCACCACGCGCCAGTCCCAAAATCCTAAAAATCTGGAAGGTATCCCAGACTCCTCTCTTGCTGCTCTCTGCATTGCCACCCCCACCTCACCACTTCTTCTCTCCTCCCCACTACCCGCTTTCTTCTCCATCTTGACTCTGTTCCAGTGCTGGCCTTGTTCTGGCCTTGCCTACTGCAGTGGTCTCACCCTCTCTTTCTGCTGGCAGACTGATCTCCCTAAACTAAAACCAAAATCTGAGTGTGTCATTCTATCATACCTTTGGTTCACAAACCTTTCAAACATCTCTAGGACTCTTTAAAATAAAACTCGAACTTAACAAAAAGGCCCTTGATCTAGCCTACTTATGAGGCTGTACGTAGCCTTACCTCTTACTACTCTGACAGACCGATCTCAGCTTCAGCCGCGCTGTACCCTTTGTAGTTCCTGAACGGGCCACACCTGTGCGCCTTTGCAAACCTGATCCCCAGCTTTAAAAAGCTCCTCCACCTTCTCCCAATTGATTAATGCCTTCCAAGAAACAGGCTGTACACATACATTTCTGTCTCCCACATTAGACCAGAGACTATTTTATAGCCCTAATAACATGCTTGGCACAGAGTCGATGTCAGTAAATGTCAGAACACTTGTTCAGCCATCTATTATACATGCTGATTTTTGTGTTCCTGCTTGGTTTCTGGAGTGGTGCTCCTCAGTAACTCTCACGTGGCCCAAAGCCTCACAGTGCCCCTGCTGGACCTTTGCTGGCAAGGGTCTTTGCATCTGGGGTGGTCAGGGGAGAGGGTACTGGGCCTGGATGGATACCCCCATGAGCACTGTTTCCCAGCAGCCATTCTGGTACAGATTCAAACGTGTTGTGTTTGCCTCCACTTATTGAGAGAGCCAAGAGGAAGAAATGCAAACAAGGGGCTGAGACAGTGGGCGTACTTGTCAGGCTTGAGGTCCCGGTGCACGATGCCATAGTTGTGTAAGTACTCCAGGGCCAGCACGGTTTCCGCAAAGTACAGACGCGCCATGTCCACAGGCAGGGCCCCGATGTTCTTCAGCAGAGTGGCACAGTCTCCTCCTGCAACAAGGGCAGGCCACCATGAAGGAAGGGTCCAGTTCTCTGCTCTAGATGGTCTCAGGCTTTCAGCCTCTAAGGCTGCACAGGAGACAGCATCATGGAAGACCTTGGGGTTAGGGACTGTGATTCTAGCCCCTCTGTTGCTGCCATGGATGGGAGACAGAGTGTGCAGGGGGAGCGGGAGGTAGGCGAACGGCTGTCTAGGCCATTGTTCAGGCCAGAGATGGGAGGAACCCCTTTGTGCCTGTCAGTGATTTGTAGGGATAGGACCAAGTTATTTTAGGGTGGGATCCTGCATATTGTAAACACATCTGGCCAAGATGTCAGCATTGTTCATTTATTTCCTATCTGATGGCTGTCCTTTATTTTTTGAGTGAAGTAACACTGTAAACTCCCAGCATGCACCCACAAATTAAAAGGGGAGTGTTGTTAAGCTTCAACTTCAAGACTTAGGCAAAATATCTTTGGAAGCTGTACTGGCATTGAGAAGGGGAGAAGAAAGGCCACTGGCCAAACTGCCCCACTGATGCTCTTGTGCTCCATCCTGTGAGCATTTTGTGTGGCCTCAGGGGGTGGTCCCTTCACAAACATTAGCAAGGGCAATGGCTTTCCTGTCTTCTGAGGGCCCAGAGGCAATCCTCCCAGCGTCCAACCCTGAGCTTTTGTGGCCAGGCCACCTGTCTTGTTCCTGTCTGGCGGCAGCAGCAGACGCTGTGCAGACTCAGGGGCGCAGGAGTCTACAGCCACCAGGTGGACACATCCTGTCCCAGTGTGCCTCCCATCGCACTTGACACCTGCAGCCTCCAGGTAGCTATTGCTGCAGAAGCCTCTTCTATGAGGGGGAGGGAGCTCTGTGCTCACTGCAGCCAAATGGCCTAAGACTCTAAGGCAGAAACCAATGTCACAGAGACTGGGAAGGTGGGGCATGAAACTTTACCCCTAAACAAGCTATTGGTCCCAGCTCAAAGCTAAGTCTCAGAGTGTGCCTTGACGTCCACACCAGGCCACCTTTCTCTTAGTACCTTCGACATACTCCATCACCATGCAGAGGTGGCGCTTGGTCTCAAAGGAGCAGAACATGCTGACCACAAAGGGGTTCTCGGCAAAAGTCAGGATGTCACGCTCCACGAAGGCCTGCTGGATCTGGTTCCGCAAGATCAGGTTCTGCTTGTTGATCTTCTTCATGGCAAAGCGCTGCCGGGCTGACTTGTGCCGCACCAGAAATACGGCCCTGGGAAACGCAGCCCATTCAGTCCTTCATGGACCCTCAGAGCCTGGGCTGTGCTCTCCACCACCCCGAGCCGGGATGGCCAAACTCCTGCCTCTAACAAAGAAGCAGAGCTATGCTCATCGATAAGAAGGATCTGGGCCCCTGCCCACAGAGCTCTTCAATTTCCTGATATACCAAGTCCTGAGGACACAGCTCAACCCTTCCCCAGAGCTCAGTGGGAGGGGTGCTACCAAGAAGAGCAAGGATTGCTTGGGAGAGGAACAGTGCTCGGGTGTTGGAGGAAACTGAACTCTTGCCCCTCCAGGAGGCTTTGGGGAAAGAGAGAGCCCATCCTGAGGCATCATATACTTCTAGAAGGAAGAGCCCAAGAACTGACTTAGCTCCACTCCCGGCCACACCCTGACCCCTGCCTTTACCCATAGGCGCCATTGCTGATGAGCTTAATGGTTTCGAAGTCCTCCTCACAGGGTGTCTTTTTAGATGTCCGAGATGCCCCTCGGCCCTGGAACATGAGGGAAAAGGCAAGAGGCAGGCATGCTTCTCAGGGCTCCTACGTTTAGAGAAGCTGTGGCCCCAGCATCAGCTCAGCTCTTGGCCCTGCTGCAGCCTCCTGCCCAGGCCTCCCCTGGAGCTGAATGACTTCTCGGGCGTGCCTCCCACCCCCTTCCTTCAGGCGTTCTATTCAAGAGAATGCAGGGCCCTTTGCTTCACAGGGCCCAGGCTCCAGGACTGGGGCGGGAGCAGAGGGTCTTCACCTCAACCGAATCATCCGTCTCCGGTGTATCAGGACTGTCATAGCTGCTCAACTGGGCCATTTCTAGAAACAAACAAGGACACAGAGAAGATGTGCGTGGCACTGTCAGGCACCTCAGCAGTCCACTCATCACATGACAGGTGCGTGCAGGGTGGGCATTAGTGCTCTGCAGCAGACCCGGATGCAGATCTGGCCCTGCGCCCCTCCTCAGTGTGGTCACAGCTTTTGAACTTGTTTGCTGATTACATGGCCGCTCCTATTTCCAGAAGTCCAGAGCCATTACGAGGCCTGGCAAATTCTATAAAGCTTCCTCCAAACTTGGGACAATTGCCGGAAAATAGGGCCTGAAAATGGGCTCTTGGTCCCTGTCCTGCTGGCTAAGACTCAGCTTTGATGGATGGGGCCAGGAAGTGGGGAAGACAGGATGACGACAGAGCAGGGACCAGGGATGCGGAAGCCCACAGTTCAAGCAGGGGCTCAGTGTGAAGGCCCGGAGAATGAAGATCATCTTCTGAAACCCTGAGTTAGGGCCACCCCAGAGACATATAAGGGCTTGTAAGGCGCCAGCAGGAGAGGTGGGCATGCAGAGGAGGTGAGCATTTTTACAAATGTGACTGTGGTCCTTTTGTTGTTAACCTCCTTTGACCTTTGGCTCTAAATCCAGTCCAGCTAAGCCCCAGGCAGTCCAGGCTGGGCTATGTCAGGCTGATATGAGCGATTTTGAAGGAGGGGCTGTTTTATGACAAAGAACACAGGGTTCCTCCTATGGCCCTGAGGCCCCTGAGGCTGTGCCAGGTCCACGTCCAATCCCTGCTGTTAGAGCCTGTTGGCTGTTGGGCTTCTCTGTAGCCACTGGGGAGCATGCTCACCCTCAAGGGGATCCCGTGTGAGGCCCAGCTGGCTAATGATGTAGCGGGGAATGTCACATTTAATCCCTTGTCCCACTTTGGCGTGGCCCTCAGCTGCTTCTAACAGGTGGTAGAACTCTTCAGGGTCAAACTCCTGTACCGGGGGAGAAAGGTAGTCAGTGGTGAGAACCACAAGAGGAGGGCATCAGCTTCCCTGATTTTACACCATACACCCAGCACGGGATGAACAAGACTGTCCCTTTGTTTTGGGACACCCCTCCCCCTGAACACCTAGAAACATCATGATTCAGGGGCCATGAGCACGGAGACAAAGCGGTCTTACAGGGACACTTTCAGATTGGACATCCTGAGCATAACCTATCTCCCCAGCAGTAAGAAACAGAGCTGTTGATTTCAAAAAAGCTCAGCCTATCCCCCTGGTCCAAGGCCTGCCACCAGCCAGATGGCACTGTCAGGCATGTTCACACACGCAGTCCACAGGAGCAGCCCTGGCTCACTTTCCGCTACGACTCGCAGCCCCAGAGATGCATGCATGCCTTCAGGTATTTACTGAGCACCTCCTGTGTGCTGGGAGCTGGAGAGCCACGGGCATCTGAGCACAGCAGTCCTTGTCTGTATGGAGCACGTACAATGGGGGTCCTGTGTGCTAACTGCCTAGGAAGTGCCACACTCGGGTCCAAACTCTGGTAACACTTTTGTGACCTCAGTGAGGACATGAATGCTCACAGAGATGCACTGACTTGTCCATGATCATAGGGGTTTCTTCCAAACACAAAAGCAGCTTTCAAAAGCAGGCCTGACCCTGATCACGTTTAACCATGGACTTCATGTTCTTGAAGGAGAGGCCTTCTAGTCCACCACGACCCCAGCCCCCACTGCTTTCTTCACTCCAGGCTTCACTATTTTAGAGAGCTACTCCCCTATGGACATCATCTGAGCCAGACCTGGAAGTCCTTTTATTTATATTCTTCCTCAGCCCCTGTAGTCAGAATGTCTCCCTCATAAATCCCCTTCTCCATGCTCCCATCACAGTCCTAGTTCAGGCCACTCCTGTCTCTCGCATGAGTTGCTTTAAGTGACTCTGCACTGATTTCCGTGGCCCATCTTGCCCTCTCTTCTAATTCACCGTCCGGGTTGCAGTCACAGTAATCTTTCTTAGGAGATGGGATGCTACTTGGAAATAAATAGGAACCAATTACTGACACATAAAACCACATGTATGAATCTCAAAACAATTATGCCGAGTGAAAGCAGTCAGAACATACCATATGACTTTTGTATGTGAAACTGCGCAAAGGCAAACTTAAGCACAGTGAGAGAGAGCAGGTGAGTGGTTGCCCAGGAAGGGGAGGGGAAGGGGACTGACTGCAGAGGGGAATGAGGGGCTTTCTGAGGTAAAAACAATGCTCGCTCTCAAGTGTGACAGTAATTATACATGTTAAAAACATATTAACTACACATTCAAAAGGGGTATGTTCTATTATATGTAAATCACACCTTTATAAATGTGGTTTAAAAAAGTAAATCTGGCCCTGACTGGGGTGGGGTGTGGCTCAATGGTTTGGGTATCATCCTTCAAACTGAAAGGCTGCTGGTTCAATTCCCAGGCAGGACACATGCCTGCATTATGGGCCAGGGCCCCGGTTGGGGATGTGTGAGAGGCAACCAATCCACATCTCTCTCGCACATCAATGTTTCTGTCCTTCTCTTTCTCCCTTCTCTCTAACCAAACAAACAGCTTAAAAAAGAAAATCTGTCACTTTCTTACCTACTTCAAATGGTGTAAAGCAAGGGTGTCCAACTTATTTTCACCAGGGGCCACACCAGCCTCGTGATTGCCTTCAAAAGCCTGAAATAAGTGTAGGACTGTATAAATGTAACTTACTCCTTAACAGTTAAGGAGTTGAAGTTACATTCAGTCCTTTGAAAGCAACCGTGAGGCTGATGTGGCCCCCGGTGAAAATGCGTTTGACACCTCTGTCCTAAAGGATGAATGCAGACTCCCGAGCCGGGCACCCAGCACTCTCCGTGAGCTCGTCACGGACTGCCTTCCAGGGTTATCCCTCACCCATTCTTCAAGCCTGGCCTGTGATGTGCTCCATGCCCCTTACCCGAAAACTCTGTTACCTTCAAGTTGCTGAATAAGCTTTATGCCCCCCAGGGAGCTTTCACTGACCACCCATCCCAAGTTGGACTGGAGTACTTTGTCACCACGTCCCCACAGCATCTCATGCTTACCTCCCTTGCAACACTTCCTGCAGTCTCGTAACTATTATTTATATGTCTTCAGGCCTTATGCCTAAGGCACTAAAAGACTAAGCCTAACTCCCCTACAGAGGAAGCATCTTAGGATCAGGGGCTCAACTATACTCATGTCTGTTTCTCCACTGTAGCATGAAGGCACTCGGTAAAGCGTTGCTGAGTGATTAAACGAAGGACTCAACGTGTGCAAACAAAACCGGCCTTGCTCCTCACCCCTCAGACCTCCACTCACCAGGGACCTTCTCAGTGTGGGATGGGCCAGACTAGTATCCTTGCCTGCAGAGAGCCCTCAGGACCACCCAGTTTTCTCACCAGAACTTGTTGGGTCCCCCAGTGCTTGCATACTGTAGTTAAATAAGGACTTCAGCAGCAGACATGGCAGTGGGTGCCATTAGCAGAATACTGCATTTCCTGGACCGTAAGACGCACTATTCCCCCTCCAAATTTGGGAGGAAATAATGGTTGTTAATGCTGCTGTTGAATTCTGTTTACATTTACATTGGTGAGATATTATGTTATTTATGTTATTAAATATTTTACCACATTCTTTTTGCTTCAAAAACTTTTTTCCTATTTTCCTCCTCTAAAACCTAGGTGCATCTTATGGTCCAAAAAATACGGTACTGCCTCTATAGCCCCATTCCCACCTCTCCAGCCCCCAGCCCCCAACCTTCGGCAAAGCCCACTCACCAGGCATTCCAGGAGACGAGCTGGGCGGGCAATGATAATCATCAGCTTTTTCACCAGCTGCATCACAAACGCCACCTCCGAACTCTCTGAACGCTCATGAGCCTATAAAGACAAAGGCTCCTTAAGCAATCCATTGGCCCAATGTGGCTGAGCTAAGCGGGATGGGGCTGGGCAAAGCTGTACCACAGGAAGAAACACTTTGGCTGTGTGGAGAGCTCTGCAAAGCGAAGAACTGTGAGAGGCCATAGGGCTGTGAGAGGGAGCAGGCTGCTCACGGGACCCATGGGAGTTTGAGAACCCTACATGACACCAAGGAATGTCACAGACCAACATCGCTTTACCTGCTCCTCCATCCACAAGTTTCACTTACCCTCCAGACACCAGCTTACGGGGCAACTCTTAGTGAAGCCTTTCTGAGTGTTCGATTTTCACCCCAGACAGACAGGAATAGAAAGACCTCCAAGAAGAAGAGTCAAATGACCAGATAGGTGTTCTGGAAAGACCACTCTGGCTGGAGTGCAGATGATGCACTAAAGAGGGTAAGCCTGAAAAGCCGGAAAACCCATTAATGTGCTATTGCAATAATGTTTCTGTAGATAAGGGGCGCTGGGGAATCTCCCCCATTGGCCAGGATGGGATGGGGAGGTTCTCACGCCGAGAACACCAAGAGCTAGAGAGATCAATAGATAAGGCCCGAGTACGCCAAAAGCTAGAGGGATGACTGGATAGAGAAAGAAAGCCCTCCCCTCCCTATCCTTATAGGAACCATGGGCTTGAGCAGGAAGGGGGTGGTCTTTGGGATGGGAGTCCACCGTTCTCCCAGGTTGGCTTCTGAATAAACCTCTTTCCTTTTGCACCAGAACCTGCCTCACGAGTTTGGTTTTTGCTGCCACAGGCAGCTACACCCACGTTATTCAGTTTCAATAATGCAGATGAAAAAGGCATAAATCCACGCTGTAAGAATGAAGAGAAATGGACTGATTGGGGCCATTCCGTCTAGCACTTCAGAGGCAGAGGACTGAGTAGACCTGAGGGCGGATGAGCAGGAACAGAAGGTAACTGCAACTACAATTTTAGGGAATTTCAGTGAACCCATAAACAAAATAGGAAATAGAAGAAGATGAGCAGTTTAGGTGAGGATAGGTAGAGAACACTGCACATTTGGTTTTAGAGAAAAAGTAGGTAGGTGAAAACAGAAACTTTTGGACTTGCAGTGACTATACTAGGCACTTCTTGAGCATTTGCTTGGCCTAGAATCCTTCCTCTTTCCTACAGGAACTGTTCTCCCTTCTACAACCCACATTTGTGTGTGTGGTATCACCTTTCCTCCCACCTCCCACAGCTGTCCAGCATGGATTACTGTCCTAAGAATTAAAAACGGGTAGAAAGACAACTGTTACTATTAGTGTGGCAGACTATATAACCTACTCTTGGGTGAAAAGGGATGGCCATATCCACCACAGAGACAGAGAAATAGAAGCACAGAGAAAAACAGACGAGAGAGGGGGATGAATGCTTTCTGGGTTTTCAGAGGTTCTGGTTTCTAGTGCTGGTCCCTTCGTAAGGCCTGGCTGTATTTTTGCCTTTAGTTCTCCAAGACCCACCCCTTTTATAGTTAGTTCCCTTTCCCTGCTTGAGCTACTAAGTTGGCTTTCTATTACTTGTAACTGAAGAATACTACTGATCTGGAAAGGCAAAGTGGAGGAGTCCAGTAAGCAGGTGGGAACAGGCATCTGGAGCTCAGGAGAAGAGGGATGAGAGTAGTCACACATGGGAGAACTCGAAGAGAAGGATGCAGAGAGGGGTGCCCAGGATGGGGCCCTGGAACATCGGCATTCAACAGATGCGCAGAGGAGGGACCTGTGGAGGGGCAGCAAGAATGCAAGACTGGAGAGAACAGTGCCATGACAACCAGGGTGGGGGGAGATTCAGGAGAAGTATTCATTGTGTAAAGTTCACAGACAGGTGAAGAAAGATGGGGCCTAAAAGGCCACAGGATATGGCAATTGGGCAGTTGATTCCTTGGTGACTTTTGCCTGAAATGGTTTTAATGGAATGGTGAGAGGGGAATGTAGAAGGTAGAAGACTGAGCAGTGGGTAGGTTGTAAGAAAAGAAATAGCAAATGAGGACCATTTGAAAAAAAATGGCTATGAAATGAAGAGAAAGGCTGGGCACTTGGTGAAATCTTGTTCATTCTTTTAAGACTCATCCGAAACATCAACTCTGGGAAGCCTCATCTAAGTCCCTGTTGCCCCGACCCCCTCCCCTGCACACAAGAAAAACAAGAACTAACTGCTCCCTTTCCTATGTTCCCCCAGCCGTTTGTTTGCTCACACCACATGGTACCATCATGTTGTCTATAATTAGTTGTGTCTCTGAAGCTACACTGCAGGGCCTTGTGAATAGAGAGGCTGGGTCTTTTTTCTTTTCTTCCCTCACATGCTAAGCCCAGCAAGGTGCCTCCTAGGTAGCAGATGTTAGTCAATGTTTGTTGACTGTTTGAAAATGTATGATCTTCAGCTCTGGAATAAGCCAAACCTGGTCTGGGGGGTACAGCTCTGCTACTTAAGAAATGTGTTTTCTTGGGAAGCTTTGGTCTCCTCATCTGTAGATTTAGGGAACAATATTTTCCTTACAGTGTTGTTTAAAGATGAAGACGGATAAATTAAATGAGATGATGTAGTGTCTAGCATGTATAAAGTGTTCTATAAATGAGTCATTTTTTATTATTTTCAGTCTAAATCTTAACATGCCATTTAAATTTCAATCCAGTCGGCGATTCCCCATGGCCTTCCTGTTAAACTCTAAGCTTCTCACAAGGCCCTTCAACTTTTGCTGCCTCCCCACCCCATGCCTAATGCTTCACATTCATCTACAGCTTTGCCCTGCAGGAATCCTTCACTCTAGCCACGCCGAACTACTTTATCAGTGGTCCCTGGACTGTACCAGGGTCTTTTACCCCTCTGAGAGGTTGTTCACACCATCCCCTTGGTCTAGTAAACTCCTACTCACTCAAGACTCGGCTTTTCCTGACCCCTCCACGTAGCGCCACCACGTCCTTCTCTGTGCTCAGAACTGACCTTTAATCAGCGGTCATCAATCACACTTACTATAATAAACACAAGTGAGATAATTCCGCACAGCATTCGGTGTAGTGGCTGGCACACAGTACATTTAACAAATGATAGCTGTTATTTTTACTGTGAGTATGTGTTGATAGCTCTGTAACCCTAGTCACCAGTTAGAACCTGCAAAGAACTTTTTCTGCATTCCCGGGGTCCAGCTAATTAGGGAACAGAGGATGCAGCAGCTCCATTTTCAGCGCTCTTCCTGCTGCACCAAAATTCCGGCCCCTAGGGGTGATGAGTCTGGGAAAATGCCTGAAGTTTTGGGCAGCACTCTGGCTGTAGTATTTCAGATTGACCTGAGATGCACAAGGAACCTTGGCAGTCACGATGTTGGTCCTTTACCCGATGCTGCAAATTCCCGATTCCTACCCACTACTGGAGCTGTTAGGTATTGCTGAACAGAAACAATTAGCTGCCAATAATTTTCATGAGACTTTAGCTTCCTAAGGTCATATTTATACAAGATTTAAACTTAAGTATTCTTTTGAAATCAGAAAAATATTTTCATAGAAGAAAGTACTTTCTCATCTATTAAATCAAAACTTCCTCACTGTAACTCTTGCTCAGTGGGCCAGTGCACCTTTTCGGGGACAGAGAACAATCTGCTACCTATAACATATAAAAATTTTTCCAGTATTTGACAGTGACAATCATGATCCTCTTTAGTCATCTTTTCTCTAGATTCAACTATTTCCTACATTAAAAAAAAATTCCCTGCTCCTAATTTCTAGACTGATACACTTAAGTCCTGTTTGATCATTATCACTCGGTTCTCAGCTCAGTGGGCACTACACTGGAGCAAGGCCATGGGTCTGGAGGTAACAGGGGTCTGGACTGGGAAATACTCTAGAGACGGGAAGAGCCCTGACGGCACAGGCATGTCTCCTCTCCCTGGAACTGTACTAACAGTGGGAGAACTGCGATCTCAGTGGGAAGGCATCTGCCTGCCTCAGTGGAGAGGCCGACAGGATGGAGAGCGCCCAGCATGGAGCAGTGGTTAGGAACTCAGTGTCTGTCTGGTCTCTACCACCTCTGGGTTACTATATACCTTCAGCCTCTCGGAGACTCTGTTCACCCTGAGGAGGGATCAGGTCTCTCAGAGCTTAAGTCCCCACTAAAGAACTTCTTACCAAGCAAGTAGAATGTCAGCAAACAGTTAAACCCATTGTGCAGGCCTTGGGCCTGCCTTCCCTCGGCTCAGGAGAAACAGATTGAAGGCTGTGCTTACGCCAGTATTTCTACTAGAAGAGAGCTGCCCACAGCAACGAGGGCCACTTTATGGCTTGAGTTACAAATGTCCTAGTCAAATATTTATGAGCGCTACCAAATTGGTGGCTTGGGCAGAGTAATTAGCATTACAAGAAGAAAGGGCACACTGAACTGAGTTCTTCTGATACCAAACAGTCCTCCTCAGTGACAGCGGGGACTGAAGAAGAACCTGAGTCCATCAGCACCACACTTCGGGGTGGGCCCTGAACACCAGCAAGGAGGTGGCAAGCAGGCTGAGAAGACTGGGAGCACCACTAATGCCCTAATCTTGGTTTAGGACTACCGATCCACTACCACATGGCTAATTCAGAGTTCCAGTGCAAGGGCACTCACGTCTTGCAGAAGTTTCTCTAGATTCTCTTGAAGTTCGTAGAAGTACTGCGATGTAATGAGGCCACTCCGAGATTTATCCAGGCAGTCTCGGGCCATCTCTATCACTTGATGATGAATAAAGCTCAAGGCTCCATCTGCCAAGGGCAACACGCTGTCTGGAGCGTTGGAGGAAATGAACTCTGCTAGGCGCTCTTCCATTTGTGCAGTGGCCTGGGAATAAAAATAGGAAAGGTGACACTTCCCTTCTAGTTCTAGCTCTGCTGGAACCAAGCCTGAAGGACCCAGTAACAGGCTAAGGGTGGGCTCTGTAGCCCTGGTTTCCTGATGTTCTATCTGGTGCATCTGATGACTGGAGATCTGAGAGGGTCACCTTCATGTCAACTCAAACACTGTAATCGAGGCCCTCTCTCACCTGGCCTTTGTCCACGCCCCCCAGCCTTGGTGGGCATGCTCTTTTGCTCTCAGGACACTGAAGTGTTTGTTGTTTCTCCTCCTTTATTATGCTGTTTCATGCCTCTGTCTGTTTATGCTGTCCGGTGTGTAGCTTTCTCGCCCATCAAACTCCTATGACTCCTTCTAATCTCATGTCAAGCACCATCTCTCCTCTGGGAAAGTTTTTGATTCCTTCAGGCAAACCGGGGTTTTCTTTCCTCTGTGCTTCTACTGGCCCTCTCGGCTGTGTAAACTTAGTGAACGGACACTGACAGCTTCCAATCTTCTGAACTGGGAACTTCTTCAAGTCAGAGAAAGTCTGATTTATCACTTGACCTCAGGACCCAACTGAGTGAGCCGAACAGATAGAACGCTGACTGAATGTGTGCACCTGCCTGCTCCCGGGTCTGCATTCCCCGCAGAGCAGAATGGGAGTCTGGCTCTGAGGCCTCTGCGGAACCTAACTGCACAGTCACATCAAAATGACAGACAGACACCAGTTAACACGCTCCTACCTGCCTATCTAGGTCTTGGTCTTTTTTCCTTTGCCACCAGATGGCGATTTCTGATTTCCAGTAAGTGTTTAGGGGTGTGTGTGTACACATATACATACGCATACGCATATACCACACACATATATACACGTATATATGATATTCATGTGGAGGGACGGGGACAGGGAGCAGGAGAGGAGTAGGGGAGGAGCGAGGACACTGGAAGGAATTCTGACACTCCGTCTCTAACGAAACAGTTCATCTTACAGGAGTGACTTGGCGATGTGCCCGTGAAACACACACATGCAGTGCTAGAGTGGCAATGCAACACCAAAGGAGGAGGTGTTGTACGGGGAGGAGGGAACATGTGAGGTGCATTTCTAAACACTACACACCCCCAAACTTCTTTACAAAGGAACAAGCGTTACAAAATGATGTCCTAGCTGTACATTTTGCTGCTCTTCCTCACTCTTCCTCTCCACGGCTGGTCAGCACAGACCACAGGGCACGGGGCAGCAGAGAAACAATAGCTACCACTTACTGAGTGCTCACTATGTCCTGGGCACAGTTAGGAAAGCTTAATGTTCGTTCATCTTCACAAACTTCCATGAGACAGATACTCTTATGATCCCAAATTACAGGTGAGGCAAGTAAAGCTCAGAGACGTTAAATACTCTGTCCAGGGCCGTATAGCCAGTGAATGGTAAAAGCAGGTTTGAATCCAGTCAGTCTGATTCCAGAACCTATGCTCTTCTTATTGCTGCTTCATTATTTATGTCAGGAGGGAAAGCACAAAGTTTTCACACCTTTGCCCTCTGCCACCCATGTGTGTCCAGGAGGTTGCACCTGAGCCTAGAGAAAGGACACTCTCTGGAGGGGCCGGGAACCAGCTATGGCAGACCCTAGATACAGACGAATGGGTAGACCCAGGGGTGTCTGACGGGGGTGCAGGAGGCTGAGGACTCCCCCTCCCTGCCGTCATGGACGGGGCGCCCACGTCAGTGCCCTGGCTCTCTGTCGGACAGAGCAGGCTGTGTTTGGCAGAAACAGGGCCCATCACTAGAAGGCCTGGTCAGAGTGACAAGCGTGCGGTGTTCAAAAAGAAACACAAATGGGAAGCAAGGTCCTGGCTCCACATACAGGGAGGTTTGTGGCCAAACTGCAGAGTTGTAAAGGTCATTTCTCAACTCTCTCCGGACAGTATCCTACTTTCCTCCCTTAGTATTTTCCTGCCTGAAAACACAAACCCAGCTGTGAGTAAGCAGCCCTGAGACCTGTCGCCACACTACTGCTCCTTCCGGCCAGCTTCCCACCAGCGGAGCACGTCCGTCTGTGCACTCTTTTGTGCCCAGCAAGGAGGCGTTGCTTATGAAATCTGCACAAACAAAGGTGCTCTTGGAGGGCAAACCCCATTCTGGGGGAACCCTGACTCATAGGTCCTGATGCGCTTGGTGAGAAACAAGGTCTCCAGTTCTTTCTTTCCCACTAATATATAGTGGATTCCTTCTTGACATTTCCCTCCAGATCCCTCTCCCTCCAAGGAGTGAAGAAATAGAGGCCCTACAAGCACAATCCTTAACTCACAGTCCTCTGTGCCATCCTCTTCCCCAGCAGCCTGGAAGCCCTTGTGCCTGCATCCTCCTCCTCCTCCTCCTCTGGAGCCTTCTGCTCTTCTTCTTGATTATCTCTGGAGACTGCACTCCATCCCCTCACCCCAGTCTCCTTGTTGGGGATGGCGGTAGGCAGCCATCCTCAGAGACATTATTAATCTCCTTTAAAATGGATCTTACCTTGGGGAATCTTTCTTTGTATACATGATTCATCATTATTATTTCACTGTCAAAGGAAACTGGGGACCGTCCAGGACTAAATAAGAAAGAAACAATTGCATTACTTTAGTGCCATGGAACTTTTGAGAAAAAAGATGGCCCTTCCCAGAACCCCTGCCCTCCTACTGTCCCCAGTACCCACATGCTCCCACCTTAATGAGTGCTGAGGTCTAGAGCCTTCCTTATTCCTGGAGCGAGCCACACCCTCAGCTCAAAATGATGGTATCTACAGCTAGGCTACCTTTCTACAGGAAGCCGGCCTTTACAAGACCTCTCTACCAGGGCCTGAAAAGGCCTACAGCCCAGGAGACCAATCCTGGGCCTACTGGTTTCTAGGGTGACCTCCCCCGGAACAGGACTCTTTGGGTCTTCTTCACTTTGGCCAGTGGAGTCAGGTGTACTCAGCATGTTGTAGGCATCAAATAAAATCAAACCACCACCAAAACACCAGAGAAAGACAGTTGTATACCTGTATATTTTTCCAAACAAGCTGCAGCCAATGGGGCTAACTCAGGCTCTGACCTGGGGCACAAATGAGGCCCCAACAGATGGGGCACAAACAGATGATATATTATAGAATTGCATATCTGAAGCCTATATAATTTTATTAAATAGTGTCAGCCCAATAAATTCAATAATTTTTTTAAAAAGCCATGCTCATCTTAATTTACACCCTCTTCTTTCACCTGGAATTTTGGCACAGCTTTACTAGCTAATACCAAAGAGAAGAGCCAATTAATAATCTAGGAGGAATTCGCAGATAAAAAAGCTGTTAAGGTGTGGTTATTCGGGAAAATGAGACAGAGTCAGATGGGCACGTAAGTCTCCTTGTGAACAGCTTCTTCCTCGAGTCAGCCACATGACTTTTCAGCAGCAACTTTCTTAGCTGACCTTGTTCATACACCATGAGCCTCTGAGGTCTGCAGCCAGGTAACCATCAGAATAGATGCCACTACTCTTCTGTTACTGAATGGACTCTAAAGTGCATTTCTACTGCTAACCACTGGACAACATTATCAGGTACCTCTTGGGGAGGTGAACTGAGCTGTACTCAAAGCCAAAAAATCTTGAGCTTCACCTCACGTCAAGTTTGTGCCAATGTGCTATGCCAGGGGTTGACAAACTATGGCCCCAACACCAATTCTGGCCCACTGCCTGTTTCTGTACATCGAATTCACAAAGTGTCTGGGGATGCTTTCACACTACAAGAGCAGAATTAAATAGCTGCCATAGATATGGTATTGCCTGCAAAACCTGAATTATTTACTATTTTGCCCTTTATAAAATAAGTTTGCTGACTCCTGTGCTGTGCACACAAGCTGAGCTCCACAGGTCCTGGCGCTCACCGAGCAGAGAGCACCCCTTACCTGAGGCTGCGGGAGCGGGGCCGCATGGCTGGGGACTGCCGTCCCTCCTCGTCTGGCACACTCTCAGTGCTGAAATGCTTTGTCAGAAAGTGCAGCTCATCAGCTGTGGGCTGGAAGGGCAACTGGTGTAACTTTTCCTGCGAGGAGCATGATGACTAGAGGGGAAAATGTTTTAAAACCAGCATTAAAGGCACGTCTGAGGACAGCCCAGGAATGAAGAACTGAAAAAGGTCAGGGCCGCCCGCCCGCTCAGTGTAAACCCAGAGTCAACCCAAAGTAGGCATTCTTTCCATGGCTCCCGTTAGCCTCCAATGTGCACGATCCTGTTCATCTCTACCCTGCAGGCCCTTAGACCTCAAAGTCCTTCACAGGCCTGGGAGAGAATGGACCCAGGAGGTCATGTGATGTGAGAGCACTACCCAGAAAGCTTCTTTAGGTGGCAAAAGCAGATTCTTCTGCATGGAGCGTTGGCCCTCACTGAAGCTTTTGGCTAGCTGTGATGGCAAGTGTTTAATAAATCATGCTTTCTGGCTTAGGAAATTGGTAAGCCCGGCCTACAAATGCTGCCCCCTGATGATTTTCCCTTCCACAACCCTGGCAGAGCCCTCAGGGTGGTTTAGCAATGTTTCCTTTGGGCCGTTTATCCAGAGGACAACTGGCTTTACCGAGTCTGTGCAGGCCATTCCCAGACTCCGGGGAACAAAATCTAGGCAACAAAATCCATCAGGGGAGAAAAGAATTTTAGATCTAGATTACTTTTAGACTTCTAAAAGATCAGACTTGACCTGAAAACAATGAATAATTCTAAATCTTGCCCAATGACTGAGATTCTAGACAAGAGCCCACTGCCAATCGCAAGGGACTACTGAGGAAGGGAGGGCACTGCTCTAGGCCTTCCGCAGGGGTAGCTGTGGCCGCGGGGCAGCCGGCGAACTCTCCCCTCGCCTGACAAAGCTGACTAAGAGACCAGGCAAGTCTAACACCACTGGCCCAACTTCTGTTCACCCACTGATTCAGGATCTGGGTTGAAATAGCTAAATCCATGTAGTCAAAACTTCAGCACCACACCGAGAGAACTTTGTTGTAATGTGAGCCTCAATACCAAGTGAGAAATTAAAAAAAAAAATTGTTTTGGCTAACAGTGCATACTTCTCTCGTGGAATGCTGGAATATATGAAGTTGTGAACAACCAGTGAAATGTCTCCACAGAGCTCTGTTTTGGCCACAGTTTTTCAATGATTTGGATAGAAATTTCAGAAAGTATCTTCACCTAACTGTAGCTAACATGAAGCAAAATTGGTAAAATATACCACTAAAATAAGCCAGAGCGATGGCCTGAGTCTATTAAAATTTATTGAACAGAATACATACATATCTAATATGAATGACTCTACCGTGGGTCTAAAAAACCACCTGTTTGAGTAAAGAATTATGGGGAAAGGGGTATTTAATAAGGAAAGATCTATAGCTTAACGGTTACCGAAAGACCAATGAGATCTTTGGATTGATTTAAGAGTAACATCGAGGTCACGGTAGGAAAGGATGGTCCTTCAACCTTCTTGGGATTCATGAACACAGACACGCTAAGCCGAGAAGACCTGAAGAACGGTGGAAAAGTCGGGGAACGGGTCACCCAGTCAGTGGCCTGATTTTACATGGCCTGCAAAGCTTAAAATACTTACCATTTGGCCCTTCACAAAAAAAGTTTCCCAGCCCTGTCACCCTAACTTTAATTAAGAGTTGCTTAATGAGGAAGACTCATTTTAGGGTCACTTCTGCATGATAGAAATTAGGACATTTGTTGTGTTTTTAGTGAAGGGCTCAACTTGTTTGCTGAGACACATCACATAACAATCATCCTTCTGTTCCTTTTTGAAAGAAAAAGGTGAAAAAGGAGAAGAAGGGAATACCAAGCCTTTGGGATATCAAAGGGGTTATCTGCTCTCAGTTGCAGTCCTAGAAATAAGGGGGGAGAATAAGGGAACCGTACTTAGGAGTCCCACTGCCCAGTCTCACTGGCAAAGCAGAACTCCCTCCTTAAGCCCACCTGATTCCACTAAGAGTAACTGATGCCCAGAGAGCACCCTGGCTAATTCTTTCCAAAGGCATTTTGGTTTTTTAAATGGATCTGGCTACGGCTGTAAACAGCCACCAGCCCTCTGTCCCACTCAGCCTTATCCCTAAGCAACTTCTTTTTGTTTGGCTTTTGAGGAAAAGCTGAGAATCATTTTGCAACATGGTAGGGATAGACAACAATAATTTGTAGGGAATTATTTCCTAAGGAAATACGGCCACAGATTTGGCTACTTACTGAGACGGTAGAGCTTGGAGTGTTGGTTCCATAGCCTGAAGAAGGTAAAGAGGCCAAAGACCAGCGCCGCCCATCGGTCCTATGTAAGAAAAGACTATTAGACCGTTTCTACAGGACCCCACCCTGAGGCTTGGACCTGCTCATCTTTCCATCAGTATTATTTTGGGTAGTTGGTTCACTTTCTTGTCTCAAGACAGCACTGCTTAGTCTAGTCCATGCTTTCACGTCTCTCTCCTACATGGGCCTATTGTGTGTTTTCCACTGCAAAGACAGACATCTCTGACTACAGAGGAGTTCTTGACTTTTATTTCAGTTAACAGAAGAGAGCACCTGTTACGCAATACTGTTGTTTTAGAGTAAAAATCTTTAAACTCCCAACTTAATCACTTTGGGAAAGCAATGACAGAGGATACCAGCTAAAGGCATCGTCACAAGGAGAGAACTGCCACTGATGCAGCTATTCCCTCTTTCAAAGGCTCCATGTGAAGGGCTCTCTGGTCTTCCCCAGGCCACTGGGTTGACAACAATCTGGGTCTCAGTATGAATCAATCAGTGGCTAATAGTCAAAGGCTACTTAGGATTCAGTGGGACCCACAAAAGTAAGTGCTTGAGAATGTGTGCCAAAGAGTTACAGTAAGTTATGAGACAGGAGTAAGGTGGCATAGCCTCAGTTGTACATGAAGCTTTGGGGGCAGGCTTCCTGCTGCTCTTGGGAGGATGCACTCTTAAATCTAATCATAGAGAACCACAGTAGGAGCCTTGTAAAAGAAAAAAAAAAAGGAAAGATCAAGCAGCTATCTGGTTTGAAACTTTTATAATACGGACAAGTGATTCTTTCCTGGACTCTGGATGTGCTGTAACACAAGTGTTCTTTCTTGAGGAGCTTGGGCATAGAGCCCACTCTGGTTGAAGTTCAAGAAAAACTTCTTCGCTGCTACCCACAGAACCTCAGACCATTAGCAATGGAGGACCTTTAGGAGTTACGTTCAATAACCTCAGACTCAGAGAAAACATTAAAACCCAGGGGGGTAACCCCTTAAAACTAAGGGGGTGGAGGGAGGAACAAAGAGGAAGGGGAAAAGAGGAATCGATCTTTTTAGGGCTTCTACTTTTGAAGCCCCCTCCCCTCCCCCAATACCTAACAGCTTTCCCCCCACATTCTGTAAGGGGCAGTCCCCGGTTCCATGCCACATGCACGTGACTCCAACTCCATGCCACCCAGGCAGCCAGCTCTGCTGGAACCCAGTCTCTGAGGCAAAAAAATGTCCAGGAGACCACTCAAGTGTGAGGCTCTTTCCGACCTCTGTTGAGTCCCACGTCCTGGGAGCTCTACACAAGAGAGCAAGTCAATTCCAGGAAAACAAAGCTCAGCAAAGATGGACTGGTCTAACTCGGGGAGGGATTTCCCGAACGCTTGTCAAATCACAATTTGACAGGTGATTTTCCCTCCTTCAGTTAGAAGTGGAAACCAATTGCATAGCAACTTTTTTTCCCCTTTTTTCTTTTAAACTGAAGAGCAGGGACCAACAGAGTCAGAAAGAAATGCCACTAAAGGATGTTTTCATTTGCTCTGCCTGGTCATCTCTCTGGGCAACTGAGGAAAGTTGTGGGAATGAGGGTGACTTGTCCCTAGGCTGAGAAGCCTTAAACTATTTAGCAATTCCTGCCTCCAAACATATGAGCTTTGAGCCTTGGTTCCAGCAGGTGGAGGGGGTTCTCTTAGGGCCTCTCTGCTAGTTACGAAAGGCCAAATGTTTCTACCCACAGCCAGGGAAGACTCGTAACAATCGGCTCTCACCACGCACAAACCCATTCTGTCTGGCCATGCATAGCAGTTTCCCAGCCCCTCGCCCCACCACGTCCGCTATTACCTGTCTGCTCTGTGTCCATGGCTGTAGTGAAAAGACACACGTTATGGTGAGAATCAAAGGAGTCTGGACAGACTGATTTGCTTGGCCCCTGGCATTTGGTCAAGCTTGGCAAAGGTGGTCTTTCTGTTTAGAAACTTGTGGAGTTTGAAGTCAAATTTGCAGGACCGACAGGTCTATCATTAGCACAGTATTAAATATGTTTTGTGTGATATTCCAAACTAATGTGATCCTATAAGGCTCAAGCCTGACCTCAGTAATCAAGGAAACACATCTTTTAGGCACTTTGTTTGGCAGGGTTGAATCTTCCTTCCCAGCCCACCGATACTTAGCTGTTTTCCCTACTATGTCCTATTATAAGAGGATAGTCCAGGGTTCCGTGACCCATGCCTATGCCTCAAACTTAAAGCCACCTGGCATACACTGTTTGGATCTCAGTAGTAAAGAGCCCCTGGCCGACCTTACTCAAAAAACCCGGGGAATGAAGTAGATACACAGGCACCAATGGAACATACTATCCCATCTGCCTGGAATGGTCTACACACCTGTGTCCTCATTCCCAACATGGCAGACTCTTTCTTATCCTTCATGTCTTAGCTTGAAAGTCAGTCCTCCAGAGAGGCCTTCTACTGTCCACTCAGTATGGATTCTCCAGCCCCATTCCCCTCCTATACTTTCACATAGCATCACATTCTTTCCCTTCATGGTACTTGTCAACAGTTTTCAGGCATGTATTTGCTTGTTCACTATTCTTCCCCACCACTCATTCAGTCAATAAGCACCGACTAAGTGCTCATTACAGACCAGGAGACACAGTTTTCAATATACTAAATTTTCTCTATTAAAGGAACTTTTATTCTGGTTGAAGGGAAATAGAAAACAAGCCAATAAGAAAACATCAGGTATTGGACAGTACTAGCTTGAAGATTAAAATGGATCATTTGATGACCCATTGGGTTTCCTTGATATTGTGTGGTTCGAGAAGGCCTCTGTGGAGTTGGTATCTGAGACATTTAAGATGAGAAATGAGTTAACTAGGTGAAGACCCAAGGGAACAGCATTACTTACAATGGGAACAACAGCTCCACGGACTCTTCTAAATCTAAGTTTCAAGAAAGTAGGAGTTATATCTATATAACTAAGTACCCAGTACAGTGCCTGGGAATACTGGGTGCTCAGTAAACATTTACTGAGTGAGTGGGAAGTAACTTGATGCCACTTATCAAGATCAGTCACAGGCCTTGCTGTCCCAGCTCAGACCTAATCTGAGGCTACAGTTCACACGTAGTCAAGGCAGGGAGTTTGGGATGAGTTAAAACTTTCCAGCTGAGCTGGAAAAACAAATGCACCAATACAGCATATTTGTATACTGTCACGGGCTCCTACTCGGATCCTCGGTTAACTACCTGGAAGTCACACAGAGGAGGAGAGATGAGTCCTTGAGATAAACTCAGACAACATTTGTGCAGAACCAAATAACTGAATCAGAAGGGGCACCAGCACCTGAATCAGTAACCAAATTTCTCCCAACCTGTCCATGTCTTTTCAGCTATACAGAACCCTAAAGAGGAAAGGGGTAATTTGCTTCTGTGTTGTCATTTGAATAGTGAGTTAATGCTATTTAAAAGAATCTGCTCTTTTCTATTATCTCTTTTTAAAAAGTAGTCTAAGTGTAAAATTTGGGTCAAGCTACACACACCATTCTCTATTCATTAAATCTGTTTAGCACATAAGGTTATTTCTTCCAAATCTGGAGCCATGATTTTTTCCAAGTCTTAATGCCAGAGACCGACTCTAACTGAGTATTTTTCAGAAAATGTTCCAAAAAGTAAATCACTTGTCTGTGGAGTCTTGGCATGTGGTTTGGATGGACTCATTTCAGTCAGCTCAGTACTTCTCCAGAAGCCAGGTGATACCCTGGCAATGGGCCAAGCTGTCAGGACTGTCCTCATGTGCCAGAGATAAACTTTTATTGCTTCCGGAGACTTGAAATGTGAGGATGAATATAAGGACAGTTCTGTAATGCACCAAGTCTTTCTAAATCATGGGAAAATAAGTCAAGACCTGGTAGTCTCTTTATCTCCAAGAAGAGGAAGCATATAAGGCCTGTTCTAGCTCCTTGGGACGGGCTGAATTAGAGAAGTAAAAATATATCTTTGGGTCCTCCTGGGAAGAGAACCCATTCCCCCCCCCCCATCAATCACATTGGGAATAGCTCTCAATCAAGAGTATAATGTTTTGGCATACACCACTCAGGAAAACCTGGGACACGTGCTTAGAATTATAAAAATAAATCCACACCTAATATTGATTTACCCACCCAAACATTCCAATGCAATACCTACAGCATAGAGAAAGCAAAACTTGAACCTAGGTGAGGAAGGCAGGAAAGAGTTTTGGTAGTGGTGGCCCAAGATAACATACTTGGGAGGGTGGTCAGAGCAGGAAGCTGATGCTAACTGATGTTCACACAAGTGTCATGCATGCCAATCACAGAGGATGTTTTCCATCAACTTACCTACGGGCTGGAACAAAGGAAAAGTGAGCGGGTGCGTTTGGAGAGAAATTCCGGGGGCTGTCCAAAGGACTGTTACCTGAGGTAAGGAAAGTGAACCCTTTGTGAGATTTGTTTCAGAGAAGGGTTAAGACAATCTTTAGGGAAGAAATTTGCCTCAAGCATTGGCAATTAGCACATAGGGTTATTTTTTCAGGCCCACCATTAGTTTAATGATTCTCTTTGTAGAAGATTGTCAGCCCAGAGGTTTCTCCTTTGTTCCCAAGTTGCCTTTAACCATTTCTGTCTTCCAAACATCCATTTTAGATGCACCCGTGACTTGCCAATCTCTTGCCCTCCTAGGAAGACCTCAGGTTCCAATATGCCTAGTTGAGTTAACTCAACTTCCAATGGCTTGAAGAACTCATTTAGTACAGAAGGCATGACCAAATACTGAAACATTCCTCAAAGGGCACCAGGACTCCTGCTCCAAAAGTCTCTTACACGTAATCTCTGCACACTGCGTCCAAGGGGCTAACCCAGAAATATGTGTGCTTAAGGGAAATTGAAGTTCTCAGGTGGGGACTTAGTACAGCAGTGTTCCTTCAAATAGTCCATACACAAGGCCTCCAAGTCTGCCCAGCAGACTTAGTGCAGGAATTATTCTCATCTCTTTATTACTTTTCATATGTACCCTGTAACTTGCTAACTTACAGCTCAGAAACTTTGAACAAAACTGGGTGCTTACCTTTGCACTAGCCACAACAGTTCTCAAACCTAAGTTTGCCATACTTCTCTAATGTAACTTCCAGCTGGGGGCTGGTTATTAGGAGTTCCCAGCTGGCAGAAGCTATCAATGTGTTCCTGTCTAAAAGGCTACGATGTACTCACTACATAGCCAATCCCTGTCTACTTCCTCACTTCTGTGCTCAGCTCTGTGCACCAACACTGGCTATGAGAAACTGCACCTACACAGGGGCACGGCAGTTCAGCATGCCTCGGCTTTTTCTTCAACAGTTGCTTTTTGTATAGGGTGTGGATGTCCCAAGGTACCATGAAGCTGCCCAGTTGCTTTCCATTATCTCCACCTGTTGGGAACTGCCCTAACCTGGTTTCAGGAGCTGTAGCCCCCCCATGGCTAAGGCTGAGTGAGCAACCTTCAGACCATAAGCCACTAAGAAGACAAAGCTTATCTCCATGGCAGGGGTACCACCTCTGCTCCTTTTACTTCACCCTACCTGGCCCCCAATGCTTGATTGGTTAGCCAGTGACAGGTAAGATGCCTCAAGGGAGGGACGACCTAAGACAGGCATGATCACGGGGGCCTCAAGGAAAGACTCGGGGGCTACAGAAAAGGGGGTGATGGACCCTCACCCCTCGGCTTTGACATAGCCTGAGTCCTCATTCTGTCTGCAAAAAGTCTCCTAATCTATTGGCTACCTTACTTTCCCTGCCCAACTTAAGCCTGAAACAATGCCTTAAGCCTAAAACAATGCTGGTGGTGGGTGCAGCCCTGTGCTGGAAATGGCAGGTTCCCTAAGGCAATCAGCCCTAAGAAAAAATATGTAAAATCCTGTGAAACCTGCTTTGTTTAAAATGCTCTCAATTAAATGATAAGGGTCCAAGCAGGAAGTGAGTTTGTTCCTCAAAGTTTTACAGCCCTTTAGCTAACTGACCCTGACTCAAAATAGGCCCTCAGAGTTCTTTGTATGTTATCTATTGTTTGATCCCTACTGCCTGATAATGATTAATGAGCTTTATGTATATACCCTGTCTTTCTATGCAAATTGAACCCAATAAAAGCCCCTCCCCTGAACCCAAGGCAAGGCTCTCCCCTTGAGAGAGTGGCTGCCCATTCCTTTTCCTCCACAGGACTGGGCTGTCTGTGTGAATTTATCTTGTCTCATCCATAACACCATGGACACTGTAGGCTGGTGTCCGTGTCATCCATCCAACAAGGTCTGGTAGCACATAATATTTTTCTGTATTGACCCAGAAAAAAACAGCCTCACAATGCCAAACAACCCCATGCAGCAATCTTTACCAATTATATACAGGCACTCTCTTTGGGAGAACTAATTAAGAAACAGAAGAAATATTTGAAACAATGACTGAGAATTCCCTCAAATTAATGTCACCAAACTACAGATCCAGGAAGCCTGGAGAACACCAAGCAGGATTAAATAGAAAAAAAGAAAAAGATAAGGATTATACCCAACTTCTCAAAAACCGTGCAAGCAAGAAGAGAGTGAAGTAAAATAGTGTGAAGTGTAAGGGGACCCCACTAACATAAAATTCTGTGCCCTGTAAAATTATTTTTCAGATGTAAAGGAGGAATAAACACTTTTAAAACAAAAATTGAGGGCATTTGTTGCCAGTGAACCTGCCTTAAAGGAAATTGCTAAAAGTTCTGAGAAGAGGAAAGTAATACAAGTCAGAATTCAGATGTACATACCAAAAGGAATTAGTGGAGATAAAATTAAAACTTTGATATTTTTCATATTATTCAAAATAATAACAGCACAATGCATTTTATTATGTATGCTTGTGTGTGTGTGTGTGTGTGTGTGTTTCAGTTCTTATATATTTGTGAAATGAACCCCTGAAATGATACAAAAGACAAGAGGGAGTGATACAGGTAGATGGCCTGGCCAGTTCCAGAGTAAGTGAGGGGTTGTAAAAAACACCAGAGGTGGCAGAGGTAAAGCTGAGCACAGCGTCTGACACCCCCAGGCTGAGACCTGGAGGGAAAATCATTCCTACTCCCCTCTGGAACATGGTGGAAGGGGGAGATGCAGACCTGCCAGTCTAGCCTGAAAAAAGGATGGGATTGGGTAGGGGAACTGGAACCTTCTGGAGCACAAGGATTCTGGGCTGGGAGACTGAAAGGAAGGATAGGGAGAAACATGTGGTTCTTCTTTCCCCGGAACCTGCAATCCAGGCATGTGCCCTGACCACAAATTAAACAGGCAACCTTTAGCTTTGTGGGATGATGCCCAAATAACAGCCACACTAGTCAGGACAATGAAGTTATTTTAAATATAAAGACACAGAAAGATTAAAAATAAATAAAGATATACGAACACTAATTAAAAGAACATTGATTGGATTAGTTATATTAATTTTGAACAGAGAAGACTTCAGAGCAACAAAAGTTATCAGGATAAAGAGGGACATCACATAATGATAAAGGGGTCAATACTCTAAGATGACATAACCTTTAATGTGCAGATGCCTACTGACAGAGCTTCAAATGGTTAGAACAGCAGGGAGAAATGATGAGTCCAGTTCTATAGTCAGAAACTTCAGTGCCCCTCTATCAGAAATTAACAGATTCAGCAGGCAGAAAATCAGTAATGACAGAGTTGAACTCTACAGCACCATCAGTCAACTGGATATAAGTGACATCTATAGACCACTTCATCCAATGATAATAGAATACACATTCTTCTCAAGCTCATGGAATATTCACCATAATACTCCACACTCTGGGCCATAAACACACCTTAACAAATTTCGAAGAATGGCAATCATACAATGTTTGCTTTCAAATAAAATTAAACTAATAAACAATAACAGAAAGACGACTGAAAAATCCCAAAACACTTGGAGATTAAACAACACACTTTGAAATAACACATGGGTCAAAGAAGAAATCTTGAGAAATTAGACAGTATTTTGAACTAAATGAAAGTGAAAACACAACTTACCAACATTTGTGGAATGCAGCAAAACACAATTTAAAGAGAAACTTATGATATTAAGTGCATATATTAAAAAAGAAGACCTAAAATAAATCCTCTAAACCTCTACCTGAAGAAACCAGAAGGCCCTAACTTGTATGGCTCAGTGAATTCAGCACTGGCCTATGAACCAAAAGGTCAATGGTTCTATTCCCAATCAGGACACATGCCTGGGTTGCAAGCCAGGTCCCCACTTAAAAATGGGCAAAAAATCTGAACAGACATCTCATCAAAGAAGATATACAGAGGGCAAGTGAGTATATGAAAAGATGTCCAGCATCATATGTCATTAGAGATATGCAAACTGAAACAAGCAGGTACCATTACAAACCTATTGGAATGGTCAAATTCCAAAACACTGACAGCACCAAATGCTGGTGAGGTTGTAGAACAACAAAAATGCTCATTCGTTGCTGGTGTGAATACAAATGGTACAGCCACTTTGGAAGACAATTTAGCAGTTTCTTTCAAAACTAAGCAAACCCTTAATCATATGATCCAGCAATTATGTTCCTTGGTATTCATCCAAATGTACTGAAAACTTAAGTCCACACAAAAATCTGCACACAGATATTTATATCAGCTATCTTCATAATTTCTAAAACTTGGAACTCACCAAGATGTCCATGACTAGGCAAGTAGGTACATCCAGACAAGGGAATATTAGTCAGAGCTCAAAAGAAATTATCAAGCTGTGATAAGACATGAAGGAATCTTAACTGTATATTACTAAGTGAAATGAATCAATTTGAAAAGGCTACATACTGTATGATTCCCACTACGATATGACATTCTGGAAAAGACAAAACTATGGAGACAGTGATGAGATTAGTGGATGCCAGGGGCTGGGCAAGGGAGAAATGAATAGGCAGAGCACAGAGAATATTTAGGGCAGTGAAACTATTTGTATGATAATACAATGGTGGATACATACCATTACACACTTGTCAAAACCCATAAAATACACAAAACCACCAAGAGTGAACCCTAATGTAAACTATGGACTTGGGATAATAATGATGTGGCCATGCAGGTTCATCAACTATAACAAGTGGTCACTCTGGTTCAGGACGTTGATAGTAACTGCACGTGTGGTGAGAAGGAACATGGGAGCCCCCTGTACTTTCTGCTCGATGTTGCTGTGAACCTAAACTACTCTACAAAGCAAAGTTTATTAATTAAAAAAACAACAACAATTAACTAGAAAGGTTCCAGTTCCAGAATGGCTAAGTGCCTCCTGAACTGACTTACTGTATTTGTAATCCACTTATATATAGTAAATATTAATATTGAACTGAACTGTGTAAAATAAGCGGGCTAATTTCAAGTCATTAGGTCTCGTATTATTCAACAAATTCCAGACTTCAAAGTGAAATGACAAAGTCGTTGAACATCCTAAAGGCCCAAATACCAGGATCTGTGAGATCTGCAAATGTAACTGATGTGAAGTTTGATGTGTATGGAACAATCAGTGCTGCCTTTCCCACCAGCTGGGTAAGTATGGGGTCTGCATCCATGAATTAGACTTTTAATTCAGTTCTGCTCCCTTGATTTCTGAGGTCTGCCTGGATTTTCTGCAGCAATTTGAGGAAAGATAATAATGATAGCTAACATTTATGATGATAATAACTAAGCATGTTACAGGTACTAACTCAAAGCTAGAGTCCGTAGAACCAGGCAGGATGAAAAGGCCAGATGATGTTCTCAATCAAAGCCACTTGAGTAGGGAAGATTTAGTCCCAAACTGTAACTGCCAGGAATCTAAATAGACAGATAATCATTTCAGAGAGGAGCAGCCAGCAGTAATTACCGCCCAGTACTCATGTTACAGTTGGGAAACTATGTACAAGGTCTAGATGTGCTAAATTTACTTCTATATGATGAAAAGGCCAGGTCAGACATATGCTGAGTTTTCACAAAGTTCCAGGGTAGAATGCGCTGAGCTAATATACAACCCAGTCCATTTTTTTGGCTAAGTACCTAAGCACAGTGAGATCTTTGCTTTGAAGGCCAAGTATGGCTTCAATTCCCTGGGTCCTCCTCCCATGCTCTTGGTGGTGTCTTCTAATTCAAGAGTTAGTGTTTGAGAGTTTAATTGATTCTTGGAAAAGGGCCACGAGCACAATGAATAGCTCAATCTGGGCCCAGTAAAGTGAGACCCATCTATCAAGGACAACGATCAATTTCAGAATCGCCAGACTCTCAAGGTGCTCAAACTGTACCACATATACTCTCACTTCCTCTCTGCCAAAGACACAGTAAACTGTGAGCAAAGAGACAACGCAACTGGAACATACCTGTCTTTGTTTTGGTGCTTTGGTATTCTTTTACTGCCCAAAGACAGATAAGGCCCATGGCTTACCAAACCCAGACAGCAAGCTCTGAATGGCTTCCTGTGGTGTCAAGCCTGCTCCACTTCCCTTACACCTAGGTCTGCAACTTCCACTGTAAACAGTGTAGCAATGAACAGTACAGCAGTGCAGGCATCCTTTCAACACCCGAGTCACCTCCTCTGGTTCCTCTAGGATGCAAGAATACACGTCCAGAGCAAAATACATGGCTAATGCAAATGAGGTCTTCTGCCTTATAACTTTCATAGATTCCTCAGCCAGAGGCAAGTAACTCTGTCTTTACACTGTCTGCAGGGGCCCATGTGGAGCAGAGTCTGAAAGCATGAGGTCATTTGCTTCAATTTCAGTATGTCAACATGAAACAAATATTTCTCTCACTTTTGTTGACTCCTGTTCTAACGGAGGGAGTTAACAGAAGTCCCATTAGGCAGAAAATTATTACTGTGAGCTTTAATCTGGGGCATGGTAGGATGAAATGTTAACGGAGCCCTTATCACATGGCCCAATAACTGCAGCTATAACATGCTCTTAATACACTAGAATACAGGCTATGGCCCCAGGATACATACCAGGCCCTAAGATAAGCACAAGACTAAAAAAAATGTGGACAGGTCAAGGCAAGAAACAACTAAATCAAAAACAGAGTGAACACATTCTCCCATAGAAAGCAGGCTCATGAGCTCTGTATGCTTCAGCCAGAAAATGAAGGGACAGTGTAATGTGCTGAACTACAAAAAGTAAGAAGGAGAAAAGAAATTAGGCATCTTTCATTCCACTTTTCTTAACCTTCAAGCACTCACCTGTGTGGCCATGGAGTGGTGAGTGCGGCCGTGGTAGTGTAGGTGACGTGCTAGAGGTCACAATCAAACTCTTACGGTTACTTGTCCGACAACTGCAATGAAAGCACAAATGTTAGTTGTGGTGGAGCCACCACGGGCCCAGAGACCTTGAACGGCTACAGAGGAACAAAAGAATGACACCATTCCATGGACTAAGCAGTACATTGTTTTCAACTGGGTTAGCAACTATTGTTTGCACCAGTGAAATTTCGTAACTCACTGTGTTCCACCTCGGAATAACTTTTGTCAATGTTTAAGTTTTACTTTGTATTTCCACTGCCATTTTGGCTTTTGCATCCCAAGCAAACACAAGGAACTCCCTAAGGGTAATAATCATTTCTTAAACGGTATGTAATGATAAATAACCACTGCAAATTTGAGTTAGAAAACAAAATCACAAGTCATACATATTCTCATATCTCCTAAAAATTGATGTTCTAGGCATAAAAACAAAACTATTAACTTAATCTATGAAATTTATTTTTTAAATGGCTTAATCCATGAATTAAGTAATATTTTCATATCACTATACATTTTAAAACAGGCCTGGGTTCCTTCTAAAGTTGGTTTTCTAATGCATGTTAATGCCTGAGGCTTTTTCTTGTGGTTAGAGTAAACCAGGTCAGGATGGAAAGCCATTTCATGCTCTACCTGCTGCTGCTGAAAAGTGTGCAAACATTTGTTTGAAAGTCAGCCCATCTTTTAAAGGCATTAGGGAAGCTTGTCACTTATATTCATCGAAACAAATATTTACCGAACATCTACTATGTACCAGGCACTGTTCTGGGTGCAGAAGGTAAACAGTGGGGAAAGTCTCTATTCTCAAACCAGAGTTAATAGTACTATGAGAAAAGATAGAAAGAGAATGCTCAAGAAATAGTGAAGAAGTCAAGTGGGTGGCAGGAGGGGAGAATGACAGGAAAAGAAGTAGGTTATAGAAGCTACGGGGGCGGGCCAGCTGGAAGACTGTCAAAAAGAACTATTGGAAATGTGATGAAAAACCACTGGAAAGATTGAGATCAATTTCAAGAACAAGATTATGATGAGAAATGACAAGTACCTTTCCCCAAGAAACCATCATAACTAATGTAAATCATGAGTACCCCTCATTACCTCAGTCACCATCAAATGTCCAAGACTTCCATTCTCCAATTCGACAGTCTCCCTCTGCTACTTGAACTTCAAAGAAAGCTGACACTGTGCCTCCTTGAACTTAGTCTGTCATCAGTAAACTTCTTACATATTCAATTTCTTTTCTGAACACTCACTTTACATTCTAGCTCTAACCGAAACCTGCTGTTCCCCAGGACACCATAGTCCTGGTGAAATCCTTTTAAAACCCAACCTTCCATCTATTTTGCAGCTATACTTGGGTAGCTGAAGGTGACTGAAGAAAAATTTCAAATCATGCTGGCTGGTATCTCTTTACGATGATAAACATTAACGTAAAGGGTCTTGTCAACCATACATTTGCCTCGGCAATAGGCAATGTGCACACTTGTGTGCATTCTCTCTCTCCAAGGTAATTAATTCACATCTTGTCCCCAAACCTCCAGCACTCCTTCCCCACCTCTCACCCTTATCTTCTGACTGCTTTTTATTCAACTAGGGGGCAGGGAGGGCATAAAGTAGTACTACATGTTCCTCAACAAAAATCTACTAATCGAAATCTATATTCATACGCTCTACTTCCTCATCTATAAAAGCAGAATGAAAGTCCATGCTCCTATCAAAGTGAACTCCCCTATTCAAGAAGTCTGCACCTGCGCGGCCTTCTCTCTCTCTCTCCTATGGCACGAATTTCCACTTTCTCCTGGATCATTCTCATCATCATAGAAACATGCTGTCATTTCTTCCAGCTTAAAAAAAATAAAAGCTTTCATAGACCTCCCCCAAGCTACCCATTTCTTTTCTCCTCTATTTAGGAAAGATTTCATGTAGCGGTTCTGTGCTTGTCATTTTCACATCTTCATTTCCTAGTCTCTCTTGAGCTCACTCTAAACAGTCATCCCCATCCTGCCACTGAGATTACTGTTTTCCAGGTCACCGGTGACAACATTCAATTCTCAACCTGCATTTTATGTATCCTCTCAATATCGCTTAAACGTCTTAACTCCCTTTCTAAGAAAAACATTGGAATATAATTTATGGTTAATGAAACATAGAGGTCTTAAGTGTTCTGTTCGATGAGACTTACCTCTATATACCCACACAACAACTTACCAAGCAAGAGACAGAATAATGCACTAGTGCAGAAAGTCCTACATGCCCTTTACCCGCCAACCCCCCGTGCCCCAACCACTTTCTTCTCTCTCCATGTTAATTTTGTTTTGCCAAATTCTGATAAGTAGAATGATACATTTTTGTGTGTTTGGCTTCTATTGTCCCATCTAATATCTGTGTAACTCTTCCTGAGATACTTCTTCATTTAGTTTCTAGAACATAATATATTTCCTCCTATCTCACTAACTGCTCATTTTTCATGCTCCTTTGTTAGTTTCTTCTCTCCCTGACCTCTAAATCATTTAGTACGCTAAGGCTCAGATCTGAAATATCTTTTATTCTCTCCCTATACTTATTTGCTAAATAATTTATCCAATTTCATAGCTTCAATTCTGTGATGCTGATGATAGTTGGCTTAGCACTGCTGACTGTGCTCTCTCCTAAATGCAACATTTATATATCCAAATGCCCATTGACATCTCCGACTGGATGTCTAAAATGCATCTTAAAGAGGCACAGAACTCTTTCATTTCCCTCTAAAACCTGCTACTCCTTCCAAAGTTGTCTCTATCTCATTACATGGCAACTCCATTCACCCAGAAGCTCAGCAAAAACCTGTGAGTCATTGTCAGTTCTCTTTTTCCACACCAACATCCCAAACAACCAGCAAGTTCTGTGGATGATACTTTTAAAATACAGTGGTACCTCGGTACTCATCATTAATTCATTCCAGAACTCATGACGAGTGCCAAAACTGACAAGTATCAAATAAAGAAGCATTTTCTCTTGTGGAACAGTGTTATGACTCATACAAGTTCTAGCAAGTGCAATGAGTCCCCAGCAAGTGTCGAGTGCAGAAACATTTTTTTTCTTATCAAAATGCAAGAAGTACAGGGTTTGATGAGTTCTGAAGCCAATGAGTACCGAGGTATGACTGTATGTCCTGAGTCTAAACAATTCTCATTGCCTCTAGTTTAAGTCTAAATAGATTTCTGAATGGTCTTCTTCCCCCTTTGGTTCTTCCTGTCCACCCCCATGTCCCCAGCAATCTATTCTTCAACGTGAACCAGAAGATAGTATTTTTAAAACCACAGATTAGATCATGTGAACTCTTTCTTAAATACCCCAAATGGCTTCCCATCATAGTTTGAATATAATTCAAACTGCTTTACATGGCCATTTAAATTAATCCTACTGGAAAGAATCTATTTTTGCTTAGATAAGGTTTTGTCTTTTGGATTTTCTTACAAAGAAGTATATCTATGCTTATTTAGCCCCTTGTTCTAAGAATAAGATACAAATATTCTCAAAAAATAACTCTAGGCCATGCAGTTCTGAACATGAGAAACTATATGAAACTACAATGACCCCTGGAAAGCTCACCCAGACCAAGGGAATCCTGAGCAGCAGGAAAACTCAGATTTCTGCACGATGGTTTCCACTACTTTCCTCAACACGTGTGTCCTCTCTCTTTTTTTTTTTTTTAAGATTTTATTTATTTATCTTTAGAGGGGAAGGGGGGAAGGAGAGAGGGAGAGAAATATCAACGTATGGCTGCCTTTTGTGTGTCCCCTGCTGGGAACTGGCCTGCAGGGAACTGGCCTGCAACCCAGGCATGCGCCCCGACTGGGAACCAAACCGCGATCGTGTGGTTCGCAGGCCCGCGCTCAATCCACTGAGCTACACCAGCCAGGGCCCTGTGTCCTCTCTTCTTACCAAATTCTACCCATTCTTTAGGGACCATGAACTCAAATGAGGTTTTTTTGTGTGTGTGAATTCTTCTTTATTCTTTTGAGCAGTAAGATGTCTTTCCTTTCTCTGAACTACTTTATACTTTAACACTTGTGGTTCATACTACTCACAGTCTCTGTGTTGGTGTGGTAAATAGAACAGGGCTTTGTAATTAGATCTGACTTTGAGATTGGTTATTTGACCTTGAGCAAGTCTCATGAATTCTCATGCTCTGATATTCTCAAATATACAATGAAGATAATGTAAATATTATGTATCATTCTAGATGACTCTCTCTCTCTTATATATTAATTCATTGTAAATCTTATTGGCTTTAACATTAAAATATATCCAAAATCGGATCATGTCTCACTTCTTCCACCACCTTGGACCAAGACCCCATTATCTCTTTCCTAAAACAGCTTCTTCATTGGTATTCCTGCTTCTACACTTATAATCTATTCTAAACAAGACACCCTTAAAAACATAAATCAGAAAAGACTTCCACTTCCAACCATGATGGAGTAACAAGGAATAGATTTACCTTCTCATGTTGTAAGAAGCTGGGCAACTTATAACGTGACAACTAAAAATCAGAAACCACCTCAAATGTCCACTGACAGGTGAACGATAAACAAATCACTCTATACACATACAATGGAATTCTACTCAGCAATAAAAAGAGTAACTACTGATTCACACAATGGATGAATCTCAAAATAATTATGCTGAAAGCAAGAACCCAGACATAAGAGTATATTCTGAACAATTCCATTTATATAAAATTCAAGCAAATGCTAACTAATCTATAGTAACAGACAAAAGATCAGTGGCTGCCAGACCAGAGATGGGGAACAGATTATAAAGAGGCATAAGGAAGCTTTTGGGAATTACACATATGGTCATCATCTTGACTGTGCTAATAGTTTCACAGATGTATGCCTTTGGCAACCCCCCATCAAACTGTATGTTTTAAATATGTACATTTTATTACACATTATACTTCAATCAAAACTCAATAAAGCTGCAAAAAAACTTTAATGTAAGTAATATCAAAGTTACTCTTCTGCTTAAAATTCTCCCTTTCTCACTGAGAGTAAATGTTAGTGGTCTTTCTCAATAGTCTACAAGGCTTTGCATGGTCTGGGTCTCTATCTCCTTCCCTCTTACTCACTCCACTCCAGCCACCTGGGCCTCTTTACTTTTCTTGGAACAGTCAAGCATGCCACTGCCTCAGGATACTTCCTTAGTCTGTGTTTCCCCCCTCGCCTATATCAGGTCTTTGCTCAAGTACAAACTGCTCAACTAATTTTCCCCTGATCATTCTATTTAAAATTGTAACGGCCTCTCAAACTCTTTATCTCCCTTTCCTAATATATTTGTATCCATAGCACTTATCACTATCTAAGCATATATCTTGCACGTGTATTTTGTTTGTTGTTTCTCTTTCCATGAGAATCTAAAGTCTACGAGGTCAGGGGCTTGCGTATGCTTTATTTACTGCTGTAATCATCAATGCCTGGAACTCTGCTTGGCATACAGTAGGTTTCCCAATATATGTTAAATGAATGAACAGATGAGTATGATTTGTTACAAGGTTTAAAATCAGAGGATACTTGTACATCTGGTACATGTAATGTATATTAAACCATTATGTCTAAAGTCTTTGTGTATGGAAATAAAGATCTCTTGAAATTGCAGAGACAGGTAATTTATTACAATTTTATTTGCCATGATCTTGTTTAAAATTTAAAATAAAATTCAAAACACTGAAGATCGTATGTCCAGGCTACATGCCTTTTAATGAAGGTACACATAATCTCAGTTGGCAAATCAGCAACAGCTGCCAGAGGAAAAAAGGTCAGGCACCCCAGCACAGATGCCATGACTCAGCTGAGATCCAACACTAGGAACTGGTTAATTTTTCCATTTCATAAGACTCTGGACGTTTCCCCAGGATCCTAGAAGATACAAGGTCTTAATTCTTTCCTCCCAGTGAAATGAAAGCACGGAGGTTTACAGTGTCTCACTAAGTCTCAGCTGATGGGAGGTAACCTGGAAGCCTTCTGAGTTGATCGATCCTCTGCTGCCTATTTTAAAGACTGGGTTGAACCACACTGCTGTCCAATACAGCAGTCTCCCCTTACATGCAGGGACACCTTCTGGGATCCCGAGTGGGTGCCTGAAACCACAGACAGTACCAAACCCTATATACACTACATTTTATCCTATACATATGCACCTATGATAAAGTTTAATTTATAACTCAGGCACAGTAAGAATGAACAACAATTAATAATAAAGTAGAACAATTATCACAATATACTTTTTAAAAATAACATATTGCAACAAAAGGGTCATTATTAAGTAAAGTAAGCACAAGCACTGTGATATCGTGACAATCAGTCCTAATAACTGAGAGGTGCACTAAGTGACTAATGGGAGGGTACTGCACACAGTGGAGACATGCTAGATAACAGGATGATTCATGTCCCAGGCAGGGCAGGGCTACGCAGTGTGAGATTTCATCGCACTAATCAAAGGGTGTACAATTTAAAATTTATGAATTGCTTCTCTCTAGAATTTTTTATTTAATATTTTTGAACCAGGGTTTACTGTGGATAACAAACTACAGAAAGAAAACTGCACATAAGGGCAGACCACTGCACCACGCCAGTCACTTGGTCACTTGGAGCAAGGCCTGGCCTTGCATCTTCTTATATCTTTACCACGATCACCTCAGTAGACAGTGGGATGAGGAACTGTGGCCATATTTGGAGAGTTTGCAACCTTCAAAATAATTGTAGTTAACCATATTTTTCGGACCATAAGACACACCTAGGTTTTAGAGAAGGAAAATAGGAAAAAATTTTTGAAGCAAAAATTTGGTAAAATATTTAGTAATATAACATAATATTTCACCAATGTAAATGTAAATAGAACTCAACAGCAGCATTAACAACCATTATTCCTCCCAAATTTTGGGGGGAAAGGTGCATCTTACAGCCCCCAAAATATGTAAATATATAAAACATAAAATTAAATAATAAACAACATTTAAATATAAAACTATGAAAAAGAGATAAGAAAGATGAAAGGGAAAGAGAAAGCAAAATTATTATAAACTATGGGATCTATCCCATGTAAGACTAGTTTAAAATCAATTAATATACCACCAGATTTATAGAATAAAGAAAAAAATTACATGATTATGTCAATAGATGCAGAAAACACATTTAACAAATCTGACATTCATATTAAAATCTCGACACTAGAAATAGGAACATCCTCAACTGGATAAAGGGCATCTATGAAAACCTCACAACTAACACATTTTAATGGTGAAAGGCTGAATAGTTTTCTCCCTCTGAAAGAACAAGGTGAGTACCCTGCTTTTGCCACTTCTATTCAACATTGTACTGGAGGTTCTTAGCAGTGCAATAAGAAAAAAAAAATGATTGCATCCATACTGGAAAGGAAGAAGTAAAACTGTTATTATTCACAGATAAAATAACCCTTGAGATTTTCCACACATATTTTATTATGTGGGAAATCTCAAGGAATTAAAAAAGAACTGCTAAAACTAATAAACAAGTTTGGTCATAGGCTACACGAATACATATACATCAACTGTATTTCTATATACTAACAACAAACAATCCAAAAATGAAATTAAGAACCATTCCACTCACAAAAAGCATCAGAAAGAAAATATTTAGGAATAAATTTAACAAAATAAATGTAAGACTAGTACATTATGGATTGGGAGACTCAATATCAAGCAGGTGACAACTCCCTACCCACCCAAAATTGATCTATAAATTCAAAGCAATCCTTATCAAAATTCCAGTGGGCTCTTCCATAGAAACTGACAAGCTGATAGCTATTTATTTATTTATTTATTTATTTATTTATTTATGGACAAATGGATAGTCACATTCAAAAAGAACAAAGAAAACTTTGACCTTTACCTCATACCATACACAAAAATTAACTCAGGAGTATCACATATTAAAGTTTAAGAGCTATAAACATAAAATTTCTAGAAGAGAAGAAAATCTTTAGACCCTTGAGTTAGACAAATAGTTCTTAAATATGATACCAAAAGCATGACCCACAAAAGAAAAAATTTAAAACATTTTTATTTCAAAAGACACCACCCCAAAAAATTGAAATACAAAAAAATTGCAAATTATGAATTTGATAAAGGACTTGTACCAAGAATACCTAAAGAAGTCAAAACCCAATAAGACAAATGAATCAATTTTTTAAATAAACAAAATATTTGAATTGACAGTCTACCAGAAAAGTATACAAGTGGCTGACAACAACATGGTAAGATGCTCAGGTTACTGGTTATTAGGGAAATACAAATTAAAACCACAAGGAGCTATCACTACAGATCCAGTAGAATGGCTAAAATCAAGAAGACAGAATCTCTAGTGTTTGTAGAGATGAAGAAAAATGATCCCTGAAATATTGCTGGTGGTTGTATAAAATTATACAGGTAGTGCTGAAAAGTTAACTTTTTAAAGTTAAGTATTAACCTTACAACACAATTCCATTCCTAGAACTGTGCCCAAGAGAAATGAAAACATTATATCCACACAACGACATGTATGTAAATGTTCACAGCAGAGTTCACTCATAACAGCCCCGGCCGGGAAACAACCCAGATGTCTATTAACTGGTGAATGGACTGACAAAATGTGGTCTATATAAACGTAGGAACATTATTCAGCAATAAAAAGAAATAAACTACTGATATGTGCTACAACATGGATAAACATCATGTTCTTTATCCATCACACTAAATGAAAGAAGCCAGAAACAAAAAGCTACAATGCATGATTCAATTTACATGAAATGTTAAATAGGGGCAAATTTATATAGCTAGAAGGAGATCAGTGGTTGCCTAAGGCTGGGAGAGAAAAGTAGGATTAACTGAAAATGGGTACAAGGAAACCTTTGGGGTTATAAATCATTCTATATTTAGACTATGGCATACAATTTTGTGAATTTAGTATAAATCATTAAATAATTGATAACTGCCCTGGCTGGTATGGCTCAGTTGGTTGGAGCATCGTCCTGTAAACTGAAAGGTCGTGGGATTGATTCCAGTCAGGACATGTGCCTGGGTTGTGGGATCTGTCCCCAGTCAGGATATGTAACAGAGGCGACTGATGGATGTTTCTCACATCGATGTTTTTCTCCCTCTCTTCCCCTCTCTGTGAATCAATAAGCATATCCTCAGGTGAGGATTAAAAAAATTAATAACTGGTAAAATTTATAGCATGTAAAGTATATCTCAGTGAAGTAATTTTTTTAAAATTATACAGGCCCCTGAGAGTGCATCTGATGTACTTAGTGGACTTACAAATCCTCCCTCCTCCCCTTCCACCCCAAATTAGAAGCCATTAGATGATGATGACAGTCAAATGGTTGGGGGAAGAGAAGGCACCTGTCATGGACTGTCAGAGACTGATTCGGGTGAGGAGGTTGCCTGCTTGGAGAGAAGAGTGGTATCAGTTTGGCCTGGGGAACTGAAGACCCAGGCAAGGCGAGAAGGGCATATACACAGGAGACCAGTGATCGCAAAGGGAAGCTGGCTACAAACAGAAGAGAAGTGACCAAATAAAGTAAATATTTTGAGGACAAGGGTAGCCAGGTTTTTTTACTATCAAAGAAAGTTACAGGTGTGGAAATGGAAAAAAAAACTATAAAATGAATTAGAATTGAAAGCAGAGGTATAAATGTGAGCTTACAGGTTTCAATATACAGACATCAAGACATTTAAAAAGATACACGTGTTATGTGTTTACAGTGTGGTAGAAAAGGGGCCATATATGAAACCGGACAAGCTCAGGGGACACCTGCATGGCGGCCCTCCAAACTCAGAGACCAAAGTAACCACAGAGGATGGTCTGAAATGGAAACTTCCTGACTAAGAACAGTTCAAGGAGGGTAGGCAAGTCCTCGAGCAGTATTTTACCCTAATAAAGGTCAATCTTCACCTTAACTGAGCCTGTTTGCTGTTTTTGTGTATTTAGGACAACATACCTGATATGTTGGAATAACCTTTGGAATAACAGAATAATTTCTTTTTTTCCAGACTCCTCAGCCCACAAACACTACATCAAAGCAGAGACCACAAATCCCCTCCTGGTTATTATTATCATGTTCATTGTTAACTGTTAACATTCCTATACCAGCCTAGGTAAAAGAAATGTGTGTCTATTTCTTTTACTTTTTATCCAATCCTAGAACCTTCCCTGCTGTGCTTTCTCCAGCCTCCCTAATCTATCAACAATGAACTTCATGTGACCCCCTTAAGTCTTCTCCTTTAATTCTAATGTATAAAATAAGTGGTAAAACTGCCATTTTTCTGGAGCATTTTCTCAATCTGTTGAGATTTTGCTTCCTGCCGATTGTCATCAGTTTGGCTCAAATAAACTCATAAAAATCCTTACAGATTTCAACATTTCTTACACTGACACAAATTTAAACATTCTTAGGGTTTCATTTCTTTTCTGTAAACTCCATGCATGTAAATATTAATAAAAATTGTATGCCTTTTCTCTTGTCAATCTGTATTTTGTTAGTTTAATTCACACGCCCCCAGATACTGAACTGAGAAGGTAGAGGACAAGTGTTCCCTCCCTGACAATGCGTAACCTGAATCTAATCCTGAGAAAATATCAGACAAACCCAAGTTGAAGGATATCCTATAAATAACTGGCCTGTAATTTTCAAAAGTGCCAGTCATACAAGTTGAGAAAAGACTACAGAATTGTTCCAAACAGAAGAAATAACAACAAAATTGTAACGCATAATCCTGGATTAGATCTTTTTGCTATAAAAATTATTACAGGGACATGTAGTGAAACGTGAATTAGATGATGCTGCTTATGTAATTTCTTGATTTTAATGGCTATATCAGTTATGAAAATGTGTGTAGGGAGGACACACTAAAGTATTCTGAGAAGAAGAGATAATGTCAGGAACTGATTCTCAAATGGGTTAGGGAAAGAGTTGGCAAACTCTGTAAAGGAATAGTTAACATTTTAGGGGTCGTGGGCCATATGTGGTCTCTGCCACATAGTTCTTGTTTTATTTTTTTAAACACACCTTTACAAATGTAAAATTCATTTAGTACAAGTTGGTAGTTATAAAACAGCCATGGAAATATAACAGCATAGCATAGGGAATACAGTCAGTAATATTATAATAACCAGGTATGGTACACCAGGTGGATACTTGAAATAGGGAATCACTGTGTAAAGTCTGTGATTGTCTAACCACTATGCTGTACACCTGAAACTAACACAAAATAATACTGAAAAAATATAAAATCCATTCTTGGTTCATGGGCTGTACAAAGATAGGCTACAGGCTGCATTTGCCCATTGACTGCAGTTTACTGACCATTGGTGTTGGGACAAAGGGTGCTCTTTAAAATATTCTTGCAATTTTGGAATTAAAAATATATTTTTGGTAAGTCCAGAGCAATCACCTGAAAAATTCTGGGAATGGCTACAACAAAGGAGACTTATAAGGCTGAACGTTTGATGGATGATAAGCATTCTCTCTCACTCCATCACATGTTGGGAACTTTCCTACTGATAATTGGGACTATTCTCCAGCTAAGAGGACCTGGTATACAGTTGAATTAATGGATGGATGGATTTCCTGAGACAGGGAAACTAATTCCCTCCACATGAGGTTGGGAAATAAATTCTTCATCTTTAAGGAACATTTTAGTATGACTTTTAGCTAGCTATGATGAGACACCATTTCTCACCTATCGAGTTGGCAAAAATTCAAAAGCTGGATAATACATTCATTCTCTTGGCAAAACTGTGAGCAAATAGACACTACCTTACCCTGCTGGCAGAAATATAAAGTGGTATAACCACTGTGGAGGACAACTGGACAACAACTAATAGAACTACTACATATTTATTCTTTAACTCAGCAAGCTGATCCTAGAAATTTTTCCTGAGATACACAATGCAAATTCATTTTTCTATGCCAAAAACCTATTGTTGAAAATTATTTGTGTCTCTGACTCTTCCCCCAATGTGCTAGCTCCTCAGTGTGCTCGCCTCGCCAGGAAGCTCCAGCTTCACAGCCCAGGGGATTACAGAATTGCTCTGCCAAGGAAATTAACACTCCTCCCTTCCCACCTTCAGTACCAGATTGTGGGGGGGGGGGGGGGCGCGGCACAGGAGAAGGTGCTTGACGAAAGAGGCCTCTCAGTCTAGCCCAGGAAAGAAGGGACTGCTTGGGAGGTGAGCCCACCTAAAGCCTGTGGAAGCCTGGGAAATTGACTAGTTCTTTTGAAAGAGCACCTCGTCCATCCTAAACCCAAACTAATATAATCAAGGGGGAACAAAGAAGCTCTCCCACTCTCTCTTGCCCACCTGGTAAAGCATTCACCCCATTTGTTCATGTCCTTTCTTGCCCAGGAGCACATGACCACATTGCCCTAGCAGCCGCATGGCCCAAGGTCATGTGGGCTCCAGTCGCAGGTTCCAGGAGGGAGCCTGAAATGGACAGCAGCTGGAAACACATGCTAAGCTAGCTGGATGATGGACTGGGTTGTAATATGAAGCAGAAACTCTGGACACTGGCTTTGACTTGGCTTTGCTGAGGACACAGTTGGACTTTCTCCATGGCAGGACAGAGGAAGAAGGGACACTGGATTCCCAGGGTGAATTTATCCCCACATGAATGAACCATACCACACCACAATCTCCCATGTGTGGGTCCTTGGGATGCTTTCCTTATGATCAGGTGGAAGAGCCTATTACTGCTTCAACACGGATGGTCACACTCTCAGGGATGCAACCAGCACAGTCCAGACTGCAGGCAAGTCTATGAGAACAAACAACTCAGTTTTTTCAACAAATGAAATGCAGATGGAAAAAAAGAGGGTGAGAAAACCTACATTAAAAGAAACTTAAAAGCACAGTAACCAGACATCTCAGTGTGTACATGACAATTGGATGTATGCTTGTTATCCCAGTGTGAGTGTTCACAGAATCCCCTTTCATCATGAAAAGTTTCTTCCCTTAGATAGTAAATAATATTGTCACCTTCTTAATAGGCACACTAACCAAATTAACTGTGTTGGCATAGTTTGAATATTGATTAAAAAATACAAATATTAAAAAACATTTGAACACTGACTAGACATTTGATGACATTGGTAAATTATTAGTTTTAGGTGAAATAATGATAATATGCCTATGTTGTAAAAGGTCCTTACTTTTAGAGATACAAATGGAAATACTTACAAAAAAAATAAAGTCTAGGACTTGCTTTAAAATAATGAGGGCAGGAGGTGACAGACGGGAGTCTATTTCAGGGTGTTTCTCGTTTTGGCCCATGTCCGAGCGTGCTCCAACAGGCCAGTGCTCAGCAGCAATGATCAGTGAAACTGTGTGAGGACAGGCGGGCACCCAGCTGCCACTGCCGATCTTACGGGCGATGACAAATCTTCCACGGGAAGGACACAGTGATAAATGAGACCTACAGCTATCCAGGGGAAAATGAGACTAGGAAAAAACTATGGAAGCAAAAGGAAAATGAATGAAAGCAAGATGATATGTGACGACCAGCAATATGTGAAATTTTCAACAAAGGCAGCAGCAAAATTACTATTATAGCAGCCTGGGTAGTACTTGGAACAATTTTAGATGTTTGACCCACTTGACCCTTATAGCAACCTTGAATTACTACCCCCATTTTAATGATGTACAACAGAAAACTGAGGCAGAAAGGAGTAAAGTGATTTGCCTACAATAGGGCCAGGATGCGAACAAGTTCCCAGATGTTCCTCTTTTAGAGTTACTTTGAAAAGCAGTTGTCTGACCACAATGCGGCATCACTTCACACCTGTCAGAATGGCTATCATCAATAGATCCACAAATGACAAGTGTTGGCTAGGATGTGGAAAGAAGAGAACCCTTCTGCACTGTCGGCAGAGATGCAGATTGATGCAGCCTCTATGGAAAACAGTATGGAGGTTCTTCAAAACATTAAAATAGAACTACCTCATAACTCAGCAATTCCACTTCTGGGTATATACTGGAAAAAAACCCAAAGCACTAATTCAAAAGAATATATGCACCCCTGTGTTCATCACAGTGTTATTTACAATAGCCAAGCTATGGAAGTAACCCAAGGGCCCATCAATAAATGAGTAAATAAAAAAGAGCTGAGGTACAGATATACAAGGTCATATTACACAGCCATAAAAAAAAGAAACTGTTCCATTTGTGACAGAATGGACATACCTAGAGGGTATTATACTCAGTAAAAGACCAAACTAAACAAACAAAAGTGAATTAGACTCATGGACAGAGAAAACTTGAGGATGGCAGAGCTCAAGAGGGGGTTGGCGGACTGGGTAAGAAGGTGAAGGAATTAAGAAGTATAAATTGGTAGCTACAGAATAGTCACAGGGATATAAAGTACAGCACAGGGAATATAGTCAATAATACTATAATAATTGTATATGACGTCAGATAGGTATTAGATTTAGCAGGGCCCTCACTCAGTAAGTTGTATAATGTCCAATCACTGGGTTATACACCTGAAACTAATATAATATTGTATGTCAACTGTAATTGAAAAATAAAAACTATTTTTTAAAAAAGCAGTCACTTTAAAAAAGAAAGACAAGAAAAGCAAGTGTTGGCAGAATGAAAATAGTGCTTTCTCTTTGGCAAGAAACAATCTTGACACTACTAGAAAAGGGTTTCAAAGGCTGCTTAGTTTTGGAGAAGGCCCAGAGGAACACCTGTCATTTTATGTAGACATAAAAGTCTACATACAGAAAGCCTCTCACAAATGTGGCACAGGAGACACAAGAGGCTGAATTAGTACTGGCTGCAAACTTCAGCAGTGAACTTCTTATCGCTGAAGATGTTCAAGCAAAGCTTTTTGCTAGACATCGTATGAAAGGAGTTCCTAACCAGGAGGAAGTTGCTAGAGCTAGAACCCTTCTAATAAACACATCACTCTAAAAATGGTTTCGTGCTGAAAATGCCCCACTGTAGGTCTGATGAAGTCTATGGCAATTCAAAACTGATTCAAAACCAAGCCATTCTATGATCCACAAAGTTGCCAACACCAAACTTCTATTTCCAGGAGGCCTAAAGTCAGGCCAGTGAACAGGCAGAGACATACTTCCTCTTCCCTCTTCAGGGACACCAGTTACACCACAGACCATACCTAGCACTCTTTCAAAGAGGGTTATGCCAACAATGCAATATTCATGTCAGAGTGCCAATCAGTGGACCTGAATCATATTCTTAGAAGATGTACAAGTTAACTAATGATTAAAGGTTAATTAGTGCAACTCAAATCACAATCATATTTACTATACCTCTTAAGGTTGATCATACCTGTGAGATTACAGGAATATATATATTCACATACACATTCACACCCCGCCCCCACCAGGTTCCTGACCTTGGGATCCTAAAACCCTTATAAATTCCTAAGTGATAAGAACACTAGGAGCATGGACCTGGAGAGTATTATGCTAAGTGAAATAAGGCAGTCGGTGAAAGACAAATACCATATGCTCTCACTTATATGTGGAATCTAACGAACAAAATAGAAGCAGAGGTGTGGATACATGGAACAGACTGACAGCTGCCAGAGGGGAGGGGATTGGGGGACTGGATGAAAAAAGGTGAAGGGATTAACGAAGAAACGTGTATACAAAACCCATGGACACAGACAACAACGTGGTGATGGCCAGAGGGAAGGGCAGACAGGGCAAGGGCTGGATAGAGGAGGTCAAACGGGGGAAATGAAGATATCGGTAATGGTTAAACAATAAAAATAAAGTTTAAAAATCCTTACATAGCTTAAAAGGCCTAACATTTTCTGGCTCCTGCTATCTATCTCTTAATATTCTCTTTCACTAAGTCATTTTGCTTGGGCCACACAGATCTCCTTCCTGCTTCTTGAGCACATCAAGAATGCTCCCATATCAGGAATTCTGCTCTTTCTTTTCCTTCTGCCTTGAATGTTTTACCTTTTTCAAAAAATGTTTAATCACTCATTCACCTCATATGTGAGGTAGTAAAGGAGGACGCCCTAAACCTTTCTATTTTAAGTTCCATTCACTCTTATACAGCACATGATATGTACTGCACTGCTTTATTTCATTCCCATACAGATATCACCACACAAAAGTCATAATTTAATTGGCTATCTTATTATTTATCTCTTTCCATCAAGATGCAGACCTAAATGATAAGAGGCAGTTTGTCCATTAGTTCACTCCCTTTAACAGTACCACCTAAAACAAACATGTGATAGATTTGGACATGTAATAAGTATTTGTTGAATAAAATAAATTAATAAATCTAAAAAAGAAAAGTAGGAGCATCTTTTGGTCTACTACAGAGAGTGAGCTATTAAATGGCTCTTGGATGGGTGCTGGTCACCAGAAAGACCATGCCATGATTAGAAGCGTCAAACTTCAGCATTCCCCACCCATCCTCCAGAGAGGGGAGAAGGACAGAAAAAGAGTTAATGGGTGGTCATGCCTACATGAAGAAGCCTCCATAAAATCTCAATAGTATGGGGTTGGTGAACACACCCATAACAAGAGGAGGACACAACCCCACTCCACGGGACCCTCGCAGACCTCGTCCTACGTACTTCTTCACCTGTCTGTTCATCTGTATCCTTCACCATATCCATTAACAAACTGGTGAACAAAAGTGTTTCCCTGAATTCTGTGAGCTGTCCTAGCAAATTTATCAAACCTGAGGCAGGGGTTGTGGGAACTTTCAATTTGTAAGCAAATAGGACAGAAATTGTGGGTAACCTGGGGACACAGTACTTGTGATTGGCACCAGAAGTATAGCGGCAGGAGTTCTGCACCACTTGGCCCTTAACCTGTGGGATCTGGTGCTATCTCCAGGTAGATCATATTAGAATCAAGCTAAATTGCAGGACACTCAGCTGGTGTCACAGAGAATTGCTTGGTGTGGGGTAAAACCTCCACACATTTGGAGACTAGAAGTGGCAGAAGTGAAAGGTTCTGTGTGAATTGTAGGCAAAGGAGACACACAATAGGGAAGAACTGGGTTTCCCCTATACAGAAGGAGGAAAACTGAGTTTTTCTAATGTAATACCCATCCAAGACACTGAAGAACTAGAATCAAGTCCTGTCTATATAACAGACCTATCGCTTAGCATCAGAGAACAGAAAGGTACTAAAGAGTTAGAGTGGGCATCATTTAAAACTGTCTTGACTGTCCTGTAAATTATTATAGGCAACAATCTGTAAGGACCTGAGCATATCACTAAGATGCAATCAATAAAGAGGTTTAACATTCTGAGCAGGGCCAGTTCTAATAACCATGAAAAAGGACATTGTTTCTACTCCTTTTGGGCAATGTAGCCAAAAGCCTCCATAGCTGTCTTAGTTTCCTAGGGCTGCCCTATCAAACCACCACAGATATTTACTTCCTCACAGGTCTGGAGGCCAGAAGGTGTCTGCAGTGTTCATTTCTTCTGAGGCCTCAACTTCCTGGTTCCTGGTGGCTGTCTTCTCTGCCTGTGTCTGTGTTCTAATCTCCCCGCCTTACATGGACACAGTCATGTTGGATGAGGGCCCGCCCCATTGACCTTGTTTTACCTTCAATACCTCTGTAAAGAACTTTCCTTCTAAATACAGTCATGTTCTAGGTACTGAGGGTTGGTACTTCAACAGATGAATTTTAGGGAGACACAATTCAGCCCATAACAACAGTTATGTTCTATGAAGATAAAAGACATCCACGTACAGCCAATGCACAGTGGCCATGTGTAGATCCTGGTTCCCTCTCTCTTGAATCATCTATTTGCAAAGAGAAGTCAAACTCACTACTGCCAGCAGCTCTCAATGTTTAGTTCTTCACTATTCACATTATTTACTGAAATTATTTCTCTCTTCTTATCACTTACATTTGCTCAATAATATTTGAAAATTGATTAATAACATCAATATTCAATGGGCATGTGTCTGTGGTAAGGATTTTGTGGAATTTAGGTTCATCACTGTGTTCATTAAGGATTATTTCTGAATGTGAATGCTGAACAAAACTAAGTTATTTGGTGAAGGACAGCAATGAGCTGGTGTTAAAGATAAAATGAAATGTCATAAGCCTAAAGAAGAATATTTTTAAAAGAAGATACAAAGACTATACTTTCAGGGATCATTTCTACAGTTCATCACTAGAGAAGTTTCTCTGTGAAATAAGCCAGGCAGTGAAAAACAAATACCATGTGATCTCACCTTTAACAGGAACCTAATCAACAAAACAAACAAGCAAAATATAAGCAATGACACTGAAATAGAGAACAGGCTAACAGTGACCAGAGGGGAGAGAGGAGGGAATTTCAGGCGAAAGGAGGAAGGGTTTACAGAAACAAGTATAAAGGACACATGGACAATAACAAGGGGGGTGGAAACGGGAGGGAGGTGGGGAGGGCTGGGGGGAGGGCTGGGGGGTGGGCTGGGATGGGGTTAAAACGCAGAAAACTGTACCTGAACAACAATTTAAAAAATTTTTAAGTAAAAAAAAAAAATGACAACACCCCCCACCATGCCAAAAAAAAGATACAAAGGTAATGGTCTAGAAATGACAATGGACTGTGAAATACCAATTCGTAACCCCAGTATAGGGGGGCTTATTAAAGAATGTTATGAATATGTCACCTTGAGGAAAAAAAGACTTGGGGCTGCAAAATTATTTAGGTTCAGAAAATATTATATATGTAAAGGAGTACATCAGAGAGAGAAGCAGAACAGTATAGTCGTTAGGAATACGATCTGTGGAGCCACACTGCCTGGGTTTTAACCTCTGTTCTGCCACTTACCCGCTGTGTTGTCTTGAGGAGTTTATTCAGTTCCTCTGTTTCTCTGTTTCCTCCTCTACAAAATGCACAGTAATATTTACCTTATAGAACTGGTGTGAGGATTAAATGACCTACAAATTTTTAAATGCTTAGGATGATACTCGGGAGCTGTTAAGTCCTCAGGGTTTGTTCATTTGTCATCTGCATGCTCAACAGCGCATTTCATCAGCAACATTAAAGCAGAGGGGTTAAAACCACAGACTTGGGAGTGAGATTCTGTGGGGCTGAATGCCAATTTCTACAACTTACACACATCACTTTCTTAACCTCTCGGTACCACTGTGCCTTCATCGATAAAATAGATTTACTTGGATTTTTCACTCAGTCACTAAAATGAACTTGTATTATCATCCTACCAGGGTATTTTATTTTATTTTATTTTTAAAATATTTTATTTATTTATCTTTAGAGGGGAAGGGAAGGAGAGAGGGAGAGAAACATCAATGTATGGTTGCCTTTCATGCGTCCCCTGCTGGGAACTGGCCTGCAGGGAACTGGCCTGCAACCCCGGTATGTGCCCTGACTGGGAATCGAACCGCGATTGTCTGATTCGCAGGCCCGTGCTCAATCCACTGAGCTACACCAGCCAGGGTTTACCAGGGTATTTTAAAGATTAATTTCAATACATATAAACCATTTAGAAAAATGGTATTTAGTACACAATAAATGCTAAGCAAATGTTACCTATTTTTATTATTTTGTTGTTTCATTTCTTGATTTTTCTTAACTAAGCAAGGTGAAACAAAGGGTCTGTCCTGCTTCTACCAAGTTTATCTAACATGTGAGTCATTCAAGCAATAATCTTATGAAGCAATCTTCACTCCTGATGACAGAAGCATGATTTCAAAGTATTAGGTAGATTGGATTTCTACCACCTGCCATAATACAGAAACAGAGACCAGATTTGCCCTTGTGCCTTAAAAACTACAAAAACAGAAACACATGGTCCTGGCCAGGTTGCTCAGTACATTGGACCATCGTCCTGTACACCATAGGTTGTAAGTTTGATTACTAGTCAGAGCACATACCTAGGTTGCAGGTTCAGTCCCCAACTGGGACATGTACAGGAGGCAACCAATCAATGTTTCTCTTTTCTCTCACCTCTCCTCTCTCTCTCTCTCTCTCTTTCTCTCTTCTTCCCTCCCACCCTTTTAAAATAAATTAAAAAAAACAAGAACATGTGAAACAATAGTTTTTAGATATTGCACAGGTTAACATAGAAAGTATGCCTTAAAACTGACCCTAAGTAAGTTCTAAGATTGCCCAAGCTTACTACTAGAGAATATTTCTAGGAAACAACAATGGAAACTGATAACCCCCAACAGCACAGCAGTCTCCGAGTTGAGGAGACAGAATTAAGACTTTGGGACACTAACCTGGATAGACTCTGGAAGACAGAATCCCAGAGAGGAGAAGACTATACAGAGAGCGCTCAGAAGAGGATTCCTCAAGTTTTCAGTTGAGTACCAATCAGTGCGTGGGAGTAAGGAAATTATCCAAAAGAATTAGCAGGTGGTACACTCCCCAGAGCTCACATAGGGCCAGGAATAGATCATGTTCCCACCAGCCTGACTGAAAAACACATAATATGTGAGCACGGAGTAGAGTACTCAGAAAGTACTACCTCAGTATTAAAAAAAATTAGCCCCAAATGTTTCTCTGGGTCCACTAACAAAGCTAAAAATAATCCCTAAAAAGATCAAACTATTTCCAAATAATTTAACTGTATCTCAAACAAAAGTCAAGGAGCTTTAAAAAATACAAAAATATCCAGCAAAAAAGGTAAAATCATCTTGTCATATCATTAATCTAGTACTTTGCATGGGGCAGATACAAAAGAATAGAATGACACACTATTATAGTAACCAGGCATGTAAACAAGTCTAGGGAGAAAAAAACCCATGAAATTTAACAAGTTTTCAAGCCAAGGCTGAAAGACATAGCTTCAGGTTCCCTAAGATCACAGGTTCAAGAGATAGCACTTGAAGCCATGTGCTAAGACAGGGCACATTTTAGGCTGTGGGTGCTACCCAACTTAGAATCATTCTCAGCCTCGTACCAGGGTCCAGTATATCTAGAAGGGATGACTTCAGGGAAAAGTCAGCCTATCACACTGTCCTATGGCAGTCTAACATTGCCCTAAATTGTGGAATTTGAGCTCCTATATCAAAAAATCTCACTTAAGTCTGTATAAGTTGTGCTTCCATTTAAATTTTTAGTTCTCTGTGTTACTTTTTTTTTTCTAACAAAAAGCTTAACAAGTATCTATTGATTGATCATACCCTCCATCTTGAAAATTTTTTCAGTTGTCTTCCAACAGACCTCTTTGTTGGTTCTTTTCTCCCTTCTAAAGAGCTACTCCCTTTCCGTCTATCCTTTGCTAGTTCCTGATTTCCCCAACCTCTTAGAGTCAGACAGACTGTGCCATGGTTCAAACCTTTGATATTTCTTCATTCTCTATCAGTAGTCACTCACTGGAGAATTTCATAAATCTAATGCTTTATTTCACTTATATACGGACAATTCCTAATTACATATCTTTATCTCAGAGCTCACACATCTCTAACTGAATGTCTAATTAGCTATCGCTTATAATTTCCATGTCTCAGGTCATAGTAAGTCCAACTTTCTAATTGTTCAACTCAAAATCTTCCACCCTCATCTTTTTCTCAAACTCTGCATCTAATCCATCAACAAATCCTAGCAATTCTACTCTCAAAATGCATCCCCAAAACTGACTACTTCTTAACACTTGCACCACTACAAGTTCAAACAATCATTGTCTCTTACCTAGATTATACAAGTAGCCTTCTACCTATAGCCAGTGCTCCTTTTGATCTAAGTCAAATCATGACTTGTTTTAAACCCTTCAATGGCTTCTCATCTCACTCAACATAAAAACAAAAATCCTTATAATGGCTCTAAAGTTCTACTTCATCTGGCTCCCCACTACAACTCACACCTCATTTCCCTCTGCTTGCCTCATAACTCATCCTAGACCAGCTTCACTAAACTCTGCTGCACAAAGAACATATGAAGTAACCTCTTAGATTGGGCCTTTGGTACTTCCTGGTGCCTCCTTCTGAGCCACTCTTCTTTCAGATACCTCTATCCTGGCTCCAATACCTGTTTCAGGTCTTTAATCGTATATCAACTTACCCCTGAGGACCTCCTGGACCATCTTCTATAAAATGACAACCCATGTCCCCTTATCCTACTATATTTTCTCAGTATCACTTACATCCATCTGTTCTATAGTTAATCATTAACTTGTTTGCTCCTTCCACTGGAACCTAAGCTCCCTGAGGGCAGGAACTTTATCCTTCTGTGTTCACCAGTTTGTCCTCCTTGCCTAAAACAGTACCTAACATATATGTACTCAAATAATGTTTAATATCTAAAAATAGAGGCAGGAAGAAATGGGTAGAGGGTAATCTTCAGCAGTCTGAACAAATCACTTAACCTGCTTTGGAACTGGGTTTTCCTGCTGTGTCGAATGTGCTATTGAACTACTTAACCTTTAAAGAGCTCTAGCACTGTCATGTTATGCTTCTGCTATAGGGTGATCACAGTCAGGATGGACACATAACTCTCAAGCTGTGAAGTGATACCCTACTTTCTCCTGAAATTTTGAGCGGAGATCGTGAAATTCCTTTTACTCTTCTCTGTAACAGGGTCATGACTTTTATTCAGTTTCTCCCCATTACTAAGGAGAAAAATTCGGGTTTTACCTGTTAGGCCAGAAGCAATCACCCAGGCCCACAGTTCACACCACAAACGTTCTCTTACCTCCACTGCAGTGGGCGGCTGGAACAGGGACTGCCAGGGCTGCTATGGGCTTGTGGGTTCAGGAAAAAAGCAAGAGGAGCAGCAGCCAGAGCACAGTCAGCACTATATGGGACCTTAATGAGGGACAGGGCTGGAGCCGATGTGGGTGAATACATGTGCTGGTTTACTTCAGATCCTCGGCAAAGAGCAGAGATTCTAACAAGCACCATAGTAAAAAAAGAACAAGGTCAGTGATTGTTTTTAACCAAAAGGAAACACCTTCAAAGTGAATTAATTTAGGCAAGAGACTTAAGACTTTTCAGTAGTCAAAAATCATTCTTAAATATCACAACTCAGTACCAAAGTCAGCACAGAATGACCATTGAGACTAAAACAGAATCTTCAGAATTTAAACCAAAAATTTACGTTTTAGGCATTTGAAGTATTTAGTACTGACTACTGGGAAAATATTGCAAATTTAATGCAATTCATCAATTAAGCAAGCAATAGGTGATATTTTGTGTGCAATGACTAAAACTTCCCAGAGAAGTTTTATTTTCATAAAAGTAAAACATTCTAAATAATAGCTTATAAATTGTTAGGTTATATCTATAATGACACCAATTTATGTAACTAACTTTTGCCTAATGAGTGTATCAACCAATGTCGCAACTCTGTATAACACAATTGGCTTCTATTTAAACTTTAGTTTTCCAGGTTACGTTTTTCCTCTAAAAACAATCTAACCATCTTGATGTGTTAAATCCTAATGAAGACCAGTAAATAAATAGGATCATTAGACTGAGAACAGACAAATGGTAAATATAGATTTCTATTTTGTTAATGAATAATAGATATGCCATAAGTGCCATATCTATGGCAAATTATTAACAGATTCACAGCATTTAATTTGCTACAGTAGCACCATGGCTTTCTATATAAATACCCTACTACGCAACAATATTTTATTCCCAAAATTAAAAAAATTAACTATCACATAAACACCTGAACTGTTTTAAAATGTTAGTTTTTTGTTATTGCTGGTGGTTTGGATATAGATATGTGACATCCTACTTTTGTTTAAATACATGTATTCAAAGGAAATTTTTACTTTCCTACACATTACCCTCCTAGCTGTCTTCAGTATATTTCTCAGATGAGTACACAACGTGAGGATATAATAGGATAGAAAAGTGGAGGGCTGACAAGTATTTAAAATTACAGGTATGCCCAAATTTCCTTAAACTCAACATATTTTTAAAAATTATAAGTAAAATATTAATTTCTGACTTCAAGAATTTTTACTTTCCTAAAGAACTATTCAAAAATAAGCTCACTAACATATATAAACTAGAGCTAATGACAATATAAGACATTTACTTCTTATTAAACTGAATAGTTTTGCTTATTCAAAATTTTGAAGACTTAAATCTTAAGTCTCACATAAAATGAGGCTTTAGCCATTTTGATGACTATACAATTAGGATTATTAAAAAATTTACCAAAACCAATTGTCTTTCTCCTTTTGCTCCTAATGACCAGTCTGCAAACTGGTTATACATTGGGACTAGAGTCTAAAAAGGATTGTTTGAAACAAAAAGTTATTCACTACCTCCAAGGAGAATCTACCCCAAGGAGCATTTTCCTAACCTAAATTCAACATCACTACAACAGATACAAGGATTACTAATACCAAGGCACCAATATTTGGAGAGCATGATTTTTGACAACTTACGTTTTCTTAAGCTACAACTCAATTTAAAAAACTCCAACTTTGCTAACAAGTCCCCTTTACTTTAAATGACACTTTAGTTGACAAAGCTTTTTATAGTCTTTAAATTTTTAGTCTTAATATGGAAATAAAACATTTCTTTAAAAGTACAGTTAACCCTTAAACAATGTGGGGTTGGGGGCACCAGCCCCTCATGCCAATCAAAAATCCATGTATAACGTTCATTCTCCAAAAACTTAACTACCAATAATCTACTATTGACTAGAAGGAAGCCTTACAAACAATAAAAAGTCAATTAGCACATATATTGAATATGTAGTATATACTGTATTCTGACAATAAAGTAAGCTAGAGAAAAAAATTAAGAAAATCATAAGGAAAAGAAAATGTTTATAATATTTATTGAAAGAAATCCACACATAGGTGGACCCATACAGTTCAAATCTGTGTTGTTCAAGAGTCAACTGTATGCCAATCTTTACAATTTCACACTTCAAACAAGTCTAAATTTTCCAAAGTCTGGTAGAATCATTAGTTCAATTAATAACACCCACTGACACTGAAGGGTAACGACCCAAAGGAAGCCCACTGCAGAAGTCTGTCTATCTGCTACGCCAGCTGTCTCTGGGTGAGCACTAACACTCAGGGAGAGACAGTGTGCTCCCTCTCCCCTGTGAGTTACGCAAACACAGTTAAAGACAGATCGCTGAGGTGGAGTGGATTCTAGGACACTTCTGTCCCTGGTTCCCCAATTCCCAGGTCAGGTCATTCAGTACTGTCTCATTATATAAGCCCATGTAGCTCTTGGAAAAGCTACCAAGAGGTGGAAGGCATCTTTCATTCTCCAGCTTTGAAATCCTCGCCTAAGTACATTTCTATATGAGCCAACATAGAATAAAATTTGGGTTACACCCTAAGGACTCCAGCTTGGATCTACACAGGCAGATCTGAAGTCCAGTATTTCAGGCCGGGGCAGAAATACAATACTATCTCTAGTCAAAGAAGGAGATGCCTTCATTTCTATTTTTTTTCTCACATTCATGAGGCCTATATTGCAGTGTTGACTAATTTTAAACATCTGCTTTCAAGCCAGGAAAGAAACAATTGATCTTCGTTGTTAACTCAGTTCCCCAAGTACCTAAGAACCCCTAAAAGGATAAATAACTCAATATTCAGAATTAGAAACCCCTATGCCCCTGCCAAGGACCACTGTTTTGACCTTGAATTTATGAGCTATCTCGGCCTTCTTCCTGACAGATATCTCCATAGCATAGTCTTTACCCAAGTAAATGAAGCTCTGTTAGTTGGCATTAGTTCTTTTCCGGACATCTACAAGTTTCTACTCAGAGACCCCAGCCTCCTTACTGAATCCGCAGGCATGGTGCTCCCAGTCTCTCTCTCCTCCGTTTCATCATTTTCCTGGCTACTCAAGCTTTTGCCCTCTCACACTGGAGTCTTGGCAGGAAGTTCTCTCACACAAGGGGTATGCAGTCTATAAGCCAAAGGAAACTTACAAAGGCTTCCCAAACTTAAGAGAAAAATTAAAGTACTTTTCTTCAAAAACATAATATTCAGGACCCCTCCCCTCCCAAAGACCTAAGAGTCCAGAAAACAGCGGTGAGAGAGTGAGGAGTGCCAGATCCCAAATGAATCAGCTGTCCGTCCTCTAATCTGCCTGACATCATTCACACTCAGCCCGCAACAAATCAGAGCCCTGCAGAGCAGAGCACCTTGTTCCTCCTTGGTAACAAGCACCAAACTCCCTCCCCCACAACTCAGTTGCAACTTCCAAGTCTGAGGCCTGGCAGCAGAGCTCACACTGGCAGAAACTGTACATACCAAGTTGAAAACTCACCCTGTGACAGAAACACTATTAACTCTGGAGGCATTGGCCAGGCCAGAACAGCTGTTGCAGCAGGCAGGGGATTGGAAGATAGCACATTAAGGATCCTAAATTGTTAATGACCTAAGGATATGCGGGCATTTCTGCAATGTTATTCGCTCTCAAACCCAGGCTTGTGGAAGATGAAAAGGCCTTAAGGTCAGGGCTTAAAGCACAGTCATTATTCAAATTCTGAATTTTATCAATTTAAGTAAATTCTATAGCCCTTCTTTAGACAAAGTTCAGAGCCATTTTTAATTCAATTTCTACTACTAAAAACATATTGAACTTCTGGCCAAGGTAGAGGCAAAGGTGAACATGTTTTACCTCCATGCACAACTACTGCGAAAATTACAACCCAACTACAAAACAAACATTACCCAGATTCGTCAGAAAATCAAGCTGTATGGAAGTCCAACAACCAAGCACTTAAAGAAGCTACATTCACCCACACAGGCCAAGCTACTAAGACAGGGAGTCAAAGCAGCTCTACCTAATACACAGAAACAAACACAGGGACACTGCCAAATTGAGGAGGCAAAGAAATATGACCCAAATGAAAGAATAGAACAAAACTCCAGGAAAAGAACTAAACAAAGTGGAGATAAGTAACCTATCAGATGCAGAGTTGCAAACACTGCTTATCAGGATGCTCAAAGAAATAATTGGGTACTGCAACAGTATAAAAAAAGATCCAGGGAGAAAGGAAGGTTTCACTAAGTGAAATAAAGAAAAATCCACAGGGAACCAACAGTGGAAAGAATAAAGTCAAGATTCAAATCAACAATTTGGAACATAAGGAAGAAAAAAGCATTCGATCAGAATAGCAAGGAGAAAAAAAATTAAATGAGAATAGTATTCTATTCTCATTCTATTCTAGAAGGAGCCTCTGGGACATCTCCAAATGTATCAACATCCAAATCATAGGGGTGCCAGAAGGAGAAGTGGAAGAGTAAGAAATTGAAAACTTATTTGAAAAAACAATAAGAGGACTTCCCTAATTTGGTGAAGGAAATAGACATACAAGTTCTAGAAACAGAGTGTCAAACAAGTTGGACCCAAAGAGGACCACACCAAGACACATGATAATTAAAATGCCAAAGGTAAAAGATAAAGAGAGAGCAAAGCGGCAAGAGATTAAAAGCAGCAAGAGAAAAGCAGAGTTACCTATAAAGGAGTTCCCATAAGACTGTCTGCTGATTTCTCAAAACAAACTTTGCAGGCTACAAGGGACTGGCAAGAAGTATTCAGAGTAATGAAAAGCAAGGATCTACAATCTAGATTACTCTACCCTGCAAAGCTATCATTTAGAATTAAAGGGCAGAAAAAGTGCTTCCCAGAAAAGGTAAAACTAAAGGAGTTTGTCATCGCCAAGCCATTATTATATGAAATGTTAAAGGGACTTAACTAAGAAAAAGAAGATCAAAATTATGAACATTAAAATGGCAACAAATGCACCACTATCAACAACTGAACCTAAAAAAAGAACACTAAGCAAACAAGCAGAATAGGAACAGAATCATAGATATGGAGATCATTTGGAGGGTTATCAGCTAGGAGAGGAAAGGGGAAAAGTAGGGGGAAAGGTGCAAGGGTTAAGAAGCACAAATTGGTAGGTACAAAATAGACAGGGGATGTTAATTAAGAACAGTACAGGAAATGGAGTAGCCAAAGAACTTATATGCATGACCCATGGAAGTGAACTAATGGAGGGGACTGCTGGAGAGAATGGGAGTACTGGGTTGAGAAGGCAACAGGGGAAAAATTGGGACAACTATAATAGCAAAATCAATAAAATATATTTAAAAAAAAAAGACATTGAGGTAAGCTGCAGAAGAACTCTCAAGGGTAAGCTAATGCACTTCTGTATGCTTCAATTTCTCCGTTTGTAGAATAAAAATAATTAAGGTACCTAATACATAGGTTGTGGTGAGACTAATATATGTAACCCAGGAAAATGCCTAGCACAGAGGAAGCGCTCTAGAACCGGTAGCTATTATTACAGGTCTTGCCCTCCAGGAGCTAGCTCTTGATGTAAAAGAGGAGATAAGCCTAATCACATAAGAAACCATTGGACAACAACAGCCAGGCATGTAGAGAGGCAAATGATCAAGTAGACTATAGAACTAAGCACTAACAACTAAGGAAATGGAAGAGTAAGCAAAAGTCTTAGTCCCCTGCTCCAGGACACACACCAGTTCTGATGGGCTCCTTTCATTCATTCAGATGACACAGTATGTGAAATTGTTTTTCTAGGGTAACATTCAAAGGATTAATTCATACTCTAACCAGTGCTTTTTCAACTGCAGGCCACAACTCTTTAGTGAGTCAAGAAGTCAATTTAGGAAGTCAGGACCAACATTTTCTTTAAACAGAAACAAAATAAAATGGAATAGAAAAGAAAATATTGGAGTCCATCAAAGATAGTTGGGGCAAGAATAACTTGTGAATTTTGTGTTTGTGACATCTATTACTGACATATTTATAAACATACAAATCCAAATGTGTGAGTGTGACAGGTTAAAATGTAAAGTCTATTTGTTATCAAGGGCCATAGTCTAAAAAATCTGAGTAATTGTTCTAATTACCCAAGCAAACTTGCCCTACATAAGTAGCTACAGACACTCACTTTTCCTCTCCATGTACCAACCCAACCTCTAGTCTCTTATAGCCTCTATTTCAGAATCCCCCGTTCTCCACAAGTTCTAATGAAAATGAAAATGCCCTCTCAGAAATCCAGCACCTCTCAGAAAGTATTGAATCCCACTTTGGGGAAGTCTCGTGATGGTATCAGGGTCAGTCACCAAAGTCCATACTCCGCCAGCTAAGACACCAGTGGAGGTCTATCCCCATCCCAAGCTGAGGCTATACAGTTAAGGCAGAGCCCTAAGCTTCTACTCAATATTCTCCAGTTCTCTAATACCTAAGCCCAAGCTACCAAATAAAAAACAACAATGACATAACAGCAACCAACATATATCAAGTACTCACTAAGCACTCTACATGTAATACACAGGTAGTCCTCATCACAGCCCTATGATAGATGCACTATTATTATTCTTGTGATATTTTAAGATCCTGTCTTCAGCTAAGTTGGTGAATCAAAGTAATGTCTAGAATCAATGTTTTATATAATACCTTTAGTAGAAGACTCTGACAACAATAGCAAATGGATTTCTCTCTAGATTGCTCTACAATGATAAATTGGAAGAGGAGGAAGAGCACAGAGTTCCTTAAATAATGTTAAAGTCAGAAAACATTTGTTTGATATTTTAGAGACTGAAAGTCATAGCTTACGGCCTTCATCTGACCAAAGGAAGATATCACTCTTACTCCCCCCAGGGTTTAACACATCCCCACACAGACCACTTTCTTTAAATTTATTGCCACTGAAATCCATTTGTGCCAATATTCCTGTGGCTTGTGGGCACTAGGAAAGTTTAACATTTCCCTGGTAATAGGACTCAACAATTTACAGTATGGAAAACAGAACATCCACCTGTTATTATTATTTCTTACAACTATTTGTTGACTGTATATCACCGTTAGGAAGGCCTCTCCCATAGGCCCCTCACTTTAGAGGTGCTGTGAGATACCACACACACACACACACACACAAATTCATTACAGAAATGGGTGGCCTCTGTCACTTGAGATCCAGCATTCTGCAAAGTGAAACCCTAAAACTCCATTCTTGTGACCTGTATTGTTCAGACCCCAGGAAAACACTTGTTCACATCTTTCTTTATATATGTCTTTTTAAAAAAACAACCATGTTGGACCACTGTTTATGCGCTGTAAAAGTGCAAACTGCTGAGAAACCTGTCTGAAATTATACAGTATTTGGGCAGCGCAGAGTCTCAGAAGTAAGCAAAGACACAAATTAACATATCAAATCCTTCCTCTCAAGTAACATGAATGCAAAGGATTTCTTGGCTAATACAAGTATTATTTACAAGTATAGCCAAACTCTCATTTACATAATTTCTTTCTGTTCCCATTCATGGTTCTAACAATATTTATAATTTAGCTTATTATTCATAACAGATCACATGGCAACTGAGAAATATTCTGCAGAATTATGAAATTTGTATTACTAATAAATGTATTTATGTGCAGGGTTAGACATAACATATAATGTTAAAGGCCAATTTTTTATACTGATAGTTAAACAATTACTAAAATTAGTGTTTTTATAAACATATACACTTAGATATATCTATATCAGTTTTTTCATTTAGCTTATTTAAATAATTTTATCTATTAAAAAAAACGATTTGAAAGCATGAAAATTTTCAATTTTCTACACTTACTTTGTGTATGTGTTTTTTTCACTAACACCTCTTACTCAGTTTTTAACCAAACCAGCAAGCATCAAAATGGTCAATTTTTCTAATGGTAGTTTCTCCACAACAGAAGATAGTCATGACTCTCAAAAGAAGAAATGATTTGGGTTTTTCCTGACTTCAAAATGTTGATCAAATCCTGTATTTCTCAAAGGCTTCTGAGATATGTAGAAAATAAGTAAAAAAAATCCCAATGACCAAAACATACCAAATGTCAGTCATGAAAGAAATTCATTCTTTTGGGGAAATGATTGTTTAAAAAAAATTCATCTGTATACACAAAGCAAAGCAATTCCCTTTCCCCCTCCAAATCCTGGTTTCTGCACCACACACCTACAGGGAGGGCCTCTCCCTCCACCTACCCCACCTCCAGGACCTCTGGGTCACCGCAGGCAGTTATCTCGGCCCCCTTCCACGGAAGCTTGAGTCTTCTCTCCCACATTCGGACAGACCTCACCTCTGAACATGATGGGCCTGTTGGCTAAGGCCCTTCTGAACAGGCTCAGAATCATCACACATGATGAAATAAAAATTGGGGGCAATTTCCCAGCACTGTTAATGCACAGCTTCGCTACACTGCCATAACTTTGAAAGAAATCTTTAAGCCTTCTGGCCAAAACTGCCATCTTGTAGTAATTTGACAAAATGACTAACACAAAAGGAAAGAGGAGAGACACCCTCTACATGTTCTAGGTCTTTTTATAAACATGCAACCCTGGTTGGCATGGCTCAGTGAATTGAGTGCCAGCCTGCTAACTGAAGGGGTGCCAGTTCGATTCCTACTCAGGGCACATGCCTGGGTTGCTGGCCGGGTCCTCAGTTGGTGGCATGCGAGAGGTAACCAATCAATGTATCTCTCACACACTGATGTTTCTCTCCCCATCTTTTTCCCTACCTCACCCTCTCTCTAAAAATAAATAAGTAAAATTTTTAAACAGAAATTCATGGAGTTGCTCCTTTGGCCACATACATACAAATCTACAAGAAAGATAATGCTGTAGACATCAAGGGAATAGGCACTGTTAAAAAAGGAGTGAGTGCCCCTCAAATGTTACCATGCAAAACTGGAAGAGTCCACAATATCACCCAGCACACAGTGGTGGGCATTGTTAAAGATAAACAGGGGCAAGATTCTTTTTATTTAAATGTATGTATTTAAATATATAAGTATATATATTTAAATATGTATTAAGACAGAGGGAAGGGAGGGAGAGAAACATCAATGTGAAAGAAAAACACCGTTTGGTTGCCTCTCATATGCACCTCAACCAGGGACTGAACCTGCAACCTATACATGTGTTCTGACCAGGAATCGAACCAGCAACTTTTTGCTTTTCAGGATGATGCCCGACCAACTAAACCTCACTGGTTAGGGCAAGGGCAAGATTCTTGTCAAGAGAAATAATGTACACATTGAGTGTATTAAGCACTCTAAGGGCCAAGATAGCTTCCTGAAACGTCTGAAAGAAAATGATCAGAAAAAGAAGGAAGCCAAAGAGAAAGGTACCTGGGTTTACTGAAGCATCAATGGCTCTATATACTTTGTGAGAATCAATGGCAAGGAGCCTGAATTCCTGGAATCTGTTCCCTATGCATTCATGGCATGGTAAGTGTAAAAAAAATAAAAGACTTCTGTAGTGGAAGGGGGGGAGGAAAGGGGAGGAAAGAGAAAGGGAGAGGAGGGGACAGGAGGGGGAAGGGGGGAAGGGAAAAGGGAAAGAGAAGGGAAGGGAAGGGAGAGGGGAAGGAAAGGGGGAGGGGGGGAAGGATCTTTAAACTTTGATTTGTCCATCACATGAGGCAGATTTCCAATGAAAGTTGATGGCTGTCAAGGTATCTCAGAATTCTTTAGAGTTCAACATCACCTTGCTAACCTTTGCCTCACAGGTTGGTCTAAGTCCCCTCTGGGGAGGAATATTTATTTGCTGTTCTCAAACTCTCTGATCCCTCTGTGGGCTCTGCAGTGAAATCTGAGATTCAGGCTTAGACTCCAGGTGAGGCTGCGAAGCTGGTACTTTAACAACATGAGGCGGTATCCCAGCAACTAGAGCAGCTCCACTGGGTGGAAGGTTCTTACTGGTCACAGATGTCCAGAAAAATGTCCTCAAGTCTTCCTGCACTGTCTGAGCTATGTCTGAAGGTGCTGGAGAAAAACTTTTATGAGCATCTTCAGGAGCAATTTCTTCCAATACTGGCTCAGACTTTTCCTCTTGGATTTCATGCACAGGTTTTTACTCTGGTCTGATTCAGGATCAGGCTCTGGTCCAGCAACAGGTTCTCTAAATGTCCTTCTAAGTCATTGCAGACAGTCTGATCACAGAAAATTATCAAATCATCAGGTATCACTTCATGTGTCTGCTGTCTTTCTTCAGGTTTCTCTATTTCTTCCTCAGGTTCCTCCCAAGGTTCTACAACAAAACTACCAAAGACTTCATCTTGGTACCTGAAGATACCATTGTGAACATAGAACTTACCTGCAACAGGGCCCTCAGAAGCAACAACGAATGTCTGCATAAATCTCCTCATAGTCTGGTTGTTATCAGAGAGCATCCCCATCACCTAGACTATCACACCTTCAGAATGGCATGAGCATCAACATGGTGAATCCTAGTGCCACAGCTGCTGCAGAAATTTTATGATGTCACTCCCCTATGGATGGATCTCTTTGTGTCCATAGACTGCATCTGCTGGCTTTCCATCTAAATCCAATCCTCCATGGACATAAAGAGTTCTCTCCATACAATCTGTGTAGCATGTCTGGGGCCTGGTTCAGCAGTGTGTAATACTGTCTCACAAATTCCTAACCAACCAGCAAGGAACTAGGCTTCTCCATAACCATTGCTTTAGTCAATGAAACCTGCGTGGCTGTGCGGGAGAGGAACAAGCTTTGCCCTATGGCACAGAGGAAGGGAAAAAAACCTTCATGTAATTGCACTATCACCTACCTTTTATAAAAATATATTCAAACTTGGTACTCCCTAAATATAATTACATTTTATTTTTAATCCTATAGATCAGGAATTTTCAACCAGTATGCTCTGGCACACTGGTATGCCACAAGAATTTTTTAAAACATGCAATATCCTACTAGCTATTTAATTAGGGTCATGGACCTCTTTTCCATTAAACTGTAAAATAAAAAAATGACAACAACCAAAACAGCCATGTAGTGTGAAAGAATCAAAATTATATCTATTTTTGTCAGATCAGAAAAAAATTTTTTTAGTAATTAGTTTATGTGTGCCATGAAATGAAAAAGGTTGAAATGGCTTGTATAGATTATTATAAATGAGGTAATGACATAGAAAAATCAGAAAGCAGACCTTAAGAAAAAAGAAGAAATAGAAAATCTACAAATATTGGTCTGCTTAAAATTGAAAAAAAAACTGCTAATAAAAGTGAACAGACTTCACTTGCACAAAGCACACGCACACTTATTAGCACTGAAAAAAAAAGACTGAATAAACAACAAATTAGCCATAGTATTTGAAAGAAACAAGTAAATATCAATAAAACACTGGTATGATTGTTATTAAAATAATATTATATAATCAACATTTAGATTTTTACTAATACAAAGATTTTCCCCCTGTGGTTTAACAGTAAAATAATCACAGAAAACAATGGAAAATGCATAGGTTTAATATAAATGATTTTGAAATTTGATGCTAAAATAGCTAAACATATAAGATTAATTAAAAATGATGAAACAAATGGCTACTGGCAAGAATAAAAACTCAATAAAGTTATTAATTTAACTGGTAATAAAGAGAAAAAAACACAACTAATTCTTTAAAAGCTAGATATTACTCAATTCTATAGACTGTAACAGGGACAAAAGTCATGTTGAACAATGTCATCACATATTGTTGAGTTACCTGAAGAAGTGAGAATGTAGAAAACAATGAGAACTGCATTAGCTTTACATTTGATGCAAAAATTATAGGCTTGACTTAAAAGAGAATGAAAAGCCTCTCAATTTTAACATTAAGATTGCCAAACATGCACCTGCAAATATTCCATAGTCACTGAAATGAAACCAGCCATTGTGCTACAAACCACCATAACACTAGACAAATTATATGAGGCAACAGTCCTCAGGCAGTAGGGAAAGGCAATGCAAGAGTAAAAATCTCGAAAAAGGAAAATTCAAATACTGAGACATTCCAACTATCCCAGATACTATGCCTGGGAACAACTTTCTTGCAATGGCACAGAGAGCTACAGTTCAAGAGCACAGCAGTTCTACTAAACTGAGGAGGCATAGTTTAGAGTTCAGGGCAGCTAATCAAACACACTGCACCTGCATCAAGAAAGACCATATAATACTAAGCTATCAGAGAAGTCTCAACAAGTTTCAAAAAGTTAAAGTCCTATAAATGATATCTGACAACAGAAATAAATTCAAAATTAACTATAATAAAAACCTAAAAATTTCTCCAATATTTAGAAATTAAGTCACACTTCTAAATAATCTATTAGTCATGATAATATCTTTCTCCTGTGGTGGTTGTTGAAATGGAGACAAGTTTATAAATGTGTTGTCTATAGGGCCTGGCAATTAAAAATGTAAGAAAATGATAGAACTAGCATTCTACTAAAGAATTATACGCATTCATTTGACCAAAATTGTTATACAGAGGAGTTCTACTCAGTAGCAACACATTCATATTTTTGTTGGAATTGATCATTTTTAATGCAAATTATTAAAAATGTGTTTTATATCAATACAGACTATATTGGGATGTCATTTCATTTTCTCCATTAACATATTTGATTTATTATACTTGCACAGTAGAACTTTGTACTATCCTGTATCACACTTTTAATCTGTGTATTTCTGCCTGAACTTCTGTGCAGATTTTTGAAATACTGGGGATGGAACAGGTTCTATATGTGTTGGTGGATACACAGCCCCATGTTGTACATGCTATTACTTTTCAGTTTTTATTAAAATTTCTATATATGAAAATCCATAGATTTTTAAGCACACAGTTTGATTAGATCCAACAAATGTATATGCTTTTATTAACATGTTGAACACTTCTATCACCCTAAGAAGTTTCCTTGTACCCATTTCCTGGCAGTTTCCCCCAGATACAATAACCAAATTGCACTTCTCTAACCATAGATTAGTTTTGCCTATTCTAGGAAAACAAGTAAATGATATACTTTCATCGTAACATTTCTTTTACTCAGTATGGTGAGTTGGTTGCAAACATTTTTCTCTTCCTCCAACAATGTGTGGGAATTCTCACTCTTCTACATCCTAGTAAATTTTAATATTTTTAGTTTATGTAAATATGTTTGCATGGTATCTCCTTGTGGCTTTAATTTTCATCTTTCTAATAATGAGATTAAATAATTTTCTGTACTTAATAGTTATTCATAAATCTTCCTTTGTGAGTTGTCATGTTTAAGTATTTTGCTTATTTTTAATATCATGACATTTTACTTTGTAATACTGAGTTGTAGTTTTTAGATATTTGTAATAGAATTTTGTCAGATATATGCTTTTTGATTATTCTCTATTATACTGTATATTTAGATCATGTTGTTTTATATGATTTTTAAGTCTCCGTTTTTTTAAATCTAGGAGGTTATATCATTTGCATTTGATGTGCTATTTTTACATGGTTCAATTTAAACCCACCATTTTATTTGTTTTCCGTTCATCTTCTATTTCTTTGTATCAATCTTATGTATCGCCTTCCCCTCCTCCCTTCTGCTTTATTTTGCACAAATTAAATTTGTTTTATGACAAAAAATAATAATCTATTATTCAAAGATGGCATGGCGAAGGAAATTAGAAAATATTTTAGATTAAATCATAATAAATATATAACATGTCAAACTTTATAGTGTAAAAGTAAAGAAGTGCTTAGAGGAAAATTTATAGCTTTAAATGCTTATTTTAAAAAGGAAGATATAAAACCTGTCAGTAAATGAATAGATCAAAAAATTGTGGTACATATACACAATGAAATTCTATGCAGCAGAGAGAAAGGAGCTACTACCCTTTGCAACAGCATGGATGGAACTGGAAAGCATTATGCTGAGTGAAATTAGCCAAGTGTTGAAAGACAAATACCATATGATCTCACCTTTAACAGAAAGCTAAACAACAAAACAAACAAGCAAGCAAAATAAAAACAAAGACACTAAAATAGAGAACAGGGGGACAGCGACCAAAGGGAAGACGGGAGGGAATTTAAGGGGGAAAAAGGGGAGGGATTTAGAGGAACAAGTATAAAGGACACAGGGACAATAACTAAGGGGGGTGGAAATGGGAGGGAGGTGGGGAGCACGGGGGTGGGGCGGGGTGGGCTGGGATGGGAGAAATAGACAGAAAACTGTACTTGAAAAATAATTAAATTAAAAAAAAATTAAATAAATAAAACCACTAATTTAATCCTCTACATAAAAAATTTTAAAGCAAATTAAATTTAAAATGCACGAAGAAATAAAGAAAAATGAAAGCAGAGAAAAATAGAAAAATAAAACCAAAAATATTTAAAAATATTAATAAAGTTAATAAAAAGTACAACAAATCAAGAAGCAAAGGAGAGAAAACACAAACTTCTACTCTCAGGAATAATGGAATATCACCACAGATCAACAGACAGTAAAAGAATAATGAGAATAACAGCAGTAACAACTTATGCTAATAACAAATAAAATGGACAAAATGTTAAAATTTTTTTACCAAAACAACAAGATATAGGCAATATGAAGCATGCTAAGTGACATAAAAAACAACTATGTGATTCCCCTCACCTGAAATACCTAGAATACACAAACACATAGAGATAGAAGTAAAACAGAATTAACAGGGACTGTGAGAATGAGGAGCTATTGCTTAAAGGATAAAGAGTGTCTATCTGGAATGATAATAAACTTTTAGAAATAGTTAGTGGTAATGGTTGCACAACATTGTGAATAAACTTAATGCCACCAAACTGTATACTTGAAAATTTATACAATTCAATGGCAAGTTTTAATACATATATACAATCTTATAACAAATTTTAGAACTTAAAAAAATTAATTCAAAAGGAATTAAGACCCAAACATAAAAGTTAAAATTACAAAACTTCTCAAAGAAAACATTGGAAAAAACCTTCATACTCTTGGGACAGGCAAATATTTCTTGGACAAAGCATGAATACTAATCATAAAAACTCACAAACAGAACATCAAAATTAAGACCTCCTGCTCTTTGAAAGATGCCATTCTAAAGTATCTTTCAAAGGGTAAGTCATAGATAGAAGAAAAATAGTCACAATATATCTGACCAAAGATCTGAATCAGAATATATAAACAACACATAACTAAAAAATGTTTAAAATAAATTTTTGAAATGCTGCAAGATTTAAGTTACACATTTCACAAAAGAAGATATACAAATGGCTGATAAGAACATAAAAAAACATGTTCAACAGCACAGTACTGACAAAAAACAGACCCATACATAGATCAATGGAACGGAATAGAGGGCCCAGAAATAAACCCACACCTTTATAGTCAATTAATGGTCGACAGAGGAAGCAAGCACATACAATGGGCTAAAAACAGTTTACTCAATAAATGGTGTTGGGAAAATTGGACAAGTATGTGCAAAAAAGAAAAAAAACAAACAAAAAACCTAGACCACCTTCTTACAGCACACACAAGAACTAATTCAAAATAGATTATAGACTCAAATGTTAGACCCCAAGCAATAAAAATCCTAGCAGAAAACATAGGCAGTAAAATCTCAGACATTGCTCACAGAAATATTTTATCTGATTTATCCCCTCTCAGGCAAGAGAAACAAAAGAAAAAAACAAATGGGACTACATCAAACTTAAAAGTTTTTGTACAGCAACGAAAACCATCCACAAAATAAAGAGATAACCCAAGGAATGAAAGAACATATTTGCCAATTCAGCTGACAAAGTGTTAATATCCAAAATTTATAAAGAACTTATAAAACTCAACACACACAAAAAAAACAAACAATCCAATTAAAAAACGGGCCTGAATAGACACTTCTCCAAAGAGGACACAGAGATGGCCAACAGACAATGAAAAGATGCTCAATGTCACTAATCATCAGAGAAATGCAAATGAAAACCACAATGAGATATCATCTCACACCTGTCAGAACGGTTATCATCAATAAATCAACAAACAGCAAGTGCTGGTGAGGCTGTGGAGAAAGGGGAACTCTTTTGCACTCTTGGTGGGAATACAGATTGGTGCAGCTATTGTGGACAGCAGTATGGAGATACCTCAAAAAATTAAAAATGGATCTGCCTTTTGACCCAGCAATCCCACCCTTAGGAATATATCTGAAGAAACCCAAAACACTAAAAGCACCCCTATATTCATTATAGCATTATTTACAATTGCCAAGATATGGAAGCAACCAAGTGTCTGTCAGTAGATGAGTGAATAAACCAACTATGGGACATTTACACAATAGAATACTACTCAGCCATAAAAGAGAAGAAAATTTTATCCTTTGTGACAGCATGCATGGACCTAGAGAACATTATGCTAAGTCAAATAAACCAGTCAGAGAAAGACAAGCACCACATGAGTTCACTCATATGTGTAATCTAATGAACAAATTGAACAAGCAAAACAGAGACAAATTTGTAGAGAGCAGGATGACAGCTACAGTGAGGGGAGATTAGGAGGAGGAGGGATCGAGCAAAAAGAAAAAAGGACTCTTGGACAACAGTGTGGCAATTGTGGAGAGAGGGAGGTAAATGGTAATGGGAAAAATACAATTTAAAAAATATGGATTAATTTTAAAAAAACATGTTCAACATTATTTTTCATTTGGAAAATGTTAATTATATTTTATTTAAGCTAGTATATTCAAAATATCATTTCAATATATAATACTATAATACAATTGGTTCGAAGGCCTGAGCTCAATCCACTGAGCCACACCAGCCAGGGCAAACTTTTTCAATTGTAATTTTCCTCTATATAATCAGGTTTTGTTTTAGGTTTATTTATAGCTGATAAGTTACTCCCATTAGTGGTAGCAATGATTGAGAGGCTATTTTTATGGTGCGAACTCACCCAGGTATGTACCCCTGAGAAATGAAAACATGGCCATGAAAATGCTTGTACACAAATGGTCATAGCAGCTTTACTCATAATATCTAAAAACTGAAAAACCCAAATATCCATCAAACAAACACATATATTCACATAAGGAAATACTAAGCATTAAAATAAACAGGAGTACTGAAACATGAAGGAAGCCAAAGATGAAACAGTAGACAAGTATGATTTTCACATATATGAAATTTTACCACAGGCAAAAGTAATCTATAGAGCCATAAAGCAGATCAATGGTTGCCTGAGGCCGAGACATGAAAAAATAATTGAAAAACTACATGAGACATATCTTGGGGTAATAAAAATATTCTACACATTGATTGTGGTGATACTTGAGGATTCCAAAGAGCTGATTTCCACAAGTTATAACATGAATGATAATTGTACTAAAAACGCAAACAAAAATTTTTCATTTGCTTAAACAACAGAAATTTATTTCTCACAGTTCTAGAGACTGGAGAGTCTAATATGGTCATTATACCAGCAATTCTGATTCCTTGTGAGGGCCCATTTCGTGGGCTGCTGACAGTCACCTTCTCACTTTGCCTCATGACAAAGAGGGAGAAAGGAAGGAAGGGAGGGAGGGAGGGACGGAGGGAAGGAGGGACGGAGGGAGGGACGGAGGGGGCAGGGTGGGGCGGAGAGGGAGAGAGACAGAGCGCAAGCACAGGCTTATGCTCCATTCTCTTTTCTTCTTCATCTAAGGATGTAATCTGATCATGGGTGCCCCTCCATCATGACTTCATCTAAATCTACTAATTACCTCTGAAAAGCCCCACCAAACACAATCGGATTGTGGGGTAATGAGACAGCATGAGGACCTGGACTTGGGATCCCAAGGACACCAGGTAAGAAAAATAGCAGAGCTGGCACCACTGCGCCAACCCCTCACTGGGTTCTCAACGATGCCAGAAGAAACACCAGATAAGCCCATCACAGGAAGGTCACTACTTTTCCACTCCTTGCTCGAAAACTTGCAGAATTTTATTTTCCTTCTCACCTTTTGCTTCGCTTCTCCAACCCCCATGTGGAAAACACCACTCTCCGCTCAAGTTTGTGTGAGCCCTCCCCTTCCCCACCAATAAAAGCCTCTCCTCCCTCAGGGCATTGAGAGCAGCCCCAAATCTTGTTTTTCTCGGGACTGTCTCCTTTGTCCTCAAGAATAAACTTAATAAAATCTGACAATTTCCCTGAGGTTTCCTCTTAATTTCTCTCTTAAGGAAATCAAGAACCCTAATGACAATAATAGTAGGGCTTTAACTCCTCACGAGTTTTGGGAGGACACACACATTCAGTCTAAAATACTCTTCATAACAAGTAATCCCAAAACTTAGTGCCTCAAAAGACATTTATAAACTTTATGGCTCAGTGGGCTGAAATTGGCAGGGTGGTTTGAGACATTTTTAAATGCTTATTTATTGATTCATTTGAAGATAGCAATGATAAATACATTGCATGTTAATATCATCTTAGTATTATTATTAAATTAAATTTGAGCCCTGGCTGGTGTAGCTCCATGGATGGAGCACAGGCCGCAAAACAAAAAGTCGCCGGTTCAATTACCAATCAGGGCACATGCCTGTGTTGCAGGCCAGGTCCCCAGTGGGAGCCACGTAAGAGGCAACCACACATAAATGCTTCTCTCCCTTTCTTTCTCCCTCCCTTTCCCTCTCCCCAAATGTAAATAAATTTAAAAATTAAATTAAAAAATTTATTTAAAAAATTAAATTTGACCATGATGGTCCTTTAAGAACTGCCCTCAAGAAAAGTATAAATAAGTCTACAATTTGAAGAATAACGAAGAATAAAACTTGAAAACTGGAATGGGTGAAGAGGTGTGGGTATTAAGAAGTACAAATAGGTAGTTACAGAATAGCCATGGGGATGTAAAGTACAGCAGAGGAAATGGAGTCGCCAAAGAACTTATACGTATGACCCATGGACAAGAATAGTAGTGGGGAGATTGTCTGAGGGAGTGGGAGGTGCTGGCTGGAGGTGGGGAAAGTCAGGACAATTATAATAGCATAATCAATAAAATATAACTTAAAAAGAAGCGATCCCCCCCCCCCATGGTTAATAATACCATGCCATGAATGTGAAAAACTATGAACTGGTTAAAATTTTAGGAAAATTTGCTCAATTTTAACGGGCCATTCTCCATGGTTTACCACTTATTGTCTTTGCCTGCAATATTAAAGGTTATAGTGCTATTTTTTCCCTATGTAATAATGCCCAGGTAGCAATTATTTTGTGTTTCACTACAGTAAGTTTCTTTGCTTTATGCTGACTGTTTATGTCCTTAATTACTTAAGAAAATGAAGGTACCTCATAAAAAAAGCTGTGGTTATTAAAAAATGTGTTACCTTCTATTTATTTTTAAATGTTTCACTGTCACCTTGGTTAAGTAGCCGGGTATCATTTCTCAAACACCAGCACTCCTATCTTTAAGTGTCTCTACTAACAAACTCTTCCAAGTTTGCCTTTTCAAAATCAGGTCCTAATATAGAAAACGGTAAAAGAGGTGTCGGTATACTTTTACCACCTAGAATGAACGATCTTTGAGATATCCCAAAGGACCCCTAAAAAACCACAAGAAGTGTTCTTTCACAATTATAAAGAGGCACTGAAAATAATTAGGTTTATCTGATATTTTACTATTGATGAGTTTCATGGGAAGAGTTATCCAATCAGAAAAGATGCTCGGCCTTCTCCAATTTCAATTTGTATGAGTAAAATGCTGTTAGTATAAATTTTCTAGAAGTTGTGTAACTTGTGAGGAGTCCCTAGAGGTGTGTCAATGCCCCTCTTATCCATGTTTCTGTTTATGAGCCCTGATGGTGTTTTGCCAGACTTCAGGAAATAACAATTTAGTGTTTTTACTCTTAATTTCATTATTATTCAAAATGCTGACTTGGTAACAATCTTGCATCTAAGATTTGAATTTAGCATCTTTTTGGTCACTGGACTTTTATAAAAAATACAAAATATCTAGGACTTAACTGTAGACTCACTGAATCTTATGTTCTTGGTATGTATATTAATATATGCAATACATAAAGGTTTTTTTCCTCTGTCAAAATTATGTTCATCCATGTTTTATAAATCTGATATAATACTCACTATCTTCTTTGAACTAGACTAGTCTTAGAGACATCTACTAAAATTTTTAATTGCTTTTATTATTCATTTTGCAGGCCACAGAAATTCCCTTGTTGCAGTTGCATTATTCTTGTTAGGAACTCTCATCACACCTTTCACATTTAAAAATTATCAGTAAGAAACTGTCCACAGCTACTTTAAGTCTCTGTCACCTAAAGATAGATTGTTTTACACTGCTTCTAGTGTGAAGACTCTACAATCAACCATGAGCCAGAGTCTGTGCTTTTTTTTTTTTTTAAGATTTTATTTATTTATTTTCAGAGAGAAGGGAAGGGAGGGAGAAAGAGAGGGAGAGAAACATCAATGTGTGGTTGTTTCTTGCGCGCCCTACTGGGGACCTGGCCTGCAACCCAGACATGTTCCCTGACTGGGATCGAACCTGTAACCCTTTGGTTCACAGGTCGGCACTCAATCCACTGAGCCGCACCAGCCAGGGTCCAGAATCTGTGTTTTCAACAAAGGACTGATTGTCTCAGAGCCCCATGGAAAAGGACTGTAGCAGGTATTTCAATCTACTCACACTTCAAAGAATGGACTCTTGGGTATAGGCTTCTGATGGCATCTTGGGTATAGGCAAGCTACGCCATCACTTGGATAGGTGGAAAACTTCCAGAACATTCCAGTGGACTGAGTCAGAATCTCCAGAACTCTTTTCAGTCAAGAGACGTACTACTAACATAACATCCCGTGAAATGAGAATTACAGAAGACTGAATGAACTAAGGAGGAATGATTGTACTGAGATGGACAAAAAGTTTATTTGGTTTTTTCCATAAAATGGTTCTAGCAGCATTAAGTTGTCTTTAACTTCATTTGAAACAATTCTGTTAAATTGTATTGAGACAACTGTCATATTAGAAAACATTTTTAAAAAATCAGTGAATTTTTGTGTAGTCATTTCAATATTCGAGATGGAAAAAAATACATAAAATATATGGCATATTAATCTCTATTAATTTAAGAAAGGTAAAGACGCAATTGAAATGCAAAATAAAAAGATTTGTGCAGCGTATGGCAAAGGTGCTATGACTGACTGAATGTGTCAAAAGTGGTTTGTGGCCTTGGCTGGTGTGGCTCAGTGGATTGGGTGCTGGCCTGTGAACCAAAGGGTTGCTGGTTCAATTTCCAGTCAGGGCACATGCCTGGGTTGCAGGTCAGGTCCCCAGTAGAGGGTGTGTAAGAGGCAACCACACACTGATGTTTCTCTCCCTCTTTTTCACCTTCTCTTACCCTCTCTCTCTAAAAAATAAAAAAATAACTTCCAGCCAAGATGGAAACATAGGAAGACATACTTTGCCTCCTCACACAACCAAACAACAACAACAAAAAATTTAAAAACAAAAAATAATCAGAACTGCCATAAAATTGAACTGTATGAAAGCCAGAAACCAAGGAGTTAAAAAGAAACATTCATTCAGGAGGGGTGGAAATAGGAAGCTGTGGCAGAGAGGAAACAGGGCAAGAGGGTGGCTGGACGACTGGGAGGGCTAGGTGGCAGCTGGTGGACCAGTCGGTCTCACATTCGTGTGTGAATAAACCAGGAGGAACAACTGGGAAGCAAGACAGACCAGGCAACCCAGGGTCCCAGTGAAGGAAACTAAAAACTCAAAACCTCTGGCTGTGAAAACCTTTGGGGTTGCTGCAGCAAGGGAAACTCCCAGTCTCACAGAAGAGTTCACTGGAGAGACCCACAGGATCCTAGAATGTACACAAACCCACACACCCAGGAATCAGCACCTGAAGGACCCAATTTGCTTGTGGGTAGGTGGGGGAGTGACAGAAAGCTGGCCAAGAGCTGAGCAACCAGCATTGTTCCCTCTCTGACCCCTCCACCACATTCAGCACCACAAGGCAGCCAAGTATGTTGCCCTGCCCTGGCAAATAGTAAGGCTCTGCCCCATACAACATAACAGGCCCCCAAACAAAGAAATACAGCCCAAATGAAAGAACAGACTAAAACGCCAAAAACAGAACTAAGCAATAAAAAGATAGCCAACCTGTCAGATGCGTAGTTCAAAACACTGGTAATCAGGCTGCTCACAGAAATGCTCAAGTACGGTCCCAAAATAGAGGAAGAAGTGAAGGCTATAAAAAGTGAAATAAAGAAAAATATACAGGGAAACAACAGTGACAGGAAGGAAACCAGGACTCAAATCAACAATTTGGAGAAGGAAGAACTAAAACATTCAACCAGAAGAGAATGAAGAGAGGCTTAGGAACCTCCAGGACAATTGTAAACGTTCCAACATCCCAAACATAGGGGTTCCAAAAGGAGAAGAGAAAGACCAAGAAATTGAAAACTTATTTGAAAAAATAATAAAGGAAAACTTCTCCAATCTGGCAAAGGAAATAGACTTCCAAGAAGTCCAGGAAGCTCAGAGAGTCCCAAAGAAGTTGGACCCAAGGAAGCACACACCAAGGCACATCATAATTACATTACCCAAAGCTAAAGATAAATAAAGAATCTTAAAAGCAGCAAAGGGAGACAGTTACCTATAAAGGAGTTCCCATATGACTATCAACTGATTTCTCAAAAGAAACCTTGCAGGCAAGAAGGGGCTAGAAAGAACTATTCCAAGTCATGAAAGGCAAAGACCTACATCCAAGATTACTCTATCCAGCAGAGCTTTATCATTTAGAATGTAAGGGCAGATAAAAGTGCTTCCCAGACAAGGTCAAGTTAAAGGAGTTCATCATCACCAAGCCCTTATTATAAAAAATGTTAAAGGAACTTATCTAAGAAAAAGAAGATCAAAACTACAAACAGTAAAATGACAACAAACTCACAACTATCAACAACTGAACCTTAAAAAAAAGTAAGCAAACAACTAGAACAGGAATAGAATCACAGAAATGGAGATCACATGGAGGATTATCAGTGTGGGGTACAGAGAATGGAGGGGAAAGGTACAGGGAATAAGCAGCATAATTGACAGGCATAAAATAGACAGGCGGAAGTTAAGAATAGTATAGGAAATAGAGAAGCCAAAGAACTCCTATGTAGAACCCATGGACACGAACTAAGAGGATGGGGAATGCTGGAGGCAGGGGAGTGCAGGGTGGTGCTGGGGGAAGGGGAGAAACAAAATAGGACAACTGTAATAGCATAATCAAAATATAATTAAGAAAAGAAAACTGGATATAAGCAAAAACACAAAGATAATCTTCTGATGGAAACCTATATTTTATTATTTAGAGAATACATTATTTGATTCTAGTGTTTTATTGCCTTTGAGTTATTTTACAACTCTAAATTATAGATAGCTGATAACAATGCAAAATAGTTCTTGTCTATATATATACAAATAAGTTACAGATAGTGGAGGTTCAACTGACTTCCCTTTTCCCCATAGAAAAATCAGGTTTTGTACCATTAATAAATTTAGTTCAACATTTCTTTACTACATATAAATTTTTGCTTCTTTGAATTGGCTTCCTTCTCTTATGAACTGGCTGCAACATCTGCCTGGTACCCTTACTGAGTTAAATAAATTATTTAACATGTTTAGTTTTTAAATAAGTAGTTTTACACATGTTTTTATAATTTGTTATTATGAAATTATATTTCTCAAATTAGGAGGATATTTTATTTTATATAACAACATATTTTATTTTACAGGTTGTTAATTTTACTTAAGACTTTTAAAACATTTATAACTCCATTTGTGTTACTGTCCCAAACCACACAATGTTAGGAACAGGCTGAAGTTATTACCTACTAGGTGTTAAACTCTATACTAGTCCCTGGGAATGGAGCACTACACTACAAAACATGGTACTGACCTCACGGTTTACCATCTGCTGTGGACTAAATTGTGTCCCCCCCACCCCAAATTTGTATGTTGAAGCTCTAACCCCCAATGTGACTGTATTTGGAGATAGTGTCTTTAGGAGGTAATTAAGGTTAAATGAGGTCATAAGGGTAGGGCCCTAATCTAATGGGACTGGTGGCCTTACAAAAGGAAGAAGATATTCATATTCTCATTCTCTCTCTCTCTCTCTCTCTCTCTCACACACACACACACACACACACACACACACACACACACCCCCCGAGGAAAGGCCACAGTGAGATGATGGCTGTCTGCATGCCAGGAAGAAAATACTCTCCAGAAACTGACCGTGCTGGTACCTTGATCTTAAACATCCAGCCACCAGACCTATAAGAAACTAAATTTCAAACCACCCAGCCTGTGGCACTTTGTTACAGCAACCCACACAGACCAACAGATCATCCAAAGGGAGAAAAAAAAAGACAAATAATTCTTTATTTGCAATTGCTGTAAGAGCTATAAAGGGAAAGTACAAGGTTCGATGAAGGTACATTCCAGGAAACCCAAGTTAGGCTAGAGACAGGAAAGTATAGCCGAGGTCAGAGCAGCCTTTCATAAGGAGGTGAGACATGGTGGATTAAGTAGGAGTTAGTCAGGCATAGATGGAGAAAGAACATCTCAGGTACAGCGAACATACTGTGCAAAATATGTAGACAAAGACAAGAACCAGACTGTATAGATAGTTTTATAAGCCATGTCATGAATTTCAAGTATGATGCAAAGAATAATAAACTATTCACTGAACAAGTCTAAATAAACTGTTAATACTCAAATATACACTTTAAAAAGTGTATTATTTTAGCCATTCTGACTACTGTATGATGAAATCCCAATGGTTTGGACTATAAGGACATACCAGTGGTAGCAGAAAAAAGTAAGAAAGTAAGAGAGATTTAAGAAGTATAACAAAGAAATTGTGGGTGGGCAGAAAAGGTAGGTAACAAGCATTAACTGTGTTCTGTCTTGAGGAAGTGGTTCCATTAATAAGCTAGAGAAGAGAGGAGTAGATTTTTGAGAAAGACAATGACTTCAGTTTTATAAATGCTTAAGTTGAGACATCTCTGAGATATCCAAGTAGATTATAATGAATTGGGAGTTGTGAAGTTTTGACATATTTTGTGAGGACTGGCATAACAATAGCTCTTCTCAATACAATAGTAACAGAACAGGCTCTCAAGGATTTTCAGTTCTCAGGTCTGGTATCCATATACGTATGACCCATTGATAAACCACATACTTGTTGTTTTTTTTTAACGACACAATGGTTCCTCCTGAGAAATTAGTAATGACAATTACTCTATCCCTGCCCACCTCTACCAATTCCTGCTTCCCACTGAGGAACCTATATGAGATCATTTTCTATATAGGCCCAATTAAAAAGACTATTAAATGTAACACAAAGCTATCATTCTGATCTTTACAGTCCTAAAAGGTATCAATATTTCCTGATTTTCAAAGTCCACAGAGAAACAAAAGCCCTGGATCAGGCACCACTGCCACCTCACAAAGGGTATCTATGGGTAGCAGGTGGTATCTCTTTTTAGCACATTCCCCAGAAGCATTTATCCAGGAAGATACCACCAAATTGCATCAGAGGCAAAGTACATGATACTGTCTCACATGTCAGTTTCACAGGGACAAAGATTGACACATCACATCCTTAAGCCCCAGGAGCTCCTCCCTGCCCACTACCTATCATTGCAGACACCTGGCATTTACTTTCTTTTCTTTTTTTTCTTTCTTTTGAATTTATTGGGGTGATACTAGTTAACAAAATTATGCAGGTTTCAGGTACACAACTCTACAACATACATCTATACACTGTATTATGTGTTCACCACCCTAAGTCTCCATCCATCACCATTTATCCCCCTACACCTTCCTCCACCTCTCCCCAGCAATCACCATGCTGTTCATCTAATATCTGATGTTCAAGTCCACTGGGAACATCAGTAAGTCTACAATGCAAAAGGATAACTATCCCAAAGGACTATAAGGATAAAGGCCACCAACGGTAATGCATGTGCCTGTGAGTGTGCGCCAACAGGTGCTACAGCTACCTTTTCACTCAGAGTACATTCTTGATCTCCACTGAATGCACAGCCTCAAAGAAATAAAGCAAAGACATTCCAAGAAATATGAGGGCAAACACCTTAAACTAATTAGGAAAACCTTAACTTTCTGAGTAACAAGAAACATAAATGCTATTTACAGTGAGCTCCCAAGTATGTAGGGCCTAGATACTAGAGCTGAAATTTACAAAAACAAAACAAAACAAAACAAAACACAAAAATCCTATTTGAAAGAAATTTCAAAGGGGAGGTCTATCCACAGAGCTGGGCAAGGGAAGCCATTCAGAGCTGTTTCAATTGAGAATAAGCAAAATACAATACTTCTATACCTTGGGTAAACAAATACAAATAGATTTACTACTTCATTTTCTTTCAATTCTCTTCCATAGTCCAGGCCAGTAGTTCTATGCTTTCAACAAGATTATCTACTCCCCTAGGTCTGATATTCTAAACTAGATTTTTTAATGTGTTAAAAAATATCCAGATGGGTTTAAACATGAAATCATTTTCTAAAAATGAAAATGATTTAATTTCAGGAAGCTACATCCAAAAAAATGGTATGAGACAAGCCAAAAAACTTTTATAACCAACTTGCCCCAACAAAGCCCTCATCACTGCAGGCCTGGATGTTCTCATTCCCCACGCTGGAATTCAGTTGGTCTCTTCCCTAATGCGACCAAAGCCAACCATGAATATCTGTGACTTTTCTAAGGCATACTTCTATTCATTTAACTTGGTTTAGAATCTTATTAATTTGTTTTTCTTTAAAACTTACAACTTCAAACAGGTAATTATGGCCTGCAAATAATAAAAAATAATTAACAATTACCATTTTTTGAAAGTTTACTACTAACAGGCATTGGGTTAAATTCTAAAACAGTGACAAATAGTTATGTTCTTAATTGAAGGCATGGTGCCATACACTTTACATGCATATTCTTTTACAGATAAATTGAGGCAACCGAGGCTACTGTGAACAAACTGCCAGTGCTCCTAAGGCCAATACCTCCCACATGTACCTAGATGTCCTCAATTTCTGCCTATTTAAAAACATTCCCAAAAAGAGAGGGCTTAATGATGGAGCTTTCATAGGGAGAGTCTGCCTGACTCTCAAGCCCAAGTTTTTCATTTCTATGCTATACTTCCACTTACCAATTTGGAGATACTGAAGGAATTACTTGTTGAATGGAAGAGTGTGTATTTTGTATAAGCCAAGATATTGCATATATCTAGAACTCCATTACTGAGTTCGGTCCATTTTAATGCAGCTGTCATATTACATGGAAAAGTCTAACAATGGAGAGCCTCCAAAATTACTGAATTCCATTTGTTTTATAATTTTCAGGTATGTTAAAAAATTATGCTAATTAACTGAACGTGACTCTCTCTCAAAAGACAAGAACAAACTAGCTGCAAATCCCAAATGAACTTTTTGGCCAGCACCTAAAGTATACTAGAGAGAATATGCCCAAGGAAAAGGGTCTTTATACCTGGAATGGGCATACAGTAGCATCTGTTTTTGCAAGAGCCACTTGGGACAGAAGCAGAAAGGCATAGAAGTAACACCTCTCTCCTTCTGACTAAGACTCTGTTGACAATTATAATAACTTTTAAAACTTTTTTAGACTAGGCTACAAGAACAAGAAACAGTAGGGCAAATGGTAAGTCACTTGGATTTTTGTTTGTTTGCTTATTAGTTTGTTTAAGATTTTATTTATTTATCTTTAGACAGAGGGGAAGGGACAGAGAAAGAGAGGAAAAGAAACATCAATGTGTGCTTACCTCTCATACGCCCCCTACTGGGGACCTGGCCCACAACTCAGGGAAGTGCCCTGAATGGGAATCAAACCAGCAACCCTTTAGTTCACAGGCCTGTGCTCAATCCACTGAGCCACACCAGCCAGGGCAAAGTCACTTGTTTTATTCACATCAGTTTCTCCTTACTTACTACAAACTTTTTAAAGTACTAATTAAACCTATTCAAACATCTTATGCTTTGTGGTTCTTACCTTCCTGCTTCTCTACTACAAATACTGGGTTGGCCAAAAAGTCCGTATAGTTTTTTCCATAAAATAAGAGGCATATTTTTCATTTTCACCAATAACTTTATTGATTTGGATATTTTGAGTACATTGGCTATCTTGTACTATTGGCTTCTAGTGGGTAGAGACCGGGGCTGCTGCTAAACATCTTCCAATGCATCAGACAGCTCCACAGCTAAAAATATTTGGCAAAATGTCAACACTACCAAGAAATTTTGCAAACCACTTCTGACATGTTCAATCAGTCACAGCACCTTTTCCATACACTGAATCAATCTTTTTTGCCTTTCATTTATGTTTTTACCTTTCTTGAATAAAGCATAATGCCAAAAATGTTGCACATTTTCTTCCATCTTCAATATTAAAGTAGCTTTACAAAAATTCAACAATGTTGACAAGTTTTTTTAATACATGCTGATATGACAGCTGTTACAATACAATTTAACAAAATTGTTTTTGAATGAAGTTAAAGATAATTAAGCACTCCGAGAGCCGTTGTATGGAAGAAAAACTAACGAACTTCTTGACTAGCATAAACTCCATCTTCTAGGGTGCACTCCTTACAAAGACCTGCCCAGCTCCATGGAGCTTTGATTATTTGGAGAGATGACAAAGCACAAAAATAACCTTACAATGAGGCAATTCAGGCCCAGAAATTATAGTTCCTGTTGAAATCACACAGAACTTGTTAGTGGCAAAGCCTTGATTTAGTATCCACGTTTCCTGGCTTCCTTCCAGAATAAAACTTTTTCTACTCCTCCAATATTTTATTTATTTATCTTCAGAGAGGAAGAGAAGGAAAGAGGGAGAGAAATATCAATGTATGGTTGCCTCTCATGAGTCCCCTCCTGGGAACTGGTCTGCAACCCAGGCATGTGCCCTGACTAGGAATCGAACCGCGACTGTGTGGTTCGCAGGCCCATGCTCAATCTACTCCTCCAATATTAAAGATTAAAAAAGTATTGTTTGTTCTGAGAAACTTCTGGCTTGCTTAACTAAAAGTCTTCAAAATAAAGGAATGTGTCTAATTGAATTTTATTACCTCAGAACTTAGTGCCCAACACATAGTAGGCATTAATGTATATTTACTGAATAGTCAATTACTTAAATGTGAGTTACTTTATTAAAAGTATTTATTTCTGGCCTTTATTAATTGTTTTAAGGCAGTTAGAGTAAACCTGACTTTAGATACTACTAAAATGACCAGGAGATTCCTCTAGTTGAAAACTAAAATGATCCAATAATTCCCCCAGTTTCAAATGAAAATCATTTTCACAAGATTTTCTTTCTTCCTTCTCCTCCTTAGCAAACTCCATTCACTGAAGGCACACATTCCTGGAAGAGGCTACCTGTCTCAGGCCTTAATTCAATTCATCTGTATTTGTCTTTAGCAAAGACAAATCTCAGAGAACTTCCAAACAGAGGGAACCAAAAAATTAAGCAAACAAACACAAAGCTGGATATAGTAGGAAGGTGACCAAGTACAAATATTTGCTGAACATGATGCTAACAAGCCACTCCCTCTCAGGTATGTACACCTACTTGGTGCATCACTTCACTGAGTCCTGGCAGTGTGCTTGCCCAGTTTCTAGAAAACTCAGGACACTTGCTAACCTAGAATTGAGACCCACTGCTAGAATTGAATTTAAAGAAAGAAGTGTGACTCTTAATAAAATGTATCTGAAATTAACCCAGTATGTTCACAAGAATTCTAAGACTAACACACCCTAGAACAAAACCATAAGAAATGAAGCTCTATCATATATATTAAATGATCCTTCTAATAGGTACAAAAAAAGAGAAACAGGCTCATTTACAGATAAGGTAACTTCCTTTTACAGATAAGGGAACTGAGCTGTAGAGATAAGGTGATTTATCCACATTTACAAAGCTAATTTACATGGTCTAGACTGACTCATAGTTTTGAGTCAAATCACAATGAGCTTTCATAAACCAAAGCTTTACAAAATTCTCAGAGGACAACTTAATCACTAGAACATTTTTACAAAATAAAATCCAGAAATGACAGTAACAAAGAATTACTGTGTATGTCATACATTAAAAAATGTATAAATAAAGTATACTTAATAAATAAACATGAGTACTGTTGTGTCCTTCTCAATTACATCTGCTTTTGGACAAAAAAGTTTCAAAGCCGCTGTTTTGTCATAGTCCTAGTTCCTTAATGCTTCCCAAATTTGGCCTCATAGCAAAATCATGGTGAGTGTTGGGTACAGGTGTATAAAGTAAAGGTTCTTGGACCTCAACATGGAGATTCTAATTCAAATAAATTCAGAATCTGCATTTAAAAAGGCATCATAGGTCAGTGATTTTCAACCAGTGTGGCATAAGAATTTTTAAAACATGCAATACCTGACTATCTAGTTAGGGGCACTGACCTCTTTTCCCAAGATTGTCAAATAAAAAAAAATGTAAGAATTATACCTATTTCTCTTGGTCACACTGACAAATATATGTGTATATTTTTGGTGTGCCACAGAATTTTAGTAATTGGTTTATGTGTGCTACAAAATGAAAAAGGTTGGAAATTGTTGTTCTAGATGATTCCTAAATTTGAAGTACTGCACAAACAGAATTCTTAGAGAAAAAGTAAGCAAAGAAAATATAAGAAATAATTGAAGTGTAAAGATAATTCCCCAACCTGCCCTAACCCTGAAGCCAGAACAGAACAAATGGGTAAAACAGAGATCTTTTCCAGCCCTGTCCCCAAACTTAGCTGTTGCCCTTGCCCCAACCTGTCAGAAAAGTTGGCTTCTCCCCTAGGACCATGTGTGGGGCAGATACAGATGCCAAGAGTTTCCATTTTAACACTGTCACAAGTATAGGACTGTGATGAGGATTTAAGTGGCAGCTTTCCCCAAATGCCATGCAAACACTGAGACACAGAAGAGGATTTGGGGTGGGGAGACAGGGTGAGAGGGGGGTATGACTTAGCAAGAAAAGTTGACTGGCCCACCAGCTTCCCTGGCAAAGATAGGAATCCACAGGGGGAATAAAAACACTCATGAATGGGATCCCTCTATATAATATTAAAAAGAGTTCCCAGGATGTATTTCTAAGCAGGAGATTGTAAGTATAATCAAAACTACAATGGTAATCATCATCTACTTACAAGCTGCCTCTTCTTGGAAGGCTCAGCTCCTTCTGAAAACAAAATACAAATACGTTAGAAAAGAGGACCCATTTGAGTCTTATAGGTCTACCCTAAGTGTCTTAGGAGATTTATAGCATTATCTTAATAATGGCAAAGACTACATATTTCTAAATGATAACCTTTTACTTTGTCTCTTAACTCTTAGAAATTTTAAGTATCACCTCACTTCCTTCCCAAAAGGAGTGCTCCTAGAACACTCGTGACACTTCCCCACTAGAGGGAACCACCTCGCCAGTGCAGATTCCAGGCACTCCTCAGGCCAGCCATTAACTACTGAGCACCTGTGAAGGATTCCTGCCATTAGCACCAGGGATATGAAACAAATGAAATGCGATTTATTTTTAATTAGAAAACATTTCAGACGAGTAGATATATGCAGAAAACACTGTAACAAAGAGATGACTACACACACCACTGGCATGACAAAGAACCCCTACAGAAACAGCTGGGGCCCCTGTGACTGGCTTCCTATCTGCCGGTCCTACCTTCCACTGGTACCCACTTCACAACTATTCTTAATTTGTGTTTCTCTTTTTCATATGTTGTCATATTTTATTTCATATACATTCATTAATTGTATGTACAGTTTTTAAATTATATATACATAGTTTCAAAGTGTATATGTTCATCTGCTATCATCAATCAACATTATACCTGGGGAAATTCACCTATATGGATGTACACTTGACCCTTGAACAAAGCAAGGATTGAGGGCACCAACCCCCACATGGTAAAAAATCTATGTGTATCTTCTGACTCCTCCAGAAATGCATGGTTGTCCCTCCATACCCAGAGGGAATTAGTTGCAGAAGTACCCACGAATACCAAAATCCACCGATGCTCAAGTCCCCACAGACACAGAGGGACAACTGTAAATTCTGGGGGGAGTAAGACCAAAACCCTGGATGTCTGGACTCCTATATTGTTCACATACCGCACACCCCATCCATCAGGATTTTAAATAGCTCTCACTTTAAAATGCATCCAGAATACAACCATTTTCCACTATCTCCACAGACATAAGCTTACACTCTTTTAAACAGAAACCTTGGATTTAGTCATGTTTTATAATCAGAATTTGGTGGGGGGATACTAAAGTGATAGTATACACATATAATACAAGGGGGAACCCAGAAAACAGAATTTATTAAAAAACTATATATTTATTCCTACATGTTTAAACTCCAGTCACTTGATGCAGTATACCTACCTATTGAGACTTTTTTTCATCACTCAAAACAGTTTTGGAACTCGTCAATTTTGATGCCTTTTAGTGCTTCTGCTATGTTTTGTCCAACATCAGCAAAACGTTTCCCTTTGAAGACTTTTTTCATCAGGGGAAATTTAAAAAGTCACTAGGGGAGGGACTGGGTGAACAGGGAGGGTGGGGCACAGGGGGTCATGTTGTTTTTTGGTCAAAAACTGTTGAACACTCAGCTGAGTGTGGTCAGGTGCTTTCATAAATCACCCTTCATAAAATGGGAAAAAATTTCACTGAGACCGAATGCCTCTCCCAACAACACCAGCTGGTACACTGACAAGGATGGGTTCCTAGAATACTCACCCAGCTGAGTGAGTCTGTACTACAAGGGCCCACCCTGCAGAAGATAATTCTGGGTTTTCTGGGATCCCCTCTTGTACATAACACCCCAACAAAGACTAGGGCAACAACAAAATACATTAAACACATGAAAACTTCTGTAGCAAAATGTATAATAGCCACCGTAAATACAATAAAAACTCTAAAGGATTTTAGTTCAATTTCGTTACCAAAAGAGTTCAGGTTAGGTCAAGCTTTTCTACAAAGTGAATTATGAAAAACCCTATTAGTTTTTGGTACTGCAATCTAAGCCAGCATGGTCCCTCCCTCAACCAGCTCCTAAAGAGTAACCCATTTCTGCCTCTACCCCTTTCCCTCTGTAGTCTACTGTCTACGCAATAGACTGATCCTTTTAAAGGTGAGTTAGATCACAGCAGTCCTGCTCAAAACCCTCAAACAGATACCCACTTCGATAAGTTTGATAAATATGTACACTCAGGTAACCCAAACCCCTATTATAATATAAAACATGTCCACCAATCCAGAAAGTTCCATCATATTCTTCCACAGTAAATCCCTGACAAACCACTATTTCTTCATGCCAATTTTTCAACACAGACTAATTGTGCCTGCTCTGGAACTTCATATGAACCTTTTTCTATAAGGCTTCCATCACTCTGTGTTGTTGCACATGATGGTACAATAGCCAATCATATGAATACCACAGTTCATTTATACTTTCTCCTACTAATGAACATTTGGGTTATTCACAGTTTTGAGCTATTAACATTCCTACAAAATCTTTGAATAAACCTATGTTTCATTTGTCTTAGATAAATACCTACAAGTAGAATTGCTGGGTCATGAGATAGGTACATGTTTAGTTTTATTAGAAACTACTAGATTTTTTCCTAAAGTGATTATACCATGGTACACTCCCATTAAGGTATGGGAGTTTCAACTGCTCCATATTCCAGCTAATACATTACACTCATTAATAACATAAAAATTGCTTTAAAGTCATCTCAAGAATCCCAATTGCCCTACATTCACACCAATATATGATATCAGTATTTTAAATTTTAGCCATTCTTGTGTGTAGTGGCATTTCATTGTGATTTAAGTGTCCATTATCCTGATGGCAGGATGCTGAGCATCCTCTCATGTGCTTGCTAGCCATCAGGACATATTCTTTTATAGCGTATCTTAAAAGACTTTGCCCTTTTTAAAACTGGGCTATTGCCCTGGCTGGTACAGATCAGCACATTGAGCATGGGCTGCGAACCAAGGGGGCGCTGGTTCGATTCCCAGTCAGGGCACATGCCTGGGTTCTGGGCCAGGTCCCCAGTGGGGGGGGCACACAAGAGGCAACCACACATAGATGTTTCTCTCCTCTTTCGCTCTTCCCCTCTCTCTAAAAATAAATAAATAAAATCTTTAAAAAACTGGGCTGTTTATATTTTTATTATTGAGTTGTAAGAGTTTGTCATATATTCTAGATATCTTTTCACAGATATGTTTGATAAATATTTTCTCCCAGTCTCTGGCTTGCCATTAGTAATGTCTATTGATGAGCAAAAATTTTTAATTTTGATGAAGGTTAATCTATCAATATTTTTTAATGGTTAATAATTTCACTATCAATGTCTTTAGCTAAGAAACCTTTGCTCATGCCAAGAACACAAAAATATTTTCCATTATTTTATTTCTAGAAACTTTATTGTCTTAGCTTTTATATTTAGGCCTATGACCCACTTGAATTAATTTTGAGGCAATTTTGAGATGGAATTATGGTTCTTTTTTTCATAGATAAAAACTTACTCCAGCACCATTCTTTGAAAACACGATCTTTTCCTCAACAGATGGCTACTGCACCTTTGCTGAAAGTCAAATTATAATAGAATAGACTATTCTGGGCTATTTATTGCACTGTATTGACCTATTTCTCCATCTATGCCAGCACCACACTTTGACTCTGTAACTTTATATTAATTATTGAAGTTCAATCATGTAGTCCTTTCATTTTATTCTTTTTCAAGATTGTTTTTGATATTCTAAAGTCTTCACATTTCCATATAAGTGTTAGATTCAGATTATTAATTTTCACCAAAAATGCCTGTGAGAATTACAGACCAATTTGGAAATGATATCTTAATATTTCGTTTTCTAATCTATGAGCCTAGTATTGCTCCACTTACTTAGATCTATTTTTAATGCTCCAAATAATGTTTTATAGTTTTCAGCAAAAAGACTGTACACTTCTTTTAGTAAGCTTATCCTAAGTAGATATTTTGTTATTATAATAAATTTTATTTCATTTTTCAATTGCTTGCTTTAGTATAAAATGCAATCCACTTTTATATATTAACTGTGTATCCAACTTTGCTAAATTCAATACAACTTATAATTTTTGACAGGTTCCTTAAAATTTTTCTATATAAATAATAATGGTCTCTATGAATAAAGTTTTACTTCTTTCCACTTTCTCAGACTGTGATAGACATCCTTACCTGGTTCTCATCTTATCACAGAGAGAAAAAGAATTCAATATTTTACCAATGAATCTGATGTTAGCAGTAGGGGTTCTTCCACAGATAATTTTTATAAAACTGATAGAGTTCCCTTCTATTCCTAATTTGTTTATAGCTTTGTTTATGATGGACATTTGTTTTATGTCCATCATAAATGGACATTGATTTTGTCAAGTATTTTCTCTGTATATACTGAAATGACCATATGGTTTTTCTCCTCTATTCTGTTAATGTGGTGAATTAAAGTGATTAATTTTATAATATTACACCAATCTTGCATTTCTGAGTTAAACCTGACTTTCTCAAATATGTTGCTACATTTGTTTTGCTAATACTTTATTAATGATTTCTGCACCTATGTGCATGAGGAATAATAATCTCTGCTGTTACTTTAGCTGCATTTGTCAGATTGAGATGTCATAATTATACTGGCCTCCTAAATCTACCTGGAAAGGGTTTCCTCCTCTATTTTCTGAAGGAGTTTGTATAAGATTGGAGTTATTTATTCCTTAAATATTATATAGTTTTTAATCATATAGCTCTGTAGGCTTTCATTTTGAATTTTGGTTTCTATTTAATAAGTTAGACTGGCCTATGTATTTTCTCTTCTCAAATTGTCCTTATCAGCTGTAGCATCATGATTATATACTGTCCTCATAAATTGTGCTAGCGGAGTGTTTCCTCTTTTTCTACTTTCCGAAACTATATATAAAATGGAATATCATTCTTTGAATCTACATGACAGTTTTAGATTCTTGAATAGTCTAAATGAGTAACATAGTAGATTATATCTGGGGGCAATAATAATTTTTTTAAAGTCTACAAAATGCGTGTGTGCCCGTCTATGAATTCCTTTACAGGCAGAGAAAAGCATCCATGAAAATCCATCCCTTCAACCTCTCTTTCCCCCTCCTTGCATCCAAACAAAAGCCTGCATTTGCAAGACAAAATGCCCAGGGCTCAAGATCACTACATTCTATGCCAAGTTCTCTGGTCCCAGAAAGACAAGCCTAACACAAAGTGGAACAAACAGTGGTCTCCAATAAGATAAAGGTCGTCCAGATAACAATGATTTCCCAATCATTCCCTTGCCAGAGAATATTTATAGCAGGCTGAGGAGGAAAGCTACACAATCAGAAAGTTTGGCTGAGGTTAGAGCAATCTCATTCAGGCAAACAACTAAATTCTCTGCCTCATCACTTTCTCTTAGAAACTAGGCTGGAAATATCTGACAGTACAACACAATGTCAGGCGAAGCCTGTCCCACTCAGCCTTCTATGATCTACTACTAGTTAACCCCTGATTCTCCATATTCTTTACAATCTTCCACTAGCTTCCAAAAAGCATTTTGAACATATTCAAACCTATCCCACCTTGTGATAAGGGGGGCAGGGAAAGAAATTTTTCTCTTAATTATGATACATCCCTGCCCTGGTTGGGTAGGTAGCTCAGCTAGTTACAGCACTGTCCCAGTACGCCAGGGTAGCAGGTTTGATGTCTGGTCAGGGCACTTACAAAAATCAACCAATGAATGCATAAATGAGAGAAACAACAAATAGATGTTTCTCTATCTCCTTTTTTTCCTCTCTAAAATCAATAAATAAGAAGAAAATTTTAAAACTACTACACATTCCTGTACAACCACTCCCTTATCAATTCTTTATCACTTCATAGCCACAATTCTTGAAGTTGTCTATATTCCTCATCTCCAAATTCTCACTTTCTATTCATTCTTCATGTACTCCAAATATCCCGAGATCTTACCACCCTGTTTAAACCATTCTTTCCAGGTTACCAATGGCGTCCACATAAAGAATCTCCACTGAATTTTCAGTCCATCGTCTTTTTCTTTTCTTTCTTTCTTTCCTTTTCGTGAATGCTCAGCATCATCTGACAGATCATTCATTCTTCCACCTTGAGAGATTTTCTTTTCATGAAACCACATTCTACTGTTTTTCCTCTTATCTATGAAAATACTACTCAAAACCCTTGGCAGGCTCTATGCTCATCATATCAGACCCTTAAAAGTTGATTTTTCTTGCCCTGACAGGTGTGGCTGGGTTGGCTGGGCATCATCCCACAAAGCAAAAGGTCCCTGGTTTGATTCCCCAGGGCACATGCCTGGGTTGCAGGTGCGGCCCCCAGTCGGGGGGCCTGCAAAAGGCAACCGATCAATGTTCTCTCCCTCTCTTTCTCCCTCCCTCCCCCTCTCTCTAAAAATAAATAATATAAATCTTTTTTTAAATTGTCTTTAAAGCTCAGCCTAGAAACTCTCTTCTCTACATACATACTAAAAGATGATTCCCATGCCCTGGCTGGTGTGGCTTAGTGGACTGAATACTGGCCTGAGAACCAAAGGGTTGCTGGTTCGATTCCCAGTCAGAGCACATGCATGGGAATGTTTCTCTCTCTCCTTCCCTTCCCCTCTCTCTAAAAATAAATAAAATCTTTTAAAAAGGAAAGATGATTCCCAAATCTGTATCCTCATCCTAGTTCTCTCTCCTGAGCTATATGGTTCTATGTACAACTAACTACCTTGCCCTTACCACATCTAAAAACTCAACTTACCTCTACTCAGTCATTCTCCTCCTTTGTTTTCCATTTCATTGACAGTACCACCAAATCCAGAGCCATTCTATTTTTTAAATATTTTATTTATTTACTTCTCAAGGGAGGTATAGAAAGAAAAAGAAACATCAATGTGAGAGAGAAACATCAACTGGTTCCCTTTTACATATGCCCTGACCGCAAACCAAACCCTCAACCCAGGCATGTGCCCTGACCGGGAATCAAACTGGTAACCCCTCGCTTTGAGAAACAATGCCCAACCAACTCAATCACAGCAGCCAGGGCCAGAGTCACTCTTGTTAGTGCACTTTCTCTCACCCTACACATTCAATTATCCATCAAGTCCTACCAATCCTACCTGTAAAATATCTGTCTTTAGTCACCAATTTCACTTTCTCTACTGCTATATTTCCTAGCCCGAGGCAGCACTGTCCTGTAACACCCTCCTAATTGGTCTCCCTTTAGTTTAGTTTTGTCTCCTTAACTTTAATGTTATGTCTTGCACAGATCATGTAATTAACATCTGCTTTTTAGGTAATACTATGTGAATTTAATTAAACAAATACTGCATTAAAAAGATCTTTTTTAGCCCTGGCTAATGTGGCTCAGTGGACTGAATGCCAACCTGTGAATCGAAAGGTTGCCAGTTCAATTCCCAGTCAACGGACATGCCTGGGTTGCAGGCCAGATCCCGGGAGGCATGTGAGAGGCAACCAATCTATGTTTCTCTTGCTCATCAATGTTCCTCTCCTTCTCTTTCTCCCTCCCTTCCCCTCTCTCTGGAAAAATTAATAAAACAAAAATAAAAAAATTTAAGATCTTTTAAAAAATTGGGTCATTCCTCTTCTTAAAGCTCAATGAATAAACTCTAAAATCCTTTCAGTAGCTTACAAGACACTACCTGGCTACTACTACCTACCTCTTGAGGGTCATTTACACAATTCTCCCGTCTTGTTGCAGTCATGGATTTTTAGACATGCCATACTCTCACTCGCCTACAGGTCTTCACATCTATTGGACTCTCCCTGAAATCATTTTCCGCACTCTTTTTGTACATTCTTGGACCTTAGCTTAAGCCTCATTTCCTCTGGTAAGATTTCCTTATACATAGTTTTCCCAGCCTCCCTCTATATAGTTCCAACTCTTAACTGTAACTGGTTACTTAATTGTTTATTTTCTGGGTCTGCTTGTTAGCCCTGAAGAGAACAGATCAGTCTTGTTCACAATGACATTCCTAGTAGGTACCAAGTGAATATCTGATGACTAAATCAATGAATCAAATAAGTAAATCATACTTACTAACATCATCATCATCATCATCATCATCATTATAATGCTCACAATAGGGTTTGTTCATTTGGAGTTAACTTGATGAAAACTGTCAAATGCAATTAGATCAGCAAAAGAGGCTTTATTTTACTCTGTGGTCACTTATTTACTGATAGTCGTTGGATTGGTAGCTAGCGATTGTGGTGACCATTTTTAAAAAATGCTTTCAGGAGAGAAAAACATTACCTATCAAAGAAATCTACTGTAATACCATTTACTATCTTTAGTCATCTGGCCTTAAAAGGACCATTATCTCTAAATACAACTTTCTCCTCCTATCTGGCAGCAAATAAATCTGCTGGAACACACAAAAACCTCCCTTTTCCATGTAGCAAATGAACCATTACTACTGCTCTGGGTGTTATGGTATGTTAGCTCCCTTTAATCACATTTGAGTGTTAGTCGATTTGAGGTCAGGTGCCAAGTGGGAAATCAGTGTACACGCAGCTATGACACTCCCATGAAACTCTTAATGCATTTCACTCTTGTCCAATTCGCTTGTTCCATTAAATTCATGTCATCACCCTGAGAACAGGTTCCAAGGATAGAGTATGCACATTATTCAATAATACTAAGAGACAAGGGGAAGCACACAAAATTTGAAGTTCAGAAAACTAGGTTCATGTTATGGCTCAATAATATATAATTTATGAGGCCTAGAATATCACTACTTACAAGGCTTAGCTATAGTGCTTGTGAAGGTCAGATAAAATAATGCTTGTGAGGGTCAAATAAATAATGCACATAAAAGTATTTTATTCTATGAATTATGACCCAGATGACATGTTCTCATATAAATTTGAAGAATGGTAAAAACAGTTTGGTAATTCTAACAGGATTTTTAAATTTTTATTTTTCAATTACAGTGGACCTAACAGGATACTTCTACATGGTATAAAATACCCAGGGCTCAGAGTCAGAAAAATATTTAAACACAGTTCAACTACTTACTTTGCTCATAAAATCTTGGTCAGTCATTAAACCTGTCTACATCTCATTTTTCTTATTGGCATACCTGAAATAAAAAAAAATATCTGCACTGCCTATCTCATAAAAGTTACCCCAAGGCTAGAATAAGAAAATATATTTAAAAGAGCTTAGGTTCTCACATAAAAAAATGTTCCACATAATATGTCATCAGGGAAATGCAAATTAAAATAATAATGAGATGCCACTACAAACCAAAACCTAGAACACCGACAACACCAAATGTTGGGAGGGGATAAAGCAACAGGAATTCTCCTGTACTGCTGGTGGAAATGCAAAATGGTACAGACACTTTGGAAGACATTTTGGAAATTTCTCCTAAAACTAAGCATACTTCTACCATAGGGTCCAGCAATTGTGTTTCTAGGTATTTACCCAAAGGAAATGAAAATGTATGCTCACGCAAAAATCTGCACATGGGTGTTTATGGTAGCTTTACTCATAACTGCCAAAATTTGGACACAATTAAAATGTCCTTCAGTGGATGAACAGATAAATGAACTGTGGTATAGCCAGATAATAAAGTATTATTCAGCACTAAAAAGAAATAAGCTATCAAGCCATGGAGGAAAGTTAAATGCATATTACTAAGTGAAAAAAGCAAATCTGAAAAGGCTACACACCACAGAACTCCGAGTATATAAACCTCTGGAAAAGACAGAACTATGGACACAGTAAAAAGATCAGTGGTTGCCAGAGATGGGAACAGGTAGAGAGAAAGGCAGAACACAGAAGATTTTTAGGGCTGTGAAAATATTCTGTATCATAATGATGGAATATATGCCACACATACGTAACACCAAAAGTGAACCCGAAGGTAAACTATAAACATCTTGGGTGATTATGATGAGGCAATGTAGAGTCGGTAAATGTACAATTCTGATAAGTGAGATTGATAAAGGGGGAGGCTATATATGCGTGGGAGCAGAAGGTTCCGTCCATGGAAAATCTCTGTACCTTCTTCTCATTTTTGTTACAAACCTAAAACTGCTCTAAAAAATAGTCTTTAAAAAAACTGTGCAGCCCTGGCTGGTGTGGCTCAGTGGACTGAGCGCTGGCCTGTGAACCAAAGGGTCACTGGTTCGATTCCCAGTCAGGGCACATACCTGGGTTGCAGGCTAAGTCCCTACTAGGGAGTGCATGAGAGACAACTACACATGGATGTTTCTTTCCCTCTTTACCCCTGCCTTCCCCTCTCTCTAAAAATAAATAATCTTTAAAAAAAAAAAACTATGCAAAAAAAATCTTTAAGGTGTTACAGTTTGGATTATCATAAATACTAAAGAGTTACATTTTTCTAATCTGACTCTCCTGTGCAAAGCTCTAAAGCTAATGTATGAAGTGATATTCTCCAAAAACTAACTCTGCCTCCCCCAAAATGAAGAATATATTGCTTACAATCACCATTTTTAAATACATCCTATTGATCATGCTATTACAGTTGTCCCATTTTCCCCCCTTCACTTCCCTCCACCCTGCACACCCCCTCCCACCCACACTTGCCCCCTTTAGTTCATGTCCATGGGTCATACATGTAAGTTCTTCAGCTTCTGCATTTCCTATACTATTCTTACCCTCCCCATGCACGTGGCTGGATTGTGACACTGTGTGGGGAAGGGGTCTTGTGGGAAAAGGGTCCAAGAGGGAACAATGGCACTTGCTCCGCTCTCTGCTGGATTTCAGTTCCTTCTCCCACTTCCCACAATCAAATTGGGCCTTTCTGGTGCTGGTTCCTGGGTGGATGGTTTTGTGTACATTCTAGGACCCTGTGGGTCTCTTCAAGGAACTCTCCTGTGAGGCTGGGAGTTTCTTCCACTGCTGCCTCAACCCCCACAGGTGTTTTCAACCAGTGGTTTGAGGCTTTATTTCCCCGTGCTGGAGACCTAGGTTGTGCAGTCTGTTTCACTCCCCAATTGTTTCTCCCCGTTTATCTGCCTGCAAAAGTGGGACCGCCTGCTCCACAAGCTGCACCCTTGCCTTGAGTCCTCTCCACGGCAGCCTGCCTCCAACCCTTCTACCAGTCTGGATGAATGTTTCTTTAACTCCTTGGATGTCGGACTTCCACACAATTCGATTTTCTGTCAGTTCTGGTTACTTCTTGTTTTTAAATTGTTGTCGTCCTTCTTTTGGTTGTGTGAGGATGCACAGAGTGTCTACCTATGCCTCCATCTTGGCCAGAAGTGATCAACTACTACCATTTTGGATGCCTCCAACTCACAAACTTTGATACTGCCTGCCAGAGAGCTTAAAGTAATATCTGACTACAATGAACAAAATAAAAGATTTTGAACTATATTCTGAAGTTGCAAAGAAGCTATACATACTAAATTCTAGAGAAATAGTCACTCATTCCCTTTCACTTATCCACAAAGCAAACTTCTAGAGGTATTACATACAAAACGAGCCGGTGCTGTTCACACGGGAAATCTCTGTCTATACATACGCATTACTGGCATTCGCTTATATATGCATTGTTCATTATTCATAATGAGTAAACCCTAAAATATTTCCCAAGAAATACAAAGGCCAAGTGTCCAAAGGCAGTAACCACTACCCCCACAAATAAATATGCAGGCCAAGAGTCACGAGGCTTGTGTTTGTCCTTTATATCAATAGTCACCAGCAAGGAGATGACTGCGTCAAAGCTGTCTCTGCCTGAGGCAGCTCCTACTCTGAGTCTCCCTCACACTTTCTCCTAAAATTCTCACTCATATTCCTTTATTCATTAACTCATCCATTCATTCCTCTTCCACTGCAGTAGCACCATTTTCCTCAGAGAAGGGAATTTAAGAAGCTCCAAGAACATAACTCAACCTTCTCCTCCACTGGAAGTAAATGAAGAATTGGGTTTTAGAGACAACTAAACATTTACAATCTCAACTAACATTTAAGATCAAATGCGGGGGAGGCATCCTCCACCAGTGAAAATCATGGTATGTCTTCACAGAAGTTGGATTTAAACTCATAAATTGGCACCAAGATAAGCAAGTGCTTTGGGTAAGAGTAGGAGTCGAGGACAACATTCTAGGGCCCACTCAGAATCCAAAGCTAATGGCAATTCTGTCCCGTACTTTGTTGTCCCACAGAGTAAAAGAAGACAAATACATTTAACTATTTATCAAAATACAATCTAAATACAGAAAAGTACACATAGCATACAACTCAGAAGCTGAATAAACCAATATAACCGACAGGCAGATTTTTAAAAAATGAATATCATCATCAACCTAGATGCATTCTCATGCCCCCTCTTCCAGGCACTACCTATAATGCCCTACCCCACCCCCAGTGAAAACTGGTTTTATTTCTAATTTTTTTTACTTCTGGCTTTGATTTCTAATTTTATAGATCGGTTTTACTGTTTTGGCTCTTTCTTTAAATGGAATATACAGTATGTATTCTTTTGTGTCTAGTAGTTGTGTTCAATACATGTATAATTCAAATCCTAGAAAGCAAAAAGTAAATTTAAAAAGTACAATAATAAAGTAATAATGGCTAAGAAATTTCCAAATTTAATAATAGACACTCATATACATTTATTGGAAGTACAATGTATTGGAAGTACAATGTACCACAAAAAGGATTAATTTTTAAAAAATCCAGACCAGGTAAATGAGAGCAATACTGAAAAACACCAAAGACAAAAAAGAAAAATCTTAAGAGTCAAAGAATCAGATCCATAAGCTTCAAAGTAATGACAATTAGCGTAGCAATATGTTTCTCAATGAGGGAAACCAAAAGATAGCTAAACAATATATATAAAGTGTAAAATAAAATTACTACCAAATAAAACTGTGTACCTATACAAAATATCTTTCCAGGTCAAAGGCAAGATAGTAACAATTAAGTAAACATAAGCATTTACTACTAACATACCTATATTAAAACAATGTCTAAATGATGTACTTTAGGGAGAAAAAAATTATCTCAGAAAAAAAAAAGCCTGAGAATCAAAAAGAAATACTGAGCAAGAAAATTGGTAAACTTATGTAAATCTCAATAAGCACTGACTGTATAACAATAGCAGAAATATCTAATTTATAGAATTTTTTTAAAGGAAAGAAATAAAATACTGGACAGAAAACGCATCAAGTGTAGAGGGGGTGATGAGACAAGGATTCCTTTTGGTATTCAGAGAGGTTATAATTTCAATTTGTTCTAACTCACCAGTACAGTTAAACAAATGGAATAAAGAAACAAATTTTAAAAAGCTCTATCAGTACTTTTAAATGGCAAGAAAACAACAACAAAAAAAGGAAGCAATAAGGCACAGAAATGCAGGACATAGAATGTAAGAAATAATAGGGCAGAAACAAATTCAAATACATCAATAGTCATAATATGTATAAACAGACAAATTTACCAGTATAGACCAAAAAACACCCATATGGTATGCCACTTGCGACAGACATACCAAAAGTAAAATGACATGGAAAGGTTCAAATGAAGGGAATGTTGGCTTTAGAAAAACTAATTAGACCAACTTCTGATATTGATCATGAAAAAATAACTATAAATACTCAATATCAGAGATACAATGAAGGGCCCTGACTGGCATGGTTTAGTGGGCTGGCCGAAGGCCTGCAAACTAAAAACTTACAGGTTTGATTCCCGGTCAGGGTACATGCCTGGGTTGCAGGCCAGGTCCTGGACTGGGAGTGCATGAGAGGCAATTGATTGATGTTTTCCTTTCTCCCTTACCCTCCCTAAGAATAAATAAATAAATTTTTAAATGTCTAGTTTTTTTAAAAAAAGGATATAAGTATAGATTCCACAAAAAAATTAAAACAAAAATAATATAAATAATTTTTTCTTAATAAACAACAAACGATATGGACAAATTCCCATATATATACCAGGTCTGTGCAGAAGGTATTCAGCCATGTTATATGAAAAATAGAGACATTTATTTGAAGAAGATACAAGATAAAAGAAACATTGTACATAAGGACAATGATGCTCCCGCCCCCCTTCAAAGTAAGCACCTTGAAACTCACACAGTTCTCCCAATCACCATCAGCTGCCTCATCGTATTCTCCTGAATCTCATCGACAGTCTGAAATGTCTTCCCTTTCAAAGGGGAGTTTAGTTCTGGGAAAAGCCAGAAGTCGCAGGGTACAAATCTGGGCTGTGAGGGTCTGAGCCACCTGGGTGATCTGATGTTTCACAAAAAAACTCTGTACAAGACGTGACGCATGAGGCATCTTGTCACGATGAAGCTGCCAATCACCAGTTGCCCACAGCTGCTGCCCTCTGAATCATCTGAATAGTTTCCACAGAGGAATGTTCAAGCTTAACGCAAAATCTGATGCAGATTCATTGCCCTCCTCAGTCACTTTGAATGTGATGGCCACACCGTACATGTGCTCACAAAACCGCCTCCAATGACTGATATAGTAAAGTCATCACCATTCACACATGCACATTCCAGTCCACTCTCCTTGGCTGCCAGTTTGCAACGATGTCACATGTTATAATGGCTGGACTTTTTCTGGACAGACCTTTCACATATCAAGGCAGTAGCATTTAAAGTGACTGAGCAGGTAGAGCAATGATCGTGCGTCAGATTTTGTATTAAATGTGAACATTCCTCTGTGGAAACTATTCAGATAATTCAGGAGGCCACAGCTATGGGCAACTGATGACTGGCAGCTTCATCGCAACCACATGCCTGCTCATGTATCATGTCTGCTACAGACTTTTTGGTGAAACATCATATCACCCAGGTGACTCAGCCCCCCTAGAACCCAGATTTGGTACCCTGTGACTTATAGCTTTTCCCAAAACTAAACTCCCCCTTGAAAGGGAAGACATTTCAGACTGTCAATGAGATTCAGGAAAACATGATGAAGGGGCAGCTGATAGCAATTGGGAGAACTGTGTGAGGTCCTAAGGTGCTTACTTTGAAGGGACTAAGGAATTATTGTCCTATGTTTCTTTGTTCCTATTGTCCTGTGTTCCTACAATGTTTCTTTTATCTTGTATCTTCTTCGATAAATGTCTCTATTTTTCATATTACATGGCTGGATACCTTCTGGTCATATCTACCACAACTCCCTCAAGAAGAAATAAAAAGCTTAGATTAAATCTACAACCATTAAAAAAAAAAAGGAATAATATATCATGTGTGAGTTGGGTTTATCCCCAAAATTCAGAAGTGGTTATACAATAAAAAATGTGTAAATATCACACATCTCAAATAAATTAATGCAGAAAAATACCATAATCTTAAATGATATAGAAAAGAAGCACATCAAAAAGGTAACAAATCATTACCAGAACTGCAAAGAAACAAGTGAACAGAAATCTTCAAGACATTAGAAAAAGAAAAGAGAACAACAAAAAAACGATTTTCAGATTGAGACATAAATGTTGCAAACTCAAATTTTACTTACAAGGCTAGTAAGGTAATATGTATTTCATCAAATCTGAAAAACTATTATTTGTAAAAGATGACTTTAGTTCAGGTATCAGTAAATAAACTTTATAACCACTGCCAAGTAAAGTATAACACACCATCAAAAATAACACACCAGACTTCCGGCCAAGATGGAGGTGTAGGTGGAAATACTGTACCTCCTTGCACAACCAAATTTAAGGAGAACAAAGATTTAGAAACAAAAACACAACTAGAACAGACAGAAAATTGAACTGTATCGAAGTCTGACAACAACGAACAATTCATCTAGACTGGTAAGAGAGGAGGAGTCGGCAGCAAGCAGAAAGGGGTCCTGACAGGAAGAGGTGGTAGTTAGCATAACTGGGTGCAGGGAGGAAACGAGGCATGCAAGGCAGTTGGCTGACCAAGGACGCACATTCGTGCACAAATAAACCAGGCAAAAAAAAGGGCAGTGAGACAGATTGCGCAACCCAGGGCCCCAGCGACGGAGAAATAAAGCCTAAAAGCACCCACTGGAAAAACTTTTGGGGGTTGAGGTGCTGGGAGAGGCCCCCAGCCTCACAGGAGAGTTCATGGGAGAGACCCACAGGGTCCTAGAACGCACACAAGCCCATCCACCGGGAACCAGCACCAGAAGGGCTCAATTTGCTTGTGGGAAGCTGCAGACGGGATCAAAATCCTAGAGAGATCAGAACCAGCACCACTGCTCCCTCTCTGACCTCGCCCCCACATACAGTGTCACAACCCAGCAACTGGGTTGCCCCACCCCGGTGAACACCTAAGGCTCCGCACCTCACTACTTTACAGGCGTCACCAGCCCAAAACATTATGGCTCAAACAGAACAGATTAAAGCCCCAGAGCCAATACTTCTAAGCAACCAAGAGATAGCCAACCTATCAGATGCACGGTTCAAAACACTGGTGATCAGGATGCTCACAGAACTGGTTGATTTTGGTCACAAATTAGATGAAAAAAATGAAGGCTACACTAAGTGAAATGAAGGAAAATGCACAGGGAACCAATAGTGATGGAAACAAAACTGGGACTAAAATCAATGGAGTGTACCAGAAGGAAGAAAGAAACAACCAAACAGAAGAGAAGGAAGAAACTAAAATTTTTAAAAATGAGAAGAGGCTTAGGAACCTCTAGGACATCTTTAAACATTCCAACATCTGAATTATAGGGGTACCAGAAGAGGAATAGGAAGAGCAACGAGTGGAAAACTTATCTGAACAAATAATAAAGGAGAACTTCCCCAATCTGGAAAAGGAAATAGAATTCCAGGAAGTCCAGGAAGCTCAGAGAGTTTCAAAGAAGGTGGACCCAAGGAGGAACACACCAAGGCACATCATCATTACATTACCCAAGATTAAAATGAAAGAGAGAATTCTAGAAGCAGCAAGAGTTTCCATCAGACTGTCAGCTGATTTTTCAAAAGAAACCTTACAGGCAAGAAGGGGCTGGAAATAAGTATTCCAAGTCATGAAAGTCAAGGACCTACATCCAAGATTGGTCTATCCAGCAAAGCTTTCATTTAGAATGGAAGGGCAGATAAAGTGCTTCTCAGATAAGGTCAACTTCAAGGAGTTCATCATCACCAAGCCCTTTTTATATGAAATGTGAAAGGGACTTACCTAAGAAAAAGGAGTTAAAAAAGAAGAACAGTGAAAGGACAGCAAACCCACAGTTATCAACAACCACACCTAAAACAAAAGCAAACAATGCACACAGGTAGATCAGAAGTGGAGACATAGAAATGGAGATCACATGGAGGGTTAGCAACAGGGAAGTGGGAGGAGGAGAAGGGGGAGAAGGTACAGAGAATAAGTAGCATAGACAGTGGGGAGAAAATAGACAGGGGGAGGGCAAGTGCGGGAAATGTAGAAGCTAAAGAACTTATGACACATGGACATAACTAAAGAAGGGGAATGAGGAGGGGTGTGCAGGGTGGAGGGGAAGAAGGGGGGAAAATGGGACAACTGTAATGGCATAATCATTAAAATATATTTTAAAATATCTTACACCCTTTTAACACTTCAGAAATTTCAAAATAAATTACCTTCAACTAAAAAACACCAAAAAGCCACATTTCAGAGCTGTTAAAAAGTAAAGAGCCCTGACTGGGTGGCTCAGTAGGTTGGGCATCATACTGCAAACCAAAAGGTTGCCAGTTTGACTCCTGGTCAGGGCACATGCTTGGGTCACAGGCCAGGTCCCCAGTTGGAGGCATGCACAATCAATCAGTGTTTCTTCTCTCACATTGATGCTTCTCTCCTGAATTGATGTTTCTTTCCCTCTTTCTCCTCTTTAAAAATAAATTTTAAAAATCTTTTTTAAAAAAATTAAAAAAAGATGAAAGCCTTAGAAATGATAAAACACAGAAAATACATGAAGCAGCAAAGTATAAAATGAGAAAGGGTTGGTGGGTGCTATATTGGTCCATTTTATTTTAAATTTCCAAAGATGAACAAATAAAACACATCTACATAAGTAGGTTCATAGACCTTCAATTTAAAACTCACTGGGAGCACCCACTGAATTTCAATTTGTGATCCTGATTTACACAAGAGAATATAGGAATTTAATGCAGAGATGGTAAGGAGATTTAATTTCAGGTTACTTAAGATTTCTAAATGAAACAACTCCATGTACAAAAATACATGCTGCTTTGGAAAATGTGCTGTTAAAGTCCAGGAAGTAGAGGGACACTAAAGATCTGAGGCTGCCCGATTATCCTTGTCTGCAAAGATGCCGAAACAATCATGAAGACAGTAAGAATTTGGAAATTAGGTGCTCCATGGGGACGATGACAGGGAGGTTGACAGGAAGAGAAGGGGGGTAATGACACTGAGGAAGGGGAAATGCCAGAGATAATGAATGAGTATGGAAAAAATAAACAACAACAATAATAAAAAATCAGAAGTCTGGTATGGCTATAATATAGAATAAGAATATCTGGAGCAGAGAGAAAAAGAGGAGGAACAAGCCCTGGACGGTGTAGCTCAGTGGATTGAGCACGGGCCTGTGAACCATATGATCGAGGTTCGATTCCCAGTCAGGGCACATGCTTGGGTTGCAGGCCAGTTCCCAGTGTGGGACACACGAGAGGCAACCATACATTGATGTTTCTCTCCCTATCTCCTTCCCTTCCCCTCTAAAGATAAATAAATAAAATGTAAAAAAAAAGAGGAGGAACACAGATAAAATAAATAATTCAATTTTCAAAGCTAATTTACTGACATGAAAATATTCAGTAGTACTATGGACTAATGGGTACAAACTATAATTTCTCTTTACTTTTATGAAACTTCCCTCAAAAAAGAATAATGAAATTAAGAACATCAGCAGGATATTATTAGATTATAATTTTATCCATTTGTCATCATCTTTTAAAAAAAAATAACTTTCAAGAAAAATCAGAATATTTAAAATCTAGAGCTGTTTCTTAAAGATTTTGCTTTTAAGGACTAAATTCTTAACTGAATTACATTTTTATGACAATCATGAATTATTAGGTCATAATTTTCAAAATAAAAAAAATTCCAAGAAGTTTTTGTCAACAATAATGCTTGCCAGTATGTATTATGTTGTCATATGTTCTGCAAAATAATTACGGATCCTCGAACAAGGGCACTTTAAGTATGCTCAGTTTTTAACATCAAAGGCAGTAAAGGGGGGAAACATCACACAGTTCTCCTGAGAGCAGTAACTGTATAAGCACAACAAATATGCTCAATTCAGAACTGGAAACTGGGTTCTCTATCCAATGAAAATGGATCACTGTGTCTGCCTTGTGGGCAAATACTTAAATGAAAATAATGGGGCTGGAGCTAAGAAAGTCGATAATAAAAATCTGTTTGCTGTGGCTAGTCATTTGACCTTTCAAAGTTAAAATAAAATCACCTTCTATAAAGTTGATTGGGAAATAAGGCAAATGTAAATGTGCCTTCTTCCATTCATAAGGAACTTCAACCTCAAAAATCTCCCACTGGAAATGTTCCAAAAGTAGCACTAGGATGAGTCAATTTTTACCATAAGCAATACCCAAACCTGAACTACTCTTCATGGAAAACAATGTCAACTCCTGCACAGAATGGAGGCTCCTCTAGTTTAAAAGATGCTTATACACAGTCTCCCAGAGGCTGTAGTGTGTTACTGTGCAGGCTGAAACCCCTACAGCTTTTTTCCTATTAAGTAGGAAGCCAGCTTCAGAATGCAGCCAAAACACAAAGCAGAGAAGCTCAACAAAAGACACTAGATTACCCAACTCTGAAACCCATCCAAATTCCTTCCATATTAGTAAATAAATACATTTCATTAGTATTTAAAGTACCTGAGGTCAAGTTTTCTGTTACTTTCGGTTCATAGTATCTAACTTATACACCCAGCCACTTACAAGTTGTCTGTCCCTGAGAAAGTTACTGAGCTGCACATATCTAAAAAGTGACCAACCAGAAAACCCACCACCACCTCCACTGTTATCATCCCCCTCCATCCATTAGATGTTCTTGCCTTTTTGATGACAACAGTCTCATAATTGGTCTTCCTGATGCAGCCCTTGCCTCTGTAGCCTATTCCCAACATGGCAATGGAATACAAAAGGGAAGGCATTGAGGTTTTCAAAATTTGATCATGGTTAGAATATGGCAGAATGATATTCTAAATCAATCTCCTGTTCCTTTTTTAAATCATCTGCACTTGCCCTGGCTGGTGTGGCTCAGTGGATTGAGTGCTGGCCTGTGAACCAAAGGGTTGCTGGTTCAGTTCCCAGTAGGGCACATTCCTGGGTTTCAGGCCAGGTCCCCAGTAGGGGGCACACAAGAGGCAAGCACACATTGATGTTTCTCTCCCTCTCTTTCTCCTTCCCTTCCTCTCGCTCTAAAAATAAAATAATTAAAGTCCTTAAAAAAAGTATCTGCACTTGAAAATGCACACAACACCTACATTATCATCAATGTCAAGATAATTAAATGAGATAAATCTACAGCCTAGCAACGTAGGACATAAAACACAATACACATATCATTTACTATATACTGCCACCTCCCAGGAAACCTGGCAAACAAAGTTGGAGGATCAAAGTAGGTTGCTTCTTGGCTGATTAAAACTATGAGGAAGTCTAACTTATTGACCAAAAAAGAGTTAGTGAGGCCCAAATATTTATTTGGATTTTCATCTTCTAAGCTGAGGTTACCCAGTAGATTACCTGTACCACTGGGTACAATTTAGCTTTTATGTCTTAATATACATAAATCTAAAATTAACATGTGAAGTTTTACATTATAAATTACCTGTTTAAAACAAGTAATCTAGCCCTAGCTGGTGTGGCTCAGTTGGCTGGAGCATTATCCTATAACTGAAAGGTTGCACGTTAGATTCCTGGTCAGGGCACATGCCTACATTGCGGGTTCAATCTCCAGTCCAGGCATATACAATCCCAGTCCGGGCACACATAGGAGGCAAACAATTGACGCCTTTATCTCACATCAGTGTTTTTCTCTCTCTCCCTTCCTCTACCTTTTCCTCTCTCTCTAAAAGGCAATGAAAATATGTCCTTGGGTAAGGATTAAAAAATACTACTAATAAAATAAAACAAATACTCTAAACTGCAAACACTCTAAACTGATGCTTTTCAGAATGTTCCAATACAGTCTTTTTGAGAATAAATAAAGAAAAAAAGGAGGTGGTAGAAAAACACTCTCCAGTGCCATTTAACCCTGCAAGTTGGAACTCTTGTTAGACAACAAAGACTCAGAGGAAGGGCATCAGGAAACGGCGTAGCAGATACTGGAGACTGACTCAGTCACAAGGGGTAAAATAAATGAATTAAAACAAATGAGGCACAATAATTGAAAATATTCCCATTCAACAAATAGGAGTCCCTTTCTGAATGTTGGCATCTAAGGAGAAATAAAATATAAATAAGCAATGTATTAACTGTGTTTACAAAGCCAGCCATTTTTTAACAGCTCGTTGAACATACATCACTATTTGAGAGGTCTTCTGAGTTCTTTACAAATACTTCTCAAAATACCCCCAAGAAATCAAGTGAAATATCTAACCAAACCAACTGTACTAACACAAGAAATTTTAATAAAGCATAATCTTTTAAAGTGTGGTCATACTGGACAACTGCTGAAATTCAGTGGGTGCTCTCAGTGGGCTTTGAATGTTTACAATGCCATTAAAAAGTACAAATAATCATTATTATTAGAAATATCATAATTTGTTTAAATTTTACCAATCCTATACATTTTTTAGCACTTCAAAAAAACCAAAATAATTTTAATTCATGTTCACTTATCTGAGTGCTTTGTACTAAAAAAAAGTGCTTTACAAGTGTCAAACAAACAAAACCAAGAGAAATAGCTACATTTCATAATGAGACCTTTATGGGCCCCCGCCCATAAGGTGGGGTACGAGGATTGTTTTACACTGTGAACCCTTAAAAAATTCAATGATGAACTAAATAAAGCTTGCTTATTCTTTATTAATAAGACTAAAATGGGATAATCTAATTTACAAAGTCTGAAAAATTAATGATCAAATTTCAAACAACTGTGGTATGTATTCTTTTAGTGATAAAAGCATTCATTAAAACTCAGTTGAAAGTTGTCTTATCATCCTCTCTATTTTCCCTTCATTGTTATATCTTACCTCTTCCTGTGCCAAATTACCCAAGCCTTGAAGAGAAAGCTTCCAAAACAAGTGTCAAATATATGACTATTATACATGGTTATACTGTATGTATATATGCAGTGACAATTTAGAAAAGTTCCTAAAACTATGTGTAAAGTCAAATATTTCAATTAAGAGGGCGAAGTAGAGAGATAGGCACAGTGGTCAGAACAGATGCTTCTGTTTACTGTAAACAATCTGCCAGCAGTAATGTCTGCTTTCCAAAATTAGGGTTGTATCCATCATAGGTCTAATTTAATTGCTCCATTAACTTAATATAATGCCAGTAAGCCCAAGTAGCATTTTTTTCTAACAAAGCAGAAAATTCTTAGACAATTTATCTATTTACATCTACACATGATGGAATAAAGAAGTTAGTAGCATATTACCCTGCTTCAAAGAAATTATATAAAATTGAAGCAATCTGTTCAGTACATTTTCAAAAGACACTCAGAGGAAGGAGATCAGTAAAAAGGCTCTCTGTTACTCACCTGTAACCCTCTCCTCCGTAGAATACTGGAATCATCCATAATAGATATCAGACACACAAAAAAGCCACTCCCCAGACAGTCAACTACTAGTGCCTACTTGCTTACTGCTGGGCAAAGAGGCGAACGATCAATTCCATCCTCTCCGCTGCGCCCACTAACTACCGCTCCACTGAACCAGCTCCCTCTCAGTCCGGTGTGAGCAGACAGATAATCACTGCCTCGCATCAGAGCCTCGTCTTTCTTCACAGCAGTACAGACAGATTTCATCTGAATCACTATCAAAACTAGAGAAAATATTTCATATTTCTTTTCTTTTCCACGCATACCCCTTTAGTTGAAAATATCTGAAGTACCAAACACAGGACAAAGATTCCCCCCAAAATTCCAATCTTTGATATCCTGACTTCACTGCTTATTAAAAAGGTTGGACAAACAAGAGAAGTCTCCACCTACAGCTTGTGAGCTTATAAAATCCATGTCACGTTTTCCTTTCCAAAAACAAAACCACTCCACATATGTTTTTAAAAAGATAACAATTCTTCAGAAATACAAAACAAACAAACAAATAAAACCATTATTCTGATGGCTGTATTTTAAGCTTAGGCTAATATAAAACCAGTTATTGTTTTGACTAAGTCGGCAAAATTCCTTTCATCCTTTGCACAGACAAAGCAAATGTCAGATTCTTTTGATAATGTCACAGGCTCTTTTGTTTCTTTATCTCTAGACACGCTGTTCTTCACTTCTTGGACAGTCACGAAAGCCTCTTTCTTCAGGAGCTTAGGTCATTGCTAAGGTCAGTTCCCCTGCTGTATAATGTCCTGGAGGGGCTAGTACATATGTGGTGAGCCCTGAGCATGGACGAATTCATTCATCTCTTCATTGTTAATAGTACTGTCACAGCAAAAGCTCCTCATTCCATCAGACTTCTAAAAGGGCACAGCATGAAAGAGTCTAGTTCTACCAAGGCTTTAATAATCTCAGAATCATTTCTTTGGTCACTGTCTGCCATTTTCAAAGTAGCGCTTCAGCCAAATTTAAAGATGCTTCTAGTCTCTTCGTTTATAACTTAAAAAAATATTTTTTTCGAGCTTAAGAGCAAAAAGTTAGTTCTGATTATATGATTTTGTCACTTAAATATAAATAGTCCGTAAGCAATGCTTTAAACTTTCCAATTCTATAGTAACCACCAGAATCCTCGTAAACACAGGGGAAAAGTGAGGCAAACTAGTGATTTTTCTAATGAGTCACAATAAAAAAAGAATTTCCTAGCAAAGGCAGCACCCTATTTTTAGGAACACATTATCTACCAATTCACAATTGTAGTTCTCCAAATTATAGGATATACTGTACAAATTATACACTCATCAAAGGATTTCAAGAGCTATTAGTCCAAATTTCCTAATTTGAGAAATAAAGGTATGTGTAAAGCACCATTAATCAAGCGTTATATTCTCTCAGAAATAAATATAGCAATGACTATAGAGTGGACTCAGTCGGCAACCAACAAGGAGGAAAAGCTGCCCCTCTTATAATTATGGCAGCTGCACCAACAGTCTGCGGCTTAAAAGAATGTCTATTTACAAAATCTTTTTCTGGTCATCTTACAGCTGACTTAGTCACAAGAGCTAGCCACATTGCTGAAAATAGCACAGAAAGCAGGATCCATATCCCTTTCATTCAGCAAAAAAACTTCTAATCCTTAGCACAACCAGTGTGGTCTTTCATTGTTAGAACTAATAAATTCACATCTCCATGGACTCCTTCCATCTGCTGCTTTAAACAACTAACAGCTGGATTATGTCTATGGGGAAAACAAACATTAGACCCTGAACAGACAGCTTATTTGCATAGGGAGTGCTATCCATTATGAGTGTCTGCAAAGTCACAGGCTTTTAAAGCTATAGAACCTCTCTATCAAAATAGATTGTATTAACTAACTAAAACATATATATGATATATATCCGAGATACATATATTTATCAGCCGAGAGGAAGTAGGAGTGAGTCTCTAATTCATTCATCCCTATAGAAATATTCATGGTATATTCTAATAAACCATTCAGATCAGGGACTCATAATTCAAACTTTTCACTCATTTACTAATTCTGGAATCCTTTATTATGTGAAGCAATGAGGTGGGGGATGGAGAAAGATTACCAAGATTAACATTACTTAAAACTAATAATTCTATTCTAGAAAAGCTCAAATTGAATGGGAAAGAAAAATGTAAACAAGTAATTAGAACACAATATGCAAAGTATGATAAAGTGCTAAAGGAGCATCAAAAAAGGCTCAATTAATTACATTGGAAAATCTACAAAAAGGCTTCTAATGGAAGTGCCGTCTGGTCACTGAAGCTGAAGATATAGGATTTATCAGCCCTTGGTCAAGATAATCTTCCTTTCCTAAAATATGCATAGCTTAAAAATCTTCAAACAGCCCTCGCTATCTAAAAAATGAGGTTAAAAAAAAGAAGAAAACTCCTCCCCCTGACATTAAAGGCACCCCCCAACACAGAAACAACAGATTTCATGTCCACTACTACCTTACTATAACTTTAGCCTTCCAGTGAGAAAGAACAATGCACTGTTTCCTGAACACACCCCATCCTTCTCCATCTCATATTCTTTGTAGTTAAACAGGAATACGACCATTGATCTTGTAAGACTGTTGAAAGGAATAATTTAAACAACATATATCAATGATTCTTAACCCTTTTCAGCCTCTCTAAGGACAGAGTAGAACACACCCTGTCCAAAATTCCCTGCCATAACCTGGTTTCTTTAAGACCTCATGTTTTACTCTTAAAATTCATGCAAATTTTGAATTCTTCTTTCTAATCAAATAAACCTTTATTTTTAATATTAAAATAATGTTTATAATACAAATTAAATTACAGGAGACTGAAGACAAGTAACCACAGAGGTAAGAGGAAAATCAAGACTGAATGCTGACTTCCAATGAAGATGGTGGTATAGGTAAATAGGACTCAGCTTCTTGCACAACCACATCAAAATTACAACTAAATTAGAGAACTTTCATTCAGAACTGTCAGAAACTGACTTAATGGAAGTCCTACAACTACAGAATTAAGAAAGAAACCACATCAAGACTCAGAGGCAGAGATGCTGAACAGACTGGTCCCACACTCACATGTGGTAGGTAAAAACTGGGAGGGATATCTCAGGAGCTATGGGTCCCAGACCCACATCAAGCCCCTCAAGTCAGGGTTCTAGTGCCAAGAAGAAAAATCTCCATAACTTCTGGCTGTAAAAATCAGTGGGGATTGAGGCTGTGGAAGACAGAAACTGCTAGAATCCCAAGTAGTTCCTTAGGGCCCACACACAGACTTACTTAAACTCACTCTGAGCCCAGTGACAGAGCAGCAGATTAAAAGACATTAGAGACATACAAAGAAAGTCTCTGGGATCATGGTGAGGACTGGAGTGTCAGCGTTCTCCCACACAGAAGTGCTGGCAGAGGCCATTGTTCCTTTTCTGAGCCCCGCCCCCCGCCACAGACCCAGCAGGTGGGCACTATATCTGAGACTCCATATGTTTGCCCGACCCTAGTGATTCCCTGAGGCCCCACCACACCCAAATTTCAGGCACACCTAAAGCTGTTTCCAGTGACTTTTCCGTATAAATGGCTTGCTTTGGCCCATGCTTCAGATTTTCCTAAATTATCTCAAACTAGCAGCATTTGGCTTCGGTGGGCCCTGTACCTCTCAATAAGTTGCCCCAGGTCCAGCACTAGCAGCAGCCAGCTTTGATTCACAGCTTGGCCTCTCCTAGACACCTCCAAGCCCAGTGCGAGTAGCATCCATCTGCAGATCTCTTTGCAGCTAATGCTCTGTGACTCCAGAAAGAAAACTAGGGGTGGCGAACCTTGGACATGCCAACAACAATCAAGGCTCAACTATAAGAGGAGGGTGTACACAGTACACACAATGAGCACACTCTGAGTACCAAGTCTGGGTCATAAAAGAGGCTGTGGCACTGGACCCTACAGGACACCTATTACATTAAGCCACTCTATCAAGGCTGAGAGATGTAGCAGCTCCATCTAATACATAAAAACAAACAAAGGGAGGCTGCCAAAATAAGTAAAAAAAAAGAAACATGGCCTCAATAAACCAACAGAACAAAACTCCAGAAAAAGTATTAAATAAAATGGAGAGGCCCTGGCTGGTGTAGCTCAGTGGGTTGAGCACAGGCCTGCAAACAAAACAACTGCAGTTCGATTCCCAGTCAGGGCACATGCCTGGGTTGCAGGCCAGTTCCCAGCAGGGGACTCACAAGAGGCAACCACACATTGATATTTCTCTCCCTCTCTCCTTCCCTTCTCCTCTAAAGATAAATAAATAAAATCTTTTAAAAAATGTATTAAAATGGAGAAAAGCAATCTATCAGATGCAGAGTTCAAAACAATGATTATAAGCATACACAAGGAACTTAGTGAGGACCTTAACAGAATAAAAAAGGCCCAGTCAAAAATGAAGCATGCACTTAATGAAATAAAGAACAATTTACATGAAATCAACAGTAGAGTTGATGAAGCTAAGAATCAAATCGGTGATTTGGAACATAAGGGAGCTAAAAACAACCAATCACAACAGCAGAAGAAAAAAGAATCCAAAAACTGTGGATGGTATAAGGAGCCTCTAGGATAATTTCAAGCATACCAACATTCTCATCAAGGGGTGAGAATCTCATCAAGGGGAAGAAGAGAGAACACAAAATTGGAAAGCTACTTAAAAAATAATGAAGGAAATAAACATACAAGTCCAGGAAGTTCAGTGTTAATATAAGAAATATTTAGGGGACTTCTGCTAAGATGGAGGTATAGGTGGAAACACCTTGCGTCCACACACAACCAAATCTAAAAACAACAAAGTTTTAACAACAATAAACGCAACCAAACCACACAGAAAATCGACAATACGGAGTCCGAAAACGAAATGCTCAGCTAAACCGGTAAGAGGGGCGAAGCCAGCAGCGGAGTGGGTTGGCCAGAAAGATCCCTGACCAGGGTGGTGCGCAAGCAGCCGAAGGTGCGGATCCCAGGTGCAGGTTAGCTACGGGCGGACACAAGGAAGAGGCGAGGCTGTCTGTCTGTGGTCGGTTGAGCATTTGTGTGCAGATAAACCAGTGAAGAGGCGAGCATTGAGACCACATGGTGCAGGGCAGCGGCCTCGCACATTTCCACTCGGATAAACAGGCGGGGCAAGTGGTAGGACAGACTAGGTGAGCGGAGAGGACCGCCATTGCTCCCTCTCCGGCCCCGCCCCCACATACAGTGTCACAAACCAGTGACCTGGGTGGCCCCGCCCTAGTAAACAACTAAGGTGCCTCTCCTCATACTTAACGGACGCGAACAGACCAAAAATGGCTCAAGAACAACTCAGAGCCCCAAAGCCAATAAATCTAAGCGATGAAGAAATAGCCAAACTTTCAGATGCACAGTTCAAAACACTGGTGATCAGGATCCTCACAGAACTGGTCGGTTTTAGTCACAAATTAGAGAAACATATGTAAGCTAAACTAATTGAAATGAATAGTAATACACAGGAAACCAATAGTAATGGAAAGGAAACTAGGACTCAAATCAAGGGAGTAGACCAGAAGGAAAGAAAAAATGACCAAACAGAAAAGAATGAAGAAACAAGAATTCAAAAAAATGAGGAGATCCATAAAAACCTCCAGGACATCTTTAAACGTTCCAACATTCGAATTATAGGGGTACCAGAAGGGGAAGAGAAAGAGCTACAAGTGGAAACCTTATTTGAACAAATAATAAAAGAGAACTTCTCCATTCTGGCAAAGGAAATAGACTTCCAGGAAATCCAGGAAGCTCAGAGTCCCAAAAAAGTTGGACCCAAGAAGAAACACACCAAGGCACATCATCATTACATTAGCCAAGATTAAAATGAAGGAGAGAATCCTAGAAGCAGCAAGAGATAAGGGGACTGTCACCTACAAAGCAGTTCCCATCAGACTGTCAGCTGATTTCTCAAAAGAGACCTTACAGGCAAGAAGGGGCTGGAAAGAGGTATTCCAAGTCATGAAATCCAAAGACCTACATCCAAGATTGCTCTACCCAGCCAAGCTTTCATTTAGAATGGAAGGGCAGATAAAGTGCTTCTCAGATAAGACCAAATTCAAGGAGTTCATCATCACCAAGCCCTTATTATATGAAATGTTAAAGGGACTTACCTAAGAAAAAGAAGATAAAAAAGAAGAACAGTGAAAGGACAGCAAACTCACTGTTATCAACAACCACACCTAAAACAAAAGCAAATTAAGAGGACAGCTAGTGAACCATAGAAATGAAGATCACATGGAGGATTAGCAACAGGGGAATGGGAGAAGAAGGGGGGAGAAGGTACAGAAAATAAGTAGCATAGACAGTAGATAGAAAATAGATGGGGGGAGGGTAAGAATAGTAGAGGGATTACAGAATCTAAAGAACTTGAGACATGTGTTCATGAACTAAGGGGGGAATAGTGGGGGAGGGGTGTGCAGGGTGGAGGCGAACGGAGGGGGAATAGAACAAATGTAATGGCATAATCAATTAAAAAAATGATAAAAAAAAGAGAAATATTTAAATTTGTAGAGGATTTTTGGTGAGTTTATCTGAGTTAAACTGATGACAACTGTCAAGAAGCAAAGTCTTAACGAATTGAGAAATATTTTGTAGAATGGTAGTTTAGAATCTTATTTTATATATTAGAATCAAAGGAGGAGCCATAGGGGGTTAAATGAAGTCCACTGGTGATAAGATTAGGGAAGGCAGAAGAAAGCAAGGTGGGCAAACCTCTGATATTGGATAAAAGGTAAAATAATAGACATATTTCTTTTACATAGATGGGTAAAGAAGGATAGTTAACAATCAACAATTAACATAGTAACAATAACAATGAGGGGATTTGTGGTCTCAGCTTGTGTCCAAGGAGGTTAGAAAAAAAAGGAAGTTACTTGACATTCCAAAGGCTATGTTACCATAGCTGCAAAAAGACAATACACAGGCTTAGTTAAGGTAAAGTTTGACCTTTGTTAGAGAAAAATATCAGCCTAGGAATGAATGCCCACCATGAATTGCTTTTAGTTAATAAGTTTTAATTTTAGACGGTCCTTTGCAGTTACTTTAGGTCTCTGAGTTTATACATCTCTGAGTTTGCCGCACAGGCCTCCGCAGATCTTCTCAGGTTAATATGTGGGCCCTTTTCTTCCACACATCGATCTTTTGGTCATAAATCAAAGCAAAGGATGCACCGATAACCAACCATCTGGTTGGATAACAAGGTCCCACAGTGGTAGGAAGGCTCATTCCTAGGAAGCCTTACAGTCAGTGTTTGTTTGTCTTGCTGAACATGGGAATGGGGCATGACCATAACCTTAGACGGTATTTAAGGTCGGTTATTATTCAAAAAAGGCAGGTGATTGGGAGGCAGTTAGATCCTATATGTCCTTGTTCAAAAGTATTCTGGATCATTTCTAATTTTTGAGCTACCATGATCTGAGTCTTCTTGTCACTTGTCTTAAATGATGTTTTTCTGCATCTAGTGTAACAATCAGTATATACATAGGAGTAACAATATTGAACCAGTAACATCAATTAGGAACAGAAAATATTTAATACTAGACAAGGAAGAATCTGAGGGGAACAAGCATGTCAGCCAACCAAAAAACCTTTTACATATATTATCACAATTTATTAAGCTAATAATGTTTTCCTCCTTCATCCACTGTTATTTGTACCTTTGCTGCATTTGACCAGATGAATTAAGACTTTCTATTTTTTAAATTTTAATATCCAAAAGCTCTCATTTTTCTTTTGGCCAGTTAGTTTTCATACAAATGACTTCTGGAGATGATTACATTCAATTTCCCAATATATTAGATTTTCATTATAATCACAGGTTTTTTCCAACTTTGAAGTTATTTTGTCTATAATTTTAGTACTATACTATATTCTAGTAGTCTTAACATAATCTTGCTGTTATTATAATAAAAATAACTTAGTATAACAAAAATTCTCTAACCTTTCCCAGCAAAAAATGCCCCTTTCCCACATTGATAAATGCTACCAGATATTGCTACTTATTGGGGTAGATACAACAGATAGGACTGGATGAATTCGCCATTCCATATAGCTTAGGGGCATAACCATTCACCTTTTCTATTTTCACAAATAGTGAGGTGGGTTTCAATTGTTTATTATTTTAAATATGACCCACCTACTTCCCACTGGAAATATTCTAATATTGAGGACGGTCTCTATGCCAGCCAATTGAAATTTAAAGCTTACTAAAAATGTAAGCTTAGGGTCTAACTAAGGTGCCTGGGCTTTTAAGACACAATGTTGTATTTATATTTCCCATCCAAAATTTTCCAAAATCTAGGGGGACCATGTGAGTCCCATAAATGTCTGGCCTGGGCTTCTACACCCATTATAGTTGGCCACTGTTTCAGAGCTACTTCAGACTCCATTTGCATTAGCATAGACAATGGGCCCTGCTGCATTAGGTTACAGGCACTTTCCCATTGTTGGTTTTGTGCATGAGTTTGTATAGTCTGTCAAGTCTGTTCTACCCATTGAGCTTAAAGCTTTATTGTCTTTCCGTGCTGTTTCCCACCCTCTTCATTCTTCCCGAAACAGCATTTCCTCTATTAACAGTTCTTCATTAACTACAAGTTCACCTTGTTCCAGAATACCACAACCCACTCCTATTCCTGCAAGTACCCTGCCTTTTATTTCTTTTAGAGGGTCAATGTTGTTGGATACACTAAGAATGTTGTTGCCATCGGGTAGCTATGGCTAGGGAGCAACTGGGGTATACTGAATAAACCCAGAAATGTTGAGTTTCCCATGCCATAGTTAAATGGGTAGAGGTAACCCCCAAATGAGCTAGAGTTTGAATATTCCATAGGGCTTCCCACAATCCCAATAATTTCTGAAATGAGGACCCATTGATTTTTTTTAATTTGTTTCATGGACATTCAGCCACAAGAGCATGCCCGATGAGTCCAAGAACAAGATAGTACACTGTGACACATTCAGCAGTTCACTGCAAGCCTTTTCCTATTATATCCAGGTATTTTCTTAGCTCTTCATCACTGATTCCTATAGCTATACAATACTCATCTACTAGAATAATTACCAGGGAGGTGTTTTTGGAAGTATCTGCCCAAGATGGGTCCTTTATAAGACACATCCAGAAAAAAAATGTACCAATACTTATATTGAAAGGAGAAGAAAAATGTGTGGCCAATGCAGTGTTAACTTCATTATTATGGCTAATAATTAGAATATCATTGTATAGTAGGTGGGAAAGATTACTAGGTACTCAAGTTAAATTTTTCATATTTAATAAGGGAGGGGGTCTGAGTAGATAATGTTTCCATTAGAAAACAGTCAGAATGAGCACAATAATAATATAAAAATTACTTTATATATTTATTTATGGTAATAGCAGCATCAATTTATGAGCATACAGGCCTTGTAGATATCTCAGGATAGCTATCTGCCTTCATGGTCAGCAGTTTCTCATTTTTGAAAAGTTCTTGGTCTCTGCTTTAGATGAAGGCCAATGTCAGAGATGGGGGCAAATGTCCATTTTCAGTTAGACCCCAGATAAGGTCTTTTTTAACCATGTTGGAGAGTCTTTAATGTCTTGTTTAATGGAAAAAAAAAAAAAAAAAACCTCCTGATTGTAAATCATGGTCTTTGTTTCTTAGGAGCGTATTGTGAAATATTACTAATTTATTAGTCCTTATAAATTGGTTAATGAGCCCTTGATTAATGCAGAATGTCTTCTTTTAGTGAAGTTGGTTTATAAGTCTCTTTACTTACATTTATAGGGTGGCTGATGACTATTTCATAAGGAGAAAGGCTATGTTTATCAGAGATTTTAGGCTGAGGAATACCATAAGGAGAGCTTTTGGTGGAGATTAAAAGCCTCTGAAATTTTACCTGAGTAAATTAAATCTGAAAATTTAAATTTTGAGTTTTAATTGTATCAATTGTATGTTTTATTAATTTGAGGAACTGGGGGGTGTTAGGCACAATGAAAATATTGTAGAATAGGCCAAATATTATAAATGGGTTGTATTGTTTGTCAGTAAAGGAGTCCCTCCATCACTGACTCAGAGGGAATTTTCCAATTTGGGAATGAAATTAAAAAAAAAAATAACTTACCTATAATTAAAGCTCTTGCTCTCCTGCAAGGAAATGTCTCAACCCACAGAAAATTATAACTAATATAATTAGTTTTTTGTATTTTCGAGATGGTAGCATTTGGATAAAATTCAACTACCATATCTGGATTTAGAGGAAGTGAGAAATGCCTTTTGGCCCTGTGGAATGAATCTCCTGGGTTATATTTCGGACAGATAAAACATTTACTTTATATTGTATGAGTTCAGTAGGAAAAGGTGTCCAGTAACACTGTTTATTTCATAAAATCATCTTTTAGGATTCTAATTTTAGCTCGTGTATATGTTAAACTATAGTATAGGTAATTAAAAGCTCCTATAGGTAAGATTGGTTTCTGACTGGGTCCAAGCCATATTTGTTTGTCTGGGACAGTTTCCCCCTTTTGTTGCCATATTCCCCTTTTGTCTACAGCTGTCTACTGGGACTATAAAAGAATTGTTACTAATTCAGTAGAAAGCAGAGATGTTCTCAGGTCTGGATAATTTGGCCGCTTAATGCTGTTTGTCAGCTGCAACACTGGCTAAATACTTTCCTTTTGCTTCCATGGTGGCAGCTTTAGAAAGCTCTGGAATTTTGATAATTGCCAATTGTTTTAATTTTTGTATGACATTTAATGATTTTATAATCCATTTTTTATTTTTTTATGGGCTGTCCCGAGAAGGTTAAGAAGCCTTGCTGTTTCAACAATATCCTAAAGATGTGAAGTATACCAAAGGCTATCGCTATTATCAGTGTAAATATTGGCTATTTGAATTTTAGCCGATTGACAAGTGCAACCTAAAAAAATTAATTAGGCTTGTTGGGCAGATTTTATTCAGGTAAATAAGAACTTTGTTATGCCACCATGGATGTTATTGCATATTCAGCTCAGTAACATTCCTGTTTACTTTTTAAAGATTCATCTGTAAACCAAATTGAATTAGCATTATCAAGAAGCATCTTATAAATCATTCTGAGAAACAAGATGGTCAGGTCAATTTGATTTTAATAAGAGCTAGAGTGGCTGGGCCATTAAAAAACATTTTGAAACCACCTGTGACAATAGCCAGTCAAACCCAGAAATCTTCTAAACTGCTTTTTTATTTTTGGAAGAAGAAAAGATAATTCCTCTGAGTTTTACAGAGGTAGTAGCCATTCTTATGTATCAGATAACCAAAGGATTTTATCTGGAGTACACAGAATCAGAGCGTGTGCTTTGACATTTGATTGTGTTCTTTGGGGAATCTAGTAAATTTCTAGAGCATAAACTAAATTATCCATATATTAGAGTGGAATCTCTAAGAAATTTAACATCATTTAAATCAGCTTTTAGTATGTGAGGCAAAAGGTTGGACTCTCCCAAATATACCTGCGGCATTACTGCGTAAATAAACTTGTAATCTTCCCAGGTGAAAGCAAAGAGGTATACAAATAGAACATAGTTATTCTTGCCCTGGCTGGTGTGACTCAGTGGATTGAGCATGGGCTGCAAACCAAAAGATCACCAGTTCAATTCCAAGTCAGGGCACATGCCTGGGTTATGGGCCAGGTGCCCAGTGGAGGACATGTGAGAGGCAACCACACGTTGATGTTTCTCTCCCTCTCTTCCTCTTTCCCTTCCCCTCTGTCTAAAAATAAATAAAAACTTAAAAAAAAAAAAGAAACCAAGAAAAGAATCTTCAAGGAGGGCTGAACAGTAGCAACTGCTGCCAAGAGACCCATTGCCAAAGAACATTCTCAAATTTACTGACTTGGAAGTCACTGGTGCACTTTGTAAGAACAATTTCAGGGATGGATGGGTGATAGCAACAGTGCATTGCAGAAAGAGTAGATGAGGAAATAAAGATGTTGGATCTAGACAACTCTTCCAGCTTCCATTTAACTCTTTTCTCTCCTTCACAGCCAAATCTCTCCCCATTAAAAAGCATTCTAGAAAAGACATGGATGGGATTCAGAGCATGAAGACAGCTAGGGAAAGAAATATTTCTTCCATTATAACAAGAAAAGCAGGTACAGATAACAAAATACCATATTTTGCCATGTATAATGTGCTCCCATGTATAATGCATACCCATGTTTCTATGTGTGTTATATATGGAATTAGTATAACCATTATTATACCTATGGCATGTAATCATTATACCCATGTATAATGCACATTCTTATTTTCCCCGCAAAAGTGGGGACAAAAAAGTATACACTATACATGTCAAAATATAGTATCTGTAACTTCAGTGGTAAAGAAGCAAAAGAAGTTTCCAAATTATAGCAATTTTCTCTGTGAAACAAAAAGGAAATCAGCAGCTCTGGCTCCAACCAACCAGCTGGCTCAGTTGGTTGGAGCTGTGTCCTGTACACCAAAAAGTTGCGGGTTCGATATGCGGTCAGGGCACATACCTAGGTTTCAGGAGCACATGGGAAGCAACCAATCAATGCTTCTATCTCACATCAATGGTTTTCTCTCTATCTCTTTCTCCCCCGCCCATCACCCTCTAAAATCAATAAACATATCCTCAGGTGAGGATTAAAAAAAAGAAAATCAGCAGAGAGCAAAACAAATTAGAGATCTGAGAAGATCAAAGAATATTTGAAACAGACAATGTACAGAACTAGATGAGTTAATTGAAGAAAAAGTAGGACTGGCAAGCAATCCTGAGGACTGGCTAACATCATTCATCATAATTTTATAAGGCTACCAATCTGCCTCATATGTGGCTTTCTTCAGTAGACTACACTAACACAAAGGCAAAGACTCCAGAAAGATATACCAGACTGACAAAAAACAGGGCAAAATATTTGTGATATTGACTAAACTGTTAATAGACCATGGAATTAAATCTAAAAAGGGAGAAAAGATTGAAAGGAAAAAATTAGAAGGATCAAATGTAAGAGTTAATAAGCCTAAGAACTGATATATTTTAAGAATAATTAAATGAGGGAGCTAAAAATCTATCAAGTTGTAGTGAGGAAGTTATCCAACATTACGATTTTAGTGGAGGAACATTTCAGAGGAATAGTAAGGCACAAAGTATGATCCTAAAGTGGGTGCTTAAGTGGCTAGAAATGATGATGACTGGAAGGATCCACAAGGGTTACTAAAGATTAAGACAGTACAGATAATGGCAGGAGTTGGGAGGAGTAGGAAGACATGCCTGATGATAGTACATAACATAAAAGGAGAGGAATAATTAGAAGGTTAGTAAATTCAGAAGCCAGAAATAGAAGGGTTTAATTTAAACACACAGGCTGATAATTGAATTCTTCTTCAAATAAATTTGATTTATTAATGATGTGATAATTTAGCTGAAATGCCTTGTTTTATAACTAGCTAAATTAGAACCCAAAAAGGGGATGAAACCTGCTCAGAAACTTGAACTAATGTTTCTGCTATAACATGTAGATTTCTAGATAGGACAGATATAGAATTTTCTTGTCCCAGAAAGGATGAGTAGAACAATTTCACTGACTTGCCATTATAGGTTAATTTGGTGTTAATAAGACTATTTGGCAATGACTAGTTGAAAACTAGAAAATCAGCATAAATAAATAAAATTAAGTACAAAAACACCTCAGAATGGGTTGCATCTATGCATGTTCTCAACAAAAATTATCCTTTCATTTATTAGAAATATCTCATGACTAAACCTACGTGGAAAGCTATAAGAAGTTTTACATGCAAGGTGAGCACAATGAGAAAATTACTTGTTACAAAACCTAAGTCCTGAAGGCAGTCAGTCTCTGAGGGGGACATTTTCACCAGGCCTTTCACAGCCACTGCGTGTGACACTGCAAGCAATGGAAAGCACAGAGGCTGGAACCTCTATACTTCATGATAAATTCTCAACAAAGGATTTTTTTTAATTTACCAATCAATCAGGCAAAATTCCTTGAAAATAAAATAGGATTTTTCATAGGGGTAAAACATGTGTCTCAGGGTAAAAAGACAATGATTTTCCTGATAGTCCCTATTTTAAAATTTGCATAGGTACGCAGTTAAGATTCCTCGTTCAGAGTTCCAGCCAAGATAGAGGCGTACGTAGAAACCCTTCACTTCCTAGCACAACCAAAAGGAGGATAACAACCAATCTAAAAACAATAAACAACCAGAAGCGCCAGTAAATCAAACTCCATGGAACTCTGACAACCAAGGAATTAAAGAAATATTCACCCAGACTAACAGCGCCACAATGCAGCAAAGAGGGTTGCCTTGCCCTGGTGAATAACTAAGACCCCGCCCCCTTACAACATAACAGGTGCACTGAGACAAACAAATATGGCCCAAATGAAAGAAAAGATCAAAACTCCAAAAAAAGAGCTAAGCATTAAGGAGATAGCCAACCTCCCTGATGCACAGTTCAAAACACTGGTAATCAGGCTGCTCACAGAACTGATGAGCTCAATTGCAAAATGAAGGAACAAATGAAGGCTATCCAAAGTAAAATAAAGCAAAATAGACAGGAAATCAACAATGAAGGGAAGGAAACCAGGACTCACATCAACAATTTGGAGCAGAAGGAAGAAATAAACATTCAACTAGAACAGAATGAAGAAACAAGAATTCAAAAAAATGAAGAGAGGCTTAGGAACCTCTGTGACAACTTCAAACATTCCAACATCGAAATCATAGGAGTACCAGAAGGAAAGGAGGAAGACCAAGAAATTGAATATTTATTTGAAAAAATAATGAAGGAGAACTTCCCCAATCTGGCAAAGGAAACAGACCTCCAGAAAGTCCAGGAAGCTCAGAGAGTCCCGAAGAAGATTCAAACAAGCACACACCAAGCCACATCATAATTACATTATCCAAGGTTAAAAATGGGAAAATCTTAAAAGTAGCAAAAGAAAAGAAGACAGTTACCTAAAAAGGAGTTCCCATAAGACTATCAGCTGATTTCTCAAAAGAAATTTATAGGCAAGAAGGGGCTAGAAAGAGATACTCAAAGTCATGAAAGGCAAGGACCTACATCCAAGATTATTCTATCCAGCAAAGCTATTATTTAGAATGTAAGGGCAGATAAAGTGCTTCCCAGATAAGGTTACTTAAAGGAGTTCATCATCACCAAGCCCTTATTATATGAAATGTTAAAGGGACTTATCAAAAATATGAATAGTAAAATAACAAACATAACTATTTTATATATCAACAACTGAACCTAAAAAAAAAAGCTAAGGAAACAACTAGAACAGGAACAGAATCATAATAAGGGAAATCACATGGAGGATTATCAGTGGGGAGGAGGAAGAATGCAGGGAAAGGTACCGGGAATAAGAAACATAAATGGTAGGTAGAAAATACACAAAGGGAGGTTAAGAATAGTGTAAGAAATAGAGAAGCCAAAGAATTTATATATACAACCCATGGACATGAACTAAGGGGAGGGGAATGCTGATGGGGGTTAGTGCAGGGTCGAGAGAAAAAAAAGGGAGAAAAAAATAGGACAATTGTAATAGCAGATCAATAAAATATATATATATATTTTTAAGGTTTTATTTATTTATCTTTAGAGGCGAGGGGAAGAAGAGAGGGAGAGAAACATCAATGTATGGTTGTCTTTCCTGCATCCCCTGCTGGGAACTGGCCTGCAGGGAACTAGCCTGCAGCCCTGGTATGTGCCCTGACTGGGAATCGAACCGCGATTGTCTGGTTCGCAGGCCCGCACTCAATCCACTGAGCTACACCAGCCAGGGCTATTTTTGAAAAAAGAATATATGTATGTAAAAGAACCTAAGTGTTAAGGTCTAGTACATATTAGTTCCCTAACCCAACTCAAATTATCTATAATAATCGAACTCTGTTTATATAACAGAATGTTCTAATATCAGTACTTTTAAAAAAATTATTGATATTAGAGAGAAAGAGAGACATCAATTTGTTGTTCCACCTAGTTATGCATTCATTGGGTGATTCTTGTTTGTGCCTTGACCAGGAATGGAACTCTCAACCTTGGCTTATTGGGAGAAGGTTCTAACCACTGAGCAATCCAGCTGGGGCCCAATATCAGTACTTTTCAATTACTGTTCAACACTGTTAAATACAACTATGTGTAGCAATACATGACATTAATGGCCCAATTAAAAGATTTTCGGTGCAAAATTTTTAAAAGAGAACAAAACCTACAGGTACAACTTTTAACCAGTTATATGAACTTTTATGCAAAGCTTGTATAAGCTTTGTCATGTATTTTAAACCAATATTCAGTAAGCTGTCTTTCAATAGTATCAGTCAACAAATTTATCCTAAAAAAATTATAAATGCCTTTTTAAAACATGAAAGCCATTATTTTTTAAGGCAGTATACCTTAAACACTTTACAAAGTGTTACAGAAGATACAATAAAAATGTTTCACAATTTAAGATAAAATTCAATTCTGATTTATTCAGGGAAAATAATTGGTCTGTTCTTTTGCTTCTCTCTTAAGAATGCTTTTGAGAATAAGCAACTAGGCTGTTAATATCCTGTTCAAACTATGAAACTCTCCCATCGTTTTATTTTAAAATCTCTTCTGAAACATTATTCTCATACCTTCGAAAAGACACTAGGTGGCATTAGAAACAAGTTCCTCTTTTAAAACAGAAGAGTGGAACATACAGCAATTCTCAAATCAATAGGCAATGAACGTACAGCAATTCTCAAGTTAAAATCCCTACTAAGTTAAATGCTTCACTATCTTACACCATTTGCCCTTTCACAAATAAATTGTTCCTGCTTCCCTACATTATTTTTTTGTTCCCTGTACTTTCTTGTATGATCACAACATCCAAATTCCTATCTATAGTTCTAAAACTAATCTCCTTTACTCGAGAAATGTCTATTTCTAACTGTTAAAATATCTAACAAATGGATACCACATGCAAAAGAATTAATTTGCGCCCCCCCCCACTTCACATCATATATAAAAATTAACTCAAGCCCTGGCTAGTATAGCTCAGTGGATTGAGCACGGGCCTGTGAACCAGAGTATTGCAGTTCGATTCCCAGTCAGGGCACATGCCTGGGTTGCAGGCCAGTTTCTAGCAGGGGCCACTTCCCAGCAGGGGACACACGAGAGGCAACCATACACTGATGTTTCTCTCCCTCTCTCCTTCCCTTCCCTTCTAAAGACAAATAAATAAAAATTTTTTTAAATTAACTCAAAATGGATCAGTGAAGTAAATGTAAGAACTAAAACTGTAAATCTCAAAGTAGAAAGCACAGGGGTAAATCTTCCTGAACTTTTATCTGGCAATGAATTCTTAAATATGAGACAAAAAGTGCAAGCAACAAAAGAAAAATGAATAAAATTGACTTCCTCAAAAATTTTATATATCAACAAACATAATTGAAATGGAAAAGACATATAAAATGAAGGAAAGCATTTGCAAATCATAAAATGGATATGGGTCTAGCATCAATTATAAATAAAAAACTATTACAATTCAACAAGAAAAAGACAAATGTAATTTTTTGCTTTATTTTAAGTATGTTTTATATTTCAATTAGTTGACATACAATATTATATTAGTTTCAAGTGTACAACCCAGTGATTGGATATTATGTAACTTTCTGGGTGATTATCCCAACCCAACACCAAATATACTTATTAGAATATTACTGACAATATTCCCTATGCTGTACTTTACGTCCCTGTGACTGTTCTGTTACAACCAATTTGTATGTCTTAATCCCTTCACCTTTTTCACCATCCCCCAAACCCCCTCACATCTAGCAACCCTTTAAATGTTCTCTGTACCTATGAGTCTGTTTCTGATTTGCTTGTTTATTTTTAGATTAAATTGTTGATAGATATGTATTTATTGCCAAATTATTATTCATATTTTATTTTATTTTTTCTTCATTTTTTTCCTCACTCAAAAACATTTGTCATTGCTTTTAGAGATAGGAAGAGGGGAGACAGAAAGAGAAACATCGATGGAACAGAGAAACATCCACAATAATAGGGTCACTGACCAGGGATTAAAACTGTAACCTAGGCATTTGCCCTGACTGGGAATCAAACCTGCAACATTTTGGTGTATGGGATGACACACTGAACCAAATGAGCCACAATGGTATGTGATCTTCTTCTTAAAGATGATCCTTTAACAATTCATGTAATACTGGTTTCGTGGTGATGAACTCCTTTTAGCTTTTCCTCGTTTGGGAAGCTCTTTATACATCTTTAAATTCTAAATGATGCCTTTGCATAGTAGAGGGATCTTGGTTGCAAGTCCTTGCTTTTCGACACTTTAAAAATTTCTTGCCACTCCTTTCTGACTTACAATTTTTGTTGAGAAATCAGCTGACAGTCTTTGGGAGCTCCCAGGTAGGTAACTACTTGCTTTTGTCTTGCTGCTGTTAAGATTCTTTCTTTGTGGACTACCGGCCAAGATGGAGGCATAGGTAGACACGCTGTGTCTCCTCACACATCCAAAACAAGGACAACAACAATTTAAAAACAAAATAACAACCAGAACTGACAGAAAATTGAACTGTATGGAAGTCAGACAACCAAAAAGATAAAATAGACACATTCATCCAGACTGGTAAGTGGGGTGGAGTCAGACAGCAGGACAGAGAGAGGTCTCGGCACAAAAAGCGGTGGTACCGGGCACGAAAGGCACCTCAGGCACGCAAGACAGCAGCGGGCGGACCCTTGGTGCACAGGTGGCAGCTGGCAGAACGTGGGCACGGGGTGACAATAGGCAGACCCAGTGAGGCAGTGAATGTAAAGCGAGACACTGTGCGCAAGGCGGCTGACCAGGCAGTCCCACATTCACATGCAGATAAACCAGGTGAAATTGGGGAGAGAGACAGACCACGCAACCCAGGGTCTCAGGACATGGAAATAAAGCCTCAGAACACTGACTGAAAACACCTGTGAGGGGTTGAGGCGCAGGGAGAGACTCCCAGACTCACAGGAGAGTACGTGGGAGAGACCCCCCAGGGTCCTAGAACATATACAAGCCCACCAACGCAGGAATCAGCACCAGAAAGGCCCAGTTGGCTAGGGGGAAGCAGCGGAGGGGACCAAAATCTGACAGAGAGTGGAGCAAGCACCATTTTTCCCTATCAGACTCTGCCCCCACATATAGCAACACAACCCAGCAAGTGGGTTGCCCCACCCTGGTGAACACCTAAGGCTCTGCCCCTCACTACTTAACAGGTGCAACCAGACCAAAAAATTATGGCTCCAACAGAAGAACAAATCAAAGCCCCAGAGCCAATACTTTTAAGAAACAAAGAGACAGCCAAACTATCAGATGCACAGTTCAAAACACTGGTGATCAGGATGCTCACAGAACTGGCAGATTTTGGTTGCAAATTAGATTAAAAAATGAAGGCTACACTAAGTGAAATGAAGCAAAATGCACAGGGAACCAATAGTGATGAAAAGAAAACTGGGACTCAAATCAATGGACTGGACCAGAAGGAAGAAACAACCAAACAGAAAAGAAAGAAGAAACAAGAATTCAAAAAAATGAGGAGAGGCTTAGGAACCTCCAGGACATCTTTAAATGTTCCAACATCTGAATTATAGGGGTACCAGAAGGGGAAGAGGAAGAGCTACAAGTGGAAAACTTTGAACAAATAATAAAGGAGAACTTCCCCAATCTGGAAAAGGAAATAGACTTCCAGGAAGTCCAGGAAGCTCAGAGTCCCAAAGAAGGTGGACCCAAGGAGGAACACACCAAGGCACATCACAATTACATTACCCAAGATTAAAATGAAGGAGAGAATTCTAGAAGCAGCAAGAGATAAGGGAACAGTCACCTACAAAGGAGTTCCCATCAGACTGTCAGCGGATTTCTCAAAAGAGACCTTACAGGCAAGAGAGGCTGGAAAGAAGTATTCCAACTCATGAAAGGCAAGGACCTACAACCAAGATTGGTCTATCCAGCAAAGCTTTCATTTAGAATGGAAGGGCAGATAAAGTGCTTCTCAGATAAGGTCAACTTCAAGGAGTTCATCATCACCAAGCCCTTATTATATGAAATGTTAAAGGGACTTACCTAAGAAAAAAAAGATAAAAAATATGAACAGTGAAAGGACAGCAAACTCACAGTTATTAACACCACACCTAAAACAAAAGCAAACTAAGCGGACAGCCAGAACAGGAGAGGAGCCACAGAAATGGAGATCACATGGAGGGTTAGCAACATGGGAGTAGGAGGAGAGGGGGGTAGAAGGTACAGAGAATAAGTAGTGTAGACAGTGGTGAGCAAATACACGGGAGGGCAAGAGCAGTATGGGAAATGTAGAAGCTAAAGAACTTATGACACATGGACATGAACTACAGGGGGGACTGTGGGTGGGAGGGGGTATGCAGGGTGGGGGGAATGGGACAACTGTAATGGCATAATCAATAAAATATATTATAAAAAATGCAAAGTTACAGCTACAGAAAGGTAAGACTGAAAGGGGAAGTTGTTGAATTTGGAATCTCCATAATACGGAAATAGGTAAAACAAATATCTATGGGTGCTTCTCTTTGAAGTCATATGTGGAAATTAAATAATAATCAGAAGAATGCCTGGAAAAGGTTCTAAGTAATATCTTGGATTTTTAATTCCTTTAAAAGCATATGTGCCACCTCTAAAAAAAGTTCTTAAATATTATTAAATTAAAAATACAACAATAATCAAAGTCACAATGTGATACCACTTAACACCCACTAGAATGGCTATATTGTTTAAGAAAACAGAAAATAACAAGTATTGATGAAGCTGCAGAAAAATTGGAAACCTCAGACATTGCTGATAGGAATGCAAAATGATGTTGCCATTGTGGAAATCAGTTTAGTAGTTCCTCAAAAAGTTACACGCATAATTACCATGTGACCTAACAACTGTACTCCTAGGTACATACCCAAAAGAACTGAAATCAGGAACTCAAACAAATTCTGTACTTGAATGCTCATAGCGACACTGTTCACAATAGCCAAAACGTAGAAACAACCCAAATCTCCATTGACAAATGAATGGATGAATGAAATGTGGTATATCACTACAAAGGGATCCTATTATGCCATAAAAAGGAATAAAATGCTGATACATGCTACAATGTGGATAAACCTCAAAAACATCATGCCAAATGAAAGAAGACAAACACAAAGTCACACATATTATATAATTCCATTTACATAAAATATCCAGAATAGGTCATTCATAAATAGAGAACACAAACTGGTAGTTGTCAGGTTGAAGGTAAAGGTGAAATGGGAGTGACTTTTTAATGAAGATTTTTTTCTTTTAGAGTGATGAAAATGTCTTGAAATTTGAGTGTCATTTTACAGAATTTATATTTCCCTCCGTTAAATCTCATTTTGCTCATTCTCCCTGAACCATCATTTCTGTGAGGCTCTCACTGAATTTATCATTCAACTTGTGAAATGTGGTATCAGCATATGTAATAAGCATTTTTTCTACGACTTTACCCAGTAAGCTAATTTTTTTAAAATCTCTTCATAAATATATCATCTGGATGCCCTTCAAATGAAAATATTTGCTACATTAAGACTTTTAACTACCCGTTCTCCAAACTCTAGTCAAGTCTAGCTTCTTGCAAGTTATCTCCACAATAATTATCCCCAGTATAATTACTGTTCCCCTTTTACTTAGTTTTTAAGTCATAATGAACATTTCATTAAAGGTTATTTTTTATTTAAAAATTAGTTGTTTTGCCCTGGCTGGTGTGGCTCGGTGGACTGAGTGCCGGCCTGAGAATGAAAGAGTACTGGGTTCGATTCCCAGTCAGGGCACATGCCTGGGTTGCAGGCCAGGTCCCCAATAGGGGGTGTATGAGAGGCAACCACACACTGACGTTTCTCTTCCCCTCCTTCCCCCCACCATCCCCGCTCTCTAAACAATAAATAATTTAAAAAAAATAAAAATTAGTTGTTTTGATATATGCGAATCTTGTTGACCCAAAAACTATTTGGAGGCTGGGTATATGTACTATATAAGAGGTCTGTCTGGAAAAAGTCCAGCCATTGTTAATATTATGAGAACAGTTTACATGATATTGATGTAACCTAGCAGCCAAGGAAAGAAGACTAGAATGTGCAAGCAGGAACCATGACAACTTCACTGTACTTGTCAGTGGGGGGCAGTACACGCTACTGAGTGAACATGTGTACTGTGTGGTCATCACATTCAAAATGACTGAGGGAGCAGAGCAACAAATCTGCATCAGATTTTGCATTAACCTTTTTTTTTATTATTCTTTTTTTTAGTTGATTATGCTGTTACAGTTGTTCTATTCCCCCCTTCATTCCCCTCCACCCTACCCCCCCATCCCCACCATTACCCCCCCTTTAGTTTATGACCATGTGTCTCAAGTCCTTTAGATTCTATATTTCCCATGCTATTCTTGGCCCCCATCTATTTTCTATCTACTCTCTATGCTACTTATTTTCTGTACCTTCTCCCCCCATCTCCTCCTCCCACTCCCCTGTTGCTAACCCTCCTTGAGATCTTCATTTCTATGTTTCCACTCCTGACCTAGCTGTCCTTTTAGTTTGCTTTTGTTTTAGGTGTGGTTGTTAATAACTGTGAGTTTGTCGTCCTTTCACTTTTCATGTTTCTTTAACTTCTTTTTCTTAGATAAGTCCCTTTAACATTTCATACAATAAGGGCTTGGTGATGATGAACTCCTTGAATTTGATCTTATCTGAGAAGCACCTTATCTGTCCTTCCATTCTAAATGAAAGTTTTGCTGGATAGAGTAATCTTGGTTGTAGGTCCTTGCCTTTCATGACTTGGAATACCTCTTTCCAGACCCTTCTTGCCTGTAAGGTCTCTTTTGAGAAATCCGCTGACAGTCTGATGGGGACTCCTTTGTAGGTGACTGTCCCCTTACCTCTTGCTGCTTATAGGATTCTCTCCTTCATTTTAATTTTGGCTAATGTAATGATGATGTGCCTTGGTGTGTTCCTTCTTGGGTCCAACTTCTTTGGGACTCTCTGAGCTTCCTGGATTTCCTGGAAGTCTATTTCCTTTGCCAGATTGGGGAAATTCTCCTTTATTATTTGTTCAAATAAGTTTTCCACTGGTGGCTGTGCCTTTCCGCCTTCTGGTACCCCTATAATTCGGATGTTGGAGCGTTTAAAGATGTCCTGGAGGTTCCTAAGACTCTCCTCATTTCTTTGAATTCTTGCTTCCTCACTCTTTTCTGTTTGGCCATTATTTGCTTTCTTCTGGTCCACTCCATTGATTTGAGTCCCAGTTTCCTTTTCATTGCTATTGGTGTCCTGTGCAATTCCATTCATTTCAATTAGTTTCGCCTTCATATATTTGTCTAATTTGTGGCTATAATCAACCAGTTCTGTGAGGATCCTGATGACCAGTGTTTTAAACTGTGCGTCTGAGAGTTTTGCTATTTCTTCATCGCTTAGATCTATGGGTTCTGGGGCTTTGAGAACTTGCGACATTTTTGGTCTGTTCTGGCCCTGTAAGTGTGAGAAGCGGTGCCTTGGACTCCCAGGTCGCTGGGTTCTGACGCTGTATGTGGGGGCGTGGTCAGAGCAGGGAAATGGCAGCGCCCTCCACTGCCGCTTGCCACGGGGACCGCCGGGCCCCGGTCCAACTGCCCACTCCCTCGCCTGTCCGCTCGTGCACAAATGGGCAACCACAGTCAACATGCAGCACCGCTTCCCCGCTGTCTCCTTCACGGTCGCTCGCCTGGTGGCTCACTCGGTCGCTCACTAAGTCCAACCCTGCACCTGGATTCCGCGCATCTGGATTCTGCGCCTGAGTCCGTCTGACCAAGTCCTCCTGTGCAACCCCTCACCAGCCGCTGGTTTCGCCCCTTACTGGTCAGGCTGAAGAATTTGTTGTTGATCTTCCGCCAAGATGGAGGTATAGGTGGATGTGCCGTGCCTTCTCACACAACCAAGTTTGGGGACAACTAAATATTAGCATCAGAAAACACAACCAGAACACAGAAAATTGAACTTTTTGGAAGTCCATTAACAACAAATTCTTCAGCCCGACCAGTAAGGGGTGAAACCGGCGTCTCGTGAGGGGTTGCACAGGAGGACTGAGTCGGACCGGGCGCGGAATCCAGACGCGCGAATCCAGACGCACGGGTTCCAAACGCAGGACTGGACCTAGTGAGCGACCGAGCAACCCACCGGGTGAGCGACTGCAGAGGAGACAGTGGGGAGGCGGTGCTGCGTGTTGACTGCGGTTGCGGGCGAGCGGACAGGCGAGGGAGTGGGCGGTTGGACCGGGGCCCAGCGTCCCCGCGGCAAGCGGTGGTAGAGGGCGCCGCCATTTCCCCGCTCTGACCACGCCCCCACATACAGCGTCACAACCCAGCGACCTGGGGGTCCAAGGCTCCGCTTCTCACATTTAAAGGGCCAGAACAGACCAAAAATGTCGCAGGAAGACCTCAAAGCCCCAGAGATAAATCTAAGCGACGAAGAAATAGCAAAACTCTCAGACGCACAGTTTAAAACACTGGTCATCAGGATCCTCACAGATCTGGTTGATTATACCGACAAATTAGACAAATATATGAAGGCTAAACTAATGGAAATGAATGGAATTCCACAGGAAACCCATAGCGTTGAAAAGGAAACTGGGACTCAAATCAATGGAGTGGACCAGAAGAAAGCAAATAATGGCCAAACAGAAAAGAGTCAAGGAGCAAGAATTCAAAGAAATGAGGAGAGACTTAGGAACCTCCAGGACATCTTTAAACGCTCCAATATCCGAATTATAGGGGTACCAGAAGGGGGGAAAGACACAACCACCAGTGGAAAACTTATTTGAACAAATAATAAAAGAAAATTTCCCCAATCTGGCAAAGGAAATAGACTTCCAGGAAATCCAAGAAGCTCAGAGAGTACCAAAAAAGTTGGACTCAAGAAGAAACACACCAAGGCATATCATAATTACATTAGCCAAAATTAAAATGAAGGAGAGAATCCTAGAAGCAGCAAGAGCTAAGGGGACAATCACCTACAAAGGAGTCCCCATCAGACTGTCAGCGGATTTCTCAAAAGAGACCTTACAGGCAAGAAGGGGCTGGAAAGAAATATTCCAAGTCATGAAATCTAAAGACCTACAACCAAGATTGCTCTATCCAGCAAAACTTTCATTTAGAATGGAAGGACAGATAAGGTGCTTCTCAGATAAGATCAAATTCAAGGAGTTCATCATCACCAAGCCCTTATTATATGAAATGTTAAAGGGACTTATCTAAGAAAAAGAAGTTAAAGAAACATGAACAGTGAAAGAACAACAAGCTCACAGTTATTAACAACCACACCTAAAACGAAAGCAAACTAAAAGGACAGCTAGATCAGGAGTGGAAACATAGAAATGAAGATCTCAAGGAGGGTTAGCAACAGGGGAGTGGGAGGAGGAGATGGGGGGAGAAGGTACAGAAAATAAGTAGCATAGACAGTAGATAGAAAATAGATGGGGGGGGCAAGAATAGCATGGGAAATATAGAACCTAAAGGACTTGAGACACATGGACATAAACTAAAGGGGGGTAATGGTGGGGATGGGTGTGCAGGGTGGAGGGGAATGAAGGGGGGAATAGAACAACTGTAACAGCATAATCAATTTAAAAAAATAAATTAAAAAAAAAACAAAAACAAAAAAAAGAAAAAAAAAAAGAATTTGTTGTTAACGGACTTCCGAAAAGTTCAATTTTCCGTGTTCTGGCTGTGTTTTCTGTTGCTAATATTAAGTGGTCTCTAAACTTGGTTGTGTGAGAAGGCACGGCACATCCACCTATGCCTCCATCTTGGCGGAAGTCCGCATTAACCTTGAACATTCCTCCACAGAAACTATTTGGATGATTCAGAAGGACACAGCTATGGGTACCCAATGATTGGCAGCTTCATCATGACAATGTGCCCACTCATTCCTCACATCTCATGCAGTTTTTGGTGAAACATCAAATTACCAAGGTGACTCAGCCTGTCCACAGCCCATATTTGGTACACTGCAATTTCTGGCTTTTCCCAAAACTAAAACCACCTCTAGAAGGGAAGAGCTTTCAGACCAGCCATGAGATTCAGGAGAATACAACAGGGAAGCTGATGGTGATTGGGAAAACTGTGTGAGGTCCCAACATGCCTACTTTGAAAGGGACTGAGGTGTCACTGTCCTATGCACAATGTTTCTTGTATCTTCTTCAATAAATTTCTCTATTTTTCATAGTACATTACTGGATGCCTTCTGGACAGAGCTTGTATAGCCATAACTCTATTCACAAATGAGAGTATACTGAGGACAGATTTTTCAGAAATGTCACAGCCAGAAGTATGCTAAATGAAAGAAGCCAGACAAAAAAGACACATATATTATGTAATTTAATTTCTATAAAATGTACAGAATAGGCAAATCTATAGAAACGAAAGGTAAATTAGTGGTTACGTAGGATCAGAAGGGGTGAGAAGATAAGGAGGTGGCAGCTAAAGAGTACACGGATTTTTTTCTGAAGTGCTGAAAATATTTAAAATTGACTACAGGGATGGCTGCGCATATATATGTGAATATACTAAAAAATCACTGAATTGTACAATTTAAATGGATGAATTCTATGTATGATATGTGAATTATATCTCAATAAGGTTTTTTGTTTTTAAAGTAATTCAGGAATATTCTACTTCAGTTGATCTAGGTCAGCAGTCCCCAACCTTTTTGTCACCAAAGACCAGTTTCCTGGAAGACAATTTTTCCACAGACCAGGAGAGGGTAAAGGTGGTTTCAGGATGATTCAACCGCATTACATTCAAGCTCACCTCCTGCTGTGCAGCCTAATTCCTAACAGGCCAGGACTGGTACCAGTCCATGACCCAGAGGTTGGGGACCCCTGGTCTAGACTAAGGAATTCCCTCTGCAACATATCACCTTAAAATGAAACATTCTGCCCTGGCTGATGTAGCCCAGTGGATTGAGCACGGGCCTGTGAACCAGAGGATCACGATTCGATTCCCAGTCAGGGCACATGCCTGGGTTGCAGGCCAGTTCCCAGCAGAGGATGCACGAGAGGCAACCATATATAGTATAGTTTTTTAGGAGACTGTCCTTCATCTTAGGAGAAATACTTAAGGGTGAGGCATCATAATGTCTATGATTTGCTTTGAACTGTTTCAGGGAAAAAATTATATACATACACAAAGATAAAAAGAAGCATAATATAAAATTACAACAAAACTGGTCAATGTAAATAAGCTTTTATGGGTATTCACTGTACCATTCTTTCCATTCTTCTTTAAGTTTGAAATGTTCAAAATAAAAAGTTGGGGAAGGAGGGAAGTTTCTGATCCTGATTCTCTCTGTGGCCTAAGAATCACAAACTTCAGGTCATATAACAAAATGTTTTGGTCCAAAAATTAACTTTTTACCGATTGTAAGAAGACTTCTTCCCCTATTCCAACTTCCCAGAATGAACAAGTCAACAAAGCTTTCTTCTTCATATATGCCAACCCAAAAGACTCATACTCCCACACAGTATATTAGATCGTAATTTAATGGGAACAAGTTTCTGTTATTGTGCCCTACAAACACTAGTGTGCTTTGTTCTATGGATAGAGGGAAAAGTGTGAGATTAGCAGAAAGTCAATGTGTGGTAAGTCAAGTAGCAGGGCCATGGGGGGTAAAAGGGTACAAGACACAATCACAGGCAGAAAATCACCTGCCAAGAGTACGCAGTTTAACCTTTGTTAGGTCCTGTCTATCACAGAAAGCTGAAACAAAGAAAAGGCTCATTCTTTCATTCAGTATATACTGAAATTCCCAATGGGTGCAAAACTGTTCCTTATCTCATGTAATAAACACATATACCACAGAGTTGTACACAGAAGCAACATGACTTGGTGAGATTTAGAATCATTTCTATAAGAAAACTCTTTCTCAGGAAATATATTCATCAAAGTCACAATCATATTGAATCTTTTTTATAATTCTCAGTACACAATTAGTATCAGTGACAATATAAGAGAACAATCAGAATATATCCAAATTCCATTCTTTTTCTATTCTTCGTTTTGAGAAAGTAAACTACCCAAATCCTAAAAAGGAAAATAATTGATGTGGCAATTACAAATGACAATCAAGGATTTATTCATCATAAAGCAAGGGACCATCTTTTAACACTTACCAAGCCAGCAGTAAGGGAAGGCGCAGACTGTCCAAGGGACTGGTTCCTCATTCGAACCAGGTTTGATGCTTCTCCTGAAGTCTGCCAAGTCACCTGTCCCACACTGCTATGCACGCTGCTGGACAAGGGAAGCAGCTGCTTACCTTCAAACACAAGGTTTGGAAAACATACTTGTAATTATGGATTAATTAGTTAATGAAAATATACAATGATATCAAGTGGATAATTACATCAAATCTAAAACAAAGTTCCTCCATATCCATTTCAGAATCTGTAACCCTTTAAAAATTCCAACCATGAACTATTTACAAATTCTCTATAATATCCACCACCATGCTACTCTCTACCCCATAACCTGAGACCCAACCTAGCAGGCTAGTTTTCCAGTCTCTTCCATCCTACTGAGTTTCTCACCAACTCAATGCAACATGAGTGGAGCTGACAGATTCTCCTAGACAAGTCTGGCCCTTAGGTTTCCTAAAGACAAACACGGAATCCACACTACTCTCACAAGACTCCATGTATTTGGCCTACCTTACACCCATTGAAAGACTACAAGAAAGTCACTTAATAAAGACTGAGTATCTAGAATTGCAACAACTTTCTAACTGAGATACAAGCCCCAGTTCAACCCCTTCTTCACATCATTCTTCACATCACTGGTCGTGATCTAACCAAAACAAATGGGGTCATGTCTTTCCCTTCCTTAAAAACTTCTAAAGAATTAAGCCAAACTTTTAAAATACTACAAGGACCCTCCATGAATCCAGATTATCTAACTGGCCTCATCTCCTTCCAGTGTTTCATACCCATTCACTGACTTCAGTATTATGCCCTGCACTTTCACATGGCTTTATCCTGGTTATCCTATCCACTTGGAAACCTTCCTCTTCCTGACAAAATCCTATTTGTCATGGAAATACCCACTATAATAAAGATAGGAGCAAAAGGAGGTTTTGGTTTGGTTTTTCTACTACGTGGTCTTTCACTACAAACAAAATGTGATGCAACCTATTTAGAGAACAATTCAGCAAAACTTACTAAAATGTTAACTTGAATATATTTGAACCCAGCATTCCACCTGTAAAAATGTAGTATAACGAAAAAAAAAAGTAGACTGTTTTCACCTTAGTGATTCTCACCATAATACTAGAAATAAGGCAAATGTTCATTACAAGTTAAAGAAATAATAATATCCACATAATGAAATACTGAAAACAATAAAAATAATGAAGCACTCAACATGTAGTCAGGAGAAAAATGTCCACTATTTCCTGTTGAGTGAAAAAAGCAGAAGGTAGGGAGCATATCATCCCATTTCTTATTTTTAAAACAAAAAAAATTTGGATATATTTATATAAATCTTTTTAATGTATGTTTAAGTTGAATGGCGTATATATAAGTGGTTTGGAGGGAGGGAAAAGAAGAAAGTAAAATCAAGGGCTTTTCCCTTTCTCCTACGGTATCTGCCAGGTTGTCAGAGCCTGGCCAAGTTCCAGACACACGCAAACCAGCCAGTTGTGAACTTTGGACAGAGGCAGCACCAAGATAACCTGAAAGGAGGGCATCCTTGGCCCTCCTAAAGAGAGAAAATAAGTGCCAGGTGGAGAGTCTGCGTACAAAGTTTTCAGATGCCTTCACCTGAGTAAGAAACCTGCCTCCATCAGGACCTCAGATGTGTGACAGTCAGCCCTCTGTGCCACCAAGGTAAGTAATGGTTGAAAGAAACTACTGTCAATGGGCTTTTGCATTGAAATTTTGGATCACATTTCAAATTTTAATCAGGAAAACAAAACCCCAGAGGAATAAATTCTGCAGGCCCCAAAGAGTGACTAAAAGGAGGCTCAGTGCCTAGGAATTCACACAAAGGAAAACCACCTGAATATTTATGTAAATATATTGTAGGACATGTGGCAATACAGACTACTGATAACATTTACTGTATATTGATCATGTACCAGAATTGCTAAATTCATTCTAGATTATCTCTTAATCCCCTCAATGGCCCTACAAGATACATGCTTGTTATTTGCTCAAGGTCACACATTTAGTGGGTCCAGGAACTATTCTGGTGTTCAATGAATCTGTCTCCAAAGCTAGTGGTTCGTTTAGGGCTTTCATGTATAGTGCCCCCAAGTCTTTCCAACTAATTCTCATAAATATATACTTGTCTTCTCCAGTCACCAACCTCATTCAAACTAAGATCCTTCAGGGATGACTGAAATGTCTGTCCTCTTACTTCCAGTGTCTTTAAAACTATTACAAATACCAAATACCTTATTTCAGGCCATCAGCAACACTCTTGTTGCAGCCCGAGGATTCTTTTTGCTCTTAACATACACAGAACATGCACAGACATAACCTTTAGCCTTTAAAAGGAGTCCCCGTCTACTTCATTCTTCCTCTCATACACACCAGCCATGATGAGCCTTATACCCACGAGTCTCAGGTTCTTTAAAATGTCCCTCTGGAGAGCCTAAATGAGTCACACATCCCCACCCCTAGTCTTGCCCTGTAATAGGGTTTATCACATCCTGTTAAAGCTCTTCGATACTTGCGCCACTAAACTATGGATTTGAAGAGGGTCAGGATAAGAATTTCAGGCCATTTAAAAATTCCTTGAAGAAAGATGGTGTCTGTGACGTAGGAGAGGGACTCAGCACAGGAACCTGGCAGCTGTCCCTTCATCTCTCTCCCCAGAGACACAAACCTCAGTCTCCTCTCACACGACTCTAGCCCACTCTACCCTCTCTCAGCCAGAGCCCAGGTTCCCGAAAGCAGAAAAGACCCAAGGCTACCATTTGGCTAACATATGACATCAGATGATCCTAATCTGTGAACCAGAAAATCCAGAAGCCAATAAGCTTTTCTCACTTAACAAAGAAATGTTGCTAATGGAGAAAGCTTAAAATCTTGAGGAAGGTGATTAAGACAGTAAAGAAGACAGCAGCGGTGAGGGTAAAGAGAAGAAGCAGTCAGAAGATAAGTGAAGAAAGCTCTAATGAATGTGAAGAGCGGTGATGAAAGGGGCTACTATGATTTAATCTACATGTATTTTTATTACTGTGTAATGTGGAAATAGAGAGTTGCAAATCAATCAATAAATAAAAATTCCTTAAGACTACATTTTGGGGGGAGGAGAGTGAAATCGGGTTCCCTTATTAGTTTCACATATATACTGCAATATACCTGCTAAATTAGGGGGTAAAGACTTTAGTAGAGCCCTGGCTGGGTAGCTCAGTTGCTTGGAATATGGTCCCGTACACCAAAAACATTACAGGTTCGATCCCTGGTCAGAGCACATACAAGAATCAATCAAAGAAAACATAAATAAGTGGTACAACAAATCAATCCGTTCTCCCTCTCCCTTCCTCTGTCTCTCTAAAATCAATTCATTTTTTAAGTACCAATTCAGTTGGTATCCCTTTAAATATTCACAACACAGTACCACATTTTAAAAAAAAAAATTAGGTACTCACCTGACAAAGAACTGGCCAGGCTCCCTCTCCATAACTTACAGTCATCCTGGCTAAGTTGTCGCTGAAGTTTAGCTTTTCCAGTGGATGAAAATATATCAGGATTACTGAGCTTCCGGAAGAGCAGGGGACTAAGTCCAGGTATCACATCCTTCAAAGAGAAAAAAATAAAATATAAGTCTTTAATGTCTTTTCTGAAAGTGTCTAAGAACTTTATATTAAACATCTCTACATATCAAACTGATCTAGAAAATACTAAGACAAGCCCTAAACAGTATTGCTCAGTTGGTTGAGCATCGTCCCAAAAAGTGAAAGGTAGCCAGTTAGATTCCCAGTCAGGGCACATGCCTGGGTTGCAGCCTGGGTCCCCAATTGGGAGCATGCAAGAGGCAACCACACATTGATATTTCTCTCCAATTCTTTCTCTCTCCCTTCCCCTCTTTCTAAAAATAAATAAGCTCTTTTTAAGTACTAAGATAAAATGAGAAGCATAAAGAGAAATACCTGAATCTGTGTTACCAGCCACTTGAACAAGACTCAAGTGACTGGTATCTTGGCCAATACTGGAAGCCACAGGGACAAAAATAGAAAAATGTCCACTTCCTTGAGAAAAGATTTTTTTAAAGGCCTCTAAGGTTATATACTATGACTAGCAGGTTCACAAACATGGGAAGGCACTAATGTTGGTTGGTGGTAGCTATCTGGAATATACTTTACAAATGACCAAGCACAAAGAGAGAAGTGAAGCTGATGAAGAAAAATACTGATAAAAGGAAAAAGTATTTTTAATTGGCAGTAAATGTATAAAAAATTAAAGGGGGATATTCAGGTACTGTGTAATTAAAGCAATTGATGTGAGCCGTGAGAAAGGAGAATTGGAAGCAGTAGTTAATACGAAAAGAGAAGGCAGCAAAGGAGCAGACTAAATTCCCACTATTCGGTATGTCAAGAATGAAACAGTACCTATGCATCAAGAAGAAATCATGGATGGAAGCGGGGTTTGGACACTAATGCTAGTAACCCACAAAAAAAGGCCTGGCCACACCCAGAAACAGCACACCCAGCAAGAAGATTTGGGTAGAGGAAAACGAGAAGGCTTGGAAGATACCACACTGAAGTAATATCCTACGTGAAGGCAATACAGAGGCAAAGGTCCCATCCCATAAAAGAGCCGGCACTTGACTGGATGACTGTCACACCAAATGGATGAACAATTAGTCTTCGCCAGAAAGGAACAACACCCAAGCCCCGACCAGTGTGGCTCAGTTGGTCGGGATCATCCTGCAAAGCAAAAGGTCACCACTTCAATTCCCTGTCAGAGCACACGCCTGAGCTTTTTGGGTTTGGTCCCGAGTCAGGACGCACACAACAGGCAGCCAGTCAATGTTTCTCTCTCACACCGATGTTTCTTTCTCTCTTTCTCCTTCCCTTCCCTTCTCTTTAAAAACAAATAAATAAAATCTTTAAAAATAAAAGGAACAACAACCAACAGAGAACTAGATCAGCACCAGTTAAGAGAAAGTCATATCCTTTCCAATATCCCTATTCCCTATTATGACATACCAAAGAAAAGAAGCCAGAAAACAGAGAGGAAAAATGAAAGCGGGTCATTCCTCTTCTTATACCAAGTGTCCCCTGTCAAAACCTTGCACAGAGAAGAAAATATAAATAAAATTGCACATAAAATTTAACTTTTAAAATAGGATATCTTTGTAACTTTTACTTTAAGAACCTTGGTCATTTCATAAAAGTACACATACAGATATCTCAATGAATTTTTACAACTTAAGCATATGCATGTAATCAGATCAAGATTTTTTTTAAGACATAACCAAGCAACCCAGAAAGTCCCTGTGCTCCCTTCCAGTCACTACCCAGATCCCTCCAGAATAACCACTACCCAGGCGTCTAACTGGATAGATTATATAAAGTGAAAACCTTTATATGAATTACTCAGTATGAACTGTTCTGTGTCCTGTGTCTTTTGCTCAACTAGACTAAACTTTCAAAAATAGCAGAACATTATTGAATTTATCCAATAAGTCATTAAAGGACAGGACAGGAGAATGAAGCAAACATGACAAAACCACAAGTAACCCAAGAGAGAAAGAAAAAGGGCACAGGAAGTAGAATATCCTTACTGACTGCCATACTAACTTACTTCTTACAGTTTTCCAGTTACCATTTCTAATCACTTATAAGGCACAGACAAACTTCACGTTTTCAGGATCAATGGGATACCACAGTACCCTTATAATAAGTTCTTCCTTTCTACTTAAATGAGATCAAATTGGTTTGTCACTTCTATTATCAAATAATTCCTAATCAAAATAGGAAGTTAACCTTGAGGAGGGGGAGCTTAAAATGACTAGCAGGCTTCTGACTTGGGTGGAACGTTTTCAAGCCTGGATACAGAAAGCAAAACAAGTTTATGAATAAAACCCTGGTATGGCAATAGTAAAAATTATCATAACTAAAAATTACAGTACATTTCAAATAACTATTATGGGAGTTATAAATGTTTAATCAGGAAGACTAGGGGAAGAGAGGGAATGGGAGGGGAGGGAAGGGGACAGGAATAGCTCTTTTCAAATACATGAGGGCTATCTCCTAAGAGAGTAGTCTTCTTACTTCAGAGGCCAGAATTAGAACTACTGGGTAAAATACCAAAAGGGTGAGTTAAAAGAAAGAACTGTCTAACAGTGAATAGGCCACCTTAAAAAGAAATGGACTGTGCCAATAGAAATACTGGAAAAGGTAAAAGTTAGCCTAAAGCACTAAACTCTCAAAATGAGGTCCCCAGGCTAGCAGCAACAGTGCCACTTGTGAACTTATCAGAAACACAAATTCTCAGGCCCCACCCCAGATCTACTAAATCAGAAATTCTGGGGGAAGATGTTACATACACAGTCCCTGGGAGCAGAGGGGAGTCTCCCCCATTGGCCAAGATGGTGGCAGAGGGGGGTTCTTACAGTGAGCACTCCAAAAGCTAGAAAGATGAATGGACTGAGCCCCAGTGCATCCAAAGCTATGAATATAATTGCATAGGAAAAAAGCGCCGCCTCACTATCCCTGTAAGAATTGTGGGCTGAAGCAGGAAGGAGAATTGCCTTTGAGAAGGGAGTCCACCATTCTCCCAGGTCTCATGGCACCTAGATAAAACCCTCCCCTTTTGCACCAGCACCTGTCTGATGAGTTTGGCTATTCTTGTGGCACAAAGCTGAAACTACCTTTTCAGTTACAAGGAGACCAGCAATCTGCATTTTAACAAGGCCACCAGGTGATTTTGAAGAATGCTAACATTTGAACACTGCCAGATTAGGTCAAAAACTTTCACTATGATGCCACCACACAGATATGCTGATCCATTGTGAAGATTGTGTCATAAGTGACACATGCACCTCTACCAAGGACCAAACCTGCAATCCGAGAATGTCCCATGACCAGAAATCAAAGTGGTGAGCTTCCATTTTACAGGATGATGCTCAACAGAGCCACATGGTTTGGGCCCTATACACTCCCTGATGTGGAGGCAATCCTGAAGACATCAGCCAATGTCCCCAGCGTGGGACCCTGGTACTTGGTTTCAGAAGAAGCAGAACAGATCTTTGCAAATCTTTGTTTATGTTTGTTCTAACTTGTCTGGGGACTACCTGAAGAACTGATGCATGGCACTCTTCTCTATTTCACCAGATTTTGCTCAATGTGGAAAAGCAGCAGGCATTGCTCAAAAACACTGTAAGGTAATCCAAACACCCACAGCTACCCGGGCAAAAGATTACAAATGAGACCAGAAACAGACCGCCTGAGGTCTGGGAGGAAAAGGAGAAATGAGGGCAATCAAATTGCTCTCATTTTGAAAGGGTTATTTTGAAAGGCTGGGGCAAAATGCATGCTCAGAAAATACCTGAAAAGACTAAGTTTTCATCTGAGGCTGATCCCTAGGTTCAATACAGGCTCCCTAGCTAAGTGTTAAAGGAGAACCCAGCACAAACTCAATCCATAAAGACTGGGAGGTTTGTTAGTTTGTTTGTTTAGCTTCTTGAGGTCAGAGAAATCTCTCTCAAAACACAAGCTAAGGAATTGTGTTCATATCAAAGAACACAGTTTCTGAAAAAAAGGTTGGTGAACTAACTCATTAAACAAACAGTCACCTACCATCTTCAACAATCAAAAAACAACAAAACCTGGGTAGGAGAGCTTATTTCCAGAGTTAACATTATTCAAATGTTCACTTTTCAACAAAAAAAAGGTCACAAGTCATACAAAGAAATACAAAAATATGGTCCATTTAAGAATCAAAATAAATGAACAGAAACCATTCCTGAGAAAGCACTGCATTGAACTTAGTAGTAAACTTTAAATCCAATGTCATTTTTTAAATTATTTTCTTTTTTTTTTCTTTTAATTTTAGAGAGAGGGGATGGAAGGGAGAAAGAGAGGGAGAGAAACATCAATGTGCAAGAGAAACATCAACTGACTGCCTTCTGTATGCGCGCCAATCAGGGGCTGAACCTTCAACCCAGGCATGTGCCCTGACTGGGAATCAAACCGACAAACTTTTGGTGTATGGGATGATGCTCCAATTAACTGAGCCACACCAGCCAGGGCTAAATCCACCATCTTAAATATGCTCACAGATATAAAGAAAAACCTGTACAAAGAATGAAAGAAAATCAGGGGGAAATGCATGAACAAAATAAAAATATCAACAAAAAGACAGAAATTATAAAAAAGGAACCAAAAGAAGTTCTGGATAAGGAAAGAATAAAATAAAAATTTCAGAAGAGTGTTTAAAGAATCGATTTGAGTTAAAACAGAATTAGCAATCCTGAAGACAGAACAATTGCATTATACAATCTGAAGAACAGAAGAAAAGTGAAGAGAGTCTAGAGGGTGGTGGAGCATCTTCAGAAGAAATGATATATAAAATAAGGGAACCCCAGAAAAAAAAGAAAGGGGAAGAGAACATCTAAAGAAATTATGACCCAAAACTTCCCAAATTCAATGAAAGACAAATATCTACATGTTCAAGAAGCTCAACAAATTTCAAGTAGGTTAAACTCAACCAGATCCACACTGAGACAATATTATCATCACATTTTCAAAGCCAGTAACAAAAGAGAAAATACTCATAGCAGCAAAGGATGCAACTCATCATGTACAGGGGACCCTCATACAGATTAACAGCCACTTTTGCATCCGAACCAGATACAGAAGGAATCCAGAAGAAGCAGGACACATGCGAAGTGCTGATAGAAAAAAATGTCAGCTTAGGTTTTTTTAAATTATTGTCTTACCTGAATAAGCTTCTTCTTAATATTAGATGTGTAGCCATTTGCTTGGTGGGCTAATCAATAAGGCAAACCTTCTAAAACTTCGCTTCGCTATGAGATCTTCCAGATAAAAGTTTTCTACCTCTTTTCATATATCTTCTGAAGATCAGGGATACTAAATTATAATTTGTTATGTATTATCTCATACAATGTGAAAAGGCTTAATGTTGTGACATTTGGTTATACTGTCTCATTTCTTACAGTATCTCACTTAGAAAGCCATATATTCTTGACAAATGTTATAAAATAAAGATTTACTTTTAGCACTTACAACTTCATAGAGATGGCCATAGTTAATTAGGGAACATGCATACAATTCAGAGAAAAAATACCTTTAAGAAACAATTCATAAAGTATGATTGAAATCATTAGTGAACTTTTTTGAGTAATTTTTGTGTGAATAGCTGCTTTAAGCAAAATTATTATGGTCACTATAACTTAAAAGTGTTTAATTTTCTATTTTACTGAGCCTTGAAAATAGCACTTGCGAGTCTGCAGTACTTACGGTTTGGCAATCACAATATGCACAAATGAGTATGACTGAAAACCTCTTGGTAAAAAAGAACTGTCAACTCAGAATTCTACATCCAGCAAAATTGTCTTTCCAAAAATAAGGGGAAAATTAAGATAGTGCCAAATAAACAGAAGTTGAGGGAATCCATTACCACTGCAACTGCCCAAAAGGACTCTTTCAGATTAAAATGAAGACATGAAGCAAAAACCTGAAGGCAGATGAACATATAAAGATCTCCAATAAAGGCAACTACATGGGCAAAAATAACGGCCAGTATTTTTGGTTTGTAAGTGCACTTTTTATTTCCTACATGATTTAAAAGACAAATGCATGAAATAATTATAAATCTATGCTATTGCGAGCACAATGTATGAAGATATAATTTCTGATCACACCATAAAGACGGTGGGGAAAGAGCTCTATAGAAGCAGTTTTTGTATGCAACTGAAACTGGCACAAATTCAAAATAAATTGTTATAAATTTACAATGTCACATGTAATCCCCATGGCCAGAAAAAATACATATCTAAAAAAAGAACATGTGTGTGTGTGTGTATATAGATGATAGATAGATAGATAGATAGATATAGATATAGGCATACACAAGAAGAAATGGGACATAATCAAAATAGTTCACCAGACCAAAAAAGAAAAAAAATCAACTAAACACAAAACGCGGCAGTAACAGAGGAAATAAGAGCCAAAAAAAGGTATAAAACATACGTTTAATGAGCAAAGACACACATGACTGAATCAAATTAAAAAATAAGTCTCACGCCCTGTTTGGTATGGCTCAGTGGACTGAGTGCCAGCCTGAGAACAAAAGAACAGTGGGTTCAATTCCCAGTCAGGGCACATGCCTGGGTTGCAGCCCAGGTCCCCAGTAAGGGTGCCCAAAAGGCAACCACACATTGATGTTTCTCTCCCTTTCTTTCTCCCTCCCTTCCCCTCTCTAAAAATAAGTAAATAAATTCTTTAAAAAAATAAGTCTCAACAAAGAAATAAGACAAATTTAAAAAACAAATTTAGAACTAAAAATATGTATTAACCAAAAAATATGTTTAAGGGCTCTAACCAAAAGAATGAAGAGGACAGAGTAAAGAAAAAGTAAACTAGGAAACAGATAAACAAAAATTATTCAATATGAACAGCAAAGATAAAAAAGACTGAAAACAATACACAGAGACTCAGGGACCTATGGAACTATAATTCATCTAAAGTCTCTTTCATTGAAGTCTAAGAGGAAAGTACACATAGAACAAGGCTAAAAAAGTTCTAGAATAATAGCTAGAAGCTTCCCAAACATGTTAAGAAGACATAAATCTACATATCTGAGAAACTGAGTGAACCCCAAACAGAATAAACCCAAAGAAATGACTAAAACATAATTATAATTCTAAAAAATTATAAACAAAAGAAAAAAGCCCTGCCTGGTGTGGCTCAGTGAACTGAGTGCCACAGGCCTGCAAAGCAAATGGTCACTCCCTCAATTCCCAGTCAGGACACATGCCTTGTGGGCCAAGTCCCCAGTTGGGGGGGCCCAGGAGAGGCAATCACACATTGATGTTTCTGTCCCTCTCTTTCTCCCTCCCTTTCCCTCTCTTGAAAATGAATAAAATTTTTTTAAAAAAGAAAAATATGAAAGCAGCCAGAGAAAAATAACACTCCACCTAAAGAAAAAAATTACTTTAAAAGGCAGCAGACAGCTCATCAGAAACCATAAAGTCCAGAATAAGGTAGCATAGTATTATGTAAGTGCTGAAACAAAAGAACTGTTAACCAAAAGCAATATCCAACAAAAATAACCCTTAGGAATAAGGATAACTAAGAGAATTTGTCAGCAGAAGACCTAAAAGAATAGATAAAAGAAGTTCTTTAAGCAGAAATAAAAAAAAAAAAAACCTAAGGAGGAAAAGAGAAAGAACACAGTAAGCAAAAATGCAGATAAATACACTAGGCTATCCTTCTGTACCATACTATTTTTTAAAATCACTTAAGAGGGATATCCCGATTAAATTAGAATGGAACTATAATCATGGTAATGTTATAAAAGAGTAGGATCAAGCAATACAAATATGAAGGAGATGATGGGATTTGGAGTGAGATTTGCCATATACTCTAAGAACTAATGTATTTTATGTTGTAAGGATATGGGTTTACTGATTTTTATCATGTCTAATGTGTTTTTCAAATAGTATGCCATTTATTTATAATTTTGTCATATCTCCCCCCCCCATAATCTGTCTGGCAAAAGCTCCATTTGTCTTTGGAAATCCAGCTCAGATGTCACCTCCTTCAAGACTCTTTTACAGACTTCAGCAGAGAGAAGGTCTCTCTGCCTTTGATACTTTTATAAACAATGTATATTCCTGTTGTTGTACTTGTCATTTTGTACTTTTATTGTTTCTTCTTTTAAACTATGAGCTTCTTAGTTTAAAGAAATTACTTAAAATGTTTATGCCACAAAACATGAATCAGAATTAGATAAACTCACTAATGAGGTAGGAGAGCTCAAGAAGAAATTAGAAACAAGCCCTGGCTGGTGTGGCTCAGTGGACTGAGTGCTGGCTGGCGAAACAAAGGGCCACCAGTTGAATTCCCAATCAGAGCACATCCTGGGTTGTGGGCCCCCAGTAGGGAACACACGAGAGGCGACTACACATTGATGTTTTCCTCCCTCTCTTTCCCCCTCCCTGTCCCTCTCTAAAAAATAAATAAATAAATAAAATCTTTTAAAAAAGAAAAGGAAAGGGGACAGCTGATGGCAACTGGGAGAACTGTGGGTCCCAAAGTGTCTTAGTTTGAACAGGACTGAGACATCATTGCCCTGTGTACAGTGTTTCTTGTATCTTGTATCTTCTTCAATAAATGTCTCTATTTTTCATATTACATGGCTGGACAAATTCTGGACACACACACACACACACACACACAAAAACCTGAAAACAGGTGTTCACACAAAAACTTGCACACGAATGTTTATGGCAGCACTATCCCAATCACCAAAAGGTAGAAACCCAAATGCCCATCAGCTGATGAGTGGATAAACAAAATATGGTATATGCATGCAACAGTGTATTACTCAGCCATAAAAAGAAATGAAGTATTGATATGTGCTACAATAAGGGTAAGTGTATGCTGAAACAGTATGCTAAGTGAGATGCCAGACATAAAAAGTCACACATTTTATGATTCCATTTATATGAAAAAGTCCAGAGTCCACAGCAACAGAAAACAAATGAGTGGTTGCCAGGAACTGGGGGAAAAGAAGAAATAGGGAATAACTACATTAGGGTACAAAGTTTCCTTCTGGGGTGATATGAACCCCAGAAACTAGACAGTGGTGACTGTTGCACAGCACTTGAAGTACTAAATGTCACAGATTGCAAAGTTTATGTTAACTGTATTATATTGTATTTTTAAAATCAAAGCACATGTGGAAGTGGGCTCCCTAGGGTCACACCTCCTTCTAGGAGCCTATTAAATTGAAAAGAGCTGAGATCCAGTCACCTTTCTCTTTGGCTTCCTTCTGGCTTTTTTCCTCTTTCACAAGGCTGGACTGACAAAGTGAAAAAGACCTAAGGAGAGCTCTCACTAGCCACCAAGACCTGAAGGATTGTGGAGATTGTCAGAGACCAGCTCTGCAGGCAGAGGAATTTTCCAGATCTAGCTGTTCTTGGGAAAAGGCCTTTCTTTACTTGCATTCAAAATGGTTATTACCCAAAACTCTGTGGGCCAACAAGGAATTAAAGGAGACTATGGTAGCAGGCCGTCTATACCCAAAATGAGAGGATTTCTACACAGTACTAGATTAGGACTATACTGGGGTTTGAGCCCCATGGTAGGGACTAGCTAGATATCGACCCCACATGATTTGCCTTCCTCCTGGGCACATCTGGATGGTATTTCCCAGCCCTCTAGCAGTTAGGTATGGCGCCAGGACTGAATTCTGGCAATGGAATATGGGGGGGGGGGGGGGGGGTGATTAAGCCATTTCCAAACCTGACCCAGCAAAACCTCCTGCAAGATCCCCCACTTGCCTCAGGTGACCTTGGAACTGTGTTTAGAAAATACTATGGCCTCTACTAGTCTGGGCTATTTTGAATGCATGTTACAGCAACTAATGTTCTTTACTATAGAAGACTACTAGCATTAGAGCTAGTAATAAAATCTTCTCTTATTGGTCAAAGGCAGGACTCAGATGTTCCTAAGTCACCTGAACAAAATCATTTTGGTGTCACACCTCTGAAATAGCTTAAGGAATTTTTTAAATACTGTTTCTAAACCCTGCTTTTAAAAACATTCCTGAAGGTCTCAAGTAGTCATGAAAATTAGAAGATTTAACATTACTTTGTCACCTCTGCTTTGCTGAAATACTGGCACAGAAACTGTGTAGCTTGTTGATCTCCAACAAGTTAAGGGTTAATGGATTTGTGCATCTGCTACTCAGATTTACTGGTAGGAAGTACTGATACATTAAAATTGGTACAACTAAAGTATCACAGAATTTCAAAATGTGATCTCCTTGGACTGACTTTGTTCTTTTTCTTTTTAAGATTTTATTTATTTATTTTTAGAGAGAGAGAAAGGGAGGGAGAAAGAGAGGGAGAGAAACAGCAATGTGCAAGATACAAGGATTGGTTGCCTCTCATTTGCCCCCAACCAGGGGCCCGGCCCAGGAACAAGGCATGTGCCTGAACCAGGAATGGAACCTGTGACCTTTGAGTTCACAGGCTGGTGCTCAATCCATCGAGCCACACCAGCCAGAGCCTGAGTTTGTTCTTAATTACATTCTAAAACCTAGGGAGACTATATGATGTTCTAAGCAAGTTACTTAATAAAGAAAACCACAAAAATTTCCCTAGAGGGAAAAATGCATGAATTAAATAAAGCCTCCTTTTCAAGCTTAACAAAGTGAAAGAACAGTTCAGTAACACCAACAAACCAAAGGTCAAGGCATGTCTTTTTTATTATATTTCTTTCTAAAAGCAGATGGAAACACTAAAAAAGATGAACTATATTTTCACACATTCCGTGCATGTACCTTTAAAATATAATGATAATTAACCATTATTGAGCACTTCTTAGTATCTGGCTTTGTAATAAGTGTTTTACATGGGTTAATTGATTAAATCTTCACAATAACCCTATGAAATAGGTAATAATATTATCTCCATTACATATACATGGGATAACTGAGGCTTAGAAAACTTAAGTAACTTGCCTCAGGTCACAGAGTTGGAATTTGAAGTCAAAGAATAACTCAATCACTCTACATTCACACAGAAGTATATATTTGGTTTTATATACAATTCTAGAACCTGAAGATATAGCAGTGAGAAAAACAAACTCAAATTCCTCTCCTCATGAAACATGTATTTTAATGTAGAGGAATGACAATAAACAGCAAATAAGTGATACTAATGGGTGAATAAAAAGAGGGAAAGAGAATGATTGAGTGTTACTTTTATTTTTTTATATATTTTATTGATTATGCGATTACAGTTCTATTCCCCCCCTTCATTCCCCTCCACTCTGCACCCCCCCCAATATCCCCCCCTTTATGACCACGTGTCTCAAGTTCTTTGGATTCTATATTTCCCATACTATTCTTGCCCTCCCCCTATCTATTTTCTACCTACCATCTATGCTACTTATTTCCTGTACCTTCTCCCCCTTCTCCTTCTCCCACTCCCCTGTTGCTAACCCTCCATGTGATCTTCATTTCTATGGTTCTGCTCCTGATCTAGCTATCCTCTTAGTTTGCTTTTGTTTTAGGTGTGGTTGTTAATAACTGTGAGTTTGCTGTCCTTTAACTGTTCATCTTTTTTATCTTCTTTTTCTTAGATAAGTCCCTTTAACATTTCATATAATAAGGGCTTGGTGATGATGTAGTCCTTGAATTTGATCTTATCTGAGAAGCACTTTATCTGCCCTTCCATTCTAAATGAAAGCTTGGCTGGGTAGAGCAATCTTGGATGTAGGTCCTTGGATTTCATGACTTGGAATACCTCTTTCCAGCCCCTTTTTGCCTGTAAGGTCTCTTTTGAGAAATCAGCTGACAGTCTCATGGGAACTCCTTTGTTAGGTGACTGTCCCCTTATCTCTTGCTGCTTCTAGAATTCTCTCCATCATTTTAATCTTGGATAATGTAATGATGATGTGCCTTGGTGTGTTCCTTCTTGGGTCCAACTTCTTTGGGACTCTCTGAACTTCCTGGATTTCCTGGAAGTCTATTTCCTTTGCCAGATTGGGGAAATTCTCGTTTATTATTTGTTCAAATAAGTTTTCCACTCATGGCTGTTCCTCTTCCCCTTCTGGTACCCCTATAATTCTGATGTTGGAACGTTTAAAGATTTCCTGGAGGTTCCTAAGCCTCTCCTCATTTTTTTGAATTCTTGTTTCTTCCTTCTTTTCTGTTTGGTTGTTTCTTTCTTCCTTCTGGTCCACTCTATTGATCTGAGTCCCAGTTTTCTTTCCATCACTGTTGGTCCCCTGTGCATTTCCCTTCATTTCACTTGGTGTAGCCTTCATTTTTTCATCTAATTTGAGACCAAAATCAACCAGTTCTGTGAGCATCCTGATCACCAGTGTTTTGAACTGTGCATCTGAAAGTTTGGCTATTTCTTTTTTTTTTTTTTCTAAATATTTTATTTTTTTATTTTTCGAGAGAGGGGCAGAGAAGGTGAGAGTGGGAGAGAAATATCAATGTATGGTTGCCTCTTATGTGTCCCCTGCTGGGAACTGGCCTGCAACCCAAGCATGTGCCCTGACTAGGAATCGAACCGTGATACCCTAGTTCACAGGCCTGCGCTCAATCCACTGAGCTACGCCAGCCAGGGCCTGGCTATTTCTTCATCGCTTAGATTTATCGGCTCTGGGGCTCTAAGTTCTTCTTGAGCCGTGTTTTGATCTGTTCGTGCTGGTTTGGCTGAAGGGTTCGTTGTTATCAGACTTCCGTGAAGTTCAATTTTCTGTGGTTTTGGCTGCATTTTTGTTCCTAAAACTTTGTTGTTTTAAAACTTAGTTGTGGGAGGAGGCACAGTGCTTCCACCTACGCCTCCACCTTGGCGGAAGTCCTCAAGAGTGTTACTTTTAAAAGCCTGATTAAGGAAGGTCTCTTTGAGGAGGTGATAGCTAAACAGACCTGAATAAAATGAGGAAACCAGATGTATACACACATACACACACACACACACACACACACAGCCTTTCCAGAAAAAGTCCAGCCATTGTCAAATAGAACAAAAACAGTTTGTGGAACATTGACGTAACCTGGCAGCCAAGGAGAGTGGACTGAAAGTGCATGTGTGAACAATGATGACTTCACTGTACTAGTCAGTGGGGTGGTAGATGTCACTGAGTGAGCATGTGCACTATGATTCAGATTCAAAATGACTGAGCAAGTAGAGCAATGAATCTGCATCAGATCTTGCATTAATCCTGAACAGTCCGCCACAGAAATTACTCAAATGATTCAGGCCACAGCTATGGACAACTAGTGATTGGCAGCTTCATCACGACAATGAGCCAATTCATGAATCATGCCTCATGCTGAGTTTTTTGGCAAAACATCAAATCACCCAGGTGACTCAGCCCCCCTAACAGTCCAGATTCAGTGCCCTGTGACCTCTGGCTTTTCCCAAAACTAAAATCGCCTTGGAAAGGTGCTATATCTGAGACTCCATCAACCTGGCTAACACTGTTTAACCTGCCTTAGAGATCCAGAGGTTTTAAACCACCCAACTTACTGCAGAGTCACCAAAATATGAAACCGGAAAAGCCACATTGGGGCTGCCTGTCACCTACCAAACTCAATAAGCAGAGACAGGAACTGAATCTTTACGGGCGCCTTATTCAAATGTCCAGTGATCTGAAAAGACGGTGGGTTTGTACTCTAACAGACCATATTAAATTTCATTTTAAAATGGCCGTTTTTATAAGAACAAAGTGTGGGTAAAGGGTTTGGAATTCTGCAAAAAGTTAATTAGATTTAAAAACTGCAGCATTCTGGCCCTGGGCGGAGGTCTTTAGCTGGGTCCTAGGCTGGTGGTCATCTCACCCTGGAGCACAATGGCTTAGATACCATCTTGATTACTTGAGACCTGGGGAGGCCCAAAGGTGGAACTGCTTATTGATCTCCTGGAGTCAGGGTGGGCTGTACCTGCAGTTCCTGAAACAATAGCTTTTCACATGAATTAACTACTAGGCTTATTAACTATTACCTTAAACTAAAATTTTCCCACTCTTGAGTTCCCCCATCTTTACAGGCCCACCCAAGCTGCCTTTCCAAAAGAATGGCTGCTCTTGGTTCCTGTATCATATCAAACAAGCAACTGCTGGCTTCAGTGAGCCCTAATGGCAGCCAGATTAGAGTCACAGCTTGGCTTCACCTGGGAATCTCTAAGCCCAGCACAAGTAGCAGCCATCTCAGATTGCTTCACAGCTCAGGCAGGGTCTCCTGGGCAAAACTCATGTAAGAGCTGACCTTAGCCTGTCCCACCTAGTAAACTCCAGGACCAGCACACCCAGTGGATAAGCTACAGACCACTTTGGAGCATCATCACCCTACCCCTGTACAGTTGATCCTCCATGGAAGGTGCAGGTTGGTGTTCAGTGATCAGAGCCAGTCCTTGCAAATGACTGGCCTAGGTAAATCCCTCCCATTGATCTGCCAACAGCAACCAAGACTCAACTACAAGAGAAGAATGTACTCAGCCCACACAGGGGGCACACCTCGAGTTCCCAGCTTAGGTGAGAGGGGAGGCTGTACCACTGGACCCTACAGGACACCTACTACATTAGGCCACACTACCAAGACATGGAGTCAAAGCAGCTCTACCTGATACATAAACAAACACAGGGAGGCTGCCAAAACGAGGAGACAAAGAAACATGGCACAAATGAAAGAACAGATAAAAACTCTAGAAAAAGAGCTAAAATGGAGATAAGCAAACTATCAGATACAGAATTCAAAACACTGGTTATAAAAGGACGCTCAAGGAACTTAGTGAGGACCTTAACAGCATAAAAAAGACCCAGTCAGAAACAAAGGATACACTAATTGAAATAAAGAACAATTTACGAGGAAACAACAGTAGAGTGGGTGAAGCCTACAATCAAATCAATGATTTGGAACATAAGGAAGCAAAAACTACCATGCAGAACAAAAAGAAGAAAAAAAATCCAAAAACATGAGGACAGTATATACAGCCTCTGGGACAACTTTAAGAGATCCAACATTCACCTCATAGGGGGGGCCAGAAGGAGAAGGGAAAGAGCAGGGAATTGGAAATCTGTCTGAAAAAATAATAAAAGAAAACTTCCCTAACATGGTGAAGGAAATAGATACACAAGTCCAAGAAGCACAGAGAGTCCCAATGATGATGAATGCAAAGAGGCTCACTCTAAGATACATCATTATTAAAAGGCCAAAGGTGAAAAATACGGAGAGCCTCTTAAAAGCAGCAAGAGAAAAGAAGTTAGTTACCAGAAAGATGCCAGATGGGGGGGTGGAGGGGAGAATGGGTAAATAAGTGAGGGGATTAAGAAGTACAAATAGGCAGTTACAGAGTAGCCATGGGGATGCAAAGTATAGTATAGGAAATGAAATAGCCAAAGAACTTACATATGCATGACCCATGGACATGAACAATGGTGGAGGGATTGCCTGAGGGAGTAGGAGGTGCCCCCAATAGGAGACAAAAAGAGAAAATATCAGGACAACCGTAATAGCATAATTGATAAAATCTAATTTCTTTTTTCTTTTCTTTTTTTTTTTTTTTTTTTTTTTTGAAAAAAAAAGAGCCCTGGCTAGTATGGCTCAGTGGATTGAGTGCCTGCCTATGAACCAGAAGGTCATGGTCAAATTCCCAGTCAGGGCACAAGCCTGAGTTGTGGGCCAGGTCCCCAGTTGCAGGCGTGTGAAAGGCAACTGATTGATGTTTCTCTCTCATGTTTCTGTCCCTCTCTTTCTCCCTTCCTTCCCCTTTCTCTAAAAATAAATAAGTAAAATCTTTTACAAATTAAAAAAATAAAAGACTAAAAGCAGAGAAATGCAGTTGAGTTAGTATGACAACTAAGACAAAAGTTTATAAATGCTGAATTAAGGTGATGACAGTGAGAATAAAGATTTGAAAGATGTCATGAAGGTAGAATCAGCAGAACCTGAACAAGGGGATTAGAGGAGGAGAACTCAAGGATCACAAATGGATGGATGGATGGATGGATGGATGGAAGGAAGGAAGGAAGGAAGGAAGGAAGGAAGGAAGGAAGGAAGGAAGGAAGGAAGGAAGGGGCACATTTTAAAGGAGAAATAATAAATTCTGTTTGAATGATATAGTAAGCCACTGGCCTTCTAGAAATCCAAGTCTAGCATCCTGTTCAGACCTTAATCTTAAATATCAGCACAGTATAGTACAAAGTATAACAGGCATTGATCCATGTCATGATAAATGGAAAAGAAAGTCATTGGTGAGAGGTGGGTGCTTATTGATCAGCTAGGCTCTTATTCCCTGAATGAATGGAATCCATCCAGTCTCCGACACACAAAACCGAAATGTTTACCTTTTCAAAATCAAGTAATTACAAGTTATGAACTTTTGAGGACACTATTAAATTATGAAAATCACGAATGTTAGAATCACAAATGCTAAAAGTCTATGATGGAAACAGTAAGCACAGAAATGGCAATATACAGCTAAGGGAAAAGATTAGTCCTAGAGACTCAGCTCACTCTGATAGAAGATCCTAAGGGAAAGAAAGGGTTGTCAATGAACATGTATAAAGGACCCATGGGCAAAGCCAAAGTGGGGCAGGATTGAGGGTGGGAGGTGGGGGTGGGTGGGGAAGGGGAAAGTGGTGGTGGGAAAATGGAGACAATTGTACTTGAACATTAATAAAAAATATGATTAAAAAAAGGTTCTGTGGCCCTGGCTGGTATAGCTCAGTGGATTGAGCGTGGGCCTCAGAACCAGACAATCGAGGTTCGATTCCCAGTAAGGGCACATGCCTGGGTTGTAGGCTGGTTCCCTGCGGGCCACTTCCCAGCAGGGGATGCACAAAAGGCAACCATACATTGATGTTTCTCTCCCTCTCTCCTTCCCTTCCCCTCTAAAGATAAATAAATTTTTAAAAAATCACTTAACAAAAAAAAAAGGTTCTGTGACACAATACCATGAATAAAGAGTGCCAGAGACCCTTGTTCCACATCCTAAGCACTTGCCACAAATAGGGAAGCCCCCTAAAAAAATAGAGTACAATTAAGGAAAAAGCTAAGGGCAAAGGACATATCCACCAGGAACATTTAGGAAACAGGAAATCAAACAAAGACACACGGGAAGCAGTCACACAAATAGAACTGGAATGGACATGGTGACAAAAGAAAATATCAAGTAGGAACACATGGTCAATAATGACAAACAGTTCACAGAGGTCAGGGAGGATGAGGACTAGGAGAAGACTATCAGATTTAATCATTTAAAAGTCCCTGAGATTGCTATGTATCTCTCTGTGTAATTCTTTCACCATGAAAAGTCTTCACAAGTAGCCATGCATTGTTTTTTTTAATTTCAAAAGACATTTTAGTATCCATCATGGTACATTCGTGCCATGGAAAACTATACAACAATGAAAAAGAACCAACTATTTCCACAAACAACAACATAGATGGACCTCACAAACAAGATTTGAATAAAAGAATCTAGTCACAAAAGAGTACAAACTGGCCCTGGCTGGTGTAGCTCAGTGGATTGAACTCAGGCCTGTGAACCAGACAATCACAATTCGATTCCCAGTCAGGGCAGGGCACATGCCTGGGTTGCAGGCCAGTTCCCTGAAGGCCAGTTCCCAAAAGGGGACGCACAAAAGGCAACCATACATTAATGTTTCTCTCCCTCTCTCCTTCCCTTCCCCTCTAAAGATAAATAAATAGAATCTTTTAAAAAAAAGAGTACAAACTGTATAATTTCATTTATATGAAGCTCAAGAGGAGGTAAAACTAATCCATGGTGATGGAGGCTGGGAAAGTGGTTACCTTTTGAGAAGGTTCTATGGTACTGAAAATGTTTTACATTTTGATGTAAGTAGTGGTCACATGGGTATATTCATCCTATAAAAATTCATTGGCTGAATGAACATTTGATTTGTACTTAAGTCACACCTCAATAAAAAAGTAAATAAACAAACACACAAATTTACTGGTGACCTTGAAAACGTCAGTTTTAAGAGAGTTTAATTACATGTAGAAGCCAAACCATAATATAAGAAATGTATACAAGGTGAGGAACCCGATTCATTTTTCAAGATGGTTACTGGTGAAGCAAAGAGATAACAAAGTAGCTTAGGCAGGTTACACAATTCAGGGAAATGTGTTGTTTTGTTTTTATTTTAAGGTTTAAGACAATGAGAAAATAACACACATAAGAAGAGCAAACGAGATGGGATGAAATCAAGAACCTAGGTAGAGGGATTGGCCTCGGAGAGGGTGATGAATACTTCTTTCCCTGAGACTGAGCAAAGGAGAAGTGAACACAGAAATCCTAATATAAAGGAGAAAAATCAAGTAATCTTGAACTCTTTAGTGAAAAACATGCGATAAAGTCAACTGGACCAGGTAAATTGAGTAAGGAAAGGATCTGGGCTTTAAATACTTTTTTAAAGTTTTGAATAAGTACTGTGGAAAATATAAAAGGCAAGGATGAGGGGGAAATTACAGCAATAGGACAATGCTCAGTGGCCTGAAAACAAGGGCAGAAAGAGCGGATGGTGCACTCTATCCAGGGCTGGGTGGAGAATAAAAGGTGGAAGAACAAAAGGAGAAAAAATTCTAAGTGCTAGCATGTGCATCACTGAAACTGTTGTAAGGAATGATGTGTAAAAAAAAAAAACTTGTTGGGAAAGAGGCAGGAAATCTAACAAGTGTTGAAAGATTCAAGGATGAAGTCAGTAGGGTCTCAGTGCAAAAGGAAAGCTGTCAGTAGAGTTCATTACAGAACATTTTCCTGCAATTCCCACAAGATCAAAGACCACTTATTCGCCTTTCACTGAACTTCCTACCACTACTAGTGGCAACTTCTCCCCATAGAACTGACCTTTAACCCCTACTTCTAACTACACCTACGCTTGTTAATAAATTATATAAACACATCCCGTCCATTAAGAAACTCCATGAATTTTTTTTTCACTGCTTTCTGTCTTTTCCCATCAACATGTTTTCGGTGGAAAACTCTTAGAAAGCAGAGCCTATATCTATAAATTCCCTGTTCACAGCATTGGGCTTGGGATTCCGCACATGCAACTGTTTTTTAAAAGAAGTATTTTCTCGTAAAACAGATCGTTACTGAGAAGAACTTTTAAAAAAGACTCTGAACACACACACTCCCATCAAAGTAGAGTGATAGCCAAATCAGACAGTGCTTAGGAATAACATGCGTTTTTATAACTGTCAAAACAGTCCCTAGGAACTAGGACGACATTTACCATATAATACTGACCTTTCCTACCTCACAGTATTTACCCCGCTAGGTAACTCGTCGGACCCGTTTTCATAAACCTATTCTTTACAGCGCATTGACCCCCAGTCTACATTCAGCGTCCCGTCTTCCCGTCCAGAACTCCTGACTACGAGCGCCCACAGGACCACTTCCCGCCCCGCTACGCCCCCCTTTCCCATTGAACCCCAACCCCTCAGGGCCAGTTCTCCGCTCCCCACTTTCCCGCCGCTGCAGACCTCCCCACTCCTGCCGCGGAGCCGCTCCGTCCCCACCCCTCCAATGCCCCAACCCGTCTTCCCGCCCGAGATCCCCTCCCCCACCGCTTCCATTCGGCGGCCCCTGCGGCCTCCGCCTCCGGGACCCCGGCCCGCCCTACCTGCTCCTTGACCTCGGGCCCCGCGGGCCCGCTGCGCTCCTCCAGTCGCTGCCTCCCAGGCGGCGCTCGCCGGCGCTGGGGCAGCTCGGCCGCCCGCTGAGCCCCGTCCTCCCCGCAGGCGGCCGCCGGCGGCTGGGGTCGGTCGCGGCAGCGACTCCGCTTCATGTCTGCGGCTGGGCCCCGCGGGCGTCAGCGCCGCGACTCCCCCGGCCCCGCGCTGCTCCGGGCCGCAGCGCCGCCGCGCCAACCACCGCTCGCCGCCACCATGGCCCGGCGGGCGCCCCAAGCCGCCGACCCCAGCTCGCAGCTCCCCGCGCTTCCTGGGGCCTCGAGCGCCGCGGCCTCTTCGGCGCGTCTCAAGCGGGAGGGAGCATCGCCGCCGCCCCTCGTCCTCTTCCACCCGACACGCGCGCGGCCGGCCACCCGCCGCCGACGGCCCCACCGCCCGCGGCCCGCCCGCCTCCGGCCGGGCCCCACCCCCGCCCTCCCCGGGCGCGCGCGCACGGGGAGCCCGCCCGCCGCCGCCCGTCGCGCGAGGTGTCCCGCGCACGCGTCGGCGAACGGTCGCGAGAGACCCGCCCGTGGCCCCCGAGTGCGGCGGGGCGAGCGGAAGGGGGCGGGGCCCCGCGCTCATTGATGCTTCCACTCACCCATTCATGAAAAAGTGTGCTGGGCGCAGGGGAGTGCCAGTAGGTGTCCGAACTGAGTCACCACCGATCGGTGTCTGCAGGGAGCTAGTGGGGAGGGACTGGGAGCGGGAAGGGGGCATCTGTGCAACGAATTAATGAAGCACTAATGTGTGCCTTTTTATTGCCGCTTTGACCTAGTCTTCACATCACACTTCGGAGGCGGGTCTGCTCATTCTCACGTTACAGATAAGGAGACCGAGGTGAAATGACATGCACTCTGGCAAATCAGTGAACAAATTCCACGAGACACAAATTCTGGCTTTTCTGTCCCTTTCCACTGTTTCTTGCTGCTTCCAGAAAGTAAGCCGGGATGTGCAAAACCCTGTAAAAGAGGAAGAAGTGATGGATTCCTTCTGGGGGAAGAGGAGGACAAAAAGGCTTCCGGAACGATTCCCATAATTCCCCAGCGACAATGAAGTCAGCATGTTATAACCCAGTCCAGCCTGCCCACCGCCAGTCCAGCTGTGGCCTGAGCTGCCTTCCCGTGACTCATCTGATCAGCAACGTGGCTGTAGATCAGCACTGTCTGGCATCCTCCTGATTTCAGCTCGTCTGCCACAACGTCGTATTTTTCCCTAGTTCTAACTCTGAATGCTGCACCCATTTTCCTGGGTCTCCTCCCTGAACCCTTCCTGAAAAATAACAGCTAATATTATAGAGTATCTAGTGGACCTATAGACACTGCATTCAATTCACACATACAAACAACAGGTAAGCTATGTTTTTTCCAATTTACAGTTGAGAAACTGAGGCTCAAGTTATATAACATGCTAAATATGATATCGCTAATAAACGGAAGGTCAGGATTCAAACCAATACCTGTCAGATACCAGAGCCTAAACACACAACCCATGTACTCCATAGCTTATTACCAGTCTTCTGTATCACCTGTTTCACTTCCTCGCTACCATCCATCCAGTTGCCTCAGTCAGAAACCTGGAAGTCATCCTAGACTCCTTCCTTACCTTCTTGCCCCCACATCCAATTAATAAACAAGTCCTGTTGCTTCTGTAATCTTACTATTTCTTCAGTCTGCCTCCTCTTTCCATCCCACTGGCCCCACCTCAGCTCAAGTCATCTTCTCTCACCTTTTTGACTAGGTAAGCTTTCTAACTGGTTCATCTACATCCACTCTCTTTCTCTTCAAATCATCCTCCAAAATGCCTTTACAAGAATCTTCATGTAACATGTTACCCTAAATTTACTATGGTTGACAAGGCCATCCAAAATCTGGCCTCTACCTACCTTACCTTCTATTAATCCCAACTGTATAGAATTATGTTAGCTGTTTATAGTTCCCTTGCATGTACAGGGTTTGCTACATTCTTAGTACAAACAATAGAAACAAACTCTGACCATCCTAAGCCTAAGAAGGAATTTATTGAAAAGCTATATAGAGGGGCTCACAGAACTGAATAGAGATTAAAGAAGCAGGCATATGAAACGCAGGAAACAAGGATCCTCTACAGACTACAAATCAGGGACAATTTCAGGACATTGCTGTCACCACCATTCTCACACCACCACCAGATAATATGCTGTGTTGCTGCCACCCACCTCTGCAAAGGGATTCTAACTTCTTTATAACTGAATCACCACTCCAAATTCAGTCTCTGGCAAGAGAATCCACTGACTCAGCCTTGGTAACTTAGGAATCGGAACTCCATTCTAACTTTTCATCTTCCATTATAGGGACAGGGAAGTCAGTGTGCACACAGACTCTAAGGTAGATCTTATGATCTACTCCCTCCCCAGTATTTATGCCTCTATGTGATTCCCCTTTTCTTGAGTGTAGGTAGGATATGTGACTTCCTTCTGATTAATAAATTATATAGTAAAGGTGATGTCATATCCCTCTATGTTGCATTACATTATATGAGTCTATCTTACTAGCAGACTCACTCTCACTCCCCTTATGGCCTTGAAGAAGCAAGGTACTATGTTCTGAACTGCCCTTGGAGAGGACCACATGGCAGGACATTGCAGGCAACCCATAGGAGTTAGGGAAAGCCTCTCATCCAAGAGCCAGCAAAAAACAATAACAAAAAACCCGAAGTGTTAAGTCCTACAACCATAAGGAAATTAATTCTGCCAACAACCTGAATGAGCTTGGAAACAGACCCTTCTCCAGGTAAGAGCATAGCTCAGCCATTCCTGGACTCTTGATCTACAGAAACTGTGAGATAAGTATGTGTTATTTTAAGCTGATAAGTTTGTGGTAATTTATTACATAGTAATAGAAAATAAATACAGCCAGATAGTCACTTCCTCAGCCTCTCACCTGCCAGAGATGGCCACATGACACATTCTGGCCTGAATCCACCCTCATCCCTTCTTCCTCAGTTTAATAAATAACAAGCTTTTTTTTTTTCAGTTGCTCAGGCCAAAATCTCAGAATGATCTTTGAGTCTTCTCTCTGTCATGTCATCTATTCCACTACCAAATCTTATGCAAATTAAGAGGCTATTACAATTATTTGGAAGAAAGGTGATGATTGATAACAAGCATTATGAAAGTGGTAGTGGCGATGGAAGAAAGTAGATGGAATTTAGAGAGACTCAGAAAGTAGAAACAGGACCTGTTGTCTGCATCTAGGTGGAGAGAAAGAGCAAGACCTTGAGAATGATTTCCAAGTTTCTGGCTTAGGTAACTGAGACAGGGGACAGTGAAGAAGAATTGTGAAGGAGGCTGTGATTAATTGTTTTAGATGTGTTTGCTCTTAATTGCCAGTGAGATACTCAAGTGAAGATGTTCAATGAACTATTGATTAAATTGATTTGGAGCTCAGGTCTGAGAGCTACCGGTATTTAGATGTGTTACTAATATAAACTGTTCCATAATCTTAGAGTATAAATGGGATGACATCACTTTTCTTTTTTCTAGTTAGTCACTCAGGCCCCTCCTGTCACATTATCAGAAAGGCTGGTATCTCTTTAATCATCTAAAAACTCCAAGGTTCTTATATATTCTAAAAGATAAATATGGCAATTATCTATTGTTAATTTTTTTAAAGCCAAAATATGTGACTTAAAATAGCAATCATTTATTTAGTTGACAACTCTGGGCCAACTGGATAGTTCTTATGGTCTGAGGGAGTTTAGCTGGTCACTTGCCAGGCTTACAAACTCAGCTACAGTCGGCTTAGGACCGGCTGGTGGCTACATAATCTAGAATGGCCTTTCTCACATGTCTGGCAACTGGTCTAGCAATGAGAGCAACAAAGTCATGTATATCTTATCCAGCAGGCTAGCTTACACTTCACGTGACAGCAGTGGCAGGGGTCCCAAGAATAGAAAAACACAGCAAGCCTCAATGTGACAGTGTTCTTTCTTGTTTTTAATCCTTACCTGAAGATATATATTGATTGATGAGAGAGAGAGGGAGAGAGAAACATCAATCAGTTGCCTCCCATACCGTGTCCCAACCAGAGACTGAACATGCAACCTAGGTATGGGCCCTCACTGGGGAATGAACCTACAACCCTTTGGTAAATGGGGCAATGTTCCAACCAACTGAGCCACCCAGCCAGAGGAAGAGCACTTTTTATGTCTTTCTTGGTGAAACATTAACAACTGTGTCATTGCCTAAGCAAGTCATAAGTCACAAAGCAAGTCATTGCCAAAGCAAGTCATTGCCAAAGCAAGTCAATGTGGGAGGGGACTAAAGTTACATGGAAAGAAGAAATAGATTCAGATGGGGGAGAATTTGTGGCTATCTCTGCAGTATACTCCAGGAAGTCCAACTTCCATAGCCTAAGCCAGCTAAAACTAGATGAGCTCATTAGCATCATTCCTTCCCGGGACCATGTTATGAACTGAATGTTTGTATCCCCACAAATTCATATTGAAGCCCTAACCCCCAGTGTAACTATATTTGGAGATGGAGCCTCTAAGGAAGTAACTAAGGTTAAATGAAGTCATAAGGGTAGGATCCTGATCCAATAGGATTATTATCCTTATAAGACGAGGCACCAGAGAACACTTTCTCTCCCCAACCCCAGGCACGCATGCACCATAAAAGGCCATGTGACTGCAGAGTGAGAAAGTGGCTGTCTACAAGCCAGAAACTGAGATCTTAACCAAAACCAAATGGGCGGGACCCTTGATCTTGGACTCTTAGCCTCTAGAACTGCAAGAAAATAAATTTATGTTGTTTAAGCCATACAGTCTATGTTATTTTGTTATGGCAGCCCAGGCAGACTAAAACAGACAACATAACAAGGTCCTCCCAATCCAAACAAGGTTTTTTGAAGGAATAAAACCCCATTACCTCAGTCCACAGCCAGCCAGCGAAGCCCAGGTCTGAGTTCCCACAACTGAAGCTCTTGTCCTGTACCTTTTCAGGTACTACACATAGCCCCGTCACTTGCCAGGGAAACAAGCAGTCCCAGGGCAAGTTTCCCAAGGATCCCACATCCTAGGGACCTGCAGTTATTCCTCTTTTTTTTTTTTTTTATTTTATTTTATTTTTATTTTTATTTTTTTTTATTTTTTATTGATTATGCCATTACATTTGCTCTATTCCCCCCTCCCTTCCCCTCCACCCTGCATACCCCTCCCCCACCATTTCCCCCTTTAGTTCATGAACATGTGTCTCAAATTCTTTAGATTCTGTATTTCCCCCTACTATTCTTACCCTCCCCCCTATCTATTTTCTATCTACTGTCTATACTACTTATTTTCTGTACCTTCTCCCCCCCTTCCCCTCCTCCCACTCCCCTGTTGCTAACCCTCCCTGTGATCTTCATTTCTATGGTTCTGCTCCTGATATAGCTATCCTCTTAGTTTGCTTTTGTTTTAGGTGTGGTTCTTAATAACTGTGAGTTTGCTGTCCTTTCACTGTTCATCTTTTTTATCTTCTTTTTCTTAGGTAAGTCCCTTTAACATTTCATATAGTAAGGGCTTGGTGATGATGAACTCCTTGAATTTGACCTTATCTGAGAAGCACTTTATCTGTCCTTCCATTCTAAATGAAAGTTTTGCTGGGTAGAGCAATCTTGGTTGTAGATCTTTGGTTTTCATGACTTGGAATACCTCTGTCCAGCCCCTTCTTGCCTGTAAGGTCTCTTTTGAGAAATCAGCTGACAGTCTGATGGGAACTCCTTTGTAGGTGACTGTCCCCTTAGCTCTTGCTGCTTCTAGGATTCTCTCCTTCATTTTAATCTTGGCTAATGTAATTATGATGTGCCTTGGTGTGTTCCTTCCCGGGTCCAACTTCCTCGGGACTCTCCGAGCTTCCTGGATCTCTCGGAAGTCTATTTCCTTTGCCAGATTGGGGAAATTCTCCTTTATTATTTGTTCAAATAATTTTTCAACTGGTGGTTGTGCCTTTCCCCCCTTCTGGTACCCCTATAATTCGGATGTTGGAACGTTTAAAGATGTCCTGGAGGTTCCCAAGCCTCTCCTCATTTTTCTGAATTCTTATTTCTTCATTCCTTTCTGCTTGATCATCTTTTTCTTCTGTCTGGTCCTCTCCCTTGATTTGAGTCCCAATTTTCTTTCCATCACTATTGGTATCTTTTGTATCAGCATTCATTTCAATTAATTTAGCTTCCATATGTTTCTCTAATTTGTGACTAAAATCCACCAGTTCTGTAAGGATCTTTATAACCAGTGTTTTGAACTGTGCATCTGAAAGACTGGCTATTTCTTCATCACTTAGGTCTATCGGTTCTGGGGCTCTGAGTTGTTCTAGAGCCATTTTTGGTTTATTCGTGCTGTTTAGTGAGCGGAGCGAAGCCTTAGTTGTTTACCAGGACGGGGCGACCCAGGTCGCTGGTTTGTGACGCTGTGTGTGGGGGCGGGGTCAGAGAGGGAGCGATGGCGTTCCTCTCCGCTAGCCCAGCGCCTCCAGTCACTCAAACGCCTCGGGCTTGCTTATCCGATCCTAATTTTGCGAGCCTGCTGCACCGCGCGGGTTTCCCTTCTCACTGGTTTCTCCGCACGTAAATGCACGCGACTGAGCGACCCACCGCGTCTATTCCCTGTGCGCTCCGGCAGCCAGCTCGCTGGCGATCAGCCCTCAGTTGCCTGCGCGCCCCGCGCACCGCCCCGGGAGTTTTTTCTTGCTAACCTGCTCTGCTTCTGGCCTCGCTCCTCGTACCGGTCCAGCCGAGTATCTAGTTGTCCTTTGGACTCCGTATTGTCGATTTTCCGTGTGGCTTGGTTGTGACTGCTGTTAAAAATAGTTGTTCTTAGATTTGGTTGTGCACAGAGGCGAGGTGGACCCTCCACCTACTTCTCCATCTTGGCGGAAGTGACCAGTTCTTCCTCTTAAACATTCAAAACAGAGAGGGGTCCCTTGGCGATGATCGCTCCCTAATCCTAATGGAGAATACTCTCAGTGTTTCTAGGGGACTGGGGAACATACACAACCTTTTGGAGGAGGCTGCTTTCAGTGATGCTAGCATGCTCAACTCTTGTATGAAAGAGCACCTGCTCTTGTAGGGGATTCAAAGGGGCCCACATTTCTAAGAGTCAGCTTCAAGGATTCCTCATTATAATCATGACAAAAACAGATACTTGTCTCCCAATATCCATTCTCCCTTTTTTTATTGCTGGACACATGACCACCTAGAATAAAGACAATTCCGAGCCTTTTTTGTGGCTAAGTATAGCCATGTGACTAAGCTCTGACCAATAAGATGTGAGCATGAGTGATGAATGCAACTTTTTAGTTATGTTCTTTTTAAATTTTTTTATTGTTCAATTATAGTTGTCCCCATTTTTCCCCCACTACTCTCCCCTGCCCTATCCACCCCCCACCTTCCACATTCAATCCTCCCCACCCACCCCACCCCCATTGTCTTTGTCCATGGATCCTTTATACATGTTCCTTGATTTGACCTTTCCCTTTCTTTCTCCCATTATTCCCCTCTCCAGTTTTATTATGTTCTTTTTTTTTTAAGATTTTATTTATTTATTTTAGAGAGATGGGGAAGGAAGGGAGAAAAAGAGGGAGTGAAACAGCAATGTATGGTTGTCTCTAGCACACCCCATACGGGGGATATGGCCCACAACCCAGGCATATGCCCTGACTGGGAATCAAACCGGCAATGCTTTGGTCCGAAAGCCTGTGCTCAATCCACTGAGTTACACCAGCCAGGACCCAGTTTTATAATGTTCTTAAAGAGAAAAAGTATGTCTACCCTTTCTTCTCCTCCCCTCTTCCTCAAGCCTTATTGCTTGAAAAGTATTCATGTTAGAAACTTACCTTGGACCACAGGGTTGAAGAAACCTCCTGGGGTGGCAATGCAACTATGTAGAAAATTCCAAGCTGAAGTCATAGTGCAGAACTTCCATCCTTGCCCTCTATACTATTACTATTAAGAGAGAACTACACTTCTATCTTATTTAAGTCACTATAATTTTGTGCTTCTGTTACATGTAACCAAACCATCGTTATCACTTAAAATGGTGTTTTCTAGTAGCTGTTTTGTCAGAGAAGCTGATGGCTCACAAATGTAATTTGTAATTTTTTGGCAGGGCATTGGCTCCAAATGGAAACTGAATCCATATTAAATACATTAGAATGCATTTGGCATCTCAGGTAAATCAGTAATCTCGGGGAAGTCCAAAAATAAAAGTATAGCTGGCCTCAGGAAATTTGGAAGTGGAATCATCTCCAGGATCCTCAGCAGTAAAAGTTTAGGATGTTTTATTCTATGCTGTCATTACCATGACTAAGCTTCTCTCTTGATCTCTACTTTTATTCCTTTGTCTTTTTGCTTTTCCTCCCAGAATGAGTTTATTTGCCCTCTGGTCTGTATTATTGCTTCATATCATCACTTCTGCCTACCAATATTTTCTGCTTAGCTAAAAGTTTGTCTTGCTCTTAGCCTCTTTTCTACTAGTTGATCTCTCTTGCAATTTAAAAACTTCATTTCTTCTCTCTAATTCATTCCCTATTTCCTAATTCATTTACCTAAGGATGAGATGCTAATTGGCCAAACTTTAACAGTCAAGTCACTTACTAGGTGCTGGATAACCTATACATTAGTCAGCAGTACTTTCCAGATCCAATCAGCAATGTCTAGAAATTTGAAAGATGGTATCAAGTGCTACAAAATACGACTGCCTTGGGCCATCGCTAGGGCTGTAAGGAAGGGAGAATTTTCCATACAGAAGGATGGTAGACTTCTCTGGAACTATGAGTAACATGTCTTAAATAGATGTATTGGAGGAGAATAAAAGTGGAGAGCAGAAACCACTTAGGAGTCTATTACAAAAGAATAAGTAAAACTGATCAAGTATTTGTCAGAGTCATACAGTAGGAGGACTAGACAAAAGGTACAGACTGAAGAAATATTAAAGATGTAGAATATACAGGACTTCATGATTATTAGCCAGATAAGGGAAAAGAGCAAATGGGAGGGGTCAGGGATAATCTTCAGGAATCTGGCTTAAATAACCAGGGGGATGCTATTGTCTTTCACTGCCCTAGAAAAATACAAAAGGAAGAGCAGGTTTCATAATTTCATTTGCTCATTTATTCACACAGTCTCGAAGTATGGATTTACCCTTACATGGAAAAGAAATACTGAAAAATCATTCACTGGACATTACAAAAAGCACAATATTGGGACATGTTGATTTTGTGGCACCTATGAGATATACGAGACAAAGGTATGGGCCTGAAGTCCGGGAAATGCTCTCAGCCTGATGTAGATGTGGCAGAATAAAAATTACTAACAAGCAAATGTTTGCAACTTTCTCTCCCATCCTGGAGTCTTCCCCTGGTCAAGAGAGTTCCATGGATGCCAGACTGCTTCTTTGGACTTTGAGAAAGCAGGATAAGAAGAATGAGAAATAAGAAGAACACAGGCATACCTTAGAGATATTGTTAGTTCAGTTCCAGACCACCCTAATAAAGCAAATATCTCAATTGTTACCTAAATTTTTTCAGAGGTTGTATACCAATAAAGAGACTGATAACTCAGGCATTGTATTATGAGTTTATTAAGGAAATTTACACATAAGGTGTGTCTCTAGTGGCAGTAAGAGGATATAGATATCCTCTGTGCCACACGGCAGATGCCAAGGGGGCCTATAAGACAAAGGAGGCTGGAAAGGGGTACTGGGGCATGACCCTCCCCAGATAAGGAGAGAACGACTTACTTGATTGCCCAGAGGTGGGGCAATGGTCTGTTCCAGGAACGAGCACAGAACAGCACATTGCAGGGCATAGGGGAAGGTTGACCAGACAGTCTCTGAGACCGTTTTGGGGAAGTCATCTCTGCTCTGGGCAGGATCTAGCTGGCAGTCTAGCAGTGGCCACACCACGGACAGTCTACCCCACAGGATAAGGCATGCCACACTAATTTTCAGAGGTTTCCCAGTGCATATAAAAGTTATGTTTACACAATACTGCAATCAATTAAGTGTTCAATACCATTATGTCTAAAAAAAACAATGTAGATACACTTTAATTTTAAAATACTTTATTGCTGCTCTGGCTGGTGTGGCTCAGTGGATTGAGTGCTGGCCTGTGAACCAAAGGGTTGCTGGTTCGATTCCCAATCAGGGTACATGCCTGGGTTGCAGGCCAGACCCCCAGTAGGGGGCATGCAAGAGGCAACCATACACTGATGTTTCTCTCCCTTTTTCTCCCTCCCTTCCTCTCTCTCTAAAAATAAATAAAATCTAAAAAATAAAATTGTAGCCTATAATGGCAATCAATGGCAAATAAAATAAGAAAATCTATTTAATCCTGACACTCATATTTTGTTGTTAAAGTTTTATAATTTTGAGGTTAGATTTTTAAAAATCGAAATAGTTTTGGAGACATCTTTGTAGACTTCAAAACCATTTTTTTAAAGGATGGTAGGAAACTGGGTATCGATTTATGCTGGTTTTTTTTTTTTACATTTTATTTATTTATTTTTAAAGAGAGAGAAAGGAAGGGGAAAACAAATAGAGGGAGAGAATCATCAGTGTGTGGTTGCCTCTCAAACACCCCCAACTGGGGACCTGGACCGCAACCCAGGCATATGCCCTGACTGGGAATCAAACCGGTGATCTCTCAGTTTGCAGGCTGGTGCGCAATCCAATGAGCCACACCAGCCAGGGCAACTTCAACCATTATTAATTGTGCTAGTCTCAGATCCATATCTTGCCCCTCCTCTACTTTGCCCTGTCTTGCAGGGAATTAGCTCATTCAGGTTATATTTCTCTCTCTCTCTCTCTTTTAAAGATTTTATTTATTTACTTTTAAGGAGAGGGGAAGGAAGGAAGAGAGAGAGGGAGAGAAACATCAATATGTGAAAGATAAACTGATTGGTTGCCTCTCACATGCCTTCAACTGGGGACCTGACCTGCAACCCAGGCATGTGCCCTGACTGGGAATTGAACCACTAACCTCTCGGTTCGCAGGCCGGTAAGCAATCCACTGAGCCACACCAGCCAGGGCTCTTTTCTTAAAAATATTTTTTTATTGATTCTAGAGAGAGAAACAGGAACATGAGAGAGAAATATCAGGCAGCCACTCTCCACAGGCCGACTGACCAGGAACTGAACCCACAGCCTCTGAAGTAAAAGATAATGCTCCAACCAACTGAGTCACACTGGCAAAGACCATGCAGGTTATATTTCTAAATTTTTCTAACCTGGTTATTTTGGGTTAATGGGAGGCATATTGGGGGTCTCTGCTTCCGGCAGCATCTCCGACATTGGCTGTCTTTTTCAGGGTCCCAGGTCTCACCAGTCCCTTCCTTCTTTTCTTAGCTCCCCCAGGGCACTTCTTCCCTCTGTAGTTTCAATTCCCACTCAGTGATCCTAGCTCATGGTCTCCATTAACAAGCACCACCTCCTCCTCTGATTCTCCAGCTTAGGGATGGTAGAAGTTTTCTGCTCCTGCTAATTTTTGAGCTGCTTCCCCAACTCCTATTTCACTTCCAACCTGCTTGTACTTAGCTCCCTGTTTCTATGGACATGGGCTCTGTTTCTCCTGTTTCTCTGACTAGACCCTGACAGATGAACATAAATAGTGTAAACCATGTATGACCATGAAAATTAGTCCCACTCAGTCATCCATCAAAGGCAAGAATGAAGAGCATTGAGACTGAAGAGTTCCCAGAGTAGTGAGTTAGATGAGAGTTTTTCTACATGGTTTTTCTACAGAATCCCAGCGAGGGGGCTAGCTCCCCTAATATGCATCATTCTCCCTCAGTATTCCATCATAAAGTCTAGCATCGTCTGGTGAATGTCCATTCTTGCTACATCCTGAAGGAGACACAAAAATGGACCTCAGAGCCTAGTATAAGAAATAAAACATGTACAAGTGATCAGAAATAGGCAACATTTGCTTTGTAAGGATTCAAGAGAAGGATCAGTTCTAGCTGTGCATTCAGGAAGCACCTCAAAAAGGAGGTGACATTTGTACAAAACCTTGAACTACCTTGATATTGAGAGAGGATGGATGGAACAGCATGAACGAAAGAGAGGACTTGGGAAATGCAAGTGGTTTACAGTGAGTGGTATTTTAGTTTCACTAGTGCATTATGTGAATAGAAATAGTGACAATATAGATGGAAAGGCAGTAAGTAAGTCTAGGAAACCCTTTGAATACCAAACTTCAGTGCGCAGACTCCAGACACGGGGCCACGGGCTGGCAAACTACAGACCACAGGCCAAATCTGCTTGCTGCCTATTATTGTGAGGACCATGTCACAGAGCAACATTTGCAATCTATGTAATGATAGAAAACACTAAATTTTGAACCCCCAATTAAGTAAAATGTTATCGCCTATCAAAAAAGAATTCTATTCTTCTCATGAGTATTATTTTATTCCCTTACCTGCAGAATTTAATGAGCATCTTCATAACTATTAAATTCTTTATCCAGTAGACAGCTTACCTCCATTTCACTTAGTTCTTTTTCTGGGGTTTTCTCTTTTTTTGTTTGTTTTTTGGAACATATTCATTTGTTTGTTTCTATGCATTAGGTAGTTCAGTTACATCTCCTGGTCTTAGAGAAAAACGGCTGTCTTTAGAAGGTGTCCTACGGGGCTCAGTGTTGGAATCCCTTCTTGTCAGCAGAGCCAGGTGCTCCAGGTGTTGCCTGGATGGACTGGTGTGGCCTCCTGTTGTGGTGGGACCATGACTGCTACGGATACACTGGCAGGTGAGTCTGGTCCCTTGCTCAGCTAGCTGTGAGACCTGGCTGCAACTGTGGCAGACACACTGCCTTGTACTGGTGCCAACTGAGGCTGCTTACCAGGCGCAACAGCCACTTTGCAGGGGAGCCAGGTGGGTAGGTCCTCAGGGAACTGCCAGGGCAGGGTGAACAGTGTTAGCAAGGTTTGTGGAGAATGTCAGAAATGGCATCTTTCAGCATCAGATGAACTAGGTGGAAGGAGGGTGAAGAAAGGGGGAGAAAAAGGCACCCACTAACACTTCTGACTCAGGAGAAAGTATTTACAGACCCCTGTCCTTGCAGCACACACCCTAAAATTAGAGTTATCAGCCTCATGTATGACTCAGTTGCTTTTCAAACTGCTTCCTCTGTGCCAGGACTCAGAAAAAAGTTCAGTCTTGGTTTTCAATAGACGTTTGGCTCTCCAAGATGTAAGCCCCGCTGGTTTTCAAAGCCAGATATTATGGGGCTCCTCTTCCTGGTGCAGGCCTCCCAGGCTGGGCCTCGGATCCTTTGGTTCTTGGGGGTGGGGAGAACTATGCTGTTGATACCACAGGGGAAACGGGCGGTAGGGAGTGTCCTGACTAGACTTAGTCTTTGTCCCTCCTACGCACCTCAATGTGGCTTTTTCTTTACATCTGTACTAGCAGAAATTTGTCCTGCTAGTCCTTCCTCAGGTCGTTCTCAGAGACAGTTGCTGTATATGTAGTTGTAGTTTAAGTGTCAATGAGAGGAGGTGAGATCAGGATATTCCTACTCTGCTACCTTGAACTTGAAGCCATGAGCCTTGCTCTTGAACGACAATTTAGCTTGTTGGTTCAACTTTGTTCCTTTCAGTTGGCACAGTGCCCAGACAACAACTATGTCTCCTGATTGCTGAATCACTGGCCCCCTCATGAGTTTTTTTTTAAGTACTCAATTATTATTATATTTTGAATTTTCTCAATAAAAAGTTTGTGGAAATTTGTTTTCTCTGTTCTTATATAAACACCTGCATAATGTTCTTAGCTTCCCCTCTTGGCCCACAAAGCCTAAAATATATACTATCTGATCCTTTAAAGAAAAGTTCAGAAAGAGTGGTGGGGGGTAAATGCAGACAACTATAATTGAACAACAATAAAATAATTTTTAAAAAAGAAAGAAAAAGTTCAGCCCTGGCTGGTTGGCTCAGTGGGTTGAGTGCTGGCCTGTGGACTGAAATATTGCCGGTTTGATTCCGTCAGGGCACATGCCTGGGTTGTGCACCAGGTCCCCAGTTGGGGGCTTGCAAGAAGCAAGTAATATATGTGTCTCTCACTTTCTTTCTTTTTCCTCTGAAATAATTTATTTCCCCTCTCTCTGAAATAAATAAATAAAACCTTTTAAAATAAATAAATAAATAAATAAACAAAAATTCGCTGACCTCTGCATTAGCAGGTAAAGTAACCAGGCTCAGTGATGTGCTTTAGGACATCTGGTTGCATTTGCATAATCATTCCAAGCAAAATGGAAATCGGTGACAGAGACATTAGTGAGGACCCCAATACAGTAATCCAGGAGAGAGGCAATGAGGACTCTATTAGTCAAAATCTATCTGGTTGCAAGTGACCAAACCTAACGCAACTAGATAAGCAAAAGTGAACATGGAAATATTACTGTTAGTTGTCTATCTGATATCTGTTCCTCTATCTTCCATACTAAGAGAAGTTCAATTTCGTATGAGGCAGCAATGTATGTAAGTAAAAATTCTTTTTTAAAATATATTTTATTGATTATGCTACTACAGTTGTCACATTTTCCCCCCTTCACTCACCTCCACCCGGCATACCCTCTCCCACCCACATTCCCCCATTTTAGTTCATGTCTATGTGTCATACTTATAAGTTCTTTAGCTTCTACATTTCCCATACTATTCTTACACTCCCCCTGTCTATTTTCTACCTACCATCTATGCTACTTATTCTCTATACCTTTTCCCCCTCTGTCTTCCTTCCACTCTCCTGTTTCTAACCCTCCCTGTGAATTCCATTTCTGTGGTTCTGTTCCTTTTCTAGTTATTTGGTTTTGTTTTTGTTTTAGGTGTGGTTATTGATAACTGTGAGTTTGCTGTCATTTTACTGTACATGTTTTTTATCTTCTTTTTCTTAGATAAGTTCCTTTAACATTTCATATATTAAGGGCTTGGTGATGATGAACTCCTTGAACTTGACCTTTTCTGAGAAGCACTTTATCTGTCCTTCTATTCTAAATGAAAGCTTTGCTGGATAGACCAATCTTGGATTAGGTCCTTGACTTTCATGACTTGGAATACTTCTTTCCAGCCCCTTCTTGCCTGTAAGGTCTCTTTTGAAAAATCAGCTGACAGTCTGATGGGAACTCCTTTGTAGGTGACAGTCCCCTTATCTCTTGCTGCTTCTAGAATTCTCTCCTTCATTTCAATCTTGGGTAATGTAATTGTGATGTGCCTTGGTGTGTTCTTACTTGGGTCCAACTTCTTTGGGACTCTCTGAGCTTTCTGGATTTCCTGGAAGTCTATTGCCTTTGCCAGATTGGGGAAGTTCTCCTTTATTATTTGTTCAAATAAATTTTCCACTTGTTGCTCTTCCTCTTCCCCTTCTGGTACCCTTATAATTCAGATGTTGGAACGTTTAAAGATGTCCTGAAGGTTCCTAAGCCTCTCCTCATTTTTTTGAATTCTTGTTTCTTCATTTTTTTCTGGTTGGTCATTTTTATCCTCCTTCTGGTCCACTCCTTTGATTTGAGCCCCAGTTTCCTTTCCATTACTATTGCTTTCCTGTGCATTTCCCTTCATTTCAATTAGTTTAGCCTTCATTTGTTCCTCTAATTTGTGACTAAAATCAATCAGTTCTGTGAGCATCCTGATCACCAGTGTTTTGAACTGTGCATCTGATAGGTTGGCTATTTGTTGGTCGCTTAGAAATATTGGCTCTGGGTCTTTGATTTGTTCTTCCCTTTTAAGCCATAATTTTTTGGTATGGTTACACCTGTATGTATGTGGGGCGGAGCCTTAGGTATTCACTGGGGTGGGGCAACCCAGTGACTGGGTTATGACACTGTATATGGGGATAGGGTCCAAGATAAAACAATGGTGCTCGCTCCACTCTCTCTCGGATTTCAGTCCCCTCTGCTGTTTCCCACAAGGAAATTAGGCCCTTCTGGTGCTGGTTTCCAGGTGGGTAGGCTTGTGTATGTTCTAGGACCCTGTAGGTCTCTCCAGTGAACTCTGCTGTGAGATTGGGAGTCTCTCCTGGCACCTCAACACCCACAAGTGTTTTCAACTGGTGCTTTTAGGTTTTATTTCCCATTGCCGGGGCCCTGGGTTGCATGGTCTGTCTCACTGCCCTTGTTTTGCCTGGTTTATCTGAGCACAAATGTGTGTCCTGGGTCAGCCAGCTGCCTTGTGCACCTCACTGGGTCTGCTCATTTCCGCCCCACACCCAGGTCATCAACCACTGCTTTTTCCTGCCCCAACCCCTCTCTGCTGGCCACAGACTCCACCCTTCTTACCGGTCTGGATGAATGGTTTGTTTTAGGACTTATGTACAGTTTAATTTTCTGTGTGTTCTGGTTGTGTTTTTGTTTCTAAATCTTTGTTGTCCTTAAATTTGGTTGTGCAAGGAGGCACAGTATTTCCACCTATGCCTCAATCTTGGCCGGAAGTCTTTTTCTTTTTTTTTTTTTTTAATCACTAGTGGGTTGAGCATTTTCTTAGGTGTTTATGGACTAACACTTCTGGATAGAGCAGAGCCACTGCCTTGGGAGCCTCTCCTTGGTGCGGTCGTGAAAATTCTCCCCAACAGGGCTGAGGGGTAAGGCTTTCTAGTGGATGGATGAATAGATAGGGCCCCAGGAGCTGTTATGCAAATATCTGCATTTCTTCCAGGCTGCCAATGCCTGCTGGCCAGCCACTACTGGCTCCTGCCTGGTTCCCCTCCCTCTTGCCAGCAGTTCTTCCATCCTCCTGTCCTCCCTAAGAGCTATGTTCGAATAGAAGTTCCAGGCTGTCCAGGTCTCCCAGCTCTGTCTTCTGGAAAGTAAGTGTTTGTAGAGCAAGTTCAGAAGTCCCCATTAGCAGGAGTCAACACTGTGGCAATCTGTACTGTAGCTCAGAAGCTGGGTGTATGTGGTACAAGATCCAGCTACCTAGAGAATTTAGCTGTATTGTCTTGCAGATGGACCATGCAACTGTGAAGACTGAAGTTTCATTCCCCTGACCAGTGTCTCTCTGCATGTTTCACTCCTCTCACCTACAGCTTCCAGTGCACAATTCCATCATTGTATTTAGTATATTGTGTTATTATTGTCTGTGCTAGTGTCTTTTTCCTTCACAAAGTAACAACTCCTTGAGGACACAAACTATGTCTTTCTTATTCATCTCTGTGTCTTCAGTTCTATGAAACTCCTCTACTAGACTATCTCTGCCAATATTTCATCAGAGCTCCCTGGCTGAAGAGAATTAAAAACTAGAGACTATAGGCAGAGTAGGGGCCCAAGAAGGACCATTTGTTATCTGAAAAGCTAACGAGCAAAAAGATTTTTGACTGAGGACTGAATTTATGAGGCTTATGGTTGAAGGGAAACTAACATTTTCTAAGTACCTACTAAGTACGAGGCATTAGTATTATTCAGTACTCTCATTCTCTTGGTTTCTTGCCTATAGCTGTCAGCCTCTCTGTGCTGTAAGAAAGATGGTAGCCAGCATTTCCAAGCTTACATTATCTTAAATAAGAACCTGCCGCCAAAAAGAAAGAGGGCTTCTCTCCCACAATTTATAGATTAAGCCAAGAAATGATTCTGATTAGCTCTACTTTGGTCACATGTCCCCTATGGGTCAACTACTGAACCAGGCAGATGGACTACTATGACAGGCAATGGATGTGTTATGTGTCACATGACAAAAGAAACAAGTTTTGTTACTCAAAGAAGGGAAATGGACAACCAAGATTTGGACAAAAAGATTTAATTATCAGGATAAAAAGGATCAGAACAATTGTCTGCCTTGGGAGTCTCTCCTCTAACACTGTACTGTAAGGACTGCCTTCTTGTGCCCTAAGGGGATGGAGTCAAAAATCTTCTAAGAGGCCTTTTCAGATTTCTAGTTGAGAGAGAACATGCTTTTTTATTTTTTTATTTTATTAATTATATTTTATTGTGCTATTACAGTTGTCCTAATTTTTCCTCCTCTGCCCCCCTTCCACCAAGCATCTCCTACTCCCTCAAGCAATCCCCCCACCATTGTTCATGTCCATGGGTCATGAGTATAAGTTCTTTGGCTACTCCATTTTCTATATTGTACTTTGCATCCCCATGGCTATTCAGTAACTACCTATTTTTACTACTTAATCCCTTACATTTTTACCCATTCTCCCCTCACCCCCTAATCTGGCACCCTTCCAGTAACTAACTTCTGTTCTCTTGCTGCTTTTCAGAGTCTCTCTTTATCTTTAACCCTTGGCCTTTTAATAATAATGTGTCTTGAAGTAGGCCTCTTTGCATCCATGGTAATTGGGACTCTCTGTGCTTCCTGGACTTGCAGAAGTCTATTGCATGTCTATTGCATGTCTATTTCCTTCACCAAATTAGGGAAGTTTTTTCACTATTTTTTCAGATAGATTTCCAGTTTCCTGCTTTTTCTCTTCTCCTTCTGGCACCCCTATTAGGCAAATATTGGACCTCTTAAAGTTGTCCCAGAGGCTGTTTATACTATCCTCATTTTTTTTAATTCTTTTTTCTTCTTCTTGTTCTGTGTAGTTGTGTTGTGCTTCCTTATAGAACATGTTTTTTTAGCCAAGCATTGAATACTGGGTCTAGTCTGAAATAATCCAGAGAACTGGATAGTCAGCACATCTGGGTGAAACTCCTCCCACTACTAGGTCTTCAGATAAGAAGTTTCAGGTCCAGGCAGAATCCATATCAGTCCCCAAGCAACTGGGTTGTTTTGAGACCAAAACACAGTCACACCTTATTTGTTTTGTCTTACTTAATTCCCAGTCCTCCTTCATTAAATGATGACTTGACCTTCAAACTCACTCCTCCTCCAGCTGTTTTCTTCATTCACTTTTCAAAAGAGACCTGCAATTGAAATTCACTCATTCATTTCATCAAAAAAAAATTTATTAAACACCTGCTATGTATCAGAACTATGCTGGGCACCTTAAAAACTTAAGAATAGAAGACCTTCAGGGGGTTGGGCCCTGGCTGGGTGGCTAAGTTAGTTGAAGCATAATACCATACACTAAAAGGTTGTGGGTTGAATCCCCAGTCAGGGCACATACCTAGGTTCTGGGTTCACTCCCTGGTTGGAACTGTTATAGGAGGCAATGGATTGCTGTTTCTCTCTCACACCAGTGTTTCTTTTTCTTTCCTTTCCTCTCTCTCTAAAATCAATAAATATATCCTTGGGTGGGGAGGAGGAAGAGGCGGGGGAGGAGGAAGATGAGAAGACCTACAGTGTCTTCATCTGACCTGATGAAGCTTTCTATTGAGCAGTTTCAGACTCTTCCTGAATCCCAGGTCTGCAGAACACTGAACAAAGCAGGTATGACTTACCAGGTGTGGTTTCCAAGTGTCTTCTTTCAGACTCAGTTACAAAATATATAGGGCACTTCCTCTACTCTGTTCTGTTGTCAGAGAAAGTGATAAACTCAATTTCCCCAGGTTTGAGTAAGCTACTCCTCAGTTACAATACATTCTAAGTAATAATGCTTGTAACAGTTAAGAGGTCCCAGGTGCTTTTAAATGGGGCCAATAGCACTCTCTAGTATCTCTCTAGAACTCAGTATGAACTCTCAAGCCTGTCTTTGCTGTGTGACAGGGGTACAAATAGCACTAGTTGACCAGCCATGTCTTTTTGGGTGAAACCTTCAACCTGTCACAACCTTATAAGGACACAGTCTTCACCAAGAATTGCCATAGTTTCCTGCTTCAACAGTGCTTGAATGGAACCCTGCACTCAACCCCAATCCCAGCCAGCCACCCAAATCCATCATTCTGCTACCTACTTATGGCACCCTCGGACCTCCCCAAGGTCCTTGCCACCACTCCAGTGCACTACAAAGCCACCCATCCTCAGCCGATGACCATGTCCACCTTGCAGGTGCACCAAAATTACCACCAGGACTCAGAGCCCACCATCAACTACCAGATCAACCTGGAACTCTACACTTCCTACATCTACCTGTCTGTGTCTTACTACTTTGACCACGATGATGTAGTTTTGAAGAACTTTGCTAAATATTTTCGTCACCAATCTCATGAGGAGAAGGAATGGGCTGAGAAACTAATGAAGCTGCAGAACCAATGAAGTGGCCAAATCTTCCTTCAGGATATCAAGAAACCAGACTGTGATGACTGGGAGAATGGGCTGAATGCAAGAGAGTATGCATTACACTTGGGGAAAAAAGTGTGAATCAGTCAGTACTGTGCTTGTGCAAACTGACCACTGAAAAATGACCCTCATTTATGTGACTTCATTGAGACTCATGACCTGGATGAGCAGGTGAAATTCATCAAAGAATTGGGTGATCACACAATTAACCTGCACAGGGTGGTGGCCCCTGAATCTGGCATGGCAGAGGATCTCTTTGGCAAGCACACTCTGGGAGACAGTAAAAAGAGCTAAACCTTAGGCTGCCTCCTTACAGCCACAGGAGTGACTTCCCCAGTCACCAAACCAGTACGTGCATATGGGAATCACCTTTACCTTTTCTACAATTTGTACAGAATCATCCACTTATGTCTTTCATTTGTACCATTCATTCAAATAAAGTAATTTGGTACCCTCAACAATACCTCATAAGGGTAGAAAAGGGTAGATTACTTCATGTGCTACAAGACAAAATCTTCCCAACAGCCTTGGGATAAAAAAAAAAAAAGTCTAAATAGGCAGAAATGCTGAGATTATTGCAGTTTTGCTTAGAAAATCCAGACATTTGGTCAGTGATAGTGAGGGGAAACTGAGGTAAACCTACCAGCAAGTAAAATGTAGTAACCAGAGTAGCCAGTGGCCATTGTATACTGAGCTGGCAGAGAGGCTGGGCCAAGAAAGAAAAAGCAGGTATCTGATTGAGGTCTCACCTTGTGTAAATCTCTATTGCTTATACATAAATTGGAATTATATTTTGTATTAAATAGATATACTGATAGAGGCAGCAAGTTTGGAAAGTAATAATCACTCCAGCAATTCCAGGTCAAGTGGAGGCATAGATAGAAACTCTTTGCCTCCTCGAGCAACCACAAAAAAGAATTACCACTAAATCTCAAAACAAATAACACACAGAATTGTCAGAAAATCAAACTGCATGGAAGTCCTACAGCCAAGAGTTTAAAGAAGGCAAATACATCTAGAAGGGTAGGGTGGTGGAGACACCAAGATGGGGCAAAGGGTTGAAGGTGCCATGTAGCACAGAGAGGCAGTGGCGGCAGCAGGATGGGCACGGGTGGTCCTGAATTCACATATGGTGGATAAAAATCAGGATGGATACCTTGGGAGCAAATGATCCCAGCCCCTAGAAAGACTGCACAGCCCAGGGTTCCAGCACTAGGAAGATAAATCCCCACAACTTCAGGCTGAAAAAACCAGTGGGGGTTGGGGACAGCAGAAGAAACTGCTGGATTTTCAGAAAACTTAAAGAGCCTGCACAGTCTTAAAATGTATGCAAACCCACCCATTCTGGGATATAACACCAGGGCAACAGTGGGAAGGGCACCAATCATATGTGAGGAGTAGGTGAAGTGACTGGAAATGGAATGAGTGCCAAGCAAACTCCCAGAAGCCAGTCAGTGGCATAGTCCCTTCTCCAAACCCTCCCCTCACAGAGTCACAAAGAGGTGAAGCGTGTGGCCCTGCCATGGCAATTACCGAAGGCTCTGCCCCACGCAATTTACAGGTGCCTTTTACAGAGAGTCAAAGCAGCTCTACATAACACACAGAAACAAACACAGGGAGGCTGCCAAATTGAAGTGACAAAGAAATATGGCCCAAATGAAAGAATAGAATAAAACCCCAGAAAAAAGAATGAAACGAAATAGACATAGCCAACTACCAGATGCAGAGATCAAAACACTGGTGATCAAGATGCTCAAAGAACTCCCTGAATATGGCAACAACATAAAAGAAGAAATGAAGCTTATACTAAGTGAAATAAAGAAAAATCTAGCCCTGGCTGGTGTGGCTCAGTGGACCAAGCATGGGCCTATGAACCAAAAGGTCACCAGTTCGATTCCCAGTCAGGGCACATGCTGAGTTGTGGGCCAAGTCCCCAGCTGGAGGGCCATGTGAGAAGCAACCAATGCTTCTCTCTCCCTCTCTCCCTCTTCCCCCTTTCTTCCCCTCTCTATAAAAAATAAGTAAGGGAAAAAAACTTTAAAAAAGAAAAATCTACAGGGAACCAACAGTGAAGGGAAGGAAATGGGATTCAAATCAATGACTTGAAACATAAGGAAGAAATAAATATTCAACCAGAACAGAAAGAAGAAACAAGAATTTGAAAAATGAGGATAGTATAAGAAGACTCTGAAACATCTCCAAACATTCCCGTATCTGAATCATAGGAATTCAAGGGGAGAAGAGGAAGAGCAGGAAATTGAAAACTTATTTGAAAAAATAAGGAAAGAAAACTTGCCTAATTTGGTGAAGGAAACAAACAAACAAATTCAGGAAGCTGAGAGGGTTCAAAAAGTTGGACCCAAAGAGAAACACACCAAGATACATCATAATTAATATGCCAAAGGTTAAAGATAAAGAGAGAATCTTAAAAGTAGCAAGAGAAAGGCAGAGAGTTACCTATAAAGGAGTTTCCATAAGACTATCAGCTGATTTCTCAAAAGAAACCTTGCAGGCAAAGAAGGGACTGGCAAGAATTATTCAAGGTGATGAAAAGCAAGGACCTACAATGAAGATTACTCTTTCTAGCCAAGCTATCATTTAGAATGGAAAAGCAGATAAAGTGCTTCCCAGACAAGGCAAAGTTAAAAGAGTTCATCATCACCAAGCCCTTATTATATGAAATGTTAAAGGGACTTATCTAAGAAAAAGATGACCAAAAATATGAACAGAAAAATGACAACAAACTCACAACTATCAGCAACTAAAAACAGAAACAAAAACAAACTAAGCAAACAACTAAAACAGGAACAGAATCACAGAAGTGGAGATCACATGGAGGGTTATCAGCATGGAGGGGGAGAATGGGGGAAAAGGTACAGGGAATAAGAAGCATAAATAGTAGGTACAAAATAGACAGCGGTAAGGTTAAGAACAGTATGGGAAATGGAGAAGCCAAAGAACTTCTATGTATGACCCATTGACAAGAACTAAGGTGGGAGAATAATTATGGGAGGAGGGTACAGGGGAAGAAGGGAGAGATTAAAGGAAGAAAAAACAGAGACAACTGTAATAGCATAATCAATAAAATATTTCAAAAAAGAACAAATTATCAAGCCAGCCATCACTATAGGTGGCTAGAGCTTAATCCCACAGAGAAATTATGTGGAATACAGGTCTCAGAATTATTTCATATTAAGGGCAAGGAACTGGAGCATATATGTACCAGTTCCCATCAGTCATTGGTTGAGAACCGCTCCAGGGGATATTAATTTTTCCATCACCACCTCTGTCACTGTGCACCCAGCCTGCCACATGCATGGCCTGAGTGATCTTCAGGCAGAGATACAGATGCAGGTAGCTGTAAGTCTGTTAGTGAGTACTTACATGACAATACCCACAGGGTAAAAGCAGGAACCAAAAGCATCTGCTGCCAAAGGCTGGAGCATGGTATGCATCAAATCTTTGGGAGACTTGGGGCGGATTGGAGAAGCTTTGTTGCCCTAGTAACAAATTTGGGGAGCTGATAATTCCCCTCTTTCCCTTTCTCTACTATAAACAACAGTGCCAAGGTTAGAGATGGAGGATGCTTATGTCTGCTGGAGAATTCTGGTGGAGGGCACCAGGCAATAGGAAGGTTCCTTAAAGAGATGGCTGAAGCATAAGAATATAAACAATTTTCTCTCAATTCCTGTGATATACCTCTGAGTATTCCTTAGAGTACCTGGGGAGATTTGTGAGGGGCACTGAGATCCTTCATGGCCACTGGGGGCTGAGCATATTAAGATGGCTTCTTTCGAACCCATATTCCAGTTGCATAGAGCTGTGGTGAGCTTCCATGAGATGGCATATACAAAAGTGCCATATTGAACACAGAGGCAAATTCTATACAAGGCAACTTTTGTTACTTTATTTTATCTCACTTGATGGAAAGGGTCATCAAAGACAGAAAGGGCACATCTCTCAGAATTCCAAGTCCTTCTTTACATAAAGTTTTCACATGTCTGCCTCAGAGTTTTGGGAATAAAAGGGAATCAGCCAATCACTTTCCCTACCCCACCTAGACCTTCTGACCTAAGCTATTTATGTCAGTATGTATTTGTGCATGTGTGTGATGACATCAGTATGTGTGTCTCTGTGTGTGTCCACAATGCATACATAGAATGTGCACATGTTAGTGTTTGTATGTCTGTGGGAGTTGAGCAGAGGTACCAATATGGCCCCATTCTCTTCTGTAACTTGCATCAAACACTGTGGTCTCTCCTTCAAAGCTGTCCTATGATCCTGAATCTGGGAAATTAAAGAGGCAAATTATTCAGGCAGCCCTTACTCTTGGGGCTAACTGCAAAGAGACTAAGTGGTGCGCTAAATAGATGATTGATAATCCAGACAGGCACAGCCCAGGCCAGAGTCTAAAGAGCATGTCTATGAGCATGAGTAGGGGGAAGTAGGGTCAGGAAATGGAGGAAGCAGAAAAAGGTAAGGTCAGGAGTGGAATGGGACAGCTCAAAAACTGAAGCCAAGAAACAAGAACTGAGAAGCCCTTTTTCTATGATATACTAAATCTAGATAATGATTTTCCAACCAATTATTGGACTGGCCCAAATTGGCCAGGCAGAACTTCCTGCACAATCTCTGTTCAATGCCAGCCCAAGCTGAAGCAGGGCCAAGTTACAAAATAAAATAAACTGTTTGGATGAAGGCAGAAATTCTGCTTGGCTTCCCTGGGACCCAACACAACAGCCTGAGTCTGAGCAGTTGCATGCTCCATGTGCAGGAAATCCACTAGCCACTTTGGCCATACAGGAAGCAATCATCCTTACAATAACAATGGTGTGTGTTTGTACAGGGACAAATAGTTTATGAGGCCCTTTAACTGTATTGTCTCATTTGAGCCTTATATGGGCCCTTTGGGGACATTGTCATATGCATTTTATAGATGAAGTTATGTAGGTTTAGAGCTGAAGTAATTTTCCTGTGATCATATAACTAGTTAGTAACATATCTGGAACTGCAATTTCACTCCGTCACCCCAACTAGAAAATTCTGTCTCTTCTGTTCCCTTCCTAAATTGGTCTCCTTGGTGTTCCCTTCCTGAATACATATACTGTAGAGGCCTCTGGAAAAATGAGGGTCCACTTCGTTGGGCCCTATAAAGCCCAAGAACTTGTTTGTCCTCAAACAGATAAGGTCCTCAGTTCAGCCACATGCCTTTCCTGCCAATCCACCCAGGGAACCCTGTATGAACTGAATTAGAGGGTACCTGGGAGCAGAATGTCTCATAATCTATCTTGGTAAATGTCCTATGTGCATTTGAAAACAATATCTATTCTGAGTATAGTGTTCTATAAATGTCAATTAGGTCAAGTTTGTTGATAGTATTGTTCAAGGCTTCTGCAGGATATACATGCCATCAAGGTTAGAGATGATGAGAACTGATACAGGTTTCAGTCTAGCCTTGTGAGCTCAAACTTGTTCTTCTGGCCATTATTTTTCCAGCCTGTTCTATTTCATTTTGGCTAGTTCCTATTGCTTTGTCTTCAGGTGAACTGATCTGCAATATCTAATCTGCTGTTATTACCATCCAATATATTTATCATTTCATTCTTTTTTTTCCTCTAGAAGCTTTTTCTCAGACTTTTTCTTATATCTTTCATGTTTCTGTTCAATATGTTCATGCATGCTTCCTTCTACTTTTTTGAACATATGAAATGTAGTTAAAATAATTTTAGAGCCCTAGCTGGTGTAGCTCAGTGGATTGAGCATGGGCTGCAAACCAAAGGGTCACCAGTTCAATTCCCAGTCAGACACATGCCTGGGTTGCGGTCAAGATCCCCAGTGGAGGCCATATGAGAGGCAACCACACATTGATGTTTTTCTCCCTTTCTTTCTCTCTCCCTTCCCCTCTCTCTAAAAATAAATAAATAAAATCTTTTAAAACAATAATAATAATTTTAATGTTCTTATCTATTAATTCTATCATCTGTGTCATTTCTGGATCTGTTGTCTACTGATTGATTTTTTCCTCATCATAGTTTATATTCTTTACTTCTTTGTATGACTGATAATTTTTTATTGAATGCCATACTTTGTCAATTGTTGGGTGCTGGATATTTTTGTATTTCTATAAATATTTGTGAGCTTTGAGCCAAAAAAGAGTTTGATTCTTTCAAGACCAAAACAGCTTTCAGTGTAGCTATAATTTCGCTACACAACTGAGGCATTATTCAACCTGATGACCTACTCTGACTCGGGACATGAAATGTTTCCAGCCTATGTGAGACCAGGATTTTTCCACCTACTTTCCCAAGACTTGGATAGTTTTCTTCCACTTATGTACTGATCAGTACCCAGATGAAGATGTGAGGGGAGTCTTCTGAAGATCTCCAAAGTGCTCTCTCTTCTCTGCATTGCTTTCTTCTCTCTGATACTTTACCTTGCAAATTCTATCCACCTTGGCCTCCTTGAGTTCTCAACGTTGTCTCTTCAACTCAGCAAATGCTGGACCCTGAGCTCTCCCTCCTTGAACTGTGGCGGAAACTTCTCTCTGTGTAGTAAGCTGGGACAATTATGGGCCTCACCTTATTTGTTTCCCTTCTCTCAAGAATCACTTTTTTTTTTCTGCCTGCTTTCCAACATTTGAAATGTATTGTTTCAAATTTTCGGTCCAAACTTTTCCATGTTTTATGCTGAAGGGTAAATTATGGTTGGAAAAGAAAGTCTATGAGGAGATACTTTGCTATTAATGTAAATATTGTGTTCTCCAACACATTTTTATTCCTTGGTTTTAGCATCCATCAATTATTCTTATTTATATTATCTACTGCCATGATAGTTGAGAATAGTGATTTCCTGACTATTTATCATTCCTTCTACACTTTTTAGTTGGCCTATTCCCGTGAAAAATAGCTTTCCCTTTTCCCTCCTTCACTTATGTACTCAGGTATTTAGGAAGTGTGGTGGGCAGGCTCCAGGGTGTTTGTTCTCCATTATCCCTGCTTCACACTTTGAATGTGTGAGACTCCTGACTTGATTCTCGGGAGCAGAATACAGCAAAGGTGACTGCACATATGTGGTTATCTGTATGTGACTATATTACACAAGATCTAACTATCTTTCTAGGAGAACCTGTCTCTCTTTTTCTAGATTGGAAGAAAAAAAACCTGCCGTGTTGTGCACTACCACAGAGAAGGACACTGTGTGGAGCTGAGGGTGGTTTCCTGTTGACATCCAGTGAAAAACAGGTCCTCAACCTGTAGCCTGTAAGAAACTGAAGAGTGCCAACAACCACATGAGCCTGGAAGCCAATTCTTATTCAGTCAAGTCTCAGATGAGATGGCAGCTTTGGTAAACAGCTGATTATAACTTCGGGAAACCCTGAAGCAAAGGATCCAACTAAGCCATCGCCAGATTCCTGATTCTCTGAGACCTCAAGACAATAAATGTGTGTTGTTTTTAAGCCACTAAGTTCATGCTATTACGGCTTAATAGCAATAGGTAGCTAATACGGTTAGTTATTTGCATTTTTTAGTGTCAGGACTGCAAGGATACACAAAACTTTTTTCTGAATTATATTTTTAAACTATAATATCCATTCAATCAAACATAGGAATAAATTAAACCTACACCTGGATCTTCAAATTACTGTTTTACAAGATATTTAAGAATAAAACCCAGTCTGTCTCATTACTCTCAATAGAAAGCAGTAAAAGTGTTCTTTATACCATTAAAAGGAAAATAAAAACTATTTTAGAAATACAGTTTATGTCATATTTATACCATCTTTTAATTTTATAGTTTGTTATATATAATTTACACAAAAATAAATATACATATATTCAGAAGACATTCAAAATATTTTACTGATGAGGTACATACAATCGGTTTGTAATATACTGTCCTTTATGTATGCCTTTTATGCCCTATTATCAAAGCCACCTTTTTATTTTTTAAACTCCAAAGCCTTCAAGACTCTTATTCTAGAACAGTGATTCTCATCCTCAGCTGCATATTAGAATCACCTAGGAACTGTTTAGAACATAAAAAGGCTGTGCTCCACCCTAAGATAATTTAATCAGCATCTCTGGGGGTTAGGCATAGTATTGTTTTGAAAACTCTTCAGGTGATTCTAATGAGCAGCCAGGGTTGAGAACTACTGCCTTTGAAATAAGCAATTGTCTTTGAAAAGTACTTTGTGAAAAATGACCCAGTTGGAAAAACATCCTGTTTGAGGTGTGATTCTCTGGCTAAACCCAACTCCTGGAAGCCCTGAAACTGACCCCTAGAGGAAATTTAATCCAGATCACAAGATGTCCAGCCAGCATTCACCTCACTTCTCTTAACCAAAATAAAGTCATGAGTATTAGATAAAGGTCAAAACCAACACATGTTTTAGAGGCAAAGTGGTCCTTAACCACACTTTAGGTTTTTAGTTTTGAGGGAAGTAAGGACAATGGTAAATTGTGAACTTTGAGGTCATTCTCTTCTGGTATGTAAATAAGCTACTTACCCTTTGATTCTCTGTTGACTGGCAAGCCAAATTAATACTGTATTTTGCCATGTATAATAAGCACTTTTTTGGCCAAATTTTTTAGGGAAAAATAAGGATGCACATCATACATGGGTAGTACTAATTCCATATCTATATAAATGTCTTTTAATTCTTTTATTTATGCTTATGCATTAAAAGTGTAACTCTAGAAAGCAATAACAATGTCCGTATGCAAAATAATTATGCCCAGGAATACGATAATTCGTTTTGCTTCTAAATATACATAAGTAAAAAACTGAATTAAAAAATTTAAATGAGCCCTGGCTGGTGTGGCTCAGTGGATTGAGCACCAGCCTGAGAACCAAAAGGTCCCTGGTTTGACTTCCAGTCAGGGCACATGCATGGACTGCAGACCAGATCCCCAGTAGGGGGGGGCGGGCAAGAGGCAGCCACACATTGATGTTTCTCTCCCTCTCCCCCATTCCCCTCTCTAAAAATAAAATAAAATCATTTTTTGAAAAAACTCACTTTTTAAAATTAAAATGATTTTTCTCCTGAAAGTTTGAGCCAAAAACGTGGGTGTGCATTATACACAGGAGTGCATTACACATGGCAAAATATGGGTAAATACAGTGACTGTGGAATAATCAAGCACTTCTGGGCGGGGCACCAAAAAGAAGCAGTAGGTCCTTCATATAATTTGCAGACACCATTACAGAGATATCTGAACAGATTACTGGGGAGGAGTACCAAGGGGCTGTAGGAGGAGGCAATGGTAAAGAGTCTAGGAAGATAGTAGCTGAGAAGCTGAATGCCTCCAGAGCACATGGAATTGCGGGCTAGAAGATTTGAAATAAAACGGGGCTAGCTAGGTCTCTGGCTCGGAGGCTCTCAGGCTTGCTCCAGCTCTCAGCCTCGAGGAAGTGGGTGATCATGCTGCCGCTGCCTGTATTTCCCAAAGGATGGTATTTTGGATGGGAAGGAACTCCTGGCATATCTTAGGACAGGGCTGGCCTGGCAGAGGGTGGCAGGTTTATTCTTTGGATGTTCTATGGGAAACAGTATCTGAGGCAGAAATCTGCTATTCTTCCAAAATTGTATAGCTTTTGTATCTTACGTTGGTTTAGTTTGTAAACTAACCCTATAGAAATAAGATCATTAAAACTAACAGGGGGAATGATAGAACTCAGGTGTCAAAGAGTTTAGCCTTAATTGATAGGCGTGACTGATTCATGTGGAAAGCTGTTATTTCAAAACTGTGAAGTTTTTAAATAGACTCCTTTCCTTTGGATTCATGGACGTGGACAACAGCATGGTGATTGCTGGAGGGGAAGAGTGTATAAGGGAACTAAATAGTAATAGAAAAATACAATAAAGACAAAAATAAAAGACTCCTTTCCTTTATCACCAAACCTTTGCCTCTGGAATTTTGCCTAGATCAGGGGTGTCAAACTCATTTTAACCAGGGGCCACATCAGCCTTGAGGTTGCCTTCAAAGGGCTGAATGTAATTTTAGGACTGTATACATGTAACTACTCCTTAACAGTTAAACGAGAGCTTGGCACTGCCACTAGGTATAAACAAGGTGCCAGGCTGGATAAAACAAGGTGGAGGTCTGGATTCAGCCAGAGGGCCTTGTGTTTGCCACGTGTGGCCTAGATGGTGCCAGTGGACAGCAGGACCCCGATTGCTGTTCGGTAACAATCCTTCTTTCCTCCCATAGCCACCTCATTTACAGAACCACTGCATTGTTTTCTATCTCCTCTGCATTTCAGTGTTACATTTCTTCTGGCTATTATGAAAAATTCTGTTTGGTCTGTGCCTCTGATAATTCTACAGCAAATTTTCTGCTCCAACCTAAAAGCTGGCTCTTATCAAACCATCTTTCTTCTCTACTCCTTATTTCCAATCCAAACTATTATTTCTAAGGGGAAAAGGAAGAAAGGAAGGAAGGAAGGAAGGAAGGAGAAAAGAAAAAGAGGGGGTAGGGAGAGAGAGAAGGACAAAATAATCACTTCTGATTAATAAATTTAGCCTATTTCATTGTAAAGAAGATTGCTTAATTAGAAAGTTTTCATTCTCTAGTCTTTAACGTAATCTTCCAAGGAAAACAGTGATATTATCCTAACTGTATACTAACTCAAAATCTCTTTAAAAAATTGTATGTGCTCGAATCCAGTAGCAATTAGCTCCCTCTGGTGTCCAGATTGTGATCTCTAAATACCATTTGCCATTAGGTAGCACCTATTTACTGGATGGGATACTGACCAATTCATGAACTGTTGAATAAAGCCAGTTAGATCTTTAAAATAAAATAGTATCTAGAGCTCCATGGAGAAATGGCTGATTCCAGGCTTGGGATAAAAAATGTCAAGATGGTCTATGATTTCATAATGATGCCAGAAGGTACTCTTTTGTTCACCTTTGGAGGTTGTCAGAGCCCTGAACCATGACTCTGAAAACTGAAAAATGACAATATGCATCAATCTTGTATCTTCAACACTTAAAATATACTTTAGGGTAACCAAAGAGATGATGTGGGAAGTTTCTTTACAGAAGAAGGATCACTGGTAGTAAGCGAATGATAAAAAAGTAGAATTTTTTAAATTAACAGTCTGCAAACTATTTTAAAAAGTGATGGATTTGGCTACTATCTAGGCAATATTACATGTGTATAATTATTTAATTACTATAACTCTAATACATAGGCACTCTAATTATTCCTATTTTACCAATAAGGTTAAATAAATTGTACAAAGGCACATTACCGGTAAGTATTAAAGTAGATTTGGACCTAGGCACTCTAAAGCTGACTTGTACTCTTAAATAATTCATTATACTTCTTCCTGAACATGAGAGGAAACTACTAAAGGATTTTAAGCCAGGGTTTGATATAATTCTACATGTAAAAAGATCACTCTGACCTGCAGGTAGAAGATGGGTTGAGCAGGGATAAACGTGAGGCAAAAGAATAAAATGTTATTCATTCATTCATCTAATAAATATTTATCGAGTATCTCCCACGTGCTAGCCAGTGTTCTAGGTACTGAAAAATACAGGACTGACAAAACAGAAAAATACCTGCTTCCACATTTGGATGTGGGAAGGCAGCCAATAAACACGTAACTAATATTTATAGTATGTCAACTATAAATAAGTGATATGGAGAAAAGTATAGATGGGAACTGGGAAAGAGAGTTCTGAGGGAGGGAGGCAAGTTAGGATGGCTTCACCAAGAAGGTAAAATTTGAAAAATATCTGAAGAGATGAGACAGGAAGATACATTGGAGAAGAATGACCTAGGCAAATGCAAGACCCCAGACAGGAAATGTGCTGATGGTATGAAGAACAGCAACGAAGCCAGAGAGAGTAAAGCAGAGTGAACGCAGAGAGAGCCATAGATGAGATCAAATGAAGAAGCAGATCCTGTAGGATCTTTTAGACAATTGAAGACTTTACTTTTTAAGTGAAATGGACCACTGGAGAGTTCTGAGCACAGGAATAATATAATCCTTTTTTTATATGAGAGCTTTATTGAGATATAATTCACATAGCATCAAATTTACCCTTTTATAATATATAATTCAATGGTTTTTAGTGTAGTTACATAGTTATGCAACCTTCACCATTATCTAATTTTTTTTAGCCTCACCCGAGGACATTTTCTTTGTTGCTTTTACACAGAGAGGGGAAGAGAGGCAAGAAGGGAGACAGAGAAACATCATTTGAGAGAGAAGCATCACCAGCTGCCCTCTGTATGTGCCCAGACTGGGGATCGCTGGCGTCAGGACCAGGGACAGAACCTGCAACCCAGATATGTACCCTGGTCAGGAATCGAACCCGCAACCCCTCGGTTATCAGACAATACTCCAACCAACCACACCAGCCAGGGCACCATATCTAATTTTAGAGCATTTTTATTATTCTCAGAAGAAATGCTGTACCTATTACCAATCCCTTCTCACTAACTCCCCTTAACTCCTAGTAATCACAAATCTAATTTCCATCTCTACAGATGTGCCAATTCTACATATTTCATATAAATGGAATGATACAATATGTGGTCTTTTGTGACTGGCTTCTTTGACTTAGCAAAATATTTGCAAAGGTCCATCTATATTGTAGCATGTATCAGTACTTCATTTTCTTTTATTGCCAAATCATATTCCACTGTGTGGCTGTTAACACATTTGTTTATCCATCCATCAACTGATGGCCATTGGGTTGTTACCAGTAATACTGCTATAGCCATTTCTGTGGTCACGTATTTTCACTTCTCTTGAGTATATAACCAGGGGTAGAATTGTTAGGTCATATGGCAGCCCCATGTTTACTTTTCAGGAATTGCCAAACTTTTCCCTCAGTGGCTGCCCTATTTTACAATTCCACCAGCAATGAATGAGGGGTTCAAAGTCTTTGAACCAACATCCTCACCAACATTTGCTATTGTCTGTATTTTTTTTTTAATTTTAGCCAGATTAGTGGGCTTAAAATAGTATCTTCTAGTAGCTTTAAAAATTTTTTTTGTTTATTTATTTTTAGAGAGAAGAGAAGGGAGTGAAAGAGGGAGAGAAACATCACTGCATGTTTGCCTCTCATGCACCACCTACTGGGGACCAGGCCCACAACCCACACATGTTCCCTGACTGGGAATCAAACCAACGACCCTTTGCTTTTCAGAGCAGCACTCAATCCACTGATCCACTACAGCCAGGGGTCTTCTTGTAGTTTTGATTTGCCTTTCTCTGATGACCAATGATGTTGAGCATCTTTTCATGTACTTATTGGCCATTTGTGTATCTTCTTTGAGGATGCAAAATCAAATCCTTTGCTCATTAAAAAAAAAAACAACTATAGCCCTGGCTTGTGTAGCTCAGTGGACTGAGTGCAGGTCTATAAACCAAAGGATGGCAGGTTCAATTCCCAGTCAGGGCACATGCCTGGGTTTCGGGCCAGGTCCCCAGTGGAAGGGCACATGAGAGGCAACCACACATTGATGTTTCTCTCCCTCTCTCCTTCCCTTCCTCTCTCTCTAAAAATAAATATGTGAAAATGTTTTCAAAAAGAAAAAACTATAGCCCCAGCCACGTGGCTCAGTTGATTGGATCATTGTCCCATACACCATAAGTTTACAGGTTCAATTACCAGTCAGGACACCTACCTAGGTTGCAGGTTTAATCCCCAACTGGGGTGCATTCAGAAGGAAACCAATCAGTGTTTCTCTCTTGCATCGATATTTCTCTCACTCTCTCTATTGCTTCTTCTCTCCCATCTTCTTTCTCTAAAAAAAATATATATATATGCATATATATATACCCTCAAATGAGAATTTAAAAAATAATAAAATAAATGTTAAAAGTCTATATTTTTAGAACAGATATAGAAGAGAGAACAGAGTTCTCATATACCCCACACTCAGGTTCCCCTATTATTAACATTTTACATTAGTATGGTATATTTTTAATAATTAATGAGCTAATGTTTACATTGTTAACTAAATTCTATGGTTTTTTCATAGTTCTTAATTTTTACTTAATTATTTTTTTCTGTTCTGGGATAGCATCCAAAATATCATAGTACATTTAGTTGTCATCTTTCCTTAGGCTGTGACAGTTGCTTAGACTTTCCTTGTTTTTGATGACCATGAGAGTTTTGGGGCATACTGGTCAGGTATTTTGTAGGATGCTCTGTTATTGGAATTTGTCTGATGTGTTTTTCATAATTAGACTGGAGTTGTGGATTTGGGGAGAAAAATCACAGGTAAAGTGCCATTTCCTTCACCTTATATGAAGGGTATATTAACATAATTTATGATTGTTAACCTTTGCCCACTTTTAAATTGGTTATGGGGGGGGTGAGTTGGAAGCATTCTTTACATATTCTAGATATGTCCCTTATCAGATATATGGTTTGCACAAGTTTTCTCCCATTATTTAGTCATCTTTTCATTTTCTCAATGGCGTCCTTTGAAGCACAAAGTTTTTATTTTGTTGCAGTCCAATTTACTTATTTATTTTCTTTTGTCACTTGTGTTTTTGGTGTTGTATCTGAGAAGCCATCCTAAACCAAAGTCCTGAAAATTTATGCTTATGTTTTCTTCTAATATGTTATAGTTTGGGATCTTATATTTACGTTTTTGATCTGTCTATGTAAGAAATGTCAATAGAGAATTTTTGTAAGAGTTTATCTGAGCCCTGACTGGTGTGGTTCAGTGGTCTGAGTGTCATCGCCCAACCCCCAAGTTTACCAGTTTGACTGAGGGTCAGGGCATGTACCCGGGTTGCAGGCCAGGCCCCTGCTTGGTGGCATCTGAGAGGCAAATGATTGATGTTTCTCCCCCTCTCTTTCTCCCTCCCTTTCCCTCTCTCTAAAAATAAATGAGTAAAATTCTTTTTAAAAAGTTTATTTGAGCCAAAACTGACAACAATACCAGGAAGCAAGATCTTAAATACTCCCTTGAGGGTAGTTATGCCTCCTAGTGGTCCAAAAAAAGGGTTACTCTGGCATTTCAAAGATGTGTTGTTACCCTAGATACACAAGAACAACAGACAGTGTTGCTTAAGGCAAAGATAACCTTTTAGAAGGGAAGTTGTAGGTCTGAGAAGCTACCTACTACCCACCGTGACCTCCCCAGTTAGGAATTTGTAATCAGATCACCCTCTGGGGTTACTTTTAGTTAGATTTATTACAGCACCTTCTCATCCACGTGGTTGAAAGAAATTGAAGGAGAGCTAAACAAATGAAAAGAAATCCTGTGTTCATGGATCAAAATATTTAAAATATTATTAAGATAGCAATACTCCTTATGTAAGAAATGTTATCTTCCTTATAATCCCTCCTTAATTCCAAATGTATAAAAGAAACTATCATTATCTGGAATATATGAGATATTGTTTCCTCACATTGTTGTCAGTTTTACTCAAATAAATTCATTTTTTAAAAGATTTTATTTATCTTTTTAGAGAGGGTTAGGGAGGGAGAAAGGGAGAGAAACATCAGTGTGTGGTTGCCTCTCATGTGCCCCCCACTGGGGACCTGGCCTGCAACCCAGGCATGTGCCCTGACTGGGAATTGAACCAGTGACCCTTTGGTTCACAGGCCAGCATTCATTCCACTGAGCCACACTAGTCAGGGCTCAGATAAATTCTTATAAAAACTTTCTACAGGTTTGAACATTCTTATATCAACATTTTGTAGTTTTCAGTTACAACTCTCATAGTTTTGTTAAATTTATTCCTAAGTATTTTATATTTTGATGCTATTATAAATGGAATTGCTTTCCTAATTTTATTTTCAGATTGTTCATTTTTAGAGTATGGAATACAATTGATTTTTGTATACTGACCTAGTATCTGCAACCTTGCTGAATTAAATTATTAGTTCTAATCTGTTTTTCTATGCATGGATTCTATAGCATTTTCTATACAAGATCATGTTATCTGCAAACAGAAAGTGTTTTACTTCTTTCTTTTCAATCCGGTTGCCTTTTATTTCTTCTTTCTTAATTTCTCTGGCTAAAACTCCAGTGAAATGTTCAACAGAAGTAGTAAGAACAGACATCTTCATCTTATCCCTTACCTCTGGGGGAAAGTAGTCTTTCACTATTAAGTATGATGTTAGCTGAGGGCTTTTTTATAGATCCCCTTTATCAGAATGGAATCTATATGAGGAGTTCCCTCTATTCCTAGTTTGTTCTGTGTTTCTATCATGAAAGGGCATCTTATGTTTTATATGAATCATTTTACTTGCTGTGTAGAGAATGGATTGGAGTGGATAAGGTCTAAAACATGGAACTGGTTAGGTTGCTATTGTGATAATCTACGTAAGAGATGATGATGACTTGCAGTTTTTTAGGCAAGAAAAGATGAAAGGGAATGGGAACTAACCTAGTGGTAATCAGAATATCAGAAATATCAAAGAGTAGAATTGATAGAGCTTTATGAAAATTGAATGTGATATTGGGCACAGCCTGTAATGTTGCTGCCCTGTGCAGATCTTCTTAACTAGGCTGGTACAACCATCTCACAGCTACTGTGTGTGGTGGCTCATAATGACTCAGACCTGCATGTCTCTTAACAATTGACATTAGCTACTTCATCCAGAGAAATCTGGAAGGTTCCCATCCCTTTAGAAAACAATGACTAACTGATGTGAGGCTCTAAAAGGCTATGCACCATATCTAAAGGGACTATATATTACAAAGATTATGATTCTTGAAGTGCCCACTGGGAGTGAAAATCCATCTTTTAGGCATGATGAATTCGGTGATTAATGAAAACTGTTGAGGTTAACTGATAATTGGTCCCAGAAGTTTACTAAGCAATTTGCAGAAGGACTTTGAAGATAATGAAAATACTTGTGGTTAGAAAATAAAAGAAAACGAGTCCTCAAAATTACCGTATTCTGCCGTGTATAATGTGCACGTTTTTGCCCAAATTTTGTAGGGAAAAATAAGGATGCACATTATACATGGGCAGTACTAATTCCCTATTTACATAAAGGTTTTTAATTCTTTTATTTATACTTATGAGTTAAAAGTATAACTCTAGAAAGAAATAATATCCGTATGCAAAATAAAACCTTGGAATACAATAATCAAATTTTTTCTAAATATAAATAAATAACTGAATTTAAAAATTAAAACAAAATACCCTAGCTAGTATTGCTCAGTGGATTGAGCGCTGGCCTGACAACCAAAAGGTTGCCAGTTCAATTCCCAGTCAGGACATAGGCCTGGGTTGCAGGCCAGATCCACAGTAGAAGGGGTACGAGAGGCAACCACACATTGATGTTTCTCTCCTTTTCTCCTTCCTTTACTCTCTCTCTAAAAATAAATAAATAAAATATTTAGGGGAAAAAATTTCTTTCCTGAAAGTCTGGGCCAAAAATGTGGGTGCACATTATACACAGCAAAATATGGTATGTTAGTTTATGGATTGATGAGAATAATTTAAGTCTTGATTGTGGTAGGCTATATGACTTTAACTTGGAATGGTCACATGAATGTGCCTCGCAGATTTTCAACTACAGGGAGTATAATTGACCAAGGACCCTATCTGCTGGACCTAGAAATCTGTCACCACATTTGAACCAATGCTACATTTCAATGGGCTATTCCCAGACAATGACTGGACACAGCAAGGACACTAAGGCAGGTGCAAAGTGAAAAGTCCTAAGATCAACTTGAGCTCAGACTCCCAAAGGCCTTACCTACTGTTCTTTCCTAGACTTCCTAGCATTCAAAGACACTCTCAACATTTTTGCCTTCTCTTTTTCACTTGGATCAGGCTTGCATTGTGATTGCAGTCTTTCCTGGTTCCCTCCTCATTTCTTTTACAAGTGTTGCCCTAAAATCCTTGAATGTTTGATTTGATATTGGCCATCTGCTTTAAGGATAACCTGAATGAACACAATACCTTTGTCAAAACTCAGAACTATACATTCAAAAAGGGTGAATTTTATTGTATATAAATTATACCTCAATAAACTTGACTTTCGAAAATTTTATGTTAGTTTTAAACATTTATTAACAGTAGGTAACTCATGCCTATTTCTTCTCCGCCATCTACTTCCAAAGTTATATCCTGGAATAGGCCACTGCTTAGGACGACTACAATTCCACATCTCACAATGACCATATCCACCTAGCCTTGCAAATTGCTTGCTCAGTTACTCCCCAAATCTGTCTTTCATGGTTTCTCAGGGTTACCTAGAGACACAATGACATAGGACTGAAGTTTACAAACAACATATGAGGAAAAGGTGAGAGATCTGGACATGGGAGAAGAATGCCTAGGATAGACAGAAGAACTGGCCCCAGAGAACCTCCACCATCTGACTGCTCAACAATCAGATCTGTAGGGCACATGTAATTATTATTTAAGGACTCAAAAGACTGTGATCTCAAACAACCTGACTGGGTTTTTATATGCAGAAATGGGTAACCACCATTTGTTGTTCAAAAAACCAAAACAAATGAAAACAGCAAAACACATACAAGAGAATAGCTATTTCACTCAAAAGAAAAGCCAAAGCCTCTCTTATGTATACAAGACACTACATGATACTGCTTCTTATCTGTCTGCCTTAATATCCTGACCTTCTTCCCCCTTGCTATTGTTTCTTCAGTAATGATGGATTCCTTGCTGTTCCTTAAACATCCTAAGTATACGACGCTCAGGATAAAACCTTTGCATTTACTTTTCTGTCTGTCTAGAAGTCTCTACATGGCTCTCTCTCTCCATTCAGGCCTCTGGTCAAATGTTTTCTTAGGCTTTTGCTGACACTGTTGTCTAGAACAACACCCCTTTCCCCAGTATGTCACTCTCTAGTCCACAGGTGGCAAACACAAGGCCCTCCACCTTGTTTCTACCCAATGACAGCACTGAGCTCCTTGCCCCTACTTAAGGAGTAGTTATATTTTTACAGTCCTAAAATCATATTCAGCCCTTTGAAGGCAACTGCAAGGCTGATATGGCCCCTGGTGAAAATGAGTTCGACACACCTGTTCTAGTCCCTTGTCCTTTATTATTCTTCATAATACTATCATCCTCTGACATAAATCTATTCATTTGTTCATTTTCTGCTTCCCCAACTAGAATGTAAACCTACAAGAGCAGGAACTTTGTTTTGTCCACTACCATATCACCATGATCTAAAGTGCATGACCAATGTGGCGCTTTGTTGATACTCATTAAGTATTGGTTGAATAAATGAATAAATAAAGTTCACCATCATGTCTCCTTTCTATTCCTTTCTCAGTTCATCTCAGTAAAAGTAGAAAGAAAAGTTGGCAAAAGAAGAATCTTAGCAAAGAGTAGACCTCAGCCACAGACTTATCTGGGGCTTTGAGCAGGCTGGCATGTTCCACTAAACAAGTTCTCTGGGACTTTTGAGAGTAACTCTTTTAGTCCGTTCAACCACTATCTTACAAAATCCTCAAGGTCTTTGATCCTCTTTCTTTTTGTGGTACCCACATAGCCAAACCTTAATTCTGGAGCTCTGGATCAATCCAGATGTTTATGTTTCTGTATTCAGGCAGGTTGCAAAGCACTGTTGAAGAAAAATCATTCAGCTGGGTATACTGCTGCCACTATAAATTTATGGTCACTTAATTTCAACCAATGAAGACAAAACAAATAAGGAAAAAATAACATTTATTCCTGATACTGGTATAGATACTTTATATGTATTAACTCACTTAATGCTTATAAACCACCTAAAAGTAGATATTTATTCTATTTTACCAATGAAGAAATTAAAGCACATGTAACTAGCCAAAAGACACACAGCTAGTAAGCAACAGTCTGAATGTTTAACTCAGGTATTCTGATTCCAAAGCTTGAGCTTTTAACCCCTACTGTCCAGGAAATTTAATTATTTTTTCCCAGTCAGCTCTATCTCTACCACTAACTATATCCTACAGGGCTATTTTGTTTGTCTAACTCACGGAGGTACCATTCATGTTTACATTATAAGCAATACTTACAAGGTAAATTTATAGCCTTAAACCTATATTTTAAAAGAAGGAAGATGGAAAAGTCAGGAACTAAGCAACCAAAAAACTTAAACCGAAAAAAAGAGAAGCAAATTCAATAATAGCTAAAGTAAGGAAATAATAAATATTATAACAAAGTAATGAAGAAGGAAACAAAGATGTAATTAAAAAATCAACAAAGCTAAAGTCAGTTCTTTAATGTGAAAATGTAGATGGATATTTGATATTATTATTTTTGTTTTATTAATGATTTTAAAGTGCTAATAGTTACCAGGTACCTGAAGGGTTGTCCAACCTGCAGCCTAAGGGCCACAAGCAGCTCAGGATGGCTAGGAATGCAGCCCAACACAAAATCATAAATTTACTTAAAACTTTATTGTTGGGAAGTACCCAGTCTGGTTTCAGAAGCTGTAATCCCCTATGGCAAAGGCTGAGTAAAAGGACCTTGGGACCATAAGCCATTAAGGAGACAAAACTTATCTTCCTTGTAGGGGCGCCACCTCTTCCCCCTTTCACTTCATCCTACTTGGCCCTGGGCAGATGACTGGTTAGACAATGACAGGTAAGATTCCTCAAAGGAAGGGCGACCTAAGATAGGTATGGTCATGAAGGGGCCCGTGGGGAAGGACTTGGGGGGCTATAGAAAAAGGAGGTGATGGACCCTTGCCCCTTGGCTTTCACATAGCCTGAGTCCTCATTCAGTCTCCCAGAAGTCTCCTAATCTCTTGGCTTCCTTACTTCCCTTGACTGACTTAAGCCTAAAACAATGCCTGAAGCCTGAAACAATGCCAGAGGTGTGTGTGGCCCTGTTCTGGAAAGGGTGGGTTCCCTGGGGCAATCAGGCCTAAGAATGAACGCATAAAATCCTATGAAACCTACTTTACTAATAACCTCAATTTAAATGATAAGGGTCCAAGCATGAAGTGAGTTTATTTCCCAAAGTTTTATGGCCCTTTAACTATCTGACCCTGACTCAGAATAAGCCCTCAGAATTCTTTGGATGATATCTATTGTTTAATCATTTCTGCCTCACAATGATTAATGAGCTTTACATATATACCTTGTATTCCTGTGCAAATTAAACCCAATAAAAGCCCATTGAGGAATAGGTTCCTGGCCCTTCTCCTTTGAGAGATTGGCCACTTTTCCTCCCCAAGCAGACCATCTCTTGATAGACTTATTCTCATGGTGGGGGGACTCTGTGAGCAGAGACCCCACATGTCTCATTATGAGATTTTTTGGTGTGTGTGATTACATGTTGCAATATATTTAATGTGTGGTCCAAAACAACTCTTCTTTTTCCAGTGTGGCCTGGAGACACCAGAAGGTTGGACACTTCTGGAAGTGTTTACATACACTAACAAATTTAAGCCTACAACAATTAAATGATGTAAAATAATTAGACATAGTTTAGCTTAAAAAATATGAGCTACAAGAAAAGTTAAAAGTTAAAGATCTCAGAGTGGCAGAGCCAGGTTTTGGACTTAGGCATTTGGCTCAAAATTCTACGCATTAATTCCTACATTATACTGCTTCCGTGATCAACCTTACACTGGAAATCTTAGCCAGCCAAGTAAAACAAAAGAAAATGAAATATAAGATATAAGCTTGGAAAGAAAGAAACAAAACTGTCAAGTGGAACTTCAGGCCAAGATGGAGGCGTAGGTGGAAATACTGTGCCTCTTCACACAACCAAATTTAAGAACAACAAAGATTTAGAAACAAAAACACAACCAGAACAGACAGAAAGTTGAACTGTACAGAAGTCCAACAACGAACAATTCATATAGACTGGTAAGAGCAATGGAGTCAGTGGCTGGTGGAGAGGGGTCCCAGCAGGAAAAAGTGGTGGTTGGCAGACCTGGGCGTGGGGGGGAAATGAGCAGACCCAACCCAGTGAGGGGCCCAAGGCGGTTGGCTGATTGCGGACACATATTCGTGCGCAGATAAACCAGGCAAAAAAAGGGCAGTGAGACAGACCTCGCAACCCAGGGCCCCAGCGACAGGAAATAAAGCCTAAAAGCACCGATTGAAAACATTTGTGGGGATTGAGGTGCCAGGAGAGACTCCCAACCTCACAGGAGAGTTCATTAGAGAGACCCACAGGGTCCTAGAACATACACAAGCCCACCCACCAGGGAACCAGCACCAGAACGGCCCAGTTTGCTTGTGGGAAGCGGCAGAGGGGACTGAAATCGGAGAGAGAGCAAAACAAATGCCATTGCTTTCTCTCTGATCCCGCCCCCACATATAGCCACAACACAGCAACTGGCTTGCCCCTCATACCTAACAGGCACGTCCAAGCCAAAAAATTATGGCTGAAACAGAAGAACAAATCAAAGCCCCAGAGCCAATACTTTTAAGCAAAAAAAAGATAGCCAACCTATCAGATGCACAGTTCAAAATACTGGTGATTAGGATGCTCACAGAACTGGTTGATTGTGGTTGTAAACTAGATGAAAAAATAAAGGCTACACTAAGTGAAATGAAGGAAAATGCACAGGGAACCAATAGTGATGGAAAGAAAACTGGGACTCAAATCAATGGAGAGGACCAGAAGGAAGAAAGAAACAACCAAACAGAAAAGAAGGAAGAAACAAGAATTCAAAAAAGTGAAGAGAGGCATAGGAACCTCCAGGACATCTTTAAACGTTCCAATATCCGAATTATAGGGGTACCAGAAGGAGAAGAGGAAGAGCAACTTTCTCCCACCCTTCCCTCTCTCTAAAAGTAAATAAATAAAATAAAGTCTTTTAAATAAATAAACACATATCAAAAACAATATTTCTCTTATTAACTAATGAGGGAGCTGGAAAATGTTACAGGAATGTTGTACAAATTTGCTAAAAATCAGACATGTTGAAATGAATTTGCTAAAAGAGGCAAAAATGATTTAATATACGATAGGTCAATAATGTAGTGTTTTGGGGTATCTTTTCTACAGAGTGGACAACAATTATTTTAAGTATCAATTTTCTTGTAAAATAACTTAGTCAACAAAAAGTCAGAGGTCCCTATGGATTCAAATCATTCCAGCTTCTGCTAGACAATGCCCGGACTTATGCAGAAGGGGCACCCAGCAATTTATTTCACTCATTTCCAAGTTGTTGATAATTTTTCCTAATAATAGGTTCATTTTTAGCATTTTTAATAATGCAACCAAAAAGAAGAAATAGAAATTTAATGTATTGCTGGTAGTAAGTGTAAAATTTTGTTAATATTGTCAGTAATGGTTTACAGCTGAGTACGATGCCAGGTAGGTTATTGACTATCACCCAGGGGCCACTTTGTTAAAGCACATGATTGTCTAACCACTATGCTGCACACCTGAAACTAATACAAAATAATATTGAATATAAAAATTAAAAAATAAAATTTAAAAAACGTTAAGTTTTTGTTTCAGGTATATTCATTTACATACACACATATGTGGTATTATTGGGTTTGTTGTAGAATGTTTTTGTTCACTCTGCGCTAGGGTCAAAAAGCTTGAAAACCATTAATGTGACATACGAGGTTCTTCAGTGAAAAGAACCAGACATTTTGAGTTTTTTCTTCCTTGAAAGTAGACATACGTTCACAGTGCCGGAATCTAGTAAAGAATGGAGAGAAACTATATAAATATATCATTACATTGTACACCTTTAATTATGTGTACGTCCATTTTCTTTCAATAACATTAAGTTAAAATATTAGAAGCGCCTTGCCGAATGTTCGCCTCTGTCTTTCCTTCGCACTGAGGTTCGCGGGCTCCCTCAAATGGAGAGAGCGTCCGTGGAATGGAAAGGACGAGCCCAGCAGACTCACCGGCAGGACGTTTCGCTTGCAGCCTAAGGGTTCTTGGAGGGAATCAAGCACTAGCCTGGGGCGGCGGCCGCAGGAGCCGCAAGGACGTCGCTACTGGAGAGCGGAAGAGCACTGCGCACGCGCAGACCCGTCCAGGGCGAGTGAAGCCCGAGAGGCTATCTTCGCCAGGCCTCGCCTCCACCCCTGGGTCAACCGCGCGCGTCCCTATCGCCCCCACCTCGACATCCTAGGCAGGTTTCCCCCGCCCCCTCCGTCCGGGTGCTGGTCCCGTGAGTGAGCGCAGAGCCTGAGCGGGCGCCGGCGGGAAGGAGAAGCGGCGGGTAAGGAGGGCCTGCGTTCTGGGTGTGTTTTTCCCGGGACTGGGAATTTCCTCTAGGGCTCCCTCCGGCTCTCGGAGCCCCTGAAGAAGAGAAAAGGAGCCTCTGGAACCGTTCCTTCCCGCCGCTCGGTTTTGGGGTTTTTTTGGTGTTTTTTTTTTGTCCCCAAAACCGGAGCTTGGTCCACTCCGCGCCTCCACCGGGGGGTGCGAAGGCCCAGCCCCCGGCCAGTCTGCTGTCCCCAGTCCCGACTGAGAGGCCTTCCCTGCCTCAGGCGGTGCCCGAGTGTTCATCCGCCTTCAGTGTCTCAGCAGCGTAAGGGGACTGACTCCCCAGGTCCTGCGCGCAAATCCAGCACAAAGAGTCTCGTGGCCTTGTGTGTTTTGACACTTGGTGGTCCTGGGATTCTTTCTGACACTTTTCTGAAAGAGCTTTCATGGTCTGCAAGGCCACCAAACGTAGGGCTTTTTGTTTTTGTGTTTGTTTTTAACTTCTGGGATACTCTAATCTGTCTTTCAAGTTTGAGTCTCAGTGCTGGTCCCTTACATCCCTGTGCAATGTCCCAAAATTATGTTCTTTCCCATTGGAAATCCAGTCACACCACGTGTGTATTTTGGGATGAAGTATGCTAGTCTTGTTTTAACATTTTATTTATTTATTTTTAGAGAAAGGGTAAGGGAGGGAGCAAGAGGAGAGAAACATCAATGTGTGGCTGCCTCTCGCACACCCCCAGCCAGGGACCGGGACTGCAACCCAGGCGTGTGCCCTGACTGGGAATCCAGTGGGTGACTTTGGCTCCCAGGCCAGCAACTCAATCCACTGAGCCACACCAGCCAGGAGTATCAGTAGTTCTAAGAAGCGTGGTAATAAATTACAATTTCTGCCTTTGCTGCTACCACAGTGAATAGATATTCCGTGAACTCTTTAGTAGGAGGCAGCATTTTAGCCCATTGACTGTGCCTGATGCCCTGAAGATACCTTGTAATTAGACCACCTAAATACAAAATCTGCTGACAGGAAGAAATCTGGAACAGAATAAAGGCTGATGGACAGGTCATGTTTAATAATATCTGCAGGTCAAATTTCTAAGTAGAAATGTATATGCCAGTTAAATGTACTATATTGACATTCTGTAGATACTGATGTGAAGTTTTAGCAGCCACCTTGCAACTTCTCAAATTTCTCAGATTAATTCCTAGGTAGTCATGATAATCAGCTTAGTCATTTTTACTTTGGTAACTGTGGACGCAATAAACTTACCCACGTTTTTCTAACATCAGCCCACGTGATTCCTGTCAGCCTTATTACCAATTCTCCGTGACACTTACATTACAAAACCTTAGTCATATTTCCCGTCCTTCATCGCCTTATCTCATATTCCTGAATCACATGGTTTCTTTAGTCAAAAAGTAACTTGCATTATATCTTTGATTCTCATTCCACTAACACTGTGTCCTTGGGAAGCTGAGCTTGTTTCCTTCTCTCATTTTGAGTAACAGTATCCTTTCTTCCAGCCAATTAATTATTGTGAGAATTCCAATTGTCATAATGTGTGGAAAAGGCTATCAGAATTTAACAGAAACAACACAAGCTATTGTTATTTTTCATTGTATTCATTCATTTTACAAACATTTGAAAACCTAATATATGTTAGATTCTTGTGCTATATCTATGAAAGATACTCCCTGCATTTAAGGGGCTGTCTTTCAAGGAACTATCAGAAGAGAGAAAGAGTAGGGAGTAGGGTGATAAGACTGTCTGACAGTCAGATAGAGTGTGATATAGGCTGTAAAACGGGCAAGCATAGGGTGGGAACCAAACCCAGAGGAGAAAGGAACAGGGATGAGTTCTTAAAGGAAATTATGTTTGAACAGTCTTGAATTACAACAAAGATCTAGAAGGAAATGGTTGGGAAGGGTGCCATGAAAGAGTCACTTTAAAGAACTGCAAATTGTTAGGCTTTGTTGGAGTATTAAGTTAAAAGAGGAGTATAGGAGATAGGACTGGAGAGGTAGATAGGGGTGAGATTTGAAGGGGTTTGCGTGCTAAGGGAAGTGTACAAATTGAAGGATTCTAAGCAAATAGTTGCCCTGATTACAGTTGCTTCTTGAAGTTTCATTCTGGCTGCAATGTATGCTTTCCTACTGCAGTGTACAAATACTTCTTTCTGTATATGTATCTTTCCTTATTTTCTTTATTGTACCCAAAAAGGCTAATGCCCTCTCCTCATAGTTTTTATCTTTCAGTAACCAGTTCAGGTCTTTTGTAAAGTATCCTCTAATTATTTTAGACTCCATTATTTACGCCATTCTCTGAAACCCTAGAAATGGTATCACAGTTGAGTCCTTATTTGTTTGTTTCATGTTGTTTCATGTGTGTTTTATGTCCCTAAGTAGATTTAATAAGACCCTTGAGGATAGGGAATGTTTCATATGTATCTGAGTGGAAGACTTGTTAAATACAAAAATATGTTTGGTCTCTTTCTGTTTGTTTTTCAGGGTAGGACCAGATTATGGGCTGCAGTCCTTTAAATTAATTAATCATCATGATGGCTAATGAGGGCTGTCCCAAGGCTGGTGATAGTTCTTTTTCCTCAGATAAACATGCCCAACTCATCTTGGCCCAGATCAATAAAATGAGAAATGGACAGCATTTCTGTGATGTGCAGCTACAAGTTGGGAAGGAAACTTTTAAAGTTCATCGGCTGGTTCTGGCTGCCAGTAGTCCTTACTTTGCAGCCTTGTTCACTGGAGGAATGAAAGAGTCCTCAAAAGATGTTGTACAGATTCTAGGAATTGAAGCTGGAATATTTCAAATACTTCTAGATTTCATTTACACAGGTATGTTAAGTGAACCGTTAGCTTTAAGTGGAGAATGATGCAATCACTCATGTACTGCTATGGAAACATAATTTGACAATATGTTATTATGAGTCTTTGAAAAGTTCGTATCTTTTGACACTCTGTATTCCTTTTCTAGGAATCCTAAGGAACTAATTAGTGATACAGGCAAACATTTATGTACCAGGATGTTTATAATAACATTATTTATAATAGTATGTAATTGAATACAAGCTAATCGTCCCTCAGTAGGTTAAATAGTTTAAAAAAATCATGATACATGTATATATAATGGAATATTTTTAGATGATTTTTAAATCATTTCACAAATGATTTAAATATGTACTATCATGGAAGAATGTTTGCAATATGTTAAATGAAAATATGGATATAAATACCACCTCAGTTTTGTCTTAAAAAAAATCATTTGTGTGTGGGCATGACTGGTATGGCTCAGTTGGTTGGGCATTGTCCCACAAACCAAAAAGATTGATGGTTTGATTCCCCATTAAAGCACATGCCTAGGTTGTGGGGCCAGGCCCCCAGTTAGGGGTATGGGAGGCAACTGGTGATGTTTCTTTCTCCCTTCTTTCTTCTCTCTTTTAAAATAAATGATTTTGATGTTTTTCTCCCTCTCACATCAATTGGTTGCCTCCTGTATGTTTCCAAGCATGTGCCCTGATGGGGAATTGAACTGGCGACCCCTCAGTATGCAGGATGACACCCAACCCACTAAGCCACACCAGTCAGGGCCATTTGTGTGTATTTGTACACAGAAAAAAAGACCAGGGTTGATGTTTACCTCCTAGGTAATGGAATATGAAAAATTCTTATTTCTCCTTTTTTCCTGTTTTTTTCTCTCAAGTGTTTATAATCAACCAGTACTTCAACCAGGTACTTCAGTTTGTTGCCTCTTGCACACCCCAGGTGGAAACCTGTATTATTTGAATCAAAACTTTTAAAAATGTTTTTGAAGAGTTTTAATGATATAGAAAATCCACACAGAACTATGTATAAAATATGCCTCATATGATATACAAAATAGATAAATATACATAGAACAAAGATTTGAAAGAAATAGAATAGGGAGAAAGTTTCTTCCTTTCTACCTGGCCACAGCCATAAGGTACGCCAGGGGTGTCAGACTCATTTTCACGGGGTGGGCAGGGGGCACATTAGCCTCCCGGTTGCCTTCAAAGGGCTGAATATAATTTCAACTCCTTAACAGTTAAGGAATAGTTACATGTATACAGTTCTAAAATTATTTCAGCTTCCAGTGTTTCTTTCTCAGGGTGCACCGCTGGCAGTACTGCCAGCTCTCTGCACTCCACAGGGTCCCCCCACCCCACCAGGCCCGATAAAGCACGTAACCTGGGATACAAGGCCAAGCAAGGTTATGTCATATATCAGATTCGTGTGTGCCATGGTGTCCACAAATGCCCTGATCCTAAGGGTATGACCTATGGCAAGCCTGTCCATCATGGTGTTGACCAGCTGAAGTTTGCCCAAAGCCTTTTCATTCTGTTGCTGAGGAACAAGCTGGGTGCCACTGTGGGGCTCTGAAAGTCTTGAATTCTTACTGGGTTGGTGAAGATTCCATGTACAGATTCTTTGAGGTTATCCTCATTGATCCGTTCCATAAGGCCATCAGAAGGAATCTTGACACCCAGTGGATCACCAAACCTGTCCACAAGCACAGGGGGACGAGAGGGTTGATATCTGTGGGCCACAAGAGCCATGGCCTTGGAAAAGGCCACAAGTTCCACCACACTATTGATGGTTCTTGCCCGGCAGCTTGGAGAAGGCACAGTACTCTCCAGCTCCATGCTTACCACTAATATGTGTCAGGTTTGTAAAATTCTTACCTAATAAATAATTTAGGACAGTCAAAAAATATATAATAAAGTATTAATAGTATATATTAGAAAATGTATGATTTTCATATTAATCTTTGTATTTTTTGCCTTAAAGTTTTTTCTGTAGTGAATATGTATTACAATCAGGAAAAAGAGTTTGAAAACAAAGACTGTTTGGTCTAATTTTGAGAACATGCCATGCCTTCTTTTAAGGAGATAATTATGTGGCCTGAAAAAGTGTTTCTTTTTTGTTGTTTTTTTGTCGTTGTTGATTTTATTTATTTAGTTTTAGAGAGGGGAAGGGAGGGAGAAAGAGAGGGAAACATCAATGTTTGTGAGAGATACTTCAATCTGTTGCCTCTCGCACGCCCCAGCTGGAGACCTGTCCTCAACTGAGGCACATTCCCTGTCAGGGAATTGAGCTGGTGACTTTTGGGTTCACAGGCTGGCACTCAATCCACTGAGCCGCACCAGCCAGGGCTCATGAGAGATTCTTGATCTCACTTTTCTAAGTGACTTGTGTGAGCTGAAAACTGCTTCATAAATACCTTGCTTCTCATATTTGCAAAGTAGAAATGAACACATTAACCCAAAGGAATTAGTGTTGAATTACATAAAAACAATACCACAAGCTGTCTATTCTGCCTCTGTTGTTTGATAGTAACAAGAAGAGATGTATAGTGAAAGAATGTTCATGGCATCATTGTCATATTGCTTGCTGGTGATTAGCACTTCCATCAAAAAAGTAAGAAATGGTAAAACCCAGAGAAGTAAAAGCTACTGAGCATATCTACAGGGAAATAACATTATACAATGTTGACATTTAAGGCTAAAATTGGTATAACAGTTAAGAACAGTTTTTGGTTGCTAGTAAAAGATAAAAGTGTCTTAATAAGATAGGAATTTGCTTACTTTTTCACAAAAATTAATCTGTAGTAATTCCAAGGCTGATATGGTGGCTTTATGATGTCATTGGTGTCCCATTATTCTTTTAACAATTTGCTCCACCATCTCTAGCTTATAGCCTCTAATGTCATGCCCTCTGAGCTCCAACTAGTGGAAGAAGGAAGAGGAAAAAGCAAAAGAGTCTGCCATCTGAATCTATTATCTTTTTAAGCTTTTCTGGTAAACATACCCAATAATTGCCACCTATATCTTGTTGGCTAAACTCAGTCAAAAAATGCAAGTAGAGGCTAAGAAATGTAATTTTCAGCTGTGCACAATTGCCACCCAAACTCCAGGTTCTATTAGTAGAGACAAAAAGAAAATGAATTTTGGGTATTTATTGGTCAGGAAACTTTGTAGTCTTTGATACAATTAGTTTTTAAAAAGAAACATGTTCTTTGATTTCACTGTAATAACATTTCCTTTTTGAGAGATGTGGGGGCAGCAAAATCTGTTGTTTTGTTGATTCTCCCCTTTGGACTTGTCTTTGCTTTTTTTTTTTTTTTTTTTTTTGAGGGGGAGGGAGGGAGAAAGGAAAAGAAACATCATTGTGTGGTTACCTCTCACATGCCCCCTATTCTGGGGATCTGGCAAGGCAGCCTAGGCATGTGCATCGACCCTTTGGTTCAGAGGCCAGTGCTCAATCCATTGAGCCACACCAGCCAGGGCTCTATGCATCTTTATTAACCATTCACAATTCTAATAGGTCTTAACAGATATTTCTTACCTTAGATTTTTATACACTTCATTTAGAATCAAATGACCTTGGTTTGTGATCTAGCTCTGCCACTAATTAGCTGTGTGATATAAGGCAATTCATTTAGCTTTAGTCAATTATTCATTGATTCTTTCAACAGATATTTATGAATACTTTTTGAGCTAGGTACTAGGGATATGAAGTAAATAAGACAGTCATGGCTTCTGCCTTCGGAGAGTTTTCTAGGTAATGCAGATAATGTATTTACAAAATAGAAGTGCGTTTGTGAGAGCCTCATTTTCCTTATTGTAAAGTAGGGATAGTAGCACTTTATAATTCCTGTGAAGGTTAAATGAGATAAATTTTAATACTTGTAAAAGTACATTTTGTAATCTATAAAACCTTATTAAGTTGGAGGGCATTCTTTTTATTACTCTGAAGTAACAGCTTCATCCAGTAGCAGTCATTCACCCCCCTTAGTTCAATCCACGATCTTATCTTCTCCAAGTTTGTGGTGAGTTCTCATTTTATTCAAGTAAGTCTTATCTCAGTTTTCCCTGAAGTCACTACCATTTACTCCCATGGTGGATTCGACTTCTTATACTTCTGGAAAACCCCCAGTTTGCATTCAACAAGCCATATCCTTCCTCTTACCATAATTGCTTTGGCCACTCATTTATTCAAAACAAGTTTTTTTGAGCACCTAGTATGGACTAGGCATTGGAAATACAGAAGGAGCAAGCCTCACCCCAACAGACTTTATAAATCTAATTAAGAATACAAATTTTAGGCTAATAATTTAGTGAAATGAGTGGGAATTAAAGGGATAAAGGGAAAGTACAAAATTGAATAGAGAGTTTATCCCTATAAGGAAGGAGAATTGCAGTGGTTTCTTTTTTCCTTCTAAATATAATTGACTGATGTTGTTCCAAAGTCATTATGTAAATATATGAAAGCAAAGCCATCTGGAAAGAAAGTGGTATATATAGTTACTTAAATGTGAAGTATTAATAACTTATCATATGTTATAGACTCTTGGTTATAACTAATATTAAAATTAACATTTGTATGGCACTTATCATAATCGAAGATAGAGACCCTCTCTTACCTTCCCCACTGCCTAAGTAAATGTTTGGTAGACTCATATAGCCCAATGTTAAAAGCACAGGTTTTGGTGTCAGTCCCTACCCTCAACTCACTTAACCATGTGACTTGGGGACAAGTTACTTAACTTGTTTTCTTAATACAAAAATAAGAAGAAAAAACCTTACTATATGGGGTTGTAGTCAGGGTTAAATTAATGTATAAAGCAATTAATGCTGTGTCTGGTTCATTGTAAGCATTCTGTAAATGTTAGGTTAACATTATTATTTAAGTTTTGTGCCCTTTCTATAAATTCTTTGTTGCTTTTTACTTAGCAGTTAGTGGAATCAAATATAATGTTTTTTTTAATATAAGCCTAATGTTTGTTTTTATTTTACTGTACTGGTTATTTTGTCTTACTGTTTCCCTAGGTGTAGTGAACATAAGTGTGAATAATGTCCAGGAGTTGATCGTGGCAGCAGACATGCTACAGTTGACTGAAGTTGTTAATCTTTGCTGTGAATTTCTGAAAGGACAAATTGATCCACTGAACTGCATTGGGATCTTTCAGTTCTCTGAGCAAATTGCCTGCCATGATCTTTTGGAATTCACAGAAAACTACATTCATGTCCATTTCTTGGAGGTTCAGAGTGGGGAAGAGTTCCTGGCACTTACGAAAGATCAGCTGATCAAAGTTTTGAGAAGTGAAGAGCTTAGCATTGAGGATGAATACCAAGTCTTCTTAGCTGCAATGCAATGGATTCTCAAAGATCTGGGAAAGAGAAAAAAATATGTGGTGGAAGTACTAGACCCAATTCGATTCCCCTTATTACCCCCTCAGAGGCTTTTAAAGTATATAGAAGGTAATTTTTTTGTCGTTGCATATCATATTAGCCAATTAATTGGTTGCTTTTTCTGTGTGAAATGTGATTGTGTTTTTATTTTTCAGTTCAATAGCAGATATTTATTGAATGATTACTGTATACCAAGATACATACTTTTGGTTTTGTGGGTAGACAGTAGTATTTCCATATCTCTACCTTTTATTTTAATAAAATTCTTATGTACCTTTCTTGAGATTAAGTACTAATGGAAATGAGTGTTATAGATAAAATTACTGACAGAGCTGAGATATTGCTGGTTTTGATCATATCAATTTTTTCAGTGTAAGATTTCCTAGTCACTTTTTAAAAAAAATTATTCCAGAAAGAGAAGAAGTGAGAGAGAGAGAGAAACAGCTATGTGAGAGAAACATTGATAGGTTACTAAACCTGCAGCCTAGGTACTTGCCCTGACTGGGAGTCGAACCTACAATCTCTCAGTGCATGGGACGATGCTCCAACCCACTGAGCAATACCAGTGAGGCATCTTGACACTTTTAAAAAGTCAGCAAAGCCCTGGCCCATGTGGCTCAGTGGGTAGGGTGTCAGGGCACATACCTAGGTTGCTGGTTTGGTATGGTACAAAAGGCAAGCAATCAATGTTTCTTTCCCCGTGGTATGGTTCCTGGTACAAAAGGCAAGCAATCGATGTTTCTCTCCCCCACTGATGTTTCTCTCCCTCTCTTCCTCCCTTCCCTTCTCAAATAAAAAGTGAATTAATATAAATAAATTAAAGCCAATTATTAAAAAAATAGAAAATAAAAAGTCAGCAAATTCTAACATTTGAGGGAAATGTATATGCTAAAACCAAAACCTAAACATAACAAATCCTCCAAGTCCTCATTATAAAATAAATTTTATATTGATAGGATATCATAGCTCCTAAGTAGCCTTTGAATCATCTTTAAGTTCTAGGCTTTGAAAATGCTTTTCGCCATAGTACAAAATAGTTTTTATCTTTATATTAGAAAAAATATGTATTTAAATTTTATTTTTTAAGAACTATTTTAAAGGTTTTATTTATTTATCTTTAGAGGGGAAGGGAAGGAGAAAGGGAGAGAAATATCAATGTATGGTTGTCTCTCGTGTGTCCCCTGCTGGGAACTGGCCTACAACCCAGGCATGTGCCCTGACTGGGAATTGAACTGTGATCCTCTGGTTTGCAGGCCTGTGCTCAGTCCGCTGAGCTACACCAGCCAGGTCTAACAACTATTTTAGACCTGGCCTCAAGATTTGAAGTTTTTATTCCTGTCCTGCACTTGAAAATTTAGGATGTGACTGAATTATAAATGATCTTATGAATTAAATATACTTAGAATTAAAAGTGTAATTCTGTGAAGTATGTTTAATGTGGATTTTTATTTTTTCTCCACTGTAACTTAACAGTGTTAATAGAATTTTGTAGGTTTTCTGAGTGATACTGTTTTAATTCAACTATATAATAAATTCTTATTATTCATGGCAGTCATGTTCTATAAAGTTGCCATAAACATTGAATTGGCAAATACTAAGCCATTGGTCCTAGGGGAGATATGGAGTAAATTCTTAAACTCTCTGGTCATGACATTTTTGTCAACTGATCAATACATAACCTTGTTTTATGTATATTTCTGTTAAAACACCTATTTATTATTATGTATTGCTGGTACATTAACATTGAACTCATAGTCAAAAGCACTATAACTCCTACCTGCATGCAGCCTAACACATGCATTTTCTATGTAAGGCCATCACAGCCTTCTTGCACTTAGGAATGCTTAGGCAGCACTTAAGCATTTTAAACAGCAAAATCACCAACAAAGAACCCAAAAATGTGAAAAACATGACACTAAATCTGAAAAAGACACTTGTTTACAGTATGAGAACTGAAACAAAAGATAGAGTATCACCTTGTTCAGTCTCATTTAGGAACATTCAGGTCAGATGATTCACATTTTTTGCTACTCTGTGGCACATCCATGAATGACCAGGAAAGCACTATGAGTGTTGATTTGGATTACAAATACATTTTTGGAGTAGATATAATCACAGGTAAAGAATCCATAAACTCATACTAAAACAAGAAGAGGGAAATTATTGATATACATTTTTGCATGAGTCATGGGAGAATCTAGGAGTAAGGCAAAAGCTTTCATGATAAAGTTAGTTTTTTTCAAGTGCCATAGATACAGCATGCTAAAGAAAAGTTTCTCTGCTAGGAGCAAAGGAATATTCCCTAGAATTGGGGTATATTTTCCTACAACTTAGTATTTTAATAGTCCAGTCTTGTCCTGTTTGTTATAAGCATGCCCAGTAGTTACCACCTAAAGGTATTTCACTGGAGGAAAACTGCAAAGAGTCAAGGGAGAAGTAAATGGAGGATTTTTTTTTTTAAAGGCAACTTTAAGCCCTGACTGGTTTGCTCAGTTGATTGGAGGATGGTCCTGTACACCAAAAGTTTGCAGGTTCTATCCCCAGTCAGTGCACATACCTAGGTTGTGGGTTCAGTCCCTGGTCAGGACATGGATGGGAGGCAGCTAATCAATGTTTCTCTCTCACATTGATGTTTCTCCCTCCCTTCCTCCTTCCCTTCCTCTCTATTCTAAAAGAAGAACAAAACCAAAAACAACACATCTTCAGGTGAGGGTACATGAATAAATAAATGGCAGCCTTAGTATTTTTCAAGTTTGAAACTTTTTCTTTTTGATCATGTTGGAGAAAAGACAATTTATGTAAAAATGTATTGAGACTCTACCACAAAATTCAGAGAGGGCAGAAGCCTTCCTTGAAATGGTTAAAGTATGTTATGTGACATTTGTAGATTTTTAAAAAATATATATTTTATTGATTATGCCATTACAGTTGTTCTATTTTCCCCTTCATTCCCCTCCACCCTGCACACTCCCTCCTCCACCATTCCCCCCTTTAGTTTATGACCACGTGTCCCAAGTTCTTTAGATTCTATATTTCCCCTACTATTCTTGCCCTCTCCCCTATCTATTTTCTTCCTACCATCTATGCTACTTACTTTCTGTACCTTCTCCCCCCTTCTCCTCCTCCTCTCACTCCCCTGTTGCTAATCCTCTATGTGATCTCCATTTCTATGGTTCCATTCCTTATCTAGCTGTCCTCTTAGGTTGCTTTTGTTTTAGGTGTGGTTCTTAATAACTGTGAATTTGCTATCCTTTCACTATTCATATTTTTTATCTTCTTTTTCTTAGATAAGTCCCTTTAACATTTCATATAATAAGGGCTTGGGGATGATGAACTCCTTGGATTTGATCTTATCTGAGAAGCACTTTATCTGTCCTTCCATTCTAAATGAAAGTTTTGCTGGATAGAGCAATCTTGGTTGTAGGTCTTTGGCTTTCATGACTTGGAATACCTCTTTCCAACCCCTTCTTGCCTGTAAGGTCTCTTTTGAGAAATCAGCTGACAGTCTGATGGGAACTCCTTTGTAGGTGACTGTCCCCTTATCTCTCGCTGCTTCTAGAATTCTCTCCTTCATTTTAATCTTGGCTAATGTAATGATGATGTGCCTTGGTGTGTTCCTTCTTGAGTCCACCTTCTTTGGGACTCTCTGAGCTTCCTGGATTGCCTGGAAGTCTGTGTCCTTTGCCAGATTGGGGAAGTTCTCCTTTATTATTTGTTCAAATAAGTTTTCCACTTGTGGCTATTCCTCTTCCCCTTCTGGTACCCCTATAATTCGGATGTTGGAACATTTAAAGATGTCCTGGAGGTTCCTAAGTCTCTCCTCATTTTTTTGAATTCTTGTTTCTTCATATTTTCTGTTTGGTCATTTTTTTCTTCCTTCTGGTCCACTCCCTTGAATTGAGTCCCAGTTTCCTTTCCATCACTATTGCTTTCCTGTGCATTTCCCTTCATTTCAATTAGTTTAGCCTTCATTTGTTTCTCTAATTTGTGCCTAAAATCAACCAGTTCTGTGAGCATCCTGATCACCAGTGTTCTGAACTGTGTATCTGATAAATTGGCAATTTTTCGGTTGCTTAGATTTATTGGCTCTGGGGCTTTGAGTTCTTCTTGAGCCATGTTTGGTCTGTTCTCGCCTGTTACATATGTGGAACGGAGCCTCAGGTGTTCACCAGGGCAGGGCCACCCAGCCCACTGGGTTGTGATGCTATATGTGGGGGGGTGGGGTCAAAGAGAGGCAATAGTGGTCCCCTCTGCTGCTTTCTGCTGCTGGGGCCTGCACAGTCTGTCTCACTGCTCGCTCTTTCACTGGTTTATCTGCGTGCGAATATGTGACCGGGGTCAGCCAGCCACCACGTACCCTCACTGGGTCTGCCTGTAGCAACCCCATGCTGGGATCTGCCAACCTCTGCCCACGCGCCTTGGTTGGTCTGACTGAGTTTTCCTGCACGACCCCACTCCACCAGTCGCTGGCTCCGCCCCTCTTACTGGTCTGGCCGAACTTCCGTATAGTTTAATTTTTTGTGGTTTGACCGTGTTTTTGTTGCTAAAACTTTGTTGTTTTTAAACTTGGTTGTGCGAGAAGGCACAGTGTTTCCACCTACGCCTCCATCTTGGTGGAAGTCTAGAAATTTGTAGATTTTGAAAATGGTATATAGTTTGCCCTGACTGGTGTAGCTCAGTGGGTTGGGCATCATCCCACAAACCAAAATGTTGCTGGTTCTATTCCTGGCAAAGACATGTCTGGGTTCCAGGCCAGATCCCTGGTTGGGAGTATATGGGAGGCAACCAATCAATGTCTCTCTCACATCAATGTTCTCTCCCTCTCTTTCTCCTTCTCTTCCCCTCTCTCTAAAAATAAAAATAAATAAAAATATAAATGGTACATGGTTTTATAAGAAGTTTAGGTAATAAAGTATTAAAAAACAATAAATCACCCAAAATCTGTCACCCAGAATAACCAGTTATAATTAACATTCAGATATCACTGTATAGGAGGTTGAATGTTGGTTGGATATGTGGTCGAATGAATAGTTAAAAGAAAAATTACAAGAATATGAATCATTTCTATAGACTTTGTAATATAAAAATGTACTTAAATCTCACTAAAAGTTAACAAAGAAGCTAAAGTAATAATTACTATGTATTTGCCATGTATAATCCACACTCACATTTTTGTGCACATTAGATATGGGATTATTATACCCATGATGTATAATCATTATACCCATGTATAATGCACATTCTTATTTTTCCCTAAAAAATATGGGCAAAAAAAATGTGCATTAGACACAGCAAAATACGGTAATTTCAGATAAATGTCTATCCTAAGAAATACTCATTCTAAAAAGCTCTAATAGAGTTAAGAACAAAAGATGAAAGTCACTGAAAGTTGAAATCATAGTCTCATTTTGCATTTCAGTTTTAAACAGTATAGACTCTATACTAAGAAAAAATGAGATAATTAGCATTCTTATTTTTCTTCCTACCCTCTCTTCAATATTTATACCTTTGTATAGATTTTTTGCAGTCATGATTCTGTAAGTTCTGTGCTTTGTTCTATATTTAAATGGATTTGATGTCCTCTACAAGTTTTGCAATCTACAAGTCTTTTTATTCCTGAATTTTCTTTTTTGATTCATCATTTGGTTGGCGGATTTTATCACAAAGTACTTTTTTCAAGAAGGGCTCCTGGTTATAAATTTCCTGAATTCTTTCCATGTTTGAGAATTTCTGCCTAACGTATTTTTAATTTAACAGCAATATTGGTGAGCATAATATTCTAGGTTATAAGTGATAACTCCTCTCTGCTCCCCCTCAAACTTTATAAGGCCTTGTTCTTTTTTTTCCCAAAAAAAGATTTATTTGTATAAACCCGTAAAAGATGAGCACTCAGGCATGCTTTTGAACTAAGAACAGTTTCATAGTTTCAAAACATTAGCTCTCATTGCTCTTCTTGCTTTTTTATTAATTAATAGTAACCAGTTATTTCAGGAAGCAAATATAAAGCTAAATATATTCTCTGAAATATCCTAAAATTAGTAGGAAATGATAATGGCATTTTATTTCTTCATTATTCTTAATTTGTGTAAAAGTTTGTTGTTTTTTATTAAACTGTGTCATATACCCTCTCCTTTTAAATGGTTCAGTTTCAATTCATTTGGGAGGAATTTTCCTGAATGAAATCTCTGAATACTTTTAATGTTTCAGTTGGTAGTTTTCATCCTTTTGTTGAAACTTCTTTGTCTTTTATATTTATCATCTAATATTAAAATATGTTGTCTTTTGCTGTGTTCACGGTTGTTTTCTCAAGTCTTTATTTCAAATTGCTGATTTGATTTGTTGAGTGTATTGTTTCTTGTTTCTAATTGATAGAATTTGCAATACTATTATTTCAGTTCTCCCTTTGATTCATTTTCAGTGTAACTCATTCTGTCTTTGAGCTCTTTTTTTGTAGGATCTATATTCTTAATAATTCTATGTGTGATAATTCTATATTGTGAAGTATTTATGGGGAATTTGTATCTGTTGGTGGCTGTTTTCTTCCAGGCTAAATTCTTCAGTCTCTTTGTCATCTTTCTTGGGATATATTTTAATAGCTGTATTGCTGTTTTTTCAATATATTGCTCATGCTTAACATGAGCAGCTCTATCAAACCTGTTTTCTTAGTAATATAAGAGCTAATTCTCCTTGACACCCTTTCTACCTTAGTTTATTTTTTGTCAGTTTTTTCTTTCTAACTTAGTTTAACTACTTTGTTCTCCCATCTAAAATTTGAGAGCTGTGTGTTGTGTTCTCACCACTTCTTTCTAGCCTGAGGGATGAGGGTAGTAAAAGAATAGAGATTTGCTAAGGCTGAGGTCCTTCCTTGGAGACCTGAGCCCCGAGCTCTCTTTTAGGAGATCCTGATGTTGGTCTGTGTCAGGGCCTACTTAATCCAGCCAAACATGCATCTCACATAGATTTTAGCTAGCACTGTGCTCCCTTAGATGGCAAACTCTGGTGCTCCTCTCTACCTTTACTGATGGTGCTCTAAGGGACTTTTTATGGTTTTTGGTCTTTGACTTCTCAGTTTGTACATGTACATGAGCAGCTTCTTACCTGCTCAGTCTACCTCTCTCCAAATTATTAGTTATTAGTGAGAATTCTCAAGATTTTGTTAGTTGACCTTCTTTCCTCAATATTGCTTCTGGAATGTAAGGAGAAGGCTTAGAGATAGTCCCTTGCTAGCACATATGGGGCCTTTGTGCAAATTTGAATGCAGTGCCCTTTTAGGGGATCTTAGAGCTTGTCAAGTGGGACACAAGTTGACTTTCATCCCCAGTTCACCTGCTCAGCTAAGCAAGCTCCCTTGAGCAGGAACAACCTATAAAATCATGCTCAATGTCTTTTTAGGAAATGGACCTCATTCCAACAGATCTTTTGTTTCTTGCTTTAACTGTCATTTTTGAAAGCTTATGACATAATTTTATATCCTTTTGTTATTAGGTTATATGTATAGAATTTTGGGCTACTTTATATTTTATATTTTCATTTTGTTAGATAATTGTGATCCTGTTTCACCTTGCCATCTTTATTTAGAAATTCTCATACATGTATTTACAAATTGCCTATTATGAAACATATATTTTTTAAAGATTTTATTTATTTATTTTTAGAGGGGAAGGGAAGGAGGAAGAGAGAGAAACATCAATGTCTGGTTGCCTTTTGTGCGTCCCCTGCTGGGAACAGGCCTGCAGGGAACCAGCCTGCAACCCCGGTATGTGCCGTGACTGGGAATCGAACCGCGATTGTCTGGTTCGCAGGCTCACCTGCGCTCAATCCACTGAGCTACACCAGCCAAGGCTTGAAACATATTTTTTAAAAACCTTTGATTTAAAGAAAATATTTTTTAGTAGCAATAAGAAAAATATCTGGTATTGTAGAAAACAAACACCATTGTTTGATGATGATTTTTTAATCGATTAAATTTACAAAGAGAGAGGAAGGGGAAGAGGGGGAGAGAAAGAAATCAATTTGTTGTTCCATTTATTTATGCATTCATTAGTTGTTTTTTTTAAAAAACGATTTTATTTATTTTAGAGTTACAGTAAGGGAGGGAGAAATAGAGTGAGAGAAACATTGATGCCTGAGAGAAACATCAATCAGTTGCCTCTTGCATGATCCCCAACCAGGGATGGCCCCACAGCCCAGGCATGTTTCCATCATGGTTGGTTCTTGTGTGTGTTCTGACAGGGATTGAACCCACAACCTTGGCATATTTGGAGGATCCTCTAACCCAGCTGAGCTACCTGGCCAGGACATGATGATGAGATTTTTTTTGTTGTTGTTAAATGTGTTTTACCTTAGGTAGGCATGTCTTTTCAGTATTACTTACAAGTTGGCTAAACATTATCTTTTACAACATTGCTTTAGGCGTATCTGATTTTAATCTTCGTGTTGCATTGCAAACACTTTTGAAAGAATATTGTGAGGTGTGCAGATCTCCCAAAGAGAACAAGTTTTGTAGTTTTCTGCAGACATCTAAGGTTCGACCTCGGAAGAAAGCAAGAAAGTACCTGTATGCAGTAGGTAAGAACCTTTTAAAAAGTAATAGAAATTATCTCTATTGTAGGGATTTTAGGATCAAAACCTTTTAATATTTTGTTGTTATCGTACATGTCAGAATATTCACGTGTGTCAAATAGACATTTAATTTCCCATATAGGCTACAGATTTATAAATTGTGGTTATATAATACAGTGAACACATCTAAGAATAAAATAGCTACTCATCTGACATTTATTATTCTGTGATCTATATCTTTGGGTTCTTAGATTATTCAGTTATTGTCGATAGCTGACTAAAGAAATATTACTTTAAACTTGAAAATTTGAATTCTAGTGAAATATAAGGAAGATAAACCTCAAAAATATTAACTATTCACAGTGTCATTTATGGTTATTAGGAATGATAGGAACTAGTGGTCTCCAAAGTGTGGGTGTGCAGGATAATCCAGAGGCATATCACATAACTGTAGTAAAACCTCTTTTTGTGTTAAAAAGCATTAAACCTCATCAGTATTTGATATATATAGGAGAGATATATACAGATTGACCAGATTTTTATATATAATATAATTTATATATAAATACCTTCTATATAATTTATGTATATGTAAATAAATGTATAGTTTTATGTATGCTATGATGTATAAATATGTAATTTTTGAGTACATGATAAACTTCTTTTAATGATAGGATGTGCAGTCAAACCAGAGTTTCAACTCACTATTTTTAATTGAAATAGACACTAATAGAAGCCATAATGAAACTTTTTTAAGTAGACAGGTAACCAGCTCCTAGATTTATGTTTTAGCTAATATTCTATTATAACCAAGACCAGGTGGTAGAATACTGTGGTTAACTCATTGCATTTAAGCCATAATCTCTCAGAACTCGGCACATTTCGGAATAGTATGTGTATATATGGCAGGCTCTAAAGCCTTTATTCCTTGTCGTAAAATAGGTAATACTGAATGTCTAGATGTAGAGAGGGCTAGATTTTTCTCCTTACTACCATTTCCATATTTAGCAATAAGGGATCTACCATGTTTCTTCTATCCTTCCTTTGTTCAGGTGGATATACTCGATTGCAGGGGGGTCGTTGGAGTGACAGCAGAGCCCTCAGCTGTGTCGAACGTTTTGACACCTTTAGCCAGTACTGGACCACTGTGTCTTCGCTTCATCAGGCTCGATGTGGGCTGGGAGTAGCAGTTCTGGGAGGGATGGTGTACGCCATTGGAGGTAATAATGATAATGTCTTATTTTCCTTATTAGTCTAGCTGTAAGTTGGCTGAATTCTTTTTTCCCAAGATTTTATTTATTTATCTTTAGAGGGGAAGGGAAGGAGCGAGGGAGAGAAATATCAACGTATGGTTGCCTCTCGTGTGTCCCCTACTGGCCTGCAACCCAGGCATGTGTCCCAACTGGGAATTGAACTGCAATCCTCTGGTTCGCAGGCCCACGCTCAATCCACTGAGCTACACCAGCCAGGGTAGTTGACTGAATTCTTATATGCCTTGTATATATATTGCTAAGTACAACGGGGTATACATAGATACAGTTGTGCTTATTAAATATTTATTGAATAAATGAGTGAAAAAAGAAAAAGGAAACATAAGATATTGACTATTTCAGCCTTGGCTGGTGTGACTCAGTGGATTGAGCGGGGGCCTATGAAGCAGGGGGTGACGGGTTCGATTCCCAGCCAGGCGCATGCCTGGGTTGTGGGCCGGGTCCCCAGTGGGGAACGCATGGGAGGCAGCCACGCACTGATGTTTGTCTCCTACTCTTTCTCCTTCCCTTCCCTTCTAAATAAATAAATAAATAAATAAATAAGATATTGAATATTTCACACTAGAGGGATACTGTGATTTATTATAAGGCGGAATACTTTGGTTTTACTGAAAAGTTATTCATAAAATGTGGCATCAAAATTTAGGTCAGCATTTATGATAAAAATTTAAATTCTGAAAGCTGCATTACAAATTTTTTAGTTATCTGGACAGTGGGATATATAAAAAACTAGTCAACTAGACATTATGATATATTTCTTGATTGAAATTGTGTTTTCTGAAAATATTCTGAATTATAAAATAGTTAATAAATAAAATTAAGGAGATTTGAATGTTGGAGGGAAATAATTACAGAGAGCTGTAAAGAGAAAATGCTGACACTTAACATCCATATTTACTTCTGGATAATTTTGTTGTTATAGCAACAAATCAAGGTAGTTAATCTCTAACCCTTATGGCTAATATTTTTGTTTTATTTCTGAGTCACTCTAAAACACTAAAAATCGTATGTCAAAAATGTTCTTATTTTCTGACTATAAGACTGTCAGTAGGGAATAGTTTATTTTTATCCTTTGGAGAGGACACAATTGTCCCTCAAAAACTTCATCAAATGAATAAATTTCATGGTGCATATGAAAATCCCAACAAAGACATTAGAGTTTTAAGCCTTAAAACCATAGTTCTATATAATCTTTGATTAGAACTCTAATAGTTCTTTTTATGTATATATTTTGGCAATTGTGGATAGTTTCCTTGCATGAACTCTCCTGTTTAACCTAGGCTCACAGTGTCCATTGTGACACTTGCACATACATGTACCCCCTTTCCTAATGCCACAGAGTATTTATGGGGGCTCTTCAAAAACGCAGTGACTTTGCTAGCTATTATTAATACGACCAACATTGCTATCTTAAGATTTCACATTATATAATTTTTAAATAATTTTTATTATCAAAGTAATTCAGGTTTGTTGTAGGAAATTTTGCTAGAACCAAAGCATATGAAAAAATGCCCTAGCTAGTGTGACTTAGTGGATTGAGTGCCAGACTGCAAATCAAATGGGCACCAGTTTGATTCCCAGTCTAAGGCACATACCTGGATTGTGGGCCAGATCCTTGGTAGGGGACACTTGAAGGGCAACCACACATTGATGTTTCTCTCCCTCTCTTTCTCCTTCCCTTCCCCTCTCTAAAATACATAATAAAATCTTTTAAAAAGAAGGAAGGGAGGGAGGGAAGGAAGGAGGGGGAAAGAAAATAAAACCCTGAACTATGTGGCTCAGCTGGTTGGGCATCCTCCCAGAAAGCAAAATGTTACTGGTTCAATGCCTGCTCATAGCCCATGCCTGGGTTGTGGGTTCAGTCCCAGTTGGGGGCACATATGAGAGGCAACTTATTGATGTTTCCCTCTCACATCAATGTTTCTCTCCCTCGCTTTCTCCCTCACCCTCTCTCTAAAAAATAAGTTAAAATCTTTAAAAAGTAATAAAAAAGAAAGATCACTTACATTGTAATTACACCATCCAGAAATAATCACAGTTAATAGTTCAGTTTATTTCTGAGAGAGACTTCCGCCAAGATGGAAGCATAGGTGAAAGCACTGCGCCTTCTCACACAACCAAGTTTAAAAACAATAAAGTTTTAGCAACAAAAACACAGCCAAACCACAGAAAATTGAAATACACGGAAGTCTGACAACAACGAACCCTTCAGCCAAAACGGTAAGAGGGGCAGAGCCAGCAGCAGAGCGGGGTTGGGCAGGAAAGATCCACCGGACCAACCTGGGCGCTCAGGTGCGCCAGCAGCCATGGGTGGATCCACTGAGAGCACAAGGCGTTGGACCCACTGAGGGTGCAAGGCAGTGGACCCACTGAGGGCTGATCGTGGTCACACATTTGCCCACAGATAAACCAGTGAAGGAGCGAGCAGTGAGACGGACTGCACAGGCCCCATCGGCAGGAAGCAGCAGAGGGGACCGCCATTGTCCCTCTCTGACCCTGCCCCCACATACAGCATCACAAACCAGTGAGCTGGGTGGCCCGGCCCTGGTGAACACCTGAGGCTCCGCTCCTCATATGTAACAGGCAGGAACAGATCAAAACATGGCTCAAGAACAACTCAGAGCCCCAGAGTCGATAAATCTAAGCAACCAAGAAATTGCCAACCTATCAGATGCACAGTTCAAAACACTGGTGATCAGGATGCTCACAGAACTGGTTGATTTTAGTCACAAATTAGAGGAACATATGAAGGCTAAACTAATTGAAATGAAGGGAAATGCACAGGAAACTAATAGTAATGGAAAGGAAACCGGGACTCAAATCAAAGGAGTGGACCAGAAGGAGGAAAAAAATGACCAAACAGAAAAGGATGAAAAAACAAGAATTCAAAAAAATGAGGAGAGACTTAGGAACCTCCAGGACATCTTTAAATGTTCCAACGTCTGAATTATAGGGTACCAGAAGGGGAAGAGGAACAGCTATGAGTGGAAAACTTATTTGAACAAATAATAAAGGAGAACTTCCCCATTCTGGCAAAGGAAATAGACTTCCAGGAAATCTAGGAGGCTCAGAGAGTCCCAAAGAAGTTGGACCCAAGAAGGAACACACCAAGGCACATCATAATTACATTAGCCAAGATTAAAATGAAGGAGAGAATTCTAGAAGCAGCAAGAGATAAGTGGACAGTCATCTACAAAGAAGTTCCCATCAGACTGTCAGCTGATTTCTCAAAACACACCTTACAGGCAAGAAGAGGCTGGAGGGAAGTATTCCAAGTCATGAAAGTCAAGGACCTACATCCAAGGTTGGTCTATCCAGCAAAGCTTTCATTTAGAATGGAAGGGCAAATAAAGTGCTTCTCAGATAAGGTCAAGTTCAAGGAGTTCATCATCACCAAGCCCTTATTATATGTAATTTTTAAGAGACTTGCCTAAGAAAAAGGAGTTAAAAAATATGAACAATGAAAGGACAGCAAACCCACAGTTATTAAGAACCACATCTAAAACAAAAGCAACCTAAGAGGACAGCTAGATCAGAAGCAGAACCATAGAAATGAAGATCACATGGAGGGTTAGCAACAGGGGAGTGGGAGAAGGAGAAGGGGGAAGAAGGTACAGAAAATACGTAGCATAGATGGTAGGAAGAAAATAGATAGGGGGGAGGGCAAGAGTAGTATGGGAAATATAGAATCTAAAGAACTTGGGACACGTCATAAACTAAAGGGGGGAATGGTGGGGGAGGGGTATGCAGGGTGGAGGGGAATGAAGGGAATAGAACAACTGTAATGGCATAATTAATAAAATATATTTTAAAAAATGAATAGTTTCTTTCTAGATACATATCTGGGTTAATTTCCTAAATACTACTTTTAAAAATTAAGATATAATTCACATGCCATAAAATTCACCATTTAGAGTATACAGTTCAGTGTTTTTTAGTGTATTCACCAAGTTGTACAACCATCACCTCTAATTCCAGAGTATTTTCATCACTTCAAAGAGCCATTCTTATTATTTGGGGAAAATTTCATATCCATGTAGGGAACTGTTTACTAGTCAAGTTTCCAGACTCTAGCCGAGGGTCAGCCTTGCAAAGGAGGCCTTTCTAAGGATAGGCAGTCTTAGGTCTGCTATGTTAACTCTTTTCTGCACAGTAGGAGTTTTGTATACATTCAGGATTCTAGGCCCTTGTAAAGTTATATGTGCTGCAAATATCTTTCCTATGCTGCTTCACCTTTCACACTTTATGGGATCTTTTGATAAACAGATGTTTTTAATTTTAATGTAGTCAAGTCTATTATTTTTCTCTTTATGGTCAGTGTTTCTTATATGCATGTATATATTTATATATTTCTTATCCTCACCCAAGGACATGTTTATTGATTTTAGGGAGAGAGGGAAGTAGAGAGTGAGAGAGGGAGAGAAACATTGATATGAGAGAGAAACATCAATTGGTTGCCTCTCGTATGCACTCCAACTGAGACTGAACCCTCAACTTAGGTGTGTGCTCTGACTGGGAATTGAATCATGACCTTTAGTTTATGGAACAAGGTTCCAATCAACTGAGCCACACTGGCCAGGGCTCTTATACTTTTTTAAAGAAATCCTTCCCTACTCCAAAGTCACAAAGATAGATACCTTTATTGTCTTCTAAAATTGTATAGTTTTTCTGTTCACATTTATATCTGTAATCTACCTGGATTTGAGTTTTTATAAATAGTGTGAGTAAGGAACCAGTTTTTTTTTATATCTATATAAATAGATATCTATATCAATTATCCTTGCATGGAAATACTTCCCCACTGCTCTGTAGTACAGTCATATATCAAGTAATTACATATGTATGGATCTATTTCTAGATTTCTGTTCCATTGGTCTTTTTGTCTACCCCTATATTACTAAAGGTCTATTTTAAGTCTGTAAGTACTTATCTGATAGGGCAGTTTCTCAACATTTTGTGAGAGTGCTTGACCCATTGTACTTCCCATTTCAATTTTAAAATCAGTTTGTTTTTGAAAATAATACTGTATGATTCCACTTATATGGGGTACTTAGAGTAGTCAAAATCATAAAGACAAAATGTAATAGTGATTGCCAGGGGTGGGGGAGGGACATGGAGAGTTTTTGTTTAATAGGTATAGTTTCATTTTGATAAGATAGAAAGATTTGTGGGATGGATGGTTGTGATGGCTATACAACAATATGAATGTGTTAACATTATTGAACTATAAACTTAAAAATGGTTGAGAATGTAACTTTTATGTTAAGTATAATCCAATAAAAAAGAAAGGATATCTTAAAAATTGGGATTAAATTATATCTATAAATCAGTTTGAGGATCATCATCTTTACATTGACTCTTCTAATTCATGAAGGTGATATATTTCTTCACTTATTTAGATATTCCTTATTTAAAATTTTATCTAAATAGCACTGACCACTGTAGCTCAGTTGATTGGAGTTTCATCCCATGCACCAAAAGGTTGCTGTTGATTCCCTGTCAGCGCACATACCTGGTGGCGTTTAGGCCCCAGTCAGGCATATGCAGGAGCACAATCAGTATTTCTCTCTCTTTTTCTCTCTCTGTCTTTTTCCTCTTCTCTCTCTAGAATCAGTGAATATATCCTTGGGTGAGGAGTAAAAAGGAAAACAATTATTTAAATAAAGTTTATAGCCCTGACTGATGTGGCTCAGTTGGTTGGTCATCAACCCACAAAGTGAAAGGTCACCAGTTTGTTGCCAATCAGGGCACATATCTGGTTGTGGTTAGGGCCCTGGTCTGGGATGCATATGAGAGGCAACTGATGGGTGTTTCCCACATCATGTCTCTCTCCCTCTTGTTCTCCCTCCCTCCCTCTCTCTCTCAAAATAAATACATAAAATATTAAAGTTTATAAATTTTAACTATAGAAGTCTTGTACAATATTTGATTTAGATTTACTCCTAGGTATAGTATATTTTAAAATTCTATTTTGTGTATCATTTTTTAAAAGATTTTATTTATTTTTAAGGAGAGGGGAGAGGAGGGAGAAAAAGAGGGAGAGAAACACAGGCTAGAGAAACATTGATTGGTTGCCTCTCACAGAACCCCAACTGGGGACCTGGCCAGCAGCCCAGGCACGTATCAAACTAGCAACCTTTTGCTTTGAGGGACAGCGCCCAAACCCACTGAGCCACACCAGTCAGGACTTAAGTGATATCTTTTTTTAAAGTTTCGTTTTCTATTTGTTGCTAGATAAAGATTACATTAAAACTCAAATTTTACCAGAGTCAAAATGCAAATTATATGGATTGTTTGGTGGTAATAGATAACAGGAAAATTATGCCATTGCTTCATTAAATGGCATTTACTGAATAATGGTGCTATGGTTTCAAAGTAACATGCTGAGCAAATAAATTTATCAAATAGTATAAATCAGACATAATAGTTGAATTTCTGACAACATGGAATGCTACTGGATATTGTAAATATGATTCTAGGCTATTAGCATCACTAAACCTCCTCATATGTGTCTCTTTTATTTAACTCAGGTGAAAAAGATTCAATGATTTTTGACTGTACCGAATGCTATGATCCAGTTACTAAACAGTGGACAACTGTAGCTTCAATGAATCACCCCCGCTGTGGCTTAGGAGTGTGTGTCTGTAATGGGGCTATCTATGCTTTGGGTAATTATGCTCTTCACTTAAGAATATCTAATATTATTTAAATTCTATTTTTAAATTATATTTTATTGATTATTCTATTACAGTTGTCCCAATTATTCCTCCTTTGCCCTCCTCCACCCAGAACCCTCCACTTTTTTAGGCAATTCCCACACCACTGTTCGTGTCTATGTCATATGTATAAGTTCTTTGGCTACTCCATTTCCTATAGTATACTTTATATCTGCATGGCTATTCTATAACTACCTATTTGTATTTTTTAAAGATTTTATTTATTTTTATAGAGAGGGGAAGGGAGGAAGAAAGGGAGAGAAACATCAATGTGTGAGAGAAACATAGATTGGTTGCCTCTCACATGTCCCCAGCTGGGGACCTGGCCCCCAACTTAGGAATGTGCCCTAGTTTGGAATGTAACTGGCAACACTTCTGTTTGCAGGCCCATGCTCAATCCATGGAGCCACACCAGCCAGTGCCCTAATTGTATTTCTTAAATACCTCACCTCTTCACCCGTTCCTAAACACTCCCATCTGGCAAACATGAAAACCTCTGTTATCTGTGATTCTGTCTCTGTTCTTTTTGTATACTTAGTTTGCTTTTTAGATTCAATTGTTAGTAGATATGTATTTATTGCTATTTTATTGTTCATATTTGATTTTTTAATTTTCTTAAATAAGTCCCTTTATCATTTCATATAATAATGTTTTGGTAATGATGAACTCCTTGAGTTCTTTTTCTTTTCTGGGAAGCTCTTTATCTGTCCTTCAATTCAGAAAGATAGCTTCACTGTGTAAAGCAATGTTGGCTATAGGTCCCTGCTTTTCAGGACTTTGAATATTTCTTGTCAGTATCTCCTAGCTTGCAACATTTCTTTTGAAAAATAAGCTGACAGTCTTATGGGAACTCCCCTATAAGTAACTAACATCTTTTCTCTTGCTGCTTTTTTTTTTTAAGATTTTATTTATTTATCTTTAGAGAGGAAAGAAAGGAGAGAGGGAGAGAAATATCAATGTATGGTTGCCTCTCATGGGTCCCCTGCTAGGAACTGGCCTACAACCCAGGCATATGCCCTGACTGGGAATCGAACCAGGATCCCTTGATTCTCAGGCCCACACTCAATCCACTGAGCTACACTAGCCAGGGCTCTCTTGCTGCTTTTAAGATTCTCTCTTTATCTTTAACCTTTGGCATTTTAATTATGATGTGTATTGGAGTGGGCCTCTTTGCATCCACCTTCTGTGCCACTTTCTGTACTTCCTGGACGTGCATGTCTATTTCCTTCACCAAATTAGGGAAATTTTCTTTCATTACTTTTTCAGATAGATTTCCAATTTCTTGCTCTTTCTCTTCTCCTTCTGGCACCCTATAATGCCAGTGTTATATGGCTCAAAGTTATCCCAGAGACTCCTTGCACTATCCTCTTTTTTTGGATTCTTTTTTCTTGTTATTGTTCTGATTGGTTGTTTTTTTTTTTGCTTCCTTATGTTCCATATCATTGGTTTGCTTCTTGGCTTCATTCACTCTACAGTTGTTTTCCTGTATATTGTTCTTTACTTCAGTTAGTGTACCCTTCATTTCTGACTGGATCATTTTTATGTTGTTGAACTCTGCATATGATAGATTCCTTATTTCCATTTTGTTTAGTTCTTTTCCTAGAATTTTAATCTGTTCTATCATTTGGGCCTTGTTTCTCTGTCTCCTCATTTGGGTGGCCTCCCTATGTTTGTTTCTATTTATTAGGTAGAGCTGCTATAATTCCCTCTCTTGGAAGTGTGGCCTAATGTACTAGGTGTCCTATAGGGTCCCATGGCACAGTCTACCCTATCACACAAGGTAGGTACTCAAAGTGTGCCCACCATGTGAGCTGAGTATGTCTTCTTCTTGAACCTTGATTGCTGTTGGCAGGTCAATGGGAGGATTTACCCAGGCCAGTCAGCTGACAGAACTGACTGTGATCATTGACCACCAACCTGCACCTTCCAGGAAGGATCAATTGTGCAAGGGCAGGGTGGTGGTGCTCCAATGTGGTCTGTAGCTGTCCATTGGCTGTGCAGTCTCTGGGATGTCCTGTTTTTTGCAGGCCAGAGCAGCCGCATCTGTGTTCTACCTGGGGCCACACTGCATGAGCTGTAAACCAATATGAGAGGGGCCTCTACTTATCTGGGCTTGGAGATGCCTAGGTGAAGCCAAGCTATGAATCTCAGATGGTTAGTACTAGTACTGGGCCTGGAGCCACTTAGCAACAGGTACATGGGCTTAGGGCTTAATGAGGCAGGTTGTTGCTTGTTTGAGAGGATTTAGGAAGTTGTGAAGCATGAGCTAAGACCAGCCATTAATATGAAAAAGTCATGGTTAAAAGTTTGGTGAGCCTGTAAGTTGGGTGGAACAAATCTCAGGGGATCTTAAGGGTGGGGCAAACAATATGAGCCAGGTTGATGGAGTGTTAGATATGGCACCCACCTGCCAGATCATGGCTCTGGCAGGGGAGGGTTCAGAGAAAGAACAATGGCTTTTGCCAGTCTTTCTCTCTGGTAGACAGCTGTCTCCTAGCTCCTGCCTTGATGTCAGACACTTCATTTCCTCCCTGTATGCCACTGGTGTCTTTCAAGCTGCTACCCAGGTGCTGGAGCTCAGAGGGAGTGAGCCTGAGTAAGTCCATGAATAGGTTTTTTAAGGGGAACTGCTTGGGACTCTAGAAATTTCTTCTACTGACTCAATCCCTGCCGATTTTTGAAGGCAGAAGTTATGGGGGCTTATCTTCCTGACACTGGAACCCTGGGCTGTGGGGTCTGGTATGAGGCTAGGACTTCCTACTTCCAAGATATATCTCCAAACTTTTATCCACCATATATGGATGTGGGACCAGCCCATTTCACATCTTTGCCCCTCCTACCAGTCTGGATAGATGTGCTTTCTTTAATTCCATGGTTGTCAGACTTGCATTCATCTCAGTTTCTGACAGTTCTGAGTGATGGTTGTTGTACATTTTAGTAGTAATTTTAATGTAGTTGTGCAAGGAGGTGAACCATGTTTACCTTTGCTGCCATCTTGACCAGAATTCTGTTATTTAAATTCTTGATCAGATTCTGATTACTTTATAAATTTTCCTTCACTCCCATAAGAAACTTGTATCCTTTCAGGTTTATAAATTCTTATTCTCAAAATAGTATTACTTGGGAAATATTGTCAAATGTGGAATTCTTAAAGGGAGATGGAGATAAAATATAGATGAAATGTCCAATGAAGCACTTCAGCTGATAGTTAAATTTCATGATTATTAAGTATTCTGAATATGCAGAAGTTGTTTTAAAAGATAGTTTTGCAGAAATAATGAAAGTTTTGTGAAATACTAAATTTCCTATGCAATATATTAAAATGTTTATTTTGTTTTATATTAAATCTCTTGTTGAAAAGGCAGAGAGTTAAAAAGTCTGAGTTCTCAAGCAAACAGAATAAAAACAAAGACACTGAAATAGAGAACAAGTGGGCAGCGACCAGAGGGGAGAGGGAAGGGAATTTAAGGGGAAAAAGGGGGAGGGATTTTGAGGAACAAGTATGAAAGACACAGGGATGAGGACTGAGTGGGGGACGGGTGGGAGGGAGGAGGGAGACCAGGTGGGGGGGGTGGGATGGGAGAAATAGATTAAAAAAATGTACTTGAAAAGTAACTAAATAAAATTTAATTAAAAAAAAAAAGTCTGAGTTCTACTCATAGTCAAATTCAAACTTTTCATGTGATCTTGGACAAATAACCCCTCTGTTCCATATGATAATCATCCATAATATAAAGTTGTAAGATCAAAAGTTTTCTAAGGGTTTTTGATAAATAAGATTCCTTTATCCCAGACATAAAATTTTTCTCTTGGTTACAGGTGGATGGGTTGGAGCTGAGATAGGGAACACCATTGAACGATTTGATCCTGATGAAAATAAATGGGAAGTAGTTGGCAACATGGCTTTGTCACGCTACTACTTTGGCTGTTGTGAAATGCAAGGTAATTATTGTATAAAATATTTTTCCAGAAAAAAAATACTTTTTTAAAAAACTGAGCTTGAGGCTTCATTTACACAGAAGTATAGTTTATATTAGTATTAAATGGTTAACACTAACATTGAAGTTCTGTTTTTATCCTCTTATTTTGTATTTCTGTATTGCCAAAATAATCAATTTTTTTCCAAAATGAACAAAGAATTTAAATTCCAGATAGGCAAAAATACTTGACTAGCACAATAAGCACTTAAAAGTCATTCTTTATTGTTAATAATTTTCTCTCCTATGCAGGCCTTAGTAAGGGTTTCTAAGTAGGAAGAGAACATCAAAAACAATATTCACAGTCTCTTCTTATAGGCTGCTTCAGTGTTATTTTTAAAGGATGCATTGTGATTCAGTCCACACAGAATATAATGCTGATAGATTTGAAATATACTGTACCAAATATTAAAGTGGTACACAGACATTATTTTAATTGTCTACTATACCTGAGAGGTAGTAAGCACTGTCAAATAAAACCTGATTCTCTGTCCAGAGTTGGAGAACAGATTTATATGTACCTGCAGAGTAGGAAGCAGTCTGCCCATTGTCTGCCCAAAGCAGACAACTCAGCCTGCTTTCTTCCCAGCTCAAGTTCTTCCTGCTTTGTGAGTACCTTCTCAGATTTACACTAGCATTTAGTGTTCAAATTACATTCTGCAGACTATATTCTGTTATTTAATATTACAGTGTTCTTTAGTTGTTTTATATTTATTATCTTTATCTTCCCAGCTAAAATCAGAGCTACAGAGGCATATTGGAGATTATCTATTTTAATGCCTTTATTTATAAGTGAGGAAGTTGAAGATTAGGAAGACTGAATTCTCTTTCTTCATAGCTGGTTACTGGCAAAGCTGGAGCTAAACCCAGGTTTATTCATGTTTAGCTCACATTTCTTAAAATGCCAAATAACTCCTCACTTTCAGAACACGGGAAACACACTGGGCACTCAAAAATGATAGATGGTCAGAGCCATTGTTTCAGTCAAATTTAAAAAGGGACTGGGAATCAAACCATGATCCTTTGGTTCGCAGACTCACACTCAATCCACTGAGCTATACCAGCCAGGGCTAAGTGCGTATTTTCAGGGGGGGGAGTCCCTTTCCCTCTCCTTTTTTACCTATTCATGGTAGCAGTACATCTGGAAATTGAGATTATCAAGCAGACGATAAGATGGGAAATCCTTGTCTGACATTTAATAGCATCATTAGGTCCTTTGAAAATTCAATTCTACTTTAAATTCATACCCCTAATTCTTTGTAATATGCTTAAATGTGAGCCATGATAAACTAGACAGAAGTTGATTTTCTCCTAAAAAATTAATAAGTCCTACTTGAATATAGCACCCACACTGCAGACTGAACTCACAACTATTTCTTTTGCTAATTATTATATTCTATTTTCTATAGCATCTAAACAAAATATTTTATTTCCAGGTTTAATTTATGTAATTGGAGGCATCAGCAATGAAGGAATAGAGCTTTGTTCTTTTGAAGTTTATGATCCGCTTTCCAAGCGTTGGTCTCCACTTCCTCCAATGGGAACCAGGAGAGCATATCTTGGGGTGGCTGCACTCAATGACTGCATCTATTCTGTTGGAGGCTGGAATGAGACGCAAGATGCTCTTCATACTGTAGAAAAATATTCCTTTGAAGAGGTAGGTTGGATGATTTCAAATAATCAGTATCCCGTTATTCGTCTGTAAGATCTGTAGTGATGTGCATTCTTTCATTCATGTTATTGATCATTTGTAGGTTTTTTTCTCTTTTCCTTCAAAGAACTAACTTTTGGTGTCATTAGTTTTGTTCTACTGATTGGCCCCCTTCTATTTAATTCTTTTCTGTTCCTTTTTTCCCCCTTCCTTCCATTTGTTTTGGATTTAATTTGCTCTTATTTTTCTAGATTCTTAAAGTGGAAGCTTAGATGATTAATTTTCAGAACTTTCTTTTTCTGTAATGTAAACCTTTAAAGCTATAAATTGTTTCAAGCACGTTTTTAACTGCACCCCACACATTTTAGTACATTCTTTTTTACAAGATTTTATTTATTTATTTATTTATTTATTTTTAGAGAGGGGGAAGGAAAGGAGAGAGGGAGAGAAACATCAATGTGTGGTTGCCTCTCATGTGTCCCCTACTGGGGACCTGGGGACCCAGGCATTCATCATGGGAATCAAACTGGCAACCCTTTAGTTCACAGGCCAGTGCTCATCCACTGAGCTACCCCAGCCATGGCAGTATGTTTAGTTTAAATTAGCATTCATCTAAAAATAACTTCTGATTTCCCTGGCAAGTTTTTTTTTTGACCGAGCTGTTAGAAGTGTATGTTTTAATTTCAGAATATTTGGGGATTTTTCAGTTATCTTTGTGTTACTGATCTCTAATTTAATGTCATTGTGATCAAGAAGCATACTTTGAATTTCTCTTTTGGTAAATGTTTCATCTGTACCTGAAAAAAACTGTATTTTGTTGTTGAGTGTAGTGTTCTATAAATTTCAGTTAAGTCAGGTTGATTAGTGTTGCTCAAGTCTTCCCAATGTGTCCGATTGTTTTGTAAATTAGTAAGAAAGAATTGTTGGAATCTCCACCTATAAATATGGATTTGTTTGTTTTCACTTTCATTCTGTCAGGTTTTGCTTCACATTTTAAATCTCTGTTATTGGGCCAGGCCGGGTGGCTCACTTAGTTAGAATGTCGCATCCTGATACACCAAATTTGCAGGTTCATCTCTGTTCATAGCACATACAAGAATCATCCAGGGAAGGCATGAATGAGTGGAGCAACAAGTCAGTGTTTCTCTGTCCCTTCCTTTCTCTTGCTGAAATCAATTTAAAAAATGAGTTTCTGTTATGAAGTCTCTAAACATTGAAATTATTATGTCTTCTTAATGAATTGATCTTTTCATAATATGAAATTTTTTTAACTCTGGTAATAATCTTTGTTTTGAATTCTACTTTGATATTAGTGTAACCATTAATATAGCCAATTTATGTTTTGACTATTTGCATGGCATATGTTATATGTTTTTTCCTTCTACTTTATGTAAATCTATGTCTTTACATGTAGTTGTAACCTGTGTTTTTTATGCAGTTTAACAATCCCTGACTTTCAAATGGAGTCTTTAAAATTTCTATTATATATGTAATATAATTGCAGATGTGGTTGGTTTTTAGACTTCTCTTTTGCTGTTTTTTTATTTGTATTATCCATTCTTTGATACCTTCCCCCACTTTTCTGTCTTTAGGTTGATTATTTTAGTATTCCATTTTATCTCTTTTCTTTTCAGTTACCTATATCTCTTCACCTTTTTCCCTAGTGGTAGTTTTAGGGATTACATTATGACCATATATTTTTTTAAGATTTTATTTATTTATCTTTAGAGGGGAAGGGAAGGAGACAGGGAGAGATATATCAATATATGGATGCCTCTTGTGCATCCCCTGCTGGGAACTGGCCTGCGACCCAGGCATGTGCCCTGACTAGGAATCGAACCATGATCCTCTGGTTCGCATACCACGCTGTGATATGTTCTGTAATTCAGCCTTCGAATTTAATATGGTTCTCCAATATCAAAGGATTGCTGCTGGGTTTAGTATTTCAGTATTTCATTTACCTTCAGACCAGCAAACACACATTCAGTCTCTACAATGTGCTAGAGCTGTACTGGAAAAAGTTCACTTTCTAGCATTGAGGAATAATTGTTCACTTTTCAAAATTTTCAAAATTTTATAAACTTTGTTCACCCTGTACTTTATTTCTGGGTTCTTTTTTTACTTGGCTACTTGTTCATTTTATTGTAGGAAAAACTAGGTTCTTTTTGCTGACACAGTAAAGTTACAGATCAGCAAGTTCTATTAACATGCAAAGTTTATTAGTGATAGGTTTTCATAGAAGAGGATGGGCCTAGCCAAGGTGAGGGTTAAAGGTGTAGGCTTGGGCTGCAAAAACATCAGTCCTTTGTCCTGAGGACTTACATAGTTGAGGGATGGGGTGAGGGAGTTACATATTGATTGGTGGGTAAAAGTGGTGACAGCTTTCCTCAGGAACTGATGTATGTGTGGAGGGTTATTAACCCAAATTCTTAGCTTTCTCCATATCACCTTTTGTCATCCGTTGTAAAACAGATAGATGACCCTAGGCAGTTAATCAAAGTTTAGGCAGTTACCCCAAAATTATCTATGAACTCTTTTTGTAAGCACTAGAGACCCCCTCTTAAAACAAAAAATGACTAGTGGCAGGCAGTTAACCAAAGTTGTTTTACCGGCTTTTTCTTTGGGCACCATAGACCTCCTCCTTTTTCCCCTTCTAGTCCTTGGGATGAATACACAGTTTCAAAGGCTTTCTCCCAGATAGTGGAAATGGCACATACAGAATTTCAAGGGCTCCTCTCCTCCTGTGCTATCATGGTGTTTCCTGTGATGTTTGGAATACCTGGCAATCTTATCAGCCCAGGCTCAGGACTGCCGAGTTAATGTGTGAGATATGTGTCTCTCCCCCTCCCTTCCTTGGTTTAATATCTTTCCTACCTAACGGTTCCTCTTTTGATTATTTCCCAGGACCTTAATTGGCTTTCCTATTTTCTGAGTATAGACATTTTCCTTGAAGTAGGACTTTATAATTCAGTTTGATTATAGCAGCTTATTGAAATTTCTTCAGAGAATAATGTATACAAGAAGTTAGCAAAATTATTGTTCAAGGGCCATATACAATCTCTCTTTTTGCATTTTCATTTTTGTTTTTTGTTTAAGTAACTCTTTGAAGTGGAAATAATTCTTAGTTTGTAGGCTTACACAAATAGGCTATAGTTTCTGACCCCTGATCTACACTACCTTTCTGAAAATATGTTTTGCAGTCTCTAACTCCAACTAGATGATCCTTGCAGAAAGGATTACATAGTCAAATAAATTTGGCAAGTGTTTTTTGTTATATCATTCCCTTGGAGGTTTGTAAGGCTCATTAGCATTTCAAAGACTTATAAAAGTCCTCTGTACACTGTATATAAGTGGTTTTCTTCTAGGAGCTTTGTGAGTTTGGGTGTGGTGTACATTACTTGTATTCCATAGAACTAGTTTTTCAGAAAGCCTACCTATAAGAAAATCTATCTCTAGATTATTTCTTGATAATAATTTATAATTAATCAGACTTATTCTTCCTCTAAATTAACTATTGGGTTGGCCAAATATTTCATTTATATTTTTTCATTAAGATCACTCTAGTAGCACTTAGTTGTCTTTAACTTCATTTGAAACAATTTTGTTAGATTGTATTGTGACAATTGTAATATCAGTGTGCATTTAAACAAACATTACCCTGGCTGGTGTAGCTCAGTGCATTAGGTGCTGGCTTACAAACTGAAAGGTTGCCAGTTCGATTCCTGGTTAGGGTGCACGCCAGGGTTGCAGTGTGGGTCCCAAGCAAGTGATCAGTGTTTCTCTTGTACATGGATGTTTCTCTCCCTTTCTTTCTCCCTCCTCCTCTCTCTAAAAAAAATAAATAAAATATTTTTTAAAAAAACATCAAAATTGGTGAATTTTTTGTGTAGCCATTTTAATATTGAAGATGGAAGAAAATATACATTTTTGGCATATTATGCTTTATTATTTCAAGAAAGATAAAAATACAACTGAAACACAAAAAAATTGTTTATTGTATGGAGAAGGTGCTGTGACTGATGAAATGTGCAAAAGTGCTTTGCAAAGTTTCATGCTGGAGATTTCTTGCTGTATGATGTGTCACGTTTAGGTTGAAGTTGATAGCAATCAAGTTGAGACATCAATTGAGAACAATCAACGTTATACCACATGGGAGAGAGCCAACATATTCAAAGTATCCAGATTAATAAAGTTATTGGTGAAAATGAAAAAAAAAAGTCTTTTATTTTATTAAATAAAACCACAGACTTTTCAGCCAACCCAATACTTTGTCTATATCAACTTGAAAGTTCATTTAAAAATGTTCTATATACTAATGTGACTGGATAGTGAGTTTGAAATTTAAACATGTAAAAAGAACCATAGAATCTGACTTCTTAGCAGTTTTCTCTATTATCATTTCATGACACTGCTAACTTATTTTTTCTCTCTTCACCAGGAAAAATGGGTTGAAATTGCCTCAATGAAAGTGCCTAGAGCAGGCATGTGTGTTGTGGCAGTCAATGGGCTTCTGTATGTTTCTGGAGGTCGATCTTCCAGCCATGATTTCTTGGCCCCAGGTACTTTGGACTCAGTTGAAGTTTATAACCCTCATTCAGATACCTGGACAGAAATTGGTAACATGATCACCAGTCGTTGTGAAGGAGGTGTTGCTGTACTATGAAATATGAACTGTAAGAGAATACAAGACACATTTTGAAAGTATAGGACCTGACCTTTTGCAAATCACACACATATTTGGTTATAGGACCTTTTGATTCTGTTGGGTTTTTCATTTATTTGATAGATAAATGACTAAAGAATTATTTTTCTAAGAATTTGAATGAGAAGGGATATGGAATATATCCTAAATTCATAAAGAGGTCACAAAAATTTTCTAAGTTTACTAACAGAAATACTACTTATGCTCTAGAATTGTCCAGTTAGGAATAGAGTCCTATTTGTAAAAATTATTTGCTAGAAACTTTTTGGCAAATAGCCCCTTTAGTGGCTTCTCCAGTGCAATTTAAGCTGTAATAGAACCCTTCTGTGATGTAAGAATAACAAATGAAACAGTTTAAAAATGTGTATACATTCATGATTCAGTGCAAAGCACAGTTTCCCATGACCATAGTTTAACCTACAGCAAAAAGCCAGTGAAACTATTTCCAACTTTTATGTGATACTAGGAGTTTCACTAGCCCAAACTTTTTTCTTTTTTAAATATATTTTATTGATTATGCTATTCACTTGTCCCATTTTCCCCACCTTTATTCCCCTTTACCCTACACTCCCCTCCTATCCTCATTCCCTCCCCTTAGTTCATGTCCGTGGGTCATACATGTAAGTTCTTTGGCTTCTTCATTTCCCATACTATTCTTAACTTCCTCCTGTCTATTTTGTACCTACCATTTATGCCTCTTATTCTCTGTACCTTTCCCTCCCATCCTATCTTCTCCCCGTTCTCACTGACAACCCTCCATGTTTTCTGCATTTCTCTGGTTCAGTTCTTGTTCTAGTTGTTTATTTAGTTTGTTTTAGTTTTTGGGTTTTTTTTTTAAGTTCAGTTGTTGATAGTTGTGAGTTTGTTGTCATTTTACTATTCATATTTTTTATCTTGTTCTTTTTCTAAGTCCCTTTAACATGTCATATAATAAGGGCTTGGTGGTGATGAACTCCTTTAACTTGACCTTATCTGGGAAGCACTTTATCTGCCCTTCCATTCTAAATGATAGCTTTGCTGAATAGAATAATCTTGGGTGTAGGTCCTTACCCTTCATGACTTCTAATGCTTTTTTCCAGCCCCTTCTTGCCTGCACGTTTTCTTTCGAGAATAGCCCTAAACTTTTTATTGGCAACAGGTGTAATGGGAAGGACATGTGGGAAATACCTAGCTATTTATATAGCTATTTATTTATATATGTTTTGACCTATTGATAACAGCATTAAAAAAGCTTTTGCTCACTTATTTTTTTTTTTGTCTTGACACTGAGGGCGCAAGTAGGTAATTAAGAGCAGGTTCTTAGTGATAGTCCTTTATTGCAACAGATAGGGCGCAGTAGATGGTATGCACCTAATAAATTTCTTCCCTATTTTCTAAGTAGTCACCAAAAATATTTGTTTGGCTTTGGGAAGATGGAATTTTATTAGATCATCAAGCTTTGTGAAGCTTACTTGTACTTAGACAAGCCTAAGTAGGAGCTTACTACAAAGCTACTGCCTTGCTTGAAGAATATGGAATTACAGATGTGAAAATTCTTACCGACACTGACTCATAAGTATGAGATGAAAGGCTTCTGATCCAAAACTACTTCTCAAAACTCATTTCCCCCCATCAGAAGTATTTTAAAGAATTGTTCTCTATCTAGTTCTGAGAAGAAAATTCATGTACATGATCATCACTTTTATTTCTACTAGTTAGTCAGTTGGAGGCATTTGTGTTAAAGATGTTACATACATTTAGGTTTACCTAGCTGATTCCAGGATTTGATTAGTATATTCCTGATTCCCCCTTTTCTGTACTAAAGCCCTTGGGAATATTGTTATAAGTATCAACAGCTTATTTAGATAGAAAACTCTTAGTAAGTATTAAAGACAGCTTTCATGTCAAACATTTGGATTAGCCCTCAAGGATACTTTTCTTCATAACTTAACCATATTCTTGTATTAAGAAAAGTTTATGTAATGCATACAGAAAGCTCCGAAAGTCTGAAGGGTCAAGACACTTGGTTGGGATCTGTAATATGGCAAGGAATGAAGTGTCAAAGATAATTTGTAGATGACCTAAGCTTACATGCCTTTAATATTTCTGGTTATAGAGAATCTGCATTCTGATTCAAGAGATTTACAAAATGTTCCTATAATTTAATTCTCATCATTACCTGGCAACCTAAAATGGCATCATGGAGGGAGGCATTATGTACTGCTCTGGCAGAAATGTAATGTCTAGACAGTGTTTGGGCTTAATAGGTCCAGATGATCCCTGAAGAGAGGTAATTGTAAATATGCTGTTTCCTGCCCTGGCTGGTGTAGCTCAGTGGATTGAGCATGGGCCTGTGAAGCAAACGGTCGCCGGTTCGATTCCCAGTCAGGGTACATGGGTTGCAGGCCAGGTCCCCAGTGGGGGACACATGAGAGGCAACCACACATTGATGTTTCTCTCCCACTTTCTCCTTCCTGTTCCCTCTCTCTAAAAATAAATATTTTTAAAAATATCCTGTTTCCTAAGTAATGATAAAGAGAATCATGCTTTAAAAATAATGTACCAATAAAGTATTTTGATTTCTGCTTTTCCTTCTGAGAAAATCTTCTGAAGAATGTGTTTTCTTTCCTTTATTATCAGGCTGTACTAAACTGTTCTCTATGTTAATAAAGAAGGATCATGTGGTGGTATTGGCCATGGTCTTTAACTGGTGAGCTTCTTAATGATCTGAACAAGTTCTAGCTTATGGTATTTTATGTATACTTATTATTATTAATTTTGCTCAGAGTTGCTAGAATAAAGTGCCATAGAAATATAAACAACAGAATTTATTGTCTTAGTTGCAGAGGCCGGAAGTCTGAACTCAGTGTGTTGGTAGAATTGGTTCCTTCTGTGGGCTAAGAGAGAGGGATCTATTCAGGCTTCTCTCCCTCACATAGTCACCTTCACGTGTACATGGCATTCTCCCTATATGCATGTTTGTCTCTAAATTTTCCATTATAATAATACCAGTAATGTTATATTATTAAGGGTAAGTCTACCCTTACAACCTCATCTTAACCGTATTATCTCTGTGAAGACCTATCTCCAAATAAGGTCACATTCTTAGATATTGGAGATTAGGATTTCATCACATGCTTCAACCCATAATAGGTATGTTAGAAAGTAAACAGGTTACCAGTCTAGACTCTTATCTTTTCACAGCAAGAATCAATTTAGTGGAAATCATATGTATATAATCTACTTATGAAATTTAATATTTGAATACCTAAGCAGATAACATACCAAGGTGGTATCATTTCCTTATTTATATTCTTACACTACTCTTTTTCTTACACCAGTTAAAATGTTTTTCCTTTTTTATTTTACTAAGAATCTCAAGAGACAAGATTTTCAAGTTAGAATTCTAAGGTAATGCTTTAGCTGTTTTGAAAAAGCTTTCTGTGAGTTAACATGTAAAACCATCCTCAACACTAGCCATCAGAGAAATGCAAATTAAAACCACAATGAGATATCACCTCACACCTTGTCAGAATGGCCATCATTAGTAAATCAACAACCACCCAGTGCTGGTGAGGATGTGGAGGAAAGGAAACCCTAGTGCACTGTTGGTGGGAATGCAGACTGCTGCAGTCACTGTGGAAAACAGGATGGAATTTTGTCAAAAAATTAAAAATACTTAATTTAATATTTAATTTAAAATATTTAATACTGCTGGCCAATTTAATAATTGCTGATCCAGCAATTCCACTTCTGGGACTATACCCCAAGAATCCTGAGACACCAGTTCAAAAGAACTTATGCACCCCTATATTCATAGCAGCACTTTTATAATAGCTAGGTCTTGGAAACAGCCCAAGTGCCCATCAGTAGATGAGTAGATTAAAAAACTGTGGTACATTTACACAATGGAATACTATGCAGCAGAAAGAATTCCTACCTTTTGCAATAGCACAGATGGAACTGGAGACTATTATGTTAAGTGAAATAAACCAGTAGGCAAAAGACAAATACCACATGACCTCACTTACAACTAGAATCTAATGAACTAAATAAATGTAAAAATAGAGCCAGAGACATAGAAACATGGAACAGACTGACAGCTAGAGGGGAGGAGGAGGGCAGTAGTGGAAGGAATGGAAGGGACTGGTCAAAGAAAATGAATGAATGACTCATGGACATGGACAATGGAGAGAGGATTGACTGCGGGAGAGAGGGGTAGACTGGATAAGGGGAAAAAATTAGGATGACTGTAATAGAATAAATAATAAAAAAATAAAGTTAAAAAAAAAAACCATGTACATAAAGCCAGTTAGCTCCTTTCATTAGAATATCAAGATAGCTCCAGCTTGACATTTCCTAATTTTTTGCATTAGTGGCTTTATTCTTTTAAATAATTTTGACCCACTGGTGTGTTTTTTTGTTGATAAGTTGCATCTGTACTCTGCCAAATATCCTGATAAAAAGTAGAAAATGTATCCACCTTCTTTTTAAACATGACTTGCCCTTGTGACACTACTCCCAAATGACTTTAGAGCCAAAGATCCTTTCAGCTAATGTAAGTTACACCAGGTAAAATGAACTTGGAAATGCAGTTACCAGGGGCAACTTGAACCACTTATTTTTAGACATTTATGGATTGAAGTTATTCTCTTGAAACAGAAGACTGTTTTTTCAGTGATCATAGGCTCTAGCAAAAGGGATTTTTTCACTTTTTTATTTTACATTTTTCAAAATAATTAAAACATTGAAATGTATAAGTGGACAGCTATATAATTCATAAGACTGAATGAGAACTGTAACCTAATGTGACATGAAAAAGGCTCGTTAAGGATTTTCATGCTGTTAATCATATAAATCCTATGAAATAAAGATTTCTAGAAATGAAAAAAATGTGAATAAATTATCATTGGTGGGAAACAGTTAAACAGTTGAAGAAAAAGGAGATGCAAAACAATCTTACAAGACTTATAACCAACATGCTAACATCATCTACAGGGTAGTTTCATACTTATTCTACTTGACCAGGTCTCTTGGGTCTTTTCTCTGGATAAATATCTTTAAGTAGTAAAGTGATTACAAATGATAAAAAGGCAACTAAAGTGATTACTATCCTCAGGGCTTTGAACCAGTTGGGATAATGTGGCAAGAGAAAAAGTTCATTATGTAATGCTATCCCCAAACCTATTATTACTGTGACTATAGCTTCACTGAGCCTTTCAGAAATAAGGAAGGCTAACCATGAAAACACAACAGGAGCTATACTACCAGCTAAATTTAGGAAGTCTAGTTTGGCTGGACTACCTTCTGGCAGAGCAAAACCCCATCTGATCCCTCCCAAGAAAGATAGGAAACTCGCTCCGTAGGCCATCTGAGTAAAAGCTAATACAGGGCTGTAAGTCTCTGTCATCAGCATGATCAGTGGTGGCGCAAAGAAAGGGATTAGTCCTGCCAGAGATATATACAATGCTGGCTTTGGGCTGTCAGGAAGGTACATGATAGTTTTTTGTGGCCTGGCTGGAAGTACTGGCTTCTTCTTAAAGCTGCATGGAGAAGTATGATAGTATTGTGTCTTGTTCATACACACTAGAAAGGATGAGAAGGGCAAAGTCCTTAGAAACAAAGGTGAAAAGTTCTGCTGGAGACATGTCTTGAGAGAAAGTGTTTCTGTTCTCCCGCTGGCTCCTAGTCCAACCATGAAAGGGTACTTCAGCATCTGCAGAGAAAATAGAACCAGAAGACAAAAACAAGTTTTTTTTTAAAATCACCAATGTCTTAGTTAATTCCAACATAGAACAATGTAAAAACAAATTATTGCCCTGGCTGGTGTAACTCAGTGGATTGAGCGTGGGCTGCAAACCAGAGGGTCGCCAGTTTGATTCCCAGTCAGGGCCCATGCCTGGGTTGTGGGCCAGGTCCCCAATATGGGGTGTGCAAGAGGCAACCACATTGATAGTTTTCTCCTCTTCTTTCTCCTTCTCTTCCCCTCTCTCTAAAAATAAATAAATCTTTAAAAAATAAAGGCTTTAAAAAGTTAATTAATTAAAAACAAATTATCTGGCTTCTGTTAGCACACTGATCTTTACAGAAAGGTTGGACTACATAGTGATGTTATTGCTGGCTAAGACTATTAACAGCTATACAAAATGCAAAAGAAACTACTGAATAGAAACTAATGTTTTGGCTTACCATTAATCTTATCCCATGAGAAAAATATCTCAAAGAACAGGTAAAGACTAGATGTTCACCTTTGGCATTCTAAACTGCCTCTCCTATTTATAAATTGCAAAAGCAGTTGCACTAATCACTAGGGATTCTTTTTTTTTTTTTTAATATTTATTTATTTTTAGGAAGAGGGGAAAGGAGGGGGGAAAAATATCTGATGTGTGAGAGATACATCAATTGGTTGCCTCTCACACACCACCAACTGGGGGCCTGGCCCACAACCCAGGCATGTGCCCTGACTGGGAATCGAACCAATGACCTTTCAGTTCGTAGGCTGGTGCTCAATTCACTGAGCCACACCAGCCAGGGCAGGTATTCTATTTACGTAGAGAAAAGCAATCTACTTTCCAATTTAGCAATCTAGTGTCCAAAGTATGAACACTTCATACTTTTCATAACTTCATGTTTTTCTACATGTCTCTGCCTAGAATACTGGCTTACTAGTAACTTTACTATGTGGGAACTTGTCTTTCCAAATTCAGCTTAAAACTTTGTCCCACCTGGTTTAATGCTCCTATAAGTACCCTATGTGCACTGCCATTATAATTCTCACAATGAATTAAAATTGTGTTTACTTGTCTGAGTAGACTCAAGAGCCAAGGGCATATTTTTTCTTTGCCTGGTGTGGCTGGTGTGGCTCACTGGATTGAGTGCTGGCCTGAGAATCAAAGGCCACTGGTTCAATTCCAGGTCAAGGCACGTGCCTGGGTTGCAGGCCAGGTCCCCCATCTCTGTGACATGGATGCTTAGCTCCTATTCTTTCTCCCTCCTTTCCCCTCTAAAAAAAAATAAATATGTAAAATATTTTAAAAATCAATAAATTTGACCTTCAGATGAACAATGAATGTTTAAAAAAAAAAAGTCCCTAATGCCTTTCATGGTATATGACCAAATAACCTTCCCTGCTGATTCTGTACTTTAGTTAGCAGATTCCAAACTTCAACCAACAGATCAACAGTAACTCAAGAAATGTTAGATGAAAGGAAAATTGAAATGGTTATTTAAGAATTTTTGTAATTTCTTAAAATGCTAAGAATAATTCCATCTTGGGGCCTCCTTTTTCCTTTTATCTTGATTGTTCTTCCCTGAGCCACTTGCATAGCTCATTCCCTAACTCTGACCACCCTGTTTATAAAAAGTGTAATCCCCAATCTGTTGTTGACAGTGTGCTTCCTTCCTCTGCTTTATAGTTCTCCACAACTTACCACTTGACATATTAAATATTTTACTTTTTTGTATTTTACCCCTATCCCCACCCCCAAATACATGAGGATAGGATTTTTTGTCCTCTTTCACTGCTATTGCCCAGCCAAACCATGCCTGGCAAGTAGTGTTCAAATATTTGCTAAACAAACCAACCTTTGAAGATGCTTGAGAAAACTTCTGGATGAAGTGAAGCATACTGGGCCCAAATGAAGTCTTGTTCAGGAGGATGCCAGGTAGTTCTGATTAATGTATTTTTACAGCTAAGTGGGCAAGCTGAATCAGAAGCATGTTCCTGTGTACAAAATAAGATGTCACTTAGTTTTCTTCATTTTATAGTTTTTAAAAAGTAATGGGAATTTCTTCCATATAACAGTTTCCTTTGAGAACAATCATTAACTAATGTTTTCAAAAACTCAGTAACATGTTAATAGATCCTTTCCTTCTCTGAAAAGAGTAATGCATAGCCCTGGCTGGTGTGGCTCAGTGGGTTGAGCTCAGGCCTGCAAACTGAAAAGTTGCCCATTTGATTCCAGGTCAGGGCACATGCCTGGGTTGCGGACCAGGTCTTCTGTTGGGGGTGTGTACCTCCATCATGTCCCAGCTGTATGACCTTGGATAAATTGCGTCCTTGAAGTGACAATTTTCTCATCTTTAAAACTGAAGGTCATAGCATCTCTGTTCTCCCCCCCCCCTTAGTTACCTATTTTGGGACTTTACAGCTCAAAATGATGACATAGTAATACAATTCAGCTGTCAACCAGACAGTATAGCTTATGTTTTACATGCATTAACTCATTTAATACAATAACCACATCAGGTTGGTGCTGAGAGACTGTATAACCTGTTAAGCTAGAGCACAGACTTTGGAATCAAACAATCTGGCTCAACCACTTATTAGCTATATGACTTTGGACAAGTTATGTAATCTTGCTATGGTGCAGTTCACTTAACTTTAAAAAATAAGGATTATAGTACCCACACAGGGTCGTTAGAAAAACTAAATCAGTTAATACATATAAAGAGCTGAGAACTGTCCCTGACACAAAGAAAGCACTAAAAAAAATCAGCTATTATTTCCTCCTCACACAAGAGGGAATGTTACAAACCCTGTCTAAGATAAACAACCAGTACACGACTGAGAATGTGAATCCCGATGTCTTATGCGAGTCCCATTCTTAACCTGGAGAATGAGGTGTCTAAAAAAAATCCAAATGCCAGTTTCCTCTTAATTAACTATTTTAATGGACTAATTTCTTGATCACAGATCTCAGAACTCCTGTATACTGGTCAATGTCTTCATTCTATACATAGGAAGCAAGTTGGAAGTTAAGTTATGCTAGGCCTCTGAGTAGATCTCAAAATCTACCACATACACCTCCTGACTCCCAGACACACATTTGATTGGGCAGGGCCCACGCACACCTTTGCTCAAAGTCATCTGTGTACGGGCCTTCTGGACCACCCCACTTAAAATCTCAGCGCTCCCTCCGCCTTCAGAACTCCCTGTGCACTGTGATATATGCTTTCCAACTCATGACTTAAAGCGAATAAATGACAGCCTAAAGCCCGGGGTCGGCCAACTGGTGAGGGAATTAAGGGTCAATCCGCTCAATTCAAGAGAAAACGCTCAGTATGTACATTGCCCCAAAAGAAAAAGTTGCAAACTGCAAGCCTCAGAGGCTACATCTGAGAAAGGATGTGGGGTCTGGACACAATGATCCACGGTAAACTTATCCCAACAATGCCCGCAGCTTTGGTTTACTGCCATGGTTAGTGTCCCCCTTCTCAACATGCACTTCTCACAGCAGCCCCGCTACTCACTTGCCGGTGTTGCGCGGGAAGATGGAACGCTGATCAACTAGAACAACCCCGTACTCCTGAAAAGGAACTTCCGGCAAGTGGGATTAGATAGTCCCCAACTTCCTGACAACCGGGGGCGGGGGGAAAGATTCCGGGTGGGGACTGGACCAGCGAAAAGTGGTTCCCATGTTGGGCTTTCCTTTCCGTCTTAAGTCCATTCTCTTAATTCTAGTGAAAGCCGACTTTTGAAGTATGTAAGGAACGATCTTTGCCTCTCTCTATTCTAGGTTTCCCAGCCAGTTCGGGTACGTAAAGAGCAACTCCTGAAACAATCTCAGAGTGATGGTGGAAGAAGGTAGGCTAGGTTTGGAGTCTAGGCCAAGTGTGACTTGGCCAATTTGCTTGTCACGTCTGAAACTCACCTTTTAGTTTGCCTAACAACAGGGTTTCTAGGATCGACGGGACACAGCTGCGCATTAGGGTTCCGAATTACTAGTACTACTTAGGAAAATAAAAAGCTGTCTAATTCCTCTTGCTGGGACCTGGAAACTTAAGAAATAACGAGCACGAGAGGCAGGATTTTCACCCCCATGAAAGGTGTAGTAAGAGCTTTGAGGGTGATTCAGAAACGTCATTTGTCCCCTTCACTTTAACTTTTGTCGGTATGTGACCCTGGACAAGTTCCCTTCTCGGGGCCTCCATTTTACAGTCTATCAAAGGGGATCAGCACCAAGCAATTTGAGCGGCCTTCTTAAGACAAGAGGAGAGCTCAAGAGGGGCACGCTAGCCAGTTTCTCCATCCCTCCTCCATCTTGATAGTGTAGCTTACTGGCCACAGGCCATTATGTGCTTTAGCTTCCAGTTCAGGAGAGGCTCACAGCAAATTCTGCATAACAGTAACCACTTGTAGTCCGGATAGGCTTTTACTTTTTATTTCCTTTTTTGTCATGGCAGCACCGCCCCTTCCCGTTGTGCTATACCCAATGAGACTTTCGGTCGGAGAACATCTTCTCCGCCAGGAAGTGAAGCCAGAAATCCGCACAGTGCGGGGCCGGGGGCGTGACGCCAACCGTCTAGCGGAACTACTACTCCCAGAGGGTAGTGCGGCGGACCCAGCCGCGCAGGCCTCAAGAGCTCCACGCTGTGGTCCGCTGGGGGCTAGAGTCTAAGCGACACGCGCACGTGAAGGAGAGGAAGGTGGGAAAGGGTCGGAAAACGCTGGGTCCTACGAAACCGGCTTGCTAGTACTCGTAGAGGTAATTTGGAGATGGGTGCTGGCCCAGAGGTGTGGGAGGGTAAAGAACGAAGGGGCGGAGAAAACCGGGAACACGTACACAACACCCAATCATTGACACGCGTCTGGGCCCTAGTGTTGGGCAGGAGCGGAAGGGGAATACCAAACTCGGATGGCCGCCGCCTCTAGCCGAGGGAAAAGGGAGCTGGGGGGGCGGGGCGAAGAATAACTGCCGTTCAAGCGCCCGAACGTTGGCGGCGCGGGGCGAGGGTCATCAGAACGGGGCTCGTGCGCTTGCGTGCCCTGTGGGCGTTGGGAGTGGGTGGGCGTGTGTGAGGCGGGGTCGAATGGGGGCGGGCTGGTCTGGTCGTCGCTCCTCCCCCTCCGCCCTCTCTGCCCCTCCTGGGTCTTGTGGGCCGGGCAGCCATTTTGGGAAGAGCTTTGTTATGGTTGTGGGCTCTGCATCTCTACGGGATCAGGAAGCTGAGGACGCGCCCTCAGACTCAGCGTTTGGTCCCGAGTCGTAGCCCGGCCGCTGCCTGTGAGTAGGAGTTCCAGACCATGGGGTAATAGGAGGTTTAGGGTCTTGCCGGTGCGGGACTCCGCCCGGTGCCTGACCGGCCGGCTGTTGAAACAAGTTGAAGGAGGCTCTCACACAGGTGGTTGGGTGTAGGTCGGTCCCGGGAAGGGGAGCGGAACCCAACGGGTCTCGTGGTTCGCACCGCGCACCTCCCCCCAGCGGGCAGCCCTTTCAGCGCGAGCGTCGCCGTGTCTCGCCCAGAGTGCTCCTACTCTAACTTTGGTCTGCGGGTCCGAACGCTCACCTGCGGCTCTCTGGCTCCTCTCCAGGCGTTTCGCCTTGGCGGTTGAGTGACTTGGTTTACGAGTTTCTTTTTCTATTCTTTTTGAATTAGAGCCAACGGCTTTTTCCCAATGAAGGAAAATCTAAGGAAATATTTGTGTAAGTCAAACATGGGGTATGTGAAGGAGAAAAATCCTTTAGCCCTCAGCGTTCTGGTTCTCCTTGGTAGCGAGGTATTTTCGTTGATTTAAATTGTCTATCCACCGCCTACTTCCCCCACCCCCGAAAAAAGGCTGGTAGATTTTGAAGTATAACGAAAAAAATTTTTTTGTTTTAAATCTAACCCCCCCCTCCCCGCCGTGAAATTCAGAAGAAAGGCTGAATCTAAAATGGCTGTAGCTTGGGGAAGTGCCCTGAGCTTCGGTAACTTAAATACGTTAAGCCGCCTGAAATTTTTAGTTGTTTCGCTTATGGGGACAACATATGAATCTTTTGATCTTTTGGTCTTCTTGCGATTGATGTCTTATCTTGAAGAGTCCTTGGTAGGTGAAAAGTAAGGTGAGGCCAAACAACTTTGCTTACTCCAGAAGTTTACATAAGAGTGGGTGCGGGGTTTGTTGTAGTTGCTTATAGTTTTGAAATTATGCTGTAGTATTAATCAGCCAACTTTGTGCTCCGAGGTTGGTTTGTTATATTTGTTGAAATACTTGCTCTTAATGTTGGTATTTAATGCTTGGGAATAACGGAGTTCATGGGTAGTTTATGTTATAGTTTAGTAACAGAACCCTATCCAAAAATAAAGTGACTGGTAGTCTTCAATAAACAGACTTAGATTTGTAATTTGGAGGACTGCTGGCTCTTTCTAAAGTTTTTTATGTGTAATACTTGAAAGGGAATCAGAGTGCTCTTAAGTTTGGGACATTCATTAGAAGTGTGCAGACGACTGAAAACAAACTTCAGCTGTAGAGTGCCTGATTTTTGTGCCCTTTTAAACAAAACAAAAGACTGTCTTTTTGTTTGCTTTTTTTTTTAACCATAAGATCCAGAAGTCTAACTGAAAACAGAAAGGCATAGAATGGAAACAGGAAACAGTTAACTTCAGTGTTTGGGAACATGCTTGAGTTTCAAGTTGCAATCTGTTTAAAAGATAAAATAAATGTGAATAAAATGTGAATGAGAAGTTTGCAATTAATAGTAAAATAAACTGTCATCTTCCCTAGGGAGTGAGTTTCAGTTTACCTTCTCTACATTCTTTCAACACAAAAGTTTATTTTTGTCACTGCTTTTAGGATTTTTTGTTGTTGTTGTTATTCTTAATGGTTTAACAAGAAAAGAACATTTAAAGCGCTTTATAGAAATTACAAGTCAGTTTGTTTTTCGCCATTGTTATGTACTGGACATTAATTTTTTTCAGGATACTCAAAATGGTTTTTATATGTTTATACAAATATTTTTCAGTTGATTCTGGGTAGTATCTTAGAGCTCTTGAAATTTTGGGGGAAAGTGTTGTGAAGCCTTTTATATCTTGGATGAATTGACTATGTGGTTTTCTCCATCAGTGGCTGTTTGTAAAAGCTTGGCTGAGGAGGGCACATTCCACTGTTTTTAATAAGTTTGGAATAGTAAGATATCTGGGGTACATTTCTCCTTATAATTCATTTTAAAATGCTCAGGTAAAGATAAAATACAATTCGGAATCAGACTTCAGGTTGCATATCTTTTACGATTGAATTGTATACACTTAATAATAGTGGTAACTCTAATGTGCCAAGGAGTGTTGCTCAAAAAGTACTTTATATTTATTAATTTGTTATTCCTATGAGGTAAATATTGTTTTACCCCTGCATTTTTTAGTTGAGGAAAATAAGTCCTAAGACTCATGCAGCAAGTGGGTAATAGAGCCTGTATTCAAAATTAAGCAATCTGTTTCTAAAAGTCATTTGCTTAATTAACCATTATGACTGCTGCCTTGAACCACGAAAATAAGACTATTGAAAAGTTGAGACACACACACAATTTTAAACAATCCCTACTGGAAATGTAGTTCATGGAAAAAAATAATTTTGGTGTATTTATGATTTTTCAACTTGGGAAAATGTAGGTGTGCTTAGATAAATGACTGTTCTATTGTCTGGAATTAATATGTGTTTCTGCTGAAACCTAGCTGCTGCCCAGGTCACATCAGAATCAAACTCTGATTTTTATTTCCCACTGAAGTCTGCCCAAAACAAAACTGACTACAGTCAACCTTAAAATATAGTTCAGTAAGCAGAGCTGAACTTTTGTCCAAAAGCATAGTTTAACTAAGGAGGTAAAATACTGCTATCGTTAAGTGAATTGAATTTGTATATTTGATTTCAAATACACTATGCAGATATTTAAGAGGTTCTAATAGTTATTTTCCTTTACTAAAGCAAACAGCCTTTAATTGATGTTTTGGGCAAATTATTTTTCATTTTCTTAGACAAAAGTTGTCAATCATTCTCCTTTTAAGAAATGCTAGAGGCTTTATGGTGCCAATTTCAGCGTGATAGGCACTAGAGATACCTGGATGACCTTAAAACATTTCTGCCACCAAATAATTTGGTAGTTTAATGAATAATTACAAAAATATTCACAGGATAACAACATAGAAGGCTGTCTTTTAAGGAGTTGATTTTTTAACATATTCATTAAATTTACCTTCCTTTCCTATGATAAAACTACTTTGTCTTATAGAATCACCAGCATAAGCAAAGTGTTAGTAAACTTTCTAAGCAATATGTCTGTTTGTGTAGAATAAGTTTGGTTTGTTTAAAAAAAAGTCAAATTCATATAAGTTTGGCTATACTTCACATTTACATTGCAAACTCTTGTTTCTGCTGATTTTAAGTATACATTTCATTGTATAAAATATTCTTTTCTGAATTACTGCTATTTTTGGAGTTTATAAGTATTTTGAAAAGTTGGTTTGGGTACTCTTCGGTTAGTTAATTAAAAGCTAGAGCTGTTCCACTGTTTCTGCTATGTGTTTATGAAATCATTAGCTCTACTTTTTAATTAGTTTTACCAGGAAGGGTAGTGAGAACCATTTGTCATGGGCTTTGTAAGCTAGAGGCTGTAATGCAGTCCAATATATATTGTCATTCCTTAAAACACTTTAAAATAAACATTAACCCTTCTGCAAGTGAGTGTACAGAGGTTCTGAAAAGTTAAGTTTATATAACATAAAGAGAGATGGGAGTTTCAGCAGTTCTATCAGATTTCAAAGTGCTGTTTTCATCACGTCATATAGAGTGATAGTACGATGTGGTCATTAAGGTTAGCACCAACTTTATAGCCTGAGTTTGAATCTCAGCATTGCCACTTACAGCTTTATGACCTTGGGGGAGTTTTAGTTGAGGTTTCAGTGCCTGTTTCTTGCTCTGATAAATAGGGACACTAGTACCTTATAGGGTTATTGTGGTTAATAAGTACACTGACATTTGTAGTGTTCTTAAAACAATGCCTGAAAATAATAAGCACTTCATAATTGTTAAATTGTCTGAAAATGTTGTGTGTATGTATGGGTTTGTTTTTGTTTTGTTTTCTAAGATTTATTCAGAGAGAGGGGAAAGGAGAGAGAAAGAGAGGGAGAGAAACATCAACGTGGTTGCATCTTTCCTGACTGGGAATTGAACCAACAAACCTTTGGTTCACAGGCCCACGCTCAATCCATTGAACTATACCAGCCAGGGCTGAAATTGTTTTTAATGAACATCCTTTTACCAGTCGAGTGAAATCTGAACTGATCACTGCACATGGAGTTTTTGTTTTTTCTTAGTTATGTTTCAGTTAATTTTTCTAGTGGAGGGGTGTTGTTTTGTTTTTTATCAGAATGCAGGTCCCACACATTGTAATTGACTGATGTTCTTTCAAGCCCCTTAATTTGTGTTTCTTCTCTTTTTTCCTTGCACTTTCTAAAAAGATTTCTTGGTTGGGTTTTTGTTTTTGTTTCAAGGGAAAGAGAGGGAGAGAAACATTGACATATCTGTCCCTTGTCTCTTGTATGCCCACAAACAAGGAAGGCATGGGCCCCGACCAGCAATCAGTGGCTCAACAGCCAGGGCTCCTTTCTTGCACTTTGTTAAAGAAGCTAGGTCATTTGTCCTGCCTAGTTCCCCATATTCTAGATTTTCCTGATTTCTTGTAAATTGGTAGTTGGATATAGAGGCTTAGATTGAGATCGATTTTGAGGGGAAGCTATTAGAGAAGAAGTAACTTCATAGGTGATTCTGTGCATTTGGGGAGCCCCCTGCCCCCGTTCAGTATTAAGTTTTCAGGTAGTTTTCTCTCTAGTATGTATTTATTGTATTATAAAAATTGAGGTAAGGATGCTAGGTTTTACACTGGTTTTGGTTACTAGTGAATAGTTTTCTCACCCTATTTTGTCTGAAATTTTCTCTTCTCAGAAACCACTTTTTAACACTGCATATGTTCATTTAACCATCAACTTTCCAACAATTTTCAAATTACAGATAAGTATTTGAAGCAAAAATAGGTGAAGTAACTTGCCGAAAGTCACACAGCTAGTAAATGGCAGAGCCAGCTAGATCCAGAGTCTGCTCTTCTAGTGTAAAAGTAATGTTTGGATGAGAAGCAGAAGTTTATTATTGAGAAGAAATTTTTAGAAATGCTTGTAAGTAAAATGAAGTAAAAACATGTGTCTTGTGATATAGTAGTCACTACTCTTGTTAAATGTCAGTTATAAAAACTACTTTTTAAAATGTGATAAGTAGTCTATATACTTATTTTTATACGGAATTTGGAGCCTTTCGGAGCCAATATAACTGCAAATATTACTACTGAATAGCCTGTTTGTAGTGTAATTGATACAATGACTTTGGGAGTAAATGCTATTAAAAAAAATTATTTATTTATTTATTTTTTTGTTCTAAAAATCTTAGTTTTAGAAACTTGAATAAATCTAATCCCCTTAGATATCTGAATCTTAGAGGCAGAATTTAATGTCAGATTACATTAGATAGTAAATGTGTATATGTATGATATTCTTATTTGGAACTGTTTGGAATTTCAGTGAATTCCATTTCTACTGGTAGGATAGTAATTTTAGGTATGGTTACAGCAAGTGTTTGTGATTGCAAAAGGCAAAATTATTAGGAAGGAGATTATCTGAGAAAGATTATACACTTTATTTTTAAAGGTTTTATTTACTTTTAGAGAGAGAGGAAGGGAGGGAGAACAAGAAAGAAAAACGTCAACGTGCAAGACATTACGTGGATGGGTTGCCTCTCCTACGCCCCCAACTGAGGGACCTGGCCTACAACCCAGGCACGTACCCTGACTGGGAATTGAACTGCTGAACTTCCTGTTCACAGGCTGATGCCCAGTCCACTGAGCCAGACAAGCCAAGGCCATGTAAATTGTGTGTGTGTGTGTGTGTGTGTGTGTGTGTGAAACTGCTTTCAGGAAATGTTTTTTGGAACGTGAAGCAGAAGAAGGCACACAGTAAAGTTTTATTACTAATGGGAAAATTGGAAGAATTCATAGGTTGCATATTCTACTCCTTTGTCGTTCCTTTTGTCTGTTTGCTGTTTTAACCCTCTTCCAGAGTTTCCTTTTTGTGAATCTTAGTGGAAGAGGAAACTGGAAAGGCTGTGTGCCTGTACCTTGCATGTGTACACAGATACACACACTTTAGTACATACACTTTCTGTCCTAGGCCCCGGCAGTTGTGCCACTCTGATAACACTTGACTGGCGACTTGCATCTGGAGAGGTGCAAGGAAGCAAGGACACAAGGACAGTTTAGTATCCATTGTGTTAGCTCGTGGCAGTGGCCATGCTAGTGGGCCAGTTTCCTAAGAGGCTCTTCCTGTGGTATGACCTTGGTTTGTGGATTTGACTAACTTTACTTAGTTTTTGCATGATTGCCACACTAAGGATGGCTTTTTTCATTCATTCTCTGAACCCCCAATACCTGATAAATTCTTTTTCTGCATAATCTACCTAAATATGGTTTCTTTTAACAAAGGACCCTGGTTTTTTAAATTGTAGAGTTTGTACCTTGTAGAAGTTTTTTTTTTTTGTTACTGCTTCTATTTAGGGTGGTTTCCCAAGTAATAAAACAAAAAACTTCAATGAATGCCTTTTCTCTCTCTCTCTCTTTCTCTCTCTCTCTCTCTCTCTCTTTAATATAATCTTAAACAAGAATTTTCCCTTTTTTGCCATGTGTAGCTCAGTGGATTGAGAGCGGGCCTGTGACTCAAAGGACCGTGGTTCGATTCCCAGTCAGGGCACATGCCTGGGGTGTAGGCCAGTTCCTATCAGGGGACACATGAGAGGCAACCATACATTGATATTTCTCTCCCTCTCTCCTTCCCTTTTATCTACTCCCAATTCTTAAAAGCAGTAGTTCTCAACCTTTTAAAATTTATCTGGAGAAAGGCCTGGGCGTTTTGTTTTGCGTTTTGTGTGATTAAGATTGGCAGGTAATAGAGGTTTCACAACTTCAGCTTTGTATTTGCCAAACTTTCCTAAAGTGGTTGTACAGGTTTATACTTCCACCTGCAATATGTGAGAATTCCTTGTTGCTTTGCATCTTTATAAATACAGAATTTGTTTTTGCCAGGTTAGTAGATGTGAGGTTATCTCATGATTTAAGTCAGGTCTTTAAAGTAGGAATTGGTGAGTGATTTCAAGGTAACATTTTCTGTAGTGCTTTATATTATTTCAGAGCACTTGCATATCACTTGCATATTTCTTATGGGCATGGTAATATATAAAATTTTCGGTTACTTTTTTTCCAGTTATTTTATTTTATTATATATATATATATATTTTTAATTGTTCAAGTACAGTTTTCTGTCCTTTACTCCAATCCCAGCCCGCCCACCCACCCCTCTCCACCTCCCTCCCATTTCCATTTCCGCTAGTTTTTGTCCATGTGTCCTTTATACTTTGTTCCTATAAACCCTTCTCCCTTTCCCCTGAAATTCCCTCCCCTCTCCCTTCTGGACACTGTCCGCCTATTCTCTATTTCAGTGTCTTTGGCTATATTTTGTTTGTTTTGTTGTTTATGTTCCTGTTAAAGGTAAGGTCATAATGGTATTTGTCTTTCACTGCCTGGTTTATTTCGCTTAGCATAATGCTTTCCAGTTCCATCCATGCTGTCGCAAAGGGTGGGCGCTCCTTTCTTTCTGGTACATAGAGTTTCATTGTGTAAATGTACCATAGTTTTTTGATCCCATTCATTTATTGATGGGCACCTAGGTTGCTTCCAGCACTTGGCTATTGTAAATTGCGCTGCTATGAACATTGGGGTGCATGGGTTCTTTTGTATTGGTGTTTTAGTTACATCTTTTGACAAATAAGTTTGTTGTCATTGAGTTTGTACTGGACTAGAATTCTTTTTCTGTTTATTGGACCCCAATCATGTAATAGCAGGGTTCACTTCTCAATACAGTAATGGTGGCATTAAGTATTTTCTTAATGGGAAAATGATACAGCGGAAAAAATCTTAAAATTGTCTTATGTCCCCTTTTGGTTCATTCCTGCTCAAGTTTTATGTCCTTTATGAAATTTCTAATGAAATTAAAATAAATATTAGCCCTGGCTGGTGTAGCTCAGTGGATTGAGCATGGGTCTGTGAAGCAAAGGGTCGCTGGTTCGATTCCCAGTCAGGGCACATGCCTGAGTTGCGGGCCAGGTCCCCCGTAGGGGACACGTGAGCAGTGACCACACATTGATGTTTCTCTCACATTTCTCCTTCCCTTCTCCTCTCTCTAAAAGTAAATAAATAATTTTTTAAAAATAAATAAATATTAAGTTAGCCCTGATTGGTGTGATTCTGTTGGTTGGGTGTCGTCATCCTGCGAAGCCAAGAGTTGCCGGTTTGATTTCCCAGTTAAGGTACATGCTTGGGTTGTGAGTTTGGTCCCCGGCAGGGTGTGCAATAAAGTCTTTAAAAAATAAAGGCCCTGCTGGTGTATCTCAGTGGATTAAGTGTCAGCCTTCAAACCAAAAGGTTGCTAGTTCAACTCCTGGTTGGGGCATGTGCCTGGGTTGTGGGGCACATCCCCAGTTGGGGAGCATGTGAGAGGCAACTGATGCATGTTTCTCTCCCTCTCTGTCTCCCTCTGTTCCCTTCTTTGTAAATAATAAATAAGTAAAATCTTTTTTTTTCTTTTTTTTTTCTTTTTTTTTTTTTTTTAAGTTTTTTTAAGCCCTGGCTGGTGTGGCTCAGTGGATTGAGCATGGCCCTACAAACCAAACAACTGCGGTTCAATTCTTAATCAGGGCACATGCCTGGGTTGCAGGCCAGTTCCTAATCAGGGAACCATGCATTGATGTTTCTCCCTCTTTCCTTCCTTTCCCCTCTAAAAATAAATAAATAAAATCTTTTTTAAGAAAAGTTTTTTAAGTAAATAAGATAAAGTAAATACTATGGTGGGAAATGATTTTGGGCTCTTTTTGTGCAGAGTTATCAAATGTGAGAATCAAAAAGACTGAGTAACAGGTTGGTAACCCTAGAGTTTTCCTTACTGAGGACTTAGCAGGGAAACAGACAGACAGACAGTTTGGGAAACTGACAGAGAGACACTCATTTCTTAACAGACAGGAAATGAGTATAGACTCTTGTAGGGTTATTGAGTTCTTAAGAGGAAGTGAAAGTGGTATTCTTTTCACTTTTCAGTTCATGAGATTTGGAAAGGAAATATTAAGGACAATGACTCTGAAGATATGTAGGAGTTATAGTCTTGAACTCCAAAGTTTAAGGAATAGGAATGTTCAAGGAGACCTCTTAAGAACAGTAAGATATAAAAGAGATACTAATTGATAAAATTGTCAACACCTCTTAATATTTAATGGGCATTTTCTGTGTCCTAAGAGATTATCTAATTTGCTATTAATCCCTGCTGAGTGCTCCCTGTTTGTAGATTAGATAAGTATGTAAATAAGTGAAAGTAATGCAGTGTGATGGATGCAAGTCAGAAAAGAAGTAATCCCAGGTCAGGGAGAGGACCAGGGTACCTTAATGCAGTTGTTACTTCTCATGCTGCTCTCTCACAAACATTTCCGCAGCCCCTCGTGGTTATTATCGATTGCATGGGTGGCAATTTTTCTTTTCTTTTTTTAAAATAGGAATTGTTGGGCCCTGGCTGGCGTAGCTCAGTGGATTGAGCGCGGGCCTGCGAACCAGAGTATGGCGGTTCAATTCCCAGTCAGGGCACAAGCCTGGGTTGCAGGCCAGTTCCCAGCAGGGGACACGTGAGAGGCAACCACACATTGATATTTCTCTCCCACTCTTCCTCCTTCCCTTCCCCTCTCTCGAAAAATAAATAAATAAATAAAATATTAGAAGAAAAAAGAATAGGAATTGTCCCTTTTTAATGTTCTACAAGCCATATAAAATTGGCAGCTTGTGTCATCAAAACATTTCAAAATTCTGTTCCTTGATGCAGTCCTGCTCTAGCGATGTAATGTCAGGGAAACCAAGAGAAGGGATTTTAAGATGGGGTGGCCCAGGTACATGTGAACAGTGTATAATCCTTTCAGGGTGGTAAGCCCCAAGTTTCTGACCTTTGAGAGTGTATCGGTCAGGGGTTTGTTGTTGTTGAATACAGAAATGTTTACAAACATGATTTTGTGTGTTTCTTCAGCCACTGTCAACTTCATGGGTGATGAATAGAAAGAGTAAGATTTGTATTTTACTGGGATTGGCGTTTTGGGGATTGGGTACAGGTCTTTTAGAAAAGAGCTGGTGACTTCAGGGAGTACATGATGATGGACTAGATCATTTAAACTACAAAACTATGCTAACTGTTCTCACTTTAAATTCATGCTAACTTGCAAGTGTGGGCTGTTACTGTGCTAAATTAGTGTACTTATTAATAGTTCATTTATTCTCCAGTTCTCATTTCATACCCTTACTCTTCTCAAACCTGCTCCCTCCCTTCCCTCACCCTACCATCTTCACTCTTAGCTGAAGACCTTGTGTTGCTACTTCATTGAGAAGATAGAAGCAATCAGAATAGACATTCTAAGCTCTCATTGTAGTAGATACTCTGCCTTCCCTGCTGTTACAATAAATGGAGTATGTACAAACCTATTGAAGGCCAGTCTTTGCTGGTTTAGAGGGAGAGAGACAGTATGTGAGAGATACATCAATAGATTGCCTCTCACATGCTACCAGCAGGGGCCTATCCTGCAACCCAGGCATGTCCCTTGGCTGGGAATCAAACCAGCAACCTTTGGGTTTGCAAGTCAGCACTGAATTCACTGAGCCACACCAGCCAGGGCCAAAAACTTCTTTTTGACTTTATGTCTCTTCCTAGCTACTACCCATTTTCTCTGTTCTGCAACACTCAGAAGAATTGTTTGCCCTTGGAGTCTATAATTACTTGCATTTTGAACCCATCCAAATCAGGCTTTCATTGCTGCTCCTATCCAATACGGTCACCAAGTAACTTCCATGTTGCTAAATCCAGGGGTCAGTTCTCAGTCTTCCATCTGATTTAATAGCACTTATTATAGCTCATCACTCCTACTTTCTTGAAATATATTTTTGCTGAGCTTCTGGGTCCTCATACTCTCCTGGTTTTCACTTCAGGTCCCAATTTTTAGAGTTATGTAATATGTCAAAACAAGAGTGGTTAAACATTAGACACTGCATATTTTGGGAGGGTTCCATAGGTTATTTTCTGGTAATCTGTATTAGAGCCAAAACCTCAGTGGTGTTATGGAGGTAACTTTTGAATTATTTTATGTATTTGGGGAGGAAATAATTTGCTGTGGATTGAGGAGTAAATGAGGGAGTGAGAAAATGAAGATACTAAGAGTACACTACTCTCTCTAGAAGTTTTATTAAGAATATAGGGAACTAAACATAAATACCTTAGAGGGAAATACAGACTCTGAGTTTTATTTAAAGTTGGGAGGGGGGGTGTGAATTTTTTTTGTTAGTTTCATGAAAACAGAGTAGATAGAGGTTGTGCTTACCAGTAGTAGTAGACGGTGACAGAAGTATTGTTCTGTGGAAAAAATGAGAGTGATTGAGATCAAGAACACAAGGTAGAGTGGTAAAGGGAACCTAAGGTAGAGGAGATTGAGATAAGGTGCTTGGCATGGACATCCTCTCCTAGCAATATAAACCTAATTATAAGGTATAAACTTAGGCCTTGTGAAGTACCTCAGAGATCCCAGGGGCATAAGTGACGTGCCCGATAAGTCATAAGTATTCCAAAGGTTGACTATTTGACAAATGTTTGTGAATGGTTGGATCAGGTATTCAGATAAAGGCAATTCTGGCATGTATAATTATTTAATTGTGGCAAAAGACACATAATTTAAGATTTACCATCATAACCATTTTGAACTATATAATTTGGCGGCTTTAAGTATATTAACAATATTTTGCCATCACCACCACTATCTAGTTCCAGAACTTTTTCATTATCCCAAACAAAGACCTCATATGCATTAAGCAATCCCACTTCCTCTTCCCTGTCCTCTGATAACCACAAATCTGTTTTTTGTCTCTGGATTGGCTATTTCATATAAATGGAATCATAACAATATGTGTCATTGTGTCTGACTTCTGTGGCTTAGCATAATGTTTTCAAGGTTCATCAATGTGTTAGCATATATCAGTACTTCATTCCTTTTTATGGCTGAATAATATTCCATTATATGGATATACCACATTTTGTTAATGTATTCATCTGTCGGTAAGCATATGAATTGGTTGTTTTATCTTATGGCAATTGTGACTGAAGCTGTTATGAATACTCACAAATTTTTATGTGAATATGTTTTCATTTCTCTTGGATATATATACCTAGGGGTGGAAATGTTAGGTCATGTACTGTATTTAACTTTCTGAGGAACCACCAAATATTTTCTAAGACATCTGCACGATTTTGTATTTCTACCAGTGATGTATGAGGGTTCCAATTTCTCTGCATCCTTGCTTTATTATAAATTATAAAATTAATTCCTTAAACCTCTGAATCCTTACTACATAGAAGGCACTATGCTAGATGGCTGTGTGAGTTTCAAAGGACAAGGCAGCATTCTAGAAGCAACAGGTTTTTGGCCTGCTAGGAGTTAAGTCAACTTTTTTAACTATGCTGGAAGGAGCAGGTGTTAAGTGCACTAGACATCACAAACTACTTTGAGGATTTTAGAAGGAAAAGTTACTTGTGAGGAGCGGAGTTATTTCAGTTATTTCTGAACTATCAGCCCAAGAAATTTAAATCCTATTCTGTAGTTGGTAAGAAGCCAGGAAATTTCTGAGCTGGGTAGTGATATAATTTGAACCTGAATTTAGGAAGTAATCTGGCAGCCAAGAGTAGAGACTAATAGTGTCTGTGAAACCAGTCTTTTTAAAATTGGAGAGTAATTGGAACCTGGAGTGACAAATAGAAATGGAAACTAAGGAATGGAGTACACAGGACTTGAAAACTCTTACAGCTTTATAATCTCTCTAGATCTCATCTCTTCTTTAAAAAAAAAAAAAATTACTTTTAGAAAGGAAGGGAAAAACAATGTGTGGTTGCCTCTCAAGAATTATGATTTTAAACTCATTTGGGATATTATCCCCTTTTTCGGGGGGCCTTTTCTCCTTTCTTTAGGTTTATTTCATTGCTCTTTCTATCATCTAGATTAAAATGCATAGGTCTGTTTGTAGTCTTTTTTTTTTAATATTTTGCTAGTTTTGCTTTGTTTTTAAGATTTTATTTATTTTTAGAGAGGAAGAGGAGGAGAAAGGGAGAGAAACATCAATGTGTGGTTGCCTCTTACATGCCCCCCACTGGGGATTTGGCCTGCAACCCAGGCACCTGCCCTGACTGGAAATTGAACTAGCAACCTTTCGGTTCACAGGCCCTTACTCCATACACTGATCTACACCAGCCCGGGGTGTTTTTAGTCTTTTTAAAAAGGTGTTTTTAAAACTTCTTATTAAATACTGCCCTAGCTGTAATATAGCAAATTTGTTCAGTGTTTTTTGTCACACTAGTTATTTAGAAGTTTTCTTTATCATTGATTCCTTTGTCACACAGAAAAAAATCTGACTCCAATTCTTCCCTAATATTTTTTTACTTTTCAGTCAATTCGCAGTATATGACCAACCCCAGTTACCACATCCTGCCTTGAATAGATTTCCTTCTTCACTACACCCAGGTTGTAACACCTAGGCAAAACACCTTGCTGCGTGGAAGCCCTGAACCAGTTTGGCCTTGTCCCTCTGCCAGGATGCCCTTCTCATTCCACTCAGGGTCCCACTCTGCATTGGGCTGCCCTCCTACTGGAACACTTGCCTTATGTTGCCTAATGGGCTCTGACATTCTGCCCTGGGCTATTGCCATACCCACACACATTCCCCTATCTGTCTGCCCACATGGACACCTTTCATATCTGGTTAGACCCCAGCACTCTGCATACCCTCTGCCACACATAGATTCTTAACCTTGCTTGACCCCACCTACTGGCTTTGGACAGGATTTCTTCAGGAAAGGGAAGGAGAGTAGGGACTGCAAGAGAAAGTTTTCTCATTTTAATTTTTTTTTTCATTTTAATTTTTTTAACTAATTGATTTGGGGGGCATCGATTTGTCGTTCCTCTCATTTATGCATTCATTGATTGCTTCCTGAATACGTCCTGACTAGGGATCAAACCCACAACTTTGTGTATTGGGACAATGTTCTAATCAACTGAGCAACCCAGTCAAGGCTTGTTTTCTAATTGCAATACAATATGATTAGAGAATATGGAATGTTCTTTGGAACTAATTGAAATGTCTTATAACTAATTTACGGTCAGTTTTTATGACTATTCTATTTTGCTGAAGGACTATATATACTCTGGTTGATTGATATGTATGTTTATATACACATATATATGTATTTCAATTTATGAATTACATTATTTAAGTCCTGTACCTAACTTCCTGTATGCTTGTTCTATTGATAGAATTTAAATGTTACAACTATGAAAAAAGTATAGAGGAAAAGTGAATAGTCATGTACACATCATTCAACTCAAGAAACAATGCATTATGGATACAATTGAAACCCCGGTGAATCTTTTTGGTTTCTTTCCCTTTATTTCCCCACAGAGGTATTTACTATGGTGGATTTGATATCTTATTTCCATTCGTTTAAAACAGTAGAGCAAGGCTGCTAATGCTAATTGATTATATGAGTAATATCCTCCAAACTAGAATTTACCAGCATGTACCAGAATTGTCCACAAATGCAAGCATTTTTTTGTATCTGGAAAGTTTTTAGCCCCAGCTGGCGTAGCTCAGTGGATTGAGTGCAGTCTATAAATGAAAGGGTCACTAGTTCGATTACCAGTCAGGGCAAATGCCTGGGTTGTGGGCCAGGTCCCCAGTGGGGGCCACATGAGAGGCAACCACACATTGATGTTTCTCTCCTTCACCTTCTCCCTCCCTTCTCCTCTCTAAAAAATAAATAAATAAAATCTTTTTTAAAAAAAGAAAAGTTTTTAAACCCTGGAAGAGTTAAGAATTTGCTAAAGAAATATTCGTGTCATCTCTTACTGCCTAACGTAAGTCAGACTTTAAGTCTTCATTGATAACTAAGTGTCTAAAAATATGTAAATATATGAAGAATGCTATGACATGCATTTTTTTTTTTTTTTTTTAAGAATCTAGCTATGGTTAGTACTAAATAATTAGATAGTTGCTGACTGGTAATAAATGCTTAAGTTACATGGCTCTTTGACCACTTACGGCAAGCTGTTCTATCTGAGAGAAAATCTAAATCTAATAAACTATTAATTTGAATTTCTGAATTACCTTCAATAGCTGGTTAGAGAAATGATTATTAAAAAAAACAAACTCTGCCCTGGCTGGTGTAGCTCAGTGGATTGAGCACGGGCCTGCGAACCAAAAGATCACGGTTCGATTCCCAGCAGGGGATGCACAGGAAGCAACCATACATTGATATTTCCCTCCCTCTCTCCTTCCCTTCCCTTTAAATAAGTTAAAAAAACAAAAACTCTTACCCTGTCAGGTGATTCAGTTGGTTAGAGTGTCATCCCGTGCATTAGGGGCTTGTAGGTTTGATCCCTGGGTGGGGCGTGTACTGGAGGCAACCTATAGGTGTTTCCCCTGCCCACCACCACCACCAAAACCACCAAATCCACCAAAACCAAAGTCAGCATATCCTTAGGTGAGGGTTGGTTGGTTGATTTTTGGAAGGCAGGCTCTGTTCGGGTGACTCTAACAAAATCCTTAGAACTGTAGACAGTTACCGTTGTTGCTGTAGGTAGCAACACATTAATGTCTAGGTTAGACTTCAGAGTTTTGACTCCTGGGACCTTAATTTGATTGATCATTTGACTGTCTCGTTTTAGCAATTATATTTAACAGTGATTTAGCCTTGTGGTAATAATGTTTTTGTTTTTTCATTTAGAGTGTTATATTCCTGTGGCCTTGTAAATGATCGAGTAATGATGGAAATGGATCGAAAATAATAAGTGACTTCTCTACTGAAGCAGTAGAAGATTCTTCATATCACCTTCCAGTAGTTCCGTTTCAGTCTTCAAAAAGAGACAAAACAAGCGAAATAGAGAAATCTGAAAAGACGACAACTTTGGGACTTTCTGCTTGACTACTCCTTAATCCCCCTATCTTTCTATTTGTTTTAATTTTGCTGTGAATTTATAAATAGTGAAGACCAAAGAAGTAGAAGATACATTTGGGAGCTTTATACCAAGAAATTTGCCTTGAAAGCTGCTATTCTTTGGAGGGGAAAGTATATCAAGTTCCTGTCTGATTTTTTTTTAACAAGATTTCTTATATCCTTAGATTTTGAAGGATAAAACAAATACAAGTAACATATTTGCACATCATTTTTAGCAGCTGTGTGAGAATAATGAGATTTGGAAATTAAGGGCTTTGTCATGTGGATGTTTTGCCACTGGAGTTGAGTGTTCAGAAGGTCTTTTATAGAGAGCTCTTTAATATATTTTTGATCTGTCACTTAGATGACATTATTTGCCCATGTGAATCCACCTGTCTTTTTATTTATGACCTTGTTATGAACAGTGTTTGTACTCACTGTGCAAATGTCCATGTATTATCTATTTAAGAAACATCATAGTGCCATCACTCAAGGAAGTTGAATGAGGTGAACATAGACATAAGTCTTTCCCCTTCCCCCCTTTTTTTAAATGTAACAAATACTTTTTATCTTCCCCCTTCCCCCCTCCCCTCCCCCTTCCCCCTTTTGGAAACGTATCAGGAACTAGGTAGTTTAAGATGAGCAATTGAGGGGACTGAGAGAGTGATCTACACAGAGCCTGGCTTCTTTGTGCTTCATCGTAAGGTGTGCTGCTGGCCAGCCTTATTAAGCACCCTTCTAAACAAGAACCTCGTGGGAAATCCAGCTGGCAGACTCAAGGAGTTCAGGAAACAGGACCACAGAGGTTACACTCTGGGGTAAATATTTTCCTGTGTCTAACTTGCAAAGAAGACTGTGTATGTATTGTGGAAAATATACTTCTAATTAAATTTAGAAAGTATCAGTGGGATGGTTTGGAGACACTAAACATCAGTTCTCTCAGGAAAACTGATGATAGTTGGTGTTTGAGGAAATTAATGTCAATTAAATAGAACACTTGAAAGATTGCGTCTTCCTTCTCTAGGAAGATCTTTTTCTACTGCTTTTGCCAGGGGTTACCTGAAGTTATCTTTTCATCATAAGTATCTCTAATTTTGAGTAGGTGTTTATTCTTAAGGTTCTTCTGATATAACTCAAGAATTCATAAGCTTCTTTTATATAGCCTTTCAGATCTATGTCACTTTTCTCTTTATGCATTTTTCATGGACCACTGCTTTGTTTAGAACTTCTGGAGTGTGCAGTCTGATCAGTCTAGAGAAGCTTAGAGGGTGGGTCTTTTCTGTAAAGTGGAGGATCTGAAGTAATCACAAACTCCTTTACACTTTGCTATCAAGATCTTGCAAGCATAAGTGATACGAGTTTTCTCCTTTTCAGATCCTGGCCATGAGGTTGGATGCCTCACCTTGCTGAAAAGAGACACTGGACCTAAATGGCGCAGCATGATTTTGTTCCTGCTTGGCTAAATTTCTCAACACCACAGGCAGTTAAGGTACTGTTCTGTCCCTATACTAACTGTCCAAATGGCGATTCTTTTTCTCCCCAACTTGTCTATGGCCTCCATTTTACAATCTGTGTGTTTTTTTGTATATTTAGCTTTGTTTGAGGGTTTCATATAGGTTGTCATAGATTAATTACCTTTGTTGGGTTTTTTTTTAAGATTTTATTTAATTTCAGTGAGAGGGGAAGGGAGGGAAAAAGAGGGGGAGAGAACTATCAACATGTGGTTGCCTCCTACTCGAGCCCTCCCCCCACTCAACCCCCCCAACTGGGGACTTAGCCCTCAACCCAGGCATGTCCTTGACTGGTAACTGAACCAGCGACCCTTTGGTTTGCAGGCCAGTGCTCAAGCCACTGAGCCACCCTAGCCAGGACACATAGTCAGTTGATTTTTGACCAAAATGCTGGGATAATTCAATGCAGAAGTGGTAGTCTTCTGAACAGATCATTATAGAGCTGCATAGATATATCTATATGGGGGCGGAGCAGAGGGGAGAACCTCAGTCTTCATATCATACACAGAAATTAACTTGAAGGGGATCATAACCTAACTTTAAAAATTAAAAACCATAAAACTTTTCTATGGCTGGTGTGGCACAGTGGATTGAGCCCCAACTTGTGAACTGAACAGTCACTGGTTTGATTCCCAGTCAAGGCACATGCCTGGGTTGCCCAGTTAGGGGTGTGCAAGAGGCAACTGATCGTTGCTTCTCTCCCACTCTTTCTCTCCCTTCACCTCTCTCTAAAAACTAATAAAGATATTTTAAAAGCCCATAAAACTTTTTTTGTTTGTTTATTCATATCTAGAGACATTTTAAGGAAAATATTTTCCTTTTTTATTGCAAGGTTAATATTTATTTTCAAAGAAAAAAATCTTACCATTAAATTTTTTTTTCTTTTTATTGATTCTAGGAAAAGGGTAAGGGAGGGAGAAGATCATCAATGGGAGAGAGAAACATCAATCAGTTGCCTCATTCACATGCCCCAACTGAGGACCTTTCCTTTTTTGGGAATGTTGCCCAACCAACTGAGCCATACCTGCCAGAGCAGATTAATATTTTTAAGTGTAGTGTTTTGGGGCTTATTCTTTCTGGCAAGGTTTTTTGGTAAATAATTGGAATAGCTTCCTTTTCTTCCCTTCTGGGATAATGTAAATGAGTTAATGATTAAATACACAGCCTAGGACTACTCTAACTCAAGAGGCCTGTGGTACCCTAATGATAGCCCATATGCTCACAATGGCGGTTTCTACTAGAGCTGCATAGATATATCTATATGGGGGCGGAGCAGAGGGGAGAACCTCAGTCTTCATATCATACACAGAAATTAACTTGAAGGGGATCATAACCTAACTTAAAAAATTAAAAACCATAAAACTTTTCTATGGCTGGTGTGGCACAGTGGATTGAGCCCCAACTTGTGAACTGAACAGTCACTGGTTTGATTCCCAGTCAAGGCACATGCCTGGGTTGCCCAGTTAGGGGCGTTAACTGTTTTCTAAGAGCCTGCTATAAAACCTAAGATACTGAAAGATACCTATTTATCTGTTTGCTTCTCTATACTTTATCATCTTAGTCACCTACAGCCACCTTTGAAAAACAGGGAGAGCACCTACCCCGTGGAGATGGTAGATTTGGAGTAAGCCGTCGTCGACATAATTCCTCTGATGGCTTTTTTAACAATGGACCTCTACGAACTACAGGAGGTGAGCCGTGCCCAGTTTCCATAATTACATTTAAACTACTCATTTAGGGCAAGCCCAGCATGGCAGTGCATGTCCATAATTCGAAATAATGATCTTTTGTAGGCATAGTCCTCAGCAGTTGACTTTCTAAGTCTAACATTGCTATGTTCTTATGAGTCCTTTAGTCATTGGAAGAACTCGTATAGAAATTATATTAAAAGAAAAAGATGTATTTTGTGATTTCTTTTCTATGGACTTAATGTTTTATTTAAAAGGTCCCCTGAAGGGCTTTTGGTAATACCATAAATAAGGTTAGGGAGCATTTGGCCCAGTTATTTCTAAGTTTCCAGGAAGCAAACAATTTAATGTTTTACTTTTCCTTACTATTCTAGATTCCTGGCACCAGCCCTCCCTGTTTCGCCATGATTCAGCGGACTCTGGTGTCTCTAAGGGAGCATATACTGGAATCACAGGGAACCTGTCTGGTTGGCATGGCTCTTCCCGCGGTCATGATGGCATGAGCCAGCGTAGTGGGGGTGGCACAGGGAACCATCGCCACTGGAATGGCAGCTTTCACTCCCGGAAAGGCTGCACCTTTCAGGAAAAGCCACCTACAGAGATTAGGGAAGAAAAGAAAGAGGACAAGGTGGAAAAGTTGCAGTTTGAAGAGGAAGACTTTGTGAGTATGATGGTTTGTTGTATAGTTAAAATCTAACAATATCTCAAATATAAGACCCCATTAGTAATGAGAACATTTTAGAAATTACTAAAAATGGAATCCCTGAGAACCAAAAGATCGCAGTTTGATTCCCGGTCAGGGCACATGCCTGGGTTGCAGGCCAGTTCCCAGCAGGGGCCAGTTCCCAGCATGGGACGCATGAGAAGCAACCATACATTGATATTTCTCTCCCTCTTTCCTTTCCTTCTAGAGGTAAATAAATAAATTTTTTAAAAATGGAATCCCTAAGTTTAGATCTTTATTGTTTTTAGAAAGAAGCTGTTGATGAGGATGATATTATAAATCTTATGTGACTTTTAGCAAATCTTTGTTGATCCCCCCCCCCCCACTTTCTTTCTGATACTGGGGCAGGTGGGGGAGAGAGAAACATTGATATTTTGTTCCACTCCCCCCCGCCCCGCCCCCCGCCCCCGAGAGAGGGAAAGGGAAGGAGAAAGAATGAGAGTGAAATATCAATGTATGGCTGCCTCTCATGTGTCCCCTCCTGGGAAATGGCCTGCAACCCAGGCATGTGCCCTGACTGGGAATCGAACCGCGACACTCTGGTTCACAAGCCCGCGCTCAATCCACTGAGCTACGCCAGCCAGGGCTTGTTCCACTTTTTTATGCATTCATTGGTTGATTCTTACATGTGCCCTGACTGGGGATTGAACCTGCAAACTTGGCATATTGGGCTGATGCTCTAACCAACAGAGCTACCCAGCCAGGGCTGTTTTCGTCTTTATGCCTTTGGAACTTTAAAAAAAAAGTCCTAGGCCCTGACTGGTGTAGCTCTGTGGATTGAGCATGGGCCTGCGAACTGAAGGATCGTGGTTTGATTCCCAGTCAGGGCACAGGCCTGGGTTGCAGGCCAGTTCCTAGCAGGGGACTCACGAGTCCGTATTCTTGATTTAAATGTCATTTATTAATGTGAACTCATACCCCCAAGTGCCTTTCCTTCCAACCTTTATTCTTGGAAAGCTCTCTACGTCCCTGACATATTGAATATTTGTCCAGAATATTCCAGATGTCCTGTACTCCAGAAGTTTCTATGACATAAAATTGTAACTAATTATTCAATAAATTCATAAGCAAATCCAGGAAGACCATTGGGAATGATAAACAAAATCTCTGTTGTTCATCACATCTGGGAACTTGGGGAAATTTTCATCAAAATTGTATTCTTATACAATGAGTCTTTTTATACTTTTATATCATTAAATGAACCCACTGTAATTATAATTTATATCTGACATGAATATTTGTCTAACGTACATCTTCTGCTATGACCACAACTAGCTGGGTATATAAAAAACACATATATCTTTGGCTGGTGTGGCTAAGTGGATTGAGCGCAAGCTGCAAATCAGGGTCATGGGTTCAATTTCCAGTTGGGGCACTTGCCCGGGTTGCGAGCCAGGTCCCTGATGGGGACACATAAGAGGCAACTATATGCTGATGTCTCTCTCTCTCCCTCTCCCCCTCTCTCCCTCTCCCCCTCTCTCTCCTTCCCTTCTTCTTTCCCTCAAAATAAATTTTTTTAAAAAGTGATTGATTTTTTTTTTTTAATTAAAAAAGATAATGAAAAACAAGTAGTGTGGGTCAACTTCTAAACTAGGTACTAGACTAATAATTGCTATGGTAAGAAGGTCCTTTATTAATTTTGTGGCATTTCAAGTAGGAGATGAATTGACAGTGGAAAAAATGTTAAGGTAGTAGTATCTTCACCTGCTAAGCTACGTGAAGGGAAGTTTCCTGTGAATCAAACCTGAGCAGGGTGAGAAGGGCAAATTTATTTTGCATTTATGTATGAGTGTACATAAAATATGGAGAAACAGTCAAGTTAACACATCACCTAACTTTGTGAAATATTTTGCTAAATATGCTCTAGACCATTATTTTATAAAAAATAAAATATTACAGATACAGTTACAGCTTTCCTAATCTGTTTTCCTCATTTTCCCCTAGAGGTAATCACCCTCTTGATTTTCAGTGTTTTATCATCCTCATGTCTGTTTATTTTCTTTTTTAAGATTTTATTTATTTTTAGAGAGAGGAGAAGAGAGGGAGAGAGGGAAATATCATGTGTACACTCTCAAGTACCCCCTACTGGGAACCTGGCCTGCAAGCCAGGCATGTGCCCTGACTGGGAATCAAACTGGCGACCTTTTTGGTTTGCAGGCTGGTGCTCAGTCCACTGAGTCACACCACCCAGGGCTAGAAGAAGATCTCGAATATAGGAAGCAATAATTGTAAGGGAAAACACTGATAAATCATACTTCCCCAGATCTTAAAACTCTTTATCTTACATATTCAGGGAAAATATTTGCAAAATGTATACTTGAAATGGGACCTATATCCATAGTAGAAGTAACTCCCAAATCGATAACTTTTTTACAAAAACGAGCAAGATTTGAACAGCTATTCATTCAGAGAGGAAGATACACAAATGGCCAGTAGGCATCTGAATAAAATGATCAGTGTCATTGGTCATAAGGAAAACTTGGAAATTAAAATTACTATGAGATACTGTTGCACACCCACCAGAATGGCTAAATTTAACAGTCTGAAAACACTTTGGTGACATTTTAGAGCACCCGGAACTCTTATTAGAACTCTTATTACGTTGTTAGTAGGAATGTAAAGGAGTATAGCCATTTTGGGGAAAGGAAGTGGAAGTTTCTTATAAAACTAAACAAATTTCCCCTGAGGCCCATTAATTCTACTCGTAGGTATCTACTCAAGAGAAATTAAAGTAGATGTGTATTTTTACAGTTTTATTCATACTGGCCCAAAATTGGCAGTAATTTAAATATGTTTATCAACATAAAAATACAAAAGTTGTGGTGTAATGCAGTGGACTATTCAGTAATAGAAAGGAAGGGCTGACGTGATAAACATTATGAGTATCAGAGAAGCCTTACAGTGAAGGGTACATCCTGTATAATATAATTATTTAATATATATAATATAATTATGTATTATAGCATAATTGCAATATATTATATATATTTGCCTATATAATATAATTATAATCACTTGACATTCTAGTACACTGAGCCAAACCAGCCAGTATCACTTGACATTCTAGAACAGGCAAATAATCTGTTGTGGGAAAGAAAATCAGAACAAGTATTTCCTGTGTGGAGTGGGGATCGAATGGGAAAATGTATGAAGGAACTTGCTGATTGTAGGAAGTAGACATTATACAAACTGAAATTTAGGTTTCCACTAAAGAAAGAAAAATTATACAAAAGAAGTAGCCTATGCTGTTTAAAAAATGTTATAATCATTAAAAAAAGTTACAGACTAAAGAAAACCAAAGAGAACAACTATAGGCAGCATCTGAACCTAGACTGTATTCTGGTTAGAGAGAAAAGCGATGTTTTTAAAACTTTGTCTTGCTATAAAAGACATCGGTATTAGGGTTCCTAAGGGTTGTAGATTAGATAATAGTGTTTATTGTTAGTTGTTGGATTTTTTGCTTGTTTCAGTTTTTAGGGGTTCTTTTCCTCACCCAAGATTATGTTTACTGATTTGAGAGAGAAAGAAACATTAATGTGAGAGAAAAACATCAATCACTTGCTTCCTATACATGCAGACTCACAAGCTTTTACCGACTGAGCCACCTGGCCAGGGCTATTGTTATCTTCTTGTTTTTTAAATTATACTGTGATTGCGTAAGAGAATGTTCTTTTAAGGAAGTACATAATAAAATATTTGAGGGCGAATGACATCAAATCCTTCAACTTGCAAATGATGCAGGAAGGAACTAATAGCTACTGAGAATGCATGGTGGAGCAGATGTGGTAAAATGTTGACATCACTGAGGAGAGCAAAGAACAGTTTGCCAACTCTGCTTTTGTAGTGTGAGTGCGGAAACAGGGCTTCGAGCTAGTATATTAGAGTGTATTGGTGAGAACCGTGCGCAACAGCTCGAAGAGTTTGGTTGGGAAAGCTTGACCTCAGTTACAAAGGCGGGGTTGAAGCTGCCTGAGGATGAAGAGCAGAAGAAAATGGAAGAGAGCAAGGCCAAGTTTTAAGAGCCTCTGCAGACTCATGAAGGAAATCTTGGATAAGGAGATTAAGAAGGTGACAATCTCCCATAGGCTTATAGCTTCACCCCGCAGCATTGTAATTAGTGCCTGTGACTGAACAGCTAACATGGAGTGTATCATGAAAGCCCAGACTCTGGGACAGCTCTGCAGTGGGCACTGGGAGATCAGCCTTGACCATCCCATTGTGGATACTATGAAGCAGGAGGCAGAGGCAGATACAGATAAGAATGACAAGGCTGTCAAGGACCATGTGCTGTTACTGTTTGAAAATACTCTGCTCTCTTCGGGCTTCTCACTTGGTGGTCCCCAGACTTAACTAATCGAATCTACTGCCTAATCAAGTTGGCTTTTGATATTGATGAAGATGAAGCCAGTGTTGTCGTTTCTGATGAGATTCCCCCATTGAGAGTGAGGAGGATGCATCTCGAATGGAAGTAGATTAGGAGTTTCTACCTGCAGACCACACACAGAAAAGGAAGAATCCCCCATTTCTCAATCACCACTTCAGACCTTGTTGGAAAGGGCTTAGCTGTTAACTGAATGTTGTGATGAAGCTGCTTATCTCCAGTTGCCCATAGCTACAGCTTTACAAATCACCTGAATAGTTTCCACACAGGAATGTTAAAGTTAACACAAAATCTGATGCAGATTTGTTGCTCTACTTGCTCGGTCCTTTTGAATGCAACAGCCACACAGTGCACATGTTCTCTTAATGGCATATACTTCCCCCACTGACTAGCAAAGTGAAGTCATCATTGTTCGTGCATGTGCATTCCAGTCCACTCTCTTTGGCTTCCAGATTACATTAATGTCAGGCAAACTGTTCTTAGTTATATTAACACTGGCTGGACTTTTTCTCGGAGATACCTTTGTGTGCGCGTGCGTGCACACACACACATTTCTTTCCGGGTCCAGGCTCTGTCCACTGAAAAGATTTAAAAACATAAGATTGGACTATTTTGTCACACTAAGTAGCAAAGAAGTAATGAAAGACTACTAGGGTTGTTACTAAGGGATTCATAAGCCAAATTAAAGAGTTTCCCACTGGCCAAACTTGGTATATTTCATCTATCAATTAAGGATAATTATAGCAAGGGTTTGAATCACAACTATGATTAAATCTGTGAGTTCACAATGATACTTCATTTTAGATAAAACAAGCATGCATTTGTCTTTAACATATGAATTGTACCACCTAGTCACCAAATAGAGGAAATTCCTTTTTATGGAAGTATAATAGCTAGTAAAGAAGATGATAAAAAGAGAAGATCATTGTTTCGAAGCTTGTAGTGAATTAATAGTTTTATTCTATGCATCGGTTTCTGCCACCATCACAAAAAGAGGCATAATTAGACATATATGCCTCCTAAAGGAAAAACACCCAGCAAGAAGTTGCCTTACCAAAATAAAAAGGCAGGGCCCTGGCCAAGTAACTCAGTTGGTTAGATCATCATCCTACTATGCCAAGGTTGTAGATTGAGTCCCAGGTCAGGGCACAAATAAGAATCAACCACTGAATGCATAAATAAGTAGTGTCTTAATCTACAGATTATTTTGGGGACAAAAGTCAGGAGGGATTTTCTTTTTTTTGTTTGAAAACCCTAGATAGAATGTGACTGAGAACAGTGTCTGATGGTGGAGCAAATGTGTAATGGCCACCATAACAAGAAAGGTTTATTAACTGAGAGACAAAGCAGGCAACTCCATAGAGTATAACAATGTATTATATAGAGTACTTAGTGAGGGATTGGGTTGGAGTGGAACAGAAGACCCAGCAATTCCAGGCAGATTTTTCTCTACTACAGGTTCCTGTTACTATATTTTATAGTGTAACTTGGGTACTAAAAAGGGACAAAAATGCAGAAACACCAGGAGCCATACCTCCTGGTGGTCTCATGACAGATGATTGTTTATAATTGATACTGTCACCAGTTTGGTGTTTACTCAGTTGTCATGCCATTTTGGCTGTCGCTAATAAAAACATGTATGGCTTCATTGTAAGGAACACAAGTAATCAATTGGAAGACTTTGATATGCTTGCTAAGTACAGTAAGGTCAGTCAAAGTTCACAGCATGAAACTTTAAAAATCAAATGAGCCTTGGCTGGTGTAGCTCAGTACATTGAGTGAGGACTTTGAACCAAAGGGTCACTGGTTCAATTCCCAGTCGAGGGCACATTCCTGGGTTGCAGGCAAGGTCCCAGTAAGGGGTGTGTGAGAGGCAACCACACATTGATGTTTCTCTCCCTCTCTTCCTTTTCCTCTCTCTTTTTAAATAAAGAAAAATTTTTAAAATAAAATAAATAAAAATCAGATGAAATTCAGAACACAATGATAGAGTTGGTTTTGTTCACATCTACATCTGTAGATTAGGCCTATTAAAATAAGAAACCACTTTTACCCATGATGGGTCCTATATAAACCTGCTTGGACCCTACTGTGGGAGATTTTGATTTAGAAGCTCAGTAGTGCAGTCTGAGTATCATTCTATTGTTTAGTGTTCTGTGGTCATTTGTGGTGAAAAGCCATTTCTTAACTCAGTTAACCAGATTTTTTTAAGTTTGAGCTGGGACACTAGTGTCATTCTCTATATAATTAGTTCTTAAATCCAGTCAGTTACTCTGAACACTTCTCCATCCTTTTCCTATCTTCTTTTACTTTTGTTGCCTTCATTACTCTCCCAAACTGTGGAATTGGCCTTCTAGTTGGTATTTAAACTCCTCAAATACACCCATCAAGCCACCACCAGGCTGCTGTAAACTAATGGTTGGATCATGGTTAACTCTGTTTATGAACCATGGATCCCCATTACCTATAGAATAAAAGTCTCCCCAAAATATTTCACAGTCTGGCTCTTGCCTACTTTGCCAAACATCTCTTTCCTCACAGAAGGGTTCCCTCCTTCCCTAGCACTGATCATGTTGAACTATTTTGCAGATCACTGAATAGTTCATTCTTTTTCATATTTCCTGTCTTGGTGTTCATTGAGCACTCTATTCTTGGAATTGCCAGTGTTCCAGTTTTGGGATTCTTCTTTAAGGACTCTTAGTCATCTCCTCTCATGAAACCTTGTCTAAATAGCACTTGTCTTTCAAAGAAAATTGACAATTGTTGTCTTCTTCTCTAATGTAAATTTTTTTAATAGCCCTTACAACCTTTCATTGTATGTACTTGTCCACAAGTTTATCTTTGTAGTGAAACTGATCCTTTGGGGACAAGGGCTCTTTTTTTTTTTTTAACTTATTTATCATTAGAGGGGAAGGGAAGGAGAGAAGGAGAGAAATATCAATGTATGGTTTCCTCTTGTGGGTCCCCTGCTGGGAACTGGCCTGCAACCCAGGTATGTGCCCTAACTGGGAATTGAACCACGGTCCTTCAGTTAGAAGGCCCATGCTCAATCCACTGAGCTACATCAGCCAGGGCACAAGGGCTCTTTTTAATTGACTTAAGTGTCGTTATATTTCTAGCAGTCTGGTCCATGGTTTGCTTCTGTCCTAAAGCAATCTTAGAAAGGTGGTAAATACTACACATTTTACAGATTGTCCTCTTTAAATCTGTGAAAAGTGATCTACTTTCTTCATTCAGCTTTCTGTGCCTTTTATTTGGCATACATGTCCTGTAGAAAGATGAATTGCACAATGAGTCTGTTTATTTCTTTCTCTCTTTTTTTTTTAAGATTTTATTTATTTATCTTTAGAGGGGAAGGGAAGGAGAGAGGGAGAGAAACATCAATGTATGGCTGCCTTTCCTGTGTCCCCTGCTGGGAACTGGCCTGTAGGAAGCCGACCTGCAACCCAGGCATGTGCCCTGACTGGGAATCGAACCGCAATTGTTTGGTTCACAGGCCCACGCTCAATCCACTGAGCTACACCAGCCAGGGCCTATTTCTTTTTTATTTTTGATCCTCTTTTTAAAGAAAACAAAACCCAAGAGAGTGTAAGACAAACATAAGGTCTTTTGATTTTGCATTTCAACATCTTTTTCTGTTTGTTAATTCTGATTAGAGCATTAAGTAAGTGTTGCTGATAAAATTATGTGATAGGTTCCATGGTGCTGGCTACTTTGCAAAAAGTGCAAAAGTGCTTAGCTTTCTGTTTCAATTATTAATATCCCTTTTTTTCTAGCCTTCTTTGAATCCAGAAGCTGGCAAACAGAATCAACCATGCAAACCTATTGGGACCCCTTCTGGAGTGTGGGGTAGGTAGATTTTGCCATTTTAAAGGCACAACTTTAAATTTTTCATAGCAGGGAGAGGAGCAAAAAATCTTTATTTCTTTTTTTTTATTGTTTCTTTATCTTGTTTCTCATTTTATCCATTTGTACACTGTAACTAACACCTGTTAACTCCAAGATACCATTGAATGTATATTGTAGTGGAGTCATAACAGACATTGAGAGCTTGTGTAGCCCTGAACTTGGAAGCACATTTTAGACAAAGGGAGAATAATGCAAAGCTTATAAGAAGTAATTTTTAATTAACATTGCAAATTTGCTTATAACAATTGAATTGATATATTGTTGTTGTCTCCTAAGTATAAGTGTATTCTAAACATTCTTCCATATTATTGTTCTTCTGAGGTGTTATTTGAAAGGGTATATAATACCACATTCTACAGTCCATTTTGTTTAGCCAGGTTCCAGTTGCTGAGTTTTTGTGTTTTTTGTTTTGTTTTGGCCATTATAAATGGTGTTTATTATATAGGGCAAGGAGAAAATATATAAATACGTGTGTGTGTGCATACACACACACATCTAGCCTTATAAATTAACAGACAAATCAGTGTATTTCAAACCAAACCTGATGTGTGGTTTTGAGATCTTTGACATTTACAAATTGGACTATCCTAGTCCCTGCGTTAGACACGTTTAGTAGCCGGACATCTTACTGAGAAAGTTTTATCTAAATACTGGGTTTGGATCTTGAGTTTTAGAGTTGAGGGTGGTTGCTGTACCATTTCCCCTTCATTAATGATTCATAGTTTGCTCCAGTTTGCCTCAACAAAAGGTCACATGGCAGGTTCCCCAGTTTCCTCATCTCTATTCCCATGCTGTCAGGAGCTGTCACCCTTGGACATACTGTTGTTGGGTCTGTGCCTGAGTGATGCACTGCTAACATTTTTAGGCTTTCTCATTGGTTTATGAATTTAGAATCAAGTACTTAATATACTGATATTTTTTCCCATGGTTCCCAAGTAGTGTCACTTTTGAGAATATCTGTTAAGTGTCAGCTTTTTATTAAAAGAGAGGCCTTCTTATTAACTGTGCTTTCTGTTAACCAGTAATTTTTGACATTGTTATGTTTCTCCATGGTTGTACTTAACAGAAAACCCACCTGGTGCCAAGCAAACCTCCAAAATGCTAGTCATCAAAAAAGTTTCCAAAGAAGATCCTGCTGCTGCCTTCTCTGCTGCATTCACCTCACCTGGATCTTACCCTGCAAATGGGAACAAATTGTCGAACATGGTTCCAAGTGTCTATAAGAACCTGGTTCCTAAGCCTGCACCACCTCCTTCCAAGGTATGATTTGGAATCCATGTCAAAACCTTATATGGCAGAGGTTTGGGAATAGATCAGGAAAATAGTAACTTTATAATTTGGGGGTTTGAATCATTCACCAGATATTCAGAACTTACTTGTATGTATTCTATTGTAGTCTTTCTCCAAACTCTACTGCTGCCAGTTGGATTTTTAGTAGGCCTCTTTTTCATTAACTTCATCTCATAAAACTGCTGCTGTTTCCATTAATAGCACAGACATCTGTCTGATCATGTAGCTGAATATCTTGATTGCTTCTTTCTTCTTTCTCTTTATTCATTTTTCCTAGACCCAAAAATTATAAAGTCCCTGTTAGTTACTCTCTCCCTCTGATGTCCTATGTTTTTGTCCTCCCACCTTTACTATTGTATATACTTATATTTTCTCATCTTTCTATTCATCTTCCACAGAATTGCCAGAATGATCATCCTTCAGTATGTCGTGTTCTTTCCTAAATCCCTTCAGTGGTTCCAAACCATCTACAAAGCAGGGGTTGATAAACTTTCCTGTAAAGGATCAGATAATAAATATTATAGGCTTTGCTGGTCACACATGGTAATATGGTCTTTGGCGCATAGGTTATACCTTGCCAACCCATGATCTGATAATACAGTGTCCAAACTCCTCAGTATTGGTGTGTATAATTCTTCTTTTTTTTTTTTATTGATTATGCTGTTACAGTTGTTCTATTCCCCCTTTCATTCCCCTCCACCTTACCTCCCCATCCCCACCATTACCCCCCCTTTAGTTTATGACCATGTGTCTCAAGTCCTTTAGATTCTGTTGGTGTGTATAATTCTTGATAGCCTAAACCCAGTCTGTCTTTTTCATTTTACTACCCCTTCGTTCTCTTACATAAGAAATCATTCGAGTTCATGTCATCCTCTGTGAATCCTTTTCTATCACATACATTGAAGATCTAATTAATCCTTATACCTCTGTGATTAAATACCACTCTGTCTCTTATTATAGTCTCTATAACGCTTGGCTTCACTTTTATTTTTCACTTGGTTGTAATCTTAAATGCAAGTTTCAGATCCTCTTCATCTTTGTATCCCTAGCACCCTCACAAAAGCTCATAATAATTGTTTGAATGAATTCCAGCCTCTGTAAGAAAATAAGTAATGAGAATTTACAGTGTGGAAGCACTGTTTGGTGGTGCTAATGAGCAGTGCAGAGAAGTATAACATGAGTCATGATTTTCCATGAGCTGAAAGTCTAATTGATTTGACAAGATACTATGATATAAAAGGTCATTTATATGTATAAGTACATATGTATGAATTAAAATGACATCCTAATAACAAATCCTAAATAGAGTTATTATAATTAAATTAAATGCTATTTACATAATTCAGAGGAGCAAGGTTAGCTCAGACTATGACCATCTAGGAAAATTTTACTGAAAAACTGTAATTTAACTGACCTTTGAAGGATGGTCCGCATTTGGGTAGGCAGAAGAATCTGTAAGAGTAATGCAAATTATAAGAGAAAAGGTAGTTAAATAAAAGTTTCAAAACTAGAAGACACTTGGGATATTTGAAGACTAAAGAATGAATCATTTTAATTACTCCTGCTAGCACTGGAGGAGTACCAGGACTGAGGATCATTATCGTACTGATAATGAAGCTTTCAGGATAGATAAGATCTCTAAGAGCAAAAAAGAAGTAGTAAAGAATGGGAAAATAAGACTTGGGGGAACTGTTTAATATTTTATAAAATATTAGGAAAATAAAATAGTCATAAGAACTGCGAAATTATAATTCAGACATAGGAAAATTGTTCTACTACCAAAGAAATCTGGATGGGTGAGTTTAGGATAGCAGCCAAGATTGTCAATACTTGTCAATTGCAGATGATAGGTTAAGGAAAATAACAAAAATATTTTGACCCTAGCAATTAGAAAGTTTTTAGTAATCATTGAGTTGAGGTTTGGGGAAAGTAGCATAGGGTTGAGAGAAGATTTCAGGGGATTCTGGAATTGTGTAGGTCGAAGTGGAGATAGCACCTTTGAGACCTGGCAGTGAAAGGAAATAGAATATGGGTGGTGCTGAAAGGATGAAGAAAATCTTTAGGAAGAAGCCCCTGGAGACAATCTGAAATATACTTGCAAGAAGTCATTTTATAGGATTATAGCTCAAGAAGAAATAATGGGAATAAAACTGAAAAGTGGAGTTATTTTTTAAAAGGGTTTAGAGTACTTACTCCTCTGATGTGGAAGGGAAAAAACATTAATTCACAATGTAGCATAGAAATTAATAGCAGAGCTTTGGAATACACAGATTCCACTTGTACCTTCCTTGATGATACGACCTTCGGCAAGTTCTAAGTTTCCACTTTATCATCTATAGAGTGGGGGTAGTAGTATCTGTCTTATAAGGATATTTGGAAGAATAAGAAGATTTTATGAAGTATTTAATATTAGCATATGGTAAATGCTAATAGATGGTAGCTGTTACTGTCCACATGGCCACACCTTATGTTTGTTCCATTCAAGAATTTCATAAAGAGTTTTCCTAAGCATTAACTTCATTAGAAATGTTTAAAGGCATTCTGTTAGATAACAGAATATAGAAAGTGAGTAAGACAATTTTATATCCTCAAGGATCTCAAAAACTTTCAGGGAGTGAAGAAGTGGCAAGGATGAAAGTCATGACACAGTTCATTAAGAACAGTTTAGTGGTGTTGTGGAGGACTAAGGGGAAGAGAGATTGAAAATTGGAAAACTAATCTAAAGGCTGCTGTTGTTTTTCTGAAAGGTAATGAAACGTGAAAGGGGATGATAAAAGTATGCGAAGAGCCCTGACTGGTGAAAGTCAGTGGGTTGGGCATAGCCCTGTAAACTGAAAACGCACTGGTTCGATTCCCAGTCAGGACACGTGCCTGGGTTGCATGCCAGGTCCCCAGTTGGGGGTGTGTGTATGAGAGGCAACTGATCGATGTTTCTTTCACACATCGATATTTCTCTCTTCCTCTTTCCCTCCTCCCCTTTCTAAAAATAAGTAAATTTTTTTTAAGTAGGCAAAGATGGAGGGTGGTGATGGCACCTAAAGGGAAGCCCATTAGACAGAGGAAGAAAACAGGAGCCCTGACTGTTGTGTGGCTCAGTTGTTTGGACATCATCCTACAAAGCAAGGGGTCGCCAGTATGATGCCTGGTTTGCAAGTTCAGTTTCACTTTGCAGTGCATGCAGGATGCAGCCAGTCAGTGTTCATCTCGCATCCGTGTTTCTCTCTCTTTTCCTCCCTCCCCCCTCTCTAGAAATGAATAAATAAAATCTTTTTTTAAAAAAACAGAGGAAACTGAATATTCTTCCCTAGAAACTGGAATAACCATGGAACCATTTCACTGGAGTTAGAGAAGTGAGAAAGATCAGTTTCAGGAAAAGATGGAAGTGGTTCTGGGTACTTTTGAATGTGTGAGGAAGAAAGAGGTAAGATGACTAGGATGGCTAGTAAGCAGATGAGGGTTCATCTGTTTATTTTCTCTAGGTGTTCAACAAACTATTACTAAACATCAGGTATCTGTATACTAAAATTTGTGGGACACGGGAGGCACAAAATAATCTCAAGTCACTGTCTAGTAGAGAGACAGACAGTAACTGTGCCCTTCTTGCCTGGAGAGGATCCTCAGCGTCTTTACCAATAAGATTATATTTGAACTGGTTTTGAAGTGGCAAAGGAAACAACTGCTATTTGTTGACACCTTACAATGTTCCAAGATATTGACTAGGCATTTTACATACATTGTAATATTTACTCCTAATCCTAAATAGAAAATTATATAATGAGGTTGTATAGCTAATGAAGTCTGGACTCTTAAAACCAGGTTTGTCTGAATTCAAATCAGGGCTCTTTCCACTGCCCAGAATGCCTCTTGTCTTGAAGGATAGAATGGAGAAGGGAATTTGAGAATTGAGATTTTGTAGTTAGACTTCATAACACTCTGGGCTGTGAATTTTGGCAAATTATTTAATTTTTTTAAACTTACATTGTTAAAAATAAACCAAGTGGGGAGTATAAGGAGACCAAAAGGTAATATTTTAAAGCTGTAGTATGCCCTGGCTGATGTAGCTCAGTGCATTAAGCACTGGCCTAAGAACCAAAAGGTTGCTGGTTCAATTCCCAGTAGGAAATGCATCAGAAGCAACCAGTTCATGTTTCTCTTCCTCTCCCTCTCCCTCCACCCTCCCTCTCCCTCCTTCCCCCCTCCCTCCCCCTCCCTTCCACTCTCTCTAAAAATAAAGTCTTTGCAAAATAAAGTCTTTACAATAAAGATTTTTTAAAAGAAAGTAATTATATCCGTCACATAACTATGGTAAAGCAATGAATGAAATTAAAGGATTTTTTTAGTAAGATTTTATTTAATTTTAGAGAGAGGAGAAGGAAGGTAGAAAGAGAGGGAGAGAAACATCAGTGTGTGGTTGCCCCCTACTGGGGACCTGGCCCCCAACCCAGGCATGTGCCCTGACTGGGAATTGAACCAGAGAGACCCTTTGGTTCACAGGCCCGTACTCAATCCACTGAGCGACACCAGCCAGGGCTGAAATTAAAGTTGTAATAATACTTGGAATATGTAATATTAACACCTCCTAAGTAGTAGTAGTCAATAAATGGTCATTTAAAAACAGGAATTTATTAGGGAGCAAGTAAGTTTAGGGACATTCTAGGCAGAGGAACTATTGTTACCAAAAATAAAAAGTCAGAGCACGTTATGTTTGGGGAAAGTCACACAATTAAATGTGGCTGGTAGTGGGAAAGTGGTAGAAGGTTGTAAGACTGAAGCCAAATCGTGGAGGTCTTTATAAAAGCTCAGGAGAAGAGAAGGTTAGGGGTAGAGATACAGTTTTGCATACTGTCAACATGGTTTTAATACTAACAGTTACAGGTTACAAATATTCCTAATGAAGGAATAGGAAAACTTTCAATTTTCCTAATGAAGTTTGCCTGGGAACAGAAGAGCAGTGAGGCTAGACCCCCTGGGAATGCAGTGAAGCATCAGGAGTGGAGAAGGGAAAGGGGAACAGAGAAATGGGTTATTTTTCCACTTTTTATTAAAAAATAAAAATTTTTTAAATTAAGATATAAGGGAGAAAATTTTGATAAATCCTACTACTATGAAGAAATGCAAGTGTTTCTGTACCCTGTGGATAATTTAGCCTGACATAAGCAGCCATCTTCAGAGTTTTCAGCAAGGAAAATAATTTCATCTGTCTCTCTTATCTAATCTTCCTACATCATCTTTTTGTGAAAAATATATTACATACTAGTTGAGTAACCTTGGACAAAGTGCATAACTTTTTTCAGTGTTATTCTCTGTTAAAAGTCAACATCATAATTATACCCAATTGGGTTAAGTAAAACAGTATGATGAACATCTTGTACATGGTAAATAATCAGTTAATTTACTTCCTAAAGCTTAGAATACCCTCTCTAAAACCAAAGAATTCTTTCCACTCAGACTTCCTTTGTCATAAAGGTCTTTCGGTTTTAATTGTTTCTTTCTGGAGAAAGAGGTGTTTTTCAATTACTTTAGCCTCACTCCATTGAAATGCTTTGTTTTCCCTGTTCTTAGACAGGGTGATCGACTCTATATGCCAGCTATGCTGCCATCATAGTCGGGCCCAGGGCCCACAGGGCTGAGCAGAAGAAGGGCCCCTGGACTAAACAGGATTGTCCCGCCATTTGCATTGCCCTGGACTGGAGCTACCTCCTGCTGCTGAAATCCCTGGAACAGCATGTTTCTGGTGTGCTATTTTTTCCAGGCTGTCAGGATTACATCAAGATGAACAACACACCACAAAAAAATATTTTGAGGTCATACATTTGGAAAATGCTGTATATTATATCTGCTTCTCAATTCACATGTACAGTTAAATGCTTTGAGAAATGACATGATAAAGAAACCTGTTGAACTTTACTCACCCCAGCATCTCCCAGGCTTACTGAACTAGATTTCTCTCTTTGAGAAACATCTATTAATATCCTGTGGATCTTTTGATTTCTATTTTCTTTTTTATTTGGGAGGTTGCATACTTCCCATACATGTTGAAATAGTAAGCTCTGGGCACTCGTGTTTCTACGTAACATTACTCTCTTTGCCTTACGATCTTACAGGCTTAGCTTCTGTTTGCATGTTTGTTTTGACTGATTTGTTCTTTCTTCCCATGTAGCCCAGTGCATGGAAAGCTAACAGAATGGAACACAAATCAGGATCCCTTTCCTCTAGCCGGGAGTCTGCTTTTACCAGTCCAGTCTCTGTTACCAAACCAGTAGTGCTGGCAGGTAGCGCAATTTTAAGCTCTCCCAAAGAGGTGAGTGACAATAAAGCAAAGGCCTTTTCTAAAGTTGGCATTTCCCATTCACTTTTACTGAGATATGCAATGTGACATGTAGAGCTCTAATTCTGTTTCCTTTGTAGCTCTGCTTAACTCAAACTCATTTGTTTAGTGGTGATTCCCATTAGCCTGTAAAGATGGGCAGTAGCTGGGTGGGGTCGTTGTTCTGTAATGGACCAGGGTCAGTCTATATTAGAAAAATTAAATAGGTGCTGTGTAAGCCATTCAGCCTTAACTGTTTTAAAAAGCTGAAGATTGTTTAAATGAAAAGGATAGTTTTTTGGGTTTTGTTTTGTTTTTGGTAAAAGATGGGATGATAAATAGGCTAACAGATTCTAGAAATCAGTACCATGTAGAAGTGACCCAGAGAATCCCAGTTCTTACTGTTTACTGTCAGGAGCAACTTAATTCTGATGTTTGCACAGAGTCCGTCCAGCACCACCCCTCCAATTGAGATCAGCTCGTCTCGTCTGACCAAGTTGACCCGACGAACTACCGACAGGAAAAGCGAGTTCCTAAAGACTCTGAAGGATGACCGGAATGGAGACTTCTCAGAGAATAGAGACTGTGACAAGCTGGAGGATGTAAGAGAGAGGGTTTTTCTAGGGCAACATAGGTGTTTTCCGATGTTTTGGGTTGTATTTGGGGGGGGTTGTTTGGTTGGTTTTTGGGGGGTGGGATTTTAAAAATATATTTGATTGATTATGCTATTACAGTTGTCTTATTTTCCCCCTTCATTCCCCTCCACCCTGCACACCCCTCCCCCCACATTCCCCTTCTTTACCACCCTGCACACCCCTCCCCCCACATTCCCCTTCTTTAGTTCATGTCCATGTGTCATAAGTTCTTTAGCTTCTACATTTCCCACACTTGTCTTCCCCCCGTCTGTTTTCTCCCCGCTGTCTATGCTACTTATTCTCTGTACCTTCTCCCACCTTCTCCTCCTCCCACTCCCCTGTTGCTAACCCCATGTGATCTCCATTTCTGTGGTTCCACTTCTGATCTAGCTGTTCACTTTGTTTGCTTTTGTTTTAGGTGTGGTTCTTAATAGCTGCGGGTTTGCTGTCCTTTCACTGTTCATATTTCATGTAATAAGGGCTTGGTGATGATGAACTCCTTGAACTTGATCTTATCTGAGAAGCACTTTATCTGCCCTTCCATTCTAAATGAAAGCTTTGCTGGATAGACCAATCTTGGATATAGGTCCTTGACTTTTATGACTTGGAATACTTCTTTCCAGCCTCTTCTTGCCTGTAAGGTCTCTTGAGAAATCAGCTGACAGTCTGATGGGAAGTCCTTTGTAGGTGACTGTCCCCTTATCTCTTGCTGCTTCTAGGATTCTCTCCTTCATTTTAATCTTGGCTAATGTAATGATGATGTGCCTTGGTGTGATCCTCCTTGGGTCCATCTTCTTTGGGACTCTCTGAGCTTCCTGGACTTCCTGGCAGTCTATTTCCTTTGCCAGATTGGGGAAGTTCTCCTTTATTATTTATTCAAATAACTTTTCCACTTGTTGCTCTTCCTCTGCCCTTTCTGGTACCCCTATAATTCGGATGTTGGCACATTTAAAGATATCTTGGAGGTTCCTAAGCCTCGCCTCATTTTTTTGAATTCTTGTTTCTTCTCTTCTGTTTGGTTGTTTCTTTCTTCCATCTGGTCCACTCCATTGATTTGAGTCCCAGTTGTCTTCCTGTCACTATTGGTTCCCTGTGCATTTTCCTTCATTTCACTTAACGTAGCCTTCATTTCTTCATCTAATTTGTGAACAAAATCAACCAGTTCTATGAGCATCCTAATCACCAGTGCTTTGAACTGTGCATCTGATAGGTTGGCTGTCTCTGTCCCTTAGAAGTATTAGCTCTGGGGCTTTGATCTATTCTTCTGTTTGAGCCTTTTTTGGTCTGGTGGCGCCTGTACGTAGTGAGGGGCAGAGCCCTAGGTGTTCACCAGGGCATGGCCACCCAGTCTCTGGGTTGTTGCGCTGTATGTGGGGGCAGGGTCTAAGAGAGAACAGTGGTGCTTGCTTCGCTCTGTCTCAGATTTCTGTCCCTTCTGCTGCTTCCCACAAGCAAATTAGGCCCTTCTGGTGCTGGTTCCTGGGTGGGTGGGCTTCTGTACATTCTAGGCCCTTGTTGTCTCTAATGAACTCTCCTGTGAGGATGGGCATCTTTCCGAGCATCTCTCCCGGCACCTCAGCCCCCACAAGTGATTTCAGTTGGTGCTTTTAGGCTTTATTTCCCAGTGCTGGGGCCCTGGGTTGCGTGGTCTATCTTGCTGCCGGTTTTTGTCTGGTTTATCTGCTCACTAATGTGGGACCACCTGGTCCGCCAGCTGCCTTGAGCACCTCACTGGGTCTGCTTGTTGCCACCCCGCACCCAGGGTCTGCCTGCCGCCATCTGCACACCCAGGTCCTCCAGCCACTGCTTTTTCCTGCCACAACCCCTCTCCGCCAGACACCAACTCCGCCCCTCTTACAGGTCTGGATGAATGGTTGTTGGACATCTGTACAGCTTAATTTTCTGTCAGTTCTGGTTATTTTTTTGTTTCTAAATTTTCGTTGTTCTTAATTTTAGTTGTGCGAAGAGGCACAGTGTGTCTACCTACGCCTCCATCTTGGCTGAAAGTCCTATTTGTTTGTTTGTTCGTTTGTGGGTTGTGGGGGGGTTTTGTGTGTGTGTGTTTTTTTCTTTTTTCCCCTCCTTGTCATAGAAGAAAGATGTGGCGAGTTTTTTTTTTTTGTTTTTTTTTATGTAACATTTAACATAAACCCCATTTCTTTTCTTTTTTTTTTTTTTTTTAAGATTTTCTTTATTTATCTTAAGAGGGGAAGGGAAGGAGAGAGGGAGAGAAACATCAATGTATGGTTGCCTTTCGTGCATCCCCTGCTGGTAACTGGCTCCTGCAGGGAACTGGTCTGCAACCCAGGCATGTGCCCTGACTGGGAATCGAACCGCGATTGTCTGGTTCACAGGCCCGTGCTCAATCCACTGAGCTACACCAGCCAGGGCAGAGTGTTTTTAAAGTACAGAGAAGTGTCTGTAGGAGTGACAGTTTGTGGTAGCGTGAGTTTAATCCATTGTTCAACAGATTTCTTCTTTTTTTAGATTTTATTTATTTTTAGACAGGGGAAGGGAGGGAGAGAGAGAAACATCAATGTGTGGTTGCCTCTTACATGGCCCCCACTAGAGACCTGGCCTGCAACCCAGGCATGTGCCCCAACTGGGTGTCGAGCTGGTGACGCTTTTTTTGTTCGCAGCCCATGCTCAAATCTATTGAGCTACACCAGCCAGGGCGAACAGATTTCAAATTAGGGCTTATTTTAATGATAGTTGCCTTGGAACTTGGTGTTTTTAAACACAGCAACATAAGTCTTGAAGTATTCAGTTCTGTAAGAAGTTAGTAAATTATAGAAACTTTTGTCACACAGATTATATTTAATTGCAGTATAAGAATATAGGTGTCTAGTGGTTTCTGCCACAGTTGACATAACCTGTAGATAGTAGCCAATTGGTATCCCTCAGGGATCTTAGCAAGGTGAGCAAGTCCTCATTTTTAAATGGGGAAATCCTGTGGGTTGAAATTGTCTTCTTGTAAGCATTTCCGTGGGTTCTGTAGATTGCTTATCTTGCCACAAAGGATTATTAAACCAATTGTGTTCTTTTCTTTATTGCAGTTGGAGGAAAACAGCACACCTGAACCAAAGGAAAATGGAGAAGGCTGTCATCAGAATGGTCTTCCTGTCCCTGTAGAGGAGGAAGGGGAGGTCCTCTCACAGTCTCTGGAAGCAGAGCACAGGTATGTGAGGATCACAGGCCATGCTATGTGTGGCCTGCAAGGAGCTGGACAATATTTAAGACAGCATTTCAAATTGAGTGCAGCATACACAGAAGTCCCACAAGCATCCTAACCTATTCTCTTGGTGTGCCCTAAATTGGCCTGTTTCTCATAGACTCAACCAGCTTTTTCACACCATTCTTTTGTGCAGTTTAGTTTCAGACTCAGTTTATGGCTCCAGTCTATAAGGGGAAAGGGGAACCTGTTTCCTAGGACTGTTGTACTTTCCCCTTGGACACTTTTGGCCCAACTGAACAGTTACCCATGAGACCCCTTTAAGGAGCCTTGGGAGGCGTGAGACCCCCATACCTGGAACTTGTTTTTTCAATGAGGGCCTTGAACACTGGGCAGCTGAGGGCACATGAGGCCTGCCATGTATGATAGTGCCTTCCTAAAAGGAGGCCCCTGTCCAGAGGAATCTTAGGTGTTGCAAAGTTACGAAGGAGACCATAATGCCATGAAATTGAAAGAGAACCTCAATACACATGGAAAGTGCTGATTTCCTCACAAGACAAAAGTGAGATGCATTCCTCTGTTTTGTCTAAAGGACAGAGAGGGTCCTTGCAATTTAGCACTTTTTTTTTTTTCATGCTGTCTTATTTTCTGTGGCTTTTATTCTCTCTTCTCTGTAGTTCTTATGCTCTGGAAAGAGCAACTGTGGAAATCCCCCTTTTAATCATAAGCACCTAAATAGCAATAATTAAAGCTTATCCCACTAAGGAAAAAAGACTAAGTTTCTTTTCTAACCTCCAAATGGGTACCATTGTCCCGGGGCAGGAAAGTATTTTGTGGAAAGTTGTGGGCTTCCCACTTATGGCTTAAAGTTGTCATGTTTTCTTTGCCTGACCTGCCTCCTCCAGGTTACTGAAAGCAATGGGATGGCAGGAGTATCCTGAAAATGATGAGAATTTCCTTCCCCTCACAGAGGATGAGCTCAAAGAGTTCCACATGAAAACTGAGCAGGTACGTCATAAACCTTTCCTGGAGGCTAGTTAATGAGTAGGAGGATGAGGAGTCAGGATAGTCGTTGCCCTTTGGGAGCCCAGTGGGGTATGAAAAAAAGACCTTGCAAAGAAAATACAAAGTTACCATAGTAGAAATACAGAAGACCATCTAAATCTGCCTAGGTGGCAGGTTTGCTGAATTTTGGCAGTTGGTGATCCTACTGCACAGTAGGCAGTCATGTGCTATAGTGGAGGGGTCATCATGGCCATGATCACCCTCATGAGCATGGTGATCCACCTCCTGTATGAGAAGCAGTTTGGCCCCTATACATTGAGCCAGTCATTGCTGGGTTGACCTGAAGACCTTGAAGCCCTTCGTTTGCTCTCTAAACCTTATTGGGTGCCCCAGTGACTGACAACTCTGTGGTCAGGGGCACCTACACCAAACAAATACATGGGGTGTCCGAGTCCCTCTGGGAGCCCAGCGTGGATCCAGAACACCTGTATGAGACCATCTCACAAGCCATGCTGAATGCTGTGGACTCACTGTCAGGCATGGGAGTCAGCGTCCGTATCATTGAGAAGGACAAATCACCAGGATACTGAAGGCCCGAATGGACTAATCCTCTGTTCCCAGAGCCCCTTTTTTGTTGTTAATAAAATAGTTTTTCTTTCTAAAATAATACTAATGAAGTAAATCTGCCCAGGCAATAGGGATCTCCAGGGTTGCATACAAAAACCAGGTCTCTACTTAGCAGATTTCAGTAGATAGTTTGTTCCTTCACCCTGGAAGCATTAACCTTCATCCGGGACCACAAGGCTCTGTTCCAAAGTTACGGGCTGAGCCCTTGGTTCCTAGGAAGGCAGGCCCACCCTCTGCTTTTAGCCTTGAGGGTTTCCTCTGGTACTCTGGCCAGAGCCAAGAAGCCAAATTTTAATTTATTCACCAAGTGCTTAGATTCTTTGTCTGAGTAAAATATTGCCAGACCTTAGGGTTTACAACAATGGGCAAGACCAGTAGGTCTCTACAGACCTTGTGGTGTATGTTTAAAGCATAAATAACAGTTGTGTCCTATAAAGCGAAAATACAGGCTGACCAAAAGACTTGGCTTCTCAGAACTGTTTCCCAATCATTGTCATCACCCAAGAATTTGTAGAAATATGGAATCTTAAAATTTTACCCAAGTTATTCTGAATCTACATCTGCATTTCAAACAGAGCCTTAAATGATTCATTTGTGAATTAAAGTTTGATGAGCACTGCTACCAAACTTTAATCTGTTAGAAGGTCCTTCCTCTACATTCTGTCTGGAATTGAATTGAGGCCTGATTTCCTAGGTCCTATTGGCCAGTGTAGATATTAATGTTTTCTTTTTGTTCTTTTTTCTCTGTCCCATTCTTACTGCACCAGCTGAGAAGAAATGGCTTTGGGAAGAATGGCTTCTTACAGAGCCGCAGTTCCAGCCTGTTCTCCCCTTGGAGAAGCACTTGTAAAGCAGAGTTTGAGGACTCGGACACGGAAACCAGTAGCAGTGAAACATCAGATGACGATGCCTGGAAGTAGGCATATACATGTTCACAGTTAAATCTGACCCATGGACTCAGCTTGTGTGCTTAGGGAATATACGAAAGAAATCTTTTCCTTTTCTTATGTTGCTATTGAATATTTCATGCACAAGGGAAATAATCGTATCCCAAAGAGAGAGAGATTTAACTTGTTTAGCTTTTGTTGTTGTTCTGTTATCTGCTTAATAGAAATTCGTATGGTGGGAAAGATTTTTAAAACACACACACAGTATATATGGGGCGATGCACAAGTGGGAGCTGGCAGTGCAGAGAGGAGGCGGCACTGGTCTGCAGCAGCAGCTTCCACCAGCCCTTGGGGCACTCACCCCTGTGCTCAAGCAATCATTGTCAATGACAAAGTGACTATTGAAGTTATAATTGTATTAAATTAATGCTAATAATTTGGATATTTTATTTTATTTCTGGCTGCTCGGGTAACGTTAGCCCTTAACTAAGTATATGTGGGTTTCTTTTTTTTTTCCTTTTTTTTTGGGTACAGCTGTAAAATATTTGGATATAGGAAATGTGTTATTCTTGCAGCCTTGATATTCAGGGTGGATTGTAAAATATAAATTTTTTGTGAGATTTCAAAGATTAAGATTATTTTGATAACATTATTTACAGATTTAAAAGATGTGGTTATCACAAGTCTTGAGGGGGAAACTACTGCATAAAATAACTAACTTGGAATAAATATTTTGCATCAGTTTGGATTGTCTTGTGTAAGAAGTCTGTTTTCTTTAAAATTAAATGAGTGGTTTCTTTTTTTAGGGGAAATTCATCCAGCATGCTAACATCTGAATTTCATACACATTTGTTTCTCCTTTTAGCAGCTACTTTTTTGATGCAGAAAAACCTGTGCAATAAATTACCAGTAATAAAATCAGAAACCAAAGTTTCTTTCCTGAAGCTGTTGCTCACTACCCCTGTATTTACCAATGTACATATTTTAAGGAAGGACTGTTGCTTAATTTTCCTGCTAAATAAAATATAGGAGAAAACAATTTGAGCCAATGCTGGCTGGGTGACCAGTGGAGGAGGGAGGTTTTTCATTTAATAAACACTCAGACTTTAGTGCCCCAGGCATTTTGTAAGACTCTGAAGGATGCAAGGGGTGCCCAGTCTAGTGGGGAAGGGAATAACATGTTATGTTATGTTATGTTATGTTATGTTATGTTATGTTATGTTATGTTATGTTAAAAATGAAATATTAGAGCCCTGGCTGGTGTCGCTCAGTGGATTGAGTGTAAGCTCACAAACCAAACAGCTGCGGTTCAATTCCTAGTCAAGGCACATGCCTGGGTTGCAGGCCAGTTCCCAGGAGGGGACGAACGAGAGGCAACCATACATTGATATTCTCTGGTACTGACCGAGCTGGCAAGCTGGTAGTGTATCTAAGACTCCCAGCAACCTGCCTAACACCATTTGACCAGCCTTGGAGATTCCCCAGAGACTCTGCTCCATTCCCTACCCACCCAAGCTGTTTTTCCATATGAATGGCTGGTCTTGGTTCTTGCTTCACTTCAAATACTATCAAACAAGTAATAGCTGGCCTCAATGACCCCCAGGCCCAATACTAGCAGCAGGCAGCCTAGATTCACAGCTGGGCTTTGCCTGTGAATCTCCCAAGCCCAGCACAAGTAGCAGCCATCTCAGATTGCTTTATAGATCAGGCAGGGTGGCCCAGGGAAAACAGGTGGGAGCAGATTTTGACCTGCACCACCTGGAAAACTCCAGGGTCAGAGTATCCAGTAAACAGCTATAGTCCATGTTGGAGCGCCACCACCCTGGCTCTGTATAGCTGATCCTCCACATAGGGTGGAGTTTAGTGGTAAGTGGTCACAGCCAGTCCTTGCAGCTGATTGCCTGGGTAAATCCCTCCCATTGATCTGCCAACAGCCCAAGTCAACTACAAGAGGAGGGTATACTCAGCCCACACAAAGGGTCAAAACACTGGCTATAAGGATGCTCAAGGAACTTAGGACCTCAATAGCATAAAAAAGAGCTAGTCAGAAATGAAGGATACATTGAGCACGGGCCTGTGAACCACACGATTGCGGTTCGATTCCCAGTCAGGGCACATGCCTGGGTTGCAGGCCATTTCCCAGCAGGGGACGCACTAGAGGCAACCATACATTGATATTTCTCTCCCTCTCTCCTTCCCTTGCCCTCTAAAGATAAATACATAAAATCTTTTTTAAAAAGTCATACATGACTCATTTATTAGAAGGATATACTAGAAATAATTTACAAGGGAAACAACAGTAGAGTGGATGAATCTGAGAATCAAATCAATGATTTGGAACATAAGGAACCACCAATCAGAACAAGAAGAAAAAAGTATAAGCAGCCCCTGGGGCAACTTAAAGAGGTACAACATCTCCACGGGTGCCACAAGGAGAAGGATCAAGAAATTGAAAACTTATTTCAAAGAGCAAAAACTTCCCTAATTTGGTGAAGGAAATAATCATGCAAGTCCAGGAAGCACAGAGAGACCCACACAAGATGGATGCAAAGAGGCCCTGGCTGGTGCAGCTCAGTGGGTTGAGCGCGGGCCTGTGAACCAAAAGATCACACTGATTCCCAGTCAGGGCACATGCCTGGGTTGCAGGCCAGATCCCAGCAGGGGATGCATGAGAGGTAACCATACACTGATATTTTTCTCCCTCTCTCCCTTCCTGTCTAAAGATAAAATCTTTAAAAACAAAGATGGATGCAAAGAGGCCCACTCCAAGACACATCATAATTAAAATAACAGTTGGCCCTGGCTGGTGTGGCTCAGTGGATTGAGCACCACCCTGCAAACCCAACGGTTGCTGGTTCAATTCCCAGTCGGAGCACATGCCTGGGTCGAGGGCCAGGTCCCCTGCTAGGGATGTGCAAGAGACAACCACGTACTGATGTTTCCCTCTCTCCCTCCTTTTTCCTCTGAAAACAAAATCTTTTTTAAAAAGTAAAACGTCAAAGTTTAAAGATAAAGAGAGAATCTTAAAAGCAGCAAGAGAGAGACTTCCGCCAAGATGGAGGCATAGGTGGGGACGCCGTGCTTCCTCACACAACCAAGTTTAGAGAAAACTAAATAATAACAACAGAAAACACAGCCAAAACACAGAAAATTGAACTTTTCAGAAGTCTGATAATAACAAATTCTTCAGCCTGACCGGTAAGAGGGGCGAAATCAGCAGCTGGCAGAGCGGGGTAGCACAGGAAAACTTGGTCAGACGGACTCAGGCGAGCAGAATCCAGGCGCAGGGTTGGACCTGGTGGGCAACTCAGCGAGCGACCGCGGGGAAACAGCAAGGGAGCAGGGCTGCGGGTTGACTGTGGTCACGCATTCGTGCGTGGATAGACAAGCGAGGGAGTGGGCAATTGAACGAGAGCCAGCAGCCGCAGCGGCAATCGGCAGCGGAGGGTGCAGCCATTTCCCGCTCTAACCCCGCCTCCACATACAGCATCATAATCCAGCGACCTGAGTGGCCCTGCCCCAGTGAACAACCTAAGGCTCTGCTCTTCAGCCAGCTGCGAGAAAAAGCAGAGGGGGCCGCCATTTCCCCGCTCTGACCCCGCCTCCACATACAGCATCACAACCCAGCGACCTGGGAGTCCAAGGATCCGCTCCTCAGACTTAACGGGCGCAGACCAAAAATGGCTCAAGAAGATCTCAAAGCCCCAGAGCCTATAAATCTAAGCGATGAAGAAATAGCAAAACTCTCAGACGCAAAGTTTAAAACACTGGTGATCAGGATCCTCACAGAACTGGTCGATTATACCCACAAATTAGACAAACATATGAAGGGGAAACTAATTGAATGGAATTATACAGGAAACCAATAGCGATGAAAAGGCAACTGGGACTCAAATCAATGGAGTGGACCAGAAGAAAACAAATAATGGCCAAACAGAAAAGAGTGAAGAAGCAAGAATTCAAAAAAATGAGGAGAGTCTTAGGAACCTCCAGGACATCTTTAAACGCTCCAACATCCGAATTATAGGGGTACCAGAAGGGGGAAAGGAACAGCCACCAGTGGAAAACTTATTTGAACAAATAATTAAGGAGAATTTCCCCAATCTGGCAAAGGCATTAGACTTCCAGGAAATCCAGGAAGCTCAGAGAGTCCCAAAGAAGTTGGACCCAAGAAGGAACACACCAAGGCACATCATCATTACATTAGCCAAAATTAAAATGAAGGAGAGAATCCTAGAAGCAGCAAGAGCTAAGGGGACAGTCACCTACAAAGGAGTTCCCATCAGACTGTCAGCTGATTTCTCAAAAGACACCTTACAGGCAAGAAGGGGCTGGAAAGAAGTATTCCAAGTCATGGAAGGCAAGGACCTGCATCCAAGATTAGTCTATCCAGCAAAGCTTTCATTTAAAATGGAAGGGCAGATAAAGTGCTTCTCAGATAAGATCAAGTTCAAGGAGTTCATCATCACCAAGCCCTTATTATATGAAATGTTAAAGGGACTTATCTAAGAAAAAGAAGTTTAAAAAATATGAACAGTGAAAGGACAGCAAACTCACAGTTATTAACAACCACACCTAAAACAAAAGCAAACTAAGAGGATAGCTAGATCAGGAGCAGAACCATAGAAATGAAGATCACATGGAGGGTTAGCAACAGGGGAGTGGGAGGAGAAGGGGGGAGAAGGTACAGAAAATAAGTAGCATAGACAGTAGATAGAAAATAGATGGGGGGGCAAGAATAGTATGGGAAATATAGAATCTAAAGAACTTGAGACACATGGTCATAAACTAAAGGGGGGTAATGGTGGGGACGGGGGTAGGGTGGAGGGGAATGAAGGGGGGAATGAAGGGGGGAATAGAACAACTGTAACAGCATAATCAATAAAAAATAAATTAAAAAAAAAGCAGCAAGAGAAAGTTTAATTACCTACAGGGGAGTTGTCATAAGACTATAAGCTGATTCCTCAAAACAAACTCGGCAGGCTAGGAGGGATTGAAAAGAAACATTCGAAGTCCTGAAAAGCACGAACCTACAGCCAAGACTGTTTCACCAGCAGAGCTATCATTTAGAATCAAAGGGCAGATGAAAAGCTTCCCAGACAAGATAAAACTAAAGAAGTTCATCATCACCAAACTATTTTTTCCTTTTTTAAAAATGTATTAATTATGTCATTACAGTTGTTCTATTTCCCCCTTCATTCCCCTCCCCCTGCACACCCCCTCCCCTACCATCCCCTCTTTAGTTTATGACCACGTGTCTCAAGTTCTTTAGATTCTATATTTCCCATATTATTCTTGCCCTCCCCCTATCTATTTTCTACCTACCATCTATGCTACTTATTTTCTGTACTTTCTCCCCCCTTCTCCTTCTCTCACTCCCCATTGCTCACCCTCCATGTGATCTTCATTTCTATGATTCTGCTCCTGAATCATCACCAAACTATTATTATATGAAATGTTAAAGCGACTTATTCTAGAAAAAGAGGATCAAAACTATGAACACTAAAATGGCAAAAATATATATCAACAATTGAATCTAAAAAAACTAAGCAAACAAGAACAGAGACAAAATCATGGATACAGAGACTGTTTTGATGGTTGCTAGATGGGAGGAGAGTGTGGGGGAAGGGTTGAGAGGTGAGGGGATTAAGAAGTACGATTAGTTACAGAATAGCCATGGGAATGTGAAGTGCAGTATAGAAAATGGAGTAGCCAACGAACTTATACACTTGACCCACAGACATGAACAAAGGTGGGGGGATTGCCTGAGGGAGTGGGGGCTGCTGGGTACAGGAGGCAAAGGAGGAAAAATTGGGACAACTATACTAGCAGAATAGATAAAATATAATTTTAATTTTTAAAAGATTTTCATTTATTTATTTTTAGAGACGGGAAGGGAGAGAGAAACAGAAGGAGAAAAACATCAATGTGTGGTTGCCTCTCATGCCCCTCCCCCTGCTGGGAGCCTGGCCCATAACCCAGGCATGCGCCCTGACTGGGAATCAAACCAGTGACTCTTTGGTTCTCAGGCCCACACTCAGTGCACTGAGCTACACCAACCAAGCCATAAACATTTTTTTTTTTTTAATCAACCAATAGCCCTGGCTGGTGTAGCTCAGTGGATTGAGTGTGGGCTGCAAACCAAAGGGTCGCTGGTTTGATTTCCAGTCAGGGCACATGCCTGGCCACGTGAAAGGCAACCACACATCGATGTTTTTCTCCCTCTCTTTCTCCCTCCCTTCCCATCTCTAAAAATAAATAAAGTCTTTAAAGAAATAGTGATGCATATGAAATTAAAATATTAAAAAAATAAAAGATGACGCTTCCCGCCAAAGGCTGTGATCAGTGATGGAGTGTGTTGGAGTGTGTTACCTGGCCCCCCCTGGCCTAGAAGGCAGTTTGTTCCCCTTGATTTTATTAGTGCTGCCAGAAAAACCAAGGTGTCATATTAGAGATTGCCTGTCTCATGCAAGGAGGTGGAGCAGACTCTGTGATTTTTTTTTCAAGCCAGGGCCTCCTCCCAGAGGTGACAGAGCCTTCCACGCCCATTCCTCCGGCCTGCCCAGGCCTGTGGTTGTGCAGGCAGCTGAGGCTCCTCCCCAAACAAACGGTACCCTAGAGACCCAGTAGACCGGGCCTTTCCTCCTTGCCTCTGGCTTTCTGTTTCATCCTCCTTTTGCTTTCCCCTACTCTCTGTCCTGTCTTCCGCAGGTCTTGGCTTGGCGTCACAGAAGGGGTTCCATCACATGGCTTCCCACTCTGGGGAGCCAGGGCTCCTGCCCTGCGGGTCCTGCGGCATGGTTTTCCGCTCCTCGGCCCTGTTGGCCACTCACACTCAGCGCTTCTGCGTAGGCGGATGGACCCGGGAGGTGACACTTGGAGCACAGCCACAAGGCCCCGTGGTAAGGGTCTCCTCCATGGCCCTGGGTGGTTATTCAGGCCGCCCTCAGATTCCTCATCCCACAGGCTGTGTCCAGGTTGTGTCACAAGGACACCAAGGATTCCCAGACCAGGAGGCCAGCAAATCGGCACTGAGGAGGCTAACAGAGGAGGTGCACCCAACGTTACACATGGGCTTGAGTCTGAACACCCTCCCCAAACGTGCAGATAATGCCTCAGGTTAACCCTACACGGAGATTGCGGTGTTACTGTGTAATTCTAGGTGCAGGGGCTGCGGCTCCACCTGCAGGAAATGCAACCCGGGATAACAATGATTCCCAAGGAGTCAGCCGGGCCCAGGGCGCACTCAAAGGCTCCGACCCCGGGTTTCGCCTCTGGGAACTCTGGGAACCCCTCCGAGCGGCTGCGGGAGCTGCACCGAAATCACACGAGGCGTGTGGCAGAGACCGAGGCACAGAGCAGGGCTCTGGAGCTTCGCAGCGAAGGTGAGGGGAGGAAGGGGCCCCAGGGGAACCCTTCCCTTGGTCTGAAGTTATTCAAACCCATTCTCACTTGGTACCTTACTCAGGACTGAACCAGCGTCTCCAAGGTTTGGCCTGGACCCGGGGCGGTATAGCACGCCTGTTAGGCCTGGAGCGGGAGCTCCGAGAACTCCGGGCCGAAGCCGGGCGAACCAGGGGAGCTCTAGAGGTGTTGGGGACGCGCATTCAGCAGCTGCAGGCCGAGCCCAGGTGGGGCCCGCGCGCCGGATCTCATCCCGGAGCCCCGCGGCGTGGGCCTGCTAGCGGGCCGAGATGTGGGGAGCCTGGGAGGGGCTGGACGCACGCAAGTCGTAGGTCTGGGAGCAGCGGGAAGGCGGCACGTGTGAGTGCGGGAGGGGGTGGATAGGGCAGAGCTGTGAGTCCGTGACAACGACCCCACTCCGGGACCAGGCCGAACTCCATGCGAGAGGCAGAACTCTGTTGTCCGGTGCTGCAGTCCAACCCAGGGACTCTGGCTGCAGAGATCGGGTGAGGTCCGAGGTCCCGGTCCCTGGGACGGCCGTGCGGGGAAGCGCAGTTCAGCACTGAAAAAGACGTTCTTGCTTTCTTGCCCCCTTCTCCCTAGAGCCCTGCGAGAGGCCTACATTCGAGGTGGGGGCCGGGACCCTGGTGTTCTGGGCCAGATATGGCAGTTGCAAGTGGAGGCGTCAGCTCTGGAGCTTCAGCGGTCGCAGGCCCGCCGGGGTGAATGTGGGGTGGGTCAGTTAGGAGGGCATCTCAGAAGCAGTGGTCTAGTGTTGGAAGGAGAAAAGGGCGGGGAGGGAGGGCATATTTAGCATGGAAACTGCTTAAGCAAAAACCTAGAGGTAGAAAACCTGGGCGGCCTTTGCAGCTGTGACTAGAATGCTACTTAACAAGCCCACCCTTGTCCAGAGAGTTCTATAGTCAGAGAGCTGCTCAGAACCAGACCAAGCTGGTCACCAGAGGTCAAAGGTTTCAGGTCAGACTTGTTCATCACAGGAAGACAGGCAGGTTCCACATCTGGGGAGCTTCTCCTCGTGGAGGCTGAAAACCGGCACCTGGAGGCAGAAATCCTGGCTTTGCAAATGCAGAGGAGTGCAGGCTCGGCACCCTGGGGTCAGTGAGCACCTCAATCCCACCCTGCTAGCTCTCCCAGAGGGCCAGGGTTAGAGGGAGCTCATGCATGGGGATGAGACACTTGCTTGTGCCCCATCCGTGTCCCTGCGCATCTCCAGGTGTCCCTGTGTGGGGGTATGGCTCTCCTGGTGGGGTTATCAGCCCAGTTCCTTGCTGTGTTCTGCTCACAGGTGCCCTTCTCCTCCTCTGCTCCTAGGGTCTAGGGAGTTACAGTTTGTGGCCAATCCCAGCCCACGCCTGAGAAGAAGGGAAGATCCCCCACGCCTCCCACCGGCAGTGGCTCCCCCACTGCCACCACTTCCACACTCCACAGGCATCTTATTCTCGGGTGGCACAGAAAAGACTGTGAGAATCAAGGCTTGGGGTGGGGACAGCTCTGCTCTGTGTAACTGGGGAAGTATAGGCACCTAGGAAGCTTTCTAGAGATTCAACTCTTCCTCACAGTGGCAGCTTCCTGGAGCCATGACCAGGAACCTGGGCCTGGATCCACACTTTGTTCTGCCCACAACTGATGTTCTGGGTCCTGCACCCTATGACCCTGGGTGAGGCCTGCTCTCTCCTTTGACATCCTCTGTAACTTGGTCACCACAGCTGGTTAAGGTCCAGCTTGGGTTGGAGAAATGACAGGGGGCTTTGGGGAGGTGGTTAAGAGGAGTGTGCAGAGGCCCAGAGACCTGTGTTCCCAGGGCTGGCCTGGTCATTTTCTATGACTTCCTGCGGGGCCTTGAGGCTTCTTGGATTTGGGTGCAGCTGATGACTGGCTTGGCTCGAGATGGACAGCATACAGGAGGCACCACAGCTTTGCCCCCAGCCCTTTGCCTACCCCCTCCTCCAGCTCCTGGGCCCGTGGGCAGCTGTGCCATCCTTGCCAGCAGGCAGCCTGTACCCAGGTCAGTAGGTGGGAATGATGGCTTTCATGCCCTTGCCATGTTTTCTCATCTGACTCTGAGGGCCAAGTTCTAGGGAGTAGAGCCAGTTCTGGCTTCACACCTCTTTTTCACCATTTCAGGCTACCACCCTCACCATCAGTATCTTTGGTCTGTGAGCTACAAGCCTGGCAGGGGCTGGCATGGGGTAGGGCACCACAACCAAAAGCCTGGGCTTCACTGGTGCTCTTTGACGGGGACCAGAGGGTACTAAGTGGCCGCTGGCGTCTCCCACTTCGGGCCCTTCCTGTGGACTCCAGCCTTAGCCTTGGACAGCTGAATGGAATTCCCCAGGTGAGTGTGGAAAATGGGGATTAAGCCAACTCGAAGGTACAGATAACTATCATTTCACCTCTTCCCAGGTAGGTCAGGCTGAGCTCTTCCTGCGGCTGGTGAATGCAAGAGATGCAGCCGTCCAGGCACTGGCAGAGATCAATCCAGCAAGTGCCCAGGAGTACCAGTACCCACCTCCGGTGAGGGCTCAGCTGGAGCTAGGGATGCCATGGATGTGGTTGATGTGGAACAGCCAGGCTTTGTTGACCACTATGGGCCAAGTCACTACCAAATGTTCTTTCTGTGGTTATGACCCTCACACATCGTGAGTGCTATGCAGAGACAAGGAAATCAGAGCACAGCGGGGTTAACTTGGTTCATCTAGACTCTAAGGTAGTGCAGTCCAACCCCAGAACATGGGCTGTTAACCTGTACATAAACCTTCTGCTAAATACCCGCCTCCTCCCTGTTCCACAGGTGTCCAGCTCATCTTTTCTGAAGGCGAGCTCTTTTGCCCCAACAACTGGCTTTGCTGATCCCCCTCTTCCTGCAGGCGAGCCCCTTGGCAGCAGTCAGGGATAGAGGAGGATGCGGTCTGGCACCAGCTTTGGCCCACCCCCACTGGCTTTGTGTCCAGAAGTATATGAATAGCTTGTCATGTATAGGACGAGTGCTTAGACTGAGGCCCATTCCCACACGTGCAGCTTTAGTACTGGTCTGATGGAATGTCTAGAGGCAAAAAGCTGATGAACACAAAATGCGATCCAACCACATTTCTACCAAATGGTAAACCAGTTTCTAGCTTTTGTTTTCCTTTTGTAAAATATACTGATGAGAGGATTAAATGTATTTGCAGCATCACCTGGCATATAGGAAATTCTTTGTGACTAAGGGGGCACTCTTTAATCACAGCTAAAGGAGCTCCATAAACTCATACCTTTTTACTGAAGTCCATTTTATTGCCACACCCTTCACGTTTTTTCTCAGGATATCCCCCAGGAAGCCACCTAGGCTCTCAAGGTCCTGGCATATAGGAAATTCTTTGTGACTAAGGGGGCACTCTTTAATCACAGCTAAAGGAGCTCCATAAACTCATACCTTTTTGCTGAAGTCCATTTTATTGCCACACCCTTCACATGTTTTTTCTCAGGATATCCCCCAGGAAGCCACCTAGGCTCTCAAGGTACCCATAAAGAAGCTCTTGTAACCTTGTATACTTGAGGCAGGGTCCAAGCCCAAAAATATGTGTATGGCGGGAGAGGGAGGGAGCAGAAGAGGATGTTCACATGTGAATTCTAGCTGAAATTTTATATTGGTCCTGAACCCAGACTCCTATGTCAAAGACCCCTCCGCACACAAAAACTTCAGGACTTGCAATAGAAGAGCATCTTTGTGAAGGAAGTGTACAGTCAGATTCTGTAGCCACTTACAACCAGCCCAGAAAAACTAAATTTACTTAGAGCAGGGCCCCCCAACCTCCAGGACTTGGACTGGCCCTGGTATGGGCATTTAGAACAGGGACGCACAGCAGGACCTGCGCTTCAATATAATGTGCTTGAAACATCCCGAAACCATCCGCTCCCCCACCACCCATGAAAAATTGCCTTTCACAAAAACAGCCCCTGCTGCCAAAAAGGTTGGGGACTGCTGATTTAGAGAAAATAAAAACTCTGAAAAATGGAGTTTAGTTGATAATCAGGATTCCCTTTGCCTCCAACACTTACAGCAGGGTGTACCTAATGTCCATCCACCTCATACAGTCAAGTAGCCCTGTGTCTCCAATGTTAAAGCCCCTTATGTAATATAAGGCAAGCTGTTTGGAATTCAGAGCCAAATAGTGCCTAGTGCATAGCAGGTCCTTAAACTAAAGGTGAGGTCAGAGGCAGCCCAGCCTGAGCCTTGGACATGGTGAGGGCCAAATGGGATGGTTTTAGTACCAGGTATCCAAGCTCATTGTGTAGAATGAGCAGTCGGGGTTCCTGGGCCAATTTCTGCCTTTGCACCACACATCCCACCCTGAAGTGCTCCAGGAAGCCCAAGATTCCACTCTAAGATCTTTAAAGACAAATCCAGACCAGATTTTTTTTTTTTTTTACTGTCTTTATTTGAGAAGTCAAAACTGCAGATGGGTAACAATTCCAAGTGTTGATATATTTCAACCTTTCTGTACAGAAAATAATACAACTCAACCAACCAGCCTCTCCAGTATGTCCAACCACATTCAGAGGACATCAGAGTCAGTCCCACCTTCTGACCAGAAAGCTCAAGTGTCTACAATCAGCACACCAGTTTTCCTCAAGATCATTTCTGCCCTCCCTAAATTTCTTTACAGGTGTTTCCCCTACTCCCCCCAGGACAGGATCATGGCCTTACTTGGAGAATTGGGGAATAAAACACAGGTTCCACCCAAGGCCTGGCTTAGAGGCTGTTACCAGCTCATAGAGCCCATAACATAGCACCAGCACCGAAAAGCAAGATCTTTGCCAAGTCTTGTTTTTGTGGCCCCCGTCCAGGGACAGCACCACTGAAGGTCTGCACAACAGCCAGGTCCAGTTAAGTATTTAAAACAGAAAAATATAGCACCATTGGGCCAGCAGCCACACTTGATTCAATCATCTACACATTAAACAGGTATTTGGATTAGAACTTTCACAGAGATCAGTACAGAAAGGGGGGAAAAAAGTACCTTTGGCCACTATATAAAACTGGAGTGCTCCAAGGCACAGATTCAGCCAATATTTAAGAAAGAAAAATCATCAAAGCCTCAACCTTTGCGTACAATCTTTATTGAAGTTATACAAAAAGAATCCCCCAACAGTGAAAAAATACATTATATACAAAAACACTTTCCCTTGGAAGGAAGACTCTGTTCCCTCTTAGCATGCAGTGCTTTCAACTGTAGCTCCAGCCTCCACTGTGCCCTCCACTGCTGCCCGGCTTTCAGCCTGATTCTCAGCCTGGAAGATAAACAGGGAGCCTGGGCATAAGTGACCCTTGTTTAAGTCATTCTATCTTATATACAACTGAGTAGGCCTCAGTCAGAGGAAGTAAACAGGTCCCCTAAACTTTGCTTTGCTCCCTACACTAACAGGGCAGTGGCTGAAGTGTAAAGCCAGTTTGTTACATATTCTGTAATAGGGTTGACAGAGCCAAAGTTCAAACATTACATGGAAATGAAAAAGTAGAAGTGACCCAATGGCCTTGCCAATTAAGTGTCTTCTCATACATTCAATTGGGGGGGACCTGCAGTATGTACATAGGTTCCATGGGTCAGTGAGACACCCTATTTTCTATAACCAAACTGTTTTCTGCATAACCTCATTGTTTTTATGAGAGTTACAACTCAAGCAATCCAAACAGGCTCAAGGTGGGAAACATGCACTTGGGAGACTGGTTTCCCCAGGCCCTGAGAACAAGGGGAAATGAGGCAAGAGTCCAAGCCTTGCTTAACTGCCCACCTCCTCCTCCATGTTTTCTGAAACTTCATTTCCACTGGAGACTGCATCCCCACTGCCTCCGTTCACCTCCGGCTCTTGTTTGGCTTTCTTTGCATCATCTTTGCGAGGGCTCTCTTCTTCTGGTTTCCTCTAAAGATACAATTGTATAGTCTTCACAAATGTGCTTAATGTTTTCAACAAAAAAATGCAATTGCAAGACACTTCAGGAATGGCTGAAAGAAAACTGACCAGATTCCTAAAATGTGCTGACTGGACCAATCCACAATAGCTTTCCTGATAGTCCTGGGGCGAGGAAGAGTATGCAAGAGTATTTCACTTGCTTCAAGAGGTATGCAAGTGAAAACTATCTTTACTTCCAAATCCTCACCACCTTTGCAAATACCTTTGCACCAGGTATTAGGAAAGGTACTTCCTTGTGTACTGGGGGGCCAGGGAGAAGACTGCGTTTGTGTGTAAATTTACCTTCTTTCTGACAAGGTGAGAAATATCAGTCACACAATTCGATGAAGAAGCACCATCTGTTGGCTTTCTACTAGCAATCTGGCAAAAAGAAAGCCTCTGTTAGCAATGTACAGCTATTTATAAGACAAAAAGTAAGTCTTCCCTGGTTGGTGTGGCTCAGTGGATTGAGCGTTGGCCTGCAAACCAAAGGGTTGCCAGTTCATTTCCAGTCTAGGACACATGCCTGAGTTGCGCGCAACAGGTCCCCAGTAGGGGGCGTGAGAGAGGCAACTGTACACTGATGTGTCTCTCCCTTTCTCCATTCCTTCCCCTCTCTAAAAATAGTCTTTTAAAAAATTATCTTAAAACAACCCCCCCAAAACTCCAAACATCCTAACATTAAGTTACTCCCCAAAACAAAAAACACCTTAATACTCACCATGGAAACTGAAGAGCCTCCTCCACTAGGAGTGAAGCCAGAAGTAGAGCTCTCTACCTGTGAACGAGAAACCACAGTGGGTCCCAGGTTTTACCAGGTTGCCCATGGTCCTACAACAGGTACCCATCAACCAAGCAACTTATTAATACCTCAGACACTAGTGGCCTCCATATGATAGCAACATCTTCTACCCACCTACCCATACCCACCAGATGCGTCACCCCCGAACCTAGGGCACAGACAGAGTATAGATATTAAACTAAACCCTCCATATCCTATCATCACCCTGACACCCTCGCACCCAAAGGCAGAGCCACACAATATGCGGCTAAAAGCCTTCAATACCTCACTAACCTACACAGAGGAGCTCTTAAGAGATAGAAATAATAAAATACTGTTTTTCTTACCATTAGAAGTAGCTTAACAAAAAGATACAAATGAGACAACTAAGGCTAAGTTAAGCAAACGTGTCCATGGTCACATAGAGTAAATAGCAAAGAATAAAAAGTCAAACCCAGAGTATATTCTCTTAAGCCTTATACTAACATGTTCCCTCTTACCTCCAATTCCCTAGAAACCAAGTTATAACTAAGATTCCTAGCAAACAGAACACTAACAGCATGATGCCTTAAATGATACGGAACATACTGCCCTGGCTGCTGTGGCTCTGCGGATTGAGCACAAGACTGTGAACCAATGGGTCGCTGGTTGATTCCTGGTCAGGGCACATGCCTGGGTTGCAGGCCAGGTCCCCAGTGGGTGGTGCATGAGAAGCAACCACACACTGATGTTTCCTTCCCTCTCCCTTTCCCTCTCTAAAGATAAATACTTAAAAAAATGATATTGAACATGCTATTATCAAAACTTCAAAAGGAAATGAAACCAAACCAACCAGAGTTGCTTTCAGAGCCAATTCTGCTACATTCCCACTGCGCTGGGACTCCTTTGCATCTTCTATCTTCTCTCTAATTTCAGGTAGCAGTTCCTTTAGCTCCTCGATCTCTTTCTCATTTTCAGTAGGCAATCCTTCAGCCTCCTTCATCTGCTCACTTAGTACAGCTAAAAGAACAGGCTCAATAAGTTATGAGAAAAGGATCCACTGTTTTAACCCTGTCAGTTATTGGATCCATCAAGGTTGTTGTGAAAACAGCTGATGCTCACTCACCCATTCTCTTCTCAATGACTTCAATAGATTTGCTGAACTGTGCCACTGCCTCATCATACTGAGAGTTGTACCCATAGGCCAAGCCCAGCTGGTAGTGGGTCTCTGCAAGGAGACGGTCATGGGCTTCCAGGTATTGCTCTTGCAGGTTTAGGCAAGCCTGGAACTCCTCCACAGCTTGGACATAGTTCTCTAATGAAGAAAAAAGAATAGCAACCAAATGAATAGTATTTAGTATTACAGTATTTCTAAATTTTACACCATTCTGATCCCCCAGTTTATGTTTCATCTATCTCTATAGTATCCCTATGACTCTTATTAAAAAATATCAAAATGACTTAAAAAAAAAAAAACTAGTAAAAGACTTTTAGTACAAGTACCTTAAGAATAGACTACCCACTGTTCTAGGGACCATAGGGAACCCAAATCTACTGTCTTTTAAAAGCCAACTGCCCATAATTTATAATCAAGCTTGATTTTAATTTGAAAAAGAATGGGTTGGGGGCAGTGGTTGTCGGGGGAGAGTAAAATGGAAAATGCATTACCTGATTCAACACTAACTTCTCCAAGTTTAAGATGCGCCTGTGCAGCATAAAGCTGAGCTTCTTTTGTTTCTTGCCTAAAGGTAAAAAATGATCAGAAACCTTAAGAGCATTTGTCTAAACCTAGCTTGTTTCTATTTTCAACCACCAAGCTCCCAACTGGAACTTTGAAGCACCAAAAGTTTTTTTACCTTTTAAAAATGATCTTTGCTAAATCCAGCATATCCCAGGCAAGCTCTAGGTTCCCAATCTCCTCCTCTTCATTTTCTTGAAGCGACTAGAGTATATTCAAATCACTGGTATTAGACAGAAGTATAAAAGACAGGCATCTTCAGATTATAGACCTAAATATTGGGTTGGCCAAAAAGTCCATTTAATTTTTTCCATAAAAGACATATTTTTCGTTTTCACCAATAACTTTACTGATTTGGATATTTTACATGTCGGATCTCTCCCACTATTGGCTTCCATTGGGTAGAGGCCAGGGCTCCTGCTACACATTTTCCAATGATAAGGCAGCCTGTATTTTGGCTAAAATGTCAGTAGTGCTAAGAAACTTCACAAACCACGGCTGATGTGTTGGATTAAGTCACAGCACCTTCTCCATACATTGCACAAATCTTTTTGTTTCAGTTGCATTTTTACTTTCCTGAAAATGATAAAGCGTAATATGCCAAAAATGTAGCACATTTTCTTCCATGTTCAATATTAAACGGCTGCATAAAAATCCACCAATTTCGTGTTTTAAGCTCATGCTGAGATGACAGCTGTCACAATACAATCTAACAAATCTGTTTCAAATGAAGTTAAAGATAACTAAGCACTATTAGAGCCACTGCACAGAACTAAACAAACCTTTTGGCCAACCCAATATAAACAGCTATGTGTAACAATCACACCTATACTAACTAGTAAACCACAGTCCTACAATAAGAAATCAGACAATGATGCTTAACAAATAATAATTTACCTTGTTTTCAAGAACTGAATCATTTGGTGCTTCTTCAGCCTTGTCATTTTCTTTATCCTCCTCTTCTGAGCCCTCGGTTTCTGCAAGCAAAAATTCCTCAGTATTGAGAGTACTAAGGATATCTTCTGACTGACTAGTCAGAGAGTCCATTAAACATCTGTGAAATAATCTATATTCTGAGGAAAGACAAGGCAGGTGCTAAGCCAAATCAGCCAACATTTGAACTGGATGGATATGAATAAGGCCAGTAAGTAGAGTCTAAATTCAAGTCTAATCTAAACTTAGATTGCATTATCTTGTAGTGACTATGGCTCAGACCTTCAACAATCAAAGGCCAAAGGCTTCTCCTTTTAAAGTCAATCTGGATCATTCACATGAATAAAGATTAGCTATTGCTTCTTATTCACTGGCTAGAAGCTCCTGTCTACTAAGGCAGAAGCAGTTGGAGGCATCCTCAGCCAGTGTTCCTAGCATCTTTAAGCCACTTGTTAGATAATACTAATAGGCTGAGAAATACCAAAAGTTAAGTTACCCCAGTCAATTCAGAGTAAGAATACCAGACAGACTAGCTTTCTCAAAATAAAGCTGTGGAGAGAATAGCATAGCCTTTTTATCAACTCTCACCAATGAGCAAGCTACATACTCCAGCCAGCTTTAGCATGTATAGAATTTAAAGAGTGCCACAACCAGTTATTTTATTCTAGCAACATGTTAAAATCTGCAACTATGATAACACCTGATTTTATCACATGGACATACAAGTCAATGCCTATTAAGGACAGGCTACTGATATGTCTACATGTTGCACATAAAGTTCAGAATGTCACATTGATTAAATGGGCTTTTGGGGTACAATTTCTCTATAGCAAACAAGCCCTGTTATCTCAAGTGGCTTGCTTTTCTCCTATTTCTATGGTCTATGTAAACTTCCAAGTGGTCTGTATACCTAGTTTTCCTCATGTTATACTAGATAAGTGATTGTTTTGACTAGACAATGAAGCCTGTCCTCCAGCAGATTTTGTAACAGCAAGTGAAATAAAAGCTACATAGGCTCATAACAGATTTTCATTGCTTCTAGAGACAGGAAGGAAAGGGAGAGAGAAAGAGAAGTATCTACTGGATGTCTTCTTGTATAAGCCCCAACCAGGGATCAAACTCACAACCTTAAGATCTATGGAATGACACTCCAATCAACTGAGCCTAATGGGCCAGGGCCTACACTGTTCTACACAATCTGGTATCTCTTCCTACACATATCAGAATGTTAGAAGATGACATCTAATTTGGCATAAAGTATCTAATTATTTGTAATTTTACACAAATTTTTAAATTAAAATTACTACAACATGAGAAAATTATCAGTTTTTCTTGAGGAATCTGTGTTATAATGGAATAATGTTCATGAAATAATGGAGAGGGAGCTACGTTAATCAGAAAGCCATTATTTTAAGACACTGCAACTTGGTAACTTGCACCCAAGAATGTCCAGAGAGTTGTTAAAATATTTTCCAACTCCCTTGAAAATGGAATCTTAGGCCCTGGCTGGCGTAGCTCAGTGGATTGAGCGCGGCCTGTGAACCGATTCGATTCCCAGTCAGGGCATACACCTGGGTTGCAGGCCAGTTCCCAGCAGGGGATGCATGAGAGGCAACCATACATTGATATTTCTCTCCCACTCTTTCTCCTTCCCTTCCCCTCTCTTGAAAAATAAATAAATAAAAATATATTTTAAAAAAAAAAAGAAAGAAAAGAAAATGGAATCTTATGGTATTCTCCTTATAATCACACTTCAGGGAAAAATAAAGACACCATATTATAATATTTCTCTGATCTTGTAACCTAAGGCAAAATAAAGGCAATCTGCTGATTCTCTAGTTATCCCAAGCACTCTCACAGGATAGTCTGAAAACCACTACTGATCAACCAGTACAGTCCATCTGGGCCTGGCCAAGCTTTATGCCCAGTATTAAGACTATTCATTTACTAGTCATATCTAGCATGACATTAGAAAAAAACACGAGACCAATAATCTTTATTATTAGGGACATAGACAGTCCAAGAGGTGGTAGAAAATGGGGTTTTAAGAGAAAAATCACAAAATTTCTGCACACCAGTGTTGCCACATAAATTCCTGATAGGAGGCCCCGATTAAGGGAGAGGATAAAGGTTGCTTTCCTCAGTGTGAGGTTGCTTATGAAGAGCAATACATTCAAGTCAGATCTAGGGTTGGAGTCCAGTATTACACCTTACCATTTGACCCTAAACAAGTCATGTAACCCTAAGCCTCAACTTCCTGTCACTATAACTGGAGTAATACTACTTATTATCTAGCATTGCTTTGGAATCAAAAGTAATATATGTGTGAGAGAGCTCTAACAATGAATTTAACTTTTGATCCAGATGATAGTTTTTGAACAAACTGTAGAGAAACATGACATCTCAAGTGTAGCTTATTATTGAAAGCCCAACTTAAGAGAGAGCCAACAGAACTTTTTACTTTTACTATCCTTGCTCAATATTACTAAAGACCAAGGCATGGGAAGTTTTTTAGTCCTGGCCGGACTGGTAGTGCAGCTGGTCAGAGCATCATCCCAATATGCTAAGGGTACAAGTTCAATCCCAGTCAGGGCACATATAAAAACCAACCAACGAATGCCTAAATAATTGCAGTAACAAACTGATGTTTCTCTCTCTCCCACACTCTCCTACCGTCCCCTCTACAAAGAATTTTAAAAAATGTAAAAGTCATGGGAGTTTTTTAAAATTGAGGAATCCAGCCCTGTACTTTTCCCATAAATAACTCCTAAAGCCCATAAACAGCCCAATGGTGATACCATTTACCCAGATTCACTTCTGGTTACCATGCCTTTGCTGGCTGGAGTGCAAGAACCTGCACATAGGTAGAAGTTTATCAAAATGAGCTGTAAATATTGATAACGTATCTTTAAAAATCTATACTTGAGAACTCTTGAAATAACCTGTCAATTATATGAATGATTAATAACCTGGGGTTATTAACAACATTAGATGAACCTTATAAACCAAACTTTATAAACAGTAGAATCCTCAAATGATAGTACAACTCGATTCAGACGTGCCAATTAGGTAATAACTAGAGGCTCATACATCTTGATTAAATTGAATGAAAAGTAGATGAAATAATAACATATAAAGAGAGCATCCACACTTTATAAAATGTTTGAAGTAACGAAAAGTTCATTTTGGCAGCCAAAGCAAGCATGAAATGAACAGAGAAAGAGGACTAATTTATTTAATGTGAACAAGCCTCTATGCACTTCCTAAAGACTAAAATTAAAGAGGGTCACCAGAATTCTTTCACTCTGGTAATACAGCCTTCAAGAGTTAACTACCTTCACTTAAATGGCATGCCTGCTTAAGTGCACCAACCAGTTCAATGGATTCTACTGCTCTAAACCTGCTTCCTAAAGCAGAGAAAAGGAACTATAACAGTAAGTAAAACAATCCAGAGGCATGCAAGTGAACATCCATTCAGCATTCTCTGCCAGCCTAGCCCACTAATTCTCTACCCACCCCAATATATCCCCATCTACCTTTATTGGCTAGTATGGTACAAGTTACTAATAGCTAGCCAAGCCTCAGAAACCAGAGAAGGACTATTTTGCAGTTAGTAAAAGCGTTAGTTCATAAGCCAGCTAAAGGAGACTTACTTTTGATTTAACTTGCTCGACTTATTACATCCTTCTTAATCTACCCCCATTTTCATTTAGTCCTTCCCTAATCCAAAGGCAGACGGAAAATCCTGAATGGAAGGCTGACTTTTACCCATGATTAGTGAGTCAAATCCAGAATGTACTCCACCCACTGCAGCTCTTGCATATCCCGGTTACCTTCACCCTCTTTCATCTGTTCTTCTCTCTCTCGTGTTTCTTCATTAGCAGCTATCTTAACTTTGTCTTCAGGGGATTTCTCAGTAGCTCCCTGAGCTACCTTGGTCTCAAACCCATCTCCAGCTGCCCCAGACTCTTCTACAGACAGCTTAGTCTCCGCCTGGTTAGGAACCAGCTCTGCCCTGACTTTCTCTTCTAGTCCTGAGCCATCTTTTCTTCCTGCCAATCCTTCTGCACTAGTCTCTGGTTCAACAGGTGTCTGATCTGCAGCTGACAGTCCATTGACTGCACCATCCTTAGGGAGAACTGTGGCCTCCTGCCCAGGTTTCTTGGAGTCTTGTGATCCATCTTCGACAACCTCTGTTGTCACCTCTTGTGGCTCTTCAGCAGGAGGCACTTCTTCATCTATCAGCTTCTCAAGAACAGCTTTTCCTGGATCACTTTCAGAATCAGCTACCTGTTCCTTTGGCTCATCCCCACCCTCATCCACTGGCTTGACTGTTGAATCTATAGCCTCTGTTTCTACCTCCACTGCAGTGCCCTGCTCTTCTATAGTCAAAACAGGCTGTTCTTCTGAAGCTTCTTTTGGCTTCTCTTCTATGCTCACAATTATTTCTCCCTGCCGTGGGTTTTCCTGACCTCCTTTTTCTCTGTATTCTTCTTGGATGACAGTTGCAGAAACAAATTTTCCTTCCTCAGCATCTAGTGCTCCCTTTTCTGGCTTCCCAGAAGTGACCTCAGCTTCAACTGGTCCTTCTGGTGCTGCTGCTCCCTTTGCCTCTTCAGTGATTTCAGTTAAGTGATCTGGAATTGATTCAACTTTTTCCTGTAGCTCCTCTGCAGGCTCACTGATATCCATGTCTTCTCCATCCATCTCCACTTCAGCCTCCTGTTCTTTATCAATTTCAGGCTTTACCAGAGACTTCTCTTGTTTTTTTGCTTCTTCTTTTTCTCCCATGGCGTCATAAACCTGTTCTCTCAACTCTTCCCTTGCTTCCTCTACATGGTTAAAGAACATGAAGCATAAACATGTCTTCGAGTTTAATGATAAAGGCACAAATGGAAACTAAAAATACATTCCCTTTAAACCCTTGAAATAGCCTAGCTTAATTTTTAGCAGATGACCTACAAATTATATGCCCCCTTGAGAAAAGCAAAGGGAAAGTCCCATCTAGCAGAGCAACTTATTGCGAAAGAAAATGAAGCTCCTTAAATTAGATGTTTTACTTAAGCACTCTGATTATTAATTAGGTGGAGATGCCAAGTTTCACATTCTCCTCTAAACATTATAGCTAGAAGCCAATTCAGCTAAGAAATAAACATTTAAATTTCTTACACACAAAAAAGGTAAAAGGGCTCTGAAACCACTAGAATTAAAATAACTGAGCTTCACAGACTTTTAAAATTTAGCCATCCTTTTACAAAAGCCTGCACTCAGTTTCTGTAATCTGCTACCTCCACGAGATGCAGGTTATTGCCCACACATCTTAAGAGAGAGACCATCCGGGATAGGGAGGAGCCTTATTTCTGTCACTTATACACAAGAAATATACGTCGCATCTCTTGAATGCCACATGCAACTCCACATACCATCTATGTTATCATTATTTTCTACCAGAGATTCTTCTGTTTTTTCTCCTTCCTCTTCTTCCACATGCACACCTTCCAGGGCGTTTCCCAACACACCATTCTCCATTCTAGGAGAACAAAAGGAAAAAACACAAAAGGTATAACTGGCTAGAATGTAACTATCTTTGAAAGACAGAAATTGTAGTCCTCTATTATAAAAGCAACAGAAGAGTAAGCAAGTGCAGAGAATATAAACTAGGTACTCCTGAAAAACTTCTTACATATATTAAGGCTGTAAGAGTACTGAAGGAAATAATCATCTTTCACCCAGTCACCTGAAAAGTGCTGATGACTTTTATCAAAGTAACAAAATTAGAATATATTTCCTTTACAATAGGGCCATAATATTTCTCAGTTATCATATCCATTGACTAAATGGCTAAAAAACATTCTGGTAAGACTTTCATGACAAATCACTAGAACACTCCACAAAATTGGAAAACTGGCCAGAACTGAGATTAACTAGATCACAAATAATTTGCAAGTTTTGTACACCCTCAATGTATTTTTTTTCTGGTGAATAAATTCTGATGGAAAACACACAACTTTACAATAATTAGATTACATGTTTTAGCCCTGGTTGGTATGGCTCAGTGAACTGAGTGCCAGCCTACAAAGAAAAAGTTCGCTGATTTGATTCCCAGTCAGGGCATGTGACTGGGTTGTGCACAAGGGGGCACGAAGAGGCAACTAATGTTTCTTTCTCTCCCTCCCCACCTCAAAGTTAAATAAATAAAATCTTAAGAACAAAAAAAGACTTATTTTATTCATTAAACATATTCACTAACTAATGTGTTCAAATTGTCCTTCACTCAGTCCTTGTGAAGGAAAATTATTTTGGACTGGCCGAGAGGGCTTTTAAAGGTTCTCTATATTGGTCTTTAATAAATTACTGACTGTTCACTAAGGAAAAAGCCTGCTTCTAATGACCCCAAAGTCAAAACCTAAGTATAAACTACTCTTTGCATCAAGTGCCTTTCAAAACCTCCATTAGTATTTTATACTCGTTCTAATCTCCCTTAATAAAATCAGTCAGTCACACTTGGATCACGTGAAATCTCAAGCCAGTAAACAATCTTAGCAAACTAAGAAACTAAAGTCTTTTAAAGATTTTATTTATTTATTTTTAGAGAGAAGGGAAGGGAGAGAGTAAGTGCAAGAAACGTTGATGTGCCTGTAGCACACCCCCAGCTGGGGACCTAACCCACACCTAAGAATGTGCCCTGACTGGGAATCCAACCAGTGACCTTTCAGTTAGCAGGCCGGTACTCAATGCACTGAACCACACCAGCTAGGGCAAGAAACTAGTTTTTAAATAGACCATTATGGTGATACAAAGTACTGTACTTTTACACTGGCTTGGGTTGCTCAGTTGGTTAGAGGACTGTCCCCATATGTCAAGGTTGCAGTTTTGATCCCTGGTGAAGGCGCATATAAAAACCAACCAATGGCCCTGAATGGCTTAGCTGACTGGTGTGTCATGCCATGACCTAAAGGTTGCTAGTTCAATTCCCCATCAGGGCACATGCCCAGGTTGTGAGCAAGAGATAGCTGACTCATCAGTGTTTCTCTTATATTGATTTCTTGTATTTCTTTCTCTGTCCCCTCCCACCAGGTAAAATATACCTTAAAAAACAAAAATTGCATAAATAAGTGCTATAACAAATTAGTGTTTCTCTCAGAGAAAGCATATTTGTTTTCTTTTTTTAGACTTAAAGAGGAACATGAACAAAAAACATTCTACTTATAAATGCAGCTTGAAAGACATACCTTGCCAACTCTAGGAGTGATTTCCCATAGAAAAAAAATGCTTCTCCACACTCATTAGCCGTCTCTCCATACTTCTTACCCCTATAAAGAGAATATATATCTAAGATTTGAATTAACATCTACTCCAAAACATTTATTTCTAGCTCTTTAATTATGGCATTCCTCCAGTAACACATTCTATAGAACTAATACTTCCCTCTCTCTTGCTTTTCAATCAAGGTCAAAGGGACCTTGACCTAAGAAATAACACACGAAGTTGTTGCCTGTTCTTCCCCTGTATGTATCATAATAATTGTCTTCAATGTCATTTGAAACAATTTTGTTAGTTTGCACGTGACAGCTGTCATATCAACATGCATTATTATTTTCTTAAAGCTTTTATTTGTTTACTTTTAGAGAGAAGGGAAAAGAGGGAGAAAGAAAGGGAGAGAAACATTGACTAACTGACTCTCACATGCCCCCAAATAGGGAGGGACGTGGCCCTCAACCCACGCATGTGCCCCGACTGGGATCTGAAGCAGTGACCCCTTGCTTCACAGGCTGGCACTCAATCCACTGAGCCACACCAGCCAGGGTCATCATGCATTTTGTTTTAAAGGATAACATCTATCCATCTATCTATCTTTAGAGGGGAAGGAGAGAGGGAGAGAAACATCAATGTATGGTTGCCTTTCGTGCATCCCCTGCTGGAAACTGGCCTGCAGGGAAACAGCCTGCAACCCAGGCATGTGCCCTGACTGGGAATTGAACCGCGATCCTTTGATTCGTATGCCCACACTCTATCCACTGAGCTACACCAGCCAGGGCTTCATCATGCATTTTTTAAAAAACTTAACAAAATTGGTGAATTTTGGTACAGCCATTTTAACATTGAACATGGAAGAAGACACATAATATTTATGTGTCTTGTGCGTATTATGCTTTATTATTTAAAAAGGGGGAAAATAGAACTGAAATGCAAAAAATAAAAATAAAAATAAAATTTTCTGCAGTGTGTAGAGGTGCTGTGACTGACCAAATATGTCAGTGGTGGTTTGCAAAGTTTCTTGGCACTACTGACATTTGGCCAAATAATTCTTTGCTGTGGGGCTGTCTTATGCATTGGAAGATGTTTAGTAGTACCCCCGGGCCTCTGCCCCCACTACAAGCCAAATTGGAGGAGATAGCCAACATACGTAAAATATCCAAATCAATAAACTAATTGGTGAAAATTAGAAACCTTTTTTATCTTATGGAAAAAACTATATGGACTTTTGGCTAACCTAATGTAAGAAAGATTTCTTCAATTCAGCTTTGGTTAATACAATCAACTAATTAAAAATGATTACTTCAGGCCCTGGCTGATACAGCTCAGTGGATTGAGCACAGGCCTGTATACCAAAGGGTTGCCAGTTTGATTCCCAGTCAGGGAACATGCCTGGGTTGTGAGCCAAGTCCCCAGTAAGGGGCACGTGAGAGGCAACCACAAGTTGATATTTCTTTCCGTCTCTAAAAATAAATAAAATCCTTAAAAAAAAAATTACTTCAACTGCTATTGGGAATAGTGACTTAGAGGAAAGTAGCTCAAACCAAGTCACAGACCAAAATGCTAATGCTTCAAGATTTTAACTTTCTCAGAGTACAAAGGTACATTCAAGTCTTTGGTTAAAATAAATCAATCTTCAGGCACTAAAGCTAACCCGCTTCCTCAAAATATAGATAACTATGGTCACCTAGTAGTAACTACCAAATTCATAGCTGTTATAATACATAACAAAGTGCTAAGAGTCTATCAAAATTACTATGCTAATAATAACATTAGTGGCAGGTCAGCCAACCATCATGGCTTGCTTGGGATTGAGTTTCCTCAGGGAAAGAACTTCCACTGCTAAAATTGTAAAAGCCCAGGAGCAAACTGGGGCAAGTTGGTCACTCCAATTAGCAGCAATGAAAACTGATTACCTTACTCAGGAAGATCAAAGGCTAATAAAATTGTTCAGTTACATGTAGGTTTCAGTTATTAATTTGTATATAAAAAAACCAATCTCTTAATAAACTCTTGTGTTTTGTTTCTACTTCTTGTAAAACAACCTTTTATGACTCAAGTGTATTAGGAGCACAGTATCACATAGCAAAACATAGTACTTACAAAAGACTAGCTGCTTCCTGGAATGCATTGACAGCAGCTGGAATATCTCCCATCACTAGGTGTTTCTGTCCTAAGCCCAGTAGCTTCTTAGCTTCACTATCCACATCCAGACTGCAAGAAAAACATTTTTTTTCAAGTGTCAAGTACTTTTTAAATAAACATTTTTTGGGGAAACCCGCTACATTTAAACCATAATTTCTTTAAGCCCATGATCTATTCTTGGAAAGCTTAGCCAACTCACATTTATCACTACGAAAGCAAAAGAAGGCAACATCACCAGAACTGGATGTTCACTCTTAATTAATATAGAAAGTTGTGCTACCTAAAAGAAAAATTAGCCCTGAGTGGCGTGGTTCAGTGGGTTGGGTGTCGTTCCCTCAGACCTAAGGCTATATACACTGACTTAAAAAAAAAAAAGTTCATAGCTGTAGCCTGCTTGGACTCAGCCCATGGGATCACAGCATCCTGTCCCAAATAAACACTCTTAATTGGAAACAAACAAACGTATGTGTTTACAGGTTGAACAGGATCAATGTAACAAGAATATAAATTTTATATATAAGCACAAAAATTGTCAAAATTAAGAGATACAAAAATATATACTACACAGCAGCAAGTATTTTAAAAAATGGGTATTATCAGCCAAAATATTTTGTGGCTTCCCCCAACAGAGTACATTTTGTCTATATTACCTACATGAGTATAACTCTGCTCAAAACTGCTAAGCAATCATTAGTTAAGACAAGAAATAATCCCAGGTGGATATACAAAGAATGAATTAAAACTTTCTGCCTTTGTGGAACATATCTTCAGGGGGAAAAAAGGCAATGTCTTTCAATTATGAAAGTTTTGATCTTCCGAAGGGATGTTGGGGCTCCCAAGGGTGTATAGATTATACACTGAGAACTGCTGAATAAGAAATTGACCGAAATCTAAAAGAGAATTCAAGGTCTGTCCAGAAAAAATACAGCTATTGTTAATATTAATGAGCACAACATCCACGTAACCTGGCAGACAAGGAGAATAGACTGGAATGTGCATGTGTGAATAATGATGACTTCACTGTGCTAGCCAGTGGGGGTGGTAGATACCATTGAGTAAGCAGAGCAAGGAATCTGCACCTAACTTTGCGTTAAGTTTCAACATTCCTCTGCAGAAACTATACAGATGATTCAGAAGGCTGCATCAGTCTCTGTGCAGTTTTTGACAAAACACCGAATCACTGAGGTGACTCTGTCCCCGTACAGCCCAGATTTGGCACCCTGCGACTTCTGGCTCTTCCCAAACTAAAATCACCTTTGTAAAAGAAGACATCTCAGACCATTAGTGAGATTCAGGAAAATATGACAGGGCAGCTGATGTCAATTGGGTAAACTGCATGAGGTTGCAAGGTGCCTAGTTTGAATGGGACTGAGGCGTCACTGTCCTATGTACAATGGCTCTTGTATCTTGTTCAATAAATATCTCTATTTTTCATATTGCATGGCTGATTACATTATGGACAGACCTCACATGTGGGTATCGATTAATGCCAGAGGGTTAAGAAATTTCTTTCACTAAACAAACAACAACAACAACAACAAAACAAACATGACAGCTACAGGGAGTAGAGGTAGGGAGGTAAAGAGGTGGTAGAGGTGAGGAGGTAAGGGGGGAGGTAAGGTGGGGATTGAGCAAAAAGGACTCACGGACAACAGTGTGGTGACTGCTAGTGGGCAGTGGAGGAGGTGTAAGGGGACTAAATGGTAGAAAAACATAAATAAAGATTAAATTAAAACAATAATAAACAACTAAAACAAAGTAAAACCATCAAGTAAGAAGTGATGGTATTGAATGCTTAAGAAAATGTTAAGAAAAACTATGTTAGCAGAACAGCAAAGTAACTTGACCAGGAATGTGCTGTAACTGCCAGATAATAAGAAACATGTCACTGGACACTTCAGGTGTCCTGGTCAGACAGTTCAGTTGGTTAGTGTGTCATCCTGATAAAGCAAGGTTACAGTTTGATCCCCGATCAGGACTCATACAAAGAACTAATGAATGCATAAATAAGTAGAAAAAAAATCAATGTTTCCCCTCTCCTTCCTCTCACTCTATACGCATTCATAACTGTGTATCAGCACAGTGTTATTTACCACTATGCTCAGTCCCAAAATTTAAATACTATGGTATATCCCAAGGATAACCCTCTAAAAAGCTTATGTCAATGTGTGTTTAAGACCAATAACGAGTAGTATTCCTTCTACCCCCAAACTAGACAGACTCAAATTATTACGTAGTATATCTAGAAGGCATAGTTTAAAGAACCAAAATGACAACGGGATTTTAGACACAACACGAAAACATAAAATAATACTCTTAAAAAACATGTGCAGATATTCCTCAAAAGGATGAAAGAGAATTTCAAATAGTGATTCTCAATTGAAAGGAGCTTAAGAAACATCAAGAAGCTTTCCCCAAACACAATAACTTAGCTCTGGCTGGTGTAGCTCAGTGGATTGAGCACGGGCCTGTGAACCAGAGGATCGCAGTTTGATTCCCAGTCAGGGCACATGCCTGGGTTGCAGGCAGGTTCCCTGCAGGGGATGCACTACAGGCAACCATACATTGATGTTTCTCTCCCTCTCTCATTCCCCTCTAAAGATAAATAAATAAAATCTAAAAAACAAACAAACAAAAAAACACAATAACTTGAATTCTTTTTTTTACACCTAAGATTTTTTTTTTTTTTTTAAGAGATGGGAAGGGAGGGAGAAAGAGAGGGAGAGAAATGTCAATCAGTGTGTGTGGTCGCCCCTAAGGTGTCCCCAACTGAGAACCTGGCTCACAACCCAGGTATGTGTTCTGACTGAACACATATGACCTACAATCAAATCTGCTACCCTTTGGTTTGCAGGCTGGCACTCAATCTACTGAGCCACACCAGCCAGGGCACAAATCTGAATGCTAACTGAAGATTACCAAATAAAATCTCTAGAGATGCAACCCAGGCATATCTACCTTTTAGATAAGTTTTCTAGTTATTACCTTGAGTTAAAAACCATGGTCACATCAAGATGGGGAAGTTACATGGAAATAGATGTGGGCTCAATATAAAATTTAAAATACTTAGCCCTGGCTAGATAGTTCAGTTGGTTAGAGCATCAACCTGATTCACCAAGGTTAGGTCCCCAGTCAGGGCACATACAAGAATCAAACATTGCTTCTGGGCTTTTTGCTAAGACCAAGTGAAGAATCAGAAAGTGATTGCGTAAGTAAGTGGAGCAACAAATCGATGTTTCTCTAAAAATTAATGGGAAAATTTTTTAATGGAAAAAATTTTTATTTTAAACTTTTAAACTAAAATAATGACAAAACTGAATACAGCAAGCTTACAAAAAAGACATCTATAACAGCAGAAGTTTCAAAGAAAGAATACATTAGTATTTGTCAGGCATGTTGTATACTGAATAAGCAGCACAACTAAATAACTTTCACTTCTAATATTATAAACAAATGCAAAACACTGAAGACATCATTGTCAGGACTCCATACTCTAAATCATAAACAAGTTAACTTGATATTTAGTCTTATTTGGCCCTGGCTGGTATAGATCAGTGGATTGAACACGGGCCTGCAAATCACACGATCGCAGTTCGATTCCCAGCCAGGGCACAGGCCTGGGTTGCGGGCCAGTTTCCAGCAGGGGACTCATGAGAGGCAACCATACATTGATGTTTCCCTCCCTCTCTCCCTAAAGATAAATAAAAACAAAATAAAAAGCTTAAAAAAATATTTAGTCTTATTTGTTACCTATTAAAAATGAGCCCTGGTTGGTGTCTCAATGAGCTGAATGTCAGCTTGCTAGCCAAAGAGTCACTGGTTTGATCCCTAGTCACTGCACATCCCTGGATTGTGGACCAATTCCCCAGTAGGGGGTGCTGGAGAGGAAATCACACATTGATGTTTCTTCCTCCCCTTCCCCTCTCTAAAATCTTAAAAAAAAAAAAAAAAAAAAAAAAAAAAAAAAAGGTGGGGGGTGGGGTGGGGTGGAAAAAAAGAAAAACTGATTTGACCAGGCAAGCCTGGGGAAGGAGAAGCCCCCCACTTTTATTCTTTTTCTAAATTTATTTATTTATTTATTTATTTATCTGGAGGGGAGGGGAGGAGAGAAGTATCAATGTTATGGTTGCTTCTGGTGCATCCCCTGCTGGGAACTGGCCTGCAACCCAGGCATGTACCCTGACGGGGAATCGAACTGTGGTCTTCTGGTTCCCAGGCCCGTGCTCAATCCACTGAGCTACACCAGCCAGGGCTCTAGGGGAAGCCCTTTAATGGCACTGGTATTATATGGTTCCTTGGGATCTTTTGTGGTCTTGGATGTTTTTTGTTAACTATTACATCATGTGATGCTGGAGAAGGAGTAGTTATCTTGGAGACTTTTAGGATACTGGTTCTGGTTCTATTGCAGGCATAATGATACAAAGCTAAGAATCCAGGAAAGAATCACCAGAGAAGGAATTAAAAATAAAATTTTAGCCCTGACTGGTATAGCCTAATGGACTGAGTGCCAGCCTATAAACAGAAAGGTACCCAATTCAATTCCCAGTCAGGGCACATGCCTGGTTTGGGGGCTAGGTCCCCAGCTGGGGGCTTGTGAGAGGCAAAGTCAGGCAACCAACTGATGTATCTCTCATACACCAATGTTTCTCTCCCTTTCTCCTACCCCTTATCTCTAAAAAATAATAAAATTTAAAGAGAGAAAAAAATAAAAATAAGGGGTTTTATATGTAAGTGCCTACCTTGACCCTAAACAAAAACAAACTAACGAAAGCAGCAAATGAGCAATTGAGCATAAAAACCCAAATACAACTTGTTGATGTCTGTGTGAACAAACCTGAGATCAACTATGTAAAACACTGTATGTAGCATAAGGCTTTCAATGAAGTAAAGCATATGTAAGCTGTAAAAAATAGTAATAATGAAATTGCCTTGAAGTTATATAGCTCTTAAAGGTTTTTGTTCCAGACATAAATCTAATTGTACCATGTAAATAATCTTACCTCTCCACTTTATCTGCAGAGGTAGAAGGAGCAGGAGCATCTTCTTCAATTCTATAATGAAAAATTAGGGGGAAAAATACAAGTGGATGTTACACCAAGCCTGAAAATTAAAGACATTAGGAAATATATACCATTAGTACCCTGGCTGGTATGGCTCAGTGGATTGAGTGCAGGCCCATGAACCAAAGAGTTGCTGGTTCAATTCCCAGACAGGGCACATGCCTGGGTTGTGGGCCAGTTTGCCAGCTGGGGGATTACAAGAGGCAACCCACTGACATGTCTCTCTCTTTCTCTTCTTTATAAAAGTAAGTAAAATAAAATAAAATAGCCCTGGCTGCTGTGGCTCAGTGGATGGAGTGCAGGCCTGTGAACTGAAAATTGCTGGATGAATTGTCAGGTTCCGGGCAAAGTCCCCAGTTAAGGGGGAATGTGAGGGGCAAGCAAAGGATGTTTCCTCTCACACATGATATATCTCCCTCCCTCTAAAAGAAAAGGAAAAAACAAAACGAAAACACCAGTGGGAAAACAGGCAACTTTACCATCATGTAGTAATACCACAGAAGCACTAAATTAGAATTCAAGTGTGCACAGGAAACAAACAAACAAACAAACAAACAAACCCCCCCCTCCCCAAAACTTGAAGTAGGAGAAAAGCTGTAGAAAATAAGTGTTTTTTTCCCCTGGCTGGTGTAGCTCAGTGGATTGAGCACGGGCCTGCGAACCAAAAGACTGCAGTTCGATTCCCAGTCAGGGCACATGCCTAGATTGCAGGCCAGTTCCCAACAGGGGATGCACCAGAAGCAACCATACATTGATATTTCTCTCCTCCTCTCCTTCCCTTCCCTTCCCAAGATAGATAGATAGATAGATAGATAGATAGATAGATAGATAGATAGATAAATAAATGTTTTCCCATACACATAATTACTAAAATCTCCCCAAAAGGTTACAACAACACACAAATAGAACTGAGTCTATTAGTTTTTTGCACCTGTACTTTCTTATTCAGCTACACCATATTTGCGAACATAGATATGTAACATTAAGTGGAAACCCCCCAAAATACCAGAATTCTCTTCTGGAAGGCAGGCCCCCTGTAGTACAGGCTTCCCCCACTAGGTGAGTGTTCTGAAAACCCATCTGTATCAAGTGTACCACCTGATGTTCTTGTGAGAGGCTGAGTTTGGCCTCTGAATTTTTTTTTGAAAATTCTTTCCATGGTTTGTCCATATCATGATGGGTAATTTACAAGCGCAACTGCCCACACCAGACTGAGTGTTCGGCAAACAGTTTTTGACCAAAAAAACACCATGACCCCAGTGCTCTACCCTCCTCCCTAGTCACTGGATCTGGTCCTGAATGATATTTTTGTTTCCCTGGATGAAAAAAGTCCTCAGAGGGAAATGTTTTGTGGATGTGGAAGAGATGAAACAAAAAAGGGCAGAGAAGCATTAAAAGGCAACAAGATAATTGAGTTCAAAAACTTCTGAGCAGTGGAAAAAATGTCTTAATAGGTGTATTGCATCAAAGGGAGGGCACTTTGAAGGCAACTTAAGTTTAAGCATGTAAGAACACAAAACTTTTTTATAAATAAAGTTTGGGTTTTGGGGGGTTCCCCATCATATACGCTTATAGATGAAACAAATAATTAAATGAGCTTACTCAATTTAATAATTAAGTAAACAAATAAATGCAAAGACTAGTAACTACTATGTGATAAGCATTGGAGACAAGCCTCGACAAAACATTTAAGCCGAGGGGACAACTTGTTTAGGAGCACAAAGGCAGAAGAGATTAGATGACAGGGACTAATTGTATTAGAGTCTGAGTCTGAGAACATATTTTAGCAAAAAAAGGTTGTCAGTTACTTTCAGCAGGATCCAAAATCTTTGCTCCTAACTCCTAATCCATTTGTGGATATTATGCTGGTTTACAAATTTTATGAAAATCCCTGAGGAATGGGAGGAAATGGGGTTGAAAATAAGCACAGAGACTTCACAACTAGAGTCAGGGATAAGACGCAATTTAACAGGCAGTACTTTCAGCAGCAGGTAAGCAAGTAGATCTGCCCAGGACTCTGAAATGGCCTGATATCTTTATCCACATTTAAAAAATAATAATCAGTTATGTTCAAATAGAGGTTATTTGGGCCAAATTCTAGCCCAGAGCTTCTCAAATTACCTGTGGTTGAAGGACCAGCTTTTTAATTCCCAATGTGTAAGTGGGGTTTCTATAAAATATTTATAACAAAAACATCAGTAATGTCAAATTTGTTTCTAAACAGACTTTAATTTTTTATACTTATCTCTTTGTAGACCTATAAGAAACAGTTCACAAACCAAAACAATGTGATAGAACACAAGTGTCTAAATAGAATGTAGGCAATAAAAAAAAAAATTAATGCTGCACATATACGTTACCAAGGTTCACACACCAGTGGCAACAATGAAAAAAGAAAAAAAAAGAAAAAAAAAGTTTTGTACCCCACATAGGTGAGGGGTGAGGTGCAATGCTATTTAAGCATTTGTATTACCCAGGATTCAACTTCTGGCCTCAAAACAAGTATGTTAAGTATGTAAGTCTGCCCTGGGTGTCAGCTCTGGCTGGTATGGCTCAGTGGATTGAGCCTCGGCCCGAGAACCAAAGGGGTCACTGGTTTGATTCCCAGTCAGGGCACATGCCTGAGTTTTGTGGCAGGTCCCCCCAGCAGGGAGTACTGGAGAAGCAACAGCACACTGATGTTTCTCTCCCTCTTCCCTTCCTATAAGTAAGTAATTTTTTAAAACGTCAAAATAGCCCTGGCTGGTGTACTCAGTGGATTGAGCGTGGGCCTGAGAATCAGGAGTATCAAGGTTGGATTCCCAGTCAGTGCACATGCCTGGGTTGCAGGTCAGTTCCCAGCAAGGGATGCATGAGAGGCAACCATACATTGATGTTTCTCTCCCTATCTCCTTCCCTTACCTTCTAAAGATAAATAAAATCTTAAAAAAAAAAAAAAAAAAAGGTAAAAATACAGGAAAAATCATGTAATCACCTTTAATTGAACAGCAGCCACTTACTTTAATAGAAAATTCACTATAATCCCCACCATTTCATATTTCCCTATCCAGTCTTCAAGGCTTTACATGCCTAAGCCCTGCTACAGAATGCCAAACTGCTAAATTCTAGCTATTCTTTAGAAATTAGTGAAAGAGAAAGGGGTAGTTCCAGAATTTTTTATTTCTGGTTGGAAACAGCACTATCCAACCAAAATAAGATACAAGAACAGGATCCATTAGTGAAAATTGGGGGGTATGTATTAAGACCAGTTGATTTGAGGTATTTATGGAACAGGAATAACATTCAACAGGCAAATCAGAGCAAACAACAGGTGGCAATATTTCCATTTTACTGAGAAGTAACAACCAATTACAGATGACTTCATAACCTACATGACCCCGCCATCACAACTCATAATATATCTCAATTTCCTATTGACTTTCTGTACTCTCCACCAGGATTTAGCTCTAAGGAAAAAAGTATGTCTAATTTATCCTTGCTGTAGCCTAGCACCAAGCACAAGGCCTGGCAACTAAATCATTACTTGGTAAAACTTTACTATTGAGTTAACCCACTTATTTTTATTTTGACATCTTCTAAAGCAACATTTAAGCATCTCGGGAATTATAAGATAGCAAAACCAATATAGTACTAGTAACATTAGACTTCCTTTTTCTCAACTTCTCACTCCTTCTCACCATTATAATACAAACTATTATATCCTTTATATTTTCCACATAAACGAAAGTTAAAACTAGTTACAGAAAGCTAACTATGAGGACTGATTTAACATTTAGACAATTACTGGTCATTTTAGCAATGTTGTTTAACTGGCAGAAGGAACAGAATCCAAATTGAAATTTTTTTTATAGATGCCAAAACTGTGGTCCAACTTCAGCAATGAAGTTGGTACTAAAAAACCTGAATTGAATCTCATTCCACTTTTTCTCTACTGATTTGGAAGTTATACAAGTTTTTATTCTTTCAAAGGTTATGAATGTATTCTTTCAATGATTATAATGTACATTCTTATTAAAGTCTATAATCAAAAGGCATTTTCTATATCCTCCCTCTTCAATGCCTAAGGTACTGTAACTCTGAATGGCCCCAACCAACTGAAGAATACCACGTTTATTGTTCTCTCAGGCTAGCTAATTAGGTTTTCAGGCAATTTCCTCTTAGGTGGGTAAGGACGTAATAAAAACTTGAAATACTGGAGCTTAACACAGACTCCACAACTTATTATTTTGGAATTTTTGCATTCTGGTCTTGACTCTTCTCACTTTCAAAAGAGAACTATTTCATGGTATACTCATACTCAAATATAAACACTTAAAAAGACCCAAAAAGTGATAGGTGGCACAGGCAGAGATAAGTAAACCTCTGGTAACTGTAAATAAATATTACTAGCACAATCATAAAGTGTAAGGCTATAGACTGAGCAAAAAGGAAAAAGGACTCATGCATATGGACAACTGGGTGATTGCTGGGGGAGGGGGTATAAGGGGACTAAATGGTAAAGGAAAAAATATAACAAAGATTAAACTTCAAAAAAAAGCTTAAGGCTGTGTGGCTCAATGGATTGAATGCCAGCTTATGGACCAAAGGTTCTCTGCTTCAATTCCCACTGGATACATGCCTAGGTTGCCGGCCAGGTCCCTGATTCAGGGTGTGGGAGAGGTAACCAGTTGATGTATTTCTAACACGTCTATGTTTCTCTCTCTCTCTTCCCATCTCTCTATACATACATACATACATACATACATATATACATACCAAGTGTAAAGCTACAGAAGTAAAACATCAACTTACAGCAATGATTCCATGTATAGCGGAGACAGGACCTAACTTCTAAAGTGCACAAAGGAAAAATTAACAAGGCCCCTGAAAACTAAGGGAAGATTGTGAAGTCAGACCTGTTAAACGGAAAAGAGCGTTTGTTTTCTGTAATGAACAGAGTGTTCCCTTCACTATTCAAAAATACCTCTGGCACTGTGCTGTTTTCAAAGCAATCCTGTCTTCTAACATTCCCTCCAGTCATTCTACTACTACTTCGTGCATACTACTGCTCATTCACCAGCAACAAAACACTGCCAGCGCGTAAAGCTCGACGTAGCTGGACAAAGATGCTTCGCATCCCAAAGAAGCCCCAGAAAGTAGCTTGTCTCGCTAACACTCCCAAGTCCAAAGAACCACGATGCTCCCCACCGCAGGCCGATGAACTGGGCTAGCACAAGACAGGTGGCCAAGATACCGCAAGAAACAAGCTTCACCGCGCCCCACTGCGGAAGTCCCAAGCTTAGCCCTAAACAATGGAAGTTTTCCCGCCTCCTCAAGGCCCCGCCCCCCTGCCCCGGACCCGGCGGAGGCAAGCTAACACTGGCGCAAGATCCCGCCCCCGAAAGGCTCCGCCCACCTGGACCCCACGGGTCCATGCTGTCCAGCAAGGCTTTGCTTTTTTTTTGGCGCCAAATCTCTATCGATTATTTTCTCAGGTTGTTCGGGCATCCTGTTGAAGTCACGAGCCAGGAGTGCAGGTAAAGTAGGGGCGTGAGGGCACGCAGGCGCGCTAGGGCCCCACCTCCCCGCCGACAACCCCGGGCAGAGGGAGGAAGAAAAGGGGCTGGCGATGGAGACAGCAGCGGCCGATGCCCCCGGCAAGATGGCGGCCGCGAAAAGCGGGGCAGGGGGCGCCAGCCAACCGGCGTAACTGCTAATGCACGAGGCTCTAGGCAATGGGTGAGCTTCTCCAGTGTCCAGGCCTCCTCGAACAGCGACGGTTACTTATTGGGAAGTAGTCCCTCTAACCCACCGAACTCCCCGCCCGGGCAGCCCCAGTCGGCCACCCCCTCCCCGCGGACTGGTCAGTGCTCAAGCTCTCCGTAGTCCCGCTTACTTGTCGGCAGAAACCAGCTCCGCAGTGATGGCGGCAGTGGCTGTGGACTCTGCGTCCATCGTTCCCCTGAGGTGGTGGGCCAGCGGACAAAATACACCCTGTGAGAAAACAGGGAATTTCGGAAGCCACAGACTTACACAGAGACAGAAAATGGCAGATTAGAGACCCCGCGCGCCTGGGCCCTCTTATATATCAGGGCCCTTCGCCCCGCCCATCCACTTCCGGATCCTCCCCCTCTAGTTTAAAGGGCCAGAATTCAGTCCAGTCTAGATTCCGACTCTGCCGGGTACCATTCCTCTCTGGTCTGCTTTCTCCCCCAAAAGCAACCGTCTCTAGCAAGTCGCGTAAGAACTGGAATCTTAGTACTACAACTCTCGACTGGGAGTCAGCCAGCAGCTTCCAGAGAAAGGGTGCTGATCTGCATGTTTGGAGCGAAGAGTAGAGAGTCTGTTTCCAGCCCGGATAATCTGGGAGATTGTCGTTATGGATGGACGCGCAACAGCCGAGCACGGGCACAGTAGCAACGGCTAGAACTGATATCGGTAAGAGACGCGAGGCTATGAGCCTCAGCAACAACTGACCAAAGGAAATGCCATTTTAGGATTGGCTACCGCTGCAACTACCGCGCTTGATTCAAAGCTCAGTTCTGTGGCGCTATTCCACTGCTCCGTCCTCTGAACACGCCCTCTTCAGGTGACCCAATCCACGGTCGCCGTCCTCTTAGACCCTACCCAGACTCCAAATCTGACTAGTTTTGTGTTCCCGCTCTCTCCTCTCCACTCATTGGTATGATTATTTGCCTACTAGTTGCGAAGATACTGTGCTTAGACACTTTAAGCTATTAGCAGTCTTATTTAATCTTAACAACGCTACAAGTCGGATTGCTGTGTTCTACCCCATTTGGTAGAAACAGAAACCAAGGCTTAGGAAAGTTGTCACTTGCTCAGAAAGTTGTCAGCCAAGTCATATAGAAAGCAGTGCTCTTCATTTCCTGCACCTGAGGGGAAGATAATTGGCAGACTGAAATGGTTGCACTTCCCCACACCTGGAACATCATCCGTTGCATTCTACCATGGCCTTGCCTACATTGATCAGAATAGGATTTTATTTACATTCAGATGCAGGCATACCGGTAAAGATTCTTGGAAAGGATTCTCATTTCAGTCTTTCAAGGCTTAGGCAGGGCGAAATCTTTGGGAGTACAGAGCTGGACCTGAAAATGCCAACTCCTGTGGACAAACAGACATGGGCTCTTCCAAGAGCCATGGGCTCTTGGCTGGGTGACCTGAGCCAAGTCATGTAACATTTTAGATTAAATGTAAAATGAGTATCCACCCCTTAAGGATATTGTGAGAATCAAAGGTAATAATGTTTGCTTCAACAATAAGCATTGTGCCTGGCTCATGCTACCATAGTGTGATAACATGGCGACTGCGGGTTGGGGTGGGGGAATGGGGAGAAATCTCTTCAGAGTCCTTGAAGCCAGGGCTAGGGACTGAGAAACCCAGTCTAGTAAATTGTGTGACCCATGCTTCCATTAAAATAATACTGACTGAGCAATTATGATATGCAGAGGTTTGTACTAGGTCCTAAGGAGAAAAAACATCATCTCTGTTTTTGAGGAAGTCAGTCTTATGAAAAAATTATTTATTCATTATTTATTTCTATTTAGAGAGGGAGAAAGGGAGGGAAAAAAACATCAATGTGTGGTTGCCTCTCATGCACCCCCTACTGGGGACCTGGCCTGCAACCCTGACTGGGAATTGAACCATCAACCCCTTGCTTTGCAGGCTGGCGCTCAGTCCACTGAGCCACACCAGCCAGGGCTGGAAAATATTTTAAAATAAATTTTAAATCCATCCACTTCTCTCAGTCTACTACCGCCATTTCGATCCAAGCCTAGCTGCCACTATCTTGCCTATACTACTTAACCTTGCCTCTCTCTGGTCTCTGCTTAACCTTATCTAGAAAAATATTTTTTAAGATTTTATTTATTTATTTTTAAAGAGAGGGTAAGGGAGGGAGAGAGGGAGAGAAACATCAATGTGTGAGAGAAACATCAATCCGTTGCCCTTGCATGCACCCCAAACCAGCAACCCAGGCATTACCCTGATCAGAATCTAACCAGTGACCTTTTGCTTTGTGGGACAATGCTCAACCAACTTAGCCACACAGATCAAGGCCAGAAAAATATTTTTATAATGTAGATCAAAGTATGTCACTATCCTTGAGTAGCTTTCCATTGCTCTTAGAAGAAATTTTAAGCTCCTTATCCTTGCCTACAAGGTCCTACATGTTCTGGCTCCATTCACCTCTTCAAATTCATCTCACACTACTCCCTTTCCTTAACTGTATTCTTACCATACTGGTCTTCTTTCTGTTCTTTCAGATGGTTTGATGCCTGGTCAGAGCACATTCCTGAGTTGTAGGCTTTGTCCCAGGTTGGGATGTATTCAAGATGCAACCAATCCATGTTTCTCACTCATATGCATGTTTCTGTTCCTCTTTTTCTCCCTCAGTTCCCCTCTCTCTAAAAATAAATGAATAACAATTTTTTAAAAATGGATACTAATTACTTCATAGCAAGTAATGAAGGTAAATGGGACTTTATCTTTGTGGGGAAATTAAAATTATAACAAGATTTAAAGAGGACTTCCAGTTAACATGGTGAGTTCAACACATACTTTTACCCTATTCCTGTCTAAAACTTGTCTACATAACAATAAAGGAATTATTTTAAGGTAAAGCTCCCAAGATCAAAGAGGATGGGAAAAGAAGCAACAAGCCACAAAATTTTAAAAGCTGGAAAAGATATAGACAAGTAGTGACTAACCTAGCAGACTAAGAAAAGAGAATTGCAACAAGGAAAACCATGAAGCAACCATAGTGACAATACAAAAACCACAAAAGGCTCAAATTTTTGTTGTGCCAGGTACCTCTAGGAGTAGGGGATGAAAATGGGGTTGAAAAAGTGGATTAGGTTGAAATTTTTTAAGAAGAAATTTCACCTTCTAAATCTCCCCCAAGCCAATAGAAGATTAGAAGTTTGTTTTCTGGCAAGGGAATAACAAAAAGAATGTTGAACTGAGGGAATGTTGAGGTTAGAAGGACATAGAAAAGAAAGGGATCAAATGAATAATTACATATAGAATGTTGAGCTCTTGTGAGAGACAGTTATTTCCCAATATCTATTTTCCCCTTCTATTATAGTAATAGAACCCAGATAGAATCCTGATTTTTAATTATTTATGTATTTTTGTTAGTGTACAGCCACCAAAATAAAACCCCAAATTGTCAATGTCCTGTAGAGCTAAAAATGCTCACATGATGACATTCTATTCAACGAAAGATGAACAGAAGCAATGAGTGCAACTTCCATGTGGAGATGCCAAAGGAAAAGCACTTATCTTTCAGAAGACATGGTGGTGAGCTATCTTGGACCATGTCAATCAGGGTAATACTCCAGGGATGAATGACAAAGGAGTAGAAGAAGAAGCGTAGATTCCTAGCATCACAGATTCACTATACCAGGTTTGGGCTGCCGACTCTCGAAATGTTATATATGACAAATAAACTGCTTAGGTATATTCACAATGTATCAAGCATTAAGAACTACCAGAATTGCAAAAGAAATACAAGTAAATTGACAGTTGTAACTGAAAATTTGTAAATATTTTTTGTTGATTGGTTTTTGAGAGAGAGGAAGGGGGACAGGAGAGACATATCGATTTGTTGTTCCACTAATTATTTATCTTTGCGTTCATTAGTTGATTCTAATATGTGCCCTGACCAGGAATCAAGCCGGCAACCATGGCTTATCAGGATGGTGCTCTAACCAACTGAGCTATCAGGCCAGGGCTGTAGCTGGTTTTTTAAATTTTTTTTTTAGCGGAGGTATAGGAAGTGCACCAGCTGGGCTGCATGGACTTGGAAAATGAGGTACAGAGGCAGGAAAGGGCCCCTGGAGCTTAGCAGAGAGAAAGGCAAAGGTGCATGCCTGAGGGAAGGAAGGAAGGAAGAAGGTGCGGGGTGAGCATGGGGTGAGAGGGTGAGAGAAGGTGAAGAGATGTAGCTGAAATTTTTAATTCATATCACTAGGAAATAATTATAACAAAAAGTAATCAGAAATACTGAAGACATTATTAGTATGCTTAAGTAACTATATACATACAGAAATCTATATTCAAAAACCAGCAAATACATATTCAAACATCTTAGATCATTTGCAAAAATGGACCATATATTAGGCCTCAAAGAAAGCCTAAATAAATTCCAAAAAGCCATTATCATGATCAAATCACTGTCTTTTCCAACCACAAAGCTTTATTGCATTTCAAATTAACCTTTATATATAGTATAAATAACACTATGAATTGCCCTTGGGTTTAAAGAAATCATGAAGGAAGTCAAATACTTAGAAGTGAGTGATAATAAATATGCTATATGTCAAAATTTATAGGACACAGATAAAGCTATTTCTTTTAAAGATTAAAAAAAAATTACCTTCAAAGAGAGGAGAAGGGAGGGAGAAGGGGAGATGTTAGAGATATATGAATCAGCTGCCTGTCACACACCCCCACATGGTGACCTGGCCTACGATCCAGTTATGTGTCCACATTTTGGTTTCCAGGCCAGTCCAGTATGTGTCTTGACTGGTGACCTTTTAGTTCCAAGGCTGGTGCTCCATCCACTGAGCCTCAACAGCCAGGGCTCAACTTCAGCTGTTTAGTCTAGCATTTGGTAAGCGCGTAGGCCCTTTTCTTTTTTTTTCAGTATATTTTATTAATTATGCCATTACAATTGTTCTATTTCCCCCTTCATTCCCCTCCACCCTGCACACCCCCTCCTCCACCATTCCCCCCCTTTAGTTTATGACCACGTCTCAAGTTCTTTAGATTCTATATTTCCCATATTATTCTTGCCCTCCCCCCTGTCTATTTTCTACCTACCATCTATGCTACTTATTCTCTGTACCTTCTCCCCCCCTTCTCCTTCTCCCACTCCCGTTGCTAGCCCTCCATGTGATCTTCATTTCTATGGTTCTGCTCCTGATCTAGCCATGCTCTTAGTTTGCTTTTGTTTTAGGTGTGGTTGTTAATAACTGTGAGTTTGCTGTCCTTTCACTGTTCATCTTTTTTATCTTCTTTTTCTTAGGTAAGTCCCTTTAACATTTCATATAATAAGGGCTTGGTGATGATGACCTCCTTTAACTTGACCTTATCTGAGAAGCACTTTATCTGCCCTTCCATTCTAAATGAAAGCTTTGCTGGATAGAGCAGTCTTGGATGCAGGTCCTTGCCTTCCATGACTTGGAATACTTCTTTCCAGCCCCTTTTTGCCTGTAAGGTCTCTTTTGAGAAATCAGCTGACAGTCTCATGGGAACTCCTTTGTTAGGTGACTGTCCCCTTATCTCTTGCTGCTTCTAGGATTCTCTCCTTCGTTTTAATCTTGGGTAATGTAATTATGATGTGCCTTGGTGTATTCCTTCTTGGGTCCAACTTCTTTGGGACTCTCTGAGCTTTCTGGATTTCCTGGAAGTCTATTTCCTTTCGTAGGCCCTTTTCTTACTGCTCCAGCACTACTACTTCACCAGCCAGGGACAGATAAATTTGTATTTAGATGAAGAAGTCCAGCTCTTTAAAAATTTTACCAGGAAACAAATTTTTTAAAGCTACCTAAGAATTGAACTCATGAAGTGAGGAAAAGAGCAATAGAGAAATCTTGACAAGAGGGAAAGACACAAAGAACATAGGGTAGAAATCAAGAGAGAAGAGAGAAATAAAAGATTAATCATTCTCAGAATTTCAAGCTGATGGAACAATGAGCATAAAGTATATAGTTCATTGCTAAGGGTACAAACTTTCAGTTCTAAAATAACCCATGGGGATGTAATGTATAGCATAGGGAATATAGTCAATAATATTGTAATAACTTTGCATAGTAACATGGTTATTAGGCTCACTGGTGATCACTCATTAAGGTACATAAATGTTTAATAACTGTTGTACATCCGAAACTATTGTAATACTGTATGTTAACTATACTTTAAAAGATACAGAGCAACCCTGGCCAAGTAGCTCAATTGGTTAGAGCGTTGTCCTGACACACCAAGGTTGTGTGTTCAATCTCAGGTCAGGGCACATACAAGAATTAACCAGTGAATGCATAAATAGGTAGAAAAACAAATTGGTGTTTCTCTTTCTCTCTCTAAAAATCAATAAATAAAAATATATAAAGCATTGTTTGTCATTATTTCAGGAACAGAATTCCTTCATAAATCATATTTTCCTGAACAAATACTGTGACTTTTAAAAAATGTGTTGGTTGGCTTAAGTCCGTTTAGCTTTTCCCACAAAATAAAAGACATGTTTTTCATTATCTACAACTTTATTGATTTAGATATTTTGAGTATGTTGGCTGTCTCCTGCATGGTATAATGTTGATTGTTCTCACTTGATGTTTCTATTTGATCACTATCAACTTCAGCTGCTTTACCCGACTGTGGAGTATCATCTAGCAAGAAATCTCCAGCATGAAACTACACAAACCACTTTTTGTGTTTGTGTTCAGTTGGTCACAGCACCTTCTCTATATACTGCACAAATCTCTTTTTGCATTTCAGTTGCATTTTTACCTTTGTTTTTTTCTTTAAAGATTTTATTTAAAGATTTTTTTTTTTTGAGAGAGGGGAAGGGAGGGTGAAAGAGAGAAAGAAACATAAATGTATGGTTGCCTCTCACATGGCCCCCACTGGGGACCTGGCCCACAACCCAGGCGTGTGCCCTGACTGGGAATCAAACTGGTGACCCTTTGGTTCACAGCCCACGTTCAATCCACTAAGCTACACTAGCCAGGCGCATTTTTACCTTTCTTGAAATAATAAAGAATAATATGTCAAAAATGTGTAATTCCTTCCATCTTCAATATTAAAATGGCTACATAAAAATTCACCAATTTTGATAAGTTTTTAAAAAAGATTTTATTTAAACCCTGGCTGGGTTAGCTCAGTGGATTGAATGTGGGCCTGTGAACCATAGAATCACTGTTCGATTCCCAATCAGGACACGTGCCTGGGTTGCAGGGTTCCCAGTCAGTTTCCTTCTTTAGAGGGGAAGGGAAGGAGACAAGGAGAGAAATATCAATGTATGGTTGCCTCTCATGCATCCCCTGCTAGGAACTGGCCTGCAACCCAGGCACGTGCCCTGACTGGGAATCAAACCGTGATCCTTTGGTTCATAGGCACGCGCTCAATCCACTAAGCTATGCCAGCCAGGGCTTGATAAATTTTTTAAATGCACACTGATATGACAGCTGTCACAATACAATCTAACAAAACTATCTCAATGAAATTAAAGACAACTAAGTGCTACTAGAGCCATCTCATGGAAAAAAATAAACTTTTTGGCCAACCCAATTTGTTATTAGTCCCTCTTCTTAAGTATCCTTTTCTAAGTTTGCCAACCTTTAACTACAGGTTCAAAATCTTTCACTTGAAGAATGTCAGGTCTCATTGTCCTACTTGAGTGTGAGACAGCCCCCTCTTCCCTTGCCAACTGGAAGACAGTTTTTCTTTTTTTCTTTCTTAATTTTTCTTATTTCTTTCTTTCTTTCTTTCTTTCTTTCTTTCTTTCTTTCTTTCTTTCTTTCTTTCTTTCTTTCTGTTTTTACAAGACAGTTTCTGAAAGGGGTCTTTAGACTGTACTTGTGTATAAGGAATTTTGATGTGATGAACTGTACTGTGGCGCTAACCTCTGGCGGGTGAGTATTCTCTTCATTCTGGAACGCAGTCTTAGAAAACAAGTCTCACTTTAAAATTACAAGCCTGTGATCTTTTATTCAAAAACAATAATCACATAAAGAATCCCTTTTGCCCTGGCTAGTGTAGCTCAGTGGAATGAGTACTGGCCTGAGAACCAAAGGGTTGCTGGCTTGATTCCCAGTCAGGGCATATGCGTGACTGGCTGTCCAGTCCCCCCAGTAGGGGGCACATGAGAGGCAACCCCACACTGATATTTCTCTCCCTTTCTTTCTCCCTCCCTTCTCTGTCTAAAATAAATAAAATCTTTTAAAAAAGAAAATAATCCTTTTTGCAAAAATACTCAAGTGTTCCCAAAGGCCTTCCTTAATACTTTGATATTCCAAACACCTCCTTTTGAAGTCTAGGGTCTTTCCTTTTGATTTTCTTAACTGTCAGATGCTCACTTTCCAACGTCTTTGGTGAAGTGTGTGAAGTTTCCCCAAATCACTTTAATTGCTTCATAAAGTACTGTATCTTGCCTAAGATTTGCAATTTCACTTTGCAGTGAATGTACACTGTACTGTCCAGTGATAAGACAAAAATGTCAATACAGAAATGCTGTTAATCATGGTGACAAGTTTGAATCAAGAATCATTTTTAAAAGCCCTGGTTGGTGTAGCTCAGTGGATTGAGTGCAGGCCTGTGAACCAGACAATTACAGTTCAATTCCCAGTCAGGGCACATGCCTGGGTTGCAGGCTGGTCCCCTGCAGGCCAGTTCCCAGCAGGGGACTCACAAGAGGCAACCATACATTGATGTTTCTCTCTTTCTCTCCTTCTCTCCTTCCCTTCCCCTCTAAAGATAAATAAAATAAAATCTTAAAAAAAATCATTTTTAAGTAGCCAGTTTATTAATGAATAATTCCATTTTTTAAAAGATGTTATTTATTTTTAGAGAGAGGAAGGAAAGGAGAAGGAGAGAAATATCAATGTGCAAGAGATGCATTGATTGGTTGCCTCTCACATGCCCCCAACTGGGGGCCTGGCCTACAACCCAGGTATGTGCCCCGAGTGGTCTTTAGGTTTTCCCACTACTTTTTCCTCAGTGGATTGAGTGCAGGCCTGTGAACCACACGATTGCGGTTCGATTCCCAGTCAGGGCACATGTCTGGGTTGCAGGCCAGTTCCCTGCAGGCCAGTTCCCAGCAGGGGACGCACAAAAGGCAACCATAACATTGATGTTTCTCTCCTTCTCTCCTTCCCTTCCCCTCTAAATAAATAAATAAATAAATAAAATCTTTAAAAAACAAAAAAGTTTTTTTGGCTCTCCATATTCCTAAGCCTGGGTACTGACCAGGATAGAGGGTGGCATGGAAACTCTAGACTCAAGCCCAGCAGTGCAAATTAACTCTCATTACTGAGGTGACCAATTTTTGGAGTTCTCAGTAAGAAAACTAAGGGCAGCACGGCAGCAGCATGCAGTGCTCACAACCGCCAGTAGATGGCGCCAGACCACTAATGTACCTAATTCAGAAAAGTGGACTGGAATTCAGTTCCATCCTAGTTCCTCCACAACCCGAGAAAGGAGTTCTGGCTCAACGCAGGTATCCAGCATCCCTAAGGGAAACAGTTTTCATTCCAGGTCTGACCAGACAAATAAGACAATAAGTAGTATAGATATTCCAATGACTTTATTAACTCGCTCTTTCTGGTGATGGCAGAACCTGGTAGGTGGAGAACTGGAAAGGAAGCTATGGTTTCAGTATGGGTCATTAAAGGGGTACAAAGGGTGCCCTGCGTCTCTTGGGACCCTCTTCCCATCCACCTGGAAATAGAGAGACATAAGACCTCATTAGGAGTTAATATTTCAAAGATACCAGACATCTGTCCCCACACTTCCTCAACCTCACTTGTGTTCTGCATGACACCAGATGGCAGTGACAGGGGCCCAGCCTCAGGGAGTGCCAGAGTATCAACAGCATTCCCATCAGACCCACAGCCAGGTACATAAAGTTGCCATCTCAGCTGGAAAGGAACTCTCTATTTTCTTCTGCGCAACAGGCTTCCACCCAACCTCAAACTCTAAAAAGGTTGAGAATGCCTTCTAGGCTCCCCTCATATCATTTACTGAGATTTTTCTATGTGTCATGAACTGGAATCACTTGACAGATAGGAAGCTAAGGCTTGGAGAAGTTAAATAATGTTCTAGCTTACAAGATACAGAAAAGTAGGACTGGGACTCACAGGCTATCTATACCTTATCCCTGAACCACAATACTTCCCCCTGCTGAATAAAAGCCCAGTGTGTCCAGGACAGCAATCCTACCCACCACCATTCTGCCTCTCTCTGACTAGCAAGGTTGAGGCCACACTTGGGCCAGAATCCTGCTCCAAATCTAACATTCACTGACTCTGGGGGGGTGAAACATACTCACCGTAAGCAGGGGCACAATGTATCGCAAATTTTTGTTCAGGGAATCTAGCTGCTTCATCTCTTGTGGGGTAAAAGTGAAGTCAAAAACCTAGGGATGGGGATTAGGGGGTTAGGAAAGCCAACTTTGTGAGTGGAGGTCAGGATTCCAGAACACCCGCTTCTTAGCCAGGCCAGACTGTGTCCCAGTGGGTCCCGTTACCAAGTACCTGGATGTTCTGAAGGATACGAGAAGGTGTGATACTCTTGGGGATGGAGATCACTCCCCGCTGGACCTGCCACCTATGGTGGGGGGATTGAGGTAGATGAGGAAAAGGAGTCAGTACTCATAAGCATTGTTTTGTCTTCCATGCAGCCTTTTTAAAGCTCCTGGAGGCCCTGAGCCCCCCTGAAATGGGGAACATGCTTCAGAGTGGCCTCCAGCAGATCACAGGGCAAGAGTCTCACCCAGGCACTTAAGTAAGAAGCCCCTAAACCTTTGACTCCCAACTCAGAAGCCCTTTCCCTGACCCAACCTCCTTTCCCCAAGACTGCCTGTACCTGAGCAAGATCTGGGCTGGAGACCGGCCATACTTTTTAGCCAGTGCCAGGACCACAGGTTCCTCAAGCACGACAGGCTCATCAGGATTACTCCAAGTACGATCAGGGGAGCCCAGAGGGCTGTAAGCTGTCACCTTCAGGTCACGGGCTTGGCAGTGAGCAATCAGCTTGTTCTGAGCCAGATATGGGTGGCATTCCACCTGAGCCAAGAAACAACCCATCACCATGAAGTAGCCACATGTAGCTTGCCTGACTGCACCCAGACATGCCATCCTGACCACCCCCAACTTCTCTTCTGCCCACTTTTTTTACTCTGATTTCACTGTCCATTTCATTCTCACCCCACATATCAATGCAATGCCTTTCTTTATGCAGAGGATCCCTGCACCAATATTTCTGACAATTTGCTACCCATCTCCATGAAGTAGACCTATATCATCTGTTCACTCACTCTTGCACCACCCCCCCCAAATAACTGATCTGGTGTGCTGTGCTCACCTGCAGGACAGCTGGGCGCACAGAGGCCACACTGAGCACATCATCAATCTGCCGACTGCTGAAGTTGGACAGGCCCAGTGCCCGCACCAACCCCTTAGCCACCAGTGCTTCCAGTGCCTTCCAGGTCTCCTTATAGTCAATGAAGTCATAGCGCATAGTCCCATCAGCGTTCTTAGGGAAAGGGTCATCTCCCCGCCTGAGTGAAAGACAGCCCCCCAAGTGTGGGCATAAATGCCAGGCTTTTGCCTTACCTGCCATCCAGCCCCTCTATGTCCCATACTCCAAACCCAGAAAGGGCCAAGGGCCAAGAATGAGATGTCTTCCTCTTCAAGGAGTTGCATGCTCTTGCAGCTGCATTCTGGCATAGGGCACAAAGCTGATGGCAAGCTCCTCTCACACCCACTGCTGGAACTTATTATTTACCCCAGGGCCTACTTCAGCAGAAGCTAGTACCTTTCCTGAATGAATAAAGGGAACAGGAGGGAGGACTCATGCATACCCTAGGATATATCCCATGTGCAGCTGTACTCCCTTTTCTGTAGCTAAACTCCTAGCAGAAAGGACTGAGTTTCCATGCCAACCAAGCTCTTTAGCTCTGCTACTATCCTGCTCTGCTACTGTGACTTACCATAAGTTACTGACATGACTCCCCAATCACCACCTCCCTGGATAAAGACCCAAGCAAAGCTCACTCAAAGGCATAAGGCCAGTGTATCAGGTACAGGTCCAAATACTCCAGCTGGAGGTCAGCCAGTGTCTTCCGGAGGGCAGGTTCCACATCCTCAGGGTGGTGCTTAGTGTTCCATAGCTTGGAAGTCACAAACAGCTCCTCCCGAGACACCGCCTGGTGCGGGGGGCAGGGCCCATAATGACAAGAGCCATGGGCACCCAGTCACACCCACCCGCACCTCTGGGAGAGGAATGAGAAGGGAACCGATACCAGACCCCTCTAGCCAGGCCCCAGCCCCTTAGATCCCTGACCCCATCCCTCTGTAGCCCCAGTCCTCACCTTGCCAGGTCCCACGTTCTCCTTCAGGGCCTCCCCAATCTCAGTCTCATTGCCATAGGCAGCAGCACAGTCAATGTGGCGGTAGCCTACACTCAGGGCATACTTAATAGCTGCTTTTACCTGCCAGGTAAAAGAGCAGAGGGTTGCAGATCTGTTGGTCTGTACCATAAACTGCACTTCTGAGGGTCACTGATGTGGGGAGGAGTGCAAGAACATACCACTGCAGTCACCTATGCAGTGGGCGTATGACGAGGGAATACGGTTCTAGTCCATGGGACCAAGAGCCTTAAACCCTCTGACCCCATCCCACTAACCCCCAAGTTTCCTTCCTACGCAAAGTGTCAGCGGGGCCAGCAAAAAACTAACAATGTGCTCCTAGCTACAGGCTCAGAAGATGGACACTTTGACAGAGGACAAAAGTATAGGTTGTAGAGCCAGGCTCCCAGCCCTGAAACACGATACACAGGTAAAGAATTCCTAGGCCAAGGCCATTCAGAGAAAGACCCACAGGGAATCATGCAAGGACCACGCAAGGTCTGGAGGATCAGGCAAGCAGAAGAGGCAGGGTGGAAGGGAAATAGGAAGGTAGAGAAGTGAGATGGAAGCCAGGCCCCCAGCTGCCTGTCAGGAGAGAAAAAAATCAGGTACCAAGTAGAAGGACACATAAATTTATATCATCTAAAAACCTGACTAGAAACATGGCCATCAGAAGGTGCCAGGCCTTTGCCATTCAATACCCCCATCTAGGTGCGGCTCTTACTATCCAGACATATTCCCCCACCCCTGACTCTACCTCCTGATGTTCTATCCCAGCCTCCCCACCTTCTTGGCCCTGGCTCTGAGCTCCACCCTTGCCTTCATCTAGTTCCTAGACTAGTCCTGGGCCATGCCAGTGCTTGCATAGAGCACAAAGACTCCAGCTCCAGAGCTGTAAGCAGATGACGCAGAGGAGGGGCTGAGGGGGTCAGTAGGAAGAAAATCAAAGGAGAAAAAGGCAGTCTAACTTTTTCCCCTTTCTTCCCTATTTCACCAAACCACATCATAAACACTAGCCAAAATCCCAGAGGCTGTTCTTGCCACCTGGGTCCCTCCCAAACTTAATCCCCAAATTTCTCTAAACTCTGACTCAGATGTCCAAGGAAGAATGACGAAGCACTGGGGAGATGCCCCACTTTAAGTGGATGTTGAATCTCTTGCTATCACCCCCAGGGAAACAGGCCTCCATTCCCATGATTCCCTAGGCTGGAAGAGTGTACATGAGGGGTCATTAAACTCTAGCTCACAGCCACCATTTGTGTTTTCCAGCCTTTGAGCTAAGAATGAGTTTTATATTTTTAAATGGTTACACAAGTACATTATCACCTCTATTTTGCAACTTACCAACAAGATATAAATTATTAACCATCTAGTTCTTTAAGAAAATGTTTGCTAACCCTTGGTCTATAATATATAACCTAGTTATTCTTTAATCCCTGACACCTACTGTGTGCCTACCTGTGGAATGAGCACTAGTGAGAGGCCCCAACTTCAAGAAGCCTAGCGTGGAGCAGAAGACATGATCACAGCACAGGGTGATAACTGACTATTAGGGGTCAGCAAAGGGCCAGGCACAGAGTGATCCCATGTCTGCATAGCACTCAGTGTAGATCGTTAGAGAAAGGGTTCCTTTCTATGCCTTTGGTCTAGCTGACCCCCTCAGCCCCTCCTCTGCGTCATCTGGGGAAGCCAAGGGCACTTTGTTAGGTCCTTCTTCCTTTGCTTCTCCCACTGCCCTCCAGGCTCATCCCACCTTAAGTGGGACACAGGAGCAGGGCTGATAGGAAAAATGCAGGGACTATTTCCTAAATACTGCTTTCTCCTTAACAGAGATGCAAGAAGCCCTCCTCGCCTCCCCCCACCCCCATCCCTCACTTCGCCAGGATTGCTCTTCCAGGTGCCCAGTCCAATCAGAGGCATCTTCTGCCCAGTGTGCAGGACAACACAGGAAGCTGCCATTGCCACCTGAAACATAAATGGAAAGAGAATGGTGTGGGGATTAGTGCTGCTGCTTGGGTTTCAGCTGCCTACTGGTCAAGGCTCCTGTAACACATGGGTGGCAGAAGGGGCACAGAAGTGACAAGAGAACAAACATGCAGTTGCATATATGTGCCTGTGAGCAGAGGCAGCTGAGACAGAGGGCCCAGAAGCAACCACAGCCAGTATCTCCTGGACAAATGCTAACCAACCACCAGCCTGGCTGCCCTTCCTTCCACCAGGCTAAAGGTCTGTGTTAAAAAGCTCCAATACCTAAAATCAAAGGCAGGGCGGCTTCCCACAAGTACTGTCTTGACTACATGAGGTCTCAAGCCAGTCTAAAACAAACAAAGGCCATTATGAGTCAATGTGAGACCAGGTGACAGAACAGGCTCAGGAAAGGGCCAGCTTTCTGAGGCTGAGACAAACATTCCCAGGAGACTGTCAGAACTACATACAGAGACTCTGAGTTCCTCTCACAGAGGAATTCCTTGTGCTCATTCTAGAGGAACACCATGCTGGTAGGCCTCTTACAAGGGAAGTATACCATCTTTTAAAGACTTCATTTACTTATTTTTAGAGATAGAGGAAGGGAGGGAGAAGGAGTGGGAGACAAACATCCTAGTGGGAGAGAAATATCCATCGGTTGACTCTCCCCCCCCCACCCCCCCCCCCAGCTGGGGGCCTGGCCTGCAACTCCTGCAGATGCCCTGAATTGAACCGGCAACCTTTCAGTTCACAGGCTGGTGCTCAATCTGCTGAACCACACCAGGCAGGGTGGGAAGTATACCATCTTATAGATGAAAAAAAAAACAGCTAAGAGAGGTCAAGACATTTGCCTCAAATCAACAGCTAAGTGGCAGAGCTGTGGATCCAAGGAGGAACTAATAGAAAAAGAAGAGCCCTGGCTCGTGTAGCTCAGTGGATTGAGCGAGGGCCTGTGAACAAAGGGATTGTGTGATTCCCAATCAGGGCACATGCCTGGGTTGCAGGCCAGTTCCCAGCAGGGGACGCACGAGAGGCAACCATACATTGATATTTCTCCCTCTCTCCTTCCCTTCCCCTCTAAATACAAATGAATAAAAATCTTTAAAAATAAATATGACAAAAAAATTTAAAAAAAGAAAAAGGGAAGAAAAAGGCAGGTAGAGACACTCATAAAATACATGTGCTAATGGCAGACACATGCATAATTTGCTGTAGAAAACAAATGCCCTTTGTTGGGCAAGAACCAGGGAATAATGACATTTGCTTTTAAGAATGAGTTGGATTTTCCCTAGAGTCCAGGGGAAAAAGACTTTCCTGGAAGGGGAACTAGACATTGGACTTCAGTGCAGCAAAAAGCAATAAAATTCAGATGTAAGAAAATTTCCAATGGAACAAAAGCAGATGGGCACCGTATTTTCGGACCATAAGATGTACCTAGGTTTTAGAGGAGAAAAATAGGGAAAAATTTTTTGAAGCAAAAAAAAAAATTTAATAACATAAATAACATACAGCCCTGCCCCGGCTGGTGTAGCTCAGTGGACTGAGCGTAGGTCTGCGAACCAGAGGATCGTGGTTCAATTCCCAGTCAGGGCACATGCCTGGGTTGCAGGCCAGTTCCCTGCAGGCCAGTTCCCAGCAGGGGATGCACTAGAGGCAACCATACATTGATGTTTCTCTCCCTCTCTCCTTCCCCCTCTAAAGATAAATAAAAATCTTTAAAAAAAACCCCAAAACATAAATAACAACATTTCACCAATGTAAATGCAAACAGAATTCAACAGCAGCATTAAAAACCATTATTACTGACTTAACTTTAAGTATGGAAACTCCGCTAATCATCAGGGAACCACAAGAACTCCTCCTCACTACTGTCCACATTTATGAAGCTCAGTTCCTCACAATCACTGTCTTCACTGTGTTCATAGAGGATGTCATCTTCAGAGCCATGTAAGGCATTGCTGATGCCACGTTTTTTGAAGGACCTCACAACGGTTTCATCCTTAACTGACTGCATGAGGTTTTCAGCCACTCACAAACCGGGGTAATTGTGGGCCTCTTCATTTGTCCAGTTGGCGTCAGATCATGATTTCCAGCAGCCATCCATTTGTTCCACTCACTCTTCTCTCATGAAAACTTTAAATGGCTTGTTGATGAAAACATCCAAATGTTGCAACTGGCTGGTAAGTCCCCTAGGAATTATAGCTAGATGGGTTTTCTCTTCCTTAAATCTCTTTTTTGAGGCTTCAGTAATATGTGCCCTAAACTGGTCCAGCACTAACAGAGCAGGTTTTTTCAGAAGCCCTCCAGGAGATTTGGACCACACTTTTTCTATCCGTATCTTCAGGCCATTTTCGTCCATCCATCCTTTGTCACGAACATGACAGTAACTCCTCTTGGGACTGCCTCTTTTGGCATGTTTTTCTTTTGAAAATCAGCATTGGTGGCAGTTTGGTGCCATCTGCACAGCAGGACAACACAACCGTGTAATGAGTTTTCTCATGCCCTGAGGTTGTCAACGGTTATGGTTTTGGCACCTTTCACATCAACAGTCTTGTTTGATGGAACATCAAAGGTTAACGGGACTTCATCCATGTTCCCAATCTGGCTTATTTCAAATCCATTATTCTTCCTTGCATCCAGTACAAATTTGTGAAAAGATACAATCTTGGATTCATATTCTATAGGCATTTTTTGTGCAATCCTAGTTTTGGTGCGCACAGCAAGGCTGCATCTCTTCGTAAATCTGTGGCACCTTGATGGTGATGCAGTGAAGTCCTCAACACCTTTCTCTGCAGCTAGACGTTTGGCTTCGTGTTTGATCATTTCTGTAGATACTGAAAAGCCATTGTTCCTGTGACGTGTGATCCACTCTTTCATATACGCCTCTAACTGTGGCCATTTTGCAGCACGCCCACGAAAACGTTGTTTCTTATTGTCTGTTTTTTGCAGTAGATCCTGTTTCCTCCATTCCCGTATCATTTTTTCAGTCGGAGGTGGCCCAAAGTCTCTCTCTACTGCTCTGTTCCCATGTTCTTTGGCATACTTCACTACCTCCAGTTTAAAAGGGATTTTATATGAAATCCTTTTCTGTTTTGACATCTTTCCACAATTACAGCAGATTCAGCAGACTACAGTACGCTGTCGTATCTTTCTACAACTAAATACATAATGACAGAACTATCAGCACTGTGTCCTTCATAGTTATGGGTGCACTGTAGCCGAGAATATCAGTGGATGATGTACTGTTATGGGGAGATCTGCTGCTGGAGGGCCACAGGTTGTGCAAAACTCTTGTGTGGGGACAACGGTTTTGCACAACCTGTGTCACTCTGCAGCTGTTGCCAAATTACAGCTCCCATCTTCCCAACCTGTCCAAGCATGATGAGAGCTGTACTTTTGCGACAGCTTCAGGGCCACATTGACAGGTGACCCTGCAGTGGAATTTGCCTATGTTAATGTTAATGGGGGACACACCAGTCACATGATAGAGGCCACGTGATATATGGGTGCCGCAGGCCTTCTTCTCCTAACACCCATGCACTACCTATACCCTCCTCCCTAGCACAATAGTATGCCACAGTGGAGACTCTGCTCCTGCTTCCTTTGCTTGGCACTGCCGGGACACCCCTTCCTCCCAGCCCAAGGCCAACAGCATTGCCCCACTCTTGCTGCACCTTGGTGTCCTGCAGCAGCGACCCTTCTCCTGCCTCCGGTGACCCGGCTCCACCGCGCCCCCCCCACCCCCACCTGCCACAGCGAGCCAGGTAAACTACAATCGGACTATAAGACGCAGCCCCGTTTTCCTCCCAAATTTTTGGGGAAAGTGCGTCTTATAGTCAGAAAAAAAAGGACATTAATTGTCACAGCCCTCTTTGGAGAGCTCTAAAAAATCAGAGGTCTCCAAATGGCCCAAGAATGCTCATTCGGTCAGCAAGTGATGAATTTTCCAGGCCTTGTGCTAGACTCACATATTCAAAGAGTCCCCACCCTCCTGAAGCTTATAGTCTGCTGAGGGGGGAGGAGAAGGAGGACAGAGGATATGGGCACAATGCTTAAGAAATGTGACCAAATCTGCACAAGTGCTGCAGGGAAAGAGTAAGTTGGCTAGGATGGCTTCTTGAATCTGATATCTGAGTCAAGTCTTAAAGAACAGGAGTTATCCAAGAGAGAGGGAAAGGATAAAGAATGCTGACCCCAAAAGCCAATAAGGTAGAAACTTTTCCTTTGATCTCATCAGTATTATAAATACTCCTCTCTCAGGATTGGTTTCATTGTCAGCACTACCTTTATAAATATAACTTTTGTTTCCAAGTTTTGAAAAGACACCAAGAATATTATGGTAGCCCTGACTGGTGTGGCTCAGTGGCTTACCCATTGTCCCGCAAACCAAAGGGTCACCAGCTCAGTTCCAGGCTGGGGCGCATGCCTGGGTTGCAGGCCAGGTCCCCAAGAGGCAACCAATCAATGTTCCTCTCCCTTTCTATTTCCCACTTTTTCTCTCTCTAAAAATGAATAAATAAAATCTTAAAATAAAAATAAAAAAAGAACTTTGACTGTCGTGGCTTAGTTGGCTGGGCATCAGCCCACAAAGTGAAAGGTTGCTGGTTAGATTCCCCGTCAGGGCACATGCCTAGGTTGCGGGTCTAGTCCCAGGTCCATGTGCTTGTGAGATGCAACCTATCCATGTTTCTCTTGCTCTCTTTCTCTTTCCCTTCCCCTCTTGCTAAGAATAAATAAATAAAATCTTTTTTTTTTAAAGAGTATTATGGTAGAACAGGTAATAAAGGCAAGTTGCATGATGTACAACCTACACACCAAAATTGTCTTACTTAACACTTCTGACGCAGGAAGAATTTTACAGTCTAGCATAACCAGTTAAGGTGACCACTCCTTTCTGCTGAAACAAAAATGTTCAATCTGGGAAGCAAAGCACAAAGATTGCTGAGAGCAATACTCTTTGTTACCAGGCTTTCCAGGGATCAGGCAAGCATGTCTGAACTTCACAGGAAGAACTAGCCTGCCAGCTACTACCAGGGTCTGTGGCCGGTTTCTTGGACTTGATCCCCAAACATGTAACCTGTAACCACCCCCACCAACACCAAATTTCCCAGCACAGAGGAGGGCTCTGGAATCACTATTTGGCTGAGAGCTTGAATAAAAACTATGCCTAAGGTAAAAAGGAAGAAGAAACCTGATGCTTGCTTCTCTTTTGTTGGTGAAATTGAAAACCAAAAGGGCTGAGGCTTGGTGGGGGGCAGGGGAGGAATCATGGAGGAAGGCAGGAAGACCTAACAAAGATTTGCGAAGAACAAGAGCTCCAAAGGAGGAAATGCAGGGGCCCAGGCATAAGACTGATGTTTTTCCCTAGGACAGGAAGTCATCCTCCACCAGTTCTCGACTTCCTCATCTTCTGCCTGAGACCACAGCATTCCAGCCTAGCCCTGCATTAGTAGGCTTGGAGCTTGTCAGGAACTGCCTCACTGGACCTCATGTTATGGTGGCAAAGGTTCTAGATATAAAAGACAAACTGGGTGTGTATGGGGAGAGGGGGAAGAGTGTAGCACGAGGAGTCAGGTTTTATTATTCCCAAGTTGACACCTACCTTCTTTCTCAATGGGATTCAGTCTTCCCTTCTCAATGGAGGGCTCTGTAGTTGCTGGTTGGATGCAGGGAACTAGAAAACAAGGGGAAAAGAGGAAGCAGTATTTGTATGAGCACTCTCTAGCTGCATGGGCCTTTGCCTCTCATAAACACTGGTGTCCCTCAGGGTTCTATCCCCAATTCTCTTTCACTCTATAGTCCAGCGCAGTTATCACCTTAAGCACTGATTCTTCTCAGTCCAGTTCTCTATATTCAACTCCTTCTATACATCTCTATTAGAGTGTTCTATAGGTATCTGAAACTCGGCATATCTAAAACTATACTTGATAATATGTCCACAGTATAATCCATTGGTTCTTTGTTATTATTATTATTATATTTTATTTACTTTTAGAGAGAGGGAAAAGGAGGGAAAAAGACGGAGAGAAATATTGGTGTGTCAGGGAAACATCAGTGGCAGCCCCCAACTGGGGACCTGGCTGCCAACCCAGGCATGTGCCCTGACAGGGAGTCAAACCAGTGACCTTTTGGTTCACAGGTCTGCGCTCAATCCACTGAGCCACACCCTTCAGGGCCCACTGGGTCTTTAGAAAGCCATATAAATAAAGTATTTCAGGTGTTTCTGAGTATTATCAGATTATGATTTTGACAGGTGATAAAGAGGGGAGTACCACATTTTGCCGTGTATAACATGCACCCACGTTTTTGGCCCAAACTTACAGGAAAAGAACTTTCATTTTAATTTTAAGGTGCAATTATTTATTTATTTATATTTAGAAGCAAATCCAATTATCGTATTCCAGGGTATTATTTTACATACAGATATCATTATTGCTTTCTAGAGTTATATTTTTAACACATAAGCATAAATTAAAGAATTAAAAAGATATACATATGGATTTAGTACTACCCATGTATAATGTGTACCCTTATTTTTCCCCTCAAAAATTTGGGTGGGGGGTCAGGAGGTGGAGGGATTGAGCAAAAAAGAAAGAGGACTCATTGCAGGAGACCATTCTGCATGGGTGGGCCCAGTCCCCAGTGGCAAACATTTACTGCAAAGTAACTTCCTAAAATCCATGCTAAACCTTCCAAAGATGAATGTAACTGGTTCAACCACTTTTGCCCTTTTCATTTGCAAATATCCCTCTTCTGTGATGTGATTAGCAGCACTGGCTCCTTTGTTTTCTGTAAAAGGTAACCACCTAAAGCAACCTGTGTATAGTAAATGAGGACCATCATGTAATGTGCCAAGAAACCCAGTAAAGGTCCTGGCAAGGGCTGAGGCTTTTGCTGTTCTTGAGAGAAGAGCCATGCTGTGCCTTTTCCTCCACAGGACTTGGTAGTCCATGTGAATATCTCATTTCATCCTTAATGACGTGCACACTGTGGGCTGGTGTCCACATCAACTCATGGACATGGACAACAGGGTGGTGACTGCTGGGGGAAGGCAGGTATAAGGGGACCAAATTGTAATGAAATATATAAAGGTTATAAAAAAAAAGAAGAAAATTGGGCAAAAATGTGCACATTATACACAGCAATATATATCTTCTCCTGTACTTCTAAGAAGCCAACATAAAAAGCCACCTTATATATGTAATGGTTACCAAGATTTGGTCTTCAGCTGGGTTAAAAATCCTATTAATATAGGATTTTATATTAATAGATCTAACTTATAAATAGATTTAACTTGTAAATATAAAAAAAGGTACTGCCCTGACAGGTGTGGTTCGGTTGGGCACTGTCCTGCAAAGTGAAAGGCCGCTGGTTTGCTCCCTGGTCAGGGCACATGCCTGGGGTGCCAGTTTGGTGCCTGGTCAGGGCATGTACAAAGGCAAATGACGGATGCTTCTCACATCAGTGTTTCTCTCCCTGTCTTTCTCCCTCCCTTCTCTCTAAAAATAAGTACCAGGGATCTCTCTATTTCCAGTGTGGTCCCTCTCACCACAATCTATTAACTAAATCTGACCATGTGATTCCCAGGTTCCAACTCTTCCAGCAGTTTTCTCCTACCCAGGTCAAAGTCCAGACTCCTTTATATACCCTTTATAACCTGGATCCTACATTCTTCATTTTTCGTATTTCAGACTCCATGTTTTAGATTTTGCAGAGTCAGTCACCACTTAACTGATTCCAGGCCTCTGCACATTTTCGGAAGTCCCACTCTTACTTGGCCAACTGCTGCTCATCCTTCAGCTAGCACTTTAAGCTTTTGGCTCCTCTCATGTGCTTACAGCTTATACACACAGCTGCGGTTATCTGTTATTTAAATTTCCCTCACAAATCTGGGTACTCCTTGATGTCAGAGCCTGTCATCTGTCTGAATGCCTCTCTTCTAGGGTGCCTGCCACATACATGCATTACAAACACACACTAAACACACACACACAGAGGCAAAGGGGGTTGGTTGATCTTGACAGCTGGAGAAGCATTTGAGAAAGCCATTGCTTTCTTCCTCTACTTCTTGAGTAATCTGGAAAGAGTCATCCCTGGAAAATATCAACTTTATCATCTTCCCCCCCCAAAAATTCCAGTGAATCCAGACAGTTTGATACTGAGATTACTCCTGTACCCCACCCCTCAAAAAAAGAAAAAAAAAACAAAAACACAAACTGAGACCTTGGGAAAAATAATAGGACCAATCAGAACCATGAAGACTCTTCTAAGGAGGTCCTGCAGACCTAAGTATACTCAAGCGGAAGGGAGAGGTTAAGAAAAGCCCTTTACGGTGGAAGGTCAGGTTCTAGTCTCACTGTAACAGAAGTCTGGGGCAACAGAAAAGAAAACCCAAACCCAAGGCAGGCGCCTGAGTAAGCAAACTCTATCCCCTCTCGATTTTGAGAAGCATCTCTACAATTCCTCAGAAAGGCCTGATCTCCTTCCTGGAAAAAACCATGTTGGTGAGCGAACAAAATGGAAGATGGCAACTAAAGCTTACTGAGCATCTAATATATGCCCGGTTCTTTAAAAAACTTTGTCACTTAATTCTCCCTACATTTCTGATGTAATAACTAATTTTACCGCTGTGGAGAGAGAGGTCCAGAGAAACTGAGAACTTATTCGAGATCGCACAGCGAAGAGTTCAAATCTGAAATAAAGTCTGGCCCCCCTCCAGAACCTGCGCTCTCCACCCTATTCCTGTGGCGGAAACCTCTTGAAGGATCAACGACAATTCCTCTACAAGAGAGGTGGGGCGGCAGCAGGAGAAACTCACCTCCGCACGAGCACTGCGCGTGAAAACGGTGATTTAATGCGCCTCAGTTCTGAGCCCTGCTAACAATGCACTCGGCCTCAGCTTCCGGGATCGGTGGGCAGAGAGGGAACTCGGCTGACGGTGGCTGCAGGGATCTGGCTTAAGTCTGGCAGCGATGAGAAAGCTCCTCCCAGAGGTGGGGCGAGGACCGGGCTTTCGGACTCTCTTGCAAAGGTGGACCCTGCCCCTGCCCCCAAGAGGGTGGTTGCGGGCTCAGGGAAACGCGCACAGGGCGCTTGGGGCCGAATCCAGCCGTGCTTTTGCTGGCCCACATTGCACTGCGCGCCACGGCGAATTCGCTCTAGGCCAGTTGAACTCCTGCTGCCGGAGAAAGGAGGAGAAAGGAGAGTGGAGTCTCAAAAGCCACTTTTTTCTGGTGTCTGGTCTCCCTCTCAATTCAGTAATTGAATTCTCACTCCCTTCCCCCTTACAGTCGGGTTGGCTGGGTTCAGAATATAGTTAAACTGGCCCCCTTATTTGGTCAGGCAAACTGAGGCTCAGAGAGTAGCCGCAACACAAAAGTTGACCGTGAAAAGGAAGACCTTGGGTCTATCTATAGACTCCAAGAGAGAAAAAGTTTATGGTTTCTGTCTGAACCATGGACCCTGGTCCCACATTTATGCTCCAGGCGCTGTGCTAGCCATTCATTCATTCATTCATTCATTCATTCATTCATTCATTCATTTATGGAGAGGGGAAGGGAGGGAGAAAGAGGGAGAGAAGTATCAATGTGTGGTTGCCTCTCTCGCACACCCTCCCACTGGGGACCTGGCCAGGAACCTAGGCATTTGCCCCATACCTGGAATTGAACTGATGACCCTCTGGTTTGCAGGCTGACACTCAATCTACTAAGCCACACCAGCCAGGGTCTAGATGTTTATTATTAATAATTTGAGAGAGAGGAACATCAACACGCTGCTGCCCCCCATCTATACATGCATTGGTTGACTATGATGTGTACTGTGGCATCCACCAACGTGAGCAACAAATGGTCGGAAACTTTCAGGATTTTAAGATGGAACTTTATTGGCCAAAGTTTTACCTGCACAGGGGTGAACTCTCGAGGTGTCCGGAGACATGGTGCCAAGATGACTGCAAATGAGAGTCGCACCTGGCGCTTACAGCCTAGGGTTTTCATTGGGGTGAGCAAGCAAGCAAGCAAATACAGAAGCAGTCGTAGCTGTTAGCAATTGGCTATCTCGAGAGAACACACATGGCTATGCTCTCTGCTTGCAACAATGGATACTTTTCTGCAAAGACAAGGTCATGCACAGGCAGTTTATCTTGTTCAGCACTCTTTGTACTTTCTGTACTTTCTATCTTCCTTGCTGAGTCAGTCTGGAGCCTGCCTTGGGTTCCTCTTGGCTGCTTTTATCTAATTCCGGGCCTAACAGTACCTCCACAGGGGGTCGACCTGCAACCCTGGTGCATCTGGAGGATGCTCTAACCAACTGAGGTACTGGGCCAACTGAGATACTGGACTGTGTGAGACTTTATAAACATGATTTTACTGAACCTTCACAGTAGCTCTGGAAGGAGAATGTTCTTTTTAATTTTATTTCTTGTATGTATTTTTGTTGAACTATACAGTATAGTCCCTATACTAGATTGTCTTGTAGGTCCCTATATAGATTGTTTAAGGGACCTACAAGAAAATGTCCAAATCTTAAACATACAGCTCTGTGACTTTTTTTGTAATGTAACTACCATCCAGGTGAGAATAACAGAGATTACCAGCACGCTGGAAGCTTCTCAAAAGTATTTGCAGTCTATTTTACAGACTGGACCGATTCAGCAAGGTAAAATAGCTTGCCCAAAGTCACACAGCTATTAAGTTACAGATTTGAAATTTCGAAAAGCCCCTGCCTCTCGACCTGAGAGGTGTTTTGCATTTGTGTCTTCCTCGGCAGGAGTGGAGCAGGGTTATCCCAGTGTAGTTCTGCCTTTCTCGCCCCACACCTGGGGCTTCCCTGCTCCTCTCTACTTCCCTGATGGCACTCAGGTCCCCACCTCTTTATTGTTTTTTTTTAACCACCCTGGAATACTCCTTGTTGTCTCAATAAAGTGTTTCCTAATGGACAAGATGTCCATCGTTTCACAACATTTATCCCAAGACACTCAGATTCCAGCTTTTGTAATCAAAATTTAGTATGCCTCAAACTCATCTTAGCCTAGCGAAAACTTACTGTCAACAGGCAGACACAGGCTGTGTGTCCCCCCGTCTTCTCCATGGTCTGATGCACTCCCTCCATCTTTTCTTCTGCAGGATATTTATTTATTTATTTTGAGTCTGACTTTTTAAAAGCCTGAAGTGAAACAACAGTCAGCTGACGGCTGGCACCTGATTAACTGCTGAGTCATTGTAACACTGGGCTTCACAGCACTGTGGCTTTTGCCGTTACCGTGGCCCCAGGGCACTGTTACATGTAAGGCACAACCAAAATTTCAGAGCAATGGGTCTAATTGATGGTGTATTATTTTCTAAAATAGATAAGCTTGAGAGTCCACCACCCCTTTCATAATCCTCCTTCTCCTGTTTTACAAAAGACTAGCTTCTGAGCCAGCTTCTAGGATGCATTGTCCCAATGTAAAAACCTTGAGGCCACTAAAAAAAGGGATCCTTGGAAATAGTGATCACTCCAATGATTGGATCCTAAACCCTTATGTAAGTCATTTCCAATTCTTTGTTTTGAAAACTACTAGTAGACTATAAAAAGTAATCTTGGATAATAGATTTTGTGATTTGGGGCATATAACTTGGAAAGAGTTAAAACAAGTGACATTGCTCTAAGAAGACTTCTATATTCTTTTAAGTTTCTATTTATTGATTGATTTTTTAAAATATTTTATTTACCTATTTTTAGAAAGAGGGCAAGGGAGAGAGAAAGAGAGGGAAACATCTATGTGCGCTACCTCTTGAACATCCCCCACTGGGGACCTGGCCTGCAACCCAGGCATGCACCCTGACCGGGAATCAAACCAGTGACCCTTTGGTTCGCAAGCTAGTGCTTAATCCACTGAGCCACCCCAGCCAGGGCTATTTATTGATTTTAGAGAGAGAGGAAAAGAGAGAGAAACACTGATTTATTGTTCCACTTATTTATGCATTCACTGGTTGGTTCTCATATGTGCCCTGACCAGGGATCAAACCCCACAACATGGGAATATTGGGGCAACTCTATAACCAACTGAACTACCCAGCCAGGGCTGTTTTGTACTTTAGATTCTACCTGTAAGTGAAATCATATCATATTTGTCTTTCTTTGACAAATTTATTTCATTTAGCATAATACCCTCTAGGTCCATCCAATGAAAATGTTTTCTTGGTGTTAGCTTTTCCCAGAAAAAAAAATAATAATAAAGATTCAGAGATAAGAGAAGAAGATTGATGAAGGGACTGGCGAGTGCTTTGTTATAACTCTAAAATAGTTTCTCTATGGGGAATGCGTTAAATATGGCTCTGTGTGATAAGTCAAAAACCTTCGAGTTCATCCTGAGGAAAACAGGGCGATGGTCTTAGCAGGATTATGCCATGATCGGATATGGATTTTGTAAAGGTCATTCTGGTAGTAGTGAAGAAAGAGGCCACTGGTAAAGGGGCAACACTGGAAGCAGGGACACATGTTAGGAGGCAGTTGTCTAGGTGAGCGGAGGAGGGCCTGTCCTATTGCAGCAGCTCACACCTCATCATAAATTGTAAATGACACGTTTTAGAAATATCTGGGAGCAGAATTAGCAGTACCTCGTGATTCATGAAATGTGTACAGGTGAAAAAAAAAACTGCCCTGGCTGGTGCGGCTCAGTGGATTGAGCACAGGCCTGTGAACCAAAAGGGCCCTGGTTCTATTCCCAGTCAGGACACATGCCTGGGTTGTAGGCCAGGTCCCCAGTTTGGGGACGTGTAAGAGGCAGCTGATGAATGTATCTCTCTCCCAAATTGATGTTTCTCTCCCTCTCTTTCTCCCTCCCTTCTCCTTTCTTTAAAATTAAATAAATAAAATCTTTTAAAGAACCCTAAAAGTCACAATGATGCCTAAATTTCCAGTACATGAGAAGATTGTGGTTATAACTGTAACAAGAGAAATATCGGGGTCCCCCAAAATGGGGAAATTCCCCCACTAATATGGCGGGGGGGGGGGAGAGCTGAGCAGGGCCTTTGAGAGTTACTTTGTATATTTAAAGAACTTTAATGTTAAGTAGCTGTGCCTGCCTGGCTGGCAGGACTAACTGGTGATGGACGGTAGCCGGAGGGGCTTGCTGTACCTGCGAGAAAGGGTTGGAGGTGGCTTCTTCATCTCAAGGCCACACTCGCCTAGACTAATAATGGCAGCTGAGAAAGGCAGAGGAGACCAGACCACTAGCAGGTGTAATCCAGTGTGGGAGGAGTCAAAAATGGGTTTATGGAAAAAGATCTGCCCCAGGATTTAAACACAAGAGCAGCAGCAGTGCTACAGCTCTGGACCATGTGGGAAAGAGAGTAGGAGAGCTGTGAGAGGTGCACTTGCTCTCTCTCTCTCCTCTTAATTATGTGACTTGGGAGCAGAGAAGGGGGTCTTGGCTATGCAGTTTGAAAGGAAAGGATGCAGAAAGACCCCCACCAGCCCAAAATGAGGATGTGGTTTTGTACGGAGAGCAGGAGGCTGGCTGAGCAGGGATGACTGGGAGAAGCTGGGAATGCTGAACTGAGCCAGCAGGGTGAGGGTGGGAGAGTGGGGGACAGACACTGAGCTGTGGACTCCTATTTCTTTACCTGAGAGGCAGTACCTCTGACAGGCCTGGTTTGGCAAGGGGAGGTAGGATTATGAGTTTGTGGGTGCTTTTGTTTCTAAAGGGCGTGGGATTTAATGGGAGAATTCTGCCATTCTAAACCTGTATAACTTGAATAAATAGTTTCTTTCCTTCTTTCCTTTTCATAAGACTCTGGTATGGCAGCCAGGGTTATCAGTGGTGAACAATAGAGCCCAGTGGTTCTGTTATGTAACTATATATCTTGTTGCCCCGAGAATTATTTAATGAGTCTCCCATTAAAGCCTTAGCATATAAACTTTGCCCTGAGCTCTTTGAAATATAAAACTATATTGGCACTAGCTGGGTAGCTCAGTTATTTGGAGTGTTGCCGCGGACCAGCCACAGCAGGGTCCAGGGGTCCCAAAGGTGGGTAAGGCATTGGCGTTGGGTAACAGACGACATCACGCCTCAAAGGACAGTGAAGCTCCGTTCCGTTTATTGCAAGTACAAGCAGGTTTTTATATTTTTATTTTAGGCAGTGATTAACATTTGCAGCATAGCATGATCAGTTAAGCAGAAAAAATCAGTACAAAGGTAACCAGGAAAAATACAAGAATTTCCATAATTTCAGTTATGTTAAACAAAAGTTGTTTTGACCAGAAGAGCCATTAATCAAACAATTTGAAATAGCTCTATGTACAGAGTTTGAATGTCTTATCGTATATTAAAGTTTCTCAGAATTTGTCATGGGGCAAAAGGATATGCTAGATTGAGTAGCGATAATAGGAAATTTATTATAAGGCCTTTGGGATGTCTAACCTAGCTATCTATCCTTTTCTGTCTAAAATGTTTCTCTGTGTACTATAAACTCTGACTCCTTAGTAACTGTTTCTACATGTTTAGTTTGTAATAGCTATTTCTTTGCCTGTCTAATTGATATATATTCTTATTCAAAGTAAAGGAGGGGCTATTACTCTAACAACTTTTAGACATTTAGGAGCTATTTCATTAGAGGGGATTTTGTTCTCTGGTCAAGAAATTATTTTGTACAACTTCATTGGAATTATGCTAATCAATGAACCTGAAATACAAGTGTCTAACAATTCCACCACCTTTTGATCACCTAAACAAACATGTAAGGAGAGATAGACAGGAAATCCAGCCACAGTTGCCTCTGCCTTGCAGATGCATCTCAACTGTCCCGACCTTGTCAAGGGACGGTTGCTGGCCGGCTCCCAACAGAGTGTCATCCCTATGTACCAACCTTATGCATTTGATCTCTGCTCAGGGCCCATACAAAAAGCAACCAATGAATGAATAAATAAGTGGAACAGCAAATCAATGTTTTTCTCTTAAAAAAAAAAAAAAAAAGAGGAGCCCCTCCCTGCCCCAGAAAAGAGCCAGAAGTGAATAAAATGTTGGGGAAACTAAGACAATAAAGAACGACTAACATTTTATTGATGATCTACGACTTGCCCTACTCCTTACATTCATGCTCTCTAATCTCTACAGCAGAAACTTGGATTTGGTTGACATGAGGGTCACTGGTGAGCTGGCTTTGTGGAACGATTGGTTTATTCCTGAGGAAGATGGTCTAGATTTAGCACAGGAGGAGATGAAGATTTGGAGAACAAGATGGCAGAATTCTCAAGAATACTCTAAGAAAGAAAGTCATGGTTCAGTGACTAGAGAGGAAAGCAGGTGGAGGGGTGGAGGGATGGAGGGAAGGTTTTTCCTATGTGGGAAACATGAACATGTGCTAAGGGGAAGGGTCTGGTCCAGTGAAAGAGACAGAGATATGAAAGAGGAGAGAATAATGAAGGAATCATGCTTTCGATTAACATTTACTGAGCATTTACTAAGCCTTAGTATCTTAGTGCAGTCAGGCTGCTATAACAAAATACCACAGACTGGGTGGTTTGTAAATAGCAGAAATTTATTGCTCACAATTCTGGAGGCTGGAAGTTCACCATTAGGGTGCCAGCATGGTTGAGTAAGGGCCCTCTTCCAGGCTACAGACATATTCTCACATGGCAGAAGGGGAAAGGGATCTCTCTGGATTCTCTGTTATAAGGCAGTAATTTCATTTATGATAGTCCCACCTTTAAGATTTAATCATTTCCCGAAGGCCCCAGGTACTAATACCATCATGTTGGGCATTAGGATTTCAATATACAAATTTTGGAGGTACACAAACATTCAGACCATAGCAACTAATCCTTTTGTTAGGACCCAAAATGAACCACCCTTGTCTTCTGTCTTCAAGGTTCACAGTCCTGAGGGGCTAATGTACGACAGACAGAATGCAAACCCAGAAAAACAAGCTCAGAGGCACCCTTTGGGGATGCAAGGGGATGAGGCTGAAACACATAAAGACCTGGAAAGTGAGAGGGGTCTCCAAGGAAGGAAGAGGGTATGTCCCACTCTGGACCACTGGAGACAAGTTCTCATCCCTGTCTCATTGAGCACTGCAGCATTTGGTAGAAGTTTCTAGAATCTGAGAGGAATGTGATGAAGTCAGAGACATGAGGAAACACCTTCTCAAGTGTCTCGGCTTCCCAGTGTTTTACTTGCTGGTATTTCCTGCTTGCTGTAGGTTGGGCTTAGTTGAGAAATCAAGAACAAAGTTCAGGACCAGAGGACCCATATACCAATCAGGGCCATAAACGGATTTGCTGCCCCAGGGCTTTCATTCCTCCTCAGCAGGCTGCTCCGCTCTGTGCAGCTGAAATCTGGAAGAGATGAGGGAGTTAAGGTCTCCAGGGAAGCCCTTAAGAAATGGAGGGACAGAGATGTGTGGGTAAATGTGTGAACCTCCCCAGCTTCGACTGGAACAATTCTGAGGTTTGGTTTTCATGGTTTTTCAGAGGATTCCCGAGATGGATTTACCCCAGTTGCCCATAGTATTAACCAGTTAATATACTGGTATTTCCCCCTCTTCAGGCTCATTTCCCCACTCCCTTCTTTCTGATTCCCTGGAATCACCCTCCACATAAATGACCTACCAGAGTCTTTGTCTCAGCGTATGACTTTAGAGGACCTGCAACTATGATACTTGCCATCTAGGTATTTTTTTCTTAAAAAATTTGATGTGTTTCCTTTATGAAACTAGTACATGTTCACCACTGCAACTTTTAAAAAATATAAAAAGGAGTAAATATTCCCATTACCAAAAGACAACCACTATTATTTTTTAGCATTTCTTACTTTTGTGTTTATGGTTTAACTGTGTTATTGTAAATCTAAACCACTAAAATAATTATTCTACTTATTAGTTTATGATTTAATTATAGAAATTCAGTCTATTCTTAATAATGCATGTCAATATGGGAAAAATAGATTTTAAAAACACTTCTGTAATAGTGGGATCAAGAGTGTTTGGAAAGTGACTCACAGGATATAAACTAGAAAAGGTTGTAAGCTATTACTTTAGAGATGGCATTTTCAGAAATGAAGGGAGGGAACATTGCCAGAACATTAATTAGCAAGGGCATGTTAGCGAGAAGAACCAAGGATGCTTAGCCAATGCTGGTCACTTGATCTGGAGAGGAGCTAATGTTGGATGTTGATTGCTTGGTCCAGAAGTTTGAACTTGGCAGAGACAGAAAAGATTTCTAAGCAGGAGGAAAAAGAATAAAGTATATTGGGAAGATTAATTAGGTAAAATATACAAAATTGATGGGGTAATGAAGTCAGGAGGCTGCAGGAAGCCAAAGCCTATGTTTTAATCAGGGAGGTACTTCAGTACTGGAATAAGGTGCATTCCCTTCTAAATGGTGAAAAATCGGTCACGTGGGAGGATGACCTTTGCGTATTCTTGAAGTCAAAGGGAGGAAGCACTCCTCCTCTGGTCCATCAGGTAGCAAATTCCTGCTAAAACTGGAACAAACTGTAAAGTAAAAATTCAACTGTGTAAATCTTAAAGCTCTAATTGGCTTTATTGAAGAACTTATGAATCAGGTAGCATCCCACCTAGCAAGTAGAAAGGAGCTCTACTGAGCTGCTGAAAATGAAAAGTTTTTAAGAGGGGAAGGGAAGGAGAAAGAGAGGGAGAGTCCCCCCCGCCAGCCAGGGCGAAAAGTTTTTTTTTTAAAGATTTTATTTTATTTATCTTTAGAGGGGAAGAGAAAGAGAGAAATATCAGTCCATGGTTGCCTCTTGTGTATTCCCTGCTGGAAACTGGCCTGCAACCCAGGCATGTGCCCTGACTGGGAATCAGGGCACATGCCTGATCCTTTAGTTTGCAGGCCTGCGCTCAATCCACTGAGCTACACCAGCCAGGGCTGAAAAGGAAAAGTTTCTTAGAGGCAGAGAGGTAGCAGGACAAAAAGAAAATTATTAGCAGAGAATGCATTATTTTAGGCAAGGTTGTCCTCCTAAGGGGTTTATCAATGGCTTGCCTGCTAGTGCTGACTGGAAATTCCAGGTTTGCTGGTTAAAAGTCACATTTCTGGGGAAAGTTGAAACTGTAATTAGGTTACATATTAAGTCTTGATTTGCTGCTGTGGGACCTAGCACACGTGACTTGACTTTGAGCCTCTTGTCTCTTTTAACAAATCTGTTATCTCTCAGAGCATACCCAAGGAGCCAACTTCATGAGCATTATTCTCATGACACTAACTAAAGAAATTGAGATGGTATAAACCGCTATGGAAGGGAGGGAGTCACTGGGCAGGGCATCTCTGATAGGGGGAATGGGGGTTTTTAGAGCCCCTTGGCTTTCCTTAAGCCAGAGTGAATTAGTCCTTAGAACCATTCTATTGCCTTTTCCCTGATTCCTTTCACATCAAAGCAAAATTCTTACTAACATTTTGCCTCCTATATTCCTTAATGCCAGGAAGAGAGAGTTCTGGAATGTAGGCAGGAACATACCTGTCTTTGAAAAGTAGTCTTTTCATGGTAAATTATTTATCTTTAGAGGGGAAGGGAAGGAGAGAGGGAGAGAAATATCAATGTGTGGTTGCCTCTTGTGCGTACCCTGCTAGAAACTGGCCTGCAACCCAGGCATGTGCCCTGACTGGGAATCGAACCAGCTACCCTTTGTTTTGCAGGCAGGTACTCCATCCACTAAGCCACACCAGCCAGGGCTGGTTGATTTTTTTTAAAGATTTTATTCATTTACTTTTTTAGAGAGAGGGGAAGGGAGAAAAAGAGTGAAAGAAACATCCATGTGTAAGAGATACATCAATCAGTGGCCTCTTGCAGGCCCCCAACTAGGAAACCTGGCCCCCACAACTTGGGTGAGCACCCTGATAGGGAACCAAACGAGTAACCCCCTGGTTCTCATGCCGGCACTCAAAGCACTCAGCCACACCAGCCAGGGCCAGTGGTTGATTATTGTATGACTGGGGATTGAACCTACAACCTTGGTATATCAATCAGGACGATGGTCTAACCAACTGAGCTATGTGTCCAGGGTTAATTCTATGTAAGTCCTTTTTGAGTATATAAATGCTGGGAAGCCCCCCCCGAGTTAAGAATTTCCAACAAAAGTTGAGTTGAGGGTTAGGCCTTTGGTTGCAGTGAGTAAGCCAGGCCTCGCATAGGCATCCAGACTGCATCTGGGGCTGCTTAGGAAACTCTAAGAGTAAAACATATTTGAGGTAGTAGTGACTTAGATAATGGTAGAAATAATAAGGTGGTGAGAATTGGTCAGATTCAGGATACGTTTTGAAGACAGAGCTGAAAGAATGAATTAAATGAGATAAAGAAGAATAAAGGAAGACCCCTGGGATGTTGACCTGAGTGACTAGACAAATGTTGGTGTCCTTTACTAAAATGAGGAACACTGAGAAAGCAGTATATGAGTGCTTTTTTGACAAGTTGAATTGGAAATCCCTCTCCGACATAAAAGAGGGGAGCCAAGCTGACTGCTGGGTATATGAGTCTGGAAGCCAGTGGTGAGATTGGGGCTGTATAAATGTTTAAGGTCCTGAAACTGGGTGAACTTACCCAGGGAATAAGTGAGACAGAGAAATGAGGACCAAGGTTCTGTTCTGCCCTGCAACATTGAGAAGTCAGGAAAAGGCCCTGGCTGGCGTGGCTCAGTGGATTGAGTGCTGGCCTGCGAACTAAAGGATTGCTGGTTTGATTCCCAGTCAGGACACATATCTGGGTGTGGGCCAGGTCCCCAGTAGGGGATGCGTGAGAGGCAATCACAGTGATGTTTATCTCCCTCTCTTTATCCTTCCCTTTCCTTGCATCTAAAAAAATTAAATCTTTAAAAAACATTAAAAATTTTTTAGCTAATTTCAGAGAGTATACATTTGTTTCTCTTTTTTGGTTAATAAAAATTTATTAAAATTTAAAGTTATTTGATCTTCTAGCCCATGAGCATCCATCCAGCTGCCTTTCAACTTGGTCTGTGAGCTATGGGGTCATAAATGCCTGGAAATCTTCAGGATAAGAGGTTTGCCATTGCTGCAGGCCTTGTAGCCAACCCAACGGTTCACACCTTTATTTATTTATTTTATTCATTTACTTTTTATTTTTTAATTTTTTAAAACTGTATTTTATTGCCCTGGCTGGTGTAGCTCAGTGGATTGAGCGCGGGCCTGCAAACCAGAGTATTGCGGTTTGATTCCCAGTCAGGGTACATACCTGGGTTGCAGGCCAGTTCCCAGCAGGGGACGCATGAGAGGCAACCATACACTGATATTTCTCTCCCTCTCTCCTTCCCTTACCCTCTAAAGATAAATAAAATCTTAAAAAAAAAATATATATATATATATATAATTAATTTGGCCATTACAGTTATCTCATTCCCCCCTTCATTCCCCTCCACCCTGCACACCCCCTCCCACCCACATTCCTCTCCTTTAGTTCATGTCTATGTGTCATAAGTTCTTTAGCTTCTACATTTCCCACACTACTCTTGCCCTCCCCTTATTTTTTGCCCACTGTCTATGCTACTTATTCTCTGTACCTTCTTCTCCCCCTCCTCCTCCCACTCCCCTGTTGCTAACCCTCCATGTGATCTCCATTTCTGTGGCTCCACTCCTGTTTTAGCTGTCCACTTAGTTTGCTTTTGTTTTAGGTGTGGTTGTAACTGTGAATTTGCTGTCCTTTCACTGTTCATCTTTTTTATCTTCTTTTTCTTAGATAAGTCTCTTTAACATTTCATATAAGGACTTGGGGATGATGAACTCCTTGAACTTGACCTTATCTGAGAAGCGCTTTATCTGCCCTTCCATTCTAAATGAAAGCTTTGCTGGATAGAGCAATCTTGGTTGTAGGTCCTTGCCTCTCATGACTTGGAATACTTCTTGCCAGCCTCTTCTTGCCTGCAAGGTCTCTTTTGAGAAATCAGCTGACAGTCTGATAGGAACTCCTTTGTAGGTGACTATCCCCTTATCTCTTGCTGCTTCTAGAATTCTCTCCTTCATTTTAACCTTGGTGTGTTCTTCCTTGGATCCACCTTCTTTGGGATTCTCTGAGCTTCCTGGATTTCCTGGAAGTCTATTATTTCCTTTGCCAGATTGGGGAAGTTCTCCTTTATTATTTGTTCAAATAAGTTTTCCACTCATGGCTGTTCTTCTTCCCCTTCTGGTACCCCTACAATTCGGATATTGGAATGTTTAAAGATGTCCTGAAGGTTCCTAAACCTCTCCTCATTTTTTTGAATTCTTGTTTCTTCCTCCTTTTCTGTTTGGTTGTTTCTTGCTTCCTTCTGGTCCACTCCATTGATTTGAGTCCCAGTTTTCTTTCCATCACTATTGGTTTCCTGTGTATTTTCCTTTGTTTCACTTAGTTTAGCCCTCATTTTTTCATGTAATTTGTGACCAAAGTCAACCAGTTCTGTGAGCATCCTGATCATCAGTGTTTTGAACTGTGCATCTGATAGGTTGGCTATCTCTTTGTCGCTTAAAAGTATTGGCTCTGGGGCTTTGATTTGTTCTTCTAATTGAGCCATTTTTGGTCAGGTGGCTCCTGTAATGTATGAGTGGTGGACACTTAGGTATTCGCCAGGGTAGGGCAACCCAGTGTCTGGGTTGTGATGCTGTATGTGGGGGCAGGGTCAGAGAGGAAACAGTGGTACTTGTTCTGTTCTCTCTAAGATTTCAGTCTCCTCTGCCGCTTCCCACAAGCCAACACCTTTTCAATAGATGCTTTTAAGCTTTATTTCCCGTTGCTGGGGCCCTGGGCTATGCAGTCTGTCTTGTTGCCCATTCTTGCCTAGTTTATCTACATCCAAATGTATGACCACAGTCAGCCCCCCGCCTGCCTGTGCTCCTGGGTCTGGCTGCCACTGCATTTTCCTGCCGAGATCCCTCTCCACCGGCCACCGACTCTGCCCCTCTTACCAGTCTAGTTGAATGATTGTCAGACTTTCGTACAGTTCAATTTTCTGTGTGTTCTGGCTGTGTTTTTGTTTCTAAATATTTGTTGTCTTTAATTTTGGTTGTGTGAAGAGGCACAGTGTTTCCACCTACGCCTCCATCTTGGCTGGGAGTCTATTCCCACACCTTTATTTTAAATGTCTCCAAAATGTGCACCCCAAGCATGCCATCCACAGATGAAAATGTGTATCCCACAAGGATAAAAGAATTAAAGGTAGTCCAGACATGTCAAAGACTCAAGTCCACCATTGTAACTTCCAGGTGGTTCTCTTTAGTGCCTGTCTGCCCATGACAAGAGGATGATGCTTGCACTTTAGGACCCCAGCAGCTGGTCCCCTTCCTTTTGTAACCAGGTGCAGCCAAGAGGGGGGCCCCAGATAGGGATTTGTAATGGGGTCCAAAACTCAAGGTGTCCAGGAAATATTAGAAAAATATACATAAGATGTCCTCACCCCCACAAGTCTGAGATGGGGGAATGGGACACATGGCAGTAGGGCCATCTAGAGCTGTGTTGTATAATTTCTGGCATGGTCATTTAACATATCTATAACCTTTAACTGGTTTCATGAATATGTTAAATAGCTCTGGATTTGAGTCAGGGGGATGGAAGTGACTTCTGCCCAAGATGCAGCTAGAAGGCAACTCCTCCTGGTTACAGCACCTGTGTGAGAGCTTGGAGAAGATTGGTTCCATGCCATGAGGCCACACCTGCCCAGACTTAAGATGGCAGCCCAGTAAACTTGGAATAATACAGGAATGCTGGCAGGTATAACTGATTGTAGGAGGAGTCGGAAATGGGGCTGCAGAGGAAGATTGGCGTGCGGATTTAAACCCAGACATGGAATAATAGGAGGGAGAACCACTCAGCTTTAGCAGAGTGGGGACTCCGTGGCTTTGGCGAGAGTCAGAACCACACGGCTTTGGGGTGGTCCTTTTTGCCACGTGGCTTAGGAAGGAAAAGAGACTGACTGGAAGAAAAGGGGTGAAAGGACTCTTGCTGGGGGATCACGAGAAGGTGCCACATGGTTTTGGATTAACTGGAGATCATGGTGGTGACACAGTTGATGGTGCCAGGAGCCTGAATCACAGACTTCTACTTCTTTCCTAAAATACGGTACCCCAGATTAGGGCAGAGGGAGAAGGAAGGACTGCGTGCATCTGTGGGTATTCTAAAGGACTTTAGTATTTTAATGAAGACATTAAGTCACTACTCTAAGTCTGTATTGCTTTTAAATAAATAATTCCTTTCCTTTTCACAAATCTCTGGCATTGAGAGATGTCTTTTCTCTGGTGGCAGGCATAGTGAACCTAGTGGGGGGTCCTTTCAGTAACAGTATTTGTACACCCCCCCTTGGGTCTGTTCTGTAACACTTGGGCACAGAACTAGAAAACAGACAGAAAGAATATCCAGTGAAACTTACTATGCAGCCACATTAAACATTAACGTCCTAAATATTTAAACTAAAAAGTAGAATTTCTTCAGAAATCTCTTCTGTCCACCACTCTTAAACCACCACAGGCTTAAAGACAATGTACACTTCACTAAGACCAACAAAGGCTGTTGAATCACTGAATGAGGATATACAGAGAGGTGTACTACTCAGGAGATTTGGCGGTAGTTGTGGATGCCTAGATCGTCAGGCTGGGAACTGAAATCTCACAGCCCTGAACCTCCAACCTGGAGGCAGCCCGACTACAATGGTTGTGAATCAACCAGGATGGTTATTTAGATACAATTGTGTTTAAATCCTTGCTGTGGCCTTTGATAGCTGTGTGGCCTTGGGCAAATAGAGTTTAAATTCATTTCTAGAGCAAGGTGAAGGGAGGGAGAAAAAGGGAGAGAAACATCAATTAGTTGCCTCTCACATGGTCCCAAACAGGGACCAGGCCTGCAACCCAGGCATGTACCCTGACTGGGAATTGAACTGGCAACCTTTTGGTTCCCAGGCTGGTGTTCAACCCACTGAGCCACCTCAGCCAGGGTGATATAGCCCAGACACTTTGAAATCGCCAGATTCATTTCCACTCACAACTCTTCTAAAACAACTCCTCCCAACTTCTCTCCTTCCCCCCATAAAAAGCAAACCCCTTCTTTGTTCTAGGGACTTGTCTATGGTTCCAGAGAAAATTCCTCTGCTATTTCAGAATAAACACATTTTGCTGGAAAATAACTAGCTCTTTGTCTTATTTAAGGTCAACAGATTAAATGACACAATGGATGTAAAGTGCCTGGCAGTACATAGTAGGAACTTTGTGAATGGTGGTGATTATTATTTGTATTCAGATTAAACTGCTACAAGCTAGGCTGGGGGAGGAGAACTATCCTCTATGCACCCAGTTAAGCTGCTGAAATCCTTACCCAGACCCTAGAGCAGGGATGTCAAACTCATTTTCACCAGGGCCGCCATCAGCCTCCTGGTTGCCCTCAAAGGGCTGCAATAATTTTAGGACTGTATAAATGTAACTGCTCCTTAACTGCTAAGGAGTTGAAATTACATTCAACCCTTTGAAGGCAACCACAAGACTGAAGTGGCCCTTTGTGAAAATGAGTTTGACACCCTTGCTAGACAGATAGCAGGATCCCTGAATGGAGGAAGATTCTGTGGAAAGGTCACACCCTCTCTCTGTGTCTGTCTGTCCTTCTCACACAGGTGGATGGGATAGGGGACTCAAGAGTTGGAAAATTTTAATTTAAGGCAAATAGTTTATAAGCCTGGTAAGTAATGCATATGTTAAAGCTATAGTTTCAGAAACTGCAGATAAGGCCCATCCTGGCTCTCCTGAGAGACTGCCAACTTCCTGGGGGCACCTCTGAAGATTACCGCCTGGAGAACAAGTGCAAGCATCCTGGCCTTTGTCCTCCAGGGAGAGGCAGATAACTGCCAGCCCCTGGGAACAGCTAACTGCCCAGGGCAAGAATACTGCAGGTGTTTTTTTTTTTTTAATCTAACTTTCTTTACATTTAAAAACCCCTCATCACACTTTGTTCTCTGTTATAAAAAGGCTGGCTTGAAAGGAAATGTAAGATGGTCTCTTAGGGTACCAACCTGCTGTCTTCTCAGATCGCTGTCAATCCAAATAAGGCGCCCATAAGGTTCAATCCCTCTCTGCTTACTGGGTTCGGTATGTGACAGGCAGCACGAATGCCAGTCTTTTCTGGTTTCATGTGCACACATTTATGTAGCACTATAGGTGTTGGTGTAGAAGCTGTAATTCTATCAGGGCAGGAATCAGTCACACAGGTCAATGCTGCATTAAAATGGTGGAAAGGACGCTGCAGCCAAGTAAAACCTTTGGTCTGACGCTGGAAAAGAGGGGGGAAGAGGATGGAGTAGTGTGGGCAGGGCCGGCAAGGCAAGGCAGAACCACAGCAGGAAGCAGACAGATTAAGTCATATGACAGTGCGGATTTCTCCCGTGAAATTCACTTCCCAATTTTACATCCTTCCATTGCACATCACCCACAGAGGCCACTCTGTGCTGAAAGTGGGTAGAAGTGATTGATTTATTCATTCAATTGACAAACCTTTAAAGCTACCTACCATATGCCAGGAATTTCCTGGAAGGATAACCAGTTGCTGGTCAGGGAGTTAGAGGTAGCTGGAAGGGGTGGTCTGAGCAGAGGAACTATGTCCTGAGCTGTGGTGGACTGGAGTAGGCGGGATGTTGCATTCCAGGGACCATATGCGGTTTGATAAGAAGGGAACATGGGGTTCCTAGGAGAAAAGTTGGGGGGGGAACTGAAGAAGGAAGATGAGGCCACTTCATAAAGTGCCAAAGATGCCACGTTAAATGTCTACATAGTTAACTAACCATTTGGGGAGGGGGAGTTGGAGTCCTTCCTTACACTATACACAAAATAAGTCTCAGAAGGTTTGAATATTAAATGAACAAATAAAAAATAAGAGACTATGTTTATAATCTTGGGATGCAGGCCTTTCTTAATTTTAAAACCAAAATTACAAATTATAAAGGAAAATATTGACAGTTTTCACTATCTAAAAGTGAAAGTTTTCCAGCAAAAGTCAGCATAAAAGAGATTAAGAGACAAATGCCCAAGTAGAAGGAAGACTCTAGTATTTAATGGTCAAAGAATTCACATCTTACCTTGTAAAGAACTGCTATAAATCATTAAGAACAAGGCACATATTTTGATTAAAAAATAGGCAAAGTTCTTAGCAGTTGGTCCTCAAGAGAAGAAATAAAAATAGCTATGAAATGTGAAAGGACAAAGCCATGTGAACACATGCCATTTGTTATCTTGGTACCATTTGCCAAGCAGGCCTATGACTTTATTAAATGTAACTGCCATCTTACTCTTTTGACCTTGTCCCCAGGACTTGTCCCCAGGACTGGAAATACCTGGAAAGCAAGAAAATGCAATGGAACTAACCGCTCCCTACAGCCTCAGGCAGAAGATAAGATTGGAATAAACTGCTGCCTGTGTAAAAACAGCCTAGGGGCCATGCACCACCCACTACCTCCCCCTCCTTTTTAATCCAATAAAAGCTCAAAGCACCCACCTAGCCCTTTTCCTCTTTTGGGAAAGTAAAATAAAACCTTTACTCTCTGCACTTTTTGTTTTTGTGAATTCTTTCACAACCAGGGTCACCGACCACCTTAACAAATAGGTTATTCAAACACATTAATAATGAAAGAAGTGCAAATCACTTTTCCCATTAGATTGATAAAATTAAAAATGTCAAGCCCTACTGTTGGGTACAGTATGAAAAAAGGGATCTACTTAGATACTATTGGAAGTGCAGATAGTATATAATCTTTATAGGGTAATTTGGTAATATGTATTAAAATTTTAAATGTGTATCCCTTCTGATTCAGCAAATCTAAAGAATTTAGCCAAAGGAAATAATAAAATGTGGCAAGGATCACTGTGTTGTTTATAGGATAAAAACTACCCAAATGTTTGTAAGAAGGGAATTGGCAAAAGAAATTATTGTGCATTTGTACAAGAAAAACCTGTACAGTCCTGAGGACAAAGTAGATCTGTAAGTGCTGCCCTGGGAAAACGTCTGTTAGGGGGTTGGTGATGTGGGTGTCACAAATTCAAAACTTTCACAACCTTCACAAACCTTCCTGCAACTTTCACAAACTTTCTTTTAAAAAAAAAATGTTTTATTGTTGTTCAAGTAACAAGCTTTCTTATCCCTGTAGAAATAACCATCTTTAAAATAAATCACTTTGAATCCTGTTCCTTCAAAATTGCATCTCCATGCCTCCTGCCTTCTATTATTAAAACCATACAATTTCTAAGCCCTGGCTGGTGTGGCTCAGTGGATTGAGTGCGGACCCGTGAACCAGACGATCGCACTCGATTCCCAGTCAGGGCACACGCCTGGGTTGCAGGCCAGTTCCCAGCAGGGGACACACGAGAGGCAACCATACATTGATATTTCTCTCCCTCTCTCCTTCCTTTCCCCTCTAAAAAATAACTAAATATAATCTTAAAAAAAAAACCATACAATTTCTTTCCATCTTAATTTGAACTTAACTTTTAGAAACCTTTGTTTCCACAATGACCAAAAAGTAAGCAACCAGCATTCTCTAGATTTGAAACTGGAAAAGACCGACTTCTGTGCTGTCACACACGAGACCAAATCGTTGGTGTCCTCCCAGGAGGTCAGCTGTCTCTCAGGAGAGGCAGGATGGGCCCTATCTGCAGTTTCTGAAATAGCTTTAACATATGCATTCCTTAGTAGGCTTATTAACTCTTTAGTCTAAAATGTCCAACTCTCGAGTCCCCTATCAGAGTGACTTGTGAACACATTTCATGACCATTAGAAACAGGTTCCTGTCTCGGCAAACGCACTCTGACTTTCGGGAAACACACCTCCAGTAAAGCACAAGACATTTATCTGCAGCTCCAGATTCATTCCACAGCCGCTTGGTAATAAAAAGCCAAGCGATGGTGGCCGATGGACTCACAAGCGTAGGTAGGGTGCTGTAGGAGGGGCAAGGTTTCCACTAACACTGCGAGGGTCTCTGGCCCCGAGTGGAGTTTGATAGTAGTCCTTGCTATAAGTGAAAAAAAAAAAAAAAAAAAAAAAAAAAAAGCCAAGAGAAAGTCTAGCAATCTACATTTTGGTATTTCATGTTACTTCAAAAAACCTGGATATTCGATAACTTTTATCAGAATTTACTACTTTAGAAATGAATAGCTGAAATAAGTTAACTTGACTTGCTCAGCTATAGCTAAGGTTTCCCCCCTTTTGATACGAATTATCTCCCCAAACCTTTTATTTTAAAAGATGGTCTAGACAAGAGTTCTTGAAGAAGACCAGGTATTTGCATTTCAAAAATGTAGGGAAAGAAAAGCAAGCTTCTCCTAGAAGGACTTTGGTTCCATCAGGGGAAGGGGTGGAAAAGTTTAAAATGCCCCTTTTTTTCTCTTCATTGAGAGGCAGTCCCAATTTTCCCCAGGATTTAGCAGTTCAAAGGTTTCCAGGAGGAGAATACAGAGTGTTTTACAGTCTGGGAGGGGGGTGAGATTTTTTCCCCCCTCTTTGTATTCTTGTTTTTACTTAATGCGGGCACAGTGGAGCTAAGCCTAGACTCCAAACAGGAGTTGAATGCATGACTCAGGGTAGGCAGGTAAGAAATAGATGGAGACAATTAGAATCCTCTCTCCAAACCTCACAGAGACAGGGTTAGGGGGTTAGCCCTGGTCAAGCTTCCACTGCCCACTGTTCCCCTAGTCCCAGGTCTCAGGAAGCCAGAGGAGAGGGAGAAATAGAGAACATCCCCATATGGGCCACCAAAATGTTAGGGTGGTTGGTGATGCAGGCTGTAAAAGAATTCACAAAGAGGAGAAAGTGTAGAGAATAAAGTTTTAATCTCTCTCAAGAAAGGAGACATGGTGTGGAGAGATACACCAGCACTGAGGGTTGGGGGCTTTGAGCTTTTATTGGATTATAGTTGCATTAAAAGAGGGGGGTGGCTGTTGTGGGGCCCCTGGGCTGTTGGGGCTGCAGTTGGTTCCAATGATACCTCCCATCTGTATCTGTAGGGAGAGGTTAGTCACGTTCTGTCTTGCTTTCTAGTACCTAATTTCCAGTCTTGGGGTCATAAGCTCAGAAGAGTGAAATGGGAGTCATGTTTAACAAGGTCGAAAGGCCTGCTCAGCAAATGGTGCCATGATAGCAATTGGCAATGACTTTATCCTTTCAATGTCCATGATATGTTGTTAAGTGGAAAAGCACAAACAAACAAAAAAGGTTACAAAAGGCAGGTTTGGCATTAGATGTGTTCAGCTCATTCAGCCTCAAAGATCAAAGTCCTAAGGCTGCAGAAGGCCAGGGTGCCAGTTCCTGTCCCTGGATCACGGTTGTGCAACCTCAGGGAAGAGTCCGGCCATGAGCCTGGCATAGGGGTGGGGATTTGTTCTGCTGCTGCTTTAGCCATTACGGAGCCCAAAGGCCAGATCCCTGCAATGGAGCCTGGATTTCCTTCTCTAAGCAGAATAAGGGTGAGGGTCAAAGTCTCTTGTAGGTACTGGTGCCCTTCCCCCTTCGTTAGGGTAAGAAGGCGACTTCTTTGAATTCTGTTAGTGCTGGTCTTTTGGAATCTGACCTTCTTTTACCAGGAAATCTAGCAGATAAGCCTTTGCCATAAGGGTACCCTTTCAGTTGGGGCATAAATGGGAGGCAACCAATCAATGTTTCCCATGTTGGTGTATCTCTTCCTCTCTCCCTTCCTTCCCTTTCTCTAAAAATAAATAACTTCTTTAAAAAAATTCTCCAGTGAAAACCCCCATGCTGACTCTTCCCTACCTAACGTATTAGGGGCCAAATTCTTTTTTTTTTTTTAAGATTGTATTTATTTACTTTTAGGGAGATGGGGAGGGAAGAAGAGGGAGGGAAACATCAATGTGCAAGAGATACACTGATTGCTTGCATCTCGAATGAATGTCCTCCACTAAGGAACCTTGGACACAACCCAGGCACATGCTGTAACTGGGAATTGAACATGCAACCCTTTGGTTTGCAGGCCTGGGCTCAATCCACTGAGCCACACAAGCCAGGGTGAAGCCCAATTCTTAAACACTTAAAAAAAAAAAAAAAAAAAAGAATGCCTGCAGTTTTTTGTTGTTGTTTTCTAGAAAGGGGGAGGACAGAAGTCACAGTGTAATTCCCAGGCTCACATAGTGCCATATACAAGTAAAGTTCCCTCCAGTTAGCAATTCAAGCCACCATCCAGACAAGAGTGGCTGTGGTTGGCTCAGTTTTAGTGGAGCTGAGCCACAATGCTCTGTACCCCGGGAACTCAGAAAGTAATAGGAAAGGAGGGCTGTTTTTAGTTGTATATTTAGTCTTCCTTGTAGCCTATAGTGGAAATCAGCAGGAACCTCAGTTCTTGAAAGTGGGGAAATTGAGACTGATTCATTCAGCAAAGATGTTCAGTACTTTCTCTGCTCTCCAAAGGAATGAGGGATTTACATACTTAAGACCACACTGATACCAGTGAACAGGGTGTGGACAGAATCCCATCAGTCTCTTGGCTCCAGGTGGTTCCCCTTTGCATTCTCATCATACTCCAAATACAATCAGTGGATTGAGCACTGACCTGTGAATGAAAACAAGGGTCACTGGTTTGATTCCAAGTCGCTGGTTTGATTCCAAGTCACATGCCTGGGTTGCTGGCTGGGTCCCCAGCTGGGGACACGTGAGAGGAACCACACATTGATGCTTCTCTCCCTCTCATTCTCCGTCCCTCCCTCTCTCTGAAAATAAATAAACTAAAAAAATATAACAACTGTACTTGAACCATTAAAATTTATTTTAAAAATAAGAAAAAATACAATCACTCGAGGTGTGGCCAGTCCCTCGAAACCATTCATTCATTTATTCCACATTCCTTGAACACCAACTGCTTGCCAGCCAATTGCTGGCCACTGGAGAAGCAGAGGTAAAGATGTGGCCTTGCCCTCCAGGAATAGTTAGTCTAATGCAGTCGTTCTCAATCCGTTTTCTCTTCAATGCTTTGAGGTACTTCCTATCACCATAACATTTATCTATTAAGATCAGGGTCCTTGTAGGAGACATAAAAAGGAATAATCAATAATTATAGAATGATGTGATAAGTACCAACATTGATAGAAATAAACAGAGTATAGCAGAAATGGCCAGAGGGGAAATAGAGGCAGGGTCCTCACCATTACAATCTAACAGAGAACTTAATAGAGGAGGCTAAAAGCAAAACTCACACATTGACCCAGGAACTTGGAGCCTGGTCCCATAAGGCTGCCAGGCATCCTGAACAATAAGTGAAACTATGATAATGTAGGAGAGGGGGGACCCCTTGAAAGCCTGTGTGTATCATCTCCGCTAGCTGGGAAAAGGGAAACCTTGAGACTGTATATTCATTTCAAGGCTTGGAAAGGAGAAGGGAAAGGAGTCTACAGCTCCCAAAGAAAAAAAACCATAAAACAACTTTGGCTAATTGCCTGCCTCCTATCACGTAAGCAAAATGAACAAATAGACTCTAGAGCAAGATAAGGATTCGGGCTGACAGACTCACAGTCATACCTAGGTTTGGGTTGTCATGTCTCCCCAGGGGAAGCTGGCACCACTTCTACAAGTCAATCAAAATGTTACTTCTTTGCCCCCACCCTACCAACTATGTAAGTCCTCAGAACAAGGGACTCTCTCTCTTCTCTTGGCCTCTCCGCTGTTTTGGCCACTGGCCTCTGGCCACCCTGCTTTTGCCACCCCTGCTTTAGCTTCCCTTGCTTTGCTTTCCTTTTAGAACTCAGCATTAATAAACTTTGCTTGCACACTAGTAGGCTCCCTGGCCTGTAATTCTTTACTGGGTCAGTGAGAAGAACTGAGTTTTGGGGAGTTTCTCCTGTAACAGAAATACAGAGGAAGGAGTACTGAAAATCATATTGGGGATGGAAGGGGAGGGGGTGTTGTCAGACGGGATATTAAGAAGCTAGGAAAATTTCTCTGCAAGTGGAACAGGGAAACTGAGACAAAGAGCTGAACATAACAGGGAGCAATTACAACCAGGTGCAGATTGTCCCCAGGGCAAGGGTCCCATGTGCTTATCAGGGGGCAAAACTGGGGAAACAATGACCTCACCCCCAGGGTAACCCCTTCTCTCCTGGCCTTTCCTCCCTGGAAATGGCATCCAGGAAGTATCATCTAGGCCACAGTTGTATTTCAGCTCCAGGCCCAGAAAAGTAGCAAAGCCGCTTGTCCCAGGCTTATCCCCGAGCCCGTTCCTAAATCTACCATTTTCTCTGGCTTCCCATTGAGCCTAGGCTCTCCCAGCCTAGGTTCTCCAGTTGCTTCTTCTTTGCTAAGCTCTTCCTTGTTTCACTGTCCCCAGGTTTAATAAATGGATCCTCTCTGTCACCTGGACTTGTGTTGTGAAATCTTTCCTACACAAAGTTCAGAACCAACATACTACCGCTGGCCTTAGGTAGACTTGCTCCAGAATGGTGACAACTGAGGCTAGATTTTATTTATTTTCAGAGAGAGGGATAGCAAGGAAGAAAGAGAGGAAGAGAAACATCCGTCAGTTGCCTCTCTCATGGCCTCCACCTGGGGACCTGGCCCGAAACCCAAGCATATGCCCTGACTGGGAATCAAATCAGCAACCTCTGGCTTTTCGGGCTAATGCTCAATCAACTAAGCCACGCCAGTCAGGGTCCAAATATAGTTTTATAAACTGAATTCTTGTAAATTTAAGGATTCCAGTGTTCTCTCAGGACTGTTAAATGTAAGGTTTTCTTTGAGTGATAATTAAAAAAATTAACATAACCATATTCTGAATCATCTGGTGTCCTCATAACTGAGTGCTGCCCTGTGATTTTGATTTCTATAATTGCATGTGTTGTTACAATTACATGGAAGCATTTACCTTTAATGGCTTATGGGTTTGACTTTAATGGTTTACAGGTTTAACTGTAATGATTTATAAGTATACGGCAGGCTGCGGTTAGCAGGTTGTAATGTTAAAATGATCACTGTTCTGGGACTTCTGCTTTATACTCAATGTTGAATTGCCTTACCTGTGGTAGCTCGTTGCTGTCTACCACAGCAAATCAGTACAGTGATGTAACTACTGCTTTGTTAAGTGAAGTCCAGATGATGTCAAAGAGCACTATATGAACAAAGGTTTCATGCTAGCTTGGACACAAAAATGGTAGGAGAACTGAGTCATCATCAACAAGGCATAGGCAGTATAGGTGTGTAGAACCTGAAGGAGGATGCACTGTAGCATTAGGACTGTATTCATGTTCATGGAGGATACTGCTTACAGAAAACTCATCTTGGATATCTCATCTTACAATAATAGTTTATTTGCAGCAAGAGTAGTAATAATTACTAAAGAAAACATTTTCATCACTGAGCCACACCACTGAGCCACACCAGCCAGGGTTCAATTATTTTTTCAAAATATCTTTTATTGGCCTTGGCTGGTGTGGCTCAGTGGATTGAGCACAGGCCTGTGAACCAAAGGGTCGCCAGTTTGATTCCCAATCAGGGCACATGCCTGGGTTGCGGGCCAGGTCCCCAGTGGGGGATGTGTAAAAGACAAACACACATTGATGTTTCTCTCCCTCTATTTCTCCCTCCTTCCTCTCTCTCTAAAAATAAATAAATAAAATCTTAAAAAGTATATATATATATTTATTGATCATGCCATTACAGTTGTCCCATTGTCCTCCCTTTATTCCCCTCTGTCCCACGCACCCCCTTCCACCCACTTTTCCCCAGCCCTTAGTTCATGTCCATGGGTTGGACATATAAGCTCTTTGGTTTATACATTTCCTACACTATTCTTAACTTCCCCCTGCCTATCCTCTACCTACTACTTATGCTATTTATTCCCTGTACCTTTTTCCTCTCTCCCTACCCACTCCCCAATGATAACCCTCCATGTGATCTCCATTTCCGTGATTCTGTTCCTGTTCTAATTGTTTGCTTAGTACTTTTTGTTTGTTTTTTAGGTTTGGTTGTTAATAACTGTGTTTCTTGTCATTTTATTGTTCATCTTTTTTGTCTTCTTTTTCTTAGATAAGTCCCTTTAACATTTCATATAATAAGGGCTTGGGGATGATGAACTCCTTGAACTTGACCTTGTCTGAGAAGCACTTTATCTGCCTTTCTATTCTAAATGAAAGCTTCGCTGGATAGAACAATCTTGGATGTAGGTCCTTGCCTCTCATGACTTAGAATACCTCTTTCCAGCCCCTTCTTGCCTGCAAGGTCTCTTTTGAGAAATCCGCTGACAGTCTGATGGGAATTCCTTTGTAGGTAACTGCCTCCTTTTCTCTGGCTGCTTCTAGGATTCTCTCCTTCATTTTAATCTTGGCTAATATAATTATGATGTGCCTTGGTGTGTTCCTTCTTGGGTCCAACTTCTTTGGGACTCTCTGAGCTTCCTGGATTTCCTGGAAGTGTATTGCCTTTGCCAGATTGGGGAAGTTCTTCTTTATTATTTGTCCAAATAAATATTCAATTTCTTGCTCTTCCTCTTCTCCTTCTCGTACCCCTAAATTCAGATGTTGGAATGTTTGAAGATGTCCTGGAGGCTCCTAAGCCTCTCCTCATTTTTTGAAATTCTTGTTTCTTCATTCTTTTCTGGTTGGATATTTCTTTCTTCCTTCTGGGACACACTGTTGATTTCAGTCCTGGTTTCCTTTCTGTCATTATTGGTTCCCTGTACATTTTCCTTTATTTCACTTAGTGTAGCCTTTATTTTTTCATCTAATGTGTGACAAATTCAACCAATTCTGTGAGTACCTGATTACCAGAGTTTTGAACTGTGCATCTGATAGGTTGGCTATCTCTTCATTGCTTAGTTGCATTTTTTTCTGGAGCTTTGATTTGTTCTTTCATTTGGGCCTTTTTTTTTTTTTTTTTTTGTCTTGACACACCTGTTATTTATAAGTAGCGGAGCCTGAAGTGTTCACCAGGGTGGGGCAACCCAGTGGCTGGGTTGTGACGCTGTATGTGGGGGAGGGGTACGAAAGGGAACAATGGCACTTGCTCTGCTTTCTGCTGGATTTCAGTTACTTCCTCCACTTTCTACAAGCAAACTGGGCCCTCCTGGTGCTGTTTCCCGGGCGGGTGGGCTTGTGTACGTTCTAGGGCTTTGTGGGTCTCTTGAATGAACTCTCCTGTGAGGTTGGGAGTTTCTCCCACTGCTGCCTCAACCCCTACAGGTGTTTTCAATCAGTGGTTTGAGGCTTCATTTCCCCAAACTGGGGCCTTGGGTTGTGCGGTCTGTCTGGCTCCCCAGTTTTGCCTGGTTTATCTGCACACAAATGTGGGATTGCCCACTCCACCAGCCACCGCCTTGCCACCAGTCCTCTCTACCTGGCTGCCAGACTCTGCCTTTCCTACTGGTCTGGATGAGTGAGTCTTCTTTAACTCCTTGGTTGTCAGACTTCCATACAGTTCAATTTTTTGTCAGTTCTGGTTGTTTATTGTTTTTAAATTGTTGTTGTCCTTCTTTTGGTTGTTTGAGGAGGCACTGTGTGTCTATCTACACCTCCATCTTGGCTGGAAGTCTGATTTAAATTATTTTCAACACTACATCTAGACAGCCTATTAAAATATTAAATAATCTGAATGAAAATTTTTTTTAATGAAATAATTAAAGTTAACAAATCAAACCAACATTTTTGGGGGGCCCTCAATAATACTGTTCCTTTCACAAGGAACCTCATGCTACTCTCAAGTTTGAGAATATTACTTTAAGATAATAGATGGAGAAAGCTAAATCTTCTGAAGAACTGTACTAGGAACCAGCACTTTGCCCAGCAAAGAAGAGTCATACTTATTTGAATTGGGCAGAGAAAAAAATTTAAGGACTTCGCTGCTAAGAAATAGGGCAAAATATTGAATACGATTCGTGCAAGCACTTTCTCGGTACTTCTCTGACCCCAGGCAATCCTTCCACATGAAGCCCCACATAAAGCCCTCAGCAAGGAGCAGGTTAGTAACAGATTTTGTTTTTATTTAAAGAATTTTAGAGAAAACTTACTAAATAAAAATTTCAGGAGGCAGTTTGTATATGTAATTAATTTCTTAACTTATTCCTCTTCATTTTTATTTTTTGTTACTCTTTCCTACGTGCAATAAACTTAAATGCTGATGGTGGTGACCAAAGAAAATTATTCCTGGTAGAAACAGTTCATCTTCATGAGTGATCCTTTATCCAGAAAATGTTGTTCTTTTTGAGTTACCTTTAATTATTTTTATCCCCCCTCCTACCTTCATAGAAATTCTTTGAGGTTTTAGTCTTAGCTTACCTCTTTCCATTCTCTCAGGAATTTCATTTCCCCCCAGGTTCAAGTATCCATGATATTGTGAATGATTTAAAAATATAATTTATTAATATATTTAACAAATATTTATTGTATCTATTACGTGCAAGGAAACATGCTCCTAAATATTAAAGTTATAACATAATGAACAAGGCAGCTATCCCATAAGCTTCCCCTCATTTTTATGCATTTCCAACTTCTTCCTGGCCATCTTTCCCTGAAATCTTAAATTCGACCTGTCCCAAAGTAGTCTCTTAATTATCTCCTTCAAAATAACCTGTTTCACTGCATTTCTGTAAATTTCACCACTCTTTAGCCAGTTCATCCTATTTAGTGACTCTTCAAAACACTTAATAGATGGTGTCTCATTTATCTTTGCATGTGTGGTACCTAGTAGAGTGTAGGCCACCTGTGAACAGCAGAACAATAAATATGTAATTAAACTACTGTGCTGCTGATTCTAAATCTATATCTCTAATAGTGATCTTTGAATATTTTCCTCCTGGATGTCTTGGTAGTATTTCAATGTTGTTTTCCTCAAACCAAACTGATTATGTTCTCCTTTAAAAGAGGAGTCAGGGGCCCTGGTGTGGTAGCTCAGTTGGTTAGAGCATTGTCCTGAGATGCTAAGGTTGCGGGTTCCATCTGCAGTTAGGGCACACACAAAAATCAGCTAAGGAATGCATAAATAAGTGGAACAAAAAAATTGATGTTTCTCTCTCTCAAAAAAAAAAAAAAACAACTAGAAAAAAAAGAGGAATCAGTAATAGAGTAAACTCCAGAGTTATACAGTCTGGTCATACCACTGTAAGGCACCACTGCACGCCATGGGACACCTTAATGTTCTAGTCTCTGTAATATCACATTAGCATACTTGCCTCTAGCTGGTGCCCCAACCTGGGAACAGGTCCACAACCCAGAAACATGCCCTGACTGGGAATTGAATCAGTTGACCTTTCACACTGCAAGAAACACTCCATGCCTGTCGGAGTGTTCGTCATTATTTTTACCCTCCAACCTCCTTATCCTCAAGTGTTTCGTATGTCGCTGAGCCTACAGAAACATGATTTCTTTCCTTCTTCCAATTCTGCTGCTAATGTCATATTACAGTCCTGAGAATTCTCGTCTGGATCCTTGCAGTAGCTTCCCATTCGATTTCTTTAGGTTCTGATACTATGAAGATGAAAAAACAGGTAAAAATCCTTCCCAGACTACTGCCGAACAAGTCAGGACGAAACAGTGGCATATTTGTAAAAATGGAGATAGAGACATATACAAAGTCCTGTAGAAGGGTAAATGGAAAAATCCCCTCTGCCCCCATTTCTGAAATTGTTACTGTCCTCTAAACAGACCCCACAATCATTTAATTAGACAACAAATATTCAACAGATTTCTTCTCTTTTCTGAACTCTTTGTACTGTTCTTTCATTTTTTATATTCCCATGGGGCTAAATGGTGCCATTTTCCTGGGCCAGCATAACTCTTTCGGTTTTTAAATGAGACAAGCCCAAGTGCTCAGCCCAGGACCCGGCATGTGGAAGATACAATAAATGGTAATTTTCTTTTGGCTGAAGTAGGCCAGCGTGTTGTTGGTTTAATATGCACGTACCATTAATCATCCACTAATAAACTCTGAAATCTATGTCTCCAATGCCTCCTCAAGAAGAAAATGAATAATGGCCAAATAACTGATCAGTCCCAGGCTGGTAAGGGAAAACAAATAAAAAATCACTACTTTTGCAAAATAGGATGATAAGTACCAAAAAAGCTTGAGATGCTTAGCCAGCATGACACAGCACTTTACATTTTCTATCCTGCTATAAGGTCCAAAGGAGTGAGTAGGATTGTGGGGTTGGGGGCAGAAAGGGGGACATGATAGTACTATTTATTAAATGCTCCTATTTTAACATCAGGTGCTCTGTTGTCCCCTGTGGGGCAGAGAGATGGATGTGACCCAACCTTTACCCTCCAGAAGATCAGCCCAGCAAAAAGAGGCAGACAGGTAAACAAGAAAAATAGTTTAATTCTTTTCTGGGGGCTATACAGGCTAGTGTCTGGATACGAAAGAATAATAATCAGCCCTGGCTGGTGTAGCTCAATGGATTGAGCACGGGCTGTGAACCAAAGGGTCCTTAGTTTGATTCCCAGTTGGGACACATGCCTGGGTTGCGGCAGGGTCCCCAGCTCAGGGCCTGTGAGAAGAAAACACACACTGATATTTCTCTCCTTCTCTTAAAAAAAAAGAAAAAAAAAAAAGAAGAAGAATGATCATTACTGGGGGTGAGCAAAACTTAACTTCAGAGGAATTCTGGGGGATGAGTCAAGGTCAGAAATAGCTTCAGAATAAGTAATGCTTCAGTTGAGCTTTTTAAAAAAAGATTTTACTTATTTTCCCAGAGGGGAAGGGAGGGAGAAAGTGGTCGGGATACATGGATGTGAGAAACATTCATCAGTTGTCTTCCCCGCGGCCCCCATCCCAGGAACCGAACCTGCAACCCAAGTCATGTGCCTCAACCGGGAATCCTACCGGGAACTGAACTTCCGGTTTGCGGGAGCTTACCCAATCAACTGATCCACACGGACCTGGGCTTGACCTAGTTTTTTAAACCACAAATCGCAGCAGTGACAAATTTCAAAGATCCATCCAGGCACTGTGAAAAGGATGGATGGGGGGTGGAAAGCATTGTTCCGTAATTGAAACAACTAAGGGGGCTGTCTAAGCATACACTTCGGGGTACTGAGGGTCAGCACTAGGGCAGAGAATGTGAGGACACCCCTGAAAGGGGGGCGCATTATTTGGTTAGTTCACAGGGCTTGGTGTGGCTAAATGTGGTTTTACATTAGCAATAGCGAGACCCTGGTTTGGGTTTTAAGGGCAAGGCACACACCACCATCCAGATCCTGAAGAGATCCAGCATAACGGAGGCCTTAGGGTTTGAAGTCTATCAAAACTCTGCCTCACTCTCTGACTCCAACCGCAGGCTGCGGGTAGGGGGGATTTGCACTTCGGGCACCCGAGCCCGCCCCCAGGGAGGGAAGAGAAAGCGCTGAGTCATTCCGGTTGGGTGTGTGGGATCTGGGCGGGGCTCCGGCCAGATCCCCCTCCTCTCTCCTCCTCCTCCTGTAACGCGACCCTCCCTGACTCTCGCGAGAGCCCTACAGGCTATAAAAGTAGCACTGCATACTTGCACGCGCTTCGAGAGGCTTCTTCCTGACCTGCTTTTCTGGTGTAGGTGTCTCAGAGCCGGTGAGTGTGAAGCCAGTGTGGCCTGGGGGGGGGGGATCGGAGCGCCGAGTATCCTGCTGGTCGCTTTTTATCCCTCCGCTTGGCACGCCCGCCACAACTGGGATTGCTCTGGGGAAGTGGCCCTGTGTGGCCTGCCACCCGAGAGTGGTCAGGCCTTTCGCGCACCTTCACGCAGACCTCCGCTGTGGGTCTCGGGTGAACCTTGAGGCTAAAGTCGGCTCGAGCACCCCCCCCCCCCCCCGCCCCCCCCCCCAACCCAGGCAGAAGGCTCTGATTGGCATGGAAGAGCAGGTTGGTGGTAGTGCTTGCCGGGCTGCTCAAGAAGCTTCTAGAATGGACTGACCTGAGGTCACCCGTTCGTTTTGTGTAGGGGGTTTTGTGTAGGGGTTAAGGCTGTATCCAGTCTTGGGCCGTTACTACCTGTGGAATTTCGGGTATTAAGATTCTCTTACTCGCCCTCATTTTTCCATTTGCGGAATGGGGTTTGTGGTAATCCCAAATGCCCTCATTAAAGACTTACGATGATTTCCGAAGTGCTGTGGTGGAAGTGGTGATGGGAGTGGCAGGACCTTAAGGGGTGGTGGGTGGGGAGCGTATTTTTCGCCAGGGAGGTTCCTGGTTAGATCTGAAGAGGCCCAGTGGGCTGGAAGTCTAGCCGGCTTTCCCTGATTGGTCGGGCTTTAGTGTACGTAGTAGGGGCCACCTGGAAAAGCCTGTCTGAACGAGGCGTTTATGTTAGGGTCACACCTATATTTGCTCGCCAAGTTGCCAAGTCCCTTAGCTGTTGGGTTTTTTATTAAAAGTATTAGGCAGTAGAAAGTTTGAGATGATCAGTGCTCACTCAATGTTTATTTTTAAAAAATTTTATTTAATTATTTTTCAAGTACAGTTTTTTGTCTATTTCTCCAAATCCCACCAGCCCCCCCCCCCTCCGTGCTCCCCTCAATGTTTCTTTCGAACTTTGGCACTTGAAAATTAGCCTCTTGAGGCTTTCAGACCGATGGCTGGCTTCCTGAGTCTAAATCTTAACTCCTTAGTGTTGACTTGGGTGAATCCAGTGTAACATTGCATTTCAGCAATAAACTGTTGTGTTTACTGCCCCAGGATCTTTGTCTTGAGGTCATAAACTCATTTTTTGTTTTTTGAAAGGACTTCTAGGGCTTAAACATGACAAACTAAAGTTTAAAAAGATTTTATTTATTTTTCTTTAGAGGGGAAGGGAAGGAGAGAGGGAGAGAAATGTTAATGTATGGTTGCCTCTCATGTGTCCCCTGCTGGGAACTGGCCTGCAACCCAGGCCCTGACTAGGAATCGAACCACAATGGTGGTTTGCAGGGCCTGCACTCAAGCCACTGAGCTACACCACCCAGGGCAGAAATTGATGTTTTAAAATGAAAACAGAAGCTGATATTTCAGAGCTATGTGATAATCTGCTTTTGTTTCAGAAGTTGGAAAACTAAGCTTATGCCTCCTATTGTAATGTAAGTTAATGTATTTATTCAGGGCCACCAGACAAATCCTTCATTGTACTACAGCTAAGTCTAAGTAGATAAAGGGGTGCTCTGGTTATCTAGAGAAAGAAGACCTATCTCAAATTTATTTCCTCTTTTCATCTTTTTCAGCTGATAGCAAGATGTCTTCAGGAAATGCTAAAATTGGACACCCTGCCCCCAACTTCAAAGCTACAGCTGTTATGCCAGATGGTCAGTTCAAAGATATCAGCCTCTCTGACTACAGAGGTAAGAGCAGTTACATTAGGTTCATCGAAATGCAATTATTTTGCTATTTAGGGATGGCTTGTTCAACTTTTGTATCTTTGTATTGTTGTAAAATGATTTATGTCTCCTAGGTCAAGGTGTTTCGGGTGCCAAGTGGTGATTATCAAGTTATTACAGGGTAGTTTTTCTAGACCCAGACTATTCCAAAGAAAGCACATGCTTCATTATGCCTGAATATAGTAGCTCAATTATCTTCTCAGTACTCCTCAATTGTATTATTGGAGATAGTTTCATTATCTGCCTCATCACCTTGTAAGAGATCTTAAGCAATTTAAAGTCTCACAGCTCATGTTTGGTTTATGAAATATGCCAAAGGTACTGTATTATTATTTAGGCACATTCCCTTCACTGTTTTGCCCCCAATGATGAGAGTTGATGTCATCATTGGAACAGCTCTCCATTCTTTTACAGCTTCTGCAGACACAAGTCAAGTTCTAATAAGGCTCTCCTTTACCTCACATTTGGGAGCAGCTGGGTCTTCTGAGATAATTAAGACTAGATTCCTTTTAATGCAAACCTGAAAGGTGACAAGTATGCCTTTTTTAGGGATATATAGTAATCAGTTCTCGGAGTCAGCTTTTGGGTAGAACATGTAACCAGGTTTCCTGGCACACTGCACTTGGTGGTTGGAATGATAGCAGGTTAGTGGGACCCTATGAGGGGAAGAAGCTTCTGGCAAACGTGGTAAGTAGGATCATAGGGCGTTGATCCTGGCCTGAAAGTAAAGGCAGGATGTTTAGGAAGAGGCGCTTTCTGCCCTCTTTTTTTTTTTTTTTTTTAAGATTTTGTTTATTTATTTTTAGAGAGGGGGAGGGAGGGAGAAAGAGAGGGATAGATACATCCATGTGCTAAGGGAAACATGGATCAGTTGCCTCTTGCGCGCCCCCAACTGGGGACCTGGCCTGTAACACAAGCATATGCCCTGACCGGGAATCAAACCAGCAACCTTTGCTTTGTGGGAGGAAGCCCAATTAACTGGGCTGTGTTGGCCAGGGCTCTCTGCCCTATTTGAAACTGCTTGTTAGGCAGTACCCTGGAGAGGTTGTTTGGAGAAGTTTCTACTGGTTCTGATTTTCAAAGTGCATTTCAAAGGAGCAACTTTTTTTTGACTCTCAAACGTTTCTGTGTCTTGGAAGTGAGTATTTGTTCTAATAGCTCAGTCTATGAGGTGTGAGAGGCTACTTGGTCAGTTAAAGTTCTACTCAATTGGTCATCTGAGTGACTTCAGTAAAATTCCAACAAGAAATCCTGTTTTCTACCAGGATTTTCAGAATATTTGCCATATAAAATTTTTTTTAAATTAATTGAACATACATTATTCTTTTAATTTTGATACCTACATTTTTTAAAGATTCTATTTATATTTAGAGAGAAGGGAGAGAGAAAGAGGGAAGCATCAATGTATGGTTGCCTCTTGTGCATCCCCTACTGGGGACCTGGCCTGCAACCCAGGCATGTGCTCCAACTGGGATCAAACCAGCGACCTTTTGCTTCACAGTCCAGCACTCAGTCCACTGAGCTGTACCAGCCAGGCCTGATGCGTAAAATTTTTGTCAGGCTTGTTAAGGAACATGTTTGTGGTGATTCAGGTGATCACTTAAACCTTACCCATTCCATGACTGTGGTTCATTGTGAAAGAAGTGCAAAGGCTCTGACTTCCTCTTTTTGGTCTCTTACTGCCCTGCAGCAGAGAATACAGCATCTCAGCTTTTATTAGGCACTGATTTTAAGCATTAGCATTGGGCTCTCTGGTAGATAAAACTGCATTCTTGCTTTTCTTCATTGGAGAACTTGGTGTCTGCTAATTTTAACTACCCGGAGAAGATCAAAATTAGACTGAACAGTGGTCTCTAATTGGCAGCTAATACAGAGACAGAAAAATAAAGCATCTACTGGAAGGAACTTTTTTACAGTGCCTCCTGCTGCAAGAGATTCTGAAAGTAGCTTGCTAGGAGGCTAAGCGACATTTGTGTTTGAGCATTTTGGTATCTAACATTTGTTTCTGGTATCAACCTAAAAAGGCCTCATGCCCTGACTGGCATAGCTTAGTGGGTTGGGTGTCCTCATACAAACAAAAGGTTGCTGATTTGACTGCCTGTCAGGGCATGTGCCTGGCTTGCAGTCCAGGTCCCCGTTGGGGGCGTGTGAGGCAACTGATCCATGTTTGTCTTGCACATCAATGTTTCCCTCAATTTTTTTCCTTCCTTCCATTCTAAAAATAAATAGATAAATAAAATCTTTAAAAAAAAAGACCTCCTTTTCTATGGGAAAATGTCTTTAGTTTTCTGTTCTCTATAAAGCAAGGATGTCTGTTTCAAAGGCTAATTTGGGGCTTTTGTTTTTTTCTAGGAAAATATGTGGTGTTTTTCTTTTATCCTCTTGACTTTACCTTTGTGTGCCCCACTGAGATCATTGCTTTCAGTGATAGGGCAGAAGAATTTAAGAAACTCAACTGCCAAGTGATTGGTGCTTCTGTGGATTCTCACTTCTGTCACCTGGCATGGTAAAGCTGTTGGTCCACTTGGCATGTGGACTTTTTAACTAAGCAGGATCTGGGACACGGAGGCTTTGGCAATAATGTTTCTCTAGTATTGGCTTCTGGCATCTCATGGACGGGGAGGGTAAAGGCTCTGGCTTCCTCTTTTTGCTTTCTTATTACCTGGCAGCAGAGGAGAAGGAGCTTGGGTTGCATCTGAGTATACCCAAGTTTGATGTTTTGGGGGGAGGTCAGGAATGTTAGAAGGGGGGTGTGTAAGTACAGTTAATGTATTTGCTACACAAGAGTTTGAATGAATGTGCACGCCTTTTCCTGTAGGGTCAACACACCCAGGAAACAAGGAGGACTGGGATCCATGAACATTCCCTTGGTGTCAGACCCCAAGCGCACCATTGCTCAGGACTATGGGGTCTTAAAGGCTGATGAAGGCATCTCATTCAGGTATATATACCTGTGGGTATAGGGGCTGACATTCATCAGGAGAGGTATGATTGGCTGAGGGCCTTCTATTTGGAGAAAGAGCCCTGATCAGTACAGACTTCTTTCTCATTTTATTTATTTTTTTACCAGTTTTATTGAGAAATAAATAACATACATCACTGTGTTAAGTTTAAGGTATAGAGGATGACGGTCTCATTTCATTCTTTATTTAGGGGCATCCTCACATAAGGGCAAGGCCTGTGCAGGTCTAAGAGACCAGCCCATTCCATTGCTTCTGTATTCTGACAAACCAGTTTTTAAACCTGTACTGCCCTTTCTCAAGCCTTCAATCTCTTCTTCCCAGGGGCCTCTTCATCATTGATGAAAAAGGTGTCCTTCGCCAGATCACGGTAAACGACCTTCCTGTTGGCCGCTCTGTGGATGAGACCCTGAGACTAGTTCAGGCTTTCCAGTTCACTGACAAACATGGAGAAGGTAATTCAGTCCACCTGGTGACAGAGTGGTGGTAGAGTGGGAAAAGTGTAGGGACAAAGTTTATCAAACAAAAAGGATGGTGATTCTGTCCCTTCAAGAAATTGAAGTCTCTGAATTATAGTGGGTTGTGGGTGTAGGGTAGTGAAAAAGTTTGGGGAGGAGAATATAAAGGCTGTATATTACTCCACCTGTACATTCCCAGCTCTTTCCCTGCTCATTTAGAATTATTCACTGTTCCACATTTAATTTACTAAAGGAGTGTAGGGATATCTCGTAGGCGTATAAGGGTGAAGTGAAAGGTTGAGAACCATATCTAAAGTTTGCCGTTCTTGAAGTGTTATTGGGAGAAGAGTTAATCTCTGTAATCCATATTTGTTTTATTGGGGTTTTAAAAAATTAATATGACTAGCTTTGAAATATGGAAAATAAAGTAGGACTACTACAACTTACCCAAAGACAATAAGCAGATACAGCTAACACATTTCTATTTTTTTAAAGATTTTATTTATTTTTAGAGGGAGGGGGAGGGAGGGAGAAAGGGAAGGAAACGTTGGCCTGCAGCCCAGATTTGAGGAGAGTTAGAGCTAGAACGTTTCAGATGAAACATCAAGGTTCTTCACTTAAAAGTTTCAGGGTCAGAGATAATGTGTGTGTGTGTCTGACCTTGTAAAGTCTAAACACAACTGAGCAGATACCACTTAAGGATTTCATTTTATTATCTTTTTATAAGATTATTTATTTTTGGAGAGATGGGAAGGGAGGGACAAAGAGAGGGAGAGAAACTGATGTATGTGAGAGATACATCGAATAGTTGCCTCTCACAGCCCCTAACCAGATACCTTGCCCACAACCCAGGCATGTGCCCTGACTGGGAATTGAACCAGTGACCCTTTGGTTCTCAGGTCAGCGCCCAATCCACTGAGCCACTCCAGGGTGAGGTTTTTATTTTTTAAAGATTTGTTTATTTAGCTTTAGAGAGGGGAGGGAGGGAGAAAGAGGGACAGAAACATCCATGTGTGAGAGAGACATCAATTGGCTCCCTCTCACACACCCCAACTGGGGACCTGGCAGGACATCACCTGAAACCCAGGCATGTGCCCTGGCTGGGAATCAAACCTATATGACCTTTTGGTTCGCAGGCTGGTGCTCAGTCCACTGAGCCACACCAGCCCGGGTCAATTAAAGGTTTTTAGTTTAGCATTTGCTAAGAGTATAGGCCCTTTTCTTATTGCTCTAGCACTAGTACTTCTTCATAAACACATTTTAAAAAAATAGATTTTCAGAGAGAAACCCTGATTGGTTGTTCCACTTATTTATGCATTCACTGGTTGGTTCTTGTATATTCCCTGACCAAGGATCAAACCTGCAACCTTGACACACGGGGACAGTGCTCTAACCAAATGAGCTACCTGGTGAGGGTCTCTCCTTAAACATTCTGATTGCCGATACTGAACTACTTGACCCCAGCTTCTGAATTTGTAAGGCTGTAGCTTTTTTACTCCTTTTTTCATCCCCTAGTGGTATTGGTATGAGACAGCTTTATCCCAACTAGTCATTAGTTTAGTTTTAAAGACTTGGTTCCCATTAGAGACTTCCGCCAAGATGGAGGCTTAGGTGGAAGCACTGTGCCTTCTCACACAGCCAAGTTTAAAAACAACCAAGTTTTAGCAACAAAAACGCAGCCAAACCACAGAAAATTGAACTGCACGGAAGTCTGACAACAACAAACCCTTTAGCCAAACCGTTAAGAGGGGCAGAGCCAGCAGCAGAGCAGGTGGGGCAGGAAAAGAACCACCGGACCAACGGGTGTGCGACCCAGGTGCGCCAGCAGTTGTGGGCAGATCCCAGGTGTGGAGAAGCGGGCGGACCCACTGAGGGCTGATTGCGGTCACACATTCGTGTGCAGATGAACCGGTGAAGGAGCTAGAGGTGGTGAGATGGACCATGCAGGCCCCAGTGGCGGGAAGCAGCAGAGGGAACCGCCCCCACATACAGCGTCACAAACCAGCAACCTGGGTGGCCCCACCCTGGTGAACACTTCAGGCTCCGCTCCTCATACATAACAGGCATGAACAGATCAAAACATGGCTCAAGAACAACTCAGCCCCAGAGCCGATAAATCTAAGCAATGAAGAAATAGCCAAACTTTCAGATGCACAGTTAAAAACACATGATCAGGATGCTCACAGAACTGCTCGATTTTAGACACAAATTAGAGGAACATATGGAAGCTAAACTAATTGAAATGAAGGGAAATACACAGGAAACCAATAGTAATGGAAAGGAAACTGGGACTCAAAGGAGTGGACCAGAAGGAAGCAAGAAACAAGAATCCAAAAAAATGAGAGGCTTAGGAACCTTCAGGACATCTTTAAACGTTCCAACATTGAATTATAGGGGTACCAGAAGGGGAAGAGGAACAGCCACGAGTGGAAAGCTTATTTGAACAAAAAATAAAGGAGAACTTCCCCAATCTGGCAAAGGACATAGACTTCCAGGAAATCCAGGAAGCTCAGAGAGTCCCAAAGAAGTTGGACCCAAGGAGGAACACACCAAGGCACAGCATCGTTACATTAGCCAAGATTAAAATGGAGAGAATTCTAGAAACAGCAAGAGATAAGAGGACAGTCACCTACAAAGGAGTTCCCATCAGACTGTCAGCAGATTTCTCAAGAGATCTCACAGGCAAGAAGGGGCTGGAAAGAAGTATTCCAAGTCATGAAATCCAAAGACCTACATCCAAGATTGCTCTATCCAGCAAAGCTTTCATTTAGAATGGAAGGGCAGATAAAGTGCTTCTCAGATAAGATCAGATTCAAGGAGTTCATTATCCCCAAGCCCTTATATGAAATGTTAAAGGGATTTATCTAAGAAAAAGAAGATAAAAAAGATGAACAGTGAAAAGACAACAAACTCGCAGTTATTAACAACCACACCTAAAACAAAAGCAAACTAAGGATAGCTAGATCAGGAGCGAACCATAGAAATGAAGATCACACGGAGGGTTAGCAGAGTGGGAGAAGAAGAGGGGAGAAGATACAGAAAATAAGTAGCATAGATGGTGGGTAGAAAATAGGGAGGGCAAGAATAGTATGGGAAGTATAGAATCTAAAGAACTTGAGACACATGGTCATAAACTAAAGGGGAATAATGGGGGAGGGGTGTGCAGGGTGGAGGGGAAGGAAGGGGGAAATAGAACAACCGTAATGGCATAATTAATAAAATATATTTAAAAAATACTCAGTTCCTCCAGCTGTAGGTGCTGGGTATGTGGGGGTAGGGGATCATGAACCCTACCCCCCACCCCAGCTTAATGTAATTGAGAACAGGATAGTTGTGATTAAGTGCTACAGAATCAGATTAAGTGCACACATGGACCTGGACAAATTTCTTGAATTACTATATTTTCTCAAGAAATTAAGTACTTTAAACTAGCTTCCTAAAGCTCTTTGAACTCTTGATGCTGTGATTTAAAGACATGGAAGTTGTTAGTCTGGATTAGTGGTTATCTGTTTGGGGACCCAAAAATGAAACTTGGCTAGAGTGGGAGATAAGGATCAATAGGGATCAATGAGCACTGGTACCAGAAGGCATCTTTTGCAAAAGCATGTGTGGGACTAGATTGAGGGAGCAGAAGGCTGCTGAGACTGCCCTCTAGTGGGGGGTGAGCACGAAGATGGGAGGAGTGGCAAAACTGGCCTTTTACTGGATTTTCTGAAAGGACCTTGCTCTTGGGCTAGGCTGTTAAACCCAAGTGTTCATGCCTGAAGCTTGCTTCTTCAGGCTCTGTTGGTCTCTGCTGCTTCCCATTCCACTAGAACAGACACAGCTTTCTGTGTGCAGCCTTTTATGGCTTATGGTAGTTAAAAATGAGAACCTATGAATACTAAGTACTTTTTATGAAGTACATTACCTGTGTCGTTTATTTGACAAGTAACCCTAACCCTACCTTCTTGTTTTTTTTTTCAAACTTAAAAAGTTTTGTATTTTAGAGAGAGGAAAGGAGAGTGAGAAGCATCAATCAGTTTGTTGTTCCACTTATTTATGGTTGATTGTTGTATGTACCCTGACTGGGAATAGAACCCACAACCTTGGCATATCAGGATGATGCTCTAACCAACTGAGTTACCTGGCCAGGGTCCTATGATTTTTTTGTTGTTGTTGAGATGTAATTGACATAACGTTAGTTTCAGGTGTGCTACATAATAATTCATATAACCTACATTCCTGTTTTTTTAAAATATTTTTATTTTTAGAGAGGGGAATGGAGGGAGAGAAGAAGACAAATGTGGTTGCCTCTTAAGAGCCCCCGGGCTGGGGACGTGGCCTACAACTGAGGCATGTGATCTGACTGGGAATTGAACTGGCAACCCTTTGGTTCACAGGCCAGCACCCAATCCACTGAGCCACTCCAGCCAGGGAGGGCTATTGTTATTTTTTAAAATTTTCACCTGAGGACATTTTTTTATTGATTCTAGAGGGAGAGAAGAGACATCAATTTGTTGCATGTCTTGAATCGAACTGGTGACCCTTTGGTTTGCAGGCCAGTGTTCAGTCCACTGAGCCACACCATCCAGGGCTAGACAGAGGAATCTTTTGATTTCCTGTTAGCAGCTAGTGTGAAACTTTTCACTGCCTGTGGCCTGGGATTTGATTTTATGCTGCTCTTTGTTCTATGGAGCGTGTTTATGTTTAAGATCTGTGTTTTAACCTTTTGGTGCCCCTAAAGGCAGTAACCATGTAATAATCAAAATGGAATTTCAGGAAAGTAATGGCATCTGGGCCTGTCATTTAGCACTTGTTCTATCCATACCTTGTTCCCAGACAGCTGGATTCAGTCTTGACATTTGAGGCTATTCCTTGGACTGAAAGGGTCCTTCCCTCTCATTTGAGCAAGTGAGATTTTTTAAAAAAATCTTTCCTGAAAGAAATGCTTATTGATTTTCAAGAGTAGAGGAAGGGAGGGAGAAAGAAAGGGAGAGAAGCATTGATTGGTCACCTGCCGCATGTGCCCATACTGGGGACTGAACCTGCATCCTAGGCATGTGTCCTGACTGGTAATATAGAACGGAAAGACGCTTGAACCGAGCCACACTGTCCAGAGCTGAGCAAGTGAGACTTACTGCTCTGTTACTAGTGATTATGTCTCTAGAAGAAAAGTAGTAAAAACACAGTGGAAAAATCAGCAGTGCCCCCCCGCCCCCTTGTCTCACTTTCTTCAAATTAGCCAAAGGAGCATTGCTAGCTCAGGATCCTTGTAGGAGTGTAGGAAAAGGGTGAAGGCTGTGGGTTTTGCGTGCGTGTGTGTGTGTGTGTGTGTGTGTGTGTGTGTAAGATTCAAACTCAGACCTTTTGCTTAGCAAGGGCTGAAGGCAGGCTAAGTGCATGCAGGGCCTTCTGACCTAAAAAACATGGAGGAGGAAGAAATAGTGTTACGGTTTAAACAGCCCTGGCTTTGTTGTTTATTTAGCTTAATTTTTTCTTGGGTACAGGGGTGAGTCATTTTGTAAGTGAAATCATACAATGTTTGTCGATTGTGTCTGCTTAACATTGTTTTCAAGTTTTGTCCTTGTTTGGGCACATGTAACATGGATCAGATCTTGTGTAGCACATTTTGTGTATCCATCTGTTGATGGACACAGGGTTTTCACCTTTGGGCTATTGTGACTAATGAATGCTGCTAGATTGTTGGTGAACAGGTGTCTGAGTCCTTGTTTCCAAATATTTTGGGTAAATGCATAGGAGTGGAATTACTGGGTCATGTTTAGCTTCCTGAGAAACTGCCAAAGTTTTGCATAGCAGCTTCACCTTTTTACAGTCCCACCAGCAATACCAAGCGTTTTCTGTATCCTTACCTACATTCATGTAGAAAATTTTTTTATACCATAACCATCCTAATGGGTATGGTAGCTGATTGTGGTTTTGATTTGCATTTGGCAGTGTTAAGCATATTTTCATGGGTTTATGACTGTTTGTATATCTTTGGAGAAATGTCTATTATTTTTCTGTAAGTTGGGTCCAGTGTCATACTTTTGCATGTGGAAATCCAGCTGTCCCAGCACCATTTTTTGAAGAACATATAAGCTTATTTTTAAAAATAATGTATTGGAATCATACATATAATTGCAGAGGACATGAATATGCATTTATCTGTTGTCTTCTGTTAACAATTCTTGCCTTAAATACTGTATACAGGTTATTTTTAGGACAAAGGATACAGTTGAGGCTGTTGCTCAATTTTATTTTTTAAAGGTTTTATTTATCTATCTTTGGAGGGGAAGGGAAAGAGAGAGGGAGAGAAACACCAATGCATGGTTGCCTCTTGTACGTCCCCTGCTGGGAACTGGCCTGCAACTCAGGCATGTGCCCTGACCGGGAATTGAACTGTGGTTGTTTGGTTCGCAGGCCCGCTTTCAATCCACTGAGCTATACCAGCCAGGACTGTTGCTTAACTTTTTTTTTTTTTAAAGATTTTATTTATTTATCTTTAGAGGGGAAGGAGAGAGGGAGAGAAACATCAGTGCATTGTTGTCTTTCATGCATCCCCTGCTGGGAACTGGCCTGCAGGGAACCAGCCTGCAACCCAGGCATGTGCCCTGGCTGGGAATTGAACTGCGATCCTCTGGTTCGCAGACCTGTGCTCAGTCCACTGAGTTACACCAGCCAGGGCTGTTGCTTAACTTTTTAAAATGAAATTTCAGCCCTGGCCAGTTGGTTCATTTGGTTGGGGTATCATCCCATATACCAAAAGGTTGTAGGTTTGATCCTGTCAGGGTGCATACAGGAGGCAGCTGATTGATGTTTCTCTCCTCTCCTTTCCTCTCTCCAAAAGACATAACAAAATAAAAATGTATCCTCAGATGAGTTAAAAAAACTAAATGTCAGGTGGTAAATCAATAAATTATATGTAATAGTAACAGGGCTATGGTGAAGATTAAATGGTATGTTTGTTGTTAGCCTTGCACTAAAAGGTTGAATGATCTAGACTAGTAGGTTAGGTTTCCTGGTACTTGAGTGATTTAGGGTTTTTAGGGCTCAGGTTTGGTTTTGAGGCATCCATTTGCCTCAAATGGGGGAGGAGGGTGGAGCTAACCACTGAGCAAATTATTAATTTGTGGTAATGTTCTCTTACAGTGTGCCCAGCTGGCTGGAAACCTGGCAGTGATACCATCAAGCCTGATGTCCAGAAGAGCAAGGAATATTTCTCTAAGCAGAAGTGAGCAGTGGGCCATTACATAGGGTCATGGTGGCAGTATACAACCATGAGAACAAAACCTCTCTTTTACTATTGTCATGCTTAAAACACAAGATCTTAGATTTAGGGCAGATGTGATCTGGGACAAAACAGGACCTTCCTGCAGGGTTTGGGGAGGCCAGCCTTTTTCTAGAGGAAATGACCTGAAGTTATGAAACAAGCCAACTGACTTGTGCGGTAGTGGGGCATCACCATTTTTTGTGTAGTTTTTATTAAACTTGAACTGAAACCTTGTTGTTTGTTTATTTTAGAGGGCATTAGCCTTTGATTTACTCTTTGCTTTCTTTTGTTAGGGGAAAGTGAGAAGTGAGAGCTGCTTCAGAATCAGGAAATTATAGAGGGGAGATGCAAATAGGGAATGGAACTAAACCAGGATATTAACGTTTTCTTCTACTATATTTGGAAAAAGAGCAAGACCTGCTGTGGTGTTGGCCATAGTCCTTCAGTTTATTTTATAGGCTGCATTGTAGGTTACAGCTTCAGTGACATTGATTTCTTGGGCATTTACCTTTTACACTATTGGGAAAGCTTTATGAGAACCTGAAGCTTGGCTTCGTCTGATAAAAGCCTATTACTGGTGCTGTAAAAGATCAGAATTAGAGGCTCTGTACCTTTGGAACTGAAAGGGGGAGAAGACCTAGCACCTGGGCTGGTGTTTGTAGGGTAGGACATTTGGTATCAAAAGCATAGAGTTAAACACTTGTCACTTTCCCTGGGTTCTAGCCTTGCATTGAGGGTAGCCCTTTTTTTTGGCCCTCATGTCATTGTTATGAGATAGTGGTGAGGGTTGGAGTGACTCCTGGGCCTTTGTGGTTAGGGCAGATTCAGAATGAAGGATACTTCAGTGTATGGTAGTGATGATCTTCCAGACACGACTTTATCAGCTACCCTCAGCCTACAGCCTGTTGAGTATTCTGTATTGTGAACAGCAATACAGGATTCCCAGGGCCTTTAATAACAGATGACACACTGCATACTATTATGATAAGCATTGTTTCTGAAATGCATTACAGTCCTGGCCAGCTTGGCTCAGTTGGTTGGATTGTCATCCCAGAATTGAAAGGTCGCTGGTTTAATTCTGGATCACTCCCCAGTTGGGGTGAGTGCAGGAGACAGCTAGTCTAGTCAGGGTTTCTCTTCATGTCTGATACTTCTCCCCCCTGCTCTCTCAAATGAGAATAAAATATCAGTCCCTAAGACAACACTGAGACACTTTTTTTAGGTTTTTATAGTTGGAAGGAGAAAGATGGAGAGAATACAGATTGGTTGCCTCCTGCATACCCCAAACTGGGGGCCTGGCCTATAACCCAGGCATGTGTCCTGACTGGGAATTGAACCAACCACCTTTTGGTTCTCAGGCTGGCACTCATTCCACTAAGCCATACCAGCCAGGGCCAGAGACATTTCCTTGTACCATTACTTTGAGGATTACTGCCCCTAAACTCTTATCACGTAGCATCTTGGAGCACTACAGAGCATACACATGCCCAAATAGGTGGGAATTCTGTTTCTGCCTTTTTTCCTCCCCCTATTGAAATAGTTGCCTTGGTCTTAGAGTTCTTGTCTTGACAAAATGTCTCTGAGCCATGTTATCTTCATTGAAGATCTCTATCATTCTTTTATCAAAAGTAATCTTTTACCTAAAAATCTATGCCTTGCCAAAAGTCCTAGCAAGTACTACTAGTGTAAATAGGGATCCCACAGGGAATAGGGGAGGGGAGGGGATATCAAGGACCAGGAGTTGTAGGTGGTGAGGTCCTGAGGCTGAACCAACCTTGGGTTCTGGGATTCTGAGGCTTGTTGGGTATTAGTGTCAAGAGAAGATCTGGGGATGAAGAGCTAGGATGCTCTGAGGGTTGGGCCAAGCCCAACAGTGCCAAGCGTTGGGCAGGTGGTGTGGAAAAGTAGGCCTTCTGCTCTTCAGAGTAGCGCTCCTGCGGTGTCACAGCATCCCTGTATGTCCAGTCACGCCAATGAAAATTGAAGCCTTCAAGCAGGGCAATTCGGTCAGCTCTTGTTGGTACAGAGTCGAGTGGTTTAGTGGGTGGCAGATCTGGCACCTCTACTCCTGGCAGCAGCACTACCCCTCGAATGGCAAACCAGCCCCCAAATCGGGGATGTATGCACACACCTGATATATGCTGGGGAAAGGGTAAAGAAAAGTAAGGTCATGGATGTCACCTTGGCACCAAGTTCAATTACCATCAGTGCAACTAAGCTTATTCATTTCTTTCTTTCTTTTCTTTTTTTTTTTTTAAGATTTTATTTATCTTTAGAGGGGAAGGAGAGAGGGAGAGAAACATCAATGTATGGTTGCCTCTAGTGCATCCCCTGCAGGGAACTGGCCTGCAGGGAACCTGCCTGGAACCCAGGCATGTGCCCTGACTGGGAATCGAACCGTGATCCTCTGGTTCACAGGTCCGTGCTCAATCCACTGAGCTACACCAGCCAGGGCACAGCTTATTCATTTCTTACTCAGCAGACAGTGATTTCACATATGAACCTGTAAGTGGGGAACCTTTTCATGAACTCATTCTGGCTATGAGGAAGGGTTTCGGAAGCTAATGGTCAAATCAACTTCGAAGTCTCAGCACTGCTCTGCCCCCTCCCTTCTGTAACAGGGTTTTATAGACTAGGTTCTCTGACCTGGTTTCCCAAGTTGGGACTCCCAGAGAGCACATGGGGCTGGACCTCAGGATTGTGTCTACAAACTCCTTTTCTCATGGGAGGTGGAGAAACCTCAGATCTGATATCTTGATGGGCCATTGCCATTTTCTGTCTCTAGTCATTCATACTTGACCTCTGACCTGGGTTCCCCAGGGGTCAGCCTCTACATCCTGTCGTTGGTAGTAGTAAGCAGCCCCTGCCACATGGGCTGCTGTCTGGGCCAGAATCTTGGGGCGCCGGTTAGGATGTACCTCGTAGTCAGCGATGACTTCCATCTGCAGCTCTGGGAGGCTCTGGGATAGAGGACAAGACAGAGGTTCCTTTCAGCATGAGAGGAATCATGACTTGTTCTAGAGAGCCCTAATCGGTGTTAACATGGTCCAGTCCTTAGAAGTCATGTTTGAAGGGAAAACGTAACCTTAAATTTGAGGGAGGGGCTCCAGTGTGAAGAAAATGATTACTCTGTCCAGGAGGGCCCATGTTTGAAGGTCTTGCTCAGAAACCTCCATAAGGGGTGACTTGGCTCTGTCCTCCACAGTCCCAGTGTATGTGTATGTATAGAAACATGTAGCCCTGGCTGGTCTAACTCAGTGGATTGAGTGTGGGCCTGTGAACCGAAGGATCGTGGTTCAGTTTCCAGTCAGGGCACAAGCCTGGGTTGCAAGCCAGTCCCCAGTAGGGAGTGCATGAGAGGCAATCATACACTGATATTTCTCTCCCTCTCTCCTTCCCTTCCCCTCTAAAGATAAGTAAATAAAATCTTTTAAAAAAAGGATTATCTTCTTATCTTAAAAACAAACAAACAACATGTACATGTTGAGTGTGTGCTGGGGAAAAACTGTTTTCAAAAGGCCCCAAAGGCAGCACGAAGCTTCCAGGTTAGGGTAAAGACAGGTGAGAGATGCCTGGGGCATGTTCGGCTTATTTCTATTTCACTTGGAGATCAAGGGAAGTCTGGTCTGAAGTTCACAGAGTTGCCCATCAGGGTATGGTGAGTAAAAGCGATTTCAGACCTGAGGGGGCTACAGGAAGGTGGCTGAACCTGGATCAAGGAGGCAGAACAGGGACAGATCGTAGATATCATCCTAAAGGTCTAGATACTGCACTCAGCTTGGAGGAGCTCAAAGCAATTGCACACTGGGGAAGCTGGAGGAGGATATGAATGTTGCTCACCTCTCTAACACGGTCCAGATGGTAGGCCACACACTGGTCCACAGGGTCAGTCAGTGATTGGAGGTGGCAGCTCTGCAGGAAGGGCTTGAGGGCCTTGTCAAACATGGCAGGTGTGCTGAGTACCAGGAAGGCCAGGGTAGGTCCTGGCAGAGGTAGGTGGAAGGCCGGAGGTAGGAGTGCATTGTACCATGCCACCTGGAACAGAAAATTCATACCTTAACCTGGCATTTAAGGCTTCATATATTTTGCCCCAGCCTCCAGCTCATGCATTGAATCACTGAATTTCTATTGATGATCTGCAATGTGTGTGTGTGTGTGAAGGACTTGCCTGAATTGGACAGGATGTTTAGAATACAGAGGCAGAGAATTCTTGAACAACTAGGAACAAAAAGAAATTGTGCCGTGTTTGGTGCAATGATAGGGCCAGGTGAAGGTCCTCTGAAATCAGAATTCTAAGTCTTCTTGGAAGCTGAGTCTTTAAGGCTTGGAGGCAAGCTGACAGGTTGATATGGGGAGGAAGAATCTGTTGTGTATTTTAAATGGAGGTGACAGCATAAACAAAGAGAGGCAAAAAGTACAGAACATATTTGGAGAATAGCAAATTGTCTAGTTTGATAGAAGTAGAGGGTTTGTAGAGAGAAGCAGAGGGAGAGAAAGGCTGGAGATCAGTAGGAAAGATTGGCTTTGAATACCAACTTAAGGAACATGGGTCTAATTTGGTAATAACACAGGGCCGTTGAAGATTTAAGGAGCAAACTGACCCGATCAATTTTGAGAAAGATTAATTTGGCTGCAGTATGGAGGGTGGATTGGAGGCAAAAAGACAGCAAGGAGGCTACTGCAGTAAATCCAAATGAGAAATGGCCTGGACCAGAGCATAGCTGTGTTGGATGGAAGAGTCTGAATTTGAGAAATTTGGAGACAGATTCCTAAAGGTACTTATGTCTGACTGGATATGGGGTTGAGAGAAGTAGGAGCCTAGAATGACTGGCTCCTCAGTACAGGTCTTCAGTACAACAGCTCCAACTACCTGAGTCCACCTGTCCACCAGATAGCATCCTTACTGTCCCCCCATACCTGTTACCTACCACCTCCACACCTATATTCAAATTGTTCCAGATATTTGGGATGTAATAACCCTTCTTCTAATCTGTTTTCATGTAAAGCTCAACTCTATTTTTTCTGGAAAATCCTCTCTCAAACTAGACCCAAGATACTCCTCCATCTACATCCTCTACCAGCACTGATATGGGCCACTCAGTGGAAGGGGTGAGAGTAGCCTGTCTCTTAAACATTAGGCAAAGGGCTCAAGCTACACAGCTCAGTGCAGGAGGCACTGGAAGGAATGGAGGAAATGGACTTACGTAAACAAGGGAAAGTTGTGGAGCCAGACTTCTGTGTACTTAGGGTAGAGTTAATATATCCAGCCCAGTGCTAGTGACTGGCAACACCATGAACTATGCTTCTGTTGCTGGATGGAACAAAGCAGCCAGTTGTTTGCTTGTTCAACAACAGGAATGTCCTTCCCTCCTCAAATGACCTAAACCCTAGCCATGCAAACGTTCCAAGCCTTGCTCTCTCCTCCTTCAGGAATCTTCCAAAGTGACTCTGGCCCCAACGGTGCCTTTCTTCCCGTTAATTATGTAAGTGACAGAGTCACAAGGTCACTGGATCATATGGTGTCTTCCATTCATCAATCCAGCACTGTCTGGGGGTAAAAGGAAAAATATGCAACTGCTCCTACCTACCCGAGCCCCCTTTGACGAAGTCCTGGTAAATCGGACAAAGGACCAGAGGAGCTCGGGAAGGATCAGAAAGGCTTCCCGGCTTCACGCCACTAGCACCGATCAATAATACACCTCACCCTAGCATCGCAGAAGACAAAAACCAACCTGGAAGGGGTAAACCTCGAAGCCAAAAGGTGACAACGTGGTCTCAATTTTCTGCTTCAGATCTGCGACTTGAGGGTCCATACTGAACGCTACACGCCAAGCTTGCTGGGGAATGGAGTCTCAAGACAGCTTGAGTCATTAACTTTTAGGGGAGCTTGGACTTCATTTCCCAAAAACTGTGGGATGCGTAGAGGGACTGCGCAATGCCTACTGGGATATGTAGTTCATTTGGTCCTTAGAAACAACCATTGTAGAATCAGAAAGACTCGGTTTCCCAGCAAGCTTCACGGCAGGGGTGTGACTGCATATATTGCCTCTCGGGAAACGTAGTTTGGTAGCCAGCTTTAAGCGTTGTCTATGGGAGAAGCGAACTCCGTTTCCCAAGTAGGGCTGCGGCAACTGGTCGAAAGTCGGCCTTTCCTGGTCTACTGGAGGCTTTGAACCCAGAGGCGGCAGTAGCAGCTGGCTTAGGTTCGGTGTGATGACGACAGTATCCTGTGTCTGAGGAGGTCTCGACCAAGATTCAGCACCTTCAACTCCCTCCTGATGTGTCCACATCAGGGTATCCCTTTCCCCCCCCAGTTTCCCAAGAACGCCTCTCCCCTGTCTAGTCCAAGAGGCGCAGTTTTGGTCTAATATTGCATCCTTATCCTTAGTATTCCCTATTTCAATCTGACATTGTGGTCTTTCCTGCCCTGTGCGTCGGTTATTCTGTGCTGGGAGAGTAAGGGCACAACACACCAGGGAGACATACCCCTGCTGCAGGCTATGAGTAAGACTCTGAGCTGGTCCGAGCAGCTCGATGCGCTTCTCAGTGCTACTGATGGAAATGTGGCCAGGATTAAGGTAAGGGGAAGTGAGACCCGGGTTTGGGAACGTGGGATAAAGGACTCAGATTTCATTGAAGATGCACTTATTATTATTATTATTATTATTATTATTACTATTATTATTATAGCAGCGGTTGTATCCCCTTGGAGTCTCAGCTGCAGGTAAGTATTGCCCCTTTTTTTATTCCCTTTCAGGATTTCTTTTCCCCTTTCAGGAAGATTTCTTTCAGGGTCTTCCTTTTCCACCACCTGTACCATCCACTCTTCCTTTCAAGTGTCCAACTATTTCCTTTCTTGAACAAAGATCTGTTCCCCTCTTCCCACCCCCCAAGTCTTCTTTCCTCAGCAGGAGACCTGACTGGAACCTGGATTTCTCCTCATCACTTGCCTCCCCAACCAGGAACCCAAGCTCAACAGCCTTGGGCTCTAGAGACTCCTATTGTTCCAGAGAGGCTGAGTTGGGCTGAGGCCCATAGCACATCTCTCAGGGATGAAGTTACTATTCTCAGATCCCAGCTTCGAACCCAGGCTCAGGTGAGGCTCGAAATCCTAGGCGTGTATGTATGCTGTTGTGTGAGACAAGGGTACCATGGGTTGGGGAAGCCGCTTACCCAGTAGCTCATGTGGTTTTCTGCCTGGGTAGGTGACTGAGGCACTAAGGCAAGCTGTGCGGGGCCTGCTGGAAGAGCAAGAGCAGCAGAAGTACCAAATTTGTGCCCTGGAAGGTATCTGGCTAGTTTATTTCTTCATACACAAAGCCTTATACACATGCAAACAATTTTATTGTACACCTGTTGTGTGTGCATTTGCGTCTTGAATTGGAAGTGGAGTCTGTAGGCTCATATGTGAAGCTCTTAGAGTGGTTGATCCCCCAACTTGTTCCATTTATAGCATCACTGAGGTTGCTGCAGGGGGGCCCAGAGCGGAAGGCTCTGCTTTTGGAGCAGCGCCTGGACAGGCTGAGAAGGGAACTGCAGGGTCTTCGAATCCAGGTGCAGGAACAGGCCCAAGCCCAGATACAAGCAGGACCACAAAAATGCAGTGCTACCAGTGGCCTTCGCCAAGAGCTGCAGAATGAGTAAGTGATGGGCATGACTTCCCCTTCAGGCCTTTGGATTCCTGGTACTCTGGTAGCCTCCTCTGGGCTTGTTGATTGGCTTTAGATGGGCTGCTGTCATCCCTGTAGGAGGCAACTGCTATGGGAGGAGTCGGAGATTCTGAGGGAGGAACTGAAGTTGCTGCGGGACCAGCTGAGTAAGTAAAAGACTGGAGGAGGGTATGAGTTCAGCTGTTCTCTTTTCTGGAAAGCCTTCTTTTTCTCCCAGTAAGTGGCCATAGCTCTAATTGCTTGAGCTACTTAGCAGTCTGGTGACCATTTTGGTCTTGTCTCCAAAGGTATGAGTCTACTCTCCCTAGTCAGCTTGGACGCTTCCTGTTATCTGGACCAGCATGTTTATATCTCAGTTCAGCACCATACTGGGTACAAGGCAGGGAGGGGGAAGGAAAGAAGTTGGAGAAGAGCTTTATTACATTTTCTCTTATCTGCAGCCCAGCATCAGGAGCTGATGCTGAAACAGATGGCTGAGGGGCGGCAAGCTCAGGCTCGTAGCTGGAAGGTAGGACCAGGATTGGACCTATCCCATCAAATCTCCCTGTGGAGGCTCTTTCCTCTCTCTTGTCTATCCTGTTCTTCAGGCAGGCCGGGATGCCCTCTCTCACCCCTATCTTTTTCTCTTCTCTGTGATGACTCCATCTCCCTTCAAAGCTCTTCTTCCCAAGCCCTCTGTTCCAGGCCATGAGAAACTGTTCTTGCCCACTAAGGGTTCCATGTGTGTTGGAGTGGCCCATTATGGAGAGGTGGGGAGTGTTTCTCCTGGAGAGGGAGAGGTTTGGTTCTACCTTGGCACCATAATCTGGCAGATGTTGGAGAAGCTGCAGAGTGACCAGGAGGGCAAGGAGGCTGCCAGGATAGAGGCCCATGATGCCCGGCGGAACCAGGACCTCCTCAGGTCAGGGGGTGTGAATACCTGTGGCAGTGGAAGGGATATGTTTCATAGAGGCCAGGCATTGGGGTCCAAAGTTTAGCTATCCTATATATGACTTGGGTCAGTAGGGAGAAATAGGAGTATTTGGGATATAGTCCATAAGGGAAGTACTGAGCATTCTTTACTTGATATGGAGTCATGGAGGTATCTTTATGTGTTTGGAGGATAAAGACGGAGGCCAGCGCCTTAGAAAGGAGGATAGTTCTGTGCTGGAAGGGCCCCCTTCACCCACCATCACCATTTCTGCCTCTCATTTTGTTTCCCTTTCCAGGACTTCCGTCCACATCCTCCAGTCTAAGATACCCCTAGCTGCCACCTTTGCCACATCTCTTCCTTCATCTAGCTCTGAAGCCATTCGTGAAAACAGTAACAGTAGCTGGGAATTTCTAAGGAAGCTAGGTGAGGGTAAGGGCAGGGAGCCCAGTTCTGGGGGAGGCTGAATCTGAATGGTGCCCGAATGCCACCTGCATAATTGTTTGGCACTAGGTAGAATGGAGTCTCTGCCTCTTTCTTTGTGAGTCCATCAACCTCTTTTGCTACTTATCCCAAGTCAGGACTGTGTTTGTCTCCGTTTCAGACAGGTCCAGGGCCTAGTTTTGTGTATCACAGTGCTTGTTGATGTTTTTTTTTCCTCTTTTTCCTTTCTTTCCTCTTAGACCTCCAGAAGAGCACTCTCTCTAACCTGGAACCCAGCAACTTTCAGCTCCAGACCCAGAGCATTGAGCAGGAGGACCTGTCCTTTAGTGGCCCCAAGATACTCCTGAGTGACCTGTAAGGACTTGGAAGAATAGTAAGATAAAGACTTCTTTGCTCACCTTCCCCTCCAAGGCCTTGTTTCTGGGCTCCCTGCCCCTCCCCTCTTGATCCAGCTGGTATCTGCCCTCCCTACTGAGCCTGGTCACTGCCTGCCCACCTGCCCACCAATTGCAGTAAAATGGTTTAATTCTCCCCGATGTGTTTTCTGTGAATCTGCATCCACATGGGATAGACTCAGCTGTACCTTTTCTTCCTGTAACATGACTGCTTCTTGCCACTGCTTTGTCTGAAATCTAAGTACCTTCAGTTCAAACTCAGTGCTCAGTGGAACTTGGAAGGCGGTGGTAGCTCCCATTCTGGTGGATAGAATGAGGTAAGACAAAGCTCTGGGGCAGTACTATTGTGGGGATGCAGAAGCAGGCAAGACACTCTGATTGGCCATGGGTGTAGGCAGTAGGAGGCTTTCTCTTCATGTCTCCAGCTTCTGCTCTTGAGGCTCACTCCTGCCCTTTTACACCTCCGCATTCTTAGCATCCCAGCCTACATTTCTGTATCAGTCTACTCCCTGGCCTCTCTTCTTTCAGTCTCTTTGCCTCTAATCCAGTGGCTTTCAGAATTTTTTGACTGTGACCTCCAGTAAGAAATAGGTTACACTGTAGCTTAGTAAATACATATGTGTATATGTATTAACTGAAACACATGTAATGATTTAATACCTATGCTTACTAGGAGTGATGTACTTTGGTATTTCCTATTTCATTAAAAAAATGCTTTGTGGCTACTGATTCTGATCCTTCCACCATTGGGTTGCTCTTTGGAAAATGTATCTTCCTAGGTAGACTAAGAAAAGCATTACTTTCTTTTTACCTGGGCTTTGTATTCTAGACGGGATTTTCGTAGTAACAGTATCTCACTGAAGTTTCATGAGATCTCTTCCATGTCTAAATGTAACCAAAAGATAATGCCAATTCATCAAAGTGGATGTTTATTGAGCATAATACATTACCAGTTCTGGTATGTATTTGCCCTGAGCTAAGGTGTGCAATGGGCTCATGTAAAGGTCCCAGCTCTTAGCTCAGTCCAGTTGGGAGGAGGAGACAGTTATCTGAAGTAAAAGCATCATAAAAGGCCGATGGCAGGAACTACTTCCTTTATGGGGTGCATTCAAGGCCCTGGCATAACGGGTCATAAAGAGTGGCCTTTGAGACCTGAATAAGGCAATCCTTGGTTCTTACCCTTCAGCATTAGGGAGATTGCTGAGAGTGGAATGGTAGAGACCAGGCCTGGGACAAACAGAACCTGTTTACTTGATCTTAGTCAAAAGGCTGAGAAGCAGTCAAACAGCCTGTTAAAAAGATAAACAAAAAATGCCCCCCAAAACTTTCCATCAAGGCTCATGAACTAGGTATATGGAACCCCTGGCTTTTATTAATTTATTTTTTAATTAAATGTCTTTTAGAGATGGAAGAAGGGAGGGAGACAGAGAGGACAAAAAACATTGATGTGAGAGAGACATCAATCGGTTGCTTCTGATATGTGCCTCATCTGGGACTGAACCAGCAACCCAAGTATGTGCCCTGACCAGGAATAATCGAACTGGCAACTTTTTGCTTTGTGAGGTGATACCCAACCAACTGAGCCACCTGGTCAGGGTAGGAACACCTGACTTTTAAATGTTTTCCTAGTCAGGTCATACATCTGTCATGGTGGCATTATTTAATTCTACTTGCTACCAGTACTCTACTTATTCATCAACTACTTTGTATTAATTAGAGTGTGGGAGACAGGTTTGCAAGGGTGCCAGAACTGTAACAGCAAGAACATTTAATGGCTGTGTGGAACAGTGGTATTTGAACTATCACCAGGTGGCAGCACATGACTTGTTTCCAGAAGAATAATACAGAAAAGGCTCTGGGCCAGGGGGACCAGGCTAGGGTGCTCGCTTTTCTCCCTTTAGAGAGTATGAACTAACAATCTTCCTAAAACTATCCTGTCGAGGCTTTTGTCCTGCTAGGAATCTTTTGTATACAACGTAAAAAAGAAAGGACAAATTTGGCATCGAAGCCCAAGTCACATTCTTTTTAAAAGATTTTATTTACTTTTAGAGAAAGGGGAAGCGAGGGAGGAAGAGAGGGAGTGAAACATCAATGTGAGAAAGAAACTGCCATCAGTTGCCTCTTGCACACCCAGAAGTGGGGACCTGGCCTGCAGCCCAGGCATGTGTCCTAACTGGGAATTGAACCGGCGACCTTTCCGTTCACAGGCCACCACTCAACCCACTGAATCACACCAGCCAGGGCTAATTCACATTCTTATGTTCTACCATACATCTTTTAAAAACTTTATTGCTACCAGGAATGTATACCACCTATATCCTTATCCATGGGGAATATGTTCCAAGACCCTGAGTGGATGCCTGAAATTAGAGTATTGAACCCCATATATACTATGTTTTTTCCTATACATGCATACCTATAATAAAAAACTTTATAAACTAAGCACAGTAAGAGATTTTCAACTAAAAATAAAGTAGGATAATTATGACAATATGCAGTAATTAAAATTATGTGAATGTAGTCTCTCAAAATATTATAATGTACTCATACTTTTTGTGAAATGCCTATGTGAAGAGATGAAATGAGGTGAATGAGACATTAAGAGTTAGTTTACCTGAACATAAGCAATGGCAACATGACAGTCGAAATAGCTACTAAGTGACTAACCAGCACGTGGATAGCATATGCATCATGGATATGCTGGACAAAGTGGTGATTCACATTCCAGGTGGGATGTAGTGGGACTACATGAGATTTCATCATGCTATACAGAATGGCTGCAATTTAAAATCATGAGTTGTTTCTGGAATTCATACAACAATTGACCATGGGTAACTGAAAACTACAGAAAGTGAAACCGAGGATAAGAGTGGACTACTTATTCAAATTCCGCTCATCTTGACAGTTGAGTCTAAATATGTAGGAAAGATGATCTCTAACCCCAGGGAATGGTGGTGCAAGAAGGCCCATATTCTACTGTTCCTTTGCCTGTTCTTGCCCTTCTAATTTTTTTTAAGTTATGTATTTTTAGGGAGGGGAAGGGGGGGAGAAAGAGGGGGAGAGAAACATCAATGTGTTGTTGCCTCTGGTGTGCCCAGCACCGTGGACCTGGCCTGCAACCCAGGCATGTGCTCTGACCTGGAATCCAACGGGGGACCCTTTGGTTTGCAGGTGGCATTCAATCCACTGAGCCACACCGCCAGGGCCTCTTCTAGAAGCCTGTTGCAATCTGCTCGGGCATAAGATTGAATGCCTGAGGTCCAGGCGCATGAAGAAATATGTGCTTGTTGAATAGCTGAATAGAATTTTACTCTCTGCTCAGCTCTTTCAAAATCCTGTTTTCAGGCCAGCTAAAGTGTTACTTCCTCCCAGAAGCCTTCACCAGAATTAATCTCCTAGCCTAGCTTAATTACTCCGTCAGCATTTGGTTTAACCCTACCCACTGCTGCTACTCTCGCGAGTCATTGATACAGTTATTGTTTATGTAACAGTTTTCTCAGCCGGTATACTGAGATCGGAAGGACACTTCATTCACAGGACTTTTCCGCAGATAGTTTTACTTAACTATACCTTCACCAACCCAAAAGCCGCGCCAGTCTAATCCATTTTCTTCGGGGCTTGTCAATTACTACTAGTTTATATGTTTGGAATTTTGATTGGTCCGTTTTGTGTTTACTGTCCCGCCTTTTGCGAGGATCTTGGACTTGGAGTTCTACCAGGTGTAATCCCTCAGTCTCTGTACCTCCTTTCCAACACACTGCCTCTTCTGTTTTTACCCTCATTTCCTTCCTATTGGTTTCCTTCGTCCTCCACGGTTGGCGCCTAGGGCTGTTGATTGGCTTTTCTGGACGCCCATTGTGCCCACCACGTGGCATTCCTGACTCTAATTGGGCAATTCCAACCGTTCGTTGATTAATAATTGCCTAGTGGGAGGGCTTAGGGAGGGCGTGGCTCATTGAAGCCCCGCCCCGCCCCCCTCCGACCGGCTGGGCAGTAATTTCAGTTGCTGGCGGCAGGGGACTCCGGCGGATCTTCCATCTGCCCTCTCAGGCTCGCGGGCCAGATCGTCTTGGCCCCGCCAAACGGGCCGTGGGGAGCGGTCCGAGTGCCGGGCCATGGCAGTGCACTCCTCGTCCTCCGCTCGCCCCGCGGAGTCTCCGGCTTCAGAGCGAAGGACCCCCACCACCTCCGCAGGCTAAGAGCCGCTGCCGCCTCGGAGCTGTGAGAGCTACTATGCTCCCTCTTTGCCGCCGCTTCCCCCACTCGCTCGCGCAGGCACCCCTCGGGCAGCTCAGTCCCGCCTCAGGTAACGCCGAGAGAGTGCGTGGGGCACAAATTCGGGGCACTCCGCCCGGGCGCGCGGCCGCTACACCCCCTCGGCTCCGGAGCGCTCGCGTCTCTCGGCACCGACAGGACCTCTTCACTTCCCAGAGGTGTCCCTCTCAGCGGTTGGGGGACATCCCTGGACCCCTTTCCCTTTCCTTCTCACTCTCCTCAAGGTCCCGGCACAACCCCCACCCCAAACCCCTCATCTTCGCAGCCTCGGAGGCCTGCAGCCCGTGAGAAGTTCCTTCAAATCGTGGACCTGGTCCCTGACCCCTCTCAGGGACTTTCCTCACTTCAGAAACGCAGGAACCCTTCATTTCCTCAGAGAGCCGTTTCTGTCTCAGAAGCGGTCCAGCTCCGCGCTGAGCCTCCTCGTCTCGGTTCCACGCCCTCCCTCAGAGATTTGGTCTCCTGCACTTCACTTCCCTCAGACTTCCCCTTCCCTGGAAACGTGCACTTCTACCCTGGAAAGAACGTTCCCTCCCCCCGGACACTCCTGCCTCCCTCGCCTCTTTTCCTCCCTGCCCTTCACTTCCCTCCTTTTCCCTCCTCTGCCTTTTATCCTTCGCTTTGGAGACTCTGGACTAAGCCAATATCCAGGTTGAGCTAGAAGTGAAACTCCGGTTTGTCTGATTTAAAAACCTTTCAATTTATACCGCTGAGAACACCTTGCCGAATAATTTGGACTTTATGGTATGTAGGTATGGGGAGCCATTCATTGCAGGTTTTGTGAGTAGGAGTTTGTTCTGACTGATTATCTCTGATGAAAATGTGGAGGAAGAATCGAAAGTGAGGACGTCGGTGTAGTGGCAGAAAGCCTAGGTAGGCAGGGAGCTAGTGTGCCAATCGGGATCAGAGGGGATGAGCTGGGATAGTGGTAGAAGAATGAAGAGAATGCCATGCTATTCTGTGAGGTTTCAACACAGAGTTGACAGAATTAGTGGGAGGTTTCTGACTTGGCCGATGGGGTGGATTGGTAGTGTTAATCGAAGTGGGGAACGTAAACAATTTTGAAGGAAGATGGTGAGTTTTGCTTTAGACAAGTTCAGTTTGGGTTGTTTTGCACATACTACTGTGGGCAACTGGAAATTTTGGTCCGAAAATTGGGAGAAAGGTTAGAACTGAACATGTAAATTTGAGGGATCAGCAGAGAATACTGAAGCCTTAGTATGGATGGTAATAGTGAAAGAGGAGAAGAAAAGGGCTGCAGACCAGAAGGAACATTATTGTTTGAAGGGTAATAGACACTGACAAGGAGAGGTTAAAGTATTGGGACAAGAACTAGAACAGAACAGCATTGTAATAGAAGCCAGAGGAGGAGAGAATTTCAAGAAGGGAGGGTGGGGGTGCCCATCAGTGTCAGGTGCTCCAGAGGTCAAGTAAATGAGGATTAGGAAGAAACCCCTGAATTTAGCAATTAGGAGATCACCTGTTTCCTTTGAAAGACACTTTAGATAGCATGGTGATGGCAGTGATAGCAATAGTCAGATCATGATGGATTGAGGAGTAAATGGGAGGCAGTGAGGAAAATTAACAAGTGTGGTTAGTGGAGGAGAGTGGATGATAGTGAAACCTCTTTATTGAGGATATGCCAGGTACTATAAAGATGTTTCATAGGTCACAACAGCCTTGTGATTTAGGAATCAGTATCTCCCTTACAGTTGAGAAGACTATAGGTAAGCATTTTTATATATACAGGGTATGACGCAAATAATGTCCCTTTTTATTACAAACTCTTATTACAAAATAAGAGTGTAATAAGCATGTAATTCTGTAACATAATATCCTATCACACTCAAACACACCATGTGACATTTTAGGTGTAATGTTCAAATTAAATCTATAAATTATTACACCCATATTATTACCCTGCCAATAATGCTAAAGCAGGCGTTACTTCTGCTGGACCCTGTGTCTTTTTATTGATTGATTTGAGAGAGAGAGAGAGACAGAAATATTGACTTGTTCCATTTACCTTGATTTATGGGGACGATGCTGTAATCAATTGAGTTATCCCACCAGGGCCTACGCAAGAATTTGAATAAGGTCTGTCTAGCTCTGAAACCTCTATTCTTTCCACTATGGCACATGTGTTTTTTTTTTCTTTTTAGTATGGGTGAAACAGTTTTTTAAGTTGAGGGAAAATTTACCTGGGAAATATGTTGGGCATTTTATTCTTGGACACCAAAAGGATAGAAGTCAAGGTGGATAATGAGGTGATAAAGGGAAAGAGAAGGTGAGGGAGTTTGACAGATGGCCTTATTTTTTTGATGTGATCATTTTTCTGTGAAGTCAGTTATCTTTGGAGATGGAATGTACTATGGTGAGTTTCTGATTTGAGTATTATGATTATGACCATGGAAACCTTCAATGGAAAATTAAAGAGGAATGGATTAAGGCGTTAAAAATAAAGGATTGCTGACCATCTTGAGGGGTCAGTAAAAATGAGAAAAAATACATTTGTAATAGAGCTTGGATTTTATACTTTCTCCAGCAGCCTAACAACAAGAGGGCAAAAAAAGATGGTCAGGTTAATCCAGAATTGGAATTTACAAGAAAAAAAAACGATAAAATGGAGAGTAACTACATATTGCTAGTGACAGTGTGAGAGAAATGATGGGCCCTGAGGGTCCAAGCTGATCTTATAAGAAGTAAAAACTTCAGAGGGACTGGTATTTTTAGAGAATAAGGCCACAAACAGAAAGGTGGTTGAAGATGAGGTTTTTCTATGGAATACAGAGTTTATTATTTCAAGGTAGAAACAAAGAACAGGGTGTAACTGCCTCAGTGCTATTGAAAGGTGATAGGAGGATAGTTTATTGAAGTAGTGGAAGGTTAAGGGGCTAAGTATGTTGAATGTGTCATCAGTATGAATGCCATGGTTACCCAGTATGCTAGCAGGAAATGGAACAGAGAAGATATTGGATCCTGTAGCTGGGGCTGCCTAGAACTGAAGGACTCAAAATTGAGTTGGAGGCTCCTTGGCACTTGTTAGATAGTTGTACTAGGTGGTATGGATGTTTGTGTGTAAATTAATGTTGAGATCCTCAGATACTTGGTGCCTTGGATGTGTGTGTTATTCTCTCATACAAATGTATATATGAAACGGTTTACAAATACAAATCCTTTGTGATTTGGCAAAGATGGGCCTGTTTAATTCTGTTTAAAAGTATGTTTTGAGAGGTTGGGGCCTCACCACCTAAGGTTCTTCAATAACATTTTGTACTTACTGTTAGTCGTAAACAGAAAATTATGTATTTACATGTACTCATTCCCTATTTTAGATAGAAAGCCAAGTTGCTTTAATGTTTTTTCCCCCCATGTGAAAGTGTTTATAGGTATGTTTTTAGTGTCGTACACTATTGTTCTGCCAAATGAATGTTGTGTTGGAATTTGAAACCTATGATAAGGACTTTTATGATAATTTCATCTCCTTGCAGTAAATGAAGCCCAATCATTACATTGTATAGTGTGGGTGATAGTGAATGTTTTGGACCAACAATGAGTATTTATACTACTTTCCAAGTCATCATATGGAGATGACTTCAGCGTGGTCACATAAGTGTTGTTTTTGCTGAGCATTCAGAGGCAGTGGTTGTTTCAGAGAAAAGCCTACTTGTGATAATTTCTAAGTCTTCCATGACTGAAAACATCTGAAAAGTAGTATTATACAAGGAAAACGAATGCCTATGACAAACCCTTGTTAGCTATATGATTGTAGGCAAACTTCTTATCTTCTGTGAGCTTTAGTATTTTTTAAAACTTAATTTTTGACTAGGAAATACATTCAAATAGTTAAATAAATATTTGCATATTTATGTTTTATGTAAGCAGTGAGAGTGTCACTCCTATGCCTATCCCTCATCCTTGTAGTTCCATGCCCACTCCCAACCACTTTTACTAGTTTTTTTCTTTCTTCTTTTTTTTAAATTTAAAAGATCATTGATTTTTAGAGAGAGAGAGAGAAACATCTATTTGTTGTTCCACTTATTTATGGATTGATTCTTGCATGTGCCTTGACCAGGGATTGAACCCACAAACTTGTGCATCAGGATGCATCAGGATGATGGCTCTAACCAAATGAGCTGCCAGGCCAGGACACTGGTTCCTTTATATTCTTTTAGACTTTCTTTAGGCAAATGCTTATGTATTATTGTATTTTTCCTACTTTTCATGCAAAAGTTAGCCCACGGTTCCCCACTGTTCTGCACCTTCTCCCTTTCTTATCCCCATACTGCTTTTTCACTTATTATATTTTTAATATATCTTAGAAAACTTTCCTGATCAGTATACAGAGAGTTTCTGCTGAAAAAACCAAACCAAACCAAACAAAAAAAACACCTAAATAATATTCCATTTAGTGGATGTATCATAATTTAACTATTTTCTTCTTTGTTGGACATTTGTGTTGCTTCTAGGGTTTGATATAAGCAATTTTATAATGAAAACCCTTCAACAAATGTCATTTTACATGTATGTAAGGGTATTTGTGGGATATATGTGCAGAAAGTAGGATTTCTAAGTCAAAGGATATGTGTACATATATAACTATGAAATATATTGCCAAATTGCTTTTCTTAGTTATCGTTCATGCAACATTAGCTGTATCACAGCTAATACTTTCATGAAACCTACTATGTGCCAGACACTATTCTAAGTGCTTTATATACATTACCTCATTTAATCTTAACATCCCTTTGAGGTAGGTACTATTATTATCTCCATTTTTCAGATGAATAATTGAGAAATAGAGAATTTAAGTGATTTGCCCAATTCACACAGCTAATGTGGCAGAAATTCAAGTTAAGCTCTCTGGCTCCAGTGTCACTGTTGTTAATATTGTGCTTTGCTGTTATCAAACTTGAATTTTGCCAATCTGATAGAGAAAGATAGATACCTCAGTAGTTTTTTAAAAATTATGTTAAGGTCAACCATCTTTTTATGTTGGGTCACTCATTTTTCTTTTCTGTAAACTATCTGTTTAAATTCTTTACCTGTTTTTCTGTTGGGTCGTACATAGCTTTCTTTCCTATTGATTTTTAGGTCTCTCTTTAACTATGATACATATCATATAGATACATATCATATACATATAAGATCATTTTTTTGTCTGTGGTATTGCAAATATTGTTTCCATTTTGATACTGTCTTCTGACTTATTTTATTCCTATGTAGAACTTTTAGATTTTTATGGAGACAGACTTCTTGGTCTTTTCCTTTATACCTTTTGGATTGAGGCATAGTTAGAAAGGCCTTCTCCATTCTAATCCTAGTTTTGTAACCTATCCAATAGGAGTGAGAAAACGGAATTATTGTGAAGGTCAAAGTGCTTTGTCAACTGTAAACTGTAAATCATGTAACATGGTGTTATTTATGAAATTGTCTTCTGAACAAATTGTATAGAGGCTGTCATCTCTTCTACTGCATTGTATGTAGTGGAATGACATAATTTGCGTTCTGCAGTGTGGGAAACTAGGGTGTCATTGATCTTGTAGTCAGTGGTTTCCTTGGACAATTTGCATGGGGTCATTTTCAAAAGTAGGGACTGGAATCCTGAAGTATTTTTGCATACTTTAGTCTTGTTGTCCTTTGTATTAGGTATAATTAGAGTCTGACTAAAAGTTCTCAGATATTCTTTTGCTCTCACATGATTCACTGATTTGCACATTATTTACTTTGAGTGTTGTATTTCTACTGATGGGTAGAAATTTGTAATTTGGAAGGACCCCTTACAATTTTTGTGATTAGAAAATTAATGAATGTTGATTAAGAAAGAATTGGGAAATAGAGATGATTTTAAAGGAGAAGATGAAAATTTTCAAGTCTTCCCAAGACTCGAAGACTTAATAGTCATTGTTAACATTTTAGATTATATCCTCTCAGATTCTTCTTGCGTGTGTGTCTGTATTGTCATCACCAACTCTCTAGGGCACAGGTGGCAAACACAAGGCCCATGGGCTGAACCTGACCCTCCATCTTGTTTTTTCCGGCCCAGCACCTTGTTTCTACCCAGCAGCAGCGGGTAGAAAAATAATATTATGACTTTAGTATAATTCCTTTATTTTTTTCTAGTTCATAATTTTATATAATTATAATCAGTGATTATTTTTTATATAATTTGCCTCTCCATTAACATGTATCATAAATTTCATATTTTGTAGTCTAGGCTATTTTGGAAAGGATAAAAGGATGGATTTTAGTTCTAACAATTAAAAATTTTTTTTAAATTTATTTATCTTTAGAAGGAAAGGGAAGGAGAGAGGGAGCGAAACATTAATGTATGGTTGCCTCTCTTGTGGTCTCCTGCTGGGAACTGGCTGGCAACCCAGGCATGTGCCCTGATTGGGAATCAAACTGCAATTCTTTGGTTTGCAGACCCACACTCAATCCACTGAGTTACACCAGCCAGGGTAATATTTTATTTATTTAATTTTAGAGAGTGGAGAAGAGAGGGGAAAAAGGAGAGAAACATCGATGTGTGAGAGATACATCTATCAGATACCTCTTGCATGCCCCCAACAGGGGACCTGGGCCTACATCCCAGGCATGTGCCCTCACCAGAAACCAAACTGGTAACCTTTTGGTTTGCAGGCCAGCAATCAGTCCACTGAGCCACACCAACCAGGGCAGTTCTAACCTTTCACATCTTTATTTTTTAAACAAAATAATGTGTGATCATTGTTAAAAACAACTGCACAAAAATGTATTCCATAAAAAAATGAGTGTTTCATATAATCACTTCCTCCACCAAGATGACAGCTTAGTACTATGTGTATTCCTCTGCATTATTTTCTAGGCATATGCTAATGTTTACTATTATATTAAAAAAATCACACTATACATTCTATTTTTTGCAACTCACTATTGTTACTTAATGGTGAAATTTGAACATCTTTCAGTTAGTATGTATAGAATTTATCTCATTCCTTTAACAACTATATAATGTTAAATTATATGGGTGTGCAATTGATGAACATTTGGATTGTTTCCAGTTTTTTTCTGTTACTGACAACATGCAAGTTAATATTCTTGTGCATATATCTTTGTGTGTTTATTGTAATGGTCATTTTTAATTGCTATAAAATATTCTGTTTAGTGGAAATAATACATCTGAGAAAGAAGTTCTAATAAAAATATTTTTATATAAGTTCATGTTATTATTTTGTTTTCCCTTTTATCAGATTCCTTCTTTGACCTTTGTAATATGAACTCTAGAACAGCCTACCCTAATCCCAGGAACCTAACTTCCTCTTTCCTCTCAATTTCTTTTTTCCACACTCTCTGGTACAGCCTTCTAACTCAGTATATCAGAAAAAGAGGTGAATTGCCTATCTGATCTTAGTGGCCATGTTCAGGTCTCCTTGAAATCAAATAGGAAAATTTATCCAAAGAAACATTATCCTGAAAATTTATACGTCCCCCTAGTACTTTAGTATCTAAGCTTATTCAAAGAGGTCCTACAAATATTCACAGGTGACAAACACAAGGCCTGCAGGCCGAATCCAGCCCTCCACCTTGTTTTATCCTACCTGGCACCTTGTTTCTACCCAGTAGCAGTGCCGAGCTCTCGCTTAACTGTTTAAGGAGTAGTTACATTTATACAGTCCTAAAATTACATTCAGCCCTTTGAAGGCAACCGCAAGGCTGATGTGGCCCCCCAGTGAAAATGAGTTCGACACCCCTCTAGTGTTAAGTTTCCCGTTTCAGCATACAAAGTTATAGATACACTTAGTGTATTTAGAAGGTCACAATGTTTTTTTATATCCAATAAGGGAAATAATGGTCCCACTCAATTTTGTCCTAGTTAGATCATATACATAATATTGTGTACATTTTCTGCTATTGTGTCTGAGAGGGGCTTTGACAATTTGGAGGGCAGTTAAGGCTAAACTTTGATGAAGGTAACCAGGGACATTTTGATGCCATGTTCTCTGGGAAACCTGAAAGATGTGTGTATATTTGCACTGGAGAAGACAAAGTAACTGAAAAGCTATCATAAAGAAGAAAAAAATCCAGCCTTAATTCGTTGTATACTTTCAGCAACCAGAACTAGGATTAAGGGTGAGATAGGGAAGGAAGAGGAAGGGGAACTCATTAATTAAATGGTTACTGTGTGTCAGACACCCTGTCTGGTGCATCTTTTTAAAAAATATGTTTTATTAAACATGCTATTACAGGTGTCCCATTTTTTTCTCCCCTTTATTCCCCTACGTCCTTTATCCTCCCTATGCCCTATACTGCCCCTCCCACCAGCATTCCCCTACCTTAGTTCATGTCCATGGTGGGTTATACATAAAAGTTCTTTGGTTTCTCCATTTCCCATACTATTCTTAACTACCCCACCTCTGACCCCAGCCACCCTGTCTATTTTGTACCTACCATTTATGCTTCTTATTCCCTGTACCCCTGCTACTCCCTGCTGATCACCCTCCCTGTGATCTCCATTTCTGTGATTCTGTCCCTGTTTTAGTTGTTTGCTTGTTTTTTTTTCCTTTTCTTTAAGGTTCAGTTGTTGATAGTTGTGAGTTGTCATTTTACTGTTCCTATTTTTGATCTTCTTCTTTTTCTTAGATAAGTCCTTTTAACATTTCATACAATAAGGGTTTGGTGATAATGAACTCCTTCAACTGGACCTTATCTGGGAAGCACTTTTTCTGCCCTTCCATTCTAAATGAAAGCTTTGCTGGATAGAGCAATCTTGGATGTAGGTCCTTGCCTTTCAAGACTTTGAATACTTCTTACCCCTTCTTGCCTGCAAGGTTTCTTTTGAGAAATCAGCTGATGGTCTTAGGGGCATTCCTTTGTAGGTAACTGTCTCCTTATCTTGCTGCTTTTAAGGTTCTTTCTTCTTTAATCTTGGGTAATGTAATTATGATGTGCATTGGTATGTGCTTCCTTGAGTCCAACTTCTTTGAGACTGTCTGAATGTCCTGGACTTCCTGGAAGTCTATTTCCTTTTCTATATTAGGGAAGTTCTGCATTATTTTTTCAAATAAGTTTTCATTTCTTGCTCTTCCTCTTCTTCTTCTGGCACCTTTATGATTCAGATATTGGAGAGTTGAAAGTTGTCCGAGAGGTTTCTAACTAAGCCTCTCCTTGTTTTTGAATTCTTGTTTCTTCATTCTGTTTTGGTTGAATGTTTATTATTTCTTCCTTCTGCTCCAGATTATTGATTTGAATTCCAGGTTCTTTCCCTTCACTGTTGGCTCCCCGTACATTTTCCTTTATTTCACTTTTTGTATCCTTTACTTCTTCCTCTATTTCATGACCATACTCAACCATTTCTGTGAGCATCCTGATTACCAGTGTTTTGAACTCTGCAGCTGATAGGTTGGCTATCTCTTCATTGCTTAGTTCTATTTTTGGAGCTTTGTTCTGTTCTTTCATTTTCTTGTGTAGGTGCACCTGTTATGTAGTAAAGGACAGAGCCATAGGTATTCACCAGGGTGGGGCAACCTGTGTCTCTGCATTGTGGTGCTGTATGTGGGGGAGGCGTCCCAGAGGGAACATGCCAGTTGCTCAGCTCTCTGCCAGCTTTCAGTTATTTCCTCTGTTACCCATAAGGAAATTGGACCCTTCTGGGTGGGTGGTTTTGTGTATGTTCTAGGACCCTGCGGGTCTCTCCAACAACCTCTCCTGTGAGGCTGGGGGTTTCTCTTGCTGCCGTGGCAACCCTTACAGGTTTTTATAGTCAGAGGTTTTGAAGCTTTGTTTCCCTGCACTGGAACCCTGGGTTCTGTGGTCTGTTTCACTCCCCATTTGTTCCTCCCGGTTTATTTGCACACAAATTTGTGGCTGCCTGGTCTTCCAGCCACTGCCTTGCTGCAAGTCCTCTCTGCCCTGGCTACCTAGCTCCACCCTTCCTACTAGTCTGGATGAATGGTTCTTCTCTAACTCCTTGGTTGTCAGACTTCCATACAGTTTGATTTTCTGGCAGTTTTGGTTATTTTTTGTTTTTAAATTTGTTATTGTCCTTTTGGTTGTGCAAGGAGGCAAAGTGTATCTATCTATGCGTCCATCTTGGCCAGAAGTCCTGGTCTTCATATATGCCTTTTTATTCTTTAATTCCTTAGTATGTTCTCATCTAATGCTTATAATAATACAGTGAGGCATAGTTAATCTTTATCTCTATTTTATAGATAAGGGGAGAAGGTAAGTGACATGCTCAAAATTATTTAGGTATTAAGTTAGAATCAGAATTTTCTTAAAGGTTTTATTTTATTTATTTTTAAAGAGAGGAGAAGTGGGGAGAAAGAGAAGGGAAAAAAACATCAGTGTGTGGTTGCCTCTCACGTGGCTCCCACTGGGGACCTTGCCTGCAACCTAGGCATGTGCCCTGACTGGGAATTGAACTGGCAACCCTTTGGTTTGCATTCTGTACTCAATCCACTGAGCTACTCCAGCCAGGGCTGGAATCAGGATTTAAAAAAATCTATCTTGTTTAATTTTAGCCATATACACATTTTAAGTAATACATAACAGTATATTATTTTAGAAAAATTGTTTTCCCCCACCCCCCACTCTTTTTTCGTGAAATTTTATCCATCTTTACGTTTTAATATCAGTATCTTTGTCATCACTATATCCTTTTTGTATTATCTAGCAGTTAGCCGTGGTATGTTCCATCTGCTCTTCGATATAAACTGTTTGAAATGCAGCATTTTTTGAATATGTATGCACTGCTTCATTAGAAATTTTTATTCCAAGCATCAAGTACTCATACATACAACATGAGACCAGTTGGTTTTTCCATTTCTAGTGTTGGTGTTTGTGAACTCTGCTTTTTTTTTTTTATCTGCTAGATATTTTTATTGACAAAAAATTATCATCTTTTTCTCTGAAGCCTGTTTTTGTTATTATTAGAAAAATGTAACAAACACCCATATATAACAATTATTAACGTTTTATAAAATTTGCTACATTTATTTTTTCTGATATATTTTAATGCATATATAGACATTATATTTCACCTCTATTTCTAGGTGCATCTCCAAATAAGTCTTATACAATCTTAATATTATTATCATATTTAATAAAATTAGTAATTACTATACTCTAATAGTAATTCTTGTTAAGATTTTCCCAGTTGTCTTTTATAACTATTTGTTCAAATTAGCATCCAATCAAATATCCTTGTTTAGTTGTTATAACTCTTAATTCTCCTTCAGAGTCAGAATTTGAACACGGTACTGTGCTTAAGCTTCGTAATATTCAAAACTTTCCAATCATAGAATAGTTGCTGGAATATTAGTGAGCTGTTTGTTGCGTAGTATGTGTAGTGGCATAGTAGGCTGAACTCATTCTGGCCTCTGTAATATGCAATCCAGTGGGAACTTTTCTTCACATTATTTGCTTATTTTGTGGTAGTGTACACTTTTGTTCACATTATTTGGCCACTTTCTGGCATTTGACAATATTTGTTGTTTTCACTTTGGTTTGTGTGACATACTTTCTCTTCCTTTATTCCTACCTCTGTTGTTTCTTTGTCATCCTGTGTATGTCGATGCTCCCTTGGCCTTTTTTTTTAAACGTTTTATTTCTTAAAGATTATTATTATTATTTATTTATCTTTAGAGGGGAAGGGAAGGAGAGAGGGAGAAAATACCAATGTATGGTTGCCTCTTGTGCATCCCCCGCTGGGAACTGGCCTGCAGCCCAGGCATGTGCCCTGACTGGGAATCGAACGGCAGTTGTTTGGTTCACAGGCCCGCGCTCAATCCACTGAGCTACACCAGCCAGGGCCCTTGGCCTTTAAAAAAAAATTTTTTTTTTCAATTTAGAGAGAGAGGAAAGGGAGGAGGGGGGAGAGAGAGAGAATCGGACCTGAAACCCTGATCTATTTGGACAATGCTCCAATCAACTGAGCCGCTCAGCCTGTCATCCATTCTCACCTGAGGACACACTGGGCCTTGGCATATAGTAGCATCTCAGTAAATATTACCTATTACTCATATTCTCTACTTTGGGAAATTTTAGAATATGTGTAAATGCTAATGACTTTCAAGTCTGCACCTCCAGTCTGGTTCTTTCTCCTGAGTTTCAGTGTGGTGTCTCCCAACTGCTTCCTACAAATTGTCAGACTTTTTCCTTCAGGCACTTCAAATTCAGAGGATTACCAATTTACATTCTTCACAAATCTCCTTTTTGGTAAATAGCTAGTCATTTTTCCAATCACTCCAACCAGAAACATGGGAAGGATTTGTGTTAAACTGGGAGTCATCCTAGGTACTTTTTATATCTACTATATCCATTCGCTCATCTTTTTAAAGTCACTTACCTCCTTTCCTAGTTGTCTGTCTTTACTGCCAGTGCCTTAATGAAGCCCTCCTTACTTATAATCTGTCATTAGCAGTTATCACACTGAGTTGTACTCATAGATATGAGTGTCTTCCCTGTGAGATTAAGCCCCTGGAGGGTGGAATCATTTTTCATTTGGTTTTCTATGTCCTCCCACAGGGGCTATACAGTCTTAGTATAGTGATTAAGAGTACAGTGCCTGGGCCCTGGCTGGTGTGGCTCAGTGGTTAAGCGCTAGCCTGCAAATCAAAGTGTCGCAGGTTCGATTCCCAGTGTAGGGCACATGCCTGGGTTATGGGCCAGTTTCCTGGTGGGGGGCTTGCAAGATGCAACCACACACTGATGTTTCTCTCCTTTCCCTCTGTAAAAAAAAATAAATAAAAAATCTAAAAAAAAAAAGAGTACAGTGCCTGGATCTGAATAATGACTCTACCACTTCTTGGCTGAGAGAGCTTAGACAAGTTAACTAATTCCTTCATGCTTTGTCTCACATTTGTAAAACATGTAATATTCTATTTTATAGGGCTTTTATGAGTATTAAATATAAAGCATTGGAAAAGTGTATGGATTATAGTAAATGCTTAGTAAACATAGCACCCATCATAAGCCTTATACCCAGTGGGAACCCAGTTAACACTTGAGTTCATTAATAGAGGGGGTTTCTGAATTGGCCAAAAGACTGGACTAGTTAATCTCCAAAAGCCTTTACAGCTTTCAGCCTAAGTTTGCTTTATGTCATGGTCTAGGGCCTGGTGGATTGTAGTGATAATAGGAAATAGAAGATTCTTATCTAAAAGAGAGAATACAGTTTTAAGAACTAGCTTTTGATCTGTCTGTCACTAATATATGCCATTGTGTATATCCATGGCTAATTAAATAGGGATGCCAGTTTTTATGTTAGATTGCCTTTGGTTTGAATGGAAACTGCAACTCATTATTTCACAGCAGGAAGGCAGGTTCAGCAGTATCGCTTTTATTTTTTAATTAGGCAGTCATTTTGAAATGTGTCTGTATTTGCTGTGTTGGTTCATAGAAAGGATAGCAGCTGAACAAACCTGTTATGTAGATTTGCCATGTGGTTGGTCTTGATATACATAGCTAATCTACCTGTCAGTATTCCTTTTCGGGGCTATATCTTATCCATAACAAATCCTTGTTTAATTTTGAATCAGTTAGGGATTTTTTATGATTATAGAAAGAAAACAAAATATGATTAGACTATTATATTTGCATTCTTTTTCTGTTCTTTATACCTAGGGTGTAAAAGTCCACTGAATTCTCAGAAATCCTTTTTACTCACTTTGTAGAACTTTCTTACCAACTTCGTGCACACATGATTCCATATTTGGGTGGGTGCTGAAGATGTTTGGTTGCTGGCTAATGCTTTGCCGTATCCTGCTACATGTTGGAGTATTGCAGAATTTTATTTGCATCTACACTACAGTGAAGTTTCATCTGCTTTGTTCCTGTGAAATGAAAAAGAAAGAAACACAAATACTGTACATTAGAATGGAAAAGAGTGTTGGGAGTTGGAATATCTGTCCTGTCAGCTTGGCATCCATTCTTTAGACAATCTGTTTAAAGCAATACGAATTTTTATGTCTGTGGAATGTAATTGGGTGACTGAAGGCTTTTTGCTCCAGGGGCTGGTGGAACTGTCATCTGTATCCTCTTTAGTCTCTGCTGTTAGGTAGGATGGGGAATAATAGCATTCTAATTAGCTAATATATAAATCTTTTTTTTTCACAGAAATTTAACTATGTTTTTGGAGGAGACATCCATAGTGGGAAGGGTTTGGATTTAAAGCTACTGGCTTTCAATCCTGAGTCTGTCATCAGTTGTTTGAATTTGGGCAAGTCTGTAATCTCTCAGTGTCTTAATTTTTTCCTCTATAAATTGGAGGTGATTGCCCTGGCTGGGTAGTTCAGTTTGTACAGCATCATCCCAATGTGCTAAGGTTGTGGGTTGGATTCCCCAGCTAGGGCACACACCAGAAGCAACCCATGAATGTATAAATAAACAGAACAACATATTGATGTTTCTTCCTCTCTCCCTCCCACTTCCTCTAAAATCAATAAACATATACTCAGATGGGGACAAAAAATATAAATTGGAGGCAATAATACCTACCTTATAGGGTTGTTGTGAAGATTAGAGAAAGCATACACAAAACACTTGGGGGAATGCATGGCTCATGGTAAATGGTGACCGCAGTTATTATTTCAAGAACTACATCAGACGGGAGTGTGGTCTAACTGGGAATCCTAAAAGAGTTTCCTTGATTTCCTGGAAATGATTTGTGGAATTCCTACTTTGGAAAGGTAAAATATAACATTACGTATAGAATAAGTCACTAACTTTTTTATGGATAACTTTCAAATTACTTTCCCCATTCAAAGCTTTTAATTGTATCTTCTTTGTGAAATATAAATCAGTCCCAATATAAGTGAGGCTAGCCTTTGAAAAGACAAACTTGCCTGTGTAGAAAAGGAAAAAATAGTTTTGAACTTCCAGGTTTATAAATATTGAAATTGAGAACATAATTACTAAAAAAAATGGTTTGTGTCCTGGTAAGCAACATAATTTTGGGATTTTTTTTTTTTTTTAATCCTCACCCGAGGACATTCTGTCATTGCTTTTAGAGAGAGAGGAAGGGAGACAGAGAGAAACATCAGTGCAAGAGAGAAACATCAACCAGTCACCCTCTAGCACACACCCTGACCAGGGATTGAACTTGCAACCTGAGCATGTGCTCTGACTGGGGATAGACCCCATGATCCTTGGGTGCATGAGACAACGCTCCCACCAACTGAGCTACACTGGATAGGGCAGTTTTGGCACTTTTGAAAGACTGATAAAGGCTATTTCCTAGGTTAAGAACAAAACTGTTTAAACCTTTCTAACCAGTTTTCTCAACAGGGGCACTATTGGCATTTAGGGCAGGACAATTCTTTGTTGTACAGGACTCTTCTATGCATTGGAGGATATTTAACTTCCCTGGCGCCTGTGCACTAACATGTGCCTACTCCACACTCCTGCCATTGTGGATTAGCTCCGTCCTGAAACTCTGCCCCATAAATTTTCACATGAGAACCCCTGGGACACTAACTGAAATATTTTTAGTGAAGCATATCACAGTATCATCAGTTTTCATTTAAGAATTACAGGTTTTTACAAGCTTAAAATGCATTATTCTTGATCAACAGAGTGTAGTTTCTTGAATCAAGTAGCCTCTTCAGAGGAGAACCTGAATTTTTAAAAGTCATTATATCTTTCTAGTAAATGTGACAGCAATTGTAGTTGTCTGTGTTTCCTCAAAAATGTATACTTAAAGGGGCACTATATGGTAATAAATATTCAATAAATAAAACCAACAAGGGTAGTCCAGAGGCTGAAAACATTATAAAATCTTATACTTCTTAATGAATATATTTTCTGATTTTATAAATACTGCATGCTAACCAGTTGTGCCATTGGAACTCCTGTTTTCTGATTTTAAAATTGATCATTTTCATGGCCCTGGCTGGTGTAGCTCAGTGGATTGAGCACAGGCCTGCAAACCAGACAATCGCGGTTCGATTCCCAGTCAGGGCACATGCCTGGGTTGCAGACCAGTTCCCTGCAGGCCAGTTCCCAGCAGGGGATGCACGAAAGGCAACCATACATTGATGTTTCTCTCCCTCTCTCCTTCCCCTCCCCTCTAAAGATAAATAAATTAAAAAAAATTTGATCATTTTCAGATTTAAAATGGGATTTTGTGTCCTGGCTGGGTAGCTTAGTTGGTTAGATAATTGTCCTGATGCGCCAAGGTTGCAAGTTTGGTCCTCTGTCAGAGCACATACAAGAATCAACTAATGAGCCCTGGCTGACATAGTTCAGTGGAGTGAGCGCAGGCTGCAAACCAAAGGGTTGCTGGTTTGATTCCCACTCAGGGCACACGCCTGGTTTGCAGGCCAGGTCCCCAGTGGGAGACATGTGAGAGGCAACCACACATTGATATTTCTCTCTCTCTCTTTTTCTCCCTCCCTTCCCCTCTCTAAAAATAAGTAAATAAAATCTTTTTAAAAGAGAATCAACTGCCCTGGCTGGTGTAGCTCAGTGGATTGAGTGCGAGCCTGTGAACTAAGGGATCGTGGTTCGATTCCCAGTCAGGGCACACGCCTGGGTTGCAGGCCAGTTCCCAGCAGGAGACGCACGAGAGGCAACCACACATTGATATTTCTCTCCCTCTCTCCTTCCCTTCCCCTCTAAAGATAAATGAATAAAATCTTAAAAAAAAAAGAATCAACTTATGAATGCATAAATAAGTGAAATAACAAATCAATCTTTGTCTCTTCTTCTCTCTCTAAAATTAATAAATAAATAAAATAGGATGTGGTTTTAGAGTGTTCCTACACACTTTCACTGTCTTTTAATACTAATTAAAATTTGTCAGATTATCCCTGGCTGGTGTGGCTCAGTTGGTCGGAGCATTGTCCTGTGGACTAAAGGGTTGCGGGTTGGATTCCTGGTCCGAGCACACACTCGGTGTGTGGTTCGATCCCCCCTTCGGGGTGCATACAATCCTTGGACTGGGCGTATGTGGCAGATCAATGCTTCTCTCACACATCGATGTGTCTCTTTCTCCCTTCCTGCCCCCTCTCTAAAAGCAATGAAAAGAGGTGCTTGAGTGAGGGTAAAAAAAGAGAAAAAATTAGTGAATTTATCATTTTGTGTTCTTTTCTGTAGGTTTTTTTTTTTTAGTAAAAGGAACCAAAATATTAGTGCTGTAGATGAAGTCTCCTTTGTTTCCCTTTCTTATCTCATTTCTCTTTTTTCCCACCAAACCAACTACTAATTATGAATTTACTGTCCATTTTTCTAATTCATGTTTTTAGACATACAGTTGTTGTGAGGATTAAATAAATTAATACATATAAAATGTTATAATATAGGTACTATTTTCATGTCTGTTTTACAGTGGGCAACTGGAGGTGTACAGAGGTTTTACAATAACTTGACCAGGTTCACATAGCTACATTATATAGAGAGATCAAGGGTTTGAACCTGGATTGCTGTAGGGGCTATACCTTGAATCAATATGCTATCCTGCCTTTCTATAATATATATTATTTTGTATTTTTAAAAAAGATTTTTATTCATTTAAAAATATTTTCCAGAAATTTAAATATTTTATTGTAGTTCTATTACACTTGTAACTTCTCCCCCCTCTGCCCTCCTCTGCCCAGTCCAACCCCCGATCCCATAGTCAGTCCCCAGACTGTTGTCCATGTGCATGGGTCATTCACACGTGTTCTTTGACTAGCTCCTTCTTCTTTCTGCCATTATCCCTCTCCCTTCTACCCTCAGCTTGCTGTCAGAATGTTCCATGTTTTTGTTTCTGGCTCTGTTGTGCTCATTAGTTTATTTCATTAGATTCCTCTTATAGGTGAGATTATAAGGTATGTGTCTTTCATCGACTGGCTCATTTCATTTAGCATAATATTCTCCAGTTCCGTCCATGCTGCCATGAAAGGTAGGAGCTCCTTCTTTCTTTCTGCTGCATAGTATTGCATTGTGTAAATGTACCAGTTTTTTGATCTACTCATTTACTGATGGGCATTTAGGCTGTTTCTAGCACCAGGCTATTGTAAATAACAAGAGGAAAGGGGAGGGAGAAAGAGAAAGAGAGAAACATTGACGTGGAAGAGATACATCTGTTGGTTGTCTCTTGCATGCCCCCAACTGGGGACCTGGCCAGCAGCCCAGGCATGTGCCCTGACTGGGAATTCAACAGGTGACCTCTTGGTTCATAGACTGGTGCTCAGTACTGAGCCACACCAGCCAGGGCTATTTTGTATGTTTTAAAAATACACTTTTTATTTTTATTTTTTTATAGTTTTGTTTTAGATTTTATTTATTTACATTCAGAGAGAGGGGAAGGGAGCAAGAAATAGAGGGAGGGAAATATCAATGTGTGAGAGATATATTGATCAGTTACTTCTCACACACCCCCAACTGGAGACCTGGCCTGCAACCCAGGCACGTGCCCTGACTGGGAATCGAACCAATGACCTCTTGGTTTGCAGGCCGGTGCTCAATCCACTGAGCCACTCCTGCCAGGGCACTTTTTATTAAAATGATATACTATAGGGATGGTCTTGCAGGTTTTTAAAATTTTAATGATACCACTAAGTGCAACTTGCTTCTTTTCCCTACTCAATAGGCTTTAAAAATTATATTTTATTGATTTTGCTATTACAATTGTCCTGATGTTTCCCCCTTTGCTCCTTCCACCCAGCACTACGCATTCCCTCAGGCAATCTCCCCATCTTTGTTCATGTCCACGGGTCATGCATGTAATTACTTTTGCTACTCCATTCCTGTACTGTACTTTACATCCCCATGGCTCTTCTGTAACTACCTATTTGTACTTCCCAATCCCCTCACCTCTCACTCATTCTCCCACTCCTTCCCTCCCATCGCTTTATCTTTGGCATTTTAATTATGATGTGTCTGGAGGTGGGCCTTTTGGCATCCATGTTGTTTGGGACTCTCTGTGCTTCCTGGACTTGCATGTCTATTTCCTTCACCAAATTAGGGAAGTTGTCTTTCATTATTTTTTCAAATAGATTTCCAGTTTCTTGCTTTTTCTCTTCTCCTTCTGGCACCCCTCTGAAGTGACTGCTGGATTGCTTAAAGTTGCCCTACAGGCCGCTTATACTATCCTCGTTTTTTTGGCTTCTCTTTTCTTTTTGTTGTTCTGCATGGTTGTTTTTTGCTTCCTTATGTTCCAAATCATTGATTTGATTCTTGGCTTCATCCATTCTACCATTGTTTCCCTATAAATTGTTCTTTATTTCAATTAGTGTGTCTGACTAGATGTTTTTTATGCTGTTAAGGTCCTAAGTTTCTTGAACATCCTTATAATCAATGTTTTAAACTGCATGTGATAGATTGCTTATCTCCATTTTGTTTAGTTTTTTTTCTGGAGTTTTGATCTGTTCTTTCATTTGGGCTAGGTTTTTTTTGTCTCATTTTGTCAGCCTCCCTGTGTTTGTTTCTATATATTAGGTACAGCTACTTTGACTACTTGTTTTGGTAGTGTGGCCTAATGTAGTAGATGTCCTGTAGGGTCCAGTGGCACAGCCTCTCCTATCACCCAAGCTGGGTACTTGAGGTGTGCCCTTCATGTGGGCTGAGTATACTCTCCTCTTTGGTTGCTATTGGCAGATTAATGGGAGGGATTTACCCAGGTCAGTCAGCTGCAAGGATTGGCTAGGACTGTTTACCTCCAACATCCACCCTCTGGGGAGGATCGGCCTTGCAGGGGCAGGGTGGCTGTGCTGTGACGTGGTCTGTATCTGTCCACTGGGTGCACTGGCCCTGGGGTTTCATGGGTGGTGCTGGCCAGGATCCACCTCCACTTGTGTTTTACCCAGGTCCACCTTGCCAGAGTGGTAAAGAAATCTGAAATGGCTGCTACTTGTGCTGGGCTTGGAGATTTGTAGGAGAAGCCAAGCTATGAACCTAGGCTGCTAGTTCTGGGCTTGTGGCTCACTGAGGCCAGCTGCTACTTGTTTAAAAGGATTTAGGAAGTTGTGAAGCAAAAGCAGCTTGGGTGGGCTGGTAAGTTGAGTGGGATGGAGTTTCTAGGAATCTGCAAGACAGGTCAAGCTGTGTTAGCCAGGTTGATGGAATCTTAGATATGGTATCAGTCTGTTGCATTTGTAGGGGGAGGGCACAGAAAAGGGAGAGTGGCTTCTGCTCACCTTGATGCCAGACACCTCGGCCTCCCCTTAAGTTGCCACCTTGGTGCCGGAGCCTAGAGGGAGTGAGTCTGAGTAGGTGAATCCACGTGTGGGTTCTTTAAGGGGAACTGCTTGGGGCTCCAGAATTGTCTTCCACCGACTCAGTACTTGCTGGTGTTTGCAGCCAGAAGTTGTGGGGACTTATCTTCTTGGCACTGGAACCCTGAGTTGGGGGGCCTGGGGTGGGTCTGGAATTCCTTGCTCCCGAGATATCCCTCCCAAATTTTTATCTACCATATATGGATGTGTGACCACTCCGTTCTGTATCTGTGTCCCTCTTACAGTCTGGGTGGATGTGGTTTCTTTAATTCCATAGTTGTCAGACTTCCATTCAACTCGGTATCTGTCAGTTTTGAGTGATGGTTGTCTTATATTTCAGTTGTAATTTTGTTGTGGTTGTGCAAAGAGGTGAGCTATGTCTACTATGGCACCATCTTGACTGGAAGTCCTTAGTAGACTTTTAAAATACATCCACATTGCTAGATATAGTTTATTCATTATAAATGCCCTTTATTTCATTGAAAAAATGTGCTACAATTTATGTATTGAGCCTACTGACTAACTTTTTCCTCTTTCTTATTACATACATTGTTAAAATGGAATGAATAGCCTTGTTCAGGGCTCCTGTGCTTATATGCAAGAGTTTCTGCAAGCATTTACCTTTTTAAAAATACTTTGCCCCTTTTGAAAAGTGCTGCTAACCAAGACACAAAGCTATTTATTTTAGTCAAAATAAAAATACCTAAAATTTCAGGCTTTCGTGCTGTGGTGAAACTCATCACAGACTCCACCTAAATGAGCCCAGTTGGAATTAGCAGTTCCTTACCTCTTCTCACCTGCCTGAGAAAGTAAAACCAATTTATTGAGCTGCAATGAACAATTCTGTCTTCCAGGCCTTAGAATGGACTATAAAGGATGGAATCTGTCAACCCCAGGGCAGATTCTATTCTTGAGGTCTCTGTGGAGGTTAACAATGTATTTCATTCAAATTGAAATTTATCTAAAAAAATGAAAAATTCAGTAGATGTCAAGCCTATCTAATTGTTTAGTTAATTTAGCAATCACTTATGTTTTATAGATTGTTTTAACTTCAACATCTTGTATTTTATTTTTCTAAGGTTAAGTTTCTTTTCCCTTCTTTTCTATTTCTGTCCAAATTCCAGTTAGCTTGGCCCTCCTCTGCACTCAAGTCCTAGTCCTCTCTACCTAGATGACTAGCTTATCTCTTTACTTTTATAGTGGAAAAACACTAAACTAAGTAATGATATGGGAAAAGTTTGAGCTTTGGTGCTGAACGGACCTTGGGTTCCAATTCTGGTTCTACCAGCTGTGTATCCTCAGGCAACTTACTTCCTCCTGAGTCTATATTTCTTTTTCTGTAAAATGAGGATCACCTCTTGGTGGTATATTATGAGGAATAAATGAGAAAATGCTTGTAAAATTCCTTAAAAAGAAAAAGCTATTACAATTTCCCTTCCCTGCTGTAGAGGATCTTCAAATCTTAGTATACATAAGAATGACTGGGGAGCTTGTTAAAATTTCCAAGTCTCCAAGAGATTCTGACTTAGGAGGCCAAGGTTGAGACCCAAACATCTTGATTTTAAATAAGGTCTTTGGGTAATTTTAAAGCAGATGATCAATAGAAATACTTTTAGAAATGTACTACCCTTGATTTTGAGTGTAGCTTTGTTAGTAAATAGTTTATAGTTACAGACAAATTATTCTGACTTTCTGGGCCTTATGTTTACTCAAATATAAAATGAATGACTACATTGTGCTCGCTTTGGCAGCACATATACTAAAATGAATGACTACAATTTTATGGTCTCTACTGGCTGTAAAACTAAAACAATTTTATTTATTGATTTATAGAGGGGAGAGAGAGAGAGAGAGAATAGGAGAGAATGAATGACTTGTTGTTCCACTTATGCATTCATTGGTTGATTCTTATATGTGCCCTGACCAGAGATTGAACCTGCAACATTGGAGTATTGAGACGATGCTCTAACCAACTGAAACTACCTAGCCAGGGCTCATAATCCTAAATTTTTGATCTAGTGATCTGTTGCCACTTTTGGTGGAGGTTTAATAGTGGTATTTAATGGTTTCATTCTTCGGGAACTCAGATTATTCTTATTTCTGTTAAAGTTCTGAGGAAACTAGCTTAAGCAAATATAATTTGTTTTTGAAGATACAGAAAGATCTTCATTTGAAAAATTATTTTATGCCAGGATGCATTTGGGCCTCAGGAATCAGGGACTAGTGCACATTAGGAAAATCAAATTCTCTCTGTCAGTTGGTTTTTTTTTTTGCATCTTGGCCTCAGTCTCCTGGCTTTTTCTGCCATCTAGTCTGCATGGTAGAAAGTGGCTAGCCATGGCAAATACTCCTGAGTTGACATGGTTCTTCCTTTTTAGAAAGCAGTCAGACTGTGATTGGAATATGTTAATTGCAATTCTAGTTGCAGGAAAGGAACTGTGATTGGTTCATATTGGGTAGAGTGGCACCAACTTCTGGCTATTGCTTGGGAGTCAGTGTCACATAATAAGGATGGCCCTGGGAGCCCTGCCATTATTCTCCCTGGTTGGAGGTGGTAAAGGTAGTCTGGGTTATGTATTTGCCAAATTTATTAAAGCATTTCACCCACTGAAGAGTCACGTTGTATTTTGCATAAGACCCTTAAAATCAATTCTCATGGGCAAAACATAGAAGTAGGGAGAAATAAGCTAAAAGAAAAAGTAAGCTTATGTTTTTATTTTTACTTATGTACCAGATAGTGTGGCCTTCGACAGTCACTTCTGCCGGACTATGCTGTTTAATCAATACTGTATTTTTAAGTTGCTTTTCCATATAGTTTTTTTTTAATTATATAATTTTATAGTATAAAATCTTTGTCATCTTTGTTTTACAGATTTGGATTTAATTTTTCAAATGAAGAGAAAATTACGTGAAGATATGCAGGGTGTTAATAGGAGCACAGGGTTTTGAATCAGACTGTCTTGCATTTTAATGTTACCTTTATTTTTTGATGCCTGTATGATTACTTGACTGCTCTGTGAAATGAACGTCATAATCCTTAGATCATGGATTATTTGAGAGTCAGGTAGCATGACATTTTTTGGCTTTTATACTATGTTTCTCAGGTAGTGGATGCTTGTCGAATGAAAGAGATTATCACTATTACTTTGTTTTTTAGAATGTAATTGGTGATCTTCATTTTATTCTACTCATGTTAAAGACTGACCACATCTTGAGCTTTAAATATATCAGTGTTTTTTGAAGGTAAAGACATAAAGCATTTTTTAGATCTGAAAACTAAAAATGAGAATGTGAAAGAGGAAATATTTTTATATTGATAGTTCACTGGTTTGTATGTATGTATGTATGTATATACTAATGGTTTTAATGAAGTATCTTTTTTGATCTGTTATTTAGCATCAAACTGGAAGAGAAGCAAAACTCAACAAAAATTTATCATGTGTGGAGTTCCTTCTTAAAAGAAGAAAAAAGTGATTGTTGTGACTATGGATCGGAGCAAACGGAATTCAATTGCAGGATTTCCTCCACGTGTGGAGCGTCTTGAAGATTTTGATGGAGGTGGTGGAAGTGATGGTAGCATGACCCAGGTGGGAAGAGTTTGGCCCTCTTCATATCGAGCTCTTATAAGTGCTTTTTCTAGACTGACACGTTTAGATGACTTCACCTGTGAAAAAATAGGCTCTGGCTTCTTCTCTGAAGTGTTCAAGGTGAGTGATGCCTCAGCTTTTCTCATATTGTCTTGTTGATGGTCAGCTTCACTGCAGAATTGATAGCTGTGTTTAATTAGAACATAGGCTTTGCCTCGTCAGCGCTGTGGATCTCGAGCAGTGTTCTAATCCAAACCATCCCCTCAAGCTATTTATTAACTTGTGAGATATCGTATTTTAAATTTTTTATTTATTTATTTTAGAGGGGGGAAGGGAGGGGGAAAGAGAGGGAGAGAAACATCAATGTGCGGTTGCCTCTCATGTGCCCTTGTTGGGGACCCGGCTTGCAACCCAGGCATGTGCCCTGACTGGGAATTGAACTGGCGACCCTTTGGTTCACAGGGCATCACTCAATCCACTGAGCCATGCCAGCCAGGGCAGATATCTTATTATTTTAACTATAAAATAATACATGTTGATCAAAAATTCACAATATAGCAGTCTCTTCCCTTTCTCCCCCCCACTCATATATATCTCTCTAAAATTAGTGCTATTAACAATTGTATGTATGACCCTTTTCTGTGCTTATGCATACATTATAAACACATCTTATATACATATGTAAAAATTTATATGTACATATAAGAAGATATACAGGATCTGGCACAAATAACACCCCCTTTTATTACAAACTCTTTTATTACAAAATCATAAGCATGTAATTCTATAACATAACAATATCATACTCAAGCACACCACATGACATTTTAGGTGAAAAGTTCGAATTAAAACTATAAATTATTATACCCCACTCACACTACCAACCACACTCAAGCAGACCTCACTTCTGCTGGACCCACATACGTACACACATACTCTGATACACAGTTTTTGCTTGCTTACTTTTAATAAAATTCAGCCTTTAATTCTCCCAAGCAATCATATTTCCCAAGTTCATTTACCCCCGCAGAAGATTATTTCATACCTTTTCTCCTCTCATCAAACTCCCAAAACTTCTCTGGTCCTCAGTCTCAGTGATAAGCTTGCTACCTAAGAGGCTGAGAAAACTGAAGCAAGCTGAAGAGAAATTCCACAGCCTCCCATCATCACATGTGGCTACTAACCCACATGTCTGCCCACTTACTTGGCCTTTATACTTGTCCATATGGATGAACTGTCCATGCTCCAGTCTAAGCCATATTTCTATATGTATGGTATGTCCTATTTTAATTTGACTACTCAAAGTCCTTACCCAAGAAATTCTCCCCTTTCCTACATCATATTTCACTCTCTATTAAATGATCTCTACCAGCATATAAACATTGTTACTTTTTTCACCTTGAAACTATCTTCTTTAAAGTAGAGAAAACCATCCCTTGTTGCTACACTCCTGGTTGTCTCGTTTTCTTTTGGACCAAGACACCTCCACAGAGTTATCTCCACCCACCATTTCCATTTCCTATTTTCTTCCATTCTCTCTCTTTTTGTTTTTGATTTATTTTTATTTTTAAAAAGATTTTATTTATTTATTTTTAGACAGAGGGGAAAGGAGGGAGAAAGAGAGGGAGAGAAACATCAGTCTGTTGTTTGCTTTTCAGGTACCCCCTGCACTGGGGACCTGGCCCGCAACCCCAGCGTGTGCCCTGACTGGGAATCAAACCCGTGACCCTTTGATTCACAGGTTTGCGTGATCTACACCAGCCTGGGCTCTCTTTCTTTTTAATATGGTAAAATGTGTACGACATAAATTTACCATTTCAACCTTGTGTACAGTTCAGTGGCATTAACTACATTTACAATGCTGTGCGTTCTCTGTTTCCAGAAACTTTTTATCATCCCAAACAGAAATTTTGTACCCATTCAGCAGTAACTCCCTATGTGCGCCTACTCCCAGCCCCTGTGAAGTCTATTCTACTTTCCGTCTCTATGAAGTTGCCTATTCTAGGTACTTCATATTAGCGAATTATTCAGCATTTGTTTTTTTGTGTTCAGCTTATGTCACTTAGCAGAACATCCTCAAATTTCACCCATGTAGTAGCATATATCAAAATTTCATTCCTTGTTCTGGCTGGTGTGGCTCAGTGGGTTGAGCGCCAGACTGTAAATCAAGGGGTCACCAGTTTGATTCCTGGTCAGGGCACGTGCCTGGGTTGTGGGCCAGATCTGGCCCCCAATAAGGGGTGCGAGAGAGGCAACCACACATCGATGTCTCGCTCTCTCTCTTTCTCCTTCCTTTCCCCTCTTTCTAAAAATAAATAAAATATTTAAAAAAATTTCATTCCTTTTCATGGCTGAATAACACCCTGTTGTGTTTATACCACATTTTGGTTTTCTGTTCAACTGTTGATGTATATTTGGGTTGTTTTCACCTTTTGGTTATTGTGAATAATGTTGCTATGAACTTCGATGTACAAGTATCTGTTTGAATCCCTGCTTTCAATTCTTTTGGATATTTGCCTATAAGTGGAAATATTGGGTCATATAATAATTCCGTGTATTACTTTAAAAAACAATGGTGAAATACACATAAAGTGTACTGTCTTAATTATTTTTAAGTGTATAGTTAAGTAGTGTTAACTATATTCACATTGTTTGTAACCAATCCCTAGAACTTTTTCATCTTGCAGAACTGAAACTCTACCTGTTAAACAACAACTTCCCCTCTTTTTTCCTCTGGATCCTGGCAACAACCATTCTACTGCCTGTTTCTATTAGTTTGACTACTCTGGATACCTTAAATAAATGAAATCATGTAGTATTTGCTTTTATGTATATGTGTGTGACTACCTTATTTCACTTAATCTAACTTTTTAAAAAAGATTATTTATTTTTAGAGAGGAGAAGGGAGGGAGAAAGAGAGGAGGAGAAACATCAGTGTGTGGTTGCCTCTCACATGCCTCCCACTGGGGACCTGGCCCACAACCCAGGCATGTGCCTGACTGGGAATTGAACTTGCAGACCCGTTGGTTTGCAGGCCAGCGCTCAATCCCCTGAGCCACACCAGCCAGGGCTGATGCACACAAGTCTTTAACTTTGACTAAGTTCAATATATCTGTATTTTTTCCTTTGTAGCCTGTGCTGCTGCTGCTTCTGGTGTCATATCCAAGAAATCCTAGCCAAATTCAATATCACGAAGATTTTCCTTAGTGTTTTATTCTAAAGGTCATATAGTTTTAGCGCTTACATTTAGGTCTTTGTAATTTATATAAGTTAATTTTTGTATGTGGTGTAAGGTAAGGGTCTAACTTTTTCTTTTGCATGTGGATATACAGTTTTCCCAGCACCAGTCGTTGAAGAGACTGATCTTTCCCCACTGAATGGCCTTGGCACCCTCTCAAACATTAATTGGCCATATGTGCCAGGGTTATTAACTCATTTTAATTTGTATGCTTCAGTTATCAATGTAGTGCTTTTTTGTTTTTGGTCATTTATATAATTTGCTTGTATTATTACTTGTATTTTTTAAAAGAAATCCTGATAATAGTTCTTCATTACATGTGTTGCAGATATTTTCTCTCTGCCTATCTTTCATTTTTTGTTTTTTAAACTTATGTAGTTAGATCTATCAGTATTTTAATGTCTAACTTGTGGATTTTATATTTTGTCTAAGAGATCCTTCTCACTGTAGGCTTTTGAAAATATTCTATATTTTTTCTAATGCTTTTAAGTCATATTTTACTGAATTTAAGATACCAATGATTATAAAAGTCACCTGCTGCCAATTAAGCTGTAACAATTCTTATTACTTAGATCTACTATTTTTACTTAAAGTGCTCTTACAGACTTGATTCGGCAGGCATAGCTTTTTATCATGTGATACTTTAAAAAAAGGAAGATGTATAGAAAATAAATTGGTTAAAGCACTTTTAAATCCTTTTAACATTTGGAGTATAACTGTCTAGAATCTTTTTTCAGCCCAGAGGGTTTAATGTCATTGTGTTCCATACAACATTGCACTTTTATCATCAAGAGTGTGGTGATAATTTCTTTAAAAATTGCTGTCCTGTTGTATCTAGGTGTTTATTTAAGCACTGTTTTACAAGTTTAATATACGTGGTACAGGTGCCTGGAAATAATTTTAAAGCATTTCAATTTCAAGATATTGAAAGTCTTAGACATGATGAAATGTTGTAGACAGTTTTTTTTAAAGCCTTTATTTATTCATTTTTAGAGAGAGGGGAAGAGAAGGAGAGAAATATCAATGTGCGGTTGCCTTAGTTGCCTCTCCTGCCCCCCCCCCCCCTTACTGGGGACCTGGTCTGCAACCCAGGCATGTGCCCTGACTGGGAATCGAACTGGCGACCTTTTGGTTCGCAGCCCACGCTCAATCCACTGAGCTACGCCAGCCAGGGTGACAGTTTTTACTTTTAATTCATCTTGAGTTTTTTTCAGTGTTTGAAATAAAATATATAGGCTTTTAATTTTACTGTTAAAACAAGGTTAGCTACTTGCCTAAATACAATTTTTAATGTCTTTTTCCCCCCAAGTGGGTTGAAAGGTCACTTTTATTATCTAATTCCTGTTGATCTGACACTTGAATAGACAGACCAATGGAATAACACAGAAAACCCAGAAAAAGGCTGCAATACATACAATATTCTAGTATGTGGTAAAGGTATTATCTTAAATTACATGAACTAGTCAAATGTTGTTGGCATAACTAGGTAGCCATCTGAAAAACGAATAGATTTGGATCTGTAAGGTATATTTTTATACCTTACGCCAGGATGAGTTCCAAGCAGATGAAAATGTTACTATGAAAATTAAAATCATAAATGTTCTAGAACAGAACATGAAGAAATAATAAAAAATTGATAAAGTTCTCACTGTTATGTGTGTTAATTTATGAAAATAAAGAAGAGGAGAGAGGCAGAGACAGAGGGAGAGATATGAGAGAGAAACATCAATTAGTTGCCTCCCATACGTGCCCAGACTGGGGATTGAACCTGCAACCTAGGTCTGTGCCTTTACTGGGAATCAGACTTAGGCACTTTCAGTGTTTGGGACCATGCTCTAACCAATGAAAATGCACTGGCCAGGGCTGTTTGTTTTTCTTAGATGTGCTTCTCTTTTTCAAATACCATTTAGTTGCTTTTCTTTGTACACCTATTTTTATTTAATTTTAATTGTATTTGTTTAAAAAAATCACATGGCACAAACTCAAAAGGTATAAAAGTTACTCAGTTGAAAAATCATTTACATTCTTCTGATGCAGTGTTCCTCCCTGGGGGAGGAAATATTTAACAGTTTCCTGTGTATCCTTCTAGAGATTATTGTGCACATAGATAAGCAACTGTATGTATGTGTTTGTGCTAGTGTATGTGTGTATATTTATATATCAATTATCTATTATTTATTTACTTCAAGATAGAAGGCCACTTGAGTGTAGGTTCAGTGAAGGCAGGGGTTTTTGTCTCTTTTTATCAATTTGTGCACTGTTATATCATCACTGCCTAGTATTCTACATGGTGCACACTACACACTTTTCCACAACGCTATTTTTCTAGTGTCTTAATGATTTATGGACTCTTTTATATCTATGCTATGAATTATATTTTCCAAACTAGCATTTTTTTAAAACTTGTGACAATTTTTGCAATGTAGAAATAGTTAATTTTGTTTACTGTTTTAATCTTCCAATTTCTGACTTCTGTTTTTTTTATTATTTTAGAAAGGCTCTCTGTACTATATTACAAATAAAATTTTCATTTTAAATTACATTTATGATTTTACTACTTGTGCTTAAATATTTAATCCATCTGGAATTCATTTTTTAGATGGCTACTCATTTGTACTAGCAACATTTATTACATAGTTAATATTTTTCTCACTAACTGGAAATGTCACCTTTATATTGAATTTTCCTAAGTATTTTAGTCTGTTTCTAGACTTTATTCTATTGCATTGACCTGCCTATTCATATAACAGTACATACTGATAAAATAATTATTGTGGCTTTATTTTAATATCTGGTTAGTTTAATTCTCCATCATTATTCTTCCTTTTGTGTCTATGAGAGAGAGAGAGAGAGACAGTTTTTGATGAGATTAACATTTGAATCAGTAGATTGAGTAAAGCAGATTGCCCTTCCTACTGTGCCCTCATCCAGTCATTTGAAAACCTGAATAGAACGAAAAGGTTGACCCTCCTGTGAATAAAAGGGAACTTCTTCTGTCTAATTGCTTGAGCTGGGACATTGGTATTCTCCTGCCTTTTGACTGGAACTGAAATACGGGCTCTTTGTGGCCCTTAAGCCTGCCATCTATTGGACTGGAACTTACACCATTGGCTCTCCTGGTTCTCAGGCCTTTGGACTCAGACTGGAGCGACACCTCTGGCTTCCTGGGTCTCCAGCTTGCTAACTGCAGATCTTGGGACTTCTCAGCAGCCATAATCGTGTGAGCCAATTTCTTATAGTAAATCTCTTTCTATCCGTATATATCTTTTTGGTTTTGTTTTCTGGGGAACTATAAGTAAAGTGAACTGTAGTGGTAGGTACTCTAATGGTGAGCCATCCTTGCCTTCTTGGTGTATTATTCTTTAATGTGCTGCTAACTTCTTTTTGCTGGGGTGTTTTTGCCTTGATATTTGTGAAAATGGTGCGTGGTTTTCACTTTCATGCTTTTGTTGTTAGGTTTTGGTAGCAATGTTACACTTGCTACATAAAAATAATTTTGAAGATTTTTTTCCTCCCTGTGCTTTGGAAGGGTTGAAATAATATTGGAATAATTTATTCTTTAAATATTTGATGGAATTCTCTTGTAAAATGCTTGACCAATTACTTTGAAAACATTTCCTATTCTTCTAGGGTAATTTGTTTTTCTTTCTTCTAGGTCAATTTTGGTAAATTATTTTTACTAGAAAATTGTTTCTTATAGGTTTTCTAATATACTTGCTTTGACCATTAAAAATTAGTTTGTTGCCCTGGCTGGTGTAGCTCAGTGGATTGAGCACTGGCCTGCGAATCAAAGGATTGTGGTTCGATTCCCTGTCAGGGCAAATGCCTGGGTTGCAGGCCGGTTCCCAGCAGGGGACGCACAAAAGGGAACCATACATTGATATTTCTCTCCCTCTCTCCTGCCCTTCCCCTCTAAAAGATAAATAAATAAAATCTTAAAAAAAAATTAGTTTGTTATTTTGTGTAAGTTTCTTTCAGATTAGTTGCAACTCTTGGAGTGTGGATTGTGCTATTGTTTTGTCTGTTGGTTCTTTTTTATAGTTTTTCATTTCTTCTGTGATTTAGAATTTCTTCATTGAAAGCCTATCTCCTCTGGCTGGTGTGGTTCATTTGGTTGGTTGCTGACCTGCAAAATGAAGGGTCAGCTTGTTCAATTCTAGTCAAGGGCACAGGACTGGTTTGTAGGTTCTGTCTCCAGTTGGGGCATGTGCACAAGGCAAGTGATTGATGTCTCTCACATAAATGTTTCTCTCCCTCTCTGTCTCCTTCCCTTCCCCTCTCTCTAAAAAATAAATAAAATCTTTATTAAAAAAAGCCTATCATCAGGGGCAAATGTTTTTTCTTGGAGTTCTCGTGTTCTAGATTGTGGTTGTATCCCAAGACATTGGTCTCACATTTGCCTCTGCTGGAGTCATACGGGTTCTGGAGCTGAATGTAACAGCTTTTATTTTTATTTCTTGGCTCAGGCTTTCTGTACAATGTTTGTAGTATAAATCTCAATCCTGAATTAATTCTCACATTCGTTCCTCATTTAAAGCAATGGATCTAGCATTATCCCACTGTGAATGCCTGTTACAAAACAGGAGAAAGCTAGTTCATTGTATCTTTGAAGTAATTAGTTAATATGATGGTGAGAGTATTATCACTGGGAAAGAGAGGGACAGGTCTGTTTATTTTTTCTCACAGGTAATAATCTCATGCAAGGATCAGTAAACTGCAGCTCTTGTACCAAATCCAGCCTGCTACTTGTTTTTGTAAATAAAGTTTATTGGAATACATCTACACCTATTTGTTAATGTGTGTTCTGTGGCTGATTTTGTGTTACAGTGACATGGTTGAGTAGTTGCAACAGTGACCATGTTGGCCCTCAGAACCTAAAATATTTAGTCTAACCTCTCTACAGGAACAGTTAGCCAGCCTCTGGTCCAATAACTATCGTGTACAAGTAGAGGATGGTTGGTTTTTATCTGTGATTACAAAGTACAGATGATTACAGAGCTTTAAAACTCAAATTCAAGAAAAAGTATACTTCATGGCAATAAAAGGAAGTATTTGACTTCTGATGTGGGAGATCTGAATTATGCAGATAATTTAAGAACTTTTTAGGTAGCAAAAGAAAGACTGGTTGATGGATGACTTCACATTGAGAAGTGTCAATTTATGCTGTTTATTTGTATTCCTTTAAAAAATTCATCTTAGAATTTAGGACCTTCTGGGCATTAATTTTTTTTAAGTATTTTATTTATTTATTTTTTTAGAGGGACAGGAAGGGAGGGAGAAAGAAAGGAACATGGATGTGTGAGAGAAACATTGATGGGCTGTCTCTTGCTTGTGCCAGGACCAGGAATCAAATTGTTGGCCTTTTGGTTCACAGGCCGGTGGTCCATGCCAACCAGGGCTTGTGATTAATTTTTAAGACTTGACCTTAGTTATGTTATCTGTTCAATATATACTGTTCTCCAGTTAGTACCGAAGCCCGGCTTTAGATAACTAACAGACTATTAGCCTATATTGCAGGGGTGTCTAACCATTTGGTGCCTCTGGGCCACACTGGAGTTGTCTTGGGCCACACATTAAATACACAAACACTGATGAGCAAAAAAAAATTCTGTGCATAATTTTCATGGTATCTGCCACGATACCACGAAAAGCAAAAAAGTCCTCACATAATAACCCTAATTATTCAGTGGCCCTTTCGATAATCTTTTAAAATCATCAAGCGGGTCCCAAGATTGTAATCACTAATATAGAAAATGTATATATCTAAGTTATAAGACTTAGTGTAAAACTTAGTAATAAAACTGAGTACTGTTTTAAGTAAATTTACAATTTTGTGTTGGGCCGCATTTATAGCCATCCTGGGCTACAAGTGGTCTGCAGACCGAGGATTGGACACCCCTGCTATACTGTATGAAGGATGAAAATAGTAAAGTCTGCATGGTCTTTTTATTTTTTAATCCTCAGGTGAGGATATGTTTTATTGATTTTTTTAGAGAGAGAGAGAAACATTGATGTAAGAGAGAAGCATCGTTTGGCTGCCTCCCATGTACACCCCTATCGCAGATCAAGCCCATAACCCAGGCCTGTGCCCTGACGGGGAGTCCAACCCGCAGCGTTTTGGTGCAGAGTTGACACTCCAGCCAACAGCCACCTGGTGCGGGGCTCATGATCTCCCTTGTACACTGTGTGGGTCAGTAGTCCCATGAATTATAATTAGAATAATTTGTCGTTTTCTTTACCAAAAATTATTTTAAAAAATTATCTCATCCTAAGTAATCCTATTTAGTTGTATAGCTGTAAAAATATCTGTTTGAGCCCTGGCCAGTGTGGCTCACTTGGTTGGAGTGTTGTCCCATAAACCAAAAGGTTTGATCCCGATCAGGGCACATACCTGGGTTGTGGATTCTGCCCACGAATGGGGCATATGCCAGGGGTTGTTCGGCAGTGTCTGGAGATATGTTTGGTTGTCATAACTGGGTGGGGGTGCTACTGGCATTTAGTGGGTAGGGGTCAGGGATGTTGCTAACCATCCTACGAGGCACAGGAGAGCTCTCCACAACAGAATATTTCTGGCCCAAAATGTCAATAGTGTTAAGGCTATAAATTCCTAGTCTACAAACTTTAGAAAAGTTGCAAATATTTTATAACCTCTATTACTGAATTTGGAAAAAATATACTTTTAAAAACCAAAAAAGTTGATTTACATTTAAAACCATTTGTGAGTTCCATATATTTTCTTTTGTTAATTGTTTTTATTTTTTAAAATCATAATACAGAGATTAGGGTAATTTCATTGTTTCTAAGAGAATGACTTGGAATATTTTGGATGTTAGTGAAATTTAGGGAAGAACTGAGTTGTGTGTAAATGCAGGTGGCAGAAGTGGCGTATACACTGTCGAGTAAGAGAGAAAAACTTAAAACCAAATGGCCCTAGCCTTTCACCCTCAGGTAAGTGGAAAATATACTCAGCACCAGGTTAGCAGTGGCCAAAACCTGTTTAATGTTTGAAATCGAGAGTGCTTCTGTTGGTGTACAGTAGAAGTAGTAGAAGGCTCTTCTTTTCTTTCTTTTTTTTTTGTAAATTAAAAGCTTTATTGAATAAAAATGTTTCAGACTACGCAAGATGGTAAGAAAGTAGAATATTTTACAACTCTAAAAAATACTAGAGCTAAATCTCTAAAAATGCAGTACAAAGAAAAGCCTATAGCTTAAAACACCTCTCTTCCTGGCTCTTACTTTCTTTTTATACCAGTGCTTGTTTTGTTGGGAAGTATGATTGGAAAGAAACTTTCTAGGAAGATAATGGTTCAAATCTCTTGAGATAACTCAACTACTCTCTTTTTTTTTTTTTTAAAGATTTTATTTATTTATTTTTAGGGAGAGAAGAAGGGAAGGAGAAAGAGAGAAACTTCGATTGGTTGCCTCTCAAATGCCCCAAACTGTGGACCTGGCCTGCAATCCGGGCATGTTCCCTCACTGGGAATCGAACCGGGACCTTTTGGTTCACAGGCTGGTACTCAGTCCACTGAGCCACACCAGGCAGGGCTCAACTACTCTCTATTACCCAATGAGATCTCTCTGTATTTTAGCTCTCTGGCTTCTTTGGCCTCTCCATCTGGATGGATGTGGCTTCTTTAAAAATCCTTGGTTGTCAGACTTTCATGCAGCTTGATTTTCCCATGAGTCTGGGTGATAGTCCAGTTGTAATTTTTGTAGTCCAGTTGTAATTTTTGCTGTAGATGTGAGAGGAAGTGAAGTGTGTTTACCTATGCCTGCATCTTGACTGGGAGTTGTAAATTATTCTTCATTTTAGTTAGTGCATAATTTCTGACTGGTTCTTTTTTATGACTTCCATGTCTTTTTGAATACTGTTGAGGTTCTCACTAAGTTCATTGAGCATTCTTACAACCATTGAACTCTGCATCTCATAGATGCGAAATAATTCATTTGGATACTTATAGAACCTGTTGAAAGAAATGATGGAGCTCAGAAGACAGTCAGTTTAAGAGCCATTAAAATAAAGTAACAAAAGCCATGGATATGAATGAGATTATACACGGACTGTAAATAGACAGCATAAAAGAAGTCATGGGACCAAGCATTAAGGAACGCCAGTATTTAAGGGTTGAGCAGAGGAAGGAAGAGCTGACAAAGGAGCATGAGTAGGAGTAGAAAGAAAGGTAAGAGAACCAGTATGTGTATGTATATCTGTGTTAGTGAGTGAAAGAGAGAGACTTGATGAAATTTTAACCTAAAATGAGCACAAAGTTTGAGTTCTTTTCACTGTACCCTGTATAACAATGTCTACCTTGTAGTGTTGGAAGGATCAAATGACATATAGAGAGCACCTTGTACAATGCCTAGTCCATCAAGCAAATAGTAGCTTTTGTTATCTTTGATGTATTGTCTCTATTTTAGTTTTATACAACATTTCAAATTTGATCTCATATCAAATCACTCTTTTAGATGAGATTTCATTCTTTTTTTTACTTGAGAGAGAGAGGAAGGGAGAGAGAGAGAACAAGTGAGAGACAGAGATTTGTTCACTTATTTATGCATTCACTGGTTGATTCTTGAATGTACCCTGACTAGGGATGGTGCCCTCAACTTTGGCATAATGGGACAATGTTCTAACTAAGCTACCCTGTTAGGGCAGATCTGATTTCATCTTTATTTATTTAAAAGATTTTATTTATTTTTAGAGGGGAAAGGAGGGAAAAAAGAGAGGGAGGGAAACATCCATATTGCTTCTCGCACTCCCCCAACCAGGGACTGGCCCACAACCCAGGCACATGCCCTGATTGGGAATTGAACCAGTGACCTTTCAGTTCACAGCTGTTGCTCAGTCCAGTGAGCCACGCCAGCCAGGGCTATTTTTATCTTTTTAAAAATTTACTTTAGAGAGAGAGAGAAACACTTATTTGTCATTGGTTGATTCCTGTTTGTGCTCTAACCAGGACTGAACCCACAACTGTAGCATGTCGGGCTGATGCTCTTACCAACTGAGTTACCTGGCCGATTTCATTTTTGATGGTGATTTGAAACCAGATGCCTTCTTTTTTACCATTATCATATTTTTCTTATCATGATTGTTCCCCCTTTTTACCTCGTGTATACCATGAACAGACTTTATCAGAACTATGATACATTTATGGCTTGTTTACATGTTTGTCTTTTTCTGTCAGATCAAAATTTCCTGTGTTTTTTATCTCTTTAGTACTAACACAAACTCTACCAGTAAAAGGGAACCTACTAAATATTTGTTGCATAAGGAAAAAAAATACAGCCCTTGCTCATGTGGTTCAGTGGATTGAATGCCTGCCTGTAAACCAAAAGGTTGCCAGTTTGATTCTCAGTTGAGGCACATGCCTGGGGTTGCGAGTCAGGTCCCTGGTTGGGGGTGTTTGAGAGGCAACCACATACTGGTGTTTCTCTCCCTTTCTCCCTCTCTAAAAATAAAGTAAGGAAAGAAGAAAGAAAAAGAGAAAAGAGAAGAAAAGATAAAAAAAGAAAAGAAAAACACAAATATATAAAAAATATATTGAGAAAGACTCTGGAGTTAGAATCTTGGCTCTACCACTTACAATACTTTCTGACTTAAGGAAGTTACTTGACTTTTGAGCCCTGGTTTCCTCATCTGCAAAATGTATGTAATAATAGTATTATTAACTGTAAAACAAAAGTTGACTAGGTATTCTGTCACCAAAGAGGATTTATTCAGGGAGAAGACAGGACTGCGGTTTGCTACATGCAGACGTGATGAGCCATGTGCACAAACCGAACCAGACAGATGGAGGATGCCCTTTACAGTGGGGAGGAGGAAGTTAGGGGAGGGGCTGTTCCAATCATAAGCTATGTTGTAAGCATAGAGTCCTTTCAGAGGCCTCTTAGGGTGATATGGAGTGTGAAAGGTCCTGTCACAGGCCCTACCTCCTCCCACAGGCCCCTCAGGTTACTGTCCATATTAAGTCTCTGTCATAAATTTAATAGCACCTATAGTATGGAGGTGTTGAGGAGATATAATGAGCTAGTATATGTAAAGTACTTAAAATAATGTCCAGCACAAAATATACCCTATGTGAGGGCTAGTTATTATTTCTATTATTTTGCAGTTAAGATATGTGGAGTTCTTTGTGCTACATACTGCGTTAACAACCTGTATATATTATCTTTTTATATTACTACAACAATTCTATGAGTAGTTACACTTCCATTATATAAGTGAGGAAACTGAGGTTCAAAATGTTTAGGCGTTGACTGGTGTGGCTGAGTGGGTTGGGTGTCATCCAGCAAACCAAAAGGTCACTGCTTTGATTCCCAGTCAGGGCACATGGCTGGACTGTGGGCCAGGCCTTCGGTTGGGAGGAGTATAATTAGGAACCAATTGATGTTTCACACATCAGCGTTTCTCTCCCTCTCTCTCTCTCTTCCTTTCCCTCTCTCTAAAATAAAATAAAGAAGAGAGAGAGAGAGAAAGAGAGAAAGAAAGAAAAAAAGAAAGAAAATCTTCTAAAAAAAGTTTAGTATGTTGCCAAATATATCACAACAAGTAAATGGTACAGCTAAGATTTGAATTTCTGTATACCTAATTGACAAATGGAAAAATACATCTAAGTTTGATCCAATATACAGAAAAGATTATTTTATTAACTTTTATATATTTGTTATATTGTTTTCTTAAAAGATTTTATTTATTTATTTTTAGACAGAGGGGAAGGGAGGGAGAAAGAGAAGGAGAGAACGATCAATGTGTGGTTGACTCTTGTGCAACCCCTACTGAGGACCTGGCCTGCAACTAAGGCAAGTATTGTGACTGGGAATTGAACCAGCGACCCTTTGGTTTGCAGGCCAGTGCTCAGTCCATTGAGCCACACCAGCCAGGGCTTTATGTTATATTTTTGAAATACATAATGCATATAGCATTCTAAACATATAGTGCATATATATATATACACACACACCCCTTACATATGTATACTATTTATATTCTAAAAATACATATGTGGAGTTCAACCTGATTCAGTTTGTGTGACAAGTATGTAACGGGTTAAGATGGAGGCTTAAGTTCTTACTTTCTCCCCTGGTAATTTTTCCTAAATTAATAGTACTATGTCTGGAAATGCCAAGCTATAAGAAACAGTTAAGTTAATTAAACCAAAAGAGCCAGAGAGCTGTCATCTGCTTGGGCCTCAACAATTGATTTATTCACATTCATGGTCATACATTTATTATTTAGTGCCACGGAGTTTGTCACGCAGACCCTAAATCTACAGCAGTATTAACAGTTGTGGTATAAGGAAAGTAAGTGGAACATTTTGGTGAGTGTTATTTTGTTCTGGGATGTTTTGTGTTTGGGCAGGTAAAGATTTTGTGTTCTCTGGTGGCCTTGTCTGCTTTGAGAAGTAAGATTCTGGATTTCAAAATCCTAGTGTTCCTGCAGTGATGTCGGCATCACAGCTGACTACAATTTTTTAGCCTCTCAAACTATAACCTGTGAAATTTGCAAGAGAGTGAATCTTTTCTCTTTTAAATGTCATCATGTTGCAACCTGAATCTACAAATACTTGGATTTCCCCCAAATTGTCTGTTTCTACTTCATGGCTGTTCTTTGTCTGTCTTGGTACACTTCTTTGAGACCTCTCTATAAAAACTGTTTTCATTAATACCAGGGTGGACCTGTGCTAACAACATGTAATTACTACGTGCATGTTTTAATAACCAGAAAAGAGTTAAGCTCTGTCTTGGAGGAAGCTTTCTGTAAGATGACTTAGGAACTGAACAGTGAGGATGATGTGAGGACAATACATATTTTGTTTGAGGGCGAGGGTTAGGAGAAAGCCTGTTAGCATTTCTGACATACCAGTTTTCAGTTTTTGCTGTGACTGAGATGTCAGTTTATACCAAGGCCACGTGGGAAACAAAATAGGGAGTTCTGAACCACATCAACTCCAAAACATCCATGAGCAAGATGCGCGCGGGGTGTGTGTGTGTCTGTCTGCTTCTGTGTCTCCTCATACCAAACCCGCCATTTCAGAATTAAACTGCCCCAGGTAGTCAGAGAATTGAGGTAACCCTCAAAATCAAGAATGGCATTGAGGAAGAATGATATAGAGAAAACCCTTAATTGTGTGGAATTACTCTGGCATAAAAGCTGTGTTATGTAGGAATTGAGCATATATTTTAAAAAGATTTTATTTATTCATTTTTAGACAGAGGGGAGGGGAAGAAGAGAGGGAGAGAAACATCAATGTGTGGTTGCCTCCTGCACACCCCCCACTGGGGACCCAGCCCACAACCCAGGCATATGCCCTGACTGGGAATTGAACTGGAGACCCTTTGGTTTGCAGTCTGACGCTCAATCCACTGAGCCACACCAGCCAGGGCAGAATTGGGCGTATCTTTAACCATTGGGAAAATGTTTTCAATGTCCGAAACAGTCAAGGAAAGAGTATGGACAGAGAAGACTAGAGCAGCAAGGGCTGAGCCTTGAGAAGTACCTTTATTTGGGGAGAGTGGAGAAGAAGAAAAATAGAGACAAGAAGCAGTCAGATTCTTAAAGATCGGGAAGCTGCCATACCCACCAAACACAAATTCAGAGGGGCTGACACCCTGTTACAGAAGTTTATAAGACAAGGGAATAAAGAAGAAGAAAAAATTCCTCCTCACCTCCCACCCCAACTTTTCAAGGAGTTTAGCACAGAAAAGCCTGGCAGGGGAGGATGATGGCACTCAGTGCTTAGAACTCCGCACCTTAACAAATGGGCTTTGTTGCATATCCGTACTGTCTGTCAAAATGGCTTCTTGCTAAATTTCCTATTGTTTTTCTTGTTGCATTTATCTGGTTTTGTAAACTCTTTGAGGTACAAGGGGTTTCAGAAAGGAAACTCTAATGGGGAGGATCAGTGTTTTAGGGTATGTGAAACGTGTTTTAAAGGAGACTCTGCATTAGTGTTACGTGTAACTTAAGGCTCACCACAACAGTGTACGATGATAGCTTTTGGCCGTACTCAGTGCATGTAATATTTTTTTCTAGAGCTGATGTAACTTAGGGCTGCTAATTAGTAACGAATTTTGCAGTTGTCTCTGTGGGTTAAGCTCAGGAGTAAGTGGCATCAAGGGATAATTTATCAGATACAAATTTTACTGTGTGCATATTGTTATGCATAAATACCTCCCAAGACTCTTTACTTGAATTAATAATCCAGCTGGTAAAACAAAAACTGGAAGTGCATGAGTTGTGTGGACAACTTGGATTCACTCAGTACATAGAAGTATTTCTGTAAACATGATACATATGAAGGCATGTGAAAGATCTTACAAAAAGCTGATTCTAGCTCTGGCTGGGGTAGCTCAGTTGGTTGGAGTGTTGTCCTATAACCGAAGTGTTGCGGGTTCGATCCTGGATCTGGGTGCTTGTGGGAGGCAACCAATCCGTGTTTCTCTCACATGATGTTTCTTTATCCCTTCCTCTCTCTGTGAAAAGCAATGAAAAAATGTCCTCGGGGGAGGATAAAAACAATTTTCTTAAAGCTGATTCTAGAGTGTATTATTTTACCATGAGGAGTGTTGGTTGCTTCCCCTTTGTGATCTCATAGCACTTTGCTGATTTTTCTAATCCAGCATAAACATTGGGATTATTTGCTATCTTAATCATTTATTTATTTATGCAGCTGATATTTAGTTAATTCTTATGAAGTATAAGACTTTGAGCTAGATGCTAGGGATAGAAAAATAAATAAAATCCTGCTGTAAAAGAGCTCTTTGCTTAGGGTGGAAGACAGGAAATGTTATTTAAAACAGTATTTGCTAAAGATGAGCCTTTAGCAAGAGCCTGAAATTGCTCAATACACAGCTGCTAAATGTATGAAAGTATGCATAAAGTGCTGAGGGGTATAACACAGGGCACCAGTACAAACCTTATTGAAGGGGTCTAAGAATACCTCCCAGAGAAGTTCACCCTTGAGTTTTCTTGAAGGAGAAGAGAGCTTGTCTGGTGCGAGAGCAGGGAAAGTGCATTTCAAGCAGGAGGAAAAGCATGTATGGAGACCCCGGAATGTGAGCACGGAGTAGTCTAGGAATAGTGAGAACGTGGGTTTGTTTCAAGTCTGGTGTGTACATATAAGGAAGGGCAAGCCTGTGATGACTCTACAGTGGTAGGCAGGGACTAGAAAATGAAAGATTTTTGTCTTGGTCCAAAGTCCCTGGAGCTTTGTTTCTTCATTTCATTAGTTTTTTTTTTCCTCCCCTAAATCAGCTTTTTGTTTGTTCAATCTCTCAATTGTTCTCTGTTTTCTATTTTGTTAATTTTTGCTTTTGTCTTTATTTAATTTTTTCTTTTGTTTTAAAGATTTTATTTATTTATTTTTAGCGAGAAGGGAAGGGAAGGAGAAAGAGAGGGAGAAAAACATCAGTGTGTGATTGCCTCTTGTGCGCCCTGAATGGGGCACCTAGCCTGCAACCCAGGCATGCGCCCTGACTAGGATCCGAACCCAGGACCCTTTGGTTCATAGGCCCACACTCAACCCCCTGAGTCACACCAGCAGGGGCTTTTTAACATACCTTGTTTTCTAGCATCTTTATTTGAACTCTAACTCATTTTTTAATCTTTTGCAAATCAGGATTGTCTTTGGCAGTAAGTTACAGAAATCTGAACATAGTGGCTTATTCAAATAAGAGATTACTTTTTCTCACAAAATCTTGAGAAATTCCTGTGCTGCGCATCTGCTGAAGGAAGTCATCAGCAATCCAATCTTTTTCTAGCTTCCTGTGTCTGTAGTGTGTGGCTTTTGTCCTTTCTTTACAAGATAGCTACTTTTTTTAATTCAAACACCCACCATCTTTGCTCTAGTCTATAAAAAGGGGGAAGGATAAAGGACAATTTCATCAGGAAACCAGTAGCATTCTCAAAGTCTCTACCTAGAAATTCCCACTTAATCTCTTCAGTAGAACTCAGTCACCTGGTCTACTCTAGCTGCAATGAAAATTGCCGATTGCCATCTAAGATGTTGGGTAAATAATTAGTATTGCCCAATATTCTTGTTTTTAATTATCTTTTTATTGTTGCTCATTTTATTTCATGGTGCTCTAGGAATGTGGTTAAAAAACCATATCAATTCTTTGAAAATTTTTGAGAATTTCCTTATGATGTAATACCCATGCATTTTGGTAAATTTTTTCATATACACTTGAAAAATAAAATAAAATACAATAAAATATTTCTTTGTTGGGGTAGGATTAGGTCAAGCATTTCAATTTTATTAATATGTACCATACCCATACTCATTTTTTTTTCTGCTTGAGCTTTTACTCTCTAAGAACTAGGTTAAAATATCCCATGAAGCCTGGCCGGTGGCTCAGTTAGTTGGGGCATTGTCCCGTAGGCCAGAAGACTGTGGATTTGACCCCAGATCAGGTCACATACCTAGGTTGTGGGTTTGATCCCTGGGCTCGGTGCTTATGGGAAGCAGCCAATTGATGTTTCTCTCTTTTTCTGTCTCTAGAATCAATAAATATATCCTCGGGTGAGGAGAAAGGAGGGAGGAAAGAAGGGAGAGAAACACCAATTGGTTGCCACTCACATGCCCTCGTTGGGGCACCTGGCCTACAACCCAGGCATGTGCCCTACAACCCTGGCGGCCTTTTGGTCAGAGGGATGACGCCCAACGCCCTGAGGCATACTAGTCAGCGTTCTTAACTTTATTTTAAAAGATATTTGAAGATACCAATCTCTTGGGAATCCTCATAGTAGTAGTAACAATGATCTCTGTTTAGGGGACACACTTAAGCTCAACTAGACCTTTCCTTTACCCTGAGAATCTAAGCACATTTGAGGGCTAATTAATTTTTGTGGTTTTGATAACTTGGAATGAAGATCCTCCTGTATTTAGGCAGGTTCTCCACATTTTGTGGACCCTATATTTATGGTACTTTTTTCTTCCTTTATAGTTTAGAATAGAGTGTATTCTAAAGTATAGAATGTAGTCTATTCTATACTTAAAAAAAATCTATCTAAGCCTATTAATCCTTTGAGATTTCACTGAAGTTCCATGAGGTTTTCCCCTAAGTGCTCGTCCCAGCAACATCTATATGAAATACCTCTTGTGCTATATTTTATTCTTTATTCTCTTTCTTATCTGACCAGCCATATAGCTTATTGTCTTTTTCTACCCCATAAACTCCAGAACACCTTGACCAACTCTTATACTACTTTTCTGTTTCCATTCTCCTCCCATCCTCTGCCACCAAAAAAAGAAAAAGAAAAACACTCTTCCTGACCACTCACCCCCAGAGACATCACCTGCATAAATAAATGATTCACTGGCTCTTAAAAATTATATTAAAGTGTCATTTAACTGTTGTTTTTACTGTGCCCTTATGATGTTCCAGGCCTTCTAGGCACTGTAAGACAAGAATGAATATTAATATACAAGTGCTTCCTGGTCTCAAGATGCTTTATAACCTAGTGAGAAGATATTTATATAGAGAACCATGTGATGAGTGGTATACTGGTGTAATGAATGTCGTTCTGAGGTAGTATAAAGAAGGAAACCACAAATAATTTCCAGAGAGAATCAAGGAAGGCTTCAGCAAGGATGGAATATTTGAGCATGACTTGAAAGATACAGTAAGTAGAATTTGAGAAGCTAGAAGAAAGGAGAGGAATATTTTATGCAGATGAAAGACAAAATACAACGAGTTATGAATATGTTCATCATCTTGCGCACTTGCTTAAGGAAGTAGGGTTCTTTCTGATTAGTTTGAAACACAGATTGTTTATCCCTGAATTTCACACATTGTTTTAATGTCAAACTGTCTTAAAGCAGACATTTTGTTAAGAACTCAGAATGATAATTTTCAGGTGGTGGGAAAAGAAAGAAGAGTGACTTTCAGAATGCAGAGAGTTCTTACTAAAACACAGATGTCTTCTGTAAATAGAGTTGGAAAAATACTGTCAGTGTGTTCTTTGTATATAAATGTCTCTTTTAACTTATCCACGCAGGATCTGAAAAGGAAGGCCAGTTCTCTTTCATCAGTCACGAGGTACATGACAACAGAATCATTGATGCACTAGAAAGAGAGTTGGGTTCCAAATCTCACAAAGCGATCTAGAAGAGGGGAGAGACAGCCAAAATCTTCTGCCTCAGCTTTTCTGATCAGCATTTGTTTCCATGGCACTGAGTGTTTTCCTTCCTCCTTCCCCTTCTTCTGTCTGGCTACTCTAAAACATTGTTTCTTTGAATTTTACCATAAGCTGTGATGTCTGCTCTGTAGTAATAGATATGCTAAACTTTTGGGCTATTGTCATTTCAAGGAATTTCTGGAGATTAAAGAGTTAAGTAACTTGTCATGTTTTCTATTGGAATTTCTACTTGGTCAAGTGTAGCATACTGAGATACTACTCTTAAAGTCCATAGGATGATGATATTTTTGCATAGTTAAGTCCCTGTTGCATAAGATCTAAAATGAAATTTCTTTTAACCAGAGAGTAATGAGATCCTTGGTACTTTATTTTTCTACTGCCTCATTCATAATTTCTCGGTAGGGAACACACATCTCAGTGAATAATTGAACTTCTTTTGGGTAAGACGAACTATTTTCTCTGGTAGTCCCTTTTTGCTACTACTATGACCACATTTAGAGGGTGAAAACATAGTTAAGTTTCTTGTAAGTAAAGCGTTGTGGGTTTTGAAACCTGTGGAGTATGGATTGAAATTATAAAACAATATTTTTTTCATGTAAAATAGATAAAATTCTATAATGGATGAATGTTTTAGAAGTGAACTTTCCTCTGTGTGTATGGGAAATAGTGTAAGTTGTGTGGCCCATGTATCTGACTTGAGTGTGAATAAATGATTACAAAGTACTTTGGGTTGAGTTACTACAATATTAGCTTTAAAAGGTTTACCACTTCTTTCTATATTTAACATGAAATGCTTTTTTTCTTAGAGATGTGTATTTTATCATGCTTGAGGGAGATTTTGAGGTTGCGTCTTTAGTGTCCTATAAAGAGCGTTATTGCTCATTTAGGGTTATATAAGGCTTGTGCATATATCTTTTCTGTGGACACTTAATTTCCACAAAAGGGACTTTTTCCCCTTAGTGTTCTAAGATTTGGCAATGTTAACCGTGAGGAACCAGGCTAATAAATTTCCCCCATTTACTATAAGATACTAAAAAAACCAACAACCCCATCCTTTCTTGAGGTGTTATTTAACAGTGTTTTTCCAGCCTGCTTAGTTGGAAACAATTTTGGTCTTGGATGGAATAAATGCATCTTCATTAATGGAAGTGAGACCCCGATGTAATCACAGAAAAACATTCCCTACCATGTCTGTTTTAGCTAAATTGGCATTTTCTACATGTGGAGACTTTGACATCATATATTCCTGCTGCCCTTGAGCCTCTTTTCTTGTTCTTTTTATTTTTCAGGTGCGTCACCGAGCTTCTGGTCAGGTGATGGCTCTTAAGATGAACACACTGAGTAGTAACCGGGCAAACATGCTGAAGGAAGTGCAGCTTATGAATAGACTCTCGCATCCCAACATCCTTAGGTAATGGCTTTTCTTTCCTTCTGGTGGTCAGTGAGGAAGTTGAAACATTATTGGAAGCCTGTTGGAATAGCATTAACAGCTGAAATGAGAAATTTAGGATTTCTTGCTGAATCTGTCTTGTTGGGGTTTAGTTGTGCTGTAGATCTTTTTCTACCTATTGAAACTTAATTTTCTGGTAATTAATTGCTCTTAATACAACTCTCTTCTGTTTCTCAAATTGTTTTCCCTTAGCAGCAGCTTATTAAAACAGTCGTTTCCTACTTCTGAATTAGTAATTTATCAAAAATATTTCATTTATTTATTTATTTATTTTTTAGAGAGAGAAGAGGAAGGGAGAGGAAGAGAGGGAGACAGAGAGGGAAAGAAACATTGGATTGTAGTTGGTTGCCTCTCACATACCCCCAGCTGGGGACCTGGCCTGCAATCCAGGCACGTGCCATGATCGAGAATTGAATTGGTGACCTTTTGATTAGCAGGCCCTCAAAAGATTTTAGACTTACTTAGTTACTTAATTTTCTTAATTCCTTTATAAGGAATTGTAATTAAATCAGTGAATGCAGAGTTAAGGCTATCTACCCTTAACTTTTAGCACTCATTTGAGAGTTCACCTTTATAAAGGAGAATATTTTTATATATAAGGCTGGCTATATAATCATTATTTTCTAGTAATCAGTGTCTGAATCTTTCCTTTACCTTCCCAGGTTCTTTTGGCTGGTTTAATAATTAAATCTACATGAAACAGATTAACAAGAGAAAAATAATTATATTTAATTGCATGTGTATGCATGGGAACCCCACATATATGAGAAAGTCAAAGACCCCCACATACCTGGGAGGCTTACAGGCAGGCAGGGAAAATGATGTATATATGACATTTTGAGTTAAGGATGAGATAAGGCACCTTAGGGCTTCAGAAGGTCATTGAAGGAACGTAAGAAGAACAGATGTTCAGTAATTAATAGTTTGCCCTGCCCTATAGATAGGTCAGAGAAGTTATCTCTGATAATCTCTTATTATGGGCAAGGCCCCTAGTTCAAATTCTGCTAGGTAATTAAAAGGGTTGGGTTGGGGGGCTGAAGTTTCTCTTGAGCCCATAAGGTCTAGGTTGCCTTTAGCTCAAAAAAATCTGCATACCCCAGAGGCACATCTTGGGGTGATTTGTTCTGAACCCCAACAAAACCAAATGAGACAATTTAAGTTAATGTGTATTTAAGTAAGGCTTGTGTGTAAGACACTTTGAAAAGTTTACTGCTAATATTTATATTGGATCAGAGAGAAATCAGATAACCTAAGCATGATTTACATGTTTGGTCAGTGGTAATAAATTACGAAGTTAGATTATAACGCTTACTTGAAACTTTCTATCTTTATATAGAATTATTGGCTCCCTAGTCCACTATAAAAATGTTCAGCTACTATTGTAATGATGACTTTCTTCCCAATCCAAAAATTAGATGAACACATTTTCAAGCATTTAGTATATGCTTGATGATATGTCAGATATCATAAAAGTATAAAGGTTTATATAAAATGGAATGTCTCATAGCAAGGAATTTGCACTCTAATTGGGGATCTAATATGTACATGAAAAAAGAACTAATAAAATCAATGAGGACTGGAGTGAACAAGGCACTAAATTTTTATTTAATTTGATTTAAATTACCACAGAAATCTAGTAGCTACTGAATTGGACAATACTGGGTTAGAGTCCACTTATATCTTTGCTCTTATTTTACTAAATAGATATGTGTTGCAGCCTAGAAACATGGTGGTTATGATGGGAGCAATTATATCGGTACTGTTCTGATGTCTCCCTGATCTTCTTTTCTTTTCTTTTCTTTATTTATTTTTAGAGAGGGGAAGGGAAGGAGAACGAGTGGGAGAGAAACATCAGTGCGTGGTTGCCGCTCATGTGTCCCCTACTGGGGACCTGGCCTGCAACCCAGGCATGTGCCCTGACTGGGAATGGAACCGGCGACCCTTTGCTTCATAGTCCCATGCTCAATCCACTGAGCTACAACAGCCAGGGCCTGATCTATTTTCTTAGCCTTTGTTTTTTGGTTCCATTGTTCAAGAATGACACATCCTCCCTTTTAACTTATAAGAAGTAATATTCTTGTTCTCAGCCAAGTTCTCTAATATATAATAATCACTGTTAACTCTATCTTGATCTCCATAATAAGTCAACAGACAAGATAATGTATATGAAGCTTATGGATTTGTTATAATTCATAGTAACTATGTAATACATGAAAATTATTATAATTCATTGTTAACCATGATGGGTTTGCATTCTTTTCGTGACTCCTTTTGTTCTGCATAAGCCACCTGTCTAAAATATATTGCAGTTAAAAGCCTGGGAATGGAAGCTTCTAATTGTTTATATCTCTTATGTTTTTGTATCTTCACTTTCATTGTATATTTTGAACACAATGAAAGGAAATTCTCCTACTAATGGCCTAGAGCAAGCAGAGTCCTCTTGGCTTTTGTCACCCACCCAGAGGAGTACTACCGCAGCAGAAACATTTTTTCGACTTCCCTAGGGTGTCTTAAATGTCATTCTGAGCATGACTGTGTTCCATTCTCAAAATTCTTAGAATTTTTATTTTCTAAATGCCTTTCTAGTTGTCTTAGAAATTTACTAATACTTAATATTTTTTATAATTTAAAGGTCTTGTGACTATTAGTATGGCTCATAATCTGTTTTCAAGCTGTAAGTACTGTAAGGTTTATAGGTGCAGAAACTGAGGCAGAAGTATGAACCAAAGTTTTCCCTCAAATTGAGATTATTAGATTTAAATTGGGAAGAATCCATCTCTTGGAGCCCTAGGATTGCCATAGGCATGCCTGCTCAGGGGCGATGCCAGAAAGAGATTGCTGAACAGATGAGACTTTCAGTTCACTTCTCTTTTTCCAGCTAGAGCAGCTCTACTTTTTATCTGTTTTATATTGAACTTCTATATAGGAGTTTTGAAGAAAGGTCTCCTGCTTACAAAACAAAGAAAAAATTGAAAATCGCTGCATTAGTGACTTGGAAAATCATACTTGGGAAAGAAGGCCATCTCATGATCTGGGTGACACTAGGCATCTAGTCCTCTGGGCATGCCTTGGTCCTTTGCTGGCACAGCTATTTTGTGCCCAGCAGGAGTGAGTGAGCTGAACTTGCACAGTTTTATTTTTCTTTTTTTCTTGACTCCAACCTCCTACTTCCTCTTTTCCTTTGATCTCTTTCCCTCCTAAGATTTCTAGTTGGAAGGAAAAGAGTGGCCTGATAAGTCTTAGAAGTAGTAGGTTTATATATTTTGTTTGCATATTTATATATGTTTTAATACATGGAAACAGTTAAGATTGGTTGTTTTATGATCGGTTGCTCTAAGTTATCAGTTAAAAAAGGAACAATAAAGTACTTTGTTGAGTGCAGGGACTGATTGTTTTGTCCTCTTGTGAATAGGGTTGTTTATGCCAGAAACTCTTGTGCTCAAGATCTGTAACCCAATTGCATGCCCTGCTCACTTCCACTCCCAATGGCCTTTCTGAGGACCAAGATTTGTTTTCATACCTATTTATTATTCTTCATGCTATGAGAAATTTAATATTTCTGTTAGATTCCTCATTCATATTCTATTGCTTATTTTTAAGGCCACATTCTAAATTTATTTTCCTATCTACTAATTTTTGTTCAGAACTGATTAAAATCTATTGCAAATAAATCTCAAAATCTATTTGCAACAATATGATTGTCATTTTGTTAAAATGGAGAGTATGCTTTCACGTCTCCAAATACTGATTTGGAACTACTCATACTCAATCCGCCCCTGTGCTAGGTAACAATATCATGGTGAATACGAGAGAAGTAGAGAGAGCAGACAGTCTCCTTAGGAAGCAAACTGTACAGCTAGGAAACACACTAGAATTAGCTGATGCTATTACAATATGGCAGGATATTTTCCTAATCTTAGTTAAGATTTCTATCTTTCCAGTTACCCATTCTGAAAATCCCCCAATCATCTTTAGTTACTCTTTTTGTTTCTTGCTTCTAAATCTTCAAAGCCCTTGCATCTGTTTTTTTCCTTATAAATCTGTTCGATCCTCTTCATTTTTCTCTGGAGTAAATTATTTTCTCTATTTCTCACCACCCCCACCACTATTTTCACTCTTTCTAATTCACAGTTGTAATTGTAAAACTTATTTCTTTTTTTAAAATATATTTTATTGATTATGCCATTACAGTTGTCCTAGTCCCCCCCTTCATTCTCCTCCACCCTGCACACCCCCTCCCCCACCATTCCCCCCCCTTTAGTTTATGTCCATGTGTCTCAAGTTCTTTAGATTTTATATTTCCCCTACTATTCTTGCCCTCCCCCCATCTATTTTCTACCTACCATCTATGCTATTTATTCTCTGTACCTTCTCCCCTCTTCTCCTCCTCCCACTCCCCTGGTGCTAACCCTCCATGTGATATTCATTTCTATGGTTCTGCTCCTGATCTAGCTGTTCTCTTAGTTTGCTTTTGTTTTAGGTGTGGTTCTTTTTTTTAAAATTTTTTATTGATTATGCTGTTACAATTGTTCTATTCCTCCCCTTCATTCCCCTCCACCCTACCGCCCCGTCCCCACCATTACCCCCCCTTTAGTTTATGACCATGTGTCTCAAGTCCTTTAGATTCTATATTTCCCATACTATTCTTGCCCCCCATCTATTTTCTATCTACTGTCTATGCTACTTATTTTCTGTACCTTCTCCCCCCTTCTCCTCCTCCCACTGCCCTGTTGCTAACCCTCCTTGAGATCTTCATTTCTATGTTTCCACTCCTGATCTAGCTGTCCTTTTAGTTTGCTTTTGTTTTAGGTGTGGTTCTTAATAACTGTGAGTTAGCTGTCCTTTAACTGTTCATCTTTTTTATCTTCTTTTCCTTAGGTAAGTCCCTTTAACATTTCATATAACAAGGGCTTGGTGATGATGAACTCCTTGAACTTGACCTTATCTGAGAAGCACTTTATCTGTCCTTCCATTCTAAATGAAAACTTTGCTGGATAGAGCAATCTTGGTTGTAGGTCTTTGGTTTTCATGACTTGGAATACCTCTTTCCAGCCCCTTCTTGCCTGTAAGGTCTCTTTTGAGAAATCCACTGACAGTCTGATGGGAACTCCTTTGTAGGTGACTGTCCCCTTAGCTCTTGCTGCTTCTAGGATTCTCTCCTTCATTTTAATCTTGGCTAATGTAATGATGATGTGCCTTGGTGTGTTCCTTCTTGGGTCCAACTTCTTTGGGACTCTCTGAGCTTCCTGGATTTCCTGGAAGTGTATTGCCTTTGCCAGATTGGGGAAGTTCTCCTTTATTATTTGTTCTTACGCCCTCACTGGGTCTGCTCATTTCAACCCCACACCTGGGATCTGCCAACTGCCGCCCGCGCGCCTGGGTTGGTGTGGCTGAGTTTTCCTGTGCAACTCTGCTCCGCCAGTCGCTGGCTCCGCCACTCTTACTAGTCTGGCTGAATGGTTCGTTGTGGTTGGACTTCTGTATAGTTCAATATCTGCGTTTTGGTTGTGTGTTTTTTTTTGTTTTTACTAAAACTTTGTTGTCTTTGAACTTGGTTGTGCGAGGAGGCAGAGTATTTCCACCTACGCCTCCACCTTGGCCAGTATGGTGTAAAACTTATTTCTTAAAAAACTTTTGTGGCTTCCACTGATTTCAGAATTGAATAAAAAATTCTTTACTTATTGAGTATGATGCTGACAGTGGGTTTGTCATATATGGCCTTTATTATGTTTAGGTATATTTCATCTAATCCCAGTTTGCTGAGAGTTTTTTATCATAAATACGTGCTAGATTTTATCAAGTACTTTTTCTGCATCTATTGATACAATCATGTAGTTTTTATCCTTCATGTTGTTTATGTGGTGAATCACGTTTATTGACTTGCAAATGTTATACCAACCTTGCATTCCCAGAATAAATCCACTCGATCATGGTGTATGATCTTTCTTGATGCATTGCTGTATTTGGTTTGCTAATATTTTGTTGATTTTGGTGTCTTGTTCATCAGAGATATTGGCCTATAATTTTCTTCCTTTGTAGTGTCTTTATTGGGTTTCAGAATTAGGATAATGCTGGCCTTGTAAAATGAGTTTGGGAGGCTTCCCTCCTCTTGAATTTTATGAAATAGTCTGAGAAGGTGAAGTGTTAGTTCTTCTCAGAATGTTTAGTAAAATTCACCTGTGAGTCCATCTGGTCGAGGGCTTTTGTTTTTTGGGAGTTTTTTTTATTACTGCTTCAATTTCACTAGGTATAATCTATCTCTTCAGATTCTCTGATTCTTCTTGATTTATTGTTGGAAGACTGTAAATTTCTAGGAAATTATTTATTTTGTCCAGGTTGTTCAGTGTTGGCATATCATTGTTCATAATATTTTCTTACATTCCTTTGTAATTCTTTGGTTATTCAGTTATTTCTCCTTTTTCATTTCCGATTTTATTTATTCATGTCCTCTTTCTTGATGAGTCTGGTTTAAAGTTTGTCAATCTTGTTTGTCTTTTTTTTTAATTTAAATTATTTTATTGTTGTTCAATTATAGTTGTCTGTATTTTCTCTCCACCCCTCTCCTCTACCCCCTCCAAACTCACTTTCCTCCCTTGCTTCCATTCTCCTCCTCAGTTTTGTCCACGTGTCCTTTATAGTAGTTCCTGAAAACCCTTCTCCCTGCTATCCTCTCCTGGCTATTATTAGATTGTTTTTAATTTCAGTGACTCTGGTTATATTTTGTTTGCTTTTTTTCTTTGTCGATTATGTTCCAGGTAAAGATGGGATCATATGGTATTTGTCCCTGACTGCCTGGCTTATTTCACTTGGCATAATACTCTCCAGGTCCATCCATGCTATCTCAAAGGGTATAAACTCCTTCTTTCTCTCCGCTGCATAGAATTCCATTGTGTAAATGTACTGTAGTTTTTTGATCCTCTCATTTGCTGATGGGCACTTAGGCAAGGGACATAAAGGAAAAAATAAACAAATGGGACCTTATCAAATTAAAAATTTTCTGCATGACTAACCTTAAAATGAAAAGAGAGCCAACCATATAGGAAAACATATTTGCCAATGACACCTCAGACAAGGGCTTGATCTCCAAAATATATAAAGAACTCACACAACTCCACTCTAGGAAGACAAAAAACCCAGTTAAAAAATGGGCAAAAGACTTGAACAGACACTTCTCCAAGGAAGACATACAGAGGGCCCACAGACACATGAAAAGACTCTCAGCATCAATCTTGTTTATCTTTTCAAAGAACCAACTCTTGGATCCATTGATCTTTTGTGCCGTTGGCTTTTTAGACTCTATTTTGATATTTCTCTTCTGATCTTTATCATTTCCTTTCTTCTACTCATTTTGGGCTTTGTTGTTCTTTTGCAAGCTACTTTAATTGTAAAGTTATATTGTTTATTTGAGCTTTTTCTTGTTTTTTGAGATAGACACATAATGCTATGAATTTCCCTCTTAGGATTGCTTTCTCAGTGTCCCACAGATTTTGGATTGTTGTGTCCTCATTTGTTTCAAGGTATCTTTTGATTTCTTCCTTGATTTTGTTGTTGATGGGAACAAGACAGGGATGTCCCCTTGCACCCCTCTTATTCAATATAGTACTTATTCAATATAGACAAGAAGAAATAAAAGGCATCCAAATTGGAAAGGAAGAAGTAAAACTGTCATTATTTGCAGATGACATAATACTGTACATAGAGAACTCCACAGATGCCACCAAGAAACTACTAGAGCTGATAAGTGAATTCAGCAAAGTAGCAGGATACAAAATTATTATCCAGAAATCAGTTGCATTTTTAAAAAGATTTTATTTATTTATCTTTAGAGGGGAAGGGAAGGAGAGAAGGAGAGAAATATCAATGTATGGTTGCCTCTCGTGGGTCCCCTGCTGGGAACTGGCCTGCAACCCAGGCATGTGCCCTGACCGGGAATCAAACTGTGATTCTTTGGTTTGCAGGCCCGCACTCAATCTGCTGAGCTATACCAGCCAGGGCATCAGTTGCATTTTTCTATGCCACTAACAAACTAACAGAAAGGGAAATTGAGAACACAATCACTTACAATTGGTACAAAAAGAATAAAATACCATCTTTCTATCTTCTTTGCACTGGAAGCAGCTCTCCTGCCATGGCCACTCATCCCCTGATAATATACACCTGCGCCAAGTTTGTCTCCACCTCCGCCTTGGTGAGGATCACCACTCAGTTGCTGAGCCAGGCACTATCTGCAATGGTGCTAAAACGAACAGAGACACTGACAGATAAGAGCCTCTGCAGCTTGGCAGCCCCACAACCCTGACCTCTCTTATTCCTGGCCACAGCTTCCAAATCAGGGCCATTTCAAGAGACACTGACACAGCAGCCAAGTTCACTGGGGCTGGGACTGTCACAGTAGGGGTGGCAGACTCAGGGGCTGAAATTGGGACTGTATTTGGGAGCCTCATCATTGGTTATGCCAGGAACCCTTCTCTGAAGCAATAGCTCTTCTCTTCTCCTATACCATTCTGGGCTTTGCCCTCTCTGAGCTCATGGGGCTCTTTGCCTGATGGTGGCTTTTCTCATCCTCTTCACCATGTGAAGGAGCTATCACCATCTCCCATAGATCTTTCTCCCATGTCTGGTCTGCTGTGTATGTTTTTTTTCCTATACCTCCCTGGGCAGCCTGGGGAAAGTGGTTGGCTTGGGGTTTGACAGAGGAAAGACAAATAAATAATGTATTAATAAAAAAAAGAATAAAATACCTAGGAATAAACCATACAAGGATATAAAAGACCTGTACTCAGAAAATTGTAAGACCCTAAAGAAAGAAATTGAAGAAGATACAAATAAGTGGAAGCCCATACCGTGTTCATGGATAGGAAGAATTAACATCATTAAAATATTCATATTACCCAAAGCAGTTGATAGATTCAGTGTAATTCCTATCAAGATTCCAATGACATATTTCACAGAACTAGAACAAATATTTGAAAATTTTATATGGAACCACAAAAGGCCCCACATTGGCAACAGTGATCCTGAGAAAGAAGAACAAAGTTGGAGGGATCACACGAGAGGCAACCACACATTGATGTTTCTCTCCCTCTCTTTTTCCCTCCCTTCCCCTCTGTCTCAAAATAAATAAATAGCCCTGGCTGGTGAAGCTCAGTGGATTGAGTGTGGGCCTGCGAACCACACGATCGCGGTTTGATTCCCAGTCAGGGCACATGCCTGGGTTGCAGGCCAGTTCCCGGCAGGCCAGTTCCCTGCAGGGGATGCATGAAAGGCAACCATACACAGATGTTTCCGTCCCTCTCTCCTTCTCCCCTTCCCCTCTAAAGAGAAAAAAAAAAAAATCTTAAAAAAAAAAAAAAAAGAACATTGCTGAGTAAATGTTTAAAAAATAAAATAAATAAAATCTTTAAAAAAATAAAATTAAAATTATTTTAAATGAAATATAATTGGCCCTGGCCAGGTGGTTCTATTGGTTAGAATGTTGTCCTGATATTCCATATTGCAGATTTTATCACCAGTCAGGACACCTACAAGAATCAACCAATGAATGTGTAAATAAGTGGAACAACAAATCAGTGTTTCTCTCTCATCAATAAATAATTTTTAAAGTATTTTTCAAAATTCACTCATTTATTTTTAAAGAGAGGGGAAGGGAAGGAGAAAGAGAGGTCAAGAAACATCAGTGTGTGGTTGCCTGTTGAGCACCCTACACTGGGGACCTGACCCACAACCCAGGCATGTGCCCTAGACTGGGAATTGGACAGATGACCCTTTGGTTCTCAGGGCTAAAACATTTTTAAAAAGAAATATAATTGACGTGTAATAGAGTATTATTTTTATATAAGCAATGGACACTATATATTGAATACCTATTAGGGATTACTATTGATCATTTTTCTTTTTAGACCACTCCTATCTCAGCAAATGGAACCATCATTTATTTATTACTTAGACCAAAACCTAAGAGTTGTCCTTAAATCTTTTCTTCACACTCCATTTCAAATCATCATGTGGTTCAACGTTATCTTTAAAATATGTACTGAGTCTGCCTAGCTTTTATCACTTCCACAGTCATGATCCTAGGCCCATGCTCCTAATTGATCTCCTAGATTCCCCTCTTGCCCCACAATAACTAGGTTGAACTTTAAAAACGTAAATCAGATCATATCAGACTGCCTGCTGAATTTCCTTGTATAACTTTTTCCCTCCCTTCAAATAAAATACAAACAATGGGCTTTGGTGTACAAGGCCTTGAATGATTTGAGCTACCTGCCTCTCTGACCTTATTTCTGATCCTTTATAATACACCACTGTAAGCTTTCTTACTGGCCTTTTTGTTTCTCAAATACACTAACCTCCTTCCCACATTAGGGTCTCTTTACCTACTATCCTCTTTTCACTTACTTTCCTCTTTTCCTATAATGTCTTTATCCTAGAATCACAGGGCATGTGTTTGCTGAGATATCCCCTCTTAAAAGAGACTTTGTCGACTAGCCTGACTAAAACAGCATTCATATCACTATTTATCCCTTCCCTCTGGTTTGTCTTCATAGCTCATATCATTTCTGAAACTATCTTGTTCATTTATTTGTTTATCAATTGTTTGTAGCCTTCAGTCTAGGGCAGACTTACCTCGCTCACTATTGTATTTCCATTGCTTATAAAACAGTATCTATAGAAATGGATACCAATTAGAAGCAAGACAGTTTGCATCACAGAAACCTATCAGCTCAGGAACTAAAGGTGGGAGTCAGGCTTAGGCTGAAAACAAGAGAAAGATTGAAAGTCTTTTAAGGGAGAAACTAGGCCTTCAAGTCAACATCCCCATTCATGGCAACTGATAAGTTAACTCTAATCCCTCCTGACACAATGAGTTTTAATTTTGGAGAAAAATTAAACCAGAAGTGCTTCATACTCTGTAAGCATCTCATATGACAGAAGATAGGGAAGGAGTGCTATACTGAGAAGAGGGTAATAGACCGCACAGTGAGTAGTGAGACTTATGATACTTCTAGTCCTCATCTATCGTTTCTCTCTCAGGCAGGCAGGAATCATTTCCATTCTACCCTCACCCCCACCACCTGCCAGGGAATTGGTGGGTTTAGAGAAATTGAATAGTCCCAAGTAATAAGAAAACTTTAAAAAGTAACCACCCAAACACTTTGTAAATATTTTCTTTTGGGAGATAAAGAGAAGATACTGCATTCATGAAATAAGAATAGTATACTATAAAAAAGAAATAGAGAACACAAAGATTCTCAAAGATTCCTGGAAATGAAGAAGTAAAGTAAATAAAATTATTTGAATTAGAAAGTCAAGGAGATGTAAATATCAGCCCTGAAAGAATACATTGGGCTGGAAAAAATCTGAGGCCCTTCGTGCACAATGTATTAAAAAGAGATTTATCAGAAAAAAAAAGATGGGGACATAAAATTGAAGAAATCATCCATTAATAGGAAAAAAATCAAAGATGGAAAGAGAGAAAAGATAAGAAAATTATTTGATCGATCCAAGAAGTCTACTTTTGACAAATACAAGAGCATTTTGTGGAACTGAAGATCATGAACTTCTAGCTTGAAATGGCCTATTAAGTGCCCAGCCCCATGAATGAAAAAAGTCCCACCCCAGAGCATATTGTTAGGTAATTTTAGAATATGGGTAATTAAAATAAGATTTTAAGTACTAATAGGGGGGGAAAAATCCAAAACAGATATCATACAAAGGATTAAAAATTAACTTATGAACACCAGCTCTGGAAGCTAGACCAATGGAGCAGTGCCTTCTGAGAGAAAATGATTTTCTACTTAGAATTCTATATCCAGCCAAACTATCCAGTCCGACATGAGGACAGAATAAAGACATTGTCAGATATGCAAGATTTTGCTTCTCGTGTGCCTTAAAAAAAGATTTTATTAATTTATTTTTTAAAGAGGGGAAGGGAGAGAGAAAGAGGGGGAGAGAAACATCAATGTGTGGTTGTCTGCTGGGGGTCTGGCCCACAACCCAGACATGCGCCCTAGACTGGGAATCAAACTGGAGACCCTTTGATTCACAGGCTGGCACTCAAACACTGAGCCACACCAGCCAGGGCTCATGTGCCTTTTTAAATGAAGCTACTGGAGAATATATTCCATCAAAACAAGGGGGAAACAAAATAAAAAGGATGGGTCTAGAAAGAAGGGAGTAGGATGATGAAAGCAAGCCCTAGGGTGACTGCTGGGCAGCAGTCTGGAGAATGAGCAGTCTGGATTGGAGCAGAAGGATCAAGAGCTCCAGGGGAGATGTTGGGAGAGCCGGTTTGAGGAAAGAATTTATAGATTCCCAGATGTGTTTGAGAGGGTCAAAATTCATATACAGTGGAACTTTACAGTTCTCTTGGAGGCTTTGTAAAGAATTACTGGTAGGCATATAATAACTAAGCAATAAAAAATTAGTGAAACAAAATTTGTGCAAAAAATAAAAACATAATCATAATACAATACTTGGGCTAGCAGCGATTATAATCAGTTGTAATAATGTAAATGCTGAGGCTTGATTTGTTTCTTCTCAACAGTGATTTTATGCAAAATTGTCTTATAACCATATTGGGAAGTAATTTAAGAAGGCTAAATCCTTAGCTTCCACACTGGAAAGACAGTAGAAGCTAGAAATAGCGTAATAAGGGTAACACAATAAGAGCTATGATGGTAGGTAAAAGAACCAGCTAAAAATTGAAGTGGTTCCCTCTGGGGAGCAGGCAGGCCAGGGGAACATTATTTTTCATTATTACCTATTTGAGGTCATGTAAAGTGTATAACAGATGAAAATTAACTAAGGAAGCTATTGTAGTAATCTAGAGAGAGCCCATGCTGCTTGGACTGTATGGTAGCAGCAAAGTGAAGAAGTTCTTAGGTTCTGGATATTTTTGAAAGTAGAGGCATTGGGATTTCCTGTTGGATTAGGTGTGGGATGTTAGCACAAAAGAAGGAGGAATCAAGGGTGATTCTTAGGATTTTCATTTGAAGAACTGGGAGAACGGAATTGTCAGCAACTACACTTAAGAAGACTTGGCGTGTGGGGGGGCAGGTTTTGAGGATGGAAGATCCAAGAGATATCAATCAAGTGGCAGTTGGATAAACAAGTCTGAAATTCAGACAAGAGGTTCAAGATGGTTGTGTATCTTAGTTGGGGCTTTAGGCAAATCATGTAACCTCTACAACTTCAGTTTTCTCATCTGTGTAGAGCAGATGAGAAATTCCATACCAGGTTGATGGGAGAATTATATAAGATAATGTACAGAAGGAATTTAGTATGGTGCAAGGCATTAAATCTTAACTGTTGCTATTTTTATTCTTGCTGTCATAATCACCTGAAGCATCACATACTGAGGCTGTATAGGCATAAGGCTTGAGGTAAGGGTCCTGTCTTGACTCTGCCATTTGTTAGTTATGTGACCTTGGGCAAGCCACTTAATCTCTCTTAAATTTTTTAAAAACATAAAATGGAGATAATAATGGTACCCATCACACAATATTTTCATAAGGGTTTAATGAAGTAACTCCATGTAAAGAGCTTAGAACAATGTCTGATACATTGTAAGGACACAATATAAATGTTATCCATCATTATCATTATTTGTGTTCTATTTATTTATGGAGAGCATAAACCTTCTACATATTAATTTCTCGATACATGTTTGTTGGATTGAATTGTTCTTTTTCCTCTCTACATTTCTCCAACTTTGGGAGAAGGGGGAGAAATAAATCATTGTGAGAGTGTTGTTCCAGAAATGTACTTATATAAAGTGAAGTTTGTGTTATATTTTGCTCTTTTGGTCTGACTTTATGAGTATTCTTAGATTAAAAGATAAGTGGGAAGGAGGAGGAAGCTTTTTCAGTGCTTGGGGAGACCATCTAGATTGTATTTCTGGATATTAGTTTTCTTCTAAACTTCCTTGATACTTTTTAAAACAACATTTTGGAAACATTTAAAGTCACTGCATGTACATCTTAGTAGTTCCGCCTTTGTCAGGAGACTTAGTATTTTGCTGCTGGCATTGGAAGTTTTGAGCAATGAGGTTTATAATTTTCTGTGAAATAAAATACAGCATGAACTCAATCTCAGTTTACTTTCAGTTGTTATTCAAGCTACAGGATATTTTCCTCTCAGATATCCAAGATGTTTTGTATTTATTAAACTGGTTTAATATTTATAAGCAAGCAGACTAATTTAAAATTTTTAGATTTTTATATCATTTCATTTAAATTTAAAAAAGTAAAATTAGACCATGAACTTGACTGGCCCTTTTATTATATGTAGTGCTATTGACTTGATCAGGTGATTGCTGAGCAAGGTCTGTTCTGCCTTTAGCTGTCTTAAAATTGGACCATAAAAACCAGGGACAGAAAAGAGAAAGCAAAACTGAACCAGCTCTGTTTAGTGTCACCTGATGTGAAGCTCTGGAGATTAATGTCTGTTCAGCTGAGTTTTCCTTATGCATCCTCCTATCTGGGACCTAGCACAACCAGTTTTCAATGATGTAATATCTCTAAAACACATTTCAACTGCAGCAGACCTTACCCAAGGATATTATTGCTTTTATTTTACGGGCCTAGATTCATAGCTCTCTTGGGACTTGAGATCTGAGCCATTCCCCTCTTCTTCTTTTTGGTTATTTTTTTTCTAGTCCAAGAGAGTGATGGTGTCTTTGCTTTATTTGGAAGTAAAATGCAAAGAAGTTCCTTTTAGTGCCATATGTTAAAGCTTAGTGGAATCTGGTAGTGTATGTTACAAGACCTTTCCTTTCAAAATTATGGGAGGAGATCGGATAAAAATATATTATAACTTCTGGAAATACTTTTTAAAGAAAAGTAAACCATCTTCAGTAGGTCTCAGATTGGGTCTTTTAGAAACATTAATATAAAACTTATGCCCATATTTTAATATTTTTTAGGTTTATTTCATGTCTCTTCATTGTTTTTACTATAACTTTGGAGTCAGACATTTTTTTCTGGAAAGACCAGTACAAGTCAAAATAACTCTCCTACAATATGTATGGTGCTTATTGCTGAAGTTGGCAATAGAAAAGCTTGTAAAGCAAACCAATTAGATTTTCATTGGTTTACAGATAGGCAGTTCTTTTTTGTGAATCAAAAATAAAGTTATTATTGAACCACTGGTCTCTTTTCTTTCATACCCATTGTCACAGAACAAAACATGGGCTTTGGAGCCAAACCGATCCAGATGCTAGTACCTTCTCCAACCTTTGTCAAGTCGCTTAAGTGCTCAGAACAAACTCATTTTCTTAAATGATAAAAATGGGGGCAATTTCACCTCAGGTAATGCATATTAAAACACCCAGCACAGTTTTCAGGTATATCGTTGTAATTGTAGTAGTAATTGTCTTGACAGCACTGGTGTAATGGCCACTAAACGCTTACTTGTTCCTGTTATGCAGTATTGAGCAGGTTTAAGTCTAACAGTACTGTCGGTGGTTTTTTGTTTGTTTGTTTTTGTTTTTTAGGACTGCCTTGACGAAGTAACTGCTTGAGCTGAAGCTACCCCTCTTTTTTGTTTTTTGCAGGAGAATAGCTGATGTATTTTAGACTGCTGTCATACCTCTCCCTCACTGTACTCTATAGATTATAAACTTTTGAGGAGGAATAGCATTTAAACTTCAATGTTTAGCTTTGAGTTTTATACAGAACTGTGACCTCAATAAATATTTGACTGAGTATAAATGCCACCAAGGAATATATTATTTAGAAAGTATCAAAGCCTAAAGTCTATCTATCCTAGTTTTGTAAACATTATGATATAGAATAGTGACCAATAAATATTCTGATTATGTATCTGTTACTAGTTTTCTATGACTGACATATCAAATTACCACAAACCTACTGACTTAAAACAATACAGAATTATTATTTCACAATTCCATTGGTCAGAAATCTGACACGGGCCTTACTGGGCTAAAATCAAGCTCTGGGAGGGCTGTGTTCCTTTCTGCAGGCTCTAGGGGAGGATCTGTTTCCTTTTTTCGGCTCCTGGCAGCTGCTTGCATTCCTTGGCTTGTAGCCCTCTTCCATCTTCGAAGCAGGCATTGATAGATTCAGTGTATTTTACATCCTATCCCTCTGACACTGTCTCTTCTGCCTCCCTGTTCTGCCTTTGAGGACTGTTTTGATTACTTTGGATGCTCTTTGATAATCTAGGATAATCTCGCTCTTTTAAAGTCAGTTGATTAGCAGCAATAATGATCCCAATTAATTAAAATTAGCAATTTTAATTCTTTCCCCTGGCAATATAACAGAACATATTCATAGGTTCTGGGGATCAGGACATGAACATCTTTGGATGTTTTCTGCCTACCACAGTGTCCCATTAGGAAAGCATTTTTTGAGTATATGCACAGGTGCTACTAAATAAGCCATATTAAATATTAGTAAATCTCGATTTATCTTTTTTACATAAAAATAATATGAGTAAAAATTCTAATTTGCTTTCCATCCTTTAATGGGTAATCTTGCTCATTTCCCATTTTGGAGATGGCTGGCTAACAGTAGGGTCTAGGAAAGGTCCTGCCATGGAATAGGAATTTTAAGTTTCAATTTAATTCAGTAAATATTCACTGAGACTGAACTATGAACAAGGCAATGTTTTTGATATATATAGAGACAAAACTACATGGTATATTTAATCCAGGTGAGCTAACTACTATGGTAAATAACTTAAAATCTTGTTGGCCTAAAAAGCTTGTTTTCTTATTCACGTCCCAGTCCGATGCATGTTGGGTGGAGGTGGGTAGGGAGCTCTTCTTTCTTAGCAAGGACAGGGCCTCACATGCCTCCACTGGTTCTTCTGCATCTGCTGGCAGATGAAAGACTAAGGTGTGGAGAATAGTGTTGAGGTTTTTATGGAAGAGGCTTAGGAATCACATATTCCTGCCCCTGAACCACTGGCCAGAACTCAGTGTGTGGTCTTAACCAACCTTTAAGAGACATGTAGTCTACTTCAGGAGAAAAAGGGAAGCAATTTATTTTTTTAAAAAGTAGTCATTCTCTTCCACACATAACATCTCTTTAAATTCAGGAACCCTTTAAATTCAGTGGGAGAAATAGATATAGGTAAAATTTGATGTAGAAAACAGGCCTGATAAGTGTTACAACAGAGATTTTTATAGAATGACATGAGTGTAGAGGGAAGAGAAAGATTAATTTTTCATTAGAAAGATTAGGGAAATATTTGAAATTATGTCTCTGAGATAGGAATTATCCTAACCATCCTCAAAGGGCCATTTTCAAAATTGAATGACTTAATGTGTGGCCGCGTCTGGCACACTACATGGTTTATAAATGTTTGGTGTTATTGTTGTTATTCTTATTATCAATATTTGGAGATATTTTTGAACTAAGTTTTTTAGGATTGATTGGTAGAGCTTTGAAAAATGAGTTCCAAATGGACTCCTTGTAGCAACAATATGGAATTCAGAACATATTTAGGAGTGGCAGTTTATGTAACTAAACCATAGCGAATTCAGGTGGAATTCTTTATGTAACAGAAGATAAAGAAGAGAAGCTTGAGTCAGATCATTCAGACCATTGAATAACATTAAGGAATTTGGACTTTGATCAGGAGATAGGAGCTGCCACAAAGAGATTTTGAGTAACCAATAGCTTCTTAAGGAAAGGGATCGTGTCTTGTTTTTATATTCCTTTATATCTCATTTTTATATCCCTTTAATAACTATATGAAGAGGTAATCTAACAGTGATTAAGAGCACAGACACTGGAACTCACTGTTGAGGTTTGACTCCTCTGCCACCAGCTGAACGACTTTGGGTGAATTACTTAATTTCTCTGAGCCTCAGCTCTTTATCAGCACAATTGGGATAATAAAAGTACTGCTTCACTACATTGTTGTGAGGATGAAATGAATATAATGTTTACATAGTAAGTGCTCTTTAAGAAATAGTCATTACCAAAATCACAGTCATTACCAATGCCTGGCATACAGTCGGTGCTGAATAATTTTTGAATTGTCAGAGTTGATTTAAATTTACCCAGCAAGCGCTGATATGCTGTTATATGCCCAGCAAAAGAATGCTGTTAAGAAGCTTATGTCTAGTAGGCATGTTATAAAACACAGTCCAAAGTAGGAAATGATGCTGTGGAGGGTGGGGTAGATGGAGTGCCTTGGTGGTTCAGAAGGGAGCCACATTTGTTTTGTGGGAAAGGAAGTATTTGAGCTGGGCTTTGAAGATGGGAAGATTCTATGTGGAAATCGGGGGTGGGGGGGCATTCTAACCAGTGGAAACACCCTGAGAAAAGGCAAAGGTGTGCAAGAGCATGGTAATAACACTTTATGGGAAATGGTAAATCACGCTACAGGAAAGACTGAGGCATATTAAGCCTCTGGTCAAAGTGGAATTTACTAGTAGTATCAGAGTTAGGAGGTTTCTTTACAGTCTTACTAACTTCAGAGATCAGCTGTCTTTTGTATAGACTGAGCCTTGCTACTCAGTGGGTGGTTCCTGGACTAAACAGCATCAGCATCCTGGGAACTTATTAGGAATTCAGACTCTCAGACCCCACCCTCCAACCTATAGAATCAGAGTCTGCAATTTACATGATTCTTAGGTGATTCATTTCTACATTAAAATTTATAAAGCACTGATCTAAAAAACAAAAGCAACTCCTACTTCTCAACAGGAATGAGTGCGTAATGTGAAACTAAAAATAACAAATTTGAATAATTACTCCCTCTCAAGCACATGCATTAAGAAATTGCTCCCTTCTTGAACTCAGTAATTCTAGCTGACATGATTTGGAGTGTAGTGGTAGTGGGGAATAAGAATCATTCAGGCCCTGACCAGTATGGCTCAGTGGATGAAGTGTCAACTTGCAAACCAAAATGTTGCCAGTTTGACTCCCAGTCAGGGCACGTGTCTGGGTTGCAGGCCAGGTCCCCAGTTGGAAGTGTGTAAAAGGCAACCGATCAATGTGTGTCTCACACACTGATGTTTCTTTCCCTCTTCTTCTCCCTCTCCCTCTCTCTCTCTGAAAGTAAATAAATAAAATCTTAAAAAAAAAAAAAGAATCATCCAGGATGTAATTTTTTTAGGTCCTGTTTCATAACAAAAAAGATCTGAGGTTTTATTGACAAGTTGGAGTTTGATATAATTAGCAACACAAATTTCAGTGAAAACTTACTGTTAATATTAAATGCTTTTCTAGGCATATATCACTTCCCTGTTAAGGATGAGTAATATTTCCCTTTTATAATATATTCTGTTTATAGCAACTGGAATGATTAATTCTGCTCAAGCTCCTCTTCCAATATAAAGCTAAGGCCTGTCTCAGCTTGCAAGCTCTGTGACACCTTTTTGGATGTGGTAGTGGTGGGAAGGAAATGAGGTTGAGAAGGTCAGGCAGAAAAGTTTCCCATAGAAGTAGAGTTGTGCAACACCGATGTGATGTGGCGATGTGAGTGGGGCGTGTGGAAGAAGGCGTGCAGAAAACTGTTACAGGAAGCCAGTACCTCCTGAGTGTTCTGTCTGTGATACTTCTGTGGATGATGTGGTCATAGTGACTGTGGGTCTGTGGGGGAGGGGAGGAGGGCATCACACTGAAACCAGGCCTTTTCAGCTTCTAGGAGACCCATTTTTTTAGAATGTAGCCAATGTTTTGCTGGTAGAATCCTATTGCCTAGCTTCTCTGTAAATATTTTACTTAATAAAATAAATACCTCTTGTCTTTCCAGCCTTGCACCTGCCTCTAAGTGTTCTTTCTTATAATTTGAGTTTACATCATGAAGCTAACTTGGTGATTATTGTTTGTTTTATTCAAGGAATGCTTGTTAGAATCTTACGTTCACAGCATTATGTTTCAGATGCTGTACACAGAAAGAGATGAGATGAGCTCTGTACTCTTAAAAACCTTTCTTTCTTCACTAAGATTTTATTTATTTATTTTTAGAGAGGAAGGAAGGGAGAAAGAGAAGGAGAGAAACATCAATGTTGCCTGTTGCAAGCCCCTGCTGGAGACCTGGCCTGCAACCCAGGCATGTGCCCTGACTGGGAATCAAACCAGTGACCTTTTGGTTCACAGTCTAGCACTCAATCTACTGAGCCACACCAGCCAGGGCAAAACCTTTCTTATATTACATTCTGGAGAAGGAATTGGAAATGTTAAAAGAGGAAGAAGAATAGCTAACATTTTCTAGTGCTTATTATGTTCCAGGAGCCCAAGTTATCTCATTTATCTTCACAGTAACCATATAGGTTAGGTAATACTAATAGTCCCATTTTGCATATGAAGATACTGAAATACAGAGAGGTCATGAATAAGTGAGAGAACCCGGATTCAAATCCAACCAGTCTGATTCCAGGCCCTGGACCACTTCATTTATGCTAATGAACAGTCAGTCTTTCAAAGGAGGATAAAAGTACTAGCAGTACTGTCGGAGGAGGAGGGGCCTAAGGAGGAGAGGTAGAGAGAAGATTAATGTGGATGACATCCAGGAGATTTTGATAGAGAAGAAGAAATTTTAGCTGATTCTGGAAGGATGATCCTCAGTAAGTAAAATCTTCCATCTCAGGGAGGAGCTTGAACTTAAGTTTCCAGGTCATAAAGATCATTCATGTCATTCGACAAATCTTTACTGAGAGCTTGCTTACTGTGTGCCAGATGCTATCTATACCAGATACTAGAAATGCAGAGAGAAATAAAATGGAATCTTCCAAGGTAAGGAAAGTGACAAAAGAGCGATGTGGGTTGTTGTCCTATTTTATAGAGAGGAAAACTAATGCTTGCCAAGAAAAGGGTGGAGGTGAGATTTGAACCTACACCCTCTACCCCCTCTAACTTCAGAGCCCTTTTAACCACTGTACTATTTTGCTTTCCATTTCTTCCCAAGCCAGAGGTATGTTTCAGCTAGTCATCGGAGCCTGCATCCTATTTTCAGTACTGCCTAGATCTTTCCTCAGATCCTTCCTTTCTCAGGTTCCCACCAAGTCTCTGGATGCACTTAGAAAAAGCTAAGTGCATCTCTGGTCTAGTGGACCAGAGACCACTTTTTGGAGAAATTCTGAAATTTCCACATTAGTAATTTTGCTTGAAGCAGCATGTCTTTAAAACTATGCTGTTAAAACAGCTGACCAGGTACTTTCCCTCACTCAATTCCTTTTCACTCAGCAGTTGTTTACTGAATGTGCACACCTTTGCTAGGCACTGTCAGGTGCTATGGTCACAGGGAAGAATGTGATCTGGACTCTGCCTTCATGGGACTTTATGGTCCTTTCCAGCACAGTCACTGCTGTGCCAACACCCTCACTTATAGTCAGTCTCTTCCCTTTCTTTGTTCTTCTGAACTAAAACTTATTCGAGAATTGTGAGTCTTGTTAGCAAGACTTCTGTCTTGGCAACCCAAACCCCATTTGTTGCAGACTTTATGACATTTGTCATATCCCACTTTATGATCATTAGTCATAATCATTGATTTATGGTATTTACTTATTTACTTATTTATTTTTATAGGGTGGCATGGTATGGTTTTTATTTAGGAGTTAATTTTATGTATAAATATAACCTGTTGGTTGAAATAAACTTAAAATATAATATGTATATACACTAAAAATACCCACTTGCCCCTCAGTGCCACTTATTAATGTTTCTAGACACTTTAATTAATATACACACTTTTTACACAAATGGGATTTGTAGCTTGATGTTAGTATATTTTGGATATCTTCCCATATCAGTGCATAAAGATCAAATTTGTTCTTTTTTTTTAAGGTTTTATTTATTTATTTTTAGAGAGAGGGAATGGTAGACAGAAAGAGAGGGAGAGAAACATTGATGTGTGGTTGCCTTTTGCATGTCCCCAAGTGGGCACCTGTCCTGCAACCAAGGCCTGTGCCCTTTCTGGGAATTGAACCAGCAACCATTTGGCTCACAAGCCAGCATTCAGCCCACTGAGCCACAACAACTAGGGCAACTTCATTCTTTTTAATGGCTGTATAGTTTTCTAGTCTAGGAATATACCACAAATATTTAACCAATCTTCATTGATAGTTGTTTAGATTAATAAATACTGGTGGAATAGGTGCTTTTTACATGAATTTTTTTGCTCACTTAAATTGAGTATATTCGTAAGATAAATTCCTAGAAATGGAATTGTTAGAGCAATTAAAATATTTGATAGGTGTAATTAGTGGCCATTTGAAAAAATTGCTGCAAGAACTTAACAGTGTTTTCTGTTCATGTTTTCTCACCTTCTTGACATTATGAATTTTAATCTTTTTTCATTTGGTAGATTTAAAAAACAGTATCTCAAAAAAGCAATACTTCCTTGTTTTAATGTGTATTTCTTTTATTATGAGTGAATTTGAGCACATTTTGATATTTTTATTAGTTATTTATACTTATTTTTCTGTGAATCATGCACATGCCATTTGCCTACTTTTCTGCTGGTTCTTTTTTATTACATATTTGGAAGAGTTTTTTTTTTTTATGTAAAGGAAGTTCTTTGTCATTCAGCAAATGTAGGCTACCCCCACTTTCACCCTCTGTTTGTGAATTACAGACCTTCATATTGGGTAGTCCAGTCTGCTAACTATTTAGATGAGGAAACTGAGTTCCAAATAGGTTTACAGTTAGTGACATTTTTTGGCCTCAGGTTGGGAATGGTGGTGGTGAGTATGTAGTCAGTAGCAGAGCTGAAGCCAGCATCAGGGTTTTTTACTTCCAGTTTGATGTGTTTTTAAATATCATGCTATTTTTAAGGCTTACCCCCTCCTTCCATCATTGCTTTTTACCACTAGGTCTTACCACAACCAGACGTTTCATGTAAACTTAGAAATTTACCAGTCTGGTCTCAAAGTTTGAGAGGCTACAGGGTTGTACAGGAGCCCAGAGACTTCACAGATAGTAGATCGTTTCTAATGCATAGGTAAATAAACTAGCTTCTCTATATGGCAGTTATGTTTATGTCGTTTTCATTCGTTTAAAAACAATCTTTTGTTTTATAGGTTCATGGGTGTATGTGTACATCAAGGACAATTGCATGCACTTACAGAGGTAAGACTTCAATAAATGTGCTGAAGATGACTTCTTTGCCTTAGTTTCAGCAGTTTAAGGTTCTGTAGTGATTGATACTTGCATATGTAAGGAAAATGGGTGTACCTTTGTTTATACAAAAATGTCAGAGTTAACAATGCTTTCTTCTGTTGCCTGAGGGCAATGGTTGTATCTCTTAATACTCTTGGATTCCCTCAAAATACTTGGTAAATACTTTTAAGAATGTAAGTGCTCAAATAAATTGTTTTTTTGCTGCCTGGATGATCCCCCCATCCCCCCACCCCCACCCCTAAGCTAAGGGATGGCATCACTTGGCTGCAGACTCTGTTACAGCAACAAATTCCCAGACCACCCAGAAACGTTTGATGTCCTGATCTAGAATATCACCTTCACTAATATGGGTTCCTGATGAGTCTCATTACCCAATGAAATCAGTTTATATCTCCATTGTTATTTCATTCTCTGCCTCTTCTAGGCAGATGAATATGTATGTGATGGTCATTCTTGAACCTCTGAGGACCAGAGAATCCTCTTAGAACAAAAACTTCCCAAGTTCAGTTACTGAGTTACCAGCTCCAGAATTTGCTTGGGTGCTTCTTAGAACATAGATTCCTAGAATCTTCTGGGTTTAGTAGAGTAGGTCTTCATAGGGCCCATATGTATTCTTAAAAGCTCTCCAGATTATTCTGATGAGCATCTAGATTTTAGAGTCTGTTCTAGAATGTTTTTGCATTTCTTCTTGAGAAGTTAAGTACCAAAACACGAAGTGAAGAAATTTAGGAAGGAAAATTGTGTAACAGAACTTGTAAGAGTACTGGTTTTCCTGCAGGCTTGGTGCCTGGTATTAGTCCTTAGTATCTTGTGAAGGAGGATCCCATGTGCCTCTCTCTGTGTCTCTTTTCTCAGTTGCTTGAGGGTACCACAATGTGGAATGTGTGTAACTATCTGCTGCTTCTTGTATGGAAAACAAAGAAGGTGGAATAGTAAGGTAGTTAAGAGTATGGGCTCTGAAGTCTTGATTATCTAGGTTTGAATCTCTGTGCCTCAGTGATTTTATCTGTAAAATGGAAGTAATAATAATAGTACCTGCCCCAGGGAGTCTAGACAGAGAAGAGGACTAGTAGCTAAGCCCTACAGTGCCAGTCCCCAACCTTTTTGGCAACAGAGACCAGTTTTTCCCCTGGGTTGGGGGTAGGGGATGGAGGGACAGGAGGCAGAGCTCAGGCAGGCTTCCCTGGAGCCCTGGTTCCTGACAGGCCACACAGTAACTGTCTGCCCCTGACCTAGAGTATTTCGATTTTAAAAGTCTTAGGGAAGGGCAGATTAAGGAGTGGCTAGTGAGGTAGGAAGAAAACCAGGAAGGAAAATCTGGAATGGAAAGGAAGAAGGAGTTTCAAGAAGAGAATAGTTAATTGTGGCAACTGCTGCTGCTGATGAAATGATGACAACCTCCCAGGGATGTTGTGAGGATGAAATGTAAAATGCTTACTTAGCACGGTGCCTGGCATGTAGTAATTACTGAATACATTTTCAACTAGGGTAGCTTTTGTTATTAGCAGTGACTAGTCCCTCTTGAACTCCTTGAAATGTCATTGTTTTTCATTTGGTACTTCGTTCTATACTGTTGTAAGTATCATTAAATTTTTTAAAAACCTCTTATTAAATAAAGCAAAACAGAAAAAACACACGTATGAAAAGTATACAGCTCACTAAATTTATATAAATGAGCACACCCATAACCAGCTTCCCAGATCAAGAGATATTTTCTTTGTATTTCTTTTCTCAGAAGTGAGTCTATAAATTCTTCAAAGACAACTCTTTCTTTTAAGCCTTGTATTTGCCAGAGCTCTGACAGTAATGATGGTAAAAGTATTTGTTGTACTCCCTGCTTTTATCATTGTTTTCTGAACTATGAGGTCATTGGAAGGACTTGTATATTATAAACATATTTTCATATTTGTGATCATGTCCCAAATTTAGAAATGGGATGTAATGGAAATGGCAGAAATGAATGATCTTAATACAACATTCCCTTGGCCATGTTGCACTTAAATAATATTTTCTTTTGCTTTTTAGCTTGTTTATTAGCTATTTATAACATATGGTGGGTGTTCTGTGAGTGTGCATTTCTAGTATCATTAATGAGATGTTGACATAGCTTATGATATTAACACTTTTTATTATGATGCTAATAGGCCAATGGTCACAAAGTCCAAATATCCAAATGGTCTTAAAAATTTTCAGAAGAGGATCAGCAAAGGCCATCATGGCATAGATCTCTGGGGACTCCTATACCTAATTGCCTTTTAATTTTGTCTTGGCGCACAGCTATTAGTCTCACCAAGGATCATAAAAATAAATTACTGATAACTTCTAGCACAGCACTTAAAGCTTGAATGACATTTAGTAAATATGTCTTGATTGGTACTATGCCTTCTGTCCATAGTAATGTGAGCATTGTTCCTTATTTCTCTTAAAATAGCTTGCCAGTAATTATAGTAGAGTAGTATAGCTTTTGTTAATGCCTGTAAAGTATTGATATTATTAGGAAGAGTATTTCCCACATTCAGAATGATCTGGTCTCTTCTGGACTTGAATAATTTCCACAAGTCTTCACTGGCACTGAAGATAGTTGAATTTGGAACAGACACTGCACACTCGGGCGCCCTTGGGTCAGTAGTGGTCCGCTCTAGGTGGGGCTTTCTGGGGCAGTTTTGCTCCAGCTGTTTCTCATCTTTCCTTCTGGGACCAGTGGGCTCGCCTGGGCATGTCCTTTTAAAGATGATACCGGAATAGCAAAAGTATGCCAATCCATTTGCACAAGTGCTTTTCATGATTCTGCTTGTGTTCAACCTTGCTTGGCCAACATCCCATTAGACAAGGCGATCAAACGCCTGAGTCCATGCTGGGAGCCAAGTTACATCAAAGGGCATGGACTCAGTAAGGGGTGAAGAGTTGGAACCGTTGTTGCAGTCTTCCGTACCCTGAAATATCCCAATTATTAAATCATAGTTATTCATCTTTTCTACCCTACTTGAGGGTAAAGACTTTCTCTCATTTTACAAATCATAACTTCCAGTTATTAAACACCCACTATGGCTAAGTGCTATACATGGCACTTTTGTGTATTAGCATAATTCTCACAATTCTGTAGCCAAATTTCTTCCATTTTATAGGCGAGAAAACTAAGGCTTAGAGAAATTAAGCGACTTCCCCTAAGTAGGATTTGGATCCAGGTTCATCTGACTTCAAAGGCTATATTCTTTTCACCGTAACATGCTATCCTTAGTTTATTTCTGTATTCCCCATGGTGCTAAGCACAGGTTCTTGTATATGCAGCGTGCGTATTTCAGTGTGACTGACTTGATACATATTTTGGGTTATTTGGAAAAGATATTTCCTGGCTATTGGATATATTAGAATGTGTTTGGGTACAAGTAATACAAAATAGTTCAATGCCCTTAAGCAATAAGACTTGACTCATGTAACTGGAATTCTAGCCATTTATTAGGTTAAGGGTTGGTTTGAATCAGCAGTTAAACAGATGTTATCCAGAGACCCCACTTCTTTCTATCTCTTTGCTTCATCTTTACATTGTCAGCTTTATCCTAAGGTTGGCTGTCACTCAAATAGCTATCAACAACTTACATGCTATATGTTTTCTCTTCCGTATACAAGGTGGAGGGTGCCAGTCAAAGAAAGAGAGAAGAGAAAGATACTTGTGGACAGATTATGCGTCATATCATAATGCTATTCATTTTAAGCTTAGTAAGAAAGGCACAAAGAGGGGAATATCTTTGTAATCAAATGGTTTGGGAAACCTCTTTGTGCAGAACCTCTCAATGCCTAGAAGACTGGGAATTCAGGGAATGGGTAGAGTATAAGGTTGTGGGGTTGCGGTCTCAAGTAACCATACTCTCTAGTCCAAGGAGTCAGCAAATGCTTGGAAGGTAGGTTTTGGGGGTCTCTCTTGCCTTTTCTGCCATGAATAAACTATTTTCTTTCCCCACCCTGGCACTAAGAACAACTGAGGTGTAAACAGCAATTGCATGGCCTAGTGAGGTGATGTAACCTGTTTACAGCAGCGTCTCCTCAGTCTGGCAGATACTTGGTTCGGAAAATAGCTCAAGAGGGAATGGATCAGCCCTGTAAGGTGACTGAAGAGAATTTTTTTATTCACATGGCCTTCATCCTCTTATCACTCACTCTTTCCACCCCCCACTATACACCTCCCTTCTTTATTAAAGATTAGCTTAATTAATTTAGGGAATTCCATATGTGGGTTGATATGTGTTGTTTCTGAGTTGCTTTTTGTCAGACCTATAAGAAGCCTTATATAATCAGAGAGCTTACAGTGAAAGGAAACCCTGTGGTTTCAGTGACCACACTTATGCATTATTTATAAAACTGAACAGCCAGACCCCGATTCTAGTTTCTTGGTTTACAGTAATAGTACCATTATTTGTGAGTGCTTCTTTTCTTGTTTTTGTGTGACACTGTACAGAGTTTTCTCCTGGCCTTATTTACCTTAAGCCAGATGTGAAATCATTTGGTGTCTATTTGGGTTATATTGGTAGCACAGCCATATCTATCTTTCAAGCATGGGATGGATTTGGGGAAGCTATTACTACCATATGGTAGTAATATGGTAGTAATTAAGAGGACTCACCAAATGTTTGCCTCTGTGACTCATGCTTCCTAAAGGAATAGTGAGGGTAGGGAAGATGACAGAGATGTGAATTAGCATCTGTGAGGGAAGAAAGAGATTCACTTCATACATACCACTCTTAAGTGAATCTGCTGTAAACCAGGTGCTCTGCTAGGCTCTGGGTTTATCAGGGTGAAATAGAAGGTTCTTCCCCAGTGTACTACCCCATAACAAACTACCCTAAAATTTAGTGGCTTAAAACAATCATTTTATTTTGCTTGTGATTTTGTAGGTCAGGAATTCAGAAGGGCTTTCCTGAGTCTCTGATCCACGTGTCAGCCGGGGTGGCTAAGCTGGAGGACCTACTTCCAAGATGGCTACTTCATTCACATGTCTGGTGCCTTGGTGCTCCTGGGCTTCTCTCCTTCACTACATGGTGTCTCATTCTTTAGGTCATCTCCATATGGCTTGAACCTGGCCACAGCTTGGTGATGTCAGGATAGTGTTAGACTTTTTATGGTGACTGATGAGAGGTACAAGCCAACCAAGTGGAAGCCAGAAGACTTCTTATGACCTGGCTTTGGAAGTTCCATAATGTCACTTAAGCTGCATTTTATTGGTTAGCTTTTATTCAAGGGTAGGTGACTTGTTAAGACTCTACATCTCAAAGACCATTTGTATTTCACTGTTGAGTCTTTCATGAACTCGTGTTTAGTGACTGGGATAATGAGAAATTTCTTATTATGCTCTTTTTTAGAAACTACTTTTTAAATATCTAGCTGTTACTCCATGCTGTTAACTCTCAGGTCTCCGTATATATTAATGATATTTATTCAATATAGTTTATATATTTTTTCTGTCATCTTTTGTTTTACACCGTTTCAGTACAGTTTAGCTCGTTAGCTTGGTTACCCTTTTCAGTCTTACTATTTTCTACTGTTAGAATCCTTTTCAGCCAAATAAAAAAATATGATGTTTTTGACATTTTTCTTACCTCTGGAATTTAATCAGTTCCCAACCCTATCCTCATATTTTCCTTTTGATTTTTTTCTGATTCTTTTTTTTCTCTCCATTCCTGCCACAATCTTATTCCATGGCTGGATTTCTATGAATATTTTGTGGCTGGTTTTCCTGTCTCTAGTCTTTCTTTGCTTCAATTTAATATGCGTCTCCTCAAATCTTCATTAGACATAATTTGATAATATGATACTTCTGTTTAGCCCTGGCTGAGTAGCTTAGTTGGTTATAGCATTATTTCAATATGACAAGGCTGTGGGTTTGAACCCTGATCAGGACACATACAAGAATCAACCAGTGAAGTTCCAGCTAAGATGAAGGTATAGGTAAAAACTCTTCACTTCCTTGCACAACCAAAATAAGGATAGCAATTTAAAAACAGTAAATGACCAGAAGTGCAATAAAATCAAACTGCATGGAACTCCGACAACCAAGGAGTTAAAGAAACATTTATCCAGCTCCATAGGAGGGGTGGAGATGGAAGACGGGCAGCCAAGCAGAAAGGATATGGCAAGGTGGGGACTGGCTGAACTGGAAACTAAAGACTCAAAACTTCTAGCTGTAAAATACTGTGGGGGTTGCAACGGCCGAGAAACTCCCAGCATCACTGGAGAGTTTATTGGAAAATGGGGCTAGAGCAGAGTGAGCAAGCGGTGTCGTTTCCTCTCTGGCTCCTCCCCCACATACAGCGCCACAGTGCAGCAAAGAGGGTTGCCCCACACTGACGAATACCTAAAACTCTGCCCCCTTACATTTTACCAGGTGGGCCAAGACAAAGAAATATAGCCCAAATGAAAGAACTCCAGAAAACTCCAGAAAAAGAGCTAAGTGACGAGGAGATAGCCAATCTATCTGATGCAGAGTTTACACTGGTAATCAGGACGCTCACAGAACTGATAGAGCTCAGTTGCAAAATGAAGAAACAAATGAAGGCTACCCAAACTGAAATAAACCAAAATATACAGGGAACAAACAGTGAAGGGAAGGAAACTGGGATTCAAATCAACAATTTGGTTTAAACATCCAAGAGGAAGAAATAAACATTTCACCAGAACAGAATGAAGAAAAAAGAATTTAAAAAAATGAGGAGTGTCTTAGGAACCTATGGGACAACTTTAAGCAGTCCAACATCTGAATCATAGGGGTACCAGAAGGAGAAGAAAAAGAACAAGAAATTGAAAACTTATTAGAACAAATAATAAAGGAGAACTTACCCAATCTGGTGAAGGAAATAGACTTCCAGAAAGTCCAGGAAACCCAGAGTCCCAAAGAAATTGGACTTAAGGAGGAACACAACAAGGCACATCATAATTAAGTTACCTAAGATTAAAGATAAAAAATCTTAAAATCAGCAAGCGAAAAGGAGAAAGTTACCTACAAAGGAATGTCCATAAAACTATCAGCTGATTTTTCAAAAGAGACCTTACAGGCAAGAAGGGCTGGAAAGAAGTATTCCAAATCATGAATGGCAAGGACCTACATCCAAGATTGCTCTATCGAGCAAAGCTTTCATTTAGAATGGAAGGGTAGATAAAGCGCTTCTCAGATAAGGTCAAGTTTAAGGAGTTCATCATCACCAAGCCCTTGTTATATGAAATGTTAAAGGGACTTATTTAAGAAGTAAAAGAAGATAAAAAATTATGAACAATAAAATGACAATAAACTTGTAACTGTCAACAACTGAACCTAAAAAACAAAACAAAAAAAACTAAGCAAACAGCTAGAACAGGAACAGAACCAGAGAAATGGAGATCATGTGGAGGGTTATCAGTGGTGAGGGGGAGGGAAAGAATAGGGCAGGGAAGGTACAGGGAATAGGAAGCATAATTGGTAGGCATAAAATAGGCAGGGGGAGGTTAAGAATAATATAAGAAACAGAGAAGTCAAAGAACTTGTATGTACAACCCATGGACATGAACTAAGGAGGGGGGGTAGTGCTGGAGGATGGCGGTGAAGGGCAGAGGAGGGATAAAGGGGAGAAAAAAATTGGGAAAATTGTAATAGCATAATCAATAAAATATACTTAAAAAGAAAAATCAACCAATGAGTGCGTAAATAAATGGAACAATAAATCAATGTTTTTTTTCTCTTCTCTCTTTATAAAATTAATAAATTAAAAACACTTTTTAAATAAAATAAAAATAAAAACTTCAGGTTAGTATTCTAAACTCTTTGTCATCTGATTTCAGAATACAAATCCTTCCCTTTATTAGGTGCATCTCTTACTGTCTTCTATACATGCTGGCCTTATGTGTGCCTTCCAGGACCTAGAATGCCATCACTTCTTTTCTCCCCTCCCACTTTCCAAGTTATGTAGAATCCCAGGTTCTCTGATGGAGCTCAGTCTGCTGAATTCCTGACCTACAAAATCACACTGAGCCTATAATAATGCCCTCATGGCTGTACCCATAGTACAGTTGACCCTGGAATACCATGGATTTGCACTAAGAGTCTACTTATATACAGAATATTTTCAGTAAATACTGTAAATGTATTTTCTTTTTCTCCAGCTTATTCTATTATAAGAATAAAGTATAGAATATACACAACATACAAAATATATGTTAATTGACAATTTATGTTATCAGTAAAGATTCCAGTAGGCTATCAGTAGTTAGGTTTTGTATGACAAAAGTCATACAGGGTCTGGCACAAATAATGCCCCTTTTTTATTTCAAAATCTTTTATTACAAAAGCATAAGCATGTAATTCTGTAACATAATATCACATGCAAACATACCACATGCAGTTTTAGGTGCAATGTTCAAATTAAAACTAAATTATTACACGCATGTTATTGCCCTGTATCAATGACACGCAAGCCTCACTTCTGCCGAACCCTATATATGTATTTTCAACTGCATGGAATGTTCAACTCCTATAACTCCCTCATTGTTGACGGGTCAACGGTATGTTTAGGATGTGTTTATAGTTGATTGTTTAGTGTATATACAGCTCTAACAAAACTGAATCAGCCCCACTGGAAAGAACCAGAAGTCAAAACTAGTTCTGGCAAGGACCTACAGATGTGAAATGTTACATCTCAAGTCTTTTTACCATTAGAAATTTGTCTATTTCTTTCATATTTGTAAAAATAGCTAAAATGATTCCTTTAAATACATGCTGGCATCTTTACTTTTGAAAAAAGTAGCTTTTGTTTTTTGATTTGGTAGTTTAGTAATGAAAAATCTCTAAATTATACATGCTTTTTGCTCTTATTTTTAGTAACTCCTTATGACATTTGAGAAACAAGAATTTGCAGTTGGCAGTCTAACTCACAAATAATAGAAGAGTTCATTTAGTTTCTTTAAAAAAATTTTTTGTTGTTGTTGTTTAGGTACAGTTTTCTGCCTTTTCCCCTCACCCCAACCCAACCCCCCAGCCCTCCCCACCTCTCTTCCATTTCCACCCCTGTTATTGCCCACGTGTCCTTTATAATTGTTCCTGCAAACCCTTCACCCTTTTCCCCTGAAATTCCCCGCCCCTCCCTCCCCCACCACTGTCAGCCTGTTCTCAATTTCAGTGTCTTTGGTTATGTTTTGCTTGTTTCTTTGCTTTGTTGATTAGGTTCCTGTTAGTTTCCTTTATATTTTTTAAAGATTTTATTTATTTATCTTTAGAGGGGAAGGGAAGGAAAGAGAGAGAGAAATACAATGTATTGTTGCCTCTCGTGCGTCCCCTTCCAGGAACTGGCCTGCAACCTAGGCATGTGCCCTGACTGGGAATCGAACCACGATCCTTTGGTTCAAAAGGCCGTACTCAATCCACTGAGCTATACCAGCCAGGGCTGTAGTTTCCTTTATTCTTAAGGCTGTTTCTCCCTGACTCACTAGTTTTCTTATAGCTTATTTATTTATTCAAAAAATATTTATTGGGTTCCTACTATGCATCCAGCACTAATGAACAAATAATGTCTGCTCTCAGAAATTTACATTGTAATTTAGCAGGGTTTGGACAGAGGAATTAGACTAAAGAGAAAAAACATATAGAACTATATATATGGTGTTAAGTGCTATGGAGTTTGTAGTTTCAAATATGTGGACATGGGAGGTCTTATAGAAAAGGCAAAAATTAAGAAGATAAGGGAACTAGCTGTGTGACTATATGTCTGGGGAAAGAGTTTTCTAGGCAGTGGGAATAGCAAGTACAAAGACATGTGGCAGATGAGTGTTGGTGTGGTCAAGGAAGGTCAAGGAACTGCACGGAGGGTGATGTGGCTGCAGAGGCGAGAGTAAGAAGAATCCATGGGTGAGTGTCAGAGAGGAAACACAGGCCGATCGTATAGTCTCATAGACCATTGTAAGAACTTCAGCTTTTACTTGGGATGAATTATGTTCTGGAGGTTTTTGAGTAGGGGTATGACATGAGACAACTTTGAACAGGATCACCCTGTCTACTGTGCAGTTAATTAGAATGAAAAGGAGGCGAAGGTGAAAGCGGGAGGACTAGGGAAGAGACTAGTCCATGTAGTAAATACAGACCGTGCAAAAAAGGTGACAGATGCGTAAAGGTAACCTGGACCAGAGTGGCAGCAGTGGGGTTGGTGGTTCTGGATCTATTTGAAAATAGATAAAACAGGCTTTACTGATACAGTCAGTATGGGGTATAAGAAGATAAACGAATTCATGGATAGCTCTGAAGTTTCAAGCCCAAACACCTAAAGGGTAGAGTTGCTATTAATGGAGATGGAGTAGACTACAGAAGATACACGATAGAAGACGATCAAGAGGTCAGCTTTGAAGAGGTTTAATTTGAAATATTTGTTGGACATCCAAAGTTATTTTTCCCTGGCTGGGTAGCTTAGCTCGTCCTAATATGCCAAGGTTGCAGGTTCTATCTCTGGTCAGGGCACATACATGAAGCAGTCAGTGGCCCTGACTAGTGTGAATTGGGTGTTGTCCTGCAAACCAAAGGGTTGCTGGTTTGATTCCCAGTCAGGGCACGTGCCTGGGTTGCTGGCCAGGTTCCTGGTAGAGGGCATATGAAAAGCAACCAAGTGATGTTTCTCTCCCTCTCTTTGTCCCTCCCTTTCCCTCTCTCTAAAAATAAATAATTTTATTTATTCTATTTCCTTTAATTTAAAGGAAAAGAAACAACCAATGAGTGCATAAGTAAGTGGAACAGTAAATCTATGTTTCTCTCTCTCCCTTCCTCTTTCTCTCTAACATCAATAAATAAACAATTTAAAATAGAAAAAAGTTATTTTTTTCTTAATGTTTTGTGCCAGGACCTGCTATATTCCCATCTCCACCCCCCTATTTTCTTTTTTGCTTTTTTCTTTTAAAGATTTTATTTATTTATCTTTAGAGGGGAAGGAAAGGAGAGAGGGAGAGAAATATCAATGTGTGGTTGCCTCTTATGTGTGCCCTGCTGGGAACTGGCCTCCAATCCAGGCATGTGCCCTGACTGGGAATTGAACCGTGATCCTTTGGTTCGCAGGCTGGCGCTCAATCCACTGAGTGACACCAGCCAGGGCTTCCACCCCCCTATTTTCAATTCTCACACAATTTCATGAAATAGGTGATAATTTTTTCTGGTTTACAGATGAGCATTCTGAAGTCTCAGAAACAAATGATCTAAAGTCTCTTAGCTAAGTAGTGGATCTAGGATCTGAATCAAGTTCTGGATGACTATAATTGTGTTTGCTAGATTTTAATCTCTTTGGGCTTGGCTATTTTATTATTGCTGAGTCTTCATAACTGGCACATAAAGGCATACAGTAAATGTTAGTTAGATGAATGAATAAATAGATGAATAAATGAATATTGCCTCCCAATATTTAAGCTTCCAGCAGTTAAACTGTTAGCTGCAAGGACAGCTCACTCTTTCAAAGATGTGTAAAAAATATCTGTATCTATATATATCTATCTATATCTACATATATATCTATATATCTATGGGTATGGAAACAACATAAAGTGAAGCTGGAGCTGCAGTTCGGAGCTGCCATCCCAGAGGGGCTTCCTTGCCCTCTTACGCGTCCAACCTTTGGAATGTTAAAACAGGGCAAAATAACCTTTGGACTGGGCCTAAGGCAACCTTGTGTCCTGAGAACTGTTTGCAAAGATAACAAGAAGCAGATATTATGACTACTGACTGATGACTAATGGACTGAAAATTAGCATTGTTTATAATTAGCATCACTCTGCTATAGCTTATGAGCACCAACAGAAATACTTTTTTTCTACAGTGTCATTGTTCCCCTTCCCTTTCTCATAAATACCCTTGCCTTTGTTTTCTAATGGAAACACTATATAGGCTTCTGCCTAAGTGCTTCCCAAACACCTATATTTTTAAATTTTATTTTATTTCATTTTTAGGTTATCTGTTGTTCTGGCTATCCATTTGATGAAGCTTTTCACAATGTTGGTAGTGGTAAACAGCAGAAGGATTTAGAAAATGCTTTAGGGGATTTCTAGCTAATATTTCTCCTAATCTTCTCCATGATTGTAAAACTAGTGTGGCAGTTGAATTCATACAACTCTTTTTGAGTTTAGGCTTATCCTGTTCTCATAGAAGTTTTGACAACTGTGTTTTTCTTAACTTGAAAAGTGATATCAATCACAGGAACTGGGTCTGTGTTGGCTCTTGAGAGCTGCTTCTGCTTAGGATTCTGTAGCAAATAGGACAATAGAAGGAGGATAACCTCTCAATATGCCTGTCACACATTTTTACTACTTTTAAGGGCATTCCAGCATTCCTATACCTGATAACATAATCACTACCTGTACTTTTTGTGTTTCTTGCTCATTTCTTTTTATCATGGTCACCATTGTTTGCTTAGATAGTAAATTCTTAAATCAGTGATTTCCAAAGTGAATCAGAAGCATAGAAGCATTTCTCAGAAGCATTTCTTTTTTTTTTTAAAGATTTCATTTATTTATTTTTAGAGAGGAAAGGGAAACAGAAAGAGAGGGAGAGGAGCATCAATGTGTGGTTGCCTCTTGCGTGTCCCCCACTGGGGACCTGGCCCACAACCCAGGCATGTGTCCTGACTGGGAATCAAACCAGTGACCCTTTGGTTCACAGGCCAGCACTCAATCCACTGAGTCATACTAGCCAGGGCACGGGCATTTCTTAACATGCTCATTTAAACACATTTCACCTTCCTATTATAATGGCTTGTGTCTGTTTTCTACTCAGCAAATCAACGAAGCGGACACTTTGTGTCAAGAGAGTAATTAATCTCTCTGCATAAGTATTAGTATAGTGCTTAACTTTTCTACAAATGGTAGTTCCCTTTTCCTTCATCCCTGACTTCTCCCATGTTTTACATCTCACCATGTACTGTCCATTATACCTCCTTGCTATATCTTAAACCTGTTCATCTTTTGCCATTTCCTTCTACCATCATCATCATCATTTGCCACAAACTCTTAACTAGTCTCCCTATCATCTTGTTCATCACCTTAAATCCATATTGTCCATATTGCCAGCCAGAGTGGTCCTTTTAACATACAAGCCTATATTTTAAACCATCTTAACTATTTTAAGTGTACAGTTTACTAGTACTCAATGTGTTTGTGTTGTTGTGTAGCAGACCTCCAGATCTCTTTCTTTAATCTTGCCTAATTGAAACACTATACCTATTAAATAGCTCCCCATTTCCCCCTCCCTCCGGCCCCTGGTGACTACTATTCTACTTTCTGTTTCTGTGATTTTGATGGCTCTAGGTACCTCGGAGAAGGGGAATCATATAGTATTTGAGTTTGGGGGGGGGCTGGCTTATTTTACTTATAATAATGTTCTAAAGTTTCATCCATGTGGTAACATGTGACAGGATTTTCTTCCTGGTTACTATTATACCTCATTTTACTTATCCAGTCATCAGTTGATGGTTTGGCTTGAACCTGGGTGTACATGTTATGTCTTTGAGACCCTGCTTTCAATTCTTTTAGCTATTTACCCAGAAGTGGGATTGCTGGCTGATGTGGTGGTTCTATATTTAATTTTTTTGAGGAACCGCTATACTGTTTTCTGTAGTAGGTGTACTATTCTACCATCCCACAAATAGTGCCCAAGAATCTAGTTTCTCCACATCCACATTAACACCTGCTACTTCCTGTGCTTTTTTTTTTAAATAGTCATCCTAATGGGTATGAGATGATAATCTCACTATGGTTTGGATTTGCATTTCTCATTGATTACAGAGACTGTCCTTTCTCCACTGACACATGAGGGTTTATTTCTGGGTTTTCTACTCTACTCCATTGGTCTATTTGTCTTGATGCCAACATTGCAGTGCTTAATAAAAATCTAATTTTGTTTCTCCCTGCATAAACCCTTTTAGGACTCCTAATTGCCCTCAGGGTAAAGTCAAAACATCTGATCCTGCTACTGTTTATCTCCGTGGTCTCACTGCTCACTTCTTTGACCTCTTCTGCCCCTGTCTCACCTGAGCGCCATGATTGCACTGAACCTCTTTAAGTTCCACACATAGGACATGACCCTTTCCACCTTTGGGCCTCTATACCAGCTCTTCCCTCTGCCTAGAGCACAACCTGTCCGTCTCCCATTGGCTTAGCCAGGCCCTACTTAACCTTCAGGACCCAGCTTAGTTAGATATCACTTTCTCTGGGAACCCTTTTATGGTTTCCCAAGATTAGTTAGATAACTCTCCTATATGTTCCCACAATACACTAGTCTTTGTCATAATATTTACCATTGATTTGAATTCATTGCTTGTGTGTGTGTGTTAGGCAGATTATGAATTCCTTGACTGTTTTGTTTATATTGACATCCATTGGTTCCTAGCACTGGATCTGACAAATGATAGCTGCTTATCATTTGATTGATTGACTAATCAGTGGCATTTTCTGGCTCAAAGCCGTCAGTGATTTCCTCATCAATTACAGTATAGTTTTATAACCTTAGCTGCTACCAGGATTGTTTAGGAGCTTTTTAGAAGGTACAGATGCTAGAGCCTCACACAAGACCTATTGAATTAAAGTGTTGGGTGAGGTCCAGGCACCTGTAGTGTTTAAAAATAAATTAACAAAGCTCCATAGGTTGTTTTGATGTACAGCAGGGTTAAGACATGGAATCCAAGACAAACTCTTAGCCTGGTATCCTAGTCCTCTATTTTCTACACCATCATCCTGCCTTTTTTCCTCACAGTTTTCCTCTTCTTTAACCAGCACTCTGTAGTTCAGGCCAACTGGTTTTTATGTGTTTACAAAACACGGTTGCTTTCTTATATTATTTCTTCAGCCTGAAATATACTCTTTTCCTTTATCTGATAGAAATTTCTTCCTTTACAACTTGGCTTCAAGTCCGCTTATTTCTCAATAAAGCCTTTTTCTTTTTTTAAATTATTGTTTTTCAGCTACAGTTTTCTGCATCCCCCCCACTCCCCCCACCCCAGCCAAACCCATCTCCCTCCCTTGCTTCCACCCTCCCCCTTGGTTTTGTCTATGTGTCCTTTATAGTCGTTCCTGAAAACCCTTCTCCCCACTGTCTCCCCTCCCCTCTGGCTATTGTTAGACTGTTCTTATTTTCAATGTCTCTGGTTATATTTTGTTTGCTTTTTTCTTTTGTTGACTATGTTCCAGTTAAAGGTGAGATCATATTGTATTTTTTTCTCTACCACTGCTGTGCTTCCCCTCTTCCTTACTTGGTTATAATATTTTCGTCCGTTGATTTTTTCCTATACAGTTTTTTGGTACCTCTCTTATCACGCATTCTGCCATGCAGTAAAAGTCACTTTTGCTTTAGTTTTCCTATACAGGCCATAAACTACTAGAGTAGAAGGAACCCAGGTTTCAGGGTCAAATGGGTTGGGTGCAAATCCACGCTCCACCATTACTACTAGAATAACTATTGTCCTGGCTGGTGTAGCTCAGCGGATTGAGCAGGGGCCTGCAAACCAAAGGGTTGCTGGTTCGATTCCCAGTCTAGGGTACATGCCTGGGTTGCGGGCCTGGTCCCCAGTAGGGGGCCTCTGAGAGGCACCCATACATTGATGTTTCTCTCACCCTGTCTTTCTCCTTCCCTTCCCCTCTCTCTAAAAATAAATAAATAAAATCTTAAAAAAAAAGAATAACTGTTAGCAAGTTATTTTAATTCTCTGGGCCTGATTTCCTCATTTATTAAAAAATATGACCAGCTCTGGCTGGTGTGACTCAGTTGATTGAGCACCACCCTGTGAACCCAAAGGTCACCAGTTCAATTTCCCATCAGGACACATGCCTGGGTCACAGTCCAGTTCCCCATCTGCGGCGTGTGAGAGGCAACCAATTGATGTATCTCTTGCACATTGATATTTCTCCCCCTGTCTTCTCTCTAAAAAGAAATAAAATAAAAAGAATGACAAGAATGTCTCGAGATACTACAAGGTTCAAATGAGGTTACTATGAAAGTGCTTTGTAAAACCAATTAGTTGCTGGATAATATATCTGACAGCAGGGATAGTATCTTACTCATTTGTGTAATTCTAATTTTCCAATAGTATCTTGTATTTAGAAGACACTTTATGGATATTGGCTGGATGATCAAATGAAGGGAAAGGAAGCAAACATTTTATATCATCTAAAAAGTGAAGTCGAGGTAAATTTTCTAACCCCATTTTAGCACCTGTGTGAACGGCTGGAACACTGCTGCATGAATGGAATAATTTCTAACTGGCCTTTTGCACTGTTCGAATGTAAGACCTCTGGTGTAGTAATTCTTTGACTCTGTAACTAACTTGCTCAACAACTTGTTTTCTATCCAACTAGCCAGTTGAACACATATTTCTAGTATACCCAGAAGGAACAGAACTGAGCAATGGACTTTTGGAAATTCAAATAAAACAATAGATGTGTTCCTTACCTAATAAGTCTTTAGGTCAACTAAGGTGTTTGGGTGAAACAATATTTCATATTTTTAAACCAATGATTTATTGTAGTTGGCAGTATTAGGGACACTCTCTTTAAGAATTTTGGTTTTGATTATCAAATGAAACACTTATTAAAGAAGTAGATCATATTTCTAGAATGTTAAGTGCCATTTTCTTTTTTCATCCTTATGATAACCCTCTGAAATATAGCCGTTATTATTGCTACTTTATGTAAGAAGACACTGAGACTTAGGGGGAGTAAATAATACTTGAAAAGCTGCTCTCCCACTTTTAACCTACTTAAGTCCTCAATTTTCAAATCTCAGTTTAAATCTTCAGTTCATTGTAGTGGCTTTTCCCAATGACCTGTCCCCCGTACTCCCATCTAGATTGTGACTTTGCTTATTATTCTTTTAGATAGCTCCCTTTCCTTTTTCATTGTAGCCCATCTCATAACATATAATTCTTCGTTTATGTGAGTGTTTGCTTGTTATGTCTCTCCCATATATCAGTTTCCTGAGGACTGGTACCATTTTCTTTTTGTTTACCACTGGCACCAAATAGGTAGCAGGTCACTGAAGACGTAGGGGTTGGAAGGGGGAAGTAGTCAGGCTTCTTCATGCACTGCTTCTCCATCAAGCTGGGGAAACTAAAGACCAAGTTCTTAGATGTTGGAAGTCTGGAATGTTGGCTAGAGGGCACCATGGTGAAGGGTAGTTATGTTGAGTGTGGTTCTCATTCTAGTCACTAACCTGTTTCTCCTGATAAAGCTAAAATATAAGTGGCTTTGCAGATTCAGGGCATGACTGAAGGAAAATGTATGATATGGGGCTTAGAATGGCTTGCCTTTGAGGTCTATTCTGTTGTATTGTTATTCCATATTCTTGGGCATGAACATGTATTTTAATTTTTTTTTTTTTTACAAACAAAGGTTTATTGAGCTGGTACACAAGAAAGCCATCCTCAAAAACAGAAAGGGAATGTGTTGCTTCCTGAACAAAGGCTGGGGTGAATTTTTAAATTTTTTTAATTGATTGATTTTAGAGGGAGAAGTGACAGGCGAGAGAGAGAAACATCAGTTTGTTGTCCCACTTATTTATGCATACGTTGGTTGATTCCTGTATGTGCCCTGACTAGAGATCGAATCTGCAACCTTGGCATATCAGGACAACATCCTAACTAACTGAGCTCCCCAGCCAGGGCTAAACATTTACTTCTGAAAAAATTTATCCATGGCAAGTGAGATAAATAAGGGTAATGTAATGTATGTTGATACATCTAACTTATCCTATACATAACATCATAGAATTTTTTTCTGAGAATACCTAAAAGGTAAGGAAACATTCATGAAGATCAGACAGAATATTTAAATTATTTTTTAGATTTAAAATTTTAAAAAAGATTTTATTTACGTGTTTTCAGATAGAGGGAAGGGAGACAGAAAAAGAGGGACAGAAACATCGATGTGAGAGAGGAGCATTGATTGGTTGCCTCTCCTATGCATCCCAAGCAGGGACAAACCCTCAACCCAGGCCCTGACCGGAAATCAAACCCGAGATCTTTCACTTTGTCCATGACACCTAACTAACTGAGCCACAACAGTCAGGGCAGAAGATTAAAATTTTGAGAGATAGACAAAGGCTAGATCATGCAGGGCCTTAATAGGTCATGGTAAGGATTTTGAATTTTATTTTAAATATATCAGGAAGCAATTGATTTTAGACAGGAGAGTAATGTGATACAATTTGCATTTTAAAAATAGCACTTTGGCTGATCTATGGAGAATCGATTATAGGGGGACAGATGTTGAGGGCAAGGAGACCAGTAGGGAGAAACATATTTGAGATTATGTGAGAGGTTTGGGTTGAACTGGGGTGGGATCTGTGAAGACGTTTAAAGATCTCTTTTGGAAGTAGAAGTACAAGGTCTTGGTAGTGACGCTGATAGGGAGAGTGAGGAGTCAAATGATGCCCTGTGCTAGGTAAGTGGTGGAACCATTTACTGAGATGAGGGAAACTTGGAGAGCGCAGCTGGAATACTTTGCCTCCCTCAGCTGTGTGTGTATCACCCCGGCAGTGTTTTTTTAACGTAACGCCATAATTGGTGTACAGGTGCTCCTCGACTTACAATGGAGTTTTGTCTTGATAAACCCATTGTAAGTTAAAAATATTAAGTCAAAAATACATTTAATACACCTAACCTAATGAACACCATAGGTTAGCCTAGCCTACCTAAACCTTGCTGAGAACACAACATTCAAAAAACACTGGCAACACATTACACTATAGTTGTTTGCCCTTGTGACTGGGCGCCAGGCTGGGAGCTGGGGCTCACTGCCGCTGCCCAGAATCATGGGAGAGTATCGTACTGCATATTGCTAGCCCAGGAAAAGACCAAAACTTGAAACTGAAAGAATGATTTCTATTGAATGCATATTATTTTTGCACCATCATCAAACTGAAAAATTGTTAAGTTGAACCGTTGTAAGTTGGGGACCATTGTAGTCTCTTTACTGTAGAAAACCAGACTCGGTCTTTGAGCATTTCAGGAATAGCACACCATTAAATCTTTAAGGCCCTTCCTTGGATAAGACCTTTAGCTCTAAAGACTGAGTTAGCTGATGAGAACTGATTCATGAAGGGTGAAGAAGGAATCCCTATATATAAGTTAGTGACATATAATGATTAGGGACACTTAATTCATTTAACAAGTATTATTGGGGCCTATTTTGCCAGGCACTGATCTAAACATGGCTTTGTGCCTGTTCTCAGTAAACTCATGAAATGAAGTTAATGGTGTGTCGGGACATCCTGAATTTATTTGGAAAGGGGTTCAGAATTCAGTGCTATGGTTACTCTGCTTCTAGTCATTTAGAATTTTTTTTTTTTTACAATTTAGAATCCCCCAAACCCTTCCAAGTCCTATCATATGCAGATCTGCTGCTTTGCTTGAATAGAGAGTTGGCCTTAGACCAGCATTAGCTACCTCCTAGAGAGTCCCTGTGGCTGAAAGAGGAAAGATATTTTGAACCTGTTAGTAAAATAAATCTAGACTTAACATCACTCAAGATTAGCCATCTGATTTTTCTCATTTACTCTCTCGTGGAAGAGGGTACATCATTCTGACACTTGAGATGGTCTGAAATTGAGGAAAAGGTTCTCCCTTTTTCCTTGAAGATGTAGGTATACCAGACCTCAAATTTGTTTTTTCTGCAATAGAAGCAGAGCTGGCTGGTTCCTTTTTCTCCACCCCTTCCTTTGATAACTCCAAGTAATCTTTGTGAATTTCTGGGTACTTGGTTACCTATCTGACCCTTAGCCTTCAGAAGAGATTTCTTCAACTCACTATTGGGCTGGAAGCTGTCTTTCACAGAGCAAACTGGAAATCTTTGAAACCTTTCCTCCCTTGCTACTCTTCTGCCTACCATTTGCTACTAGAAGATACCATTTGAGCTTGTAGTTTGCCTTCTTTAACTTTTGCTTGACTTCTTCCAGAGACCAAGCAGTGTTCTAATATAGGCAGAAGAGGTGGAAGAAATGATTGGTTCATTTGAGGACACAGTTTCCTTTCATATAAAACACATTAATTAGAAACCTAACCTCTTTTGGTTTGTCCTTTTATTTTGTACACTGTTAAGTCCCTGCACCTCACCTCTGGTGGGGAAGCAGGGTGCTTTGTCTCCCTTAACAGATTGCTTTGAGCTCCATTCACTCTAAGCTCAATCACCAGGTGAATGTCAGAGATTCCTGTCTAGATCTGGAGAGCGTGGGGTTGTAGTGAAACCGGAAAAGTCAGTGTTTGTGCTGCCTGTCACCACCAGGACCAATAAGCAGAGACAGGGATCGAATTTATATGGGCACTTGATTCAGAAGGCCGGTCACCTGAGAAGATGGTGGGTTATGTATCCTAAGAGACTGTCTTACATTTCATTTCAAACCAACCCTTTTTATATGGGGTTTGGAATGCAGAGAAAAAGCTAATCAGATAAAAGCTACAACATTCTTTCATCTGTTGACCTTATGTGTGTCCTGGGCAGTGGACATCTATCCCTGGAGCACAGTGGCTCAGATACCACCTGGATTGCTTGCAGTCCTCCTGAGGCACAAAGGTGGAACTGCTCGTCGTCTGCAGAGCCAGGGTAGGGTGGGGCCCACCTTCAGTTCCTGAAACAATTGCTTTTTACATGCATTGATTACTAAGCTTATTAACTATTACTTAAAATGAATAATTAAAAATCATTATTTGGGTTTGTTCCCCCATCAGCAGTAGTAAGGCGGAGGGAAGAATGCTTTTAAACCATGCACCCCATAGCCATGTTGTGTTGCTGGTAGAGTTATTGTGAATTTTGGATCGGAAGGCAGGTTGGATGGAGTGATCAAGAGCCCTGGCCTGGCCCTGGCTGGTGTAGCTCAGTGGATTGATCACGGGCCTGTGAAGCAAAGGGTTGCTGGTTCGATTTCCAGTCAAGGCACATGCCTGGGTTGCAGGCCAGGTCCCCACTAAGGGACACATGAAAGGCAACCACACATTGATGTTTCTCTCCCACTCTTTCTCCTTCTCTTCCCCTCTCTCTAAAAATAAATTTAAAAAATAAAAATAAAAAAGAGCCCTGGCCTGATCTTAAATCATGTCTGAGACCATTGACTGCTAGTAGAGCTTCTTGGGGTAAAGGGAACAGTCTCCTTATCTTAGTTTATTTCTTTGAGAGGATTTATTCTACAGATTTATCTTTTTAATGTTTACTACATTTAAACAAATTTGATCTTGGTTATGAGATGTTTGACGTAAGAGTTAAAAATCTATGGGGAAGCTTTTTGGAGTCCATGAGTAAACTTGTTTTAGTGTTTATAGTAGCTTACATGCATAGAAAACCATTTGTACTATTTCAGGTTTGTTACACAAATCTATGTTCTTTAAAGTGGTGAATGGGTTCATAGTGTCCATCTGTGGGAAGTGGGAAAGATATCTTTGTGGCCTCTTTTACTTGGCTTTTAGCTGCTGACAAAAGAAGTGTCTTCTATAATTTCCTAAAGAAGATCTCGGTTCTATTTTTTAAGTCCATGTAATTCTGACAACTTTAAGAAGTCACTGTAAGGGTGGTAAGAGAATTCTCGATGATACACTCGTATCACTGAGTGGCCAAGCAAAGTTTTTTGTTTTTTTACATTAACTACAATCCATACTTTATTAGGATTTCCTTCGTTTTCCCCTCTTGTCCTTTTTCTGTTTCAGAATGCCATCCAGGATACTACGTTCCATTTAGTCGTCATGTGGCAGTCTCTCAAATTTCCCTGTTGTTTTTTTAAAATCAAAATGTAATTCACATACCAGAGAATTCATTCTCTTAAAGTGTACAGTTCAGTGATAGTCTGTTGACAAAGTTTTCTAACCACTAGCACTGTCTAATTCCAGGACACTGTCATTACTCCTAAGGAACCCCTGTACCTGTTGGCAGTCACTCCCCAGTCCTCCTCCCCTCAGCCTCTGAGCCACCAACCTACATTTTTTTTGTGGGTTTCCCTATTCTGAACATTTCATATAATTGAAATAATAAAATATGCTCTTTTGTATCTGACTTCTTTCATTTAGCAAGATGTTTTCAAGTTTCATTCACATTGCACATGAGTTAATACATCATTCCTTTTTATGGCTGCATAATATCCGGTGTGTGGCCAATAAACAAACATTTTGTTTACCCATTCATCAATTGTTGGACATTTTTGGGTTGTTCTACTGTTGAGCTATTATAACCAAACACTGTTTTGTATTACAATTTATAGCCAGTGCTACCATGGTACCTGCCTTATAGTAGGCATTATTAATATTTGTTTTGCACGGTATTTATCAGAAAATTTGTCTAAAAGCATATTTTACTTTTTGATCTTAAATTACATTAATGACTGAATTGGGGGGGGTTCCCATAAGAGGGAAGTTGAAACCTGCCTCTCTTTATTTAAATATAGTTAATTATTCATTTGTTCATTCAACAATTTATTGTTCCAGGCAACTGATTAATATCCTGAAACACATTTTGGGTTCTCTTCTCTTTGAATCAGTTTATTACCACTGATCATTTCAGTCAGACAGGCCCTGGAGGACCTCCCAGAGTAGAGGCTGGGTCTTGGCAGATATACGGACATAGACTTGCAGTGGCTGTGGAACCTTGAGCTGAGAATAGGAGGTGACTTTGGAGCACAAGCCTCCCACAGGGTGCTCTTGGGATGCCTGTCCTGGAATTACCCAGGGCAGTAACAAAGCTTTCTTTTCTTCTCTAAAGCAAGCCAGCAGGATGGGGTGTCTGTTGGCCTTTGTGTTTGGAGCTGACCAACAAACAGACAGTGGCAGCACAGTGGCATTGTTGGGCTTCAGTGAAAAGTAGGTTGGGGCCCAGGCTCTCCTTCGTAGAGGCCCATTCAAAGGACCGAGATTCAACAAGCCTCTGATTTGGATATTTGGCATTGATGCTGGTTTCTGACTTACTGACAGCACATAAGATTACAGGATCCCTTCCCATTGCTTCTCTGAACACCTCAGTTTGGAAGCTGTGAGTTGCCTTTGACTCTCTTTTTCCTCAGTTCTCATATGTACCACTCAGTTGCTAAATTCTTTAGATTCTGCCTCTGCATATTCTAACTCTAGCCCACATTTTCATGCCCAAATAGCACTCTAACTCAGGCATTTGACATCTCTCGTGTGGACCGTTGCAATACCCTCCTTTCATTCCTTCATCACTACTTATATTTATGCAGAAAAACACCTCTACTAACTTCTGCACTTTATATTTGTGTTCCTTTTGCATAGGATGTTTTTGTTACTCCCAACCTGCATATGAGTATCTTTGAAATGGAAAGGAACCCTCAACAATGAGTGATTAGCCAGGCCTAGGAGAAGGGTAATCCCGATAAAGGGATCAGCAATGTGTGCAAATGTACGGGTGAGCAGGGAATGAAACCTTTATAAGCAGGAGTGAAATATTTTGTTTGCCTTGCTGACATGGGTTTTACCCTAAGAGTAATTGGGCATCAATGAATAATTGTAATAGGAGGGGGGCTTCCGGTTGGCTTTTCAGAAGGATTATCTTGTTTCTATTATGTAAAATGGATTGGAATAAGGGCTAAGTATGTTCAAGATCTACAAAGGAAACCAGAGACTAGTTAGAAAACTAATGGAGTAACCCAGGGGAAGAATGATGATGATAAAATATAGATCATGGGGAGCCCTGGCTGGTGTGGCTCAGTGGGTTGAGTGCCGGCTTGTGAACCAAAGGGTCGCTGGTTTGATTCCCAGTCAGGGCATGTGCCTGGGTTGTGGGCCAGCTCCCCAGTAGGGGTTGCACAAGAGGCAACCACACATTGATGTTTCTCTCCCTCTCTTTCTTCCTCCTTTCCCCTCGCTCTAAAAGAGCAGGTGAGGCTGCTCTAAAAATAAATAATAAAATCCTCCCCGCAAAAAGATACTGACAATGGGGAGAATAAATTTTGTACAGTAACGTAAGCACTGTGCTGAACATATTTTATATACCTTATCTCTTAATCATAACCCACCTTTGATAAAACGTCACATCCTGTTGATTCTACCTCTCATGTCTCCAGATACTAACTTTCTCACTGCCATTGTGTTATTCAGGCCTTTATTTCTTCCCACCTGGATGATTCCAGAAGCCCCCTAACTATTCTCCAAGCCTCAATTCCTGACCTTTCTTTTTTTTTTAATTTTTAAATTTTTTATTGATTATGCTGTTACAGTTGTTCTATTCCCCCCGTCATTCTCCTCCACCCTACCCCCGTCCCCACCATTACCCCCCCTTTAGTTTATGACCATGTGTCTCAAGTCCTTTAGATTCTATATTTCCCATGCTATTCTTGCCCCCCCCATCTATTTTCTGTCTACTGTCTATGCTACTTATTTTCCATACCTTCTCCCCCCTTCTCCTCCTCCCACTCCCCTGTTGCTAACCCTCCTTGAGATCTTCATTTCTATGTTTCCACTCCTGATCTAGCTGTCCTTTTAGTTTGCTTTTGTTTTAGGTGTGGTTGTTAATAACTGTGAATTTGTTGTCCTTTCACTGTTCATGTTTCTTTAACTTCTTTTTCTTCGATAAGTCCCTTTAACATTTCATATAATAAGGGCTTGGTGATGATGAACTCCTTGAATTTGATCTTATCTGAGAAGCACTTTATCTGCCCTTCCATTCTAAGTGAAAGTTTTGCTGGATAGAGCAATCTTGGTTGTAGGTCTTTGGATTTCATGACTTGGAATACCTCTTTCCAGCCCCTTCTTGCCCGTAAGGTCTCTTTTGAGAAATCCGCTGACACTCTGATGGGGACTCCTTTGTAGGTGACTGTCCTTTCTATACAGTTTTACACTACTGTTAGAATGATATTTCTTTTTTTTTTTTTTTAAGATTTTATTTATTTATCTTTAGAGGGGAAGGGAAGGAGAGAGGGAGAGAAACATCAATGTATGGTTGCCTTCCGTGTGTCCCCTGCTGGGAACTGGCCTGCAGGGAACGGGCCTGCAACCCTGGCATGTGCCCTGACTGGGAATCGAACTGCGATTGTCTGGTTTGCAGGCCCGCGCTCAATCCACTGAGCTACACCAGCCAGGGCAGAATGATATTTCTATGTAGTATATAGGGTCATATTATTGTCCTTTGTAAAAAAAAGTTTGGTAGTTGATTATATAATATGTCCTGCCTGCTAGGCTGCAAACTAAGGGCAGAAACTGGCCCCACTTATCTCTGTGTTTTCACATAGTAGGTTTTTATTGGTTGATGGGTCGATCTTCCTCAGGACAGCCCTGCTAATTAGATGACAACAAGTGGTTTCTGTTAGTTGCATGGCAGCACATTTATCTGCCTTAGGTAAGCATTCTAGCTCCAGTCCCCGTCAGGTAGATTTTTCAAAAGGGGATATTACAGTTGATATTTTCTTTAGAGCCTGTCTGAATATGGGTTTGAATCACTTCAGAAATAAGCTTTTTTGGTTGAAGATATCAATATGTTGGTAATTCTAAGTAAAAACAAAAAAGCAGCCATTTGGTCTTATTCTTTCTGGTTTTGGTCAGGTGAGGCTGCTCTAGTTGACTAGAATCAGCAAGAATCAGGAACAGGAGCTCTGGGTATGGTGAGTGGTAGGTATTGCTTGGCCTTGCTTCAGCATATGCACTGTGTGGACGTGTTTATGTGCCTGGCCTGTCTGTGCCTGAGCTGGTACCCTCAGAGCCTCTATGGGATACATGGAAAGGACCATTCTCTCAGCCTAGACCACTGCTGTCTTTTAGGATGCAACTCACATGTTATTTCCTCTCTGAAACTTTCCAAACTCCTCAGGCAGAGTCAGTTTCTACTTTCATACCCCTAGTATTTACCTCTGGTAAAAAGGCCTGTTGGTATTATATACTTAACCTATGTGTCTTTCACTGGACTTCTTTAAAGTTTTATCTGTGTGTTAATCATCTTTTTAAATTTTTAAATTTATTTTTAGAGAGAGGGGAAGGGGGAGAGAAACATCAATGTGTGGTTGCCTCTGTGAGCCCCCTACTGGGAACCCAGCCTGCAACCCAGACACGTGCCCTGACTGGGAATCAAACCAGCAACCCTTTGGTTCACAGCCCGTGCTCAATCCACTGAGCTACGTCAGCCAGGGTGCATGTTATTCATGTTTATACACACTATGTTTACCATGTACTAGGGACTCTTCTACTCATTGGGAGATACAATGTTCATGTAAACTGACCAGTTCTTACTCTTATATGGGTGCAGCAAGATGGAAGGCATGCTCAATGAAAGTGTGTGGAAATAACCTGAAATGATATTCCTGAGTGGAGAGCTGAGGATCAACCCATCTGTCACTTTGATGATTTTTTTTTAGGGTGTTGGCATATGATTTCTTGCATATATAATACTGCTTAGTTACCAACATATATTTATCTATTGGGTGTCTTCTAGGAAAACAGTCTTTAATGAAATCAGGTATCAAACATAAATGAAATGGCAGGAACTCTGTTATAATGTTTGATTAGATCATGAAGAGGACAGGCAGGTTGTAGGGCAGGAAAAGTTGGCGACCTGTCACTGAGAGCTACTGAAGTACCAGTAACACATTTGATTGGCTGATATTATATTTTTCTGAGTTTGAAAGTGTAAAATCACAACAGTAAGAAATGGAAAATGTAAAAACTTCTCTCTCTAGTAAGTTATGTTAATATATTGCCAGTGCCTTAGGTTGATTTGTAGGGCTGCCCAAGGGAGTGGTCTGGAAGAAAAAGAAAGCAAAGCAGGTGCTATCCTCATCCCAGAAAGCTGAGTGTGCTAGTGCAGTTTCTCTTGCCTCTGCTTCCTGCAGAGGGTTATTGTTCAGAGGACACTCCAGCTGAGTCTGCACTAAGAGTTGCTTATGGGGAAGTGAACGTTCCAACTAATGGGCACACAGAGTATGTAGCAACTTAGAAATCTTCCTTGTTGGAGGATCTAAAACTTCCTTTCCTCGTACATGCAAAAGATGTTGAGACACTGAGATATTGTGGTTTCTGAAAGCCCACAGACTTATCAGCCCTACCAGAGTATTCACCAAAGGCTGGCAAGAGAGATTAGTTGTAACAATAAACTTCATTCAGTTTTCCTCTCTGGTCCTGGTTTGTACTTTTTCCATCTTGCCTGGAAAATTCAGAGCCTATTAACTGGTGTGATTCCTCACTGTGTCTTACCTTTCATCTCTGCTTTTCACCTTCTGGCTTGGTATGTGGGTTTCTCAGGTCTTCAGTGATATGGCTGAACAGAGTAAACGCGTTTTCTGAGCCGGAATCACGAGTCCTGGCTTAGTCCGGCTTACAGATAGTGCACACACAGCCTTGCCTCAGTCTTCTCTGCCCAGCCGCCCTCAGTTGGAAAACCTGAGTGACTCCTGAAGTCAGGCCTTCTGTGTTCCATTGTCACCATGCCAAAGGAGTGAACCACCTCCAATCTTTCTGGCTCTCAGAGCTAAAGAAATTTGTCTGCATCATTAGGTGTCAGCTTTATTGCTCCCAGGTGGCTTGGAGTTTGCAGGTTCAGTTTCTTTTTAGCAAATGAGCACTTCAAATATGAACTGTGGGCAGATTCAACTGGAGTGAAGAAATGAAGGCACTGTGCTAATGCCATTATGCTTCATTCTGAGATGTCCAAAGATGGACTATCAAGCAGGATGAAGAAGATCAACAGGTTTCTCTTTTGAGAAAAGGTGTATTTTAGCCATTCTCTGTGTGTTTCCAAACCTAATCTGCCTTGACCAAGGATCTGAAGAGCTGCATTGTGCTGCCCCCAGCTGGCTCTTTTTGGTGCTTATGTTACCACATCAGAAAGTCTTTGATTATATGGCACTTGATTTTTTTCTAAGCACTTTAATATATTTTATTAGGTTCTCATAATAATATTGTGAGTTATATGGATCAGAGATTACCATACCTACTTAATAAGTGGGGAAACTGAAAGATATTCATATTAGTTGATTTGCTCAAAGTTAAATGACTATTAAGAGGCAAAATTGGACTAAAATTCAGATCTCTTGCCTCCTAGCCCATTAGGTTTCCTAGTTTTTTGTAAATTCAATAATATCCCCCATAATAGGTATTAAGAGCTTAATTTTAGGCTTAGAGAAATTTGTCCCTTTTTCTTTCTTGGAAGGAGGAGGAAGATAATAGTACATCATGTAAGGTTTGGATAAATCCATAACCTGATTGGCAGAAAACTTAGCGCAGAGCTTCTGTTCTGTGCGAGGCTGACCCAGATACTGTGGCCTCTAACTCCCTGGTGTAATGCTGTGGTGAGGGGCACGGAGTCTGGAGCCAGACTGCCTGGGTTTGAGCCCTGACTCTGCTCCTTAATAACTGGGTCACTTTGAGCAAGATTCTTAACCTCCAAATGCCTTTTGTAAAGTGAGGATGATAGTACACTTCATCTCATACGGTTATATGCAGATTAAATGAGATAGTTAGTGTAAAGTTCTTAGAACAGTGCCTGACACAAAGTAAGCACTATATAAATAAATATTAGCTACTGTTATTATTATCATCTCTATATAATGTGTTTATTTGCTCTTAAAAAACAAAGCAAAGGGGCCCTTCATGGCTATGCAGAAATGACGAACAGCCAACTTTCTTGAACGAGTACATCTTCACATAGTTTCTCTGTAGCTTTATCTCCTGTTCATTCCTCAGTTCACTTTGGCTTTACTCTGGTCTTAACCATTTTACTGAAACTGCTCTGGCCATGGTTGCCAGTGACTCCTAGTTACAAGTTTAACAGACATTTTTTTTTTTTTTAAAGATTTTATTTATTTATCTTTAGTGGGGAAGGGAAGGAGAGAGGGAGAGAAACACCAGTGTATGGTTGCCTCCCGTGCATCCCCTGATGGGAACCGGCCTGCAACCCAGGCACGTGCCCCGACTGGGAACCGAACCGCGATCCCTTGCTTCACAGGCCTGCGCTCAATCCACTGAGCCACGCCAGCCAGGGCATTAACAGACATTTTTAATGCTCATCATACTTGATCTATAACACTTGATACTTTTGGTCTTTTCTTCTTTGGAGTATTCTCTTTCTTTGACTTCTGTGATGATATTCTGGTTGGTTCTTCTTTATTATGCCTGCTTCTTTATGTGTTAGTTTGCCACCTTACATGTTAACCCCTGGGCAATTTCATTCATTCCTTGGCCTCCATGACCACTTCAGCTCAATGTTATTGCCTTGTAAATGTTAGTTTCTAGCCCAGACTTTGTTCCCGAACTTTAAATAACTCTCTGTAGGACATCTTTACCTTGGTTGCCCCACAAGCCTTTAAACTCAACACATCTTGGCCAAACTTGTCTTTTAACATTGCCTCTTATTCTGAAAACCTGTTTCTCTCTCTGTATTCTATATATTTCATAATGGCATCCAGGGACCAATAACTTCAGAGCAACTTATGGCTTTCCATTGCCCTCATCCCCCTATACAGGCAGCCATCAAGTTTTGTTTTTACTCTGCCATCTGAATATATCTTGAATCTTACTCTGTCCCATGGCCTCCCCTGTTGCCTTAACTCAGGCACCCTACTTTGACCAGGATTATTGCAATAATCTTCTAACTTATTTTTCCTTCTCCATATTCTCCACTCTAATCCATTTATGAGTACCATTGCTAAAATAATCTTTTCTTTAAAAAGCAAATATGAACATGTTACTCTTCTGCTTAAAAGGCTTTTTTTTTTGTTCCCTATAGACAAGATAAAGCCCGTACATCTTAGCAAAGTGTATCAGCCTCATCTGCATCTCTAGGCCATCTCTTCTATATGCACCGTGCACTAACCTGTATCTTTGCCTTATGCTGCTCCCTTTGTGTGGACTGTCTCCTTTCCTGCTCCTCCAGGTTATCCTTTTGACTCCTTTTTTGTTTTGACTCCTTATTTTCTTTGTGCAGCTTTTTCTGACATGTTCAGATTGAGTTAGTAACTTTATTCTCTGTTCTGCGTAGTGTTGTACATGTACAAAGTTATGCTTTAGCATTTACCAAATGTCTATGTCTTAATAGATGTGATCCCCTTAACAGAAAGTATCTTTTTGTGTAACACGTACCAGATGCAGAATAGGGCTTCAGTCATTTAAAAGAAACAAATAAAAACCTACAGTCTCTATCTTCTGTTTACTCTCTAGTGGTTTTACCACCAGCCAAACATTCCTAACAAATGGTAGCTGGGCTTTCCTTCTGTTTTGCAGTATATCAACTCTGGAAACCTGGAACAGTTGCTAGACAGTAACCTGCATTTGCCCTGGACTGTGAGGGTGAAACTGGCCTATGACATAGCAGTGGGCCTCAGCTACCTTCACTTCAAAGGCATTTTCCATCGGGACCTCACATCTAAGGTATGAAGGCTTTTCTTGCACAACTCTTTGAGACACTGTCCTCCATGACCAAGAAAGCTGCGTTAAGAAACCAGTCATAATAAGCTTTGGAGAGATGGAGCTCTCCTCCACATTTAACAGATAATCACAGGGGATACAACTTAATACTCTGTTAAGCTAGTCCTTAGAAAGCCAATCTTGGCTCACAGCGGGTGCCTTTTGTGTTGAGCCAGGCAACACATACATCTTGAGACCCTTCATGCTTTACCTTAATCTCCTGAAAATGTGGGTGTCAGGAGCAAATGGCATGGGGAGAGTTAAGAGGGTCTTGACCAATAGGACGACAGCAGTCAAGACAATGTGGGAACCCGTTCCTAACTGTTCTCTCTCATGGCCTCCAGGAAGTAGCTCTTAACTGAGAGCAGGAGTTCAGTGATTTTTAGTTACTTGAGTGCAGGTTTTGAGGTCTGTAATGTACTAACCCATTTTCTATCTCTGTGATTGAGTTTCTGCCATTCTGCCAGTTTCTGTTTGGTGTCAGCTGGTCTCTGTAGTATTCTCTTGCTGTCCAAATTGCTGTGTGACCAGGTTAGAAAAGAGTTGCCTTTAGAGCAAGTTGGCCATGCTATCCGTAGGCATCTCAGGGCCAATTTGCCCAGGATACCATTGGGACAAGGCTTATATAAATAATAATGTTTGATCATTGATATGAGAAGCATAGTCATCTAATATTACTTCTGTCTAAGACCATTTTAAAGTCATCTAGGGAGGTATATGGAAGTTTTGTACCTGCCCAAGAAAAGCTGTCATTTCATTCCCCATCCTCAACAGATACATGTGGACACACACATACATGCATAAACACACTCCTACACCTCTTCTGTCATGGACCAGGGTAAAAGAGACTGTTACAAGAAAAAGTATACAAAGGGAACAAAAGCAAGCTGTATTCTCAGAGCCAATAAGGCATAGAGAAGTAAGTTTCTGGCCTCACATTGGAATGATTGTAGTGTTCCAAATAGAAGTACTGTCTGAATAGAAGTACTTCTCTATTAGAAAAACAAAAGGGTCAGGGGTCCCAAATAGAAGGGACCCTGGCCATTGTTTTATAAACTACATACTACACAGAAAATAGCTCTGGGGGAGGTGATTGAAGGGCTATTTGTAGTCAGCTGCACTGTTAACAAAGGAACACTAAGGCTGGCAGGTAGAATCTGGTGACCAGCTGAGGCCTACTTATGAGGAAGTCTTTGTCTTCATTGGTACCTGCAAGGACTGGACAGTTGGACATTTGGGATGTGGAAGATGGTATCTTTTCTCTTCGTCAGCCTTTTTTATTTCCTAGATTGCTTTAGAAAGTCAGGACTAGGAAAGGGGCACTTGTTCTAGGCAACTAGGTAGGGTCGTGTCAATTTAGATACTGCCTTAAGTTGATATCCTCACCTCACCTCGAGCATGCAGGCAAAATCAAATCTTTGCTTCCTATTCAGAGAGCATCTTTTCCTCCAAGGTAGAGTGAGATCATGACAAGTTATCTTGTCATGACATGCAGACATTTCTCCCACACGTAATGAGTGTCTCCTGTGCCTGGCACCATGGATGAAGGACTGTTAGAAAAGGACAATTTCTGACCTAGAGGTACCACAGTCTTCTTGGGAAATAATTAAAAAACAGTCCACAGTAATTTACAATTGAGTGTTCAGCCATAGGATATAGGTTTTCAGAGAAAAAAAAATATCACTAGACTTTCTGGAGAAAAGCTCCCCTAAGAGGTTCTAAAAGCTCATCATTTACTTCTCTCTGCTTCCAAAATACTTTGTCCCATTGTGATAATGTACAAGTGTGGTTCTCTCTGGGGTTGTCATGTTGTAAAAATGACTGTAACTGCTCTGGCTGGTATGGCTCAGTTGGTTGAATGTCACCCGGTAACTGAAAGGTTTCAAGTTCAATTCCTGGTCCAGGAGCATACGATGCCCCCAGGCTGCACATATGGGAGGCAATCAATCTATGCTTCTCTCTCACATCGATGTTTCTCTCTCCTCCGTACTCTCTCTCTTAAAAAAAAAAAAAGAAAGAAAGAAAAGAAAAAGATCGAAAGATGTCCTTGGGCAAGGATTTAAAAAAATTTTTAATGACTATAATCTTTTTGCAACTATAGGGTAAGACCACTGTCCTTTGGTTTTTCCTAATTGGGAGTAGGTATTTCTAGTGCCTCCCAGTGGCTTGAGACAAGAAACTAGGAGTTTAGGAGAAAGAAGTGTGCCTCTCAGGGCTGTGCTTTCTTGGGCCTGAACTTTAAGGAAGTATTGGGGATACTTCCAGGTGATAAGAACAAATGACTTCACAAACTGGAGACAGGCTAGGAAGTGCATTTTAGGGAATCTCAAGTTGAAGAAAAACAGGGAAATTTTATAAGGCAGACTGTCCAATAGGAGAGACTGTGTTCATTGCCGTTTCATCATCTCTAACCTTTTGTCTGAATCTCAGCCTCACTGTAACTGTGTGGCCAGGATTAGGGAGAAGGATGAATGTCCACACCTAGGCCAGAGCAGCCCCACCTGGAAGACCTGGATTGTGGTGATAGTGACCAGGAGAATAAGGAGCCTCAAGGGAGAAATAAGGCTAGGGGACAGAGCAGGGCTTTGAGGTGTCCAAAATATCTCCTCATTGCCAACCTTGGGTCTGAGTTTGATTTCTTTAAGTACAATAGTTGGTTTGCTTCGTATTATTTGTTTGTTTGTTTTATTGTGTTTTGTCTCGCACCTAGCACAGAGCCTGTCAGAGGAGGGCCTTCCTGGTTCTCCTTCAGAAAATGCGTTTGGTGGCACAGAGGCCAAAACATCTGCTTGAGAGCTGAGATTTTGAGTCCCAGACCCAATTTTGTCCCACCCCTCCAAATGAATTCAGTGCCCTTGGGGCCTCAAGGTTCCCAGTCTATAAAATACTGTCCTTGACCTCTCAGAAGCAATCAGTCTGGACGTCTCAGAGCAGAACTCATAGGAGGGATTTAAAGCATTGAGAACATGTTCCAGGTGGGTAGACCATGACAGAGAAGCAGACAATCCTTTTTTTCCAAATAATCCTGAGCCTGTGGCAAAAGCCAAGAACCTAGCAGAGTGCCTCCTGAAAGCAGCATTGCCTTTGCAAGATTCACATGTTACTGCAGTACTGTTTTCAAGAGTGGAAAGTCTGTCCGGGTAGCTGTCAGAGGCAGCTGTTCAGTCTAATTTTGTAATTACTTCTGAGAAATAGCCTGACACAACTTTGTGCAGTAGTGGTGCTGATAGTTTACTTAGAAGGAGTGAAAGGTAATGTGGCTTTTCAAACGTTCGGTTCGTGAGCTCTATCAGGAAGTGGTAATAACCATACACAGGCTTTTACCTGTAGCTCTAGGAGTAGCTGGTATCACTGTGCATGAGGCTTGGCTCTTAGGGGCAGCTGAGAGAATAGTTTCTTCCTGCTTATTACGATTGCTGCCCAGGATCAGGCAAGCACCAATATGTTTGGTTACCCTTAGGAGTATGAATTATGAATTGTAACTCTATTTTTGGTTTTTGGTGTATATATATATTTTATTATTATTTTTTCATTGACTCCAAAGAAGCCACTCTGATGAATCCACTGGTATGAAAAGCCTATATCTTAACTATGGTCTTAGGCAGTACCACACAATAACTAGGACAGAAAATGATACTTTCAGAGACTTAAAACAGCATGAATTAGGAACAAGTTGAATGCTGGAGGGATGTGGAGAGCGTCTCTTAGGGCACTCTATACTTGATTTTTATAATGAGCTTTTGAGAATCATTTATCTTGTGCTATTAGAGGACATGGTGTTGGGGACATAGAAATGACTGGAACCAAATCTGTACCATCCTTGAGCTTTTATTTTATTTTATTAAAGATTTTATTTATTTATTTTTGAGAGAGCAGAAAGGAGAAAGAAAGAGAGGTGAGAAACATCGATGGGTTGTGCTAGTCACAAGCCCCCAGCTGGGGACCTGGCCTGCAACCCAGGCATGTGTTCTGACTGGGAATCAAACCAGTGACCTTTTCTGGTTTGCAAGCCAGTGTTCAATCCACTGAGCCACACCCACCAGGGCCATCTTGGGCTTTAGGCTAGTTGACCAGGCAGGTATGTGAGCAGATTAGTACATAAGAGCTATGGTAAAGATATGGACTCACATGGTGAGACGGAAGGCAAGGGATGGGACAGCAAACCAAATAACCTTCTAAGGTTTAAATAGTTTCTGGGGGCATTTAGGCGGGCAATTCAGTCTCTGATCTCCTTGTGCTGTGTTGGTTTTACTCAGTGCCACTATTGATGATGCAGTTATTCTAGGAGACCTCAGAAAGTGCTCTCAGGTGTCTACTCTGGCCCAGTACTGAAGGATTTGTGTTGGCTCCAGAAATGCATTCATTGCCACCCCTCTGAGTCTGCTGTTAGCTCAGTCCCCACTATCGAGAGCTGAATGTTTGATTAGTGTATGCCTTTGACATACGCTTTTGAAAGAAGCCTAGTTGCTTGAGTCATAGTCCAAACTTTTATATAACAAACTTTTGCTTGGCTCTTTCTGTGTGTCTGCCAGGTTGGACATAAAAAGATGAATGGGATCCTTCCCTGCCCCCAAAGAGGAAAACATGTAATAGGTTTGAGGACAAAGCAATGCCCGGGCTCTTTTTGAACCTGAAAAGGTCACCTCTCACCTCAGGGTAGTCTGACTGGGTCTCTCTTTTGTCTGCTGCTTACTCCAGCAAGGATACTTTTGAATAAGGCATTTCTTTCTCTCTTTCTTTTTTTGATGGACCTTGTTTCCCACACAACCTGAAAACTGGTCTGATTTCTGCAAAATCCCACAGTGGTCTGAGTTTCATATTTTGTAGTCTGTACTGGGGCCATGTCCAAGTTGGGTGAGAAATGTAATCATTACACTAGATGCCCTTGGAAGGGCAGCATGTTGGAAGTAGGGGCTTGCGTCCCCACTGAAGGGTCTTATTTTATTGCCTGCGCAACAGTGCTGCCTTCTCCATGGGCCCCCATACTGCCACTCTCTTAAGACTACATTGTCCTTGCCGTGGCCTTGCTGTCTCCAGTGGAAAGCTTTTCATCCTGCTCCTATGGAAAGTCCAAAAGCATCAGGTAGGAACGCTTTAGAATCAGGAGACCTGGATTTTTTTACCGCTTGTAGTTGAAACTTCACTTTTCTCATCTCAAATCTAAAAATCTCAGATATGCCCACCTGAAAGTATTGTTTTGAAGAAGCATTTGCAATTGCTTTGTGTTTGTAAAAAATGTTTTACACAAACAGAAGTAGGCAATCTTTCCCTTAGCCAGGGGACCAGGGAATATTTTTTAGGCCACCTTCCTCTTAAGACACTCCTGCTTTCCTAAAGCTTATTATAGTCTGTAGTTTACAGACTATAGCCATGGGAAGGTACAAATACTTTTGTTATGATGGCAAATGTTAAGATTAGAGAGAAGAGAATGTATAGAATGTTTTGAATTTTTACCTGACCTGAGGATATTGAGAAAGCTTTTTTCTTGGAAGAGATGATGCCTGAGCTGAATCTTGAAAATTGAATTCTAATTAGTAAGTATTGTGTGTGTTGGTAGAGAAGGGGGGTGGCTAATATTTCAGACCAAAGGAAATTAATTGCGTAAACAAAGGCATGGAGGCATAAACAATGTGCTGTGCAGACTGTGAGGTTAAAGTGGTAGGGGATGACTTGAAAAGAGAGGAGTCTGGTCATATTAGATTCTCTGACTTGGAATTTATCTAATAGATAGAAAATGAAGAACTATTATTGGCTTTTTTAAAGTAACAGCTTTTTTAGATATACTTTCACATAAAATAGAATCCATTCTCTCAGAGTATACCTTTTAGTGGTTTTTAGTATATTCAACCATCGCCACTATCTAATGTCAGAACTTTTCATCACTCTAAAAAGAAAACCCCTTATCCTATTTCCCTCTCACTTCAGCCCTCAGCAAACACTAATCTATTTTTAGTTTCTATGAATTTGCTTATTCTGGACATTTCATATAAATGGAATCACACAATATGTTACTGCTGGCTTTTAAATAGGGGAGTACCAGTTAGCTTTGCACTTCACGAAGATCACGCTGATGGGAATGAGGAAGGTGGATTATGGAGATCAAGACTGGACCAAGCCACAGAGACCCGTTAGAAGAGTATTGCAATATTCAGGGGCAATAGAAGTAAGGATGAAGGAGGAGGGCCTGATTTAAAAAACCTTTAGATGCGAAAATTAGCTGGAGTAAGTGTAAAAATCTAGGATACATCCCAGGTTTCTAGCTTAACAAACTGGATGGAAAATGGCAGTACCAGTTGACATAAAAATACAGCTAGAATTTTAGCTTTGGGGAGAGAAAGTTGAGTTTAGATTTGCATGTATGAAGTTCAGTAAGAGTAATCCAGGAGATGCCCAGAAATAGGTGGGCTGTGCAAACCTGCAGTTTGAGGATCAAGGTTGGGGCTGAGGATATACCTCTGGGAGTCATTCAGCACAAAGGTGGTAATTAGAAAAGAAATGTGGAATAGCCTCCACAAAAGAGCACGAGAGCTGTAGGCCCAAGATAGAATCCTGAGAGCATCATCCTCATAGGATGGGAAGATGAGCCTGCATTGGGGTCTGCAGAGTAGCCAAAGACTGAGAAGAAAATCCAGAATTGTAGTTGTCCTTGAAGCCAGGAGAAAAGAATAAAAAAGAAACGGCAATAGCCTCTAACCAGCCTCTAATAGCTAACCACTTAGCTCCAGGACAACTGATTATTCTCTGCGAGCCTAGTACTAATACAGTTTCTGAAGGATACCTGCAAACACTGATGGAAGAAATCAGTAATGTTAACAACAGAATGATTCAGTAATGTAAGCACTAGTTCCAGCATTTGAGCTTAACACCATGGAACTCATTGGGATCCTCCGTGATAATACTTCCAGCTGAAGCCAGCGAAGAGTGAATGGGAGATAAGGAAGTAGAAACAGCAAGTGTTGCCAGACAAACCTCACTAGCCTGGGCCCTATTAAAGGCAGGCTTAGGAGTTTGTCGGAAAACCTTACAGGGCTAATCCTGGTCAGGGTTCTTCCCCATTTTCCTTATCACCTGAGATTTAGACTACTAAAGTTTGGCCCTTTTGGTTTTCAGTATCCTGTCTTTGTCTTTGTCTCTGGTGCCCACTTATTGGCTGTGGAGAAGCTTTAAGAGGAGCAGTGCAGATCAGAGGCAGGTGCCACCTTGCCTTATGTTGTGGGTCTCTGTTCATTCTGCCTTAGCCATTTCTCGGCCACTCAGAGAAGCTACTGTGAAGTCATTTACTTATGAATGGGTGGTTTGCAGTGAATAAACGGGTCTCCACGAATGTGAAAATGGAGCAGAAACTGAGCAGCTTTGACAAGGCAGTGTACTGTGGCCATGCTCCTTACTTGCTGCTCCCAAGATGAATTGAACAAGGTTATTTCTGAGGGATTGTAAGGCAAATAGTAAATAAGATTTTAGACTGCACCTTGGAGACAGGAGCCTGAGTTATTAATAAAATAGAAGGAAGAGGGGAGAGAAATAGGTGACAGATCTGAGCTGCCACTGCCTCCTAGGCCAGTGCTCTATAGCCCGGACTTTGGCTAATTCTAAAGCTGGCCTGGGGCCCCACAGACATTCACAGTCAAGGAGCTGGAGGATGCTGAGCTGGCAGGACTGATGGGAGGGCTCACAGCAGGACAAGCACAAGGACTTTCCTTCCTGAAAGCCAGAGACGATGCTTGTCTACATGGGATCCAGGGTGGGAGAGGGTGTGATGAAATTACAAGTCTTTTCTAGTTCAGGGAAAGAGAACAGTGTGATCCCATCCAGGCCAGAATAAGGGACTGATTTGTAGCTAATGTGACCTAAGCAGGAGGTGATTTGGCAATGGCTGGTCTGGGTCAGATAGGGCCTTGCTGGCCCCAGAAATGTCCCTGTGAGCCAAGGATCCATACTCTCTGCTGCCTCTGGAAGCGGAGTAAAGCAAGGTGCCTCCTGAGCCACAGTGGTGTAGGGCTGTTCCGAATGCAGCTGGTTGGGGAGAGTTTGTTGCTGCTTTGTATTTATTTACGAGCTGTTTGGGGTCATCCTTTCTCTGGAGACAGTAGCATTTGCTCAGTGAGCATGACCTGAGCCTCTCTTGAGTTGAATACTGTGGGGAACCAGAGCTTGCTCCTGAGGAGGTGATAGCTTGCTAGACTGTAAGAGGAAGTGGCACAGAGGAGGAGTTAAAGGAGTTGAGATGAAGCAGACATAAAGGTAAGAGCTGGAGAGGGCACAGCTGGAAAGGTAGCTTGCCTAAAAACACAAAATTTTCTGAGGTGAAAAGGAGAATCCAGAGAACATTCCAAATGGAAGGGAACAGGATAAGCAAAGGCAAAGGTTTGAAGAGGCTGTTCAGGCCTCACAAGGCAAGCATGTCTGTGACAAGTCTGGATGAAGATGTGTGCATAGGGGCACCAGGGGTAGAAGGGGGCTGGTGCAGAGGTAGTAGGCTGGTTGGTTAGAGCCAGATCATAGGCTTTTAATACCAGAGAGAAAGTTATGTGTAATCCTGTGGGCAGTGAAAGTTAGTGTAGCCTTGGGTGCTTGTCCTATGCTTCCATTTCTTGGCAAGGTCAGGCCTGGCCTTTGGTCTCAACATTCTGAGGAAAAGAGGGAGGGAGGCCAGGGGACTGATGGTCTGTCTTTCCTCCACTAGGTTGTTAGCTCCAAGAGGACAAGGGTTTTCATTCATTGACATATCTCTAGCACTTAGAACCATGCCTAGCACATAGAAAGCAAAGATAAGTATTGGTGTTGGGAGTGTGATATGAACCCTAGGGCAGCCACCCAAGATCCAGGCCTAACTCATCTCACATGGCTGTCAGAACCCCTAAGTCTGATCACCAGAGTCAGCCTAAGAGTATACTTTCAAGGAGCAAGGTGCCCCGTGACAGGGAGGGGTGGTGGTGATTTTACGGCAGCCTAGGCCCCACTTCTGAGCCACACTGTCTTTTTCTTTGGGAACCATAGAACTGCCTGATAAAGAGGGATGAAAATGGTTATTCTGCAGTGGTAGCTGACTTTGGCCTGGCTGAGAAGATTCCTGATGTCAGGTGGGTAGCCTTAATGGGTGCTGGGGTTACAGAAGGGACTAAGGCAAAGGGAAAACTCCAGTTTCCTTCCCAGGGGCCAGGTCACAGCTCAACCTCAGCCCCCTAAATTTGGTCAGTCCTAGTCTGCACCCATCCTCGGGGAAGGATTCCCATCAGGTGTCCTGTTGTACCAGCCAATAAATAGCAAGCTCGTTTTCCCTATAATCTCACCCCACAGCAGGGGCAGTGAGAAGCTGGCTGTGGTGGGCTCACCCTTCTGGATGGCACCTGAAGTTCTCCGAGATGAGCCCTACAATGAGAAGGTGAGTCTAGGGAACCAAGGCTCAGTTCTCAGAATACACTCTTAGCAGTGTCCAGGATCACCCTTTATGATGTTCAGGGTGAGAATCTACAAACAGGATCAGGGCTGGTACCTGGCAGCTACCCAGTGAGTGAACTGAATGAAATGTGGGCAGTCGGGCCCGGACCTGTGCTGGTGGACATGAGGTGCAGAAACCCCACCTCTTGCCCCACTGAGAGGGAAACTGAGGTCTTACTACCCACCAGGCGGACGTGTTCTCTTATGGTATCATCCTCTGTGAGATCATCGCCCGCATCCAGGCTGATCCGGACTACCTTCCCCGCACAGAGGTGAGCTGCAGGCATGGGTATTTGCGCCACTGGGGTGGGGCTGCTTTTGAGACAGTGGAACTGTTTTGTTCTTGGGGTGGAACTTAGTCTGTGTGGCTATTTCTCAGGGGCAATTCCCAGCCTCTCCTGAGCAGGCCAGGATGGATGGAGGGATTAATAACTCTTCTGCCCATGTCCTCTGTTCCCTCCCCACCATACCCATGCACAGAACTTCGGGCTGGACTATGACGCTTTTCAGCATATGGTGGGAGACTGTCCCCCAGACTTTTTGCAGCTTACCTTCAACTGCTGTAATGTGAGTGTCTCTACCTGCTTCTGGTTTTGGTCAGGGGCTGGGTTCACCTGATTAAGACTATAGGGAGGGGCTCCTTAATTAGCTTCACGAAGGGCCTCATTTTCACCGATGAATGGCAGTGCCCTTTCCCCCCAATCCTCTGGCCTGCCAGACTCTCCAGAGCCCTGGACCAAGGAAAGGAAAATAGCTTTGTAATATCCTGTCCTTAGCCTGCAGGGTAGACCCACCACACTTTGCCTATCTTGTTAGCTTTAATTTCATACAGCTCTGGGGCAGGACCTACCTGTTATGACCAAGGAGTAGCTGGGCTGTCTAGGTAGCTTCAAGAAACACATTAACTGCAGAACTCAAGAAAGAACAGAACAAATCCTCAAGGAGAGTCCTGTGCCAAACAAGGGGACAAGGGAATAAGACACAGAAAGGGTGTTTAAGATAGGGGAGGGTATTAGACAATAGCATCTCCCCTGATCTTAGCTCTGGGAATTATCCTCATGGTCTGTGGCCTTCAGAAAAGATCTCTGAGCTGCATGTGAGGCTTAAAAGATGCTAGAAACAGACTAAAATGTTATCCTTGGGGTGGAAGGTAGGAGGGCAGGGCTAATGGCTGCTGTGGACTACAGATGGACCCCAAACTGCGCCCATCCTTTGTGGAGATTGAGAAGACCCTGGAGGAAATTCTGAGCCGCCTACAGGAGGAAGAGCTGGAGAGGGACAGGAAGCTGCAGCCCACAGCCAAGGGTAAGAGATTCGACCAGTGCCCAAGCTGATCCCAAGGGAGGAAATTTGGTTGTGGGGTCTTCCCCTCTATGGCTGTGATTCCACATTCAAAAGAAAGGTGCAGGGGCAAGGGGACAATGGAAAAAGTACTGAACTCCAAGAGTTTTGACTTGGTATATTGCCTCCCTTCTTTGTGTCTGTTTTCTCACTGGTGAAATGAGGACACAGCACCTACTTTGTTTTCTCAAGTAAAAAAAAACAAAACATTTTGTATACTGCTGCTGTGTCATGATTAGTGAAAGTAACCCTTACTTAATTTACTATTCTTCAGGACTCTTGGAAAAAGGACCTGGGGTGAAGCGACTGAGCTCACTAGATGACAAGATCCCTCCCAAGTCCCCACGCCCAAGACGTACTATCTGGCTGTCTCGAAGCCAATCAGACATCTTCTCCCACAAGCCCCCACGTACAGTGAATGTCTTGGACCCCTACTACCAGCCACGAGGTGGCGCTGCCCACACACCCAAAATCAACCCTTTCAGCGCCCGCCAGGACCTCAAGGGTGGCAAGATCAAGTTTTTTGACCTGCCCAGCAAGTCTGTTATCTCCCTCGTATTTGACCTGGATGCACCAGGACCTGGAACTTTGCCTGTGGCTTACTGGCAGGAACCCCTGGCCCCACCTGCACGCCGGTGGCGTTCTTTGCCTGGTTCACCAGAATTCTTGCATCAAGAGGCCTGTCCATTTGTAGGTCAAGAGGAATCACTGTCTGATGGGCCCCCACCACGTCTCAGTAGTCTCAAGTACAAAGTAAGAGATATACCACCATTCCGAGCACCTGCCCTACCAGCTGCTCCAGCCCATGAAGCCATGGACTGTTCCACTCCCCAGGAAGAAAATGGTTTTGGGCCCAGGCCTCAGGGGGCCAGTCCCTGCCTTGCAGGTACCTCTGAGGAGATGGAGGTAGAAGAAGAAAGGCCAAGAGGCTTGGCTCCAGTCCCCTTCTCTGTCTCAGGCATAGGCCTGAAAACCCAGGGAGAGCAGGATGGGTGAGAAGGGTTAATTCCTGCTTCACCGTGAGGATGGACTTTCAACTGAAGCCACAGCCCCTCACCCCCACTTGGTGCACAGCCTAGATTCTTCCCTGGGGCCCACAGAACAGGCAGGCTAGGCCAAGCCAGGCTTGACTTGGGGGCTCCCAGTGCCCAACGGCTGTGTATGAGAGGGGAGGCAGCAGTGAGAGGCCTTCCTAGTTAGGGCCAACAGCTGATACCAAGGCTCTGAAATCCAGCAAAGAACTCTGGCTTCTACCTGACCCCCCAATGCACTTCTGCAGACAGGACCAGAAGACTCTTAGTTCTAGTTTGAGCTGGCAGGCAGCTGTTACCCCAGGTTCTCCTTCTACCCCAGGTCTGTCTCTTGCCCTTTTCTGGGGCATATAAGCTACCGGATGGAACCTGGAGCTGACCAGGAGGCCGTAAAGGGCATGACTATTTCTTGGACCTGAACACTGGGGTGCTTCTTGCCAGTATGTCTAAGACACTTGAATAATTGCTGTTTGCACTTACACAGTCAGACCACGTCACTGCATTTCTATGCAAGGGGAGAGTAAGGCAGCGAGGTGGTCATGGCTCTTAGCTAACCTATTCAAAGATCCTTTCCAGTTGATTAATCTATTTTCATATTTATGAAGGAGTCTTAATGTTCTGCCCTATGACTTTCAACCTTGTGGTTGGGAGTGGGGCTGGTTTTGTAGGCCCTAGGGTCTGCTCTTTGTCTTTGTCAACATGTAATATACCCAATTGGTTAAACGGTTTATATGTGGACTGATTTTCCTCCCTTCCTGCTGTGGTTGGAGATATGGGAACAGTCTGTTCTTATAGAGCCGCAATACAAAATAACCAAAGATGAAGCCGGTCAAATATTTTCATAACTTGTTTCTGCTGATTTTTTTGGTAAAACTATCCCAAGACACTTTCAGATTTAAAAATAAAGTTGGTGTTACAGGTGCTGGTCAGCTTTCTCACTTGTACCATTGTTCCTGAGCCTCCGGTATCAAGAAGGTCCAGGAGCAATGTAGTAGTATCTGTGTCGGGAACTCCCCTGCTCAACTCTGTAGTAGTTGGGAGGAGGACATTCACAGGCCAGAGGGACCCAGAGCCCTCTGTTCTACCCTTAGCTTTCTCTTCTTTGGCTCTGAGTGCAGTGGAAGTTAGGTCAGTTGCTGCCCCAAGCTAGTTTCATCTTCTGCTTGTGGGCTTTGGAGGAACGGGAGAACTGGCTCTTGGCCACTGTGAGGGGTACAGGTTTGCCACTCAGGTATACCTTGTTGTGGCAGTCAGGTAGCCAGGGTCCAGAACTACAGGGCTGAGGTCCTTGACTCATTGCCATATAGGCCATTATGTAACCCGTCATAAAGGCATCAAACCCAGCCCGATGCAATCCATCCGCAGGCACTGGGTCAGGAGTGACTAGACTCCCTGGTGCTTCTAAGGTAGCCACATCAGCTGTTTCAGGCCTTGTTGCTTCAAGTTCCACCTCTAGGTCATTTTTGTGAGCTTGCTGAGAGCCAGGCTGGTTGTTAGTCTCATCCTCAGCCACCTCCTGCTCAATTTTCTCAGCCTTGAGGCCTTCCCCACAGACCTGCTTTGTGGGAGGGCCATCCTCAGTTTCCCCAGAGGTCTGTTTCCCAGGCAGGCCCAACAAAGCCCTCCGCCGTTTTTCCTTACGTCGTCGCCGTCGCCGCTTGTCCTCCATGGCAGCTTCATCAGTATCAATGATAAGGTCAATATCGTGGGACTGAGGACACTGTGATCCCAGGGGGCACCAGCCATAGGCCTAGAGGTAGGAAGAAGGATTAGAGAGGGGTTCCAGGTATCAAAACCTGGAACCCACCCACCCTCCCTCAGGAAATGGGTGGGTGCTCTCACCGAGAACTTATCACAGACGCTGGTGGAATGAGGATGGTGGATCGCAGGGGGCATACAACAGCGGTAGTCTATGTGAGCCCTCATGCTAGAGGGATAGTTGCAGAACTCCAGGACTAGGTGTGGGCTGCCAGCTGCCCGCTGTTTCCCATTGTCCCGCTCACTGTAACAGCGCAAGAAGGTATTGGCCCACTAGCATATAAATTCCATGAGAACAGGGGTTTCTGTTTTGCTCACTGCTGAATCCTCAGCACCTAAAACAGTGCCTGGCACATGGTAACCACCCAATAAATATCTTAAATGAATGAAACAGGTTTATACCGGCCCCATCCCTTTCCCTCAGCAAGTCCCTCACCATTTCCTGAAGGCATATTCTAGGTAGGAGGCCACAAAGCGGGCGTGAAACTCAGCAGCATATTTGGTGTCATAAATGCCAGCTGGGAACATTTCACACAGGTCAGCAGTGAAGGTACCCAGGCTCTCGGGTAGGTGTGCATAGAAGTTCTGGTACAGGAACACCAAGTCTATGAGACCATTGTGCAGTACCAGGGGCCGGCGGGCCCTGATTAGCTCCAGAAACAGAGTCCTCACTGACTGGCTCTGGCTCTCATCACCCTGGATGGAAAAGAAAGGGGTCGTGGGGAAGGACAGAGTCCCATACTTAATTCCGAACTCCCCTACCTGGAAAGCACTCCCTCCCTCCTAACTCAATGCTATTCACCCACATATTAGTCTTGTTTCTCTAGCCCTGTCACTAGTGATTCCCCATTTGCCATAAGAAGCAGATCCTCCCCGTGCATCCAGCCTAGGGTAGGAAGAAAATGAAGTCACTAAAGGGTCAGTCTCCAGGCTGGAGGCCTACCTTGTCATTGCCCTTGTGGTACAGGATACCCTGGGCATACTGCCGATTGAAGTTGAAGCCATGCTGTACCAGGAACTGCACAGACTTTGGTTCTATGACGTACTCTTCCATGCACAGCAGGGTAAGGTTGAACACCTGGGTCAGGTACGAATGTTCGCCCTGGGGGAGGAGGAGGGTCTGCTACGTCATAACCTCACACACGATGTTTCCCAGGATCTCAACCCTCCTCCTCCCCGCAGCCACAAACCTTGGAAGGAGGTGAAATCAACCGCGTACCTTGTCTGGCTGCTGCTTGAAGCAGGCAAGGCCCAGGGAGAGGATAGAACGGGTCCTGGCAGCGTGACACACGGCCTTGTAACGTTCCTCGATGCACCTTGGAGTTGGGTTTGGGGGTGGCTGTGGCTAGAAGTTAGTCTCAAGAAGGACCCAAACCACCCAGGATGTGACCTCCATTCAAGGATTAAGGTCTATCCCCCTATTCCCCTCGTCAAGGCTGGAACCCAAGAGGTCATGGCTTATACTTACTGATTCAGCAAACTCTTCCTGTCCCCCAGCCCACTCAGTTCCTACGGGTGGGTGAAGGGAGAGTTGAGTCAGGTCCCCAGCACCAGCACTTTCACAAGCACCTGCCCTCTCCAATCCCAAACCCTCACCGTGTCCACAGCCACGAAGCTAGCTGTCTTTATGGCCAACAGAAGGGATGGCCACATCTCCTTAAAGTTGTCACTCTGCACATCAACCACGGGAACCTGAATTACTAGCTCATCTCCAGATTTTGAGCTTTTGCTGACATCACCTGGGGGTAAGGAGGACAGAACCATGAATATTAATGCTCGGGCAAGGGCAGCGGTAAAAGATACCAAGCTAGGCCATGGTTTGGGAATATTTTCCATGACGGCAAGAAAGAGCAGCTCTCCCCTCAAGCCTTTGTTACCGGTATGCTCTACACACCAGCCTTGGCGTGAACGGTGCCCTGAATTTGGGGACAGAAAGCCTGCGTCTTCCCAGTGGTTTATGTGAGGTTTTGGGAAAAATTTCCCTCAGTGTCACTATCTGTGGAAGACGAAGTTTAGACTAGATAACCTGTGAGCTTTGTTTTTCCCATGTCCTGCAGGGACCGTTTGTTATGGCTCAAAGAATTCAGCCCTTTTAACTGCTCATCAGGCTCCACAGTACCGTTCCCATGGTGCCTAGCAGCCACAAGTGGCAGTAGTTTGTATGCCCCAGAGCCTGATAAATAATGCCCCACACCCGGGCTTCCAATACGTCCCATTTCCTTTGGACCACAATGCCCAATCTGCCCCACTTAACAGAACAATGAGCTCTAAACTACATCTCCCGACATGACCCCATCCACCCTGACGCGCTCCCAATGCTCCCGGCTTTGGTAACCAGAGCCGCGGTGCACACCGGGACTTGTAGTCTCCACGTGTCTGGTTGAGACGGAAGAAGTAAGTTCTCTGAAACTTGAGGTCGGTTTCTAGAACTATAAGCCCGAGGCCTTCCCCTCTCCCCGAGCGCACAGATTTTTATGACGGCCTTTGAAGAGCCACTCACCATCAGAGACCGCTGGACCTGAGGCTGCGCCGCTGTTGGCGGCCATGACACCGCGCGTCCCTCTCCTTAATAATCTGTGGGTACGCGGGACTTCCGCTTTGTCTCTTGGCGCGATTAACTCGTTCGGGGGTGGGCGCGGACCCTGGCCTCCGGAAGTCGCTGGAGGGCCGGAGTTCGGTTCAGACCTCCCGGGCCGGCGCGGAGAAGTAGGTTCGTAGCATTCTGGGAGCCTATTGGCTATCGCGGTCCACCTCGTTGCAGGATAGGCCGGAGCCACGCCCCCTGAAACCGTTGCACGGGAGGTAATTGCAGGCTAAAGGCAACGAGGGCTTGAGATTTAGGCTGTCTTCAGGCACACAGCTCCCGGGTAGAGGTGGGTGTTCTAGAGGAAGTGGCGCTGCCGCAGCTAAGCTTAAATCACGCGTAGGAGTTAGGCAAAGACCGGGGAATGTAGGGGAGAGATGAATATTCTAGGAGAGGGCAAATTCCCTGGAAGGTTGGGGCTCACTGTGTTCCAGGAAGTGAAAGAGGCGAGGAGGTGGACGAGAGCCGAGGCTGCAGAGGGGTTAGAGCAGTCCACTAGCAGGGAAGCTTTTGAAATAATCCAGGCAAGTGATGATAATAAAGTCTTGAATTAAGGCTCCAGCAATGGAGACTATTGGGAGGGGTTAAATTGTAAATGCTCCCAATAGTTTGGGGTTAAAGTGTAAATGCTCAATTTGGAGGGAAGTTGACCTCGAGGATGATTGGCCATGATTCCTTACCCCCGGGAAGTCGATGTCCCTACCAAAGACCAGCCCTTTCCCAAGAGCTCCAGTTCCTACCAAAGACTCTCAACCCCTTCTTCTTGGTTATTCACTGTTCCTAGTTATTATTCATCCTTTCTCTCTACTCAGTCCTTTTCAGCATCATTCAGAATTATTTGGATTTATCCCATTCTAAAAATAAGGAACCGCCCCCTGCCATCCCCCTTATTTGACAAATATTTGTTGTATTCAATTGACTTGGCGCTGTGCTTAACTCAGGAGACACAATAGTCACAAAAGAGACCCAGTATTTGCTCTCATGGAGTTTTACAGTCAAGTTGGGGAAGCAACGTAGATCAGAGAATCAGAAATAAATGTCAAATTGCAATTGGTGTTAGAGCAACAGTGGAAATGCACACAAGAGGGCAGGACTCAGGGGACTTGATTGGGGCATTTAAGTCAAGACCTGAAGAAAAAAAAAAAAGCCTGAAGAATGAGTAGATGTTGGTAAAGCATAGAAGAGCTGTCCCAGCAGAGGACATGGACTGGGTGAGGCCTCAAGGTGGGCAAACACTTGGCAGATTGAAGCATCTATTTCAAGCAAACATGGCTGGAGCATAGTGACCTAGCAGATGAGGCAGATGGAGCCTTAGAGCCTGCAAGACTATGTCTATTAAGAGGATTGGCTTCTGAGAGCAATGGGTGTGACATCCAAAGTCTTCCAGTGGCCTACAAGGTACTTTGTGATGCTGTGCCCCCCACCTTCTTTACATCATTTCTCTGCTTTTATTTTCTAGTCCTCATCCCCTAACTCAGTTCTAACCACACTGGCTTCCTTATTCCGCAAACACACCAGGCACCCTCCTTGGGGCCTTTACGCTAGCTCCTCAGTATGCCTTTCCCACAGGGGTCCGCATGGCTAACTTCTGTAACTGCTTCAAGTCATTGGTCAAATATCACTTTAATAAGGCCCACCATGACCACATTCTTTAAAATTGCAACTTTCTATCCCCTACCCATTTCTTATCCCCTTTACCTGCTCTACTTTTTATGCTAGTGTCTATCACCTAACATCCTATATAACTTACTTATGTATATTACTTACTGTCTGCCTCCATTAGAATATACTCGTAAACACCGTGAGGGCAGGAATTCTTGATGCTTGATTTAGTGAAGTGTTCAAGTATCTAACGCTCCTTGACACACAGGCACTGCATAAATATTTGTTGAATGAACTAATGGGAAGCTACTGAAAGTTTTAAGTAAGAAAGTGACATGATCATGTCTTAAAAGATCGCTTTACTCTGTAGAGATTGGATTGTGGAATAGAATTATGGAAGTGAGTTTGGTGAAGGAAGTCTGGCTATGAAGGGGAGGAGAGTGGTCTTGTGGAGGGGATTGGAGGAGCAGGACCTTGAGCTCCATTTAGGAGGAGGGACCGTTTTTCACAGAAGGAGTGTGCAGATGGAGGTAAGCTTGTACATTCATTTTCTTTTCTCAAAAAGGAAACAAACTCTTTTGATGAAAATGAGGTAATAAAGTCAAAAGTTTGAGAGTTTGCAGAGGCTCAGCAGGGACTGCAGTATAGCAGAGTATAAGAGTGTAGGCTCTGGAAGCTAATTTTGGGGGTTTGAATGGACAGGTTGCTTAATCTCTACAAGCCTCAATTTACTCCACCCCCTGCAGGGCCCCAAGACTCAGCCTCATTTTGACTGACTACTTGGGCTGGGCCTTTGTGTTCTAGGCCATCATGAAGAAGCTGCGAGCAGCTATGGGAAGTCATTGCAGGAAGCAGGCATCCAGCCAGGAGAGAAGGAAGAAACATGCCCTCAGCAGCAGCCAGGCCAAGCCCTCTGTCCCTGATGGTGAGGAGCTCGGAGCTAGTAAAAAACTTGGGGCTGGTTTCATTGACCATGAAAGGGGGCAGATTCAGGCTAGGAAGGGAGTATGGTGTGTGTGTGTGTGTAAATAAGGCATTAAGGGACTAATTACGGATCTGATTCTGACTTTGCTTTGTGACTTTGGGATGATTGCTCTGAATGGCTGCTTTCTCACCAGCGGCATGGAGCAGTAGTCTGCATTTTCTTCCTCATGTGGCTTTCATGGGATCAAATGAGTTTATCAGCCTGAAAGTATTTTTTACATGGGAAAGCCCTGCACAGGTGTGTTAAGCTTGGCTGAAACTGTTAGATTTTCATTAAGACCCAGAGAGGCAAAGGAGCCAGCAGTACCACTCTGGGAAAATTAAGGCTAAAAATTTGGCTAAGGCAATACACAGCTAGAGAATTATGGTCTGACTCCAGGCCCAAGGCTTAATCAATGGGTTGGGAGTAGGGGGAGCCCTAATTGGGATCAGACCGAAGCCAGGCTGCAGTGCCCAGGTCCTGGGTGCACAGTCTGTGCAGGGACAACTCCTGAATTTCCTGGGGCCCTGACAGGCCTGGCCAGGCGGCAGGAGGAGGTGGTATTGCAGGCCTCTGTCTGCCTGGACCATCTATTCAGAGATCCAGTTGAGGTCACAGTCTTCCGGGAGAACCTGCTGAGCTGGTATGACCGAGAGAAGCGGGACCTGCCCTGGAGAAGATGGGTAGGCAGACAAGGGACAGTGACAGTGACAGGGGGGTGGGAGGCCCATGCCCAGCCCCTTCCACAATAATTCCCCATCTGGGATTGCATTGGCAGGCAGAAGGTGAGGAGGACCTGGACAGGCGAGCATATGCTGGTGAGTACATCTCCTGAGAGCAGAGCTGCTTTGCCTGGACGCCCTCAGGTCTGGGGTCAGGAGCTATGGGCTAGGAGCAGGCAGGACAGCAGTGCCCTCATTGCCAACCCCTCTCCCCCAGTGTGGGTCTCAGAGGTCATGCTGCAGCAGACCCAGGTTGCCACGGTGATCGACTATTATACCAGATGGATGCAGGTGACTTCAGGGAAGGAAGGGGAGGGTCATGGGCTAAATCCCAGATGAGAGCCTGTCCTTTGGGGTAGGGGTAAAGAAGGCTTCTTCTGCCTCCCTCACCCTTGACCTCATTTATTTTTGCCTACCTTGTGGCTACAGAAGTGGCCAACACTGCAGGATCTGGCCAGTGCTTCACTGGAGGTGAGACTCACCCTAAGGCGGGGAGGTGAGAGGGGAATGGGGACGAAAGAGGACTGATCACTGATCTCTCTGACCTTTGACGCCACCCACAGGAGGTGAACCAGCTCTGGGCTGGCCTGGGGTACTACTCTCGAGGCCGGAGGCTGCAGGAGGGAGCCCGGAAGGTAAAGGGGTAACAAGGAGGCTGGGATCCCCGGGGCCTCAGGTGTCTCCTAACCTTGAGCTTTCCTGCCCCAATCAGGTGGTAAAGGAGCTCAGGGGCCATGTGCCACGTACAGCAGAGACCTTGCAGCGGCTCCTGCCCGGTGTGGGGCGGTACACAGCTGGAGCCATTGCTTCCATTGCCTTTGGCCAGGTGAGCCCACAGCCCACTCCCATTTTGTGTGTGCCCACTTTCCTCCCAGGCCAGGCTGACTCCTAGCCTCCTCTGCCAGGTGACCGGTGTGGTGGATGGGAATGTGTTGCGGGTGCTATGCCGTGTCCGAGTCATTGGTGCTGACCCCAGCAGCACCCTTGTCTCCCAGCAGCTCTGGTAGGATGTTGGGGTAATGCAGGATATTGGGAAGGATGCCATCACAGGTTCCTTGGCTCACAGAAATGTTCCCTTCTGGTAGGAGCCTAGCCCAGCAACTGGTAGATCCAGCCCGGCCGGGAGACTTTAACCAAGCAGCCATGGAATTGGGGGCCACGGTGTGCACCCCACAGCACCCACTCTGCAGCCAGTGCCCTGTGCAGAGCCTGTGCCGGGCACACCAGAGGGTAAGCCATCGGGGAAGGGGCGGTCTTATCCTAGGAGTGACTCCTGCCCCACGACATCTTACTCTACGCCTCTCAGGTGGAGCGGGAACAGCTTTTAGCCTCACAGAGCCTGCCAGGCAGTCCTGACGTGGAGGAGTGTGGTAAGTGCCTGCCCCAGTCCCGGCCCATCCCTGCACTGTCAAGGAGCTACCCATGGAGGCCTCATTTCAGTTCATCCTACACCCTGAGTAAGATTCTACAGAGCTTGGCAGAGGCCTGCTCTCACCTAAGCCTACCTTGCCTGAGTGAGGCTTGGGGCTCTGTCCCCAGCTCCCAACACCGGACAGTGCCAGCTGTGCATACCTCCTGCCGAGCCCTGGGACCAGACCCTGGGAGTGGTCAACTTTCCCAGAAAGGCCAGCCGCAGGCCCCCCAGGGAGGAATACTCTGCCACCTGTGTTCTGGAGCAGCCCGGGGCCCCTGGGGGTGCCCGAATTCTGCTGGTGCAGAGGCCCAATTCAGGTACCTAGGTCCCGGGAGTAGAGGGCAGTGGCGTGAGCAAAAGGGGATAAATGGAGGTGTCAACAGCTAAGGCCTAAGCCATACCTGCCGCCCTTTGTCTCAGGTCTGCTGGCAGGACTGTGGGAGTTCCCGTCTGTAACTGCGGAGCCCTCGGGGCGGCAGCAGCGCAAAGCTCTGCTGCAGGAACTGCAGAGTTGGGTGGGGCCTCTCCCTGCCACCCGCCTGCGTCACCTTGGGCAGGTGAGTGAGCCTTGAGGGGCCAATAACGATGACTTTTTCAGCCACATCCATAGGCCTGCTTCAGACCCATCGTCCTCCCCCAGGTGGTCCACACCTTCTCGCACATCAAGCTGACCTATCAAGTATATGGTCTGGCCCTGGAAGGGCAGGCCCCAGTGACAGTCACACCACCTGGCGTTCGCTGGCTGACCCGGGAAGAGTTTCATACTGCTGCTGTCTCCACCGCCATGAAAAAGGCATTGTCTTTGTGGTCTTTTGTTGTGTTTCATACATGTTCTATGTGAACCTATTACTATGTAAACAGGAAAAAAGAAAAGCATATATTTAAAAGTACTGGGGCATGAAGTTGAGGACAGAACACAAGGTTCTGGCTCTTTGGGGGAAGATGCCAGCCTTGCACTTTCTGCCTCTCTTCTTGGCCAGGTGTTCCGTGTATATGAGGGCCGACAGCCAGGGAACTACAAGGTGAGTCCCTGGGTCCTCACCCAGCCATCTCTCTCCCTCAGCCTGAATCCAGTGAGTTAAGCGGTACACATTTGGGTGACATTACCCACTCCAGGTTTCACTAGGGGGAAGGGAATAGTTCCTGACCTAGAGAACTTATAGTTAGTCTGGGGTCCAGATGGGGAGGGGACCAGAGCAATGATGGAGACAGTAGTGTCAGGTGTGTGAAATATTCGTACTAGATTTTGTGAGACAGGTGGAGAGCTCTCGGTTCTGTGTAAGAGGCAAGGATCAGAGAAAGGCTGCTTGAAACAAGCAGCTGGTAATCTGGGTTTGGGAAGGGAATCAGCACAAGGATGTTCTTCCAGGCCCACGGGTAGTGGGAGTCACGGTGGGCACAGTGCAGTGTGTGAGGAACTCCGAGCATTTGGTTTGGCTGAAGCAGTCAGCAGGGTCATGGACACCAGGCCACCGAAGCGTTACAGGCGGAGAAACGACTCAGATTTATATTGGAGGAAGATTACCTCGGACTGCCTATTCGGGAGTTGACCAAAGAGGCAGATTCTGGAGATAGGTCAGAAGCTTTTCTACATTCAAGAGAGTCTGAGTTAGATCAGTGGAGTGGGGGTAGGGGTACAAGGACAGTATTCTCTGCTGTCCTCTCAGTGCCTTTTTTGGCTTCTAAACAGAGTTCCAAAAGATCCCAGGTGTCTACTCTGTCCAGGCGGAAGAAGCCCAGCCCAGGCCAGCAAGTCCTGGATAGTTTCTTCCGGCCCAGAATCCCCACTGATGCACCTGGACTCACTGGTGTGGCCCAGTGATACCTCTGGAAGCCCCATACCCCTTGAGAATCCTGTTTAATAAAGTACTTATTTATTCATCTTTAGAGGGGAAAGGAAGGAGAGAGGGAGAGAAATATCAGTGTATAGTTGCCTCTCTTGCGTCCCCTTCCGGGAACTGGCATATTCCCAGGCATGTGTCCTGACTGGGAATTGAACCGCAGTCCTGTAGTTCGCAGGCCCGTGCTCAATCCACTGAGCTACACCAGCCAGGGCTGTAGTTGTTTTGGAGACTTTCCATCCTCTCCCTAGTGCCCTTACCTCAGGGTCCGGGAAAGTGGTCAGGTCCTACTTGGTCCCGACTTCTACTGGCTGAGCTCCTGGCCAGCTCCGGGGCAGGTAGAGGGGAGTGTACTGTCCAGAGTCATCAGAGCTCCCTGGGCCCACAGGAAAGGGAGAAAGCAGCAGCAGGGAGCACCTGCTGGTGGCTGACACCCCACCCCCACACTCCAGGCCCTGGGTCAGTTCTGGAGCAGCAGCAGCAGCCGAGCAGCATCACCCCAGCACCGGTGCTTTGGCTCAGCCCTGACCTGGCCCTCCCCACTACTGTGGCTGCTCCTTACAGAGGAAGAAAGCACTGGGGAAGAGTTGTTTCGTCTTAAATTTCTACCTCACGTAAATCATTCATTTAGGGATAGATTACATATGTAGTGAAACACAGAAAAGCAAGGGGTTAATGATCCTAAAATTGGGAGAGGGTGTAGGAAAATGGGATCAGAGAAGGGCACAAAAGTCTTCAGAAGTATTGGTCATGTTCTACTTCCTAAAGGAGTTATACTCCTTTATTATATCTTCCACATGTATTAGATATACACTATGTAAGAAACATTCTATAGTTAAAAATCGACTATCCTCTTTGGACTCCAGTGAGAGATTCAGTGTCCGCTAGGTACTGATGAGGTGGAGGCCGCACCTGGCCCCTAGGGACAGAGTCTTTCACTCTGGGCCTCTAGGTGATTTTTTATTCCACCAGGTCCTGTGCTGGACAGCTGCCAGTGTCCTCTGTCAGGCTTGCTCCTGGGGGCTTGCTCCTTCAAGGACTGACTGCCACAGGGCCTGGATATTGCCCTGGCCAAAGCCTGTGGCCCCCTGCCTGTGAATCAGCTCCAGGAAGAAGGTGTCCTCTGCAAAGAGTGACTTGGTAAAGATCTGAAGCAGAAATTTGCCTTTATCGCCATCTAGCAGGATTCCCTGCTGGGCCAGCTGGCTTGGCTCATGCCCTGCAGCTAGGATCTGACTTTCCTTGCCTGGCCGCTGGTAGTAGGCCTTAGGAGGAGTCAGGAACTGGCCCCCAGCTAAGGTCACCTTTTCAGTGGCTTCCACGATGTTCGGTGTGTACAGCCCCACGTGCTGCAGGCCTGGCCCTCTGTGGTGAGCCAGGAACCGTTCCACTTGGTCCTGGCCCCTGGTGGCCCCTGGCAGGGACTCGGCCAGCAAGATGGTGGGGACAGTACTGCATGGTGAGGTCTGCAGGGCAGTGAGCCTCAGCCCCCCTAGTCCAGACCCTGCTGTCACCTCAAGGCCCACGTTGGGATCTTCATCTGGGCTCAGTGGCAGGTGGCAAAAGCCTAGACAGTCATGGAACCAGCGCATCAGTGTGGGAGAGCTGCCGCGAGTGCAGGCCAGGGTCAGGTGGTCCACGTGGCTGATCCAGCCCGGGCCAGTTTTGTAGGACAGGGGCCGGAAGCCAGGCAGGAAAGGTCCGTCGTAGTGGGCGTGCTCCAGCAGTGTTAGGCTGAGGTTGCCCACCGGCGAGCTGATTACAGTGTAGGTGGCGGCACCGTGCTCATCCCGTATGCTAACTGGGGGCACCAGCGTTCTGCAGCCCTGCACCTCCAGCGCCTGCGCAGCTACTGCCGCGTCTGCCACCTCAAAGCACAGGTTGGTGGCGCTGGGCACAGCGTGACACGGGTTCAGGCTGTACAGCGGCTCCTGGGTCCCCGCGCCCTCATTCACCAAAAAGACTGCGTCCCCGCTGCGCAGGGCCAGTTGCCGCCAGCCGTTTGCCTCCCGCACAGCCAAGGGCTGGAAGCTGAAGAAGCGCTGCAGATCCTGGGCAAGAGGCTGCCCCATGGGCACGTGGAAAGCGATATGGCACAGGCGGCGGGTCAGCGCGGCCATGGCGTTCTGGCTGGTGACCCTGGACTGTCCCTCCTTGAGCACGCTCACCTGTTATTCGGGACTCCAGGATTCTCTGTCCCAAACCGGTGGAGTCCAGTTTTGTCCGCAGAGCGCATTCCTAGCAGTTTTCCAGGGAGAAATCACACACGGATCATTTGGGCGCTGGTGGTTCTCTCTGCCTCACCACCCCGACCTGGAGAGAGAGAACCAGGCGGAGCTAGTGCAGGGCGGAGTAGGTGAGGCCAAGAGGGGGCGGAGCGAATGCAGCTACACTCCGAGTTCCGCCAAAGGCTGTCTCAGCGGAAAGGGCAGAGCGGGACCCCGGGCTGCTCCTTCCCAGAACCTCTGCTGGATCACACCCCTGGGCACTGAGCCTCCCTCCCCCAGCCTCCGGAAATCACAATAGCTGTCTTCACGCCGTGCCAGGCGTCGACTCTCATACCCTAACCTCTGAACAAAGGGAGTCAGCCCCAATAGGGGAGGAGCACAAATTCTTCCCAACAAGTAGTTTTTTTGTGTAAGCGATTTCATGTTTAGCTTAAAAATTCTGGAGACTTTTTGTGTGTGTGTGGTGGTGGTAAAATATACATAACAATATTTACCATGTTAACCATTTTGAAGTTTACATTTCAGGGGTATTAAGTACATGTGTAGCGGTGTGCAACCAGCGTGGCCATCTGTTAGGGTGGCCAGTGACCCGGGCTGTGAAAGAATTCACATAGAGAAGAAAGTGCAGAGAAGAAAGTTTGTATTCACTCGCCAAGAAAGGAGAGGAGCATGGTGTGGAGAGATGCACCAGCATTGAGCTGTAGGGGCTTTGAGCTTTTATTGGATCCTAATGTTACAGGAAAGTGGAGCAACCAGACACTGAGGGATGCTGGAGTACGAGGTTTACTAACGTGCATGGTCCCAGAGGAGTCAGTCTCCAAGTTCTGAGCCCTGAACAAAGGATTCTTGGGGTTTATATAGTCTACGGGGTCTTCCTGTCTACGTAGCCAAGCGAGATACAGAAGTGGAATGTGGAAGTTAGTTCTAGCTACATGGCAGAAGCAGAGTACAAAGGCTAAATGCAGAAATTAGTTCTAACCGTGAGGGTGCTAGTCCTAACCCTTGTGAATATCCTGCTGTTTGCTTTCCCAAAGGGCCCTATCTTTCTTCCTGGGGTGCTTGGGGTTTGGGTAAACAAAGGTTCTTCAAAGCTTCCCATATCACTAATAGGATTAAAAAAGAGTTGGGGGTTGCTGTTGTGTAGCCCCTGAGCTGTCCGGGGGTTGTAACAGGGGTGTTATCTTCCGCCTGTGGCTGCAGGAGCAGTTAGTTCTGTTCTTGCTTCCAGTCCTTTCCAGTCCTGGGGACTAGCTCCAAAGAGTAAAATGGCGGTCATGTTCACCAAGGTCACAGGCCTGCTAGGCAAATGGCACCACCATAGCAAATGGCACTGGTTTATCCTTTCATCATCCATTCACTGAATTCATCATCCCCAGCTGAAATTCTGTACCTACCAAATGGAGACTCTGCGCCCGCTCCCCCCCCCCCACGCCCCCAGCCCCTGGCAACCACTGTTCCACTTTCTGTCTCTGTGATGTTCACCACTCCAGGTACCTCATGTATGGAGAATCATGCGGTATTTTTTTGCAGCTGGCTTATTCCCCTTAGAATAATGCCTTCATGGTTTGTCCACGTTGTAAGGAATGTCAGATTTCAAGGTGACTTCTGAGTTAATTCCCGAGGGAGCAGGAGGAACAAGTGTGCCGGCCCTGAGGCAGGACTGGGGCGGGTGGTGGATGAGACGACCAATTGCAGCTGGAAGAAGATGGGAGGGGTGGGGGGAAGGGTGGGGAGAGGGGTGGCAATAAGGCAAATTTTGTAGGATGTTACGGTTTGGGCATTGTTAAATAAAATTTAACGAAATAAAATTTATTTTGAAGATCTAATTGTCTTTGTTAGCGATTTATGAATTGAATTGGGCACCAACTCATTCAGCAACTAGAAGGACCACTCTGAGAGTTGTACAAAATGGAAGGTTTTTGGAGGAAGGAGAGTGAGGCAAGGGAACTATTAACAACACAAAAGAAAGGATTGTTTGGGGGCCCATATATTTTCTTTGGGCAAAGAAAAAGGGGAAGGGTTTTTATCATGCAGATTGCCTCTTTTTTTTTTCTGTGTGTGTGTGTGGGGGGGATGGAGGGGGGCAATTCGGGATGGAGAGGGCCCTTGTGACAGATTGACTTACTGGTGCTTGACCAGAAAATTCCATACTGATTGATTAAGATTATGTTACTGAGAGAAGCTGAAACTACAGTTAGATCAGGTATTCAATCTAGGTTTAGTATCACGAGCTTTTAGCACAAGTGACGACATCTTGGTCCTATGGTTTTCTCTTGAACAACTCTGAGTGAGCAAGGAAGCCATGGATGGGTTTTGAGCTCAGGGGTGACCTGGTCGGACTCCACAATTCTCCTGAACCCTTCTGGCTGCCATGTCAGAAATAACAGGCTGACAGGCGGCCAGGGCGGAATGGGGAAGCCAATCAGGAGGCCAATCAGGAGGCTGTGGTTTCTACCATTGGCTGGAGGATTCCTTGGGGAAGGGGCTTTTTAAACTGAGACCAGAAGTTTGAGTAAGCATCGACAAGGTGAGGGGTGCTTTTACTGTTGGAGATGGGAGTGGAGTGAAGTATTCCAGATGAGGGTGCAGCTCGCCAAAGGCTGGTGGACGAGAGCAAGTGTTGCAGGTGGGCACAGGTAACGAGGTTCTTGGTGATTGTGGACAAAGAATTCAACCGAACACACAGAGAGTTTATAGCAGAAATGATACAGGGTGCAGCCAAGGTGAGGGGGCAAAAAAAAGATTTGGAATGGTGTCCAGAATTCAAAGAGTATAGGAATATTGGAGAGACATATAAGATGTCCTCACCCCTTGCCCCACAAGTGTGAGTTGGGGGAAGGGACACATGGAGCAGGAACACTCAGGGCTGTTTTGTACAGCCACAGCCTTGCAGCTAATCCATGGCCTGGTCATTTAACATACCTATACCCTCTGGCAGGTCACTGGGATATGTTAAATGGCTGTGGCCAGGCTTGGAGCCAGGGGGATGAAGTCACTTCCCCCAAGATGTAACCGGGGGCAGGTCCCCCAAGTTACAGCACCTGCGTGGGAGCTTGGAGAAGATTGGCTCCAGGACATGAGGCCATACCTGCCCAGACTCATGATGGCAGCCCAGTAAACTTGTAATAATACAGAAATACTGGCAGGTGTAACTGATCGTGGGAGGAGTCAGAAATAGGGGTACAGAGGAAGATTGGCACAGGGATTTAAAAGCCAGACATGGCAGCCATTGAGGGAGAGCCGAGCGGTTTTAGGCAGAGTGAGGACCCCCTTTTGGCGAGGTGAAAGAGGGAGCCATGTGGTTTTGACAGAGTGCAGACCCTCTTTCCCAGGTGAAAGGGAAAACCATGCAGCTTTGCCAGAATGGAGATCCCTGTAGCCAGGTGAAGAAAGACACATGCTTTTGGTAGAGTGCAGACCCCTGCAGCTTTGGTAGAAGAGGCCCATGCGGCTTTGGGGTGCCCCCTTTGGCCACGTGGCCTGGGAAGCAGGAGAGACTTTGCCTGGAACTTGGTACAAAGAACTCTTGCCAGTGGACCATGAGAGGGTACTGCAGTACTTTGGATTAACTCGAGATCCTGCCTGGACGGTGATACAGCTGATGGTGCCAGTGGCCTGAAAAAGGGATGTGTGCTCTTTTCCTGATTTATGGTGCCAGCAGTTGGGACAGTGGGAGAAGGGAGAACTCTGCGTGTGTGTGTGTGTGTGTGTGTGTGTGTGTGTGTGTGTGTGTAGGTGTATACCCTAAAGGACTTTGATATTTTAATGGAGGCGTTAGGCCTGAACAGCACTAAATAAACATTTCGTTTCCTTTTCATAAATCTCTGGCATTGATGTCTTTCCAATTGGCTGTGGACAGAAGAGCCCAGTAGATATTAGTGTACTGTCCTTGGGAGGGGCCCCTGTTGTTCTGTAGCAGTTTTTGGCTTCCCTGGGTGGCCCAAATATGGCCCTCCCCCTTGGATCTCTGTGCAGTAACAGAAAGACAGAGAGAAGATTTATTAAGCAATAGTACACTCCACAGAACATGGGAGCAGACCAGCTTGTGGTAAAGGCAAAACACATTTCCTGTGGCTGGTTAGGCTTTGGCAGTATTTCCAGCTTTATTTTTTTCCAGGTTGCCACTATCCAATTCCTTCTTACTGTGATTAGTTTCTTGACAGTTTCATCCTCCTTTCCACTCAGAGCTTTTGTTTTTGCTGTTCCCTCCTGTCTTGACACCTCAATCAGTAGGTCTCAGCATAAATTTAACTTGCTTGAGGATGCCTTCCAAGACACCCCACCCCCACCCCCAAGACTTATTACCAGTGCCTAACAGGAGGGTTGGCACGTGCTGAGAGCTCAATAAATATATAAATTAACCAACTAAATTAAGTCTTCAGGACCAGTTGGGTAACTACCAGATTTGCAGTTCTTTACATGACCTCTAGGTGTCACCCTTGGCCTTAGTTTAACCAGGCCTTGTTTGGGAACCTAGGAGGGGCCCAGTGGGTGCCCAGTCTGGCCTCTCCATCCAGTAAGCTGGGAAGGGTTATAGAAACCCAGCTTCTTCTCCATCTGCTCCCGGCCAACTGCCTTGGTAGGGTGACCAACCATCCCAGTTTTCCCAAGACTGAACTTTCATATAGCCAGGATGTGGAACTCTCAACACTAAAACTGGGAAAATCTCAGGCAAATTGAGAGGGGTGGTCATCCAACCATGGACAGAATGACCAAAACCCCCATGTCTGCACCAGACTAAGGTCTAGACGCTGCAGGAGACCTTAGTTTAAACCCAGCCAAGCCCTTCAGAGCAACGTCATTGTTGGGCTGACCCGGTAGCCTGGTGGTTGTTAGAATTTAGGGAGAGAAAATATATAAACTTTAAATGAATATAGAGACCTACCTGTGTTACATAATAGCTACCATTTACTGAGTGCCACTGGGTAAAACACACCTATTTATATTGTTTCTAATCCTTGCAGAAACCCTAATAGTGTAGATTATTCTTCTTTCAGAGATGAGAAAAATGAGATCAGAGAGGTTAAGTGACCACCCCAAGTTGCACAGCTGTTAAGTAACACAGTGAAATTCAAATTCATGTTTATCTCACTATAGAGCATTTTATTTTTATGGAATTTGCAGCCCAGTCATTTCCCTCCTGCTCTGGTCTTCATTTGTGAGTCCTGGGGCTGTGACTAGGAGGCAAGAGGCAAGTGTGGGTGGGAGGGAGTGAGGAAGAAGGCCTGTGATAGGGGTGGGGTGGGGGGGGACAGGGTCCACATAGCAGCGATGTGCCTGTCAACACATGAGTGAGCTCTGCCACCTTGAACTAGGTGTGGACATAACCTGGGGACCTCCAGGGGGCCCCTAATAGGCTCTCATCCCGACACTAGACTGTGTCCTCATTGAGGAGCTGGGGCTGTGTTTCCTAGAGTCCAGGATGAGCCCAGCCAGCTCTTATCTGATTGCAAATGAACATCTGGATATGGGAGAAGCACAAGGGAGGAGCCATCCGGAGCTAGCCATGAACTAGAGGGACAGGCGAGGAGTGGGGGGATGAGCAGGGGCTGAGACAAGGGTCACACTGAGCACGATGCCTCGCCCAAAGTTAGGTCTCTGCGAATGTTTGTAGTGAATGATGTAGCCAGCCACCTCTGTTCCACAAGATATTGTAGGGCTGAGTTTTAGTTTTGCTGAGGTTGTTGTTTAGAAACTGAGCTGCTTTTGAGTATTAACTGTGAGTTGGATATGTAGCAGTATGAGCACAGGGCTGACTCCGGTTATGTGGAGATATAGGCAGAGGCCTGAAGGACTGGGCAGTGGTCAGAGCCCTGATGGGCACTCGCTGTTCTGGCAACCCCATGGCTGTTCCACAGGAGGTATCATAACTCAGAGTCTGGGACCCTTTACATTTAAAAACAAAATGCACTCTGGTTTCTCTTCAGATCGCACACATCTTTCTCCTTTTAAAAAACAAAACGCAGACGTCCCTCAAGAATTTCAAGTTCTCTGGCAGGCAGAGCTTTGGGCCATAAAGCTTCACTTTATTTCCTTAGTGATATCCAAAGACTTTAAGGTACAAGGTCTGCTGCAGCTGGTGTGGCTCAGGGGATTGGGTGCTGGACTGTGAACCAAGGGGTTGCTGGTTTGTTTCCCAGTCAGGGCACATGCCTGGTTTGAAGGCCAGGTCCCCAGTAGGGGACACATGAGAGGCAACCGCACATTGATGTTTCTCTCCCACTCTTTCTCCTTCCCTCCCCCTTTCTCTAAAAATAAAGAAATAAAACCTCTAAAAAAACAAGTAAGGTACAAGATCTTTCCTGGGAGGCCTGGTGCCCCTTGGCCAGATTTTGCCCTATGGCTTCACTCTGCCAGTAGAACCTGAGTGTGTCCTCACTGGCGCTGGGCCATGCTTGTGCTCCTCCTTAGCTGGCCTTCCACTTGAGAACTGGGCTTTGCACATTCTAGAGCAGGTTGGGGCCTTGGCATAAAGCCGGGCTGGAGAGGAGAGAAATCATTGATTAAGCTGCCTTAAATACAGCATTCTTCTGTCCTTCATTCTGAACATACCTAGTCTGTTCCAGTTGTGACTAATGGGAGGAGGAATCTGTGAAACAGTCACCAACAATGTGCCACCAACATGTGCCATCACAGCTGATGTGGGACCTCTTGCCAGGAGCTCATGGAGACAGTGACCTGATGCAATGGAAAGTGTGTGAGTTTTAGAGTCAGACAGAATTGGGTTCTGCTACTTTCTTGCTGAGTGACCTTGACAAAGTTACTTAACCTCTCTGAGTCTTGATTTCCTCAACCGATAAATAACGATAATAATAATGTCTATGCCACAAATTTGTGTTGAGGGCTAAATTTGCTGATCATTGTATACAAAGCCCTAAACTGGTATATAAAAATATGATATTTATTGAGTGTTTACTATGTGGAGGCCATGTTTAAATGCCTTATAAGCATAGTATGAGCTCATATCAATCTATGAGTTGTGTACTTTGTGTTTTAGATGCAAAGCTGAGACAGGAGGAGTCTGAGTAACTCAAGTAACTGGCTCAAAGTCCCAGACCTGGTAAGCAGCAGAGCCAGATTGGACCCAGGCAGCAGGCTCTGGCCCCCACATACTTAACTACCGAGCAGCGATGCCATATGGAATAAGGCTGAATGAAGAATAGCTATTATGATCACAGTGATTTAGTATTAAGTGCTTTTTATATCCATGGCGCTAAGTGTTAATTATTAGCATATTTGGATGCAACATTTATCCTTTCTTTTCCTATTTTTTTTCCACAGCCTTGGCAACAAAGGGCCTGTACTCACTATAACAGAGAATTCTGCCTTTGTCCTATCCAGCCTGGTGCATTGGGCTCTGTAAACAATAAAAGATGTGGCCACCCAGCTGCCTGTCCCTGCCCCCACGACAGCCCCGAAGGAGGCTGAGGCCTCTGTGACTGGAACCAAGCTAGGAGAGCAGCAGACAGGTACAGATCTGCAGACTGGGAGCAGGGCTCACAAAAGAGAGGTCACACTTAATAAACCTGATTAATTTCCTTGAGTGGCAACGATGCAAGCAGACAGGGGTGAAAGGAGGGACAGTAATTCATTCTGATTTGGAAGCACAGGATTGCAGCTAAAACCAACAGAGATTTTATAGAGATGCCGTCTGGTGTGGAGGGGTCTGCTGGGGGCAGCCAGAGGGAAACTCAGTGTATGGCTCATGGTGACCTAGGAAGAGTAGACCCAGAGCAGGGGCAGCCCCCACCTGCCCAAGCCGCCTAACCAAGGCACAAATCTGACCAGCACACTGGCCTGATAATTCCCTTCTAGTGGCTTCCACCACCTAAATATGATAATGATGTGGTTGATAATAAAGCAATAATAGCTTCAATTATTTGATGCTTACTGTGTGTAGGATACTTTACAGAGAGGAAACTGAGGCAGAGACCTTATGTAACCTGCCCAGTCACATAGTTATTAATGTGCAACTGAGCCTCCCACCCAGTCTGCCCTTACAGGCCCTGCGCTGACCCCAGCTGGCGCTCCAGCCCATTTGTAACTGGTTAATGGTGTGTCTCTCCCACCAGGAAGCCTCTCTGTAGCAGGAACCGTAACTGGTTCCATCTCTGCTTCTTTGCCCTCAGTGGAAGTTGACGCTGAAGCCCCTGTGTTCTCTGAGCTGTGCTGTCTGAACGCTCTCCCTGGGTGAGCTCAACCGTGCTGTTGGCTTCAGTTCCTCCCTCTCAGAGGACGACTTCTAGAAAAGGCGTTATGCTTGCCTCCCTAACCCCTCTTCCACCCGAGAGGGTTAGTCTGAGTCCCTTGTATTAATTCCAACCTTCTTGCCAGTAATTGGTTCAGGAATGGGGACATGCTCTGCTCCTGCCCAGTGAGACTGACGGGACATTTGTTGGGGGCGCTGTGGGAGAGGTGTTCTCACTTCTATGGGAGAGCCACTGGAAGAGACAGGGCGTCTTCTGCTTGGGCACGTTGTCAAGTCTGGAGGTGTCCTGGAAGGTTGTAGCTGTTGTGCTCACAGCTGAGGAGGAAGCCAGCTGCCAGGACGGCAGAGGGGAGAGTGGGAAGGGGACTCTGTCTTTGCCGGCCCTGGAGGCCTCCCTCCTGCCAAACTTCCTCCTGTACAGGGAATGAAGCATAGCCACTGAGAGCCACTGAGAACCGGCTGCCTGACGTTTGTGGCAGAAAGTATTCTTACCGATACAAGTGGTGTAGCATTATGACTTTCTCGGGCCCCTTCCTACCGAAGGGTTTCTTCTTAAATTTTATTTTATGACTGCACTGGTATAAAGATGAATATATTAATATTATGTATTAAAACATCTTCATTGCCCTGATCAGTGTGGCTTAGTTTGTTGGGCATTAGCCCACAAAATGAAAGGTTGCTGGTTCTATTCCCGCTCAGGCCACATCCCTGGGTTGAACATTTGGTCCTTGGTCTGGGTGGTGCAAGAGGCAACCGGCCGATGTTTCTCTCCCTCTCTTTCTCCCTTTCCCTTTCTCTAAAAATAAATAAATAAATAATTAAAAACCTTTGGTTCTTTTGGGAGAACCCTTTGGTTCTCACACTGAGCCTCAATCCACTGAGCCATGCCAGCCAGGGCTTTTGTGTGTGTGTGTGTGTGTGTGTGTGTGTGTGTGTGTATTCTTAAAAGTAGAAAATAATGCTTAGTTCCTAGTTTTGTTGTGAGAGCTAAATAAAATGATGCACAGGAACCACTGTGAAGTCAGACTGGTACAGTGCTCTGCTTGGGCAATTGTCCTGCCCCTGCCTAGCTTTCTGGATGGGAAAGTAGTGAAGGGACCCCCACACCTCCACTAACTCTAGTTGGGGGTGTTGGGGTGAGATAGGCTGTAAAGTACAAGGGTCTCAAGGAAGAGCATTTACATACGGGCATTCAAATATTTCCTAACGATTTGAATGAAACCCAGGAGCTAATTGCACTGGGAGTCACTGACGATGCCTGGGGAGCCTAGGGGCGCTGAGAGAGAGGAAGAGGTCGAGAGAACCCACAAAGGTGGGGGAGAGAGGCGAGCTCAGCAGGAGCACACCACATTTCTGCGAATCTCCAAATGGCCCTGAGCCCTAGAACGAAGGATCCTGGTTGCCGAAGTCTCTCTATGTTGAGCAAGCCGGGCCCCCTTCCCTACCCAGTCACTTACGCGCTGCAGGATTGGGAAAGTCACTGCTTTATGCCTCAGTTCCCTTATCCATAAAATGGAGCTAATGGACTTATTTTCTGGCTGGTAGGGGAACTGAAAAGAACTGTATTAGGTCACTTAGGCTGCCATACAAAGTACCATGGACTAGGTGGCTTAAACAACAGGCATTTATGTTCTCACAGTTCTGGAGGTCTTTTAGAAGTCTGAGATCAAAGGTTCTGCAGGGTTGGTTTCTTTCAAGGCCCCTTGCCGACGCCAGCCATCTTCCCCCAGTGTTTCACCTGGTCTTTCCTCTGTGTGTGTCTGTGTCCTAATCTCTTCTTGTAAGGACTCCAGGAATATAGGATTAAGGACCACCCACAGGACTTCATTTCACCTTCATCATTCTTTAAGGTCTTATCTCCACACATGGTCACATTCTGAGGTACTGGGGGTTAGGACTTCAGCATGAGAACTTGGGGGGGGGCATACAATTCAGCCCATAACAGAGATGTAGACCTATGTTAAGCAACCAACTTTCAACAAGCGCTTCGAGATGCTAATTACCTTTTCTCTGACCCAGGAAGAGCAGGGAGTGGCGGTGCGCTAAGGGAGCTCCAGAACTCACCCGGCTTTCAGCCTTTGGGTGCATCTGACCTTCCTAAGCTTGAGAGCAAGGACTTTGCTGTGCTCTTCCTCTCTGCTCCTTGGGGGTGGGAATTGTAATAAATCGCATCATGTCGGAAAGCAATAGGGAACTTGAGGAATTAAATTTATCTTTCATATATTGACTTAGCTTAAAAAAATCCAAAACATTGCCTTCCCAGTCACCGAAGCTGTTCAACCTCAACATCTGCTCGCAGGCTTTGCTGAAACAGACCTATAACTGGTCTGAGTAAGGACGCCCAAACTCAACCTCCCGACTAATTGCAATCGACGGAGTGTGAATTTTTGTGCCAGATGCTGGGGAAGACACAGAAAAATCTGGGATGCAGTCCCTGCCTCAGGACCTAGAGTCTCCTTGTAAGCCGGTCCGTTAGCTACAGTCCACGAGAGACAGCAGAAGGCTGCCTCGACGAGCTCCGTGGGCCTGCGGGACATCCACGCGGAGCTTTCCAGGGGCCGGTGGGATGGGTGCCCGTGGAGCTCCGAGCCTAGTCTGGTTTGGTGATAGAGATTTAGGAATTGTTAAATAGAGATGAAGCAGTCCTTTTTCAAATAGTCAAGAGAGGAATTTTTAAGAAGCCAGAAGAACTGTATTGTTAGCTAATAGCCTCTCTTGTAGATATTCCACTTATAGAGGCAGAAATGAAAACCCACAAATGCTGACCAAAGACAACATGCCAGAAAGGGCCCCCAACAAATGTCCCCTTAGTCTCACGGGGCTGGACCGGAGCATGTCCCTATTCCTAAATCACAGGGAGGTGGCTGGGGTCCTGACAAGCAACATGCTCCATCCTGGAAATGTTCCAATCTCGGCTAGCCTTCAACTTAGAGGAGCCAATACAAATTCTAGAAATAAAACAGCAGAAGCAGAAACTGAACGTAATGGCAGCTCAGAATATGAGGCTGTGAGGTTAGGTCTGGGTCAATTTTACACAATTTTTCCTGAAGATTTTTTTTTACCAGAAATGAATGCTGTTTGTACTGATGGGTTGAGAGAACATGATTAATCCATTTATTCAGTCAGCAAACGTGTACCAGGTGCAGGGGACAGTGAAGGTGTATGGGACGAGTGTGGGCTGTGAGGCGGGTCGGGTGGCGCACCGGTGCTCCAGGCAGAGGGCACGGCATGCGCCGAGGCACCGAGGAGAGGCAGCCGTCCATGATCAAGGAATGATCTTTCTCTGTGTAGTGGGAAACAGCCTCTTCAGAAAAAAATTATGGCTCATTTTCTTTTTTCAATTGTATAAGACCTGTTTGTCCTACAAAAAATATAAAGGTTGCGTTGCTCCCCCTGTCCTGTTTGGAAGGCACGGGGAATGGGCAGAGGGGAAGGAGAGTGTAAGATGTAGAGAGCAGAACTGATCTGCCCAAGAAAGTAAGAAGTGAGGAATTTGGAGTTTGGGCTGCCTGGGGGAATAGGCCTGCGCAACTCGCAGTGAGGAGAAATGAAAAGACGGGGAACCGGTCCAAGGATGAACTCTGAGGAAAATAAAGAAAGCACCGTGAGCTGGAGAAGAGGGGAATCGGTGATAAGAACAGGAGTCCTTCCCAAGGGAGGTTCAAAACATTGGGAGGGCACAGACTTCTGCATTTTGTGGGACAGTGGTTTGAGTAGTGTTTATTCGGATATTAAAGCCACACCAGCCAGGGCTCCATTTTTATATTTAAAAATAATTTAAATTAATGATATTGTAATTGATGTTCTGAATGAAAAAATTTAAAATGTATATACAAAATATAATTGCCTTGAACAAATAAAATTATACAATATAAAAGTTGTGTTGCCACTGTTCAAGGCCAAGCAGGTTCATGGTATTTGTGCAGATGGAAAAATATTCAGAGCCATTGGGATGTGTGGCAGGCTTTTATTCATTGATGGACAAGCCACACACGCCGCAAGCTGCGTGTCTATCTGCACGTCTCTTGTCATGGCCCCTGCTCCCCAGCGTGGCACCTGTCCCGATGTGTGTCTCTCATCATCCCCAACAGGGAGTCCCTACCTGTTTAAGTACTAGAGGGGAACGAAGCCAGCAAGATGCCAGAAACTATATAATATAACATAATTCTGTGCATGGGAGCTCACTTCATATTATGGGAACAGTTCATTGGACTCCGTCTCAAGGCTGTGAGAACACTGGTTATCAGTCCCCTCCAAGGCTATGGGGACACTGCTCCCCTCAGCCACCCAGACGCCTGGGCGAGGAAGCCAGACTGCCTCCACTCACCCTACATCTATATTCCTAACCCAACAAAACCAAGTTTTATATGTTTAAACTTCTCCCCAAATATTGACTTAAACACATTCCCTATTATTTAAATATTTCTTGGAATGTTGCAAGTCTGATGTACAGGTTGGAACGGTTCTCTGATTTGCAGGAGGGGCACTGTAGACAAAGGGTGGAACAAAGCATCTCTTACTGCGTCCGCTCCGCCAGGCCTGTGACGGAGACTGGATGGCCCAGGCCGCAGGCTCCATGCTCTGCTGGGCTGTGTCTTCTTCAAATTCTTCCCTCTACTCTCAGTCCAACTTGTTACTCCTGTTTAAAATTTAAAAAAATTTTAAAAATTTTAATTGTTTATGTTGTTATACCAGTCAGTGAAAGAAAAGTACTACATGATCTCACTCATATATGGAATGTAAATTTTAAAAAATTTATTGATTTGAGAGAGAGAGAGATTGATTTGTTGTTCTGCTTATGTATGTATTTATTGATTGATTCTTGTATGTGCCCTGGCTGGAAATCGAACCCACAACCTTGGCATATTGGGATGATGCCCTAGCCAACTGAACTACCTGGCCGGGGCACATACCAGCAATCATTCTCGTTTCTCTGGTCCTGGACTCTTGGTTCTGTCTTCAGTATCATGAAATGAGTAAAGAGAATACAGCAAGTAGACAGAGAGTTCAGAGCTCATAAGGGAGGTCTCAACTGGAGGCATAAATTTAAGTTCTTGTTCATTATTAAAGGTATAGATATGGATGGAATTGTATTACAAAAGAAGTTTGAGTGAGAGGTGCAATACAAATATTTAGAGTTCAGGTCAAAGAAAATGAGCCAGTGATGGAGAAAGAGAAGAAGTGGATGCAGAGACAGGAGATCAGCCGGAAGAGAGTGGTGCTACGAGGAGCAGGAGAAAGTGTTTGGGGGAAGGGAGGGACGGCTGAGTCAGATGTTCCTCAGAGAGCTGGTGGGCACTGAACCGGGTCCCTTGGACTCAGCGATGTGGAGGTTCTTAGTGGCCCTGGTGAGAAAAATTTTGGTGAAGTCTTGGGGGTGGAAGCCAGGTTAGGGAGGATGAAAGAGTGAGTAGAATGGAGGAACTAGAGAAAGTAAGAGGAGACAGTTTCTGACAGCAGCTGGCTGTTCAGAGACAGGGTGGGAGCTGGAAGGGGATATTGAATCAAGGGAGAGTTTCCCGTTTTCTGTGGAGGAGCCTAGCCTATGTGCGAGTGCTGATGGGAAAAATTCAGTGCAGGACGTATTCATTAAGATAACACTAGTTGCTACAGAAATTATCCCAATCATGCATAAAGGTTCAAACATGATACAAGTTTATGTCTTGAAAACTTAAAATTGGAAGCAGTCCTTCAAATGGTGATTCAGGACCTAGACTTCTTCCATCTTGTAGCCACCCTCGAGATGGCTTCTATGATTCCAAGCTTGCCTACATGAAGCCACGGAAGGGAAAGAGCATGGGTGATGTTCACAGGACATGTTTATGGGTCTGGCCCAGAAGTAGAGTATGTCAGTTCAGTGCAGATAACGTCAGTCACTTGGTCATACCCAGTGACACTGGGAAATTTAGTCTTGCTGGGTGCCCAGGAAGAGGAGGAAATGAGCTGGGTGAACAGCCAGCAGTCTCTGCTACAGAGGGAGAAGTTAAAGATACAGGAGACGGCGAGGGGTTGAGAGGAAGGGCTGATGGAAAGAGATTCCCTATGAAAATTTCCTCTGTCCTCTGTGAGGCTGGAAGGATTTCGGGGCTTCTGGCAACAGAGGCAAAAACAAAGTAGTTGGAATGGTTGACGATCTTTAAATATTGAGCATTTTAACCTCAAAGGAGAAACATTTAGTTCAAGCATGGAATGGCACATAAGTCAACTTTAAAAATCTACATGTAAGATTTTAAAACAAAAACCTGTCTTGACCAAAATTTCACCGTGGTTTCATGATCTTTAAGAGTTTTTGCACCCTGGCTGGTGCAAAAACCAGTGGATTGAGCGCAGGCCTGAGAACCAAAGCATTGCTGGTTTGATTCCCAGTCAGGGCACGTGCTTGCGTTGCAGGCCAGGTCCCCAGTATGGGGTGTGCTAGAGGCAACCACACATTGATGTTTCACTCCCTCCCTTCCCCATCTCTCTAAAAATAAATAAATAAAATATTTTAAAAAAGAGTTTTTGCCTTACTTGCTTTACTTTCAAGCCAACTAATCTTTGGTGATGTGTAGTGAAAGAGCAAATAGAATTAATCTTCCTACTGAAATCACTCAGCTAAACACAATTTTTCAAGGACTGGTGGGATGTAACACCCATTGTTTCCTCTTGTAGCTGCAGCGCAGAAGCAACGCCTGACACACTGAGTGTTCAAAAAGTATTTGTTGAGGAAATGAATGAGTGAGCAAATCTTTGTATTCATCATAATCATTCAGATGTTAAAAGCGGTTCCAGTTGCCTAAGTAGAAATGAATACATAACTAACACTATCTGGCAAAAAAAAAAGTCTAAATTACGTGGTATTATTTTGACAAATGCAGTGAGCTATTGTATTATTGTTTGTTTGTTCATGTTTACATTTTCTTTACAAACACATAATTTTTGTTTTACAACTGTGTGACCAGTTAGGGATGTGGCTGGTGCTGTGGATTCCCTCAACATCTGTTCAAGTCTCACTATGGTGTGTCTTCCTGGATACAGAGACTGTAACATTTGAAAGTACTTTTCCCAGACTCCTTTGCTGCTAGGATTCTGAATGAGACTTAGGCTCCTTCAATCAAATGCACTACCCAGGACCTGAAAGTGAACTGAGTTAAGAGGGGAAAAGAGGGGGAGGGTTTGAGGCATCTAACTCACTGGACCTGAGGGAAGCAGTGTGGCCTGGACCTGGAGGGTAGGTAACATCTCCCTAATTTGGCAAGTAGCTTCCTGTTGTGTAAGCATGGCATGATCCCAGAGCTAGTGGCCGCTGATGATTACACCCTGATTCAGCAGGCAGGCAGACTCTGGTGCTCAGCAGGAACTGAGGCCTTCTTCACTGGTTGGAGGTTGTTACTGGAGGATGAGCCCAAGGTCTGTTTCTTCGGCCCATGTAACAACGCTGTAAGCCATTTAATACCTTGCGATCAATCCTTTTCCGTCCAAAGGACTCGTTTTCTTTTCTCTGCCACTGACTCGAACCAAAGCAGGGGTTGAAAAGTTATTATACAGCTGACAACATGATTTATGACTATGTAGATCGTTAGAATACAGATGTACTTTAATATTTATGAAATACCACATACTCCATAGTCTGGGAGATCCAGTTTGAAACAAAAATATGTGCTCCTGTAACAATCTGTATCCTGGTTTTTAAAAAAATTCCTACCAAATTGAATTCTACTAAGGTATTCTTTTGTTGTTTGCTAATACTCTTAGGACTGTGGTTTGCATGCAACAGAATGCTACTAGAGTTAATCAAAAGGAAATGAATTCATGTAAGAATACAGATAATCTCATAGAACCCAAGGGCAGACACGCAGCAGACCTCAGGAATGGCCTGGAGCTGGGGAGCCCAGTGCTGGAGACAGCCCGGGAAGCCCTCTCACCTCTTCTCGCCATTGTTTCCCTCTGAATATCTGCTTCATTCTTTCTCACTGTGACTTTTCTCTGCATCCCAATTGACAGGGTTAAAAAAAGGCAGGGGTGGGGAGCTCTTCATGTTCACTAATATATCCTCAGTTTGAGAGGACAGACAGGCAGACTGAATCAGAAATTTCCTAGACTCAATTTCAGAATCTTTTTTTAAAAAAGTAGTGTATTTATTTGTTTTCAGAGAGGGGAAGGGAGGGAGGAAGAGAGAGAAACACCAATGAGGGTTGCCTCTCACGCCCCCTACTGGCAACCTGGCCTGCTACCCAGGCAAGTGGGAATCAAACCAATGACCCTTTGGCTCGCAGGCTGGCACTCAATCCACTAAGTCACACCAACCAAGGCTCAATTTCAGAATCTTAAGGAAAGAGTATGAGTAGCCCACTTCAGTCAAAACTGTGCAACACAAAGGATGCCTTCCCCCTTGTTTATCATGCAAAGGGCATCCCTGGAGTACAATGTTCTGTGGAGTAGACTGTGAATGAGGCCCATGGAGTTGCACCACCACCCAGAACCAATCGCCTGGAGTCCGCAGTGAGAGTCCCATCGGGGGAACCTGGCAGTAGGTGCTCTACTCTGGAACCACTGTGGGTAGTGGGAGGTGGGTCAGCAGGAAGGGGAAAGTAACCATATCTGAAGGAGTTATTGAAAGCTCAGGAGACAAGCTCACTGATGTCTATTACAAAAATTATATGCTGACTTTAAATATATTAGACCAGACATAGGCAAACTATAGCCCAGAGGCCAGATCTAGTCTGCCCCTGGTTTTTGTAAATACAGTATTATTGGGATACAACCATAGTCATTTGCTCATGTTGTCTATGACCACTCTTGTGCTAGACGGGCAGAGCAGAGCAGCCGCAGAGGAGATCACAGAGGCCATAAAGCCTACAATATTCACTGTCTGGCCCTTTGCAAAAGAAGTTTGTCGACTCCCGTGTTAGACCCCTGCTTCTCAAGATGAGGTCACAAGCCAGCAGCCAGCAATCACCGGGAGCTTGTCAGGCCTCCCTGAAGCAGAACCTGCGTTTTTTGTCCCCGTGGAGGCATTTTATTTGCAAATATGTATTATGCCTCTTGAAAAAGAATCATAAGTTTTTTTTCCTCCTTTATGTTTGCTTCTTGCTCCTTTGTGGTCCATGATGCCAGCTGAAGTTGTCATTATAAGGAAACCAAACTGATAGGACAGGAACAGATCTTTCTCTAGATCTTCAAGCTGCACATCACACCTGGGGCTGATCACTCCACACCAAGCGACTCACCACGACTTTCCCAGCTTTGTGAGCATCGATGACTTGGAACCCGTCAGTGTAACCACGCTTCATCGTCACCACTGGAAACTGGACAATGACTTTGGAGCATGGCTTAATAAGAGCCTAGTGTTCGCCTCTCTTGTTGGCACCGTTGATGCTCTGGAGAGCATCGGCCAGGACATGGTGAGCACTGTTTAGTGGCAGGGGAAGAGGGGGCATAGAACCTGCTTTTTAACAAGGTCCCCAGGTGATCTGGAGGCACAGTAAGGTTTGAGAAGCACTGTACTCAATTCCTCAGTGGGGACGATCAATATTGTTGAGACTTTCATTTAATACAAGCCTCCCTAATCCTTTTTAAAAATCCTCACCCAAGGATATATATTTTTTATTATTGGTTTTTAGAGCTATTGAGAGAGAGAAAGGTTGATTGAGAAAGAAACATTTGTTGGTTGCCTCCCATACACCCGCAACTGGGGATTAAACCCACACATTTTGTTTTACGGGGGCCGACGATGCTCCAACCAGCTGAGCCACCCAGCCGGGGCCAAGCCCCTTTTCTGATGCAGTTTCCCAGATGCATTAGACTGGTGTGCCACTGTTCCTGGATTTGAAGTAGAGATTTTTTCCTGGACCATGTCAGGGCAGAGTATCATTACCATTGGCCAGAATCAGCACAGACAAAGGGATACTGGCTACCTTTTGTCAGGTGCCTAGTTATTCATTTAGTGATGGCAAATATTTATTGAGGGAACACTGTGCCAAGCATGGGACTCCAAATGGTGAGCCAGTTGGCAGTCTCAGCTCTCATAGTGTTATGGACCTTTCGCACAGCATCTCATTTAATTCTCCCTGTATCCTACGCAGTGGGTACTGCACCCCAGGAGCAAACAGATTCAGAGAGGCTGAATGACTTGCTCAAAGTCATATGGCTGGTGAGCTGGAAACTGAACCTATTTCTGTCACGCCACAGTTTACCCTGTGCTTCTCTGAAGCACTGCCAGACAGGATTCCAGGAGATTATAATCTAAATTAAGTCTATAGCCAGAGAGCCAGTATGTTAGAGATAAGAAACAGAGTATTCTTATCTCCCACTTCCCAGATACAGCCAAGATGGTGCTGCAGACTGGGCCAGGCTGGGAACTGGAGGAGCCGAGCTCCTCTCCTAAGACCTTCTCTTCAGAAGCGACAGACCTGCCATCTTAATCTGTGAGAGAGACGGATGATTCCAGCTCAATTACTCCATCCGGACACTGGGAATGAGGGAGTTACCCGAGGTCCCAAGGTAAGATGAGAAAAGCACTGCCCTGAGGAGACAAAGGGTCAGGGGTAACGCTTCTTCCTCCGCAGGACTCTCCGGATGTATCCCACTCACTGGGTCACCCTGCCTTTCTGACCTTCCTCCCGCCTGTTCTGTGCATCCTCTCAACTGACCACACTCCTTCCTTGCCTCGATCCTCAGTCATTCCACTGTACCCTCTTAAGCCTCCATTCTGCAACCTGCTAGTAGACCTCTCCTGTGCACCTGTATCCTCTACTGGAAGAGAGGGATGGTGCGGGGACACCGGGGTGTGCAAGGTGGGGGACCAGGGCACAGGCACTTGGTGGAGAGAGGGGTTGGGCTAGACTCCCGTAGGGAGGAAGGAGGGGGGAGGGAGGAGGTGGCGGAAGTGGCTGGCTAGGAGAAGGAGGGGAGTGCAGGGATGAGAGGGGCGGGTAGGTAAGATGCTCCCTGACAGAGCAGGAGGAAGAAGATGGCAGTGAGAGGCCTGCAGGGATGAGCCCAAAACAACAGCAACATGATCATCCCCATTCCAGTCTCAACAACGGCAACCGTATGAGATAGGTACTATCATGATCTCCAACTTATAATTAAGGTAACTAGAAATAGAGGGGTTGGGCAAATTGTTTCCGGTCACCTGGCAGTCGGGTGGTGGAGCCAAGATCGGAACAGAGGCAGGCTGGCTTCCAAATTCATGCAGTCTCGTGAGGGCACCTCGCTGAAAACAGTAAGACACATTTCTCTTTAGATGGCTCTGGCTGTGGCTAGCCTGCGTGTGTTCATTTCAAGCAGTGCATTTCCATTATTAATAAGCAGAATTAATAAACAATTACCTCCATTCATCTATACAACCTAAGTCAAAGCATCCAACATAATCAGTTTTTTAAAAGGAAAACTGTCAGAATTAATATCTAGATCTAATAAATTGTTGGATTTTTTCCAGCTGATTTCTGGTCCACATTGAGGAAGAATTTATTCTAATTTTATTACCACCTTTGCATCTTGGTATTTGCACCTGTAAACAGTTCTCAGCCTCAGGGTAACACAGGTGAGCCTCATTTATTGTGTTGGGCTTTATTGAACTTCACAGATGTTTCAGTTTTTACAACTTGAAGGGCAGACCCTCTAGCAGCAAAAAGATCCCGACTTGCTTTATTGCGAGACTTGCTTTATTGCGAGACTCGCTTTATTGAGGTCGTCTGGAATAACCTGCGATAACTCCATCATATGCATGTACACGGTCTCTCGGGAGGTGGTGAGGATTCATCAGTTAAAATGCGAGGAGGATTTCCAACACCTCAGCCCAGCCAGCAGACCTTCGATGAGCAGCTCTGCTGTGGTGTGAGTAAGAAGGGCAACGAACAGGGGATCAACTTTGAGCTGTTCAAAGCGAGCTAGCCCGGCCTGCAGCTGGAAGGGCTCCAGGATAGTGTGGGTAGCCAAGAGGGATCTAGAGCAAAGGGAGTGGAGAAGGGGGAGCACGAATTGTGTCTGGGGCTTGAGGGAAGGCTTAGTGAAGCTCAAAGGCCTTCCACCAGAAGGCCTATTCTTTATTACCTTACTAACTACAGTAATCCCTCTAAAATATTAAGTGGAAAATTCCAGGAAGGCCCTCTGTCTTAGTTTGGGTTCCCCTAAGACAAGGGGGTCAAACGCATTTTCACCGGGGGCTGCATCGGTCTCATGGTTGCCTTCAAAGGGCTGAATATAATTTTAGAACTGTATCAATATAACTGCTCCTTAACGAGGGGCAAGGAGCTCTACATTTGGCCCTTTGATGGCAACCGTGAGGCTGATGTGGCCCCCGGTGACAATACACTCTCCTCACCTCAGATGGTAGCTCCCCTTCACTTTCACCACTACATTTTGCTTTTGCTCCCACCGCCCACCAAAACTGCTCTAACTAAGGCAAACTACCCCAGTTTAACCATCTGTTCCAAAAGGCCCTTTCTCCCCAACTTATAAAAATTATGGAATACTGCTACATGCAAAAGAAAACAGAGAGTAAAACAACGAACTCCCAGGTACTCACTACCCAGCTTAAGACATGAATTATTACAATACATGAAGTCCTCTTGTATCCTGTTCTTCCTCTGATTTCCTGCTCACTTTCCATAGTTAACCGCTGGTGTGAACTTAGTATTTAACATTCCTGTGTATGTTTTTATAACCTTACTATACTACATGAGGGCAGTAGGCCCTCCTTACTCACAGTTTTACTTCCCACGGTTTCAGGTACCTGTGGTCAACCAGAGTCTGAAAATATTAAGTGGAAAATTCCAGAAATGAACAATTCATAAGTTTTAAATTGTGCGCCACTGTTGCGAGTAGTGCAGTGAAATCTTACGGTGTCCAGCTCTGGTCCCCCAGGGTGGGGGTCATCTCTTGGCCCAGCACATGCGCCGCCCACCCGTTGGTCCCCAACAGCCGCCTGGATGGTCAGACGGACTGCCCCAGTGTCACGGTGCTTCTGTTCAGGTAAGCTTACTTTATTAACAGTGCGCCCAAAACACAAGAGAAGTGATGCAAGCAATTTGGATACACCCAAAAGAGGCTGCAGTGTGCTTCCTTCAAGGGAAGAGTCAAAGTTCTTGGCTTAATGAGGAAAGAAAAAAATCATACACTGAGGTTGCTAAGATCTATGCTAAGAGCGAGTCTTCTATTCATTAAATTGTGAAGGAGGAAAAGGGAATTTGTGCTGGTTTTGCTGTCACACTTCCAACTGCAAATGCGTCTCATCAGGTAGGCGTTTCATCACCTCACATCAGCAAGAAGGGTGTGACCAGTACAGTGAGGCATTCTGAGAGAGAGAGAGACCACATTCACACAAATTTTATTCTGGTATATTGTTACAACTGCTCTACCTTATTATTGCTATCAATCGCTTACTGTGCCTGCTTGATGAATTAAACCTTATCGTAGGAGTGTAGGTTTGGGAAAACAGAGTATATCCAAGGCTCCATTACTATCCGCGGCTCTAGGCCTCCACCTGGGGCCTGGGACTGTATCCCCTGTGGATAAGGAGGCACGACTGTACACCTAAGTGGTATGTGGTGTATTTACACACATTTAAATTTTGGGTGAGTGGTATCACATTACACTTAACCTCCCCCAGCTTGCTGTTTTTATTCAACATTCTAGTTTCAAGATTTATGTGTTGATGTACATTCCTGTAGTTTTAGGCTTTTTACCTGCTATGTAGTATTCCAAATGTAACCAATACTTTGAAAAAGTGCAACATTTTGGAGGTCATTTTAAAGCAGCATTATTCATTATTCTTGTTTTTCCACTTACCCCTTAAATTTATTCTTTTTTATAATATATTTTGTTAATTATGCCATTACAGTTGTCCCATTTCCTCCCTTCTTTCCCTTCTACCCTGCAACCCCCTCCCCCATTTCCTCCCCTTTAGTTCATGTCCATGTGTCATAAGTTCTTTAGCTTCTACATTTCCCACACTTGCCCTCCCCCTGTCTATTTTCTCCCCACTGTCTGTGCTACTTATTCTCTGTACCTTCTCTCCCTCTCTCCTCTTCCCACTCCCCTGTTGCTAACTCTCCATGTGATCTCCATTTCTGTGGCTCTGCTCCTGATCTAGCTGACCACCTAGTTTGCTTTTGTTTTAGGTGTGGTTCTTAATAACTGTGAGTTTGCTGTCCTTTCACTGTTCATATTTTTATCTCTTTTTTCTTAGATAAGTCTCCTTAACATTTCATATAATAAGGGCTTGGTGATGATGAACTCCTTGAATTTGACCTTATCTGAGAAGCACTTTATCTGCCCTTCCATTCTAAATGAAAGCTTAGCTGGATAGAGCAATCTTGGATGTAGGTCTTTGGATTTCATGGCTTGGAATACTTCTTTCCAGCCCCTTCTTGCCTGTAAGGTCTCTTTTGAGAAATCAACTGACTGTCTGATGGGAACTCCTTTGTAGGTGACTGTTCCCTTATCTCTTGCTGCTTCTAGAATTCTCTCCTTCATTTTTATCTTGGCTAATGTAATGATGATGTGCCTTGGTCCACCTTCTTTGGGACTCTCTGAGCTTCCTGGATTTCCTGGAAGTCTATTTCCTTTGCCAGAATGGGGAAGTTCTCCTTTACTATTTGTTCAAATAAGCTTTCCACTCATGGCTGTTCCCCTTCCCCTTCTAGTATCCCTATAATTCGGATGTTAGAATGTTTAAAGATGCCCTGGAGGTTCCTAAGCCTCTCCTCATTATTTTGAATTCTTGTTTCTTCCTTCTTTTCTGTTCGGTTGTTTCTTTCTTCCTTCTGGTCCACTTTATTGATTTGAGTCCCAGTTTTCTTTCCATCACTGTTGGTCCCCTGTGCATTTCCCTTCATTTCACTTGGTGTAGCCTTCATTTTTTCATCTAATTTGAGACCAAAATCAACCAGTTCTGTGAGCATCCTGATCACCAGTGTTTTGAACTGTGCATCTGATAGGTTGGCTGTCTCTTAGTTGCTTAAAAGTATTGGCTCTGGGCTTTGATTTGTTCTTCCATTTGAGCCATAATGTTTTTGTCTAGTCGTGCCTGTTATGTATAAGTGGCGAAGCCTTATATGTTTACCAGGGCAGGGCAATCCAGTTGCTGGGTTGTGACACTGTATGTCAGGGTGGGGTCAGAGAGGGAGCAATGGCACTTGTTCTGCTTTCTCTCAGATTTCAGTCCCCTCTGTCTCTTCTTACAAGCAAATTGGGCCCTTCTGGTGCTGGTTCCTGGTGGGTGGGCTTGTGTACATTCAAGGACCCTGTGGGTCTCTCCAACGAACTCTCCTGTGAGGCTGGGAGCTTTTCCAGCACCTCAACCCTGAAAGTTTTCCCAGTCAGTGATGTTAGGCTTTAATTCCTGTCACTGGGGCCCTAGATTGCATAGTCTGTCTGACTGCCCTTTTTTTTGACAGTTTATCAGCGCTTAAATGTGTGTCCACGGTCAGCCAACCACCTTGCGCAACTCACTGGGTCTGCTCATTTCCTCCCCCAGCCTGGGTCTGCCAACCACTGCTTTTTCCTGCCACGACCCTTCTCTGCCAGCCGCCAACTCTGCCCCTCTTACTGGTCTGGATGAATGGTTCATTGTTGTTGCACTTCAGTACAGTTCAATTTTCTGTCTGTTCTGGTTGTGTTTTTGTTTCTAAATTTTTGTTGTCCTTAAATTTGGATGTGTGAGGAGGCACAGCATTTCCACTGATGCCTCCATCTTGGCCAGAAGTTGAATTTATTCTTCAGAGTTAGTTCTTTCCCTGCTTCTGGACAAAATTTTGGGCAGGCCCATAACTTTTCTGATTACTCTTAGGTAGTAAAAAGTCTTCTGGGCTCTTTAAGTTACAAAATACATTCCACAGGCATTTGCATATGACTCTATGTCATGGGGTGCTTTTGTGAGTTCTTTGGAGACTCCCCTGCCCTAATGGACATCCCTCATTGGCATTTATCTATGTGGGTGAAAACATCTTTTCCAATTGGTTGCTAGTGACTCCTGCCTTCACCAGCCCTAGGCATCTGAGTTCCTTTACTCCTCTAGAGGTCCCTCTTGGACAGGCTCTGCGATGATCCCAAAGCAACTTCCTTTCTCTTGTGTGTGGTTCATTTGTGCATTCTTGGCCTTGACCAACTCAGAGAGCACAGGGCCCACGGTTCTAACAAGACCTTCCTACCTCTCCCCTTTCCATCTCCAGCTTTCAGTTCTTCAGTCACCCTCAGTGTGGCGTGAACTAAAGAGTTATGCACTGGCTTTAAAAAATCTGTTTCAAGTCCTGCGTGGTGACTTTGCAAATCAATTTGAAGTGAGATTAAAATATAGTTCAATTTTAACATCTGTGGCACCTTTAATTAATAGCCTATAGTTTTTTATCCAGACTCCTGATGATGAACGTTGAAATTGTTTCCAGTTTTCTACTGTCATGAATAATGCTTTAAGGAATAGTCTTCTCTTCTTTTATTTTTGTTTCCTTATACCTATGTACGCACATACGAGGTCTGTCCAGAAAGTATTCGGCCACACACTATGTAAAATAGAGACATTTATTGAAGAAGACACAAGATACAAGAAACATTGTACATAGGACAATGATGCCTCAGTCCCCTTCAAGGTAAGCACATTAGGACCTCACACAGTTCTCCCAATCACCATTAGCTGCTCCATTGTATTTTCCTGAGTCTCATCAATGGTCTGAAATCTCTTCCCTTTCAAAGATGATTTTTAGTTTTGGGAAAAGCCAGAAGTTGCAGGGCACCAAATCAGGGCTATATAGGGGCTGAGTCACCTGGGTGATTTGATGTTTTGCCAGAAAAACTCTGCATGAGACATGATGCATGAGCAGGCACATTGTCACGATGAAGCTGCCAGTAGTAACCAGTTACTCATAACTGTGGCCTTCTGAATCATTCAAATAGTTTCCCCAGAGGAATGTTCAAACTTAACACAAAATTTGTTGCAGATTCGTTGTTCTACTAGCTCAGTAGTCTTGAATGCGGTGGCCACAAGGTACACATGCTCACTCAATGGAATCTACTGCCCCCATTGACTAGTACAGTGAAGTTGTCATTGTTCACGTCTGTGCATTCCAGTCCACTTCTCCTTGGCTGCCAGGTTACACTGATGATGTGCCTTTTCTTTAAGGTTTTATTTATTTATTTTAGAGAAGGGAAGGGAGGGAGACAGAGGAAGAGAAAGCATCAGTGTGTGGCTGCCTCTTGTGCCTCCTTCTAGGGACCTAGCTGGCAACTGAGGCATGTGTTGTAGACTGGGAATTGAACTGGTGACCCTTTGGTTCACAGGTCGGGACTCAATCCATTGAGCCACACCAGCCAGGGCTGATGTGCTTAACAGTGGTTGGACTTTTTCTGGACAGACCTCGTATATACACAAGTTTATTTTGCATATATATCTAAGACTATAATTGCTTGGCCACAGGATATGTGCATTTTTATTTTTATTAGATAATGTCAAATTGCTTTCTTAGATGGTTTTAGGAGATTTTACTCTCTGCAGCAATGTATGATCATTCCAATTTCTTCACATCTTCTCCAAAACTTTTTATTGCTAGACTTTTACATTTTAACTAATTTGATTTGCATTTTGATTTTCAGATTTGTTAATCTTTTATTTTGTGTTAAGAACTTTTGGAGTCTTGTTTAAGAACTCCTACAGTATTCTGAGGTAAAAAATATTCTCCCTTGTTGTCTTCTAAGAGAGTTATTTATTTTTTAGCATGTCAAGTCTTTGACCTACCTGGGGTTGGTTTTTGTAAGTGATGAAAGGTACAGATCTACTTTTTCCCCATATGGGTAACTAATTGCCCCCCAATTATATATTCAATAACCTATCATTTCCCCCACTGATTTGTAAGGCTCCCTTGCTATATGTCAAGTTTCCATTTAGGTGTAGGTCTGCTTCTGGGCTTTTAATTCTATTTCTGTGTACGCACTTATGTCTTTATCTTACTAGACTTCTTGGCATGGGATCCTGCTGACCCTCTCCTAAACATTAGACTCTTCCCCACTAGGTTGTGAGCTCCTGAGACTCTATGTGATTCATCTTTGTAGCCGCCCACCCCGCACAGCGCCCACTAGTCAGCCCGAAGTTGCTTGAGAAAATGTCTGTGCCCTGGCCGGCCTGGCTCAGTTGGTTGGAGCATCATCCCCAAAAATGAGGGGTTGTGGGTTCATCCCCTGTCAGGGTGTGCGCAGGAGGCAGCCCATGGATGTCTCTCCCCCTTTATTTCTTCCCCTCTCCCTCCTGTCTAAAATCAACGGGCATGTCCTCGGGTGAGGACTAAAAAGAAAAGAAAATGTTTGTGACAGAACTATTTCCACTGTGCCCCATGACACTTAGAGCAGTCATTACATCTTACCGTAATTACTAGTGAAAATGCCCAGTGCGCCCCTGGGGGGTGCGGTGAGCTCCAGGAAGACAGGCCGAGTCCGAGTCATCCTCAAGGCTCAGCATTTGGAACACAGTATATGCTTAATAAGTACTGGTAAGACGGATGTTCAGGGCAGGAACATTTAAAACTAAATTGCTTTTTTTCCGTAACTCTTCACCAAAATGTCGGCTGGACCATTCCAAGGGAAGTTTGGTCATCTTTGTTAGGAAGGTGTTACCCAATCTATTTACGTACAGAAAAAGTACATGGCTGTAATGGTGTAAAAATGACTAAATAAGGAATGTGAGCATCACTGGATGAAAAATTTAAAGCTAAACTATTTCTCATAAATAATACAATACAGGCATCAATTTCCTGTAGCCAGCTACAGTAACATACATTTAGATAGTATTAGTCCTATGCCTAAAGCATCACTGCTCAGAAAAAATCAGAGGAGTAACTGAAAAGTCCCAAAATCCAGCGAGTGGAATTGGGAGAACTCCAAGAATGGGGTCGAAAGCGGACTGAGGGTCCAGCGCCAAGAAAAGGAGAGGCAGGGCCTGAATGGGAAGAGAGAAGGGGGCAGGCCATGCAAGACTTAAATAGAAAGAAGTCTGGCAATTAGGAGAGAAAGGAAGTAGTTTGACATCCCCACCTGCCTGGCAAGGAGGATGAGAACCTGGCAGGGGGAGGACAGGTGACGAAGCAATTACAACGGATCTTGCCTGCCATTGCCTGGGCTTTGGAGATAAGTTGATGAGGTTTGGATTTAATAAATATTAAAATTCTAAGCACACTTAAGAACTGCCAAGGGAGGCAGTGCAGCCACGGCCCTGTGAGTGGATTTCTAAGGCTAGACTAGGTGCCCATCTATTATGGATGGTTTGAGACTAACACAGTCATCCTCCTACTACAGAGAATTTAATGACCCTCAGGCCTTCCTTCCAAACTTCAGAAAGTCTGGGGTAGGTGGGAAGAAAAGCTAAATGGTGCTAACTTTCATTCTGCTATTTCATCACAGATTCCCTGCTGTTAGTGCAGATACAATTGACATGCATTTTCTCTAAGCAAAGGAAGAGATTTTAGTTATCTTTTCATGCACATTGCTGTCCAATCTTTATTCACCTTTATATATAGTTATTGCCCTGCATTTAAACACAGTAAACTTCTATTTAATAAGCTGATTTGGAATTTGCGATAACTTGAACAGGGGCTACTCTCCATTTCATTCTGAAAATCATATCTTTCCATGCCTCAGACCACTAGACCACTGGAAAATTCATCAATGTAACAGTCTCCTTAATTTTTATGATGTTTATTTCCCACCCTCTGGCACTCATGTGTCTTACATAAGCATCTAGGTTGTTGGCTAAGCAACTTCTTGTTCATAACTTTTTGTTGGGTACAGTCAGCAAGATGTCATCAAGAGTGAGTCAACTGTCTGTGGAAGCTGGTTAGGTGATATAGTCCAAGGCCCTGCAGCCTAGATTATAACAGAGAGGATTGACCCAGACTGAAAGTGCACAGCTCTGGTTGTCTTTGCACTTGCACACACGTATACACATACTCCCCCACCCCACCCGTGGGGAAAGAGAGAGAGACAACTACCTTATGTCAACAGTGGAATGCTCCACCTGGCCCCTGCCGTTCTTTTCACACATTGAATGCAGGGAGCCCATTTCATTGGCAGCATTTCTGACTTGCAGAGATTGGCCACTACAGAGTCTTTCAATGACTCTAGTGCTCCCTCACCAATGTATTCCTTAAAATCTGGGTTAAAGGCACATCCTATATTTTTAGGAGACCACTGTAAGGGATCATTCTGCCATCTGCAAACCAGAACACCTATCCTCTGCCCTTTTAAACTACTTAATCTGGCTTTCATTCATTCCTATCATTCCAGTGCTCTTATTAAGATTACCACTAACCCCCTGATGCTATATCTAAGGGCCACCTCAGCCTTCAGCAGCATTTCACAGTTTCTGTTCTCGGCTTCCCTGTTGCCATTCTTCTCTGGAGTTCCTTGGTCATCTCTGACCACTCCTGCTCTGTCTCAGGGCTGGCTCTCCCTCCACCGCATCCTCTCCTGGTAGGGTACCTAAAGGCCATTTCCCCAGTGCGTGTCTTTTCTGGCTGCAATAATCTTTCTCCTTAGGTCATCCCATACATCTCAGGTCTTTACTTGGGTTGTTCTCTCTGCCTAGAATACTCCCCGTCACCTTGCAAGCTGCTAATTTCTATTATTCTTTGGATCTCAGCCTAAACGTCACTTCCTCAGAAAAGACTTCCTTAATTCCATAGCCTAAGTTAGGAAACCTTTTCAAGCACTCTGTATTTTTCCTTTATAGTAGTCACATTTCTAGTTACTTATTCCATGTCTTATTTCCCACTAAATTGTAAGCAGCTTGAGAGCAGGGGCAGTGTTAATAGCTAATATAATGCCTAGCATGTAGATGGTGTTCAATAAATACTAAAAGATTGTTTATAAATGAATAAATGGTTAAAGGGTCAAATTGGATTTCATTCCAAACTGCTGAACAACCTTCACCCAATTTCATTTGTTGACTAATCTGTACATGACCCATAATTTATGATATCTCCTTTTATCATATTATATTTTTATACACTGTAAGTCTATTTCTCGGCAACATCCTCAATCCTATTGCTCTATCTACATGTAATTATGCCAACATCATGATTTTTTTAAATAAACTTTTATTTTGGAATACTTTTAGATTTACAGGAAAATTGTGAACAGAGTATAAAGAGTTCCTGTCCACCCTCACCCAGTTTCCCCTGATGGTGACATCGTACATTTATTTGGCGTATGTGTCAAAACTAAGAAACTAACATTGGTACGTTATAGTTAACTCAATGCAAAACTTTGAGTTAACTTGAGTTCCACCTGTTTTTCCAGTAATGTCCTCTTTCTGCTCCGGGATCTATTCAAGGGCACTACATTGCACTTAGTTATTGTGTCTTCTCAGTTTCTCTGGCCCGTGGTAATTTTTCAGTTTTTCCTTGTTCCTGATGATCTTGATGTTCTTGAAAAGCACTGACTAGGTATTCTGTAGAACGTCCCCCAGGCTGGGTTTGTCTGATGTCTTTCTCATGATTAGACTGGGTTTATGAGCTTTTGGAAAGAATGTCAGAGGTGAAGTGCCCTTCTCGAGGTAAATGTGACGTTACTGATATAATGTCAGCATTTCTCACTTGGTTAAGGTCATGTTTACCAGATTTCTCCACTGTAAGTTACTAGTTTTTCCTTTCCCCGCTCTATTTTACATAGAGTTAGTATAGCCCACTGTCAGAGGGGAGAGGACCGGAATTAAGCTAAATATCTTAATGGGGGATGTATATTTGCATACATTATTAGGAATTCTTCTGAAAGAAAGATTTGCTACTGTTTTATAGATTTTAACACATTTAAAACTTCCGTGAAATGCTAATCTTCACTCATTTTTTATTTTACATTCTCTCAGGAAATATTAGAATGATATTTAAATCATGTTTTAATTAAAACATTAATTTGATGATAGACTGGGATTTCACTTAACAATACATTCGTTGGAGAAGAGCTGACATCCAGGTGTACCTGGCTCCATTTAGTCAAATCTTCCTCTATTTCTCCAGGCATTCTTACGTACTGATGACCGAATTCTGGAAGCACGTAAGCAGGTACGCAAAGGTCTGTTTTGAAGTCAGACGCTGCAGTCCTATGACCTGACACTCTGTCTGAAGAATGTTGAAATAATGTCCAGGCTGCCCCAGGGAAAAACTTATCAGAGATAAACTTCAGGTTGTTACTGAATCTTGCTATGTTAAAGTAAAATGTGTAGAAAACAAGATTACAAAACCCAGAATGAGGTTTGGGGAAAGGCTGGCAAAAGTTGCACATTCCTTGAGGTCAGGGACCAGGTCTGACTCATCTGCACGTCTCCACTACCGGCACATGCTGGCCCATTTGAGCACTAACGGAATAAACGAGTCCGTCAGCCAATAACTATTCAGAATATCTTAGCCTTAAACTCTTGACCACACCAAAGGTACATTTTGGTCATTGTTATGATTCATCAGCATCATGGATGATGCATTTTCCATGCTGATATCACGTGAATGACTTGTCACTGGATTTTTCATTAGTGTCAACAATATTTCACATTTAAGTTTAGATGATGACAGAATCGCTAACAGTGACATAAATTTAACAGCATTGAAAATATGCTTACTATTAGTCAAACACAATGAAATCTAACTCTACAGACTATTATGTTTAAAAAGCAGAATATAAAATAACATCCAGACCATGATGATAATGAAAAAATGAATAAAGTTTATACTTGGTAACAGATATATGTTGTTTATGCTGTTTAGCATCTATTCTTTTCTTAAGAGACATATGTTTTGTTGTGAAGGAAACCACTTCCCACCAGTGCTCAGCCACGGGTGTGGATCCTGACAATTTAGCTCAATCTGAACTTCATCTCCAAGGCCGTGGTGGTTTGTTCAGGGAAGGATGATAACCAAATCACAGGCCATTTTGGTAGGGCTTGATGAAGTGTGAGGATGTGGGATCTAGGACTTCTGCAGCTGTTCTGTCACCGCATGGAGAGAGCCTGGAACCCCCTAAGGTCACCCTGGGGAGCCTGAAGATACAGCAACACAGCGAGGAAGAACAGAGTACATGGAAGAAACTCGGCACTTACTTGGTGATTCAGTTTGCACTTTTGGGTCAGGCCTCATCTGAAGCTAGGCTTCTCAGCAATTCCTTTATTGTTTAGTTATTTGCAAGTTAAATACCTAAGAGAAGTACAGGCAAGGACTTAAAGGGAAAAAGAAAATAAAAAGAGTTTTAATTTGTTATAGTAGTGAGACTGAGAGTAATTTTTCCTTCTTAATTTCTACTTATGCTTATATAACTCATAACTGACAAGGGAATCTGGATGTTTAAAAATATCTCAAAAGATTAAAGGCCTCAATAGGCATAGTATTGTAAATGTTGTGTATTTGCAACATAGTAGTCCCTATAAATATTATGACAGTTCTTGTAGTTCTGTTCTGTATTAAACATGAACAAGTAGGGGGCTCAGTGGTAGACCACATGCTCTCAGAATGGAAACAAGGCTGTTTCATAAATGCATATGAATGTGCAGCTTATCGGTGGTCTAGCATGCAGCACTGTTCAGTTCTCAATAGATAAAATGGAAACTGTAAGAATTAAATCTGGGTTGATCAATTTTACCTAGTGTCAGTACCCTGGAAGAAGAGAATAAGGCTGCATGACAAACACACACTTCCTAAGTAATCACGCTTCTTCATTTTCCTCTCTGATCCCTGTATGGCCACCACCTGTGCCAAACACCAACCCCTGCTCTCTGGGGTCAAGGGCCAAGCCGCACTCTCTGGCATCCTCCTTTGTAAAGTAGGACGCAGAGTAGTCCCTCACCTCTCTCAGCTGTCAGAGAGCTGCATTTCAAAGATCCTCTTGGTTTTTGATTACACAGAAGAGGAAGAATACAAGACACAAGAAACACTCTAGGGACAGAAAGAGGAGTGAAAGGTGTTGAGAGTCTTCTTAAGTGGAAATGCTTAAAGCGAAGGAGACTAGGAAATGACAAAAATACTTGAAGTCTTCACAAAGACTAAACAATTTATAAAGGCACCACAAATATCTTTGGTGCCTTTGGATTTTGTTAACACCGTACCAAAAATACAGTGTAAGTAAATTCACTAATAGAAGTAACCTTGGGAGTGAAGAAAAGACAAGACCTTGCACTTTCAGTTCCTCACTTTGCATGTGGATGTTCATCAGTGAGCCTTTTGGGGAGCTGAGGCGCCGAGCCCCTTCAAAGCCTGTGTGTCCATCCCAAATGGCCACCTCACAGACCACTTTGAGGTGACATTTTTGAGTTTCATCCAATCAATTTGATTCCAGCCCCAAAGCCTTTATCAACTCTCACTGAATCAATATTTCTATTAATATCTATGTTGAAAACTCATAAATATTTAGGTTTTGTGCAAAAACCTGCACTGTGTGTGAACTAAAACCTGATTGAATAGTGACTAGTTTTAGTGAGTTATGGAAGTTGGAGGAATCTGAAAATGTGAGTTTTTTTGCTGGTTGTTTACAAAGTTTCACATTTTTAACAACATAATTATATCACTAAGATCATGCCTCTCCTCCATCCCTTCAGCATCCAGATTTCTGCTCTCAGAACAGCACATGACAGCAGTTCAGATTTTATGCCAGTGTTTGACGAGCATTTTTTGAGTGCTCCGTTTGCTCAATCCTTGACTTCTGAGTAGTCACAGTCTCCTAAGAAATATGGGATAAATTACTATGTTCATACAAAGCAAGAGACATAAGAAGACTATGCTGTCTTAGCCTAGAAGAGGGAAGGCTTTCGAGGCCACAGTCAGAACAGAATAAGTGGGAATTACTCAAGTAAGAAAGGGAAACAGGGCCTTTTGAGGCAGAGGAAGCAGCATGTACAAGACTTGAAAATTAGTGTTCATGGAACTCCTGGGTACCTGTGGCTAATTTAGCAAAGCCAGGTCGTAGCTGGAGGGCGGGGGGGACAGGGCGAGGCAAGGGATAGTGGCAAGAATAGCACTTACTCATTCATTGTTCTTTAAACTGCACAAGATCCATTAATGGGTCATTATAACAACATATTATTTTGAAAAAGGGTGGACTAGAAAATACCAGAATGCTTTACTTGTAGTAAGGGTAAGTATTGGTATGTGAATGTGTCTTCATAGTTATACATGCATGTGTATATATGTATACCAGGTCATGATGTAACATGTATCTCTTCCTGTGGGACATGGTCCAAAAAGTTTGAAAGTCCCTGTTTGTAGTATAGAACATTTTATTTATGGTTTACGAGGTGAATAGCTTTTAGTTATCCTGTTGTTACTACATGGCCCTGTCTCCATTTTTTATTGTCATTTACTTATTCCTCAAATACTTATCAAGTGTGAATTTTATGTCCAGTGCTAGGAGACACCCTGAAAGGAATGCAAAGTCTGTGGGAGACAGACAAGGGAAAGAGGTAATAAAAGCTGCTGTTTATCACAATCCTCAAAGTGTGTTTTGTAAACCACCTACTTTGGAATCCCTAGAGGGAATTGCTTATTAAAACATAGGGAATGAATGGCCCTGGCCAGTGTGGCTCAGTTGGTTGGAGTGTTATCCAATCTTTTAAAATCTTTTAAAAACTTAATTTCTTGGAACATTGGCTAATAACATTACATACATTTTGAGACTCATTTCTTGAGTGCATGTTGGAAGCCAACATTGAGTTCAATGCATTTTGCTCAGCTGCGAGTCTTTTTTCAGTTCCTTCAAGGATCCAACATTCTTGTTTTTTTAAAACAACATTTTAAAAAGATTTTATTTATTTATTTTTAGAGAGAGGGGAAGTGAGGGAGAAAGAAAGGGAGAGAAACATAAATTTATTGCCTCTCATCTGTCTCCAACTGGGAACCTGGTCTGCAACCCAGGCATGTGCCCTGACTGGGAATTAAATCATTGATAACGTGGTTCACAGGCTGGGGCTCAATCTACTGAGCCACACCAGCCAGGGCTAAAGCCAGTTTACTGAGTTCAAAAAGTTATTGACATACAAAAAGTTGTTTGACTTTAATACATATAATTTGATGGGTTTGGAGATAAGTATGCATCCATGAAACCATCACCACAATTTATGTTATAAACATATCTACCACCTCCAAAGGCAGGACTCTATGGAAACTAGCCTTGTTTTGCTTGGAAAGCTGGCAATAACCTGACTGGGGACAGATACCTTGCAAGGTAATGTCCATACATAAGAACCACCACAGTCATTCTTGGTTGCCTCTAGAACCATAGGCAGGGTCAAAGGTCAGTCTGAGCTGCTATCATTACCAGAAATAGGTAGGCAGTACAAAGTGGTGTCTCGGTATCACTAGAGAGTCTAGTACACAATATGACCCAGAAAGGAGTAGCCACTACATTCAGTGAGTTATTACAAGGTTAGCTAATGTATATAGTATCAGCAGAAATATGTGTCAGAGTAGATTTTAAGGCAAAATATAACTAGATGAGGGAGAATTCACTGGATATGCAGTTGCTTACTAGAGATTCCAGATTTACTGTGTTAATTTGTGCAAATGGAAGTGTCTCTGACAGCTTAATGGGTTGGTTGACTAAAATTTTGACTCATTGGCCTGTGTTTGGTGAGGATAAGATACCAGAGCTTCACTGGCATGAAGTAAAGATGGGAATCCAGGGACTTAAGGAGATGGGGAGGTTGAGTGCATCTATCATGTGCAGACTGCACACTCATCCCCCACTGAAATTCCTGAGGAGGCCTGAAAGGCACTCCTGTCACTAAGTCGTTGAGAAATACATCAGTGACAAAGGTATACTAAGGCATGGAACGTTACATCAGAGAGGTCTGTGGTTGCTTTCCTTCATGGGAAACATATGGCCAGGCAATGATGGGTCCCAAGTAGCAGAGGTCAAGTGGCAGCACTTAACCGTAAAAGACAAAGTGTGTGTGTTTACTGTAAAGGGCAACAGGGTTTTAGCAGTAATAAGAATACTTATTGGCCCATAGGGACCTTTGGTTGTGGCTAACCGATCATGATGTCCCATGTAGTCAGATAGATGAACAGCCTGGTCTGTGGCTGTTGGCCAAAAACCTGACTTGAGTTACCACAGTAAAAAGTCATGCCTTGCCCTGATCGGTGAGGCTTAGTTGGCTGGGCATCATCCTGCAATATGAAAGGTCATTGGTTCGATTACTGGTCAGGGCTCGTGCCTGGGTTGTGGGTTCAGTCCTTGGGTTGAAGTGTGTATGAGCAGTAATGGATTGATGTTTCTCGCTCACATCGATGTTTCTCTTCCTCTCTTTCTCCCTCCCTCCCCATCTCTCAAATAGATAAATAAGTAGATAAATAAGAATGTTCAAAAAGTAATACCTCTTGCTCAATTTCCCGACTTAAGCCCATTCACAAACGTGGAGTCTGATTGAGTGGGCGGCTTCTTTCCCTTGAGGATGATTCTGCAGCACTGCTGCATGAGCTCATCATAAATCTTCCCCAAGGCCTTGTTCAAAGGTACCTTCACTCATTTGCTAAAGTGGCTGTGCACTGGGAAAAAAGGAATATCGAGACCTTTCAGGTATTAAGACACACTGCCTCTGAACTGATGCTAATTACTGGGGATCTAAAATGACACTGTGTTTCACAGTGGGAGTTATGGTTGCTAGGGGATAGAGGGAGTCTTAGCCTAAGTTAAGGCAGGACCAGTTGATTCACAGACATGTGCAACCTTTCATTTCTTGAGTGCCTGAGTGTGCAATTAGAATAAACATGTTTATGAGAGCCACTGTGGTAGAAAGGCTAACCGTCTCCACCAAAATAGCAATACTGCGTCCCTGTAGGAACTGCAGACACTAATGCGACCACCAAAGACCTGAAGCATGCTGGGATACTGATACCTATACATCTACATTTAACATAACTGTCTGGCCTCTGCAGAAGTTGGATGGATCTTGGAGAATGACTGGATTATCATGTTAGGAGAAACACCATCAATGAATGAGGTTCTGCCTTACAGCATGCCGTTTATGCTTTGGCTCAGAGACCATTGTGTGGTGCTGTCTGCTCCATAATCAGAATCCGGAAATCAAGGGGTAGAAGTGGGAGTGGCTTCTCTCACAATTAATACCTAATAACCCACTCACAGGACTTTTGCTTCCTTTTTCAGCTACTTTGAGGTCTGCAGGTTTGGAGATCTTTGTTTCTAATGGGGAATATAGTAATGGTTCCACTGAATTAGGATATGCAACTCTATTTGGCTCTTTGGGCTTCTTATATCACTGAACCAGCAGGCAGGTAGAAGAGTTACTCTACTGGATGATCACGTACTGATCACCATGGGCACATCAAGTTGTTGCTATACAGGGGAGCAAGAATGATTCTGAAACAAGGGGATTCCTTGGGCTACCCTGAATACTTCCACAACCAAGCAAAGGTTATGGAAAACCACAGCAATCAGAAAAGGCAGGACTATTGAGGACACTTCCAGCATGAAGGGTCAGGTCATCCTGTTTCATAACAGACCAGAATGCTTGGTGTCGTTAGTGGAAGAAGGAAGCCATAGATATCAACTACAGTGTCATGGTCAATTACCAAAATCAGGACTGTAGTAGATTTGCCTCCTTCCTCTTCACTTATTATGTATATATTTAGTTGTATATTTAACTCTTTTATTCTCCTCTCTCCTCATTACTTTTCTATACAAGTTGCTATAGGTTAACTTTACAATTGTGTCTTTAGGTAGCAGAATATCCAGTGAGACTGTGACAGAATTTGAGAAGTAATTAATATAGCCAATGATGGATGTAATGACTTTAAACTCTGTTTCTTCCCGTTTGCGGGGACAGGGTGATAATTTCACTTTTACAAAGAATAGCTGTATTCTTAAGGTGGAAACATAGAGTTGTCTTACTGTTTTATGGAAGTGTGTGCAGGGAAGGGTGCATATGAAAGCAAAAGGGATGAACTATACACGTTATGCATTTATTGCTTCCTAGATCTAAATGAGCTCTTCTTTGTTCCATTTTTGATGCTGGACCCTGTAAACATTTTTACTCTGTCAATTGGCTTGATACTTTATCAATAGAGAGTTCTGGAGGGACACTGCAAGGCCATAGGATAAAGTGACTTTGTTTCCTTGATCCAGTCAGCTGTTTTTCTGACAACATGACAGAGGACTGATAGTGTTCACCTCAGCAGTCCTCCTGGGCCACTGTGACCTGCATTCCTCAGCCTATTTCTCTTCCACCCAGCAGGCTCTCCTACTGGCCAGTTACAACCAACCTGTACCCTGTACCCAAGTTTATCCACCACCTGTGGGGTAGTCCTACAGACTGTATCCAGCCTGCTTCATAATTTAACAAGTTTCTTTGCCATCTCTTGGGCCATTCCTACGAAGCAGCTCTGATGGACCACCTCCAGAAAGGTCTGCCTCTTGGCTCAGGAGTGGGGCCCTGCTTAGGTCTTTGTTCTTTCCTTGTCCATTCTTCCTCAGCCTTAGAGATAGTAACTATTTTTGCATCTGTGACTTGTATACCTCTTAAGTCCCTTTTACCCTTTTATTAGTTAACTTTTTACTAGTGAACCATTCTTTATATTAAATTTTCCTCATCCTAACTACTGGTGTGGTTTCCGTTTCCCTGCTGGACCCTGACTCATAGAAAGTTGAATTCTTGTGCCCTATTAGCAGCTTGAAATGGAATTCCCATGTCTTAATCCTTTAATGTGAGATTTTAGATTGTTTGCATCTATCATAACTGACGTTTATTTCTCTTTTGGATACCTTGCTTTATGTATGTTTCTTACGTTCCTTAACATTTCCTTTATTTACTGTTTAGTCCTTTTATTAAACTGAAACTTCCTATTTGGAGATGATATTTGGAACAGAGACAATGTACTTATGCTGTTTTTTCTTTTTAATTCAATGGTTCTTTGTCCTTAGCCTAGAAAGGACTCTGGACTAACTGCATAGTTCAAATAACATCTGCCATTTACCAGTGATATTACTCTGGGCAAGTTCTTTAACTTCTAAGTCAGTTTTCTCATCTGTAAAAATACATAGAAAGAATTTATCACAGTGCCTGATGCCTAGTAAGTGCTCATTTTATGGTAGTTGTTATTATTTTTCTTCATATTCCCCATTTATCTCCATTCTCTCTCTGCCATAGGATATTTGAGGATGTTGAAAAATGTTTTTGGTCACATTCTGTGGTTTGCTTCAAGTCCAGACATTTTCTGGGAAAAGAACCTGCATTTAGCTCACGTTTGACTTCTGGCATGCACATATCTGTCTGCAGGACAGGATTGGAAGGAGACTTCATAGACCTTCACAGAGAAAAACATGCTGAAGGAAGAAGTCTGGTGCTGGGCGCTAGACTGAGTGGCCAGCCCTGGGGAGTTATTGCAGTAGTAGGTGCAGGTGTGGGGAAGGTCGTGCTGACCATAATTTAATCCCGCTCTCTCCAACCCCTTCTGGAGTGTTTACCTATTTTGGAAAGTTGTGGGCGGAATGGAATAAAATCCTGCACGCTGGGGGCCCATCAGCTCTGCTGAGCTGCTGGTCCTAGATAGCAGAATGTGGTCTATTGAATGGGCAAAGGGGGCGCCACTGGAGGTTGAGACATGGGCCCTCTTGTCTGGGTAGCTTGGGGGGGGGCAGTATTCTGAAGGAAGTCAGCTACCATAGAGACAACAGACCGTGACCAGAAAAGTAGAAGAATATATGTTTACCTTCTAATACTATACACATACACCTTGTGTTATAGTTATTTATGCTTATGTGTCCTCATTTCTTTCCTTCCCATTCAATCCTTAAGAAACTAAAGTCTGGTGTATGACCCACCACAATATTGAACCTGAATCTCTTAATGGTCAAATCCAAAATCGTTTCTGTCCTTACCCTATTTCACCTGTTCAATTTTTTGTCCTAAGTAGTCTTTTCAATTTCAGTCTACTTACACCTGGATGTCTCACATGCTCCTCAAGCCTAATGTCCCCAATGAACTAGTTATCCTTTCCTTCGAATCTTCTACTCCTGATTTTTCTGTTTTGGTTATTGAATGTAACTTTTGCTATGTAAGCCAAATTAGAAATGTGGGAGCCATTTTCTACTTTCTTTATTTTCCATCAAATTTTCTTTATTGTTCTAAGCCTGCCTCATTTATATTCTAAGTAGCTTTCAAACCTGCTTCCACGGTCTTTTCTATACCATTTTAATAGCTTTGGGACCATTGTCATTGCCATTATTCTCTTTCCTCTCCACACTATTATTTACCCTACTGCAACCTCTACCCCACCATCCCCTTAGGATACAATCTAATCTGTTCATTTCCTACATAGAAATAACTGCTGGCTCCTAAGTGCCGACAGGATAAAATTCAAGCCCCCCCCTTTTTTTACTGGGTAGTCCAAAACTCCTCAGGCTTCGGTCACTTCAAACTTTTTGCCACAGCACTTTTAAATCTAGAACTCATGTGCCTCAATTTTGAGAAATTTTCTTGAATTATGTTATTAAAGATTCCCTCCCTTTCCTGTCATGGCTGTTATTATGATGTTATGACCAGTTATCTAATATTTTCATCTTTTCTTTCTTATTTTCCATCTTTATCTCATTTTGCACAATTTTTGTGATTTCTTCCAGTTTATCTATGAATATTTTGATTTCTGCTATTATGTATTTAATTTCCAAGATTTTTTCTTTTTCATTTTAATTTTATTTTAAAAATTTATTTTAAATTTATTGTATTTTTTCTATTGCCATTTATCCCCCCATGCCCTCTTCCACCTCCACCCACCTCCCTCTCTTTTTTTTATTCACATACAACATCACTGCAGTTTCAGTGGTACAACATAATGATTCGACGTTTGTATATATTGCAAAATGATCACCACGATAGGTCTAGTTAGCCTTCATCACTACACATGTTCACATAGTTTTGTTTCTTTGATGAGAACTCTTCAGATTTTCTTTCTCAGCAGCTTTCATGTATGCAATCCAGCATTACTCACTCCCGTCGCCATGCTGTGCGTTACATTCCATGACTTACCTATTTTGTAACTGGAAGCTTGTACCTTTTGACTCCCTTTACTCCAAGAGGTTTTTTTTTTCTCCACTGAATTATTCTTTTATTGTTTCATTTATTAGTAACTTCCTATTCTGCTTTTTTTTTATGTGTTATTTTCTCTTCTTTTTGAAGAATTTCTTCTACATGAGAGGTTTTATTTCTCTGGGTTGTTTTTTTTGTTTGTTTGTTTGCTGTTTGATTGTTTTGAGCTACGTCTTTCACATCGGAGGCTTCTTCAGAGATATGAGATCTTTCTTTGTTGCCTGCGCATGATTACAAGTTGAAGAGCTGATTGGAAGCTTGAGCATGAAGTGGGGCGTTGTTGACTCTGAGTCTCCCCGCGGACAGACTTGGATATGTCATTCATTGGGAAAATTCCTGTTGTTGGTGTTTCTAGGTCTTTCTCTTGGGCTAGTCGGGTTCCCAGAAAAGAGTTGTATCTCCGGCCCGAGGAGCAGAGGTCCAGTGACAGCCAACGTCCTGGGAGTCGTGTGGGAGATGGGCCAGAGGAGCCTCAGCATTTAGTGTACATATGGTCATTTGAACTCCCCGTTTCTGCAGGTACCCAAGCCCTTAACTACCTGGCATTCCCTCAATCCACGGTCCTCATATCCTCACCAAAAAATCAGCTTCCTGATCTCTGCTGTGACAAGGGAGGGATAGTTATTCAGCCACATGGGATTTGGGAGATCTAGGGAAGTAATCACTTCTCAAATAGCTTTCATTCAATCCTCCTCATTTTAGCACTCTCCTTTATCCCTAGTTTCAGATACGATTGGTGCTGCCAGTTTCCCTTAATGGCTGGACTCCAGGGCATCAATAAGATGTGGGTGAGGAGGTGGAGACCTTTAAGTACATCACTTTTATTCAAAACATGTGACTAATGAAAAGAGAGTGTGAAATATAACAGAAGTTAGGGGTAACTGAGGCATCAAGTGGAAAGTCCTTTCCCCTCAGGATAAGAGATTTTGCACATATTGAAAGGCAGAGTGAAAAGACCCAGTGAAGAGGAAAAAAATGAGAGAGAACATCTGAAAATAGGGAATAATTGTGGCAGGAAGATCTTAAAGGACCCAAAGACGGTGGTATTGAAGGCATGGGCAGAGAGCTTGACCTTGGTAGGAAGCAGAATGAAAGGAAGGCAGAATGTTGTGATCCTTAGAGATGGAAAGGAGGACAGGCGGAGACCTGCCCAGTGGCCTATTGTTTTTAGTAGAATAATACATGGACAGCTCATCCTGTGAAAATGATAGGTTGTCACACATCCATGTTTCTCTCCCTCTGTTCCCCTCTCTCTAAAAATAAATAAATAAAATCTAAAAAAAAAAAAGAAAATGATAGGTTGAGAGCTTTAGGTAGAATTTCATGAAGAAGATTTAGAAAAGCCACTATGAGAAGTAGGTCAGAGAATTAACCAAGTTAAAAAGCAGAAATTACTTTAAAGCAGACACCATGGTTAAGAGGTTCTGATCACATGTCTGTGTAGACTTTAACGTACAAGTATAAAAGAAATGCCACACATTCCAAAGAGTCCACCACTGTTACCTACCATCTTTTAAGAAGAAAGACTGACTGTATCAGCTATAGTAACAGTTCCTCCTGTTCTCTCATTGCAAGCAAGATCCTTTTTGATCAACCAACTTAAAGGCAAAAGGATTGGGGATAGAGTTGCACTGGTAAGTCCAAAGCAGGAACACAGCTACAGACGCTATAGGAGTTTTTGACTGAATGAGCAGAAGAAAGAATAAAGAAATTAGAAATCCAAGATCTAAATTAGTTGGCTCATAATCATACCATGAAGAAGGGAAGAGGCAGGAGACAGCAAGAAGTCAGAATCCTTGTTTGTTCCTGGATGGACTCTGGGTTCTTTGCTTTTGATACAATGCCTCCTCCCTTTCTCTTTCATCCCTGGGATCTCTCCTTGACCTGCATTCTCTTCTCACCTGCTGGACAGATTCTCAGGCTACCTTGTCAGCAAACAGAGCTCTCACTATAACATAGACTGTGGAGATTTCTGAGGAAACAATGCCATTAAAAGTCTGTGAAAACTGAAGTTGAAGTGAATAGGTGAAAACTTGATGCAGTACTTCTTCTTTTTAAAATCCTCATCTGAGGAGGTTTTTATTGACCTTTAGAGAGAGAGGAAAAGGGAGGGAGGGAGGGAGAGAGAGAAACATTAGTGTGAAAGAGAAACATTGATTCATCACCTCCCGTATGCACTCTGACTGGGAATTGAACCCACAATTCAGGTACATGCCCTGACTGGCAATCTAACCCACAGTCTTTTGGTAAATGGGACAACACTCCAGCTAACTCAGCCACCCAGCCAGGGTATAGAGCTTCTTTAATGATGCTGATACTCATCTTAGAGGCCTCTTGTATTGACTTCTAAATGACAGCCACTAATCCACCACTGCTCAAAATGCAGGGGAATTTTAAATCACAGTGTGGTTGGGGTTGTGTAAATGTTGCTGCAAAGCAGGGAATTTAAATTAAAAGTCCTCTAGTCTCCTTGAGATATCAAAACTATTTTTCACAACACGTTTTGGAAAAAGGGCTGAGGTATGGAGTGGTTTGGATTTTAACTTTCTGTGATCTTGGGCAGGTTAACCTCTTCAAGCCTTAGTTTCCTCATCTGGATAGCTGAAATGTTGTTGAACCCAAAGGGTTAATAAGGTTGATAAATGAGGTAATATAGTGAATTCTTAGTATGCTGTGTGCCACAGAGAAAGTGCCCCAAATTAGGAACCTCTGTATGGTGCTGTGTCCCTACCAGGAAGGAGACATAGGTCCCAAAACCAAGGAATAGAAGGAGGAGTGGCACTGCTTATCATTCCCAATGACCTTCTGGAGAATTCTGTGCTTCCTGTCTCCACAGCACTGGTTCTGCTTAAGGTCCTGGTCCATTATACCACAAATTGCAGATGCTACCAGGGCACCAGCAACTCTGGGTGCCTAGAGACTAGCAGGCGAAAAGAGGAGTCACTATGCTGGCAGGAGGCACTGACACTTTAGCAGAAGGAGGTGGTGTCAGGGAGGAATACTGTAGAGCCCAAGAGATCTACTTGAGTGCTTCTAGGCGCTCTCTTGCCCCACTGTAACTGTGAAACGACCCTAGCCTGAAAAAGAATGAATGCTAAGGGCTCAGAACCCTAAAGACTGAGGGTTTGGGTCACACCCTAAACAAGCTCTGAGACCTGCTGAGTGAAAGCTGAGGCTGAGGGGGATTCAGAATGGATGAATGGAGGAGAAGATGCATGCTAGTTGTGGCCCCAACACCAACTGTAGCAGCAAGGGCTGTAGTTCACCCCACCAGCCTTCCTCTTCTGGGTTTCCCCTCAGAAAGAGAACTGTGGAGGACCTGCTCCCTAATATTGCGTGGAGAAGTAAATGTGTGAGGTACGAGCGTGGGCTGTGGCATCCATGCAAATGCTCTTCTCAGATCTCTGGCTGTGAAGAACATACTTCACACCACCCCCCGGGGAGGAGGGTGTGCAGGGTGGAGGGGAGTGAACGGGGCAAAATGAGACAACTGTAATAGCACAATCGGCACAATATATTAAAAATAAAATAATAAAGTAACAAATAAAATAAAATGAAAAAATAAATAAAAATAAAAATTGGGAAAAAAGAGAACATACTTTATTGACCATCTTAACTGCTGTGCTTTAAAATCCATCCCCACATCCACCTACAGGCCACAGTTTCCACAGGCTGTTGCTCTGACTAAGTGCAGAAGGAGTGCTAAGGTAGGCCCGCTCCTGGAAGATGCGGGACTCCTCCGAAGAGGGACTTTGGTTGTGTCTTACTTTCTTAGAACTGCACTGCAGTCTAAAGGCCCTTTCAATTCAACCTTCTTTTCTTCCTCTGCATTGAGGTCTGATGACTCTCCCAGTCTTTCCTGGCTCCTAGCTCCTGCTCCATATTCCCTACCAAGCATAAGCTCTACTAAATCTCTTGCACATCTAATCCTTCTTGACTAACACACATTCCAAATGTGCATCAGAGGGAGACTGGGGAAACACATGAGGTACATTTATATAATGGAACACTACTCAGGATTAAAACAAAACAAAGGGCTGTTACATGTAAATAACATAGATGACTCTTAAAAACATACTTAGTGAAAAAAGCCAGGCATAAAAAAATTCACACTATATGATTCCATTTAAATGAATAATGTGCATCTCTGGGCAGGGTTGGGGAGCAATGGGTATAGACTAGCAAAGGATGAAAGAAAGCTTTCTGGAATGACAGAAATGTTCTATATTTTGATGTGTGTGGTGCCTCATGGGTATGTATGTATGTAAAAAGAGTTATTAAGCTGTACACTTAAGATTTGTGCATTTTAATGCATGTAAATTATACCTTAATAAAGTAATGAGAAAATACTAAAGGGGATTTATTGGCTTATGTAGTTGGATGTAGACAGGCATAGAGGGCCTCAAGTAGGTTTGATTCATCTGTTCAGTGATGCTGCTAGAAATCTATTTTCTATTTTTCCATATGTCTTCTGGTATGTTAGCCTCAACTGAAGCCTAGTTTACCCATGTATTTGTAACATGCTGCCAACAATCACTTTTTCTGTATCAGAGCCCTAAGAGAATTGCTTTTATAAGCTCTCTTAAAAAGAGCGAGAACATTTCTTTTCTGGATGTTGCTAGCAAGTCACAAGTCTTATTGGCTTAATGGATAATGCCCATTACTGAACCAGTCCCTAAGACCAGGGAAATACACTACACAGACTAATTTACAACTGCCTATCCCCGAATAAGTCACTTTAGAGTGCTGTACGGGATTATTCCAATTGATTAGTCAAGTTGGGGCTTACTCCTGGAGCTTAATTCCTTTAATTTTATGGCTGTTTTCTACTACAAGAAATATGGCAGAGTTGGGTAATAGGTCCAATCAACTGAATATTGTTTTAATAATGGTTTCCCTTTTTATTTCCCAAATCTTTCCCTACCCCATTTCATTCAGTATTTAATATAGACTAAAAGTTAGCATTATCAGCTAGCTACATTTTAGAAGGCATATCCATTTTCTACATTTTGAAATGGAAACCAGAATAAATTCTATTACTAAATGAACAAATCTGAGTTGCATATAGTTTGCTTGTTAGATGATGCCTAAATCTTCGTCTCTAGGCCTCAGTGATTTTTGTTCCATCCCAGAGGGGCTGAGGATGTTTCACAAATACAATTTTAAAGATTTGTTTTTAAGGTTGGCCAAACATTTTCCTGACATGAAAAGAGCTGTTGTAAACTATCGTGAATTCTTCCTGGTCATTGATTTTGGAATTTGTGTGTTCACCCTTGACATCGTAATGCTATAAAAGAAATATCTTTAGACACCCACAGCCTCTTTGAAATGGGTCAGTTTCCTCACCAGAGGAGAGATCAGAGTAACACAGGCCTAGAGACTATGCCCGCATGGGTCCTAGGTGAGAATTGGAAAAGGGAACCCAAATGTAATTCTTTAGGTGCAGGGCTGGGCAAATGGGGCACAGGTTAGATTTCGGTGCCTATTTGCCCCTGTGTCTAGATGTCCTATGCCCTCTTCAGGACTTTACCACTTCCTTCTCACTCATCACCACAGCCTCTTAGCTCATCCTCTGTCTCCAGGCTCTTACTTTCCTCCCCATTGGTCCTACATATTTCTGTTCGATGAAACTTCTTAAAACACTGTCTTTTATCATGTTCTTCTTCTTTTTCACCCTTTTTTTAAATTTTTTAAACTTTTTTTTATTGATTATGCCATTACATTTGCTCTATTCCCCCCTCCATCCTGCATACCCCTCCCCCACCATTTCCCCCTTTAGTTCATGAACACGTGTCTCAAATTCTTTAGATTCTGTATTTCCCCTGCTATTCTTACCCTCCCCCTATCTATTTTCTATCTACTGTCTATGCTACTTATTTTCTGTACCTTCTCCCCCCTTCTCCTCCTCCCACTCCCCTGTTGCTAACCCTCCATGAGATCTTCATTTCTATGGTTCTGCTCCTGATCTAGCTGTCCTCTTAGTTTGCTTTTGTTTTAGGTGTGGTTGTTAATAACTGTGAGTTTGCTGTCCTTTCACCGTTCATCTTTTTTATCTTCTTTTTCTTAGGTAAGTCCCTTTAACATTTCATATAATAAGGGCTTGGTGATGATGAACTCCTTGAATTTGGTCTTATCTGAGAAGCACTTTATCTGTCCTTCCATTCTAAATGAAAACTTTGCTGGGTAGAGCAATCTTGGTTGTAGATCTTTGGTTTTCATGACTTGGAATACCTCTTTCCAGCCCCTTCTTGCCTGTAAGGTGTCTTTTGAGAAATCAGCTGACAGTCTGATGGGAACTCCTTTGTAGGTGACTGTCCCCTTAGCTCTTGCTGCTTCTAGGATTCTCTCCTTCATTTTAATCTTGGCTAATGTAATGATGATGTGCCTTGGTGTGTCCCTTCTTGAGTCCAACTTTTTTGGGACTCTCTGAGCTTCCTGGATTTCTCGGAAGTCTATTTCCTTTGCCAAGTTGGGGAAATTCTCCTTTATTATTTGTTCAAATAAGTTTTCCACTGGTGGCTGTGCCTTTCCCCCTTCTGGTACCCCTATAATTCGGATGTTGGAACATTTAAAGATGTCCTGGAGGTTCCTAAGCTTCTCTTCATTTTTCTGAATTCTTATTTCTTCATTCTTTTCTGTTTGATCATTTTTTTCTTCCTTCTGGTCCACTCCCTTGGTTTGAGTCCCAATTTTCTTTCCATTACTCTTGGTTTCCTGTGTATTTCCCTTCATTTCAATTAGTTTAGCTTCCATATGTTTCTCTAATTTGTGACTAAAATCAGCCAGTTCTGTAAGGATCCTGATAACCAGTGTTTTGAACTGTGCATCTGAAAGACTGGCTATTTCTTCATCGCTTAGATCTATCGGTTCTGGGGCTCTGAGTTGTCCTAGAGCCATTTTTGGTCTATTCGTGCTGTTAAGTAAGCAGAGCGAAGCCTTAGTTGTTTACCAGGATGGGGAGACCCAGGTCGCTGGTTTGTGACTCTGTGTGTGGGGGCGTGGTCAGAGAGGGAGCAATGGCGGTCCTCTCCACTAGCCCAGCCCGTCCAGTCACACCACACACCTCGGGCTTGTTTATCCGATTGGAATTGTGGGAGCCTGCTGCCCCGAGCAGGCTTCCCTTCACACTGGTTTCTCCGCAAGCAGGTGCACGACCGACCTGCAGGTGCGCAACCGACCGCAGACAGCCCTCCGTGCCTCTTCCCTGTGCGCTCCCGTAGCTAGCTCGCTCTCGATCAGCGCTTTCGGCTGCTTGAGCGCTCACCGCGCACCACCCGGGAATTTTTTCTTGCTAACCTGTTCTGCTGCTGGCTTCGCTCCTCATTCCGGTCCAGCTGAGTATCTAGTTGTCCTTTGGACTCCGTATTGTTGATTTTCCGTGTGGCTTGGTTGTGACTGCTGTTAAAAATAGTTGTTCTTAGATTTGGTTGTGCACAGAGGCAAGGTGGTTCCTCCACCTACGTCTCCATCTTGGCGGAAGTCTCATCCTTTTTTTATTGTTGTTTGACTACAATTGTCTCCATTTTCCCACCACCGCTGTCCCCTGCCCCGCCCATCCTCACCTACCACCCTCAATCCTCACCCTCTTTGGCTTTGTCTATGGGTCCTTCATACATGTTCCCTGACAACCCTTTCTTTCCCCCATTATCTCCCTCCCCCCTCCCCTCTGGTCACTGTCAGTTTGTTCTTTATTTCAATGTCTCTGGTTATATTTTGCTTGCTTGTTTGTTTTGTTCATTATGTCCCAGTTAAAGGTGAGATCATATGGCATTTGTCTTTCATCACCTGGCTTACTTCACTTAGCATAATGCTCTCTAGTCCATCCATGCTGTTGCAAAGGGTAAGAGATCCTTCTTTCTTTCTGCTGTGTAGTATTCCATTGTGTAAATGGACCACAGTTTTTTTATCCACTCATTTACTGATGGACACTTGGGTTACTTCCAGCACTTGGCAATTATAAATTGTGCTGCTATGAACATTGGGATGCATAGGTTCTTCTGAATTAGTGTTTCAGGATTCTTAGGGTATAATCCCAGGAGTGGACTTGCTGGGTCAAAAGGCAGCTTCATTTTTAGTTTTTTGAGGAAATTCCATACTGTTTTCCACAATGGCTGCACCAGTCTGCATTCCCACCAACAGTGCACCAGGGTTCCCTTTTCTCCACAACTTTGTCAGCACTTGTTATTTGCTGATTTGGTTATGATGGCCATTCTGACCAGTGTAAAGTGGTAACCCATTGTGGTTTTAATCTGCATCTCTCTGATGGCTAGTGATGCTGAGCATCCTTTCATATGTCTCTGAGTCCTCTGTATGTTCTCCTTGGAGAAGTGTCTGTTCAGGTCCTTTGTCCATTTTTTTAAATTCGATTGTTTGTCTTCTTAGAGTGGAGTCATGTGAGTTCTTTATATATTTTGGAGACCAAACCCTTGTCTGAGGTATCATTGGCAAATATGTTTTCCCATACTGTTGGTTCTCTTTTTATTTTAATACTGTTTTCTTTAGCCGTGCAGAAACTTTTTATTTTGATGAGATCTTATTTGTTCATTCTTTCCCTTACGTCCCTTGCTCTAGGGCACATATCAGTGAAAATATTGCTGTGTGGAATATCTGAGATTTTCCTGTCTATGTTCTCCTCTAAGCCTTTTATGGTATCATGACTTATATTTAAGTCTTTTATTCATCTTGAGTTTGTTTTCATGAATGGTGTAAGTTGGTGGTCAAGTATCACGTTATTCCTCTGCTCAAAACACCTTTATCAGCTTACCTCTGTCAACCTAAGAGAATTCAGATTCTTTAAGTTAGCATTTTAAAGCTTTTTCACAGCTCTGGCTGGTGTGGCTCAGTTGGTGGGAGTATCCTCCTATAACCGAAGGGTTGCAGGTTCGATTCCCAATCAGGGAACTTATGTAGGTTGCAGTCCGATCTGTGGTGATGCATATAGGAAGCAATGAATCAACTGATGTTTTTCTCTTTCTCCTTTCCTCTTTCCCTTCTTCTGTCTCTAAAAACAATGAAATAAATGTCCTCAGTGAGGATAAAAAAGTAAAACTTTTCACAGTGTCTCTCAAGTCTCCTTTACAGTCTCCGCACCATAATCTTTGGGTTCCAATTGACCTGGAATATGTACTTGACTCTAGGAGGGGAGGGTTGGGGGGTGGACATATCGAGGAAAAACAATAACAAGAACTCAAGGAAGCAGACAGCAGTGTGGTGAGTGCAGGGGTCAGGAGAAAAGAGTATAAGGGGGATAAATGGTAATGGAAAAAATACAATAAAGGCAGGGGGACGAGACAGGGGAGAACAACGGGGGAAATACTGGGGCCACTGTAATTGAACAACAATAAAAAAATTTAATAAGTAGCAGCTCCCCACATTATAAACTAGAGTACTTGCTATTCCCAACCACATTTTACATATTTCCTGAAGTCTTACATGCCATGTTACTACCATCTGTATTTATATATTTATTTGTTTAATTTCTGTTTCCCAAACAAGACTATAAGCTCCACATTGTATGTTGACTTTAGTATCTAACGCATTAGAACAATTATGCTAACATCAACAAACCAGTATTATTTTAATCTGAACCAATGTTTAGGCTAACCTTGAAAAGAGCTGGCAGATGTCGACAATGGCCTCACATAGCTCTAAATAACACTACCCTAGTATTGACTCCATACAAGCCACATGTTGACAAGGCCTTACTCTGGGTCTCATTATTCTAGTTGCTGATAGTTTCAGTGTATTATGGCTTCTTATCACAAGTCACTGCTGCTTTTCCTTCTCACCTTTCTTCTTTTTCTTTACCTTCCTCCTTTTTCTTTACCTTCCTCTTGTTTTTGCCACCTTTTTCCTCTCTTTCTCTTTTTAAACAAATTTTATTTACTTATTTATTTTTAGAGAGAGGGTAAGGGAGGAAAAAAGAGAGGGAGAAAAACACGTGCCTCCAACTGGTGGGGATCTGGCCTGCAACCCAGTCATGTGCCCTGACTGGGGGAATTGAGCCCGTGACCCTTTTGTTTGCAGGCTGGCACTCAATACACTGAGCCATACCAGCCACGGCTCCCTTTTTTTTTTTTTTTTTTTTAAGTTTTACTATTTGATTATAGCCAATGAAACAGTTCTAATGCTTCATTGAGAAATTTAACTGCCAATTCCCTTCTAAATCACACAGTCTGATAGCCGATTTCCAGCCAATTGAGTCCCTGTCCAAGAGAGAGAATATATGGTCACTTTGATCCTATCCTTACAAAATCCCTTAACTCCCAGATGAGACTACAGTATCGAAGGGACATTTCACAAGACTTAGAATTCAACAACATGAACTGGAGTTCTGCTTCCGGTACTCATTTTCTACCAACCTAGACTAAGACACAACTTTTCTGAGCCGTTCTTCATAGTCAAAGCAAGGATAAAGGCCCTAGTCAATCAGGAATGAATAATAGTTACTAAGCAGAATTTAGGGTCCAAATGAAATTAGTATACTTGGTCAGCACAGTTCAGTGAATTTTCTTCAGCAATCATCTGTTTCCTAGCTGCAAATTGTAAAGCACTGTGTCAATTTTAAGTATCATTGTTATTAAATGCCCTTGCTTCCCTATCTTCCTACAACTTCCTCTGTATCAAACTCCAGTCCCAGCTCAGGCCTACATATGATTTTTCCATTCTTAATGCTCAGACTGCTTTAAACAACCTAGTATCCTTCACTATATTTAACTTATAATGCCCCACAAAGAGTTTATTTATTTGTATTTGTTTAAAAATGGCAACTGTATCAGAAAACACAAAGGGTAACTTCATGGTCAATTAAAAAAAATCACCCTGCTACTCTAAGTACAAGATAGATGATAAATATTCATTATATCAGTTTTTAGTAACAATAGGGCAGAAGTACTTTATTCAGGGAAGTTTTTGTTTTCCTACTGTCATCTGAATTGAGACCACTAAAACTCATGACCAGATTATTGAAATAGGTACCTAAGAGGTTTCTGTATCTCTCTTCTCTCCCCTTCAAATAGGTTCTCCATATCACAGACAGAGCATTCATTTATTCATTCATGAAACATTTATAGAGGGTTTATTATGTACTAAATACAAAGTACAGACAAATATGGGCAAATTTGTGGAAAAAAAACATATTCAATATTATAATGCAAAAAGATGTCTAACAATTTTCACTGTGTTAGCTCCCCATTGCCCATATTGTATATTCAACTTTAAATCCTTAACCTGGAATTTCAGATTATCCATAATTTGGCTCTAAAAGACCTTCTAAGTTTTATTTACTGCCCTTTTAATAACTGGATTTATTTTTAACAGTGCCATGAAAATGATTTGTAATTTCAGCTTTTGGGTTTTTGCTGAAGTTGTTCAACCCAATTAAAATTTCCTCCTTAAGCCTTTGGCCTGTTCGAATCCTGTTTAAATCTCCAAAATCTAGATGGAATAAGACTATAGTGTAGAATTTTTCCTCTCATTTCTACTCAAAGTGATCATTCTTCTAGCTCCCAAAATAATTACTGCTTCTTCAAGTCACTTGACAATCCTCTGAAGCTATCGCTTTTTCTTAAAAAAATTATTCTAGTCTTTTACTTACTGTTATTTAACTTTATGTTTCATCATTTATCTCACTAATTAGGTGTTAAGCTACCAGAGGTGAGATTGTTTCTGGTTTAATAGTATTTTGGAAGAGGTCTAGCAATCACTAGGGTCACAAAATAAATAAGGATAACAAAATATGTAGATATTTTAAGAAGATTGGTAAAGAAGACCCATATAAATGGAGAAATATAGTATATTTATGAAGACTCAATTATAAAGATATTAGTTGTTCCCAAATTAATTTATAAATTTAATGTAATTCCCAGTAAAATACTTGAAGGGCAGAGGATTAATTATAGTAAAAAAACAGACTGAAGTAGAAAATGAGATCCTCACTCTAATTAGAGTTTACAGTCAGTTGGGCAGTCTGACATTATACACAAATGTATAAAACTATGTGTACAACTTGTTACAAATAAATTGAAGGTGTAGAAGACTAAGCCAAGTAAGGAAAATATGAAAGAACTAATTTAGATTAGGGATCAGACAGTTCTATTGAAACCCACACAAAGTGTTTTTGTGTCCTACAATGCAAACAGCTAAACCCTCTAGATCCCCAGGGGAGTGCAGCCGCTGGGGCGGTGAGATCTTAGCGCCCCACTGACAGTTCCAGTCAGGGGCTGGTGCGACTTTGCCTGACTCTAGAGGGGACCGCCGACTGTATTCTACATCGTTGTGGGGCGAGAAGAATTTTTAGCACTTGAACTTGCAGATTTTCTCCTGGTCTACTGCTCGTATTTTTCTGCCAGATCCTATGCACTAGCCTGACTTTGAGTTTTATTTTTCTCTGCGCCCGCAAGCTTAAACAAGCTTAGAACTTTACGGAGGCAGATCTTTGGATGGTTCACGGCCCAGCCATTTCACATGGCCACACAGTGCCCCTCCTTCGGCCAGGAGGCAGGTGGGCTGGAGGCATGCGGGCTGGAGGTATACTAACTGGGGAGGGTTCCTGCAGCTCCTCTCCCCTAGGTGGCCGTCGGCCGCGGCGCGCCTTCAGGGCTGTCCGCGCCTGGCGCGCGCTGCCGCCCGCGCTCGTTCCCGTCCCTTCTCGCGCTCGCGGAGCGGTGGCACGGACAGCGCGCGCTGCATCGCGCCAGTCCTACGGCCGCCTGGGTCGGCCTTTGCGGCGCGCGCACCCGGCCGGCCCAGGCACCCGCTTCGGTCCTGCCGGCCCGCAGGTTTCCTCGCCCCGCCTCCCCACCCCCGCCCGGGTGCCGCAGCTGGGCGCTTGCGCGGGGCGCGTGGCCGTGGCTGGGGTCTCCGCCGCAATCGGTGCAGCCGCGGCCGCCGCCGCCTCAGTCAGTCAGTCAGTCCCCAGCAATGGCGGAAGAAGGTGAGCGAGAGGAGCTGCTCTCGCCGCCGCCAGTCTCCCCGGCCAAGCGCCTCTGCTCCTGGCCCAGCCCGCGGGCTCACCACCCTCGCGGTTCGGCCGGGGTGGCCAGTGGCGGGGTGGGGGGCATCGGTGGTAGCTCCCTGACCTCTGGGGCCCGCCCCCACCTGCAGCCCGAGTCCCTGCTGGACTGCGCCGCCAAGACGGTGGCAGAAAAGTGGGCGTACGAGCGGGTGGAGGAGCGCTTCGAGCGGATCCCGGAACCCGTGCAGCGCCGCATCGTCTACTGGTCCTTCCCGCGGAATGAGCGGGAGATCTGCATGTACTCCAGCTTCCAGTACCGGGGCGGCCCGAGCGCCGGCGCGGCCGGCTGCGCCGCGGGGGCTTCGCTGGCTGAGGAGGGGCCGCCACCACCCCCAGGGGCCACAGCTCAGGCCGGCTCCGCCCCCGGGGCTGCAGCGACGGGGGCGTCTCCAGGACCGGGCGCTGGGGCGGGAGCTGTCTGCGGCGAGGGGCTGCCGTTCCGCCGGGGCATCCGTCTGCTGGACAGCGGCTCCGTGGAGAACGTGCTGCAAGTCGGTAGGTGCTCACCGGGCTCTTCTCTGGTCCGTGGCTTCTTCCGCAGGTGCCTCCTCTCTCTGCCCCAGCCCTGGGGCAAGACCCCAGCTTTCTGTCAAACTCCGTTCCCTTGCTCAAGGACACACTAACCACATAAAAACTTTTCTCAACATTTCTTTCAGGTCCACTGCTGCTCCTTTCCCCTCACTGGCCCTCTACCCCGTTTCACTTTGTTTGAAGAGCGAATAGGGCTCTTTTTTACTCTTTATTCTACACTCACATCTAAGACAAAAAGGATTGGGAGGAATGCTTATTTGGATGTACTAATTTCTAGAATGTGTTTTTCTAATTTAAGTTTAGAGAGGAGAGAATTGTTCGTGAATCGGGAGCGAGCCGTCTTAATAGGGAATGTTTAAGGGACAGGCTGTCAAAGGCAATGTATAGTCTTAGAACGTTGAAGCTGGATACAATTTTAAAACTGGAAAAAATCAACAGAATTAATTTCAGGCAATTTAAATTTTCTGCTTTAGTATTTTTTTTTTCCTGAACCAGCTATACTTGGGAATCTAGGCAGCGGACTTAACAATAACGGAAGATGGAAATGTGACAGCTTCGTTTCTCCACACCCTCACCCAAGAAAAAAAAGCTACACAATCTGGAGTGGGGGTGGGGTCTCTCTTCCTTGTCACACTGGTGTAAATAAAAAGCTGGTCATGTTGGGTTTTTCAAGTGCTTCTTATTTAACAAGTCTTCGTATTTGCTTTTTGTTTTCTCTTTTTTTGTGTGTGGAAAAATGATTTCTTTTTCTTTTACTCTTCCAGAGCTTCTAGTCAGTTTGTTATGCTTATTAACTAGACAAATACATAGTTCCGATTTGTGGAATGAATGGTTAGGGAGAAAGAGAAAAAAATGACATTGTTTAACATTGACTTGCAGTGAGGAGAACTAAATCACTGATGTTTTTTCTGTTGGGTTATTACAGCATTTTGGAAGTGCACATTATCTCTCTGCACTTTATTATACATGATATGCTCATATTTATTGAAATATATTGATTTTTGAAAGGAGTTGGACAGAGGTTGATTTTAGAATTAAGCACAGGAACACACACTCCAAACATCTAGCTCTCATCCACCCAGGTAAAATTAACATTTTTTTCTTTGGAAGAGTAGTACATTTGTGGTATTTCACATAAAATAATCTATTTCTGGTTATTGAGAATCACTGAATCCTGCGTTTCTTTTTAAAACAAAAGTATATCACAGTTTGTTTTGCAAATGGGAAATGTAAATTTATCTAAATTCATCCTGTGTCAGAATACAGTGACAGTGGATTGAGGAAGTTTTATTTGAAAAAGGCTGGTCCTTTGTGTATTTGTGTGTATTTTTGAAAGAGTGAATTGAATAATCAGATAACTAAGATGTACAGCTTTAACAGACATACTGAAAACATGAAAATAAATATATAAATTTATTAGCCTGTAAACTTCTTTGTATAAACTTAGATCAGTTAATTTTTAAGATTCTAGTTTACAATATTTTAAATTGAAAGGTGTCAATTTAAGTGGTCATTTTATAGTAAGAGATAGATTTGAAAGAATTTTCAAACCTGAAGGGGCAAATGGAGATGAAAAGTTTTAAGGAGGAATATATTTTGAAAGTGACTATAATGTCAAGTTCCACATGAAATTAGATTTTGTAGGTGATCCAGGTCATGTTTAGATCAGATATTTTTTCTTTCATCATACGATAGCATGCTTACTGGGGTTGATGAGCTTTTGTATGAAAGACGGTAGACTGGAGAAAAGATTCTCACTTTGGATTTCATAGATGAAGGTGGGTAGGAGAATGAATCACATTTAGGTATGTGATGCTATTTGAGAACTATGAACTGTGTAATCTTTATTCTTCTGTCCTTAATTTATGCTAATAAGTGTGAAAGAGAAGGATATGCCATTCCGTTTCATTGTGAGTTCTGTATCTGGCATGAACCACCTTTTAATGTGTAAAATTAGAGATTCATCCCTTATAAACTTAAAATGTGAGTATGTGACTTAATCTAGAAGATAGGTTTTTATTAAAAGTATTGCCAAAAGATGAGTGAGAAAGTAATTTAGAAGGCAGGATAGTTATGTTCTTCAGTTTATAACTTCACTTCAAACTCAATTTAATTACTATGTTGTGCTAATGAAACATTCTACATCATACCTTATCGTTTCCAAGCCATAGTTATAACCTCAGAATGGGGAAGTTAGTGAAGCCTGGTGCTTTAGGAAGGAAAGGAAGTTAGGGTATTTCTAAAACAACATTCTTTTAAAGAAAAGAGTCCTAAGGGGATCTAAATGAAGAAAACAAAAAGACCTTACAATAAAAATAAATAAATACATTTTAAAAATGAAGAAAATGGCACAACACAAATTTTTGAAGGAAAACAAATTAGACAAGAAAAACTTGTACAAAAAGTAAGTATATTAAATTCCGTAACTTCTGATTACCTTTCATATGGAATCCGGTGGCAATGGGAAATCATGGAATGGCTGGAAGGCAAGTACTCTGTAGAAAGCATCAGATTTTGAGTCAGAACTAAAAGTTTCCCAGCTTGATGTAAACAAATGGTAGAACTATAGGTTGTTAAAAGCTCAAAGGATACATTTCTTTTACATAACAGTGTTGAATCAGAAGTATTGTTCCTTTTAAAAGGGGGAAATTGTAAATTAGTCTTTTCATGGACATCTGTAGGTTTGAAGCTCTACGAATAGACTTGGAGTCTGCTCTCTCAGTATTATGAAGGTAATAGAGTTCAGATGCTTTAAGCATCTGCATTTTTAACCTGTTTAAGAAGCTCATGGAAATAGTAATAGTATAATAAACCTTGGGAAAATACTTACTCAGGAGTCTGCAGATGGTATAAGAATGGGACAAGTACAATTTTGTAGTAATTTTTAAACGTGGACCTGTTTTTTGCTATTCATCATATTTTAAATTAACATCTTTTTGTTTGATAAAATTTAAAAGGAAATTTGTGCCTTTTGAAGGAACTCAGAATTGATTGAGGGAAAAGGAGCATTAACAGTTTTTCTCTAAATGCAGAGATACTGTATTTATTTATATATTTAGATTTTAAAAACTGAGGTAAAGCCATGCAGGGGCTCTCTGTGCTGGTATATCTTAATTATGTAAATAGCCAGAAATTTTTATACATTGACAGTTGACTTGAACAAAACCCTAGACTATTTTTAATCCACATATTTTCTTTTTCCCTTTTTCAAATTTTTTCAAGTGTAGTTGTCTTCATTTTTCTGCCACCACTTCTGCCGCCCCACCCGCTCCCCACCCCCAATCCTACCCCACAACACATATTTTCTAATAATCATGTAATTGTCATTGGATAATCTTCACTACCATATGCGGAAAAAGTGTAGGTACAAAGTCCATTATAATAAAAAGGTCCATTTCAGGAAGTTATCCATAGTTTAAACATCAAGAAGTAAGTTTATAATTATGAGCACTATATATTATCAATAAATGTGATTTTTTTTCTGTAGTAAAATTTTTGTCAAATGCAGCAGTAACAAGTATTACAGTCATTGAATTTCACATATAATTTATTTTGATCTATATTATTTGGGGGAACAAAAGATGTCCTCACCTAAAAAGCTTTATAGCATGTGTTTTACTTAGACTAAGATATAAAATTATAATAAAACTTCATGGGGGAAAAAGTTACTTAATTTATATGTAACGTACTCTAACACAGGAGGCAGTGGCCTGCCTTTAAGGGGTAAGTGGTAACAATGTTTTGGGTAGAAATTTACCAAGTTTTAAAATCACTGTGCATTTTTTTTCTTTTTTTAGCAATGAGCTCTCTACCACTCCCACCCCACCAACTGCATCACATGCAGTCTTCAACCAATGTTGGTTGTATATATAACTCAGTGTAATATAACTAAAAAAGAAAAGAAGAGAAACCTGGGTTTTTAGTATGAATGTGGTATTAGAAGATACGGAGAAAAACCCAATCTTATGCATGTAATAAACTGATAGCATTAAGTAGTATGAGTGTTACAACATGTGTGTATCTTTTATGTTGATCACCCGTTTTGTGGGAAGGATGATAATTTATCAGTTTCTTCAAAAGAAAGCTTTAGTTGAATTCTTACTGAAGGTGACTTTCTCAAGGACAGAGATTTAGATTTTAAAGATAATGAATAAACTAAAGGTAGTGGATTTTATTTTATAGGTTGTCTCTACTTTGGGAATTTTAAAATATGTTACTGAAGTGTGAGTACAAAGTCTGTATTTTGAAGTGAAAGGGATGGAAATTTATGCCCGTGTGAAACAATTTATTTTGTTAATGCAATGGCTATTAAAAATCAAGACATTAACTGTTAGTATCTTATTACGGTGATGATTATATGAATATATACATGTGTATTAAAATATATCCCAAAAGGTCAAGTTTATTGTATTAGACTTTAGTAAATAATTTTTAAAACTGAAGACATTAATATGTTGGTAAGTTAATGTTCAAAAGAGTTACTGGAAATGCTGCATTGGTTTGCCATGGCTGCTGTAACCAAGTGCCACATTCTGGGCGGCAAATGTAGTCTGGGGGCCAGAAGTCTGAAATCAAGGTCTCTGCGCGGCCTTGCTCATTCTGAACCTGTGTAGGGAATTCTCCCTTGCCTCTTCGTAGGGTCTGGTGGTTAGCCAGCAGTCTTTGGCATTCCTTGGCATGCAGCTGTGGAACTCCAGTCTTTGCCTTCTTTGTCATATGGCGTTCTTCCTGTGTATCTGTCTTCACATGGCCATTTTATAAGGATATCAGTCGTTTGGATTAGGGGCCCACCCTACTGCAGTATGACCTCATCGTAACTAATTACATGTGCTATGACCCTGTTTCCAAATAAGGTCACAATCTGCATACCATTTTTGAGGGGGACACAATTCAACTCATAACAGTGTCTCATACTTGCTTTTTGTTGCATAAGAGAGTTTCTTGTGAATTTTAATCTTTTTTACATTGGATGTAGCTTAAATTTAGAAATTTAGAAATTGGATGTAGCTTTAAATTTACATTTATTAAATTAGGTAAGCATTATTTCAATGTAATTGATTCAATTTGCATGCTTATTTAATATTTATAATACGTGTAAAACTTTTGACAAATAAGTGGTTATTTAAAGGTTAAACCTGTCATTCTGGTTTATATTATTTCTAAAAAATGATGACTGTGCAATCCAGCACTCATACATGGATCAACAGATTACGGTGGAATTGTTTTTCATGCACACCATTTATAACTCATCTTTAGAGATAGGTAACGCTGAGAACATATGAACCATGTCTTACCCAGCTTCTAAACCCCAAGTTATATGGTTTGGAATTAAAGTTTGATATTTGATATAAACTATACTACAATCCATTCCAGACTATTTTATTTTATTTTTATATGAGTTTTTTTTTTAAGATTTTATTTATTTTTAGAGAGGGGAAGGGAGGGAGAGAAACATCAATGTGTGGTTGCCTCTCATGTGCCCCCAACTGGGGACCTGACCTGCAACCCAGGCCTGTGCCCTGACTGGGAATTGAACCAGCAACTCTTTGGTTCACAGGCTGGCATTCAATCCAGCCAGGGCCATCCCAGATTACTTTTATGTGAATTTTCTATCTTGTGGTTTATTCATAGGCTCTTTCCTAAATCAGGCAGTATGCTCCTTGGCTACTTTTAGCCTGTCATCAAGGCGGTATGTCAAGAAAATCAACTCATTTTAATGTTAATGTTATTATATTATGATGCAGACTCCAACCGGTGGTGTCCGAGGTGTTGTGGATGGGACAAACAAATTCTGATGAACAAATCTACACAAACTGTAGAAGTCCTGTGGAGAAAAAGGCATGGCGTGGCCACTCTCTGAGTGGGAGAGCGCCAGACCCTTGCCTGGACAGGCTTTTATTGCTTTTCTGGGAGCAGTACTTCAAGGAAGGTCATCATTCATCATTGTCAGGCAGTAATGATTAAACAATAGATAACATTCAAAGCACTAAGAGGGCTTATTCTGAGTCAGGGTCAATTAGCTAAAGGGCCTTAAAACTTTGGAAAACAAACTCATTTTATGCTTGGACCCTTATCAGAAAATTGAGGACATTCTTAGCAAAGCAGGTTTCACTGGATTTTATGCATTCTTTCTTAGGCCCCTGGGAACCACCCGTTCCTACCCAGGTCTGCACTGCCCTCCAGCATTGTTTCAGGCTTAAGTCAGGCAGGGGAAATAAGGCAGCCAAGAGATTAGGAGACTTATTGCAGACAGAATGAGGACTCAGGCTAGGTCAAAGCTGAGGGGAAAAGGTCCATCATCCCCTTTTGCTATAGTTCCCCAAGTCGTTCCCTGAGGGCCCCTTCATGACCATGCCTGTCTTAGGTCATCCCTCCCTTGAGGAATCTTACCCATTATTGGCTAACTAGTCATCTACCTGGGGCCAAGCAGGGTGAAGTAAAAGGGGACAGAGATGGCACCCCTGCAAGAAAGATAAGCTTTGTCTCATTAGTGGCTAATGGTCCCAAGGTCTCTTTATTCAGCTTTAGCCATGTGGGTTACAGCTTCTGAAACCAGGTGGGGTGGTTCCCAACAATATTATTATATACTAAATTATCCTGCTACATACAGCTAACTGGCTAATTTTTGGTTCTCAGTATTTAGGAAAACAGATCTCTTCCTTATGTGTATTGTAATATACCCTAAGTTTGTGTTCAATAAATATTTATTGAATCAATGAGTAAATTGTTATATAACATTTTTAGCCCTGGCCAGGTGGCTCAGTTCATCGGAGTGTTCTTGCATACACCAAAAGGTTGTGGGTTTGATTTTCCATCAGGGTACATAGGTTGCCAGTTAGATTCCCAGTTGGGATTTGTAGGAGAGGCAACTGATGGATATCTCTCTCTCACTCTCTCTCATCAATAAACATATCCTCACAGGATATGTTTAGAAAAAAAACTTAAAAAATTGTTATATAACTTTTAAAATATTTTACAGTATCTTCATTGATTTATATGCAACCGGAGCCTAGGAGATATACAGGCATTCTGTAATTTCTGGATGTTTCTGATTTTTCAAACATTATATACATTAAAAATACCCTTGAAGCTTATTATTAGCTGGTTCTTGATACATTCATTGAACAGTTAGTCACTTGTATAGCGTGAGGCTCAGTAAGTAATTATTTACCTGTTTTTGGTGGAATTCATTCCAAAATATGTTGTATTTTCCTACCCTGGAACTCAGACTGGACATTAAACTTTTTTGGGTGATGGAAATGTTCCATAGCATGATTATGGTAGTGGTTTCACGACTATTCATTTGTCAAAACTTACTGAGTTGTACACATAAAATGGGTAAATTTTACTGAATATAAGTTATACTTCAAAAATTTGATTTTAAAAGAAAGAATAGTGGGTTCCAGTCTTGGTTTCACGTTAAAGTCACCTGGGGAGATTTCAAAAAGACAGTGCCTAGGACTTACCCCAAATTAATTAAATCAGAATATGTTAAGAACAGAACTGAGATTAAGAATTTTTTAAAAGCTTCTAGGTAGTTGTATGTGTAGCCAAGTTTCAAAAACACTGCTCTAGAAAAGTGATCACCTTTATTAGTATTTTCAACATTTTAAAACTTATTGTAGGCAATCAAAGCATTATGTAATATTTATTCCACAAATGCTATTGATCATGTCATGCCACTTTTCTGCTTCAGTCTGTCCTCTCGTTTATCTTATGTCTATTAATGGGTCTCAGGAAAATTATTTTTGAAATATTTTATTTATTTACTTTTAGAGGGGAAGAGAAGGAGAGATAGAAATATCAATGTATGGTTGCCTCTCGTGTGCCCCGTGCTGGGAACTGGCCCGCAACCCAGGCTTGTGCCCGAATTGGGAATGGAACCGCGATCCTTTGGTTCACAGGCCTGCGCTCAATCCACTTACCTACACCAGCCAGGGTGGAAAATTATTCTTTTACTACTTAAATAATGTCTGTGTTTTGGAAGGGTCCTATGCAAAAGTATTTCAATTCTTTATCATTGTCCCCATCAAAAGACACTTGTATAAATGTGGTGCCAACATATTTTCTTTGTTCACTCAACCATTCATTCATGAAACTAAATTTAATAATTTTAATGTTCTGTGCAAATTAGAACATAAAATCTGTATTTAAAGAGTGCACACTTTAGGATACAAATGTAAAAGCATTTAATACTATGTTTTGTAAATAGACATGGTTAACAATGGAAGCAAAGAGTAAGACATGACTAGAGAAATGGCAACAGCTGGATCTGTTGCTCAGTTTTACTGTAATTCCAAGGATAAATATTAAAATTATGTCTAATGTTAAGAAGAGTGAAAACACTATTACTGACAAGTTAGATTAACCCCTCATGAAGTTCCTTTTGTATTGACATTCCTGTAATACTAGATGTTAGTTGATTCATAAGAGTAATATCAGCAGGCAGGAAGATGACAAATATAATATCATATATTAATCCTTTTTCCTAAGAATAAACTTTTACAGATTTCTGTCTGTAGAATAGCTTTGTTATCTTTATAATTCTTTTAAAAATTGTTGCTCCTTTTAGATACAAATGTATGATAGAGATAATGAGCAAATAGATTCTTGTCTATTCAGTCATTATCTTGTGGTCAGTAAGCAATAGGAAAATGTTATTTTGTCTTTGAGAACCTTGGAGATAATTACATATTTTTTTTCTCTAATCATTCATGATTTTACTGAATGAAAGCCTGCAGTATTAGTACATTCAGGAAAAGCCTAACCACTCTGTTTATTCCTTTATATTGTTTATGCTGTTACAGTTGTCCAGTTTTTCCACTTTTGTCCCTCTCCACCCAGTCCCCCCACTCCCTCAGGCAATCCTCACCCTGCTGTCCGTGGCTGTGGGTCATGCATATATGTTCCTTGGCTACTCTATTTGCTGTGCTGTACTTTACATCCCCATGGCTATTCTGTAAATACCTATTTGTACTTAATCTCTCCACCTTATTCACCCATTTCCTCCGAGCACCCTCCCATCTGGCAACCATCAAAATGTTCTCTGTATCTATGATTCTGCTTCTGTTCTGCTTGTTTGTTTATTTTGTGTTTTAGATTCGATGGTTGATAGCTATGTATTTATTACCCTTTTATTGTTCATATTTTTGATCTTCCTTCTCTTAAAGAAGACCCTTTAACATTTCATATAATACCAATTTGGTAGTGAAGAAGTCCTTTAGCTTTTTCTTGTCAGGGAAGCTCTTTATCTGTCCTTTGATTTTAAATGATAGCTTTGCTGGGTAGAGTAAACTTGGTTGTAGGTCCTTGCTTTTCATCACTTTGAACATTTCTTGCTGTTCCCTTCTAGCCTGTAAAATTTCTGTTGAGAAATCAGCTGACAGGCTTATGGGAATGCCCTTGTAGGGAACTAACTGCTTTTCTTTTGTTACTTTTAAGATTGTCTCTTTATCTTTAACACTTGGCATTTTAATTATAATGTATCTTGTTGTGGGCCTCTTTAGTTCATTTTGTTTGGGACTCTGCACTTTCTGGACTTGTATGTGTCTATACATACAAGTATGTATGTGTATATCTTTCACTAAGTTAGGGAAATTTTGTGTCATTTTTTTCAAATAGGTTTCCAGTTTCTTGCTCTCTTCTTTATCCAGCACCCCCATTATGCAAAAGTTAGTGTGCTTGAAGTTGTCCCAGAGATTCCTTACCAGTATCCTCATTTTTTGGATTTTTTTTCTTTTTGCTGTTCTGATTGGGGTTTTTTTGTTTCCTTATATTCCAAATCGCTGATTTGATTCTCAGCTTCATATACTGTACTGCTGATTCCCAGTAAATTATTCTTCATTTCAGTTAGTATATCCTTTATTTCCTACTGGTCCTTTTTTATGCTGTTGAGGTTCTCATTAAATTCATTCAGTATCCTTATAATCAATGTTTTGAGCTGTGCATCTAGTTGATTGCTTGTCTCCATTTTGTTTAGTTCTTTTCCTGGAGTTTTTACCTATTCTTTCATTTGGGCCATGTTTCTTTGTCTCCTCATTTTGGCTGCCTCCCTGTGTTTGTTCCTATGTATTAGGTAGAGCCGCTAAGACTCCTTGTCTCATTGGTGTGGCCTAATGTAGCAGGTGTCCTATAGGGTCCAGTGGCAAAGCCTTCCCTATCGCCCAAGCTGGGTACTCAAGGTGCACCCACTGTGTGGGCTGCATACACCTTCGTCTTGTGGTTGAGCCTTGATTATTGTGGGTGCATCTAGGGCAGCCACCGTCCGTGTTCTGTCTGGGATCACACATCATAAACTACAAAGCAATCTACAGATGGCTGCTACTTGTGCTGGGCTTGGGGGTGCCCAGGATAGGCCAAGCTATGAACCAAGGCCAACTGCTGCTATTTCTGGGCTTGGGGCAACTTAGCGGAGCCGCAGGGCTTGCTGAAGCCAGATGCTGCTTGTTTGAGAGTATTTAGGAAAATCTGAAGTATGGGGCAAGACCAGCCATTTGTATGGAAAAACTACTGGAAACAGCTTGAGTGGGCCTTAAAGTTTGGTGGGAAAGGCCTCAGAGAATCACCTGGGTGGGGCAAACAGTGTGAGCCAGGTTGATGGAGAATCAGATATGGCAACCGCCAGGTTTGTGGGTGAAGGAGTCAGACAAAGAAAAATGGCCTCTGTTAGCCCTGCTGTCTGGGAGAAAGCTGCCCCTAGCTCTTGCCCTGATGCCGGACAATTCATTTCCTCCTGTATGTCTCTGGTGTCTTTTAATTTGTTGCTCTGGCACTGGAGCTCAGAGACAGTGAGTCCAAGTAAATTTGTGCATGGGCCCTTTAAGAGGAACTGTCTGGGATTCTAGCAGTGTCTGTCTTCTAGTCTCAATCCCTGCTGGATTTTACAGTCAGAAGTTATGGAGACTTACCTTCCTGGCACTGAAACCCTGGGGCTGGGACCCCTCACTCCTGAGATATTCCTCCCCATTTTTACCTACCACATGTGGATGTGGGACCAGCCTGTTTCATGTCCCTGCCACTCCTATCAGTCTTGATGTGGTTTCTTTAATTCTGTAGTTGTAGGACTTCCATTCAGCTCAGTTTCTGATGGTTCTGAATGATGGTTGTTCTGTAGTTTAGTTATAATTTTAATGTGGTTGTGTGAGGAGGTGAGCTGTGTTTACCCATGCTGCCATTTTTACTGGGAGTCTCACCTGTTTTTATTTTGCTTAGATGTATCAACACTTGCTAAACTGGCATGACTGGCAAGCATCACTAACATACATTAATGTTAGCAATGTAAAAATCCTTCTGCCCTGGCTGGTGTGGCTCAGTGGATTGAGCGCCTGGCCCATGAACCAGAGGGTCCCCAGTTTGATTCCCAGTCAGGGTACGTGCCTGGGTTGCAGGCCAGGTCACCAGTAAGGGGCATGTGAGAGGCAACAGCACATTAATGTTTCTCTTCCTCTATTTCTCCCTCCTTTCCCCTGTGTGTAAAAATAAAACAAATAAAATCTTTTTAAAAAAATCCTTCTCCATTTATGGTTTCCTATGGTGAAAAATAATTTTCTTAATCTTTTCTCTTACTCCATATTATATTATTGTACTCTGCAGCATCATATATGTAATATATAAATTTGCATGTATTTGCATATATGCATATGTGCATATATTTATATTATCTCCGATAAAATGTAGTATAATATAATCACGATGTGCAGGGACTGTGCAGCAGGTAGTCTCAGAATTCTGGCTCCTCACTGTGTCTCAGTTTTGAGGATAAATTAATGTAAAGTATTTAGGGCAGTGCCTAGCACTTACTGAGTACTATGTAAATATTTTCTATTATTATACCAAAATTGTTACATATGTGTTACCTTTTTCAACCTTCTCCCTGCCTTTGAAGCCTTTTCAATCTGACTTGTGCTTTCACTTGCTGTGTTAAAATCGATCTCTTAAAGGTCACCGTGACCTCATAATTGCTGAACACAGTATCCATTTTCCAGTTCTCATCCTTCATATCCTTTGTACAGAATTTTCTGTAGTCTACTGCACCTTCCTCTTGAAATGCTTCTTCCTAGATTTTTGTTTTATCTCACCGTTCTGGTTTTCTTTCTACCTTTCTTCTTTATTCTCTTACCTCACAAAAGTAGGATGTACCTTCTTGCCCAAGCTCTCTTATTTAGCATTTTCCTTTATTTCTATAGCTTCAATTACTGTTTTGTTAACATAAGTTAGCATCATATAATACAATGGCTTACATTTTGTTTAAAGCAAAATTAAACAAAACTCTGTTCATTTTCAAATGAAATATAAATGGTATTCCAGTTTTTTGCAGCTGAAAAATATGAGCTTTTGGGGAGTTGGGGTGGGGTCCAGGAGTCTGTCAGCTTGGCCCTCTGTTCCCACTGAGTCCCTGATGCCAAATACTCTTACATTGGGATTTGGAATCAGACCTGCCTTGATTTCTTATCTGTAAAAGTGTCAGGATTTTTGTGAGATTCTAAATAAACTAATATATGTAAAATACTTTATAAATATCACCATGCAAATAACGTGACTGTTGAGTCTATATACTTGTTTCTCCCAGCTTGGCATGTACATTTGCCTGCTAGATAATTCTAAATGGATACCTTATTAGCCACTCAAAATCAACATGTCTGATAAGAGATTAATGTCCAGAATATATAGAGAACTGTTACAAGTTAACAACCAAAAACAGTGTGATTAAAAAATGAACAAAGGACTTGAATACTTATACAAAAAATATGCAAATGGACAATAAATAAATGCAAAGATGTGTTATATCACTTATCATTAGGGCGATGAAACTCAAAACCACAATGTGATATTGCTTCATACCCATTAATCAGGATGGCTGTTATAAAAACAAAACAAAATGGAAAATAAGGTTCTCTGGTGAAGATGGAGGTGTAGGTAGGTATGGTTTGCCTCTACACAAACTGAAATAAAGAAAAGTATACAGGGAATCAACAGTGAAAGGAAAGAAACTGGGACTCAAATCAAAGATTTGGAACAAAAGGAAGAAATAAACATTCAACTGGAACAGAATGAAGAAACAAGAATTCAAATAAATGAGGAGAGGCTTAGGAAACTCTGGGACAACTTTAAACATTCCAACATCCACATCATAGGGGTGCCAGAAGGAGAAGAGGAAGAGCAAGGGATTGAAAATAATGGAGAAAAAATAATGGAGAACTTGTTAAGGAGGGAATGATGGAGGGCATGGGGGTACTGGGTGGAGGGGGGATAAAGGGGAGGAAATAAATGGACAATTGTAATAGCACAATCAATGGTATATACTTAAAAAATGCTAAAAGTTACTTAGATGGAAGAGAAATGATACTAAAAATGCTAAATGTCTGAGTAAATGCAAAAGACTTTTGCTTTTTTCCTCTAAATTTCTGTATAAACTAATCATTATTTAAAACAAAAAAACAAGAAAAAGAACAACTGTTATTGAGGATATGAAGAAATTAGAACCTAGTGCATCACTAGTAGCTACAGAAAGTGGTGCTGCCAGTGTGGAAAGGGTATGGCAGTTTCCCAAAAATTAAACATAAAATTACCATATGGCCCAGAAATTTCATTTCTCAGCATAAAACTAAAACAATTGAAAGCAGGAACTTGAACAGATATTTCTACATCCATGTTTATAGCAGATGTAGTCACAATAACCAAAAGGTGGAAGCAATGTAAGTGTCCATCGATGAATAAACAAAATTTGGTATATACATGCAATGGAGTGTTATTCAACCTTAAGTCTGAAGGAACTCCTGATACAAGGGTGAACCTTAAAGGCGTTATGTTAAGTGAAATAAACCAGACACAAAAGGGCAAAAATTATGTTACTCCATTTATATGAGCTACCTAGAATAGGCAAATTCACAGAGAAACTAAAAAAAGTAAAAAAGAGGTTACCAGGAGAGTTATTTAATAGCTACACAGAGTTCATAGGGGCCAATTAGAAAGATGTGGAAATGAATAGTGGTGATGGTTGTACAACACTGTGAATAGACTTAATGGTGCAGAACTGTACACTTAAAAATGTTAAGTGGTAAATCTTATGTATATATTTTGGCACAATAAAAAGGTTTTTGTTTTTTTGTTTGTTTGTTTGTTTTAGCCCTGGCTGGTGTAGCTCAGTGGATTGAGTTCGGGCCTGTGAACCAGACGATCGCGGTTCGATTCCCCGTCAGGGCACATGCCTGGGTTGCAGGCCAGTTCCCAGCAGGGGCCAGTTCCCAGCAAGGGATGCACTAGAAGCAACCATACATTGATATTTCTCTCCTTCTCTCCTTCCCTTCCCTTCTAAATATAAATACATTTAAAAAAAAGTTTTTTTAAAAAAGAGGATACATGTTATGTGATTCCATTTATGTGAAATGTTCCAAATAGGCAAATCCAAGAGACAAAGTAGATTAGTGGTTTCTGTAAGCTGGGGTAATTGCTAATGGGTATGAGGTTCCCTTTTGGGATGATGAAATGTTCCAAAATTAGTAGTTACGGTATGTTGCACAAATCAGTAAATAAACTAAATGCCACTGAATTGTACACTCTAAAAGGGTGAATGTAATGAGATATGAATTATATCACAAAAAGCTGGTATTAGAAAAGCAAGTATTCCAGAATGAAAACAAGAAAATCTCCAATGGCATTCTGTTTCTTGGGAATGAGATCTAAATTCTCAAGCCTTAGTTTTGGAGATCTAGGTTCTGATTCCAGTTCTGTCACTTTCTAGCTGTGTAACTTGGGATGACAAGTTACTTAACTGTTCTGTGCCTTAGTTTCTCCATCTGTAAAATGGAGACAAAATACCATCTCAAAATGTTTATATAATAATTAAATAAGATTATGTATTCAAAATCAGCTTGGAATTTCTTACACACTGTAGGGGTACTATGAACAGTAGTTCTCTTTCCCCCCCTCCTTTCCTGCCTCTTAACAGTCTGTACATCTATTGTTAAAAGTGCCATTTCCTTAGCTACTTAGTTGAAATTAAAAACTTTCTTTCCACTTTAGTACTATACATTATTCCACAATTGTTTATTGAGCACCTATTATGTGCTAGGGTCTGGTCTAGCCACTGAAGATGTAGCAGTGAATTAAGCAGAGTTCCTGCTTTCAGGGAGCATACACTTTAGTGAGGGGAGACAGCACGGTCCACTTTCAGGTCATGTTGCAGTTGTTTGTTACAGGCACTATCTTCCCTTTCAGTCTGCAAAGGCTTCCAGGGCAAGGATTGTACCCTACAGTACATTCAGCATCCAGCATAATATCTAGTAGGTTGCAAAATGGACTTTTAAGAGGTCTTTGTGGAATTGAATTGAGAACATTATCTTTCCCTTTTCTATGGCTTTCATGATAGTGATTCCCAGCACAGGCTGTTTACACTGTATTCAAGTCACGTGAAGAGCTTTGGTAAAATACAGATCTTGGGGTTCTAGTCTTGGAAATTCTAGATAACTATGATTGGAATGGGGCTCATAAATCTGTATTTAAAAAATTTTTTTAAATTACAGTAGGAATCTATATTTTTGACATTGTCTCCAGGTTTCAATGTCTGGGAACCACTCACTGCTCCGTAGCACTTAAGCACAGTGATTTACATAGAAATGTGCTTGATAAATGTTGGTTGAATTGATTTATTGATTTAATTATGCACTAGTTTGTTCCAAACCAGATTTAGAACTCGTGGGTCAAATTGAATTAAATGGAAAGAATGGATTCAGGGAAGAGTTATATGAAAAAGTCATTAAGTTCAGCAGCCCTACAATTTGCTGGTAATAGGAAAATCTCTAATATCTATCCTTTGTTGTTTTAAAATGCTAGTTCTTAATGTAGCTTATTCAAAATAATTCTCTACATTTTAATAGATAACATAGTTTTTGAAAAAGCGCTGAAAAACTCTCACAGGATTGCCATCTCTGTGAAGAGAGAGAGGAAGTGAGTAGTGACCAAGAAGAAATTTAGCACCATCTCTATTGTTTAAATAGTTTTATGGTGAGAACCTATTTACATATTTCTGTATAATTGTGTAACTAATGTAAGTTAAAGACAATATGCTTTATCCATCGCATTTTTTGGTTAGCATCTTTTTTGCCTTTAGTTAACATTGGTTAGAGAGATAGAAACCTGATTTAGATCCAGGGTTCTTAACCTGCCAACAGCAAGTGGCTTTCAGGGATCCACGAACTCCTGAAATTATGTTCAGATTTTATAAAAACATATGGACATTTCTTGGGGAAGACAGTCCTTAAATGTTATTTGATACTCAGAGGGATCCATGACTCAAAATAAGTTCAGGAACCACTAATTTATGCAAAATAATCTCCTTTATTTGATAAAAATTCTGCAATTAATTCCTCTATTGCCTTTGAGCCTTGATGTGTATAACATGGGTGAATGTGATTCATTAACCTTTCTTATTTTACCCATTTTCAGGTCTTGGATTGAACAGTTACATTATTTCCTTAAAGTTTAATACAGATCTACTATCTGCTTCTTCTACTAGTTAAATATTTCAATTTTGGTACCTCTGATACATTCATCCTGCTACTTATATAAATGCTGCTATATAAGTTGCTTTTTGTTTGTTTGTTTCAATGGGATGATGGCTTGACATCATTGTGCCACAGACAGCTGAATTTTAATGATTTGCCCTAGCTGAAATAAAACGATATCCTATGAGATTACTGAACAGAGTAGGTCATAGCTACTTTTTTTATTTCATCTTCCTACGGAATTGGGATTTTTAGGTTATGTTTCCTGGGAAATAGACTCTGAGATTTGCTTGCAAAAGGTTTATTGGGAAACAACACTTGTAATGGAGTGAGGGAAGAAAGATTGGGAGGGCAGAGAGATTGAACTGATGCAGGTGTGACAGGAACTTCAGTCAGTCCCTTTTGGAACTCCGGAGCTAGGCTGACACTTCACATTTGTCTGGAATTAGATGTGGGCTGACCTGAGGGGGACACAGCATAACCTTGGGAGAGGCAGTTTCTTTCTCTGCTAAGAGTTGAAGAGGAACTCCCATTTCTCCTTCCCAGCTGCAGAAAGTGCTTTCAGCAGACAGCTTCTAGCTGTCAGCTGCCTCACCTGAGGCCACAGTCTTCTAGCAGGGGGTCCAACCTTTTGGCATCCCTGGGCTACACTGGAAGAAGAGTTATCTTGGACCACACATTAAATACATTGTGACATGTAATCACCAAAAAATCTCATAATGTTTTAAGTAAATTAACGATTTTGTGTTGGGCCACATTCATAGACATGTAGAGCCACATGCAGTCTGTGAGCCGCAAGTTGGACACCCCGATCCGAGGGCAGTGCAAATGGCTGAGCAAGGTGGGAGTATAAAGGTCCAACTATTTCAGTGTAACATGGAACTCTGACGGGTGATAGTTGCTTTAGGAGAGCCATACCTGGTTGTCAAGCCTGTATAGTGGTTTGACTTTTCCTCTTCTCAGTTCTGTGTCTGCTGCTTTCCTTCACAGATGTTGATTTCTAAGTAAGTATCTTGTATATCCCAAAGTCCATCTCAGTGTCTGCTTTCAGAGAACTCAACCCATGATACTTTCGTTGAAGGCAGTTTGTGGTGGAAGACAGTTGTGCGCTGCTAGGAGCCAGCTCTCCTGGCATTTAAAGGAATGAATGAATGCCTTGATCCTTAAGGGAATGTCTGATCACTGTACTCCTTGTGCTGCTTGGATTCATTTCCTGTAGTAAATTCACCCTATGTGGGAGCAACTCCTCCCAAAACAAAGCATTGTTTTGTCTCTTTTTCTGGGTAATTTACAAGAGTAAGATCAGTGGGTGAATTCCAACCTCTGCCACCACAGCTAGTCTCCAGATCACAACTGATAATCTTCTAATCTTCATTCTTGATTCTTGGCCAGAATCTTTCCAGCTGGGTGACTGTCATGATCCTAGTTAGTATGGCCCTTTTAGGCCTTGGCCACTGTACCTGTTCATTTACCACCAACACTGAGCAAGGGAGTGCCAAGTGATAACGTGGGTGCTAAATGTCATTTCCCTGATGCTACTTTTCTTCGTGTTGGTGAATCTACTTTATTTCATAAACACTATATGTTGCTAAGGTAGCACAGTATGCAACATCAGAACAAGGTCTATTATGTAGGCTTTAAAGATCAAATAAAACATTGTTGAATCTGCTTTATTCACATTTCTTTGATACATTATCAGGGTGCTAATTGTAGAGTTTTGTAGGTTTTCACCACTTTTGTTGTCCCTTGCAAATATTATTAATATATCATCAGGATAACTAGCAACGAAAGAAGTCACTGAACCAAAATCTTATGTTTTTATTTCTAGTATTTTAGTGTAGTTTTATTTAGAACTTTGTTTAGTAGTGAGTTTTCTACTTGGAGATTAGAATTGAAAAAATGGAAGAGTTTGAGTTTAATTTACTGCAGTTTTATAGTCATGTGGTAAATATGTCATTTAGCAAACCATCAAAACAACTTAGCATTGCTGGGAGGTTTTAGTAAGGAAGCTACCTTCCCTCTGCTTTGAGCCCAAGGCTGCCTGGTAAGGCCTTGAAGGTGAGAGTGTCAGCAGTGTCCGTGAGACCTGGTGTTTCGAGACCTCATACTTCAGAACTGAGGGTTGTCATAGCAGTCTTTCCTTTCCTCTCCTCTCCCCTCCCTCTCTCCTCTCCCTTTGCTTCCCTTCCTTTCTCTTGACACTTTGAGTAAGATAGAATTAAGATAACAGACCACTCACCCATTTAAAGTGTACAGTTAAATGGTTTTCCAGTTCAGTTATGGCAGCTATCACCCCAGTCAATTTTAGAACATTTTCATCATCTCAAAAAGAAACCCCACGCCCTTTAATACAACTCCTTAACCCTCCCATCCCCTTTTAGCACTTAAATAACCATTAATTTCTGTCTCTGTGCCTATTCTGGACATTTCGTATGAATGGAATCCTATAATATGTAGTTGTTTGAGACTGGCTTCTTTAAGGTTCATTCATAATGAACGCATGTATCATTAATGCATTCCTTTTTAGGGCTGAATAACATTCCATTATATAGCTAAACCTCATTTTGTTTCTTCATTTATTAGTTGTTGGACTTCTGAGTTTTTTCCTTTTGATCGTGATTAATGCTGCCATGAATATTTACATACAAGCTTTTGTGTGCACATAGGTTTTTATTTCTTTGGGGAATAGAATTGTCGGGTCGTGCGATAACTCTGTTTAACTTTTGGAGAAACTGCCAAGCTATTTTCCAAAGTAGCTGCATCATTTTATAATCCACCCAGCAGTGTATGAGATTTGTAATTTTTCCTCATCCTTGTTCACACTCATTACTATCAATTTTTTTTCATTATTGCCATCCTAGTGAGGATGAAGTGGTATTTCATTGTAGTTGATTTTGATTTTTAGTTCCTTGATGACTAATGATGTGGAGCATCTTTTCATGTGCTAATTGTTCATTTGCATATCTTTGGAGAAATGACTATTCAGATTCTTTGCCCACGTTTAAGTTGGGTTATTTGTCTTTTTATTGTTGAGTAGTAAGAGTTCTTTATTTGAGATACTAGTCCCTTATCTGATGCATGATTTGCTAACATACTCCATTTTGTGGGTTGTCTTTTCACTTTATTGGTAGTATCCTTTGAAAAATCAAAGTTTTTAATTTTGATGAAGTACAGTTTATTTCTTTTTTCTTTTGTTGCTTATTTTTTGAAAGCATGTCTAAGAAACCATTCCTTTTTAAAATATATTTTATTGATTATGCTATTACAGTTGTCCCATTTTCCCCTTTCACTTCCCTCCACCCTGTGCACCCCCTCCCACCCACATTCCCTGCTTTAGTTCATGTCCATGTGTCATACTTAGAAGTTCTTTAGCTTCTACGTTTCCCATACTATTCTTGCCCTCCCCCTGTTTATTTTCTACCTACCATCTATGCTACTTATTCTTTGTACTTTTCCCCCTCTCTCCTCCTCCCACTCCCCTGTTGTTAACCCTCCATGTGATCTCTATTTCTATGTTTTTGTTCCTGTTCTAGTTGTTTGCTTAGTTTGCTTTTGGTTTTGTTTTAGGTGTGGTTGTTAATAATTGTGAGTTTGCTGTCATTTTATTGTACATGTCTTTTATCTTCTTTTAAGATAAGTCCCTTTAACATTTCATATAATAAGGGTTTGGTGATGATGAACTCCTTCAACTTGGCCTTATCGGAAAAGCACTTTATCTGCCCTTCCATTCTAAATGAAAGCTGTGGGGGTGACTACTTTCGAGAGGTCCCCCTGGTGCCACGGACACGCATGAATGAGTAAAGATGGCCAAGACATGATGAGATCTGTTTGGGGAAGGAGGAGTGGCCTGTGGCCAGTTTCTCAGCGGAGACAAAGGCCAGCAGCGGCCAGTTTCTCTGAGGAGAAAAAGGCCCCAAGTGCCTTTCTCCATAGACTTTTATTGGGTTGTAATACACAGGAATACAGGGTAACAAGGATTAAACAGTAGATAACATTACAAAGAAATCTGAGGGCTTAGTGTCTGTTAGGAAGAGAGTTGCAGAAACTTTGGGAGACATACTCATTTCCTCTCGGACCCTTATCATATGAATGAAAGCACTCTTAGAGCAGATTTCACAGGTTTATCAGCAAGTCTTTGTGATGCCAGATTTTTCCCAGGACACGCTCTAGCAAGGCAAGGAGCTGTACCTCTCCCCAATAGGTATTCAGGCTTAAGAGGATTAGAGCCAGGAAGCACTTCTCCCAAGAGAACATGCGGACTCAGGCTTTGACAAAGCTGGGGGGGCAGTGAGAGAGAGTCCATTGCTCTTTGTTGCAGCCCCCGCCCCCCAGTCCTTCCAAGAAAGCCTCCCAGGTGATCGAGTCTGGTTTAGGTTGCCACCCCGCTGTGAGGGGTCTTACCTATCATTGACTTCCGACCAAGCTCTGGGGGCAGAGAAAGGAACTGAGGCAGCATTTGCTACCAGAGACAGGCTTCGTTTCCTGTGGCTGGCATTCCAAAGGGCGTCTCTCGCCCTTAGCCACCAGGGTTAGAGATACAATTCCTAAAATTAGGAATCAGAAAGTTTTGCTGGATAGAGCAATCTTGGATGCAGGTCCTTGCCTTTCATGACTTGGAATACTTCTTTCCAGCCCCTTCTTCTTGCCTGTAAGGTCTCTTTGGAGAAATCAGCTGACAGTCTGATGGAAAGTCCTTTGTAGGTAACTGTCTCGTTATCTCTTGCTGCTTCTAGGATTCTCTCCTTCATTTTAATCTTGGCTAATGTAATTATGATGTGCCTCGGTGTGTTCCTTCTTGAGTCCAACCTCTTTGGGACTCTCTGAGCTTCCCGGACTTCTTGGAAGTCTATTTCCTTTGCCAGATTGGGGAAGTTCTCCTTTCTTATTTGTTCAAATAAGTTTTCCACTTGTGGCTGTTCTTCTTCCACTTCTGGTACCCCTATAATTCGGATGTTGGAACGTTTAAAGATGTCCTGGAGATTCCTAGGCCTCTCCATTTTTTTGAATTTTTGTTTCTTCCTTCTTTTCTGTTTGGTTGTTTCTTTTTTCCTTCTGGTCCACTCCATTGATTTCAGTCCCAGTTTCCTTCCCATCACTATTAGTAGGAACATTTTTCTTTATTTCACTTAGTGAAGTCTTCATTTGTTCATCTAATTTGCGACCAAATTCAACCAATTCTGTAAGCATCCTGATCATCAGTGCTTTGAACTGTGCACCTGATATGTTGGCTATCTTTTCATCGCTTAGTTGTATTTATTCTGGACCTTTGATCTGTTCTTTTATTTGAGCCATTTTTGGGCAGTCTTGATGCGCCTGTTTCATACTGAGGGCTGGAGCCTCAGGTGTTCACCAGGGTGGGGCAACCCATGTGCCTATGTGGCTGAGTTCTGACACTGTATGTGGGGGAGGGGTCCGAGAGGGAACAATGGCACTTGTTCTGCTCTCTGCTGGATTTCAGTCCCTTCAGCTGCTTCCCCCAAGCAAACAAGGTCCTTCTGGTGCTGGTTCCTGGGTGGGTGGGCTTGTGTACATTCTAGGCCCCTATGGGTCTCTCCAATGAACTCTCCTGTGAAGCTGGGAGTCTCTCTTGTCACCTCAACCACCTCAGGTGTTTTCATTCAGTGTTTTGAGGCTTTATTTCCCGGCGATGTGACCCTGGGTTGTGTGGTCTGTCTGGCTCCCCAGTTTTACCTGGTTTATCTGCGTGTGAATGTGGGACTGCCCAGTCTACCAGCTTTGTGCATCGGGCCCTGCTCCACAACCTGCCATCCTGCTGGGTTCACCCACTGCCACCCTGGACCCTGGGTCTGCCAGTCACCGCTTTTTCTGCTGCCACCCCTCTCTGCCTGGCTGCCCAACTCCGCCCCTTCTACTGGTCTGGATGAATGTGTCGACTTTCACTTCTGGGTTGTTGGACTTCCATACAGTTTGATTTTTTGTCAGTTCTGGTTGTTTTTTTCTTTCTATATTTTTGTTTTCCTTATTTTGGTCATGGGAGGAGGCACAGTGTGTCTACCCACACCTCCATGTTGGCCAGAAGTCTCAGAAACCATTTCTAACCCAGCGTCATTAAGATTTACCTCTTATATTTTTCTAAGAGCTTTATAGTTTTAGGTTTTACACTTATGTCTAGGTTCCATTTTGAGTTATATTTGTGTGTGGTGTTAGAAAGGTCTCCAATTTCATTCTTTTGCATGTGGCTATCTAGTTGCCCTGCATGATTTGTTTAAAAGACTATTCTTTCCCCATCGAATGGTCCCAGCACTCTTGTTGAAAAGTAACTGACCACAGGTGGGTTTATTTCTAGACTCTTAATTCTACTCCATTGATCTACATGTTTGTCATTATACCAGTGCCACTCTGCCTTGATTACTGTTCCTCTGTAGTAACTTTTAAAATTGGGAAGTGTGAGTTTCCAACTTTGTTCTTTTTTGTTCCACTTTGTTGAGATGATTGACATATGACATTGTACACATTTAAGGTGCACAATGTGATTATTTGATGTGCTTATATATTGTGAAGTGTTTCACACAATAGGATTAGTTAACACATCCCTCACCATTTTGTTGTTACAGTAAGAACATTAAAACTCTACTCAGCAACTTTCAAGTATACAACACAGTATTTTTTAAATTTTATTTTTTAATTGCAATTGGTATACAATATTATATTAGTTTCATGTGTACAACATAGTGATGAGATGGTTTTATAGCTTACAAAGTGATCACCTGATAAGTTTAATACCCATTTGATACCATACATACTTATTTACAATATTATTGACTATATTTCCTATGCCGTATTTTATATATCCCTGTGACTATTTTTAAACAGGCAATATGTACTTCTTGATCCCTTTTACCTTCTTCACCTAGCCTTCTAATTCTCTTTTCAACTGGTGCCCATCAATTTTTTCTTCATATCTATGAGTGTTTCTATTTTGTTGTGTATTTATTTTGGTTTTTAGATCCCAATACAAGTAATCATATGGTATTTGTCTTTCTCTGACTTACTTAGTTAGCATAATACCTTCCATGTCCATCCATATTACTACAAATGGTAAGGTTTTATTCTTTTTTATGGTTGAGTAGTATTTCATTGTGTATATATATACCACACAATCTTCTTTATTCATTTGTCTGTCAGTGGACACTGGACACTTAGACTGATTTCATATCTTGGTAATTGTAAATAATGCTTCAATGAACATAGGGATGCATATATCTTTTCAAATTAGTGTTTTTGTTTTCTTCAGATAACTACCCCAGGGCGGGGAAGAGTTAGGGGAAAATTGGGACAACTATAATAGTATAAACAATAAAACATTAAAAAAAAAAGACATGCATGTAGAATAACAATTATGGTATAAAACAATATAATAAGAGTAATAGTAGAAATGTACTAAAGGGTCCAAGAAGATGAGAATAATTACAGAGGGGGTGGGGTCAGGAGGGGAGTGGGAAGGGGAAACCTGCTGGAGGAGGGGTAAGATTCCAACCAACAGATGTGGTAGGCAGTGCATTTTAAGCAAATGAACACCTCTGTTTGGATGCCTCTTTTCTACCCAAACAGCATGTGTAAAGCCAAATATTGTCCATAAACTCAGATCTTTTTCCTAATTTAGCTGTTTATGATCATTCTTCTAATATTCAGATTGTAAACCTTGTAACTATTGTACCTTTGTTTCTCTCTCCCTCTAAAATAGTAACAACCACAATGACTACCATGTATTAACTGCAGTGAGCCAGACTCTGGGCTAAACATTTTATGCAGCTGGTATGATCTGCCTCACAAAACTCACAAGTGAAAATGCAGTTCATATCTTATTTCTCTGATTTAAATTAAAACCAACCCAAGTCCCTATATTCTATAGTTAATAGAAAGGTCAATATCACCCTTTCCCATGTAAAGTCTGAAATATAGGCGTTTTCCTTTTCCCTGTATAGGCTGGAAGCTTCAAAGCATTTGTTCATCCTAAACAGGTGTATCTGATTCCCATTTCTAAGCAGGGAGGACTCTTGGTGACTCTCAGCCTGCTGTTAGTGTTGTTCTCTGTTGCCAGGTGGTACAGATGTCAAATACCTCCATTGTCTGGTGCTGTAGTCCCCACACAGCAAAATTTCACTGGCCTGCCCAAGCAAAGGCTGGTAAGGCCCTTTCAAATAAGGATGATTCCATGGACACATCTCTCTCAGTGCTCCAGTTGACCCAGAGTGTCCCTGTTTATATACTTTTTGTTCCCACTCCCTTCAGGCATATAACACAGTCCATTCTTTTATAAGGCCCTGTTGTCACATAGGAGTTGTGCCTAGCTGAGCTTGGGTGTTCTCTTCTTGCAGAGACACAACCAATGTCTCTTTATGAGAATCCCCCAAGAATGAAGCAGTATTTTTTTCATCCAAATGCAAGATGCCCTGTAGTGTATCCCTTCCAGAAAGTCTTTGTTTGTTTGAGCCACTTATTCCTCCATTGTAGCCAGGGATGGAGGGATCTAGAGTGTGGTATCTATTCTTGAGTCTCAGAGTATTTTACTAACCTCTAATCACTAAATAAATCTTCCTGCTTTTTTATATTTACATAAAAATGAAACTGCTTCAGTGACCCTTTTCAGGACAAAGGTCAGTTTCTCTCTTAAAAAATTAATACCTACAATTCTCAAACATTGATGTGCATAAGATGTCTTGGGCTATTGGTAAGGAAGGTTATGTGTTAGCCCCCAACTTCAGAGACTCTGATTGATTAGATCTGATAGGAGGCCTAGAAATGGGCATATTTTAACCAATGCCTGGTGATTCTGGTGGGCTGCAGACCACCTTTGGGAATTCACCAATAAAATTGGTGAACCTCTCTGGCTGGTATAGCTCAGTGGATTGAGCACAGGCCTGCGAACCAAACAACTGCAGTTGGATTCCCAGTCAGGGCACATGCCTGGGTTGCAGGCCAGTTCCCAGCAGCAGATGCACAAGAGGCGACCATACCTTGATATTTCTCTCCCTCTCTCTTTCCCTTCCCCTCTAAAGATAAATAAATAAAATCTTTAAAAAAATTGGTGAACCTGAATTCTCAGTAGCACTCATTATCTAATTGTGTATTTTTCATTCAATAGTCTGGGTGCAAGTGTAGAGAGGTGGATAGTTCTAGTATTAATGTTTTGCCAGGTTGTTGTGAAAGATAGGTGAGTGATAGATTTAGGATATTGACAAGAGAGAAATTAAAATAATGATCTAAGGAATGTAAGCTGGATAATAATGATAATTTAATATATCATTATTTATTAAGTGATTATTGTGTACCAGTCACCTAGGAGATGAGTAAAGAATAGGTAGAAAAAATTAATGGACTAGTTAATGGACTGGAAATCCTAGTGAGGTGGAAGAACAACTATAATGGGATAATTGACTGAACACTCCAGAAGGAAGGGAATTAGAAGAAAGTGGGTCCCTGGCTGGGTAGTTTAGTTGGTTAGAACATCGTCCTGTTATACCAAGGTTGTGGGTTTGATCCTCAGGGCACATATAAGAATCAACCAATGAATGTATAAGTAAGTGGAATAACAAATTTCAGGGGAAAAGAGGAAGAAGGGTTTACAGGAACAAGTATAAAGGACACATGGACAAAAACTAAGGGGGGTGGAAATGGAAGGGAGGTGGAGAGTACTGGGGGGGTGAGCTGGGGTGGGAGTAAAAGACAGAAAAACTGTACTTGAACAACAATTAAATAAATTTAAAAAAGAAAGATGAGAGCTAAATATTTTAAAAAACAAATTTAAGTTTTTCTCTTTCTAAAATCAAACAGTGAATTTAAAAAAAGAGAGTAGGGTGTATGCTTAGTGATTTCAGAGGTTGGGAAGATAACCTCTAAAATGTGGCCAAGGGGGTGTGTAGCTTGAAATGAAATGTAGTATAAGACCACTGGAAATAAGAAAGCTAAAGAATGTAGAAGCAGGTTTTCAACTTGCTTATCTACGTGGATGTTAAAGATGACCACATAATGGCAGTGACTTCTAGTAGAATGGAACTGTAAGTCATTATCAGTTTTTTCAGTGGATGAAATGGAGAGACCAATCAGTGGATAATACTAACAGTTTTCTGTGTGACTTTGGGTAAGTTTATTTAAAATGAGAAGAACAGCAGTACCTATTTTATATCTATTAGGATGGAACTGTCAGAAAGTAAATAAAAATAATTGCTACCTTATCTTTTTGAAGTCCAAACATACAGCAAAGTTGTAAGAGTAGTAGTACAGAGATGTCAACACCAAATGTGAAGATGTTTAAAAGTTAGACCTCTCCTCTCACACATTGTTGTTGGAAATGGAACAGACCTCTTTGGAAAAAAGTGAGTTTCCTATGAGACTACATTTCTACCTCCTTATGACTCTTTCCCTTATAGGTATTTACCAGTGAAAATGAAACATGTCCACAAATACTTTGTGTGGGAAGGTTGATAGCAGCTTTATTCATCATAGCACAAAATGGGAAATATCAGAAGGGTGAAACATCAGTAGAAGAATAACTAATACTATGCATTCATGCAATGCACTACTACTTAGCAATAAAGGGAATTACTGATATATACAACACGATGGATGGGCCTCAAAAACATTATGCCAAGTAAAAGAAGCTATAATCAAAAGAATATGTAAAATATAGTTCCACTCATATGAAGTTCTAGAATGGGCAAAGATGAGTTATGGCAAAAAAAAAATCAGAGTAGAGGTTGTCGCTGGAGCAGGTGGGAGGATGGGGATTGGGAAGTGGCATGAAGGACCTTGCTAAGATGTGGTTATGTTATCACTTTGAAATACTGTTGGGGTCATTTGTGCCTGTTTGCATTCAGTTTTTTTGTGCCCACCCATCATCTTTATTGATGTAATTTTATCTATCTAGTGTGTAGAACATTATTAACATATTGTGTAATGAAAACTATCAAAATGATATAATCAGAGAGGTAGTACTCTCTCCTCCATCTCTTCCACCTGATCTCTGTATCATTGTAGGTAACCAGTTTCACTGGTTTCTGATTTATTCTTCCTCTATTTCTTTTTGCAAAAATAGGCAGATACAAGTCCTGGCTGGTGTAGCTCAGTGGATTGAGCGCAGGTCTGTGGACCAGAGGATCACAGTTCAATTCCCAGTCAGGGCACATGACTGGATTGCAAGCCAGTTCCCTGCAGGCCAGTTCCCAGCAGGGGACGCACTAGAGGCAACCATACATTGATGTTTCTCTCCCTCTCTCCTTCTCCTCTAAAGATAAAGAAATAAATAAATATTTTTAAAGGCAGATACATTTATGTGTTTTTATTTCCAAACTCTTTCTTACACAAAAATAGCATACCTTATGTACTCTTTTGAAATTTGCTTTTTTCTCCTCACTTAACAATACAGGATAGGCAAAAGTAGGTTTACAGTTGTTCATATGGAAAATAATGCAATAATTAAAAATAATAATACAAGAATAAACTTTGTGTTTCACATACTCACAACTGTAAATCTACTTCTTCCCTACCCTGTATATCCTGAAACCCACTCTATACAAGTTAATACAGATTTGTTAATAAAAAGCTACATAGTCCCTTAATATGTATGTATTACAGTACTATAGTTTATGCAACCAATCTCCTGTGTTCGGGTATTTAGATAGTTTCCAATATTTTGCAGTAATAAATAGCCTTGTGTATGATAATGTAGGTATTATTACAGAATAAATTCATGTAGGTGGGATTGCCGGGTCAAAGGATAAAGCTGCACATGTAGTTTTATTAGCTATTGCCAAATTCTTGAAAAGGTGTGAACAGTTTGTATTCCCAGGAGCAGTTTAGGAGTGCCTATTTCCATATAGACTCACCAGAAGAATGTGTTGTTATATGTTTTGTTTTTTGCCAGTCTAATTGGTGAGAAATGGTAGTCATAATATTTTTAGTTTGTATTTTTCTTAGTGAAATCAAACATCTTTTCATATGTTTAAGGACCATATAAAATTGAATGCTTTTTAAAATCTTTATTTGTAAATTTTCTGTTTGTGTCTTTTCCTCCAGTTTTTCCTCAATGTGAGGGTTTTTTGCTTCAGAGTGTAGAGGGTTTTTTCCCTCTTAATTTTTAAAAAAATTATATTTATTTATCTTCAGAGGGGAAGGGAAGGAGAGAGGGAGAGAAATATCAATGTATGGTTGTTCCTTGTGTATCCCCTGCTGGTAACTGGCTCCTGCAGGGAACTGGCCTGCAACCCAGGCATGTGCCCTGACTGGGAATTGAACTGCAATCTTTTGGTTCGCAGGCCTGTGCTCAATCCACTAAGCTATACCAGCCAGGCTCCCTCTTAATGTTTAAAAGGATCTCTAGATTTTGTTGTCTTTTCTGTCTTGATTTTTAGAAGTTCTTTAGCAAGTTGTCATTTGTCTTTCGACTTTATGGTAGTTTGTGATATGCAAATTTTTTTTTACTTTAATGTAGTCAAATTTAACAATCTTTTATTCATCTGGATTTTGAATTGTTGAAAGACATAATTAATCATCATAGAGATGCAAATTACAACCACAGTGAGAATCACCTCAGACCCTAGAAGGAAACCCTTGGCGCACTGTTGGTGGGAATGTAGACCGATATAGCCACTGTGGAAAACAGTATGGAGTCACCTCCAAAAATTAAAACTGGATGTATCTTTTGACCCAGTGATCCTACTTCTGGGAATATATCCTAAGAATCCTGAAACACCAATTTGAAAGAATATATGCACCCCTATGTTCAGATCTGGAAACTGCCAAAGTGCCCATCAGTACATGAGTGGATAAAAAAGCTGTGGCATATTTATGCAACGGAATATATGCAGCTGTAAAAAAGAGGGGAACTCTTACCTTTTGCAACAGCACGGTGGACCTGGAGATTATTATGCCAAGTGAAATAAGCCAGTCAGGGAAAGAAATACCATATGATCTCACTAATGTGTAGAATCTAATGAAAAAAAAAAACAGGAATAAAACAGAAACAGAAGCATGGATACATAGAACAGACTGACAGCTGTCAGAGGGTAGGGGAGACATGGGGGACTGGATGAAAGAAGATGAAGGGATCAGCCAAAGAATATATATGCACAACCCATAGGCACAGACAATAGTGTGGTGATGGCCAGAGGGAAGAGGATGAATGAGGGGTGTGAGGGAGGTGGGCAAAGTGGGGGGTAAATGGAGACATTTTAAATAGTGTAAACAATGAAAATGAAGAAAAGAAACTTCTCCCTACATCCAGGTTATAGAGAAATCTACCTGTTTTCTTTTAGTACTTGTATAGTTTCACTTTCTTACACTTAGATCTCTGATCCATTTGAAGTTTATTATAATATGGTATGAAGTGTGTACCTAATTTTATCTTTTATCCATGTGATGTTTTATCCAAATGATGTTCCAACATCATTTACTAAAACGTCCATCTTTCTTGTGATTTTAAATACCACCTTTATCATATACTTCTGAATTGAGTCAGTTTCTGGATTTGTTTTATTCTATTGGTCTTTCTGCATACTCATGTACAACATTGTTTTACTTTTAAGGGCTTTACATATTTTATATCTGGTAGTAATTCTTCTTCATAGTTTTCTGTCTTCAGAGTTTTCTTAGGTATTCTTTTCTGTCTATTTTACCACATAAACTGTAATATCAACTTGTCTAGCTCCAGAAAAAAAAGCTTGTCGTTGTTTTTATTTAGGTTACATTAAATTATATTAATTTAGGGAGCATTAAAATCTTGATATTGAGACATCCCAACTAAGAACAAGTTACATCTTTGAACAAGCACTTTTGTTCTTTCCAGAGTTTTATGAGTTTCTTCATACAGACTTGAACATTTCTTAAGTTTATTCTGAGTGAGTGTTTTGTCTTTTTTTAGTGTTGTGAATGGAGCTCTCTCTTACATTGTTTATTTTGGTGAATTCCTTTCAAAGACCGAATTTTAAAAAAGATTTGATCATTTATTTATTTAGACAGAGTGGGAGGGAGGGAGAAAGAGAAGAAGAGAAACAACAATGTGTGGTTGCCTCTCGCACACCCCCTGCTGGGGGCCTGGCCTGCAACCTAGGCATGTGCCGGGACTGGGAATCGAGCCCTCCACTCTTTGGATCTCAGGCTGGTGCTCAGTCCACTGAGCCAAACCAGCCAGGGCTAAAGAACTGAATTTTAATTTATTTATTTCATCAAATAATTTCTGTTCTCTACCTCATTAATTTTTGCTTTCATTTTTATTACTTGCTATTTTTTCTGTTCTTTTTCTACCTTGATGATATTGGAATTTAATTAATTATTTATTATTTTTTTTATTGATATAGATGCTTAATGTTATGAATTTTTCTTTTGACCACTGCTTTAAATGGGTCCCTTAGATTCTGATACATAGTATTTTTTATACTGTTTTTCAGAAATTTTATAATTTTTGTTTGTATTTCCCCTTTTACTTAAGAGTTATTTAACACAAGACTTTTTAAATTTCTTAGGTCGTTTTAGGTCAAAGGTTTTTCTTATTACTTTGTAATCAAAACAGATTTCCTTAAATTTTATATTTTTTAAATTACAGTTCACATTCAATATTATTTTGTATTAGTTTCAGGTGTGTGGTATAGTGGTTAGACAGTTATAGATTTTAAAAAATGTTCCCCATGATATTTCCAGTACCCATCTGGCACCATACATAGTTCTACAACATTATTGACTATATTTCCAATGCTGTACTTTACATCCCCATGACTGTTTTGTAAGAATTAGTCTGTGCTTCTCAATCCCATCGCCTTTTTCAACTAGTCTCCTCCCTTCCTTTCCTCTGGAAACCACCAGTCTGTTCTCTGTATCTATGAGTCTGTTTCTGTTTTGTTTGTTCACTTACATTCTTTAGATTCCACATACAAATGAAATGATATATTTGTCTCTGACTGACTTATTTCACTTAGTGTAGTACTCTTCAGGTACATCCATGCTGTTGTAAATGGTTAAGATTTCGTTGTTTTTAATGGCCAAGTAATATTCCCGTGTACAACATCTTTAACAATTGTCTGTTGGTAGGCATTTAGGTTGATTCCATATCTTGGCTATTATAAATAATGCTGCAGTGAACATAAGGGTGCACATATCTTTTTGAAATAGTGTTTTGTATTTCTTTGAATAAATGCCCAGAAGTGGAATTTCTGGTTCATAAAGCAGTTTGATTTTTTACTTTTTTGTGGAGCCTGCATACTGTTTCCCATAGTAGCTGCACCAATTAATGTCACTGCCAACAGTGCACAAGGTACACTTCTGTTGAGAGTGGTGTGTTAGAGCTTTCTACTGGTAGTGGTTTCTATCAGTTTCTAATTTTATCTCCTAGTGTTTCTGCTTTATATGGATGGGTTTTATCTTTTCTGATACATAGATATAGAGAACTGTTATTTCTTCATTTTTAATTTCGGCTTTTAGCATTATAAAATAGTCTTGATTCATGTAATGATTCTGGCCTAATTCTATTTTGTCTGATATCAGGATTGCTTTCTTATTGTTTTCATTTGCTGATTATAACTTTGTTTATTCCTTTATTTTTGGTATTTCTAAATCTTTGTGTTTTATATATATCTCCAATATATGGCATAGATTTAGATTTTCTTATGAGCCGATTGAAGAGAGATTTTCATAGGTGAATTAAGCCCATTTCCATTTGTTGATGTGACTGACATGTTTGGTTTCAATGCTGTTGTGTTGTTATTTTATGTTTTGATTACTGCCATATTATATTTTGGGGAGTTCTTTTCTATACCTTTATTATTTTTTAAGGTTTCTTTTGGCATATGGAAAGGTCTACTTTTTGTTCTAATGCTTGTCTTTATGTTGACACCTTTTATCATGCCTACAATCTTTGTTAAAGGTTAAAACTTAACCTTTTAAAGGACAAGTGGACAAAACCAAGGCAAGGGAGCAAGAAAGGGAGGAGGGTTGGCTGGGGTGAGGTGGGGAGTGGTGGGGAGTAAATGCAGACAACTGTAATTGAACAACAATAAAATAATTTTAAAAAACCTTAACCTTTTACTTTGTGGTTTGTCAGTTTTAAATAGTATCCTTGAATTTTACTATACCTTTACTATAGTTGATATTATTTTACTTTATTTTTTTCCTCAGAACATATAACGTATAACATTTATATACCATTTAAGTCCTAACTTTTAAAAATACAGAAGCCTTTTCTTTTTTTTTTTACTGAGATGATTCACACAACATAGTTAACCATTTTGAAGTGGACAGTAGTGGCATTTGACGCATTCACAATATTGTGTAACCACCACCTTTCTCTTGCTTCAAAGCTTTTCATTATCTCAGAATACCCTCTACCCATCAAATTGTCTAAAACTGCTACAACCTCTAGTATGCTTTCTGTCTATAGATTTGCTTATTTTGGATATCTCATATAAATGGAATCATACAATATGTGACCTTTGTGACCTGCTTGTTTCTTAATGTTTTCATGGTTCATTCATGTTCTGACATTATACCTTCGTGTGGCTGAATAATATGTATTTCATTGTCTAGGTATACCACAGTCTATCTGTTCATCAGTTGATAGACTTTGGATTGTTTTTGCCTTTTGGCTATTATGAATAATGCTGCTATAAACATTTGTGTACAGGTGTCTGGGTGGACATATGTTTTCATTTTTCTTGGGTAAATTCCTAGCAGTGGAATTACTGAGTTGTATGATAATTTTGTGTTCAACTTTTTAAGAAACTGCCAAATTGTTTTTTACAGTGGCTGTGCCATTTTTTGTTTCCACATTTCCTCCAGCCATGTACAAGGGTTTCTATATCTGTACATCCTTCTCAATACTTGTCAATTTCCCTTGTTTGGATTATAACCATCATAGTGGGTGTGAAGTGGTATCTCACTGTACCAGATTTACACTTTCTTAATGATTGATGTTAAACATCTTTTCATTAGCTTGATGGCCACTTGCATATCTTCTTTATAGCCGCCTTTCTCCGGTGGTCCGAAAGTTAGCATAGCGTTAATTTGTGTTTCAACATGATTTATAGGGAAAATGAACAAAATAAGGTTTTGGAAAAGATGTTGTAAACTTGAAAGAGACTTACTATAAAGATGTATGTGACTTTTCAGCATAAACAGATATTTAGCTCTGCCTGTGTTCTGTACTCCCATGCGAGTGTCCTGGGTGGCTCACATGTTATAATAACTGAAAGTGAGATTTAACCCATGAACATGGGTATGTGTGTTCTTTTATCCTTGAATCTGTGATGTAATGTGGTTACCTTAATGCATTTTGTTAGGAAGGTTTTAAAAGACTATATGTTCAATCTCTTATTTGTATAGATATTATTATGTGACATGTGTGCCAATATTCAAAATTACTCTCACCTATAAATCATAAATTTAACACTAATATAGTGTTTATGTCACTATAAACACTATAGTGTCACTCCACAAATATTCATACTAAATTGTATATTCAGTTAGTGACATTTATCATTAAGCCTGATAAAATAGTATTAGTTTTCAGTTAGTACTTATAGATTATTACATTTGTAACTATTACATATTTTGAAGAGTTTGTTCTGTTTTCCTCTCTTACTCTCTTAAGCATCTGTGATCTTGGGTGTTTATACAAATTGAAGGGAGAAAAAATTAGTATAAATATTATAGGATAAGTACTATAAATATTATTTAAAATAGGTCTATTTGGTGTATTATAAAGGGGTTCAGTGTCTACCTTTGAGAAACGAAGGGCCACTGAACATTAGCTATATCCAAAGGAAGCTATCACTGTATGTAGCTTTGTCTGTTCCTTTCAGAGAAATTTAATGATGCTCTAGGATAAGCAGTTAGCAAAGCTTCGGATCTCACAAAAGCCTGAATACAACTTTGATTGGTTATATTTTAAAGGAAATAGCCCACAGCATGGTGCCAGACAAGTGTAGAGCCCAACCAATTTGATCCTTAGGCAGGGAGAAGCATTCTATTCATCCTTAAGAGGTTAGATTGTGAAATGTTGTAATTATTTCAGCCTAAATTGGCTTAAAGCTTCTTTTTTTTCAATAAAACTTGTCCTTAAATTGTGAGGCAAGAAGACAGTTCTCATTTTGATGACCTTCCTGCATTGTGTTTTTCTTCAAGTCTTCCCTCTCTACCCTGTGGCCTACTCTGTTTAGTGTTCAAATCTGAATCATAATGTGCATCTGGAGGGATTCTGAATCATGTGACTGACTAAAGTGTCTCTTGTCATTTATTTACAGTCTTTGAATATCTAATTTTGACATAATATTTGGTTATACCATAAAGAAACTTGCTCTTGCTTTTGACTGTTTAAGAGGTGGGTGCATATGTAAAATTATTTTTTCTTTTTTGTCTGTACACTTTTTTCTCATGTTTTAATTACAAAATGGAACAAAGAATGACAGCCACATTGGTTCTTGACAGGGATCCTTTTACTTGAAGGACCACTCCTATAATGAGTGATTTTTATTCAAGTGAATATTCATATATTTCTCTGACTTAGGTTTTCCCTAATTTGTATGAAATGACAGCCTGCAGACTATTTTATTTGATTACAGTCCCTTCACCTTAATTATCTTTTATGTCTGTTTAAAAGATGGACTTGCCATATCCATCTTTATCCTCCCCGACATCTCTCTGTTTGTGTTTTCTTTCATTGTAATTTTCTTCTTTTCTCTTCTGTGGGCATTCACAGATTGTTTTTGGAGTTCATAAAAAGGGAGTGTGTTGTCTGGGTAGAAAATTGCATTTGCATGCTTGAGAGAGGCCTAAGGGTTTTTGTGGGGTTTGGCAAGTATCCTGGCTTCTTTTTTCTTTTGGGAGGGAGGAGTTGAGAAAGGGGTAATGGTAAGGCATTTTTGGAAAGGAGAAGAATAAGAATTATTGAAGTGATTTCTTCCGACCCATATTTCTATTTCCATATTATATATATATCTGATTTTCTTTTCTTTTTTTCTGCATGTATAAAGCACTTGACTAACAATGAAACAGATTACAGGCCTTAGAACTGTTTTTGAATGCGCAGTAGAGTTCTGCAAAGAAGAAACCTTTCCTGCAATGGTAATTGTACATTTACTAGTAAAACTGACAAGTTGAAAAAATATATATATATCTTTTTTCTTTTTCCTCTTTTTGTGGTAATTAGATGTGGTTTTATATAGAAAAATTGTTTCTTGAATTAATATGTAATTTCATGTAAACTGGTATCTACATAGAAGTTTAGCCATGTTTGTAAAAGTCCTAGAGGAAAACATAGGCAGGAAAATCTCAGGTATTTCACGCAGCAACATTTTTACCAATATGTCCTCTAGAGCAAGGGACATAAAGGAAAGAATAAACAGATAGGATCTCATCAAAATAAAAAGCTTCTGCACAGCTAAAGAAAACATCAGCAAAATGAAAAGAGAACCAACTGTAGGGTTTGATCAGACAAGGGTTTGATCTCCAAAATATGTAAAAAACTCACACAAGTCCATTCCAAGAAGACAAACAACCCAATTAAAAAATGGGCAAAAGACCTGAACAGACACTTCTCCAAGGAGGACATACAGAGGACCCAGAGACATATGAAAGGATGCTCAGCATCACTAGCCATCAGAGAGATGCAGATTAAAACCACAATGGGATACCACTTTACACTGGTCAGAATGGCCATCATAACCAAATCAGCAAACAAGTGCTGACAAAGTTGTGGAGTAAAGGGAACCCTAGTGCACTGTTGGTGGGAATGCAGACTGGTGCAGCCACTGTGGGAAATAGTACGGAATTTCTTCAGAAAACTAAAAATGGAGCTGCCTTTTGACCCAGCAATTTCACTTCTGGGATTATATTCTAAGAACCCTGAAACACCAATCCATAGTAACCTATGCACCCCAAAGTTCATAGCAGCACAATTTATAATAGCCAAGTGCTGGAAGCAACCTAAGTGCCCATCAGTAAATGAATGGATCAAAAAACTGTGGTCCATTTACACCATGGAATACTACACAGCAGAAAGAAAGAAGGAGCTCCTACCCTTTGCAACAGGATGGATGGAACTTAGCATAATGGAGAGCATTATGCTAAATTAAATAAGCCAGGTGGTGAAAGACAAGTACTATGCGATCTCACCTTTAAGTGCAACCTAATCAATAAAACAAATAAGCAAGCAAAATATAACCAGAGACACTGAAATGAAGAACAATCTGACAGTAACCAGAGGGGATAATGGGGGGTAAGGGGGGTAGGGATTTCAAGAACAACTATGTAGGACACATGGACAAAACCAAGGTGGGGTGTTGAACCAGGGGAGGGAGGTGGGGATGGCTGGTGTGGGGGGGGGAGTGGTGGGGGGAAAATGCAGACAACTTTACTAGAAGAACAACAATTTTTTAAAAAGTCATGTTTGAATTAGGATTTCCTACTTTCAAATTTTAAGATTAAAAAATTACTATCCTACTTTTATTTTAATTATTTGTTTTATTAAAGTATAGTTGACATATAATATTATATTAGTTTCAGATGTGTAATGTAGTGATTTCAACATTTATATACCTTATGATGTGATCACCACAATAAGCCTAGTATCTAATCATCTGTCATTGTGCAAAATTATTATTAACCATATTCCCTGTGCTGTACACTACACTCCTGTGGATTATTTATTTTTTTTAAAGATTTTGTTTATTTTTCATGAGAGAGTTAAGGAGGGAGAAAGAGAGGGAGGGAAATGTGGATGTGTGAGAGAATCATGAATCTGTTGCCTCTCACACACCCCAACTGGGGACCTGGCCTGCAACCCAGGCTTTGCCCTGACTTGGAATCAAATCAACAACCTTTCAGTTTGCAGGCTGGTGCTCAGTACACTGGACCACACCAGCCAGGGTGTATTATTTATTTTATAACTGGAAGTTTGTACCCCTTACTCCCCTTCACCTTTTTCATCCCTACTCACCTCCCTCTGACAACCATCAGTTCATTCTTTATGAGTCTGTTTTTGTTTTGTTGGTTCATTTATTTATTTAAGATTCCACATGAGTGAAATTATACAGTATTTGTTATATTTATGTCTTATTTCATGGCATAATATCCTCTAGGCCCATCCATGTTGTTGCAAAAAAATCTTATTTATCACTAAGTAATAGTCCATTGTACATATGTACACCACATTTTTTTTATCCATTCATCTATTAATGAACACCTAAATTGCTTCCGTATCTTGGCTATTGTAAATAATATTGCATTGAACTAAAGGTATATATATATCTTTGAGTTAAGTGTTTTTTTTCTTCAGATAAATATGTAGTTGTGGAGCTGTTGGGTTTACGGTAGTTCTATTTTTTAAATTTTTTTAGGAATTCACATACTGTTTTCCATAACAGATGTAGCACTATACAATCCTGCCAACAGTGCATGAAGGTTTACCTTTTCTCCATATCCTCATCAGCACTTGTTATTTACTGACTTTTTCATAATAACCATTCTGACAGTTGTGAGATGGTACCTCTTGTGGTTTTCATTTGAATTTTTTTGATGATTAGTGACATTGAGCACCTTCTCATATGTGTGTTGGCGATCTGTCTCTCTTCTTTGGAGAAAGGTCTACTTATGTCCTCTTCCCATTTTAAATCAGGGTGTTTTTTTTTATGTCAAGTTATATGAATTCCTTATACATTTTGGTTATTCACCTCTTACCGGATATATCATTTGCAAATATCTTTTCCCAATTGGTAGGTTGTCTTTTTGTTCCGTTGATGATTTCCTTCATTGTGTGGAACCTCTTTAGTTTGATGAAGTTCCATTTGTTTATTTTTGGTTTTGTTGCCCTTCCTGAGGAGACATCCCCAGAGAGATATTGATATGACTGATATCAAAGAGTTTACCCCCTATGTTTTTTTTCTAGGAGGTATATGGTTTCTGGACTTGTATTCAAGTCTTCAATGCATTTTGAGTTAGTTTTTGTATATGGTATAATATAGTGGTCCACTTATATTGTTTAGGTTGTGGCTGTCCAGTTTTCCCAGCATCATTTATTGAAGAGACTGTCCTTTCCCCATTATATATTCTTTGGCTCCTTTGTCTTAAATTAGTAGGCCGTATATATATATATGTGTTTATTTCTGGACTCTCTGTTCTAATTCCATTGATCTATATGGTTGTTTTTTTTCTAATACTATCTAATGTTTTGATTACTGTATAGATTTGTAATATATGAAGGGGTGGGCAAAAGTAGGTTTACAGTTGTGAGCACATAAAATACAGTTTACTGTGTATTATTTATTAATCATATTATTTTTATTATTTATCTTATTGTTATTATTTTGTATCTTAAAATTTATCTTTTAGGTAATGATGGCTGGTAATTTAATCTATTTTTTGCTCACCCCTATAGTTTGTAATCAGGAACTCTAATGCCTCCAGTTTTGTTCTGTTTCTTTTTCTCAAAATTGCTTTGGTTGTTCAAGATCTTTTGTGGTTCCACATAAATTTTAAGGTTGTTCTGTGAAAAATACCATTGGAATTTTAATAGGGATGGTATTGAATCTGTAAATTACTCTAGGTAATATGGGTATTTTAATGGTATTAATTCTTAAATCCATGAGCATGGGGTATCTTTCTCTTTATATGTGCTGTCTCCAGTTTTTAAAATCAATATCATAAAGTTCATTTTACAGGTTTTTCTCCTCCTTGGTTGAATTTGTTTCTAGAATTTTTTACTTTTTGATGCAATTTTAAGTGGGATTGTTTTATTCATTTCTTTTTCTGATAGTTACTTATTAGTGTGTAGAAATGAAACTGATTTATATATTTTGATTTTTGTGTCCTGCAAGTTTATTGAATTGGTTTATTAGTTTTAACAGTTGTTTGGTAGAGTCTTCAGGGTTTTCTATATAAAATACCATGTCATTTGCAAATAGAGACTGTTTTACATTTTCCTTTCTGATCTGGTTACCTTTTATTTCTTTTTCTTACTTTTAATTTATCTGGCTTAGACTTCTAGTACTATACTGAATAAGAGCAGTGAGATTGGGCATACTTGCCTTGTTTCTGATCTTAGAGGAAAAACATTCAGTTTTTCTGTAGAGTATAATGTTAGCCATGGGCTTGTCATATAGGGCCTTTATTATGTAGGGGCATATTTCTTCTATACCACATTGTTGAAAGTCTTTTTTATTGTGAATGGGTATTGAATATTGTCACATGTTTATTTTACATCTATTGGAATAATCATAATAATTTTTCTTCATTTGATTAATGTGGTTATCACATTGATTTACAGATGTTAAACCATCTTTGAGTCTCTGTAATAAATTCCACTTGATTATGATATCTGATCCTTTTGATAAATTGTTGAATTCTATTAGCAAAACTTTCAGATGTACAGTTCAAAACACTGGTGATCAGGATGCTCACAAAACTGGTTGATTTTAGTCACAAATTAGAGGAACATATGAAGGCTAAACTAACTGAAATGAAGGGAAATGCACAGGAAACCAATAGTAATGGAAAGGAAATTGGGACTCAAATCAAAGGAGTGGACCAGAAGGAGGAAAAAAATGACCAAACAGAAAACAATGAAGAAACAAGAATTCAAAAAAATGAGGACAGGCTTAGGAACCTCCAGGACATCTTTAAATGTTCCAACATCTGAATTATAGGGGTACCAGAAGGGGAAGAGGAACAGCCACGAGTGGGAAAACTTATTTGAACAAATAAGAAAGGAGAACTTCCCCAATCTGGCAAAGGAAATAGACTTCCAAGAAGTCCGGGAAGCTCAGAGAGTCCCAAAGAGGTTGGACCCAAGAAGGAACACACCGAGGCACATCATAATTACATTAGCCAAGATTAAAATGAAGGAGAGAATCCTAGAAGCAGCAAGAGCTAAGGGGACAGTCACCTACAAAGGAGTTCCCATCAGACTGTCAGCGGATTTCTTATACGTTCTATTTTAGAGTGTGTTGTTTCTACTTCTCGTCAAGATGGAGGCATAGGTAGACCACTTTGCCTCCTTATGCAACCACAAAAAGAATCACAACTAACCTCAAAACAAAAACCACTCAGAACTGCCAGAAATTAGAACTGTATGGAAGTCCAACAACCAAGGATTTAAAAAAGCCATATTCATCCAGATGGGGAGGAGGGGCAGAGATGGGGAGCCAGGACTGAGGAGCAGACGTGGTGGGGCACCTGAGAGGCAGCAGTGGCAGAACGGGCTGTTCCACATTCATGTGTGGTGAATAAAAATCGGCAGGGATACCTTGGGAACAAGAAATCCCAGTCCCAGGCCAGACCACACTGCCCAGGGTTCCAGTGCCATAAAATAAAGCCTCATAAGTTCTGGCTGTAAAAACCAGTGGGGTTTGGGCAATGGAAGAAACTGCTGGTTTCTTTTCTTTCTTTCTTTCTTTCTTTCTTTCTTTCTTTCTTTCTTTCTTTCTTTCTTTCTTTCTTTCTTTCTTTCTTTCTTTCTTTCTTTCTTTCTTTCTTCCTTCCTTCCTTCCTTCCTTCCTTCCTTCCTTCCTTCTTCCTTCCTTCCTTCTTCCTTCCTTCCTTCCTTCCTTCCTTCCTTCCTTCCTTCCTTCCTTCCTTCCTTCCTTCCTTTCTCTCTCTCTTTCTCTCCCTTCCTTCCTTCCTTCCTTCCTTCCTTCCTTCCTTCCTTCCTTCCTTCCTTTCTTTCTTTCTTTCTCTCCTTCCTTCCTCCCTTCCTTCCTTCCTTCCTTCCTTCTTCCTTCCTTCTTCCTTCCTTCCTTCCTTCCTTCCTTCCTTCCTTCCTTCCTTCCTTCCTTCCTTCCTTCCTTTCTCTCTCTCTTTCTCTCCCTTCCTTCCTTCCTTCCTTCCTTCCTTCCTTCCTTCCTTCCTTCCTTCCTTCCTTCCTTCCTTTCTTCTTTCCTTTCTTCCTCCTTCCTTCCTTCCTTCCTTCCTTCCTTCCTTCCTTCCTTCCTTCCTTCCTTCCTTCTTTCTTTCTATTTAAGATTTTATTTACTTATTTTTAAGAGAGTTGGGAAGGGAAGGAGAAAGAGAAGGAGAGAAACATCAGTATGTGGTTGCCCCTTGTTTGCCCCCCATTGGGGACCCAGCCCATAACCCAGGCATGTGCCCTGACGGAATTGAACCAGCAACCCTTTGGTTTGCAGGCCAGCACTCAATCCATTGAGCCACACCAACCAGGGCTAAATATCTATCTTTTAAATCTGTTGAGATTTAACTTATGATTGAAGATATGGTCTATCCTGGAAAATGTCCTATGTGCACCTGAGAAAAATGTATATGCTCTTATTGTTGGGTGTAGTGTTCTACATATTTCTGTTAGAACTAGTGGGTCTATTTTGTTATGTTCCATGCTTACTTATCTTCTGTGTTGTTGGTCTACCCATTAGAATGGTATATTGAATTATCCCAATTATTTTTGTAGTATAGCCTATTTCTCCCTTCAATCCTGTCAATGTTTGCTCCATTTACCTTGTTTGTTATTAGGTAGGTATATATAATGGTTATGTCTTTCTACTGAATTGAAGCTTTTATTAATATATAATGTCCTTGTTATTCTCTTGTAAATTTATTTAAGTCTATTTTGTCTGATTTTAGTATAGCCAGCCCTGCTCTCTTTTGGTTACTATTTGCATGGGATATCTTTTTCCATCCTTTCAACTTTTAATCTATTTGTGTCTTTGGATTTAAAGTGAGTCTTTTGTAATGGCATCTATTTTGATCACTGGTTTTTATTCATTCTGCCAATCTCTGTCTTTTGATTGGAGAATTTAATCCATTTACACTTAATTACCAATACTGACTTATTTCTGTCATTTCTCCATTTGTTTTGTATGTCTTTCAGCTCTTTTTGCCTCTCATTTGTGCTTTACTGTTTTCTCATTGGTTTAATTGATTTTTTTTTTGTAGTGAAATGTTTAAATTCCTTTCTCATTTACTTTTGTGCATAAAACTCTTTTCTTTGTGGTTACTATAGTGATTATGTTTAGCATCCTAAAGTTATAACAGTCTAATTTGAATTTATACCAGCCTAATTTCCATGTCAAAGAAAAACTGCTATTTACAGCTCTGTCTCCCACCCCTTTTGGTTGTTGATACCATAATGTTACATCTTTATACATTGAGTTCCCCAAAACATAAGTAATTCTTAGACTAATAATTTAAAAAATACATATTAGTTTTTAAAATCATGTATAAAACAAAAACCGGAGTTTCAAACCATTGTTACAATAATGCTAACTTTTATAATTGCCATGTTTTACTTTTATTTATTTTTGAGTACTTTTACTTTTATTGAGATCTTCATTTCTTATTTTAAATGTATTTTACTGATATAGTTGTCCAGTTTCCCTTCCTCCATTTATTCCCCTCTGCCCTGCAACCTCTCTCCCACCCACATTCCTCCCCACCTTTAGTTCATGTCCATGGGCCACACATATAAATTCTTTGGCTTCTCTATTTCCTATACTATTCTTAACCTCCCCCTGCCTATTTTGTACCTACCATTTATGCTTCTTATTCCGTATACCTTTCCCCCAATCCTCCCCACCCCCTGATAACTCTCCATGTGGTCTCCATTTCTGTGATTCTGTTCCTGTTATAGTTGTTTGCTTAGTTTGTTTTTGTTTTTTAGGTTCAGTTGTTAATAGTTGTGAGTTTGTTGTCATCTTACTGTTCATAGTTTTTGATCTTCTATTTCTTAGATGAGTCCCTTTAACGTTTCATATAATAAGGGCTTGGTAATGATGAACTACTTGACCTTATCTGGGAAGCACTTTATTTGCCCTTCCGTTCTAAATGGTATTTATCCATTCATCTGTCAGTGAATATTTGGGTTGCTTTCACCTCTTGGCTATTGTGAATAGCGTTGCTGTGAACGTGGGTGCACCAATATTCCTTCATGATCTTGCTTTGAATTCTCTTGGATATATATTCAGAAGTGGGATTGCTAGATAATATGGTAATTATATTTTAAATTTTTTGATGAACCTTCACACTGTTTTTCCAAATGGTTGTACCACTTTACATTCCAAACAACAGTGCCAAAAGATTCCAGTTTTTCTGTATCCTCACTAAAACTTGTTACTTCCTGTTCTGATAATGTCTATTCTAATGGGTATGAAGCAATAGCTCATTGTGGTTTTTATTTATGTTTCTTTTATGTTTAGTGATGTCGAGCATCTTTTCATATGCTTATTACATATCTTCTTTGGAGAACTGTCTACTCAAGTACTTTACTCATATTTTAATTGGGTCATTTTGCTGCGCTGTTGAGTTATAGAAGTTTCTTATATATTCTGAATATTAAGCCCTCATCAGATATATGATTTGCAAATATTTTTCCCATTTTAATTATTTTTTATCATCACCTGAAGACAATTTTTTTATTGTCTTTTAGACAATATAAAAGACAACCAACTGAGCCACACTGGCCAGGGTTATTTTTTCCCATTTTACAGGTTGCCAATGATATCTAATTTTTTAAAAAGATTTTATTTATTTAGTTTTAGGGATGGAGGAATAGAGGGAGAAAGAGAGGGAGAGAAACATCAATGTGTGGTTGCCTCTCACAACTGGGGATGTGGCCTGCAAGCCAGGCATGTGCCCTGACTGGGAATTGAACGAGCAAATCTTTGGTTCACATGCTAGCACTCAGTCCACTGAGCAACACCAGCCAGGGCAGATATCTAATTTAATTTACATTTTAAGGTCAGTCTGGCTGTTGAGTAGGAACTGGATCAGCATACACTAGAGTGGGAGTAGGAAAATCAGTTACCAGACTCTTGCCATATACTTAATAAGCAACAGACGATCAGGTCCTGCTGGTGCCAGTAGAGAAAATGGAAGGAGTAGAGTAATATTTTGGAAGTAGAGCCAACATGACGTGATGACAGAGTATATGTGAAAGGTCAGAAGGAAGGAAAAGTTAAAGATGACTCCCAGATTTATGGGTTGGGTACTTTGGTTAATGGTGCCATTTCTTGATATGGAGAAGACTGGAGGGAAGCTGTGCTAGGAGCAGGGGTAGAAGAAGGCATAGGTTGAGATCAGAAGTACAGATGAATTAAGTATAATGTGCCTGTGAGGCATCTAAGTGGCAATATCAAGTAGGCAGTTGAAAATATATATTTAAAAATTTAGAAAACTATTCTAAACTATAAATATAAATAACTGCTTGGGAATAGTAAATATACAACCAGGGACTTCAGTATAAAACACATAATTCCCAGCATTATTTAATAAAATACATAGTACACTTGTGTAGTTCATCAAAATAAAACACCCACTGTTGTGATTTAACCTTGGCTTTACTCTGGTTTAACAAGAATTCTAACTTTTCGGTCTCAATCCATGCTGAGACACCTCAGTCTATACTAGTCCACAGGTTCTGGTGTATTGTCAATTTAATTAATCTACCTTGAAGAACCTTTGTAGAGTTCTGGCCAAGATAGAGGCATAGGTAGAAACCCTTTGCTTCCTTGCACAACCCAAAGGAGGAAAACAACCAATCTAAAAGCAATATACAACCAGAAGTGCCAGAAAATCAAACTGTTTGGAACTCCAACAACCAAGGAATTAAAGAAACAGTCAACCAGAACAACCAGATCAGTAAGAACCTACGGCAAGGCAGTTGACCACTCGGGCGGGGCTAGCTGAATGGGAAACTGAGACTCAGAGCTAACTGTGGACTATGCCATTGCCCCAGTGGGAGAAACTCCCAGTCTCACAGGAGAGCTATAGAGTTCTTTGGTGAGTGGGCTAGAGCTGAGCAGGTGAGCTGCATTGTTCCCTCTCTGGCGCCTCGCCCACGGGCAGTGCTGCAATGCAGTAAGAGGGTTGCCCTGCCCTAGTGAATACCTAAGGCTCCTCCCCCTTACAACTTAACAGGTGTGTGGAAACAAAGAAATAGGGCCCAAATGAAAGAACAAAGCAAAACTTCAAAAAGAGAGCTAAGTAATGAGGAGATAGCCAACCTGTCTGATGGAGAATTTAAAGTCCTGGTAATCAAAATGCTCACAGAACTGATTGAGCTTGGTCAAAAAATGAAAGATACCCAAAATGAAATATAGCAAAATATTCAGGGAACCAACAGTGACAGGAAGGAAACCAGGACTTAAAGCAAAGATTTGGAACAAAAGGAAGAAATAAACATCCAACCAGAACAGAGTGAATAAACAAGAATTCAAGAGAATGAAGAGTGACTTAGGAACCTCTGGAACAACCTGAAACATTCTAATATTCAAATTATAGGGGTGCCAGAAGGAGAAGAACAACAGCAAGGAAATGAAAACTTATTTTAACAAGTAACGAAGAAAAACTTGCCCACTCTGGCGAAGGAAATAGACTCCCAGGAAGTCTAGGAAGCCCAGAGAGTCCCAAAGAGGTTGGACCCAAAGAGGAACACACCAAGGCACATCATCATTAAGTTACCCAAGATTAAGGATAAAGAATCTCAAAAGCAGCAAGAGGAAAGGAGAGAGTTACCTATAAAGGAGTAACCATAAGGCTATCAGCTGATTTCTCAAAAGAAACCTTGCAGGCAAGAAGGGGCTGGAAAGAAGTATCCAAAGTCATAAAATGCAAGGACCTACATCCAAAATTACTCTATCCAGCAAAGCTTTCATCTAAAATGGAAGGGCAGATTAAAGTGCTTCCCAGATAAAGTCAAGTTGAAGGAATTCATCATCACCAAGCCCTTATTATATGAAATGTTAAAAGGTCTTATTTAAGAAATAGAAGATGATAAAAAATATGAATAGTAAAATGACAACAAACTCACAACTATCGACTCTTTCTTTTAAAAGAAAAGAAAAGCAGTGAAAACAAAAACTAAGCAAACAACTAGAACAAGAACAGAATCGGAGAATGGACATCACATGGAGGGATTTCAGTGGGGAGGGGGAAGAGAGGAATGGGGAAGGGTACAGTGAATAAGAAGCATAATTGGTGGACTTCCGCCAAGATGGAGACGTAGGTGGAGGAACCACCTTGCCTCTGTGCACAACCAAATCTAAGAACAACTATTTTTAACAACAATCACAACCAAGCCACACGGAAAATCGACAATACGGAGTTCAAAGGACAACTAAAAGCTCAGATAACAGCAGAGCAGGTTAGCAAGAAAAAATTCCCGGGTGGTGCGCGGTGCGCGCGCAAGCAGCCGAAGGCGCTGATCGCCAGTGAGCTAGCTATGGGAGCGCACAGGGAAGAGGCGCGGCGGGTCGGTCGGTCGGTCGTGCACGCACGAGAAACCAGTGAGGAGGGAAGCCTGCACGGGGCAGCAGGCTCACACAATTCCGATCGGATAAACAAGCCCGAGGCGTGTGATATGACTGGACAGGCTGGGCTAGCGGAGAGGACCGCCATTGCTCCCTCTCTGACCACGCCCCCACACACAGAGTCACAAATCAGCGACCTGGGTCGCCCCGTCCTGGTAAACAACTAAGGCTTCGCTCCGCTTACTTAACAGCATGAATAGACCAAAAATGGCTCTAGGACAACTCAGAGCCCCAGAACCGATAGATCTAAGCGATGAAGAAATAGCCAGTCTCTCAGATGCACAGTTCAAAACACTGGTTATCAGGATCCTTACAGAACTGGTTGATTTTAGTCACAAATTAGAGAAACATATGGAAGCTAAACTAATTGAAATGAATGGTAATACAAAGGAAACCAATAGTAATGGAAAGAAAATTGGGACTCAAATCAAGGGAGTGGACCAGAAGGAAGAAAAAAATGATCAAACAGAAAAGAACGAAGAAATAAGAATTCAGAAAAATGAGGAGAAGCTTAGGAACCTCCAGGATATCTTTAAACGTTCCAACATCCGAATTATAGGGGTACCAGAAGGGGGAAAGGCACAGCCACCAGTGGAAAACTTATTTGAACAAATAATAAAGGAGAATTTCCCCAAGCTGGCAAAGGAAACAGACTTCCAAGAAATCCAAGAAGCCCAGAGAGTACCAAAGAAGTTGGACCCAAGAAGGAACACACCAAGGCACATCATAATTACATTAGCCAAGATTAAAATGAAGGAGAGAATCCTAGAAGCAGCAAGAGCTAAGGGGACAGTCACCTACAAAGGAGTTCCCATCAGACTGTCAGCTGATTTCTCAAAAGAGACCTTACAGGCAAGAAGGGGCTGGAAAGAGGTATTCCAAGTCATGAAAACCAAAGATCTACAACCAAGATTGCTCTACCCAGCAAAGTTTTCATTTAGAATGGAAGGACAGATAAAGTGCTTCTCAGATAAGACCAAATTCAAGGAGTTCATCATCACCAAGCCCTTATTATATGAAATGTTAAAGGGACTTACCTAAGAAAAAGAAGATAAAAAAGATGAACGGTGAAAGGACAGCAAACTCAGTTATTAAGAACCATACCTAAAACAAAAGCAAACTAAGAGGACAGCTAGATTAGGAGCAGAACCATAGAAATGAAGATCTCATGGAGGGTTAGCAACAGGGGAGTGGGAGGAGGAGAAGGGGGGAGAAGGTACAGAAAATAAGTAGCATAGACAGTAGATAGAAAATAGATAGGGGGGAGGGTAAGAATAGTAGGGGAAATACAGAATCTAAAGAATTTGAGACACGTGTTCATGAACTAAAGGGGGAAATGGTGGGGGAGGGGTATGCAGGGTGGAGGGGAATGGAGGGGGGAATAGAGCAAATGTAATGGCATAATCAATAAAAAAAGTTTAAAAAAAGAAGCATAATTGGTAGGCATAAAATAGACAGGGAGAGGTGAAAAATGGTATAGGAAACAGAGAATCCAAAGAATTTATATGTACAACCCATGGACATGAACTAAGGACAGGGGGGATGCTGGAGGGTTGGGTGGTGCAGGGCAGAGAGTGGATAAAGGGGGAACAGTCGGAACAACTGTAATAGCATAATCAATGAAATATACTTTAAAAAAGAATTCTAACTCTTCTTAACTTATAGGAAGGAAAAGCTAAGAGAAAGTACCGTTCTTAGGTGCTCTTATACTACTGGGTCCTACTAAAGGCTATTTTTTATTCTGCTACCCTAGTTCAGGTTTCACTTACCTCCTAGCATCTTTTAGCATCCTGCTTTTTTCCAGTCTAAACCAAAAAGAAAGGAAATGATTCTGCTTATATATGCACTGTTTTCCTGGGATTACCCTCTGCTGCTTTTTTCTAGCCTGAATGGAAATTCTCTGTTGAATTTCCTCACTGCTTCCTGTCCTTTGAAGGCTAGAACTGTTATAAAAGCTAATTGGCATTAGACACAAAAGGTTATTCATTAACTTTTTGCTAAGAGCCACAGCTCCCCTTCCAGGCCTGATTCTAATTTTTTAAGGGACCCATCTTTCTTTTTTTTTTTTTCCTGAACAGACATTTTAGAATACATTTGAACAGAGCATACACAACTTTTAAATAATTGCTTTATATGGTATATTTAGTTAGAAAAAAAACAATATTAAAATGGTGATTTGATTTCCCTAACTAACTTCAAAGCCTTTAAAACTGTATTCCATTTATAATCGACAGTATCTGTGCCCTTGTTTCTTGGACACGATGACACATTTCCCACCGGTTATTTCCAGTATTACATAGAGACAAGGTCTGTACTAACTGGGCCCTACTTTGTTTAATTTTCTGCACTAGCATAGAATCATAGACTGTATGAACTAGAAGAGACTTTAGAGATCACACAGTTCAAACTACTTATTTTGTGAGGGCGGGGAACCCAAGTGACTTCCATCTCTTCTTACCTTACATCATTGAAATTTGCATACCTTAAATCATCAGTTTAGAATTCTAGAGAAACTGCTTAGTATCCATTGAGATTCAGTTCTTCTGTGAAACTTTCTTTTTTTTAAAATATTTAATTTATTTCTCTTTAGAGGGGAATGAGAGGAGAGAGGGAGAGAAACATCAATGTGTGGTTGCCCCTTTTGCGTCCCCTGCTGGGAACTGGACTGCAACCCAGGCATGTGCCCCGACTGGGAATCAAACTGCAATACTCTGGTTCGCAGGCCTGCATTCAACCCACTGAGCTACACCAGCCAGGGCTCTGTGAAACTTTCTGAGTGAATAAAGAGAAACTTTCTCTTTATTCTCTCCATACATTCAATGTATATAACTTTAATAGTACTGGTTAGCTACTAGTTGTATGACCTTGTGCAAGTCACTGAACATCTCTAAGTTCAGTTTATTCACTAATAATAATAATAATAATAATACACACACCATATTTTGGTCAGTGACCCACCACATATACAATGGTGGTCCTGTAAGATTATAACAGAGCTAAAAAGTTCCTATTGCCTTGTGAGATAGCCATTGTACATCATAGTGCAACTCATTCATGTGGTTGTGATGCTGGTGTAAACAGACCTAAAAATATAGCACATACAATTATGTATAGTACATAATACTTAATAATGATATAGTAAATGACTATGTTCCTGATTTATGTATTTACTATACTATATTATACTATACTATACTATACTATACTATACTATATTTGTTTGTTTTCATTTTTTATTTGTCAATTACAGTTGACATTTAATATTACTTCATATTAGTTTCAGGTGTATAGCCTAATAGTTAGACATTCATATAACTTACAAAGTGATTTCCCTACCCCCATAAGTCTAGTACCTACCACCTAGCACCATATATAGTTATTACAATATTATTGACTATATTCTCCTATGCTGTACTTTACATCCCCTTGACTGTTTTGTAACTACCAATTTGTACTTCTTAATCTCTTCACATTTTTCACTTGGTTCTCCAACCCCCCTCCCATCTGGCAACTATCAGTTTGTTTTTCCTATGTATGGGTCTTTTTTCTGTTTTGTTTGTTCATTAATTTTGTTCTTTAGATTCCACATGTAAGTGAAATGATATGGTATTTGCCTTTCTCTAACTGATTTCACTTAGTGTATATAATACCCTTCAGTTACATCTATGCTGTTGCAGGTGGTAAGATTTTGTTGTTTTTAATGGCTAAGTAATGTTCTATTGTTTATATATACCACATCTTTAACCAGTTGTCTATTGATGGGCACTTAGATCGCTTCCATATCATGGCTATTGTAAATAATGCCATGTGAACATAGGGGTGCATTCATCTTTTCAAATTAGCATTTTGTATTTCTTCAAATATACCCAGAAGTAGAATTGCTGGGTCATAAAATAGTTGTATTTTTCATTTTTTGAGGAACGTTTATACAGTTTTCCATAGTGGCTATACCAATTTGTAATTCCACGAACAATGTATGACTGTTTCCTTTTCTCCCCATCCTGCTAACACTTGTTTGTTCATTTGTTGATGACAGACATTCTGAAAGGTGTGAGGCGATAGCTCATTGTGGTTTTAATTTGCATTTTCTCTGATTATTAGTGACGTTGAGCATTTTTTCATGTCTATTGGCTATCTGTATTCCATCTGTGGGCAAATATCTATTTAAGTCCTGTACCCATTTTATAATTGGATTCTTTGTCTTTTTGGTGTTAAGTTGTATGAGTTCTTTTTTTAAAAAGATTTTATTTATTTATTTTTAGATAGAAGGGAAGGGAAGGAGAAAGAGAAGGAGAGAAACATTAGTGTGTGGTTGCTTCTCACGTGTCCCCCACTGGGGACCTGGCCTGCAACCATGTGCCTTGACTGGAAATCAAACCAGTGATCCTCTGATTCACAGGCTGGCACTCAATCCACTGAACCACACCAGCCAAGGCTGTAGGAGTTCTTTATAAATTTTGGATATTAACCACTTATTGGGGTATATCATTGGTGAATAGCTTTTCCCATTTGGTAGGTTGTCTTGTGTTTTGTTAATAGTTTCCTTTGCTGTGCATAAACAACATGTTAAGTTTGCTATAGTCCCATTTTTTCTTTTGTTTCCCTTGACCCAGAGGATATATCATTATAAAAATATTGTGAAAACAATGTCACATGGTTTACTGCCTGTGTTTTCTTCTAGGAGTTTTATAGTTTGTATTCTTAAATTTAAGCGTTTAATTTATTTTGAGTTTATTCTTGAATATGGCATAAGAAGGTGGTCTAGTTTTATGTTTTTCATGTATCTGTCCAGTTTTCCCAACATTATTGATTGAATAAGACTTCCTTTACCCTATTGTATATTCTTACCTCCTTTGTCATAAAGGTGTAGGTTTTTTAATGGACTCTCTATTATTTTTCCTTGATCTATGTGTCTGGTTCTTTATGCCAATACCATATTGTTTTGATTACTGTAGGCTTGTAGTATAGTTTGGTACCAGACAGCATGATACTTCTAACTTTGCTTCTCTTTCTCAAGATTGCTCTGACTATTTGCAGTCTATTTGTGATTCCATGTACATTTTATAATTATTTATTCTAGTTCTGTAAAAAAGTGCTAGTGGTATCATTTGATAGGGATTGCATTACATCTGTGGATTGCTTTGTGTACTATGGATAATTTAACACTGTTAATTCTTCCTAGTCTTGAGCATGATATATGCTTCCATTTATTTGTATCTTCTTCAGTGTCTTATAATTTTTTGAGTACAAGTCATTTACCTCCTCAGTTAAATTTATTCCTAGGTGATTTACTTTTCTCACGCAATTATAAATGGTATTTTTTCTTAATTATCTCCTGAATACTAATTTTGTATCCTACTACTTTACTGAGTTTATTCATCAGTTCTAACAGGGTTTTTTTTTTTTTTGGTAGAATCTTTAGGGTTCTCTCTATATATTATCTGTAAATAATGACAGTGTAACTTCTTTTCTTTCCAATTTGGATGCCTTTTATTTCTTGTCTGATTTCTGTGGCTAGGACTTGCAGTATTATGTTGAATAAAAGTAGTGAAAGGAGAGAAAGTGGTAAAAGCAGATGTCCCTGCCTTGTTCCTGATCTAAGGGAAACACTTTTAGCTTTTCCTTGTTGGGGATGATGTTAACTGTGGATTTGTCATGTAGGGCCTTTGTTATGTTGAGGTATGTTCTCTCTATTCCCACTTTGCTGAGAGTTTTTATCATAAGGGGATGCTGGATTCTGATAGTGGTTGTTCTGCATCTGTTAATATGACATGATTTTTACCTTTCATTTGATTATTTGGTCTATCAGTTAATTGACTTGTGGATATTGAACCAATCTTGCATCCAAGGAATGAATCCATGTTGATCATGGTATATGATTTTTAAAATTTAATCTTAATTGTATTTTTATTATGTTTTTGTCCCCTGATATACCTCTCCCCACATCTTTTAAATGTATTTCTGAATTCCTTTTGCTAGTATTTTGTTGAAGACTTTTATTTTTATGTATATTTTATTGATTATGCTATTATAGTTGTCCCAATTTTTCCCTTTGCTCTCCCTCCGCCTGGTATCCCCTTCTCTTCAGCAGTCCCTTCCCTTATTCATGTCCATGGGCCATGAGTGATGATTGTTCAATATTTTAGTCATAATTTTGATGTGGTTTTGTGAAGAGGTGAGCCATGTCTGCCTAGTCACCCTCTTGACCGGGAGCCAATAAAACATTTTTAAAAGAATGCAAATTATAAGTCAATTGAAAAGATATGAAATGGTAATGGAAAAAATACAGTAAAGATTAAACTTAAAAAAAGAAAAAAGTAAGTATATGTAAAAACTTAGTCAATGTAACTCACCATATTAAAAACCAAAAAAGAAAAACCATGCAATCACCTTAAAAGATTTAGAAAAAGCATTTGACAGAATTCAACACCTGTTCTTTAAACACACACAGAAACACACTCAGAAAACCAGTATCAATCATGACTTTTATAAACAAATTTAAACTCTTTAAAGAAGAGAAAAACAAATTATGTTACACAGAACCCATAAATGCACAATTCATCATTTCAATATTCTAAAGATGTCAGAGAATTTTTATAAAGAGGTATAAATGAGGAGGAATGTTTCCTTAACAATTTTGTTCCCTGCCTTTGGAGTTAGAACAGCAAAGAAGTTAAAAAGCTCTACAAGAACAGTGGGCATAAAGAGATGCTGGCCAATTCGTGGAATTGTGCAGTAAGAGGGCAATTACGATTCAAAAGAGTTGCTGACACTAGAGCTTTTTCCTGTGAAGAACTGCTCCTCGGATCCAGTGCATGATGTAAATGCATTTAGAACCCTCAGTGACGATAAATGAGAATGTCTTCTATTTGATTGCTGTTTGTATGGAATCAGGTTACTGTAGAATGTGGAAAAATGATTTTGCCCCAGTTTCTAAACAAAATGAAAAGCATTGTCCTAATTGAATTTGTTTTAACATTCTTGTTTCTCCACACAGGTCAAATTGCAAGATTGAACAAAAGAATAAAGCTGGAGGGTAATATGAGGCCTTTGACCAAAATGCTGTAAATGTTAGGAATGGCATTCTTACTAATGTATGAAACCTTTAAATAAAGGATGTTATGTGGGATATGCATTCATTTCCATATTAAAAAGGCAGTGTTAGAAATAAAATATGGAGTTTAGAAAAGGTGAGGATGAAGATCACTTTGAAAATTAGTCTTTTGATTGCTATAAGAATTTGATTACAACAGTATGATAAATATAAATAATATTGTAATAACTATGTATGGTGCCAGTTGGGTACTGGAATTATCAGGAAGAACACTTTATAAAGTATATGATTGTCTAACCACTATACTGTATATCTGAAACTAATATAAAATAATATTGAATGCAAATAGTAATAAAAAATTCATAATTAAAAAAAGAATGTGATTACGGTTCATGACATTTATGCATAGGCATTTTTTTTAGTTCATTGGAGGTTAGGGTCTGCTTAAAATTAGGGAAGTTTAAACACTGGAATAGGGAACTAGCTACAGTTATAGTTGAAACGCTAACATAATGAAAACATGTTTGAGTACTTTAGGGTATGCCAGACACTATTCTAAGTGCTGTGTATGTTAACTGAATTTTAATTTCAGTACATTCTGATAATTTGATTTAGTGCACACGGTCTCAGAGAAGTAACCAGAAAATCTTTTTCCTCGTGGAAAAGGGTATTTTGTGAATTTTTTATACTAAGCCAGTAACTATTGTTTATATTTTTATTTTTTTTAATTTTTTAAATTTTATTGATTATACCATTACAGTTGTTCTATTCCCCCCTTCATTCCCCGCCACCCTGCACACCCCCACCCTCACCATTCTCCCCTTTAGTTTATGACCATGTGTCTCAAGTTCTTTAGATTCTATATTTCCCATATTATTCTTACCCCCCTATCTATTTTCTACCTACCATCTATGCTACTTATTTTCTGTACCTTCTCCCTCTTCTCCTCCTCCCACCCCACCCCCCTGTTGCTAACCCTCCATGAGATCTTCATTTCTATGGTTCTGCTCCTGATCTAGCTGTCCTTTTAGTTTGCTTTTGTTTTAGGTGTGGTTCTTAATAACTGTGAGTTTCCTGTCCTTTCACTGTTCATCTTTTTTATCTTCTTTTTCTTAGGTAAGTCCCTTTAACATTTCATATAATAAAGGTTTGGTGATGATGAACTCCTTGAATTTGATCTTATCTGAGAAGCACTTTATCTGTCCTTCCATTCTAAATGAAAACTTTGCTGGGTAGAGCAATCTTGGTTGTAGATCTTTGGTTTTCATGACTTGGAATACCTCTTTCCAGCCCCTTCTTGCCTGTAAGGTCTCTTTTGAGAAATCAGCTGACAGTCTGATGGGAACTCCTTTGTAGGTGACTGTCCCCTTAGCTCTTGCTGCTTCTAGGATTCTCTCCTTCATTTTAATCTTGGCTAATGTAATGATGATGTGCCTCAGTGTGTTTCTTCTTGGGTCCAACTTCTTTGGGACTCTCTGAGCTTCCTGGATTTCCTGGAAGTCTATTTCCTTTGCCAGCTTGGGGAAATTCTCCTTTATTATTTGTTCAAATAAGTTTTCCACTGGTGGCTGTTCCTTTCCCCCTTCTGGTACCCCTATAATTCAGATGTTGGAATGCTTAAAGATGTCCTGGAGGTTCCTAAGCCTCTCCTCGTTTTTTTGAATTCTTGTTTCTTCATCCTTTTCTGTTTGGTCATTTTTTCCCTCTTTTTGGTCCACTCCTTTGATTTGAGTTCCAGTTTCCTTTCCATTACTATTGGTTTCCTTTGTATTACCATTCATTTCAATTAGTTTAGCCTTCATATGTTCCTCTAATTTGTAACTAAAATCAACCAGTTCTGTGAGGATCCTGATCATCAGTGTTTTGTACTGTGCATCTGAAAGTTTTGCTATTTCTTCATGGCTTAGAGTTATGGGCTCTGGGGCTTTGAGATCTTCTTGATCCATTTTTTGTCTGTTCGCCCTTGTTAAGTATGAGGAGCAGAGTCTTAGTTGTTCACCAGGGCGGGGCCGCCTAGGTCACTGGGTTGTGACGCTGTATGTGGGGGTGGGGTCAGAGTGGGGAAATAGTGGCCCCCTCTGCTGCCTATCACTGCTGGGGCCTGCCGGTTCAGTCTCACTGCCCACTCTCTTGCTGGTCTATCTGCACACAAATGCGCAGTCCACAGTCAAACCATTGCCCTGAGCCCTCCCTGGGGTCTCCAGTCGCTCACTGGGTTGCTCACTGGGTTGCTCACTGGGTCGCTCACTGGGTCCGCCTGTTGCAACCCCAGGCCTGGGATCCGGGCACCTGAGTCCATCTGGCTGACTTTTCCTGTGCAACCCCACTCTGCCAGCTGCTTGCTTCACCTCTCTTACCAGTCAGGCTGAAGAATTTGTTGTTATCAGGCTTCCGAAAAGTTCAATTTTCTGCGTTGTGGCTGTGTTTTCTGCTGCTAATATTTTGTTGTCTCTAAACTTGGTTGTGTGAGAAAGCACAGCGTCTCCACCTATGCCTCCATCTTGGCGGAAGTCCTCTATTTTGTTAATTTTTTAAAAAATCCTCACCTGAGGATATGTTTATTGATTTTAAAGAGGAGGAGTGAGGGAGGGAGAGAGAAAGAGAGGAAGAGAGGGGAGGAGAGAAAGGAACATCCATGTGAGAGAGAAATATTCAATAGGTTGCCTTTTGTACACGCCCTGACTGGGGGGGGTCAAACCTGCAACCCAGGTGTGTGTCCTGACGAGGGATCGAGCTCATCATCTATGGTATATAGGATGATACTCCAACCAACTGAGCCACCTGACCAGGGCTGGTATTTTTTAATGCTTTAAAATAAATCTAAATACTGTTTTTAAGACTCTCAAATATAAATATTTGATCACTTAATACGGTGGTTGATCAAAAATAGGTATATATATCCTCTTTCTTTTGAAAAGTAGTTTATTGTTCAGTTTTTCTTTTTCCCCACTGATGTAGGCTACTGAATGGAATATGGTAATTTTTGGAATCATTTTACAGTTAGACAAGGTCTGTTTGGAAAAAAGTCCAGCCATTGTTAATATAATGAGAACATTTGTATGACATTGATGTAGCCTGGCAGCCAAGAAAAATGGACTGGAATGTACAAGTGTGAACAATGATGACTTCACTGTATTAGTCAGTGGGGGGAGTAGATGCTCCCCCCACTGTGTGGCCATGTGTACTGTGTGGCTGTCACATCCAAAATGACTGAGCAGGTAGAGCAACAAATCTGCATCCAATTTTGCGTTAATCTTGAGCATTCCTCCTCGGAAACTGTTTGGATGATTCAGCAGCCTGTAGCTATGGCACCTGGTGATGGGCAGCTTCATCACAGTAACATACAAGCTCATGCAACATGTCTCATGCAGAGGTTTTTTTTTTAGATTTTATTTATTTATCTTTAGAGGGGAAGGGAAGGAGAGAGGGAGAGAAATATAAATGTATGGTTGCTTCTTGTGTGTCCCCTGCTTGGAACTGGCCTGCAACCCAAGCATGTGCCCTAACTGGGAATCAAACCATGATTCTCTGGTTCACAGGCCCGTGCTCAATCCACTGAGCTACACCAGCCAGGGCTCATGCAGAGTTTTTTGTTGAAACATCAACTCACCTAGGTGACTGAGCCCCTCTGCAGCCTAGATTTGGTGCCCTGTGACTTCTGGCTTATCCCAAAACTAAAATCACTTTTGAAAGGGAAGAGATTTCAGACCATCCAATAGATTCAGGAAAATGCAGCAGGGCAGCTGATGATGATTGGGAGAACTGTGTGAAGTCCTAAGGTGCCTACTTTGAAGGGGACTAAGGTGTCATTGTCCTATGTACAGTGTATCTTTTATCTTATTCAGTAAATGTCTTTTTCATATTACATGGCTGGATACCTTCTGGACAGACCTGTATGTTGCCCTTTTTCTGTTCAAATCAATAGCCCATGTGGTAATTACTAGCCTCTAACATTCATTTTGGCAACATGTATACCTGGTATACGTGCACATTGTTTCTGCCTGGACCTGCCTAAGGAGTCTGGTATTTTTTTTTTCCAATCTGTGTTCAAATCTGTGAACTGAGGAGTGGCACCTAATCTGCAGTTCTGAATAGCTAGGTTATCTATCCATCAATATACAGGACAACTTGTTCTCTGAATCATAATGCTCCACAGAGTAGTTGGTGGTAGGAGAATGAAATTACTATTTGTAAAGTGATTGTTTTATGCATGTTAAATTTTTTAATGAATTTTCCAGACAAATTCTTCCCATTTTATATTTTTGTACATAAAATGTTTCTAAAATAACTCAGCCTTTTAAAATATATGCCTCCTCCCCTTATAGAGGTCCAAATAAGAGTACTGGAAAACAATGCAAGGGCATCTCTGTAAGTGAGTGCCTGGGCTTGGGAAGCCTCACTGTTTCTTAACTGGTTGCTGGCACAGATGGACAGTGGAGACCATTGCTTGCAGAAGCTGGTGCTGAGAAGGACCAGAGGTTAATATAAGGAAAACCTCTTGATTTGCCAGAGAAGTCTGGGAGGGGAGCAGATGGCCACAAGAAGGGCCCTCCAGCTTACTCAGCTGCTCTGAGAAGCTTAGGGTGACCTCTCTAAAACAAACAAGCCAAGTAGCTCTCGGGGTAATGGGGCAGCATCATTTGTATTCCCAAATAACAATACTGTTCCTCACTACGATCTCTCTCACCCACATCCAGTGCTGAGGGCACCATCTGCTTCCTGTAAACTTATATAGGTGCTGGCCCTGACTAGTCGGGAGTGCAATTGTATGATATCTCTTGGAAATGTGTTCTTTACAAATTACTTTCACGTGAGTCTGATAGGCATATAGATAATATGCCTTTCTGCGTTAACAAGAAACAGAGGCAAAGGGGAATTGAGGGATACTGGAATTAGAATTTAAGCATCATGATTCCTGAGCTCTGTATATCATGGTGAGTCCACAGAGCCATTTCAGTGCTCTTGTTTAGGCAGCAGTCATCCAGCTTTTGAGTAAGGCCTTCTGTAAAGGAAATTAGTTATTTTTGAGGATGTCACTATCACCATTTTATGCCTTTGTGTAGCTACCATTTTGCTAGGTGAAAGAAAGGAGAAAGTGACTGCTGATATATTGTTACAGCCTTCTAGGGGACTGGAACTAAGGGAGAAGATCTCATTTACATGATGCATCATCATCAAAACCATATTTATTCAAGAGAAAAGCATGCTCATCCAAAGGAGTTACTTAGTTTATATATATTGTACACACACACACTGCACACCCACACTTCCCACACTTAAACTGACTATAAGAAAATGATTCTTTCTGTAAACCTCAGCTCTCCTTTCCCTGCCATTGGTTGAAATTACATTCATTTTCATGCATTGGCACCTGCTCATGGGTCTGGTGAATCAAAAGAGCAATGAGCAAAGTGGTTTTAATTGCCCAGGCTTTACTAGAGCCTTTCTCACACTCAGGAACACAAAAGGCTTTGAATAGTGTCAGAGGGCCGTACTGAGAAGCGCTTTCTTTTAGAACGCTCAGCAGATGATTCGCTCACTGTGCTGAGACATTGTCTTGTGCAGATGAGTTCATGAGCCCATCTTCCAACTGTGAGAGCATAACAGCAGTTGGTTTCAGTTGCCTTGACCAATTGCTTAGGAAGCCAGGAAAATGTAAAAGTTTACAGACTTGACATTAATGCATTTTTGTGGAGTTTTACTTCCTAATTACTTTCATAAATATTTGTATACATATTTTAACTACATATTTAAACTGTGTAGTCATATTCATATGTTGTGGTAGTTAAGAACAAAGGCTCTGGAGCCAGACTACTTGTATTTATATCTGAATTCTAACAGTTTACAGGATGTGGGATGTTTTATTATTTTAAAAATCATTTGTCTTTTTTTTTTAAGATTTTGTTAACTTATTTATGCATTTATTTATTTATTTATAGAGAGAAGGGGAGGGAGAAAGGGAGAGAAATGTCAATGTGAGAGTGAGACATTGGTTGATTGCCTCTTATACATGTCCCAGCCAGGGATTGAACCTGCTATCCAGGCAGGTCCCCTGACTGGTAATTGAACTGGTGACCTTTCGCTTTGCAGGAAGACACCCAACCAAGCCCCACCAGTCAGGGCTCATTTTTATTTTTCAATTACAGTTGACATACATTACTATATTAGATTCAGGTCTATATCCCAGTGATTAAATGTTACATAATTTACTAAGTGAGCATCCTGATGAATCAATCTCCCACCCATGTGACACCATACATAGTTATTAGAAATATTATTGACAATATTCCCTATGCTGTAGGTTACATCCCAATGACTATTCTGTAACAACCATTTGTACCTCTTAATCCCTTCACATTTTTACCCATCCGCCCAACACCCCAGCCATTGGGCAACCATCAAAATGTTCCATGTACATAAGAGTCTGTTTCTGTTCTACATGTTCATATATTTTGTTTTTTAGATTCAATTGTTGACAGATATGCATTTATTGCCATTGTGTTGTTAATATTTTTTTACCGTTCATAGATTTTATTTTTTATAAAAATCCTTTAACATTTCATATAATACTGGTTTGGTGGTGAGAGCTCTAGTTTTTTTCTCATCTGGGAAGCTCTTTGTCTGCCCTTCAATTCTAAATGATAGCTCTGCCGGGTAGAGTAATCTTGGCTGTAGGTCCTTGCTTTTCATCACTTTGAATATTTTCTTCCCAATCCCTCCTGCCTGTGAAGTTTCTGTTAAGAAGTTAGCTGACAGTCTTATGGGAGCTCCCTTGTAGGTAACTAGCTGCTTTTCTCTTGCTGCTTTTTAAATTTTTTATTTTATTATTTTTTAATAGAGTAAGAGTATGCATTTTTAAAAAAATATTTTATTTATTTATTTTTAGAGAGAGGGGAAGGGAAGGAGAAAGAAAGGGAGAGAAACATCAATGTGTGGTTGCCTTTCATGTGTCCCCCACTGGGGACCTGGCCTGCAACCCAGGCATGTGCTCTGACTGGGAATTGAACCGGCGACCCTTTGCTTCCCAGGCCCATGCTCAATCCACTGAGCTATGCCAGCCAGGGCTAAGTTTTATTTTATTGATTATGCTGTTACAGTTGTTCCAGTTCTTTCCCCTTTGCCCCCCCCCACCAGTCTGTGCTTCACACCCCCAGGCAGTCCCTACACCTCGTTCATATCCATGGGTCACCCCCTGTGGCTCTGTGGGTGTAGGGCTCGGCAAAGGGACAATGGCCTCTGCCTGCCTATTTGAGAAAAAGCTGCCCCCCAGTTCTCACCTTGATGCAAGATACTTCAGGTCCTCCTTGTGTGCCACTGGTGACTTTCAAGCTGCTACCCCAGTGCTAGAGTTCAAAGGGAGTAAATCTGAATAACTTCATGTGTGGATTGAGAGGAACTATTTGGAAATCCAGCAGTTTTTTTTTTTCCACTGACTCAATCCCTGTTGGTTTTTGCAGCCAGAAGTTATGGGTACTTATCTTCTTGGCACTCGAACCCTGCCTTGGGGGTCTGGTGTGGGACTGGGACCCTCACTCTCAAGATACCCCTCCCGAATTTTTATTCACCGCAGTGGGTGTGGGACCAGGTCATTCCGCATCTCTGCATCTTCTCCTCTTCTGCCAGTCTGTGTGAATGTGGTTTCTTCAATTCTGTAATTGTCAGACTTCCAGCCAACTCAGAATTTGATGGTCTGAGTGATGCTTGTTCTGTAGTTTAGTTGTAATATTGATGTGGTTATGCAAGGGGGCAAGCCATGTTTACCTACACCTCCATCTTGACCAGAAGTCTCTCTTAGTATTTTAGGAAAATATGAATGAAAGATCATTACAAAGATGTTATTCAGGAGATTTTTATCTATAAAGTAGTTGTTTTTCCCATAAGTTCTAAGCAATTTTTGTGGGGCTTTTTTTTTACTTTTTAAAATCAAGCACTATGTTCCAGGCAGTGAGCTGACCACTTTACATATTTTTTCCTTACTTTACAGATGAGGGTGTCAAGAGTCAGAGTAGGTGAGAGTCAAAATTTAAGTAAAAATACGAAGTCATCTTAATGACATGCCAGATGAAGGCAAATGATCCTCATGACTACTAAAACTATTAGGTGAAAAGTTGACAACAAATGTAATCGCAAATTATTGGTGCTGTGTGCTAGTGAGTGTAGGTGTAATACTGCATATTCTCACTATACCACACTGTGCTTTCCATGTCTTACAAGGTTTCTTTCCTTTTTAGGTATTCTATGTGGTCACCACTTTAGACTTGTATGTTTTGAGGAAGAAATGTCTTTATCTTCCTTGTTATTCTTTCTGTCCTTCCACGTAGCATTTTTTTGGTTTCTTTTTTATTTACAGCATTCATCTTACTCTAGATTGTACTGATGTTATTTGTAGACTTCTCTTTGCCCACCACCTAGAGCTTAAAATTTACTACAGAGGTTGTTAACTTATTTGGGTTTCCTTAGTAACTTTTTTGAGACTTGTGATGAAAACTATGAGCTGCCTCCCCAGAAAAATGGGTACATGTAAAACCAAAGTTTTCTTATTAGTTCAGGAGGACTCCAGGGTAAAGACTCTTTCAAGATTGTGTGTTCCTAAGTTGCATTGACCTATCTTTGGCAGAGCCTACCATATATATATAGGAGATACTCAGCAAATAGTATCTGAATTGATGAACTAAAATGCAAAGTGAAAGTCTTCAAGTTTCTTACTACAGAATCTCTAAACACACTTTCTTTGTTTCCTTAGGCTTCCATCTCAGTGGCACAGTAACTGAGCCCGCCACTCCTTCAGAACCAGCAATGACTTACAAAGTTGCAATCAGTTTTGATCGCTGCAAAATCACTTCAGTGACATGTGGTTGTGGCAACAAGGACATATTCTACTGTGCTCATGTGGTAGCGCTGTCACTCTACAGAATCCGTAAACCAGACCAAGTCAAATTGCGTCTTCCTATCTCAGAAACCCTTTTCCAGATGAATAGGGACCAGCTACAGAAGTTTATTCAATATTTAATCACAGCACACCACACTGAAGTTCTTCCTACTGCACAGAAACTGGCAGATGAGATTTTATCCTCCAACTCAGAAATCAACCAAGTGAACGGTAATTATAAAATATTTTTGTTGCTAAAAAGCTACTTTGTTATTTTATTGCATGTTTAGAGGTTGGGATAGTTTTGCAATTATAATCAATTAACTTTAATCAACTCATTCTATCCAAACTGTGTATTTAAACTCTGCTTTAAAGCAGTCCACTTGTCTACCTCAGAAAGGTTTGGCAAAAAAGGACAGAGAAAGTTAGGGTTATAGATCTGGCTTATGGGTTTTATTTGTCCATGTAATCTGTGACCCCAGGACCTGGCATTTGTAAGAGTGAGAGAAAGCATAAAAATTTTTGTCATTCAATGAAATGAGATGGATATGAGAATTCCCTTAACATTTCAGGATCCTGCATACCATCAGGGTTATTCTAAAGAGCGCCTGCTAGAATTATGCATGTGTTATATAATGGGAGGAGTGCATGGATGAAGAAAGATGGTATGTTCATGCAGTATATATGTTCATGCATATATACTGAGTACCTACTATGTACAAGCAATAGTGCTGATTGATGAGGGCATAAAACAGACATGGTTCCTGCCTTCAAGTAGCTTATAATCTAGTAGGAAAGACAGCCAAGTCTGAAACAAATGCTTGATTTTATAATGAGGCCAGGTTGCAGAGACTTAGAAAATCTGGAAACCATTAAAGGATTTTGAGAAGAAGCTGTAGAGCCAACTTTCATTTTGTTTGTTAGGTCCTACTATATTTCAGGTATCATGAAAGTGATTTTTTAATATGTTAATTCATTTCATTTTCAAAACTACCCTGTTATGTATATGATATAACCATCATCATTTTATAAATAAGGAAATTATTTATAACCCACACTTACCTGACTTTAGAACTCAAGTTTTTAGACTTGTTTATACAACCTTTTTATTTTGAAAAGATAACTATGGTATTAATGTGAAAAGAGGCAGTTAGACCAGGTAGGGAGCCTGTGTAATACTGTAGTCCATTGGCCAAAGGGCCCCCTGTCCTATTTGTCCAATAAAGTTAAGTCCTACACACAACCTCACTACTCCTTAGAGAATAGTCAGGCAGACAGGCCTGCAGGAACTCTTGCTAGCTAGCAGAAATAATCTTCTGTTGTTTTATAACCCTAAGTTATAGTGTGTTACACAATAACTGAGATCCTTCTATTTGAGTGACACTGTTAAATAGTAGCCCTCTCTATCTCTTCATATCCCACACCGGGAGGCTGTTCTACTTTCCTGAGTTCTTAGGGACCTGAGTTCCCTCCCCTCCCTCAAGAGAAGTACAGCTGTGTACCCTAACAGCTGGGCTATAGCCTGCATTCATGCCACATTCCCACTAGCTGTTTCTCAAATTTTTTCCTATGTTCAAGCTCTCTTGCCTTTTTGTAAACAGCCCACCTTGGTTCAGGACCTGCAGTGTATCTGTTTTTTTTCACCATTGCTGTCACCAGTACAACCCTCTTTTTTCTTTACCGCTGTGCTGAAACAACCTTTATCCATCCCTCATTATACCTCCCGTCTCAGTATCTTATTATTTGTCTGAAATTAGGTTGAAGTGATCACATTGAACTAGAGATGTGATTCTCAGCCTTCCCCAGGAACTACTACTTGTGCACCTGTGTTTATCCCATGCTTATACTACCTTTGTCCCCCAGGTTCCATAGTGTTCCACAAGTCCTTTCTATTCTATTTATAATAACCACTGCCATGAAGACAATGATACTGAAAGTAGGGCAGGGATATCTTAGAGGTAACGTGGACTGGATACAGCGCCCAGGTGTGTAGAAGTGGGGAGCAAAGAAAAGGAAGATGAGAGAAAACTGAGCTCTAGAATGTCTAGCTGGGATGGCACTGATAGATTTAATGATGTTTCCATTCACTTACAGAACATTAGAGAAGGCATGACTCTAGAAGAAGGGTGAATTCAATTTAAGTCTGAGGTGCTTGTAGAATATTTAGGTAAAAATTTCTGGTAGACCGCTGGGTATATGAATCTGGAACTTAGAAAAAATTAAATTTTTGGAGTTACTACTATAGAAATGATGTTTGAAGTCATGTTTCTGTTCCCTGCTGAATCTTTAAACACTTAGAACATCTTCCTTCTCCTCTCTGCCAAACCCTGCTCCTCACCAAAACAGACTTAAAAAGCAGGGATATATTTTTTTAAAAAAGGGCAGGGATAAAATTTCTAAAACTGCTAACTATCTGCTTTAAATCTCAGGAGTGCTGTGCTCCTAACTTCCCTGAAAACTTTTTTTTTTAGGCCCTATATGCGGTTATAGCTAGACTTTGTCTTGTCTTCTTTGGATTGGCGATTCAGTTTGCTCTGGTAACCACCTACCCTGAGATTCTCTGCCATAAACATTCTGGCCAGGTCTTCAGTTGCTGCTTATCTGTGAAGAGAAATTGGATACCAAGATAAAGGGAAGATAACTTGAGGAATCAAGTCAGGAACCATGTTTTACTAATTTTTGAGTCTCCAAGCATGATACCTGCAAAATAATAAGAGTTTCTTTAATGAAACAGCCATGCATATAGAGGTGATGAAATAGGAGCCAAAGGAGGAATTAGCAAAATAGAATGAGAAATGAGAAAAAGCTAGCAAGTTATCATTAAAGTCACTATAGTATTGAGTTTCTAGAAGTGAATAATCAAGTCAATAGACCAGAACTTACAAACATAGAAAGGTAATTTGAAGTAGAGACTATGCAAAGAAAAGACACCTTTGAAAAAGTATTAATGTTGTCATCATAGGAATAAAAGAAGATATTGCAATCATGAAATAAAAAACTAGATACTGTAAGAACAAAATATAAAACAGAAAGAACTAATAAATATAATGGCAAAAAATTATAAAACTAAATGATAGGGAAAATTTAAGGAAATTTACTATAGAGAGTACAGCAAAAACAGATATGAAAAATAGAAGGAAAAAAAGATGTCAAAAATTAGGGAACAAGTCCTGGAACTACAATGTTTGAATAATAGGGATTCCAGAGATGGAAAACAGAGGTAAGGAATGTATCAGTGAAATAATTGCAGAAGATTTTCTAGGATAAAACCATTGGGTTTCCACAGTGAAGGGATTCCACCAAATACCCAAAAGAGGGAAAGAAGAATCTTTTCAATGGTATAGGAAAAAGAATCTTTTCTATACCATTTAATGAAAAAAAAAACTTGATTACTATGTCATATCATACAGAAAGATCAGTTGCAGATGGATTGCAGATATAAATGTGAAAAATAAAACAATAAGTTTTGAGGAGATAATGAGAAAATAATTCTCAATTTTTTTCCTTGAGGAAGGAAAAAAATTAAATAGGAAAAGATTGATATATTGGACTACATTAAAAATTCAAACTTCTGTTTGTTAGAAGGCACCACTAAGAGACTAAAAAGGAGCTTATAACTTAAAACCAAAAAGAAAAAAAACAATTAGCAATCCAATTGAAAAATGGGCAAAGAACCTGAATAGACATTTCTCCAAACAGTACATACATATGGCCAATAGACATGTGAAAAAATGCCCAACATCACTAATCATCAGGGAAATGCAAATTAAAACCACAGTGAGATATCACCTTATACCAGTCAGGATGGCCATCGTCAATAAGTCAACAAAGAACAAGTGTTGGTAAGGATAACTTGGTTTGGCCACCAAGAAAAAAAATATGGCAGTTTCTCAAAAAATTAAAAATAAAACTACCATATGACCCAGCAATTTCATTTCAGAGTATTTATACAAAGAAACCCAAAACACTAATTTGAAAAGGCATATACATCTCTATGTTTATTACAGCATTATTGACAATAGCCAAGATATGAAAGCAACATAAAGGTTCATTATAGATGACTGGATAAAGAAGAGGTGTTACTTATACAGTGGACTATTACCCAGCCATAAAAAGAATGAAATCTTTCCATTTGCAAAAACATGGATATGCTTAGAGAGTATTATGCTATGTGAAACAAGTCATACAGAGAAAGACAAATGCCATATGATTTCACTTATATGCGGAAGTAAATAAAAGAACAAACTGAGACAAAGTAATAGATGCAGAGAACATTTTGATGGTTGCCAGATGGGAGGGGGTGGAGGGGATGGGTGAAAAAGAAGAAGGGATAAGATGTACAAACTGCCAGTTTTAAAAGCCTGTAAAGTCCAGCAGAGGGAACATAGTCAATTATATTGCAATATATGTATGGTGTCAGAAGGTAACTAGATTTGTGGGATGAAAAATTTATGTTATATAAATGTCTAATCACTGTGTTGTACAATTGAAACTAATATAATATTGTATGTCAACTCCAATTGAAAAATTATAATAAATAAATAGTAGGTAGATTGATGGATGGATAGTCTAAAAAGGCAATCAAGTAGTGGGAGAAAATATTTGTAGCACGGATAACTGACAAGAAGTTTGTATTCTGAATATATAAAGAATGCCTACAAATAGTAAAATGAACAAGAGACACAAAAATGCTCTTGACAAAAAGGATATCCAAATGCCTAACGGGCATATTAAAAGGTGCTTTAACTAATTAGTAATTGGGGAAATGCAAATTAAAACACAATGAGATACCAGTATATATCTACCAGAATGGCTAAATCAGTATCAAGTATTGGTGAGAATACTGAGAAGAATGCCAAAATGAGGAGAAAGAGAAAGATGGCCCAAATGAAAGAACAGATCAAAACTGCAGAAAAAGAGCTAAACAAAATGAAGATAAGCAATCTGTCAGATGTGGAATTCAAAACACTGGTTATAAGGGTGCTCAAGGAACTTAGTGAGGACCTCAGCAGCATAAAGAAGACCCAGTCAGAAATGAAGGATTCACTATTTGAAATAAAGGACAATTTACAAGGAAACAACAATAGAGTGGATGAAACTGAGAATCAAATCAATGATATGGAACATAAGGAAGCAAAAAACAACTAATCAGAACAAGAAGAAGAAAAAAGAATAAAAAAAAAACGATAGTATAAACAGCCTCTATGACAACTTGAAGAGGTCAAACATTCCCCTCATAAGGGTGCCAGAAGGAGAAGAGAAAGAGCAAGAAATCGGAAATCTATTTGAAAAAATAATGAAAGAAAACTTCTCTAATTTGGTGAAGGAAATAGACATGCAAGTCTAGGAAGCACAGTGAGTCCCAATGAAGTGGGATCCAAAGAGGACCACACCAAGACACATCATAATTAAAATGCCCAAGGTTAAAAAGAAAGAGTCTTAAAAGCAGCAAGAGAAAAGAAGATACTTGCCTACAAAGGAGTTCCCATAAGACTATCAGCTGATTTCTCAAAAGGAACCTTGGAGTCAAGAAGGGGCTGGCAAGGAGTATTCAAAGTGATGAAAACCAAGGGCCTACAATCAAGATTACTCTATCCAGCAGAGCTATCATTTAAATGGAAGGGCAGATAAAGTACTTTACAGACAAGGTAAAGCTCAAGGAACTCATCACCACCAAGCCATCATTATATGAAATGTAAAAAAAAAAAAAACTATCTAAGAAAAAGAAGATCAAAACTATGAACAGTAAAATGACAACAAATTCACAACTATCAACAGCTGAATCTAAAAAATAAAGACAGCTCAGGCTGGTGTGGCTCAGTGGATTGAGTGCTAGCCTGCGAATCAGAGGGTGGAGGTTGTGGGCCAGGTCCCTGGTATGGGGCATGTGAGAAGCAACCACATACTGATGTTTCTCTTCCTCTCTTTCTTCCTCCTTTCCCCTCTCTAAAAATAAATAAATAAAATCTTTTTTTAAGAATAATTTTATTTAGTTATTTTTCAAGTACAGTTTTTTGTCTATTTATCCCATCCCAGCCCCCCCCCCCCGAAAATAATAAAATAAAAGAATAAAAATAAAAACAAACTAAGCAAATAACCAGAACAGGAACAAAATCATAAGCATGGGAATCATTTGGAGGTTTATCAGCTGGGAGGGGGTTGGGAGAGGAAAAGGGGAAATGGTGCAGGGGTCAGGAAGCATAGTTGGTAGGAATAAAATAGGGGGTGTTAAGAATAGTATAGGAAAGGGAGAAGCCAGAGAACTTGCATGCACAACCCGTGGACATGAACTAAGATGGGGGTATTGCTGCAGGGAAGGTGGGTACAGGGCAGAGGGTAGCAAAGGGAAAAAAATTGGGACACCTGTAACATAATCAATAAAATATACTTTTAAAAAAGAATATACCGTAATAGTAATGATGGTAATCTATGGCTGGTGGAATTATGGATAGATTTTTTATTTTCTTTATGCTTTAGTATGTTTTCTACAATAAGCAAGTATTATTTTTTAATTTATAAAAAGGATGTTTTAAGAATGAAAGAAGATTGGTTCTGTAGACATAAAGTCCCATCAAGACAGGTCTCATTGTTGCAGCATCATGCCCACATGATGTCTTCTTTCATAACTACTTCAAAAACACATCCTTTTAATTTTATCCTATGGAAAATTGCACACTACAATGTTAAAGTGTCAGTTACATCAACTGGGTCCACTTTACCACTACTGAGTTTCATACTCATCTCTTTTTATGAGAAGGCTGAAATGTTCTTACCAGTGAGCGTATATAAGGACACTTTCATCTTTTTTCTAAATTTTTAAAGAAAAATTTTGTGTTGGAGTTAGAGAGGGACAGCTAGAGAAGCTGATTGTGAACTCCAGGCTTAGTTTATCTAGTTGAAATGATCTGTTCTCTTGTTTATTCATTCCTACATGCTGTACCCTGCTCTGCTATCTCCTTTAATGTTGATATTTCTTACAGATTAATATCAGGCTCTTTTTTTTCTTATTCTACATGAATTCTATAGCCTATCTTTGCTATATCCATGACTTCAAATGTCACCTGTGTGCCATGACTCACAGATTTATTTCTCTAGCCCAGATCTTTTGAGCTTTATACTCTGTATTCAACTAACTGTTTCATGTCACAGAGACATCCCAAGATCAGCATGCCCAAATGTGAATTTATCTTCTACCCCAAACTTGCTTAATAAATAGCACCACCATCTAGCTACTAGATCATGATAAGAAACCTTATAGTCCCTAACACCTCTTTCTTTCTTATAATACATGTGCACTCCATTGCAAGACCTGTTAACTTTACCTGCTAAGTTGTTTCATCATTTTTCACTTCTCTCTGTGTTTAGGGCAATTCTTCTAGCACTCTAAATCAAATTACTATAATTTCCCACCTGGATTGTTACCATAGCCTACTAACTGATCTTTCCATATCCATTGTTACTCCCATCTATCCCATTCTGCACACAGCCATCCAAAGTAATTTTTATACAACTACAGATTTTGTCAGTCTCACTTCCTGTTTAAAATCCTTCAGTGGTCTCCTGTTTCACTTAGGATAAAATCCAGATTTCACATAGCCTACAAAACCTTGCATGATCTGGCTGTTGCCTGCATTTTCACATGATATTCCCTCTCCTTGGAATACTCTTCCTATCCTCTGCCCCTTATTATAGAGGTACTTAATTATTACAATAATTTATGACTTTATGCTTTTTTTTAACAAAAAACACAGTATTTCCTCCACTCTCTGCTCGGTAACTCGTATTCATTTCTCAACTATCTGCTCAAATGTCACTTTCTTAAGGAAAACTTGTTGACGTGTTTTTCTTTCTTTCTTACAATATAAGTTACATTGTGTGTGTTTTTTGTTTTTGTTTTTTGTTTTTTTTGCTTAACATCCCTTTCCCCAAACTAGTATATTAGTTCCACGAGAACGAGGGGCTGTATCTGCTTTGTTTAGTACTATATATTCAGTATTTGTGACAGGCCCCGGCACATAGTAGGCTCTCAATAAATATTGATTGAATAAATAAAAAGTCTTAGAAAATCCTCCTTGCCAATTTATGCTTTCCCAGGTGACTGATTTCTTCAATTACACCCACCTCCTTGTAGTACTTTATTACCTGGATGCTTCAAATATTGACTGACTTCCTTTCTTGCTTCCTTTCAACGCCCATTTTGGCAACTCATTCTCATCCCCTGGGCTCATTGTGCACAAGCAAACAGTTACACAATTAACCTACCTTTCCCCTATCAAATAAACCCTTTTGAAGTTTCAGGTGAAATTTTACTCTTAGTAACTCTCAAGGTTTCTTTGCCTTATCCTTGTCCTATCCCAGCAGTTTTCTATAGTCTGCACAGTAGGTTATTTATAAATTTTGCTTTATTTCTTCCACAGTTGCTGCCAGTACCACCACCTGGGCCTAAAAGATTCTCCAGTTTTTTCTGTACCTTTTCAAATCCTTAGAAAGGATGTTGCTGCACACTTCCAGCCAGTTGATTAGAGTCAGCTCTCCAGGAGACTGGGTTCTGCTCCTACTCTTTCATACCCTAATTGAACCCCCAAGGGTCAGAATTGGTCTGTGAACCATCTCTGTCACTTGCTTTTGGAGCACCATTGCTATTATTTCCTCATCCTTATTCTTGGTAACAAGGTACTCAGAGGCCTAGGTTTTGGTTTATACCTAGTTTTTCTAATTTTATCTGAGTTCTGTCTCTGTAGAGCTACTATAGAATCATGAAAGGTGACACTGTCATCTGCATTTTTAACATGAACCCCAAGTGGTTATTCTATATATTAACATTTGAGAATCACTTACTAGTGAGAAAACTGCATTATTCTGACCAGTCCTGTGCAGGCATACCTCAGAGATATCGCAGGTTCAGTTCCAGACCACCAAAGTGAAGTGAATGTCAAAATGAAGCAAGTCACATGATTATGTTTACCCTACACTATAATCTCTTAAGTGTGCAATAATAGCATTGTGTCTTTTTTTAATCCTCACCCAAAGATATGTTTATTGATTTTAGAGAGGGCAGAAGGGAGAGAGAGGGCGAAACATCAATGTAAGAGGGAAACATTGATTGGTTGCCTCCTGTACCCGCTCTGGCCAGTGATTGAAGCCACAACCACGGTATGTGCCCTGACCAGGAGTCAGACCTGCAACCTCTGGTGCACAGGATGATGCTCCAGCCAAGTGAGCCACCTGGCCATGGCTCAGGCCAGTAGCATTATGTCTTTTAAAAATGTACATAATTAAAAAAATACTTTTTGGTGTGAAAAGTGCTAACCGTCTTCTGAGCCTGTTGGAAAAATAGCTCTGATAGATTTACTTGGTGCAGGGTTGCCACAAACCTCCAATTTGTAAAAAACAACAATACATGTGAAGCACAATAAAGTGAAGTTTTCCTGTATTCTGTGTAGCAACATAGGTGAAGAAATGACACACTGTTTGGCTATTTTCAGACACACCACCCAGCTTCCTTCAAGGGCCTGAAAACAGCTAGTGGGGATCACAGCAATATGAGGCAAGAGGCCAAAATATAGCCTTGTAGTAAAGAACATAAACTTTGGAGAAAGACCAACATGTAAATCCCGGCCCATATATTTTCCATGTGTTATTTTATTTATCTTTATAAGCTTTAGGTTGTTTTGTTCTGTTTCATTTTAAAATTAGATCAGTAGTACTGTCTCATAGAGTTGTTACAAGAGTTCACTGGAATCCACTCAATAGATACTCACTGAACACCTATTATTTGCAGAGCACTGTGCTACACATTGCAAACATGCCAGCAAACAAAATAGTTTTTGCCCTTAAGGACCATACATGCTTTTGACATATGTCCAAAAAGTGCTTAGACTCCATCCTGTAGGAAGCACTCTGTAGATGGTTATTAACAAATATTTAAGGATAAGGAAGAATATATTCATTTTGCTTTGCTACTGTCAGGATAGAAATGTAGGATATATTATTTGCCCACCTAGATCTTAAAATGGGATGATAAATCAGACATATACTTGTTCATTCTATAAATATTAACGCAATGCCAGGCACTGTGAGCTACCAATATGAGTCCCTACTCTTAAAAATTTAGTTTAGTTGGGACTAAATGAAAAACAAAAATTGCAGTGTAAAACAAAATACAACAGGTTTTTAAGAGAAGTGATAATAAAGTGTTCACAAAAGTGTTATTGCCTTTATATATATGTGAGCATAAGATGGACATATAACAGGTAGCAATGAGGTATATGGCTAATTCGGTAAGGGGATAAAAAAAGAGTCCCTCCTGCCAACTAAACTAAGCAATTCAGGAACCTTGGCAGCATTAGCCTCTGTTTGTACTTACTTTATGGTTTGCATTTTTCATTGTGGCCCTGACTGGAGCCGAGGCAATACTGACAATGAGCAGTGTTGTTTTGGCCAAAGAACAAGCTGGGAGGAGAGGAAGGGAAGTGAAGGGAAAACCATCATTAAAGTCATAAAGAAATGTTGTTGACTCCTAGAAACACTAAGTTTCTGGCTGAAGCATAACATATCGGGAAGACAGGGCTAGAAATGAAAGATAGGGCCTCTCTGTGGAGGGCTTTGAATGCAAAGCTAAGGAATTTGGACTTAATTTATTAAGAATCTGAATCATCACTGAAGACTTTTGAGCAGGGAAATGATATGGTCAGAACAGTGTTAGAATAATACATTTGAAAAAAAAAGTAGCGTATAATAGATATCATCGTCCTCCCTTATCAGCAGTTTCATTTTCTATGGTTTTACTTACCCATGGTCAACCACAGTCTGAAATACAAGGGGACCCAACAAATACCAGAATTATCTTTTAGAGGGCGGGCCCTTTGTAGTACAGGCTTCCCCCCGTAGGGGAGTGTTCTAGGAACCCATCTGTATCAGTGCACCAGTTGGCATTGTTGTGAGAGGCTGTGTTCAGCTTCAGTGAAAAATTTTTGAAGACTCTTTCAATGCATTTGCCTATTTCATGATGTGTGATTTACGAGTGCACCTGTCCACACTGCACTAAATGCTCAGCAGTTTCTGACCACAAAATGGCATGTCCCCCATGCCCCACCCTCCCTATTCACCTGATCTCAGTCTGAGTAACTGTTCTTGTTTCCTTGGATGGAAAAAGTCCTCAAAGGGAAACTTTTTTTTTTTTAAAGATTTTATTTATTTATTTTTAGAGAGAAGAGAAGGGAGGGAGAGAGAGAGAGAGAAACATCAATGTGTGGTTGTCTCTCACGTGGCCCCACTGGGGACCTAGCTTGCAACTAAGGCATGTGCCTTGACTGGGAATCGAACTGCGACCCTTTAGTTCACAGCCTGTGCTCAATCCACTGAGCTACACCAGCCAGGGCAGGAAATGTTTTGCTGATATGGAAGAAGTGAACAAAAAATGGCAGAAGCACTGAAAGGCATCGAAATCAATGAGTTGAAAAACCGTTTTGAGCAGTGGAAAAAAACATCTCATTAGGTATATTGTATCAAATGGAGAATACTTTGAAGGTGACTTGAAGTTTAAACATGTAAGAATAAATGCACAATTTTTTATAAATAAATTCTATTTTGGGGGGTGCCCCCTCATATTAAATTGAAAATTTCAGAAATAGATAATTTATAAGTTTTAAATTGCATACCATTCTGAGTAGTGTGATGAAATCTCACTCCATGCGGCTTTGTCCCACCCAGTACATGAATCATTCCTTTGTCCAGCATGTCCACACAGTGTATACTACCCACCCATTAGCCACTTAGTAGCTATCTTAGTTATCACAGCTGTACTGATATCACATTGCATTCAGGTTACCCTTATTTTACTTAATAATGGCCCAAAGCATAATAGTAGTGATGTTGGCAATTCAGATACACCAAAGACAAGCTGTAAGTGCTTCCTTTGAGTGAAAAGGTGAGTACAGTATAATAACTTATTACAGTATATTATTATAAATGTTCTATTATTGTTGTTGCTAATCTGTCACTGTGCCAGAGTACATACAGTCATACCCTTGTACTCGTTGGCTTCAGAACTTGTCAAATTCTGTACTTGTCGCATTCTGATGAGAAAAAAAATATTTCAGCACTCAGCATTCCCCCCTCAGCACCCCTCTCTCATGATGAAACAGAGGTCAAGGTCTCAGTCTCACAGTAGCTCATGAACAGCTCAATACTTGTCAGTTTTGGCACTCATCATGAGTTCTGTAACAAATTAACCATGAGTACTGAGGTACTGCTGTCTAGGCAGTAACATTGTATATACAGGGTTCAGTATATACTGCCTGCAGTTTCGGGCATCCACTGCTGGTCTTGGGATGCATCCCTCATCGATAAGGTGGGGACTAGTCTACTACAAATGGGAAGATCATATGTGTTAGTCGGTATTTGTGGAATAAATGACAGTGTGAGCCCTCTTGATTCTCTGGGGAATAAGATGCACTAAGAAAGCTTTGCTCTGCAGATCTGGATTTCATTTAATTAAGTAGAGCTTTGATGTCAGGAGAAAGAAAAAGGTACACTGATTAAACATGACACAAATTGGTAATCTTTGTGTATCCAAACCTGTAGACTGTTGACTTAGAGTCCATTGTCACTTGGAGGCAGATTTCTAAGAATGTATCACAGGACTCTGTCTTTGAGAAACTGAGATAAGATTCAGTTTTCATTCCACAAACATTCATCCGGGTGTCTGTCACATTACCAGCTCTGTGCTGTAGGTGATTTAACCATGGATTCAACTTGGAATTCAGCTGTGAGCAAGGAACTAACAGGCTACTAGGGGAGAGAGATGTGTCAATAACTAAACCTGTGTTTTAAGTGCTGTTGTTGAGGTGAATCAACATATGAAATGTATTTTGAGTATAAATTTATAAAATTACAGGGCTTCCAGTCAAGATATCAGAGTAGTAAATGTGGTACTCACATCCTCCCACAGCCACATCAGAATCACAACTAAACTGTAGAACAGCCATCATTCAGAACCACCTAACATGTAGCTGAACAGAAATTCTACAATTATAGATATGAAGAAGAAGCTACATTGAGACTGGTGGGAGGGGCAGACTCAGAATAGGCTGGTCCCACGTGTGGTGGATAAAAATGGGAGGGATATCTCAGCTATGCGGGTATCCCCTGAAGAGTGAAGGGTCCCAGCCCAGGCTTCTAAAGCTGGGAAGAGAAGTACCCATAACTATGGCTGTGAAAACCACCAGGCATTGTGGCTGAGTGAGACAGAACACTGCTTGAGTCACAGGTGTTCTTCTTAAGGGGCCCACGAACGGACTTAGTTGGATTCACTCACTCTGAGCTCCAGCGCTGGGGCAGAAGCTCAAAAGGCACCCGGGACAAAGGGAGAGGAGGAGCAACTTTTTCCTACACAGAAGTTCTGGCTGAGGCCATTGTATCTTTCCTGAGCTCTGCCCTACAAAAAACTGACTGGTGGGTGTCATATCTAATTATCAACCTAGCTAACACTGTTTTCACTGCCCTGATGATTCCCTGAGACCCTACCCTACCCAACTTGCAGGCCCACACAAGCATCTTCCAGCAGTGTTTTCATTCAAATGTCCTGTCTCATTTCACGCTTTTAATATTCTTAAAATCTCTCAAGGGTCTGCAAATCCCAAACAAGCCACATCTGGCCTAAGTGTGCCCCATACTTTTTGCTAAGCAGCCCTAAGCCTAGCACCACTGGCAGTCATAACCTTAGTTTTCAGGTGGCCTCTTCCAGGCACCTCCAAGCCTAGTTCAAGTAACAGATATCTGCTGATCACTTTGTATACACAGCAAGGCACAGGCAGCAACTGACCTTGGCATGCACCTCCTAGGAGGCCCTAGAGCCAGTGCACCCAGTGGACAGCTTCAGACCATGCCAAGTACTACCCAACCACTTCTATGTTCAACACACTCAAGAGGAGGACTCATCGGGCACCAGAGCCCTGACGAAGGAAGTCCTGCATGGGTTCAGCCCCTGCATAGTAGATTCTCTGTGCCAGTGCTCACAACCAATCAGCCTGAGGGTAAATCCTCCCACTGATGTACCAACAACAATTAAGGCTCAACTTCAACTGGAGGGAGCACACAGCCTAATAGAGGGGCACATCTGGATAACCCAGGTGACCTGGGAGGTTGTGCCACTGGGCCCTACAGGACACCAACATCAAGCTACTCTACCAAGACTGGGAGATGTAGCATATCTATCTAATCCATAGAAACAACCACAGGAGGCAGCCAAAATGGGAGGCAAAGAAATATGGCCCAAATGAAAGAATAGGTCAAAACTCCAGAAAAAGAACCTAAACAAAAAGTAGACAAGCTATCTACCAGATGCAGAGTTCAAAACACTGGTTATAAGGATGCTCAGTGAACTTAAGAGAAGAGTAGATGGACTTAGTGAGAATTTCAACAAAAACCTAGGAAACAAAAATGGAATTAGAGAATATAAAGAAGCAGTCAGAAATGAAGGACCAACTAACTGAAATGAAGAATACATTACAGGGAATGAACAGTAGAGTAGATGAAGCAGAGCATCAAATCAGCAATTCAGAATATAAGGAAGCAGAAAATACCCAATCAGAATGGCAAAAAAAAAATTTAAATGAGGATACTTTAAAGAACCTCTGGGATAACATCAAGCGTACCTACAATCTCACCATGGGAGTACCTAAGAGAGAAGAGAGAGAGTAAGGATTAGAAAACCTATTAGAAAAAATAACAATGGAAAACTTCCCTAACCTGGTGAAGGAAATAGACTTAGAAGTCCAAGAAGTGTAGAGAGTCCCAAACAAGATGAACACAAAGAGGCCCACACCAAAGTACATTATAATTAAAATGCCAAAGGTTAAAGACAAAGAATATTAAAAGCAACAAGAGAGCCCTGGCTGATGTGGCTCAGTGAATTGAGCACTGGCCTACAAACCAAAGGGTCACTGGTCCAATTCCCAGTCAGGGCATATGCCTGGGTTGTGGGCCAGATCCCTGGTGTGGGGGAGCACACTACAGGCAACCACACATGGATGTTTCTCTCCCTCTTTTTTTCCCTCCCCCTTTCTCTAAAAGTAAGTATAATCTTTTTTTAAAAAAAAAGCAATAAGAGAAAAGCAGGTAGTTACCAACAAGGGAGGTCTCAAAGACTGTCCACTTTATTCTGAACAGAAACTGCAAGCCAGAAGGGATTGGCATGAAATATTCAGTGATGAAAAGCAAGGACCTACAAGTAAGATATCCAACAGAGCTATCATTTACAATAGAAGGACAGATAAACAGCCTTCCAGACTGGAAAAAGTTAAAGGAGTCCACCACCATCAAGCCAGTATTGCAAGAAATGTTAAAGGGTCTTCTTTAAGAAGAAGAAGGAGAAGGAGAAAGATTAAAAATATGCATAACAAAATGGCAATAAATACATATCTATCAACAATTACATTGAATGCAAGTGAGTTAAATGTTCTAATCAAAAGATACACAGTAGCTGATTGGATAACAAAGTAAGACCCTTATGTTTGCTGTCTACAAGAGATTTCAGATCAAAAAACACACAGACTGGAAGTTAAGTGATGGAAAATACTTCATGAAAATGGAAACAAACAAAGAAAAAAAAGCTGAAGTAGCAATACTGAAACCAGACAAAATAGACTTTAAAACAAAGATTATAACAATAGACAAAGAAGGACCTAGAAATTCTACTTCTGGGAATTTATCCAAAGAATCCCAAAACACTAAATCAAAAATATATATGTATTCATATATTGCAGAATTATTTACAGTAGCCAAGATACAAAAGCAGCCTAAGTGTCCATCAACAAATGAATGGATAAGTGGTGAATATATACAATGAAATATAACTCAGCCATAAAAAAGAATGAAATCTTGCCATTTGCAACAACATAGATGGACCTAGAGAGTATTTACTAATTAATTCAGACATAGAAGACAAATGCTTTATGATTTCACTTATATGTGGAATCTAAAAAACAAAATAAAACAATCAGAACAAAAAATAGAACTGGATACAGAGAACATTTTGACAGTTGCCAGATGGAAGGAGGGGTTGAAAGATAGGTGAAAAAGATGAAGGGATATACCGTGTTCATGGATTGGAAGAATTAACATCATCAAAATGTCCATACTACCCAAAGCAATATACAGATTCAATGCAATACCTATTAAAGTACCAATGGCGTATTTCACAGACATAGAACAAACACTTCAAAAATTTATATGGAATCATAAACGAGCCCGAATAGCAGCTGCTCTTTTGAGAAAGAAGAACAAAGTAGGAGGGATCACAATACCTGATATCAAACTGTATTACAAAGCCACTGTAATCAAAACAGCCTGGTACTGGCATAAAAACAGGCATATAGACCAATGGAACAGAACAGAGAGCCCAGAAATCAACCCAACCCTCTACAGTCAATTAATATTCGACAAAGGGGGCAGTAACATAAAATGGAGTAAAGATAGCCTCTTCAGCAAATGGTGTTGGGAGAACTGGACAGCTACGTGCAAAAAAATGAAACTTGAGCACCAACTTACACCATACACCAAAATAAATTCAAGGTGGATAAAAGACTTAAATATAAGCCATGACACCATTAAAGTCCTAGAGGAGAACATTGGCAAGAAAATCTCAGATATTCCACGCAGCAACATTTTTACGGATATGTGCCCTAGAGCAAGGAATATAAAGGAAAGAATAAACAAATGGGATCTTATCAAAATAAAAAGCTTCTGCATGGCTAAAGAAAACAGTATTAAATTAAAAAGACAACCAACTGTATGGGAAAACATATTTGCCAATGATACCTCAGACAAAGGTTTAATCTCCAAAATATACAAAGAACTTACACGACTCCACTCTAAGAAGACACCCAACCCAATTAAAAAATGGGAAAAGGACTTGAACAAACACTTCTCCAAGGAGGACATACGGAAAATTCAGAGACACATGAAGAGATGCTCAATATCGTTAGCTATCAGAGAGATGCAAATTAAAACCACAATGAGATACCACTTTACACCAGTCAGGATGGCTATCATAAACAAAGCAACAAACAACAAATGTTGGAGAGGTTGTGGGGAAAAGGGGTCCTTAGTTCACTGTTGGTGGGATTGTAGACTGGTACAACCATTATGGAAAACAGTATGGAATTTTCTCAGAAAAATAAAAATTGACCTGCCTTTTGACCCAGCAATTCCACTGCTAGGATTATACCCCAAGAATCCTAAAACATCAATTTCAAAGAACCTATGCACCACAATGTTCATAGCAGCACAATTTACAATAGCCAAGAGTTGGAAGCAACCTAGGTGCCCATCAGTAAATGAATGGATCCAAAAATTGTGGTACATATACACCATGGAATTCTATGCAGCAGAGAGAAAGAAGGAGCTACTACCTTTTGCAACAACATGGATGGAACTGGAAAGCATTATGCTGAGTGAAATAGGCCAGGCATTGAAGGACAAATACCATATGATCTCACCTTTGACAGGAAGCTAAAGAATAAAACAAACAAGCAAACAGAATAAAAACAAAGACGCTGAAATAGAGAACAAGTGGGCAGTGACCAGAGGGGAGAGGGAAGGGAACTTAAGGGGAAAAAGGGGGAGGGATTTTGAGGAACAAGTATGAATGACACAGAGATGAGGACTGGGGGGGGGGGGGGGAATGGGAGGGAGGGGGGAGACCGGGCGGGGGGGGGGAAGAGAAAAAAAATGTACTTGAAAAGTAACCAAATAAAATTTAAAAAAAAAAAAAAAAAGAAGTACATATTGGTAGTTACACAATGGTCATGGGGATGTAACATATAGCATAGGGAATACAGTCAATAATATTGTAGTAACAGTGGTGTCAGATGGGTGCTAGATTTATCAGGGTGATCGCTGTATATTATATAAATGTTTAATCACTGGGTTGTACATGTGAAACTAGTATAATATTATACATCAACTGTAATTGAAAAAAACTATTTAAAAAATTTACAGAATTATATCACCCTGTATGCAATTCTGCCTGTGCTTTATGGGGCAAGTTTTTAGGAATTTAGGAGTGTTGACTTCACTTGAGAAGCTACATATTTAGAGTGAATTTTAAAAATGGAATTTTCATTTTTTGAGAAAGCATTCTTTTTTTTTTACAACAATACATGTACTTTAAAGCTTCTTGGAACTCATAGAAAGGGGAAAAGAAGAAAACTATAAAGTCATCCTTCTAAGGAAAAAAATCACTATTTTTATGTTTGTGTATTTTCTTCCAGACTTTTTTCTACTGAGATGGTATATGTTGATCTTGGAAGAGGATACTACTGAAATTTAAGTGAACATGGAATTAGCATTAGATCTCTTACATTTATTCTGGACCACACAATTGAAAAAGCTCAGATTAAGAAAAACTCCCACTTGGGGGATTTATTTCTTAAGTTTATATTTAAATATAGTTGGTATACAATATTACATTAGTTACATTAATTTTATGTGTACATTAAGGAATTCAACATTTTTATGCCTTATAATGTGATTACCCCACTAATTCTAGTAATCATCAGTCACCATGCAAATTTATCACATTATTGACTTCTCCTTCATCTTTTTCACCCATCCTCCCACTGCCTCCCTTCTGGTAATCACCCCTTTGTTCTCTATGGATCTGTTTTTATTTTGTTAGTTTGTTTTTAGATTCTACATATCAGTGGAACCATAGAGCATTTGTCCATCTCTGTCTGACCTGTATCACTTAGCCTAATACCCTCTTGATCCATACATGTTGCCTCAGATGGTGAGATTTCTATTTTTTATTGCTGTGTAATATTTCATTGTGTATATATATCACATTTTTTTTATCCAGTCATCTATTGATTGACAGCTAGGTTGCCTCCATATCTTAGCTTTTGTAAATAATGCTGCAATGTACATAGAGGGGTATGTCTTTTCAAATTAGTGTTTTCATTTTCTTTGGATAAATGCCCAGAAATAGAATTGCTGAGTCCATTGATCTATTATTAGTTTTTTTTGAGGAATCTCCATATTGGTTTCCATAGTGGCTGCACCAATTTTCAGTCCCAGCACCAGTTCACTCGTGTTCCCTTTTCTTCACATCCTTGCCAATATGTTTTTTTGTTGACTTTTTGAAAATATATTTTATTGATTATGCCATTACAGTTGTCCATTCCCCCCTTCATTCCCCTCCCCCCTGCACACCCCTCTACCCCATTCCCCCTCCCTTTAGTTCATGTCCCTGTGTCGTAAGTTCTTTAGCTTCTACATTTCCCACACTACTCTCCCCTTCCCCCTGTCTATTTTTTCCCCACCATCCATGCTACTTATTTTCTGTACCTTCTCCCCCCTTCTCCTTCTCCCACTCCCCTGTTGATAACCCTCCATGTGATCTCCATTTCTGTGGCTCTGCTCCTGATCTAGCTGTCCTCTTAGTTTGCTTTTGTTTTAGGTGTGGTTCTTAATAACTGTGAGTTTGCTGTCCTTTCACTGTTCATATTTTTTATCTTCTTTTTCTTAGATAAGTCCCTTTAACATTTCATATAATAAGGGCTTGATGATGATGAACTTCTTGAATTTGATCTTATCTGAGAATTTATCTGTCCTTCCATTCTAAATGAAAGCTTTGCTGGATAGAGCAATGTTGGATGTAGGTCTTTGGATTTCATGACTTGGAATACTTCTTTCCAGCCCCTTCTTGCCTGTAAGGTCTCTTTTGAGAAATCAGCTGACAGTCTGATGGGAACTGCTTTATAGGTGACTGTCCCTTATCTCTTGCTGCTTCTAGAATTCTCTCCTTCATTTTAATCTTGGCTAATGTAATGATGATGTGCCTTGGTGTGTTCCTCCTTGGGTCCACCTTCTTTGGGACTCTCTGAGCTTCCTGGATTTCCTGGAAGTCTATTTCCTTTGCCAGATTGGGGAAGTTCTCCTTTCTTATTTGTTCAAATAAGCTTTCCACTGGTGGCTGTTTCTCTTCCCCTTCTAGTACCCCTATAATTCAGATGTTGGAATGCTTAAAGATGTCCTGGAGGTTCCTAAGCCTCTCCTCATTTTTTTGAATTCTTGTTTCTTCATCCTTTTCTGTTTGGTTGTTTCTTTCTTCCTTCTGGTCCACTCTATTGATTTGAGTCCCAGTTTTCTTCCCATCACTGTTGGTTCCCTGTGCATTTTCCTGTATTTCACTTAGTGTAGCCTTCATTTTTTTCATCTAATTTGTGACTAAAATCAACCAGTTCTGTGAGCATCCTGATCACCAGTGTTTTGAACTGTGCATCTGATAGGTTGGCTATCTCTTGGTCACTTAAAAGTATTGGCTCTGGGGCTTCGATTTGTTCTTCCCTTTGACCATGAATTTTTGGTTTGGTTGTGCCTGTTATGTATGAGGGGCGGAGCCTTAGGTGTTTTCCAGGGTGGGGCAACCCAGTTGCTGGGTTGTGACTCTGTATGTGGGGGGCGGGGTTAGAAAGGGAGCAATGGTACTTGTTCTGCTCTCTCTTGGATTTCAGTCCCCTCTGCTGCTTCCTACAAGCAAATTGGGCCCTTCTGGTGCTGGTTCCCGGGTGGGTGGGCTTGTAGTACACAAGCCCCTGTGGGTCTCTCCAATGAACTTTCCTGTGAGGATGGGAGTCTCTCCTGGCACCTCAACCCCCAAAAGCTTTTCCAATTGATGCTTTTAGGCTTTATTTCCCATCACTGGGGCCCTGAGTTGTGTGGTCTGTCTAACTGCCCATTTTTGCCTGGTTTATCTGTGTGCAAATGTGTGTCCACAGTCAGCCAACCACCTTGCACGCCTCACTGAGTCTGATCGTTTCCTCCCCGCACCTGGGTCTGTCAACCACTGCTTTTTCCTGCCGCAACCCCTCTCTGCCAGCCACCAACTCTGCCCCTCTTACTGGTCTGGATGAATAGTTCGTTGTTGGACTTTGGTAAAGTTCAATTTTCTGCTGTTCTGGTTGTGTTTTTGTTTCTAAATCTTTGTTGTTGTTAAATTTGGTTGTGCGAGGAGGCACAGTGTTTCTGTCTATGCCTCCATCTTGGCCAGAAGTCTGTTGACTTTTTTATGAGTCATTCTGACTGATGTGAAGTAGTATATCTCATTGCGGTTCTGATTTGTAATATTGAGCATCTTTTCATATGTCTTATTATTAAGTTGTATGAGTATCTTATGTATTTTGGATATCAACCCCTTAACAGAGACATCATTTGGGAATATATTCTTACATTGAGTAGATTGTTTTTTTGTTTTGTTCATAGTTTCCTTCACTGTGCATAAGCTTTTTAGTTTGATGAAGTTCCACCTGTTTATTTTTACTTTTGTTTCCCTCTCTCTAGGGGACATATCCAAAAAGGTATTACTCAGACTGATGTTAAATAGTTCACTACCTATGTTTTCTGCCAGAAGTTTCATAATCTCAGGTCTTACATTTACATTTTTAATCCATTTTGAGTTTATTTTTACATATGATGTGTGAGAGTAGTCCAGTTTGATCTTTTTACATGTATTAGTCTAGTTTTCCCAATACCACTTGTTGAAGAAACTGTCATTACTCCATGTATATTCTTACCTTCTTTGTTGTAGAATAGTTGGCCATACAAATCAGGGTTTATTTCTGGGTTCTCCATTCTAGTCCATTGATCTATGTGTCTCTTTTGTGTGTCAGTACTATACTGTTTTGGTTATTATAGCTTTGATGTATAGGTTGCAATCAGGGAGCATGACACCTCCAACTCTGTACTTCTTTCTCAATATTGTTCTGGCTGCTTGTGGCCTTTTGTGGTTCCATATAAATTTTAGGAGTATTCAAATTCTGAGAAGAATGTTATTGGTATTTTTTATAGGAATTGCATTGAATCTGTAGATTGCTTTGGATAGTATTGTTATTTTAACTACACTTATTTTTCTAATCCATGAGCATGATGTATCCTTTCATTTATTTGTATCCTTTTAGATTCTTTCTCCAGTGTCTTATAGTCTTCAGAGTCTAGATAGTTTACCTCATCAGTTAAACTTATTCCTTGTTATTTTCTTCTTTTTGATGCAATTGTTAATTAATGGGATTGTCTTCTTAATTTCTCATTCTGATTGTTTGTTATCAGTATATAAGAATGTGAAAAGCTTCTGTATATTAATTCTGTATCTTTACTGAATTATTTAATTCTATTCAGTTTTGGTGGATTCTTTAGGGTTTTCTATGTATAATATGTCATCTGCAAATATTTTTGAATACACTCACAAATTTCCTCTCGTCCTGAAGGTGAAGCATATGAAACCCAGAAAATTCATTTCACTATTCCCATTCTTCACAGGTGCCCCCGACCCCACAGCTGGGGCCAGCATTGATGATGAAAACTGTTGGCACCTGGATGAAGAACAGGTGAAAGAACAAGTGAAGCTCTTTCTCTCCCAGGGTGGTTACTATGGCTCTGGAAAGCAACTCAATTCAATGTTTGCTAAGGTAAGCTGTGGAAAGGTTTCTTAAATCTTTTTTTAATTTTACTTTTAACAAAATATTTTATTTATTTATTTTTAGAGAGAGGGGACAGGAAGGAGGGAGAGAAACATCAATGTGTGGTTGCCTTTCATGTGTCCCCCACTGGGGACTTGGCCTGCAACCAAGGCATGTGCCCTGACTGGGAATCGAACCAGCGACCCTTTACCTCACAGGCCCACGCTCAGTCCACTGAGCTACACCAACCAGGGCTTATTTTACTTTTTTAAGTAAATGGAATTCAACACACTTTTGGCTTTATGCATTGTAGCCAGCTCACTTGCCCTAGTTGTACTAAGTGCCTGAAAATTAATGGGAGAGTTGATAAGAGCAGACCTGAGCAGGCTGCATCCAGGGAATCCTACTACCTCACCCCCCGCCCCGGTATTCCTCTTTCTACTCCACTCTAAATCAGTTGACATTGCTGGGGTTTTAGTAATGAAGGTTTGGACCCAAGACTGCCTGATGAGGCTTTGAGGGGATTTTTGGTGCTGGGGCCTCTCACAGCAGGTTTTCTTTCTTTTTAAAAAACATATTTAGTAAGATATAATTCACACACCATAAAATTCACCATTTTAAAGTGTATAATTGTTATGCAAAGAGCTGAGGTCCAAGGAAATCTCAGCATATTGTTTGTTGATTCCAAAGAAATAACCTGGTCCACTGGTTGTGAAAGACACGGGTTTATTAGGACTGAAGTGCACACTGGTGCTGGCCAACCAGTGAAATTTTCCATCCGGCCTGTGGACAAGCCACACGGGAGGTGGCCAATCAGTGAAATTTTACCATAACTCAGACTTTCCCAGTACAAAGTTATATAGAGTACAGAAAACAAAACAAAACTGGGCATGCAGGGGGAGGGGGTCATGCTCATGCATAAGCTGTGTGAGACAAAAACGCAAACTATTTCTCTGCAGTTCTTCACCATCCAGGCTCATACCTGAGAACAGCTTCTGTTCTCCTGTTGAGCCATTTCTTGACTGGGGTGCTGGCCAGGTTCCCAGGGTGGGTCCCATGGTCCACTCACTGATAGCTTTCATCATGTTCCCACAAGGTGGGAGGGGAGTTGGAGCTTGGGTAGGGGCTCATGTTCCCATTTACCATACAGCAACTCAGTGGTTTTTAGTATATTCAGATATATGTGCCCATCACCACAGTCAGCTTTAGAATATTTTTATTACCTTAAAAAGAGCCCCCCTACTTTTTAGTTATCATTCCCCTATCCGACATGTCCCCTCCCCCAGTACTGAGCAACCACGAATCTACTTCTCGTCTCTATCGATTTTCCTGTTGTGGACCTTAATAGAAGTGGAATCATGTAGTATGTAGTCTTTTGTGACTGGCTTCTTACCATTAGCATATTTCAAGGGTCAACTGCATTAGTGGCATGTATTGGTACTTCATTCCTCTTTATGTCTGAATAATAGTCCATTGTATGGATACCCCACATTTTGTTTATCCATTTGCCTGTTGATGGCCTTTTGGATTGTTTCCACCTTTTGGCTATTACAAATAATGCTAGTAGAAACATTCTTGTACAAGTTCTTATGTGGACATATGTTTTCATTTCTCTCCAGGACATGGGATCAATGGGTCATATGATAACTCTATGTTTAATTGTTTGAGGAACTGCTAAACTGATTCCAAAGTGTCTGCATCATTTTACATTCCCACCAATGGTGTATTAGCATTCCGATTTCTCTGTATCCTCACCAGCACTTGTTATCTGACTTTTTGATTCTCACCGCCCTAGTGGATGTGAGAATCGCATTATGCATCGCAGGCTGTCTTGATACATGCAGTGAACTTGCTTACAGAACAAGAGGCCTTCTGAAGGCTCTTTGGAAATGTTGTGATTAGATACTTCATCTTCTCTTCCCCCTCCTCACCTTTCTAATTCTCCTACTTTTTTTATGATGTGCAGTCACCAACCCCTTGCCCCTCCTTATGTGTCAGGTCCGAGAGATGCTGCGGATGAGAGATTCCAACGGAGCAAGGATGCTGACTCTAATAACTGAGCAATTTATGGCAGATCCACGACTCACACTCTGGAGGCAGCAAGGAACAAGCATGACAGATAAGTGCAGGCAGCTCTGGGATGAGCTAGGTAAGTTTTCACATCTAAGAGAAGTGCTATGTCTGTGCTACCAGCTCACTCATGGGCAACAGGTGTTAGTGAACACTTGCTATCAGTCATTACGTAGATCTTGCTCAGTGAACTTCAGCCCAGCTGGTGGTAGATTTAGGTTCTACAAAGGCCACCAGTGTAATTCTGAACTCACTTATGTTGCTTCTACCGCATTGCACTTTGTTATTGATGTCAGCTTTCTGTTCCAGATGATCCCACATAGACACTTCTGCTGAGAGAAAACTTTTTCCTTTGGCTTCTGTTGCTTGGCATTAGCCAGGCTCTCCAAATACTTGTCAGTCCTCTTTCCCCACCCCCCGTCCCTGGCTCTGTTCTTCCTTTTTACTCCTAAACAGACCTCTTAGATGTAGAGCAATTTCCAAGACCAGGGTCTTGGACTTCCATTCTTCGTTCTCTATAGTCCCTTGAAAACTTTTTTTAATATGGCTTCAGAGTTTACCTCTGTGGTGATCTCAGACTCATCTTCTTTCCACTTATCTGAGTTCCAGTTTCATATTAGCAGCTACCCTTTGACCATTTCCACTGAAAAATTCCTCGATCAACTTATGCTTGGGAAATCTAAAGTGAGCTCAGGCCTCCAACAGGAAAAGGTTCCCCTGACTCTGGCAATGTCCATTCCTTAGTCAACCACACTTGTTTCTGAACACTCGTTTGTCTTTTTTTAATTTCTTTTTTTATTTTTAAATATATTTTATTTTTTATGCTATTACAGTTGTCACATTTTTTTCTTCCTTTTATTCCCCTGTACCCTGCACCCCTCCTCCCACCAGCATTCCTCCCCTTAGTTCATGTCCATGTCCAAAGGACATGTAAGTTCTTTGGCTTCTCCATTTCCCATACTATTCTTAACCTCCCTCTGTCTATTTTATATCTACCATTTATGCTTCTTATTCCCTTTACCTTCCCCCCTACCCTTCACTGCTGATAACCCTCCATGTGATTTCCATTTCTGTGATTATTTAACACTCATTTTTCTTTCATTCCCTACATCCAGTCACCAACTTCATTTGATTCCCCAAATGTCTTCAAAATGCAGTTTAGTGTCCATTCCTACTTTTTATTTCCCACTACCACTCGTCTTGTTGAGGGCCTTGGGACTTTTAGATTAAATTAGAACTGTGGCTTCCTGAATGGCCTTTGTGGCACATTCTTCTTACTAAGGCCATTTCTTTGGTCATCATTTCCTTTTATCCTTCCCTTGCTGCTCCAACACTAGTTTTGCAGTGCCAAGACCCAACTCCTCTCCTTGTTTTCAGAATCTTCCATACCTTGGACTCACCATCTAATCATGGGTTATACTGAAAAAGTTCTATATGGCATCTTCTAAAAGTTAATACAGCTCCTCAGTCATTCCCCCATCCCAGAAAGCAACAACAAAATTTCCGCTTATACAGTATAGCCAAAAAAACCTTTTAATTCATTAAAAACCCTAGTTGAGGCTTTTAATGAATTCTTATGGACTGAAGCCTGTATTTTATAGTGTTAGGGCAAAAGCCTTGGAGAATGAGATTTGATGGCTCTGGGACTTGGTTACCTTGAGGCTGAGTATGTATTTTAGTTTGGGTGCTGAGGCTTTTTGATATCACCTGGAGCACTAATAGCATTGGAGCTTTCATTAATGATGACTAGCTATGTTATTGTTATGTGTCAATCTCCATATTAAAGATTGCATTCACATTTTTTAATTTAATTCTCATAACAACCCTACAAAGTAATCGCATGTTTGTGGCAAAGAAACAGGTACCTCTGGTTACTTCTAGGTACAGAATAAAATAAAGAATTATAGAAAATTCTCTCTGCCTTGACATAATCACACTTCCTGAAATATGGGAATGTTGTACTATTAGTCCTTAGCTGCTGGTCCAACCCATTGTGACCAGGGTCACATGACATAATGCATGGCAACTTGAGAAGTGCTTCTAGACTCTTTCACAAGAAGAAATGATAGGCATAGACTTCCTTCCAGATTTAAGATATTGGCATCTCCATATTTTTAGAAGACAAGACTGAGCTCAGAAAAGTTAAGTTTTTCATTCAGAGTCACACTAATAAGTAGTGGCTCTAATACTTGAACCCCCATCTATCTGACTCCAAAACAAACATCCTTCTGCAACATCTACTTCAGTTCTATCTTGTTTTGCACTTCCCCCCACCAAAGTGCATATTTCCTAAGAATTTGAAGTTATCCTTCTTCAGAGTCAGTTTCATCTGATTCCTCTTGGAGTTATTTTTATAATGATCATGGGATTGTGCTGTGGACTTGGGCTTGGCCTTTGGGGCAAAGGTGAGAGGAAGTAAGCAGAGCTGCCTCCCATGTGCTTTTAAAGCTCTCATCATATACTTAGGTTCATTATGAAAAGCTCTTGCTTCTGACATTTTCACATATAAGATAATTGCTATATCAGTCTTCCAAGAAACTCTTAGCAGTCTGCAAAGTCTGGTTCTAAAGTTTCTCTGAATCACCTGGAGTACCTGTTTAAACAAATTATGAGGCCTATCCCCAGAGTTTCTGACTTAAACAAATTCCCAGGGGATGCCGATGCCACTATTCCAGAGACCATGTTTTGAGAACCACTGCACTAAGGGAAGCCTTATGATTTTAGATACTGGAGCACAGTGCATTTGTGCTTCCCCTATCTACCCCAACCATTACTTACTGGTCACAAGGCCTGCTCACTTGGGGAGGGCCTAGGCAGGGTTTGTAGGAACTTAGAGAGTGGGCTCACTACTTTCTGTTCCTGAACCAGAGAAAATAGAAACTGTCAGACATGAAGTTTTCTCATCTTCCTGTGTCTGTACACATGTGCTTTACTGTCTCTTCTGTTAAAATCGATAAAGTGTCTCTGCTCCCATAAAAGGCCCATCCTTATGGCCCTATGCCATATCCTTTTCTCCAGAATTTTGTTCCTGCAATTATCTCCTTTCTCTGGAATCATTAATTCTTTCCCCCCTACTGGGTCAACCCCATAAGCATACAAATATGTTCTAATACCTTCAGTCTCATACAAAAGTGCCTTTTGTCAAAAAAAAAAGTGTATTTGATGTTCCCACCACCCTACAATCATTACCCCATTTTTCTTCCCTTTAAAGCAACAATTCTTAGAAAACTTTAATCACTCTTTACATTTGCTCACCTCCATTGTCTCTTGAGCCCACTTTGTTGAGCTTCCATTGCTCATTGGTGCCACTCTGCTAAAGTAGTTCTTGTCAAAGTCATCAGTGACTTCAATATTGCCAGATACATTGGGCACTTCTCAGTTGTAACCTTTTAGCAGTTTACAATAAAAATGACCATATCCTTCTTGAAACTTATTCTTCTCTTGGCTTCCATAACAGTACACACTCTTGGTTTCTTCCTATTTTCCTAGTTTGCTTTGCAGACATTTCTGCTTTTCCTCAACCTTTCCTGATATTGAGTATGCCACAGCACCTACTTCCCTGTCTACATTCCCTACCTAAGTGATCATATTCAGTCCCATGGCTTTAAATACCATCCAGATGCAGGTAAATCACAATTTATATCTGTAGCCCTGACCCTTCTCCTGAGCTCTAGGCTCAGAGTCCAGCTTCCTGCCACTTCTAAGAAACACCCAAACTTAACATGACCATCACAGAACTTTTAATTTTCCTGCCAAAGGCTGATTTTCCCCTTGTTGTCCCCATGTCATATACATCAGCAAGATGTATCTAGATGCTCAAGAAGAAAATCAAAGTCATCCTTGGTTCCCTGGGTTTCCTACCTTCTGCACCCAATCCAGAACCTGTTGACTCGCAGAGTTAGAGCACTGAATGAGATAATGTATAGAAAATGCTTTGCCCATTAAAAATGGTATTGATATTACTTTACTATTAGAGTGATATATATATAATTATTATATTTATATTAAATTTACATATATAATTATTATGTAAATTTTAAACTTTGGTTAGAGTTTCTGACACTTCTTTAAAGTTGCTGGACAATGTGCTTTTGGATATTGATAACTATTCTCATGAATGCTATTGTAAGGAGGAAACTGCAGGGTGTTTTGTGCTTTGGCTCATTCTTAGAGACGTGATAGTTTTTTTTTAAGACTTTATTTATTTATTTTAAGAGAGTGGGGAAGGGAAAGAGAAAGAGAGGGAGAGAAATATCAATGTGTGATTGCCTCTCACATGCCCCCCACAAACCAGGCATGTGCCCTGACTGGGAATCGAACTGGTGACCCTTTGCTTCACAGTCCAGTGCTCAATCCACTGAGCCATGCCAGGTAGGGCAAGAGATGTGATAGATTTTTTTGAAATAAAAAACCCTGAGTGTTTTTAAAATAAATTTATAAGGACTTAATAAAACAGAAAATTAAACAAAATTAATTTATTAATTCTTAATTAATAAATAAGAAAACTTATTTTTAACTTACAAGTGAAAGTATATATACTCACTTTCTAGGGATCCCTTTTTTAACATCTAAATGCCTAGGAAATAGGAGCTCCTTAATGACCACAGTTACACATTTTCTGTTTATATTAAGCCTCTCCCAACTCACCCAATTAGTTTTCCATTCCTTTAATCCTATTGATTTTGAAATTCATAAGATCATTAGAATCCCTTTAGCTGCCAAATTTACTGGCCTTGTTTTGGTTCTCATTCTACTTGTGAAGATTAAATGTGAAAAAGTCTTACTTCACTATAAATGAAAAGTGCTTTTTAAACTGAAATAAATGCTTATTACTAATACAGACAGTGCTACATTGCTAATTGGCTCACGTGTCACCAATTTCTCCTGGTTCTTCCATCTTGTTCGTCTTCTGTTGTGCTTATTCCTCATTTTCTGTTCACTACTTAAATATTGATGTTTTCTCAAAATCTTGTTTTTGCATTCCTCTCCTCACATCCTAAAAGATGAGGTTTTCTTTTTTGTTAGTGAGAGAGCCCCTATCCCTCCCTACTTAATTTTTTAAAAGATTTTATTTCTTTTATTTTTAGAGAGACAGGAAAGTAGGAGGAAGAGAGGGAGAAATATATTGATGCGAGAGAGAAACATTGATCAGCTGCCTCTCATACATAGCCTGACCAGGGACTGAACCCTCAATCCAGGCATGTGTCCTAACCAGGAATCAAACCGGTGACCAAAAGGACATGAAAATCATAAAGAAGAACCAGTTAGAAATGAAAGACACACTAACTGAAACAAAGAACAATTTACAGAGAAACAACACTAGAGTGGATGAAGCTGTGAATCAGATCAGCAATTTGGAATATAAGGAAGCAAAAAACAACCAATCAAACAGCAAGAAAAAAAAGAATTAAAAAAAAATGAGGATAGTGTAAGGAGCCTCTGGGACAACTTCAAGCATACCAACATTCACATCATGGGGGTGCCTAAAGGAAAAGAGAGAGAACATGGAATGGAAAACCTTAGAAAAAATCATGGTGGAGAATTTCCCTAATCTGGTGAAGGAAATAGACATACAAGTCCAGGAAGCATAGAGAGTCTCAAACAAAATGAACTCAAAAAGGCCCACCCCAAGACACATCATAATTAAAATGCCAAAGGTTAAATACAAAGAGAGGATCTTAAAATAAGTAAGAGAAAAGCAGTTGGCTACCTATAAGGGAGCCTGCATAAGACTGTCAGCTGATTTCTCAAAAGTAACTTTGCAGGCTAGAGGGGTATGGCAATAAATATTCAAAGTGATGAAAAGCAGGGACCTACAACCAAGAATACTCTACCCAGCAAAGCCGTAATTTGGGATTGAAGGACAGATAAAGAGCTTCCTAGACAAAAAAAGATAAAGGAATACATCCCCAATATACCAGTATTATATGAAATGTTAAAGGGTCTTCTTTAAAAAGAAGAAAATCAAAATTATGAACAATAAAATGGCAAAAAAAAATACACATCTATCAACAATCGAATCTAAAAAACAAAATAAACAAGCAGAACAGAAACACCATCATAGATAGAGAAAACATTTTGATGGTTGCCAGATTGGGGGGGGTGTTTGGGTGAAAAAGGTGAAGGTAATAAGAAGTACAAGTAAGTAGTTACAGAATAGCCTTGGGGATGTAAAGTACAGTATAGGAAATGGAGTAGCCAAAGCACTTATACACTTGACCCGTGGACATGAACAATGGTAGCGGGATTGCCTGAGGGAGTTGGAGTTCTGGGTGGAGGGAGGCAAAGGGGAAAAGTTTGGGACAACTGTAATAATATAATCAATGAAATATAATTTAAAAAATAGTCAATGGCCTTCTTAAATAAGAGACTATGTCTTTTAGTTTGAAATCTCTTCTTTAAAATTTTTTTTAAAATGTTCTCTTATTTTCTCTCTGTGTGGAACCAGTCTTTTTTTTTTGGATATTAGCTTGTGGGTTACAGCAGGATTAGAGGACAAATAGTCTACATCAGGGATGAGATAATAGAGGGTTCCAGAGGGATGTCTCTAAGAAGATAATAAAATTGATAGATGATTTGATGTGACTGAACATACTGAATAGATATCCTCTAATTGTATAATTTTTTTCTCTCTTTATTTCTGTGTTTTTATTTATTTATTTTTGGTTTTATCTTCTGGGACATTTTCTCAATTTTATCTTTTAACTATCTTATAACTTTTTATCTATTTTTTATCACTGTATTTTTAGTTTCTAAGAGCCCTTTTGTTGTGTTGCATCCTGTGCTCGTTTCACAGATGCAGTGTCTTCCCACTTTGAGACTATCAATCATAGTTCAGTTTTTCTTCATGTTTTCACTGTTCTCTGCCTTGTTTGTGTTTCCTCCAAGTGTTTTCTTCCTCTTATTTGCTTCATTCTCTGTCCTTTATGTAAGATGCTTTCCTCATATATCCAATATTCTTTAGCTGTACATTCTTATTTAGGAGTAAGACACTTAAAAGCAAAAATGAGGCTGTGTGTGTGTGGATTTATCAACTAGTCAGCTTAATTGAGGATGATCTGGTTGGGCTTATTCATTGGAGAACCCCAACTATCAGAATCTGCAGTGTTTTTCTCTGTTGGGCTGATTACTTTCCCAAAGATAAGTCCTCTACTACCTTGTCTCTGTGTTATAAGCCTGTCACATCTTCTCAGAATGAAGTGGTGAAAGAGGGTTGGGTAAGGGGGGGTCTCCATTTGTTCAATAAATACAGCTTCCCTTAATCCCTTAGTTTTCATTGTGGAAACCTCACTCTCAGTGATTTCTAGTATTTTTAATCCAGAGCCTCTGAATCAACCTTTCCAGTGAATGAAGCTCTGGTATTCTTCCAGGAGAGGGAAGGAACAGGCACTCAGCTACCTTGAATAGAAGAGGAAATTGGGGAACCTTTGACAGACTTCTAGCCAATTCTACTACGTATTTTCAGCCCTTCTTCCAGTGGGGTTCCACAGTATGAATCAGTCTACTTCTGGGCTTCCCTAACAGCTGGTAGAAATTTCAGCTTTGTCAGTTCTGCTAAATCAGCTATTACTCATCCACATGATTTGCAGACTCCAAAATTTGTGGCTGTTCTTTTTCATCTCTTCCATTCTCTGTGTCTGTGTGAGTTTGTGCCTGTTTTTATCCCTTTACTTTCGTTTTAGTGAGGTTTCAGGATGGTGTTGTGTTAAATATGTTTTGTTAGACATCTTTAACCAGAATAACTCATGTTTATTTTTTAAGGCCAAACTTTCCTTGACCCCATGCGATAAAATAATTGCCCCTTTATATGTATTCTCATATGGTTTTATATATGTCCATGATAGCATTTATGAAGCTTTATTATAATTTTTGGATGACTCCTAACTATAATCCTCTTGAGAGCCATCATTATATAATACTATTACATTACATACTATAGTTCCCTTTCCTTGGTAGATTTTAAGTTTTTAATTGAGCCAATAGAAATAAATATTTATTTTCAGTTAGTATATGAAATGGAGGCTAAAACGGCCTTTAGAACATCCCTATGTGACTTTGAGGGGCCTTGAAAGAGTATCTGAACGTACCTCCATCCATAGCTGTAGCTCCATCCCAAAGGATGTCCAACTTGAGCCACCCCACAGCCAGGCTTACTGCTAACTTAAGGTTGAGAATATATCTGGCTTAGCTATACATCCAACCTTGAAAAGAAGAAGTGGGTTTGCTTAAAAAGAAGAGTGATACAGTCAAAGAAACAGTACCCACTGGTTATGTGGAATACGTGGTACTCTGCTACAGTGATGGAGAAGATGCAAGAATGTGATAGTTGAAAGGTATCACAGTTTATCAGCAGTATCAAAATCCAAGTCCACATAAACCATTTTCCCTAGAAAAAGGAAATACTAAACTTTTACTATATGCCAAGTAATGTGCTAGGTCCCTTACAAATGTTATCTCATTTAATTCTTACAATATCTCTACAACTGTTTCATGGTTGAGGGATTTGAATCGCAGTCCAAGGTCAACTAACCAAAAATTGAAACCTTCTCTGAGTACCTCCTTTCTGACTCCTGTCCTTGTGCTCCATGTCCTTCCTCTGTGCTGCTCTTGTTCCCTGAATATATCTTTATCTTGACACTTACCATATTCAAATGGCATCTGTTTATTTAACTATATAGCTAGATGTAGCTAGCTGCATCCCCCAGTAGATAGCCACTCAAGGGTAGGAATTGTGTCTTATTCTCTAATACAGGGCCTTGAACACGGAAAGTTCTCACTAAATGTTTGTTGGACTACAGATTCAATCTAAGAATTCAAGCCCAAATGTCTTGTTCATTATCACAGGCACACATCCAGATATCATCACAGTCACTCTACTTTAAGGAAGCTTTGGGAAGGAAAAATAAGCCAGTTCTGAAAACTTAACAGATCTGTTTTTTTTTTATTATTGTATATTGAGAAATGCCAATGTTTTTGGAACTTTTGCTACCAGCTAAAAATGTGATATTACACTGAACAAGAGTGAGACTTACATATACATCAAAAAACAGATATGACGAATGTGGTTTGTTTTATTTTCCAGGGGCCTTATGGGTGTGCATCATTTTAAATCCACACTGCAAACTGGAGGAAAAATCCTCTTGGCTGCAGCAACTGCAGAAGTGGAGCAACTTGGATGTCTGTCCCCTGGAGGATGGGAACTATGGGCATGAGCTGCCCAACATCACCAACGCACTTTCCCAGAATGCCAGTCACAGCCCAGGTGAGCAGATACCTTTTTAGGGTCTTTATGTCTGTAATTCCAAGAGGTTGAGGGAAAAGCCCTAGAGCAAGGTAGCTGAACAAACTTTTGGCTGTCAGAATTGTCATCCTAAATAAGAAAGCCAGTCCTTTTTGTCTCAAAATGCAAAATTTTAAATAAGGGTAAGCTTTCATCGTTGACATTGGGAATGCTACCTTTTTCCACATCTAGAATGTCCTTTTAGTACCCAGCATAAATTCCTAGAGCCCTCTGCATGAGTATACCCTTCGAATTCTTTATGACTAATGGCTCTTGACCTAGTTGGGGTTGATTTTTAGCTCAGAAGACTTTTCTCAGCAGAAGGATAAAAGGCCTGTAGAAAACAGCTTTTAAAAATGTCCTGACAGTTGCCTTTCTTATGTTTCTCTGTTTTTCTCAAATGTTTATACAGCAGATAGCAAGGAGGGGTCATGCTCCCAAGTTACTGTTAGGACACTTGTTTGCCTCATTTTAAGACAAATCCAGTACAGTAATATTGTACTCTGCATTTCGAGCCCAGTAGCCTACTGATATCACTGGGCATCAGCATTTACATCAGTTTTAATTCATCCAGCTCAGGCTATTCGATGTTGGCAACTGAGTGCTCTTTTCGCCCACTGGGAACCTTTATTGGTAAAAGATTTTGATCAGACATTAATATTACATGTGGTCCCCTTTATTTTAGGTGATAAATCTGATACTTTTAACCTCAAAAATAGAATTACTTGAATTACTGTTCTTGCTCAGTCTTCATCACTGGCACCATAATTGATTGTCAGTGTGCTTAAGGCAAATAAGAGGTGAAAAGGCTGCAATTTTGCCACTTCTTTAAACCACCCTTTACTGGCACTCACCTAACCTGCACAATACAGGAAGCCATCTTTTTACTATTGGCTTTGGACTGGCGTAGAGAGAGTGAAATGCACATAAACAAACGCCTCTGGTCTGGCATCTTCTTCTTTGTCATAGTATATTGGTTACTGTTACTGGTTCTCATTTTAGTATGCGGCTTCCTCCGCAGTCTTTTCAAGTTGTGGGTGATTTATCTGTCACATCTCTTTACCATTGGACCCGATGGAACAATAGGTATGCTGCTTGTTCTTCATTGCAATTTCTACACTAGTGTATTTCCCTCCTTTCTAAATAACCCCCCAGCTTTAAAGTGTATATCATCAAAATATACTGCCTGTTAACATTCTGGTTTGGGTCATTTGTAGACCTCTGGGTCAGTTCCTTGTTCCCTGAAGATTTTTGGCTATTGGCTCACAACACTACTATCGTTACTTCTATCATAATTCCTGATGATTTCGGTAGCCACATAGATGATCCAGTATTCTAGCCTCTTACTTCTTTGACTTCCTCTCTTTTAATAGATTCATCTTCCAACGTGACTAGCTATACAGTCGCAACATCATACCCTAAACCTTGTTATTACCAATAACTTTCTCTTTCTTCATAATCTCAATTTAAAGCAGCTCTAATTACCACCACCAGTCTTTACTAGCTTTTTTGCTTTAGTTTTCCTTTCTGGTAATTCTTTGACCCACTAGGAATTTTGATTCTGTTACTTTCTGATTCTCTTGCAGCTTTGTTTTTCTCCCTGTCCAGGGTAGATTCCTTGGTGCATCATTATAATTATTCCTTCTCATACGTACTCAGTCCCCCCTTTTCCTCCGTTACGTTCATGTTACACTCCTAATGTTAGTAGTTCAGTCTAACTAATTACTCAGTGGTCACACCTGCATAGCTAAACATGGTAGAGAGAAATACAACCTTAATATCTGATCTTATTTTAAGTTTAGGACCACTAATCTCAAGCGGATATGTAGCACTGTGTAGACTAGACATCCAGTGCATTTCCCTAGTCTATGCCTTGTTTCACTCTGCTAAATTTCTATTTTCTACCATCTTTTCACTAAAACTTTATATTCCTCTCTTTCCTCACTGATAATCTAGCTTCTTATTCACTGAGAATATAGAAGCAATCAGAACAGAATTTCCAAAATTATATCACCACATATGCCTCAGTCTGTGCCAATCTGCCGTGCTTCTTCCACTGTTTTTAATGGTCCTATTCCTTCTTTTTTATCCAAGATATCATTCCATAATTCTTTCTCTCTCTCCTGCATTATAGATTTTTGTGGATTATTCCTGTGAGCATACAAGCACATTGTTTTATCTCTTCTCCCAAAATAAAACAAAAAATACTTGTGGCCCCACACGCCTCTCTGGCTACCTACCTGTTTTTCTGAGGTAGTAGAAATAGTGGTAGAATTTTAAAAATTATTTTTAAAATGGTATATATTTACCATCTCTATCTCTTCTGTTCTTAATCTCTCTCGAACTAACTCTAGTCAGGCTACCATCCCCCCACTACTAAAATAGCTCTTGTACTGGTCACTAACATTAACCATTGCTAAACCTGCTGGTTGATTCTCAGTCATAATTTTACTTGACTGATAAGCAGTATTTGTCACAATTGATCTCTGATTCCTGGTAACACCTTTTTCATCTTATTTACAAGACACTACTCTCTCTTGGTTGTCCTCTTACTTCATTGGCTCCTCCTCCTCAGTCTTTTTTTTTTTTTTTTAATTTGGAACACTTTATGAATTTACATGTCATCCTCATTCAGGGGCCATGCTAATCTTCTCCGTATCATTCTAGTTTTAGTATATGTACTGCCAAAATGAGCACTTCTCAGTCTTTTTTACTGTCTCTCCCCCCCCCCCCACAATATGCTAGAGTGCCCAGGGTTCAGTCATCAAACCACTTTTCCTTCTGTACTTATTTCATTGCCTTGTTTTATTTTTTAATTATATTTTATTGATTATGCTATTATAGTTGTCCCAATTTTTCCCCCATGCCCCTCTCCACCCAGCATTCCCAGTTCCCTCAGGCAATACCCACACCTTTGTTCATATGTATTGGTCATGCAAGTAAGTTCTTTGCTACTCCATTTCCTATACTGTACTTTACATCCCTATGGCTATTCTGTAACTACCAATTTGTACTTCTTAATTCCCTCACCTCTCACCCGTTCCCCCACATGTCCCTCCCATGTGGCAAACATCAAAACCCTCTCCATATCCATGATTCTACCTCTGTTCTTCTTGTGTGCTTAGTTTGGTTTTTTTTTAGATTCAATTATTGATAGATATGTATTTTTTTGCCATTTTATTGTTCATAATTTGGATAGTCTTTATCTTAAATAAGTTCCTTTAACATTTCTGCAATAATGGTTTGGTGATGATGAATTCCTTTAGTTTTTTCTTATCTGGGAAGCTCTTTATCTGTGCTTCAATTCTAAATGACATCTTTACTGGGTAGAACAATCTTGGCTGTAAAGCCTTGCTTTTCATCACTTTGAATATTTCTTGCCAGTCCCTTCTAGTCTGCCAAGCTTCTTTTGGAAAATCAGCTGAAATCCTATGGGAATTTTCCTGTAACTAACTGCTTTCCTCTTGCTACTTTTAAGATTTTCTCTTTATCTTTAACACTTAGCATTTTATTTATTTACTTATTTATTTAAAGATTTTATTAATTTATCTTTAGAGAGTAAGGAAAGGAGAAAGGGAGAGAAATATCAATGTATGGTTGCCTCTTGTGCGTCCCCTGCTGGGAACTGGCCTACAACCCAGGCATGTGCCCTGACTGGGAATCGGACTGCAATCCTTTAGTTCGCAGGCCCACGCTCAATCCATTGAGCTATACCAGCCATGGCCAACACTTGGCATTTTAATTATGATGTGTCTTGGTGTGGTCCTCTTTGGATCCAACTTCACTGGGACTCTCTATGCTTCCTGGACTTACATGTTTCCTTCACCAATTTAGGGACGTTTTCCTTCATTATTTGTTCAAGTAGATATCCAATTTCTTACTCCTTCTCTTTTTCTTCTGGCACCCCTTGATACAAATGTTGTATTGAAGTTGTCCCAGAGGCTGTTTACACTATCCTCAATTTTTTTGGATTATTTTTTCTTCTTATTGTTCTGATTGGTTGTTTTTTGCTTCCTTATATTCCAAATTGTTGATTTGATTCTCAGCTTCATCCACTCCACTGTTGTTTCCCTATAAATTGTCCTTTATTTCACTTAGTGTATCCTTCCTTACTGACTGGATCTTTTTTATGCTGTTGAGGTACTCACCAAGTTCTTTAAGCATCCTTATAACGAGTGTTTTAAACCCTGCATCTGATAGATTGCTTATGTCCATTTTGTTTAGTTCTTTTTTTGGAGTTTTGATCTATTTCATTTAGGTCATGTTTCTTTTTGTCTCCTCATTTTGGCAGCCTCCCTGTGTTTGTTTCTATGTATTAGGTAAAGCCGTTATGACTCCTTGTCTTATTAGCATGGCCTAATGTAGTAGGTGTCCTATAGGGTCCACTGGCAAAGCCTCCTCTATTGCCCAAGCTGGGTACTCAAGGTGCACCCTCCATGTGGGTTGAATACACCTCCTCTTGAGTAGAGCCTTGGTTGTTGTTGACAGGTCAATGGGAGGGATTTATCCAGGCCAGTCAGCTTCAAGGCCTGGCTGTCACCTCTGACCATCAACCTATAACCACCATGGAGGATCAGCTGGGGGCAGGGTAGTGGTGCTCAGATGTGGCCTGTAGCTGTCCAATGAGTGTGCAGGCTCTTGTGTTTACCAGGTGGTGTAGGTCAATGTTAGCCACCACCTGTGTTCTACCCAGAGCCACCCATTCATGAGCTATAAAGCAATCTGAGATGGCTGTTACTTGTGCTGGGCTTGGATGTTTCCAGGAGGAGCCAAGCTGTGAATCTAAGCTTGCTGCTGCAAGTGCTGGGCCTGGGGCCACTTAGTAAGAGGAATAGGGACTAGGGGCTCACTGAGTCTGGCTATTGCTTGTTTGATAGGATTTAGGAAGATGTGAAGCATTATAATGCCAACACCAGCCATTCATATGGAAAAGTCACTGTTAACAGCTTGTGTGGGCCTGTAAGTTAGGTGGGTCAGAGTCTCAGGGAATCTCCAAGGTGGGGCAAACAGTGTTAGCCAGATTGATGAATCTCACATATGGCACCTGCCTGCTGGCTTTGTGGCCCTGTAGAGAGAGGGTTCAGAAAAGGAACAGTGGCCTCTGCCTGACTTTCTATCTTGGAGAAAGGTGTCCTCCAGCTCTCACCTTGATGCCAGACACTTCAGTTTTTCCCTGTCTACCACTGGTGCCTTTCAAGCTGCTCCCTTCCCTGTTGCTGGAGCTCAGAGGGAATGAGTCAGAGTAAGTCCATGTGTGGATTCTTTAAGAGGAACTTCTTGGGACTCCAGAAGTTTCTTCCACCAACTCAATCCCCACTGATTTCTGCAGCCAGTAGTTATGGGGACTTATGTACCTGGCACTGGAACTCTGGAGGCCCTGATGTGTAGCTGGGACTCCTCATTCCTGAAATTTCCCTCCTGAATTTTTATCCACCATCATTGCATGGTTTTAATAATCATCAATATACTAATAATTCCCAAATTTATACCTACTGCTTAGAGTTTTTCTCTCATCTCCAGGCTTTATGTTCAATTGCCTTTCATTTTCTCTACTTATATGGGCATTCAGTAGGATTTCTAAGTCCCTCAATCCCCACCCAAACCTGCTCTTCCTGCAGTCTTCCGTGTCTCTAATATGGCAAGTGTGTCTTAAAAACCTTGGAGTCACACTTGAACTTTCCCTTTTTCTCTCACCCCAGATCTAATCCATGAGCAAATCCTATTGCCTTTACTTTCAGAGTATATCAGGAATCCCTCTACTGTCATCACCCCCACTGTTTATTATATTACTCTGGCCAAGTTACCATCATATTTCACAAATTACGGGAGTGGCCTCCTAATAGCTCCTCCTGCATCTGCCCTTCTGCCTTATAGTCTGTTCTCAATACTGCTTCCAGTTAGCCTTTTCAAATGCAAGTTGCATCATATACCTTCGACAGCTCAAAGCCCTCTAGTGGCTTCTCATCTTACTCAGAAAGCAAAAGTCATTTTTCACTCATGGCCTGTAATGCCCTCATGATCTGGCTCCCTAGTACCTATCTGGCCTGATCTCTTGTAATTTCCTTACTTGCTCATTCCATTCCCAGTACACTGGCCTCTTTGCTGCCCGCAAACCCTCCAGATATTTGACCACTTTAGGATCTCAGCACTTGTTGTTCCTTTTGCCCAGAATGCTCTTCTCTTAGTCATGTCCTGCCTTTACTTCTTTCAGGTCTCTGTTCACATGCTACCTTATTGAGACCAGTCTATACAAAACAATTATCCCCACCTAACGCCATCTTGCCTTTCTCCATAACTCTGCTCTCATCTTTTCTATAGTATTTATAACCATCTGATAAATATTTATTTATATACCTCTTCCCATTTGAAGGTAAAGATCCCTAAAGGCAGGGACTTTGTGTATCTTTAGCACCTAGAACAGTTTATTCTATGTGGTACACACTCAGTTTTTGCTAACTTAATGAATTGTAAAACATATGGGGAACCTAATCCCTACTGGGGGCTCAACAGTTCCACAGTGGAGTCTCTCTTCAGCAGGATAGGGGCTTAGACTGCAGGCAATAGAAGGATCCTTGTGCTTCTACTGAGGGACAACATGAAGGAGAAGCAATTTCAGTAAATACTGTCATGGCTATTCTCATTTAATTCTCTGAGCCCATACTCTGTGAAATATATCAAATTCTGAAGAGATGACTTGATTCCAAGGACTTTTCTTTAGTGGGTGAACATGTTAATTTCTTTCATGTTCAGTCTGAATCTTCTGACTTTCCCTGCCAATTATTTTGCATACGCTCAGTAGATGCTCACTTTATTTAGGCATCTCTGGAAACATCTGTACAGTACTTCAGTTCTTTATCCTAAAATAGTTTCAACTGCCCTTAATTTGGCAGAGAGCTAATTAAATAATCTTTTACGCTTTTTATATCTTTCCTTAAATGTCATTTCCATGAGTCTTCCTATAGCTAAAGTTTATGACAGTGTATCTTCTATTTGATCTTTCTACCCACCATTCTTAAGAATTGAGCCTCACTTGTCTGTTGTTATGATTTCCCTGCAGCTTTTTTTCTGGAAGAAAAATGGCATGGTAAGACTCTAATGAGAAAAGAAGTTAATTAGTCTTTTGTCAGCATCAGATTTTCTTATTGGAGAACAAGGCTGTAAGCCCGCAGTTATTAGTGTGGTAAAGATACCAGCATACACAGAGCTTCAGCTCTTTTTTTTTTTTTCAGCTTTTAATATGAATTTCATGGAAGTCTTCAGTCTGATAAGGGCCATGCTATAAATGGGACAGGCTCTGGATTGACTACATTAACTACCTAACTACTTCTCTCTTCCTCTGACTTCTATAGATGCAGTTTGGGTCCTCATAATTGAGCAGCGGGACACCACTGTTCCTCCTCTCTTCGATGTGGCTCTGGGTCCTAGGAGATACTGGTTTTCTGTAAGAAACACAAAGGCAGCCATAGATCTCTGTAGAAAGATCTTTCCATAGAGGGGCAAAGACACACTAAAAGCTGACCAGTAAACCAGTATCACAACAAACACTCAGGCAGAGTGGCTGCTCTCACTAACCCACCCTCCCACCCTGAAGAAGACAGGAGTTGGTGCTTCAGATTGCCTGTCATTAAACTGCTGCATTTCTTTCTTTCCCCAGACTCCTTACCCAGACCAAGACGAACAGTGTTTACTAGAGCCATCGAGGGCCGTGAATTGCATTGGCAAGACAGTCACCTACAACGAATAATTAACAGCGATATATATGTAGCTCCTGCCTGTCAGCAGGAAAGTGAGAGACTGCTCTTTAATTCCCAAGGCCAGCCACTGTGGCTTGGTAAGTGTACCTCTCCTCTACTCTAAGACTTTTGGAGCCCAATTTCAACTCTTGGCCTGAATGAGACATCTGCATTGGTACCAGCAACACAAGTACAATTTGGATAGTCTTCATGCAAATCTTTGAGGCCTTGACTCGGGCCTCAGTACTTGTGTGAAGCCTAAGCCTTTGGTATATGTACTCAGCTGAGGTACAATAATCTCAAATAGAGGAATTTATATTCTGTATCCTAAATTTTGGGAGTTGAAAGGTAGTACTCAAAGAGTAATACCAAAACTATTAGACTTCAGTTCACAGGCTTTCTTAGTCAACAGTTACTGAGCAACATTATAATCAGCTTTGAAATTACGTTTTGCTGAAAAGGCACCATGTTTGACACAAATTACCTGGTGCTGGTAGCTAGGGCACAATCTGCATCTATCACTAATCTTATTCCCACCTTCCCTTCCTTCCTTCCTTCCTTCCTTCCTTCCTTCCTTCCTTCCTTCCTTCCTTCCTTCCTTCCTTCCTTCCTTCCTTCCTTCATCAGGAAGCTACTCCATTGTCAGTTTAAACCATCCTCTGCCCTTCTGTCAATATATTAGTGACTTTATCACAGGAGGCTCATTACAAAATAGACATTCTTAAATATATTATTCATCTTCTGAGTTTTACAATAGTGATATATATTTTTATTATCTGTTCCTAATTCCCTACCTCTATGCCTCAACCCATTACTTTATCTTTCTCAAGATCTTGCTAAATCTAGATATGTCCCTGTCTCTCTCGTGAAAGACTTGGCCAACTCACCGTGGGTCACTACCTGAAATTCTCTTTGATTATCTTTCCTCTTCTCTGATACAACACTTCTTTATAAAAGATACATCTCACTAATAAACAAAGATGCAAATCTAAACAGTATTGAATTACCATTTTTGACAGTCAAATGGTCAAGGATTTTAAAAATAAAGGTAATTACTTTTTGGTTGGAAGAGGTTACATGGAGATAGGTACTCTCATACTACTAGTAGGAGTGTTAAATGTTTACAGCCTTCCTGAAGGATATTTCAGCAGCACTTACCAAAGCCTTTAAAACATATTCATACTGCCCTGACTCGTGTAGCTCAGTGGATTGAGCGCAGGCTGAAAACCAAAGGGTCACTGGTTTGATTCCCAGTCAGGGAACATACCTGGGTTGTGGGTCAGGTCCCAGGTGGGGGCCGTGTGAGGGGCAACCACAGATTGATGCTTTTCTCCCTCTCTTTCTCCTCCCCTTCCCCGCTCTCTAAAAATAAATAAAATATTTTTAAACCATATTCATACCTTTTTAAAAAATATATATTTTATTGATTATGCCATTACAGTTGCTCTATTTGCTTCTTCATTCCCCTCCACCCTGCACACCCCCTCCCCTACCATGGCCCCCCTTTAGTTTATGTCCGTGTGTCTCAAGTTCTTTAGATTCTGTATTTCCCCTACTATTCTTGCCCTCCCTCCTATCTATTTTCTACTTACCATCTATGCTACTTATTTTCTGTACCTTCTCCCCCCTTCTCCTTCTCCCACTCCCCTGTTGCTAACCCTCCATGTGATCTTCATTTCTATGGTTCTGCTCCTGATCTAGGTGTCCTCTTAGTTTGCTTTTGTTTTAGGTGTGGTTCTTAATAACTGTGAGTTTGCTGTCCTTTCACTGTTCACGTTTCTTTAACTTCTTTTTCTTAGATAAGTCCCTTTAACATTTCATATAAGGGCTTAGTGATGATGAACTCCTTGAATTTGATCTTATCTGAGAACCACTTTATCTGTCCTTCCATTCTAAATGAAAGCTTAGCTGGACAGAGCAATGTTGGTTGTAGGTCTTTGGATTTCATGACTTGCAATACTTCTTTCCAGCCCCTTCTTGCCTGTAAGGTCTCTTTTGAGAAATTAGCTGACAGTCTGATGGGAACTCCTTTGTAGGTAATTGTGCCCTTATTTCTTGCTGCTTCTAGAATTCTCTCCTTCATTTTAATCTTGGCTAGTGTAATGATGATGTGCCTTGGTGTGTTTCTTCTTGAGTCCAACTTTGGGATTCTCTGAGCTTCCTGGATTTCCTGGAAGTCTATTTCCTTTGCCAGATTGGGGAAGTTCTCCTTTCTTATTTGTTCAAATAAGCTTTCCACTCATGTCTGTTCCTCTTCCCCTTCTGGTACCCCTATAATTCAGATGTTGGAATGTTTAAAGATGTCCTGGAGGTTCCTAAGCCTCTCCTCATTTTTTTGAATTCTTGATTTTTCATCCTTTTGTTTGGTCATTTTTTTTTTCCTTCCAGTCCACTCCTTTGATTTGAGTCCCAGTTTCCTTTCCATTACTATTGGTTTCCTGTGTATTTCCATTCATTTCAATTAGTTTAGCCTTCATATGTTCCTCTAATTTGTGACTAAAATCAACCAGTTCTGTGAGGATCCTGATCACCAGTGTTTTGAACTGGGCATCTGAAAGTTTTGCTATTTCTTCATGGCTTAGAGTTATTGGCTCTGGGGCTTTGAGCTGTTCTTCTTGAGCCATAATGTTTTGCTCTGTTCACACCTGTTAGGTATGAGGAGCGGAGCCTTAGATGTTCACCAGGGCGGGGCCACCCAGGTTGCTGTTTTGTGACACTGTATGCGGGGGCGGGGTCAGAGAGGGACAATGGCAGTCTCTTGTCCACAGCGGCCTGCGCATGTGGTCTGTCTCAGTCTCACCGCATGCTCCTTCTCCGGTTATCTGCATGAATGTGTGACCACGGTCAGCCCTCAGTGGGTCCGCCTGCTGCTACTCCACACCTAGGATCCGCCCACTGCCTGCCTGCCTGGGTCAAGCTCCATTAGTCCCCTGGATCTTTCCTGCCTGACCCCTCTCTGCTGCTGGCTCTGCCCCTCTTACCGGTTTGGCTGAAGGGTTTATTGTTGTCAGACTTCCGTATAGTTCAATTTTCTTTGGTTTGGCTGCATTTTTGTTCTTAAAACTTTGTTGTTTTTAAACTTGGTTGTGAGAGAAGGCACTACACCTCCATCTTGGCGGAAGTCCCATATTCATACCTTTTGATCCAGGAATTCTTCACTTAGGAATTTAACCTGAGCTATAATTACTTTTAAAAAGGCATATAACTAGGGGGTTTCTTAGAGTATGGTTGTAAATAATGCATAGATGACAAAAATTGGAAATAATCTAATATCTGACAATAGAGGACTGACCAATTGACTCAGTGGGCAATATATAGCCAGTGGAGTAATAGGTAAACATTTTTGGTGTCATAGAAGTACATTTAATGACATGGAAAAATACTTACATTGTGCGGAGTAGGAAAACCCAGTTATAAAAAAATAATTATAATATCATCCCATTATAATTAAAATTGAATAGAAAAATCTGGATATGTATAGATAAAAGTGGAAATAATGCTTATTTCTGGCCCTGACAGGTGTGGCTCAGTTGGGTGTCATCCAACAGAGCAAAAGGTCACAGGTAGGGCACATGCCTGGGTTTCAGGCCAGTTCCCATTTGGTGCATGTGCAAGAGGGAGCTGATTGATGTTTTCTCTCACTTTTTCTGCCCCCTTCCCTTCTAAGAATAAATAAATAAAATCTTTTTAAAGAATAATCCTTATTTCTGAAGTTTATTTTATATTTTGCTTATCTGTGTTCTAATTTTCTACAGTTATTTCTATAATTTTTAAAGTTCTACTTTCAATTACAGTCGACATACATTATTATATTAGTTTCAGGTGTACACCCAGTGATTAGACATTACATAACCTACTAAGTGATCATCCTCATAAATCTCACATTCATTGACACCATACATCCCCATGCTGTACTTTACATCCCCATGACTGTTCTTCAGCAGTCCATTTGTACTTCTTAATCCCTTCACCTTTTTCACCAATGCCTCAAACCCCATTCCATCTGACAACCATCAAAACTTTCTCTGTATCTGTGAGTTTGTTTTGCTCGTTCATTTATTTTGTGTTTTTTTAGATTCAATTATTGATAGATATGTATTCATTTTCATTTTATTATTTATGTGTTTGATCTGTTTTGTTTCTTCAATAAGTCCCTTTAAAATTTCATATAATACTGGTTTGGTGGTGATAAACTTCTTTAGCTTTTTCTTATCTGGGAAGCTCTTTATCTGTCCTTTGATTCTAAATGATGGCTTTGCTGGGTAGAGTAATCTTGGTTGTAGGTCCTTGCTTTTCATCACTTTAAATAATTCTTGCCAATCCCTTCTGGCCTGCAAAGTTTATGTTCAGAAATCAGCTGACAGTTTTACAGGAACTCCCTTGTAAGTAGCTACCTGTTTTTTCTCTTTCTGCTTTTAAAATTCTCTTTATCTTTAACTTTTACATTTTAATTATGATATGTCTTGATGTGGGCCTCTTTGGGTTCATGTTGTTTGGGACTCTACACTTCCTCAACTTGTATGTCTATTTCTGTCACCAGGTTAAGAAATTGTTCTGTCATTATTTTTTCAAATGGATTTCCAATTTCTTGCTCTCCCTCTTCTCCTTCAGGCATCATCATGATGTGGATTTGGGAATACTTGAAGTTGTCCCAGAGGCTCCTTACATTATCCTCATTTTTTTTCTGTTCTGATTGGTTGTTTTTGCTTCCTGATGTTCCAAATCATTGATTTGATTCTCAGCTTCATCCACTCTATCATTGTCTCCTTGTAAATTGTTCTTTATTTCAATTAGTGCATTCTTCATTTCTGGCTGGATCCCTTTTATGCTGTTGAGGTCCTCACTAAGTTGCTGGAATACCCTTATAACTAGTGTTTTGAACTCTGCATCTGATAGATTGCTTATCACCATTTTGATTAGTTCTTTTTCTGGAGCTTTGTTCTGTTCTTTCATTTAAGATGTGTTTCTTTATCTCCTCATCTTGTCAGGCTCCCTGTGTTTGTTTCTATGTATCAGGTAGAGTTGCTACAACTCCTGGATTTGATAATGTGGCCTAATACAGAAGGTATCCTGTAGGGTCCAGTGACAGAGCCTCCTCACTCACTCAAGCTGTGCACTCCAGGTGTGTCCCCCTATTTGGGCTGTGTACACCATCCTCTTTAAGTTGAGCCTTGATTGCTGTTGGCACATCAATAGGAGACATTAACCCTGAGGCTGATCAGCTGCAAGGACTGGCTCTGTCCACTGACCTTCAACCACTGTGGACGATGATCTGTGCTGGGACCTACCCCATAGAGCTGGACTTACTTCAGCAGGACTCTGGTTGCTCCAGAGTCCACCCCTTGAGTATGTCACTTGTGGAGGTGGTTAGGTGGTGCCTCAGCATGGTCTGAAGCTGTCTACTGGGTGTGCTGGCTCAGGGGCCCTTTTGGGAGGTTTTTCCATTTGCATGGAAAAGCTATTGGAGGCAGCTGAGGTGGGATCATAAATTGGGTGTGCCAGGGTCTCAGGGAATCACCAGGGTAGGGCAAACAATGTGAGATGGAGTCTCAGATATGGCACCCACCTGCCAGCTCTCTGGGGAGAGGGCTCAGAAAAGGAACAGTGGCCTCTGCCAGCACTTCTCTCTAGGAGAAAGCTGCCCCCTAGCTCTTGCCCTGATGCTGGACAATTTATTTTCTCCCCCTATGTCTCTGGTTCCTTTCAAGCTGCTGTCCACACACTGGAGCTCAGAGGGAGTGAGTTCAAGTTAGTCTACTCAGGGGCCCTTTAAGAGGAACTGCCTGGGACTGCAGTAGCTTCCATTTCATGCAGCTTCATTCCCTGCTGATTTTTGTAGCCAGACATTATGGGGACTTCTTTTCCCAGCACTGAAACCCTGGGCTGGGAGAAGCTGGTTTGGGCCTGAAATCCCTTGCTCCTCAGGAGAGACCTCTACAACCAAGATATACGTCCCAATTTTTATCTGACACACTTGGGTGTGGGACCAGTCTGTTCCACATCTCCACCCTTCCTACCAGTCTCATGTGGCTGCTTCTTTAGTTTTCTAGTTGTTAGTCTTTCATTCAGCTCAATTTTAGGTGGTTCTGAATGGTGGTTGTTCTGTAGTTTAGTTGAAATTTTGTGTGATTGTAGGAGGCAAGTATCATGTTTACCTACACCACATCTATTAGAAATCCTGAAATAAACCATAAATCTCATTATAATCATTTGCCCATTATAGCCTTTAGAGTCCTCCATTATCCCTAAGATAACCCCAAACTCCTTAGTATGGCATTTGAAGCTCTTTACATTCCAGATTCTCCCTTTCCAGGCTATCTCTAGCCATATAGCCAACTCCCTACACAGAACTATTTGTCATATTCTGAAGATGCTATGTAGAATACTTTTTATACTTGTATGCCTTTGCTTATATATTCCCAGCAATGCATTTCCTTGTTTGTCTACCTATTTAAAATCTTACTTGTCCAACAAAGTGCAGCTCAAATATTATTTTCTCTGTATATATTTCTATTATATCATTTCTTTTTTACTGTTTTATATGGTGTGTTTATGTAACATTTTTTAGCTTTTTGTCAGAACTGACCATTTCTTATTTGTCTTTGTACTTTGTTTACCTATATGCTACCTGGAATATGACAGGTTCTCAGAAAATGTAGGGTTACTAAATGAATGAGGCCTCTCCCTTTCAGGAGTTAGTTGCTATGTCCATTGGGTTCTAATAGTACATGTTCACAAAGAGGTACAACATTTCATTATCCTAGTTGTGTGTCCCTTTCTATACCACATCCTGAGGTTTCAAGGCAGCTCTTTAAAGGTAATGCTTGTGACTTACTCAACTTTATATCCTTAAAAGATACAATATAGTTTCTGGTACACCCTAGATGTCAGTTGAATTAGAGGAACTGAACAGGGCACAAACTCTCTTTCTCAAGCATGAATCTTCCTGATTTGAAAAGGTAACTCAACCAAAATGTTTTCTTCTGGTAGAACATGTGCCTACAGCCTGTGCTCGGGTTGATGCCTTGCGTTCCCATGGTTATCCAAAAGAGGCCCTCCGACTCACAGTGGCCATTATCAATACTCTGAGATTGCAACAACAACGGCAGCTGGAAATCTACAAGCATCAGAAGAAAGGTACAATGATTAGGAGCCATACTAACTCTTAGGCTTTTAAGAGCCATCTTAACTCCTTAGGTGATGGCTGATGAGGGTCCTCAGGGACTGCCAGGGGTAATACTGAATTTTCACTAAGTTTCATGGTGTGGCAGAGTCTAGTGGATTCCAGATCATTCTGCCTGTTATGTGGAATGCCTCACTTTACCTCTGTGAATCTTTGTCTGTAAAATGGGAATAATAATTCCAGCATGCCTCCCTCAGAGGACAGTTGGAAGGCCCACTAAGACCTGACATGAGAAGACCCTTTTAAAACTGTAAAGCTGTATCTACTTATGTTGTGCCAGCAGATAACCTAACTGTAGAGCACAAGTCCTCGTAGCTGACTGATAAGCCTATGACCAGTCCTATCAACCCAAGGCAAGACAATGGGGGAAGCTTTCTCTGAGTCTCAGGGCCAAGTCCTGAAAGAGACTATGAGGAGACCCAGGCAGGGACAGACAGCCATGTGTCTCCATTACTCTCTAAAACTTTGACCTGCTTGTTTCCAGAACTGTTGCAAAGAGGAACCACAACCATCACAAACCTGGAAGGCTGGGTGGGCCACCCCCTGGATCCTATTGGCTGCCTCTTTCTTACTTTAACTGAGGCCTGTCGCCTGAATGATGATAGCTATCTGGAAGTGTCAGGTATGGGGATCAGCCTGAGGCAAGCCGGAATTATCCATGGTAACACTCTCCTCCCTGCCACATCTATTCTGCCCTTCCTGTAGCTTGTTTTTCTCATCCAAACTGTACCTACCTTCCTTAGTCTTCCTCTCTTTCTTACCTTTCTTTCCCACCCTGTGAACTAGCTCTCCCTACTCTCACATTTTACCTTGCCACCTTCCTTTGCTCCTTTTACTTCCCATGAATCTCTGAAGAGTGTGATCCAAGGGAAGCAAGGGGTAGAGATACTTCAAGAGTCAGAGGCCACATCCTTGGAGCAGTCTGGAAGTGGGAAAAACCTTGCTTCTATCAAGAGTGTGTGTTTCTCTTGCAACTGTATAATATTCTCATGTTTCCTTTCTTTCTCATGATGGTTTTGTACCAATTTTATAAATGAGAAATAGAAGAGAAGTAACTCAATAGAGTCTCAAAGTAGCAAGGACTAGAGACAGAATTGATTCTTCTCTCATTTATGCCATTACTATATTGTATATCTACACCTATAATAGTATTTAGCACACTGCATTTCACTTTGTTTACAAGTGAATATCTCTTATTAGGCTGTCAGTACCTCAAAAATAGAAATTATGACTGACTTATCTTCGTGATCCCAGCACTTAGTGTAATACCTGACGTTTAATAGTCTTCCATAAATACTTACCAGGTGAATGAAAGGGAAAAGGAAAGAAACCAAAACTCTGACTTTTAAATCTGTGCTTTATTCTTGAAACTTTGAATCCAGAGGTGGACCATGTAAAGTAATAATAACATAGAAGTTGTGTTATAAAAGTAATAGTTTAGATGGGTGGAATCAGATTTATCTTGGTAGAGATACAAGGGGCAGCCCCAATCCAAGTGAGGACTGCCCTTATCCTCTTTTTATCCCTTAAAGGTGAATCATCATCTTTGGTTTGTTTCATCTGCACGGTGACACATCTGCAAAGCCTGAGGTTGCAAAGCCTGAGGTTGCACCTGGGATTTATTCACCACTGACATACTTATCTCCTTCAATACACCAGACCCTGGAAATATCTAGAGAATAAGTATCTTGCCTTTAAGATGCTCACACTCTAGTGAAAGAGACAGACACAAAAACAAATAATTATGGTATTACATAATGTGCTATCAAAAGATTGGTACAAGATTTTTATATTTTACCATCTTCATCTGGCCCATAGATTAGGAAGGAGCTGGGAGTCTTTGTGGCTCTGTGTAAACTTTTTTTCAGTATATTTTCCTTACTGCTATGGGATTCTGACTCAGCTTCCCTGTTATAACTGTTGACCAAGCTGAATTCCAAAGTGGGAGGGAGAGACAAGCAAATGAATCCATGGGGCCTGACTTAAGGAATCTGGTGACCTGTTGCCCTCAGATATGAATGAAAGCAGACCCCCTGTGTACCAGCATGTACCCATGGCAGCAAGCTGCCCAAACAGCAGTGAGTCCTACCTGTCACTGGCCTTGGAAGTTGCTCTGATGGGGATGGGTCAACAGAGGGTGATGCCTGAAGGCCTCTACGCACAGGACAAGGTGTGCCGTAATGAGGAGCAGCTCCTGAGTCGACTCCAGGAGCTGCAGCTGGATGATGCATTAGTGCAAATACTGCAGAAGCAGTGCATCTTACTACTGGAAGGTAAGTAGAGAAGGGGCTGTTGTCACAGTGTCTTTAACCTAGAACTCTGGGGGACCCTCTGTAATAATAGAGCATGGGTACAGAAACATTTTTGGCATTAAAGTGTGCTGAAGGTTCCCATGGCTAGCAAACATGTGTGGGATCCTAGGGCTCAAGTCTAGGCTGGCAAATAGAAGCATGCAGATAAATAACTGGCTGGCTTATCTTCTTCCTACAGGAGGCCCCTTCAGTGGTCTGGGAGAAGTCATTCACCGAGAGAGTGTTCCCATGCATACCTTTGCCAAGTATTTGTTCTCAGCTCTGCTGCCTCATGATCCAGACCTGTCGTACAAATTAGCCTTACGTGCCATGAGGTGGGTAGCCCTTTCCCAGCCCAGTTGCCTCCATCAAAGCAGAAGTCTTTGATGCTCTGTTTCTTTGTTTATCTCATTTGTATCACTTTCCTTCTTTGTCTACTCCATTGAACCTGCCACCAAGCCTGCCCTAAAATGGCTTTAGGCATTTTCATCTGATCTAGAATTTCTATCTGGGATGCATTGCTGGTGACCCATATTGGGACAATGTGGCTCCCTGGCTGCTCTTGGTGGGTCATCTGAGGAAGCCCCTCAGTTTTTAGTAGATATGGAGCACCTATGACCTTAGTATTTCTGTTCTCGGGCCAGTTAGACAGCCTGAGAAGGGGTTTGAGCCCTTCCATAGCTCAGCTGAGTCATGGCTCCCAGGAACAGGTTACCAGATACATGGGAAAAACAGAAATAAGTCTTTCTGTACCAAGACGTGAGAACAGTGAGCTGTGGGCATCTCGTTCCCAAACTAGAATAGGAAGGATCCTTGGTTCAAGCAGCTGGACCTCAAGGATGCATCAGACCGTACAGAAGAATTTTTAGTTAGACTGTAAGGTTGAGGGGGCTTCTCACCTCAATCAGAAAAGAGCTGCTCAGGATTCCTTGGCATATATATTTCTTATACTTAAACAAATAATCTTATGGCTTTTGAACTGCCTTTCATATCCATTTGCAGTGACTGTTCAGCTTGATTTCTACAAGTACCCAAGCACTCACCTCATGTAGAGAACAGTACCTGAGATTTTAAAATCTTCAAAGTTCTTAGTTAACCATTTCCTACTCATTTATTTCCCTGCAAAAATAAGCTTTTCTAAGACGGCTCAGAATGGCAAGGATCTGAATGGTGGCTAATGACTCTCCCTGGGTCTTCTAGGTTACCTGTTCTAGAAAATTCAATTTCTCCAGGCGACACTTCCCACCCTCACCATGTGGTGTCCGTGGTGCCTAGCCGTTATCCTCGCTGGTTCACACTTGGACACTTGGAATCACAGCAGTGTGAACTGGCCTCCACCATGCTGACTGCTGCCAAAGGTGAGCACAGATAGATCCTAGCCTTCAGCACCCCCCACCATGTCAGCCAAGTCATGGCCCTGTCATGGGTGTGGCCTGCAGTCTCCTAAGGAAGAGAAGCTCATCACCCTCCCTTGACCTCTTAGACTGATAGGGATCCTCACGTTGATTGCTGCATTGAGGATGAGCACTTGGGTTCAGTCCAGAGTTTTGCCCTATTTAATGATTGTAAGACCCTGAATAGGTCATTTTTAAGGTAACTTCTAAAGTTACCTTTTGAGGTCATTTTTAAGGTAACTTCTAAATTTAAGCATCCATATGATAAAATCACTTTACCTTTCCAAGCCTCAGGTTCAAAAGCTATAAAATGAGGATCACTGTCAATGACCTATCAGCCTCCATGGCCACTGGAAGATTTGGTGAAGTGATGACTATGATGGAGCTGAAAATCTCTCTACAGATATGATAGTTCATGATTTTTCCAAGGCCCTGATCAAATAATAGGCAGCCAAAGTGACTCTCAGGCTTTCAAACTCACATACTCCCAGTTAGCTGTGGAGATTTGACCACAAAGAAAAATGAAAATAAAGCCCCTGAGAAGCTATAATAAAAAAAATATTAGCTACCATGGACTGTAAATGTTTTTCTGATACCAAGTAATATATGGATTTTTTAAAGCATTAAAAAAAATTTTAAGATTTTTATTTATTTTTAGAGAGGGAGAAGGGAAGGAGAAAGAGAGAAGAAGGAGAAATAAACATCAATCATTTGCCTCCCGCATGCCCCCAGTGGGAAACCTGGCCCACAACCCAGGCATGTGCCACGACTGGGAATCAAACCAGTGACCTTCTGGTTCACAGGCCAGCACTCAGTCCACTGAGCCACACCAGCCAGAGCTCAAAGTATTTTTTTTTATTAAAATAACTTTATGTTGTATCTTACTGCTTAAAAAATGCATGCTCACTTTAGAAAAGGTGGAGCAATATAGAAATTATTGATAAAGCAGCACAAAAATTGAACAAAAGCGATAATTAGGCAGTTTACAGCATAAAGGATATAGATGACATAAACAATTAAAATGTCTGGCTTCACTTGAGAAATACAAATTAAAATTACGCTAGGATAACATTTTTTTACCAATCTTATTGGCAAACCTCAACAAATTTGACGACAGGCATCTATGCAGGGAGGTGGTGGCAGTGGCCTGGCATGGAGTGGCAGATTCCAAGTAGAATGATAAGGATGACTGCAGATCAGGGTGCTCAGTGAGCCTCAAGCACAAGATATGGCGGGGTGGGGGGCACTATACATATAGGCACATCATAAACAAATTGCTTAAAACCAGTGATTAAAAAAAGAAACTCTCACTTAAAAGCAACTAGAGGAAATACAAGACACATTACATACAAAGGACAATTGACAAGGGTAAGCCTTGGCTGGTGTGGCTCAGTGGATTGAGGGGCAGCCTGTAAACTGAGAGGTTGCAGGTTTGATTCCCAGTCAGGGCACAGGCCTGGGTTGCAGGCCAGGTCCCCGGTTGGGGGAATGCAAGAGGCAACAGATCAATGTATCTCTTGGAAGCTGGGTAAGCCAGAAGATAGTGGGGGGAAAAAGAATACTTTATTAAAAACTGTCAACCTAGAATTCTATACCAGTGAAAGTATCTTTCAAAAACAAAAATAAAATAATCTTTTTTAGAAAATCACAAGTGAATTACAAGTCAATAATAAAAAGTTACCTGGAAAATCCACCAAAATTTTGGAAATTAAATCACATACTACCATACAACTCACTGGACAAAGGAAGAAAAACCACGAGAAAATTAGAAAATGTTTTCAACAATGAAAGTGAAAGCACAACATATCAAAGTTTGTGGAATGCAGCTAAAGCTTACTTAGAAGCAATATTCAGCACTAAATGCCTATATTTGAAAAGAAGAAAGGTTTCAAACTAGTAATCTTCCCTTCTACCTTAAGAAACCAAAAAGAAGAAGAGCAAATGATACCCAAAGAAAGGAAATAAAGATCAAAAGAAAGGAAATAAATCAGTGAAATAGAATATAGAAAAACTGTGGAGAAAATCAGTGAAACCAAAAGCTGTTTCTTTGGAAAGAAAAATAAAATTGAAATCTGTCCAGATGATCAAGAAAAAAAGACAAAAATTACCAATATCAAGATTGAGGAAGGTGACAACATAACAAATTTTAAAGACACTAAATGAGGTGATAAGGGAATATTGTGAACAGTTATATGCCAGTAAATTCAATAACATAAATGAAATGGACTAATTCCTTGAAAGATACAAACTACCAAAGTTCACTTAAGAATAAATTAAAATGAGCTAGCTATATCCCCAAAAGAATTGAAAACATGGCCTCCAACAGCTACTTGTACAGCAGTGTTCATAGCAGTACTATTCACAGTAACCAAAAGTTGGGAGTAACTCATGTTCATCAACAGACTAATGGATAAAGAAAATGTGATACATACATTCATGGCGCTGGATGGGTAACTCAGTTGGTTAGAGCGTCATCCCAATATGCCAAGATTGTAAGTTCAATTCCTGGTCAGGACACATGCAAGAATCAACCAGTGAACGCATAAATAATTGAAACAACAAATCAATCTCTTCCTCTCCCTCCCCTCCCCTTCCCTCCCTTCCTCTCTATACAATCAATAGGTCAGTTCTACAAGAAGATATACTAATATTTAATGTGTGATCATCTCACAATAGCATCAAAATATGTGAAGCAAAAACTGATAGAACTGCAAGGGGAAATGGAAAAATCTATCATAGATGGAGAGTTCAGCACCCCCTTATAGTAACTGACAAATTACAGCAGACAGAAAATGAGTAAGAATATACTTGAATAGCACCATCAATTGACTGGATCTAATTAATATTTATAAAATACTTCATCAAACTACAACAGAATATACATTCTTCTCAAGCTCACATGAAATGTTCACCAAGATAGACTACATTCTGGACCATAAAACACACCTCAATAGATTTACAAGAATAGAAAGCATATAAAGTATGCTCTCAGACCACAGTGGAATTAAACTAGAAGTCAACAACAGAAAGATAACTGGAATAATCCCAAAATACATGAAGATCAAACAACACACTTCTAAGTAATACAAATTCAAAGAAGTCTCCAGAGAAATTTTTAGATATTTTGTGTTAAATGAAAGTTAAAATTGAACTGATCAAAACGTGTGGTATGCAGACAAAATTGTGCTTGGAGGGAAATTTACGGCATTAAATTCATATATTAGGAAAGAAGGAACTCTGGCTGGTGTGGCTCAGTGGATTGAGCACCAACCTGTGAAGCAAAAGGTTACTGGTTCAATTCCCAGTCAGGATACATGCCCAGGTTGCTGGGTCCCTGGTTGGGTGCATTTGAGAGGCAACTGATTGATGTTTCTTGTGCATATCAATTTTTCTCTCCCTCCCAAAATAAAATCTTTTTAAAACAAAGAAAAGAAGGAAATTTCAAATCAATAATTTATCACCTCACATGTTAGGATGGCTGTTATCAAAAAGATGAAATAACAAGGATGTGAAGAAGAAAGGACCCTTTTGCACTACTGGTAGGAATGTAAATTGGTACAGCCACTATGGAAAACAGTAGGGAGATTCCTGTACTTCCATTTTTATTGCACTGCAGCGCTATTCACAGTAGTAAAGATTTGGAAACAGCCGAGGTGTCCACTGGCAGATACATGGATAAAGAAAGTGTGGTATACACACATGCATGCTCACACACAGCATATTATTCAGCCATTAAAAAGAAAATAGTCACTTGCAACAACATGGATGAACAAACCTTAAGGACATAGTGTTAAATCAAATAATTCAGACACAAAAAGACAAATACTGTATGATCTCATTTTATATGTGGAATTTAAAAATGCCAAACTCATAGAAACAGCATAGACTGGTGATTGGCAGGGCCCACGGAGTGGGGGGAAAAAAGATGTTGGTCAAAGGTTACGAATTTTCCGTTGTAAGATGAAAAAGTTCTGGGGATCCAATGTATAACATGATGACTATAGTTAACAATACTGTATTGTACACTTGAAATTTCCTGATAGAGTAAATATTAAATGTTCTCTTCACACACAAAAATAAAGGTAACTGGCCCTGGCTGGTGTGGCTCAGTGGGTAGAGCGTCATCCCGGAAACTAAAAAGTCATGGTTTCAGTTCCCGGTCAGCACGTAGGCCTAGGCATGAGAGGCAGCCAATGGATGTTTCTCTCTCTCTGTCTCTTCCCTGCTTCCCCTCTCTCTCTGAAATTAATAAACATGTCCTCAGGTGAGGATTAAAAATAAAGGTAATTGCGTGAAGTGACAGATGTGTTAATTAACCTTATTGTGGTACTCATTTGCAATATATATATATCAACACATTGTATACCTTAAACTTACCCAGTGGTTAAGTCTCTGATATCTCAATAAAGCTTGGGGGAAATTAAAATAAATAATCTAAGTTTCCACCTTAGAAAACCAGAAAAAGAAGAGCAATATAAACCTAAAGTTAGCAGGGAAAAATATAATAAAAATCAGAGCAGAAATCAGTGAAATTTAAAATGGGGAAAAAATAGAGAAAACCAATGAAAGCAAACACTGCTTCTTTGAAAGGATCATTAAATTTGATAAACCTCTACCCAACTAACCAGGAAAAGAAAGAATAAATAAATAACTATTAACTGAGAGAGGGAGCCCTGGCTGGGTGACTCAGTTGTTTGGAGTGCCGTCCTGTGCACCGAAAGGTTGCAGGTTTAATTCCTGGTCAGGGTACATACCTAAGTTTTGGGTTCGATCCCCAGTTAGGGCATGTACAGGAGGCACCCAACTGATGTTTCCCTCTCTTCCTCTCTCTCTCTAAATATCACTAAACATATCCTTGGGTGTGGATTTATTTTTTTAAAAAAAGAAAGAGAGGCTATCATTACTGATCCCATAGGGATTAGAAGGACAATAAAGGAAAATTATGAACAACTATATGTTCACAAATTTGAAAAAACACAATCTAATAAAACTCACAGATGTAGAAATAAATAATCTGATTAGGTTGATCTGTGTTAAAGAAATTGATTCAATTATTTTTCAAATAGAAAGTACTTGGCCCAGGTGAGTTCTATCAAATATTTATGGGGGAAAAGGATACCAATTCTCTACAATCTCTTCCCAGAACATAGAAGCAGAGAGAATACCTCTGAAGTCATCTAGTGAGGCCAGCATTACGGGTAAACCAAAAGCAGGTAAAGATAATACAAGAAAGGAAAACTACAGACCAATATCGCTCATGTAAATAAATGTAAAAATCTTAAATAAAATGTTAACTAATTGGATCCAACAAAGTATAAAAAAAATATACACCATGACCAAGTGGGATTTATTTTAGGGATACAAGGCTGGTTCAAGCACTTGAAAAGTAATGTAATCCAAGAGCTCAAAAAGAAAGATCATATGATTATATAAGTAGATGCAAGAAAATGATTTGGCCAAATCCAGATGTGGATTTTTTAAATCCATGATTTAAAAAAAGAAACTCAGCAAATAGGAATAGAGCAGACTGACTGGGCTTTATAAAGAACAACTACAAACAACTCCATTAAGTATGGAGTAAATACTTAAAGAGAGTAACCGCCACCATACTTAATGGAGAGAAACGAGACGCTCCCCTGAAAATCATGTATGAGATAAGAATGTCCTCTCTTACCACTACCATTCAGTATCATACTGGAAGTTCTAGCTAAAGCAATAAGATAATAAAGGAAATTGTACAGATTAAGAAGGAAGAACTAAAACTGTCTTTGCTTGCAAATGACATGATTATGTAGAAAATCTCAAGGAATTAACAGTAAATTAGAACTGTTTATAAGTGATTATATCAAGCATACAAGGTTAAGATAGAAAAGTCCATTGTTTTCCTATGTACCAACAATGAACAATTTAAATTTGAAGTTAAAAACAATACCATTTAGCCCTGGCTGGGGTAGCTCAGTGGATTGAGCACGGGCCTGTGAAGCAAAGGGTCACCAGTTCGATTCCCAGTCAGGGCACGTGCCTGGGTTGTGGGCCAGGTCCCCAGTAGGGGATATGTGAGAGGCAACCAAACATTGATGTTTCTCTCCCACTCTTTCTCCTTCCCTTCCCCTCTCTCTAAAAAATTAATTAATTAATTAATTGAAAACAATACCATTTATATTAGCATCCAAGAAAAGGACTTAGGAATAAATCTAACAAAATATGTACACACAATATCTATATTGGCAAAATATAAAACTTTGATGAGAGATAAAAGAAGATCTAAATACGTAATTCATGTCCATAGAGAAGACTCAATATGATTTTCATGTCAGTTCTTCCCAGCTTGATCTATAGATCAATATAATCTCGATCAAAATCCCATGATATTTTGGGGGTACTGACAAACTCTTTCTAAAGTTTACACAGAAAAACATAATACCTAGAATAGCCAACACAATATTAAAGAAAAACAAAGTTGGAGAACTTAATACCACCCAACTTTAAGACTTACTATAAAGCTATTATAATCAAGATAGTGTAGTATTGGCCAAAGAACAGACAAATGGTTAAATGGAACAGAATAGAGAGCTCAGATATAGACCCACACACACATGGTCAACTGATCTTTGACAAAGGGGCAAAGAATAGTCTGTTCAGCAAATGGTACTAAAAAAACAAGATATCCACATGCAAAAAAAGTGAATACAGACACCGACCTTACACCTTTCATAAAAATTAATTCAGAATGGGTCAGCGACATAAAGTAAAATGCAGAACTAAAACTTAACAGAAAAATCTAGGTGACTTTAAGTTTGGCAATGACTTTTTAGATGTAATACCAAAAATGCAATCCATAAAAAATAGTTGATAAATAGGATTTTATTAAAATGAAAAACTTCTGCTCAGTGAAAAACACTGTTAAGAAACTGAAATGATAAGCCACAAACTGGAAGAAATTATTTGTAAAACACTGACCTGATAGAGGATTTGTATCCCAAATATACAAATAACACTTAAAACAACTGAATTTTAAAATGGGTCAGAGACTTGAACATATGTCTCACCAAACAAGACACAGAGGTGGCAAACAAGCATATGAAAAGATGCTCAGAATATGTCATTAGGGAAAAGAAAACAAAAGTGAGATACCACCGCATACCTATTAGAATGGCTTATCAAAACCCAGGCAACACCAAACACAGGTGAGGATGTGGGGCAACAGGAACTCTCATTGTTGGGGATGCAAAAGGTGGAGCCATTTTGGAAGGTAGTTTTGCAGTTTTTTACAAAGCTAAATATAGTGTTATCATATGATCCTGAAATTGTTTTCCTGGGTATTTACCAAAATAAGTTGAAAGCGTGTGTGCAAAAACTTGCACACAAATGTTTGGAGCAGCTTTTTTGTAATTGCCTAAAACTGGAATCAACCAAGTATCCTTCAAAAAGTGAATAGATTAAAAAAAAACCAAAAAACTGATAGGTCCAGACAGTGGAATAGTATTTACCAATAAAAAGACATGAGCTATCAAACCACAAAAAGACATGGAGAACTTTAAATGGATATTGCTTAGTGAAACAAGCCAGTCTGAAAATGTTACATACTGTAATTCTAAGGTCATGGCATTGTACTTGATAAAACTGTGGACAGTGAAAAGACCAGTAGTCACAGGAAGAATGAAGAGAGGGATGAATAGGTAGAGGTAGTACAGATTTTTAGAGCAATGAATCTATTCTGTATTTTACAGTAAAGGGGGTCCATGATACTGTGCATTTGTAAAAACTACAGTGGACCCTAACATAGAGTATGGACTGCAGTTGATAATGTATGAGTGTTGATCCATCAGATATACCACACCAATGTAAAATGTTAGTAATAGAGGAAACTGGAAGTGAGGAGATGGGATACATGGGAACTCGCTGTACTATCTGCTTCATTTTCTGTATACTTGAAACTACTTTGAAAAAAGTATTAATTTTTTTTATCCTCATCTGAGGACATTTTTTTTCCATTGCTTTTAGAGTGACAGGAAGGGAGAGAGAGAGAGAGAAACCTTGGTGTGAGAGAAACATCAATTGGCCACCACCCGAACATGCCCCAACAGGGTACAAACCTACAACCTAGGCATGTGCCCTAACCAATATTCAAACCTGTGACCTTTCAATTTACAGGATGACGCTTCAATCATCTGAGCCATACCAGCTAGAGCCTATTTTTAAAAGATTTTATTTATTTTTAGAGAGAGAGGAAGGGAGGGAGAAAAATGGGAAGAGAAACATCAATTGGTTGCTCCTTGGATAGCCCGGACTGGGAACTGAACCCGCAGCCCAAGCATGTACCATGACAGAGAATTGAACCCATGACCTTTTGTTCTTCAGAGTAACTCCCAACCAACTGAGCCACACTGGTCAGGACAGGGCCAAAATCTATTAATTAAAAAAAACTGTTTTTAAAGATAATAGAAGAAGAAAGGTAATCTCACCCTGGCTGGTGTGGTTCAGTTGGCTGGAACATTGTCCTGTAAACCGAAAAACTGCAGGTTCAGTTCCCAGTCAGGTTCCGTACCTGGGTTGCAGGTTCAGCCCCTGGTCAGGGCACAGTTGGGAGGCACCCGGTTGATGTTCCTTTCATACCATGTGTTCCTCTGTGTGTCTCCTTCTCTGTCTCTGTCTCTCTCTCTCTCTCTCTGCGCCCCCTCCCCTTTCTCTCTGGAACCAAAAAGAAAAAAAAGGTAATTTCTTCCATAATCCTGACACCCAAAGATAACTACTACTAAGACATTCATATAAATATTCCTGCAGCCCTGACTGGTGTGGCTCAGTAGATTGAGTGCCAGCCTGCAAACCAAAGGTCACTGGTTCAATTCCCAGTCAGGGCACATGCCTGAGTTTCAGGTCAGGTCCCCAGTAGGGAGCGCACAAGAGGCAACCACACATCAGTGTTTCTCTCCCTCTCTTTCTAAATGTAAATCAATAAAAAATAAATAAATATTCCTGGAGATTTTCTCTTCATATGTATGCAACATAACACACTAGACATACTCTGCTATTTAGCTTTTTATAAAATCCTCACCGGAGGATGTGTTTATTGATTTTAGAGAGAAGAAAGAGAAACATCAGTGTGAGAGAGAAACACTAATTGGTTGCCACCCACATGCACCCCAAGGGGGGGATCGAACCCACAAGCTAGGTATGTGCCTTGACTGGGATTGAACCCCTAATGTTTTGGTATATGGGACAATGCTCCAACCAAGCCACCCAGCCAGGGCCTTATTTTTTTTTTAATAAAACTAGAATCATAAAATATTACCTCTATACAAAGTATATATAATTCCTCCGACAACCCTAAATGACATCATTTCTATTTTATAGATGAAGTGACTGGTAAAGGACTGAAACTAGGTGCAGTTCCCAATGTATTTGATTCCAAAGCCTGTTTCTTCCCACTGCGATTCTGTGAGACATAAGACCTACTTCTGCTCTATATTTATTTAACATTCCCTCCTCTATAAGATAAGCCAGTCTTTCATATACCACACTGCCTTCGTACAATGACCTTCACTTCTAATGTGTAGATGCTTTTCCTGTGGCGCATTCCTCAACTCAGTGCCCCGGGACTTTGTTTAGAATTCTTACCTGCTGAATAGGAAATAGTGACGCATGTTCCTTTTGCTCCAAGGAGGCAAACAATGGAATTGGCATGCTTTTTTGGCAATAATATGGCTTCTTGTCTTCTGTATAAGTAGCTCTCAAAATTCAGGTGTTCATGAAAATTATTTCTGAGACCTAAAGAGAGGGAGGGATAGAAGCAGATGAAAAGGTGAAGAGAAGTGAACTCATGTGGGTGAAGGGGAAGGAAGCAGCGTCCTGTGGGTACAGTGGAGACAGTGCTCTACCATCCAGAAGGGATGGTAGCATTCAGAAAATTGTAGCAATTTTACAATGGGATGGTAGCAGTTCAGTGAATTGACAGCAGCCATTTCAACCAGTAGTACCTGTTGTGATTGGTGGACCATTCAGGGAAGCTTTAAAGAAGACCCTGTCCCTGCCCCTTCTCTCGGTACCTATAGGGGATACTCTGAGGCTCCGAACAATCCTGGAAGCAATACAGAAGCACATCCATTCTTCCTCCCTCATCTTCAAACTGGCCCAAGATGCATTCAAGATTGCCACTCCCACGGACAGTAGTGCTGACAGCACCCTGCTCAACGTGGCCCTGGAGCTGGGGTTGCAGGTATGGAGGAGTGGGCCATCCCAGCTGTAGGCTTCTGGCCTAGTGATGACTGATAGAAGATACGGTCCCAGGGGGACTGAGCATAGGCCAGGTCTGGTTCTTTCTGTGTCCCTACAACACAGCTTCTAGCCTAGGCACAAAGTAAGAACTCTAAATTGGGCTCCATTTTGAAGTTAAGTCCAGAAGCAACATAGCTTTAGGCTCCATGGAGACCCCAACATCTCCCCATCCCACTCCCATTCCTTGAAGGGAATGGCATGGAATGGTAAGGGAGGGCTTTATTTGTTAGAGGTCATTAGTCAAGCTTTCTGTCTGATTTGTAGGAAGTGTGGGGCTGAAATGTAGCAAACCTATCCGTACTTATCGGGAGAAGTGGCCATGTAAAGCACCAATAAATACTTGTTTCATAAAGAAATGGCAAACGGAAGTAGGGAGAGGGGGTTCATAACAGTTGTGCTTAACTCACTGGTAATGCCGCTTTTTTTGCCCAGGTGATGAGGATGACCTTATCAACCCTTAACTGGAGGCGCCGGGAGATGGTGCGGTGGTTGGTGACATGTGCTACGGAAGTGGGTGAGTCTCCTACCTCCCTCTACTCCCAGGGTAAAGGATTCCTGGGCCCTACTCTTGTGACAGGACAGCAGATCATTAGAGCTCTCATATTCCTATTACTGATGGCCTAAGAAAGGACCGGGCTATGGGTAGAAGAGGGCCACTGTTCAGTCAGCCCAAGCTCTGCCATCTCTGCTTGTACTATACCCTGATGTCAACAGCACTTTGACTCTCTGATCAGATACATCTGAGAGAATGAGTTTTCAACCATTAGTACTTAAGTGCACCTCTGTGAGGTAGCTGACCTGGTGGTTTGATCCCAGTCCCTGTCCGTACTTCTGAGAAACCCCAACTTGGAGGCTCAGGACCCCATCTAGAGTCTAAAGCCCCAGCATAAGACTACCCTGAGAGGCCCCACTTCAGCTAGAACCCCCAGGCAGATCTGCAACCCCTGCGTTGGGGCAAGCAAACTACAGGCTCTGCTGCTCCATCCTTGTGAGGAGCTAAGAGCACCTGCAGAGACCTTCAGTCCTCTGACCTGGGGAAGGGAGGGATGGGAAGAGACCCCAGACAGGGTCTGGCCATCCGGGATGCTCCCCACGCCCTGGTTTGCCTCAGATCATCTCAAGGCCGTGGAGGAGAAAGGAAAACTCGTCTCTGCAGGCCAAGTTCTGACCCTAATTGGTGATCTGGGCAGACCTGGATCGGGACCCGGATGGCCACAGCTGAGCTCAGGCTCTCCCTGACAGGTGTGCGGGCCCTGGTGAGCATCTTGCAGAGCTGGTACACGCTCTTCACCCCCACCGAGGCTACTAGCATTGTGGCGGCCACAGCCGTGTCCCACACCACTATCCTGCGCCTCAGTCTTGACTATCCACAGCGGGAGGAGCTAGCTAGCTGTGCTCGTACACTGGCCCTGCAGTGTGCTATGAAGGATCCGCAGAGCTGTGCCTTGTCAGCCCTTACACTCTGTGAAAAAGACCACATCGCCTTTGAGGCAGCCTACCAGATCGCCATTGACGCAGCTGCTGGTGGCATGACCCATTCACAGCTGTTCACCATCGCCCGCTACATGGAGCTCCGTGGCTACCCGCTACGTGCCTTCAAGCTGGCCTCACTGGCCATGAGCCATCTCAACCTGGCCTACAACCAGGACACCCATCCAGCCATCAATGATGTGCTCTGGGCATGCGCCCTTAGCCACTCTCTGGGCAAGAATGAGCTGGCGGCCCTCATTCCCCTGGTAGTGAAGAGCGTGCACTGTGCCACAGTGCTTTCGGACATCCTGCGGCGCTGCACAGTGACTGCGCCCGGCCTGGCTGGCATCCCAGGGCGCCGCAGCTCTGGAAAGCTTATGTCCACTGACAAAGCTCCACTGCGCCAGCTCCTGGATGCTACCATCAATGCCTACATCAACACTACACACTCACGCCTGACACACATCAGCCCTCGCCACTATGGAGAGTTTATTGAATTTCTGAGCAAGGCTCGGGAGACCTTCCTGCTGCCGCAAGATGGCCACGTGCAGTTTGCCCAGTTCATCGACAACCTCAAACAAATCTACAAAGGCAAGAAGAAGCTGATGCTGCTGGTGAGAGAACGCTTTGGCTGAGAAAGCAGACAGCTTACTTCTGGGGCAGCCTGGGCTCCCAGGTACCAACCATCAGGTCAGGCCAAGGACACTGAAACATTTGTCCACCCTGAGAGGACTCGAAGCACCTGTGGCTGAACCACAGGCCACAGGGCTGAGCATGGGGAGTCTGGCTCTAGCCAATATGCCTGCCTTGGCAAGATTCTCACATAGCCCAGTGTTCCTTAGAGGAGCTGGGTCCTGCAGACCAATCAGAAACCTTACAACATGCCACCTCACACTCCTGTATCCTGCGTGTGTCCTGGGCACTGGCCCCTCTCCGTTGGCAAACACAGAGCACTGTTCCGTCTCAGGGATTGCTTAACCAGAGAAACAGAAGCATTTATGGTACTGTAAATATTATAGTATATGTGTTGCCAATTACATTGTAAAGTTATAACTATTTATAACTCTGGTTCTAATTTGATGGGTACTTGAAACAGCTGTGGGTAGGAAGATAGGCCTGTTTTCTGAGGAGACTCACACCATTTCTCAGGTTTTCTTTGCAGAGTATATGCTGTTGGCAATGGAAGAGTGAGGGTGGAAGGAAGACAAATGGCCAGTTAGAATAAATCCCAAGTCCAGTCTATGCAGAAACCCCAGCCTACAGACGGGGCATCTATAGCTCCATGGTGGGTGAGGGGCAGGGCCAGGACTGGACTTAAACTTTTGCTGCACGAAGCCATGAGGACACTGAAGCTCTTGCTCCTGCTTCACACAACCTCTAGGAGCCTGCCAAGCTCCTGAGAAACAAGTGCAGGGAGAAGGTGAAGGTCTGGGAGGCCACTGGCTCATAGTATTCATTTGCTGTGGTCACCTTTGTGTTAAAGAGTGTCTGGTTTCATCTCTAATTACGTATGTGTATATACCTGTATGGCTAAGTACGTATGTCTGTATGCTTAGATGTATCTGTGTGTGCCTGTATGTGCACATATATGTATCCGTGTGAATACATGTCTCTGTGTTGGACTCTGGGTTTCTGTGTGAGGGTATACACATTTGTGAATATGTAAGAATACTTATCTGTGTGTTCATGTTTGTTGCATGTTTAGTGCATATGTGGGCACACATGAGTGCATGTGTATAAACGTTTGCGTGTATGCCTGCTCTCCATTGTTCTGTCTTTCCATGTGTAACACGTAGGTTTATCTGTGAATTCATGCTTGAGGATCTGCATAAATGTGGCTTTTTGCCAGATCCCTTCCCAATTCCTCTTAGTCTCTCTCACCAGCTAAATATGTTCCCCGTCTCTGTGCCTCCTTTCTCTGTGGCCAAACAAGCTTCTAAGCACGTCTCCCTCTACCTTAAGAGTGGCTTCTTCAGCTCCACAGTTCTCTTCTCACCCCGTACTTGCTTTCTTCCCCTGCCTCGCTACCTCAAGCTTTGTCACAGTCCCATTGATTACTGACTCGGAGGCTGGGGCTGGGATGCATTTGGCCTTTCCCTTTCTGACTAGTTTGTAGCCCTAGTGGGCAACCTCTGTCTTAGCCCTGGCTGACCTCCAGTGTATGATGTTCCTGTTACCTTCCTGCCCTGTGCTCAGCCTGGAATTCCCATAGGAGGTAGCAAGGGCATTCAAAAGTCATTTGGATGCCAGTGTCTTGGTGTTCACTGTTCTAGGTTTTAGTTCCTGAGTAGGGGGTGGGTGTGGTAGGGAAAGGGTGGTATAGCTAGAGTGTGAACTAAGGACCTGTCTGCTTTATTTTCCTTTCTTTGACAAACTGATCGTGTCACCCTTTTTCCCCTCCACACTAACCAGGAAGTTGTATTTGCTGTTTGTGGCTAATGAAGTCTTACTGTTCAGCCATGGGCCCCTACAACCTCTCAGCCCAGTAGGTTGGTTTAAAAAAAAAAGCCACTCCCATTTCTGTATCATGATTGCCATTTTTTAGCAAGTATGTGAACTCAGAGTGCTTTTCTATAAATAAACCATGGATCACAGAAAAGATCATTTCTGTGAAATCAGAAATTGTGTTCTCTCAATAAATGGGGCCCTTCTGTCTCTTCTGCATCGCCCTGGCTGCGACAGGGAGCTGTTGGGGCCTATACTGCAGTGGGTTTCTAGTGGTGTAAGAGGTGCAATGACCAGTGAAGATTTCCTGCCACACCAGACCCCTCTCTGGGGCTCACAGGCAGTTCAGAGCTTGTCCCAGGAAGTAGGTATCATTGTAATGGCCAGAAACTCCAAGGTCCTGAGGAAATTAGAGGGTATGCAGGACCACCCTGAGCACCGTAGGGACCTCTGGCGTCAGAGGCCTTCTTACCTGTGATGCAGGTCTAAGGCTCCACTCTTAAGCAACCCAGCCCTCAGTCTTTATGTCCTCCCCTCTTTGATATCTTTTGGTATCAAAGCTACAGGCTTCTCAGCTTCTCCCTGCTTACCTAGACTCCATCTTCCTTGAAGACCTCTGTGAAATACTCTAGCCATTCCTGTGCCCCTCTCTGATCTACACCCCTCCCTCCTCAGACACAAAGCCCTGTCAGTTTGACCTCACAAGCTGTAGGGACCCAATGTGTTGGCAAATGTCACAGCTCCAGCTGTTAGGAAAATCTACCCAAGCCCACAATGCTCTGGGGCTTAGAGAACTGAGGACACAATGGTGGTGAGGGCCCTGACGTTAAGTCCTACGGTACCTGCTCCGATACCTGCGTTCCACACCTTTGGGAAAGGGTGCAGAAAGAAGCCCTGGGGAAGGAGCAGAGGCTATGAAGGAACTGAAGATAAAGACACAGATAAACAAAACCACATGCTAGACTCCAACTCTGGGACTTTTATTCTCCTGGAAACAATATCCTGTGTTGGTGGAACTTGAGGGGAAAAGAATGTATGCTCACTTCTGTCGAAGTACACGTGAGTATTTGTGCACAGCATCTACAAAGGCCCCCACATGCTCTGGGTCCATGTCAGGGTAAAGTCCATGGCCCAGGTTGGCAATGTAGCGCTGTGGCCCAAAGTCATCCAGCATCTGCTGCACCAGCCGCCCAATCTCCTCCTGGGGACCAACAGGGCATTGGCTACAGGGAGGGCCAGCAACCTCTCCTCCTTATACATAACAGTGACACACACATATGTAGGCATGACTCTACTCGGTGTTATTCATCCAGTCATTAATTCAAAAAATTTACTGGATGCCTAGGATGGGCCAGGCACTATGAAAACACAACAACAAAAAGAAATTCCTGTCTTCCTAAAGTTCACATGGTATGTGTGGGGTAGAGGGGAGAGGCAGACATGAAAACACACAATAATACAACCATATCTGCCGCCGTGCAGTACACACAGACAAGCAGACACACCCAGGGGCCCTGGTTGTTACCTCAGATGCATACAGGGCGCACGGGTCCAGGTTGCCCTGCAACGTCACGCTCTTCCCCACACATTCCCTGGAGGCAGAGTTGATGCACATTCTAGTGACGGCACATATGGCAGCTGCACCCCCTCTACCTCCCGCCCCAATACTCACCGGGCTTTCTCTGGGGTCACTGTCCAGTCAAGCCCAACTACCTCGTAGCCAGCCTGAGCCAGCTCCTCCAGAGCAAAATGTCCATCCTTAGCAAAGACAATCTGGGGGAAACAAAGGGCAGATTCCTGAGGCTACAGAAGGCCTTTGCTCTGCCTACTGACCTACTATCTTAGCTGTACCTTTGCTGCCCTTCAGTGGTCACTTCATTCCATGCAGGACTTACCCTGAAAGTTCCAGTCACACCTTCTTCACTCATCCTCCCCCATTCTTACCATGGGCACCGGTGCCAGGCCTGCCTCCTGCAGCCTGGCCTTTACTCGCTTCGCCACTTCACGGATGTAGGGCAGCGCGAACTTATTGAAGAGCTGGGGGCCAAGATGTCCCGCATGGGACTCAAAGAGCTGCAATGCCTACAGTGAGGTGGCGGTGAAGAGGAACACTTAACACACAAAAAGGAAATCTCTCAGGCCCATACACAGAATGGGCGTCCATTTTTCCCCAAGTGACATCAACCCTTCATACTGCCTACACCTATACACCCAGTTACAGTCAAAAAGTTTTGTCTTTTCCTCCAGGTCCCAGTGCTAGCTTTGGTCTTTGAACACATGAAACATTAGCGCCCCTGCCAGTGTCAGGGTGGACTCAGCTGCTCCAACCAGATCACTACAAGCCAAACTTCTTTCATGCCTGGCATTAAGACACCTACCCTCTCGGGTGCAGGGACCTATGTTGATTCTGGTCCTTATATGCTAAACCCCAGCCTATCTGTCTCTCCCTCAGGACTTACCTGGGCACCAGCAACCACTTGTCCCACCAGATATGGTACCAGAGCATCAGTAAGGATGCGAAGCAGCTGGTGACTGGCCTTTGGTCTCTGGTAAAGCCAGCGCTTGGCCTGAGCCATGGTGCTTGAGCTGCCACCCTCGATCATGTATGTCATCAGAGTCCACTGCAAAAAAATACAAAGAGAATGTCACAGGTGTAGAAGTCTGACACTTCCTTCCCTTGACTACATCAGACCTGCCAGAGTGATTTCCCCATGCCCAAGTACCTGCCCTGTTCCACATTACCGGGGCACCAGCAAAGCCAATCAGGGGCACACGTCCAGCCAGCCGTTGTCGAGTGAGGGTGATGGCCTGGAATACATAGGCCAGCTCGGAGGCCACTGTTGCTGGATCTCGGAGGCGCTCTAAATCCCGCTCCTCTCTTAATGGCTCTGGGAAGCTGGGGCCTTTGCCAGGCACCATGGTCACCTCCATGCCCAGTGCCTGAAGGGGAAAAAAACATCTGTGCTCCCAACCTGTAACTCCAGGAGAAAAGCTCTGTTAAGCCCATACCAGGAAAGAGGAAAAGGAGAGTAAACCTCAGCAAAACCATCTCTTCCAGCCTAAGTTTTTCCCACGTCCAGTGAGAATAAGGGTCCATCTTGAGCCTCACTGTCTATTCCCTTTTTCAATCATTCTGATTCCAGAATCAGGTTTGAGTGGGTACCTGGGGTACAACAAGGATGTCGGAGAAGATGATGGCAGCATCCAGCGGGAAGCGACGTAGTGGCTATAGGGAATAGAAGACAGGTTGCTAGATGGTGAGCAGAGGGCATAAATCCCTCCCCTCTTTTGTGGCCCCTCACCTGCAGAGTCAGTTCACAACAGGCCTCTGGGGATCGACAGGTACTGAAAAAGTCCTGGGCAGCCCGAGCTTCCCTAAACTCTGTAGACAAGGGATAAAAGACAGGGCTCAGCCTTGAAGAAACTCTATAGCTCTTCCCTGTGCCCCACAAACTTTTTGCCCTCCAGTTTTACCTAGATTCCCAGGCCCTGACCCTGACCTGGTAAGTAGCGGCCTGCCTGCCGCATGCACCAAACCGGAGTGTAGTCTGTGTCTTCTCCCCAGGCTGCTCGCAGGAATGTGTCATTCTTCAGCTCTGGGAAGCCCTGGGGTCTGGAGATGGGGGTTGAAGGTGGGAGGTTGGTGTCAGTAACCTAGGCTGAAAGTTGGGGAAGGCCCAGGTTCCTAAGGCGGATTCAGTCCAGCACCGTTATCTGCCTTCACCAGAGCAGCTCCCAAGCTGTGGCTCCCGGCGCACTTCGCCTCCTTTCTGCCTATCAGGTGGTGCACAAGACTACAAACACCCGCGCTGGGGCCTCTACCCTACCACAAGTCCCAGCTTCCCCGAGCTCAAAGCCACTGGAAAGACTGGCGAAGGCGGGCGGGGGAAAGCCCAAAAGGATAGTGGGAGGGTCTCTGGATCAGAAAAATCACAGAAACAGGGGAGTATGAGTGGGCTAGTTCCAGGTCTGGGGGCTAGTCCAAGGTGGGCTCAGAGTTGATGGTCCGGAAATAGGGGTCCTAATTGAGGATTAGAAAGTCCTAGCTGCGTCCCCTAAATGAAGGTCTGGGGGTCGCAGTCCGGCTAGGCGGACCCTGGGATGGTCTCAGGAATCCATGATCGGAGGGTTTTCGGGATCAGGACTCTGGTTCAGATTGACGTGGGACCCTGATTCCCAGGACTGTCCAGGGAAGGGGGTATAGGGACAGATCCATCAGGTGGAAGACCCAAGTCAGATGCTTCGCTGGCCGGACAGCGTGTGGTGCAGAGAACTCACCCGAACCCGTTCGCCTCCATGGTAAGATGTCTGTAACTTCGAGCCAGTCCCACTTCAACCTCGGTCTGAGCTGGCCCCGCCCCAAGCTCCGCCCCTCCCTGGACTGAGTCAAGGGGGTAGCCATGTTGGAAGTCACATGATCAGACTGTAGCTACCGCTACCCGGCAGTCCCGGCTGCTGCCTGGGGGGGACTACCGGCCTCGCTTAACCATAAAGTCGAGTGTAGCGACGCAGCTTAAAAAAAAAAAAGGAACTTTCCTCTAACTTACCGTTTACCGTGACTTGGGGAATTTGCCCTTCTCTGATGAGCTAGAAATCCCGAAGTCTCAGCCTAAGGTCTCACTTTCACTCCCATTGTCCATGTTTCTAATGGTCTGATGCCTGTCCAGCTAGGCATACAGTGGATTATGGAACCAAACTATACAGGAAACCGAAATAATTAAATATTTCTACTAAGGGCCTATAATAGGTACAAAAAGATAGCCTCTTCCCTTAAGAAGCTACAGACTGATGGGGGAAAAGAGAAATCAGCAATCAAAATAATGTTTTCAGGCCCTGGCTGGTGTAGCTCAGTGGATTGAGCATGGGCCTGCGAACCAGACAATCGCAGTTCGAATCCCAGTCAGGGCACATACCAGGGTTGCAGGTCAGTTCCCTGAAGGCCAGTTCCCAGCAGGGGACGCACAAAAGGCAACCATACATTGATGTTTCTCTCCCTCTCTCCTTCCCTCCCCCTCTAAAAAAAAATAATAATGTTTTCAGAGGAATTCTAGAAGCAACTAGCAAGAGCTCCTCACCTAACTAGGGGAAAGCAGTGAGGGTATTCCGAGCACAGGGAACAGCATGTGTAAAGCAAAGAGGCTAAAGAGCAAGTAGCTAGTATTATGAAACCCAGAATTAACCCTGGTGGAATTAAAGAGGCTGGAAATGTCTACAGAGTATAGGTCATGCAGGCCCTCATGCAGGCCCCTTGTGAGGTGTATTGGTTCGCTTTAACCTGTAGCAGTGGTACAGCATACACACAGCTTGAAGAGAAGGAAAGAGAAGCACTGTGTTCCTAATTTTCTAGTGAGAAAAAAGTGGAAAACTGTCAAAATTATATGGGATCATTTAATATTAATTTAGTGATAACTTCAATTATTTGAAAACTATATCAAAACAGAGTTTCCACCCAAGTGTTCATCAACAGTTGACTAGATAAACAAAATGTTGTATATACATTCAACAGAATATTATTCAGCCATAAGGTATTTAAGTTCTGATACATGCTACACTTTTGTATCATTATGCTTAGTGAATAAGACACAAGGGACAAATGTTGTAAGGTCCCACTCACATGAAAAATCTAGAGTAGGCAAATTCATAAGGCAGGAAGTAGATTACAGTTTGTTTACAAAGGTCTGGGAAGGAGACAATGAGGAGTTAATTGCTTAGAGGATACAGAGTTTCTGTTTGGAGTGATGAAAAAGTTTTGAAAATATATCGTTGTGCACTTAGAATGTATTAAAATGGCAAATTTTGTTATGTGCATTCTATCACAATTTTTTAAATTAATGTAATATGGGCCCTGGCCTGATAGCTCAATCATTTAGAGCATCTCATCTCCATATGCCAAGGTCATGGGTTCAATCCCAAGTCAGGGCACATACAAGAAGCAACCAATGAATGCATAAGTAAATTGCACAACAAATCAATGTTTCTCTCTCTCTCTCATCTTCCTCTCTCGCTCTAAAATCAATTAATTTAAAAATATTTAATTAATGTAATATAGCAGAAGCCATTGAATTGTACAGTTTAAATGGGTGAATTGAATGGTATGCGAATTATATTTAAATAAAATCTTTTTCTGAATGGGAGAAGGGGACAGTTTCTTTTTCTTCCGTGATTGTCCTTCACCAACAGCTCCTGTCTGTCTTTTTTGCCTCCTCCCTTCCCACCTAGGCTTCTCCTCTCTTTTGGTTCAGAACTGCCGGAAGACGCTGGATAATGACCACTAGTAGTATCCTGGGATTTGGATTAACAACCAGGATCAAGCCCGAGTAACGCAAGGCTCCTGTCAGTGTCAAGGGCTGGGGAGGAGGTTAGTCCCAAATATTGTAGTCTCACTGTCTCTAGGATAGGGAGCCCAAGAGGATGTTCATTTCAAAGATCCTTCTGGTTGTATAGTAGTATGACTTATTGGCAAGAAGGTAAAACAGGAGGCCAGGAGACCAGAAAAATGGGGTTGCAACGATCCAGCCTGGATAGGATAGTGGTTTGAATAACGGTGGTAGCCGTGGAGATAAAATGGTAGTAGAAATAGGGATAGCAAAGGGGAGATTGATAAGGAGAAACTACTGAACCTGCGTCTGTTTGGCTGAGTGGGAGGCACAGAGGTAGTTAACGTGCTTGAGGATTCGTGTACACAGGGCATTACAGCGACAGGTGCGCTTAGTCCAGAACTTACGGCGAAGGCTGGCCATAGGCGGGGCAGAGCTCAGTGGGAAGCTCAGTGAGAAGCTCTGTCCACCTTCCCTGTCGCTGCTCCGAGAGCCGGGTCGCCCCTGGGCTACCCTCTGCCACGTCGCCATGGCAGGCCCGGGCCCGGGTGCGGCGCTAGAGACCCCACGACAGCTACTGGGTCGAGTCCGCTTCCTGGCGGAGGCAGCGCGGAGCCTCCGCACCGGACGGCCGCTCCCGGCGGCGCTGGCTTTCGTGCCGCGCGAGGTTCTCTACAAGCTTTACAAGGACCCGGCTGGACCGTCGCGTGTGTTGCTGCCGGTGTGGGAGGCGGAGGGCCTGGGGCTCCGCGTGGGAGCTGCGAGCCCGGCCCCCGGTACCGGCTCCGGGCCCCTACGCGCTGCCCGCAACAGCATCGAACTCCGGCGCGGCTCCTGCGTGCGCACCACCGGCGAGGAGCTGTGCAATGGCCACGGGCTCTGGGTGAAGCTGACCAAGGTGTGCCCTGGCTTGCCCTGGGCCTTGCAAAAGACACTCGGGGCCTGGAAAGCCCCTGGCTGTTCCCCTCTCCTCCCTCTATTGAGGTGGCATTGCATTCAGTGCCCTTTGCCTTGGGTTGGGCAGGGCAGGCCCCTGGACATGGGCAGTTTCCCTGACACCTGCCCCCATCTGACGCATCCCTGCAGGAACAACTGGCGGAGCACCTGGGCGACTGCGGGCTGGAGGAAGGCTGGCTGCTGGTGTGCCGCCCGGCAGAAGGCGGGGCCCGCCTCGTACCCATAGACACTCCCGACCACCTCCAGCGACAGCAACAGCTCTTTGGAGTGGACTACCGCCCGCTGCTCAGGTCTTGTACTTGGAGGGGCGGGGCTCACTGTCAGTTGGCTGGGGCCCCTAGAAGTTGGAAAATGGTCTGGCACCGCCCATTAGGTGGGGGACCGAAGGAAGGCTGGGTTCAGAACAGGAAGGGGCGGAGCCTGAAGGAGCTGGGGTGGGGCTTCTGCTGGTGTGGTTTGGAGCAGATAGAACTCTGCATAAGGTTCCAGGCCTTGGGCGGATTGTCCAGCAGCCTCCTGGTGTCTCCCCCATTACACCCCGTCCCCACACTCTCTGCCCACAGGTGGGAACAGGTGGTAGACCTTACATATTCACATCGCCTGGGATCCAGGCCTCAGGCAGCCGAGGCATACACGGAGGCTGTACAAAGGCTACTGTGAGTGAGCTTGGGTGGGATGGGGAGGAAGGAGCTCCAGGTCTGGGACCGACCTAATTAGGGACTTGGGGTTGCTTAGCTATGTGCCCCCGACGTGGACCTACGAGTGCGACGAGGACCTGATCCATTTCTTGTACGACCACCTGGGCAAGGAGGATGAGAACCTGGGTAGCGTGAAGCAGTATGTGGAGAGCATAGACGTTTCCTCCTACACGGTGGGTGCTGGGACTCCTCCCACCCCCCAGCAAGACGTAGTCACATCTTGCTAGATCCAGAACCCGCACCTCTAGATGGGGGCTAAACCTGAATCCCCACAGGCCAGACACAGTCCAGCCCCCTCATCTCGGAAATCCTATAGGAACCCTTAGATAATTACACCTACAACACAGATCCACTCTTCTCTCTCATGTTCTCTGACCCAAAGCACACTCCCAGCGCAGGGAATGGGGGTGGGGGGGTGAACACCGATCCCACCTCTCTACCCTTCCCAGGAGGAGTTCAATGTGTCCTGCCTGACAGACAGCAATGCAGACACGTACTGGGAGAGTGATGGATCCCAGTGCCAGCACTGGGTGCGGCTTACCATGAAAAAGGGCACCATCGTCAAGTGAGTGGGCTCCAATAGGGCAGGTGGGTGAACCGCATGTCCGTGAGCGTAGGAGACCCATGTGCTTACTCTGCCCCGCTAGGAAGCTGCTAATCACAGTTGATACCACAGATGACAACTTTATGCCTAAGCGGGTGGTGGTCTATGGGGGCGAAGGGGACAACCTGAAGAAGCTGAGCGACGTGAGCATTGACGAGTGAGTAAGCTGGCCTGGGTGGGAGGTGGGGCATGATCCTAGCAATTGGGCCTGGCCCGGCTTGGAAGGTTGAGTGAGACCTCAGTGGTCCCTGAAGGCAAGAGATATCCAAAGTGCCTCACGTCTGTTTCCTCAGGACCCTGATCGGGGATGTCTGTGTCCTAGAGGACATGACTGTCCACCTCCCAATCATCGAGATCCGCATCGTCGAATGCCGAGGTGAGGCCTAAGGCTATAAGGAGGGAAAGGGAGCCCCATTATCTGGAGGAGGGCTAGCTGGCAGTGGGTGTGGAGAAAAGGGGATGGGCTTGACGTTGAGATGAAGGTGACAGCTAAACTAACTCCAGGATTTGAAGCTTTGGGGCCTGAGCCAGGAGGAAGCTACCAGGTATAGACCTGCCTTAAAGCCAAAGAGATTTTTAGGCTCACCTGGAAGGGGACTGAGTTGGGACCCTCAGGCATTACAGCAGTTATAGTGGTGGATGGAAGACCCAACAAAAAATATAATAATCAGAAATAGGTGAGTAGAAGGGGGATCTCAAAGGTCCCAAGGGTCTAGGGACGAAAGGCTAAGCGCTAAGGAGACATTCTTTCCGAGGGCCAAGGAGGCAACAGGCACAGTAAGTGACCTCACTCTGACTTTTCCCCCAGATGATGGGATTGATGTGCGTCTTCGAGGGGTCAAGATCAAGTCCTCAAGGCAGCGGGAGCTGGGGTTGAATGCCGACCTGTTCCAGCCCACCAGCCTGGTGCGATATCCACGCCTGGAAGGCACTGACCCGGAAGTACTATACCGCAGAGCCGTTCTCCTGCAGAGGTAGCTGTGGTCCTGGACTTGCCAGTTTTCCCCTTCCCCTGTCCTGAGCTTTATATGTATGTGTGGAGGAGATCCCCAAGGTCTTATACTGTAAGCTGTTCAACTTCAAGTGTCAGAGTAGCCCCTGGGCGCCGGTTGCTCCTATACCTGTGTGTTGGTGACTGAGGGGACATTGCATCCCTGCCAAACACTTTAGCTGCAGTTACTTTTACCCACCCACCCCAGATTCATAAAGATCCTAGACAGCGTCCTACACCACCTGGTACCTGCCTGGGACCACACGCTGGGCACTTTCAGTGAGATTAAGGTGAGTCTGGTCCAGCCAGTGCTGGTCTCGGCAGTGGGCTCCCCCATTCTGCTTGTGCTATTGTTCACTCTTTAGCAGAGAGTTCTTAAAACCTACTCTAGCTAGGCCTGGACCTTTGCTGGGCTCTGGGTACATGAGAAAAAAACTGAACGTGAATAGTCAGAATCTAGCCTTTGGGGAGCCAACCCTCAGATAGTGAGTGTGTGAGGTCCACAAGGGCTGGGGGAGGAAAGGTGACAGCATGGATGGGACAAGTTGCATAAAAGGTACATACAGGAGTTATAGCAACTCCAGATGACGTGAGAGAGACATACTAGCAGCATGTAGATGACCTGATTGTGGAATGGCGATGAAGCCCAGAGGGGGTGGGCGGGAAGCAGGCCCTGGTAGCAGAGGGCACTGTGAGGACGACGGTGAAGCAGGGATTTTATTCCAGGTCAGTGTATGCATTGGAAGGGTCTTAAGTAAGGTAATGACAAAGGTGGCTAATTTTGTTTTAGAAATCTCCTCCTGGTGGCTGGACTAAGGGAGGGTCTGGGACCAACGACAGGAATGGACTAGGCTTGGACTGGAATGGTGGCATTGGGTCTAGGCATAGAGGAAGCTTCCAGGGACTGGACACAGGCTGACTGCCTACCAGTCCTGCTCTGGCCACCTTTTCTCACCAGCAAGTGAAGCAGTTCCTGCTGCTGTCACACCAGCGGCCAGGCCTCGTGGCCCAGTGCCTGCGTGATTCAGAGAGCAGCAAGCCCAGTTTTATGCCACGCCTGTACATCAACCGGCGCCTTGCCATGGAACACCGTGCCTGCCCCTTAAGGGACCCTTCCTGCAAGAACGCTGTCTTCACCCAGGTCTGGATTCCTGGGGTCGTACTGAGGGAGGGTCAGTAAGGGGCTTAGGAGGCTGGGCCAAAAGGGGCCTGAGCAAGGTCTTTGGGCCAGAGTGGAGCCAGGTCCCGACACGGACTTTGCTGCAACTCCCTCCTCTTTTCCCCATCCCAGGTTTATGAAGGCCTCAAGCCCTCCGACAAGTATGAAAAGCCCCTGGACTACAGGTATGGCCTCAGGGTAAGGGACTTTCTCAGAGCAGACATGTACACATGTACACCCACACGCTGCCTGGGGCACAGGGCACCCCTCATCATTACCCCTCTGTAGCCCCACTCCTGGCTGACGTCTGGGCTGGGGAATCGTCCCAAGCCCTGGCCCAGCATGATGACAGAGGTCCACCCCTATTTACAGGTGGCCCATGCGCTATGACCAGTGGTGGGAGTGTAAATTCATTGCAGAAGGCATTATTGACCAAGGTGAGGTCCTGAAGGAGGGTAGTAAGTATCCTGCCCTAGTTAGAACGGTAGAGGCTTCTCAGGTCACCAGCCGACCAAGCTAGGGGACCTGCTTTATTATTCCCATCATGTGGACTGGAGCTCTCGATTGCCCCAGCTGAGGGCATATCTCTGTCATTTCAGGGGGTGGCTTCCGGGATAGTCTGGCAGACATGTCAGAAGAGCTGTGTCCCAGCTCGGCAGACACCCCTGTGCCCCTGCCTTTCTTTGTGCGCACGGCTAACCAGGTAATCTCCCACTCCTGCCTCCCAAGTTGTTTCTGCTGTTTTGTCTCTTCAAGCCTTGCAGGTACCGGGCTGAGCTACAGAGGGGGCAGAGGGGGATCTGAGTTGCCCTGGGCAGCCTCTGGGCACACAGGGGACGGGGAGCCATTATGCATTCAGAGGGATCCCTCAGAGCCCCCAGTGGAGCATGTTCAGGGAACAAAGTAGGTCCATCCCTTGCTGTGCTGACAGCTCTGTCTTGGGGGCAGGGCAATGGCGCAGGTGAGGCCCGGGACATGTATGTGCCCAACCCCTCCTGCCGAGACTTTGCCAAGTACGAGTGGATTGGACAGCTGATGGGGGCTGCCCTTCGGGGTAAGGAGTTCCTGGTGAGTAGCCTAGTCTGCACTCCATCAGACCAGCCCTGGGTTCTGGAAGGAAGAAGGGCCAGCCAAGCCTGGGCAGCTCAGGATGAGGAGACATTAGTGGATACTTGTCCCACAGGTCCTGGCTCTGCCTGGTTTTGTGTGGAAGCAGCTGTCTGGTGAGGAGGTGAGCTGGAGCAAGGACTTCCCAGCCGTGGACTCTGTGCTGGTGAGCAGGGGTGGAGGCAGTGTTCCCCGGCCCAGCTGCTGCAGGTTGCTGTGCCCAGGGCTGTTGTCCTGAACCTCCTCTCACCATATACACGCTCCCTCTTCAATCACATCTACTCCCGTGGTTTCAACTGCTGCCCATGTTCTGGTGACTCCTAAACCTTCACCTCCAGCCCCAGCCTGTCTCCGAAGCCCGGAGCCATAGTGCACCTGCCTCTGCTGGACATCTGCCCCGGGACGCGCCTCCAGTTCAGCACACGCTCGGTGTCCCCGGTCTACTGCTCTCTGGAGCTCCCTGTCTCAGAATGGCACTGCCACCCACCCTCTCCCCTGCCAAGACCCTCAGGTTCATTCTTCACTCCTCTTTCTTCCTCACCCCCCTCACTCTGTCACATCTCCTTCTGGAATCAGGTTTTCCCATCTCACTACTATACCCCTGGTTCAGGCCACCTTCCTTTCTGACCAAACCACCCCCTACAAAGCCAGCATCCCTGTCTGTTCTTACCTGCCTATCTCCAGCGGCCAAAGTAATTCAGTTCACACTCCTCATTAACCCTTCAGTGGCTCTGCCTTGGGCTCAAAATAAAATGCAGAATCCAGAAAGCCCTACATGGCCTATGTCTATGTGGTTCGCATTCAGGTTCCAGCCAAATAGATTCCTTGGGTCTTCTGTTCTTTCCACCTTTTCCCAAAATCCTCTTTCCTAAATTCCTTACAGCCCAACCAAGTCCCAGCCATCCTTTGGGTCTCAGTGTAAATGCCATTCCCTCCAAGACACCTGTCCTCCAGGACTCCAAGCCTGATTAAATGCAGCCTTGATGATTTCAAAGCCCTTGTACTGATCCCCTCACTTCCCCCATGGCCCTGCATGGGGACGTCCTTGCCTGGCTGTCTGTCCTGCTTTCCTGTGAGTATCTTGAGGAAGAACAAGGACTGTTTCCACAATGAAAAACTGACCTTCATGCTTCTATCTAACCCCTAGGTGAAGCTCCTGGAAGTGATGGAAGGAATGGACAAGGAGACATTTGAGTTCAAATTTGGGAAGGAGCTAACATTCACCACAGCGCTCAGTGACCAGCAGGTGGTAGAGCTGATCCCCGGGGGTGCAGGCATTGTGGTGGAATATGAGGATCGTCCCCGCTTCATCCAGCTGGTGCAGAAGGCCCGGCTAGAGGAGAGCAAGGAGCAGGTACTGCCCAGGGGCCAGAAGAACAGAGAACTTCGGACAACTTCTAGTAGCCAAAGCCCAGCCTGACAGGACACTAGCACCCAATCCCAAGAATCCTGGCCCCCACCCTCCCTCTGCCCCACATCCCTGCTAATCAGCAGAGGACCAAGATACCCCCAGTGCTGAGCAAAGACCGCATCCCGCATTATCTCCGTCGGTGGAGATACACACCGAGCCCCAAACACACCGAGCTGGGAGTTGTGTCCTCTTCCCCAACCAGGCCTTTCCCTCCCACCAGGTGGCAGCCATGCAGACAGGTCTGCTGAAGGTGGTGCCGCAGGCTGTGCTGGACTTGCTGACCTGGCAGGAGTTAGAGAAGAAGGTGTGCGGGGACCCAGAGGTCACTGTGGACGCTCTGCGCAAGCACAGTGAGTGTGGGGCAGGGCAGGGCAGCACCGGGGTAGAGCTTAAGCGCTGTGTCTGTCGGGACGCAAGAATGAATTCTGGCTTTGTCACCACCAGTCCGGTTTGAGGACTTCGAGCCGTCTGACACTCGGGTGCAGCATTTCTGGGAGGCACTGAACAACTTCACCAACGGTCAGTGGGAGAGGGCAGAGTGCTACCTGGGGCTGACTGCACTTGCGGGCCCCTGCGGCAGGCTGGAAGTGCGGACACCGATTTTCTTTTCATCCAGAGGACCGCAGTCGCTTCCTGCGCTTTGTCACAGGCCGCAGCCGGCTGCCCGCGCGGATCTACATCTACCCGGACAAGCCAGGGTGAGTGCGGAGGCCAGGTCCAAAGCGGGCAAGGTCCAAAGGGGCTGTGGCCGGCCTTCTGCCTAGCCCCACACACGAAAACATGTCAGACCCCTGCCCTGTGCCCCTATAATTCTTTCTGATCTGTGGCCACTCCACAGACCACAGACGCGAGACACCACAGACGCGCTGCCCGAGTCTTCCACCTGCTCCAGCACCCTCTTCCTACCGCATTATGCCAGGTGGGTTTCCTAGGTTCGAGCCCAGAGTGGAGAGCGGGAGAAAGGTAACGTGCTAGGGTGGATGAAGTACTGAACTGTACGAATTGGAGCCCCATCGCCCCTGGAAGTGATGGGGGGGCTCTGTACCTGACACTGACCAACTCCCCGCCTCCACCCCCACCCAATCGCAGTGCCAAAGTGTGCGAAGAGAAGCTCCGCTATGCAGCTTACAACTGCGTGGCAATCGACACCGACATGAGTCCTTGGGAGGAGTGAGTCGGCGCCAGGGGGCAGCCCTGGGCCAGCAGTATCCTGCTCAGCCTTGCCTGGGACGAGACACCTCACCTAGACCAGCTGGGGTCTGCACTCCTGCTCTGGGCATGAGCTGATGCATTCAGCAAAAGCCGCACTCACTCGGGGTTACTCGTGGGTTGCCCCTGGTGACTCAGCCCCGCAGATGCTACGCGTGCTGGGGCTTGCGGAAGTGCTGGGGCTTGCTTCCCCCGTTACTTAGCCTTTGTGGGAGGGAACCTTCCACAAGCCCAGTATAAGCTGCCAGGCCTGAGTTACTTGAAGGAAGCCTTCTAACTGCTTACCCACCACGGACTTTGCTTCAAATTTTGGCTCCTCTTTTTTTTTTCAATTTGTTTTTCTCTGGTTCAGCCTGGACTCGAAACTAAAAACCTAAAAACCGTAGGGTGGTGGAGACTCCTCCCCAAACAAGGTGTCAGGGATGGATAGGGAGTGATGATGGTCCTTCCCCTTAGTCACCTGCCCCGGGAATAAAGCAACAACTGAGCACCTCTCCCTCATTTACTGCTCTTTTCCTCCTCTCCCTCCATACCCTTGACGTGAGCTCCCTCCTCCCTTCCTCCCACATAGTCCTAGCTGACAAGTGCTACTGCCTCCCCTGGGTCAGAACCTACATCTACTCAACATTAAATCTTCACTGCCACTAGCGCCCCGCATCAGTCACTTCGGCATTACTGCCAGCCTGACTCCCCTTCTTCTGTCTCACTCCCGAGATTCTGCACAAGTTACTGCTAGTTATTTCCTCTCTGAAATCTTTAATAGCTCCTCTGTACCCAACTCTAAAATAAAGCCTGGACTTTAAATTAAACCTACTTCTAGGCTGTATGCATGTCCCTGCCCCACCTCTCCCTCCCTTCAGGGCCTCCACGACACTCCACCAAAAAACGTCTTGCACGTGGGAAAGTTGAATAAATGGCTGAATTCACTCCTTTAGAATGTCTTTATTGGTCTCCTGAGTGATGTTAGAGAAGGCTTTTCCAGGACTTCACAGTCCTGCTGGGAGCCATGGAAATGTCCGTCAAGTGGGAGCGGTGGGCTTCTTAGGGGCATACATTAAACCTGGAGCTGAGCAGGGAAATAAGGACCCTGCTGCCCAGAAGGGAGGGGTTGCCTGGCATCATCTGGGGTGTGGCGATTTGGGGATGGGAGCCCTCCTTCAGGAACCAAGTAGACAGAAGAATCTGGTATCAGGGAGGAAGGACAAAGCCTGAGGTGGCTGGTAAACCACCCAGGTCAGGATTTTGACAGCAGAGGAGGCAGCAGCATGGCTACCCACCCCCCACTATGCCGCCAGCTGCCAGACAGCTAAGGTGCAGTCTCAAGAACAAGCACCCAGTGAGAGGAGTGCGTATACGGTCCCCTGGCTCTCACAGCGGGCAGTCACCCTCACAAGGGGTTCCTGGCGGGGTGGCAAGCACCGGAGTCACTCCCCACTCGCTCCTCTGGGGCGCGCCCTGCCGTGACTCCCACTCAGCTCTGCTCTTCCCAGCAAGCTCCCGCCGCCTCGTGTCCACCAAACAAGCACCCCTTCCCCTTTTCTGGGAGAGACCTCGCCAGCGCCAACTTGCCAGAGGCAGTTCATTTCTGTGTCTGTTACGAGCCACAGGAGTTTCCAGTCCCTCTTTTAACAAGCTGGACTTGCACTCGTATTTTGTAGCATGCTTTTCATTTAATCATTCACTCATTCATTCAGTGAATACATCAAGCACCTATTAAGGCACCATACCAGGTGCAATAAATCAAATAGCTAGAGACAATCCTTACCCTCTGGAGATTCCAATGGGAGAGACAGTAAACAAACACTGGCACAAACAACATTTAACAACGTGTGTGTGAGAACTCCAAAGGAGAAGTGAGGGGCATTGTCAGAGGGCAGAAGAGGATGACTCTAACCAGCTGGACTCTCAGTGGATGCCAAATCCCGACAGAGAACAACTGGCCCAAAGGCCAGTGGAGAGCAGGCAGAGTCCCACCTTACTGTGGTGTGGAGGAGAGAAGAGACGCCAGCCTTCGAGGGCCGTTTTAGGGTTTTACAATGAGTAGCCCAGAGGGCGTCAAGCAAGTGAGAAGCATGATTAGACCTGGCTTTGGCAGTTGTGTAGAGAAGGAACTGAGAGGGAGACTCTGGAAGCAGGGAGTAATCCAAGCAGGAATTGATGTTTGCCGACACCATTTTTATCGACCATATGCATTATTATATTGTAAGGAATTTTGATACTGTTTATTCATAAAATCACTTCATCAAATTGTCAGGAGGTATCTATTTTCACTCCCGTTAGTGCTTGTTTCCTAAATTCTTACCAGTCTTGGGTATTAACACTTAAAAATATTCCGATGTTTTACTGTGCTGAAAATAGTAGGATTGATTTAATCTTCATTGCTTTACTTACTGTATTGAGCAAATATTTTTCCTCTTTATAAACCACCCTTTAAGTATTTTTGTCCATTTTCATGTTGGTTTGATTTTACTTTTCTTATTGATTGATGACCATCTTGACATCGCACTAAAACAGTAGGTACGGAGACAAGGCACTGTGCTAAGAGCTGCACATCTGTTATCTTGTTTTACCTTCCGAGCAACCCTATGAAATAAATACTATTATTATGCCCGTTTCCAGATGAGAAACCGAGAGCAAAGGTGCAATAAGTGACTTGCCCTGGGTTTCATAAATAGTACATAATCAATGAAACCAGAAATCAGATGGTGGTCTGCGGGCTCCAAAGCCTGCTGATCGCGGCAATTTAGGTGCTGAAATTACGCTCACCCTTTTTTGTGTCAGGTGTTGTATGTTTTCCCAGTCTGTACTTTGCCATTTAATTTTATATATATTCTCTCGTAATGTACAAAATTTTTAATTTTTATGAATTCAGAATCTTTATGGAAGAAACCGTTTATTGGATGTATACCATAGGAAGGCAATATAGTACATTAGTTAAGCACACATTCTCTAGAGTCAGCTTGGCTGTATTCAATCCTAGCTTTACCATGTCCTTGCTAGTAACCAGTGTGTGTATAAGGCCTCCTCGTTTTGCACAGTACAGTAACGCCAAAACTGTAAAAATGACCCTGCAGGTTGAAACCAGATCTTAATAATCAATGAGAGAGATTACCATTGTTCTGTGACCTTAAAATTTTTTGTCGACATTAAAAATTCGCTCACTGTCAATTATTAATGTATAGGGAAGTGAAAAGATAGTAAAACTAATGTTTATTTAGTACACTGTAATCTGAAGCATTTAGAAAAATGGAGAATTCGATTTTTTCTTTGGAAAGCACTTACAGAGAATAGTTTGAACAGTGCTTGCCTGTTTTTTCCTGTCTGATAACACGAAGCAAGCGTCTTCACTCCGCCTTGATGAACTGCCATTCTCCTTTTTGAATTTGGATCAGCTCTCAGCATGTTATTCTTTGTGCTTTCAACTCCATGAAATATCTCTGGGAATTCCCTTCATGTGAAGTTTTTTGCTGGCTTCACTTCCCCGGAACAGCTTCATCTTTTTATCACAAGCACTTCCCTCATTTATGCAGATGAGGTTGCCTTCCACACGCTCCTCTGGCTGCGACTCTGCTCTTTTGTGATGGCAGCGTCCTCGGCATCCCCATGATCGGCTCTTTCTCCTGTTACTCCGTTTATGTTCAATCTGAATTTTACGTCCAGCATTATCTCCTTTTTCCTCTTTTTTTTTTTTTTTTTTTGCTACACTTTCATTTTGTTGAACAATTCTCAATTACTCTTTTTTTTTTTAAATGTCATGGGTTTATCACTGGAGACAGGAAAGCAATACACCACATTCTTTGCCGTCTGCGTCTGAACTGGAGCTGTGTGGTGACTGAAAGGAGCAACATGATTCACTGCTCATGGCGAACATCCAAAAGTCGATTCTGGTAATTGTGATGGTATTCTCATTGCTTTAGGGAGGAAGTGATTTTTGGAGGACCACCATTTCCACTGATGTCACCTGTTCCTTTTGTATTTGCTTCTAAATTTATGAGAAAGTTGTAGAAAACTTTAGATGAGATACGCGTCCCAAGTTTCGATAGCCTTTATTAAACTCCAAGGCTTTACAGCTGTCAGTGTGGTGTTCACCCTCTTTGTTCCTTCTCCCTGCCTACTTTTCCTTATTCCCACAGTACTTATCACCTTTAATCTATTGGACAATTTATTCTGTCATTTACACTGCTTCATAATTTATGCTGCCTCTGTCTGCTAGGATGAGGGCCCGATCTTTTTTTGTTCACTAATATATCCCAAGAGCCTAAAACCGTCCTTGACACTTCGTAGTCACTCGATAAATCATTGTTCAATAAATAAGTGAACGGTGGCCCATAAACCATACTTTCCCATCGTAAAACAAGGAAATAAGCCATTTGCAAAGTTTTGTTATCAATAAGGGTGGGGAAAATCAGCAAACTGGTTAAATTACTCATATTTAAAATTGACCCATTAGCTCAAAGCAATGATTTTCAACTTGTGTGACACAATGCTCTTTTAAATATTCACCTGAGGATATGTATTGACTTTAGAGACAGATACAGAAACATCAATGTGAGAAACATCCATCAGTTGTCTCTTGTGTGCACCCCGACCCCCGACTGAAGATCGAACCCACTACCTGGGTGTATGTCCTAACTGGAAATCAAACCCATGACCTTTTGTGGTATATGGGATGCTGTTTCAGACAACTAAGCCACCCCACTTCGGCCAGAATTTTTTAAATATGCAATACCCAGCTACTTAGGGGCACTAACCTTTTTAAACCCTTAGGTTGTCAAAGAAAAAATGACAACAGCCAACACAATAGCCATCCAGTGTGAATGAATCAAAATTATACCTATTTTTTGCCACGTCAGCAAAAACTAGTATATATCTTGTGGTGTGCCATGGAATTTTAGTAATTTATGTGTTCTGTGAGATGAAAAAAAGGTTGAAAATCACTGGTGTAGAGCATAAATGTTTAGATTCTGGTCTTTAAAACCAACAATAAAAATTCCGTGTGCTTGAAAGGAAACAGTGAAGTCCTGACTAATGAAGGATCTTCCCAAGCTCTGTCTGTAGACCCCGTAGCGTCACTTGCTCTCTAACTTACCATGAATCTATTAGGCAACCGCTGGGCCTGTGTACAGAAATAAGGCACAAATATTTTAGTACCTGCCACTGGCTGCCAAAGTAGTTTCTTTTTCTTTTTTGTCTTTTACTTGCCCTCTAAAAATAATGATTCCCTTCCCCATTGAGAAATCCACAGACAAATGGAGTAGATGAATATTGTGGCATGGCCAGCCAGTACCCAGAGAGACCTCTTGCAGGCAGACCATGGGAAGAGTTTCTGAGCCAACACCCTTTGAAAGGTTTCTTTTGTCTCCCACAGTTCAAATAGACCTTTAGAGCTTGACTTCTTTTCTTCATCCTTACCCAAGAATATTTTCATTGGTCTTAGAGAGAGAGAGGGGAAAGAGAAAACCATCAATGTGAGAAAGAATCATCAATCAGTTGCCTCTCATATACACCGCAAAAGGGGATCAAACCCACAGCTTAGTATGTGCCCGGTTTGGAATCAAACCCACAGATTTTTGGTGTATGGAATGACGCTCCAACCAACTGAGCCATGCAGCCAGGACTAGAGCTTGAGTTTCTTAAATGATTCCCCCACCACATACAAACACAGGCACACAAATGTCCCAGAGCAGAAGACATGCAAGCAGGAAACAAACATAGGGAACATCTTGTGTTCAATAAACATTTATTAAGTACTTCCCATGTGATTAATAAATACAAATAAATAACAAGCATAAGGTTAGGCATGAGAGATAATAATAAGGATTGATTTGTAAGAAGACATATTGAGGTGAAAAGGTATCATTGACCCTGGCCCTTGGCCCAGTTTCCCCACCACCAAATGGAAGACCAAGGGAAAATTTATGAAGAGTTTCAAATTCACTCACTATTATTTACTTAGCATGTCCCAGGTCCTGTTCTAGGAGCTGTCCTGTCCTCGAGAGAACAGCAAGTAAGATACAGCCTTTGTCCTCCAAGGGTCCCCCTGTAACAGGACAGGGAAAAGGGACGACAGTTCTTCGTGGTGAGTGCCACAAGGTGAGTCTTGGAAACAGCAGGGACAGAAGGGAGGAGCTGGTAGGGCAGCAGTTCTTAAAGTGGGCTCTGTGGACCCTGCAGTCCCAGAGACACTTTCAGGGTATCTGTCAGGTCAAGACTATTTTCGTGATAACACCCAAACGTGGTTTGCCTCTTTCCCTGCATTGATATTTACACTGATGGCGCAAACGCGGTGATGGGTGAAAACTGCTGGTGCTTTGACATGAGTCAGAGCTGTGATACCAAACTGTACTAACAGTCATGGTACTCTTCCTGCCACACACTTGCAATAAAAATAACAATAAAGCTAAGTTCCACTTAAGAATGCGTTTGACAAAGCAATCAAATAATTTCACTAAATCTTGGTCCTTGGGTACACATCTGCTAATACCCTGTGTGATGAGACCGGAAGGACGCATGTCAACACTCACGTGCACACCAAAGGGATGCGATGACTGTCTCCAGAAGAAGCACCTGTGTGAGCCTTTGATTAGTGAACTATGGCTTTTTTCATAGAACACTATATTTACTTGAAAGAACAATTAACAAACTATGGCCAACAAACTATCAAAATAAAGGAAGGCCCTTCAAGGAATACCACTAACAGTAGTTGTTGCCAGTGATAATGTTTGAGCTTTCAGAAGAAAATCAGAAGTTTGGAAAACTTGCATCTGTCCTTTAAAGGTTGCCAGCTTTCCAACATTTAATGATTTTCCTGATGAGATTAGTGGTGACATTAACACATGTGATTTCAAAGTGAGAATGTTATACTGTTGTACAAAATGTTCATTAATATAATGACTCTAAATTGTAACTCATCTTTACAAACTACCAGGTATTGAGTTTTGGTGTAGTATCAGAGAAGAATACCAACAACTACCTGACAAACCTACTAAAATATCCCTTTTCCGTTACCTATCTGTGTGAGATCAGGTTTTCATCATCTAATTCACCCAAAACAATATATCGGAACTTACAGGAAAATCCAACTGTTTTCTACTTAGTCAGACATTAAAGAGATTTGTAAAAGCAAAACCAAGCCTGACCCATGTGGCTTAGTCAGGTGGAGTGTCGTCTAGGAACTGAAAGGGTTTGGGTCTGATTCCTGGTCGGAGCACATATGCAGGTTGCGGGTTTGATCCTATCGTGGTGGATAGGGTCCCCAGTCCAGGTGCATACAGGAGGCAACGATTGATGCTTCTCCCTTGCATGTTTCTCCTTCCTCTCTCCTGCCTCTCTCTCTAAAAGCAGTGAAAAAATGTCCTCAGGTGAAGGTTAAAAAAATTTTTTTTACATAAGGATAAAACCATGACATTGTTCTCAGTAAATATTTTTTGAAAACATAGTTGTATGTTTTCATTAAAATGTCACTTTTTAATATGGCAACTATCAATAAATATAATCCATATAAACTAGTTATCTGTGGGTCCCAATAATTTTTAAGGGTGGAAAGGGTCCAGAGAGCCAAAAGTTTAAGAACCACTGCCCCAAGGGAATGCTTTAAAGTGAGTTTAAATGAAGCAATCCCTCAACTACTTTTCCTCAACTAGAGGAGAAACTCCTCTAGTTCTCTGAAAACATTTGCTAGTTGAAACATGAGCATTTAAAACACTAGATGTGGGGTTGAATGCTGTTCTTTTTCCAATTCTACTTCTTAGAGTTTATTAGAGTGACATTGGTTAATAAGATTATATAGGCTTCAGGGATGCAATTCCATAACACATCATCTGTGTATTATAGTGTTCACCACCCCAAGTCAAATCTCCTTCCATCAATCACCATTTATCTCCCCCTTACCCTCTCTTCCCTCCCCCACCCCACTTTCCCTCCAGTAATTATCATACTGGGGTGTCTGTGAGGGGATGTTTGTTTTGTTTTTGTGTAATCCCTTCACCTTTTTCACCCAGTCCCCCACCCCCTCCCCTCTGACAGCTGTCAGTCTGTTCTCTGTATCTCTGAGTCCGTCTCTATTTTGTTAGTTTATTTTGTTCATTAGATTATACATGTGAGTGAAATCATATGGTATACATATTTCTCTGACTGGCTTATTTCACTTAGCATTATACTATCCAGGTCCATCCATGCTGTCGCAAAGGGTACGATTTCCTCCTTTTTTACGGCTTAGTAGTATATCATTGTATAAATGTCCCAAAGCCTTTTATCCACTCATTTAATAATGGACATTTGGGCTGCTTCCAAATCTTAGCTATTGTAAATAATGCTGCAGTGAACACAGGGGTGCATATTCTTTTAAATTAGGGTTATGGGATTCTTTGGCTATATTCCCAGAAGGGGAGTCACTGGGTCATAAGGAAGTTCATTTTTACTTTTTTGAGGAAACTCCATACTGTTTTCCACAGTGGCTGCACCAGTCTGCATTCCCACCAACAGTGCATCCGGGTTCCCTTTTCTCTGCATCCTCATCAATACATGTTTATTTATTTATGTGTTTTTAAATTTTATTTATTTTCAGAGAGGGGAAGAGAGGGAAAAAGAAAGAGAAACACTGATCGGTTGCCTCTCATGCACCCCCAACCAGGGACCTGGCCCACAACTCAGCCGTGTGCCCTGACCAGGAATCAAACCAGAGACCTTTCATTTTGCAGAGTGATGCCCCACCCACTGAACCACACCAGTCAGGACTGTTTGTAGATTTATAGGTGATGGCCATTCTGACAGGTGAGGTGATATATCACTGTGGATTTAATTTGCATTTCTCTGATTAGTGACATTGAAGAATGTTGTTCTTATTTTACAACTAGTTCTTACCTCAAAAGTATGATATAATTCCAAAGGCTCCTGCTTGCTTGAGCTTATACCGTGGAGAGCGAGAATCTTGCTGCCAAAGGAAAGAGTCAAATTTTAGGCCTCTCGTGGCCAAATCAATCACTCTGTGGCTTGCTTTTACCAACAAACTCAGTGTTATAATTGAGTTAAAATAAATAATTATTCAATAACTTATCACAAGCATTATAAAGTGAAGGAGAGGCAGTTCAAGGATGAGGCTTGGTTTTATGGATATGGCCTCCGGTCTTTCTTTTTAGTAGGACCAAAGCTGAGTTTCTATTCTTCTGGCTAAAAGTCTGGGAAAAATTATAAGACCTGTCTTTCTTATTGAATATTGTATCTCCAGCATAGTAGGCACTCAGTAAATACTGTGGAATGACTCTGCCTCCTAACTGGCAGGGTGCTAAAGCAACTCAACATTTAAGAGACAGATATAAAAGGAGAGTTTCCAAAGGATTAAAATATTGCAGGAATATGTGGGAAAGAGAGAAAGACCATTGTTGCAGTTTCTACTGCAACTTAACAAACCACCCCAAAATTTACTGCTTAAAACAATCATTTTACTACGTCTCACAATCTCACAAACTGTTGGAGTTGTCTAGACTCAGGCGTTTGTGGCCTTTCATGCAGTTGCCGCCTCTTAAGTGGTCTCCCTGCTTCCAGTCTATTAACACTGCACAGTGATCCTTCCAAAAACTGTCATATTAAGTCCCTCCTCTACTTAATTCAAGGTTCTCACAAAGGCCTACAAGACCCACAGGATGTGAACTCTCCACATCCTCCCCCATTGCCTCTCTAAACTCCTGTGCCATTATTCACTTTCCCATTGGCTTACTTCCCTTTGGTCACATTGGCCTCTTTGTTGTTCTTTGAACGTGCAGTCTCTCTTCAGGGCCTTTGCACTTGCTGGCTAGTCTGCTTGCAAGGCTCCTACCCAAGATTTATCTCCATTGAACTTGGTATCTTCAGGCCATTGTTCTGTTCAGTGTAACTGACTCATTTAGGTCTTCACTGACCCTCCCTCCACCCAACCCCACTGTTTTGATGGCTAAATGTGGATGTTTTTCACATGATAATAGGCTGGTTCAGAAAGCTCATGTCACTTCTGGCCAAGATGGAGGCGTAGGTAGACACACTGTGCCTCCTCGCACAATCAAAATAAGGACAACAAAAATTTAGAAACAAAAAAAACCCCAGTACTGGCAGAAAACTGAACTGTATGGAAGTCCAACAACCAAGGAGTTAAAGAAGACACATTCTTCTCCAGACCTGTAGGAGGGGTGGAGTCAGGCGGCCAGGTGGAGGGGGGTGGCAAAAAAAGCGGTGGCTGGTGGACCAGGCTTGCAAGACAGCAGCGGGTGGAACCAACCAGGCGGCAGATTGGGTGTGGTGTGCAAGGTGGCCTGCGGAACCGGGCAGTCCTACATTCGCATGCGCAGATAAACCAGGCAACACTGGAGAACGAGACAGGCTGCCCAACTTGGGTCCCAGCTCATGGACATAAAGCCTCAAAACACCAACTGAAAACACCTGTGAGTGTTGAGGTGCCAGGAGAGACTCCCAGCCTCACAGGAGAGTTCACTGGAGAGACCCACAGGGGCCTAAAATGTACACAAACCCACCCACCCAGGAATCAGCACCAGAAGGACCCAGTTTGTTTGGGGGAAGTGGTGGAAGGGACTGAACTCCAGCAGGGAGGGGAATGAGCGCCACTGTTCCCTCTCAGACCCCTCCCCCACATACAGCGTCACAACCCAGCAACTGGGTTGCCCCACCCTGGTGAACACCTAAGGCTCCACTCCTCATACATAACAGGCGGGACCAAATCAAAACATTATGGCTCAAACATAAGAACAGATCAAAGGTCCAGAACAAATACAACTAAGTGATGAAGAGATAGCTAGCCTATCAGATGCACAGTTCAAAGCACTGGTAATCAGAATGCTTACAGAATTGGTTGATTTTGGTTGCAAATTAGATGGAAAAATGAAGGCTGTGCTAAGTGAAATAAAGGAAAATGTTCCCACCAATAGTGATGGGAAGGAAACTGGGACTCAAATCAATGGAGTAGACCAGAAGGAAGAAAGAAAAAACCAAACAGAAAAGAAGGAAGAAACAAAAATTCAAATAAATGAGGAGAGGCTTAGGAACCTCCAGGACATCTTTAAACGTTCCAACATCTGAATTATAGGGATATCAGAAAGGGAAGAGGAAGAGCAATAAGTGGAAAACTTATTTGAACAAATAAGAAAGGAGAACTTCCCCAATCTGGCAAAGGAAATAGACTTCCAGGAAGCCCAGGAAGCTCAGAGAGTCTCAAAGAAGGTGGACCCAAGGAGGAACACACCAAGGCACATCATTAAGTTACCCAAGATTAAGGATAAAGAGAGAATCCTAATAGCAGTAAGAGGAAAGGAGAGAGTTACCTACAAAGGAGTACCCATAAGTCTATCAGCTAATTTCTCAAAAGAGACCTTACAGGCAAGAAGGGGCTGGAAAGAAGTATTCCAAGTCATGAAAGGCAAGGACTTACATCCAAGATTGTTCTATCCAGCAAAGCTTTCATTTAGAATGGAAGGGCAGATAAAGTGCTTCTCAGATAAGGTCAAGTTCAAGGAGTTCATTATCACCAAACCCTTATTATATGAAATGTTAAGGGGACTTATCTAAGAAAAAGAAGATAAAAACCATGTACAGTAAAATGACAGCAAACTCACAATTATTAACAACCACACCTAAAACAAAACCAAAAACAAACTAAGCAAACAACTAGAACAGGAACAGAACAGAGAGCACATGGCAGGTTATCAACAGGGGAGTGGGAGGAGAGTGGGGGAAAAGGTACAGAGAATAAGTAGCATAGACTGTAGGTAGAAAATAGGCAGGCGGAGGGCAAGAATAGTATAGGAAATGTAGAAGCTAAAGAACTTATAAGTATGACACATAGGCATGCACTTAAGTGGGGAATGTGAGTGGGAGGGTGTGCAGGGTGGAGGGGAGTGAAGAGGGGACAATGGTACAACTGTAATAGCATGATCAATAAATTATATTTAAAAAAAAAAGAAAAAAGAAAGCCACGTGAGTCACCATACTGGGCATTATGGACATAGAAAGACCTAGCCTGAAAAGGCTTTTGGTGATTTTGTTACAGAATGCCAGCCTATTCAATTCTGGAACAGAGGTATGGTTCCACTGCCTGCCACCAAGACTCCCAATGTCAAATTAATAAATTTTAAAAAAAAAAGGAATTTCTTTTTTAAAAGCTACACAGATTTAGAATAATGACAGAATTCTGCAATTAAGTCCCACTCCCTTTAAAACACCCACAACCTCCCCCCCTCCCCACACACACACTCTGGCCTGTCAAGAGTGGCGAATGGGTGCCTCCCTTAGTTTAAATATTCACACTGAACTCCCCTTGTTTCCAGGAGGCTCGGGCCTCTCAGCGGAGGGGCTTCCTGCTTCTCAGGATGCATGGTAAGCTTTTGCATACCCCAAGCCAGGATAATGGGGGACTTCTCCATTTCGTTTCAATTTCTCCACAGGCTAGCTCAAAACTGCGGTTCCCAAATGAGCTCTCCTTTCACGGAGTGGTAGTCAGAACCAGGTCCTAGAAGGAGAACTAACTTCAGGAAGGAAGACTGAACTTTTCCAATCTGGATTCCTGTAGCCCTGCCCTAGCAGCAACAAACCGGGCGTGTTAATAACTTGTGAATGAAAAGCAAGGGCCGCTCCGCCTTCTTTCCTTAGGGAGGTGCACATGCTTTGGTCCTCAATCTACCGCTCGGCGCTCGTCCCTTCCCCGCCAGCCTGCTCTTGCGTCCCATCGATCCGCTCAGCCGCCGCGCGCCTGCGCCTTTGGGCTGTCAGTCGGAGGCAGCGTGGGGAGCGCAGGGAGCAGTGGTAGCGCGCCCGGAGCCGAGGTAAAGCTTCCTCTTCTGTGCTTCCAGGCTGCCTTCTAGCTGGCTGACAGGGGTGGGCAGCATTGTGGTGGCCTCCCGGGCTCTGCTTCGTCTGAGGGAGGCGGGTCCTCGAGGCTGGCCGAGGACGGCCTGCCGGGTTGCTGGAGGGTGCAGAGTCCCAGAGTCCGCACGAATCCCTGCGCGACCCGGCCAGGGAACCAAGTGTCCGAACTAGAAGAGAACTTGGGGAGAATCCAAGCCAACCACTTTGTGCAACAGATGGAGAAACTGAGTTTCAGAGAGGGGAGGATCTGCTCGAAGTTACAGCTAGTGAGGGCCAGACGCCCTTAGCGCAGTCTCTGAACTCTTTCCACTTCAGCTCTTCATTCTTTATTCTGCCTGTTTTTAGTTGTTTAGCTGCAAGACAATGAAATATAAAAATGGAATAAATAAGGCTCGCACAAGAGATCAATTATGATATTGAACACATTGTTTTTGTCTTAGCAGTTTACAAACGGAGGATGCAGTGAGTGCTATGATGAAGGCATGTCTGAGATGCCGTGACCTCCCTCTTTTAAACTAGAGAGGCTAAGGAGAAACTCGTCTTCTCTTCTCGATTCCCAACACCCAGAGTCGTGGCGGTGGCATTCAGGCATTTGACAGTCTGCATGGTATCATGGCTAGTTATGTTCGTGATTATCACCCAGAGCCGCATTGACAGAGAGAACTCACGGCTTGGATTTTAATGTCACTTCTGCACATGTTTGAGCTGGACCCTTACACGGGGTTGTTGTGAAGTTCACAAGTACTCATTCCACAAACACTGAGCATCTAGCATCTGATAAGAATTGTGTTAGGTACTGGGAATATAGTAATGACAAATACAGTCCCTGCCTTCAAGGAACACAGGGGAAATAGACATTTAAATACATGGGCATCAGAGACTAAAGGCAGAGATGATCTGTACGTGTCAGAATGCAAGCCCCTAAGGGGAAAGGAGTCGCTTCTACCGGGAGGGTGGGAAGGATTAGGAATGGCTTTTTTAGGTATAACGATTCTTAGAACTGAGACTTAAAAGTTTAGTAGGTGATTAGTAGGCACAGGAGAAAGGTACCTAGGAAGCAAGAATGGTAATACAAAGGCCAGAATTATGCAACAGCACGGTTCAGTTGGCACAGAAGGCTTTCCATGATCTAGCCTCTGTCTAATAATATCAAACATTTTTATAGTGCTTGATGTGGGGTTGACATAGCTTAACTCACTTACTGTTCTCAGCAACTCCGTGAAGCAGAATATGTAATTATCCTCACTTAGAAAATGAAGAAAACTGAGGCATAGAAAAGTTATGTAGCTTGCCCTAGTTCACGCAGCTAATATGTGGTAGAGCTAGAATTCAAACCCAGTCAGTCTGGCTGAAGGGTCTGTGAACTTAGGTACCAGGCTCCTTTCTACAAACTGGGGATGCTGAGAGTTTAAATGTCAGATCCCTGGTCACATCACTCATAAGTGGCAAAATCAGAACTCCAGACTCAGGTCTTTTGACTCTGAAAGGTCCAGTTCTCTTTTCTCAGTAACATCAGATGTGATGGAAGTTATACGGTGCCAAATGGAAGTTAAATTCCAATCTGAGGCCACACTTGCTGTAATCAAAATTACCGTATCTTTGCCCTGACTGATATAGCTCAGTTGATTGGAGGGTCTTTCCATAAACCTAAGGGTTATGGGTTCGATTCCTGCCCGGTCAGACCACGTGCCTGGGTTGTGGGTTCGGTCCCCAGCTGGGGACCATGTGAGAGGCAGCTGTTCAATTACTGTATCTTTATATAGCCTTCTCTTAGTCCTTTGGTTGTACTGAATATAAGCGCTGCGGTTAAGATATTGAGGTGAGGGGCCCGGAACTGGTCATAATTATGGTAAAGGTGCAACATTATTTGCCAGTTTGATGTTCACACTTGTATTGACAGGGTTACACCATTTGTTGTAAGTCAAAGGGTACTTCTGTTTTTAGTCAGTAAGGAATTGTGACCGTTTACTGTGCTTCTCTTCTGTGGTAGCTCATGTAAAGAGATTCTTTATTTTTTTAAAGATTTTATTTATTTATTTTTAGACAGAGGGGAAGGGAGAGAGAAAGAGAGGGAGAGAAACATCAGTGTGTGGTTGCCTCTCATGTGTCCTCTACTGGGGATGTAGCCTGCAACCCAGGCACGTGTCCTGACTGGGAATCGAACCATGAACCCTTTGGTTCATAGGCCAGCACTCAGTCCACTGAGGTACACCAGCCAGGGCAAGAGATTCTTTTGAAGGTCAAATAGTTTCCTTAAATTTGAAAACAGGAATTAATTTGGTGTGTCCTGCAGTTGGGCTCTTCAAATCAAGATCCAGATGCAAGCTTACATGTGTGTTTAATATCTATAGTTGGGGGTAATGAGAAGATGGGATCAGTTGGCCGAATTATTGGAAGAATTTAAGTCATTTCATACTTTTTAGAGACCTAATATGGTTGTAGTGTGCTGTTAATTTTAGCCAGAAATTTTAAACATTTTCAAGGAATAAGAGTTGAATCAGAAGTGCACTTGGTGAACTATCACTTCTTCAAGAGTCAGCTCAAGCCTTACCTTCCTATACAACCTTCCCTGTCTTTTCTAGGAAGACTTAGGTGTTACCTTCACTATTTGCCTACTGTATCTTGGATATATCTCTGCGGTGGCGCTAATGATAGCGTATCGTAATTTATTGAATAATAACAAATTGTAAGCAACTCAAGGGCAAGGGCCAGATTTTTAAAGTTCATGTCCTTCCTCTAGCCCATCTCCCCAGACTGGAGTGTACAAGTATACAGGGTAAAAAAAAAGTAGGTTTACAGTTGTGAGTACACAAAACACCCAGTTTATTCTTGTATTATTATTTATAAATTATTGCATTATATTCCATACAAACAACTATAAACCTACTTCCCCCCACCCCCTGTATGGTGAGTAGGAGGATATGATAAAGGTGATGTTTATACAGCAGCTAAGGAGCCATTCTTATCTGGTTATTGGAGTTGGAAGCAATGCATTTGACATGGTGGGTATCAATAACCTAAATAGAAATTGTGGTAGGACTGTGTATGCTCCGATTTTTGTTACTTTTTTTCCTGTTAATTGTTTTTCTCTGTGATTGCAGTTTGTCAAAATGGAATTTCAAGCAGTGGTCATGGCAGTTGGAGGGGGATCCCGGATGACAGACCTGACTTCCAGCATTCCCAAGCCTCTGCTTCCAGTGGGGAACAAACCTTTAATTTGGTACCCATTGAACCTGCTTGAGCGTGTTGGATTTGAAGGTGAGCAACGACAATGAGATGTACTCATAAAACTTGTAGGGTGTTTGATCCCAATGATTTGTCAGTTTTATGAGGGTGAGAGAGGATGAATAAGAGAAGACTAGGACCCAGTGTTGGCTGGAGACTGGCCTTTTAAAACTAGGAACATAGCAGTACTCTGCGCTGTGTGAAAAAGGTTGAGAAGATAGCACTGCTACTGTTTTAGAACTGGTCTCCACAATGATGTAAAATGTACCTTGTAAGGATATCAGAAAGAACATAGTAGAAATCCAGGTGCCTCATAGACAGTACTTACTGTGAATCTGTATGTGCCAAATAATATTATATGAAGCACTGGGGTACAGAATTGAAAAGATAGCTCAGGTCCTGATCTTCTTTAGACCTTAAAGTTTAATGGAGAGATACACATATAAATAGAGAGTCCTGGCTGGTGTGGCTCAGTGGATTGAGTGCTGGCCTGCAAACCAAAAGGTTGCTGGTTCAATTCCTAGTCAGGGCTCATGCCTGGGTTGTGGGGCACGTCCCCAATTGAGGGCATGCAAGAGGCAACCAGTTGATGTATCTCTTGCACATCAATGTTTCTCTCCCTCTCTCTCCTTCCCTTCCCCTCTCCTCTCTCTAAAAATAAATAAGTAAAATATTTTCACAAAAAGATTATGAAGGAAGTTAATTCAATGTGAAAGTTCTCAAAAAATACAGTAATATTGTGTAACATAGTAAATGTTATAATAGAGGTACGTTACTGCCGGGGACTCAGGCCCACAGTGTCCGAGGCGTTATGGATGACATATGAGACAAATTCACATGGACTACCAAGTCCTGTGGAGGAAAAGGGACGGCATGGCTATTCTCTCAAGGGGAGAATGCCAGATCCTTGCCTTGACAGGCTTTTATTGGGTTCAGTTTACACAGGAATACAGGTAAAGCTCATTAATCATTGTCAGGCATTAAGGATCAAATAATAGATAGCATGCAAAGAACTCCAAGGGCTTATTCTGAGTCAGGGTCTGTTAGCTAAAGGGCTACAAAACTTTGGGAAATGAACTCATTTCCTGCTTAGGCTCTTGTCATTTAGTTGAGAGCATTCTTAGTGGAGCAGGTTTCACAGGATTTTATGCATTCTTTCTTAGGCCTGATCACCAGGGGAACCAGCCCTTTCCTGCACAGGGCTACACCGCCCTCTGTCATTGTTTCAGGCTTAAGTCAGGCAGGGGAAATAAGGCTATGTCAAAGCCGAGGGGCGAGGTCCATCACCCCCTTTTGCTATAGCCCCCCAAGTCCTTCCCTGGGGCCTCCCTGTGATCATACCTGTCTTAGGTCATTCCCCCCTTGGGGAATCTTACCTGTCATTGGCTAACCAATCAAGCATTGGGGGCCAGGCAGGATGAAGTAAAAGGAGCACAAGCAGCACTCCTGCCAGGGAGATAAGCTTTGTCTCTTTAGCATCTTATGGTCCAAAGGTCGCTCACTCAGCCTGAGCCATGGTGGGTTACAGCTTCAGAAACCAGGCAGGGCAGTTCCCAACACATTATAAGTGCTTGGACATACAAAGGAAGTTGCTGTTTCTCCTTGAGGGACTCAGGGAACTCTTCACAGAATAGCTGACCCTTGAGTTAAGTCTTGAAAAATAGATGATCAGATTGACAAGTGAGGAGAGAACATTCTATGAAGAAGAAATAATATGAAGAGATGCAGACTTATGATCAGCACAGCATGTTCTGGCAACTGCTAGTCCCTCTGTGGCTGTGATGTAAAGTACAAGGGGAAAGAGTACATATCATGAGAGAGATAAGCAGGGGCCATGCTATAAAGGGCCTTGTATTCCGTGCTGAGGGATATAGATTTTTTCTTCTGCAAGCAGTAGGAAATCAGTGAAAGGTTTAACTAAAAATGTAATGTTAGATTAATATTTTAGTTATTTTGTGTCTTTTACATCTTTATTTAAATTATAGAATTAGCTCATCAATTTCTATAAAAAGCATTGCTGGGATTTTGTTTGTGATGAATTGAATCCAGAAACTAATAGGAGAATTCACATCATAACAATACTTAGTCTTCTGATGTGTGAGCATGGTATATCTCTCCACTTACTTATGTTTGCTGTTATGTCTGCTGTTATCACAGTGATTTTACAGTTTTCTGTGTGTAGGATTTACACATCTTTTATTAAATTTATCTGAAAGTCGTTTATAGTTGGTCCGAAGGTTGTGGGTTATTGTTAAGCTGAAAGTCGTTTATATTTTTGATGCCATTGTAAATAGTAATTGCTATATTCTAATTTCCAGTTGTTTGTTGTTATTATATAAAAATACAGTTTTTTTAAATACTGACCTTTTAAACTACTACAACTTAATACATTTATCAGTTTCACAGCATTTTTGTAGATTCCTTAGGATTTTCTACAGTTTGACCTAATTGACATTTATAGAACATTTTATCTAATAAAGAAAAATGTACATTCTTTTCTAGTACATTTACCAAGATAGACTATATTTTTGGAAGTAAAACAAGTCTCAAATTTATAAGGATTAGAATCATACAAAGTATATTCTTATAAAAAGCCAGGGTAGATTTAGATTAGGCATAGATAACAGAAAGATAGGAAGAGAATCCCTAAGTATCTGGAGATTAAGTCACACACTTTAACAGATTTCATATGGTAAAGAAGAAATCAGAGGAAAATTAGATAATATTTTTCATTTACTGAAAATGATATATGCTGTATTAAAATTTAAGGGATATAGTGTAGAGGAAAGCTGTATAGAGAAAAATATGTAGCATTAAGCACTATATTAGAAAAGAAAAAATATCCTTTTTAAATATATTTTATTGATTATGCCATTATAGTTGTCCCATTTCCCCCGCTTTATTCCCCTCCACCCTGCACACTCCCTCCCACCCACATTCCCCCCCTTTAGTTTATGTTTATGTGTCATAAGTTCTTTAGCTTCTACATTTCCTACACTACTCTTGCCCTCCCCCGATTTTCTCCCCACCTTCTATGCTACTTATTCTCTGTACCTTCTCCCCACTTCTCCTCCTCCCACTCCCCTGTTGCTAACCCTCCATGTGATCTCCATTTCTGTGGCTCTGCTCCTGATCTAGCTGTCCACCTAGTTTGCTTTTGTTTTAGGTGTGGTTGTTAATAACTGTGAGTTTGCTGTCCTTTCACTGTTCATCTTTTTTATCTTCTTTTTCTTAGGTAAGTCCCTTTAACATTTCATATAATAAGGGCTTGGTGATGATGAACTTCTTGAATTTGATCTTATCTGTGAAGCACTTTATCTGTCCTTCCATTCTAAATGAAAGCTTTGCTGGATAGAGCAATCTTGGTTGTAGGTCTTTGGATTTCATGACTAGGAATACTTCTTTCCAGCCCCTTCTTGCCTGTAAAGTCTCTTTGGAGAAGTCAGCTGACAGTCTGATGGGAAGTCCTTTGTAGGTGACTGTCCCCTCATCTCTTGCTGCTGCTACAGAGGAGTAAATTCTCTCCTTCATTTTAATCTTGGCTAATGTAATTATGATGTGCCTTGGTTGTTCCTCTTTGGGTCCATCCTCTTTGGGATTCTCTGAGCTTCTTGGACTTCCTGGAAGTCTATTTCTTTTGCCAGATTGGGGAAGTTCTTCTTTCCTATTTGTTCAAATAACTTTTCCACTTGTTGCTCTTCCTCTTCCCCTTCTGGTACCCTTATAATTCAGATGTTGGAACATTTAAAGATGTCCTGGAGGTTCCTAAGCCTCTCCTCATTTTTTTGAATTCTTGTTTCTTCATCCTTTTCGGTTTGGTTGTTTCTTTCTTACTTCTGTTCCAGTCCATTGATTTGAGTCCTAGTTTTCTTCCCATCACTATTGGTCCCCTGTGCATGTTCCTTCATTTCACTTAGTGTAGCCTTCAGTTGTTCCTCTAATTTGCGATCAGAATCAACCAGTTCTGTGAGCATCCTGATCATCGGTGTTTTGAACTGTGCATCCAACTGTGATCCTTCTTGATCACTTAGAAGCATTGGCTCTGGGGCTTTGATCTGTTCTTCTGTTTGAGCCATCATGTTTTGGTATGGTTACATCTGTTGTGTATGAGGGGCGGAGCCTCAGGTATTCACCAGGGTGGGGCAACCCAGTTGCCGGGTTGTGATGCTGTATTCGAGGGTGAGGTCAGAGAGGGAGCAATGGTGCTTGTTCTGCTCTCTCTCGGATTTCAGTCCCCTCTACCCTGTCCCACAAGCAAATTGGGCCCTTCTGGTTCCCTGTGGGTGGGCTTGTGTACGTTCTAGGACCCTGTGGGTCTCTCCAGTGAATTCTCCTGTGAGGCTGGGAGTCTCTCCTGGCACCTCAACTCCTGAAAGTTTTTCCAGTGGGTGCTTTTAGGCTTTAATTGTCATCACTGGGGCCCTGGGTTGCTCAGTCTGTCTCACTGCCCTTTTTTGCCTGGTTTATCTGGGCTCGAATGTGTGTCCATGGTCAGCCAACTGCCTTGCAAGTCTCACTGGGTTTGCTAGTTTCCTCCCCATACCTGGTTTGGCCAACTACCACCTCTTCCTGCGGGAACCTCTCTCCGCTGACCATGGACTCCGCCCCTCTTACTGGTCTGGGAGAATGGTTCATTGTTGTCGGACTTCTGTAAAGTTCAATTTTCTGTCTGTTCTGGTTGTGTTTTTGTTTCTAAATCTTTGTTGTCCTTAAATTTGGTTGTGCAAGGAGGTACAGTGTTTCCACGTACCAGAAGAACTTTGTCAAATTATCATCAAAGTTTTGCTTTCAGAAACTAGAAAAAGAGGAGCAAATGAAACCCAAATAACTAGGAAGAAATTTTTTTAAAAGATGAGAACAGAAATAAATGAAATAGGAAACAAAAGCATTACAAAATATCAATAAAATTATTAAATATTTAGTTAGATTGATCTACAAAAAAGAGAAGACATATTACTAATAACAGGAATGAGAGAGGAGACACAACTATAGATCCTACAGGCATTAAAAAGATAAGGGAATATTATGAACAACATTTGGTAATAAACTTCATAACTTAGATTTACTTTTTTTAAAGAATTGCTTTGGAAACTATATGAGGAATGGATTTAAGGGAGTCCAGACTACCAGCAGGGAGATGAGCCAGGAGATTGGCACTGAAGCGCACAGCAGCAGTGGAGAGGGCCTGAACTGAAGACGCAGTACTAAGGGTGGAGAAGAGGGAACATCTGAAAAAGTTGATGAGGAGGAAGAGGGGAAATAGAAAAACGGGGGAGCTCCTCTACTTTTTGCTTGAGTAATGAGGTGATACCATTAACTAGGAAAGGGAGTAAGAGACAAGGAACAGATTTGAATGAAAAGAATGAATTCAGCTCTGGCCACAGTGAGTTTGAGTTGTCCGATAATAAGAGATAACAAATCAGAGGACCACCTGGAGGTGGTGCTGGATCCCAGGGCCCAGTCTTGTGATCCAGTGATCACACTGGGTGTGTGAGATTCCATTCCATTCCACTGTGAGATTGCCTTCCTGGGCAGACCCATAACATTTCCGTGCAGTAATCTACATGACATTGACGGTAAGAGATTATGTTTTACAGGAGATTTTCTTTAGAGTTCAATCTCACTGGTGAAGAACACACCTTAATATACTTTAAAATCTCCTAACTTCCTTTAATTACTCCTTAGAATTTGTCATCAGCCTTTTTCCCCTTTTGAGGAAAAAGGAATATATATATATATATATATATATATATATATATATATATATATATATAATTTTAGTTCTGCTTGGGGGTGGCATTTTGCGGTATATTTAATATCTACTACATAGAAAATTCATCTCATGGAGGCTCACTCAGAAATTGGAGCATGCCTTCTTTTTTTCTTTTTTAAAAAGATTTTATTTATTTTTTATTTTATTAGAGAGAGGAGAAGAGAAAGGACAAGAGGGAGAGAAACACTGATGTGTGAGAGGTACATTGATTGGTTCCTCTCACACACCGCCAAGTAGGGACCTGGCCTACAACCCAGGCATGTGCCCCGACCAGGAATTGAACCAGCGACCTTTTGGTTCGCAGTCCAGTGCTCAACCCACTGAGCCACACCAGCCAGGGCTGGAGCATGCCTTCTTAACATAGGACTCTGGAGTGTAATAATGTCTGTGTTTGCTCTTTTCTTGTTGTTTATGATTTTACAGAAGTTAACACAGCCCTTAGCTTTCATCTCTCTCCATACAGAAGTGTCTTGGTCCAATTATTAGACTGACTATGCCATATTTGCTGTTAAGTTACTCCCTTCACTCTGTCCACTTTACCTAAATGTTCTCTCCAACCCACGGACATGTCGCCTTCTCTTTGAAATCCCAGACAGCATGATTCCCCTGTCTTCTGTGCTTCCATCACACTTCATCTATCTTAGTACCTCTCAAGGCCTGTTTTAGGCTGTAGTTAGCAGCCTGATGGCAGACTGATCTCTTTGAGAGCAGGTACTGTGTCTCATTTATCTTTGTAATATCAGCATTTTACATACAGTGTGTACTAAAGAAATTTTTGTTGTACTTAAATTCATCATGGCTTACCTCAAATGCCATCTCTTCCACGAAACCTTCCTTAATCCTTTCCATGTTAGTTTCTTCATGTTACATTTCTTTAAAATAGGAACCATATTGAATTCACTTCTGAATTCTCAGTGCCTATTTGTCCTTTACATATTAAATGTATTTGTATTTACTGGACGAATGAATGGGTGAGTTAGTGACTGAGAGAAGGCAGAGTGGGGAGATGAAGAAAAAAGAGAAAATCAAAGAAGGAAGGTTAAATGATTTGAGGAAGAAAGAAGAGAAGAAAATGGAGAAGAATGATTACAGTGAATAATTACGACCTGGAGCACTATCATGGAACAAGTGGAAATTGTTCCACTTTAAAGATGATGAAATTCAATCTTCAGACATCAGCAACATGTGTCATGTTATAGCAGCAGATTCCATACCCTGCCAAACATCCATGTCAAATAGCTATGTGGGTAAAGACATCTGTTACTGGGAAATTGCCACTTACTAGAGTTCATTGTGATCCTCAGTGAAGCAGTGATGGCTGCCTGGTGGGAAGTGGTGACAGCTCTTACTCTGTAATGAATGAAGAGTTAAATAAAATGTGCTGTGTTTTGATGAGTGCTCTTCTGAATTGTTTATGCCAATAATTTTCATGTCATATATTAAAGTATGAACTCTAATCAGACAGACCTGAGTTTTATCTTGAATCCATTGCTTATGAGTTGTGTGACCCTGAAAAAGTCATCAGCTTACAGCCCACATTTCCTCATTTGTAAACTGTGAGATTGATGTTAAGAACTGAGAGGCTGTATGTAAAATACATAAAAAGGCTCAATAATATTAACTGTTAGAAACACCAAGTCTAATTTGAAATAGACAAGCCATTATCTAAATGAATGAGGGATTATTTGTTTTTCTTTCTCCTTTTCTTTTGTGCTATAGAAGTCATTGTTGTTACAACCAGGGATGTCCAAAAGGCTCTATCTGCAGAATTCAAGATGAAAATGAAGCTAGATGTTGTGTGCATTCCTGATGAGGCCGACAAGGGAACTGCAGATTCTCTGCGCCACATATATCCAAAACTTAAGGTGAAACACCGTTTCTTGATTTTTATTGCTTATTGAAGATAAACGTCATCTTATGTTTCTCCAGTGCATTATAGTTTACAGTGCTTTTCCAAAAATATGTTCTTGCAGCACATACTTTGTTCCCCATACTCTTCAACTGGCTTTAGTTTGATTTAATTACTAGTGAAGACTTAAACATTTAGTTGTCACAGTCACTGGTTTCCAATATTTTAAAGTAATTGTACATCTTTATAAAAAAGTACTTAAAATTTATTTTAAAAGATTCCATTTATATGAAGGTCATGGATAAGCAACGTTATTATATAGTGATTTAATAATTTTTAAAATTACTACATAGTGATATAACTCTGCAGATGACAGATTACCTAGAAAGAAGTACAAAGGAACTTAAAACATTCTGGATCCCCTCACATGATAATATTTAAATTTTTAGTTTCTTGTGATTAAAAAACTAATAAGGGCCTATGGCTATGAGGATGCAGTCTCCCCACTGGCCAGTGGCCCATAAACTGAGAAAGATCCATCATAAATTGTTCTAAAATTGATGTCCTTTGGAAAGAATTCAGTCTGTGTGATAATGTTGCCATCCTGTTTGAATTTGGGGGCAGACTTTCTTCTGCTACTTCTGGTGACTGCAAACAGATGTATTAATATATGCAACCTGCCTGTGCACTAAAGAACAAAAAAGTAATGCAGAAATGTACATGGCCTCCCTTCCCCTTTATTGGGGAATAATTCACACATAGTAAAATATACACAGATATTAAGTAGTATGCAGTTCAATGAGTTTAGACAAACATATACATCCAGTTTACTATTACCCAAATCTAGGGCATTTCTATTACCTCTGAAATTTCCTTTGTGTTTCTTTTTTAGTTAGTCCCAAACCTCTAGAGTCAACTGCTGTTCTGATTTCTATCACCATATATTAATTTTGCTTGGTTATGAACTAGATATAAATGGAATCATACAGTTTTATTCTGGTTTCTTTAGTTCAACATAACATTTTTCAGGTACATTCATATTGCAGGTATAACTAGTTTGTTCTTTTGTATAGCTGAATAGTATTCCATTGAATAAATATTAACACTCTTTACCCATTTTCCTGTTGATGGTCACTTGGATTATTTCTAATTTTGGATATTTAGCATAAAGCTATTATGAATATTGTTATATTTGTGAAAGTATTCTAGGTTGTAGGGTTTACTTTATTAGAAACTGCCAGTTGTTTTCCAGGTGGTTGTACAGTACCATTTTATGCTTCCATCCAGAATATATGAGTTGCATTTGCTTCACATCTTTATCAGTGCTCACTATTTTCAGTCTCCTTCATTTCATTCTGGAGGGCATATATATAGTACTGTCTCATCGTGGTTCTAATTTACATTTCTCTCGTAGTAATGACGCTGACCACCTTTGCATGTTTATTGACCATTTGTATATCCTCATAGGGTGTCTGTTTGAGGCACTGGCCTATTTTTAAAAAGTATTTATCTTTTTTATTATTGATTATAGAAATTTTTATATATTCTATATACAAAGTCTTTTGTTAGATGCGTGTTATGAATATTTTCAGCCAATCTGGGGTTTTTTCCCACTTTTTAGTGATACCTTTTGATGACACCCAAATTACCATTTTCTTTTATGATTAACTTTTTTTGTTTAAGAAATCTTTGCTTATCCCGAGTTTGTTTACTTCTAAAAATGTTACGGATTTAGCTTTTATATTTAGATCTGTAACCCATCTTGATTTAATTTTATACGTAGTGTGAGGTAGGGATATAGGATTACTTTATTGTACAGGGGTATGTGGCTGTTCTAGCACCATTTGTTAAAAAGACTCCTTTTCCCAATGAGTTTGACCATATATGTGTAGTCTGTTTCTGTCCTCTGTTTTGTTCCATTGGTCTGTTTGTCTGCCTTTGCTTCAGTACCACATTGAATAGTGACTTAAATATTTTAACTTTACAGTGGGTCTTAAAGTCAGGTGGTGTAAATCGACCAGCTTTGATCCTTTAAGATTGTCATGGCTATTTATAGGTCCTTTGACATTCCATACAAATTTTACTTACTTGTTTATTTATTTTTAATTTTATTTATTTATTTTTAGACAGGGGAAGGGAAGGAGAAAGGGAGAGAAACATCAGTGTGTGGTTGCCTCTTGCATGCTCCAAACCAGGGACCTGGCCTGCAACCAAGGCATGTGCCCTGACTGGGAATCGAACCAGCGACCCTTTGGTTCACAGGCCCGTGCTCAGTCCACTGAGCCACACCAGCCAGGCATTTTATTTATTTTTATTTTTAATTATATTTTATTGATTATACTATTAGAGTTGTCCCCTTTTCCCCCTTTATCCCCCTGTGTCTTGCACCCCACCTCCCACCAGCATTCCCTCCCCACCTTGGTTCATGTCCATGGGCCATACATATAAGTTTTTTGGCTTCTCCATTTCCCATACTATTCTTAATCTCCCCCTCTCTATTTTGTATCTACCATTTATGCTTCTTATTCCCTGTACTTTTTCCCCTATTCTCTTCCCTCCCCCTCCCCACTGATGACCCTCCATGTGATCTCTGTTTCTGTGATTCTATTCTTGTTCTAGTTGTTTGCTTAGTTTCTGTTTTTTGGGTTCAGGCGTTAATAGTTGTGAGTTTGTTATCATTTTACTATTCATGATTTTGATCATCCTCTTTTTTTTAAGTAAGTTAACATTTCATATAATAAGGGCTTGATGATGATGAACTCCTTTAACTTGCCCTTATCTGGGAAGCACTTTATCTGTCCTTCCATTCCAAATGATCCTTTGCTGAATGGAGTAATCTTGGATGTAGGTCCTTGCCTTTCATGACTTTGAATACTTCTTTCCAGCCCCTTCTTGCCTGTAAAGTTTCTTTTGAGAAATCAGCTAATAGTCATATGAGAATGCCTTTGTGGATAACTGTCTCTTTTTCTCTTGCTGATTTTAAGATTCTCTATCTTTAATCATAGGTAATGTAATTATGATGTGCCTTAGTGTGTACTTCCTCAGGTCCAACTCTTTTGGGACTCTGAGCTACCTGGACTTCCTGGAGTCTATTTCCTTTGCCAGATTAGGTGAGCTCTCCTTCATTATATTTTTAAATAAGTTTTCAATTTCTTGCTCTTTCTCTCTCCTTCTGGCACCCCTATGATTTAGATGTTGGATTGTTTAAAGTTGTCCCAGAGGTTTCTAAGCCTCTCCTCATTTTTTTAAATTCTTGTTTCTTCATTCTATTCTGGTTGAATATTTCTTTCTTTCTTTTGTTCCAAATTGTTGATTTGAGTCCTGGTTTCCTTCCCTTCACTGTTGGTTCCTTGTATATTTTTCTTTATTCCACTTTGCACAGCCTTCACTTCTTCCTTTATTTTGCAACTGTACTCAGTCATTTCTCTGAGCATCCTGATTACTGATGTTTTGGACTCTGCATCTAATAGGTTGTCTATCTCCTCGTTACTTAGTTCTTTTTCTGGAGTTTCAATCTATTCTTTCATTTGAGCCATATTTCTTTGTCTCAGCACACCTATTACATTGTAAGGGATGGAGCCTTAGGTATTCACCAGGGCAGGGCAACACATGTAGCTGCATTGTGATACTGTGGGACTAAGGGGTCTGTGAGGGAACAATGCCACTTGCTCTGCTCTCGGATGGCTTTCACTTCCCCTGCCCCCCATAAGCAAATTTGGCCCTTCTGGTGCTGATTCCTGGGAGGATGCATTTGAGTACATTCTAGGACCCCATGGGTCTCTCCAACAAACTCTCCTGTGAGACTAGGAGTTTCTCCCACCACTGCAACCCCTACACGTTTTACAGCCAGAGGTTTTGAGGCTTCAGTTTCCCGCACTGCAGCCCTGGGTAGGGTGGTCTGTCTCATTCCCCAGTTGTTCCTCCCAGTTTATCCACATGCGAATGTGGGACTGGACCTTTGGTTTTCCAGCCACCATCTCACCCTTCTGGGTCCCCTAGCTGCCTCCTCGTTGCTTCCTCTCTGCCCCGGCTTCTAGTCTCTGCCCCTCATACCAGCCTAGATAAATGCTTCTTCTTTAACTCTTTGGTTGTTGGCCGTCCATACAGTTCAATTTTCTGGTGGTTCTGGTTGGTTTCGTTTTTAAATTTGTTGTTGTCCTTCTTTTGGTTGTGCGAGGAAGCAGAGTGTGTCTGTCTATGCCTCCATCTTGGCTGGAAGTTTTCCATATAAATTTTAGAATTAGTTTGTCAGTTTCTCAAAAAAAGACAACAAATTTCTGGGATTTTTTTGGAATTGCATGGAATGTATAGATCTATTTGGGGAGAATTGACACCTTAATATTAACTCTTCCAGTGCTTGAATATCTCTTTATTTAGGTTTCCTTTCATTTCTTTCAATAGTGTTTTGTAACTTTCATTTTTGAGGTTTTGAACATTTCATGGTAAATTATTCCTAGGTAAGTGTTTTTAATGATTTGTAACTGGTATTTTTTATTCTATTTTTTAACTGTTTATTGCTTGTATGTAGACATAGGACTGGTTTTTGTACATTGGCATTGTGAACACCCTGGGACCATGTTAAATTGCAGATTTTTAAAAAAGATTTTGTTTATTTATCTTTAGAGGGAAAAGGAAGGAGAGAGGGAGAGAAATATCAATGTGTGGTCGCCTCTCATGGGTCCCCTGCTGGGAACTGGCCTGCAACCCAGGGATGTGCCCTGATTGAATATCGAACCATGATCTTTTGGTTTGCAGCCCTGTGCTCAATCAACTGAGCTACACCAGCCAGGGCAAATTGTAGATTTTTTAGGATTTTCTATATACACCATCATGTTGCCTGCAAATAAAGAGTATTACATCTTCCTGTTTAATATTTATGCTGTTTGTTTCTGTTTATCATGTTATTGCTCTGGCCAGGGCCTTCAGTGTAATATATATCGACATTTCTATGTATTTTTTGGCCTGCCTTTTCGTTTTCTAAGCTTTCACTCAAGTTGGTGCTTCTGATTAGGCTGGAGATTTTAATACCATAATGTTGGGTGTGGTGCTTTCTGGAGAGCAACTGCTTATTTCTTCATGGAAAATATGGGGTGTTTCATTAAGATAATGAAATGAGAATTCCAGAATTCTGTTCTTTCACAGGTCAGATGCCAGGTTTACCAAGAAACTTAGGGTGTTTAGTGGTCTTCCCAGAGGCTGTTTTAACTATTATCTAAAACCTGAGGATGGAAGTATGAACCTTCATTGTTCCCTAATTTGTAAATCTTAGAAATGTTATTTTTATCCTGTCCTGGAAATGGAGAGAAATGCTAGGAGTCACATGCAAACGAATTCCTATAACTCTTAGAGGCTTGAGGAGTAATAATAGTGGCAACTTTTAATAGGGAGGGCTGAGAAGGAGAGTAAAGTGACTGCCAAAAGGGTATTTTACTCCAAAGTTACTACCTCTTACGGTTTGGATCACTTACTCCCTGGTATAGGGTTTCCCCTGGCACCTAAGATCACGACTCTCATTTAGTCATTAGGCATGGTCTCATTTCTTTTTCTCCATTAGTTCTTTGTTCCCACATCATTTACACAGTATCCTTTACATATGATCCTACCTCTCTGCCTTCTTCTTAAGCCGTGACTTTGACTTGCAAGTCTCTGCTGGCTCTTTGCTGTCTCTTCATGGATTCTCCTATACCGGAGGCTCCTGAAATCCCGGCTTCACATCAGCTTGCATTCCAACCTGCAGCAGAAGGCAGCAAAGCCAGTCTGTGGAGGAATATAAGTAGACTCCTAAATAGCCATTAAGAACAAAGTAAAACCACCCTGGCTGGTGTGGCTCGGTGGACTTAGCCTTGGCCTGCGCACCAAAGGGTCGCTTGTTCAATTCCCAGTCAGGGCACATGCCTGGGTTGCAGGCCAGTTCCCTGGTAGGGGATGCACAAGAGGCAACCACACACTAATGTTTCTCTCTTTCTCCCTCCCTTTCCCTCTCTCTAAAAATAAATAAATAAACAAAATAAAATAGTTAGGGTCTTTGCTAACACAGGCCTCCTCCTTGCCCCTGTCACTCAACAGATATCCTCCAGAATGTGCTGTTGTCCAAAAGCCTTGTCTGTCTTGTTTCTTTTTTAACTTTCGGATTTTTTCCTCTTTTATATCCTGTTTCCCTTAAGGCATTATGAGTTGGGTTTTATTCACACTTGTGTTTTTTTCTAGTTTAGCCATTCATTATTTCTGAAAAGATTTTTTCTTCTATTTTTTTAAAATATTTTATTTATTTATCTTTAGAGGGGAAGGCAAGGCGAGAGGGAGAGAAATATCAATGTGTGGTTGCCTCCCATGCATCCCTCACTGGGAACTGGCCCGCAACCCAGGCATGTGCCCTGACTGGGAATCGAACCACAATCCCTTAGTTCGCAGGCCCGTGCTCAATCCACTGAGCTACACCAGCCAGGGATCTTCTATTTCTTTCTTAAATTCTGTCATCTCATATCTAACTTTTCTAAATCAGATTCATGTTGTCTTCACATCTGTCATTTTCTTATTTTAGATTATTTTGAAATATTAAGCTACAGATTTAATCTGTTCTGCGAATGTCTTTATGACATGTGCTTCATTGTTGAGATGCTGTTCTAACTTTTATTATTATATATTTCGGGCAACTTTTTATTAAATGTGAGTGTAGTGCTTTTGTATTGCTAATTTTTACCTGAAATAAAATTTCCGGGATTTTTAGAAGGGGCGGGTCAGGATAGCTTTTGTAGTTTCATAGCTCTAGAGCTCCCTCTTTTGAGATCTTCCTCCTGTGCTCCATTATCTCCATTTTATCTGGCCTTTCTCTTTTCTTTGCACTGATTGTTCCTGTACTACTTCATTTGGATTCTGCTCCCAGCAGTTGCTCCTCAGTGCATGGCTTCATTTTGAAAGTGAGTATTGATTTGCCAGTTTCCGAAGTTCATAGACCGCTCCGGTCCCTTCGGACTGCACTGAGAACGGATAAGGGGACTAAGCCCTAGGAGAGTTCGATGGGAGTTAGCGGTCGAACCTGGGTCTCTTACATCAAAGCCTGTGCTCTTTGACTACCATACTGTGCCATACAGTCTGGGATAAAGGTAGGAATGGAATATTGCTTTATCCTGTAGGGATACTTTGAAAGATTATTCGCAGGTTAACATTTTAGAAATTTCGCTGCATGAGTGAGGAGAGCCAGAGAGATCACAGGGAAGCCGTTGTGAGAGATCCTGTGAGAAATGATGAAGGACCAAATCAAGGCAGTGGTGCTGGCAATGGAGAGATGGCAACAAATTGGAGAACATTTAGGAGAACTTTGTGACTACTCATTGGATGTGGGAGGACAAAGAGAGGGGGCAGGGTCAAGCATGACTTGTTTCCAGCACGAGCAGATGGATGGGGTGGTGACATTCACAAATTCAGAGGCCACAAGACGAGGAACAGGGTTTTCTTTTAAAGATTTTTATTTATTAATTTTCGGAGGGGAAGCAAGGGAGAAAGAAAGGGAGGGAAACATCAATGTGTGGTTCCCTCTCATGCCCCTCAATTGGGGACCTGGCCTGCAACCCAGGAGGCATGTGCCCTGACTGGGAATCGAACCAACGACCTCTTTCACAGGCCAGTGCTCAATCCACTGAGCCACACTGCCAGGGCAAGAAGCAGGTTTATAGGAATAATAAGGTGTGTAACTACATTTAGCTCACTAAATATACTACTCCTTTGCTATTTCACAAATTTTGCTACTTGTACATCTATCTGGAATACATTCAGTTCCCTCTATTCCTACCTGAGTAACTATTTCCTGATGTTCTGTCTTAGCCTGTATTTACACAAAAAGTGGAACCTGAGACAGAGGTGTGTGTACAGGTAGTTTATTTTAGAAGTGATCCTAAGGGCAGGAGTGGGGTTTGGAAAGAGCAACATGGGGAAAAGGGAACGTGCGTGTCATATACTCGGTTACCACTCTGAGCAACTGAGGCACAGTTCCACTGGAGATTTTCTTAGGGGCCAGGTAGAATGTATCTCAGAGTAATTGTCCAAGGCTAGGAAAAGAGTTTATTTACTTTCCCCACTGGTCAAAGGTTGCCCCATGTGTATAAATTTCTTCACTTAAGATTTGCACGTGTGCCAGAATGGTTGAGTGTATTTGCACAGAAAGCCCACTTGGTGGTTCGTTGCTAGAAGTCTAAGAGCAGAAAATGAGAGGTGACTGGTGAACAGAGTGAAATGCTATCAGGATACATAGCTGATTGCAGGGAAATTGCTGGAATAAAAAGATGGGCCTTGACTGCGTATCTCTGTGGATTGAGCGCAGGCCTGTGAACAAAGGGGTTGTCAGTTCAATTCCCAGTCTAGGGCACATGTCCCCCGCAGGCCAGGTCCCCAGTAGGGGGCACACGAGAGGCAACCACACATTGATGTTTCTTCTCTTTCTCCTCCCTTTTACCTCTCTCTTAAAAAAAAAAAAAGAAAAAGAAAGAAAAGAAAAAAAACAATGGGCCCACAGAATGTCTTATTTGTCATCTTTCAGCATTTGTCCGGGCTGCCTCTGGGAGCCTTTCTTCGCCTCCCAGGCTGATTGATTGCCCCTCCTGATTGTTTCCTAGGCACCCCTGTGCTTCTCCTTACTGTCAGCACTTTTATATCATACTGTATTGTAATTCCTACTGCATACCTGCTTTCCTCTCTTCCTATCTCCTGCTAGATGGGAATAGAATCAGAGTTTGAAGGAACAGTTTTTTAATTTCAAATGAGAGAACCCAAAGGAGAGTAAAGGATTAGACCAGCCAGTTTAAATATTAAAGGCCGTAAGGACCTGGAGGGTTGATATTTTTATCTTACTCATTGTAGAAGCTATGTCAGCACAGAGTTTGGCACTTATTAGGGATCAAAATGTTGTATAAATATTTTGGGGGTAGATGAATGATGGCTGAGTGAGTAAACAAATAAACTGATAGATAAACAGATAAAAGGTGAGGTTTGTTTTAGACCTATTAAGAATTAGCTGCAAGTGGGATACCTGGCAGGTAGTTGATAAAGTTATGTAGAATTCAGGAAGAAGGTCTGAGATAGAAATACAGGTCTGAAAGTCATCAGCTTTCCCCCAAGAATGGGTAGAGTAAATAAAGAAAAGGACAGAGTACAAAGGGCCCGAAGAAACACCAATACATAGTAGACAGGTAGAGAAGCCCCTCTGAAAGAACTCAGAGAAAAGCCAAAGGCTCAAGGGGCGAGTTGATGAAATGCGGGAGGGTGGTGCTGGTCCTGGCCAGGTGCTAACTCTGGTCACAAAGCGATCATTGTGAAGAACATTGATGATGGCACCTCAGACCGCCCCTATAGCCTTACTCTGGGGACCGGAATTAACTGCTCTCCCCACAAAGTGACAGCTGTCACAGGCAAGTAGAAAATTGTGGAGAGGTTAAAGACCAGATCTTTTGTGAAAGTTTATAACTACAGTCCCTCCATGCCCACAGAATACTGTGTGGGCATTCTCTTAGACAAAACTGTCATCATCAAGGACATATTCAGAGACCCTGCTCTGAGACACGAGTCCTGATGGGAGGCAAAGGCCAAGTTCGTAGAGAGGGACAAAACCAGCAAGGTTCTCCCAGAAACTTGAGTTTTAGATCTTTTTTTGTTTGTTTGTCATAAAAAACATTTTTTTGAAAAAGAGAAACACTAACGACCATAGATATTTTAAAATAACAGATAAATAATACCTAAACATACATTTGGTTCTAAAAAGCAAAAAGTGTAAAAAGGATTATAATAAAATGGTACTCTTTCTTCACTGTCCACCAGCCACCCAGTTCTTCCTATTAGCAACCACCATTATTATTTTCTTATACTATGAGAATATTTTAAGCAACTTGAACATTGTTATAAGGGAGCAAGAGGACCAGTAAAAAATACAGAGGAAAGGAAATGACTGATAGATGACAAGGAGACAAGAAGGTACAAATGGAACAGCTCTGGGCAGTGGGAAGGCTCCATCTTCCACTGAAATGAGAGAAAAGCTCAGATGCTGATCAGGAAGAAGAGAAAGGGAAAAAAAATTCACTCCCGAGTCCTCTACATTCTTAATGAAGTAAAGGCTGAGTTGCCTGTCAAGAATGTAAAGAGGACATTGATGGGACTGGTACCCTCAGGGACATGAAGCTTTAGAATTTCCACTGGACAGTGAGAGAGAGCTCAGTGCAGACACTGACTCTTCAGTGTCTCTAGGCAACATGAGGGTTGTAGCTGAGGTTGAAGAGTATCGATTTATAATCACTACAGTTAGCAGAGTTGTGGGGATTCCTCCTCACCTTTCACCATTACTCAGTGTCTAGGAATAGAGAAGACAGGTTTGCAGGTTGCATCGATCAGGGATATAGGCAAAGTCAGCATTCGTATCCACTGGAGAGGAGGGGGAGTGATGCTGGGAAGAGTGAGATGTGGCTAAGGGCTTGGTGGACATTCTCTTCTCCCTGGTGTGAATTTGGTGGAAACCCTTCTTCCAGAGCTAATCTCTCCAGATTGGATCTGGCTTCTGGGTGAGAATGTATCCATTCCTCTGCTATGGGACACTTAAGTTGCTTTCATTTCTTTCACTATGTATAGTGCTATGGATAGTGAACATCCCTGTTCCAGTTTCTTTGTGCTTTTTTTGTGAAGGTAGACACTTAGAAGGGATGTATGGGTTGTAAGGTATGTGCATCCAACTTTATTAGATAAATGTTGGGAAATTGCTCTTCTAAGTAGTCATACTAGTCTACACTCCCACCATTAGTACCAAAACTCCCACCATTAGTACCAAAACTCCGAATCAGAGTTTTGGTGTCTCCCTGTCCTCACTCACACAGCTGGTGTTCTCACAGCTGGTGGTCTCACTTTTTTTTTTTTAACTTTTTTTTTAATGTATTGATTTTAGAGAGAGAGAGGAAGGGAGAGAGAAACCTTGATTTGTTGTTCCACTTATTGATGTATTCATTGGTTGATTCTTATATGTGCCTTGACCGGGGATCGAAGCCACAACCTTGGTTTATCAGGGCAACACTCTAACCAACTGAGCTACTTGGCCAGGGCCTGCTGTCAGACTTCTAAATTTCCATTAATCTGATGGGTGTGAAATGGCACCTTATTGTTGGTTTAATTTCACTTTTCCTTGGTTATTTGTGAAAGTGAGGATTTTTTACTAGTTATATTGACCATTTTCCTTTTCACTGAATTTCTTGTGTATATCCTTTGCTCATTTTTTGTTTGGGTTGTTTCTTACTAATATCCATGTGCTCTATATATTTTGTATACTAATGCTTTGTCAGTTATATGGGTTATAGATTTTTCCCCCAGTCTGTCATCTATCTCTCTTTTCTCTTTGTTTATAGTATCTTTTGTCAGACAGAAGTTTTAACTTTTTTTTGTGCTTAGTTATATCAGTCAAAAGACTGATAGAGTTTTACATTATGGTTGGTGCTTTTTGCGTCTTATTTTAAAATGACATAAACAGGTTTCCACCAAGATGGAGGCATAGGTGGAGACGCCGTGCTTTCTCACACAACCAAGTTTAGAGACAACTAAATAATAGCAACAGAAAACACAGCCAGAACACAGAAAATTGAATTTTTTGGAAGTCTGATAACAACAAATTCTTCAGCCTGACTGGTAAGAGGGGCGAAACCAGCAGCTGGTGGAGCAGTGTTGCACAGCAAAACTCGGTCAGACGGACTCAGGCGCACGGAACCCAGGCACAGAGTTGGACCTAGTGAGCGACCCAGCGAGTGACCTCGGGGAAACAGCGAGGGAGCAGGGCGGTGGGTTGACTGTGGTCGCGCATTCGTGTGCAGATAGACAAGTGATGGAGTGGGCGGTTAGACAGGACCCAGCGGGTCCCTAGCAGCAAATGGCAGCAGATGGCGCCGCCATTTCCCCACCCTGACCCTGCCTCCACATACAGTGTCATAACCCAGTGACCTGGGAGTCCAAGGCTCCACTCCTCATGCTTAATGGGCGTGAACAGACCAAAAATGGCTCAAGAAGATCTCAGAGCCCCAGAGCCTATAAATCTAAGCGATGAAGAAATGGCAAAACTCTCAGACGCACAGTTTAAAACACTGGTCATCAGGATCCTCACAGAACTGGTTGATTATAGCCACAAATTAGACAAACATATGAAGGCGAAACTAATTGAAATGAATGGAATTGCACAGGAAACCAATAGCGATGAAAAGGAAAGTGGGACTCAAATCAATGGAGTGGACCAGAAGAAAGCAAATAATGGCCAAACAGAAAAGAGTGAAGAAGCAAGAATTCAAAAAAAATGAGGAGAGTCTTAGGAACCTCCAGGACAACTTTAAACGTTCCAATGTCCAAATTATAGGGGTACCAGAAGGGGGAAAGGAACAGCCACGAGTGGAAAACTTATTTGAACAAATAATAAAGGAGAATTTCCCCAATCTGGCAAAGGCCAGACTTGGGGAAATCCAGGAAGCTCAGAGAGTCCCAAAGAAGTTGGACCCAAGAAGGAACACACCAAGACACATCATAATTACATTAGCCAAGATTAAAATGAAGGAGAGAATCCTAGAAGCAGCAAGAGATAAGGGGACAGTCACCTACAAAGGAGTTCCCATCAGACTGTCAGCTGATTTCTCAAAAGACACCTTACAGGCAAGAAGGGGCTGGAAAGAGGTATTCCAAGTCATGAAATCCAAAGACCTACAACCAAGATTGCTCCATCCAGCAAAGCTTTCATTTAGAATGGAAGGGCAGATAAAGTGCTTCTCAGATAAGATCAAATTCAAGGAGTTCATCATCACCAAGCCCTTATTATATGAAATGTTAAAGGGACGTACCTAAGAAAAAGAAGATAAAAAAGATGAACAGTGAAAGGACAGGAAACTCACAGTTATTAAGAACCACACCTAAAACAAAAGCAAACTAAAAGGACAGCTAGATCAGGAGCAGAACCATAGAAATGAAGATTTCATGGAGGGTTAGCAACAGGGGAGTGGGAGAAGGAGAAGGGGGGAGAAGGTACAGAAAATAAGTAGCATAGACAGTAGGTAGAAAATAGATAGGGGGGAGGGCAAGAATAGTATGGGAAATATAGAATCTAAAGAAGTTGAGACACGTGGTCATAAACTAAAGGGGAGTAATGGTGGGGACGGGGGGTAGGGTGGAGGGGAATGAAGGGGGGGAATAAAACAACTATAATGGCATAATCAATAAAAAAATTTAAAAGAATAATAAAATAAAATGACATAAAGATAAAAGATAGAATCCTGCCAGCTAAAAGCTTTCAAATTTTACATTTCATTTGGATCTTTAAACTAGTATTTATATTTGTATATGATATGAGATAGGTATTTAATTTTATCTTCTTCCAAATGAAAGTTGGTTCTCCTAATACTATTTATTGAATCTTTTCTTCCCTGTTTTTTTCACTAAGCTCCACATACACCCGGGACTTTTCCTAAGCTTATTATTCTGTTCCACTGATTTGGCTGTCGTTTCCTTCACCAGCACCCTGTTGTTTTAATCACCATAGATTTACCCCACCTTATTATTACTTCTCCTTCAAGTTATCTTGGCTATTCTTCACTTTTGACATATGAATATTAGTACCAGCCATGAAAAATCTTTATTAGTGTTTGATTGGAATGACAGTGATTTTTAGATTAATTTGGGAAAGTTGGCATTTAATAATACTGAGTCTTTCTATTTCTTGACCATAACATAGCTCTCCTTATTAAGGCTGTTTTTGTTTTTAAATAAAGTTGAATAATTCCCTATAAAAATGTCTTACACATTTTGTGCCAAATTTATTAGGAGATACTTTCTAGCTTTGCTGTTTTTGCAAATAGTATTTTCTTAAAGGTCCACACATTGCATTTGATTATGTCTGTTTAGTCTCTTTTACTCTAGAACAGTCTCCCTTCCACCCTTGCTTTTTCCTTATGCCACTGACTTTTCGGAGAAAACAGGTTATTCTTGCTGTAGAACCTCCCACATCTTTGCTATGTCCAGTTGCTTTCTACTGATGTCATTTAACTTGTTTCTTTTCCCCAGTATTTTTTGTAGACTAGAATTTGGATCTAAATGTTTATTACAGTTAGTTTCAACATTTCTGGCAATAACATTTCATATGTGAACTTCCTATGGCATTGTATCCAGATCTGAAATCAGACATTTCATTAAAGAACTCTGATTTTCGTACATACAGCTCTTTATAAGGCAGTCACACGCCTATGTCAGTGAAGTGGTTTTAGAAAAAAAGGCTTTTTTATAAAAGAAGCCAGGAGAAAACAACTCCCCTCCCCCGGAGCTATCCACTCTCTTCAAATCCCTCTGCGGTTACTCTCTAGGCTGTTGCGGAGCTGTCGTCCTGACACTTCTCTTCACCATGATTAGTTTGGAAATTCCCTTCTCTCGCCTGTGTCGGATGCCCAGGTTCCTGGACCCCATGTTTTGCTCTTTCTTGGTTTACTTCCTCATTTCAAAGGAACCCAAACTTTATTGGCTTCTTAAAGAGAGAGCACAGAAGGTAAATATTTTGAAAACTTGCATGTTTGAAAATGTTTTATTCCATCTTTTTCTTGAATGATAACTTATCTTTATATAGAATTCTGGATTAAAAATAATATCCTCTAGAGTTTTGTGTCCTGAGCCCAGAGACAGACAAACCTCTCTGATGACTCCCTGTGCTATAGGTTGATTTTTTTTCTCTAAAGTTTACCCTTTTTCTGAGGGTCTCACTTATCTAGGGTCTCAGCCTGCTTTGTACCAAATTCAAACCACATCTTTTGGGCCAATGAAGCCTTTGAAAATCCCAGTTAGGATAGCCAAGGTTTCAGCTCAGTCTTCACTTCCTTCTTCAGTTCTGGCACTTGATATTTTCCCATTCTTTCTTGAAAGTTTGAAAATATTTGCAATGTTTTACGCCTTATCCAAAGTTTTTAGGTGTTTCCAACAGAATTTTTGGGTTCTTAGTTCACCAGTTTTCCAGCACCAGAGGCCTACATGCTAAACACATCACGTACATTATTTTATTTCATCCTTCAACCACACAAGTAAATACTGTCTTTATACACATTTCACAGATGAGAAGGGTAGGGCTCAGAGAGCTTGAGTAACTTGCCTGAAGTTCAGGTGGAAAGACAGACTATGCATTAGGTGACAAACTCTCAGTAAATGCATTGAGTAATCAAAAGATTAGTAGAATAATGTCAGCTAGGTGTAGCCAGATGGCACATGTCTCAGTGGACACTGAGTGCTTAGCTGAGAGAGCAGTAGTGGAGTGGGTTAGGGGCTTGGTAAACGAGTTAGAAGAGTGCCATGCGCCCTCTAGAGGAGTATCAGGAAACACAGCTTGGATCTGCTCATTGAAGGACTGCTTCATGAATGTCACTCTCTCATTGAGTCTTACAGGGAGAATTAGAATTTGTGATGCTAGAGCGATATATAGGGCCACATATTCTAGTGTGAAGAGGATATGATAGTTCCAGGAAAAGCATGAAAATGTTGGTAGATCCTGTACTTGAACAGTTGAAGAATTACAAAGCTGAGGTATGATGGGATACTTTTAGCTTCAAATAGTGTCAAGTGAAGACCTCAGAAAGTATAAGCATATACCTTTAAAACTTTTACCTCCATCTGTGTGCTTTGATACATACTAAAAAAGAAAACATATCAATTAACTAACTTTATTGCTAGTCTTTTCTTTCTGAGATGCGGCAGCCTGAAAGAAAATGTATGTAATTTAAGGTGTAATTTTATTTTTTTTTAGAAGTTGAACATCTTGGGGAGTGAAAAATCAAATTGAAAAGCATTAGAGGCCCTGTTTTGCAGGGAGGGAGAAAATAATCAGCTAATTAGCTGATTATTCACACAAGATCTCTGCCTGTAGCCATTTGAGCACTTCTAAGGATACTTAAATTTGCAAAAGGTTTATAAATGAGTACATTTGAGAAATTAATTGACTTACTTCAGAACATTACTTCCTGAACATTAGGGTAGTGTCTAGGACTACCCCAAAGTAGGGAGTGCATTTGTCAATTTTATTTTCCTTGGAGTTTCTGGAATGTTTGCTCTGAAGATCGTAAGGGAGATTTTTCATATTTACTGTGTGTGTCCGGCCTGTAGATTTTTAACCCCCACACAGCAACCTTAAAAGGTAGCTGGTATTACTCTGTTTTGCAGTTGAGAAATCTGACACTCACCAAATTTAAATAAGCTTCCCCAAATCCCACACCAGCTCAGGTGCTGAGCCAGAGCAAAAACCCCGCCCTGGATTAGAAGGTGCGTCTGTGCGTCTCGAATGCCTGTGGGTTTTCACTCTGTCGTGTTGCCTCCAACACACGAGCATCAGTGGTCCTGACAATCTACTCTAATTTGGGACCCTTGGCTCTGAAACAGATCCAGTTGCTCTAATAATTCAAAATTACTTTTTTTTTCTCTTTGTGAGTCTGGGGTTCATGTTTGTAGAATTTCTTTATGGGACATCTGATTAGTTATATATATACAGAGTGGGGTGAAAGTAGGCTTACAGTTGTGAGTACACAAAACACAGTGTTTATTCATGTATTATTATTTTTTAATTATTTGTTTATTTATATTCAGAGAGAAGGGAAGGAAGGGAAGGGGAAAAACATCAATTATTTGCCTCTCACATGCCCCAAGAGGCCCACAACCCAGGCATGCGCCCTGAACAGGAGTTGAACCAGCAACCTTTCACTTTGTAGGTGTACACTCAATGCACTGAGCCATACCAGCCAGGGCTGTATTATTTTCCTTATGAACAACTGTAAACCTACTTTTGCCCCACCCTGCATATAGAACTTTATTAAAGTATGCAATTCAGTGGTTATAGAACTCTTAATCAAATATTTTTTGTATAAAAACATTTTTTAATTAGCAAATCTCCTAACAAGACTCAGGAAACTATGCAGGAAACAAGTGGGCAGCTGCTGCTTGTTGATCTTTCCCTAAGTGGAGGGAGATCCATTGTTGTGGGAAGACTCTATCCTGTCTTGAACCATATGAGCAAGAAGCCTGGCTCTTTTCGAGCAAGAACTCTTCTTCTGAGGCAAGAAGTAAGGATGCAGTCAGCACATGAAGCAAAGCTGGCTGACTCCTTGGACATTGAACCTGACCCACATTAGATGCTCTCTGATTGGCTCATGTAATCGGCCCTTGGTGCCATTTTTGTGCTTTACAAATAATGTGATTATTTCTTAGATAAGTGTTTTGAGAATGTTAGTGAGGTATATTAATTAAGAGCCCTCCACAGACTAAATCTATAATCGATTTCTGTGGTGTGTTTAAAGCATTTATCGTGTATATTGCAGGTCTCATGGCTTCTCTTGGAGATGACAGAACTAATAATTTTCTATTTAGACAGGAATCTCTCTTTGGCCTCAGGCAAGCCTCGTTTATCCTTTGCCTCAGTTTCACAAGCAAGAAAATAGGGATAATGATACCAACACATTAGGTAGAAGTTTAGTTATTTAAGTCCTTTGATGTAGGGAAAGGACTATTGTTATCTCTCTTATAAAACAGCTAACATGCTACAACAGAGAACAAACTATGCCCATGAAATCCCCATCCCTGAGACAGCTTATTAGAAAGATTGAGCATACATGCTATTTTTAGATGTTCAAAAAGCTAAGTGCAAGTTCTTTTCAGTTGAGTGTTTGATGTCTTTATCAAATTACAAATCTCTCTCTTCTTTCCTGGAACCTTTCATTTTGCCCAGAGACTTGTTTTTGGCAGATTTCTATCACCTTGAAAAGGAGTGTAATTTGGTCAAGTGAAGATCTGAGAACTTGGTCCCAACTTGCTTTGAAGACTTTTTTAAGCAGCAACTTTTTCTTATGACTGCTTTGGTGGGCTGTTGTTGCCTAGGAGGGCCTCATAGATCCCTGATGACACTTTCTTTGAGCCTGCTGGTGGCACAGTGCAAAGCACAGCAGGTACGGCAGAAACAAGTTAACAAGTTGAATGAGGGAATTTTTGAACTTTAATTTCCTCCTGTAAATCTCAATGGCACTTTCCTATTGACTGTACTAGCCAAGTATATGTATGCACATGCTTGAAATGTTTTCAGACTATAGCTGGTTGGGACTCTGGTCTTTGAATGGGATTTCTGCAGCCCTGTGCTGCATTTGGTAGCCAGAAAACTTGCAAGCTCTGTGTGAGCCCGATTCTTTTGTGTCCCTTCTGTCCTTGGTCTGTAAGAACACTTTTAGGGAATGAAGGGCTACAGGGTAGGGGGGGAAATTTGATAGCTATGAATTATGGGAGAAAGCCATGTGTTGCCATCAGAGACTGTCTTTATCTTTGAGTGAGAAGCAGCCCACATGACTTAGATTTTTTAAAATTCTTGCTCAGACCCCTTGTCCTACCTCTGAATCATAAGGTAACACTACAGCCTGACTAGTGGGATGGACCATACAGTTTCTGCGAAGTCAGTAAGAATTCTGTCATTGCGACCAAGGAGTTCATTTGAAATAACCACTAGCTACCCCACCTTTTTCCAGCTCTTAACTCAGGCATTATCGGCTCCAACAAGCCTTCTCTGATTTTCTAAGATTAGATTAGGTACCAGTCTTTTGTACTTGCACAGAAGATTAAAATTATCTGTTACATCATCATTTCCCTGCCAAGACTATGGGACAAGAACTAGATGAATTCAACACCAACATTTTTACTAGTTGTCTCATTGCCTCTTGAGATATTTAGACTCATCAGCTATTCTGTCAGTTTCATCTTCCTAAAGAAGTTCTCCCAGAGCCCTGATATGATTCAGTCTGCAGTGATTGCTTTCTATGCCTGGTCCACAGTTGTCATTATGTCATCTCCCTTCACCATCAGTGTCTTCAGTTTGATGTCCTCTTTCCTAGAATCCACATTTTTCTTTTTCTTGGTTTCTCCCTCATTGTTATGGAAACCATACTAGAGCTTCCTGATAAAGTTTTTTAAATATATTTTATTAATTATGCCATTACAGTTCTATTTCGTCCCTTCATTCCCCCCTTTAGTTTATGACCACGTGTCTCAAGTTCTTTAGATTCTATATTTCCCCTACTATTCTTGCCCTCCCCCCTATTTTCTACCTACCATCTATGCTACTTCTTTTCTGTACCTTCTCCCCCTTCTCCCTCTCCCACTCCCCTGTTGCTAACCCTCCATGTGATCTTCATTTCTATGGTTCTGCTCCTGATCTAGCTGTCCTCTTAGTTTGCTTTTGTTTTAGGTGTGGTTGTTAATAACTGTGAGTTTGCTGTCCTTTCACTGTTCATCTTTTTTATCTTCTTTTTCTTAGGTAAGTCCCTTTAACATTTCATATAATAAGGGCTTGGTGATGATGAACTTCTTAAATTCGATCTTATCTGAGAAGCACTTTATCTGCCCTTCCATGTTAAATGAAAGCTTTGGTGGATAGATCAATCTTGGATGTAGGTCTTTGGATTTCATGACTTGGAATACTTCTTTCCAGCCCCTTCTTGCCTGTAAGGTGTCTTTTGAGAAATCCGCTGACAGTCTGAGAAGTCCGCTGGGAAGTCCTTTATAGGTGACTGTCCCCTTATCTCTTGCTGCTTCTAGGATTCTCCCCTTCATTTTATTCTTGGCTAATGTAATTATGATGTGCCTTGGTGTGTTCCTTCTTGGGTCCAACTTCTTTGGGACTCTCTGAGCTTCCTGGATTTCCCCAAGTCTGGCCTTTGCCAGATTGGGGAAGTTCTCCTTTATTATTTGTTCAAGTAAGCTTTCCACTCGTGGCTGTTCCTCTTCCCCTTCTGGTACCCCTATAATTCGGATGTTGGAACGTTTAAAGATATCCTGGAGGTTCCTAAGACTCTCCTCGTTTTTTTGAATTCTTGTTTCTACATCCTTTTCTGTTTGGTCATTTTTTTCCTCTTTCTGGGCCACTCCCTTGATTTGAGTCCTAGTTTCCTTTCCATTACTATTGGTTTCCTGTGCATTTCCATTCATTTCAATTAGTTTAGCCTTCATATGTTCCTCTAATTTGTGACTAAAATCAACCAGTTCTGTGAAGATCCTGATCACCAGTGTTTTGAACTGTGCATCTGAAAGTTTTGCTATTTCTTCATCACTTAGATTTATAGGCTCTGGGGCTCTGAGTTGTTCTTGAGCCATGTTTTGATCTGTTCGTGCTCGTTAAGTATGAGGAGCGGAGCCTTATATGTTCACCAGGGTGGAGCCACCCAGGTTGCTGTTTTGTGATGCTGTATGTGGGGCCGGGGTCAGAGAGGGACAGTGGCGGTTCCCTCTGCCGCTTCCTGCTGCTGGGGCCTGCACGGTCCGTCTCACTGCTCGCTCCTTCGGTGGTTTATCTGCGCACGAATGTGTGACCACAATCAGCCCTCAGTGGGTCCACTGCCTTGCGCCCTCAGTGGGTCTGCCTGCTTCTCCACACCTGGGATCCTCTCACAGCTGCTGGCGCACCTGGGTCGCACACCCAGGTCGGTTCGGTGGATCTTTCCTGCCAGACCCGGCTCTGCTGCTGGCTCTGACCCTCTTACTGGTTTGGCTGAAGGGTTTGTTGTCAGACTTCCATGTAGTTCAATTTTCTGTGGTTTGGCTGTATTTTTGTTGCTAAAACTTTGTCGTTTTTAAACTTAGTTGTGCGAGAAGGTGCAGTGCTTCCACCTACGCCTCCATCTTGGCAGAAGTCCTGAAGTGTTGATAAAGTTTTTAAGGAAGCTAAAGTTTTCAAGACTTGGCATGCCTGAAAAATCTCTATTCCAGGCTCACACTTGATGGACAATTTGACTAGATATAGAATTCTCAGTTGGAAAGGTGATAACTAAGAATTTTGAAAGCATTGCTCTATTGTGTTTAGTTTTCAGTGTTGTTGAGAAGTCCTGAGCTTTTGTGACTGCTAATCTTTTTATTGTGACCAGCTTTTTCTTGGAAATCTGTAGCATCTTCCTGTTAGTCCCAAGTGTTCTGAAATGTCATGATGATGTGAATCCGTTTTATCCTCGTAAACCTTCCACTCACTAAGCCCTTTCAATCTGCATGTCCATGTTTTTCAGTTTAGGGATATTTTAAAGAATCAATTTGTTGGCGATTCTTATTTGTTCGGATTTTTTTCCTGGAAACTTACTCTGATAAATAGGTTTTTTAGACTGGTACTCTGATTTTCTTTTTTTTTCTCATGTTTTTCTTCCTTTATCTTTTTGCTCAAGTTTCATCTCTGGATGGAGCATGCTGACTATGAGTTTCATAGCAGGGTGATAGGGCAGTGTGGTTGGACTCTTTTGGGGCTATCTTTTATATCTACATCTTTAGGGTTTTTTTTTTCTTGGATTCCCAGATTCCTCAGAGAAAACTATTAAATTCTCCTTTCTGAACAGTGCAGGCCTAACTGCTGGCATTGCAGGAAATGAGTGGGGGTCAGGGTCGGGGTGTCTCAGATGCCTGGATGCATTTTAAGTTTCCTTTTTTTCAGTAAGGTGCATCCCCTGTTCCACTCCCAACAGTGATTATGCTTTCTCAGTCCAGATATCCTCTGTTTTACTCTCTTAACCCTCTGGCAGGGTGGGACCTGTGCAGTAGTTGGGTTGCATAGAATAGAAAAGAGGGATCTTTCAACCAGCCTTCTTTATTTTAACTACTCCCTCCCTGGCGTTCTACCCATTTCAGTTTCTGAGCCTTTTGAGGGACCAGGTGTGAGTTGAGTTGGTTTTCAGTTTTCCTACAACTGACCAGGAGTCATTTTTTTAATGTTGTCTTCTCTCCCATTCTTCCTATTTTGTGGGTGTATGCCCATTTAAAAAAACCCATTTAGTATTATTTCAGTGATGCTTTGAGAGGAGGCAATATTGTTGTGCATCTTCAATCTGTTGTTTTTACTTAAAACTCTTACAGTCTCTAAAGGAGAAGGGCTGATGGGGAGTTCAGTGGCCGACTACGATAAGAAAGAGTGGGGCGTTTTGTCTGTGTCATGTGCTTCCAGTGAGCTGAGGTCACAGACAGAGAATGGCCTGGAAGTGATGATGAGAAACAAGGAGGTCACCTGCTCACCTCTGGCCCCTTTTGTTGGAGGACAGGAAGGACAGAGAAAATGGCCAAGTTTCTTGGGCATTGTTAAAAGCAAGAGTGATAGACTCCAAGGGCCTCAGAATTTGAAAAGATTTATGGAGCTGTTTAATCTTTTGCCCTCCACAGGAATCTGTTCTTGAGTATGTCGCATGAAGATTACGTGAGGCTGTGTTTGAAAACCTCTAGTGGGGATTTCTCGTGAGGTTCTAGTATTAGAAAATTCTTTGTGATGTGGTACTCATCGGTGCCCCTCTAAAATGTCTACACTTTCATCAGATTTTGTCCTTGAGCATTCAGGACACAGTATCTTTCTCTTCCTGTGGCAGCCTTCCTTCTCGGGTCCCCAGGTTGTTTTCTTCTCCTGACGAAGAGCCCCTGGCTGCCATGGTTTTCAGATCCTTCAGCATCCTTGTAACCTCCCCTGACACCTCTGGCTTCTCTTATTCAGACACCTGGCTCGAATGGTGTGAGGCACAGTGGCGCTATTACATCTGCGATCTGGAGGCTGTTATCACAAGAGATTTATTAATTTCAGTGAAAGCAAAGTCATAATAAAATAGTACTTTTAACTTTCAGGTGTCATATATAAGTTATTTTTAAATACAGTCTACTAGTTTTTTATCAACTATGATTTGTTTGTTTGTTTAGAATAAACACTTTATTACGTGACCTAAGAAAGGAGGGAAGTGGATTTATTTTCCTCCAGTAGAACCCCAGCCCCTTGCCCTCGGCCACACTGACCCTGTCTTGAAGTGATGTATGCGAGAAGCTTGCCCTGCTGGAACTGCTCCTGGAGAAGACTGCTGCTTTTCGCATTTTTTCCCCTTCCATCATATTTCTTCTGAATTTTCTCTGATCTTTTTTTCTTTTTCATTGAAAATCTCTTCCTCCTCAGAAGTCCCGTTGGTCCCCTCCTTATAGCCCAGGGGCAGTGCACAGTGGGACTTGTACCACTGTCAGTACGGTGACTGTCAGTGATCACGATGCAGTTCTTTACTAGGGTCTTGGTGTGGGCCCATTCATTGCTGGATGCACATCAATCATCCTTGTTTTGGGTTCATAACACTCGAGCCCCAGGAGACATTGCCCACATCCAGCCTCAGTGCACGCAGACTGTGTGTGCACGCTGGGGGGCCATTCTTGGTGTGGGTGGCAGGCTGTCCCAGCTCACATTTGTGCTCCTTGTGGTAGGCTTTTTCTCACCCACAGTCTTGTGGCGCTTGTGCCAGTTGTCCCGAGAGATGCCCACGGCTCAGCGCCAGCTGGAAAGAGTGAACTGTGATTTGGTTTTAAATAGTAAGGTGCCTGACCAAGTTTAAATGTGACGTGAGCGCATTTAGAGAGGCCCTAGATGCATTTAGCACCACCGCTGGCGGGGGCGGGGAGATATATTTAAAAGGCAATATGGTGGCAAAGGGGCAGATCACATAGTATTTCTGAGCCTCTGTTTTCTTATCTATTTCTTGTCCACAAAATGGATTTTATTATATATGAGGAGGAACCCCAAATTACCCGGAATTTATTTATAAAAATCGTACATTTTTCTTACATGTTTAAACTTTAGTCACCTTCAAAGTAATCTCCATTTGATACAATATGCTTATCAAGACATTTTTTCCACTGCTCAGAACAGTTTTTGAATTTGTCGATTTTGATGCCTTTTAGTGCCTCTGCTGTTTTCTGTTTCACCTCTTCCCCGTTGGCAAAACTTCTCCCTTTGAGGCTGTTTTTCATTTGGGGAAGACAAAAAAAAAAAAAAGAGTCACTTAGGGAGAGATTGGATGAATAGGGTGGGTAGGGCACGGGGGTCATACCTTTTTTCGGTCAAAAACTGCTGAACACTCAACAGGCATATACAGGTGCGCTCATAAATCACCATCATGAAATGGGCAAACACATCAAAAGAGTCTTCAAAAAATTCACTGAAGCTGAACGCAGCCTCTCACAACAACACCAGCTGTCCACTGATACAGATGGGTTCCTGGAACACTCACCTGGGTGGGGAAGCCTGTACAGAGATAATTCTGGGTTTCTCCAGGTCCCCCCTTGTAGATGTTATAGAATCGTGAGAATTAAATGAAATAAAGTATGTGTAAGAGCTTTGTAAACAGTAAAGTGCTGTCCAGTTTTTAGTTAATTGTTTGCCATCAAAGATACCGTAGCCTTAGAGAACCAGTTGAGCTGGTGATGGCAGGTAGTGTACCATTGGTTCCAAACTGAAATCTTTATGGATTGTTGCTGAAAATGTATTTAGAGACACATCCTTTTTTCTCTTTTTAAACATTTTATTTATTTTTAGAGAGAAGGGAAGAGAGAGATAAAAAGAGGGAGAGAAACATCAGTGTGTGGTCATCTCTCGTGCCTTCTACTGGGAACCTGGCCCACAACCCAGGCATGTGCCCTGACTAGGAATCAAACTTGCAACCCTTTGGTTCAAGCGCTCAATCCACCAAGCCACACCAGCCAGAGCTAAAGATGCATCCTTTAATGAATGAACTCAGATAGTAATGGAGTGGTTAGCTGGTTATGGATTTTTGTGCCTGACTTCTCTGATTAACTGGGGATTGCCATACGTGCCATACGGATTATTATTTTTGAAAGAATTGATTCAATTAAATGTGGTGAGCATCAAAACTATACTTAACGTGCTTTCATTTTTCATGATGATTCCCAGAGTGGGTGAGAAAGTCAGGACTTTAATGGTCGCCATCCTTATTAATGCCACTGAACCCAGGGTGTGGTTCTAGATAAAAATTGAAAAATAGCTTGACTGTTATAATCATATAATTTTATGCCATAAATGACTTCAGAGAGAATGCATCCCTCTAATCTTATAGATGAAGAAGCTGAGGCCCCAAAAGGGAGGGACTTATTTAAAGTCATGTGTGGAATTAATAGAAAAAGAAGACATACCGAACCTTAGAATTTGCTTCTGGAGGCTGATAAAGTCCTGATTTTAGTTTACTCAGGATTCAGTCAGGATTTCAACTTGTTGTCTTTTTCTCATGTTTTAAAAACTTTCCTTTGTCACAGCCCCTATCAACCCTCTGCTGATCTCCTAAGCCTTCTGATTTCCAAGAAAACTGGACAGTATTTCCCTGTCATACGTAAGGATATAATTAAAACTAAAGTTACAGGCAGAAAACATAATGTAATTGTAAGCCATGTTCCATGATCTTGAAATGGGACAATAAGATTTTTGTCCTATGGCACAATTGTATCTGACCAAAGAAAAAGAATGAAACAATTTAATATAAATTTAAAATAATATATTATTTCAAAGTGAAAGTTTGATTTGACAGAACAAAAAAGCCTTTGTTATTTCCCTATAATATCAGTGCATTTGGAGATTAAAACTATTGTGGACACCTGTCTACATCCTGGAAGAGAAGTGACTAGCATTTTTATAGAGAGCTTGTTTAACAGAGTTAGAAATTAGCACATTTTCAGTTTTTTCTTAGCTTCACACAGGAAACATGAGTAGAATTCCTTTATTTGTTCTTGACTTGAAGAGGAAAACTTTAGAACTGTAAATGATGAGCTTGTATTTTAAAATTATGAATCTGGCCAGGCCCTCCAGGACAGTTGCATCTGACTTCTTTCCATTCAGATACTTCTGCCTTTTTCTTCTTTGGAAGCAGTAGGTTTGTTCACTACCTCATTGCTTTAGGGAGCAGCAAAGTCACCGTATTTTTCAGACCATAAGACACACCTAGATTTTAGAGGAGGAAAATAAGTTAAAAAAATTTTTGAAGCAAAAAATGTGGTAAAATATTTAATAACATAAATAACATAATATTTTACCAATGTAAATGTAAACAGAACTCGACAGCAACATTAACAACCATTATAATGCCTAAATATCTAAAATTGGATATTTTATCTTATTTTTTAAAGATTTTGTTTATTTTTAGGCAGAGGGGAAGGGTGGGAGAAAGAGAGAGAAACATCAATGTGTGGATACCTCTTGAGTGCCCCCTACTGGGGACCTGGCCAGCAACCCAGGCATGTGCCCTGACTGGGAATCGAACTAGTGACCCTTGTGGTTCGCAGGCCAGTGCTCCATCCACTGAGCCACACCAGCCAGGGCTAAAATTGAATATTTTAATCTTTGAGTCAATTCAAGAAAGGAGACGGATAATAGGAAGAGTGCTGATATTTACTGATTCTTGTTTGCCGGCACTAGGTTGAACTCTGGGGATGCAAAGAGAAAAGAGCTCCTTATGAAGCTAAAAGTCTACATGGGAAAGAAACCATGTAATCAAATTTAGTGATTTAAGGTCTTGTAATGGGTCCAAAAAGACTTCATCTCCAGAGAAGATAGTACACTGGCTCTGTCCTTTATAATAACTGTAACAAGACGCGACTCTTGATGGATGAGTGTGTAGTGGGGTGGAAAGAGAGAAAAGGGATTGCATTCTTGGCAATTAACATGAGCTGTGTGGAAGGGGAATTGTGGAAGAGAAGGCTGAATTAGTTGGGTGGAGTCCTATTTCGAACCTGCAGCTTTTCAGTTAAGGGACGATGTTCCAGTCAATTGAGCCACACCAGCAAGGGCATGAAGACCCTAAAAATCATGCCAAGGAATTTGAACTCAGTCCTGTAGAGCAGTGGCCTCCAAAATGGGGTGTTCTCAAAGCCAGGGGGTGTGCAGGATGGACTACCAGAGGAGTATATTAGAATCTCTAGTTCTTTTAATTTTGTCTTTTCTTGTGTGTTATATAAAGAGCATATTATATCATTTATAATGATTCATATTTTAATATATTTTTTTAAATAAGCAGGAATAAGTGGATGTATTCAACATTTTTTTATGTTTGGAAAAATTGGGGGGCCTTTATTTTTTGTTATTTTCCCATCCTTCACCTTCTTCCACCTACCCCCACACTGGAGAACACTATTTCAGGCTGTATTTAAGCATGGGAATGAAATATGTAGTGGAATTGGAGTGTGCGCTAGAATAAGAGAAAACTGAAGTGATAGAGACACCAGTCAGGACTGGGGAAATAGCTCGAGGCATGAACTAAGGTGGTGCAGTGGAGACAAAAGAAGAGGACTCGGGGACCAGGGAGAAGGTGGGTAAGGGGCAGGCAAGAGAGGGAAGACATCAGTCCTGGACAATGGCCAGATTTCTGACTTCAGATCCTGGATGGTGGTGACACTGTGATTAAACTAAGGATCACAGGAAGGATATTCAGTTCTCACCTAAAGATTATCACATTTCTTAGAGACTGAACTGGTCATTCCATCCTGCACCGAATGCCTCAAACTCAGTAAAAACAAGATGGCAGGTGGCTCTTTGCTGTACACTTTGAGGACTGCAGACTGGGAATCTTCTCCACGCATTTTCAACCAAAACTGAGCACAGTCGTGGTGAAGTCTCCTTTGCAGTCAGCCACTGGTGTTTGATAAAGCACCCAACTACTCTTGGGGATTGGGTTGGGATTGGATTGCATAGACAAGTGTACATTGTGACCATTTGTAGTCATAACCGAACAACTGAATTCATAGTTCCATGCGGGCAGGGGTGGAGGACTGGGCGGTGATCTGGATCGCAGCCAGTGTTTGTGGAAGTGCTGGGTGGGCGAAAGCATGTTAGTTACCTTGCCCTGACAGTTTTTTCCAGGGGAGTAAGTATGTTTTCCTTTCTCCTTGCTGTAGGAAATCATTTGCCAGATTGAGTTATTTATAACAATCTGTCATGGAACAGTTGCCAGGAAAAGAAAAGAGGCTATTCCCAGTAGCTCCCTCCTCCTCCCTCCCACCGTCGCCACCACACACACGCATCCGGTTTTCTGACTTAACTTTTGTTTTTTTCTTCTAGTTTTACTCAGTGGTTTTGGCTTGATTGAAAGTATTCTTGTAATGAAAGATCTCTGGGCTTTACCATGGCTTGGTAATTGGGTTTTCCGAGCTTAATTTGTTTGCTTTAGCCAAGACTAGCTGACAGCAGTTTGGGTTTTGAATTCCTGGGTGTCTTGGTTTTTCCCCAAGCACTAAAGTGCTGTCTTTCACCTTCCCTTTCCACTTTGTCAAAAACACACACATTTGCTGTCCTTTACAGCTGTGTTTTTCGCTCCTCTTGACATATCCTTGGCTCCTCTAGAGGAGCAGGCTTGGGATAAGGCATGGAGACTTAAAACAGTGAGTAGGGCTTCCGGTCGGCCTCTCGGAAGGAGAGGCAGACCGTTGGTGGTACAAAGGGAGCCCCAGGGTTGGCGTGTCCAGGGCGCTTTCAGATTAACCGCGTTTCAGATACACTGTGCAGTTGCTTTTCACTCCAGTCTGTGTTTATTCATTGCTTGTGGTCACACATGATCAGAAATACTTTTGGCTCTTAAGAGTTTTTCAGCTTTTCTCTCTGGGCTTCAGTTAGTAGAAGAACATTTGCATTTCTAGAGTGGACTTTACATTTTTAGAACAAAAATCAAAACAATAGTCATCCATTTTCTTATACCACATAATGGTGATTTTCAGCCTTTTTCGTCTCATGGCCCACAAACAACTAAAATTCCATAGCACACCAAAAAAATGGTTTTTGCTGACATGACAAAAACTAGGTATAATTTAAATTCATTCACACCAGAAAGCTATTGTTGTGTTGGCTATGTCACTTTTTTATTTGACAGTCTAAGGGGAAAGAGGTCAGTGTCCCTGACTAAATTGTTAGGTATTGAATGTCTTAAAAATTCTCGTGGCACATCAGTTGAACAAAGATGTGAAGGTGATTTAGTTTTTGTTTTTTTTTTTAAATCCTCACCCAAGGATATGTTTATTGATTTTAGAGGTAGAAGAAGGGAGAAAGAGAGAGAGGGAAACATCAGTCAGTTACCTCCCATATGCACCCCAACCAGGGATCGAACCTGCAACCTAGGTGTGCGCCCTGACTGGAAATCAAACCCACAACTTTTTGGTGTACGAGACAGTGCTCCAACCAACTGAGCCACTTGGCCAGGGCCAGTTTTCCTTTTAGGCTTTTGTGTCTCCTTCTAGGATATCCAGCTTTGGAAACAAAGTGCATTGAGCAGATGGCAAAGACTTTCCTTTGGAAGTGTAGTTCCACAGAGGGTGGGAATGTGTTTGGTCTCAGTGAGTCTGACACGGTGCATTCTCTGGGAACAGAGGCGTGAGCCGCCTGGCGAGTAGCACCTCCATCTGCATCCCAGACCCTGACCTTCAGACTGATGCCTTTCTTTTCACAGGGAACAGATGGCTACCAGACATTGGGAGGAGGGGCCCATTCCTCACGTTCCTTAGGGATTTCACATTCAGTTTAGCAAAAAGTCACCTGAAAGCAAAGAGAAAAATGGGGCCGCCGACTGTTCACAATTATGCAGGACTTGTTTGGCATTCACTATACTGACAGATTTATTTTTTTGCAGATACTGAATGATAAAAGCATTTATTTTCCAAGCCAACACACTGACACCACTTCAGAGGCATCTGCATTGGGGTCATTTTCTTCACTTTGGAGTGTACTTAAAAATGGAATTTATTGAAGAATAGTCAGCTTGCAAACATCAGTCACCTTATTAGAGAAACTTAGGAAAATAGAAAGATTTTTTTCCCTCAGCAAACTCATTGTCATTATGATGAAACGAGGCAGCTTCTGCAGTGACAGGTCTTCAGCGGCGGCTCAGCTCTGTCTTTCTAAGCATCGTTGGAAGAAGCAGGACTCTGCAGGCCAAGTCTTCCCTCGCGTGCATGTGTGGGGGCTGATTCGTTAACGTTTGGTGGCTCCTGGATGGCCAGCACAGAAAAAATTTTCCCCTAAAAAAAATGTTTATGGGGGCTTTCTTTTTTCTCAGAGTTAAAAATCCACAAAAAATTTAAGAGAGAAGCAGCATGGTAGGGAAAAAAATCCAAATTTGAACTTCTTAATCTTAAGATAAGGCCTTCAAAAGGCATTGTTTAGGCTGTAAATAATGAGTTGTATGTGGGAAAGAAAGGATGCTTCTGGTACAAATTCTGTACAGACAGTCCCTGGCTTAAGGCTGGTTTCACTTACAGTTTCCCTATTTTATAATAGTGTTAAAGCAATTTGCATTCAGTAAAAGCTGTACTTCAAATTTTGAATTTTGGTCTTTTCCTGGGCTAGCGGTGGGCAGTACGTTACTCTCCCGTGGTGCTGGGCAGCAGCGGTGAGCCCCAGCTCCCAGCCGGGCACCCAGTCACAAGGGCAAACAGCCGATACTCTGCAGAGTACTGTGTTACCAGCATCTTGGGGGTATTGTGTTCTGAGCAAGTTTAAGATAGGTAGGCTAGGATAAACTATGATGTTCAGTAGTTTAAGTATTTTAAGTGCATATTCAACTTAATGATATTTTCACCTTATGATGGGGTTATCAGGACATAATCTCATCCTAAATTGAGGAGCATATGTATGCAGAATAAGAAATTTCAGGCACTAAGAGAAGGCATTCGAATCGTTGAGCCTCAGTTTTTAAGCAAACACGAACAACACTTTGCTGTAGTGGAATGTGAGTTGAAATCACCCATTTTTCCATAGAAAGCAGGAGTCTTGATTTAAATTAAAATCTTACAAAAGTTGGAACCACTTGCAAAAATTTCTACGAATACAGATACGTACTTTATTTTTAAACCTGGGGTAATTTAGTCCAGTGTTTCTTAGACTTCTAAAAGTGGCAGAACTGTTTTCCAAATCAGCACTTACACAGAAGCCTAGACAATGAAATCAGCAGAGAGGAGCTGCCTGGATTGACTCAGGAAGGGCAATAGGAGCCTTTCTCCGAAGCGCCTCTGGGGTCCTGTAGGTGTGCTACTGAGAAACACTGGTGTAGTTGGTTTAGGTTACAACCTAAGGAATTTGCTTTCCAGTTGACTGTTTCTGGACTTTTGTTTTCTGCATTTATGATAAAATATAATGGCAGCATGTATAGGTAGAAATTTGTTTGAGATATATTAGACAGCTTTTCTTAGCCACTCACACTTAACACTTTCTAGTCCAAGAAAGATCACCAAAAGTGAAGATGTGTCATTAGAAACCAACGCTAAGATCATTTATACCCTCATATTCCCAGTTACTACGTATGGATGCAGAAGTTGGCCAGTGAAGAAGGGGGTGAAAAAGCAGTTCGTGTGAAACATGGAGTTAGAAGGAGAACTCTGTGAATAATCCCCTGGACCACCATAAACACAAACACGAAGGTCCTAGTGAAACCGGAGACATCACTGGAGACAAAAATGACAAAACTGAAGCTGTCCTCCGGGCTCACCGTGAAAAGGCAGGGATTTAAGGAAAAGGCTGGGGAAAATAGGAGGCAGCAGGAAAGGGGAAGACCAAATGTGAGATGGATTGACTCTAGAAAGGAAGCCACAGGCATGACTCTAAAGGAGCTGAGCAGGAATGTTGAGGACAGGTCCTTGTGGACGTCACTCGTTCACAGGGTCCCCAGGAGTCTGAGCCAGCTGGATGGCACGTTAACACACACAGTCCAAGTTTCCTCCAAGTTCCAGAATAGGACCCGTCTCAGCCTAGAGTGAATGTTCAGTAAATGTTAGATAAATGAATTGTTACAAGCGATAATCCAGTTCTGCCTGAACATTTCCAATGACTCATTACCTTACAAAATTATTCTTTTTGACTAGCTATGATTGACAGGCATAAGTTAATATGGAAATCAAAAATACTTCTGTTCACGTTTTACCTATTTGGTCTTCGACTATTTAGGTAAAATTTGATCCTTCCTTAAGACCGTGAAGTGTTTGAAGAGTGCTATTATCTCTTTCCCCTTTTTTTTAATCCTCACTCGAGGACATGCTTGTTGATTTCAAGTAGAAGGGGAAAGAGGGGGAGAGAAACATCGTTGTGAGAGAGAAACATTGATCAGTTGCTTCTTGCACATGCCCCAACTGGACTGAATCCGCAGCCCAGCCATGTGCCCTGACCAAGAATCAAACCCAACCTTTTGGTTTACAGGACATCACTCCAACCAGCTGAGACACACCAGCCAGGGCATTGCTTTCTTTCCTAACTCCACCCCCTACTTCTTGTCCTACCCACTGTCACCCACATGTCTGAGGAGGGACCCAAAAAATGGAATTTCTTTATTAAAAGTTGTGTATTTGATCTCATATGTTCAAACTTCAGTCTCCTTCAAAGTACTCTCCATTTGATGCAGGGCACCTATCCAGATGTTTTTCCCGCTGCTCAGAACAGTTTTTGAACTTGTCGATTTTGATGCTTTTAATGCATCTATGGCTTTTGTTTCACCTCTTCCACATGAGCAAAATGTTTGCCTCTGAGGACTTTTTCCATCAGGGGAAACAAAAGCTTGGGGTGAGGTCTGTCAATCTGTGTTTGGTCAAAAACTGCTAAACACTCAGCGTGGTGTGGACAAGTGCATGCCTAAATTATCCATCATGAAATGGGCAAACGTGTTGAAAGAGTTTTCAAAAACAATTCACTGAAGCTAAGTGTAGCCAGCCTCTCACAACAACACCAGCTGGTGCACTGATACATATGGGTTCCTAGAACACTCACCTGGGGGAGAAAGCCTGTAGTACAAGGGGCCCACCCTCCAGAAGACATTTCCTGGGGGTTTTGGGATCCCCCTGTACAATCTTTTTTTTCCCTACTGAACAACTTCTGTTCTTTCAGCTCTCATGTTTTCTAGCCTTTTCACAATCTTCATCATCTTCTTACTGATACATTTTTAATATATCAAGGTTACTCTTAAAATCTTGGGTTGGCTAAAAAGTCCATTTAGTTTCTTCCATAAACTAAGAGACACATTTTTCATTTTCACTAATAACTTTATTGATTTGGATATTTTATGTCGGCTATCTCCTGTGTCGTGTGCCATTGATTGTTCTCAGTTAACCTCCCAATTCGATCAGTATCAACTTCAACTGGTCTACCTGACCCTGGAGCATCGTCCAGCATGAAACTTCACAAACCACTTTTAACACATTTGATCAGTCACAGCACCTTCCCCATGCACTGCACAAATCTTTTTTTGCATTTCATTGTGTTTTTACCTTTCTTTAAAAAATAAGGCATAATATGCTGAAAATGTTGCTTATTATCTTCCATCTTCAATATTAAAATGCTTACACAAAAATTCCCCAATTTTGACAAGTGTTTTTTAAATGCACACTGATATGACAGCTGTCAGCATACAGTCTAACAAAATAGTTTTGAATAAAGTTAAAGGCAAATAAGAGCTTACTAGAGCCATCTTACAGAAAAAACAAACAAACTTTTTGGCCAACCCAATATGATGCATCTACTGATACCTAGACCTGCACTATTGGGTGGTAGACCAAAACCTAAGAGTATGTAAGATCTAAATTCAGATCTGTTTGGTACCAAATAGGGACTAAAACCTCTCTTAACGGGTCTTCAAACCAGCGAAGCTATACAGTTGACTCAACGTGGATTTGAACTGCACAGGTTCACTTTTACGTGAATTTTCAAAAAATAAGTATGTACAGTACTGTAAATATGTTTCCGCTGCCTCATGATTTCCTTAATAATATTTTACTTTCTTTAGCTTACTTTATAAGAAAACACTATGTAATGCATGTAACATACAAAATATGTGTTAATTGATTATTTATGTTATCAGTAAGGCTTCCAGTCAACAGTAGGCTATTAATAGTTAAGTTTTGGGGGAGTCAGACATGGCTTTATACATGGATTTTTGACTATGTGGGGGAAGCAGTCAACTCTGTCTCTTTAAACACTGTTCAGTAGTGCAGATTTTTTAGTTAAAGGAAGTCATTACCAGTTCTTAGATCTTAGTTATATAACTACTGTTAACCTGTTTCTTAGTCTGTGGAGTACAAATAATAATAGTGTTTAATCATAGAACTTGGAAGATGGAGATAATGCATACAAAGTGTTATAGAATTCCTGGTCAGTGATGTGCACTCAATAAACGCTAATTACCATTATTGTTATTGTAATCAATCTGAACACTAGAATGGCAATCAAAAGATCTACCACATGAGAAAATCTTTCTTACTGCATTGATTTATTCATTCATTCAGCAAATAATTTACCAAATGCCTATTATGTGCCAGGCACTGTGATAAGTAGGCCTCATATTTCTTATCCATAAAAATGGGGGCTAATAATAGTAACAATTACATCCCCATGGTAATTATTATCAGGATTAAATGAGTGCTTTTGTATATACCTGAGGTTGTATTATAATTGTTTGCCAGCTAGATTGATTTCCCAGAAGAAGAAGCATTATGTTATATTCATTCTGTTATTTCCTGGGGATCATGTGAGGCATTGCAGGATAAATTACAGGCTTAGAATCATGCACGAATTGAACACTTTTTAACATAACCTTGTCGAATAATCAAACTATGTGAAAATGCTTTTCACATTGTAAAGTGATGCATAAATCTAAGGTCATTAATTCCGCAGCAGTGGGAAGAGACAATGTGGAGGTTTTCAGACTCTTTCCAAGAGGTCAGGATGCCAGAGATGCCTCAGGAGTGGCTGCAGTAAGGCACCTACACAAAGGGGAGGTAGATGTTCCGAACCCTCCCCCAGTGCAGTTCAGTTAGAACAACCCCATTTATTTTACTTATTTTGCTACTATAAAAAAGGTTTGAAAATAAGTTCAATTTCTTCATGTTTCTCAGCCATTGTACTTTATCCTGTGATGATCCTTGGTCCTTTGTGATACTGACTTTCCCCTTCTCCACTTGACAGACAGATGTTCTGGTCCTGAGCTGTGATCTATTAACAGATGTTGCCTTACATGAGGTTGTGGACCTGTTCAGAGCTCATGATGCATCACTTGCCATGTTAATGAGAAAAGGTCAAGATGGCTTAGAACCAGTTCCAGGTCAAAAGGGGAAAAAAAAAGCAGGTAAGGAAAGTGAAGTTTGATTTGTTTATTGGGTTTTAATAATTATTCTTGACATTCATACTTTCTCTTAAGAAACATTTATTGAAAACTGACTGCAGTGCAGGCACTGCAGCAGCAGTTGATGACATAAAGTAATGAGATACAGTTGCTGACTTGAAGAGGTTTATAACTATTGATCAGATTCCGTAAGGTCCAAGGGGCTTTTGTATGCAGAACAGAGTACTCAAAACTGTTTATGCCTTGGCTGGTGTGGTTCAGTGGATTGAATGCCAGCCTGTGGACCAAAAGGTCCCCGGTTCTATTCCCAGTCAGGGCATGTGCCTGGGTTGCAGGCCAGGTCCCCAGTAGGGGGCGCACAACAGGCAACCACACATTGGTGTTTCTCTCCCTCTCTTTCTCCCGCCCTTCCCCTCTCTAAAAATAAATTAATAAAATCTTTAAAATTTTAAAAAACTGTTTGCATTGTGTTTAAGGATCAAATGCATATACCTAAGAAACAAAAAATTTAATTTAAAATTGATTTTTTTTAAATGTTTGAAGTTTGCAAATTGAATTAGATATTTTTATGTGATTAAAATTACTATTATAAATTAGTATGATTGAGTCTTTTGAATAGTCTGATCACCCTGAAAAAACAAGATAGGCATTAACCATACTTGATCTTCTTAGGATTACAACATGTTTGTGTTTGTATTTTTCTAAGATTCTGGTAGTAGGTTAATCTTTTTTTTTTTTAATCTTCATAGAGTTATAGTAATCTTAACAGACCAAAAAGAAAAGGAATAATACTCTGGATCACTCATAGCATTTGGGTTATTGACCAGTTGTTAATTTTAGTTAAGGTATAGTGTCTGATTGCTTTTCCTAGCACATTTCAAACCTGAACCACTGAGTCACAATTCTGTGCCTGAGTTACTTTTAAAAACTGAATTTATGGACAAAAATCTGTCAGATCACACTTTTTATATATGTAGGTTTTAGTTTTCCCTAGATTGATGTGCTTTTACCCTGGAGTTTTCCCCTAGAATGACGAGTTTTTAGATTTTGCTTATCCAGCATTACGTAACCCATTGCCTTGTCATTGTTACATGTTGATGTAGTCTCTTACAATCGCTAGAAGCTATGTTTGACGACTTAGGATCCTCCTCTTAATAGAGCGACCTAGAGCTTTCATTTCTAGGATTTGATTAATTAGTCTGTACTTTTAGCTCTCTTCTTTAGAACATTTGGTTAACTTATGATTTGGGATTATAACATTGAAACTTCTTTCTAGTTGCTTTTTGTGATCACTGGTGCAGATTAATTGTTGGATCCTCTTTTTACCTTATTATTATGTATAATCCTCATGTCAGTCATTCCTTTTGTTCTGGTATATTTTCTACTTTTGCAAGGTCTGGGTTGCTTACTCATAATTCCCTATATTCAGCCTTTTGGACTTACACAGATAGAAACAATTGCATATCCAGACTTTATAAACAGATGTGTATTTTATAAATATAAATTTTTATATACTTCTCTATTTATAATAATTTAAAAATCAAATAATTCATTAGAGTTACTCTTCTTGGTATTAGAACATTTTAGTACATTTCATGTTAGCTTGCATCTCTTTAAGTATCATTATAAATGCATAGCTTTTTACAATTTTATTTTAAATGAACTGTAAGTATTGTCTGTCTGCCCATCCATTTTAAAATGTTTTGATGCTTAAGTTTTCACAATTTGGCCAGTAGAAGTTCCTTTAAACTGGCTCTTCTATTCTCTTTGAAAAAGCACAATGTAGCCCTGGCTGGTGTGGCTCAGTGGACTGAGCCCCAGCCTGGGAGCTGGAAGGTTGCAGGTTCAATTCCTGGTCAGGGCACATGCCTGGGTGCGGCTGGGTCTCCAGATGGGGGCATGCAGGAGGCTCATTGATTGGCACTTCTCTCTTTCTCTTTCTCCCTCCCTTCCCATCTTTATAAAAGTAAATAAATAAAATCTTTTAAAAAAGAAAAGGAAAAGTATGGTGTATACTGGTAACTTGCTGTGTAGCTGGAATGTGAGCCTAGAGTGCAGGGAAGCAGGAAGTGGGAGTGGAGAGGAAACAGGAATCATACTGAAGGTTTGAACTTTATTCCCCAGACAGTGAAGAGTACTGAGGAATTTTAACAAAAGAATGTCATAATTAGATTTGTGTTTTAAAAAGATTTTTAAGCCCTTCCTGGTGTGACTCAGTTGGTCATCATCCCACAAGGCGAGAGATTGCCGGGTGGGTTCCCTCCTGGGGCACAGGCCTGGGTGCGGGTTCAGTCCCTGGTCGGGGCCTGTGTGAGAGGCAGCCGGTCAATGTTTCTCTTTTGCATCAGTGATCAATGTCTCTCTCCCTCTCTTTCTCACCTCCTGCCCCTCATTCTAAAAATAAATAAATAAAATCTTTTTTAAAAAAAGATTTTTCATTCTTCATGTGAAATTTTGAACTTCTCATTTATTTGAAGACAGATTCACCTAAACTGTGAGTTTTGAATTTCCCCCATGGATACTATGCATTTTAGCGATAAGCACTTTTTAAAAGAATCCTAAATCTCTCAGACTGTACATTTGCTCTGCTTCTTGGCTGCTGTTGTGCCAGAGTAGCCAGCAGTCCCCTTTCCCATGGTGCGTTTAGCAGTCTAGATCCCCTAGGTCCAGCGTTTTGAAATCCCCAGGCACTGACCTACGGGAGAACGGTTATAGCTTGATGTTTCGGGAGCCACCTCTGCCCACCTGGCCGCTTTCTTCTCAGCAGTTTTGTAGGAGACGTAGACACTGAGGATGGCCGATCAAATCGTGTTGGAATTTGGGGGCTGTTCTTTTTCTGCTGCACGTCATTACACACATGCTCTCTGAGATGCTCTCTGTCCCCTCTCCTCCCACAACATATGTACTCTGACTCCAGTCTACCCTCCAGTTGTTTTCTGAAAGAGGCCTGCCTCAACTCTCTAATGTGAAATTATATCCTCTTATTTGACTACACACGGGAGCCCTGCCCTCTTATGACTCCCTCCTCTACGGGACTGTAAGCTCTGGGAGAGCAAGGTCCTATCTGTTTGGTTCATCTTTATCCCCAGCAGCTGGCCCAGGTATGGCCCATGGGGAGCAGTCAGTAGATATTATTGAGTGGTTGAGGATCTGCCTATGAAGGCAACTCTTATTGCCCCCCAGGTCAGAGAAAGTAGATTCAAGCCCTAGCACTTTAAATCCTAAAACCACGAGTCTGAGCAGTGGCTTAATTCTTGCATAGGTATTGTAAGAGCACGAATTTATAATGAGTTTTTAGACTGATACTACATCGTCTATTGATTTATATTTAGAAATGTTTTCAAGATTTTGAATGCATGCTGTAGCATGTTTTCATACTGCCGTAGCATGGCTGTTAAGAGCCCAGGCTCTTGAGTTCAGACTGTGTAAGTTTCAATGCCGCAAAGCAGTGGGATATTGGGCAAATTATCTAACCTTCCTGAGCTTCATTTTCTTCAGCTATAAAGTGCAACTGAATCCTTTCAGGATTTCTTTGTGAGAAATAAGATGTTCATAAAGCATTCTGTTTACTCTTTGAAACACAGTAGTTGCTTAAAAAATTGTAATTGCTATTCCTATTATCATTAGGAATATTATCACTATCATTTTCACATATATTTTAGAAATACCCCTATGGGAAGTAATTGGTCCCGTAGCCTAACAAATCACATACATCAATTGATTGATTGATTGCCTAATTCATTTAAGATTTAATTTCTTTCTTTCTAGAGGGAGAGGGGATCGGGTGCCTCTCACACACCCACAGCTAGGGGCCTGGCCCCAGACCCAGGCATGTGCCCTGTCTGGAAGTTGTACCAGTGACCTTTCGGTTCTCAGGTTGGCACGCACTCAGTCCACTGAGCCACACCAGCCGGGGCTGCGTTGTTTTTAAAGGGGATTTTTTTTTAAGATTTTATTTATTTATCTTTAAAGGGGAAGGGAAGGAGAGAGGGAGAGAAATATCAATGTATGGTTGCCTCTCGTGTGTCTCCTGCTGGGAACTGGCCTGCAACCCAGGGATGTGCCCTGACTGGGAATCGAACCTCAATTCTCTGGTTTGCAGGTCCGCGCTCAATCCACTGAGCTACACCAGCCAGGGCTAAAGGGGATTTTTTAATATTTTATGTAGAATGGCAATCCTTTAAAGACCACCAAGTATCAAAATGTTTTTGTCGCATAATAACTTTTAAGTCTGTAGGGAAACTAACAGTGGCAGCATGAAGTGTCTAGACAAGCCTCTTTGGAAGGACCACGTGTAACTTTTACTGGTGATTCAGAAAGGCTTTTTTAGGTATCAGCTTCTCAGAGGAAACTTGGATGACTTAGCGGTGTAAGACGGACCCAGAAACCCAGCTAAGCTGTACAGGGAAATGGGGCATATAAACTCTGGCTGATCCTGTTTACTGATTTTTGCAGCATTGTATACCATAACTGAAATATAAAACCTGCTACTTGTCAGTATTTTGCCATTGTTCCACCATCGCTTAATATTACTTACTGAGCAAGTGAGTCAAGACATCAATTTAACACAGTTACTTGGTATGTGTTATGTCAAACACAGAACTAAGTACCAAGGCCCATATAAGTGAAAAAGAAAATATATTCCTACCCTAAGGGGTAGACAGACAAATGTTTGTTATACCCTCCCTAATCATAGGGCATTTTGAGAAATCTCATGTATGCAATCTTTTAACAATCCTCACCCAAAGATATGTTTATTGATTTGGGAGGGGAGTGCCAAAACATCAATATGAGAGAGAAACATAAGGGGTTGTCTCCCACATGTGCCCTAACTGGGGATTGAACCCACAGCCTTTTGACATGTGGGACGATGCTCCAACCAACTGAGCCACCTAGCCAAGGCCTCATATATGTAATTCTTGTAGTCATAAAAACCAAACAGTAGAAATAATACATTATACAAAGAGAATATCAATGTATATCATAGTATCAGATAGATACTATAACATATCTTAAACTTGCAATGATGTATAAAAATCACTTTAATTCCTATTTACCATCTCTTGCTTGTTGGAAACTTCTAACAAGATTTCCTTTTTTTCTCCATTTTGATGAGAACATAGTATATTTATTTTGCTTTATTATAGATAACATTTATGAAGGGGCTTATCTTTTTGGTATGTTCCTCTGTGTAAATGTTTTGTGCTATTATGATTTTATGACACAAATTATTGACTGTTATCTCTGCAGTAGCTCTGTGTCTCTTGGGATATTTGAAATGGAAAAATTCCAGAAAACTTTTATTTAACCCAGTTTACTGTAGCTGTATTTCTCAACTTCCTCTCCACTTTTTATATACTCGTGATCCAGGCTAGAATCAGTATATATTAGTGCACTTCTGAATCACGGGTGAAAGCTGTCACTTGGCTCTCACCTCTCCATCAACTGAATTCACTCTGCACCGAACAAATGCTGGTAGGCAGTTCTGAGCCTGGGTTTCTTTTGCTTCAGCTCCCTTCATTTTTCTCAGAGCTGTACTGCACAAAACAAACAGACAAACAAAAAATCTTCTGCTCCTGCTTGGGCTTCTGCTTGATCTATTTTCTCTTCTCAATTCCCATTCTCTCCCCTGCCTGTTTTTTCTAATTACATCCAACAGAAGTGACTTGAAATCCCTGCATATTCAAACCTGAAATTCTTGGGATTGATCAAACAGTCCATAGAAGTTAGTCCTAATGCGCCTAGAATCCATCAGTCACAATGTCATACGTACAATAATAGGAGCATGTGCAAAATACAGGGGACAATTTCATATCTCAGTTACAAGAAAATACACTTTAAAACACGGTATTTGAGAAGAAGGAGGTAAGTAATTTACTTATGTGCAGAGTAGTGCGTATGAAATCTGACCCCTGACCTACAAACGCATTACATTTTGGTGTAGTCATTGCATTTAGGATGTAATATATGTAAAATCTATGCTAAGCCCTATTTGTGAAACAGAGATAATCTAGATTTGCTCTTAAGCTAAAATCCAGTGAATGGACCAAATTAGTTTTGTTATTTACCAAGTTTTACCATTTATGGCCTAATAGCATGTTGTAGATAGTTGCCCAAGATCACATCAGTGGTAAGTGGCAAAAACAGAACTTGAACCCATGACTTCTGACAACATAGCCTGGGCTTCCTTCTTTAAAATTTAGTTTTCATTTTTACCAAGCTTTATATGTCCATACTTTAAAGAGTGATGAAATAATCCAAGACTCTTTGACAAGGATGAAATCAGGATGTCATCCAGAGCTGAGGTCTCATCTGAAGGCTCAACTAAGAAAGGATTTCTCCTAAACGTACTTGTTTATTGGCAAAATTTCAGTTCCCTAAGGATGGTTGGACTGAGAATCTCAGTTTCTAGCTAGCAGTTAGCTAGAAGCTGTCCTCACTTTTTAAAACATTGGCCCTGGCTGGTGTGACTCAGTGGATTGAGCTCCGGCCTGCGAACCGAAGTGTCACCAGTTCGATTCCCAGTCACCACGTGCCTGGGTTGCAGGCCAGGTCCCCACTTGGGGGCATGTGAGAGGCCACCAATTGATGTATCTCTCACACATTGATGTTCTCTCTCTCTCTCTCTCTCTCTCTTCTCTCCCTTCCCCTTGTTCTAAAAGTAGACAAACAAAATCTTTAAAATAAAAAATCACTGCAGCCTCTCTCCACATAGCAACTTGCTTTATCAAAGCCAGCAAGGAGAGAACATTCTACCAAGACAGCAGTTACAAACTTATGTGACCTACTCATGAAAGCAACATCTCATCACTCTTGCCATATTCTTTTGATTAAAAGCAAGTCACTAGGCCTGCCCATACTCAAGAGGAGAGGATTCAGAGGGGCGTGAATATAGGGAGGCAGCTATTCTTAGAGCTTACCCACCGTAGCCAGACTCACTAATATGTTTAGGGTCTCAGCTGTTACAGCTGAGTTTCTCTTTCCATCTGGTCTCTTTGGGGCCAGCCTAGGCTTGTTCACATGGCGGCGGCCGCAGCAGGTTATAACCACATGAGAAGAAACTGCAGGGTCTCTTGAAGCCTAAACTCAGAACTCACACTGTGTCATTTCTTTTGCATTATTTAGTCAAAGCTAGTTGCTAGGCCAGCCTAGATCTAGATATAAAGGATGGGCAACTAAAGCTAACCTCTTTCTTCTTCCCTGTGAGAAGTTTTTTTCCCTTCAAAAATTGTAGTGGTAAAATATACGTAACTAAATTTGCTACCGTTATTTAAGTGTATAGTTCAGTGATGCTAAATGCATGTATAATGTTATGCAGCAATCACTACCATCCATCTGCATAACTTTTTTCATCTTGTAAAGCTGACATTCTTTACCATTAGACATTCTATACCATTAAACAATAACTCCTTATTTTCCCCTCCTTCACAGCCTCTCTATCCATTAAATAATAACTCACCATTTCCCCCTTCCTCCCATTCTACTTTCTGTCTATGATTTTGACTACTTTTAAGTACCATGTGTAAGTAAAACCATACAGTATTAGTTTTGTTTTGGTTTTTTGTCACTGGCTTATTTCACTTAGTATAGTGTCGTCAGAGTTCATTCATGTTGTAGCATATTGCAGAATTGTCCTTCCTTTTTAAGGCTGAATAATATTGTGTGTGTCTACATTTTGCTTATCCACTAATCCATCAAGGTACACTTGGGTTGCCTCCACATTTTAGCTATTGTGAATAATGCTGCTATGAACATAGGTGTACAAATACCTCTTCAAAACCTTGCTTCAGCCTGGCTGGTGTGGCTCAGTGGATTGAGTGCCAGTCTGTAAACCAAAGGGTCACCGGTTCAATTCCCAGTCAGTACTCGTGCCTGGGTTGCGGGTCAGGTCCCCAGATGGGAGTGTGCGACAGGCAACCACACATTGATGTTTCTCTGTTTTGATTTGTTAATATTTTGTTTGGAATCCTTGTATTTACATAAAAAAGTGAAAATGCCTGTTGTTTTCCTTCCTCACAACATCTTTGTCTAGTTCCACAACTAGACAAAGGATCATGCTGGTCTCAAAACGAGGTGGAATTCCCACTCCAAACATAACACCTGTCACAGGGGAGGCGCACACAGATATTTATTAGTCGAATGACTGAATGGACAAGTACATGACTATAAAGGAAACAAGGGTGAAAGAAGGAACAAAAACATCAATAGTTGAATATGACGGAATTTTTAAAAAATGGAACTTCATAGTTTTAACTGCTTTCTTAACCTTAGTTGTGTGGTCCTCCTTTAAAGGATGAACATTCTAATGTTACTTGCTCTGCTCTCAAAGTGGAATTCACTTTGTTAAAGCAAAACAGAAACCTTTCCAAGTCCCTATAATTTATATCATATTCTGAGGTTCCAGTTACTATGGTAGCTGCAAAGAATCAAATAGAAGTGGGACCCGAGAGTGAGGGGAATGTGACTGAAGTGCACCATAACTGGAAAACTGACTTGTTGAAGATTATTGCTCCCAGGACATTCAGTAATTCAAGGTTTTGTGGGCCTGAGGACTTGGACAGGGTAAGCACTACAGATCATATCCAAAAATAACATCTCTGTGTTTCTTTTTAAAATACTGGCTCATAATCAGACCTTTGCAGACTTCATGTTCTCAAGTTTCCATGTAATGGATGAATGAATTGATATATATCAAAGCTTCTCTGTGGCATTTGAAATTCTCTGCACTTTTTAGCTTTGATTGAAAGTCTCTGTAAAACTTTCAAATTGGCATATTTACCCTTCCTCCTTTGGAGTTTACCAATCTTAAATTTTGAAAAAAATAACATAACTTTTTATGATAGCTTCTCCCTATTCAGATTCAGACACTGTATATGATCAGATGACCAGAAACCATCTGAAGAAATGAATGCTTTAGCTGCTGAGCTAAACACATTATGCACTTCAGTAGTACATTTGGTTCTGGGTATAGAGGCCTGAAGCCAACAGGGAAGCATATTAATTATATGGAAGTCATTGCCCGTCAGTAGAAGACAGATCAGTTCATCTTTAGAGATAATATTTTTCCTCAAGTTCAACTTTCACTTTCTCCTTTCAAAGAGGTATTAAATCATAGCTTTATTTGATTTTTGTGAGAATCAAGTAAGAGCATTATTACCTTATTTAGTCCTTATAATAAGCTTATGGTTATCCCCATTTTACAGATGAAACTGAGGGACAGAGAGGTTTAGTTTCTTGCTTAAAGAGATGCAGCTAGTAAGTGGTGTTCATACCCAAGTGGTCTGGCCTCAAAGGCTCTCTTCTTACTTATATGCTATGCTGCCTTTGTGAAAATGCTTTTGTTCGCTATAGATAGAGACTGTGCAGATCTGAGCAGATTTGGTTGAGTGGCCCAAAATGGTTGCCTCCGAAGAGCAGAGGTTGAAGTACAGTGTGGTTAAGGGAAAGAAATATAACCCAGGAAAGAGCAATAACAGGAGGGCCTGCAAAATCACATCTGTCAGGTAGCCATACCTTTAGTGAACGCACCTTGTTTTCTTTGAGTGTACCGGTAAATAGCATCGGATGTAGTGCATGGTAGACGTGTAGTTAACGTTGGTTGAGTGTAGACGTCCTTAAATAACGTTATTCCCGTTTTCACAGTGAGCAGACCTAGGTGATTATTTACAAAGAAAGAATTCCTTGTACTTTCTCTTTCTTTTTAAAAAGAATTTTTAAAGATTTTATTTCTTTATCTTTAGAGAGAGGGAAAGGGAGGGAGAGAAGCATCAACGTGTGAGAGAAACAACTACTGGTTGCGTCTCCCACGCCCTGGGCAGAGGGCCTGGCTCAGAGCAGGCATGTGCCCTGACAGGGAATCAAACCAGTGACGCCGGCCCACGGAGCCACACCAGTCAGGGCTGTACTTCCTGTGCCATGCACTGGGCCTGTGGTTCATCCACTTGGTTTCTTAACTGTCCCTTCGTCTCTTGACTGCCCCTCTTTTTTAAAACTTTTTTACTTTTTACAAATAAAAATTACATTTATTTAAGGTGTACAGGGTGATATTTTGGTATATGTAGACATTGTGAAGTGATTACCACAGTCAAACTATTTAACACATTCATCACCTTTTTAAAAAATAATATCAAACTTATAAAGTGGTTACAAGAATAGTATAAAGAACTTATATATCCTCCACCCAAATTCCCAAATGTTAATACTTGCTGTATCATTCTCGTATAGTATATATCCAATACATGCCGTACATGTATACAGTGTACACATGATTATTATTTTTCTGAGCTATTTGAGAAGAAGGTGCAGGCATCATTCCCATTGCCTTTAAAAACACAAATACATATCCTTTCCCCTCACCCTCCACCCCCTGCTCAAAATGGACAGTACTTTGAAATAGGAAATTACATTGACATGAAACTTGAATCTACGGAACTTACTCAAAATTCATAGTTTACCTAATAATATCCTTTAGAGCAATAGAAAAATTTTTCGACTACCTGTCTGCTAAACATTGTAAAGAGTGTGTGCTACACAAGACTCAGTCTTGTATTTGGTTCCGAGAGAAATGTGAGCAGGTGCCCTGTTCCCTGACGGAGTCCTACAAGCAGGGCAAATGGCTTTGTTTGATTTTCCTTCTTTTGTATGATTCAGTGGAGCAGCGTGACTTCATTGGAGTGGACAGCACAGGAAGGAGGCTGCTCTTTATGGTGAATGAAGCGGACTTGGATGAAGAGCTGGTCATTAAGGGATCCATCCTGCAGAAGTAAGCCCTGGGGTTTTGTCTTCTTGGCAATCTTCTTGTCTTAAAACAAAATAAAACCACCCAGTGGATGGGAAAGAAGGAATGAAAACTAGATTATACCGTGTGAAATTAACAAAAGTATGTGAATGTTTTCCCCTGAGACAGAATGGAGGCTTTTCTCCACCACACAAGCTTAGCTTTTCCCGGTGTCTTTTCGTGCCAAGGTGGAGGCGAATCCTGCATTGGAGCGCGGCAGAGCAGCTGTGGGGAGACCAGGGGGCAGGACTGCTTTTCTGACAGTGTTATAGAGCTTCCTTTTAAAAAAAACATTGTGCTAAACTCACAGCATAAACTGTACTGTCTTAACCATTTTTAATGGACATTGCAGTGGTGCTAAGTATATTCACATTGTTGTGGAACAGATCTCCACAACTTTGTCATTTTGCAGTTTTAAATTTCTGTATCTGTTCAACAACTGTCCTTCTTCCCTCCTTAGCTCCTGGTAAATACCATTCAGTTTCCTGTTTCTGTGGTTTCGACTACTGTAGATACTTCATAGAAGTGGAATCATGAAGTATTTGTCTTTTTGTTACTGGCTTCCTTTACTTTGTGTAATTTCCTCAAGGTTCATCTATGCTGTAGCATGTGTCAGCATTGCCTTTTTAAGGTTGCATAATATTCTATGTATGTCTATACATTTTAAAAATATTTTAAGTAATTTTTAAATTTTTTCAATTACAGTTGATATGCAGTAGTATATTAGTTTCAGGTGTACGACCCAGTGATTAGACATTTCTATAATTTATGAAGTGATCACCCTGACAGACCTGGCACCCATCTGACACCATACAAGTTATTACAGTATTATTGACTGTCTTCCCTGCGCTGTACTTTACATCCCTGTGACTGTTCTGTAACTACCCATTTATGGGTAGTTAAGGCTTCTTCCGTCACCTTCTTCACCTGCTCCTCTAACGCCCCTCCCATGTGGCAGCCGTCAAAATGTTCTCCGTATCTATGAGTCTGTTTCTGTTCTGCTCATCTGTTTATTTTGTCTTTTAGATTCTGTAGATGTAAGTGAAATAACCTGGCATTTGTCTTTCTCTGTCTGACTTACTTCACTCAGCACAATACCTTCTAGGTCCATCCATGTTGTTGCAGATGGCAAGGTTTCTTTGATCTTTTTTTAATGGCTGAGTCATACATATTTTATTGTATATATGCACCACTTCTTCTTTGTCCATTTATCTATGGATGGACACTTAGGCGGCCTCCATATCGTGGTTGCATATGATTTAGTGTTTGGGTTTCTTCAGATACATACACAGAAGTGGAGTTGCTGTGGGTCCTTCTTTATCGCTTGTCATAGCCCTTGTTTTAAAGTCTGTTTTGCCTGGTATAAGTATTGCTACCCCAGATACTTTTTTTATTTTCATGGAATATCTTTTTCTGTTCCTTTACTCTCAGTCTGTGTCTGTCTTTTCATCTGAAGTGAGTCCCTTGTAGATAGCATACGTAAGTGACTCATTCTGTTACCCAGGTAGTCACTGTATGTCTTTTGATTGGAGCATTTAATCCATTCTCATTTGGGTATGTATTTATTGCCATTTTATTATTCATATTTTAAATCTTTTTTTCTTAAAGATTTTATTCATTTTTCAGAGAGAAGGCAAGGGAAGGAGAAAGAGAGGGAGAGAAACATTGATGTGTGAGAGAAACATCAATTGGCTGCCTCTCACACACCCCCAACCAGGACGGGACCTGGCCCACAACCCAGTCATGTGCCCTGACTGGGAATCAAACCAGCAACCCTTTGGTTCACAGGCCACTGAGTCATACCACCCAAGGCATTGATCTTTTTTTCTTCTTCTTCTAACAAAGGACTCCTGAACTTTCTTATAATACAGTTATGGTGGTGATGAACTCTTTTGGCTTTTTCTTTTTTAAGTGTATTTTATTGATTATTGCTATCACACTTTTCCCATTTTTTTCTCTTCTTTATCATCCTCTACCTTGTACCCCACCTCTCTTCAGCATTCCCCTCCGTAGTTCATGTCCATGGGTCGCACATGTGAGTTCTTCAGCTTCTCCATTTCCTATATTATTCCTAACCTCCCCCTGTCTATCTTCTACCTACAAATTATGCTTTTTATTCCCTGTGCCTTTTACCCCACTCTCCCCCTCCCGCTCCCTGATGATATCCCTCCATGTGATCTCCATTTCTGTGATTCTGTTCCTCTTCTTGTTGTTTGCATAGTTTGTTTTTGTTTTGTTTTAGGTTCAGTTGGGGTTTTTTTATGTATTTTATTGATTATGCTATTACAGTTGTTCCATTTTACTCTTTTCATTCCCCTCTGCCCTGCACCTGCCCTCCCACCAGCATTCCTCCACCTTAGGTCATGTCCATGGGTTGTACATATAAGTTCCTTGGCTTCTCCATTCCTTATACTATTCTTAACCTCCCCCTGTCTATTTTATACCTACCATTAATGCTTCTTATTCCATGTACCTTTTTCCCTGTTCTCCCCCCACTTCCCACTGATAACCCTCTATGTGATCTCCATTTCTGTGATTCTGTTCCTGTTCTAGTTATTTTCTTAGTTTGTTTTTGTGGTTTTGGGGGGAGGGTTTAGGTTCAGTTGTTGATAGTTGTGAGTTTGTTGTCATTTTACTGTTCATAATTTTGATCCTCTTCTTTTTCTTAGATAAGTCCCTTTAACATTTCATATAATAAGGGCTTGGTGATGATGAACTCCTTTAACTTGACCTTATCTGGGAAGCACTTTATCTACTCTTCCATTCTAAATGATAGCTTTGCTGGATAGACTAATTTTGGATGTAGATTCTTGCCTTTCATGACTTTGGACACTTCTTTCCAGCCCTTTCTTGCCTGTAAGGTTTCTTTCGAGAAATCAGGTAATAGCCTTATGGGAACTCCTTTGTAGGTAATTGTCTCCTTTTCTCTTCCACTTAAGATTCTCTCCTTATCTTTAATCTTAGGTAATCTAATTATGATGTGTCTTGGTGTACTCCTCTTTGGGTCTAACTTCTTTGGGACTCTCTGTGCTTCCTAGACTTGTATGTCTATTTCCTTTGCCAGATTGGGGAATTTTTTCTTCATTACTTTTTCAAACAAGTTTTGAAATAAGTCTCTCTTCCTCTTTTCCTTCTGGCACCTCTATGATTCAGTTGTTGGAACATTTAAAGTTGTCTCAAAGGTTCCTAAGCTTCTCATTTTTTACAATTGTTTTCTTCATTCTGTTCCAGTTGAATGTTTATTTCTTCCTTTTGTTCCAAATCATTGATTTGAATCTCAGTTTTCTTCTTTTCACTGTTGATTTCCATTGATTTGAGTCCTAGTTCCCTTCCCTTCACTGTTGGTTTCTGTATATATTTTTTTATTTCACTTTGTATAGCCTTCACCTCTTCCTTTATTTTGCGACCATACTCAATCATTTCTGCGAGCCTTGTGATTACTAGTGTTTTGAACTCTGCATCTGGTAGGTTGGCTGTCTCCTCCTCTTGCTTAGTTATTTTTCAGGAGTTTTTATCTGTTCTTTTATTTGGGCCATATTTCTTTTGCCTTGGCACACCCGTTATATTCTAAGAGGCAGAGCCTTAGGTATTCTCCAGGGTGGAGCAACTCACCTTGCTACATTGTGGTGCTTATATGGGGGAGGGGTCAGAGAAGGAACAATACCACTTGCTTGGCTCTTGCCCTGCTTTCAAGAGACTGGCAGTTTCTCCTGCTGCCACAACCCCCACAAATTTTTATAGCCAGAGGTTCTGAGGCTTTATTTTTGTCTGCACTAGAACTCTAGGTTGCTTAGTCTGTCTCAATCCCCAGTTGTTCCTCCTGGTTTATTCACACGTGAATCTCGGACCGCCCCATCTGTCAGCCGCCACCTTGCCATGTGTCCTCTGAGCCCAGGCTACCCATCTCTGACCCTCCTGCCAGTCTGGATGAATATTTCTTCTTTAACTCCTTGCTTGTCAGACTTCCATACAGTTCAATTTTGTGGCGGTTCTGGTTGTTTTTTGTTTTTAAATTGGTTGTTTCCTTCTTTTGGTTGTGCAAGGAGACAAAGCATATCACCTATGCCTCCATCTTAGCCAGTACTGTGGTGTTTTCATGTCCGAGAAGCTCTTTATCTGTCCTTTGATCCTAAATGATAGCCTTGCTGGATAGAATAATTTTGATTGTAGGTTCTTGCTTTTCATCACTTGGAATATTTCCTGATAATCTCTTATGTCCTGCAGTTTCTGTTGAGAAATCAGCTGACAGCCTTATTGCAAGCTCCATGACAGGTCACTTGCTGCTTTTAAGATTCTTTGTCTGTAACCTCTGGTATTTTAATTGTGATGTGTCTTCATGTGGGCCTCACTGCGTTCATCCTGTTTGGGACTCACTGCACTTCCTGAACTTACGTATATATTTCCTTTACCAGGTTAGGGAAGTTTGCCATCATTTTTTCACATAGGTTTTCAGTTTTTTGCTTTCTGTCTTCTCCTCCCAGCTCCTCCAAGATATGAATGTTGATACACTTGAACTTTTCCCAGAGGCTCCTTACACTATCTTAATTTTATTTGATTCTTTTTTTCTTTTTGCCATTCTGATTGGGTGTTTTCTGCTTCTTTATCTTTCAAATTGCTGATTTGATCCTCTGCTTCATCTTCTCTACTGTCGATTCTTTATAATATATTCTTCATTTTAGTTACCATCTTCTTCATTTTTTTTCTTTTTTTTTTATTGATTATGCCATTACATTTGCTCTATTCCCCCCTCCCTTCCCCTCCACCCTGCATCCCCCTCCCCCACCATTTCCCCCTTTAGTTCATGAACATGTGTCTCAAATTCTTTAGATTCTGTATTTCCCCTACTATTCTTACCCTCCCCCCTATCTATTTTCTATCTACTGTCTATACTACTTATTTTCTGTACCTTCTACCCCCTTCCCCTCCTCCCACTCCCCTGTTGCTAACCCTCCATGAGATCTTCATTTCTATGGTTCTGCTCCTGATCTAGCTATCCTCTTAGTTTGCTTTTTGTTTTAGGTGTGGTTCTTAATAACTGTGAGTTTGCTGTCCTTTCACTGTTCATCTTTTTTATCTTCTTTTTCTTAGGTAAGTCCCTTTAACATTTCATATAGTAAGGGCTTGGTGATGATGAACTCCTTGAATTTGGTCTTATCTGAGAAGCACTTTATCTGTCCTTCCATTCTAAATGAAAGTTTTGCTGGGTAGAGCAATCTTGGTTGTAGATCTTTGGTTTTCATGACTTGGAATACCTCTGTCCAGCCCCTTCTTGCCTGTAAGGTCTCTTTTGAGAAATCAGCTGACAGTCTGATGGGAACTCCTTTGTAGGTGACTGTCCCCTTAGCTCTTGCTGCTTCTAGGATTCTCTCCTTCATTTTAATCTTGGCTAATGTAATTATGATGTGCCTTGGTGTGTTCCTTCTTGAGTCCAACTTCTTTGGGACTCTCTGAGCTTCCTGGATTTCTCGGAAGTCTATTTCCTTTGCCATCTTGGGGAAATTCTCCTTTATTATTTGTTCAAATAATTTTTCAACTGGTTGTTGTGCCTTTCCCCCTTCTGGTACCCCTATAATTCGGATGTTGGAACGTTTAAAGATGTCCTGGAGGTTCCTAAGCTTCTCCTCATTTTTCTGAATTCTTATTTCTTCATTCCTTTCTGTTTGATCATTTTTTTCTTCCGTCTGGTCCTCTCCCTTGATTTGAATCCCAATTTTCTTTCCATTACTATTGGTATCTTTTGTATCAGCATTCATTTCAATTAATTTAGCTTCCATATGTTTCTCTAATTTGTGACTAAAATCCACCAGTTCTGTAAGGATCTTTATAACCAGTGTTTTGAACTGTGCATCTGAAAGACTGGCTATTTCTTCATCACTTAGGTCTATCGGTTCTGGGGCTCTAAGTTGTCCTAGAGCCATTTTTTGGTCTATTCGTGCTGTTAAGTGAGCGGAGTGAAGCCTTAGTTGTTTACCAGGACGGGGCGACCCAGGTTGCTGGTTTGTGACGCTGTGTGTGGGGGCGGGGTCAGAGAGGGAGCAATGGCGTTCCTCTCCGCTAGCCCAGCGCATCCAGTTATCAAACGCCTCGGGCTTGCTTATCCGATCCTAATTTTGCGAGCCTGCTGCACCGCGCGGGTTTCCCTTCTCACTGGTTTCTCCACACGTAAATGCGCGCGACCGACCGACCCACCGCGCCTCTTCCCTGTGCGCTCCGGCAGCCAGCTCGCTGGCGATCAGCGCCCTCGATTGCCTGCGCTCACCGCGCACTGCCCCGGGAATGTTTTCTTGCTAACCTGCTCCACTGCTGGCCTCGCTCCTCGTACCGGTCCAGCCGAGTATCTAGTTGTCCTTTGGACTCCGTATTGTCGATTTTCCGTGTGGCTTGGTTGTGACTGCTGTTAAAAATAGTTGTTCTTAGATTTGGTTGTGCACAGAGGTGAGGTGGAACCTCCACCTACTTCTCCATCTTGGCGGAAGTCCATCTTCTTCATTTTTGACTGGTTCTTTTCTGTGTTTTCTAACTCCACTTTTATGTTTCCTGTCTCTTTGTTGAAGCTTTCACTGAGATCACTGAGCATCCTTATAATTAGTGTTTTGAACTCTATACCTGGTAGATAGCTTGTTTCCAATTGTTTATTTCTTTTTCTGGAGTTTTATTCTAGTCTTTCATTTGGGACATGTTTCTTTCTTTTTTTTTTTAAATTTTTTTTATTGATTATGCTGTTACAGTTGTTCTATTCCCCCTTTATTCCCCTCCACCCTACCCCCCATCCCCACCATCACCCCCCCTTTAGTTTATGACCATGTGTCTCAAGTCCTTTAGATTCTATATTTCCTATGCTATTCTTGCCCCCCCATCTATTTTCTATCTACTGTCTATGCTACTTATTTTCTGTACCTTCTCCCCCCTTCTCCTCCTCCCACTCCCCTGTTGCTAACCCTCCTTGAGATCTTCATTTCTATGTTTCCACTCCTGATCTAGCTGTCCTTTTAGTTTGCTTTCGTTTTAGGTGTGGTTGTTAATAACTGAGTTTGTTGTCCTTTCACTGTTCATGTTTCTTTAACTTCTTTTTCTTAGATAAGTCCCTTTAACGTTTCATATAATAAGGGCTTGGTGATGATGAACTCCTTGAATTTGATCTTATCTGAGAAGCACTTTATCTGTCCTTCCATTTTAAATGAAAGTTTTGCTGGATAGAGCAATCTTGGTTGTAGGTCTTTAGATTTCATGACTTGGAATACCTCTTTCCAGCCCCTTCTTGCCTGTAAGGTCTCTTTTGAGAAATCCGCTGACAGTCTGATGGGAACTCCTTTGTAGGTGACTGTCCCCTTAGCTCTTGCTGCTTCTAGGATTCTCTCCTTCATTTTAATCTTGGCTAATGTAATTACGATGTGCCTTGGTGTGTTCCTTCTTGGGTCCAACTTCTTTGGTACTCTCTGAGCTTCCTGGATTTCCTGGAAGTCTATTTCCCTTTGCCAGATTGGGGAAATTCTCCTTTATTATTTGTTCAAATAAGTTCTCCACTGGTGGCTGTGCCTTTCCCCCCTTCTGGTACCCCTATAATTCGGATGTTGGAGCGTTTAAAGATGTCCTGGAGGTTCCTAAGACTCTCCTCATTTCTTTGAATTCTTGCTTCTTGACTCTTTTCTGTTTGGCCATTATTTGCTTTCTTCTGGTCCACTCCATTGATTTGAGTCCCAGTTTCCTTTTCATTGCTATTGGTGTCCTGTGCAATTCCATTCATTTCAATTAGTTTCGCCTTCATATATTTGTCTAATTTGTCCGTATAATCAACCAGTTCTGTGAGGATCCTGATCACCAATTTTTTAAACTGTGCGTCTGTGAGTTTTGCTATTTCTTCATCGCTTAGATTTATTTCTGGGGCTCTGAGATCCTCCTGCGCCATTCTTGGTCTGTTCGGGCCCTTTAAGTGTGAGAAGCCGCGGCTTGGATTCCCAGGTCGCTGGGTTGTGACGCTGTATGTGGGGGCGTGGCCAGAGCAGGGAAATGGCAACCCCCCTCTGCCGCTTCTCACAGCTGGGTGCGGAGGAGCAGTGCCTTAGGTGGTTCACCTGGGCCGGGCCACTCAGAGTCGCTGGGTTATGATGCTGTATGTGGAGGTGGGGTCAGAGCAGGGAAATGGCGGCGCCCTCCACTGCTGCTTGCCGTGGGGACCTGCCGGCCCGGTCCAACCGCCCACTCCCTCGCCTGTCCACCCGCGCACAAATGCGCGACCTCAGTCAACACGCAACCCTGGGCCCGGCTGTCTCCCCCGAGGTCGCTCGCCTGTTTGCTCGCTGGGTCGCTCACCAGGTCCGACCCTGCGCCTGGATTCTGTGGGCCTGAGTGTGTCTGGCCGAGTTTTCCTGCGCAACCCTGCTCCGCCAGCCGCTGGTTTCGCCCCTTACCGGTCAGGCTGAAGAATTTGTTGTTAACGGGCTTCCGAAAAGTTCAATTTTCCGTGTTCTGGCTGTGTTTTCTGTTGCTAATATTTAGTTTAATCTTGGTTGTGTGAGAAGGCACGGCACATCCACCTATGCCTCCATCTTGGCGGAAGTCCCCGGGACATGTTTCTTTGTCTCCTCATTTTGGCCACCTCCCTGTGTTTGTTTCTGTGTATTAGGTAGAGCTGCTACATCTCCTGGTCTTGGTAGAGCAGACTTACGTAGCATAGCCTCTCCAGTTGTCAAGCTAGGCACTCTAGGTACACCTGCTGTGCGAGCAGCGTGCACCCTCCTGTTGTAGTTGAGCCTTGATTACTGTTGCCACATCAGTGGGAAAGATTTATCCCCAGGCTAATTGGCTGTGAGGACTTGCCATGACCACAGCAGAGGCTGTGCCGTGCCGGGGCCTGCCCCACAGAGCAGGACTTAACTTCAGCAGGGCTCTGGTGCCTGATGAGTCTATCTCTTGAGGGTTTCTCATGGAGATGGTTGTGTGGTGGTCCATCAGGGTCTAAAGCTGTCTACCAGGTGTAAGCTGGCTATGGGGCTTCCCAGGAGGTGCTGGCCAAGGTCAACTGCCACCTGTTCTCTGCTTGGGGCCACCCAGCATGAGCTATAAAGCGATCTGTAGTTGGCTGCCCCTTGTGCTGGGCTGGAAGTAGCTGAGAGAGGCTAAGCTGAAAACCAAGGCCAGCTGCCCCTAGTACCATGCCTGGGGATGCTTAGCAAGAGCTACAGAGCATGCCAAAGCCAGGTGCTGCTTGTGAACCTTTGAGAGATTTCAGAATAACCTGCAACATGAGCCAAGACACATGTGATTTGTATGGAAAAGCCACTGGAAACAGATTTGGGGGGGCGGGCAGCACAAGTTGAGTGTGGCGGGGGTCTCAGGGAATCACCCAGATGGGGAAAACAGTATTAGCCAGGTTGATGGGGACTCAGATATGGTGTCTGCCTGCCTGTGCTGTTGAGAAATGGCTGGCAAAGGAAGAATGCAAGTACTCCATTTACCTACCCCGTCAGCAGCACTCCGTCCGGGAGAAAGCCACCTCTCCAGCCCTGGCCCTGAAGCCAGAAAATTCAGTGCCTCTTTTATGTCCCTGGTGCTTTTTGAGCTGGTACTCCAGCACTGGAACTCAGAGCAAGTGATTCTGAGTATGTCTGTGCACAGGCCCTTTAAGAGGAACACAGGGGGCTTCAGCAGCTCTCCGTCTCACTTAGTCACAATCACCACTGGTTTTCACAGCCAGAAGTTACAAGGGCTTGTTTTCCCAGCACAGGAACTTTGGGCCTGGGGTCCTGGTGTGGGGCTGGGACTCCTCACTCCTCAGGGGTGGGCCCTCTGTGGCTAAGATATCCCTCCCAGTTTTTAACTACAACGTATGGGTGTGGGACCAGCCTGTTCCACATCTCTGTCTCTCCTGCTAGTCTCAACGTGGATTCTTCTGTGTATCTTTAGTTATAGGACTTCTGTTCAACTAGATTTTAGACGGTTCTCAATAATGGCTGTTTTGTAGTTTAGCTGTTATTTTGATGTGGTTATGGGAGGCTGCAAGTACTACATTTACCTACTCCATCATTTTTAAAAATTATCTATGCATTCATTGGTTGACTCTTGTATGTGCCCTGATTGGGGATCAAACCCACAACCTTGGCATATTGGCACAATGCTCTAACCAACTGCTACCCAACCAGGTTCTTACTCCACCATCTTGACTAGAAACCTTGTACAGCATTTTCCTTATTTATTCATCTGTTGATGGACATTTGAGTTACTTCTACCTCTTGGTACTGTGAATAATGCTGCAGTGAACATGGTGTGCAAATATCCCTTTGAGATCCTGCTTTGAGTTCTTCTGGATATATTCCTAGGAGTGGGATTGTTCATATGACAGTCCTAGTTGAAATTTTTGAGGAAACTCCATACTGTTTTCCATAGTAGTTGTACCATATTATATTCCTACCAACAGTACAGAAGGGCTCCAATTTCTCCACCTCCTCACCCAGACTTTTGTTTTCTATTTTTCAAAGATTTTATTTTATTTTTTTTAGACAAAGGGGAAGGGAGGGAGAAAGGGAAAGAAACATCAGTGTGTGGTTGCCTCTCAAGTGCCCCCCACCCCCGCACTGGGGACCTGGCCTGCAACCCAGGCATGTGCCCTGACTGGGAATCAGACCAGCGACCCTTTGGTTCACAGGCCGGTGCTCAGTCCGCTGAGCCACACCAGCCAGGACTGTTTTTTATTTTTTTGATGGGCAGTGCAGTCGCATTTTCTCTAGTCAGCATTTACTGAGTGCTCGCCCAGTGTAGACTTTTCTTTTCATCAGAAGCTGCCGTACTCAGTTTTACTGGCTGATGCAAATAGATAGGAATGCCTAATAAATGTTTAAAGCCTAGATGAAATGAATGTGAGAGGAGTAAGTTGGGACAGAAAAATACCTTACTTTTTATTTTTGCTATCCAGCACAACAGAGGTAGAAGACATATTTCAGAGGATATATTTTAATGAAAAGGAAGTTAAACTAGCTTCCACTGGCCCAATTACCTACCCCTGTGGATTAGAGTTCTATATTAGAGCCTTGGTTATTTCATCTGTAAAAATAGGTTTCAATGACCCAAAAAAGTAGACATTATCATTATTGTTGCTAAACAAATAAACAGATCTTGAAAAACACACACGTAATATCACTACCAGATTAACACGGCCCTTTCAGATTGCATCACAGAACTTTCTGCTGCTGGTTCCAAATAAAGTGTGAAAAGTAAATTAATAAAAACACTGACAGAAATTTCAACAGCATCAAACAAAGTGGGATAATTAAATGTAATAAAGCATAAAATGTGGTGACCAAGAGAAGGAATAAGATTATATATAGTAACAGGAAGGAATAAAATTAAGCTCCCAGCTCCACCCAAGCGCCACTCCCCAGAAGCCCTACTAACGTATCATTGGAACCCTGCAAATTCTCACTAATAGCTCTACAGCTGGAAGGAAACAACCTGAACCTTTGTCTTCTGGCTGAGGAGCAATGGGAAAGCTGCTGGAGAGTAAATGATGAAGCAGGGAAAATGAACTTTAGGCTGACTCTGTAACAGAAACAAAAGATCTACACCTAAACAATGAATAGGTGAAATAATGCAAAGTGGAGACTTATCCCTTCATCTGAATGGAATATAACCTTAATTATGTGGGATGGAATAAGAATATATAACAGAATCTCAGGAAAGAGAAACCTCTAACAAAGACTCTGCCGTACCTTCAATGTGTTAACCAGGTCCCCTCCATCTCTCCCACTTAATCATTCCCTGCAGCCATAGAAAAGTCCGTATAATACAGAATAACCAGTACTCATATGATGGTGGTCTCAGATATAGGAGTATAAGAGACAGGAGTTCATCTATATTATATCAAAACAAATGGAACAAGCATGAACAAAACCAAAAGAACTGGCATGTCCCTGTGCAAACACAGAGCAAACAAAATGGAAGATGAACACTCTGCAAAAAAACAAGGAACCTATCCTGAAAAAAAAACAACTCAGTGAATAGAATTTCTTGTGCAACTCTACAACTATAAAGTAATTCATTAAAATGTGGATTTAATAAGTAAAATTTTAGTAATGAGGTGATAAAACAACAAAATGAGATGAGAGTATATAGAACTAAAAATAGAGACCAAATAACTTAATTACAGAATTAACAAATAAATTTTAAAATAACAGAATAATAGACACCACTAGAAATTATAAAGGAAAAGTTTGAGATATTCACTGATTTCAGTGAAAAACAAAATGATTCAAAGTTACAGAGAATCTAATTGAAATAAAAGACAAAGATAATTCAGTATCAGTATGTCTCTGCAACAGAGAACTGACCCTGTGGCTGAAAGATGTATTCAAAGATATACAGATGTCTTGGTAAAGTCATTTAAATTAAGGATTTTAATTTAAAGATCGAAGAACTAGTAAATATGATCACTTCTGAAACCCACTAAAACAACAGTAAAGGGATTTTATTTATTTAATTTTTTAAATTGATTTTAGAGAGAGAGAGGAAGGGGAGAGAGGGGGGGAAATGTCAATTTGTTGTTCTACTTACTTATGCATTCACCGGTTGACGTTTGTATGGAATTTTGATGTATTGGGATGACACTCTAACCAACTGAACTATCTGGCCAGAGAAAGGGATTTTAGGAAGCTATAAATCCAGAAGGCTGAAGGAGATGAAAAAGGAAACAGCAGCAACCAAAGTTTGAAAGAAGGAGAACAGGACACCGGAACATGCTTGAGAAAGCTGAACGCTGAGCCAGCAGAGAGGGAAGCTGAGATGCAGCATGATGTGCGCTGCAGAACCCGTGTGAGTCAGGGTTCGGCAGCACCAGAGCACACCTGGAAGTGAGGCTAAAAGTAGGACTACTTGAAAGCTTGTCCAAAAAGTAAATCTTCGGATTTCTTCCTTCAAACCTCACAACTCTAGCAAGAGACTGGAGATTAATCTCAGAAAAGGGTAAAATAGAGGATCTCTGAATCAGAACACCAGACATAGATGAGGTTGGAGGTACCACACAAAAAATGGGGGTTAATCCAATCTTACGTTCTGAGATCCTAGGTGGTTTTCTCCCACGTGGCTTCTAAATACTAGCAGCCAGGACTGTACTTGTCAAGCAAGGACAGAAGACAGTTCTCGGTGGTATCAGCCAGTCCAAGAGGAAAGACCTAAAGATACAGACATTTCAACATTAAATTTCAAAGTTGAAAAAGCCCACCACATGTTCAGTGCTCCCAGTCACATATTCACTGTGCCACTCTTAAACCTGGACCAGAAAGAAACACAAGAAATACCAGACCTAGAAGCCAGAACAAATAAACAGGAAAAACAAAACAACAACAAATTAGTAGGGGAAAAAAATCAACTTGGCCCTTGCTGATGTGTCTGTTAGTTGAAGCATCATCCTGTGTGACAAAAGGTTGCAGGGTCACTCTCCAGTGAGGGTACATGTGAGAGACAACCAATCGATGTTTCTCTCTCTCCCTCTCCACCTCTTCCTCTCTCGCTAAAAAATTTTTAATCAACTTCAAGGGAAACATATTATGTAGAGAGAAGAAAATGTCAAAATAAGTAACATTCAGAAAGATTTATTATTAATATTTGAGCCAGCTGAGTTCCACTATTTTAGGAGTTAGGAATACAGCAGTGAACAAAACGCAGCAAAACGCTTGCTCTCATTGAGAGATGAGAGAATATTTCATTCATGAACCCAAAGGCAGAGTATTATCTTTTAAAAGGAGCATTTAAAGAGCCAGAAAATGCTGATACTAAAATGCATTTAGGTGAGAAGAAATTTTTTGAAAATTTTTTCATAAAGCAAAATAAAACAACACATTGATGAAAAATAGAGAAATAAGAAAATTAAAGGAGCAGTCAAGGAGGTCTAACAGAAGATTCCAAAAAGAGAGAACAGAGAAAATGAAGAAGGAAGATACCAATCAAATCATCTGAAAAAAAATTCTCAGAATGAAAGAAGCTGGGTTTTCAGACTGGAAGAAACAGTGCCCAACAAAACACATAAAAAGAAATATACCACGGTTGTCATTTTAAATATAACTCTCATAACAAACAGAAGATCCTATAAGCTTCTAGATGACAGGGGGGAATATGATGTATTAAGGAATTAAAATAGATTTGAACTTTTTTTAAGATTGTATTTATTTATTTTTAGAGAGGGGAAAGGGAGGGAGAAAGAGAGGGAGAGAAACATCAATGCGTGGTTGCCTCTCACATGCCCTCTATTGGGGACCTGGCCTGAAACCCAGGCCTGTGCCCTGATTGGGTTCGAACCAGCAACCCTTTGGTTCACAGGCTGGCACTCAATCCACTGAGCCGCACTAGGCAGGGCAGCTTTGCACTTCTTAATAGCAACACAAGAAACTATAAAACAATGGGAGGAACACTTTCAAAATTCTTAAATCTGTATCTAGTCAAACTGTCAGTCAAATATAAGAATAGGCTAAGAACTTTTCAGACATTTGCTTTCCGTGCGTCTGTTTCAGAAAGCTCCAAGAGGATACATAACACCAAAACTCTGGCATAAACTAAGAAAGGGAAAGACATAGGATACAGGAAAAAGAATCCTCAGGATGACGGTGAAGGCAGATCACAGGGTAACGCCTGCGCACCCAGTACACATATATGCAACCAGACAAGATTGGAGTAGATCACAAAGCTGTGGGAGCAGTTTCTTCAAGATAACCATATTTCTTCTGATGAAAATGAAAAAATATTTGATGTGTCTCAATACTTGAGAGGAGTTTTAAGCACTTGGTAGTTATTTGGGGAGTGAATTATTGATAATTATCTATTAGAAAACTAAGAAATGAGAAGACAGCAATGCCAAGCCAAATAACAAAAATATACAGGAAAAAAACTAATCATTAGTACCTGAATGACTCAGCTGTTACTAATGTTTATATATACAAAATAATGTAATCGCCAACTCAATCTAACCAAAATTATGATATAATTACTTTGGTATAATGGAAGGGAAGGTCAGTGTGTTGGAGACATGAGGTAAAAAAGAGATAAACTTCCTCCTTCATACTTAATAGCTAGTAACTAAAGCTAAAGTCATGATAACTTAAACTTTGATTATTGAGCTAACCAAAATAATGAAACAATAATACTAGGGAGGTATAAGTTACAAAGCATGGATGCAAGTGGTAAGGGCAAGCCTGGTAATGAAAGAAAGTCAAATCCTCATTTTCCATAGTGGGAAGTCAGCAAGTTATATCTGAAGTGGTAAACCTAAGAAATATCATTATAAGAATGGTATTAGTAATTTATATACTAAATGGGTCTGCTAAAAGAATTGAGCCCTGGCTGGTGTGGCTCAGTAGATTGAGCGCTGGCCTGTGAACTGAAAGGTTGCTGGTTTAATTCCCTGCTAGGGCACGTGCCTGGGTTGAGGGCCAGGTCTCCTTTTGGGGCAAACAAGGAAACCAATCATTGTTTCTCTCATACATCGATGTTTCTCTCTCTCTCTCTCTTTCTCCCTCCCTCTCCTCTCTCTGAAGATATATAAAATCTTTAAAAAAGAGAGAGAGAATTGAAATTGGGTGCTTCTGGGTAACAAAATGGGGAGAAGAGGGGATGGAGGACTAAAATTTTTCATTGTAAGCCTTGAGAAGCTACTTACTAGTGCATATATAACTTCAGTTTAATTTTTAGAATTAAAAAAGACATAATACAATAAAATTTCCTGAACCAAGTAAAAATCTGCAAATTTTAAGAGTATAGTATATTCTAAGAAAATCTGGCCACATGTATCCTAGTTAACTTACTAAACTTTAGGGATGAAAAGAAGAATTTTTTGAGCATCCAGAGGCAAAAAGCTAATCACGTGAGAAGAATAGTCCTCTACAGCATCATTAACAGGAACAATATCACAGAGTTCTCAGGAACTAGCACCGAAGAATGTTATAAAAAATGGAGACATCATTCAGATATATGGGGGAAAAAAGGAAGACGTTCTCAGACATCATCGACTCAAGAATATGGCATCTATGAGACCTAATTGGGGAAAGAGAAAAAAAGAGACTTGACAATGAAGGCAGAATAGGATCAAAATAAAGAATTCAGTAATAGAGAAACCATAATAGTCATACAACAAATGTGATCTTTCTTATTAAAAAAGAGAAAAAAAGCCTCAAACACTTATTCTGAAGCAGTACCAGTTAATTAATTCTGGAAAGGGAATTAATTTGCCACTGCCTGGTAAAGCAACTTTTCTCGCCGTTGGAGGAATCATTCTTTCAATTGTAGAAATAAACTGCCTGGATGATTAGTTTGTTTCCTTTTTCTGAAAGCACATCTGCTGTGTTGGCCTCTGCATGCACAAATACTGTGAATGTCACCTGATAACACGTGTGCCTCTTGCAAATCCTGACTGAGCATGTGCCAAAGATGTATATCCATTTAGTCAGAGTCTTTCTAGCTTTACCCTAATATAAGTGTTGATTTCTTGCCTGTGCTTCTCACAAGACCAATAGTTTTCAACACTGGGGAGGTTTTTTTTTTTTTTATTCTGATGCTTGAGCCCCATCCCTAGAGATTCTTATTTAATTGGTCATAGTACAGGCATTTTTTAGAGTTTTTAAATTGATTATGCTATTACAGTTGTCCCAGTTTTACCCCCTTTGCCTCCTTCCACCCAGCAATCCCCACTCCCTCTAGTGATCCCACCCACTTTGTTCATATCCTTGGGTCATGCATATAAGTTCTTTGGCAATTCCATTTCATATACTTGTTCTTAGCATCCCCCTGCCTATTCTGTAACTACCAATGTTTGCTTCTTAATACCCTCACCTTTTCCTCCATTCCCCTTTCCCCTCCCAACTGGCCACCATTCCAATGTTCTCCAGATCTATGATTCTGTTTCTGTTCTACTTGTTTGCTTAGTTTGTTTTTTAGGTTCAATTGTAGATAGTTATATACTTATTACCATTTTAATGCTCATTGTTTTTATCTTCTTTTTCTTAAATAAGTCCCTTCAACATTTCATATAATAATGATTTGGTGATGATAAACTCTTTTAGCTATAACTTGTCTGGGAAGCACTTTATATGCCCTTTGATTCTAAACGATAGCTTTGCTGGACAGAGCAATCTAGGTTGTAGGTCCTCGCTTTTTATGACTTTGAATATTTCTTGCCAGTTCCTTATAGCCTTCAAAGTTACTTTTGAGAAATCAGCTGACCATCTTAAGGAAGCTGCCCTGTTGGTAACTAACTGCTTTTGATGGTTTTAAGATTCTGTCTTTATCTTTAACCTTTAGCATTTTAATTATGCAGTGTCTTGGTGTGGTCCTCTTTATGTGCATCTTGTTTGGGACTCTCTGTATTCCCTGGACTTGCATGTCTTTTTCTGTCACCAAATTAGGGAAGTTTTCTTTTATTAGTTTTCCAAGTAGGTTCCCCTGGGACTCAAATCAGTGATTTGGAACAGAAGGAAGAAATAAACATTCAGCTGGAACAGAATGAAGAAACCAGAATTCAAACATGAAGAAACCAGAGGAGAGGCTTAGGAACCTCTGAGACAACTTTAAATGTTCCAACATCCGAATCATAGAGGTGTCAGAAGGAGAAGAGGAAGAGCAAGAAATCGAAAACTTAGTTGGAAAAATAATGAAGGAGAACTTCCCCAATTTTGTAAAGGAAATAGACATACAAGTCCAGGAAACTCAGAGAGTCCCAAAGAAGTTAGACCCAAAGAGGAACACACCAAGACACATCATAATTAGATTACCTAAAATTAAAGATAAGGAGAGAATCTTAAAAGCAGCAAGAGAAAAGAGGACAGTTACCTACAATGGAATGCCCATAAGACTATTATCTGATTCCTCAAAAGAAACCTTATAGGCAAGAAGGGACTAGAAAGAAGTATCCAAAGTCACGAAAGGGAAGGACCTATATCCGAGATTATTCTATCTAGCAAAGCTATCCTTTAGAGTGGAAGGGTAGATAAAGTGCTCCCCAGATAAGGTTAAGTTAAAGGAGTTCATCATCACCAAGCCCTTATTATATGAAATGTTTAAGGGACTTATCTAAGAAAAAGAAGAGGATCAAAATTATGAACAGTAAAATGACAACAAACTCACAACTATCAACAACTGAACCTAAAGCAAAGCAAAACAAAAACAAAGCAAATAACTAGAACAGGAACAGAATCACAGAAATAGAGATCACTGGGAGGGTTATCAGTGGGGAAGGGGAGAATAGGGGGAAAGGTACAGGGAATAAGAAGCTTAATTGGTAGGTCCAAAATAGACAGGGGGAGATTAAGAATAGTACAGGAAATGGAGAAGCCAAAGAACTTATATGTACCACCCACGGACATGAACTAAAGGGAATGCTAGAGGGAAGGGATGGTACAAAACAGAGGGGAATAAAAGAAAGGAAAAAATGGGAAAACTGTAAGTGCATAATCAATAAAATATACTTTAAAGAAAAACAAGTTTCCAATTTCTTACTCTTTCTGGCAGCCTTATGATGTGAATGTTGGTGCGCTTTCAATTTTCCCTGAGGCTCTTTACACTATCCTCAGTTTTTTTGGATTCTTTTTTTCTTCTTACTGTACTGATTGGATGTCTTCTGCTTCCTTATATTCCAAATCATTGATTTGATTCTCAGTTCATCCACACCACTGTTAATTCCCTGTTAGTTGTTTTTTATTTCAGTTAGTGTCTCCTTAATTTGTGATTGGACCATTTTTATGGTGTTGATGTACACATTAAGTTCCTTGAGCACGCTTATAACCAGTATTTTGAACTCCACATCTGATAGATTAGTCATCTCCATTTTGTTTAGTTCTGTTTCTAGAGTTTTATTCTCTTCTTTCATTTGGGCCATATTTCTTTGTCTCTGTTTTGACAGCCTCCCTGTGTTTGTTTCTATCTATTAGGTAGAGCTGCTTTGACTCCCTATCTTGGTAGCAGGGTCTAATATAGTAGGTGTCCTATAGGGTCCAGTGGCATAGCCTCCCCTATCTTCCAAGCTGGGTACTTGAGGTACATCCTCCATATGGGCTGAGTAGCTCCTCATCTTGTAGTTGAATCTTGATTGCTGTCAGCAGGTCAATAGGAGGTATTTACCCAGGCCAGTCAGGTAGTAGGACTGGCTGAGACCCCTGGCTACCAGCCACCTCCCTCTGTGGTTTGTGGAGGTGGTTGGGTAATGGTGCTCTGCCATGGTTTGTAACTGTCCTCTGGGTGGTGTGCCATTTCTGGAATTTTCTGGGCGGTGCAGGCCAACGTCAGCCTCCACCTGAGTGCTGTCTGGAGCCCCCTGGCATAAACTATAAAGTCATCTGCAGATGGCTGCTGCTAGTGCCGGGCCTGGGTTCACTCAGGAAGAGGTACGGGTGGCTGGTCTCAGCTGTTGCTTTTTGAGCGAATTTAGGAAGGTTTGAAACCTGTGCCTAGCCCAGCCATTCATAGGGAAAAGCCACTGTTCCCAGTTTGGGCGAACCCATAAGTTTAATGGGGTGGAGCCATAGGTAATCATCGGGGCAGGGCTTACCTTGTGAGTCAAGCTGATGCAGTCTAAGGTATATTGGTGCTTCACTATGGCTCTTTGTGGGGACAGGCTCAGAAAAGGAACAATGCCTCCGTCTGCAGTCCTGTCTGAAAGCTGTCCCCAGCTCTCTTCCTGATGCAAGACACTTCACTTCCCCTGTGTATGCTATTGGTGTCCTTCAAGGTGCTGCCCTGATGCTGGAGCCCCACAGGAGTGAGTCTGAGTAATTCTGACTTGATTCTGAGAAACCTGCAGTTTGTTCTGCCGACCCAACCTTGCCGGTTTTTACAGCCAGATGTTATGAGGACTTATCTTCCTGGCACTGGAACCCTAGGCTGGGTGGTCTGGTGTGGGGCTGGGATCCTTGCCCCAGAGACAGCCCTCTGTTTTATATCCACCACACATGGGTTTAGGACCAGCCTGTCACTGCCCCTCCAGCCCTCCTATCCGTCTGGATGAATGTGGTTTCTTTTTTTTTTTTAATTATTTATTTTTAAATTATTTTTCAACTACAGTATTCTTTCTTTTACTCCCTTCCCAGCCCAGCCCCCATGCCCCCCACCTCCCTACCCTTTCCACCCCCCTTAGAAGTTGTCCATGTGTCCTTCATGCTAGTTCCTGTAAATCCTTCCTTTTTTCCCCTGAAATTCCCTCCTCTCTCCCCTCCAGTCACTGTCCCCCTGTTCTTGATTTCAGTGTCGTTTTTATTTTACTTGCTTGTTTGTTTTGTTATTTAGCTTCCTATCAATGGTGAGATCATATGGTATTTGTCTTTCACCGCCTGGCTTATTTCACTCAGCTGGATGAATGTGGTTTCTTTAATTCCTTTGTCATTGGACTTCATACAGCTCGATTTTCTGACCATTTTGAGTGACATTTGTTCTGTAGTTGAGCTGTAATTGTGCTGTGGTTGTGCAAGGAAGTGAGCCACGTTTACCTACACCTCCAAATTGAGTGAAAGTCTGGTCCGGCATAGTACAGGCATTTTTTAAAAGCTCCTTGGGTGATTCTATTGTACCAAGATTGAAAACCACTGCAGTGAATACTCCTGTTCAACTTCTCAGAGTCTGTAGTCCAATAGTGCTGCTCCATGTATTTGATAAAGAGATAGTCACCTGTTTTATCGGAGTGCAGAGGAACTTTCCAGCTCTTCAAGGGTAGATGGAAGCAATAATAAAAGTGGATCCAGCACCTGAAACTGCTGCTTGAGCTCTGATTCTCATTCTCTAGGGGCTGCAGGCCATGTCCATTGGGGAAGGCAAGGGCCCCAACTAGTGTAGGCAACTCCTGTCTGATACTGTACTCATACTTGCAGGACCAAATAAACCTTTGAGAACTCAAATGGCAGCCCACTAGATTTGTGTGTTATAGTCAGGCCTAATGATGTGGTGGTTACCATGTGAGTACTTAAGGCCTGGTGATTCTAGGGAATCAAATGACAAAAAGTACTTAGTTGACTATTTGTCTCTCTTACATTGGGCCCACCAAGAGAGTGTGGCATAATCTAAGCATCTCAAGATCCTTACTTCCTATGCCACTCTGTACCCCAGCCTCCAGGTCGGAGATGTCATTTTGTTTTTAATGTTGTTGCTTTGTGATTGGGGCTGCAAGCAAGCTCTTAAGTTCTCAAGAGAGGTATTTATCAATTCAAATAATATTTGTCTTCCTGATAAATTCTGGAAAATATATTGAGTTCTTGATATCTCTGGTGTCAGAGAACTATGGGGTCAACTGCCACTTCATGTCAATGGAGCATTCCCCGTATTCTTATGGTTCCGTTCTGAGTGCTGTTACAATAAAGCTCTTTTCTACCAAGAAGTCAAGCCTCGGGGATGTTAGGGTTCTCTCCTTTCACTCAGAGGAGCCTGCTTTTCCTAGGACATCAAGAAAGGATGATGATGGTGGTGGTGACGATGCTGACAGCAGCTATTATTTTTCAAATTTGTGCCAGGCATTGTGTTAAAGGCTAAAGCCTTCATTATAATATTTACAATAACCTTATGAAGTAGACACTATTATATGCCATTTTACAGAAGAAGAAATTGAATGAGGATTTAGTTAGAAATAAGAAATCCCAGTAAATATTTGTTGAATGAATGAATGGAAAGTGACCTAGTGACCAGCTGTGATTTAGGGTCTGTAATGTAGGGCTTTGGCACTTTGTGATGAATGTTGGGGTATAGGACAACGATTGGCAAACTCTTTCCGTAAAGGATAAATAGAAAATATTTTAGACTTTGCAGACCATATAGTCTCTGCTGCATTTATTTAACCCTGCAGTTATAGCACAAAAGCGTCTTTAGATATGTTACAAATGAGTATGACTGTGTTCCAGTAAAACTTTATCTATGAAAAAAGGCAGCAGGGCCATCCAACTGACAGGCTGTAGTTTACTAGCCCACTGAAATTCTCCCCTGGCCCCACCATAAAGAGTAACTATGATGGGACCTTGTCAACACAGCTTGTTTCTTACAGCCATCAGGGTATAGCTGACTGGATCTGGAATTAATTTGGAGAAAAAAGTAAGGGTTTTATTATGAATTTTTAATTTTTTTCTAAATCCATTGATTGAAATCAAATTTTCAGAAGCAGAGGATTTATTTGTAGTTTACAAGAGCTCCTCATAAGATGCAATTAAATGATATCTCTTAATGTATTGAAAATATGTTATTTGTAGATATTTTAGAATCATAGTATGCCACAGTTAGAAGGTCATTTAGTTCAGTCCCTTATGCTTCAGATAATAATACTGAAAGCCGCGTAAGAGGGCTTTGTTCCATATCGTGTATCTAGTTAGGGACAGAGCTGGGCCTTTTCCATTAGTTCACACTTCCTACTTTTCAGGAACACATTGTTCAACTGGTGAATGTCTGTCAACTTCCTCCCTCTGATCACTCCGCTCTTGTAGTGTTTCAGGGGATGCTTGATGCAGGAAACTGTATCAAAGAGTTTATTAGCCTTGGTGGAAGATAATATTATGCATAAAAAGATTAACAAACAATAGCAAAAATATGAGGATACTGAACAATTGTAGCCAACAATTCTCAAACTTCAGGAGAGGTATTGATCTCTAGGGACTGAGGTGGTCAGGAAAATTAGTAGAATAATTTGAACTTGAAGGATGGGTTTGGATCAGATATGGAGAGAGACATGGGAAGCTGAATACTGTGTGGGGAGAATGCTGCAAGCAAAGTGTGGAGACAGAGTGTGCAGGACTTGTTCAGGAATAGTATGGCCCAAAAGGAACGTTCCTTTCAGGGAGCACTAGCAGATAAGGATGGAGAATTAAGTTGGTACAGAAAGCCTTGAATACCAGGAAATTATTAAAGACTTTTCGAGGAGGGAAATGATGGTTCAAACTCAGGATTCTGGAAAGGCAATCTGATAGCAGTAAGCAAGCTAGATTTGAAGTCTAAAATCTGCAAAGTATCACAGTGTTGTATTGTTAAATTCACAAGACTTCAAAGAGTAAAGGGATTGTGTCCTTGGAAATACAGAAAGAGCTCATTGTGATTATCTGTGATGTGACACAAGGGGCCTTACTCATTTGTGCATCCGACAAGCACTGGTGTGTGTGCTTTTCTCGGTATTAGAGTCATCAGGCTCGGACGGTAAGTTTTTAGAAACTAGTCATGTTTCCATGAGAACTAGAGGGTGGAGACTGTCTCCTGCTTTCTCTTTTAACCTTTTGGGGAAATAGCTTATGACTCCATATGTGGGCTGTTAGTAAATGCCTTAATCCCAGTGCCTGCCAAAGAGCAAGGCTTGGGCATGATGGGAGAACAGAAGGTGGACATAAACAAGGTAAGGTGAAGATGAAGAACGGATGGAGGTGTATTTTTCCCTCAGAGCTGTTGAGCTCAGGGCCTGGGGTAAGCACTGGGGCCATGAAGACCAGTTCTTCTATCAGATCCTAAGACTGGGTTGCATTTTTGGTTGTTGGCAGGTATTTTTCCTCCATTCTTCTAACTTGTAATGTACACCCCAGTGATTCAGGATCTCTGAAGTATAGTCATACTGGGGCAGCAGGCTGGATAAATGAGCAATAAGATGTTCTTCCCCCACATTCCATGACCCTTCTTAGGCATCGTGCTCCTCCTGGCCTCAGTGAGATGGTGGGTGAAGGCTAATTAGATTCGGATTTTTAGACACTTTTGAATATGAGAATCCAATACTCTCTGTCCTCTTTTTAGCTGAGTTTCCAAAATTAGGGATTAGTTCCTCTTGGGCAAACACCAAAGTTCTCTTGAAAAAAGGCCTTTGTGTATATATCTGGGAGAGTCAGGCACCTCTTGTTTTAAAGGTTTGTTGTTGTTTTTTTACTTTTATAGTGGTTGTAGGAGGAAAGGACAATGATGATGGAATTTACATCTGTTTTTCCCCCTTTCTTGAGAGAGGATGAAGTGTTTGCTTTACTGCGAGATAATGTTCTGTTTTGTTGGGCCCCAGGCATGTTTTGTCCTGGAAAGCAAGACAGTGTAAGACCCTTGTTGGAGTGGAGTCCTGCTGAGCCTGCAGTTCAGTACAGAGTTAGTCTCCGCAGCAAGCTGTCTACTCATCGGGCAGTACTGGTACAACTTGACTCCAAGGGACCCAGATTCCTACTACCTCAGTGCCTTTAGAGAAAGCAGAAAAGCTACCCCAGATTTTGAATCGATCCATTACTGACTTGGAGAGGCATTACATGTAGTAGAAAGAATGTTGCTGGTAGAAAGAAGATAGTACTGGAAATTCAAGTCCAGAGAATTTAGAATTTAGTCTTGAGACAAACCAGCTATATGACTTTGACCAAATCACTTTGCTTCTCTGAGCCTCAGTTTTCCCAACTAAAATAGACTTAGCTCTTTAAAGAACCCCTGAGCTCTAAAATTCCTATTTTATTTCTGAAAGCATCTGTTTTTAATAATTTATAAGTAAAAGGTATTTGTGCCAAATATTTAATTAGAAAATCATGTAGCTTTTCTTCAATGTTATGTTGTTTTCTTTTGAATACTAGTCAAGGGGTTGGTTTTTTTTTTTTTTGGTTTTGTTTTACTGGAAGAATAATGAAAAATCAGAGCAAGCTTTTAAAGGATATCTTTAAAATGGAATAAAATGTTCACACGTTCATCTCGGAAAGTTCAGACATTTATATTTGGGAAGACAAGGACTTGACTCATACCTCAAAAGTCATGGCCAGATCTGTATTTCTGGGATGATGAGATGGTGAGAAATGGTTTTACACTCTTGAATATTTTCCCAATGGTATGGAAAGTCTTGAAATACTATTTATCTAAATTAGCATCCCCATTGCTGCAAACCAGCCATAAATCGCTAAAGTACTTCTCTGATTTGCAGTTTTGTGGGGGAGGAGTGCAGAGGGACTTGTAGAAGTCAGGATTCAGAACCTTTCCCAATCTTGTCTGGCATATTCTTACTTTTCTATACTTTTAACTCTCACTCCTATAAAGTCACATGGATAGGTTCTTTGTAAATGAACTCCCATGTCAGCATCCTTAAACCTTTCCCCAAGCCAGTTCCTGATCAAGGTTTCTGCTGTACAAATGAGGTTGCCACTGAGCTTTCCTTATGACTGGCTTAGATTTCAGCTTTCTTTAATGTGCTAAATCTGTTACATCAGCCTTCTGCCTTCCAGCTTTCAAAATGTTGTTGCTGTCTTCTCTATTCCTCATCTTTGTCCTTGGGGGTTATGCCTTGTTAAAAATAACAACACCCTTTACTGTCACTTTAATGAGCTTTCAAAAGGAATAGGGAATCAATTAATTAGCTATAAAAAAAGAATTGGGTTTCATGCCTGTGTTTAATCTGCCATCTTTATCAAGAATCGTGTTTCCTTCATTTCAGTCCCATTATATCTTTCAGTCCCTCGCCAATTCATCCTCCCTCCCTACCCCTCCTCTGTCTTTTTCTTCTTTCTCTACTTCATTTTTTCTTTATCCAATTTAGACCTTATGGTATATTACTCCAGACATTTCCCTCCATATCTTCACCCTTTGTCCTTTTGCTGTATCTGCCCTCATAAACTTCAACTTTGGATTATTCTAACATCTATCTTGTCTGATTCTACATCTGTTCTATTAAAGACTTCATAAGAGCCCTGGCTGCTGTGGCTCAGTGGATTGAGTGCCGGCCTGCAAACCGAGAGGTCACCATTTAGATTCCCAGTCAGGGCACATGCCTGGGTTGTGGGCCAGGTCCCCAGTTGGGGTTATGCACAAGGCAACAGATCAGTGTATCTCTCACACATCGATGTTTCTATCCCTCTTTCTCCCTCCCACCCTCTTTCTCTCTCAAAATAAATAAATAGATAGATAAATAAAATCTTTAAAAAAAGAATAAAGACTTCCTGAGAAATATTTTGTAGTGTTGTGAATTGACACCACTAAAAATTCATGGTTCCAATCTTAGCTGAGCCCTCAGACCACTCTGCTTTCTTACACCCGGCCTGACCCATCTTCCCCCTTCTCTCTGCAGCGGTTCGCAACCATTACCACTCTCCTCTCTCAGTAAACGACCCTGCCTCCTCCTTCTGCAAGAAAACCCTAACTATGAGATGCTCCTTTCCCTAGCGTACTACCTTTACCCATGACTTTATCTTTACTCGGGCCTCCCGTCAGTCCCTTCTCCCTAGCCTTGGAGGAGTGCGTTTCTGTCCTCCTGTTTTGTCTCTCCCATTTTCCTCTGCCTACCGGGAAGCTTGCTGCATCAGTTCAGCACTCTCCAGAATTTTCGACTTGACTTTCTACTGCTTCTTTCCCATACACCCTGCTTACCCCACTGTCCTTTTGCTTTCACCATTCCTAGTACCTCTTCAGCCAGTTACCCTTTTCTCCCGGCTAAATACCCGCTCTTCTTTCAAGACTCGGCTCATATAGCGCTTCTCTGTGAGACTTTTCTGACCCTTTTCTCACAGGCAGACTTGAGAGTTGGGTCTTCTTCCTTTGTGCTCTCCTATATACTGCAGAGATTTCTAGACAACATCTGTAACCCTTTATTGCTCTGGATTGTAAGTTCCGTGAAGACAGTGGTTGTCTTTTATTTGTCTTTATAACTCTGTGGTCTAAAACGTGGCCTAACATAGTCAGAGCCCAGTAAATTTGTTGGAAAAGGCATTAGTGGAGCCAGAGTGTCACCTTGGGTTTGCATGGACTCCAGCACGGAGTTTTTGTGGGCAAAGCTGAGTAAGACCTTTTAATCTTGTGTATTGGAGAAGGACCTGAGACAGCATCATTCCAACCCCTTCTTTTGGTCAAAGCAGCAGTGTCAAGGACAGCCCAGATTCATGGGGTGGGAAAAGAAACTACCTCATGATTGGAGGAGCTGCTAAGTCACTTTATAAGGGAACATGGGACACCCTAGCCAGGTGGGTTGGTTAGCTGGAGCGTCATCCTGTACACCAAAAGGTTGTAGGTTTGATCCCCAGCCAGAGCCCATCCCTAGGTTACAGGTTCGATCCTTGGTCAGAGCACATATGGGAGGCAACCAATTGATCTCTCTCCCTCTCTCTCATCAATAAAACCATACACTCAGGTGAGGATTTAAAAAATTAAAAATAAAGGTATGTGGAATAGGGAGGGGAATAACCGTGGACTTTTTTTTTAATCCTCACCCCAGAACATGCTTATTGATTTGAACGAGAAGAGGGGAAGGGAGATGGGAGGAGGAAACATTGATTAAAGTTGCCTCTTGTACTTGCTCTGACCAGTGGTCAAGCCTGCAACCTGGGCTTGTGCCCTGACTGGAAATCAAACCCACGACCTTTCTGTTTACGGGACGGTGCTCCAGCCAGCTGAGCCACGCCAGCCAAAGCGAGAATAATGCTTTCTCATTCTCAAATTCACTTTGTAACAACAATTATAGATTAACCTTTTAATTTCATCTTTCTTAAAAAGCTGTCAGATTCCCATTTCTTCAGGAGATATTTTCACCAGTGTGCTATTCAATTCCAGAGGTTAAACTTTCTTCGTTATTATTTACAATTTCATACATATTAGCAAGATTGCCCCCATTCATTGCTTTCTCATCTTTTCGAAAAGACAGAGGAAGACTTGCTAGATGAAATCTAACATCTTTAAAGGCATGCGACAGCCCTGACCAGACGCCCAGTTGGTTGAGCTTTGTTCCATGCAACGAAAAGTTGCTGGTTTGATTCCCAGTCAAGGCACATACCTAGGCTGTGGGCTAGTGTGTGTGAGAGGCAACTGACCGATGTTTCTCTCACACATTGTTTTTCTCCCTCTCTTTCTACCTCCCTTCCCCCCTCTCTAAAAATAAATAAATATAATCTTTAAAAAATAAATTAAGGCATGCAACAAGAATATTCCCACAATAATTTTGTAGAAGCCACTCAAAGTACCAATGACATCATCAAAAGACGAGCTGAACAAGTTAAAACTGATGTCATACAGAATACAGAGTAGATTGGAGCTGTGATGGAAATGTTGAGAATGTCCAGGGCCCCATTCAGGTAGTTAGTTCACTTGCTTGCTCACACAGACCATGGGGCTCAGCAGCAGAGTCCAGACCATGGGGTGTCGCAGCACAGGCTTGCCAGCAAACAGCTCTTTGATGGCCAAGCCCAGGCCCTTAACCAGGAGGCCCAAAAACAGTCCCATCACAGAACAGATTGTTCTGTGCACAGGAATATTCGTCTGTCCGTGGTGGGGTCTCACCCCAAAAATCAGTATCAGGGACACAACAACCACAAGTGTCACAAAGACCACAACACCTGGATCCTTGAGCTTGTGAGATGTTTCATGTAAAGTCTTGATTTCCTCTCCTTGTGGAACATGAGTGACCATAACTACAGAGCCTAGAATACTTAGCAAACATTCAAGTTTCCTACAAAAATTAAGTCTTTCTTTTAGAAAGTGTGAAGAAAGGATGGCACTTACTGGGGTGCTGAGAGCTCCGAATGGTCCCTAGGGTGGCTGGTGGGAGTTGGCCCTCTCACCTGCCCCCAGTGACAGAAGTCCAGCTGCCACAACCATTGTTTAAGATATGCATGGCCACCTTGGCCCGCTCTCATGGAGCCTCCTCCGGCAAGTCACAGAAGACCTTTTTTTTTTTTAAATGAAATTCCTTCCAGTGATAATGCTGGAGCTTATAACCAATGCCAGACTAATATAAAAGTCATATTTTCCATGTTCCTGCCTCATTTCTTTCGTTACTTAAGAAGTTCCTGTGACTCACATTGATCATAGGATAGAGAGATGCTGGTGCCGGAAGCAAGGTGATGTAGTCTCCAAGTCCCCTGCTGTACAACTCTGGTCACCTCCCCTCACAGCCTTGTACAGGCCACTCTGCCTGTTCTCGTACGCCAGCGCCTTCCTCGCCATCTAGTAGGAGGTTCGAACACCCGGATTGCAGTCTGTACTGTCTCCTCCTCAGGGGATTGCCAAGGGCAACTGGCCCTGGACAGCCTCCAGCCCCTTTAGCCGCCGGTACCAAGGACCGTGGCTGAGGAGCTGGGAGCGTCTAGTACCTGCTTTCCTGCTCTCCAAGAATGTATAAGGAAACTAGGAAGCGGGTCAATGCTGAGAACCCCATACCTTAGCAAGTTACTTTCTGAACGATACTAGTGGCTAATAAACTCCTAAGTAGGGTATTCAGCAACGGATCAAGTAGAAAAACAGGTACTTTTTTTATCCCATCTAAGCATTCTACCTTCTTAGCCCCAAATTTAGATGTCAGACTATCTGGAGGACGGCTTCATCTGTATAGAGCTCCTGGGATTGTATGTGAAGAAAAGAAAGAAGTTACTTGAAAGATGGAGAAGTAGTAGAAAAGTTTTAATTACACATACCTAGGCTTTTCTTTTTAATTACTGTTTTATTGGTTCACTTATGTATTGAATATATCATTATAATTAAGGCACTTGCTTTTTAAGATTTTATTTCTTTTTAGAGAGAGAGCAGAAGGGAGGGAGAAAGGGAGAGAAACACCGATGTGTGAGAGAACCAAGCATGTGCCCCAACTGGGAATCAAACCAGTGACCCTTTGCATCACAGATGATACCTAACCAACTGAGCCACACTGATTAGGGGACACAGGACTAGGTTCTAATTTCAGTACTACCACTATCTGCCTCAATGTCCTAGAAAAGTTACTTAAGTCTTTAAAATGAAGACAGATGTTGTGAAGATTAGTATACGTGAAAGCCCTTTGCAAAATGCCTGGCACACAAAAATTATTCAACTAAGGTTGATTCCCTTCCTTCTTCCTTCCCTTAAGTAACTAGGATCAATCAAAGTATAGAGTTAGGGTTTACCCATATGGTATACTGAGAAGAGATGAGCATTCAGACCAGAGGGGAGCCCCAGATTAATCAGTGTGCTACAGGCTGAGCCACAAAAATCGTGTGCTATATATATCCTGAATGACCCAAGTGACTCAAGAAGAAATACTGGGTTGCCCAAAAAATCCATTATGTTTCTTCCATATGGTGGATCTAGCAGTGCTTAGTTGTCTTCAACTTCATTCAAAACAATTTTCTTAGATTGTATTGTGACAGCTGTCACATTAGCATGCATTTTTTTAATTATCATAATTGATGGATTTTTGTACAGCCATTTTAATATTGAAAAAGGAAGAAGATATGCAACATGTTTGGCATATTATGCTTTATTGTTTCAAGAAAGGAAAAAGTGCAACTGAAATGCAAAAGAAAAAGAATTGTGCAGTATATGGAGAAGGTGCTGTGGTAGATCAAGTGTGTTAAAAGTGGTTTATGAAGTTTCTTGGCACTATTCACATTTTGGCCAAATAATTCTTTGTTGTAGGGCTGTCTGATGCATTGGAAGATGTTTAGCATCACCCCTGGCCTCTATCCACTAGAAGCCAATAGCAGGAGATAGCGAACATACTTAAAATATCCAAATCAATAAAGTTATTGGTGAAAATGAGAAATGCGTCTTTTGTGGGAAAAAGCCATATAGACTTCTTGGCCAACCCAATAGAAAATCTGAGACCGATAATAAGCAATGGAATGAAATTAGTAATTGAAACTCTTTCAGCAAAGAAAAGCCAGGCCCAGATGGCTCCTTTAATGAGTTTATCAAACATTTAAAGAAGAAATAATGATTCTTTACAAAGTCTTCCAGAAATTGAAAGAAGAGGGAATACTTCCCAACTGATTCTATGAAGCCAGTATAACTCTAATGCCAAACTTAGATAAGAAAAAGAGCACAAGACCAATAATCCTTCATGAATATAGGTGAAAAAATGTTTATCACAATATTAGCAAATTGAATCCAGAACATATAAAATAAATTTTACACCAGGAGTGAGATTTACCCCAGGGGTGGAAAACCAGTTTAACATCTAGAAATCAATTAATGGAATATGCCATATTAATAGAATGAAAGATAAAAACACATAATTAGGCCTGGCTGGTGTGGCTCAGTGGCTTGAGTGCCAGCCTGCAAACTGAGGAGTCGCTGGTTTGGTTCCCAATCAGAGCACATGCCTGGGTTGCAGGCCAGGTCCCCGGTAGGGGGCATACGAGAGGCAACCACACAGTGATGTTTCTCTCCCACTCTTTCTCCCCTACTTCCCTTCTGTCTAAAAATAAATAAAATCTTTAAAAATAAAATTTTTTTGAAAATACACACGATTATCTCAATAGTCACAAAAACATTTCACAAAATCTAGCACCCATTTATGATAAAAACCCTCCACAAAGATTGGAAGGGAACCTCCTCGGCCTGATAAAAGACATCTACCAGAAACTTACAGAGAAGATTATACTTAATAGTGAAAGATTGAATGTTTCTCCTAAGATGAGGCTGTGGGGCTAATGTCTGCCAGGTAAGTCATGCTGCCTGAGAGAAGTCTGCCCCTGCTGAGCTCGGAATGAAGTCTTCACTCAGGCAATGGAGTACACAGATACGGGTGCTCACATACCACTGGTTGTGAGTGCTCTCAAATCCAGAACTCTGTCTGGCGACTGAGACAGGTATAGACAGGTCTGTTACGCAGACAGGCTAAGGACTCTCTTGAAGGCGCTTTAAAAGCCAGTGATCTTTGTGGCTACACAGTAAATGCTTATCCTTGGATCTTTTCCATTGTCTATTTCATATATGCATTCCTTATTTATTGCAAAATAATATTACTAATAAGAGTTGTTCATAATCATTATAATTATTTTATTTATTGGTTTTATTACTTGCCTTAAAAATTGGTATCTCTGTTTTTGAGATAATAAAAACATGCTTTATTTCCCTAAAAGCTTTAACATTACAAATTTGCCCTGGCCAGGTGGCTTGGTTAATTAGAGCATCATCTCACACACCAAAAGATTGGGGGTCCAAGTACTGGTCATGGCACATACCAAGTTGCAGGTTTGGTCCCCAGTCGGGGTGCCTATGGGAGGCAACCAATCAGTGTTTCTCACAATGATGTTTCTCTCTCTCTAGCTCGCTTACCCCCTTCCTCTTTCTAAAATCAATAAACACATTTTTAAATAAATAAATAATCTACAACTTACTCTTTCAAAAATAAGTTTATACTAATGATTGCCAGAGGAGAGGATGGTGAAAAAGGTGAAGGGATTAAGAAGTACAAATTGGGCTCTGGCTGGTGTAGCTCAGTGGATTGAGCACGGGCCTGTGAACCAAAGGATCGCGGTTCAATTCCCAGTCAGAACACATGCCTGGGTTGCAGGCCAGTTCCCAGCAGGGGACCCATGAGAGGCAACCATACATTGATATTTCTCTCCCTCTCTCCTTCCCTTCCCCTCTAAAGATAAATAAATAAAATCTTAAAAAAAAGAAGAAGTACAAATTGGTAGTCACAAACTAGTAATAGTCACGAGGATATAAAGTACAGCATAGGAAATATAGTCAATAATATTGTAATAACTATGTACGGTGCCAGGTGGGTACTTGAAATATTGGGGAGACCACTTTATAAAGTACATGATTGTCTAAGCACTATACTGTCTACCTGAAGCTAATATAAAATAAAATTGAATGTAAACTGTATTTGAAAAATAAAAATAAATCTATAAAAATAAACCTAAGAGCCCTGGCCAGTGCGGCTCAGTTGGTTGGAGCATGGTCCTCTAACCAAAAGGTTGCGGGTTCAATTCCAGGTCAGGGCATAAACACCCAGTCTGGCTGCGAATGGGAAGCAACCAATCAACACTTCTCTCTCGCATGGATGTTTCCGTCTCTCCCTTCCACTCTCTCTAAAAGCAATGAAAAGTGTCCTGGGGTGAGGGTAAATAAGTAAATTAAATAACCCAAAGATAGTTTTTATGTTCGTGATGGCTTACATCATCCTAGGTTTCCTAGTATCTTTGTCTGTTTCAGATCTTTTAAGATCTTTTGTTTCTTCTCCATTCCTTTTTTCCTTTTCTTTTTCCTTTTGAATAGTAGACCATTTTGAAAGCATTCTTAAAATTATTTTTATGTTAGTTGAAGAAAAAAGAAAAAACCTGCGGGAGCTTCACGATCAACTCACAGACTTTTATACCATTTTTCTGGACTTTTTATCATTGAAAGGATTCCTACAAAATTTTCACATGTTTTTTAGTTATAATGGACTTTTTCTGTGGTTAGAAAAAATTATGTTTTAAACTATTTTACTAACATAAAATTATAAGTATTTCTAATTATCTTATTCACATCTATTTACTAATTTCTTACTTTATGTTATACAGATCAAACTTCTCTGGCTCGGGACCAGCAGCCAGTAGCCCAGATTTTACTGGTGCTCTTTGCAGTTTTGGGGGGTTTGTTTTTTTTTTGTTTTGTTTTAAAACATCAATCCTTATTTTTCAAATCACTTAAAACTGATAAAGTGAAATAAAGAAACCACCTTTTGGCAACTCAAATGCCATTAGTTTCCCAATCATATGAAAGAGAAAAATCTCTTAATTGCCCATCTCTATCTCTTCATTGTATTTCATATTTGTAGCCAAATCTCTAGCCTTGAGTATTCTAACTAAATTTTTGGAACATTCTTAAAAATGGGAGAATTTGATTTACCTACTTTATTGGGATGAGAATAAAAAGTTGGAAAAAATTTTATAAACTATGAAATGCTATAAGAATGTTAGTGTATACATGCTAGACATTGATAACAGTGTAGAAGATGATTATTCAGACTTTTAATTCATTCTTTTCCTGGCTATATGATATAAGTTGACCTCTGCTATAGAAATGAGAATAATATATCTATTTCATAAGGTAATTGTGAGGATTAAATGAATGTAGATGTGTTGAATGTTTCAAGGAATTTGTGAACCAAGGGGCTGAGCGGAAGAGTGCAACTTTTTGTTATTTATTTATTTATTTATTTATTTATTTATTTATAGAGAGATGGGAAGGGAGGGAGAAAGAGAGGGAGAGAAACATTGATGTGTGAGATACATCCACTGGTTGCCCCCCTCATACCTCACTGGTGACTCAGCCTACATCCCAGGCATGTGACCCAGCCAGGAATCCAACCGTCAACCCTTTGGTTCACTGGCCCCCACTCAGTCCACTGACCTACACCAGCCAGGGCCAGATGCATTAATTTGACCTCATCTATTCATTTGTTTGCTTATTCAACAACTATTTATTAATATTTACTCTGTGGCCCTAGCTGGTGTAGCTCAGTGGATTGAGCATGGGCCTGCGAACCAAAGGATCGTGGTTCAATTCCCAGTCAGGGCACATGCCTGGGTTTCAGGCCAGTTCCCAGCAGGGGGCCCACGAGAGGCAACCACACATTGATATTTCTCTCCCTCTCACCTTCCCTTCCCCTCTAAACATAAATAAATAAAACCTTTAAAAAAATATATTTACTCTTCGAGATACAATGTTACGTGCCCAGTCTATAAAGATAAGTCTCTGCCCTCAGGGAAGTTGTAGTCCTTAGTGGATGGGAGACAGACAGGTAAATAGGCTGTTATCTTAGTGTGCAAGTTATCTGATGTAGGTGGGCAGAAATGGGAGGGCACAGACTTGGGTGAAGGTTTCCTGGAGGACATATAACTGGGGAAAGTCCTGATGAATAGATAAATAAGAGTGGGAATTAGAAAATATTTGCAGAATTTTACTTCACCTTCTGTGAAAATAGCGCAGTGCGTGCCAAACCCTGGAGGGAAGCGTGGCTAGAGTAGAGCCTGCAGGAGGTGGAGCAGTCGGAGCAGGAGCAGAAAAGGTTAGTGACGGGATTGCGGGCAGGAGTGATGGCACAGAAGTAGCTCCTCAGTGATTTGGCGGCTTACCGATTTTGGTTTAATGTCTTAGAAGCCTAAAAGCCTCATAAATCCTGAAATAGAGTTTCTATAAAGAGAAGACCTTTTCTGGGGTTGGCTCAGAGCTGGTACCCACCATGTTGGTCTCCTCGGAGTAGGGTGTAGGCAGCATGGCTCTTACAGACTTTCTAATGCCTGCAACCTGATAGGGTAGGACCCTCGTTACCTGACTGTGAGCGCCTTCTGTCTTCTCTTTTCTGCAGGTACCCTAGAATACGTTTCCACACAGGCCTCGTGGACGCCCACCTCTACTGCATGAAAAAATACGTTGTGGACTTCCTCATGGAAAATGAGTAAGAAAGAGAATCAGATCCACAGTGCTTAAGTTAACCATGTGACTTAGTTAACAGTTTTAAACCTTGATAATGTTAGGTTACCAGTTTATAAAATAACAGTTTATTGTCACCTTTGTTCTAGAAATGAAATCATGTTATCTCAGCATACTGTGATTTTTGTCTTTACCACAGAGTCTCCCACTTACGTTTTTGGGACCTCTGTTATAATGAATCATAAAAATATTTTTAGAAAACTAATAGTAACCTACGATTCCTCTTTCTGCACAGTTCCAGGCTGTCCTTACTTTCTTCTGCAAGGGCGAGCATTCCAGGTCTAGTGCTGTCTGTCTCCCAGCAGACATCCTTCCCTAGGCAATTATGCTGTAGGTAGACCCTCTCAGCAAAGGGCCAGAGAATTGCCCAGGAGGTGCAGAAAAAGAAGGGCAAGTTTCCCTCCAATTTTGGAAAAGAAGTCCGCCTTACTGAGTGAACATCCATGAATGCAGAGAAACAAATTTTAGTACTTTTTTGACTTTGCTTTGAGAACAGAACTGTGGGCTTTACTAATTCCCAGAGATTGTGTCTGGCAAATCACAGGATTTGGGTTTTCAGAAGGAAAACCTCCTTTTGCTCTTGATCTCAAGGATTTTTGATAGAAAATGCAGCTTGAGGAACAGAGGAACAGGTGGGAAAGATTAAATAAGTGCATGGGTAAGAAGAGGAGCAGCTAGTCTCCCCTGATGGCTGCAGAGTCAGTGTCACCCTTGAATACTAAGCACTGGAGTCCTGGAAAGCAGGCAGCGAGCGTGGTGTGCCACCGCAGCGAGTTTCCTCAGACCGGCTGCGGGAGAGAGGCAGAAAACCTGACTATAAATGCCAGCATGCACTTAGCTGATGAACTTGGATATGGAGGAGAAAGGGAATTATTCTGCTGTGCCCTATGTGACATTTCATGCAGCATCCTAACCCTCATCCCCTACAACACCTGCTAAAACCCTATAGGAAGGCCCAAGTATAGCCAATGGTAAAACAAACCATTTGGACTCCCCACTTTCCCAAGGATTGTTGTTTCTCTGTTTTCCCTCCCAGGACACTATTCGCCTGCTCTCCTCTGGCTTACTATTCTGTTTTTTCATTCAGTCAACAGGTAGCTTACTAAGCACCTGTTATGAGACAGGCACTGTGCTAGATCCATTATAGGATCGACGGTCAATACGCAGCATGGGCCCTGCCCTTCTGGAACTTATAGCTGAGCTCCACGGTGGATTGTAGAGGCTTTGGCTTTTTAAACAGCCAGGAAACATACTGCCAAGATTAGGGAGTGGTCCAGGACCTGTTTGCCAGTTACCAGTCTGGGCTATCCGTATTCCAAAAATGAAGTCAACTCTCGGCCACTAAAGGGTTTATTTTTTATTCCCAAGTGAATTTGAAGTCCTGTGAAATAGGCTGTGTCCTTGATGTTCTGGAAGGGAATGCAGTAGTAGAGATCATGGGGTTGGTTGTTTTTTTAAACTATTTACTATGGAAAATTTCACACAAATACAAAAGTAGAGAAAGTAACATAATTAACTCCATGGATCCATCACACAGCTTCAATGATTATCAATTCAGGGTCAGTCTTGTTTTATTGTGCTATTACCCATCTACCCACCATCACACCAGATTATTTTCAAGCCAGTCATTATGATATAATTTCATCTGTAATCATTTCAGCTGTAATTATCTGTAAATAGTTCAGTATGTATCTCTAAAACATAAACAGTATTTTTTACTTTTAAACAAAGACCTTAATACTATTATAACTCCTTTAAAAAAACAACTAACAAACCCTTCTTAATACTACAAAGTGGGATTAGAGCTTTTCATTTCTGGATACCAGGATACTGGCTCCTTTGTAGCTCACTTGGCCACCACCAGAAGCTGTTCCCACACCTGGCAAGTGTGGTGCAGCGGTGTGTCCCTTGAGGACAAGCCCAAATCGGAGACCCTGTGGCTTCAAGCCAGAAGCTCTGCCAAACAGAACTTCCTCAGAACTATTGTAGTAGAGAATAAATAACGCACAGCCTCAACTCAACCTGCCTCCCCATCTCAAGATCTGTTCGGGAGAACCTTACCTTTCTTTCCGCGTTTACCCTTCTCAGAGTTGTTGGGAATAAAGGCGTTATTCCTAGCATTTCAATATATCAAAAATCGATAAATTGTAATATGCCGGGTGAAAGGACACAGCAGAACAAATTTGAATAGTACTCAAGGGAGATTCTTTATGCCCGGCTGGAGGAATGAAGAATTGTGGAGGTCTTGTCCAAAGCCTTAGGAGATGGGGTAGGTCGGAGGGAGCAGCATGTGGAAGGCCTTGAAAGCTGAACAGGGAGTAGAGCTCTTTAAACAACGTAGTCCCGTATGGAATGAGCAATGATACAACTTGGCAGGGGAACATAGATGATTGTGGGTGGGAAAGAGACTCCTTCAAGGGAAATTGAAGTTATTTATAATAATCTGGAATGATGTTATGGAATGATGACTTATCTTTAGGCATGGAAAGGAACAATAAATCCACGAGTTGCAGCCTCGAGGAAAGACAGCCATAGCAATCCTTTGTAACTTTTCACGTGTGGAAGTTAACATGATCTGCTCTGAGCCTTTTTTAGTTGTTTATACATTAATTCTTCCACCAAAATTCTTTGAAATTAGATGCCTACCTGGATTGATAAGGCATTCAATATACAGGAATGAGCGAAAGTAGATTTACAGTTGTGCGTGAAACATGGTTTATTCTTGCATTAATATTTATTAATTATTGTATTATTTTTCAAAAGAACAACTATAAACCTACATTTGCCCACCCCTGTATGTTTGGTGAATGGAAGGAAAGGAGATGTAGTGACCATTTCAATGGCAGCAGTACGGAAGCAGTGAAGAAAGAGATGAGGATTTCTGCAGTTGACTAAGTAAAAAAGAATATTCTCTCTACTCTTTGCTATGTATTCCAATTACTTTTCAGAAAAGATTTTACCAGTTTATCATCTGACTCCCTTTATATGAGAATAACTATCTCAAAGTACTCTTACTGGTAATGAGAATTATTTTAAATCTGCTACTTCAATTGGGGGTTAGAAATTACAGCTTGTTTTAACTTTATTTCTTAAAAAATATTTTTATAATTTTTGAATATTTATATCTAGGATATTGACCTTTTGTCCTACTTATAGAAGCTATTTTGTCTTTTAATTTGGTGGAGTTGTTTGTTTACTGCTAGTGGTCAAGTCTGTTGTTCTCCTTTATGATGTTTTTTTCTTAGGAGCTTCCGGTGTCATGAGGCAGGTGTTTTGGGGAAGACTGTGTATGGGAGCGAAGGGAGAAAGGGAGTGGCCCAGGCCAGGGGCAGTGAGTGGGTCGGCTGCTGGTCTTCAGCCCCCAAGTCAGGATGTTCACAGTGCTTCACAGTGGCCTGTCCCACTTCTTAGCACAGCCTTGAGCTGGCTCTACTTTGAGCAGGAAACGGGAAGAGTAATTGTGGCCTCCATTATGCTGCTAAGCCAGTTGCATTATGGGACCTGGGCTGATGTTCATTGCCAGCAGTGGGAGGTGGGAACTGGCTGGACTGCTTCATGTCCTCACCTCATACCACTGCCTGATCTCCTTAAAGGGCTCTGCCTAAAGGGGCTGTATGCCAGGGCTTGCTTGCTTGCCTCTTGCAGTGACGGTTCTGTTTAGCCCATAATGTAAACGTCATGCCTCTGAAATCCCCAGCCGGCCCTGCTTTGTCATTTCTTCAAAGGGAACTGACTTGTTTTCCACCAGAGGGGGCCAAGGAACATTTGCTACCAACACTGGTTTGGTGCATTAAAAGGGGAGAAAATGAGCTAAGAGTAAATGTTTCACTCTTTGTATTCATATGGAAATTTTTAATCTCCATCAAATGATCAGAAGAAAAATCACATTGAAATTCAATACAAGAGCTTTCAGCTTACACAGAATTTTTCAAAGATGTTTGACTTGATCCTTTAAAAAAATGACAAAAAAACATGAACTGTGTAGCTCCAGGGTTCATCATTTTGCTTACCCTTCTCAGCCTCTGCCCCTGTCTTGCCTTCCTACCTATACTCCATCTGTGTGGTCCTCTATCAGCCTGCAGAGCTTCTGTGAATCTGAGGAGCATGCATTAGCAATCAGGTGTATAGGGTTGTTTTTAGAGTCTTGTTACTGGTCTCCCTGACTTCAATCTCCCTATTTCAACCTAAGGAATAAAACCGGTCTTGTCATTTTTCTGCTTAAAAACTACTATAAAAGGCTTCCATGATCTGCCTCCTTACTACTTAATCAGCCTCACCTCCTTCTTCCCTTCTCCTTAAATTCAGAATCAGGCTACTGGCCATTGGATTATGAATTGTTTAAAGTCAGAAACTGTATATTTCCAAGGCCCAGAGCAGTTACTAGTATATTACTAGATGCTTGTTAAATGCTAAATAAATTAATTAGTGATATAAAATTCTAACAAGGTCACAGTGTGAGAGAGAAAATTAAAAATTATGTGCTAGGCTCTCACCCCTCTGTGCTTTCATTCCCTTTGCTCAGTATAAATCAAAAGCATATTCACTGGACTAAGGATCAGGCCTCTTCTTCCCCATTACAGCTTCTTAATCACTTAGACCCCAAATCCCATCTCAATACCTACCGGAAAGCACTGTGCTTTCTGAGACCCAAAAAGGCCAAACTAAGAGCAGCTCCAAAGCCCTTGGCCAAAGTTACTTACTACTTGTAATGTAATATAAAAATAGTGTTGGGATTTTTTTGCCTCTGGAAGCTCTTTACACATTGGTTTTTTACCTTATTTTCTGTAAGTACTGTTCTAACCAGCAATTTTCAACTCGTGTGCCACAAGAATGTTTAAAACACACAATACCTGACTGTTTACTTAGTCAGGGCCACTGACCTCTTTTCCCTTAGATTAACAAATTTTAAAATGACAGTAGCCCACACAACAATGGCCGTCCAGTGTGAATGAATCAAAATTATACCTATTTTATGGTCAGGTCAGCAAAAAATTTTTTTGGTGTGCTGCAGAATTTGAGTAATTAGTTTATATGTACTGTGAGATGAAAAAGATTGAAAATTGCTGTCCTGGGCTAATCTGACTACATAAAAGTAAATTGAAGTTAACTTTGTTCTAGACATTCTCTGATAGTCATTGGTAAATAAGTACAGCTGTGGTAGTATGAGGGCATCCACTCAAGTGGATGGAAAGATGAAATCTGCATGGAAGTACTTAGTCATTAAAATGGATTTTAAATGTACAGAATTTGAATCAAATTCTCCCTTGTACATCGTCCCATACAGGAGAGTAGTTTCATAGGAGCTAAGAAAAAGTGAGAGACAGGAAACTTAAAAATGGCCTGAAATTGTAGACTTTGATGATTTGCATAAAGAATAAAAGCATCTCCCATAGTCTCTCTGCTGTGATGAAGTACAGAGCACAAATCTTATCTACAGTCTTTGAATAATAACACAGCTGTTATTATTAGGAAAAAAGTCATCATCAAACAGATTAAATGAAAAAATATGAGCTCCTTAGATGCAAAAATTTTTTAAATAAAATTCAATACTTATTAATTAATGAAAGCTCATAGCAAATTAGGAATAAAAGAGAACTTTTTTAATCTGATAAAGGGACTATACAAAAAGACCTATAACATGTGCCAACTATTAGCTGTAAAGCATGAAGATCAATGTCTACACAAAGAAGACAATAAATGGTAGCTTTGATAATGAAAAAAGTGACTACAACAATCATCGGTCTAAGTAATAAAATATTAGAAGAATTCTTTTCAAAATCAAGAACAAATAAAGATGATTGCTATCTGTGCTTCCATTCAGCATTATATTGGAGGTCCTAGCCAATACAGTAAAACAGGGGAAATAAAATATAGAGAGATTAGAAAGGAAGAAAGAGCCCTGGCTGGTGTGGCTCAGTGGATTGAGCACCAGCCTGTGAACCAAAGGGTCGCCAATTCGATGTGCAGTCAGGGCACATGCCTGGGTTGTAGGCCAGGTCCCCAGTAGAGGGTGCACGAGAGGCAACCACACACTGATGTTTCCCTCTCTCTTTCTCCCTCCCCTTCCCTTTGTCTAAAAATAAATAAAATCTTTAAAAATAAATAAATACAACTAAAATCTTTCTAAAAAAAGAAAAGTGGGGAGAAAATACAGGCAACTGTAATTGAACAACAAAATAATTTTAAGAAAAGAAGAAAGAAAAGTGTTGTTTTCATAGTTGGCATGATTGTCAGAATCCACAGATAAATTGTTAGAATTAATAAGATATTTTAGCATGGCAATTGGCTATAAAATCAAAATAGAGAATAAGCTGAATTTCTATAACCAACAAGAAGAAGATAATTGTTTACAAGATACCATTTATAATACCAACAAAAAAAGTGCAGTACTGCCCTGACCAGCGTGGGTCAGTTGGTTGAGCGTCATCCCTTAAAGTGAAAGGTCACGGGTTTGATTCCCAGTCTGGGGCAAGAGGTGCCAATGGACATTTCTATCACACATCAATGTTTCTCTTCCTTTCTTTCTTCCTCCATTCCCCTCTCTCTAAAAGTAAATAAATAAAATCTTTTAAAACATATATACATATGTACATGTACATACACACATACTTAGGACTAAGCTAACAAGATAAGCAAGGCCTTTATGGAGAAAGTTTTTCAGACAACTTTTCTCAGAAAATTAGAGCATTCCTTCCATCTTCTCACGGGTTGTTGCCAGCGAAGAGTCAAGGCACCGGGTTACAGCACACACATGCATGCCCGCACGTGCCATGTAGATGGGGCTTCGTGAAAGACTTTTCTGCACAGATCATGCGAAGGGAGTCCCAGGTTCAGTACACTGCCCTCCTTCCTGCAGCCTGAAGCTGGCAGAGAGCTCAGACCCACTGCTTCTCCAGAACTGCCAAGTTCATGCCACCGTTGATCTCTAGCAGTCCCCAGGTAGCATGACAGGAAGGACTTTGGCTTTCCCTCGGACGCCAGAGTTTTAGAGCCCTTAGGGCCAGAGAGTCTGGTTTCTCACATTTGACCATTCTTTCTTCCTAGGTCAATCACTTCCATCCGGAGTGAACTGATTCCATACCTAGTAAGAAAACAGTTTTCCTCAGCTTCCTCACAACAAGGACAAGAAGAAAAAGAGGAGGATCCAAAGAAAAAGGAGTTAAAACCCTTAGGTTAGTGCTTGGGCTAGTACAATAAGGTCGGGGTAGCCGCACCTTTGGAAAGAGTGGCTGGGCAGCTTAGCCCCGCCCAAGGCAACAGAGTTTTGTCTGGCCACCGGCAGGACGGGGCCAGGACGGGGCTCGCTGACGCCACTGCCTGAGCCCTGGGTAAGCTTGCTCAAGCAGGTGCTATCATGGTGCTCTTCAGAGGCAGGCTCACCATGCCTCAGGTTCACTCTCTGGTTCATCGCTCTGGTTTGACTGTGTTCCTCACTGGACCATTTTAGCTTTAAGCTCTGCCCCCCACTTCTCAGTTCCCCTGTTTTCTAGGCTCTGGGTAGCCCCAGTCCTGACCAAACTCAGCCTCCTCTGTCCAGGGAAGAAAGGTGTACCAGCAAAGGTCTCCTTTCCAGGGTGTAGGGGTGGGTCTGTCTTGTTTGCTCTCATATCCCTGCCTAAAAATATATACTTATGAAACAAATTACTAGCTCTGAGACCTGAGGGAGGCCACTCCCTCAGATATTTTTTTTAACAGTGCCTTTTATTTGACCTTAGACAACATACTCCCCAGTTTGTCTCAGTTGTGATATGTAGGTAGATTTGGGTTGCTTTTTGGTCTACTCAAGTCTTCGGAACCCCAGTTTTCTCATCATAAAATAAAAGATCCCAAATGATTATTGTAAGAGTGGGGAAACTAGAGCCCAGCTCTTCTTCGCTGTTTCTGCCCCAGTACAACTACCAGATATGGCAATGGTGGCTGGCCCCACAGTGTGGCGGGTTTTGCTAAAATCTGGGTACTTGCTTGGGTTACTTTATGATTTACAAGAGTCGCCTATTTTGTTTTCCCTGATAGTGCTTAGTTATTGGTCACACTTGCTTTAGTACCTCTTTTTAAGTATTTTAAAAAAGATTTTATTTATTTTTAGAGAGAGGGAAGGGAAGGAGAAAGAGAGGGAGAGAAACAACCAAACAATGTGTGGTTGCCTCTCATGCGCCCCCTGTGGGGGACCTGGCTTGCAACCCAGACATGTGCCCTGACTGGGAATCGAACCGGCAACCCTTTGGTTCACAGTCTTGCCCTCAGTCCACTTAGCTACACCAGCCAGGGCTTTAAGCATTTTTGTGTCATACAATATTTCAAACATACAAGAAAGCACATTGCCTCTTTTAAATTTACTTAGTCTTTCAGGTTTTAGTGGGACTTCCCCAGGGTCAGTGCTGCATGGGTAAATTCCAGCAGGAGAGGTATGAGCTGTAGCCTCTTTCAAAACTTACTGAGTCAGCCCTGGCTGGTGTAGTTCAGTGGATTGAGTGCTGGCCTGCAAACCAAAGGGTCACTGGTTCGATTCCCAGTCAGAGCACATGCCTGGGTTGCAGTCCAGATCCCCATTTGGGGGCATATGAGAGGCAACTACACATTGATGTTTCTTGCCCTCTCTTTTTCCCTCCCTTCCCCTCGCTCTAAAAATAAATAAATAAAAACTTACTGAGTCTATATCCTCTCTGTCGTCTCTCTCATTCACCTGCTCGGTTTGGATGTTTGTTCTGAAGATATTTACAGTTTTATAAAAGAGGACAGCACGCTGCCCTTTACTCCCTACGACGGCTGCTGGAATGCCTGTCGAGGAGACCGGCGGGAGGACTGGTCCGGGTCACAGGTGCGCTGCTATGTCCACATCATGAAAGAGGGTCTCTGCCTTCGACTGAGCACCCTGGGACTCTACATAGAAGCAAACAGACAGGTGAGAGCATGGGCTTAAAAGAAGTCATGGAAGCTTCTTCCCTAAAAACAGACTGAGTCTTTCTTTTTTTAAATCTTCACCCAAGGATACATTTATTGATTTTAGAGAGAGAGGAAGCGAGAAAGAGGCAGACAGAGAAAGAACCATCGATATGAGATAGAAACTTCGATCACACCCCGACGCTCAATATAGTGGGGTGCAGGAAAAAGAAAAACATAGGTTGTGCCCTGACCAGGAATCAAACCCGCAACCTTTTGGCTAATGGGATGGTTCTCCAACCAACAGAGCCACCCAGCCAGGGCCGAACTAAATCTTTTGTCTTATTTCTCCATTAGGTAGACAATGACTTGTTCAGAATCCCCTTCATTCCTAAGGTTAAGAAAGATCTGAAATGTCAGGAGAGACCCCTGGGGTACCCAGGTACAGCAAAAGTGGGAGCAGAGGGCCAGGGAAAGGCTGAGGCCTCCAGGCCTCCAGGCTACTTCATGGCCTCCGGGTTCAGCAGCTTTCCTGTATTCTGCTCAGCGCAGGGATCTCTACAGTCCCTCGTAAGCAGACATTTAAATACTGCATTATCATTACCGTGATGAGGTAAACACAGGCACACAGAGGCGGCTTTCCTAAGAAGGGGAAGGAACAGAGTATAGAGTAATCAGGCGGCAAAGTCTCAAGGAAGAAATGTCTGTGAGAGAGAAAAGCCTGGAAACAGCATTAGAGTGTAAGGAGTCTTGCTAACCCCCCTTTTAACCACTCAGTTTGTGAGGCACAAAGAATGAGTAGCTTCTATGAAGGGGATGCACAGGGGACAGCGAAGGGACCAGGGGTGTAGGGAGCTTTTTATTGTGTGTAGCTGGCACAAGAGGAAGGTTTTAGGAGAGAGGGATGATGAGACCGTGGAGGGAAACGCAGACAGTAAAGGGCTGAAATGGAAATAGGGAAAGACAGATGAGCAGCACCGGAGGACAACAGGGGTGAGCTGACGTGGAGATGAGCCGTGGACGCGGTTCCTGGTGGAAGCTCGTGGAAGCTGCCCGTGCAGGTGTCAGCTCGGGAGTGGGGTGGGGAGGTGAGGTAGAGCAATGGAAGATGTTGGAAACCGGGGTTCGGATTGAGTCCCTGAAGAAACCTAGCCCGGGAATCTTCAGGACCCATGCCACACGGTGGGTGTAGCCCCAGACCCTCAACCTGGATGGGTTATAGAACCAAGGGAATCCAGGCCAGAGAGTTTATGAAAAATCATAGCTAGTCCCATGTTTGCTCGCTCAGGGTAGTCCCAGATAAAGTGAGCCCCAATCTGGGATTGGAGCTGTTGGAAAGCCTCCTTAATTTGACTTTGTGTTCTCCTTCAATTCTATGACTGGAGCCTGTCAGACTGGTCAAAAACAGGTCCATGGACAGCTCAAGGCTAGAGAAGTATCCTCCGAAGCACCAGCCCGGGCTGTGCAGCAGACAGGCCTGAATGGCCTCAGTCGAAGTGCAGTCGAGGAGAACCCAGAGACAGGGACAGGGCTTAGCTCTCATCCTGCCGGTGTAGCCAGCCCCAGCAAGGCCACCCTCAGCCATTGTAGCCACCGCGCACAGTAGGCTGTCGTATCACTCTGCCCATGCTGGAGAATCTCAGGCAGCCACACTACCTGTGCCTCCTTAGAGGCTCCATCCAGAGTGAAAACTCTCCATGCTCCTAACCCTGTCAGTTACCCCATACTGCAGAGGGAATGGGGGGAATTTCCCCTTCAGCACTTCCTTTTGCCTGGTGAAGGGCGTGGACACTTTCGCCGGTCTGTCCTGATTATGGATTTCTCTAGCATTGCTCCCATTCCCGCCTCATGCATGGCCACAGTGGCCCAGGAACCTTGGGTAACTGTGATCAAGACTCAGGGCGCTCCTTGCCCTCATTAAACCCCCTCTCCCATCTCCCCACCTCCCAGCTGAGGGACATGGCATTACTTTCAGGGAGGATACTCTTAGCTAGGAAACTGAGGGTAAGACCGTCTAGAAGCTGCTTCGTAACTAATCCTTGTCCTAGGGGAAATGCTGCAGCCTCCTGCTCTGCCTCATCCAGACAGGAAGCTGTGGCTGGACACTCCCCACATCTCTGGCTGGCTTTAGCTTCTACCTAAGATGCTTCCAAGTATTTTCTGGTCTTTCTTTAATGACCAAACCTCTTTCCTCAAGGTGCCCAAATTGCTACCTATTCTCTGTCCAGAAGAATCACTGGTCCACTCATCAGCCCAGATTGTCAACAAACACTTGGTAAGTACCAGCTTGGGCAGGGCAGGTACAGGACAACCTCTGGCTGCTCTGAGGCTTATCCTCGTGAAGCTGGATTGGGCTCTCGAACCTGGAACCTCATTAGCCCTGGGGAAATCCCAACTGAGTTATGGTTATAAAATTCCATTTTCTAGCTCAGGCACTCAGGGATCTGCCTGGACAGGTGCTGACCCAGCTACACAAACCCTATAAAGAAGGTCCATTATAGTCCTGGGACGCAGATGCAGGAGGTCCATCTCTCTCCCTCTTCTTACCCTGACTTGAGCACTCTCTGCAGGAAGGCCTATCTCTATGCCCAAGTGCGTGCACGTGTAAGTTTGAGTTGGTCCCAGAGACATGATGTAACCTTGTGACCCTGAGAAATACTGATGATGGTCCCTTTTCCTGAAATGTCTCTAGGAAAACATCCTATTAGACCCCAGCTCAAGGGATCTGAGGGGCTAGTTGTGTTGGCTGAGATGAATGGACAGGGTTTTTTACATTTGCCTTTTGCAGGTTGGAGTTGACTGCCTCATCGGGCCGGACACACGGGTTGGAGAGAAATCATCCATTAAGCGCTCGGTCATTGGTTCATCCTGTGTCATCAGAGACAGAGTGACTATCACCAACTGCCTTCTTATGAATTCAGTCACTGTGGAGGAAGGGTATGTTTGCCCTGGTACCCTTGAGGCAAGGCCCCTGGTACCCCTCAGAGGCTTTGGGGACTAGTACAGCCTGGCGAAGGAGAGAAAGGGGAAAAGATGAAGGCAGGAATATTTCCTAGCCCTCTGAGGTCTTAGTTTTGGTTCCATAGTGAAATAGTCTCCGAAAGCATTTCCAGTGGCTTCTCACACTTACGAGCATTGTGGTCCTGGAAGAAACTGCCCACTCTTGCTTTGATATCCTTCCTGAAGGGTGGCACAGTAGTGAGCCACTGGCAGTGCTGGAATGGCACTGTACCAGTATCTAAGGGTCACCATCCCTCATCTCATTATCCATAGCAGCCCTGAAGAAGGCAGAGGCCTAAGAGGAGTGGATGTATATGAGCCACACACTGTTTTGAGGGAGAGCTTTTCTGTTACAAGTTATGGAGAAAATTCCCCCATTTTGAGATCCCACAGTGTCCTCAACCTCCTTTATGAACAGCCTGTACTTGGAGTAAGAAAGCCTGAGGGATGTTTCATAGGCTTCTTCCTCTGCATGGACCTCAGATACTTCCCTGTGTAAAAAGCAGGCTTAGGTGATGGAAGGGTATTATCAAATCAGTGGTTTTCAGACTTTTTCTTAAAATAAATCTTATGCAGAAACTCAATACTCGAAACTGCTAAAACCACAGTGCTTTGGAATACAGTGGAGAAGGGGCACTTACCCTTCATATATATATATGTATATATAGTACATATATATAGTATATATATATACTATAGCATGTGAAGCAGATCTATAGAACAAACTTTGAAAACCATGAGGCTGGATCAGCCAAGATTGACTGTGGCTCAGACATCGGTTGATTTCTCAGTCCGGGAACCGACAGGAGAGAAGACAAGGGGAGACTGCAAGGCCGGAGTCAGCTGAGCTGCCTCTCACAGCTGCCGGGGTGAGGGTGGGAGAGGCTGCTTAGAGGACACAGAGGCTCTGCAGGGAGAGAAAGGCACTTCCGAGTAACTTGTCACTTCAAAGAACAGACAAAGAACTCTAGGAAATTAAAAATATGACAAGATTTTTTATTTTAGAAACATCTCCCCATTTCGGTAGCTCAGAAAGATTTCGCCGTCTAAGAAGAGGCTTTGCTGACTGTCACCTTATCAGAAGCGATCCGTCCCAGCACTCTCTGTTACATCAGCCTGTTTTACTTCCTTGGTAGCATTCTTACTGCCTGGCCTTACCTTGTTTACCTCTCACAAGGAAAATGTTAGTTTGAGAATGGAAGTACCTGATCTTCCTGTTTCAGTTATATCCTGAGGACCTACAGGAACTCAATATATACATATTTGTTATATAAAAGAATCATAAACAATTCATAATGACTGCAGTATACGATTCAGAGAAGAACGAATACACAGGAAACAAGGCTGTAGAGATGGACAAAGACCAAATCATAGACTATCCCCTAATGACTTTAATAGGCAATGGTCATTTATGAGTTTAAAACAAAGGAATAACATGATTAAATCCACATTTTACAAAGGTCATTTTGGCTACAGTGCGGAGGAGGATCTGAAGAGGGTGCACATGGAGTCAGGAAGACTGCTGAAATAATCCTGGTTAAAAGAAAAATGGGGAGGGGGGGTCCAAGGTCAGCAGAGTGTACAACAATCATCCGGAATGACCACTAGGTAGACTAGCTCACAAATCTTATAACCAGGGATTTACAGAAGAAGCCATATTGGGACTGGTAGGAAGGGCAGAGAGGAGGGCTGGCCCCACACCCACCTGTGATGACTGAGAATCCAGAGGGCTCTCTCAGCTGCAAACCACCCTCCTTCTCCTGACCAGGGAGCATGGGGTCTCAACCCCACGCAGAGCTCCCAGTCCAGAGCACCAGAGCTGAGAAGAGGAGCCCACATAACATCTGGCTGCAAAAATCAGCAGAGATTCTGTCTGCCAGGGAAAGTGCAGATTTGGGAATAGTTGGCACAGAGGTGGTAACTGAAGGCATAGGAGTAGGTAAGGTCACTGAGGGGTAGCATGCGGTACTAAAAGAAAAGAAACTAACACCAAATCTTGGAGAACATCAGCTATTTTGGATGTAAGAAGTGGGGTCTAAGGAGACTGACAGAGAATGAGCAAGGAAGGGATATAAAGGGTAAGGGAGAGGATAGTTGGTGGGTGAAACCCAGGTTTCTGGTTGGGGAAACAGGGTGGATGGTGGAGCACTTGAGAAAGGGTGATGGGGGAGCAGATCTGCAAAAGTACAGGCCCGTGTGGGGCCCATGAGCTTGGACGCACCTCCCCCAGGTGCAGCGAGAGAGCTTCAGAACAGTGGATGCCAGAGCCAAACAGTGGTTGGCTCGGATAGAGGAGGGGGAGTGGGACCAAAGAAAGATGCCCAGCAGGTTGCAGTGTTTGCTTCTTGAGCACACAGGTGTTCTTTATATTCTCTAGACTTTTCTATGCATGAAATATTTTATTAACAATAATATATGGTACTTCATCTAGAGCAGTGATTGTCAACCAGTGTGCTACGAGAATTTTTAAAACGTGTAATACATGACTATTTAGTCAGGGGCACTGACCTCTTCTCCTTTAGATTGTCAAATTTAAAAAAAATGACAACCAAAAGCAAGAATGGCCATCTGGTGTGAATGCCCTGTCTTGGACCATAAATATATTGGTCATACAATAGCATCTTATTGGTCATGTCGCATAAGATTGCATCTAATTGGTTACTCTTGGTACCAGAAATCCTTATATACAAATACAGGCACCTGATTTTTTTATAAAAGTCACTTTGGAACAAAAAGGGTAGCAGTTACTTTTTGTGTGTGTGTGTATAAATCAGTCAAAATTATGCCCTTTTTTGGTCGCATTGACAAAAATATTTTTTTCGATGTGCCACTGAATTCTAGTGGCACACCGAATTAGTTTATGTGTGCCATAGGATGGAAAAGGTTGAAAATCAGAGGTGAGGTTAAGAGGCCTTGGTATCTGGAAAGATATGGATGACTCAGCCACAACCTTGGGCTGAAGTAGTCAGATCTTTAGTCACGTGCATAGAAAAGGTTATGAGTGAGTTCAGAAAGCCTGCCAACTCACCCTCAGAGAAGAACCAGCCTGTCCTCAGCTGCTGAAAAGCTTCCTGGCTCCTTGCCAAATACCACCAAGTTGACACCTGAGGCAGAAGCCTGTGACACAGTGGAGAGTCACCACTGTGTAGGCTCAGGCACATCACTTAACCTCTGTGGGCCTCAATTTTCTCCAAAAATTAGAATAAACGCAACTATCCCTGTAAGCTTGCTAAAAAGATTAAGTTACATATAAATATAAAGTTTGTGCAATGAAGAAGTGTTAGACATTAGATTTACGTGAGTTCCCTTTTTTCCTGGAATAAACTGAAGAAAGTCCTGACCGGAGCCAGAGGAGGAACAAGAATTTGAGGGCACTCTTGCTGCCCAGATCAGGGCCTCTTCTTCATGCTGTTGGCCCAGCATGTGGCCTGGTGTGCCTGGCCAAGCAGTGTAATCTCACTGAAGACCTCCGTGTTTTCTCATGGCCTCCACTCCATTTATGCATTAGGGTTTCCAGGGTAATTTACCAAGACCTACAGCTTTGCTTAAAGTTAAGCCTACCAAGGAGAAACAAGGACCCGAGCCCCATTAATCTTAGCCATCTCTGAGCAGCTCCTTAAAGAACACAGTCAGGCATTAGCACAGCAGACTCCTTAGTACCAAGTTGGGAGTTAAAACTAGAGGCAAAAACTGTAGTCCTGGAACTGGGGCCAGTTCTTTCCTGAAGTTACAGTACCCAGGAAGCGGCCTCCCCTCCATCGTGAACACACACGAACACTTACAGTAAAATCCTGATCTTGGAGTTTCCTTCTGGACAGAGGGGAAGGTATATTGACTTGAAATTTTTGCAAAGCAGCTCAGCTTTGCTAGTGACTTGTGACTGTAGCCGTGGTTACAGGGAACAGTTGAAGGAACAAGTGGGAGAAAAGAGCTTCCCTCTCACTGAGCATGTTGCCAGGTATTCATCTCAGAGCCTTTCCACAGTCCTCAGGAGAGCCCCCAGCTTCCCATCCGTCACCCCCCTCTTTCCCTATCACGTCTGCAGACTGTATAGTAGGGGTTTGTGTGTCTTAGAGGGCACTACACCCAAGATAGATAAGAAAAGCAACATGGGAGGGTTCTGAAGACCTCAATCCGACCTGCTAGACATAAGGAGAACCTAGGCTATCCATGGCTTTGGGACTCTGACCTCAGTCGTTCCAGCCTCCTCCTTCCAGAAATGGTTCCCTCTCACATCCCAGATTCCCAAGTAGCCAGTTAGTAGTCTCTAATTATGGCTGCTTGAGTTTCTGTTGACTGGTTTTTGTCTGCTGACCGTGTTTATATCTTGCCTAGCTCCAGAGTGTGCTCTCCTGGGCCCTTAAACTACTGATCAGGCAGCATCCCCCCATTTCCCCTTGGAAAAAGAAAGGAGACTTTTCAGTGGCAGACTGATAGCCAGTTGCAAGCCCGCTGTGTCTCAGGAGCCTGTGTATCTGAAGTTTTCTATCCTTCCTTACTATTCTGTTGGGGAGAATTTTCCCCAGGGAGCAGGAACCACTCTAACTTCTGACTGGACGGCTTTGCCTAAGGCAGAGGGCAGGTTGGAAAGCTCTGAAGGTCCCTTAATGTCCACCTAGTGAGCATAGCCTGTGTTTGAGAAAAAAAAAAAACCAACTAACGCTATCTCTGCCCATCTGTAGCCCATGCAACCAAGGTGCTGTGGCTTTGGCCTTGTACTGCTTTCTAGCAGGGAAATAGGTGTGCAAAAAGATTCTGGAATGCCATAGAGTGCTAGTTGGGTTTTTTGTTTGTTTGTTTGGGATGTTTTGTTGTTTTCGGGGGGTGGCATTGTACTGAAGTTTTGGCATTTAGGAGAATCTTTTTTAATAGGTTGTGCATCAGTAATTTCAGCCCTTGGAATGTCTCTTCTCCATCCCCAAGCCTCCTAGGTTGCCTGAGGAGTTTTCCTTAGTTGGTGTTTTGTTTTTTTATACTTGGGGAGAAATTTTTTTTTAATTATTTATTTTTTACATAAAGGGAAAGGGAAGGAGAAAGAGAGGAAGAGAAACATCAATGTGAGAGAGAAACATTGATCGGCTGCTGCTTGTACGTGTCCGGGGACCGAACCCACAACCCAGGCACGTGCCCTGACTGGGACTCAAATTGACAACCCTTCGTTTTGTGGGACAACACCCAACCAGCTGAGCCATGCTGGTGGGGGCTGTTGTGTTTGTTTTGTTTTGTTGAAATGGAAGCTCACGCCCTTCTTACTCACCTCCTCCCTCCCTCCATCTGCCCCGCCCCACTCTTTAGGACACGGAATATCATCTTATTAAGGCAGAGCTCCTTCCAGAGCCATCTCACTCTGCAGAGCAACTCGGCAGTTCCAGGCTTCCTCCGGTCTTTTCTCCCTTGTTTATTCGTGTGGTATTTTAGTTAAATGTGTGGATTCTGGAGCCAGGCAGACCTAGAGTTGAATCTGCTACTTGGCAGTAATGTGGTTTTAGGTAAATGGTTTAAATGGTTTAGGTAAATTCTCTGTTTCCTTATCTACAAAGTGTGGTTATTTTTATTACATCAGAGGTAATAATTGTACTCCCACAATCATCTAGGAAGCTTTTTTTTTAAAGATTTTATTTATTTATTTTTAGAGCGAGGGGAAGGGAGGGAGAGAGGAAAGCATCAATGTGTGGTTGCCCCTTGCGTACCCCATGCTGGGACCTGCCCTGCAACCCAGGCATGTGCCCTGACTGGGAATCAAACCCGTGACTATTTGGTTCACAGGCCAGCGCTCAATCCACTGAGCCACACCAGCCAGGTAGAAAGCTATTTTTTCCTAACTAAATACATAAGGCCCTTCATCCTAGACCTACCAAAAAGCTTGATGGGGGCCAGCACATCGAGAGTGTTTTTGTTTGCTATTTTTTAACATTACCCAGGTGATTTTTGTAATGAAATGGCTAGATTTGTAAGTCACTCCTGTAATATACATGGAGTATTTAGCATAGTATCTGGCATAGAGTAGGTATGCAGTAAGTGCTAGTGAAGATTTTCAAAATCTTCCTTCTTTCCTTTCACTCACCAGAGTTCAAGAGCCAGCAAGATGCTCCTTAAACACGTTTAAATGTTAAGAGCCAGCGGTACTACTTGTGGGAATGTGGCTTTAGGTTCTGGAGTAGTCTTTCATGGGGCATGCAGATTGTTTGAAAGCATCCTTTTTTTTTCCTCAGTGAATATGGTTTTAACCACTGTCTGTGGTGAGAGCTGCAGGGCACCCGTTATTTCCACAGCTGGCCTCCTAGGAAGATTCACGGGGCCGGAGCTGTCAGTGAAATCTGGTGTATATTCCCAGGTGAGGGCAGGAGGGACAGGTCAGCCTGGGGACCAGCACCAGCTTCTGCCCCTAACTAAAGGAGGAAGGAGCAGATGGAATTTAGGTCTGGGTGCCTAAAGATCAGAAATCAGAGTGCCTGCTCTTTTCAGGCTGTTGGGAGAAAGATCACTGTGAGCATATCCATGCTGTGGACTTCCCTATAGCCGGGCCCTTCCTCGACCCAGCTGAGCCCTTCCGTCTTCTAGTGATACTTCAGGCACGTAGCCATTAGCTGAACTGACAGCCTGTTCCTCGCCTGTGGAGGAGCCAGCGCCCCCAGTCCACAGTGGTGAGCATGGTAATAAGAGCAATAAGAGCGGGGAGCACTCCCTAACTTGGCTACTGTGTTACAGATGCAACATCCATGGCAGCGTCATCTGCAACAATGCTGTGATCGAGAAGGGCGCAGACATCAGGGACTGCCTAATTGGAAATGGCCAGAGGATTGAAGCCAGAGGTAAACAAAACCCAAATTACAGCCACAGACGCCATTTTTTACCTGTCACCGTGGCACAGGGAGTGCTCAGTGCTGGCGAGGGCCAGGGCCCAAGCACAGGCGTGCACTGCAGGGGAGAACATGAACTGATGAAGTTACTCTTGCAGGGGGATCAACATCATTGTCAAATTGTTTACATTTGACTTATTTCCATTTTTAGGAATTTATTTATCTTACAGAGAAGCTCATATATGTATGTATCCTTACTTTCCAAAAGTTTAAAACATACCAAAAAGATTGCATGGCCCTGCTTGCCGCTAATAGTTTACAAGGACTCTTGGATATGGAAGAGAAAGGCCAATGACCTAACAAAGGCTCTGGCCTCATGAAGTCAGAGCACTTCGTCTGACCTGGTACACAGTTCAGGGAGGTAGTCCCACCGATTCCTGGCTTGGAAGAAGGTTAGCAACTTCTTCAAAAGCCGCCCACTCAGAGCCATTCTCAGCCTCTTAGAGGTGATGTGATGAGCTGTGCTGTTCGCTCGCTCTGCTCTACAGCTGTAGAAGGAGTATATGATGCTCGAGAGACATACAGGCATCAGGGTTTCCCTGCTGGGCTGGGGAAATTTGAAGGGTCCATAATTTGGCTGCATGTTTTTTAGCTAAAAAATAGACAGAGCCCAAGATCAGTAAGAACGGCTATTTCCTTTTGAGATTATTCCTAAACCTAAAATAGAGTGGAGCAGGAGAGTTGCTAAAGGAATGAGCCCCACCAATTCTGTCTTGGTAGAAGCCACGTCGTTTTCCTTCTCCCCCATAAGTAAAGGCCTTCTTCACATCTTTCTGCTTTCGCTTTATGAAGTCGCACACCTTCCTTTTGAGCTTTGGAATCAAACAGACCTGGGTTCAGATCTCAGCTAGGCAACTCAGTAGATGTGCACCAGGTTAAATTTTTTTTAACCTTTTAAAGAGAGAGGCAGGGAGGGAGAAAGAGAGGAAGAGAATCATCGACGTGAGAAAAGTCGATCGGTTGCCTCCCATTCATGCCCTGGCCTGGTACCAAACCCGCAACCTCGGCCTGTGCCCTAACCGGAAATCGAACCAGTGCCCTTCCACTTTGCAGACGACACCTAGCCAGCTCAGCCACACCAGTCAGGGTGAAATTAGATTTTTAATCTCTAGACCTCAGATTTTCAAAACTAGAAAAATGGAGACAGTAATACCTGTCTTGATTTTTAGGAGAAAAAATCTTCCCCTGACTCCCTGCAGCCAAACCAAGCATCCCGTCCTCCTCTGCATCCCTGCACTTTGTCACCACCTTTATTAAAGCACTTTCACAAGTTATGGCAATTAGCTATGAGTCCGCCTTCCCTACTAGACTAAGATCTTTCAGGGCAGAGATTGACTTATCCTAATATGTATCCCTAGCTCTTGGAGCAGGTCCTGGTTTACAGTAGATGCTGGGGAGGGGTGGGGGGGAATGAGATGAATGAGTGAATTTTGGATCCATAAAGCATATTTTGGGGAAATTTGGGGCAGAAAACGTTCCAGGAGATGGTTGCAATTATCATGAGATCTCTCCTTGCTTTTTCCCTAAACTTCTGTCAATAAAAGAACCACATGCAACACTGATAACTGAACCAGGGAGATGTGACCTTGGCCTGAAACCTACCTTCTCTCTTAACCTCTCTTCTCGAGACTGGATACAGCCCTCCTCCTCACTGCCTTTCTACTCACATCCCAGGCACTTTCTTCCTCTACATGTAAGAATTGTCATTTCTAAAAGGTCATTCCTGGGTGTCACCTGTTTACCAATAAGGTTCTTTGTTACCAGCATCATAAACTCACTCTGATTTAAGCTGATAAAGAATTCATTGAAAAGATGCTAGCTCACAGCTCTGCAGAATCAAGCTTAGAAAATAAGTTATAGCCTGACTGGTGTAACTCAGTGGTTTGAGCGTCGTCCTGAAGACTTAAAGGTCGCTGGTTCAATTCCCAGTCAAGACGTATACCTGGGTTGCAGACCAGGTCCCTGGTTGGGGCACGTGAGAGGCAACCGATCAATGTTGCTCTTGAACATCTATGTCCCCCCCCCTTTCTCTCTCCCTTCCCCCTCTCTAAAAATAAATAAATAAAGTCTTTAAAAAAGAAAGAAAGAAAAGGAGTTATAGCCAGGATTTATACCCCAGACCGTTCCAGTGAAAACACCGCTGCCATTCCCACCGAACACTGAGCAGCTCGCACTGCTTCCCCAACCCCCAGCAACCCCAGAGTGGATTCTGTCTGCTTCCTGCTTCTTTGTATCGCTAGCTCCCAGCGCAAGGTTTGGGGTGCAGCACCTGATAGGTCAAGCCAACATCATATGCCCATGCCCTGCCCTAGCTTCAAGGAAGACTGGTATTTTTAGTTTAATTACTGGCAGACAGACTCCGCCCAGCATCTCACCCTAGAACCTCTGAGCAGGAGTGTAGGTCAGCAGGTCAGCAGCAGCGTGCTAGCTGTGAGCACTTTCTGCTGTGGTCACGTGCAAGCTGAAGGTACACACCTCGGTGTGAGGGCGGGGACACTGGAGGCACAGGTGGCACTGTCCTCCTGGAATGCTGTTGATTTACAACTGTTGTTTACAGCTTTAAAATGTTTTCACATGTACTGACTTACTGGATTCTGGTTGAAGCCTTCGACATGGGATTCATTATTGACCCATTTGGTGAAGTGGAAACTGAGATTTTGAGAAATTAAAATTTACCCGAGGTACAGAGCTTACAGATGACAAAAGTGGATCTTCAGCCCAAGTGTTGCCAACTAGCCTCTAAACAGACCAAAGGAAGAAGCCACTCCTGGCTTGCCCAGCGGAATCTGATCAGTGACACCCCACTTCTCCTTTTAGTCCGTCTCTCCAAGACCATAGGAAAATATGTATTTGGCCTCCATATCCAAGCTCTTTCTGATCTTCAGGAACCTGAGGCCTTAGCTCTTTCCTCCTGCTCAACATACAAGCTCACCAAAGCCTATACCCTGAGGTTGCAAAGAAACTTGTTTCTTGAGTGGCTGGATCCTATTGGTAGTTTCTTAAAAACAGGATTCAGAACCCCCAGCCTCTTCTCTGACTCCATGGAAGGCCTCGGAAGGGGCCCCCACTGTTTGGAAAGCAGCTGTTCAGCTGGTCTGTGGAGCTGCTTTCTTACCCTTGCCTTCCCTGCCTCATTGTATTTCTCTGTCCTTTGTTCTCTTCTGTTTGGGCTTGTGACCCCCACACAGTGTTTCTCCCACCTCCTTCCTGCCTCTTTGTCTTGGTAAACTATCTCCTGCCCCAGGAAAAGCAGAGGCATCCCCCACTGCCTGCTTCTTTGTCCCTCCTGGAACCAGGAGCTGCTTCCTTGTGTTGTTTTTAAAAGTCTTTGCTCCATAGGCTTATCTGAGTGAGTGAGCTCCATTTGCCAGCGCCCGAGAGATCCTTCCTTTGTTGTGTGCTGGAATCTGGAATTTCAGTTTCTACTTCTCTCCAGTTCCAACAAAGTAATGGCGCTGCTCCCATTTACTTTGCAGGGGCCCCTTTTCATTCAGTACAGAATTCATGAATGACACCTGAATGCCAGATACTGAGCGTTTGAGGCACAGCCTCTCCCACCAAGGAGCACAGGGCTGGGCTTCAGTGGCTCCTGGGCTTTCTGGCTGTAACACTATGTGCCTGTTTTTTTTAGTAGTAAGACCCCTTAATGGTCCTCCTGAAGGAGAAGTGGCCAGGGAAGTTCTCTAGTGAACTGGAGAAGCTCAACACTCCCTGCTCCGTCCTCTGTGCTGAGGGTCCTGTGCACCTAGCATAGATAGTAGTTAGAGCTGTCCTGCTACGAGCTCTCCTGGACAGTCACCTGTTCCCACCATCACTTTTCTGTGAGGCTGAGCCATATGGATGAAGCAAACTCCTAGTCATCAGTGTAGCACTCAAAACCTGTTCCTAAGGATGACCCAGACAAACATCAGCAGCTCAGGTCTTTGTCAGCAAAGAGATGGCACAGTCCCCAGTCAGTCTTCCTTACATGGAGTGATCCTCAGAAGCAATTCTGTCCCTTCTCCAGAATTCAATCACTGTATACCACAGAGCCACCATATCCATAGCAGTCTCGTCCCAAAATGTGACACTCGTAATCCTGTGTAGGCCTTTCTACCATATTCTGACTCTAGCAGGAGAACCAGCCATTTCTGACAGTTCTGGCTTTTCTCACCGACCCCATCAGGCTAAATTAATGAGATTATCTCTGGCAAAAAACCTGGTAACTGAGTTTGACCTCCTGCTCAAGCCAATAGGAAAGCCATAGCCAACAAAGTCCATACCTAGGAGACTCTGACTGGACACTTCATCTGAGTCTCGTATCACTGTCAGTGAGGGAAGTTGGATCTCCCTCCTAGCACCACAGGGACCAGTGTTTTGGCCATGAAAGTAGACCTGATGGGTGCGTGGGTCAAGTCCAGCCTGGCCGGAATCCTTCCCAGCTTCCTGATAGTGCAGCTTGTCATGTGTGACTCGTCATTCCCTTCTGTCTCATTGCGTTTTCCCCAACTTACCATCCTCCCTTCTACTCTTACCTTTAAGATCTTTCCCAGCCTGATTCTAGCCCAGAACTTTTCCAGCATGTCTGTTGGAGCCTTCTTCCAGCCCTGGCCCAGCACAACTAGAACTGCTTCCAACCCTGGCTCAGCACAACTAGAACTGCTTGGAAGATTCCCCCCACTCCTTACTGAATCTTCATGAAAATACATCTAGCGCCGAAATACCAGCTATAATGAGTTTTCTCCCATCCCCAGGCCAACAGCCGACCAGAGGGCAGAGAAGAGTAGGGAGGGCAGGCCAGTGAAGACTCAGATTTTTATTCGGAACCTGGCAGAGCACAAGAAAGCATTGTCTGCCCCAGCGAGGCACCTCATTGGCCCTTCTGGTCTGGAGCACTGAGGGCCAAGAATAACATTAGTTGGAACTGGTACCGTCTTCAGAACCGCCCAGTGTCCCCAGAGACTAAGAAGAGACTGGATGAAGAAAGAGCAAATGTCAGGGTCTAGAGAGGACAGGATGAGGCTGACTCATGGCTGCAGAGGGAAAAAGGGCAAAGTAGAGCTTTTGGAGGTGCCCTGGGAAGCTAACCAGAAAAGCATTTCCTTTGTTCTTATCTGGTCAGTCTTATCTCAAGGGTAGAGCCCGATTGACAGTCACACTCCAGCCCCGCCCAGCCCTAGGGGATTTGGCAGCCTGAGCAGGTCCGGGCCTCCTCCCCGGTCCTCTCCCTGAAGGAAGCAGATGGCCATGAAGCGTGAAAGGAGTACCTCCCAGCACAAGAGGACACAGGCCAGCGCCAGCCCAGGCTGTAATCTCTATCTAATACTTATCAAACCACCACACTGGGCTCTTTACATCACTTATCTTATTGAACCCCCACAACTCTGTGAAGAAATTAAAGCTCAAAGGCGTGGAACAGTTTTCTCAAAGTCTAATTAGAATTCAGGTCTTTATGACTCCAGAGCTCTTTCCTTTCCTGCCTCATCACTTTTTCTTCCTCCCTTTCCTATCTCTTTCTCCTTACAAGAGATTGCCTCTGTCCACTGCGGCGCCATACAGCAAGTGTTGTGAAAGACGTAGACCTAGCGTTCTCTTCCCATGGAGAAAGTGAGAGAAGTAAGCCTGAGGATTCTGGATCCCCACACACGGTTGCCCTCATCACAAGATGTGTCAATTATAATCCCTTTAAAAAGGAGATTGGAGGCCTTCTTTTTTCTATATGCTTTTTTTGCCTATATCTGTACTCTCACTTAACCCCCAGAACACCCAAACATTCAACAAAGAGTTACTGCCTGCCGTCTTCTAGGCTCTGGTAGGGCATGCATAAAAGTAAGCCTTCCCTCTTGCTGTCCAGCTGCTCACAGTCTATATAGAGAGACAGATGGGTAAAGAAATAAGTACAGTAAAGTCTCACAGGAATCATGGTAGAGGATTATGGAGGTTTAGAGCATAAAATAAAAAGTGGTCAATTCTTGGCACAAAGGTCAAGAACACCATCTTAAACAAAGGAATTAAGGGTAAATCTTGAAATTTTTGGCTATTTGCCAAATATACAAAAGGAAAAAAATATCTCAAGCAAAGGGGAACCATGTAAGTAAGCAAGTACCTAAAGGCAAAAAACCAACTCAGTGTGTTAGAAACTGGAAATCATTTGGAAAATCTAGAATATAGGGCACAAGGGAGGTGCAGCAAAAAAAACCAGTCTAGAAAAGTGAGCAGAACAGAAGACATGTCTGAAACCTCAGGTCTCCAAAGCCTCAGGGAGAAAGAAGCCCCTTTTCTGGTGACAGAGCAGCAGGAGGCTCCTGCGATGGGCCGCGTGAACCGACCCAAACACCTCTCACTGTCAGACGTGGTCCCGTCACCAGGGGTGTTCATTTTGCTGCACCAGAGCCTTCTGAGACTGAAGTAGAGCCTCAGGAAAGCCAGAGTGTCTGCGTCACCTATTTGGGTCACACTGAAGTCCCCAAGTGTGGCAAGAAAGGTACTAGACCTTTAAAGGCCTTGGGAAGCTGCTCTAGAAAGAATACGTTTCAGCCAGCTGGTCAACCTGATAGAACCCTGAAAAACTCTCTTGCACCTACCCCAAATCTATAGACAATCCCGATACCCTGACCCTTTCCACTGGTTTCCTGCCTCCTTTCTGTTGGTCTTGTTCCGTGAAAGCTAACCTCTTCTTTCCTTTCATCACGTCGCTGGTCAGCTCCCAGGGCACTCGCTTAAATATATTGAGGGTTCACAGTATTCCTCTTCCCTCCCTCTTTCTTTTCCACACTGCAGACAACTTAAACACATTCGTCAGTGAGCCATCCAACCCCTCTGCTTCACAATTCCCTGAACTTCTCTGCTCCACCAACTTCCACCTCCTGTCAGCTGTAGCTCTCTACTTACATAGTAACCAACACCCGAGTCTCTGAGATCTCTCGTGTGCCAGTGGCTGTGCTAAACACTGAGGTGTGACCGTAAATGCACGGCCCTGCCCTCAAGAGCCTCACCGAAGTAGAAGAGAGTGATAGAATGATGTAGAGACGGAGGTATGCATTAGGTAGTATGTTTTCACAAAGCAGAACACGGACAGTTCAAAAGGAAGACGTCCCGTAGTGGAGGTGCTGGACTAGGGCATGTGGGGTAGGGCGTGGGGGGGAGAAAGTCATGTGGAGCCGCACGTGCTGTGATCTAGAGCTGTAAGATAGCATGGCTTTAGGTGCAAATGGAAGATGGAGCTAAAGAGGAGGGGACAAGAGCCAGGTTGCGGAGGGTCATGTGGGTTCGAACTTCACGAAAACAGTAATGGCCCCTCGGTATCGAGCACCTGGTGATTCTCTAACTCGTTGACCCTCACACAGCCCTGTGCAGGCGGCGCGATTACTTCCGTGTTACACGTGAGACATCTCCCTTTTTTTTTTTGGATATCTTCGTGTAACCATTTAGTCTCATTTGTCCTCACTCTTTTCCCTCATTTCCTATCCCCAGGCCACACCACACAGTATTTCGTGTTCCCCTTTCACACATCTTTATGTTTTTGCTCACATTCTTTTTTTATTATTGTTACTGATTTGAGAGAGAGAGGAAGGGAGAGAGAGAGAAACACTGATTTGTTGTTTCACTTAGGCATTCATTGATTGCTTCTTGTATGCACCCTGACCCGGAATCCAACCCCGGACCTTGGCATTGGGCCGATGTCCTACCAACTGAGCTGCCCAGCCAGGGCACTCGTGTTGTTCTGAATGCCCGGAAAGCCTTCCCTTTTTATACACTGCCTGAAAAAACTACTCATCGTGTAAGACCCAGCTCCAGTTCCCCTCCTATGTGAAATCTCCCCAAAAGCCAGGTGTGCAGAGTTGGTGCCCCAGCTGTGCAGGAAGATACTGTCTCTCCTCCAGTCCCTTTGGCAGGTTGTATTGCTGAGAGCTTCTCAAGAACAGAGCCACCCAGGACAGGAATAAATGTTTATAAACACGGGATTAGAAGTAATTGGGTTTGAAATGACATCTTTTGCTGACAGTTCTCAAATGACCTTTTCCTTTTCTTTTGTAGCCAAACGAGTAAATGAGGTGATCGTGGGGAATGACCAGCTCATGGAGATCTGAGTTCTGAGCAAGTCAGACACCTTCCTCTTGGCCCCCAGAACCACAGGTGTTGGCTGGCCCATCTGTTTGACTCTGTATTTATTTCCCAATAAAGAAGGGCTCCCAAAAGCATGCTGGAGACCTGCGGAGTAGTGCCACGCTCCATGTCAGGGGGCCTGCAGGGATACGCACTGTATGTTCATCAGTCACGTGGTAACACCATCTAGAGCCAGCGTGGGGGACAAACTAGGACACAATGGCCCAGCTCCCGTGTACTGAAGTTACCGGGCAGGGGTAGCGGCTGTCCAGTGGTAAAGCTCCTCAAGTTGTCCGCACTGGTAAAGTTGCCACAGGGCGACTTTCCACCTGGCTGGGCTGGCCCTAGTCCATAAAAGCATTTCCCACCTGGAAGGATCTGAAAGTACTTCAGTCCCTGGCCCGTAAGCCTAGCTGCTGGCAGTGCCACCACCTCTGCATGTCATGCTCCCGATGCCGCTCCTGGTGTGGGGCAGCCTGGCCCTGAGCCTCAGTCCGGGACTCAATGCTCTGCCTCCAAACCTGCTGCTCAGATTCCTGACCCCTGCCATCACCCCACCCCCAGCCTCACCCTCTAACTCCCAGTCTGTAGCGCTTTCTTCGGTTCAACTACTGCCCCTTGGAGACTCTTAAAGCAAGCAGAAGGCCGCCCTTGCCTGGCCATCAAGCCTATCCTCACCGGTTTTAGTGGGGCAAGAGCAATAAAAGAAAGCAATGGTCTAGAAGCCAGACTTCTTCCCACCTCCCCTTAGTGTGGTCTGTTTGGCCAGGGAACTCTATCGTGGTTTGCAGTTCTTTCTGACCCTTCTCCAGCTGTATTTCTTTCTTTATACCCTAATTACAGACTCTCCTGCTTCAGATAATTGAGAAATGGGATTTCCACACTCACAGCTCTTCTAGAGTCCTATCCACCTTCCCTTTACCGCCCCACTCCCGAACACACAGGCACTCTGCTTCTGCCGGTCCTGCACTGCTTTGACAACCTGCAGGAGTCGGATGGAAGATAAAAGTGCTTCCTGGGGTGAGATTTCACCACCCAGAGCTAACAAAGTGAAGGTTTCTCTTGATGTGCTCATTGTGGGTGGCAGTAATTAGAAAAGTACTGGTTTCTACATTGCTTCAGAAATCCAAAGTCTCTTAAGTTTGTTTGAGTGATCTCGCCTGCATCTTAGCACTGTTCTCACCGAACGTGTGAGAGAGTGAGGAGTGAGCACTCCTTCCCCGGGGGATACTCACCTCCACCAGCCCCCTGGGTAGGCTTTAAAGTTCCACATTCTTCCCATTGGTCGGAACAAGGTTCCTGAAAGTTTGTCCTAATCAGACAGGAGCTGAGATAGCCCAGCAGAAGTGGTTGAACAGGACTGCAGCAGAAGTGGGAATGAAGAGCTGGGGTGGCACCCAAGACGGTCCCCTTTAGCACTGAAATTTAATTTGTGGGGTCCAGATGAGGCTGGAGATGGTCCTGGCCTTGATGAAAGAAGACCTGCCCTTGTAGTGCGGTTTGGCTTTGGCCAAGTCACCGCCTCTCCTCTGTCCCCAAGTTACAGGGAGAGTTGGACTGGGTAACTTTTTTTTTTAACTTAATGAACCTGGGAGAGAAAGAGGAAGGAGGAGCTGGGAGAGAGAAGTACCAGTTTGTTGTCCCACTTATTTATGTATTCATTGGTTGCTTCTTGTATATATGACCAGGAATTGAACCCACAACCTTGGCATATCGGATCAGTGGTCCAACCAACTGAGCCATTCAGACAAGGCTGGACTGGGTAACTTAAAGGCCTTCTCTATTCTCAGGTCTTGTCACCTTGCTCTCAGAGTTTTCTGGCCCTTGAGGTCTGGGTGGCCCAAGAGGCCAGAAGACTGTTCCTTGACCACAGAAAGGGGGTGGAGTTAAGTAGGTTTGAGGAGAAGGGATTGATTAAACTGTCCCAGGGACTTCCCATACCTCTTCTTGATCTTTCCCACTGAGCCCTTGGGACCCCTTACAGTAAGTAGAGGAAAAACCTCTTCCTTCCCTTGCACAAGCCTATAAGCAGCCCCTTCACCAGCAAACGGACGAGAACTGGGGGGGACAGACAAGGCAAAGTTCCCCAGGGAAGGCCTCGCTGAGTCTGAGTCCCAGCCGAGAGCAGCCCCCCGCTCGGGACACTGCTGCTATTGTCTCTAATAATTACAGGGCTGGCTGGTTGCCCAAGATGCTTTGATTTCTCTTCTCCTTGCTCTGTTTGTCTGCCAGAAGGCAGGGACAGTTTTTGTTTTCTTTTGGCAGCAGCTACAGAGGGTTTGGGTATGTCTGAAATAGAGCGCACAACTGAGTATTCACAGGCCGGCTACCTCCCTGTGGGACAGAAGCCAGCAGGAAAAGTACTGATGGGATCTGCCCGGCCTCTGTCCGTGACGCTCCGACGGAGGTGACAGAGAGGAAGAAGGGGGCCTTTGGTGACGGATCAGGGAGGACTCTGGGGAGGTGCTGAGGAACAGGGAGCTTACCGGGTTGGACAAAATGTGATGGCTGCCACTCCAGGAATTTCTCCTCCACTACCACCTCACCCCGCCTCCTGACAAGAGCTGCCGGAGGCAGTAAGGGAACTGACGGCCAAGGTCGCCCTCCAAGCTTTTTCCCAAGGCCAGAGGCTAAACTTGTCAGTCCTTCACCACAATACTCTCCCTGTCCCACTCCCTTCCACAGTCGAGTGAGAGGGAATTGTCTTTAGCTGGAGCCCCAAGAGCAGTCCAGGGCCCGAATGTGTAGTTACTACTTGGCCTAGTTCAGAAGCTGTTTCTATTTCTGGAGAATTGCAGAGACTATACTTTCTTTACTCATAGCCGTCCCTACCCCTAAGGAGGTCCATAAGCCAGGCCTTCTAAATAGTTAACTGTGTTTGACGAACGGGGAGACGGTGTGCGGAGGACCACCCAGACAGAAGTCTAGAAAACAGCTCTGATGGAGCTGACAGGGTGGGAAAGAGGCTGGGCAGGCGCGTTCCGCTGGAGGCCAGGATGACCTGTCCTCGACCTGAGCCGTCTGCCACCACCCAGAAGGATTGCGTCACGGGCTTTGCCATGGATAAGTGGGGAGATTCTGCTATGATTCTTAGCCTCTCTTCTTACCCCACCCTCAAGGTGCAAGGCACCCTGATCTCTGGTTGCAGAGACTTGACATGAACGACTGACCTAATGCTGCCAACGGGGAAGGGGCATACATTGCCAGACTTGGCTCCTAAACTTAGTGGGTGGCAGTAGGGACTGCCAGGGCCCCTCTACATCTCAGGGTCATTGACTCTGCCTGGCCCAAAACCAGGTGCCAGAAACCAGCCCAAAGTGTGGTGAGTGAGAAACCTGGGGGAGTGTAGAGAAGAAAGGCCTGCCCTTTCTTCTGGCTCCTCACCCGTGGAGGACCCCACACTGCAACCAGGCTGGTCACTTTACCGTGTGTGTGTGTGTGTGTGTGTGTGTGTGTGTGTGTGTGTGTGTAAGAGAGAGGCCAACCTCCCTTTTCTTGGCACTGTTCCTCAGCCATATATATCTCATTTAATCTTTTTGTCAATGTCAAAGATTATATGACTTGCCCAAGACCTCACGGCCAGTAAAGTTGCATACCTTGAATCATACCCTCTGTTAGATTCAGTTATCGTCCCACCTCTCCAATCCAATTCCTCAACTTCTGGAACCCTCCTTGTGTATTCCGGCTCCCAGCAGTTTCCCTGTGGTCTCTCTTCTTTCCCTTAAGCTATGAACTTCTGAAATACAGGCACTCTGCAACCCCAGAGGGCTTAGCAAAGGGGTGGGACACATAAGAAACCCTAACAGTGATGTCTAACTTTTTGGCGTCTCTGGGCCACACTGGAAGAAGAGTTGTCTTGGGCCACACATTAAATACAGTGCGACACTTAATCACAAAAAAGTCTCAGAATGTTTTAAATAACTTCACAGTTTTGTGTTGGGCTGCAGTCATAAGCATCCTGAGCCACATGTGGCCTGCGGGCAGCAGGTTACCCCTACCCTAAGATGTTTGTTTCATTAATCAGTAATTAGACTTACTCCTTGGTGATAATGTATTTATAGATTGCTCTTCTCTTGTTATTCTTCATACAACTTCTCTAGTTTGGACCCAAAACACATAGGTCCAGTGGAAGTGACAGTGAAGCAGGCTGCGTGTAGAGAGAAAAGAGGAGCTTCCGCTTCCCTTCCTGTTCCCTGGGGTCTGTGGCTTTAACTCTTCCCTGGCTGAGCTCAGCTGCACTCAGGAAATCACTCTGTTGGGCAAAAGAAAGGCAATTTTGGAACTTGGAGCAGCCAGAGAGCACTAGGCCCTGGCCTGCAATGGTTGGAACTACAGACCAATTCTTCCCACTCTGGTCTTTGACCTACAAGGCAAAAAGTTTTCTCAGCAGGCAGACCCTACCCTGGAAGCATCCAGAGACGACGTCCTGGACTTGACCGCAGTTGTTACAAATGATGGGCCTGCTGCGGAAGCTGAGTCTGCCCAAGGCCCAGGCAATTACAAATCCATTCTCCAGGGACTACGTGTCTTGCAGAATCTGATAAGAAGGGACAGGTCTCAAGAGCTACTACTTGCAGTCCTGATGACACCCAGCCATGCCCGTCTTTGGCTGTAGCCCTAGGAGCAGTCTAGGGGCCCATACCCCTAGTTCAGAGGCTATTTCTATTTCCAGAGAATTGTTCAGGGTACACTTTTTATCCACAACGGGATAGAAGTGCTGTGCACATGCGCTGCTTTGAATGTGTAGTCACTACTTGGCCAACAGCTTCATACATGTATTAGTTGTGCCACAGGCACTTTTTGCTACATGAATGGGCCAGTAGAAGCAGCAAACCTGTCAGGCATTCACCCCTCAACCTAAACGGCTCCTTTCTCCCAGGACTGAGGCTCTGGAAATGACAGTAATTGACCCGAGTTTTCGAAAAGCAACTTGGCAATCTGCAGCGAGAGCCATAAGAATGTTCTACTTTTTGACCCAACACCCCCCACTTCTGGGAATCTGTCCTAAGGACAAGTCTCCAAATGATTGATACAAAGACTATGTAGTAACATAAAATATTTATGATGTAATGATAAACAATCTAGAAGAACTGACCAAGAAATTGGCTGGAGATGATAATAGTTGCATTAGAGTAATGAATTCTTTTTCTCAAACTTTACTTTGGAATATCGATTTTAGCTTCCCCTGCCCCTCAAGGTTAGTCAGTCAGGAACCTGACAGAAACAGCAGGCTCAGGTAGGGTAGATGACAAGAGTTTAATGAAGGGACGCTTTGCCTGTTTCCAGTCCTTTTCACTCTGGTTTCTTTAACTCTCAGTTACTCACTCATCAATTATGGAGTACCTACTTATTTTCTAGTGAGTGGGGCACTCTCAAGTGCATAAATTGCTAAAAACGCTATAATAAATACAGACATTGGGTGCTCTAAGGAGCACAGAGGAAGAAGTAAACTGTCAGGAGGGAGGTGTGAATCAAGGAAGGCTTCGGAGAGGGGTGGTCCATGCACAATGCACGTTCAGTTTTGAAGGTACCTGCTGAAACAAAAGAGCCACGACTTGCAGGAAGAAAAAAGCAAGGCACAATACGGTGCATTTAGGACATTACATGTGGCTCTGCTGGGCTGGAAGAAACATTGAGTGGGTGTGAAGAAACTGGGAGATGAGGCTTTAGTTAGATCATGGACTGTGCTCCAAGTGCCTTTGTGTTTTGGAGTTAGCAGATTTGCATGTTAGAGATGACTGGCCTCAGTGAAGAGAGTGGCCTGAATGGGGCAAGGGTGCAGGCAGAGAAGAGGGACAACGAGGATTCGGGTCTTGGCTGGGTGGGCCAGCAAATACCCTTTCTCAGCTTTGGCCTTTTCTGACTTACACTCGGCCAGCGCCGTGCCTCTCTGGGCTCTCCCTCCCTCTTCCTCCCTGAGAGCCCGTGGTGGGCGGGGAGGCGAGCTGGGGGTGGCCCTGCCTGGGTGGTCTCCTGCACTGCCCCCAGCGGCGCTGTTGCCTAGCAGCGGATCCGGGTAATTTGCGGGTCCCTCAGCCAATGGGAGCGCGTCGCCTCTGCCCTCTCTCTTTTTCTCCGGCTGCAGACGCCTTCTCTTCACTTGCGGTCGCCACCTCGAACCGCACCGGACTCCGGCCGGTGGGTCTGCAGGCACGCGGAACTCATTCCAGCTGCCGCCCGGCCCGCCCCGCACCGCCTTGCACTCCTCTGGGTCACAGCCAGCGCGGCCCGCCCGCATCCAACTCTCACCCACGCCCCGCGCCTGAGCCGCCCTGCGCTCCAGGGGGATCAGGCCAGCCTATGGGGGCTTCCAGATAACGCGGGTTGGGGGTGCCCAGGCCCCCCATCTCCGCCAGCATGGCTGGGCCACCACCCCTCGGGGAGCTGCCCCCAGACTACACACCCCCGGCTACCTTCGTGGCACCCCAGGTGAGTGGAGAAAGAGCCAGAAGAAGGAAGCTTGGGACAGACCGGGTCTAGGGACACTGTCTGTCCCCAGGACACCATCTGTCACTCAGGCCTATGCAAGGTGGATTGTGTCAGTGCCTTGTGTTACTGTCTGCCCGGAAAAGGTGTGGTCTGTGTGTCTGTGTGTCTGTGGTCTGTGTGTCTGTGTGTCTGTGTTTCTTCCACATCTGGCCGCCAAGAGTGTCTGTGGGTTCACTTCTGTCCACCTGAGAACAAATGTGTGTAATGTATCCTACTCTCAGAACAGGTGTCTGCCTTCCTCAGGTGTGATTTCGGTGGGAGGACGAGGAATGGGGTTAAATCTTACTCCAAGTTTGGCCCTGCATCTCTGTAGATCCTCCCTGTCCTGCATCCAGAAACCAAGAAGCTAGGGTTTGGCAGGGGGTGTACCCAGGGAGAAAAGGGAAGATGTCATGCCTTGTTGCAGTGATGCCCACTGACCCTTCTCTTTCCATCCCAGATCCTAGCTGGGAGCCTAAAGGCTCCGCTCTGGCTTCGCGCCTACTTCCAGGGCCTGCTCTTCTCTCTGGGCTGCAGGATCCAGAGACACTGTGGCAAAGTGCTGTTCCTGGGACTGTTGGCCTTTGGGGCCCTGGTACTGGGTCTCCGCGTGGCCGTCATTGAGACAGACCTAGAGCAGCTCTGGGTGGAAGGTGAGTTGCGGGCCCTGACCATGGCTGCTTGGGTATGGCGAGCCCAAGGCAAGAACAGGGTGAGGAGCTGGCTACTGGGCTCGAGTGGCCTCCGCTCTGGGTCTGGAGGGGGCGCCTGCCCACTGGAGCCTGGGCATCTGGGAGCGCTGCTCCCGCCCACACTGTGAACTGACACGTGCAGATGATGGAGCCCTGAGAAGAGGTTCCCAATGGTGATCTCTGTGTATGTTCAGAGTTCATTGCCCTCCTTTTCTGTGAATTTTCGAGCTGCACGGCAAGATTAGCAAAGGTGACTAAAAAAGACTCCTCTCATAATAGCAAGGAAAGTAAAACATGGACTGAAATATAATATACAATATAACACAAAGCAGAATATCATTGTGTCAGATAAGAGAAGACAGGGAGCAATCACATCTGACCAGAAGACCCAGAAAGGTCAGAACTGGAGGACTGGAGAAGCTGAGTGAGGCACCCAGGCCCCTGCAGACACGAGTGAATCTGCACTTTGAAGCAACAGCAGGGTCCAGCGGGACCAAATCCTCACTTCCTAAGGGAAGTAGGAGAAGAAAACACTTTCTTATGAATATTTTCGGCATAGCTCTCTCCCAGGGCCTAGTTTCACGTGGCAGCCCTTTACAGACTCAAGCTCCCCTCTGTTGTTGCCCAAACGTTTGCATTTGTGGGCTCCTCAAAACTGCCCCAGCCCTGGCCCACACCCAAGGGCAGGGCTCAGGTTAGAGTTTCACTTCAAATGCTGGCAAACTCCAGGATCTAGAGCAGATGTTTCTTGGAGCCTGCCTGCCTGCTGGGCTCCCACACCCCATCCCCACCCTGCCTCTGGCCCTCTGCAGGCTCTCACAAACACACTCAGCCAGCCCTGGGGTCCAAAGCAGATGTTTCTCTCTGCCCGCCTGCCTGCCCCCCGCCCCAGGACACACACGTGCGTGCACGCACATACACATCCCCACCCACGGCACTGCCGCCTGGGTGGTCCTAAATTACTCTTGGATTTCCTGCCACAATAGAAGCTGTCTCCTTCTCTCCCTTCTCCATTCCCCAGATCTTCCTCATCTCCACGCTGCTTGAACCTCAATGTTTCCTCATCCTCTCTCCTACACTCCCAGGGCAGGCTGGATCCCACCAGATTTTTGCTGTTATTTGTCGGAGAGTGGGGTAAGAGGGTCGCAGCTAATTCCTAGGACTCTTTCCTTTATTTCAGAATACTGTTCTGGCCTGTATTGGTCGGGGGGGGGGGGGGGGTGAGGTAAAAGCAATGATCTTGACCTGATCTTTTATCAGTACTTTCTGTAGTTGAGGCTTCTCCCAGCAATGCCCTAGGCAAGGAAGAGCTGATTGAGGTGAGGATGGAAAGGTACGGTCTCTTCCCTCCCATTTTGCTAATCCGGAAAGCAAAGAAAGAAGCCCGACCTTGGCTATCAGTTCTGGACCAGGGTTCAGGGTCCCCTCTCCAGCTTTGTCTTGGTGAGAGCTGAGTCCAACTGAAGCTAAAGGGCTCAGAGATGGATCGTTAAAATAAAAACCAGGACACAGAGCCCAGCCAGCACTTACAGAAACAGGGACAGACACAGTTGAAACTGGAGTTAGACTGCCGTTAGCCACGCAAGAGAAGGAAAGAAGGGAGGGAGGGAGAAGACGGTTCATTGTCCTCCGTAACAGGAAACCTGGCAGCAGACAGGAGACAAGCTCCAGAATAGTCAATTCAGCAACTAGGGATGTCAGCAAGGACCCAGGTCCTTGCCAGCTTCCTCCTCTGCCTCCTTCAGCATGTTGGGCTTTTGCCCTCAGGGTTATCACCTCCTTGTCATGGCTGCTTCAGTGGCAGGAAAAAGAAGTCATCCCTCTCCTGCATTCCTTTTTAAAAGTGTGGGAAAATTTACCGGAAGTCCCCTACTGACTTCCCATATGGTCACTTTGGCAAGAACCTGTAGCACCCTAGGCCTAAGTCGTTCACTGCGCAAAGGCAATGGAATTACTGCAGAGGCTTCTGAGGCTGATGGGAGGGGCCCAGCTGCCCTGAATCACAAGGCCTTTCAGAGGATAGCCAAGGAAATCAAGGTCCCGTGGAGAGGTGACTGATCTTCTGTGCCCCTCATCTTCGAGTCTGCCTCCACGCTGCCCTCCTGTGGCATACCTAAATCTTGTTAAGGCAGTCCCCATTGAGTCCCACCGCTTTCTACCGGGTTTTTGGAGTCAAGCCCCAGCTTCTTCACACACTTCCCAGGCCTTCCGTGTTCTGACTCGCAGTTGCTTCTGCAGCAGTCCAGCAACACCTAGCCTTCGACACTTCCCTGCACACCTTGCTCCAGAATGGCTTTTCCTGTCTCCGTCCCCTGGCCAGCTGCTACTCATCATCCACAACTTGCTCCAGAATATACTGTTAGCGATGAAAAAGTCAGGTCATCTCACTTCTCTGCTCAAGCCTGGCTCCCATTTCCCTCAGCAGCAGCCTGAGACCCTACAGTAGCTTACAGGCCCTCACAGGTGGAATTTCTAGACCAAAGATGATGAACATTTCTTGATCCATATTGCAGCATTGCTTTTCCCCAAATACTGAACCATATTACACTCCCGTGGTAGGCCAGACGCACCCCTGTAGCCAACGGTGAGTGCCATCAATTTTTTATTTTTGCTAATTAGATAGATAGTAATTTGTTGCTTTTTTAATTTGCATTTATAGAATTACCGATAAGGTGTACTCTTTTTACATGCTGACTAATAGTTGTATTCTCACCTTTGGAGGCATTAAAGTTTGGAGTATTTTAATTTTTGTTTATTGATTTTAGAGAGAGGAGAAACATCTTTTTCTTACTCCACTTATCCATGCATTCCCTGGTTGATTATTTTATGTGTCCTCACCAGGGATCAAACCCAGAACCTTGGCGTATTGGGACAATGCTCTAACCAACTGAGATACCTGGTCAGATCTAGGCATTAGAGGTTTTTTGTTTGTTTGTTTAATTGATTATGCTTGTCACAGTTTTTCCCCCTTTGCCCCCCTCCACCCAGTACCCCCACTCCCTCAGGCAATCCCCACACCATTGTTCATATCCATGGGTCATGCATATATGTTCTTTGGCTACTCCATTTCCTATACTGTGCTTTACATCCCCATGGCTATTCTGTAACTACCTATTTGTACTTCTTAATCCCTGCACCTCTTCACCCATTCCCCCAAACCCTCCTCCCATCCAACAACCATCAAATAGCCCTCCAGTCCCTGGCTGGTGTGGCTCAGTGGATTGAGTGCTAGCCTGTGAACCAAAAAGTTAAAATGCTCTCCAGATCCATGATTCCTTCTTTGTTCTTGTTTGCTTAGTTTGTTTTTAGGTTCAGTTGTTGATAGATATGTATTTATTACCATTTTTTGTTCATAGTTTTGATCTTTTTCTTAAATAAATCCCTTTAATGTTTCGTATAATAATGAAACATTACCAAATTTGGTGATGATGAACTCCTTTAGCTTTACCTTGTCTGGGAAGCACTTTATCTGCCCTTCCATTCTAAATGATAGCTTTGCTGGATAGAGCAATCTATGTTGTAGGTGCTTGCTTTTCATCACTTTGAATACTTATTCTCAGTCCTTTCTTGCCTGCAAAGTTTCTTTTGATACATCCGCTGACAGTCTTATGGGAACTCCTTTTTAGGTAACTATCTGCTTTTCCCTTACTCCTTTTTAGATTCTTAATCTTTAACTTTTGGCATTTTAATTAAGACCTGTCTTGGTGTGGGCCTCTTTGTGTCCGTCCATCTTGTTTGGGACTCTCTGAGCTCCTGGACTTGCATGTGTATTTATTTCCTTTGCCAGATTGGGGAAGTTTTTCTTCATTATATTTTCAAATAAGTTTTAAATTTCTTGTGCTTCCTCTTCTCCTTCTGGCACCTCAATGATTGGGATGTTAGAACATTTAAAGTTGTTTCAGGTTCCTAAGGCTCTCCTCAATTTTTTAAATTGTTTCTTTATTCTGTCCAGTTGAATGTTTATTTCTTCCTTTTATTCCAAATCTTTGATATAAGACTGGTTTCCTTCCCTTCACTGTTGGTTCCCTGTATATTTTTCTTTATTTCACTTTGCATAACCTTCACTTTTTCCTCTATTTTGCAGCTGTACTCAGTCATTTCTCTGAGCATCCTGATTACCAGTATTTTGAACTCTGCATCTGATAGGTTGTCCATCTCCTTATTGCTTAGTTCTTTTTCTGGAGTTTTTATCTGTTCTTTCATTTGAGCCATATTTCTTTGTCTCAGCACGCCTGTTATGTTGTAAAGGGCGGAGCCTTAGGTATTTGCCAAAGTGGGGCAACCCACTTCTCTGCATTGTGGCACAGTATGTGGGGGAGGGGTCCGAGAGGCAACAGTGCTGCTTACTTGGCTCTCTCCCCACTTTCAGTCTCTTCCCTTGCTTCCCAGAGCTAGATTGTGCCTTTCGGGTGCTGATTCCCGGGTGGGTGGGCTTATATACATTCTAGGACCCCATGGGCCCCTCCAACAGACCCTCCTGTGAAACTAGGAGTTATTCTTGCCGCCACAACACCCACAGGTTTTTACAACCAGAGAGAGTCTTTAGTTTCCTGCACTGGAATGCTGGGTTGTGTGGTCCGTCTCATTCCCTAGTTGTTCCTCCACATGTATCTGCACTCAGATGTGGGATATCCCGGTCCGCCATCCCTCACCTTGTCGCACCCCAGCTTCACGTCTCTGCCCCTCCTGCCAGTCTGGATGAATGCTTCTTTAACTCCTTGGTTGTCAGACTTACGTACAGTTTGATTTTCTGGTGGTTCTGGTTGTTTTTTTGTTTTGAAATTGGTTGTTAGCCTTCTTTTGATTGTGCAAGGAAGAGAAGCATGTCTGTCTATACCTCCATCTTGGCTGGAGGAGGGGAAGTTTTATTATTTTTTCAAACAGTTTTCCAATGTCTTGCTCTTTCTTTTTTCCTTCCGGCACCCCTATGATGCAAATGTTGGTACACTTGAAGTTGTCCCAGAGGCTCCTTACACTATTTTTTTTTAATTCTTTTTTCTTCTTGCTGTACTGACTGGATGTCTTTTGCTTCCTTATGTTCCAAATCATTGATTTGATTCTTGGCTTTATCCACTCCACTGTGCTGATTCCCTGTAGATTGTTCTTTATTTCAGTTAGTGTGTCCTTCATTTCCGATTGAGTCATTTTTATGGTGTTGACATATATACTAAGTTCCTTGAACATCCTTATAACCAGTGTTTTTAACGCTGCTTATGATGGATTGTTTATCTCCATTTTGTTTAGTTCTTTTTGTGGATTTTTTATCTGTTCTTTCATTTGGCCCATGTTTCTGTATCTCCTCATTTTGGCAGCCTCCCTGCGTTTGTTTCTATGTATTAGGTAGAGCTGCTGTGACTCCATGTCTTTGTAGCATGGCCTAATGTTACTACATGGCCTAATGTAGGTGTCCTATAGGGTCTAGTGGCACAGCCTCCCTTACCCCCAAGCTGAGTACTTGAGGTACACCCTCCAAGAGGGGTGAGTAGCTCCTTGTCTTGTAGTTGAGTCTTGATTGCTGTCAGCAGGTTAATGGGAGGGATTTACCCAGTCTGGTCAGTTGGTAGAACTGTCTGTGACCCCTGGCCACCAACCACCTCCCTTTGTGGCTTGTGGAGCTGATTGGGTGATGGTGCCCTGATATGGTCTGTAGCTGTCCACTGGGTGCACAAGCTCTGGAGTTTCCCAGGTGGTGCAGGCCAAGGTCAGCCACCACCTGTGTTATGTTTGGGGCCACTTGGTGTAAGCTAAAAAGCGACCTTCAGGTGGCTGCTGTTAGTATTGGAACCACTTAGCAAGAGGGAATGGGTGGCTGGGCTCAAGTGTTGCTTGTTTGTGTGGATATAGGAAGGTTTGAGACCTATACCAAGCCAAGCCACTCATATGGAAAAGCCACTGTTAACAGCTTGGGTGGGCCCTTAAGTTGGATGGGGCAGAGTTTTAGGTAATTGCCAAGGCGGGGCAAACTATGAGTTGGGTTGATGGAGCCTCAGATGGTCCCACTGCACTGTGGCTCTGTGTATGGGCTCAGAAAAAGAACAATGGCCACTGCCTGAAGTTCCGTCCGGGAGGAAGCTGCTCCCAGCTCTCACCCTGATGCCAAACACTTCAGTTCCTCCCTGTGTGCCACTAACCCTTCAAGTTGTTGCTCCCATGCTGGAGCCCAGAGGAAGTAAGTCCATGTGTGGGGCCCTTCAAAAGAAGATCCCTGAGAATCCTGCAGTTTCTTCCACTGACCCAATCCCCACTGATTTTTATAGACAGAAGTTGTGGGGACTTATCTTCCTGGCTCTGGAGCCCTTGTCTGGGTGGTCTGCTACTGGGCTGGGATCCCTCACTCCCAAGATATTATCCGGCCCCCACCCCCCAATTTTTATCCACCACATATGCCTGTGGGAATGGCCCATTTCTCGTCTCCACATCTCTAGGACTCCACCCACCCTACCCATCTGGATGAATTTGATTTCTTTAACTCCTTAGTAGTTGGACTTCCATACAGCTTGATTTTCTGACAGTTCTAAGTGATAGTCGTTCTGCAGTTTGCTTGTAATTTTGTTGTGGTTGTGCAAGGGTGTGAGCCGTATTTACCTACACCTCCATCTTCCAGAGTTTTTAACAAATGTCGATTTGATGTCTCCTCCCATTTTCCTACTTCCTCCCCACTCACAGCCATTTTTTTTCTCCAGTTCTTTCTCATTTTTCTGTTATATCATTTCTGTCCCAGCAACTATTGAATAATCACTCCATGTGCCTACCACGTGCTGGGCAATTTCCCAGGTACTTTGCATTGATTCTAATTCTGCCAAGATGGGCACTGTCCCCATTTTACAGATGAGGAAACTGAGGGTCAAAGAGACTAAGTAATTTGCCCCAAGCACAGCGTCAGAGCTCAGGCTCAAAGCCAGGTGTATACACAGCCTGCGTGCTCTCCCCGCACCAGCTATCTCTTCCTGCCCGTGTAATACCTCCCAGTTCATCTGTGCTCATGTCTGTCACTGTCATTGTCAGCTGAGGTTCATCTTTTTCTGTTTCTCTCTTTTTCCCCCCCAGGATTCTTTATTCTCCTTGATGTTGTGTTTTAAGTCATCAGTGTTTCTTTCTCCTGCTTTCTTATTAGCTCTCTCTGGGTGCCTTCCTTCCCCCACTCCTCCTTCCCCTCGTGTGTCCCCCCTCCTCGTGGCAGCTCTGGCCCAAGCGTGGCGAAATGAGCGCTGTTGTGCCGGCCTGGGAAAGCAGTGGAAGTCGGAGAAGGAAGAAAAAGAGTAGTAGACTGACGTGGGCTGGGTGGCTGTGTGACACTGGACTCATGAGGAGAGGGCCAGGAATGTGATGTGGGTGGGGGATGTGACCATATAGGTAACTCTGTTTTGGGAGGTTACCAAGGGTTTGGGGCTCTCATGAGTGAGAAGATTAAGTTATTTTTCCCAAACCTAGCCAGCCTGGTTCATGCTTAAATCTTAGACCACACAAGAATTTCATATGAGCCACACCACTGAGGCTCTGGCTTTCCTGGCAGAACTTCAGATTCTGCACAGAGGGACTGGAGCCTGGGCAGTCGGCGTGGCCCATTTGTCCTGGGAGGCATCCGTGGGTGAGGGTCCTATGGCCCCCAGAGCTCCAACCCACCAAGGCTCTTCCCCCTGAGCTTCCCCTCCCTCTGCTCCAACAGCGGGCAGCCGGGTGAGCCAGGAGCTGCGGTACACCAAGGAGAAGCTGGGGGAGGAGGCTGCGTACACCTCCCAGATGTTGATACAGACCCCGCGCCAGGAGGGAGAGAACGTCCTCACACCCGAGGCACTTCGCCTCCACCTCCAGGCAGCCCTCACTGCCAGTAAAGTGCAAGTATCACTCTATGGAAAGTGAGTCTGGCTGATCCCCTGAGCAGCTGGGGGCGAGGCATGCCACAGCAGGGCTGAGTGGGAGTCCCCTCGTCTGCTGATCTCCTGCACCCTGGCTGCCGCAGGTCCTGGGACTTGAACAAAATCTGCTACAAGTCAGGCGTTCCCCTCATTGAAAATGGGATGATTGAGCGGGTGAGTGTCCTAAGCTGTCCTCTGAGACAGGTGGAGGTGGAACCTTCTCTGCAGTAGGGGAGGCTCAGAGAGACAGCAGGAGGCTAAAGGTCAGAGGTGGGGGGTTGTGGAGGGCATCCTACAAAGGTCATGGGGACAGGAGCCCAGAGACAGGACTGATGTGGCCTGGGGTGTCCCCGGCAGATGATTGAGAAGCTGTTCCCATGTGTGATCCTCACCCCGCTCGACTGCTTCTGGGAGGGAGCCAAACTCCAAGGGGGCTCTGCCTACTTGCCGTGAGTGCCGCTGCAGCTGCTCCCGGGCCCTGCCTCGTGGTGTTCGGGGACTTCCCCAGTGGAAAAGAGGGGCGGGATTAAAGGACAGTCACAACCTTACCAAGGGCCCAGTGATCTCCCAGGCCAGGGTCAGAGCAGGGCGACCCCGGGCTCTCCCCACGCACTCCATCCCCGCACTCCACAGGAAAGGCAGACCCTCTGAATCAGACAAAGCAGAACAAAGATCTGTGAGCCCTGAGCAAAAGAGAAGAAAGATCCTCAGAGAGACTTTGTCAGGGAGACTTAGCAAGGAGTCAGCTAAGGTGTAGCCCAGGCCAGAGGCAGGTGCCCAGATGGTTGTGTGTTAGAGCTGAGGGTACAGGGCTTGGGAGGAGCCCCAGTGGGGCTTTTCTGGGCCTTTCGCACCTGTCCTGATGCTCCCCTCAGCCCCTTGCATACACCCACAGCTCCCTGCAGCGACCCAGTGGGCTGGAGCGGCCTGGAGCTCCAGGAAGCTTAGCCTCGCACACCCTCTGTACGGAGGAGGGTGGGAATTAGTGCCTGATCCTCACCAGCCGTGGTCTCTCCCTCAGCGGCCGTCCCGACATCCAGTGGACCAACCTGGATCCCGAGCAGCTGCTGGAGGAGCTGGGTCCCTTCACCTCCCTTGAGGGCTTCCGGGAGCTGCTTGACAAGGCACAGGTGGGCCAGGCCTACGTGGGGCGGCCCTGTCTAAATCCTGATGACCTTCACTGCCCACCCAGCGCTCCCAACCGTGACAGCAGGCAGGTGGGTCCCAGCCCGGGCTGCCAGGGAAAGGCTGTTCTCCGCCCCTTCCCCCTCCTCCTGTGTTCCTGGGTTACGGGAGAGGGCCCACTCTGCTCCGTGCTCTGCCCTCCATCTCCCAGATGTCGTTACCCTGTCTGCACTGTGCTGGACACCTGGAGCCGTCAGTTCTCCCAAGGGACCCTCAGGTGGCACATGAATCTCTTTGTCCTTTTCTAAGCCCAGAAAGGCTGGACTTTATCAAAATGATGTGTGCAGGGAGACCGAGGACAAGTTAGCTGAGTGCAGGCATCACACCTAGTTTCCTGAGTGTCCTCATGGCCCTGTGAACGTGGACCTTTTCCCAAAACCAACCAAAATTACGCCGTCCCCAGGCCCCTGCTCCCCCTTGTGGCCTGTCCTCTGCCGTTCACTTCAAGCATGGGCAAGCAGCTCAGGAGACCGTCATCTACGCTTCGGGCCCACAGAGCTCCGTGGTTCCTGGAGGTGCCGCCCAGGGACCGCAGCTGTCCACAGCCAGGGCCTTGAGTGACAAGCCCCGTCTCTGACTCCCTCCAGGCTCCCGATGTGGCTCAGGAATTGAGCGGGGGCTGCCACGGCTTTTCCCACAAGTTCATGCACTGGCAGGAGGAGTTGCTGCTGGGAGGCATGGCCAGAGACCCCCAAGGACAGCTGCTGAGGTAGGACCTCCTCTGGGACTCGGCAAGGGGACCCCAGACTGGGCACCTACACTCTGACTCCAGGCAGCTCTGTCAAAAGCCCCCTGCACACCCCGCGCTGGGAGTTCAGGCTAGCTCGGACACCTGGTTCTCCTGCCCCTCACCAGGGCAGAGGCCCTGCAGAGCACCTTCCTGCTGATGAGTCCCCGCCAGCTGTATGAGCACTTCCGCGGTGACTACCAGACACATGACATCGGCTGGAGCGAGGAGCAGGCCGGCACGGTGCTGCAGGCCTGGCAGCGGCGCTTCGTGCAGGTCGGTGTGGGCACGGGCAGAGCGGTGCCCCGCGGCCCCGTGCCCCTCCTGCGCCTCAGACCCACCCCGTCTCTCCAGCTGGCGCAGGACTCCCTGCCTGAGAACGGGTCCCAGCAGATCCACGCCTTCTCTTCCACCACCCTGGACGACATCCTGCACGCGTTCTCCGAAGTCAGCGCCGCCCGTGTGGTGGGAGGCTATCTGCTCATGGTGGGGCCCGTCCTGGCACCTTGCCCCCAGCGCCACCCGGTCCCTACCCTGGGAACCCCCGTCCAAGACAGTGTCCTCTCCCCACAGCTGGCCTATGCCTGTGTGACAATGCTGCGGTGGGACTGTGCCCAGTCCCAGGGTGCCGTGGGCCTCGCTGGGGTGCTGCTGGTGGCCCTGGCTGTGGCCTCGGGCCTTGGGCTCTGTGCCCTGCTCGGCATCACCTTTAATGCTGCCACGACCCAGGTACACCAGGTAGGGCAGACGTGGGTGCCCACAGCTCCGGCTGCTCGGTTCCTGCAGCTGCCCGCCCCTGTGCCCCTCCAGGTGCTGCCCTTCTTGGCACTGGGCATCGGCGTGGATGACATATTCCTGCTGGCACATGCCTTTACAGAGGCTCCATCAGGGACCCCTCTCCAGGTGCAGCCTCACTCTCTAGCCTCGGCTCTTCTGAGTTCAGCATAGGGGTTACAAGCCTCTTGGTTTGGGTGACCTTGGGCTGGTCATGAACCTCCCTGTGCCTCAGTTTCCTCATCTGTAATTGGGTGTAAAAACAATGCTTGTATCATAAGGATTGATGAGAGGATCGGCGACAGACTTCAAGTCGAGTGTGTGTGCACGCGCTTGGTGCTCAATGCATGTGTGCTGCTGTGTGGCTGTGGTCCCTCCTCTGCCGTCCCAAGTTCCCAAGCCTCCCCTTCACTCTGCCTCAAAGACTCACGGCCCCCTCCCCTGTCCTGGCAGGAGCGTATGGGTGAGTGTCTTCAACGTACGGGCCCCAGTGTCGCGCTCACCTCCATCAACAACATGGTCGCCTTCTTCATGGCCGCCCTCGTCCCCGTCCCGGCACTGCGAGCCTTCTCCTTGCAGGTGACGCTTCACAGAGAGGCGCGGGGTGGGCGTGGAGCTGGGGACATGCTTCATCCCACCTTTGCACCCTTCCTGTCCATCCCCCAGGCGGCCGTCGTGGTTGGCTGCAACTTTGCAGCTGTGATGCTTGTCTTCCCAGCCGTCCTCAGCCTGGACCTGCACCGGCGCCACTGCCAGCGCCTCGATGTGCTCTGCTGCTTCTCCAGGTACTGTCCTGCACCCCCAGACCCACCCCACCCCACGAGGCCTTCCTCGGCCCCATCCCCTCTTGTCCCCTCACTGGTATTTCCAGACGCACAGCCATCGCCCTGTCTCTCTGCCTCTTTCAGCCCCTGCTCCGCTCGGGTGATTCAGATTCTGCCCCAGGAGCTGGCAGACAGGACAGTACCAGTGGGCATCACCCATCTGACTGCCACCGTCCAAGCCTTTGCCCACTGGGAAGCCAGCAGCCAGCATGTGGTCACCAGCCTGCCTCCCCACACCCACCTGGTGCCCCCACCTTCTGACCCACTGAGCTCCGAGCTCTTCAGCCCAGGAGGGTCCACACGGGACCTTCTAGGCCAGGAGGAGGGCTCAAGGCAGAAGGCAGCCTGCAGGTCTCCGCCCTGTGCCCGCTGGAACCTTGCCCACTTTGCCCGCTATCAGTTTGCGCCCTTGCTGCTCCAGTCACACGCCAAGGTGAGACCCCAAGCCTGGAGGGACTGGGGCAGGCCAGGGCAGAGCCTCAGGTGTCTCTGGGCCCCAAGACGGGCAGGGGGCCGGGCCCAGCATCCGCTGGCCAGGGACATCCCTATGCTTCCGTCCAAGTTGACCTCTCCCGCAGGCTGTGGTGCTGGTACTCTGTGGCGCTCTGCTGGGCCTGAGCCTCTACGGCGCGACCTTGGTGCAGGACGGGCTGGCCCTGACAGATGTGGTGCCTCGGGGCACCAAGGAGCATGCCTTCCTGAGCGCCCAGCTCAGGTACTTCTCCCTGTATGAGGTGGCCCTGGTGACACAGGGTGGCTTTGACTACGCCCACTCCCAACGTGCCCTCTTTGATCTGCACCAGCGCTTCAGCTCCCTCAAGGCCGTGCTGCCCCCACCTGCCACTCAGGCGCCCCGCACCTGGCTGCACTATTACCGCAGCTGGCTACAGGGTAGGAGGCAAGGAGACTGGTGGGGAGGGTGCTGCAGGCAGATGCCCTGGGGCCGTAGGCCAACTGTACCCTACCCTGTTCTCCCCCAGGGATCCAGGCTGCATTTGACCAGGACTGGGCTTCTGGGCGCATTACCCGCCACTCATACCGAAATGGCTCTGAGGACGGGGCCCTGGCCTATAAGCTGCTCATCCAGACCGGCGATGCTCGGGAGCCTCTGGATTTCAGCCAGGTTGGGAGAGGGCTGAAAGGGTCAGAGTGCACTGAGGGGCCTGCACCGCACAGGCCCAGGCCTTCAGCCCTCCCTGCCTCTGCAGCTGACCACGAAGAAGCTGGTGGACAAGGAGGGGCTGATTCCACCCGAGCTCTTCTACGTGGGGCTGACCGTGTGGGTGAGCAGTGACCCTCTGGGTCTAGCAGCCTCGCAGGCCAACTTCTATCCCCCACCTCCCGAGTGGCTGCACGACAAGTACGACACCACCGGGCAGAACTTCCGCAGTGAGTCCGGGGGTAGCCAGCAAGGCCCACCCAGGCTCTACCCTAAGGCCCTGCCTGCCGCTCCCTGTGCTCACTGGCCATCCTTCCCTCTCCTTGCCACCCCCTCCCCTCCACAGTCCCGGCGGCCCAGCCCCTGGAGTTTGCCCAGTTCCCCTTCCTACTGCATGGCCTCCAAAAGACTTCGGATTTCGTGGAGGCCATCGAGGGGGCCCGGGCAGCGTGCGCCGAGGCAGGCCGGGCCGGGGTGCGCGCCTACCCCAGCGGCTCCCCCTTCCTCTTCTGGGAGCAGTACCTGGGCCTGCGGCGCTGCTTCCTGCTGGCCGTCTGCATCCTGCTGGTCTGCACTTTCCTTGTCTGCACCTTGCTGCTGCTCAACCCCTGGACGGCTGGCCTCATAGTGAGTCTTTGCAGGGTTGGGCCTGAAGAAATCCAGACTCCCCCACCCTCCCCTGCCTGTCCCGTCACTGCTCCTCCCAGGAGCCCTGGGTTTGCGCTGCTGCCCTTCCCAGGTGCTGGTCCTGGCACTGATGACCGTGGAGCTCTTCGGCATCATGGGTTTCCTGGGCATCAAGCTGAGCGCCATCCCCGTGGTGATCCTCGTGGCCTCTGTGGGCATCGGTGTCGAGTTCACAGTCCACGTGGCTCTGGTGAGCACGGGCGCTGCGAGAGGGCAGGCCAGCTGGCTCAGTGTGCAACACTTACTCATCCAGCCCCTGCTGTGTGCTGGGGACTGTTTAAGAATTGGAGACATAATAGCAATACACACAGGCTTTACCGTCAAGGGGATTGTATTCTAGAGTGTGGTGTTAAACAGTGAATGAATAAATGAATAAGCAGCCATTTCAGTAGAGAGGAAGGAACAGAGCCCTGACCGGAATGGGGTAAGGACAGAACAGAGGAGAGAAAATGGGAACCAGTGATTCCTCTGATGCCTTACTGCGAAGGGGGTTGGAGAAGTGGGCGGGCAGCAGGCAGCCATGGGGGTAAAGGAGGGCGTCTGCGGGACCGGGGAGGAAGGAGGACGGAGGCAGGCGCCAGCCCGAGGAGGGTTGGGAGGCGGAGGGAGCTACAGACCACAACAAACCTGCCAGAGCCCACAAACTGCTCCCTTCTTCTTCCGCCCATAACAGCCCTGTTACCATTTTGGTCATAAGAACAATACATGCTCCTGGTGGCAGGGCAGGGTCGGCATGCAGAAAAGTTCAAGGAGTAAAAGTCCTCTCAAACGCCACCCTGAGAAGTAACTTAGCGCCTTACTGTCCATCCCCCTAGACCAGGGTGCGGCCCGCTGTTTCCATGAAGGGCCGGAGAGTGAATACGTGGGGCTCGGCCGGTTGTCGAGTGTCTGTTGTGACTCTGCCGCTGTAGCAGTAAAGCAGCCACAGGCAGCACAGACATGAATGGGTGTGGCCGTTTAAACAAAACTTTATTTACAAAAATAGGTGACAGGCTGTGATTTGCCAGCCTTTTCCAGACACACCTGTACCAAGTTCTAAACAGACTCACACAAGCTGCAGGAGCTCAGCTCACCTGGGCCGAGGCCTGGAGGACCCCCGGGGGCAGATGTACAGAAGGTGGGGACTCCAGAGCTGGCCAAGGAGCAGCTCTAGGACCACTTTGTTCCCCCAGGGCTTCCTGACCGCCCAGGGCAGCCGGAACCTGCGGGCTGCCCGGGCCCTAGAGCACACTTTCGCCCCGGTGACGGATGGGGCCGTGTCCACTCTGCTGGGTCTGCTGATGCTTGCTGGTTCCAACTTTGACTTCATCGTAAGGTAGGGGAGGGCTCCGGGCAGGGAGGCGGGGCCGGCCCTTGCTGACCTCAGAGCCTGCCCGAGCTGCCCTCCCACCCCCTTCCAGGTACTTCTTCCTGGTGCTGACAGTGCTCACGCTCCTGGGCCTCCTCCACGGGCTCGTGCTGCTGCCCGTGCTGCTCTCCATCCTGGGCCCCCCGCCAGAGGTGACCGTACCTTCCCTAGCCCAGGGACGAGGTGGGACGGGACAGGCAAGGGATTGAGCCAGGACAAAATGCCCTCAGTGGCCAAGAGACAGGACTCGACTCACAAGGGTCCTCCCCATGAGGCACCACCAACGGAAAGGCGACAACCTGCCCCTCTGCCCAGACACCGCGCCCCTGCCCCTCATCTCTCCTGGCTTCTTTTTTTAAATAGATTTACTGATGAGAGGGAGGGAGAGAGAAACATCCATTTATTCCACTTATTTATGTATTCATTGATTGATTCTTGTATGTGCCCTGACCAGGGATCAAACCCACAACCTTAGTATTTCAAGACAGCACTCGAACCAACTGAGCTACCCGGCCAGGGCTCTCCAGGCTTCCTTATAGAACCCACTTTAGCCTTTAGCCTTCAGGGTCCAGAGCAAGGTGCACAGTTTGTCCTGGGCCTTGGCATCCTGTCCGTTGTCAGTTGTCATATCCTGCTGGAGGCCAACAAGGCTTCCCAACAACCATGTGATGCGCCAGGAAGGGGATGGAGGGGACTGAGGCTCCAGCAGCCCCCGGGCTCACCGGGGCTGGTGTCTCTCCCCAGGTGGTACAGATGTATAAGGAGAGCCCAGAGGTCCTGAACCCCTCAGCTCCACGAGCAGGAGGGCCCAGGTGGGGGCTGCCCCCCACCCTGCCCCAGAGCTTTGCCAGAGTGACTACCTCCATGACCATAGCCCTCCACCCACCCCCGCTGCCTGGTGCCTACATCCACCCAGCCTCTGATGAGCCTGCTTGGTCCCCTGCTGCCACACCAGCTGCTGACAACCCCAGCAACCTCACTTCTAGGGCACCATGTCCAGCCTCTGAGTGAAAGAGCAGCTGAAGCATGGAGACTGCGTGGGCCACACGGAGTCCCTGGGGGGCAAGGGGTGGGTCACTGGGTGCAGGACAGACTCCTGGCAAGCTCTGCTGCTGCTGCTGCTGCTGCTGCCCATCTGGCAGCACCCCTTCCCTGCCTCGGCCGTCACTGACCTCCCTGGTACCCACCGAGGACCGACAGCCTCTGGGCCGGGAGCAGCCGCCCACACCAGGCCCTGTGTCCCTGTCCCTGTGTCTGGGCAGGGTAAGAGCCAGCACTTCGGGCTGCGGTGCAGCCCTGTCCCCGCCACCCCGCCCCACACTGCTGCCCCCAGCCAGCCAGGCCTGAGGGAGCCTCTCACACCTTTGCCAGTCCTGGCCCCCAACTGCTCGGTGACCCCTGGGCAGGCTCAGTCTCCCTGACCACTTCCTACCACATAACTTATTTATATGGAGATGTTTATTTTTGTAGTTTGTACAGATTAGCTATGCTGAAAGTTTTATTTTTAAAGAGTGAAATATATTCTATATGAACTCACTTGAAATGACTTTGGTGCTTTTCTTTCCGACAGTGTTGGAAGTTTGCAAGTAGAAATGTCAGGACCTAAGGTCCTAGGGCCACTCTGTTCCTAAGTGGGAGAGGCCCAGGTTCTAAACTGTTGTCACATGACTGCACTCATTGATTCACCCGGAAGTGAAGACGATATTCAGCAAACATGTTATGTACTGGGTAATGGTCTGGGTGAGATGCTTAGCACACGAAGTGATACAAATGTTTTCATTGTCAAAACCAACTACATGGCTTTCAGAGCCGTCCTAACCCAGCCTGGCACACTTCACGACTCCCAGCCCACCTTCCTGTTTCGGCAGCATGGGGGGATGGAGTGGAGGAGCACAGCCATAAACAACAGCTGGGACCTGAAAAGGAAGATCAGGAGAGTGGCCAGCTGCAGAGGTGCGGACAGCAGGGGCCGGGGCTGCTCTAGGAGTTCTGTGCCCAGACCAACCTCCAAGGCAGAGGCCTCTGCGAGTCAGCAGCCAGCCAGGTGCCGCAGAGATGTTTCTGGCCAGAGACCCCGGGGGTGGGTGGGGGTGGGGCTGGGGGGAGAACTGTTCAGAACTGTGTCAGCAACCAGTGAGCCACAGCGTTTGAGCTGTTTGTTCTGGGAAGGTTGAACAGCCTCCCTGCACAGAGGTGTTGAAGACTGGCCACAACCCAGCTACCCTGTGGGGGGCGGGGTTATTGCCTCTCCCCAACTATTCAGGGGCTCAGTCTCGACTGATGCTTCCACACACCCCGGTTCCAGCCACCCTGAGAGCTCTGCCTTCTCACACCTCACCCACCACACCAAAGGTCAGATCATCATGTTCTGAACAAAAGTGAAAAAATAACTACATAAGCCCAATGCAGCTGAATCGACACTAAAATACCTAAAAAGACTAAGCGAAGTGAGTAGTTGGCTTGGAACCTAGAGTACAGGGTGCATCCCACACGTCCAAGGACAGAAGCTGCTGGATTTGGGTCCAGTAGTGTTCCGGCCTCTAGCAGAGCCCAGCAGGCTGGCTCCGTGCAAAGGCCATGGGCCCAGGCGCCGCTCACCAGCTGGGCGACCTGAAAGAGTCAGCTGACCTCCTGAGCTTCAGCGACTTCCTCTGAAATGGGATTAGAGATTGACGTGTATCTTTAAGGATTTTAAATGAAATCCTTTTTCATTTTGTTTATTTATTTTTACAGAGCAAGGAAGGGAGGGAGAAAGAGGGAGAGAAACATTGATGTGTGAGAGATACATTGATCAGGTTGCCTCTCTTAAGCCTCCAACTGGGGACCTGACCCACAACCCAGGCATGGGCCCTGACTGGGAATCGAACTGTTGACCTTTCACTTCACAGCTCAGCATTCTATCCACAGAGCCACGCCAGCAGGGGATGAAATCCTTTATGTAAGAAATGATCTGGCATCTCAGAAGTGCTCTCTATTTTTTAAAAAAGGTCTTTTTTTTTAAGAGAGAGAGGGGAAGGGAGGGAGAGAAACATTGATAGGTTGCCTCTTACATGCCTGGCCTGAAACCCAGGCATGTACCCCAACTGGGACTAGAACCAGTGACCTTTCAATTCATGGATTAGTGCTCAATCCACCGAGCCACACCAGCCAGGGCACAAAAAAGGTATTTTTTCTAAAGATTTTAAAAAACTTAATCCTCACCTGAGGATAATACATTTATTGGTTTCAGAGAGAGAGAGAAAATACCAATCAATCGGTCGCCTCCAGAATGCACACCAACCAACATGCGCCAACTGGGGTGGAACCCTAGGTATGTGCCCTGACCAGGAATCAAACCCATGACCTTTGGTACGTGGGAAGACGCTCTAACCAGCTGAGCCAAACTTGCCAGGGCAGTGCTCTCTATTTTTGTAGTTTATATAGATGTGAACTTTGTTGAAAGTTTTTTGCTCTGATTGCATGCTTAGCGGGGGGGCCCTGAAACATGGGATGGAGGGTGTGTCCTGGTAAACTGGAGGGATTCCAGCCAGTTGGAGCTCAGCTGACCCAGGAATGGTCTGTTCTGGGGCACCGACCACAACCAGTCTCTGGAACAAGTCCCACTGCCTTCAAGACAGTGCACCCTGTGTGGCCCGCCAGTGCACCCTCCGACTTCCACACCTTCTCACCCCTGCCCATCACTAACGAGATAAAATCCAAGCCAAGGCCCAACTCCACTTGGCCTCTGCTGTCACCGCATCTTTCTCTGTGACAGAGCCTGCCAGACACGCCACATTGTACACAAGAGTTACTTCAGTGCCTCCCGTAATTAGTCTTCTGCTATTCTCTGCTAACACTGTTTCACTTCCCCTAGACTGAACCATCCTTCAAGATAAACTGGATGCTGCCCTGGCTGGTGTGGCTTAGTGGACTCAGTGGTGCCCTGTGAATCAAATGGCTGCCAGTTCAATTCCCAGGCAGGGCACATGCCTAGGCTGTGGGCCAGGTCCCGGGCTGGCGTGTTCGGGATGTGTGAGAGGCAACTAACTGATGTACCTCTCACACACGGATGTTTTTCTCCCTCCTGTTCCCTCTCTCTAGAAATAAATAAATAAAATCTCTTTATTAAAAAAAAAAAAAAAGATAAATTTAATGCCACCCCCTTGGGGGCGGGGTGCTATGCTGCCTACACGATCCCTCCGTCCCTGATTGGCTGGGCTGGACAGTCTCTGCTTCTGTCCCTAGAACTGTGGAGCGCTAGCGGGTATAGAATGACAGGACTAAACATCGAAGATTGGGACTTAACCCCACCCTCCCAAGGTACCCGGCCCCGAGCACTGACGAAAAAGCCCTTTCTCTCCAGGCAAACTGGGCACGGGTTCCCTGGTGGACCGGCAGAGAAGAGAGGAAGACCCGTAGCCCCAGTCCGCACAGCGCCGCCCTGCGGGGGCAGCTGATCCCACAGACCGCCCAAGCTGCCTGCGATTTGCATACCCGTGGTGCACCTCGGAAACAGTTCACGGCAATCGAGTTCCAGCCCCACGGGAATCTGTCCACTATTGCAGGGCACGCTGCCTGTTAGAAACGTGCGGTCCGTTCGGACAGGAGGCAGGGAGTGCGCACCGCGCAGCCACTAACAACCGTAAGTGTTCTGGGGTTGGCTTGCTCTGGCAGGTTCCGAGCTGAAACAAGGAGAAATACTCTGGTTTCTCTTCAAATCGTATAAATCTTTCGCCTTTTACTAAAGATTTCCGTGGAGAGGAACAATTCTGAGTTTGAAGTAATTTTTGAGGTCTCGCATTTTGCGAGGCTAATTCTTATAAGTTGAAAAGCAGATATTAGCTTTCGAGGAGATTATATGACTCTTCAGAGTGCTATTAGTTGGTAGTTTTCTGGCTTCAGAGTCGAGTAGAGAAACCTAGGGGTTCTCTATCGAATGCATTTATCTCACAGGTGACAAGCACTCTATCTTGTCTCATTCTACCTGGTACCTTGTTTTTCTCTGGTGGTCTGCGTTGGGCTCTTGGTTAACAGTAAAGGGGTGGTTGCATTTACAGTCTTAAAGTTACATTCTGCCCTTTGAAGGTCATCGCGAGGCTGATGTGTCCTCCTCCCCCCCCCCCCAGTGAAAATGAGTCTGACACCCCCGATGTACACCATTTCAGAAGGCTGTGAGCACTTTATTTGAGGTCTCGGAGCTGGTGACCTCCCAGTTGTGCAGGAATCTGTAGGTCCCACTGACTCCGTTTCCCTTCAAACTTTTTACCTCCCCCACTCTCATCACCCTCGCCCGTCTGAGAGCGCTCTCCTGGATCCCCTACACTGTTCTCTTTAGACTGTTCTTCCCCCTCCCACTCCCCTGCTTCGTCCCTTCCAGTCCTCTGCCAAATTATTTTTTTAACGTTTTTATTTATCTACAGATTTTTATATTTGTTTTTTATTTTTTATTTTTCAAGATTCATTTATTTTAGAGAGAGGGAGAGAAACATTGATGTGAGAAAAAGAAAACGTGGATTGAGCGTGGGCCTGCAAACCAAAAGGTTGTATGTTCAATTCCCAGTTAAGGCATATGCCAGGGTTGCAGGCCGTGTGCCTGGGGGGGGGGGGGGGGTGCATGAGAGGCAACCACACATTGATGTTTCTCTCTCTCTCTCTCTCTTTCTCCTTCCCTTCCCCTCTGTCTAAAAATATGAGTTAATAAAATCCTCAAAAAAAAAAAAAAAAGAAAACATGGATCTGTTGGGGTCACAGGCTGGGATCGCAGAGCACAGCCCGATTCATTTTTAAATGCAAATTCGGCCTTGGCTGGTATAATTCAGTGGACTGAGCACTGGCCTGTGAGCTGAAAAGTCACCAGTTCAATTTCCAGTCAGGGCACATGCCTGGGTTGCAGACCAGGTCTCCAGTTGGGGGGTTATCACATTGATGTTTCTCTCCCTCTCTTTCTCCCCACCTTCCCCTCTAAAAGTAAATAAAATCTGTTTTTTTAAAGAATGGCACCTTGGCATATTGAATATTTTAAACTGAAGGGATTTGAGAAAACAGGAGAATCACTTTGACCTCTCCTCCCCACCACACCCCACCCTACGGGGGGAGACAGAGAAATATAATCAGATCACTGGAGAGGAATAGGAAGGGACCTTAGGAGGAGTTTGCTGAGGCTTTGCTGAAAGCCTAGGATGGGATTGGCTGAGAAGCTGAATGCCTCCAGAGTGCATGGGAAAAAGGAGTGCAGAGGCTGGCCTCCTGGCTTGCCTGCTTGCTGGCTCCCTGGTCCCCTGGCCCCGTGGCCCTCTGGCTTTCTCCCTCCAGTATGCCTGGGTGATCGTGCTGCAGCTGCCTGTGTTTCCCATTGGGTGGTATTTTAGAGGAAAAGAAACTCGGGGCACAGCCTAGGATTGGTCTGCTTGGCAGAAGGTGGCAGGGTTATTCTTCCTTGGGTGTTCTAGAAGGTACAAGCTCTGAGGCAGAAGCCTACCATTCTTCCAGAATTGTATAGCTTTTGTATCTTACGTTGTTTTAGTTTTTAAACTAACCCTATAGAAATAAGATAAAACTTACAGGGCTGGGGGGGGGGGCGCGGCTGGCTGGTGTGGCTCAGTGGATTTAGCGCTGGCCTGCGAACTAAAGGGTTGCTGGTTCGATTCCCAGTCAGGGCACATGTCTGGGTTGTGGGCCAGGTCCGCCCCTGGGGGTGCATGAGAGGCAACCACACATGGACATTTCTCTCTCTCTTTCTTCCTCCCTCACTCCCCCTCTCTCTTTAAAAAAACAAACAAACAAAAAAGCAGGGGGAAATGATAGAACTTAGGTGTTAAAGAGTTTAGCCTTAATTAACAGGCTTAAGTGATTAAAGTTGTGACTGAAGAGTGAAAGAGTTTCACCCTGGCTGATGTGGCTCAGTGGATTGAGTGCAGCCTGTGAACCAAAGGGATGCCAGTTTGATTCCCAGTCAGGGCACATGCCTGGGTTGTGGGCCAGGTCCCCGGTTGGAGGTGTGCAAGAGGCAACTTACTGATATATCTCTCACCCATCAATGTTTAAAGAAAAAAAAGAAACATAAATAAAGTCTTTAAAAGACTTTTTTAAACATAAAAAAAGTTAAAGAATTTAGTGTTAATCTATAGGTTTAAGTGACTAATGTATGTAGAAAGCTGTTATCCAAAACTGTGAAGCTTTTCAATAAAGACTCTTTTCCTTTATCACCAAAACTTTGCCTCTGGAACTTTGCTTAGAGGGCACCTGAGGGCAGCAGGACCCCACTTGCTGTTTGGGGACACCCTCACCGCACTCCCTTCTCCCTAACAACGGGTCCTGAAACCTGAGGTGAGAGGAACCATCCCCCACACCAGGAGGGAAGGCATCCTGATTTCCAAAGATAAAGGGACTCCAAACAGAACCTAACCAGTTACACTCGCCTCATACTCTTCGACCTGTCGTATTTCTCTGCAACTGTCCACTCTTCACTGAACCTAGCACACAAATACTCATGTTTAAGCTTTCTTCCAGTCTTCAGTTCCCATGCCATGTAAAACTTTAGTAAATGTATACGCTTTTACTCCTGTTAATGTCCTTGTCTGTTTAATTTCAGATCCACCCAGGGACCCGAAAAGGGGCAAAGAAAACTTTTTTCCTCTCCAACACTACCTTTTCTTTTAGCAAAAGGGATTGTGGGTGGAAAGGGGGCAGCATAATAAATCTAACTGAAACAAACCGCACAGGGTGATCTGATCATAAACCCTAATTGGCCAGGCCATGGTGGGTGGCCACGCCCTAGGCCTTTTGACTTCTTTAGTAAAAGGCTTATCTTTTCCTTGAACAAGCCCTGTCCCTGTTTCTGTGCCCTTTTAACTCTTTAGAGAATAAAACAGCATTTAAATAAGGAAAAACGTCAAACGAACACTTACAGAGCACTGTTTAAGTGACAGGCACTGAGGAAGCAGAAATTAGTAAGGCCCTACTCCAGGGATCTTTCTCAGGGAGATTCAGACCCCCAGGAAGATAAAGTGCGCAATGAATGAGAGATGTAGCATGGAGAGTCTTCAGTCACCAGAAGAGTAAATCCAGAGCCAGAGGACTAGTGCCTTCAGGACCAATGAACTCATGAAAGAAACGCTGCTATTTGCAGCCACTAGTAAATTTTGAGCACCCTGAAAGTGAAATAGATTATATTTTGTCGTGAGGGCAATGGGGACGTTAAGGGACTTAATAAAGGGGGAAGGCTGACAATCTCAGCTAAGTCTAGGTACAGTGTGAGAAATGGTTGGGGTTTGAGGGGTGGGCGCTGGAATGAAGGCGGGAAGACTAATTAGAACTCTGCAGTAATTCCTGCCACAGATAGTATTGACAGAACTGGGGCTGGAAGAGTTGAACTGGCTGTAAAAATCTGTAAAGGAGGAAAAATAATCTTTCCTCTGAGTTCTTGGCTGAGACCCCTGTAATTAAAAAAAAATGAGAAATCAAACAAGTTTATTAATGTGTATATTTCATGTACACATGGGAGATACCCAGGGAAAAATTAAGAACGCCCGAAGGTGGCTTAAAATGTCCACTTAAATACCATCTTCAGCTAAAGACAAAAGCAAGAGAAGTGCAGGGCCACCAGGGAAAACACAGTAAACAAGGGTAAGGCTTGTTAGGCAGATTTCAATGGTGCCTTCTCTCCACCCGATTCTCTTGAGTTCGTCATCCTTTTCCTGGTACAAAGAGGAAGGGAGGCGACCTTACGAATGGAGATTTCCTGTATAAATATAAATTTCCCTTACAAAAGGGTAACTTGTACTCTATTTTCAGAGCTTCTTCTGTTTCTCAAAATAGTCATCTTTAAACAATCCTTAGGCCAAAAAACGGCTTGTTTTGGCTTGGCATATTCGGCTACCCTTCTCAGATGGCAGAAGCCAGGGGAAGCAGATGTGAAGAGGAATAAGGCCAGGATGAGATCGAGGTTTCTTGGCTTGGGCACCCACGGAAATGAGCAACACCATGGGGTCAGAACTGGGGAAAGAAGAGGACGCTCAATTTGGAAATGAGTGTGAGGTTTCGTGGGGCATTTAGAAAGCGATCTCCGGAGGCAGCTCTGAAATGAAAGAAGGAACTGGAGTTGAAAAGCTATGAGATGGTTATAAGACTACCCGGAACGGGCGACAGTGCCCCGGGACTGAGTGTTGAGAGCGAGTTAAACCTACTTCGGTATTTAGCGTGGCCAGGAGGTTAGACGCAGGCCCAGACCAAGCCCACGCCCTCCCCTCCCCCTCGGCACTGCGCTAGGCGGGCAACGTCCTTGCCGCGCCTCGCTCGCCGAGCATGCTGGGAGCAGAAGCCAGCTCCGAGGCCAGAGCATGTCGGGAGATGTAGTTTGAGACAGGCCCAGAATTCCTTGCAAGACCTGGCCTTTGGTCACTTAAAGGGCAGGTCCAGAAAGCGATGATGATCCCGGGGCAGGGTGCCCCTCCGGCGGCGGCACGAGGCACCCCGGGCCGCATTCCCTCTCCGCATAGCGTGACATTTCCACGCTTCCACGATCTGCTCCACCTGAAGGGGAATGCCGGTCACCATGGAGTCCCCCAGTACCTTCACCCTGCCCCCTCATCCCGCAACCGTGGACTGCCCTCCCTCGCGCGCCTTTCCCCCATGCTGCTGAGTAGATCTGAGCTTGGATCCTCGCGTCCGCACCGGAATGAGCGGCTCCCGCCGGTTTTGCTCTTCCAGGGCGCTCAGCTCCGCCGGGGCAAGGAGGGCCAGTCTCAATTCCCGCACAATCGGGGCCGCTACTTCGGCCACAGGCCTCTCCAGCACCGCCTGTGAACACCAGCCCTGAGCCTGGGCGAACGGCGTTGGGGGGGGGGGGGGGGGGGGGGGCGGGCACCTGGCCTGCTGCCTGCTGCCCGCCGCCCACTCGCCGGGTTCCTGCGCCCGATCCTTCAGCACTCTCGGCGCGAGTTCCCTTTTGCCCCTCTCACCGCGCCCACGCGCGCCCAGCTCCGGGCCGCCAGGATGAGATCAGCTTCGTCCACGCAAAGCTTGTCACTGCGCAGCAGGGGCAGCAATGCAGACGCTGACAGCTCCAGAAAGCCACGAGTCCGAAGTGCCTCCTGTGGGTCTGAGAATGGGTCAGGGAGGAACAGAATGAGGTGTGTGGGATTGTGAGTAGGAAAATGAGGAGCTGTACCTGGCTGTGGGCCTCTATGAAGGCTATGCAACGCTCCTGCAATGGTCCCAGGCCAAAGGTTACAGCCACCTGGAGCAAAATGAGGGAGATCAAGTAAGTGAGGCCATGTTACCCAGCCCTAGGCACTGGGGACTACCTGCCTGGTCCAGCAACACCCACCTGCAGGGCCTCGCAAACCAGCTCCACATCCAGCACCTTAACCACAAACTCCAGGCATATCTAGGAACAGAAATGATTCTGAGTTGTGCTGAGGTATCCTTATTCCCAGACCCCAACTCCACCCCAGAAGCAGTGAGCAGGCTTGGAGCAGTCAGCCACCTAAGGCTCCTAGCAGTCCCAGGCCCATGGGCTCCCAGGCCAGGGGAGACAGGTAATCAATCACCAGACCCTCAGTCTTAGCAAGCCAAGTATGGCAGCCTAACTTCTAGCACACTCCCCACTAATCACACTAAATAAGAGCCGTGCAAAAATTCCACTTTCCCTTTCACTCAGGACACTTACCTTTCTCTACTTGTCCTCTCTCCTGACTTAAAGACACTGGAAAACACAACTAGAAACTTGAGTTTCATCCATGGCGGTTTCCTCTTATCCCCATACCCAGAAAAGCACTGGGTCATGCCAGTTACACTTCCCTCAAAGCTAGGAAGCGCTTCACTGGGCTTCTGCTGCCACCCCCATTCCTATAAGACTGGTGGATCTTTCCCATCCCCGTCCCGTCTCCCCTTAGCGTCCAAATCCTCACTCCCTTCATGGGAACTTCCAATGAATCTCCACACTATCCTCTGCGTAGAAGAAGCCCAAATTTTGAAGGTCCTGCATGAACCAGGCCCTGGCACCCTCTCCAATCTCATCGCCTCCTCTCACACTCTTAGTCCAGCCACACTGAAAGTCTCACCAGCTCCTTTTGTGCCTCTGTGACTAGAATGCCATCTTTCCACTTCCCCTCTTAACAAACTCCTACCCATTCTACCTGACCCAACACAAATGTTTCCTTCTCCAGGAAGCCTTGCTCTCCTCTCTCCCTGGTGGTGAGACTAGAGAGAGAGGGCCTCTGTACAGTCGCAGCACCATTTACCCTCATCTGTCACACTTCTTATGTCACTGGGTTAAGGAAGGTCAATCTGGAGACTGAAGACACCATGTAGCCCGGCCCCCTGCACAGGAGAGTTTTCCCGTGTCTATCTCTTGTGAAGAATGAGGATCAAGGCTGACTTATCTTGGTGTCTACAGCACCATCCACAAACATGCCATACGCCCCCACAGCACACACAAGCCTGCATGTATCCTTCTGCACACAGGCACACACAAATGCCTATTTACACAGAGATATCTGTACTTCTCCTTGGATTGGTGCATGTTCTTCTCCAGGACAGAATGAGTGTGAGGCAGGGTACGAACTGAGCCCATAAGAGGCAAGGGAAATGGAGGAACCGAGGCAGGGACCTGCCACACAAACCCACCTCTCTCAGTTCTTCCAGCCCATACTCCACAGCTGCTGTCAGCACTTCCAGCACCTGCAAAGTAGGTGGTTGGAGTGGGAGTTTTCCCCGCCCCTCCACCCACCCTTTCCCTCTCACATCCCTGCCCAATGGACTTACAGAATGGCGGTGCAGCTTGACAGTGTTGGTGTACAAGAACTCCAGCACTGCCAGGAAGGCCTCAGCTGGTACGGTGCTTAGCACCACGGGGCTAGGCACCCCAGGACTGGGCTCTGGGCCCAGAAGTCGTTGAAAAAAATTGCACCTACAGGCCAACAAGCATCGGTGGGCAAACACCTCCTGCCGTTCTTGGCCGACCACAAAGCGAACATCACTGTGGGAGAGAAGGGCAGAGAGCCAGGGAGAAGCCAGAGTCCAGGGTGCAACTCTACACTTTGCATTTGCCCATTCCGGGCCTTTGTTTCCTTGTTTGTCATATAAGAGACAAGGCTTAGTCCTTCCTGCCAAAGGTCGGGGACATGCAAGCCTAGGTTGTAGTCCTAGCTCCATTCTATAGTACCGAGGGCAAGTGACTTTCTGCCTTTGAATCTCAGGTCTCTCCCCCATGAAACTGGGTGGTAATCCCAAACTCGTAAGTCTCGGAGAAAGTGGCTATGCCTGATCACTGAGGGCGCACCAGGGCGGATGCAAGATCAATCCTACACACCCCTCTCCCCCCCAGCATGAGTCCTGGGGGAGGGAAGTTCTTCTTGGCTCCTCCTCCACAGACTGCAAACTCAGCTTTTTCAGTCCCAGGCAGGAGAGGGTGGGAGGATGGGGGTATCGAGTGCATTGGCTGCAGACAGACGTGGCAGTATTGCACCATCAAGAGGCCAGACCACATTTTCCATCTGCGTGATCACTTCCGGCCCTAGCCTCTAGGCCTCTGATAACGCAGTGAGTGGGAGGCAGGAGACGAAGCTTGAGTTTCTGGAGCCTCCTAGTCCCTGAGCCAAGGCCTGGGGTTTCCGCTATTCAGACCAGACTGCCATCCCCGAATGCAGCAGGGTCACGGGAATGACCCTGGGAAGCAGCAGGGTCACGGGTGTCATCAGCCCTGGCAGAGGAGCCCAGCTCCGAGCCAGTGAGGATGGAAGGCTGCATTCCAGTTCTCCCTTCCAGTCCTGTCCCCATACTCTACCCTGTTTTCAGACACCACTTGCATCCTAGGCAGACAGCAAGCCCCAGGCAGACAGCAAGCCCCAGGCGCACCCTCGCACTGCCTCCATCCCCTCTGAGGCTGGCTCAGCCCCTTAAGCGGGCTAGGGATTCCTCTTCTGAATCCCCAGTTCCCAGAGCAGGGTCATGTTCCTCTGGCTCCCCAGGGCGGGACTCAAGTTACATCCCATCTCTCAGGACCCAGGGGGCAGAGGGCTCTTCTCGGCCAGGAGCCCAAGATCCAAAAATAGGAAAGCCTTTGCCCGAGGTCACACAGTCACTGGACTGCAGCCCCTGCTGGCCCTCAACCTCTGGCTCTTAGGATGTCACAGATCTGAGTTCAGCAAGGTCAAGTCCTAGTTCCCCGCCTCTTCCGTACCCAGGGCTTCCTCAATCATGGGGTCAGCTATCGAAAACCCACAGTCAGCGCCAACCCCCTCACCTGTATAGGCGGTTGTTGACGAGGCTTCGGAGTGCTGTGGAAAAGGGCTCAGCCTCCCCATGTACAACCAGTCCGGGGGTCTCCATGGATGGGTTGGGTCAGGGGAGTAGGTGGGTGGAATAGCCTACTAGGCCTGTGATCGTTGGTACGTGGAAGGAGGCAGATGGGAAGGAGCAGGAGGAGGCCAAGCCAGGCCTTACAGCTGGCAAGGAGACTGGCAAGGCCTGAGAGGGAGGGGCAGGAGCTTGGGAAGCCTGTTCGTTGTGAAGCTGTTTAGGGATGGGGCAGGAGACTCCCAGGTTCCTGAAGAAGGCATTAGAGGCTGATGGAGGAGCTCAGGGGCTGGGCTTGGGAACGGGGCCACAGGGAGGGGGCCACAGGGAGGGGACCGAGAAAGGCTGAGGTGGAGCTGACTAGACAGGGAGGAGAGGCTAGCTGCAAATGAGGCCCCAGCTGGGAGCCTGCCCAGGCATCACTAGGGTGGGAAGCCTGTGGGTTTCCAAGGAAACTGGAGTCTGGCCTGAGGAGGCCACGCCCAACTCCCACAGGCCTAGGGAAAACTTCAGACCTCAGAAGGGGCCTAAGCAGAGTGGAAGGGTTTCAGTACCCTGGCCTTTGCCTCTCCTGGGCTCAGAGTTCAAACTCCCTGCTCCTCCCATTTCTCCACCCACATGCACACAGGGTTAGGATCAGGTTAGCCAGGTCTGGGAAAACCCCCTCCACAAGGGAGGGGACCAGGAAAGGAGTGCTCACCCAGCAACCCGTGACAACTTCACAACACAGGCCAGAGGCCCTTGCCCAGGGAAAGCCCTGGGCAGTTTTCAGGGCCCAGACAGAGCTTATTTGGGAGGGGACAGTCCTGTGTCTCCCAGAGAGGGGTCAGGTGAGGAGGTGTCATGCTCTGACAAAGGAGTCATAGCCACTGGAATTCCCGAAATGCAACACAAGAGGTGGCAGGCTGCGGAGAAGCCTCAGAGTTCTTGGGTCAGCAGGAGTCAGGAGCCCGGAAGCCCAGTTGAGTGCAGTGCAGCCCCTCCACCCCGCCCTCCCTGGTGCAGAGGGAGCCTTGAGTTCAGGAAATCAGCCAAGCTCCACCCTAGCTGCACCGGGAGCGGAAATGTTTGCTCTTGTTTAGACGGAAGGAAGGAGAGCCGATAGAGTCATGGAGAGTCCCGATGCGCTGCTTCTTGTGGGCCCAGATCCTGATTCCAGAGCAGCCGCCCCCACAGCCTCAACATCTCCCCATCTCTCAGGCCTCACACTTACACTCAAGTGAAGAGTGAGGAGCCCTTCTCATGGGGAGAAATGGACAGTGGCTTAAAAACACTGGGGTAGGGATACCTTTCTGATCAGAGCCCGCTCTATGTTGCTGCCTCAGTTGTCCTTGTCATGGTAGATTGTTCCTGGGCTCCAAGCCTCTGTTGTCCCCCCCCTCCCCCATGACTCAGGCACCCTGTACTCAGCACGTGTTCCCCTTACGGGGAGGTTAACACTCCCATGTTAAGCCAGAGGCAGGACCAAGGGAGGGGACTAGGGAGGGAGGAGTGTTTGCCTGGCAACCCATGGCAACTCCACAACACAGGCCAGGGGCCCTTATTTTCCCACCTGCGGGTCAGGCCAGCCAGGCTGCAGGTGACTCAGGGTGCCTGCGGGAGTTTCAGGAGAAGGCAGCCATCCCAGAACTGACTGTGGAGGTAGGGCCAGAGCCCAAGTGCAAAGGGTGGAAGGAGCTTCCTGAGTCATCTGCCTCCAGCCTCAGCCAGCTATGGGGAGAAATTTGTGCCCACCAACGCAAGCACAGGTAGGGGTGTAAGGTGCTGGCTTTCAGTACACAAAGGGCAAGAAGGACCTGTGGGGTTGGAGTTGGGTCTGCCTGTCCCTCCTCTGGTTAGGGATTGCCAGCACCGTTGTTTAAACTGAAGCACAAGGCAGTCTACCCTTCTGCTGGCAGTCAGGTAAAAGGGAGAAAAGGAGCTTAATTAGCTAATCTCTACAGTGCCCAGGGAAAAGCGGAGCTCAGGGTGCAGGGACTAGCCCAAGAAGACAGTCCAAGTAGCATCTCTTCCCTTGCTTGTATCCTGAACAGCCCTTAACCCCCTAAGCACCTGGGACTCCACTCAGCCCCGGACTGTTTGATTTACCCGTCTCAAAAACACAGGTAAGAAGGGGTTAGCAGAGAAAAACCCTTGTTACTGAGTAAGCAACTGGGTGGTACTCAAAGATGGCAAGTGAAAGCCGCCCAATCCAATTGTGGGTCCTCAGCCAGCAGGTTGATGGCTGGCCGGCCTGTGCCCCTAGGACGCCAGGAGGAGGAGGCAGCCAAAGACCTCGGGTTGAAACTGTCATTGGTGAGGGCTCCAGGCCACATGCCCAGCATTGATGAGGCTCGACCAGCCGGTCTGGGCCCAGCCTCCCGCCGTGGCTCCGTGCTTGGTCTGGCCACCTCCTTTTCCCGCCGCAACTCACTGGCTGGACCAGGCATGGGTCCTGGGGGTAGGCGACCATCCTTGGGCCCAGTGCCTCCTTTAGGCTCACGGGTCAGCTTCTTGGGGTTGCCCCTGGCCCTTCCCCGGAGGATGGCCCCCTCCTACCGCACTGAGCCAGCGCCTGGGGAGCGCTGGGAGGCCGCTCAAGCACAACGTGCCCTGGAGGAAGCGCTGGCCGCGGGACTGAGAGACAAATGCTACTCTGGTACCAAGGGCGGGCTGCTGGCTCGTGAGCTGTGCGAACTGGTGCACATCCGCCTGAAAGAGCTCAGCCCGCCGCGCTACAAGCTGGTGTGCAACGTCGTGCTGGGGCAGCACACCGGCCAGGATGTGCGTGTGGTCAGCCGCGCGCTCTGGGATGCAGCACATGATGGCCTGGCCTCTGCCACCTTCACCAACGCCTCGCTCTTTGCAGTGGCCACGGTCCACGGGCTCTACTACGAGTGAGGAAGCATCAAGTTCTGCAAAATGGTTTATTATCCCAGGAGGAGGCCCTCCCAAGGGCACACATCCCAATAAATAAATGTCTATCAATAAATAAAAGTGGTCCATAAATAATGCCCCCTAGCAGAGGGCTAAGGCTCAGGCTTTCCTAGAGGAGGGGTAGGAGGCAGCTGTGACAGGCAGCCTCCAACCCCAGTAAAGCTGGTCCCTGATTCCCTGGGGGATTAGGCCCAGAGCCCCCAATTTGGCACCAAAGGGACAGGGAGGGCCACACAGGCAAGACCCTCTGGCCTTTACAGGCACAGACCTCAGGCCTGAGAGCTTGGGTCACAGCCTGCTCTGCAGACTTGGGCCTAGGCTGAGCAGCGGTCCCGGAGCAGGTGCAGAGTATAGCGGAGCCGCTGCCGAAGGTCAAGGGAACAACCCAGCTGCTGAAGGTGGGATGCGAGGTAAGTGCAAGCGCTCCGATTGCGGGCCACAAAAGTCACAAGGAGGGGCTCCCAGCCACTCAGGATTAGCTTGGTGTGGTCTCCATAGAAGTTCACCTGTGCACAGGAAGGTGCCACTGATAAGGGCACAGGCCCCAGGTCCAATTTCCTCCCCCAATCCTGGGCTTCTCAGGCCACCCCCCCCCAACTCCAGGAGGAGGTCTTACCTGGACAGTGCCATCACTAAACAGCATGAGTAGGGCCTGGTCAGTCTTGACCCACTGCAGTAAAAGTGGGGGGACAGGTACCTCCACTTCTTCCACACTGGGCAGGTCTCCACCCTGGGAGCAGGGACAAGTCACTTGTCTGACATGTGTCAGGACCCTCCTATTGACATCGCCCATAGAGGTTCAGCCTTCAGCTTTGCTCCCCTCCACCAAGGGGAATAGGAAGGGACTAGGGTGTGTTAGTGCTCAGGGTGCCCCGCCCTAGCCCGCACACCTTCATGAGGCGCTGCTCCATGTAGGAGGCGAAATACCGCAAGACACTCAACTGAGGCTTCAGGGCGTGAGGCACAGCACCCACAGAGAAGGAGACGTGCTTTGCACTGGTGGGGTTGTAATGCACGGTCCTGGAGGAGAGCAGATGGCGGTCAGAAGGAGCCCCGCACAGATGCCCCTCCCCTAGGAGACCCCGAGTCCCCGAGCCCAGGAGCGCATACTAAGATGGATCCCCATTAGATCCCCATTAGGTACAATGGCCTGGACGCAAGGCACCCCATAACAGCACTTACTTTCTATTGGCCGACAGGGCCATGTGTGTGCCATTGTTGAAGAGCACAGCCACTCGGCGGCTGGACAGCTGATACCCAAAGCCAAACTTGTTTGAGTAGTCAACCCACTTGCTGACCCACACCAGAGGCTCTGGCTGCGCCAGGGGAGCTGGGTTCTGTTCCGCTGCCGTAGGAGAGGCAACAGTAAGGACCTGTCCCTGGTCTCCCAGCCAAAGAATTCCCACCACTATTCACTGCCAGACCTCAACCTTACCTGGGGGCATGAAGGCCAGGCAGTTTCTCAGGGCACAGAGGGCTGACTCCACCACGGTGGCCACAGTCAGACCTTCTTCAAACCCTAAAGGGAATGGGCTACTCAGAACCAGGCACTAGTCCCCTAGGACCCAGGCCATGTCCTTCTTCCCCTCCTTCCCTCTGGTCCCTGGTCTGAGCCCCAGCAACCTCTGGCACCTCTCATATTCCTGGCTGCTCACCATCTCCGCTACTCGCCAGGGTCCCACGGGGTGAGCTGTCTTCAGGTGCTGTCTCTACCAGGCTGAGGGGGGCTGGACTGGAAGCTGCTGGAGCCTGGATGGTTGGGTAGGGCAAGAGAGTGAGACAGGCCCCGACATCCAAATCCTTGAGAGCCCATGGCCCAGCCCTGCCCAGGCACCCAGGGCACCCCAGGTCACCCCAGGTCACCCCTGCCTGGCTAATGAGACACAGCCAATTAGGCTGCCACAGGGCTAGATGCTTCACCAGCCTCTTTTATCCCGAGCTTCCCACAGCTGCTAGGATGGGGGTGAGTCAGGGGAACACCACTTGCATGAGCACCTCACCTCAGGCCTGGCATCCTGAGGGCCGACGGACATCCGAGTGAGGCCACTCACCAAACAGGAAACCTCATCCCGCTCCTCGGGTTGGTTTTTACCTGGATCGGGGCAGATATAACCCTCAGAATCCTGCTTCCCGCAGGGAAGATACAGATTGGCTTACGTTAAGTGCCTGTGCAACACACACTCTCCCCAGGGGCTCACAGGCACTCACACTCACACCTCCACAAGGTATGTGTATGTAACAAGCCCCCCCGCCACCGCTCTGTACCCTCAAAACCACCGGTCTCCCAAACTCACTTTTGTTCTTCTTCCTGCCAAAGAGGCTCTTGGTGACTTTGACAAACAGAATCCTGGCTGGGTTATGGGGTGTCAGGTCTGGGACTGTCACACAGCTGTTGACAGGGAGCCGGTCGGGGGTGTATCCCTGAGGAGTAGAGCCATGTGAGCAGAAGAGAGGCGCCAGGGGGTCCCCCACCGGCCCCCATTCAATCCCCTGGGGATGTGCAAAGGGGACTCAGGTGTCTGGTAAACCACAGACCTTGGTAAAGAAGTCATGGCGCAGGATCTGGTCAATTGAGGGGCGGTCCTGGGGCGAGGCTCGAAGGATGGCTGCCAGGAGCTGCCGGGCAGGCAGCGAGAGGCTGGCAGGGAGCGTGTAGTGAACCTGCTTGATGCAGCGGTATGTCTCCTTAAGGTCGACAGTCTCAAAGGGGGGGCTCCCACACAGCAGCGTGTACCTGCGGGGCAGAGAACAGGGCTCAGTAATAAAGGGGAAGGTGTGCCCCACCCATGCATGCATCTGCGTGCAGATGACCTGGGACTCACATGACACAGCCCAGGGACCACACATCTGCTTCTGGGCCATGGCCCTGCCTCTGCAGCACCTCTGGAGCCACATAGTTAGGGGTGCCACAGATGGTCCTGAAAAGAGATAGAGAGAAGGGGAGGTTCAGACCCAGCCCAGCTAGCACCCCCCATCCCTGCCCCCACTGTAAGTCCAGACAAAGCAGCTGCCTGTCACCAAAGGCCAGAGAACTCCTGCTTGTCCTGGGACAATGGACGCTGGGGATGGCAGCTGAGTCCCCACCCACCAGCCTGGCCCAGCTGCTCAGCTGCTCTGTAGGACAGGGAGAGGCCCTGGCCCCCAACACAGACTCCTCCTCCAGGAGGGCTCGCCACTGATCCCTTCCTCCACTCCCGTCTGCCAGACACCCATACAGGCCGCCACCTCCTATGGTCTGTGCCACATACACACTCTAACACCAGCTGTCGCTCCCCCATAAACACTTGTCTGCCACACATGCTATCTGTGTCACTCATACCCAGTCACAGCCACAGCAGGGTCTTCTTACACACTCAGGGTGTCATGTCCTGCCATTCCCAACTCTTGGTCTGTCTCACACACACAGTGCTTATGTCACCTTCCCCCATGCACACACAAGACCCATCGTTGGCCTCCAAGAACCCTTAGTAGACCCCCACCTGTCTCAAGGACTCAGACACCCTTGGGACCGGCAGCCTCTCCACCAGTCCCCATGACTCGGGCTACCACCTCCACCTTCACACACAAACAGCCCATCATTCCCTCCCTATCCATCACAGACACGGGCAGACATTGCACTTCCCACATACTGTCTGCCGGCGCGTCATGTGAGTCTCACACGGACTGTGGCCAACCCCCGCCCCACCCCCGCCTTAAACACTCACTTCTTCCTACGCTCTGGGGGCTCCAACCGAGCAGCCAGCCCAAAATCCCCCATCTTCAGTTCCATGTTCTCAGTGATAAAGAAATTTCCTAGACCGGGGCGGAGAGGTGCGTCAGACTCCTTCCTCTCTGCATCCCCACCTCCACCCCCACCCCCACCCCCACATGCAGGCCCAGAAGTCTCACCCAGCTTGAGATCTCGGTGCAAGATGCCTCGCTGGTGCAAGTATTTGAGTCCCGAAAGGATCTGTCGCAGGTAATAGCGCACCTCCGGCTCCAACAGGGTGTGCCGGGCCTTCCAGATGTGGGCGAGAGACTATGGAGAGCCACCGTCTCAGTCCCTCGTCCGCCCTCCCTGGCCTTCCCGCCATCTGGGCTGGACGAGGACGAGGCAGGATCTCCAGCTTTGGACCTTAAGGCCCCTTTACCCTCACTCGGCATCACCACTCCTCACCTTTCGGCTGCAGAGCTCCAAGAAAATGTATATGTTGTCAGCATCCTCAAAGTGGTGCGAAAAACGCACGATGTGGCGGTGCTGCAGGCCTCGGTGCAGCTCAATCTCATTTAGGATCTGCAATAGGGGTTTGGGGTTGTCATCTTTCAAGGGCTCCCTCGCCACAGTCCCCAAGCCACCCCTTGTCCGCTGGGCCTGGGCCCGGGCCCACCTTCTCGCGCTGATGCGGCTTGGTGATGCGGCTCTGCGAGATGACTTTGACCGCGTAGGCGTTGCCGGTCTCTGTGTCAGTGGCTTCGTAGCAACGGGCAAAACCCCCCTATGAGGAGGGGGCATCAGGCGTGGTGCTCCAAGGGAGGCCGGATCTGGCCCGCAGAGGTCTCAAGCGCCCCCATCACACCAGCGCGGGCAAAGAGGATGGCGCGGGCCCCGCTTCACCCTCGCTAACACCAACCACCCCCGCTCACCTTGCCCAACAGGCGGCCTTTGAAGTAGGTGCGGCCGCTGCCTGGGTCCGTGATGAGGCGCCCGGGGTCCGGTGCCGGCGGCCCGGCCAGCGTCTCCAGTTCAAGTCCTGGCATGGCACTAGGAGGCGGCCCGGGCCCGGCTGGGGGCGCGGGCGGAGCGTCCGCACGCTGGAAGGGGCGCGGGGACGGTACGCCAGCCTCGGGCTCCATGCGGACTGTGCGTCGCAGCGCGGGCCCGGCTTGTTCTCGGTTCCGCCCGGCCGGGGAGGTACGTGGCGCTGCCTGGATTTGCTACGCTGAGTTTGCGCCTGAGGGAGCCGGAGTTTTTATCAATGAACGCCTGCCCCCTCCCCGGCGTCTCATCAGGAGAGCCCGCCCTCTTCCTGGCGGCGAGTCACCGAGAAGCCACCGCCCTCCCCATGCCTTACGTCATCATGAAGCTCCTCCTCCCACCCAATCCACCTGGAGCCCCAGCCTTCTGCTCACTCCTTAAACACGCAGCCATACTGCTAGTCACCACGCCGAGTCCACTGTGCTGTAGGGGCCTCCGAGGCTCCGTCCCCATCCACCCGCCCTGGTCACTGGGGGACCATTTCTTTTCCAATCCTTTGGGGTTTATGCCGAAGTCCCAGTGGGTTCTGGGCATCTGGGGAGTTTCCCCGGCAACTAGGTGGACCAGAGTTCCAGCCGGGAGGGCAGAGAGGCAAGGGCGGCGATTACTTTCACCCGGGCGCGTCGCCAATACTCCCCTTTCGAGAGCTTGAGTTCCAGGCCAGAGCCTCCAGACCCAGCTCGATGCTGCCCTCTTTAGGGCCTGGGAGAAATTGCGCACTTCGGAGTTGAACCGGGCTTGCGCAGGGGGCGGAGGAACAGAGCCGCGCCCGAGGCCACCCTGCTGAGTTTGAGGGTCAAACAGAGCCTGGCTTTCGAGGTTTTTACCATGACTCGGGCCACATTTTCCGCTACCCACTTTCACACTCGAGGGGCAGGTTGAGGGTTCCGGCGAGGTCCCTTTCCCTGAAAATACCCCCTGCCCTGAATCAGCAGCCTGGACAGAAGGTGAAGAATAGGAATTGGATGTTCTCAGACTAGCAATGGAGAATTGAGCAAGCGGTCTAGGGCCCATCTGGACCTCTCGAACCCTGGTCCATGCCCACCCTTCCCCGGGCCAGAGACAGAGAAGTGGGGTCCTAACTCCTCTGAGTGTCTTAAGCCCGAGGGTTACACACCTCCTCCTAGCTTTGTCCCGCTCACCTTTCTGCCTTCACTCTATGATGCAATCAATTACTAAGCCATTCGGTTCTCAAAGATTTATTGAGAGCACCTGCTAAGTGCCTAGCACAGTGTGAATAAGACTGGTCAAGCCCTGGTCCAGCAGACAGCACCGGCCGGATTCCCAGTCAGGGCACATGCCTGAGTTGCGGGCCAGGTCCCCAGCAGGGGACGCACCAGAGGCAACAGATGATAATTTCTCTCCCACATGCATGTTTCTCCCTCTCTTCCTCCCTCCATTCCTCAGTCTCTAAAAATAAATAAAATAAAAAATTTTTTGAAGATTGGCCAAGGTTAGTCCTCCTTTAATTTACAATCTTCTTGATGGAAATATACAACAGACAGATATATAAATAAGGTAATTGTAGGCTGTGAAAAGTGTTATTTTCACAGGAAAACAAGTTTATTTACATGGATAATTTATATATATACATGGGAGGGACCCAGGGAAAAATGAACAATTCTCCTGTGTGGCTTAGAATTCAGGTTTAAACATCATCTTAAGGAAAAGGGAAGGAGAACGTAAGCCCCTTAGGGTAGAGTAAGTGATTTCTAGGAAAAATGAGTGGGCCCAAAGGAGAATGGATGGGAGATAGCTTGTGACAGAGGAGTTTGTCTAGATGTGATAAGATTTTTCTGTCTCCTGTGATATGCGATGACGCTCCCAGGAGGCAGATTTATGACAGTGGAGTTCCTTTTGGAGGATCTGTCTTTAGGCAGACAAGGGAAACTCAAGAAAAGCCTCTTTCTGCAGTTGCTGTTTTTCAAGAGCCTACAGCTCTTGAAACATGTCAAAAAAGGGCATATTGGGGGTGTTCTATTATTCAGGCACATTCTGTTACCCTTCACTGCCGCCTCCCCCTGGGAGGTTAACAAGGTTCCTGAGTCCTCTCTGGGAGCCAAGACAGCAGGAGGAGGTCCTCCTAGATGCGGTAACCGAAGGGCCTGGCAGTCTGCTCTGCCCCTGCCTTCAGTGTGACACAGGCTACCATTAATGGACTGTACGCTCCTGCCGTGCACTAGGGCTGAGCATTTATCTCACTGACTGCTCACAGTAGCCTTATGATGTGGGTGTGATTATTATCTTTACTTCACAGATGAGGAAACTGACTCGACTATGTGCCATTCGCTGAGTTTTCTAGGGGTTACTGGTTCTCTGTCCTTGCATCCGTCCTCCTACAGCACTCTGTGTATCCACGTCTCTCTTACTAATGCTCTTTCTTCTCCCCATGGGACTCACAGCCCCTGTCCCTGCTGAGGTTTTACTGAGCTCTCTGTACCTCCATCCCCCAGAGGGTGCTGTCAGGCCCGCTGCTCCTAGTGAGCACATGTCCACACTCCTGGCTCACTTGGCAGCTCAGAATCAAGAATCTCTTCATAATGTCAGGTTGAGGAAGCCAAGGGAATCTTTCAAGAATGAGAGATGCAAGCCCTGGCAGGGTAACTCAGTTGGTGAGAGTGCCCTCCTGATATGTCGAGGTTATAAGTTCGATCCCCAGTCAGGGCACATGTAAGAATCAACCAATGAATGCTTAACTAAGTGGAACAACAAAAACTAATGTTTCCCTCTCTCTCAAATCAATACAAAAAAATTCTTTTTTTCCCCTGACTGGTGTGGCTCAGTGGATTGAACGACAGCCTGTGAACCAAAAGGTTGCAGGTTTGATTCTTAGTCAGGGCACATGCTTGGATTGTGAGCCAATTCCCCAGTTGGGGGCCAGCGAGAGGCAACCTAATGATGTATCTCTCACACATTAATGTTTCTCTTATCTTCCTCCCTTTCCCTCTCTCTAAATAAATAAAATGTTTTAATTTTTGTTGTTGTTGTTGTTTAAAGAATAAGAGATGCCAAGTAAGGCTAGGACTCAGGAAGGGCTATTGGACTCAGCAATAGAGACCTTGGTAGGTGCCGAGGTGGACGTGCTAACGCCGTACCAGAGAGAAGGGAGATGCTTATAGCCTCAGTAGCATTAGACTTACCATGCGCTTCGCTATTCCGAGCACTTTGTAAATATTAATTTGTTTAACATTTGCAACAATTCTATGAGGTAGGTATTATCATTCCCATTTCCCCATGGAGAAATTAGGTCCCAGGAGGTTAAATGGTTTGCCCAAGGTCACAAAAGTAGCTCACAGTGGGGTCTGGGTTTGAAACTGACCAGTCTGGCCCCAGACTCCATGCTGTAATCTGCCAAGCCATAAATCCAGCTCTGGGCTGTGAGGAGCGGGGAGAGAGGCGCACGGGTTGATAGGAGCAGAAGGGACAGAGCCAGGCAAGAGGAGAGGCAAGAGCTGGAGGAAGACAAAGAGGGGTGGGTCAGATGATTTACGGTGGAGTGGTTCCCCTCCTGGACCATAAACCAAAGTGGACCTGTCAGCAGCTGGGAAGGGAGGTTAGCGGACTCAGGAGGAAAGGGCTGGATAAGCCCTGGGGACCAATCCCTTCCTCTGGCAGAGGCTTCAGGTCCTGAGCCCCTCCTGGAAGCTCTGTGGGGAATCACAGCCCAGTGATTCAGAGTTGGTAACAGGCAGAAGTGTGAGGGTCATAGATGGGGATGGCGGTGGAGGATCAAAATGCAGCCAGCTGGGTTGACCTCAAGGACCGCAGTCAGGGAGGAGCCCCTGAGCTCCTCCAGTCCCAGAGCCTGGCTTCCCAGGTACAACTCTTTAAGGAGTTACTTAAACAGCTCAGAATGCTATAGGAAAGCCCCAGATCAGAGCTGCAGAAAGGGCTGCGTGTCCATGATGGCCAGAAGACCTGGAGCTGGTGTCTCGTTCTCCCCAGGTCCAGTCTTCCTCTTTCCTCATATCAACTTCCCACTTGGGCCCTGGAAGGAGGACACGACTTATCAGGCCATCAGGTTTCTAGACCTTGCTCATCCAAGAAATCCTTTATGGAAAAGAAGGAAGGGACCAGATGTCGTTAAGGTTAAAAGGGACAAAACATAAAAACAAAAACAAAGGAAAACCGGCCCGGGTTCAAGTCCTCTCCAGCTTTATCAAGATCAATCAGACCCAATCTTGTCTTCCAGGATCTCGAGGGCCGGAGGGGAGATCTCCCAGCAGACAGATGGCAGCCCAGTAGGGTTACCTGCTTCGAGAGGAGAGAGGAAACCTAGAGGGTTTTGAGGAGCACCCTGGGGAAGGTCATAGCAGGCTTCCCAGAGTATGCTCTGAGCTGGATGGTGAAGGAAAAAACCGTGAAAAGGAGCTGGACCAGAAGCTGGTGATGCAGGATGAAGATAACACCGGGGCGTCTCAGAGAGCTTCGTGCATACAGCTTAAAAACGAGATCCTGACACTGTTTGGCTTGGGACAGGCTGGTGAGACTTCAGGGAAAAGTTCCATCTCTTCTCTGAAGGATTACCTGGTTATGGGATTCGACAGTGGACTCGCAGGTGGAACCAAAGGGATTTGGCTTTTCACGGCCATAGCAGCTGATAGTAGCCTGGGCCAAATGTCTGCAGGGCTCTGCGCTCTGTCTGGGCATCCTTCCCTTGAATACTCCCAGTTGCCCTGTGAGGAAGGTGCTATTGATCCTGTTTTGCAGAGAAGGAAACTAAGATTCAGAGAGATTAGGCAACTTGCATAAGGTTACAGAGAGCTAGAATTTAAACCCAGGTATGTCTAACTTCCAAGCTGGGGCTCTCTTTAGGAAATTCTCGTGTGTGGGAACCAGCTCACAGTGTGGGAAAAGGAGCTCCCCAAACAGGTCAGAAGCAGGACCATTACTCTTGGGGTTTTGTGGGTGACCTTGGCACTGGGTGGACATCAGAGCTGGTGCCTTGGGCATTATTTCCTCTGTTTGAAAGATGAAGAAGCTGAAGCCTGATAGCAGAAATGCCACTGAAGCTCCTGGGCACCCTAGGAATCAGGATGCTGCACATGGCTGGAGGGGCTGCATCCCCAGGCCCAAGTCCCAGATCTGCGGCCTCATCAGCCCCATGGAATGGGAACAGGGAAGGGCCAGGCCAGGCTCCCCCAGATTGCGGGCTAGAAGCCTGGCAGTGAGGCTGGTGACAGGACCCTGGCCCCAGGGTGCAAACCCTCGTTTAGGCCCAGATGGGCGAATTCCAGCCTTTGAAATCCATCCACTCCAGCTTTGAATTTTGCCTCCAGCATGTCCCAGCACTGCATGACTTGGGGCAAGTCAGGCTCCTCCTGGAGCCTCATCTACGGAATGGGGATGATTCCTGCCTCATGCAGTTGCTGTAAGGAGTCTACGAGAGGATGACGTAGTGACACCCCTGGCACAGTACTTGTCACTTAGTCAGGGCTCTGTGATCAGCAGCTGTTATGATTGCAACAATTTATCATGTGTCTGTTTTCTCACCTGGACCAGTGTGGGACAGTAATCCCTGTCAACCTGACTTCAAGGACAAGGTGTCACCCATGTGAGCTGTGGAGTCAATTCAGATGGCACTTCCATCCCTCACAGGCCAGCCCAGCCCTGCAGACATATCTAGCCAGACACATCTAGTTCCTAGGGCCAGGGGAAGCTGGGCGACAGCCTGAATCCACCAATGATCAGCTCAGTCCAGTCAAATTCAGTGGGCCCAGCAGGTACTTAAGTGTGTGTCTGTATGTTGAGGGGGAGGGTGAAGGCCAGCCCAGGGATTCTTCCTCAATGCAGGCTGCTGCCCAGAGCAGGTAGGCAGGCAGGTGCGGGGTGGGGGTGAGGATGTCCTAGGCCACTGGAGACGAGCTATCGGCTTCGAGAACAAGACCCCCAGAGATAGTGGTGGGTCGGGGCTAGAGTTGAATCTCCTGTTTTTAGTGGTTCAAGCTCTGGTTCTTCCTAGCCCTACAAGGGGAAGAGGGGCCTGGGGAAGCCTCATGTACAAAAGGGCCTAGGTCTCAGCTTGCCACCCCATCCTGGCATGACCCCCGCACCGCTGAGTTCTGGAGGGAATGGGGGTGTGCTGGGTCTGCTCTGCAGCTTCGTCCCACCTCATCTACTGACAGGACATGGGCTGAAGGCTGGGTGTGGATGAACGGAGCTGAAGGGAGGTTGCCTGGGGCACTAAGCTTGGTGATGAGAAGGCAAGCGAAGAAGAAGGCTTGAGGCCCTGGCCGGGTGGCTCAGCTGGTTAGACCATCATCCCAATGTGCCAAGGTTTCAGGTTTGATATCGTGTGTGGGTCAGGAACATACAAGAATCAACGAATGAATGCTTAAGTAAGTGGAACAACAAACTGATGTTTTTTACTAAAAAAAAAGCCCTTTTTTAAATTTTATTTTTTTAATTTATTTTTTAGAGAGAGGGGAAGAGAGGGAGAAAGAGAAGGAGGGAAATATCAATGCGTGGTTGCCTCTCACATGGCCCTCATGGGGGATCTGGCCCACAACCTAGGCATGTGCCCTGACTGGGAATCAAAGCAGCAACTCTTTGCTTCGAAGCTTGAGCTCAGTCCATTGAGCTACACCAGCCAGGGCTAAAACAAACAAACAAAAAAACCCTTTTAAAAAAAGAAAAGGCTTACTGGGGAAGAGGGGCAGCTCTTGTGACCTCCTTCCCCAGGCCCCCGGTGCCACAACAGTTTCATACACCCCCAATGAGGCAGAGGCCCGCTTCGGAGGCTTCTCTTGGCTGCTTCTCCACTGGAGGGTAGTCACCTACAAGCTCCTCTGCAAGGAGTTCCTACTCCTCGTCGTCCTGTGTGCTCTGCTCAGCATCGCCCACCGGTGCCAGGGCGAGGTCTCAGGGTTGGTCTGTGGGAGACTAGGCTGCCCACCTCCCTCTAACCCAGGCCTGCACCTGACCTTTCCCCAGGCTACTGCTGACCCAGGAACAAGGCATGTGCATGCTCGGGTGGCCTGATAATGCAACCACTCTGCAGACCTCATCCCCTTATCCTTGGTCCCAGATAAGGCTCCCTTTAGTTCTTCCTGGTATCATCCCTACTGTCTTCCCTGACCTGTGGGTTTGGCTGATAGCTCTGTGGGTCAGAATTACTCCAGCCGCACAGCCTGGAGGTCAGCCAGGGCAGACAGGCCCAGAGGGGATGGGAGTTGCGTGTCAAGTCCAGGACTTCCTGGGGCTAGGACTCGCCTACCACTTGCTGGACCCTCACCCTAGACAAGGCCCAAGCCACCTGCTGGCTGGTGTCACCAACCTCTGGGTACTGGAGGGGAGCTGGAAAGAGATGACACCTCAGCCTCATCCTCATGGAAGCAAGGCTCAGAGTCCACCCTTACTCGACTTTGAATGACCACTTCTCTACCTGAGAAGAGTTGCATTCCTTCCTCTTTGTATATCATACTGGGTCCATAAGAAGGGGTTATCTTCCTGACAGCGAGTCAGGGCACTGGAGCTAAATGTGTCCTTCCCTCTGCCTTGGTTCACCGTGGCCTGGACCTGGCGCTCCGGCTGAGTGGCAGAGTGCACTGACTCCCAGGCCTTCCATCTCCCCTTCCCATCCCCCCTACCCTTGGGGGCAAGCAGGTTCCTATACCTTGGTGGCAAACTGCTGGTGGGTGCAGTATACAAACATCCCACTGCCTGACCAGCTGATGGGCATCATCTCGGCCACGGTGCACAGCCTGGACCAGCGTGGCTGCCAGCCTCGCCACACCCTTGTCTGCTGTGCCGCCCACCCCCCCAGCAGCAGTGCTCCTGCTGCACTCTGCCAGCACCCAGGTGCTCAAGTGTTTCCCCACCATGGAGTGAATGGTGGTGGGTGCAGGTGCCTCACATGCCTCGAGGGAGGGGAGGTCTGACCCCCAGGGGGAGCTCCAGGGCCCCAGCTTTTACAGGCAGAGTCTGTTCCCCACTTGCTTTATCTCTGCAAGTTCCTCGTCTCAGGAAGCGAGGAAAAAGTTTGAGAGCCTGAAATCTGACTTCAACAAGTATTGGGTCCCCCATACCTGGCTCACCAACCTGGCATCCGGGGCCTAGAAGGATGGGCAAATCCGTGATGGCACCGCTCTCTGCCTGCTCCTGGGAGTGAGTCGGCCCAGGAGCAGGCCCATCTGCCTTCCTTCCCCTAGCTTTGCAAACTGGAATCATAATTTTAATCCTTAACACTTACATGGTACCAACGATGTACTGCATGTTGTTGGAAGCACTGTGTTATTATTAACACATTTAACCCTCGCAATCCTTGAGATGGGCACTATTATTACCACTCCCCTTTTAAGAATGAGGAAACTGAGGCACAGAGTGGAAAAAAAATTTGCCCAAGTCACACAGATAATTAGGGAAGCTGGAAGTCATTCTCAAACATTCTGGCTCCAGGTTCTGCACTTACAGTTATTTTGCTAAACTGCTTTCCATCACAGGCATCCCAGCCTGGTTACACCTCTGAGAACAGAATGAGCCTCCAGGCCAGGCCAGGCCTTGTTTGTGCTGGGCTCCCCTGTTCTTTCCCATCGTCCATCGTCCATTCTTCACTTTCACTGACTTTCTCTTCCTGCTCTTCCACCGGGAGCTGAACAAGCACGGAGCCGAGCCCAGCACCCCTCTTGTCTGCCCCCAAGTGACTGCCTCTCACCTCCCAGTCCCCGTGAGACACTGAGAAGAATCAGAGATGGTACCTGCCCTGGGGCAGGTCAGTCTAGTGAGGCACCCAACAGCCAAGGGCTCATCCTCGAAGCCTCCCTAGACACCCATGAAGGGGACCCCATTCTCTCTGGTGCTGCTGCATCTTGCTACATGTTTTCATTGTCTGTGAGACCCCCCCACACCCCTCCACAGACCATGAGGGGCGGGGATTGCATTTCTCTCCCACTCAGCCAGGGTTCCCCTTCTCCAGGTGGTAACCACAGAAATATACTCCTTCTTTGCCCTCTCCCTGGTGGGCCGCCAGTTTGTGGAGTCAGAGGCAGGCCCTGCCAAACCTTGGGAGCCTCTGGAGCCTGGCCAGGAGCCAGGGCCAGTGCTCCGACACCTGGACATGTGTGTGTCTCTCATCACTTTGCTGCAGTTCTTCCTCTATGCTGGTGGGCACGTAGTTAGTTATGCCAGCGTGCTCTGCAGAGACATGCACCCAGGGCCCATCCCAACTTTGGGGACAGAGAATAGGGGAGAAGACTGTCTTACAGCCTGCTGGTCGCTGAACAGATCATCAACCTCTTTGATGAGGATGACGATGAATCTGAAACCGATCAGCTCATTGACCGCAACTTGCAGGTGAGCAGGGGCCTGGGGCAGCGCCCCATCGTGGGGGAGAGGATCTCTGTGACTCACGGCCCACTCCAAGTGTCCCTGCTCCCTGTGGTTGAAACTGCCTCCTACACAGAAGGACCTGTACAGGGAAGGAGGCTCGGCGCATGGCCCAATCGGTGAGGCCTTTCTTCCTAGGATCCACTTTCAAATTGCTGTGAGTGGCCGTCGCTGGAGGAGGCAGGACTTGAACCAGCAAGCGATCCACAGGTCCCCGCCCACTCTTCGGAAAGCCAATGACTCCGTCCCTCCCACCCTCCCTCTGGAGAACTGGAGCACCTGGCAGACCCGCCCGGAAGCCCGTTTGTCCGGCTCTGCCACCCGGAGCGTGGGCGGCGACCCCCGCCAGATCCCGCACGCGGATGCACCCCCTGGCTTGGCTTTGAGGGTCCCAGCTGCGTAGCGTCCTGACCCCGACGTCAGCCTCCAGAACTTCGGCGGCTCGCGAGGACCTCCCCGGACCCCTTGTCTGCTGCACTCCCGGCCGAGGAGGGCAGCGACCACCAGGAGGTGGCGGGTTCAGGGACCAGGCCCAGGGGCCCTGAGCAGAGGCAGCCAGGCCAGGCTGTCCTGCCTGCCTCTCCCAGCCCCGATCCCACCTGCTCCCGCCCCTCGCGGGCCGCTTCGTGGGCAGTGCCTGTCCAGCGTCCCCGCTGCAGTAGAGCGGCACTTCCTGTTTGCTACGAGCCGTTAAGGGACGGATTTGAAAAAGGAAGATGGCGGGAAGGCCTGAGCCAAGGCTGGGAATGTATCCGCCTTGGCGGGAGAAGGTAAAATGGTTTGGGGAAGTGAGGCTGGAAGAGGACATGGGGTGAGGTAGAGGACTGCGGCCCCGGTGCGGGTCATTTACTCGGCGGTGGAGGGCTAGGCCTGTCCGCAGACTGGAGGGAGCCATGGGCATTACTGAAGGCTTGTCAAGTTCTAGGTGCCACGCCAGGGTTTCTGATTCGTTAGGTCTGGACTGGAGCTCAAGGATCACAGTTTGAATCATACATAAGGGGTTCAGAATATACCTTATCCTGATAACCTTACTCGGGAAGAGGGATCAAAGTGTGCGTGTGGACAGTTTTATGTGTAATATTCGGTTTTTTACTTATAACGAGAATATATTACTTGCACAGTCACAATTGTTTACAGTTGAATTGGTGTCCCAGATGGTGAGATAAGGGTCTGGGAACCCGCCTGGACGCTGATTAAACTGGGATGTGAGGGCAGTTAGCCACACCCCACCCAGGCTAGACTTTTTCACTCCCTCCAACCCCACACGGCATGGGGTATGGATGAGAAGGGCTGAAGGCTGCAGTCCGAATCCGTGGTGGGATACAGTGCTGGTGGGAAGAGAACCTTCTGAAAAATAGGTCAGGGCACTAGATGGACCCATTGCTGAACTGAGCACCTCTAAGGGCCCTGTCTTCTGAGCTCAGTCTCCACTAAAGAAATTGGTGAATGTCAAAAATGAACATAAGGTGAAAGGATGACAAATGCCAGGACTCGGAAGGCAGGAGTGGTTAGGTGGAGGCTGAGTGCAGCCGCTGGCATTTGTCAGTGGACTGGATTATGATACTGGTTCCTCTGCTGGGTGAGCACGGGGTATTGGGCATTTCAAAGCCTTTCAAGGGGCCAAATCTGCATGTGGACAATAGCACCTCTCCTGCAGCCCAGGCAGGTACCCAGACCTGGAATAAAGCTCCCGACCTTTTGGATCTGCAAGACAATGCCCAACCCGCTGAACCACAGCAGACCTGGCTAAAAGGACCAACTTTAGATGCAACATTACTTTGGTCAAGGTCCATTCAACACCCCAACACTGGGACCCCCAATACCATCTGCTTGGCCTACATGCCACATCCCTGCCCCCACTTTGGGGTGAGAAATGGTCCACCTAGTACCTTATCACACTCCATGTAACGTGCACCTACGTTTTTGGCCCAAACTTTCAGGGAGACAAACCCTTCATTTTAAATTTTGTTCAGTTATTTACGCGTTTTTTGTGTCACAAAGGAATTTTAGGATCTTTGAAGATATTATGGTACGAGAAATTTTATGTAACATAACTACAAAACATACAAGAAATTTTAGGTACCAGTAAACGACCCACATGTAATACATATTCTTACTTTTCCCTCAAAAATTTGGGCAAAAAGGTGTGCGATATACACGGCAAAATCCGGTATATTAAGGCACAGCCTACCTAACAATGGGCCGGACCTTCGGGAAGGAGGGTCCTCTGCAGCACACTGATCAAGCATTCACACAACACAGACAACACAACACAGAGCACCTTTATTAGAGGAATCTGGTGTTTGGTTTTTTTTTTTTTAAATGGAACAGGATTTATTTCCCTTTCCTGGCCTTAATTTTCCTCAGATAGAACTCCAGCTCCTTGCCTTCTAGCACGTAGCCATCTGCTCGGCCACACTGGCCTGGTCTTGAAGCGATGCATGCTGCAAGAGAGTATAGGGTCCTTAGCAAAACAATAATAATCCAGCCCTACCCATACCCATGTGCCCTTAAAAAAACCAAACCTCACTGGTTCAGGGCACCCTGGGGGCAGGTATGAAACCTGTTGTCTCCTCAGATATACTTTATCGTCACTTTGAATCAGTAGCAGAACTGGACCAAGTTTTCATCACCGAGACAGCCCCCAGCCTACACACCAACCTCTCAAAATACTGCTGCAGAAACTCAGGCAGATGCCCATTATCCATATTCTAGCTTCACACTGATGGGCTGACCTAACGTAGATGTGAATTTGTATACTGGTATCACTAAGCTGTCACATGGCTGGGGGTCGCAGGGACGAAGTACGGGTAAAATGTAGAGGGCACACTGTACCGTGTCACCTCCCCACCCCCCAACCCAACAGCCATCTCACCAAGAAGCTTGCCCTGCTGGAACTGCTCCTCCAGAAGACTGCTGATTTTGGCGTTCTTTTTCCTTTCATCATACTTCTTCTGAATTTTCTTTGATCGTTTTTTGTTTAAAATCTCTTCCTCTTCAGGAGTCTGAATAAAGGAGACAGATGGTTAGCTGGGAGCCCTCAAATCCTAGCTTAGGAAGGAATAGCACCACAGCCTCAAACCCTGCACATCCCAACTCCTGCTGCCTTCCTCAGCACTAAAGGCTTTCATCTCTCTCCCTTCAGTAGCAGAACTGGACAGAATTTCATCACAAGAAGGCTGGAATCAGGTTGGCCTCCCCCCAACCTCTACAGGGAGTCTCCCCAAATACGCACCAGCTTGGCCCCCTTCTTGCGGCCCAGGGGCAGTGCATAGTGGGACTCGTACCACTGTCGGTATGGTGTGCTGTCAATGAGCACGATGCAGTTCTTTACTAGGGTCTTGGTTCGGACCAGTTCGTTGTTGGATGCATTGTAGACGACATCAATAATCCTTGTTTTGCGCGTACAACCTGTTCACAGAAATTCAGAATCAAGCGGTCTGAACCAGAGGCCAACTGGCCTGGCCTTCACCCCACCACACTAACCGTAACAGGGCCTCCTCTAAGCCTTTACCCAGCCACAGGGCATCACCTCATCTTTCCAGAGGTGGCTGACAGCCACACATTCACCATCTCTAGATTCAGCCCCTTTCCCTGGTTACAACCTTCAGGTTGTTTGAAGAAGCTTCAGTTTCTCAGTGGAGACCATGAACCTTCCTGCCAAAAGCCCTTACTGAAACTCAACAGGGTTTAGGTGCTGAGTTCCCACCCACTGCCACGGGGGCCTCACGCACACTCTGAGCCCCAGGAGAAGTTGCCCACGTCCAGCCTCAAGGCTCGGTACTTCTTGTTGCCTCCTCGCACCCGAACTGTGTGTATGCGCCGGGGGCCAATCTAGGAAACACAAGGAGAGAGGAACTAGGTTATGAGGGAGAGTACCACAAGAGAAAAGGGAACCTGGGCTAGGTGGAGGAAACAGTCAGTGTAACTATGACAAGTCCTAGCATTGGCACGTGGCACATAGGTGACCAAGACGGCCACACCACGCACGCCTAAGGATGTTTTTTTCATCATTCTGGTTACCTCCAAGAGGGGGACGGACACTAAACAAAACTTGGTTTCAAACACTATAAATCAAGTGTTCACCCACCAAAGACCCCAGATTTCTGCCTATAATTTGCGGACCCCACGCCCTCCAGACGCCCTTCAATCCCAACACACACAGCACGTCTCCCCGCAGTCTCTTTAGTACTCGCCGGGGAGGGGATCGGGAAGAGGCGACTCAGTCCCCGAACATCCCTGAACCCCGCAGAGATTCAACAGCCACGCGCAGAGCAGCACCACGGAGACCAGTGGCAGGGGGAACCTCCGGAGGGTGAAGCACCCGCACGCACCTTAGTGTTGGCTGCAGGGCGCCCCAGCTCATATTTTCGCTTCTTGTGGTAGGGCTTCCTCTTGCCCCCGGTCTTGCGGCGCTTGTGCCAGTTGTCCCGAGAGATGCCTGTATGAGGGATCAGGGACCGAGGCTTTAACCACTGGGACGAGGGGGGCGGCCCTTACCAGGTCCAGACCCCGGCGCTGGACTGGCCGCACGCTCAGTTCTCCAAGGTTGGCCTCCCCACTGAGCACTCGGGGGTTTGCAGCAGTACTAAGGGTGTCATCATACGCGTGCTGGCCAGCCCGCGCCCTTTAACACGGCAGCCATGTTGGTGACGCCGGCCGTCCCGGCTCGGGCCCTCCTACGGGCTCCAGCGCCAGCCTCGGCAGCTCAAACGCAAGCACAACCATTCTCATGGCTGTTCGTTGCTGAGGATCGGGGCGCTGACTCTGCTAACTTGGCTGCGAGGCACGATGGTGCCGGATTGAGCTCGCTTCTCTACCATGGCCCCAACACAAAGCGAAACTCACCCATGGCTTGGCGCCGGCTGGAAAGAAAGAACGCAGGGCGTCACGGTCCCGTTTGTAAAACGCAGTCCCGCCCTACACGTTGAAAGTGCCGTTCAGTTACGACGTTTTTTGCGACCACGGCGTTGAGACGCTTACAGTGACTAGAGTTTGCGGCCGCGCGGGGGCCCCCTGGCTTGAAAAGCTGTTCTGAGCTCTGAAATCCGAGCGAAAACTTGTGTTGGGAAGTGCTGTGCGAGGTTTGCTGGAGGTTGAAGGCTCATCTGGGGCACAGTCAAGGGGAAGTAGCCTGGCTTTGTTTATCTTGTGAAAAGACTCGTTTTAGAAGCTTTTTCAGTGGTCCTGGATGAGAGACGTGGATGCGGATGCGGTGGAAGAGGGTGAAAGGCAGTAGAAATGTAAGAATTTGGTGAGAAATTAGATGTAGGAGTTTAAGGAGAGGAAGGTATGTCAAGGATGTCCAGTAACTCAGTTACCAATTGGATGAATATTGGGGCCATTTTTACGGAAGCGGGGTGGGTAGGCCAAGGTAAGGAGCTGTGCTGGACATGTTTTGAGATCTTGGTGACTCGTGTAAGTAGGAATGAGAATGAGAATGTTGAGGCCCAAGAAAAGCCATCCCCAAACAATCACATAATGGCATATTGGTTACTTTAATTAAAGTTACTTGAGCCCTGGCTGGTGTGGCTCAGTGGATTGAGCGCGAGCTTGCAAACCAAAGGGTCTCTGGTTCGATTTCTAGTCCAGGGACATGCCTGGGTTGCCGGCCAAGTGCCCACCCAGTAGGGGGCGCAAGAGAGGCAACCTCACATTGATGTTTCTCCTCTCAATAAATAAATAGAATCTTAAAAAAAGAAAATAAAGTTACTCGATAAGCAGAAGAGCACCTTGACTTTCCCTCGAATGCAGGAAAGTCCCATGTGAAAGGTGTCCTCCCTGCACCTGAAAGGCGCCGGTTATTGATAGAGTTTACAGCTCAGAGCCAAACAGTCTGTGTAAATACCATCCAAGAGTAGCTTAGCCCTAACTTCCTTTGTCCTGTCAGTTTCTCACAAATTTATATCTAATGTTAAAAGATGCCTGGCTTGATCATTTGTCGGAGCCTCATTTTATTATCTGAATGTCATATTGTGATTCTCCCATGTGCACATGTTAAATTACTTTTTCTCCTATTAATCTAGCCTTATATCAATTTCATTTTTTTGTTGTTAGTCCAGCCATAAGATGTAAGAAGATGAAAGAGGGGAGTTCTCCCTGTCCCTGACAACAGGCAGCTGAATGTTCATGTTGTTTATCCTTATAAGATATCTGGACATACATTATTTTTGGGTTTCATTGGTTATGTAAATGGTAATTAATGCTACCAGTATGAATGTAATCTATGGAAACAGCATAAGGCAAACTTCCTATAAAGGGTAAATAGGTTTTGTGGGCTGCAGGGTCTGTGTCACAGCCATAGACAAAGGTAAACCAATGGATATGGCTGTGCTCCAATAAAACTTTATGGATACTGGGATTTGTTATGAAATATGCTTTTGAATTTTTTTTCAAACACAAACATAAAAACCACCCAGTTCATGGGCCCAGTCAATGCACAGCAATGTGCCAAATTATACCATAAAGAAATGCAAGAAGAACCCTGGCTGGTATAGCTCAGTGGATTGGGCATGGGCCTGTGAACCAAAGAGTCCCCAGTTCAGTTCCCAGTCAGGCCACATGTCTGGGTTGTGGGCCAGATCCCCAGTTGGGGGTGCATGAGATGCAACCACACATTGATGTTTCCCTCTCCTTCCCTTCCTCTCTCTAAAATTAAGTAAATAAAATATTTTTTTGAAAAGGTTATGCAAGTAGAAAAACAAACTAGAAATATAAGGAGAAGGCCTAGGCCCAAGGTGTGAGGAATGGCAACATTTAAGTCCAGATAGAGAAAAGAAGCCAAAAGGAGCAATTCGTGTGACAGTACAGGGTGAGGGTCATGTCATGGTCTTAGGCCCCTGTGATGTCTAGTTAAAAGGAAGACCACCTTGGCTGTGTGGCTCAGGTGGGCATCATTGCTGGTTCAATTCCCGGTCGGAGCTCGTGTGGGTACACTCCCCAGTCGGGGTGCGTACAAGTGGCAACTGGTCAACGTTTTTCTCCCTCCCCCCCTTCTCTAAAAATAAATCTCTTTTTAAAAAGGAACACTAAAAGCGATTGTTGGATGATTGAGTGTCATTGGCAAGAGTAGTTTCTGTGCAATGGAGTGAACAAAAATGTGATTAGTTTTTTTCAAAAACTTGAAATGGGGAAATTAAAAATGAGTACATGTAGATAATGTTTTGAGAAGTTTAAAGAGGAGGAGAAAATTATGGTGACGGCTGAAAAGGAACACAGAGCGGAGGGCAGTTTTTTAAAGCAATAAATTGCCTGACAAATAGGCCCTTTTACTTCCAGATCCTACCCCATTCATTGGAAGGGATTCTCCTAACGTTATCCCTTCTTTCTTCTGTGTCTTCAGCCTTCTCCTGGCTTTCCGGCACATTTGTAATACAATCTAAATTTCTTACCAGGGGCTGGGAGACCCAGGAATCGGGGCTGTGTGACTCCATGTCATCCTGGAGAGAACCTCTCTCCTGCCCCTCTCTGACACCCTAGCTGGCCACCATTATGTTTGCTCTGAGACCTAATATGAACACTGATCATATTAGGCCTTTGGCCCTTTTCTCATTAGTCACCTTAAAAATTTTTCTCCCCATCACCCACATTTTAATCAGGACACAGTTATAAACCTTCATCACCCACATTCTAATCAGGACACAGTTATAAACCTGGTATATAAAAACAGGTTTCTTACCATCCATAGCCTAAAATCTGATTATGTCCTGTGTTATTCATTAGAAAACAAATCCTCTTTAACCTTCTCTAAATTTTGCTTTCTGAATGTTTCCTTTGCCTTCTAACAGAAACCTGATTCTCAGAGGACTTTTCCTTGTCGGCCCCCTCAAGTGGAGCAGGACGACACTGCAGTTCCCCAGATGTGGGACAGGTGTGCTTCTCGGCCTTCATTGACAATGAAGGGTCGTGAATTGGGGGTGAAAGCTAATGGGCACGGGGTTTCTTTTTGGGTGGTAAAAACATTCTTTTTTTTTATTTTTAAGAAATATTTTATGTATTTATCTTTAGAGGGGAAGGGAAGGAGAGAGGGAGAGAAACATCAATGTATGGTTGCCTCTTGTGCATTCCCTGCTGGGAACTGGCCTGCAACCCAGGCATGTGCCCCGACTGGGAATCAAATCGAGATCCTTTGGCTCGCAGGCCTGTGCTCAATCCACTAATCTACACCAGCCGGGGCAAAACATTCTTTTTTAAAAATATATTTTATTGATTATGCTATTACAATTGTCCCATTCCTCCCTTCATTCCCCTCCCCGCCTGCACACCCCTCTCCCCACATTTCCCCCCTTTAATTCATGTTCATATGTCATAAGTTCTTTAGCTTCTACAGTTCCCACACTACTCTTGCCCTGCCCCATCTATTCTCTCCCCACTGCCTATACTACTTATTCTCTGTACCTTCTCTCCCCTTCTCCTTCTCCCACTCCCCTCTTGCTAACCCTCCATGTGATCTGCATGTCTGTGGCTCCACTCCTGATCTAGCTGTCCACTTAGTTTGTTTTTGTTTTAGGTGTGGTTCTTAATAACTGTGAGTTTGCTGTCCTTTCGCTGTTCATCTTTTGTATCTTCTTTTTCTTAGATAAGTCCCTTTAACATTTCATGAAATAAGGGCTTGGTGATGAACTCCTTTAACTTGACCTTATCTGAGAAGTACTTTATCTGTCCTTCCATTCTAAATGAAAGCTTTGCTGGATAGAGCAGTCTTGGATGTAGATCCTTGCCTTTCATGACTTGGAATACTTCTTTCCAGCCCCTTCTTGCCTGTAAGGTCTCTTTTGAGAAATCAGCTGACAGTCTGATGGGAACTTCTTTGTAGGTAACTGTCCCCTTATCTCATGCTGCTTCTAGGATTCTCTCCTTCATTTTAATCTTGGCTAATGTAACTATAATATGCCTTGGTGTATTCCTCCTTGGGTCTAACTTCTTTGGGACTCTCTGAGCTTCCTGGACTTCCTGGAAGTCTATTTCTTTTTCCAGATTGGGGGAGTTCTTTATTATTTGTCAAATAAGTTTTTCACTTGTTGCTGTTCCTCTTCCCCTTCTGGTACCCCAGTAATTCATATGTTGGGACGTTTAAAGATGTCCTGGAGGTTCCTAAGCCTCTCCTCATTTTTTGAAATTCTTGTTTCTTCGTTCTTTTCTGTTTGGTTGTTTCTTTCTTCCTTCTGGTCCCCTCCATTGATTTGAGTCCCAGTTTTCTTTCCATCACTGTTGGTTTCCTGTGTATCTTCCTTCATTTCACTTAGCATAGCCTTCATTTTTTCATCTAAAATGAGACCAAAATCAACCAGTTCTGTGATCATCCTGATCATCTGTGTTTTGAACTGTGCATCTGATAGGTTGGCTGTCTCTTGGTCACTTAGAAGTATTGGCTCTGGGGCTTTGATCTGTTTTGTTTCAGCCATAATGTTTTGGTCTTGTCGTGCCTGTTTTGTATGAGGGGCAGAGCCTTAGGTGTTCACCAGGGTGGGGCAACCCAGTTGCTGGGTTGTGATGCTGTATGTGGGGGTAGGGTCAGAGGGGAAGTAATGGTACTTGTTCCATGCTCTCTCTCGGATTTTAGTCCACTCTGCCGCTCCCCACAAGCAAATTGGGCCCTTCTGGTGCTGGTTCCTCGTGGGTGGGCTTGTGTACATTCAAGGACCCTGTGGGTCTCTCTAATGATGTCTCATGAGGCTGGGATCTTCTCCAGCACCTCAACCCCAAAAGTTTTTCCAGTTGGTGATTTCAGGCTTTAATCCCTGTCGCTGGGGCCCTGGGTCGCACAGTCTGTCTCATGGCCCTTTTTTTTTTGACTGGTTTACCTGCGCGCAAATGTGTGTCCAAGGTCAGCCAACCGCCTTGCATGCCTTGTTTCCTCCCCGCACCCAGTTCTGCCAACCACCACCTTTTCCTGCCAGAACTCCTCTCCACCGGCTGCCGATTCCACCCCTCTTACTGGTCTGGATGAACGGTTGTCGTTGGACTTCCGTAAAGTTCTATTTTCTGTCTGTTTTGGTTGTGTTTTTGTTTCTAAATCTTTGTTGTCCTTAAATTTGGTTGCGTGAGGAGGTATAGCATTTCCACCTACGCCTCCATCTTGGCCCGATAAAAACATTCTTGAATTAGTGGTGATGGTTGCCCGGCTAAAGATTTTATTTATTTTTAGAGAGAAGGGAAGAGAGGGAGAAAGAGAGAAACATTGATGTGTGATGTACTGGTTGCCACTTGGCACGCCCCCAAGGGGGGACCTAACCTATACCCCAGCGTGCGCCCTGGCCAGGAATCAAACCAGTGTGCAGAGCAGCACTCAATCCACTGAGCTGCACCAGCCGGGGCAGTTGCCCAATTAAGTGAGTAAGTACACTAAAAACTACTGAACTGTGCACTTTAAAAGAGTGAGACTTTTTTATTTTTAGAGAGAAGGGAAGGGAGGAAGACAGAGGGAAACATCAGTGTGCTGTTGCCTCTCATGTGCCTCCTGTTGGGGACCAGGCCCAAAACCCAGGCATGCGCCCTGACTGGGAATCACACCAGCGACCCTTGGGTTCGCAGGCCCCTGCTCAGTCCACTGAGCCACTCCAGCCAGGGCAAAAGGGTGAATCTTATGGTATGTGAATGGTATCTCAATAAAGCTATTATTTAAAAAAAAGAGCTCTGACATATTCCAGAAATAAAGGCCAGCATGGTTGGAGAACAGTGAGTGGTAGGGTGTATTCATTCATTCATTCATTCATTCATTCAAAAACATATATTGTGTGCTTATTCTTTGTTTTAGACATTGTTGATACAGTATTAAATATACCAAAAATCTTTGTCCTTATGTACTTAAATAGCTAGCACTTTTTTAATACATTGATTTATTATTCCACTCAGTTATGCATTCATTGGTTGATTCTTGTATGTGCCTTGACCAGGGATCTAACCCGAAACCTTGGCATATTTGGACAATGCTCCAACCAGCTGAGCTACCGGCCAGGGCCTAGCTAGCACTTCTTAAACGTGAACTTGTACTTACTGCTGTATGTGTATTAACTCAGTATTCATAACTCTACGAGCGTTATCCCCACTTCACAGGCAGCACTAAAGGTTAAACAACCCATGTCAGGTTCTGAGGTCACAGAGCTAGGGTCCCACCTTGTAGTGTAGCTTCACAAGCTGGGTTTTTAGCCACCAAACTGTTCTGCCCAAATTACATTCCCATTGGACCAATAGACAAGAGGTGATTGGGCAGGGCCTAATATGCCACAGTGGGGCATTCAGAATTTTTTTTTAACTTTTTTATTGATTATGCCATTACATTTGTTCTATTCCCCCCTCCACCCTGCATGCCCCTCCCCCACCATTTCCCCCTTTAGTTCATGAACACATGTCTCAAATTCTTTAGATTCTGTATTTCCCCTACTATTCTTACCCTCCCCCTATCTATTTTCTATCTACTGTCTATGCTTATTTTCTGTACCTTCTCCCCCCTTCTTCTCCTTCTCCCACTCCCCTGTTGCTAATCCTCCACGTGATCTTCATTTCTATGATTCACTCCTGATCCAGCTGTCCTCTTAATTTGCTTTTGTTTTACGTGTGGTTGTTAATAACTGTGAGTTTGCTGTCCTTTCACTGTTCATGTTTTTTTAACTTCTTTTTCTTAGGTAAATCCCTTTAACATTTCATATAATAAGGGCTTGGTGATGATGAACTCCTTGAATTTGGTCTTATCTGAGAAGCACTTTATCTGTCCTTCCATTCTAAATGAAAACTTTGCTGGATAGAGCAATCTTGGTTGTAGGTCTTTGGATTTCATGACTTGGAATACCTCTTTCCAGCCCCTTCTTGCCTGTAATGTCTCTTTTGAGAAATCCACTGACAGTCTGATGGGGACTCCTTTGTAGGTGACTGTCCCCTTATCTCTTGCTGCTTCTAGGATTCTCTCCAATTTAATCTTGGCTAATGTAACGATGATGTGCCTCGGTGTGTATCTTCTTGGGTCCAACTTCTTTGGGACTCTCTGAGCTTCCTGGACTTCCTGGAAGTCTATTTCCTCTGCCAGAATGGGGAAGTTCTCTTTTATTATTTGTTCAAATAAGGTTTCCACTCGTGACTCTTCCCCTTTTGGTACCCCTATAATTCAAATGTTGGAACGTTTAAAGATGTCCTGGAGGTTCCTAAGCCTCTCCTCATTTTTTTGAATTCTTGTTTCTTCATTCTTTTCTGTTTGGCCAGTATTTTCTTTCTTGTGGTCCACTCCATTGATTTGATTCCCAGACTCCTTTCCATTACTATTGGTATCCTTTGCATTACCATTCATTTCAATTAGTTTAGCTTTCATATGTTTCTCTAATTTGTGACTAAAATCAACCAGTTCTGTGAGGATCCTGATAACCAGTGTTTCGAACTGTGCATCTGAAAGTTTGGCTATTTCCTCATCACTTAGATTTATTGGCTCTGGGGCTCTGAGTTGTTCTTGAAGCCATTTTTGGTCTGTTTGCGCTGGTAAGTAAGAGGGGTGAAGCCTTAGTTGTTTACCAGGGCGGAGCCACCCAGGTCGCTGGTTTGTGACGCTGTGTGTGTGGGCGGGGTCAGAGAGGGAGCAATGGCGGTCCTCTCCGCTAGCCCAGTTTGTCCCGTCCCACCACTTGCCCCGGCCTGTTTATCCAAGCAGAACTGTCCGAGCCTGCTGCCCCGCGCCGTGCGGTCTCAATGCTAGCCTCTTCACTGGTTTATCTGCACGCAAATGCGCGACCTACCGCAGACAGCCAGCCGCGCCTCTTCCCTGTGTCTGCCCGTAGCTAGCCCACGATCCACGCCTTCAGCTGCTAGCACGCCACCAGGTCAGGGATCTTTTTGGTCAACTGGCTCTGCTGCTGGCTTCACCCCTCTTACCCGTTTAGCCGAGCATTTCGTCCTTTTTTCGGACTCCGTATTGTTGATTTTCTGTGTGGTCTGGTTGTGTTAATCGTTGTTAAAAATAGTTGTTCTTAGATTTGGTTGTGCAAGGAAGCAAGGTGGGTCCACCTACGCCTCCATCTTGGCGGGAGTCCGGCATTCAGAATTTTTAAGATTTTATTTTATGTATTTTTAAAGAGAGAGGGAGAGAGGAAGAGAAACATTGATATGGGAGTTACATCAATTGTTGCCTCTTGCCTACCCTCAACAGGGGGTCTGGCCTGCAACCCAGGCATGTGCCCTGACTGGGAATTGAACTGGTGACTTTATGGCGTGCAGGCTAGCACTCAATCCACTGAGCCACACCAGCAGGGGCTAGGAGTGGAGGGGGGGGCAATTCAGAATCTATCCGTTGTGCAAGGGGATGCTATTAAGGGGTTCCAAGCAGGGAATAACATAAGGATTTTTCTGACTGGTTGGGGAGGTCACTGGAGTTAAGAATTCAAACAGGAGGCCTGGCTGGTGTGGCTCAGTGGATTGAGCGCTGACCTGTGAATCAGAGGGTTGCTGGTTCAGTTCCCAGTCAGGGCACATGCCTGGGTTGAAATCCAGGTCCCCAGTGGCAGGTGCGAGAGGCAACCACATATTGATGTTTCTCTTCCTCTCTTTATCCCTCCCTTCCCCTCTTGAGTAAAAATAAATAAAATACTTAAAAAAAAAAAAAAGAATCCAGACAGGAGACCAGTTAGGGATTCGGATGGTCATCCAGGTGAGAAGGTAGTCAGGTGTGGGCTGGTGGCCTTCGTTCATCTTTTCACTCCTGTGAGGCCAGTAATGCTGGCCACACTTTACAGGTGAAGGGGAAATTAAGGTTATCTGGAAGCTTTAAAGTCCTTAGAGCTGGTGACATTTCTGTCAGACATCTGATTCAGCTAAATTTCTGAAATCAGGTCTTATATTTGGCTGTTGAATGGTACTTGAAATCCATGCATTCCCTCACCGAAAGGTCGAGAATACCGTTTCACACATGAAGTAGCCAAGGCGTAGAAGGCCAGAACTTGGACCTGTGGGACAGCCCTCTCTGAGTTTCTGCCCACGTGCCCCCAGCTCCCCACACATCTCCCGAGACCTTTCTAAAACACATTGGGTTGTGTGACTCTGAGACAAAAGGTCCTTTAGTGGCACACTGGTGACACTGAATATGGAGTCCTCTAGTCCCCAGACTGTCTGAACCCTGTTTGGTCCCTCAGTCTACCCAGGAAACTTCTTATATTTCAAGACCAAATTGAAATCCTTTTTTGCGTAGCAAGCCAAGTGCTTTCTTCTGTGTTCCCACAGAACCTTTTTTTTGGCAAGGGGCAAATCAAACCATTTTGAGGGTCAAAGGGCTGGGAAGACGAAGTCTGATGTCCTTGGCCCAGCTGGGATCTCCCCATCATCACAGCAGCTGAAAACCTCACAGAATCGAACATGCGCTGAGTGGACTGTAACTGACGGAGCACCATCTCCTTTCTGCTTACAGCTCCTGTTCCCAGGACGGGACCTGGGGCCCAGTGAGGTCACTAAACAAGACAGGCTGGGGTCTGCAACGTGTCACGTAAGCGCGGTGTGGCTCTGGGTAGAGCACGGAACCGCACTGCTCTACCGGCATTGCGGGAGGTGCAGTGTTCCTAGTGCCCGGGGGTTCAGGCACATCCCAGGCCCTTCCCACACACCACTCAAGAGACTGCTTTTCCCCCGTTCTTTATTGTTAGACACAATGTAAAAACAGAAAACAACAGGGATCCTCTTGGACCTCAAAAAAACAGCAAGAAAGAGGTTCTAGAAACTTCTAAAGTACAAGACATATTAGTGCCCAGACCAAGGGTGTGGATGGCAGGCCACAGCCAGCAGAGCTGGACTAAGGCTCCTTGCCTCTGCCCAGAGCCAGGACAACCACAGGGAGTTCTCCACCAGCGGCCAGCCCACACAGGAGGAATGCCGACCTAGGGAGAACTGTGCCACCAGCCTTCCCCGCTGGGAGAGAAGGGCCACACAGGACAGTTAAAAGTCCCATTCTCCCACCCTTGCTCCCTTCAAGGCTACGGTTGAGGAAAAGGAGTGCCCCACTCACTGATGCCCTCCCCGTCTGTCCTGGCCCTGATGCCCCAATACTTGGCATTTACCAAAGCCTGTTCCAGCTCAGAACCTGAGCCCAAAGTTCACTGGGGAGGGATTAGATGGTGAAAAGGCTGGCGTGAAACCAAGCATCTTTTATTTGCAGTCGTCACTGGGGCCGTTTCTTGCTGCTCATTTGTTTGCTGGCCTGCTCTTCCAGCTGCATGGCCAGGCGCAAGGCCTTGATGGTATCTGGAAGGAAGGGGGGGTGATGTACTCGGGGTTAGTCTCTGTGTCAGAGGCCCCATTCCCTCAGGGCAGAGCTGCCATCACCTACAGAGGCCCCATCCTGCCGTATCCCACCCAGCTGCACCCACCTTGCAGGGCTGAGAAGTGCTTGGCTTGCTGGGCCAGGGCAGACTCTGCCTTGTTCACAAAGGTCTCCAGGTCGTAGTCTGGCTGTTCAGTCATCTCGGAGAGCTCCAGCCAGCCTGGCCCTCGCTGCAACGGCACAGGGATGACCTTGTCAGTTCAAACAAGGACCAAACCAATTTAGCAAATCATTCCTGAGTCCCTGCTTCAAAGCAGACGCCTGGGTGAGAAGCCCATTCCTCTAGGCATGGCCCTCACCCTGCCTCCTGACTCTCTCCTGTAGAAGTACCCAGACTGAATTCATCCTCTTCCCTACCCCAAACTCCTTCCTGTCTCTTCATTTGTTTTATTGTATTTTCCCCCATTACCATTTAGTCCCCTTATCCCCACCTCTTATCCCTATTATGTCAAATGAATGCTATGCTCTGTCTTGAAGCCCAAGCCAGAAATCTGAGCAACAACTTAATTCTTCTACCTTTCTTGTCCCCAAATCCTACCAAGTCCACCCTTTACATGGTTCTTGAATCTTTTGCCCTTACCGCAGTCCCATGGCCAATGCCACACTCAGTCTAGGTACCAGCATCTCTAACGACCTCCCAATGGCCCTCAACTCCCAACTGCCTCTCTTCACTCTCCCCATGTCCCCAAACCAAACCACACTGTGGCTACAGCGACGCGACCGCGGCACCCCTCCACTTCCTCCAACGACATCCACTGCCCGCTGAACAGAGTCTGGGCCTCTGGTATGAACCATAAGGCCAGTTTTTTAAAAGATTATTTATTTATTTTTAGAGGGGGAAGAGAAACATTGATGCACAAGAGACACAATGATGGGTTGCCTCTGGCATGCCCCTAACTGGGGACCTGGCCTATAACCCAGGCATGTGCCCTGACTGGGAATCGAACCAGTGGCCCTTCAGTTTGAGGCCTAGTGAACCTAAATGACTTTCACAAGGAAGTCGGCTTGTAAATAGAAGAATCAGGATTGAGCAAGTCTTATTTTAGGGTCTACTATCCATACTTCATAGTTTTGGTCCTTGGCCTCAGTACAGGAGCTGGCATAGAGAACACACTCACTGAACACTCACCGAATAACAAGGTCCCTTCATATAAACCGCTTTCCAAAACCTCCAATCAGAAGCATGGTAACTTCCAGCCACAATGCAGACCCTTGGGTTTGTAGGCCGGCACTCAATCCACTAAGCCACACCAGCCAGAACTTGCCTCTCCTGCTTCCCCAAAGGTCTGCCTTCAGAATTCTGTAGTTTCCTTCCCACCAGGTAAGGGAGGAATGACCTCCCCCAAACCCAGAGGTAGGTAGACACACTGTGCCTCCTCACCCAACCAAAATTAAGGACAACAAAAATTTAGAAACAAAAAAACAACCAGGACTGACAGAAAATTAAACTGTACGGAAGTCTGACAACCATTCACCCAGACCAGTAAGAGGGGCAGAGGCGGTGGCCAGCAGAGAGGGGTCAAGGCAGGAAAAAGGTGGCTGGCGAACCTGGGTATACAGGTGGCCATGAGCAGACCCAGTGAGGGTGGCTGGCTGACTGCGGTCACACGTTTGAGCGCAGATAAACCAGATGAAAATGGGCAGCGAGACAGACTGTGCAACCCAGGGCCCCAGCGAAATTTCCCGGGGCGCCAGGAAATAAAGCCTAAAGGCACTGATTGAAAACACCTGTGGGGGATGAGGTGCCAGGAGACACTCCCAGCCTCAAAAGAGTTTGTTGGAGAGACCCTCAGAGTCCTAGAACGTACACAAGTCCACCCACCTGGGAACCAGCACCAGAACGGCCCAATTTGCTTGTGGGAAGCAGCAGAGGGGACCGAAATCAGAGAGCAGAGCAAGTGCCACTGTTCCTTCTCTGACCCCACCCCACATACGGCATCACAACCCAGCAACTGGTTTGCCCCGCCCTGGTGAGCACCTAAGGTTCCGCCTCTCACTACATAACAATAATGACCAGACCCAAACCAAACCAAACCAAACCAAACCAAAAGGCTCAAACGGAAGGACAAATCAAATTCCCAGAGCCAATATATCTAAGTGAAAAATAGCCAACCTATCAGATGTACAGTTCAAAACACTTGTGATCAGGATGCTCACAGAACTGGTTGATTTTGGTCACAAATTAGATGAAAGAATGAAGGCTACACTAAGTGAAATGAAGGAAGATGCACAGGGAACCAATAGTGATGGGAAGAAAACTGGGACTCAAATCAATGGAGTGGGCCAGAAGGAAGAAACAACCAGACAGAAAAGAATGAAGAAATAAGAATTCAAAAAAATGAGAGGCTTAGGAGGCTCCAGGACATCTTTAAACATTCCAACATCTGAATTACTGGGGTACCAGAAGGGGAAGAAGAAGAGCAACAAGTGGAAAACTTATTTGAACAAATAATAAAGGAGAACTTCTCCAATCTGGCAAAGGAAATAGACTTCCAGGAAGTCCAGGAAGCTCAGAGAATCTCAAAGAAATTGGACCCAAGGAGGAACACACTGAGGCATATTATAATTACATTACTCAAGTTTAAAATAAAGGAGAGAATTCTAGAAGCAGCAAGAGATAAAGGGACAGTCACCTACAAGAGTCCCCATCAGACTCAGCTGATTTCTCAAAAGAAACCTTACAGGCAAGAAGGGGCTGGAAAGAAGTATTCCAACTCATGAAAGGCAAGGATCTAAATCCAAGATTGCTCTAACTAGTAAAGCTTTCATTTAGAATGGAAGGGCAGATAAAAGTACTTCTCAGATAAGCTCAAGTTAAAGGAGTTCATCATCACCAAGCCCTTATTGTATGAAATGTTAAAGGGACTTACCTATGAAAAAGAAGGTTAAAAAAAATATGAATAGTAAAAAGACAGCAAAGTCACAGTTGTTAACAACCACACCTAAAAGCAAACTAAGCAAACAAAACCAGAACAGGAATAGAACCACAGAAATGCAGATCACATGGAGGGTTAGCAAGAGGGGAGTGGGGGGAGAAGAGAGGGGGAGAAGGTACAGAAAATAAGTAGCATAGGCAGTGGGGAGAGAATAGATGGGGGAGAGCAAGAGTAGTGTGGGAAATGTAGAAGCTAAAGAACTTATGACACATGGACATGTGTAAAGCAGGGGAATGTGGGTGGGAGGGGGTGTGCCAGGTGGAGGGGGATGAAGAGGGGGAAATGGGACAACTGTAACAGCATCATCAATAAAATATATTTAAAAAAAAAGAAGCATGACGAAGAGAGAGTAGTTCCAGCTAGAAGGACAGAGGAAAGCCTATGTGTGCCAGACTGAAAAAGGTGTGGTATTAGTTGCCTAAGAAGAGCAGGTAGACGAATAGGTGAAGAATTAGGGAATGCTGGGGTAGAGGATTGCCTCTTGCCATGCCGACGTGAACACCTGTGGGAGCAAAGCCCAGGTCGCATTCGAGGCACGGTGCTGAGTGCAGCTGCAGGTCTGGGCCAGGGTGGTATCTAGTCCCTCCCAGGCCAGGGCCAACTTCCCACCTGTATAATCTCCTTCAGCTCTTCCACAGCCCTCTCCTCGAGCTCCCTGATCTGGTTCATGGCCTCATTAAAGCCGGACATCTGGCAAGACAGTTCTTCTTCTTCTTCCTTGGAAAACTAAGGGGGCCGAAAGGAGAGATACAACAGTATGGCCCAGTTCCCATCTGAGCGAGCCATGGTTCTGTCCGGCTTGGCCCCACCCTGCCACTTACATTGTCTGCGGTCAGGGAGCTATTCGAGCTGGCTTCTGTCTCTTCTATTTCCATCTGAACTGGCTGCTCCCCAATGGGCCCACTGTGGGGGCTCAGCTCCTTGACCCTGAGGAAACAAGAAAGTCTCAGATTCCATAGCAACCTCCTTGGCTGTACCAACCATGCTGTACCACTTAAGACTGTCAGGCTTGAGGCTTCTAAGGGGATGGAGGAAGCAGCCTTTGCCTTTGGCCTAGAAAAAATCTGTCAAGCATGCTGACTCCCTACCGGGGCCTGGAGAGGTTTGGGGCAGACCTAGCATCATATCCGAACTCCTGAGCCTCAGATTCACTGAATCACAGAAGAGTAGACAGTAGGCACTTAACCCCACAGCCTCTTCCCTCTTTCATCTCTGCCATTCATTTCCCTACTCCCACACCCTGTTCCCTGCCCCACCTGGCCATAGATACTGGTACCTGTCTGCATATCTTAGTGTATTTAAAGTGTATTCACAGGAGCTTATGCCTGGTGAGATCATGGCAATCTGCAAAAGAGGGAATGGGTGGTTAAAGGTTGGGGACCATAGGGAAAGGGAGAGAGGTCGGGGACCAAGGGGAGAGGCTGCGAAGAGGAGTCTCTCCAACCAACTGACGTCCAGATGGTGTTGAAGGGAGAGCTCATTTAGCACCCATTCTGCGCAAGGCAACTTGCTCCATGGGTGCTGCAGATTAAAGCTCTTTAAAAATTGGTTTCTGCCCTGGCCAGGTGGCTCGGTTGGAGCATCATCCTGATATGCCAAGGTTATGAGTTTGACACCTAGTCAGAGTGCACACAAGAAGCAACCAATGAATACATAAGTAAGTGGAAAACCAAACTGGTGTCTCTCTTTCTCGTTGTTCTCCCTGTTCTTTCTTCTAAGTGTAATTTTAAAAAGTATAATTAGAAATCGATTCCCTGCCTTTAAAGGTACATCTTATTACCCCCTCCTTCTTTAGCTCTTTACTGACCCATTCCTCAAACCAAGGTCACACCTTTAGGCGCTGTGGCTCCTGCTGGAACCCTCAGTTGCCCAGGCTGGCTCAGAGATAATGTCTCAAGGAGAAGGGTTTAGATTTAGTCAGAAATCGCTATCTTCCCCAGCAGAGAGGGGAGAGGGTATTCCCTTGAGGGGAGGTACGGCAGACTCTACCTAGAAGGGCTTATGGTTAAAATAAGGAAGGGACAAAAAGCCATTCAAGGCTATGACCCTTTCTTTTCTTTTTTAGATTTTTATTTCTTTACTTTTAGAGAAAGAGGAAGGGAGAGAAAGAAACATTAATGTGTGGTTGCCTCTCACACACTCCCTAGTGGGGACCCAGCCAGAAACCCAGGGAATTGAACCGATGACCCTTTGGTTTGTAGGCCGGCACTCAATCCACTAAGCCACACCAGCCAGAACTTGCCTCTCCTGCTTCCCCAAAGGTCTGCCTTCAGAATTCTTACCTTTCCACCAGGTAAGGGAGGAATGACCTCCCCCAAACCCAGAGTGGCACAGACATACACTACAGGGAGTACATAGAGATAGTCAAAGAAGAGCTTGATACTGAAAGGCAGGGGGTAAAACTCAGTCAAGTTAGAGGGCAGAAACCCAGACAGCCAAGGGCACTGGGCCTCTGCTGAGGACAGGACTAAAAGCTCCCCTACTCACCATACAGGTCCTTGAGTTCTCCCCGATGAAGGAGTCCCGCAGCACCTGTGTCAGCTTGCTCTCTCGGAACGGGGTGTGAGCCTTGTTCTGTCCCAGGGCCCTGATGCACTCCTGTGGGGCAGCAGGTGCAGCTGAGGTCCCTTCCTTCCTCTCATGCTGCCCACTTCCTCCCTCCACCAGCTGTCCCCCAGACCAGCCCCCTCTAGCTAGCCCCTGCTACCTTCAGAGCCAGAAGACTTTTGTTGATTTCTGCGCCTTCCATTCGAGTCTGCCGGTCAGCACTGGAAGTGTCTGCACCTCGTTCATTCCCTGCCAGATCCACCAAAGAGAACTTGCCATGCACTCTCCCTTTGGCTCGAAGAAGAATCTGGAAGCAGGCATGGGAGCGGGAAGAGTTGGAGTTGGCAAATGTCTGCCCGGAGGTCCTATGGTAAAGGAGGGCAAAGAAAGGCCATGAGCTCCTGCGGCCACCAGCCACCATGGTACCCCGTCCAAGGTACCCTGGGCTGCAGCAGTGAGTCCCTGTTAGAGGGGGACACAGATCAAGAGTCTAAGAAGTCCTGTATCTTTGTCTTTCTGTTCTGCCTTCTCCCTGGGTAGAAGCTCTCCCTCCTGCTCTGGACCTAGTCAGTTTTCCCGGCGGCCACAGTACTGGATTCTGTGCTAGGGGCCTGGCCACACCTGAGGGCCCCCAAAAACAAGGGGAAAGATGAGCTGCCTCTGTTCCCAGGCACAAAGGGAACGAGGGGTTGTCATGAACCATTTGCCAAAACTTGAGGGCCTCCGAAACCTACCCGGCACTCCACTGTACCACGCCCAGGGCCCCGGACGAAGAGCACTTCCCCACCTCTGCGTGGGGGCTGTGGCCCCAGCACTTCCAGCCTAAAACAGACCCAGAGCTCCTGTCTCCCATGACGGAGGGAGGGAACAGTAAAGACATTTCGCGTTGCTCCTGATGAGCCTCTTTGTGGCCCCTTACTGCAGAGGCCTTTGCAGCCCTCCCCAAGGCGGAGAACCTGAGGGCCTCTGTGAAACCACAGCAGGCTCAGGGCTAATCTCTGACCCCTGAACTGGGCATTAGGAGGTGGCCCCTTCCCCTCACCAGAGTTCTGACCTGCAGGCACTTCCTATGTCGATCATCTTGATGACGTCGTCAGCACAGCTCACCAGGTGCTCCTGCAGCCCCAGCACCTGCACCTGCTGCTTCCCGTCCTCCAGAACGCGCAGCTTGGCCTTCTTGTTGAGCAGGTCGAACAGCTGTGCCAGGCAGGGGAACAAGGCTAAGGGCATCGGGCACCGGGCACCCCACCTGCCTCCGCCCTCCGTCAGGGACTGTCCCAGTGTAGACAAGGGCAGGCAGCAGGAAAGGCACGCAGAGGCTGAGCTGGGTAGACTAGCAGAGGGCGTGGTTTCTAAACTGGGCTGCCTCAGTGTGACGCAACTCTGCTACTTTACTAGCTGCGTGAGCCTGGATAGTCCTTAACCACTCACTCTAGGCTTATTTCTCATCTGCAGAATAGCGACAGTAATACTTCCTTGTAGGGTGTTGTGATTAACAAATGAATTGAAACAAGTGCTTAGAATAGTGCTTAGCACACGTCACATTAATGATCAACATTAGCTATTATTACTATCTAGATCCTGCTCTAAGTGGGACAGACAACTCTGTAAAAACAGATGTGTATTTATTTATTCACACACAGACGAGGGTTGGAAATGAGAGAGGAAGGATGAATATGAGAATACATATGTGTGACCAAAGGAAGAAGAGTTATGAAAGAGGTGGGTGGAGGGAGCACGGGCACACGCGGGGCAAACCCCCACCTAAGAAGAGGCTCTGAGGAGTATTCCTGCCATCCTTGCTGAGCTTGGTCCCACCATCAGGGGATTTGGTGACCCCCTCCCCCGACCTGGAAGGGCACAGTGGCCCAAAAGCCTCACGGCTCACAGATTGCTGGGCTTCTACCATTTCTAGCCAACTTCAGCTTTTAGAGTTCTGGGGCCCCAACAGCATACACAGGGTCTCCTTGGCAGCTACCTTCCCATTATAAATCTCAAAGAATGTCACATAGACTTCCAGGCCCAGGTTCCGGTAACGGGGCTGATTCTTCAGGAGGAAGACGTCCTGGGCTATGGAAGAGATCATGGATTAAGTTAGCAGCCTGCTTTCTGTGCCCAACCCCACTACTTATACACTACGGATCGGAACACAATGGAACACACTACTTACAGGCCATTGCATAGATCCCTTTGGATGCATTCTGGGCTTTCCCAGAGAGGTTTCCGCCCATAGTCTGCAAAGGAAAAGGGCAAAAGACTTTGGTAAAGGGAGCTTGGCCTAGGCAAGAGCACTACTGGCTCCACAGGCCACACCGGAGCCAGGAGGCTGGACCTGCTAAGGCCTCTCTCTGCACCCAGCGCAGCAAGCCTATGTGGTGATGGGGCTCTGCACAGAGGGGATTTTCTACAAGAAACTCACTGTCTTCTTTTTCAGAAACCTGTCGCCTCATGGGCAAACTCATGCCCGGCCATGCCTAAATACTCACGTGTGTCTTGCCACTTCCTGTCTGACCATATGCAAAACATGTTGCTTTTCCACCTTGGAAAATTGTGTGTACCAGTGGCCTTGCTGTGAACCTAGGAGAAAGGATAGGGAAGAGTGTACATCTCTGACCAAAATGTGCCCCCGGGACATGGTCCTGCTGCCCTTCCACTGAATTCCTGGGTCCTCGATCCCTCCTTCAGAGCACTAGTAATCCTTTCCTGCAAAGTGGTCCCAACCTGACCCTGGCCCCACTTACAAATCTGAAACCCTCCTAACTGACTGAAGGGGGCTGGCCTGACTTGCCAAGAGCAAGCTGATGGCCCACACCCTGAGCTGCCAGCCCCTCCGCTGACTCTGGAGACATAAGATGAAAGCCTGAACTTAGCAGCTGACTTCCAGCATACGACAGGGTACCAGGATCAGAGGGAACCTTCTAAATATTTAGAAGTCTAAACTATTGTAGGCTTTGTGGGCCACATCAGTCTGTCACATTGTTTTAAAACAATCCTTTAAAGACATAAAAACCATTCTAGGTCTGAGAGTCCTATAAAAAGGAATTGAGCCAAGAATGGCGCAGAAGTTGGTCGGCTTCTGGTTTAGAGCAGTGTTATCTAGTAGAACTTCCTGTGATGGTGGAAATATTCCATATCTGTGCTGTCCAATAGTAGCCACTTCCACATGTGGCTTTCAAGAACTTGAAATGTGGCTTGTGTGACTGAAGAATTGAACTTTTAATTTTATTTAAGTTTTATTAAACAGCCACATAGGCTAGTAGGTGCTATATTAGACAGAGTAGTCCTAGAGTTTGCTGAGTGGGTGATGGGGTGGCTGCATAAGACACTGGAAGCACCCCCGAAGCCTGCCCAGACCAGCCTTGGAGAATGCAATGGGTAACCATGTCTGAGCCATTCAAGGACGCGCTGCTAAAGCTGCAAAATGGCATATGGCAGCCCAGGAACCAGACCCAACTCCATGTGATAGCCGCTCCAAGGTGAACATGAGGGGAGGCCAGGAAGGGTTTTAGAGCTCAGCACGCCTGTGAGCAGCGTTACCACACTGTCTTGCACGGAGAAGACCAAAGGGGATGCTGGGGGCGGGGCAAAGAGCCAAGGGACCCACCTATAGACGACTTCATTTGAAGCTGTTTCATCAAATGCAAAGTCAAAGCAGAAGGCCTGGTTCTCCAGATACTTTGTTAAGTCCACTTTTAACTTGGGCTCGTGTACAAAGAGCAGACACTTGCTAGGAACAGAAATCACGTCTATTTCTTTCTTGGCCAATTCTGAGGAAGGAGGAGAGTATTTTCAGGGGATGCTTCCTGGACACAGGAACCCTCGGCCACTCCCAAGCCGCTTTCTGACCGAATGAAGTTTACCTTGTTTATTCAGCGGGCGTTTCCTCACACAAACGCATATCCTATGCTCTTCGATCTTCAGGAGGATGAGAGGAGACAACCAACCAATTAAAGGTGAGGGCAGTATTAAATAAAGAAGCTTCTCCAGAGCCTCCCCCGCACCCCCGCAATCCCCAGTCTGGCCCAGTCAGGGGCCAAGATCTAATAATAGAACCCTGCCTGTCCCATTAGTTACTCAAGAGCACAAGAGGGTATCTCTGAACTTTCCCCCAGTCTTCTCACTGTGCTGTCTACAGGTTTCAGCACACTTTCATGATTATTAGCAGGAATTTAGCCAACCTATGAAAGAGGGCAGGGTGGGAATGGGAGGGAGTTTATAAAGATCACACTCTCACCCTGGCTGGTGTGGCTCAGTGGATTGAGCACCAGCCTGTGAGCCGTAAGTTTGCTGGTTCGATTCCCAGTCTGCACACATGCCTGGGTTGTGGTCCAGGCCCCCAGTAGGGGGTGTGCGAGAGGTAACTGATGGATGTTTTTCTCTTTCTTCCTTCCCCTCTCTCTAAAAACAAATACATAAAACATTTGAAAAGAAAAGAAAAAGAAAAAGATCAGACTCTCCCATCCACACCTCACTAACACCAGGGGGAGTGAAGATTTCTCAGTGCTCTCACACCTTTAAATTTTTAATTTACTGATTTTGAGGAGAGAGAAAAACACTCATTGGTACACTCACTGATTGATTCTTATATGTGCCCTAACCAGGGATTAAATCCGCAACCTTGGCATAGCGGGACAGTGCTCTAACCAACTGAGCTGCCCAGTGAGGGCTCACAGCCTTTTATTTGTTTATTTATTTAGAGAGTACATTTACCAAAGCTGGGGACAGTGAAACAAGAAAGGGCTTAGGAGAGAAGCAGCAACAAGAGAGCCCAGACAGGGCTGCTTTGGCTCCCTGAGAAGTCAGAGAAAAGGAGGCCTCAGAGACAGGTCAGGGGTTAGCTCGGCACGAGATGCCGCTGCCCATTGCTCCCCTGGCTGCAAGTCTCCTGGGGTCCCTCAGAGTTTAAGAGACACACACCTGAGAAAAAAAGCATGGGTGTACTCTCAGGAGGGAGAGTGTGGCTCACTCCTCTAAAGAGAAGTTTTCTTTTAATGGGGGTTTACTCACAGGATCAGTCATAGTAAGTGGATGGCAATCCAGAGTAGCCCGAAATTCTTTAATCATCCGGGCAAATTCCCAGTTTGGAAAGCTGTTGTCATACTCCTGTTTGAGACAAGAGCAAAACCATGGAAACCCACGGATTCCATCAGAAACCCATGGAATCAGCTACCTTGATTTTCTGGAATCTTAAAAGAATGTTTAACTGAGAGAAACAAATGAGTTATATTCGAATTCTTACCAATTTCTAACCATCTATATAGTTTCCCTCTGTAAGAGAGAAACGATTCACTGATAAAATAAAAGAAGTGACTGCTACGAGGTAAGTGCTGTCAGATCTCAGTGAGAAGCAGAAGCACCCCCTCTTCATGTGCACTCGGCCCACCTGAGTGGACAAAACGCCCACACGATCTCACCTCCTCCCACCCCACTCTAGGCTGAGAGCCCAGTGGTGCCTAGGCATGCACCAAACCCTCCGAGAACTGGGGTAAGGGCCACTGTCCCACATCTTAGATTAGGCTAGGACTCCCCAGAGCCATTAACCCAACTAGAGGGAAACTCTCTAAACCAGAACTGCACCGCAGCACGCCCACCACCTACACACCAGGAAGTCGGGCACCTGTGCCCCGCAGCCCCATTGTCCAATCTGCATGAACAGGCCTCATCAGAAGGCCCTCAGAAAAAGATCTGATTCACTTGTTGTCTGAATCCTGGTGAGACACCAGTTAAACTTCCTGGATATCAGAACTGGAGCCTCAGTAATGCTGGGGCCCAACTGAACCTGCATTGCTGTTAATGTTGCAGTTAAGGATACCCGCGAAAAACCCTGGCCCTAGCTTCCCAGGAAAGGTACCTGAGCTCGCTTCATTCTCATTTCAGAGTTCTGGGCCCTCTTCTCTTCTCGTTTGTTCTTCATTTTCTCCATTTCCTTCACAATACACGATTTCCTCCGAACTAGAAGGGGAAAGGCTCATGCTTTTACTTGTCGAGGCCAGCCAGCCTGCTCTTCTCTGGCCGCTGTGCTGAGTCCTGGGCCTTTCCCAGGATGAGGCCTTCTCTAGACCCTTGCACTTAAATCACCAAATGCAAGGAGAGGAAGCAGATGTGACTCTTGGGATGGCCAGAGCCACAAAGTAAAGATTTGCTAATGTGAGTACCCCAGGTCTAACCCAAGCTCCCCCCAAAACCTCTTTGGCACTTTCTTAACAACCAGAAAAGGAAAGACCATTTCTGCTTGTTCTTGCCAGTTATTCTGGGTGGTTAGCTAAGATACTATAGCTGTGACAACACCTCAATCACATCAGGAGGTTCCTGCCAACTTAAGGGGACAGGACCACCTGTTGCGAAAAGTTGATTTCATGGCCACAAGGAAAACACCCCCACCAAGTGACAAATGTAGTCTGAACTCAGGTGCCAAGGCAGGCCAGGTTTGAGACAGGATGTAACTCTTGTCCTGCACTAGGAACAGGGCAGCAGACAGCTCTGCATGTCTACCTGAGTTCACAGGGTTTGCAGAAGAGCTGCCTTGGATGGAATGGACTTGCTCTTCCACCTCCTCGCTGACCATCGGAAATGGTGTTTCGGCCACTGCAGGGCAGGCATTCCTAAGAGGGCCCGCTGTGGGGGAACAAGAGTCATGGGAGAAGGAGGCAGGCTACCGCAGCTGCACCCCAGTGGGCTGTGGGCCAGAAGGGCTGCCAGCTGCCGGCTCAGCAAGGGCTCAGGCCCACACAGCGCGAGCAGAACTTGGGCTTTCCCCTCCGCCTCAGCCCACGCCCTGAACCGCACCAGTATCTTTTCAGGGGCTGGCTCCTGGGGTCAAAAAATTTTAAAAGGGTGTTTGAGTACCTCTGTATGGGCTTCACCATGAAGGGAAAAGCCTTTAAAAGCCTGGATTACTTAGGCTTGACCCAAGCATGGCTTCTTAGGCCAGGCCTTTCTGACTTCTCACAAGCCTTGGAACCCAAGTGGTTAACAGGAGCAAAGTCTAAAAAGTTGGCAATAATGGAAACCTGGGCAACAAGTAACCATATTAATTCTACCTCGAAAGATACCAGCCATGACAACTCATTACTTCCCATACTGGGCTGTGATTCTTTTGTTTACTTCATTTGGTAAGAGCTGAATGTAACATACAGGATCCGGCACAAATCACAGGCCTTTTTTATTACAAAGTCATAAGCATGTAATTCTGTAACATAACAGTATCACACTCAAGCATACCACATGACATTTTAGGTGAAATGTCCAAATTAAACCTACAAATTATTTCACCCATATTATTACCCTACCAACCACACCCAGGCAGGCCTCACTTCTGCTGGCTCTGTATGTAAGATGTAATGATTGTGTGTCTTACACAATCTGCATCTATTTAACATGTCTCATAAAAGTTGACAACTAAAGATATTTTAAAAATTCAATATATGTAAAGTTCAAAAAGAGAAAAAGCTAATTTATGCTACCAGAAGTCAAGATTATAGGTTCTGTTGAGGACTTAGCAACTGGAAGGGTGCCTGAGGGGGCTTCTGGGTGCTGGTAATGCTGTTCGATCTGGGTATGAGTTATATATGGTGTTTGAAAACTATTTACTCAATGATAGGTTCACTGTTCTGTATATACTATACATTATGTTTCAATCAAGTTTAAAAAGAGATTTTCTTGGTGAGGGAGCTGTGGGACAGGGGCAGACCAGGCACTGTGCGGGGGGAGTGCAGGAATCTCCGGCTGTTCCGGAACGGGCTCAGGGCAATGTGTGAGGAGCTGCTCCAGGGCCTCGGACAGGGGGAACAGTCATTACTCACTGGGAACTGAAAAGTGCTTGCGGGGGTTTGCGGGTGCGGGCAGCTCCACCTCCATATTGTTCTCCTGAGTGGTGATGCGACCCTCTGAGACAGTGGACATGCGAGTGGAGCGGCTCCGGAGACCTGAGGAACCAGGGGGCAGTCACAATCAGGAGGGCTGACAGGGGCACCCCTCCAAGATTCTATGCGGGGTGAGATGGGTCCAGACCAGCAGAAAAGGAAAAATCAGTCTAAGTACTAATGATCCCAAAACTATTTTATTCACATTCTACAGATCTGAGGGCTCCTGAGGGCAAGGAGATCTCCCCCACAAGAGCATCTGTCTTGAGTAAATGGGGGGACCTACAGCCAATATGAAATCATTTCTAGAGAGACAGACTGAATCCCGCACCTCCTATTCCACAGCAATCTTCCCATACCTCAGAACCACACTATGAGGTAAACATCAGTATTTCCAGCTGAGGAGAGGGAACATTAAAGCTTAGAGAAATTAAGCAACATGCCCAATGTCACTCAGTTATAAGTGTCGGCATCAGGATGTGAACCCAGGACTGTCTTCCACCATTGCTCTGGGAGGCTTTACAGAGCCGACCTGGGCCACATCATCAGAAACCCATGGAATCAGCTACCTTGATTTTCTGGAATCTTAAAAGAATGTTTAACTGAGAGAAACAAATGAGTTATATTTGAATTCTTACCACCTTCTAACCATCTATATAGTTTCCCTCTGTAAGAGAGAAACGATTCACCGATAAAATAAGTCACGATTTGGAAATAGAACACGTGGTGTCATATAGGCAGAGACCGACTTGTACTGAATTTCTGACTCTCCTAAATTTAGGCTGATCTGATGGCTCTATATAATCTGTGTCTTTCCCAAAGAGTATGAATTACTACAACTTTCCTTGGTCCCAAAAGATTTGTAATCTTGTGCTTCATCTCTACTGTCCGATAATACGCACCTTTATATAAAGTTTTTCCCATTACGAGGAGCTGTCTGGCAATAGAGATTGTGCGTGTGGAGTGAGACCGCTGCTACTCCCATCTCTCCTACGAGCCAGCAAGACAGGTCCAGCGCCATGTCACTCATGCCCAGCCCAAGCTCACAACCTTTCACCCTAGACCCCCTTGAACCTGAAGCTGAAGCCAAGTGGTTATCCAGGGCAGCGATATTCCCTGGACCTGGGTAGGCCATGCAGGTATAGCTGGCCCTGAAAGCTAAGCTGGATTTCTCGAGTAGTTTGTGCCTATAGTGTGGCCACCACTGTGGTCACAGACAATTGTAGTCAAAGTAGGTTCATGCCGACGTCTGCAGAGAAAGCGCAACCTTCTCCTAGACTCTGAGGCATTATTGGAATTCCACCCACATTCCCCCACCCCCAGATCTTTGTAGCACCAGACTATACTTCTACACAGCCCAGAACTAGCTCTTCTCACAGCTTGCTCACCACCTCACCCCTGAGGAAAGAAAACAAGCCTGCCAATGGCTGACGACTGCTCTGGATTCTACAGCGAAGACTTCTAGGCCAGTCAGCAAGTTTCCCAAATGTACCAGTTCCCCGAGAGGTTGGCCTAAGACCTGTAGGTTGAATGGGTGGATTCTTTTTTTTTTTTTAAACTGCTTTGAGGAATGATTGACATACAAAAGCTGTAGATATTTAATGTATACAACTTAATGGATTTGGAGACAAGTACGTATCCATGAAACCATCATCACGATCAATGCCATAAACTTACCCATCACCTCCCAAAGTTTCCTACCACTCCCTCTGTTTTGGTTATTTTTTCCTTTTGTGGTAAGAACACTAACACAAGATCTACAGTAAATTTTTAAGTAGACAAATATTAATATTGTTCATCACAGGTCTTATGTTGTACATTAGGTCCCTGGAACTTATTTATCTTGTATAACTGAAACTTTGTACCCTTTGACCAGTACCTCCCCACTTCCTCCTCCTTGTAGGTTGGCTTCTCCCTCACTGAGGACGATGCCTGGAAGATAGGGCAGGACTCAGCTCACGTAGAAGCCACCTGCTAAACTGGAGCAATGCGTCTACTTCCCAGCTGCCTGAGCCCTAGGAAAACCATTCTGCACACAACCCCATGACAATAAACCAGGAGAAACCCATTTACCTTCCTTTGGAGCGGGAATTTTGGAGTTGACCGATCTGCGTTTTTGTCTCTGAAAAAGAAAACACACCACCACAATTATGGCTCTTATGAATACTCAAGAGCCCGGGTGCTGTGCTGGAGTCCTGGGCAGTCCCTGAAAGCCACCCAGCAAAGAGCCAACAAAGCCAAGTGATTCCCCTGGAGCACTGGCGGCAGCCAGATCGGGTACCTACCGTTACGTTCACCTGCAGGGGCAGATTATCCTTCGGGTGTAAGGGAAGAAGCTGTAAGAGTTCTGGGTTTATTGCTGCCACATCATCAAAATCAATCTGCAAGGAGCAAATAAAAGTTCTAATGAAACAACACTGGCTGCTCAAACCAACTGTATCTCTGCAACCAAGGCTACCTCTAGATTCAGACTTTACCAAACTTAAGTTCCACCAAGTACTAATAGTTATAAACAAATACTTATTTCTTAGTCATGGTTTACCATCTAGATGGATATTGTTTTCTGATTTCCAAGCTAATGGTAGATGTCAGTGACGAGAACCAAGTGACGAGGCAGGCAGGCCGTCCACCACAGATCGGGCCACCTGGCTCCTCTACTGTTAGGCTGGGCAGTGGGGTCCCTCTGGGCAGTGACCCAAACACCTCTCGCTGGCTGACACGAAGGAGGAGACAAGTTCTAACTGTCCCAGTGATGGTAAAATGGGTGGCCCTCCAGGATGCTATGGGTGGGGACAAGTTCCTAAGAGCTGCTACTTAACCCTAAGTCTACCTACATTTTTTAATTGGCCCAGAAACTTCTTCTGCAGTCACAGTGTCCTGCTCACACCTGCAATGAGGTCACAATTCTGGGTTTACATCACCAGAGAGTCCTGAGGCTCTCTAGGAACCACTCAAACTTCACCAGCATACTTCACGCATGTGCAAACCCCAGGGTGAGAACTTTACCTCCTATTTATTAATGGGCTCATTCAAAAACTTATTCTGCATAAGGAAGGAGAAGGAAGAAGGTATTCAAAGATCCATTAAGATCCAAAGATCCATTCAAAGATCCATATATCATCACCCTTGCCTTCAGTGAGCTCACACCCTAAACAGAGAAGTCATATGTACAAAGAGCTAGGAACCAAAGCAGCATGGGTAACAAGGGAGACAGAACTACATCAGTAACTATGTTTCTGTCCGCTTTTCTTGGACAGCTACAAACCCCTACTATACATCCTTCCCCCCATTTCCAATCCTTAAACTACAGAGAGCGTAAACATAGGAGACCAGCGTCCTAATCCTAGTCCTGACATTAACTGATTTGCACACTGATGAATGAGGGTGAATATCCCAGAAGGAAGGAATAAGAGTGTGAAGGCAGCAAAACACTAGGCACGCTCCCAGAGTGGGGAGCTGCCCCAGTTGTCCCTGGCACAGGACACTTTGTGTCATGCAAAGGAAAAGCTTGATTGGACCAAACCTTGAAAAGGCTTCGAATGCCTCACAAGAAGTTTGCCCTTTATTTCACAGGCAAAATTTGAGCAGGAGGGACACCCAACAAGGGCTATATTTCTAAATAACAACAAAACAAAAACAAATCATAAGAAACTCATAGCTGGTTGAAAGAAAGTTTAGGAACTTCTTAATTCAGGGGAAGATAATATAAAATATTTGATCCTTACTTCTCAAATATACCATCTAAATATCTGCATACCTACCATGAGGTATCATGCTAAGCAAGCCCTTTACACCTGTTCTCTAACTAAGCTCCATGAAAGAGGGTCCAGGTTTGTCTTACTCACTTCTCTATCCCAGGCACCAAACACACTCAACTGTCTGCCATTTTTGATTGTTTGTTTTTGTATTTTCTCTTGCCTGGCATTTTGGAAAGGGCACAAAAGGATTGGTTGAATAAGTCCTCACGACAACCCTATGAGGCAGATATTATTATCCTCATTATATAAATGAGAAAACTGAATTTCTAAGGGGGGCAGAGATATGCCTGAGGACACATCAAGTAGTGGCAGTGACAGGCTAGAACCCAGGTTTTCTTATTCCCAGCCTGGTAACCTCTTCACCACCCCTCAATTACTCTAACTATAAATGTCTTAGTCACGGCTCTCCTCAAAATCCTTCCAAGGCACCCCATTGCCGACAGAATAAAAGGCCGAGTCAATCATCTTAAGTGCCAGAGATGAAGACCCAGCACCCTGAACCTCTACTTCCCGAAGCGAGCTTCTTCGCTTATCCCAGGAGGGGCCCTCTGCTGAACCTGCCTGCCAGCTCCCACAAGGCCGGCTCACCCTCAGTGAGTTCCACCTCTGAGCCGCTCTGGCACCACTCACCTGTGCCATTTATCACAAGCTGCCTTCTGTTATTTGGTGTTTCAGAAACATACTTTTCTCTTCTCAACTAGATTATCGATTTTACTCCCCAAACAATTATCATAGGCACTCGGAAGCTAGCTTGGCTGAGCAAGGTTTTAGGATGCTGTGCAATTTGCTTTCTAAAAACACACCAGAAACTGTTGATTGGCTTCAATTTAGAAGAGGCTTTACTACATAAAATGCCAGTGCATCCAAAGAGGACCATGTTTTAGATCAGGGAGGACAACACAGCCTCAGAAACGTGGCTCTTGGTGGCAATATCACAGCCCATGAGGTTTATCTGGGCGCAATCATGGCTAATTGAAAAAGAAAAAAAAACAAGACTCTCACCAGTTCCATTTTTCACACAGATCTTTTAGGTAGAACCTACCTCTTTGCCCTTTGTGGCACCTCTTTCTGTCCATTCCACCGAAACACAGGCTTTCTCCAAGTCCACAGTCCTTATATTGGCACTGTGAATTAAGCCTATAGTATGAAAAGGCCAAAGTTACCCATCTTTTTCACTTTTAGGACCCCACGGAGACCCTCAATGTGAAGCTGACCTGAAGGAAAAGACAGCTGCCTTTCTTTCTTTTTAACAGTAGTCCTGGCACTTTACACTTTGAACATCCGTAGTGAGGGAGGCAGAGAACAAGTCTTAAAACGGAGTTGCAGGATATAAGGATTCAGCCCCACTCAAAAGAGAGCCTACAGAGTAGGCTGAAGGTATGTTTGGACAGAAGTGTCACTCTAGTCCTTGGTGAACTGCTTTTCAACTTGGCTCTGAGGCTCTAGAACCCTCGTGTTTCCCTCCCTCACTCCTGAAGGCTCTCCCACGAGAATTAGACCTGCCAGAGCTGCGGTAGCTGCTTAACGGGAGGGGGAGGGGGAGAGGGAGGGGGAGAGGGAGGGGAAGAGAGAGGGGAAGAGAGAGTTGCAAGCTCCTGAAGAGCAGGGGTCTGGTCTATCTCGTTACCCTGAATCCCAGTGCCTGACAAACTGCAGGTGCACAATATTTATAGTAGGGGGGCCAGGAAGCCGAGGTCCCTACAGGCCCAGGGCACTTCCAGGGGAGAATAAGAGAGGAAAAATTAACCTAGCATTCCTAACTCCCCTTGGAGATCCTCGGACGCGGAGGAGCCCCGCCTACTCCCAGAGGACGGGATGGGGACCAACCGCCAGTGCACAGCCCCCTGGCCCTGGGTAGGGAAGACAGATCACCAGTGCGGAAACCGGGATCTGCGGGGTGAGGGGAATCCCCAACAGTGTCTCGGAGGCCTACTGCTCGGGGAAGGGCAGTAATTTCAGCCTTGTCTCAGCCCAAGGGTCCCCCTGGCCTCAGAACTCCACCCCTTACCGTTACTGCGTTGGATCTTGATGTCGAGACCGGGGAACAAGCGGTCCTGGAGCGACGACTCCATTGGGCAGTCCGCAGATGCGCCGAAAAAACCACACCGAACAGTAGAAGATGCAACTCTGCTAATCTTACGGAGTTAGGACGCCGCGTAAACCGCCCAGTTTAAATCCCGCGCGCCAGCGTCCCTGAACGTCCTCACGCCCCAGCCCGCCCCGTTTGCACCAGTCAGCGGCGCCCCGCCAAGCCTTTTGGGATACGTAGTCTCCGGTCGTACTTCCGGCGCCTGGCACCGCCCACTCGTCTGGCCGCACCTCCGAGCGCAGGGGTTGCTGGGAGTCTCGCCAGGCCGTGGGCTTGGGAGGGGTGGTTGTTCTGGGCATTATACCCCAGTACTTCTTTACCGTTGGGTGCCCCCCGAACTGGGAAACTGGTATGGTGTGTGAGTGAGGGTTGTGGGGACCTACGAACATGGGTTCCAATCCTGACTCCTTAGTTACTAGATCGGTGAGCACGGCCAAGTTAGAAACTTGACAGGGGTTCCTTCTTTGCACAACACGGGGCCTGTTTCCTCCTTGCGGAGTTACTTTGAAGGCGGGACTATATTTAAAAGTGAATGGAAGGCACTGGTTCTCTAGATTTTTATTGTGTCTACCACGTGCCACATGCTAGGCATGGTGCTAGAGATAGCTTTGACATTTTTTAATAAAGATTTTTTTAAAAATTATTTTTAGAGAGGGGAACAGGGAGAAAGAAACACCAATGTGCCTGTCAAGCGCCCCCCACGGGGGACCCAGGCACGTGCCCCGGCTGGGAATGAAACCAGCGACCTTTTGGTTTGCAGACCAGGGATCAATCCACTGACCCCCACCAACCAGGGTGACTTAATAATTCTTACTTTCCTTAATATTCTGATACGAACGGAGGACAAAAAAATAAGTAAATAACAAGTTATGAATTGTGGTAAGTGCTCGGAGGGAAACACTTAGAATGGAGAATACAGTGATGGAGGAATCTACTTTAGGGAATGTGGCCCGTAAATGACATCTTTGAAGTGACGCTGAGACAGGATAGTAAGTCAGGGCACGCAGGAAGGGGAAACGTAGACAGGTAAACAAGAAGTTTGTAGTCATTCAGTAAATCGCAAAATCCTATCATCTGTAACCCAAGACACTTGGGAGTAGGTGGTTTACACTTCTCCCCAACCATAGGGTAAGTAGCTTAAATCACTCTACTGAGGAAGCTAGATAACAAAAATCCAATTAGTGTCATTTGCCAACCACACCCAATGACAGATAAAGTTAAGGGAATAAATCTCATTTTGGTACATCAGCATAAAGCTGATGAATACTCTATTGAGTTCTTCCCCAAGTCCTCCCCCAAACCTCCAGCCTTTAAAAACCCTCAAAATGAAGGTCCCACTAGGTGCTCCCCCTCTCAGGAGCATGCCCAGGCCTGCCTTTCCCTCCCCCCTTCCCGGGCACGCATCTGCTGAATTCCAAGGGACCACACAAGGATTGCAACCTGGGAACAATGGGCAACAGCAGCTTTTCCTGGGTTAAGCCCAGACCCAGTCCTCGATGCCCCTTCTCTGACTTCTTAGTGAGCTAAATCAGCCCAGCCAAAGCTCATTTCTTTTTTATAAAATTTCCAGACAGCCAAGGCAGCTTCACTTATGCTGTCCTGTTGCTTCCAATATCCTAAGCCCTTCCTTATTTCACTGTCCCCAGCTTTGATAAACATCCTCCAGCCCTGGCTCAGTGGATTGAGCGCTGGCCGCTGAACCAATTGATCACCAGTTCAATTCCCAGTCTAGGGCACATGCCTGGGTTGTGGGCCAGGTCCCCAATAGGGGATGTGAGAGGGGCAACTACACATTGATGTTTCTCTCCGTCTCTTCCTTCCTTCCCCTCTCTAAAAATAAATAAAATCTTTTAAGAAGTCCTCTAAATACCATCTGGACTCATGCCGAGAAGTCTTTCCTGCACAAATCTAGAACCCATATGCTACCGGCCAGCCTTAGGCAAACCAGCTCAGGGCAAGGCCCCCTTTCCAGTAACAATATTTAACCTAAGTCTACAAAACAAGAAGGGACAGATCATAACAGACTGTAAGGTAGAGAGAGCCCTGGCTGGTGTAGCTCAGTGGATTGATCACGGGCCTGTGAAGCAAAGGGTCGCCGGTTTGATTCCCAGTCAGGGCACATGCCTGGGTTGTGGGCCAGGTCCCCAGTAGGGGACACATGAAAGGCAGCCACACCTTGATGTTTCTCTCCCACTCTTTCTCCTTCCCGTCCCCTCTCTCTAAAACTGAATAAATAAAATATTTTTTTAAAAAAGAATGTAGGGTAGGGAGGCGAGAGCCTTCCAGACTAAAACTTGAGAAGGGTGTGTGCAAAGGCTTTGAGGCAGGAAAACACTTGGTTTGGAAGAAGCCAATATGACTGGAAGGCAGTAGGTGAGGGAGAGAGAAGTGAAATTATTTAGCATCTTGTAGCTTTTAGTAATAATTTTGTCTTTAACGAGAAGTCATGGAAGTTTAAGCAGAGGAGTGATAAGATCTGAGTTATGTGTGTCAGGCTTACTGCTATGTGGAGGACTGATTTGAAGGGGCAAGACTGGAACCGAGACCTTTCAGTAGGCGAGGGAGTGTGCCTGCTAGCCTAGGGCAGTGACAATGGAAATGTAGCTAAGAGAATGGATTAAAGGTATATCTCGTTTGGAAAGTGAAGTGCATGGGTCTTGCTGACAGGTTTGTGAAAAAATTTCAATCTGAAATGAAACCAGAGGATATGAAACGGAGAATCTCACACATGCTCTTAGAAGAAAGGAACTTAGGAACTGAGGGACTCCCTGGCCAGATGGCTCCCTTGGTTAGAGTGTGGTCCCTACCTGCCAAGGTTGAGTGTTCCATCCTTGTTCAGGGCACACACAAGAATCAACCACTGAATGCACAAATAAGTGGAACAACAAATCAGTGTTTCTCTCTATCTCTTCTCTCTAAACAAACAAACAAACAAACAAAACTGAGACTGATTTCCCATAAATGCCTGAATTACAGAAGATAGAGACTTATCTCCTGACCAATGAACACCTACCTATAAGGACCTTTCCTCATGGGATCTTACAAGAAGAATCTAATGAACAAAATAAACTACTGAGCAAAATAGAACCAGAGGCATAGAATCAATGGAGTACACTGACAGTGGTAAGAGGGGAGGAGGGAGGCGGGAACTCTTTGAAAGAGTGAAGGGATTTGTCAAAGAATGTGAGCCCTGTCTGGTGTGGCTCAGTGGATTGAGCGCTGGCCTATGAATCCAAAGGTCCCTTAGTTCAGTTCCCAGTTAGGGCACATGCCTGGGTTTTGGGCCAGGTCACTGGTTAGGGGTGTGTGACAGGCAACCAGGCTGAGATTATATAAATAATATCATTTAAAAAAAAAGAATATGAAAGACCCATGGACATGGACAATGTGTGGGGGTTAATTATGGACATGGGAGGTGACTTGGGTGGAGGGGGCCAAGGAGGGAAAAAAATTGGGACAACTGTAACAAGATAAACAATAATCATAATAATAAAAAGAATCTCTCATCCTCAAGCCAGCGAAATTACTGCTTGGACTCGGGCTGACTCTCCCCTCTTTGTGCTCCTTGCCCGCACACACATCCTGTCCCAGGCCCTCCCCAGACTGGCCTGTTGCTTGCTACAGCATGTGTTTCCAAAATTGCAATTCGTCTGCTATTTCCACATGAACTCAGTCCCTGGTAACTGAAGCTCGCTCGGATTACCTCTAGGTTGACAGGCTGGGTGTGGGGGTGAAGAAGGGGTTATTGTGAATGACTCCTGGTGTCGGACTAGAGACACTGGGTGGGTGACGAACCATTCCCTGAAATAGAGTGCGGTTGTGGAGCAAACAGGTTGGGGAGAGGGGTCTGAAAGGACAAAGCCAGGGCCATTTGTATCATGTTACCATTTGCCTAGCAGGCCTGTGACCTTGGTGAACATGACCGCCATTTTATTCATCTGAGTCTGTCCCAGGACTGGAAATTACTGGAAGCAAGAACAGAACTAACCATTCCTACAGCCACAGGTGGAAGATAACATCGGCACAACTGCAGCCCCTGTTACAACGCCCTGATGGCCCAAGGGCTGCACAACAGCACCTCCACCCTTTTGTAATCCAATTATCCAGTAGAAGCTCAAAGCCCCACCCCTCAATGGTGGTGCTTCTCTCCACACCAGGCCCCTCTCCTTTCTTGTCGAGTGAATACCAACTTTATTCTCTATACTTTCTTCTCTTTGTGAATTCTTTCACCTCCTGCATCACTGGCCACCCTAACACAGTAGGTCAAGGGTTTCATTTTGGTCATGTTGAGTCAGATGCCCAGAAGACTTAAGAGTGGAGATGTCAAAAGAGCAGTTGAATATATAAGTAGGAGCTCACGGAGAGACCAAGGCCCGAGACAGGTTTGGCAGTCATTTTATGTAGAGTATTTAGGGACGTGACGGAGATATCCCAGGGAGAGAGTACAGACGGAGACGAGAGGACCCCTAACTGAGCCATGGGGCATGCCAACATTTTCCGGCAGCGCAGAGGAAGGGGAGCGAAGGAGTTGAGACTAGGGTTATTCGAGGGGATGAGGAAAACCAGGGAGTGGAAGCCTTGGCAGAAGTGAAGGAAAAGATAACTCTGGAGAGCTGCACCGAGGGCGGCTAAGATGAGGCCATGGAAGTATTACATAAATTTGCTAGCACCTAAGTCATTGGTGACCTTGGGCATTCTTGGTGAAGTATTGATGAGAGCCATGCTAGAGAGAAGTGGGGTATTGCTTAGGGTTACATACATATGTAATAAAAGAATAAAGATATACTTGAGAATGACAATGCTAACATTCAGGAGAGCAGTTGCCCCTGGCAGAGAGAGTGAGGTGATTGGAGAGGTGTACTTCGTAACACTATAGAAATTTTATTTTTTACATGAATCATGGAGGTTCATTATGTTATTTTCTATACCTCCTGAGTTAGGGGTGTATAAATTCAGATGCATCTCCACCTTTTTTGCTTTTTTCCACATGTGGGTCCAGGCAGTTGCAAACCTGTGGGCTGTTTTCCGAGACTGGTGTGGAACCCTTGGGGCACATGGGTTTCTTGGGGGGGCCTTATTTCCAGTTTCCCAACCTTGGGAAGACCCAGTGAATTTCTCCTGGCTGTGCAGGGGTGATAAGGCTCCAGCTCACATAACTTGTTTCTGATTCAAATACCCTCCTGTTACAGGAATTTGAAGTCAAAAAATTAATATCGTTCTTCTTGGGGTCTGAACTCCTTTGCGGCGAAATGGCTAAACCCACCAAGAAAGTCGGAATCATCGGTAAATATGCCTCCCGAAGGAAAATGGTGAAGAAAATTGAGCCCCGTGGGTGCCCCTTGGGGACTCAGAGACCGAAACTGGCCATGAAGGACATGGGGCTCCAGACGTGCACACGGACACCAGGCTCAACCGAGTGGTCTGGGCTGAAGGGCTAAGGAATGTCTCACGCAGTATCGCAGTGCAGTTGTCCAAACAACACAATGAGGATGAAAATGACCAAACGGGGTCTAGGCATTGATTACCTACATACCTGTCACCACTTTGAAAAAGCTACAGGTAATGTGGATGAGAACTAATTGCTGATTGTTGAGTAAAGTTATAAAACTGTCAAAAGAAAAGTTAGTTATTTGAAAGTCTTTTTTTCTTAATTTAAGATTTTATTCATTTATCTTTAGAGGAGAAGGGAAGGAAAGAGGGAGAGAAATGTCAATGTATGGTTGCCTCTCCTGTGTCCCCTGCTAGGAACTGGCATGCAACCCAGGCATGTGCCCTGACTGGGAATCGAACCACGATCCCTTAGGTCACAGGCCTGTGCTCAATTCACTGAGCTACACCAGCCAGGAGTTACTTGAAAGTCTTAATGAGCTAGACAAACCTGGTGACAGTGATAAAAATATGCAAATGAACAAAATACAGAATGAAAGAGGGGATAAAAGGAGAGACACAATATAGATTAAAAAAAAAAATTTTTTTTAATTAATGAACTTTGCCCTGGCTGGTGTAGCTCAGTGGATTGAGTGTGAACCTGTGAACCAAAAGATCACGGTTCGATTCCCAGTCAGGGCACATGCCTGGGTTGCATGCCAGTTCCTAGCAGGGGACACACGAGAGGCAACCATACATTGACATTTCTCTCCCTCTTCCTTCCCTTCCCCTCTAAAGATAAATAAATAAAATCTATTAAAAAATTAATGAAGTTTGCCCTGGCTGGTGTGGTTCAGTGGATGAGCACAGGCCTGCAAACCAGTTTCGCCAGTTTGATTCTCAGTCTCAGGCACATGACTAGGTTGAGGGCCAGGTCCCCAGTAGGGGGCGCACAAGAGGCAACCACCCATTGATGTTTCTTTCCCTCTCTCCCTCCCTTTCCCTCTCAAAAAATAAATTTAAAAAAACTTTAAAAAATTAAAGAACTTTACATCAATAAGTTTCAAAATTTAGACAATGGATAAAATTCTAGAAAAATATATAATATGTCAAAACTGGCATAACAACAAAAAAGCAAACTTGGATAGCCTGATACCAAAGAAATTGAATTAATGATAATTATAAAAAATCTCTCATCTCCAAATTGCAATGGTTCAGATAAGTTTTGCCAAAAATTCCAGGAGCAATTAGCTCCTATCTTGTACTAGTAGTTTCAGCCATCTGGAAAAATGTAAAATTGGATCCACAGTTGAATAAACACATACCAGAATAAACAGCAAACAGGCTAGGGACCTAAATGCAAAAATAAAACTATATGAAGTAGTCAAAGAAAACCTGGGTCAATTTTTCTTAATAATATGTATGGGAAGAAAGCCTTCTCAAGTATGACACAAAATCCAGAAAATATAAAAGCTTGATAAATTTGACTTCTTTAAAAAAAGTTTGCTTGGATGGCCAAAATGAAAAACTGGGAGTCAGGGCACACACAAGCGACAACCAATGAATACCTAAATAAGTGGAATAACAAACTGATGTGGTCTCTCCCTCTAAAATAAATAAATAAATAAATGCGATAGTAATCTTTCTTCCCCCCTGTGTTTAATAAAAAAAGAAAGAAGAAAAAAAAAAAAAACAAAAAACAAGCCCTGGCTGGTTTGCCTCAGTGGATGAGCACTAGCCTACTAACCAAAAAGTCAGGGGTGTTATTCCCAGTTAAGGAAGATGTCTGGGTTGTCGGTTAAGTCTTCATGGGAGGATACATGAAATTCGACCCAACATTGAAATTTCTTCCCCTTTATAAAAACCTACAAAGCCAATTACGAAAAAATTGTCCTGGCTGGTACTGATTTCGTTGGTTGCAGGGTGCATGCACCGCCGACAGACACACAATACAAGAAACCAACCAAACAATGCACAAATGGTAGAACATCAAAATAATGTTCCTTTCTTCAACATAGTGAATTGTCAAAAAAGCGAAAAATAAGAATTACAGTTACATAAAGGAAAAGAGTAATATTAAAACTGACTTCACGGCAGCGATGAAGAAACAAACACGGTAAATACACCCAACTTAAACATGCATCTTAAGTGTGGTAGGTATGCTTGATATTAACACATTACACCATACCTAAACACCAAGCTTCCGGAGAAACCGAATACAGCCTTCTTTTTGCAAACATCATAAAACGAAACCACTCAGACAGTGTTCCCTCCCTCTTACTCTCTCCAAGGAGAGAGAAGAACGATCATCAATGGCAGATGGCAGTTACCGAAGCAACACCAAAAGCCGGCTTCACGCTCAGAAGGGAACACTCCACCTCCTCCTCGTGGTTTCGGGTGCTCTACACGTTCAGAGAAACTTCTCTAGTAACGAACTATAGAAATGATCCCTGAAAGTATAGTCTTAACGGGATTCTCAGCGCTTCTGCTGGGTCTATGGCAGTCACGAACTTTTTATTCATGGTAAGGTAGTTGCCCTATTTCTGGTTTACTGGCAAAGAGAGAAGCTTTCCAATATGTGCAATCTTTCAAATGCTATCATTTAACAATGAATGCTAACATTTTAAGTAGAAATTAAATTTTAATTAAAAAAAAAACCCAGCTACCTTATTAACATAACAGTGAATGCCAGCCAGTCACAATCTGCATCGTTAAAGCCCGGGCGGCACCCACTCGACAGTTCCGGTGAAACGGCCTCGCCCCCGGAAGCTAAAGGAAGTGGCGCGCTTTTCCTTAGTGAGGATCCAGCTGACTCCAGTGATAGGAACTGCCACGCTGCGGCTGTCCTAAGAATTTGATTTTCAGACTGATGAATTAGAGACAGGTCATCGTGACTGCCAGGGAGGGGAGCTGGTGGTTGGGAACCAGCGCTGGGAAACGGAATCTCTTGGGGTTTCCTTTTGTGTTTTTGGTATTATGTTTGTACTAGGTTTGTAGCAGGTGTGGAACGAGGTCCCAACAGAATGGGTGTAGGCTGAGAAGCCCCCAAACCCCCACAGGCCTAGCTTGGGGCCTGGGATGAGCAGCAGCACAGTGATTAAGAGTGAGTTTGCATATAAGAGCAGGCTAGCACATAGAAATGCTCATTCTCCGGAGACTGGGTGTTAACTTGAACTGGCAGCTCTTTAGGGGAGAGGGATCACCCTGCCTTGAGAGGCGGGAGGCATTTCCACCGCTGGCCACACCTGCCTGGACTGATATAACAGGTAGGGGGAGGGAACGCTTTGCCACATCTGCACGAAAAACCGAGGGACTGCCGGGAGATGCAAGAAATCCTGGGAGACTGGAAGGGCGGGGAGGGGGCGGGGTAAGTATTTAAACTGGGTGCCCGTAGCATAGTGATCGCTAGAGCTCGAGAACACAGTTCTCGCTCGTGCTGCGGGAAACTGCAGGAGACTAGCGGAGATTTCTGGGACTCGGTACCTCTGACTGGCCTGGTTTGGCAAGCGGAGGCCGTACTGTGTGTTTTTGGTTATTTGGGGGATTTGGGGACTTAACAGAATTCTGCCATCAATCTAAATCTGTATAACTTTTAATAAATACTCTCTTTCCACTTAACTCTGACATTGGGAGTTCTGTGTTTCACAACAGCAATAGAACCCCAAATCTGTTCCAGAAACTTATAGTTTGACGTTCTATGTTCACTTTCTGAGTTCTTAAAAATAGTTGGTGGATTTAACATTAAGAGAAAGTTCACCCTGGCTGGTGTGGCTCAGTGGACTGTGTCCAGCCTGGGAACTGAAAGGTCGCAGGTTCAATTCCCAGTCAGGGCACATGCCTGGTTTGCAGACCAGGTTCCCTGTTGGGGGCGTGCAAGAGGTACTCAGCTGGTGTTTCCCTCCTTACTCTCTAAAAGTAAGTAAAATCTTATTTTTTAAAAAAGACATCTTTTCTATTTTTTTGAATTTATCTTTAGAGGGGAAGGGAAGGAGAAAGGGAGAGAAATATCATTGTATTTCATGCTTGCCTCTCATGTGTCCCCTCCTGGGAACTGGCCTGTAACCCAGGCATGTGCCCTGACTGGGAATTGAACACACAATCCTCTGGTTCGCTGGCCTGCGCTCAATCCACTAAGCCACACCAGCCAGGGCTAAAAGTAAGTAAAATCTTTAAAAAAATTGTAGGTAGTACAGGAGATGGTGGAGAGCAAATGGGATTGTGGGTATACAAAAGCAGGCTGCAACTGTATATATAAGGTTTTGTTTTGTTTTACAAAACAAACCCAGCTCTGGCTCCTGAGGCTCAGGATTGAGCGCCAGCCTGTGAACCAAAAGCTCAGTTTGGATTCCCAGTCAGGGCACATGCCTGGGTTGCAGTTGCGGGCCAGGTTCCCCAGTAGGGGGCGTGTGAGAGGCAACCGATTGCTGTATCTCCAGCACATTGTTTCTCTCTCTAGCCCTCTCTCTAAAAAATAAATACTTTTTTTTAAAAGAAAGAAAACGAACGCACGCTTCTATATTTATTTACTTTTAAAAAGATTTTATTCTTAGAGACGGGCAGAGAAAGAGGGAGAGAAATACCAATGTGTGGTTGCCTCGAGCACGCCCCCTACTGGGGACCTGGCCCTCAACCCAGGCATGTGTCCTGATTGGGAATCAACTGGGAGACCTGGTTCCCAGGCCAGCACTGAATCCACTGAGCCACACGAGCCTGGGCTAGTTTTTAGTGAGTTTAAGTCCTCGATGGACACCGTATCGCACAGATTCTGTCTAATGGCCTTAGCAGGAAGGTAGTTTCAGACTTTGGCACAAACCTCACTGTTTTCATGGGCTCAGATCACTCCAGGTGTGTCACCGTGTTGTTCTTTCCTTGTGCACATAAGTGTATCTCTTGCCTAGAGATAATTTAGTTTTATCAGGGGGATAAACACCTTCAATTTTTGGGAGAGCTGCGTGTTCCCTCGGGTTCTGAGGCCCTGCCTAGAGCTGGCAGCAATGGCCTTGGACCGCAGCCTCCCAGGCGAGTTTGCTGTTGGCAGCCCTGTGTCCCCCGGTCCTCCACAGGCTCCAACGTGGGAGAGAGGGAGCTGTGTAAGGTTTTATTTGCTTTTCAAATAGATCTAAAGCACATTTGAAGAGATGTTCTTATCGATTAAATCTGCGTATCAGGTGTTTTTGTCTTCTACACTTTTCTGTGGAGTTAGAATTAGTTCATGATGAATTTTTAAAGTCATAATGAAAGAGAAGAGAGGAAGTTGAGATAAGGGGAAAATTAAGAACTCTTTTAGTATGGAAGTTATTTCACCTAATTAAGGACACGCACATTGAAATCTATGATGTCTGACTCAATTCAAGATTGTTTAGGAAATCACAGAAGTCACTTTAAAAAGTCTAATACAAAGATTAACTCAAAATCGTACTAGTTGATGGAAATGCACCCTCAGTAAAGATTACTAAGTTCTTAAAGTGAAGCTCAGTGGAAACTGGCTGTTTAGCATGAAAAGTTCCATTTGTACTCTTGTGGCTTCAGGAAAGTTTGGTTTTTGTTTCGGAACAAAATTCCGACAGAACCGTCTACTAAAAACGAAGTGAAGCCCTTCCTTTGTTGTGGCTGCTCCGCGTTTTCCGCGAGGAGAACGCAGAGCAGGGTTGGGCGGTGCTGCCAGTCCGCCAGCTCCTCTTCTCCCCTTTCCCTGCCCGCCTTCTTGTTCCGTAGGGAGATCATGGAGCCTCCTTGGTCTTCGGGAAGGAACTGGTCAGTTGGGAGGACAGACGGCTGGTGCCACTGAGGGGGAACGAATGGAAGCGCGGCCACAAGCCCCAGGGAGCCCGCCTTCGCCAGGAGGAGGATAGAAGCGGGCATCGGTTAGGTCGCAGGGTGGCAAGATGAGGGAAATCGGTGGTTCGTGCTTTCTCAGCGAAACCTGCCGAGTGAGAGTTGGCAGGAGGTGCGGGATGGTTTCTGCGAGGGAAGGTCCAGCACCGGCGCCTCCGGAACAAGCAGAACGGTCACCAGATGTGTCGGGTGATGCAGTAGGGCCTCCATCAAAGGCTGGGCTCAGTCGTCTGGCTCTTCCAGTGGTTCTGCTGCTACAGACAGATCGGGCTTTACCAGCTGCTGAAAAGGTCGCGGAAGACGGAGGACCAGGGGGGCGAGTGAAGGAACCGCTGGGGAATGACGAGGGGGCCCAGCTCCATAAATGATCATCGTGGTGGTGGAGTTTTTACCTGCGTTGCGTTGCTTCCCTCCCCTCCTTCCATTTGTCGCCAGGGAGTCAGAGTCTGGTCTTTCTCACCTTTGGTGGACCGCCATTCTCCTCCTCGCCCTTCTCCTACCCCCCTCCCAGCCATTGTTTAGTTCGCCTCGCCTGGATCTTCACTCTCCCTCTGTGCTGGTTACTTCCCATCAGGGTTTAAACAAACATGTTTAACATTTGAATATCAGTAAAAGTTGGGGGAAGGCTGCCTTTAATCTCAGAATACTACCGTCCATTGTGCTCCTGTTTGCAAGTCTCATGGGGCCTCTAAGAGTTCAGGAGATGCCTGCCTGTGAGGGGAAAGGAAAAGGAGAGAGTGCGTGCTGACGTCTTAGTCTTGAATGTTTTAAAGGCTGGGAGCTTAGGGGAGGTGTCAAGGAAGGATCTCAATAGACTGTTCCTCAACTTGCCAGGTGTGTCCTCTCAGGGTCTGGCCTCCACTTACTCGCTGGTACTGGAGATGGGGGTAGGGGGTCATTAGTCATTGCAGCTGGTCCTGGTGTCACCGGCCTGGTTTTGCTGCTTCACTGGGCCTGAAGCTGAAATAAAACTGAAGCCTAGATGTTTATACTATGGAGGAAAGGCCAGAAGGTCTAAAACACAGGACCAGTGATATCCCGGGGAGGGAAGGCCAGTATGGGGCCGAGGTCCCGTCATGTTTTTATTTTTTGGTATTATTATTTTTTAAGACAGAGAGGAAGGGAAAGAGAAAGGGAGAAAAATATTGATGTGAGAGAGAAATATCTGGTACACGCCCTAACGGGGACCAAAATGCAACCTAGGCATGTGCCCTGACTGGGAATCGAACTGGCCACATTCCACTTTGCTGGATGACATCCAACAAACTGAGCCACGGGGGTCAGCTCCCGGGGTCACTTTTGGACCTTGGTAGGCGTCCAGGGCTTTCTGCCTTGGCGACCTGTATCTGGCTGTAAATTGCTTGGCCAGTCAGTTCACCTGTCACAGTCTCCCCTTTCCACTTGCCAAGGGAATTTCCTAGCTTCTCACTATTCTGCCTCAACCCTTCCAGCTGCAGTCTCTTTAGTTTTTCAGGGTCAAACTGCTCAGAAGATGAGCCTACACTCCACCTGCGTTCTCTGCTTTTGCTTCCCACTTGCCGACTCCCTGCAGTCAGGCTCCCACCACCTTCACTCCATGCAAACAGCTCAGGATGCGGCCACCGGCCTCAGCCCTGGTGCCGACTCAAATGCGCACTGCAGTGCCTCTCCCTGGGTCAGACTTTTGACAGTACTCACCACTCCTTCCTTCTTGAAACTTCTTCTCTGCTCTTGATTTCTGTGTTGTCCACACTTGGTTTTCTCCAACCTTCCTAATTTCACACATTCTTCTGCCACACCTCTCCTTTAGGCTTCTGTTCTCTAGGGACCTGCCCTAGACGTTTTTCTCTCCTTTATATTCTTTTCTTGGGCAAATCCAGGCTATTTCCAGGTCCAGCCTACCATTTATTTCCCCCTGGCTTTACTACTGCTCAGTGTCCTAAATTGTTTCTGAGCGGGAGCAGAGTTTGTCACCCCAAAATATGCCTGGCTGGCCTCAGAAGCCTGCCCAGTGCCAGGAACAAAGCAGATTTGTTGACTGAGTAAAGAGATGAAGGATGGATGATGAGTGTATGGGTCTTCCTACTAGTGCTCCAAGGGGCTCCAAGGTCACTCACATTGGGTAGTATTACATCCCTGTCTACTAGGCTGTCTTTAGGAAAATATTCATGTTTCAGGTGTGCTTTAGAATGTGCAGCTTGTTCTCCTGGGATAGAATTGTTTGTTTTTGGAGTAGCAATGCTGACCCCTACTGGTGGCTTAAACTACAAAAATTTATTGTCTCTTCTGTAGGACTCTGCCACTGTGGCTCAGTTGGTTGGAGTAGCATCCAAAAGATTGCAGGTTCATTCCCCATTTTGGGCGTGTATGATGTTTCTTTCTCTCACTGATGTTTCTCTCTTTTCCTTTCTCAATAAAAAACAATGAAAAAGAAAGTCCTTGGGTGAGGATTTAAAAAGAAAATAGCATTTAGTAAGAGCTGCCCAGACCCTGGGACCCTTATCCTATCTAATAAAGGTCACATTCTGAGGTACCAAGGGTTAGGTTTCAACATACCATTTTGGGGGGGATGCAATTCAACTCAAAACACCAAGTGATGCTGATGATGCTTTAAAACACCAATGAGATCATATTAGTCTCCTTTGAAGCTTTTCAATGGCTCTCCATTGCTGTTAAGGTAAATCCAAGCTCTTTGCTAGGTATTGAAGCCCCATCAAAATCTGGTTCCTGCCACTTAACCCCTTAACCTTTCTTCACCACTCTTGCTCATACTGTTTATGGTGCCTTTCTGCTGATGCTCTATAGATCCATAGAAGTAGAATGCCCTACTTCTATGGATCCTTTAATGCTCCGCCTATGTGTCACTGAACATTCCGTTATCAGTGCTAATCTCACCTGCCTGCCTCCTAGGCACAGGGTTTGAGATAGTGCTCAATAAATTGTTGTTAAATGAAAGTATGAAGACAATTCTTTTGAAGCCTTTTTCAGAATTCAATTTTAATTTTTTTTTAATTCAAGAAAAATTTTAACTTGTAATTCCATGTATAAAAGACTTGCTGGTTGGATCTGGCTTCTATATTCCTCCCAATGCGGCCTTTGTGCTCTGCCCTCTGTTGGTGGCCAGCGGGAAAACTGAAGAACTATTTAAGGTATTTCCGGTAACCGAGAGGGAGTGAGTGACTCATCTCATTTACATACCCACAATGCATTGCACATAGGATATTTCCTACTTTAAAATGGCTATATTATTATTTTTTCTTTCCACTTTTTTTACCCACTAAACGTGAGAAACGTGAGACTGTTTTCACAGTGTTTCTGAACTAAAAGCAGAAGCTACTAACTCTTTTGTGGAAATAATTACTATTGCTGATCTAGGAGTGCTGGTTACCCGAGAATTGAGTGAGGCAGATGTCAAGTCATACTCTGGTTTCTCTTCAGATCGCATAAATCTTTCGCCTTTTACTAAAGATTTCCGTGGAGAGGAACAATTCTGAGTTTTTACCCAATTTTTTGAGGCCTTGCGTCCGCAGGGCTCATGAAGCTGTACAAAAAGTAGATGTCAAGTGTACTCGTTATATAATGGGCTTATCCACAGAGTTGTATTAGTTTGCTCAAGTAAGTGTTTTACATAGCAGTGTTTGCACATACTGCAGTCTGTGCGGTGCCTTTCAGTGTTTTTTGTAAGTTGTAATAGTGGTTACAGTTATTGATGTGTTTCTCTGAAGAAAAAGCCAGGATATTTTTTTTTTTGCCCGTTTAGTTTTTACGTTCTTTCCAGCCCCAAAGTGGGATTGGTGATTGTCTGAAGTAGATACAGGGGATATATTCTTTTGTTAGTGCTTCAAGGTTATTCACGGTAGGTGGTGGTATATTCCCATGTTGTAAGTTGTCTTTAAAACATTATTCATGTCTAGACGTGCTTTCGAACGTGCAGCTTGTTCTCATGGGATAGAACTGTGTGCTCTTGCTAGAAAAGCAATGTCTGACGCGGGTGGAGGAGAGACACGCGCTCTTCTTTGGGGTGGAAGGGAAGACACGTGCTCTTTTTGGGGGTGGAAGGGGTTCCCACTACAGCCTTACTTAACAGCACCTACACAGACGTAAAAGAACGTCAAGGACATTCATTTCATTTTGAAATCTGCGGGTTTCTGTTCACACGTTAGGGACCACCAAGCACAGCAAGCAGTAACTTGAACTGTCTCCTGAGTCTAGGTCGGGGCCTGGCACAGAGAGCAGTCGCCCAATGGACGTGTGCTACCTATGGATTATCTTGTTAACATTTTATTGAGGCCTTGAATAAAACTTTTCAAATTTGAGCTTAGCTATATCTGTTCACAAACCTTTTTTCAAGGCAGTAGCTGAGCATCTCAGGCAAGGCCCGCTTCTCCAGGGCCCTGTCACCAAGTGTTGCACTTATGTAACTCTGCTTAAAAAATGTTAAAATAGAAATATAATTACTTGCTTTTTATTCATTTATTATTATTTTTTTTAGAGAGAGAGAGGGGGGAGGGAGAGAAACATGGATGTTTTTCCATCCGTTGCCTCTAGTATGCATCTCGATCTAGGAACTGGTAACCAAGGCACGTGCCCCAACTGGGAATCAAACCGGCCAGGGCAGTTCTTTAAAATAGGAAGTCCATTTAGCTTTATGGAAATATATAACTATATTTTGTTAAGTTTTTCTCTCCTCCCTCAGTGCAGAGGAAAGCTGAGGCTCAAAATTCGTTTAGGTGAATGAAGGTGAAGCCACCTTACACTGTCAGTATCAGGGCCGGTGATGCCCTCTTGAGGCACCCTGGAGAATTACTGCCAGCTGACTATTTTCACTGATTTGAGGGACAATTCCTTTACAATACCTCCATTCTTCATCCATACACGCCAGAGATTGTTCTCAATATTTGGATTATACCAGTAAAGGAAAAAAATTATACCTATATATCTCATCTTTACACGTGTCCGTCTATCCTTGCCCTAGTTGAGCTTAAATTCAGGTGGATAGACAGACAACAAATAAATAAATGAATATCATGGGGAAAAAACGGCAGTGTAAGGGGGGATTGGGGGCCATAGTGTCAAGAGTGATATAGTGTGGGTTGCAACTTAAAAAAAGAAGAGCCCTCGATAAGAAGGTAACTTTGTGTAGGGTTGAAAGGAGATGAGGGAGTTAGCCCTGCAGGTAGATATCTGGGTGAGAGGTTCTAAGAACAGAACCTCTGTCATTGTTCAGCAGAAAAGCCAGCACAAAAGTCCTAAGGCATGAGCTTGTTTGTCAATTTTAAGACACACGCAGATAGTATGTCTGGAGCCAGTGATGGAGAAAGAGAGAAGTAGGAGACAGTTCAGAGGTAACAGGAGACTAGATCACTGAGTGTCCTGCTCTCATTGGACCTTCTTCCCTGCTTCACACACAGAGAACAGATAAATAGCAAGACTTTACTGAGCTCTTCCCAGCCAGCAGCTCTCCTTCTCCCCAACTGGGGTGCCTGACCCACAGCCTCCCACCAAGGGCCAAGTGGAGTCGCCCTGAGATGGACCTCAGGGTCCTCTGCTGGACTTTCTGCCACACAGCTTTGGCCTTCCCAGCTTGCCACAGAGGTTCTGTCACTCCTGTCCTTCCTTATCCTCCTGGAAGTGAGTGATGTCATCCAGCTGCTCCTGATCACCAAGGCCATAGTCAAAGTGCTTCTGGCTGTACGAGAGGCCCCTGGGGTGTGATGCTGGAAACAGGGAGGCGAGCCTGAGTCTGGGCTGGCTGTACCTCTGCTCCAGGTCCCCTCAGTCCCTACTCACTTTTGGTAACATTGACTTTGTTGGCTGCCAAGATGTCCACCTGAACGCTATCCATTTTCATGTACAAGTCCTCTGCGTTGCTCTGAGGACAGGAGGAAGTGGAATGTGGCTGAGGTGCCAGGGCGGTCTGGGTTTGGAGCAGGCCTGAGCACAGGGATGTTGCATGCAGGAGCAGGAAAAGGAAGGGAAAAATGCCAGGCGGAGCCCAAGCCAGGACAGTCCCTCCCTGCAGCTGGCCACCAGGCCCAAACTGTGTAGGCCAGTGTGGGGGAGTCACCATTCTGTTTCGGCCAGCTGCTCTTTGTAGTGGGCATGGTGGGGTGGGAGCACTTACAAGGAAGAGCTTGTAGAGTTCCTCTCCCATGGACCTGCGCACCTGCTCCTCCACCACTGGGAATGTCTGCACAAAGAACTACGACAAGCGGGCGGTGTGACTGGGTGCCCACGCCTGGTTCCCACCACCCCACCAGCCACCTCCCTCCGGTGCACCTCCAGTGTGAGGCTGGCCTGTCGCTGGCTGTTGCTGTGGTCCATGTTGCCCATGGCGGCCATCAGGCTGGGCACCACACGCAGGTGCAGCATCTCCTCGGCTAGGCTCAAGTTGCTGCGCGCCAGGACCCTGGGCCAGTGATTCCAGCTACAGTGACCTCTGGGGACTCTGCGGCTTCGCTGGTCAGATCCCTCCCAGGCCTGCTTGCTCCATCCACCTACTGCCCCCTATCCGTTTACCTGATGGCCTTGGCAGCTGCAGCCTGCTGCAGAAACATCGGCAGGTGGGCTGTGAGCTGGAGGGCCGTAGAGTCTGGTGGAGGGGAGACCATGAGGCAGGGGCCCCTCCCCTCGCGGGGTGCCCTCCCCAAGTCCCAGTGGATCCCTACCGTTGAGGATCTTGGGCTGCAGTTTGCGAGTCTCCTTGACGGATGGTATCAGGAGATCCACAAGGCCCTTGAGCAGCGCGGGGCACACGTCGTAGTTCACCAGGTCCTTGATCAGCTTGATGGCTGGGGAAGGGCAGAGGCCATGGAGAAAGGAGCCTGCAGCTGCAACACTCTCCGCCTCACCAAAGCAGCAAAGAGCCCCTTGAACCAAGTCGCTTCCCTTTAATTGGCCAGCACTGCACACGGGGTGTATGTGTGTGTGGGGCAGTGGGGCACGCAGGCAGGGGACACGCCTCGGTCATGCCCTCTTGGAGCTCTTGATCATGGAGGAGGAGGAGGGCGAGCCCCGCCCCCCGTCAGCTAGAGTAGGGAAGGTTGGGTGGTGAGCCACCCATCAGAGAGGCCTAGAGGCTGTCAGAGCTGGAGGCCACAGAGGTGGGGCCACCTTCAGCTTGGAGGAATCCCGAAGGATCTGTGGAGGAGGGAAGGGCAGGGTTTTCAAAGGGAGACAAGGGTGGGAAAGACAAGGGGTGGGGAGGGAGACAGAGAAAGTCGTGGGGGTTGCGTGGCAGAAAATGGGAAAGGGGTGGAGGCAAGGCAGCCGCCGTTGGGGGGATCTTTAGTTCCTGGAGAACCGTTACTGCCTCTTTCGTTGCCTCCGCTCTGTGCTGAGGGCAGTGAGGTCCCTTTGCGATGACACTGTGACTGTCACCCCATTTTCCATGACTGGGAATGAGGCTCAGCGAGGTAAAACGCTTTGCCTGAGGAGCCACAGCTACGAAGTGGTGGAAGCAAAATGAAGAAAAGATTTGGTTGGGAGGGAGGAGGCAATTTGAATTTATTAAAGGGATTTTCTGTAGCTATTTTCTAGTTATTCATTCCTTCCAACATTCACTCAGCCTATGGACCACGGTTTCCTACAGTGCCAGGTGCACAGTGTGGCAGCAAGAGCTTCAAAGGGCCGAGGGCTGTGGGAGCGCCTGGGCAGATGAGAGGACTGGATGCTTTTGTGAGGAGAGGAACCAGAGAGGAAGAGCCAGAATGGGGAGGCGTGAGGTGCCTGATGGTCCACCCGTGGTAAATGTTGCTCTAAACACACGCGCTCGCTACAAGGTGATGGGACTTAAACAACGTGCTGTCCCCACTGCAGGGGCCTAGTGGACCCATCTCTCCACCTCCTCCTGGGGACACCGGACTTGGGAAAAGTTCTTGTTCCAATGAGTAGCTCATTAGCATACCCGAATGCAAATATATACTACTCTATGAAAAGTATTATTATTGAATAATGAAAATTAACCTTCTATTTCCTTGTCAGGAGATTAAAAAAAAGATTTTATTTATGTTTTAGACAGAGGGGAAGGGAGGGAGAAAGAGGGAGAGAAACGCCAACGTGAGAGAGAAACACTCATCTGCTCGGTCGCCTCCAGTGTGCACCCCACCAGGGACCCAGCCTGCACCCCACCAGGCACTGAGCCTGCACCCCGCCAGGGACCCAGCCTGCACCCCGCCAGGGACCGAGCCTGCACCCCGCCAGGGACCCAGCCTGCACCCCACCAGGCACTGAGCCTGCACCCCGCCAGGGACCCAGCCTGCACCCCGCCAGGGACCGAGCCTGCACACCCAGGTGTGTGCCCTGAGGGCCATCGCAGCTGCAGCCGTTCAGTGTGCAGGATGAAGCCCAACCCACTGAGCCACATGTGTCAGAACTCCTTGTCAGGAGATTTTACCCAGTAAGAACATGCTTGGGATAATTCTCTACAATGGCAGAAAAACTTATTTTTGAAGAGCTTTCGTTGGTAGGTGCAAAGACACTCCAAGTGCCGGGGGCCAGTGGTATCTGGGAAGACGGGCACAACAGGAGCATCATGGTCTGGTTCCTCTTCAGGGAGAACAAATTTTTCGTCTTTCACTGAAGATTTCCATGGCGAGAAACACAGAGAAATTGGTGGTGATGTTTTTTAAGGTCCTCCTTGGGAAAGGCTCAATATTGGGTTTACCAAAAAACATGCTTGATTTCTTTTTAGTTATATTATGCTACTACAATTGTCTCAAGTTTTTCCACTTTGCTCCCCCCACGCAGCACTGCCCACTCCCTCAGGCAATCCCACACCATTGTTCACGTCCACGGTCCATGGTCACGAGTACAAGTTCTCTGGCTGCTCCATTTCCTACACTGCTCTTTACATCCCCATAGCTATTCTGTAACTACCTATTTGTACTTCCGAATTCCTTTGCCTCTTCATCCATTCTACACCCCCTCTCACCTGGCAACCATCAAAACCCTCTCCCTATCCATGATTCCCCTCTTCTTTGCTGTTTGTTTTATAGATTCAATTGTTGATAGATATGTATTTATTGCCATTTTATTGTTCATAGTTTTGATCTTTTTTCTTAAGTCCCTTTAACATTTCATATAATAATGGTTAGGTGGTAATGAACTCCTTTAGTTTTTTTCTTGTCTGGGAAGCTCTTTATCTGCCTTTCAATTCTAAGTGGTATCTTTGCTGGGTAGAGCAGTCTTGGCTGTAGGTCCCTGCTCTTCATGGCTTTGAATATTTCTTGCCGATCCCTCCTAGCCTGCCGTTTCTTTTGAGAAATCAGCTGACAGTCATTGGGAAATGCTCTGTAGGTAATTAACTGCTTTTCTCTTGCTGCTTTTAAGACTTTTTATCTTTAACTGTTGGCATTTTAATTATGATGTGTCTTGAAGTGGGCCTCTTTGCATGCATCTTGTGTGGGACTCTTTGTGCTTCCTGGACTCGCATGTCTATTTCCTTCACCAAATTAGGTAAGTTTTCTTTCATTATTGTTATTATATGTTTTTAAAGAGAAGGGGAGAGCCCTAGCTAGTGTGGCTCAGTGGATTAAGTGCTGGCCTAGGAATGAAAGGGATACAGGTTTGATTCCCAGTCAGGGCACATGCCTGGGTTGTGGGCCAGGGCCCCAGTAGGAGGTGTGCAAGAGGCAACCACACATTGATGTTTCTCTCCCTCCTTTCCCCTCTGTAAAAATAAATAAAATCTTCTTAAAAAATAAAGAGAGGGAGAGAAAAAGCAATATGAGAGAGATATATCGGTTGCCCTTTGTATGCCCCCAACTGGGGCCCGGCCCACAACCCAGGCATGTGCCCTGACGGAATCGAAACTGCGACCTTCTGGTTTGCAGGCCCGTGCTCAGTCCACTGAGCCACACCAGCCAGGGCTGCTATAGTTTTTTTTTAAAAAGATAGCCCGTGCCCTGACTGGTGTGGCTTAGTGGAGCACCTGCCTGTGAACCAGAACATCATGGTTTCGAGTCCCAGTCAGGGCACATGCCTGGGTTGTGGGCCAGGCCCCAGTGGGGGTGTGCAAGAGGCAACCACACATTGATGTTTCTCTCCCTCTCTTCCCCTCTGTCTAAAAATAAATAAAAAAAGATAGCTCTTATCAGGTTGAGATTAAATTTTTTCAAAGTTTTTTTTTTTTCCCTATCAAAATAATATATACACGCACTGGCTGGTGTAGCTCAGTGGATTGAGTACTGGCCTGCGAACCAAACAGTCAAGTTCCTTTCCCAGTCAGGGCACATGCCTGGGTTGCAGGCTGCTTCCCGGACACGAGAAGCAGCCATACATCGATGTTTCTCTTCTTCCCTCCTTCCCTTCCCCTCTAAAGATAAATAAGTAAAATCTTTAAAGAAAGATGATATATATATAGATATATAGATATATGTATATAAATGCATTCCTAGGTGACATAATACTTCTAGATTCAATTTACTAATATTGAGTTAGAATTTTGGTGCTTGTGAGAACTACCAGTCAAGATGGAGGCGTAGGTGGAAACATTGTGCCTCCTTGCACAACCAAGTTGAAAGACAACAAAGTTCTAGTAACAAAAATGCAACCAAAATACAGAAAATTGAACTATACGGAAGTCCAACAACAACAACGACAACAAACCGTTCAGCCAGACCAGTAAGAGGGGCATAGCCAGCGATGGGCGGAGCGGGGTTGCGCAAGAAAACTTGGTCAGACCAACCCAGGTTCAGGCAACGGTTGTCAGATCCCAGGCGCAGGGTTGCGACGGGCAGACCCAGTGAGGGCGCATGGTGGCAGGCTGACCCCGGTCACACATTTGCGTGCAGATAAACTAGGCGTTGGAGCAAGCAGTGAGACAGACTGCACAGGCCCCAGCGGCAGGAAGCAGCAGCAGGGACGCTATTGCTCCCTCTCTGACCCCACCCCCACATACAGCGTCACAACCCAGCAACTGAGTTGCCCCGCCCTGGTGAATACCTAGGGCTCTGCCCCTCATAGGTAACAGGCGCAAACAGACCAAAACATTATGGCTCAAGAACTGCTCAAAGCCCCAGAGCCAATAACTCTAAGCGACCAAGAAATAGCCAACCTATCAGATGTACAGTTCAAAACACTGGTGATCAGGATGCTCACAGAACTGGTTGATTTTAGTCACAAATTAGAGGAACAAATGAAGGCTAAACTAATTGAAATGAAGGGAAATGCACAGGAAACCAATAGCGATGAAAAGGAAACTGGGACTCAAATCAATGGAGTGGACCAGAAGAAAGCAAATAATGGCCAAACAGAAAAGTATGGAGAAACGAGAATTCAAAAAAAATGAGGAGAGGCTTAGGAACTGCCAGGACATCTTTAAATGTTCCAACATCTGAATTATAGGGGTACCAGAGGGGGAAGAGGAAGAGCAAGAAGTGAAAAACTTATTTGAACAAATAATAAAGGAGAATTTCCCCAATCTGGAAAAGGCAATAGACTTCCAGGAAATCCAGGCAGCTCAGAGAGTCCCAAAGAAGTTGGACCCAAGAAGGAACACACCAAGGCACATCATCATTACATTAGCCAAGATTAAAATGAAGGAGAGAATACTAGAAGCAGCATGAGATAAGGGGACAGTCACCTACAAAGGAGTCCCCATCAGACTGTCAGCAGATTTCTCAAAAAAAGACCTTACAGGCAAGAAGGGGCTGGAAAGAAGTATTCTAAGTCATGAAATCCAAAGACCTAAATACAAGATTGCTCTATCCCAGCAAAGCTTTCATTTAGAATGGAAGGGCAGATAAAGTGCTTCTCAGATAAGATCAAATTCAAGGAGTTCATCATCACCAAGCCCTTATTATATGAAATGTTAACTTCATATAATAGACTCAAATGAAATGTTAATTTCATATAATAGACTCAAATGAAATGTTAAAGGGACTTATCTAAGAAAAAGAAGATAAAAAATATGGACAGTGAAAGGACAGCAAACTCACAGTTATTAACAACCACACCTAAAATAAAAACAAACTAAGCAAACAACTAGAACAGGAACAGAGCCACAGAAATGGAGATTGCATGGAGGGTCAGCAACAGGGGAGTGGGAGAAGGAGAAGGGGGGAGAAGGTACAGAGAATAAGCAGCATAGATGGTAGGTAGAAAATAGATAGGGGGAGGGCAAGAATAGTATGGGAAATATAGAATCTAAAGAACTTGAGACATGTGGACATAAAACTAAAGGGGGGGAATGGTGGGGGAGGGGTGTGCAGGGTGGGGGGGAATGAAGGGGGGAATAGGACAACTGTAATGGCATAATCAATAAAATATATTAAAAAAAAGAATTTTGGTGCTTGGGTTCATATGTGGTATTGGTGTACAGATTCTGTATTGCATGCTGTCATTGATGGATTTTGCTTTTAAAAAAATACATTTAAAAATTATTTACAGACAGAGGGGAAAGGAGGGAGAAAGAAGGAGAGAAACATTAATGTGTGATTGTCTCTCATGTGCCCCCTACTGGAGACCTGGCCCGCAACAGGCATATGCTGGGCCAGGCATATGCCCTGACTGGGAATCAAACCTGTGACCTTTTGGTTTACAGGATGGCACTCAATCTTCAGCCAGGGCTTTACTTGCTTGACTCCAAACAAAACTGCACTGCCTAACGATGAACATGTACTGGTGATTTATAACCCTGTCAGAAAACTGTCATTGATAATCACCAACAGACCAGCATCCTGTTCACCCAGAGGCTGGGGTGGCAGCCAGCAGCTCATCCCGTGTCTCTCGCTCTGCACACTCCACTCCCCTCTGCCTTGTGCTGTAAGCACCGCCAGAGGGAGGAGAGCAACTCCCCCACTGCAGGCCCACAGTGCTCCAGCAGGAAGGAGAGAACCAGTTTTGGCTGCTGTGTAGCTCAAAGGCAAAGTACCCATAGGCTACCACAGAGAGAAGCCCATCTCCCTAAAATTGCCCCTGTGCTAGATCCTGGGGGGGGGTCTCCCCTTCATCCAGGCTCTAGAGCCATGGGACACACCAGAGAGCCAGTCCTGAAGCCCCACACAAAGCCAGTCTTGTCTCAGCCTGTTTTTCCCAATCATGAACTCAAACTTAGGGACGGGCCTTCTAGGGCAGCCCCTTTCCTCTGTGGACTGGCCTGATTCAGAAACAGAGGCTTCACTTACAAACACTTCCTATGCCTGGCCAGCCACTGCCTCTGGGCTTCCCCTTTCATCCAGGCCTTGAAATCCCAGCCGCATGCCCCGCCCAGCCCACCCCGGCCTGCAGTTGCTCTAATCTGGTCCTAATTTGGAGTCCCAGAGCCAGCAACATAGTGAAGGACACTATGAGGGAAAGGGGCAGCACACCGAGCCTCCCTGGCTTCCCCCGCACTCCCACACCCGCACAAGAAGGCAGCTGGGATGCCCCTGGCTGCTTGCAGCCACTGCCTGCCCCGGCTGGTGCCTGGGCACCAGGCAACCCTCAAGTCACTCCTCCCACTGGCTGCCTTATTGTTTAGTTTTGAAACCTTTTCTTCCCTGATCGTGAATTAGCGCAGCTTGGTGTTTGGATCCGAGTGGTTGGCTCCCAACTATGCTGTGGGACCTTGTCAGCTGCAGCACCTCTCTCGGTAGTCGTTGGGCTGTTTGGAGACAGAGCTAGTCTCCCCTTAGTGCGAGGACACGGTGGGGGAAGTGCCTGCCTATGCCTCAGGGAGCTCTTCCTGCAGCGAGGAACGACTCAGTGGACACTCAGGGTAGGAGGGAGTAGATGAAGGTGTTTTATGAAATTTCCCTGACGGCAAATGTAGGTGTTCTCCGCCTGCGTAGGACCAAGTGCTCCCAGAGACAAATGCCTGGTTCTGCCCACTCGCTCCACACTGAATGACTGACCCTTCACTGATTATGTATCTGCCACACTTGGAGCTCCTGAGGAAAATGAAGATTTATTCACCGAATCATTTTGGACTGTGTTTAAAAATTCATGACTGTCCCTGTTTACACCCAAAGTGAAAGGGCTTGCGCCTGCCCAAATGTCTCCACAAGAACCGCAGCCCCACGCGACTCTGTGCGCTGCGCTCGTCACTAAGCCCGGCAGACCCGCTCAGGGAGCGAACGACAACCGGAGACGACCGTCTTTGGCACCTTGGTCCGAAGCCTGTGGTGCTGATGGCAACCGTCCCACGTTGAAGCAGTCACTGATCTGTTCATTGATGCATCCATGTATCGAACAGACACTGAGCATCTTCTGCGTGTCAGACCCCCGTGCCAGGGCAATGAGGAAGACTAAGATGCAGTCCCTGCCCTCAGGGATGAATACCAGTAAGGAAACCGGCATTTGTGGTGTCGTGGTGGAAGAGGAATACAAAAGAAACCGGATTGGTCTGCGGGCATGTTGAGGGGGTGGGGTGGGGGTAAAGAATCAGAAGGCTTCTCTGGAGAAGGTGACAAGTGAGTGGACAAAGCCACACGGAGAAAGGAGTGGCCGGAGTGAAGAACGAGGCGAGAGCCAGGTTGGAAAGTACACCCTGTGGCCTGGCGAGCAGGGCGGTGTGGTTGGGACGCAGGGTGGTGCTGGTGGGGGTAGCCGGCCCCGCCTCTGAGGGCTTTGCATGTGCCATCCACTCTGGAGAGCCGGTGCTTTCTCATCTTTCATTTCGGAGAAAACTCAGACTCAAAAAGGGTGAGTAGCTTGCCCAGGATGAACCGGTTAAGCAGTAGAATGACTGTCGGATTCCAAAGCTCATATTCTTCACCACTAAACTTGTTGGTGGAGGACTGGGAGACCGGACTCTGTGCGGGCACCGGACTGGGGAGACGGGCTTAGTGGTGAGAAATACGAAGACCTGGATTATAGAAGGAGGCAGAAGGGAGAAGAGGGAACACACTGGAATGATATTAAGGAGTTCACTGGTCTTGTTAGAAGTTGGCTGAAGATGCAAAGTAGAAAGAAATGATGATTGTCCACGTTTCTGGGTGAGACTGAGTGGTTTTTACTGAGGTTGGGCCTTGGAAAATGAAAGGTTTGGAGCTGAAATATCAGGAGTCCAGTTCTGAGCATGGTTAGTCAAGGGGAGGTGTTCAAGGCAAGTGGGAATGAGGGTCTGGCGCTCAGGGGGGGTCTGAGCTGTAGAGAGGTCACTCAGCCACTCAGCCCGTCACCCACGAAATGGGAATAATAGTGCTGACCTCATCAGTTTGTTTTGAGGATTAGACCAGTACAGAGCTAGAGCAGTACTTAACATATAGTAAAATACTTCTGTTATCCATTATTGTTTCTGTCATTATAAGTGGTAGTTAAAACCGTGGAAGTGGAGGCTCTGACCAGGTAGCTCAGTTGGTTAGAGTGTTGTTTCGATACGCCAAGGTTGGGGGTTCAGCCCTTGGTCGGGGCACCTACAATACGCAACCAGCGAATGTATAAATAAGTGGCACAACAAATCAACGTTTCCTTCTCTCTCTTCCCAGCCCCCCTGCCCCCAAATCACGAATGAAACAAAAAACCCATGGGAGTGGATTAGGTACCACAGAAAGAAAAGAAAGAAAGGAGGACCCAGGGCTGAATCCTAAGAGAAAAAGAAAGGGGGTGGTGGAGGACCAGGAACGGACTGAGAAGCAGTTTCCAGAGAGGTGGCAGGATGCCAGGAGAGCTGGGTCTGGGAAGGAGAGGAGAGTATTCAGGGAAGGGGGTGGATCAGGAGAGCTTGAGAAGTTGAGGGTTTTGCCCAGCGAGGCTGGGAAGCAGCTCGGCAGGGCGCATGCTCATTCACTCGGCAAGTATCTGGGGAGCAGGTGTCAGCCACAGTGTGCTAGTGCTGACCGAGACAGCAGTGAACCGTGCAGATGCAAGGAGTGGGCCGCTGACACTCAGTGCAGGCTGCAGCGCAAGAGGCAAGAGTCCGCCCATCCAAAGAGGAACCACAGCACCACAGCCGTCGGTACTGGGAGAAAGCTTGGTAATCACCTGTTGGACAGACAAACTCAGCACAGATGACTTGCCCAGGGAATCACAATAAAAGAGGAGACGGCGCTGCAGCAGCAGGCTTGGTATTCTTTCGGCAGAAGAACCCTTAGAAATGGGTCTGCACCTGGGAATTGTGGCTGTGCCATGCAACCATTTCCAAGCACTCAGTACTGAGGAGGTTTGTTTTACAATTCTTTGCTCCTAGAGCCTTGGAAAACCAGAATCCAGTGTTTTCTCTTCATTTCCAGACAAGACTGCCACCTGCTGGCCACAGCTGAGAAGTACGTGTCAATGTGCGTCCACACCCAGGTTGGCTTCCTTTTCCCGTAGAACAAGGAGTGCAGGTTTGGCAAGTTGTGCCGTCGTAGGGAAGAAACCTGTGTCAGGTGCATCTTCCTGACCAACTACATTCTGTTGCCTACTTCTGTACATTTTCCACCTCTCTCACCACATCCTGCTCAACACCCAATGTTGAAACATTAAAATTATATTTTATACACTATTTCATTGGAAAAAGCGAGGCCACGGAGTAACTAATGCGATGTGCTGTGGTGGTATGTGAATTGCTGCGTGTGCCTGGCATCTGCTCTCCCGGGCCGGTCTCTCACCGCGTCCAGCCAGCCCACTTGGCGGCACCTGCCCTGCCCCGGAGTCGTCTGGATCAAGCATTGCTATACCAGGGGTGCGAGGGGAGACACCACCAGGCCAGGGGGGACAATGAGCTTCTGAGGAGCCAGGCAAATTGGGAAATAAGAAATTTTCCCACGGGCTTTCTATTTTTAAACAATGCCGGGAGACTGTATAATGAAACTCACAAATGCCAAATAAAGTGGTGTAACCGAAGTGCTCATATAATTTTGGGGATACTGTAGCATTGGTGGTTCAGTGGTAGAATTCTCCTATAACTTTAGGGAACTAGCATATCCTTAGAAAATATTCAGCAGATTTTTGTGTGGAACCATCATTTGGTGTCAGAGTCTTGTGAAGCCCACAGAGATGGAATGAAGATTAGCAGCTTCTAGGGGCCGAGGGCTGGAGATGGCGAGCAAGTGCTTAGTAGCACAGAGTTTCTTTTTGGGTATTAAAATGTGTTAGAGCTACGGGTGGCGGTTACTTAACATGCTAAATGTAGACCAAGTGGCACTGAATCGCTCATTTTCAAATGGTTAGTTTTATGTCTTGTGAGTTTTACCTCAATTTTTAAAATGCTTTTATGAAGAAAAGGTAAACCAAATCTGTAATTAATTTCAAAATAAATCATACTTCTTAGTATTAGGAATCTGTATAATGTCACAAAACCGAGAAACTAGGCAAAATGAACAGTGACGTTCTTGCCTACCACCAGCCTCTCCAGGTGCATTGAGTGGGTGGGGGAAGAGATGTCACACAGTCGAGGACTTGTCCATGTCCGCCCTGTTTGGTCACTCAGGGCCACTGTTTCCCTGCACTAACACCCCCAGGAGACTCCGCTCAGTCGGTGCGGTGCAGTTTGCTCAGCCATTCACTTTGTTTGTGGCCCATGAGCCGCACTTTCGACTTCACTATCTGGAGTCACTGTATCAGTAAATCTAGTTACTCACAGGTTCTGGGTCAATCAGACAAAAATTTTATTCTTCAAATGACCTTTTTCCCAATTTCACAAGCATTTCCACTTTACCATAAATTTGTTTTTTATACCCATTTTTTGATTTTTCAGCAATTCTTATTAGATGGTATATTAGTTTTAAAACATGCCCCACAAAGTTTTTTTCCTTCACGGAAAGTATGTTTTCCTTCAAGAGCTGGAGCCCAATTCTCCTCCCCATGGGTGTGGGCTGGACTTAGTGACTGGCTTCTAGTGACTAGAGTAAAACACAAGTGACGGAAGGGACAGTGTGCAACTTCTGAGATTGGATCGTAACTGCCTTTGGGGCTTCCTCTGCTCTCTGGGACCACCGGCCCCGGGAGAAGCAGCTGCCATGTTGAGCGGACACTGGAGCAGCCCTGTGGAGGGGCCTGCATGGTGAAGAACGGAGGGCTCCCGCCAGCAGCCTGCACTAACGCCAGGCATGTGAGCAAGCCACAGTGGGGCCTGTCGGCCCAGGCGTGCTTTTGGATGACCGCAGCCCCTGCTGACCACCTTGCTGCAGCCTCGTGAGACACCCTATGCCAGAACGCCTTGTGAAGCTGGATTCCTGACCCACAGAAACTATGTGAGATAATGAATGGTTTTTGTGTTTTTTTTGTTACTAAGTTTTAGGGTAATTTGTTATTAGCAATAGGTAACAAATATAGATAGGCTGATTTAACAGCGTTTGCAGATTTCTTTCATTTTATCTTCCTAGCAGGATCTTAAGGCATCTTCCTTCGTCTCTGCCCAAGAGTGTGGCTGTGGGGTGTGGCTGCGGGGCGGGGCATGGGGCGGGGAGGGGACCTAGTAAGGGAACCCGCTGGAAGTCACCGTACCGCCCGGGCTGGAGTGCCCATCCTTGAGAAGAGGGGGTGGGGGTGGGACGGGACAGAGAACAGGAGGGGGCAACAGAGGGCAGAGAGGGGCACTGAGGGGCAGAGAGAGTATGAAGTCCCTGAGAACTCTGAAGTTCCGGCTTCTCCCAGTTCTCTTAGGCATTAGCAATACAACGGATAGGAGCTGCTATAAACTTTGCGAATATTTAAAGGAAACATGTTTTCAGTAAATTGATGATTTGGTGAGTTGGGCACTCCGCAAATCGGTCATTTGGCAATTGATTTTTAGCAAACATACATTTGGCAAATTAATTTTCAATAACTGGTCTGCTTCTGATGAAGTCAAATAGTAATTTTTATGTTGCTAAGGTAACAATTTATTTGTAAAAGATATTAATATATTTACATGCACATATCATATACATATTTCAAATCCCCAAAAGAATGCATTAATTTATCCTTCCAAAAAACTTTATGACTTTGAAATTTCTCTCCTCTAGGGAGGGAGACAGTGAGCGAATACTTCTGTGGCTCTAGACAACTTGTCATGATTAAGTCCCTGTGTCACGCTGATTCCTGGAACAGCAAGTCTCCCTGGGAGGAGACAGCCATTTTTCATTTCACGAGCAGTTATAAATGGAGATGAATTCCAGGCAGGCCCACTTTGGAGAAGTCCTCCCTTAAATTTTGGCTCACTTAGGTTAAGTGGGATCATTGAAAGAAATTCTAAAATCTTAATTCTATGGGGAAAAAAACCCCTCAGAAATGAGCAGATGGAAATGTCAGCACCCTTTCCCTGGTTATTTCTCCTTCACAGTGGAGCACAGACAAGAATGGACAGTAAGAACCTCTTGCAGTGGGGACTAGACAGCCACTGCTTTGGGCACAGGTTCCCTCCTCTCCTCTTTAAAGAGCCTGGCAGGGCAGGGCGTCCCCAGAACCTCTGACACAGGGCACCCTGGCCCACCTGTCCCTTCAGGGAGATGCAATTTAAGAAACCCAGCCTTGCCAGACAAACATATTTCAGGAAACGGCATTAAAATATGGAGAAAGGAGAGAAAAAGGAAGAAAGAGAATCTTACCTCGCTTGGACAGGCAGAGGGCTACCGCCACATGTCCCCACTTCCACTAGTCCCACTGATTTAACCTTGGGGTCTATTTGGCCCTCTTCCCACTGAGATGCGGGGGTCTATGTGCTTCCCCTCACACGGGTCGGGAAATGGTGCTGTGTGACTTAGAAGGCGAGGTCAAGAGACGCCAGGCAGCTTCAGTCTGGCATGTCTGGCCGCACGCTCCCTCCTGGCTGCCCTCTCCTGGAACCCAGCTGCCAGGCCGAGAACCCTAAGCTACATGGGGAGACCACGCGTCCGGCCGCAGTTAACAGTCCCAGCTGTGGGCCCAATGACTGCAGCCCTCCTCTGCCACCCAAGGCCGAGACTCGGGTGAGGCAAGAGGTATTTCCTCTGATACGAAATCTAAGGAAGAGGTCCAGAAACTCAGCAATCTTTAAAAAAAAGTCAATGTGATCTTTTTAAAAACCAAAAGATTAATGCAAGATTATTTATGATAAACAGCCTACCAAAGTGTTAAGTAAAAACAGAATCAGTTAGCGTGCTGTGGGGAGCCATACTGGAATCCGAGGCAAAAGGATAAAATAGCAGATGGTGAGGCCAGACTCATGGGACAGAGAGAACCCATCTCTGCTGCGCCCCGTTCAAATCCCTGGCCCGCCTCACAGGCCAGAGTAAACAGTGACGGTGACGGCTCTCCGCCACTAAGTTTGGGGCGGTCTGTCACGAGCAACAGGGAACCAGAACACACAGCCTGTGCTCTGGAGGCCGAGCCGGCTCCCGCCCCGCTCCAGGAGCCTCCTCCTCCTCTCCCTTCCCCAAACCCTCCTCTTGGGCTCTCAGGAAGCAAAGCCCTTTACGACACAGCCTCCACTAGGCCAGCTCAACGGAAACAACCAGGTGTTTCAAATTCTATCTCCAACATGATGGCCGTCAGTCCAAATTAGGGTCACACATAATTCAGCCACCCCAATTCATTCATTTAACAAATATCTAAAAACTTAATTTTGCCTTTACGGCTCAGGCACTAGGGACACAATAGTAAGCCAGGAAGATGCAGTCTCAGCCCTTCTGGGCTGACTTGCTAACAGAGGGCAGACAAGCAAACAAAGAAACCAAGCAGGTGATTTTCGGAGGTGGAGAGAGCTGTGCTGTGATATGACGCAGAGACCCGAGTGGGTGGTGAGAGGGAGTGAGGACGCTTTAGAGACAGTGGTCAGGCAGGTGCCTTTCAGAGGTGACCTCACTTGAAGCCGACACTTAAGTTTGAGAAGTTGTCCATCAAGCCAAGGTTTGAAGAAGAGGCTCCCCGGCTTCCCTGGCTACGGCGGGCGTTTGGGTGTCGGTGTCGGTGTAAGGGAAGGCCAAAGAGCGACACGGTCCAGTTTACATTTTAGAACTACCACTCCGGCTGATCTTCTGTGGGAGAACGGATCACACGGACCGCGGGCCAGAAAGGAAGCAGAAAGGTAAGTTGGGAGACAGGATGGTGGCTCGGCCTAGGGTGACCACAGTGGGGACAAAGAAGGTGAGCAGAGATGGAGCCCAGGGACTTGGCAAGGATGGGGTGGGGTGGGACGTGAGGAAAAGAAGGTCCTGGCGTTGGTCCTGCACCTTTTACTTAAGCAGCTGCATTGGTGGTGGCACCTTTCACTGAAAATAGGAAGAACAGGCTCAGGGGAGAAAATCAAGAATTCTGTTTTGGCTACAAGCTTCAGATGTGTCTATTGGATGTCCACGTGGAGATTTCAGGGGCAAGGTCAGGGCTGGAGATACAGACTTGGTGTCTGAAGAGATAACATATACAGGACATTTAAAGCCGTGGGACCAGACAAAATCACAGGGAGGAGGTGCTGGTAAAGAGATGAGAAGTGTGTTGACCCAACAGTCTGGCCGACAAATAGGAGATCAGCACACGTGGCAAAACCGACAGGCAGGAGGAAGTCTGGAGCAGCGTCGTAGCAGACAAGCGAAGAGAGTGAGCTGCTGTCGACTGGCTGGGTCGGAAGCAGCTGAGAGATCGAGCAAGAAGAAGACGGAAAAATGATTAGCTTGAGGGGCACTTTGTGTCAAGGGTGTGCATCCCTAAACACTGTAACAGAATTTTACCCTTCTGCGGGGGCATGTCCTTTAAATCTCTTTTACTCCACAGATGACCAAGGAGGCCCTTTATTCAGATGGGAGACACAGAGCATGTCTCGGCACCAGTGAAGATGGCTCACTGGAAGGGAAGGCCGTGGGAGCTGCCGAAGAGAAGCCCGAGGGAACGTGCGTCGGAGAACATGCAGACGCAGAAGAGGTGGCCTGTGTTGGCAGGGGGACCCGCCACTGAAATGGGACAGAGGAGAGAATGGAGCTGGGCAGCTAGGAGGAGCTGGAATTCACACACACACACACACACACACACACACACACACACACACGGGGAGGTGTGGCCACTGCCTGGCTCCTCCACAGGTGACAGCCACGGCCGTGGGAGGTGGCCAGGCCCCTTGCCTCTCCAACTGCAGACTCTGCCTGCGAATCCCGCTTTCCCGTAGCCTTCTCGGGGAAGGAGGTCGCCCGCACTCCCGCCCCACGCACAGCAGGGGAGGTAGAGTGCACGTCCTTCTTACGCTCCTTCTTCCAAACCATTCATTTTTCTTCTCGATACAAATACAAACAGAACCCCCAGACTTGGTGCATCACAGATGTTTAACCAATAGTTGTTTTTCAAAAACCAACCCTGCTCCCATTTTAAAAAAAAATATTTAATTTATTTTATTTTTAGAGAAGGGAAGGGAGGGAAAAAGAGAGGGAGAGAAATATCAGTGTGTGGTTGTCTCTCATGTGGCCCCCACTGGGGATCTGGCCTGCAACCCAGGGATGCCCTGACTGGGAATCGAACTGGTGACCCTTTGGTTCACAGCCCACGCTCAATCCACTGAGCTACATCAGCCAGGGCTAACCCTGTCCTTTTAAGGTTGGTCAGTTCAGTTATACTACTTCCTCCTCTTGGTCACAGGCTTGTCTATCTTGACTGTTGCCACCACCCTGGGGGTGAGGGAGAAGCTTCATCCTGGTCTTGCAATTTGACATCCTCGATTCAAGAGAAGTTCCTCTCCAATCCTCTGCAGTCACCACTGTGAGGGCCCACCTCAGACCAGTCAGAGCCCCCCTCCCCTGCCTTTGGAGGGTGTGAGTGGAGAACCTGAATACAGGTTCTCTCCCTCAGCCTCCACTCCGTGGACCGAGGGGCCGTGTGAAACAGGTCCCTCTAGGTCCCCCCATAGGGGGCAGTCATTCCGTGTGCATTCTCTATACTCCAAGTTACACGAAGACTATTTTGCAGTGGCTGGTGAAAAAGGATAATTCAACAGACGTTTCTCAGGCACCTGTTACGAGCCCGGCACACTTGAAATAAGTTGAGGTACAGAGCTTCACTATGCTCACACGGGCTCGCAGCAAACCAAAAAGGCTACGATGAAGCTTCATGCTCTGCCTGCCACAGTGGTTCGTGTCACGCAGTCAACACAGGGCGACTCTGAATTGGCCCCAGTGTGGGAAGGAGTTGATCTAGTTCTAACCCAGGCTCCTCAGCAGCAATGAAGCTAAGCCGTTTTTCATACATTTACTCAACGAACTTCTACTGAGCTCCCATTATGTCCCCAGGCCCTGAGCCGGGAAGAGAAACGAGTCAGACCGAGCCCCTGCCCTGAGGTTGCTCACAGGGCTGGAAGTGAAAGGCACACGGGCAGGTAGTCACTACAGGTGTGTGGGCAGTGCTCACTCACTGCTCACTCATTCATTCAGCAAGCATGGACGGAGGGCCCAGCGTGTGCTAGGGACTGTGCTGAGGATATAAGGACAAAAACTACGTGAGTTGCTCTGAAATTGCGCACAGTCTTCATAAAGGGCAGTTACCACTCTGGAGACAACTTCACCAATGGAGGGGGTTCTAGAGGGGAGCAGGGTAAAGTGTGGAAGGAGGGCTGACATTTGAGCAGGGGTGGAAGGCAGGTTAGGGAAGACCTTAGAGCAGAAATGCTTAAGCTGAGAAGAGATGGTTGAGTGGGCGTGGTCACGCCTGCCATGTGGAAGTGGGTTTGGGGGAGGGAGGTCTCACTGCCTCCCAGTTTTCCCTCCTTGCGGTTTAGATTAAGCTTCCCAACACGATTCCACTAACACACCACTCCCTTGGCCCAGTGCCGGCAACAAGCTTCTGACCTGAGGTGCCTCCACCACTCCATCTCTCACTGGCAACTCCTCCCCAGCTAGAGATTCTGCTCTAGCTGGTAATCCATTTCCACATAGCATTCTCAACATACAAGGTCCGGCCCTGGCTGGTGTGGCTCAGTGGACTGAGTGCCGGCCTGCAAACCAAAGGGTCGCCAATTCGATTCCCAGTCTAGGCGCATGCCTGGGTTGGCCAGGTCTCCAGTGGGGGGCATGTGAGAGGTAACCACACATTCATGTTTGTCTTCCTCTCTCCCTCCCTTCCCCTCTGTCTAAAAATACATAAATAAAATCTTTTTTTTTTTTAAAAGGTCCGTATACCCACACACGCCTGCAGGGGTCAAACAAATAAAAATTGACAAGACTGTTGAAGGAAAAATACAACTGACATTTAATTTCAACACTGCCTCCAAAAAATAATATTGAAAGTGAGCCTTCAGACCTTTGTTGATCTTCTGCAGGATCTCTCTTGAGTACCTGAACCCCAGTACCGCCTGCTCCGCTGCCCCTCCCAGACTTCTTGTGTGTACTAACGTGTGCGGCGCCCAGGTCGTTCCTCCGTCCCGGCCTCCTCGGCCCTGCCCGTCCCCCCTTCCATATGCCATCTCACTCTCCACGCCTCTGCATTCAGCTCCACCAGTACATTCCCATTTGGTTGTATGAACAGCCCAAAAGGCTTCCCACCTGGCCTCCCCGCTCCAGTCTCCCTGTGGCTCTGGCCCACCTACCATACCACACCCAGGCCGCTTCCTGCGGGGGTGCTTTCCCTGTGCGTTCACTGGTCTGTGGTTCACTTTTCAGTGGCTCTGTGCCACCCACTGGAAAGAGTGCCCACTGCTCCATCTGGCAGTCAAGGTGCTTCCCAGTCCGGTCCTGGCCTACCCTTCTAGGTCCTCCTGGACCAGCCCTCCACCAGGTGATCTACCCATCATTCCCCACACACACCTTGCTTTTCCCAATGCCCAGGCCTTCGCTTGTACCATCGCCCTTTCCAGAGTGCACTCCTCTGCTCCTTTCCACTTTCCTAAATCTTCCCCATGCTCCGAGACTCAGCTCAAACACCACTCTCTCAGCAAATTCTTCCTCTGAATGAGCCTTCCTGATAAAAACAGAATCTCTCTTCTAAATCACTAAAGGGACAGGGAAGGAAATAACATCCTGTAAAAACCTGCCATGTGCTACCTGTGAGAAGCATGTGCTTCGGGGTCAGACAGGTCTGGTTTGCATGTGATTAGCTGGGTAACGTCCAAAAGTGTGTTCTCTGTGCTTCAGTGCTTTCGCTTGAAAACCATAACAGCGCTCACCCCCTCCATTCATCCACTGGGATATTCAAATACCCAGTATGTGCTTGGCCCTGCATTCCTGTGGGTATTCTGAGAACTATTTGAAATGATGCATGGAAAGTTGCTGGCACATAGGGGCACTCGAGAAATAAAAACTTACTAATAATGCCATCACCTGATTCAGTTTCTTAGAAGAAGGACAGTCCTCAGGGCGATTTCTGTTGAGAGCGGAAGCATGGAATAAGACCAGGAAAAAGAGCTAGCTCTGGACGAGGCAGATTCTAAACAACTGTTAAAGCACCATATTATTGATTTGAAGTATAGAATGTGACTTACTTTCTGAATAACTTGCCCATCAACACTGAATCACCACCTTCCACCTGCCAAGGCTATCCAGGATACTCAACAAGGCTCCTTGTGAACAGGAGAGAACTTTTAAGAGCAGATGTACCTTAGCTCTCCCTGCCACCTTCCATGAGGTGGAGTGGACCTGGCGGCTCCCCTTACCTTCATACTGGACTTCCAGGTGCATCGTGCGCAGCACGTTCAGCACGCAGTCCACGATGCTGGGGTGCGTGCTTCCGATGATCGGCTGGCAAGACAAACGGGACAAGGCAGTTACTCCTCACATCTTGTCCATGTGGGAGGGATGAAAAGCAGCCTGGTAAACGGTGAGAGTGAGGGCGGCCGGAAGTCACTGGGCCCCAGTGACGGGGCCAAGAAGCTACCGAGTATCTGCTGAGGTTACCACTGAACCCCTCAGCTCAGGAGGCGTTTGGTTGAGGCTAGCTACTCACCTGCTGGAAGTGCAAGGACAAGTTGGCTACCTTGCATAGGGGAGGGCGGGTACACACCAGGGAGGTGGGGAGATCCTGAATCTTCTCTCCCTTAGGAGCCTTACCCAGTCAGGGAACCCTACTTTCCTACATCTTCAACCTTCACCCAGGCATTGGTTCCTGCCCTCCAGCACGAAACATCCTCTTGCACACCCAGACCGAACACAACTGTCTTTCAACTCTGTCTTCTCTTGTTATTGCTCTTTTTGCCCTTTATTCTCAGGCTTCCCAGGGGAAGCCACTTCTTCATCCTCTGAAAAGCTGCTGCAATTTAATTTTTCCTGCTATAGGGAAGTCCCCTAATTCACCAGACTTTTCCTGCTGGGACCCTTTCAGCTCTCCCTGTACCTAATCTCTCTGCTGTATTCGGCCCAGCAGATCGGTTACTGATATAAGCAGATCCTCCTCATTGAGTGTTCTTTTCCCTTGATCATCACAGCCTTGTTTTTTTTCCTGTTTTCTTTTTATGGCTTTCATCATTCTTTTTCAAAGAGGCAGAGTGGATGTCAAAAGAATAAAGACTCTACAGTTAGAGAAAGTGGATTTAAATTTCCACTTAGCACAATAAATACCTCTTACTTAGTGTGTGGCCTTGAATAAGAAAACACCCCCCAAAGGCTCAATTCCATCATTTTTTTTCATGTTTTTTTAAATTTATTTTTTTATTGATTATGCCATTACAGTTGTTCTATTCTCCCCTTCATTCCCCTCCACCCTACCCCCCCATCCCCACCATTACCCCCCCTTTAGTTTATGACCATGTGTCTCAAGTTCTTTAGATTCTATATTTCCCCTACTATTCTTGCCCCCCCATCAATTTTCTATCTACTGTCTATGCTACTTATTTTCTGTACCTTCTCTCCCCTTCTCCTCCTCCCCCTCCCCTATTGCTAACCCTCCTTGAGATCTTCATTTCTATGTTTCCACTCCTGATCTAGCTGTCCTTTTAGTTTGCTTTTGTTTTAGGTGTGGTGTTAATAACTGTGAGTTTGCTGTCCTTCCACTGTTCATGTTTTTTTAACTTCTTTTTCTTAGATAAGTCCCTTTAACATTTCATATAATAAGGGCTTGGTGATGATGAACTCCTTGAATTTGATCTTATCTGAGAAGCACTTTATCTGCCCTTCCATGCTAAATGAAAGTTTTGCTGGATAGAGCAATCTTGGTTGTAGGTCTTTGGATTTCATGACTTGGAATACCTCTTTCCAGCCCCTTCTTGCCTTTAAGGTGTCTTTTGAGAAATCAGCTGACAGTCTGATAGGAACTCCTTTGTAGGTGACTGTCCCCTTAGCTCTTGCTGCTTCTAGGATTCTCTCCTTCATTTTAATCTTGGCTAATGTAATTATGATGTGCCTTGGTGTGTTTCTTCTTGGGTCCAACTTCTTTGGGACTCTCTGAGCTTCCTGGATTTCCTGGAAGTCTATTTCCTTTGCCAGCTTGGGGAAATTCTCCTTTATTATTTGTTCAAATAAGTTTTGCACTGGTGGCTGTTCCTTTCCCCCTTCTGGTACCCCTATAATTCGGATGTTGGAGCGTTTAAAGATGCCCTGGAGGATCCTAAGACTCTCCTCATTTTTTTGAATTCTTGCTTCTTCACTCTTTTCTGTTTGGCCATTATGTGCTTTCTTCTGGTCCACTCCATTGATTTGAGTCCCAGTTTCCTTTTCATCGCTATTGGTTTCCTGTGCAATTCCATTCATTTCAATTAGTTTCGCCTTCATATGTTTTTCTAATTTGTGGCTATAATCAACCAGTTCTGTGAGGGTCCTGATGACCAGTGTTTTAAACTGTGCGTCTGAGAGTTTTGCTATTTCTTCATCGCTTAGATTTATAGGCTCTGGGGCTTTGAGATCTTCTTGAGCCATTTTTGGTCTGTTCGTGCCCGGTAAGTATGAGGAGCGGAGCCTTGGACTCCCAGGTCGCTGGGTTGTGATGCTGTATGTGGGGGCGTGGTCAGAGCGGGGAAATGGCGACCCCCTCTGCTGTTTCGCACCACTGGGTGAGGAGCAGAGCCTTAGGTGGTTTACCAGGGTAGGGCCACTCAGGTCGCTGGGTTATGACGCTGTATGTGGAGGTGGGGTCAGAGCGGGGAAATGGAGGTGCCCTCTGGTGCTGCTCGCCACTGGGGCTTGCTGGGTCCCGTCTAATCGCCCACTCCCTCACTAGTCTATCTGGGCACGAATGAGCGACCACAGTCAACCCGCAGCCCTGCTCCCTCGCTGTTTCCCCGCAGTTGCTCGCTGGGTCACTCACTAGGTCCAACCCTGCACCTGGGTTCCTCGTGCCTGAGTCCGTCTGACCGAGTTTTTCTGTGCAACCCTGCTCCGCCAGCTGCTGGTTTCGCCCCTCTTACCGGTCAGGCTGAAGAATTTGTTGTTATCAGACTTCCGAAAAGTTCAATTTTCTGTGTTCTGGCTGTGTTTTCTGTTGCTAACATTTAGTTGTCTCTAAACTTGGTTGTGTGAGAAAGCACGGTGTCTCCGCCTATGCCTCCATCTTGGCAGAAGTCTCCATCATCTTTAAAATGGGGATAGTAACACCTGCCTCCATCAGCTACTGCGAAGACAAAAAGAGGACTTCTGGCCAAGATGGAGGCATAGGAGACACACTATACCTCCTCGCACAACCAAAATAAGGACAACAACAATTTAGAAACAAATAACAACCAGTAATGACGGAAAACTGAACTGTATGGAAGTCCGACAACCAAGGAGTTAAAGCAGACACATTCACCCAGACCAGTAGGAAGGGCAGAGTCTGGTGGCTGGTTGGGGAGGGGTCGAGGCAAAAAAGAAAGTGGCAGCAGGCAGACCCAGCGAAGCAGCTGATGGTGGAGGGGTGGCACGCAAGGTGGCAGGCAGAACTGGGTGGTTCCACATTCATGCACAGATAAACCAGGTGAAACTGGGGAGGGAGACAGACTGCGCAACCCAGGGTCCCAGTGTGGGGAAATAAAGCCTGAAAACACCGATTGAAAACACCTGCGGGGGTTCAGCTGCCGGGAGAAATTTCCAGCTTCACAGAAGAGTTTGTTGGAGAGACCCACAGGGTCTTAGAATGTACACAAGCCCACCCTCTCAGGAATCGGCACCAGAAGGGCCCAGTTTACTTGGGAGAAGTGGCGGAAGGGACTGAAATCCAGCAAAGAGGGGAGCAAGTGTCGTTGTTCCCTCTGAGACCCCTCCCCCACATACAGTGTCACAACCCAGCCACTGGGATGCCCCGTCCTGGTGAACACCTACGGCTCTGCCACTCATACGTAACAGGTGTGTCAAGACAAAAAAAAAAAGTGGCCCAAACAAAAGAACAGATCAAAGCTCCAGAAAAAGTACAACTAAGTGATGAAGAAATAGCCAACCTATCAGATGCACAGTTCAAAGCACTGGTGATCAGGATGCTCACAGAATTAGTTGAATTTGGTCCCAAATTAGATGAAAAAAATGAAGGCTATGCTAAGTGAAATGAAGGAAAATGCACAGGGAACCAATAGTGATGGGAAGGCAATTGGGACTCAAATCAATGGAGTGGACCAGAAGAAAGCAAATAATGGCCAAACAGAAAAGAATGAAGAAACAAGAATTCAAAAAAATGAGGAGAGGCTTAGGAAACTCCAGGACATCTTTAAACATTCCAACATCCGATTATAGGGTTACCAGAAGGGGAAGAGGAAGAGCGACAAGTGGAAAAGTTATTTGAACAAACAATAAAGGAGAACTTCCCCAATCTGGCAAAGGCAATAGACTTCCAGGAAGTCCAAGCTCAGAGAATCCCAAAGAAGGTGGACCCAAGGAGGAACAAAACAAGGCACATCGTAATTATATTACCCAACATTAAAATGAAGGAGAGAATCCTAGAAGCAGCAAGAAATAAGGGGACAGTCACCTACAAAGGAGTTCCCATCAGACTGTCAGCTGATTTCTCAAAAGAGACCTTACAGGCAAGAAGGGGCTGGAAAGAGGTATTCCAAATCATGAAATCCAAAGACCTACATCCAAGATTACTCTATCCAGCAAAGCTTTCATTTAGAATGGAAGGGCAGATAAAGTGCTTCTCAGATAAGGTCAAGTTCAAAAAGTTCATTATCACCAAGCCCTTATTATATAAAATGCTAAAGGGACTTATTTAAGAAAAAGAAGATTAAAAAACATGTACAGTAAAATGCCAGCAAACTCACAATTATTAACAACCACACCTAAAACAAAAACAAAAGCAAAGTAAGCAAACAAGTAGAACAGGAACAGAACCACAGAAATGGAGATCACATAGAGGGTTAGCAACAGGAAAGTGGGGGGAGGAGAGAGGGGGGAAGGGTACAGAGAATAAGTAGCATAGACGGTGGGTAGAAAATAGACAGGGGAAGGCAAGAGCAGTGTGGGAAATGTAGAAGCTAAAGAACTTATGACACATGGACATGAAGTAAAGTAGGGGAATGTGGATGGGAGGGGTGTACAAGGTGGAGGGGAGTGAAGGGGGGAAATGGGACAACTGTAATAGCATAATCAATAAAATATATTTAAAAAAAGACAAAAAGAGAGAGTGTAGACCTAGCTGGTGTGGCTCAGTGGATTGAGTGCTGGCCTGCGAACCAAAAGGTCACCAGTTGGATTCCCAGTCAGGGCACATGCCTGAGTTGTGGGCCAGGTGGCCAGTAGGGGGCCTGTGAGAGGCAACCACACATTGATGTTTTTCTCCTTCCCTTCTCCTCTGTCTAAAAATAAATAAATAAAATCTTTAAAAGAGAGACAGAGAGTAATAAGTAAGCCCCTAACGTAGTGCCTAGCATGTAGGAAGCTCTTAATAATGGAAACTGGAAATAATAATGATAATCAGATCTGTCTGCTGGACTTTTTTCCTCAGCTCATCTTTTAAATGTGGTAGTGTTCCTTCTTTTTTTACTTTGTATATTTTACATGGGGATCTTATTTACTCTCATGGTTTCAGCTGTCGCTTCTCTGCTCATGAAAATTCAAACAGCCATCCTCACCTTGGGCCTCTCTCTGGAACCGCAGTCTTTTATTTCCTACTGTCCGACAGGCATCTCTACTAGACGTCCTGAGTAGTGATTCCTCACTGAGCTAGGAACCGGAATGACTTGGGGAGCTTAAAAAGAAAACTCATAACTAAAGGTGCCTGAGAGCTGTCAGATCCTATGGGAGGGAGGCTCAGGGTTCAGTATCTTTTATCTATCTACCTACCTGTTAATTTATTTTTAGAGAGAAGAAAGGGATGGAGCGAGGGAGGGAAACATCATTTGGTTGCCTCTCGCATGTGACTCAACTGGGCTGAACCTGCAACACAGGCATGTGCTCTGACTGGGAATCGAACCTGTGGCAACCTTTCGCATTGTGGGACAACATCCGACCAACTGAGCCACATCGGTCAGGGCAGAATTAAGTATCTTTTAAACAAGTGACCTACCTGTATCTCCTGTAACCAGCTTGATCTGCTCCTCAGATGGGCACCTGGGAGCCACCGAACCTCATTAAGTTGATCGAATCAAAACCTAACTCTCCAAATCAAATAGCTTTTTCCTACTCTTACCGTGGCATGCAGCTGCCCTTAGCTCACAGCTAAGTTCAAAGCTGGCTGTCCTCTTTGCCTCCTTTGCTTTCACTGCCTCAAGTCCCACGCATTCCGTTTCCAAAATGTCTGTCCAGCCTGACCACCTGTATTCCCGTCGCCACAGTTCAGGCCTTGTCATCTCCTGGATCTCTTAATTACCCGCCTGCCTCCAGCCCATCCCATAGCTGTTTTGAGAGCTTTTGATGGTTCATCTCAAAGCCATTCTTTGAGTCTCTAACTCCCTCCTTACTATAGGCATGGTGCCTTCATGTGGTCACCATGCCCAAAATCTGACTTTGTGCACATTCCAGGGCACCGTCTGAGAGAAAGACAGAAGCCAAGGAAAAAAGGAAGTTTTCCCCATCACTGGAGACCTGGTCTTCACTTACACGCTGTCTACAAGTGCACCAGGATTCTTCCCCTATCAAATTGACTTTTTAAATCTTTTCTACAGCACTTTCATCATCTGTGATGCCTGTCTCAAGTACTTTTAAGTCTGTCAACATCTTTCTGATCCTTAAGTAAACAGGACAAATCACTCTGATGGGAGACATGAACTCTCTGCCCTGCCTTGGCCTTCTGGAGGTAACACTGATTGGACAGCACACAGGCAGTGAGAGGCTGCGCTCTGTTTCTCATGCCCGTGTGGAGTGCAGCTGTGGAAGGTAATTGTAAGATTACTGTGTGTGAATCGGGACCACGGGAGCGTGCAGCCCGGGCTCACCTGGGCAGTCCTGAGAGCCTGCAAGGACAGCTGCTGAGCTTTCGGGGACGTGGAGGGCAGCAAAGCTATTAGACCTTTGTACACTTGGTTCTGGTACTTGGGGTTGCCATGGAGCAAAGAATCCAACAGAACCTGCACTTCCTCCTGGGTCTCTTCTGATTTAGACGTTGCCAAAAATTCTGCTATGGACCGTACACCTGAACAAAGAAGAGAGGAAATGCTAAACTGGAAGGGATTTAGGATAACAATCCCCATTCAAGATTACATAACATGAGGTAATAGGATTAAGATGCATTAACCAAGCCCGTTCAACCAAAGCAAAACTGAGGCTTAGTCTCGTGTTGCGTGTTGTGTCCCTGTCTTGTTCACCATGGGCTCTGTGGCTGAAGGATTTTGTTTCTGCATAGGCATCTCAGCTTATCAAACATTTGAAATTTAAAATGGCTCTGCAAAATGCACAAATAAAAACATGCCTTTTTATTGTCATGTGATAACTAACACATGCACAGTGCTCAGCTGTTTACAAAATGTCTTGACAAATACTACATCATTTAACCCCAGAAACCATACGGGGAGGGAGGTATTTGTCCCATTTTACACACAGATACACTAAGGCTCACAGAGGTCACTGGGGACACACAGAGAGCCATGAGTAAAGTGCAACAAGGGAAGCGGTGCAGAGGGGATGGTGTCTCCTTTCATGCCTTAACCAGAGCCCTTGATAGATCACACTGGAAATCCTGGGCTATTTACCTTTCTCACCACACTGTAAGCACTTTGAGGGCACGGACTGTATTTTCTCCATCTTTGTATTCCTAGCACCTTAGCACATACCTAACACTCATATGCAATGATTTTATTTCAGTTTTATTTCTAAAGTTAGTCATAATTCAATTTCACAAAGGATTTTAGGCAATGACTCCATAAATCCTTGTTGAATGGATGCATGAAAAGGGATATATTTAAAATGGAAAAAGTATTTCTGAAACCACAATGGGAAGATATCAGCAAATGATGAATCAGAAAAACCATAAATGTGCGCGGGAGCTCATTGAGTCCACTGGACGAAGTTCTTCCTGTGCAACCAGTTCCATGACACGTTTCCGGTAGCAGTGCTGGGCGCTGCCACCCTTCGCCAGGCCCCGAGGGAGACGCACATGGTACCCACCATAGCTTTCACAAATGAGCTCCTTGTACTTCCTGCCAGAGTTTGCAATGACCTGAAGTAGCTTGATGGATTCCTTCTTGTCTCCCTCACTGATCTTCTCCAGTGCGAGTATTTCTAAGAGTGTTAGGACGCCTCCAACCTCAAGGAACTCTATAAGGTACCGATTACTGTCCAGAGGGATAGAGGAGTAGAAGAAAGACACTTGTCAAGTTCCTTGGCACAACCTTTGTAAGGGATCTCAGGGTCCTTTCTTCACATACTTTGCCCTCCCATCCAGGACATGCTCACAGGTAAAGTGACACAATAGTTGGGAAAGTCTTCCTTCTGCATTCAGCAGAAAATGCGAAAATTCAATACAGTGAACATTTCTTGTGTTCGGTTTTCTAGTATCTGTTCTTCTTCTTGTAACAGCACCTCACCTGTCCCTTGGGGAATCATCCTCCACCCACGAGCCCTGTGGTTTTGGTAAGATGAGCAGGTGACAGGGTATGCCATCCTGACTGCAGTCTCTGGTTTGGGACCAGGCGTGTGACCCAATTTGGTCCACTGAGGCTCTAACCCGAGACTTTCCTGGAAACCGCTGGGAAAGACATGCTCTCTTTCTGGTGTGGATGAGCTACGAGGATGCATATCTGGAGCTTCTGGGGGTCACAGCACAGTGAGGCCTATCAGTGCAGAGGAGAACGGGGCTGAGAATGGAGATAAAGGGGGAGAGAGAACCAGCGACATGTTTTGAACCCCTTGTAGTCAAGCCTGAAAAATGGATTTCTATGCTCTGGGCTTTTCAGTTAAGTGAACTAATAAATTCCCCCTTTCCTGTCCAATATGAGTTCACTTTCTGTATTTCAAAACCAAGAGGATGCTGACTGGTAAAGGGCTGATGGAGGACATGGGATTTTAGGACGGAACCACGGCTGACACCACCTCAGAACCCATCCTGGGGGCTACCGGGTACCCACGGATAACTAGAAGGCCTGGTTCCGTGTGGTGTGAATGCCAAGGACACCATGAGCCGGATATGCAACTGAGAACCTGGAATAGAACTCACCTGCTCACAGCTGATAAGAAGATGCCAATGGACCTTAAAAGCTTCTCTAGGCATGAGCCAGTCATATAGCTGTACGAGAAGTTAAGGAGGGAATTTCGGGGTGGTTTCCGCACAGAAACCAGACCAATGTGTCTGATCCCTGGCACCGCCAATGGCCTAGGATGCCCAGCAACTGAAGTGAGCCCTTCATCTGAGAAGGGCCTCTAGGTCGCAGGAGAAGGGGTCACACACATGAGGAAAGGGTGTGTGGGCGGCAGGCATGTTCGTGGTTCTCCAGGAAGCTCTTCTGGGGTAGTTCTGCCACCTTGGCTCTGACAGGCTCTCTAGGGAGCAAGGCGGCTCTCATGAATAAAGGGCGTGTGGAGAAAGTGGGTGGTCAATTCTCCAAACCTTTCTGTGTCCTGACCGTGGTACCCTTGGGTCTCAGTATAGTTCATTACTTTGTGCCTCATTCTTAGTCTTCTCTAAACATAATCAGCTTCATCATTAATACTCAATTTTGTACTTGCTCAAAGCTTTACACTGGAGGTCACTTTTTTTTATGAAGAATTGCATGTCTTCCTAATAAGAATAAGAGGAGAGAGAGGAAAAATTAAACTCTGATTTAAAACAACCTCAGTCTTTAATGTTGTTTTTAATGTGAGCCTTTGCAAAAAGCTTCATTGTAATAAAGCACCCAGAGCGCGCATCAACTCGGGTATAAGGTATGAAATCAAGCCACAACAGAAAAGGAACCAGTCAACAATTACTAGGCTCATAACACATCACAGGCTCTTAGAACACTTAAGAAATTAGCTGAAATTATTGCAGCTCATGGAGGATGACTGAGAGCTTCCAAGACTGATAAAGGCTAATGTAATGGGTTGGAGGTAATGGTGCTTTGTTGGGGGGGCGTGCGTGAGGCAAATTATCTCCGCTGCACCCTGGTTCCCAGGATGCCAATAGAAGTAGAGACAGATTGGCTCATTAGGAAAGGCTCTTCCCTGCAAAAACAGCGTTTGCTCTGAAGCCAGGCTCTTCTGCCTGTTGCTGCTACAGCTGGAAGCCTGGCCATCAGCCCACATGGTAGTCTCCCTCTTCCCACCGAGTCTTCCACCCTGCCTCCCCAAACCCAGCCCCATTCCTGCCCCAGTGCATTTCCCCTCTTTTCTTCAGTTACCAGCTAGGCTGAGCAATTTTCATCATATTCTTCTTCCTGTCCCAGGCTAGTCCTATTTTCATAGCTACTCACTCATCGGGAATTTTGGTCCAGAAGTCTCCCATAATATCAGTAGTAGCTAACAAGCTCAAAGCATTCATTGTGTGCCAGGCACTGTGCTAATGACGGTGCTTGCCTTGTCTCAGTGCATGCTCGCCACACCCTGCAGTGGGTGCTATTAGGGTGTCATTCACTTCATGAGAAACAATCTCAGACAGGTTACTGACCTAACCCAGAGTCTGAGTTCTTACAGTCGGGTCTTCCTGCCTGTAGACAGGTGGAGGGTGTGTGGCTACTCCTGCAGCTTAGCTCCACGGTGTTGGTGGTGGAACTGAGGCTCCCCTGGGTGGGAGACAGTGAAGGAGGGCAGATGGCATGTGGGCGTTGGGCCAGAGAGACCCATCAACCTCATCTCTGCCTTTTACTAGTAAATTTACTCAACTTTTAAAAGGCTCATCTTTCCTGTCTGTAATACCATTCAGTACCAGTCATTTACTGGGCTTGCTGTTAGGCTCATATAAGATAATATTTGTATAGTACATAACTCAGTGACTAGAGTAAGACTCAATAAATAACTAATAATTTTGTCATCATAATACACAATCCTTAGTCTCACTCATATATTCTGGAAATTCAAAGTTAAAAAAGGGGTTTGGGCTTATGTGACAGTTAATTGTGGCAAAACATGAGGAGGCCAAATGGACTTGTTTTCCTTCAAAAGCCACTGTGACCAGAGGGCTGGGGAGAAGAAGTGGGGCTACTGACTCAAAACACTACGTCACTCAGCTGGTCTGTTTTCTCGGTGGTACGACAAGGTCACAAAGAGTTAGAAAGTTATGGATAATTGCAGGTGTAGAAACCAAATATGCATCCGTGTATTAAAATGTGGTTCATTTAGTCGCTCGATAAGCCCTCTGATGGGCACTTAGAATACGAAGAAGAATACGGGTAGTGACAGCGATGGTTGAGTAAGGAAAGCGATGGGCGGAAAGCAGAGCTCTCGGAAACACTCACGCTGAGGGCGGCAGGAAGGATCCTGCGACGCTGACTGAGGCACAGAGATGGAAGGAAGCAGAGGCGAGAGAGGAGCTTGGGGAGGGGCAGTGGTCGGCGCCCTGGTGGGGCGGCCCACTTGGTCGGAGTGTCACCCCGATACACAAAAATAAACATAAATAAATAAAATAAATTAAATTAAAAAAAAAGAATCAGTGATGCTTTGAGGAGAAAGAGGGTCAAACTGTCCGGATTCTTCTTTTGTACCTCCCTTCACTCCTGGATCCAGGACATACAAGCTCGGATTCACTGGCCCCCCTGAACTTAAAAAAAAAAAAGAAGAAGAAGAAGGGACAGTGGTCAGGCAGGGCCAGGGCAGGGTGACTGAAGCACTTAATTCAGTATACAATTTAAGGGGACACCAGAAAAACTCACTAATCAAATAATATCCCAATGTACTGTTTAAAAATACACATTAATATAAAAATCCATGATAAATACAGTATCGAAGTTATAAATAAAGGTAGGATGTGGGTCTGCACCTGTGTGATTCTGCCCCGCACACTCCCTGCCGTGGTCAAATGGAAAACGTTGTCAGGTAAGGTAAGGAGGGAAAAGGGTGCTCTAGATTCGGTGTCAGGGAGGTTGCTCATAAGCTTGGGGAGGGTCGTGTCGTGAGTTATGGGGACAAAGCCAGATTACAGGTGCTGATGTTTCTCAAAGCATCGTCTGTGAACCACCAGCATCAGAGTTACCCAGAATGCTTGTGAGAAATAAAGAGCCGAGGGACCCTCCCTCATTCTACTAAATCAGGACCTTAGGGTAGGGGTCGGGAGGCCAACTGGCAATCTGCATTTTAAAGCTCTTTCATTGCATACTAGCATCTGAGAACACTGGGGCCCACCTAGCAGTGTATTAAGTGGTATTCCCTGTGACCTGTGATCTAGGCCTGAGTCTGACTGATAATTTCACGTGACTTAACTAAGAAAAAGAGAGCTGTGTGGACTTAGCTCTGTGTAGCTGTGGACTCTCCAGGCTTATTCTTTCCTTTATTCAGCAAACGCGTGTTAAGCACCCACATTGTGCTAGGTGGTAGAAATACAGAGACGAGTAGAGCAGATGCAATTCCTGCCCTTGGAGTGTTTACAGTCCAGTGGGGAACAGATTTTAAGCATGACTGAAAATAAAATGCTATGACCATTAGGACAGAAGAAGTGCTGTGAGGATATATAATGGGGAGCCTAAGTTAGTCTGGGGCTCAGAAAAGGACTTCATGGACAGAGTGATGGTTAAATTGAGATCTGAATAATGGAGTAGGAATTAGTCAACTGAAGAGGGAGTTTAGAGGAGTGGGAGGGTTCAGGGAAGGAGAAAGTGTTTAATGAAATGGGCTGAGAGGGATCCAGGGTGTTATGGGCGCACAGCAGGAATACACTCAAATCCACCCAGATCTCACATCACTGTCTGGATGGTGACACATCTGTCTTCAGCCCCAATCTGCCTCTAGGGCTGCTGAGCACAGGTGTCTAAACTCAGCATGTCCCAAACCAAACTCACTCCCCTTCTTGCTTTCTCTCCTCACAGAACAGCACCCCATTCACTTAATTTCCCCAAGCCAGAAACATGAGTCGTCCTGGCAGATGGAGGTGGAGATGGGAGTTGAGTAAATGGATATGGAGTTCAATTCCAGAGATAAAAGTGCGCAGGGTACACATCTGAGGGTCTTTAAACTGGAATGGTGTAGAGAGTGGATGAGATCACTCAGGGAGAAGCTGAGAGTGAGCAGAGAAGAGGGAGGTGGATGGAGTCCCAAGAAATGGCGACATTTAAGGGATGGCTGAAGAAGAAACGGAATGAACAGGAAGGAGAAAAAAGCAAAAGAAACCAAGGGAGGAGCGTTTTAAGAAGTGGGAATGGCTGACTGACAAATGCACCTGAGAGGTCACGCATAAAGACAATGAAAAAGCCACCAGTAGCCTTGGCAAGTCCTGCAGAGTGGAGAGGAGGGGACAGCAGTCAAACCGCATTGGGTGGCAGAGAAAAGAGAGGTAAGGAAATGGAGACAGAGACCAACAACCTTTTCTAGAAAGAAGCTTCCCCACAGAGTGAAAGAACTGGGAGGAACAGAGGTTTGAGACAGGGATTTAATTAAGGTAGAAGAGACCTGAGCAGACATGCACGCTGATGAAAAAAGGTGGTAATGAGGAAAAGGTAGAAACTATAGGAGAGAAAGAATGAAGTCCTGGAGAAGGTGGAAGGGGACCCAAGTGCAGTCCCAGCAGCGGGCAGAAGGAATAGAGACAGAAGGAATCCCACCTTCGATCCTGATGGGCACCAAAGAGGTCAGGAGTAAGAATAAGGGTACATTTGCAGGTTGGAAAGACAGGAAGTTGAGGGAATTCTTGACTTTTGGGATGATATTTTGATCACCAGGTATCCTGTTCTAAAATCTTAGAATAGAGAGAAGAGTTCCCTCAGTAATCTCCCCTTTTTTCCTATTGAATATGGCCTTTTTTTTTCCCTGTTCAGCAAAGGATACGTGAGTCTGAGCCAGGTGGTCAAGCGCACCAGGAACAAGCTGGCTCCCTGGGAAAACTCCTGCTCCAGTTCAGGCCCAGTCTTGCCTTGGTTGGTTTCGATGAAATTGTTAAGGATATGAGTCCTTGCGACTTTTCCAGCATTGTCCCAATTCTGTAAAAAACTCAAGAGCCGGCTAATTGCTGCCTGCTCCTTTATGGAAGTCATGATCGACCAGTCCTGAAGGTGGCTACGGAGGGCAGGAAAACAGATGGGTTACCAAAATGTTTAGAAACATACAAGTCCTGTAGGTTATGCTAGGGCTTTTGCTTTTCTGGCAATCCACTGGAAGCTGGTGAGCCTCCGACACCCACATGGCTATAGTGACATGTGAAATACATCTCTACGACTGGTCACCTGCTACTCAAACAGGGACGATCTAGCTATATTGTCATGGAATTAAGAATGTCAGGGTAGTAAACAACTGACTCAAGTTTAAGGGCTAAAATTTTAGCTCTTTGGCTTCTCTGCTGATGCCAGCAACTAAAAGAACCACAGGCTCTAGTTGGGATGAAGGCACCTGCTAAAGACCTGGGGCTCTCTTACCCCCTCATTTTACAGGGGGTCAGAGATTTGGGGTCTTTGAGGATCTGGCCCCCCCTTATGCCAATCAGCCAAGGTAAAGCACCGCTTAACCTAGCTCCTTGGACTTTTGTTCTAACTCTCTTAAAAACGACTTTTTGAAAAAGTGAGCGGGAACAAAAAGTTCCCATTCCATAGTTGGATTAATGGGCTGTGGTTTGTAGGAGGCTGTGTCCTTGGGAGAATGTTTTCAGTGGGGGGAGGGAAGGTTTAAAATAAACCCGTTTTCCAAAAATAGTTGTGATTGAAAGTGTTATTATCCATAACAAATGTTAGTGCTGATGGGAGAGAGGCATGTGTGATTCTTTTGTCTAACAGACAAGTGAAAGTCATATTTCACATTATCATGGGGTTTTCTGTGATTTACAGAATATTTGTGAAACATTACTTGCAGTGGCCATGATTGATATGGAGAGAACAGCTTGTGTGTAGGGGAGATGTGTATTTCACGACGACGGTTCAACATGAAATTTACAGTCCCATAAAGTGCTTCTACATCTTTGCCAGAGATCTAGTTAAAAGGACTTTACAGTCTGAAACATCCTAAAATTGATTCTAAATTAACGTTTCCTCACATGTATTTGAGATATTGATGGGGCCCGGCTATCAGAATTTTATTAGGAAGCAATAATCTGAAGCATGCTGAGACAGACTTACATACACACAGACCTCCACTACTCCCCAGAGGACGCCAGACATGTGCTCCCAGGAAGGGCGTCACGTAGCCTCTGGGACAGAGACGGCCACGAAATCCCGTCAGCCTGAGCAGCCAGATGAATAACTGCAGGTCAACCTAAACACAAAAATGACCAAAAGCTTTCATGGGATCATGCATCAATCACCGTGAATAACATTACAGCCCTAACATTTTAGCTCTTTGGCTTCTCTGCTGATGCCAGCAACTAAAAGAACCACAGGCTCTAGTTGGGATGAAGCCACCTGCTAAAGACCTGGGGCTCTCTTACCCCCTCATTTTATAGGGGGTCAGAGATTTGGGGTCTTTGGGGATCTGGCCCCCTCTTATGCCAATCAGCCAAGGTAAAGCACCGCTTAACCTAGTTCCTTGAACTTTTGTACTAACTCTCTTAAAAACGACTTTTTGAAAAAGTGAGCGGGAACAAAAAGTTCCCATTCCATAGTTGGATTAATGGGCTGTGGTTTGAGAATAAACCATGGAGTCTGAGAATAACTCTCAGAGTCTATGGTCATCTTCAACAGCCAAACTGGCCTCAAGAAAAGGGGAATGAGTGGCTGTTCTGGACTCAGGGAGGAAGGGCTGAAGCCCCCCCATTAGCTGTATGTGGCAGGAGAGCACCCTGTGCCCCAGCCCTGCTGCAGATGGACCCATTCTAGGATGGAAAGTCAGAGTGCTACTGGAGATGCGCCCAGCAATTCTAGGACACGAAGTGGGGGAAACTTTCAGCGGGATATTCCATATTATGTCTGCTCGTGGATCTCAGTCTTCCCCATCTTCTTTTTAGATTTTATTTATTTACTTATTTTTAGAGAAAGGGGGAGGGAGGAAAAGAGGGAGAAAAACATCAATGTGTGGTTGCCTCTCACGTGCCCCCTATGGAGGACCTGACCTGCAACCCAGGCATGTGCCCTGACTGGGAATTGAACCAGCAACCCTTTGGTTTGCTGGCCGGCACTCAATCCACTGAGCTATACCAGCCAGGGCCCTTTTTTTTTTTTTTTTAAACAGACCTTCCCCCCCAAACAAATGGCAGCATTGAAGGGCCCAGTGATACAGCTCTAAGTCAGTGAGTGTGGGGCGAGGTGCGGTGGGAGATGTGATGAATGTGGTGCTCCCAGGGCCCTGGAGGAACTCCAGTGCTTGTGGGAGAGTGGAGGAACCTGAGATGCAACATGAGACCGGGTTCAAGGTCCAGCTCCACACTTGCTATTCAGTAAAGCATCAACAGCACCTGCCTTATGCCTTGCCATCCTCCAGTCTCACTCCAGAGGCGGCCCCTTTCAATTGTTTTGGCTATTTCTTCCGGTGTTTACCTCTACATTTCCAAATAATGAGTTTATGCTACTTGATATGAGTGGAACTGTGTCCCCCCTCGTCCCCTAACCCCCAGTACCTCAGAATATGACCATATTTAGAGAGAGGGTCTTTAAAGAGGTAATTAAGTTAAACTGAGGTCATTAGGGTGGATCCTAGCCCAATCTAAGATTAGCGCACCAACACACACAGAGGGAAGACCACATGAAAACAACAGGAGGCAGCCATTTACAAGTCAGAGAGGCAGCCAACCCTTAACGCCTTGTATGGAGCACCTGGATCAGAGCCTCCAAGTCTGGAGGCAGTAAGTTTCTGTTGTTCCAGCCACTCAGTCTGTGGCACTTTGTTTTGGGAGCCCTAGCAAACCAGCACTTTACTATTATTCATCGATTTTAGGCAATAAGTACATTCTGGCAGTTGAGGACTTAGCTTTCTTACACCATTCTAACCTCTATTTTTACCTTCTTATCCTCATGATACTGTAGTTTTCCACAATTTACAGTTAAATCAAGTGTTTACATTATTGGCCCAGTAAACAAACATCCTGTACTCAAGCTGTAACCTATTACGTTTTCTTTCTCAAATTAATTGGTTTTACCTGGAGTTAATTTCTTTTTCCAATTGTTTAGTTTTCTGTGTACTGTATTTTGCTGTGAATAACGCGCACCCATGTTCCAGTGCTAATACCCATGTATAATGCGCAGCCTTCTTTTCCCCCCAAAATTTGAGCAAAAAAGTGCACATTATACACGGCAAAATATGAGGTATCTACAGCTATTTTCTTTCAAACATGTAGCAGTAATTTTTGCAAATGTTCAACTGTAATCTATCTGTTCCACCTTTTCCCTGGAGACCTTTGCCCACTGTCTTTTGTTCTTGGACTGGTTGCTGGTTCCCTGGTGCACAAACATTGTCCAGGGATTTCTTTCTGTCCTCTTCTCTGGTGATCGCCCTGTTGCCTGGATTCACCTCATCTTCCTTCCTAGTTTTCACTCTATTTTTGCTGAAGCACATTCTCCAGTAGCTTCCTAAGAAATGAAAATTACCCCTGGCGGGTGTGGCTCAGCGGTTGAGTGCTGCCTGCAAATTAAAGGGTTGCCGGATCCATTCCCAGTCTAGGGTGAGTGCTTGGGCCTGGGGTCACGTCCCCAGTAGGGGGCGTGCCAGAGGTAACCACACAGTGATATTTTTCTTTCTCCCTTCCCCTCTCTACAAAAATCTTTTAAAAAAAATTTTTTAAAAAATATTTTATTTATTTATCTTTAGAGGGGAAGGGAAGGAGAGAGGGAGAGAAACATCAATGTATGGTTGCCTTTTGTGCGTCCCCTGCTGGGAACTGGCCTGCAGGGAACCAGTCTGCAACCCAGGCATGTGCCCTGACTGGGAATCGAACCGTGATTGTCTGGTTCGCAGGCCTATGATCAATCCACTGAGCTACACCAGCCAGGGCTCTACAAAAATCTTTTAAAAAAAGAAATGCAAACTACTTTTTGTGTGCGTTCTTGGAAGTCTGAAAATATTTCTGACCTTGTGTTAGCTTGTTTGGGTGTGTAATTCCATGTTAGAATAACCTTCCCTGGGATTGAGCCTGGCCAGTACTGCTGTTGATGAGTCTTGACTTCGTTCTCATTCCTGTGCCTTTGTCTGGCTTGTTTTTTCACTCCTGATGCTTTTAGAACCTCTTCTGAAATTGTATAACTTGGCACAGGGCTTTTCATTTATTATACTAGGCTCTAAAAATCGTGACCTTCAGTTTTTAGACTTTTAGTTATCAGGCAACAACCAGTCTTTCATTAAGGACCTCATCGATGTCAGTCCGTGGAGGTTTTTTTTCTTCGGGGGCCCTCAGGGCCTCTGGAGAAGACTTTTCGATTTTCCCAGGGAGGAGGAGGTGGTGGGTTGACCAATAACTGGCTGCTGGCATCTGGGGTGGGTGGGGGAGGGCCCGGGGCTGTCACCTTGCAGTATGTAGACTTCTGTCCATCACTCAGTTTTCCACCCTGTATCTCACCCCTGCCCTTAAAACTATGCCCGCGTCCCCAGAGTTCATTTTCCTTTCTCTTTATGCAACGAGAGAGTTTAGAGTAGTTGTTTGGCTGCTGGGAGAGGAGCTCTGGGGTGGGGACAAGGTGCTGTCCATATAGTCTTCAGCCGACCCCCATGTTTCGCTCCATACCTCATTTCTGACCTTCTACAGTAACTTGTGCTTCAAACACGAATCCTCTTGGAGGTTAAACTGGGTGAACTGACTTGCTTCTTGTTGGTAATCTCGCCTTGTTGGCACTTAGTTTATTTTTTCTTAGGGTGCTCCAAGCCAGATAGCATTCCCCTGCCTGCCTTCTAGCTTCTAAATGTTTGTCTAACTTTCATCGGCTATTGCCTTGCTGCCTTATCTGAACTTTTGAAACTTAGTATGTTTTTACATTTCTTTAGTGTTAGGTCAGCGAGGTTTTGAGAGGTAGGGAGAGGTAAAATGTGGCAGCCACGTTCAATCAGAGTGTCCAGCCCCTTATTATTTATTTTTGTCTCAATTATTCTCCAAAGTAAGATATGATGAAAATTGGAAAAACAAAACATTAAATACAAATTTTAAAAGAATTAAGCCCTGGCTGGGTAATTCAGTTGCATCATCCCAATATGGCAAGGCTATGGGTTCAAATCCCAGTCAGGGCATATACAAGAATCAACTGATGAATGCATAAGTAAGTGGAACAAAAAATTGATATTTCTCTCTTTGTAAAGTCAATAAATTGGGACAAAAATGAAAAGGTTTACTTGTTTATTGAAGGTCTCACAGCTAAAAAAGGGGTGTGGCAATGAAAATTGAACTCAGATCTGTGTGTAATTCTGGTCCAGTTTCTCTCCGTTTAATCAAAAGCCCTAATTCTGCTCTCCCCTGTGCTCCAAAATGTCACCAGTAACCTCGCATCGCCACACGCAGTGGCTCGCCACTTGCAGGGCCATCTTGCTTGGTCTCTGACAGACTGTGGAAGACTCTCTTCTCAAAACTCCTTTCCTGACCCCACTCTGCTGGTTCTGCCCCTCACTCTGGATCCTCCTCAGACTCCTTTGTAATTCCTTTTCCTGTTCTTGGTTTTCTTTTCACACTTTTCAATTTCCTGGGTGATGTCCTTTACTCCCATCACTTCGAGTTATATCTGTAGGCTTTATGACTCCCGAATCCGTACCTCACTCAGCCTGGGACTGCTGTCTGAGGTGCAGGCCCCGCATCTAGATAACTAGTGGATGTCTTCGTTGGTATGATTGCCACACTCTCCCAATCACTTAGTCCCCAACTAACCCGCTGGACCCTCACACTGCTCCTTCCCATGTCGGTCCATTTCACAGAGAAGCCATCTTTCATGCATATCCCTCCTTGCCCTCCTTGTCTGAAGTGCTGCCAGGTTCTGCCAATCAGACCTACTGAATCTCCCTGAGACCAGTCTATTTATCTTCCTCTCTACCGCCATTATTTTCATGACCTCCTCGTCCCTCACTCGGATTACTTCAACCGGCTCCTAAGTGATCACTAAGTGATCACCCCGTGGTAATCTCCACAGTGATGGGAGAGCTAAAAATGCAAATCTGGCAGATTGCCCTGCTTAAAACTCTTCAGTTGCCCCCCACATTACCCTCAAAGTAAAGTTTCAAACATCTCAGTCCACAGAGCTTTCATCTAAATTCTGCCCCAACTGAAATCTGACCCCTCCCCCAACCCCCCACCGCCCAACTCCGCCCCTTGTCACTGTTTTCAGTGGGAATGAAGAGGCTGCCGGCTTTCCCACACTTCGCCGCAGTCTCTGACTCCTCCACACCATTTCTAAATCATTTCTTTTTCTCTGTGGTGAGGCCTCCTATCCTTATCTCTCTACCTCGTCTCATTGCTGATTTATTGGCCACTTCCCCATGCTCACAGATGACTTCCACCCATAAGTCGTTCTCTTTACCCAAGACCTGATAGGCAATTTCAATATCCACATGTTCCATCCTCGCATTTTGGGTGGCCAGCATCCTCCCTGGCACGTGACAGGTGTTTTAATAACACTTTAAAAAGTGTTATTTAAACTGACATGCAACACACTGTGCTCATAATGAAACCTTTGATTTTCTAATTCCACACAGTAATTCATTAAACAGATGTCCTGAGGGCCAGTAGACCTACAGGATAAAGTCTGAAATCCATGTGGTGTACACAGCCCTTCAAAAGTTGGCTGCAGGCTAACCTCATCTTGCCACCTCCCCATTACAACAGACCTGGACTTTTCAACTCTCCAGGCCCTTCCAGGTCCTTCTGCATCTCAGCTGCCGCTCTGCCGTCAGGAAGAGCCAGCCTCCTTTTCGCCCTCTGGCTAAGTCTCCAAGACAGCTCGGGGTTCTCAGTTTGTGGCCCACCTATGCCACCTCCTTGCCTACCATGGTGTACGACTTGACCATCCCTCCCACTGGAGTGTGAGCTCCTCAAGAGCAGGGGTCCGTCTTCCCCATCTCTATGTGCTCAGAGCCTGGCACAATGCCCAACACAAAATAGATGTTATAAATGCTTGCTGGGTGAAATGAGAAATTAGCCAGCTCCTGTTTAGATGGCTACATCTGACTGTCCATGATATGTGGGTCCATAAAATGGCCAACTTCCCAAAGCTGCCATGTGTACAGCGGCAGGATCTCCATCCAAGGTCTGGGCAAAGTCTATGAAGCATTTCACCACTATGACAGGAAACAGCAATGTCAGCAGTGGTGTCATCTTTGGACACTGAGGATGGGGATTCAGTGCCATGAGCGGTCAGTTAAATTGTAATCGGAGTGAACTGTTCCTCTGCAGACCATAATGTTCTTTAGCTGCAGCCAAATGGCATCCAAGAAGGGGAGAAAATTTTTTGAAATGCTGAAGAAATTATTTCCAATTTGGTGCTCACAACCAGAGACTCTAATGATCAGTGGAAATGAGAAGCAAACAAATTAGCACTAATGGGAAATGGCTTTTGGAAAAGAGGATTTAATTTATAGTCAACTGGTCATGGCATGCAGCATGCAGTGAAAGTCAGCTTCACCAGCTTGATCGTAAGAACTAGAGCACGCACGGCATGCCAGAGAAAAATATACGTGTGCCATCATGCTTATTGGAATCTCTCTGTAAGTGGCAGCCAATTAAGGGAGTCATTATTTTACCTTGGAGAAAAAACGGCCTGAAAAATCAAAGCACATGAAATTAAAATCCAGATTAGGAACCTCGATCCAAATTGGTTTGTTTGTGGCCTTCTAACCTTGGCAAGGTCTTCTGCAAGGACGACAAACCTACTTTGTCTTCAGCCCAGGGTGGACTCTGTTTTTAATTTCCTCTCCATCTTCAGAGGTAATTAATAAATCTGGACTCATCTATAAATCATTTCTATAGCCGCCAAATGGTTCTTCCTCATGCAGAGATACTAAAATTACAAAATCTCAAACCTCAGCTCTTGCACTAAGCCAAAGGTCCTTAGCAACGGGCGAAAAGAGGTATGATAAAATCAAATGGTCAGTAGGTCTTGTTTCTAAAAAAAAATTTCTTTTTCCCCTCTAAATCAAAAGACATATTTCTAAAAGCAAGAAGCCTCTAGGGCATAGGCTGCCGGCCTGGCTCACTGTCCCCAGGTGGCCTCGGAGACAAAAAGGCAGTCACTATGGGCTGTTTCTACGGGTTCCGCCAGTGGAATGGGACAGAGGCTTCTGCTTTGGCTCCCGTCCCAACTCCTCACTCTCAGCTCCCCACTCAGAGAGAAAGAGGGAGTGAGAGAAGGAGGGAGAAGAGAGATGGAGAAAGAAAGAAACATTCTCCTTCCAAACTTCAGGTCCATCTAAGGAGGGAGTCCTGGTCTTCACTTCCACCTCAACTGGAGGGCAACTGCACTCCGATTTGTTACTTTCTTCTCACAGGATCCCCCTCCTCTGCTCCCCTCTCATACCCTCTTTACAGAGCCCTCATTGCCACTCATCACTTTCCTGCAGATGGCATCTTCCCCTCACTTCCCCAGCTGCAAGTCCCGCCATCCTTTCCACATAGACGATCTCCCCCCCCCTCCTTCCTGCAAAACCCCCTGCCTGCATCCTCTCCCAGGACCTACCCTCATCTTCTATCCACAGACTCCAGTTTCCCTTCTGCCCCCAACTCCACTCCACAGATCTGCCTTCATGCTCTCCCCACAAAATGTAACTCTTTAGGTCAACCATAACCACTCTACCCACATTCTCCTCGCCCTTCACTGCTCTATGTTTTATCTTCTTTGAAAGCTTCCTTGAGCTTCTCTCTCTTGAACCGTCTTTCTGGCTACCTCCAGGCTGCCCCGAAAGCTGCTACTATCCCAAGGCGCCACTTCTGCGTGGTCCTCCCTGGTGGAGGCTGCTTATACTCTTATGCCCAAGGACATCAGGATTCACAGTGGGCTAATGTCTCCTCACCAAAGCCCAACCTGGATCCTTAGTCTACCACCTTCTTGTAAAAACCGTTGATCCTTTTAGGGTCATGCCATTCAGATGTATGGACCTTTATCCCTCCTCACACTGTCATCTACAGATTCCAGAGCAACCCGCTCTATCCATCAGGGACTTCAGTACCTAGTTCACCATTATCCTCTTCCCTTTTCCCTCAAGTCCTGCCACCAGCCAGAAGGACTTCAGTGGCCCTGTCTACCCCTTGAACGTCTTCTGTACTCCAGCCAGCTACTCCCACGGCCACACCCTGGACCGTGACATCACCTGGAACTAATCAAACATCATTACTCCACTTTCTGATTCTAACTCTCTCATCCAACTACTTGTAAGATATGGTTCTCTAACTTCATTGGAACCCCAGTCCTTAACGTTTTTACACTCTTCCATGCTGTTTAGGTTCTAAGGTTCATCCAATCAATCTTTTTGCCAGGATTTTCAACTTCCTCGTCCTTTGTCCTTCCATTTTACCCGCCTGATAAAACCCAAACCTGGGTCAATTCAACTAACCTCTCTGTACCCATCACTGAATGGCTTAACGTTGTTGGGTGAAAGATACATACCACACAAACACGCGGACCACTGCTGCTGCGAGTTAATGGTCACCAACCTCAATTGGTCTCATAACTGCCCGGAAGCCCATATGCCACCTCAGTCACCTCATTCCCATTCTCATCTGCAGCTATTTCAGCCCCTCTCTGCTCTTCCCAAACCTTGTACACCATCTCCAGCCCTACTCTCACGGACTGATATCAACTCCCCATTTCACAGAGAAAATAGAAACCATCAAATAAGAATTCTCTCACCCTGGCTGGTGTAGCTCAGTGGACCGAGCGCGGGCATGCAAACCAAAGGATTGTGGTTTGGTTCCCAGTCAGGGCACATGCCTGGGTTGCAGGCTAGTTCCCAGCAGGGAATGCACGAGAGGCAACCATACATTGATATTTCTCTCCCTCTCTCCTTCCCCCTCTAAAGATAAATAAATAAAATCTTAAAAAATATTAAAAAAATTCTCTCAACTTCTCACCACCAAACCTACTAATGTACAAATCTCACAGGCTTCCTTTTTGTTACAATCCAAATGTCATTTGGATTTTCTAAGTGAATTTCTCAACCAGTGCTTTGGAGTCCCCACATTATTCTCTTTCCAGGGTTGCCACTCTGTCTCTATAATTTCATCTTTTTCCTTTTACTGGATCCATGCCAACAGCATTTCTCCCATCTGAATAAAAACCTGTGTTTCCTTCCATATTGCCATCTTTCTTTTTCCTTCTAAAGAGCCAGCCATCCTAAAAGTGTATTGCGCATGCAGTCTTCACTCCCTCACTTTTCCACCTACTTCTAAACTCACTAATTTGACCTCTGCCACCAGTACTCCACTGAAACTGCATTTGCAAAAGTCACCAACAACTTCCTTGTTCCTAAATCTGGTGGATTTTTTCAAACCTTACTTTATTTGATTAGTCATCAGCCTTCAACACCTTCCTCCCCTGGCTTCTGAAATACCATGACCCTCAGGAGAATGATCTTACCATTCTCCTTTGCCAGACCCTCAGACTTGAGTACTTCTTGGCGATCTGTTCTCAGCCCTCTCCTCCTTTTATTCTACATACTCCCTGGCCAGCCCAATAAATCAATCTACTGGTGAGGCTGCCATCTGTAAGGCATGACAGACTACCACATTTCTATTTCCAGTTTAGGCTTATCTGGTAACCTCCAGTCAGGCCCACTCAACTGCCTGCTGGATGCCTCTGCTTGGATTTCCCACAGGCACCTCAAATTCACCAGGCCCAGACTTACCCTCTCCTGAAAACCCCACTTCCTCTCCTGTTTGCCCAAGTCAGGAATTTAGAAGTCATCCTTCCTTTCTCCTGCTTTGCCCCACCAGGTGCCAAGTCTAGTTCTTTTTAGCTACAAGTGTCAAAGGAATCCATTCCCAATTCGATCCTGCTACCTTTCTATGTTTTAGGACACTGCAATGCTTTCCCATTACGGAGACAACTTTCTAACTGGTCTCCCTGCAATCTGTTCTTTGCATTGATCTTTCTAAAGCATAAATGATTGTTAGTCCTTTGCTAAAGCCCTGAAATGACTCCCGACTGTCCCCAAGATAAAATCTAAGCTCTTGTAATCATAAGAAACACATTGGAAAATTTTTACCATCAGTAGATCTACCAATAGTCAAAACTGAGCTTGGCAATGGAGAACCTCTAGGGTGGGAGCTAACTATTCTTCCAAGGTTACTCTCACGTTAGTATCTCCTCTGGCCATAATATGCTCATAATTTGCAATTTATGGCACTCCTCAGTTTTCCCTTTCTGAGCTCCTGCAAAGAGTTCTTCCCCACGCTCCCGTATCTCCACAAGTCTTTCAAGGTCCACCTCAAGATCCATCCCTACTGTCACAATTGTCCCTTCAACACTTTCTGAGCTCCTTTTCGCTTTAAGAATTATGGAAGTCAGGGTGAAACGCTTAATCCTTACTAGAGCTCATCTATATAACAGGTGCTCAGTAAACATCTGTTAAATGCATGAATACATGCAAAAAAAAACCCCACCAAAACCCCAAAACTGTATTCCCTTGCCTCTTTGTGTCCCTCACGAACAGAGTATTCTCTAAGTCTTCACCTACAGTTTTCCCCACTGCCTCTTACCCACTCCACCATTTACGATATGCCTCACCCCACTGGGTGGAGGATGGGCCCACGCACGCGCTCCCTAGGCCGTTTTGTTCGGTTTTCTACCTCTCCTTTGGAGCTGCGATAGTAGGGGATGGCAGAGGTAGCTAGATGATGTACGTCAAAAGGCACTGTCGTCCACCTCGTAGGACAGATGGGGTTGAGAAGAGAGACCCTCACCATTCCCAGAATACAGCAACTCTCCCCCTAGACCCCTCCAAGGGGGAGGTCTACGGGGTGGAGACTCTCCCTGACCATCGTCCCAGCTGACCAATACCTGACCCATATCAAATGAGTCAGCCAATGATTGAGAGCCAGGGATAGAGCGGGGCGGGGCATGGTTGCTAGGGCCGAGCTTGTAGGGTGCGGCAAGAGGCTCTGAGAGAAACTCGGTGGTTGCTAGGGTGAGAGGTCACAGAGCGCGCTCAGTGATTGGGCAATATCAGCGGAGGTGACTGGGCGGTGCCCACGAGGCCGCGGGTGAAGTGCGAGCGCAAGAGTGCGCGAACGCGAGTTCCGGCGGGAGCATAGTGCTGAAGGCCGGCACCTTCACCATGCCCTCGGCTGAGCTGGACTACACCATCGAGATCCCGGATCAGTCCTGCCGGAGCCGGGGTAGGGAAGGAGGGTTGGGTCCAGTCGTGGGGAGGTGACCTAACAAGTTGCGGGTCGGAGGCGCAGCTGTGGCTCCGCCCCTTCGCGGCTCCGCCCTCTTGCTGTCAGTCCCCTCACAGGGTCCCGGAGGTCTTAGAGTTGGTTGGGAACAGAGGGCCCCGCCCCCTTGTAAGCCACGCCCCGGAGTGCTCTACTTGTCGGAGCCCCTTCCCTTCCCTTCTTCCTCTGCTCGGTTGGGGGCCTTTTTTCCCTATCTTTTCAATCAGCTTTTTCAAGTCCTTGCCCTCGTTTTTATTCTGGTACTGAAGGCTGGGGAGGGCAGAGGCTCTCCTGATTCCTTTGTTTGGAGTCGGGCTTCCCACTTCTAGCCTCTCTTTGGCTGTTGTGGCTAGAGGTCCCACTCACTATTTTCTCGGGGTTTTCACTGAAGCCCGAGGCATAGAACGCTTATCCCTCTCTCCTCCCCGATCTCCATAGTTGTGGTTAACAGAGCAGTCCCTGCCGTCAGAAGTCGGTTCACATCCTGACTCCTCCCCGTAGTAGCTGGGTGACCTTCGGCAGTCGACCCCCTCTGAACTTCAGTTTTCTCATCTACAAAAGTGCGGTACCGTAGTAACCTCCCTCACAGGGTTGTTGGTTGCACAACAGATTGTTTGTATGAAGGACCCAGCATGGTGCCTGGCATGGAGTGAGTTTAATGATTAGCATTATTTTCCGCCCTACAGGCATATAGATAAAGAAAGGTGTGTGAGAGTCTTCCCTAAAATTAGTAGCCTATATGTAGCCTGGGCCCCCGGCATTGTGAATAGTATTGGGGACCCAGAGAATGGAAAGTTGGGCACTGCTGGGAATTATGGTAGAGGAACGTTGAAGTTCATGTCCGTCCAAGCCCAGCAGGTCTCTCCCCTGCATTACTCGGTATTGCCTTCACGCCTCCAATCTCATTGCCAGCAGCAGCTCAGCCTCATGTTGCTAACACAGTGATCTTCCTAATGCAAAAGTCTGATCTATCACTGCTCTGTGTAAAACCCTTCAGTGGCTCCTTATTGCCCTCAGGATAAATCAAGTCCAGATTGCTTAACATGGCATTCAAAGTCCTTCATAATTTATCGGACCCTGCTTACCTCTGTGGTCACTATGTCCTTCCACTGTGCAATTTGAATTTTATGTTCTGGCAACAGAACTGCTTGTGATTCTCCACACATTTCTTGCTTCTCTGCCTTTGCTCCTGCTGTTTCCTCCATCTGGAATGCCCTTTCCCCTCTGCTGCCCCACACTGCCCCCCCTCACTTGTCCGGCTCATCATTTAAGGCTTAGCTCAGATGTTGCCTCCTTCAGGAGAGCCTTCCTAGACCCCTCCCCTAGCATCTTGTGTTCCTTGCTTAGGGTCTAAGAGGGAAAGGCAGGCAGGCCCTGGGCTCCCACAGAACAGATGGCTGTAGACCGGCCGTATTTCCCTAGAACTGGGCTCAGGGAAACCTGATCTGTTGGCTTAGGCACGTTTTGGCATCAGCAGGTCATGAAGCCAGTTAATATTCCTGTCCTTGGAGAGACTTCAGCTGCAAAGGGCTGGAGCCGCCTTCTGCATGGCCAGGAGGGCAGAAGTTCTCTCTCAGTGCAGGTGGGCAGCCTGGTGGTCTTGTTTGTGTTTCAGATCAACCTCCTACTGGCTCTGTGGCTTGGTAGGTTGTTGAACCTCTTCATGCCTCAGATTTCTCCACTGTAAAATGGGAATTATAATAGTGCCTACTCCAGGGGTTGTGAGGGTTAACAAGATAATGACTGAGAGTGTGTGCCTGGCACGTTATGAGTGTATTTTCTCCCCTTGTGGCTCCCCTCATTGCTTGAAAAGACTGGGTCCTAGAACTGGGAGAAATCTTGGGGGGTCATTTTGTTCTGCATCCTTCTATTGCTATGAGGGCATTCTGTTGCTACCCAACCGGTTCCTGACAGGTTGCTTCCTCCCACACATCCTGGCCTGTCAGGGATTGTTAGAAAGCACTTCCCTTTCTTGAGCCACAATAGGCCTGCCTTCCTGTCATTTCTTCTTTCAGTTCAGTATTTGCTGTGTCCTGGCCATGGGTTCGTTGCTGGTGCCTCAGAAGTGAGTCACACACAGGCTGCCTTCAGGGAGCTATGGTTTTGGGAAAGGGAGAGGTTTATAAGCAGCTGGTTTCACAATGATGTGGCTACTGGAGGGCTAGAGGGTCATGGTGGGTACACAGCAGTTGACAGCCTCAAATCTCTCTTCTCCAAGACAGATACCTCCAGGGCCTTCAGCTGTCCCCCCTCTGATGTAGTTCTGATAACCTCCTCCTTCTGATTGCTCCTCTGGACTGGCTTTAGTTCATCATGCCTTTCCTTCCCAGTGCATACCCAGAGCTGAACCGGAGGTTGCAGGACCCCTCAGAAGAAGGCAGCAGCACTGCGCTCACCTGAATCCATTTGCTTCTGATCTGCAGAGTGCTCTCTCCCAGGCCGACATTACATCATACAGTGACAGTCTTTGGGGACCCCAGAGATTGTCCTTCTTTTGCATTTACTGTTTAATGGTGGAGAAGTATGTAGGACAGTCATTTGGTTTCTGGAATTGTTTCCCCCCCATATTTGAACATCAAAACCACAGAGCCCAGCTATGATTGACAGCGAGGTGAGTGGCTGCTGCTGGCGTATCAGTTGGCTGGAATGCAACTTTCCCCTCCCTCCCACCGCCTTATACCTGCTCTCATGTCATTTCCTTGGGGAAGTACTTTGTCCCAGGCTGCCTCGCTCCTAAACTTTTTCTTTAAATTTTTACTTATTGATTATAGAGGAAAAGATATGGAGAGAAAGAGAGAGAGAGAGACAGATAGACACTGATTTTGTTGTTCCACTTATTTATGCATTCATTGGTTGATTCTTGTGTGTGCTCTGACTGGGGATTGAACCTGCAACTTTGGTGTTTTGGGATGATGCTCTAACCATCTGAGCTACCTGGCCAGGGCTGATGTGCAGATTTCAGTTGCCATTAGGAAGTGTTGCTTGAATACAGTTATGTTTCTAGGGAACAGCTAAGGACATGCACAGAGAAAGAAGTGTCCATTAAAGTATTTTTATAATAGCAAAAAATTGGGAACAACATCATGTCTAATAAAGGGAGATTGGTAACCATAAATTATGAAATATTCTGCAGCTGCTCTGCAGCCACTACAAAGAATGGCGCAGAAGTGTATAAACTGACAGGAAGAGGCATTCACAATATATTGCTAAATCGAAGAAAGCAGATTACAAAACAGTATGTTTCCAAGTTTATTAGATATTCATTTTCTCCTTTTCTACAATGAGCATGCATTCCTCGTGAAGTAATAATAATAACTTCGATTTATTGAATTCTTTCCTTATGCCAGGTACCTTTATAGTCATTATTTTATTTAATCTTTCATATTATTATCCTCATTTCAGATAAGGAAATTAAAGCTTAGAGAACTTGCTGAAGGTCCGTTTCACAGTTGCTGGTGCCAGAGCCAGAGGTTTCAACCCAGACATGGTTCTATACAGCGTGTATGTAGTCTTAGGCGTTGTGCTACTTGCTTATGCTCTTATTTCAAAAAGTAAAAAAAAAAATTTAAATAATTTGGTTTAAATGTAGGAACTGTGAGGATCTAGAAAGTATTTCTGGGGAGTAGAGAAACTGGAGCACCCTTTTATTCTTCACATTTTAAAAAGAAAACAGGTTCTTTGTGTCGTGATTCTGGCTTCCAGATGAAAAGCACACAACGTGCCTCAGACCTTGCACCTTGTCGGCCTTCCTGTTGTCATCCGAGGTGCCCCTGGGGGACACACAGTCTGACTTACGCTTCAGTGTTGTGACTTGAGCTATTGTACAATATGTGTATTGGTAATTTTTGTATTATTGGTGTTAGCATTGTTTTGTTCGAAATTCTAGAGGACAGGGAGCTTGTGAGATTAAATTGTTTGGTGGGGCGCTCGGAAAGTGCTGGGGCTGACAGGAATACTTTGTGCAGCCGGGGCGTCTGGGCACCCACACACCCATGCACCCATACACGGCCTCTTTGACTTCTCAGTGCCTTTGACTCTGGAACACCCTCCCCCTACCTTTTAAAAAATAACATTTTAACTCTCATTACAAAAGTAATACATATTGTTTATAGACAATGGATAAAAATATCACAAAAAAAACAATTGCCTCTAATCCCAGAAATAATTGCTATTAATATTTGATGTACTTTCTATGTACATGTATGTATGTATATGCATATATGTATTCTGTTGTTCATACTGCTTTTTAACTTGCTTTTTCACTTAGTGTATTACCGTTACTTTTTTATTAAAAATTTTTTAAATTTAAAATTTATTTTTATAGAGAGGGGAAGGGAGGGAGGAAGAGAGGGAGAGATACATCAGTTGGTTGCCTCTTGCGCGCCCCCAGCTGGGGACCTGGCTTGCCTGCAACCCAGGCATGTGCCCTGACCTGGAGTTGAACCGGCAACCTTTTGGTTCATAGGCAGGCACTCAGTCCACTGAGCCACACCAGGCAGGGAGTGTGCAGGTTTTTTTGTGGACATATATTTTCACTTCTCTTGGGGATATATACCTGGGAGTGGAAGTGCTGGGTCATTTGGTAACTATATGTTTGTAATTTTTTTGAGGAACTGCCAAACTGTTACTCGAAGTGGCTGCACATTTTGATATTCTTACCAGCAGTATATGGGGGTTCTGATCTCTCCACATCTTTGGCAGCACTTGTTACTCTCTGACTTTTATTATAACCATCCTATCTGGTATCAGGCGGTATCTCTTTGTAGTTTTGACTTTCATTTCCCTAATGCCTGTGATGTTGAGCATCTTTGCATGTGTTTTTGGGCTCCCATATAGCTTCTTTGGAGAAATGTGTCTTCAAATTTTTGCCCATTTTCAAATTTGATTATTTGTCTTTTTAATTATTGAATTGTCAAGAGTTTTTACTATATCCTGGATACAAATCCCTTGTCAGATATATGATTTACAAATATTTCCTCCCATTCTGTGGGGTTTTTTTCCCACTTTTTGATGGTGTCCTGTAGAGTATAGAAGTTTTAAATTTTGATGAAGTCCCTATTTATGTGCTTTTTCTTTTATTCTTTATACTTTTGGTCATGTCTAAGAAACTGTTGCCTCATCCAGGGTCACAGAGATTTACTCCTATCTTTTATTCTGTGAGTTTTATCACTTACATTTGTGTCTGTGATCTGTTTAACGTATGATTGAATATTTCCGTACAATTAAACATTTTTCTTTCTTAAAAGTAGAATTCCTAAGTCAAAGATGGTACGTTTTTGAGACTTGATACATATCCCAAAATTGTGGTGACCCTCCTCTACCGCTTATCACCTGCCCCTTCCTGTCCCCCGCTGCTCCGGCTCAGGCCCTTGCCGCCTCCCATGCTGCAGCGGGCTCCTGCCTGTTCCTCGTGGGCACTTTCAGGGCAGCGTGGTAAGTGCAAGTGCAGTGGCATGGTGATGGTAGGTGCCGTGACAGTGCAGGGGAGGAGCCTCTGACCCCTGGTGATTCGGGGTTGGGGGTGAAAGGGTTGGCGAGGGCATCAAGCAGGGCTTTCTGGAAGTGAGCAGCAAGCAGAAGGTGGGGTGGGCATTTGTGGGGGCGACTTCCTCGCGGGTTCCCCCGGTGCCACAGACACGCGCGAGTAAATAAATATATGGCCGAGAGATGCTGAGATCTGTTTGGGGAGGAGGAGTGGGCTGTGGCCAGTTTCTCAGGGGAGACAAAGGCCAGCAACGGCCAGTTTCTCCGAGGAGAAAAAGGCCCGAGTGCCTTCCTCCATAGCCTTTTACTGGGTTGTAATACACAGGAAGGATCAAACAGTAGATAACACTTCAAAGAGATCTGAGGGCTTCAGTCTGAGTGTGTGTCTATCAGGAAGAGAGTTGCAGAAACTTTGGGAGACATACTCATTTCCTCTCGGACCCTTATCATATGAATGAAAGCACTCTTAGCAGAGCAGATTTCACAGGTTTATCAGCAAGTCTTTGTGATGCCAGATTTTTCCCCAGCACACGCTCTAGCAAGGCAAGGAGCTGCACCTCTCCCCAACAGGTATTCAGGCTTAAGGGGATTAGAGCCAGGAAGCGCTTCTCCCAGAGAACATGGGGATTCGGGCTTTGACAAAGGTGGGGGGTGGGGCGAGAGTCCATTGCTCTTTGTTGCAGCCCCACCCCCCAGTCCTTCCATGAGGGCCTCCCAGGTGATCTAGTCTGGTTTAGGTTGCCCCCCACTGTGAGGGGTCTTACCCGTCATTGACTTCCGACCAAGCTCTGGGGGCAGGGAGAGGACCTGAGGCAGCCTTTGCTACCAGAGACAGGCTTCGTCTCCTGCGGCTGGCATTCCACAGGTCGTTTCTCGCCCTTAGCCACAAGGGGTAGAGAACAATTCCTAGAACTAGGCAGAGCGGTCTACTACAGGTATTAGTGAGGCATAAACAGGGAGCATCAGCATCAGCCGGCAGGTAAGGAGCATGGCTTTAGAGGTGGAGGCAGTGTGGCATGTGGTCCAGAGATGGACGCTGGCCCTGCCGCTTCCTGGCTGCATGTACTTGGGGAAAGGGATTTACCCTCTCTGTGTCTTAGTTTTCTCATCTGTACAACAGGACAATAGCTAACAGTAGTAGCTAACTCCTAGGAGAGTTGCAGGATGAAATGAGGCTGCAAATGTTGAGGTTCTGGCTGATGCAACCAGTCCACTGAGGAGGAACCGGTGGAAAAGGTGGTCTGGATCCGCTGATGTACAGAGGCAGCCGTGCACGCCGGTTTGGAGCTGAGGTCATAGAGGTTTGGTTAAGGCTGGGGTCTTGGGTACTGCTACCCAGGGGGGCCTGCTGGGGAAGTGGGTATAAGCTGGTCTCTAGGCTACTTGGGTTTGGATTCCAGCTTCACTACCTAGTTGTGTAATCTTGAGCAGGTTATCTACTGTCTCTGTGGCTTAGTTTTTCATCTGTAAAATGAGAATAACAGGTCCTTGTTCGTAGGATTGTTGTGAAGACTGAGTGAGTTGGTATGTAAAGTGCTTAGAATAGCGCCTGAAACATAATGCTCTTTTTGCTGTTATTGGTTTTCCTGTAATGGGAGAGAGGGGGAGGGTAGCAGCTGGAGGGAGATGTCACAAAACAGAGTTTTGTGATTGTTTAGGAACCAGGAGGGTAAGTCTTGGAGCCCAAGTGGGAGACTGCAGATGTGCCTGTCTTCAGTGCCCGGGGGTCAGTGGCTGGAGGGCGAGACGTTAGCAGTGGGAGGGGAGAGCGTGATGTGGCCAGTGGGGTGGGCTTAAAAGGAACGGGGGCTTTTACAAAAGGCTGTGGGAATCATGATCCCAGTGTGGCCATAAATAACAGTAGCCATAGAAGTTACTTTTACGACTCTGCAAATGCCACGGGTAACGAGAAGAATGCCAGCTCTTTCTCTTTGGATCCATCCTTCACTTCCCAGCCACGTGTTCACTCATTCAGCACACAAGTGCCTGAATGTGCCAGCTACAGTGCCGGGCTGATGGGCGCGACATCCCTGGTGCCTGCCTTCACGGCCGCCTTGGGGGAGAGACTGACATTAAACAAGTAATTGTGCAAGTCATCAGGCAGCAGAGCTTGGGTCATGCCACTGCCCCCCGATTCCAGAGTCTTCACTTGTTCGCTATGCTACGGAACAAAACCCGGACTCCTAAGCACAGCTCGAAGGCCCTGCAGCACTGGGCCCCAGTCCCGCTCCTGGCAGCTCTCCTGCCCATGGGTGCTCCCTCACCCAGGCATCTAGTCCCCCAGGACTGCTTGCTGTGCCCCAGACTGACCATAGTGTCTCCAGAGCCCCCTGCACCTGGCATGCCCCTGCTGGTCCTCCAAGGCCTGGAGGTCCGCTCAGCCATGCTCCCAGAGCGCCTTGTACTTTTCTGGGTGGCAGCACTTTGTGTACAGAATCAGGGGGCAGCGTGACTCCCATGGGAGGAGGTCAGACAAAGGCTCTGTGTTCAGATTGGGCATGGAAAGTAGGGCACAGGGAAGAGGATGTGTTGGGGGACTGGGAGGCACCCATGGGTGTAGAGCGTCTGTGGCTTAGTGGGCAGCCTCGAGAGCCTGGCAGGAGTGGAGGGGCCAGTTCCCTCCCTTTAGGAAATGGACGGAAGGCACAGGCTCTGGGAGCAGGCGGTGTGTTCAAGGTGCTCGTGCGCTGAGAGTGCCTTCATGGAGTTGAGTGTCTGGGGCAGTCATTCCTACCTGAGCTGGCGAAGCCTAGGGTGCTGGTAAAACCTGTAGTGGAGCAAATGGAGTTAGAAATCCCAGCCATGGGAGAAGGGGCAGGTCCGAGGCCCAGCAGAAGTTGTGTGAACATTCGCCTACTGGGAATGTGCTGTCACTGCTGGTCAGGGTGGCCTTAACTTCCCACGGCCACCAGGGGATGTGACTTCCCTTGGCTGCCTTCTCTGCATTTGAAGTAAGTTCCAAAGCCCTTTGCTGGTGTCTTGGTGGTGTTCTGTGGAGGAGACCGGTATAGGCCAGGGATGGGGAGCCTGGGCTTGCCCAGCAGCACAAAGGTAAGGGGGCCTCCCTGGGGCAAGTCCAGGACTCCGGCTGCTGAATCTCAGAGGTTCAAAGGCAGACCCAAACTGTAGCTGTCCATTTTCACCTGTGACGCTGCCACAACCTGAACCTCCTGGGTAGTCACGCCCAGCAAGGTTGGGCTTGGCCCCAGGAGGCCCAGGTGTGGCCTGTACCAGAAAGGCCAGTGCAGGCGAAGAGCTGCTCAGGCAGAGGACAGGGGGACATTAGACCAAGAAAGGGAGAGAGAATATCTGGAGTGGCCTGAGTTAGAGCTGTGAGCTCTAACTTCTCCCTTATCAGAGGCAGAGGCCAGCACCAGGGGGGCCCACGAGGGCTGGTAGGCGTGAGCAGGGGACCGAGGTGCTGGCAGCTCCTGCTGTAGGCGGAGTCGCGCCCGGCCTGGGATTCATCCCTGCGGGTGCAGGCAGTTAATCTCTGAAGGCCAGAGTCACCACTGCTGGAGAGCAGGAACATTGAACTTTTCAATCACATTAATTTCCACAGGAAATTGTTGTCTTCCTTTTGTCCAAAGGTTAGTGATTTATATTTACCATCCTCTTAACTAGCCTTGAAATTTACTGTTGCCAGGTCACCACCAGCTTCCATAAATCTCAGGATAGCAGCTGAGCATAGCCAAGTGGCTTGATCGTCGGAAGGGCACACCCCAGCCCTTTCAGAAGGGCAGATAACTAGCAACAGGCAGTCCCTGCACAGAAGTCCCCCTGGGGGGATGGGACTCGGTTGGCAGGGAAATGAGATGGGGTCTGACCAAGGTTGCCGGGAGGCCTCTTCAGTAGCAGACACGGCAGACAGCTGGCTTGTGCCTTGGTACATCACCGGGGGAGACATGCTTCTAGCTGAAGACAGGGCTGGTGGCACAGAGGTGTCAAGCGGCTTAGTTAGGATGGGGAACAGGGGCCTGTCTGACCTTAGGCAGGTAACTTAACCATACTGTGCCTCAGTTTCCTCAACTGTAGTAATTGTCCTCATCTTGTTGATTTGAGGGTTAGGCCTCAAACGATATCAGCTAATATTATTGTTTATTAGGGCAGGGTGGGTAGTTTGGCATGGACCTCAGAGTCGGTTTGCTCTACCTCTCTGCCTACACTGTCCCACTCATTTCCCTTTGTAAGACCCTCTTCTTCCATCTGTTTGTGAAATTAGAATGAACAGGGGCTGGTAAACTTTTTTGTAAAGGGCCAGTAAGTATTCCGGGGTCTCTGCTGCAACTATTCAACTCTGCTGTTTTAGCATGAAAACAGCCATACACAAGAAGTAATTAAATGTGGCTGTATTCCAATAAGACTTTATTTGTGGATGCTCAAATTTAAATTTCTTATAATTGTCATGTGTTACAAAATACCATTCTTCTTCTTTATTTAAATCATTTAAAAAGATAAAAACCAAGATTTCTGGTCAAGATGGCAGATAGGTAAACACAGCTCCTCTTGCCCAACCACATCAAATTTACAACTAAATTATAGAACATCCGTCATTCAGAACTGTCAGAAACTGAGTTGAATGCAAGTCTGACAACCATGGAATTAAAGAGACCACACCGTCCAGACTGGTAGGAGGTAAGGACACAGAATGGCCTGGTTCCACACCCATGTGTGCTGGGTAAAAACTCGGGAGTGTCCAGGCTGGACTGAGTGCCAGCCTGGGAACCGGAAGGTCACCGGTTCAGTTCCCCGTCAGAACACATGCCTGGGTTGCAGGCCAGGTCTCCAGTTGGGGGACCTGGCCCACACAGCAAAACCAATTGATTTTTCTCTGCATGTTGATGTTTCTTTCTCACTTCTCTTCTCTCTAAAAATAAATAAATAAAATCATGATATAAATATAAATGCATAAATATTATATATATATGAACAACATGGAAGGGATGTCTAGGGAACAGGGAGTCCCAGTCCCACACCAGGCCCTTCAGCCCAGGCTTCCAGTGGCAGAAAGATAAGTCCCCACAACTTCTGGCTGCCAAGAACCAGTGGGGATTGAGTTAGTGGAAGGAACTTCTGGAGTCCCAAGCAGGTCCTCTTTTTTTTCAAAGATTTTATTTATTTATTTTTAGACAGAAGGGAAGGCGGGGAGAAAGGAGGAGTGAAACATCAATGTGTGGTTGCCTCTCACGTACCACCTACTGGGGACATAGCCTGCAACCAGGCATGTGCCTTGACTGGGAATCGAACTGGCGACACTTTGGTTTTCAGGCCCACACTCAACTCACTGAGCTACACTAGCCAGGGCCAAGCAATTTCTCTTAAAGAACCCACACACAGACTTAGACTCACTCCCTCTGAGCTCCATTACCAGGGTAGCAGCTTGAAAGGTACTAGTGGCAAGTAGGGAGGAACTGAGGTGCCTGGTATCAAGGCAGAAGCTGGGGGACAGCTTTCCCCTAGACAGAAAGGTGGCAGAGGCCATTGTCCCCTTTCTGAACCTTTCTTCCACAGAGCAGGGGGGCGCCATATCTGAGACTCAAGCCTAACACTGTTTGCCCCTCCCTAGAGATCACCTGAGGTTCCTTCCCACCCCATTTACAGTTATTAACAGTGGCTTTTCCATATGAATGGCTGGTCTTGGCTTATGCTTCACAACTTCCTAAATTCTCTCTCAAACAAGCAGGCCTCAGTGAGCCCCCAGCTCTCATACCTCTTCTAAGTCGCCCCAGGCACCTCAGTAGAAGTAGTCAGCCTAGATTTACAGCTTGCTTCACCTGGGACTCTCCAAGCCCAGCACAAGTAGCAACCATCTCAGATTGCTTTATGACTCAGGCAAGATGGCCTCAGTTGATTACAGGTTGGTGCTGACCTTAGCCTGCACCACCTGGGAAATCCCAGGGCCAGTGCACCCAGTGGACAGCTACAGACCACATAAGGGCACCACCACCCTGCCCCTACACAGCTGATCCTCCATGGAGGGCAGAGGTTGGTGGTCAGTGGTCACAGCCAGTCCTTGTCACTGACTGGCCTGGGTAAATCCCTCTCATGGACCTGCCAACAGCAACCAAGGCTCAACTACAAGAGGAGGGTGTATTTAGCTCACACGAAGGGCACACTCTGAGTACTCAGTATGGGTAACAGGGGAGGCTGTGTCACTGGACCCTATAGGACACCTACTCCATTAGGCCACACGACCAAGACACGGAGTCACAGCAGCTCTACCTAATAAATAAATAGAAACAAATACAGGGAGGATGCCAAAACGAGGAGACAAAGAAAAATGGCCCAATTGAAGGAACAGATCAAAACTCCAGAAAAAGAGTTAAAGGAAATGGAGATAAACAATCTATCAGATGCAGAGTTCAAAACACTGGTTATAAGGGTGCTTAGGGAAATTAGTGAGGACCTCAGCAGCTTAAAAAAAGATTCAGACAGAAGCAAAGAATACACTCATTGGAATAAAGAACAATTTACAGCAAAACAACAGAGTGGATGAAGCCGAGAATCAAATCAATGATTTGAAACATAAGGAAGCAAAAAACAACCAAACAGAGCAGCAAGAAGAAAAAAAATAAAATAAAAAAATAAAAATAATAATAATAAAAATGAGGATTATGAGAATAATAATAATAATAAAAAAGCAGCCTCCGGGAGAACTTTAAGCTTTCTAACGTTCACATTGTAGGGGTGTCAGAAGGAGAAGAAAAACAGCAAGAAATTGGAAATCTATTTGAAAAAATAATGAAAGACAACTTCCTTAATTTGGTGAAGGGAATAGACAGGCAAGTCCAGGAAGCACAGAGAGTCTCGAATAAGATTGATGCAAAGAGGTCCACTCCAAGACACATCATAATTAAGGTGCCAAAGGTTAATGATAAAGAGAGAATTTTAAAAGCAGCAAGAGAAAAGCAGTTGGTTAACAGGGGAGTTCCAATAAGACTGTCAGCTGATTTCTCAGAAGAAACCTTGTAGACTAGAAGGGATTATTAGGAAGAAATATTCAAAGTCATGAAAAGCAGGGACCTACAGCCAAGTTGCAAAGCTGTCATTTAGAATGGAAGGGCAGATAAAGAGCTTCTCAGACAAGAAAAAAACTAAAGTTTATCATCACGAAACCATTATTATATGAAATGTTAAAGGGACTTATTTAAGAAAAAAAGGTCAAAACTGTGAACAATAAAATGGCAAAAATACATATCTATCAACAATTGAATCTCGACTTCCGCCAAGATGGAGGTGTAGGTGGACCCATCTTGCTTCCGTGCACAACCAAATCTAAGAACAACTATTTTTAACAACGATAAACACAACCAGACCACACAGAAAATCGACAATACGGAGTCCGAAAAAAGGGCGAAATGCTCGGCTAAACGGGTAAGCCAGCAGCGAAGCCGGTTGACCAAAAAGATCCCTGACCTGGTGGCGCGCTAGCAGCTGAAGGCGTGGATGGAGGGCTAGCTATGGGCGCACACAGGGAAGAGGCGCGGCTGGCTGTCTGCGGTAGGTCGCACATTTGCGTGCAGATAAACCAGTGAAGAGGCTAGCATTGAGACTGCGGGGCAGCAGGCTCGGACAGTTCTGCTTGGTTAAACAGGCCGGGGCAAGTGGTGGGACAGAACAAACTGGGCTAGCGGAGAGGACCGCCATTGCTCCCTCTCTGACCCCGCCCCCCCCAAATAGCGTCACAACCAGCGACCTGGGTGGCCCCGCCCTGGTAAACAACTAAGGCTTCGCCCCTCTTACTTACTTACTGGCGTGAACAGACCAAAAATGGCTCCAGAACAACTCGGAGCCCCAGAGCCGATAAATCTAAGTGATGAGGAAATAGCCAAACTTTCAGATGCACAGTTCAAAACACTGGTTATCAGGATCCTCACAGAACTGGTTAATTTTAGTTGCAAATTAGAGAAACATATGAAAGCTAAACTAATTGAAATGAATGGTAATGCAAAGGATACCAATAGTAATGGAAAGGAGTCTGGGACTCAAATCAATGGAGTGGACCAGAAGAAAGAAAATATTGGCCAAACAGAAAAGAATGAAGAAACAAGAATTCAAATAAATGAGGAGAGGCTTAGGAACCTCCAGGACATCTTTAAACACTCCAACATTCGAATTATAGGGGTACCAGAAGGGGAAGAGTTACGAGTGGAAACTTTATTTGAACAAATAATAAAAGAGAACTTCCCCATTCTGGCAGAGGAAATAGACTTCCAGGAAATCCAGGAAGCTCAGAGAGTCCCAAAGAAGGTGGACCCAAGAAGAAACACACCGAGGCACATCATCATTACATTAGCCAAGATTAAAATGAAGGAGAGAATCCTAGAAGCAGCAAGAGATAAGGGGACAGTCACCTACAAAGGAGTTCCCATCAGACTGTCAGCTGATTTCTCAAAAAAGACCTTACAGGCAAGAAGGGGCTGGAAAGAGGTATTCCAAGTCATGAAATCCAAAGACCTACAACCAAGATTGCTCTATCCAGCAAAGTTTTCATTTAGAATGGAAGGACAGATAAAGTGCTTCTCAGATAAGACCAAATTCAAGGAGTTCATCATCACCAAGCCCTTATTATATGAAATGTTAAAGGGATTTACCTAAGAAAAAGAAGTTAAAAAAACATGAACAGTGAAAGGACAGCAAACTCACAGTTATCAACAACCACACCTAAAACAAAAGCAAATCAAGAGGACAGCTGGATCAGGAGTGAATCATAGAAATGAAGATCACGTGGAGGATTAGCAACAGGGGAGTGAGAGAAGGAGAAGGGGGGAGAAGGTACAGAAAATAAGTAGCATAGACCGTAGATAGAAAATGGATAGGGGGGAGGGTAAGAATAGTAGGGGAAATACAGAATCTAAAGAATTTGAGACACGTGTTCATGAAAGGGGGAAATGGTGGGGGAGGGGTATGCAGGGTGGAGGGGAGTGGAGGGGGGAATAGAACAAATGTAATGGCATAATCAATAAAAAAGTTAAAAAAAATTAAATCTCAAAAACAAACTAAGCAAACAAGAGGAACAGAGACAGAATCATGGATATGGAGAGTGTTTTGATGGATGCCAGATGGAGGGGGAATGGGGGAATGGGTGAGAGGTGAGGGGATTAAGAAGTACAAATAGGTCCTGCCTGGCGTAGCTCAGAGGATTGAGTGCGGGCTGTGAACGAAAGGGTCACAGTTTGATTCCCAGTCTGGGCACATGCCTGGGTTGTGGGCCAGGTCCCCAGTAGGGGGTGCGTGAGAGGCAACCACATATTGATGTTTCTTTCCCTCTCTTCCTCCTTCCCTTCCCCTCTCTCTATAAATAAATAAATAAATAAATAAATAAATAAATAAATAAATAAATAAAATCTTTATGAAAAAGTATAAATAGGCAGTTACAGAATAGCCCTGGGGATATAAAGTACAGTACAGGAAAGGGAGTCACCAAAGAATTTATGAACCGTGGACATGAACAATGGTGTGGGGGTTGCCTCAGGGAGTCAGGGGTGCTGGGCAGAGAAGGGTAAAGGGGGAAAAACTGAGACAACTGTAATAGCATAATAATAAAATATAATAAAAAATAAAAATGTAAAAGTCATTTTCATTTTTAGCCCACAGCTCATACAAAAACTGACCATGGCTGGCTTCAGCCCATGGCTTGTAACTTGACGACCCCTGGATTAGAAGGTAAAATTGCAGGGAGAAAGTATTCACTTTTCTCACCTGGCCTATGTCTTTGAGTCACTAAAGAAAGGTGCCCTTGTGTGAGTTTTTCCAATGACCCCGAGAGGCCAAAAAGCCACCTGAAGCAGGGACAGAGGAAGGAGCCCCATGGGAACCTGTGGCGCTGGGGCTGGTCAGTTGCCTGGGCCTGGTACCTGTTGGTTCCCTGCCTGCAGCCAGACTGGTGCTGACTCTGGACTGGCCAGCCACCCCCCACCTTGCACCCCAGCTCCAGTGCTGACAGTCTCATCTGTCTATTTCAGAGAACAGCCCGAGCCAAGATGGGAAGGAGGCTGGGACTCGACAGCCTTTAGTGATTCTCTTGGGCTGGGGTGGCTGCTCCGACAAGAACCTTGCCAAGTACAGCGCCATCTACCACAAAAGGGTGAGTACTGCAAGCTGCGGACACACGGAGCATCGGGGCCCTGCCACCTTTCTAAGAGGGAATGGGGGTAGTTCTGAGCCTGGCTGCCCTGTCTTCAGGCTGCAGCGAAGGCTATTCTGGGAATGGCACCAAGAACAGCCTGTGATGAAGATGCTGGCATCTTGGGGACTTTGGCAAGATTATCCCCCTTTTGCTGTCACCTCCATGGCCTGGACTGTCCTCTCCAGCCCCCTGACCTGCTTCCCCTTCCTTCCTCCCCAAATCCTGCAGTGGGCAGCCCAGCTCAGATGTGCTCCCAGCTGTGGAGTCGGTCCAGACCTCAAGTGTCTGTTGGCAGGAGATGGCCTGTCTGGGCAGAGGAACCTGGGTCGGCTGTGCTGGGCATAGTGCGTCCTCCCAGGACTTTCTCCGTTTCTGACCAGACGAGGTTCTGTCTTAGGGTTGACCGTAGCGCCTTCGGTTTCCCAGAGCAGAAGGGTTTCTTGGAGAATGGATTCAGGCTTGAGGTTTCCTTGCTGCTTGTCCAGCTGCACCAAGAGTTGGATGTGGAGGTTGTGGTGATTAGAGAGAGCCCTTAGGAGGGCCTGGACAGATGGATGTGAAAAATATATATTTAATAAATAAATAAATATATATATTTAATTTTTATTTATTTATTTGAGAGAGAGAGAGAGGAAGAGGGAGTGGGAAGGGGGGAGGAGAGAGAGAGAAACAAACATCAGTTAGTCGTTTCGCTTATTTATGCGTTCATTGGTTGCTTCTCATATGTGCCCTGACCGGGGATTGAATTTGCAACCTTGGCATATTAGGATGATGCTCCGACCAACTGAGCTACCCCCCAGGGTAGGCCTGGTTATATTTTGAAGCCCCTTTTACATCTTTGGCCTCTGGCCCGACCTTGCTCTGCCCCCCTCAGCCCAGACCTCCCAAAGCAGAGAGGCACCAGTGCACACAGCCCCAGCTGCCAACTGGGAGCCCCGGACTGAGGAGGAGTAGGCGTTACCTGGGAGAAAAGCCAGCTGGAGCTCCCCCTCCCGCCCCCTGGCATCCCTCTGCTGGCCCATGTGTGCACTGTGTCTGAGGTGTGTGTGGGCCCTGGAATGGAGAAGGGTTGGGAGAAAGGGTAGGTCTGAGCTTAGGCTCCTCACAACCAACAAGGTGGTCCTTCGGCATTGCCTTTTATAGGCTGCCTTACTGTGCAAGCAGTTCAGCCACTTCTGAATTCCACTCAGTGGGTGGGGCTTTTTCGTCTGGCTTCGCCATTAGACAAAGACCCACGAGGGCAAGTGGAGAAATAGGAATAGGTGAGTGTGGCTAGAACAGAGGAGGAAATAAAGAGCACCTGCTAAGAGATGAGGCCGAGGAGGGTCCTTAGGAGATTTAAGCAGGGGTGGGAAGTTAGATTTGTGTTTCCAAAGGCCCCTCATTTGCAGAGCAGGGGAAGGATTGGAAGGGCCCGGACTGGAGGCCAGCATATGCCGGGGTTCTGGCTGCGGCAGTTCCTGGGCGGTGGGGGGTGTTTTTTGAGACAAGGATCACTGGAGGAGAAGCCATAGGTTCTCAGGTGGATGAGCTTCCCCCAGGGGTGTGTAGAGGGCAAGGAGAAGAGGCCTAAGACAGCTCTGAGGAGGCCAGATTTGGAGTGGAGGATGAGGAGGGTCCTATGAGGACAGGAGGAGTGGCCAAAGAGGGGCAGGAAAACCCAGGAAAGCGTGGCAGGGTCTGCAGAGAGTCTTTGGGAAACTGGCCACTGGACAGGGCAAGAGGGAAGATGTCGTGGAGGCGGAGGCACAGGGAGAAAGGGTCAGCCCCGGGAAGGCAGAGGGCTCCAGGCGGCAGGGCCGGCGGAGGGTCGTCTGGGAGAGGAAGGGGTGCCTTTACCCCGTGGTCGGGAGGGCAGGATGGGTGTGGGGAAAAGTTCTCAACCCCAAACTCCTAATACTTTATTATGTAAAAGAAAATAAAAACACATATTCCACCACCTAGCGATTGCCTCTGTTCACACGCTAGTGCTCATCCTTTCAGCTTTTTTCTGTGTGCGTATCTTTTCTTTACCTAAACGAGATCTACCGAATGTGCTGTCGTATGTCCGCTCTTTTTCAGATCGTGGGCTCCACCCTCGCATGTTGGCACATTTTCATCTCATCCAGTTTCTAGTCCTTACTCAGATGCTCTAATGGTGCCCAAAGTGTCCTTCATAACTGATTTGCCCGAACAGCATCTAATCCAGGATCAGCCGTTGCATCTAGTTCCTGGGCCCTCTTTTAAATCTAGAACAGTCCCCCTTTTTCATGATAACAACTTACCGAAGAGTCCAGGCACCGGAGAGTCTGTCTAGGAGCGTGCGATCCCGAATGCGGCCGGAAGGGCGGTGTGATGGGCACTGAACGGTGTCGCGGGATTTGGCCATTTGGGAGAATGTGATGGCCTCCATGGGAGCAGATTAGCTGTTCACTGGAGCCAGTGGGAGGGGAAGGGTGAGGTGGAGAGGAGGGGGGATGGAGTTAGAGGGGAACCTGGTGTAAAGCAGGAGCTTTTTTTTTAATGTGATTGGTCTGTGTAGGAATCTAGAGAAGAGACTGAAAATAAAGAAGAGATTGGTGAGGAGCCACACAGCAGGGCTTTGTCCTGGGACGAGCATATGTGGACATGGAGTGATGGTTGCTTCTGGGGAGAGAGAAGAGACTAGGATTGGACATGCAGCGAGACCCAGGTCCTTGGCACAAGGACTTCTAAGAGCACTGGACTAGGGAGGTGGCAGCAGAGATGGCAGGCACCTCAGAAACCAGCAAGTGAGGCCCAAATCTCTGGGTGCAGGGAAGCTCAGTGTGTGGGGGCCTTCACAGGGAGTATTGGGGGTTCACAGGGTGAGCTCTGTGTACACCCAGGTGGCACATGGAGTTAGAGGGACACTATGCGTGCCCTCAAAGATGGTGCATTCACAGGATTGCTGAACTTAGGTCTGTACCAGCAGGTAGCTTTGCATGTGAATGTCCCTTGGGAGAAGCAGGTGTGTGCACACACACAGACATGCACTCAAGGCAGTGCAACATGAAAGTGTGTCCTCACCAGTGGTATGTGTGCTCGTGGGTGTGTGCTGGCAGCTCTGTTTTTTGTGTACTCACAGGTGCTGCAGTGGGTGCACCCTAGTGAGTGGCAGATGCCTTGGGTGTCTGCATCTGTGGGATGTGAGGCGGACGGGTTCTGTTGTAGTCTGGGAGTCGTGTGTGTGGTTGTGTGGCAGGAGTGTGTTTGCATTGGTGGGCAATGCTGTGTGTGGGTTGGGGCTGGGTGGGAAGGCATTTCACATCCTCCTGAGGAGTGAGAGCAGAGCACTCTGTGAAATTTCCAGAGCCAAGGGGCCAGGAGACATCAGTGACCCCCTCTGCAGTCTTGGGAGGGGTGCTTAGGTGTGCCGGGGCCTCGGGAAGAGCAGCGGAGCAGCTGTCGGATTGGAGTGTTGCAGCGAGGGGTTGCCTCAGCTGACCAACCTGGTTCGGCTATGGGCCATTCAAGTAGTGGCCTTTGTTATTCCTCCTGCCATCACTAATTACTGCCACTATTAGTTAAGAGTTTAGTTTGTGCCAGGTGCTGAGTAGTGGACCCTTAGGTGCATTTTTTTTCATTTTATTTTCACCGTAACATGATGAGATGGATGGAGACACAGACTCAGAAAGACGAAGTAAATTGCTCTTTGTCCACTGACACATTTTCATCTTTGTCCATACCGTTAATAAGTGGTGTTGGGAATGGAACCCAGCCCTGGGAACCCAGCACTGTCTGACCCTAGAGCCTGCCTAATTCTGAGTGCCCTAACAAAGGGCTCTTTGTCTCCAGAACAGGCTAATTAGACATGGCTTTGGCCTCCTTTTCTAACTGGCCTAGAAGAGGATCCGTCTGGAGACTTTGAGGCGTACTTGACTTATGTATTGAGTGGTACAGAAACCTAGAGAGAATTTGGCTCAGATTTTAGAATTTGAGGAATGACAGTGTTTACTACTTATGGAATTTCAGGGTAGGTGGGAGGAGTGATCCCTGGCAAGTGGGTGCCAGGTGCCTGATGCCAGAAAGTATGGACTGCTCTTAGGGCCCCTGTGAGAAGGTAGCAGTGGCCAGAGACACATGATGCGGATCTGGCTCATGAGTGGCCTCTGGTGGTCAAGGCTGGGGTCTGCAGGGTCTTATGGGGGTAACTCCTTGTGCCTGGGAGGCAGAGACAGTGCAGAGGGGAGTCACTGCAGCAGGGTGTAGCCAAGCAGCAAGGCCTTAAAAGTGCCAGAGTTGAGCAGATGAGGATGTAAGGTTACAGGTGTGAGGGATACCGGAAGTGGACCAGAGTGAGGAGACTTCCTTCTGGTCAGCCCAGACGTCTCCAAAGCGTGCTCTGGGTCCCAGGCCTCACATACCATCCTGGGTTGAGGGGGCTTGGCCAGTGACTATTCTACAGCCTTCCACTCTGGAAGGCACTGTGTCTGTGAGTGGTAAGCTGGTGCCCAGGCTGCAGCAGGCCTGGAGTACTGCTAAGGCTTCTGGGCCTGAGGAGGTTGGAGTTGCTGGACCCCTTTGACCTTAGCTTGTCCCTACCCGCCCCATCCCTGAGGATCAGTCAGGTCTCTCTCCTCTCCTCAGGGCTGCATCGTGATCCGATACACAGCTCCGTGGCACATGGTCTTCTTCTCCGAGTCCCTGGGCATCCCTTCACTTCGTGTTTTGGCCCAGAAGCTACTTGAGCTCCTCTTTGATTATGAGATTGAGAAGGAGCCCCTGCTCTTCCATGTCTTCAGCAACGCCGGTGCCATGCTGTACCGATACGTGTTGGAGCTCCTGCACACCCATCGGCGCTTCTGCCATCTGCGTGTGGTGGGCACCATCTTTGACAGCGGTCCTGGTGATAGCAACCTGGTGGGGGCTCTGCGGGCCCTGGCAGCCGTCCTGGAGCACCGGCCTGCCGCACTGCGCCTGCTGCTGCTGGTGGCCTTCACCCTGGTAGCAGTCCTGTTCCATGTCCTGCTCGCTCCACTCACCGCCCTCTTCCACACCCACTTCTATGACCGGCTACTTAATGCGGCCTCTGGCTGGCCCGAGCTCTACCTCTACTCCAGGGCCGATGAGGTGGTGTTGGCCAGGGATGTGGAGCGCATGGCGGAGGCCCGCCTGGCGCACCAGGTTGTGGTGCACTCGGTGGACTTCGTGTCATCTGCCCATGTCAGCCACCTCCGTGACTACCCCACTCGTTACACGAGCCTCTGCGTCAACTTCATGCGCAGCTGTGTCCATTGCTGAGATCCTTGTCCCACCCACCTCACCTCTGTTCCAGAAATAAATGCCTGACACCTCCCTACAAACTGTATGCATGGGTGGGGTCCTCTTCTGGTTCCACTCCCTTCAGCCCTTTGGGACTTTGCAGTTTCCCAAGCAGAGAATTCCCTTGGGCCCTGTCCTGGGGGACTGTGGTGGTTGCTTATCCCAGGATCCTAGCAGGTGGGAGTCCCTGGGCATGTCTCTGTGGGAGCCTGGCGGTGGTTGCGTTTGGACCAGTGTAGCCATCAGGCTGCCGATTCCTGTGGCATTTAGGCCAATGGGGTTAACCAAGTGCAGGTGGGGGGCTGATAGCCCCTGGGTTCATCTCTGATTCCTTGAATGGGAAGTGAGCTTTGTGAGGAGGTGCCAGAGGGTAGGATCAGGCTGGGGCAGGCGCTGTGATCTCTGCTCCAAGTCCCTAGAAGGGCAAAGCCCCACGGCATGAAGTACCATCCCCATGGATGCCTCTTGGCATTTCATGCAGACTTCTCTGACCTCACTGCCAGGGTGTCTGAGGTAGAAGGCAGATGGGGAGCTGAGGGTGCAGAGGTGGTGGGCCTGCCCAGGTCCACACTTTGCCAGGAAACCACTGGATCTAGGAAGGTTGCAAAGTGAGTGTGCAATGGGCAGATGGAGTGGGAGCAGAAGGAAGACAGCAGTGCTGTACGGGAGCTGGGACAGGTGAAGTCAGGAGCCCAGAAGACCAGCACCAGGGCCAGGGGCTGTTTGGCTGAAACAGCAAACTCCCTCATCTCCGAGATGGAGTCTCATTTGGATCCTCTCTGGGCAGGAGTGGTGGCTCTAGCCTTAGAATTCTGTATCCCCTACATTCCACAAGTCTGCTCCACAGTGCTGGCACAAAATAGGCATTCAGGCTGTGTTGATCGAAGAAGCTTGCTGTGGTGATCAAGGGACTTGGGGGTGGTGCCGAGCTTTGAGAGTTTGACAGGCAGTGGAGGAGATGGCTGGAAAAGCTCTGGGAGGGAGCTTAGCCCTCATGTTCTCAGGGCTGGTGGACCCTCTGAGAGCTCTATTTGCACGGAGTCAGTCCACGTGGGCCCTCTGGGGACTTGGCCGCTGAGTCCTAGGCTGTGTGGCTGCATTTCTAGCCATGGCCAACAGGTGGCAGTGCTGCCTGCGTCATGAATGGGAGATCAAGAATCTCACAACACCGTCTGCTTCAGGCCCTCACCCTCAGTACGTGGGCCCAGCCATGAAAGACCTGCAAAGTCCAAGGCAGGGAGAAGGGAGACTGGAGACCTGAACTGAGCCCGCCTCATGGGAACTGGTTATTGTCTACTTGTCTTCCAAACCCTTAGCGCCATTGTGGCTGTTCCACCTGGACAGGCCACATACATTCCCATAGAATCTCTGGCCTCAGGATCCTTGTGCTCAGGTTGTTTGGAGCCATCAAACTGGGCATGGAGCTGTGATGGGCCTCCACTGGGGTTTCAATCGGGGTGATTTGTCTTTGGGTGCAGGAGGCGGGAGCTGCCGACTGGACCTGATTCTATCACATGCACTGTGGGCATCCCGGAGATTGGTGTGTGTGAGACAGGGGATTTGGGAAGCTAGAGGTGGACCCGGCACGTGAGGATTTGTAAATAAAAGGAGCCTGGAGTTACGGAGATACTCTGGGGTCTCGAATTTTAGAGTATTTTCTAAAAACAAGCTTTCTGTGGTGGGTGAGTACGCACCTGTGGCTTTGAGCACTGCCTGACAAAGCCCTCAGCTCAGACACTCGTCACTCTGTAGTCGGCAGCCATGGGGATGACGACCTGACAAGGCACCACCTCAGAGCCAGCTTGCCCAGCCGCAGTTGCCTGACTTGAGGGTCTGCGTTGGGTTATAGAGGATTCTACTATCTCCACTTGGGGTTCCAGGCAGTAGCAACACTCAGCTACTGGTCACTGGGTTGGAGAACAGAAAAAAGCCACAGGGGTGCTGAGATGGAGGTTCCACCTTTGGTCCCTGGCTTGTTTCAGGGGACTGGAAAGGGTTGGAGGCTTGGGGCTTGTGTTTTCACCTGCCCTAGACTGGGGGCTAGAGCTTGCATCCCCTCTGCACCCCCAAGCTCTGACCTCTTCTGTGATTAATGAGCTGACGATTCCACATCAATAAAGAATTAACCTGGAGCCCCCACCCATCAATAGTCAGGAGTCTAGGTCCCCAGCCCCACCCCCCACCCCCAGGTAGTGCTCCAGGGTCCCTGAACAGACCCACCCGTCTCCACACCCATAGCCAAGTCCTTTCCCCTACCCTGCTGCCAGGAATTAACCCCTTAACTGCCTCCGTCCACACCCCCGAGCACCCACACCCCTCTACACACAAACACACAGGCAGCAGCTGTTTATATTGGTTTAATCCATGTCAAATGTAGTTTACAAAGGGAAAGGACAAGTACCTTTGTATAGAATATACAGACACAGCATCACACCGTGGGGCCCGGGGGAGGGGCAGGGAGGTGGCAGTTCTCCCTGGGAACAGCAGCTCCAATCCCAGGGATGGTTCTTAGCACGAGGCTGGGCAGGCAGGAGCACCTTCAGCCACCCCGTCTCAGCCCCTGCTGTAGCTTGGTTCCCATTTCTGTGCCTCCCCCGCAGTTCCCAACTCCTTACGAAGAGCCCCAGGAGCTAACACTAAGGAGAGGGTCATGTCCCTTGGGGCATGTGCCCCATGTCTGGGAGAAGAAATATACACCACTGAACACTGAGCACATGGGAGAGGGAAGGGACACCATGGAGGAGGGAGAGGCAGGCACCCCAAGAGGAGGATGGGCCGAGCCCCCAGCCAGCCCTGAAGGAGGCACTGCTTCCAGGTGTTCTTAAAAAAAAAAAAAAAAGAAAGAAAATCATACAACCAAAGGGGAGGGGAGGTATAGGTAAGGAGTTACCCCATTTATACACAACATTGTAAACATACACGGTCTATATTACATGTGCTTCAGTCTGGTGTTTGCATGTCTGTCTGTCAGTCTGTCTGTCTGTGGGCAGGATATCAGGAGCTTTGCCCTGCTACACCTACCTGCCCCACTCTGGGAACAGAACCTGGAATGGGTATGATCCCCAGTTTTGGTGGGAGCCAGCAGGCAGGGCCTGGGCCTCAGCCTCCACTCTGGCTCCAGAGGCCTGTGTGTGTGTGTGTGCACACAAGTGCGCAGGTATGTACACGGGGAACCTGTGTGCAAATATGTACAAGGGACAGGGTCACATCACAGAGGCAGGCGGGGCTGCTTGACACAAGGCCTGCCTGGGGTGGCTAGCTCACAAGTAGATTCTCCGCAGGTCTCCGGGCGCTGTGATAGTGTTGCACTGAGGGCAGAGCTTCTTGGCACCCTGCAGGGAAACAGGCAGGGCTCTGGTCAGGCACACAGAGCCGCATGTTCGCTCATGTGAGCACCCAGGCCTGGACCAGTCGTATGCTGGGACCTCGGTCCTGTCGGCCTAGACTGGGAATGCACGGCGGCCTCTGTGAGCAGGCAGGCAGGCCCGCTCCTGTGCTGGGGGGATGCCAGGATCAAACCGCCTGGCCAGCCCCGCAGCAGGAGCCCCAGTAATGAGAACAAGGCTGGGTCCAGCTGTGGCTGCTGCGGCCCTAACAAGATTACATGCGGCCTTTGATCAGGACACAGAGCCCACGTCCGGGCCTTTTATTGCTGTCTCCGGGCGACATTTTAATGGCTGCTCCCGCACGCAAAGAACGGGGGCAGGAGCAGAGGGAGCATAGTAATGGGAGGGGGAGGGGCTGAGGCCCCGGTCCTGCTTGCCCACACCCAGCCTCCCCCGACCCAGGATCTCACCAATGTGTGTGACACAGTGGGCCTTGGGGAGGGCGGGGTGGTGTGGGCAGGGGGAAGAGACAGGCAGTGAACCCACAGGGGGAGGGCAAGATGTGGTGAGCCTGGGGAGGGGGTCTCCTGGCTTCTGGCTGTGTTCTGTGCTCCTGCTCCCTCTTGCCTCTTGCCCCTCCTCATCCCGCTCCCAAAGCAGGCTCACACATAAGCAAGGACACCTGGGCGGTACCCAAAACAGCCACCCACGCTCCCATCTCCATGCTGCCTCACCAGGGTCCGCAGCCAGCACTCCTCGCAGTGCACATGCCAACACTGGATGGACGTTAGGGGCATCGAGTATGCGTCCTAGGGAGGAGGTGGGCAGAGAAAGGGTCACACTGAAGCCCGCCCTCTCAAGAAGTCAGATCACAGTGCAGAGACCCTCTCCAACCCCCAGAGGGCACTCAAGCCTGACCAAGGGCACCCATAGGTTCCCTCCTCTCACCATGCAGATGAGGCATTTGTAACGGTCCCCGCGGGATAGCTGCCGCTCAAGTTCCCTGACCCGAGCCTTCAGGGCCTCAAACGTGGTCACAGCTGAATCTTCGGTTATTCTGTAAAGAGGACAGCATAGTTGGGCAGGCACCTCCCTTGGATTCTAAACCAAGGGAGGTGCCTTGGATCTAAACCTTGGATTCATATACAAATATCTCTCAAATACTCCTGCCCATATCCTGTATCAGCACACTCCACATTCCAGAAATGAACATTTCACCCTCCTTCCTGGTGAATTTCTAAACAGGATACCTGGGGGTCATTCTCAAACCATTCTTGCCTGAAACCATCCTTGTTACACTTGACATCCAAAATTGGTCATGTAGTTCCTACTAACTCTGGAATCTCTTCACTTCTTACCACCTCGGCCATCACCCCTTGTCTCCGGTCCCTTCATGCCATTCTATTCTCCAGCACTAGACTTTGACACATTTGACCATTTCTACTTCTAAGAGTTCAATGTCTCCCTCAAAATAAAGCTCTACCAAACTCCCCCAAAACTTACAAGGGCCTCCTTGGTCCATCCCCAGCCAGCCACATCACTCAGCACCCTGCCACATACTTAAGCTCTATCCACACTGGAATACTTTCTCCACACACACCATTTTCTATTCCCTTGGCCTAGACACCTTCTGCTCTCTCTGCATCATCCCTACCTCCTAACTTTCCATTGCCACCTCATGGTTCAGGCCTAGCCTACCTCTTCCCAGAAGCCTTTTCCAGCTCTCCAGCCAGCAGCACCACTGGTGCCTCTTCTGTGCTCGTCCAGCCCCCTGTGCTGGATTCTACCACAGCAGTGTAACTACAAATGTCTTGGTTTCTGGTGGACTCAGTTCCCTGCAAGCTGCTCACTCCACCAATTCGACTCTTGCTGCTAGCTACACAGTAGGCATGTGAGTATGAGCAAACATCTGCTGAATAAAGAACCAGTCCAAACCCCAGGGAGAGCGAGAGATGGGCGGAACAGATGAGCCCCACACAATCTAGGCCACCGGGGTACAGGCCTGGCCTGCCTCAACTGCTCCCTGCTGTATCCTCCAAGGCACATCAGATGCCCTAGCAGTCCTTACTTGCTGTCCAAGCACCGCACAAGAAGGTCCCTACAACCTCATGAAGACTCTGGACTGCAATACTGAACTGGGAACAGCTAGGACTGTCTCCAGGAGTGATCCCTCCCACATCTCCTAGAATAAGTGAACGAAACCTAGAGGAGCTCAGAGGAAGAAGAATGCTTCCTGGAGGAACAGAACAGAAAGTATTAGACAGGGGCCTTAGGGAATAGTAATGATAATACAAATAAAAGAGCTGAAATTTATTAAGCACTTACTAAATGCCAGGGATTGTACTGAGGGATTGAAAATTATTTTATTTACACCTCACAAAAACCCCATGAGGAGACTACAATATTCTCATTTTATACAGAAAGAAACTAAAGCAGAACAGAAACATTAAGTGGCTTGCCCATGATTCAGAGTCGGGGAGATGGGATTTAAACCCCCGCAGATGGATTCTGCGATCAATCAGTAGCTGTATGACTGACCAGCATTCTACACAGACGAGACACAAGAGGAGATGGCTCTCCAGGCTGGGGAAGGTAGGCACAAAGGCCAAAAGGCCCAAGACCCCCATCTGGCTGGAAGGCTCACCTGTGGGTGAGCAGAAGGTGCTAACGGGGGAAAGGAGATTAGCCGGGAAGACCTCAGATGCCACAGTCGGAAGACAGTGAAGTCTACCTTAGAGGCAGTGAGCAGTCATGAGGACACTGGCAGAGGGCTGTGACAGGGTCAGAGCTGAACTTTGGCAGGGTATATTCATTCATGCAGTCAGGAGGCCAAGAGTGGTCTGAGGTGGACTCAGGAGAGCGGTCTGCCACGGGGAGGGACGGCCTTCCAAGGGTGGCCTGTTTTGCCAGCGTGCGGTGGACAGCTGACTCAGAAAGCTTGAAAGCTTACAGGTGGTCTGTCTTTGCTGGGTGGGTAAGTGGTAGTGAGGGTTGCAGGGAGGACAGTGGGTAATATTCCACAGACAGTAACACTCGGATCTCTGAGTTTTCTTTCTCAGGATACCAGCAACGCCGTGACTTCCCTGATGGCTGTGTCCCTTTATCAGGGATGCTCTAGGTTCACCACTCCAGGGGTCCATGACTCTCTCTGCCCTGCCTCCCCAGGGAAGCTCGGAGAGGCTCTGGATGACTCCCTGGGAGCATCCATTCCACTTTCCAGCTCTGGAAGCCCTCACCACCCCTTCTCTCCTTAGGAGCACCTGCCCTCCTCCAGCATTTCGCCCAATGCTGTATGTACCATCCCCATCTGGACAGCTATTAATTCTTGACAAGGAGACAAGATGGGTAGCCCCTCCAAGGACCAGACTGGGCATGTCTGGTCCTACGCGGTTATTTCAGAGATGGGGAAACTAAGGCATGGAGCTGGGGGCAGCTAACCCCAGAGTAGAAAACTAACTCTCAAACCCCAAACCTGAGAATGAGCTAAAATTGGAAAGACAAAAAGGATGGGGCCAGGAGAGAATGAAGCCATTCCCCACTCCATCCCCCGAAGCTTCAGGGCTGCATCCAACTCCAGAGTCCACCCTATCTTGGATTTGCTCGGCATATACCAGGCCTCTCCTCTTTACCTCCAGCCCCTGACTTGCACTGGTTGTGAGCTATTCCTGAGCCCCTCCAGGGCACAGGGTGGAGAACTTCCTAGAAGCCATGGCATCCTGCCTGCCTCCTTTGCTGGGTGGTGAAACACATGTTGGGTTTGAAACGGTACCTTGTACGAGGAAAGGTCATGGGAACTAAAGGGCCCCGATCTCTGTAGACCCAGATCCAATGACGCTGCCAGCCCCAACTTGTCCCAGAGCCGTGCCTGCTGGTGCCAGTGCTCGCACAGGTGGGGCAGCAATCCTGACTTCCCTCAGCCTTGGGTGGGCAGTGCCTCCATGGATGGCCACTGGCTCTGGCCCCCACCTCCCCTTTGGGCGCCATCCCTGATTAATGATCTTGTCTTTCTGATTTATGAGCAGCCCCTTCAGACGAGGGCGGGCGCCCCTTATGGCCCCGCCCGCCCCGCTCAGCTGGAGTAGGAGAGAATTATTAAATAAACATCCATACGTCATTCCTTCCCCCTCCCCAAGCCGGTTGCGCCGAACCCGCGCGGCCCGCTCCAGCGCTGACACAGAGCAGCTGCGGTGATTCATGGGCAGCCGGGCCCTGCGCTGCGGCCCATACATCATGCCAGCAGCACTCGCGGCCCTGGCCGAGATAAACTGATCAACCACAACGGGCTGGAATGAATTTATGACAACACAAAATGGAGGGAAACAAATGGGAGGTGACCCTGGGCCACCGACCCAGCCCTGCACTGGCCTGCAATCCACTCTCCTGGCAGGAGGCAAGATGGAACACTGGTCCTGGGATGAAGAGGCTGCCTTTAACCCTAGGCAACCTAGCCTCCAGTGGAGGGCGGGATGGGTGTGAGGAGTTAAGCGATGGCCAAAGGCAGCAGCTCCATGCACCCTGAACTGGACAATGCCAACTCCCGGGGCTAGAACTGACCCGTGCTTGGGCGTGTGAAAAGGCAATTAGGTGCTCGGCTGACTTCAAGTCCTTGTGGCTCGTGGGGATTCGGGCCAGGGACTGCCCAGCCTGGGTGAAGCGTTAAGGGATCCCCTTTTCCCCTACCAGAGAACCCAGGTCAAAAATTCCAACCAGAAGTGATGAGACCCAATGTTCTTGCCTAAAACCCACTGCGAGCACCACCCGGGACAAGAAAAATGAAACCAATTTAGCTCCCGATTAAGAAACAGAAACTGGAGATGAATCAAGTGTGCCGGCTGGGCTGGGTGGCCATACATCACATTCCCTGGGTGGAGGCCACGGAGCAGGCGCTCAGGCAGGCAGGCAAACTGCTCTTCCCTCCATCAAGGCTCCAGGGCCGTGTCCCAGTGATCAATTCACAGAGTCATGCTCAGGACCAGCTGGGCTTCACTGTCAGCTGTGTGCCCAGGGCTGTAGGACTAAGGGAGGGCCGGGAGCCCTTGGCAGCCCCTTTTCCCACTTAACTGCTGTCCCAGGGCCCCCGCTCCTGGCCACTCACTTCTCAATGTCGCTGTTCTTGCAGGTCTTCTGCATGGCCTCCTGTTTGCTGCTCTCGCCGTTGCTGGTAGATGGCATCTCTGTTGGGATAGAGAGGCAACTCATACTTTGGCCAGACTGGGCATCACCAGTGAGGGGTTGGGCCTGAGTCAGTCACCACCACCCAAAGGGTATCTCCTTTCTCCCGCTACTCCTAACCTGGGTCAGGACTTACCATCACTGGCCCATTTAGAGAACTCAGGTGTGATGCGTGTGCTGGGAGGGCCGCCACTGGAGGAAGGGAAGGAGAAAAAAGGAAGTGAGCCCTGAAGACAGGCGAGGACAGCCCTGAGGGTGGGTATCAGACTGACCCCTGCCCAGGGGCTTCCTGTCCCTCTCCTCTAGCCCACTCCCAAGCTTGTGCCACACTTGCTTTAGGACTGCGCCCCGGAGTGCCTCTCTCTCCTTGGCTTCACCAGGCTCCTCGCCTGTGCAGGGGATGACGTCAGCCTCTGTGTATCTGGCATAATGGTCAAGGACAAATGGATCCTAGTTTGCAGTAGGCCTTGAGGGTTGAGTCCTGGCCAAAACTGAGATACTGACCCCAGGAAGGGGGGGGATGGAGGGTGAGTACCAGAGGTGCTAGCCACTTATCTTACTCCCTTTGGCCTCTCCCACCAGCCCCACCTTGCCCCAGAGTGCCCCAAGGATACTGCGGCTTCCCGTATTCCAGAGTGTCATCCCCGTCCACATCCAAGTCAGCATCACTGTCCGGGTTCTCTTTGCCGCTGCACATGACGAAGCCAGAGCCTGTGGGAAGCGGGATGTTAGGAGGATCGGGGGCCACCAAGACTGGGCCAAGGGTGCCTCTTTGGTTGCCTTTAGCAAAGGGTCAAGTTTGGGGCCATATAAGGCCCAGACAGAAACTCGGGCCTGGGATACAGCCAGCCAGATACTTAGGTGCTCTTGACTTTGATATTTTAGTCCCTTTCACTGTAAAACTCATCCTTCTTGGCCACACCTAACTGTTCCAAGTGGTCTCATGAACTAGCCCTCTGAAACACCATGTCAGGCCTCCTGGAGGTACGCAGGCCTGCTGTCCACCTGTCTTCTAAGTTTAGGAGAGCAGGCAGAGGACAGGTTAAGGTCTCCCAAGATCACCCCACCCAGGACGCTGGCATTCTCTGTGCCCCATGGTCCAGCCTGACAAGTCCATCGGAGGGGAGAGCTAAGGCCAGTCAGAGCTATACAGCAGGACCCCCAGCCAACGTCCTGGTTTGGGCTGCCAGGTCCTCGCCAGCAAAAACACCAGGCAGCTGTTCAAATATTTGGTGTCTGAAGCGCCTGACATTAATTATTCATTTCCACCTCACTCAGCCCAGATTCCTGGACAAGTGCAGTTATGAAGGGATTAGAAGGGGACAGACGAGAGGATAGGCACGCACACCTGCCTCTCGAAGCGGTCCATGAGGGCAAGCAGGTGGGGTGGAGGCAGAGCCAGGCAGGCGGCTGACCCCACCAAGGTTCAACAGGCCTGGCCACAGGCAGAGCCTCGAGACAGTGGGGAGGGAGAGCAGCTGAAGCTATACTAGGCCCCCGCACTTATCACGCAGCCTGACCCCCAGAACTGCCCTTTGTGATAGCCCAGGGTCAGAGGCTGCAGAACTGCTCCTCCTTTTCCACCCTGGCCTTCTCCCAGCAGCCACTTCTCACAAAGCAGCCCTTCCAGGACAGGAAGAGATGAAAGTGATGAAGTCTGTTACTAGTGGAATCAGCAGGGAAATCCTTACAAGAGGTGAAGAAGCTCAGAATTCTGCCCGATGATCTCAGAAATTTCTTCTTGTCCTTCCTCTCCACTTAGGTTCTTACACTCTCATCGGGGTAGCAGTCTTGTAATGGATCCTCAAGTATCTTGTCTGTGCCTTCACCCGGCTTGCCATACAGCTGACCCTCTCTTCCCGGCTCCGGAACTGACTGGCTCCCCGCTGCATGCACAATCCAGTCTGGCTCCTCAGCCAGAGCCATTAGGATCTTTCATCCTCACTTCACTCCACGAACCCCATGCATAAGAACAGACTACTTACTGCACCTTAAACATAACCCTGTATGTCCTGCTCTTAAGATTTTGCTAATGCTATTCACTCCATTTGGACTGTTTTCCATCTTTCAAGTCCATTTCAAAAGCATTTTCTTTCCAATCTTTCTTTCCCCTTCCACATCTCTGGTCTCTATTCTAATAAAGGTTCCACTCGTCCCAGAGGTAAGCAGCACCAGGGAAAGAGAAGGGCTGGGTATTGCAAGGCTCCACCCTTCCCTGACAGTCCTCATTTGCCCTACACACCAAAGGAACCGACAAGCTTGAAGCAGCAGGCAGGTCAGCAGCAAGGCCATTAAGCTGAGAAAACACCAAGTTACAGCTCTGTCTCCTATTCACAGCCAGGTGTCCTGACAAGCAATTCCTGCCTTGTGGGTGAGTGGCACCTCTATAAACCCTCTGACAGTTTGGGAGACAAACTCTGCCATCAATCAGAATGTAGCTATCAGGTTCACTTACAGTGTGTGCCCCCCGAGCCCTGCCAACCCCCCTCCCCCAAGTACACACAGCTCAGCAGTCAGCCTCACATCCTCAGCTCAAGCCTGGCCCTACCCAGCCCTGCCTCTGGGTGGGCAAAAAGGAAATCACAGAACCCATGGCAAAGCTGGTGCCACAAAGCCCCAGCTTCTCTAGACTTAAAGCAGTCCTGGGCCTGAAGTCCTCTCCTCTGCAGCCCGCTTGCCTGCCAGGCTGGTGCTCCGGTGAAACAGGTATTGTAGTTCCGAATCCTATGTTTCCTCTCACTCCCGTGCCTTTCAGCTGCCCATTATTCCTGCCCAGAACCTTGTCTCTCCTGGTCTACAAAACAAGTTCCTGCTCATTCTGCCAACCCCGGCTGGCTCAACCAGGCCTTCTACCTGTATTAACACATAGTATCTACACATAGTAGTTGTTCTAGAAATACAGGGTCTAGCAGAAGTAACGCCTATTTGAGTGTGATTGGTAGGGTAATAATATAGGTGTAATAACTTACAGTTTTAATTTGAACATTTCACCTAAAATGTCATGTGGTGTGCTCAATTATGACATTGCTATGTGACAGAATTACATGCTTATGATTTTGTAATAAAAAAGAGTTATTTGTACCAGACCCTGTACTTCCTAAAGGCACTCCTACCTCAGCGACATCTCCTAACCTTTAATGAACTTGCCCTCTCCCTGGCTTGGCACTGAAGATGCAGAGTTGCAAGATCTGATCACCACCCTCAGAGTGCCGAGCATGGACAAGACCTCCCCAGACAGTCCCACAGGCACTGCTTCCTGTGTGAGTCCAAAGTTACATTTACTACCGCGTAGCGTCACTGTCCCTAAGCAGACTGAAAGCCCAGTCTGACTCTCTCCGGTGACTTCTGCATCACCCAGCAGAGCTGGCCGGGCCCATGACAGACACCATGCGACACACCCAAGCAGTACTGGCTGCAATGCTGCTCCCCTTGGTCAGTCCTGGGAGCTCCGCGCTCAAAGGAAGGCCAAGGCCTGAGTAGCTGGTATCCTGGAGGAACCTCTCAGGACCAGTCTTCCCTACCGGCCCCAGCCAGGCTTCTGCTCCTCTGACTAGTCGGGCAGGACAGAGAGCACAGCACACCTTGTTTTCTAAGAAAAAGGCCTGTCTCTGGTCTGGGCAGTTTACTCCAACCCTGATGCCCTCCCCAGTGGAGACAGATGTTGGGAGCCTCTTCCTACCCTCACAGGTGTTCAGAACAGGCTGCCTCAGCCTGCTCGCACCTTCTTCCCAGCACATTAACCTTTATTTTCTTAATGATATGTCACTTTCTGACTTCTGAATTATAATAAAAAGAGATGGCCATAAAGCTGTATTACACAGATAGTACCCCCGCCAGCTTGCCGCCCCCCCCCCCAGGCTTTGAGAGGAAGGCTCCACAGTCATTTTATGTTCTCAGCTGCTGGAACATCCCAAGCCAGTTCTCAGAAGCAAGATGGCACAGGGAGCTCCTTTCCAAGCCTCTGGCTCCTGTTCCATGCGGCTTCGGGGGAAAATAGGCAAGCTGCCACTCCTGCTGCTGCTGCTGTCCAGGGAAAGGACTCAGCCTGCAGGACCTCCAGGATAACCTGGAGAACCCTTCAGTCACCAAGGAGGCTCCCTTGCTATGGTTTGGCCCCACCTTAAAGCAGCACAAAGGGCTGGGCTGCTGCCCACAGGCAAACTAAGCCTGCTGGTCAACAATGCTCAGCAGAGCAGGATCCAGTCCCGGGAGGGCAGGAACGTTGCCAAAACTCCTGCCAATTGATAGTCAAGGAGAGAGTTAAGGGCAGAAATGACAGGCAAGTCTAAATTTTATGAAAACGACCCTTCTCCCATAAACTCATTTCTTCCCAGGTCATTGAGGATTAAAAAAAATCAGTGTTAATTCAATCAATTGATCAGATAATCGATTGAGAAACTGGAGATGCCCGTTTACTAGGGGCTGTAATGTCCTGGAACCTGAAACCACAAAAAAGGAGCCATTGATTTCCTCACCTACTGTTCCCAACAAAACCAACGGCTAGGAGAAAGGAAAGTCTTGGGTCCCTCCAGAGGTCTGTGCTTTCCATGGGGGGGTGGGGTGGGGGGGGGAGGCTGCAGGGGCAACAGCTTCCGGAGAGTTTTACACTGGAATTAGTTACAGATGCAGTTACGGTGTCTTGTGTAAACGCCATCGATTGGGGAGCTGACAGTCTGGGGAGCTGCGATGCGGGACAATCAATCGGCCTGCAGTGTCACCTGCCACCTCGCTGAACAGTTGACAATGCAATTATCCAGTGTGGAGGCAGGGAGTTGGCGTGTGTCAAACGCACTTAGCCACTTTCCGGGCCTCCTCGGTAACGCGTTTCACTGCCTCACGTCAGGAGAGACGCAGAGACAGACACCGTTTAATACCATTGATACTTGCTCCTTCTGCCTGCACTCCCTCAGTTCCAGCTTAACAATTGTGTTCCAAAAGGCGATTAAATCCCATCAGTCTTCACAGGGGACAGAGGTGCCCTGCTCCTTGCCACCTCTCCACACCTCCCACCAGGCGACAGTTACAACTAAAGGTGGTAAGGAGTTCGAAGGCAGCGGCCCTAAACTCTCTGCATTCCAAGACTGCCTCCAGCAGTTGGTTGTTCCAATACCTGTTACTGATCGCCATCAGGCAGCAGGTCTGTGCTGAGGAACATTTTGAGCACCTGGTGCTCCCATCCTTTGGAAACCAACATGCCAAAGGAGACAGAGCTATAGCAAGGCCTTCTTCTCTGGGCTCTTGGAATCACAAGCTTCTCACCCCTTTGACTCATAATCTGGCTCTGAAGTTTTATCAAGCAATAGCCAGTTGAAAAATAAATCTGTACCTAAGCTGTCCCACCTGACCTCTCCATGACACCTCACTCAGGCTACCTGGAATCAGCCAAAAGCTGTGAGAGCAACTCAAGAAAGATGCAACTCATAGGCCAGGATCTGGACAGGGCAGACACCCTGCACAGTTGGTCCTGCGAGTCCCTTCCCTCCCACCTGTTTGATTCAGAGGGGCTCAGTGCTGGATTCTAGCAATGCATTTCCCTTCAGGGTTCAAAGACACAGTTACAGCACCTTCGACATCCTATGCTGCCTCCTGGAAATTCCTTCATCTTGCCACTCATGTGCCTGCCACATCACTGTCACCTTATCTGAAACCAATCACTCCAATGTCCTCTCTCAAGCCTGTCCATTTCAGATATGGATGAACTCCAGGCTCCTCACAGCTGTTGAACTTTTCCTGGCAATGAATACAGGGGAGGGATCCAAGCTCACCACCACTTTAAGTCCCTTCTCCAGAGCCGAAGAGGTGGCAATGGGAAATGAGGCAAGGTGTGGCTCACTCACCACACATCTCCCTTGACTGCAGATAGGCGTAGGTTCACCCCCAAGGGCTGTGTGATTAGATTTTCCCTGTGGCCTGCTGCTCTAGCCTAGAGGCCCCTTGCTCTGTCCAGGGGAAAGCAGCTGCCCCGGATGAGCGCCTTTTTCTCCTAATTGCTGAATTCTTTTAGAGGAAAGTTGGGGAAGCACTAGGCTCCACGTGCATCCCTTCATGCAGCTGTAACTCTGGGCGGGGAGAAACAGCAGCAGGTGAGCAGACCGAAGGTTCTGAGAGGACAATTAATGGCCTAGGGCTTCTAGAAATAGGAAGGCCAGAGTGTTTCCTAGACACTGAAAGATTCATCCAACTTGCTCACTTGACATCTTTACCTATGTCCTTAGTCTCTTAAAAATCAATTTCTAGCTGGATCTATGATCAGTGCTTACTTGCTCTGTCTGGTCTTTCATTTTGTCCTAAAGACCCAGGCCCAGCACACCTGGGCCTCACCCTCAGTAACCACAGGTCCTATCTCCAAGGCCTGCTCCCCTCAGCCAAGTGTCCCCACCAAAACTCCTGCCTGCACACCGGCTTCACAGTGGACGACACTCCAGATAACCAACCTGTCCCATCAGACCAGCTCCCAGCGGGCCTACTGGAAAGCTTTGCTGAAGATGACGGAGGGGCCCCAGTCTATGAGGAAGGGTATGGGATGATCAGATACAGGAACTTATCTGCGACTCTTCAATTCTTTCATATCTAACAAGGACAGCAATCTCTGTTCTGTCAGCACGCACAGCACAGCTTAAATGGGCCTCACTGCTTGCCCGCTCATCCTGCCTCCGCTCCCTCTCTCTGAAGTCGGCTGGGCAGCTTCTTCAGCCGGCGTTATCACTCCCTCTAACCGGTCTTGGCAGGCAATCTAATTCCTCCTGAAAAGGTCACCGCCATTTTAACTGCCTTTCAATCACATTAAGCACGCGCTGCCCGGCTTGCAGTTGGGCCCGCCCGGCGGGTGATCAATGCGATGCACTGACACCAGCCTGCCTGGCAGGGCCACACCCAGGCCCCCAGAGTTGGGGCCTATCGGTCCTGGCCAGGGAGGGTAGACTGACAGATGGTCAGCTTGTGCAGACAAGGTTTCAGGGCAGAGGCAGTCCGGATCATCCAGGGCTGCCTTTGATAGCCACCCCCCGACTGCCACTCCACGAGGAGCCTCAGCCTCCTCTGCTCCGCTGCGCCCAGCTCTCTGCCTTGTGGCTCCTGCTGATCTCACTGTAAAACAGCCTTTCAAGTCCGCCTGTCTTTTGACTGCACTAAGCTGTTTAAGAGGCGGCAGCAGCTTCTATCAGGAAAGCCGGAGCAATTCTCTGCAGATAAAGGCACCTCCGGCCCCTGTTCCCTCTTCAAGTCTCACTCTCATTCTCGCTCTCCAAATCGCTCAAAGAAAAGCCCCCTTTGAACTCCCCTCAGGAATTCTTGAAAGGAACAACCTCACAGTGTAAACACTCACAGAAAACTGACACCCGCCCAGGGCCTAAGAGGCCCCTCAGGCCCGCTCTGCCAGTGCATCCCAACACAGGGGAGATACTGTGTCAGACCGTCAGGCCCTGCACGGCTTTATCCTCCTTAAGCCCTGCCTGGTGCCCAGAAGCCATCGGGTCCAGTTCTGTGCCAAGAAACCCAAGAAGTTGCCACAGCAATGGAAGATGTGACTATCTGCAGCAGCCAACAGAGCGAACCCTAAGCAACATCATGGAACCGACCTTGCATGGGCTGCCACCTGTGTGCTAGTCACAGGGTGCTGGGCTTTGCTGTTCACCCTCCCAGGGCCTCAGACACTCTAAAACTCTAGGGCAGGACTAGAGGGAAATGGTAAACAAACATTCCACAGCTCAGCACTTAGGCTTGGGAACCAATTTAATCTGATTAACCTTCCTGATTTATACTTTGGCTTGTCCTGAAACACTTGGGTAAAGTGAGAGAAGCCCGAAAAGCATAATGCCCCACTTGGGCAGGGGGCCCTTTGTGCAGTGGGTCTGCACTGGACAGCACTGCGAAGACCACACCTCAGCACCAGCCCCAAGAGCAGGACCCCGAAGAGGCAGAGACCCTCTTCCCAGCTGCTGTGACATTCCCCAGAGACCAGACGCAGCAGTCTTCCCAAGGGCGATGCCCAGAGAACTGGAAGCAGATGGGAGGCAGACTGTCTCACTTAATGACCACAAGCTGCAGTGCCAGCTGTGCTTGCGCACAGAAAGAAAAGCTGGAGGCCAGGAGGCAGAGAGATCCCTCTTCCCCTGCCCAAGGTAGGTGAGTCTGACAAGAGGACAGTGACCCTGGGCACCCATCTAGTCTGCTGTCTGACCTGGTGTGAGTGGGGGACTCCCACTGGCCCATGCCATATCCCTCCAAGGAGCTGGGCAGGGCCCTGAAGACCTCTCTGCAGCAACTGGGGAGAGCCCAAGGGAAGCAGGGAGCAGCTGGGCCCAGGGCCCTCTTGCTTCAGGGCAGAGGGGCCATGGAGAAGGGATGGGATCAGAGCTAAAATTAAATTCACCAATGAAGCTCATGGGAGGTCAAATTTTGCCATAACTCACTCCCTCCTCTGTAACTGATTTCTCTGGTCGGAGGAGGAGGAGGAGAATCCAATGTGTTTGCCTGGAAGCCCTCCGGGCCCCTAGTGCTGGAGGTGTACAGCAGGTTGCTGGATTCTCATTTATCAGCCTTAAGAGGGATGGAGTGATAAATGCATAACCGTCCCTTTAATATTTTATGCAGGTGCTAACGTGGCTTGGCTGTCACCTTCAATGCATCACCCGAGGCCGAGAGCCCCCCCCCCGTCACTCCTACCTCTCAGCCTCACAATTCCATTCCCCACCCAAATGCTCCCATTTTAATATGCACATCACAGGCAGGCAGCACAGTCACAAAGCAGCTCTGCCAGCAGCAGTTCCCATGTGGTAGACAGATGACCAGCCACCAGCCCCAGCCTCCTGGCTCCTAACAGATGGATACCCAGCCTGGCCACCAGAGTGCCACTGCCTATGTGTCAGCTGCTTGTACCTCGGAAACCACCTTCCAGGAGAGTGGTGGCCCGTATCCGCTTCTGCCCACACCACTCATACTCCTCAAAGCGGTTGCTGTTCTCATGCTCGATGTCCACGGAATCATCCTCAGCCATGCAGGAACTTTCCCTCTGTGAAGAGCAGAGCAGGATCACGTGGGTCCCAGGCCATCCCTACCTGTCCCCCAGGGCCTGCAAGGAAGGCACAGCCCTGGCCCCCAGGTATGGTATGCCAACCCCAGCTCTAGGGCTCCTGTGAAGTAAACCAATCTAGAGGTCAAAGACCTAGACCTCTTCCCAATCATTTTCCACTGGAGCCCCAGGGAAAGAGTGGGTGAGTGAAAGCAAAGGAAGAGAGCAAAGAACGGAGAGGAAGAAGCTGCTGAGACCACACGGAGACCCCAATAGCCCATAGATCTGGGGGCAGCTGGCAGCTGGGTTGAGGGGAGGGGGAGCAGTGGGGGGGATAAGTGGTGATGGCCCCTCTACCTTAGAAAGGCAATGCTCCACATGCCTACTCATCTCCTGCTCCGATCCTGCCAGGGGGCGGTTGCACAGGGGACATACCTGCCCTTCATCTTGCTTCCTCCGTTTCATTTTCCCAATCCGAGCTGCATGGAAAAACCGAAAACAAAGCACAGAACAGGCAGACGGTCACTGTAGCTCCCAGGGTTGCAGTGGAGCTGATACATCCTGACCTCTTGCCAGCCATCAGCCCCTTTGTTCAGAGCCTGGTCTTACTCTCATTATGCAGCACCTGCTCCTCCTTTTGGGACTGGGACTTGCCAAGAGCACCTGGAGAGGAGGGTGGAGCTGGGCCAGCGAAGTATCTACCCTGGCCGTAGCTGGCTCAAGCTCAACTGTACCTTCCTACCTGCAGAATTCAAGGAGTCCAATGAGCAAAGATACTCCATGTTGCTCAGTATCTCCCTAGAAGGTCATGACCATGGGCTCTTTTGATGTCAAGATAGCCAGGGGTCTGATATGGCCTGTTTTTCACTCATGATAAAACCCCCTCTGTTCCTGGGCCAAGAGCCCTTAGTGTCTTAGTTAGAGTCATCCCAGGAAGGATTTCTCTTATGCCCACTGGTCCATTTTACAGAAGAGGAGACTGAGGCCCACTCATAAAGATATGGAGAGTCTGAGTCAGAAAATCCATGGTACCTTGACAGGGCAGCCCTCACTGTGCCTACCCAAACCTGTTCCATCATTCCTAATCAGTGCAGAGGGACTGGCAGGCCCGTGAGGCAGAGGGCTGCCTGCCATTATGTCCCGCAGGGGGCTCAATTCCAAAGTGCACACTGCAAACCCATAGCACTCCTAATTAACGCCGAGAGATGCAATCATTTCTAATTAGCTCACTAATCTCTCTCTGCAGCCCTCCTGTCATTGAAGCAGGAAGGGGTCAAAAGAAGGGACTCTTCCCTCTAGCCTCCCCCCTGGATGCAACAGCAGAAGCGGAGTTAGCCACTCTGAGATCAGATGAACTGGGGTGAGGATGCAGGGAGGTAGTCAAGAAGGGGAAGGTTCCCCACTGCAGGCCAGGAAGAACTTTCTCATGGGCACTGGCCCTGGGGAAGCTTGTGAATGCAGTTTAGGGAGGGGGACACAGGTAAGAGGTGACGCAGGTGGAAACTGATTACTACTATTTAGAACCTCAACTGTGTTAGGCTCAGAGACAAACACCTCACACAACATAGCTCATTTAATTCTATATCCTCAAGGTATGGTGCATTACCCATTTTAACAGATGAAGAAACTCAAGGCTCAGGGAGATCAAGAACTTTTCAAGTAGTAAAAAAGAGACAAAGGCAGAATAAGAAACCATAGCCTTGAATGTTCTCCTGTCCTAAGGGTCCCTTTGACTGGTCAGCATCAACAAACACTGATCCTGTAAGTGTGCTAGAGCAATAAGACTATGCACTTGGGGCCCAGCGCCTGCTTGCTGAAGGCCTGAGGCAGGGAGCTATTCCAACTCCAACCCAGGGTCATCCCAGGAAGGTCACTATCCCATTAGGACTGAGCATGGAGCTTGAGAAACTGGTCTGCAGCCTGGTCCATCTCTGCAATCTCTTGTGCTTTTGCTATAGAAGATGCGGTCATGTGCTGGTGCTCCACCAGCACATGAGGAATGTTTTGTGAACGAACATCTAGATTCCTCTGCCTTGACTGCCCCAACCCTTGGACTCTCAGGCTCAAGCCACCTTGACACTCTATACCAATGATTTTCAACTGGTGTGCCATAAGAATTTTTAAAACATACAATACCTGACTATTTAGTCAGGGGCACTGGCCTCTTTTCCTTAGATTGTTATTAAATAAAAAAGAGTACAGCCAATACAATAGCTCTCCGGTGTGAATGAATCAAAATTACACCAATTTTTTTTGTCAGGTCAGCAAAAAATATATTTTTCTGGTGCACCACAGAATTTTAGTTAACTAGTTTATATATGCCACGAATTGGAAAAGGTTGAAAATCACTGCTTTAGAGCCAGGGCTGGGCTGGAGAAGGGATGCTAGATATCAGAAAGGCACGGAGCCAGGGACCCCTGGAGTGCCAGAAGCCTGTAGGAAGCAGTGCAAGAATATAAAGGTTCCTCATCTGTCCTGCCTAGAGCCCAGGGAAGTGCCTCCCTGTAAGAGGAGGACTACGATAAACACTGTTTGATGATGGAATAAGGAATGAATCTCAGAGAATTGCCAGAGGGAACAATACTGGATACTTCCCTTGACCAGGCCACGCAGCCTAGAAGACCCCTGAAGCTCCAGAAAAGCATCCTGATGGGTTAAACATCACCTGAAAATTCTCAGATAAACAAGGCAGGTTTGGCTATCTTCTTACCAAAATAACCAAAATGTGGAAGAAAAAGCTTTGCTCCCTACCCAGAGGAGACCTCTGAGTAGGTGAAGTCAAAGGATTTGCCATGGAGGTAGCATCACATGGCTGCAGAAGCCCAGGCTTGGGAGGTAAACAAACGTCGGTTTAAATCACGCCAGTTACATCCCCACTGCGTGGTTTTAAATCACTGTCACCTCTCCCAGCCTCAGTTTCCTTACCTACACAAACTGTTAATGCTTTCCTCTCAGAAGTGTTTCGATGATGCTTAATACAGTGCCAGCCCATAACGAGTGCATTCTCTCCTCCAGAATGAGGCTCAGCCTGGCAGCAGAAACTAAGTAGCAGAGGTTGGGGATCATTTACCAGCTGGCCCAGAGACCCTAAGTCTCTTACAGCAACCCCCAGACATACCACACCCTAGTCAGCACAAAAACCCAGGCTCATTCAATTGTGTTCAGCAAATAGGAATGCTCCAGAGGTTTGAATCCAAAAGGGGGGGGGGGGAGCACCAGGTAGTGCATACACGGTGAGCTTTCAGAGAAGGCCTCTAAGAGCTGTTGAGCCCACGCTGATCACCTTTGTGAAATGTGGGCCGACTGATAACTCAAAGAGCCCCGGGATGAGTTAGTTCCTGTTGCCGTGGGAACTCCAGATCTCACTGCATTGTCAAGTCTCAGCAGAGAGGCTGTATTCACACTACTGGGCACTGATTAAAAACTGGAAGAAAAACATTTTCAGCACCCTGCTGGCTTGTACAGTGAGGTCCCAGCAGTTTGCAAATTCAAAGCTGAGCTCCCGAGTAAAATTGTGTAGCTTGTTCCTCATCCTCTGGCACTTATTGCCCCCCAGGGTTTTTCAAGGCCTTTAGAGAGGCTTGGGCAAGAGACGGGAACCACAGCCTCCATTAGACAGACGGGGAAACTGAGGGCAGCCACCTTGGTTAGCACATTCTTAGGCTCTGTGACTGCGAGGAAGCCACTGGGCCTTAATGTCGAAGAGATTGAGGCAAAGCCAGGAGCTACAGCCAGCGAGGGAGGGAGGAGGCCGGGGGTGGGGCAGAGGGAGGGGCCGAGCAAGACTCACCATTCAGTCGGGTCTGCCGGTTGGCTCGCACTCGAAGGAAGGTCTGGGGGAAGATCCCAGGCAGATGAGAAAAGAGAAGAGAGCGTCAGCCGTGGCCTGGAGTCCTGGCCCCTGCCTGAGCACCAACCTGGGTCCAGGCCTGTCCCGCCCCAAACAGCCCGTAAACAAACCTACTTCCTCCCTCCCGCCGGCCCCCCTGCTCCGCCGACCGCTCCGGGCCCTCGGCATAGCCGCCGGGGACTGCTCTAACGGGACCCCGTGGCCACCGCGCGGTGCCGTCCCAGCCCCGGCTTCCGGCGCTCCGGGCCCCTCGGCCGCCCGGCCGGCGAGGGTGGCGATGCGGGCGGATTCCCCCCGGCTGCCCGGCGGCGGCGGCACTTCAGCTCCCAGCGGCGGCGGCGGCCATGTTGGCCCTGGTCATGTGACCGCTGCCGTCGCGCGCCCAGGGTGAAAGTTCAAGATGGGGGTGTGGGCGACCAGACTGAGACCGAGAAAAAGCTGCTGGCATTCGGGTAGCAATCCGCGGCGTGTGCTTGGGATCCCTCCCACCACCGGCAAAGCGTATCCGCTCCAGGTAGCGGCTGCAGGGTCCACCTGTCCCGCTCCATGCTCTCTCGCGCGGGGCTCTATTCTCCCAGAACCCCGGCCTTTGGTCCCGCTTGCCGCGCGGCTGTCTTAGGGTAGCCAGGCTATTCTTTGGGAAGGAGGTGTCGGAATTCCTGATGGCCCATTGGCGATCTCACCGCACCTCCCAAATGTTCCGCCCCCATCCCCACGGAGTTCAGCAGTCCCGTTATTGGAGGATTCCCAACTTTTCAGCTGTCTAGTGGACATCACGTTAGCTCCCACAGGAACCAGACACCCACGTGGTTAGCATGGAACTAGGCGTCCCCCAAACAGGCGCTTTATTCCTGGTTTCCAGTTCAGAAAGGGACACGCAGGTGTGCTCACAACGGAAACTTGAGAATGGTGCCGGACGCCACCCTCTTTCCTTCTCAACACTCAGTGCTTATCTGGATTTCAGAAAGCCTCCCTTTAAATGTTCACTTAAAAAAAACTAATCATCTCCACCTCTATGTATCTCCTACTCAATCTCTCGAAAAATATTTTTCCTTTTGTTACAGTACTGCCATCTCTATCTTCATTATAGCTCATACAAAATTTTTGTCAGTGTACTGACCATTCCAGGGTTGGGGCTATATGTGAATCATGGGTGAACCCAAGCCTAGCACAGTGCTTGGCATAGGCAAGCCTCCCAGGGTGTTTCTTCAAGGGCTATACCTATCTTGGATGTTACTGCTCCAGTTCATAACCTTATGAGTTTTCTAAATTTGCAGCTGTCTCCCATCTGGCCTTCTGGTCTCCAGCTTCCTGTAACCCAGCCTTCTCAGTAATGACACTGTGATCTTTGTATTGTTCACAATTGACCCTGTCTCTCCGCCTTCTTTAAACCCTTCAGTGGTTCTCCATCTATACGATCTGCAACATGGCATACAGGCCTCATCTGACTCGCTCTACTTCTCCAGCCTTTTCTAGCACTCCGGCTCTCCCCCTTTGCCCTCCCGACGCTCTGCTCTGCAGAGCTATGAATAGGTTTTTGAGCACTCCATGCACTGGACTCCAGGCTAGATTATGCTCCATGCCTCTATACCCGCGCTTGGTCTGTTCATCCCTTAGGGCTCTGGGAAGGCTTCACCTTCTCTCAAGGTTGGGTGAGTTACCTCCTCTTAAGTTTTCACAATACCTTGTCTTCCCTCTGATCTTGTATATTTTGATTGTTTACACATCTGTACCTTATTCATGGAGCTCATCTCTACCTAGTCACCCAGCACAGGGTTTAGCATGTGGGAGATAACAGTGGGAAGGGAAGGGGGATTATACTCACACAAGAGGGAAGCCCCTGAGCCCAGTGCACAGCTAAGAGACAATCTAGGGTTCAGGGCCAGACAGACTCAAGTTCAAATCCTGACTCTGTTACTCTTAAGAATCTGTGTGTTCTTAGAAAATGAACTTCCTCTCTCCAGGCCTTTCTCCTTAGCAATAAATTGGAAGGCAATGAATCCTAGCTTATACAGTTGCTATGAAGGTAAAGTGAAATAATAGTTAAGAGATTAGGTAACCCAACAGGGGTTAAAAAAAATGGGAATGCAAACAAGAAACCAATACCCCCTAATTTTGAAGCTGAGTTTGATAATAAAAAAAAAAAACCCAACATAATTAAGCAACTACTACATGTCAGACATTGTATACAGATTAGGGGATGGGATACCCAGCTAGACCCTAGGGCACTTTCCAGGGTCCAGGGTACTTCACCTTCTACCAATCTTCCTTGTGTTTTATATTCTAACAAAACTGAACTGATAGTAGGTCCCCAAATACGTCACTCTGGGTTATACCACTATGCCCTTTGCACAGTTGCCTTGATCTGGGGCACCCTTTATTCCTTGTTTGCCAAAGTGAACTCCTACTTTTCTTCTGAAACCCTGTTCATTCATTACCTCCTCGGTGAAGCTTACTCTGATTTTTCTCTTCTGTCCACTGTGTGATCCTAGAAACTTATTTATATCCCTGTCATAGCACTTAAAACACTGGGCTATAATTATCTATTTGCAAATCTAATCCCTGGCAGGTGAGGACACTGGACTAAGCATGAGTGAGTATAGATAAATGAGTAAAGGACGAGAGTAAAGAAGGATAAGACAAGGCCCTTGCCTTGGAAGGACTCCACATCTAGTGGACAAATCACGTTCATTGTGACACAGTAAATGTGGTGCCAGTTCTGTGCACCTGCTCCTGTCAAGAACTATATCTCCTCATCCCTTGATCAAGGGTTAGCTTTGTGATGCTTTGCCCAGTGATGTGTGAATTCCGGAGTCTGGGCCTCAAGACGCCTTGTAGCTTTGTCTTCCGCCCTCTTAGTGTGACATTGCCCTGAGACCCCCAAGTAAGGAAGCTGATCTAACCTACTGGAGGATGAGAGGTGGTGTGGGAGAGAACCAAGGTCACTCTAGTCTGCCAGGTACACGGTGAGGCCATCTGGGACTTTCCTGCCCAGGCTGTCCTCCAGCTGAATGAGCTGCATGAGTACATGAGGGCCTAGTCAGCCAACAGAGCTCTGAGATATGATAAATTGTGTTAAGCCACTAAGTTTTGGGAGGGTTTGTTGTAAGCCAAGAGAGAACCTAAACACACCTAAAGGGGTGACCACAACATAAGATCATAAGGGCAATAACGGACACACCAGGGTCATGAGATAGCTATTCCAGAAAGTTTTCCTGGAGATGATGGGATTCGGGCAGGTTATTGAAGGATAAATAAAAAGCAGGTTGGTAAAATAGTCCTGTTAGAAGAAACAGCATGTGCATAATGCAGAGGCAAGAAAGGAATGTCATAGCCAGGAAGTAGTTGGCATTAATTGGGTGAGCATGCCCCATAGGATTCATGGAGGGCAGCATTAGGAATGGGAGCTGGGAATATGGGTTAAATCTAAACCACAGAGGCCTTGGTGCCATGCCTATGCCTGACAATTACTCTTTTCCTAGTTCATCAGATGGTGAGGCTGGATACTGTGACTGAAGTAGAGAGGGTGGGTCCCTGAAGGCAGGGCTCTGTCTGTCCCTTTGAAGGAAACTCTGGGACAGAGCCTTGTCTCCACATCAGACCAGAAATCCGTAGGGTTGGGTCATCCCTCCATCTCAAACCAGGGCTGTCTGGATGAGGGTAATGTCTCCCAGGCTCTGGACTGAGAGCCTCTCTCAAACCAGGGTTCATGAGAGGAGGGAATCTCTCCCCAGGGGTGGCACTTGGGCTATGCAGCTTGAGTCCCATACAAAGCATCCAGTGGAAGCTGGTGTCCAGCCCACCCTTGGCACTCCACGCTTCAAGCTCTGAGCCCTGACACTGAGCTGTGTCAGCTGGAAGTAAAGGGTGTTTACAGAGAACACCTCTAGCTCCAACAGGGGTTTTACGTGTGCCAGCGGTGACGCTGCTTCTATACCCCAGATTATGGATCCCTGCTGCCTTGTCTTTCTGCATCACGTCGGGGCGTCTGAGTTAGGGCTGTTTTTCCCTTTTCCCCCTGGGGCTCCTGGAGAAGGCCTGTTGCCATTTCGACAAATGTTCCTTGGAGCAGGGCCCTGTTTTCCTCCATTGGACTGGGGCTCCCAAAGGCAGGGCTCTGTCTCTTCTCAGAAGGAGAAGGTTCTGGGAGAAGTTCTTTCTCCTTCCTACCCAAAGAAGGCCAAAAGAGAGTTAGGGTGTCAGCCTTAGGTCCTGCTCCCACTCTGATGCTTTAAGATTGTGTGATCATTCCCTCCCTGTGTTGCGCGAGACTCACAGGCAATGACTGTCTCTGTCTCTTTTTCTCTCGGCCCCAGCACCAAGGTTTGGCAGGCCTGAATGAACGGTTGTTTGCTCAGGGGATCATGGGTTTGAAGTGTGATGTTTCCAGGTGGTTTGGGCTATATCTTGGGTCCCTCATGAAACCAAACCCTATAGGATATGTCCTGATAGGTGGGATGCTTCAGAGGTGTTTAGAGGCCACCAGAGCCCTGGTGCCCTTGGCTGTCTTCTTAAAAGTCCATCTCCGTAAGGCACCTGTGCCTTCCAGGTTCAGTCGGGCATTAGACGCCGAGGGAATCAAAAAGAGTTCAGATCTCTCCTCTTCCCTCCTGAGGAGGGAGGAGTCCGCACCAGGCATGTCCTCTAAGCTCTCACCCAAGGGGACTTCCTTCTCATGCTCATCCGCCCACTCCTCACCTGGTATCTGTCTGAGTGGTGCAGGTCATCAGTGGCAGATGAGTGTGGTGATGCTGTCGGAGACTCTCCTTCTCTCTTGATAGAAGCAGACAACAGGAGGGCCTGGGAGAAGAAAAAGGACATGTGGCCTTGAGCAGAATGAGACCTACAGTCAGTCCCCTGGAGTCCCTGTTCCTATGGAGCTTCTGGGAGAGGGGTGGAGAGAAGGGGGCTGGAGGGATGGAGGGACCACTTGGGATTTTGAAGGCACATGCTCAGGTCCTGGGAGGGTGGTCATGGGAGAGGACGTCTTGACTCTCAGAATGGGTAGAGGCCCCCTGAGAGGGCCAGACCTCTGATATCCAAGCTGGTATCTACTCCAGCGGGGCAGACTCCCAGTCTGCTCTCAGTGGGCAGAGACAGTACATACTCTGTGACCCCCCCGAAGGGCTGGGGGTAAAGCCACACGCTGGCCACCCTGGCTGCCCCTAACATGGGCTGATGGCAGCCCCGTTATGGAGACAGTAAATTAAATAGCATGTGTGAGTTTCCTGCGTGCCGCTCGGGATGTACTGTGGGTCCATTTATCCCCGTGCTGCGACAATGACCCTAGCAAAAACCCCAGCAAAACTAATCCCCCCATGTCAATCCTACATGGCCTCTTCTACATACGCCTGCAGTTTAGATTAATAAACTGTCTGCTTTAAATTGTGTGCGAGCATCACAATTCTAAATACCACATGGCACATTCAGCCTGCTCTTGCTGGCTCTTGCCAAGGCCTGTTCAGCTGCAAACTGGGGGCCTGAAAGCAATTCATACTTCCTCCCCCCACCTTCTCCAGCCTGTACAGCTCTGAGCCAGAAGCATACAATCCCCTAGGAGGCCTCCCCAGCCTAGAAAACCATGCCAAATCGCCAGTGACAGCCCAAAGAAAGCAATTTGGGAAAGATGGAGCAGCCATTTATCCTTCATCTCCGACTGAGCCGCAGGATGTGACCCGCATGCGGTGGCCGTGCGGCACATCCTCAGGCGAGGGCCTAGGAAGGGAGGGGCAGCTGCTGGCTGGCAGGGCTCCCTGACTCGGCCTCCCCCCAAGAGCTGGAGGAGGAAGGCTGGGAAGGGCCTGGGGTGGGATTCCCTACAATTCGGAGTCCCTTCCTCATCCACCCAGGCACTGTGGGAGGTCTAGTGAGTGATTTGGCCCCCTCTCCTCAGAAAAGACGTGGGCTTTGGGGCAATGTCCTTCTCTGGTCCCAAGAAAGATGCTGAGGAGGGCGAAACAATGTACCCCTGCCCCTCCTATAAGAAAGCTCACACTCGTGCTCTCCCCCACCCACCTGCCCACCTCTCTCTCTCATTCTCTCTGGGTTAGAAGCCCTGAGAGGCCTCAGCATTACACCTGGGGCAAGTGGAATAAAAAAAGGTCACCAGCGCTTTTTAAACATGGACCAAGAAGCAGTAAAATGTGTTTTGAAAAAAAAAAAAATCCCGGCATTAAATCATGACTTTTTGCCTGGCTCTTCGCCTCATTAAAAGTGGCCTTTTGGAAGGTAAAATTATCATTGTAAGCGATAAGATCTTTAAGAAAATAATTCACGGCTTCTTCACCCTTTAATATGATAGCCGCCACCGGCTAATTTTTTTCTTAATGGCAACGAGGCCATCAATCTTGTGGAAGGCCCCCTTGCCCTCTCCTCCTCCTCTCTACCTCCTTCTCCCTGTCTCCTCAGTCTCTCGCTTGAACCTTCTCCCTTGTGCCCCCTGCATCCATGATCTGCTTCCCTAAAGTCTCAGTCAAGGCAGAGGACAGACCCCGAAATGGTCAGCTTGGGGGTGCGCACACACACCCGGAAGTGGCTGAGTAGTGGTTCCAGCCTGAGTCTGGCAACCTATAGGTGCGCTTGCTGCAGGACTCTGCACGCTTCTGCGTCCCGGCTGCGTACTCTCATCTGGGTGCGTGTGTGCATCTTCGAGCGTGGGGACGTGGAGCATGGAGCATGGACATGGATTGCGTCTGTTTGTCCTTAGCTCACGGGCCTCCCTGGGGTCCAATTCTCAGTCCTGCCAGCCGTGCTCAGGTGTCAGGTGTCAGAGGTTGTAGTGGCCAAACTGGCAGCTTGTGCATGACCTACCTTCTTCTGTAACCACAACCACTAAATGCTGTGACATGGGCCAAGCTCAGAGAGTGTGGCTCCCCACCTCTATGATCCACAGCTGCCTGTCACCTCCCACATTTTCTCTTGGGGCTGGGAGGGCTTTGCTTCTTTGGCCAGGGCCGGCACGGATCCAAGGCTGGACTAGGTTCCCTATCTCTTCTCTGTGCAGCTCGCTGTGTGTTGGGTGATTTCCTGAATCATGGTGCAAAGTCCACCCCCGCCCTTTATAAAGGCCTTCAGGGGAGTTGAGCCACCCCCTGGATCCTTTTCCCAAAACTGCCCTCTCGGAGCTCACCAGTGCCTTTAAGGCATCTAAATACAGTGGTCTCCTTCTCCAGCTTTTCTCTGTTTGGCTACTGACGCCCCATATGTTTTGGAACTCTTTTCCCCTTAGGAGTCTGGGATACCATGCCCTCCTTTGCCCTTTCTAACTCGTGACTGTACCTCCTCTGACCCTTTCTGGTCTCTGATACTGTATCTTGACCCCCCCAGTGCAGGAATCTCCAGATTCTCTTCTTGGGTGTTGCTCCAACTTCTCCACACACTCTCCCTGACTGATTTCATCTATTCTCGAAGCTTTGACACTCACTCCTCTCCCCCTATTAAAAGGGCTGTGGGTTCCTGCCTTTCTGAGTCACTGTGAGGACTTAGGAGAAAGGATGCCAGAGGGTGGGGTGGAGAAGAGGACACTCAGCGAGCCAGGGTTTAGTCTTCCTCCCCAGGTCCCCTCCCCAGGTCACAATCATCCCTTCTGGGGAAGCAGGTCCATCTGTCTCTGTGGCCACCTGTGGCAGTTCTCAGTGCTACGCACATCACTGTGCTGAAGCCTTTCTGGCCCCTCCTTTGAGCCAGCTACTTGCCCTTTACTTTTTCTTTCTCTGTCTGATGCTTTCAAGCCTCTCTCCCATAGTGTCTGTTCAGAGGGGCAGACTGTCTCCTCAGATGAGTCCAGCATCTTCCCTGGCTCCCTGTTGCCCACAGACCAAAGTACACACACACACACACACACACACACACGCACGCACCGTGGTCTGGTTTCTAAAGCCCTGAGCTGTCTGCCTCGACCTGCACTACACATGCATACGCTCAAGCACCTAGGGCAGCCCTAGGTATCAGGTGGATGTTGAAACCCTAGGGACAGTTGGGGACCCAGGAAGAGCTCCTTTCATCCTCAGGAGGAAGCAGCTCTGGGTGGGCCTAGGTTAGGGTCAACAGGAGGGGAACACACAACTGGCCACCTACCTTGGGAGTGCCTGGAGCCATGGCATCCTTCAGAAGGGAATTCTTGCTGCCAAGAAAGAAGAGAACAGGATTACTATTCCGCCTGCTGCCCAGGGCATGCCAGAGTAGAATAGCGAGAAGACCCCAAAGAGAGAAGACACAGCCAGCCTAGCCCAACCCAGCCTGGCCAAGCTCCACCCAGTCCATTCAACGCCAGCTGGCCCTGCCAAGCTCAGCATCCATCAGGAGCTAAGGGCCAGAGATGTCTCCTGGTAAAAGGACAGCAACACCAGGCATGGTGGGCTACACTGTGGATCTGAGGAAAGAGGCTTTACCTGACTCCTGGTATCAGCCTTGAGGATTCTGCCTGTCTTGGATGCCCCCTTCCCTCCACCTGCTGTCCCCAGTCTGCTCTTAGCCCCTATGGGACTGGGGTGATGGAGCTGACATGGCTCTTGTCAATTCTCCCTCCAACACGCTGCAAACTGCGTTAGGCCAGGAATGATCTCCCCCTGATTCAATTTGTCAGCCCCAGGCCCTCCGGCATCGGGTGCGGCAGGCAGGCGGGAGCTGGGCCTGAAATATGGTGGGTGGCTTGGAAGCAGGCGGGGGTGGGGGCGGGAGGTGATGGATGGGCTGTGGGGGAGGCGAGGACTGTGTTTAATAACAAAATTGGTATGCAAGGCCACATCCCGTGCTAAGCATGAGTGATCCAGAGCCACAAAGTATTACAAATCCCCGCTAAACAGATGCTGACAATGGAACAAGACGTATCAAATCAGATCCACTTCAGAAACATTAATATCCCTGTTCCTGTCCCTCCCTCCCTGCTGCCCCCACTATGCTTGCACATCTGTGTTCGCACATTCACGCACGTGCACTCACTCAACCCCCCCCACAAATACATGCACACAGGGGCACTACACGCATGACGGCAGACATAGCACATTCACTAGGGTCCTTGCACAAACCCAGATACAAGCTGTCGTGGTAAAGCGCACCCACAGATAGCTGTGATGCTCACAGACACGTGGACACACATCAAGGCAGAGCACACAGGGGCAGACACCACTCACCCCGCATTTGCGTACACCGGGAACACCCTCAGGCTCAGACACAGGCACGCCCAGTACACAGCCAAAGGCATAGGCAGGTGCAGAAGAAGCGGTAGGTCTCACCCGGTGCCATTTTGCCCCTAAGGGGACATTTGGTAATGTCTGGAAACACTTCCGATTGTTACAACCTGGGGTTGGGAGTTTACTATTGGCATTTAGTGGGTAGAGGACATTAACCATCCTATGGTGTACTGGTAGCCTCTCACAGTAAAGAATTATCCAGCCTAAAATGTCAATAGACCCAGAGACCCTAGTGCGAAGGCAGATACACATGTCTGCCGTTTCTCTGCCATTCTGTCAGCCGTCACGTAGATACACGTGGTCACACCCAATGGCTTAGCCAAGCAAACAGGTGCACAGGCAGAGTCCGGTTCTGAGACATGTCCATAGAGACACATTCACAGCAGTCACTCTACCTGGATGAAGAGCTGTTCCCCAAATCACATCCTCATCAATGCATGCTTACACAGACACCCACATGGACCCACACACCCAGACACCATGCACCCATGAAGGCCGACACATGGACACATACCCACACAGACACGTGCATTGTAGTGCAGGGGCCCCCAGGCTTGGCAGCAGGGTGAGGCTAAGGTCTGAGTATAAAAACAGAGCTGTCTGCCTGTCTCATCACACGGCGGGGGCACCAAAGACGGGGGGTGGGGGCACAGACCGGCCAGGTTCCATTCAATTACACTTGGCAGTTCTGCTCCAGTCCTGGCTCTGATCTGGGGACTAGGGATCCAGAGAAGAAACTGGGCTGCTCTTGAGGAGCAAGTAGCTGGTGAACTCATGACCTTCATTATTCTTCACTTTTTCATTCATTCAGTCAACAAGGACTGACATCGCCATTGTGCCAGGTGCTGTGCCTGGACCTTCAAACACAGAACCGAGGCATCCACTGTATAACGTCGTTCTCACCGGACCCCTGGGCTAAGTTCTGAGTATTATTTCAGCAGGATCCGGTTGGAACAGAAAAGGAAAGACCGAACAATTACTGTGCGCCCACCACGTTTGGCAGGCACGGGCTAGACAGTTTATACCTGTTATCTTTTACCTTCACAGAAACTTCACACAGCACACTAAGGGAGGTTAAGTGACACCTCTCTGTTCACACAGGCCGGATTTGAATTCGCGTCTGATGGACTCCCAGGTGCTGCTTTTCTTCGGCCCACCCTGCCTCCTGGTGACGCTCAGGGAAGAGGACGGAGGGCGCAGCTCTGAGATCTTTTTCTCCCTGTGCTTTGGCAAGGGGCTGATAGAGTTTACTCTTTTGATGAGTAGAAATTGGGACACGGAGATGTAATGTTCAGTCTTCCTTTCCCAATCCTGTGGATCTTTTCCTGGCGATTCTCTTCCCTTTCCCTGGCTTCACTTGGTACTGCCCTGGACTTCTTCTCTCTCTGAGCCTGCACCCCCCCCCCACCTTTCCTCTTGTTACCTGGTCGCCTCCAAGTGCGCGTGGTCCCCAAGAGACCAGAGTCTGGCAAAGGGCCTGCCTTGGAGAGGAGAGGGCTGAGCCCCAGAGCCGCAGGCGGCCAGCCTCTCCCCCAGCCCACCCAGTCGGCTCTGCCTTCTGTCCCTCCCTGTCTCCACAGCCCGCCCCCAACGATTTCCTCCCTTGCTCAGTCACTCGCTGCCTAGTGATCCATGGGTTTTAAATTATAACTGGGACCCAGGAAACGCGTTCCTAAGTACAATATTCATGGGCTGGGCTGACACTTTTAATTAAGGTGATTTACACTGAATTATCCTTGGAAATAAAGAAATGGTGCGCTGCTGGGGAATAAACCATCATCACCAGCCGCCTTTGTAAGTTATACTTCGTTTTAATCTATTTGGGGAATTGTTTATCTAGTTCATTACCCAACCAAACACCGAGGCCGGCCTTAAATAAGGCTTAAGTGGGGGTGGGGGCACTGCCACCTCCACACCCCGCCTCTCCTCCAGAGTCGCCCAGCCTGCCTCTGGCTCTTTCTGGCCCTTTTAAAGCGCTGACCAGAGAGCTAGCTTCTCAGCCTAGAGGCCAGTACTCTATTCGAAGTGGCTCAGGAAGCCTCCCAGGAAAGGTGTCTGAGCTCAGGCCCGGCCAGGCCTCACTCTCAGCTTTCTGCAGCCCATCCACGGCCAAGTCCTTTTCGTCTGGGTGGAAACTGCTGTCCGGGGGCCACAGAGAAGTCTGGGGCAGCCCCTCCTCCCACCTGCCCTTCAGTCTTCTGCTCTCATCAATGTTTCTGCCTATCAGTTCACATCCAGTCTCCACCCCATCACTATCCAAAAGCCATCTTAGCTCAGCAAGCCCTGTCCATCATCTCCTTCCCTCAGATGTTTGCTTCTCTGCCATTGCTACCCTTCCTGACACCCGAGGCAGAGAGCTCTTTCTAGTAAGTATCCAACAAGTCTGCTAAGTTCTCTTGCTTCTGCCTCCACCGGTCTCTTATCATTTGCTCTTCCCACTGCCGCTGCTGCTGTGCTAGGTCAGCCTCATCACCCGCCCCTTGGACCAGCCCAGCCTGCTCACTCTCCCGCTGCTTCTCCCTCCAACTCATGCCCCGCACTGGCCTGCAGAGTGGTTCTGCTACAGCTCAGTCCCTCAAACGCGTCCTCCAGCTCACCAGTGTCCTAATTCCCTTACCTCCAGGACAACCCTGTGGCACGGAAGGCCCTCCACTGTGTCCTCAGTCTAGCTTTGTCCTCCTTGTTCTAACTAGCTGAGTCCTGGGGTCTAAGGGAATCCCGTGCAGGACTGAAAGGGGAAAGAGAGAGGATGGGTGAGGGAGGGTGTGCACTTTTACATTCTGATCTCCAGTGTAAAAGTGCTTTGGAAAGTGTAAGTCTTTGCCAGCGGGAGCTCTGACCCTTCTTCCTGCGGGTGTCTGGGTGTCCATGTGCCTCTCCGGGTGTGTGAGCACATCTGTGGGTGTTAGAATGGGGATGTGTGTGAGTGCCTGTTCATCATGTACACATGTTTGCACCTACATCTGTGGAAAGCAGCCAGCCCTGGTCTAGGGGCTGGAAGGTCCCTAATTCTCTGTGAGTCCCCCAGGATGTCTACAATAGCGGCTTGCTTGCAGGGGAGGGTCCAGAGGGAGACGGACAGCACGACACCAGGCCCACCTGAAGAGCTCCTAGGGGAGCAACCACCGGGGTGGAGGGACTGTCTCCTGGGTGATGCAGACCCAGGCTGAAGGAGTGGAGGGAGGGCAGCAGTGGCAAAGGCAGGGTAAGAGAGGAAAGGGAACAGCTGGAGAGAAGAGAAGGAAGAAGGGAGGGGAGCATGGAGCGGAGGGGAAGTGCTGGGGAGGCGGCCTCTAGCCATGAGCCACGGGTGGGGGATGCCCTCGTTTGGGTTCTACCCTCCCGCGGGACTCAGTTTCTTCATCTGTCAAATGGCTGGTAGAGGGCCACTCTCAGCTCAGGGAGCTGAGGGCCAGGAGAGGAGGAGAGAGCCAGGTGCCACGTTTCTTCCAACCCCCTCTGCCCTCCTCCCGCCTCCCTGAGAGCGGGCAGGGGCGGGGCAAGGGCAGCCAAGGCTGGGGCCCTCCCCGCGCTAGCCCGCGGGGAGCTGACACGCTCCTAGGGAATTTATCACGCACCCAATTACAATGTTAATTGGCAAGTTCCTGAAATCAATTAATTCGCAAATTTTTTCCAATTAAAAATCCAGATAAATCACGAGGGCGGCGGCGGGCCGGTCCAGCCTGCGGTCCGGTGGGCGCAGCGGCCGCGGGGAGGGGAGAGAGGACGGCGAGGGCGGGGGCGGCGGGCGCGGCTGCCCTTGAACGCCTTTGCCGGCCGCTCGGACTGTCAGCGCGCCGGGCTCGGCGGGGCCGAGACAGATAAAACCATCGACCCGTCGCCGCCAGCGCTTCGGCTTTATCGATCCGACGGGAATTTCACTTGCTGTGCAGATCCCGCTGTCCGGCTGTCAGACATCGGGTGGGGGGGGGTGGGCGTCCAGGGGTTGGGGGTGCGGGGCTGGGCTGGGCCTGGACGGGAGGGGCACGGAAGTGGGGGAGGCAGCACCTAGACGTGAGAAGCGGCGCAGATGGGGGGCTCTGGGCAGGGAAACGGCCCGGAGAAAGGGTGTGGAGGTAGGCGAGGTGGCGGAGGAGGGTCCCGTGCAGGGTCGCGGGTGGGGGCGGAAGGGGAAGGTCTCGGGCAGAAGTCCTGGGCAGTGCGGGGGTGGCGCCACGGGGACCAGGCCGTAGTGGGGATCCCACTGAGGAGTCCAAGAGAACTGGGGCGCCCACTCTCCGGGCCCTTACGGGTGCACTGCTTATTTAAAAATGGCATTTTAAAAAATGTTTGTTGATTTTAGAGAGAGAGGGAGAGAAACATCAATCATTTGCCTCTCATACACACCCCTTCTGGGGAATCAAACCTGAAACCTAGGCAGGGGCCCTGATGGGAACCCAACGCCCAGCCTTTTGATGTGTGGGATGGCGTTCAGACCAACCGAGAGCCACCTGGTCGGGGCAGGAGAGCACTGCTTCCAGGAGGCCCTGCAGACCCTCCCTCTCTGCCTCTATTGACCCTCCGTTGAGGGCAAGTCCCCCCTGGGAGGAAGTTACCCAGAAACCCTGCTGCACAGCCAAGGTGTGGAACTCAACTGCAGAAGGGTGTTTCTTTCATTGGCTGCCCCACCCAGGCTAGTCCCAGGAGTGTGTGTGTGTGTGTGTGTGTGTGTGTGTGTGTGTGAAGAGCATGGGCACTGCAGTCAGACTGCGTGAGTGTAAATCTAATCTTAACCACTTTACTAGCTGTGCAGCCTTAGAGAAGTCACTTCACCTCTCTGTACCTCAGTTTCCCCATCTGTAAAATGGAGTCAATAATTATTACCTGCCCCAAGAGAGTTGTGAAGATTAAATAAACTGACGCAACGCAATGGCACTTTACACTCTGGCACACGGTGAGCATTCCACGGGGTGATTATTACTCTCGTTAGTACAGTCTTCTGTGGTAGTTTGAAGTGCTCCCCAGATTCTTTGATGCTCTCCCCTTCAAGGGGTAGAGCTTATAGTCTTATTCTTTCCTCTCAAGGGTGGGCTGGACTTGGTGGCTTGCTTCAAAAGAACAGTAGAATTTTGGGGAGAAACCGTGAACAACTTCCGAGACTGGGTCACAAAAGGCCACGTGGCTTTCTCCTTAGTCTCTCTCTGGTCACTTCCTCTGGGGGAAGTCAGCTGCCCTGTCACAGGGAAACTCAGTGGCCCAGTGGAGAACCCTGAGGCCTCCTGCCAACAGCCACGTGAGTGAGCCATCTGGGGAAGGACCCTGCAGTCCCCATCAGACCTCCAGATGGCTGCGGCCTTGGCTGACACCTTCACTGCAGCTTCACGAGAACCCAGAGCCAGAAGCCGCAACTACCCACAGCTACCCCGCTAAGCCCGTTCCTGGACTGGCCCACAGAAACTGTGAGATAATAAAGGTTGTTTCAAGCTGCTTGGTTTGGGTCTAACATAGCAATAGATAAGTAATGGATCTTCTTTCAAAATTCAGCTTGGGCCTCACCTCCCTCAGGAGGTCTTCTCTGCTCCGTGTGGGGTTGGGGGGGTTGTTGCCTCATCTATTCCCCCCCCCCCCCGACAGCTCCAGCACCTCCCACAGAGAAGTCTCTGCCCGTCAGGGTTTCTACTGCCTGGTTCTGCTGACTCCCACGCAGGAATGGCGGGGCCACTCCCGATGCTCCTGGGGATCCCCTGCACCCCGCCCGGGGGATTGGCTGAGAGCGTAGCAGGAAGGAGGCTCGGTCTAGTTTGATGACTTAAACTGAACTGGCGGGGCAGGCTGTTCCCCGGATTGTATTTCCCAAAGGTGGCTGTAGCCATATCTCCTCCCACTGCTCATGCTCTTCTATAACATGAGTTTGCCTTCCGCCCATCAAAAGGTGGGGTGGTGCCCTTGCTGATGTAACTCAGTGGATTGAGCGCGGGCCTGTGAACCAAAGGATCGAGGTTCGATTCCCAGTCAGGGCACATGTCTGGGTTGCAGGCCAGTTCCCAGCAGGGGATGCACGAAACGCAACCATACATTGATGTTTCTCTCCCTCTCACCTTCCCTTCCCCTCTAAAGATAAATAAATAAAATCTTAAAAAGAAAAGGTGGGGTGAATGCCCCTTCCCTTTGAACCTGGGCGGGCTGATACCACCTTGACCAATAGAGTACAGCAGAAGTGACATTGAGTGATTTCTGAGGCTAGGTTATAAAAACTGACCCAGCCCTGGCCAGGTGGCTCAGTTGGTTGGATCATCATCCCATACATGAAAGGGCTGCAGGTTCAATTCCCGGTCAGGGCACATACCTAGGTTGTGGGTTTGATCCCAGGTCTGGGCATGAGCGGGAGGCAGCCAATCAACGTTTCTCTCTCACATTGATGATTCCCTCTCAATTTCTCTCTTGTGTCTCTCTCTCAAATCAATAAACATATCCTCAGGTGAGGATTAAAAAATAAAAAATGACCCAGCTTCCATATATCATTGGTTACAACATTTGTTTTAGAGCTTTAAGCTACCATTTAAGAAGTCCAACTACCCCAAAGCTGCCATGATATGAGAAAGCCTGGGCCACATGGAGGAGCTGTGTGTAGGTGCTTCGGTCACAGCCCCTGCTGACGTTCCAGATGACAGCCAACAACAGCCTTACGTGTGAGTCACAGAGCTTCCAGACGCTCCCAGCTCCCAGCTATCGCGTCCTCCCCAGCCTTAGACATCCTGCAGTGGATACGAGTCACCTGCTCTGTGCTCTGCCTGGATTCTTCACTCCACAGATTCCATGAACATAATGAAATGGTTGCTTTACACTGCTAAGATTGAGGTAAACTGGTACACCCCTCCTCTGCTTTATTTAATAACCTGGCTCCTCCGCCAGGCCACCAGGGGGCTCCGCTCAGTCCTTTGGACATAGACAGGGGAGCGCGAAACGGTGGGGGGCCGGCCTGGACTCGTCCTCCGGGCCGTCGCCTCTCAGACCTGGAGATTCATGGAGAAGGCAGCGTTTACCCCCCTGGATGGCAGCACCAGGCTGCACTTCCGGTGGGGCTACCAGGCCTGGTCCCTGTGGCCCTCACCCTGCCCTGGGGCGCAGCGTGGCAGTGCAGGGGCTGTGGAGTGGCTTATCCCCCTCTAGCTCCTCCTGTGCCCTTTTGAGACTGTGGCCTCAAGAGGGGTCGCTCTCTTCCCATCTCCACAAGCAGAGCAAGAAGAGGAAGGCAGCACTATTCAGCTGGTGGATCTGAAGACTGAAAGCGGACTGGAGGAGAGCGGCATCGGGGCCTCGTCTTCCACCTAGAGGCTGGGTGCGGGCCTGGCGGCTCTTCCTGGGACCTGGCAGCTAGAATCCTGAGTGGAATCCTCCGGCAGGCCAGCTCCCCTGTTGGGTGGCTTACCTGGCGGGCAGTTGGGCCAGGTGTTCCAGTTCTTGCTCCATATGCTCCTGCAACTCACTGGGTCTCAGCAGGACCTGGCAGATGGGGCAAATAGGGGCCTGGCTGTCAAACAAGGCTGCTGCCTTTTTCTTACCTGGTGAGGGAAGAAGAACAGACAGAAATATAAGCTGGGCTGGTCTGCAGAGGAAACCTGGTGTCCCAATCCTCCAACCCAAGGCTGCCGATGCCTCCCAGGGCTACTTGGCTTCAAGGAAAGTGAGCCTGAGGGTCTCAGAGACCGTGAGGGTCACTCCTTTTTGCAGCCCCAGAGGCTGTAGCCGTGAACACCCCTCTCAGAAATCCATCAGGACACAATCGATGCCCCAGGCCAGCGATTTTCAACCGGTGTGCTGCAAGAATTTTTAAAATGTGTAATACCTGACTGCTTAGTCAGGGGCACTGACCTCTTTTCCTTAGACTGTCAAATAACAGAATGACAACAGCCAACACAAGCATTGCCATCGGTGTGCATGAATAAAAATTACACCTATTTTGGCGCAGTCAAATTGGCAAAAAATATCTTTTTGGTGTGCCACAGACTTTTAGTAATTAGTTTATGTGTGTTGTGAGATTAAAAAGGTTGAAAATCACTGCTCCGGGCCATCACACCTCGTTCCCTTCACTTCACACAGGTTAGTGAAGGTCTTGGTTCAATCACACCATCGTCACCCAGAACACCCAGTGCCCTCCCTGCCTCTCCTTTCCCCTTAGAGCTTCCTCGCTCCCCTGAATCTGGAGAAGGAAGGAAAGAGGGAGGAAGGAGATCCTTTCCTGCAGTCACTCCACAAACACCGTCTGCTCTCTACTCTGAGCAGTGGGACAGACCACATGCAGATCTGGTCCCTGCCCCAGAGGCCCTCATGGTGAGGCGGGAAAGGCTGGAAGGGACCCAGGAGAATGCCATCTTTTAGGGTAGTTCTCTGTCCCAGTTCCTCGCTTTTCCGTGGGGTTTTTTCTTTCCACAGCCTCTTCTTTCCTTGTTTTGCCTGCTGGACAGTCTTGTTCCTTCTGGGCCCTGATTCCAACTGGTGCCCTGTTGCCTCCAGAATCTGTCACTCTCCCCTGGATCCCCCCGTGTTCTCCAGACCCCTATATCCCAATGCCTTTGGAAGTCGATGCCTGGATGTCCCAAGAGAATCTGAAACTCAACCATCCCAAATGACGTTTTCAGGTTCTTCCCCCTTCCCAGACCTGCTTCCTCTCCAGCAGTGCCCATCCCAGTCAATGACACCTGCATTCACCTCGCCACCAAAGCCAGTAACATTCGCCTCTATGCCCACGTTTATTTCACCACTAAGTCTCGTCCATTCTCACCTTCAGTACTCCTGGAATCTGTGTTCCCCCTGGTTAGGCTGTGCCACCTCTCACTGGGGTAAATCTCACTGGCCTCTGTGGATCTCACAGATTCTGGGCTCTCCCCCTTCACAATGTCCTTCAAACCGCGTGCTCCCAATACTCAAGCGCATGTAAGTACAGCGCTGGCAATACTGTACCACCTTGGGTGCTGGCTGAGAGCCTAAACCTGTCCCCCCTCTGTCCCTGTTGGTAACCAGAACACACCATGCTGGGAAGGAGCCTGCAGGTTGCCCGGCACAGCCCTGGGGCTGCCTAGACCCCCTCCCGTGCCACTTTCCCCAGCCAGCGCTCCCCTGGCCTCTGCTCGTTGGCATAAGGCGGAGGAGCCCTATTTATGTGGAAGCACCCTGCCTGTCCGTGGGAAGCCTGGCGGCTGCAGAAAGGACTCTGAGCTGCAGAAAGGACTCCGAGCTTCAGCCCGGACCTTTCTCCCTGCTTCTTCTGCCCACTGGTGCCCAGGGACGGTCAAAATCAGTTTTCAGAGAGATGAAGGCCATGCCGGTGATGATCAAGATGCTTTCTTGAGCAGGGTTGCCAGATGAAAAATGTAAGATGCCTAGTTAAATACAAATTTCAGATAAATAGTGAAATAGTTTTTAGTGTATGTCCCGAATGTTGCATGGAACATACTTAGACTAAAAGTTATTTATCGTTTTTCTAAAAGTCCAATTTGCCCGAATGCCTGTCTTTTCATTTGTGAAATCCAGCAGCCCCAGGCCTGAGGGAGCTTTCGGTTCAGGCTGAACACAGGAACTCACCTCCCTTCGACACAGACTGAGGATGATCACGGCTCTCCTGCGTGCTTACAGGAAGGAGTAACTCACTCTGGATGTGTGTCTTGAGGAGTGGAAACAAGAAGCCTTAACCAATGTAGTGAAATTCAAGTTGTGACTTAGAAGTGTTCCGGGCAGAGAATGGGAGCACAGGAGGGAGTGAATGAATGAATGGGTCGTGAGCTGCCTGCGAGCAGGGAGCCGTTTCTTATCCATAGTTATATCTACAGACACTTGGAAACAGACCCAACACAGACCAGGTGCTTGGTGATGAAGCAAGGGAGAGGAGAAGCGGGAGGGAGGGAGGGAGGGAGGGAGGGAGGGACGAAGAGCAGGTCGCCCAGAAGTCAGATGACCTTTGCAGAGCTGGGAGGTCAGGCTTGGAGGCTTCGCTTTCGTCAGGGTGAGGTGGGAAAGCCTCTGGTCTGTGTGGCTAGGTCTCTGAGGAGGGCAAAGGGCCCTACTGCTCATGTGCCTTGGTGGCTGTACCTCAGATGCTCAGGGGACAGTCGGCAAGCAGCTCTGAGTAAAAGAGGCAGGTGTAGCCCTGGTCTGAAAGTGAGGAGGTGAGGATATATATTTTTTATCCTCATCCAAGTTTTTTTCCCCACTGTTTTTAGAGAGAGAAAAAGGGAGGGAGAGACATAACGATGTGAGAGAGAAGCACTGACCGGTTGCTTCTGCATGCACCTGGACCAGGGATCACATGCGCCCAGACGTGGGATTGAACCCTCAACCTTTTGGCTACAGGATGGTGCTCCAACCAACAAAGCCACACTGGCCAGGGCAGGAGATGAGGGTTTGACTCTGAGCTCTGCCTTGAACTGCACTGAGCCAGAGGCTCTCAGAGGTGAGTGAGACCTTAGACAGCCTCCAGGTCATCATCTTTATTTTACAGATGGGACAACTGAGGCTCCGAGCTGAGTGGGGACTTCTGTACTTGGCTTTTGATCTCATTGCCTCATTTATTTATAAATTCGGCAAACATTTATTGAACGATTATTCTACTTCAGGGATGGATATTATTCTAGGAGGAACCAGGGGAAAGGTGAATAGGGGAGAGTTGACAAGGCTGTTGAAACAAATCACCGAGGCAAAGCCTGGGATTAAGGAGGGAATTCGTAAAAGAGGAGACAGGAGAAAGGAGGGTCCAAGGCCTAGGGTCCGAGCCAAGGTGAAAATATGAGTCGGTGTCCCCTCTTAGCCTGGGACCCCAACTCTGGCTCTCGGGGCTCCTTAGAGCCCGGCTCTGCCCCTCCGAGCCCGGCACCGGGCTTCAGCAGTCCCATGTCCCTGGTCTCAGTTCGTCCGTCTGGCTGCCGCAGAGATCTGCGTTTCTGCAACTAAAGCCGGAGTCATTTTCCCTGTTGAGACAATGGGCCCGCTTCCTGGCTCCCAGCTTCAGGAGCAGCCTTGACAGGGATCCGTGGAGGAGCCCCGCAGCCTGCGTCCACCGTCCTGCCCCGCTTTCTCAGGGGCTGGAGTGGCAGGTGTCAGCGTGACCGTGGGCCTCCTGCTTCCCCTCCCCCGCTGTGTTCCCTATAATTTTATATTGAGACCTGTGGTCATGACGTGGGTTTTACTGCACTAACGACATGGCCTGCCCAGGTTTAATGACAAAATCCATACTCTGGCCCTGGGCCTGCTCCTCGTTTGCATAATTCCCAGAATACAGCTCCCTGAAGCTTTTGACCTGGGCCATTACAGTGGCCATAAAATGGGCCATAAAACTGCTGGGGATGGCCAGAGGAGGGGGCTGTGGTCTTGTGGGGGTGGGAATGAAGTCCTCAACCCCCTACTTGTCTTAGGCCTGGGAGGAGGCATCCTCTGGCTGTTCCCTTCCACGGTTCCCAGTATCTGGGAGCCCATCTCAGGCTGAAGGGGCCTCCAGGAGTCCTTAGCCCAGGTACCCATCTGATGCAGGGACCCTTTCTCCAGCACCACTGCCAGCATCACAGGTGGGCAGACTGAGCCCACCAGGCTCAGGCTGTCAGAAAGCATCTTCCCCTGGAGCATCCCTCACTTCTGCCCTGGCCCCCCATCCCATAGCTGGCCAAGGCCTTTGACACAGGTGGGTCCAGGTCATTTGAGCCTAGGTTGAATCTTGTCCCTCCTCCGGAGGCCTAGTTACCTTGGGAGGTCAGAAGCCAGTCTGTGCAGCACGGTGGGGAGACATGGGATGCACGAGGGGATGGGGACAGGGACTGGGACGGGCTGTCAGTGCTAAAGATGATGAATGGGGGAGGTGAGGCGGGAGGCCCAGTGTTATCGGCAGAGGATGGCAGGTGCGGGCGCTCGCCGCTCCTGCTAATCCCCGGGCGCTGCCTCAGCCCTTGCACTGATAACGAGGAAATGGGACTGACAACAATTTTTAGCTGAGAGATTCTTCACCAAAATGCCAGGCGGCCCGAGGTCTGACAGCGCCTGATTGAGTGTGTGAGTGTGTGGGGGGAACGCCCGCAGCCCCCTCCCCTCCTATGCAAAGATGGATCGTTCATTCTGCCTCCCGTCCACATTCATTACCGCACCGCCCTCCCGCCACCCCGGTTCCCACAGAACCTGCCACCTCCACTTCTCTGCCTGCCACAGGTATCCCCTGAAGCAAGAGGAGGGTGGGGAGCAGCGGGAGCCCCCAGACCCTACTCTCAGTCTTAGGTAGGGCATTTCAAGGTCAAAGAGCCGAGAGGTGACTGGAAGGTCACGGCTGAGAGACAGGTCCAGCCTGGAAGCTCCCTAGCTGTGTGGCCTCCTGAGGGTCTCTTTCCCTTTTTAGCTGCTGAAATACCTTCCCCACTGGAAAACGAGAGGTTTCAACAGGAAGTCACTGACTGTGAGTGTGATGGGAGATACAGGCAGCTGTGGAGAGAGGAGAGGTCAGGCCGCGTAGCCCTTTCCTTTCCTGGGCCAGGCTCTGGCCAGTAGAGCCCTCAAGCCTCGGAACAAGGCCTCGGGTACCTGGGGTCCCAGATCAGCCCTCTGCTGCCCCCCTCTGTCGGGAACTGCTGACCATTGGGAGCAGGGACTCCAGGGCTGACACAGCTGCTGCTTCTAGGCCGTCCTCCACAGGGAGGCCTAGTGCAGACTGGACCCTGGAGGACGGGGGTCTCATCCAAAGGGAAGGCCCTTCCTAGGTCACTAACTCATGTCTGGCCCTGCGACTCCCCACCATACGATAGCCTCTCCGGCTTGGCCTCTTTGGTTTTATCCCGGATAGTTAGTTGCCTGTGGTTCCATTCTCGCCCCTCTGCTTGTTCTGGCAGCAAATCCCAGCGACATGATCTTTCCTCTACAGACCCCAAGAGGCAGGACCTGGCTGCTGGTGTCTGACTGAAGAAGGAGCTTGATTAAAGTGGAGGTGAGGGTTGACTTTAATGACGCATGGCAACAGAGGCTAGGACTTTTAAGGGTATGTGGGTGTGTCTACGTGTGTGTTTGTGTACACACATGAGTGTGTGTCCTGCTCTTCCTCTCCCTGTACCCCCACCAAAAGGGCTCCCATTTCCTAGTGATGAAGACACAGGAGAGCCTTTGAGCAACATTCGGTAGAGTGACCTCTTACTAGCTATGAGAACTTGAGCAAATCACAATGCTTCTGAGCTTTAGTTTCTTCTTGTGTGAAACAGGGATCAAAATCATTAACTCCTAGGACGTTAGTGGACATCCAGTTACATCAAGGCTGTGTAGGAGGGATGAGTCATTATTATTTCTAGGTGGACAGTTTATTCGTGTCTGTATTTACCCCGTCCTGATACCAGCCTGACCTTGCCCTGCATCTGGTATGTGGCCTCCTTCCCTGCTACGATCAAGGCTGTACAGGGCTCACTAGGTACTTTGGCCCTTCTGGCCTCCATGAAGTTCCTTCTTCTTATCCATCAATACTCATGTATCTATTTATTGGTTTGCATGTCAATATATCCATCCATCCATCGATTTATCCATAATCATAATTGCTTATTGAATGCTATTCTGTGTTAGGCTGTGGGTTTAGTGCTGCACATATTTCATCTCATTTAATCCTTACAACAGTCCTGTGAGGTTAGGTGTTATTATTATTACTTTTTAACAACACATCTCTTAAAATTTTATTTATTTATTTATTTATTTATTTATTTATTTATAGACAGAGGGTAAGAGAGAAAGAGAGGGAGAGAAATATCAATGCGTAGTTGCCTCTCACACATCCCCTACTGGGGACCTGGCCTACAACCCAGGTATGTGCCCTGACTGGGAATCGAACCAGTGACCCTTTGGTTTGCAGCCTGCACTCAATCCACCACGCAGGGTAAGGTTAGGTATTATTATTTCTATCATGCCGATGAGGAAAATGGAGCTCAGAACAATGATGTGAGGGAGGCAGAAGGTTCAGAGTAGAGAGTCAAATCCAGGTGTTTCTGACTCCAAAAACTAGGGCTCTTTGCCATGGGACATACCCAGTTCCCTGCCTACCCATCCGCTCACCTGGGAATGCTTCACTAACATCGAATGAATGCCAGTGGAACACTGATGACGGGTCTGCTGGGACAAATGCTATGCACGAGCGAATAAGACAGACACACTGTCTGCCCTCGGGAAGTTTAGGACCTACCTGTGGAAGGACCTACCTGCATTAAACACATGTCCCTAGGGGAGACTCAGAAAAAGGGAAATACGCAGAACTTGGGAGCACACCATCCAGTATGGGAGGTGAAGGAAGTGATGGTTAAGCAAAGGCTTGAAGGATGCGTGGGAACCAGTCAGGCGATGACTGTGAAGAAGTGGTGCCCTAGACCGAAAACGGCACGTGGAGGGTGCAGAAGGGAGAAGGCCTAAGTGAAGAGCTGAAAGAGCTCAGTGTGGCTGGTGCAGAGAGAGTGAGTGGCAGAGTGTGGAGATATGATAGAGAGGCCAGATTCTGGAGGGTTTAAAAACTACATACACTTTTTTTTTTTAAAACAAATTTAAATATTAAATATCTTAGAGGGAAGGGGGGAAGGAGAGAAACAAATCCTCCACACCAGCCAGGGCACATTACGGACTTTTTAAAACCATACAAGTGAGAAGGCATTGAAGAGTTTTAAGCATGGGAGTGGCATATCGGACTTGCATTTTGGGGGAAATTTTTTTTTTTGAAAAATGTTAGTATAAGTCATGAACTACATCATCCCTTCTGTATAGGGATTTAAGACCCAATGAGAAATGTTAAATAAAAGCCACAAAGGAATCCAGAGAAGAGTTATGCCTTGACCCTCTAACTGTGAAAGCAATCAGAAAGAGCAGGAAGTTGGAAAATGAAAAGCAAGATGGAAGATTGGTTGTCTCTTTTGATGGGAGTGAGTGTTACTTTTAAGCAACTAGTAAGAATGTGATACAGTTGGAAAGATTAGATTACGGTAACACTTTGGAAGGTCCAGTACAGCAGCTTAAAATCATCAGAATCCATTAAAATGATGAATCAGTCACCTAGGAGGATGATTGTATTCGTTTTCTATTGCTGTGTAACAATGTGCCACCTAGTAGCTTACACCAACACATGCTTTTTACCTTGCAGTTTCGTAACATAAACATTTAGCACAGAGTGACCTCCGCTCGGAGGTCATACAGGCTGAGGTCAAGATGGTGGCCGGGCTGGGTGCTTATCTAGAGGGTCTGGGAAAGAGTATGAATCCAGGCTCATTTGGATGTTGGCAGAATTCAGTTCCTTGCAGCCGAAGGACTGAAGTCTCATTTCTTGCTAGCGGTCATCTGGGGTTTACTCCCTGCTTCTAGAAGCCAACACATTCCTTCTCACATGGCCCCCTCAGAGCACTGAGTCCTTCTCATACTTGAAATCTCTCTGGAGAGGGGAAGGGAGGAAGAAAGAAAGGGAAACAGCAATGTGTGAGAGAAACAGTGATCTGTTGCCTCTCGCACGCACCCTACTGGGGACCTGGTCTACAACCCAGGCATGTGCCCTGACTGGGAATCAAACTGGCGACCTTTTGGTTTGCAGGTCGGATTTCAGTCCGCTGAGCCACACCAGCCAGGGTTCTCTCTGACTTCTTACTCTGGCCAGACTGGCATTTTAAAAGGATCATTCTAACTGCAAATGCAGGAAGGCTGTTTAGGAGGTTATCTCACTAACTCAGGTGAGACATAACGCTGACTAGTCTCGGCATGGTCATGATGCCGGAGATACCAGAAGCAGGTGGACTGGATATGGGGATAAAGGACAGAAAGGAGGCAAAGACGACTTCAAGGTTTTTGGCTTGTGCAACTGCTACATGGTAGACTATTTACTGGCTTGTGGAACAAGAGAATGAGCAGGAGGCTTGATAAGGAAGAAAATGAGTTTGGCTTTGGATATACTTAGTTTGAGGAACTAAGACAGGTTAAGACCTGCATGTGAAAATGCTAAGTAGGCACCATACGTAAGCCAGGGCTAGACTTATAGGACTGGAGACACCGGCTTAGAGATCAGAACTGAAGTTCACTGCTGCCTCCTCTGTGACTAGAACAAGCCATATGGTGAATATCCAGTATGCACTTATTGAATGAATAAAGGAATGACGGTAAGAGTAGGTGAGATCACCTTGGGGAGAGAGTGTACAGTAAGCAGAGGCTGGAACAGAACCCTAAGTAACTCTAACAGGTGGAAGAAGTTTAAGTCATCGAAGACTAAGAAGGATCAGCCAAGGAGAGGATGAGAACAAACGTGATGTCATTGAAGCCAAACGGGGAAGAATTCCAGGGAATGGGGCAATGTTACGGACGGGGCCACTTGCTGCTGAGAGGTGAAGAAAAGAAAGCATGAAAAGCGTCCCGTCCACCCGTGGTCTCCACAGCACAACTACCCCCCACTTCATCTATTCTTCGTCCATCCAAACACCTAATTACTCATCTGCTGTCCCCTCTCACTCGTCCCTTTCCTCCCTCTCTTCTCTCCAGAAAACTGTGATTGGCGCCTCTGCTGAGTGTGGGACAGGAAGGGTTAACAGGCTGACAGACGGCATTTTTTACCTTCAGTCAATATGAACAAGGCCCCAAGACTATGATTCCAAACATCTGGATTTCATCAATATGTGATCTGTCATCGTATATTGGCATTCCCCAGTCCCCGCGCCAGAGCAATGCGGCTGGTTTTATTAATACGTCAAATACATTATCCGTGTAATACACTTGTCTGGCTGGGGCCTCCCGCTGGGGCGGGGCGGCGGATTTGAATGTATGATGAATCAGTTTGCATTACATGTTCGTAAGTCATCATTTGTCAGGATTAATAGGCATCCCTGGTCGAGGAGGTGGGGGTGGGGTGGGCAGAGGAGGGATGTGTATTTAGCTGTGGCCCACACTCATCTGCCAGTGCCCAGAGACGCCCTGGGAACAGCTGTGCACCCTCCTGCCCAGACACGGCAGTAGCTGGTGCTTCAGAGGTAGAGGTGACGTTTTTAGCAGTTCCAGAGTCACTTGCAACCAAACAGGCCTATTTGTCTCTGCTTTGGGCTTGGCAAGCAACCAAAAGGGATATGGCAGGGACCATTTACACAAGCTGGCTAACTCCTACTCATGCTCTCGGACTCAGAATTTCTTCTTCTGGGGAGCGTTTCCTGGTTTCCCCAGACTGCACCATGTGCCTCCTTTGTGCCTCTTGCGCTACCTCTAGTCACAGGACATTATAATGGCCTATTTTGAGTCTGTCACCCTCTTTAGACCATACATGTCCTGAGGGCAAGGAGTGAGTCGTTTACTGCTGTAGCCCGGGCACCCAGCAGAAGGCACAGCCCGAAGTACTAGAATAGTGCTGTAGTAGTAAAAGTAGAAATCAGTAAATATTCCTTGGATGAATGAATAATGACCGCTGACCTTGCTAACCACCTGCCCCACCCCGAAGATGCAGACGCTAGCAGGGAGGTGTCGTGGGTTTTTCTCTGATTCCTCCTCCGCTCCCTGACCCTGGTCTGGTCATCTGCCTTACCAGATATGCTCTTCTTTGCTTCCTCCTCTTCCTTCCATAGAACATGTGCAGACCCCTCACACAGCTCCATGTAATGTATATGCTCAGATATAATACACAGGGTGACTGGTTCATGCCCACAAGCCTTTGCCCTTTTCCATTCCCCCCCCCCCCGCTCGGCTGGCAGAAGCTCAGGTCGGCGGTGCCCACTCCACATGGCATCCTGCTAGCTCCAGGTTCCTGTGAAGCCAGAACCTGGCTGGTGCCCTGACCCCTATGGTGACAGATGCTATTTACTGCCCCCAGCAACACAGGGGGCCTAGACTGAGTTGGATGTGGTTCCTGGGTGGCCAATGGAGAACAGCTGCAAGACGGGCAGGCAGAGGTCAGCCTGTGTGGACAGGTTTAGGCTCAGACTTGGGCTTGAGCTGGAGCCAAGGGCTCTGGGCCAAGGCACCGTCAAACTCACTGAATCTTGGCCACGGAACCTGAACCCTTAGCCCCAGGAGCTTTTGCTCCTAAACCAACCTGTTTAGGGGTTTCGAGGGTCACAGTATTTCACACCGCTGACCTTGGCTATCCCCAACACAACAGCAGCCCCTCTCTCCTCTTGTGGAGCTACAACTCAGTTCCCCTCCTCCCTCAGCTAATAACTTCCAGACAGTGTGCCCTGGGCTGGGTCAGGCCGGCGAGCGCTCTGGGTGAGCGGGGCAGGTGGAGTTCCCCTGGAGTGGGCTTCACAAATGGCAGAGAAGGGCCCAGTTCAGGAAACTAGCCACAGATGGACAAGTACACATGTCCTTTCAAATGTTGACATAGGTGCCCGAGTGGGCATTGGCAGACACAGGTGCTCAGACAACTGTGGGTATTTTTTCACCTCTAGGTAAACACACCTGAGCACCATGTATACACGCAAACACAGCCTGAGTATACCTGTATCCTCCTGCCAGCTCGCCCACACACTCCCCTCTCCCCTGGTGCCTTCCTTGCCATGCAGCCAAAATGCTTGGACTGTACTGTTTAAAGTAAAGTAAATCCAAGTGTGCTTTACCCCCTGCTGGCTCTGACTATGGGCTTATAAAAACGAAGTGGAACCTCCACAGCTGTGGGCAATAAATCGCGAACCTCGAAGGAGGGCAGTGTTACCTGCTTTCTAGGCTGGCGGGTGGAACTCGGGGCACTGATGACAAGTGCCTGCAGCGCTGGACGGCAGGGGGCCAGCTGCTAGGCTCCGGGCACTGCCTGCTAGCCCAGCCCAGGCCGGCAGTCTCCAACAGACCTAAGGGGTCAACAGACCCGGAGCCCTAGGGGGTGAGCCCGGACCAGGAGAGGAGCAGAGAGAAGTTGAGGAAGAGAAAGGCTGGGGTGGGCAGAGTGAGCAAGACAGCCACGTGCTGCTAAGGCTGAGGGGAGCCCTTGCATCTGGAGATCAATTAGCATCAATTACTGACTTCATTTAATTGTCGTCCAAGATGAATTTGTCATTTTTAGCTGGGAATTAATGGGAGACCTTCACCTCTCCCTGGCAACAGCCGTGGAGCCAACAGTGGTCACCTCAGCCTCCTAGGAGCCCTGAATCCTGCTTGGGGCTGGGGCCAGGCGGGGGGCAGTCAGCTAGCGGGGCTTCTGTTCCCCGGGCATGCTCTGGCCTGCCCCGCGCCCAGCTGGCCTGGCCAGCGGGAGCCCAGGGCCAAGGTGGGGGCTGTGGGCCCTGCATAGCAGCCCTTTGCAGCCTCTGGCTTCAGCCAGAAATTAATTTGCTGGGCTGAGCATGTTTACCTTTTCCCAGCACAGGCGAGACAGTAAACAGCAGACCAGCGGCTGAAATTGAATTGATAACTGCATCAACGTGCCAGATAACGCCTAAAATAATACGCCGATAAGGAAATTCGATTTGATTTGCTGCTGCGCATCAGATTGGCCCCATCTGTAGCTGCCTGTAATCATTTTCAATTGCGTTGGGAAACCTTATTTGTCCTTAAATATTTCTGTCATTTTTCATTGCTGGCGACAGATCCTCGGGCAGGTGGCAGGGGTGTGCTGCTTCTGTGGGCGCAGGGCGGCGGCCCAAGGAGGAGGGGTGCCCTGGACTCGCAGGGAAGGAGGCCGGGAGCAGGCAGCCGGGCGGTGACAGCTGTTCCTCCAATCAATCACGCTGTCGACAGGGAGGGACGACTGGCTGGCAGAAATTGAGTTTGCCTCACAGGGGACGATTGAGCAAATTAATAGCCCATTAGCCAAGCAGTGACCTGAGAAATGAAGGTGCAGGGGTTCCTGCTCACTCAGGCCGGCCGGGGTGGGGCAGGGCAGGAGGGTCTGGGGAGGGGAGATCCAGGGAGGAGTCTTTGAAGAGGAGGGAGGGACATGCGGATGGGATGGGGAACACGCGTGTGGGAGTGGAGGGCGAAAGAGCAGAGATGTGAAGTTGGGGGTGGTAGGGCAGAGATGCAGACAGGCTAGGAGAGATGCTGGGGAAGGGAGGGGCCAGAGCAGCTCCACCTATGTCTCTTTACCATTCTCCCATCATGCCCTGTGGGAATGAACACCACAGCCGCAAACTCTTCTCCATCCTAGGTCCCTAGATACTCCCTTCACTTTCTTAGCTTTCCCCCAAACCTGCACATCTGGAGACACCACGCCCTGTAGAACTCTCCAGTGCAGGCTGTTTACACTCCCAGCCCCAGGTCCCTCGGGCCAGGAGGTAGGGTCAGTATCTCCCTTGGTGCTCACTGCTGCTCCCAGACCACTGCTCTCCACCCTGTGGGCCTGAGGCCAAGCACCACCCTGCATCCCCACCACGGCAACTCTCCATTCTCCACACTCACTGCGGGCTTTGACACTCACCTGTCCACCCCGAACCTCATCACTACTGCCCTGATCTCAACTCCTATTATTTTCCCCTGTTCCATTTCTTCCTGGAGGACCCTGTCAACAACCCGAACTGCTCTGTGACAGGCTCCCTCGGCCCCAAGCTCTCTCATGGCCTGCACCCATTTTACTTGCTCCTCACTCTATTCTCCCATCTCCCAAGAGGCCACTCACTCATGGATTCTAGCCTGCACGCCAGGGCGCGTCACGTCATCCCTCTCTTGCCAACACACTCTGCCTTGTTGCCCCTTTTGCCTTTTCTACAATCCAGCTATTCTCCTTTTTATCTGACACGTAGGCAGTTGAATGCAGCTGGAGCAAAGCACAAAAGCACGAAGATACGCACTGATAAGAATTCATAGTGCCCAATCTCACCCCTACTAAGCAACCCTTTTACATGCCCTTCCTTGGTCAGCTCCGTCTCCTCTTCCCCACAGAGACAATTCAATAATATTTTACTGTCTTGAGTCCCCTCCACAGCTTCTGCCCCCCACCCCTCTCACGAGGTGGTTTGTTTCCTACATCACAGAAATTTGCAGTTCTTAGGCATGAATTCCCTCAACTTCTGGATCCACACTTGTCTTCTTTTTTCTTCCTCTGATCTCAGTGGAAGAGGAACTTGCCCTCTCCTGTTTTAACTTAATCCCTTGTGCTGTACTCAGGATGCCTTCCTATCTATGTTCCCTGGGAAAGCGGTTGTGGCCCCCTCCTCTCCTGCATCCCCTCTTTTCTCCTCCTGCTTCGCTCTATCAGCATAAACATGCTAGAGTCCCTTCCGCCACCCCAGCATCAACAACTCATCCCTCCCTTCCACGTGGCACCTGATAGCTAATGGCCTTTCCTTTCCTTTTTGCCTAAGATGCTCCCAAGAGTCTGCCTTGCTGACCTCACTCCTTCATCTCCTGAACACTTCTCAACTCAACTGCGATCTGGTTTTCTCAACCCACCGCTCGACGCTCCCTCCAACCGCTCTCAATTAGATCCCCGATGCTCACCAAACGGCTACTCCGGCTATATTCATTTATTTGTTAATTCAATAAATGTTTATTGTCTCCCATGTATGAGGCACTACACCAAGATCTAAGGATGCGATGGAATCTATTTCTTTCTGGAGCTTACAAAGTAAGAAGCAATAAAATAATCAACAAAAATTGTGGAACTGCAGTTGTGCTGGAGGGAGGCAGACGGTGCAGTGGGACCCTATATGATGGAGCAGGCCCTGCTCCGAGGGGTCCTGGGAGGGGCCCCTGAGGATCGGACACAGGCTGAAATGTGGTGGATGAGGAGGAGGTGACTAGACGAGGAGGAAGGGAAGTGGTGACCTTGATCAAATGCTCGCTCTGTGCCAACCACGGCACTAGTCAGCCCCCGCTGCATAAATGAAGCAGAGGCATGCACGGTTTCTGTGGCTCGCCTACGGCGGCCTGGCGAGGGGCAGTGCTAGGCTGGGCAACACCACAGCCCACGCTCTTAACTCCTCATTCGAGGAACCTTGTGTCTATCTACTCCTCTCCCCACACACTCTGTGCTTGAGCTCTGCTCTGGGTTCACTCCCTCAATTCGCACCTCCAGTCCTGACCCACCTGAGTCGCTGTGTGCCAGGTGCCCTACTCAGATGCCCAGCACGCAGGCTCTTTAAGTTGAACTTGCCTGAAATGGGACTTACACATCTCTAACCTGTCTTCCTCCTGCTTTCTCTATTTCAGTGAATGGTACCACCATGCACAGTCCTCCCTAAATTGGCAATCTGGATTCTTAGCCTTTCCTCAGGTCCCTACATCCAGTCAGTCAACATCTTAGCTGTTTTTACCTCCCAAGCATCCTCAGAACCAGCTTCTTTCTCCACACCCTGGTTCAGGCGTCAACATCTCCAGTCTCTCCTATTAAGTCTCCTAACAACATCTCTCTCCCCTCTAATCCATTTCAATCTTGACAGCCAAAAGGATCTTCCCCAAATACAAATCGGGTCCTATCAGTCACTCAAGACCTTTCTCGGCTTCCAAAGCCCACAGCATAAACACTAAACTCATCATACAAGCCCCTCTCCGACCTCACGTCCCCTCTGGCGATGCTGTGAGCTATGGCTGCACAAGACCTTCCTCTTCACTTAGCATTCTCACGGCCAGTAACGGCCATGACACCCAGCTCCCCATGGCCAGCTTGTAACTCCTAGGACTGTACCAGGCAAGGCTTCCTCTTCAAAGCCTGCTCTAATAGTTAATTACTCTATTTTTCACCTATGTTTCCTCTATGTCTATATCTCTTATTGCACTCATCATATAATCTTGCAATTAATTGTTTATCCAACTGCTTCACCTCGTAGTCTCTCGGCTCCTTGAGCGCAGGGAGGTTATCAGACTCACTCAGGCCCTGACTCAGGGTCTGGCACAGAGTGGGTAGTAGTGACGGTTCCGTAAGTCGGTGGCCATGCTGATGTGAGGAAGGGACCACAGGAGAAGGCCCGGAAAGAGAGCACGATGGCAGAGGGTGGGTGGTCAGGTGTGGGGTGAGAGAAGTGGGGGTAGGGGAAGGAAGGCAATCGGGGTGAAGTCGAGAATTCCTTTTGCTTGAGTGAAAGCTGGCTTCACAGTCAGCGGGAGGCAGGGGCTCCGAGGGTTTCAACGGTAGAGGCCCTGCAGAGACAGAGGCCGTTGCAGAAAATCGCACATGTTCCCCGTCCTGGTGAGACGGGGACAGGTGGTGAGCCCCACGCGGACACACCTGGACGGTAACATCCCGTGCCCAGAAACACTGACCCACGACATAGCCGCCGGGACAGCCACGTGCCCACAGAGGCTCCCCAGCAGCCGCCCCCGTCACAGAGCCCTGCCGGCCCAGCACCCCGCCCGGAACCCCGGCTGCTCTCTCTCCCTCTCGCTCAGCAATTCCCTACCCGAGAAAGCTCTAAGGGCTTCAATTACCGGCGCGTGGGATTTAGTGCCCTGGGCTTCTCTGACTGGAGGAGATTTATTTGAAGGTTTAGTGTCGTGGAGAATTCACGTCTTCACTCCCAGGAGCCCAGCTTCCGTCCTGAGCCCCTAAATCAGGAACCAAGATGGGCTATTGTCACTTACCGCATTAGCCTCGTTAGCGGACCAGGAGGGCTGATTAATGGCAATGCACACACAGCCACCCTGCTCGCTGGCCGCTCTGCCTCTGTGTGTGACCTGGGGAGGGGGTGGGGAGTGGCCGAGCCTGCTCCAGGAGTCTGGGCTGGAGCTCAGCACCACTGCCAGGCGGGGAAATCCCTGCGGCCCTTCCAGATCTGGGGACAGTTCAGAGATGAGTGAGCCCAGCCAGAGAGAGCCCAGCTGGAGGCCTCAGGGCCTGACTCCTGAAAGGGCAAGAAAGCAGGAGAGTATGAGGGGGCTGGTTCTAGGAAGAGGCCCAAAGCATATGTCTATGTGTACGAGAGAGATGTGTGTGTGTGGTGCGGGGTGGAAGGGAGGAAGCGGGGCATGTGTGTGTGTGTACGTGTGGGTGAAGCATGGAGAGAGGTGCGGATGTGTTTATCTCATTTCCCAAACAGCCTTTGAGTGCTTGCTACGAGCCCAGTGACATTCTAAGAGCTGGAGATGCAACACTGGAGAAGAAGGACAGGGGGCCCCGGAAAAGTGGAGGTGTGTATGTGAGAGAAATAGGTATGAGTAAGAGTGGGAGAAAGAGAAAGAAGTGTGTGGAAGAGAAATAAAAAAGCGTGGCTGAGAGAGATGTGTGACTCCAGAAGGGCGAGAGAGAGGCCTGCCCCTGGGAGCAGGAGAGGAGGCAAGGCAGGTGGAAGGAGCCGCCGAGAGCTGTCGGTGTGCACTAGGGTGTGCGCATGTGTGTGACAGTGGGTGTGCAGGGGGACGAGAGGAAGGGGTTATGACAGAGATGTGGTGTGAGTGAGAGAGTGAGAGGTGTGCACGGCGAGAAGAGAGGAAAAGTGTGGAGGAGCAGGAGGCGTGTGACAGAGGTTCCTCTGTGTGTGAGAGGCGGGGGGGCATGCATGTGTGTGTGTGTGTGTGTGTGTGGTGACAGAGGGGGTATGTTCTGTGACGGAGAGAGGACGGACCACGTGCGTGAGAGGCACTGTGTATGTGAGGGGAGAGATGGGGAGAAAGAGGAGAATGAATTTGTGTTTTCCCTCTTTTTCGTCTTTGCGAATCTCCTCTCCACGTCCCTTTTGTCCCCCAAAGTTTTGGAGTCAGGCTAACCCGGGTTTGGATTTCGGTTTTGGGACTTCATTCATTTATGTGTCCATTCATTCACCAAATTGTACTGAACACCTGCTAGCTTTTACCTTCCCGGACCTCATTTTTCTCACCTTTAAAATGGAGAGTAAAAGGGCGGGTATGATAACGCAGTGATGCGACTTATTAAAATGCCTTCTGAGCACACGGAGTGAGGGGCTAGATTCGCCCTGGCACGATGCCCGCTGTGGGGTCCAAGAAATGGCAGCCCCTGCAGAGCCGGGGCCGGCCCTCCTGCCAGTCCCGTCTTCTCATCGTCTCTCCTTTTCCCGTCTCCCTTACCTTTCTCTCCCCCTCTCTCGCCCCATCTCAATCACAGCTGAGCCCTAGTATCAATTATTAGAACCAATCGACTGTTTAGACTCTGATGTTTTAACTAATCACCACTAATAGCAACCACAATCGTCTAGTTTTCAGGCAAGCCCTTCTCATGGCTGAGGGCAGACCAGAGCGGGGCTGCGGTGGTAACCGGATCTGGGAATGACGCGAGGGGAGGTGACTGCGGTGGGAGAGAGGCTCCTCTCCCCTCCCCGGCGGCCCCCAGCCAGCCGCCTACAGCCCCGGGGCCCTTTGGGCCGGCCAGTCACCGGAGTCTCCAGCAACTGCCGCCGCGGACCGGAAACAGCCCAGCGGCTCCCCTTCCCTGAATTGCTTTTCTCTTACTGTAATTCCTAAAAGTCTGCTTCGGGGAAGAGTCGTTTAGACATGGGTTCAAACCCCGCCTCCTTGGGGGGCGCTGGATGGATGTTGGGACGGGAAGATGGACCCTGCGCATTCCGGCTGCGGGCTTGAGTGAAGAGGGTGGAAAAGCGGCTGCACACGGAGAAAATGCCAGGCTCTGTGTGTGACCGGAGCTCTGGCGCCTCCGAGGACACCCGCTCGCTTGTCCTGCCTTCTTCATGTCGGAGCCTCAGAGCCGCAGCCCGCACGCAGCCCTGCCCCACCCTACACCTGGTCCAGCCTCGCTGGGGAAGCCAGACCCCCAGAACTCAGGGATGCCAGCTTCTGGGCGGAGGCCAGGCGGGGCGGGACCACAGGGTCCCGAGGTCCCGGAGGGGGTGGCCTAGGTGCTCATGGTCAGTAGGTGTCGCTGTGGCTCCAGCGTTGGGAGGGGGTGTCGGGCAGGAGGCCCCGGAGCAGGCTCAGGTGCAGGGTGCTCCGTGACCTTCCCTGCCACCCCCTTCTCCTGTCCCACCCCCTCCTCAGGCTTCCAGCCAAGAAAACTTCCCCAGTGCTTTTCAAACTTCAAGTGAACACTCACGGGTTTGTGTCAAAATGCAGGTTCCCATCGGGTAGTTGCTGTTGCATTTCCGCGGAGCTCCTAGGGGAATGCTGCTGGTCTGTGGGACACCCTTTCAGTAGCAGGGTCCTCGCCCCGCTGGATTCCCAGCGCGGGACGCTGACTCTGCTCCCTTCCAAAGCCGATCCTCACCGTCCCACCCGTTTCCTCAGTAAAGCTCCCAGACCAGAGGCCTTGGGTAACTATTAGGGATCCCCTCTTTTTTGAAGATGGGCTCAGCTAGACCAGCACAAAGCAGGCAGTTTCTAGGGAAGCTCTGAAGCCAAACCAACCCCAGTGCCCTGAGCCAACCCAGCCCTACCTCCTAGCTCAAATCTTAAACTTCGATGTAAACCTGAATGTGATGCTAATTCCCCCAGATAGCCCCAGTTCCCACTTTCAGAGCTATGTCGGGATGCCGACTTCAGCCCAACTCTTGTGTCTCCCAAAGTTCAACCCTTGGGCAATCAAGTGCTTCAGTCCTGCCCCAAGACTTAATGCCCCTCAGCCTCTCTGGTAACCTTCCTTGTTCTCTGCCATTCTTTCTGCTCGGTACCAGCCTGACCAGGACGGTGGGGCAGGAGGACCTGGGACACATGCCCCATTAAACTCATCTTGGCCTCAGCCAGGGAACTCAGGCATTTGCCCCGGGCAGGGGGGAAGTGATCTGGCAGTCTAGTTAACAGCGGGAGTTCCCACACTCTTCCTGGAAGTGCCCTTTCTGTTGGGGAAATGGGGGAGTCTTATCTTAGCTCCATGTTCTCCTCCGTCCTAAGGGCTCCATTTTCTGGGATATGGGAAAGGCAGGATGTATGTGCATTAATGCAGCACTGAATGCAGGTGAAAGGGGAGGATGTGTGTGTGTGTGTGTGTGTGTGTGAGATGGGGGTGTGGGTAAATTGAGCTTCTCTGAGGGGGCCTCCTCTTTCCCAGCCCCTTTCCCCGTCGGACCCTCCCGGGCACTACAGAAGCCAATTCTTGCAGGGGCGGTGGGTTATCTGAGCTGAGCTGTAAGAATGTATCCCTGCCAAGGGTGACATTTTGTGATTTTTAAGCAGGAATGCTATTCTAAATAGGAGCAATTTGACCTTGCCCTGGTGGGCTACCTACTGTGATCTGCACCCCCCCTCCCCCAAGGCTGCAGTCTAGGAGACTGGGTCCGATCAGAGAATGGCCGCCTCTGACAACGGGCAGCATCGTGTAATATAAAACACTCCTGCGTGTGCCAAACACTCCTGCCTTTCAAAAGCACCCACCTCCACTTAAAAATGCCTCTATTTAGGAAAACCACCTCTGCATTTATACAGCACTTCAACCTTTACAAAATATCTCTACCGTTTTAGACATCACTTTGTCATTAACCATTTAAATAAAAGGGTCCTTTTGAATACCTTGGAAAAGTTACTTAACTTGTTAGTGTCTCAACTTTCTCTGTTTGTAAAACAGAAAGAATAAAAGTACCTATTTCGCAGGGTTATGCATAAAGTCATGTGAATAGCACCTGGCACATACAAGCCCTTTGTGTCAAGTGTTTGCTGCTGTGGTTGCTATTGTTACCACCCTGGGATACTTAGTGCCTTGGGCAGGAAAGGTGCAAAAGTACTTGTCCAAAGTTGTCTCCGGTAAGCCCAATGAAGAAACTTTTGGCTCCTGCAGTCCAGGGCTCTGTCCTGTCCACTACACCAAAACCTATGGCCGGAGTAATCAAATCGGGAGCAAAGACTGGGTAGGATGGGAGGTGCAATGGTCCCCTGCCCTCTGCTGGGACCTGGACATGGGGGAGACCCGGGAAGGGAGCCTCTCCCCCCCTTGTTGAGCCCTGGGAAGTGATAGGGGTCTGCATGGGCAGGCTCTGTTCCTGGTCTGTTCTGTGGCCACCCACTGGGCTTCCATGACCCGGAGAGGCAGTTGGAGAAGACACTTACCCAGAGCCAGCCACTCTGGACCCAATCGCCCCTCTAGAAACATGTCCCTCCCCCCTCAAGTTTATGAACTTGTTTCTTTCCACATTGACATTCTTTCCACCTGCACTTCCTATAATCTGCCCTGGTGGCTCACTCATAGGCAGAAACCCAGGGCCAGGCTCTGGGCTGAAGGTAGGGAGTAGAGTTAGGAGGGAGCTGGGGAGGGCGGAACCTGAGTTTTGGGAGTCACGGGACTGGTTTCATAACCCAGTTTAGCACTGCTACCCATGCATCTTCTGGGCTAGTGCCTTAGTCTACCTCAATCTTCACTTCCTTGAACCTGGAGACTGAGGATTATAACTGGCCTCCAGGTTGCTGTAACAAATGAATGTGTATACAGCCTGAAGCACAGAGACTCACACAGAGTTTGTCTCCTCGTGCCTTCCTGCCCTCCTGGGGAAATTGAGGAGCTGTGGATCTGGGGGTGCAGGGGACCAGGCCGACAACAGGGGAGCCTTAGGAGGCTCTGCCCACAGGCTCCAGAGTCCCCCCCTCCACGCAGACCTGGCCCTCCCCCTGTCGTAGTGGACAGTGGTCATCAGGACAACGCAGGCCAGTGTCAGCAGGGAGGCAGCTGCGAGGGGGGCTGGGCTGGAGGTTATGTGCAAAGCGGTCCTGAGACAGGGCACTGGGAGGCCTGGCCAGGCACAGCCTGTCACCAGCTGCGCCATGGGCCTCTGAGCCCTGTCACTGCCAGCACCCCCTCGCTAAAAATCACATCCTAGTTCCCAGTCTGAACTGCAGAGCGGAGCCGAGGGACGGAACCCAGGTGGAGCCTACCAGGGCTCAGGCTGGGTCTGCTGAAGGGAGAGCCTGCCCTGTGCCCCTGTCCCCATTGTCCATTGGTCTGTCTGGCCCTGCGTTTCTTTCCCTTCCTTTCGTTTTTATCATGAGCTGTTTCAAACTTAATCCTGGGACACCCTCAAAGTTTGGGGCCAGTGCTCTGAGGGCGTGGAAGAAGTGCGGCCCAGGCTCCGAAGCTCTCAGGCTGGGTATTGCTCTGAGGCTGAAGGGGGAAGGAGGAGAATGAGGTCATCGCTCAGGAGGAGAAGGCTTCCTGGGGGCGGGATCGCCAGAGGTCTGGAGTGCAGGATGGCAAGAGAGGGGAGTGGGGAGCAATGGCCAAGGCAAAGGCAGAGATGGTCCAGCAGGGCTGCTGAGTGTGACTGGATAGGAGGATGAAGGGAGTCACAGGGTCTGGGTCGTACGGGTAGGGGGGCCTCCCCTCGTCTTCATTCTGGGGCCTTAGGAGCCAAGGGTGTGTTGTGAGCTGGGGAATACAAAGCTGTGGCATTTCAAGGCTGGGCGGATTTATAGAGCACCCCCACCCCCCAATGCAATCGACGCCACCCCTACCTAATCAGTAGACAGGGAACTGAGGCTTGTGACTAGAATGGTGCTTTGCAGAAGGACATGTCTCGCTATGTCTGCAACGACATTCTAATAAGCCAGGCCCTGGCTGGGTGCAGAACGGTCTGATCCTTGCCTGTGGTGCAGGCAGCTGGGATTACTCCCATTTCAGTGATAAGGCAACTCCCTCAGGAGTCAGGCAAGACCCCTGAAGTCCCACAGCAGCACGTAGTAGAGGTGGGGCTTGAAAGGGCCTCCCTAGCAAGGCCTGTTGGGGTATTTATGCTGCTTACCTGGCCAGCCTTGCTCGCCCACTTCTCCCTGTGCACACCCTTGCTCTGGGCACACAGGCTTCTTTCAGTTCCTCAAATGAGCCATTTCCTCTCACCTTTCGGCCTTTACCTACATTGTTCCCTTTGCTTAGAAAACTGCCTTTTGGAGCTCAGCTTCAATGGTGATCTCTTCTAGGAAGCAGTCCTATCTGAACCTTTAGGCAAGACTATGTGTCCCTGTAGTCTCCGAGCCCTACCCGTCACATTGTAACTGTACTTGTCTATTTTCTCATCAGGGCCTGGCACAGTGAGTGATGTCAAATGAGCGAATGGGTGAAGGGATGAGCTCATGCCCACTCTGGGCTTCCTATTCTCTAGCTCCGTCTGGAATCGGTGGCATCCACTCCCCACAGGCTTCTGAGGAAGCAGCCCTGGGGAGAGCCTGGGCTCAAAGAGTGAAGATGGTGTCCAGTCCCGACAGGAGCAAACACTTGGGAGGTAGGCAGGGGAGAGAGCAGAGACTCACTGGAGTTTAAGTTGAATGTAAGACCCGGCCTAAGGCTGGAAGTATTCAGGACCCTGGTGGAGGGCCCATGGGCAGGGAGAGTCCTGAGGAAGAATGGGGCCCCTAATGGCTGGGAAGGCCCTTGAAGGACAGGGAATACCGAGCACACAGAGAGCAGAGGACTACGAGCCTGGGGACAGGGGCACAAGTGGGAGGGAAGACGGGCAGAGGAAGAAACTCAGCCCCCTACCCAGACTCTCCCTGCCCAGCAGGGCCTGGGCTGCCTGCCCCACCAAAGGGGAGGCTGGCCCTTCTAACACGCTGAGTGGTTGAGTTGGGATATCACATACCGGCCCTTGTGAAACTTCAGCTCAGGGCCCCCCACTAAAAAAATCCACTCTCTAGGGACCCTGCCTGGCTCAGCAATCATAGGGCCACCTATCACAGAGCCACGCATATCAGCTCCAGGTACCCTGTCCATCCCTGGCAGTTCCTCTGTCCTCATATCTGCTTTGCTTTGGGCCCAGGACTGTCAGCCATTTCTGCTACAGCCCTTTGCACCTTAAGTTGCACCAGAGTCCACAGCCTGCACACCTCTGCATGCAGCCCTATATTAAACCGGTTGATTGCGTGCACCCCCTTTCCCTGCCCTGTACCCCGCTCCAGGAGCTCCCTGAGTACAGGGCCCTGGTCTTAGAATCGTCTTATTCTTTGTAGTTGCCGGCATAGATATTTATATATATAAGTTAAATTAAACTACTTGGAGAAACGGAAGTATAAGGCAAGGAGATGCGGGTTTTGCCTCCTTTAAGCCTGTTTTGGAACATGTAATGGAGACATTAACTCCCATCACCTGGAACTCCTGGAAAACATAAGTGAGTTTAAGATGGACATCACTCCACCTTCAGGAGGTAGATATTCTTGTTATTTCCATTTCACAGATAAGCACACTGGGGCTCAGAGAGTCTTGGTGACTTGCCTAAGGTCACACAGCAGGGAAATGGAGGGGCTGGGATTCAAATGAATGCTCCCCTCAAATCTGTCACTCTGCAGCTTCTGTGGGATGTGGAGTCTGGTTGGAAGTAGGGAGGTATAAGTCACACTGGGGAGTCAGGTAAGGCTTCTGATCCGGCCAGCCGGTTTAGAGTTCAGCCTGAATCACCCAGCTGGGCAGAATGCGTCAGAAAGGACAGATAGTGGGAAGAGCCATTCCCAAACCAGGGGCTCCTCAGGGAGAAGACAAGGCTTTGTCTTCTGGAAGGCTGATGGATTCCAGGAGAGGACGCAGGCCTCGGGCACGGGAAAGGCAGTGTGCAGGCTGGTGGATGAGCGTATAGTGGGGAGGGAGGCCTGAGATCACATGGTCTGAAGGCGGGCAAACCACTGTAGACAAATGGCAGAAGCGAGTCCACCTAGGCCCGTACTCTTCACACCCTAGTCCCCCAGGCAGGAATGAGGATTGGCCACCTGCCATCCTCCTCACACCTGGGCTGGGGCCCCGGCCTGTAGGCAGCCCTAGGCTCCAGCTACCTCTGCCCCTTGGCCCAGCAGCAGGCCCAGCTGGCTCACCTTCTCAATCAATACTGTGCTCTTAATGGGCCCAGCCACCAGCACCAACCAGGGGCATTAAATGTTAATTATATCTATTTGGATTTGAAAAATTTTATTACTCAAGTTAATTATGGCTGGAGTCATAAAAAGGTTTCAGAGTGAAAGGGCTGCCTTATTGGGGCCACTTTCCCCAAGACAGATTGCAAAGGAAAAGAAGAAATAAAAGCATCTGGCTCAAAGGGCTGGGCGCTCCACATGCAGCAGCCTAAGAGCCTAGGGCTCAGGGCCTGCATTCTCCAAGGCCTGAAGTGCAGCGGTGCTGTGGGTGCCCAGAATGCCAGAGAGGCCTGCCCTGGGAGGCACGGGCGTGGCTCACAGCCCCAGTGTGAGTGGTGCTGCCATTAGAGGAGGGCCCTCCTGCTGGCACCCTGTAACCCTCCTGCTGGCACCCTCCTGCTGGAAACTGTAACCCTGCTAACAACTGTGCTCCCAGATATCTGGACTGCAGGAGAAGCCCAGGGCTCCTTTCCAAGTGGTCCCAACGCTGGAAACTCCTCCCACCCAGCTCCTCAGCCTGGCCTGGCCCCGCCCAGCCCAGCCTGATTGCTTCTGCCAGCCCCACTTATGATTCATGGTCCTGACCTTGGGCTATAAAGTGTTCACTCTAGCGGGCATAGAGGCAGGATTTACAGCCCTGGGGTCAGCTGTAGGCAATGACACACACAATAGCTGACTCACAAGGGTGCCCCATTCCCAGCCCACACATAAGTCTCTCTTTCATGCGCAGGTAGGCGCACACACACATTTTGACAGAGACACAAGGGAACATTCATGCCCAGGGGCTACCCTACTTACGCATTCAATAAAGGGGTTCCATCTGAGGAGCAAGCACTTTACAAGCATTTGTCTAGTCCTTATCACTGATCCTGTGAGGTGGAAGGCAGTGTCACTCATTTTACAGGAGATGAAGGGAGCGAAGGCTCAGGCAGGTTAAGTTATTTGAGCACACGTGCCCTGCAAAGGAACCAGCTGTGCAAAGAACCCGCATGCCCCGGGCTGGTGGCTAGGGAAACAGTAACTCTACTAAGAGCCGGAGCTGCAGTGGGGGCAGAAAGAAGCTGCCCCATCCTCTCTCCCTGTTCTCCATCAGAGGAACTGAAGGTTGGTTCCGAGGGGGAGGGGAATAAAAACCAGGAGAGGGGTGCCTTCAATCAGATATGACATGGGAATTTCAAAAAGCACACTTTTAAAAACCTGAAGGAACTGGAAATTAGGGGGGGATTTGCCCATGTTGGTAAGGGATCGGCCTACTCATCCAAGAAGGAGTACGTGACAGGGTATTGTTGGTTGGTGGAGACTGGAGGGGCATCTCATTTCACTTCCTAAGGTGAGCTACTCAATGACCAGTCAGGGTCAGTATTCCGTTAACTGAGAAGACCATGAAAAGGGCATTTGCCGTGCCTCTCTTCAGCTCAAATACCACTTGCTTCTACTTGGTTCCCTCCATTTTACCAGTTCTCAGAATTTCTGCCTTTTCTTCAAACCAGTGCCTACTGTCCTTTAGAGCCAATCCCCTCAGTCCTCAGCCAGGACTTCTCCCTCAGGTCTGCCTGTGCCTCCTGCTCGCAGTGACACTTTTGGTCCCCAGATTAGTCCTTTCTTTTCTGTTTTCAAACTTGTGTATAACTTCTGAACTCTTACAATGGCTGGCCCTTCTCTTGACCTTGCTACTTCTGATACCCCCTTCTTAATTTTCCTCGGTCTTCTAATTTTCCCCCTGAAATGAGGGGCCTGTACCCGCGGTCTCATTGCCTTCACCCTCTGGGATGGAGCTTCTGTCCCTGATGACATCACTGTCGTTGCCTCATCCTCGGCTGCACCCTGGAGCCCCCCCCGGGAGCCGTGGCCCTTAGGTGGTCGGAGGCCTGCTTCTCAGGACAGCTGGGACTTTTCCTAGGGGCTCCTGCTGGGCCGTCTCGCAGCACTGCCTACCCTCTCCCTGCCCCTCCTTCCCCGGACCTGACACCAGTACCTTGTCACCTCTTCCCATTTCCTCTGGCCAAGGCTCACGCCTGTGCTCTCTGCTCTCAGGGAATTAATCTTTCTACCCTGTCTGACTTCAACTTTCCCTTCTCTGCTTGACTCCCAAACCTGCCTCCAGTTCAGTGTTTCTCCTGAACTCCAATCCTGAACTGTCAACAGCCCGAAGGACACAGCCATTAAAATGCTCTATTCTTGCCTCAAATTAAACATGTTGAAATTGGAAGTAATTATCTTCTCTTCAAAACATCTCGCTTCTCCACCTCATTTCTGTCCATTGAATAACTATTATTCTGGTTGCCTAGCCTTTCCAAACACAAAGGCACTGATTAACTTAATGTACTGAGCAAAGCCCAAATAGCCCAGGGTAGTAGGAGTGGATGTGGGAGGCAGAAAGAACGGGGAGGTGGGTAGCATGATGTCACCAAGAGTGAAGGCTCCGGTATTGGGTAGACTTGGTTCCAAAGCTTGGCCCCACTGCTTGCCAGCTGTGTGATGTCAGGGGAGTCACTTAAAGTGGCCGAGGACGAAGCACTTGCTCTGCACCGCACGCTGACCTCAACGTCCTACCTTCATAATTCACTTCATCTCATAACCCTCTTCACGGCAGTGTTATGACTATTCCATTTTAGAGGTTGGCAAGCCAGCCCCAGAGAGGTTAAGGAGCTTGCCCAAGGTCACACAGCTTACTAAGTGGCAGAGCCAAGGTAGGAGCCCCCGCGGGCTGGCAGTCTGAACTGAGGACCATTTGGCTCAGCTTCTCAGGGTCTCCATTTTGTTCTGTTCTGCTTACTATTGTGTCACCAGCATCTAGGAGCCCATTCAATATCTGTTGAGTAAGAGTACAAATAAATGACTAAAATGCACCTATTGGACTGGGCAGTTTGAGCGGTTGCTGACCTAGGCAAACAGAGTCGGGAGCACTAGGGACACACATGAGGCAGCAGTGGTTTAAGGAGGAGTGGGAGAGAAGGGGGATAGATAGGTGTCAAGGGTGTGCAACCCATTCAAGAACTTGGAGGGAGAAGCGGGAGGGGTTCAGGGTCTGGTCAACGACTCCGCGTCTCTTTTAGTGTGTGGAAGCTCCAGGGAGGAGAATCAGTGCTCGAGCTGTGTCTCAGAAACGACATGAGGAACTGGCCCAAGCACCAGAAGAGAGAACAATCCTGCCCAACAGCGACACTAATTTGTTGGAGGGAGGTGGGTTAAACAGACAGTGGCCACCTTACTAGGGAACAGCTGAGTTAGGGCAAATCCCCAGAGGCTTCGGAGCTGGGGAAAGGGATATGCCACCTCGAAAGCATCCTTGTTGGGAGAGCCAGGTGACCTGGAGGGTAGGTGTTTCAGCTTTCTTTCTCTGTTTTCCCCCAGGATGCCTCGTGTCCGCTAAAGAGAGATGGGCTCAGGTGGTTGGGTTAGAAATGGCTACTTCTGGCTGTGCTGAGGCAAGCCAGGGGCAGGGGCGGGGGGAGGGGCTGGCAACTAAGCCCCAGCCTGGTACCAGCACCTACCAAGGAACTGCCAGCTAGGATTCCCTCAGACCCCACGTCTTGCTGGGGAGCCAACACCTATTGCCAGAGCTGGAGCCAGCTAGGCTTTCCTCGAGTGGAGCAATAAAAAGGGAAAATCAACATCCCAATGATCTTGTTTATGGTGCTAAGTAAGCTGTACAGCTTAATCCTTTCGAGGTTAATGAATTTACGATTTGCTTTGGAATTTGACAAGGGCTGTAAAAGGGAATGAAAGCGCTGGGAAGCTCCTTTCCCAGCAGCTGCTCAGGGTTAGACCAGCCTGGCCTGGTCTGCCCTGGGAAAGGAGGGAAGGAGATTTAAGTGGTAGGTTCGTGACCAACTGTCTGTGCTCTGAACCGAGTAAAGGAGGGACAATCCAAGGGCTGAAGGTCCCTCTCTGTAGCCCCTATGGAGGGGCCCTCAGGACCTGTGCATCTTCTTCTTTTAAATCTTCACCCGAGGGAGAAAGAGAGGGAGAGAAACATTGACCTGACAGAGAAACATCAATCAATTGCTTCTCACGTGTGCTCCATTTGGGGAATGGGCCACAACCCAGGCCTGTGCCCTAATCAGGAGTTGAACCTGTGGTCTTTTGCTTTGCGGGACACTGTCCAACCAACTGAGCCATGCCAGCCAAGGCTGATTATTGATTTTAGAGAGGAAGGGAGAGAAAGAGAGAGAGGGGGACAGGCAGACAGACAGACAGACAGACACACACACACACATCAGTGAGAGAGAGAAACATGGATGAGTTGCCTGCCATATGCAACCCGACTGGGGATTGAACCTGCAATCCTTTGTTGTGGGGAACAATGCTCCAACCGAGGAGCATCGTTAAGTCATTTGACTTAATGATGCTCTAAGTTAAATGACAGCCGAGATGCACAGGTCCTGCCCTGAATCATCTGGCCAGGGCAGGACCTGTGCATCTTGGCTAAGTCATTTAACCTTTCTGAGCCCTATTTATAGGAGGGATGGTACTTTGCTGTGTAGCTGGGAAAATGGTGTGAGGTAACACATGAAAAGAAATTAGAATTAGTCCTCAAAAATGTTAGAGATGATAATTATCATTTCATCCTGTCTTACATCATAATTTGCGGTTTACTTGTCTATGTCCCTCACCATTTATCCATTCAGAAATCCAATGGATCTTTATTGAGACATTACACTGTGCACCAGGCCCTGGGTCAGACACAGTTTGGTATGAGAGGTACATACCTTAAAACCCATGAACAGTAAAGGGAGGCCAGTGCTGGGAAGGATGGATGGACAAGTTACTCTTAAAGCACAAGGGTGAGTCCAGGCCTGCCTCCCTAGTGTAAGTCAGTTTGAATATTGTCTCGCACTGATATAGTAGTTGGCAGGTCACAGAATCTTTTCATGTGAATAATTCTTTTGATTCTCACAACAATCCCATAATGACCACATTTTCCAAATAAAAAATTAGAACCTAGTGTGACCACCTGGTATGGCAATAGGTCAAAACATTTGAATTTGGGTGGTTTACAAAGTCTGGGGCATGCCGAGTTTCATAGAGAGGGCAGGGATGTCTATCTAGTAAGGAAAATGAAGCTAAATAGTCAGTGGGAAAATTGAGGCTTCATCTCATTCATTCACCAATTACTTTGTGAGGCTGCCAAGATCAAGGGCTCTGCTGCTTCTGAGTATGTAGCAGCTAGTACAGAACCTCACGGAGATTAGGACCCCAATAAATGTTTCTCAAATGAATAAATGAATCTTTGTATAAATATATATATATATATCTGTTCCTGAGAGCAAAATGCCTCAAAAGACACATTATCACTCATGATTTTCTCTTCCTTCTTTTCCATTCTCTCTTGAAAGTGCTCTTGCCATGATTGCCACCGATGCCCGTTTCACTGTGGTTAAATATCCGCAAGTCTCGTCTACTCCACCAGCGGCAACTTTATAGCACAGCAGACCACTCCCTCCTTCTTGAACACTATTTACTGGCCGAAAAACAAAACCCGTTGCGAAGCCCCCAAGGGTAGAAGTAGGTCTCCAAGGGGTACATGAGGGTGTGAGTAGACCGACAGCACCGTTCAGGATCCAGGGCCCCCTCTGCTGTGCTGGGTTCTCAGGCTTTCCCTCAGGAAATACCTCATTCCTGTTCCCCTCATCCTAGCTCACTGGCCCCCAGCTCTAGTGTTTTTAAAGTTTCTCTTACTCTGTTCTCATCCATCTAATGCAAAACTAGAGCTCCTTTGTGATCTGCTGGTAACTCCCAACAAACCAAGAACCAGGATCAGGCATCTCCCAGTTGGCTGGGGAGATCACCACCCAAGTGAGTGCTGGGTGTTTCATGTAGACCCAGCACTGTTCACACACGGGAACTGGAGAAGGCACAGCTGCTGGTGCTGGCCGGGTCGTCCCTGGGCCCCACCAACGCCAGTGCTGACGATGTTGCCCGTTCCCATGGACCTGGCTAGTAGTGGGCACAGCTGCTCTATCCCTAGAGATGAAATTCAAGAACATAAAGCACACAAGAGGAACATAGGGGAGACCAGACTCGGGCCCCAGCTTTGCCAAAAAGGAATGAATAAAATATTGTACGAGGAGATCCCAGGTTCTACCCAGGTCCCCCAAAGGAAGGCCCAGGATCCTGTCCACTGTGGCCTCTCTCTCAGGCCTCTTTCTTTTCCTACATCTTTTACCTCCTCATGGAATCCATTCTGCGCTCTCTCCAGAGTCTCTTGAATCTACTTCCCTCTACCCTAAGATGATTCTCTTAGGAAAACACTAAGGCTTCGGTTCTGTCTTTTGCTCACCAGGCGCTCCAAAAGCCCTGGTTGCCTGGCCAAAGGCTTCATTATCTTTGCATACCACCCCTCCCCACTTCTCAGGCACGTGTGGAAAAGAGTTTGGCCAAAGCAAGGATTCCCTGGCTTGTGCCCTAGAGAGTCCCTTTGCTCTCCAGGGAGGGTCCCTGTGGGCTCCACCTGTCCAGCTGGCCCTACTGCAGGGGACAGGCAGCTGGGACCTGTGCTGCAGGCGTAGAGGCTGAAACAGGCTAATGAATCCTGATGGGAGAAGTGACCTTTTCCAAATGCCACATGTCATTGGATTTTATATCACACAAGGACAATGTGCCATGGGTATTAAAATCGTTTTTCCAATAGTTAAATATGTGTGTGAGTGCGGTGCAGTCCGTATGACGAGAGGAAAATCCTAATGAAGATGTCACCAAATGACTTCCCTTCTCCCCACCAGACATGCAGTCCTTCCGAACACTCCCTACCTCAGCGAGGAAGTGGCCCTAGACCTTAGCTCTTGAGCACAGTTACGTGTTTCTCTCATAAAGTCCCCTGGTCGGGACCCTGGCTCTGGGCCTGGCCTTGGCTCCACTTCCTGGTCTAAGAATCCTACTCATCATCAGAGGAAAAGCAACACCTGGAGGGGCGGTGCGGTCACCCACCAAGCTGGAGCCCTAGGTGTGCTAGTCTCCTCTCCTCACTCTCCTGGAGAAGCTGGAGGAGCCATTGGGAAGGAAGGATACTCAACTGGAGCGAGCAGGCCAGGTGGCAAGTGTGGTGCTCCCAGACTTCCAGAGCTCTGACGGCCGAGAGAGCTGGACTTGGACCATGAACCCCTGACTACTCTGTTTAAAGGCTCAAGATTCTCATGATCCTGCCTATCTCTACAATATTCCTGATGGGCGGCCTGCCCAAATACCTCCGAGAGCAAGAGACCCCAGACGTCCCCAGGAAACGTTTCTGCTCTCGAGGGCTTTGGCTGCTTAGAAAGTTCACACACAGTTTGAGCTAAAATCTATTTCCCTGGAAGTCCTGCCCACGAGTGTTTAACCTCTTGGGCCCAGACAGAAAAGGTTTGATCTCTGTCTCACACACAGCCTTTTGGGAATCTAAGAACACGAATAAATGTCCACTGGTATATTCTTTTTTCTAGGTCGTGCATTTCTGGACCATTTGATGGTTTCCAATATGATGACCCCATTTCAAGTATCATGATTCACAGGCATTCCAGTTCTGTTCCGGTGAGAATGTCAGTCCCATTTTCCATTGTCCTGGTAAGAAAAGGAAGTCTAGGATAAAGGGGAAAAAGCAAGCATCCAGAGTCAGGCACAGTTCAAAATCCCAGGCTCATTATTTCATGACAATATGAATTTGAGTAAGGTACTTCTTTTTGAGATTCAGTTTCTTTGTCATAACATTAGATGAAGGGATGACTTCCTCACTGGAACAACTTCGATGTGGTCCAAGGACAGGCCAGGACCTCAGTGGAGACCTTCTCAATCAGAGGAGGTCAGCAGAGGTCATAGGATGAGGGGAGAGCCAGAGAGGGTAAACAATATCCACAAATAGCTGCTTGTCCAGGACAAATGCCCAGAACTAACTGCTCCCAGATCCTTGTAAACACCTTCAAGAATGCAGTTTGCTCCCATTCTTGCCCTTCATGCTGGAACAAACAAGCCCACATGTGAGAGTCTGCTTGTCTCAGTGATGGAGCCGCCCCCCTGTAGGCAGCCCAGCATCTAGGTGCAGATGGGGCTTCCCACCTCTGGGGAGAGATGGGTCCAGTCTTGCACTTCCTGCGGGACTAGTGCTGAAGGTTCCCACGAAGCCTCCATAACTTCGCCTTGCTCAGACTGGGTCTGAATCTTGGTCCAGCCACTCACTAACTGTGTGACCTTGGCTAAGTTACTTAACCCTCTGTGCTCATTTCTTCATTTGAAAAATGCAGATAATTTACCTAGCTCAGGTTGTCACAAAGATTATGTGATTTTACACATGTAAAACACTTAGAGCAAAGAATGTTGGGCACATGGTAAGCACTCAGTAGGTATTAGCTATTATTATTACCTCACCCCCAGGAATGTTGTGAAGGTCATGGGCACTAAATGATAGAAACATGTCATTCTTGGCAAACGATCAAGCTCTAAGTTCTGTCATGGCAAATAGAATCATTGATTGGCGCCTCTTCCCCCATGTTAGACACAAGCCTCCAGGTTGGTCTGACCAGCACAGAGTGGAGCAGAGCTGTCTGTTCCCTCAAATGTTCTGAAATCCAAACGATACCAGATGCTCGGGGGAAGCCATAGCACTTGCTAGGTTATTCTGAATTGCTACCCAAACTCCCCAGAGCTTCTCTAGTTTTGTCTCCCTTCTGTCTGCATGCACCCACATTCAAATATTTATCCTGGTTGGATTTCCTCTGGCTGGAGGAGTCTACCCACTACGTGATCCGATGATGACCATTGGCTGTTCTGTCTCAGTCATTTCTCTTCCTAGAATCATGTCTTCTGTAGGTCTTGCCAAAATGGCTCTAGCCCCTTTGTGAAATTGCCTAGTTCGGAGGTGGCAGCCAGCTGTCTCACAGCCTCCTTATCCACCTGGTAAATTCGCTCTTACGCTTTAAGCTATAACTCCAACGTCAACCTTCCTTGAAAACCCCTGGGTTAATATTTAGTTAAAAAAACGTTTGTCAGAACGTTTCATACACACTAGGACGCTAGAGCAAAGAGACACTAACAAATGTTGGTGAGGATGTGAACTGAAACCCTCATAATTTGCAGGTGGGAATGTAAAATGGTGCAGCTGCTTTAGAAAAGAGTTTCGCAGTTCCTAAAAGTATTAACTATAGGATACCGATGACTCAGTAATTTCACTCTTGGGGATATATTTGAGAAAACGGAAAACATACTTCTGCACAAAAATATTATTCATCGTAACCAAAAAGTGGAAACAACCTAAATGCCTTTCGACTGCTGCAAGGATATGTTGTGGCATATCCATACAATGGAATATTATTTGGTCACAAAGAGGAATGAGGTACTGACACATGCTACAGCGTGAATAAATCTCGAAAACACGCTAAGTCCAAGAAGCCAGCCGCACACACAAACACCCCTATTGTAGGATTCCATGGATAGACGCAGGCAAGTTGATACAGGAGTTTAGTGGTTAGTGAGGGCTGGGGAGGGGAGGAGGGAGACTGACTGTTAATGGGGTTTCTTTTAGAAGGGACAAAAATGTCCTGAAATCAGTGGTGATAGTTGCACAGCCTGTGAATACACTAATGGAAAACACTAAATTGCACACTTTACATTGTGTGATATTGACTTATATCTTAATAATGCTGTTTTTAAAAAGTTATGAGGTGTCTACTACATGTTACACTTTGGCAGCAGTAGGGCTGGGGGCTCGGAGAGAGACTGGGGAAGGGCGGTAGGGAGTGTTCCCTGGAGTGAGTGATTCTTGAGCTCAGTCTTAATGGATCAGCACAAATTAGGCCAAGAAGTAGAGGCGAGGGTTGCTCTTAGCAGAGAAGCAGTAGAGCAAAAAGCATGAGCTCTGTACTGAGACTGCCAAGGTTTGAGTCCTAACTCTACCACTTCGTAGCTGTGTGACTGTGATGTTATTTGATCTCTCTGTGCCTCAGTTCCTTCATCTGTGAAATGGGGGTGATTATAGCATAACATGTATTGTATAGAGTAATATAGTATAATACGGGCATAGTGGTGATGAAATTAGTTAACATATGTAAAGTGCTTAGGATAGAGGCAGATACGTAAGACGGTCTCAGTAAACATTAGCTGTGTTGGCTATTGGGTACAGCATGGTTTGGTGTTAAGAATGAAGGGAGACGAGAAGAGGAAGAATGAAGCCAGATTATAGGGGATGGGTACATGGGCAGAGAAGCCTTGTCCTGAAAAAGGAGGAAGGCCTCTGTGAAAGAGAGAAGCAGAGAAGAAAAGGGTTTAACTGGAGTTGAAGGGAGAGGCTTCAAGGTGAAGGATGTCATGTATCCTGGTTTCCTGCAGTAGGAAGTGAGTGACACAGGGATAGAAGAGAGTCAACACCGAGATACAGGTGCTTCGGAGGATCGATCTGCAGAGTTGTGTAGGTTTGTCCAACAACTTCAGCTAAGGGTGTAGTGATAGACCATGGCAATTGTAAAGAATTAGGGCTTTGATAAATACTACTGCAGGACAGGTGCAGAGGACTTGAGGATTATCGGTGAGAAAATAGTTCAGGTGTTGAGTCTGGGTAAAGAAATAAGAGAGCAGCCCTGACTGGTGTGGCTCAGTTGTTTGGGCATCATTCTGTGAAGCAAAAGGTTGCTGGTTTGATCCCAGTATCCAATGTATTAAATGTATTGGGTCAGGGATGGATAAATAAAGACCGGAGACTTGAGGGTACGGAATGGTTCATTTTCCGCGGGCCCCGAAGTCCCTGGATGAGGGAATGAGGTGGAGTGAAGAAGACTGACACAGGTCCGTATGTTGAAGGACAACAAAGAAGCCAGGAGATGACGAAGATAGCAAGTGACAAATGGTCTAACCAAATGTCAAGAGCTTGAAGTGGAAAGGAATTTTCTTTTTACAAGAGGGTAGACAAGTTACAGCCCAGAAGTGGGGCTGAGAGGAGAATAAGGGTGGGATCCCTGGAGTATGAGTGGTCTCTCCTGAAGTGAGCTATAAATGACGCAGAGGCCATTGTGGAAAGTTGAATTTCAGTAAGTTGGGAAGCAAGGGCAATGTTAAGCAGAGAAGCTGAGGTTGTTGTGGAATGTATCTGGCTTCAGGAGGCAGAAGGGAGAAGTTGGAATGGAGGTGACAGTGGGTAGGGTGAAGGAGGGCGCAGCAGTAAGGAGATGAAAATATGGGGCTTGTACCTGGGCAGTGACCGAGGATGACCAGATTATGACGCTATGTAGGAATGATAGTCCTAGAGTTCCAAGTGGAATTTTGGGGTCAAGATCACTGCAAGGTTAGAGAGGCTTCGCTCTGCAGAGCCAGAGTGGGCTTTCTGAGACAGTGTTGTTCAAGCTGCCTTAGCTAGTTGGAGCTCTGCTTTATGTTCTCAGAGCATCTTAAATATGCCTCCATGTGTGCACAGACACTTGGCAAATGCCCAATTTCTTACCCTCCCATTATCTCCTGGAGCTTTTCCCCACTAGTTCGCAGTCCTCATCTTTGTCCCCTTTCCCAAAAGTGAGCCTAGAGTAGAGAAGGCAAAGTGGGGTGAGGTGAGGGGAGAAGAGAAGAGATGCGGTGAGGAAGATTACTGAGACTTTAGCTGGGCCCAGTTCAACCAAGCTAGTCTGGCCCAGGCCAACCCAGCCCACAGTCAGCACAGCAACTGTCCGGCTGAAATAACAAGTCAGAGACTAAAAAATTGGCCAGCCCTCTTTGTTTACTCAGCTTTTCCCCCACCCCTTTTTCTTTGGACAATGTCCTGCTGAGCTGGGGTTGTCCTGCTGGGTTGTTATTGGGGCTCCCCCGCCAAGATGGAGCCCAGCTGCTCAGCTGTTTACAAGGCGAATCCGGTTTACACTGGGTCCCATCCTGTCCTGGATGGGCCGGGAACTGGAGTCAGAGCTCAGCGAGTGGCCTCTCCTAGCCCAGAGCTCCTCGATTTCAGTCTGGGGAGCAATAAGGTTGAGGGAATCAATCCTATGGCCTCCAGATGGAGTAAAATGGGATAAGACCTGGTCCTATAGCCAAACTTCTGATCTTAGTTGCTCCAGAGAAAGGAAAACTGCTGGAATCCCATGGCCTTCATCCCTGTTCTTTCAAATGGTGAACTTGTGACAACAAAGATGGCAACCCCCTCCCCTGTTCTTCCTGCTAGCTAAGGTCTGGGAACTAATCTCTGCCTTATCTACCCTTTTTCCCCCTCGACGCTGCTGTGAGGATCAAAGGAAATTATCTGTATCAAAGACTTGAAAAGCATTTGTTACTATGATGAAGTGATCTGTGGTAATTTATTGAAGTGAAATAGCTGATCTCCAGGGATGAGGATTGAGCCCTTAGATTGGTGGGGCCCTTGTCTTAGTTAAACTGGTGGCTTCAGGTTCCATTATGGAGCATAACACACAGTGGGGGCACAATGATTTCATTTACTAAATAAGTATTTCTCAAGAAGCTCTCAGACTAGTGGGAGAGACAGGGAATAAAAACACAGAGAACAATGATACGGCGGAGATGAGCCCGGGGAGGCACCACCCCTGGTCTGGAGGCCAGGGAAGACTTCTCTGAGGCAATAACATTTAAGATACAGTAAATGAATGTGCCTGTTAAGTGAGGGAAGAATGAACTTGCAGCATCCCTAATGGCAGTGTAGGGGCAGGCTCACCCAGCTGATCTTTCTTATTTCCTTGTCTTTCCGAAATTGTACTGAAGGGCCAGGACTTAGACTCTTAGGCTTGGAGGCCAATGTGCCATCTGGATGTGGCTTCCCTAAGTAAATTTATTATGAAATCGTGTGAGGCCTTGGGAGGCTTTGGTCTATGCTACCCTGTATTCTTACCCTGGAGCCTGAAGGGGAGTAAGATAGTATACTTATGGGCCGCAGGAAACAGAGGATAAACATATGTTCTTCTAGACTTAGAACATCGGCCTTTCAAAGGCAATTTAAAGGTTGATTTTGAGATATGATCTGAAGGACAAGTGGGAGTTAGTCAGGTGAAAAGGGGTAAGGAAGAGGTAGAGGGGAGAGCCCAGGAAATGGCCTGTAGGTGAAAATGCACAGTCCGACTGGGGAAATCCAAGAATTACAGTATGGTCTTTGGGGGTAGCAGCTCTGAGGGGACACTGAGGGATGTTTCTCAAGAGGTAAACAATGATTAGATGAAGAAGAGCCTAGTAAGCCCAGTTCTTTGTTTAGAATGAGACTACATTTCCATGGAACCAATGGCCACCTATATATACTGTTGATTCTAAAATATTATCTCAACCCTCAAGCTCTCTTGGGAATATCAGACTCTTATATTTAACTGTTAGTGGATGTAAACTCTTTAAACTTCAGTTATCCAACAGAAGTCCTCCTGGACTTCCAGTCAAAATGGCAGAATAGGTAAATGCAGTACTCCAGTCCTCTCACAACCACATCGTAATTATAGTCAAACTACAGAACGATCATCATTCGGAACTGCCTGAAATCTGGCTGAACGGAAGCCCTACAACTAGGGAATTAAAGAAGAAGCCGCATTGAGACTGATAGGAGGGACAGAGAGATGCAGAACAGGCTGATCCCACACCCACATATGGCTGATAAAAATTGGGAGGGATATCTGGGTTGCAGAGGTTCTCCCTGGGCAGCGAGGAGTCCCAGCCCCATCCTAGTCTCTCCAGCCCAGGGTTGCAGGGCCAGGAAGAGAAGTCCCCATAACTTCTGGCTGTAAAAACCAAAGGGATTGAGGCTGAGGGAGATGGAGCGCTTCTGGAGCTCCAGGAAGTTCTTCTTCAAGGGCCCACACATAGCCCTGACTGGTGTGACTCAGTTGGCTAGGTGTTGTCATCTCACAAAGTGAAAGCTTGCTGGTTTGATTCCTGCTCAGAGCATGTGTCTGGGTTGTGGGTTCAGTTTCCAATCAGGGCATGTACAAGAGGCAACTGATAGATGTTTCTCTCACACATTGATATTTCTCTCCCTCTCTTTCTCCCTCCTTTCTTCTCTCTCTAAAAATAAATAAATACAATCTTTTTAAAAAATGGGCCACACATGGACTTACTCAGACTCACTCCCTCCGAGTTCCAGCACTGAGGTAGCAGCTTGAAAGGCCCCAGAGACATATGGGGAGAAATTAAAATATCTGGCATCAGAGAGCTCAGGGGGACAGCTTTCTCCCAGACAGAAGTGCTGGCAGGGGCCTCTGTTCCTCTGATGAGCCCACCCTCCACAGAATCAGCAGGTGGTTGCCATATCTGAGACTGTTAATGCGACTCACACTGTTTGCTCCACTGGGTGATTCTCTGAGGCTCCACCCCACCATATTTTTGGGCCCACCTAAGCTGTTTTCAGTGGCTTTTCCATACAAATGGCCTATTTTGGCTCACACTTCAGATTTTGCAAAAACCTCTCAAACAAGCAGCATCCAGCCTTAGCATACCCTGTACCTCTCACTAAGTAGCCCAGGGCCCGGCACTAGCATCAGCTGGCCTTTGTTAGCTTGGCTTTGCCTGGGCACCTCTAAGCCCAGCACAAGTAGCAGTCACCAGCAGAGAACTTTGTAGCTCATGCTGGCTGTCCTCAGGCAGAACACAGGTGGTGGCTGACCTTGGTCTACACCTCTTTGGAGGCCCCAGAGTCAGTGGACAACTTCAGATCACATCGAAGCACCACCACCCAACCAACTCCACAAATGACACACTTGAGGGGGTGGATTCAGCCAGTACTGGAGCCTTGCTGAAGTAAGGCCTGCTCTGTGGGGTGGGCCCCTGAACAGCTGATCCTCTACGGCAGTTGGAGGTCAGTGGTCAGTGGTTGCAGTCAGTCCTTGCAGCTGATTGGCCTGGGGGTAAATCCTTCCCATTGATGTGCCAACAGAAATCAAGACTCTACTATAACAGGAGGGTGTAGTAGCCCATATGGAGGGTGCACATGAAGTGCCCAGCTTAAGTGATTGGGGAGGCTGTGCTACTGGATCCTGCAGAACACCAACTACATTACACCACTCTACCGAGCCTGGAAGATACAGCAGCTCTACCTAATACAAACACAGAGAAGCTGCCAAAATGAGAAGACAAACAAACATGTCCTAAATTAAAGAATAGAACAAAACTCTAGGAAAAGAACTAAGCAAAATGGAGATGAGCAATCTACTAAATGCATAGTTCAAAACACTGGCTATAAGGAAGCTCAATAAATTTAGCAGAAGAGTAGATGAACTTAGTGAGAACTTCCATAAAGGGATAGGAAACATAAAAATGAAGATAGAAAACATAAAAAACAACCAATCAAAAATGAAGAGTACATTAACTGAAATTAAGAATACATTACAAAGAATCAGCAATGAAGTACATGAAGCCAAGGATCAAATCAGTGATTTGGAAGATAAGAAGGCAAAAAACACTCAATCAGAACAGTGAAAAAAGAGAAAATATCAAAAAAATTAGGATAGTGTAAGGAGCCTCTGGGACAACTTCAAGTGTACCAACATTCACGTCTTCGGGGGTGTGGGAAAGAGAAGAGATAGAACAAAAAATTGAAAACCTATTTGAAGAAAGAATGACAGAAAATTTCCCTAACTTGGTTAAGGAAACAGACCCCTGGGAAGCACAGACAATCCCAAACAAGATTAAAGCAAAGAGACCCACACCAAGACACATCATAATTAAAATGCCAAAGGTTAAAGACAAAGAATCTTAAAAGCAGCAAGAGAAAAGCAGTTAGTTACCCACATGGGAGTTTTCATAAGACTGTCAAGTTGATTTCACAACAGAAACTTTGCAGGTCAGAAGGAATTGTTAGAAAATATTCATAGTAATGAAAAACAAGGACTAACAATCTAGATTAGTCTATCCAGCAAAACTATCATTTAGAATTGAAGGACAGATAAACAGCTTCCTAGACAAGAAAAAGCTGAAGAAATTCATCACCACCAGACCTGAAGAAAGAAGACAGAAGACAGAAGAAAGGAGAAAGAAGAAAGAAGAGAGATTAAAAATTTGAACAATAAAATGGCAATAAATACACATCTATCAACAATTGAATCTAAAAAACAAAATAAATGAACAAGTAGAACAGAAACAGATCCATAGATACAGAGAACATTTTGACACTTGCCAGATGGGAGTGGGGTTGGAAGGGTGGATGAAAAAGGTGACAGGATTAAGAAGTACAAATTGGAAGTTACAGAACAGTCATGAGGATGTCAAGTACAGCATAAGGAATGGAGTCAATAATATTCTAATAACTCGTATGGTGTCAGATGGGTGCAAGATTTATCAGAATGATCATTTAGTAGGTTACGTAATGTCTAATCACTGGGGTGTACACCTGAAACTAATACAATAAGGTATGTTAACTGTAACTGAAAAAAATATTAAAAAAAAAAGAACTCTTCCTGATCTCCTGTCAAATTGCTCCTGATCCTAGTTCAGGCCTCTGCCCTAGTCCAAGTCTACTTTCCACAATGCCCATGTTTGAGTTCTGGTCCCTTCTCTTCTCTCTGAACTGATGTCTTTATGGACTGATAGCCCAATAATGACCCCATGGTTTTCCTTATCCTGACATCTCTCCTTTTTTGTGTGTAGTATTCCACATGTAGCTCCTAGACAAATCTGCCCATATAATGCTCCTTCAAAGTCTTCAATGGATCCCCATGCTCTCAAGATAAATAATATGAAGGTCAAACTCCTTAGCACCTAACTCTCAGAGTTCCAGTAAAGAGTAAATACAATAATGCATGTAAAACACTTGGCACACCACCTGGGACATTTTGGGCATTCAATTAATGATAGCTTATTATTACTATTATAATAATTTAATAATTAAATAATTTAGATTATATCATATCATAATTATATTATAAACTCCTCCCCTAACCCATGTCCTGGTGCCTCTCATTCTCTTTAGTCTCCTTTCATGCCAATCTCCTACATGCTTTGTTCTATAAGGTTCTAGAGAACTCCTCTTTCAAGCCTCCCTGTCCTTGTCTATTCTATTCAATGTGATTTCCATCTGGAAGACCCTTCCCTTCATTGTTTACTTGCTTCTTCATGAGCATCTTTCCCCAAGCAGAGTTAACAGCAAAATTCTACAAACAATTCTCTTAGACAACATTGGTTGCTTGGTATTGTAGAGAAGGGGGGTGAGAATGACCCACATCCTTAGCGGCAGTAGCTGATGGCAGTGATCAAAAGCTACCCTTGTGGCAATGAGTCACAGAGACCAAGAGAACAGAGCAGTGGCTCAGCCTGGCAGAATGGCTGGCCTTGCTGCTGTGGAGACTGGTAGGTCAGGAGTGGAAGAACCAGTAAGGAATATGTACCAGGGAGATATTCAGTCTATTATTAGTTAACAAATACTACTAAGCACCCACTTTGTGCTGACAATTTAGCTATGAAAGAGGGGGCCATCATTTAGTGAGGAATCAGAGAAGTCAACAGGAATTACAGTACAATAAGATAAATATTATAGTCACAGTGGTGGGGTGCCATTGAGGTGTGGATTTCAAGAACAGTCCCTTCCCTAATGAGTTTCGGGGTGATGATCACATGAAATACATTTTCATGAGCACCTGCTCTGTGCCAGGCCCCGGGCTGGTGCAGAGGACACGGAGAATACAGATGAATGAGGAGATCTCTGCCACCTAGTGGGAGGAGACAGCCAAGCTTAAAAAACTGCCAAAAAGACAGGCACATGTCACTTGTCCCCAGACTGCCTCCTCTTCCATTTAATGTGATAGGAGTCATTATCATCTAGTTCCTCAAGCTAGAGGCCTGGACATTATCTCTAACTTCAAGACTTATGTTTTAGACAAAACATAAAACATCCCACAGAGAATGGATTACAGGGAAAGGAGACTGGAGGCAGGGAGACCAGCCAGAGGCTGCTGCAGTAATTCAGAGAGATGATGCCTGTGGTCTGGACTAGGTAGAAACCTTGAAGATGGAGGGAGGTGGGCAGACCTGATAGGTATTTAAGAGTTAGATGAACAGATTTTGAAGACAAAATGTATGTACAGGTGAGAAAGGAGGAATGAAAAAGGGTCACAAGGTTTCTGGATTGGACATGTAAGATTGTGGTACCATTTAATGAAATGGGGACTGAAGAATGAAGAAAAATGATATGCTCAATTTTGGACGTATAGTGTTTTAGATATCTTTATGGAGAGATGTCCAGTAGGTGGATGGAAAGTGAGTTGGAAGCTCGGGAGTTAAGACCGAAGTTAAGATTTGGAAGCCACTGGCATATCACAGTAGCATTTACACAGGAGCGGATGAAGTCATCCACAGAGAGTGTGTGCAGAGAAAAGCTGAGCAAAAATTCATTTATTTATTCTATAAATTTATTGAGCATTTACCATGTTCCAGGTGCTGGAAACATAACAGTGAACACGGAAGTTACCTTCTATTGGTGGTAGACAACCACCAAATTAAAATACAACAGGAAGTCACGAAGGGACAAGTGCAGTGACAAAAAATAAAGCAGGATCAGAAGATGACAGGTGATAGTAGGTGGTCAGGAATGGGCTCTCCAAAGAGGGGACATTTGAGCAAATATCTGAATTAATTGAGCAAGAAAATCATGAGAATCTGTGGGAAGAGTATTTCAGGCAAAAGGAGCAAGTTCAAAGGCCCTGATGGGAAATGTACTTGGTGTATTAAGGAGCAGCAAAGCTGATGTGGCTGGTGAGCAGAAAGCATGTGGGAGGGGGGCAGGAAATGAGGGTGGAGACAAAGTCAGGGGCTGGACTGTAGAGTCCGTCAGATATGCCAGGATAAGTACACTGTATTTTACTCTCTGTGTGACAGGAAGCTCTAGAAAAGTTTGGAGCAGGGATTAATATAATCTGATTTGTGTTTTAGAGGATTTCTCTGGCTGTTGTGTAAACAAACAGTAGGAGGGCAAGAAAAGAAGCAGGGAGACTATTGCAGTTGTACAGGCGAGAGATGCTGGTGGCTTGTATTATGATATAAGCAACGAACATAGCGAGAGGTAGTCTGAACACCTTCCCATTGGCTGGTATACTAGATAAGTAAGATAAAAAGAGGTACCCAGAATTGTAGGTGAATTAGAAAAGAGGAGAGTTCCGGTCTAGACTCTGCTCTGATATGGCTGTGTGAGCATTTTGTACCTCACTCCCATTAATGCAATAAATATGTATGGAGCACCAACTGCATGCAGGCCTGTTCTAGGTGCTGGATGTTCAACACTGAATGGAACTGACAGAGGGCTTAAATTCTAGTAGAGGAGAAAACAAGCCATTTTAAGAAGTGATAAATGTTACAAAAATAATCAATCAGGTTACTGTCATAGAAAGTGACAAGACAAGGGGGAAAAGTGTGGGAACATCTTCTGTGCAGGCAATGTTCAAGCTGAGTCAGGAGCGGGGTCGGTGCCCCTCACTGGGTCTGCCTCCCAGCTTTGCTGGGTGTTCATTGAGACAATGGAGGGAAAGGCACAATGACCAAAACAGTTAAAATGATTGTCTTAACTCAGTTCAGCTCTCCTCCCATTACCCAAAATATACACCCATCATTTCTGTGAAGACTCAAAACACACACAAGCATACACCTCTTTCCTGTGTGCTAGGATGGCCCTTAGAAGCACCACCTTCTCCAGCACCTGTCTCCAGGGGCCTTCCCAGTATTACCCCAAGGCTGCTAGACCTTCCAGGAGCTCTTGATATTTAGAACCACTACCAAATGCCATCCCACAAACCATCATAGGTCTGAGGTCCCCTAGGGCCCAGGACAAGGAAGGCAGAAGGCATCTAAATAAATGACTGTTGAAGGAATGGTCTGGAAATGAATACTCCTTCTGTCTCCTTTTATCCTCTCCCCTCCCCTCCCCATGGCATTCCTCCTCCCATTCTCTTGCACCCTGTCAGCAGCTCTTTACACCTTCCCACCGGTCCTGGGCCGCCTCTGGAGGTAGTGCAAGGATGCTGGGCTCTGCCAGGGTGGGGTCTAGGCTAGCCAGTGCCTAAGTCAGCAGCCTTTTCCTACAGCCCACCCTGACAGGCGGTGCCTCTGGCAGCAAAGTCATGGCCCTGATTCCTCTGTCTCCACGTTTAAGAACATCTCTAACTGCTCCTTGGATAGCTCAATTAGTAAAGTGAATATATTATATAAAGTCTAAAAGATTAAACTATCATCGTCAGCCCATAATTTCATGAAGAAGTCAGGGGACCGTATCCCTCTTATTAACTCTATAACAAATGTGATGAAAATGTTCAAATAGAATGTTAATGCAATGTTACGTGTAATTTTCCCAGGCGATTTTCTGCTGAAATATTTCTTTATTAATAGTAATTGAGGGTATAAATTATGAATGAGGCGATTTTCTCCTTTCAGTAGGAAAGACGTACTAATGGCAATAATTCTTTATAATAATTTTTTGGGAGAGTGGGGCGGGAGAGAGGCTGGTCTAAAAACAGACAAAGCCCCTTCCCAAAGTCTTCCTTGGGGAAATGATGCCTTTGCCACAGTCACCTCTTTTTAGCTTCACGTACTCTGGGCCATCTGCGAGTGAAGTCTTTGTTCTTCATCAGTTTCCCCCAAATCTCGCGGTCTGTTTGGAGGGCAGGGAGGAAGTTTTTGCCTTTAGTTCTGAAACAGACCAAGACCTGATGCCAAACTTTCCCTCCTAGAAACAGTTCTGCCAACAAGACTGAAGCCAGGCTTCTCTGCTGAGCTTCCAGACACAGTCAGTCTGGACCCGAACCGTTTTTGCAGCACCCTAGAATATTCAAGAAGGAGCAGTTCTCAGAAATCTTTCCATGTAATAGCCCCCTCCCATTCCATAAGTGAGAGAAGAAAAGGGTGGGGAGGAGGGGGGATGTTATTCTGAGCCCCACACTGCGTCTGCAGCAGGGGGAACTCAGCCGCTCATCTCTGCAGGTGGCCAGCCTCTGAGCCTCCGCCCCCCCTGCCTCTATGACTCCATCCTCCATCCTCACTGGTCCCCAGCCTGGGCCTTCTCCTCATCCCTCAAGACCAGCTCACAGAAAGAGGGTTAGGAGAGGTAGAAGAGGGAATAGGAGGGATAAATGGTGATGGAAGGACACTTGACTTGGGATAGTGAGAACACAATACAATATATAGATGACGGATTATGGAGTTGTACACCTGAAACCTATATAGTTTTATTAATCAATGTCACCCGGTAAATTAAAAAAAAAAAAAGACCCAGCTCCTAATGCTGAGGACCTATGAGCAGTGGGCACATTGCTTTGACCTCTCTCTGTCTACGATTGTCATAGGTCTGGATGGTGCTCCAGGAGGGCAAGGGCCGTAGATAAACACCTTCCAAATTCTGCAGAATGGTTAGACTAGTGCATTTCTCCAGGGTCTGTCTCCATTCAGGGACATCCCATGTGGCGTTTGCCTATTCATTTACTTAGCAGATGTTAAACAAACATCTACTATGTGCCAGGCACTGTGCTAGGCAGTGGGGTTACAAAGATGAATTTATCCCAAAGGAACTGAGGTAAATTCAGTGTTCTCAAGGTCGCAGGTGGGAAAGACAAGAACAGGTGCACCGATGCCTATGTGAAATAATACGTACTTTTTTTCACAGCAAGGGTTTGTCATTATTATCGAGTGTTTGAGGAACTGCCAGGCAGGCAGCTGGAGGGGAGTGAGGGCGGGCAGGCAGATCCTGCAGGATCTTGTGGCCACAGAAAGGATGTTATCTTGAGTGAGAGGAATGACACTGGAGGATTCTCAGCAGAGAAGTGGCACGGTGTCACCTATGTTGTTAACAGGGACACTGATAGATCACTAGTTGCACATGGAGGTTGAAGGTGAAGAGGGAACCTAGGACAAGTCAGAATTTTGGCTGTGGTGACTTTGTGCCAAATCCCTGTGGTGCCATTCACTGAGTTAGGGACACGGAAGGTGAAACACGCTTGGGTGTAAGATGACAAGTTCAGTTTTGGACAAGCTCAATCTGAGCAGTGTGAAGGTCCAACAAGTGGCAATGTTCAGGAGTCCAGGTGGAGTTTGGAGCTTCGGGGCAAGATGGGGCTCTCCAGGCTCGTTTCAACCAGGGGCCACTGGGCTCCCATAGCGGAAGCACACTGGATTTCACCATCTGTGCTCACAAGTCTGTTTTTCCCTACTTGAGCTGCATGGGGGCAAAAGCTGGGCCTGGTTCATTTCTCCCCCTTCAGGCACTAGCACGGTGCAGGTTGTACAGTTGATGACTGCGAGTGCCCTGAATGGACAAATGAATGAACGAAGGGAAGGAGAGAAGGTGCTATGGCAACGCTTATGCTTTGTGAGGCTCCCCTGGGGTCTCTGGGGCCACCTCAGAGTACCTCTGGGTTGTTCCTGAACAAAGGCAATTCCTCCCACCCCAACCTCAGTCCAGGAAGGGTAGGTTCTCTCCAAGTCTCCTTAATGATCACGTGAGAAATGCTACTGATGACCTTAACAACAGCTGTGATATTGGGTGCTCTGAAAATTTTTTTAAAAATCCTGTCCAGAGGATATTTTTTAAATTGATTTGAGAGAGAGAGAGAGAGAGAGATCAGTGTGAGAGAGAAACATCAATTGATTGCCTCCCTCACGTGACCTGACTGGGTATTGAACCCATAGCTTAGGTGTGTGTCCTGTAACCTTTTGGTGTATAGGATGATGCTCCAGCCAAATGAGCCACCTCACCAGGGCAATATTGGGCATTCTTGATGTCATGCATGGGGCTCAGTATATCACTGCTATGGGTGCTTGGCTCTTCCCTGGGGCAAGATAAAAGGTCCTTTTCAGGTCCAAGACTCTGGTTGGGGGGATATATAGCCGACTGTGTCCCTGCCCCAGTATCTCCCATACCTGGGTGTCTCATCACATGCCCTTCCCTTCATCTTCTTGCTATGTCCTTATCCCTATTAGCTAGTCAGATGGGGGGGGAGGGGGTCACTGTAATACACAACTCTTGTTTTGAAGGACTCCTCCCATCCTTCTTTCTGGACTCTTCCCAGTTCCCTAGCCAGAGTCCTTAGAAGAAATGTCCCACCTCCTGATAAGACACTGTCTGACCCACCTGGAGAGTAACCAGGAAGTGCGTGGCCTCATTTCCAAGAACCCAGAAGAGAAACCTGACAGGTGCCTACAGGCTTATTCCAGGAAAATGCTCCATCAGTTCTTCCCTTCCCTTCACGTCTCTGGCTTTTCCTCCTCTTTAGACACAATAACCTTAGCAGGAATATTTTAGGTGTCCTTGACAGAGGTCAAAGGCCTGGACCTATCTAGCCAAGTTAGCTCAGCTTTCTGCCCTCTGAAATAATGGGAGGATGGGATGGGAAACAGAGCTATGTTAGTGATGTTCTCTGAGTGGCCGTAGTGACTGACCTCTTCACCGGAGGCCACTGGGATGACCTCCAAGGGCATCCCTATGAATCCCCAAGCAGGGACCTGGAGCCAGGAGGCCCAGCAGAGCCCCAGAGGTCTCTCCTCCCCGCCTCAGGGAAACCTATCCATTAGCAGTTGCCCCCCAATTAGGGTAATGTGTGTGCTCTTGCACAGACCCCCCCACTGAACGACAGCCAGCCCTGACACTTCCCCAGATTCTGTCTCAGATCCATATGGTTTGTCTGGGCGGATCGCATCCCCTACCCAATGCGAGGTCATTTCTAGACAACTAAAGCTCAAGGCTAGCCCACAGCAGCCTTAATGGGGAGGGGGAGATGGAACTGAGAGTCAGGATGGAGACCTCCAATTCCAGAGCCTACCTTCTGGTCCCTTCCATGACCCATAGGCAGGGGTCTTGGAAACAGGCAGGTTTAACCAAGAGGCTCTGGGACTTCATTCTCCCCCCCCACACACACACACTCTTAGTCTCGGCCCCCCCTGGGCAACCTCCTCCCACCTCGGGCCCCCTTTCTTGTTGAGCCAACAGCTCGATCTTGATCTCTTGAACGGGAAGGTCGACTCCAGAGGGGCCTTCTCTGAAAGCCAATGCTAATCCGGTTAGAGGCCAGGCTGGGCGCTGCATTCCCTCTGTAGGACCAAGTGCAAGTGAAAAAATGCCAATTACCAGATGACAAAAAGGGTCCCTGCCCCTGGGGAAGGGCAAGCTAGGGGGAGGGACGGGAGGGGCACAGTAACTGAACACCTTGCCGGAAATAGCCCCTATCAGTCCACTTAGGGAGCCATCAGCTCCGGCAGATTTATGGGCAGCATGTGCCCCTCTGATAGATCGGACTATTTAAAGGCAGCCGAAGCCTCCATTTATATCAATGTGGAACAGGGAGGGAGGGTGAGAGGCGGTGAGGTGGGGAGCGAAGAGCAGCAACGGGGGCCAGCCCCGAGGTGGCATATTGACTTCAGAGAAGAGGTAAGGCTGCTGGCCAGGAGGACTGGGAGCGTCGCCGATCTATCTCCTGGCAGCATCTCTGTCCCAGTCTTACCCCAGACTCTTTGCTAGCCCCTCCAGCTAAAATGGGTAGCTTGGGCTAATACTGAAGTAGAACTCCTGATTGGATTTCTAGCTGTGCCCCCCACCCTCCCCAGCTGCGGGGCATGCTTGCCCTCCATGCAACCTCCACCTTGCCTGGGCTGAGGGAGAAGAAAGGGGTAATTGTGTTAGGCAGGGGGCATTAGCTGCTGAGGAATGGCCTGCTGCCTCCTGCCTGCTTGTCCCCAGCCTGCACTTCCTGGGGGCAGATTAAGCTGCTCCCATCGTTCTCTTTGGCCCTGCCTGGGCCTTCCTCCCTAACTCCATTACTCCCTGGCTGAGGTGCTTGCCCGACCCATGGCGGTCCCTCTGATAATTCACCTCTCAGGAAACTCTGCCTTTCTGACCTCTCATTGCTTCTTCCCACTTGCCTGCCCTCCCTCCTGCCCTGCTTTCTCCCCAGGCTTCCAGGTCTGTATCCAACTGGCTTTATTCTCTTGGTAAACTGCTATAATCACCAACATATTTCTAAGCACAGAACCAGCAGCTATCTGTCAGTTTGTTGGGTACTGATTCATCAGTTCATTCATTCATTCATTGAATGCTGACTGAGCACTCTCTACAGAGGGCCCTGTGCTAGGTACTGGGGATACAGAGCTGACTTAGGTATAGTCCCTATTCTAGAGGAACTTAAAGTCTAAGGGTAGATGAGAAAGGGAACAACAGGACCAGACTCGCATTTTATCAGGATTAGCCTGATCGCACATGGGGTGGAGAGGACATTAGTGGGGATGAGAACAGAGGCTGGAGAACAGAATAGTGGTTTTCAACCTGGGCTGCACAAGAGAATTAACAGAAGGAGCTTTAGAAATGCTGATGCTCAGGCCATGCCAAGATCAGTTAAATCTGAATTTCTGGGGAGAGATCTAGGCATTAGATTTTTTGAAAAAGCCCCAACCCATCAGGAAACTCCAGGTCCTGGAGTCCAGCTTGAAAACCACTGAGTTAGAAGATTTAGAAGGTTTAGAAGGTTTAGAAGGCTATGGCAATAGTCCTGGGGAGAGGGAACAGTGACCTGAAGAAGGGCAGTGTTAACAAGGATGGGAGGGAGAGGAAACTATTTCTCTTACAGCTATTTTTAAAATTATTTTTAGAGAGAGGAGAAGGGAAGAAGAAGGAGAGGGAGAGAAACATTGATGTACCAGATAAACAATGATCGGCTACCTCTCCTACACCTTCAACTGGGGGCCTGGCCTGCAACCCAGGCATGTGCCCTGAGTGGGAATCGAACCAGTGACCTTTCGGTTTGCAGGACAACATCCAACCCACTGAGCCACACCAGTCAGGGCTCTTACAGCTATTTTTAACCATTAACACTCTTTGGTACCCCGTACTTCCTCTATGCCATGACTCTTGGCAGATGACCTTACTTATGACCTCTGTTGTAAGTAACAGAGGCTACTGGGTGATAAATCCTTGGCGGTGGGCACCAGCTCTGAATCCACAGGTAGAGTTCTCGAAGGACAGATAGCTAATAAATGTTGAATTAAAACTGAATCTAGTGGGCACCTAGAAATGTGGGTCTCCAACTCAGGGGGGAGATATGATGAGATGACAGATCTGGGAGGCATCAGCCCTGGGAAACACTGAGTGCTTGTGGGAGAAAAGGAGCAGAGAAATAGGACTGAAGAGACAGAGAGGCATGGAAAGGGGTGGGGGGCAAACCAAGCAATCGGCTTTACAGCAATACTGCCCTGGTTGCCTAAGAGTTATCCTCTCATTGGAACTATGTAACAACTTTTTGAAGTAGGTGCTCTATTTCTGTTTTACAAGTGGAGGTATAGGTTCAGAGAGTATAACCTCCCTCAGGTGTCATTAGAGGATTCAAATTCCAGAGCTAAGGTTTGACACCAACTGTCCAGTCTAAGGCATCTTTGCACCAAGTCCGACTACAGGAAACAACAGAGGCACAGAACCCAAAGACAGGGACTTTCAAAGACAAGGGAGAAGCCAAAGGCAGCAGCTTTCCCTCTTCCTGTTCACCTGGCCCCATTCCCTGGGTGGCCTGGAACGGGCGCCATCAGAGCCTGGGAGGAGAGCACTGTGCTCCTCAAGTCCTCGGCCCCTTTCTCCACAGTCACTGTGCCACCTCAGCCCCTCCTGCAGCAGGAGGCCCGATGGCCCAGGAAGCCCTGCTCAGCCCGGTTAGAACATGCTCAGCTGGGATAAGCCCAGCCTGCCTTTGTCCCTGTGGACCTAGGACCTTGCCAGTAAAGAAGGGGCTGCCTCCCTCTGACCGGCTCACAAATCCTTATTCGGCCAGGCTCAGGCCCACTGACCCTCTTGGTGAAATATTCCCTAGGTATTTTTCACTCTCCCAGCCTCATGAAGAGCTTCATTGTCTGGGTTCCCACCACAGCACTCCGTTTGTGCCTATCAGAACTCGATCACAGTGCATTTTGGTTACCTGCCAGGTATTTGTCGTTCCCAGCCCCAGTGAGCTCCCAGATCCCCAAGGGAAGGGAGCAAGGGTGATTCTCGACTGGAACCCTGGCATCCTTCAGTGGTGGCATTGGATAAACACATACTGATGGACTGAACCAAGAAAGTGAAACTCTAGACAAGGCTTAAAGGGGAAGTGTGGGGTGGAAGAGGGGAGGGGAGGAGAAATGAGCCCCTTTTTATTTATAATGACCTGGGCAGTGAAAATGACCCCAGGCTTTCAAGGGACAATTTTCAGTCCTCAGGAAGAACCGTTGCGGGCACGAAGGGAGCATGTCTGCTTCCTTGAGCTAAGCATGTTCCAGTCTCCCCCACGCCACCCCACTTAGCCTCTGGGGCTGTCTGGGACCTGCTGCGGCGGAGGCAGAAACGGTGGCAGCAACGATATGGCTAGGGAAGGCTGAAGACGCTCCTATATCTTTGCTCAGGAAATGGCCTCATAAAAGTGACAGGGAGACGCACCTATGGATGCTTGTTAAAGTTTTATTACTAATCACCTCCAAAGTCAGCGAGGCAGAGGGAGGGAGCTGGGAAATGGAGTCATCAAGGCCTGGGAGCAGGTGTCAGCTGCCTCAGCCTCTGAGACAGGGAGGCACTGCCGGGTGGGTGGACACAGCCACAGCTCCCTGCAGCGCCCCCAGCCCCCCACACTGCCCTGCGTCGGTTGGACAGGGCCCATGTGCTCTCCCCTCCTTGTGAAATGGAAACGCCGCCGCCTTCATCCCCTGTGCCTAGCAGGTCTCTGAGCCACCTGGTCCGTTCCTGCCTTTCTCAGTACCATGCCTAGTCAGCCGGCACCCTCTCTCACTCAGCCTATTGGGACAGCCCCCAAGTGGCCCCTCTAGACAACTCCTTCCACTGCTGCTGAGGTTATCTTTCCTCTTTCCTGACCTCCAGTTGCCTTCTTTAACACACCTTGGACATGGAAATTCCTTTGGGATGCAGTCCCTGTTTCGCTCTTTTATACCATTTCCCACTATTTCCCTTCATGGCAGAACTATTTGAGTTCTCGCCAAATCCATATTCTGTCTGCCTAGAAATTCCCTCTCTCTGAATGGTTGGCAAACATGTCCTCTTTTTTTTAGGACTGAACTCAAACATCTTCAGGAAGGTTTCCTCTCAACCCATTGATCACACTGGCCGACAGCGGTCTGTCTCCTTGTGCATGTGCTTTATGGATTGTGAACATTTCTAGGGCCAGATTCATGTCTGAGTCACTTCTCCATCCCCAGGAATCTGGCTTGGCATCGCTGTGTGCTGAACAAAAGAATCAGTGCAGAATTGTTATGGCATTTGCACTCCACAAGGCCATCCCTACACAAGGGTCTCATTCGTGGGCTGTGCCTGGCAGGTAATAGAAATTCAACAACTATTTGTTGAACAAGTGAATGAGGATTAAATGAGACTGTCTGTGTGAAAACACTTTGAAGCTCTAAAGATACTATATTTACTGTTCTGTTCTCACACATTTCCTGCCAGTGTCCTTTCTCTTATCAATTTGGTCAGCATCACCTCTATTCTCCAGGAGCCAAAGTGATGGAGGCAAGAAAGAAATGTGAAGATAGTGGAAAATCTTGTGGCTATTTTTCCTATTTGGAAACAGTGCCTGCTCCTAGAATCGCATCATAGTTTTTCCCCTTTCCAGTATCTGAAAGCAGGGCACACGAGTGCAGAATTTTCACTCAATCAGCCACTAACTCAACCTTATATAAAGCAGCCTTTTCATGGGCCAGGCTCTGGGCTAGTGCTGGGGACACGGAAAGATTAGGCAAGGTCCTGCTCACCACAAGTTCCCGCCATGTCTCAGGAGGTGACACAGTCAGCAAGTGGCTATATCTTTTTAAGGCCACCCTACTCTGGAGCTCTGAGTTCTGTTGGGGCTGCCTGGATGGACACTGAAGGGAGGGAAGCCAGGGAGCCAGGAAGGAGCTCAAGGAGCCATGACTCTGCCTGGTTTGAGCGGGCCAACAGGCCTCAGCTCCCACCTGAGAACAGCCCTTTCTGGAGGGAGCGTAGGGCTGCTGGAGCTGTGGGCAGAGAAGTGGGGGTTTTGCCAGACAGAAAGTTCCCTCAGAGGGGGCAGTGATGGGGAACTTCTTTATGCTTCTCCGTACAGGCCCCATTCTTCCTGACAACACATAGGACACTCCCTTGCCTTCTCAGTAGGCAAATGAACAAGGTCAGAATTCTTCTGAAATTATGTGCCTGGGACAAAGAGAGCAACATTTGATGCAAAGAAGTGGGCACTCCCGAAAGTGGGCCAAGATGCTCCCCCCCGTTAGGCCAAGTCCCCTCCATCCACTGCCCCATGGAGACAGCTGCTTCAGCTGGCACAGCTCCTTCAGCTGGCACAGCTCCCTCCTTCTGTTCTCCTTCCCATGAGTCACGGATCCCCTTCCTCACAGGTGCCACACCACACACCTGCTCCAGCCCCGACTCCTTTTCCTTCTGGGCTGGAGCAAGGTCTCCCCTGAGATGCCCCCTGCCTCGCCTGATCTGGTGGTGCTGCCTGCCCTCCCTCCCTCTGTCTCATCTCTATATATCTGTCTAATGAACATTTCAATAAGCCAAGCACAGCTTTTTCCACTTAATAAGCAGAGTGCTGACTTCATTGCGGGTTTGCTCTTCACTTATCTGTTCAGGGCCTTAAATCATTCCTAGGAAAAAGCTTAGCGAAGGGAAACCTTGTATCCTGGCTATTGGCTGCTCCTGTCGGCACCCTGCCCTGCTGGGCCAAGGGGATGCCCCGATTCCCCAGAGCAGCACGGAAGTGCAAATGAAACTCCTGGGTAGCCAAGAGAAGAGAAGGCCACAGACTGAGCCTGGGAGATGTTGGAGTCATCGCCACTGAAGAAAGTTCTAGAGGCAAGGTGAAGATGGTAGAGGAGGGCTGGCCTGGAGTGTCCCACTCCAAGATGCAGAGGAGGGGAGGGTTTGAAAGCAGGGAGTCTCCATGAGGAAGATATTCTGACAAGGGTAACTTTAATGAACATCTACTACATGCCAAGCAGTATACTAGCTAGTAGGGACAAAATGGTGAACAAAATTGTCCAAGGCCCTGCCCTCATAGACTTGCTTTCCACTAGGAAAGGAAAATATTAAACAAACAATTGTCTAAATACAGCTGCAAGGGATCAGGACAGGTGTTACGGGAGTAAATAATGGGGCTGGGGAAAGTTCCCTTGGGAAATGAGGTTTACTAAGGTTTGAGAAGATTAGCTTGAGACCAGTTACTGGGCTTTTCTGGTCTCTTCCAGTGATTCCAATGACGAATCACTGTCACCAGGACTACTAAATGCTGTGTAACTGTCCAGTGTTGAGACCATGAAGTGCAGTGGTCAAGGACACAGATACTGAATTTTAGCTCTGTGCACTTACTAGGTGTGTAGCCTTAAGGAAGTTATTTAACCTCTCCGTGCCTTGATGTCTTCATCCTGTAAGATGGGGTTAAAATACCTTGCATGGCTAGGTATCCCCCTTTTAAGGCTTGCATCCCCCAAGCCTTACTATGAGGTCCTTGAAGGCTTAGATGAAGTCTCATATGTTTTGTGTCTGATTAGACAGACAGGAAGAAATGGAAGAGGTTGCTATCACACGGTGTAAAGACTCTCCTAGAGAAGAGCACCAGGCATCCAGCCAAAGAAAGGTATGACTCTTGGTGTGCATCTGTATTTATGGTGGGGGACGGGCCATGGGATGTTTTCCTGGATCCTTCTGAATCTAGTTGGCAGGAAGACTTCAGGGCAGAAGGGCACAGACTCAATTAAATGTGGGCAAGTGCAAGGCAGTACCTTTTGTGATAAACACATCAAAACCCCCTCTCCAGTGTTCAACTCTGCATGGTCAGCCACAGTTCTGGCAAAGAACCTGGAAATCCTTCTTCATTTAGACAGTTCCCCAAGGCTGTTGGCCAAAAGACTAAGAGAGCTGTGAGTAAGATGTTTAAAAAGGAGAACATACTCCTGAAGGTACCCAGCTGGAGCAGTCCTACCGGCAGGCCCCACCATGTCGTTCTGTCCTGTCCTGGAGAAAATCCAGGGGATGAAAAACCTCCTTAGTAGGAAAGGCTAAGTGACTTACTCTCAAGTCTGCAAATGTGAAGGCTGCTAGAGAACATGCAGGAAATCACAAATCGTGTAGACGGTGACTAGAGACTTATTCACAAAATCCGGAAACTCTGGGCAAAGTGGGTTCGCTTTTAAGCATCTTTGGGATGAACAAAGAAGATTGCTATTTTACACAGTAACCAGCAAACTTAAGAAATTCATTATCCCAAGTGATGGATTTAGCAGAAAAACAAATGAATTAAAAAGTCTTTGGACAAATTTAAGAAAGACAGTCATATATGTCCCTTAATCAGGGTTTGTTTGGTGAATGAATGAATGAATATGTATGGTCCTGGCGTTTAGGGTATTTCAATTCAATGCAATAAATATTCATGGAGTACCTACTATGACAAAGCATTGTGCAGGATGTAAACCTGAACAGTTTCTATCCAGAAGCTTACATTTTTATAAGAGGATTAGAAAGAACAGTGTCAATATAGGGTAGACATTGTGAGCGCTGTAAGAAAAATGCAGAAGACTATCGGCACTCAAAGAAGGGAGAGATGCTGAAAGGGTTGGAAGAGGGATCAAAAAAGATTTTATGAAGAAGAGCCTTGAAGAACAAGTTGCTTTTTAGTCAGTGGAAAAGGAAAAGAGGTGTTCCCCAAAAGAGGGAATGACAAGTTGCAAAATTTGGGGATAGGAAAATAAAGAACATGTTTAGGTACAAGTAATAGAAAGTGAGGGGAAGGAAGGGAAAGGGGGGAAGAGAGGGAGGGAGAGAAGAGGTACTTGGAGGAGAACAGAGGAGTGTCAGACAGATCAGCAGAGCAAAGTCTGGGCTACCCTGTGGAGAGTAAAAGCAGGGTCAGAGTTCCGAAGGCAAGACCCTCAAGATCCTGTGACAATCGGGCCCTGAGATGAAAAGGGGCACACAGGGATTCTAACCGCTCTCAAATTTAAGACTCAAACTAACTGGTTTTCGGAGTTAAGCAGAAGATCCTTCACCTGAGCCCCTAGACAGATGCAGTAGGAAGCCCCAAGTTTCCCCACTAGCACAGAGATAGATTGTCTTCACCATTTCTGGCTTCCTGGGGTTCTCAGCGGGCAAGGACATTCAGCTCAGTCATGCCGTGAGCTCCCTGGGTAGACCTTCCTTTTCCAGCAACATTTGTATAGAGGAGAACTGTGGTTAAAAATAAATGTTAGGGGCAGCCAGGAAGAGACAAGAGAGGAAAGGAGATATTCAGTCCATCTGGGAAGTGGCATTCGAACGAAGGATTTACCACAGGACTGTAGCCAAGTCTCGAGACAGAAAAGACAGTCAACTGTTTATTCGGGTTGTCACTTCCTGGCTATGTATGGAGCATGATGTGCCAGCCACTGTGCTACATCTAGGGAAATACCTGTTTTCAAGAAGCTCACAGTCTAGTACAGGAGAGAAACACACGGGCAGATAATTGGAAAATGGTGTGGTGACAGAAATAAGTTCTGGGTAGAGGCACAAAGAAGGGAATGATCAGCAATGTCAAGGAAGGTTTTAAGGAAGATGTGTCACTGGGGCTGGATCTTGGACGATGAGTACAAGTTCAACAGTGCATGAATGGGCAGAGGGCATTCTAGGCAGAGGAAAGAGTAAGTGCAAAGTTATGGAGGTAGATATAAATTAGTACGTTCACAGTAGGTGGTTCAGTAGAGCTGGACTGAGGGCACGCGTAGAGGAGCCATAGAGGCTGAGACTCAGGTGTGGTGGGGAGGAAGGTGGGTCATATCACAAAGGGCTTTATACACCATAACAAGGAGTCAGGAATGGATCCTGTAGGCAAAAAGGAGCCATTGAAGGGGTCAAGAAAAGGGTAAGACATGGTTGGATTTTCGGTTTAGAAATACTAGTCTTGAAGCAATGTGGAGGAGGAATTAAGGAATCAGAATTGTTAGCTAAGAAGCTATTTCAGATACCCTGGAGAAAGGATGAGGACAGGTCTGAGCTAGAACAATGAAATTAGGGAGGATAAAGAGAAAGAGACCAAACCAGAGTGAAAGGACGAGCGGGAAGGTGAGCTGGGAAGGCCACTGGCTTCTACCTGCTTGCTATGAAGTTCCAGCTGGGACCTAGACTGGCTCCCCACCTGGCTGCACACAGAAACTGCTCCGTTATGATGCCTTGGGTCCTCTGGACCCACAGGGGCCTCAGACAATTTCTAGGGAAAAGGTAGGTCTTTCTGTCTCCTCATTCTCTTAGCTGATCCCAAGCTCCAGATCAGTGACTCCACCTCAGCCCAACTATTTCAGGTCCTTGTGTCTAATATTGGAGTTCTTTGCTCTACACGTACACACTGAAGAAACTACTGGCAGGTTCTCAGCTCTTCAGGACAAGGTGCTTTGTTGAATATGAATAGATCAGGAAGTGTAATCTTGAGATATGTGCCAGGATTCCTATTCTGTCTTAGACTGGGGCCTGGCTATGCTGAGAGAGTGAGAGAGCAGAGGAGTAAGCACAGGTGAGACACTCTGTACAAGGAGATAAGGGTTCCTCGATTTTTGGCCCAAGTCTCTCCTCAGCACCCACCTGACTGCCAGCGACCCAAATTCTGGCCTTGGCCTCTTCAGAGGTTCTTATGCTTTGTCCTGGACAAAGCTTGAGTGGACAAGGAGATCCCGCCCTCCTAGTCTCCATCCCACCCCAATTCTCAGGGGCTGAGGTTGGCTGCATGTCTGGTTGCTTCTCTAGCTCCACCCACCACCCTTCTTCATCTCGTCCTATGCCCTGAGGACCAACTTCTATGGATGGTCTCAACCAAGTTCCCTTACCTTTAGGATTCCCATTGGGTTCAACACATGGAGGACACTGGAGGACAGGAGGACAGAAGCAGTTGGGATAAATACTATCCTGGCTCCTTCTTCCTCTAATGAAGGTCACAGCTCCTAAACACAGTCATAGTCACAGCCAAGGCTCTTTCTGGGATCTGGTACGTGCTCCCTGGGGCCCACGGGTGGTAACAGCCCCCTTGCTGTACTTCACCTTCCCTTTGTAAACAGGCCCTTCATTCAACTTTCCTCAGCTGCTCCATCTGTGGACTTCTGTTTCCTGCCAGAGCCCTAACTTGCACATGAGGCATCCTCTTACAGATATGACACTGGCTGGACATAAGCTTGTTCCAGCAAGTCTGTTTGGTCCTGTCCTGCTTTGTCTATGAAGGGCCTTTCGGCATTGTATGAATAAGCGCCCTGCTCTGCTGGATTGATGGGCAGACTGTAGAGAAACCAAACAGAAATGTAATCCCATGCCCTTGTCCTGGACAGCGTCTCAGAGCTCTACTTAGATGTTCATTCCCACAGATTTGCAGAGTACTATGGCTAAAAAGAAGTTAAATTGAGACTCAGAGAATGTCACGATTGGGCAGCTGAATGATGGCTCGGATCATTCATTCATGCATTCTTATATTCAGCAGATATTTGTGGGGCACTCCCCATGCTCTAGACGCCATGCTGGGCCCCGGGTTACACTGTGGTGATGTGAAGGTGAACCGGACGCAGGATGATCAGTGGATCAATGGGGAGGTTGTTAAAATAATTCGGAAAGTGCCTTTTGGTTTTCTCTTTTGTTTTCTTTCACTAATCAAATTAGTGAAGATTTAAAAATTGATAATGTGAGCCCTGGCTGGTGTAGCTCAGTGGATTGAGCGCAGGTCTGTGAACCAGAGGAATCGCGGTTCAATTCCCAGTCAGGGCATATGCCTGGGTTGCAGGCCAGTTCCCTGCAGGCCAGTTCCCAGCAGGGGACGCACTAGAGGCAACCATACATTGATGTTTCTCTCCCTCTCTCCTTCCATTCCCCTCTAAAGAGAAATAAATAAATAAATAAATAAATAAATAAATAAATAAATAAATATTTAAAAATTGATAATGTGGATGATGGTTTAAGAAAATGGGTTAATCATTCACTGCTGACGAGACTGTGAATTGCTGTAACCTTTCTGGAAAGCTGTCTATCAATATGTATCAGCAACTTTTAAAAAGTTCATATCTTTTGACCAAATAACTGATTTTCTAGGACTCTAACCTCAGATAATTATCAGAAATTCTTAAAAATATACATGTTCAAAAACATTCATTAGTATGTTATTGATAATAGCAAAAAAGAGAAAGAAACCATCTAAGTACTAATTAAAGGGAAAATGGTTAAATATATTAAAATGCACTGAACAATAAAATACTTTAACATCATTAGAAAAAGGGTTTTGGAAGCATATCTAATGGAATTAGAAAATGCTTATGATATAGTGATAAGGGAACAAAACCCGGATCCGAATGGAATGCAGTGTACTGGATTAGAGCCTGGAACAGAAGAAGGGCATCCGTAGAAAAATCTGGGGAAATCCAAAGTCTGTGATTTAGCTGGGGGTTTAATAGTTTATATCATAACGCTGCAGCAATGTTAATTTCTCAGTTTTGGTAAAGGTACTACAGTGATATAAGGTGTTAACCTTAGGGGAAGCTGGGTGAGGGATACGCAGAAACTGTATAATACCTTTGTGATTCTTCTGTAAATCTATAGCTAACATTTCTTGAGAATTACTACATGTCCGACATTGTACTAAGCACCTGCCTTACAATATTTCATTTAATCCACTCTACTATCCTATAAAGTAGATACTATTATAGCCTGTGTTGCAGATGAGAAAACAGAGGTTCAAAATCATACAGTTTTTAAGTTGTAGAGCCAGGGTTCAAATGAAAATAGTCTTGATTTTAAGGTCTGTGCTTTGTCAATTTTGCATTGAAAAAAGATACTTAATAATAGTTATCTCTGGGAGGTGGGATCATGTTTTTTTCTTCCTCTGCCCCCTTGGGGGTGGTTGTGGGAAGAGAAAAGATCGGGGGGGAAATGGATAGGACTTGCTGTCTGATTAGGTATGGGTGATAACTAAAGTCGAGAATCGAGGATAATGGTAAACTTCAGTGCTACTTCTAGAAGCATGGAGGTTAGGAGAGGAGCCAGTTTTGGAGGGGGTTTTGGGGGCGGAGATGGCGACTTGAGCTTCTGCTCTGCTCAGACAGAGGGACAGGGAGATATCTGCTGTTCCATGAAAGCCTGGGTGCTGGGTCTGGGCCTGTCTCAGAGTCCCCATGGTTCTGGGAACCATGGCTCAACTGTGCCACCACGTGACTAGGAGAAAGCACACATTTGGGGGTGTGTGTGGGGGGATGAGATGAATAGGGGTGAGGAGAGCATCGTAGGGAGTAGTATAGGCCAGAGAACTCCCTGAGCTTCTCCACCGAGTTGCAGTTGGCCACTCACAGGCTCGAGACTAGAGGGGTTACATGGCATGTTCATTCATAGCCTGGCTGTGTAATATTTCAGTACAGCTCCTGGGGCCTGACCTTGGAGCCAGGACCAGGTGGAGAATGAATCTGCGGCAAGTCCTGCGTGCGTAGGCACGACTTTGCTCTCTGGAGAGGTTCTTACGTCTAAGGGTGGAAAAAAATCAACCTTTCCACATATCTTTAGAATCTTGGGCTTTCCTGATTCCCCCATTTCTTCTTCCTCCCATCAGATATTCATGGATGACAAGCCTTCAGAGTCTCCCTGTTCACCCAGGGGAGGAGCTTTGCCCTGTCATCCGAGTCCCGGCGACTGAATGCTCCCAGAACGTTGTGAGACCATGGGCAATTTCCTGGCACTCGATGGCCTTCCCAGTTAACACACCTCAAGTTTGGCACACAGTGGGTTCCCCGAGGGGGTGTCCCCCTAATCTCAGATATCTCCACCCCACACCTACCTCATTTAGCTGTTGGAGATGTCAGACCTGGGCCACCTCTCCAATGCCCCCTGGGCCTTCTGGCCTTGACAAGGGGATCTCAGAGGAATTCTAGTCGGCAGTCAGTCAGGAGGGCTCAGGCCTGACTTTTGCTCTCTTCTTGATTCATTTGCTTTTTTTCTATCTCTCTGTACAATTGGGCCTTAGGACTTGAAGCCCTCCCAGGCTTTCCTCCCATGGGGGAGAGACTCCAAGCTTCTCAGTTTGGCTCCAGGTACCTGCAGAGCTGCAGCCTGAGGACAAGGCTCCTCTGGTGGCTTGGAACCCTTGCTGCTTCTGCCTTTGGAGGTTGGACAGATGGAGCCCAGGCATAGGATAAATAAACCAATTAAATCTGAGAAAACAATGTCCTGCTACTTCTCCGTACAGTCATTGCCCACCCCTTTACTTAGGGCAAAGGTGGGTCTGTCTGCAAGCTAAGAGGCTGGTGTGGGGACTGTCCATGGCTGGAGACCCCCTCCTTCAGGCTGGCTCCTGCAGCTTGGCATGTTTTCCTAACGTGGCGAACACATGCTCTCTCTGGAGGAACATTGTTTTCCCTCTGTGGTCCTTCAGTCACACTAGAGGGGAGGAGTAAGAAGAGACTGAGAGAGGAAGGGGAAGGGGTTGCTAGATTAGGGAGGCTCAACTGGGAGGGATGACAGATGAAGCTGGTGAAGCTTGGGGGAGAGACAGGGCATTCCAACACTCAGGAACCCGAGGTGGGTGAATACCTCATCCCACTGGACACGGGGGATCAATCTAGTAACAGTGTGATACAAGAGAGAGATTATCGCCCTTGGAATCTGGCCCTTTGAGAATTACATAAAAGGTGGAGAGAGGAAAGTCCTGCTTCTAGATGAAGCTTCCTTGGCTATGCTCTGCCTCCTTTACTAAATTTGACCCATGGTTCGCAACCATTCACAGAGAGCATTCACCTAAGACACTGTGTGCTAGGTGCTGGGGCCAGTGAAACAAATCTAATGCTGCCCAGATGGGGCAGATGGCCACGGATACTGAACATTACAAGGGTGTATCATAGCCGTACTGATAGTGGCATGAACAAAGTGCTTAGAAGGGCTGGAAAGAAGGGCTCATTTATGTCCAGTAACACTGGGAAGACTTTAGAAAGGAGAGGACTTCTTGAGCTGAGCCTTGAAGAATGACCTGGAGTGTAACAAATGAATGAAGGAGTATGTGTGTCGGGGGTGTGGGGTGTGGGTGGAGGAGAGCTTGCTGGGTAAAGGGAATAGTGTATGCAAATGCTTGGAGGTGTTAGAGAGCTTGGATATTAACCTGGGGAGTAATACGAAGCTGTTGGAGGATTTGGGGCAGGTATGAGAGTAGCATTTTAGCAGATGGAGCTAGCAACAGGGAGAAGGATAGGGGGTAGAGAGAAAGCCTGGGTGGCAAACACCAATTGAAGGGTGTTTAGATAATGTAAGTGAGGCGTATTGAGAGCCTGAACTAAGTCAGCATTAGGGGCTGGAGAAAAGGGGACTTACATAAAAGATGGTAAAGAATCTATTGACTGATGGACTTAGTGACTTGATGGGTCACGAGGGATCAGGGGCCAAGGCAGAAGAGAGTAAGGATGCCTAGGTTTCTGGCTTGGGCACCTGGGAGGAGTGCAGTGCTCTTCATGCTGAGAGAGAAATAAAGAAAAGAGAACCAGTGGTGTGTGTATGTCTGTGTGTGTCAAGGTGTAAAAATGGCCGTGTTAAGATTGAGGTTTTGCGCAGGTGGAGATATATTTAGTATGCAGTGGGTACACGGGTCTATACCAAAGATTACTTTAAGATTTCATGACTAGGTAATTGAAAGGACGATAATGTCATCAACAGAAATAAGGACCACTGAAGGTGAATTATGATGGGGGGCGGGCTAGATGATGGATTCAGTTTTGCGATGTCTATGGGAGACAGCACAAGATATTCACCAGGCAGTTGAAAAAATGGGATCAGAGCCGTAAGAGGTCAGATTTGGAGTTTTATATTCAGGAGTCCTTCTAAATAAAGATGATAGCTGCAGCCGCAGGAATGGATGAGATCATCAGATTAAAGTGTGCACCGAGAGAGAAGCGGGTCAAAGACAGACACTGGAAAACACCTACTTTTATTTAGGGTGGGAGGAGGGTGAAGAGGCAGAGGAGGAGCTGTCTGCAAGGAGAACGAGGAGTGTGGTACCAGAGAGAGAAGATGGTTTCCAAATAGGTGGCCCACAAGTTAGCCGAAGAGATGCTGAGAAGGGCGAGGACTCATACAGATTTGGGGATTTGGATTAATGACCTTTAAGAGAACAGATTCAATAAAGAGGTAGGATGGTGGCAGAAATGAGCCAGCGGTGCAAAGTAGAGGTGGTTAAATATAAATAAACCTTTGAGCAGTGAGGCAGCGAAGGGGACAGAAGCTCAAGGGGTGATGAAGGTTTATACAGTTTCTAAAATGGGGAAAACTTTGCCCAGTCGTATTTATGTGACATATGCGGGGACACATCTTCACTGCAGCTGTGTCACATTGTCAGCAATGCCCTTCCTCTGTGCTGGAGCCTCTTGTGCTCAGAAATCCCCTGGTCCAGCGTGCCAGTGACCTTGGATAAACAAACCGATCAAATCTGAGAAAACATACCCTCCAACCTGTGACACTCATGAATACCTTGACTCTTTCCTGATTTATTTTAGCCCTGACTCCTTCTCTTCCTTTCCCAAACATTTATTGAACACCTATTAAATGTCGTTTGCATTAGGTAGTAAAATATAGGAGGAGTCTGGAGAGGCTACTGTAGGAATGTTATGGCTTAAACTAGGCCGGAGCAGCAGAGGAGAGTGGATCTGAGAGACCTGTTTGAGGTAGAGACTCCAGGGCTTTGGGTCAGACTGGAAGCGTGCTGAGGGGGCTGAAGGGGCAGAGCTGCCTCAGAAGTCCCAGTTTCGGGGTTGCAGTGAGTGATTGGGGGTGACCTCCGAGGCCTCTCTTGCCTGCTCATAGCGGGAGCTGGGTGTGTCAACGATTCTGAAGCAAGCACTCCATCTCGGGGTAACATGATCCTGTAACGCAGGGCTCCTCTGATGTGGACTGCTTGCCTTTTACAGCATTAGGGGAGCAACATTTCATGGAAAATTCAATAAATCCCCCTGTACAGCCAGACGTCTGTAAACAATGGCTTCCAAATTCAATCAGGCTGGGGACCCGCAGCAGCATTTATGAGCTCTAACGTGGAATATTATATAGGGGAGTGAGTAGCAGGGGGCTGGGGGAAGGGACTTCCTGGAAGATGAAAGCTCTTGTGTAGATCCTGATCCCCGACCCTTAAAGTACCAGTGACTCTCCAGGTAGAGGTCCCGGCCATGGGGCCACTGAGCCCGGGTTCTGGGCCTTTGGTACTGGCTGTGACGAGGCTGCATGGTCAGAACAACCAAGGCCGAGCAAGGGTGAGCTCTCCAGTTCCTCCCACAACTGCATGAGATGCCCATCCGGTCATGCGCATGAGCCATCAGGGCGTGCTCACCACCTCTGTCACATGTGAAGGCACTACTGCTGTCAGATCTCCTTGCTATGAACCTTTCACCCCTTCGGTTCTATGGCCGGGCTAAGAGCTTCTGAGAACTAGTTCCTGGCTTTCCCAAGTTCGGGTTGTTCCTCCCCTCGTACAGAAAGATTTGCAGTGAGGTAGGGGCAAGGACAGGGACTGTAAGGACAGGGACTGATGAAGAGGTTGCGACATGCTCTTTTACCAAGGCTCACGGGTCTCACCCACTCTTCTGTACCCTCCTAGATTTCTCTCTCCTTTGCCCTTTTAACACCTCGACACAGGCACTCTGGCCAGCTCTCTCAGCCTCTGCCTCCTCCACAGTTGCCCTTGAGCGCTCTGGCATGCTTCCTCCAGCAAACAAATATGGCGCATAATGGGGCAGAAGAAAGAATAAAGACTCTGGATCCGAATCCAGTTCTCATCATTTACAAGCAATGGGTCTTGGATAAGTCACGTACTCCTCTGAACTTCAGTGACCTTATCCGTACAGCGAGGAGAAAATGAACTGCCTTGCAGAGTGCCTGTGAAGATGAAATGGACAATGTGTATACAGTGCCTGCTGTCCTGGCCTAGAATTGGCACGTAATACATCCCAGCTTCCTTCTCCACGTTTCTTCTCCTCCTCTTTAACTTCCCTTTAATGAAGCTCCTGTTACTCATCAGAAACTGCCCTCCTCCAATGAAAGGGCCCGGATATTCCCTCAGCTCTTTTGCACACCTCCCAGCACCCTTCTGTGACTGGCTTTCTCATGCAGGCCTGATTTGAATCCAACAGGAAGGGCATCAATGACCACAAGAGGCCAGACCACACTTAAAAGTGCATGGGAAGGGTGCCTTAACTCTAAGGCACCTTTCTTAGAGACCTGACAGGTAAACTTCACAGGGGGCAGGGATTTTTGCCTGCTTTGTCTATGGGTCTGTCCCCAGGGTCCAGAGCAGTGCTTGACACTCAGTAACTGTTCAATCAGTATTTCTTGAGTGAATTAATTACTTTAGTTTCTCTCACCATTTTTCCTGTGGTTTTTCTCCAGTCCCAGAGGGAGGATGCAGAGTATGCCTTTTAGAAAAACAAACCACACATTCTCCAGAAAGTCAGGAATCTTCTATTCCCTCTAAATGTCCTTTGAACTTTGGCCAGACTGCCCGCGTGGAGCGGGTGGGAAGCACCGTCAGGGAAGACTGTCCTTGCAACTCACTGCTAGAGACATGCATTTTGTGAGGGTGAGGGGAAGGGATGACTCTTGCAGGCAAGGTTTTACGAAGACTCTTGGCTATCCACTTAGCCCTTGGAGAGAGTGGAGATAGAATTCTGTGAACGTGAACTGGACAGGCACTTCCTCCCTCTCTGAGGACAGTCCTGTAGGATCTCTGCCTGGTCAATCTGAAAACGCAGGGAGGAGAAGGTTGGCGATCCCTGAACAATACTTAGTAACATTTATAAAGGGTTATCACGTGCCAGACTCTGCACTCAGCACTTAGTGCACTAACTCACTTAAACCTCACACTGCCATAATATGTGGAAGGTACTAGTATTGCTCTATTTTACCTATAAGAAGGCTGAGGCTTCAAGAGGTTAAACAACATGTCGAGTCCTTGGGGCCAAGAAGAGGAGGAACAGGGCAGGATCCAGGTCTGTCTGACTGTGGAGTGTGAGCCATTAACCTCCTTACTCTGCGGCCTCAGAAAAAGGGTGATGGAGAGTGGTCCTTGGCTTGAATAATTCTGCACTCTCTATCTGCTCCTCTCTATGCCACGCACTCTCCATCTGCCCCTGCTCTGTTCTACCCCATCTCCACCTCCAGTTTACATGGGGCAACTGAAATTGTCTGAGAGAGGTTATCTCCTCTGGACCTCCAGACCTCCTGCTGGACAGTCCCTGGGGAAGGTGGGGTGGGGCCAGGGAGAGCTGCTGTTCCCTGACCCCAGCTACAGATACAAGTGGGACACCGAGCTGCCCAGCTGGGAGCAGCCCCAGCCAACTGGGCACACTTGCAAGAGCCTGCTCTTCAGTCTCAGGCTTGAGATATGCTGCTTGCTCCACTACTTCCAACTGCCCAGTAATCCCACCCATCTGGAGGGAGATCCTTTAGGATCAGAGCCAATGTTGACCTTTCGGTTTTCCATTTGGCCAGAGCCGAGAGGGGTCCAAGGAGACAAATCTCAGGAGTATCTCCCCCAACAGCCAGATACCCAGCTTCTGGGGCTCTGGAATTTACTCCCGAGGTAGTCACACAACATCCTTTTCCCCCCAAATATTCAAAATATGATGCTATGTCCCCTGAACACCCCAGTCACGTACCCATGTCCATGCACACGCGGCGTCCACTTCGGTGACCAGCTTGGTCTGTGCTCCAGCTTGTTTTCTCTCCCTCTCTCTAACTCCCCCTCCCTCTCTCTCTCATTCTCCCTGCTAGCTGCTGTAAGGATCAGTCCCCAAAGAAAAATGCCCAATTTGTCATGTCATGTCCAGCTGTTAACCTCCCGTCGGTAAGCCATGGGGAAGACTTACTTTCTCCTATTTATTTATTTGCCACTTGGACAATAGAAGGCCCCAGGCCTGCTGAGTTCTCCATAATAAAGCCACCAACGATCTCCCCCATCACCCCTCCCCTCCCCCCACCCCCATGTCAACAACACTAGCCAACCTGCAGGTGTCACTGGGCATTAACCCCGGGCTTAACTCAGGCTCTGCTGAACCACAGGGAAGGGGGAGGGGTAGCAAGCAAAGGTGGGGGGTCTGACGGGGAGGTCTCTGCACAAAGAGGAAGGCCTGGGGATGGGCTGGCTCATAACCATCCCTCCGGAAAGCTCACTGTGCTGAGGCTGGGGGAGGGAGGGAGGGATCAACCAAATAATGCAGCCCCTTCTTCCCAGACTCCCAACTGGTCTCCAGGCAGAGCTTTGGCCAGCCGGTGGCAGGCGCCTGGCTCACCGCACCTAGCAACACTGCTGAGAGACGAGGCCTCCAGGAATGAGGCCCAGCACGGCTGGCCTGGCCCAGCGCAGGCTTGGGAGGGGCTGGGGTACAGTGAGAGGCTCAGACTCTCCCATCTGCAGGCGCCTCAGGGTGCCCCTACTTTTTCTAGCTCTCCCTTGCTCCCATCTCCAAGCTTGTTTGGCCCCATCCAATTTGCCAAAGGAGAACCATTGCTCAAGAGAAACTGCTAGCAATGCCCCAGGCTCCCGGCTCTCCTAGGGATTAAATGAGAGGTGGGGGGCAGGGTAAAGGGATGGGTTGCTCTTTAGTCATTGGCCCTTCCTTCTGTTCAGATGTCAGAGTGAGTTAAGGAACACACTGAAGGGCAGCCCCCAAGGCCTTTCATGTGGGGCTCCCAGCCCCATGTATCAATAGCACCATCTTCTCTTCCCGGGAGCCTAGCCTGCCCTGGGACAAACTGTGGAAGGGACAGCACAGATTAGGATTAGCTGGGACTGTGCTCTGAAGACTTTTCTGCAGTAGTCCCTTCTTCTTCCCTGTCCCAAGGGGCAACCTGCAGTACAGAGGAATTAGCAGGGCATTTTCCAAGGTTAGTCCCTCAAGGCTCGGTTTGCAACCTACCACTGACTGTGTCCTCAGAGGCCACGACTTTGGACCAGGCGCACCCAGATACAAGTGAAAGCCCTGGTCAGCTCCTGCCTAGAGAGGCAACTTTGTTAACAGTCTGTTCCACTGGAGGAGCTTACTATGAGCTGAATCAGAATGGAAACAACTAGGAAAAATGATGATTACTGTAACATTGCCTTGAGGGTTCCCCAGGGTCTGCACTGGGACCCACTCTATTCCTTGCTCAGTGCTGCCATCTTTTGTATGGTGAGCAGCCAGAGAGACTCTTGGGCCTGGAGGATGAGAACGAAGACAGAGGTCAAGGATCAGGGGGAAAAGGCAGAACTGCTGATCAGGATGAGTTAGATCAAGCCCAGACTCTCTTGTAGCACAGGCCCTGGTTGCCTCTGGGAGGGAAGCAAGGACCACACTCTAGCCAGGGACTTCATCAGCTAAAACTTTTGTTAAGAGGAATTTCTCAAGATTTCATTTTATAAAATCACCTTTATCCAGGAGAGGCAAAGTGAGAGGGATGCTAACAGCTGCAAGGGTCCAGAGTGAGGCGACCAGAATGGGAAAGTGCCTGAGCGAACCGGAAATGCTCAGATCATTGCACAGTGTGAGAAGCACTTGAGCCTGTCTAGAACTGTTCCACTGTGCCCCGGGGCTGCTTTGGAAAAGAACACCTTCCAGTAGGGACTTGGTAGTGGCCTGTCCAGACAGAAAGGGGAAGTTTCTATGGTGGGCAGAAGATGGGACTATGAAATAGGTCTCTGAGCAACCTTCCAATTAGTGGTCAAAAGTTACAATTTAGAGACTTCATGATGCTAGCTAGGAGACAATGTGTGCAGAGGAAAAAATGCAGACAATGACAGGAGATGGACTTGGATTTTAATCCCAGCTCAGTCAGTTACCAGCTGTGTGACTTCGGACAAGTTTCCTGACTCTCTGAGATTCAGTTTCTTCTTCCATAGAATGAGCAGTTGCTAGGAAAATTAAGTGAAATAATCTAAGTGAAAACACCTAGAATAGTGCCTGGCATATATATGGCAAATGTTAATAACTCTCCCTTCCTTGTCTCAACTTACTTGGTTCAGTCTCTGCCTCGACAAGAAATCCCGATTTGTTGTATCTCATGGCCACCACACCAGGGGGAGATGTGTTAAGGGCCCCTACCCACAGCACGGGGCCCGACTGCTCAGCGTTGGGCCGTTTCCCTCCCCACTTCCACAGTCTGCAGGGCTGGGTGGAGACACTGCGGTGGCTGGTTTGTGTGGGAGGCATGTATACATTTCTTATCTGGCCTGAATAGCAGGCATTAAAATGCATTTTGGTTCACCCAGGACAATAAAGAAAAAAAAGGAAGCTTTAAGTCACTAATAAAAATCAAATGTAGGCAGTTTGCAGGAGTGATCAGCTCGGAGCTTTGCTGTTCTCTTGTTAAGGGTCTGGAGCCATAAATAACTTCCCCATAAGAAGGCAGAGGCAAGGGGGAGTGAGTGAGAGGGAACGCAACAACACAAAATTTTTCATTTTTCTCCATAAATCATTTCAGCGTGCGATAATATTTGTTTTTTCTAATGAGTCTCTTGTGATCCATTCCAGGAGCTAACATCAGGGCCTGTCAGGGGGTGATGTGTGGTACAGTTCAACGCTTTACAAAAACTGCCTGCTACACAGATTTTTTTTCCCCTCTCTTCCTTATGCTAAGTATTCATGAAGCCCATTATTCTGTGCTCATGCTTTGCAGATTCTTCCTTTCTGATCTTTCCCCTTTGGGCAGCAACTGCCCTGCTCTCTCTTCTGTCCGCCTGTATGGTAGGGCTTTGCTGCAGCCTGGGAGAGCAATGTGGGCGGTGGGACGGGAAGGTGGCTCAGAGGAATCCTTGGGAGGCCATCAGGTGCAGTCTTTGAGCTCGGATGCGTAGGGGAAGTCTTCTCCAAAGTTCAGCTGATGCTGGTGTGGGAGAATATCTGTAACAGCTGGATTTCTCATGGCCAACTGTGATGGACCCTATCACACTGGGCAAGAGCACCTGTCAAGCAGAAAGTGCCCCCAAAGAGCTGGCAGGTTAAATCCAGGCCAGATTCATAAGAAAGATTGTGCTTACCATGCTAAAGAGCTTGGAGCTCCTCCTATAGCAAAGGAAGTCAATAAAGTATTTCACAAAGAATCAGATTTGCATTATAGACTCTTCTGCATGATCTGTGTGGAGAATAGATAGAGGCAAGGTGCAGATTAGAGGGAACAAGGAGTGAGGTGGGAATCAGAAAATTTTGGAAGTGTGTTGCAGTGATACGGATAAAAAAGGATAAGGAAGTAGATTCAGAAATGAGGGATTTTTAGGAGAGCCTAGTAAAGCCCTACTTATCCTTTAGGACTGATTTTTGTGTTCCTTTTTTTCTGTGAAATCATTCCCACCCTCTCCAGGTTGGCTCATTCACTCCTCTTGGCTCCTATTATATCTTTTCCATATTTCCCCTCTCTGCAGGCACTCAGCACATTGTACGGATGACTATTAGCCTGAGCTCCTTGAGGGTAGGGACCATGCTACATGAATGGTTGTACCTTACCATCTAATATGGTATATGGCACACCGAATTGCTCAGAGGTAGTTAAAGAAGCATACAAACAAATAACAAGAAGAGGAAAGACAGAACTATAGGTAGGGAGCTGTGGGGCTCAGGGGGAGGTGAAAGAGCAGGAGCCACCCAAGGAGCCTGGGAAGGAGTGCTCAGAGTTATAGGAAGGATCTTCCTATAACGTGATGTGCTCATGGCAAGTCATGGGAATAGAGCTTTTTAAGAAGAAGAAGGCAATGCTTTTTGGTTCCAAAAGCAAAAGTAATATTAGATAAGATACAGACAGAACTGTGTTCACGGGATTTGGCTATTCAGAGGTTGTTACTGATCTTTGTGAAAGCAGTTTAATTGGAGTTGCTGAGGGCAGAAGCCAGTCCAGCCAAGTTCACTTCTGGATGGGAAGTAAGAAAGTGTAGCTTCAAGAAATGTAGCTAAGAAGGGAAAGAGAAAAATAGGGGCAGCTTCAGGGGAAAATACAGGATGAAGGGAAGATATTCTCAGGGAGGAAGGTGGTTTAAAAAACGTTTACACAGGGTACACCAGACAGAAAAGAGAAGGTGGAGGAGGAGACACAGGAGAAAGATGGGCAGATCCAGAGCTGGCTGGATAGTCGTACCCAAAGAATATTGATCTGCATTTGAAAAAGAGGTCTCCAGCGACATGGACAGGATTTTGTCCTTTACCCTGTTCAGCATTTTTATCAACAACCTGGAGCCATAAACGTTATGGCTGACAAGTTCGCAGTGAGACAGGCTAGGGACAGCCAACAAGATGGAACACAGGATTCAAAACTCACTCCCACAGTTGGAGTGCAAGTGAAATTTAACAGGAAACAGTGACTGTTCCACAGGTAGGCTAAAAAAATACATAAATTCTGGAAGTATGGGTTGTAGGAGCTAGTCTTGAGAAGAACTCACGGGAAGGCCTGGGAGTTCTGTGTGAACGTACATTTGCCAAAAGACTCCGAAAACTTGAGCCACGTTAGCAGAAGCACAGCATCTGAAACAAAGGAGGGCTGGTCGCACCAGGGGTGCCGAGGGGGCGTTCTGCTGTGACTGGGGCTCCACACTGTTTGGGGGACATAGGCAACTCGGGCAGGTTTGATCAGAACAGAAAAATGTCTGGAATCAAGACTTGTGGTCACTGATTCGAGAAGCTGAAGAAAAAAACCACCGGAGAAATGTGATGGGAATTCTTAAGTACCTGCCGTTGTAGTTTATAGTAAAGAGGATAGATTTCCTCTGAAGAGATTCAAAGGGTAGAGCTTTAATCCCAGGGTGAAAATTAAATAAAGGCAACTTTCAGTTCAGTATGAGGTAAAACGCCTATGGATTCCCCCCTCTGCATGGGTTCTAGGATTCCTAAAACTAAATATAAATGTTGTATATAAGTGAATATGTATGGGGTTCATGACTTTCAACAAATTGTTAAAGAGTCTGTCTCTCTTACACACACACGCACACACATATACACTAAGGATCACAGAAAAAGGGAGAATTTTTTTCAGCGATGGCAATTGGAATGGAAGGATAGCTTCAGGAGGAGCAGGTTTCTATTACTGAGTATGTTCAGATAGAGGCAGAAAGACCTAGTTAAGCCTCTACTGAGTTTGGAGGTCTGATTCGGGAAGAGGTTGGCTTTAGACCATGCACAGAAGGGTGTGTGTGTGTGTGCGTCTGTGCAGAGGGGTAGAGAGAGCGAGATAGATAGATAGATAAAGGAGAAGGCAAGACAGAGGTAGTGAGATAAACACTGTCATGGGCCGTTTCCATCATGTACTCACAAGAGCATAATAAAGCCCTTGTAATATACTAGAACTTGTGTGGTCCCGGGGCCTAATTTGCATACTAATTACTGAGTGCAAATGGGACCGAGGGGTAGGGAGGGAGGGTGGGGGAGGCATGCAGGGAGCGAGAGGCCTGGACTGTTTGCTCTGCCATTTCATATCATGCTAACAAGCTAATCCGGCGTGCAGTTAGCTCCTGATATATAACTGCTCATTAGTATTATAATAAAGTACATGAAACAACCATAAAACGTTATATACTGCACAAGTGTTGTTTTCTTGCCAATTATCTGCAGGCGGATTTATCACCACAGTTGTTTCGAATTCCCCTTGGTGAGGTTTGGGCGGAATAAAGAAAGGTGTCGGTGGCGGCAGCAGCAGAGGGGGGCCTTTTCAAGGGGCAGACCATGTGTTTTCTTAAGTAGCACTTACTGATGCGCCATTTCATGAGAGTGAAGCAACGAGATCCCATCCTTCCCCATCTCGGCAGCTTAGGAGGGAAGCAAGGAGGGTGAGAGCTGGGAAAGCTGCAGGCCTCCAGTTCTGGGACCCAGAGGACCGGGCCCACAGTCCTTTGCACATAGGCCTATTTCAATCCCATGGCCCGTTTAGTGAGATTTGGCAAATCTGCATCACTTGCTCTCCAACCGTCCAAAAGAGCCACTCAAGTAACCCAGTTCAAAGCGACACTGACCCCCAAAGCACTTATAGAATGAGTTCTAGTGAAGGCAGCCTTGTTCTGGGAAGGTGTTCTGATCAGTGGTTCTTGCAGAGTTCCTTTCTGCCCTCCGGGTATTCTCACAACCCAGCCTCCACAACACTCCCCCAACCCCCAATCGCTGCCCTCAGTGCTCTGGGAAAAGCTAAGAGTAAGTGGGGGGTGCTCCAATTTTTCCAGACAGTCTGTGGCCCAAGCCACACCTCTTAAGGTCACTCACTCTATTCCACCATCACCAGCAACTACAGGACAGTGCTGGGTGTGGGAAACAGAGAAGGCCCCCTGCTTAATTTTTCTAGGTTTGATTTTAAGAGCCTCCTTACTTAGTGATGAAGCAGGAAGAGGCTTCAGGGCCCTAATCACACTTCTTCACCCCTTCTCACTCCTCCCCAGGCCGAAGGAGAATCTGCAGAGTTCTCACTAAATTCTCCTAGCAAGGTCTCTGGAACCACCCACACCAGCAGCATCTGGCCCACTCGCTGCAGCCTCGCTGTCAGGAATGGGCCACAGGTCAAAGAAACTGATTCTTGAAAGACAACTTTTTGACCAGAAGCCTTAACTAGGCCCCATACATCCTCCCAGACCTGTAAGGAAACGTCAACGTTCGTAGTTTCCAGCAGTGTGATAGCACCGTGAATCAATCTGCCTTGCTCTGTACTGTCTCGGTGTACCAGAGGATGCATACAGGTATCAAGAAATGGCTGTTAACGTCAAAGGCTGGAGATGTACCCCAAACAGCTACACTCCCTTCAGTGATGCGTAGTGGATCTGCTAATTCACAAATTAAGTTCAGACATCTGTTCTAGCTTCTTCCAAAGAACCCTAACGGTAAACAAGGCAAGGCAATACCAGTAGGAATTCCACAAATTTCTCAGAAGCAGGGTCTCCTGAAGGGAGAATATATCAGGAGTCCCTTCCCGCCTGGAGGGAAGGCAATATGATGAAGCTGTCCCCTCTATGCCACCCCCGGCCTCTGAAGCCAGCTCTCCTTCTCCTAACAAGAGGAGATGCTGCAAACTACCTCAAGTCATGTACAATCTGGACAACTCAATAGCTCACCTCCCCGCTCCTCTGAATAACATCTCCACTTGAAAACTTAATAATATGTCATAACTTTCTGCTCTGGGTATATTGCTTCTTGTCTTAATTCTCTACACCCTTTAAATGTCTGTCTGAACCAGCATGCTTTGATGAAAAGGAGGATCACAGTTCTCTCTCATATGCAATTCCAAGTTTTATTATTTGGTTATCATGATGACAACCACGATGATGATGATGATGAAGGCTATCATATAAGAAATGACTGCCCTTTTCTGATACTTGATAATGCCCAAATCTAAAGAAAGAATGGTGGGCCAAAGGGAGATTCATGTTTCGAAACCAGACTAAATACTGTGCTCTGGCAGAGCCCAACAGTAAATAAATGGTATTTGAGATTTAGATGCAATTGTTATGTGAACTGACTAAAGCATCAAGTTCAAGCTCTTCAGCAGAGGCTACAAAATCTTCGGTGAACTGGAGCCTGCCTCCCTCTGGGGGCCTCATCTCCTGTGTTCTGTGCCTCACCCTACGCCCTGCAATGCTGTGCTGGGTTTAATTCCCGCTAACAGAGGATGCTTTCTTGTTCCTCTTTGCTTTTGCTCATTCTGATCCCCCTGCCCGTAGACCCACTGCTCACTCCTTATAACGTGGGTTGGACATCACTTCCTGTGGGAGCCTTTTCTTATACTCCGCCCTAGACTGATGTAGGTGACACTCACTGTGCCTGTACTCACCTCTGTCACAGTGTCAGTCAGTAGCTTTTGAACTTCTTCGGAGCAGGTATCTTGTTCTTCGCAGTCCAGCACCCTGTATAGAGCCTGGCTGAGACCCAGCACTTAATACATGTTTTTATTTATTGCACAGTTTGAGAGAATCGACTTGGACTGAGCCTTTGAACTCATACCAATACACCGAACCAGAGCCTTCAGCAAACTTTGATTTACTCTCCAGGCAACAACCACTAATCCGGCACGTGTCAGGCACTCAGAGGCAGGCCATCCCTTCCATAACCAGAGACATGGGCCATCCCCTGCTTCTGTGAGGTGCAGATCCAGGGACAGCTCCACCATGGCTTAGCCCCATCAAGCCCTGCAGGCCACCAGCCCCATTCCCCCAGGATTTTGGAGCTCCCTTCTTCCTCCCTAGCTGTGGTGGTTGGGTCTTCAGGGGGTGGTACAATGGAAAGCCCAGGAGCTTCCTCTGCTTTGGGCTGTTTTCATTTGCAAGCAACTTAGGTGGATGGCAGCTGGGCTGCTGATGTCTTTCGTAGGATGGTTGTAAGAATTAACTGAGGTGATCCTGTCAATGCTCTTACCACTGTGTTAGTCACATAAGAAATACTCAAGTGATACTGTCCAATTCCTTCTTCCCAATTGAAAGGCACACTGTTATAATTAAAAAACAAAACAAAACAGCCCTGGCTGGTGTAGCTCAGTGGATTGGGTACCAGCCTGCGAACCAAAGGGTCACCGGTTTGATTCCCAGTCAGGGCACATGCCTGGGTTTCGGGACAGGTCCCCAGTTGGGGGAGCATGAGAGGCAGCCACACATTGATGTTTCTCTCTCATTCTCCCCCTTTTCTCCTCTCTCTAAAAAATAAATAAAATCTTTAAAAAATGTAAAAACAAAACAAAACATGGGCTTTGAAGTCAATACGATTCTCCCTCATAAGCTATGCAACCTTGGGAAAATCGCTTACTTTTCTTGCTTTGGTTTTTCTATCTGTAAAATGGAAATAATAATGCCCACCCACAATTTTAATAAGGAATATTTGATAAAAGATATCAATACATGCCTACCTTAAGTGTCTACCCCTAATATATAGAAGGGGCTCAATAAATAGTAGCAGATAATAAAAATGATAACAAATGTAAGGGTCTGAATATGGACGTAAAAAGTCCAACAGCATAAGAACATGATGAAAGAGACATGACTCAGCAGTGAAAAGAGTTTGGGGTCTTAGCTGATTATAAGCTCAATATGAGTCAGCAGCTAATGTGATATTCAGCTGCATTCATGAAACAGTGACAGACTCATCTGGCTCAGCCCTCATTCAGGGCCCTTGGGCAGAGCAGGACTGGGCACCACCCTTTGAGAGCACAAAATAACAGTATATGTGAAGGCCTATTGTAAACTGGAGAGCTTTACATGTGTAAAGCACTATTATGAATCATCAGCAGCACAATAATAACTGAGATAGAGATCATCTGTACTGACTTCAGACGGGGATAATCAGCTGCCAGGGAGGATGGAGGGAGACTCAACCCATAGAAAGAGTGGGAGTCACCAGTTGGTGAAAATGAGGCTTATAAAGGGCTGATGCGGACAGAGGGAGCTGAGCCCTGTGTGTCCCCCATGAGAGAAACCAAGCACTGAGAGTGAAAGTTGAAGCTAACTTAGGCTGATCATAAGATATGGGCTCATTTTAAGGGAAGTGTTTTCTAACAATCAGAGATATCAAACCACTGCTGCTTTGAAAACCAGTGAGCCCCTCCTCATGAGAGGAATTCAAGCAGAGACTGGATAATGGTAATTGGTCCTAACAGGGAATTCGAACATGGAGTTTGGGGTCAGAGCCCTTCCGATCTTGGAATGTCATGGCTAGAGGGGCTCTCTTTCTCCTGTTCTCAGGCATCAAAGGACAGGGAAGAGTCAGAAACCCTCAGTTTAATCACTCAGCCGGTATTCATGAAGCATCTACTACACTCCAGGCATTGTGCTAGGTGCTGAGAAAATAAGCAAAAGTAAGGAAAAGACTTTTGGCTTTGAGCTCTTACAGTCAGTCTAATGGAATTAACCACTATAAGGTCTGACCACGTGCTTTGCGCACACATCAGCGGGCATAAGTACGTGCTTGAAACAGGGAGAGTCCTCGAGCTGAGTTTTGGAGGCTACTCTTACTAGATGGAAAAGGGAAGTAAGAACACCGCAGATAGACAGGCTCTGATGTGCAAAGCCACGGAGCTGAGCAAAGGCAGGTATGTTTAGGGAAAGATGGGGGTATGGGATACAGGACTGAGGAAGCAGGTTGGGGTTGGACTATGAAGCACTTAGTGCAACCCACTGAGGACACTGAATATACCTTGAGGATTACAGGACACCTGGGAGGAGTCTAAGAAGAGTGACATACGATCACACCTGTGTTTTTGCAAGATCACTGACAGAGGATGTAAGAGGGGACTGAAGTAGAAGGAAGGTGGTGGGAAGTATAAGTACAACCATTGAAGGACAATCGGTGACTATATGACCAGAATTTTTAAAAAGTAGTTTTTTTCTGATTGTAGAAGCAATGTATACCCATTTGTAGATCATTTAGAAAATCAAGAGAACTCTAAAGAAGAAAATTAAGTGACTTGCAATCCTACCAACCACTATAATATGGTGGTGTAATTCCTTTAATTTTCTATGCATAGTCTTTACTTAACATTGTTTTAGGATCTCTGCTGAAATATTCTTCAACAACATGATTATTTAAGGACTGCACAATAGTCCCTGATATGATTGTACTATAATTTATGTAACCATTTCCTTGTTGAACATTTAGGTCGTTTTCAGATTTTCCCTGCTGTAAATAATACTGAAATGATTATCCATCCTTATGCATAAGTCTTCGACCACATTTCCAATTATTTTCTTAGAATAGATTCCAAAAAGAGAATTAGTAAAATAAAGAATGTAAATATATTAAAGCTTTTGCTATGTATTACACAATTGCTTCCAGAAAGATTATGCAAATATATGCTTTTTACTAATAGCATGAATGCTGTCCAGAAAGTATCCAGCCATGTACTATGAAAAATAGAGACATTCATCAAAAAAACACAAGATACAAGAAACATTGTACATAGGACAATGACACCTTAGTCCCCTTCAAAGTAGGCACCTTGGGACTTCACACAGTTCTTCCAGTTGCTATTAGCTGCCCTGTCATATTTTCTTAAGTCTCATTGATGGTCTAAAATCTCTTCCCCTTCAAAGGTGATTTTAGTTTTGGGAAGAGCCAAAAAGTCACCGAGTGCCAAATTGGGGTTGTACAGGTGCTGGGTCACCTTGGTGATTTGAGGTTTTGCCAAAAATCCACTAAATATGTGATATATGAGTGGGTACTTTGTCACGATGAAGCTGCCAATCACCAGTTGCCTATACTGGCCTTCTGAATCATCCAAATAGTTTCCATGGAGGAATATTGAAGCTTAATGCAAAATTTGATGCAGATTTGTTGTTGTACTCGCTCAGTCATTTTGAATGCAACAGCCACACAGTATACATGCTCACAATGGCATCTACTGCCCCCACTGACTAGTACAGTGAAGTTGTCATTGTTCACACATGTACATTCCAGTCCACTCTCCTTGGCTGACAGGTTACATTGATGTTGCACCAATGTTCTCATTATATTAACAAAGGTTGGACTTTTTCCAGACAGATGTTGTATATCAGAACATCTGTCTAATGCCACCCTTATTAGTGCTGAACTTTATAATTTCGAAAGTTGCCAGTTTGTATGGGCAAACTGCTATTTCATTTATTTAATTTATATTAACTATAGTAACTTGAAGAGTTTCATATTCCTTTTGTGAACAGCTTGTTCATGCTTTAGTTCATTTTATACTGAGCTATTAGGGCTTTTACTGATTTGTAAGAGCTCTGTACAGATTAAAGATATCAATCATTCTGCTATGTTAATGTAAGTCTTTGTTTCGAAGGTGGCATTTTGACATTTGTCCTTTATATTTGTCATGGTGGGGCCTTTGCTGTTGTATAGAAATGTAAACTTTTTGGCCATTTCTTCCACCGTGTTTATGCTAAGGAGGTCTTTCCTTACCAGATACATATAGTAGTCCCTCCTTATCAGCAGTTTAGCTTTCCACAGTTTCAGTTACCTGCAGTCAGCCATGATCTGACAATATGAAATAGAAAATCCCAGAAATAAACAATTTGTAAGTTTTTTAAAGATTATTATTATCTTTAGAGGGAAGGAGGAGAGGGAAAAAATCCCCTCACCCCACTATGCCCCAATCCACTGAGCTACACCAGTCAGGGCTTCAATTTGTAAGTTTTAAATTGCACGCCATTCTGAGTAGTGTGATGAAATCCCATGCCATCCTCCAGTGTCCCTCCGGGGACACGAGTCATCCCTTTGTCCAGCACATCCACACTCTGTGTGTCACCTGCCGTTAGTCGCTCAGTAGCCATCTCGGTTATCAGACTGACTGTCAGGGCACTGCAATCTTTGTGTTCAAGTAACCCGTGTTTTACTTAATGATGGCTCCACAGCACAAGAGTAGTGATGCTGGCAATTCAGATATGCCAGTGAGAAGCCGTAAAGTGTTCCCTTTAAGTGACAAGATGAAAGTTCTCGACTTAATAAGGAAAGACAGAAAATCATATGCTGAGGATGCTAAGATCTATGGTAAGAACAAATTTTCTGTTCAAAAAATTGTGAAAAAGGAAAAAGAAATTCATGCTAGTTTTGTTGTCACACTTCAAATTGCAAAAGGTACGGCCACAGTGTGTGATAAAAGCTTAAAGAAGGAAAGGCTTAAAACAACTGCTTAGTTAAGATGCAAATGGCATTGAATTTGTGGGTGGAAGACACGAACAGAACATGAGTTCCAGCTGATGACAGCATGTTGCACCAGAAAGCATCGCGTCTACACAAAGAGGTCAGCAAGAGATCCCCTGAAGCCAGAGACACCCAGCCATTCACTGCCAGTAAGAGATGGTTACCCAGGTTCAGGAATAGATTTGGACTGCAAAATAGAAAAATGACTGGAGAGACAACATTCACATAACTCTTGTTACAGCATATTGTTATAAGTGTTCTATTTTATTATTGTTGTTAATGTCTTACTGTGCTTAATCTATACATAGGTATGTATTATAGGAAAAAACATAGTACATATAGGGTTTGGCATCATCCGTAGTTTTGGGCATCCACTGCGGGGCTTGGAATGTACGCCCCATGGATGAGGAGGACTGATGTACTCGTATCTGAAACAGATTTAGAGTGGCTCTATCATCCATATTTAACTTTTAAATTCATCTTGAATTAATTCTGATATGAAGCACAAAGCAAGAGACTTTCCCCTCTTACCCTCCCCTCTACCCCTCACCCAATTTCTCTTGTTTTAAGGACGGACAAAATGAGAGAAACAGTGAAGAGTCTATGTTGAATCAGGTTTCTGCTTCTGTGTTCGGATGGAGCTTAAGGATCATTTAAGTTGCAGACTTGAAAACATATAATGAGGTCAGTTTTGAATATATTGAGTCTGAGGTGTTCTGCAAGGAGTCAAGGGAAGATATAAGTTGGCTGTTGGGATATGGGTGTGAAGGTCAGGAGAGATGTGGAGGCTGAAATTGGAGACACGAGAATCCTCGGTGTTTAGATGGCCTGGGTAAGCCCACCCAGGGCAGATGTGTAAAGTAAGAAGAGAGGAAGCGAGCCATTGTACTCTGGGCAGCAACCACGTCAAAGGCACAGAAAGGAGGAGAAGCTAGGGATGAAAATGAGGAGTAGATAAGATAAAAAAAAGAGAGAGAAGCTAAGGAAAAAGAAAATTTGAAGAAGAAAGAGGTGATTAAAATATCAGTACAGCAGAGATAGAACACAGTCTATAATGGGCTGAGTGAAATGGAGATGGGGAAGCGGAGATGATAAAACTGCTTTCAACAACTTTATCAGTAAAGAGAGAGGGGAAGATGGGGCAGTAATGTACTTGGAAGATAACATTAAAAGAAAGTTTAAAGGGGGAGATTTAAGGGTGTTTAAAGGTGGAGGAAAAGGCGTCAGTAGAAAGAGTGACATTTAAAGTACAAGAGAAGAGGTGGTGGTGCAAGGTCTCGAAGGGCAGGGATGACGGGCACTGGAGGTGAAGGATTAGTGCTGAGTGGGGATGTAAGGCAGTGAAGATGACAGCCAGGGTCAAGGGGAAGGTTAGGAGGGGAGAAAAGTTGAATCCGTTGGCCTTTATTCTCTCTGTAGAGTAGGAAATGAAGTCATCTATGGAGAATGAGGTAAACAGAGGCAAGGAAGGATATTTTATTTTGAGGGAAAGGCTTAAAACAACTGCTGTGAAAAACGGAAAAGAGAGTTGATTATGAAACAAGCCAAAGGGCTGATCAGAAGTATTCAGCACCTGGCTCAAGTTGAAGGTGTGATGGTTATGTGATTATCTCAGTCAAGCATGGTAGGCCAGAAGCAGAAGAGAAAGCAAATGCTTACATGGATTTCAACCTGAGACAGGCAGATAGGTGGGACAGGGAGGCAAGGGGGTAAGGAAACTGAACCAAGGAAGTCTTTAGAGGGATTGATCAAAGGATGAAGGTTGGGTGAGAAAGGACGTGAAGCCAGGAGAGAATGACGGGCCTGTTACGTTAGGAACCATCCAAGGACTGAAGATCTCAATAAGGTCACAAAACAGATTCCGTGGGAGTGAAGAAGTAGAACATCCTCTAGTAGAACAGCCTGAGATGTAAGGATAGAAGGTTCTGGTTAGAAAGTGGGATTTTGGAGTTCACGATTTCTGAGGTAGGGCAATTCTAGGAGATGACCAGATGGGGGGTGGGGCCACGTTCGAATGGACTTCTAGGGTTGGAGACAAGGAGACTGGAGTAGAGAATCCCAGGATTTGGATGTTCCCTGTGGGCGTGAACATTTCTAGGTGAAGGCAGGAAGAAGGGTAAGCAGGGAGATACTGAGCCAAGTGACCAAGTTCGCACTGAATAGAGAAGAGATGCCATCAGCAGATGACAGTGACAAGAAGGCAGAGGGGATGGCATCACCTCAGAGAGCAGGAATGATTATGGGAGGGTGAAAGAACATGTGTGTAAACAGAGGTGTCTCTGTTTCCAGTATTAGGGGGTCAGCAGATACAGGGCATAGCTGGACCAGCCAAAATGAGGCAGGAGCTTAAGGCTCCATTTCTATTGTTTGTTGGTTGGCTCAATCATCGTTCATTCAAAAAGGATTTGCTGTGTGTCTGATGAGCACTGAGTGCGGGCTCGGTGTTGTGCTGAGGCCGTGTGTTCCAGCGGAATGCACCAGAGACAGCAGCCCTTTCCCCTTTTTGCCAAAGGTGGCCCCACTCTCTCTCAGCAAGCCCCCCACACCAAAGTCCTGCCACCAAAGCCAGGCAGGCCCTGACACGGCTGGTGGCTGGTAGGGGATCTTCTTGTTACAGCTTTTTCCCCAGAGATAAATAGGCCACAGTAAAAAAGATTGCTACATCCTTTCAATAAAGATTTTTTTTCTTTTCTAGACAGCTTGAGAAATGTTTTAAAAGCTTCTCACATTTCCAGTGGAACCCACAGAGAAGAATTTTGCTTGTTATCAGCCCTGGAAGCCTCTGATGGACGGGTGACATTTTTTTCTTTTTCTTTCTCTTTTTCTCTTTTTCTTTTTTTCACCAGCTGAAGAGAGAGTCACAGTGTGTTTTATAACTGGCTCTCTGCATTTCAAAAGCTCAACGAGAGCTCTCTGCTAACCCCGATAAGCCTTGGGCTCTTAGCGTCTTAAATACCTCTGACAAGCTATACATTACAGCGCTAATAATTTGCCAAATTTGCGCCCATAATATGATATCTGTAAAACGTCAAGGGCAGTAATGCGATTAGCGGTCTCAAATGAAATATCGAACATTCAGCGTTTAGGTCCTGAATAGGGGGAGAAAGGAAAGGAAATCAATTTCAAAAGCAGGAGGGAAAAAGGCGATAAGCGTGTAATAAAAATAGAGAGAGACAGAGGAGAGATGCAGAGGAAGAGAGACAGGCAGAGCAGGATATATGTGTCTTGTATTCATTTTTTAGGCAGGTAAGATGTAAAAAAACTTTCACAAATTAGTTTGAATACGAAGCTGGGAAATAACATTTGGTCACCACAGCAACCGGGTTTGGGTAGAAGGAGGGAGGTGGGGGCTGGGAGCGGAGCAAGGGGTTGGCCAAGCCTAGGGAGGGCCTTTCACTCTCTGCCCCCAACAGCCTGCTTCCATAAAACACAGGAAGTTGAATTACAAGGAGTCTGAGGGTGGGCTCTCACCCTGCCCCCACCCACCCGAGGTGGGAGAGTCGTAATGGACTAATTATCTGGCCAGCAGAGGCGGTGGTGGCGGCAGTCGCAGGAGAGAGGGCCCGGGCTGTCACATACCAGGCTCTAGACTAAATAACAACATCTCACACCTGCAGCTTTACGAGCCCTCGCTGAGGAGAGCAGGCCCTCCCCTTTCCTCTGTCCGCTACATTTTCCCCACGCACTAGTGGGCCCCCACTTGAGCCAGGCTGCTGTGGGGACACCAAAGTGAGGAGGTCTCACTCTGGCTGGAGCCATGCCCATTTCTCTAGCCTCACAACCTGCAGGTATCTCTACATTTGCGATCGCTCCTTCTCTTGGGTCATCCTCCATCCAGGGCTGTCAGCAGAGCACGGGAACCATGCCATTAAAATACCCCTGCCCTGAGTTTACTGGTGAGCAGGTCTGTCTGCACCTGCACTGATCTGTCTCAGGCTGAGTGACAGTCTCTAAGGTGGATGGCACTGGAGCATGAGGGCAGAAATCACCAGAGCTTGGGGAACAGCGGAGAGAAGCAGGAGCCTCCAGAGTCTCCTTGGCACATCTCTCTTCTTTGCCCCTTTCATCACTCTCTCTAAAGCCCTGTATCACAGGAGAAGCGGTTCTTTCAAAATGCGCCGTGCCTGCTCTTTCTGTACCACTTGGTCTGGCAAGTGACCCCATAACCCTGAACCTCCCTCTTTCGCAAAGATATGAGACAGAGCTGCATCAAAAGGAGAAAGAAAATCGTGATGGACATACGGGCCAGTGTCTCATCAAGGGGATGGCAGCTGGGAAGAGTAGGACCAAGCCCTTTCCCCACTCTGAATGTCCTCTAGTCCCCTTGGACGGTCACCCTACAGGCTCCCAACCAGGATGCAGGCCAGCTTGCCCAGGCAAAGAGGGGCTGAAAGGTAGTAGATGGCCTGGGGTGGGAGAAAAGCAAACAGGCTGCCTGGGGCCTGCCCCAGACCCTTCCCCAGGGCGGCCTGGAATGGCCATTACAGGGCCACTTCTTGCGGCACCACGAGCCATTAAAACAGGAGAGCTCAGGGAGCCATCAGCCCAGCACAGATGATTTCCCCAGATGTGGCCGTGGGGCAGGATGTGGAAACCCCCAACCCCAACCCTACAGACAAAACATTCCCGCACTAACCATCCTTGGAAACCCCACAGCCCGGAGCCTCTCTTACAGATGCTTTCTAGACCATTTAGCAGGAGGCAGTGTTTATTTTTGAACACATGTTCCTTCCCATCTCTCGCCTCCCTTCTCCCTCACTAGCTCTTCCATATCCAGAACTGTCCTCTGGGTGGGGTGCTGCTGATTGTTACCACCAAACTCCAAGGCCAGTGTGGGGAATGTGATTTGTTTTGGCTTTGCCGCATGCTTTAGCACATGCACAGGGGTAAACACAACACACACAGACACACACACACACAGTGCTAAAACCTCCATCTGCAGGGAGCATGTACTGCACAAGCTCAAAGGGTGCAGGCTCTCAGAGATTGCTCAAGTTGGCAAATCCTAAACCAAGCTGTAGGCTCCCCACTTTCCAAAGTGAGTACACTAGTCAGAGATGGTTCCTGGTCCTTACATTCCTGTGGGGAAGGTGAGATGAGGGACAGAGGTCCCTACCCAGGAAGGACATTGTGGGCCTGGAGCTTGGACTGGGCTCTGCTTGGTTTTCTGTCCATGAATAGAGCCTGACACAGTGCTATGCTCGGTTGTTGCCCACTCCCCTCAACTAGAGTCTCTCTCTTTTCTTCAATATAATAGTATCCCCTGGACCTGAAGTGACCAGATCAGATTTTGCCCCATTCAAAAAGCCTTCCTTAACTCAAATGGCCCAGAGTTCTTTTTCTTCTAATAGATGTGGGAGCTCACATTTACTGGGTGCTTATTTTGTGCCAGGCATCATGTTAGACGTTTTACATGTTATTTTATTTAGCTTTCAGAACTCTGGAAATTATTATTTCTATTTTATAGATAGGAAAACAGGCCCTGAGAATTGAAGTGATTTGTCCAATTCAGCTAGCAAGTGGTAGAGCTGGAATTCAAACTCAGGTCTGAGTCAGAAATCCCATGATCTTTCCATTGTGTGATGGTGCTTCCCACATGGGAATGTTTTACAAGTATTTGTCACAGTCCTTTCTAGAGTGTAGCCTGCAGGAAGGAAAACAACACCTGCATTTAGTCTGGCCAGGGCAGAGTGGAGAGATTTCTCTTAATGAAGCCCAAGTTTGCGGCCATCTTACTTTGTAGTTTCCTACGTCTCTGACAGTCAAGCAAGCCTTCTCCAGATTTTCTCAGACGGGTCTCCCCCTCACTGTGTTCCCAGACACACTGGTCTGTGATATTTATTCCCTCTGTCTGGAATGCCCACCTCCTCAGTCATTCACTTATTAATCCATTCATGTATCCACTCTTTCTTTCTAACTTGTCCCTATCTGCTTTTCGCTTGGTGACTCCTCAAGCCCTCCCCCTTTGTTGCTATCTTGATGCTTTGCACACAACTGTCACAAAAATGAGGAGAGTCAACATCTTAGAAACTGTTAAGCAGAAACTGCTAAGGAACTAAGGGCCAGGGTTAGTTGACTTAAAATTCATGCTTTCAACAAATTCATGCTTCCTTCATTTAGTAAACATCAATTGAGAGCCTATTATATACCAGATGCTCTATCAGGTACTCAGAATACATTGGTGATGAGCAAAAAGAGACAGATCTCTTCACTGTGTGTACTGTCTAGTGGGGTGATGGGCATTCTCTGAGTAAGGGCAGAAGTAAATTTGAATCTGCAACAGAGATAAGTTCTACAAAAGTGATCCGAGTTGCTACAGGTTACGTGATCTTGTCAGGAAAGCCAGGGAAGGACTACCTAAGGAAGTAATAAAAGAGCTGAGACACCCCGAGGCCCCACCAACCTTTGACTTTGCCCAGGAAACTCTGGCAGTCCTTCAGATCCGCTCACATATCACTCCCTCATGGAGTTTTTCTTGACCCTTTAGACTATGTTAGATGTCCATTGCTCTCCATATTCTTCTATATAGCATTTCACTTACATTTATTAGTTGTTTAAAATCTGCCATCCCAGATTGTAAACTGCAAGAGGGCAAAGAATGTGTCTCTCTGGTTGCCTGCTTTATGTCCAGTGTCAAGCACAGTACCTGACATGTACTTGGTATTCAGTAGATGTCTAGTGAAGGAATAATCCTGCTTTCATCCTGTACTGGTGCAGCTGAAGCTTTGGACCCAAGTTCAGGAACTTACACTAAGTAAATTTCACATTATTAGATCATCCAAGTTTATTAGTATTACATTAAATTTCAACCCATCCAATGTTTATTGAGTCCTACTGTTTGTTGTGAACCACACCTGACCTTGGTGGATGCAAAGAAACTTGTATGGTCTTAGCCCTTGAGGAGCTTATTGTCTAGTTTGGGAGATAGATGCAAAAAACAGTTGTTAAGTCCAGAGTGTCATGGAAGTCAGGAGAATGGAACCATTAAATCTGCTGGGGGAGAAGGGCAGAGAAGGCTTGAACTGAGACAAAGTCTTAGTTTAGGGTGGACAAGAGGCAGGGAGGACTTTTCAAGAGGAGGAGTCAAAAATGTGCCTGGGCATAGGGATAAACACAGGACACTTGGGGCAAATGGCAAGTAGTTCAGCAGGTTAGTGAGGATCAGAGTCAGACTCCTGTAGACGGCTTCTCATAACCACACACACACACACACACACACACACACACACACACACTTGGACTTTAGTATTTTTTATCATTCTATTTTTTTTTTAATTTGAAGAATGTCTTCTTGACAGAAGATTGTGGTATCTTTTGGTCATTTCCCCAGTAGCTATCACCTACCTTTCTAATATATGTACTTAGTCACATCACCATCACCATACTTCCCAATTAGTATTTTCAATGATTATCAATATCCTCTAGAAATCATACTCTTTACAGTCCAAGTTTCAATCTCTTCACTTTCCCCTCACACACATCACTGTGAGCCATGAGACTTAATAAGATCTGCACTGGACTTTCAGCTCTATATTCTCTCTAAATGGAGAGAAAGAGAGGTGGGATATTGAGAAGGTCCAGAACTTGGGTCTCTTACTGCTCTCCGTGGAACACCCTACTCCCAACACCAGGATTCCCACCTACAGAACTACTTATAGTTCCCTGAATGCTTTTCTATCTCTTACCATCGGTGCTTCGCCAAGTTCACTGCCTACTCAGGATTAAGTCTCTGATGGCTCTCCATCCTGCCTCTAAAACAAACTTCAGGAAGACCCCACACCACCTCACTTATGCTGTATATTCCCTGCAGAAAAGCAGTACAATAGACAGGAAGGTGCATGGACTTCAGCACCCTCTGCTTGGGACACTCTTTCTCTAGCTTTTAGATGGGCTGGCACTTACTTCCTTTATTCTGCAGGATGTGATCGAGGGGTTACTTTCCCCAGGAAGTCTTTCTGCCTCCACCTCTGAAGTGCCCCAGCACTCTGTGCTTACTGTTATAGGGTCAGTAGCCACTCTGTGTTTTAATATCTGTCTTCTTATTCATTTCCTCTACTTGACTTTATCTGATTTATTGTCATATGTTAAGCATCTAGCATAGTGCTTGACATATACTATGCTTTTAATAGATATTTGTTAATTAAATGAATAAGTAAGTGAATAAATGACTGGATGAATAAACTCCTCATTGTTCCTGGAACAGATGCTTGTTGATGACTGTGCCTTTCTCTGCATGTCATTCCAAAAGTAAACTCTTCATTTCTCCCATCCCTCCTCACCTGCTAATAAATCTCTCCTTTTCCCTCTCCAGCTCAGTAAGTGGTACCTCTGTCCATAGGTTCATAGTAAAATCCTGAGAGTTTCTTGTGATTCATTTGTTCATTCATTCATCATTTATTGAGCACCTACCCTGTGTCAGGCACTTTACTAAACAGTCAGGACATGCCCTCTAGCTTCACTGAGCTCACTGTGTAGTCAGGATTAAGTCTCTGATGGCTCTCCCTCCAGCCTCTAAAACAAACTTCAGGAAGACCCCACACCACCTCACTTACGCTGTATCTTTCCTGCAGGAAAGCAGTGTCGTGGACAGGAAGGTGCATGGGCTTCAGCATCAGACAGAGGTGGGTTTAAATCTAAGTTCTTCTTTGTCCAAAAACAAGTTTCATTCATGTCCCCTTCTCTGCTAAGTCATGTCAATTTTAGGGGCACTTAAACTTTAGGGGCTGAGGCTGAAGCCAAGTGTGATGAGGCCCCACTGACAAGGTGGGTGTGGAGTACAGCAGGTGGGCCCAGAGCATGTTGGAGACCCTCATGTTTCACCCAGGACTATGGATGGCTTCCCAGGTCTCTGCTGCTGTCCAAGGTGAGTGTGGGGCCCAACATTCCCTTACCACACAGACGGGAAATGAAGCTCAGGATGGGGGACACCCTGCCCAGGCCGCCACCTGCTCTTTGAGTAAAGAGGAGGGAAGGGTGGAGAAGGAGCAGGTTTGGTGGGGGAAATTATTAGCAGCTTTTTGGACAGTTAAGTCAGAGATTCAAGTGGTGGTGGTAGGCATCAGCCAGAAGCTTCAAAGAGAGGTCTTGAGGCGGAGTTAGAGAGGGAATAGAGGATGAGAGAGGACTAAAAAGGAAGCAAGGGGAAGGAATTCATTCATTCTAGGAACCACATTGTCTTAATTTATAAAATGAGAACACAACAGGCACATAATAGGCACTCAGCTTCCTTTCCTTTTTCTCCCTCTTTCCTTCTAACTTGTCCCTATCTGCTTTTCGCTTGGTGAGTCCTCAAGCCCTCCCCCTTCGTTGCTATCTCAATGCGTTGCACACAACTGTCACAAAAATGAGGAGAGTCAACATCTTAGAAACTGTTAAGCAGAAACTGCTAAGGAACTAAGGGCCAGGGTTAGTTGACTTAAAATTCATGCTTTCAACAATTAGGCCATGCCTTCTGCTTGGAACACCTTTCCCTTTGCTGATTTGCTGCTTCAAAAACTTCTATTCCTCCCTAAAGAATCACTTCAAGCTTTGCCAACTTTGTGAGGCTTCCCCCAAGGTTGCCAGCTGATTTAGGTGTTTGCTTTTCCCAGGTGGTGCTGCAACTTGCTTGTAATATCTACCTTCACACTTATCCGAGTACACTGAAAGGATCTCTATAGCAGAGCTGTCTCCTCAGTGGACTATGAATTCCTTTAAGCAGGACCTCTTTTTAAACCTCTGTATCTCCAGCATTTAACTTAGACAAGGCAGTGCATTTAAAAAAGTTGCATGACCTCCAAGTCTCTGAGATTCCATAATTTCAAGCAAAAAGTTTAGATGAGGGAAAAAGCAAATACCACCCACAGCTTCTTTGCTATCCTTTTGGGAGGGTATGCTATAACAACCAAGGTCATGTCCAGGGGAATCAGACTGGAAGGTTTTCAGCATCTCATCTTCAGATCAACGCACTGCATCGACAGGCAAGCCAAGTTCTTATTCCAGATCCCAGTGGGAAATGCACATAATTTACAACTTTAAAATTCCTATGAAGAGGTAACATAGGAGGACAAGGTTGCCATCTCTGTGCTAAATGCCAAAGGAAGAAAATTCTGTAGATTCTGCAGCTGTTTTCCTAGTCTCTTGGGACATCTACAAAGTTTGGAGAACCCCGAGGATGCCAAGAGAGACTTCTCGTATTTTCTGACTTTCCTGAATGGAATGTCAGTGTTTTTTTTCTCTACTCACAATCTCAATTCAACATATAAAGTAAAAATAATAGGGAAATGACTCAAATTAAATAGTAGGTCTGAAGGGCTTTGACCCAGCATGAAGCCTGGAATAGAGTAAGCACTCCGCAAATGTTGGTACAAATAAATGGTTCTAGAACCCCAATGCCTCCTTTTTCCTTTAGGAACCTGTGTTCTGACCGTGAGGGATCACCTAGCCCTCTCTATTCCTAGAGCACATGGACCCTGTGAATCATTCACAGTATCACCTGCTGTTGCTGTCCCTAACTGTGCACATGGACCACGCCCAGGAGCTTTCAAAAACTATCCAATGAATTATACCAACAGATCATCGGTTGGTCTTAGTGACTTGTACAGTTCTAGGAGCCTCTTTTCCTTTTGATTCTAGACACTGCTGCCCTTCTTCCACCCCCATAAATGTGCACTCAGTGTTCAGGATTCCTCTGGTGGTCTTGAAACCGCCTGGTTTTCCAGGGCTGAAATTTTCTTCAAACCCTGAGGTAAACTGGAAAGGATGTAGAATGCTGCCTGGCCCCTGCTGCTGGTACCTACACATCCCCATTTCATACCGACCTCCTAGACTCTCAGCACTGATCATAACCTTGCCCTGGTCAGGTGGCTCAGTGGGTTGGAGTGTCATCCCCGTCCAGGGCACATGCCTAGGTTGTGGGTTTCAGTCACTTGCTGGGGCATGTATAGGAGGCAACCGATTGATAGTTCTCTCAAACATCGATGTTTCTCTCTCTCCTTTCCTCTCTCTCTAAAGTCAATAAATATATTCTCAGCTAAAGATTTTTTAAAAAAAGAATTGATTCCTTGCCATCTTCACAGCAACTGCCCGGCATAGACCTAGGAAGCCAGGTCTTCCCTTTCTGACTCTGCTTCCCGCAACTGGCCCATTCCTAGGGACAGGCTCTGCCCAGTTCCCAGCTCCTCCATTTCTTGACTCTTGTCATACATGCAAACCTTTGTAACTGAAGTTTGAGAGTTTATTGTAGAGGTTATGAATGCAACCAGTGAAAGATAGACATCAGAATTTCTAAAGCCACTCTCCAACCTGACATTCTGTGATTCTGGTACTTCACCTTGAGTTCACATGAATAAAATATTCAATTTAGTTTTTAAAAAAGATTTTATTCATTTATTTTTAGAGTGAGGGGAAGGGAGGGAGAAAGGGAGAGACAGAAACATCAATGTATGGTTGCCTCTTGCACTCCTCCAATTGGAGACCCAGCCCGCAACCCAGGCACGTGCCCTGACCTGGAATCAAACTGGTGACCAATTGGTTTATAGGCTGGCACTCAATCCACTGAGACACATCAACCAGGGCTGAATTTAGTTTTTATCTATGTGTCCTGTTAACTATGTTAGTCAAAGGGTGTATCTTCTTTAGAAGTCTAAGATGTAAAGAGATAGCTGAATAGTTCTCAGCTTACCCCATATGTTATGCCTAAATCCCAGGTAACAGAGAGCTGCAGTACATCTTGCAAGTTCAGGTAGACCAGCCTACACTGGAAATGGTCATTAGCATAACAGAGTCGACTGGAGTTTGACTGTAGAGCTTCTAATACAGTTCACAATGGAGAAAGTCTTAACTACTTTGGACAAGGGATGAACACCCAATATTCTAGTTTCGCTGCCATTGCTTAAGTCTTCCTGTCAGGCTGCATCTCCAATAGGTAACAAAGAATCAATTATCTGACTGTTCTCGTAGGCATTACTAGAATACCCATCCGAGACAAAAGTCTAAAATATTAGCACTTCATACCCAGGAAGGTATGGTTTCCAAACACAGCTACCGTCTTGACAGAATTCTGTTATTTGAGGCCACCCGTTTAACACATACTGAAAGCCCCCAATGTGCTGGGCACTGGTGCTGGGATTACGGCACTGAACAAGGTAAACAGAGCCCCGCACTCAGAGGGTGCACAATCTAGAGTGGGAGTCAGACACTAAGCAAATATAATTACCCCACCTATTACGTGGTTGTATTCAGGACTAAGTGCTGTGAGGATAAATACAAGGCGGTAACTGACTATACATTGAGTCATTGAAACAAGCATGTGCCATGGGGAAATTTTGAAGGGTGGCCTAATATTTTTCTTCCTCTTTTTAGGCTCTTTCTACTTCAGAAGGAGAAATTTCCAAAGCTATCAAATGCTTCCATATAAGTAAGAGAGAAAATAGAAGGCACTGACAATGCGGGTATAAAATGCACATATACCTGGGGGTAACAGATGTATGGCCGGGTGTGCATACACACACACACACACACACACACGCCTGAGAGAGGAAGACCCATGAAACATGTCCTGGGGAAAAGAAGAGGAAGAAAAAAATGAAATCCAAACAGTCTTTTTCACCCCGAAAACATATAATTTTGTGTAAATTTTTACTTTAAACATCTCTCTTTTCCTGAGCTGTGATATGGGCCCTGTCAAAGCCAGGGCCAATTACTGCCATTAGGTTCCCATCATGTCACTGCTTCTCCCCCCGGCAGGAAGGGCCTCGTCTCACAGGCCTATAATCTGTACTCACTTTCGCTCCATCACTTTCAGAAGGAACAAAATTGTTTTGTGTATTTTTTTAAAAGGGCCTTTATTTGGCCCCTGTCAACTCTGAAAAGAAAAGAGAGAAAGAGAGAGGGGAAGAGAGAAGAGAGGAGAAAGAAAGACTGTTTAAGTGTTTAACTGTGAGGCTGCCGACAGGAAGCATGACAAGGGGCCACCCAGCTCTCCCCAGGGTCCAGGTTTGGGGACCCCTGGGATACCAGACCCTGGGCTTTGCCACTTGTCCCCACTTTTTGGGGAAATTATTTCTGTTCCTGAAGAGGCCTTCACATAGATTTCGATCTCACAGCTTTGGAAGACTATCTGAAGACATCAAAGAATAGCCTGGCTGGGCATCACCAAACCAACCACTAAGAAGTCACAGGCCAGAAAGTGGGGAGACCTTTCTGAACTCCAAACTCCCTAAGGCACTGGCTGTGGGAGATTCAGAGAAGACCCTCGGGAATACTGAAGATGCTGTTAACAGAAGGTACAATGAAAGTTGGCCCATTAGGATAGTGCCTGATAAGAAGGTGTGTTGGCTTGGTCCCTCCCTTAGCTCAGCCAGGCCGTCCCCAACTCTGCACTCTTCTCCTCAAGTAAACTGACTACTCCCTGGGCTGCTGAGCTCACCGCCGGGACACTCGCCCTTGGCTTCCTCCCACTGATGGAGGCTGAGGTCCCTCGCCACCTGAGACAGCGCTCCTCCTGCACTGGAGTTACACCTTTCTGAAATCTGCAGACAGTTATCACACCCTCAGCTTGGCCAGGCAGGCCCAGCATGCCTCTCCACTCCCGCCGCCTCAGTCGTCACTTAGCCAAGCTAAACAGATTTAGCTCCTTTAATCTTTCCTCATTAGCTGGCAATCTGGAAAGGAAACAAATGCTCACCCCATACAGGTTCAAGCTGTTGCTTTAACCTTGTAAAAGTGTGCAGGGCGCTGAGGCTGCGGAGTCAGTTAGGATCATTACCATGAGAGGCCACTCCCCGTCAGCCAGCCCCTTTAGGGGCCTTCCCCACTTTTTGAAACCACTCCAGGGTGTCACTTCCATCCTAGACTCAAGAACTCCACACCCAAATCTTGTGCACACAGCCCCCAAAGCAAGGCAGCTTCCAGAACCCTCCTGTGGCTCTCTTGGAAGAGCAGGGGGAGCTTTCCCCCAAACCTGTTCATCTGTTCCAACCGCCCCCCACACACACACACAATCAGGTGTTCGCATTGCTGACTTCTTCAGGTTCCTGTCTGATTCCTCAGCCACACCTACCTATCTTCATCTTCATCTTCAGTCACATGCAGTTTTCTCCCAGTCCAAAAGGAGACCTTGTTCAATAGGCTCAGCTCCTCTGTTCACTGGGAGGGTATCCCTCACCCTGAATGGATTCACTGCCATTGATTTTTCCTTTCTGTGCAGTTTTCATTTACATACCTACACCACTGGCGAAAACCTGAACCTGTTTAACAACAGCCACTTGTGGCACACCCATTATAACACATCTGTTTTTCTGTTTCCAATTTGATCACTTAGCGCTATTCTGTTTGGTGTGGTTTGGCCCTTAGGCACTCGTGCGTGCATGCACACACACACACAGAGCTCTCAGTTCTATTTTCCTCCGGAGATGACAGATTTTCCCCGTCTTTTCACTGTGTCTAGCTCCAAACTGACTGGATGAACATTTTTAGGACTCTTGTACCATTTTTTAGAAGACAGGAGGCACATCGTTTCACTTCCCCAGGCTCCTGATTGCCCCTCTCACTTTCTATGATTTTCCAGTCATAATTATAAGCGGTTCAATCAGCTCCCTGCTTAGCATGTTCCCAGAACACTAGCCTTAATACCTTGTGATGGATGTCACCCTGGCTTGCTGATTTGTGAAACCTTTACATTTTCTGAGTATTCTCCTACCTGCTTTCTATCAGTAACGATTTTTTGCACAGTCTGCATTTACTTGCTAATTATCCAAATTCCTTTTTGTCATTTTTCTTCTTAAAGACGGATCTAAAAAATGAGCTGAGTATCTCTGCCCTGTAGGAGGTAAGATGAATCTCCCACTTCTCTTCATTTACTAGCAGTCTATATATAGGCTCGCTGGTGTTCCCCCACCTTTTCCTTCACCTCACCCTCAATATATTGCTAAACATGTTTATTCCCATTAACCCTTCACTAGTTCAAGTTTCTCTCACTTCCTCTGGTTCATCTTCTGGCCCACAGGCCCCAGCAGCTATCCTCTGCTGCCTCCTGAAGATGATCCCTTTATTTTGCAGAAAACTAGGGTAAGCTCACCCAAAGCTATGCTAGCAGGAAAAGCCTTTCCTTTTCTCTTATTCCTCATCAGAATTGGCTGTGGTTCTTAGTGTTCTTCTTCTAGCCATCTCTTCCTCAAGTTCTAAAAATGGGCTGGTATCTTTGAAATGTAGGGGAAGAACGCAGTTGGTGGCCTATTTTCCTTGCCTCACCTAAAAGACCTCAACCATCATCTCTGTTCTCTCTCAGCCCCTGCCCTGAGAGTGTTCCCTAAACCGTTCAGGCCTACTGGCTTCCATTATGGGTTTCTAGAAACTGTTTCAGATCTCAAAGCAATAGTCAGTCCTCACCTTTACCCCTGGAAAAACTGGGTTTTCATTTTTCCCCATGTTCTCTCTGAGTTGCAATCTTCTCCCCTTCTCCTTTCATTCACTCATTCATTCATTCATTCATTCATTCATTCATTCATTCAATCTGTGTTTAGTCCTAGAGTGCCTAACCCAAGGACTGGGAATAGAATAATGAATAAAGCATCAGGATGCCAATGTTTAAGGTCTTAAACAGTGTTTAAGGGGGAGGGACACCAAATACTCTCCAACTCAATGTATAACTACAAACCACACTACGTGCTATCAAGAAAGTACAACAGAGTGCTATGAGAAAGCATTACTGAGAACAAAATTTACTGTGGGAAGATGAGAATGGCTTCTTCAAGCAGCAGAATTCAAGGACACAGGAAAGATGGGTAAGAGCTGGGTGAAGTATACACTAAGATGCTGAAAAGGGTAGCTTCCACATTCGATGAACCAAAGGAAAAGCAGTTTGACAGGACATAGGCAAGGGAGGGGAGAGTGCCCTGAGCTGACTGTGGAGAGTAGTGTCTTTAACCGAGCAGTAAATACAAGACTGAGAACAGGCTTGGGAAGGAAGATCATGCTTCACTGTGCTGTAGAACAACTGAAGGACAACCCATTTTCATGTCTGTTTTCCAATATCATCCTTTCCTGTTGCTTTAATATAAACCAGGACTGGTGAAAAGTCAAATGAAATCACTGGATGTATTCCTCCTATTGCCTTTTCTAACTCGAGTGGTCTTTCTGATTTTCTCGTCTATAACTGGGACTCTGTACTTACCTAGAGCAAAATGCAAAAAACACAATTTCATTGCATAATTCTACTGTGTTGTGAAGGCAGGGTTAGAGGGGTTAGAGTTTTGGGACCTTGGGTAGGAATGGGCAATGTGAAAGAGGTCCCTACGTGATACTGATGGACCACACAAGGGGTGCCCAGTTTTCAAAATTAACCTCCCATGAGCCTCATTTTTCTCATCCTGAAAGGGGGATTAATCCTACCCGTGTAGCCTCACAGATTAAGAGAAGACTCATGGGAATGAATCCTTTGAAAACTACAGAGTGTTCTTCAGGTATTAACAGTGATTACGGTGAGAGAAGTCTTCACCACTGGGGGCCCAGGAAGAGCTGCAGGGCCTGTACTTGTTACGTGGCCCGGAATGAGGAAGACACCAGTGAAGCCCCAGGAAGATCTGCTCCCAGATCCCAGGGAAGATGGAGGAGGCCACAGGATGCAGCTTTGATGACGTGAGAAGGGTCCAACCTGGACTCCTGGATTCTGATTTCTGGCCATGTTATATTCCAGCTATGTTCTTACTCTGCCAATGGAACAGGGCTGGAAAGGCCTTCGAGCACATCTAGGTCAAACATGACCTGAGGCAGCATCCTTCCCACAGTGTTATTCTGTGTTCTGCAGCACCCATCCTAAGAGACGAGACTACATAGCAAGACCTCTTGAGGAAAAGAAGGGAAGATGTGTAGAGAAACAGGGAAAGCCTTAAGGAATAATTAGGGGGTAAAAAGGGTTCCTACTGCTCAGCACTGAGTCTTCATTCCACCTGCTGACCCCATGCAGCTGCCTCCCCGCCCCCCCCCCCAGGGTGTGCACCTGGGGATGCGTGCATACACCCAATTTACACAGGTGGGGCCTGCGTCAAGGACACCAAAAGCTTCTCGAAATCTTCACCAGAGGAGAGGGTCCCCTGCCTGGCCCAAGGAAACAATCCCACCCTCCCCGCCCCCACCCAACCCTGCCTCAGGAAGAAAGGTCACTCCCTCCTCCTTGTCTCCACAGCAGCTTTTCAAAGGTTAAATTCAACCAGCCTGCTCCACCACCCCCCTCACGCCCACCCCCAAACAAGAGAGAAAAAGTTAATTGAAAATGCTGTTTAATTTTTCAGCTCCAGTGGATCCTACCCCAGCACAGATGGCTCCCCCAGGACTGTCTGTCCCGAGCCCATCTCCACCACTCCACTGCTCCCCCCACCCCAAGCTCTGGGGCAGAGGCACAGCCAGCAGTGGCTCAAAGAGAGAAAAAAGAAAGGGGAGGGTGTGGGGGGGGCCACCTCCACACAAAAGAGCATTCTGAGCCCTTGGTTCCCTGGCCCAGAGAACAATGCTCCCGACTTGATCCTTTCATAAAGAGAGTTTCTGGTGTCAGGAGACAGCCGCCCAGCGCCCAAGCCGCCCACACCGGCCACTTCACTGCCCACCACCAACTGCTGTGCTGGCTGGGCTTCATTCCGCACCCCCCTCTGCGTCCAGCTGGAAATGAGTGCGGTACCAACCCCCACCCCACTCTGAGCCTGCCCGCTACTTGTTGCCCCTTAAAGGCTCTGACAGGGCCCCAGAGAGGCCAGCCAGCTGAGATGAAAGGCTAGGACTCTAACTGGATTACCCCAACCAGCCCCAGGACTAAAGAGGCCAAGAAGCCCTAATTAAAGCCATCCCCCTGCCCCCTTCCCCTCCACCCCAATCACCACAGTATTTCTCCTTTCATCCCAGGTTCTCCACTTTGTTCAAATTTCCGCTATTGATGAGTTACTAGACTCTGGAGAGGTGGGGTAAGTGGAGAGAAGTACAGATCCCCTCAGCCTCCTAGAGCTTAAAACCACTGGCTGCCAAGGTGCTGGGACTCTGGTGTCCCCTCTGCTGTAGCCAAGAGGGAGAAATCCTAGAGGAGGAAGAAAAAGAGTGGGAGCAAGAGAGCCAAAGAAGGAGAAGGGGTGGGGGCTGGAGGAGGAGAGGAGGTCCTCACCGCCAGTGGAATGGTGTCCCGCTAGGTCGGAGCCCGGCCTGTGGTCGCCCCATGACTGTGTAGGTGGAGAAGGGCAACGCGAGTCCTTCTCCAAGGAGAGCTGTTGGGGGCTGGAGGAGTTCTGCCCCTGGGTTCCACCCCAAATCCACCCCCTACTCCTACCTCTTTTTCTCCGTACCCAGAATTAGTCACTTGCCTTTGACTAGAGAGTATGAGGGGACATCCTGGCTTCTCTGAGAAACCCCCTCCACTCAGTTCTGGAGTTTGTATTCCCCCATGACCTCCTTCAGATCTCCATAGTCATCCCACAAGGCAGGTATTTTTGCCTTCACTTTGCAGATGAAACCAAGACAGACGATTTCAAGGAACCTCCATTCTACAAGTTTGCTACTGCTTGACAAGTCAGTGGAAAAACTAAGAAAGAGCCCAGGCCCCCTGTCTTCTACTTCAGTGTTCTCCCCTCTGCCAAACTCCCTGAACCTCAGCGAGGCCCCAAGTGAGTGGGTGTGTTCTTCCTGAGCGATTCTGGGCTGGCTCTGACAGAGAGGCAGAGGTTTCCTTCTTCTTGGACCATTCCAACCTGTGGGACAGATAGACGAAGTGCCTCTGGGGAAACAAAAGCCTGACCCTAAGGGTCCCACAGCACCCTGTCCTCTGCTCCATTCCATGGCCCGTGATGACAGCCTTCCTCCTCAGACCGGGCAAATATGGTAGGACACGTGGGAGGAGGCGCCAGCCGACTTCCGGCATCGGTGTGATGGCACAAAGAGAGGAGGGATGCCCAGGTGGCCCCTGGAGACCATTTCCCCGCCCTGCTACCTGGCAGCTGCTGGCAGGCGCAGTGCTCCTGCACACCCAGACCCCTCTGACACTGCAGAGCTGGCTGGGACTGTCAAGCTGATGACGTGGGCCCTCAGGAGGCCAGATGGGCCCTGTCCTTGACGATGCCAGGAAATGTACAAAATGAAGATACAACATCTTTTGGCCGATATGCCTGGGCATTGCTTGGTACTGGGTCCAAGCAAAGGAAGGTTCCTTGCCTGTGTTTGTTTTGTTTTGTCTTGTTTGCTGCCCAGAGAAGAGGTAAGGAATTGGGGTGCTCTATTAACCTATTTTTCAAAATAAGGGAGGAAGAGGGGATATACCTTCCTGAGGTGTCAAGGATGGGGGAGAGTGATTCTACCAACCAGGGTAGGGCGGAGACTGGGCAGGGCATGTGGGGGAGGGGAGCGGAGAGGATGGGAGGGAGGTCAAGGGAGAAACGAAGAAAGAGGAAAAAAGAAAAACCCAGCAGTGCGCCATGTCGCATTGTTCATGCTCAGCCCTTCAATTTGCTCTCTGCATTCTCCTGCCGTGGGGAGAATGTTACGCTGGCTTAAGGGACAAATCAGACACAAAATAAAGACCAACACTCAGCAGTAAAGCAATTATCGCAACATTTTATGCCAGGACTGTTCCTTTTGAAGGCAGCCTGGTGCTACCCGCATGTACCTTAACCCGTTCCTAATAACCATAAAGTTACCATTATTTACGGTACAAGACATTAAATAAATAATGCAAACTCAGGCAGGCGAGCAGTCTGTGCAGTCTGGGCAAGAAGGCTTCCCTGCTGTGGGCCCGCTGCAGGGGTTAACGCAGGATGGAGGGCGTCCTCACAGCAACCTGTCTAGGCTTCTTCACTTCGCCCTCTCCCCTGGGGAGCCACGCAGAGCCAAGAGGGTGCAGAGCCCAGCTGGCCAGGAGAAGGGAAGGGCAAAAATTAGGTGAGACCTGACCCTGAGCCTAACCAAGCGGGATTCCAGCCAGAACTGACACAAACCCATGAACTTGGTGAACTTGGCCACAGGCACGTTTCCTGGGTGTTGCCTGGGAAGCCAGGACCTAGCGTAGTAATTCTTGGGAGAAGGTGTGGTAAAGTGCACTCCGAAATCAGTTAGATCTGACTTCAAATCCTGATGTTCCTTAAAAGCTGTGTGACCTCACACACACAGGTGACGAACTTCCTGAACTCCAGTGTCCTTATTAATAAAATCGGTGAATAACATACAGTTATGAAAAGTTGGGAGCATAACACTTGGCACCTAATATTTACTTAATGCTGATTTTTCTTTCCCTCTGAAAGGAATTCTTAGCCTCACTTTTATCGATCAAAAGTAGTCATTTGATTACAGCAATCTGAAATGGTCCTGAGGACACCAAAAGTTTCTGGCTCGAGGTGAAAGGGAAAACTGGGAGCGGGTAGACACAAATGGCCACGTGGTTTTGGCAAAGGGACTTTCCCCAAAAGAAACTCTCAATCTATGCCAAGAAAGATTCTAATTCCAAGGAGACACAGGTGCTGGGCTCTCCTGAGGCATCAGACACTATCAAATATGGGAGAGGGGACTTTGCTCTCTCCCTCCCTCCCCTTCCCAATTCTAACAAATCCTTCATAATCCATGCCCATCCAGAAGCCCCAGAGAATCAAACTGTACTATGTATTGTTATTGTAAGCTGGATTCCTGAAAGAAGTCTGAACGGGACCAGATATTGGATCATCGCTTTGTATTTCCTTGGTATTTCAGCTGGTCCTTCTGCCAGCTCCTATTCTCTGAGCGTGGGGGGTCAGTGCAGATCAGAAGGGTCTGGGCCCCAGGTATCCAGCATAATGTGGTCCTTAAAGCTTCTGTGTGTCATACCCATACCCTTAGACAGAGGCACCCAAGAACTAACAGGTGCTGGGCTGGATCGCCCACCGGCTTGGCTTTTACCCAGAGCAAGTTATTTCTGAGGAGCATCAGGATTATCTCACCAAGAGCAGCAATGTGATCAGCATGCCTAGAACTTTAGGGAGCATCAGAATCACCCAGGGAGCTTGTTAAAGTGCAAACTGCTGGACCCACGCCCAGGGTTTCTGGTTTCACTGGTCTGGGGTGAGGCCCGAGGATTTGCATTTCTAAATTCCCAGGTGCCGTTGATGCTGCTGGTTCAGGGGCCAGGCTCTGAGAACACCAGCCTAGAAATCTTCCTCTGGTTAACTTCCCCAGTGTCCTGTCTTCACCTTGGATTTGGCCCCAAAAGATGTACTAAAAGGCCTCCTACTGGAGGTGGGGGTTAAGGGGATATGTGTGGTGGGTCTGGGATTATTTTTGGCTGCCAACCAGATGGAGAAGAAAATAAAAAAAATGTTGGTGTGGCACTGGATGAAGGGGAGCACAGTTGCAGACATCTTCTAGCACACGCATCTGCGTGCACGCAAAAGTGGACGCACTCGTCTTCCCCCTTAGCCTGGATTTGGAGTCCAAGCCTCTGTTTCCTCACTGGGGTAAATTTTCACCTCAGCAATGCTTTTCCAGATCCACCAAAACTAAAGGCAAAAATGAGGATGTAATCTTAAAAAACGATTCACACATTTTCCCACGGTATTCTCTTGTCAAATGAAGTTCGGTGTGATTTATGTTACAGCATATTGAGGAGTATGGTGATATTATCATCTCATTGGATTATAATTATCTGTGCACTGTTTACTTTTCTGTTCCAGACTGTGAGCTGTTCGAGAGCAGGGACCCTTCTTCTTCTTCCGTGCGTGGCTCCGAGGGTGGGCACAACGTGGAGCACCCTTGCTATGCCTAACAAGTATTTGATACACAAATGTCGCTCCGTGAGGATGAGGCCTAACCTGTATGCAGATGTCTGTTGAGTAAAATAAGAACAACCCATTTCACAGTTCTCTTTTGCCCTCCTTCAGGACTTTTCCCTTTCAAATATTTCCAGGCTGGAGTTTAGGGATTAGAGGGACCCTGAGCAAGTCTGTATCCCACAGCGCTGAGGACACATACCACGTGAAGAACTGACCACGTGGAGAACTGACCACCCCAGCTTTCTCCACAAGGACTCCCAGAACACCAGATTGTGTGCTTCAGCCTGAGCCTTACAAAGTGTGCACAGGGTGTGTGCGTGTGTGTGTGTGCGTCTGTCACAAATTCAGGGAAGAGAAAGAGCAGAGGATCTTGAACATCTGTGATGGCAGTGGGAAGGAGCTGGGCCCCCAGACCTTGACCTGAAACTGCAAATATTAGCCGGTTTTGTGACTCTAGCTTCCTTGGCCTTTCTCTTTTTCTCTCTGTTCCAAAGGCTACAATAATAGCTCTGAGTTTTTATGTTTTATTTTTGGAGGTACTAGGGTGCAGGGGAAGGTCAAGAGCAGGGAAATCAGCTGATTCCTGACCTCCCGGCAGTCCTCAGCTCCCGGTGCCTCGCCTCACCGCCAAAGCTAAGCCTGCACTTGTCACAAAATCAGTCCTGGAAAATCTGACACTGCAATGATTGGAGGGGGTGGGAAGGCGGGGAGAGAGAGTAGTTCATTCTTTACTGGCTTAAAAAGTCAAAGGCTCTTTAAGTCTGGCCAAAGGAAGCACGATGTCACCCTCCGGTGCCTGCAGCGCTTCCCCTTCCCGACCAGGTTCTTCTCATTCCCAGTAACTCTGATGCCTCGGTGACAGGCACACCTCATTCTGGTTCCAGCGAAGGGAGGAGACAGGACCCCTGCTCCTTTTCTGCTCCCCCACCCCAGCCTTTTGCCAACCTGGGTGTCCCAGAGCTGACTGGCCTGCAAACAGGACTGTATCTTCAGGATCCACCCCCTCCCCCTTAACTTTAGCATTAACCTTTCTCTCTCTTTCAACAAAAGCCAAACTCTTTCAAAGCCAACTTGATTGAAATTCAAAAACTTTCCAGGGCCTCTGCACCACTCTCTACTCCTCCCCATATTGACAGCCGCTTACCAACCCCCTACCTTCCAACCCTTTACCCAACCCCCCCAGCACTGCATAAAATAGGGAGACAAAGGGCTCTCCCACATCCCTTCCCCCCAAGCACAAGACTCTCCCTTTGTATCATTGTATCACTTCAGGCTGGGGAAAAGGAGAGCTGGCTCTGGGCTCTCCATTGTCTCCCAGCCACCTCCACCCCCCACTGCCTTCTGCAGCTTGGAGGCCTAAAGCTGGGTCCAGCTTAGTTGGTCAAAATATGAGAAGTGAGAGCCTCTTTTAGGGTTCATGGCCTACCCCTTGATAGGAGAGGAAAAGAGCAAAAAGTAAGTCTAGGCCCAAAGGGCACCTGGCCCCACAGCTCCCTAGCCCCACATAGAGGACTTGAGGGTAGACCTGGAGCAGCCGACCCAAACTTGCTCCCTTATTTTCTTGGACACCAGATGGAGCTCCTCCCACCCCCCACTCTGTTGAACGAGCAATTAGAATGGTCTGGCAGGCTCTGGGGAGGGGCGGGGGCCCAGGTGGTGGCCAGGAGGCTATTAGAGAATAGAAGACAGGCAGCCTGGGGACACCTCCCTGAGCAAGGCTGCAGCCACTGGGGAGGAAAGACCTAGACCATTTTCATTTAATTAATTAATTCAACAAGTATTTATTGAGCACCTACCATATGCTCGCTGGGGAAACGGCAGTGAACAAAATAAAGTCCTTCCTCACAGAGCTTACATTCTGGCAGGCAAGACAATCAACAAATCAATGAATCAATACATAATATTTCAAGGATAAGTCTATATAGAAAAATACAGCAAGGAAAGGGACTAGAGAGTGCCAGGCTGGTTATGTCATTAGGGGGTGATGGTGGGCCTGTCACAAAGGCCTCCTGAAGCAGCCAACATTTAGACAGAGACCTAAAGTGAGGAGTGTCTGGGAAAAGAGAATCACAGCCCGAGGGGAACATAAGAACAAAGCCCTCATTTGCTGATTAAGGAACAGAAAGGCAGAAGCAGAGAGCTTGGAGGGGAGACCATGGAGCATGAGATCAGAGAGGTGCAGGGAGGCCAGATAAAGCCTTGATAACAGGTCTGAATGAGTGGGAAGTCCGAGGAGTCAAAGAATTTGATTACTGTCATAAAAGTTCTCAGAGCAAGGGTAGAAGTGGGGAGACCTTAGGAGACTGTTGAAATGATCCAGGTGAGAGTTGACGGCAGCTTGGACCAGGATACCATGGTGTAGAAGTGGTCAGATTTTGGATATATCCTGATGGCAGAGTTGACAGGATTTGCTGACAGTTTGTACAGAAGGTGTGAGAGGAAGGAGTCAGGGAGACTGCAAGGTTAGGGCCTGATCTAAATGCAAGACTGAAGTAGCCATTCACTGATATGGCAGAAATAAGGGGGGAAATTATTTGACCCTGTGCAGGTAGAAGAATCAGGATTTCAGTTCTGGCTTATAAATTGGAGCTGCTTATTAGACATCCAAATGAAGATGTCCAGGAAGCATTTGGGTACATGAGTCTGAAGTTCAGGGCAGAGATCTGGGCTAGAGACATAAATCTGGGAGTCGCCAGCATATATAGCTGGTATTAAAGTCATGAGCCTGAATGAAATAATCTAGGAAGGGTGTGTAGACAGAAAAGAGAAATCAGGGGACCAAGTCTAAGGGTTACTACAGGGTTTAGAGGTCATAGAGAGGAATAGGAACCAGCAAAAGAGGAACAAGAGAACCAATAAAGTGGCATCCCGGAAGCTGAGTGAAGAAAGTCTAGGAGAAGGGACTAATAGGTCAAGCACAATGTGGAACAAGGACTGGTCATTGGATTTGGCAATAGGGGAAGTCACTAGTTGCATTGACAAATGCCATTTCAGAGCAAGGATGGGGGAAAAATCCAACTAGAGAAGGTTCAAATGAGGATGAAAAAAAGAGGAGGGTGACAAGTTTTGATGTAAAGGGGAATAAAAAATGGAGAAGTAGCCATAGGGGAAAATGGGACCAATGGAGGGTGTTTGTTTCATTTAAAAGATGATAAATATGATCACATTTGTATGCTGACAGGAATGACCCATTAAAGGGAAAATCTGACGATAAGGTGGGAGTGGGGAATACAATTGCTGGGACAGTGTCCTTCAAAAAGTAAGAGTGACTTGGATCCAGAGCGTAAGTAGAGGGGTTCTCCTAGAGGAGAAGCATGACGAGCCACCCACAATAACAGGAGAAAGCTGAATAAGGGTACAGACAAATGGGTTGGTACGTTAGATGGCAGGAGCTTAGAAGTTATCTTCTGGTTGCTCCATTTTCTCAATGAAATGAGAAGCCACAATCAAGCAGAGAGAAGGCAAGAGATGGACTTAATAGGGTTGGAGTTTTGCTAGAAGAGTATAATCAAAGAAAGAGGGGTAGAGAAACTAGTTGAGAGCATATGCAAGGGAAAAATAATAGTAAGCAATGGACTCTAAACTGGGTTAGGGAGAAGTTAGGGGTGAGGGACAGTGAAAAGCTGGTAGGGTCAGTGCAGTACAGTCCCCCAAAGGCTGGAATTGGTGCACCACAAGGGCTGAATTGGTAGTTGGAGGAAAGAATGATTAAAAGGCACATTCAAAGGAGTACAGTTATTGGTAGTGGCAAGATTTTGGGGATGAACATCTGAGTCCTTAACTGAGGTGGGGTGGAGGACAAGGTCACTGGAGGAGAGAAGGTCAAGGAACCAAGAGAACAGAATGTTGAAAATGGTCTTCAAAGTGGGTTCCTTGGACTAAGAATATGGGTGATACTTGGGAACTCATTAGAAATGCAAGTCCTTGGACTGCACTCCAGACCACAGACTCAGAAACTCTGGGAGTAGGGCCCAGCAGACTGTTTTAAACAAGCTATTCTGGATGATTTGATGGTGTTAAAGTTCAGAATTACTGGTATAGGGGACTCTGATGGGTTGTGGGAGTCGAGGAGGGGTGAGAGTGGGTCAGAGTAGAGCAGTGGTTCTCGAACATGGCTGCACAGCATTAGCATCACTGGGAGAACTTAAAAAACCCCAGAGCTGAGGCTGCACTCAAGAATCAGTGAAATTGTAATCTGGCAGGACAGTGACCTTATGGATATCAGTACTTTTTGAAGTTTGCCTGGTGATTCCAATATGCAGGCAAGGCTGAGAACCACTGAATTATGGGGTACCCAGAACTCTAAGGAATGACAGTCCAGGTGATGGAGGCTTCCTGGAAGGTGGATGCTTTTGTGGTGAGTGAAACAGAGAGCATGATGACGTTGGTGGTGAGGCCATGTATGCTAGAGCTAAAGTTGCCACTTCACACCGGCTAATGAGTCTTTCCTTTCTGGGAACTTAGAAGAAATGAAGTTTGGGAGGACAGACCTATATAGGGATGTTCACTGCCCATCAAATACACTCCAGAGTAAATGTTGGCTTACTTCTGCCATGCCTGGGCCTAGGGTGCCAACCAGTGTCAGAGCCAAGTTAGGGCTAGGCCACTGCTGATCCATTGCTTCCAGCCAGTGAGCTCCTTGGCCAGGCTTGGCTTTTCCCCAGCTGGCTTCTATTTTCATGGAAGCGCAAGCAGCTTTTCATGTATCAAGCATCTTGGCCTCCAGCTCCAGTCCAGATGCCTTGAGAGTTGAGATAAGAGAAGGAACATCATTAGCTTGGGAGAAAAATGTATCCTAAGAATTTAGGAGGCAACTACTAGCAGAAAGAAGAGGAACTTGAGAGAGAAGGTCTTGGGTGCAGTATATGTGCTCAATAAATGTAGATCGTAAAGGAACCCAGAATGAGGGGAACTTTTAATTTGAGGGAACGGATGGTTATCACGGGAGTAGGTGTGATAGTACATTCAGGAGGCTTGGCCTTTATGCAAAAAGATTGATTGGGGCAGATTACCTCATGTGATAAATAATACTAAGGCCAAAGAGAAGGTTTAGCAGATGGTGGTGTTGGGGCAATAAGAGATTATCACATACAGGTGGATGAGAAGAGACTGATTATACTCTGATGAGACCTAGTGTTCACTCAAGATTCTAGGAGATTTTCCCACACAGGTAGGTAAGGGTCCAAGGGCATAAAAGACAGATGGTTTCATACAGGAGGAGCTTAGTTGCTAAGTATAGAGTGAAATACCAGTGTGTTGGGGGGAGGGTGGGGGTTGACATTATTACATCTATGCCTTAAAGTATGTGGACTGTGATAAGGTGGGCACAGTGGGAAAGAGTGAGACAGACACATCAAGTATGTCTGTCGTAACAGCATTGTTTTAAAGGAAACTCCAGAGATGCCTCAGGAATGCTGGTTTCCAAGACCCAGAATTTATATGAATGGTGACACTAGCATAACTCCTTTTGTATCCGAGGAAAGGGAAGGACTGGCCAGAAGAGAAATTGTCCAGATGGTCCTTCCCTCATCCTTAGGCCAGGGTCATGGAGGAGATGTTCTGGCCAGGACTCTTCACCATTGGAAGCAAGAGGTGGGCAGAAGACAGGCACCTCTGTTTCTCTGTCCATGAAGAATTTTGGAGGAGGACCAGAAGAAAATAGAGGCACCTCTTGTAGCTCTCACACTGTAATTGTATGACCCAGCAGTTCCCTGTTCTCTGGGGCAGGCTGCAAAATCATTCAGCATCCCCAAGTGCACATGCTTGATTAAGTTTAATTTCATCAAGTTGGTAGGTGAACAGGGGTGACTGTTTCATTGTTGAGGGGAGAGGGAAGAACTAGAAAAAATGCTGTGCTCTGGACCACCGGCCCACATCACACAGATCTATTACACAGCAGCACCACACTGGGCCAGAAAACCGTGCTACCAGGGAGCATGCGCAAGGGCAAAGAGCAAAGGTGAAAAGTGGGAACTGCTGATGTGGCAAGTTACCCTTGCCTACTCCAGGGCACATAGCTTTCTTCCCTGACAGCCAGCTCTCGGTGTGTGGCGGGGAGGGAGTACTGATTCACTATTTAAACCTTTTCTTCTTTCCACAGCAGTCCTCAGCTTGCAGGTTTCTACCTAAACCTACTCAAAGCTGGTTTTTGCATTTCATTTATTCATTCACTCATTCATTCTCATGCCAATGTATCCCTCTTCCAGGGCTACCTCAGTCACTCCCATAGCTTTAGTTGTCAGAAACACGTCAGTGACTCCAACTATCCCCAGCCCAGAATCATCTGCTGAGTTCCACCCTGGTGAAACTGCCTGTATCCCCAACTTCACCAGAACTTCCCACAGGGACCTACATTTCAATATGTCTAAAAGCTGAACTCATTCTCTTTCCCCTTCATATTGGTTTGTCCTTCCATCTCGGTGGATGGTCCTCTGCTCCCCCTGTCACCCAATCTATCTCAGAGTTACGCTTTGTTTCCAGTCTACAGCCATACTGCTTCTCCTAAAATACAAATCTGTCATAGTTCTGCTCCACTTAAAACTCTTCAGTGTCTCCCTATTGTCTTTCAGATTCTGTCCACACTCCTTAACAAAGCTTGTAAGAGCCCCACAGGACCAGCCCTTGCCTACTTCTCCAGCATCACCTCTTGCCACTGTTTAATGTACTCACTCGTTCAATGAACATGAACTGAGTGCCTACTGCATGTCAGACGCTACTCTGAATGCTGGGCTACAGCAGTGAACAAAATGGACCTCTCCCTTCCTGGCACCTCTAGCTGTCCTGATCTACTTTTTGCTCCCCTTCATGCCTGGGCCATCTATCTCTATAGATTTGCCTATTCAGGATATTTCATATAAATGGACTCAAAGAATACATGGCCTTTGTGTCCCATTTCTTGTACTTAGCATGATGTATTCAAGGTTCATCCATGTTACAGCATGTATCCATACTTCATTCCCTTTCCCCCGGCTTTATTGAGCTATAATTAATATAGCATTGTGTAAGTTAAAGGTATAAAACATGTTGATTTAATACAAATATTGTGAAATGTTTAACATCTCTATCAACTCACATAATTACATTTTTTTGCGCTGAAAATATTTAAGATTTACTATCTTAGCAAATTTCAAGTATATAAAACAGTGTTAACTATCATCACCATGCTGTACCTTAGATTCCCCAGAACTTATTCATCTCATAACCAACACCTCTTCACTCCCCAATCCAACAGCCCCTGGCCACCACCATTCTCTTTTCTGTTTTCGTAAGTTCAGCTTCTTTTTTTTAGATTTTACGTATAAGCGAGATCATAGACTATTTGTCTTTATCTATTTGACTTATTTTACTTAGCATAATGCTCTCAAAGTCCATGCTGTTGCAAATGACAGAATTTCTTTCCTTTTTTTATGGCTGAAAAACATTATGTATGTGTGTGTGCGTGAGTACACGTCAGCAAAAGTAGTTTTATAGTTGTGAGTACACAAAACAGTTTATTATTGTATTATTATTTATTATTGTATTATTTGTATTACAACTGCATGTGGGTACATATATGCATATATATATGCATATATATGTGTACAGCACATTTTCTTTATCTATTCATCCATTGATGAAGACTTATGTTGTTTCAACATCTTGGCTACTGTGAGCAATGCTGCAATGAAAATGGCAATGTGGATATCTCTTTGAGGTCCTGATTTCATTTGGGGGGGATATATACCCAGAAGTAGGATTGCTAGATTATATTGTAGTTATATTTTTAATTTTTTGAGGAACCTCCCTACTGTTTTCCATGGTGGCTGCATCAACTTACATTCCCACCAACAGTGAACAAGAATTCTTTTTCTTTACATCCTCATCAACACTTGCTATCTCTTGTCTTTTTGATAATAGTCATTATAATGGGTATATGATAATATCTCATTGTGGTTTGGGTTTCCATTTCCCTGATGATTAGTGATATTGGACACCTTTTCACACACTCATGGGTTATTTGTATGTCTGCTTTGGAAAATGTAGATTTAGTTCCTCTATTCACTTTTGAATCAGGTTGTTTGGGGTTTATTTTGCTATTGAGTTGTAGGAGTTCTTTATATATTTTGGATACTAACCCCTTATATAATATATGATTTGCAAGTATTTTCTCCCATTCAGTAGGCTATCTTTTCCTCTTGTTTTTTTTTCTGTACAGAAACTTTTTAGTTTAATGTAGTTTAGTTTTGCTTTTGTTACCATATGCAAAAAATTGTTGCAAGATCAATGTCAAGGGCATTTTTCCCTATGTTTTCTAAAGAGAGTTTTATAGTTTCAGACCTAACATTTAAGTTTTGTTGAAGATAAGGGTCTAATTTCATATTTCTACATGTGATTTTCCAGTTTCTACATGTGATTTCTACACCACCATTTTAGTTGGTGCTGGGAAAAGATACAAGACTATCTTGTATCCATTGAGTATTCTCAGATCCCTACTCAAATATTAGTTGACTGTATATGTGAGGGTTCATTTCTGGGTTCTCAATTCTCTTCCATTGCTCTTTGTGCCAATTTTTTATGCCAGTACCATATTGTTTTGATTGCTATAGCTTTATAATATAGGTTTTAAAAAATATTTTCCCGTAATAAAGTTTAAAATCAGGAAGTATGATGCCTCAAGATTTGTTCTTTCTCAGGATTTCTTTGGTTATTTGGGGTCATTTGTGGTCCCATACAAATTTTAGTATTACTTTTTCTACTTCTGTGAAAAATGCTATTGGAATTTTGATAAGGACTGCACTAATTCTATATTTCATTGTTAGTGTACAGAAATACACTGATTTCTGTATGTTGACTTTGTATCCTGCAACTTTGCTGAATTCGTTGATCACTTCTAACAGTTTTCTGGTGAAATCTTTAGGATTTACTACAAATAAGACTATATCATCTGCCAAAGTCAATTTTACTTCTTCTTTTCTGATTTGGATGGCTTTATTTCTTTTTCTTGCCTGATTGCTATGGCTAGAACTTCCAGTATTACATAGAATAGGAGTGGTAAGAGAGGGCACCCTTGTCTTGTTCCTGATCTTAGAGAAAAAGCTTCCAACGTTTCACCATTTAGTATGATGTTAACTGTGGGTCTGCCATATATTATCATTATTATGTTGAGGTATGATCCTTCTATACTCAATTTTTTGAGAGTTCTAATCATGAAAAGCTGTTGTATTTTACCAAATGCTTTTCTGTATCTATCAAGGTAATCATATGACTTTTATCTTTCATTGTATTAATGTAGTGTATCACACATATTGATTTTCATTTATTGGATCATCCTTGTAATCCCAGGGATATCTCCCACTTGACCATTGTGTATTATCCTTTTAGTGCATTGTTGAATTTAGTTTGCTAATGTTTTGCTGAGAATTTTGCATCTATATTCATTAGTGTTATTGGCCTGTAGTTTTCTTTCTTATAGTATCCTTTCTTATCTAACTTTTGTTTCAGGATAATGCTGGTCTCATAAAGTGAGATGAGTAGTGTTCCCTCCTCCTCAATTTTTTAGGAAGAGTTTGAGAAGAATTGGCATTAATTCTTCTTTAAATGTTTTTACTGAATTCCTTTTTATAATATGCCATTTTATGGACAAATCACAATTTGTTTATTCATCAGTTGCTTAATATTTGGGTTGTCTCTGCCTTTTGACTAGTATAAATAATGCTTCCATGAACATTAGTTGTGTAGAAATATGTTTTCAGTTCTCTCAGGTATACATCTAGGAGTGGAATTGCTGGGTCAAATAGTAACCCTATGTTTAATGTTTTTTGGGACTGCTGAACTGTTTTCCAAAGTGGTCACCATTTTAGGTTACCACCAGAAGTATATAAGTGCTCCAATTTCTCCTTGCCAACACTTATTTTCTGACTTTTTGATTATAGCCATCCTAGTAGGTGAGAGTGGAATCTTATTGTGGTTTTGATTTGCAATTCCCTGATGACTAATGATTTTGAATATCTTTTCATGTGTTTACTAAGCATTCATACTTCTTTAGGGAAATGTCTATTCGAATGTTCGCCCATTTAATTTTTTTTAAATTATTGAGTTTACTTCTTTCTTCCCAATCTGAATGTCTTTTATTTCATTTTCTCACCTGATAGCTCTGGCTAGAATCTCAAGTACAATGTTGAAATAAAGAGAGTGGACATTTTGTCTTGTTCCTTATCTTAGGGGGAAAGCATCCAGTCTTTCACTATTGAGGAAGTTTCATTCTATTCCCAGTTTACTGACTTTTTTTCTTAATCAGGAAGGGCTAGTTAATTTTGTCAATGTTTTTAATTTTTTTTGTATTTATCATATGGCATTGTCCTATGTTCTATTGATATGGTATATTACATTGATTTATTTATGTGTTAAATCAACTTTGCATTCTTTTTTTTCTTATTTATTTATTTATTTATTTATATTGATTATGCCATTACAGTTGTTCTATTTCCCCATTCATTCCCCTCCACCCTACCCCCGTCCCCACCATTACCCCCCCTTTAGTTTATGACCATGTGTCTCAAGTTCTTTAGATTCTATATTTCCCATACTATTCTTGCCCACCCCCATCAATTTTCTATCTACTGTCTATGCTACTTATTTTCTGTACCTTCTCTCCCCTTCTCTTCCTCCCACTCCCCTATTGCTAACCCTCCTTGAGATCTTCATTTCTATGTTTCTGCTCCTGATCTAGCTGTCCTTTTAGTTTGCTTTTGTTTTAGGTGTGGTTGTTAATAACTGTGAGTTTGCTGTCCTTTCACTCTTCATGTTTTTTTAACTTCTTTTTCTTAGATAAGTCCCTTTAACATTTCATATAATAAGGGCTTGGTGATGATGAACTCCTTGAATTTGATCTTATCTGAGAAGCACTTTATCTGTCCTTCCATTCTAAATGAAAGTTTTGCTGGATAGAGCAATCTTGGTTGTAGGTCTTTGGATTTCATGACTTGGAATACCTCTTTCCAGCCCCTTCTTGCCTGTAAGGTCTCTTTTGAGAAATCCGCTGACAGTCTGATAGGAACTCCTTTGTAGGTGACTGTCCCCTTAGCTCTTGCTGCTTCTAGGATTCTCTCCTTCATTTTAATCTTGGCTAATGTAATTATGATGTGCCTTGGTGTGTTTCTTCTTGGGTCCAACTTCTTTGGGACTCTCTGAGCTTCCTGGATTTCCTGGAAGTCTATTTCCTTTGCCAGATTGGGGAAATTCTTTATTATTTGTTCAAATAAGTTTTCCACTCGTGGCTGTTCCTTTCCCCCTTCTGGTACCCCTATAATTCGGATGTTGGAGCGTTTAAAGATGTCCTGGAGGATCCTAAGACTCTCCTCATTTTTTTGAATTCTTGTTTCTTCATTCTTTTCTGTTTGGCCATTATTTGCTTTCTTCTGGTCCACTCCATTGATTTGAGTCCCAGTTTCCTTTTCATCGCTATTGGTTTCCTGTACAATTCCATTCATTTCAATTAGTTTCGCCTTCATATGTTTCTCTAATTTGTGGGTATAATCAACCAGTTCTGTGAGGATCCTGATGACCAGTGTTTTAAACTGTGCGTCTGAGAGTTTTGCTATTTCTTCATCGCTTAGATTTATAGGCTCTGGGGCTTTGAGATCTTCTTGAGCCATTTTTCGTCTGTTCTCATCCATTAAGTATGAGGAGGGGAGCCTTGGACTCCCAGGTCGCTGGGTTGTGACGCTGTATGTGGGGGCGTGGTCAGAGTGGGAAATGGCGGCCCCCCTCTGCTGTTTTTCGCCACTGGATGAGGAGCAGAGCCTTAGGTGGTTCACCAGGGTGGGGCTACTCAGGTCGCTGGGTTATGACGCTGTATGTGGAGGCGGGGTCAGAGCAGGGAAATGGCGGTGTCCTGTGCTGCTGCTCACCCGCTCAGTCCCGTAGTCTCACCGCCCACTCCCTCGCTTGTCTATCTGCGCAGGAAAGTGCGACCACAGTCAGCCCGCAGCCCTGCTTCCTGGCTGTTTCCCCTGTGGTCGCTCACTGAGTCGCTTACTAGGTCCAACCCTGCGCCTGGGTTCTGCGCGCCCAAGTCTGTCTGACCGAGTTTTTCTGTGCAACCCAGCTCCGACAGCTGCTGGTTTCGCCCCTCTTACCGGTCAGGCTGAAGAATTTGTTGTTATCAGACTTCCGAAAAGTTCAATTTTCTGTGTTCTGGCTGAGTTTTCTGTTGCTAATATTTAGTTGTCTCTAAACTTGGTTGTGAGAGAAGGTACAGCATCTCCACCTATGCCTCCATCTTGGCGGAAGTCTCAACTTTGCATTCTTGGGGTAAGTCCCATTTGCTCATGGTGCATAATCCTTTTTAGATGTTGCTGAATTAGGTTTCCTAGAATTTTATTGAAGATTTTGCACATATATTCATAAGGGATCTGTAGTTTAATTTTTTGTGATGATATTCTGGTTTTGGTATCAGAGTAATACCAGCTTCACTGAATGATTTGGAAACGGTTCCTTACTCTTCTATGTTTTGGAAAAATTAGTGAAGACTTTGTACTAATTATTCTTTAAAAGTTTGTAGAATTCACCAGTGAAGATATTTGGGTTTGGGCTTTTCTTTGTGGGAAGTTTTAAAAATTATTAATTCAATTTCTTCACTTGTCACAGGTCTATTCAGATTTCCTTCTTGAGTCAGTTTTGGTAGTTTAAATTTTTCTAGAAATCTGTCTATTTCCTCTAAATTATTTATTTTATTGGCATACAATTGTTTTTAGTATTCTCTTACAATGATTTTTTATTTCTGTATGTCTGGTAGTGATGTCTCCTCTTTCATTTCTGATTCTGGTAATTTGAATCTTCCCTTTTTTCTTGTTCAGTCCACCTAAAGTTGTGTTCATTTGTTGATCTTTCCAAAGAACCAACTTTTTGATCTTGTTAATTTTTGTCCTTTGTTTTTCTATTCTATATTTCATGTATTTATTCTCTAATCTTTATTATTTCCTTCTGCTTGTTTTAGGTTTATTTTGCTCTTCTTTTTCTAGTTTCTTAAGTTGGGAGATTAGGTTATTGACTTGAACTATGTTTTCATTAAAAAATTTTTATTCATTGATTTGAGAGAGAGGATGGGGGACAGAGAGAGGAGGGGAAGAGAAAGAGAGATAGGGAGAGAGAATGAGAGAGAAAGAGAGGGAGGGCAGAGAGAGAGAGAGAGAAATTAATTTGTTGTTTCACTTATTTATGCACTCATTGGTTGCTTCTTGTATGTGCCCTGACTGGAGATTGAACCCAAAACCTTAGAGTATTGGGACAACACTCTAGCCAACTGAGCTACCTGGTCAGGGCTCTCTCTGCTTTTTAAATGAAGGTATTTATAGCTATAAATCTCCCTCTGAGTACTGCTTTAGCTGCATCTCATAAGTTTTAGTGTATTGTGTTATCATTTTCCTTCGTCTCAATTTCTCATTTCCCCTTTGATTTCTTCTTTGATTCCTCATGTATGTTTAACTGTTTCTAAGAAATACACCTAACATTTCCCTTTTTAGTTGAAATTACATTTTGCTGCAACCAGCTAAATAAAGAATAGTTTAGTTTAATAAACATTTGTTGAGTACCTACTATGCTCAGGCCGAGTATTGAGATAGAGAAATGTTTAAGACAGTTCCTGCCCTGAAGTAATTCACAGAATAGGGGGAGAGATGATCCTGACACAGACAATTATAATACTGGTTGACATAGTCAATGATCGATTTATGTTTAAACTATAAAAGACTATAGAAAAGAAAGTAATTAGCTCTGTTTAACAGAGTAGATTTCACAATGGAGATAATAACTGAGCAGGATTTCAAAGGACAAATAGTTACTCAACAGTTAGACAAAATGATTAAAGACCATTTTCTGGGCAGTGGAAACAGTATATATAAAGATTGAGAGTTGTGAAATATAATGGGGCATTCTCGAATGGGGCATTCGAGAACACCCTCTACCCCATCCTCAGACTGAGATTCTGGTGAAGCAGATTCTACCCCTCATGCCAGGGTAATGACTGTGACCTGTCATGAGATAATTTGAGCATTATGTTGCCTTGGCCACAGCAATTTGTTCAGGAATGGGCACAAATGAAAGTCAAAGGGATGCACTGGAACTTTAAGCAGGATTTTGAGAAACAAGACTTTTGCTTTTTCATGCCCGAAAATGCTTAATAGATGGCTGAAAATCCAAGTCATCCTCATGTTTTTAAAACCAGGGAGGTAGATGAGAGCCAAAGGAGAGTGCTCGGCACATAGTGGGGACTCAGTAAATATTCACTGAGTAAGTGAATGAATGAATAACGTGTAGAACAGAATCCCGAGGAATATCAGATATAGCCATCTGAAAGTCATCTCATTTTCCCCTGAACTCCTGTAACAACTTCTCGGAATTGAAAGTGTTTACTACCTTCTATTTTACAGTATAGTTATCTATAAATCTGTTATCTCTTCCCTTAAGATGTAATGCTTTTCTGATCCTACTTGTATTATATATAAGATTTTATATTATCTGGCCCCTTGCCTACCTCTTCAGCATGAACTTTATCACTCCAGCAGTATTTAAAAACTAGCCTGAACAGGCCATGCATACTTGTTTCTGCCCTTTCCATATTCCACCCTCTCCTCCAGAATACTTCGATCAACAAGAACTTACTGAGAACTCACCAAAGTAAGATCCTTTGGTAGAAGGTAATAGCGACTTAAGAGTGGTGACCACACTTTTTAATGAAATACAATAGGATAGAGTAAAACAGAAAAGTGGCAGAGTGTATCTCAAAAAGTACTGTTTTTTGTGAAACTTGTTTGAGTTGCAGGGGTGTGTTCTGAGTCACACTGTGAAACATATATGTTACAGTAGATGACCATGGAAAAGATATGAAGGCCACTACTTCATACCTTTCATGAAGGCCCTCGTTGCCAACATAAACATGTTCTTGGTTTATAACTCAAACAACTATGAATACCAATGGGCTTCCCTCCCTGTATCTCCAACCAAAAATCTGACTTTGTTCTGAAGCCCAAATTTTAACAAACGGTCATAAATTAGGTTATATCCTTTACTTCTGTTGCAATAACAGAAATTTTTTAACCGTCTTTTCAAATCTAACACATAGCCTGGTTCATAGCACTTTGCTGTGGTTAACTCTGTTCTTACAATAATAGCACTTGATGAGTACTTGTTTGCCAGGCAGTGGTCTAAACTCTATATGGACTATCTCATTTATTCCTTATAACAACCTTAGAGGCAGGTAACATTATTGCAAATTTCATTTCGTTGACTGGAGCGATTGAAGCATGGAGATATTGACTCAACTCTCTCAAGGCCACACAGCTAGGAGGTGGCAGAGCTAAGATTTGAACCCAAGCAATTTAACTTCCCAGCCCATGTACCAGGTCTGTGGCTTCCCAAATGGGCATTACTAGGAGTAGACAGATGTGTATTTCATGGAATAGCTCTCCGGAATGGCCCTGAGTAGTCACTGTCTGGAGAATATTGTCTACATGTTATCTCCTTTCTTTCCTAACTACCCATTTTGGGAAAGAACAGCCTAATGTATTTGGCCCAGGGTCTGTGGTTCAGTCACTGCAGGTTGGTTTAAACTCTCACTAGTTCTCTTGGAGCGAGGAAAAAGAAAGAATAAAATGAGGCCAAAATTCATTTCAATTTTTTAAAGTTATTTTTAAAAAACAACATGATGGGGCATATGTCTGTCTCTTGAAAGGATGAACCTCTCTTTCTCTCATCCATGACTTTCTCTGACTTTGAAGCTCTGCTCCCTGCTGGAGCCTCTGAGCTCTGTCTGCTCTGGGGCTCCGGCAGCCCACGTGCCCCTGTTGAAGGTGAAATTGGGACAGGTTGCCAAGAAGACCCTCCTTCCTTTGTTATGCATGAATGCTCTCTCTTTCTGAGAATTCTAAGCTTTATCTAAGGAGGGGAAAGGGCAGACTGTTTTATAAGAAGAAAGGAAGAGGGTCTAGGAGTCTGTTCCTTCCCCAAGTATTCAGTGAGTTGCTGAATAACAGGGAGAAGAGTCAGGGAGAGGACAAAAAATAAAATAAATAATAAACAAAAACGACGCGGCACAGCTCTGAGCCCGTCTCCCATCAGCTTTTACAGAGGCGCAATAGATTTTCTTCATTGCCCGCCCTGACTTATCACAGCCTTGTTTTTAATGAGGTATAATAAGGGGAACATTTTGTAACAACACGGTTCCCCTATTTTATCCTGCAAACAGCTGTGTCATGCTTGTGGCTGGAAGAATGAATCATATCTCTGCCTGCATATGCTAACTCCCATGTAATTACCCCAGCATCTTAAATAAAGCAGGTCCTAAACCTGTCGCTCACGTTACAAGCAAACGGTACAGACCTCGTAACTGGGGCCTCTATCATTACAATTAATTTATCACAGGAGCCACCGAGATTAGAGGCTGGAGTTAAAACCCAGAGCGTGGAGAGGCACGGAGTGGCACTATGGAACAGGCCTTTGCAGAGGCGGCTGGCTCCGGCAGCTGCCTGACTAATGCCTTTCCTGGGAAAAGCTGCCTTAGTTGAATTTTGTTTTCTTTGCATTTTTCCCACTCAAAGATTTTACTAAAGTGATTTCACTGCCTCTCTTGATTCAAAATGATGCTGGAAAAATTCTGCCTGATACTTAACCAGAACTCTGGGCAGGAGTCACCATTTTCTCATTCTTAAACGGCCACAGGTCCCTCCAATGCAAGCAATCCCCTGAGACCTCCCATTTGTTTTTGTTATTAGAAAGGCATTTCTCGTGACATCAGTTTGCTTCCTTTCAGGGGCAGGAGGCTGGGGGGAGGGGGGGAAAAGAACCCAGAGCAATTACCTCAGATATAAAAAATGCTGTTTCATCTCCTCAGGCAGTTTCTCAACCAGGGTTCCTCAACTGAACCAGAGGCAGAAAAACTAAAGTAACTATTTCCTTAGTTTTCTCCAGGATGGCACAACTAGAGTTCATCTAGATGATACCTTCCAGATGCACAGAAGAGGCGTTAACTCACTACATTCAAGGGGGGCCTGAGGGCATCTGTACTTGCCCTGGGTGAAAAAGGCTGAAGCGAGGCAGATAGACTTACAGCATGATTCACTGGAGAACCCTCTTCCAGACCCCCGTCCGTTCCTATCCCACAGAAAGCAGTTCTAGCTCAGCCCCCCATACACTGGGCTTCTTTTATTAAGGGGTGGACAGTGCTGCTCCCAACACTGCCCTGACCCCGAATATGCTAGGACTCTGGGCATGGAAGTGGGGGGGCATGTCGTCATTGTCATCGCCAGAGCTCAGAAGTCTGCTCTTTCTGTCAGCTCCCCCCACAGTGCAGCGGAGTCTGTTGTGTGCCCACCGAAACCTGTTTCCTTTTCTTCCAGGACACAGAACACCATTGCTTTTCCCAGTTTCCTCTGCAGTTAAGAGATGACTGAATTCTAGTCATTGGCTTGTAGGTAGGGGTGAATGATGCCATTTCCCCTGGGCCAATAAAAGTCTCCTACTTGATCCTTCATGCTGTCTCTCTTTTCTCAAAGGCCAGCTAGAACACAGCAGATAATTCTGAACCCTAGGGGTTGACAAACCTGAATTCCAAAATCACCACTATGAAGCCACCTTCTTTTTTTTTTTTTTTTTAAATATTTTATTTATTTATTTTTAGAGGGGAAGGGAAGGAGAGAGGGAGAGAAACATCAACGTATGGTTGCCTCTCATGCGTCCCCTGCCAGGAACTGGCCTGCAACCCAGGCATGTGCCCTGACTGGGAACCGAACCGCAATCCTCTGGTTTGTAGACTCATGCTCAATCCACTGAGCTACGCCAGCCAGGGCTGAAGCCACCTTCTAAACAGGGTTTTGCTTGATGTAGCAATTACCTACCCTGACTAATAAACCCTGAAACTGAGATGACCCCACCCCTTCCTCGGGAGGCTCTATAGCTTGTAAAGATTAGAGGGACGGAGAATCTGGAGTCCAAGGCTGGGAAAGCAGATTTTGGAAACATTTCAGTGCTTGGATAGGATAAGGGGGTTCAGCCAGCAAGGCTATCTGAGGCCAGCTGAGGCCAGCCATGGGCCCCGACTCCTGACCTGGAAAAGAGAGCCCATAGCTTAGGGGCTTCCTTGGTCCCTCACGTACTTGACAAGCTTCATGCTGATAACCTTTAAAAGGCTCAAGGGAGAAAAGGTAATAAGGGGGAAGTCTATGAAAATCTGATTCAAATAGAATAATAAACATGTATATGAGAACAAACCATAAATCATCATCTCTAATCAGACCAAGTTGCACCACTGCTTAAACTCTAGCTCTCTCTGATCTGTCTCCTTGTCTACCCTGGCACTGCTGTTTCTTACAGCTCCTTGGATATATCTTCATGGAACACCTTTTCAGGGTAATCTGCTTGCCCACTAGCTTAGAAATTCTTCAAGGTCAGGAGAAGAACCTAATTCATCTCTATTTCCCTTCAGCCAGCTCAGGCCCTGGAACTCAGTTCTAACTTAATGTCTGCTAAATGAGTGAGCACAAAGCATTGTGCAAGTTAATGTGATAAGAATATTTTCTGACACAGGCATGGCACTGCTCTTTCTAGTCACTGTACACGTTGGGATGCTTTCTGAGGTAGTGCTGCAAAACTGGAGATAGTTCCTCCACACACTTCCAATCAGCTTTCCTTCTGCTTAAGAGCAGATGTTTGAAAGCTGGGCTTCTGGCTTGAACAGGGTAGAGCAGTGCTAACTGGCCCACAAGGAGATGGAATTCATCCCCTTGAAAGGTACTTACATTAACATTATGCTTGAATTAGCCACAGGCTATGCCAAAGGCTAGTAATATGAAGAGCGAAGAACCCCATTTTTTACATTTAATCTTTTTGTATTTTTCCCATTACCATTTAGTCCCCTTATACCCCTTTCACCAACAATCACCACACTGCTGTCCATGTCCATGAGTCCTTTCTCCTTTTTGCTCAATCCCTCCATTCCTTCCCCCCTGCCACCAGCCGCCATCCTGCCCTCCATCTATGAGTCTGTCCCCGTGTTCCTTGTTAGTTCAGTTTGCTCATTGGATTCCACATATGAGTGAAATCATAGGGTATTTGGAAGAACCTCATTTCTGACCCCCTAATACTCAAGTACCTCACGGCTACCTGAAAACAGTTCCTTTTCTTTCTACAGAAAGACTTCTAACTCCACTTTTGCTACTCATTACTTGCTAAGAAAAGCAATATAAAAATACCTTGAAAATGTGCAATATATAAAAGGAGAAAAGATTGGTGCTGGTATTAGTCTGCTCTCCCCACTTCCTCTGAACATCTTTACTGTAGCACTCTCTCCACTCCTCCTGCCCATACGAGAAGGGAGCCTACGGAGATCTAGACTAGATCAGTTCTACTCTTTCTTGCAGGTCATTCTTGTGTCATCTCATTTTAAAAGCATTATTCCTGTATGTAAAAATGAATCAAGTCAGTTTGGAATAGAAGTTAAGAGTGTAGGTTCAGGGTCAGACTGACTGGGTTCAAATCCCAGCTCTGGTGCTTGTTCGTTGAGAAGTCTTACAGAGATTACTTAACCTCTTTAAGCCTCTGATTTCCCATCTATAAAATGGGGATGAAATATAACCAGTTTCACAGGACTGAAGTACTGCACGCAAAACATTTGGCACCATGCCTGAGAAACAATAGACATCCAGGAAATGTTAGCTATCATTGTTTTGGTTTCCTGTCTCTGAATTAACACATCTTCTCCTCTTTCTCTTCTGTTACAACTGAGGCAATGACCCTCTTCCTGTTAAAGTTAAGTCATGTGTTCTGGATCCCATCACTTCTTGCCTTCTAAAAACTGCTTCACTAATCATCCTCTCTTTTCCATTATCAGTCATTTTCTTTGTCCAGATAATTTCCATTGCATGTATCTATACGCTAGTATCCTCTACCAAAAAAACTTCCCCATGTTACCCTGCACCCTGTCCACCTGCCATGTTATTTTATGCTCTTCTTTATAGCCAAACGTCTCCAAAGTGTTGTCTCTAACTGCTGAATGCCATTTCTCACCTCCCATGAACTCTTCCATGCATGTCAACTTGAATATGCCCTGTCACTCCACTAAAATGGCTCTCAGGATTACCCACCACCCTCCATATTGCCAAGTCCTGCAGACTTGTCTGTTTTCTCGATCCTTCCGTAGCATTTGACACAACTCACCATCTGCTCTTTCTTAATCCACTCTCCCTTCTTCTCCTGTGTTATATCATCTCTCTGTCCTCTCCTCCCCAGACTCCTTTCTTCTTTTCTTCTACTAGAGTTTTAACTGTTAGAGTTCTCCAGGGGCTGGGTCTGTGCCCTTTTATTTTCTCCTTTTTACATAATTTTTCTTGGTGATTTTGTCTATTCCAATTACTTAAAGTAGGGAGATGCTGTTATAATGAAAATAACAAAACATCTAAAATATGTGACATTGGCTTTGCAACTAGATAGTGGGCAGCAAGGAAGCTAATATAAAAGACACTGTAGTAATAGCAATTTGTATCATGTAGTGGTAAGTATCTGGCTAAACAATAATAATATAAGACAAAGATGTATCTGATTAACTAGTACAGTTGGAAGAGGAGATCTTATAGCAAAATACTGAAAGCATAAGCTGGTTGCTTTTAGCTACATTTGATGAGGCACTAAAAAGAAAGATATAAACTCAGAACAGAACCGGCTGGTTTACAAGTAGAATTCAGTGGGAATAAAATGAACCCAGAACTCACTGGGTTAAAAAAATAAAACTTTCTTATCTCCAGACTCTCCAGTAAAATATTTTTCAATTAAGATCCATCCTGGAGCTAAAGATCAGATCCAGGGCACTGTCAGAAGAAGTAGTTTCAAGATGAAGTAAAAATCAAGAGTCTTCATTAAAATCTGAAGAAAAAAGTTGGCATCTATGGCAGCCTGACATGACCAGAATACCAGTAATTAAGTGTTGATAGATCATGCCTTGTAAAAATTGTGGGTATGGCTCGTGACGCATGGAATTGACTAGTACCAACTCCATACAACCAGCACAAAGTTTGTGAAAGGGCTGCACTGCCAAGGCACTGCCAGCTCCAACGAAAAGAGACAGACCATTCAAGATGTAAAACAGTCTAAGTCCCCAGATTTCTACAAGCAGGCAGTCAGTCGAAAAAGCTTCTCAGCCACCAAATAGGCACATTATTTAATGCCCTTCAGGAGTGTTCAGGGATGAGGGAAAAGGGAGGACTTCCAGAGGACAGAACAAAGAGCCATGGAGAGCAATGGATTGAAGATCCACCCCCAGAAAGCAGAACCAGGGCTTGATCAGAGAACATTCCCAATTCCTAGGATGGTGGGACCTGTTCACATCTGCCTAGTAGAATTTCAGAACTGCCATGGACCAGTGGTTTCTATGTGTTTCTAGTTCTTTACCTTTATGAATGAAATAATTTATTGTAGTTATGGTTTACCTATTCTACCACTTATATAAAATGTATGAGGGTGATGGTTTTGCATTTTTTAAATCTAATGGAACCATATTTAGGCCTAATATAGAAATTACAAAATCCTGGACTTCAGGCCAGGTGAGCATGATTTGGATAAAGTTGGAGGGAGTATTGGGATTGTGAGTGTAGCAGGTGAGAGGAACATGAATATTCATGAGCAAGAGATAGATTGTAATAGATTATTGTCCCAAAATATTTACTCCCTTCCTACCTGCATGGGGGAGTTTACTTCTCTGCTCCCTGACTTTTGGCTTATTTATATGGTTGTTTTGGCCAATGGTAGTTTGGGTCAGATATGACCCAAGCATGAGCTTGTAATGTGCTTGTGTGGTCGGTCTTCCTGAGGAGGGCTCTCTTCAACCCAAGGTACAGAATGAACATCGATCAGACTAGAGCTCAACATACTGCAAGGAGCAGAGATACTTGGCCAAGGTGGGCCTCGATCCGCCAACCTACGGATGCATGAGAAATAAATGCTACTATTGTATGCAACTGAGATTTTTTATTTTTGTTATGTAATGAGAGCTAACTTGTTCTTTCTCATTCTTTGAATGTTACAGGCACTTTCCTACCTCAGGGCTGTTAAAATAACCTGTTCTTTCTTTTGAACATGTCCTTGCTCATTGTAGGTTTTAACTTCAGCTCTTTATTTAAATGGATTCCTTCAGAGACCACCCTCAGTTGATCACCTGGTTATTTTATATTGTTGCGTCATTCATTTCATAGCACTGATTCCTATTTGTAATATTAAATATTTATGTTTAATTGTTTGTTTTCCTCACTGGACTATAAGTCTTATAATGGAAGGGACCATATCCATTTATTCACTAATGCATGCTCAAAGTCTAGAATTAAGGCTCGTGCATAGTGGATTTCAGCAAATAATGGTTGAGTGAAGGAACTTTTAAAGTGAGTAAATGAACATAGATATGCTGGGGAATGCTTGGAACACTATTTGGGCTACTCAGAAAGCAGCTTTAGAAAATGTAATTCAATTTATTTTCATTCTTCTTGTTGTTGTTTCTTAAAATATCTTATTTATTTATTTTTTAATAAATAAAGAGAGGGAAAAGGAGGGAGAAAGAGGGTGAGAAACAATGATATGAAGCAGAAACACCAATCAGTTGCCTCTTGAATGCGCTGAACTGGGAACCTAGCCCACAACCAGGCATGTGCCCTGACCAGCAATTGAACTGGCAACCTTTTGCTTTGTGGAATGATGCCCAACCAACTGAGCCACACCAGTCAGAGCTCTTCTTATTATTTTTAATAACAACTGTTTTGTTCCATTCCTAATGAGCTGCGCTTCTCAAGGCAATAGGGTGCCTTCCTGGTAACCAAACCAACCACTCCAGCCAAAGCATGTGACTGATGGGCTCATGGCTCACACTATATTTGGTTGCTTCTGCACAAATATTACGACTCAGGAGAAAAGGTGCAGGTCAGGTCATCTTCTGTTTCTGCCAAGGCCAGAACAATTTTTTTTTTTGGCAAAGTTTGGTTGGTGTATTATATCTACTCTGAAAACATAAGCATACCCACAAAAACACATGCAGACACACAGAGCTTAGTTCAAAGCTATGGCAGCAACCTGAAGCCAAAGAGTACCTTCCACCTGATGGATCTAAGCCCACAGCCTGACTACTTACATGGGGGGACCCCCAAATCCCAGAATTTATTTATAAAAAATTGTGTATTTACCTGCACATGTTTAAACTTCAGTCACCTTCAAAGTACTCTATTTGATGCAATACATCTATCGACATTTTTCCTCTGCTCAAAACAGTTTTTGAACCCATTGATTTTGATGTCTTTTAGCATTTCTGCCAGTTTTGTTGTTGTTGTTGTACCACTTCCACATCGGCAAAACATTTCCCTTTGAGGACTTTTTTTCATCCAGGAAAACAAACAAACAAACAAACAAACAAACAAAAAAAGTCACTCGGGGTGAGATCAGGTGAATAAGGAAAGGTGGGGCCTGGGGGGGTCATGCCATTTTTGGTCAAAAACTGCTAAACATGCAGCACAATATGGGCAGGTATGCTCATAAATCACCCATCATGAAATGGGCAAATGCAGTGAGTCTTCAAAAAAATTTGCTGAAGCCAAATGCAGCCTCTCCAACAATGCAGTCTGGTACACCGATACAGATGGGTTCCTAGAACATTCACCTAGTGGGGGAAGCCTGTGCTACAGGGTGCCAACCATCCAGAAGATAATTCTGGTCTTTTTTGGGTCCCCCCAGCTTGTACACCTTTCCCAAGCTACCTCTAACTTCCGATCTATAGCATTTGTTGGTCCTGCTGGAAGGTTCCAACGTCAGTCTGCAATGTTTCTGAAGCTACAGATCACACGTGTGAGAAAAAGATGGGTTCCAAAGCATGGAGACCCTCCACAAGGGAGGGGTGGAAAGAAAAACCAGAGTCTGGATCCTGGTACAAGCTACCAAGTTAAGTGAATTGTTTCTGGAGGTCTGGCTTTTGGCTCCTCTAACCCTAAGTTTCTCGAAGTCAAGATCTTTGACTTTAATCTCAACAATTCTCTACTTCCTTCTTCCAAGCATTAAAATTTTATTTAATGTATGAATTTCATGATATGGGGATGTAGGAAGATATGAAGCATAACAAAATGAACATTTGTGAGTCACCATCCAACTTAAGAAATAGAATGTAACGCTGACAATTGTGTGCTCCCTCGGATCCCATCTTCCTCCCTCCCCTACTCCACCTGTATAACTGCTATCCCAGACTTCTTCCCCTTCAGTCCTTCTTTTCTCTACTGTTTGCCAAATATGTATGTCCTTAGCAATATATTGCTTGTTTTGCAACTTCATGAATGCATCACTCTGTGTATTCTTCTGCAACTGGTTTTCTTTTCAACTCAACATCATATTTCTAAAAGTTCCCTGTGTTGATTCGTATGGTTATAGTGTTTTCATCTTCACCACTTCATAGTATTCAATTATATGAGTATCCCACAGCCTGTTAATCCATTCTCCTGTTAACAGACATATGGGTTATTTATAGGCTTTGTTTTTGTTGTCGTTATAAAAAATTCTGCCACAAATACTCTTATATAAACATCTCGTGGAGTATGGGAGCAAGGGTTTCTCTAGAGAATACACCGAGATATGGAACTGCTAAGGCACAGGATACATACATGTTCAGCTCTACAAGAATGTAGGCTACAAGGCATGAGTCAGAGATTTTTGTCTAATTTTTTCATTGCCATACCCCGAAAATATAAACCAGTGCTTGGCACGGAGTAGGTGACTTGATAGTTATTGATTGAATACATGATGATAATGCTATGTTTTTCGAAAGCGGTGACACCAGTTTTACAGTCCTAGCAGTCTTTCTGGCCCTATCTATTATTACTTTTCTAATCAAACATGGACAGCTCTTCCCATGTCATTTGCTCATGTATTCCACATTAGACTTTCTTCTTGGTTCTACAGTTAACATCCCCGGAACAGTCACTGTCTCTGTGTTTAACTAGCAGTTAAAGAAGTTTAATTGCTCAAAGCCTCAGTCTCCACACTTGTACAATGGGGATGGCCATGCTTTTCTCTGTAAAGATTTAACACACTCAATAATGACACCAATAAATGATAAATCCTATTACAGAGGAACCCTCTTATCCAATGCACTGGTTGATTATCCCAAAGTCCTGTAAAGCACAATATCACTTGAAAAAATATAAATTTACCTCAAACATTGTGTTTTAACTTAAAATACATAAATGTAGATTCATTCTCCAATTTTTTGATGTAAGGCCAAGGAATGTGTCTGCTGACTGGCTTTCCAGATCTTTCCTACATAAATCACACTCATAATACATTGTCTACATTTCTTAGTTTTACTTTTCTTTTTATAGTGGAACAAAAACTTAAAGAGATTAGAGTGAAGATTCCTAGAGTGTTGTGATGTTTTCCCTCAATTAGTCTCACCCGCACCTCTTTCAACAGCCATTATTTTAAAAAACTCTCCTTAGTTTTCAATGTGGTTGTCAGAAAACAGCAACAAATATCTCTCTTTCCAATGCAGTTGAGCTTAAAACATATTTAATGGAAATAAGCAATTACAATAACAAGTACCACTGGCACAGACAGGCTTTTAAGCACAACTATAGCCAAGTCTTGGTAAGCATGCAGTTCAGCTGGTGGGAGTAGACGTCACTGGGTAATGGCAAAATCAAGAGTAACCATCAGCTGCGTGTTCAGTGCAGAATCAGTGTGTTTTTATGCAGGGCATAGAAGTGTTGGTTAACCTGGCAAGTAAGTTAAGTGGAAACTGGTTAAGAGAACTATTACATTACTATTCTTTGTTTCTGCCATTGACCTAGTTACAGAGCCCACCTGTCTCCTCAGCTGATCCCTCTGGATCAGAAGGAAATCATCTTCCAGTTAGGCTTGGTTTATTGTTCAGGTTTGTCCCTTGGGACAAAGAAAGACATGGACTCCCCAAGGAACAAAGACTGACAGGTTGGAGATTTTAAAATATTCAGTTATTGAAAGGTTACTCTTGTCTTCTAAGATTCCCTTGTGCCTGATAAACCGAGACAGGAACAGAGATAGGGAGAAAAGCTCCATCGTTCTGTGCCGTCCCTCTGACAGGCGCACTGTGGCAAGGAAGAAGGCCTGACTTTAATTAGCCAGACCATCGCCCTACTAAACTCCACTGGAACCAAAACAAACCAGGCAGTCCCATATGTCATAAGAATTAAAGGCATGGTTCCCACTTCCTAACGATGCTTTTACAGAAACCGTTCCACTGTAAAACTTTATGATTTGAATCTTTATAGCCGCCAGCAGAGCACATGTTCACTGCCTTAAATTATAACTTAATCACAATAGAAGCTGACTTTCCAGCCCTTTGCAGTCAAGACAAGAGAGGAAAGGGGCCCACAGGACAAACTGCTTGCTCCTCTGCCCACCTGCCTCTTTCTGGGTTGCAGAGTCCCAGCAAAGTAGAGGGACGTGAGGAAACACACACCTCATAGCCCAGGAAGACCTAAAAGCTAGATCCATTCAGTAAGGTCTAGAGACATGAGCATGGCTGGGGCTTCATCAGGGCAAAGTGAGTGCTGCCAAGAAGGATAAGACTGAGAAAGGACAGTCCAGCAGCGATTTGAAGGTATCCTAATCCCATTTCCTCACTCCACTGGTCAGGTGGCTCTTTTCCTTAACTTTGGCTGAGCATCCTCTATTGTTGGAGACTGGGTCGACAAAAAAGGGAAATAAACTCCACCTGGTGTGGCTTGTTGGTTGGGCGATGTTCCACAAAGCAAAAGGTCGCTGGTTCGATTCCTTGTCAGGGCACATGCCTGGGTTGTGGGTTCAGTCCTTGGGGTGTGTGTGACAGGCAACCGATGATGTTTCTTTCTCACATGGTGTTTCTCTCCCTCTCTTTCTCCCTCCCTTCCCCTCTCTCTGGAAATAAATTAATAAAATCTTTTTTTAGAGGAGATAAAAGTAAAATCCCCACCCCACCTCCTCAGTTCAATATGGCTAAACCATAAAATGTGAGGAAGAGAGTAATAGAAGATGTTGACCCGCAGGCTGAGGCCAGTTTCTGAGGGGCCTTATTTGCCACATTAAAAAATTTTAACTTTATTATTTAGGCAGTAGGGAGTGATTAAAAAATTTGAGTACTGAAATAGCATGATGAGATTGCTTTAAAAATCCCACTGCCTTTAAAGAATATACACAAATGGCCCCAAAATGAAAAGTTGCTCAACCTCATTAGTCATTAGGAAAATGCAAATCCAAACCACAGTGAGACACCACGTCACGCCCACTAGGACGGCTGTTAAAAACCAACCAACCAACAAATTAGAAAATACTGGGTTGGCCAAAAAGCTCCTTCGGTTTTCTCCATAAAATAAAAGACAAAATTTTTCATTTTTAACCAATGACTTTATTGATTTGGATATTTTGAGTATGTTGGCTATTGTCCCATATGGCATAACATTGATTATTCTCAATTAATGTCTTGATTTGATCACTATCAACTTCGGCTGGTAGACCATGGAGCACCATCCAGTGAGAAATCTCCAGCACAAAATTTTGGAAACCACTTTTGACACAACTCACAGCACTTTCTCCATACACTGCAGAAATCTTTTTTTGTGTTTCAGTTGTATTTTTACCTTTCTTGAAGTAATAAAGCATAATATGCCAAATATGTTGCTTATTTTCTTCCCTCTTCAATATTAAAATAGCTACACAAAAATGCACCGATTTTGATAGGTTTTCTTTTAAATGCACACTGATACGACAGCTGTTACAATACAAGCTAACAAAATTGTTTTGAACGAAGTTAAATAAAACCAGCAGGGATCTGATGAGGGCCTGAACCAAGAGAGCAGTAGTGGGGATAGAGAGGAGGTTACAAATTTAAATGCAGTTAGGGGTAAAAACAATCAGATCTTGGTGTTTAATGTGAGGAGCCTATTTGACTAGATGGGTAGGGTTACCAGGAATCAGAATAGGAAGCATAAAAAGAGGAGGAGTGTGTGGGGAGGAAGAGATGGTTTCTCTTTTGGACGTGATCACCGTGAAGTGCTCATAGGTGCTTCATTCATTCGACCCATATTTAGTGAACACCTATCAGGTGCCTGGTGGGGTTATCCAGTAAACAGTTGGAGACACATTTTTGGACTTTGATAGAGAGTTCTAAACTGGACATAGATATTTTGGGGTTGATGACATAAAGAGAGGATGGCATTGTTTAGGGAAAGTGTGTAGATGAGAGTGAAGAAAGCTGAAAACAATCTTGTAGGGTTAGGATTCCTTAAAAGAGACAAAGAAAAAACTAGAGAGGCAGAAAATGCAAAATTCAAGGGAATATAGTGTGAAAAGGAAGGCAGTAATGTCAGCAACACTGATGGGCCTAGTAAAATAAAGGCTGAAAAGTATCCATTGGATTTGGTGATCAGGAAGCCTTATCAGCCTAAAGGTGCACTAATAAAGGTCAACACTGGACTACAAAGGGCTGAAATCAATGAGATGTAAGGAAGTAGAGATGATCATTTTCTCAACAAATGTTTATTGAACGTCTGCTGTATGTCAGGCCATGATAGGGAGGAAGTCCTTCTGGGAGTTTTGGAAATAATGGGAAGAAAGGAAATAGGACAGTAAATGAAGGAGAACATGGACACAGAGGAAAAAAATGGGAACGCTGCGAGGACGGAAGGGTAGAGTTAGACAGTAAGGGAAGTTTAAGGTGGATGAGTTCTGGGTTATAAGGTTCATGGGACTAGAAAGTGAAGTGGAGTAGTGACAAAGGTCTTAGAAATTAATAGTCCAACAAACTATAAATGTAAGATATTGGAACATTCCATTTAATAAATGAGGAGTGGAGAGTAAGAAAACAGAAAAATGACAGAAGGAAAAGACAAGAGAACAGTAAAACAGCAAGGGCCTCAAAGAAGGGAGAATTGTGTTTATCCTTTTTCTCTCCTTTATTACAAATAAGAAAACCTATATATTCCAAGGTCAGCTGCCTGGTAGGCACTCCATGAATACATGTTGCCAACTGATGTGTCCTTTCATATTTCGCACGTTCTAAACTGAACTCCAATTTCCTCCTAAACTTAGTTCTCTTCCACTATTTCTGTCTCAATGAATGGTACCATCATTTATCCAGTTAGTAAATATTACTGACATATTCCTTCCTCTGTCACTCTTCTGATTTAATTCATCATTAGGTCTTTAAGTATTGCCCGCATCTGAGGACATTTTTCATTACTTTTAGTGAGAGGGACGATGGGGCAGGGAGAGAGACAGAGAGAGAGAAACATCAGTCAGTTGCCTCTCCTGTATTCCCTGACCAGGGATTAACCCATAACCTGGATATGTGCCCTGACTGGAGATGGAATCCGTGAGCTCTCGATTTATGGGACTGCACTCTGACCAACTGAGCCACACCAACCAGGGCCGTCGTTAGGTCTTGTCCATTTTACTTCCTAAACCTCCTTTATGTTTGTCCATATTGTCCCACCTCTAACACTCTAATTTAAGCAACCATCCCCTCTTCTCTATTGTACCCACTTCCTAACTTACCTGTGCACATCTGCTCTTGCCTCCTTCCAATCCATTCTCCAATCTGTAGCCAGAATAATATTCTCAGAATGTGAATCTGATCTAAGCTCTGGTACTCTTCCTCTCTGTCCCAAACCCTCTGAAGGCTTTCCATTGCTCTTAGGGTTGTGACTAACCTCCTTAAGGTCAGACTCCTTTCTTCTCAGCCTTGCTTCATATCACATGTTTATCCCATCCCCAATCTTTTCCATCATAAGCCTTGTCATCAGCCCTCCTGAAAGGGCCTTTGCACACGCCGTTGCCTCTGCCCGGTATGTTTTGTTGTTGTCTGGTTAAGCTCCTATTCACCATAACCAGCTCAATTTTTTGTATCATACCCTTAGGCTTTCATAGTCTGCCACAGTTGCAATTTTACATTTCTTTGAATAAATATTTGACTAATGTCTGTCTTCATGCCACAGGCTGTGCCAGACACATAGAAGGAACTCACTAAATATTTATTCAATGAATGAATGATACAGTAATAAACTTCCTCAGTGTTATTAAGTGGCTAATCTGGGACTTTGTCATAAGAGACAATGTATTAGATGGGAAATTTGAAAGATGAGCTCCAAGATCCCTGCCATTTCTGAGACTTTGTGCTTCCTACATGCACTTACATTATTTTCCTTTACCTTCTTTCTCTAGGTCTTGTCAACACCCCTCCATTGTGTACCATAGGAATTAAAGACCCTAAGGACTGGAAAAAATTAGTTCCTTCAGATACTAGAAATCTTTCCTTTGTTAGATTTTTGAAAGAAACCCCTTAACAACAACCCCTTAATAATCAGCCACTTAGTCTTTCTTTTAACACATCTAGAGCTCAATTTTTCTGACTTTTCTTTTTCCTTTAATAATGTATGAGTTAAGCATTTTTTTCATATACTTATTGGCCATTTGTATTTCTTCCTAAAACTAGGGCTTACCACCTTGACCTACTTCTCCATCATAATTTAACTGATTTATAAACTCTGTAGATTGAGGAAATTAGCCCTTTGCCGTATTATGTTGCAATGTTTTCCAGTTGTTGATCTTCTGGTATTGTTTCTGTCATGTAAACAATGCTATTCCACATGGGTCAAAAAAAGGTACAAAAGAATACACAAAGAAAAAAGGAATCTCTCTCACCCTTGTGTTCCAGCTCAATTCCCCTCCCAAATGCATGTGCTATTAACAGTTTCTTACGCATCTTTCCAGAGCCTGCCTGAGCAGTAACAACATCTGTGTATACCTGCTTTTCTCCCCCAGCAGCCACCGCAGGTAACAGCGCATGCCATGTTCTGCATCTTGCCTCTTCACTTACAACACAAGATATTCTGGAGACCTTCCCAAATCAGTATATAAGGGGCTGGCAGATACTGCCTAACTGCCCTCCACTGAGGGGGAACCAAATTACACTCCCATCAGCAATACACATGAATGTCTCTTTCTATATCCTTCACAAGTATAACGTTAAAACCTTTTTTTTCATCTCTGCCAACCTATTAGGTAAAAAAATAGTATACACATTTCTCTAAAAGTAAAGTTGAGCATTTTTTAATATAGTTCAAGTGCTATGGCCATTTAAAAACTTTTGTGGCTTCTAGACCTTTCCATTTGTAAAGAATTAGGATTAGGAAGGATTATTGTATTTTTGAGAGAAAGATCTTTAGTTAATCTAGTAGCCTGCTTTTTTTTTTTTTTTTTAATTTGAAAGCTTTATGGAGATGACATATGCTTACTGCACAACGCATCAGTTTAATGGGTATGATTTGATTAGTTGAACTTTTTGCATCTGCAGGTGAGTGCAACCAGCACCACCACTTTCAAACGCTTTTGGCCACCTCACAGCAGGACCCTGTGTGCGTCAGCCATCACATCCCCAACTTCCCACCCTCCAACTCCAAGCCACAGTCCTAGGCAACCTCAGGTTTACTGTCCAAAGATTTTCCTTTTCTGGATTCACACAAGAATAGAATCATATACTATCTTCGCAACTGATTTCAATGGCTTAGCCTAATTTTTTAAGAAACATCTGCATGGTAGCAGGCATGAATACTTGATTTGTTTTTATGGCCAAATAATATGCATTTATATGGATAAAACATATTTTATCTACTTATCCCTAATAGACATTTCATTTGTTTCTATATTTTGGCTATTGTTAGTGATATTGCAATAACTGTAAAGCACAAGGTTTTCTTTGGATGTGTATTTTCATTTCTCCTAGTCATATACCTAGGAATGTAACAACGGGCACTATGGTATTTATTCTAGGTTTAATTTTCGAGGCACTGCTCCACTGTTTTCTAATGTAGCCACACTACTTCATAGTCCCATCAGCAGTGGGTGAGGGTTCCAACTTCTCCATATCTTTGACACAATTTACCTCACTTTCTGATTCTAGCCATCCTAGTGGCTGTGACGTGGTATCTCACTGGGTCCCAGTAGCCTGTTTCCCACGGGTATACCAGTGGGAGAGTTTGAGTTTTATCCTTATTTTTATCAGCAACATTTCTGTGATTAAGGCTACATTATGATGGTGTAGAAAGAGTTTAGGCTTTGGGGTCAGACAGGCTTAAATTAGAATCCCTTCTTCCTTCTTTTTCTCTTTCTTCCTATATTTACTTATGGAAGTTTTACTGTGTATCAGGCCCAGTTCAGGATGCTGGAGATTCAAACATAAATAAAACGCAGTTTTTGCCATCCAAAGGCTCTTGGTACAATGAAGGAGTGAGGCACATAAACCAGGAAGTGTAATGCAAAATAGATAACAATAATGCTGGTGCTGATGAGATACTAATAATAGTGAGCGGCTCTGTGGCTGATGAATTAGGAAAGGACAGGACCAGAGACAAGGACAGCAATGAGCAGGCTATAGCAGTAGTCTAGGCAAGGAGTTTAGTGAGAATGAAGGAGAATTAGATTCTAGATACAACGGGGCAAAATGAGTAAGACAGTAAATTTGGAAAAAGCAAGCAGCGGTGATAGACTATTGTGGGTCGAAGACTGAGAGCTGAGGAAATCTCTCCTTTCTTTGACTTGGCAGCTCTTGGGGCATATGAGATGACAGTTCATCAGATGTTCACTCCCTCCATCCCTCCATCTCCATCTTCCTTGGCCCACTGATGCTGTCTTGTCCATATAACTTGTCTTCAAAGCAAGGTAGAGTAATTTTCCTACCCTGCTTTGCCCAATGACATACTTCACCCAATAGACATAATACAAGAAGAGGCTTCAAATGTTTACAAAGTTGTCCTTGGCTTCTTGGGCTTCACCATGAAGCTTCTTGAGCTTCGCCATGAAGCTTCTTGAGCTTTCACCATGAGAAGAACATGACTCTGCTAGCTGCTGGTTCAAGGAGGATAAAGGAGACACGGAACAGACCTGGACCTAACCCACAGCATGGGGCCACGCCTGGCTGTGCCGAACCTCAGCGGGTCCACACATCTGTGCAGGCAAGCATTAGAGATCCACTACCTCATGGCACTGCGTTTTGAGTAGGTTTCTTATGCAATATTACAGTAAGTGCTGCTAACACAAGTCTCCATCAGCGATAGAGATAACTCTTCTTTAGGCTAAATAGCCTCACTTTTTAAAAAAATGGGTCATCATATGCCTTCTCCCTTCTCACTTCTACCAGACTTCTTGGGAATATAAAACAACTGGGGCCCATTAGGAAGTACTCCCCAAAAGAGTCATCAAATTGGAATTCTGCATGCATATGGCCCTCTTCCCCATCTCCCCTTCAATCTGCCTCCACCCTACAGCTGGCAAAATGGTGAAGGAAGAACAAATCTGAGGCTCAGTAAGATTAAAACTCAAGCTCCATGAGTGAATGAGAAGGGAGTAGTCCTCAGCTTCTGGTTAATTCTTACAAACACAATTTATTTTATAAACCAAAAAGGAGGCCAGGACCCATGTAAAATGCCTACATAGAAACTACTCATTCATACAGCAATTATCCATAGTTGAGACTCTAAAGATATTGCTTTATATCCAAAACCAGCTAAAGCTAGGAAGAAAAAAGAATATGGGGCTGGATCCATGTTTGGTAGCATGTAAAGCCCAGCATATGCAACTTTGAGGGCCCACTTAAAAAAAACAAACAAGATTAGAAATATAAAATTAGTTTTGAAAGTATTTATTTAGAATGACAAATGATAATACAACAAATGACAAAATTTTAAAAGTTGAGAAAACCACAAACATCACAGAATTTTTTAACACAGTATTATTTTTTATTTTATTTTTTGGAAGATTTTATTTATTTTTAGAGAGGGGAAAGGGAGGGAGAAAGAGGAGAGAAACATCAGTGTGTGGTTGCCTCTCATGCGCCCCCTACTGGGGACCTGGCCCACAACTCAGGCATGTGCCCTGCCTGGGAATCCAACTGGTGACCCCTTGGTTCACAGGTTGGTGCTCAATCCACTGAGCACCAACCTGTGAACCAATCCACTGATCCGACACACCAGCCAGGGCAATATCACATAAGTTTTTAATAATACAATTTGAAAATTGTGTGATACACCCATAAGTGCTTATTTCCTATCATTTTTGAGCTGTGGGCTCTTTGATTGACTCTTTATATGAACAGTAATTTCTAATCATTTCCTATCAAGAAAATAGAAATATAACTGCCTTTTTCTATTATTGTTTATCAAACTTTGTTTCTAATTGATAATTTAGAGACATTTCTTTCAGCTTCAAAATTCCCTACTATTGTTATGTAAATTTTTGAGGATTATTGTGAAATTTGGGGAAACATCCATCAAATTTCTTTCATATAGGAATTGTAAGATTTCAGGGCATTTCAAATTTTCCTGAATAGTCCCAGGCTTTATGACACTCTTTCACCATTTTATTATTGGTGTCCTAGTTATAGGGGCATATTAGGAGTTTTATGTTATCTTGGGCAATGTCAATATTTTGGAGCTGTATAAAATATATAACTTCACATAAGAAAGCACTTATTAGTAGCATTGCTACAGGTTTATTCCCTATAAACACAGAAATTTTAATAAACTCCACCTCATGTGATTCCCATTAAAATATATAATACATTTCTCATTGTATATAGTGCATTAAGAAGTATATTACTGATAGATGAGAGGTTCTGTTTGACAAGACATTAATAAGAACCAAAATTTCCACTTCTAATTTTTACATATGTTACAACTAATTTCTGGATCCGTACACTTTAAGCCTTGTCTCTCTTCATTGTGGGGTGTCATAAGGCACATTCGTGTCTCCTGCAAACTCTGGCCCATTCACCTTCATATCCTGAAACCCAGTAAGTTCACAGTGGGCATAGCAGTGTTCCTAACAGCTATTTGCATACCAGGGCAGTAAGTTAACTCTGCACAGAATAGACCGTGAACCACATAAACAGATCTCGTTAAACCCAAATGAACTAAATATATTCCCAATTTGACTTCCCTTAACCAGGTTCCCAAAACACCCACAGCCACTCCAAAGCCACTCGACAGAAGGGGACTAAGTCAGAGTGGAATGGTGGTCTTATTCAACTCTGATTAAGGCCTTTTAATTTTGAAAATTCAAAAATGTGACCATGCAAAAATATTGCTAAGACCTCTCTCAAGGTCTTGAAAGGAGACCATGCAAGTAAGGGGCCCTTAGTTTCATAAAAAATTTACTTTTAGAGGGACAAAAATCTCAGCTATTTCTTGGTCTAGGCACCATCAACAGACAGCATTACTAGTATTTTTCCCCATTAAGCAAATATTTATTGAACAGTGGCTGTGTGCCAGGCCCTAGGAACATGATAGTGCTAAAATGAATACAGTCCCTGCCCTCATGAGTTTATGTCTTAGCTAAGAGATAGACATCAATCAGTTAAGAGCCATACTTTAAATAAATGTCACAGGGATGTTTCTGTTGAGGTTATGCCTGTTATACCCCAATGAAACTGATTGCTGTGATTCATTTTCATGAGAGGGCAAGTCCAGAAATGCAAGGAACCACTTAGTGGAAGGATTTTCAGGAGCAGCTCTTCTCTGACCTTGTGGTTCTTCATGGGCTCAAAGTTTAGCCACGAGGCTCTACACCTGCCCTGACTGTTCAGCACCTACAGTAAGTCTAGTCCTCTGGCTCTAGAGGCTTAGAACTGCTGGAACCTTGAGTCCAGAAAAGGCTAGCTTGAGGGCTAGTTCAGCAGGGGAACATAGGTCCCAAAGCCCAGCAGGTGCTGGTCCAACGGAGCTTAAGAAGGACCCTGAAGTAGAACTTCTCACTCTCACTAAAAATGTAAACATGTTGTGAATTTCCTCCATGAACACCACCAAGAGTTTCTGATCTCCCGTCATATCCTGCCTTTCTTTCCTACCCTCTGCTGAGTCAGCCTATTAACTTACCTTTTATCTTCTTTTTTCAGTTAGACATCTTGAAAGGCACTTGTTACCTCTACCTCTCACTTCCATTTTACTACTGACCCACAGAAGTCCAGTTTCTGCCATTGAAATTGCAAATACCACCAATACCATTACTGTTACTGCCCTGTACACATTCTTTTCTTTTATTTATTTAATTTATTTGTTTTTAGACAGAGGGGGTGGGTGGGAGAAAGAGAGGAAGAGAAACATCAAGGTGTGGTTGCCTATTGCGTGCTCCCTACTGGGGACCTGGTCCACAAACCAGGCATGTGCCCTGACTGGGAATTGAACCAGCAACCCTTTGGTTCACAGACCAGTGCTCAGTCCACTGAGCCACACCAGCCAGGGCACCCTGTCCATATTCTTGACTTTATTATTTGAGTGCACACCAGACTTCCAACTGCCAACTACCTGCATTCATTTGCTTTCTTGTGCAATCAATCTGTTTTGCTGCCCAAACAGCAGGCTGGAAATGTCAATGAATTAACCATAGACCTGCAGGAATTGGTATATAAATACCCCAGCTCCCTCACCCCTTGAAAATGGTAACTGTTAGCTGAGTGTTCTGTACCTACTTCCAGAGCTCTCCCAATGAAATTAAGCTCTAATTGTCCACAGTGGTTGCTGTCTTGATAATGTATCATTTATTGGCTGTTCCCCTGGCCTAGTTCACCCTCTCCCACCTCCAAGTGTTCCTTTATCTTTCAAATAAACTAATTCTTGTCTCAGGGTCTGATCTAGGGAAACTCAAGCTAACACCAAGATCATCAATGGCAAACTAATTATTTCAGTCCTAATTAATTAGTTAAGTGTGCACTGAGTACCTACTAGGTGTCAGGCACTGTCTAATCTTACCTCACCTCTTGTTTATGTGTGATACTGGTAACCACTCCTTGAAGCCCTCTTTCCCTACATCCAGGCTTCCCTGCATGTGGAGATTGCCTCTTTCATTGGCAGCTCCTGCTCCATCTACCACTTACACTGTGATGTTCCCCAGAGTTTTCAGCTGAGGCGCTGCTCTTTCCACTTAACATGCTCTTTTTTGGTGATGTGACCTCCTTGAATGGGGTAAAATCTCACTTATTTGTTGAAAATTTCCAAATCTCTTTATCTACTTTTAATCTCTCTCCTGGGTTCCAGACTTAAAAAAAAAAAAAAAAGATTTTATTTATTTATTTTCACAGAGAGGAGAAGGGAAGGAGAAAGAGAGGGAGAGAAACATTAATGTGTAGTTGTCTCTCATGTGCCCCCTACTGGGGACCTGGCCTTCAATTCCCTGACTGGGAATCAAACCAGTGACCCTTTGGTTTGAACCCTACACTCAATCCACTGAGAGACACCAGCCAGAGCTAGGTTCAGATTTTTATGTTCAACTGACTTTTGGACAGTTCTACCTGGAAGGGAAAAATTCAATATATCCAATGCTGGGGGCATATTGAATGGGTTCTGTGTAAGGACAAGAATGTAAGAAAATGGGATAGAAGATATTGGCAAGAGAGCATTTATTTCAAAGTGATGGGTCAAGAACTCTAGGGTCCATAGGGAGGGGACTGATTCTAGGAGGAAACTGAGAAACTGGGGAAAATGGAAAAGTCAAAGGCAGTACTTGATTATCCAATAAACACATTCTCAGGGCACCAGCAAAGCAAAGGGAACACCTACAACATATTTGGGGAAGGAACTTGAAATTAAAAAAAATCAAAGCACTGAAATTATCAACATGGGAAAAGTCTGAACTTTATTAGACTTCCTTACACTTATTTTACAAGTTAGTATTGTTTGTATTTTGAGTTTCATAGGGGAGCATTGTCCTTTTTGGTGTGTAGGAAGATTAAAGGTCCAGCCTGGGTCTAGGAAGTTGGTGAGATTAAAACATAGCTATAATAAGAGGACACCGGAAGGATAAAGGTTGTCATCCAAGAGTAGATTCTCTCTTAATCGACAACTACTTTACTGACCTACTGGGCTCACCAAAAGTTTCCATTCCCACCATAACACACACTAGTTAATGGCCACAGCACCCTGAATGTTCCTGGCTGGTAGGCTACACTCTGGCAAGAACACATCTACTTCCACCAGCTGAGTGTGTTATTGTAAGTGTTCCAAAATTTGTATATGTCAATGGAAGTAGTTACTATATTTACATAATTTAATTAAATATTATTTAAACCCAGGATGTAAAAAGAAGTTTTCTTTTTATGATTATATTTCATTAATTATTCTATTACATTTGTCCTGATTTTTCCTCCTTTGCTGCCCTTCAAACCAGCACTCTCATTCCTTCAGGCAATCCCCACACCATTGTTCATGTCCATGGGTTACATATATTAGTTCTTTGGCTACTATATTTCCTATACTGTACTTTACATCTCCATGGCTATTCTGTAACTGCCTACTTGTACTTCTTAATCCCCTCACCTCTTTACCCATTCCCGCACATCCTCGTCATCTGGCAACCATCAAAATGCTCTCTGTAATCATGAGTCTGTTTCTATTCTTCTTGTTTGCTTAATTTGTTTTTTTAGAATCAGTTGTTCATAGATTTGTATTTATTGCCATTTTATTGTTCATACTTTTGATCTTCTTTTTCTTAAATAAGTCCCTTTAACATTTCATATAATGGTTTGGTGATGATAAACTCCTTCAGTTTTTCTTGTCTGGGAAGCCCTTTATCTGCCCTTCAATCCTAAATGGTATCTTTCCTGGGTATAGCAATCTTGGCTGTAGGTCTCTTCTCTTCATGACTTTGAATATTTCTTACCAATCCTTTCTAGCCTGCAAAGTTTCTTTTGAGAAGTTAGCTGACAGTTCTATGGGAATACCCCTGTAGGTAACTAACTGCTTTTCTCTTGCTGCTTTTTAAGATTCTCTCTTATCTTTACTCTTTGGCATTGTAACCTTAGAGTGGGCCTCTTTGCATCCATCTTGTTTGGGACTCTGTGCTTCCTGGACTTGCATGTCTATTTCCTTCCCCAGATCAGGAAAGTTCTCTTTCATTATTTTTTCAAATAGATTTCCAACTTCTTGCTCTTTCTCTTCTCCTTCTGGCACTGCTATAATGCAAATGTTGGACTGCTTGAAGTTGTCCCAGTGGCTGTTTATCCTTATTTTTTTGGATTTTTAAAAAGATTTTATTTATTTATTTTTAGAGAGAGGAGAGAGGAGGGAGAAAGAGAGGGAAAGAAATATCGGTGTGTGGTTGCCTCTTATGTGCCCACTACTAGAAACCTGGCCTGCAACCCAGGCATGTGCCCTGACTGGGAATCAAACCAGTGACCCTTTGGTTTGCAGGCCCATGCTCAATCCACTGAGCTACGCCAGCCAGGGTGGATTCTTTTTTCTTCTTGTTGTTCTGATTGGCTGTTTTTTAAAAATATATTTTATTGATTATGCCATTATAGTTGTTCTATTTCCCCCCTTCATTCCCCTCCACCCTGCACACCCCTGCCCCACCATTCCCCCCTTTAATTTATGACCACGTGTCTCAAGTTCTTTAGATTCTATATTTCCCATACTATTCTTGCCCTCCCACCATCTCTTTTCTACCTACCGTCTATGCTACTTATTTTCTGTACCTTCTCCCCTCTTCTCCTTCTCCCACTCCCCTGTTGCTAACCCTCCATGTGATCTTCATTTCTATGGTTCTGCTCCTGATCTAGCTGTCCTCTTAGTTTGCTTTTGTTTTAGGTGTGGTTCTTAATAACTGTGAGTTTGCTGTCCTTTCACTGTTCATATTTTTTATCTTCTTTTTCTTAGGTAAGTCCCTTTAACATTTCATATAATAAGGGCTTGGTGATGATGAACTCCTTGAATTTGGTCTTATCTGAGAAGCACTTTATCTGTCCTTCCATTCTAAATGAAAACTTTGCTGGGTAGAGCAATGTTGGTTGTAGATCTTTGGTTTTCATGACTTGGAATACCTCTTTCCAGCCCCTTCTTGCCTGTAAGGTCTCTTTTGAGAAATCAGCTGACAGTCTGATGGGAACTCCTTTGTAGGTGACTGTCCCCTTAGCTCTTGCTGCTTCTAGGATTCTCTCCTTCATTTTAATCTTGGCTAGTGTAATGATGATGTGCCTTGGTGTGTTTCTTCTTGGGTCCAACTTCTTTGGGACTCTCTGAGCTTCCTGGATTTCCTAGAAGTCTATTTCCTTTTCCAGATTGGGGAAATTCTCTTTTATTATTTGTTCAAATAAGTTTTCCACTCATGGCTGTTCCTCTTCCCCTTCTGGTACCCCTATAATTCGGATGTTGGGACGTTTAAAGATGTCCTGGAGGTTCCTAAGCCTCTCCTCATTTTTTTGAATGCTTTTTTCTTCATCCTTTTCTGTTTGGTCATTTTTTCCCCCTTTCTGGTCCACTCCTTTGATTTGAGTCCCAGTCTCCTTTCCATTACTATTGGTTTCCTGTGTATTTCCATTCATTTCAATTAGTTTAGCCTTCATATGGTCCTCTAATTTGTGGCTAAAATCAACCAGTTCTGTGAGCATCCTGATCACCAGTGTTTTGAACTGTGCATCTGAAAGTTTGGCTATTTCTTCATTGCTTAGATTTATGGGCTCTGGGGCTCTGAGTTGTTCTTGAGCCATGTTTTGATCTGTTCGTGCCTGTTACGTATGAGGAGCAGAGCCTTAGGTGTTCACCAGGGCGGGGCCACCCAGGTCACTGGTTTGTGATGCTGTATGTGGGGGCAGGGTCAGAGAGGGACAATGGCGGTCTCCTCTGCCACTTCCCACCACTGGGGCCTGCACGGTCTGTCTCACTGCTTGCTCCTTCACTGGATTATCTGCGTGCAAATGTGTGACCATGGTCAGCCTACTGCCTTGCACCCTCAGTGGGTCCACCTGCTACTCCACACCTGGGATCCGCCCATGGCTGCCGGCGTGCCTGGGTCACATGCCCGGGTCAGTCCAGTGGATCTTTCTTGCCCGACCCTGCTCTGTTGCTGGCTCTGCCCCTCTTACCGGTTTGGCTGAAGGGTTCATTGTCTTCAGACTTCCGTATAGTTCAATTTTCTGTGGTTTGGCTGCATTTTTGTTGTTAAAACTTTGTTGTTTTTAAACTTGGTTGTGCGAGAAAGTGCAGTGCTCCCACCTACACCTCCATCTTGGCAGAAGTCGTCTGATTGGCTGGTTTTGATTCCTTATGTTCCAAATCATTGATTTGATCCTCAGCTTCATCCACTCTACTGTTGTTTCCCTGCAAATTGTCCAGTCAGTGTGAACAGTTCAGTATGGAATTGGCCATTCAAGAATCAAGGATCCCACTCTTAAGGAAAGACCTTGGCCCTCTCTCTACTTGAAGATTAACAAGTGGTTGTGTATTTGTATGTTCTGAGCTATAATAAAATATTGAAATATATATGTAATACTTTTTATGATTTCCCACTTTAACTGACTTTGATTAATCAACTGAGCAGCAGTGGTAAATGAGGACTTTCTCTGCTTCAGAATTTAAAATTTCAGAGATAGAATATCAGTAGATGAGGAATATATTTTATATCCAAAACAAAGATCTGAATGTAACACTCTCTTGCTTAGAAACCTTTGATTTCTACCACCTACTTGCACTCTCAACTACAAAAACATCCAAAGTTACAAACAGGATCCTCTTTACCTTTATGACCTTATCTTCAGCAAGACCACTTACTCATATTTCTAGTCATTTGCCAATTACTTCATTCCCATTCATGCTCTGTATCTTTGCATATGTCATTTGCTTTGCCTGGAATCCTCTTTACTACCTCCTCTGTTTGGAAAAACCCTATTCATAATTGTTCTGCATCCATTTATTCAGCAAATAATCCTGGACACCTATTTGTGTGATAATGAACTTATATATAATATATAAATATATTTCCTTATTGCAGTGCTATAAGCTATACTACCCTTTCAAAGCATTTATTACAATTTACCCTTTTCTATTTATTTTTTTGTACACTTGTTTAATGTTCGAGGAAAGGAAGACAGGAGAAGAGGAAGAGGGGAAAGGAGGTTAGGCACAGGTTGTTTTAAGAGTACATATGGCTGTAGGAAGAGAGAAATGGTTATAAAACTGAGGAATTAACTTTTGGAGCTGAGATATAAAGAATAGGTGGGATTACCTGGGCAAAGTGGGTTAAAAGCAGAAGTGGACAGAGACAAAGAGTGAGGTGGGAGGATGTGTGCTCCTGGTCAAGGGAATAGCAGCTGCCAAGACACTCAGGCAGAGAAGGAGGGTGTTATGTTTGGGACACTGAAAGAAGGCAAGGTGGCAGGACTGCAGAGCCTAAGGGAGTCTGCAGGGGATGAGGCTGGAGAGGGAGAGGAACCAGATCCCGCGGGCCCTACAGGCCACACTACTACAAACTGGATCTTTATCAGAAAAGCAAAGAGAAGCCACTGATGAGACAATGCAAGGGAATATGTTTTCAGGTTGGTGATTCTAAAAGTCTCTCTGGCTGCCATAAAGTGAACAGGTGGAACTGTGGTCAGTGTCACTGCTCTCTTAAACCTCCCCTGGTCCCAGGCAGAGTTAATGCTTTCTCCCATGCACTCCCAGCAAAATCTAGAAACTTCCTGAGGGCAGGACTTTGGTCTGTTTTATTCATTGCTGAACGCCCAGTGCCTAAAGCAGCACCCAGCATTATAAACGTTACCCAAATAATGCAACTTTATGATGCTATTGCTCACACTACACGGTAATTATTTTCTAATATAAGATCCCAACTCCATGGGCTTTCCAGTGTTCTGAGAGGTAAATGACCTTTTTTGGAAGAGGAAACTAAAGTCCTACTTAATGCACTGTTAAAGCTGTGAATAAAGATCACCTAATCTGAAAGGAGAAGACATTTGTCCTGCTACTTGATTTTTCCCTTTTTCTGTGACACATAGTAACCATATTTATTATAGGAGTGTTGAACCAAAAAAAAAAAAAAACCCCACAAATTCTGCAGGGAAAGGAGCTTCATTCTCTCCTAAATGAAACACTTCCCGAGAGTAATGGTAATTGTCTTGGCTTGGACTACCCAACAGCCTTAACTTGTTCTTTCCCACTACAGGTCTTAGGGCCCTACTCCAAGTAAGACTTTTTATTCTTATTCTGGGAATATGACGCTTGATCAATATTTTCACTAGACAACCAAGATCCCGAAACTAAACAGGGTCTTCAGAATCATTTAATCTACCCCTCACCCATCCCAAAGCGTAACCACCCTCAGTAGTGTTACTTCTTCGTCACTGGCTGTCAGACCTCAGCGTGTCCCTGGAAAAGCACAGGTCTCAAAAGGGACAGATGGCAGGTGCTTGAGGTAGAGAACTCAGGAAGTCATCCTTGATCTTCACAAGGTTTCTGTATTCATTCTAAAACGTTGGTATTACATTCACAGCTTTCTGACTAGTTGATTCTCTGTCTCTGTTGTCAACTCCTCTCCTTACCCAGGCCATTAAATTCGTTTTCAGGATCCTTTTCCCCTTCTCAACTTACTCATCTTTCCATATGACTTTCAATGTTTTCACTCTCTCCAGTCCATTCATTTGCAGTTCTAACAAACCTCTATGTCTTGGCAACCAACTTAAAGTATGAAACTGCTTAAACAAGTATGTATTGAATCCCTACCACATTTTCCTTTTTAAAAGATTTTATTTATTTACTTTTAGAGAGAGGGGAAGGGAGGGAGAAAGAGAAGGAGAGAAACACCAGCGTGGGATTGTCTCTCATGTGCCCTGCAACCCAGGCATATGCCCTGACTGGGAATTGAACCAGCAACCCTTTGGTTCACAGGCCGCACTCAGTCCACTGAGCTACACCAGCCAGGGCCCTACTGCATTTTCTATCCCACAAATTTCTCTTTCCTTTGATAGCACCTTGAGCTCCCAAGACTCCTACGGCAGCCTCATTGCTGGCCCCATCTCCAGCCCCTCCTTTTCCAAACCTCAGTCCTACTACAACCACCACTGGGATCAGATTATTTCCTTTTTCAAAGCCCACAATGACTTACCTCTCTTCTCACATTGAACCTTGGAACCATAGGCTTTCAGGATCTGGATTAGCGGTTCTAGAACCACCTCTGCCTACCCAACGGCCCTCAAAGGCTTGCTCTCTGCACACAACCAGGACATCATGGCATTAGCGCCCATTCCCCTTTTATGTATGACTTTGTTTTCATTCCTGTTCTTTCCCTCCTTTTGCTCTCCTTTTCTGTCTTCCTCATTTTCCTCCTCTCCCTTCTATGACCCCCAGGGGTATCTCACTTGGGAAAACTTCATATTGTCTTGCTCAGCCACTTTTCAAGTCTTGTTACTGAGGTGTCCTCCCTGGCACGTTATGCTTGAGGCATTGTGCTGAGCCCTCTGCCATTGCTAAGGTGAGCCAGTGTGAAGAGACCAAATTCACATTTTAAAAGAAGATATTCAACAGAGCAAAGGAAAGAACAAACAAAACAAACAGAAAGTCAGTAAATAGAAAATGAGAGAAAAACAATTTCTTATAAAGTCAAACATATATTCACCATGTGACTGAGAAATTCCAGCCCTAGATGTTTAATCAAGAAAAACAAAAACTTATGTTCATAGAAAAACCTATTTGTAAATGTTTTTTAATTTTTAAAAAAGACTTTATTTATTTATTTTTAGACAGAAGGGAAGGGAGGGAGAAAGAGAAGGAAAGAAACATTAATGTGTGGTTGTCTCTCACGTGCCCCCCCATCAGGGACCTGGCCTGCAACCCAGGCATGTGCCCTGACTGGGAGTTGAACTGGTGAATGTTTGATTTGCAGGCTGGCACTCAATCTACTGAGCCATAACCAGGGCCATAAATGTTTATAGTGGTTTTATTTAAAATTGCCCCAACATGGAAATAACTCAAATATCCTTCAACTGGTGAATGAATAAACAAACTGCGATACATCCATATGATTGAATACCAGTCAGAAATAAAAAGCAATAAACTACTAAAACAAAAAACAAGACGCTAGGACCTGAAATCAAAGGAAAGGCTGATACGAGGAATGACAAAATTTCTTTGGGAGGTAGACCTCTTCTATATCCTGACTGTGCTAGTGGTTATGTGGTTGTATGTATTTATTAAAACTCACAGAACTGTACACTATAAAGAATGAATTTTACATGTAAATTATACCTCAATAAAAACAACTTAAAAGATAAATCCACCACATAAAAGGAATTAATAAAGACAGATACAGAAACAAACAAAATATAGTGAACTTGATTAGTCACACACACAAAATGGTTCTTTAAAACACAACAACACAGTAATGAAATAGATAAACCTTTAGTACACCCAAATGAGAATAAGAGAGAAAACAAGAAAAAACACTGGAAATGAAAATATAATTTAATTTTTGATATAAAGGAAATCTAAAAACTATAATGTAAGCACAGGTTTATATTTAAGAAACTAAGAAACCCACATAAAGTTGTGTGATTTTCTAGGTGAATATAAATGAACAAACTGACTCAAGAAGAGATATAGAACCTGAATAGGCCAACACCCATAGAGAGAATTGAAATGGCAGGCAAAGATATATCGTATTTTTTGGACCATAAGATGCACCTAGGTTTTAGAGGAGGAAAATAGAAAAAAATTTTTGAAGCAAAAAATGTTAAAATATTTAATAACATAAATAACATAATATTTCATCAATGTAAATGTAAACAGAACTCAACAGCAGCGCTAACAACCATTATTCCTCCTAAATTTGGGGGGGGGGTGGAAAGTGAATCTTATAGTCTGAAAAATACAGTACCATTCCCCATACCATCAGTTCCAAATAATTTACAGATGAGTTCTACCTTTAAGCCGTAAATAATTTCTATGTTATTTATATTAGTACAGAGAAAAAAACCAGAAAACTTACAACTCACTTTGCTGGACCAAAAGTTCTTAAAGTGCAGTCGAGGTGTCCCTGAAGACCCCTGAGGCTCTTCCCGGGAGTTCGTGAAGTCATAACCACTCTGATCACAATACTAAGATGCTCTGACTTTTCTCTACTCATCCTTCACACAGTGTGCAGTGGCACCCCAGAGACTACTGAAATGTTATGTGATAACGTCACTGCTCTGGCAATTAATGAACATGTGTACTTGCACACGTTTGTGTTTTAAAATGGTCTCCATTTTAATTTCTAACATTGACAGGAAGCTTACATAAACAAAACTTCTTCAAAAATCTTCAATAATTTTTAACAGTGTAAATTGGTCCTGAGACCAAAAAGTTTGAGAACCATTGTACGAAACTAATACTATTCAAACATGAAAAAATGACAAAGAAGAAAATGATCAGCTTACTTAAGAACATCAATGTAGCCCTGGCTGGTGTAGCTCAGTGGATTGAGCGCGGGCCTGCGAACCAGACAATTACAGTTCGATTCCCAGTCAGGGCACATGCCTGGGTTGCAGGTTGGTTCTCTGCAGGCCAGTTCCCAGCAGGGGATGCACGAAAGGCAACCATACATTGATGTTTCTCTCCCTCTCTCCTTCCCTTCCCCTCTACAGATAAATAAATAAAATCTTTTAAAAAAAACCATCAATGTGAATATCTTAAACTTAATTGTTCTTAAAAGAATAATTTTTGACTAGGTAAGATTTATCCAGAAATGGAAGAGATGATTCTATATTAGGAAATCTAATAATATAATCTATTACATTAATAGAGTAAAGGGGAAAAACTTCACCACACAAAAAATATTTTAAAAAGTAATATATATTTGAATGTCCATTCCTAATTTTAGGAAACAAGTAAATGGACAGACAAAACTGTAAAAACTCTTAGCAAGTCAGTAATAGGAGAAAAATTCTTTAATTTGATAAAGGGCATTCCCTATTCCCATTAAAGTCAGGAACAAGACAAAGATAACTGCTTTCACTGCTATTATTACAACTGTGAAACATGGCACTATAGCTCCTAGCAGTGCAATAAGAAAAGAAAAAGAAATAGGAATATTACAAAGGCAAGCATAAAACAGTCACTATTGATAAGTGAGTTCATTTTCAACTTAGCACATCTAAAAATTAACTATAAAAATTCAAAACATCCTAGATTTTAGTAGAGGCTTGATAAAAGACTACTAACAGTTACTCCTTTTGCTATGCACCCACTATAACCAAAAGGAATATGTAATGAAAAATATTTATAATAGCAAACTGTAAAATACATGTCACTAAACTCACCAATGTGTCCAAGATTTATACGAAGAAACTGTAAACTTCATTGAAAAATATGAAGAGAACACAGAAATAAATGAAGAATACGTCATGTTCTTGGATGAGACAACTACAAATCTAATGAAATTCTTTCTGATCAAAATGCTTATAGGATATTATATGGGACTGGGCAAATTTATTCCAAAGTTCATCTGAAAGAGGAAATGTACATAAGTAGTCAAAAAATTATGAGAAAGAAAAACAATGTGACAAAGAAAAAAGATAATAAAAAGGTAGAATGTGTAGTTTGGGCTGCCCATGGTACAAAATTATTCCATAATTCTACAATAATTGAAACAGCACAGTGTTGGCACAGATATGGACCCCAAAAATCAAGGGAGCAGGACAGAGTTCAGGAGCAGCCCCTGTGCAACCTGGCACTTCAATCAGTAAGACAAGGCGGACTTTTATTTGTTGTGTTGCGACAACTGGAAATTCTCTTAGGAAAAAACTAAAGTTATGATCCTAATTCATAATGTTGATAAAATTAACTTCATTAAATGTCTAACTTGGACAATAAAACTATGAAAGCATTAAAAGGAAAACAATTATATAAATATAATCTTCTGGGAGCAGGAATACTGTTCTAAGCAAAAACAAGCCTTGAGGCCATAATAGAAAAGACTGACAGATTTTATTGCATAAGAAAACCTTTTGATGTAGGACAATGTAAATAAAGACAAGCAATAGACTTGGAAAAAAAAATACTTGTAACTTGTAACAGAGAAAGAATTAATATCATAATGCAATGATACAAGCCTTCAAATCAATAGAAAAAGACAACAATCTAGTAGAGAAATAGCCAAATAATATAGACAGGCAATTCACAGACAAAATACAAATGATCAATATATGTATGAAAGCATGCTCAGACTCACTAGAAACCACAGAAATACAAATCTATAAAAGATAAATATAGCTTTTTTTTACTCATTATATTTGCAAACATTGAAGACTGATAATACCCAGCATTGGTTAAATGTGGGGAAAGGAGCATTCTCGTTCACTGCTGAGTGGGAGAGTGAATGGCCACAGTCTTTGTGGAGGGTAATGAAGCACACGCTAAGAAAAATTTAAATTCTCCCATCTTTTAAACCAGCACTTCCACATTGCCTACGTCCATAAAAACGTATGTGCAAAAAGTTCACTTCGCTGTTGCTTGTAAAGTGAAAAACCGGAAGCAACCAAAAGGCTTCCCATAGGGAAATGACTAAGTACATTTGGTAGTTACAAAATATAGAATAGCTTTCAGGGGTTAGAAGAATAAGGTAATTCTGTTATGTATTGATATGGAAACATTTTAAAGATACATTGTTTAATATTGTAAAAATATACTGCTAAGTGAAAAAAGCAAGAAGTATGTTTATAGTGTAATCCCATTTGTATAAAAAGCTATATTTTTTATCTACATAAATGTACACATGTATAAACAGGAAAAGGTCTGGAAGGGTATATACTAACTATAAACAGTATTTACCTTTGTGGAAGGGAATAGGATTAAACAAGTGAAGTAACAGAGACTGTTACTTTATAATTATTCTGTAATTTTTTACAATGAACATGTACTTCTGTTTTATCTGTACATTTTCAAAATCAATAAAAAATGACTAAGGGACTTCCAGTCAAGATGTAGCATAGGCAGACATGGCTCACCTCTTCACACAGCCACATCAAAATTGCAACTAAAATACAGAACGACCATCACTCAGAACCATCAGAAAAAGAGTTGAGTGAAAGTCTGACAAGTATGGAATTAAAGAAACCATATCTATCCGAACTGGTAGGAGAAGCGCAGGGGCTCGTCCCTCACCTACAAGTGATGTATAAAGATTCAGGAGGGATGATATCTTGGGAGCAACAAGTGCAGCTCCACACCAGGCCCCCCAGCCCAGGTTGCAGTACCAGGAAAGATAAGTCACCATAATTACTGGCTGCAAAAAATAGTGGGGATTGAATCAGTGGAAGAAACTGCTGGAACCCCAAGCAGTTCCTCTTAAAGAATCCACAAATGGACTCACCTACTCAGACTCGCTCCCTCTGAGCTCCAGCACTGAGGAGGCAGCCTGAAAGGCACCAGTGGTACACAGGGAGAAACTGAAGTATCTGGCATCAAGACAAGCACAGGCCATTGTCCCTTTTCTAAATTCTCCCTCCCCACATGGAACTGAGAGGTGAATACCATATCTGAGGCTCCATCAACCTGGCTAACACTGTCCTGCCTTGGAGATTCCCAGACCCTGCCCCACCCAACTTATGGGCCCACTCAAGCCACTTCATGCTTTACAATTTGCTAGATCCTATCAATAAGCAATAGCTGGCTTCAGTGAGCTACAGGCATGACACTAGCAGCAGGCAGCCTAGATTCACAGCTTGGCTTTGCCTGGAAATCTCCAAGCCCAGAATAAGTAGCAGTCATCTCAGATTACTTTACAGCTCAAGCAGGGTAGCCCCAGGCAAAACATAGGTGGGGGCTGACCTTGGCCTGCACTACCTAGGAAACCCCATGGCCAGTGCAGCCAGTGGACAGCTACAGACCACATTGAAGCACCACCCCCCTGCCCCTGCACAGCTGATCCTCCACGAAGGGTGGAGGTAGGTGGTAAGTGGTCACAGCCAATTCTTGCAGCTGATTGGCATGGGTAAATCCCTCCTATTGACCAGCTAAAGCAATCAAGGCTCAACTACAAGAGGAGGATGAAGTTGAGGAACAACTCAGCCCACATGGAGGGCACACCGGAATACCCAGCTTGGGCAATAGGCTGTGCCACTGGACCCTACAGGACACCTACTACATTAGGCCACACTACCAAGACAGGGAGTCATAGCAGCTCCACCTAATAAATAGAAACAAACACAGGGAGGCTGCCAAAGCAAGGAGACACAGAAACATGGCCCAAATAAAAGAACAGATCAAAGCTCCAGAAAAATGGCTAAACAAAGTGGAGACAAGAAATCTATCACATGCAGAGTTCAAAAGACTGGTTATTAGGATGCTCAAGAAACTTAGTACCTCAGCAGCATAAAAAATATCCAGTCAGAAGTGAAGGATTCATTAATTTAAATAAAGAACAATTTACAGGGAAACAACAGTACTGTGGATGAAGCTGAGAATCAAATCAATGATTTGGAACATAAGGAACCAAAAAACAACCAATCAGAACAACAAGAAAAAAAGGAATCCAAAAAATAAGGAGAGCATAAGCAGCCACTGTGACAACTTCAAGCAATCCAACACTTGCATCAGGGGAGTGCCAGAAGGAGAAGAGAAAGAGGAAGAACTTAGAAATCTATTTGAAAAAATAATAAAAGAAAACTTTCCTGATCTGGTGAAGGAAGTAGACATGCATGTCCAGGAAGCACGGAGAGTCCCAAATAAGATGGATGCAAAGAGGCCCACTCCAAGACACATCATAATTAAAATGCCAAAGGGTAAAGATAAAGAGAGAATCTTGAAAGCAGCAAGAGAAAAGCAGTAGTTTTCTACAGGGGTATTCCCATAGAACTGTCAGCTGATTTCTCCAAAGAAACTTTGCAGGCTAGAAGGGATTGGCAAGAAATATTCAAAGTCATGAAGAGAAGGGACCTACAGCCAAGATTGCTATACCCAGGAAAGATACCATTTAGGATTGAAGGGCAGATAAAGAGCTTCCCAGACAAGAAAAAACTAAAGGAGTTCATCATCACCAAACCATTATTATATGTAATGTTAAAGAGACTTATTTAAGAAAAAGATCAAAAGTATGAACAATAAAATGGCAAAAAATACAAATCTATGAACAACTGATTCTAAAAAAACAAATTAAGCAAACAAGAAGAACAGAGACAGAATCATGGTTACAGAGGGCATTTTGATGGTTGCCAGATGGGGATGGGGTTGTGGAGGAATGGGTGAAGAAATGAGGGGATTAAGAAATACATATAGGTAGTTATAGAATAGCCATGGAGATGTAAAGTACAGTATAGGAAATGGAGTTGCCAAAGAACTTATATGCATAGTGCATGGACATGAACATCCGTGGGGGGATTGCCTGAGGGAGTGAGGGTTGCTTGGTGGAGGCAGAGGAAAGGGAGAAAAATCAGGACAACTGTAATAGCATAATTAATAAGATATAATTTTTAAAAGAAAAAGGAAAAGAAAAACTCCTGAAACAACTACAGTAAGATATAATGCAGGTTTAAGTGAGAGCATTGGTTTTGAAAGGAGGAATGGATGTCTCTCTTCCAGGCTCTTTTTTAAAAATTTAATTTTATTTTAATTGTTGTTCAAGTAAAGTTTTCTGTCTTTTACTCACAACCCAGTCCTCCCTGCCAGCCCTCCCCACTTCCCTCCCATTTCCATTCCCGCCCCAGTTTTTGTCCACATGACCTTTATACTTGTTCCTGTATTCCAGGCTCTTTTGAGCACACTTTGTGCATTTCCATTACGTGGATCATCCGAGGGCGGCAACTATGTATGTTTCTGTCTCCACACCACAGAGAGGAGGAAGTATCCATCTCTGTGTCTCCCATGCCTAGCAATATGTTTGGCATTCAGCAGATGCCGTGTACGTGTATTTTGAATGACTCATAATTTGAAAGATAATAAAAGGTAGAACATGCAGTTTTTGGTAACTAATTAGATGAGATGGGGCAAAGGAGAGGATTGGAAAGGATAATGGTATCATTACCATATAAGGAAAATAGGCAGTTTGGGGAAATTTATGACAATAATATTTAATGATTACTGACTATGTGCAATACATGTGAAATCTTATCAAATCCTAAGAATCTTATATTCCCTCACACAAGGAAAGAAGAGTTAGAGACTTTCCCCCAAGGTCATTGAGCCATTAGGTATGGGAGCTGCGATTCAAGCCAATATCCCAGACTCCATGCTCTTAACCTTGAGGTTATATTGCCTCTCCAAAAATGAAAAGTTAATAAAATCAATTTTGGTATGCTGTAATTGAGATGCTGATGGTATATTCATTGAGATGGAGCTGTCCAGTGAGAAGCTGGGTACCACAAATCTGCAGCTTCTCAGGAAGGTCAAAACTAGAGATAAGGAGTGGAAGCTGTCAACGCAAGAGTGGTATCTGGGAGGTCAACATTCAATAATCATTCAACACATATTTACTGAGTTCCTCCATAAGCTCCAGTCACACATCATATCAGTTGCTTCAAACCCATCTGATCCACAGAATGCTTATTATGTGAAAGTACTGTGATCTGGTACTTTTAATTGTTGGTCATTTCTTTTTCCATGTCTAATGATCTCAATTACACTTTAAGTATCTTAAAATACTTAATTTTTTTGTATTCTCCTTTGTTATAGAGCTCGAAACTATATTTGTTGATTGAATGTGTGAGAAAACATTCAGGGAAGCAGCCCAAGTGTCCATCGGTAGATAAGTGGATAGAACAACTACGGAATTCCAATTTACACAATGCAATAAAAAAGAAAACTTTACCCTCGGCAATGGTATGGATGCACCTGGAGAACATTATGCTAAGTGAAATAAGCCAGTCAGAAAAAGACAAGTACCATATGATTTCACTCATATGTGGAATGTAATGAACAAACTGAACTAACAAGGAAAATGGGGACTGACTTATAGATGGAGGGCAGGATGATGGCTGTGGGGAGCCTAGAGGGATTGAGCAAAAAGGAAAAAGGACTCATGGACAAGGACAACAGAGTGGGGATTGATGGGGAAGGGTATTATAAGGGGACTAAATGGTAATGGGAAAAATACAATAAAGATTAAGTTTTAAAAAAAGAAAACATTAAGAAATGAGCAGCCATTCACAAAGGCTAGCCTAAGTCTCAGGAAACTCAGTGTAGACGAAGTCTTCCTCTTTGTTATTATCCGAAAGCCTATAAAAGCAGTCAAGTTTTGAACCCTATAAGAGATTTTTCATCAAAATCATCAAGGTTATTGTAGGCATCAGAAAGTTGTAGCTTGGAGCAGCAGGCTGGCTGCCAGAAGACACACCATGTGGTATTTCCTTTGGCGAATGTACCATAGTCCAGAATCTGGCCCTCAGCTTTGCTGATCCTGAAACTCAACCCTTTCAGGATTAAGGAAACCCAGGGAAGATCATACATGTCCACTATGTCATAAAAACTTAAGCATAGAACTAGAGCATCAGTTTATTAATATATGGCCAGATATTTGCATCCACCATCATCTCCCTACAGCCAGTGACATGCAAAGTCAAATTCCTAAGAGACTGCACAGTAAACCCAGAATTAGCACACACACAGCTATAACAGGATTAAGATGCTTAACTGCACCAGTAGTTGATAACCTGAGGTAGAGACAGTCTGAAGCAGGAACAGAGCATTGTCTTTGGAACTATGTCAACCTGCACACATGCAAGTTCCTTGATTCTAGAAGAATGGTTGTGGGCCAATCACTCAATCTCTCCAACGACCAGTTTTTAAAAGGTAAATGATGATACCTACTCCGCAGGCTTATTGTGAGGATTAAATGAGACTGAATCAAATGCTGCCAGAGCAGCCTGTCATATGACAGGCACTCATGAATGGTGGCTACATATCTGTCTCCATACCAGGGACCTACTTGTTAATGGTTCAAGTGTGCTTTTCAGAATATCTTTCAGTCTGAAAAAAACAGGGCAAGCAAGATTGGGAGCAAAAGACTAATTAGAAGGCTGTTGCTGTCATCCGGAACATAGGTACTAGTGGCTTAAAACAGGGACATGGCTGGGTGAGATGGGGGCTGGGAAGAGATAAGCATACATATTTGAAATCTATTTAGGAGACAGGCACTTTGCTGAGTGTTTTACATAATTCATTATAGTTCTGACAGTAACTTATAAAGGAGCCCACTTTTCAGATGAAAGTCTGAGATATTAAGCAACTAGCTCAGGATCGTTGGCAGTGACTAAACGGCATATGAATTACAATTGGTGCGACTCCAAAATCTTCTCTTCCTTCTACAACTAAAATATACCACTGTACACATCTTGGTTCTCAACCAAGATGTCACTCATGAGGAATATAGTAATTGCTTACCATTAATAATTAAGGTTTTGAAGTTTAGAGAATTGATTGACTTTTTAGAAAATACAACTAGGAGCAGATCCAGGTTATCACTATAATAACGTCATCATTGCTCACTTCCATCAAGAGAGGCTTTCTTGACAGAGGGAAAAAAAGGTGGAGGCAGAGCTTGTCGACCAGTAATTACATCACTGTAAGTTTATCTATGACAGAGTGCCATGCACGTGAACTTCATCCAATATGTTGCATTGAAAACAGTTAAAAATGGTTACTCCAAGGAACAGGCATTCTTTCTGAGCAAAGAAAGTCTTAGTTGGGCCATCTACAAGGTTTCACTGTAACAGGGATGAGCTTTCAGACACTAGACATCAGTGCTAACCAAAGGATGATCTAGAACTGTGTTTCTCACGCGTTCATCTTTCCAGTCACACTCACATACGAATTACAGTCCACTGCAAAAGTTTAATTTTTTTAGATGAAGGACATATCATATAACCTATCTGAGCTCCCTTTCCATATGAACTGTCAAGTTAGGCTTTTCCCAGTTTAACTTTTACAGCTTAATTTTTAACCCAAAGCATAAAATTTTACATTTCTTCTTATAAAATTTACTTTGAATTAGTTTGAGCCTAAAATTTCATCCTCATGAAATGGATGTAAATCAGCATTGTTTCTCTGAAAATTTAATACTCATGGTTTTTATATTCCTACTCTAAATACCACTTTGAAGCCATTGTTGTATTTAGAAGATATTCATTCTTTAGACAAATGTCATTGAATGCCACCCAAGTGCTAGGCTGGCCCTCAATGAATTCACAATCTAATAAAGAAAACAGATGGGCATCTATCACACATATAATAATAATATTAACAACAATTCTACTATTTACCACTGCCTGCTCTGTGCCAGACACTGTGCTAGGCCCTGAGAATAAAAATTAAATAAACAAATAAATAATTTCCCTGCCTTCAAGAGGCTTCCCAAACCTTTGGAGGGCTTACGTACATGCAAGAGTAAACAGGTGCCCTGCTAGAAATAATAATACATAGTGTATTCAGTAGAAGGACAAAAGATGGATAGGTTAATGAGGAGAGTTGGAAAGGTTCTCTAGAGGAAGTAACCTTTGAATTGAGTTTTTAAAAAGATCAGTAGGTAGTCTCCAAATTGAAGGCAAAGGGAAGAAAAAGGGCAACTCTGGCAAAGTGTAAAACAATTTTATGTGTTTAAAGGAATTGCAAGCAGTTTGGCAGAGGTGGAGTTTACAGTAAATTAAGGGGGAGGCGTGGGTAGAGAGGGTTGAGCAAGAGCAGAGACTTGTCAGGCATAGGGCAGATGATGGAGGGCCTTACATGCTGTGTTGTTCAGGAGGCCACGGGGAGCACTGAAGGGTTCTGGGCATAAGAATATACAAGAACAGGGTTTGTCTTGGGACCAGAACTCTGGCAGCTGTGAAGAGGATGAAATAAAAAGAGTTTGAATTTAGAAATAAGGATATCAATTAGAATATATAGGATATATTTATAGGAGATGTTTATTCATAAGAACAATGGTTGAATAGAAGGAGAAATACTAAGCTTCTCCTTCTTAGGAGAATAGAAAAAAAAATCAGGGAATAGACAACCCAATAGAAAAATGAACAAAAGCCTGAACAGATACTTCACAAAAGAGAAAATTTAAATGACCAATAAATATATGGAAAGGTGCTCTACTTTATCAGTAACCAGGGAAATATAAGAACCACACTGAGAAATCATTATATACCCACAAAGCTGGCAAAAATCAAAAGATCTCATAATATCAAGTACTTGTTAAGAATGTGGAGCAGTAGAACAAATCAGCAGAAAGCTTTTTGGAAAGCAGATGTTAACCAGTAAAGTTGAAGAGACACTAACCCTAAGGCCTGGCAATTCTACTCCTCGTTCTCTATCCTAAAGAGATGTGTTCCCTGTATAGCAGGATACATATCAAAAATGTTTATGGTAGCATTTTCCAAAAGAACCCCAAATTAGAAATAACCCAAATACGTATCACCACTAGAATGAATATACGAATCAGGGTATGTTCATACAATGGACTATTGCACAGCAATAAAAATGAATGAACGCTAGCTGTAAGCAATACTAAGGATGAATCCCACAAAGTTAGTAATGAACAGAAGAAACGACACAAGCAGTATAAAAACCACAAATTTACCCACATAAGTATCAAAAAATGCTATACTAAACTATATTATTTAGGGATGTTACTTAGGTAATAAAATTATAAAGAAAAAGTCAAGATGGTGATTATCCAAATAAGCAAAGCATGGGTTGTGATAAAGGAGAAGCACACAGGGGCTTTAGGATGCTGGAAATGTCCAGCTTCTTGAGCTGGGTGTGATTTCATGAGTGTTCACCATATAATTATTTGTTTAACTATATAATATGTTCTGTGTGACTTTTTATGTCATATTCTATAAAGTAAAAGAAAAAATTAATGTAATTGGGGAAAAAACAAAAAAGTGTTAACAGCTGCATACTGCTAGATGCATTTATAAGTGAAAAGCTATTTTTATTGAAGACAAAAAATCAGATAAGGTTCCACATAGGAGATACATGTGAATTGAAACATAAGTATGATCGGAATTATTCTGACAGGAAAATGTCAGAGTAAAACAGTATGTCCAAAATTCACAGAAGTATGAGAGAACAGAGAATCATGAAGGAAATGGCAGTTAACTTAGTATGGTTAAGACAAACGTTAAGAGAAGGAGAATGGTGAGAAAAGAGAGGCTGGAAAGGGAGGCTTGAAGAGTCTTGGATATTTGTGGTAGGAATGAGGAGTACTAGGTAGGTGAATGACATGAGCAGGTTTGCTTGTTAGAGAGACCCTTATCAGCAGGGTATGGAATGAGTTGAAAGAGAGAAAAGACCAGAGAATGTTAAGAAACTATTGGTATAGTTTGGTAAGATATCCTGAGAGCAAGAACTAGGGAAAAGGAAGAAGGGACAGATAGAAGTATTTAATAAGTAGAATTGTTAGGCCATTGAAATTGATTAGATATAAGGAGTGAGGTAATGGAAGGAGCTTAAGTTTCTAGTTTGAATAACTGTTGGTGTGATTAATCAAAATAGGCAATACAGGGGGAGAAGAATGGCGGAAGAGGACAGTAAGTTCAGTTTTGGTCTTATTGCATTGGAAGTATCTTCATGACATTCAAGAGCAACTGTCTAGAAGGCAGCTAGATATATACGTATGAAGCTCAGCAGCAGAGATACTTGGTTTGAATCCTGATAACTTCAAATCTAGGTCTTAAAATTGTTGGGTAGTTCAATGTGATTTGTACCATTACAGATCTGATGTGCCTTGCTTCCATGGGGTGTGAGAGTAGAGTACGAGGGTACTTGGGTATAAGGGTAAGAGACAAAACAGGGACAATTCCTAACTTTCTGGCCAGAGCAACTGGCTAAATGGTGATGCCATCACCTGAGATGGGGAAAACTAGTGAAGAGCAAGATTGTTTTAAATTGGGTTTGTTATTAAAGAGGAAAGGAGACTCAAGAGCTCTCCTTTAGACTCTTTTTTTAAGACATTATGCTTGAAATGTCTTAGACATCCAACTTAAGATATCAGGTAGACGATTGTGCATGCCGGTGTGGAACTTAGAGGACAAGATCATGGCTGGAGTTATAACTTGGGTGCCAGGGGTACAAAGACAGTATTTAAGGATTCCTGCTTTCCAACCTGGGTCTGGCGGAATGGCTCCTACAAAGAAGGGTGGCAAGAAGAAGGGTTGTTCTGCCATCAGTGAGGTAATGACCGGAGAATACACCATCAACATGGACAAGTGCATGCATGGAGTGAGCTTCAAAAAGCATGATCCTGAGGCACTCAAAGAAATCTGGAAATTTGCCATGAAGAAGATAGAAACTCCAGATGTGAGTGAGCATTGTCACCAGACACAACAAAGCCATCTGGGCCAAAAGAATAAGGAATGCCCCACACCAATTCTGTGTGGTTTTCCAGAAAACATAATGAGGATGAAGGTTCACCAAACAAGTGTATATGCTGGTTACCTATGAATCTCACACTTTCCAAAACTCTACAGACAGTTAATGTGGATGAGAACTGACCATTGATTTTCAAATATAGTTAGGAAACTGAAAAAACAAAAACAAAAACAAAAAAAACCTGATCTAATTCTAGGTTGGACACTATTCCTGTGAACGACACCATGTACACATCCCTCTTAAAAGACTAACCTCGATGTAATATATTTGGCTGTTTGGCTGTTTACATATCTATGTTCCCCCTCAAACTGTAAGCTGCTTGCAGGTAGAAGCTGGGTCTTGTTTACATTGAATTCTGATTACCTAATGGTTCATAGCATATAGCAGGTACTCAATAAATTTGTGGAATGAATAAATGAATGATGAAATGCTGTCTTGATTATGCTCTACACTACATTCAACAGACATCACGAACCTCCACATACTACGTTTCCGACTGTTACTGCATCCCTTCCTCCAACGCTCTCTGCAAAGTGTCTTGCTTCCTACTTTTAAGATAGATGCCACTAGCATCTTTCCCTCCATCCTCTTAAAATGTTCTCTGCTTCCAGTTTTCTTAGACTTACTGCTCATCTCCAAGGCTAATCCTTTTATTTATCGCCTTGAAGGTACCTCTTTATATCCTCAGATTTGCATCCTTTATTATTCCCGGTCTGCGTGACCATACATTTTATCTTCCCCGTGAATTCATTCATGAGATTGTATTAAGAGATTGTAAAGGTACCATATTAACCCTAGAAAATACTAGATATTGGACTCAGGAAACAGGCCAATCTAAAGTTCACGTTCTTACTGTAATATTCTCTTTAACATCTTACCAGGCATGACTTTCCCTGGTTCAGAAAATGCCTGAAGCTGTGACAGCAAATTAAAAGCCTCATTTTCAGTGGCTGCTTAGGGATGAGGCAGGCATGTCCTAACTCTTCCCTGGACGGCTGTACAAGAGGAGACGGCACTCTTTCTTTCCAAAGATAGTATCTTGCAAGTGGTCACAATAATAGGTTCTAGGCCAGGGGGTGAATTAAGTCATATAGTCTGATAAACATGAGTGCCCCTGACAGGTTTCAGGTGGGGTTCTTCAAGGCCTCGCTCTTCTTGGCAATGCAGTCACGTCCCTGAGGGTCAGCTCCTGGGCAGTGCTCCTCCTTGAATTTAGCTAACACGGTCTCTAGGGCAGCTGAAAGAGAGTTCTCTTTGAGACTCAGGAAATAGGAGTCCTAAGGCTCCAGAGAAAATTCTGCCTCTAAGCTCTCCCTTATACTTCTAGGCTGGGTCCCAAGCGCACCGCACCCATGATTAATACTTCCTCAACATAAGAAATACTTCCTCCAAGTTGAGAAGGAGTCTAAGTCAGAATCTCTTCCACCCTGATCTAAGAGATTATTCAGTAGAGCTTTTTGTACTCTACTGAAGCAACACAGGGAAAGAGTACAGATTTGAGGCATCAGACAGGTCTGGCTTTAAATCCCAGCCGTTATTAATTAGCTGTGTGTTGGTCAAATGTCTTAAGTTCTCAGAACCTCAGCTACATTGTCTGTAAAATGGAGTTAGCATCTACCTGTAGGGTTGTATATAATAAAATAAATGTATTTCCCTGCTTCCCTTCCACTTCTTCTAATAGGCTTAGAGCATCAGCCCCAGTACCAGCCTCAGCTTTGACTGAGTCCCTCCACTCTTTGCTATAGCCTCTTCATCTTTTCCCATTCCCTTCCCTTGCACATTATGCACCTGCTAGAATGAACCCTTTTCAGTTCCCTGAATACATCAAACTCTTTCTCCACAGCGCTGTCCAATAGAACTTTCTGCAATGTTGAAAAAGTTCTGTACCTCAGCTTCACTATAATAGCCACTAAGTCACACATTTGAATTGTAGCCAGTAGACAGCTGGCATTTGAACTATAACCAGTAGGACTGAGGAACTACAATCTTAACCTTATTTAATTTTAATTAACTTAAATCTAAATAGCCCCCATATGGCTAGTGCATAACTGACAGTTTTAGACTGTAGGTCTTTGCATTTGTCATTGCCCTCCATGAAATGTATTTCCCCACTCTTAACCTAGCTAACTTCTACTTAGTCTTAAAATCTCATCTTGAAAAATCTATTCTAGGATGAGTATCCTAGGACCCTGAACTCAGTTAGGTTTCCCCTTTGTTACCTTCCATAGAGTCCTCTACATTTCTCCTAGTACATCTCATCACATTTTTATTTTAATTACTGCCTATCTGTGCTTTCCATTAGGTTGTAAACTTCATCAGTTCTTGTGGGGCCCTATGGACTTCCTCTCAGGTCCGGATACCTCTTATCTTCCCTTTGAGTGCATATCCATAGGAGCTTAGGATTTCAGACTTTTTCCAAGTTGAGGACTGATGTCTTTGAGACAACTACTGCATACGGGGTAGGGCAAAAGTAGGTTTACAGCTGTGAGTACATGAAGTAGGTTTATTCTTGTATTATTACTTATTAATTATTGTATTATTTTCCATATGATCCACTTTAAAGCTACTTTTGCCCCACCCCATATTTAAAGAGCTTTAGGGATTGATTAGAATTGGCCTTATAACTTTCTAATGACAGGCTAAAAGTCAGAATCTGAAATGAAATGAACAATAAACTGCCTCATTAAAAATGAAAAATTTACATATGTAAAATAAAGACAAATTATCAAGACAAATGATAAGCTGGAAAAAATGTACAATATATATTATTGTATATATCACAAAGGATGAATAACCTTCTTATAACAAGAGCTCTTAAAATCAACAAGAGCCCTGGCTGGTGTGGCTCAGTGGCTTGAGTACTGGCCTATGAACCAAAAGGTCATCAGTTCAATTCCAAGTCCAGGCACACGCCTGGGTTGTGGGCCAGGTCCTGACTTGGGGCTAACAAAAGGCAACTAATCAATGTTCCTCTCACATGTAAATGTTTCTCTCCCTCTCTTTCTCCTTCCCTTCTCTCTGAAAATTAATAAATAAAATCTTTTAAAAAATCAAGAGAAAAGACATGGATAAAGGACATGAATGGGCAATTTAAAAAATAAGATAAACTAATCTCAAGAAACATTTAAAAATGTTTAACTTTATCAGTACTGAAGAAATGCATATTAAATAAACGAAAAACCATTTTTGCCTATTAAATTAACAGAGATTAAAAAGTTTTAATCCTATTAGTTGATAAGAGCATAAAGAAATAGGTAATATGCTTAAAATGGCAATAAACTTAAATTTTAAATATGCATACTGTTTATTCAACAATTCTCTTTTAGGAATATAGCCTAAGAAAATAATCAGACACTTGACCAAAATGAACATACAAAGATGTTCTCTGTAATGTTGTTTATAATCCCAAAAAGCTGGAAACAATTAGACAGATTGGTTAAATAAAATGTGATAAATCCCTGCGGCGGAATGCTAAGTATTTATTAAGAGTGATACAGATCTGTATTTACTGACATGGAGCTCTAGCTATAATAAATGAGTGAAAAAGAAAGTCACAAGCTGGCATGTTAGTATGATCCTACATATATAAAGATATTTGTCAACTTATTCATCTACACATAAAAAGGAATATGGAAAGGTATATGCCAAAATACTAATGTTCTCTCTGTATAGATGCTTCATTCTACCCACTTAAAATCATGGCAGATAGCCAACGAAAGGTCCTTCCTGGGATTCTCTGGTGTGGGATTTGGTGTCTCCTCAAATGGGTCACAAGGAACCTGAGAAATATCCAGTAATAGGTTCTCCTGGTTGGTGTAGCTGTAAACCCACTGGGAGTCTGGACACTACCTATCTTACTCACTGCTTGGTGCATAGTAGACATTCAATAAATCTGTGTTGAACTGATGAATCATATCAGAACACTTACTAATAAGCATATTTACACATTATTTTGATAAATTAAACCCAAAGTGCAAAATCCACAAAAATTTAAGATAATACAAGACTCCCAAATATATTATACTTCCTATACATCATTATAATGCTGGGGGCAGAAGTTTATTTTCTCCTATCATTTGTGTACTTTTCCAGAAGAGTTTGAACAGCAGTGAATAATGTCTTCGAGTAAAGCCTTTCCCACCCCCTTATGAGGCCAGGTGTGACAATCTCTAATCTTTAACTGTTGCTTAAGGTCACACAGTTAAAAAGCAAGGGAATCAAAATCCAAATACAGGCCTGTTTTCTCCCAAACTCATCTGTGGCTTTGAGAAGGGCTGACAATGAGAAGGACATTGCAGGTCTGTGACAGCTAATGTCTCTGCTTCCTAACAAGTCATCGCCACTTAGCCCTGAGCTCCCATGTCTAAGAGGTGCTTTTTCTTAACCCTTGGAGAATCCAGAAGACGATTTGTCACCGGGGTTATTAGCATTTCTCCCTGGATATCGACAGCTTGTCTTTCCTCCCTCCAACCAGTGACTGATTTCTTCAAATGCTCGCCAAATACAGCCCAAGTCACCATGGTAAATGTATTGACAGAATCATATTAACAGCTACTGAGCATTTATAGGGTTGTAAGTTATGCGGGATGGGGGGAAGATAAGAAAAAACACAGGGAGATAAAACAAGTTCAATCAGCAGTGACAATTATTTATTTAGAAGCTGCTGGTTGGAGCAGTTTTTTAAAAAACATATTTTAATTGCTAATTATGGTTTCTTCAGGAGAGTGGCCTCAGTCAGAGTTGCTCCACCTTAAAGCAAATCATTAATATTTTAGCTGCTCAGGTCAGAAACTATTTCATAGACAGCTGTGTCTATGCGGTCTACTCTAGCTTCGGCTGCCCTCTCAGTAACAGAAATGCTACTGCACTGGTTGGTTTGCTACACCAAAATCACAGTCTGCCAGTCCACTTACCATAAAGTGGCAGACATTTAAGTCCTTATTTCTCTTAAGACAGGCTGGTTCAATAAGCAAAATTCTGCTCTAAGCCACCAAGACAACTGACGATTTTTCAAAGGAATGATCTATCTTTTCTAAGTTAATTTACACCTTTTATTGGGGAACATAAGTGTTGCCTTAGGCAAGATAGAGAATACAGAAGAGTTTGTTTTCAGTTTCTAATTCCCTGGGTACTCATGTGTGAACCTTATAATAAATAAGGTCAGCCTCCAGGCCCAGGAGGTACTCGGGTAAACAGGCACAAGGGCACTCGGGGGTCCCTGCGTGTGTGTATGTTTTTGCATGGCTGTGTCTCCCGTGTTTCCAACTTCACATGCTTCTTAAGGAGAATCTAATCCTCGCAGGAGAATTTAATCTGTTCATTTGCACGCATCTCATCAGCACCCTGCTTTGTTGAGGACCGTTTGATGTCCCAAGGAAAAGACTTCGAAGTTTTTAAAAGCCTTTTTGATGTGAACCAGAAAATCACGTTTTGTCAAGAGTGCACTCAACTTGAACCTCAAAAGGTTCAGGACTCAGAAACCACATGGTTCAAGTGGGATTTAAACTGGGCAAAATTGCTTCCTTGTCTTCCCCCTGCAAGTCCCTCGTTAGGCCTTTGTGCTAATAGCTTCTGTGCCCCATTGGGCCTTTTTCCTCTTTCTCTTTATTCTCTCTACTTCACTCACACACACCCATATCTTGGTAAGAGAACGTTAAGAAAAATATATTAACTCTCAAAGAAGTAGCTATCTCCACACCAAGCAAAAAAAAAACAACAAAACAAAACTGTCTTCAGCTCCACCCTCATGGATTCAGAATGGTCACTGCTGGGGTCCCAGAGGGCTGAGCCACTCTAGGTGAGGGTCAAATGATTTAAGAGCCAAACAGCAATGATTGCAGCCTTAATCGAGGCATTTAACTAGGTACAAGACTAGAGCTCCCTGTACTCCAGGGAGCTTTTGCAGAGAAAACTAGAAACTTGCTTCAAGGAGTAGCTACTGTGTGTGTGAAGGAAGCAGACATTTAAGGTCTTCACTGTTCAGACTGGAAGTGAAGGCAGAAGAGCTGAGTCCTCCTCCTAAACTCAGGGAAGAACTAAGCTGAGAGACAATACTCTAACCCCAGCTTTCTCTTCTCAAAGATTTCTTATATTTTCTCCTCTTTGAGTAAAGAATGCAGTTACTCAAAGGTCAGCAAAAGTTTAGATTCAGGAGGCAAAATCCCCACTGTGAAAAGGTCCAAACTGTTCCCGACATCCAAAGGGAACACTGAAGTGCTGTTCCCTCTCCACAGCTGTGAGCACATCGAAGCTTCGCTGACCACCATCTCGTGTCCTGTGAACCACAATAGTCACTGTTTATTGCATGGCTACTGTGGATCAGCCATCATGTTATAAATACATTATCTCATTTAACTTCTTCAATAAAACAAAAAGGTGAGTAAGCTCATTCCCATTTTGCAGACAAGAAAACTGGGGCTCAGAGTTTAAATTTTCTGCTTCAAAGCAGCACAGCTTCTGAGTGACAGAACTTCAACTAAAGCCCAATCCACTGAACTCCAAAGTCGGTGTTCTTGGCTTAACACCCTGTTGTTCAGCACCTGCTCTGTTGCGGTTTTGAGTTGTTGTTTGGGGTGTTTTTTTTGGCACCTAGTGCTTTTTACACTTATTTATTTTGTATTTATTGAGCACCTACTATGGGAAAGGTACTGTGGATATTTCACAAAGTCTAAGACACTATCCTTCCCCATCGCTCACTGCGACTACTGCAGTGGTTTTTTTATTGCACAACAGTCTTCTTTTACCAACTTACCCTACTTCAACCTGTTATCCACACAGCAGCCCGAGTAATCTTTTTAAATGATAAATCACAACATGATACCGATTCCTATTTAAAAGACTCTGTGGCTTCCTAGAATAATATCCAAACTCTTTGAGACCTAAAAAATCCACAGAGGTCTGGCCCCATTCCCCAAGTTCGCTCCAGCTCAGCCCCCAGCCCTTCTCTGCAGCTCAAGTGTGCGAAGACGCCCTTCTCCCAAGCCCTTATGTGGTTATCACCTGCTCATCATTCATAATTCAGTTCAAACATCACCCTCAGGGGCGTCATGGGCATATCTGACCCAGCGGATCAATTTTTATGACAAATAAATAATCATGTCATAATCAGTCATAATAATTATTTTCTTAATTCTTTAGTTTTAATATAAGCAATAAACAACTTAAATAGAATGTTTTCTTTTAAAAGGTATTCTAATTTAGTAAACTTCTAGATGAACTAAAATTTGCACAAACCAAGCAAAAATGTCACGACTTGAAGTTCAGTTTGTTTCAAAATTTAAACACAAATAAGAACTCTAAGTGGCCACAAAGAATGGCTGAATTGAAATAACTCAATTTATGTTTCTTTATCTTTACAATCATTGTGCCTTCATTGTTTGTTTTGAATCTACTGTTCATAGGCAGGCACATGTGGTATTATAGGAGCTGGAGACAGAAACCGGGCCCTAAGTGAGTTCAACCACTTCTGAACTGTTTGGCACTTACTCTCGAATCAAACTGAGTCTGCAGTTATTAGCACCCACAATATAAATGGAAGTTCTCCCAATTCTATTGTTAAAAAATATATAGTCCCGACGAGTGCAGCTCAGTTGGGTGGACACTGTCCTGCAAAGCTTAAGGTCTCGGGTTCGATTCCCAGTCAAGACACATGCCTGGGTTGCAGGTTCGGTTGGTTGGGGAAAGGCAACCAATTGATGTTTCTCTCTCACACTGATGTTTCTCTCCCTCACTTTCTCCCTCCCTTCGCATGTCTCTAAAAAAATTAAATTAATCTTTAAAAATTTTTTATTTATTTTTAGAGAGAGGGGAAGGGAAGGAGAAAGAGCGGGAGAGAAACATCAATGTGTGGTTGCCTCTTATGTGTCCCTTACTGGGGACCTGGCCTGCAACCCAGGCATTTGCCCTGGCTGGGAATCAAACCTGCAACTTTTTGCTTCACAGGCCTCTGCTCAATCCACTGAGCTTACACCAGCCAGGGCAAAATAAATAGAATCTTAAAAAAAGAATAAATAATAAAAATGTGCTAATTTGAAGCTTATTAATAATACATATGTATTATTAAAACTCAAAAGTAACCACAGCAGTTTTTCAGAACTTAGAGACCAACAAGAGATATATTCTGGAAGAAATATTTTATAACTGACTTTGTTTAAAATGACCAGCACATGATGGTATTAAAAAGCAGACCAACTTTTAGTTCATTGTTTTAAAATTCCTCTAAAGACTAGTGTAGCTCCCTGCTCTGCTCACCAATGCACACTTCGTTCTCTATCATAATGAAAAGAATTTTAAGTGCCATGAGATGGGGAAACACAGGGTATGATGGGAACAAAAAAGGGTCTGAGGAAGAAGTTGGAGCAGAACAATGGGAGTGTGATGTCCCGGAAGCCAAGGGAGGATGACGCTGTCCGCTGTGCCCAGATAAAAGAGAGTATCCCTCTGCCGAATTGAGTGCCGGGTCAACTGAGAGCAGGGCCCAAAGATGTCACTTTTCTACATGGGAAGGTAAAACCAACCCTGCCTTTCCCTGGCTGGCATGTAAATTAATGCCAGGGGTAAATAACTCATATTTGGTCTTAACCATTTTTTACTCCCAGAGGTAGAAAGACAAATGAACACACATCATATTGAACCAATGTTGTTCTCTAGACCCGAATCCTGCAAAGACCTCAGATAATGGCTACCAGTCCCCACCACGCATGTGAGGGAAGAGACCCCACTTAGAGGGCCAGGCACAGAGCTGCTTCTACCTGGTCACAGTGTTAGCTTGAAAGAAAAATATCATAGAAATGGCCACAGACAAAGTTGGTTAAATGGGATTCCACTTACCCCTCACAGCTGCTCCCTCTACCCATCTTGCTCACTTGAAGAAAGTAGCGAGCATTTGACCACCTTTAAGTCTCTTTTCATTTTTAAACTCCCTTTAATATATAGCTCCCAGACCAGGACCAGTCTGTACTTTTTGGATGATAAACTGAAATAACCATCAGTTAACCTTTTTATGAACTAATTCAGAAAAGGAAATTAATTCTGTAAGCAACAACCACCACAAAAATAATTTTCCCAGCAATTGTGACTATACATCCAATCCCACTTGACCATTTGGAAGAAACAGAACTAATTACTAATATGGTAACTCATGTTTAAAAACCATTGCAGCCCTGTCTGATGTGGCTCAGTGGATTGAGCGCTGGCCCTTGAACCAAAGGGTCATTGGTTTGATTCCCAGTCGGGGCACATGCCTGGGTTGCAGGCCAGGTCTCCAGTGGGGGGGTGGTGGTGTGTGCATGTGAAAGGCAACCACACATTGATGTTTCTCTCCCTCTCTTTCCTCTCCCTCCCCCTCTCTAAAAATAAATAGAATCTTTAAAAAATAACCATTGCATAGTATTTGATTATACAGATGTATCATAATTTATTTTTTTAAGATTTTATGTATTTACTTTTTTTAGAGAGAGGAAGGGAAGGAGAAAGAGAGGGAGAGAAACATCAATGTGTGGTTGCCTCTCACACACCTGGTGCCCCCTAATGAGGACCTGGCCCGGAACCCAGGCATGTGCCCTGACTGGGAATCAAACCAGGGACCCTTTGATTCACAGGCCTGAGCTCAATCAACTGAGCTACACCAGCCAGGGCACAGATATATCATAATTTATTTTACCAAATCCCTATCAATGTACATTACACATTGCTTCTGTTTTTTCCCTAATTATTGCACATACAGTGCTATCAAGTACATATGTCTTTATATTCTTGACCAAATATATGTGAGACAAGCTCCTATAGTTGAATCCTATCGAAGGATATTTGAATTTAAAATTTTCATGGATAGATGTTGCCACATTGCTCTCCAAAGAGACTACACTACTTCACACTCCCACCAACTGTGTGTATAGGGCCCCATTTCCCCATACCTTCATGAACAATGGATAGGTTATCAAATTATTCATAATTCCTTGAAATGCTTCAAATTTTCTGTTATCTTCCCACCTCCATCTTTGTTTTCTTTCCTTCTTTTTAGTTTTCTAGTCCCTCTTGGTTTTCTTCTTGTCTCCTTTCATGAAGGCTGTTCTGTACATTTTTTCTATACTATACTCTCGATTTCTTTCCCTCACTTCTCCAACCACCTCACTTTTCCTGCTCACAAATTTCCCTCACCATTTCTCTGCAGCTCGACAAAATTCAGTAGAAAACACTCTTCCCCTGCTCTCCCAGCCTGCTGGCCTTCCTGAACCAAAAAAGAATGTTAATAGGGAAACCTGAAAATCCTTAATCTGAGTCAAAATATCAGATGGAATAAATTCAGCATGGTGTAAATCTGAGGCAAAAAACTGAGAAGAAATCTGCAGTTTCCTGTGTTGGAATTGAATCAGTTATTTTATATTTTATATTCCACACCTGGATTTCCTACCTTTGAATCAATAGTTCATAATTTTTACTCATTACCTTTTTGTGTAGCTAGAATTGGAGTGGAGGCAAAAGTAGGGATAGGAGGGAAAAAAAATCCGTAAGTGGCTGATCGAAAAGCAAGAAGAAATGGGCAGGAAGGGTAGAAGTGAGGAGGAAAATTGCAGCTTAGTGGAAAAAAAGGCCAACTTTTTAAGTTGTCTGAGAAAAGTTCTTTACTTTTGCTCCATACCACTCCCTTCATTCCTGAGCTCTAAAAACAGAATCATAGGGCAGAAATGGGTTAGTGGGTGGGGCAGAGTGGAAGAGGGAGTGAAAGTATCCTGTTCCTCTTAATGCAACCCCTGCCCACCCCAACTCCTTATCCAGCAAAGCTCTATCCACCACCAAGAATCAGCTTAATAGAATAAACCACTTAGGGCTCAGGCTCAGAGAAAGTCAAAGACCCCACAATCTCCTTGCCTATTAAGCTTCTTAGAAGTTAGAATGCTACTAAAGAAAGTGATATTATGGCCAAGCTACTTAGAAAGAAGACAAGGATGCTAAGTTGGAATGGGGGAGGCCAGTTTGGGGGTTTATGAGCATCTATCTTAACTAAAGATAACGGGGCAGGGGCTGGATACTGGAGTGGGAGCAAGAGTAGCCAGCTGTGAGTACTGGTGCTCTAGCGTGTCTTCAAGTTGAGATTAAAAAGAAGGGTGTTTGTAAAATGTACGAGAATCTGGATTGAAAAAAAGTAACTTTTGTTTTTAGGATAAAGGGAAAGCACAGTCTCAAACTTCATGTAAATAATTAGAAAATAAGCAAAATAAAGAACCTGTAACAGTTCCCTCCCAGCTCAAATGTCCCAATGATTCTAGGCATCCTGCCACTTTCTTGTCCTCTCCCCAATAAAGTTGGCTCAGTAAAGGGTCCACAGCTTGCTGAGTTGCTGGCAAGGTGGAGGCAAAAACCAGAACAAACCAAACTCTTTATCCCAAAATAAAGTTCTGATGGCTCACTGTTCCTCCCCAGGTAAGAAAGAGGTCAGGGTCAAATTCTGGTTATTTCTACCACATTTCTTTTAGGGTAGTTAAAAACAGGAATTATCAGGTGAGTGCTAAACATTTTTGCTCCAGCTCACATTCGACTAAAACCAAGAAGAGAAGATAACATTACAGGTACCAGCTCCTTAACATAAGTTGTTTGTTTGTTGTTAGCTATAGGAAGGTCTGTCCCACGCTGTACAAACCCCATCAGAGATCAGGGCTCACCACTGTGCCTGTAATGCAATCAAGGGCAGAGGCGGGAGTCAGATCCTGGTTCAGGAGACTTCAAATCTGTGCCCAAGCCCTAGTAATAGTGTCTACTGCTAACACTGATTAAAGGCTCACCTTGTGCCAGGCACTGTTCTTAGACCTCAATTGCATTTTATATTAACTCATTTAATCCTTGTAACCCCACGAGATTGGTACTAGTGCTAGTCCCACTTGACTGAGGCACAGAAAGACCAGATGCATCCGGCCTGTCTCACAGAGTCAGCTGTCCTTGAACTGCTGTATCTGCATGGTGCTGACTGCCTCAAGGACGGGCACTGCACCACACGGAGCTTCTTCCCCCCACTATCAAGGGGTATGTTTGACAGAGTTGGTTTTTTTAAGATTGTAATTAGTAAGTTCTAGGCAATGCAGTAGGGACTGGAAACAGATATGAGTAAGACATGGTCCCACCTCAAGGAACTCACAGTATAGGTGACGCAGGCTTGTATGTGGGCCAAAATAGATCACACCTAAGGGCTACCACACTACAAAAGGCTCCTACAATTTCTTGGAGTATGTACAAAACCTGACATACATGTGTGAAGTGCTGGGAACCGTGTCTGGCACAAAATCACCAGATACAAGCATTACTCTTATTCTTTTTTTTTTTAAGATTTTATTTATTTAATTTTAGAGAGGGGAAGGGAGGGAGAAAGAGAGGAAGAGAAACAGCAATGTGTGATTGCCTCTCACACGCCCCCAATGGGGACCTGGCCCGCAACCGAGGCATGTGCCCTGACTGGGAATTGAACCATTGACTCTCTAATTTGTAGGCCAGTGCTCAATCCACTGAGGCACACCAGCCAGGGCAACTCCTATTCTTAAAAAAACTTTTTTTAATGTATTGATTTGAGAGAGAGAAATAAAGGGGGAGAGAAAGAGAAAGAGAAAGATCAATCTATTGTTCCACTTATTTATGCATTCATTGGTTGATTCTTATATATGCCCTGACCCGGGGTTGAACCCACAACCTTGGCTTCTCAGGACAATGCTCTAACCAACTGAGCTTCCAGGCCAGGGGCCTGATCTTATTCTTATTACCTTGGGAATCTGCCCCACAGGCCTCTCTCTCCTGGGGTTTTCCTCTCTCCCATTGACGCTGCAGCCAGATTGCCTCAGTGTGAAGCACATCTCTTGCTTTCATGGCAGTGGGCATATTGCTTAAACATTCAGTGCCTCAGTTTACTCATTTGGAAAGAGGAGATAATAACAATACCTGTCTTATAGGGACTCTATAAGGATTAAATAAATGATTACTTGTAAAGCACTCAGAATAGTATCTGACACATAGAAAGTGCTCAGAAAGTGTTAGCTATTCTTATTAGGAATAGTGCTATGTTCCTGCCTTTGCCCGCAGTCATTTCGCTTGCAATAAAAAGACTGAATTTAAATGTGTCTGGTATGGTTAGTTTAAGGATAGGAAGTCTCTGGGACTAAATAGGAGTAGAACAGTTCCCCTGGGAAGTTGGAGGAATAACCCTGGAACTTGTTAATTAAGATCTTGTTAATGAATCTGCTTGTTAATGGTCTATTAAATAATCACACAGTGAAGTTTACCGCACAAGTAAAGCCTTCTTCAAATGCTTGCTCTTTGCAATCCTCCTGGCCCAGCTCTGACTTCTAAAGATCTCTGCTAAGGGCAAGCCCTCCAAAATCCTCCAAATCTGACACAGCCCTCTTCGCCTTGTGATGCTGGCCTGTTGTTCAGGGCTATTCTTGCAGCCTAGGAAAGGTCCCTGGGGCAGAAAGTCCTCTGCATCTTGATTCTGCCTATCATTCTTTAGGCTGAGGCATTACACCTCTGAGCCAAAACATTTCCATCTACAAAGTAGATATAGAGTTACCGGCTCTGGGAACAAAAAATTAACGGCACTCTGAACTTGGCTGAGAAGAAAGGTAGTGAGAATCTAATAAAATTACATTTCAGCTGAGATGCCCCAGATCTGTAGAGGAAGTGGCCTGTCAACCTACATTCACAGTCGACAGTAACTTCTGTCCCAGACCACGGAGGGGAACCATGCTGCAGGTGGTGACAGGGAACACAGACTCTTCTGGAGCCCAACTTCAAGGACAAAACAGCGTGTAAGAGGGCTCCCTCTAGGATGAACACTCAGGTATTTCATGAACTGCTTTCATCTCTTCGGACCGTTCTGCTGTTTAGACAGAAGTTCTCGGAAGGGGCTAGATATGTATTGTTTGTATGTTCTTTGTGTGGTGCATGCATGGGGGAGAGGGCCTTTACAGGGTTACAGTTACATTACAAAACATTCCTGTGTTATCTTTTCCCATTCAACAACCCTGTAAGAGAGAACAAGGCTTATCTGCCAGCTCCTGTTTTAGCTATGAGTTGCTGGAACTCATAGAAACAAAAAAACTTACCCAAAGTTACACGGCAGTAAGTGGCAAGCCAGAGCTTCTGGCTCCGGGCTCTGGTCCTATCACTGAGCTGTTCGCAATGCCTCTATTTCTAGTCATTACTGCCCACTTGTAGATGAGTCAGGAGGTGCCCAGCCCTGAGTGGTCCTTAAGACTGTGTCAACCTGGGTAGAGCCGGCATAGCTTGGCCAGAGAAAAGCGGTCCTGGGTTCACTTATTTTCATAAGTATTTTTGAGCTGAGTTGCTACATGAGGAGAAACACTAGATAACGGTGCAAGGAGACAGACATGGGCCCATGAAGGAGGGACAATTCAGTAAATAATTCAATACAACGTGTAAGTGTTTACAAGGAGGGGAGAATGTTGGGAGAAGGGCACTATCCCCAAACCCACTACCAAGATGGATGAGAACATCCACTACTGTACAGGTGTCTGAAGCCACCTGAACCTAGGACCAGGTTCATTTCTGCCCTCTGGCAGCTGCCCCCAGAAGGGTTAAGGCTTAAGTTAGACGGACAATCTGCAGGTGCTGCTGAGTAATTCTGTCACTGAGAGATTCCTCTAAGGTCCGGCCCTTATTTCTTTACAAACGAGCATTTTGGCATAAGAAAGCTTAAGGGTTGGGGAAGAGGGGAGAGGAGGCTGGCGAAAAAACCCTCTGCAGCCCCTTTTGGGCAGTGTAACAGCAGTGAGAAGACAAGCTGGCTGGAGCCCCAAGGAGCACCAAAGCACAACTGGCCTCCCTCACATCTGGCTAAGCACCGTGAACCCCTCCGCTGGGCTGTCTCATAATTACAATATTGCACCAAGAGTGGGGCTGTCTGAGCATATACAATCAGCTGATCAGCAGTCAGGGAGGAAAATCGAAAGAACCAGAGGAGGAGCAAAGGCAAAAGGGAAGAACTAGAGGCAGCTGGACAGGAGACTGGAGAAGAAAGGAGACTATGGAAGAAAGGCATTGTCATGAGCAGACCCAGCTTCTTTATTCGGACCATTCCCGGGCTCCTCGGTGGAATCCCAGACTTTTCCTCCCTACTCACCTAGTCCTAACTCCCCTTCCTCCAAGGTCATATTCCTTTGAGAAAGGTTGCTTCTGAGACTCTCACCCAAGATGAGTGATTCATAAACTGTAAGAAGCATAAGAATCACCGGCTTCCTAAACTTACAAATGTCCAGGCCATAGTCCCTGTGATTCTGATGAGGAGGTCTGAGGTGGGCCCTGGGAATCTGCAATATTAAGAGCTTTCTCCACCCAGACCCTCCTCCCCCACTACTGCAAGTAACCCAGAAGCAGCTGGTCCTTAGATTACATTTTAAGAACTCCAGCCCTGGGGGATTACTCCTTCTCCTGAAACCCCAGAGTCCTTCTTTTCTGTTTTTTTTTTGTTTGTTTGTTTGTGTATTATCGTTTCTTTTTCATATATATACCCCAACTACTCACCTTAACCATAAGGCCCTCAAGAAGAGGAAGTTTCGTCTCCCACTTCTTTGATGCCCCTGCAACAGCACTGAGCACAGTGCTCCACATGCAGGAGCTCAGGAAATGCTGTGGATGCAGAGAGATGATGACGATAAAGAGGCCAGGGGAAGGAAAACCACAAGAGGAATGGTAGAGCACAGAGGCACTGGCTGGAAGGGACTGTTTTTAGTATGCCTCCATGTGCCAGGCTGGAGCAACAGTTTCTTTCTCTTTTTTCCCTTCTTCAACAGTCTTGGCACTACACACCTACTCTCCCTCATGAAAGTCAAGCCTGAGCAATGCACCTCCCATTGGAAACTCTGCCAAGAAATCCTGGCAAGAATACCGGGTGCTATGTGGCTTGGTTTAATGGCCCAGGGAGGACTCTAGGTCCTGAAAGCTATCAGGTCTCTGTGCAGGGCAAAGTATAGAGCTGAGCGAGAACTTCAGTGAAGAGACCAGGGCTCTTGATCTACCTCACTAGACAGCCGCAGGGTCATGGCCTTCCTTCACTTCAGCAAACATTTCCTGTGTGTCCACTTCCTATCAAGCATGGTTCTGGTTGCTCATAAGATGTCCTATGTTGCCAGAAAATATTTCATGGTGACTGATCTTTAGAAAGTTACTTTAAAAGCAAGGCCCTATGTGATGTTGGGTCTCATAAACATATAAGTATCAAATGGACATTCTCAAGAATGCCTGGCTATGGGATGAAGTGCTATAGAGATCGGAGGTCAGGCCTCAGGTGCTGGAGGAGAGAAACTCTATTCTCACTTTATCGTGAGAAATCCTTGGAAGCTCTGCAGTCCTTTCTTCCACTCTCAGGTGCCATACTTTGTCCAGAAAAGCAAACGGCCACATCTAGCCCCTTTGAATAAGGAACTCCTTCTTATTTCAGATATCAGCTAAAAAGTCACTTGCGTCAAAGAGCCAGAAAGCTATCCCTGACTCTTAGCTAAGATCAGGCGCTCCTACTTCTAACCCCATGGCATTATTATTCTTCCCCTATGATAGTATTTTCACAATACCCTGCAGTTGCTTACTAAATATTAAACTACAGTAAGGCAGGGGACTATAATCTGTCTTGCCTATCATCATATCCACAGAATATAGCATGATGCCTAGAAATGCAGGTATTCAATAAATACTGGATAAATGGTCAAATGTATTAAGGAGTGCATCATACTCTCTACCAAGATGGAAACTTAATCATGCCTCACATACTCTGCCACAGTTTTATCCACACTGCCACCAATAAACACCTAAGATGAATCAGCACTATTCCTTCTGCAGTACCACTATTGTATGGAGGTAGAACCGAGGCTCACAGGATCACCCCAATATGGACTCCAGAAGGCACCTCCTACGAGCAGAGATGGACACAACACTCTAGTCAATATAACGTCACCGAGAGCCTGAGAGTTATACCAGCCATAAGCCACAGTGCCAGCTCTGTCACAGACTTGATGCTAAGATCTCTTACAAGTCACTCAACTTCTCATAGGCCAAGCTTTTTCATGAAGAGGATATTAGGTCTTTCAGCAGCAGGTACTCTCTTCCAATAAAGAACAAGGACAATAAAGTCCACCCATACCATGATGGGAGGTTGGAAGAAGAGGGCAGCGTTTGCAGTGAGACATCTCTGTGGTCAGGAAAGGGTTAAGCCCACCCATCTGTCTGGGATCTCTTACCCGTAAATCAGCCTTGACTGCTGCTCAGTCTGAATGAAGCCCCACCAGGTTGGCCTGTCAGGAAGGAAGCCCATGAGTCCAGACTTTTGTTGTTCTAAGGATTTTTTTTTTAATTTTACTGCTCAGGAAGGAAGCTGAAGCCTAGGCCCTGACTGCAGTCCTGCTGATTACTCACCCTAGCATGTGCTGTTCCTTACCCATCTATGTCTGAGACCCAACATTTTCTTTTCCTAGAATTCCTTCATAACTATAATTTAGGCATTTGGGCCTAAATCCCAGGCTTTCCCCTCTTCTTTAGAAGCTAAAAATTAACAAAGCATTTCCCTTCCTACCTCCCATACACTTTTGTGTCTGTATGTGGCAAAGGCTAGGGATAAGGAGAAAGGAAAAGTAGGTGCTCTATGACCTAGAGACACTGCCCCCAACAGTGAATGGAAGCCCTTCTCTTAAAGAAGTCCTGAAAAGACTGATTAGGGATTGAGGTATTGGGCAACTTGCCTCCAATGGCTATTTCTGCTACACACGTACGTGAACAGAAGACTTTTCAAACGTGAACTATTATGTTTAAATAACAAGCACAAATCCAAGGTCCTCAAGCAGAGGGTCAGTCTTTCCCACTCCCATCCTACTTTCCACCTCTCCCACTGACATGCAGAGTCATTCTCTAGTACTCCCAAGCCCCATGGGGCTTTCTCTCTACAAAGAGAAAAACACTGAGTTTATTTGTGCGCTCAGGGTAATGGACAGCCCTGTTTCACTCCTAAGAGAATGCACACAGACACTGTGGAAGAGGCCCATCCCCGCCCAACCCTCCCCTTCCCCTGCTAATCCCTCCTCAGCAGCCCCCCCAGCTCAGTCCTGCGGCCGTATTTCTCTCCTGACCTACAAGGCCCCTTCAAGCCCCATCCTAAGCCTCCCCCAAGCAGAGACAATCCATCATGCTGTGGGACTGTGACACGCACAGATGGGGGAAGGTTCGCAGATTTTTCTCACATAGGCAAGAGGGTACAAGTGCCTGTATAACTTAAAACCTAAGGACATACTCGGAACTCTGGGACTTTGAATTCTAATAGTACTCAAATACCATTATAGCAAATCTGATTATGTATAGCCCAAATCTCTATTACACGCAAATTCTAATGGCCCATTTACTCCAACAGTATCTGTAACACAAAATTCCAGAATAAAAAATACGGTAAGATTCAGATTTTCTAACCTGATCCACTGCCTAGATAGCTAACCTTAGTCAAGCCTCTTCCTGACTCAGAGAGAGATGCGGTTTCTTTAACTCTAATACTACCTTGCTTCTAAATAAAATGAAGACAGTAGGTCAGAGGGACACCAGGGCTAACCCTGGCGAATGGATAATAATGAAGAGAGGTAAAGCAGCTGGTTATCACAGAAAAAGGCTCTGAGCTTTTCTCCCTCCCTCTTTGCCATAAGGGATGAGTGTGTGAAAGGATCCTACATATATGCTAGTTGTTAATGACCCTGTGTTGGGCTATATCAGTGCTTCTAAAAATGAAGATTATACCACCAGATTGTCCACGAAAAATAATAGTCATTATGTATTTGCATGTGTGAGAAACTGTTCTAACCATTATCTGTGCATTTAATCTCATTCCGTCCTTCACAACAATCCTTTAAGGTAGTATAATTCCCACTTTACAGTTGAGAATACTGAGGCCCAGAAAGTTTAAATAATTTGCCCAGGGTCATAGAGCAAGTAAGCTAAAGGGCCGGATTTTTATTCCAGAGGCTGAACTCATAACCACTACATTATATTGCCTTCCTACCTTTGATCTGAAACATATTTAAGTTGTAGCTCAAAGGGACAAATACAGCATTTATTCTCTATTTATTATGCTAGACCACTCTTACTTGGTTTGAATCAAACCCCCAAAAAGCAAGGTCAAATGAGAGCAACATAGGATTAGTTGGACCTAAATGAGAATCATACACCTGAAGATCAAGCAAAGGTCTCTCTAGGGCTGGCCCTCTCCCGCTCCCTACATCTTTCTGACTGTCTGCTGCTCTAAGATGGATGCAGAGCCATAAGTCTCAGCCTGCAAATGAATTTCAGTGGAAAAGACAACCCTTGTCTGGTGAGTCACACTCAGGCTTACTGAGCTTGATTTCTCATGAGACTATACCAAAAGGTTCCTTCTTCACACACACAGCTCTAGACTGTCCTAAAGCTTGTGTCCACTAAACAGAATGTGCTGGATGAGCACCCTCAAAAACCTAACTTTCCTTTCCTCTAGGTCATCTTCAATCAGAAAACGTTCTACAGAGAAAATGAATGGTCAAATGTCTGAACCGCCAGATGGTTCCATGTATCTACAAAGCCCCCACATCACTCGTCTGGTTCCAGCTTCAACCAGGATGCAGGTAGGAGCTCTCTTCCCTAAAACACACACCGAAAGCAGACCTGTGCTGGTGGACTCCATGATGGGGGCTATAATGCTGTGGGAGGCATTGGGGGGAAGAACCGACTCTAAGCTTAGGTTTCTAGAGAGTTGGGGGGGAAAGCAAGTTTTAGATTATTTTTTAAGTTATGATTTTTCAGTACACAAAATAAATGACAAAGTAAGTCTGTAGTTGAGAAAAGTAATTTCACTTAAGTCTTGAAAAACTCCCCACCTCCCTTCGTCATTATTAAACCTTGAGGCATAAATAAATTCTTCCTGTCCATAAACAGCTATGCCTTTGGGATAGCAGTCTCAGAGATATTATCCAGTGCAATGCTGAAGAGTGGCAAATTGATAAAAACTTAAGGTAAAAATAGATTATAATCATCACCATCGATTTATTCAATACTCAACTAACACTGAACCCTTTGATGGGACTGTCACAAATGCAAAAAAAAAAATTTAACACTAAGACTAAAATGTGATAGAAAAGTCTGATAGAATAAGGCTGGAAGGGAATAAATTATTCCTGTTTACTTAGCATCTACCAGTTTTACTGATTCATACCACAGCCTATCATGTTGCCAGGCCTAACCCCATAGGTTTCACTTCAGGATCTCTTTCTGGCAAAGGCCTGAGACAGAACGTGGGTGAAAGTTCTTTTGCAGAAAAATTCTCCTTGCTCCAAAGTTAGAGAGACATTTACAAATTCCCGCCCTTTGAGGTTACAAAGGATAAAAACACACTGCTTGACCACAATGTCACAACTTAAATGGTATTTTTTTTAATTTAGGGCATTTTAGCTGATATATAGCAATAAGTTATCCTTAAGTCTACAGTTTATCTCTTTTTAAGAGGGTAAAACGGCACTGAAAATGCTATTAAATTGTTGGAAGAGTATATTCAAATCCAAAAATTGTCATTTTGGTGCTAAAATCATGTGGATTTTACAAAAAAAAAAAATCATCATTCTAAATCCCACATATTTACAGAGTGCATTGCAACCTGTGCTCTGGCATTTACCTACCAGACAGATGCGGCTAATAAGAGCTAAAATATGTAGAAACAGTATAAAAATATAACTATTGAATGCACTGTCACTCCAGACCCTGAGTATTTACAAAGACTACATTTTAACGTGTGCTAATATTCGTTAACCAGATGGGTATTATTAATAAGGGTTAAAAATAAGAAAAAGCAATATAAAAACATAATTCTATTTTTCAGTTTCCTTTCCCCTGCCTAATGAGCACAGGGGGTGTGGAGGGAGAGCAACATTTGTTATTGGGAAACAATGTGTGTGTTTTTTGTTTTCAAACAAAAAAGGGCCACCAAATAATCAACCTGGGGCCGCTGACCGGAAGGCAGCCCCGGAAAACTTCCCGTGGGAAGAGTTCCAGGAATTGCCCAGACGTGGACGCGCCCCGCGGCGCTGGCCGCGAGCCTCCGCCGGCCAGAGGCTGCCGCGCCTCGCCTCGCCCGAACGCCAGCCGTCCTCCCGACTCACGCAGCCCTGGACTTGGGAAACGTCCCTCGGAACGTTTTACAGACTTGGATTGCAGGGTGGGGAGAGCATTTCGAATCTACACGAGAAACCTCCAAGTCCGCTAGTGCCGAGAGAACGCCCGCCAGACGCCAGAGGACACGTCCATCCTCCCTGCGCCGCGCGCCCTGGGCCCTCCCCACGGCCGCCTCGCCCCCACCCCTCGCCCGTCCCCCCGGGGCTCCCCACTGCACCTCCCGCCGGGCGCCGCGTCACCCCGACATCCGCAGGGGTGAGCCCCCTCCCGCATCGCCCTCCTCCTGGCCCCGCGCTGTCTCTGCGGCTCAGGCGACGTCCAGGAAACCCAACCAGGGCTCGGTCAGGAGCGCGACTCGGGCGAGGAACGTGGAGGGTGGGGCGGGGCGCGGGTGGGGGACGAGGCCCGCCCTTGGGTCTGGGCCGCAGGCGGCGGCGCCCGGAGTTGCCCCGCAGCCTCCGAGTCCGGCCGTGCGACGGCGAAGTCACCAACATTCGTGGAACCACTTGAAAGCCATCTCGGTGGCGGAGGCTGGAGGGTCTTTTTCAAGCGAGCCAACGGGGCCCACTATGTGGTCCGTCCTCCCCGGGGCCCGGCCTCGCGCCTCTCCGCGCCCCCTCCCCCAAACGATCAATTACCAGCCACCCTTCTGCCGGAGCGGCCAGGGGCAGGCTGGCGGCCGCGAGGAAACGGCAGCCCGGATCACTTCTGCATGACAATTGATGGGAGGGAGGGCGCAAGGCGGGGAGGGAGGACGGCTGCGGTGTCCGTTTTCTCACCATGGTGATTAGGCATTCCGGCCGTGCGAGGAGGCAGCCGCCGACCAGAGCCGCGCGGCGTGGAGAGAGGACGGGGAAGAGGGCGAGAGCCGGAGCGGGAACGAGCCCAGCCGCCGGGCGGGCGGGCAGAGCGCTGAGCCAAGCCAGGCCAGCTGGCTCTGCAGCCATCAGGGACTGCTCCCGTCCAGCCCGGCCCCACTTTAGCTGTGCAAACATTTCTTTATCCCAACAAGACAATTAAACCCAGCAGCATGAAAAGGAGTCTCCATGACTGTGTTGGGAGTGAACAACCAAACACATCACAGGAGTTCTTAAAGGGACTCCGGGAGAAGCCAGGCAGGGTGCAGCTGAGCAGCCATGGGGCTAGTCTGGGCAGGCAGTACAGAGAAAACCATCTGACCCATCCGGGTCTGCAGACCCTCTCGCAGTCTCATCAGCGTCAGCTACAGTCCAGTTCAACCTGGTGACCTGAGAACTGCTCCAAACATTCTTTCCAGCAACAGCAATTCTCTTAAAAGCCCAGATTAGGGTCCCTACCCACCCCAGTCCCAGAGCCGTGGGGAACCATCCCCACTAACACCACCACCATGATGTAGCTGACCCTCTTCTTTCTGGGCTGACCTGGGCCTATGTACCTACTGTATTTGATTCTTGGAACACAGGGTCCTAAATGGTACATGCCTTTGTGAGACACATTCTCAGGGCTTTGGGGACCTGAGAATGCAAGTAGGACATCCTGGAGCTGCTGTGAATTCCATTTTCCTGCCTACCTGTGAATCTGCCCGACCACAGGGAAGGGCCAAGGAAAGAGGGCCACTTGTGGTCAGTGCCCAGTGCCTATTCCTGAGGTAAGCCAGAAGGCAGGGCCAGTCATCACTCCACATGAGCATTTCTGGTCCCTCTCAACCCTCCAGTAAGCATGCATACTGGCCAACTCCAATTTGGGCTGAGTGGCTAGACTGGCAGGCTAGCCAAAGACTGTGTCACCCAGGCGGACATCTAGGCACAGGGGTGGCCCAAAGAGAATAATGAGGAAATGCACAAGATGAGAGCCAGAGTGCCAAGGGGGTAGTAAATGTATAGATTCTAGCACAAGGCAGCAGACAATACTTATCTTCCCTTTGTTGGAAAGTTTCCTTAATGAGGAAATGTTTATTTTAAAAGCCCTGGGAAACATAGCTGTAGACACTTCATATGTAAGACACACGTGGACTGTTTGTAATTGGCCCATAAATTTTCACGTCATTTCCCTGGACAGGGAGCCCTGGGAGACTGGTTCAGGGAGTGATAATAAGCAGGAGTTACCTCAGTCCCCTCCTGGGGAATCACGCATCCTTCACAAGCGGCTTCTCCCAAAATACTGCTCCCTTTTTCCAGGGCAGACAAGTCGGTCCTGGAGAGCAAAGGCTTCTTTTTCCCATAGAGCCCAACACCTACCTCGGGAACCACCTGGGATGCCAGGTAGATGAACAGGCAAGCAAACAGGAATCAGCTACTAGAAGAGACAATACTTTACCCAAATAGCTACATTTCTTTCTACAAAAACCGCATATTTAATAACAAAAGAAATCCTGCCTATCAACACCCAGATTGAAGGAAAGAACACATGTACATTACACCCTGTCAGCAGGCGCCCCTTTCAGATGCTCTCACATGGGAACACATCTGCATATGGATGTAGTGTGTGAGCAGGCGGTGGCTGCAACAGTAAAAACTGTCAGTGTTTCCATTGTAAAACTGAGTTTTCATTGACCTAAAACTCAGAAAACTTCTACTCTGTTTAAGGGACACACACATGCCAATTACCCTTCCTCCCTCCCCCCCACAAAAAAAAAACCCCAAAAAACCCTAGAGCTAAATGCTTCTTTAGGAGTTTTACTGCTGCATTTAATTAAAACATTTTTAATATTTTATGAAAAAAAGTGTATGTATATGAAGAGAACTGAACAATGAGTCAACCATATCAGAAATTAACTCCAAATTTTAAGAATAAAAACTACAATATATATGGTTCATATTATATTACATTGGTAGTCTGGGCGAAAGACACTTAACCTATTTCTTTGCTCTTTTGAACACTTTCTATCCTTCCTCTCTCTTCCAGCCTTCCCATCCCCCTCTCTGCCCCATCTGCCCCTCAAGCTCTCCCTTTGGAAGTGGTCTTACATACTGTCACTCGATTATCTGAGAAATATTACTTATTTCAAAACGGTTCTGTAGGGAGGACCTGAAAGGCATCTAGTGGGAATAATCAGGCCTTCTAACGGCCCTTAAATATGTATTTACATAAAACAGACCATAAATATTCTGACACACAGCGGCATATGACAGGAGCCCAGAAAGCTGCTGCACACTTTGTCACAGTGCCTCTTCAACCCTTCTGGACAGAAGGATGTTTCTCCAGCCTCCCAAACACTCAAAATCAAAAGCACAGATGCTACGCAGTACAACCCTGCAGCGGCTGCTACACTGCCCAAGAAAAAGAAAGGAGAAGAGAGCACCGAACCAGGGTTATCACCGGGCAACAGTCTCTTCTTCACTTTGTACCTTTTTTTGTGGAAGATTAGTCCCAAATGGGACTCCAGAATATCCTGTGGGTGTACAAACATCCCACACGCACACACACACACCTATAGGCTGAATATCTGTGTAAGAGAAAAAGAGAGAACACAAACTACTATCTAAAGGAAGAATATTTTAAACACAGGGGGAAGGGGCTGCAATTTATGTAACAGTACAATCTGAAATAAAGAAGTTTCCCCACCCTTCTGATCAGAATCTCATTAATTTCAAGGTCAGAATCCCATTTCACTTTGGGAGACAGACTCATTTAATTTTTCTCCACCCAGGCGTATTCCTGTGTGAGGGATCCATCTCCACGGGGGATGGCACCACCACACAATGCAGACCAGGCAAACAGAAGAGTTATGGCTTTGACACTCGGGGGGGAATGGATGTCTACATCTATGAGTTCTGACTTGACTAACAAGCCTCCTCCTGCTCTGGGGGCGTGATACAGGTTTGGGCTAAAAAGATAGAAAAATGGAGACAAGCTGGATCTGTTAGGAGTAAAGAATGGAATCTTTATCTGCGGATGTTACTTTATGGCATATTAGTTTTGAGAGGATTTCATCTTCAACTTGTGTTCTTGGAGGAAATAGGGGCAGAATCTGTCACACCCAAATCCAGAGCGATTTTAGCCAGAGGTCAGATTGCAGCTAGCTTTGATCGCTTGCACACTGACAAATGAAAACTAAATGAACTAAAATGAAACAGGCCAACGCAGAGCCGGTCCCTGTTCCGCAGGCACATCCAAAACTAGGATCATAACACACACACGTCAGCTGTCCAGGAAAAGGTAGAAGAGGAAAAGTGGGAGAGCGCTCTGGCAGTTGTCTGTCACAGAGAAGCCGCCTCCCTTAAATGGGGAGGTCTCAGGCTTACAGACGCTGACATAAAAGACACACTTGCAGCATATTTCAAAACCAAAGAGCGATGGATTTACAAGACAGGTTGATTTTATGATGACTTTTATTGAAAAGGTACGCTGGGTGTAGGCAGATGCCTTTGAGCACAGGAAAGTTAACACAGTGCCTAATTCAAGGAGACAGCCTAAGGAAGCAGTGCCGACAGGGAGAGGGCTGCTGCAATGTCTCTATTACTCTCCTCGGCATCGTAAAGAGAAGAGAAAAAATGCCATTCGTGTTGGTAGTTAGAGAGGATGGGAGCACAAAAAAATAGAGAAGAGGGGAAAGCAAACCTCAGATGTAGTTTTCTTAAGAAAACAAAATGAAGCAAATCTTAGAACAAAGGGTTGGGTGGAAAAACACCCTCGGTTCATACATTTTCACCAGGCTTGAAGAAAACTGCTCTGTCTACCCACAGCCCAAAAGCTTCACAACACAATTACTGTCTGATTATATTACATTAAATGAGGAGATCGCAGGATTTAGTAGTCCTAGTCTACAAGTTCCAAATCAAGGTTTAGGGAGGGTAGCCGGAGCCCAACAAGGCACTTGGAGAACACGAGAAAGCTGCTCCATAAGCAGAAATTCATAACAGTTGTGAACATCAAATATGGAGCAGCCACACAGGCCAGCCGTGTCTAGTCCTAAAAGTGAGCCCCAGGATAAGCATCCAGCAAACCTGTTAAATCCCAAGAGAAGTCGGCTTTCTAGCCTTGCAATTGCAAAGAAAATACAGCTGTTTGAAATGCTTTATGGTGATTGACGACACCTTTGTCCTGCTTTGAAAAATGGCCTGATATGGACAAGGGCTGAGAGTTGGGACAATAAATTCATGCAGAGGCTACTGGATGTGATACAATGGAAAAACTAAAATACAACACTGAGATCAGAGAAACATAATGAGAATAGCAAAGAGAAGAGGGGTGGATGAGTTCGTGCAGGCCCCCAAATTCCCTGGGAACCTACATTTCCAGTGAAATGACATTCACTCCAGTACCTATATGGCACCCATCTTCACTCCAGAGTCCCCAGGGAATAAGCCAATCACACCCTGGAGAGAAAGGCAGTGTGGAGGTCAACGTGCCTCTGGCTACCTTCAGAAAAACATTTCCTACAGAACACTCAATGCTTACCGACAGGGACAAGTAAATGTTAGTCATCCCCAGCTACGGCATGGGAAGGAATTGGCTCTTCCCATTACTAGGAGCAGGAGAAAGGCCACCAACCTGTTGAACACCACCATCGGGCAGAGCTCACTGGGGGGTGGGAGGGCTCACACCGAAGTACTTACATCTGTCATTCCGATCCTCTGGGCTAGATGAGGCTTCTCGATCCGAAATGAGGCCAGAGACAGCAAAAATCTTCTTCCCAGTGTCATCAACCTTAAGAGAACCGGGGGAGCTAGATGGCAGCTGTGTCCCAAAGTCATATTCCTTGCCATCTGCATCTGAGAAGCGCAAGTGGGGAGACTCTGTGTCATGGCAGTTCTTCAGTCTCTTGGCTGGTGTGAAGGCTGACTGATAACTCTCCCTGTCCTCAGTGGAAGCAAAGGGACGGAAAGCTCCCACACCACTGTGATTCAGCATGCTGATTGGAGTGCAATCTAGGTTTGGGGGAGCAAACTGGGGGTGGAGATGCAGTAAAGAAGGGGGAAAATCACGATTGGCAAAAGTGCCCGGCACCCCACCCTGCCGATGGTACATAGAGGCAAAGGTGTAGGAACCGTTGGTGAATGGAATGTGCACGTCCTTGTCTACTGAGACAGGTACACCGAAGGGTCGTGGCTGCTGACAAGGGATGGAAGCGTCTCGGCTGGCCTCAGCCGTGGACGCCAGAACCATCAGTGCTGGGGATGCCAGCGGGTTGGGGAGGTAGGACGAGTTCTCCATCTTGAAGGCTGCCCGGTGTAAGTCCATTGGAGTTTCTTTCTATGGCCCGTGTCACACAAGAAGCAGTCTTCCCCGGGAGGGAGGCTGAGCAACACCTTGGATCAGGGCAGGGAATGTTACTGGGGAATCATCCCCTTCTACGACCTGAAGAAACAGCAAAGAGAAAAAAAGGGGGGTGGGGGTTAGGGGAGGAAAAAATGGGAAACCCCAAGTGACTGAAACACCATCCTTCTGGCTCACAGATGCTCGGGCGAGAGACACCACAGGCTTTAGGAGCGAGTGGGCAGCAGCATCAGACCATTTTCATTCAGGAAAATCAATAGACAACTTACTGTGATGTACGCGTAGCTGACTTTGGTCCCTACACGTTCCGGGTGAAATGCGCCTGAGCCCAGCAAAGGAAAAAAAATCATAAAACCTCCACATACGATATTCCCTGAGCAAATGAGCTTTGGAAGGCCAAGTCACCCAGTAGATTAGGTGGGGTCTATATTTTAAAGGGCTCCCGCCTGCCTACACCACGCATGGCAGGCCTGATGTTTAAACGGAGGCCGGGATCTACCTCTACGACCCCTATGTAGCATGAGTCTCCCTTAACAAGCCCTCACACTGAAAAACCCTAAAGCAAGCACATCTAGACCATGGACATCTGTACACGTTAGGCAGCACAAATCGTGCGTGTGGACAAACCACACACATTGGCACGTACATAAACACACATCTTCACGTATCATCTGAGACTGTTTCCAGAAAGAAGTGCTGCACACCCCACTCTAAACACACAGGCTTTCTCTCTTCCGAGAAGAAACAAAACCTTCGTCAATAAAATGCCCGGTGTCTCTGAAAATATGTAAAAACGTAATGGGTGCCTTTGGCACATGTTCTCTAACAGCGTCTGTCTTTCAGGGGCAGTGAAGAATGGATCGGTAATTCTAGTTACTAATGCACTCACTCTTAAGTAGATTTGTAAACTGCCTTGAATTTGCCATTAACATTTAGAGCAAAATGTTAACAAAATTTCTGACTTATTTTGCTCTGCTTGTTGGCCCAGTCAGAGCTGATGCCCAATGAAGGCCCCTGGAACAAATTGGAGTTCGAGGAGACTTCTTTCAATTTCTCTTTTAAATTTAGGTCGCACATTTTCACAGCCATTGATTCTGTTTCAAATTTATTTTGAATGGGAAGTGGGAGAAGGGCTATATATCAAAACTCTGGATAACACACGATGAATACCAGGACTTATTAACTTCAAATATATACACTAAATAGAAACTTAAACTCAAAGTGTAACCAAAAATCACCATCTGCTGCAAATTATAACCTTTCAATGGAGAGTTTTGTCTCAAATAAAATGTACCCCCTCCCTTAAAAAAACCCCACCCAGATAATGGGTTATCTATACTTGTCTGCCCTCCAACAGAGCAACCTCAGTTAAACTGCAGATGAATCCTCCTGGCTTAATGCAGTGCGAAGAGCGTATTTCCTTCTCCCATCCTGTAGCAGACGTGTCAATGGCTGTTATTAATTGGGACGATGAGTGCACACCATCAGACTGCTTCCTCGTTTGGCATCTTTCCTTATAGACATCATTGCTAAATTACCAGATTATGTATCTCACATTAACGGATTTTTCTCTCTTCCAAATTTTAAATAACTTTCCTGTCAAGTTATAGCAGTGCAGGGAATGGTCTGCCAAGGACAGACAGTGAGCCTGACAAGTCTGGGAATCCTGTTCTTGGCTGTTTTCAAGTCAGATTAATGGTCACACAACATGGATGCTCTGAAAGTGGGGCTAGGGCCCTTCCGAGGGTTCTGACCAGCTCTTCACAACAGAAATAACTACTTGTCCATCCACAAGCAGTATTATATGAGGCAAGTTGGAGAAAAGGGCAGACATAACACACTGGGGGTGAGGGGAGGAACATCTCTCCCCCCAAATAACCAATCACCCAGAGGATTCGGATTCGCTGTCTATTTTTACTTCCTGGATCACCTCATTATGTTAAATGAGTTTCATAAATTAGTAATCTGGCGACAGCACCGGACACTCCACCAGAACACGGTGAATCACTCAAACCTGGTTATTCATTTGAAACTTCATTACACTGAAAATAAATCAACAATATTTTTCCAGGCCACATCCCTTTTACTCCCCTGTGTGGGCGTTGGCCTCTGTGGGGGAGGGGGAGTGCTTTTTTCCTTTTCCTTTTTCTTTCTTACGCCCTCCTCACATTAACAACTTGTATAGATGAGGCTTCAGCAGACCACAGTCATTATGAAAATCTATAGTTAATACACTCCCAATGTCAAAATGTCATGGGTTTAAACACAGAACCCAAAATAAGAAAACTAACTGACCCTCTTAATTAAAAAAATATGGATTGTAAGATAATCAGCTTGATGGAGCATTTGGGTGACTGTAAAGAACCGGGCGAAGGGAAAGTAAGTAACTGTTACTTTTCTGCCTCTATGCTGATTTTTTTTAATTTAGCACTTCGTGCAAATCCAGATTAAAATAACTCCAGCTATTGATCCGAGCAGTGGAATTGACATTAATTTTAGTTCACTTCTCACTTTGCAAAGGGATCAATAGGAAGTAATAACAGCTGACATCCCTGCTGAAAGGAGGAGAAAGAAGGGCTGAAGACAGAAATCGAAAAGCAACCAAATAAATCATCAGCTACTTTTCCACGGCATCAGACAAACTCCAAACAGATTGCAAAAAGTCTTTGTTGAATTAACTAAACAAGGAGGAGGGATCAATCCACGAAGCTAAATAAATTGTCTGGCAGGCAGTGAGGTTGGACTGAGGGACCAACAGATATTGAGCTTTAAAAATTTCAAATCCTTGACATGGTGGGTTTGGTTCGGGTCTGTAAGTGTGGGAGTTTGTTTGTTAAATCACACCCTCGACCCTGGTTTAAAGCGATTACAAAACGCCAACCAACTGAATAATTAGCGAGATCAGGAATTGCGTGGTTAAACATGCCAGAAGCAAGACAAATGAAATGAAGAAGCTGGTGTTGGGAACGTGAAAACGTCTGAGTCTGGGCTGATGCGCAGGGCTCCCCGCTCTCCGGTGCAAACTAGCCACTTGCGCGTAGAAAAACCAAAAGCCAGAGACAAAGTCTCTGAGAGTGGGCGATTTTTCACTTTAGCTTCTGACCATCCCTGTCCGGGGTCTGGGCTTCCTGACCTGCTCCAGGGATGGGTGTAGAAGGAAGCCACAGTCCTGCTGCTGGGAGCCAAACCCACTTGCAAATGACGGCCACAAAGAAAGCTGCAAAGCCTCTCTCCGGAGCCTGAGCTCCGAACGCCCACCAAACTATGATTCTGCTGGCAGTTGCAAAGCACACACAACGCTTCTGCTTATTACAACAGGTGACATTTTTGTGGTCTCTGAACTGTTTCCAAAAGCCAGGAATGAAAATAATAGAACAAATTAAACGATATTTTTTCCTTTGCATAAATAAACTTTTAAAAAATTAGCAGGCAACTTAAAAAGAGCAAAGAACAATGGGAAATGGGGCCAGGGTAGTGGGGGGTTGTGAAGAACTCAGGAAAGAAAAACAGTTTTTTAAGTTCACAGACTTCTTCCCCAGAAGAGAATTCCCGCACGCCACATGCCCAGGGGGTGTCTGGAACACGGCTCTAACACAAATTTCACCACCATATGCAACAGCTCAGGAAGCACAAGGCTAACGCCGTTTCGGGGCTGGGGCCGCCGCCTGTGAATCAGACGCGGCCAGGTGTCGGCCCCAGATTCGGACCCCGACCCAGCCTAAGGGAGCGAATCCGAGAGAGCCCGGCCTGTCTACAGTGCGGGGCTGCCGGGCCGCCGGCTCGGCCAGCGGTGCAGGATTCAACGGAAAGAGTCTTAACCCGGGAAAAAGCAACTCTGAGGAAACACGGAGGAAGAAGGGTGAAGACGAAACCTCCATCAACTGCGGGACGGCGAAGAGCCGAGGCCGCCCCTCCTCGGCCTGACCTCTCCTTCCAGCCCTCGGCTGCCTTCGCGCGAAGAACACTTTAGGTCTCAACAACCTCCGCCCGAAACGATCTGTTCGTAACTTTGGAGAACGAGGGCGCCGGCCGGCGAAGAAGCGACAGCGTGAGGGGCCCTGGTCCGCGGTCGGACGGGCCCGCGGGGCAGGGGCTCGAAGGAAGTTGCCTTCGATCAAAGTCCCGGCACCTTGGGCCCCAGGACAGCCCCGCCCCGCGGGTTACCGGGGTCCGGCCGCCGCGCGCCCGAGCTGCGCCCGGGCCACGGGGCTCCTGAATTGCGGTTCTCCTGCGAGAGCGGCCGGCGCGGGCAGCGGGGCGGTCCCGGTTCCCGCACCGCGGGCCTGGGCGCGGGAGGGAGGGCCCTGCCTCCTGAGCCGCGTCGCCAAACAGGTGTGAGTCCCCTTTCGCTCGGTGCCCGGCCGCGGCCCCGGCGGTCGCGGGAGGCGCGGCGCCGCCCTGCCCTCGGCCTCCCCCTGCCTCGCCCCGGCGCGCAGCGGGCCAACTGACGCCACTTGTGCAGGATTCGTGCGGGCGAGCGGGGCCGGGAACGGAAGGCGGCCGCCGAGCTTTTCCTCGACGCTCTTTCTGCCTCCCCCTCCTCTCGGCCCATTTTCCATTCTCAGGAGGGACCCCCGAGACAGGCACCGGAGGAGGCCGGACACCCCTGCCTGTCGCGACCCCTCCATTCTGACCCGACGCTTCCTCACCGCCCGTCGCCCCCCCCCCCCTTTATTTCCCCTTCTCTCCCCTTTACTCCTCTTCGGCCGGGTCCGGAAACGAAGCGAGAGGTGAGGCGTGGCTGGTGGGCATCGTGGGCAGAGAGCGCCCGAGTCCTCCCTCTCGGCGGAGACCAGAGGCCCCGGACCGACCGGGCCGGGCAGGGCAAAGCCCCCCACCAGCGCCCCCGCCCGCCAAGCCTCCGCCGGGCGCGACGCGCGTCCGGCTCCCGGCCCGGGCCCCGGGGTTCCACTGGAGCCGCGGCCAGGGTCCGAGAAAGCCCCGCGTTCTTAAGGGGAAGCGAAAGCTCTTCCTCTGCCTCCCGGCAGCCCGAGCCCCCGATCCTTCGGGGCTCCCGCGCGCCCTCGCCAGCCGGGGTGCGCTCGGGCCTCCAGCCCCGCGAGCGGAGGGCCGGCCTCGCCACCGCAGGCGGCCTCGCCCCGGGGCCACGCGGAAGCTCTCCGCCCAAGTTTCTGTGCCCTGGAAGGAAAGGCTTTCCTTTCAAAGCACAAAGGCTAACCGCGCAGGCCGAGCCCTGAGAAGCCCGGGGCTGGGAGGGGGCTGGCCGGAGGCTTGGGAGCGCGGCGGCGGGGCCCCGCTCCCCGCGGAGGAGGTCGCTCGGCTCCGCCGACGAGCGCGGCGCGGACGGCCACAGCACCGCAGCGACCGGCGAGTTCGCTGAAAAGTTTTGTTCTCAAGTCGGAGAGAGAGAAATTGTTACTCAGTTTAAGGCAGGTAAATCTAAGGTAAATACAAAAGTACAAAAAGAGCAACACGCCGCTGTATATATGGTGGTCCTCGCCCCCTGCTTCGTACAATTGCCGGGAGAGGAGAGTCCCAGCCCCGAAAATCCCAGGAGGCCCCCCACGGGCTGGGCTGCTCTCGGGCCGGGCCGGTTCAGCCGAGTGGAGCGGGGAGTTTACCGGCGGCATTAGAAGGGTCCACCTTCTGTGCCAGCACCTGCCTCCTCGCAGCCCGCAGCAGCTGCCCCGGCCCAGCCTCCTCCCTCCACGCCCTTCGCACCCGCCTCGCCGGGAAAGTGAGCCGAGCACCCGGGGGCCGAGGCTCCCAGCCTCTGCTCGGGTACCCCGCCGGGCAGGTGGTGCGTTGCGCGGGGGCGATCGGGGTCCTTTCTCAGTCGGATCGCCCCTTCTCCATCCCACCCCGCCGCCTCGGGCTCCCCACTGAGTGCCACCCGGTCCTGGCCCCGCCGGAAATCAACGCGGGATAGACCCGGGAGCCCCGGGAGAAGGCATTCTTCCGACTGACCCAAACAAAGTGGGGATGGGTCTGATTTAAGAGACGGAGAAAAGGAGTCTTGCTCCCTTCCCTTGCTGTCCCCTCACCCTCCCTACTTGTCCAATTCCCGCGTCTGGTCCCTCCCCCTCGCACCCCCCAAATAAAACACATTAAGGAAAACTCTAGACGTAAAGTTTGAGTGAGGCAGCGCACGGAGCGCGCAGGACACAGACGCCGGGAGGCTCGGTGTTGAAGATCCGAGACGCGCCAGGTCCCAGGTCCCAGGTCCCAGGTCCCAGGCTCTGACCCTGTCGGGGGAGCCGCCCGATTCCCTAGGAAACGGACCGGGAAAGTTAGCCGGGTTCCTGACCAGTCCTGCGGCCCTCGCACCCACCCCTCCGTTGTGCGCACACACCCACACCCCTTTCTGTTCTGCATACTTGCCGTGGAAATTCCTTGGGAGGACGGCCGCACTTTTCAGGACACGGAGGGAAGAAGGCGGTGAGTGTGGTGCATGAAAAGTCCCGGGTGCGCAGGGCCGGCGGAGGCAGCGGCGGTGGCGGCGGCAGCGGCAGCGGCAGCAGCAGCAGGCGGCTGGCCCCGGGTTTGTGTTCGCGAGCTGCCTGGGATTGCATGTACAGATTAAGAGACTCGGTCGGTGTGAGAGAAGGAGCAGTGCTGCCTCTCAGCGCTGGCTCTAATCAGTGAATGAGCCTCCACTCTCCCAGGGACTCGGAGACACACACACTCACGGGCGCACGCACACACGCGCACACATTCTCTCACACTCACACACATACAGGCACTCTGAGCACTGAATACATTAGGGCACTAAGGGACTCTGGGAAATGGAGTCCAGACCCAGGGCACTGCCGGAGAACAAACCTGCTGGCCCTCCCCAGAGAGCTCCCAAGTCTTGCAGTGGGGAGACCCTGGAAACTGAGGAGAGCCCTTGCTTTTGTTCACCACCACCGCCGCCAAAGATGTGAAGGAATGGTCTGGTGTCCTTCCTGCTTTCTTGACCCAAAAGTGACTAAAAGTACACTGCCACCCACGGCAGCTAAATGACCCCCAAATCTTGGCTTCCTCATAAACTCGCCCTTTTTTCAGAAAAATCTTATCTACTGATTGGCTCTTGGAAATGTTCTCTGGGTCTCTGCCTATAATAATAAAAAATAAACAAATACAAATAAAACTATTACTTTTAGAAGGGCTGGAGAGGGCCTAGTTGAGCACCCAGGTTTAAGCATTAAAATTTTTTATTGATGTTTATATTTATAGTTCTTCCTTTTCAAGTCATTTTATGTCATCATTTAATTCACCACATACAGAAAATAAATAGGGAAATGGATGGAGAACTAACATTCCAAGTGCCTCCTAGGAGCTGGGTTTCAGGACTAAATGCCCTTACATAATCTCATTTAATCCTTAGATTAATTCTGCAGATAATATTATCAATGTTTAATATCTAGAAGAGGGAACCGAAGTTCAAAGGGTTTGTAATCTGCCTATGGGAACATGGTTAAAAAGTTGAGAATAGCGGGCAGTCCTAGCTCTGAAAGCAAAGCCCAACCCAAATCTAATCCTGGTTTAAAGAGCCGTTCCTTTCTTCTGCGGTTCAGTTTCTGTAACTACAGATTTCTCATCTGGAAAAGAAATGAGAGGGTGGGAGTAGTATATACTGACAACCCACCCTGAAAAGAACCACATGGGATTACAAATTGTCTGTCTAAAAACACAGAACCCGCGAAGTCTCATTCTTGCTATTTCATGGTCCTTTTCCCTTATGTAATACATAAGGGAAATTATTAGATAGCATCTAATCATCATTGAGCATGTTTAGGTATATATGTGTTGTTTGTATTTTAAAAGTTTAGTTATCAAGTCAATGGTTAATATGAACAACCTGGAGTTTTTTGTTTATGACTATTCCTGTCCCTGTAATTCATGGGATTGGGGCTGTTTGTTCGGGAACTTTGAAGCCTTTTTCCACATTCAGTCATTCATTCCTACAGTCGCATTAATTGTTTGAGGCACTGCTCTTCCCACTAGACCACTCTTTCCTGCTGGATTGTAAGCTTCCTGAAGGCAAGGACCGTGTTTGCTTTATTCCACATTACACCTCAACACTGAACATTGTCAATCTTGGTTGAATAAATAAATGAGAATATAAAAGTAAAATGAATAAAATTTCTGCCCCCAAAGAGTTCACCATCTAGTAAAAAAGACTAGAGTTAGGAAACAATCTGATGACTGCTGTAATTTAACATGACCATGTAATTCATTGGTCTGAGGCAAGTTTGATAGTTTAAAGGAGAATCATTAATAATTACCTGGAATGGCAGTTGTGAACAGGGAACATCCTGAGCAGAGAAAGTTGAATGGTCACTCTAGCTACATAAGGTGTTTCATTCATTCATCTAACAAGCATTTATTGAGAATTCTCTTTGTAATGTGTTGAAGGAACTATAAGCATTCGATTTCCCTAGAAATTAAAGTATGAGGCATTGAGTAGCAAGACACAGGAGAAGTGGGGCAAATCACAAAAGACTATGTGTGCTAAGGAAAGTAGACGTTATCCTGTAGAAGCAGGGGTGTCCCACCACAGCCAAGGGTGGCTATGAACGTGGCCCAACACAAAATCATAAATTTACTTAAAACACGATGTAGTCTTAGTATTTAGCTATATACATTTTCTATATTAGTAATTACAAATGTGGGACTTGTCTGACGATTTTAAAAGATTATCAAAAGGGCTGCTGCATAATTAGGGTTGTCAAATGAGGACTTTTTTTACTTCTCTGTGGTGGCAGATATCACTAAAATTACGCACAGACCTTTTTTTATGCTCATTAGTTTTCATTAGTGTTTGTGTATTTAATGTGTGGCTCAGGACAACTCTTCTTCCACTGTGGCCCAGAGATGCCAAAAGCTTGGGCACCCCTGATATAGATGATGAGAAATCACTCCAGGGTTGTCCAGGTGTGTGATATGATGGGGTTTCTGTTTTAAAAAGAGCACTAGTTACTTGGTGAGCGGGGTGGAGGTTGGACAGGTGGCAGAGAGAGCAATTAAGAAGTCTATTACAGGTAACTCAGTTGGGATGTAGTAGAGCTTAGTCCAAGGTATGGGGACAGTGGGAATGGAAAAGAGGGGACACATTACAGTGAGATCTACAGTGTGGAATCAAAGGGATTTGGCCACTTGTTAGGCAGATGAAGACAGGAGGGAGACGCTATGTAAATCCTAAATAGGGACAAGATGCTGCCAGTACTTTATTGTTCATTAGCAGTAAAAGGCTTCCTCAGATCAGCTTATAGAGTTCCCATAAATCTAGTGGACATTCTTACAGGATGATATAGATAAGGAGTCCTATGTCAATCATCAAGCCAAACATTTTAAACTGCTACCATATGCAATGGTCTGCACCATGATGAAGCACTTAGGAATTAGAAAACATAATCACTGTCTGTGAAAACAATCTAAATGAAAAATTAAATGCAACCCCCCCAAAATCACAGCAAAATTATATAATGCAAAACCAAACACGTAATACCTCACTAATTCATAGGCCATGTGTCCAGCAACCTCAGCTATCCAAAACACAATGAACCAGGAAATAAGTGAAAAGGGTCCCAGAATAGCCAAAATAAACATTACAAGGCCCATGAACTAAAGTTAACACATTTTACTCCTAGGAGAATTCCTCAAGCCTTCACTCAGAGCTGATTTACTCTTTCTTAGGTACAATTCTAATAAGCCTGATTATTTGGCTTTCCCATTCACAGCTGATTAAGATTGTCAAATTAAAAGGGGGCAGCCATTAAAAAGAATGAGATAGACCTGGATGTGCTAACACACAGAGATACCCATTGTATATTGCCTTGTGGGAAGAAAAGCAAGTCATATAATAGCATGCATGACATAGTATAATGTTTGTATATACACAAATACACGCATTGACAGAAAATGACACGTAGGGGTATACATTAAGCTGCTAACAATGGCTATGCCTAGAGAGTGAGAATGTGGGTGAGTATTGTAGTGGAGAGCCAGGAATAAAGGGAGGACTTGGGTTTTTTCACTTCAAAAGTTTCTGTTTCAATGAACATATATTAGCTTTGTAATTTTAATATCCATTTAAAAGCATATTAATGGAGCAAAGAGTGTTTTAGAGCAAACATACTGACAGCAAGAAGTGGTGACCAAAATACAAGAGGTGAGTGCAAGAACTCAAAATCAGCCCTGACTGGTGTGGCTCAGTTAGTTGGGCATTGTCCCACAAAGCAAAAGATTGCAGGTTCGATTCCTAGTCAGGGCACATGCCTGGGTTGTGGGTTTGGGTTCCTACTCAGGGTGCACAGGAGAGGGGCAAATTGACATTTGTCTCCCTCTCTTCCCCCCTCTCCCTCCCTTCCTCTCTCTCTGAAATCATGCCCTCAGGTAAGGATTTTTTTTTTTAAAAAAAGCTTTCTTCTGTCAGAGTTGACAAAATCCTGATGCTTTCAAGGGATGTCATCAAATAACATATTGTTCTTAGTATATTTTACTTATGAGAGCAAGAAAGTGTGTGAACACTTAGAAAAATAAATTCCCACCAAAACCAGATTTTGATACTTTAGGAAGTAAATTTCAGTTGTCTGAAAAAAAATATGCTTTTGTGGAACACATCATTCCCTGAAGATGAGAAGTAAAGGAGATACTACTTTATGTAAGAGCAGAGGTCATGCAGAATAAAGAATGGCCCCAAAATTCAACATTCAGCAAGGTGCCCCTGTATATACTCCTACAGAATTATGTGCTGACCTGTCAAAGCTACTATTAAACTATCTTGAAACAGTCTGCTTACTTGTCTGTGTCTGGGTCTAGACTTTGGGCTTCTTTTTTGTTCTCTTTTTCAATAAGTAATAATCGCTCCTTGGATAAATCCCTTTGGCTATGATACCGCCACTGTGCAAAGCTATACTCTAGGCTTCTTGAAAGGGGGAACTGTTTGCTCACCATTGTATCCCAAACACTTACCACTAGCCTAAAATAGCACAGTAGGTAATTGATGACTAGGTAGAATGAACAAATGAGTAGCCATTAAAAATCCTGAAGACAGGAATGACATGATTGGATCAGGGTTTAGAAATAACTTTGGAGGCAATTTTGAATGTATACAGGAGCAGAATAAGACTGGAGACCAAGAAATTAGGGGAAAATTATAGAAGAAACACAGGACATATTGGTAAAAGACTGTCTTTTATTAATAAATATCTTTCTAATGGGTCAATTTGATTAGATGTTTATCTTTAAACAAAGTTGTTTTCTTTATTTTTAATGGAGGATATTTAGTTACCTCATTCAGGAAGCCTTCCCTGACCCCAACCCCCATCAAGCTGGTGCCTTCATGTACATCTAGAGGTCATTGAGGGCAGTGACTATGTCTTATTCATCTTAGTATCTCCAATGCCTAGGACATGCCTGCTCAATAAATGTTTGCTGAATGAATGAACACATAAATTGATCTATTAGTATACTGTACTCAGGCTCCGACCAAGACACAGAGGACCTAATGATCCCCAGCGTGCAGGTTTCTGGATACAGGAAGCAGAACAAATAAAGCAAGACTGGATACAGACGTACACCTATTCCGCAGGTAACACAGGGTAAATTTCTCTCTCTGACCCCTCCATCCTCATTCTGAAGAATAACTCGCATTGAGTGAAAATCAATAAAAGTCATTTTAAGGGAAGTAGGTTTAGAAAAAGGCTGTAAAGGAAGGGAAAGGAGGAGGGGAACTTCAAGTTAGACCAATTTCGACTTTTTTTATGAGAACTTGTATGCTTCAAAACACTTTACAAAATAAAAAGTCTGCTTTTTCTACACTCCTTTTCAAAAGAAATCTCCCTGCACATACATATAAACCAATAGTCTTTTGGAGATTCCCAGATTTGTAACCAAAAAAGAAATCTTCAGCAGAAATAATAAAGCCTCCATTTCTCAAAGTTACATCAACAAGAACTTTTGTTTCTTGTTGTAATGCAGACAGCCCTCAGAAACATTCAACCAATATGGATGACAAGAATAACCCAGCAATTTATCAACAAATATTTATTCACTGCATACTATGGACAAAACTTTAGGAAGAAATGTTAAAAGGTGCTTTAAAAAAACATAAGATGTGCTTTCTTCGACAAAGCTTATGGATTTGTGGTGTTAAGTCACGCTCAAAAGAAAAGTAAATAATATTTAACTAAATTATAATGCAGATAAAATTTATCAAATGAGTAACACAGGCAAACTGTTGTAGGATTTTAAAGGCCAGAGAGATTGGGGTTTGAGGCATCCAGAACTGTTTTGGGAGAAGGTAGGACTCAAGTAGAGCATTGAAGGAGATAAGAGTTGAATATTTAAGAATGAAACATATCACAAGAATAATGTCCATGGCACATCAGGACACAATTTACTCAGGATTGCTCCAGGAAGAGTATTTGCAATAGTAAGAGTTGTTAAATTTGAGATGGAAACATAGAACCACAGTTAAGAATGACTGGAGGCAGAGCTGGGTTTGAATCCTGCTTCTCCCATTCACTGGTTGAGTGACGTCACACTTATACTCTGAGGTTCAGTTTCCACGACTTTAAAATGAAGACAGTGTTGATTACACCTATCTGTAAAATTGATATGAAGGTTAAATGAAAGATACTCACCACAGGTCTTGGCAAATAAGGGATCAACAGGTGATAGTTCCATGCTCTCCTCTTAAAGTCTGAATTTGTGACCTGAAACTTGTAGGAATTAAAAAAATTTTTTAATTACATATTACATAAAGTATAGAACAAAACAGACCTGTACAGAACAGATAGTCAGCCCTTTTGCTTCCATTTTGTCCAATACAGCATCATTTTCCCCTGCTAATTTCCATTCACAGAATCTTTATTGTTTGACTTTGAAACACCCCTCCTAAAAGTACTCTGAATTTCACTCACCTCCACTATTGTCCACATGCTTTTCTAGACAATAGAATGTTTGTGGAGGAAAATAAGAAATTGTGCCAATTTTAGATTTGTGTTACTTATTCATTCATTGATTTAATAAATATTTATTGAACACCTATCTCTGAAAGATGAGAAGCCATCGAGTGGAAATTCCTTTAACTTTCCACCTCCTACTTGCACCTGTACCTCTGTACCTTTCTTTCCTTATTCTCTCCTGTTACAGAGAGGGAAGAGGAGGCTGTGGTATTAAAGGACAGACCCCCGGTCTGTGCCGCGGAGCGCTGGCCTTCCTTGGGAGTCTTTGCTCTAGCATCATCTCTTTCCTGTTTCTCACCTCTTTCTCTTTAATGGTTCCTTTCTATCCAGCGTTTAAGCAGCTCTCATTACAAAAACAAAAAAGAAAAGGAAGAAAAAAAGAAAGAGGAAAGAAAGAAGCAGAAAAAGAATGAAAAAGAAAAATCCCCCTTAGTACCTGCACACCCTTCTCCAGTTCTCAATCTCTCTCTGCCTCTCCTTCCCAAAGTTGTGCAAAGGGTTGCCTACACTCTGCGTCTGTCTTCTCACCGATCACTGACTTGTCAACCACATCAGTCTGGATTTTGCTCCTACCAGTCCTCAAAAACTGCTCTCAGGAAGATCATCAATTTTTTATTTCTCATTTTACTTGACCATTTCCTCTTTGAAATGTTTTCAAGTTTCTCATTTCATTCTTTCTTCCCTTGCTGCTCCTTCTTGGCCCTCTTTGACAGCTCCTCCTTTATGTGACCACTAAGTATGTCTCACATTCTGTTCTAATGCAAACATCTCTTCCTACTTTGGCTTCTTCCTAAGGTAAATGCATTCACTCCCATGGCTTTATTACCATTGAGACACCTAAAACTCTCAAATCTGTAGTTTCAGACCCAATATCCAACTGCCTACATAAGCTCGCCACCTGAATATTTCACTAGCACTTCATTTCAGCATATCCAAACCTGGACTCACCATCTTCATTTCCCAAACCTGGTTCTCCTCTGGTGTTCATTTAACTCAGTAAATAACAGTATCGGCTAGCCTTTAACAGAAATGGAGAGGCTAGTAAAGCAGGGTGGTTTAGAAAATAAATATATGCAGTTCTGAGCATAGGTATTGATAATGGTGTGATAGAGAGGAGAATTTATGCTGAGTAAGAAGGTCAATAAAACTATGAAGTTCTGGAAAGGGAAACCTGAAGATAATTCCCAAGGTAGGAAGTAGTTTGCTATAGTAAGGAGAGCGCTAATGGATAGGCTACATTCTAATTTGCTTAGGACAGTCCCAGTTTATATCTGTTGTTGTAGCATGATAATTGATGGTGTCGGCCCCCTCACACTAGCAAAAGTGTCCCAATAAATTATGTGGCTGGCCTATAAAAGACCACAAAGTTTGCAAAAGTTGAGTGAGTTAAGGGCAAGAACATTTAGGACAAGAGCACAGAAAAGAATTAGAATGATTTCAAGTTGTAAATAGTTAAGTGATGTACTGAACTGAATGACATTTTAGGAGGACCTAACTATGAAATGAAACAGCTAGCCACTTTTAAATAAGTGATGTCACTTAATTCTCACAAAAATCCTGATAGGCATTTTCATTCATAATTTACAGATATAATAATTGCAACTCAGATTAAGAAAACTGCTCAAAAAGTTAGCTGAAACATAGTTAAAAAGTAAAACATAGCTAGAGAGTAAACTTAATAACTAAGTATAAATAAGGGCAACCACTACTATCAAGATTGATCATTGTAACTTGTAAAATCAGTGCCCACTGTTTTCTGGATTAATGAGCTTCACTGTAAGCCACCCGAGAAAGAAGTAATTCTAGGAAGTAAGTTCAGCAAAATGGAAAATAGAAACTTCTAATTGGACACACCTGGCTTCCAAATGCTCTTGTAGGTAGAGAGAAATCAAATATTCAGGGGCAAAGTAAGTTAATCTTGACTAAAATGCATGTCAGATAAGAAATAATTTCAACGAAAGCAAAAGCAGGAAAGGGGGAAACTAAGAAGAGCCCTGAAATTTATATGTAGAAGCAAATAGCCGGACAGAAGCTAAGCCGTGGAGTGACGCAATAAAAGAACGTACAGAGACAGAGCCATGCAAGACGAAGGAATATAAACATTTCATGAGAATGACTTCAAGGTTTGAAGTTGGAAAACGAGTTGACTCTTGTGATGGTTCCTTCAAAGTGAGTGAAAATTGCATTTTAGCACTAAATACCCTTCAATCTTTCCCAAGAGTGAAATAAGGTGCTCTTTACTATGCAATAATAGTAGTCTCACTTTTTACTGCTTTCCTCATTGAACAATGCCTAATAAGCAACTGCACTTCAGCTTTGCCCCATCTCTTCCCTCCCTTTTTTTTTTTGAAGACCAGAAAGAGGTGAACGTAGCAGCACATATGCAGTTAGAATTTCACTTCCAGGTGATCAGTTGTAAAAAGCCCTCTGCAGAAATTAGCTGCATTTAAGGATGCTTTTGGTACCTCTGCCTTCCCGTGGGACAACACAGCCCCACGAACAGAACCAGTACTGTAAGCCAAGACACCAAGACATTGACTAGCTGTGGAACTTTGGTAAATCATATACTTTCTCTAGTATTCTTTTTTCTCTATTATTCTTACAGTCATTTTTTCTACCTATCATATATTGTAGGGGGTTTATTTTGACAAGTTCTATACAAAGGTAAGGTAGGTATTATTAAGAAATGCCTTTTAAATGTTAAATCCATATCTAAATAATTATGAAAGCAAGTAAGTATTTACACTTTCCTTATTACTTTCCTCTTTTTTTCGTAACAATCTCACATTTTGTTGAATAAAGACTTATGAACCTTAGGAGTTGGAAAAATGCTGGAGGTCAAGTTAAAGTTTGTGTTTAAAAAATTCAAATTATGTGGCCTCTTCTTGATTTGCATATTAGTCAATCAATAAACAAACATTTGTTCAGTGTTTACTGTGTGTCTGGAATTATGTTAGGCTGTGTGGGGGAGTGGTAGAAAGTACTGTATTTCACCAAATCAAAGACAGTTTAGATTATAAAAAGTATCCCAATTTCTGAGCTGTTAAAATATGTGAAATAAGAAGCAGTTATATGTGGGTAAAAAACAAAGCTTCTATAGTGAGAAAATAATGAAATACATTAATAAAAAACCAAGTGAGTATCAGAGACAAAAATATATCAGAAGTTTGATGGAGCAAGAAGTCACAAGGAGGTGGACACATTGCCCAGCCGGCCACCAGCAGGAACATCTGCTTTGCCTGGAAAAGTTCTTCTGAAAAAGTTTCTAAAAAAGATTTGTTAAGAACTGCCAGTAAAGATTGAGGTGTAGGTAAACACTCTTTGCCTTCTTGAACAAGTACAGAAAAAATTACAACTAGACCACAAAACAAATATCACCCAGAACAGTCAGAAAATCAAGCTCTCTGTAAGTCTGACAACCCAGGATTTAAACAAGCCATGTTCATCCAGACAGGTAGGAAGGGCAGAGATGCAGAGATGGTCAGAGAGGCCCAGAGAGGGGGCAGAATGGGGGTCCTACATTCAACATGTGGTTGATAAAAATTGGGAGGGTTACCTTGGGAGTGAGGGATCCCAGGCCCAGGCCAGACCGCACAGCTCAGGGTTCCAATGACAGGAAGATAAGTCCCCATAACTTCTGGCTATAAAAACCATTGGGGGGTTGGGCAGTGGAAGAAACTGCCAGATTTTCAGGAGACTCCACTTAAAGGACCTGCATGGACTTTGGACTTACACAAATACAACCCCTCTGGGATTCAGCACAAGGGCAACAGCTGGAAGGGCACCAGTGGCATACAGGCAGAAAGTGAAGTGCCTAGAAACAGGGCAAGTGCTAAGAGACATCTTCCTTTGGGGTAAACCTCCAGAAGCCAGGCAGCGGCACTGTCCCCTCTCCACACACTCCCCTGACACAGAGCCACAAAGCACTGAAACTGGTTGCCCCACACCGGCAATTACCTAAGACTCTGCCCCACACACAATTACAGGTGCCTTTTTATCGACAGGCCACACTACTAAAACAGGGAGTCAAAGCAGCTCTACCTAATACACAGAAACAAACACAGGGAGGCTGCCAAATTGAGGAGACAAAGAACTGTGGCCCAAATGAAAAAACAAAATGAAACTCCAGAAAAACAAAAACGGAAATGAATGGAGAAACTAGACATATAAGTCCAGGATGCACAAAGAGTTTCAAACAAGATGGGCCCAAAGAGGCACACACAAGACACATAATAATTAAAATGCCAAAGTTTAAAGATAAAGAGAGAATCTTAAGAGCAGAAAGAGAAAAGCAGAGTTACCCACAAAGGAGTTCCCATAAGACTATCAGCTGGTTTCTCAAAAGAAACTCTGCAGGTTAGAAGGCAAGAAGTATTCAAAGTAATGAAAAACAAGGATCTACAACCAAGATTACTCTATCCAGCAAAGCTCTTATTAAGAATTGAAGAGCAGATAAAGTGCTTCCCAGACAAGGTAAAAAGCTAAAGGCGTTCATCATCACCAAGCCATTATTATATGAAATGTTAAAGGGACTTATTTAAGAAAATGAAGAAGAAGAAAACTATGAACGTTAAAATGGCAACAAATTCACAACTATCAACAACTGGATCTAAAAAACAAACTAAGCAAACAACCAGAACAAGAAGAGAATCATAGATAATGGAGATCATTTGGAAGATTATCAGCTGGGAGAAGTAGGGGGAGAATGGAGGAAACAGTGCACGGAATAAGAAGCATAAATGGTAGGTAATGAAATAGACAGGGGGAAGTTGAGAATAGTATAGGAAATGGAGAAGCCAAAGAACTTATGTGTGCGATCCATGGACATGGACTAAGGGGGCAGATTGCTGGAGGGAATGGGGGTACCAGGCAAAGGGGGGCGAAGGGAAAAAAACTTGAGTCAGTTGTCATAGCATAATCAATATAATATATTTGTTTAAAAGAATTCACAAGGAGCTGAAGGTGGTGTGCCCTATGCATGATACTGGCCTAGTTCTGCTAATGTATTTTCTATTGATTTTTACAAGGCACTAGCAAGAAAAGAACAAATTAAAAACAAAGCTTTATATCTTATCTCCTTAAATGTGACAACTTCAAGTTTCATTAGGACTTCTGAATTCTATCTTTATATCAATACAAAGCCATGATTTCTCTTGTGTTGGAATCTAACTGAACAAAAACAACTCTGTAAATTAAAAATTAAGCAAATATATAATATGCTAAAATAAGAATGAAATTTTGGAGAAATGGCTGAAACTATTTAAAATCTGATCCTGCTACAAGTGAAAATATTTTGAAATAATATTGAAGTCGTTTAGGCATCATTTCTATACTTGGGGAGTGAAAATAAAATGGTGCCCCAATGAAAGTTCTAAAATATATTCGTACCTCTAAATCTAGGCTTGATTTCCTGGGCCACCACTAAATTCATCCTTCCACACACTCTACAAGCTACAAGCACCAAGACTTCCAATCCCTGACTAAATAGGACACCAATGGATGCTGAGCTAAGAATCCAATCTTAGGACCACTGTTCATCCTTCCCCTCAAAGAACCTTGAACTTCAGGCTTTTTTGTTCCCACTACCATCCTCTGTTGCATATACTCTGAATAATCATACTTTTGCATAAAAGGAAATATGCTTTCAGGACCTTCCAGACCACAGTTGACTTTTATTAAGCTTTATGTCTGCTGTTCTCCAGGGTCAGTTGGGATTAAACCTGATATGTTTCATTCCCATTTTTATAGGTCAAAGCCCCAAGTAGGAATACCTGCTCCCCTCCCATATTTTTCCATTATGGAACTGTCATCCCTAAAATCCCTAAAATTCCTTAGACCTCATATAGTTCCCTTCTTCTCCCCTGCCAAAACCTTCCATTTGCCCTCTGGAATTCTACCTCCTCTATGCCCTCAATCACTTCTCTGAATGTTTTTTCCACTTCTTTCCTTATCCAAACCTGGCTCTCTCTGCTATTTCCCTGCAGCACCCTCCAGTGAAGTCTGCTCAGGTTCTCACACCTATATAGTGCAGGAGATGAGGATACTCCCCAGTGCCACCAAGAGCCCACTGCTTCTCTGCCCTTTTACCAAAACCCTTGCCACTGGCTCCCTGATGGGTCATTGTAATCTAATTACCTCCTGTGTGCTCATAGTTCACAGAGGACACTGGAGCGTGGCTTCCTGTCTTCTCTAGTACCACAAATCCTGCCCTCATCCTAAGTGGCTTCAGAGAAAGACCTACCTAATCTCCAGTGCCCTCCTACAACGCTAATGCTACCTGACCACCTATCTCCACCAGACACTCCCTGAACCTTGTCTCCATCACCTGAAACCTCTCCACTTTCTCTACTTCTCAAACCACTAATTCTAATAGTCCATTTTCTCAACACAATCACCTATCCTCTGAGCTTGCTTATTAAACTAGCCCACCTGCAATTGTTATTCCTTTTTATTGAAGATCAGATTATTGATCCCTTCACCTTCTTTCTATTATTCCTTTCCTGTCTTCACTTCTATATTTCTCTATCTTGGCATTTATGGTCCATCATTTCATTCACTCTTAGAATTACCCTGAACTCTCTCCTTGAATATACTCTTTCATTGTTTTACTTTTTCAGCAGCTCTTTCACAGACATTTTTAGTGGCTCCTCCCTCTTCTGCTACTAAACCTTTAAATATCGGTGTTTAAAGGACCTGCCTGCATTCAAAGCTCTTCTCTTTTCATTCAATACTTTGCTTAAGTAATCTCAACTTTTCCTGTGGCTTCAATTACTATCAGTATGCCTTTTGTTCCTCAAATTCATTCCTTGAATTAGAATTGTTGTTTGAGATCCAAAAGAATGTATCTGTTTACCTGACATCTTTAAATGAATATCTCCAGTATCTCCAAGGTACCTCCAATTCAGCATGTTCAAAAGTGAACTCATCACTTTCCCATTAATTCTATTCCTTCCAGAAATCTGAGTCATCTTTAACATCTCCCTCTCATATCTTCCCTCTCTCACATCATATTTAAATAATCACTAAGACCTATTCATTCTATTTCTAAACTATTTCTCAATATTTGTCTACTTTTCTCCACCTCTACTGCCATTTCTCTGGTCCAAATCACTCTCATTTTTCATTTCACAAGTTTTACTCACTATCATATTCCATAACCTGTAAGTGCTAGAGTGTAGAGCTTCAAAGGAGCCTGTTGCCTGGGTCACTTATATAACTGGTCTTCTTGCAATCATTCTTTCCCCCCTCCAATCTATTTTGGACATTGAAGACAGACTGTGTTTTTTCTTTTGTAAATGAAAATCTATGCTACATCTTGATGTAAGGATTAAACTCAATTATGTATGTTAGGGATTTAGTAAGTGTCTAGCACACAACAGTCAATAAATGCTAATCAGTGCAGATATGTTGAATTATTCAGTAAATGATTTTGGGATAACTGGCCAGACATTTAGAATAAATAAAACTCTATCCCTACCTCACTCCTTAGACTTAAAGGGGAAAAAATAAAACCATAAAAACACTTCAAGTAAAAATTTAAACATGTATGTATAATCTTGGAGGTGAAGAAAGCCTTTCAAAACATTTCCCCTAAGCCAGAAGTCATAAAGGAAAAATATTAACCACAAACAAATGTAAACATTTTACATAATAAGAAAGGCCATCAAGACTGAAAGATGAATAACAATAGGGAAAAACTTATACACTTAATTAAAAGGCACTAATATAAAAAATTAAAATAATAATAATAAATTAATTAAATAAAAATAAAAGCCACTAATAACAATGATCTAACTCACTCTTATAAAACAAAAAAATATTAACAACCCAGTGGAAAGAGGCCAAACTGCATGACTAGACAATTCACAAAGTAATAAATGTAAATGGCTAAAAAAAAAAACATGGGCCTTGGCTGGATACTCAGTTGGTTAGACTATTTTCCCTACGCGCCAAGGTTGTGGGTTTGATCCCCTGAAAAGGTACATACAAGAAGCAACCAATGAATGCATAAATAAGTAGAGCAACAAGTTGATGTTTCTCTCTCTCTGAAATCAATAATCAAAAAGTTTAAAGATGCAAATAAAACAATGAGCTATTATATTTTAACTATAGGTTGGCAAAGATTAGGAAGATTGACTAAACTCACTGAAGATTAGGAAAATGGGCTCTCACTTGCACTTTTGGTGGGAGTATAAATCTTTTTGGAAATAATTTGGCGATGGGTAACATACTGTAGCATGTATATACCACCTGATATAGTTAATAATCCTAATTCCAGAAATTTGCTCTGAAGAGATCATTTAAATGGTTCAAAAAGGTGTACACTAAGAATGTTCACTGTATAATTTATTAAATTAGAAATATTATGCTTTTTGAGCCCTGGCTGGTGTAGCTCAGTGGATTGAGTATGGGCCTGTGAAGCAAAGGGTTGCTGGTTCGATTCCCAGTCAGGGCACATGCCTGGGTTGCAGGTCAGGTCCCCAGTAGGGGACACATGAGAGGCAACCACACATTGATGTTTCTCTCTCACTCTTTCTCCTTCCCCTCCTCTCTCTAGAAAGAAATAAAATATTTTTAAAAAAAGAAGTACTATACTTTTTGAAATAGCAATGATCTTCTTTGGCCCTGTTCTTGATGCTAGGTATACAGAAATTACAACAAAGATAAAGTTCATTTTCTCATAGAGTTTATAGTCCAAGGGTCAGAAAGACATTAAACTAATAAACAAAAAAAGCACTCTCAAATAGTGACAAATGTTTCAAAGACATAAAACCAGGTGCTTTAATAAGTAACTAGAAAGTGCCTACCCTTGGAAAGGATAGGCAGAGGAAGACTCTCTGAGGAGGTGACAACGGAATGGGAATTTGTTTGCTTTCTCCTAAGAGCTACAGTCTGAGGGTGAACTAAGGTAGTCTCCATATCCATATGTTGATGACACATGGTAAGGCTGAGGAATGCTTAGCTACTATGGCAGCTAACTCCTGTATTTTATAAAACACTCTCCTGGTAGTTCTAAGCCAAAGCAATAAAACGTAAAAAAAAAAAAAGAGAGAGAGAGAGAGAGGCCTTAATTTATCAATTGTCTTAGAACTCTGATCCACCTTATTTGCATATGTGCCCACTTCTTGCTAAGGTTAAACAGGTATTATGAAGGATTTCCTTCATATTATCAGCATGAAAAATGTGTAAATATAACACAGCAAATGAAAAAAAGAAATAAAGTAAGAAAAGAACATGACACGCAAAAAATAGACAAAGAATACACTGTTGCCGTGGCTGGTGTAGCTCATTGGATTGAGTGTGGGCTGTGAACCAAAGGGTCACTGGTTTGATTCCCAGTCAGGGTACATGTCTGGGTTGTGGGCCAGGTCCCCGGTGGGGGCCACATAAAAGGCAACCACACATTGATGTTTCTCTCCCTCTCTCTCTTCCTCCCTTCCCCTCTCTCTAAAAATAAATAAATAAAAGCTTACAAAAAAGAGAAGACACTGTTAAGGAAAATGTAACCAGAGAAAAAGAATATTGCCCATGAACGGTTTGTGCTATACAGAAAATTTTAAAATGTGAATTAAATAAAAGAACTCAAAGATAACATAATAAAAACAACAGAATGAGATGAAAAGAGATATTGAAGAGCAGAGGAAATGAATTAGGGACTCAATCAACATTATTACATAACTGATAAAGTAAAACAGCAAGGAACAAAATTATTTTATAATTAATTTAATTATAGTGAATCATAGAAGAAAACTCAATTTTCTAAACAATTTGAGAGTTTTTTTTAAAAAGGGAGATACATAAAGACAATACAAAAGAAAGCTGGCGTCCTCCAAGACTGCAACAAATTAAAAAGAAAAGGTGTTTAAATATATAACAGGAGAAAATTTTCCTCATGTGAACTACAGAAACCTGAATCTACACGTTAAAAGGACATACGATGTTCTGAGAAAACTGATAATGAACAATTGAAACCAAGATACATTCTGATTAAGTTCTGCAGCTTTAAGGATGAAGAAGGGATTCCTCAGCAATCTAGGCAGAAAAGCAGGTCACTTCAAAGAAGGAAGAATCAGGCTGGTCTCAGAATTCTACACAACAACATTCAATGGCTGCAAGGGTTCACGGGAAATAAAGTGAGCCCAAGAATATCACATCTGGTCAAGTTGTCACTTAGACAAACAAGCCAAAGGCAGACATTCTCAAGCAAGCAAGAATTTAGGAAATGAGGAACATATGACCCTTTCCTGAAAAACAAAAGCAAAAAAAACCTCTTAAGATGAAATCAAACTAAGCACGAGATGAATTAAAATGCTGGAGTAGAAGAACATTCATCAGAATAATGTAGCGATGACCTCAAGGTTCCCAGGAGAACAAAATGCAACCTATGAATTTTATTTTACTCTTATCCCAGTTGTTTTTCAAGTATAACAGCAAAAGTCACATTGTGATAGATATTTCCAAATGATCCTACAAAAGAATGTGTACCAACATGTATCCCATTAACAGTATTTGAGAATATATGTTTTCCCACACCATCATCAATTGTACTAAAGACTCTCAATTTTTCTTTTTCTTTTTTTATCCTCACCTGAGGAAATGCTTATTGATTTTAGAGAGAGAGGAAGAGAGGGAGGAGAGGGAGAGAAACATAGATGTGAGAGAGAGACACTGATGTGTTACCTCTCACAAGGGCCCTGGCCAGGTACCAAACCTGAAACCCAGGCATGTGCCCTGACCAGGAATTGAACCCATGACCCTTTGGTTTATGGAACAATGCTCAACCAATTGAGCCACATCGGCTACGGCAAGACTATCTATTTTTTTCAATTGAGATATCCTTCCCAGATATCTTTTAAAAATTGTATCAATCTTATGGAAGGGATGTGTCACTGCTAATTTAATTTCATTTCCTTACTTAAAAGTGAACTTGAACCATTTTTGAAATGTTTATTAGACAAAAATATTAGACACACTTTCTGTGACTTTTCTAATTCATATTCTTTGCCCATTTTTCTACTGGATTGTCTTTTCCTTATTCATTATTAAGTTCTCTTAACATACTGTAGATAGTAATCCTTTATTTATTATATTATATAGGCTGCAAATATATGATCCCAGTCTATCATGTCTTTCAAATTTGTTTATAGTGTTTTTTATTGCACAGAAGTTTAATTTTTTTACCTGGTTACTTTTTTTCCTTTATAGCTTCTAGATTTTATGTTTTACTGAAAGGAAGCATTTCAAACACAAGATTTAAAAAATACTCTACTATATTTTCTCCTGATTTGTAGGTTTCAGCTTTTTTGCTTAGATCTTTACTTAATCATCAGATTCCCATAAACTAATATTATCTGGCTTTGATTATCAGACTCACAATAACAAAGGAGATTCAACTTCCCATTGCCTAGTGTGCTTGGAGCCCTACCAGAGGTGCCTCACCTCAATCTGTAGATACCTGGGTAGCAGAATTAGGACACCATACCCTGATGGTATTCCCAGCACTAGTCATTAAAAGAGGGGAATATTTCAACCAGGAGATCAAAACAAGAAGAATGCTGGATATCTTAACTAGAGAAATACAAGTCATATAGTGTATCATGGAGCAGGACCTCTCCTTGCCAGAGGAAATAAATAGCCCTAAAGACAAATGATTGACCCTGGCTGATGTAGTTCAGTGGATTGAGCACGGGCCTGCAAACCAAAGTGTCATCAGTTCGATTCCCAGTCAGGGCACATGCCTGGGTTGCAGGCCAGTTCCCAGCAGGGGACTCACAAGAGGCAACCATACATTGATATTTCTCTCCTTCTCTCCTTCCCTTCCTCTCTAAAGATAAATAAATAAAATCTTTAAAAAAAAAGACTAATGATTGAAATGTTCGGGTTCTCCTATTTCCAATATTTCTCTCTCATTGACAGTGCTAGACGCATTCAGCTAAAGTTTATCTCGCTGGCTTTCCTCTGTTTCAAACTGTACTGCAAACAACACTGAAGCTTTCTTCCCTTACATGTGTTAATACCACTGATTAGTAGTCGACTAACGGGTTCCCAAGGGCCTGGGAGACATAGGGTTCCTTTCATCACCTGCTGATTAAGTTAAATTCTCTCAAGGGCAGCCTTATTTTTCTTATTTGGAAGTTCTAAGTCCAACAGTTTGTCTGGGAATAGAAGTCTAAATTGAAGAAAAATTACAGAACAATACAAGACAGTGTATAACAGATACAGACCTGTATAGTACAAGAGAGTCACTGAATGTTTTTAGGCATGGAAATGAGTGATGAAAGAGGTGAGGAAGACGGGTTATCAATCACAGGAAGGTGGAAGCTGGCCAGGGAACAGTGGGGAACCGTGGAGGCAGAGAGAATAGTCGGAAGGCTGCTGTAGTAGTCTAGACCAGGCCAGCTCCAAATTCTAGACCATGGGGTCTACACCAAATTAATCTCTGTGTCTTTGGCCCCTTAGCCCAGTGTGAATGGGAACTTTTAGGTACTTTTAAAAATGTTATGCCAAAATATTGTTTATCCTGTTGATTTATTAATACCCTGGCTTAGCAATACCTTTTTAAAATAATAATATCAACCATTTATCAAGGGCCCAAATGTAGCAGACATTTAAATATTTTTATATAACCCTTAGAACAACCCTCTAGGATTTGTCAAGTTCAGAGGCTTGTAAGTCATGTGACTAAGAGCTCCTCGTGGGGGTAGAAGTGATTGCTGTGCTTGCATTTGGTGCATGTGTTGTTTAAAAGTTGTGTTTTCTTTGCAGGAATCTTCTAAAACTGTCTATTGTACAAAGATGTTCAGTGAAAATTTGTTAATATGATCAACTGGGCACATGTTAACTGCAATATGTCACAAACAGCACTGTCACCCCCCACGCTGTGCACTTCCTTGTGTCCCCTCAGCAGCCCGTCTTCTGCATGACAGGTGCCTGTCTCAATATGTGTGTCAAATAAACCCAATGCCTTTCTTTTTTTACATTAAAAGTACATATAAACTGTAGTCCTATTATCATCTTCCCGATCTACGGAATCGTCTCTGAAAAACTTCCAGACTGCTTCAAGTAACAAGGTCGGAACTTTTCTAGTTGGCTTTCTAATTTCTAATCCAGTCTTCCTGAAAATGCGGTCCCAAGGAAGAAACATGCACATCTTTTTGTTCACTTACATGGTGGGTGAGCCTACTCTTCCATGAAGCATGGGGAGGAGCCAGGGCTTGGCCAGGTCATTTCAGTTTTAAGGTTCCAGGGCCTCGCAGAGTCATAGTAAAACTCTAGAACTCAGCTCTGCTCCTTCATACTCCTAGTGGCAACCACAAGACGAGACAGAATCCCAAATGGGCTCTGATGAAAAGAACTTTGGGGGAGCCTCATCGGAGGCTCTTGTCTCACTGAAGAAGGAGATGTGGGGCCAGGTACCCAAGGCTCCCCCAAGACCGTGAGCCTGGGATTTTTCAGGGACCTAGCCAGGGGTCACGTTGCCATGCCTGCTAGGCTCATCTCCACCTCGTTACCACTTTAAGTCAGACCAGGAACCCAGGTGTCCCCATTCCCTAGAGTAGCCACTGCTTCTGCCACCTGGGAGGACAGAGCCCAGAAACAGAGGCCCATTGATTAGCACACAGGACAGCCTGCCCACCCCACAGACGTCTTCCCACACCCCAGGCTCTCCTGTATCTTCCTCTGTCCCACTCCACCACTCCACAGCCTTTCTCGGGCATCCCAGACTGCGCTCAGAGGGCAAGAGAATGTACCATTCTTCCCACTGGTCTCAGATGTAACATCTAGTCCAGTCAAAGTGAGTATCAGGCAGCCTCCAGCGCTTCATGACACCAAAAGACTGAGGGTCTTTGATTACATGGAACCCAGCCTTCTCCCATCTATAATCCCTTTGGAATTCTCTGGACTTGACCAGGAGTTCCCTCAGTACCCCACCATACAAACGACTCCTAGCCTAAATCTTGAATCCCTTCCCTCATTTACCCTTCACTTTGAACGTCTTAGAAATTTACTTTTGAGCACCTGGTTTGGGCACTACAAGCACCCCCAGGCCCTCCCTCCCTAGTGTCTTCTCAGTAAGTAATGGTAGCTAACTTTTACTGAGGGTGTTTACTACATGCTAAATTCTTTGTATGGATTAATTCACTTAATCCTCATAGCAAGTCTGTGATGTACATACTTATGGTCATCCACATTTTATAGGTGAGGAAACTGAATCACAGAGAAGCTAAAGTTCTTGCCTGAGATCACCTAGTTGGTGAAGTTGGAATTTGCACCCAAGCGATCCAGCTCCAGAGTTCTGATCTTAACCAGTATACTATGCATGAAGACAAACTTTATACAGAACATTGATATTTTCTCAACTTTTGTAAAGTCTGACTACAAACATGCTGGAAATGTTATTGATCTGTATCACACAAGCTATAAAAATGCAACTTTAAGGTAAGTCCCCACCAGCTGCCTTCCAGGCAAATCACTCCTCCCCCAAAGACCTCCCTACACAGAAATTCTGGAACTGCTGCTACAATGTCCTCCATTTTGCTCCTTCTTGAGACCCTTGGTATCCCTGCAGACACCTTCCTTGGTGGTCTTGTCTGCTCTCAATGATATTCCTTTGCACTCTTCAAGGGAACACCTGCAGTGCTCACTAGCTGAATGTTTACCCCTCTTTCTGAAAGGAAGATGAAAGCAAGCAAGGAGAGCTGGGTACACAGACATCCATCAACTAGGCTTTTGATCTCTCTGCCTGGGAAGCAGATTTCACACCCAAGCCAACTGCAACAAGTTTTACTAGTGAAGTTTCCTGTGATACCCCATCCAGTCTGGAATCAAATGCGCACAGTGGTGAGTCCTCTCAATGCATGCTCCTCCCTTGTCCACCCCGGAGGGCCCAGGGCTTACTCTGGTCTGAGTGCAGCGAACCCTCTGCAAATGAGGAAATAGGACATGCAGTTAATTCCTGTGGAAGTTGAGCAACATCAGGCCCCAAACTCAGAGTTTCTTCTATGTATGGAGCCCATCATGTATCCATAGTTGTAGCTACAACCAACATAACAGAAGAGAGACTTGCCGGACACCATGGCCAACCCTGCCCATGGCTGCTGCCCTTGACCCCTTTAATTCTTATGAAGGACCAGGTAGGTAACCTGGACACAAATAAAGAAAACTCTCTTATGGCTCTGAAGTAAAACATACTTCATGAACAGATGAGGGGGCTGTCAGGAGGAGGCAGAGAAGGAGAAAAGCAGTCAGTGAAGGCGAGAAGAGCAGGTGACCAGCTGTGGCAAAGGCCAGAAGAAACTCTAGGATGTTGTTCAGGGACTGAAATGCACCCTTAGCAAGGTAAGTTATTGCAATGCCTTTGCAAATATAAAGTGCTGTACAAACACTAAATCTAGAAGGCTAATAATTTTGTTATGTTAAAGCATTTGTGTCAGGTAATTAATGTACTCACTGTGATCATTTAATTTTATGGCAGGTAGTGTAAGGCTGGACAAAAATAGGGCTCTTTGGCCCAGTCTTCTTGTTTCTTTTTAAAGAAGCCAGCATCACATTTTCCCTGATCCGCTGCGCCAAGCTCCTGCTGGAGGTGGCTGCTACAAGGAGCTCGGCGCCTAAACTTGGGGCCTCCAGGTTTCAGGGATTTCATTTTCCTTGGCCCCTGGTGCCTAGAGGCCCTAGTGCCCCCTGGTGGTGTCTTAGGCACCACAATTTCCTCAAAGGAAATTCATAGCGAATGAGTGGGGGTAAAAGAAAATTGGTCTCCTAATAGAAACTTCTCCCTTGACAAGTGTTCCTCAAAGCCACCAGGTATTTGCACAGCAAAGGGACAGTTGGCATAGCTGTTTGGTGCTCCTTGGGGGATCAGCAGAGCAAAGGCTTTGTAGCAGTTGGAGCAGTTGGAGGGTGAAGCCCAGCTATACTGCCTCAGAAAGCCCTATATACAGGGAGGCTGTTCAGGCCCCTGTCCACAGCACAGGCCACTGTGGTGCTCATGTGGAGGCAGGAGCTCTCTTTGTGCCTTGCCCAGTCTACTGAGGGTGCAGCTTACACAGCGACTCCATCTTCCCTCTGCTCTTGCTCTTCCTTATTTCTGCCCATCACCACTCTGCCTCCTCAACACACCCAGAGCCAAGGCATCTACTCTCGTTCCCTTCCTGAAACCTTTGCATGATCCCTTCCATGGGAGCCCTTCCCTGTTAAGTAGGTCCCACAGAAGAAGCTCACCTTCTACCAGCTTTTAGTGCCATCTGTATGCCAGGCTGAGGCAGGGCTTAAGGGAGTGTAAGGCTAGGTCGGCCTCGCCATGCTGTGAATGAGCCTCCAATCTCAAACACGTCTATATTCATATAAATGCACAGACAGCTATCTTCATATTGACCTCCTTATTGATTCCTGTGTGACTTGAAGTGGTGACCAAAAGGCTCCTGCATGCTAGATATATTAAGATTAGTTAGGCTAAAAGACTGAAGACAAAAAAGAAAACCTTAAAAAGCAACAAGAGAAAAGCATTTAGTTACCTATGAAAGGAGCTCCCATAAGACTGTCAGTTGATTCCTCAACAGAATCAGGCTAGAAGGGTTTGCACGCAATATGTAAAGTGATGTAAAGCAACTACCTACATCCAGGATTTACTCTACCAAGCAAGGCTATCATTTAGAATCAAAGGACAAACAAAGAACTTCCCAGACAAGAAAACACTAAATCAGTTCATCACCATCAAACCAGTATTATAAAAAATGTTAAAGGGTTTTATTAAAGAAGAAAAAGAAGAAGAAAGATAAAAAGATGAATAATAAAATAGCAATAAACACATACTTATAAACAATTACTTTAAATGTAAATGGATTAAATGCTCAAGTCAAAAGACACAGTATAGCTACAGCTGAATGGATAAGAAAACAAGACCTTTCCCCATGTCTCCTGGAGCCGGGTGATTGTCGCTCTACCCCGAGTCTAGCTACTCAAATAAATTTAAAAAAAGAAAAGAAAACAAGACCCTTACATATGCTGTCTACAAGTTACTTCAGATAGAAAGACATACAGAGACTGAAAGTAAAGAAATAGAAAATTATATTTCATGAAAATGGACATTTTTAAAAAAGCTGGGATAGCAATACTTGTGCCAGACAAAACAGACTTTAAAACAAAGCCTATATCAATAGTCAAAGAAGGACCCAGAATTACACTGTATCTGAAGAAACCCAAAGCACTGAATGGAAAAGTCATATGCCTCCGTATGTTCATTACTGTGTTATTTACAATAGCCAAGTATAGAAGCAACCTAAGTGTCCATCAATAGATGAGTGAATGAAGAAGTGGTGCATATGTACAATGGAATGTGACTCGGCCATAAAAAAGGATGAAATCTTGCCATCTGTGACCACATGGATGACCCTAGAGGGTATTGTACTGAGTGAAATAAGTCAAACAGAGAAAGGCAAGTACCATATGATTTCACTTATATGTGGAGTCTAAAAAACAAAACAAGCAAACAAGCAAAACAGAAACGGACTCATAGATACAAAGAACAATTTTGACGGTTGCCAGATGGGAGGGGAATTGATTGAGGGGATGGGTAAAACAGGTGATGGGATTAAGAAGTACAAATGGGTAGCTGCAGAATAGTCATGGGAATGTACTGGGAATATAGTTGATAATACTGTAATAACTATGTATAGTGTCAGAGAGTTCTAGCTTTATCAGGTGATCACTTTTTAAGTTATGTAACTGTTTAATCAGTATGTTGTACACCTGAAACTAATATAATATTGTAAGTCAACTATAATTGAAAAATAAAAAATTATTAAAGATGGAAATAGGTTAGTGTGGCTAAATACTGAGTTATAACTTAAAGACTCCTTGGCTGTGGCCAGTGTGCTCTCGTTCTCCTTCTCTTTTTATCTCCCCTCCCCCCATTTTCTGCTGAACACCCTCAGGCCAGGAAATTGAGGATATAGCACCCTGCTTGCCCAGTAACTAATATATTTATTACTGACCCAGAAGGGTTTAAGGGGTACACTCTTCACAGTGGCTTTCTTGCTAAACTCAGCAACAGCTGCCTGGATGACCCATAAACTCCAGGCTACTTGTGACCGGGTGGGTGGAGGCACAAGGAAGGCAGTGGGTCCGGGCAGTTAACCACAGCCCTGACAGTCCCAGAATCAGTGTGTGCTTAGGAAGCACTGTGCATGGTAGAACCCTGTTTTTCTCAACTGAGGGTGGGACAAGACTACTGCCTTCCAGACCAGTATTTAGCCTAGAGCTCCATGCTCATTAGCATTAGTCTCATAAAGGAAAATAACAATACTACTATCTCTTGGGGCATCACCATAAGCCAAGGACTGCAGAAAAGTACTTTATGTACATGTATTGTTTCATTTAATGCACCCAATACTCCCATGACATAGGGCCTATCTGTGGCTTCCTTTTACAGATACAAGAACTAAGTCTCAGAGAGGTTAAGTAACTTGCTTAAAGACACAGGTTGCTGGGTGACAGCTGGGATTTGAACTCAAGCAGTCTATGGAAAGAATTCACATGCAAAATCACTGTTCTATATTGCTTTCTTCTGTGCTGTCTGGATACACTGGCCTTCCACTTCAAAATAATTATTTTGTCTATTTTGTGCCAAGCACAGTGCTGAGCCCTTGGGAGAAGTGGGCTTTATACGAGATTGATTTATTTATTGATCTTTCCCATTTGCCAGTCACTGTGCTAAGCTGGAAAGAAATATGTACTGGAGAGTTAATAACTGCCACATCCACAGCTCTTTGCCAGGAGAAGGGGCTCTGGGTGCTTCCTTATGCATAGATGGCCATGCTTTATATCAAGCAACTTCACTTCTCTGTGCACAACTAACTGGATCAGGAATGGACACTTGACCCAAAGGCAGATGACTTACTGGCTGGCCAGGGGTCCATGAAGTGGACTGGCAAGAAAGCTCTGCTCAACAGTTATTGACTGGTTATGGTCAAACCAATCATATTTTTTCTCGGAAAATACAAACTCAGTGGTTGGAAGTGTTAGGTGCTATAGAAGTAAGGACAGAGTACTAATTGACTACTATAGTAAATACAACAGTGGAGATCAATGAATACACATCAGAGGCAGCAATGAAAACACCAGATTTCTAGAACTATGCTGTATCCTGAATTACCTTCCAGTTCTCACGGTTTTTATGGTCTCTGTGAAGTCTCACTGTGTGGCTGCCTATATGTCTTGGCTTCCCCATTTCTATCTATAGCCTCACAATTATCCCCTATTACCAAGTCAATCTCAGTATGTCCCCACTGGGTTCATAATTAAGTGGGTAGCACAGACAGACAATGAGGCAATTATCATAAAGTTAATAAATTCAACTGTGGTGGAAGCCCAGGACATTGTAAGAGCACAAAGGAAGGACCAGAGAGAGTACGTCTAGCTAGACAGCATCAGGGAGGGCTTCCTGGAGGAAGATATAGTCCCTTTATATTTAATCAAAAGCCATCATCCTTAAAATGGCCTTGTATAGTCTGACTCTCTGTCCCCACATTATCACCCCAATTTCTATTCCTGTCACTGTACTTCCCTTTTGCTCATCCTACTCTACCCTCGCTGGCCGCCTAGGTGCTCCTGAAACACGTTGGCTCCTGCCTTAGGATCTTCGCTTTTGCTATTCTCCTCACATCATATGTATCCAAATATCTATTTGTTCAACTCTCACCTCCTTTAAGTTTTTCTCAAATCTCATCTTCTCAATGAGGCCTGCTTTGATACCTGATTTAATGCTGCATTCTGTCTGCCAACTCCTATACCCAGAACCTACTGATCTCCTTAGTGTGATCTACTTCTTTATTCCTTCGATCTTAACCACACTTATCACATTCCCACATACTTAATGATTTACTTATTGTGTTTATTGGTTTTTTCCTGCTTCCTGCACCAAAATGTAATCTCAACATGAATAGAGATCTTACTTTGTAAATTGACTGTCATAGATTGTATTCCCGAGAAAGCAGATCTGAGACAAAGGTTAGCATACAGGATGTTTATCAGAGAGCAATTTTGGGATCACCAGCAATGGAGGGAAGCAAACTAGGCAGAGGGAGAAGGTGAATTATGATGCAATCCCAACAGAGGCCCCAGTCAGTCCTCCAGGGAGATCTGGAGCTGGGACGGTCTTTCAAAATTATCTGGAGTTGGAAAGAATGGGTGGGATCTTTATGTTCCAGTGTTGATCAGTTATTGATGCAAGTTGTACCTGGAAAGAGATGGGACTTTGGACAAAGAAGTTTTCCCTCAGCTGCAGCAATCCTCTAACAAGGTGAATAGTTGAGAGCTATCAGCTAGCGGCACTCCCAGCAAATGGAGGAGTAAGCCCTTCATCCCTAAGGGGAATCTAGGCAGCTGATCACAGCATCCACCACAATCCACCTCAGTACCACTTGGATTCACTTTTCATACAGATTCTGAGAGCATCTTCTCCAGGACTTCTGTGGGCCTGTCTTTCTAAAGGACACTTAAAAGAGGAAGGTTTGCAGAATAAACTACAGATTCCGTTGTCGCAGGTGGTCTTAGGATCACAACTTATATCCATTATATTCTTCTTCTACTCACAGTTTTATATTCCCTCCCCTCTCAGCTATTACATCTGTTTGTCTTGGTAGCTGATCTGGTGTCATGACCCAGACTCTTATCCCTGAGGGATCTCAGGTTGGACACCATGCCTATCTCAGGCTGGGGTTGTTGCTCTTGTCCTTATACCATCCAGTTAGGGGAAGGGAGTGCCAACAAATGCCCAGATATCAAGTGGATCACCTAGTTGCTCCCAGTGTGTAACAGTAGCCCCCCTGCCTCCTGGTGATCAGAGTCAACTACCTCTGCTAAGACATGGTGAGTTTCTCCTTGTCTTTTGGTCCATTGCCATGAAGAACCTAAGAACCGAGGCATCAGCCATATCATAGAGTTCAATGGGACTCTTACTGTCTCCTAACAGACGTATTTTCCACTTGGGACCAGCTCCTCTGAATTTCCAAAGTGCAGAGTGGCACATATTCTACAAGTGGATCACCAGGAGTCATCCTGAGTGGGGGCTCGGTTTCTGGACCCAGCTGGGTACATGTCTCCATATGAAAGTCTCTGATTTAAAATGTGTCCTGTGTCCTAGAACAGAGTCAGCCTTGGCAGTGTTAACATTTTGGATTGAATAATTTTTATTTGGGTGTGTGTGTGGGGGGGGGGTTGTTGTCCTGGGCGTTGTAGGATGCACACCTGGCTTCTATCTACTAGATGCCAGTACCACTACCTCTCTCCCTCCTCCCCAGCTGTGAAATGAGAAATGTTTCCAGACATTATCAAATATCCCTTAAGGGGAAAAACTGCCCCATACTTAGAGACAGCATCCAAGAAATGTGCCCCATTCTTATAAAATGTCACCTCTTAGCTGGTGTTTTAGCTGTGACTTCAAAAGGCCATTCTATTGCTTAGTTAGGCTGACAGCCTCTGGGTGCTCCAACATGTGATACAACCAAATGAATCCCATGTTACGGGCTTATTCTTGCACCTCCTTTGTTGTACAGTGGGTCCCTTGGTCTGACACGGTAGGTATTATATGGGATCCTATGCTGGTGGATCAAACTCTCTATAAGATTTTGTTTGCTTATGCTGCCTAAAGATATACAGGCAGGAAAGGCAAACCCATATCAGAATATGTGTCTATTCCCATCAAAGTGAATTACTGTTTCTTACAGTATGTAAGAGGCCCAAAACAGTCAACTTGCCACCAAGTGGCCAATTAATTGATCTCCTCTCCTCAATGGGTGGTGCCATACTGGAGACTGAACATTTAAAGCCAGTACATGGATCAGCCTTAGTAAGTGGGAACCCATGCTGTTGGGCCTGTACATAATTTCCATCCATCTCCGCCTCGATAGCTACTTCACTCATGCATTCATTGTGCTGATATTGGAGTAGCCAATGACATAGGCTGGCTGACATCAATGGGCTGAGTCATTTTTTTTTGATGGTTTGGTTCCCCTTCAACGATGGTACTCTCTGGTGGGCATTAATGTGCGGTACAAAGTCTTCACACTTTGTGCTCATTTTCATGTGTCTAGAAACTGGCTTCCTTGTCTGTGATCTTCCAGTCTTGCTCCTTCTGGGTCCCTGACCAGTTGGCCCCGTCGCTAACCACTGCCCATGAGTTCATATATATTTTACCTGTGAATCACTTTTCTTTTCTCACCAAGTAGATGACCAGTGCTATGCCCATTGGGAGGGTTTTCCTCACTCCTGTCCTCCAGTGTAGCCACTGTCCACTTTCAGTTTGTACCCACATATGTCAACCCATCCACGAACCAAAGTTGGGTTTTCCCTAGCATCCCCTGGTCATAAGGAATTCCTCCCTGCGAGTCAGGTGTGAGCCGAGGGGAGGCGCCAGCGCACCTCTGGCAGATGACACGGAGCCTGGGACACCTGCCCTGCAGCTTGCTTGTGCTCTCCAGTCTCGCTCACATTCCATCTCACACACATCTCTTCCATCTTACGATGGTTCGTTACAAGGTCTACCTAACCTTATGACTGGGGTCTCAGAACCTGGTTTTTAGTAAAGAATAAAGTTATAGGGCCCTGGCTGCAGTTGGTTAGAACATAGTTCTAATACACCAAGGTTGCGGGTTCGATCTCCAATGGGGGTATGTACAAGAACCAACCAATGAATGAATAAATAAATAAATGGAACAACAAATGGAATGTTTCTCTCTCTTTTTCCCTTCTTCTCTTTCTCTAAATTCAGTAATTTAAAAAAATTAAGTTATAGGACATGCTTAAAAACCATGCAACAGCAGTAGGGGGAGTGTAGGCACACAGACAAGTTTTGAAGGGATACAAAGTGGAGGTAGAGGGAGAATTAAGATGTTTTCTCTACTACTGTTTTAATTTTACTGAATATTACTCCATCTGTAGAAGTTATTTTCTGTGTGCCAGGCACTATACTAAGCTCTTTACATAAACTTTTATGAATTATTAATTTAATTAACACAACCTATGAAGTAGGTGGTATCATTATTATTATTCCCGTTTAACAGAGGAGGAAACTGAGGCTTAGGGAAGTTAAATAACTTTCTAAGGAGCACAGAGTTGGTAAGTAATTTAGCAAAGTCTGAATCCCAGAACAGTCTTGCTCCAGTGCCTATTCTTTAAATAGCCACACTCTTAGCCATTTTCGTCATGCTGGTGACCATGAGATAGAATTAGGAAAGAGGTTGTGGGGGGGTGTGTATTGTGGGAAGGGAAGGGGAGACTTTTATAGCTAGGGCTGTGCTGTACTATGCTGGAGAGCTTCAAGATTTTTGCTAGTTCATTCACCAAATGTTTACCGAATACCTAGTTAATATAAAAAAAGTTGATCTAAACATGACGTCTTGCCACTATACCCTTGGCACTTCCCTTAGGACAGGCTCTCCTATACGGGGGAGGTTGCTGCTCAGGACAGGAGTAGAAAGGCTACACTCACCCGCCCAGGACTGCTCCGAGGGCTGTGGGAAGGGTACCATGGCTTGATTACTTGGCCCTAAGATGCCAACTGCTCTCCTCTGCTTCCAAGAGCTGCCCCTGGTGAGGTCTGGGTAGAGGTGTTGACAGTCTGGTCCTCAAAGTTCCTCTTTTTTTTAAGATTTTATTTATTTATCTTTAGAGGGGAAGGGAAGGGGAGAGGGAGAGAAACATCAATGTATGGTTGCCTTTCATGCGTCCCCTGCTGGGAATTGGCCTGCAAGGAACTGGCCTGCAACCCAGGCATGTGCCCTGACTGGGAATCGAACCTCGACTGTCTGGTTCGCAGGCCCGTGCTCAATCCACTGAGCTACACCAGCCAGGGCTCAAAGTTTCTCTTAATATAGCCTATGTGTCAGTCTTTCCCTTCTCAGAAATCTCTGGGCCCTGATGTCTCAGCATCACCTTGTCCCACTTCATCATTAGAGCAATTGATTACTTTTTGCCTTGAGGGCCCAAGTTTCTATTTATGAAGCAGCCGAAGCAGCCATTTCTCTGCTGGTTCCCTGGGTGCATTTTGGAGCTGCAGGCCTATGTGTGGCCCAGGAAATTTTTTTTAGTTCAGCCAGGAAATGTTAACAATCAAAATAATAATGACTTACATTTACTAAACACTTACTGCGTGCCAGGCCTTGTGCCAAAAGCTCTACGGATGATTTTATTTAATCCTGTGTCAACCCTCGGTGGAGGTCCAGGCCTGCCATCGGCGGTATAGCACACAGCTGGCATGCATCAGGAGCTCTCCTGGCCAGGGTTCTGTGCCCTGCACATTCAGACCTGGGCCTGCCCTCTGGCTTCGCATCACATAGACCACCCCTTGTTGAGCTCAGGCAGACGGGGCTTTTGGCTAGTTTCCCTTTGCCCATCCCCTTCCCTGAACAGGCATTTCTGCCAGGCCAGCTCCCTTTCCCCAAGCTTCCCTTGTATTTTTACTGGCCTTGGCTCATGCCGTTCCTTCTGCCCAGAATCTCTCTTTTCCCTTTTCTGCCTGGTAAGATCCTTATTTTTCAAGCCATGCTTTAATGTCACCCTGACCTCCCTGCCCTCCCCTGTCAGAATTAATTGCTCCCTCCTTTGTGTTGCTCAACAGCACTTATCACTGTGAACTGTAGTTACTTGTTTTGCCACTCAGCCTGGGGGAAGAGCCAGCAGAGGCCCTGTCTGATTCACCTCCTTGTCTGGGGGCTCAGGGGCCACCTAGTAAGTGTTTGCTGAAGCCTGTTGGGATGGAGGCAAGGGGCTGTGAAGCTTGACTGGAGATGTGTCTGGGACAGGACCCGGGTTCTCTCTGCCTCCCTGCCGTCTAACCTCTTCCTCCCTGGCTGACCAAAACTGGATTTCAGGGACAATGACAGAATTCCCTGGGCTGGAATATGTCCGTCTTCTCTCCCCTCTAGATCAATCTCCTTCTTCAGTGGCCTGCCTGCCTCCCGCCTGGCATCCTCTCTAGAACAGCGCTACCAGCTCTCCCCATTTAGCAGCATCTGTGGATTTCATTAACTTGCTACTTAACCCCTCTCACTCAGATCAGCTTTGAAGATGATAAATCAGACCTGGGGCTCATCCCTGCAGCGGCCATCCTTTCCACACCCCCCTCTAACAAGGCTCTGGCTGCCCCTATTCATCACTGGCTGCCCTCTTTTTCTCCTGCAGTTTCATTGCCAGTACCCCCCATGCCTGCGCACAGACAGTGTCAGCGTTGTTACAGTGCAGACACTTTGGATTGAATCCTGGAACTGGATTTCAGGACAGATCCTGGAGCTGGTCCTGAAGGGTCCTTAGATCCTTCCTAAGCCAGACCACCTCTGCTCTCAAGGGACTGGGGGCCTTGACTTCCCTGGGCAGTGGCATTAGGCCAAAAGCAGCAGGGGAGGGTGGATCCCAGCCCGGCCAGGAGAGAGGTAAGGGAGCACTGGGCTCCATTCCTACTCATAAGACCATGTTCATTGGTACACAAGAGGGAGTTGCGGGTGGGAGCAATAATGGACCTGTATTCTTCTTACTCCCTTACTTTCTTCCTCAAAACCTTCCATGCCTAGATCTTCCCAAGGGCCCTCCTTTAAATGTCTGTGACCCTGATAGTTTCACAGGTACCCACTATGTCCCAGCTCCTCAGAGAGAGTGGGTGGGATGAGTACGGCTGTCCCAGTGACGTGGGGTGGGGGCGGATGTAAAAGAGCATACAGATTCCCCTTCTGCCACCTTGCTCTCTGCGGTGGCAAGGCTACTTCTTCTCTGGGACTTCTTTCTCACCCTCATCTTTCTAGCTCACCCTTCTTTTCTTTCTTAAAGTTCCCCTGCTACAGTGAACCTGTGACCCACGTGCCCTATCGCCATGTGTCACTGAGGCTGTTATTCTGCTCACGGGCGGGTCGGGTGGGCCTCAGAAGAGTGCCAGAGCCAGCAAGCAGTGTGGTTCCCCCAGCTTAGCAGAGGGGCCCCTTTCCCTCCCACTCTCCATGACGGCTCCTACCCTGAGCCCCAGTCAAATACCATCCTTAAGTTTCCTTCCTCCACCTAAGCACCCTGCCCTCTCTCCTTAGGCTCCAGGTACTTGCTCTTGACCTCTTTCTCCTTTACTTCCATGCCACTTTTTCTCTTACCTTCTCCTATTTATAGGCATACTCCCTAAAAGAGACCACCGCAAATATGTCGGGGCCCTTCTGATTTTTTAAAAAGATTTTACTTATTTATCTTCAGAGGGGAAGGGAAGGAGAGAAGGAGAGAATCAACGTATGGTTGCCTCTCATGCGTCCCCTGCTGGGAACTGGCCTGCAACCCAGGCATGTGTCCTGACTGGGAATTGAACCTTTGGTTCACAGGCCTGTGCTCAATCCACTGAGCTACACCAGCCAGGGCTGCTTTTTTTTTCCTGCCCTTAGCAATCTCTCCTCTTGGGCTCTCTTCTATCACCTCCATCTGCCCTCATTTTGTCTCTCTCTCTCTCCACACCTCCCTCCAGCTTTATACCTTCAGTCCATCATTCCAGTCTTCACAGGAGACAATGTTGGGAAAGGAGAGAATCCAGCCGGGCTAGGCTGGAAAACATCAATTAAGCCCAAATTGGAGGCTCCCTATCCTTATTCTTTCCCTGCCCTTTCTCAAGCCCTGTGGTGATTCCCTGTTCTCCTCTCCATTGGCACCCTTCTCCTGGCGTGGGGGTGGGGAAGGGCCCAAGGTCACTGGGCAGTCACTCGATGCCTCCCCACCACCAATGTGCGTTTTTGTCAGGCGCTATTTCTACAACGTCTTCATTGCCTCCTAATTGGCCAAATCGCTTTTCTTTATTTTTCTTGTTAAAGACAGATTTAAAGAACGAGTTCAGTACCTCAGCCATTTTCAGACTATCATTAATTTCCCGCCTTCTTATTTATTAATGGGGCAACTTCCTTGCTGGTATTTCTCGTTCCCTGGATGTCTCTGTAAAAGCCTGCCTGGCTCATGCAGCCCCTGGGACCAGCGCTAACGTGCTAACTCACCCTGACTTTGTGCTGCCCTCAGCTGCTCTGGCATTCTCCCCACATCCCCCTCGTGCCCCTCGCAGCCCTCCACGGTCAAGGCCTCTCCACCCAAGGCCTGCAGGGAAGAGAGGCAGGTATACCCCCTTCATTCTAGGCACAGAGGTTTCCTTCCTATGCATGAAAAGTACCGAGGTCCCCCTTCTTTCCTCCATCCCATCTCTCCTTCCACTGTGGTCCAGGCCCTACACTAAGCTGAACATGCTGTCACATTGACTCCTTAGGACCTTCAGGAACAAAGGGGGAAACTGAGGTTTAGGGAGCAGTGAGGACTTGCCTAGGGCCACTCTGCTTAGGAGGGGTAGAGCCAGGATGTGACTCCAGTTTTAACGGCTTTACAGCTTGAGCCCTTATTCCAGCTTGCCTCAGGGAGGCCTGTGTGGAAAGGTCATGTTCAGGATTAGTCTTGATACAGAGGAGAAACCACGACCAGAGCAAAGGCAGCAGCAGCACAGCAGGGAACAAAAGTCAGTGGCCTGAGGATTAGCAAGGCTGTGATCAGCAAACTGTGTTGGGTGACCTGTCTCTCCCTTCTGAAACTTGACCTCTTTGTGTTCCACGTTCTTATCCCCCCATCAGTAAGCTGAAGGACTCGGGCTGTAACGGTACCTCACTGACATGTGGGAATAGTCACTCATCTGAGGACTCTTTCTGTGCCTCTGAAAGGTGGATGTGTGCATGTGGCTCCCTTCGAGGCCTTTCAAATGTGTTCTAGGTTGATGCCTTTTAATTCTCGTTCTCCAGGAGCCCCAGCCTTTCTCTCCAGGGGAGCGGGCTGGCCCTGATCCTAAAAGAGTCACCTTGGACAACAGCTACTGCGCTATAGGCCAGGCCTGGCTCTAAGCATATGCTCACCCCACTGATGGCTCCTAAACCTTCTCTGAGCAATGGGGACTTGTGGCATGGTCTTGTTAGGATCCTCCTTGGGCTTCTTATCCTCAGGAATACTGTTTTCCCCTAGGCTCTAGGCTCTGAGCCCAGACTCCAGGTGAGACCCTATTGTGCCCCGGGCCCAGTGGCTAAGGCTGTAACTGCCTCCACATTGACTGTGAATGATGAGATGGTGATGAGGATAATGTCCCCGAGTCAGGGTGCAGGCCTGGTGCAGATAGCCTCGAGGACCCTGTGGCTGCCACCAAAGGTGAAATCATTGCTGTTGTCTTTTTAAAGGAAAGCTCTGGGCAGGGCTTTAGAAGGATCAAGGGAAGGGAGGAGAAAGTACTCAGGGCAGAATCCTCCTGCCCAGTCTGGAGCCCCGGCTGCCCTCCAGCAGCAGTAGCTGGGAGCAGCAGCAGGGCCGGGAGGAGTCCCCTGGGGCCAAGCCCTGGGAGCTGTGTTTTTACACTAAAAGACCTTGTTTCTTGTCTCGTCCTGGTCATAACCCTGCTTAATAGAGACATTAAGATGAATGATTGAAGCTGCCTCCTTCCCTGAAGCCAGAAGGAGGGGCAGCCCGGGTGATCCTGAGTACAGGGGACACTGTGGGGATGGCTTGAGGTAGGAAGGGACCCACAAAGCATCCCCTTCCAACATGGAGCCTCAGCTTTGGTTGGCTGGAACCCCCTGCCCCAGAGTCTGCCTCCTCCAGTGGAGCTTGTCTGTGCTGACCATCCAAAGCTGCGTTCTGCCTCCCTAACATTAGGGAGGCGGGGGTAAAGCAAGCAGGAAAAGCCACCGTAGGTGGATAAAGGATGACAGGGACTTACTTATACAAGATTTCAAAGGGCTTTGATAAGCTATGAACACAGGTTTTCATACTGATAAAAACAGTAGCCAACAGTTACTGGGTGCTCTTTGCATGTCTCAGGGCCTGCGCTCTGTGTGCGCCATCACATCTGATTCTCACAGAAATCTCATGCTCTAGGAAGAATTATTACTCCCAGTTTACAGATGAGAAAACTGCAGCTTAGAGAAGTTATGCCACTTGTCCAAGGTCACCCAGCTGATAAGTAGTGAAGTTGGGTTAAGAACCCAGGCAATTGGACTTCAGAGCCTGTGCTTGTAACCCCCGTCATTATATGCTGCCTCCAGTTTTACAAATTGACGTAGCCTGGAATTGGGAGGAGGGTTGGGGAGGACTGAGGTTGTTGTATCAGAATGGGAATTGATTTAGAGGTCAGACACAACCATTAGGGATAAACAGGCTCCTCTCTGGATGGGGCTGCAGAAGCGGTGGGGCCCTAGGGAGCACCACTGACACAGATCTCATTTACCACGTTTATGACAGGTCTGGCAGAGGGCAGCGCGGGGAAAGCTGCCCCTTCACAGGCGACGCTGAACACTTTGGGCAGGAAAACGCCTCACTTTTGTCTTTCCCCAAACCACCCTGCCCCCCACCCTGCACCTGGTACTTTGCTGGGCATGGAGCAAAATGCTCATTAAATAGCTTCAAAACACAGATAATAAATACATGTCAAGAGCCACAGTGGCCTTGAACCATTTTCAGCGGGGAGCAGAATGCTCGTGCCTGCCTGCAGATGTGAGTGGACACAGCTGGGGAAAGTGGGCCAGAGAAATTGCGCTGTCTAAAACCTCGCTGCCGCAGTAGTCGTCTGAGGACCAGCAGCATCAGTATCACCAGGGACCTTGTTAGAGATGCGGAATCTGAGGCCTTTCCCAGACCTGCATAATCACAATTTATGTTTTAACAAGGTCCCCATGTGATTGAAATGCACATGAAAGTTTGAGTAGCACTGCTGTAACACAGAACTGACCTAGTCACTGCCCTCTTTAAACCCTTCTGTGGTTCTCTGTTGCACTTAAATCAAGTCCAAACACATTACGAAGTCCTCCTCATCAGACCACGTGATTTAACTTTTGCCTCCTTCTGCAAACTCCTCTTTCACTACTCGCTTCGCCAGACTTTCTGCTCCAATAGAACTCAGTGGCTTCCCATCCACACGTGGGCCTATTTCTTTGCTTCGTGCCTTTGCTCATGCCATTCCCTTTGCCTGGAATGCCCTCTCCTCTTAACTCTTTTCTTCCTCTCCTTAGACCTGAGAAATCCCTACTCAACCTTTAAGACAGCTTAAGTGTCACCTGTTCTTAGAAACATTTCCAGCTGTGATCAATGCCTCATCTTCAGACCTTCATTGCAAGTGCTCTCTATAAACACAGTTATCACTCTCAGTGACACTTCGTTCTTGGCCAGTGTGTCTCTCTCGTTAGAGTGTAAGTTCTGTGAGGGGAGGGGCAGTGTCTGTTGCTCATGTTCCTGTCTCGTGCTTTTACGGAACCCAGCACAAAGAAGGTATTCAAAGAATGTTCAATACATCTTTTTTAAAAGCATACATTTGAAGAAGGATGGAGTCAAGCTCTTAGTTACAACCCAGAAAAAGTGAGTGCTTGGAATTTCTGGAGGAGATCCCCTGAAGGCTTTGGATGTCCTCCTAAAAGCCCTGCAGGGGGGGTCCAACCTTTTGGCGTCTTGGGCCACACCATAAATGCATTGTGAAATGTAATCACGAAAAAAAGACCTTTCAATATTTTAAATAAATTTTTGATTTTGTATTGGGCCACATTCACAGCCATCCTGGTGTGCATGACAAGAAGAAAATAGGTTGGTTGAATGAGTGGGAAGAGCTGTCTCTGAAACACTTGACAGCTCAAACATCCCTGCTGAGGGGCTCCTGGTCCCCCTAGCTGAATGTGACATGGAGTCCCCTTCTTACTTTCTGAACAAGTGCCGTGCTCTTGCTTCATCATGGCACCATGAGAACTGAGCACATCAAGCAGGGGCGCTCAAGGCCAGTATCCACAGAGCACTTAGCAACGGAAGCCAGTGGAACATGGTAGCTTGGATTGATCCATGGGCACAACTGAGACTTTTTTTTTAATGGAACATTGCAAGAGACTGGTATTTCTATAGGAGCAGGTGGGGAGACCTAGAATTAGCAAGTTGGCGTAGTAATGTTAATGTAAACTCATTGGTACTGGTAGCTGGTGTATATGGCAGGGAATATCTGCATAGCTGAAGATGAACTACAAGGCAGTCCAGGGAACAGAAAAAGAGCCACCAGGAGGAGAAAGTTCATGAGTGGATTTGAAAAAATTGAGGGAGCCGGGCCTTGAGGAGAGAGGTTAGCACAACTCCAAAGGGGTCAAGGCGACTGCTGGCATCTGATCAGTGATGGGAAAGCTCCAGTAGGCCAAAGGGGAGAGCTGAACTTGATGCTGAGATGGGAAGAGGCAAGAGGTGGGGCTTCTGTTGGCTAATGAGCAACCTCAAGAGAATAATGATGAAGGAAACTTCACTCACTGAGTACCTACTTACATGGTTGGGCACTGTGGTAGATGCTTTCTTCACTTTATTGGTTATGCAGATATTATCTCCATTTCATACTGGGGGAAACAAGCCTAGAGAAGGCGACTTCACTTATTCACCAAACATATGTACTTGGAATATAAAGATGATTAAGACAGTCCTCTCTTTAAGGATCACAGATTACTTTAGGTGACAGATCCAGAGGCAAATCATTTGATTACAAAGTAATCCTTAAGCAAGAGTAGGTGCAAGCACAAGGTGCAATGAAACCAGAAAGAGGTTCCCCACATCACAGGATCAGTACGTGTCAGAGCCAGGATTCAAATCCTGGACTGTTTGAATCTAAACCTCAGCACCTTCCACAACTCTACCTGCACAGATGTGTCAGGACCTTTAGTTTCTGTCCAAGTTCTGGGAAGGAAAGAAGCCCTTGCTACTTGCAGGGAATTTTTAAGTGCAAGGAATCGGAATGTGGTATGTACAGGTGACCCAGTATCAACGCAGCCCCAGAAAAGGAAATGATGGGGCTGCCCTCATGGTTACCAGGTAATGGAGACCCTCCCCGGGACAGATTGATTCTAGAACCTGGAGGTGGCAGTGAGTGGTTTTAGTTCTGTGAGCTATTGAAGGCAGGAAACCAGGCCGGCTCTTAGAGAGGCAGACTGGGACCAGAGAATGGAATGTTTCAAAAATCAAGTTGGGATCGAGAGGAGAGGCCCTATTAGGAGCGGCAGTGGGAGTATGAGAATGAAATAAGACAATTCTTGGGTTGGAGGGAGAACTTGCCCAATTGTAACAGGGTGCACCCAAGAAGGGGGCCCCAAATAGGGATTTGTAATGGGGTCCAGAAGAGCTTGGAGATATTTGGCTCCACACCACAGGGCCACACCCGCCCGGAATGCTGGTAGCTGTAGCCAGTTGTGGGAGGAGCTAGAAAAGAGGCTGCAGAAGAAGATTGGCGCAGGATTTAAACGGAGGCGCAGCAGCCATTTGGCGGCTCTCTTTTGGGGACCATGCGGCTTGGGTGAGAGTCAGGACCCTGAGGCTTTGAAAGTGCTCCCTTTTGCCACGTGGAGGGTGTCGGGAGGATTGTGTGCGTTTGTGGAGAACTTTAGTTTGTATTATTTCAAATAAATAATGAATTCCTTTCCATTTCACTGACCTCTGGTATTGAGATGTCTTTTCTCAGGCAGTGGGCAAAGCGAACCCAGTAGGTGGGGAGAAACCCCCAGAGAAAAAGGGGAGTCTTTTATATCGTTCAGCCCCCCACCCCCGTCTGTTCTGTAACACAATCTCGAGGCTCATCACCTCCTTTTTGGTTCTGTTGCATTCAACAGATCCTGACAGGACTGTCTGACTTTTTGAAAAAACTATTTTGCTTAAAAAACAACCCCCCTTCTTCATACTGGATCTGGAAGAGGCCTGGGGCCCTAATCCCTTCTAGAGATGCTTTCCCCTGACTAGTGGTTGGACAGCCCAAGCCAACCCTCCACAACTGGGAAAGGGCTGTGAGCCACACCCCCAGGGCACACGAATGACAACTCTCTCTGGAACAGTGGCAAGGCAGGGGCGAGGAGGATAGGACCAGAGAAGGACCAGAGAAGGCAAAGCGTGGAGCAGCTTGGGGAAGAAAGCCTCCCTGGGCAGGTGGCTCCATTTGATTTCTGATTTAAAGGGGGAGGCTTAGATAGCCAAGAAGAAAAAGGCTAATAAGAAAAATATTAAACTGCAGCGTGTGTTCCCCCAGGGACTTCCTGTTGCCATGACTGACCTCCTAGAGAGCGCCATTCGTTCCCGAGCATGGCAGCTTTATAGGCACTTGTAGGCCTGCAAAGAACACCAATTTGCTGCTGCAGTTTGTTTTGATAACTGAAACTTTCAATAAATCTATATTAAAATCAAAGGGAAAATTAACTAGGCCCCAGTGAGGGGCACGGAGATAAGGGAGCACATTACCACCCTGGCCTCAGCCACCCCACATCCGTCTCTTAGTTCAGATTCAGGTCACCAGGGAGACGAATGGCTCAGGCTCAAGGGGAACAGCCCTGGGGAGAGCAGGGCGAAGAAGGCATGGCCAGGTCTAGCCCCACAGCTCCTGGAGCAGAGAAGTCTGTGGGAGTAGAATGGGGGGTGAGGAAGTGGGGTGGTGGTGCTCATGGTGGGAAGAGGAGCTGGAGAGGAGGACGGGAGAGGGGCAAAAACAATGGAACTAGCCAATATTTACTGAACTCCTGATACTGTGCTAAGCACGTTTGTATTTAATTCTAACAACAAGTAGGTACTAATATTATCTCCACTCTGTAGATGAAGAAAGTAAGCCCCAGAGAGGCAAGTGACTTGCCTAACATTACAGATAGAGCCTGGACTCACACCTGGACAGGCTCTCTCTGAGCTCACACTCCTCTAACTGCACTCTGCTGTCTTACGGAGCTTACAGGAACTGTGAATGGCAGAAGTGGTTCTTCCAGTGCTCAGATACAAACGTTTCAGACCCAGCCTGGGTTCTCTCAGTTGTGCCAAGTTTGGAACTGCCGTGTACTGTCCTTGGGTCTTGGGTCCTCTGCCTTCTGATTGCTGGCTAACGTCCCAGCTTTGATGGCCATCTTGTTGTTTTTCCTGGTGGGTTGACAGGGCAGTAGAAGAACCAACTTGGTCCTCTTTTTGGTCCCTGTTCTCAGAGTTCACTTCAGCTCAGTCACTTAAACCACCAGCCAGGAGGTGGCCCAGGGTACGCCTACTATAGAAAGCCTGTAACCCAGATAGTATAGGTTTACTTCATTCTTATGGCCGAGATGGTTGGCTATGCTCTATTCTCAGGCCAGATTCAGGATATAATAAAGTGAGAGACAGGAGAGGCCATCTCAGGGCCTTTTATTTGTTTAAATTTATTTATCCATTTCCATACTTGTTTATTTGTCCCACCTTTCCCCTCCCCAATTTAAAAGCTCCTTGAGGATACAGATTTTGTGTGTCTTATTCAGTGAATCCTCAGCAACAGAAACAGTGCCTTAGTAGAGGCACTTAGTAGAGGTACTATAAATATATGTTGACTGACTGATCAACTAGGATTAATATTTAAATGACATTAATGTAGGAGGAAGCCCCAACTCCAGGTCCAGAATCAGAGAATACAGGCAAATGTGCTTCCACTTTACTGACCTTGGGTTAAGGGACATCTGTCCCTGCTGATGTTTATTCACCTCATTTGTCCACAAGCATTTATTGCATGCCTGCTTTTGCCTAGTACTGGGCTGGGTATTACTGATATAGCGCGAACAATATGGAAATATGCTTACCTTAATGGAGTTTACAGCCCTGGGGGAGAGACAAAAGGGAAATAGATACTTATAAAACAATGTGATAAATTCTACAGATGCAAAGCAGAATCACATAATGTGACATTAAGGAAGGTAGTCCCAGCTCAAGCAGGAACAATTATGTGAAGGTTGGATCTCACAGAGGTGGCAGGACCCAGAAATGGCATCAATTCTCTTAAGTGAAAATATGCAGACAGCAGACAGAGGGCTTGGTGAGGGAAGCTAGGCCCAGGAGATGGTTCTCAACTGTTTGGGAGCTGTCAAAGCCATCGCTGGCTTGGCCAAGGGCATAGTATCCCGGCTCAGAACCTGGTACCCAAGAATTCCCTGAGGGCCATAACCTGGATGAAGAAACATATCTCTGGTTTTGGACAGACAGAAGAGACTGGAAGAGGCTGTCTGTGGAAGCTCCCCACAGTTAAGGCCAGAATCCTTTTAACCCTTAAGTACCCTCTGGAGCCGACCCGAACAAGTTATTTTCCTTTCTTAGAAAGGTCCTTGAGATATCTTAAGGAAAAAAAGCCAGGTATTTTCTTCTTAGCCTAAAACACACCTTTTCTCAGTTCTTCCCCCTGGCCCTCCACAGAGAGTGGACTTGTTGAATGAACAAATCATGAGAAAGTGTCATCTAAATATAACGTCGCCTTATGAACCTATACTCACTTTATGAATATATTGTAAGGTGGAAAACGAGAAGTAGACCTGGGTCGCTCTAGGCCTTGCAAAGTTTTCATTTAAAAAAAAAAATTTCTTTCACAGTCGGTAGTGAGCCCCAGTTTACTCTTCTGAGTACGTACAACCTCAAAACTACAAGTCCCATAAGGCTGGCCACGGAGGATCACCATTTTGACACTCTTCAGCGCGCATGTCGGCGGGAGAGAGAACAGTTGTAGAGAAGAAGCCCCGCCCACCTGCATACCATTGGTCGAAGTAGCCCGTGGCGGGCTCAGCGGTTGGCCACCGCGCCCGCCCATCCGCTGCGTCGAACGGGGTCAGAGTGCGCGGAGGTGAGTCGGTGTGTTGTGGACTCGTGGTGCTGGCTGCCGCTATTGAGGCAGCCGGCTACGGGCGGTGGGGAGCGGGCGGCGCTGGCCCTGCCTCTGCCCGGCCAGCGCCGCAGTCGGCGCGGGCCGCGCCCGCCGCCATAAACTGCCCTGAGCGCCTGATGAGGCCGAGGGAGACGTCGGGGCCTGCACTTGGAGGGAGCCTGCCGCGCTGGCCCCAAGGAGGGGGCGTTGCCATGGCGACAGCCTCTCCCGCTGCGGACTGGGGGCGGGGGCGGCCCTGGGAAGGAGGGCTGGTCTCCTGGCCCCCTGCCCCTCCCCTTACTCTCCCCTGGACTTGGATGGGCCCGAGTTGGGGGCAACACCCTGGGGTGGGTGATGCAGAGAGGCCCCCCTAGATCTGGGCCCTGGTTGATGCATGCCGGGGTGCGGGTCGCGGCGCGCACAGTTTGTGCGGTTTGGGTGCTGGCCCATGTGCTCACCCTGGATGCGTGATCTACTGAGTAACGCTCAGGCAGAGAGGGAGCGGGGCAGGGCTCTGCAAGACATTGGGTGAGGTGACTAACGGTGCTGATTTCTTACATGGGATTACCAGGGAGGGTGAGGGGTTTGACCAGAGGATAGAAACCCAGCAAGGAGATTGTAGATAGAACATCCCCTTTCTCCTTTCCCACCACCCACAAGTACACACAGATTAGCAGTTTACCCTATGTAAATCTGAATCTGTAGTGGTGGTAGTGATGGTGGAAGGACTGAATAAGGGGCCTAACTGGGGTTGCTTTCTGTTTGTTCTGCAAATGTTACAGCAACAGGTGCTTTCTTAAAGCATGAACTAGGATTGAGGCTTGACTTTTGAGTTCTTGCAAAATATAACCGCTCCTTGTTGATTTGGAAGATGCTGAATGTGGCCCCTCACTGGGGGTTTGGATTCTGTCCTTAGTGCTGGATTTTGTTAACTGATGGTTCCTATGGTTGCCTCTGCTACAAGTGTCTGGCCACTCTATGTCATTGGCTCTTTTCAGACATTTTAGCAGTCTCCCAGCTGAAGGGCAAAAGAAAACACGAATCCTATTGGCGAAAGACTATGCACTATTTGAACTATAGTAGGCTGTGATTGGCTGAATGATTTTTGATTGTAGCGTTTCTACCAGAAATTGGCTTCATCAAATTCTGCTTTATTCTGACTTTATCATACACAGCATGCCTTGTTTTAGTGGGTTCATGCCTGGAGCTTAAGTATATTATACTTGAATACCCTACCATTTAAAAGCCAATTTATAAACAGGGACCTGGAGTGTGACACCACTAATGTGTATGTCTGTGATCTTGGTTAGAAACCCACTTGGCTGGCTTTCCTCATAGAGGTAGGGGGGGCGGGAGAAGAGAGCTGCCGGGAAGTGATTGATAAGGTTTCCTTTATGGATTCTGTGGTGCTTCACTGGAGCTCAGAGCACTTTGGCAACTTAAGCACTCCAAATTAAAAGCTCATTAACAATTCCTGCCCAAGGATCCTGTAAATAATCCTCTAGCTAGGTCATGGAGTTTGGCTGAGAGCTCTCCTTTCAACTTAAAATTCCAAATAAAAGTGCTTTTATTCCCTTTCATCTTGAAAAGTGTTTTGTTTGTGGTGGGGTAAGTTGGCGAGTGGCATTTTCTCAGAGGACCCAAGTAGAATAAAGTCATGTATAAAAAGTGGTAGACAGGAATAGGCGATTCCAAACCTAGGTGTTTCTTGTGCAAAGGGCACTCATTGCTGGCTTATAAGGGCTCCTCTGCAACTTCTAGACCTTTGGAAGATCTTAATTAGGCAATAAATATGTTAGTTGTCCATTGATGATTTTACTTGGGATTTGGTTACTTTGACTTTCTAAGAATTTGAGGCAAACCTGGAAGTATCCTGCAAATTTCTTGGTTTATGTGACCATTTGCAATGTGGCTTGAGCATTTGTGGCAACCAACACTTCCTCCAATCCCAGCCTCAGTTCCTGAGTTCTGAATATTGTCAACCTCCTTTACTAGACTAGGATTCTGGGATTATCCAGAGAGCCACCACTTCGTGGCTCTCTTTCTCAGTCCAAATTTAGATACTGTAACTGTTTGGAGTTTCTAGGAGATAAGCGTCTTTAGGAAGAGAAGTATGCTACTAGAGAACATGAAATTCATTGTTCCAAAAATATATTGCTAGTAGCTTCTGAACCTTCTGCACGGGCACCATGCTTCCACATAGTTGGCTGTTACCCCAAAGTAGTTTGAGTTCAGAAGTTTGAAGTATACTGTTGGTTTTTAAATTGGTTCAAACAGCAGCCCCCTGGGGATTTGATCCTTTGTACTGAAATAGACTTGTTGCAGAGATGTGTATTTATCTACAGCATTGGGGCTTTCCAGCTCTCACAGAACCTTCAGCATCCCCAGCCACCAGCCTTGGCATCTTCGAAGTAAGGAGAGGTGAGAATCCTGCTGCATGATCAAGTTTGGCTTGACTTCTTCCTTATGAGTATTGGGGCTTGGAGGGTGAGGGGTCAGGGCCGGTGCAGATTGGATTTTTCTGTAGCTTTTTCTGACAAGACACCATATGCTTAAAGGCCATTGAAACTTACTCAAAGTCTATAAGGTATAAGAGTTGACTTGGGGTATCCAGACTTTCAAGTTCTGTCATGGTTTCTTCCTGGGCATTGCATATATATCTACTTCAGGTTCTGAAAGGTTTACTAGAGCTGGAATAGTTCTTTATTCTAAGAAATAGACATCTTCAGACAGTAGGAAGGAACACATTCATTTTGACTTTTGATAATACATTTGACCAAGACCTTTGGGATCGTGGTTTAATTTGGTTTGTGAGTCACCTCTGGATAGATGGTTAATTCTAGCCTATTTTCATTTTACAAGGATCGGGGCTGACTAAAAGGTGGACTCTGATGATTGATAGCCAGGATCTCAGAGGCTGTTTCTTTAATAATTAAGGGCCAGACACTTTGCTATGTCCTGGGATTGCGGTGGTAAATAAGATAGCTGCTGTCCCTGACACCAAAGAGCCTACCAATTCATGGGGGAGACAGGCAGTAAAGAAGCAATTATAATATATTCTGAGGGTGCTATAATAAGGTCAGCGTAGGTGCTTTGGGAGTACTCAGAAGGGTCCCTCACCCAGACCAGTGGGCTCAGGGAAAACCTTTCAGAGGAGGCTCAGAAGAGGAAGTAACCTCTTCTTCTGGAATGAAAATATGAGGGACCATGTGTGAATGTGAGAGTTTTGTTGAATTTGAGAAACTGAAGTTTAGTGTGATTGAAAGAGTACTCTGGGCAGGAGGCAAGAAAATGTGGTGAGAAGTGACGTGGGAAAGGTAAACAGAGTCCAGGACCTTATAGGTGGGGGGAAAAATTAGGCTAGGTCAGCAATCTTTTTCTGTAAAGGACTGGTAAATATTTAGGCTTTGTGGTTCTCTGTCACAACTACTCAACTCTACTCAATGCTGCTCTTACAGCATGAATGCAGCCATAGGATGAAAATGAATGAGCATGGCTGTGTCCCAGTAAACTATAAGAACAGTGGCTGCAATTGGACCCATGGACCATAGTTTTCCAGACCCTGGATCAGACTCTCATAAGAGCAGTAAGAATCCATGGAAAGGTGTTAAGTGGTGGACTGATAATACATTTGTGTTTTAGAAAGTCTGCTCTGATTTCAGTGTTAAGAATGGATTGAAGAGGATAACACTAGAGCAAAGAGACCAGTAAGGAGGCTGTGGCAGTTACATGGGTAGTATTTTATATTTTCCTCTTTGAGGCAGTATTTTGACACTTAAAGATTGAATATGTGAATCTCTGCCTATATATGTATACTTGTTCTCTTTACTACTAATTTTCAGGACATTTACTGGAGCTTAAAGATATTAGCAATACCAGCTCCTATTTCACAGACTAGAAAAGGTGTAGGAAGGGAAAGTTGGTGTCGATGGATTGAAAAGACTTTGGGAAGCCTTTCCTATTTAAAGAAGTATAGAATAAATGGAGCCCTGCTGGGATCTTGGTCTTAGGGATCTAGATCTTAGCTTAATGTCAGTTGCTTTAAACTTCTGGAACTATGCACACAGAGGAGGACCCATTTTCCTAAGCTTTCTAGGAATTGAGAACAATTCCTAGATTATTCCTAAATTATATGTCTTACTTAGTCTGTCCTTGCTTATCACAAACTGATGACCTTTTTCCTGGCTGTGGGAATGTCTCCTAGTCAGGCACAAGGACCAAATAAAGTTGAGTGTCTGATGATTTGTCCTTAGCCTCTTCAAAACCCCAGTGTGCTTGCATCACTGAAGGGTAGCCTGTAGGTTTCTAATAACGGTGTTCTGTGATCTTGGCTAAGTGACTTACCTCTGAGTTTAGCTTTCCTACCGGTAAAATGGAGATAATGGAACTTAATAGGGTTGGTTAAAGGTTTTAATGAGATAATGTATGTAAAGCTCTCAGCGCAGTGTCTTTAACCTTAGTTACCAATGATATTTTGCACAATAATTTTGAAAATTATTAATTGTTACATAATTGATAACTTTTGTTACTAATAGTATCTTACACAGTAATTTTGAATAATAATTTTTGAGAGCAGTCAGCAACAGTTGGGTCCTCACGATTGTAATTGTGGCCATAGGGTAGAAACATAGACCCTGGCGGAGCAGCCAGCAGACAGGAGGAAGTTACATCTAAAGCAAGGCACTGCTCTTCATATTGGAATATTTTCAGACATCAGGAGTCCCATTTAGAATCCCAGAACTTTATTCCGAGTGGGCCTTAGCCCCAGTACCATCAGTAAAGCAAATTGAGAGAGCAGCTACCCGAAAGTAATTCACCGAAGTGTGACCAGTCATTTCTCCTAGTCTGTCAGGGTCATTTATTAGTGTTGCTACCCTTGTGGACCTACATCTTTGTAAAGAGCCTCTAGATGTCTTTTATTACTTTCACCACCACTCCGGGAGTGGGTCAGGTGGTCAGTATTCATTATCATCCCTGCTACCCATTGAGGAAACTGAGGCCCTGCGAGGTTAAGTGTGCTTGCTGCCTGAGGCCATACGGTCAGGTGTTGGGAGAACTAGTGCAGATTTGCCTCCAGACGGAGTTCTGTTAGTTTATTGCTGTGATTTCTCTTCTTTGGAGTGAGAGATGTGTAGTCACTGCAGAAATACATTCTGATGCATACCTTGTCCAGATTTGCTAGGCTTGATTTGGGTCCCACTTTATCCACTTGGTCCTGTTGGGTTTTAATTGTTGGCTTCCAGGAACAGGCCTGCCAGGAAGTAGATTCCCTTTGGGTCATTGTTTTTAGCCCATCCTCCTTTGGGGACATTCTTGGGGGAGCCTTGGGTTACGAGAGATTGCTTTGATATGTTCAAAATTGTGCCTTGTGCCCCACAGCTACAGGTAAAATCAAAAGGCAGATAATTTATGGGAGTGTCAGAGCTGGCCGCTGGCACCTCAGGAGGCCATTAGTATGCCTGTTCAGACCCTCTGTGTCCTTGCAATTGATTCCTCTTTGCATGAGCTTGATTTGGGAAGCTGTAGATCTGTGGGTAGTGATTGGATGTGACAGTCCAAACACTGGTCCCTAAATTAATCCTTTTAATAGTATTCTGGCACCAAGGCGGTGTCTCTCTCTCTCTCTAACCGGGAGGACAGAGTGGGGTGGTTTAGGAGGAAGCCGAGAGACAGAGAGTGTGAGAGAAAGACGCTTTGCTTGGTGCTTATGCCCTGCTCTGCTCTAACGTGTTTTGATTCCAGAGCAGTTGACATCATGACTTTGGGCTTACACATTCTTTTAGCAAACACTGACTCGCACTTACTTGTGCCTGGCTCTGTGCTGGGAATACAGAAATGAATAAGACTTGATCCTTGCCCTTAAGGATTTATGTCTAATTCAGTGTTTTTCAGACTTTTAAAACTCATGCACTTTTACATGAGAAAAACTAATCTTATGCTTTTTTTTAATGCTACTTGAAATTTTAAAATGCATTCAGGGGTCTGACCAAAAACAAGTCAGAAATTATCATGTTGGATATGATTTTTTTAAGCCCTCACTGGAGAACATGCTTATTGATTTTAGAGAGAGAGGAAGGAGTGTCGAGGGGAGGGAGAGAAACATTGATGTGAGAGAGAAACATTAATTGGCTGCCTACCGTATGCACCCCAACTGGGGACTGAACCTGTAATCTAGGTATGTGTCCTGACTGGGGATTGAACGTGCATCCTTTTTTGGTGTAGATTCTCAACCAGTGGGATGATGCCCAGTCAGCTGAGCCACCCACCTAGGGCTCAGACAGGATTTTTTAAACACGTGTGCACACACATACGTCTACACCTGCTGTCTTCCATCCTCACCTCCCTGAAAATGACTGATAGGGGAGAAACAGATAACCGAAAACCTTAACAATATAGGAAGATAAAAGTTATGAAATAGCGATAAACTGCTACTGGATCACACTTAACCTTATGATGAAGTGTCAGAAAAAGCTCCTAAAAGGGGGAGATTTGAGCTGGATTTAGAAGGAGGAGCACTATGTGCCTGGGGAAGTACATTTTAAAACAGAGGAAAGAGCATTTGCCAAGGTCCAGGGAGTTGAGCACGAGCCGGTTGTCACCTTGCCTCCGCCGATGTCTCCGCTCTGCGAGGTGGCAGGGTTTGCTCCTCTGGAACCGGGTTTGAGAGGAGGCCTTGAGTCCCTTGTGACACAGTTGTTTCTATCCAGGGTTCCCCTTCCTGCTTCTCCTTTGTGTACTCAGGGGCGCAATTTGTTATTCTTCTTTAAATATTTTTTAAAAATGTTATGTAAACTAATTTGAATGACTTGGACAAGCCTAATTAATTATTGCTTGTGGTTGAGTTACGTTTAGTTAAAGTCACACCTTACCTCAAAAGAAAAACTGAAGTTGATATGCACTGTTAGTCTTATGGCTGATGGGGGAATCAATCCAATGGGAAAATGTGGGTCCTCAGATGTGGGAGAGGAGAATTGGACCCCCAAAACCTGAGTGCCTCCGAGCCTTAGTTTTCTCATATGTAAAATGGTAATAATGTCACCCATTTAGCTTGATTGTTGAGAGGACCAAATGAGATGAAATATGTAAGTTCCCAATAGTGTGCCCGGCTTGTAGATTTTCAGAAAATGTTTTTCTTTCCTTTTTATCATTGTTGTATTAACAACAATAGTTCTCTTTTACTGACCACTTATTATTGTGCCAGGCACTTTATTATACATTGTGTGACTAAATTGAGCCTGTAAGAGATAGGTGTTATTATAGCTATTATTACAAAGAGGATATGGTGGAGTAAGGATTCGAACCTAAGCTTGGCTAATGCCAGCATTTTTTAAAAGATTTTTTAAATTTATTTTTAGAGAGAGGGGAAGGGAGGGAGAAAGAGAGGAAGAGAAACATTAATGTATAGTTGCCTCTCATGTGGCCTCCACCAGGGACCTGGCCCTGCAACCCAGGCATGTGCCCTGCCTGGTAATTGAACTGACGACCTTTTGGTTTGCAGCCCATGCTTAATCCACTGAGCCACACCAGCCAGGGCTAATACCAGCATTTTGACATCTATGTGACTCCTACTACTTATTTTTATATCAGTTCTCCATCTTGTAAGTAGGGGTGTAGAAGGTTCTGGGGTCAGATGCTGTCTATGAGTGTGGGAAGTGCTTAACAGAGTGAGCACTATACCCTGCCCTTCATCCACTTCTATCCTGTTCATGGTGTGCTAAGAAATAAGCCTTTGCCCCTTCTTGTGTACCATGGGGTTACAACTGACTTGCAGAATTTTATGAAGAGATGTTTCCCTTTGTGGAGTTTGCCCCAGCTAGTGGGTATGGCTGATGGGTTAGCAAATGGCAGGCAAATCATAGTCACTTCTTTTTCTGTGCTGCCTCGATCTGCTGGGACAGGCGGGAGAGTAAACCTCGTGTCCTGTGATGTTGCCACCAGAATTTGGTGTTCTTGAAGGTCTTTAGTGACTTTAGCTCTGCTGATAGTTTTGGATTAGCAGCTGCTTCTGGTGTCGGGCGAGCTTTCCCTAGCTCTGCGTTGGAGCAGAAGCAGCTAGTAGCTACAAGCCAAGGGAGTGACAGGTTATAGAGAAAAGAATGTTTTGTGGAGTTGAGGATTCAGCTTTAGAGTCCTTCTTCCATTCCACGTTGGCACCATCAGGAAGTTGTATAGAGGTTCCAGGGCATGTCAAACTGTTGTTTCAACCTCTACCTTTCAGACCTAGTTTTCAGGCCCTTGGCTTCCACTGTGAGGTTGCATTAAAAGCTTGGGGCACAGGTGATAAGGCTTGTGTTGGGGCCCTGGGTTCTCGTCTTACTCTTCCTCGCCACGTGAGCCTCTCGTGCAGTCTGTTTCCCTTCCAGGGACTCCTTTTCACTGGCTGGCTTGCCTGTGTCGCCAGTTGGGTTTTCTTTCACCTCTGGCAGTCTGATTTTCACAGAAAGTGCTCCGGCAGTAAGGATGCGTTCATTAGATGGAAGATTATGACTTTTGAGGACGTGTAGTTTATTTATATTTTTCCCAGGCCATTTTAGCTGCCTAAGATACAGCCCGTGGTTGAGTGAGTTCCAGACAGGTACCACTTATTCAATGTTGATGCTTCTGTGACTCAGGTGCCTGAGCAGTTGTGGTACTACAGGTCAGGTGAGGACAGGGACTTGCCCCAGGACTGGGAACTGGGGAAGCTGCGCCTGACCTAGGTGTTTCTAGTAATCGGGACTCAGAATCTTCCTCTGGTGCTTTGGAGTTTCTCAGGAATCCCCTGCCTCCCAGTCTGGCTTTAATGGAATGGATTGAATCCAGGGATGTACAAACCCTTATCCTCCCCTCTCCCCCAGATTCCAAGTATATGTGGTTGGAGAGAAGGGGTGGGAGTAGATCGCAGATCCCATATTTCATGATGGGCTTCTCTCTTTCCCATCCCCCCACACTCCCCTGGCCAGTGTATGTGGATATTAAAGGATGCCCCCCTTGCCCTCCCTCCCCCTCTTCAGTAATGGAAGGCTATAAAATGTCTATTTACCCAAGACACCAGAATGACTCCTCTGTGGTTCCACTAATCTGGTGATTTGGTGCTTCTCTGGTCTCTCAGGTAAATACAGATTGAGGCTTTTTATAAAGGCATATTATTTCCCTCATTAAATGTGTGTTTTGGCACATGCGTTATTTACCTGACCGACAGTAATGGCTGCAGAGGAGCCATTGGTGTCTGTTGTGTAAATACTCTGCACGGAGACCATCCTCCAGGGGCTGTGGCTCAGGCCTGTTTCTCCAAATCAGGCTGGCCCCCGAGGCAGTCCCTGTTTACCCCTCCTCTGCCCCTGGGGGGCTGGTCCCTTCGTTTTAAGGAGAGAATCATTCATTTTCCTCCTTTCCATTGGCTGCTTACTACCATTAATTTACTAGGAGAGAGAAAAGAGTATCTGAGAATAAATGTGTATAAGTCTTGGTCTCTGATGAAAGATTTTGTGCAGAAATATGGAGAATCATGAACTGTTTCTTTTGTATTCTGCCCCTCAACTAAATACCAAAAGTCCCGGTTGGTAATATAAGTTTTAGACTTAAACTCTGCACACTTGTGACTGAAGCATAAAGACGTCAGTAGAAAAGAGAAATCCCTGAGATGTCAGAGGCAACAAGGGCAGGTGAAGCTCCACTGCACTGAGGGCAGGGGTGTTTCTCAAGGAGGCGCCAATGAGCAGGAGTGCGGGAGCCAGCTGGGGGCTCGTAGTCCAAAACTCACCGGCCTCCCTGCCTGAAGGAGGCGTGCAGCCCATGTTCCCCTCACCGACCTCTCGGTTTCTTTTTTCTTTTTCTTTTCTCCCTCCCTCCCTGCCACCCTCTCCTCGTTCCTTCGTTTTTCTTTCTTCCTTTTGCTTTTAGAGAGAGGAAGGGAGAGAGACAAACATGGGTGTAGAGAGAAGCATTGATTGGTTGCCTCCCATAGCGCCTGGACCGGGATTGTAGGCACCCAGACTAGGGATCAAACCTGCAACATAGTTCTGTGCCTTAACTGGGAATCAAACCCTCAATCTTTTGGTTACAGGATGATGCTAGAACCAACTGAGCCACACTGGCCAGGGTTCTTTTTTCTTTTATTAAGCCACATTGCATATGGATTAAAAGATAATTTTTAAAAAGTTTGAAATAGTCCAAATTTACATAGAAGTTGGAAGTTCAGTACAAAGAATTGGTTTTAACCATTTGAGAGTTAGGTTGCCAACCTAACGCCCCATCACCCCGAATACTTTGCGTGTTTTTCCTACATGCAAGGACATTTTCCTACCTGACCAAAATGCAACCATTAAAACTAGGAAATTTTGATAATGTTACCTCCATCAGATCCTCACATCCCATCCAGGTTTTGCCAGTTGTCCCAGTAATGATCCAGTTCAGAATTGTGCACTGCATTGAGTTATCGTGACCTTGATACTTTAGAAGATGATAGGCTGTCCCTCAATCAGGGTTTGTCTGATATTTAGGTTAGGCATCTTTAACAGGAATATCACAGAAATTAAACTTTGTTTTTCTCATCGCTTCCTATCATTTGGTGCATGATTTTGATTTACCCCATTATTAATACTGTCCATTTTGTCAGTGGATTAAGGCGATGTCTGCCAGGCTTCCCCATTGTAAACTTGCTCCCTGTAATAATAAGCATTCTGTGAGGAGATACTTTAAAACTATATGAATATCCCATATCAAACTTAAATTTTATTTATTTATTTATTTATTTGTGGGCCCGTGGGTTTCCTTTTTATTCAACACGTTGTAATCTATTAATATTATTTATTTGCCAGTGGGATCCCCTTCAAGCTTACTTCTGCATCCTTTTCATACGTTTTTATCATTGAGCATTTCCTTTCTTTCTGGCACGAGACGTTTCAGGTTCATCTTATCCTTTCCTTGCCACAGCCCTGAAATCAGCCATTTCTCCAAAGAGCTCTGGAGAATGTCATTTAGAAGGTGACCAGGTGCTGTGTGTGCTCATTACTATTGGAATGTTGCTGCTCCCTGGCCCTTCAGCAGGCAGCTAGAAAATATATGTGCGTGTTTTTATATATTTGTGTACGTGTGTGCGCATGCATGTATCCATTCTCAATTGCATCTAGCTTTATTTTTATTTATCTATTTTTAGAGAGAGGGGAAGGGAGAAAGAGAAGGAGAGAAATACCAACTGGTACCTCTTGCATGCCCCCTACTGGGGGCCTGGTCCACAACCCAGGCATATACCTTGACTAAGAATCAAACCAGCGACCCTTTGGTTCACAGGCCGGCACTCGACCCACTGAGCCACACCAACCAGGGCTCTAGATTTATTTTTATATATTATATACCAGAAACTGAGTTCGTGCTTTTACCTTCAATTCTAATCTGACACCATGGATTTTTTCCTTTTCCCATATTTTAACTCTGTCCTCTAATAGTGAGAAACCTTGTTTCTGTTACCCTTAATATGTCCTTTAATAAATTACTCTGTGTGTAAGTAATCTCCATTGTGGTCACCTTTCTTCCCCCTGCTTGGCTGCCTTTTTTACCGTGCCCACGACTCCCTGCATCAGACCCCTCCACCAATGCCCCGTGGATGCCTTCCACACCCCATCCTGCATCCGTATGGATGCCCTCCTCACCTACTTGCACTCTCATACTGGCCTCCAGACCCGTATGCTCCCCCAACTCCAACTGTTGTTGACACCTACCTTCCTCTACTACAACTAATGGCTCTAAAGCCATTAGATTGAATTTTTCAGGAAGGGAAGAGGAAGAGGTGCCCTCTGTTTCTTGGCTTGAGTTGAACTTGATGCTTAGAAGTAAGGGAAGTATAGAACCTAGTGACTGCTGACATATGGAGGCCTGATCTAATATCTGCTCTCAAGACTTTCTGCAAGAGAGGCTATTTGATGTGGGTGAAATTGGGTGAGAAAAGCAAGGCCTGCAGACAAGAAGACCTCTGGCCATCAATATTATCATCTGTGGAAGGGGATGAGACATATAGTATGCTGTATGAGAGGTCTAGAGAATTCTGGGAAGTAGGAGACAATATTAATCTCCGAGGTTGCCTTTTACATTAAGTGGGTTTATAGGTCCAAAATATGGGGGATCCAGGTTTGCCTATGTGGGCATAGCCCAATAAAGTAGTAAATAATAGATCAATAATAGTAAGCTAATATTGACCCATAAATTAGTTGCAAATCCAGTGGCACAAGGAGGAGGTCAGTGTAGCTTCTACCTACTCCACAGCCGTCTTGGACTCTCCCAATAGTAAACTAATACTGAGCCAGACACTGCCCTTAGTGCTTTGTGTGTCCTCTCATTTCAGTCTCACTTACGGAGTAGGAACTACTATTGCCACTTCACAGGTGAGGAGTGAAGAAGATCTGGCCCATGGTGCCATGGCAGATCACCGGTATAGCCAGGATTCAAACCCGGAAGCCCTCCTTAATCATGACACTTAATTGCCTGTAGCATCTGGTACATGGGTTCTGGTTGACTATGTATTACACTTTGTACACTCTGTTTACACGTTGGAGAACATTAAGACTTTAAGAAGTCCTTATTCATGGCCTGATTTCAAGGGGTTAGAGAAGTGTTCCAAAGGCCCTGAGGGACTTCAGGTCCAAACTGGAATGCGTAATGTGAGCAGATGGGCGTTTCCCATCTCGTCAAGGCTGCCATACTGTTCAGGTGTGTTTGATGTGAAGAGTTATTTTGGATTCCAGCTTTCAAAGGGACATTTGCCTTTCCAAGGAATTCCCTAATGAAACTCAAGCCACCTTTTTCTAACCTGGGCTGAGTTTTGGCTGCATTTTGGGGGAGGTTGTGGAGCTATGGTGAAAAATGAGCACTGTGCTAATGCAGGATCCATGAAGAACTTAAAATACTTTTCAGTCTTAGCTCCACTGCATCCATGTGGAGTCTCACTATGGGGATAGGGAAGCGGGGGCGCACACTGACAAATATCCTCATAAATACACAGGCAAGTTATTGTAGCTCATTCACTGGGTCAGGGGACAGCAGGATGAGAAGTGATACTTGGCGTTGTCCCACGTAATGCCTCATTGCCGTTGGGTATGGTCTGGACTTCACAGACTGCTCTCCTCCTCTGCCCCGCGTGAAGGAGAAAGTGCCCATCTGCAGCCTTTCAGGGGCAAGCTTCCAGCTCTGTCAGAATGGGTTTTCAGAGTTGGCGTAAACTATGGCCATTTCTGTACTGGCAGTGAAATCTCTTGTTTGATTTCTAGGGAATTTGAGTATTTGGTATAAAAGAGGGGAAAACACAACATTTCTGCTTTGTTCCTTTTTTTTAAAAGGAAACTTGAGTTATTTAAAACTTAGGCTTTGATTTTTATATTTAGTTAGCCCTCTAAGGAGCAGACATTCTGCAAATTTAAAGGGAAAACTTGAAAAGTCATTTGGATTTTTTTTTTTTTGCACATGTTCACTCAGAAATTTACTAGACTTTTAGAAATGCTCCCATTACTGCCACATCTGGGTTTTCTCTTTTTCTTCCCTATTTAAAAAAGTCCTGCAGTCATTCAAGGCTTCTAGTAGAGAGTGAGTCTAAAGGCAGCAAATGGGAAAGCCTAAGGCAGTTGGCAGCTGTGCTCTGCAGGCATTATTCGTTCTCCCAGGGTGCCACTTACTGGCTTGGGGGCTGGGGAATCGGCGGTATACCGGGAGCAAGCTCCCCCGTGATTGGCTCTGTTTGCTTTCACTTTGGGGAAGGGAGGACAGTGCATGGAGATGTCAAGATACAGACAGGAAACCTAGGAGCAGATGACTCAGAATGGAACTGAGGAGGGACTCTTGGGCGTTTCGCTGTCTGTCTGAGTGTACTTAGCTCCCCGGACTGACTGTTCAAAGGAGTCACCTCATGTTACTTTGAGAACCTTAGCTTTAATCTTAACTGTCACCACCTGAGAAGTGAGCACAGAATTTTTCTCTCTTTTAAACTTTAGAGCTCCATTTAAAGATGAAGGCTAGCATTGCATGTTGTTTTGAGAATGAAGGGGGAGATGCCAGGCTGTCATAATGCTGCAGGGGCCAGTATTAGGGTCTTGAACTTCAGTAATAAATACTGCGATTTAGAAAAGGGGCCCAGAAACAAACTGGGGAGTGGTTCATGTTGTGTGACTATTCCTGAAAACTAGATAGAACAGGGCCACCGTGGGAGGGGAGTAACCCAGGCTCTCTGTTTTTTGTTTTGTTTTGTTTTGTTTTTAAATTTTCCTCCCCTAAGTTTTAGATGCTTCTGGATGTTCAATGCTAGCACCTTTGCAGACTGGAGCAGCTCGATTTTCTTCATATTTACTTTCAAGAGCAAGAAAAGTGCTGGGCTCCCACTTATTTTCTCCCTGTGGTGTTCCGGAGTTCTGCTCCATATCCACCAGAAAGCTGGCGGCCCACGGCTTTGGCGCATCCATGGCGGCAATGGTGTCCTTCCCTCCCCAGAGGTATCACTACTTTTTAGTGCTGGACTTTGAGGCCACGTGCGACAAGCCACAGATTCAACCTCAGGTAACTGTTGCATCATTGCTTCAGAAAAGGCGGGGTGGTAAGGAGGGAGGGAGGACAGTCTTGCTTCCTGGGACCCAGAAGAACTTTCTTATGTCTTCCTGGCTCTTAGCTACTCATCTGGAGTTCCTGCCTAGGGAGCAGGACCTGGTTCAGGCATGCTAGTGTAAGGTAGACCTGAGAAGTCTCTGGAGAGAATGGGGCACATTGTTTCTCTCTGGCCTCAGCCTTTGGAAATCAAAATATTTCCTTTCGTCCCACCCTTCCTCTCTCCTTTTCCTTCCCTCTTTCCTTATTCTGCTATTGCTATTGTGGTCAGCCTCCAAGATGGTCTCCCTCTCATGCCCTTAGTAGTTCCCCTCCCATATTGAATCGGAGCTAGCCCTGTATAACCAATACAGTATAGTGTAAGAGACATTCTGAGGCTAAGTCAAAAGCATGGCAGTCCACCTGCTCTTTTGAGTCACTTGTTCTGGAAGAAGCCAGCCACCATGCTATGAGCACTTTGAAACAGCCCTGTGGAGAGGCACATGTGCATAGGAGCTGAAGCTCTTAGCTGAAAGCCAGTACCAACTTGCCAGTCATGTTTTTTGGTGCTGTCTTGGCAATGGATCTTCCAGTCCCAGTCAAGCCTTTAGATAACTCCAGCCCCTGAGGACATCTTACTTCACCCACGGGAAAGACCCTGAGCCAGACTGGCCAACTGGGCCACTCCTGAATTCCTGGCTTACAGAAACTGAGAGATAACAAATGATTATTGGTGTTTTATGCCACTAAGTTTTGGGATGATTTGTTATGCAATATTAGATAACCTGAACAAGTACCATTGTTGGTCTGTTGGAAAGGAACATTTTTTTGCTTGTTTTTTTTTTTCCTTAGTCACCAACTATATTCAGAGCCCTTTTATGGTACTGCTGCTAGGAATCTTGGATTAGCAGCAGAGGGGCGCCTATGCTAGGTGACCTCAGAGTGCTTGGTGTTTGCTTTGGAGAAATGATTGGGAGCTGATATGGCAGTCCGTTGTTGTGTGGGGACCTTGGGTATGCCCGGCTCTAGGGCCATAACTCTTCCCTGTGGGTCTGGGTTGTCAGGTGTGTAATTCTGGAATGCACAAACATGTTGGTCTGGGCATGGTCACGGGGAGGGAGAAAACAGGACTGTGGCATCAGGCACGTGGGAGACAAGGATATTTGGAGATAAACAGGGTTCATTTCTCACGATTGATTTTTTCCAGGAAGATGTTCTTTCTTTAGAATAGTAGATTGTTATTCATAAAGCAGACACCATGGTCCCTTTTCCTTCCCCTTTCTTCTCTTTCCTGTTCTCCTTTAAAGTAGCAGTCTGCCTCTGAGGCATTGGAATCAGGCCTGCTGAGGTTTGGGAAGACAGGAGCAGATTGAGGGGCATGTCCTAGGCACGGAAGTTTGTGTAAAAGGGAACACAGCTCGGGTGCTACCTGAACCATGTTTACGTTCTCGGCCCAGGCTGTAGGGTCTTCTCTGTCTCCCAGAACTACTGGCGATCCTATGATGGGTGTGCCTGGGTGGTGGGTAGGAATTTTGGTTATGTAGATTCTCTTAGCTGGGAATCAGGGATTTATTTCCTAATATACCACATTATTTCCCTTACTGGTATACAGTTTGAAATCCAACACATCCCTTTTGATGTGTTGCTGAGAATCTGAACTTCAGGATTGCTTGGCACCTCCCTTATGGCCTTTCCTGCTTTTTGCCTCCTGGCACACGCCTTCGTATATTTGTTTCTGAACTTTCAGTTCCAGTATGAGCTCAGATAATTGTGTAGCTCTCTTCTCTTGTTTTGCAGAGGGTCCTACCAATGTTGCTGAAGGCGAAGCCTGATTCTTGTCTCAGTTTGGTCTGTCAGTATCACCTTTCATCTCTCTTTCAAGGTCATTGGTTTATTTATTTATTTATTGCAATGTTGAAGACGTAATGCAGTACAGATTTATATCACTTGTGTCACCAACTTCCTTTCTAGACTTAGGCACCAAGGTCTTTCAGACTTAGGCAGTGGTGGGGCTTCATGCTGTTTACTAGGATCTGGCCTGATTAAAGATTATCTGCAGAATCAATGAACCCTGATGATGTGATTCCAAGGGCACTTAAGGAATTGGCTGCCCTGGTTCATTATTAGGAAAGCATTAGCTGCTGCTTTAGAGAACTCGGGAAGAAGCATTTGCTGTCTTGCTTATCTTTATAAGGGGAATACGAATGATCTTGGAAATTATAGACCCGTTAGTTTACTGTGATTCCAGAGAAGATACTTGACCTGATCGTCAGATAATCAATCAACAAACAGCTAGAAGAGCATAGGGTACTAAGTAATAACTTACATGGGTTTGTGAAGAAGAGCAAATCCTGTCAGATCAATCTAACTTCTTGCTGTGACATAGTGATGGATTTGAGTGGATCTAGGGCAAGTGATGAATGTAATGCATCTCTACTTCATTAAGCCTCTACAATGCTGTGATCAACAGGTAGGAAAGTGAATTTGGGGCCAGGCAGCTCTGCTGGACTACCCATTGAACCGGTCTCGGGAAAGGGATGTGTAGCTCAGAAGAGACTTGAGACCTGTTGTTAGTGGCAGCGTAAAGCCCCTCAACCCCTTCTGCTTAAAAAAAAAAATCTTCCCTGAAGTTTTTGGGTAGCAAGATCCTGAAAGGATTCAGGGAAAGTTTGGAAGGTGGACTAGAGAACCTGTGAGTCCCAGATTGGACAGCATCCTTCCACTGAGGTCCTCATAGTTCAGGTTCTCCTTAGGGCCTCTGCTATTTTGGTCTTCTGGTCAACAAGGACAGTGGAGAAATTAGAAAAGCTCAGGATAAGAGGAACAGAAATCATTAGGAGGACAAAAATAAGACTTAGGAAGAAAAGAAATTGAATGTGGTTTTAGCAACTGATTCTCATCCAGACTAAATAAATTCATCATGTGGGAAGTCATTGTTCCAAGGAATATGATAACAACTTGCTCTTTGTTTTAATAAGGACAAAAAGAAAGGAATTTAGATGGAATCAGAAAAGAATGAGATGTGGGATGAACTTCTGAAGAGACGGTGAAAGAACTAGAAAATGGTGTGCCAGTTAGACCAGACTGCCCTAGCGCGCTCTCTGAATGGCTTGGGAGTTGTCCACTTGACAGAGAGACGGTGGGCAGGTCTGCGTGGCTCCTGGAACTGGCTCGAGCTGGGAAGGAGAACCACCCTGCTCCCCTCGTGCCTGGCTCCCAGAAGCTTTCAGGACTTAGGGCCTCTGCAGAGTACACTTCTGATTCTTATGGGAGTGTGCCGTACCCCTCACTATGTAGGGGCAGAAACAAATTCTGGGCCACGGCCTATCTGGAGGCTTGGCATTGGGTTCATTCTCTCGTCTGCCTCTGGTTCTCAGAAGTCCCTGAGCCACCCTATTGGGACTGTCCTAAAGACACACCGCTGTGAAAACTAACAGGTGTGAGCTCTGCTGTACGTGGGTCAGTAACGGTATTGGTTGTAAACATGGCAAAATGTGATATTTTACCATCACATTTACCATTTGTCATCATTTTTGCTGTTTATTTTTGTACTCTGTTTAGCTAGGTGAAACAGGAATGGTCGGTTTGCCAGTAACAGGCTTCCACTTTCTGTTTTTTGCACTCATTTCGTTTCACATGTTTTGATTCAGATGAACATAATAGGTATTGGTTGAATATGAGACTGTTTTTCCATTTGAAAACATTTTTTCACTCTAATTTTAATTTAGGTAGTTTAAAATGCTTTGTAGACTCTAAATTTGAGGAACACGATTCCTTTCTTGCTTTAGGAATTGTTTCCTGGTGTGGAGGGAGGTTTTTATATGGCTTCTGGGAATTGTGGCTCCTTCATCCTGCTGGCAGAGGGCACACTGCTCATTTTGGTGTGTGCATCCGGTGGTGGTGGTGACCCCGGGCCCAGGAAGCAGCCGGAAAGCTTGGTGGACCCTCAGTTGTGCGTCTTTAACCCGGGGGCAGTGGTCTCAACACCTCAGTGTTCAAAAAAGAGCACAGCAAATGTCACTGGGGAAAGCTGCCTGCCCTCCCTCCCCGACTTTCCCCTGGCCGCCCTGCAGGCTCCCTGGTACAGTGTTTTTCTCACTGCCCTAGAGCAGCGCGGCTGACTGTTGTCCTTCCGGTCTGTATTCAAGGGCTCGAGGACCCGTGACTTTGGAGAAAGATGACTTTTGGGGTTGGGGTTTTTCTCGTGTTTGGTCTTTGTCCACAGGGTTTTTTTTTTTTAAAGGAAACCTTAAAGAGACTCCATCTGCATTTTGAGTTAGAACTGTGAGCAAAGGAGTTTCTTTTTTATAGAAAACTGTCCAGATGCTAGGTTATTTTGGGAGGGTAGGGTGAGAGAGGATGGTGACATGAGAAGGAATTATATAGAAGAGAGGCATTTGGGGAATTTCAGTATGACTTAGAGCTGGCACATCATTATTAGTCCTTTGTGAAAGAGACATTTTGGAAAACTTTATGAGAGAGACATTAAAAAAAAAACTTTATAGAAAATTGGTTAAGATCCCTGCAAATGAAACTATATGGATTCCCTTCACCTCCATTCAAGGCTGAAAAGCAGGATCCCCCTACTTCATAACCCCCACCCAATGCACACATAGTGTTCTTGGTCCGTGTTTAGCTTCTCCTTCTCCCCACTCATGTGATTCCTGCACACACCCAGTGAATGGAAAGCAGTTTCCTAGAGAAAGGACCCACCCCACCCTCCCCACTCACTTGTCCTGGCTGTAGCTCCTCCAAATGGGAGGGGTCAGGCCAAGCTTTTGAGCAGGAGAGCCCAGTTGTTGGGTCGTGGTCTGTCTGGCTGTGGCCCCAGTCAGCCTGTACTTTTTTCTGTACAGACAGGCGAAGGCGCTGATGCTATTCTTCTAAACTGGGAAATGAAATGTAAAACCGACGTTAATGTAACATTATGGTTGAGATTAAATGCACCAAAATCAGGAAATTCAAAGTTATGCTTCCCACAGCAACTATAACTCAGCCTCATCTGGCGTGTGTAGTATTTTGTGTTAGTGCGGATGGTGTTATATGTTGAGACATTAAAGTTAACACCATAAGCAGAGCACAAAATGCTTGAGGGGGCTGAGTTATGATGACTGTGTGAGCCGTAAGTGTTCTTGCACAGGCTCCTGACTCCTGGAATAATTTTCCCCCTGCCCATCAGACCAGTTATTGCCTTTCTTTTTAGTTATATCTCTGCTTTAATACCTCTCTTCTTTCAGGGTCACTATAAATGAATTCCTCTATTGGTGGCCAGTGATGGCGGTGGGAATGGGGCAGCTCACTGGGCCCTTTTGTCCTTTTCATTGCTGCTTTCATAAATGTGGTGCTTCCTCCTCCCCTCCACCTGCTGTTTCCTGGTGGTCCCTCGTGGGGACGGCCCTCTCCCTGATTATCCCTGTGACTCCTCACGACTGCTCCCTGAAAGGGAACAAGCATTTGCTCTCTCTGCATCTTCGTTCTGTTGTGACTTCACCTGAAAGCCGAAGGCCCCTTCTTTATGTGGAGCACACACAGTAATGGGGAAGCAAAATATACATCTCAGGGTATGGAGAACTGATGCATGGTTGTGTTACAGGATCGAAGTGGGTTTATTTGCTCTATTCAGACAGCTTCTCTACCCTCTACCTTTAAGTTGTCATGGTGTGTAGTTAGTCTATGGAGTTGCCTAGGGGTGGGGCCAGGAACTTTCCTTGGGGAGCACTGGGTTACTAGTAACAAAATCATGACATAATTTAGTACAAATCAGGAAGTATTCTCTCCCTTCCTGCCAGCCTCTTATTATCCTGGTGGCCTCCCCAAGGCTGAGACAGCTGTTGGAATGCTGATTTTGTTAGACACTGGGCTAAGGTTGGTGATGGGGAAGAGCTCTAAAGAATAGGGCCATTGAATAGGATGAATGAAGTCAGGAACTGTAAACTAAGGGCAGCACTGAGCTGCCCTTTAAGGTTTTTATTGGAGGTGACCATACCAGAAATGGGCAAAGGAATGGGGAAGACCTTATTGTAACTGCCTTAGAAGCAGTGAAAAGGCTTTTTTTTTTTTAAATTCTTTGGATAGCAACTTCAAGCTCAGTGTTAGATACTGGGGATATAAAGACAAATAGAAAATGGTCCCTACCCTCAAGGACCTCATACTTGAAGAAAGTAGATACCATTTAGCAATGTAACCACTATCACGAAGGTAAGTGCCTGGTACAGAGGGGCACAAAGGAGGGGACTGATCAGCCCTGCTTGCAGTTTAGGGAAGGGTCACATAGGTTTCCTGGTAAGAGAAACCCAGGAGACCGGAGAGGGCCAAGTAGGTCTGAGCCTTCTCAGGACCGTTGGAGAAGGTGCTCAGAGTTACCTGGGAGGAATTGAGCTCAGTTTGAAAAAATGGAACTAAGTTGCGTGCTTGTTTGTGGGAATATTGAAAATGAGGACGAGGGAAGATGAAGACTCAGAACCTGGCAGATATTTCACCATTGAGTTGGTAGGTTTATCTGTATCAGTGACGTGGTATTTCTCACACTCAAGCTAGAAGGTCTTATTGGGATGCTATGAGTGAGATTACAAAGGTTTGAAAAGGTTTAAGAATTTTAGCCAATAAAGTGTGAGCAGAAAGGGTGAAGGTCAGTGTCGAAATATCTGAGCTGAGGCCTCGAGGCATCTTCACGGAGGGCTGGCTCATCTGCTGCCTCTGCTGCCTTTCAGCGGTGGGTTAGGCTGCTGCGTCTCTCTGGAGAGAGGCAAGGGCTGGAGAATGACATGACACCCCACCCCCACCTCCAAAAATACTGGCAGTTTGGATCTGGATCTGCTAGGCGACCCTTGGGAAGACCCACCTTCCATAGATCAGGGAGGTTTATACCCTTCAAACAGATAAACGGTTGGGAAGGAAGGATTAATGAAGAGGCAGGAGGCCTGGGTAATAAGGGAAGATTTGCTACAGCAGAGATGACCCGGAAGGCGAGGAGCGGGTGGGGGTCAACCTCTCCCTCTGAGCAGTAGCAACAGGTATACAGCCTTGGAGAGAAAACCAGGTCAGGAAGGGATAATGGAGAAGTGAATTCCAGAGGAGTAGTTAGGCTAAGCCCACAGGCTTCATTTTTTTCCTGCGCTCCATCCTGTCTTGTTTATTTTTTCTCCCGATATTGATTACATTTCTTACATTGTAGACTGATCTCAGTTGTTTGACATGAGGAAACTGATGTTAGCAAATGCTTTCTCCATCTTGGTGTCTTGTTTGGGGAAAGGATCCTGCATCATTTTAATTAAGATGCCGTTGGGATGATTATATTTTATTCTGTTATCTTGGGTTCATGATACTTAAAAAGTTCCCACAGTCATACATTTATGTGGTGTTTTGAACTTTAGCTGTGAAAATTGAGCTATAGCATAAAAGCCTGAAGTAAGAGTATTTCCAGATTGACATGAGCCCCAAAGGCTGGCAGGTCTGCAGCAGAAGGGCGAGCTGGCTGGGACAGGGAGAGAAGGGTTTGTGCATACTGAGTGCTACCACAAGAAGAGCCCTGTTAGGTGCTGAGAGAATCAGAAAGGAGTCAAGTAGACCCTGGAGGGAGAGACAGACAACAGAGAAGCTTTAAACCTGAAGTAGAGGTACCTTGGGGTGGGCTGCAGTTTTGGTCCGATCCCTGTGTGTAGTGGGGGATCTTGGTCTGTGGGCAGCACAGCAGACCTATTATGTGTGCTGTGGTCATTGTCTAGTCCTGGGGAGGTCCTTCTAGCCAAGGTCTGGTCTGAAGGCTAAATGCTGGCAGAGATTCTTGTTTGGAGATGCCGAAGTTGCTGAAAGGAAAGAGCATGCAGGGTCCACAGTGAGGTTGGGGCAAAGTTGGTTAGCTAGAATAGGAACTGTGAACACACTGTTGAGCTCATAGCTCGTATGGATACTGGTGGGCTCCTGGGAGTCAGTAGTGCTTAGAGATTTGGTAAGGAGTGGAGTGTGGAACCTGGGGTGGTTGTAAATGGGATGCTCTGAGCTGAAAGTCCGTATCAGGGAGAACTGATACAGGTGAGTTCTTTAGTGGTGATGTAGGTGGTTAGTCCTCTAGGATCTGTTTGATGAACTGTTTGGCCATTGGCCTGTGGGAGGTAGGTGGTGATGATTAGGTGAATAGGATGTTAACTGGCTAGCAAGCTTGGAATCTTCCTCTCCAAAAGCATGATGCAGACTGAGAGCCATGGGTTGAGAGTGTAGTGTTGGAAATGGGATCCAGGGACAACCTGCATTTTCCATAGTTTTTTTCCACCACTAGAAGCATTTGAATGAAAAGCCGCCTGATCAACTCAAAGGAACTGGTAGTTGGGGATGGAGGACTAAGGGACTAATGAATGGGATGAAACTTGCCATTGTGATAAGGTCTACTCGCACATGACTAGAGACACAATGCTGGGGTGGTCCTTAAAGGAAGTCCATGACATGTGGAATGTGGTGGTTGGTGATGTTGGTGAGGAGCCCCCAACTTGGTGCCTCAGGATACTGCTCAAACTTGAGAAAGCATCAGAATCACCTGGAGGGCTTGTTAAAACACAGATTGCTGGCCCCACCCCCTGGGTTTCTGATTCAGAAAGTCTGGGATGGAGGCCAGGTGTGTTCATTAAGTTCTCAGTTCGGAGATGCTGCCTGTGAGGGAGGATATGCTGAGAACACTGCCTTAGCTTTCTCCTCCATAGAATAGGGTAGTAATTCCTGCCTGCTTCACAGAGATGTGGGATCAGATGAGTCAGTGTGTGAGAAGGCATTCAGCACATTGTAGGCAGGATGTCAGTCTGTGTATTGCTTGCTTACATGCCAGTGATTTTCAAAATCTGCTATCATGCTAGCACAACCGTGTCCCTGTCCCAGCATCTGGGTGTCAGATGTGGACAGGGAATCGGTGAAGCATCCCGTGGGGATGCAGGCTTCTGTGACAAGACCAGGAGCCCCTGGAGCTCTGGATGGGGTTACTGAACAAGGCCTCCTGAAGCCCAGCCAGCCTCTCTGGGTTCTTACCCAAGTTGCCTGATCAGAACCCTCTGCCTGTCTGCGTGGATCTGGGCCTGGCTTGATCACCTGTCACTTACCCCACATCTTCATCCCTAGCTGGTGGATCTTTAGTACAGTTTTTGCATTGACTGGAAAAATGGTCTTTGTCTAACTAAGCCTCCAATTCATCTTGTAATCTCAAGAATGTTGCATGATTTTTCCCCACCTTGTTGGGTGGTTAACTGAACAGGCTTTGGCTGCGTATGCCCAAGTCCCAGAATGTGAGACCTGGACCTTCATAGTGAGGGGAGCTGGGCAGACTTTGTTCAAATGAGAGGCGACATAGCATAGTGGTTCAGGGTATGGACTCCAGTATTGGTCTGTCTGGATTTGAGGCTCGTCTCCACCGCTTACTTGCAGTGTGGCATGCCTTGGACAAGTCACTGGTGCCCTTCATGCATCAGTTGCCTCATTGGCAAAATAGGGTTAACAGTAGTACCAATCTTACAGGACCGTTGGGAGGATAAATGTAAGTGCTTAGGATAGTGCCTCCCTGTAACGGCTGTATGTGTTCACTCTTATTAGTAGAATTACTACTACTACTGTATTCTGACTCATGGCCTCATAGTAAACTATTGGGGTACAGCAGGTAAATGAGAGGCAGGCCTCAATTCTCCAGGAAGCATAGAGAGAGCCTGCAGGCCCTCTATCAACATAGCGGACAGAGTCAGACACCACACAGAGAGATTTTTTCCCTCCAGAGGAATGGTAAGTTGGACTTGGCACTGCTCCCATGCCCTCCCTTAGTGCTGCCTCCAGGGCGCCTCGCCTACACATAACCTGAGATTTGCTTCAATTAATTCCATGACAAATATATGTACACAGGTAGCTACAAAGAAATCATTTGGTGGTTTGTTGCCTTGAAGCGTTGGCTTCATAGAGGCCACTAATATCTGAAGTCATTACTATTGAATATCTAAAAATGTTTGAACTGAGGCTGATCCGGAGTCTTGTGCACACCCCTGGGTGAGCACACGGTTTCTAAGACTTTTGGTCTCTTTTATTTATTGATATTAAATATATGTTTTTAAATTCAGATTTCTGTAAATTATAATTCACTGTTCCCTGCCCCCAACAAAGAATAGTGTTATTCATTTACAGCCTCATTTCTACATTTTAATTGCTTTGGAGTCTATGGGGATGGGTGAAGGGGGACATGTAGGTGAAAAATCAGCCCTTTAAAGCTACAATATTTTTTACCTTTCCTTGTCCTGAAACTTCTAGTATCAGCTCTCATCTGTCAAAGTGTAAATCAGCAATTAAAACCCAAACAGCCAAATGCCAAAGATGACCTGAAGCACAAAGCAACTGACAAACAAGTCCGGACAAATCGACGGGTAATTTATAAGCTTTGCCCTAAAATCTAATTATTTGGCAATTCGAATTTGCAGCCAGCCAGGGCTCGGCAATAAATTTAACCCGCCATAAATTATTTAGGAGCAGGCTGTGGTGTAAATCAAAACCACGAGTGTTTGTTTAAGAAATAAGCTCCTTGTGCATAAAATGTCTTTTTTTTCCCCCAAGGAAGAAACTGTTAAGCAAAGCATGCCCCATTCGCTGCCCAGCGCAGCTCTCACCTCTCCCTCCTAACTTCCCCTTTTCACTGTGGCCCGGAAGCTCCTGATCCCTCGGAGAAAGAACCTGCCATTTATGGGACTTCTTTCCAAAAACCAAATATTTGGATAAAGCCCATGTTTTTGCCAAGTACTACTTTTTCTGCCTTATGGTATGATGTTGCTTTTGGATTTTATCAAAACTTTCTATGCAGGGGGACACATGTTTAAAACTTTCTATGCAGTTGTTACTGTCTGTAAATTGAGGGAATGCCAGTTCCTAGGTTGGGAGGGGAAAGCCATGAAAAATCCGCTCATTCCCTTGTTTCAGACAGGACCATAGAGCCATCCGCTTAGGCAAAGGGGAATTTGTGCTTTGGGGAAAAGTCTGTAGTTTGGTACACTATTTATTAAACCCTTGGTCCCATTGTCAGAGAATCTCAAGGCTAAACTAAGTCCTTCCTGCTTAAAATCCTTTTGTTGTTCTATCTTCAGATATAATCTTATCACTGTAAATACTTCAGTTGGAGGGAGTTGGAATACCTTGTAAACAACCTGTACATTTATTTCTTGTAATCTACTGACTGCGGGTGTGAAATTTCATTTGAAATGCTGCTGCAGCTTTGTCCTCAGTTTGTCAGGAAAATCTCTGGCCCTCCTAGTTGAGCAATTAGAAAGCGGCTACATTTAGAAGCCCTTGTTCCAACTTACACCTCTGCTCATTTAAAAATGTAAAAGAATATTTACCTGATGCTTCCTTTTTATCTTTCTGTCTTTCCTCCATTTAAAAAGAAAGATTCGCAGCTGGCATTTTATTGAGGGAGACAGCAGATGCGGTTAGTTTAGAAACAGAGATACTTTGAAAAACCCAACTTCTAAGGCTTCGACCTTAGTTTCAAGTTGTGGCCGATTCCCATCCATCGTCAGCCTTTTGGGTTTTTGGTGCTCTACTCTTCGACAACCTAGCGCTGCATACAACTTGAGAATGGTGTAGGGTGACCAACTGTCCCACTTGTAGCCCTAAAAGTCCTTTGTTCCAGGAAACCCTTGGTCTGTGCAAACAGAAAACTGGGGCACTGTTGAGGAAGGATGAGAAACCACTTAAAGATGTAAAGCAGGGGATCTGGTAGAAAGGGCTTTGGAGTGTTCCATGTCTGGATTTGAATTCTAGTTTACTGTCTTTGCCAGCTTAGGTAGATCACTTCACCTCTCTGGTCCCGTGGAGAGCTCTGCCAGAGCAGAGTGTTATCTGTTGGAGCCTGTGCTTGGCTTCTGTCTTGCCATTTATCATCCTTTTCATATGATTACTCACCAAAAGTGGAGAGAGTGAAGTCTGCCAGAATGGAACCAGGTGCTGGAGATGCAAACCGGAGGCTCCTGGTTCCTGCCCTCCGGAGCTGAGAGCACAGCGCCATCTGCGTCCCTGCACCCATAGTGGTGTCGGCTCCAAAGCAATCCTCTAGGACTTTCTGCCTGGAGAGTTCACATTTATTGCTCTGGTAACTTGAAGTGGTTGCTCTTCCTAAGGGATAGACTGAGCTCCTCAAAGACAGCCTTTCAGACTAAAAGAATCAGATTTTTCTTGACTCTTCAGATTTTCAGAGCTGCTAATCCTACTTTTTTAAAGTCTCATTTTCCCCATTTGGAGTTCCAGCTCCATTCCTTACTAGCAGTATAACCTTGTGCAAATGACAGCTTCTTTTTAGGCCTTAGTGTATTTGTAAAATGGGATAATAATGGTTCTCACCTCATGAGTTGTTAGGAGGAGTCAGTGAGATCATTGTATGTAGCAGAGCATCTGACACATAGTAAACAATAGATGGAAGGAATGGAACGATTCCATTTTCCGCATGACCCTGTGGATGTTGGGTCCAGCCTTTCTCTACCCCTTGCTGAGACTCTAGGCACCTCATACAGAGGAGCCACATCTCCTTGTATTAATCTGTGCACCCCTAGCAGCCCCTGCCTGGTAAGTAGTATTGGTCCATGACCTCAAGATGACGGTGATAATGATGATAGGACCTATCTTCCAGGATTAATAAGGGTAAAATAAAAATATTTCAAAGCACACTGTAAACTGAAAAGCCTAACACTTGGGATGCTCCTCCACTAAGATATTTATCATAGTGTGTTGTTCAGTATTCGCTCACGTATCGTTACTGGTCAGCAGTCTGCGGGCACCCCCCACAGCGAGTCCACATCATAACCCTAAATCCCACCCCAGCACCTGTATGCTGCCCTGCACACAGTAGGGCACCGGTGGTTTAATTGAATGCAGATGACATACAAGTGTAAGGAACTGTGAAAGTATTAACAGAGGAAGCAAAGAAGGCTGGTAAATACAAACTGGTTCTTTCCTTTATGGTGCTACCTGTTTAAAGGCATACACTGAACTATTCCTTAAAAAAAAAACCCCAAAACCCAAAACTTCTTTCATCATTCTAAGGGAATGATGAAATTGGAGGAGGGAAAAGGAAAAAGAGTGAGAATAAGTTTCATTATTGAAGCAACTGCCCCTAGAAGCTGGCTCTTAACCACATCTTCATAAGCTCTTGAAATTAATGTGCTCAACCTATACCTCTGGGTGCCCTCTCCGAGTTACCCCTCGTTTCTCATGGACCTGAGGCTTGGCTGTTCCTCCTCTCTGGGAGGGCGATGGTGAATATGAGAGCTTAGGTTGGCTGCATTTCCCCAGGGATGAGAAGCCAGCAGCAGGGAGGTTCGAAGATGGAGCTGCAGTGTGGAAACCCGCAGGCCGTTTCCAGAGAATCTATTGGGGATGCTAACTTGGTGCCAGTCAGAGCAGGGGCTGAAGCGCTTACTATTTTATAATAAATACTAATGAAATTCTAGATCCATAATAACATTTCGGATATCTAAAACAAACCATGTGCTTGCAAAAAAGTGGAAAGAGATCAACTTTAAGTCATAAATTCTTGGTAATAGAGGTTTTTTTTCTATTTGTGTTTGATAGATATTTTTGTTTCCAGAGGAATGTCAACTCCTAATTTCATAATGTATCATGGGCTTAAGAAAATTGAATTTAATAAAAGCCAGAGATGAATGGCATCCTTAAAGGTCCCAACACTTGTCTTTATTAGCAGGACAAACTGCAGGTCTCCAAACACTGCTTCTCTCGAAATGAAAGTTTAAATGAAAAGTACAGTTGTGTCACAGGTTAAATTTCATTGTGGGCCCAGCTAACATTGTTAGTGAGGAGCTGGCTGTATTTGTTTCCTGAGACACCAGGGCAGCCAAACTCACCAGGCTCTGGAGCTCTTTCTGTTGGGAAGTTTTGTTGTTGTTGTTGTTTGTTTGTTTGTTTTTGCTTAATGGGAGAGGAAGGGCACATCCGAAATTAAGGAGTCAGATAAGCCTGACTCAGGTGAGCCCCACCTCAGAGTTAGCTCTTGGAGATCTTGGCGATCTGATTTTAAGGGGGACCAATATGCGTTTTGTGTGTGTGTACCTTAATTTTGTTTTCAGCACAACACTCTCTTCCACTTGGCCGGTTTTGTGGTGTATGGCCAGTGAGAGGCCCAGGGAATTGAGGAACGTGTTGAGAGGAGAAGCATCACCCAGTCTAAACAGCAGCCTGGGCCTCTTCTCCGTTCCCCCTCTGCTCCAGCCTTGCAGCCTCTCTGCCCTTCCTGTTTTGGGGGGCTCCTGGCAGCTTCCCCATCTTTGGGGATCACCCCAAGGAGACCAGGCAACCAGAACCTTTGAATTGCTCCATCATGAAATCTGATCGTCTTGGTTTGGTCTTCGGTCCTGCTGTAATTTGCCAGATAAAAATAGATGCTTTAACAATAAGTTTGATGGTGGGTGTGTGTAGGAGAAAGGGTGCCTAGCTGCCCCTGGGTAACAGGACGTTGGCCCTTTCTCCCGCCTTTCCACGTGCCTGTTTCTTACATGTTGTCAGGTGCAGAACAGCTTCCCTGTTGCTTCTCCCGGCTGTCCCTGGGGAGAACTGGTTTGCCTTGATTTTAGTGGTACTAGAAAGGTCCTCTCCAGAATGGGGGCCCTGGGAGAGGGCTGTGGCTGGAACTGACTGCTGGGACCGTTGATTGGGCAGAGCCCCCCTTTTCTCTTTCTCTCTCTCACTCTGCAGTGGAGGCCTTTTCCACATGCTAATTTTACTCGGAGGATTTTGCTTTTATTTATTTTTTTTATTATTTCCTATTTGTCTCTTCCAGATGTTTTCAGGCAGTTTTTTTGTGTGTGTGTTGTAAACTAATTCCATTCATGTTTTAAAAATTTATGAAAGCGCTAATAAAAATGTCAAAGTAGTAAAAATGTTAGCTTTTCCTCTGCTTTGATTAAATTTCGCAAACTGTTTTTGAATATTAAAAAGCAATAATTTTTTTTATTCTCTCTGCTCGTTTCCCCTCTTCTCTCTGGTGCAAGTGTGCTCTCCCCTGCCCTCTCCTCCTGTGCCAGCCCCCCCTCCCCACCCGCCGTGCGTCCCTCCCTTCCCGGGAGCGACGTGTGAGGCTTGCTGCACAGCCAGCCTTCTGCAAGCCTGTTTGCACACCAGGACCTTGGTGCTGTGCATCTCTATTAAATAACGGAGACAAATTAATCTTAGAGACACCAAACAAATTGTCACTCCTCCTCCTTCTCTTCCATTACGTTCCAGTGGACTGGGAAGGGCTGGTTAAGCGATTTGGGGTGGGGGAGCTGGTGGTAGCGGGGACAGCTTACTGCCTGAAAGAAAGGTGGGAGGCAGTAGCTCCTATTACTCTTGCTCAGTTTTCTCCTCTTTAGTATCCCCTTTGGCTTTATTTATTATGTATCTTTTTTTTGGTGGGGGTAAAAACTAATGAAGAAACTCAGCTGTGTTTAAACTTCATGTCCAGGAAGCTGTGCCCTGGTCTGATGGCCAGTTGTCTGTATGGCTGGAGACCCAGGACCCTCCCAGGGCTGGGGAAGGAGGGGCCGACGTTTAGTGGCTCGATTGAGCCAGCCTCTGGTAGAGAGGCACTTGGGGAAACTGGGGCAGGGTGTACTACTGTCTTACTTCTCCTTTCTAGGCCATGGGGTGGGGCCTGTGCATCGTCCCTGGAACCTGTGAGAATGTTCACAGTGGGCGGGTTGGGGCTATGACTGAGTTAGCACCATCCCACTGAGTCTGGGTTTGGCCTGGCAGGAAGTAATGAGTTCAAAACACTCCTTCATTCCTGACTCTCAGAGTTACTATTTGAAATGGTTGATTTTAAAAAAACTAAAATAAACAATAAAAATTTTATTTTTTTCTCGTCTTTGTCTTTGCTATTCCAGGAGATCATTGAGTTCCCCATCCTGAAGCTAAATGGCCGGACCATGGAGATTGAGTCTACCTTTCACATGTATGTCCAGCCTGTAATCCATCCACAGCTTACTCCCTTCTGCACAGAGGTAAGGGCCCTGGAACTGGGCAGCAAGGGCTATTGGGGCAGGAGCTTTTGGATCATTGGTATACAGGCCGATTAGTGAAAGTTAGTTCTTATCAGCAGTTAAAGTGGGTACGTATTGGACTCCGCATTTGGCTCTACAGTCTGCCACTCCACTTGGGTCATTCTGGTCATAGGAGACCCAGGGAAAGCAGTGGCACAATCTGTCCCAGCTTCCCCAGCATTTCCCTTCCTTGCATCCCTGCCCTTCCCGGGGACCTGGCATTTGGGGTCTAGGAGCAGGATGGTACTTCTGGAGCTTAGCTTCTCCTGAGTTTCATTTCCCTTCAGGCCCCTTGGCAACAGGTGAAGATTTTAGCTTCTGAGAAGGAGAGGTTCAGCTTTCTTAGCTTTCCAGTGATGTTTCTCTGTCCTCAAGGAAAGTAGCCCTATGTGAAACCTTGGCTGAGTTTGTGGGAAGCACACACTATCACCAAGGAGAGAGGAACAATCCAAGCTGGGTATGAGCACAGCCTGGCCTGAACTGCAGTGCCCTTTTCCTTGTCCTAGTCTGGTGCTGTGCTTGGCCACCTTGTAACCAGATTAGTATTGGCTCCATTTTACAGACTGGAGCTGGGACTAACGGAGATTTTGATGTTTGCTGGAGGCTCACATGAGCCACTGGCAGGGAGGAGGCCCACTGGAGTGCTGACTCTCACGACTGTCCGGAGAGCCTTCTGCAGCCCTTTCCCCTGGGCTGTGTTATGTTACACTCTCTGGGCACAGGCTATGGTGAAATCCCAAGAATGGTCAAGAATATGTGGTATTAGAGGTGATAGGAGAACATGAGTGTTTCTAGAATTCTTTCAGAATTTGGCGCTGGGGTACCTTAGAGACTTAGTGCCTTCATTTACAGACCTACTTTTTTAAAACATATGAATGAAACAGGAGGAAAGCAGTTCTTGAGTAATTTCAAAATAACAATCTCCTTGGTGTGGAGGAAGGGCCTGCCTGCCGCTGGTGGATGGGCTCAGTGAGCTCTGCGGAGGCCTTAGCCCAGATATGAGGCCCCGAAGGTCATTCCTGGGCTTGATGCCAGTGCTTGCCGCCTGACTCGGGTGGGTCTTCTGTTGCAGGCATCTCTCTGCCAAGGCGTCCAGTCTCTCAAGTCTATCATTGTTCTAGCTAACAATATTGAGGTCTTTGCTTCTTTTGGGGTCTCCTGTTTTTTCATCCTTTCCCTGGGGATTACCTATACCACCAGGGGGTGCTAATCTGTCTTTTTTGCCCCTTTTGAAAAAGCAACATTTTAATGATGATGGAAATCCCTTTCTTGATGGGAAGGGAAGGGAAAACTTTCCATGAACCAGCCAGTTAGTTACCTGAGCCCTCCAGTGGTCTGAAAGCAGAGTGTTCTCTGTCCGTCTCTTCCTCTTCTCTGTGTGTAAGTCCCCCTCAAGGGACTCAGCTCTAGCTAGGCTGCTTGGCATAGACAAGGAGGCCCGGATCCGTCGAGGTGGCTGCCTGCTTAGGGATGGAACAGAATGCTGCTGGGGCTCGGCCCGGGCAGGAGGGGTTGCCCAGTAGTGTTGGGAAAAGGGATATTTTTTAGAGTAGGGCTGCTGCTGCTTGTTTCCTTTTTTAGGAGAGGGGGAGGATTGTGGGACTATGATGAAAGCTATGTTGCTTTTTTCTAGAAAGTTTCACTCAAGGACATACATATAAAATTTGGGTGGCAGTAGGCATGGCGGTGTTGGAAAATCCTTGTTATGATAGTGAAGGTGTGGCTGTGCTGCAGGCACTGAGTCCACAGTCTGCCTCGGCCTTGCATAGCTCAAAACGCTCCCCGACCTGGTCCCTGCCTTTTTGTCCAGCCTCGTATCTCCCTGCTTCCTCTTCCCCTCACTTCCCTCATCTAAAGGTCACCTTCTTACAGTCCACCTGTGCACGTGATGGTCGTTCACCTGGGTGAGGCTAGCACTCTTTTCCCCCAGCCCCTGCTTGTCCCCTAGGACTCTGCTGAGGGTCACCTCCTCTGTGAAGGCGGGGCTGTACTCACCCCAAAATAACATTGACCATATACATTATACTGTAATTGTTTATCCATCTCTCCATTGAACTGTGAGTTCCTTGAGGGCAGAAACTAGATCTGATCCACCTGTTTTCCATCATTAAGGCCTGATACCAAGCAAACACTTAATATGTGTTCCTTAAATGAATGAATCTTGTCAAGGAATTATTCAACCACAGTTACTCTGGCCTGTGCTAGAGTAACTACTGCTGATTTGCTCTTTTGAGCAAGTAAAGTCTTCTTCGGAAAACCTCGGATCATGCAGACGTTGCCCTGTCTCCACACCTTGTGGAGCTGCTGTGCAAAGGGAGACGGATGCAGGGTGAGAGCTGCTGTTCTCGAACCTCACGCGACCTGGCAGCGGCTGCCTTGCCAGCTAGGGAAATGACCTCAGAGCTCCTGGCTGGGCCTAAGCAGCTCCTCTAGTAGAATTTCCTTTCGGGCACAAGAAGTTCTTAAGAACTCTGGTGTTCCTGTGTGTGTGTGTGTGTGTGTGTGTGTGTGTGTGCACATGACACATGAATACACACAAGCACATACTTGTGTGAAGGGGAGAGAGATTGGCTCAGGGCTGGCAGCAGAAAGAGGGATCCTGCTTCGGGTAAGTTTGTAGCTCGCATGTAGACACTCTTCCTGTTCTGTGTCATGAACATGGCACTGGCCCTCTTGAAGTCCTTTCTTAGTTTCAGCTGACAGTCGGCCCGGGGACGTGGTCCTGAGAGAGATAGGATGGGAGGTGTTTCGTTCCTTCCTACACCCTTTCTTTCCTATCTTTAGAATCTGCTCCAACTCAGCAGATCTCGGTCTCCAGCAGCTGGACTGCCACACAGTTCCTGACCATGGGCAGTCTTTTTTGTCATTGTCATGAAAAAAACTAGAAAAATACCCATTTTGCTAAATGCCAGTAAAGGGTTTTCTCTTGCACCTGCACTTATAAAGGGTGAGATTTATTGGTCTCTTTGTCTGAGCAGGAGGAGTGGGTCTGATTATCAGATTGCACGCCAGAGACAAGCGCTTATGTAATCAACAAACTGTCTTGGTGTCAGAATACGATTGTGTCAGAGATAAACTGTGAAAGGAGAAAGTGCTGGATGCTGACATGCTATTGGCACCAAGTATCCTGGGCTGCTTCCTGTAGTTGCTAGTGTTTATGATGAAGCCAGCTCATTCCTGGATAAAGCCCTTGTGTGGGTAGGGGATCTCAGTAGCCAGCCGTGTTATCAGTCAGGGTCAAAAGCCCCTGCCTTGCAGTTTCCGAGTCTGGGGAAGCGGGAGTTAATCTGTAATCCCTCAGTGAAAGGAACCACAGAGCAGCATTAATTCTTCCTCTCACCTCTCCTGCTTTAAGTGGTTAAGGTCTCTGAGCTCTGTTTAGCCTGTGAGCCCTGGTTCTCAGCTTAATAATACTTGGCTTTGCTCTAGTACCTTTCATTGTGAGGATGTGAAAGCTTTTTACAAATATATATTAACCCAAGTGTGAATGAGTTTAAACTGTAACATGAAAGATTTAAGTTATACCCAAGGTAGAACTTCCCAGTATTTTATTAAATTTTCTTCTCTCTCATAGCTTATGGTGTAAGTCTTACAGGTAGGTGTCTTACTGATTGTCAGTGTCAGGTATAGGGACTAACTTCCTTAATTTCACCCCATCTTCATCCAGTGCCTTGTCAGAGCTGATAAGATAGTAGTCCATCCTTGGAGGAATTGATACGGGGGGGATGCGGCCTCCCCCTGGAAAGCCGCCTCTAGTTGAACCAAGAGTTCAAGCCCCTGTGTCTCTAGGGGTTGAGTTCAAGTCCTTTAGGAAGTCAGCTGTAAGCCCTGTTTTGCTAGACCGCAGTGGTATGGGAAGCATGGAGAGGGAAGGAGCTGAACTTACTAGGTTCCTCTTGGGCTGGTGATTCTAAGATTACTGGCCACTGAAGGGGAGTTGGAGAAAGCTCAGGATTCTGGGGCCCCAGCCCCCACCCCAGTGTGGGAAGAGGTAGGCCTAGGCCGTAGTGAGAGCTCCTGCAGAGCAGCACCCCTGGTTTTCCCTTTTGGTAGAGTGATATCCTCTCCCAAGGCAGTGATTTTCCTAGGACCCAGAGCAGGTGCTTCTGGTATACAGAGATGCTGAACAAATTTCCATCTCCAAGGAGGCAGTGTTCTTGGCAAGGGTGCTATTGGTTTCCTTTGTGTCTGGAAGCCCATCAGTGTTCAGCTAATCAGAGTGACCCTTGGTGGGAGCCCAGAAAACGAGTAGCTGTATTGTACCCTTGCCCCAGGAACTCATACCAGATATGAGATGGGCATGCAGACCCAAGAACTTTCCAAGAAGTAAGATGGCCATGTGAGCCCTCTTTTCCAGGATAGTCCTGGCCCAAAGTCCCAGCTCCAAGCTTGGGGATGTGGCTTGGCTTTGGAAGAACTAAGCAGGAGAGAAGCTGGGGCAGAAAGGGCAGTGGTGGGTACATGGGCAATAGTCGATCATCTGGATTTGGGAGCCGGAGTTGGTAACACGGCTCTGACCCCCGTATACCTGAGACAAAACACAGGGCAGCCGCCTGCTCAGTGTGGGGCTCTGAAAGGGGTAAAGGCTCTGGGTGCTAGCAGGGCTGGGCATAGGAGAGGGCTGCCCAGAGGAACACAGATTCAATGGAGGTTTTCATGTTTTTCTTCACTGCTGGCTCCCTAGTTCCTATAATGGGACCCAGCACATTGCGGCTCTCCATGAATAGTTGTTGGCTAAATAAAAGGAGTCTTAGCACTCCGAGATTAAAGCTGCTGACCCGGGGCTCATCCCCCACCACCCCCTCTCTGGCCCTCAGTAGACCATCCTTCTTCTCTTTGGCTCAGGCCCTCCCTCTGCTGGGCAGTTCTTTGGTCTCCCGAGCAAGGAAAGGGTGTGAAGGTGCCAGCCGGGTGGGCATGCTGTGGGTTAAAGCCTTGTGAAACAACAGTGTAGTTAATCTTTCTAATTTATTTTCCTTTTAGACCATGGGAAGTCTGTAGGCAGCAGCTGTTACCCAATTAAAATACAGATTAATATAAAAACAGTTTCTGGAATATAAAATAGAGTGGCTGTGTCCTTACACTTCCTTAAAATACCACCTAATAATGACTTGATGAACTACAGAAACCCACCTAGAGGAACTCAGCGTTCTTAAAATGAAAATTTCTTCCCTAAAAGGTGTGTATTACCATTCCATGTAAGTCACTATGAGAAAATAACCTTCCCTCTTAGTGCCGGCGGTTTCTGTGAGTTGGGTATTTGGTATTCATTAAATGTAATTATAGTTTAATTGGAGTTTAATCTGTCCCCCCAACACTTAAAAAAAAAATAGAAGTTCCCACGCAAGACTTCAGTGCCCCTCTCTCTGGGAGCGGCCATGGGCACGATGGGCATGGTGGTTTCCAGCTGAGTCTGGCTCTGTGGACAGGACCCCCTGCCTCAGATCCTGGAGGCAGTCTGTTGTAGACTGTGCTTAAGGGATATTTTCACTTCTAAACGAATCAAAGCAGCAAGCTTGTTTCAACCTAAGCCTGATGGGTTAAGCGTAGGCCTGTGGGTCAGCAATTCTTTAGACCAGGTTTGTATAGTAGGCTTTTTTTGCCCGAGTTTCCCCATCAGTTAAAGGTGCTGTTTCCTGATTGGCTAGTTGGTATTGAGGGCCCAGGTATGCAGGGTGAAGGGGGGATGCCTGTGGGACGCCCCTGGCCCTTCCCTGGTGTTAGAGGGGGTGCTGCTGGGCACTGAGGCCCCTAGAAGGGGTGGACCGGCAGCCCAGCGTGCCTGTCCTGCGTGGCTTTTCCCTAAGTCCGACGGGAGCCTCTGTGAAGCTCGGAGGGGAATTTCCTTGAGATTTTAATTTCTGGGGCATTATGGAGCCTGTTGAACACAGAAGACATGTAAAATCTTGTTTTTGTTTTTACTTTTGCAAATGAAAACTGAAACAGGTATGAGGTGTACCCTGACCAGCACGTAGCTGCATGTCCCCGTTGCAGGGTGGCGTGTTGTTAGGACGTTTAGAGCATGTCCTGGGACTTTACTCCCAAGGCTCCTGTCAGGCTCTCAACCTAAAGCAGTGCCGGCCAGAGCTCTTTACAATAGAAGGAGAGAAACAGAAAAGAAAGACTTCATTCAGCCCAACTTCGAGTTTTCCATCCATTGGCTCTTTATCTTTCCTTTCAGCTCACCGGGATTATTCAAGCCATGGTGGATGGTCAGCCAAGCCTGCAGCAAGTGCTGGAGGTAGGTTGAGTGACCTTTAATTCCTAACCTCTGACCCCTTCCTGCTGCCTTTCTCTCCCTCCCCTCCTGAGAATGTAGCTGTGTAATTTGACTATGATTATGGCTTGATTAGAATAACATTTGCTGTCACATCAGTGACATGCTGTTGAGAGTATTGAACCATTGATCTGTCATCTCCAGCTGTTCCTGTCAGGGTTACTGACAAGATGTCCGAGTGCTGCCACGAGGCTGGTGGAGGGCCCCCACCCGTCCTGGTCCTGTGCTGGCCGGTTCTGGGCCTCCTGCGCTGGGCAGGTCGGGAAGTCGGGGAGTGGAGCTGTGGCACTGGGGGACCGGCCCCCGGGACTGGAGGTGTTTTTGTTTAGCTTCAGTGTTGGCTTCTTGTGGCATGTGAGCACTTCATTAACTCACCCAGTACTCCCTATTGATGGCTTTTGTTTGCTGTCAGCTCCTCCAGGAGGTGCGGCTGGGCCCGCCGGCCCCACTGCAGCTTGCCGCTGGACGCATTGTGCCTGTCGGGTGCAGAGGCTGTACTGGGTAATGATTCCTAATCAGAATAATTACAACAATCGCCTGTGTGAGGGAAATCAAATTAAAGGCTTTAGAACCCTTGGCAGAGACCACACTTCTAGGATGTTCTCCTCGGGGAGCTGGAAAAGGTTAAGACGCAGCTTCTGGTGCTCCAGCCTAAGGGAACGAGGAAGGGCAGAGCACTGGCTCTGCTTGTCTCCCAGCCCCCTTTGTTGGGGGTTTTTAGGGAGGTCTTGGGACCACTCCTCTCTAGGGGGCGGGGAGAAGAGAAAAAGCCTAGGGATCTCCTTATCTCCTTAGGTGCTTTATTTATCTCTAAGGCCAGTACGCCTAATGCTCAGCCCCTGTCAGAGCACAGGATAAAGCAGAGTACCTGGGGAAGAGCAGGGCACATCTGCTTTGGAGGTAGTTAGCCAAGGGGGAAGAGGGTGGTGGCCGGGAGAGGGAGGAAGAGCTGTTTATTCAGCCAAGTCAGCCTGTCCCATAGGAATGCAGACTGAATTTCCTGCAGCTCCTCAGGATGACTTGGGGCTGAATTTCCTGGGGCTCCTCAGGATGGAGCCGGGGTCAGGGTGGAGAGACGGGTGTCAGCTCTCCCAGTGGTACGGTTGCTTCCTGTCCCCGAGAGTGTGTGAGCCTAGGCTCTGTGCCCGGTCAGACTCTGTGCCCAGTCAAGCTCTGGGAAGGGGCAGCGTTAGGTGCCTGCAATAAACTGGGAGAAGATAAGATGAGCTCAGAGATGTCTGTCTCCCAACCTCACTGACCCTCTTTTTTGACAGAAGATTCACTCTTACAACTGAGGCCTCCCCAGCATGGACTGCTGCTCCTCAAAGGGCCACACTCAAGGAGAAAGAAGGGACCTGTCTCTCTGTCACAGTTGGCATCCCCAGATAGGGCCTGGCTCCTGAGGGAGGCAGCTTACTGCTGGGATGTCTCTGGGCTCCTGGGAGGAAGATGCCCCTCCCACACTAGTACAAAACCTGGACTGGAGGGCTTATGAGGTTTTCCCCTCAGTGGTGCCAGCTGAGGGGGAGATGTCGTCTTCAGGAGCCATCCTCTTGCTGACCCCAGGCCAGCCCAGGAAAGGAGTGCTCAGAAGATTGAGTCTCAGCCAGGAAGCTCTTTCTGCTACGCCAGCATACTTTGTGGGGAATGGGAAGATTTCTGGCATCAACCTTTCATAGGCAGTCTTGCAAGATAAGGAGACCCAACCAGGCTCTGCTTTGTCTTATTAGTTGATTATAGAGCTAAAGAGCTAACTTTTTGTGCTAACCAAGATCCTGATCAGGTGGCTAGCTAGGTGTGTGCCTGACTCATTTGTTCTTTAAAAAAATTTTTTTCTTCTTTCATTTAGCTCATTTGTCCTGACCATCCTCTCCCACCTCCCTTGCCCAGTCTGAAGCCATTAGAACCAGCAGGGAGAGACAAGATACAGGAGTGAATGGTGGTCATTCCCTCATCCCAAAACAGGGTCAATGGGTAGACTTTCTAGGCTCTTGAAAACCTGTTCATCCATCCAGTCACATAGCCATCCACATTCATCCCCGACCCCCACCTACTCATCTGTTTATCCATCCATAATCCACCCATCCATCTATCCACCTGACTCATTTGTTCTGAGTAGGCTCAGGCTGGGCTCCTCTAGACCCTCAGCAGCGGTGGGTGGGAATGATTGGGAGGGTTGGGGCTGACTTGGAAGACTGAGGTTATCTTAGTGGTTCCTCCAACCCTTTATCCATTCAAGTAGGAGGGAAGGAAGAGGACAGGCCTGATTACTAATGTGGTATCACCTCTGTTACAGGCTCATAGTAGAAAGTGCTCACTAAATATCTGCTGCATGAGTGAATGGCCTAGGCCCCAAGCTTCCAAGGACCCCAGTGAATATTAAGTGCTTTTCATGGTGAAAGCCCAGTCGTGCGTGGCATTGCTTCCCAACAGTTTTCTGTCCTATCCTGCTGTCTTTTCCAGGACTACTGTGCAGGAGTTGGGGCAGTGGGGAGCCAGTAGGTGACTTAGGGTGCTCCAGGTTTGCCTTACTGCTTTTTGTGTAAAGTCTACTTTCTTTTCTTTTCTAAAGATTTTATTTACTTTTATAGAGAGGAAACGGGAAAGAAAGAGAGGGAGAGAAACATTGATATGACAGAGAAACATTGCTTAGCTGCCTTCTGTCCCTGTCGGGGACCAAACCTGTAACCCAGGCTGATGCCCTGGCCAGAACTGAACTTTTGCTTTGCAGGATGACACCCAACCGACTGAGCCATACCAGCCAGGGCCTGCCTTATTTTCGTCATGTGACTTGGGGGAAAGGCTGTGTGTATGTGTGTGTTTCTGTCTGTCTCCGCAAAGGGTTGGGCCAAAGTGGCTGGGGACACAAACCATTCTACACTGGAGGGTCTAGAATTTAGGGGTGGGGGGATCCTTGGTCTAAGGAGGATTCTCTGGTATACCGATGATGAGGAGGGTCTATGTAATATGGCCCTGGGGCGTAGCTCTGATGTCTCTGATGTTCTGGGAGATTAGACTGCTGTAGCCATGGAACTAGATAGGATTCTTGGCCCTACTCAAGGACTGCATCAACACAAGCCAGACTTCCAGGATCTCTGAGATGTACAGGGAGCCAACCTACACTTGCCAGAAGTAATTTCACTTCAGGATTTCCGTGTACTCTTCATTACCTGCGGGCACGCAAGGCCCTTCACAGTCTGGCCTAACATAGTGTCCAGCTTCAATTCCTGTTCCTCCTTCTGTACACAGTGGAGTGTGGTCACGTTATACCTTACCTGTATTCCAGTCGGTCCAAGAATAACCACCGAGAAGGCCCTATGCTGGGTTAGAGAGCGACACAGGGAATAAGACAGATAGGAGTCCCTGCCTTCATGGTGCTTACAATCTGTGAGGAAGGCAGACATTAAACACATAACTGCTTGTCAGGTACAAAATGGTTGGGCCTGTGCCTCTGCCTGTGATCTCCTTTCCTGTGTTCTACCCTGTCAAGCAAACCACCAAGCCCCTAATTCAATTACCCTCTTTATGAAGCCTTTCTGACTCCTTTCCCTGAAAATAGCAGAGCTAGCCACTTCCTCCTTCTGATCCTATAGCATTCTGGTTACTTCTTTAGTGCTGCATCTATTATTATTGTATTATGAGATCTGCTTCTCTCCCCTTCTCGCCTACTGTCTATTTTGTGGTAGGAACTTAAGTACTGTTTTACATTTACATTTAATTCTCAAAACAACCTGTAAAGTTAGTCATCCTACCTCCTTTTATAGATGAAGGAAGCTGAAGTTCGAGGAGTTAAATGACTTTTAAATGACTTCCCATCAGTGACACAACCAGGATATTGAAGAGCCAAGGTCCAAACCCAGATGTGTCTGACTTTCGGTCCTGCGTTTCTAACTACCATGTTGTACAGCCTTTAAAAACAGCCCTCCCGTGTGAGCGGGCCGGGGTGTGATCTGCTGCCCTCCTGCCCCATGCCTGGGATCGTCTGGAAAGCAGGCTATGCTTCATGAATTTTTTATGATAATTCTGTCATTATAGACTGATTTTAGTATTTGTACTTGCAGTGTGAGTGCAAATAATAAAACCTATCAAAGGAACAAAGGGAGAAATAGACTTACACTGTGTTTAGGAGCAGTTTCTCTCCCTACCTAGGATTTGAGCTCAGCCTTCAAAAGAATCCGTTGAATTTTAATCCTCAACCAAGAGAGGAGAAATATAAAGTCTGGGGCTAATTATGAGCTTTGCTCCTGCCCAGCGAAGGGCTTCTTCTGCCAGACTCATGGTGGAAATTAATTTTACTTTCATTTGGGGAATAACCAAATTCATAAGTTTGGTTAATAAACATTTGGTGGGAGGGTAAAATGAATAAGTGAATGAATGGACCTGTGGGTTGGAGCCCTGCTTGGGTACCAGCCTGGTTTCAAGCCCAGCATAACCTATGTCTATGCTAGACTGTGCCTTTGAGGACCAGAGCTATTTGGACTGATTTACCGGGATCTGTCCTTATCCTGTCTGGGGCAGGCTGCCAGGAACAGGGCGTGGAGGGGCCCCCTCCCCTGCAACACTTGGGCTTGTGGGCTCTTCTTGCAGGGATTGTCCTGCAAGTGACTTCATAGTTCTGAGCCAAAGGCAAGAGCCCAGAGCAGAGCCATGGCTGGATGAGATTACAATTTTCTCCTGCTCTGATTACAAGCAGCTTATCTGCGTTTCACTGTTGTGGCTCTTCACAGACTCAGGGAAAAAAAAAGGGAAATCTCATCTGTTCTTGTTGTGTACTTTTCAGAGGGTCGATGAGTGGATGGCGAAGGAAGGCCTCTTAGATCCAAACGTCAAGTCAATTTTTGTCACCTGTGGAGACTGGGACTTAAAAGTCATGTGAGTATGAGAAGGGCTACTTCGCCAGTAGGGCTTGGAATCTGTGGACCAGTTCTTGCCTTTCACAGACTTAAATGCCTAAACCCACAGGGCAGCTAGGTCAGGGAGTCCCTGGATTTCGGGGACTGCCAGGATAAGGAGAGGGCTGGGAGCCCTGCTTTCCGCCTGTGGAGCAGGGAGGGCTAGATCTACTGGGACTGCTGTTGTCGGGCCTTGCTGCCATTGCCAGGTCTCACTGCTTAGGAGAGCCCTTCAGTGCCGGGCTACCCGTCAGTGCCCTGGAAGGAAGGAGTTAAAAGAGGTCTTTACTGCTGAACCAGATGTATAGTGTTTATTAGTCTAAGTGTATTTTATAACCATAGGTACTCTTATTATTTTTGCTTTTATAGATGAGAAGATTAGGGTACAAAGAGGTTAAGTAACTTGCCCGAGAACATACAGAGCCAGGATTCAAACCCAGGCAACCTGGCTCCAGGGTCCTTTCTCTTAACCATTACATTGTACCGTCCTCTTATCTGGGATACAAGGCCCTGATGACACGACTGAGAGCCCAGTGGTGGGATGAGACAGGGCTGCTTCCAGGAAGTTGCCTACGTCACCAGCTTCCTCTCTTTTGCTTTGTCCCCAGTGCTTTCTCTCCTTTGTCTCCTGATCCTGGAAGACAAAACTCTGCTAGGCTGACACTTTTGCCTCCTGTCTATCTTATGGATACCTGGCTTCAGGCAGCCCCCAGGGAACTAAAGTGGGGTGGAGGTGGTGGGGGCGTTGTTTGCTGAGTATTGATAGAATCGATAACCCTGTGTTCTTTGTGACTGAAGGCGGCAGCAAGCAGTCAGTGTGTGTGTGTACGCGCATGCACACCTGCATTTTTGAGCGTGGGATGGGGTGTCAGTGGAGAGTTGGGAGTAGCGGTTCTGGTGTGATATCGCCTGCCCAGTCAGGCATTATCTTCTCATCAAGGTCTTTTTTATGCCTTTTGGATGCTGGGCATTGAAGCATAGTTATGCACCCGGCCGCATGGGTGTCAGGCCTGCAACTGGACACCAACCCTCTAGGTAAGACAGGAGGAGGAACAAGCCCAGGTCACATAAACACCTACACACCTCATCTCCCATATCCCTTAGGTCCTGTGCACACACTTACTGCACACCTCCAGGTCTGCACACGCAGCTCCCAGAGCTCCAGATGACACTCCTTTGTCAGGGAGATGATGTAGGTTGGGTTGATATGAATCGGAAGAGGGTCCCATGGAGGAAGTGAGCAGGAGGAAGGCTGTTATTGTTTATGGTATCCAGGGCAGCTCTGAGCACTGGAGACAGAGAAAGGACTTAGGTGGAACTGTCAAACAGGAGAAGCTGTTCAGGGTCGGGCAGCATACAGGCCGACACCCACAGGCTCCTGAGGTCCAGCCCAGAGGCCTAGCTTCTCCAGAGAGCCTCCCAGGACTCCCACTCTTCTGGTGGTTTTCTGTCTTTGGTGTGCTCACATCACAAACACATTTCAGGATCTGTGTTAACTGTGACTCTTTTGTGACTGGCATGAACGTATACACACAGGGTGGGGGAAAAGCAGGCTCATAGTTGTAAGTACATGAAACACAGTTTATCCTTGTATTATTACTAACTAATGATTGTATTATTTTTCATAGGAACAGCTGTAAACCTACTGTTGCCCCATCCTGTATGTGCACATTGAAAATTTCCCTGGGCATGAGGTTGGGGACTCCGGGGCTGGTCCTCCTAAGCTTGGAGCCCAGCCCATTCTGGCTGGCAGCACCAATTCAGCTGTCGGCATGGTGGGCACTGGCAGATTTTGGTGACTCAGGAGGCCGTTTTATATCTTCACAAGAAATGATGGAATCAGTGTGGAATCAAAAGGGGGCATTGGGTTGTTGAATTCAAGCATGTATGAAAGGAAACTAGAATTTAAATGAGCACATTCCATATGTCATTTGGTCCTCCTGTCTTCTCTGGTAGGAGGTGGTATCCGTTTTATAGCAGAAAAAGGCAAAACGAAATTAAAAACTGAGGCTCAAATTGGTAGAGACGCATAGCTGTACAGAATTGAATTCCAGCACCAAAGAGGTTCCAAAAATAACCCAAGGACTGGGCAGACTGTGGGTGTCAGTTTGGGTTTGGATTGGGAAAGCCAGCAAGGCTCTGATAGAGCACGCAGGAGGAAGCGGACGTCAGGTGGCAGGGACTGGGGGGAGGGGAGCTCCGTGGCTGCCTTTCAGAAGCAGGGCTCTGCATAACTGCTGGGAAGGCTCTTAATTAAATGTGTAACAAAATAAAAACAGCCAGAGAGGAAACCTAAGTGGTGCTGCGTGACAGCGCACAGCTTAGCGGCGTTCCCGGAGCTGCGCGTCGGGAGGCTCTTGTCAGAGCCCTCGCCTTCTCGTGCGCCCGGTAAAGGCCGATGACGAGCCTGACAAGGGTGGTGTCACACTGACACCCACAACTTGTTAGTGGGTGCCTTCCTTTTTATGTCGACATCCACTTTCAGAGTTAGCTAAGTCTAAGGAATTCAGCAAGTATTTTCCTTGCCCCCTCCAGTTTCCTGGAGCCGAGGCTCCTTGTGGCTGTCTTCCCTCTCTCCCGACCAGCTTCACATCACTTTCGTGGGAAAGGGCCTGATTAGTGAAGCACCGAGAAATGAGAACTGAAGTGGCAGCGGAAATCCTGCTGGAGAAAAGAAACCTGCTCCCATCCTGACAAAATTGTTTTGTGTCCAGCTTTTGTCAAAACTGGATGAGTTGCTACTCCAGGTTTACGTGGGCTTTGATGCCACAGTCACAGATCCTGCTTAGATGGATTTTGATTTAGTAAATGGGGATTTAATTTTCTTTCTAAACATGTTTAAGCTACAACACTTGTTCTGGAATTGGCTCTTGGTCAGCTTGCCTCGCCTACCTGACCTGCCTTTGCTTTGACTTACCTGGTATTTCTTGACGCTCCTCATGGAGTTTTGTGTTCTCTCATCAGTTTTCTCCCCTCTCCTCTCCCCCAGGCAGGAATGTTTCTGTAAAGGGGTTCCATTTCTGGCACGGTGGAAGGGTAGGGTTGGCGCAAAGTGAGGAGTGACAGCTGCACAGATGCCAGCCACCCTTGAGAAACTCAGATTTTAGTCTGCGGCTTGAAGATCTGGGTTCACCAACTGAGCAGCACAGAATGGCTAAGGAGCTAGATCAGGGTCTTTTCCAGTGGCCTGTGGGTCTGAGGAGAGGGCTGGGTCAGGAAGACAGAAAGATCGGGGTAGGAGTGGATGTGGAGCGGGGTAGGAAGAACTGACGTGAGGGAAGGCCTGGCCCTCTGTGCAGCCAGGGAAAAGGACCCCTGGAGAGGATGAGGACGGTCAGACTCTGCTCTGATGAGGCAGGGTCTGTGCCTGCTCAGGGTCTGTTGTGAGGACCTTCTCCTAGCTCAGCCTCAGTTCTGAATGGTGGTTTCCTTCCATGGGAGATTGAATATGTATATGCTGGGCTGCCTTCCTCATGAAGTGTGCATATTACTCCCTTCTGTTGGTGCTGTGCAGATGGGGACCTGGAACACTTGGTTTTAGGAAGTCTGGAGGTCAAAAGATACTTGCTTAGATCATCCAGTTTTACTTGGGGGACATGCACTCAGTGGAGACTGCTTAGGGTGTCCTGAGGACTGCAGCCAAGTGGCCAAGACTATTGAGCTCTATGGAGTGAAGTCCCATAGAGATGTCACCACATACTGGGACACAACTGTGGTGTGACTATCCTGTGTGTGTGTGGGGGGGGGTGTAGGATATGGAAGAAAGGCTGAGACTTCTTGGCATCATTCAACAGAGTTGACCACATATCCTTCTTGAAATGCTGTTTATCTTTACTTTTCTCTGTCTTCTTTTCCTCTAGCTTTCCCTTCACAGCGTCTTAGAGATGATTCTCTCTTTTTTTGTTCAATTTTGTGTTTGTTAAATATTGGCATTTCTTTGGTCTCCATCCTAGCTGTCTTCTTTGTATTCTGCTTGCTCATCCTCACCAGAATGATCTCATCTTTTGCCATAGCTTCAACTGTCCCCTGTGTGCTGCTGTCTTCTAATCTTTTTCTGCAACTGGGAAATGGAAACCGACATGAAAGCCAAGATCCCACTGAAGAAAAGACACTCTCCATCCGCCATCTGAACTCCGAGCCTTCCTGTCCAGCTCCCTGTTCTCTGTCCACACCTAGATGTCCATAGGCCCCTTAACGCTCAGGGGTTATCTTTCTCTCAACCCTAGACCCCCAGCATTCCCTCAGATAACGACTGGCACCGTCTGCTCAGTGGCTCTGTCGGAAACCTGAGAACCATCCTTGATTCCGTCCTCTAGTCATACCAATTACTTGCCAAATCCTGTTGAGTCTTCCTCCCAGAGCTTCCTCAGAGTCCTTGCCTTCTTTCCATCCCTATTTCTACTGCCCTAGTTAATGTCACAATAGTCTTTGTGGGTTATTACAGAAGTCTTCTCGACTCCGATCTTGCTTCTTTTATTCCATTTTTCTAATTGCAGCAGATTATGTCACACTCCGCTTAACACCCTCTCCATTCTTATCTTGGCTGCTGGCACCTGAGTCAGTGGAGGTCTAGACTATTACGTTCATTTTGATGTGAGGGCATAGTTGTCCGGGAGGTGTGGTTGGGGGTGATTTAGGGCTGTCTGAGAGCCTCCTTGCAGAGCTACAAATGAATGAATCCTCAGATCTATTTTAAGGAAACCATTGCCAGTATTGTTTGGGCACCTCTGTCCCTCTGTGTATTTGAAAGCCTGTGGGGCATCTAAGCATGCAGTGCATCTTACCACGTTACTGAGCCCTTGAGAGCCTTGCCCTTTGCTCATGGGTGTGCCAGAGGGTCTCAGCAGTAAGCTGTATCACCTTTGATCAGCAGCCTGCTAGGGGAAGGGGCTTGAGTAAGAACTCCCTGGCAGTCCTGACTTGTCTCATTTCCCAATACTTTTATCTGTCACTGCAAGCGCTTGGGCTCTCCTCCTGAACTAATTAAGTTTGCATGTGTTTAGACACATTGCCAAATAGGGCTTAGCAAAGCGGAACTGAGCTACATCTCTTTCTGAGTAGGGAAGGAAGGGTGTATGAATACTCCCCTATGAGGGCCCGAGAGAAGTGTGGATGACATGGAGTGGGTGTGTGCCTATCAGAGGCATTCTGCCCTGGCCCTCCTAGGGACACAGCATACCTGCAAAGCAACCTTCTAACTGGCTGGCAGGGGCAGGTGAGGCCCACCTACCAGCTCTCTTAGTGAATTGGGCATTCTAAGAGGGCTGAGGATGGATAGAGGGCAGGCTCTGAGGTGGAATTTTTCTCCCAAGCACAAGCAAAACCGAATGTCAAGTTTAGTGGGATATGCAGGGGGAGTTTGTAGGGCTGTGTGCTGTTTGCTGTCAGCCTGAACCTACCTGGGCCTAGAGCCACCTGTGGGGCTAATAGAGTGCAGTTGGCCTTCCTTCTAAGACTGTGAGAAGTGGAGTGGAAACATGGGCAACTGAAGGCCCAGGTTTTCCTTTTTGCCTACAAGGCTCCACCCAGTTTCCTTACGCAGTCTCGTGATCCTTCTGAGGTAGCATCAGGGGGAGATGGGGAGAAGAGCAGTGCTGTCCAGAACCTGCCCTCCCTGGAGGTGAAGTTCAGCCTGACAGGTCACCGTAGTGAGATGATGGCTGGCAGTATGATTCTGTGTCTGAACGATGATCGCCTTTCCCTAGTGCTGGGTGGCTTGGGGTCTGAGATGCACTGTATCAGGACATACTTGAGTCCTGTCCAGACAGCAGATATGGGAGCCTTACCACATTGTGGATTCCTTCTCCGAGGTAGGGAGTGAGGGTGTTTTCTAGGGAGAGGGCAGGAGAGCGAGCTGACAGCCATGGTCAAAGCTTCAGTCCTATAGCTCTGAGGTCAATGGGTCAGCCTTCTGGCCATGCAGAGTCTCAGTCAGGCCAGGCTCCCAGTGCATGCCAAGTGTGTGTATCGGGGTGGGGGGGAGGTTCTGCAGGTTGTATAGGAATTCTGGGCCTTTGAGCTGCAGCCAAAGCCCAGGGAGAACAAGAACCAGACCTTCTGCCCTCCTTTCAGCTTCCCTAGAGCCCTCTCGTCAGCAAAGGTGCATCGGGTTAGCCCCAAGAAGGCAGCTTGAGTTGATGGGGTCATGTTTCAGCTGCAGCTAATCCAAGTCACTCGATATAAATCTGTCCCTGCTGCCTCTCCCCTCCCTCCCATCCCCAACCCACAGACAGGGAAATGAATCCTGGCCCTCACCCTGAATACATCATGGCAGGCCTGCCTCTAATGAGAGAGGGCCATTCATTGTGGGGTGAAGCTCCCTGCAGAGCCTGGGATGCCATTAATTAAAGAAGAGCCACCTGAAGCCAGTCGTGCAGTACAGCCTGCCACACACTCAGATGGAGTGGTGGTGGGGTAGCCTCGTTAGCCTGACAGCTCCTTAGGCCGAGAGTTTGTGGGCTTGGAAGAGTGAGGGATGCCTGCCTCCGTCCGAGAGCTCACATGCCTCCGGGGCCGGCATCCTCACAAACGCAGGACAGCCCCCTCTGCGCATGTTGAGGGGCCTAGAACTGGCATAAAGGGGCTCCTGATCGTGGGCTTGGGGGACCATCCATTTGCCACGGCCCTAGGGCAACAGCAGGTTTCTGTGGAGGCCAAGCAGGCCCCTAGTTCCCTACCTGTGCTCTCTTCTCACTGTTCCTCAGAGCCTGAGCCTGTGGAGTTGGCCTGCTGTGCAAGGACTTTGGGCCTAGAGGGTCATGGGGGAGATGCTTGCTGTCTCCCTGGCAGACAGAACGTCTGGTGTTCTACTTCCGGGCACTTCTAGGCTGAGGGGTGGAACCCCAGTGGCCAGCCTCATCTCCCCCCCTGGGAAGGTGCCAGAGGGTTTTAAGAACTTTAGTGATTATAGCAACCCTGGGAATGGAAGTTTTGCTCAGTTAAAATTCCAATAAAAATACAGGAATCTGTGTAGGAAATAATCAGGCTTTGAGATGTTTCGGCAGTGGGGTCTCAGGCTTTGGTCTGCTGTAGAGTTGCTGCCTGGACAGCTCTTTACTGCTTAACTGATCCTAAGGCAAGTGTTGGTACCTGGGTCCTGGTTCCTGTCACACATGGAGCTCCCCTTGACCATCTGCGAGGGTCTTAGTGCCTCCTCCTTGCTGGCAGGAAGGGCTGTAGGCACTGAGGCCTTTGCTGTAGTCCAGAGTTGGGGCAGCTCATCCAGTCTCTGCCCAGCTTGTCAAGAAGACAGATTGGCCTTCTGTCTGTGGCTCTTCAGAGCAGTCTTTGGGAGGCTGGTTCTATGCTCTGTGGCAGGATTTGACAGACAGGCTGCTTCAGAGAGCCTTGGAAACAGCTGGGGTCATGACTTGACCATCTGACCCATCTCTGCTTCCCTAGAGCTCGCCTGGTATGGAATGGAGGCTGCGTGGGTCCACCCACCAGGCTGTGACACCTAGGACCTGGGCTCCATTCTTCTGTGATTTAAACGGTTTTGGGTCTTTCGAGGCCCTGGCCACTTGCTTGAGCCCTTTGTCCTCTGGCAGATAGAGGGTGAAGGCTGAAGGGCTTGTGCCCTGAACACAAGGAGAAGGAGCACTGTTGTTCTTAGAATTTTTTTTCCCTTTGAGTGAGATATTTTTGTGTTTTTTCTTTAAACTCCTTGTATGACTTTTGAGATCCAACTATTTTTTAAGTCTTTCTAGAAATTAAGGTATGAAATAATTATAGTAGGGTACAAAAGTATGCAAATATGAAGTGTGTAGCTCGCTGTATTTTTATACACATGCACACCTGTATAATCACCCCCAGATCAAGATGAAGAAGCTTTTCCATCAACCAAGAAAGTTCCCTCGTCCCCCTTCCCAGGCAGTAATGCCCTCCACCTGCCAGGTAACCACTGTTCTGACTTCTGTTACTCTTGCTTAGTTTTGCTTGTTCTTGACATTCATATAAATGGAATCATACAAGATTTATTCTTTTTTGTGTCTGACTTTCTTAGCTCAACATAACATATAGGAGATTCATCCATGTTGTTTTGTGTATCAGTTCAGCCTTTTTATTGCTGTGTAGTCTTCCATTGTGTTACTATATTGACTTATTCTTCTTTTGTTGGACTACCTACCTTGTTCAGTCCTTGAATACATGTTTGTGGAATGAGTATGTGAATGTTCACTCTGATATGAGGATCTCCCTAGGTCTGTCAGCTTGTCCCAATCCCCCTCACCTTTTAAAACTTAACTCCAGCCCTTTGGGCATGTGTTCTCTCTTGTCTCTTCTGAAATCCACACTGGCCTCCCTCTTCTCTGAATTCCTGTGATAGGAAGAGGCTGGGCTGACCCCAGACCTGTGGTAGTGGCCTTTGGGCGATACTGACCCATTTATTTATTCTTTCAGCAGATTTTTATTGAATACCCATTATATGCCTTACACTGTTGTATTGAGGATATAACAGTGAACAAAGAGTTCAAATTTCCAAAACATTCTCCCTTTATGGAGCTTCCATTCCAGTGCATGAAGCTAGCACTCCCCTCTGCCCTTTGGACCCCAGTGCCAGAAGAGTCTTGTTCAGGTTTCTCTGTCCTGTGGGATTCTGTAGGACCTAGCTGGCATTGGCCCTCGCCACCTTGACAAGGCCTCTCCAGGGCTTGTGGGCTTTGGTCTGTCTTTTCTCCTGCTGCTGCTGCTGCTGCTTGGCGTTGAAAGGGTTTTCCTATATTGGTGCTTCCCTTCCACTAGCTAGGAGTCTGATTCCCTCTGTGAGGGGAGAGAATTAATCTCCAACTTTCCATGCCTGTAAGGTGAGTGACCTCTGTTTTGTCAGCGCTTGCCAATCTGTCCTCTAATTCCCAGCCAGGATAATGGAGACATTACTTTGTGCTAAAGCAAAGCACTAGTTCTTTGAGTGCACACCAGTCCAGACACTGGGAACAACAGGGCAGCTCAGTGGCGATCTCCTCACATGTGCACAGGCACCTGGAGGCTATAGGGGCACTGGCACCTGAGTGGCTTTGGTCCTGAACTGCAGTTGGCAGATTCAAGGAAGGACGGTGCCCCACCACCCCATTCTCCCTAACCACTCTCTGTGCCAGTGGGGCAGCCGCTTCAGTGCGGTCTGAAATGGGTTTCTTTTGTCAGGTCCTAAGAGCACACGAGAGGCTGTGAACACCCCAGAGTGGAAGAAGAGTTGGAGAGCAGGGCTCTTGGAAAGTGAAGGCCAGGGAACTCCAAGGCCATGGTTTGCATGGCCGCCCATGGTTCAGTGACCTGTGGACTCCAGGGCTCAGCTCTGCAGGGCTTTGGGAATGGTGGCTATGAGTGGGTGGGATCAGTTTCGGTGTCCCTGGCTAAAGGGTGACACGACTCAAACTTGTTAGTTCTGTAAAACTGTTTTTTCCGAAGCCTGCAAGGATGTTGGTTTGGGGAAGAAAGCCAGCCAGCCCAGAGAATCCCGGGAGCCTGACAGGCCTTTTTCTCTGCGATTCTTTCTTGCAGGGAGCCTGAGGCAGCCTGTCTCTTTGTTAACAGAGTGACAGCAATGTGACACCATGGAAATAATTACTAACAAATCACGGTGCTGACTGCAAACAGCTCTCTGTCTTCAGAGGCATGTCAGGGTGCATTAGAGCAGGACTGGAGAAGCGGCGGTGTGGGGGCTGCAGCGCAGCCCGCACTCACTCACTCCTCTTTTCCTCCCCCTCCCGGGTGGTCTGCTGCTGTGACTGACTTTCCTGCTCCTTCCCTCTGCGTCAACTAAGGGTCCAGCCGGATAAGTGGCCTGTGGCTGCTCCCACTTCCTCTGGGAAAGTAGCTAGGACCCCCATCTTTGCTAAGGAACCCCTGGGTGGTGACAACATCCAGGGATTTTTTCCATTACAGAGCTTCCGAAAGGCAGAAGCACACCCCATTTCTGATCTCTCTGCCATCTGGGACCAGCTTTATCTGCCAGCGGTTTTGAGGTGACAGTATTTTCTCTCTCTGGACCCAGAATGTGGGAGAAGCCTTGCCTCCCAGTGTTGGTTCAGCTCCCTTCCCCCACTGGCTTTGGTTTCTTCTTCAGTTGCCATAGTCAGTTTTTGGTAAGTCGACTTTGTCCATTCCCTCTTGGTTAGCAGAGTGATTGCTCTGACTGTCAGGGCTGTAAATAATGTTCCTGGCATGTGTGGCTGGAGGCAGCCGCGTGGGGTGGGGAAGGGAGTGGAGGGAGGAGCCGCACTCCCGTGGCTCCCTCGCTCGTCCCCCTCCCCTCTCATACAATATTTATCCAGGGATGGGAGTCAGATGCAGCGACCTCAGGGGTCACCCAGTTAAATAGCTTCTGAACCTCCCTGCATTCTAATTGCTGCAGTTGTCCTTTGCTCTGGAGACTTCTCCTCCCCATTGTCTGCCGAGGCACACACTAATGGCTGTCCTCCCTGGCCCTGCTGGGAGGCGTGTGCATATGGGGGTGGGTGAAGGGCTCATGGCTACCTTCCTTTCCCCAGGGATAAGAGAATCTAGGGGCTATTAACAAGTGGCTTTAGCTAGGAGGAGCACCGAACCCTGCCTTCTTCTTGCTCCCTCCTCAAAGCTCACCAGAGAAGGAGGTCCAAGCAGTGGGCTTGGTTAACGGGGCCAAGGGCTTCACCCATTTCTAATCCTAGTGATTCCTCTACGGGGGGACAGACCCTTGAGGATGCAGCTGAGGCGCATCATCCTGTGTTCCCATGGTCCCACATACAAGGTTTAGAAACTTCTTACGAGTGCTATTTCCTATTGAAATATGCTATATTTTGCCCCCAAATTGGCCACCTGCAAAACCCTCTTTGGTCCAGATGCTGATTTAGATTGCTGATGACGGTAGCAGGTAAGCCCGAAGTGCTGATTTAAGAGTGCATGTGCCCCACGTCTTCTCTAGGGCCCTCTTGTGAATGTCAGTTACCCTACAGCACAGCTGTCTTCTGAGGAGTGCTGTTGGAAATGCCACTGGAGGTGCTAGGCGCTGCCTGTCCTGGAAGCACGGGCGTTTCAGCTGTGGCCTAACGCTGGCCCCCGCTGAGAGCTGCTCTGGGCCCAGTGAGCGCTGTGCTGGGAACTGTAGGGACCACCAGGTGATCAGGACAGAAAGAGCAGCATGTGCATAGCTAATCACAGGCTAAGTGAGGTAGAACGTGAGAATTCTATGAAGAAGATACAAAACAAATACTATGAGAACCCAGAAGAGCATATCAGAGAGGCCAAATGGGCAATATTTTTTAGTAAACTTTTTTAAAAAACAAAACATTAAAGAAAGCCCAATATTACAAAATATAGAAAAGCTGAGCTGTTCTATCTGAAGCTGGGACAAGGCCCAGCCTATTCTTCCTTCTCTTCCCCCAGCCCACAAAGTAGCCTGATATGGGCTTCATGGAGTGCAGTTTAAAAACTAACCTGTTTAATGCCCACCCAGAAGTGTGACTCTACTCACAGGTCTTGAAGGATTCAGGGGAGCTGGGATCAGGGCAGAGGAGATCAGCCAGGGGTTTAGAGGGACTTGGAGCAGAGGTCAGACTGCATCCCAGATCCTGAATGCTTGTAGGATACCTCTCTGCGGAGCCTCCAGAGGGCATTGTAGGCCATACAAAGGCAGCCCAGGCAAAGGGTCAAGATGGCCAGAGGCCAGGTAGAGACTAGTAGGGGATGAGTGAGGTATCTTGGAAACAGTTCAAACTGCAGAGGAGCTCCTGTTTTCCTGGCCAAAACAGAATGAGTAGCTCATCAGCGGAGACACTGACCAAAGTGCCCTGGAAACCTCCCGTCACCCGCTCCCTCTCCTCCCCCTCCCCACTGCCTGCTGCCTGCTGCCTGCTGAGGCCTCTGCCATTCCATCTGGAAAAGGGAGCTCTGGCCAGGTCCTGGTGGCAGCTCCAGCACTTCCCGCAGTCACAACAGGTGGGGCAATATGCCCTTTCCCTGAAAGAATTGCCCTGGGAACGACCCTGGAAAGGCACTTGTCTCATTTTACTGGAGAGGGGCTGGGGAGATACAAGTTAGTTGATTTCACTGGGCGTTTGTGGCACTGGGAAGGTGCATGTTATGTTGTTCCATAGGATGTTTGTGGCAGTGTGTGCTTCATGTGGCTGTTTATGTGGGCTCCATGTGTGAGCAGTGGGGGTGGAGATAGTTGGCAAGCAGGTGAAAAAGCAGTGGAGCAGAGACGTGCTATATACAAGTACAGTGCCCTTTGGAGGCATTGAGCAACTGCCTGCCAATGGGGATTTGAGGTTGGTTTTCTCAGGGAGGACTGGCTACCTGGTCTGTGGGGAGCCCCTCCACACCCCTTGTGTTCTGGTTTCTGTTTGGGAACTCTCCAGAGCAGCATGTCTGGGAATACTTCCAGCTGTGCTGCCAGACCCAGACGCAGGTGACGGCCTTTCGTTTGTACCATTGGGAAACCAAGAGGAAATTAAATGTCATTTGCCCCCTGCATAGCAGGTCGCTGCCAGATCAGACACTGCTGATCAGAGCTGTGCACAGAGGGTACCCAAGGGAAGGCTTATGCTTGCAGCCATGCCCTCTGAGCTGTGGAGACTCCCAGGTGATGGCCTGGCTCGCTCCCAGGCCTTTCTCTGCCAGTCTGGGTTCACCCTGGCCCGGAGCCCAGCTCTGTGCTACGACAACAGCTGTGGCCCCTGCCAGGCCAGAGGTGTGCGTGTACCAGTGGGAGGGAATGGAGGGGAAGGGCAGTGGGGGACATACAGGAGACAGTGAGGTGATCAGCCCCTCTGCAGAGGAGCTGTATGGTATTGCGGAAAAGAACAAGGCCTTTATTAAAAATTAAGAGACCTGGATTCAAGTCCCGGCTTCTCTGCTTACTAGTTGTAGGGTCTTGGGAAAGTCACATTACTACTCTAAACCTTCATTTCCTCGTCTGTAAAATGGAGATTATAATAAGCTCTAGCTCCTGATATTTAGGGAAAACAGCTTCCTGTTGGGACTGGTGCCAGAGTTTCCTCACCCCACCTTCCCTAGGTCAGGAAGGATGGTCTGGAGTCCCCTGCCCATCTGTGAAGTGAGTTGGCTGAAATTGTTGGGAAGTAGGGTAGGTGGTGAGTCTGGCCCTGAAGCTACAGCTCGTAATCTCTCCCGGCCCGAGGCCTTTCCTTCTTGTCCTGTTCCTCTCAGCCAAGCATCTCAGGCCGTTATGAGTGAGTGTGGGTGGTGGTGGTCACCCTCCTACTTGTGAGCCTCAGCTGGCTCCCTCCAGCCTCACACTCGCTCTGCCCTTCCTGCTTGAGAGGATTGCAGAGTTTGTCCCAACCCTTCCCTTGCCTTGAAGTCCTGGTGGCAGACCCTCTGCAGTGACATTTATTAACAGGACTAAGGAAAAGATGTTTTAATACTGCGAGAATTCTCCCTAGAAAACTCTCCACCCCCTACTCACCCCCCCATCTGAAGCATAGCTTGCTAGTGGTGAAATTCATTAGTGTTCCCTGACAGGCAGTGGCGACAGAGCCGCTCGCTGTCTGCTTCCCGCTCCCTCGCTCTCATGCTGCTGCTTCACGCACACTGATATTTAAAGCTGATGGGCTGCTTATAGACTTCTTGTACCATGACAAGTTTGGGGAGGGGGTGGGGGAGAAAGAGACAGACAAGGAGCCAGCTGTCACACTGGTATTTCAAACAGTACTCTCTCCTGACCCTTTGCAGGCTCCAGCAAGTGTATCATCTTTCTGAAGCCTGTGGTTGGAATTGTAACCTGCAGCCGTCCCAGAGGATGGGGGCAAGTGTGGGGCAAAGTGGGCTGAGAGGTCGGCAGTGTGTTCTCTCAGGGCTGTGGGCAGGCAGAGAAGAGTAGAGGACTGTGTGTGTGTGTGTGTGTGTGTGTGTGTGTGTGTTCGCGTGTTCAAGCAAAGGTCTTGTAAGTGCCCCCTAACTTTGTCCTTCCATCACCGGAAACAAGAGCCCTCACTCAGTAGTCTCTTCTAGAGTGGTCATTATGTTTCATGCTGTGGTTCTCTTCTGGGTGGGCCTGGAAGCTACCTGAGTGTGGGAATCAGACTCCATTGGTCTCTACCCCATGAGGGGCCTGGGTTTCGGCGATAACTGTAAATGTTGGGTTGGCCAAAATGTTCGTTTGGTTTTTTCCGTAAGACGGCTCTAGTAGCATTTAGCTATTTTTAACTTCATTCAAAACAATTTTGTTAGATTGTATTGTGACAGATATCATATCAGCATGCATTTAAAAAGCTCGTGAATTTTTGTGTAGCCATTTTAATATTGAAGATGGAAGAAAATAAGCAACATTTGCAGCATATTATGTTTTGTTACTTCAAGAAAGGGAAAAATGCAACTGAAACACAAAAAGATTTGTGCAGCGTGTGGAGAAGGTGCTGTGACTGATTGAATGTGGAATATGTCCTAAGAATCCAGAATCTCCGATTCAAAAGAACTATGTACCCCAATGTTCATAGCAACGCTATTTACCATAGCCAGTGCTAAAAGCAGCCTAAGTACCCACCAGCAAATGAATGGATCAAGAAACTGTGGTACATTTACACAATGGAATACTATGCAGCAGAAAGGAAGAAGGAGCTCCTACCCTTCGTGATAGCATGAATTGAACTGGAAAATATTATGCTCAGTGAGGTAAGCCATTTGGTGAAAGACAAATACCATATGATCTCACCTATAAGAGGAATCTAATGAACAAAATAAACTAACGAACAAAATAGAACCACAAGCATGGAAACATGGAACAGACTGAAAGTGACCAAAGGGAAAGGGGAGGGTGATAGTGGTGGAAAGAAAAGGAAGGGGCTAGACAAAGAACATGTGTGAATGACCCATGGACATGGGAAACAGCATGGGAGTAGACTGTGGGAGTGGGGTGTTGGGATGGGCAGAGGAGGGCAAAGGGGGAAAAATTGGGACAAGTGTAATAGAATAACAATTAAAAACTGATTTTTTAAAAAGTGGAGATTTTTTTTTTTTTAAGTTTTGTGCTAGAGATTTCTTACTGGATGATTCTCCTTGGTGGGTTGAGCAGGTGAAGTTGATAGCAATCAAACTGAGACATTAACTGAGAACAATCAATGTCAAACCACATGGGAGAAAGCCAACATACTCAAAATATCCACATCAATAAAGTTATTAGTGAAAGTGAAAAATGTGTCTTTTATTTTATGGAAAAAAAATGGACTTTTTGGCCAATCCAATGTGTGGTGGCAGTTGGGGTAGAAAGTTTCTCCCATTTTCTGTCTATACTGGGGCCTTGGCTTTTGATCCCTGTTTTGTGCCTGCTGATTCTTTGTATTTAGAGAATGAGTCCCAAGGTGCCTCCTCCATCCACGTCTCTCACCCCCAAGCTTCTTGGAATTCATTTTCGCAACTGTTGAGTGGTTCTGGAACTTCCCCTTCAGCTGTCACCCTCAGTCGTTTCTCCAGGATCCAACACCTGGCTGAGGCGCTGTCTACTCAGCGCAGGTGGCCCAGAAGCATCTTCGAGGATCGTTGCAGGTTTGGTCTCAGCAGGCCTTCTTAGAGCCAGAATCCCACAAGAGCACTTATTTATACAGTATTTCCCTTGGCTGGCTCTAACCTTCACAGAATAGGGCACGCAGGTGACATAACCACCTAAAGACGTGTGGTCACTTGACCAGGTTGTCTCTTGGTGTGGCAGGGCATGTGCTGCATGAGGGTGGTACTGCACTCTTCCCCTGACTGAGCCCCCATCGGGGGCCCTCCTGGCCCTTGGCTCTGCAGTGGGGGAAGTCGCTGGGGAATAGAACAGGCTCCTCTACGCCCGGCTCTTTTCAGCCTTGTCAGTGCCATCAGTGCTGCCATTGGCTTCCTCAGCTCCAGCACAGCAGTGTGGGGTGCACGCGGTGTCCAGGGACAGAGGGGTTACTAGTAAAAAACACACTGGACATCTAGTAGAGGGTGGAACCAGAATGCCTTTCTGCCTGTAGACTCAAGTATATTCTTGAACTGCCCAAGGTGGTCTTTGATGTGATCACTTCCTATAACCTCCTTTCCTTATTATCTCCGACCCTGAACTCTGTCCTGTAGGCCTCTAGAAGGGGTTGCTGGCATGAGGCTGCTGTCTGTGGGCCGTTCCTTTCTCTCCCTGTTCTTGCTGATCCTGCATTGGCTGAAAGCACGGGGTGCTCAGCCTACCAAGGGTGGCCCAGGCCACATCTTCGGCCATGGTGCCATCTTGCAGGTGAGATGGAATAAGTAGGAGGCTCAAGCATTAATTTTTTATACATCAGCAGCAGCCGTGAGTGAATTCAATTATGAGTCTGCATTCTCTCTACCCTCCTCCCCACACTGTGCTGGTTCAGAGCAGAGACTATAAGGAACCTGTTGAAATGAGAAACCCCTATTTCCTGGCTTGACCCCCTCACTAATTCGGGTTAAATTGCTACGCTATTGCGGTGGTGACACATTGTGCCTGCCTCTGTTTGTATAAGAGGCTGCAGTGGGGGAGGAAGGACCAATTTGTGCTGAGATAAAAGGTGTCACAGGCAGATAACTAACGTCCCAGCCTCGTGCCTGCTCTCATTGTTGCTCAATTTGCTTCGTGTGGAAGCCCAGCCTTCCCTCTCTCTCCCTTCCCTCCCCTTTCTCATATTTTACCTCGATGCCACAGCGTAATGATGCCCTGCATAGTGGGGGAGGAGATAGGCACCTCTGGCTGACAGCCCTTCCTGATAACCAAATTCCAGCCCATCCATCACCAGCTACTCTCCTCAACTTGAGGAAAAGTGATGGTGAAAGGCGGGCCGTTTATCACTCGTGTCTGTTTATCTCCTCTGGGTGGGAAACAGAACAGGAGGGACAAAGAGCTGGGTCCCCAGCTCAGTGTGGCCTGGGCTGGGGTAGCCTGCTTGCGCCGGATGCAGACTCACATCCTGCTGGCTGTGGAGGCTCTGACCAGGTAGGACTCCCAGACTGGGAGCCAGTGGGAGTGGAGCCTTTCCTGAGGCTCATTTTCAGCGCTTGGGGAGAACCTAGGGAGTGTGGCAGTTCTGAGATGCAGGACAGCCAGCAACGGCATTCTCTGGGAACGTTTGTGTTGAAATGAGCAAGTGGAGGGACCTCGCATAGAAAACAAGCCCAGCCACCCCTCGCGTGTCCCCTTGGCAGGGGTTTGCATCTGGATGGTTGGCTGGATCTACTGGCCAGTTCCTTCCCCATGCTAGGACTTCTGTGCCTCGATGGTCTGGCTGTGACCTTGAAGAAAACAGAGCCTTTCTCCCTGCTCTTCTCCTTTGCTTCTGAATGCTTCCCTTTTTCTGCATGTCAAATGGGACAAAATAGTTTGCCCTGGCAGGTGAGCAGCATGTGCATTGAACACCAGAACTGACAGCCTATATCCCGCCAAGGTCTGGGTCCCATGGCCTTTTCAGAGAGGCGGCAAGGGGCCAAATATGGCTCCAGATCTGGCTGACCTCCTCCTCTTTAAAAGCTGGAGCCTGCTGAAAGTGAGAGAGGCATGCATCTCCCTGATTTGGGGTTGTCCCTGTGACTGAAAGAGAGAAAAGCACAGAAAGGATAGTGCCCATGACCTTTTCTAGCACTGGTGCCTGCTTTCCTGCTAGTCCTAGCTGTTGGTGTCTGTCAGTCTGTCAGTCTGTCAGACCTCCATGGACGCTGCTGACCTCCTCGACTCTAGCAGTTGTAGCAGAGCCCCCCGTCTCTGCTTGACCTAATCTTCAAAGCTGAGCTCCTGCTCACAATGGCTTCATCCTGTCTGTACCCATTAGCGCGGGTGGCGTTCCCTTAATGAGGTAGTCCCCTGCCTTGGCTGGCGCCCAGCTAGTCACACCTGTTTGCCATCAGGGCTGTCTGGACCCAGCTCGAGTGCTGGGTTGCAGGTGGTGGGGCTGGATGAGGGGTGGGAGGGGAAGGCGGGCTCCTTTTGCTTTGTGCTGTACACTTATTGGGGGGCAGTTTCTCATAACCCTGTTCCTTCCATACTGTTTGGTTTTTTTTCTGAGCAGAGAGAGCTCTCTGCTTTTTTTATTGTTGTTGTTACTTAAAAGGAGAATAAGGGGACATAAGGAGTAACCCATCTTTTCTAACTTCCCTGTGGATGGAGTAGTGAGGAACCCGTCAGGTGTGTAAGGGTAGGGTTCGATGTTCTGTTTTGATGGCTCTAAGGGGCCAGTGTGCTAAGAGCAAGCCACATGTTAAATGCCAAAGGCAGAGTTCTGGCCCTAAACCCCACACAGTATTTGGAAAGTAATCATATCCCTCAGTTTAGTAGAGTCCACAGGCAGGACTGGGGGGCCCTTCCTTAAAGGGGGCCCCTTGCATTCATGAAACTGAGGGAAGTTTTGATTTGGTTGAAAAAATCCCATTCCTTTTTATGGCCTGGACATAATTGGCTCTTTTCTATTGGCCATCAGTGATGTCATTCCGACCCTCATAAAGAAGGGGAAATCACACCTGTGGACTCTGTGCATAAAATTTCATTGGGCAACAGTAATAAGTATGGCCAGATGATGTTTGGGCAGTTGAGGAGTTTTGTACCCAGTGATTCCAGCTGCACGGAGACCTGGGCACCATAAACCTGCCTGCACGTTCATGCCCACAGGCTAGTCCAGGGCCCACTGCCAGTGGCTCTTTTCTTGGGATCAGTATCTGGTAGGAACGAGCAGCATTCAGACCTTTTGTGTCAGGGGGAGTTTTACACTTTTCCTTTAGAAATTGGTGGAACCATGTACCCACTGGTACCCACTGGTACCCACTGACCTTAGCTGTGGGATCCTAAGAACCTTGGATCCACATATGACCTTGAGCAGTGACCACCGTGGCCCTAGACCATGCCTTCCTAGGGACTGTGAAGAACTCTTGAGTACATCTGTCTAACTGGTGTCTGTGCAGTCAGGAGACTTAGATTCCGTTTCTAGTTCTGCCCTTGGCTGGTTCCAGCAAGTCCTTTTTCTTCTCTGAGCCTCAGTGTCATCTTCTATGTAAGGGATGATGACTATTCAAATCCACCTTCTTCACAGGTTACTGTCCTGGTGCTCTCTAAGCCGGGGTAGGGTTCAGTCATAGAAATGTGTAGCTGTCTTCCTATGGGGAACCTGAAAGTTCAAGTTGGAGCATTTGGCTTTGTAACTTCTATGAAAATGGGCCTGGGCCCTGCTACTTCTGTAGTGAGTACGTCTTGAAGTCGTAGGGCTAGGACCAACCGCAGGCTAGAGGACTCAACAACCCAAAGCTTGTGTGCAGACTGCGCGTGTACCTGCAGGAGACTGGAGCCGGGAGCGAGCGAGAATGCGTGTCCTGTTCTCCTCTGCTTCAGTCAGCCTCAGGGTGTGGATGGCCCTCAGGATTGCTGCCGAGCCATACCTGAGGCTAAGTATCCAACCCAAAAATTCGTCTGCCAGGGTGTCCAACCCGCGGGCTGCAAGTGGCCCAGGATGGCTGTGAATGCAGCCCAACACTATTGTAAATTTACTTAAACTCTTTTTTTTTGCTAATCAGTTTTCATTAGTGTTTGTGTATTTAATGTGCAGCCCAAGACAACTCTTCTTCCAGTGTGGCCCAGAGATGCCCAAAGCTTGGACACACCTGGGTCTGTCCTCAGTGTGGCTCCTCTGGTATAGTTCAGCCTCCAACAGAAGCAGGCAGGATTCTACTGAGCTAGACCCTTACTCACTAGCTGGGTAGAAATGCCTACATTTGAAATCTTGCTAAAGAGGGAGCTTCCTCCTTCCCCAGGGCAGGCCACAGCCAGTGAGATTCTTGGCCTGTGTCAGCTGAAGAATCAGGACGCTGGGACTGGCTAAAGGAGAACACGGTAGGTGCCCCAGGACCTCTGCCTTTTGCTGGCCAGTCCCCCTGACTGTTCCTTTGTACTGGGTTGGCCAAAAAGCTCTTGTTTTTTTCTTTAAAATAAAAGGCATATTTTTTATTTTCATCAATAACTTTATTGATTTGGGTATTTTGAGTATGTTGGCTCTCTCCCATGTGGTACAATGTTGATTATTCTCAATGAATGTCTCCATTTGATGACTATCAACTTCAACCGATCTCCCTGACTGGAGCATTGTCCAGTGAGAAATCTCCAGCGTGAAACTTCACAAACCACCTTTGACACATTTGATCAGTCACTGCACCTTCTCCATGCACTGCACAAATCTTTTGTTGTGTTTCAGTTGCATTTTTACCTTTCTTGAAATAATAAAGTATAATGTGCCACAAATGTTGCTTATTTTCTTCCACCTTCAATATTAAAATGGCTACACAAAAATTCACCAATTTTGATAAGTTTTTTCAAACATACACTGGTATGACAGCTGTCATAATACAGTGTAACAAAATTGTTTCAAATGAAGTTAAAGATAAATAAGTACTACTAGAGCCATTTACGGGAAAAAAATGAACAAACTTTTTGGCTGACCCAGTACATTCTGCTGCTTCCGGTGGTCCCCTTCACTCACAGACCTTAATGTGCTTTTCTAAAAATAGCTGAGCTCAGCAAGCATTTTAGCAAATACTAAGGATAGGGAACATGAAAGAAAAATTGAAGGAAATAAGAAAATTATCCAAACATTACAGTTCTGCTTCTTAAGAAACTGCATTCTATTTCCTAAGGCTACCTTTCCTTCCAAACCTTGCCTGGTTTTCTTGTCTTCTTTGCCCTTGGTTCCCACACGGACACACCCTACCTAAATATTACTTCATCATCTTGGCCTCAGCCACAATTTCCCTTCCAGGAAAGTGACTGGTTTTGGTTAATGTCACTGTGCCACCTGGGTGTTTGAGAAGAACCTTCTCTTCGGGTAAAATATCACTGGTCTTACAAAAGTAGATCTTTACTGTACTGCTTGACACGAGAGAATCAAGCTTCTTGTCAGTGTCTGTCCAATAACCGGGGAGTAACGGAGGGAAAGACTGAAACTTTCTGGGGCGGAGCCAGTCATCCCAACTGGCTTCCCATTGCCAAGCTTCCTAAACAGGGAGTTTGCACGTGCAGTCTCCACTCTCTTGTCTCTTACTCTTAAGCACTCTCAGGCTCCCTTCTGCCCTCACCAGCCCCCTGACTCCAAATCCATTGGGCGTTTCTCAGGCTCTCATCGTCTTTGACCACTCAGTGGCATTTGACCCTAATGACCTGCATTTTCAGCTGAAAAATCAGTTACATACAGGGTGGGGCAAAAGTAGGTTTATAGTTGTGAGGATGTGAAACAGTTTATTCTTGTTTGATTATTTATTAGTTATTGTATTCTTTCTCTTATGAACAACTGTAAACTACTTTTTCCTCGCCCTGTATAGGAGCCCAGAAAGGGGGAGCTTGCTTCCCTGTAGTCGAGGTTGACCACAGGGGATGTGAAGTGGGGTCAAGAGAGCATGTTTGACTTTGGGAGACCAACACCCTGAAAAAGATCCAGGAGTCCTGCCCTCTAGGTGTGGGGTGGGATGGATGAGTCCTGATTCATGATACGTTAGCCCCTGTGGACTTTTTTTTTTAGTTTAAAGTGGAATTGAGTTTATAAATGAAGCAGTGAGACAGAAAATGGGTTCCTCCACAGATAGAGCAGTCTCCTGTGGAATTTTTTTAATAATATATTTTATTGATTATGCCATTACAGTTGTCCCATTTCCCCCCCTTCATTCCCCTCCACCTGCACACACCCCCCACCCATATTCCCCCCCCTTAGTCCATGTCCATGTGTCATAAGTTCTTTAGCTTCTACATTTCCCACACTACTCTTGCCCTCCCCCTATTTTCTCCCCACCATCTATGCTACTTATTCTCTGTACCTTCTCCCCCTTCTCCTCCTCTTCCCACTCCCCTGTTGCTAACCCTCCATGTGATCTCCATTTCTGTGGTTCCGTTCCTGATCTAGCTGTCTGCTTAGTTTGCTTTTGTTTTAGGTGTGGTTCTTAATAACTGTGAGTTTGCTGTCCTTTCACTGTTCATCTTTTTTATCTTCTTTTTCTTAGATAAATCTCTTTAACATTTCATATAATAAGGGCTTGGTGATGATGAACTCCTTGAACTTGACCTTATCTGAGAAGCACTTTATCTGCCCTTCCATTCTAAATAAAACCTTTGCTGGATAGAGCAATCTTGGATGTAGGTCCTTGCCTTTCATGACTTGGAATACTTCTTTCCAGCCCCTTCTTGCCTGTAAGGTCTCAATTTTGAGAAATCTGCTGACAGTCTGATGGGAACTCCTTTGTAGGTGACTGTCCCCTAATCTCTTGCTGCTTCTAGAATTCTCTCCTTCATTTTAATCTTGGCTAATGTAATGATGATGTGCCTCAGTGTGTTCCTCCTTGGGTCCAATTTCTTCGAGATTCTCTGAGCTTCCTGGACTTCCTGGAAGTCCATTTCCTTTGCCAGATTGGGGAAGTTCTCCTTCATTATTTGTTCAAATAAGTTTTCCACTTCTTGCTCTTCCTCTTCCCCTGCTGGTACCCCTATAATTCAGATGTTGGAACGTTTAAAGATGTCCTGGAGGTTCCTAAGCTTCTCATTTTTTTGAATTCTTGTTTCTTCATTCTTTGCTGTTTTGTTGTTTCTTTCTTCCTTCGGTCTACTCCCTTGCTTTGAGTCCCAGTTTTCTTTCTATCACTATTGGTTCCCTGTTTATCTTCCTTCATTTCACTTAGCATATCCTTCATTTTTTTCATCTAATTTGTGACCAAAATCAACCAGTTCTGTGAGCATCCAGATCACCAGTGTTTTGAACTGTGCATCTGATAGGTTGGCTATCTCTTTGTTGCTTAAAAGTATTGGCTCTGGGGCTTTGATTTATTCTTCTGTTTGAGCCATAATTTTTTGTTTCAGTCACACCTGTTACGTATGAGGGGTGGAGCCTTAGGTGTTCATCAGGGTGGGGCCACCCAATGGCTGGGTTGTGACGTTGTATGTGGGGGCGGGATCAGAGAGGGAGCAATGGTGCTTGTTCTGCTCTCTGATTTCAGTCCCCTCTGCTGCTTCCCACAAGCAAATTGGACCCTTCTGATGCTGATTCCCAGGTGGGTGGGCTTGTGTACGTTCTAGGACCCTGTGGTCTCTTCAAGGAACTCTCCTGTGAGGCTGGGAGTCCCTCCCTGTACCTCAACCCCCACAAGTGTTTTCTGTCAGTGCTTTTAGGCTTTATTTCCCATCGATGGGGCCCTGGGTTGTGCGGTCTGTCTTGCTGCCCATTTTTGCCTGGTTTATCTGCACGTGATTGTGTGACCATGGTCAGCCCCATGCCGCCTGTGCTCCCGGGTCTGGCAGCCACCGCCTTGTCTTTCTGAGACCCCTCTCCACCAGCCACCAACTCTGCCCCTCTTACCGGTCTGGATGAATGGTTTTCAGACTTTCACACAGTTCAATTTTCTGTCTGTTCTGGTTGTGTTTTTGTTTCTAAATCTTTGTTGTCCTTAATTTTGGTTGTGTGAGGAGGTATAGTGTTTCCACCTACACCTCCGTCTTGGCCGGTTCCTGTGGAATTGTTGAAGGAGCTGAGGCTGTGTGACTTGGAGAACGGTACTCTGGGGGAAGCTTTCTAGGCTCTCAGATCTTGGGGACCATTCTGCAAGGAAGAGATGGAAGTCTCATTCTCTGTAGTTTCCAAAGACAAACCTCAGGGTAGAAGTTACAAGGTGACGGTAACATTCATAGTTTAGCATTAAGGAAGGGCAGTCCAAGAATCGAAGGGTCGAAGGAGTCCAACATTGGAGCTGCCCACTCCATGAAGCAGCGAGCTCCTTGTGTGCAGTAACGGTCTGGTGGGGGTGGCCTGGTTGTTTCAGCTCAACAAAACTTACAAGACACAGGCCCTCTGCTCTTCGTTTCTTACTGTTCCCAGCTGATCTTAATCTATTCTCATGGCTTTAATTTTACGTATGTTACATTAATGATTCGGAACTTTGTATCTTCAGGCTTCTCTTTAAAATTGGATATCCAGCTGCCTCTTAGCTATCACCCCACTGCTGGATGTCTCCTGGGCGCCTCACACTCAACAGAGAGTGTTTGCCGTGTGTCAGGAATCTGCTTACCACTGCCTTCCCAAACTCTTGTCTCCTTCCCGTGGTGTGCTGCGGGGAGGCAGTGGGAGCAGTCCACCCTGGTTTGGGCAGAAAGAGGATACATTGTATGTAGACTTAAAAACAATCATACAGTTGACTAAATGTTGGTCCACTGTGGGTGTCAAATGTGCTCTGTCTACCCTTTCTCCTCCTTTATCTCTGTCTTAGTGAGAAGCATATAGCTACCCAAGGCATGAATCTTTGAACTGGCTGCTACTGCTTTCTCTCACGGGGCCCCAGGCCCCCTTCACTCCTCCTTTGCATCTCCCCTGTCTGTTGCTGGCTCACTATCTCTGTGACTGTAGTCTAGTCTCCAGGCTACTCTCCAGCTTTTCTTAGTGTAAAGTGGGGTGGGTTTTTTTTTGCCTTGGCATAATCATTGTAAATCACAACTCTTTGAAGGCTCTCTATTGCCAGTGGCTAAGCTCCTCTCTCAGCAAGAAAACTCTGATCTTCCCTAGCTGATATTTCTCGGTTTTTCCTCCATTCTTCCATGTTCCCCATGCCCCAACTTAAGGCTGTTTTGTCTACTTTTATTGTCTATTCCACTGAACAAACTGTGAGCCCCTTATGGGCAGGAGTTGTCTTACTTTTTGAGTCCTAAGTGCCTGACTCTAATTAAATGTTCAGGTGAATGGATTCGTGTGGGTAAAATGGCCTCATCAGCTACAAGGGGAGACAGTTTATACACTTTAATTTAAAGAAAAAACAAGAACAGATTCTTAGCTTAAATTCTGACTTCTTCTCGTCCTTCTGCATAGTCTCCTCTCTGTCTGCAGAAAGCCTATTGCTAGAGACTTAAATGTGAGTGGAAGTCCCTGCCCAGCTATCTCTAACTCATGTGCTCTTTCTCTCTCTCCTCTTGTCTTGTATTTCTGCCTCCCTGCTCTAACAAAACAAGCTGGTGCACTGGAGAGAACCTAGGATTTAGAGTGAGACAGAGCTGGGTTCAGTTCTTGGCACTGTCATTTTTTTTTTTAGCTGTGGGATCTTAGTTACCCCTCTTAATCTCATTTTTTCATCTGTAAAATGTAGGCCATAGTACCTACCTCACAGCACCATTCTGAAGAATAATGTGAAAGTATAAGTAAGATACTTAGCATATTGTAGGCCATCAGCAAATAGGAGCTGCTGCTATTATTTTGAATAGTCTTCAGGTTTTCACATTTGGGTCTGAGGACTGGATCTGGAGCGTGGTGTCCAGGGTGCTAGAGGTGGGGTGCGTTCCTTGGGTGGGGTGGGACCCATGGCTGATGGGTTGGCCTTTTGAGATCTATTTGACTATAGACTCTACATTGAATTCCCTAGCTTAAGATTTTACACCTGGGAAGTGGGTGTGCCCAACTTGTTCTCTCTTCCCTTTTTCATAGGCTCCCAGGCCAGTGCCAGTACCTGGGCTTGCCAGTGGCAGATTACTTCAAGCAGTGGATCAATCTGAAAAAGGTACTGTGTCTGAGCCCTGCTTGGGTGCTTCACCTGGGTCTCCTGGTCTCAAATCTCCCCCCAGCCCTCGCTGCCTTTCTAGTTTCTGTTGTTTTCTTTTTGTTGTTTTCATCGCTCCCTTTCTTTTTGTTCTGCTCTTTTCTCAACATCCTTCTCTCCTCTTCCCTAGCTAATGTGCACTGGAAGATTGTGGCCATTTCTGGGACTGGGGAGCTGGTTGGGGACCAGGCTGCTAAGTGGAGTATGATACTTCCCTATTTGGTGTCACTCGGACGTGCCGAGAAGTTCCAGTTAAGGGGGTTTTCCAGGTTCTTCCTTGGAGCTGAATCTCTGAGCTGAGCTGCATTACCTCGAGGAGCGATATGGTGCTAGCGGAGCCTCTGGGGAAGTGTTCTCCTCGATATGTTCAGGAGTGTGGCCTCTGACCCTCCCGAATGGCCCTGGTGTCTTCCTCTGGTGAGGAGGTAGGGGTGTTTCAGGCTGGCTTTGGTGCTGCCTGGCCACAGCAGAGCCTTGCTCATGTGAAGGGCCATGGAGACCACAGCCCAAGTTTCTCTGAGCGTGAAGGAGGAGACTAGCACTAATGTAGCACCAAGCACCTGGTGAATGGGCAGACGCTGTGGGCTGGGAGGGACCCCCCGTGGCTAGGAAAGTGAGTCACTTAGAAAACTGTCCTTTCCTAGTATATGCTTGCTGGATAAGCAGAAGAAAGGAGTAGGAGTAGACTCTCCATTTTCAGCTCTAGTGGGTTCCTTGCTCCAGGAGACCCAGTCCACCAGGGAGGCTCATCGCCATAAATCCTTCTGATGCAAGAGCAAAAGCCCTGGGGCAGCCTCAGGAACCCCAGCCGCTAGTCAGCAGTGACTCCCAGGAAGCTCGGGACGGGAGAGCACACCAGGAGTGAGAGTAGGGGCTCCGGGGCGCGCAGGGCAGAGAGCTCGTTGGAAGGTTAGGCCAGGGTCATAGGGTTTGGGTCTTGAACTGGCATATTCAAGGGAGGTGAGATATGGATCTGAGGAGGAGGGGCTTTCTAGGCGGGGGGGGGCAGTGTGCTCTTGATGTGTGGGGGGGCTGCATCTAAGTGAGCTTATGAAGGAACATGGGACAGAATGACTGTGGACTTTGTCCCGTAGGTCTCAGGGCAACCCTTATTTGAGGCAACATTTGTGAACTCCTTTACTTTCCTATGGTATGCGGGTCCTCTGCACTCTGATTTGTTTGTACTTGGACCCTACCCACCTCTCCTACCTCCGTGCACCCAAACAACAGCTACTTACTACCTACCGCCTTTGGCCGAGGAGGCCAGCCAGGCTCTGTGTTACCTTTGGCCCTTGGCCTGTGACCTCACCTCTTTCAGAAGTGCCCCCCAGTCATCTTCACCAGCATATTCCTCTCCTTGAAGATTCAGTTTCGTTATCACCTCTGCTGAGAAGCTTAGCCAGCCAGTCTCTTGCCTTGAGACTCCTTGACACTTTGGAGCTTAGAGTGTTGAAACTGGGTCCGTGTGTGTGTGTGCTTCCTTGCAGACATGTCTGCCTGCATAACAGACTGAGTCTGGTTCCTTTCTGTGTGCCCAGTGGCCAGATCAGGGCAGGGTCCAGAGCATGTGCTCTTTGAACAAGTGGCCAGTTTTGAGAGCTGCTCTGTAGAGGCCCTCTCATTCGGGACTTGAAAGGGTTGCACGTGCCTGTATGGCTAGGCCTGTGCTCCTGGAAGATGGCTCTGCCAGCTGTCAGGCTGCATCTGAGGCTGCTTGCTGGCCTTGGCAAATGTAATGTGAAGGCCCAGCCAGGCGAGGCAGGCACTGACCATGAACAATTGCTCTGTGAAGTTCACTAGACTTTTTGGTATATGGATAGCTCTCTCCCTCTAGGTTCCTTGGCAGAAAGGCAGAAAAGCAGCCAACCCATGTGGTAATATCACCAATCAGGGCTACCTTGGTGCTGCTAGGGGGTGGAGGTGGGCTCTCCTGAGCCTGCTCAGCTAAGTTCTCTGCCAGACACTGCTGAGCCATAGAAGAGGAATGGGCACGAGGGGTGGGGGTGGGCATGGGGGAACTCGGTACTTTATTCCCAGTTGGCCTTGTGATTGCCTCTTGGGAGGTAAACTTAGCAGGTCTAGGAGAAACAAGAGGTCTAACCCCTTCCATTCTGTCCTACAGCCTCGTCATATTTCAGCTTTGCTTCAATCCTTGCCAGCAGCCACTCAAATTGGGGAAACCGCAGGGCCCTGGAGGTCTACGGGCACGGTGGTCTTTCTGACCTTTGTACTGCCTGACTTAGTACAGGCTGCACAAAGATTCCTGCTCCCTTAAAAAGAGTAACAGTAAAAGCAAAGCCAGTGAGATCATTGCCAAGGTTGTGGGGATACTATGTGAAAGCCTTGTCTTTGCCTTTTTCCCACATATGTGACCTATACTCTGGCTATCTACGTGGTCCCCTCCAGTCCTTGATATTACTTTGTTCCTCCTCCCTTTCCTCCTCCTCTCCTCCTCTCTTTCCTCCTCCTCTCCTCCGTAACTCCCCTAGAGAGGTTTGCCCTACGGAAAGAATGGGGAGGGTTCTGGTCTGTTTGGTCACCTAGGTCTGTCTAGTAAGTGAACAACTTGGACTGAATTCACCACCCCCATTTCCTAAGGCCTCTGATCTGAGAAGAAGCAGAATGTTGTCTTTCAGCTGCCCTCTCCTGTCCAGAAATGGTGTGGGTCACATCAGGGAAGAGCAGCTTTTCAACGACCAGGTTTCCACCTCTCCCGCCTCCACCTCCTTCCCCTGTAGCAGAGTGGAGCAAGCCAATGTTTGCTGACATTTGGAGTGTCATTGAATGACCTTATATTCTTATTGAACTGTCAGCTGAGAGAGGACTGGGGCCCTGCTCCCAGCTCCCTCCAGGAGGTCAGAGCTGTCACTGAGGGGCCAGAAAACTCACACACATGCACACGGCCACACATACATGAACATGCATGTATGCGGTCATGTGAGTGCATACACCTAAGTAGGCATGCCAGAAACTGTTTATAGGTATCCATACATGCAAACATGTATATATACACATATTCACAGGGTCACCTGCAGAAATGTATGGAAATCTACAGACAAGTGTATTTACACAAACATATTCATAAAGTATAAAGACATGTACATAAACATACACATCTTCACTGATAAACAGATATGCTTGAGTGCCTTCTGTGTTCCGAGTTCTGTGCTGTGCCCTGAAGATATAACAGAAAAGATGGACATTAAATAATTTTAATTGCATTGTAACACCAGAAAGTTTAGAGCCATGGGACGGTTTCATAAGGGGACCAGACCTAGTTGGTAGGGTCAGGGACTGGTTCCCTGAGGAAGGGTGGCAGAGCCCAGATTGGAGGGTGAGCAGGGATTGGCTGTGCACATGGCAAGGCCCTGCGGTGAGGAGCGGCCTGGCATCTTCATGGAACTAGAATGTAAGTCCGTGACAGTAGAGAAGTTTTGGCTCTTTTGTTTACTGTTCTGTCCCCATCACTAATTATTATCTGTTGAATGAATGACTGCCTGAAGCATAGTGGTTGTGGGGAGGAGAGGAGTGTGGCATGAAATGAAACGGCAAGGAGAGGCAGGAGCTCGTTGCACTTTAGATTTTGATCTTTATCCTTAGGGTGAGGATAGCTATTAAAGGGTACTGCATGTAGGAGGTGAAAGGCTATGGGAGGAAGGCGTAGGTTCTTGACGTTGGCTCTCTGCAGGAGGAGGGTCCGCTCTTCTATAACGGAGGAAAGAGAAGAAGATGGGTGTGCATAGATGTAGGTAGGCCTGTGGATGTGATGATGGCAGGTTGGAGTTGTTTCCATCTGATGGCTTTTCTTTTTCTCTGTGAAACAGATGAGTCATTTGCTGATAACTAATAGGGAAGGATGAGAATGTTTGTAGAAAGTGGAAAAGGATTCCTGTAGTTGTGGTAAGTAGAAGTGTGAGCTGACTTGAGAACTATAGTAGGGTTTTAGGCTGTGCTGAGGGTGCAGCTGATGATACTGATTCATAGTGGAACTGCTCTGTTATTCAGCAGAGCTCAGCTGTCTGGCGGTGCGCATGTGGGAGGCAGACATTTAGAGTCATCCAGCATGGAGATTTTCTCATGAAGTGTGTTGAAAGGAACAAAGGAGTTGAAGATGTTGAGACAGTGGTTGCCAAGATGGATCATGGGATGCAAGCTGGATATCGAGGGAAGAGAAGACAGCAAGAGGCCCATTGGAAAAAGCTGAGTGCTAGTAAGATGAAGAGCAGTTATATCAGGTATGGTTGAGCACACCAGGTGGAAGGATGAAAGATTATGGTTAGACAGCAGGATATCTGAAGAAGTGATTTCAGAGGTAGGGCATTTATGGGTGTTGGCATCTTCTAAAGTGTACCCATGGGAGTTGGGGGGGCTAAGTTTGGGTGGAGGAGAATATTATTGTAAATAAGAGATTAAGAAATGGATAGGTCAAATGAGACCTCCATAAGGTGAGAAAAGATGGATATATGAGGGGACATGTGAGGGGACCCAAAAAACCTGGAATTATCTCCTGGAGGTCAGGCCTCTTACAGTGCAGGCTCCTCCCTCTGGGTAAGTGTTCTTGGAATCCATCTGTATCAGTGTACCAGGTGGCGTTGTTGTGAGAAGCTGTGTTCGGTTTCAGTGAATTTTTTTTTAAGACTTTTAACGCATTTGCCCATTTCACAATGGATGACTTACAAGTGCACCTGCCTACACTATACTGAGTGTTCAGCAGTTTTTGACTAAAAACGGCATAACCTCCATGGCCCACCCTCCCTATTCACCTCATCTTGCCCAAGCAAGATTTTCTTTAGTTTTCCCAGATGAAAAAAGACCTCAAAGGGCAACGTTTTGCCAGTGTGGAAGAGGTGCAACAAAAAATGGCAGAAGCACTAAAACACTTTAAACTCCATGAGTTTAAAAACTATTTTGAACAGTGAAAAAATGTCCTGATAGGACATTGCATCAAATGTCCTGATAGGTATATTGCATCAAATGGAAAGTGCTTTGAAGGTGACTGAAGTTTAAGAAGTTTACATAAATTTTTTATAAATAAATTTCATTTTATTTTGGGCCCCCCTCATATATGTGCACACATAATATATACATACTAAATGCATATGCATGGACACAGGTATAAATGTATGTACAAATGCATGCTTGCCTATGTACATACACAGTTCCTGCACGCTCGGACTAAGCCAGGCAAGTGCATGCATGTAACACTCACAAATGGTCTGCACTTCCTCCGATGCCTGAACCTGTTCAGAAAGGCTTTTGGAGAAGCAGGCCTGCCCCCTTAGGAGAATTCTGAGTCAGTCCTGGCAGACGGGGTTCAGCCAGTCTTGCTCAGAGTTTGTAGGGATGGAGTCACCTAATTTAACAGACCCACCCGTACCAGGGCGTGAAGACTGCTGCTCCATTTGTCTTCTGCCATCTGTGCTGTATGCCCTGCTGCAATTTCTGGGTGCTTGAAAGGGGAGCAGCTGGAACCAGCTGTGACAGAGTAAGGAGGAAGAGACATTCTTGGGTCTCTCCAAGAAGCATTTCTGCCTCCCCCTCCCCTGGGAGTGGACAGCAGGAGAAACAGCTGAAGGGAGGGTTGGTGTCTAAGACTGAGTATGACTTTTCCTGACCTTGGAGCATTCAGAGTCCCAATCAGCGCAGTAATAAATTAAGGGCTTATGGAGGAATAAATTCTTGGCCTTAATGAAGTTCTTTGCTGGGGGCCATAGGCAGGTCGGCGGGTCAGCAGGTCTGGACGATACAGATTGGAGGCTCCAGCGAGTGAGCTAAGCTAGCTGGGGAGCCATCAGAGGTGGAAGGATCTGAAACTCTGTTGGTCAGGTCACTTTTTAGTGTTGTGGGGATCAAGCTTCATGAGTGACAGGCAGCCTGACAGAGGATGGAACTCTACGGTATGGTAGCTGCATGGTACCAGCTGCAGAGCCCCTCGACGGGGGGCTATTCAGAAGCTAATTTGGAAGAAGAAAAAAAAAACAAGAATAAAACAAAAAATGAAAACCAAGAGAGCCATGAAGATCTAGTAGCCCTGGAAGGTGTTTGTTGTTTTATTTTGGAGGGAGGAGGACTGCTCAGTGGTAGGAGCCAGACTGGGGCTGTGGTCCAGTTCTTTAGCATCATCTGAAGGACAGAGCGTTATCTGTGGGGCTGTAGGCAATTATAGGCTGCTCTCCTGGCAGGAGCGGGTACTGAGGCCAGGAAGATAAGAGCCTCTACCTGTCTTTGGGAAGAAATGTATAAGGAGGACAAGACACAGGCATCACATATAAACGAGGGAGAGATGGGGTCACAGGTGTGTCATAAGGAGAGGGCGAGTAGGGGAACAGCCTGGAGCTAGCTTGCTGTTGAATTTGATTCTGAAGCCCTGGGAGGAGCCGGTCTTGGGGGCTGGAGGCTACTGAATTGTTGAACTGAAGCTAGACCCCAGGCCTTGAGACTCTACAACCTGAGTTCTTTCTCTTTTCATCCCACCCTGTGCAACATCTGCCCATGGGGGTGAGCTCTTGGGACATAGGCCAGAGGCAGCAGAGGGAACAGCGCTGCATTTGGAGTCAGGGGCGGTTGGAGCTAGAGAGAATGTTTCCTTTCTTCTCATCTTCCTGCCCCCGTGGTGTAATGCCCTGCCTGGGCTTTTCCTTTAAATATGTCTTACAGCTGTCTGAACTCTGAAATTTCTTTCACTCCTTCCCTCGCCTTGTTAACATGTGTTGCCTTTGGGGTAATCAGGGAAAAAATATTATGTCCTTTTACAATTACCGGGTTTTGGAATATTAAAATGTCTCACTGCATCGGCACTGTTATTTTGATTGGTATTCTAACCTTTGACTAGCCCATAAAGCGCGCCGCTCCTGAAGCCAATATTGCAGGACTGAAATTTAATTCCGAAATGATTCCAGATAATAGGGAGACAGATAATATATGCATGAAGGATATTATGTTTGGACTAACTGCAGCAGGGCCAGGGCTGGGGAGCTGAATAATAGCCCAGAGTGAGTTATAATCTGTGGGACAGAAATGCCTTACTGTCAGGGCCAGGAGAGGAACTCTTAAATCAAAGGCCTGGGAAAGGGTGCGATCGCAGAGTGCTTGTTTTGACAGGAGGGACACCATAGCCAAGAAGGTAGGTGTGGAAGACTGTGGCCCATTCTTTCTCTTGAGCGAGATACCCAAGGCTCTGGATGGGCTAGCTCATTGTAGCACCCCATCCTCATATCTCCTTTCCCTCTAACGTTCCAGCCACCTCAGACTTCTTGCTGCTCTTCAGATATACGTGATTATTTCACTTCCCTTTGCATATTCTGTTCCCTTTGTGTACATTGCCTTTCTCCTTTTAGTGTGTTGGAAAAACTCCTGTTCATCCTTCAAAACCCTCTTCTGTGAAACCTTCACTGATGTTCCCTCACCTCTTATGGACATAGTTAATCATCTCCTCCTTTGTTTGACCTCGGTACTTTGTAATGAGTGTTCCACATGCTCTTGTGATTTTATGTTTACATACTTACGTTTCCTATGAGACTGAGCCACTCAGGGCCTACATACAGCCCATCTCTGTATTTCCAGTGCTCAGCACTGGGCCTGGTACCCACTAGGGATCAGCAAGCATTAATTGGACCCACACTGAATGTAGGGCTTGACTAATAAGCTCCAGAGTCCAGATACCTCTTCCCCTGCCAGATTTCCCAGACAAATAGACTTAGAGAAGTTAAGTAACTTGCCTAAGGGCACATAGCCAGGAAGAGGTAAAGCTAGGATTTTCACCTGGGTAGGTGTGTTCTTTTTCCCAGACCGTGTATCTTAGGCCAGTGAGGGGGCATGGAGTTGGCGGCCTGGATAGGAAAGACAGAACTCACTTCCCTGATTCCTTCCTTCCATAGCTCAGGACTTGAGTCCTCTTTGCACTGGTTCTTAATGTTCATGAAACTGAAGTCCTGCAGGGGATTGTACCTTCTGTTGCTACTAATGACTTTTGAACAGTTACTTCACACGAAAGACACTTCTCTGCTAGGACTTTGTAATTAAGGATCAAGAAAATACCCTGAGAAAGATACCTAAGTGTGGTTTTGGAGAGCCCTTAGGGAGGTAGGCGGGCAGTCTGTAGAGCTCTTAGTAATGTCTGCAGACTTCACAGACATTCCCCTCCACCTTGAATACTTGGTAGAACTTGTATTTTAGGTGTATGGTGATAAAGAAAGTACATCATGAAAAAAGCTACAGTGAATCTGATTGGCTTTTAAGTGGATTTATGTTTTATTAACTACAATACTATCTATTTGTCTATAAGCCTGGGAAAATAGTATGGCTATATTTAGTATATTAAGAGAAGACTTAACCCTTCTCTTAGCTTTCAGGTGATGCTTGGTGTGTACACTGGCCCCTGGGGATGTGGCCTACAGGCTGAAAAGCATTGGTGCCGGAGATCTGCTGATATCGCTGCCAACCAGTCAGTCACATGACCTGACACAAGTTCCCTCACCTCTCTGAATCTGTAAAAGATGACTCAAATCTGACACACAGAACTTAGTCTCTAGAGTCCAGTAGGCTTGATTCAGAATCTTTACTCTGGACTTAATAGCTGTGGGGTTTTAGAAAAATTGCTTCACTTCTTTCAGCCTCAGTATTTTCCTCCATAAAACAGGAAAAACAATACCCACTCCTAGAGTTGGCCTGGGCCTGAAATGATAGCATTGTACCTCTGCTCCTCCCTTGTCCTTGCACTGTATTGTTCACCCTGTAGCCTCGTCCTCTCCACTAGGCTACAGGGGGTGAAGGAGACAGGAGCTCAAGGCAGACGAACAAGCCTTTGTGGACAGGAGCGAGGGAAAAGAGGCTGCCCAGTGGAATTCAAGGGAGCACCAGGGAGGAGGAGCCTGATCCCATTTTTGGACTGTCTGACCCTCAGCTGACACTGAGGAACAGAGTCAGATCATTGTCCTTGATTCCAGCTGCCGTCAGCATCCCTTTTGTCCAATGGAGTATAGTCACACTCACCTTTGGACAATTGATGGATCTGTCACCTACCTGTGTTATGACCTTGGACAAGTTACTTGCCTTCACAGAACCTTGGTTTTGCCATTTGTAGAGATAATAATAAACAGGAGCTACTCTAAATGCTTTATATAAATTAACTCAGTCCTCAACTCTTTAAATACAATTGTTAGCCATATTACAGATGAGGAAACTAAGGTACAAGACACTAATTAAATACCTTTCACAGGGTTCAGTAGCTTCAGCTTCCATGAGATTCAACCTTCCACAAGGTTCAAAAGTGAGTGAGGGAGTAGGTGTGTGCATTTAGGCAGCAAACTGCTGAGACCGTGCTCTGAACATATTTGCTCTGTTGCCTCCAGTGCAAAGGAGGAGTCATTTTTACCTGGGATGCAGGAGAGAAAGTCAACAAAGCTTTCGTTAAGGAAACACTTGAGTTAAACCTTGAAAGAGAGTAAGTTTTCAGGAGACAGGGTGGAAAGGGTGTTTCAGATAGGGGGAGCAGCGAGCAAGGCCTGGAGGGGTATAACAGCTTGCTGGACTGGGGAACTGCAGATAGTAGCTTTCAGGGTTTTTAGGCTACTGATGTGGACCACCTGTGCATATATGCCTCTTACCAGAAGAAAAGCAGAACAAGCAAGCACAGTAAGGAACCATTGCCAATGTCTAGAGTGGAGCCAGCCTAAGCTGCTTTCCGAGAATGGGGCAGCAGCTTCAGAAAACTGCCGTGTTTACGTCCATATGAGGGAAGAAAGAGCCCATAGGCCCTGGTTAGCCGGGAGGGAAAGAGGCCACCTTGCCTTATAGCGTCGTTGGCTGGGGCAGTCTGACACTGCTGTGCCAGAAAACCTCAGTATCCTTATGGCAAAGTGGGGCAGATTACAGTGCAAGGAATCAGTTAGGTGATGTCTGTAAAGCTCTTCAAGCGCTGGTGCTTGGTGTGTGGGTGGGCAGCCTGGCACAGCCTCAGCCAGGAAGCTGAGCCGGCCTGCCTGGTTCTGCATCCCAGGTAAGTGTGGCCACAATGGGAAGGGCCCGGGGAGGGAGTCAGCGCCCTTAAGGCAGCTGGGGTTCTTTCTACCTTCCTGAGGTTCCCTGCAGCGGCTACAAATGGCCCTCTACCCTGGAGTCAACTGCAGTGTACTAGGTGGCTGGCCTTAACAGCAAGGCTCACCTCGTGGTCTGTGTGCCTCTCGCTGGCTGCTGCTCAGAGTCTGTGCCCTGTCAAGTGATGCAGCCTCTTCGTCCTGGTTCCACTGTGAGCCTCCTCTGTCATTCTCTCGTATCCTTGAAGAACTGAATTCTGAGCCCACTCTGGAGCAGAGGAGGGAGAGGAGCTCTCCTCAGTCTGTTTGGGGCCTGGATTTAAACCTAGGCATCCTGTCCAGAGAGCCTATACTCTAACCCTCGGGCCAGGTGCTAGGGCCCACAGTAGCCCAGGGTCTGTGCCTCTTGGCTGTTGTGCGTGGCCTGATATGTCCCTGTGCAGGACTACGAGCCACTCAGTGAAAGGGACTAGATCTGCCTCATGTCTGAATCCACAGAACTAGGCAGGCTAGTAGGGGCATAGATGCTGTGGAAGAGCTGAGAGTGCTTTAGGAGAGAGATGAGGCGGGCGAGGCAGCAGGAGAGAAGTGGACTCGTCAGTGTTCAGTATTAAGTCTGAGAGAGCTAAGGGAACCCTAGAAAACCTTCTCCCAGGTGTTTTGTTTGACTTTGGTTTTTTTTTCTTTTTGTTATTTTTGTTGTTGCTGCTGCTGCTACTCTAGACCCTGCTAACTGGGAAGAGTTACACAAAAGGAGAGAAAATGACAAGGAGACTTCCTTGAAGGCAGAAGGCACAAGCCTGCCTCCTGTCTGCCCCATTGCCCTGCAGACCCCTCTGGAAAGGCAGGTTTGAGCAGGTCTGTGGGTGTTAATAATAGAGCATGGGCGTGTTGAGTCCCAGCCGGTGCCAGTTTCTGTGTTAGATACTTTACACAAATTATGGCATTTAATCCTTGTGGCTACTCAGCCAGGAAGGGGCTGTTGTCCCTATTTTATGGGTGCTGAAATAGACATTTGGAGAAATTAAGAAGCTTGCCTAAGGTCACATGACCAGGTTGTAACTCCAGTTTCTTTCCTTCCATAGCTCCCTTCTTGTCTCTTGTTCCATTGTAGATACAACCTGAAGGCAGTTCCTCTGGTCTCACCTGGTTTAAGCTGGAGGCCTCGGCAAACACATACCATTCATTACTAGTTGTATAATTAGTGAAAGCTAGTGATTGGGGAGGGATAGGAATTGGCCTCCCAGGTCTCTTGAGAGTGACACCTGTTGTATGGAGACCTGTCTGTGTGTGTACATGCATGTCTGCATGTGTCTAAAAAGTGTATCTCTCTGTGCTGGGATGTTTGTGTATACTTAGGTGTGTGCACATGCCTACACATGGGATTATGGGTGAGGGTATAGGTAGGGAATCTGTGGCTTAACTAGGACAATCTGGCAGTGGGCAGATGAGGCCCTTGTCTCTAGAGGACAATGTGGTACAATACAAAGAATGCTGGGCTGAACTTGAAGCTAGACAGTCAAGACATGGGCTTTGGTGTTGGGTTCCTTGCCCTTTCTGAGGCCTCAGTTTCCTCATCTAACAAGTAAGGGAGCTGGATAAAGTAATCTCTTCTCCCTTTGCCATTCTTGGATCATTCATGGTACCTTAGGTTTCCTTTTTTTGCAAAAAACAAGATAGATAGAAGGAAGGTGAGAGAAGTCCCTCTTTTACCCTGACCTACTTTGATCTTTAGCCTTGGGGATCACTCTGCTATTCCACTGGGGAAAGTTGAGGGTTCAGGAAAGCAGGGCATTGCCTGGCTTTAGGTCAGGAGAGCTGGGGGCACCAGTGTTAGGGAGACATTTGGACAACTGGTGCCTGAGGCAGTTTGGGGTGGCCTGGACTAGAGCTGAGTGCCATTCAGCTTTGGTCTTCTCCATGAGAATATGGGGTGAGAAGAAACTTGTTGTCTCCCTGCTCCTTTTGAAGGTGGAGGGGAGCTTCTTAAGGCAGGTTGTAGGCCAGGTAGAGCAGGAAAGGTAGCTGGACATGTGTTCCCATTCATATGGACCACCAGCTCAATGCACTGTCTGTCTGTGACCTCAGCTGATCAGCTGTCAGCTCTCTTACGGGAAGAGTGGTTTAGGGTTGGGTGCCTTAATTTTCTCTGGTTGACCCCTCAGGGCTGATTTGTATGGTTCCTAGAAATGGTACCTTCTCTAGGTCCCTATCTCAGTCTTCAAGTGGGATTATAGCAGGGTTTTGTCTATTCTGTCCCATTAATTAGCCATCAGTTCCCTGAAGTTTCCAGATTTGACTAGCTGAGTCACTAGAGAAGGAATAGGCATCATATGGATTCTCAGTGCAGTTCCTTCAGTGCTGGTGAGGACTTCTCTCTGTTGGCTGGGCTTAAACCAGCCTGGTCCGAAGCCTCAGGTAGCAAGTGACCTATGCTATGCCTGGGCCAGGACATCTAAATTAACATCCAGCTACCAGTCACTCACGGAAGCCCTGTTTGTCAGAGCATTTATTCTTAGGTGAATCAGGTCTGTTTTCCACCTGTACAGAGCTCCATACTCAGTTGAAATTTACAAGAGACCAAGTCTGTATAGGCATGTCCATGTGCTCATGTCCCCTGCCTATGCAACTCAGTAAGTTCAGAGCTACCCAGATGAGGCAGCTCCTGCTGCAGCCAGCCAGCCCTGTGACTTTGTCTAGGGCCTTAAGACAGGGCCCTTGAGAGACCGTAGGCTGCCCTACTTAGAAAAGAGGAGAGGCTGTCCTGGAGCTATCAGATCCAGGCTGGCTGCTTAGGAAGTCCTTATGTGTGGGTGTGAGCAGGTGTGCTTGTGAGTGTGCACAGGAATGAGCCCAAGGGTGCATATGGCAATAGCCAGTGGACTATCCTCAGCACCATGACCAGGTCTTATGGTAGTAGGCCTGGGCTTGGCACCTAGTTGGCTGCAAGCAGGAGGGCAGGCTGTAGGCAGATCCCAGGGCAGCCATGAGGCCTCCCCAGTGGTGTGTTTGCTGTGCCTAATTACCCAGCAGTTGTTTAACTATGCAAGCTGCATGCCTGCCTTTATTGCGCTGTGATTGCTGAGCTGCCTATAGGGAGTGTCATAAAAAGATATAAAATGCCCATTATCTGTCTGACGCCCTCCTCCTGGACTGTGGGTGTTTGTGTTTTATTTTATTTTTATGGCTTGAGGGAAGCTCTGCAGGAAGGAAAGGAAAGGGAGGGGAAGCCCTACAGGAATTGGAGGAGGCCCCTTCATACTGTGGTCAGCCGTGAGCTAAAGGACTCTCCTGAACAGAGGGGAGAAGAGCAAATGGTGGATCTCCAGGGTCAGGATGGTGCTCAGGAAATAAGGCCCAGATCTTCCCCTCCTCATCCAGCTGCAAGTCCTGCAGCTTATTTCCCTTCCATTTATGCTGGGCTCCTCCCTGGCACACATAGGTCTGCTGCCTTGGTGCGGGCAGTCTGCAGAGGGTTCTGAGAATGGTCTGTAGGAATGGTCTCATTGCCACTCATTTCTTTACCAGCTTTGATGACTCAGGTGGCCTACTGGCCTCCTAGAGCTCCATGGCTGGCTTTGGGACAAATACTGTGGGCACTACCCTCTGCTCCTGAAGTCTTCCACCCCTAAAAGAAACAGCTTCAGCTTCTCTCTTCTTGCCAGCCACCATGTTGTGTTTAGGCCAAGCCTATTCAAGAATTCACTGGATCTTAAGGAAACCTCCTAGAACAGGAGATGGGGATTGTGATTTGAGACCTGTCCTATGCCAAACACAACCTGTGTGTGGCACTGAGGCCGAGATGGGAGATCACATAGGAGTCCTACCCTTAAAGAGCTCACACTCTGTAACCAGAGCTCCATCTTCACAGCAGGTGTTGAATAAATGTTTGTCATATGGAACCGAAGTCAACACAGTCGTTCATTCTCATGCAGTAAGTGGCCATTGAGTACCTACTGGGTCAGGCACTATGCCAAGCACTGGAGATAAAATAGTAAGCAAAACAGACAAAAGTACAGCCTTCACTTGTCATTGGAGTTTATTGGGAGAAGGAGTAAAAGATTTAAACCCTGAGTATCTAACTTCAAAACGCGTGCACTTTCAACTGTGATATGTTGTTTCCCATGCCCGAACCCTCAAAGCTGTCCTGTACTGATCATCTAACTTCCCTCCTTGAAAAATCTTGATACCTATTGAATGAAATACAGCTCTCTAGCCCATCCTTTGAGACACCCAAAGTGCCTTTCCAGCTATACCAAGGTAGCTTATATGGTCCATTTCCATGCCTTATTCATGTCTGTTCCATTTGCCTGTATTGTCCTTTGCTGCCTTCCTGCCTACTGAACTCCTACTTATCCTAACTCCTTTTTGTCCTCTCTGAAGGCTTCCAGTTTCCTATTGGGAACTTCCTCCCTTTTCAGACATCTGAGTTCCTAAGCACTATGCTAGAGCTTTTCCCCTGGCTTCATTCACTGTTGGTGAGCCTGCTGTAGGCACTTCTCCTATTGTAGTGTACATAAAACGTTTTATTGAGAGCCCTGGCCAGTGTGGCTCAGTAGGTTGGAGGGTCGTCCTACAGATCTAGAGGTTGCAGGTTTGATTCCCAGTCAGGGCACATGTCTGGGTTTTAGGTTTGGTCCCGGTCAGGGCGCATGCTAGAGGCAACCAATCAGTGTTTGTCTCTCACACTGATGTTTCTCTCCTTCCCTTCTCCTCTCAAATCAATGACCATGTTCTCCACTGAGGATTTTTTTTTAAAGTCTCATTGACATATAATTCACATACCACACAATTCACCTATTTAAAGTGTACAGGTCAGCCCTGGCCATGTGGCTCATTTGGTTGTAGTATTGTCCCAAAGACCAAAAGGTCCTGGTTCCGATTCCCAGTCAGGGCCCATACCCAGGTTGTGGGTGTGATTCCCAGTAGGGATGCATACGAAAAGGCAACCAACTGATGTTTCTGTATCATGTATCACATCAATGTTTCTCTTTCCTTCTTTCCCTTCTCTCTAAAAGAATTCAGTGTTTCTTAGTATATTCATAGGGTTGTACAGCTGTCATACCATCTAAGTTTACAACAGTTTTGCCCCCTCTAGAAGAAACCTCATTAGCAGTCACTCTCATTCCCCCAAATATGGTAGCCCTGAACAACCACTAACCTAATTTCTATCTCTATAGATTTGCCTATTCTTGCAATTCTGGCAATTTCTTGTATGTAGCCTTTTGTGGCTGACTTCTTAGCATAGTTTTTGAGATTCATCCATGCTGTATTATAGATCAGTATTTTCTTTTTATTGCTGAATAATATTCTATTCTATGGGTGTACCATATTTTATTTATCTACTCAATTGATGGACATTTGGATTATTTCCATTTTTTGGCTCTTATGATGAATGCTGCTATGACACACATGCACAGGTTCACTTTATTGTTTTTGCTTTTTTATTCTTACACCTGTCCGTCTTTCCTAGCAGTGTGAACTCTTGACCTGACCCTGAGAGTAGGGATCACTTCTATATTGTTCACTGTTGCATCCCTGCCACTTAGCCCATGGCTGGCACTCAGTGAATGTCAGTGAATGAATATGTGCATGCTTTCTAATTCTTTTACCCCTCAGGATATAATAGCAAGTTGTGGGGACCTGTTTTAATTCCATAACTCACTCTGTGCTGGGTATAAGTGCATACACACACATCCACCACCCATGCTGGACTATAAGTTCATTTGTCAGTATTCCGGACCATGCCCTTTTCATTCCACTGTTGACCTCTCTGGTGTAAGCCCTTAACCTGCAACAGCTGATCTCAGAAATTTTCCTGAGTTGCCCCCATAATGACAGATTCAGCCTCCACACTGAGGCAAAGACTGGCCCTACCTTCCCCTCTCCTTCCCTTTTCACCCAAGGGGCCTGAACCTATGGAATAACCCTGGAGGGTATTGGGCTGGGTGACCTTCAGCTAAGAGGCTTCGCAGGGTGGCTTTGTGACAGCTCCAAATGTCTGGGCATTGGAGAGAGGAGAGATGCTACCCCTGCCATTCCAGTTAGTAGCCTATATGAACCAGGTCTGCAGAAGTAAAGGAATTTTTAGACCCAATAGCTCTGAGAGATCAGTAAAACCAATATTTCTTTTTTCCTTGTACTTAACCTAATAGTTCGAGCCCATAATTAGAATTGGGCTTTATTAGGCTAATTAGGAGGTAGGAATGATGGTAGGAGGACATGTAGAGATGCATCAGAGTGGTGGGCAATAAATCTAGGGTTTTAATAGGTTTGTTTTGTAATCAGGTGGTCTGGAAGGCTGACTGGGTGGCCGGGCCCCCTCCCCTCTCTTCTACTCCCATCACTCCTTGAAGTGGCCTTCACACTTTGCCGTCCTTGTCCTCGGTACTGGCAGCAGCTCTAGGATATGGGGAACTAGGGAGGGAGGAGGAGACCCCACCCGGAGCTTCATTGCCTATGCACGCGCCGTCCAGCCTGGCGGCATGATTACCTTGCTGAGAAATCCGTCCAGGCGCAGGGCTGCTGATAGCAATCATTGATTAAGAGGGTAATTGTCCTGAAAATTCAGATTGATCAGAAGGCAGAAATGATAACTTGTGTAACTGTGTTTAAAGCCACGTCCTGTCAATAGAAAAGACTGAGATGTATCGCGCCAGGAGGGGGGCAGAACGGATGGGTGTGTGTGGGCGGGTGGGCGCTGCCATCCTTCTCTCAGGGCTGAGCAGGATGTTTCTTGTCAGTAACCTGGACTATTGGAGATTCAATCACTTTTATCTCCCCCTCTCTCTCAATCCAAATGCCTTTTCATATTAGGAAATTAGAATCGGCCCTGCTCATGCAAGATTTATTAGCTCTGCTGAGCAGTTGCACCGAAGAGTAAATGATTTTGCTTTGCTGGAGCTTTTTACACATTAGGACCCAACTTCTTCCCTGCTATGTGCCACTGGCTGCCTGGAGGACTGGGCACTAGAACCAGGTACCTAGGGAATGAGCTTTCAAAGTGTGTTTGGGGGAAAAAGCATCACCCGGCTCTGCCTTCTTGATCTGCCAAGAGACCCCGTTGTGTCTGGCCAACTTCCTTCTGTCTGGTCCCCAAACAGCTCCCTTACTGGAGTACAGGTTGTCTTGCTCAGATGAAGGGGCCAAACCCCCTGAGGGGACAGAATGCATCCATCAGATTTGGATGGCCTGGTGGAGACTCACCTTGGAAGGACACACTGATGTATTAGGTAAGGATTGGCAGTAGAGGCAGAAAATAGAGGCGCCACCATGACCTCTCCTCTCAGAGCCTGGGATTATTCTTCTATCAGCCAGGGATGCAAGGGCTAGAGCACCTTTCTGAGCCCCTGCGGAAGCTGTCTAGGAAGTTGCCTGGGAGTTTAGAGTGTGGAAGCTAGTACCGTTAAGCTTAGGGGTGTCTGGACCTGCTGGCTGCCTGTGTCTAGAGGGCTGTAGGATTGACCATCTGAGACTATCTGATCTGCCAGCAATGCAGGCTGTTAGGGAAGAAAGGGCCTGGGATCTGTGCTTTTGGGACTCTACTGTGGCTTAGGATTCAGAGGCAGTGTGGGCCTGTGCAGCCAGCTGGATGTAGCCTGTCCTGGAGGCCAGGGTACCAGTGGGTTAGGTTGGTTGCAGGGAAGACCACTGTCCTTCACTGAGGCCGTGTACCTATATCTCCTTCTTGCCTTCCCTCTTCAGCCCCCTACTTCCTTGGACCACGTGGTCCCATGGGCAAACATCAGTCACTGTCATTCTTCCACCCTCCCTATTTGCAGGTGTCTCATCTTGGAGGCCTAGTGGAGCAAGTGAAAGTGTGGCAAGTCCTTCTGATATTGGGCCAAGGGAAGGTGAATGGAGTTTCTGCATCTTTTGTGGAAGGGATATCCCAGGGACTACCTTCTACTCACTTTGCTTTTATTTGGCCCCCTGAAACCTCCCTTTCTCTGAACTTTTGAGTTATTTCCCTAAGTAGAGATGTAAATTAGGCTAACCTAAGAGTTGGGGCCGGAAATGATGGAATCCCCAGAATGAATAGTGGGAGTATGTAGCAGCCATTTTGATTCAAAAGAGGACTTTTTTTTGTGGTAGTGGGTAGAAGAAGGCTTTTTGGAGGAAAGAACCTGGCAAGTATCTGCAAGCTATCCCCTATATGGGACCTGCCTCTAAACCGACCACCAGGGCACCAGCTTCCTGCTGAGGGTCTGCTTCAGGTCTTTTCCTCGAAGCCTTCAGACTCTGTCCTCAAAGCCTTGACTTTCTTGGAAAGCTCCTCCTACTGGGCTGGATTGGGCAAGGCAGGCCTGCCTTCTACACAGATGCCATTGCCCCACCCCACCCCTGCTCCCCTCTGAGAGTATGCTGAGGGGTAGAGTAGTAGGTGGGACGTTTGATGCAGCCCCCTCTTCCCCCTCACCCACTCTGGTGGATGGTGAAGGGAGTAGATGCACAGGACTGACAGCTTCCAGTGTGTAGTGTTCTGCCTCTGCCTCTGAGCTAGGCTTGCTAGCTGCCTGGGAATACTTTGCAGTCCAGAGGGAAGGCTGAGCCATGTTTGGCTTTAGTCTTCTGCTAGGGCTAGTTTAGGCAAAGTCAAGAAAATGGAAGTGCCATGGGCAGCTTGGACTTGGGAATAGAGAATTCAGAAGACATACTTCCAGGGGAGTGAAGGAGATGGTCTCTACAGGGTAATTATGAATGGTGTTGCCTTCCAGATCCCAGAGGAGGGAGTGCCTGAATTCTCCTGGAAAAGCTCAAGTGGGCCTCCTGCAGCAGGGGAGCCCTCAAACTGAGTCTGTGAGGAGGATGGGGAGTGTGCTATGGAGACAAGCATGGGCCAGCATCTGGGAAGGGAGAACAAGAAGTATCACAGATCAGTTGTGCTAGGACTGAGGCTGGAGCCAGTGGGGTTCATTTTCTCCAGCACACTTCATCATAGTTTAAAGGCATGGGCCACCTCTCTGTTTTAGCAAGCCTGAAGGATACCTACTTTCACCATCTCCCTGGGCTTCTGGGGGCTATGGGCCTTGGATTGGACCAGCTAGAGCCTTAGGTTGGAAAGATGTACAGGACAGAGCCTTAGGGAGTGGACCCCAACCACGCCTCAGCTCGGTTCCTTCTCGCATTCTGCCTTGAGAGCAGGGAAGGGAGCAGAGGTTCAAGCTAAGGGAATGGCTGGCAAAACTTCAGGCCAGCGTGCTCCACTCTTGCTGAACCCATCCCCAGCCCTGCCTTGTGCCTAGCTCCAGCTCTGCTGCCAGGGCCTGGCAGGGAGGCGGGGAGGAGACCGGGAAGCCAGAAGACTCATTTTCACTGGAATTTGACCTAAAGCAGGATTGGAAGGGAAGAAAAGAATTTGAACAAAAGTGCAGGCAGGAAGGAGCTGTTAATGAGCCTTTCTTTCTCTTGGGGACAGAGCAGAGCGCATGGCGGGGCGCAGCGCCTGCTCTCCTCAGTGGCTCTCTAAGGCAGCTGCAGTCTCTGGCCGCTGCCTGCTCTCGCTCTCTCTCCTTTTTTCCCTCTCCTCTTTCTCGGCTCTCTCTATTATGGGGACTTGCTCCAGCTCTTTCTCTCTCTTCTGTCTCTCCTTTTGTTCTCTCTTTGTCTATTTATCACACTGTGAAGGTTGAAAGAGATGTTATTAATCTGGGAGAATGAAGGCAGGATTAGTGGTATGAATCGGATTTTGAGAGGTGTAATGATAGAAAGACTCGCTCGGCTGGCGGCCTGCGTGAGCTTGATAAATGGGGAGCACTCCAGACTGACTCGCGCCTTCCTCCGCGCTGTGCGCCCTGCCCGCTGGGGCGTGCCGCGCTCTCAGATCTGCCAGCCAGCCCACCCCGCTCCTACCTGAACCGGAGCAAAAAGCCAAGGGTAAAGCAGACACAAATATCTCCCATCGCACTTGGAGACATCATTGCTTTCAGCACCCTTTTCAAGTGGAGGCCTGTCGAGTTCTCAAAGGGCTGTGGGCAGAGGGAGCAGGCACCTAGACTTCAGCCTGCTTCTAGGGCCTGTGAGAGTAGAGCTTCCCTTCTACCCCTGGCATGGATGTCAGGGGTCATGGAGTGATAAGGCAGTCCATAGACCAGTCTCGTAAGAGTGCTGGACTAGATGCAATATGTAATTAAGCCAAGTGCTGTTGGGCGAACTGTGGGGTGAACTGTGGAGGTCAGGATGGGACATGGAAGAGGAAGGAAGAGAAATCAGGAAAGGCTTCCTGAAGGTTATGTCCTGGCAGACAGGATTTGGAGAGGGTAGAAGAAGGCTAGCAGTGGAGGTGTGAGGACAGAAATAAGCCGGACTGTGGTGGAAGGTTGAAGAGCCTCAGATGTGGTGAATTTCAAATCAAGAAGGATCATGAGAAATCAAGCAGTCGAATCCCTCACTTTCCAATGAGGAAACAGGCCTGGGTACTGGAGTTGCCATTTCCTACTCAAGTCCCGTGGCTTGTTCATCCTGGGCCAGTACAATGAGCCTCTCCATCTTCTCTCCTCTGTGGCTTTGGTCACAGGCTTACATCCTTCATCTTTGCAACCAGAAGATCCTGGCTTACGTTCATTGCTTTTTAGTCTCCAGCCTTTTCCCTGCTTTTGCCTCAAGGTCCTCCTCACACTCCTGCCCCCAGCCCACTCTGCAGTCTGTGTGGAGAGTCCTGTCCCCGCCAGCCAACTGCTGCTTGTGTGCTGAGAAGAGGACCAGGAGGCAGCCCACCCCATTCCAGGCTCCAGATGCCTCCAGCCTGAGCACTTTCCTGCCTTATATCCCTCTCAGTTCTCTCTAATTGAGGCGACCACTCTCCATTGTGGTGACTGGGCACTTACTGGTGTCCATGTCTGTTTCTCCTCAAAGGGCGGTGGGTTCTTTGAGGACACGGTCTACATGTGATTCATTTGAGCTGCCAGGGTCTGGCAGGCCTTCAGTGAATGCATGTAGCCTGGCATATAACAGGTTCTCAGTAAACATTTGTTGTGAATGGGTCAGTGTGATCCAAAGTCTGCACTTTTTAATCATATTACACCTGGGCAGATGAAGGTAGAGGTAACACAGGGAGGTACAGGGGCCAGGATGTTGGGCATGCCTAGAGAGGAGGCTCTTTGGGCCTTAGCCCTGGAGGATATAGTAGTTGGTGTTCAGCTTTCCATCTCTCAGCCTTCCTTTTCCCCCTCCAGACATCGGAGAAGAGAAGGGCCTCATCTGACCCTAAAGGCTTTTATTCTCTTCCTTGGTGAGCTTATCTATTTCCGCAGTTTCATGCACCACCTGCACACTTTCCTGGGGACTTTTTTGCCTCAGCTCAAACCACTGAATTGAGCTCCTGACCTTCGTGTCCACTTTTTCCAGGCAGCCCACCTTGGATGTCCCACTGAAGGTCATCTTAGTCCTTCTCAGTGATTTTCCTCCAAGTCTAGTTAGAATTTTTGCTCTTGCAGGGCCTCAGACCCTCACTGTGTGTGAGTTTACATACATGTTTACATGTCTCTCCTAGCTCGAACCCCCCCTTGAAGGCTTAATTTACTTGATCTATGTGTCTCTGGCACCTGTGTGTGGAGCTGCACACATGGTAGTTGCTCCATAAGTGTGCGTTATATGTACAAGCCAGTGAAGAGGGGAAGGGTTCTGGGATGAAGGTGTTGAACACACTTTTTATTTTTCCAGGGAGAAAGTGAAGGTGTGTGTGTTGTGCACAAGCACACACATGCCTTCATGTTTGAGGGGCAGGTGGTTGTAGTGGTGTCACATATCAATAAAGGCTTAAATTTTAATTTGGAAGGCACTTTAGAAACTTAAAGTGCTTTGCTTAAGTGCTGACTGCTATTAGTGTCTCCTTTTTATTAGGAAAAAGGACATGATTTTTTTTCTTTTATCTTCAGGCCTGTCCAACTTCTGAGAGTCAAACTTAGCAAAATGCCTGCCCCTCACTGAGGTAGTTACATGCCAAGTTCAAAGCTTTGGACTTGAAACACAGAATTTTGCTTTGCAGGCTGGTTCTGACACCCCTCAGGGGATTAGCCCAACAGCTCAGCATCAGGAAGGGGGTGGGAGAGACAGGGTCATTTGACATAGTTCAAGCTATAGTCCTGAGCTCAGCCCCTCTCCATGTAGGCCTGGGTGGAAGGACATAAGAACTTGGACCATTTTGGAGAGGTAGGGGAATGACCTCAATGATTATCAAAAACCCAATTGTCACGTAGTACGAAGGACCAAACTTCAGAGGAAGGATTGGGGAGGAAGAACACCAGGAAGTATGGTTTTGTGCTGTTCAGGGTTGACGGGACCAAGAGACAGGGACGTCACAGCTTCTGGAGCTGGTAGTGTTGAGAGCTGCCACCACAAAGGGCTAGGTCAGAGGGAGGAAGTATGCGTAGCAGTAGCAGGAGGAATTTTTGTCCAGGAGGCCATGAGGCAGGAACTTGCCTTGTGCCTTATAAGCACCTTTGAGGGCCTTGCTGGTTTGAAGGAAAGGACACACCCCCTCCCTGTGGAGAAGATTTGGTGCTGCAATGGCAGGAGGTCTGGGAGGCCCCTCTGAGCCTTGTCATTGGGCCCCTCTGAGTGGCTCTGCCCAAGGCTCTATCCTGAACGGCCACAAGACATCCTGGCCCCAGTCTGGCCTGTGTGTACCAGCCCCAGATGCTGAAAGCTCTGCCCATGGCTGAGGCACAGGGAGATGGGGGCTTTGGCTTATCTTGCTAGTGCCCTGCAGTCCCATCTCCTAATTGGGCCTAATTTTGGGGAGCTAGGGCAGGGGTGGGGTGGGGAAGTACATTGAGCCTTCTGCCTTAACTGAATTTTCATACCTCCTGTTGTTAATTATAGAGATGTAATAATGCAATTAGTGCACGATTAAAAAAAATCCCTGATATGATTACCATGGATTTAATATCACATGATATATCATTATATCGTTATGCAGTGACAGATGTAATTGAAATACACTTATTGGAGCCAGGGGTGGTGTTTCATTCAATCCCCAGCACCCCAGGGAGGAAAGGGCTGGCTAAAAAAGAAGCAATGGGAGAGGAAATTGTAATGAAAACAAAGAAAACTCACAATGGAACTCTCACCCTGGGCAGTTGGCTCAGACTGACCTGCTGTCTTTGACTCTGTGACAGTGCGCGCAGATCCCCAGACAGGCCAGCCTTTTCTGTGGAGGGTGGGGCAGCATGGCTGAGGAGCACCTTATCTGGTTCCCATCACCAAACCCTCAGTGTCCCCTGGTCCCCTCTGACTCGGTAATGAAGCTCTGGGCACATGAGGGAGATTCCTCCACCTGAAAATAGACTCAGGGCCCTCGTGGGAGCCATCTAAGCCGGTGGCAGTTCCAAGTGCAGACCCTGGATCTGTGGTGCAGCCCTGGCCTTTTCTGTGGTGGTGGGCAGCGCACAAGAGGCAGCTCTCCTGTCATAGGCAGTGAGCAGGAAGGTTAAGTACACAGAGACGGTAATTATCCCACTCAGGTTCTGTTGATGGACAGCGGCAACAGCAGCTCTGGGGCCCCTGAAGTCTGCTGGTAGTCAGGGAACACTGTGCACACAGAACTGCCAGCTGGGTGTAGGGAGGATAGGTTTGTGTCACCTGATGCAAGCATCCATCCTTTTGCCGCTGTCACTGCACTGGCCAGGCCTTTGGTGGCCTGAGGGGTGGGGGCTACCCATAGGGCCAAAGAGTTCAGAAAACAGAAGGGGTCAGAAACAGTCTCCTTCGCTGATGATAGGCAGCCAAGCCCCCAGTTGTAAGGGCAGCTCTCAGGGAGTAGCTGTTCTGCTGGGCGAGAACAACAGTGGTTCCAGAAGGAGACTGGGTAGGACTGCCTGCAGCAGCAACTGCGGAAACCAGGCCCTCCCGCGTGGCAAAATTACAACCAAAAAGATGTCCCTTTTTCCCATCCCTTAGTGGAGACCATTCAGGGACACAACATTTACATGCCCTGCCCCAAGAATCTCCCACTATTGTGGGTGGGGTAACAGATTTGTAAGCAAATCAAATGTTGCAGATGCTGTTTAGACTAGGTATGGGTGGGTTTAAAGAAGGGAAGAGTCAGGAAAGACTTAGTAAAGGAAGGTACTTTGAGTTGTGCATTGGTAAAGGAATATGTGCTCATTAGGACACAAAGTGGGAGAAGTCAGACGGCTGTTCTAGGTAGGCTGAAGACATTCCTGAGGTCTTAAATGTGTGACACAGCAGTCCCAGGACTTCGTGGGTGATGAGCGAAAAGAAGGGAGCGACGCTGACTCCACTTTTCTGGTACACCAGGTAGGTGGTAATGGCTTTCACTGAGATTTGGAAACCCAGGTAAAGGGGCTGTTTGGAGAGGAGACGTTTGAAATGGGTTTTTGAGCATATTGAGAATGAAGTATCCAAGTAAAATCCAGTTGGAAATGCCAGGTAGGCAACAGAGTTTATATGTTTGACATGCAAGTAGAGGCAAGAAATAGTGATTTAGAAGTTGGAAAGCACTGGCTGGGGAGGGGGGTTAGCTGCTTGGAACATCGTCCTACACACCCAAAGGTTGTGGGTTAAATCCCCACTCAGGGCACATGCCGAGGTGTTGTGGGTTCGATCCCTGGTTTGGGCACGTACGGGAGGCAGCAGGTCGGTGTTTCTCTCTCACATCGCTCTTTCTCTCTCTCCCTCTCTCCCTTCCTCTGTCTCTAAAATTAATAAACATATCTTCGGTTGAGGATTTTAAAAAAAGAAGAAGAAGTTGGAGAAGTTGAAGACAAGGAAGTTGAAGAAATCGCCCAGGAAGAGTGGTAGAGTATAGACAAAAGCAGGAAGCGAGAGCAGATGAGCGCACACACAGGGTGACAGATGCAGAAGAGACCGTGTAGGAGGAGACTGACAGGAGAACCGCAGACATGAGAAAACTCAGAGTAGGATGTTGAGAAAACCAGAGGAGAAGGGTTTTAAAGATGAAGCAGGCTGCAGGAACCTGAAACTGCCCATAAATGTGGGCAGTATGGTGAAGACTTGACTTTAGCAGGAGCTAAGTGTCATGTTGAGGCTGGAAACCAGTCTGCATGGGTTAAGGAGTGATGGGGGAGGTAAGTGGAGATGAGCAGAGAAAACCTTGAGAAGTTCGGTCGTTGACAGAACAGGCAGCATCTCTGGATGGCAATGTGGAGTGAAGGGAGGACTTGAAAAATTGTGATCCAGTACTTACATAACTTTCAAAGAGCCTTGATTTAAGCACTTACATACAGTAACTCATGTAGTCCTCATGTCAACTCTGCGGGGTTTCCATTGGTTTTCCAGTTAGTGTTGCTGCATAACTGATCACCCCAAAACTTAGTGACTTAAAACAATGATTATTGATGGTGTCTGTCAATCAGGAATTCAGTAAGGGCTCGTGTCCTCTCTCATTCGTAGTCAGTGACTGGAGCTGGCACAGTGCGTGGCTGCAGCAGCTGGGAGCTGGCTGGGCTTCTCTCGTCACCTCGTCTCATGGCTTCTCTGTGTGGTCCCTCTGCATGGGCTTGTTTGGGCGTCCTCACAGCATGGCTGCCTTGAAGCAGTCTACTTCAGGGCAGCTCAGAGCTTCAGGGCCAGGGTTCCTGCAAATCAGGAGGAAGGGGCCTTAGCTTTTCTGAGATTATATAGTATTTCTTGAAATTACATAGCATTTCTTACATTACTATGTTGGTTGAAACAAAAAAAGGCCCACTCTATTTAAAGGGGAGGTGACATAGACTCCCTTCTTTATGGTAGACATGTCAGAGTCACATTGTAAGAAGAGCGTGTGAGGTGGGAGATAAATATTACAGCCATCACGGGGAAATAGACTTTGCCACAATTGGAGTGTTAGACTGAACCCAGAAAACAGAGAGGGAACAGCATTCTCAAAGGCAAACAGAGAGGGAACAGCATTCTCAAAGGCAAAGTGCATTTTGGGTGATGGTATCGAGAATATTTGGAGGTAGCAGTGGGACAGGCGTTCATGAGTGACCTCAGGTATACTTGAAGGAAAGAACTACCATTCCATTTTGTGGTCCAGGAAATTGAGGTTCAGAGAGATTTAATAACTCCTCCAAAGTTACAGTGCCGATGACTGGCAGCACTGGGAACCGGCCCGTGATTTGTCTGACTCACGAGCCGCAGGCACCGCCTTTCTGTAAGACTGGGCTCCCAGGCGTACCCTCCTTGTGTTGACCTGTGGTGTAGGTACTGTGGCTACGGCAGTGTTGGCCAGTTAGATAGGAAGGTCAGGTGATGGTTACGTCCGTCAGACTCTCTCCCCCGTCCTCCAGAGAACCCTGTTTAGGGTTCTGTTTAGCGCTCTGTCTGTTGGGTGGTTATGGGAATAGCAATGGTTTGATCAGTTCCTCAGCTTGGGAAATGGCCCAGAGGGTGATGGTCACCAGGGCTCTGGTTAAAGGTCTGTTCCTCCCCAACTTGTGGAGAGGCTGGGTAGATCGGATGTGCTGCTGTCGGCTTGGGAGCTCCGGGTTTCTGGAAGCTGCAGGGCAGTCTGTGCTTCTCTCTGCATTCTCAGTGGGGCTCTAGCTCCAACCGCTGCCCTGCCCACTCTGTGTCCACCCCACGCTCAAGGCCCTGCCAGGTAGTGAGTGGGTGGGCAGAGATACCCCAGCAGCTGTCGATGCCTCTTCTTTCCTCTGAAGAATCTGATGCTGCTGCCGATGAGGGCTACTTCATCTATTAAACCCAATACACTTGTCGCAGCTGCTAAGCCCCCGTAAGCCGCCGGGCGCCGTGTTTGTGATGGGACTGACAGTGCATGGAGGAGGCTGATTATACACGATTCCATTTCGCGGGCCCAGCAATGTAATTTCACAGGGCGATCAGCGTTTGCATGTAATAGCAGGCTGTGCTGAGGTGTCAGAATATTAAAGGCGCTAATGGCAAAGCTCCCTGTTACACAGGGGGCCACCCGCCGCGACTACAGCAGGGCTGCGTGGCAGGCCCGTCGCAGATGGCTGGCCACTAAGCTAATGGGGCAGCAGCCAAGGCGGGCAGAGCCACGAGAGGGGAGAGCCAGCCGGGAGCAGCTCGGCACCTGCTTCCCTGCGCATGGAAATTGCAGCAGCTCAGGGGAAGGGAAGTGTGCGTGCCTGCCTGGCGTAGGGCTGGGATGGCGCAGTTTGGTAGACCAGTGTCTCTCACCCCAATTCCTCCTGCCCCAACTGGGGCTTGAGCTCCTGAGACATCCTTCTACCTGCTGGCCCTCTGGTCAGAGACCCATCAGGTGGGCCCCGATGGCTGGGAGAAGTGCAGCTGGCACAGGGGCACCCAGAGAATTTGGAACCAGCATGGAAAAGGGGCTCAGACACGGGTCTTGATGAGAGGTCTTAAAGCATCCCTGCCCCACACTGATCAAAGTCAGAAAGCTTCTGAGTCCCTTACCCTGACACCCCACAGGATGGCAGAAGCGAGAAAGGGAGAGTGGGGATAGGAAGCAAGTGGGGGGAAAGGGCACTTCAGTTGATGCCAGTTTGCACAGAGCTGGGAGGCAGCACCTCAAGATTTGACTCCTGTCCGTGTTGGCTGCCCCAGCAATGCCCGAGCTCTTGCCTGTGCACTGACCAAGCTTGCTCCTGTCCTTCTCCTTGGCCCTTGCCATGTTTTCCATCTGGTGTCCTCCAGGAAACTTTCCTAACCACCTCCAGTCTGACACGGGCCCATCTGTCTCCATTGTCCCCGTGGGCAGCCCACAGGAGACAGCCTTCCTCAATTATTATGCTTTGATGGTTCCTTGGGTCCCAGGCTTGCCTTGGCCAGAAACTGAGAGAGCCCACATCATCTCTCCTTGAGCTGTATTCCCAGGAAGGCTCTGCTAAGAATCCTGGATGGATGTAATGTCTTAGGGAGGATGTTGGGAGGGAGTGGAAAATGGGAGGAGGGGCACACTGTATGGTATACATGCTTGATGGTGTATTTATCTGCGGGGAGAGCAGGGTCTTTAGAAGTGAGTGCTGGGGTGGTAGGCATGTGGGTACAGGTATAGCGGGCAGCAGGCGAAAGGGTCCAGACCACACATTAGTAGGAGCACAGGTTGCTGTAGGACCCTGTGTTCTCTGGGTTGGCTCTCTGTCTGCTGGCTGTGTCTGAGGGGCACTCAGGGTGGCCAGGGGAGCTTGAGGTGCTGGTCTGCTGTACTGTGCCTGGAGGGCTCCGTGAGACTGGTGCTCATGTGTGATGGTTCAGCTCTGCAGGGGTGTGTGGCCATACCTGGAGGAGACATCCCAGGTCTCAGCAGGGTTAGTAGGGAAAGAGCCCAGGCTGAAGGAGAGCAGTTTTAATTAACCATTTTTAATATCATTTTGGACTTTGGCTGGTATGTGATGGTCCCGCTGGAAGCAGCATTTGTAAAAATTAAATCCCTCTTACTAGGAGCTTGGCAGACCTATGTGTGTGTGTTACCCCTCCCCCCCCCACCTCGAGGAAGTGCTGCATGAAGCCATGTCACGGCCACAATTGGTTATCACGCCTTATCTGGGAATATGAAACTGTGTAGCACGACACCCGTGGCCACGGTGGAGACGCCAATTCATCTCGCCCTCGCTCTGACAAGCTAGACTGCCCTTCCTGAAAGGCGTTTGTCAGGCAGGACCCCGCTGCCACCTTGCTTGGTGCCCCTGCTTTTTCACCATGGGTTCTGGCTCTCCTCCGTCCAGCCTGGTCCTCCAGGGCCCTGCCGTCCTCCACCCCCGTTCACTCATCACAGTCTGGGGAAGTTCTTGGGGAGTCATTATTATAATAATAATCTAATCATGCTGACGCTCGTTGGGGCAAGCATCTAATGTTATCTGAAGTGGTCTTCCCGCTTAGCTGAGATAAGGCTCAGGATGACGCACAGATAACAGTTGAGCTGCCCTGTCCCCGAGCTAAGAGCAGAGCAGGGGGCCTCAGCAGCCCTGCCGCCCGCTGCTTTAAGCCGGGAAGCGGCAGCACCTGCTAATGCAAGTGTTTAATATTTGATGGGCTGGGATAAAGCAGGATCACCTTCGAATTGAATTGAGTGTCAGCCGAGAATCTATTACTGAAATTCGGGTGTGATTTGACAGCAAAGTAGACGATGTTATTCTTCACTAGTTACTGCAATCTTCTCCCCGACATCACTTAAATATTTTTTTCTTTGCTTGAGTAAACACACATTATCCTTCTTTTTTCCCCTTCCTTCCCTTTTTCCTTTTTAGAGGGGAAAAAAAAACCACCCTGCTCGCCTTCTCCAGGCTGATAGAGTAGATTGTTATTTCTTTATTTGTCCTATTAAATGGAATTTCTGATCGTTTAATCCGGCCTTTGTAAGTGATTTTAAAGTACTTGAAAGCCGGCCCGTGGCTGCTCTCTGGCCCACTGCACCCCAGCCATGGCCCTGACCATGCTTAGCAGCTTCTCCAGCTGTGCACCACCCACTGGCTGCTTTCCCTCCCTGTCTGTGTTCTCCCAGCTCTGCCTTGGCCAGCGACCTCTCCCCTGTCCTCGAGTCTCACACTCAGCTCCCAATTTGTGGTTGCAGCTGGGACCTGGGGCTGGGACCTGGGGAGGGGTTGAGGGGGTTGGCTGGGAAGTTGGGTTGTGGCTAGTACCTCTGTGGTCAAGGAAAATAGCTTTGGAGGGTGCTGAGGGTGAAGTACACTGGCCCCCTTCCTTTCAGTGGCTGTGGGGCCGAGGCTGGGTTCCCGAAGCTGGGAATGAAGGGTGCTAGCTCTCTGCCCAGCTCCTTGGCCCTGGCACAGACTCCCGTCCTTTGTTTCTGGTCCTGTGCTGAGCTCTCTCCCTTGTGAAGGAGTGAGATGGGGACCTCCTGGGCCCAGTGATGGGCAGGGGGCACTTTAGTGCCTGTGCGACCATGGCTGCAGTCTCACTTTAGTGTCACCAGTGGACTCGTCACCCAACTTCTGGGGACTCACCCAACCTTCATTCCTGTTGACCGCTGTCCCACATGCTTCCTGCCACTGGGGGAAGGGCAGCCTGGTATCTGGGGACTTCTAAGGTGAGGGGATGGGTAATGTTTGCAGTGTCAGCTAGCTGCGTGAGCCCACCATTGGAAAAAGCCCAGGACTTTGCAAACAGGCTGAGCAGGAATTGAATTCCCGCTGGGCCACTTAATAGTGTTCCAACCCTTGTGTGTTTCTTGTTTCTGGATCTCAGTTTCCTCACCTATGACATCAAGTCATCATGCCTGTAAGGGACTGTAAGAGAGGGTGCCATCCCTGTCCTGCTGTGTACCCTACCCCCAACCTCCCACAGAGGTGGGCTGCAGCCAGGTGACACGAGTAGGGGATGGAGGGGGCAGCGAAGTGCTGGGGGTCTGAGCAGATCGATGCCCCCAGCACTTCCTTCCCCAACCCCAGGAAAACAATTAAGTACAGATCGATGGTTGGCCGCTTTGAATATGCATAAGTGAGCACTTGACCTTCAGCAGAGATCTGCTTCCCCTAACACACACACACACACACACACACACACACACCCCTTCATGTGCTCCCCTCACAGCTGCTTGAATCAACCAGGTGACCTTACCCCTCCTCACCCGAGCCTCCCATATGGCGCTCAGCCTTCCACAGCTCGCCTGTCTCTGGTTCAGAAGAAACGACCATGGGCAGGTGGTTGGCCCCTCTCACTCTGGTTTTCCTGTCTGTGAAATTTGAATACATTGGTCTGCAAGTCCTTTCTGACGCCCGTCTCTGTGACCAGTGACACTGTGGGGAGGGGGTCCAGCAGAGTGCTGGGGACTCTGGAGAGGAGGGGATATAAAGGTAAAGGGGACAGATACCCTGGTGAGAAGAGGGATCCTGACAAGGAGGGTCTTAGTAAACAGGACATCTCTGGGTGAGGCGGCATCCAGGGAGGGCCAGGGGCCTCCGATGGGGAGACACTCAGGAGAAAGGGAGGTCTGGAGGAGGAAGGGGCTTTCTGGTGGAAAGGGGGCCCAGTGAAGGGACTTTCATAAGGTGGCATGATGAGAGTAAGCCCTTGGGGGGAAGATCTGGTGGGGGGAAGGTGAGTGATGGGGTTGGTTTAGGGGTCAGGGCCCCTGTTAACCATTCTTGCCTCCTGTCTTCCAGGCTTACAGCTTCGCCATGGGCTGCTGGCCCAAGAATGGACTTCTAGACATGAACAAGGGCCTCAGCCTGCAACACATAGGCCGGCCCCACAGCGGCATTGGTCAGTCCCTCCACATGTCCCTCTGCCTGCATGCCCCAGTCCCCTGGTACACAGAGGGGTTCTGTGGCTCTTTCAGCGCTCTAACAGGGTGCTCTCTGAAGCTGGGGAGAGCAGAGAAAGTGGGTGGAGTAAGGGGAGAGTGGAACCAAACCATTGGAAAGGGAGTCTCAAAACAGTATTTAGGAGGAGGCTGGGTTCTGGGCCTTGGACTCAAGCCAAGGTACCCCTGCCCCCAGCTGCATCTCTGGTGGGTGATGTCCTAGGGGGGGTGGGCATATGTCAGCTTACCTACCCCCTGTGGAGCTGGAGGAGACTGTTTAATATTGTTTCAAGTCTGTGGCCACTAAACTGGGCGATCAATGGGAGTTAAGGAGATGAATTATTTAAACCTCGCCAGCTTTTAATTAGTCGGGGTCCTTCTGACCGATGGCTCCGTCCACAGGGTATTGACTCCCCCGCAGGAGTAGCAGCCTCCATTGAGCGGTGCCTGGGTTGGGAGGGGCCACTTGGGGTTCCAGGTGGGGGTGTACCCTCCGGGGGATTACTGCTTGGGAGGGGGCTAGAGTGGCCGTGGTTCTAGGCATGGGAGGCTCTGCTGGCCTCTGATCTGTAAGGATGGATACGTGTCCGTAAGTGAGCTTGTGTGTATGGGTCTGACAACGTCAGCTGTAGTCTAAGGGTGCACATGTGTCTGTGTGCTGTGTACATCTAAGGGATGTGCGTGTGTGTGACAGTCTATCTGTGTATATTTTTATGAAGGCACATGTCTATATATGGAAGCAACTGTCAGCTCTGTGTGTACCCATCAGAAAGTATGTCATTCTGTGTTTCTTATTTAGTGTGTGTATGCAAACACGTGCACGCAAATGCTTTCAAGCAGGCATAGGCTTTGTTCCAAGGAGGGAGAAACAAGGGTACTCGTGGGTGGCACTATGACGTTACCCTCACCTGTGTACCTTTGGGGAGGTATCAGAGGTTGAGGGGAGGGGATGGCATGATACCCTGTGCTGGCTATCGATGGAGCCCCTCATCCTTTCCACAGACACCCGGTGGGTGCTGCGCATGCTGAGTAGAAGTTCCTGTACTCGGGGAGCTCGCCTCCTGGGAGGAGACTGAACTGGGTGTTTGACACCCAGGGCACTAAGGGCAGTGACAGGAACAACTGGGCTGCCTCCAGGGAGGTCTCCGTGTTCTTAGTTGCCAAGGTGGCTTCTACTCCTTCCTTTACGTCTCATAGACTTCTTGGGTGCCCTGTATCATTCTTGTTGGGCGGGGGAGAAGAAGCAGCCGATGGGCCTGAGGAATTTGGGAGTACCCCACAGCAACTGCTGTTCCCTTGCAGCTGCTGTCCTCCATAATCTAGAGGGGACCCCAAACCTAGCAAGGTGAACAGCATGTCTGGGAGGTTGGCAGTGTATTTCCTAGAGAAGAGGACAGGAGGCAGGGGATCCTCGAAGAGTGAATAGGAGGAGTTTGCTAGGCAAAAAAATCAGGAAGGGTTTTCTTTTTAGGGGGAGTGTACGTATAAAGCCTGAAGGCGTGAGGAAGCCTAGCGTGTTGAGAGGACACACCCAGACGTCTACAGATAGTTTCCAGTGACTGGAGTGGGATCTTTCGGTCAGGGAATGGCTAGGAAGTCAACAGGGAAGTAAGGGGGCCTTGAATGCCAGGTGACGGGGAGGCGGTGAATTTCTTTTGAGGTTTTTTTCTTTTTCATTGACTTTATTGGGGTGACACTGATTAGTAAAATTACATAGTTTCAGGTGTACAGTTCTGTCATACACCATCTGTATATTATGTTGTGCATTCGCCACCCCAGGGCAAGTCTCCTTCCACCACCGTTTATGCACCTGTTCCCCTCAGCTTCCTTCTCATGAGGCTTCGATGAGACGGGGCGTTTGTGAGCGAGAGAACGACAGTCGGAGCTCTGGTTCAGAATCACTGAGGCACTTCGTGCTGCACAAACTCGTTCTTAACAAGTGCTCAATAAAGTCAATCAGACAGTGAATGAAAGAACAAGTGAGCAGATGAGTCAATGAACGTGATGGGGAAGGGAGAGACCAGAGAATGAGGACCAGTGAGAGGACTTGCACTGGCCCAGGGCAGGAGGAATCGCCTGTCATCGAGTCTGGCCGGTGGGCGGAACCAACGGGGCTGGGTTAACTCGCCCTGCACAGCCTCCAGCTGGGTGCCCTGCTTTCCTGTATCTGTCCCGGGTGTTTCTGAAAGGAAGGGGTCCGGGCCTCCACTCCTTCCTGCCTCCTGGGACTCGATGGTGCCTCTCTTGTCTCTTCACACGTGTTGATTCTGGGCTAGGACCTCTGAAGCGTTCCTTCCTTCTCCATAGAAGAAAGTTTTTCCATCTGAGTGGACCCAAGGGACAGCCCAAGGCTGAGTGACAACAGAGTGAGGGCTTTGGAGCCAGAAGTTCTGGTTCTGTGACCCAGAGCCCCATAACCTTAGATGAGGGACAGTGCCACGGTCCCTCCCTCGGGCTGTTGGGATGGTCGGTGATGTCAGCTGTGTGAAGGGCTCATGAGGTGCCCAGCACACAGTGGTTACTCAAGGACACTGGTGGTTTCTGGGGTTTGGTCTTTGTATTTTTGAATGAAGAGGGCTGCCCTGCCAGCTCCTGGCTGGCTCTGAGGTGTGGGCGAGGGTGCTTGGAAGGGAGGGAAGATGCAGGGCATTAATTGGGCCGGGAGAGGCGGGGATGGGAGGTGTGGGTTTTGAGCAGTGAGGTTAATGGCCCTCGCTCCAAAGAGACAGCTTTAATGAGCTTCAGCTGCCAGTGCCCCGAGTTACTGTGCGTGCTAAAAGGGTCGCGCTGTAAGAGTTTGATGTGGACTATTTCCCAGCCCTGGGGTCAGGGGTCAGCTCCTGTCACTGGCCACTCAGACTGGTCCTCAGTGACATGGTGCTAATTAACTGTGTGAGGAGCTGCCAGCCCGGAGTGGGGAGTGGTATGTATATTGGGGGTTGGGGGTGAGGCAGCATTGGTTATGCTGGGCAAGGGCTCCACCGATCCCACGGCTTAGCCATCTCCAGGATCTGCTTCGTTCTCCCACAATGCCATGGAGGTAGCAGTGGCTCAGTGTGCACATCACCGATGACACTAGTCCCACCAATGATCCTGAGCCTCTCTCTAAGGTATGTGTGGCAGGGGGAGCCTGTGGGCCCGCCTGGCGAGGACTTCTGCTGCGCATTGGGTGGCAGAGCTGCTGAGAGGCAGGGACCAGGCAGACTGGAGGGACGGGCTGATGAGAGGGCAGCGAGGTCCAGCTACAGAAGTGGAGGGGCTGTTGGCACGAACGGGGTGGCTGAGCTGTGTGAGGGGGGATGTGGGCATGTTCGGGCAGAGGAGTGACCTGGTCAGAGCTGGGCTTCAGTCCGAACGGCCAGAGAGAGTGTGCGTGGAAGAGTAGTGAGGAGAAACTGCAGACGGGAGGTACAGTGGGGTGCGTGGAGGTGATGCTCAATTCAGTGCCAGCAGTGGCTGAGAGAATGGAGTCGGGACCAGGTCAGCGAACGTTGACCTTGCACCTACTATGTGTCAGGAACTGTGATAAGTACAGAAATATACAGTAAAGATGACAGGCACAGTGCTGAGCTCACAGGCACAGCCCAGGACTCGTGACAGAGAGGGCGCAGTGACGGAGGCGCTGCAGCTCTGGGAGGGCAGGGGCTGGGGCTGGTAGCATGGCCTTTCGGGCAGGGCAGAGACACTCTGCACCTCAGGGAGTGGATTTGGCCCTGCGAGCCTGGCGAACAGGGTGGTGTTGGAGCCGGTTGTGGGCGAGGAAGGACCACATGTGGGTAGAACTGGCTGTTGATGGGGCTCTATCCTCCACCAGGGGCTGCTGAGTGCTGCGGTCCTTTCATTTTAGCCAGGGGTCAGCAAGCACTGTATGTTAACTAAGTTAATTGTCACACCAGTACTGTGAAGGCAGGTGCCATCATACCCATTTTCTATTTGGGAAATTGAAGCTTAATTAGTTTGGTGGCTTGCCTGAGGTCACACAGCCAGTCGAATCGAAGAGTCAGGATTCAAACCCAGATCTGTCTAAATGCAAAGTCTGCCTTCTTACCACTGTGCTGAACTGGAAGTACCTTTTTGGTGTCAGGCTTTATGCTGGTGACGGAGACGATGAGGGAGAAAACAAGCTCACCTCCCTCATTTCCTCAGTGTCACGGGAAAGACACAGGCCTTGACAAAGCTTCAGTAGCAGCAACTGGGGAAGGAAGGGAAGGAGCCATTGCCGTCCCTTCACTTCTGCTGCAGTCATGCTCAGAGCCAGGGCCCTGCGACCATTGGCTTCTGACCTCCTGACCTCCTTCTGACCCCGGCAGTTCTCGTTCTGTGAGGAGGGCGTGTTCTCCACCTCTTGACTCAGGAAAACCTACCCGTCTGCTGCCACTGGCCACCTCCTCGGGGAGCCTGGCCTGGCCTTCCCAGTGCGTGTGTACAGAACACACCTTTAGGCCCTGATTATGATTTGTTTGGTGATGATCAGGCCCCACCTACTTGGCCTCTCTAAAGGCAAGACCCAGGTCTGCTTTCTTCTTTTTTTCTTTTGAAATCTGCACAGGAAATGTTAGTAAAATCTCATCAGTTGTTGGGACATGGAGGCCTCATACACCTCTGCTTTCAGCTGGCTGAGAGAGTAACTGGAGCCTTCCCTGATGCCCAGCTGGGTGGTCCTGCCCTGGTTGCTCAACCCCTCTGCTCAGGGACTGAGGAAGGTCCATCCGAGCCTCAGGGTAAGCCAGGATGCCCAGGCAACAAGTGGGCTCTCTCAGGAGTTTGTTGCCCAGCACAGTTTGGCAAGAGATCTGGGCTGGCAGGCTGGGGGTCTGGCCCCAGGAGGACAGCACTGGCCTGTGGTCTCCCCTGAAGGAGTGGGGTGTCTATCAGGAGTCTAGTCAGAGCGCATTAGCTCTGTGACATGGATCTCATTAGCGCCCATGAGAGGTGTCACTGCGGGAGAATCGTTGGCTCAGGGAGACTCTTGTACCAAAAGGAAGAAAGGACAGTGACAGCCTTTTCTCTGCCGCCAGCTCCTCGGGCCGCCTGCCCTCCTCCTCTTAGCAGGGGTGTGGGGGTGCTGGCTAATGAGCTCATCTACAGTACAGCCTCGCCTTCCCCTCCTTGAAGCTCTCCGGGTCCCTCTGAAGACCTCAGGCCCAGGATTAGCACACACCAAACACCAGCCCCGCTCTTGCCCAGCGGGGAGTTCCTTCTGATCACCCTGCCTCTGCCACTGTAGGCAAGGGAAAGGGGGTGGGGCCAAGGCAGCCACCGTGGCCAGTGGGAGAGGGTGTTCACCTTGGGAAGGCTCAAGCCCTCTGTCTTCCTTGACCGTGTCCACTTCTCTGCAGTGGGCTCTTTCCTCCCAGGGTGGTGATCTCCGTGCCTCCCCTTTCCCCATGACATTGCTCATCCTGCCGGGGTCTCCATCCCTATAATGAACCCTCCTCCCAAGGCAAGGAAGAATTTAGGGATTCTGGCCCAGGGTTCAGCAGAATGTGGCATTTGGATGTAATCTGATAGTGGACTTTCTGGCTCAGCTAGGACTTCAGAATTAGCAAGAGTCTAGTGTCTGGGCTTCAGCTGACTGGATAGTGGTGAAAGATTGACATGAGGCCCCTGCAGACCTGATCGCCCTCTCCCTGGCTGTCCTACAGGGGCAGGGAGGTACTCCCCTACGGCACCCCTGCTTCAGCCATCCGTGGCCGGGAGGGGAGAGCTCTGCCCGGCAGCCTTAGGGGGAAGTTGCAGAGATGGCTGGAGTACCTGCTTTCCTGGCACCCCCCCATCCCTGTCAGTGTGGTGCAGCCCAAAGAAAGTGAGACGGGCCGAAAGCCATGAGAAGAGAGAACTCTCCAGGCACCCACAGTCTCCACTGGCCTGCTTGGGTAGTGCTTGGGGGGAAGGGTGCACACCTTCCTCCCTGAGCTGGCACCCCTGGACCCCCGGGGACACCTCAGGACTTGGTCCTTGCTGACACTGTGCTCCAGTCTTCTGTGGCAACCACAGGTGGGAAGTGGCTAGATACATGAACGAGTGGACCGAAAGATGGATGGAGGAAGGTTCTGGTTCGTGTATGCATTTGTTCTCTGTGTGTGATGCACTGGGAAGTACAATCTTTGTTTCCCTACCTTCCTAGCCCCAGGCCCTAGCCCAGCCTCCCCTTGTCTCTCTCTGTATCTCCTGTCAAACCATCGCAGACGTAAATGACAAAGAAATCAGAAAGACAGATCAATGCTGGCCAAATTAGCACTTGCAGATAGACTGTGCGGGGATGTCAGCGCCCTGACCCCTGGTGATCTTGCAGCCTCCACCGCTGATATTATGCAAATTGCATCCATCTGGCAGGCCCCGCGTGCTTGCTGCTCCTACTCAGAGGAGTAATGGGCTGGGGGGTGGGCGGGAGGATTGGAGCAGGAGTCAGTGGAGTGAGTGTGTGCGTGTATGTGCATGTGTGAGTATGTGCTTGAGTGTGTATGAGGGTGTGTAGTGCCCACCAAGCACTGGGTGGTGATGGAGTGATTGACAGGGCAGATAAGGGGCTGCATTGGATTCCTTTGGGCTGGGGGATTAGGAGCAGCTACAGATGGGAGATAACTGGACTTCATTTCAGTTTATTTCCCTCCTTATCCCCTCTCCCCACCTTCACTCCCGAAAAACACAATCTCTCTAGTTTGCGTTTTCATCAATATTTGCAAGTCATTACCGCTGGTTTAAGGTGAGAGACAATGTCAGGGCCCAGGCCGTGCCAGCCACTTGCCCAGTCCCGCACAGGCCTGGTGCCCTGAGAATGGATGCCTAGAGCAGCCCAGACAGCCTGCACGCCCGTGGTACTCACGGCATCCCTTCTCCTTTGCCCACAGCACCCCCGGCTGATTCATACCCCACGGACCAGTCCTAATGACCTACCCCACCTGACCTAATGCCCCCTGACACAAAACTTAAGCTGGGCCCCTGTCCCTCCCACCTGTTGCTGCTGTGTGACATCCCTGCCTTCGAATTTAGGCTCCAGCTTAGGTGCTTCTGCCCCTGGGACTAGCTGTGCCCCTGGGAGCTGTTCTTCCTCTCCTGCGGGACTCTGGGCCCTTCCTCATAGCTCTTCCGGTCCTTAACACTATTGACCAGGGCCCAGGGTCCAGCTGGGAGAAGCAGGGCCTGTAGCCTGCAGTGAGGGGATCTGGTCTGGTCCGAACCCCCACCTATAGCAGTATCCTTCCACAGCATTTGTGGAGTGTCAGATGTAGTGAAGAAGACCTTGTCTTTTATCTCATTGAATCCGCAAACCATATGAGACAGAGGAATAGAAGTCATCAGCAGATAGGAAACTGAAGCTCAGGAAGGTTGTCATTCACCCAAGTCTGCAGAGCAAGGAAGTAGAGAGCTGGATTTAAACACGCATCTTTCTAGGGTCAGAGCTCTTAACAGCAAGCTGCATTGCCTCACCGCTATACCACCAACCCCAGACACTCGCATAGCACCACGCCTAGATCCGTTTAAAGGGGCCTTCCTTGTACCGTGGGCAAACAACTTGCTCAGCTTGTCGCCTCTGAGCACAAACTCTGACCCAGACCAGACCCCCCACCAGGCTGCACCAGACAGAAGGGAACAGGATTCAAACACATTCCGCTCTCAGGAGCTCTGTGTCTGAGACAATTGGGCTGTTGCAAGAAGGACACACAGATGACAGAATGCACTCAGCAGCTGAGCCTGCCCAGGGACATGTCACAGCACGTGGCGTCTGGGCTCCCGCAGCTCAGGCCAGCCGGCTGTGGTGGCTGAGGGCGTAGCTGTCCCAGAAGCCCCTCCAAAACTGGGTTCTGGCTGTACCAACCCACCAGGCAGGGTTGGGAGCCAGGAGTGTTGGGGACATGTCCAGGGACACGTGTGCAAGGGGAGCTTGTTCTAATGAGGAGAACATGGCTGCTAGTTAGGCGAGGGGCGGGCGGGGAGCCGCAGAGCTGATTGAAGGCAGGGGCAGGGGTCAGACAATTAGGCCCAGATCCGGCTGTTTGATGTGAGTTCTGAGGCCTCAAAGCCTCCCTTCAGCCCGCTCCCTCCACTCCCTCCTCTCCCTCCTCTTTCCTTTCTTCTTCTGCCCAAAGGCAGGAAGGATGGAAACGCTTACTCTCACTGTTACTATTATTAAACTCTGTGCCAGGCCAGCCAGACCCCAGGACTCCTGCCTACAGGGTCCCCCACTGCAGGTCCTCCGAGGCTCCTTGGACCCCATGGGGCATCTGGCCAGCAGCCAAGGCCAGCCTGAGGGCAGGGACAAGGTGAGGCCCAAGGCAGGGTAACACTTCTGCCTCTTTTGCTTTGGAGGTGGTAGTGAATGGGGCCTCCCAGGGACGATTTGGGCCTGGGGCTGCCAGGGCCATGTCGCAGGCCTGTTTTGACCATCATCATCTCCTGCAGCCATCTAGGTCTTTTCTGTTATCTTCTGGGCTTGGCCAGGTAAGGGCACGGCTTGTTCATGCTCATACCCCATCACACACAGAGTTGTCTGCAGCAATCACACTGAAACCTCGCCCTACTTTGTAGAGATACATAGAGCCCCACAGTACTGTCACACCAAAGCAGAGTGTCCCCCTACCCTAGCCCAGGTGTCATAACCCACATATTGTCACAGAATCCTACTCTAGTCACACACAGGGAGACAGGGCTGCAAAAGCCCTGACTGTCCCCTAGGCAGGGTCCTGGGAGCTAAGCACCTCCCCCAGAGTAGCTGGGAACTGCAGTAAGATCTTGTGTCCAGGGTGGGTGGGGACCTTCCAGTCCCCCATCCTAGGAAATGAGCCTTTCAGACCGGTGCTGACCAGAGGAAATCAGATTGGGGGGGCGGTGGGGAGAGGGAGGGTGGGAGCAGAGATAAATGTTAGCTCATTTCTTCCGTAATTAGTTACTCCCTCATCCCCGCGTTGTAATTGTGAACAAGCTGTAATGTTTAATTAGTCTGTAAATGAAACCCCAATTTCATAATGGCCTGGCTGACAGGGCTAAGTGAGCAGGGGAGGAGGGAAGGGGAAGGAATAGGGAGGGCTTGTGGGGGGGGGGGCGGGTTTGTGGGATCACCTCCTCTTCAGCCCCAGCCTGGCCTGGGAAGGGGGAGGCTGAGTGATTGGGTCCAGTATGCACACTCTGACTTTACTAGCCTCTCCACTGGCCCCTCGTACCAGAGAGAGGGAAGGGAAGGGCCCTGGAATCCTTGTTCCACCCTCCACACCTCCCCTTCAATTCTGTAGTTGTGATACCACAATCACAGCCCAACCTAGATGCTTCTGGTTGGAAAAGCTGACCCTGGCGGCCCAGGCCTGTGACCCCAATAAGAACAGTGCTTCCTTCCCAGGTCCAACCTTTCCTTTACCCAAATCAACCTGCTAAGAGGCCTTTGCTTAGCACTTGGATCTCAAGACTGGTCCTACACCTAAAGGAGCCAGTGATTGGCACAGGATAGGCCCCTCCCTCTCCAGTCCCACTGTTAGCAGATTCCGGCGTCCTTGCTGTGCTGACACCCGGCTTGGCCTTGTCTCAGTAGGTATCACAGCAGACTGTGATGAACTGGAACTGCCGCAGGGGGGAGCCCCTGGCCCCACTGCTGCCTCATCAGTCTCTCCCTGTCTCCCCCACAGCATCCTCACTGCCTGCACACACCCCACCCGCCTGCCGCAACCATAAATCTCAATTTACGAGGGTGGCTCTGATGGGGGAGGGAGGCCGTGCCGCTAATGACGGCTCCTCAGCCGGATTTTTCATGTTGCACAGTCATAAATTTTTAAGAACAGCATGGGCAGCATGTTAGCGAGTTATCGAGGCTGCCTCTGTGCTGGCTGCCTAGCTCCAAGAGAGCAAGCAGACTCTGGGTAGGGCAGACAAGGCGTTTGGGGCAGGGCTGGGGCCCAGCAGCCAGACTAGTGTGGAGACAAGGGTAAAGCTGGGCCAAGCAGGCAGCTAGCATGAGCCTTGGGACAAGGTGGGCAGTGCTGCCAGAGCAGCTGGGAGCCAGGTGCCTGGGTGGGGTCAGGCATGTGGGCGCACAGACCATGGTGTTGGGAGCCGCCGATGGACGCCTCTGCTCCAAGACTTGACACCGTGATGCATGGGGAGCCTAAAGACATACGGATTTTCAAAGTGGCCACTTTGAATAGAATTACAAACCCTAGCCGTGTGCACAACGAGGCCTCTGCCCTGGCAGAGCTTGGTTCATAAGCCAGGTGCCTTCTGGATTGTTCTTGGGAGCTAAGGTCCCTGGAGTCACCAAGAGAGGTTCCTAGGAAAATGCCTACAGAGGGGGTGGCTCTGTGGATGTCCTGGAGCCAGGTTCCTAGAGACAGGCTGACCTCATTCAAGTTAAGGCTTATCACTTCAACTTGGGGAGTCCTAGCTAAGCCACTCACCCCGCTGGGCCTCTGGTGCTTCCCCTTTAAAGTAGGGCTGACGATGGCTTCTACCTCCTCAGGCTTACTCTGAGGATTTGAAAGTGCGGTGAAACCCTGCGTGCAAGTTAGCGTGGTTGTCTACGCTAGGGGCGTTCTGAGAGGAGTGTCTGGGGGAAAGATTTATGCTGGGCACTCACTTTTGTTCCACCATTCATTCAGAAGGTGTGTGCTTGCTGAGGTCTTCTGGGTACCGGTCCACACTGGGTTTTCAGACTTGAGGGAAGTCCCTTCCTAGGACGTGGTGTGAGCACTTGTGGCTGAGGTTGCCAGCGTTCTCAACCCTGTGCCTGGTGTGCGCTCTGGGGCCATAGGCCAGATTCCCACCTCACCTCGGAGTGCTGAGAGGCCCCTCCCCAGCCCCCAGGCCAAATGCTCCTCAGAGTTCTCTCTCTGTGCAGTGGAGGGTCAGTGGTCTTGAACATCTCCTGGGAGCCCTGAGCACAGAGGGAAGATTAAAGGTTGCTCAGTCGGCAGCCTTGAGCATGCTGTTTGTATTGGGGTGTTTGAGCGACTCCACGGTAGTCCACTGCAACAGATGCTGGTTGTTGAGGGAGAAGAGCGTCCCCAGACTGGGCCTTGTCGGTACAGAGGCAGTCCCCTTCTCAAGCCACTCTCACGTTCCCTGTCCTCCAGCACAATGCCCACCCTCATCTCTTGGAACCTGCCAGGCCTTCTCTCACCTTAAGGTTTCCCACATTCATTTTTCCCTTGGGAGCCTCCATTCCCACCGCTTGGCCTAATTAATGCCCACTGACCCTTCAGAGCACAGCTCAAATTTGCTTCCCCAGGGAAGTCTTCCCCTTCCCCCTGTGCACTCCATTGCACCCCACACTCCGTTCACACACCATCACGGTCCTAATTAAGAGATGAGTTGTTTAATGCCTCTCTCCCCCATAGATTGTAAGTTCCCTGAGGGCATGAACTCACATCTGTTTTGTTCAGCTTATATCCCCAAAGCATACCATAGTATCTGACTCGTGTAGACAGATAGTAAATAAAACATATTGTTTTGCACAGAGTGAAATCGAGTGGAGATGGCCCCAGCCCACCCCTGTGTGCCAGGGCAGGGGAGGCAGGTAGGGAAGTGCCTGGAGCCGAGGTGGTTCCCATTAGTCCTCATGATTAATTCACAGCCACACTGTGATGGAGTGGGCTTGTCCCTAGTCAGCGCCTCCACTGGGGCCCACCTGTTAGCGACAAACAAACAAAGGGGATAAATAATGCATTGGGAACTGAGCCAGGCAAGGCGGTGGTATTGAAATTAATAGGGATTAGCTGAGCAGCTTGAGGATGAAATATTTACCAGGTGAGACTGGGCTTAGGGAGGGCAGCGCCCCTCCGAGTGAAGGCATAGCCAGACGCTTCTCTGGAGCATCGCTGGCGAGGACTGGGGAGCCCCAGCATCACCAGTGCAGCCCCCAGTGCCTTGGTTTGCAGGACAGGCAGGCTGCTGAGAACCCAGGCCCCAGCCAGCCTCCTGGCACAACAGGTTTTAGAGAAACTTAGATGCCAGGAAGGTGTGGAGGTGGGGAAGGGCCTAGAGCCCCAGGGCACTGTAGTCAGATGGGACCACGTCTGACTTTCAGGGAATGTCTAGGCTTCTGGCAGCTTCACCTATGATCTTGTCACACCACAGTTCCCTCTTTTTTCCTTCATCCTTCCATTCTTCCTCTTCATACATGTAGACTGGGAGCCTCTAGCATTAGTGCCTCGAGGGGTTTGTAGTCTAGCAGGGCATGACCCAGGCGGTCAGAATGGGGAAAGCAGAGAAGGGATTCTTAACACAAGTGTGGGAGTGCAGTCAAGGCCCCCAGGGAGTGACAGCAAGCCCAGGTCGTGCGGAATGCAGGGGAGCTGCGGGGGAGCTAGCGCCAGCTGAGAGGGGGAAGAAGTTCCAGGCAGCAGGAAGAGGGTATGAAAAAGCTGAGAGGCAAGAGAGCCTGAACCCCTCCCCCTGGTTCATCCAGCAGGGGAAGGGGACAGACAGGGCCCAGAGGGGAACCTGGCAGAACCCTGGGGCTCTCTAAAGGAGTCTGGACCCCGTCCTGAGAGCAGTGAGATGCTGATGGAGGTGGTGATGGTGGTGGTTTGTTGTTTTCATTATAACTCAGAACTTTTTACTTTGAACTAGTTCTACACCAGCAGAAAAGTTTCTGTGTATCTGCTACCTAGCCTTCTTCTTTAGTGTTAACATCTTATATTATTATCACAGTGCAATTATCAGCACTAGGAAATTCACATGAATGCTGCTCTTAACTAAAGACCTGATTAAATTTCACCAGTACTTCCACTAATGTCCTTCCTGGAACATTGAAGGGTTTTAAGACAGGGAGTGAAATTACAAGGTTTGTGGTTTTGACAGCCAATGTGGAAGAGACTGGCAGGGGCACGGCTGTTACCTGGGTGAACAGTGGAGGTGCCTGGACTGGGGTGGGAGTGGTCAGAATGCAGGTTTAGAAGAAATCAGAAGGTCTGTGTTAACCGAAACCTCAGTGATAGACTAGGTGGCCCGGGAAGAGAGCCAGTGGCAGCGCCGAGTGGCACCCATGTCTTAGGGCCCGTCAGAAATAGAGGCGTGCACAAAGGAGCTGCAGGACCTTTGGCTGGAGAGAAGGTGGTGTCCCTGAAGCCAAGAGAAGAACATTTCAGGGTGTCAGTCAACTGGGTCGGGTCCATCTAAACCTGAGGAGCTTCTGCGGGACTTCACCCCTTGAGGTCTCAGTGATCACAGAGGAAGCAGCTTGGTAAAGCAGCGGTGGGGGTCAGGTTGCAGGGTGGGAGATGAGTGAATGGGCCCCTGAGTGTTAACAGCTCTGAAGTTTGGCGGTGAATGGGAGAAGTTGAATACTAGCCACACGGGAAAGGGGGTTGAAGGGAAGTTGTTTTAAAGACAGGGGAAGTTTAATGTATTACATGCTGATGTGAAGGAACCAGTGGGGAAGAAACAGTTGGGGTCACTCATGGTGGCAGGCCCCTGCAGAGGCCGTGGGGCTGGACTCCCGACCCAGGCAGAGCAGAGGGATGGGCTTTAGAAGTGATATCAGGACGGTGCTGCCGTGGGACAGGAGGAAAGGGGAGAACGGGCACAGACAATGGAGGGGCGTCCGTACTTCCTGTGAGCTAGGAGGAGAGCGCGTGGGAGAGGGGCAGGGGTGATGTGGGACGTGGGCATTGGAGATAGTGGCAGGTAAATAAAATTTGAAATTGCCACTAGGGAGAAATGGGAAGAGAGCGTGCACACTGACCAGATTGGCAGTTTTACACACCCAGTTGAGGCCAATGAGTGTGATTTTATGAGTGGCATGAATCTGTATGGTTATGGTTTTCTTTAATCACACTCAGCCCAGATGCAGACATAGGGAAGGCAGACTTTGGGTTTCCCCAGGCAAGGGTGAGGGGAAGGAAGAAGGAGCAGGAGAGCTGAGAATACTGGCAAGCATGGAATCCGGGTTCCAAAGTGAGGTGGGTCAGTTGTGTTGCTAGGACAGAGATTACTTGGTGCATACCCGATATCCATTGTCCTTCTTCCTCACTAAATAGAGCTCCTGTGCAGTACGGTGTAGCAGTGTGTGCCCCGTTAAAAGACTGGTTTTTTCCGCCTCTCCTACAGTTGGGTATGATCATGTTTCTGAGTTGTGTCCAGTAAGATAAAAAGGAAGTGTTGTGTGGGATCTACAGGAACAGTACTTAAAAGGAATCCACTCAGCTAGACAATACATTACTCTCGCTTTTCCTTCTTCCTCTTTCCTAAAATGTGGATGTGATGGTTGGAGCTCCAGCAGCCATTTTGAACCATGAGATAATTTGGAAATGAGAAACAACATGCTGAGAAGGGCAGGGTGGAGGGAAGCAGCCCAAGTCTCCGATGACTTTGTGGAGCTGTGGGGCTTTTCCCCACTCTCCTGCCCCAAGCTACAGACTCTGTGAGTGACGTTGTGTTTTCTTCCCTCTCTATTTTCACATGGGTTCCCATCTACACTTGACTCCTTTTGTCATTTTAGTAACAGGGCCTATAACCTGAGATACAGCGGGAAACAATTCGGTCATATGAGAGAGAGAGAGCGCAGTAAGGGCTACCACTGTCCTGGCCGGAAGTGTCAGGTCCTCCTCAGGACATCACATTACAGGGTATGTCCTTCTCTTTTCTGCCTTTAAATTCTGTATCAGCTAGTGTGCTTCCTGCTACCAGAAAGAGAAACTCAGTTTAAAATATCTTAAATAATAAGAGGGTTTATTACCTCATAAAAGTCCGTGGGTGAAGTGACCCTCAGGTTGGTTAATTCAGCATCTCAGCAACATCATCAAGGACCCAGATTTCTTCCTTTTTTTTTTATCTTTTGATCTTCAGTGTGTTCTCAGTAGGCTAACTCCCTGCAGGGTGGAAGGTGGCTTCTGCAGTCCCAGACATGTGTAAACATGAAGATGAGCAGCAGAATATAAAGGGGTGTCTCCCCCTTGTGCTGCTTTTCTTCAGGGTGAAGAAGTTTCCCATGAAGATCTTTCAGCAAACTTGCCCTCCTGTCTCAGTAACCAGAACACATGGTCACCCCTAAGTCAGTGCCTGGCAAGGGGATTAGGGGCACCACAAATGGCTCAGACCATGAAGCATGCACCCTGGTCACGTGTGTGAGGGAGGAGTGGACCCTGCCAGCTTGGCAGAAGGGGAAGGGCTGTTGGGTAAGTAATGAAAAGTGGACAGGGCACCAGGTGAAGGCAGGAGGGGTGCTGCGCAGGGAGAGGCCAGGTATACATGGTTACAAGTGAGGTGAAGGGAAAGTGTGTTATCGTCAGAAACTGGGAATATTCAAATTTAATATTTCAAAGGAAGAGCAGGAGAGATTATGAAAAAGGTTGAGGATATGACTGGAAATGATGAAATAAGATGAAACGGACAAGGTCATGAGTGCTGAGGTCCAAGAACCAAGAAGTTGGTAGCATGTTCCTCAAAGGACAAGGCGTAGAGGCTGTCACAGGCAGGTCTCAGGCGGGAGGTGGCCACAGTCTGGACTGATGACACATGCTCACGAGACGTTCCCCAGGTGGCCTGCTGGCACCAGGCTCTGTGCCTGGGGCAGCACAGGTGAGGAGCCCGCCCCCTCTGTATCCAGGTGTCCTCATTTTGGAAAGCATCTGCCCTGGTTAGTTGGGACATCGAGGAAGGGGGTGAGGCCCCGTCACCTTCCTGTTAGAGCCACTCAAGGACCCCGAGGAGACGTCCCACAGGAGACTTCTTAGGGGCAGGTTAAAGCGGGAGCTTAGTCGGAGCACAGGTGGCCACCTGGTGTGCTCAGCTGTTCTCAGTTGCCACCTCTTCCCCTCACCCTGGCCAGGTCCCCTTCACTCGGCCTTAGCTTCTGCTCTGGTACTTCAGGCTGTGGCATCCCAGAGCCAGGAGGGGGTGAGGCTTCTTGGCCGCTCTGCCTGGGTGGGGCCTTGGCTGGGAATAAGTGGGGGGAGGCGGACACCCATTGTAATGGCCAGAGCAGCCGCCCTGTTACTGCGGCGTATTTCACTTTTAATTCTGACATATAATGTAATGATCTTTTTTAAGGCCCGATGATATTATCTGCCTGACTAGATTATTGAGTCTTCATCATCTCCAGATAAATTTATGGCCAGGACGAGGCTCAGGATTTATCATCAGTCAATAGAGCTCGATACTCTAACAAGGCGTGTAATAAGATATACATATTTAATGATCCAAGGGGAGGAGCGCTAATGGGAGCCCAGAGTGAGTGGTCCGCAGGGCTGGGGCTCTGCCCTGGGGCTGCCATAGCTGCAGGGGCATGGACGTCACCTTTGCCCTGTGGTCCCCAACTCTGGCCTTTCTCAGGACTGCCAGTCTCCTCCTGGTCAAGACTCTGAGGGAGAGGCAGACGGGGACAGGGAGAGGCGACCCCGAGGACAGTGTCCAAGCTGGGGCCTAGGCCTCTCTGGCCCAAAGGGTGCATGCACCCCACTGGAGGGCTCTCCCTGCTTCTAGGCCACTGAGGGGTTGGGGGCCCCCTCAGACCTGTGCACCGAGGCCCCTGAGCACGAGGGCGGCCCGTAAGGGGAGGGAGTGCCGGGGCTGCGTGCCTAGGCCGCTGATGGTGACGGATGGTTTTTCATTACAGCCTCTCAGGTCCTGCCCGCGCCCTGTGTGGAAATTCTATTTATTCCCTAATTTGTAAAAATTCCCTCTTTATCTGATCCCAATCAGGGCGGGGTAATTGGCTCTCTGGGGCAGCGGCTGGGGTCCTTGATGAAGAGCTATGTGGATGTACCCAGCCCGGCCCCCACCCGGCCCGCCACCAGGGCCCACAATTAATAATGATTTGCAAATGGCAGACAAGCAATAACACAGAAAGATGTGGCGTCCGCGCTGCCTCTTCATTTCCTCCCCTTGCAGATATAAATGGCCACAGAACAAAAACCCAGCACTATAAATTCTGGAATTAGTTATTCACTGGGATAAATGGGGCCTGGAGCCACCAGCCCTCCTCCTGCCGCCCTCTTGCCTCCTCTCCCCGCTCCAGGTCTGCAGCCCCAGGTGTGTCCCAAGCCTGGCCCCTGGCTCCTCAGCATCTCAGGCCCCCGACTCAGGTCCCCAGCTTCCTCCCAGCCCCTTCCCCACCACTCTAGCTGCCCCCTCCTGTGTGGCCCAAAGTGGGGTGGGGTCACCTTCTCTGGGGCTCTAGCTTCCTCAGCCTTCACCTCCTCTCACTGACCATCCTGGCTTCGGTCCCCACTTTGCCCTGGGACTTGAATGGAGTTAACAACCCGGCAGGCCTGTGAGTCTGGGTCAGGGTCAGGTGTTGGGCTTAGGTGTCATCTTTGGCTTTTGGGACCAGCCTAGTCACTTGCCTGGCCACGTCTGAGTCAGGCCCCCGGTGGCGGATGTGATGGAAGTGATGAGAGGTTTGATGCTGTGCTCACCGGTCCAGCTGTGGTGGGATGTTGGCTGGCACGGACGTCTCCAGGCTCCCTGCCCTCTCGGCCAGGCGCATCCTCTCCCCACCCCCCAAGTGGCTGTGAGCTGGCGGGTAATGGGCGTGTAATGGCCTCATTTCCATGCCCGGCCTCCAGGAGCGGCGGTAAGTGTTTGATTGCCTTAATTTCCAAACACATCATTATCCCAGCTTTACCAGCGCTTAATAAACACTTTATGAGGATTTTTTTAAAAACATCTTCGGTCCGCATACTTCTCTGAAGTGATAAACTCTAATTAAGTCTAATATTTAAAAATATGGTAATGGTGAGTTGTTTGAATAAGTGGACTGCATTTCTGTAATTTCATTATTACGTAAAACACGCTAATTATTTGGAGCGCGCTTATTATGGAGAGAGAAATAGCCTGCTAATCAAGATGAAATTGCCTTTCCCCCTTATTGTGGAACTGCCGTCATCCTTCACCATCAGCCCTGTGGCACCTCCGGGCACCTCGGTGGGGTGGGGGGTGGGGGGGCACTGAAGAAGGGGTCACTTTGGAGTTGAGGCTCTAAGGACCCCGCCTGGGGGGAGGGGAGGGAGCTGTGGGAGCCGCGTCTGTGGAGAGATGGAGGGGGCGTAAGGCGGGGCGTAAGGCAGGCTGCGCGCTGCGCTGTCTGGGTCCCAAGGCCTGTGGGCCATGTCGGGACAAGAAGTAAGACATCCTCAGAGTGTTACCGTTAGAGTAACTGTATTTTTATCGGGTGTTATTAGAATAACAACAACAATAATAACTAACCTAGACACTGTCTTAAGCACTTCACAAACAAAAACTCATTTCATCTTTTTAACAACCCTTTGAGGGGAATAATTGCTGTAATTACCATTTTTATTCCCATTTTAGAGAAGAAGGAATTGAAACCAGAAAGGTTAAACAAAGTACAGTAATTTGCTCAAGTTCAGTTATTAACCGGTGGAGTCTGGATTCGAACCCAGAATGTAAGGATATACAGGGTCCCTCTGGTGGTTCAATCCTAAATTTACTGCCTTGACCCCATCACCCACTCCCCACCCCCTGGCCATCCTCCCAGCATAGAGTGGCCAATTCAGCAAATAAAAATATAGGACACCAGTTACATCAGAATTTTAGATAAGACCACACTAGCTTTTTAGTATGCATATGCCCCCTGTGAAGCTGGACACGCCTGTGTCCTGAGGGCTGGGCGTGACCCACTGGCCCTTCGGCCCAGATATCCAGGCAGATGGCCGAGATGTGGGAAGAAACCAGCTCCCGGAGTGTCTGCACACCAGGGCCCTTGCTCTCTCATTCCTGCCATGGCTCCTGCTCCTGACACTTTTCTCCCCACCCCCCCTGTGCTGGTCCCTGCTCCACGGGTTCGCCCTGTTCCGCCAGCTCCCGGGGTCACTAACAAGTTGTATTACCGGGCTGAGCTTCCAGGCAGGAGGCCTCAGCCTGTCTCCCTGCGGCCCCTGATGTTCCCCCGCCATGTTGGTTGCTTCTCGTTCATTCTCCTTCCTGGCTCCATAGGCCCGTGTGTGGGAATTGTGTGTGTGATGGAGGCGTCGTTTCAAGGGGCGGGGAAAGTGCAGATAGTCCAGTCAGTGTGGAGAGGACAGCCAGCTGTCCTCTAGTGAGAAAACAGAGCCTCTGTTTCTCACCGTATACAGAGTAAATTCCAGTTTGAAAGTACAAAAACAAAGTGTTAGAAGAAAATATACGATAGTTTTGTAATAAAACTAGGGTGGGTAAGACCTTTTAGAGCAAGATGCAAAGCCTAGAAGCCATAAAGGAAATGTCTGGTAAGTTCGATGTCCTGAAGGAACCTCAAGACTTGCCACATCCGGAGCTAAGTTCGTCACCGCCTCAAACCTGTGCTCTCTCTTGGTTTGCTTTCTCTCAGTGAGTGGCACTACGGTCCTAGACTGCTCCCTCCTCCAGCCCTTCCAATCACCTCATGAAGGTTTGCTTGCTGTATTTCCTAAAAACCTTCCCGCCTGCATCCACTTCTCCATGTCACTGATAGGTTTCCTCCACCAGCGGCCAAGCTCTGGGCCAGCACTTCTGGCCTGGACCATTGTACCATCGGCTCGTTGGTGTCTCTGCCTTGAGGACTAATCTAACGGTAATTCTGAAACACAGATCAGTCCAGTTACACTCCTCCTTAAACACGTGTCTCCCTGTCATTCCCAGAATAATAAAATCCTAAACTCCTTAGGTCAGTATTCAGGGCTTTCTGGGGTAAAGGATTCTGGCCGGTCACTGCTGACCTCACTAGCTTCATCTCTTGCCCCTCACTCCCCTGCCTCCTCTTCATCATGCCCCTTCACCACCTGCCAAACTTAGTTGTTTTTGGACACTCCACCTTCCCCTCTGGAATGTGCCTGTGCTGTTCACCACGCAGGGACGCTTCCCTTACTTCCTCTCCAGCTTGCTTGCTAGCCCCTCCCACATGCCCTCGAACCTCTGCTTAACTTCGTCCTGTCCTCCTGGGAACCCCTTCCTGATCCTCACACTGCAGGAGAGACCTTTCTGTGCCTCCTTTTCTCACAGCACTGTTCCCACTGCACCACCTACAGGTCTGTCTGCGCTCTCGGAGGGCAGGGAGCTGCAGAACTTGTGCAGCCCTGGGCCCACTGTGGCCCACCTACACCCAGCAGCACACAGGTGTCAGTGTGGGCTGACCGGGTGAGCACACAAATGACCCTCCAAGACATTCCTTGGGCCCCATCCCTCCTGGGGGTGGCCCTGGTCCAGGCCCTGTTCCCTGTCCCTGTCCTTTACTGCTCAATTCCTAGACAGGTGCAGCTAACTGGAGCATGTCAGCCTCAGGCGATTGCCCTCTATGAGCTCTCACGGGGTGTCCTCAGTGACCTGAGCCACCTTCCACTAGCAGCTCCTTTGCTGAGCAGATACAGGATCCCCCTTGGGCCCAGCCAACAAGCTGAGCCTTCATTAGGCACTAGCTCCACTCACCTCTCAGGGATTTATACCACTGCACCCCTCCCATTATGGTCTTGGCAATATAAAAATAGTTCCAACATTAAGAATATTAATGCCCATGAGAAGAGGATCATTTTTTTTTTCACAAGTTGATGACCCTGCAGGAAAATAAAACAGCTTAGACTTCTAGGATTTGGAGTGAGGAAGACATTCTTGGAGACCTTCAATGTGAGCACAAGGCTGTGGCCTGCCTCCACTGGCCCCCCACCACCACGTACCAGTCTCAAGCTCACCTCATTAGCTCAGTGAGAGGTGCCACAAGATGGGGCTACTGGTCCTGGTGGCCCCAGGGCTTCAGAGCAGAGGACTCTGAGAGGCTCACCCTGCTGCTCTCTGCATGCCTGTTGAAAGACCCAGATCTGTTTCCACCCTGCTTCTGCCCAGTTTTCTCGTTTTCTTTCTATGCCATTGATTAAACTAGTCATGAATGGGTTGCACTGACTCTTAACAGAGGCTTCAAGGGCTGGAGAGAGCCTGCACTGGCATGTGCTGCTGTGCCACGGATGTGCTGGGTGAACTGAAGCGAGGTCTCTCCCAGTCTGGGTCTCTTTCTTCATTGTAGTGGAGCAGTGGCAGCAATGTAGACTCCACAATCCCCAGTGCACAGGACCAGCAGTCAGTCAGCGTTGGCGGAGTGAAGGGCTGGCGAACTTGAATGAGGTCGACTGTCATTTGAGTTCGACAGCCCCTAAGTCATCTGTGCCATAGATTGTACAGTGTATGCTTCCTCACCATTGGGTCATCTGGAAAGTTAGTCTTGCTTTCCCTTCGAAGAGAAGAGACATTCCAAACACGAAGCACCAAGACCTGTGGGTGCATCACCTGTTCAACCCTTGTCAGACTGAGGCAGCGTCCACTGTCGCCCCCTAGTGGGAGAACCTGAAGTTCGGAGAAACGGCTCACTGCAGGGCATGCAGCGAAGTGGGGCAAAGACTCCAAACAGGTCTCACTCCAGAGCCTGCCTTGTCATTGTCAGAAAACAGGAAGTGGAAGACAGGTTAGGGCTTTAAAGAGGAAAGGATGGTGTAATCAGATTTGTGTAAGAAAGATTACTAAAGTAACGAGAATGGATTAGAGAGGAAAAGAGGACAAGTTACTGTAAAAGTGAGAAATGATGGGCTGGTTTGGTGGGGGGGGGGGGCAGGGGCCTGCCTGAATGATGGGTATTAGATGATTAGACAGAAAATAAAATAAAATTTGTAGTTCACGCTTGAGTAGATTTGGGGAGCAAAGGAGAAGGTGAGGTGTCAGGCCTGACTCAGGTTTCTCATTTGGTTATTTGAGGGTCTTTCACTGAGATGGGGGCACAGGGCAGTAAAGAGGTCTGGGGAAGACAAGCAGGTGATTACAGGTGTTTGGAGTTCGTGTCAATATCTAGAAAGTGCCGTTACAGCATTTGGACCTGTGGTCTGGAGCTCAGGGGAGAGCCATAGGCAGGGCCGGTGTGCTGCCCAGGTAGCCCACACTCCATCCAGTGTGTCGAGCTGGGAGAGGTCAAGGATGGAGACAGGCACGTGAATCTTCTCCCAGCTCCGGGTGAGGCACAGGTGGGAGGTCAGTGCTTGCCCTCTGGATGGCTGGTGACCTGAGGGAAGAAGGGGCTGGGCACTTTCTCTTGAGGGGGGGGGAGGCAGATTGAGTGATTTGTCCAGCAATGAGGGAGGAGCCAGATGAAGTCAATAGAAAACTAATTTTCTTTTCTGCTGGAAGAAATGAGGTGTGTGGCTGCTGGGTAATTGCAGATAACGAGGGGACTTATTCTTAATATGCAGAGCGGCCATGGTCCCCAAGTGCAGGAGACAGGACGGGAGGTGCCTGATAAGACCAGCCTTCTTTCGGAAGAAACCGTCCTTTCACAGCCCTGGGCCCTCTCCTGAACCATACCCCCTCCCAGGGTTCTTCCTGTCCCACTCCCGCCCTGCCCCTCCTGCCCCACTCCCAGCCAACTGCCCACCTCCTGTCACAGCCCCCTCCCTCCACCCCCCCCCCCAACAGCACGGGCATATACGCTAAGGGAGACAAATGACAGGGCCTCAGATGAGCGGGGCGCGTGTCCGGCCCATAAACCACAGGGACGGGTCACATCTGGAGTTGCCATGGCCGCCACCACCTACCCATCTGTCTTCCCTCTGTTCTGCCTCAGACCAACCCTTGTGACTTCCAGAGTCCCTGGAAGAACAAGGTGTCCCTGTGTCTCAGTCCTGGGTCGCCTCTCCACGCCCACGCCCACCGTCAACACATTCATGTTGAACTCTGCGGAACAGGCCTGGTGCGACGCATCCAGCCTGTGCAGGGGCTGCAGAGCTGGTGGCTGGCTGACCAGAACCTCACTCCACTCTCATGACTTTTCTGGCTTTGGTGGATCCCCTTCCCTAGTCTGAGGTCCTGGAAGGGACAGGTGGGGGACTCCGTGGCTCAGTGAAAGGGGTTGGTCCTTGACAGCTGTGGAGGCCTCCTGACCCTGCCTTGACCTTACCACCCCTCACATTTCTGACTATGACATTGATGTACAATACTTCTGCTGTCTGAGCCATCGATCCCAGGAGGGTTGGTGGCGGCTGAGGCCCTGGTTATGGCCGAGAAGCAGCTGCGGTGGGAGGAGAGGCTGGTGGAGGGACAGGGAGCTGGCAGCTGCTCCGCACAGTGGGAGAACACCCAGGCACTTGGGCCATTTCTGTGCCAGGTATAGTAGTGTATGTATGTAGTAGGCCAAGTTCTGGGCAGTTCAGCGTGCTGCTGGTGGGGACAGATCTCACCCTGGCCCGTGACACGGGGAACAATGCTGGCAGAACTGCCACAAGAGGCTGGCAGACACGACACATTTAACCTGGGATGCAGCCGGCAGGGCTGGAGCCTGACCGGCATGTGGGCTCGGGTGTATCGGGTCAGAGGCTGCTGGCCAGGGCACCAGGGAACCAAAGCCGGACCCTCTCCACTGGCCTGGGGCTACACGGGAGCAGGTGTCCAGTCCGGCTGCCGTTTGAGCCCATGAGCCTGGGACTTGGGGCAGGTGTCATCCAGGGCCCTGGCCCAGAAGTGCCAAGGCTTGTGCCTTGTCACCAGTGATGATGGCCCGGGCCACATCTCCCACACACACACAAGTGCTGGCAAAGTCACCCTGGCCGTGGGTGTGATGAATGGTCGCACAGTAATGAAATGGAGACATCAAGGCGGGTGGCGGGAAGACGGAGTGTGGCGGACAGGCCGTCCCCACGCGGCGGCAACAAGAAGGATCGCCCAGCGGCCGGGGGCCGTCAAGGGAGAAATTACACATTTACTCTGCCTTTTTCTTACTGCGACGGCGCCCATACATCACTGCTGGGGCAGGGGCGGGACACGCCGGCCAATTTCCAGCATGAATTATGGGACCGAGAAGCACTAAGACCAGGCTTCCCGCCGGGCCAGCATCACCCAGCCCACCCTAAAGCTGGAGGTGCTGCCACAAGGGCACAGGCCCCTGGTTTAGAGTCCGGCTCCTGCATCTGACCCTGCTTCCCACCCCCACCCATTTGAGAACACCTGTGGGCGTGGAAGGGGAGCATCTGGGGCCCCTCTGAATGTCTTCCCTTCCTCTTTTTAGATGACTGCAAGAACATCGCCAACATCATGAAGACACTTGCATATCGAGGCTTCATCTTCAAGCAGACATCAAAGCCGTTCTGATGGGCCGAGGACAGGATGGGGCAGTACAGGGTAGCTGCTTGGCCCAGCCCAGAACCTCCTCCCCCTCACCAGAGGGGAAAGGGAGAGTAGTGCAGCGCTGCGTCCAGTGTCCCCGCCTGCCCTGTGGGCTTGCGCCCTAGGTAAGGGCTTGGCCACCTGGTCCCTCCTGAGCAGATACTTTGTGGCCCCCACCCCCACCCCTCCACCTCAGCCCAGTATCAGCCCCCCACATTATGGGCCTGGGCTAGGGCGACCCAGGTACTCACCGCCTCCTCCCTGGTACACAGGCTTCTGCTGGGGCCACCAAGCCCTCCTGTGCCCCCTCCTATCTGTAGTGCATGGTGTGTGGTGCCCCCAGGGCTCCAGGACAGGTCAGGCCCCACCTTGTGTCCGCCCCATCCCCGTTGTGAACGTGCCGCTGAATAAAGTCGGGGAAATGGGCCCTGGGTGTGTGGACCAGGTGTGCGTGCCTGATGCCATCAGGAAGGGTAGGGGTCAGAGCTTGTTCCAGGCTGCTGTGGGCTCGAGGCCACCAGTGTGGCTAATTGTCACCAGGGTACCTCTGACAGCCTCACTGAATATGCACATGGCCACAGGGACTGAGCATGGGGCTGCTGGAAGCTGCTGGGTCTGAGGCCACTGCTGCCCGAGGCCCTGCTGCATGCGGAACCACGGGTGTTCCTAGGCACAGGTGTCCGGGCAACGTGAATGCTGATTAGTGATAGGGGGCCACTAGGGACATCCATGCAGGCAAGCCCCACCAGCACCCACTAAGTGGGCGTGGGCACCCCCTCCTGTCCACGCACCCAGCCAGGGGCATCGGAAGTGGTGGGAAGGAAAAGGACGCAGCCCAGTCCAACTCAGCAGCTCTATTTACACAGCAGCACTACCCTACCCCCGGGGCCCCTCACGGCTTCTTGGCTTTCTTCACAGAAGAGGAACTGGAGGCCGATTCCCGTCGCTTCCTCTGTGGAGACACACAAGATGTTGAGGTCAGTGGCCCCGAGGCCTGATTCAGGCTTGGTGTGCGTGTTTCACACTGACCACCCACTCCCACCCACAGTCTCAGCCCCTCAGAGTGACAATCCCCACTGCAGGCACTAGAGGTATCTGAGCCTGTACACACGTGCGTGTGCTCACATGCAGGACCAGCTCACACTCTTCCAGCCTGTCCAGGCTCTTACCGAATTGGGTGTGAGGGGTGCACCCACCACGTCGATGATGGTGTCCTTGGTGGGGTCAGGGCCGAGACTGGATTCAGGTACTGCTGACTCGGCAGAGGCCGGGGCTGGGCCTGATGCCAGCGTGGCGGGACCCCCCAGCACACCAGCCCGGGCCAGTGCCTCGTGACGGTGCCGCAGCATCTGTAGCTCATACTCGCAGTTGGCACAGGCCTGCTTGAGTTCATACAGCAGCACCAGATCACTCCGCAGCTCGTTGAACATGTGCACCAGCTCCTCCGTGGGGGTGGGGCTCAGCTCTGCAGGTAGCGGGTTAGAAGGCGCAGGGGCAGAGGGAGAGTGTGCTGCAAGGCTAGCAACAGGGACTGCCCTCCCTTGCCTTTAGCCACAGCCTCTGGTAGGCCAGTCACGAGGGGCCCAGCCTCCACACTCACCCACACCCAGCTCCAGCAGCATCTGTTCTAGGGCCTTGATCTTCTTCTGTCCCACAGAACTCGGCAGCTTCATCTGCAATGACACTGCCGCTCAGCCCTCTGCCCCACAAGCAGCTTCAGCTGAAGGCAGTGGGGGAGTGGGAGGGAAGTTGGCCCCTGGAGTCAGCTCAGGTCAGGAAAAGTAATAGCCAGCAAGTGGAATATAGTGACAGCTGTGACATCAGCCTGGCCACATCCCACCCTAGCACATGGCGCAACCTCCCCTACTGCTCCAGCCCTGTGGCCTGCAGCACTGGGGCCACAGGGCAAGCAGGGCCCAAATACATCGGGAGGTGACACATACCCTCTGGCTCCGCAGAGTGACACCTGCAGATTTGAAGTCTGGAAATTTGATGCCTGCAGTCTCGGGAACAGCCTAGGGGAGAAGGAATTCCAGAGGCCCGGGTGTGACAGGGAGAGGGCCAGTGTTAGTCCCAGAAGCCTGCTAGCTTGAGGCCTCTCGGAGCCTACCACTAGGGCACAGGTAGCAAACACAAGGCCCGAGGGCCATTCCACCTTGTTTTATCTGACCCGGCACCTTGTTTCTACCTGGCGGCAGCACCGAGCTCCTTGCCCCTAGTTAAGGAGTAGTTACATTTATACAGTCCTAAAGTTACATTCGGCCCTCTGAAGGCAACCGCGAGGCTGATGTGGCCCCGGTGAAAATGAGTCTGACACCCCTGCACTAGGGGTCCCCTGGGCGAGGCAACCCCTCCCGCCCTGAGCTGGGCTGATTTAGTCTCCACACCGGCTTCTCAGCCTCCTTTTTCTGGGGTAGCTTCTTCTTAGGGGCCTTGCGTTCGGTGCGCCGCTGCTCCGCAGTGGTGTCCGCCGCTGTTATCAGCTTCTGCAGATCCTGACTTCGCTTCTCCCGCTCCTTCTTCCGGGCCTCGATCTTGCGCAGCTCCTGCAGCAGATACTCCTCCTCTGCCACCTGGGGGAGTGAGGGGAGACGGAGGTGCAGGGCACTGGGCTGTCTACGAGGGAGTCTGAGAAACGAACGATCGTGAGGGAGCTGAACGGCTACGGAGACCAGGGTGGGTGGCCAGTGAGGGGTAGGACTGGGCGGGGGGAGGCACACAGGTGTCAGCCAGTGGGAGATGGGGGGCCTGGGAGTGAAAGACTGGAGGATGGAGTCAGTGGGTGTTGGGCATGGAGGAGAGTTTGTGGGGCTCGGGACTGACCTGCTCTGGGGTCCGGTTGTAGAGACGCTCCAGCTGTTCCTTCCGCCGCCGTTCATGTCCAGCATCAAATACTGGTATCTTAAGGTCTGTACCTGGCACGGCCCGAACGTTGGCAAGCTTGGCACAGATATGGTAGTACCGCTCCTTCAGGTCCTCCACGGAGCGCTTCTGAGGATGAAGACGTGAGGGCAGTGGCATCACTCAGGTACGTGGAAGGCACGGCAGGAAACCAGCAGGCCGGGGAGCGAACACACATGCAAATGCACAGCATCAACTCACCTTGAACTGCTGGTGGTCGTACCGGTCATGGATCACCACGAAGCGAAGATCAAAGCGGCGGCTGAGATCAAAGAGGTGGTCAGTTTCTGCTTTCGTCCAAGCGTCATCATGAAGATAGAGCTGGTACTCCTGCTCTGAGTACACGGGGACCTGCACCGTCTAGCGGCACAGAGGGGCACAGGTGGGGACGTGCCCACATCATGTCTCGTTTGGCCATAGCCCCTCCTGTTCATTGCCAATCCCCGGGCTGGATGAAGGCAAAATCTCTGGCTGGGGCCTCGCACAGGGCAGCCTGGAGGCGGTAATTCCAGAATGAGGAAAGAAACTGCTGGACCAGAGGCCCTGGCCGGGTCTAGAACTGCAGCTTGCCTCTGCGTCCACTCCAGGAGCCACCGTGCCTTCAGCTCCAGATCCTTGTGACAGCACATGTGTTCCCACCCCCATGGTCAAAGTGAAAAGCCCATGCAGGCACTTGTGTGGAGTAGGGCAGATGGCTTAACACTGGAGAAGGGCCCGGGCTTCCCTAGTTTATGGAACACTTGTCCAAAGCACTCCTGCCACCCAGTGGTGACAGTGAGACTTGCAGCTCCCCCAGAGCTGGCCGAGGTCACACAAGCTCTCACACAAGAAAAGGCACCTGAATCCTACTTCCAACATATGCACCCCAGTCTGTCCCCCATACCTCCCTCAGGGAGAAATACCACCACTACCACCTGGGCTAGCCAGTCAGAGACTCCGGGAGGAAGTCAATGCCAGGTTGGACCAGGGAAGTTTCTCCATCAAAAACCATAGGGCCACCCTAGCTGGTGTAGCTCAGTGGACTGAGTGCGGGCCTGCAAACCAAAAACAACCTCGGTCCAATTCCCAGTCAGGGCACATGCCTGGGTTGCAGGCCAGTTCCCAGCAGGAGATGCATGAGAGGCAACCACACATTGATATTTCTCTCCCTCTCTCCTTCCCTTCCCCTCTAAAGATAAATAAATAAAATCTTAAAAAACAAAACAAACAAAAAAACCCACAGGGCCCTGGACCTGCTCTCAAGATCCTTAATTCCAGCTGCCCTCTTCCTTCCTACGGGGGTCCCATATACAACTCAGTATGTTCAAGTGACATATTAGTAAGATTTCCTGTGTGATTGTCTCACAGTACATACAAATATTGAATCATTACGTTGTACACCTTAACCTAATATCATCTGTCAATTATATCTGAACTTTAAAAAACTATAAAACTTAGTATGTTCAGTACTGAGCTCATCACCCCCTCTCAAATTCCTATCTCCTCCAGTCCAGATCTCAGTCAAGGTCACCAGCTCTCAATCCAGGTGTCCACACCAGAAACCTGGAAGGCACCTTTAACTCCCCCTTCCCAAATCCCCGGCTTCTACCTCCGGAACCTCTCTCCACTCCACTGCCGCACCCCAGGCCAGATCACCACTACCATTTTCCTGGAGCACAGAAACAGCCTCCCATGGTCTCCGCCTTCATTCAGTCCTCCCCCAAGCAACCCTCCCTCCACAGCCAAGATGGGATCTCTGAACAGTGCCCCTTAAAGGACCACCCACAGGCTGGTGCTGTTTGCAAACTGTCATCATGGGTGCAGGGCCCAGAGAGGAGAGTGAGAGAAGGCGTTAGAGACCTTCACACCAGTTTTGGTCGTCACACACACCTGCTGCTGAGTCTAAGCCCTATGCCAGCACAGACACCTGATGTGTCACCAGCCACTGCGTTTAAACTCCTCAGAGGCTCGTTGGGTTCATTTCCCACCTTCAGGGCTCAGCACAGGGCCGGGCACTCGACAGGTGCCGCTGAAGACTCACTGAGTCAATCAGTGAACACGGGTGAAACACCTCTCTCTGCAGCCACCGGCCCTGGCAGACCCGCAGTCCCAGCCAAATGATGAGTGGTGTCTGCCACGTGCCAGACTCCCCGCTCCCCCTCAGCCTTTGTTGTTCTTGCCGGAGATGCCTTCCCGCTTCCACGTTCCTTCCGCCTCGGTAACTTCTCGTTTCCTCTGGGAAGTCTGACCTCCCAGGCTTGGTCAAGCCTCCCTCCTGTGCATTTCAATTCCATTTACTTAAAATGCTCAGGAACTGTGCCAGGGGTGTCCAAACTTTTGGTGTCTCTGGGCCACACTGGAAGAAGAGTTGTCTTGGGCCACACATTAAATACACTGGACATGTTAATCACAAAAAAATCCCATGATGTTTTCAGTAAATTTACAATTTTTGTGTTGGGCTTCATTCACAGCCGTCCTGAGCCGCATGCAGCCTGAGGGCCGCAGGTTGAACACCCCAGGCCCTGCTCTCAAGGAGATCACAGTCCGGTGAGGAGCCATTCATTCATTCATTCAATAAACACCCATCATGGGCCTGCTGCACCTGTGCGGGGGACACGGTGCCGAGGAGGTGGACAGGGACCTCACCTTCACAGAGTTCACAGACTAGCTGAAAACACAACTTAGTGCCGTAGGGCAAGTATGATGACAAAGGAATGCCTACAGTGTAAGGAGTGACACCTGATCCAGCCTGGGGACAGGCTGGTCACAGCAGAGGTAAATAAAGCCAGGTTCAGTCTTAAGATTAAGCAGAAGCGAAGTGGTGAGGGAAGAGGGCAGACAAAACCTTAGGTAGAGGCATCACACAGTGATGAGAGGAACAGCCTAACGCATTCGAGCTTAGCAGTCAGGACACATTAGGGCCAGACAGGGAAAGGCGCGCAGGCAGCCTTGTGTGCCCTTAGGGCAACTGGAGCCAAACAGGGTAGTGCCAAAGAGCGAAATGGTCATGACCCTCTTTGGCAGAGAATGCCCAGGCAGCAGTGAGGACAGATGGGGTGAAGCAGGGCCTGGAGACAGGCGGCAGGTTTTGGAAATAACGAGGTAAGAAGTGAAGAGGCCTGAACTGAAGCAGCACGAGGGGAGGGTAGAGAAAAGGGCACAGATTGACAGGCTTTAGATTAGAAACCCGAAGAACTGACAAGTGGACATTGGGGGTTGGAAAGTGCTGTCACAGGGGACTCCTGTATTTCTGGCTTGGGCAGGAGGGCAGCTGGGGACCCACTCACTCAAAGAGAGGCTCCAAGAATGAGTAATGTTGGAGGGAAGATCATTTGTTCACTCGGCCTGTAGTCACCCCGATCTTCCTGAAACTGAAACTTGACCCTGACACTACTGTACTCAAAATCTGTCCATGGCTACCCAGAGATATGAGGGCAAAGCCCAACTTCTGAGCCCAGCCGCCAAGCCCTGCCAGACCTGGGCCCCCACCTCCCCCTGTGCTCTACCCTGGGCTTCAGGCTTCGTCTACGGGAAACACCTGCAGCGCCCCACAGGTGACTGCTATCCATTTGGGCCTTCCCCTCATGCTGTCACCTCAGCATGAAAAATCACTGCACTGCTTTCCTAGTACCATCTGGGGACATCCTTTAAGACTCAACTCGAGCTCTCACTTCTCCAGGAAGCTTCCACAACCTTCAGATCCTCCCAGTGTAGCATGTACCCTACCAAACTGTAATTGCCTGTCTCCCCCAACCCCCCATCCCAACAATATGAAGAGTTTCTTGAGAGCAGACACCGTGTCTGATTCATTTTTGTGTTCCCAGTGCCTAGGGCCAGGCTTGGCATGGAGCGATATTTACTAAACGCAACTTGGACATTCTTTTGTCTTCACTTCTAATTGTCTCAGCCAACCTTCCTTCCACTGCTTCAAATACCTCACTTCTTGGTTGTCCCTTCTCAATCTTGCATCTCCAACCTCTCCTTCCTCAGTACCCGAGGGGCCAAGGATGGTGCGGAGATGGAGGAAACCAGGTTTGGGGCACAGGGGAGGACGATGAGTCACACCAGACATGCCGAGTTTGAGAAGTCCGTGAGCCATCAGGGGGAGGTGCCCAGGTGCAGGGAGGTATGTTGGACTGAGGGAAAAGAGGTTGGGACTTGGGATTCTTGGGTTTAAACACCTGGGGCTTTCGGGCTCAAAGCCAAGGCTGCTCAAGGATGTGGGGAGTACAAGGTCATATTGTACAGCGGCTTAAACAGTGGCCTAGAAAATCCTAGCTCAGCCCAGCCTTGCTTCTCACTGGCTGGCTCACTCTGAGTAAGGCCTTGCCCCATCTGGGCCTCACTAATCTAAAGCAGAGATCACTCAGATTGGACGAGGGTGCAGACATAGAGCATGAAAAACAGTGACATGCTTTATTATGGGAGCAGAATCAGTAGGACTCTGACTGCCACTTAGGTCTACTTCAAATGCCACCTTCTCAGAGAGGCCCTCCATGGCCACCCTACTAATGAGGATATCCTTTTCCTATAAGTTCACTCTTTAGCTCATTTCATACCCCGCTCCTATCCTAGTTTCATTTTGTTGATGGCTCTTATCTGACAGAATCCAATTTATTTGCTTACATGTTTCTGATCTGTCTTTCCCTACTTTTTTGTCCCCTTCTTGACTGAAATAATGTGAGAGCTGAGGAAGAAACTAAGTCAAGAATGACCCCCAAGTTTCTGGTTTGGGCCACTGTGTGGATGGTGGTTCCATTACCGATATGGGGAGCAGGTTTGAGGGAAGAGAACAGAGAGAAGCCCCCTGAACTGAGCACTTGTGGGCCTCCAGGGAGAGATGTCAAGTAACAGACTGGATAGGCAGGAACTGCTGCTCTGGATTGGAGATGTTGCGGTCAATCAGTTACATACAGAGGGTAACTGAAGCCACAGGGTAAGTGAGTCACAACTAGGGACAAAGTGTGGAGTGAGAAGACTAGAGCACCTAGGACACTGCTCTAAAAAACAGCAACATTTAAAGGGACAAGAGCAGCCACCGAAAACCAGAGCAGGTCTGGGAAAGGATAAGGACCCCATGGCAGAAAAGACCCAGAGGACCATGGTTGAAACAAAGGCTTGGGCCTGCCTCTGGAGCCCGCGCAGGTGGCTCACAGTGTGTGCAAAACCTGGCCTATACCCAGATGGTGGGGGCTCACCTTATTGAACCGGGCAAAGGGGTAGTCTTTGCCCTCCTCAGCTGCTCGTCGCCAGTGGAAGAACATAGCTCCATCCTTGCGGGCTGGGTTGGTGAATGGCATCCACTTCCAGGGCCGCACCTTCTTGGAGCCCAGCTTGGCCTTCACTGTGCGGTAGCCTTGACCAGTGTCACTAGGTAGCAGTGGGGGTGCATCCCTGGCAGCAAGGTTTAGGGAGATGAGAGGTTAGAGTCAGAATGTGTGGAGAGCCTTTGGGCCCAGGTCTACCAGGGAAGTCAGGTCCTGGAGTGAGAAATCTGAGCTCCTCCTGCCTCCTACTAAGCAAGCAGGAGTCCTAGCTGGGAAGAGAGACAGGAGAGAATTGACAGAGAAAAGTAAAAGTTAAAAACATGCATCTGCGTCTGAGATCAGAGATTCTAATCCCAGCAGAGGAGGTGGGGAGGGGTGCAGGGACAGGACATTGGGGATTCTAGTACTCACTTCTTGTCAGAGTAGAGCAGTGCGTAGACTTCCCGGTGCATGCCCTCGGGCCTCTTGAAGGTGAGCGTCTCGGAGGACTTCTTGGACTTTTTCTGCAAAGGGAAACCACAGGAGAGGAACCACAGCCTGGCCTCCCTTTCCTGAAAGTCTTTATCCCAGCTCAATCCCTCAACAAACCAGCACTTACAGGTACAGTAAAATACGTACACACCATGACAAATAACAAAGGCAAAGAATGGCACTAAGGCACAGACACTGGCTCACAAGGGCACCCCCAGTCTGGGAAGGTCACTCCCCTCACCAGCCTCATGTCACCTAGGAAGCATCCCAACCAGTCACAGCAGAAGTTACTTTCTCACCATCTCTCAGGATGTCACACCGATTTGGTGCCCCCACCCAATATTTTACAAGTGTCACACTCTCTTGGTCCTCTCATCTCTTACAAGTGTTGCAGCCTCTCCCACCATTTCCCACGGGCGTCCCACCTCCTACACCCCCATCTCATCAAGGCAGCACATATTTTGTCCCGTCAGGTCACACTTTTACCACCCATCTCACTGGAATGGTAGCACCCCATCTTCTCACCCATCTCTCTTCCGTTGCCACTCCTCCCCACCACTTCACTCCCGCTCCCCAACGCCCCAGCTACCTTGTCTGGATTGATAATGTCCTTCTTGCTGATGGTCCCGGAGGCTGCTTCCCCCTCCGGACCCCCAAGTTCTAGAATGTCCCGCACATCCGCGCCTGTAGCCATCGCGCCTGATGGGGGAGCGCCCCGAGGTCAAGGGTCAGTGCCTGAGGAGGGACCAGGCTCAGATCAGAAGGCAGAGCCACTTCAGTCTCAGGGGGCCGGGTGAAGAAGCGAGCCGCTAGGAGGGCGGCCCAGGTCAGATCCGTGTTCTACCTGGGTGCCACTGCTTGGGTCTCCCCAGCGGCCCCCACCTGCCTCCTAAGCCCCAGAGCCTCCGCACCTGTAGTCCCCAGCAGCCGCCACTGTCGTTCCCCCTAACGCTGTAAAGCCGCGGACAGAAACTTCCGGTGGTGTGCATCAGAAACGCGGCCGACAGGAACACTTCCGGTCTGTGCTTTTGCGCAATAGAGCCCTCCTGCAACACAGCGTGAAAGGGGCTGACCGCAGGGAGCGAGCGTGTCATGGTCTCTGGCCCCTAACAGCCCGCCGGTGTTCCTGCACTATCTGCTGTTTGGCATTATCTCTCTACATTTGTTCCGTTCCATTTTAGAGAATGAGAGAGTGCAACAAGTTTTGTGACGAAGTCACTTAATTTCTCTGAACCCATTTCTGCATCTGTAAAATGGAAATTGTAATGGGCCCTCCTTAAATGAAGTACTGAAAATCCATGTAAAGCATTACCACTGCTCCTGGCACATTTAATTTTGCTATTACATGAATTAGTGGTATTTATTTTCCCTGTTCATTAAGTGCTAAGTATGTATCAGGCACTTTCACACAAGGCGGGGCTGTGTGGGGAGCTGCCAAGATGGAGTGAGGTCTGGACCCTCACTTGTACCACCTTTGATGGAGGTGTCTGTAAGTTGAGGCCTCGTGGGGCTTTCCCAGAGCCCAGCATTCTGAAACTTCATGAGTCCCAGAGCTGATTGCATTAGTGTGAATTACAGAGGCATTTTCTCTCTTTGTAATCCTAGCAGGAAGCAGCTGAAAGAAGTATCTCTCAAGGGAAGAAACTTCCTGATCTCCCTGGAGGGAGAAACTTCTAGAACAGGAGGTCCTGAGGCCAAGCAGAAGGTTTGGTGGAAGCAGCTCCCAACTTCAGCTTCTGTACGTTAGCCTGCAAACAAGGAGGACATTGAGAATGGGGAGTCAAGTGGAGCTTGTAAAGGCATTAATTATAGAGACCAGACCACAAGCTAACGCCTGCTAAAGATCCAAGCAGGGACTGGAGGAGCACACAGCCCACACAGGTTGGCTATCAATGTCACCTGTTCTAGCTCAGGGGATACAGGGACACAGAAGCTGCAGCACCAAGCATGGCTACACCCCAAAACTTTGGAGAACTGGGCCTGGAGGTACACACCTCCCCCTGTTTCAAGGCCTTATTCCTGGGTGAAACCTCTGAGCTCTGAACAGTTTCCAGGGGAAGCCAGAGTCTTGCAACAGAAATTGCCTACGGGGTAATAGAATGGTCCTTGGAGCCAGAAGTGGACAGAGCACTGGAGAGGGTCTTGCACCTCTGCCTCAAACACTTGACTCTACTTATAGTTAATTCATTGTGTAATTAATAGACTCACTTTTTGTGAGGACAAGGATCATGATACATAAATGTGTGCATTGTTAGCCATTGATCTAGGCACTGAGGATGCTGTGGGTGAATGAGAAACAAGCATCTCCTGGCAGGGCTTATACCTAATGGAGGAAGGGAAACGAGTATATAAACAAAGTGGATGATGTGACTTTTGATAGTGACAATAGCTATAAAAAATAGTGTAATAGGGCGGGAGACTACTGAATTTTTCAGACTGTAAGACGCACCCAGGTTTTAGAGGAGGAAAATAGGGAAAAAATTTTTTTGAAGTAAAAATGTGGTAAAATATTTAATAACATAAATAACATAGGCCTCCACCCACCCCCTACCCGCACAGTAAGCCAGGTAAGCTACATTTGGACTATAAGATGCACCCCCTTTTCCTCCCAAATGTGGGGAGGAAAGTGCGTCTTACACTCCAAAAAATATGGTACTTTATTAGCGTGATCAGGGAAGGTTTCCCTGAGAAGTTGAAACCTGAGCTGAGTTTAAGTGATGTAAACGACCACACCTGTGGAAGGAATGCTTCAGATGGGGGAATAACTCGTGCAAAGCACCTAAAATGGAAGGAACTCTCCATGTTTAAGGGACAGAAACTTCACAAGGACATTGTGGTAGGTGTTGAGTGAGGAGGGGGAAATAGGAAGACTTCAAATCAGGGGTAGGCGTTAGGGCCATGGTCAGGAGTTTGGATTTTATACTAAGGGCAAATCATATGTCATCCTGTCTTGGCCATGGTCTGGATTCCGTCCCCATCCTTGGGGTACCACGTTAGCTACTATCACTGGAAATCATTTAGATTAATGGTCCAGGGCTTCTCATCCCTTGGGGAAACTGAGTCAAGGGTTGGGGAAAGAGGGCGAATGAAGGATGTTTGTGGACTCTTCTAGGAGCCACTGCCCGTACTTCCTCAACCAGACTGCAGGTGGCATCAGGTCCCCCTGCTGGTCCTTGGAGGAGCTGGCTCTGCGATATGGTGCTCACCCAGCTGGTCCACTCTGGAAAGAGACTCTTACACTCATTTATTCCCGTTGACTTTAGAACAAATAAGAAGTTGAACATTTTCTCAATTCAACTTATGAATGTAACACAATATCAGAGCCTAGTAAAGAGAGAAACACCTTTGAAGAATATGTAATTCTCGCCTTATAAAAACTGCTTAAGAAAATATGAAAAGGCCAGAGCACCCTGCTCACAGTGCGTGGCCGGGGAGAGCTGGAAGGCGAGGCCGGCGAGGTGCACCGGGACTTGGGAAAAACATGCCAGGCAAAGATCTTGCATAAAGACCAGAACTGAAATACATTCACATGGGCGACTGGCTCAAGATCCGATCACCAGATCTCATGGAGTTTGGCAAGACAGCTTCTCCCGAGAGCGTGTGAAAGATGCGCAGATGGCAGCACAGATCCTGAAGAATGTGGGGATTACGGAATATGGAGCCAGAGGTATAAATCGGCTGCTGGAGTTTGCCTTCCAGTTTGTTACCACAATTCAAAATGATGCCAAAACGCATTTAAGCCATGCTAGGAAAGCTACTGTTGGTGCAGATGATGTGCTATTGGCAATCCAGTGTTGTGCTGACCAACTTTTAATCTCTCCTCTTCCAAGAGATTTTTTAATTTGGTTTTTCAAGGAAAAAAAATTAAACCCCTTTGTCATTGATCAAGCCAAATTCAAGCCCTAGATTGCCACTTGATAGTTTTTTTTAAAGATTTTATTCATTTCTAGACAGAGGGGAAGGGAGGGAGAAAGAGAGGGAGAGAAACATCGATTGGTTGTCTCTCGCACACCCCAAACTGGGGATCTAGCCTGCACCCCAGGCACATACCCTGACTGGGAATTGAATCAGTGACTTTTTGGTTCTCAGGCCAGCACTCCATCCAATGAGCCACACCAGCAAGGGCTCCACTTGATAGATACTGCCTGACTGCTCCAAACTATAGGCTTAAGTCTTTACAAAAAAGATATCTACTTCCGTGGAAAGAATAACAGTTTCATGGTTAAGTGTCGGTGCAGTTAATAGCAGACGAAGACCACTCCAGGCATACCAGCACCACAAGCCCAGCCTGATCCAACTCAGGTAAGGACTCCATGTCCCTCCCAGGGCAAAGATTTACAACACAGACACCCACTCCAGTCCCCAGCTCTAACAGTATGAATTCCTGCAACATGAGCAGTTCAGATTGTGCCAATTAATCCATCATTAATGGGGTCCAAAAACATTCTTATTATCACCAAATACTTCCAATGAATCATCCAACGCCTTAACAGAAAACATAAAGATGATGACGCTGATGGTGACTGAGATCATTTGTGGTCCGGCCTTGGTGCAGGTATCACGTATACATGGTCTTGAACCCATCGTTCTGACATTAAGCCTGCATGCCAGAAGTTTTGGGGTTGTTTTAGGAATAATATTTAATGAGTAAATACAGTTACCATACTTTTAAATGCAGACGTTAGATTTTTTTTAATATTTTATTTATTTATTTATTTTTTGAGAGAGGGGAAGGGAAGGAGAAAGAGTGGGAGAGAAACATCAATGTATGGTTGCCTCTCATGCATCCCCCGCTGGGAACTGGCCTGCAACCCAGGCATGTGCCCTGACTGGGAATCGAACCTCGATACTCTGGTTCACAGGCCCGCGCTCAATCCACTGAGCTATGCCAGCCAGGGCCAGACGTTAGATTTTTAAAAATAGGATTAGTAATCATTTTTCAGTAGCCTGAGTAAAGAAATAAAGTTGTCGTACATTAAAAAAAAGAAAGAAAGAAGGAAGGAAAGATGGAAAACTACCAAACCCATTTTAGTGATTAGCAAATCCTGAAATCAAAGCCAGATAAGAGCAACAGGAGAAAAATATATACAGGATTCCAGAGACGAACAACAAATCAAGACTCCTAAATAAAATGTTAACAAATTAAGTTCAGCAGTGTATTGAAAGAGTAATGCATCAAGTCCAAAGAGGATTTAGTCCAGCGTTGCCAAGATGGTTCCACATTGGAATATGTGTCAACTTAACTTACTACATCACTGCACTAAAAATAAAAATAGTATCTTAAATTCAATACCCATTAATTATATAAAAGGAAAAAATCCCCCAAAGTAGGGAACAGACAGACTAAATTTGACATATTGTTTGTTTTTAATAAAACCATGGTAAAACCTACAGCAAATGCCATACATAATGGTGAAACAATAGATGCATTCCAATCGAAGTCAGAAACAAGATGAGAATGACCTTTATCATCATGCTACTCAAAGTGTATCAGATGTTCTGATTTGAGGTGAAAAGGAAAGCAACAAGAGATAATGAACATTATCTCTCATTAGAACCATGAGAAGAGAAGAGGGAACTTGTGCTTATTTGCAGATGACACTATTTCTTACACAGAAAGCACAGGAAAATCAATTGGCAGACTATTAGAACTAATAAGAGAATTTAGCAAGGTAGCCACATGTAAGATCAGCATACAAAAATCAATAGCTTTTCTGTATACCAGCAATAACCAATTAGACAATGTAATAGAAAATAAGGTCCCATTCACAATAGCAAAAAAAAAAAAAAAAAACTATTAACCACCTAAAAATAAACTGAAAACAAAATTTATTTTGGGCCCTTAAGGATAGTTCAAAATTAGGAAATCCATCAACCTAATTAATAACATTAATAAAATTCAAGAACTGTTTTGGTAAAAACTTTAAGTAAAACAAGAGACAAAGGAGATTTCCTAACTATCATAAAGAATTAGCTCTGGCTGTTGTGGCTCAGTGGATTGAGCACCAGCGACCAAAGGGTCGCTGGTTCAATTCTCGGTCAGGGCACATGCCTGGGTTGTGGGCCAGGTCCTCAGTGAGGGGCGTGAGAGGCAACCACATAGTGATGTTTCTCTCCCTCTCTTTCTCCCTCCCTCTCTCTCTAAAAATAAATAAGTAAAATCTTTTAAAAAATAATTATTTTGGTCCTGGCTGAATAGTTTAGTTGGTTAAGCATCATCCCAATACTCCAAGGTTGCAGGTTCAATCCTTGGTCAGGGCACATAAAAGAAGCAACCAATGAATACGTGAATAAGTGCACTCATTGCAGCAAATGGGTGCAACAAATTGGAACAACAAATCCATTTTTCTCTCTCGCACTGTAAAATCAATCAATAAAAAATGTAAGAATATTCATTTTAAAAAGAATATTTTAGAAAACATAAAGATATGGTGTGGAGCTTTTAAATGGGAGTTTTACTGAAATGACACATTTGTTTCCCATCTCCGGGAAAGAGCACACACACACACACACTGCTTTAACTCAGAGGCCCAGAGTAGGTGGGTAGTAGACGAGGGGTTGCTTTGGGTCTCCTCACAGCCCCTCATGGACACGGACAGAGAGCGCTGTGGGTAAGGTCCTAGGAAGCATACTCTGATACACAGATTTTCTGGTCTCTGCTTAGCGAGTACTTTTGGTACCAACACCTGTAGAAGGGAAGGGAAAAGCAGGTTGGGGCTTTTCTATTATTAACATTACTCTATTAGAGGGGGAAGTTGGAATATTATCTTTAAAAAGGTACATAAATAGATAAAATACAGTATTTTGTAAATGTATTAGTTAAAGGTAACAATGAAAACAAAATACAGCCCTGACCAGTGTGATTCAGTTGGGCATCATCCCACAAAGCGTAAATTTGCTGGTTTAGCTCCTCGTCAGGGCATGTGCCTGGGTTGCAGGTTTGGTTCCAGGAGGGGGCGCAAGTGAGACGCAAATGATTCATGTATCTCTCACACATCGAGGTTTCTTTCCCTCTCCCTCCCTTTCCTCTTAAAAAAAGCAAAAAGAACAAAAACAAAATATAAAACTTTCTAAATTCCAAAAGAAATATTTTTAAAAGATGTAAGGAGTAAGAGAGAAGAAAACAGATGACCATGAAGTAAAATATTTTATAATTAAAAAAAATGGGTGCTTATCAATAATATAAATGAGGCTAACTCAAATATTAATCACAAGTATTTTCAAACTGTCTAGCAAAACAAAGACACACTTAAAACAAAAAAATAAGGAAGTTAAAGAATAAAAGGGTGGACAAATATTTACCAGGCAAAATGTAAAACACAGCAAGAGCCAGGGCCCTGATGTTCTGTCCAGGGAGGATTCTGACCAAGCAAGAAGCATTAGAAAGAAAAAGGAGGCTTTTTATAATGCTAATGGCTAAAATAACGCAGGGCTATATGTCTACTCAAGATCAACTTTCACAAAAGAAAAATTACAGGAGTTGCAGGCATACTAGGAACACATGTACAAGAGAAAAGCTTTGCATGTTACTCTCACTGCAAGACAAAGCAAGCGGACAACAATGAGTCAGCGTTTAGGAAACCTCACCCAGCGCCACTGACAGTGTCCACGACGGGTGCCAGTCGCGCACGGTGGCTACCAAATGCAGTGAGACGAGAAGCTCACTCAGAATATAAATCAATGTACCCCTTCCTTCATTGAGAAAGTCTTGCTACAAGAAAAAAAAAATCAGCTGCAGAAGTGTCCGTAATGACACAGTAGTCTAGCCACTGTGAGCAGCACTGACCTACACAACATAATTAGTATGGTAACTTACAAATATGTATCCAATTCTGAATCACAGTATTAGAGAATATAACTCTTTTGCAGTACATACGGAATGCTCATGAAAATGGATATGTTCATAAAAATGGATATCTTAGGCCATAAAGAAAAACTGCAATCGAATGCAAATAACACAAACAGTGCTCTCTGACCACAGTGCTGGAAATCGGTAATAATAAAAAAAAGTTTTCCACTAGGAAAACATTTTTATTTTATTTCTTTAAAGATTTATTTATTTATTTATTTATTTTTAGAGAGAGGGAAACATCAGGTGTGGTTGCCTCTTGTGACTGCACCCCACCACTGGGGACCGAGCCGGCAACCCAGGTATGTGCTCTGACCAGGAATTGAACCGGCGACACTCGTAGTTTGCAGGCCGCTGCTCAGTCCACTGAGCCACACTAGCCAGGGCCCACTTGGAAAAAATTTTAAATATACATATTTTTAATTATTTCTGAAATGAAGAAAAAAGCAATAGGAAGAAGAGCTTGTATACTATTATACTTTTTGTGTAGAAATGAAGGAAACATATATATATACACATATGTATATATATATATATAACACATTTGCTTCTACTATTTTCAAAATTTAGAAGTGTGTAAAACAAAAACTAACAAAAATAATTATCAGAAAAAGGACAGTGGTGGAAGCTGTATATTTCTGCATATACCTTGTTTTATAGTTTGATATAATAAAACATACACATAAAAAATAAAATAGACACATAATTTGGAAAACAAATTTAACTATAAGAGAATAAAAAGCAATCACTTAAAAACTGAATAAAAACAAACCTATTTGTCTATCAAGTTGTGTCATAAACATAGAAGAAATCTTTCAAGGGACTTGGAAACACAATATATCAGCTGTACAGTGTACAGTGAGGTAAACCTTAAGGATAAAAAGTACAAATAAATCTTAATTGGTCCTCAGTAGACTTACTGTCAGTAATAATATTGGTATTTCAAAACTATTACATAGAGTAGAATACAGCAAATGTCATGAGGAACCAAGATTTTCAGTATAGGAGAAAAAAAGTATGTATGTTTCAAATCAAAGAAGTAAAAGCTATACAATATTTAATTTGAATTAAACTATCATTTAATTATCATTAAATAATTAAACTATTATTTAATTATCAGTTTGAACTGTTGATTGTTTACTCTTGCTAAAAAAATAAGTGTTCCTTTTCTCTGCCTGCAGGAGAGACCTAGAGTCTACCGCAGTCCGGCAGTGACGCGCACTCCCGCAGTGACGCGCACTCCCCATAGTCAGGCCGTGGTCTCTGATGCCGCCGCCCCCTGGAAGGAGCCAGGGTCCCTCGGAGAAACAGATTCCGCACTGGCACAGGAAATACGCAGAGTGAGCCTAGGCCGTCTCGTACCTGAAAGTGACAGAGCTATCAGAGACGGGGCGCGTGTCAAAATGACAGAGGCACTAACATCACTGGCCAAATATGGAATGATTGCAGCATCAAGAATTACGACTACAGCGAACAATAATACATGGAACATATAAGCATCTGTGAGTTCACCGTGATAACAATTTTTGAAACCTTACTGGTTTTGAGTATCTATTGCTGCCATGATAAGCCACCCCAAAATTTAGTGACCTAAAAAAAAACCCCAAAACTCATTGGTTACCTATGGATGTTTATTTTATTTATTTATTTTTTTTGAAGAGATAATGGCAAATGATTTTTTTTAAGATTTTTATTTATTTTATCTTTTAGAAGGAGAGAACATCAATGTATGGTTGCCTTTCGTGCGTCCCCTGCTGGGAATTGGCCTGCAGGGAACTGGCCTGCAACCCAGGCATGTGCCCTGACTGGGAATCGAACCGCAATTGTCTGGTTCACAGGCCCGTGCTCAATCCACTGAGCTACACCAGCCAGGTCGATTTTTTTTAAATAATAAAAAGTATCAAGCTACAATCCAAAAATCTCAGACTGCAAAGCAGGATATATAACAAAACAAACCTAACCAAAACAAAAACACAAATAAATAAAAAAAGCACCTCCTATAGACACAACATGCCCAAACTGCTAGAAAAGGGAAGATGAACATTGTGAAGGCACAGTTACAAAGGAGCAAAGCTGGGGATTTCAGCAGATGTCTTGTCAGAATCTATGCAAGCCAGAGATAATGGAGTAATATATATCTTTAAAATAATGAAAGGAAAAAACTGGCAACCGCAAAGTCTATACCCCAAAAAATTTTTTTTCAAAAGTGAAAGAGAAATACTTTTCCAAACCGATACAAACTGAGAATTCATTTCCTGCATGTTTGCACAATAAGAAATATTAAAAGAAGTCCTTCAAGGTGGAAGGACTATGATACCAAACACTTGAATCTACACACACAAAAATGAAAATTTTCAGAAATGAAAGTTTATATGAAAGGCAATGTTTCCTTAATTTTTTCTTTTTTAAAATATTTTATTGATTATGCCATTACAGTTGTTCTATTCCCCCCTCCATTCCCCTCCACCCTGCACACCCCCTCCCCCGCCTTTCCCCCCTTTAGTTTATGACCATGTGTCTCAAGTTCTTTAGATTCTATATTTCCCATACTATTCTTGCCCTCCCCCTATCTATTTTCTACCTACCATCTATGCTACTATAATAAGGGCTTGGTGATGATGAACTCCTTGAGTTTGATCTTATCTGAGCAGCATTTTATCTGCCCTTCCATTCTAAATGAAAGCTTTGCTGGATAGAGCAATCTTGGTTGTAGGTCTTTGGATTTCAAGACTTGTAATACTTCTTTCCAGCCCCTTCTTGCCTGTAAGGTCTCTTTTGAGAAATCAGCTGACAGTCTGATGGGAACTGCTTTGTAAGTGACTGTCCCCTTATCTCTTGCTGCTTCTAGGATTCTCTCCTTCATTTTAATCTCGGCTAATGTAATGATGATATACCTTGGTATGTTCCTCCTTGGGTCCAACTTCCTTGGGACTCTCTGAGCTTCCTGGATTTCCTGGAAGTCTATTTCCTTTGCCAGATTGGGGAAGTTCTCCTTAATTATTTGTTCAAATAAATTTTCCACTCGTGACTGTTCCTCTTCCCCTTCTGGTACCCCTATAATTCGGATGTTGGAATGTTTAAAGATGTCCTGGAGGTTCCTAAGCCTCTCCTCACTTTTTTGAATTCTTGTTTCTTCATCCTTTTCTGTTTGGTCATTTTTTTCTTCCTTCTGGTCCACTTCCTTGATTTGAGTCCCAGTTTCCTTTCCATTACTATTGGTTTCCTGTGTATTTCCCTTCATTTCAATTAGTTTAGCCTTCGTATGTTCCTCTATTTGTGACTAAAATCAACCATTTCTGTGAGCATCCTGATCACCAGTGTTTTGAACTGTGCAGCTGATAGGTTGGCTATCTCTTGGTCCCTTAGAGTTATTGGCTCTGGGGTTTTGAGCTATTCTTCTTGAGCCATAATGTTTTGCTCTGTTCGCACCTGTTAGGTATGAGGAGCAGAGCCTTAGTTGTTCACCAGGGCGGGGCCACCCAGGTCGCTGGGTTGTGACGCTGTATGTGGGGGCGGGGTCAGAGAGGGACAATGGTGGTTCCCTCTGCTGCTTCCTGCCACTGGGGCCTGCCTGGTCCGTCTCACTGCTAGCTCCTTCACTGGTTTATCTGTGCAAGAATGTGCGACTTCAATCAGCCCTCAGTGGGTCCACCGCCTTGTGCCCTCAGTGAGTCTGCCCACTTCTCCACACCTGGGATCCACCCACGGCTGCTGGTGCGCCTGGGTCGTGCCCCCGGGTTGGTCCAGTGGATCTTTCCTGCTCAACCCCGCTCTGCTGCTGGCTCTGCCCCTCTTACCGGTTTGGCTGAAGGGTTTGTTGTTGTCAGACTTTTGTGTAGTTCAATTTTCTGTGGTTTGGCTGCATTTTTGTTGCTAAAACTTTGTTGTTTTTAAACTTGGTTGTGCGAGAAAGTGTAGTGCTTCCACCTACGCCTCCATCTTGGCGGAAGTCCCCCACTGTTCATCTTTTTTATCTTCTTTTTCTTAGGTAAGTCCCTTTAACATTTCATATAATAAGGGCTTGGTGACGATGAACTCCTTGAGTTTGATCTTATCTGAGCAGCATTTTATCTGCCCTTCCATTCTAAATGAAAGCTTTGCTGGATAGAGCAATCTTGGTTGTAGGTCTTTGGATTTCAAGACTTGGAATACTTCTTTCCAGCCCCTTTTTGCCTGTAAGGTCTCTTTTGAGAAATCAGCTGACAGTCCGATGGGAACTGCTTTGTAGGTGACTGTCCCCTTATGTCTTGCTGCTTCTAGGATTCTCTCCTTCATTTTAATCTTGGCTAATGTAATGATGATGTGCCTTGGTGTGTTCCTCCCTGGGTCCAACTTCTTTGGGACTCTCTGAGCTTCCTGGATTTCCTGGAAGTCTATTTCCTTTGCCAGATTGGGGAAGTTCTCCTTAATTATTTGTTAAAATAAGTTTTCCACTCATGGCTGTTCCTCTTCCCCTTCTGGTACCCCTATAATTCGGATGTTGGAATGTTTAAAGATGTCCTGGAGGTTCCTAAGCCTCTCCTCACTTTTTTGAATTCTTGTTTCTTCATCCTTTTCTGTTTGGTCATTTTTTTCTTCCTTCTGGTCCACTTCCTTGATTTGAGTCCCAGTTTCCTTTCCATTACTATTGGTTTCCTGTGTATTTCCCTTCATTTCAATTAGTTTAGCCTTCGTATGTTCCTCTATTTGTGACTAAAATCAACCATTTCTGTGAGCATCCTGATCACCAGTGTTTTGAACTGTGCAGCTGATAGGTTGGCTATCTCTTGGTCCCTTAGAGTTATTGGCTCTGGGGTTTTGAGCTATTCTTCTTGAGCCATAATGTTTTGCTCTGTTCGCACCTGTTAGGTATGAGGAGCAGAGCCTTAGTTGTTCACCAGGGAGGGGCCACCCAGGTCGCTGGGTTGTGACACTGTATGTGGGGGCGGGGTCAGAGAGGGACAATGGTGGTTCCCTCTGCTGCTTCCTGCCTCTGGGGCCTGCCTGGTCCGTCTCACTGCTAGCTCCTTCACTGGTTTATCTGTGCAAGAATGTGGGACTTCGATCAGCCCTCAGTGGGTCTGCCCACTTCTCCACACCTGGGATCCACCCACTGCCGGCACGCCTGGGTCGCGTGCTCCAGTGGATCTTTCCTGTCCGACCCCGCTCTGCTGCTGGCTCTGCCCCTCTTACCGGTTTCACTGAATGGTTCTTTGTTGTCAGACTTCCATATAGTTCAATTTTCTGTAGTTTGGTTGTGTCTTATTTGCTAAAACTTTGTTGTTTTTAAACTTGGTTGTGAGAGAAGGCAGAGTGTTTCCACCTATGCCTCCATCTTGGTGGAAGTCCTATGGATGTTTATATCAAAATTATCAAACATCTTATTATTATGAAAGTTGCTTCCCATTCCCCCCGCCCCAGCCCCCACTAAAAAAGAAGGATCCAGGTGCCTTCTCTGCAGGTCCCATATTTCAGGCAGTCTTTATATAAAACCATATCTAATGAATGGAAATGAAATAATGGAAATAGAAAAAAACACTATTTTGCAATCGCTTATGAAATAATGGATCTAGGCAATGATCATCAATTACTACTGAAATTACTGGATGAAAAGTTAATGGCAAACTTTAAACCAGACTGAAGTGCTGCCTGATGTGGTTCAGTGGATTGAGTGCTGGCCTGTGAATCAAAAGGTTGCTGGTTCAATTCCCAGTCAGGGCATGTGCCTGGGATGCAGGCCAGCTCTCCCTTTGGAGGCATGTGAGAGGCAACAAATAGATGTATCTCTTGCTCACACTGATGTTTCTTCCCCTCTCTTTCTCCCTCCTTCCCCCTTAACAAAACTGAAAACACAAGAACCCACTTATCTCCCTCAGTATTACCAAGAGCTGTACAATGTCACGTGCCTCCTGATATGATCTAGAACGTGTAGAGTGCCACTTTCAAAGTATTCTTGACAAAAAGATAAAATTATGAAGCCTCTAGATGTAGGCATCAGTTTATAAAAAGTATGGAACATAGAAAAATAAGTTACAAATCCAAATTCAGAATGTGGGAAATCCTACACAACAAATTACCTAGTTTCTTCAACAAATAAATGGTATAAAACCAAATCAAAATGAAAACAGAAATGAAAAAGAGGGGGGGCATTCTATTGATTAAAAGAGACTTGAGTAGTAAAGTTCAGCCCCAGCAAGATGGCAGCTCCCTTGGAGCCCAGTCACTGGGAAAGTGGCTGGGGGCCCCCATCATACACAGTGAGTCCCTAGTCGTGCCAGATTTTCTGGTGTGCTCTTAAACATCCATGTCCCTGATAACACATAGAGAGGTTCAAGAGGAGATGTACCGATGCAGACGACAGCTGACATTATCAGCCAGCAAAAATACTAAACATTTTAAGAGAACAGAAATGTAATGCTGATCCTGAACTCTCAGCAAAACAAGGGGCAGATGTGCTGGCTTACATTGCTCTCTTCAGAAAGAAGCTGCTTCCTGCAGTGCTCCCACATTCTCAGTTGAGGGTGACAATTCTTTTCAGAAACAAAGCCATGGATTTGGTTTGCTCCATGAATTCCTTTTCTCTTGAGTCTGATCCTCCCTGGAAGGTGTCTTTAGGGAAGGCTGACTAGGACTCCCCTGACCTGAGCAGGGCCTCCCATGCTCCACTCCTGAGAAGGGGCAGCACGGACATACAGAGATGCCCAGGAGTGCCAAAACCCACCGTCAAACAGATGGGAGACATCAAGTTTTTCTTCAAAGATACACCTACCTCGGCTGCCTGTGTGTTTGGTTTTCTTGCACCTCACTGCACATTCCTAGAGGTCAGTTTGAAACAGCTTTCCAACCCATGTGCTTTTGTGATGACAATCCTACAACAGTTGTTTTAGGTGTCGTGTTGGAAATGGATGACAATTTTCACCAAAGTCTTCAACTTCCTCGTCAGGGTTGGAGGGGGTCATTAAGAGGATGTGACTGCTGGCTGAGCCTTGAGTTAGACCCAGGCAACTGGAAGTTCACCACTTCATCTCCTTTCTTTGGAATGCACACTCTGCCCACCGTTCCTACACTAGGAGCCTTTTCAAGGATGCAGCCTCGTGGGAGTAATGTGCTGTGAAGACCATCTGGGCTGGATTCCTGACTGAACCGTGTTAAGGGTTCCACATAAACTTCTAAGATTCTAGTGGGTGGGTGCAGCGATCTGGTTGTCTTTCAGCTGCCCAGACAAGCCTCCTGTGTAAGTTCCCTTGCTGATTAAAGCTGCCACCTACCAGTCAGGCATGGTCTGCCTCTCTCTTTAGGTTCTCCTTGCCCTCCATGGGGTGGGGGTGGGGGGTTGGGAGTGGGGGGGCAGTTTGGTATTTCATCCCAGGAATTCTCCACATTTGGAACCAACACTTGGAAACTGCCAACACTCAAGTGGACTCCTACAGGAAGAAAGTTATTCCCAACAGTGTCATGCTTTCTGCCCAAGCTTTTGGCTTCTAGTCATACAATTGTTGCAGTAATCTCCTACACAAAGTGAGGGCAAAAGCAGGATACTATTAGTAGGTATAAGGAAGACTCTAAAACAATGGGAACTTTTTTTAAAAAAATATTTTATTTATTTATCTTTTAGAGAGGAAGGGAAGGGGAGAAGGAGAGAAACATCAATGTGTGGTTGCCTCCCATGAGTCCCCTGCCGGGAACTGGCCTGCAACCCAGGCATGTGCCCTGACTGGGAATTGAACCGCAATCGTGTGGTTCGCAGGCCCGCGCTCAATCCACTGAGCTATGCCAGCCAGGGAAAAAACAATGGGAACTTTTTATGCCATCTTTTTATTTATTTTTAATTAGGAAGCTTGTATTCTAGCTTGGCAATGCACTTTAATATTGAAATTAATACTAAGTGAACTTGGAGGAAAAATACATTATGCTGTATAAAATTTTAAAAAAACAACAAATCTGCCTTAATCTTGGCAGATTTTTGCCTTTGGTTCACATATTTGTGACTATAAGCCACAATTCTGTTCTGAATGTACACCGTTCATTCATTCAAGTTAACTTACTCAGTTTATTGGTTTTCTTAGACTGGCATGAGTATCTAATACGGGTTCTTTAGCTATTTAAGGCCTTTTTCCTCTGTTTAGAAACCTGATGCCTATTTCTATTTTAGGAGCTAGAGAAAATGTAAGTTACTTTAACAGAAAAGATTCTATTTAACTTTGAAGAGATAGAGAGAAACTGAAACTCACCAACCAAATGCAACATGTGGATGTTGTTTAGATCCTTATTTAAATACGCTGACAGCAAAAAGGCATTTTGAGACAATTGGGGAAAACTGAACATAGACTGATTATTAGATAATGCTAAGGAATTATACATTTTTCTGGCATGATAATGAAATCGTGGTTATGTTATGATTATAGTATTAGTCTATATGTGTTAGCTATTTTTACTGAAGAATTTACGAGTGAGTGATATGTCTTAGGATGTTTTAAAATACTCCAGCAAAAGAAAAAAAGTAGTGGTGGGGAGGATGGAGTATAAATAAGAGCAACAGAATCTTAGTAATTGTTGAAGCTGGATGATGGGTGCATGGAAACTTATTATAGCACTCGGTCTATTCTGTGGAGGTTTGCACTTTTTCCTAATAAAAAGGTATGAACACCCTCACTCATCTCTCCCCAGGTGAGGGCCATTGAACTCAAAAGAGAAAGATCAAGTGTTAGATCAAATAAAAATTGTGTAATTCAAATTACTTTCTCTAAGTTACTTTCTTTGGTCTTGAAAGCCTTTTAACAGATAGAAGTTAAAATATTATGGAAAAGTAAAAGACCATTGTCACAGTCTGTAATCCCATATGCTTCTCATGAGAAGGATAAATAGTATATGGCAGTTTTATGGGATCCAGGGCCCAATATATTCTCTCTATATTTCCCCAAAGGCTCTCTAACAGTCCATTCTTCCTTTCCTTTTTTTTTTTTTTTTTGTTTATTTTTTTTTAAACCAGTGGGGCAGATGAGGGGGAAATGAGGCCTTAAGTAGTCTCTTATTTGACTAGTTATATCAAAGCAAAGCCTGTGGTTTGAGATACTCTGGTCTGATAGAAATTTAAGAACATTAAGGCTACAAGGACAATCATTTGAAATTGCTGGGTGAAGCTGACTTTACCCTAATAGATAGAGTATCAGACAGAAAGCATGTCCTCTTCGGCAAACAGCTCTTCTTTTGAGAACTAGCACCTGGCTTGCTCCTGGCCTCCAGGAGAGTATAAAAACACTTAACAATGAAGTGCTTGGTGTCTATGCAACCCAAATTAATCCCAAACCATAAGATAGAAAGCACTCCATCCACCAGGTAGGAGTGGTTCTTACAAGAACAGGCTCAAGGCTGAATACACCAGTAACTTGCATGAGCTGGCTGCTTGCATTTGCAGTACGTCTACTCCTATAAAATGCCAAACACCCCTCAGCTGTACCTGTGACCTCACAGAGAGTTTCCTATGATCAGTGAGCAAAGAGGGACAACTTCCAGCTTTTTGACAGAACACTCAGCACAGTATGTTATTGTGCTTTTGTATTATGTTCAGAGTGTCCCTGAAGGACTGTAGAGAAGGGAAGTTCTTCTCGTGGGTAGAACTTCAAGTTACGCAGCTTGGTGTCACCTTCCCTATCAGAGAAGATGTCCTGAGGTGAACGTCTTCCAGAGGAATGTAAAAAATGGCGATTTGTTAGGCTGTTTGATCAGGGATTTGGAAGGAGCAAGATAAGAAAATTGATGACAGGGAAGGAAGATTGGAGAAAAGGTATGTAGATGGATTTAAGACCTTCTTTTTAAAAAGATTTTACTTGTTTATTTTTAGAAAGGGGAAGGAAGGGAGAAATAGAGGGAGAGAAACATTAATGTGTGGTTGCCTCTCACATACTTCCTACTGGGGACCTGGCCTGCAGCCCAGGCATGTGCCCTGACTGGGAATCAAACCAGTGATCTTCTGATTCACAGGCTGGCACCAAATCCACTGAGCCACACTAGCCAGGGTGGATTTAAGACGTTCTTGAAATGGGTCTAGAATGTGAGTGTATTTATTCACCTTGTGAATCGTTCGAAATGGAAAAGACTCTCCATAATCTGGTAGACAAGATGGCCTGATCTGCGGGTGTTAGCCTCATTACTGACTTCACTCAATGGATTCATGAACTCAGTGGACTAGACGACATGGACTCCTCTTAACAAAGCTGACATACATATTGCCATGATTGTGGACCATTTTGCCAGCAATAGTAACTAATCCTTAGCCCCTGGCACTTGGGGACAGCCAGACAGGTGGGTGAAAGATGATCACATCATAAACTGGTAGTGCTCTGACCCCCAGGAGAATAGAGGCTCGTTCTGATTTGGATTTACTTCCCCTGCTCACCGTGTCTCCGGCAGCACCACCGCCCAAGGCCAGTTGGGTGCCTCGTGCCCGGTTATGCTGTCTCGCACTCATGAACAGCTGTTTTTTGGTTTTTGTTTGTTGTTGTTGGGGTTTTTCCCCACAAAAGCATGGACTCCTCTTAGGCTATACAGGAAAGATGTCTTATTTGCCAGCATCTACTAAAGAAAAGAATAGTGATAGATCATCACCACACTGATGAAGACAAAATGACCAGGAAACGTAATATTATTTAAGCTTTTTAAACTAACTGAGTAAAATATAATCACTCAACAAGGGGATACATTCTGAAAAATGCACGTTAGGTGATTCTGTCCTTGTGCGAACATCACGCGTGCCCTCACTCAGACCTAGGTGGTACAGTCCACCTCACCCAGGTTATACAGTGTCGCCTACGGCTGGTAAGCTGCAAACCTGGACAGCCTGTTACCACAAAAACAGCATGAGATCACCGTAAGTCAGGCGTAAGAGAATGCAGTGCAATCTAGAGATGCAGTAAACATGAAATACATGTATGTAATAGGAGGCTGTTGCCGGTGTACCACGCATATTGTTTTAAAGCAAACTTTTATTAATAAATAAAAAGAATACATTCTAAAATAATAACAAAAATCATAATATGCCATAGTAAATACATAAACCAGTTAACAGTTGCTAATTATCATTATTATTATGCATTGTACATAAATATATGTGCTATTCTCTTCTACAGCTGACAGTGCCATGTTTGTTTACAAACACATGAGCGATGCATTTTATTCTAATGTTACTGTGGCTGTGACATCACTAGGTGATACAAAGTTTCCAGCCCTATGATAATCTTATGGGACCGCCATCGTCTATGTGGTCTGCTGTTGACAGAAACGTTGCTACGCAGCACACGATGGTAGACAGGCTTGGCATGTTTCCTATGTGAATTGGAGTAGGGAGTTGGGTAGGACCCAGATCTGTGACTGTGAAACATTTAGCAGTCGGTGGTATGTCAGCGCTGTGGCTGGATTGGGGGCGACTGGAAAGTAAGACAATGTTGCTTCATGAAAATGATGGAGAACTCAGATTAAAAGCTAGGTATTCTTCACTAGCTCTGTGGTGTCCCTACAACGTATCCAGGTGCAGGAAACTTTTGTTTAAAAAATAGTTTGTTTTATCAGTGATATAATTACAAGAAGGAGACCTTCTGCTTCCAGATGCAAAGGATACTGTATGAGTTTGCTCCAGGAGCCATAGAAAAATATCACAGACTGGGTGGCCTAACCACAGAAATTTATTTTCTCATAGTTCTGGAGGCTAGAAGTCTGACATCAAGATGTGGGCAGGGTTGGGATCTTCCATGTCTGCACAGAGTCTTTCTCCTGTACCTGTCTGTGTCCAAATGTCCTCTTCGTAAAAAACAACAGGCAGATGGACCTCTCTAATGATCTCATTTCGATTTAATTACCTGTTTAAAGATGCTGTCTCCAACTACAGTCACATTCTCACATACCGTGTGTGTGTGGGAGGGGTGTTTTAGGAATTGAACATGTGAACTTGAGGGGACACAATGCAGCCAATAACAAGAACTCTGAGAACAGATTTATCCGCAGGACATAATCATTGCAGGGCCCCACTCAGAGGCCCTCAGTTCCCCTTTATCGCCTTTGTACTCCCTTTTCCCAGCTTGTGCAGGCTTTGCTGCTAAAAGCTTACGCTTGCAGCCTTCTGAGGATTGCCCTTGGGCAATGGATCCCTGCCTCCACCCCTCCATTCATGGGGCTGGAAGTGCCTGGAATGTTACAAGTCCAGCTGACCCCCACCCCAAGGGGAGCTCAGCCAGTCTTTGGCTAGGAGTGCAAGGGCCCATCTCTCTGCTGCAGGACAAACTCTGAAGCCTAATTCTTGCCCCAGAATTCCCAGCAGGACCAGGTGCAGCTAGGACCTTACCTCCAGTCTTGTCCTTGCTTGGTTCCTGCCCTCTGATACTGCTTCCTCATTCCTTCACTGGTTGTCCTGGGAACCTCCCTCAATAAGCCACTTATGTATGGGTCCTTGACTCAGATTGGGTTTCTGGAAGGATCCTCCCTAAAACCCATTTTATCTGGCTAACCACAGTGAATAATCCAATATACCAAGGCAGGGAAGAAAGAATGCAGAAGCAAGAACTCCTGTTGTTTAGAGATCATTAAAACCAAATTTTCAGAAATGGACATTGGAGATTTAGTCACATCTACTAACACAGAAACCTCCTGCACTTTGGGAGATGGTGTCCTCCAGAAACTCCCTGTCAGCTCTACTGATGGAGGTTTTTAAAGGAAATTATTACTCAACAGGTTGATAGGAAAGGAAGGATTTAATTTAAAATGTAGAATGTAAGGTAAGACTTGCTGGGAGGAAGGTAGAAGTCACAATTGGATTAGAAATCCCCACAGCACTGAAAATTTCTGAAAAGAGCCCTGGCTGACGTAGCTCAGTGGATCGAGCGTGGGCCTGTGAAGCAAGGGGTCATTGGTTCAATTCCTGGTCAGGACACATGCCTGGGTTGCAGGCTGGGCCCCCAGTGGGGGGCACGTGGGAGGCAACCACACACTGATGTTTCTCTTCCTCTCGCCCCTTCCCTTCCCCGGGAAGGGAAGACACGGAGGCCACAGTGGCCCAGTGGCTCTGCCACGCAGCAGTGACCTTCGAGTTCCCAGGCTCCCAGAGAGGAGCATGGATTTGGGGGTGTAACTGGATTCTGGGCCTGATGAGGAGGTGGGCCCCAGAAATTCTTTCTCTCTGGGGATCAACACTATATAAGTATACGTATGCATACACATATATGTATATACACATATACACACACACACACATATACATATATAAAAGACCTCTTTGCCAGCAGAAATAAAAATTTTTCCACTCAGAATTTTTGTTGAAAGCCTTTCCTCCCCTTTCCTCTATAATAATGCTGTCTCCATCCTGTTTTCTACTTAAAAATTTTTCTAAAGCTAGTCGTTGAAAAATGGAAGCTTTGTTTTATCCACATAGGGATAGCTTGTTGTGCCAGAAAATAAGATGGTCAAAGAATTATGGGAATGTGTCAAAATTGTCTCAGAAATGAAGACTAAATGACAGGGTGTTTGAGGGAGAGTAAACGGGCTGGAAATACAATAAAAGGTACAGAGAAGAGAAATGAAAAGAACTAAGACAATGATTCAAAAATGAATAAAGTTTTAAAAAGGGATCAGAAAGAAAGAGATAGATACAGAAAACAGGGAAGGGAGATTCAATAGATGTATAATTGGAGTCTCTGAGAAAGAAAATCAAAACAGCAAGAAGGGACTAATTTTTAAAGTTCTAATTCAAGAAAAAAAATTGGCATTAAATAGAATCCAAGTGTATACATTTAAAAGGTACCACATTTGCCTGAAGAGGGTGACTCAGTAAAATCAACTCTGAGACATAATACTGGTAGAATTATTAGACTTTAAAAGATAGAAACATTCTCTGGGACTCCAAGCAGGAAGCAAAAATCCTTTAACAAGGGAAAAATAAGTGTGGCATTATGTTACTGACATAAACATTCAACACAAGAAAACAGTGGGATCGCACCTATAGAGAAAAAAAATTGTGGGACAGTCAACCTGTAATATCAAGGCTATGAGAAAGCAATTTTAAACATGCCGGAGCTCATGAAATATTCTTTCCATTAGCTCTTTCTGGAAGGGGGCGGGATGAAGTTGCATAGGAGCTGTTTTTGAATGCTATTGAAGTTAAACTGACGTAACAAAATTTGTATTAGAACTTTAAGATGTTAAACATGTAGCCACAAAGAAAATAGCTACAGAACATGTACAAAACAAAGACAAAAACAAGAAAGGAATTAAAACCTACAAAAATTTAACTAAATAAAAAAAAGATGCAGGAAATGAGGAACAAGAAACATTTAAGGAATATAGAAAATAAATAAATTGGTAGGATTAAGTGCCTTCTTGTCACTAGTTACTTTAAATGTAAATGGATAAACCCTTTAATCTAAAGACAGAGGTAAGTGGAAAAGATTTTAAAAAGCCCATGACCCAGCTAGTTGCTGTTCACAAAACAGAAATAGGTTGATAACAACAACAACAAAAAAGTAGTTTTGACTATAGAACATTCTACACATTTTTCTCAAGGGCACATAGGACATTCTCTATTCTAGACCATATATTAGGCCACAAATTAATTTGCAGTGGATTTTTAAAAAACAAATAGCATACAAAGTAATTTCTCTGACCGTAACAGATTGAAGTTAAACAATCAGTAGCAGAAGGAAAATTGTAAAATTCTCAAATTTGTGGGTCCATTGTCTTAGGATGCCAAAGCAGGATGGGGATCGAACCTTGGCTGATATTCAGTGAATACCTGGGCAGGAATACAGGCAAAAATAACCTGAGTGCAAGAATGCTCTCAATCATAGAGACATCAGAATCGGAAAAAAAAAAAACAACGGCCAATTCATGATGATCAGAGAAAAGGTGACTGAGGATGAGAAATTACTATATTCTTGCTTATGCTATTAATCCGTGACAATGTTTTATTACATCCTGACAGAAAGAATATCAACATCACTAGAAATTTCTTCTACTTCAAAGTCGAGAAGCCTTTGTTTCACAAACGTCTCAAGTTCAGACTGTCCAAAATGTAATACATCAGTCCAAACATTAACAGATTCTTGAGGACAGGACGCGTGCTCAGGCAAGGCCACCGAAGCAGAAGTGAGAAAAGAAAACGTTTTCTACCTAGTGTGGAGTGCAGATTATGTACCCGAGCCCAATTTTTTCCTCCATGCTACCAGTCCCTTTTGTACATTTCTTACATTTGCTGACTCTATTATACATTGATAGTTAAATATGTACAGCAACACATTTATAAAGTCACTTCAAGCAATACATTTAAATTGTAATATCATATACGGCTTTAAACTGCTTTTAAAAGAAAATTAATCTAATCAGTCTTGTTCTGGGGCACAGTTGCATAAAATAATATTTTAATCTGTAGGAGCAACATAATTCCAGGGTTTCTTGGGTTGAAATTCTCTGGTGCTACTGCAGACCTACAGAACCATAATCTCCAGGTTAGGACCCAGAAATCTGTATTTCAATAAGGTCTCCTGGCGATACTTCTAAACTAAAGCTGATGCAAAGGTGCACCATGTCAGGGCAGTGATTTTAAGGTACAGATCGGCTTCATGTCTTAATTTGAACATTATGAGAAATGGCAGTATAGTCAAGAGTACATTGGTTAAAAATTCATTTAAAGATCAAATGGCAATTTAGAATTTTATCTTCTCTTCTTCTCTGAAATTGAATTTCTTTGGGGCTTCCAGGTAAACAATGACTACTCATTATCTCAATATCATATTATACCAAGACCCTACAGTCAGTTAGCAGTTTTAGAAAATATAATTAAATACTCATTAAAAAATACACTCCCTCGATTCCCAGTCAGGGCACATGCCTGGGTTGCAAGTCGGTTTCCCAGCTGGGGACGCACAAAAGGCCACCATGCATTGATGTTTCTCTCCCTCTCTCCTTCCCTTCCCCTCTAAAACTAAATAAATAAAATCTTTAAAAAAATACACTCACTGCTTAAAGATTTTTATTTATATATTTTTAGAGAGAGGGGGAGGGAGGGAGAAAGAGAGGGAGAGCAACATCAGTGCAAGAGAAAAACATCCATCGGTTGCCTCTTTTTTTTAATTTAATTTTATTTTTTTTATTGATTATGCTGTTACAGTTGTTCTATTCTCCCCTTCATTCCCCTCCACCCTACACCCCCGTCCCCACCATTACCCCCCCCTTTAGTTTATGACCATGTGTCTCAAGTTCTTTAGATTCTATATTTCCCATACTATTCTTGCCCTCCCATCAATTTTCTATCAACTGTCTATGCTACTTCTTTTCTGTACCTTCTCCCCCCTTCTCCTCCTCCCACTCCCCTGTTGCTAACCCTCCTTGAGATCTTCATTTCTATGTTTCCACTCCTGATCTAGCTGTCCATCGGTTGCCTCTTACGCGCCCTCCAACCAGGGACCCAAACTGCAACCCAGGCATGTGCCCTGAGCAGGAACCAATTGAGCAACCTTTCGCTTTGCTGACAGCGCCCAACCAATTGAGCCACACTAATCAGGGTTAATAGAGCCACTGTCAATAAGAATCTGACAGAGAAATATGACACCTTAAAACTTTACCCAGCTGGAATAGTTAGCATAACTTCATAGCTCGCACAATTTTCATTTTCGTGAGAGATTTACAAGGACAAAATTTATAAAGATATTAATTATTTAAACTATAATTCAACTTAATTGTACACCCATGTTTACATGTAGAGTTCTTAGATGTCAGTGTAAATAATAATATAAATTGTATGACTCATAAGGCAATTTTAAGAAATTTAGGTGATTCTTTTTTTATTGTTTTAAGATTTTTATTTATTTTGTTCTAGAGAGGGGTGAAGGGAGGGAGAGAGGGACCTGATCAAATTCCTACGATTTCGCCCTAGAAGTAATTTGATTAAATTTATAGCTACCAAAGAGACGTTATCTGTGGAATGAGCCGTTGATTGAATTCAAAGATTGAGGCCTCGTTTGTGTCTAAGTATTCAGGTATTTGGAGTTCAAATCTAGATTCCATGATTGACTCTTTGTGGCCCCCAGCAAATTACCTCTCTGGACCTCAGTTCCTGCAGCTTACGACAACAGTTACAAAGGCTACCTCATATGGCTGTAAAATGCTTCGCCGCACAGGGGGAACACTTGGGAAATGATTGCAGAAAAGTCCTTGCAGATAACGCAATCCGTTTTTGTCCTGAGAGATGGAGAGCGCAGAAGACGGTACCCTGAGCTCCACCCTGAAGGGCGTGGCCAACCGAAGGTGCCTCCGGGTGTGGCCGCTACCAGACGCCAGGCCCTGCACTCGGCAGCCTCAGCCTTAGCAAGTGATCTCCTGGTTTCTGACCGCACGCTGGATGAACTGATGGTGAGTCTGTGCGCTCCAACGCAGGGGCAAAAAGTGAGGTGGGAGGTCAGAAACGGGACAGCTGGGAATCCTGGCAGGTGGTCCACTTACGTGGGAGGAAAGGCAGAAACGTCAAAACGGTTTCCTTCGGGCATGTGTTCACTGAGCCCCGCCACAAGCCTGCCCTGCCTGGGGGATGGCTTGTCTCGTTGGCGGCCTTCCCCAAGGCTCCCTGAAGGCATAGCCCCTGCCCTGCTGCTGGTCCCCTGGAGAGCCCAGAACACCGCCTGGTCTTGGGCAACTGTGGACGTCTGTGGAAGGGGTGCAAAGATATGCGGAGCCTGAGACAGATGAGATGGAAGAGCCTGGGCGGGTTGGGTTAAACATTCACGATAAGAAATGTGGACTGACTGCCTTCTTTCCGTCCTTCCTTCCGTCCTTCCTTCTTTCCTTCCTCCCCAGAAAATCTTATTTTTACTTCCGCCAACTTCATTGAAATATAATCGACAAACTCCTATAACTGTGTGTGTATGTGTGTGGATGATAATTTGATACATAATTTGGAAATGATTGCCACAATCAAGGTAATTAGCACCATCTCAACGGTTACCTTTTTGTTTTTGGTGAAAATACTCTTAGCAAATTTCAAGTACACGGCGTGGCTTTTACTAACTGTCAGCACCACACAGCACCATGCGTCTCCTACTCAACGTTGTCCCCTTTGATGCCCCCCCCAGCAACCACCATTCCACTCTCTGGTTCTATGAGTTCAGCTGTAAACAATACACGTCTTCCCCGTGTGTGTACAGTATTTGACTTTCCCTGTCTGAATTATGTCACATATCACAGCCATGTTCTTGCATATAACAGGGCTTCCTTTCTTTTTATGGCTGAATAGTATTCCATTGTGGACCTACCACATTTTCTTTATCCGCTTATCGCTGACCAACGTGTTGTTTTCTTATCTATTGTAAATAATGCTGCAGAGCATATACAACCCGGGTGTGCAGGTCTCAATACAGTATACTAAATGCATTTTCTTTGAATAAATACCCAGAAGTGGAATGACTGGATCACATGATAGTTCTGTTATTTACTCTTTTAGAAACTTCCATGCTGTTTTCCATAACACATGTACTAAGTTACATTTCCAACAGTGCACAGGGATTCCTTTTTTTTTTTTTTTTTCCCACATTCTTCCTAGAATCCTGGGGCATGCCCAGGGAGGTCTCTGAGGAAAATGCCCACAGTGGACGCGGGTCCGTGAGCACCCAAGTCCAGACTGATCCATTGCAAGTTAAGAGTCTTCCATTTGGGCCAAGTCACTTCCCCGCCCGGGACCTCTGTTTTCTCTCTTATTAAAAATAGGATCAATCATGGCTCTTACACTCTAAGGTCACAGTGGGAACAAAATATGGGCTAGACTAAGAGTCAGCAGGGATGGAAAGGAAGGACATGTGGAATTGGGATTTGAACTGAATGGGATCCCCGAACTTCTAACTTTTTTGCAGGATCCTACAGCTGAAGGTCCAGTTCAGTTACCAGACGACTGCAAAGAGATTTACTCTTTACTTGAGACACTCGAGGAGATTCTGCAGGATCTCCCTGAGACACGTGAGGCAAGATCCCCAGCCGCACCGCAGCCACAGCTGTGTGTACCTCCAACTTTCGACACGAGTGCCCTCACGGGCCAACACGAGTCCGTTCAGAACCAGGCGATGACTCCCTGGACGCCCACTTTGATGGTTTCTGAGGGTCCTAACATCCCTGGAACAGTCCTCGACCAGAACTTAACAACATTACCTGTTAAAGCCCTTGATATAGTCCCTGGAGACCTAAGTGCTACTTTTTCCATGGACCACACGGTGACCTCCTTTGATCAGGGAAAGCCTGCAGCAGCCTCCTGGGTAACGGGTATCAATGACAACTCAAAGACATCGTTCACTGATTGCCAAAAGACAACCGTCACGGCAAACAACATGACAATCTCCAATGAAAGTAGCCAGATGAAGACCCTCAGTGATGAATGCAACCTTGATAGAGCCCAGACAACCTTCAGTGGGAACCAGGCCCACTGTGGAGCCCAGGTGACCATCAATGGAGACCAGAGCCATTACAGAGGCCAGATGACCATCACTGGGGACCAAACCCATTCTAGAGGCCAGACGACCTTCGGTGGGAACCAGGCCCATTATGGAGGCCAGACAATCTTCAGTGGGAACCAAGCCCATTGTGGAGGCCAGACGACCTTCAGCGGGAACCAGGCCCATTCTAGAGGCCAGATGACCTTCAGCGGGAACCAGGCCCATTATGGAGGCCAGACAATCTTCAGTGGGAACCAAGCCCATTGTGGAGGCCAGACGACCTTCAGCGGGAACCAGGCCCACTGGCCCACCATGGAGACCAGACATTAAGAGCAATACCATCACCAAACCCATTCTAGAGGCCAGACGACCTTCGGTGGGAACCAGGCCCATTATGGAGGCCAGACAATCTTCAGTGGGAACCAAGCCCATTGTGGAGGCCAGACGACCTTCAGCGGGAACCAGGCCCATTGTGGAGGCCAGACGACCTTCAGTGGGAACCAGGCCCATTATGGAGGCCAGACAATCTTCAGTGGGAACCAAGCCCATTGTGGAGGCCAGACGACCTTCAGCGGGAACCAAGCCCATTGTGGAGGCCAGACGACCTTCAGCGGGAACCAAGCCCATTGTGGAGGCCAGACGACCTTCAGTGGGAACCAGGCCCATTATGGAGGCCAGACAATCTTCAGTGGGAACCAGGCCCATTATGGAGGCCAGACAATCTTCAGTGGGAACCAGGCCCATTATGGAGGCCAGACAACCTTCAGCGGGAACCAGGCCCATTATGGAGGCCAGACAATCTTCAGTGGGAACCAAGCCCATTGTGGAGGCCAGACGACCTTCAGCGGGAACCAAGCCCATTATGGAGGCCAGACGACCTTCAGCGGGAACCAGGCCCATTATGGAGACCAGACAATCTTCAGTGGGAACCAGGCCCATTGTGGAGGCCAGACGACCTTCAGTGGGAACCAGGCCCATTATGGAGACCAGACAATCTTCAGTGGGAACCAGGCCCATTGTGGAGGCCAGACGACCTTCAGTGGGAACCAGGCCCACTGTGGAGCCCAGGTGACCATCAATGGAGACCAGAGCCATTACAGAGGCCAGATGACCATCACTGGGGACCAAACCCATTCTAGAGGCCAGACGACCTTCAGTGGGAACCAGGCCCATTATGGAGGCCAGACAATCTTCAGTGGGAACCAAGCCCATTGTGGAGGCCAGACGACCTTCAGCGGGAACCAGGCCCATTGTGGAGGCCATATAACAGCTTTTCAAGGGAGCGATACAATGACCTTCCTTAGTGACCAGACCTTTACTGGGGGCCAGGTGACAACACATAGTGCTGACCAGACCCTCTATGGGAGTCAGATGGTGGCCCTTAAGAGAGACCTGAAGACACACTTCACTGATGACCACATTCTCTATGGCAGCCACATGATGCCATGTCAGTCGACATCACTGCCATACTCAGGATTCCTGTACTTTTCAAGTTCCTGTTATACCCAAGGACAGTCCCTAGAAAAGCAGAAGTCAAAACTTAAGACCCAGAGCTGTCAGTTCCCGAAGAGTCTTGGTGTTTTGAAGCCCCACACTTGCACATACCAGGACTGTGGGAAATCATATTCAAAGCATTCCCACCTCCAAATCCATGAGCGCAAACACACTGGTGAGTGAGGGCCAAGGGTCAGGGTGATAGGTAAGTCCAAAGATTTGTGCTTTCACAAAGCATTGGGATCATTTGAGATTGTTGTTCCTCTAAGACCCCATTAGACCCTAGAAAAGATTGGCAAACTTGAAAGGGTAGATAAAGCAGTCCTGGGGACAGAGTCTAGTTCTGAGCCAGAGCCAAGCTGGCTGCGGTCTTACATGTTGTTGCCTCTGTTGGGATGTTGGGAGTAAGTGGAGGGATTTGTTTGACCTCGTGTGGATGGTTTTGACACCACCTCTACTGGGACTGTCACTCCATAGTCCTCTCCTTAGGCCTGACAGATCCCCTCCCTCACCCTCCTTATCCCTCCTTATCCTCCTGACCCCTTCTTCTATTTTTCTTTTCCTCTTCCTTTCCCTCCTTCACAGCTTTCTTCTCACCCTTCCAGCTCCTGCTGCCCTCCTTCTCTTCCTCTTTCACTCACCCTCTCCAGTCTCCTCTCCTCTGGTTCTCTCTCTTCCACCCCAACATTCTCAAAACCTTTTCCTTCGTTTACTTCCAACTTTCTTGTTCCACACGACCTTGAAGCGTGACAAGTCTCTTTCTGTCTGGTCTAGGAGAGAAGCCCTACAAATGCAATGTGCAGGGATGCACCTGGGAATTCGCCCGTTCAGATGAGCTCAGCAGACACAACAGAAAGCACAGTGGGGAGCGGCCCTACCTGTGTACTCTGTGCAACAAGAATTTTGCAAGATCTGATCACCTAAAGCAGCACCAGAGAGTCCACCGCCTGTGACTACGAATCCACAGCCCATGAGGAAATGAGTACAGCCAAAAACCTCTCCCTACCAAGCCTTTGTTTGCTCGGCACCTAGCTCTGTGTCACCACATGTTATTTATAAGCTTGTAAGGTTTTTATTGATTTTCTAAAACATAGAAGGAATACATGTATGCATTTCAATAAAAAGCATTTTGTCTATTCAAACACTGAACCTCCTCTCGTGGCTATTTCTTCTCTCAGGCAAAGCATCTCCTTCCCCTTCATCTTCTCAATATGCGGCCCAAATACAGAGGTGGTGGAGGCATTGGAGGAGGGATGGTCATGTGCCAGGTAACGGGGGAAGGGTCTGTCCTTTCCACTGGGTATTGGCCTTTTTCTTTCTTGCTTCTGCTGGCATGTCTGCAGCTGGGGTGACCTGCAGCCTGTTTCTTTGCACGGGCCTGGCTCGGCAACTGCTGTGGAGGAGCTGAGCCGTACTCCACGCTGATTCGGCCCTTCCTCCTAGCTCTTGCCGGCCCTGGCCTCTTAGGTCTGGCTTTGACTCCCATCCAACCCCCAGCTGGTGTAATATCTCCCCTGGCAGAAAGCTGTGGAGAAAGCCAAGGGTGTGATCTGTCCCTCCACTCATTTCCAAGGAGGGAACTAGGAAAAGCTCTTTCTACCCAGAGCCCTAAAGGAAAGGGGACCTCCAATCCCCAAGGCTTCAGTTTGCCCTGCAACTTTTCAGGTCTTTCCTGGCCCACCCACTCTCACGGAGGTTCCAGAAGCTAGATTTTTGAGGGCCCCGGGCAGCATTTTAAATTAGCAGTGTGGGCAGGTGTTTTTTTTTTCTCCCCCAAGAAGCCAGTATCATTATGGGTAGACAGTGGTTTTAGTTGTTGGTAGGTAATTGGGTAGGTTCATGGGTCATTCACATGGCCCACTAGAATGTAACAGTTCTCATCATACAATGGGCCAAGTAGCAGTACAGGTAGACAATGCATCTATACCAGTAATACATTCAGTGGGGGAGCCAAAAGCAGAAAATGTCTGTGGAGACCTGACAGGACCCACTGGGCTTGGGCAAGAGTCCCAGTGATAGTGGTCTTGAACCCAAGGCCAAAGAGCTTTACTTGCTTGCCCCTCATCCTGAAGCCAGGGTTTCAGGAATCACAGTCACATGTGCACAGAAGCCAAAGCCCAAGAAGTGAGTTTCTCCCTCACATCCCCAGTGAACCTTGACCTTGGCATAGGCCCTCCAGTCCCCCATGCGGACACAGGGCCCTAGACCTGACCCTCAATCTTACTTATTTTTGAATGCCAAGAGGTCCAGGTAAGACTGGCAGTACTGTCCAATCCATCTCCCGGGTCACTGAGAACCCCGTCAGGTGCCACTGAATCCCATGGTCTCTCATTCTCCTTTGACGCTGTCTGCCAGTGATCAAATTCAGAGACGTTTTGGGGAAGGCCTTTGCCCAGGCTGGCCAGCAGAGGGCACTAGGTTTTTATTCTCAGCGGCCTTTTCTCCAGGTCTGCTATTTGGCCGGTTGCTGCTTCTTTTGTGCCTGGGCATTTGTCAGCTAAGACTCGGACTGTGTTGGGACCATCCTCCTGGCCTCACAGGGGGGCTCGGTAGGGCCAGGTGACCTGCACCAGCAGGAACAGCACAGACGGACTTGGAAATCGAAGTCTGGCTAACAGTCTTACCATCTACTGTTCTCAGTCCCTCACTGTCCAGCCAAGTGACCACGAGGATGGCCTGCAGGTATGGTCCGAACTTGCAGAGCCAAACAGCACCTGCTGAGGAAGGAGTGCTCCCTGTCATCCACCTCTCCACCTTGTGAAAGAAGGATTCTGCTTGATGCATCTCACACAGCACCACTCTCCGTCACAAAGTTCAACAAGAAAGACTATTTATCTAAAATATCTATTTTTACAGAGAGAGAGAGGAAGGGAGGGAGGAAGATGGAGAGAAACATCAATGTGCAAGAGATACATCAATCAGTTGCCCCTTGCACACCCCCAACCAGGGACCTGGCGTGCAACCCAGGCATGTGCCCTCACCAGGAATCTGTCTGGCAGCCTTTCATTTTACAGGCTGATGCTCAAGCCTGTAAAATGAAAGGTCTTTTCAAAGTGAAAGCAAACTAACCAAGTCACTAAGGTCTCTTTGGGCCACTGGACCAAGTGATCCTAAAAGACTCTACACCCTCACTAGAGGCACGAGTTGTGAAAACACGCAGTCTTGCAGGGTGTCCCTTGGTCCCAGGAACCTGCTTAGAGCCAATAGTTACTGCGTGCAATTCCGCCTGGGAGGCCTCTGACAGTTTTTGGTCCCCTTGCTGCAGGACCATGAACAGCTGCCAGGGAACTGCTTCTGTGGCTTAGCTTTCCTAGAGTCCCTTGGTTGGATTTCTAATTTGACCCACTGACAAGGATCTGAGGGTAAAGAGGATCAGTGGTTCCCCTCAGAACTGGAAAGTTTCTGTAACTAATCCACCAGCGCTCCCCAGGGCCCGCCGGCATGGCTGTCAGAGTGTCCCTTGGGCCTTCAGGCTTTTTATTCTCCCAGAAAATCTTTGTGCTCAACTGGCCACCCAGCTCCCTTCATCAATTTGTTGGGCTGCCAGGTGCCAAGACGGTTAATTAGGACGACGGGCCAAACTGAAGGTAAGACTCCAAGCTTTATTCACTTACTGTGACAGAGCAAGAAAGGGTGAAAAGGAGAGAGGCTGCTCCCTCACGCTCCATTTTCTCCAGGGAACAGCACTGGGGGGGCTCACATGACAGGCAGACGGGAACTGTCTCATCGCCAACAGCCCCAGAGAAAAGATTCCTGCCCTTGCATGGACCTGGAGAACCTGGGGGAGGAAGAGGACGAGGGGCTAGTACTAAGTCAGAACGAGGATAGTGTCTCACCAAGGACCCCAGTCAGAAGGTGTCCGATGGAGGTCACCTGGTTAGAAACACCAAAATGCGTAAGAGTGTGACCGGCCACAGGGCCCTCAGTGCATCAGTCCCCTTCAGAAAGGTTCCGGGCTCCGAGAGTGCGCCAGGCGTCCTGTGGGGAGGGCAGCTTCCTCCCTGAGGCCACCCAGACAAAGTCTTATGGTCAGGCTGGAAAATTCATACATAGGAGTTTGGCCTGGAGCCAGACTCCCCACCGAATTTAGGAGTTGGAATATGACGGACACTTCTGTATCTGCCTTTGTGCCTCTCCTGTCCAGCCCTGTGTCTGCCCTCCAGAATTAACTACTACCCTGAACTTCGTATGTATACATGCCCTTGATTTTCCTTATATGGATTTACTACAAATATATGTGTTCAAAATTTTTCTTGTTTTGAGCTTTAGATAAATTACCATATTTTGCCCTGTATAATGCCCACCCACAGTTTTTGTGCACATTATATACGGGATTATTGTTCCCATTATTATACTCATGGTATGTAATCCTCATTCCCATGTATAATATGCATCCTTATTTTTCCCTCAAAAGTTTAGGTGAAAAAGTGCTCACTATACATGGCAAAATATGGTATTTGAAGCTCTATATAATTTTATAAAACTGGCCTGTTCTCAACTCAACATTATAGTTCTAAGATTTATCTATGTTTTTGCTAGGATTGAAAAAAAAATCCACCCTGACCGGCGTGGCTCAGTTGATTAGCATCGTTCTACAAAGTTAAAGGTTGCCGGTTTGATTTCCGGTCATGGCACATCTTGACCCTCCTGGGTTGGGGGTCAAGAAACAACTGATTGATGTTTCTTTCTCACATCGATGTTTCTCTCCTTCTATTCCTATCTCCCTTACCTTCTCTCCAAAAATAAATAAATAAAATATTTTTAAAAATCCATAACAACCCCAAACACAACTTATATACATTATCAGCACTCTAGGGTGGGGAGGAGACCAAAGAGATAAGAGAGTGCACTCATGTTAAGTGCAGCCACCAGAAAACAAAAAGATAACACAGCCATCCTTCATTACTCATGTGTAATCTGCTGAACAGTGGATTTTCAGACATTATCCAAAATATAAAAAATAGTAGCACATTTCTAATCCACCGAAAAACCCCAAACATTTTGTGACAACAAACTCACAACTATCAACAACTGAACCTAAAACAAAAACAAAAACAAACATAAACTAAGCAAACAACTAGAACAGGAACAGAATCACAGAAATGGAGATCATATGGAGGGTTATCAGTGGGGAGTAGGAGAGGGGAGAATGGGGGCAAAGGTACAGGGAATAAGAAGCATAAACGGCAGGTACAAAATGGACAGGAGGAGGTTCAGAATAGTATAGGAAATGGAGAAGCCAAAGAACTTATATGTGAGACCCATGGTCTAAGTGGGGAGGAATGTGAGTGGGAGGGGAGTGAAGGGTAGAGGGGAATAAAGGGCAGAAAAAAATGGACATCTGTAATAGCATTATCAATAAAGTAAATTTTTTAAAAATCCCAACTATTTTGCTCGAATTTTGCTAAAACACTCATAAAACAATCCACCAAGGATTTCACATTACATAAAACACTGAAACCCCCAATTACATATTTAAAGTGTAATGGGACTTCCAGTGAAGATGGAGGCCACACACCTCACCTCTCCGTACAACTATAGCAAAAAATGTAGCTACACTACAAAACAAGTATCACCCAGAACTGTCAAAAAATTGAGCTGTGCTCTGGTTGGCATAGCTCAGTGGATTGAGCGCGGGCCTGTGAACCAAAGGATCGTGGTTCGATTCCCAGTCAGGGCACATGCCTGGGTTGCAGGCCAGTTCCCAGCAGGGGACACAGGAGAGGCAACCATACTTTGATGTTTCTCTCCCTCTCTCCTTCCCTTCCCCTCTAAAGATAAATAAATTTTTTTTTTAAATTAGTGTTGGTTACCTAACTTTAAAAAAAAAATCGAGCTGTGTGGAAGTCTGACAACCAAGGATTGAAAGAAGCCACGTGTTCTAGACCGGTAGGAGGGGCAGAGACACGGAGAGACACAGAGAGGTGTGGAAATGTGGAAAGACATGGAGACAGGAGCGGGTGGTCCCACATCCACATGCGGTAGGTAAAAATCGGCATGGATACCTCAGGAGGGAGGGATCCTGGCCCCAGTCCAGACCATCCAGCTCCAGGTCCTAGCACCAGGAAGATAAATCTCCATGACTTTTCACTACAAAAACCAGTAGGGGCTGGGATTGTGGAAGAAACTGTGTCCTCTTAAAGGGCTTCTAGGACTTGCACATTTAGGACTTGCATAGACCCACACCATCTGGGATTCAGCACCAGAGCAACAGCTGAAAGGGCACTAGTGATATATGGGGAGAAAGTGAAGTGTGAGTGGGAAGACAGGTTCCATCTTGGCAAAACTCCAGAGGCCAGGCAGTAGTGTTATTCCCCCTGAAATTTGTCCCCTACACAGAGCAACAGAGTGGTGACATAGGTCGTCCTGCCCTGGCATTACCTAAGGCTCCACCCCATACAACCTAACAGGAGAGCTAAGACAAAGAGTCCAAACAGCTCTACCTAATACACAGAAACAAACACAGGGAATACATGGAAATGAATAGAGAGGCTGCCAAAATGAGGAGACAAAGAAATATGGCCCAAATGAAAGAACAGAACAAAACTCCAGAAAAACAACTAAATAAAATGGAGATAAGCAAACTGTCAGATGCAGAATTCAAAACACCAGTTCCCAGGATGCTCCAGGAACTCAATTGGTATTTCAATTCCATAAAAAAAAAGAAAAAGAAAAAGCCCCAAGCAGAAATGAAAGTTACAGAAGTGAAATAAAGAAAAATCTACAGGTAACCAACAATGGGTAAGATGAAGTCAAGAACCAAATCAATGGTTTGGAATACAGGGAAGGATAAAGCATCCAATCGGAGCAGCAGAAAGAAAAAATAATTTAAAAAAATGAGGATAGGCTTAAGAACATCTGGGACATTTTTAAACATACAAACATTCAAATAATAGGGATGCCTGAAGGAGAAGAGGAAGAGCAAGAAATTGATAACTTATTTGAAAAAATAATGAAAGAAAACTTTCTTAATTTGGTGGAGAAAATAGAAATACAATCCAGGAAGCACAGAGGGTCCCAAACAAGATGAATCTTAAGAGGGCCACACAAAGACACATCACAATTAAAATGCCAAAGTTTAAAGATAATGAGAGAATCTTAAAAGCAGCAAGAGAAAAGCAGATAGTTACCTACAAGGTAGTTCCCATAAGATTGTCGGCTGATTTCTCAAAAGAAACTTTGCAGGCTAGAAGGGACTGGCAAGAAGTATTCAAAGTGATGAAAAGCAAGGACCTACAACCTAGATTATTCTCCCCAGCAAAGCTATCATTTAGAATCTAAGGCAGATAAAGTGCTTCCCAGACAAGAAAAAACTAAAGGAGTTCATCATCACCAAGCCATTATAATGCAAAACGTTAAAGGGAAGAAGAAAATCAAAACTATGAACCTTAAAATCACAACAAATTCACAACCATTAACAACTGAATTTAAAAAACAAACTAAGCTGCCCTGGCTGGTATGTCTTAGTGGATTGAGTGCTGGCCTGCGAACTGAAAGGTTGCTGGCTCAATTCCCCAGTCAGGGCACAGGCCTGGGTTGTGGGCCAGGACCCCTGTTAAGGGTGTGTGAGAGGCAGCCAATCAATGTATCTCTCCCACACTGATGCTTCTTTTCCTGTCTTTCTCCCTCCCTTCCTCTCTCTAAAAATAAATAAATAAAATCTAAAAAATAAAAAATAAAGTAAAAAAAAAAAACAGGAACAGAATCATAGATCTGAAGATCATTTGGAGGGTTATCAGCTGGGAGGGGGAAGAGGGGGGATGGGGGGAAAGGTGCAGAGAGTAAGAAGCATAATTGGTAGGTACAAAATAGACAGGGGGATGTTAAGAATAGTATAGGAAATGAGAACTTATATGCATGACTCATAAACTAAGTCAGGATTGCTGGAGGGAATAGGGGTACTGGGTGGAGGGGCCCAAAGGGGGAAAAATTGGGACAACTATAATAGCATAATCAATAAAATATATTTTTAAAAACATGCTCTGATTACATCAGGAGCATGCATCTGAGTCCAATCAGGAGAGAAAAGGCAGAAAGTGGGTTAAGCAGGGGGAATTTAAACGAATAAGCTATGATGAAAGAGTAAGAGAACACTGTACAGTATCCTGGGGCCGAGAGAAAACATCTGAGGAGAGCCTAGCTGGGAGATGAGCTCTCCAAGGTTGGGGTTCAGATCTCATGGTAGTGTCAGAAGGTGGATGGCAGAGAAGTTGTGGGTTTGTAGTCATTGGGGAAGCAGGTTGGCCCACAGTCACCGATCAAGCAGGAAGCAGCCCTCCAGGGTACAAGTGAGCTGTAGACAGGGGCTGGGTGGAGGGGAGGGAGTACAGGAGTTGCTGTGGGCCGGAGGCATGGACCATGCTGCGTCCATGACGGAAGGGGTGGGCTGTGGTGTTGGGAGGGACTGGAGAGACAACCTTGGAAGTTAGCAGAGGGACTAAGGGCACAGGTGTGAGGTGGGGGCTGCAGGGTGCGGTGTCTGCCTTGAGAGGGAAAGGGCTGCAAGAAGGTGATCACCGGGTTGGGCCGGGGCTCCAAGGTGCGTGGATAACGTGCAGCTGGTGGACAAAGAGACAACTAGATCAGTGGAGTAAAACAGGAAGCCCATCAACAGATGCAGTGTGCAGAGAAAATAAGTAGGCAAAAAACATGACAAAGCATTGGAGCACAGATGAACTTTATGAAATTGTGTTGGAACAGCTACCAAACCTACTACCTAAAGCTCAAATTAGATTTGTACCTGCTCCCATATGTAAGAATAAATTCCAAATGGATCAGGTATCTAAAAGTAAAATACGAAGCCATCTATGTACTAGGAAAAAAATAGGTAAATTCCTTTGTAACCAGAATTTAGAGACAGGATTCTAACTACAATGAAATCCAGATGAAATAAAAGAAGAGGGTTGGTAAAACTGCATGGAGATAAAACTCTTTCATGCAGCAAAAAATATAGATGGCTAGACAGAAAAAATCAAAAGAGACAACCAGCAAACTTATTTTTCTATCCTCAGAGGACCTGAGGACATTCCTTTATTGCTTTTAGAGAGAGAAAGGGAGAGAGAAACATCAATGCAAGAAACATCAGTTGGATGCTTCCCATGTTCTGGGACTGGGGATTGAGCCCATAACCTAAGCATATGTCCTGACCAGGAATTGAACCCACAACCCTTTAGTTATGGGACAACATTCCAACCAACTGAAACACACTGGCCAGGGCAACTGGTGGACTCCCAACACGTGAGAGAAGAACACACCAAAACCCAGAGGGAAAAAAATAGACAAAATCATAAACAATCAAAAAATTTAATAGTCTGTCCATAAATACATAGACAGAAATATAATATTATTCATAATTTGAAAGTGTAAATGAAAACTGCAATTAAAGTGATGTCAGTGAAAATGATGGAGTAGGGACCTCCAAAATTTTTCTTCTGCATAAAGCAATAAGAACACTGGCAAAATGATTAGAATTATCATTTTCAGAAGTCAGGAAATTAATCAAAGGCTTATAGCAATCTGGGGAGCATCCAAGAAAAATAGCTGAATATCAGTGAGTTCCGTGGAATTTTAACCTGTCCTGTTCCCATCTACCCCACCTCCGCGGGAGCCTTGAAAACCAGTAGCTTACATTCACATTTGCCAGGAACAGAGCAGGACTGGCATTCCTTTAATGCTCCATTCCCAGAGAATTGTCATTATTTGACCTGTCTGGTGGTTTCCTGGAAGACCCCACTTGTAAGACTATCTATATATGACCTGGTTCAGAAATTTTCCAGGGCTAACAGCCTTTTCTCTGGCCACATTTATCAAAAATGATCAGAGGTGATTGTGGGCCATCATACCTGCCTGAGGCAACAAAGAACAGTTGGGAGCAAATAATAAACCAGCCAAACATGTTAAAAGGCAAAGCCGGGGAGTGAGATGTCCATAGGTGGCTTTGGAAAGCTGTAGCACACTACTGGGAACCCGCAAGGCCACACATACACACAGGGTTGTGCTCAGGGCCAGGGCTCTGCATGTGCTCAGGAAGGGCCTGAGAAGGCCCTTAGCTCTCACCTCTGGTTAACTCTGGGGCTTTGTGCGAGCAGGAAGTGACGGCTGAGATGGGTTGTCAGCTGCCAGGCTGAATGTTGAAGATGTGCTACCCCTAAAGGCACACAAAGCCACTTGGCAAAGCCTGAGAGACTATTGGTTCCAGGAATCTAAGGAGACCTCTGTCCAGTCATTAGCTAACCACTAAGGTCAGCAGAGACTTCAGGGTCACACACAACAAAGAATATGACTTTTATAGAACCAGAAAAGTCATTAAGCAGATAACAAGTAACCAACCAACCAACCCTAGGGAGGGAGGGAAATCAATTTCCAGAGCTGCCACATTATATTATTTTAAATGCCCAATTTTTAACAACAAAAAAAATTATGGTACATCTGAAGAAACAAAAAAATATGGCCCATACATATGAGGAAAAGTAGTCAATAGAAATTTTGCCTGAGGAAGCCCAACTACTGGACTTACTGAACAAAGAATTTAAATTAGCTAAATATGTTCAAAAATAAAAAAGAAAGAAAAGTATGAAAATGATGTCTCAGCAAATAGAGAGCATCAATACACAAATAGAATAGCTGGATATCCACATGCAAAAGAATGAAGTCACAGCACAGATGAAAATTAACTCAAGACCTAGCTAGTGTGGCTTAGTGGATTGAGTTCAGGCCTGCAAACCAAAGGGTTGGAAGTGCCCACTTCCCAGTCAGGGCACCTGCCTTGGTTGTGGGCCAGGTCCCCAGTAGGGGGCATGTGAGAGGCATCCACACACTGATGTTTCTCTCCCTTTCTTTCTCCCCCTTTCCCCTCTCTCTAAAAATAAATAAAATCCCTTCTAAAAAAAAGAGAGAATTAACTCAAAATGATCAAAGACCTAAATACAAGAGCTAAAATTAGAAAACTCTCAAAACAAAATAAAACTAGGGCCCTGGGCAGGTAGCTCAGTTGGTTAGACCATCTTCCCAATCTGGTTTCCAGTCAGGTTGCAGGTTGATCCCTGGTCTGGACACACACAAGAATCAACCAATGAATGCATAAATATTGGAACAACAAATCTATGTCACACTCTCTCTCTTCCTTCCTCTTCCTCTCTCTCTAAATTCAATTTTTAAATGTATTTTATTAATTATGCCATTACACTTGTTCTATTTCCCCCCTTCATCCCCCTCTACCCTGCACACCCCCTCCCCCACTTCCCCCCCCCTTTAGTTTATGACCAAGTGTCTCAGGTTCTTTAGATTCTTTATTTCCCTTACTATTCTTGCCCTCCCCCCTATCTATATTCTACCTACCATCTATGCTACTTATTTTCTGTACCTTTCCCCCCCTTCTCCTTCTCCCACTCCCCTGTTGCTAACCCTCCATGTGATCTTCATTTCTATGGTTCTGCTCCTGATCTAGCTGTCCTCTTAGTTTGCTTTTGTTTTAGGTGTGGTTCTTAATAACTGTGAGTTTGCTGTCCTTTCCCTGTTCATCTTTTTTATCTTCTTTTTCTTAGGTAAGTCCCTTTAACATTTCATTTAATAAGGGCTTGGTGATGATGAACTCCTTGAATTTGATCTTATCTGAGAAGCACTTTATATGCCCTTCTATTCTAAATGAAAGCTTTGCTGGATAGAGCAATCTTGGTTGTAGGTCTTTGGATTTCATGACTTGGAATACTTCTTTCCAGCCCCTTTTTGCCTGTAAGGTCTCTTTTGAGAAATCAGCTGACAATCTGATGGGAACTCCTTTGTAGGTGACTGTCCCCTTATGTCTTGCTGCTTCTAGGATTCTCTCCTTCATTTTAATCTTGGCTAATGTAATGATTGGGTGTGTTCCTCCTTGGGTCCAACTTCTTTGGGACTCTCTGAGCTTCCTGGATTTCCTGGAAGTCTATTTCCTTTGCCAGATTGGGGAAGTTCTCCTTAATTATTTGTTCAAATAAGTTTTCCACTCGTGGCTGTTCCTCTTCCTCTTCTGGTACCCCTATAATTCGGATGTTGGAATGTTTAAAGATGTCCTGGAGGTTCCCAAGCCTCTCCTCATTTTTTTGAATTATTGTTTCTTCATCCTTTTCTATTGGTCATTTTTTTCTTCCTTCTGGTGCACTCCCTTGATTTGAGTCCCAGTTTCCTTTCCATTACTATTGGTTTCCTGTGTATTTCCCTTCATTTAAATTAGTTTAGCCTTCGTATGTTCCTCTAATTTGTGACTAAAATCAACCAGTTCTGTGAGCATCCTGATCACCAGTGTTTTGAACTGTGCAGCTGATAAGTTGGCTATCTCTTGGTCCCTTAGAGTTATTGGCTCTGGGGTTTTGAGCTGTTCTTGAGCCATAATGTTGTGCTCTGTTTGCACCTGTTAGGTATGAGGAGCAGAGCCTTAGTTGTTCACCAGGGAGGGGCCACCCAGGTCACTGGGTTGTGATGCTGTATGTGGGGATGGGATCAGAGAGGAACAATAGTGGTTCCCTCTGCTGCTTCCTGTCACTGGGGCCTGCACAGTTTGTCTCACTGCTCGCTTCTTCACTGGTTTATCTGCGCACGAATGCGTGACCTCGATCAGCCCTCAGTGGGTCCGCCCGCTTCTCCACACCTGGGATCCACCCATGGCTGCTGGCGTACCTGGGTCGCGCACCCAGGTCGGTCCCATGAATCTTTCCCGCCTGACCCTGCTCTGCTGCTGGCTCTGCCCCTCTTACCAGTTTGGCTGAAGGGTTTGTTGTTGTCAGACTTCTGTGTAGTTTAATTTTCTGTGGTTTGGCTGCGTTTTTGTTGCTAAAACTTTATTGTTTTTAAACTTGGTGTGGGAGAAGGCACAGTGCTTCCACCTACACCTCCATTTTGGCGGAAGTCCTAAATTCAATTTTTAATAATTAAAATTAAAACTAGAAAACTCTTATAAGAAAACATAGAAGTAATTCTTTATGACCTCGAGTTATTCTTAGATATGACACCAAAAGTGCAAGCAACCAAATTAAACATAGATAAACTGAACTTCATTGAAATGCAAAATTTTAGTGCTTCAAAAGACCCCATTAAGAGTATGAAAATACCACCCTCGGAGTAGGAGGGAGTATTTATAAATCTGATAATATGTGTGTATGTGTGTATATAAATCTTACAATTCACTGATAAAAAGATAAATAAGCCAACTTAAAAATAAACAAGAGTTTAGACTAGGCACTTCTCCAAAGATTGAATACAAATGGCCAATTAGCCATATTTGTAAGAAAAATACAAAAGAGACAAATGGCCAGTAAGTACATAAAAGATGCTAGAACATCATTAGTTATCAGGGAAATGCCAGTAAAAATCACAGTGAGACACCACTTCACACCCAGCAGGGTGGCCATAATGAAGAAGATGGACAATAACAAGTGTTAGTGAAATGGAGAAATTGCAGTCCTCGTGTATTACCAGTGGGAATGTAAAATGGTGCAGTCACTTCACAAATAGTTTAACAGTTCCTCAAAATGTTAAAGAAGTTATGCATGCCTCAGAAATTCTGCACCGAAGAGGACTGAAAACATGTCCACACAAAAAGTTGTACAGTATGTTCATAGCACCACAGTCCATTTAAAAAAAAAAAAGTAGAGCCCCAACTGGAGTGGCTCAGTGGATTGAGTGCCAGCCTGTGAACCCAAAGTTCGCCTGTTGGATTTCCAGTTGGGGCACATGCCTGGGTTGTGGGCCAGGTCCAGGCTGGGGGGTGTGAGAGGCAGCCGATCGGTGTATCTCTCACACATCGCTGTTTCTCTCCCTCTTTCTCCCTCACTTCTCCTCTCTTTGAAAGTAAATAAATAATTTTTTTTTTTAAATGTAGAAACAGCCCTGGCTGGTATAGCTCAGTGGATTGAGTGCGGGCTGCAAACTAAGGGGTCACCGGTTCAATTCCCGGTTGGGATATATGCCTGGGTTGTGGGCCAGGTCCCCCAGTCAGGGACCCAGGAGAGGCAACCACACATTTGATGTTTCTCTCCCACTCTTTCTTCTTCCCTTCCCCTCTTGAAAAAAAGAAATAAAACCTTTTTAAAAAGAAATAAAACCTTTTTAAAAAGAAAGTGAAAACAACCCAAGTGTCTATTGACTGACGAATGGATAAACAAAGCATGGTATAGCCATACAATGCAGTCTTCTTTAGCCATAAAAAGGCTCCTAGAAAACACTATTTCAGTCCTACGTGCTATATAGCAAGAAAATAATGTCCCCTTTCAATAAATCTCTCCATTGGTTTTCAGGTGTTCATTCATTTAAACATTCAGTTCTCAGTGGCTGACTTAACCTCGTCCCTTTGCCCTGCTGTGGAACTCACCCGACAAAACTTTAACCCCTGCTGACTCTGACTCCCCCACAACTACACAGGCTGCCGATGCCGCAGGGTAGCCGGGCACTGCTGTAAATACACTGTCACCGAGCTCCACCTTGCCTTGCAATCCTCGTTTCTCTAGTTAGTTCACAACCCGCTGAGTTAACCACCACCCTTTGAAAAATGCTTCAGAGAGAAACAACTCACGTGCAGCAGGAGGTTCAATCAGGAACAGTCAGGACAGCACTGTTCTCAACAACAAAAAAGTTCAAGGGACCCAGTAGAACACATAAATCGTGGTTGATATAATTGAATAATACAACAGTGAAGATGAACTGCATCTGCACATTTGACATTAGTAATCTCAAAAGCATAATTTTGAACAAAATATAAGTGAGAAGAATCTATTATAATGATTCCATTCAGATGCACTTTAAAGATGGAGTAAGACACTAGATTTAACCTCTCACCTTAAATGACTAGAAAACCATACAAAATACATGCAGCAGTGGAATTCAGCCGTGGACAACGGCAGCACAGGGCTACGGTCCTGTGGAAGGAAAACCGAAGTAGAGCGTGTATGTCTAAGGGGACAGAGACTGAAGTTTGAGAGGGCCGGGGTGGCTAGAATCTGTGAGGCAGAGTACTTGAGGGGCTAGAGTTTTGCAAAGGGTACTCTCAAGGTCTTAAGAGGCATCCCTTTGAGTCTTCCACTGAGTACTGACAAAGAATGAGAACTATACCAATGCTAGAAAAAAGATTCCTGGAAAAAAGTAGGCAGAACTACTTCCTGGAGCTCATTCAGGGCTGCAAAGTTTGTTTCCACTAGCCAAAATGTAAAGAAGTAATTTTGCCTTAGTAGTGGGGCTAAATTAGCTCTAGAAAAAAAGAAAGTTTCGGGACTGTCCTAATGGGGAAAAAAAAAGAGAAAAGCTTAAAAGCAAGCTGCATACAAATTCCTAAGGAAAATAAAAGTAAGACTCAAAGGGATCCAACAAATTCTAAGAAGTAAAATGCATGCTGGGAGTAAAAGCCAACACTATTTAAAGGAATATAACAGAACCCAACAACTAACAATGGAAATTCACAATTGTCTAGCATTCAGTAAAAAATTATCAACCATTTAAAAGAAGCTGGAAAATTATCAGGATAAAAATCAATCAACACAGACCCCAAAATGACAAACTTGATGGAGCTAGCATCTGAGGACATTAGAAGTTATTAATGCTGTTTTATGCTTCACATGTTCAAGAATATAAAAGAAAGCACAGTCATGATAAGGATAGAAATGGAAGACTTTTTTAAAAAAGATCCAGGTGGAATTGCTAGAGATGGAAAAATACAGTATCTGAGATGAAAAACAGACTTTGTTGGAACTGATTAAACACTGAGGCAGATCACTTAGCTTGACGATATCTGAAATGAAGCAGAAAAAGAAAAAAGAATGAAGAAATGGGCAGAGCATCAGTAACAGATGGCAAAATACCAAGCAAGCAGTCTATCTATTATATGAGTAGATTGTGAGTCAGAAGAAAGGGACAAAAAGTGACAAAACAAAGGTCAGAGTTTTTACAAATTTTATTAAATCTATAAGCCTTTAGATTGAGGAAGCTCAATGAACCCCAAACAGAACAAACAAAGTTCAAAGCCACATTAAATCAATCACTACTTTTAGATACACATATGGTAAAAATAACAACAAAAGCAAAGGCAGGATTAACCACAGTTCAGGACAGTGTTTTCTCTACGGCAAAGGTTGGGGCCATGTGATTACAGAGGGGAGTTCAGTCCTCAACTGTTATCAGTATATACTTTTTTCTCAAATGATATAAAGGGCAGATATGTTTTTATTATTTGTTTTATTTTATTTATTTATTTTTAGAGAGAGGGGAAATGGAGGGAGAGAGAGAGACATCAGTGTGCGTTGGCCTCTCACGCGCCCCTCACTGGGGACCTGGCCTGTAACTCAGGCATGTGCCCTGACTGGAAATCGAACCAGCAACCCTTTCGGTTTGCAGACTGGCACTCAATCCACTGAACCACACCAGCCAGGGCCGTTTTTATTGTTGTTGTTCTTTACATTGCATACATACAAAATATTTTGCGTTCATAACAAAGAGATAGTAAAAAATAGGAAATAAACTAATGAAGTTTGTCCATTCTTCTGCACTACCTATAACACAAGCCAAAAACCTGGAAGTCGTCTTTGACCGCTACCTCAACCAAATCCAATTAATTACTGCTCCTAAATCTTTCTAGTCTTGCACTTCCACGCCCTGATCCAAGCCTCCTTCAACTCTCACCTAGAGCACTGAAACCCTTTCCTCTCCCTGGAAGCAGTCAAAGAGACCATTTTTCAAATGTGACTAATTGTACCTTTTTAGTTTGAATCCAATCTTGCCCACTGGTTATCTGAAGCAACAGAATAAACTGCCCAAGACCACAAAGCCAAGGAAGGGCAGAGACAGGATGCAAAATCTACTAGTCTTACTGAGAACCACAGTGCCTCTCCCACCCACCATGCTGCCTTGGATACTGGGAAAGGTTTAGCCCGAACCTGGCACAGGATAATTAACGGTTAAAAAAGATTGATTTCTTCTTCTCCAGTCACTGCCTCACCAAGGAAGTGACCTAGTGCCCAGTGGGAATGAGAGATCTTTGGCACTCAAAACCTGGGTCCTTGGGGTGAGTAATTGGGCCACATGAGTACCTTCTGTCTCTATTTTTTAAAAAAATCACACCCCCTCTCCTTGTTTGGAATTTGGGTGGAGGACTGCCCCAGGTACACTGGGGCCACTAGGGGAACCGGCCAAGGCGGGGTGGGGGTGGGGGCAGGCGTAGGCAAGGCTGTGGGATTTCCCCAGCTTCCCAGAATAAGTTCGAGCCCACAGAGGTTCAGCTCTTTACCTTGGCAGCACTTTCAGAATTTTTATCCGCTATCTTCCTGCCCTGCAGCAGGCACTGTCACGTTCCAAGTTCTCAGCGTCCAGCACCAAACACAACCAAGGGCGAATGTGCAGGAAATGGGAGACCTGGCTCAGGCACCTCCTCGAGGAGTCTTTCTTCCCTGACATGTTCTTCCATTGTTTCCACGCCGTCCACCACGAGTCCCCACAGCTGTGACGCTCTCTGAATCCTGGGATCAGATACTTGCCAAACTACTGGAAGCTTGTGGGCTGACTCTCACACAATTCTTTCCTCTTCCTTCACCTGCTCAGCTTAATTTCAATATTTCAGGGGTTACTAAGTGTTACACTTATTTGCTGAGCTCAAGGGTCACCTCCTCCAAAAAGCCTCTCTGAGCTGCCTGCCCCTCTAGATGCGCCTTGGCGGACCTCTCAGCCCCTAGACTGAACGGTCTCAGATACGGCAGCACAGGGACCAGCCCTAATTTACCGCCCTGTGGCCATCACCTGGCAGTGCTCGCTTGGCATCAGGCAGGCAGAGGCAACACCTGTGGAAGGCACCCTATCTCAGCTAGAGATTTACCTCCAAAGGAGACGGGTTGTGGTTGGGACCCCAGCTCAGCCCCTTGAGAGCCTGTGCAAGTTCCTTTCTGTTCGTTTGCTGGTCTGGCTGAGAAGTTCGGAAGTGAAGTTTTGAACTACCTGACTGAATTGCCAAAATAGCCATTGTGCCCTCAACCCTAGGGGAGGGGCCAGGCAGGACCCTTTAATACATCGTATGTGGTCGTCCAGGGACCTGAGCTCTGTAAGGAGAAGGGCAAGTTACAGTGGGGTGCAGGGGACCGGTTTGTCTTGGCCTGGCAAATGTGACTCAGCTCTGTATGGAAAACCTACAGAAGCGAAGTGGTGGGCAGGAGCCGGACCTTCAAACCGAGTTATCTCATTAGGAATCAGGCCTAGAAAATGCATACAGATTGTTATGGCTTGCTCTTGCTAAAACTCCATCACCTTGGCCTGAAAGAACAATTGTGTATTATCTATCTTCAAGGTAATATCCAAAGCCTGTGAGTTTTCCCAAGGACAGAGCTTATCAGCTCATCGCCATTCCCCTCTGCATGTTATTTTCATTTCCTTGATTGTACCTAAAACGTAGACAATAATATTCTATGTAACAGATAATAAATCTTTCTCTGCTGTAAGACCCCAGGAAAACAATAAAAGCCTGTCTAGGCAAGGCTTGAGGCGCTCTCCCCTTGAGAGAGTAGTCGTGCCTGTTCCCTTTTTCTCCACAGGATTGCTGTCGCCTGTGCATTGATTCTCGTCGTCAGCCAGAACAGGCAGACTCTGCTGGCCAGGGTCCACCACAGGAGGGTTCGTCCTCCTCTGCCCCAGTCTAATCTCCACCCCCAAGTCACCTCGAAAACAGAGCCCAAGACAAGAACTATGTAGCAATGTTTTATTTGGGTGGTGTAGGCACTGTGAGTGAGAGAGGAAAGCAAGGGAGGGGAGAATGGGAGGTAATACAAGGTGACAGCAGGCAGGTGACAAGGTGACCTGCCTCACCAGCTTCGCAGCAGCACAGCAGCTGTACACTGGCTGCCCGGGCCATCTCCCACTGGCTGGACTGTTTGCAGGAACGTGCCTTGCAGCAACCAGGGGAGGGGACAGGAGGGAATTTATCCCTCTGGGCCTCCCCCATCTCTCATTAGTCAAGCATTTCCCCAGGAGCATTAACTCCCCCACACTTGAGTTGCTAGTGGCTACTTGAGACGCTAGATCTTACGCCCTGCAGCGGGGCATTCCACCAGGGTTTGGGAAAGGCAGGAGGCGACAGAAACTGGGCAGGCGGCTGGTGAGTGTGGGGGACAGAACCTGATTCACAATGTAACACGTGTCCCACACAGTCCCATACTGGTTTCCAACACTGGTTTTCTCATTTATCAGAAGAGGAAACGAGGCAAAGCGATCAAAGACCTTTCCCAGGGTCACGTGGCTAGATAGTGGTAGATTCAGGATCTGAAGATAGCTAGCCCGGCTCTGGAAACTGGAAGACCAAGATAAGGAACTTGGATTTTATGTTGCAGGCAAAGGAGAGTCACTAAAGAGTTTCAAGCTGGGAAGTGACGTACAATGAAAAGAGCTTTTAAATAAAGCTCCCAATCTCTCCTTTGCTCCATCTTCCCACTCGGCTAAACTCCACCACAGAAGGTGGCTGCAGAGAGGCGGGGGCATTTAAGGTAGCTTTTGAAGAGTCCCTGACAAGGTTCAGAGCTCATATGGGCTTCATTCAACACTGCCTCGTAATCTTTCCTGGTCTGCATCTAAGCCTATACCTACCAAAGAGACTAGCTGGTCAGGAGCAGGATCTGGGTGGAGAAGCCAGAGTGAGGGGAAGAGGAGATTGACCTAAAGACCAGAAGCAGGAGGACCAGAAGCAGGAGGACCAGCCATCTGTCCATCGTTGGCCTGTGGACGGGAGGATCCTGGCACCCGCAGATGAATCCTTTGGTGCTGCCTGAGATGGTCAGATCTCATGAATTGTCGGCCACACTGGTCACAACTATGTGGTCTGTATCTGGTGTGAATCCGCATATGTCGTCCAAGCTCATCGGAACGGAAGAAAGACCACGAACAACCTTCCCACATACATCGATAGGGCCTCTCACCTGGGGAGGGAAAGTGACGAGGGAGAGGAGTTAAGCAGAGGAATTTAGGTGGGAAGGCAGGGGTCTATGAGGTGGAGCAGCCGAAGCTGGGGGACCCAAAGAAAAAACATGGGAAAGCGGGAGGCAACCCAATCAGCAGTCCCATCGGCTTGGTACTGCCATACGGGACTGCGGGCAAAGCAAGTTGGTGAGGACAACATAGCTTCGTCCCCAAACCAAAGGATGACAGGTGAAGGCACCAAGCATTACAAACCAGTGGTCCCGCACAAAACTAAAGCCCAGAGACTCCTCAACCCCACCGCACCTGCCCGGACCCTCACTCACCTGTGTGCTTGCGTTGGTGACTCACGAGGTGGGAGCGCTTAGTGTAAGCTTTTCCACAGTCCACATACTGGCAGTAGTAAGGCCTTACAACTGCAGGCCTCCTCCTGGAAGCCCTGTCCTGGGCCCTGTAATTCTGCTCTGCTCTTTGTGGAGCAGGTATGGGCTGCTCAGGTAGGAAGGGGTCTTCCTGAGAAGCTGGCTGGTTAACAAAAGAGTCCTGGGATTCGAAAGCCAGCAGGGATGGGGACCCAGCTGGGGGCATTTGACAATCGTGGGGCTCCCTAGGGGGCAACATCTGAGCCAAAGAGGGGAGTACTGCCTGGTCCTCAGCAGAAGGCATGGTTGGGGCCAATAACATTTCAGGTGTCGAAGAGTCTCTGTTAGAAGATGTCGTTGGGTGGCATGAATAGGGCACTGTTGGAACACCATCAGTGGGATGGGACATCAGTGGGACTCCACTGGGACCTGTGTCTGGTGGGCCATTGGAGGGCACCCTTAGATTCCCACTGAAGGTCATGGCCATCCCTGGAATATTGGGCTCTCCTACGGACATCACCTGGGGCCCCTTAAAAATCGTCATTCCTGGCTGAGAGGGAGACAGTGTCTGACAACCAATCATCTGGGAAGGAGAGAGAGTCACTTGGGGGCCATAGTTCACATCCTGCTCGGGCAGCCACATACTGAAAGGTGGGCCCATTTCATTCACATTCTGCTTGGAAGCCTCAGCAGAAACCAAGGGGATCCTCTCCAGCTGTGGACACTGAAGAATGTGTTGAAGACCTGATGGACCGTGGTTCCAAGAGGTGTGCCCTCCACTGCTTCTGGCAGATGGAGACATGTCCAAGGTGCTCATTGACTCCTCAGTCTCCTTGGGGGAGGAGGGAGAGAGGGGGAGAGAGTGAGAGATGAAATTCATCGTAGCTCCAATTCCAGGTCCGCACATCCCTCCTCCCCATCTCCAGACCCCACAGGAACCCAGGCCTCTGTCATCTCTGGCCTGAATTACCTTTTACCTGCAGGCCATTCTCCAGCTCGGGCTCTTCTAAGACACAGAACCTTGCTGATAGGACTGTGGGAGCCTAGGTGTCACTCATGCCACTTTTCCTCTTTGGCATTTTTTTAAATTGACTGATTAATTTTAGAGAAAGATACACATCAGTTTGTTGTTCCACTTAGTTATGCATTCGCTGGTTGACTCTTGTATGTGCCTTGACTGGAGATCCAACCAGCAACCTTGGTGTATCGGGGTGACTGTCTAGGCAACTGAGATACTCGGCCAGAGTAATGGCATGTTTTTGTTTATTATTCCATAAAAAGCAACCAAAAGGGCAAATAAGAATGGAGACTTCGAAAAGAGAGAGAAGAAAAGAAAAGAAAAGAAAAGAAAAAAAGAGAATGGAGGCTTTGAATGGGTCCTGGTTTTAGCAAAACTTAGAAACCACCTGCAAATATTTAGCTACAGAAGAGGGTCTCGCCAGAATGGGAACTGCTGTGGCAGGTCTGAGATCAAGTGTGGGAGGAGGTCAGAAAAGGAGACAGACTTTTAAAAGCACTTTTAAACAGGGCAAGGGAAAAAATAAACCTCAAAAGAATCTTAAAAAAAAAGAAAGAAAAAGAAAGGTGGGAAGGTAGGGGATTGTCCTGGAAGTTAGGGCAGTAGCCCTAACTGAAGACACACTGATATAAGAGGAAAGAAAAAAGAAATTGGTGGCAGGACCTCTTGAAACAGGAGAGGACCCAAACATCCTATTTTTCACATTGCCCACCATGCAGCAGTAGAGAGAGCTCTTGAGCCGGGGAACTGGGGATGCTGCCCCGTCACCACCCACCCACCCGCTCTTCCACTGGGACAGCGCGGGAAAGACCAAGCCAACATGAAAACCAAAGCATAAGTTGAAAAATACAGTATCCCATAAATAAATTCAATAAAGATACAAAAACATCAAACCAGAAATTAAAGATTGTAATTTCTCAAAAGAAAAATAAAATTCACCAGAGAAATGCTGCCACAGGTTGAAGAAAAATTAGTAGCATTCAAATACAGCTTTTTTAAAAAAGAGGAAAAAAGCAGAACTTAAGAAAACAATTGCAGCATTGACGCCAATTACAGATCACATGCCGGGTGGGGAGAGTGATAAGGGAGGAAAGGAGGGGGAGGGACTGTTCAGACAGGTGCGCACTGTTGCCCGTGGACGACAGTGCGGGATTGACTGGGGGCGGGGGAGAGGAGGGGAAAAGAGAAAAATTGGGACAACTATAATAGAACAACATGAAAAAATTTGTTTAAGAAGCACAGAGCAGAAATAGATAATTCAGTAAGCTGCACACTTTAAATATTTATACCACTAAACATTTAAAGGAAGACACCAATGTTTTTTCAAATTCTTCCCAAAAACTGAAGAAGGAAATAGTTCTTAACTCACTCTATGAATGTATCATTGCCCCATGCAGAGCCTGACCAAAAAAAAATCACAAGTGAAGAAAACAATAGATTGAGTCTTTTATGAATATAGATGCAACAATCCTCAATAAAAAAAAAAGAACCTAGCAAATAAAATCCATCAGCATATTAGCGGATTATACAGTATGACCAAGTGGAACTCATCCCAGAAATGCAAGGGTGATTCGACATATGAAAAACCACTCAGTGTAATGTACTATATACGTAAAATAAAGGGGAAAAAACACATCATCTCAGCTGATGCAGAAAAAACATTTGAAAAAATTCAATATCCTTTCATGATTAAAAAACACTCAAAGGCTGGAAAGAGAAAAATCCAACATAATGAAAGGTATTCACAAAAAACCCGCTGCTAACCTCGTACTCAAGTGAAAGACTGAAGGCCTTTCCTCTGAGATCAGGAACCAGACAAGATGCCCAATTGCACTTCTAGTCAACATCGTATTGGCAATTCGAGCCAGAGCAATTAAGCAAGAAGAGAAATAAAAGGTGTCCAAATTGAAAAAAGAACTAAAACTTTCCCTGTTCTCAGATAACACAATCTTATGTGCAGAAAACCTGAAAGCCTTCACGCACACTGACAAAACCTGTGAGCGCCAATGAACAAGTGCAGCAAAGCAGCAGGATACGAAGGCACCACCCACCCACCCAATCAGTTGTTGCTATACCCTGACAATGAACAATCTGAAAGGACAATTAGGAAAACAATTCAATTTATGATAGCATCAAAAAGAATTAAATACTTAGAAATAACTAAGGAGGTTAACTTAATCCCTAAACACTACAAAACATTACTGAAGGAAATCAAATACTTAAATAAATGAAAAGACACATTCACAGATTGGAGTACTTAAGTTATGAGGTGAATGTTACCCGAAGCAATCTATAGATTTAATAAAATTCCTATCAAAATCCTTTGGGCAAAAATAGAAATATTCACCCTAAAATTCATTAAAAGTCACAAGGGATCCCAAATAGACACACACACACACAAATCTTGAAAAACTTACTACAAAGCTATACTAATCAAAACAGTATGGTATTAGCATTAAGAACAGACCTACAGTACTGACTGGTGTGGTACAGTTGGTTGCAGTGTTGTCCCAATAAACCAAAGGTTGTGGGTTCGATTCCCAATCAGGACACATACCTAGGTTATGGGTTTGGTCCCCATTTGGGGCATTTGCAAGAAACAAACTGATCCATATTTCTCTCTCAAATTGATGTTTTTCTCCTCACCCTCCCCTCTCTAAAATTAATAAGCATGTCCTTGGGTGAGGATTTAAAAAACAAAACAAAATATAGGCCTATAGACCAACAGAAATACAGCCCAGAAATGAACCCTCACACATATGGTGAAATGATTTTTAACAAGCTTGCCAAGACCTCTCAATGAAGTAAAAAGACAGTCTTTTCCATAAAACTGGATATCCACACAAAAGAATCAAGCTGGAACCTTACTTAACACCATATAAAAATTAACTCAAAATGGATCAAGACCTAAACATCAGACCTAAAGCTATGAAACTCTTAGAAGAAAACAGGGGAAGTTTCGTGACATTTGATTTCGCAGTGATTTCTTGAATATGAAATGAAAGGTGTAGATGACAAAACATAAAATAGATAAAATTGGACTTTATCAAGATTAAAATGTTTGTGCATCAAAGGACACTCTCAACGATATAAGCAAACAAAAGAATGGAAGATAATATCTGTAAATCACATATCTGGTAAGGACTAATATTCAGAATATATATTTTTAAAACTTCTAAAACAACAGAAAAACAAACAACCCAATACAAAAATGGACATAGGACCTGACATTTCTCCAAAAACATACAAATGACCAATAAACACATGAAAAAAATGTTCAACATCACTAACCATTAGGGAAATGAAGATCAAAACCACAACGAGATACTACTTCACACCCATTAAAATTACTATTTTTTAGTAATAGTCATCAGCTATGACTGGTGTGGCTCAGTGGGCTGGGTGTCCTCCCACAAACCCAAAGGTGGCCTGTTCAATTCCCCATCAGGGCACATACATGCCTGGGTTGTAAGCTAGGTCCCCAGCTGGGGATATGCAAGAGGCAACCGATCAATGTTTCTCTTGCACACTGATGTTTCTCTCCCTCCCTTTCTCCTCTCTCTAAAAATAAATACAACCTTTTTTTTTTTTTTCCAAAAAAGCATTAGCAAGATGTGAAGCAACTGGAATCCTTGTGCATTGCTGTTGAGAATGTAAAATGTTGCAGCTACCATGGAAAACTGTATGGCGGTTCCTCAACACATTAGAAACAAAATTACTATGTGATCCAGCAATTCCTCTTCTGGGTATATACCTGTAATTGAAATGTATTGCAGGGACCTGCGATAGAGAGTTGTACCCTCCTGTTCAAAGCAGCACTTTTCACAATAGTCAAAATGTGGAAGCCACCCAAGTGGCGTTGAATGAGGAATGGATAAAAACAGTGGTCTGTCCATACGACCGAATACTGTTCTGCCTTAAAAGGGAAGAAAATTCTAACACACGCCTCAGCCTGAGCGAACTATCGTGCTAGATGCGAACCATGTCTTCTTAGCACGTGAAGACATCATGCTAAGTAGAATACACCAGTTGCAAAAGCGCAAGTAATGCATGATTTCATTCATATGAGGTACTCGGGAAGTCAAACCCAAAGAGACAAAGTAGAATGGTGGTTGCCGGGGGACTGGGGTTGGAAGGGGGGTGGCAAATCACTGCTGAGTGGTTAGGGAGTTTCAGTTTGGGAAGATGAGAAAAGTTCTAGAAGGTGGCCGGCGAAGATGGCTGCCCAATGATGCACACGAGATAATGCCACAGAACTGTACACACTTAAACATGGTTATGATGACACTTTCGTATTACGCAGATTTTATAATGTTTTTTTCCTCTCTAAAAATACGAACGCTTCACAAGTTCGCATGTCATCCTTGCTCGGGGCCACGCCAATCTCCTCTGTATCGTTCCAGTTTTGGTGTTTGTGCTGCCGAAGCGAGCACTAGATTTTACAATTTTTAAATGTTTTTTAAAAAGACACAGAAGGGATCCCCACCGCCAAGTTTGAAAAAATTTGAGAGTCAAAAAGAATAACGAATATCGACTTGAACAGATTGAATCTATGAAAATTCATGAGCCAAATGTGACAAGGAGCCCGCTCTTATCCCAGCTTCAGACGTCGTGACTTGAAGTAAAAGAATCAAGTAGTCTGTCTTTTTGGTTGGAAACTGTTATTTCAAAACCAAATTATTTCAGTGGTTTAAGAAAAATCCTACTTTACAGAAGAATACAACAGAATAAATGTAGAAGAAATGGTGAAATCGGAAAATCATGATTTTACAGCCCTTAATGAAACTTTTGATTGAGGGAACGTTAGCATTTGGTTGAAACAAGTATGTGACTACTTGGCTGCATCCAAGGGCAGAGCCCGCAGGTTGTATTTCTGACTGCAAGGCTGAAGACAAGCTTGAAGAGAGTGATCGATCAGCCTTTTTGCCACCTTCATTCGAGGGCCGAGCCTGGCGTCACCAAATGCCGAGAGCCAGATGAGCCTCCCCGAGTAATTCGAGACGAAGCTTACTGTACCTATGAGATGTTCTTACCAAAAATCAGGAATCCAATGAAACTTTAAGCTCTAACTCTAATTTAGTGGTAATACAAAAGACAGAAGACCAAGCTAAACGATACCATGAGTAACCAATCTGATAAATCCAGAAGAAGGAACAGTCTTACAGAATCAAAATTCAGGATCACAAAAAAAGGAAAGTTAGTCAGCAAAAAGTTTCCCAAAGACCCAAAGGACATCATAACCGCATGCAGTGTGGTCTGAAATTGGATCCTGGTTTGGACATATCAGCTAAAGGACATTTTTAGGGGAATTTGCATAAGAATTACACTAAAAGATTATTTACTGCCCTGGCTGGTGTGACTCAGGGCGCTGAGTGCTGGCCTGTGAACCCAAAGGTTGCTGGTTTGATTCTGGTCAGGGTGCAGGCCTGGGTTGCAGGCCGGGTCCCCAGTTAGGGGCGCATGCAAGAAGCAACTTAAAAATGTTCTCTCACACATCGATGATTCCCTCCCCCTCATTCTCCTTCCCTTCTCTAAAAGTAAATAAAATCTTTCTAAAAAGATCATCTATCATTCATCTTGATAGGTTTACTAAAGTTTTGACTATGGAGAGGGGAAAAAAATGTTAAGCCCCTTTCCACATGCTGGGGAGATCTTGTTTCATCCACCACTACAGGCTCAGCAACTAGCCTGAGTGGACACGTAACAAGCCCCAGATAAATGTCCATCGGATGGGTATTTCTGGTGTGCCGTCCCCCTTTCTTTCTGACCCTTCACAGGCAAACTTTCATGGGAAATGTCTGAACTCACCTTTACCACTACCTCAGTATTATTTCCCCAAATTCACCCCCATCCCCACTGCTCCACCGAGCCAGCTTGCACAAAAGGCCACCAGTGGCCTCCATATCACTAAGTCCAAAACTTCGTCAGACTCCTCTGTGTGTGGCCTCTCTGGAGCTTCCCAGACAGCTGGCCACTCTTTCTGAAACGTTTCCTCCCCTTGGCCTTCGGAACACAATGCAGGGACATCTATGCACATTTGCCTCATCTTCTTCCTTCTCTCCAGCCCTCCTCCTTCCCAGTCTCCTGCTACAGGTCTCCATGTGCTATTCTCAGGCAACCTTTCTCATGCTAACAATCCATTTCTGTTTATAGTCCAATTATCTTTAAAACAACAGCTCCAGGGCAGATCTATCCCAAATCTTCCAGCTGCCTAAGGCTCTGTCTACCTGGATAACCCACAGGCATTTTGGACTAAGTCCAAAACTCCTGACCATCCTTACCCACCCCCAAGCTAGCTCTAGAGAGGAAAAACAACGACAACCTAATCCGGTTTCTTCTCTCATCCTTTGCTCTCTCAGAAAATGTCCCCACTCTTCTCACCTAGTGGTGAGAACCAGAAGTCTGTTAACTGTCCCAGATGCCTCCTTCATCACCTAGACCCAGTAAATCACCAGATCTTTCGGTGTCCACCGCCAAAAACATCTCTAGGACCTCATTCTCCTCTGCCACCCCTCCAGTTAGGCCGCCATCTTAACTTCCACTTGGATTATCACAATAGCTTTCTACCTATTGCCTTGAATTCTGCCCACAATCGCCTGGGCGCTCTTTTAAAAAATGAATTGCGACAGATCAAGGTTAAACTCATCGAGGGCTTCCTACTGCTCTTGCAATAACTTACATCCCTGCCTCCCCTCCCCTTGGGCCTCTCTCCCTTCTCTCTCTTGGCCAGGTCTCACTTCCTCCAAGGTGGGGGAGCACTGTTCCTGGTCTCAGGACCTGCAGGCCAGCCACCTAACCAGTTCTCCAGTCCCAGACCAAATCCACAGCTGTCTTCTTGTGTCTTAACCAAGATCGAACATCTCTGCTACTGGTTCCCGTGGTCTTTTGCTCCCTCACAATTTGTACACTTCCAATCATTCAGTGATTTCTTAGTAAAATGGTATAATGTCTTACGGAAAACTCACCATGTATTCCCAGGGTCTCATAAAGACCCGACACTTCATAGGGCTCAAAAAATATTTAATTTTTCTTACGTGTACGTGTCCCACTGCCTTCCTAACTTTGCCTTCTTTCCCCGGTACTCAAGTCCCTGTCCTTGAAGTTACCTGGCACCAGCACAGGCGCTAAGGCTCGGTGAATATTAATGGGATAAAAGACATGAGACTTTTTGGCGGTAGATGTATAGGGTAATGTCCAGTTGCAGCAACACTGCATTTTTTTTCAACTACGGTTTACATTCAATATAACACACATGATTTGTGTCCTGGATCTCCCATCCCTGCCAATCCCGTCCCTCCATCTTCTAAAGCCCAAAAGTCTGCTTTCCTCCACTCCTCCAGCCTCAGTTCCTCCAACCCCCGCGCCCTGCCCTGGGGCTGACGCCTGACCCACCTCTGGTAACTGGTGCTGAGCTGCCTGCCACTGGCTCAGAACTTCGTCCATTTGCTCCATCTCAGCCTGGGATCCGCTGCACTAGGAACTGGGTGCAAGCCCAAACCACATCAGAGCAGAGCTGAGCCCAGGCGCCGGCCTCGCAGGTCGGGTGTCGCGTAAGTCCACGCCACAATCACAGCGTTCCACCTCTACTTCCCGCCGCGCTGGGGGGCGGGGCCAAGGGCCACACCCACCGAGTCGCTGCGCAGCCCAGCCGCAGCCCCACCCTGCCCGGCTCTGTCTGCCCAGATTTCTGCAGGGCCGAGACCTCAGACATTCACAACTTCTTGTCTTAGGCCTGCCCTTTTCACCCTTCAGTCTGAGCATGTCTGTTTGGCCCAAATAGGGGCGGGACACTGAGGTTTCAGACTCCAGGGAGAAACCCAGAAAGTGGCCGGACAGAGTGGCTAGGCGGGCTGTAGGGCCTCTGCAGACAGCACGGCCTCCGCCACCACCCAGCCAGGTCAGGGCTCCGGGCAAATGGCCCGGAGCTTCTCCGCCAGGTGCGGCTGACCGCTCCGCTACAAACCCAAAGCTGAGAACTCCGTGGCGTGATGTCTTTCTTCTGTGGTACGTCCGGAGTACCTGTTAGGTGTCAGGCCTTGTTGTTCAGAACTGGGGGCACAGTGCCAAATAAGACAGAACAAAATCCTTGCTCTCAAAGAATTTTCATCCCCAATGGACAGACAAGAAATAACTATAATAAAGTCAGTAATACAATTTAAGATGATAGCAAGTGTGATAATAGAGAAATGTGGCCTAGAAGGAGCCATGCCTAGGAAGAGTGAAGGAATCCGAAGCTAGAGTTTGGTCGCTAGAGTGAAAATAGGACAGCCAGGTGACCCCGGTGATGTCAGTGAGGGGAAGAGAGGAAGGACACGAGGACAGATGGTTAAGGTCTTGAAGATCATGGACAGCAGTTTGGATTTTATTCTAAGTGTGATGGGATGCAACCGGAAGATTTTAAACAGGAAGTTGATGTGATCTCAGTTTTTAAAATAGTCTTTGGGCTCCTTTGGGGTTTATGGATTACAGGGGACAAGATGGAAGCAGAGACACCAGTTAGAAAGCTAAAGGAACTCGCCAAGAAAAAAATATGTCATTGATTGGTGGGGTTGATGACAGTGATTAGAGAATATTTTAGAATTAAATGGGCCAGACTTGGTAATGGAGTGGAGTGGTAAAAGGCTGAGAGGAAAAGAGTCAAAGAGGGTTCCTAGATTTTTCAGCTCAAGCCACTGAGTGCTGACTGCACCATTTGGTGGTATGGAAAAATGGGAAGAGAAGTAGATTTGCAAGCAGTGGAGACAAGAATTCCACTTTAGACATATTGATTTTGAAATGGCTATTAAATATGGTCAGGGAGATGCCAGGACTGTAAATGCAAATTTTGGTGTTATCGGGAAAATGTGGTGGTAATAAAGCCATTTGAGGGACAGAGTTGGAGAAAGCCTAGAGACCCCTACATTTGAGACCCAGCAAAGCAGTGAGGTCATCCAAGGAGACTCTGGAAATCAGCCAGAGGAAAGTGATTTCCCAGGTAGGGGAAAGTCAGGGCACCACATTTTAAGAAGTCAAGAGAAGCCCCTATGAGAAGAGGGACTGTTCGGCCATGGCCACGTAGCTCAGTCGGAGCCTCATCCCTATGGATGAACCTACAAACCAAGGTTGTGGGTTCATCCCCAGTCAAGCCACAGGCAGGTGAGTGCATGAACAGGGGGAACAGATGTCTCTCTCTGTCCCCACCCCGCTCCCCTCTCTCTAAAATCAATGAATGAAAGAACAATAAATAAATAACAGGGATTGTTCACCTTCAGCAAATGTTCCTACGAAACAGGCGAGTGACTGCTGAATTTAGGCAAGATGGAGGTCATTGGTGACTTTCTCAGAAGCAGTTACTGAGGGGATAGAAGCCGATTGGGGTGGGGGAAGGTGAACAGGCACCGCCAAGGTGGAGACACCGAGACTGTGTCGGTAAACAGCTCTTTCCAAGAAGTTTGGCTGAGAGTGAGGCAGAGAAATGAAGTGGTAGTTGGAAGAGAGATTAAGGGAGGCTGGCGGGGATCCACCAATAAAAAGAAACAAGTACTAAAGCAGAGAGAGGGCTTAGTTATCGGAGTGACATAGAATAAGTAAAGAAAGGACAGGACCCAAGATACAGATAGACAGGTGGGCCTTTGGTGAGCCCGGAGACATTCGCTCTGTCATAACAGGTGGGATAGCAATAGTCTTAAGTTATCTTGGTGTCTCCAGCCACTGGCAGGGGGTGGATCTGAGATCAGTCTCCTGAGAAACAGCAGCTCCGCTTCCACGGTCAACACCTGCTCAGGCATCGCCTCCTGGGCCCAGGTCCGATTCCCACTGGTCCCTCTTACAGTTCCTGGGCGCCGAGTGTGTCGTCTCCCAGCATGACACCCAGAAAGTATTTGTGGAAGGAACCGTATTTGACACATGGAGCAGATCATGGTTAACGCCTTGTTCTTCTATAGGATAAAACTATTTTCATAATTCAAATGATCATGAAGTGAAATGCATAATTTTAATGGCCAGAAAAAAATGTCAAAGTGAAAATTTTCTTTAACAAGTCTTTATATGTATATTCATACCAGTAAAATAAAAGCATACAATTAATATATGGTTAAAAGAACATATTTATTCTACTTTTGACTGAAGGAGCTGGGTACAAGATGAGGTGTAACTGCTTTTTAATCAGTCTGGCAAAGCTCTCGGTTATTCTTCCCTTTGCTTCCTGCTCTCTGCCTGCCTCACACTGGCTTCGTAAATCACTGAACTCCTGCCGTGAAAAATTGTATCGGCTCCAAAACTGTTTTAACTTTGATCCTTTCATTATAGACTGACATAATGCTTTATGTAAATGATCCTCCAGTAACTGAAATGAATTTCAGTTTACCAAACTGCTAAATTGCACCACTGATGTAGTATTTATTTTCCTGACTCATCTTTCACTTAAAAAATCTGATGATTTTTTTTTTAGGTTTTATTTATTTATCTTTAGAGGGGAAGGGAAGGAGAGAGGGAGAGAAATATCAATGTATGGTTGCCTCTTGTGTGTCCCCTGCCGAGAACTGGCCTGCAACCCAGGCATGTGCCCTGACTGGGAATTGAACCGCGATACTCTGGTTCGCAGGCCCACGCTCAATCCATTGAGCTACACCAGCCAGGGCCAACTTTAAAACATCTGATGATTTTTTAAAGAATAACTTTCCACATCAAAAATATGATTCAAATTCAGTAAAATACTTTATGTATGAACTAGAATCTGTACTTCACCAAATGAAAATATTTCGCCTCTCATTTTGCACTGCTTCATTGTTTTAAATTTGAACACAAAACTTCAAGCAGTTACATTGAATGACAGAATCGAAATACGTCAAATTCTGTTTCTCTGCCTTTATAATCACAAACTCGAAATCATAATTATTTATTTGGAAGCTCCTGTGTGCACACAGCGGTACCTGATACCACAGAGGTCGGAGACGTGGCCCGTGCCTGCAGTGAGCTCCCAACCCGGCGGGCTGGGCGCCTGTGTTTCTGGGCGGCCACAGACCTGGGCATTCTCCAGGTTAACTTCCGTAGAGAATACAATGTCTATTAAAGGGCATACGATAAAAACACGCTCATATAAGCTTACTTATATAATTTTATGTTTTTTCTTTCTTTTTTTGAGATATAATTGACATATCACATTATATTGGTTTTAGGTGCACCACATAGTGATTTGATATTTGTATACTCAGTGAAATGACCACCACGATAAGTCTAGCTACCATCCATCACCATTAGTCTAGCTATCCATCCATAGCTACAGATTTTTTCTTGCGATGAGAACTACTCATCTTTAAGATCTACTGTCTTAGCAATTTTTAAATATACAACACAGTAGTGTTAACTATAGTCGCCGTGCTTTACAGTATATCCCCAGTACTTTATTTTGTACCTGGAAGTTTGTACCTTTTCACCACCTTCAGCCATTTCCCCCCACCCCCCGCCTCCCCCACTCCCCACCACCTCTGACAGCCATCTGTCTATTGTTCTGTGTATTTATAAGTTTAGTGTCTTATTTTGCTTCGTTTTAGATTCCACACATATATATGATCAAGTGGTATTTGTTTTTCCTCTAACTTATTTCATTTAGCAGTAAAATGCCCTCGAGGTCCATCCATGCTGTTACAAGTGACAAGATTTTCTTCTTTTTATGGATGAATAATATTCCATTGCATGCAAGTACCACATCTTCACCCATTCATCATCGATGGACACTCAAGTTGCTTGTGCGTCTTGGCAGGTGTAAATAATGCTGCAGTGAACTTGGGGATGCAGACATCTTTTCAAGTTAGTCTTTTCCTGCAGATAAATACCCAGAAACAGAATTATTGGGCCATATGGTAGTTCTCTCTCTTTTTTGAGGATTCTCCACCATTTTCCATAGTAACTATACCAATTCATATACTCAGCAACAGTGTACGAGAGTTCCCTTTTCTCCACATCCTCACCAACACTTGTTATTCTTGTCTTCTTTACGATAACCATTCTAATAGATGTGAAGTGACATCTCAAGTGGCTTTGAGTTGCATTTCCCTGACCATTGATTAGTGATGCTGAGCATCTTTTCATGTACCTGTTGGCCACCTATATGTCCTCTTTGGAAAAATATCTGTTCAGATCCTCTGCCCATTTGTTAATCAGATTTTTGTTGCTACTGAGTTGTATAAGTTCCTTGTAGCTCTTGAATATTAACCCCTTATCAAATATATGATTTGCAAATATTTTCTCCTACTCGATAGGTTTCCTTTTCATTTTGTTGATGCTTTCCTACTTTTTGTATATTAACAAAACAAAATAAACTCAACAATATCCACAGCAATTCTTTAGATTTTACACTGACAAAAGATTTTTTTAGAGAAGAATATTTTATCACACACATGACTTAAAATTTCTGGCCCATGGTAATAATAAAAAGCAGACCAACTTTTGGTTGGGTGTGTTATTTTTAAGCTCTCTATAGATATGTACTCCCTGTAGCAGTGCCTGGGGCAGATTTCTGCTCTTCTATTTCTTCATCTATTAACTCCACTTATTTTTTTGGGGGGGGCGGTATTGTTTTTATTTTATGTTCTTGTTGTTATTTTTTTTCTTTTTTTGTGTCGCAAAACAGTAGAATATGCCCCTGGAGACAAGAGACAAAATAATGCTAGTTTTATGAATTGTCTTTTCTTCAACAAATCCATAAACTGCACAGATTGGTGGAAAGGAACTTGATGAGAAGATTTTTTTTTTTTCATTTATTCAAAAGTACATATATTTTTACATTCAGTATATTTTGTATTAGTTTCAGGTGGACAGCATGGTGGTTAGAAAGTCATATACTTTACAATGTGTTTCCCTGACTAACTCCACTTTCTTTTTATTGATTTGAGAGAGAGAAAGAGAAACATGAATTTGTTGTTTCACTTACTTATGACTTCATTGGTTTGTTATTGTATGGGTCCTGACAGGGGGTCAAAGCCACAGCCTTGGCATATTGGGATGATGCTCTAACCAACTGAGCTACTTGTCCACTGTTGGGAACTGCTCTGCCTGGTTTCAGGAGTTGTAACTACCCCCCATGGCTAAGGCTGAGTGAGCAACCTCCAGAATGCGAGCCACGAGGAGACAAAGCTTGTCTCTGGTAGCAAACGCTGCCTCTGCTTCATCCCCCTGCCCCATAGTATGGTCGGATGGTCAGAGACAGGTGAGACTCCTCAGAGGAGGGGCAACCTAAGCCAGACACGATCACTTAGGAGGCCATCATGGAAGGACTGGGGGGGGGGCCGCAACAAAGAGGGAGTGATGGACCCTCGCCCCTCGGCTATTCTGACATAGCCTGCGTCCCCATGTCCTCTGGGAGAAGTGCTCCCTGGCTCTAATCCACTTCAACCCAAAAGCCTGTGATGGGAAAGGCAGTGCAGCCCTTTGCCAGCTAGAGCGGGATCCAAGGGGATCTGGCATAAGAAGGAATTCCTAACAATCCTGTGAAGCCTGCTTTGCTAAGAATGTTTTTAGTTAAATGATAAAGGCCCAAGCAGAAAAAGAGTTTGTTTTCCCAAAGTCTTATAGCCCTTTTGCTAATAGACCCTGACTCAGAAGAAGACCTAATGGTTCTTTGTATACTATGTACTGTTTACTGCCTGACAATGATTAATAAGTTGTACCTGAACTACTACGCAAAAAAACACACAAAACAATAAAAGCCTGTCTAGGCAAGGGTCAGAGCGCTTTCCCTTTGAGAGGGTGGCCAGGCCGTTCTGAGGCACTGCCCCCTCGAGGGAGTAACCGTGCCGTCTCTTTTCCTCCACAGGACTTGGTAGTCCGTGTGAATTTCTCATCCATGACGCCGTGGGCAGTATGAGATGGTTACGCGTCAGTCCACTTTTTATTTTTATTTTTTATGTACATCTATATTTATTTCTCTATCTGTAGCTATTGACACCCATGAGTTCACACTGATATTTCCTATTCCAACCCAATATAACAAGATTCATTCTATTTCTCTTTTAATATTGATCATTTTCTTCTCCAGTGGCGAGAAACCTGGCTCCCATTATCCTCGGCACATTTGTGTTATTTATTTAAATTTATATTTTTCATTGTATTTTTTCCATAATCATTTATCTTTCTTATACTCTCCTCCCCACTGCAATCACCCCCAAAAAGGACTCGTGCACATGGACGACAGTGTGGTGCAACTCCACTTTTTTAAATTCACATTTAATGAGGGCCTAATCCCTCTCACTCAGCTTGTGGTCACCTCCTCCAGGAAGTCTTTGCTGCCATCCCTCCACACCCATGCCCTTATTCCCGCGTGGTCCTTGGGTGAACCGTAGGAGTGAGTTGGAATTCATCCCCACATGGTCAGGAAAATTGTCCAAATGCAGCTTCTGGTGAAGAGGTGAAGCCTGGAGCTGGGGCCTGGGTTTGAACTCCATCCTTAACTCTGGTTCTGGGACTTTGGGATCTGTGAATTAATCTTCCTGATTCTCATTCTTTACCAGCAGCCAGCACCTGAAAGGATTAGTTTTGTGACTTACAAATAATCCATTTATTCCAGTAATCCCCCCAGGGCAAGGCAGGACAGGACAGAGCCAGCCCCGCCCTTCCGAGTTTTGATCTAGGGTCTGTTTTGCTGTGAACAGCTGCGACACCGGGCATCCTGGGGAAGGGGGTGACTCTAGGACCCTGCCTCCTGCTCCAACCTAAAACTACACCCCACTATCCACGGACTTTCCTCGAGAAACATGTGGGGGGCCTGGGAAGGACTCAAGGACAGGCATGTCCCCTGTGTTTCCCACCACACTCCCAGAACTGGGCTCCAGTCCTGGATCAGTGACCTGTACACCTACCCACTGCTCCCGAGGAGAGAGGAGGTCATGATAACCTCCGTCTGTAGCCAGTCAGTCAGAGCACAGGTAACAACCTGGGCTTACTACTGGCCTCTGGATCGAGGGCGGATGGCCAGGGAGTCTTGAACCCTAAACCTGTGGAATCTGACGCTGCCTCCACATTGATAGTGTCAGAATTGAGTTGAAATGTAGGACGACACCATCCATGCCTGCGTCTGAGAATTGCTCACTGGTGTAGCACAGCTTCCCCCCATCCCGCCCATACATACACATTCACAATGGAACTGGGTCCACAAACCTAAGAGTTTGATAAAATGGTCATGATAGATGGTTCTTAATGCCCTACCTCCTCATTCTCCCTCTGAAGGAGAAACTAGTCAATTTGGTAGAAATTATAAGGAGGTGCTGGAGGCCGTACCAGGTGCAACAGTGGCAGGGGAGTATGTGGTGTGTTAGAATGTTCACATCAACTATTCTCATCATGGGAAAATGAAAGGAAACCTTAAAAGTCAAGCTAAAATGTATGCTTGTACCATACACTGGTAAAATCAGAAAAAGAGACCTGCTCGTTTTTAAGGCAAAAATGTGACATCAGTCCAAGGATTAAAACTTGCTTAATTACATGAACAAGGGTTTTGTGTAAAATGGCTCATGAGCTAGTAGCGTCTATGAGAAAGGGTTTTTTGTTTTGTGTTGTTAAACCCATTTAAAGCATTAGCGGTTCAGCTGCTTTGTTTTCTGGGAGTTTGGGCAATATTGGATTTATGTGGGCTCTCGTTAGTCTCTGTAAACCAATCAGAACAAATCTACTTTAATTTGAGTCTTCATAATCTAATTTGTAATACCCTTAGGAGGAAGTAAAATATTCCACACTCGCACAGTGAGATTTAAGGCTTTTCTCATTTATAGGCTTACAGATGCCCAGAGTTTGCAGCTTCAGTTTTACAACTTTGGTCACGAGTCAGAGTGGACGCAGAACCACAAAAAACTCACCAGTACAGATCTCAAAGGGCTCTTCTCCTCTCCACCAGGCACAAGATATTTTAAGTGATTTGGTTTCACCCATCAACAATCAGACAAAAAGAACTAAGAAATCAGATTCTACATCACCTCTCACCGAGATCCCATCATCCACCCAGCAGACGGCCCTCGTGGTCAAACCACAGCCCTACCCCTCCCCCTGAGGAAAACCCATTGGCCTGCATACATTGGCCTCTTGTGAATACAGACAGGCCTGGGGGTCTGCTATCCTCTTGCAAAGGAGGATTTTCCACCTCCCAAGCAGGGCAAAACCCATTTCTTTCATATGACGTCGTTATTCCCTGTGTGTCTCCTTTACTTTTGCACAGAACATTTCACTTCTCCCGGACCAAGCAAATCTCTAACACCAGCTGGGTGTCCTGCCATTTAACTCAATTCTGACCCTATCTACTAGCAACAGCATCAGATTCCACAGGAGGAGGGCTCAGCCTCACACGACTGCCGCCCACCACCTCAGATCCAAACTGCAAGGCCAGGTTGTCACCTGTGTTCTGAGCTCCCCGCTATAGACAGGAGGTTCCAACAACCCCCTCCTGGAGTCTGTGGCTCGCAGAACTCAGTGAAACATTTTACTTACTAGATTACTGGTTTATTATAAAAGGATACGGCTCAGGAACAGCCAGATGCAAAAGACTTCTAGGGCAAGGCATAGGCAAGGGGCCGGAGATTCCAGTCTCTCAGTGTACCACTCTCCCGAATCCTCACGTGTCTGCCAGCCTGGGAGCTCTCTGAACCCTGTCGCTCCCAGTTTTCATGGAGGCTACATTACATAGGTATGATTGATGAACGCATTGGTCATTGGTGATTGATCCACCCTCCAGCCCCCCTTCTTCCTCTGGATGTTTGGGGGATGGGACTGAAAGTTCCAACCTCCTAATCTTCTGGTTGGTTCTCTGGGCAACCGGCCTCTATCCTTAGATGGAATCCAAAATCACCTAACACAACAAAGGACACCTTTCCCACCTCCTCACTTAGGAAATCCCAAGAGTTTTTGGTGCTCTGTGTTAGAAGCCTGGATAAAGACCAAATATGTATTTCTTACAGAAATTGTAAGGAATGCTATTCCCTACAATACCACAATAGGGACCCGGCAGGTCCCACTGTCTTCCATGGTGGCCCACTGGCCTACAGGCTACTCCAAATCACAGGAATACAGGCTGCCCCACTGTAGCAGCCACTTGGTACCCTGCCAGCTCTCTCTAGTTTCCTTATCTCCTGCTCAGCCAATCACAGAAAACCAGCCAAATCCAATGCACAAGCAGCATGGGCAGGCCTGATGGTCTCCCTGGGACTTCCTCCGACATCTGTACCAGTGATTCTCTTAAACCACCCCTCTCAGGGCGGAGTATGAAATATCCTCCTCCCCCCTCACATGAAGATGAAAGTATGGCTCTTCTCCCTAGCCCAGAGACTCAACGTCTGGAACTCCCACTGCCCTCTCTTTCCTTTTCTTCTGCTTACGTGGAGGTGGTGAGTTTGGGATGATCATTAGGGTTAGAAAAACTAGTGGGTTAACTCAAGCACCCCAGCTTTGTGGAGAGGAGTTTGGGTTTTTTTGTTTTTAGAATCTGGAGGACTTGATGCTGCTTTGTCCTCAACTTTGGTCCTAGTGGGCCCTCCGGAACAGCAGGAGAAGTCCCTCTCAACATGCTTTTAAAACCATTGTCGCTGCATTGTTCTCTCCTCCAGGTATAGGTGTGAGTGGTTTCTCCCAGTGCGAACGGAGGACTATTCAGAACAAGGAGCGTTCTCATGAGGTACATTCATGGGTGGTCACTAAGATGACTCCATTTGAGTGTGCTCCTTGCGTAAATTGAGTTATGAAATCATCTCAGAGAGCAATTTTTAACCAGCATGCCACAGAACTTTTAAAACATGCAATACGTGATTGCTTAGTGAGGGGCACTGACCTCTTTTCTCTTAGATTGTCAAGTTAAAAAAAATAACAGCCCTAGCTGGTGTGGCTTAGTGGATTGAGTGCTGATCTGCAAATCAAAGGGTCGCTGGTTCAATTCCCAGTCAGGGCACAAACCTGGGTTGCAGGCCAGGTCCCCAGCTGGGGGCACCTGAGAGGCAACCACACATTGATGTCTTTCTCCCTCTCTTTCTCCCTCCCATCCCCTCTCTCTAAAAAAAAATTAAATCTTAAAAAAATAACAGCCAACACAATAGCCATCCAACATGAATGAATCAAAATTATACCTATATTTTTAACAAGTCAGCAAAAAAATATTTCGGCGTGCTGCAGAATTGTAGTGAGTAATTATGTGTGCCATGAGATGAAAAAGACTGAAAATCACTGTTCTGGGAGAATGTCTCCAAATGCTCGTAGCCTGAGGCAGCCTCCCAACATTAAGGGCACTTCTTACAGCCCTTTTACACTTCTTGAAGGAGACGCTGACAGCAGACTAACACTTCCAAGGAAAGTGGCGGTCTGTGTGGGAAGGGTCCCAGGAGCTGGCTGGACCACTTGGACAGTGGGTAGGTATGGACCCCCTGTCCAAACTCATACTTTTCCATTGGCTTGCCCCTGCACTATGCCGCACTGTCTTAATTGCGATAGGTTTGTACTAAATGCTACTCCCGGACAGTGTCCTGGTAGGTGGGACTAGAGTCTCAAGGCCTGGGCCATTCTTACTAAATGCAGTTCTTGCTAAATGTGAACATGCAGCCCAGTATTTTGCAGACCAGCTATAAACAGGATGAACTTGACAATAACTCAACCTGATAAAATGCAGCCAACTGCATGGAAGAAACAATGTGACCAAACAGTGTATATAAGCAATGGCCAAGCCTCCCTTCTGGGAGACAGAGCTGTGGATATGAATCCCCTGTCTCCTTCACTAGCTGTAGGAAATAAAACTACTTCGTGATAATCACATCTCTTCTTGAGTAGAACCCCCAAACAGTGACCCCCTTGAGTGTGTAACAGTCCTTCTGCCTTGCTTTTCTCAGGAGGTAATTGGTCAGTCTTATCCCTTTACATTTCCACAAATATTTTACAGTATTCTTGTCATACTAAAATTTTCTTTAGGATTGCATTGAATCCATTTGGAGAACCTGACACATTTAAAATATTGACTCTTCCAATTCATAAACATATCTCTTTCCATCTATTTAGATCTTCTGTAATATCTTTCATTAGTTTTATAATTTTCCATAAAAGGGTCTTGCACATCTTTTGGTAGACTTATTCCTAGGACTCCATTTTTTCGTGATGTTGTGAATTTTCAAAAATTTAGATTTGTTTTTTTACAGGGACGAATATGACTGATACTAATTTTATATCTAGAAGCTGTGCTAAATTATAGTTATGTAACTTAGATTATAGCCATATCTCATTTTACTAGTGCTTCACTTTATTGCACTTCACAGATATTGTCTTATTCTAAGAATTTTATTTCTTTTTAGGAAGAGGGAAAGGAAGAGAGAAAGAAAGGGAGAGAAACATTGATGTGCAAGAAAAACATCAATCAGTTGCCTCTCAGACACCCCAACCGGTGCGAGGCCTGTCACCCAGGCATGCGTGTGCCCTGCCCGGGAATCTAACCAGTGATCTTTCACTTTGCAGAATGCCACCAACCAGTCAGGGCTTTAAGCTTTTGAAATACATATAATTATAGCATTTAAAATTAATGCTGATCTTGTGTCTTTATTTCCAATCCTATACCTTTTGTTTAATTCTTTTCCTTGTTATAGATTGTAGGCTGTGACCTCAAGGACAACATTGAATAGTGCTGACTATAGTAGGGCTCCATGTCTTATTCCAACCTCAGGAGGAGAATTCAGCTTTTGAGCATAAAGGGCGATTTTAGCTTGTCTTTATTGGCTGGCATTTTAGTTTGGGGGGTAATTTTTTTAAAAGACTGATTATTAATAATTTCTAGTGTGAACCTGGAAAAAGAAAATACCTACTAAGAAGGGTTACTGGTGGCTAACTGGACTTAAACTAAAAAATCAAAGAAAAAACAAGCAAACAAAACTTAGCAGTCATTTCTTCACAATATTGCTTATGCAAACTGCACTTTAGGGAGAAGTCTGCACAGAACTGCCTGCCTCTGCACTGTGTCCCTGCCTGCTGAGCCAGCCCTTATAAAAGAGTTCCTAGAATCCTAATTTAGGACTGAGGCTTTCCCGGTCCAATTGGACTTGTGCAACTCTAACCAATCAGAGAAGCTCTGCTTTGACCAATCAGCACAGTGTTTTTTGAACCAATCAAACTACAAGTATAAGAAGACTTCATTTGCATAAGGACAGACCAGTCAGAGGCCAGGGGTGGGGACTTCTGTCCATCTAATACAGCTCCCCCATTGGCTCTCGGGGTATACTTTCCTTTTCCACCTGGGACTGTGGTTCTGGGATCTGAGAAGGGTGGGCTGGTATGGAGCAGAGCGTACTGGTGCAGCTAACCAGACTGGCAATGAACGGAGTGGAGGAGACCATTAAGGAGCTATCAAGCTGGAGAGGTGCCTAGCTCCAGGGCTGCCTCACAGCTGGGCTTTATTTCAATTTAGTCCAGCTGTTCTATAGCCTGGCAGCCGTGCTTCACCGCACCCCCAGCTGGGGGATTCCTGCTGGCGTGGAGTTGGTGCCAGCCACTGTTGGTTGATAAAGCGACCACCATGGCTTTTTCCCTCTCATTAAAAAAACTTTTTTTCAAGTGCATAGTGTGTCCTTAGTCTAAGTAAATAGACAACTTTTGAAAGCCAAGTCGTAACAGGCTGCTTAGTTTGAATTAGCAGCAACCCTGACCTCCTTCTTTCACCCAACAAGCACACCCAACCTCTCTGTTCTGGAGCCATTGAAACAGTCCGAATCTCGCCAGCACTTTAAACACTTCGTGTATCAAAAGCTTTGGGTCTGAAGAGATAAACAAAATGTGGTTTGTACATACAATGGAGTATTATTCAGGCTTAAAAAGGAAGGAAAAGGGGGTGGGGGAGTAGCATGAAGGTGGTGAAAAGGCACAGACGTCTGGTTATAAGATGCATGAGTACCGGAAATGCCATGTACAACACAGCAACTATAGGTGACGCTGCCGTGTGGTTACTCGGAAAGCTGCTGAGAGAGTACATTCTAAAAGTTCTCATCACAAAGGGAAAAACAAATTGTGACTTTGGGTCAGTGGATGATAACTCACTGTGGCAGTCATTTTCCGGAATGTGATGCCGAGTCCCACGGCTCCCCTGCAGCTCACGCAGTGGCTATGTTGGTTTTATCTAATGAGCCTGAGAATTAAATTTAAAGAGAAAGTGACGCCATGACATGAGTGAACCTCGAAGACATGCTAAGTGAAAGAAATCAGTCACAAAAAGACAAACACTGTATGATTCCGTATCTATAAAGATCCAGGGTAGTCAAATTCATAGAGACAGAGTAGAAGGGCTGCCGTGGGCTGGTGGGAAGGGGGATGAGGGATTGTTTAATGGGTACGGAGTTTCAGATCGGCCAGATGAGGAAGTTCTGGAGTGGCTGCACGACAATGATGCAACATAACACTCCGGAACTGTGCACTTAATGGTTAAGATGAGTTAAAAAGAAACAAGCCCCGAAATGAGTCACTTTCACTAAGCCCCACCAAGACTTGATATTGAACGGAAATGCAGTTTTAGCCTCTCCCAGGAATGGAATTTTAAACCAATCAGTCTTTTAACATCTTTGCCCCACCCTCTTTCTGCCCATAAAAAACCTTCCACTATGTATGACCCTCAGAGCACCTTTCCATTTGCTAACTGGGATGCTCACTGATTCATAAATCATTGAATAAAGCCAATAAAATTTTTTAATTTACTCAGTTGAAATTTTGTTCTTTAACAGATGGAAAATTTTATGTTTTACCACAAATGAACAAAGCCCGACTTAGAGTCTGTAGCTATATCAGTGCTTCTGGCTGTCAGAGAACAAACTGGGGGTTTAGGGGTCTCGTTTGTTTGTTTCCTTTGTGGTATCATCAGTATGTTTTTTAAAAACACTAAATCCATTTTTAAATCATGACAATTGCACTCACAGTATAACAACACCTAGCTGTACAACAACGCAGAAAATCCTTAGTGGTAGGAGTTCACTACCGAGGATGAGGGTTTGAGCTCTGGGCTGAGTGCACGCTTTGTCGGATTCTCTGGGGGCAGTCAGAGCTGTGTTTCTCTAAGGGATGAACGAGGAGATTGTGATCCATCTTCAATCCCCTGTCCTGCTGGTGTGCACACCTCGGCTACTGCAGCCTGGACCGCCCCTCTACATTTCAGGTGAAATCCTGAAGGCTCAGAGTGTCCCCCAATGTAGTAGTCTGGTTTCCTACTTTGTCATCCCGATACCCACCATAACCTCCTTTTCCCTATTCGCTAGTGTCATCCCAGACTGCAAATGTGAATGAGGATTTGCCTGCCTCTTTAGACTGCTGCTGATACCGCTGCACCGTTCTTTTGCTTATATTACCCAGAAGAAATAAAGGGCCCATCAATGACACCACCAGCCAGATCTGTGACCACCAGGTCGAGTGTCTAATATTCCTCTTACACTTTCTCCAGTTCTCTATTAACGAACAGCTTCTAGATCTTAGTGCTTTGGAGCAACAGGATTCATTCGTGCACAGGTTAAATTTTTGGCTGCAGTATTCACTTCTTCGAGAACCTAGGCAGGTAAAGCAGCCCTTCTACAGGCTGCACTACTCAAGTCACAGAGGGGGGACCACACGACGACTTCTAAAGCTTCTGCTCAAAGGCAGCAGGAGTCACTTTCACTCACATTTTATTGACTACAGCAAATCTTGACCAAGCCCAATGCCCACAGAGAGTAGAAGCATAATCCTCTCACAGGATGGGGCCACAGACAATGGAAAGCAATGACATAGTCTACTAATGTCATGTGTAAGGTTTTTGTGTCTACATTTCTGGGTGAGATTGGCTTATAATTTTCCTTCCTCAAAGTAGGCGTGAGTGCACCTGTGTTTCAATACGTCTTTATTTACAAAAACACTTGCCCAGCCCATAGGACTCAAGTTGCTGATCCTTCTACATTTTAATTTGGAATGTGAAGAGATTCAGACTTAGGCAGACACTATTACCCTGGGCAACCAGAAGTCCCTGTTGATTTCCAGGGATCCTTCATATAGGCCAAAACGAAATACCAGCCTCTTTAAGGTGGACACAGCCAAGCACCACCCATGTGCCCCTCAGCAAGAGCTTGTTTTCCAGCTGCAGGGAGTGCTTTAGGCAGACCGTCTCCAGCTGTCAGGCTATTTCAGGATCTGCCACATCTGCAGAGAGCAGCCTGCCCAAGGTCATATACACTTACCAGTGCTGATGGGGGTGGGGGAGGGGGGTGGCTACAGGACCTTAAGGCCTAGTTGTTTTGAATAATTTGAATAATTTTGAATACCATTGAATAATTTGATGGCAAACGCCCGCTCCGGCTCTGCAGGACCTGCAGCTCCGTTCCAGTTCTTTCTCTGCCCAGTCATGCTTCCTCCCCGCTCCTTTCATAGGTATAGTTCTCTGGTAAACTTGCACTTCAGATGCTGTCTCAGCATCTGCTTCTGGCAAGTTCATCTGTGATGTGGATTGCAAATATCTTCTTCTGTGACTGAGGACTGAGTATGCTACGTATGCCCCAATCCCTGCCTTATTGCCATCGTTCATTCCTTTCGGTTATTCTCTTCCTTCCTTGGGGATTTGATACCTGGTTTGCTGCCACTTTCCGCAGCACTACTACTGTGATGATAATACCTGGTACTTTCACTACACAGAGATGTTCCTTCTTTTTTTTTTAATTTAAAAAAATTGTATTTATTTAGAATGTCAACAGAAACTTCTAGCATAGGTAGACACACTGTGCCTCCTCGCACAACCAAAAGGACAACAATTTAAAAATTGTTGGGTCCCAACAAATTTAAAAACAAAAAACAACCAGAACTGACAGAAAACTGAACTGTGTGGAAGTCTGACAACCAAGGAGTTAAAGTATATACATTCATCCAGACGGGTGGGAGGGGTGGAGATGGGCAGCTGGGTGGAGAGGACTTGAGGCAAGGCGGTGGCTGGAGGACCAGGGCGGGCAGGGTAGCAGCAGAGACCCAGTGAGGCGGCAGATAGTGGAGCGGGGTGTACAAGGCTGCAGCTGGCTGGCAAGGCAGCAGTGGGTGGACCAGGCTGACTGGCCACGCTGAGGATTGCGGACTGGGCAGTCCTCCATTAGCATTCAGATAAACCGGGAGGAACAACTGGGGAGTGAAACAGACTGCGCAACCCAGGGCTCCTGCACAGAGAAATAAAGCCTCCAACCAGTAGTTGAAAACTGTGGGGGTTGAGGTGGCAGTGGGAGAAACTCCCAGCCTCAGGAGAGGTTGTTGGAGAGACCCACAGGGTCCTAGAACATGCACAAACCCCCCCACCCGAGAGCCAGCACCAGAAGGGCCCAGTTTGCCTGGGGGAAGTAGGGGAAGGGACTGAAATCTGGCAAAGAGTGGAGCAAGATCCACTGTTCCCTCTTGGACCCCTCCCCCACATACAGCATCACAACCCAGCCACGTGGGTTACCCCACCCTGGTGAACACCTAAGGCTCCAGCCTTCACTATGTAACAAGCATGTCAAGACAAAAAAAAAATGGCCCAAATGAAAGAACAGATCAAAGCTCCAGAAAAAATACAAATAAGTGACCAAGAGATAGCCAACCTATCAGATGCACAGTTCAAAACACTGGTGATCAGGATGCTCATAGAACTGGTTGATCCTGGTCGCAAATTAGAGGAACAAATGAAGGCTAAACTAACTGAAATGAAGGAAAATGCACAGGGAACCCATAGTGATGGGAAGGAAACTGGGACTCAAATCAATAGAGTGGACCAGAAGAAAAAAAAGAAACAACCAAACAGAAAAGAAAGAAGAAACAAGAATTTTAAAAAATGAAGAGACGCTTAGGAACCTCCAGGACATCTTTAACATTCCAACATCTGAATTATAGGGGTACCAGAAGGAGAAGAGGAAGAGCAACAAGTGGAAAATTTATTTGAACAAATAATAAAGGAGAATTTCCCCAATCTGGCAAAGGAAATAGACTTCCAGGAAGTCCAGGAAGCTCAGAGAATCCCAAAGAAGTTGGACCCAAGAAGGAACACACCAAGGCACATCATCATTACATTACCCAAGATTAAAATGAAGGAGAGAATCCTAGAAGCAGCAAGACATAAGGGGACAGTCACCTACGAAGGAGTTCCCATCAGACTGTCAGCTGATTTCTCAAAAGAGACCTTACAGGCAAGAAGGGGCTGGAAAGAAGTATTCCAAGTCATGAAAGTCAAGGACCTACATCCAAGATTGCTTTATTTAGCAAAGTTTTCATTTAGAATGGAAGGGCAGATAAAGTGCTTCTCAATAAGGTCAAGTCAAAGGAGCTCATCATCACCAAACCCTTATTATATAAAATGTTAAAGGTACTTACTTAAGAAAAAGAAGATAAAAAATATGAACAGTAAAGTGACAATAAACTCACAGTTATTAACAACCACACCTAAAACAAAAACAACTAGAACAGAAAGAGAAGCACAGAAATGGAGATCACATGAAGGGTTAACAACAGGGGAGTGGGAGGGGTAGAGAGGAGAAAAGATACAGAGAGTAAGTAGCATAGATGGTAGGTAGAGTATAAAAAGGGGGAGGGTGAGACTAGTATAGGAAATGTAGAAACCAAGAACTTATATGTATGACCCATGGACATGAACTAAAGCAGGAGGGAATGTGGGTAGGCAGGGGGGCAGGGTGGAGAGGGATAAAGGGGAGGGGGGAAATGGGACAACTGTAATAGCACAATCAATAAAATATACATTTTTTTAAAAAGAATGTCAACAAAACAGCTGCAACTTTCTCTCTCTCTTTTTTTTTTTTTGCAATTACAGAGCAGTTAACAGAACAATTATTTCGTATAAGCTGCATCACAGACAACTGAAGATGAAAAACTACCACCCCACATGTAAATACCTAGTTTGTGTTATGCACCAGCAAGAACCTGCTTTAAATTTCCATGTAGATGTACAGCCGCCACACTGTACCAGGCGAGGTGAGTAGCAATGGAAAGGACCACCGGACAGGGCTAAAGACACATTCAGTAGTGTGTGAACTATAAAAATAGATACTGTACAGTTTTAAAAAGATCATGCACAGCTTTACATTTCAATGCTTTTCTTTAAAAGGAGTGACTTGTGTACAGCAGTTGGGGAGATTTGATGCTTTATAAACAAGAAAAAACCTGCTAGGACCAAGTTTTCATCTCCCCCTCTTCCTCTTCTTTTTCTTTCTTTTTTAAAAATTATTTTTTTATTGTTGTTCAAGTACAGTTGTCTGCACTCTCCCCCCACCACTCCTCCCACCCCAGCCATCCCACCTCCCTCCCCTCGATCCCACCCCCCTTGGTTTTGTCCATGTGTCCTTTGTAGTTGTTCCTGAAAACCCTGCCTGCAGCCCTGTGACCTCGACATCTCTGCCAGCTTCTTCACAGCATCACCGATGGGCAGGCTGGACGCTCTCCTTTGATTGTGGGGTAATAACCAGAACAAACCAAGAAAAAGGCTAAGAAAGGCCTGTTGGGTGCATCGGGGTCCTTCAACTTCTTCTTTGTCTCCCCTTTAGAAGGGAATAGTTTTCATTTCTCTTTCCTAACGGGCCTTGTCTGTCTTTGCCATGGCTGCACATTTTTTTTTTAGATTTCATCTTTATCATATTTTTTCCATTACCATTCAGTCCCTGGACACCCGCCTCCCCCCAGCAATCGCAGCCCTATTGTCCGTGTCCACACACATCTTCCTTTCTCTTCAGCAGGCAAGGCCCTCCAGCTCTCTGAGCGCTTCTCAGAAGACTCAGAGAAGTTGCCTGAAGCTTCTGGGTGCTTCTTCTTGTGCACCTCCCAGCAAGTTTGCACAAAGAAAGCACTGAGGACATTCTGCCTCTTGGCGTCTTAGGATCTCCTTTGCCCGTGTTTAATTATTTTTCCTCACTGAGCATAGAGTTGCTTGGGGCCTGTCTGGCTTGCACTTGCCCCTGTACTGTCTCTATGGGGCTCCATGTCCTGCAGTGGCTGGGAGGGCGGGAGCCAAACACAGAGGTTCCTGCTCATGCTCTGGCCCCTGAATTCCTTGGCATCCTCTTCCCTAGTGGTCTTTTCATCCATCTGACCTCAGCCATTCACTCCTAAGGGCATACTCTTGATTTCATCATTACAAATGATCGCAACCCCTTTTAATGTCAATTTCATACACTCTACTCTCCAATCAGTTCCTCCTACATTCCCACTTCACACCTCCTGTGGATAATACTGCAAGCCCAGCGATCCTTTGCTCACCATTACCTACAATCCATTAATATTAGGGGTCCCGGGCCCCCTCATGTACTTCCTTTCTTCCTATTATGGACTGAATTGTGTCCCTCCAAACTCCATTTGTCGAAACCCTGTTTGCAATGTGACAGTATTTGGAGATGGAGACTTTAAGAGGATAATAAGATTAAATGAGGTCATAAGGGTGGGGTCCTTATCTGACTAGTTTGGCATTCTGAAAAGAAGAGGAAGACAGACATTATGCTAAGTGAAGTAGGTCAGCCAGGGAAAGACAAATACCACATACCAGTAATCTCACTTGTATGTGAGATTTTGTAAATTTTGTAAATTTACAAAACAGCGACAAGCAAGCGAAGCAGCAAGGTCACAGAAACAGGGAATAAAGACTGGTGGTTGCCAGGGGCGGGGGGTGGGGGGCAAAATGGATGCACGGGGTCAGAAGATACAAACTTCTGGTTAAAATAAATGTCATGGGATATAATGAACAGCATGATGACTATAGATAATAATACTATAGTGTATATTTGAAAAATTGCTAAGATAGCAGATCTTAAAAGTTCTTATAAGAAAAAAATTATAACTGTATGTGGTGAAGGAGATTAACTAGGCTTATTGTGGTGATCATTTTGCAATGATGACCACAATACAAACGTGGAGTTGCTATGTCATACACCTGAAACTACATGTTATATGTCTATTACACCTCAAAACGAGGGAAGGAAGAGACACCAGATCTCTCTCTCTGTGTCTCCACACACGTAGGAGAGGCCACATGAGGACACAGTGAGGAGGCCATTGTCTGCAAGCTGGAAGAGAACCTTGACCAGAAATCAACCCTGTTGGCACTTTGATCTTGGACTTCCACCTTCCAGAACTTGGAGAAAATAAAAGTTTGTTGTTTAAGTCACCCAACCTCTGGTATTTTGTTATGGGAACCCCAGTCGACCGATACACTTTCTTACCCAGTTCTACTGTAATCCACCATTGCAAACGCCCTCAACAACCTTGGCCAGGTCACTCGGTTGGTAAAACCCAGACCTTGTTGACACCCAGTTCTCCCAGCTACTCCACGTTGGCATCAGCACTGCCAGGTATGGCTGAAGAAGAGCAGCCATGTTGACCAGACTACTTAAAATTCATGACATTTATCTCCAGTGGGCACTTAACTTCCAAGCAATTATTCTACATTTTTCTAGTCCATTAACTCTCTTAGTTAATTATTTCACATCTTTTTCTCCCTTTTCACACAGGTTCCATCCTAACTCCCTGCTGATGACCTTGCTTCTTATTTCACTAATAGGTGCCACTAGGAGAGAATTTCCACAGCTCCCACTATCAATTCCACCTCGTGCACTCTGCCTCCTCTCCCAGGTTGCCTGTGCCCTCATTTTGCTCCTGCCATTTCTCTAACTTTCCCATGGCATGGATACTCCTTCCCTAGTAGGTAATTGCCATCAGCTTTAAGAGATGCTATATTATATCCCAACGCCCCTTCCCCTCCTCGCTCCAGAAAACAATAAAGCAAAGACTTCCCTCTACCCTATTTCCCCTTCCAGCTATTGTACTATTTCTCTGTTTTAAAGCAAAAATCTCTCAAAATAATAGCCTATGCTCACTGTCTCCAATTTCTCTCCGTCTGTTCCCCTCTGAAGCCACTTCAGCTGGGTTTTCGCCCTTATCGCTCCTCCAGAGCTGGCCCGCTCTCTGTCCTAATCTTACTCATCAGCAGCATCTGATACCGTTGGTCACCTTATTCTTCTTGAACACATTTTGTTCGCTTGGTTTCCAGAACAACATAGTCTCCGTTTATCTTTTTTCTTTTTTTTTTTAGAAAGAGGAGAGGGGAGAGAGAGAGAGACAGAGATTTGTTGTTCCACCTATTTATCCTTTCATTGGTTGATTCCTGTATATACCCTGACTGTGGATTGAACCCACAACCTCGTCATATCAGGATGATGCTCTAATCCAAGTGTTCCCAACCTCCAGGCAATGAACCAGTACCAGCCCAGGCCTGTTAGGAACCAGGCTGCACAACAGGAGGTGAACTTGAATGTAAACACTTGAATCATCCTGAAACCATTCACCTCCCCCCCATACCCCAGCTACCGCCCCCCCCCCCCCCGGAAGAATTGTCCTTTAGGAAACCAGTCCCTGGTGCCAAAAAGGTTGGGGACCACTGTAACCAGCTGAGCTGTTCTGTTTATCTTTCTACCTCAGTAGAGCTTTGACTGGTTCTTCCTCACTTCCCACACTTCTAATAACAGGAATGCACCAGACCGTTCCTCTTTTTTTAAATAGAACTTAGCCGTACAGAACTTACAAACGATCTTGGAATGCTGTTCCCTCACATATCTGCTTGGCTTGCTTTCACTTTCTTCTGGCTTGATTCAAAGGTCCCCTTCCCAGGGGAACCTTGCCCTGGCCACAGTATCTAAAACGTCAGCCCCCCTACCACCCTTCACACACATACCTCCTATCCCTTTCCTTTGCTTTCCTTTTCTCACTAGCAATAAGCACTACCCAACATAATATTTACTTTTTATTTCTGCATCTTGTTTGTTACCTGTCCTTCCGATTGGGATGTGAGCTTCATGAAGGAAGAGATGTTTGCCTTCTATAGTCACTCCTTTATCCCCAGCATCTTGAAACAGTGCCTGGCATATAGCAGGTGCTCAATAAATACTCATTGACTGTTTGAACAGTTACACCAACTTGTCCATAAATACATGTAGCTCATCTTCCACCACAAGGACATTTGTAAAGTTTTTGGCTATTTCTATCACACAAAGAATGTTGTTCATTTGATTATGACTTGGTAATTCATGCATGTTTTTAAATTTTACTTACTTATTTTTAGAGAGAGGGGAAGGGAGGAAGAAACAGAAGCATCATCAGTTGCCTCTCGCACATCCCCAGCTGGGGACCTGGCCCACAACCCAGGCATGTGCTCTGACTGGCAATCAAACTGGTGAACTTTCGGGTCGTCGGCTGGCGCTCAGTCCCCTGAGCCTCACCAGCCATGGTTCAGGTATGTTTTTAGAACAGAGACACACTCGGCAATGAGCAAAGGCTTACGTGGTTACCGCTAACCAAAGACTCCTAAAGAGCTTGACTCTCAGATTTGGGCAACTTTATCCTTCCATGGTGATCGGGGCCCTCAGTTCTCAGGTCAAATGGTAAAGAAAGTCTGTAAAGCCTTACTGACACTGATGTTTTCACTGCTCACACCACCTGCTATTAGCTCAGGATGGTAGAAAGCCAAAAATGAGATTTCAAAAGGTAAATTGGCCAAACGTGGAGAGCAAAGTGGCCAGGTGTCTTGTACATAACTCTCAAGACCATGAGCTGTACAGCCAACAGAAACACTGGATAGGCTCATGAAACCTTCTGCTATATTTCCAGGGGCCATCCACTAGGAAAATATTTATGTATTAAATAGCATTTTACTGCCCTGACTGGCGTGGCTCAGTGGATTGAGTGCTAGCCTGCAAACCAAAGGTCGCTGGTCCGATTCCCAGTTTAGGGCACATGCCTAGGTTGCAGGCCAGGTCCCCAGTAGGGGGCGCATGAGAGGCAACCACACATGAATATTTCTCTCCCTCTCTTTCTCCCTCCCCTCCCCTCTCTAAAAATAAATAAATACGATCTTAAATAAATAAATAACTGGCACTTTTGCTACACTATTAAAAATCATCACTGAAGTGTGTCAAAACTTTCTATCCACAGGAACAAGAAGCCTACACAGTCGCCCCAGAAAAACTGAGTTATAACCTACAAACTGGAGATTGAATACACGGTATGATTCGTTGGAGAATGGAAGCGGCCCCTGAACTTCACTGGAGGGGACCACCCCAGATTGCACTGCCCCCACGTGTGCTGGTCCAAACTTCCCACTTCAACAAGACATCTGCAGCTTCTTATATGTATTTCATGGACTGTTGTTGAGAACAGCTTGGTGGATATTTTATATTGGCTCATTGTTTGCTCTGTGGATGCCAGCGGACGCTTATCCTACCACTGGAATGGGGGAGGAGGCCAGTCTGTGAGCAATGTAAGAGGTTACAACTTTAAAGGGAATTTTTCTTTAACGCAAGAAAAAAAATACTTTTAAAAATTAGTGATTTTTTTTCCTACTGGCCACAAAAAAACCTTACTCAGTTCTTACTCCAAAAATGTATAGACACTGTGAGGGTGCTTGTACCCTGCCCTCTGGCGAAGAGACCAAATGACAAGGTCAACCCCACCAGGCGGTCACCGCGGCAGCTCCCAGTGTTGGGTCAGTTCCCACGGGACACCGTGATACCAGTGTCCCTCCTCCAGAAGGACTTTGAAGCCTGAGGACTCGAAAAAGTTGTTTCTGATTGCTGCTGGAACAGGCCCAACAAAACCTTCCAAATGCACCCTGTCCTCAGTGTAATTTCCAATGCTTCCATACTCTTTCCACAAATAGCCTTCACCATTAAAGGATTTTAATGTTTCATTCAAAATGGATTAGTTCCTGTGGCCAGTAGCCAATGTAATTATAATGAATGTTGTATTAATTCTTATGATATTTCCCTGAGTTCAATACATCACTGTATCTTAATCTTCCGCTATTCAGCTGCTCAATTGCCCAACTGGACTGTTGGTGATCATTTATGGGGACTTATTTCATCCATGGTACATGAGCTCACTTTTGGCACCCAAAGAACTGGTCTGGCGTATGTGATTATGGGGATATTATCCCAGCTATGCACCACTTCTAGTCTCTCCCTTAAGCAAAATTATAGAGTCTCGGAGAAATAACTGAGACGGAAACGCTTCGGACATTAACTTTCCCAATACACAGTACTGCCACATCCGGTTAGAAAAATCCTCCAACGTTTTAGAATAGGTGGTGTCGCATGCAGTGACGCGCTGGCAGACGTTACAACAGAAAGACTTCTGCCCCCAGCAGACTGGCTCGCTAGATAGTTCGAAAATCCCTCCTGACTAAAGACATATCACCACTGAATACAGTTTAACAAATACACGTGCACACTCTCTGACACTGCGGAAAAATCTCCAGGGCGCTCAAACGGGTCCAAAGAGGTGAAATTAATAGTGTGCCCCTGTGGACGCCAGGCTGCCATGGTGATACTGCCAAAACCAGGAACCCAGGGTCTGGGGGTAAATAGACATCGTAGGAAATAGGAGGCAAGTCTCGGGCCTGTACAAATCAGCCTGATGAGAAAATCCTAGCTGTCTCTGTTGTGACTTTGAGTGACAATAGCAATAACAATAGTCTCCCTGGGGAGGTTTTAACCATGAACCTACCCTCTCAGGAGTCAAACGTATTTAACCTTCATCTAACAGGTTTTTAAGCCAAATATTAGCAAAAAAATAAAAAAAAGAAAATTTACCACATGAGGAAATAAATCACCATAAGATAGACTCCGCAGAAACAGCACCGACAAAACAGATTTAGTTTAACCTTTTCAAAAGCAATTAGTGTGACTCATCATAGATTAAAGAAGAAAATACAGCATAAACTCATTAAAAGTAGACAAAACATGTTCCATAAAAATGTAATGTGATTGTGAAAAAATTTAAAGGGTGGAAGGATTTCTTTACCAGATGCCAAGACTTATTGTAAAATATGGTAATTAAGACATGAAGGCATTAGTGCAGGCACAGACAAACAGCAAATGTGACCAAATACTCAGGCGCTTATGGAGTGTTGATAGACAGCAGAGCTGTCCCTGCAGAGCAATGGGGTGGAAGTCCTTCCGCTAAGCAGTGCTGAGACAACTGGCCACCTGCATGGAAAAAATGAAGCCGGACTCCTATCTCACACCATATGCAAAATCATTTCCAGGTAGATGACCTATTCAGGGCGCTATGGGGCCAAAGAAACCACTCCAGTAATTTGAACTTGGAAAATTTAACATGAAAAATTACGAACTAGTTCCAGGGGATTAACTACTTTTAAAGAAGGAGTACAGAACTTCAAACAATATGGGCTTAGCAGAAGCACGGAGCTGCCCACACCTCTATGGCTGATGCATAGTATTATCCAAGAAAGGAAGGAACTGTAAAGAGAACCCCGCCCCAAGCTGAGATTCAGACCTTACTGGATGGGCTGCAGCTAGGCTCCATCCACTGAGTGGGAGAGACGTTGCCACAGACCAGGACTAGCAGGGTGGAAACCGCCCACCGGGCTGCTGGTGAAATTTGCCTAGGAAACCATCTGCCAGGTGCGGGCAAAACTCTCTAGGAAGCCACCTGACGGCCAAGAAGCCACTTACAGGCAGCCAAACCCTTGGAAGTACCCTCTTCGTGTAGTGTCCCTCCAGCACCCTCTACTGGCAAGACCTAGCATTGTGTCCGAATCATTTATAAGATGCCGCAAAGCAGATTCATAAAGCTTTTAGATGATACTACTATAAAGAAAATAGCTTCATGGCCTGAGTGTTCCTAAGACAACTATAGGACCAACCATAAAGAAATATTGGTCATTTAGCTAAATTAAAATAAACTTTTATTCAACAGAACATATCAAGACAGTGAAAAACTAATCCTGCAAGTGGCAGAAGAAATTCGCAGGATTTATAATCAATGGAAGGCTAATAGCCAGAAAATAAAAAGGACTCCTCTATGCAGCTGATGGATTTCCCAAAGACTGCCTCTTCTCCCGCGCCAGGCGCTGCAGTACAATCTGGCTCTGTACTCCTCCACCGAGCGGCCGGGCCTCGCCGCCCTCCTCTTCAGAGACTGCCTTGCAGCCAACAGAACCCAACAGAGGTGGCGCTGCCGAGCCCCCAGACCCAGGCTCCTCCTGCTGGGTTCACGTAGGAAGCTGGCTGTGGAATCCGATTGGACTGGCGCGTAGAAATTCTGACTGTCTTGAGGCCTGTGCCTGAAGAAGCTCAGGCGACGTGGAGGGGCCCCGTGAAGGTGTTCGGCCCACTGTCCCAGCCAACAGCCAGCATCGGCCACCAGCAGGTAAAAGAAGACAGCGCGAAATGAATGTACCGCCACCCCATCCCTGAGTCACTCCCAGACTTGGAGTGTTCCCCGCTGAGGCCCCAGACATCACAGAGCAGAAAGAGCCATACCTACATGTCCAGTTCAAGCTCATGAGCCACAGAATCCACGAGCAGAGTGTAATGAAATGGCTGTTCCATGCCACTAAGTATTGAACTAATTTGCTATGGAGAAATAATTAACTGAAACATCTTACAAATCAATAAGAAAAAAAAAAACAAGCTCATGGACATGGAGGACAGATTGGTGATGGCCAGAGGTAAGGGTTGGGAGGATGGTGGGAGAAAATTTAAACACGCACTTCACAAATTAGGCAATTCAATGGCCAGTAAACATATAAAAAGTTGATCGACCTCATTAGTAATCAGGAAAATGCTAATTAAAACCATAATGAGATGCATCCTATAGAATGGCAAAACTTTGAAAAGTCTGACAATTTCAAGAGTCGGTGAGGAAAGGGGGTGATGGGAACTCCCTCAGCCTGGACCCTCTGGAAATCAGAGTCCGAGACAAGGATGAAGATGCTGGAGCTTTATTTGGGATGTGCCAGCTGAGGGCATAAGGTGAGGGAGGGACAGAAGACAGGCAAGGAAAGACAGACTGCCTCATGATATGCTGTTGTTATTGTTGTCCGATTATTGCTTCGCAACTAGCATCAAAGAGGGATAGCAGGTTGCTCACTAAACATGGTCATTCTTCAATTGGGAAAGGCTGCAAAAAGGAGCCGCACTTCAGAAGAGAGAAAGTGGGCTTCAGGCTCCCTCCCGTTTCCTGTTTCTATTCGTCAAGGTTTGTGTCACATGAAGTTACTCCCTGTCCGTCCGGACTGCTTCCCATGGCTCTCCGGCTGCTCCCCACAGTGTGGGATTCATCCCTGTCTGGAAGTGGCCAGGTGATCAGGTGTGTGGTCCATGTGCTCAGAAAGAGAAAGAGAAAGAGAGCCCTGGCCAGCATGGCTCAGTTAGTTGGAGCATAGGCCCATACACTAATAGGTCGCCAGTTTGATTCCCAGTCCTGGCACATGCTTAAATTGTAGGTTCGATCCCTGGTAGGGGCATGTACAGGAGACAACCGATTGGTGTTTCTCTCTTTCTTTCTCTCTCTCCCCCTTTTTCTTTCTCAAAAAATAAAATAACCTAGCAATTTTACTCCTAGGTTAATAATACCTTTTAGAACTCTGTGCCCATGTGAACCAGATCACACAAGCAAAAATGTTTATTTCAGCATTATTTGTAGAGGTCAAAGTTAGAAGTACCCCCAATGCCCATCCATAGGAAATGGACAGACAAGCTGCTCCACTGAACACACCAAAAATGAACAAACCACAGCTACACAGCCGTGTGGATCAACGCAAGAATAAAATGGTAACTGAAAAGAGCAAATCACTGAAGAATATGTGCATTATGACCCGATACTTTGTGTGTTTACACAGTACTGAAAGATATGCAAAATGTAACAATATGCTTAGGGTTACGCACATAATCTGTAATACAATGATAACAAAAAGCGAGGGGATTATACCCCCAACATTTAAAATAGTCATCATCGTTGCAGATGAGGGAGGTGAATGCAGTTGGGAAGGACCTTCCAAAAGGCTTCGAAACTTGGTGATGCTCTACCTCCCAAGGTGGGAGATGGACACACTGCTGTCCGTTTATGCCCCGCATTCATTCCCCATAATATTATTACTCGTTATAGTACTCTTTGGGGTGCAAAAGAATTGTTTAATAACTTATAAGGAAAATTTAAAAATATGTTAATCTGAAGGATCTTGGTTAGTATGGACCTTGACTAAAAGAGGATCCTCAGAAGCCATTGTCGAAGTGACGACACCCTCCCAAACATTTTGTAGAAGAGAAAGTGACAAGACCCAAGGGCTCTGTGTACTCACTCCATCTCAGTGACAATGCGTCCCTACTGTAGAAACCACTTATTAGACCCTAATGCAAATGAACATTCCCTCAGTCAAATGTATATACAAGAGTAATGGTAGTGAATTCAACCAAGGCTTTTAGAAAATTATGTCTCTTGAGTTCATCGCAGCCAAGGAAAAGGACTAGTAAAGAAAGACACCACTATAGATCCCACAAAATTCTAAAGAAAAAGTATAAAACACTGGACTGAAAGTTGAGACCTATGATCTTGGTGTAGCTCAGTTGGTTGGGCTACATCATCCCACAAAGCGAAAGGTCACTAGTTCTATTCCCAGTCAGGGCACTTGCCCGGGTTGAAGGTTCAGTCCCTAGTCTGATCCATGTTTCTCTCTCACAGTGATGTTTCTCTCCCACTCTTTTTCTCTCCCTTCCCCTCTCTCTAAATATAAATGAATAAAATCTTTTTAAAAACTTAGGCATAAAATCACATAAGGAATCACAATTATACACTGATTTGGGAATAACAGTTTTGTTACTATGTGACAGTGACTAGTAATAATAGATAATTATTATAATATCTACATATTGTATAGTGAACCCATTGATTAATTAGAACACACACATATACAGATACACACACACACATATATGTATAGTCTAGCCTTGAATAGAAGGAAAATCTAAGTAGTTTAGGTCATAAATTGATATGGGAAAACTTACAAAGAGAGTAAAAAACTCAAGAGAAACTGAGAGTGTTTATTCAGGTGCTAGGCTGACAATTTTTCTTGAAGATAAGTTAAAGACCGATACCACCCTGACTGATGCAGCTCAGGGGCGGGGCACAGTGCTGCAGACCAAGGGGTCCACGATTCAATTCCCGCCGGGGCACATGCCTGGGTTGTGGGTTTGGTGCCTGGTTGGGGGGCGTGCGAGAGGCAGCCGAGTGATGTTCCTCTTGTTTATCAATATTTCTATCCCTCATTTTCTCCCTCCCATCCCCTCTCTCTAAAAATTAGTAAATAAAATATATATTTTTAAAAGATACAGAGAACTTATAACACAGTCAAGAATGCAAAAAGCCTTGTTAGCTGGCTAGCCGGTCTTGAGCAGAAATTAGAATTCCAAGTGAGATTCCATTTTAATTGCTCTACTTTTTAATCATAATTTACAGGTACTCTCCCATGTTTCCTGACATTAGAAATTAAGAAGAAAAGGACCTTCTGAGAAGTCAGATTTTTTTTTTTTTTTTTTTTACCACAGAGACTGTCTTAATCTCCCAGGCTCAGGACCCCTAGTCCCAACACTTGTGATAATGCCAATATTTGTAAAACACATTTTTTAAAATGCCCGAAAGTTATTTATTATGTCTATGGTAGGGAATAGTGCTAATTCGTAAACTAGGCTTGTTCATATTTACTTTAGCCACCACAAGAAGAAGCAGTTCCATCTGTCTTTCTTCCCACAGCTGCTGCAGTAGCCACGGCCCTGGCAGCTCCAACCGATGCTCGAGACAGCACTCCGTGTGTTGCCCGGGGTGACGGGACAGATTTGGTTGGCGGTGAAGGCCAGAGCAGGGAGGAAGGGGGCGGGAGGTGGTGGAGACGGACATGCTGAGCTCAGAGTGGAATGGAGAGGGTGGGACGCAGACAGTGGTGGACACAGGGCTGAGGCTCACTGTACCGATGGGGTCAGGATGAGGAGAGAGGAGGTGGCTGGGAAGGAACTAAGATTCCTCCCCACCAACGCAGTGGGATGGAATGTTTTCTTGAATGAACGGGGAAGGAGAATGGGAAGCAAGATGGGTTATAAAAGAAGGTAAATCTTAACAAATAAGAATGGAACGAGAATTGAGTGTGTTACAATGGGCACTGGGGAAAGAGTCACTTGGCCCCTCATCCCCTAGTATTTACTGGGCAGCTCCTGTGTGAGGTTCTGGGGAGGAAGGGGGAACAGGACCAGGTCTCCCCTTACACAGAATTTGTATTCTAATGATGAAGACAAAACCCAGCAGATCTGTTATGTAATATTATTATAAGAAATGCTACAAGTGAAAGTAAAGCAGGATAAAGTGACAGAGAGTGATGGGCAGTGACGTTCTAGAAGGGGGTCAGGAAAAGCCTCTGTGATGAACAGACAGTGGCAGGGAGCTCAAGGGAGAGAAGGAGCCGTGCAAACAGCTCAGAAGAGCCCCCAGCTCAGGCCAAGCTCTGTGCTCGGGGAGCGGCCCCTTCCTCTCTCTGCCCCTCAAGGATTCTGTTCTTCGAATATTTCTCCTCTTGCTTCATCAGTCTTTTCCTCACTATGTCCCATAAATACACAGAAATCATAGGCAGTTATTTATTACATCTTAAAAAACCCTCATGACCCTAACTCATCCTGCAGCTAGCATCTGTTTTGCCGTGCCTTTTTTTTTTCCCAAAAAAATTTCTCAAAAGAATTGTCTATCCGCCTCACTCCAGCTTCTCTCTGCCCTTTCTCTCTTGGACACATCACATAAGTTTTTGATCACACCGTTTCCTGAATCGCTCCAGTCAGCATGACCAGTGACCTCCCTGTTATGAAATCTAGTGATCAGCCCTGACCGGGGTGACTTAGCTGGTTGGGCATCACTTGGCAAAGCGAAAGGTTGCCAGTTCAACTCAGGGCACGTGCCTGGGTTTCGGGTTTGGTCACCGGCTAGGGTGTGTAGGAGAGGCAACCAATCATCGATTCTTCCTCACATTGAGGTTTCTCTCCCTCTCTTTCTCCTTCCCTTCCCTTCTCTCTAAAAACAAGTAAGTAAAGTCTGTTTTTAAAAGATAAAAAGAAAAGAAATCTAGTGGTCCAGTCTCAGATCTCAGCTTACTTGACCTCTGACACAGTTGATCACTTCCGCCTCCGTCAAGTTCCTGTTCACTAGGCTTTCGGGATGCTGCATTTTTCTGCTTTTCCTTCTACACCACTGTCTTTTTCTTGAGGCTCATCTCTTCAGCCTCTTCATCTCTCAGGCCTCTTCTCTTTACTATCTACCCCTCTCTCCTTGGTGTTCTCATCCAGTCTCACGACTTTAAATTCCACCTTCACACTGATGATTCTCAGATTTCCAGCTCCAGCCCAGGCCAGTCTCCCGAATCCAGACCCATACACCGAAGTGGATTTCAAACAGGCGTTTCCATTAACACAGCCAAAACTGAACTCCTTACCTTCCCACCCGAAGCCACTCTTCCCACTCTGTCACTCATTCTTTCTAGTTACTCAGGCAACACACACACACACACACACACACACACACACACACGCGCGCGCGCGCAAACCCACACTGGGGGTAATCTTGGACTCCTTTCTTTTTCTCTCCCAGCTTCCAAATCCGTCAACAAGTCCCGTTGTATCTGCCCTCAAAGTGCCATCGGTGCAGAGTGTCTCCCAGACTCACCACATCTGTCGCCATCACCTACATCCACCTCACCGCCCTCTCCGGGAGGGAGAGGAGGAGGAGGAGGAGGGAGGGGGAGGGGAGGGGGAGGAGGGGGGGGGGGAGGAGGGGGGGGGGGAGGGGGGGAGGGGGAGGGAGGAGGAGGAGGAGGAGGAAAGGGCGGTCCCAGAAGCAGAGGGGAGAAACAGCGCGGTGGGGCACAGGACGGGCTCCTGGTAGTTCCATACGTACCACTGAGTCGGAGAGTGAGTGGCAAAGAGGGGAGAGCTGATGCCGAGGCGGTGCCAGGCACCAGAGTGCGGAAAGTCTGAAAGGCCACCTTAAGGAGCCTGGGTTTACCCTGGGCCAACAAGACCTCAGCAGACTGGCTTCAGCGTGGGAAATGGATTGAGCAAGTAGAGGCAGAGGGAGACCGATTCAGAGGCAATTACCACCTAGTCCTGATCTGGTCCTAGGTAGCTAAGGAGCGATGGCAGAGCTAGGGAAGGGTATTTGGGAGCAATTCAGGTACAGATGCTAAGTGAAACCATAGATGGGGGGGAGCTAGCCCAGGAGAGAGGTCGAGGGATAGAGAAGACCCCGCCCAGAACTCGGAGGAATGCAGACATTTCAGGGAGGCAGAAGGTCCCGGAGCAAGTCAGAAAGGGAGGGGTGTGAGGAATAGAGGCCCTGGCTGGTGCGGGGCGTTGGCCGCACACTCAGAGATCACCGGTTCGACTCCTGGTCAGGACATACCTGGGTGGTGGGCCAGGTCCCCAGTTGGTGGCGTGTGAGAATCAACCCATTGATGTTTCTCCCCCTCCCTTCCTGAAAACAAATAAATAAAAACTTTTTTAGAAAAAAGACACGGAGTGGGGAAACTTCCGCCGACATGCCCGTCAGGTTTGTCCACACGGAAGTCGCCGGCGGTTTTGGTGGCAGCAGGTGGTGACTCGGCGGCGAACGTGACAGAAGCCGCGCGGGGTTGGAGAGTGAGAGGCGAGGAAGACGTTGCTGACCTGGCACCTTTAGGTGATCAGGGTTCCCGTGCCTCCTACCTGTGGTGCAAAATGTATCTTCAACTTTCAAAGTAACGTCGAACTCACATGCATGCTAAAATTCAATCAAGTTCCTTCCCAATTATTTTAAACGCGAAGGCGTCTACGGCCCCTTCTCATGGATGGCTATTCTCGCGCTGTTCCTTGCGCCGCCCCGGCGCCTGGCGCAGGCTCCTCTTCCCGGAGCCAGTGCAGCGGGGTCGGTCCGACCGAGAGTCTGGGGAAGGGAGACGGGAGGGCTTGGGGTGCGATGTGTGGTGGAGGAAGGTTTGGGGGCTGTTTTTCTTTTCTTTTTTAGTAAAGAAGGATTTTTGCATGTTCGCAGACTGTAGATAGAATCCATAGATGTGGAGGCTACAAATGCAAGCGAGAAGGACTAATCAGCAAAGCAAGAGGATTGCGGGGGGTGGGTGTCCAAAGTATGGGAGGGACAGAGGGACCCCTAAGCACAGTGGCCACAGCTGTGAGGGACGATGGGGCACTGAGGCTGAAGGAAGGGACAGGAACTGACTGCAGCCAGGGCAGGAGCAAAGACTGGGCAAGGACAGGAAAAAGGGGGAGCTGGCGCCCTTTGGGTTGGAACATGGGACCTTGGCTCACTCAAGCTGCCAGTGGTAGAAATAGACACAGCCTTTGCCCTCAGCACCCCAAGACAAGGGCTGGGGGGAGAGGGAGAGACTACCGGGCCAGGCAGGGCCCACCGAGCCCCCTCTGGCCAAGGCTCCTCCTCTGGAACCTCTCGCTTCTGCTCACTTCCCTTCCTCCACCCTGCCAAGATGTCCCCCATCCATCAGCTAGAAGGACAGAGAAACTGGAATGTCTTGAAATGTCTTCCTCCAAATCCAGTCTCGGCCAAGAGGCTGTGCTGGCTCTGACTTCCTGTGTGAGTGCTCACTGAGATACAAAGTTCTGCTGGAGGGGGCTGCTGGGGAAGGGAGGGTGCGTGCAGCCGGCACAGGCAAGGCCAGTCCGTCAGTGATGCCAAGCGGTGACCCCAGGACGTCTGCATAGAATGGCAGAAGGTGGCAGTTGTGTTAGAAAGAGAAGTGGGCCAGGGGACACTCTGTCTGCCCTCAGATGAGCTGTTTCTTAGATGCCCGGTGAGAATGAGGACGTGCGTGGAGGGTCTGAAGCCCTCCACGAGGCTCCCTTCGGTGCCACCCTGGAGGAAGCAACTCCAGAACCCAGGGTTCCGGCCCTGGGAATCATGCTGGCAGAGCGGGGGTTAGTGCCCCTGGGCTGCCCTCCCAGGAGGCCAGACCTTTCCACTCCAGAGGGAGGCAGGCGGCTTGGGAAAAAGCTGCCCATCACCCAGTGAATCAGATACCACATTGAATGGAGCACTCTCAGGGCCCGACATCAAGGCCATAGGGGAGGGGGGTGGAAAGGGCAGGTCGATAAGAGAAAAACCTCAGTTCTCTCTGTCCGAGTAGAAGGAGGGGGTGACCCTGATGATGGGGCGGGGGTTGGGGTGATGGGGTACTTGAATCCAGCTGGAGTGAAAAACTAAGGGGAGGGCTCTGCCTGTCCTCTGGGTGTCCAGATAGGGAAGAGAGGTCGCTGCTGCCTGCGGCTGAGCACCAGAGTCTCAGGAACCCGGGCATGTACCTCTAAGGCGCACAGCCTCTGCTGCCCTCTCCCATCCCCCCAACCTGATCTGGTCCCGGATCGTGCCCACGCTTCCCAGCGAGGTCAGCCTGGCATTGGGTCACTGCCGGTGCTCTGCCTTGGTCAGTGTGCCCTACCCGAGTGGCTGTGAGAGCCGGTTGCTCCTTCTCTGAATAACAGCCCTCGGCCACTTCAGAACCAACTCCCCCAGGGAGTACACATTATCCCTGTGGTACAAAGACGTGTCCTATCTCACTGGCCTAAAATAGCTGATTCTGTGGTGCAGTTCACGCTCCGAGGCTCCCTGCAAAACCAGGCTGAGGACAGTCTCCAGGCGAAACCACACCCTCATTCTTGCTTAACTTTCTTTCGCTGTCCTCTCCTGCCTCCCTCACCCCCATTCTCCTGAGAGGACTCCTACAACACATCACTCAAACCACAAGCTCCACGGCAGACTCTGTCTAGGAGCCTCAGCCTACAAAAGCTTGGTGTCACTCACAACCAGCATCATCCGAGACCCCGTCAGCCACAACCCATCCTCTCTTAAAATCTGGCTCTACCCAGGAGGTAACGCCTTACAATAAATCCCTTTCTGTTTAAACCGGGTACTGCAGATTCCATGGGCTGCAGCAAAGAACCGTGGCCACTAGAAATGGCTGCTAACTAACCTCAAGGGCACAAGAGTCTGGCCCAGGAGCGGAGTTGGCCATCCGCCCAGGTTGGGCTTGAAGGCCGTGAAGACCTTATAGTATCAGAGGATGAGACAGTGAGGACCATTGATTTAGTTCTTGTTTCTGTTTTTTTAATAGCACAGCGGGTACCTGTGAGTCCGACACTCATCCCAACGGCTGAAACATCAGTAACTTGGGTCTGCCCACTCGCTCCCCCAGTACCCAGGTTGCTCGCGTCCCCAGGAGGGGGTGTGCGCACTGCCTGGGGGCTTTACAACAGGTGCAGGTGCCTGAGATAGTGTTCTGTTTTGTTTTCCACCTTTATGCAAGGAGTAGTCTTTTGAGATCCTTTTTCACTCACAATTATGCTCCTAAGACTTATCCATGTTGTGGCCCCTAAGGAACAACGTCTGTTTTTATTGTGTGTGTGAATATAACACTGTCCATACATTCTGCGGTCTGTGGGTATTTGAAGTGTTCCAGGAGTGTTTGTTTCCTCTTACCGACAGTGCTGCTGGCAACATTCTTAATACATGGTGAAATTTTATCTTGGGCATATATCTAAGAGTCGAATTTCTTGGTGCGTGGACGTTCAATGACATAAGATAATACCGCACTGTTTTCCAGTGCAGCCGCTCCATCTGCGCCCACTGTTCACGTGCAGGAAACCTCACGGACCAAAGGCCTCGTCAGAGGCACTGCCATCCCTCGTTTCTGCCAGTTGAGTGCGTGTAAAATAGTATCTCATTCTGGTCTTGATTTACATTCCCCTGATTATTAATAAAGTCAAGCATTTTCCTCAGTTTAGTGACCATACAAGTTTCCTTTTCTGAGAATGCTTTCTGTCAATTTTTTTTTTACTAAACTGCTTCTCTTTTTCTTATTGTTTTATAGGAGTTATTTACATCTATTAAATATTAATCCCTTGTTGGTTATATGAGTCACAGATATCTTCCCCTTGCTTGTGGCTTGAATTTTTATTTCTTCTGAGGTGTTTTTTAAAAATAAACAGAAGTAATACAGCTATTAAAGTTTATTTTGATTAATGTTATGAATACTATTACATCAAATGATCCTCTAAAATTGGAATTATGATCAAATCTATTTACTGGTATTCTTTCTGATTTGTATTATTTAAATAGTTATAAACAGTTCTTTTTTGGCATTGGTTTTTATAGTATTCTATTTTTTAAAGTACTTTATTTTATTTTCCGTTCTAGTTGGCATACAATATTACGTTAGTTTCAGGTGTACAACACAATTATTAGACACTTATGTATTTAAGGAGTGATCTCCCCGATGAACCTGGCACCCATCTGACACCACACACAGTTATCACAGTATTATTGACTATATTCTCTATGCTGTACTTGAAATCCCTGTGAATGTTTTGTAACCACCAATATGTACCTAATTTTTTTTTTACTCATTGATTTAAGAGAATGAGGAAAGGAGGGCGGAGAGAGAGACATTGAATTGTTGTTCCACTTATTTATACATTCATTGGTTAATTCTTCTATGTGCCCAGACTGGGGATTGAACCCACAACCTCGGCATATCAGAATAATGCTCTTACCAACTGAGCTACCTGGCCAGGGCAAAAGAATGTTTTCTAAATTCCCAAACACAAACTTTCAATCAATTAGCTTTATATCCAGCCATATCAAAAAAGCTTCAGGCTCAAAACACAAGAGCGTGGTGCCTTCGTAAGAGGAGAAGATATTGAACACACATCTGAAGACAAAAACAGACACTGTTGAGAAGAAACCTCTCTTAGCTGCTTCCATCTTCCCCCTCCCACCAAGCCCTTCCATCTCCCCGTTCTGATGAGCACGGCCGTTCGGGTCACTGCGCCTGTCCTACCACGCGTCCTCCTCCGCTCTGGGTGAGCCAGTGGAATCAGAGCGTTTCTCAGCTTCACTGGACATTCGGAGCTGCCCGGCATGCGTCCAGTTCTGCTTAGAGAGTTACTGTCTGTGCCTTCTTACTGAAATCACCTTATTCAGACTGCTTCAGGAGATGGGGAAAGTTCCTACCTCTGCGGGCTTTTGTTTTCTCACTTTTTAAAAGGAAATCTTTGGGTCATTGCCTTCAGCTACTCCCACGTTTTGCCTCCATAACCATTTCCCCGACTTTTGCATGGTGAAGTTAGGGGAGGCCGCAGCGCTCCCCCGCGCTGCTTCCCCCGCCCCCCCGCCCCCCCCCCCCCCCCCCAGGGATGTCCTATGGGCCTGCTTTCCAAACACTCTGGAAGCCAACCTCCTGCTAAATAACCTTGCCCTTGATGGATTTAGCCCGCCTTGATTTGCCAACTCCAAAATCTGATAGCGTGTAAATTTCTAAAATATCCACCAGAGAGCGTTGTAACCCTGCCTCTGGCGCTAATTTACTGCGGCTCAGCTTCTGTGAACTCCCAGGGGCACACTCCTCTTTCTGTCTAACCCATCCGCGTTTTTCTATCTGATTATTCCTCCTACTAGGAAAGTACAGAGGAAGGAAATCGGTGACCTGAGTAAGGAGGAAGTAGCAGCATGCCCCTATTCTTGCGCCCCTGGCTCCAGGGCCAGATAGTCTCCCCATGCAGGCCTGCTTTCCCTCAAGATGTACGTGACTGATGGCGGATGTGTTATTAGTGAAGTTGATTTGACTGTGCTGGATCTTTGTCAAAGCTCCAGGGAAGTAAGTCGAAGGGTAAAATTGAGTCTTGGGTCGTCATCCAAAACTAAATGGCAGTCCCCTCTTCTTACCAGGCTGGACCCTATCTAGCCTGACTAGTTTGGTTCTTCTGGTTATCACCATCTCTTCCCTCCTCTTCCTCCTCCTCCTCCTCCTCCCTCGCCCTTCACCCTGAGGATGGCTCTTACTGTTTTCTCTCCCCAAGGTTTTTATATTAAAAGTCATGGCTAATATCTCATTAACCTACTCAGAGGACTGGGTGGCTTCATGCTATCAGCACAACTGCTTTATCTTAGAAAAACACAAATGAGCAAACTTTCACAATGAAAACACTTCTATGACCAAGCCTTGCTAACGATACCACATGGCTTCTTGTTGTACATTTAAAAATCAAAGCCAGCATAACTGAACATAAACATACTCTAGCTGGTGGCTATGGAAAGTGCGTGTTTTAAAGCCAGACTGCCTGGGAGTGAATCCTGGACTTGCTATTTTCTAACGACGTGGACTCCGGCAAGTCGCGTAAGCTGTGCGCACTGGTGTCCTCAGCTGTTTGAGGAGGAAAGTAAGAGTATCTACTCCCCCGGCTTGTTGTGAAGATTAGAAGAGTTAATATATATTTACACAATGAGTTACTATAGAAAGTGCTTCAAAATGACACAATACTAGTAAGTGCTCCATACATGTTGACTATTATTACTACCCTTCACCAAACCTTGTGGAAAATTTCTCAAACACAGGCTGACATGTGTTTTATTTTTCTTATGTGGCCAAGTGAGCTCCTCCTAAAGGGAATATTGATACTTTTTTACATGCCTAGGTGATGATGAACCATGTGAGGAGTGTCTGGGTGGCACAAATGTGAGCTGCATCAGCTGGTAATGACCCTGGGTTGCCTGCACCTTGGTAAGAGCGATGCTGTGTTGCTGGTCGCAGCGTCCAGAGAACGCGGAACAGTAAATGACCGCAGGGTGCGCACACTCCATTTGAAAATGGGTTTAGGGTTATTTACAGCGGGGTTGAAAGAGTTTCAGTGTGGCATTGGGCTGCGTGTGAAATGGGATTATGGCTGAGAAAGAAAGGGTTTGAGTGGCATAGCATTGTGGGCAAGACAAGGTCTAGATAAAACCGAGTTTTCGTGCCGATGGACAGCGGCGTGCTGACAACCGTTTGACCATTGTTTCTCCAACAAAAACAAGGAACTCTGACTTGTAGCATTTCATTTGCTGTGGTGTCAATGCTCCCGTAATGGCAGCTTCAAACGACCAGCAAGATAGCATCATAAGCCCCTTAGAAAGGGCTGAGGACGAAGAGTCTGGGGTTGAGTTTGAGCACCTCCACCATTTCTAGGCTTGGTAAAACCAGAAAGGAGACAGAGAAGCTGCCACTAGAGAGAAAGGAGGGAAATCAAGACACTCTGTTGTCGAAAAACCTAGGGAAAGAAAGTGTTAGAAGAAGGAGAGTGGTCAACAGAGTTGACTGTTGTTGAGACATTTAAACAGATTCGCTCACAGAAGCCATTGTGCACCACAGTGCCACTTAGAGCCCTAATGGATCAGACAAGGCATCAACCCAGGTTCACCCACAACCCCTGTGAAGGGGCATCCGTCACCTTGGCCTGCTCAGGTGCCCTTCCCTACCCTGGTAACAGCTTCCCCATTCTGTGGGAAGCAACGCTCCCTCCCCAGTCAGGTGGTTCTAGTCTCAGTGAGGGCTTCCTGCAGAACATGGGCGATCACAGGACCAAGCCAAGCCAATCAGGCGGGTCTTCGGGACTTAGAAGTACCCAAGCAGAGAAAACTTGTGTCCTGGCCTCTGATATCCATAAGCCGGCCCGACGTTGGCTGCTGGTGGCCATATGGGTTCCAGCAATGGAGGAGGCCTGTCTGACGTAGAAGCTGTAGGTAGAAAGGGAGAGAATATTTGACTCCCTGAATCTAGCTAGATCTACTGTTCTTCTCTCCAAAGAGGAGTCAATAAACAGCACTTACTATGTGCCGGCTCTATGATAAACACCATGCAAGTATCGACTCAGTAATCCCAACAACCTTAGGAAGGCACTGCTTGGGTTAGAGATGAGGAAGTTTGCCCAGGGTCTGAGTGTAAGCACTGGGATTTCAGACTGGGCCGGTTCATTCTTGTGTGTGTGTGTGTGTGTGTGTGTGTGTGTGTGTGTGTGTGTGTGTGTGTGGTGTGTGGGGGGGGGCTGTCTTGTGCTTCGTGGGATGTTGAGCAGGATCCTGGCCTCTCTCCAGAGATGCTAGTGGCACACCTTTCCCCTAGTCGTGACAACCAAACGTGTCTGCAGCACACCGGAATGTCCCCAGGGAGGGAGGGTTGCCCCCAGTCGAAAACCACTGTGGCCACGCTACTGCCTCCCACGTTCTCTCTGAATTGCTATTGTTGAGTCACTCAGTTCCTGTGCTAACCACAACTCAGGGTCACCGCATCTGTGTGTCAACTACAAATAACACGGTATTTCTCGCACCCGGGGTCACCTACAGTGCACTGCTACCTAGACCCTGTGTTGTCTAAAACCTCATGTCACCTACCAGTCTGTGTCTTAAGACTTCCTGTCATCCACTGTCCTGTCACTGAGATCTGTGTAAACCAGCACCCAGTGGTCCCTGCCCTCCGCCATCGACCACAGTTTCATGGAGTCAGGGCCACAGAGCTCCCGACAGACATGAGGCACAGAATACGAGTGGAGGCAGGAAGACAGAGACACAGATGCACAACACAAGGCAGGGAGGGGCGGAGAAACCCAGAGAAACAGAGAGACTCACGGAGACAGACAGTAAGAGGCCGGACCCCTACAAGGCCACAGCTGGTTATGCCAAATGGGTCACTAGGGACCCACTGAGGTCCCTCCCCCACCTCTGGATTAGACCTGGATTCTAAGAGTAAGGAGCTTAGACCCAGCGTGACAGCTAATCGCCCACACAAGGCCTCCGTCTAGGTCACCAAGCCCTGGGCAGCCCTATTCACCACGTTTACTCTTCTGCTCCTCCATCAGGTGCTCGCTCCACTGACAAGATTTCATCCCCAACATGCCACAGGGAGAGGCAAGAGGTCAGACCCTCCCAGCTTCCCCTCTAGTTCTGCCACCAGAATGCCAGGAGGAGGCAAGAGACACCCAACAGCATCAGGAGCGCTGGTGAGGGCTGGGGGACGGGGTCTGGACAGTGAGCTCGAGTTTCCCACTTGACTGTCTCAGAAAGGACCGGGCTGAGACCAGAGAAACATCTTCCTCTGAGTTGAGAGATGTGGTGGGGAGTGGATGATCCCTCCTTTTCTGGACCCTCTAATCTGCAGGGCCCCTGGGCGCCACCAATATGAGAGAATCAGGCCTGTGTTTGGGGTCTCTAAAAGACTTTAAAGCAGCCCCACCCCACACCATCCTGGTCTGGCCTGGTTGCCATGGTGATGCCCCAGTTCCTCCAGAGGCGGCAGCTGGTTCTTGAAGTGGGGGTGGTGGGGACAGTGGATTTTTGAGCTGAGGCGGGTTGGGGTGAGAGGTCAGTGTTGTCTGGGAACATTCTTGACCATGGCAGGAGCTGAAAGCCCGTGGTTTGTCTCCACTCCTGCTTCTGTCAGTGCAGGCCCGGCTCTTCCTGCTCCCTTCACCTCCAGGCTCCACGCCCGCTGCCGCCCCCGAGAGCGGCTGTCTCACAGGCTTGGGACAGACAAGCCCTAAACCTGACATGGAGGCTCAGAGGCAAGGACCCCATGTGAGGACCCGGTGGGGGATGGGTAAGGATGGGTGCTGGTCTCTCCGGGCGGAGCAGCTGCGTCACTGAAAGCAGTTGTTGAAGTGCCCAACTTGAGGTGGGTAGCTTTTGAATATAGACATTTAAAGGAATTGAAGGTCACTGCCATTCCTGGAGGTTTCTCTTAACCCCTCTGAGGTTGTGTTTTCTTGTTTATAAAAGAGCATCTCGCTTGTAGGGCCGTTGGGAGGATTCAATGAGAAAATGAGTTAAAGCTAACACCGGATGTGCTCAATAAATAGGAGCTTTTTAAAAGAAAGTGTGCCTAGAGACGAAGGTCGGACACCAGGGACTGGGCCGAGGCGGGCCAGCCCGCGGGCCTGTTCTGCCCTGGAAGCAGTCGTGAGCAACGCTTCTCATTGAGGAAGACGAGGCTGTACAGGGGGCAGCCAGCAACATACACGTTCCCCGAGGGAGCGAGCACGTCACCAGCCACACGGGGAACAGGTGGAAAATCTGTAGTTTCATGCACTGCAATGTAAGCAGTAAAATAAGCTTATTTTCTGTAGTACATTAATAATAACAAGGATCTAGGACAAAAACAAATAAGGACTCTTTTCTTAAATTGAAATATAATGAACGTATAACATTGTGTGAGTTTGAGGTGAACAAGATGCTATTTTTATTATTTTTTTAAAACCCTCACCCAAGGATATGTTTATTAAAATTTTTTGCTCTTTATATTTTTATTCTATTTTTCTATTACCGCTTATACCCTTTCCCACTCCCAGCCACCCACTTCCCCTCTGCAGTCGCCACACGAGTGTCCGGGTCCACGAGTCCTTTTTCTTTTTGCTCCATCTCTCCACCCCCAGCCCCTGTCAGAGCTGTGTCATCTGCTCTCCATCCAGGAGTCTGTCTCTGCTTTGCTTGTTAGTTCAGTTTGTTCATTGGATTCCACACGTGAGTAAATCATTGATATTTGTCTTCCTCTAACTGGCTTATTTCACTTAGCATAATATTCCCCAGGTCCATCCATACTGTGGCAAAAGGTAAAATTTTCTTTTTCTTTGCAGCTGAGTAGAGTTCCATTGTGTAAATGTCCCACAGTTGTTTTATCCACTCATCTACTGATAGACTTGGGCTGCTTCCAAACCTCGGCTATTGTAAATAACGCTGCAATGAACATAGGGGTGCTTATGTTCTTTTGAATTAAGATTTTGGGTTTCTTCTGATAAATTCCCAGAAGTGGGATCACTCAGTTATAAGGTACTTCCATTTTTAATTTTTTGAGGAAACTATACTGCTTTCCACAGTGGCTGAACTAATCTGCATTCCCACCAACAGTGCATTAGGGCTCCCTTTTCTCCACATCCTCACCAGCACTTGTTGTTTGTTGATTTATTGATGATGGCCATTCTGACCAGTGTGAGATGTTATCTCACTGTGGTTTTAATTTACATTTCTGAGATGATTAGTAATGTTGAGCATCTGTTCATGTCTATTGGCCATCTGTATGTCCTCTTTAGAAATGTGTCTATTAAGTCCCTTTGCCTATTTTTTAATTGGATTGGGGATTTTTTTGGTGTTTTTATAAATTCTTTATAAATTTTGGTTATTAACTTCTTATTAGATGTATCAGCAATTACATTCTCCCTTTCAGTACGCTGTCTTTTTATTTGGCTAATGGTTTCCTTTGCTGTGCGAAAACTTTTTAGTTTGTTGTAGTCCCATTTACTGCCTATGTTTTCTTCTAGGATTTTTGTGGTGTCGGTTCTAACATTTGAGTCTTTAATCAATTTTCAGCTTATTCTTGTGTGTGGTGTAGGAAGGTGGTCCAGTTTAATTTTTCTGCATGTATCTGTTCAATTTTCCCAACACCATTTATTGAATAAACTATCTTTAGCCCATTGTATGTGTTTGCTTCCTCTGTCAAATATTAATTGACTATAAAGGTGTGGGTTTGTTTCTGGCCTCTCTCTCTATTCTGTTCCATGAATTTATATTTTCTGTTTTTATTGATCTATGCCAGTACCATGATGTTTTGATTACTATAGCCTTATAGTATAGTTTGATATACTTTGTTTTCTTTCCCAAGATCTTTGTTGCTATTTAAGGCCTTTTGTAGTTCCATATAAGTTTTTGAAATATTTGTTCTAGTTCTGTGAAATATGTTATTGGTATCTTGACAGGAATTTTTAAATTATATTTTATTGATTATACTGTTACAGTAGTCCTAGTTGTCCCCCCTTTGCCCTCCTCCATGCAGCACCCTCCAATCCCTCGGGCAATCTCCCCCACCATTGTTCATGTCCATCGATCATGAGTGTAAGTTCTTTGGCTGCTCCATGTCCTATACTGTACTTTACATCCCCATGGCTAATTCTGTAACTACCTATTTGTACTTCTTAATCCCCTCACCTCTTCACCCATTCCCCTACACCCGTCTCACATATGGCAACCATCAAAATGTTCTCTGTTTCCATGATTCTGTTTATGTTATTCTTGTTTGCTTAGTTTTTTAGCTTCAGTTGCTGTTAGAAATGTATTTTTTGCCATTTTGTTGTTCATAGTTTTGATCTTCTTCTTTTTCTTAAATAAGTCCCTTTAACATTCATGTTATAATGGATTGGTGATAATGAACTCCTTTAGATTTTTCTTGTCTGGAAAGCTCTTTATCTGCCCTTCGATTCTGAATGATAGCTTTGCTGGGTAGAGCAATCCTAGCTATAGGTCTCTGCTTTTCATGGCTTTGAATATATCTTGCCATTCCTTCCTAGCCAGCAAAGTTTCTTTGGAGAAAGCACCTGACAGTCTTATGGGATCTCCCCTGAAGGTAACTAACTTCTTTCCTCTGGCTGCTTTTAAGATTCTCTCTTTATCCTTGGATTGAGCGCGGGCCTGCGAACCACACGATCTCGGTTCGATTCCCAGTCAGGGCACATGCCTGGGTTGCAGGCCGGTTCCCTGCAGGCCAGTTCCCAGCAGGGGACGCACAAAAGGCAACCATACATTGATGTTTCTCTCCCTCTCTCCTTCCCCCCTTCCCCTCTAAAGATAAATAAATAATAAAATATTTTTTAAAAAAAGATTCTCTCTTTATCTTTAACTCTTAGCATTTCAATTATGCTGTGTCTTGGAGTGGGCCTCTTTGCATCCATCTTGTTTGGGACTCACCGTGCATACTGGATTTGCATGTCTATTTCCTTCACCAAATTAGGGAAGTTTTCTTTCATTATTTCTTCAAATAGATTTCCAATTTTTTGCTCTTTCTCTTCCCCTTCTGGCAAACTTAGATGAGAATGTTGGACCTCTTGAAGTTGTCCCAGAGTCTGCTTATACTATGCTCATTTTTTTAAAATATATTTTATTGATTATGCCATTACAGTTGTCCCATTTCTCCCCCTTCATTCCCCTCCACCCTGCACACCCCCTCCCACCCACATCCCCCCAATTCAGTTTATGTCCATGTTTCTTAAGTTCTTTAGCTTCTATGTTTCCCACACTATTCTTGCCCTCCCCCTGTCTATTTTCTCCCCACCGTCTATGCTACTTATTCTCTGTACCTTTCCCCCACCTCTCCTCCTCCCACTCCCCTGTTGCTAACCCTCCATGTGATCTCCATTTCTGTGGTTCCACTCCTGATCTAGCTGTCTGCTTAGTTTGCTTTTGTTTTAGGTGTGGTTGTTAATAACTGTGAGTTTGCTGTCCTTTCACTGTTCATCTTTCTTATCTTCTTTTTCTTAGATAAGTCCCTTTAACATTTCATATAATAAGGGCTTGGTGGTGATAAATTCCTTGAACTTGACCTTATCTAAGAAGCACTTTATCTGCCCTTCCATTCTAAATGAAAGCTTTGCTAAATAAAGCAATCTTGGATGTAGGTCCTTGCCTTTCATGACTTGGAATACTTCTTTCCAGCCCCTTCTTGCCTGTAAGGTCTCTTTTGAGAAATCCGCTGACAGTCTGATGGAAACTCCTTTGTAGGTGACTGTCCCCTTATCTCTTGCTGCTTCTAGGATTCTCTCCTTCATTTTAATCTTAGCTAATGTAATTATGATATGCCTTGGTGTGTTCCTCCTAGGGTACAACTTCTTTGGGACTCTCTGAGCTTCCTGGACTTCCTAGAATTCTGTTTCCTTTGCCGTACTGGGGAAGTTCTCCTTTATTATTTGTTCAAATAACTTTTCCACTTGTTACTCTTCCTCTTCTTCTTCTTCTGGTACCCCTATAATTCAGATGTTGGAAAGTTTAAAGATGTCCTGGAGGTTCCTAAGCCTCTCCTCATTTTTTGAATTCTTGTTTCTTCATTCTTTTCTGTTTGGTTGTTTCTTCTTTCTGGTCCACTCCATTGATCTGAGTCCCAGTTTTCTTCCCATCACTATTGGTTCCCTGTACATTTCCCTTCATTTCACTTAGTGTAGCCTTCATTTTTTCCTCTAATTTGTGACAAAATTCAACCAATTCTGTAAGCACCCTGATCACCATTGTTTTCAACTGTGCATCTGATAGGTTGCCTATATCTTCGTTACCTAGATATATTGGCTCTGGGGCTTTGATCTGGTCTTCTGTTTGATCCTCCACCCCACCCCTGCCTCTGACCACGCCTATTATGTATGAGGGGTGGAGCCTTAGGTGCTGGGGGGGGCAACCCAGTTGCTAGGTTGTGAAGCTGCATGTGGGGGCGGAGTCAGAGAGGAAACAATGGCACTTGCTCCACTCTCTCTCGGATTTCAGTCCCCTGTGCCGCTTCCCACGAGCAGATTGGGCTCTTCTGGTGCTGGTTCCTTGTGTACATTCTAGGACCCTGTGGATCTCTCTAATGAACTCTCCCGTGAGGCTGGGAATATCTCCCTATGGTTTTAGGCTTTATTTTCTGTCGCCGGGGCCCTGGGTTGCACAGTCTGTCCTGCTGCCTGTTTTTCCCTAGTTTATCTGCATGCGAATGTGGGACCATTGTTGGTCCCACGCTGCCTGTGCTCCTGGGTCTGGCAGCCACAGACTTTTCCTGCTGCAGTCCCTCTCCACTGGCCACCGACTCCGCCCCTCTTACCGGTCTGGTTGACTGATTGTTGAACTTCTATACAGTTCAATTTCCTGTCTGTTCTGGTTGTGTTTTTGTTTCTAAATCTTTGTTCTCCTTAATTTTGGTTGTGTGCGAGGCATAGTATTTTCACCTATGCCTCCATCTTGGTCGAAAGTTGATATACTATGCTCATTTTTTTTTATTCTTTTTTCTTCTTGTCATTCTGCATAGTTGCTTTTTGCTTCCTTATATTCCAAGTTATTGATTTGATTCTCAGCTTCACCCACTCTACTGTTGTTTCCCTGTAAATTGTTCTTTATTTCGATAAGTGCATCCTTTGTTTCTGACTGGATCTTTTTTATACTGCTGAGGTCTGCACTAAGTTCCTTGAACATCCTTATAACTAATGTTTTGGACTCTGCATCTGATAGCTTGCTATCTCCATTTCATTTAGCTCTTTTTCTGGAGTTTTGATCTGTCCTTTCATTTGGGCCATGTTTGTTTGCCTATATTTTGGCAGCTTCCCTGTGTGTGTCTCTATATATTAAGTAGACCTCCTTTGACTTCCTGTCTTGATAGTGTGGCCCAATGTAGCAGATGTCCTGTAGGGTCCAGTGGCACAGCCTCCCCTATCACCCAAGCTGGGTACTCATTGTGCACCCTTCATGTGGGCTGAGTACACCCTCCTCTTGTTGTTGAGCTTTGGTTGCTGTTGGCAGATCAATGGGAAGGCTTTACCCAGGCCAGTCAGCTGCCAGGACTGGCTATGACCACCAACCACCATCCTCCATGGAGGATCAGCTGTGCAGGGGCAGAGTGGTGGTGCTTTGACCTGGTCCGTAGCTGTCCACTGGGTGTGCTGGTCCTGGGGTTTCCCCGGTGATGCAGGCCAAGGCCAGCCCCTACCTGTGTTTTGCCTTGGTCTCCCTGCCTGAGCTATAAAGCAATCTGAGATGGTTGCTACTTGTGCTGGGCTTGAAGATTCCCAGGTGAAGCCAAGCTGTGAATCTAGTCTGGCTGCCGCTAGTGTCTGGCCTGGAGCTCACTGAGGCCAGTTGTTGCTTATTTAATAGGAATTAGAAAGTTGTGAAGCATAAGCTAAGACAGGGGTATCAAACTCTTTGTTACCAGGGACCATATCAATCTCACAGTTGCCTTCAAAGGGCCAAATGTAATTTTAAGACTATATAAGTGTAATTACTCCTTAACAGTTAAGCGAGAGCTTGGCACTGCCGCCAGGTAGAAACAAGGTACCAGGCAGGATAAAACAAGGTGGAGGGCCAGATTTGGACTGTGGGCCTTGTGATTGCCACTTGTGAGCTAAGACCAGACAAACATGTAGGAAAGCAGCTTGGATGGACCCGTAAATTGGGTGGGGTGGAATCTCTGGGGATCTCCAAGGTGAGTCACACGGTGTTAGGTTGATGGAGTCACAGATATGGCACCAGCTTGCTGGCTCTGTCGGGGGAAGGCTCAGAAAAATGACAGTGGTCTCTGCTCACCTTGATGCCAGCCACTTCAGTTCCTCCGTAGACGCCACTAGAGTCTTTCAAGCTGCTGCCCCAGTGTTGGAGCTCAGAGAAAGTGAGTCTGAGTAGGCGAGTTCATTTGTGAATTCTGTAAGAGGAACTGCTTGAGGGTCCAGCAGTTTCTCCACCAACTCAATGCCTGCTGGTTTTTGTAGCCAGAAACTGTGCAGATTTACCTTCCTGACACTGGAACCCTGGGCTGTTGGGCCTGGTGTGGGGTTGGGACTCCTCACTCCCGAGATATCCCTCCCAAATTTTTATCCGCCATACAGGTGAGGGACCAGCCCATTCCGTATCTGCACTCCTCCTACCGGCGTGCATGGATGTGGTTTCTTTAATCCGTAGTTGTCAGGCTTCTATTAAACTTGATCTCTGAAGGTTCTTCATGACGGTTGTCATCTCTTTTCGTTGTAATTTTGATGCGGTTGCATTAAGAGGTGACTATGTCCACCTACACTGCCATCTTGACTGGAAGTTCCATTGGGTGGTCTTGCCCTTTGAATAAATATTTTATCTATGCATGATTTAATTCTAGTACTAGCCATTTGGTTCAGGGATAAATATTGAATCACTAAGTTATGAAGATCTTCCAAATATTGACATATTTCATGTTACAATGCAAAAAAACCCCACATGCATTTGTTAATGTCATTACCAATCTCACTAAAATTGAGAAGCTTTCAAACTTACAGTAGCAGATAGAAGTTTTCCAAATTCTTTCATTTTAAAGTTTTAATTTTATCATTGGCAACAAACATGAATAGTTTTTTTCCCCCCTTGAAGTGACAGGCTCACTCCATCCACTTTCCAGAAAATGTATGCCAAACATCCAAGTCTGAATTTTTTTTGTCACTTGTTGTTTTAAGTAAAACTAGTGTTCAGTACAAAAGTGACTTTTGGCTCACAACTCAGCCTCGTAAGTGCTTTTCCTTGAGATAACGATCACTCTTCAGTCAGCAGAAGACATGCTTTATACACACTTCCCATCTGTCACGCAAAGTATAAAGAGATGTACTCAAGGGTTAAAAGCTAATAAAATTAATAATTTTACTGCTTCACCAAGGAAATTTCTAAGTGAACTGGCCCTTTTTCCCCTTCCTTCCCTCCTTCCCTCCTTCCCTGTGGAGGAATCCTGGCAGAAACAATGCAAGAACTGCCAGTACAGTTGGGAGCCACGCCCTGATCCCCCCTGGGTGCCAGCAGCCTTACCCACTGCTGCTCTTGAATCATCAGCACAAGTATCAGCAAAGTGAAAATGGCAAGTAACAGTTTAGTATTAATATGACAATGATTTTTTGCCATGTGGATCCCCTGTAAAGATCTTGGAGATCCCCAGAATCTGTGACTACCATCTAGAGAAAAAATGAGAACTGACCCACTCAAATTAAAGAATTAAAATAGCCACGTTTACTTTCCTTTTTAATGACTTTTCTGAGATATCATGCAAAGGTTTGTAATATGCTTTCAACAAATATCCCATGGAAAAAAATGAAAGCCAACTCCATTTGTGGTACTATTTACTTTTACTTCCCCCCCCCAAAAAAAAAGGCAGGGGAGAGGGGAGAAATAAGAATGGGGCAGGCCCACGGGAGAGCAGCAGGCATTTGCAGTCATCCATCGTGAGTGTCCTGGGGCGCAGACGCAGTCCTGGGACTGCAAATGCAAGGGGTGCTGGGAACTCAGGGCCCTCTGTCACCTCCCCCACGCAGTCCCACCAGCCACACCACACGCCTGCACAGCACACACACACCACACAGGCAGACTAATTTCATACAACATCAGTGGCAAGCCCAACCATGGTTATGCTTGTGCAGTACACGCAGCCACACCGGGGCAACATGGAAATCCCAGCAGTCGATCACTCCACCTCACTGTGCTCAAGACCAATTCACACTCTCGTATAACTGTGAGTCGGAGAGATTCAGTGGCCATACAGCCAGTCACAGTTTCACTCAAACTATCAGTACGGCACATGAAACCTCTGCTGGGTCGCCACGCGGCCACGTGTGTGTGATGTTCACGGGGTGAGGGCATGGGTTCCAGAGACTGGCCAGCCAGCCCGGGTTCGACTTCCAGTTCTCCCACTCGCCGGTTCTGTAATCTCGGGAAAATTATTTCACCTGTCTCGGGCTTCGTTCTAGGAAATGGGAGATAATCCCTGCCTTGTAAACTTCATGTGAGGATGACATAAAATAACCAGACAGGTGACAGCATCTCGTCTGGACAGATGTGCCCCAGGGATCCAGTTGTAACTGCCACGTGTGGCTTTTGTCACCAGAGAATCTCAGGTCTCCACGGTTTCTTTGGGGGTCACTAGAAGAAATCAAGCCAGAAAGGCCAGGATTCTTGGAGAGGATCCCGGAGGCAAGCGCGGACTGGGAAGGGATGGGACTGTGTGTGCCGCTGTGCAGCTTCTGGAAGCCCCGGCGAGGCCCAGGCCATCCGAACGGGCTCTGGGTAAGGTGGGGACCTCCTGGTGAGCATCCTGATCCCGTCTCCTAGGAAGGAAGACGAGTGTTTCCTGTATTCCAGCCCTCCTCTGTGCTTCTTTCACACATATTTAATTCTCACAACAATATTATGGTCGAGTCCCTGCTAATAGTGTTCTCATTGCAGGATATTACAGAAACGAAGATCCCAGCTTACCCCCTATTAAGTGGAAGACCTAGGACATGAGGGTAGGCAGCCTGGCTTCAGAACCATGTTCCTAACCCCTGCTCTACATTGCTCTCCTGGGGACCCTTCCCCTCCCTCCTCCTGGGGCTCTGCCAGGACTCTGATCCCAGCTGTCTGCGCTGGGGCTCAGCCAGCTCCAGCTGACCCTGTCCCTTCTTCCAGCCAGCTCCCTGCCTGCACCCTGAGCCAGCCCATGGTAAGAGGCTTATCAAGCATGTGGGGGGGACAGATAAGTCAGGGCCCTTGCACAAGGCCTTATCCAACCCTGCCATCCCCAGCTGCTGGGAGTTGTGTGGAGGTATCAACAGATGCAGCCCCATCCACCCACCCACCTAGCCCTGCACCACCCACGCCAAAGCTTGGTGTCAGTGCCTGTGATGTCAAAATTCCCTGTGATATCATAATTTGTAGTGACAGAATTCTTCTGTCCCTCCTTCAAGTCTGAAGGGCTTACTTAGGTGAGATTTGGGGAAGTCAAGTCAGACAGGAGCCCCACTCAGGCTCCAGGCCAGCAGACCAGGTTGGGTAGACGGGGCAGAGGGGGTGTCACGGGATTCCCCCCAGGGTAGACAGCTATTTTGGGTGTCTGCTGCCCCACTTACAGCCACCACGCTTCCTGTCTTCCCAACCCAAAAAGGCTTTGGGTCTGACAGGGACAGGGCCTGCGGGAGGAAGCTCTAGGCCTGCTGCCAGCGACTATGGGGACCAGCCCCTCGCTCCCCACAGGGAAGCCTGAGCTCAGAACCTGGGGGTCTGAGAGAAGAGGGGCTTTACATGCCACCCCTTGGAAAAGCGGTGAGGCAGGGAGGGTTTATAAGGATGTCCGGACAGATGGACGTAATCAGACCCACTGTGACAGTCATGCATGTCAGCTTGCTGACACAGTCTATGCTCACAGCCGTGTACCAACACTATCACATGCCAACAGCCACTCATTCTCGCAGCCATGCCCTTGGCCACACAGCAGCCACAGACAGAAACATGTTGACCCCCAGTGAGAGAGCAGCAGTCCCATTGCCACGGGACCCACACAGAAGAGCAGGAGCCCCTTTTCTTTTATGACTGTCTTCCTAGAGATGAGCCCAACTCCAGCACACTCACAGGTGGGGAGTAAACTGGCTCCCACTTCACAGCTCCTGCAACCCTGGGTGGGGCAGGAGCTGGAGGAAAAGCCATCCCTCTCACAGCCCCTCTTGACCTCTCCAGACCCAGAAAGAGAGTTTCAAGGAAGTGGCGCAGCTGGCAACATTAGTGCCAGCCCCAGCTTTAGTGACGGCCACTGCCCAAATAACACCAGTCGCTGGAGGCACTCGGTCCTGTCAGGGCACCGCTTCTTCCCCTCTAGCTTCTTTTCCTGTGAATTGGGACACTGGGCCTCTGCAAGTTGGGTGTTAGGAACCGTGAGTGGCCTAGACATTGGGCACCCTCAGCATGAAGGCCCCTGGGTGATGGGCACTGGGTACTGGGAACTCTGCGTTTGGGTTTTTGACAACGTGGGGAGCTCTGGCACCCTTAACATTGGGACTTCTGGACTTTGGGATCTCTAAGGTATTTAGGTATATGGCCATTGGATGCTTGGATGTCAGGGCTGTCCCCTCAGGCAGGGCCAAAGTCAGCGTTTCCACCTGTGTGCCTGATTTTACCCACAGTCACTGAAGTCCAGCTGGACCCCTGCTGCGGGCCTGGTGGTTGACCTGTGCTGCTTCCCCCGGGTGGCAGGGCCAGGGAAAGCACAACAGGGTGTCCTGAGGGGCACATGGAACCCTGGGGCAGCTCTTGGATCTAGAACCAATCTAACTTGCTCGTTTGCACTGGGACAGGGGAGGGAAGGTGCCAGGCACTGACCACTGTGCTCCAAGTTCAAGAGAGGAAGAACCTGACAGCCAAGCCCAGACAGGCCACTGCCAACCATGTTTTCCAGCTTCTGGGGCTCCAACGAGATGAAGACCACTGGTGAAACTAGGCTGCGACTCAGTGTCCACCCTCCCCCCACTTCTCAGCAGGGCCCCCAGCAACCCTTCTCCCAGGTTCCCAATACTACCAGCTCCTGCAGTGCCCCCCAGAAGGGGCCCACATCTGGCCTCATCCCTATTGGCACCAGACGCACGCCTGCACTGATTCTGAGTTCCAGCAGAGGCCTTGACCCCCTGCAGGTAGAAGACAAATGAGGAAACCAGCCAGCGCTGGGGAGCTGAGGTTGGGTGCCATCCTCCAAGGAAGCAGCACTGGAACTGAGGCCCTGGGACTCTCGGCCCACAGTGGGCAGGGCCCAGCCAGCTGCCGGTTCTCCTGCCGCCCTGCCTCAGACCAGAGCAGGCCAGATATCTGACCCCAGTAGTCCTCCCGTCTGTCCCCAGACTTGATCCTCCCTACTATACATACATGCCCTTCTCACCCCCTGAGCCAGCTGGCTCACAGCCAGCTCTGATCTGGGCTCAGCCCAGACCTGCCTCCCTTGGGGCCTCGTTCTGGTCAGGGAAAAAAACAGCTGCTCCAGTCCCTGGTTTGTAGAGATGGCTTTTCAAACTAGAATCTTTTCTCACAAGCCTCTTGGGATTTAACTCACCGTGCGGTTTCCTGAAACCCTTTCTGGATCACGATGGGCAAAATACAACATCCATAAATATACTTTGTGTTATGTCATCTGTTTGTCTAGCAGAACCCTCATGGGCAGTATCTCTAACTTCCCTAAACATCACAGGGATAATCTCTTCTCCCCACCCCATGGGCTAAAGTGCTAGGCTGCCTCCCTGACCTCAGAGTAATTCCAAACTCTGTCTTCCTCTCTTCCCGGGAAGGCCTCAGACGGCTGGATCCTGAGCACCCCGCCCCCAGCCTGGCCTGAGGGACTACTGGGGTCCTGCTCTGAGTACCCCCAGCCTCCCTTGTACAGTGTCTTGAGGTATAAGGTGGGAAGCCCCACTTTCCCTGGGCTATGACAATTTTTAGAACCTTCACTGACACGCCCTGGTCTCACCACCACCCCTCCTAACCCCAGTCAAGGGGGAAGGAAGCCATCATCCCCCCTCTCGCATTCTCCCTTGTCCCCACTCCACTAAGTGGGAGCTTCTTCCCTGCCTTCCTGTGTGGTGGCCCTTTTTGTCAAGCCTCAGGAGGGAGGGAAAGATCAGAAGCTGAATTTATGTCCTGGCAGGAGAGGCAAGGAGGACTCTGATCAAATCTGCCCAGTCCCCAGAGCTGGGCACAGCCACACACCACCACACACAACTGCTGCGGTGCACACACAGTCACTCTGCCGTAAGATCCACCCACACAGACCCACAGACACAGAAAGCTGCTCGGGCAGAAGTGCACACACATAGACACAGCACCTACAATTCATTCATAGGAGATGATAAATCCCAAACACACCATGCATACTAGATTTGGGGACAAAGTAAAAATGGAAATCTTGCTGATGGGACCAGCCTGTCTTCCCAGATCTGATTAAGGCTCCGACATGAATAGGCTGTCAATTCTAAATAGTAGGGCCCTGGGGACGTCGGTGTTGTGCACAAAGTATGGTCTGTGCCTGACGCCAGCTATCGTCCTCAGTGTCTCAGACTGTAAATTAATAAAGGGGATCTCCCTCGTCAACTGATCTCATGCAAGTCTTGGCGGCTTCTTCTTCTTCTTTACTACTTTATTAATTTATTTCTAGAGAGAGAGAAAGGGAAAGAGAAAGAAGGAAAGAGAAACATTCAGTGCGAGACAAAACAGGGACCTGCTGCCTCTCACACACCCGGAGCCTGTGGACGTGGCCCAAAACCCAGGCACGTGCCCTGACAGGGAATTGAACCAGCGATGTTTGGGTTTGCAGGACGCCCAGGCAGGGTGCGCCACATCTTCCTGAAGGCTGGTTGTCCCCAGGGAACAAATAAAATGTGTTTTCTGGCCAGATAACTGAGGAACAGGCTCAAGGTGCAGAGGGGAGCTTATCTCTCCAGGTGGCCCCTTCCCAAGCAGGCGCCCCTCAGGAAGGGACAACAGTGTTTGTTCTGACTGGCCCTTACCCTCCCCGAAAACTGGGGGGTAAGCATACTGGGAAGCCCCTTTTTATAGCTGCCAACCATTTCTCCCAGAGGCAGCCTGCAGCAACGTAAGTATCACATGTAAGTATCTGTATTTCCTTAGCTCGTCCTCTCCATTTCTCCGGGGAGGAAACTGAGGCTCACCAAACCTCCTTTTGGCAAAGTCTTCCTTAGCTGGTCTGTCTCCCAGGGAGGGAGGAAGGGGCCCAGGTTTGTGTCTGCAGCCCATGTAACACAATAGCCAGAGTAGGGTTGACCAAGCCGGTGGTCAAAGGAGGGTCCCTGGAGAAACGACTACTCCCAAACCTAGTAGGACCCAGGCCTTACCCAGCTGTGCCCACAGTCCCTAGCGGCGCTGCTCCAAAGGGAATGGAATTTGCTCTCACTTCTCTCTAGGGGGAACGCAGGCGCAGAAGGCTGGGGGCCTGGCAGGCTACCTCCAGCCCCAGCCCCCCGAAGTGCTCCAGGCCTTCTGGCTTCATTCCAGCCTAGCCCGGAGGAGACGACATCTGCTTTCTCCAAGGGCCCCAGCTGGAGGGCAGAGAGGCAGGGACGGAGAAGGGGGCTCCTTCGTGGGGCCCCCTCCCAGGGGTTAGAGGGGATCAATCATTTGAAAGCTGGAGCGACTTGTAATTTTATTCCCTGGGAGGAGGAGCCTGAGAAGTCGGCCAGGAAGGGTGGGGATGCAGGGGGCGGGGGGGGGGGAGGGAGAGTTGGGCAGCCAGGGGAGCTGTTCAGGGAGGGGAGGGACTTGGCTAGGTCTCCCAAGCCTTCCCCACTCTCCAAACTTTCACCAAACTCTTGGTCCCCGCCTCCCCGAAACCAAAACACAACAAGCTCTAGAGGATCCGAGAGCAGCGCCGCGGGGCGGGCGGACTCTGGGCGGCACTAAGCCTCGGGAAGCTGATGCAACTTTCCCTTTAAGAAAGCCACCTGGGCGCACCGCGGTGCGGACCCAGCACGCCTGGGCCAGGGGCTGCAGCATGGTAAGGGGGCTGGGGGAAGGGGGCGCTGCAGCCCGCACCTTTGCTGGTCCTGCTGTCGGTCTGGGTGTTTGATGGCTCCTCGGGAGTGAACCCCAGGACCAGTGTGCGCGCGCGTGTATGTGTGTGTGCGTGTGTGAGTGAGAGAGAGAGAAAGAGAGGGAGAGGGAGAGATCGCGCATGCATGCAGGCATCTGTGGCTAAGAGTGTGGGTGCACGCACAGGAATGTCTGTCTCGCCGCTAAGGTCGGGGTAGGTGTGCGCGTCTGGGTGTCACCGCTGTCACCAAGGAGCCGCAGCAGGCAGGAAAGGAGGGGGGCCGCTCCCGGAGTGGGGGCGCTGCGTGCGGACGCCCGTTTGATCGGGGGTGGCGGGCGCAGGGTTGTGCGGGGAACGCTGGAACCAGAGTGTGTCGCGGTTTGTCTGGGCGCCAGTAGATCTGTGTGCCGGGGGGTCTACCGGGGCCGGGAACCGTCGGACAGTGTTTGCGCCCAGCGTGGTAGCTCCCGCTTCTTCTCTTCGCACTGCCGGCCACTCTGGCTGCCTATCTGGCCTCTCCAGCCCGCTCGTCTCCCTATCTGCCTGCCCAAACGCTGGCCCGGTGCTGGTTCCCGCGCGCTCGCCAGTCCCAGAAAGACACGCCAGAGAGTCCGGCGCCCTCTGGCTCTTTGTCCGGGACTCTCGACCATGGCTTTGGAGAAAAGACTACAGCCGTGGAGTTCTTTGCGGGCTGCCACCCTGGGAAGAATCTGTGCCTTCCCCGTTCCAACCTTCATTCTGGGTGCTTGTAGGGCGCGCCCGGGCGGCCACAGGTGAGGGCAGAGGCCTAGCAGCCAGGCTCCCACCCCAACCGGCACCCCGCACCCCGCACCCCGCACCCCGAAGCCAAGGCCAGGAGGGAGAAGAGACGGGGCCAGGGGCCCGGGCCAGACGGGAGGGGGTTTTACCCGGAGGGCCGGGAGGGTGCTGGAGCCCGCCCGGGGGCGGGGCGAGGGGGCGGGTACCTGGGCACCCCGGTACTTTTCCACCGCAGGGGGCGGGGGCGGGACCGCCGCGTCCACAGCAGCTGAGCGGCGCACACGTAGTAGCTGATGTAACGTCCCCCACCCCAACCTCTCACCCCGATTAAAGCAGAAGCGCCACGCTTCGAGGAATAGGGGTGCTCCGGGTGTTGCCGCAGCCCCAAAAGCGACCGCACCCCAGCCGGCAGGCTGGGGACCTCTGCTCAGTCGATGGGCCGCTTCTTAAAGGAGCCGCTCCTGCTTTCGGGCCTGCTCTCTGCAGGCCACACCTCCTGGTTGGTCACCAAATCCCCGGCTCTCTGACAGCTCCCACACAAAGCCTGAGTCTGTTTCTTTGCTGAAACCAGCCTGATGCTGCTGCGGCTGTTAGGGGGTAAAGGTTGGGAGTAAAGGAGTGGGAGATCAAAGACTCCCGAAGTGAGGGACCAACAGAAGGTTGGAGAGTGCAGTGGGTGAGGGGACTGGTTCTAGACAGGGAATAATAGGCGACACTGAGCATGCCCAAATATTTACAAGGACTGCAGAGAAAACGCCCCTTACTTGGCCTATACTGCGACCGCGGCGATACCAATCAGTGCCCAGCCCTAGGGACACGGAAGAATCCACCGCTGCCTCGGAGGTCTCTGTGGCTGCTGGGGCACCAGGTTTGGACACTCACAACTGTGCCTCAACACTGTGTGATCAGAGTGTCAGATATACACAGTGTGCTTTGGAGGTAGAGTGGAAAGATTGCAATTGAGAGGGAGAGAAAAAGGCTCCTTGAAGATAAAGGCACTGGGACATTTTGAAGATGGATAGGACATATACAGATGGAAATGGAGTCACGGACACTCAAGGAAGAGGGAACCACATGAGCAAAAGCATGGAACCAAGAACCCTCGGAATGACGAGTAGTCCCACGTGGCCTCAGGAGGCCCTGGGTGACCAGTCTGGGCTCAAGGCAGACCAAGGTCTCCTCCCCGGGCCCACAGCCCCTGCACTCCCTCCATCACACTGAATGGCGATTACACTTCCTCCGTCTTCTTCTTAAACGTGAGGTCCTTGAAGACGGGGGAAGAGCCTGACTCCTGTTCATCCCCAGGGAGGACTCCAGGGGCTTGGTCCAGGTGGACCCTTAAAATTGACTGACCTGACAGTCCCCCTTTGGGGGAGAGGAAAGACTGAGACTAAAGGTGGGCGGGTCCTGTGACTACATCTCACCACCCACCCTTGGGTGGCTCACAGGCAACTCAAACCCAACTTGCCCAACTCAGCCCATCCTCTCCCCATTCCAAACCGGCAGCATTCCTGTCTCTCAGGCTGGCGTTGGCTTTCTCCTGGTGCACCAGCAGAAGCCAAAAACCCTTCCTTATTCCTCACTCCCAAAGTCCAATGCATCACTAACTCCTACCAATGTTATCTTACATATTTTTCTCAAATCTGTACCCCTTTCCCCGCCTCATCGTCACCTTCCTAACCAAGCCCCCTCATGTCTGGCCTGGCCTGTTCCTAATTGATTTCCTCTCTTCTCTTTCTCCACACTGCATTTGGGGTGATGTTTTCCAAATGCACATTCTACCAATTGCTCCTCATCAATGACAACTCTGCTTTAAAGCCTTCAATACGTGGCATCAGCTTCAGGATAAAGACCAAAACCCAAGCCCCAGAAGCCCCGGCTCTGCTCCTCTGTCTACATCCACCTTTGGTCACTTTCTCGCTGGCTCTTGAGCCACAACCTTATGGTCTTTCCTACGTTATTTCATTTGCTTAAATCTTCCTTCCTCTTCCTCCTTCACTATTGCCACTTTGCTGACTTAACTCCCTCTGACTCTCAAATGTCATTCTCTCAGGGAAGCCCTCTGAGACTCAGACAGGAGGTCAGCCCCCCACCCTTTAAGCATCTTTCTCCTTCACACCCTTTGTCTCAGTGTATAATTGTATACATTTGAGACACCAGCTTTACTCATTCCCCTTATCCCGTAAGCTGCAGGAAGGCGGAGACCCATGAGTTCTTGGTGCTAGCACAGGTCTAGCCCAGAGGAAGCCTAAAATAAATATTTGTGGAGTAAATGAATTGTGGCCAACCTCAAATGCCTGATAAACAGTTTAGGCCCTATCCTGCTGGCTGTGGAGAACTACTGGAGGAAATCAGAGCTTTGGGACTTTGGGAAGATTAATGGATTGGAGGGGAGGAGAGTATGGAGGCCTTGTAGTCCAGTGAAAAACAAAGCAGAAACTTCCGAATTTACAAAGGATTATTAGCCCCACCTTCCAGACAGACAACACTGAGGCTCAGAAGGGCTAAGTAACTTGCTTGACGTCACATAACCTAGTGAACGGCAGAGCCAGAATTCCAGCCCAGGGCCACCAGGTGCTAGAGCCCAGGCTCTTCATCACGTGCTGAACTTGTTGTCAGGGGTGGGTCAGGGGCCGCCTGGTGCCTGCATAACGTGCATCTCCAACACCTAGAAGAGGGCCTGGCAGGTCGTGGTCCTCGGTTCTTTTTGCATGGATGGCTGGGGCCATGTAACACAAATGGCAGAGGCTGGAGAAGCAGCAGATCTGTACACCGAACTCGTAGAGCAACCAGCAAGCCACCTTCTCCACAGGAGTCTGCGAGCACGCCAAGGGCATGGGCTGTGTTTGCATTCAGTGCTCTGGGACATCCTGAGTGAGAACAGACTTAAATTCCAGTGCACAGTGCCCTCAATTTACTCACCTGACCAGAAGGCATAATTCCTAATCCATGGGGTGGTTCTTATTGCCATCTGCTGTTATTGCTGTCACCACTGTCATTATTTGTTAGCCGAAGAGAGACAGCTTTGGGGGAAGTCAAATCTAGAGCTTGCAGCTTGGAGGGAAGGGTGTGGTGAGTAAGGAGGGCAAGGGTGTGATTTTAAGGGAGCATGGCACCCCTCTCCCGACTGCCCCCAGAAAACCAAAGCTGTGAGCAGGGGCCTCTTCAGGTGGACACAGTGAGAGGCAGAGGGACCAGCATGGCTGACTAACAAAAGGGAAATGGTGGTAAGTCACATCCCCACCTGCAGCAGGCTATGCAGGAGACCTGGTGGGCAGGGCCAAGGCCGATTTGCATAGGCAAAGAGTTTCTCCCCCCCCCCCCCCACTCTTAAGCCTTCCAAAGACTTCCTGGGCCTGTGGGTGAGAGGTGCCATTGCCAGGTGGCTGTGGGTGGGGCAGAATGGCACAGAACAGCCTTTGGAGCAGAGTCTGCTATGAGGGAGGGTGGAAAAGTCCCCAGAGGCTGAGCCCATTCCTTCCTGAGACCAGGCCTCGTGGAGGTCGAACGTCCTTGTTCGTCTGACCCAGGCTTTTCCTCCTGTGAGAAAATTCTTTGAGTCTCCCCAAAGGTTGATTCCTCTGCTATGGCCTGTCAGAAACGGCCCTCTACCGTCTGCATCTGACATCACACCGGTATACACCTCCCTGGCCTTGCCTGCTGCCCCTCCAGCCCGCCAGCCCCACGTTGCCTCTCATGTGCATCCTATAGGATCTCGGCTGACCCTCATTCCAGGGCCTCAGCCTTACCCACTTCCCTTCAATGCAGCCTACGCTGCCTGCAAGCTGAGCACTGTGCTGCGTGTTGGGAACAGAGGGGTAAACAAAACACAGATCCGAGCCCTTGGGGGACCAACGGACTCATGGTTGACAGACTTAAAGGCAAATTAGTCTAATATGAGTCAGTAAGGACACTAGTAGACATCTGTACAAAACAAAAAGGAGGAAGCAATTTGTTCACTCTGGTGAGGGAGAGGCTACAGAGAAGAAGTGACATTTATGCACGATCTTAAAGGACTCATAGAATTCCACCTGGTGTTGGGAAGGTGTTGTGGGCAGGAGACAGCCTGAACAAGGGCAAGGAAACATGCCTGCACATGGTGTGTCTGGCATGTCCAGAGCTTGTGGTCCCAGTTAGTGACATAACGACAAGCCCAGCTGCCCTGGGACCCGAGCTGAGTGGCACCAGGATGAGGAAGGACCATCCTGGCTGCTTGGGTGGAGTGGGTGGTGGATCCAAGCCAACCGCTCTTCAGGGGAAAGGTTGAAGCCATTCACACAGACGATGAAACAATTGGACCATGTCCAGTTTTGTATTCTTTTTTTAAAATCTTTTATAAAATTGGGCATCTAGAGAGTCAAAAATAGATCTTTGTCCCCTGGGACACGAAGGCTGGAGACTCAGGACTGCAGGGGAAGGGTCAGCAGAAGAGCTAGTGAGGAGCTGATCCAGGGTCATTGGGAAAGGGGCAAGATGACGAGTGGCCTGGCAGAGGGGTGCCAGGGTGGGAGGGAAGTGACGGCTGCCAGCCGGTGTCCCGGGCCCTGCACTGCCTGTTCCGGAGAGCCCGAGGGCCGCACATGCCTTACCTCTGCCTGCCCGGGCTGGATCCTCACCCTACTCTCCACTCTCTCCGCAGCTCTTGAGGTCTGTGGCCTGAAAGGTGCTGGAAGCAGAGCCTGTGACTGTGGCCTGGGACTCCAGAGCCCCCGGCCCACTGCCACCATGGTGGGAAAAGGTGCCAAAGGGATGCTGGTGAGTACAGGGACCAGACTGCGGGGGTGGGGGGGGGGGCATGAGCACTGCCCCTCTGGGCCTTCAGCCAGCTGCTTGCCCTACGACAGGAGAGCGGAGGAGGTTCCATGGGTCCCTGAGTCTGGCACTGCCCGGGCTCCCGAGTGCTAGGGTTATTCCAGGCCCAGGCCCTCATCTGGCTGGTTCGACGGCGCTACAGCTCTGGACCCATGGCAGGGCAAATTCTGCCACAGAGCCCGCTGGAGGCAGGAGTCAGGAGGCAGGAGACCACCCCCCACCCCCATCACAAGAGACACCCTGGAGAGAAGGCTACAGCTCCTCCTGTCCGGAGGACAGCAGAACCCCTGGGGCTGTCCTGGGGCCAAGACACCCCACCCTGTTTCCCACCCCTCGCCCCTGAGAACTCTGCCTGCCACAGGGAGCTCAGTAGGAGCTCATCAAGGGGTCCTCTGACCCCGGCTGTTTTTCCTGTACTTGCTATCCAAAAAGTAACAAAGCACATTTTGTTTAAATCCTCTCCTGAGGCCTCTCAGAAAACCTGCCTCTGCCCCTTCCCCGAGCCAGGGCCCTTCCTTTGCCCAGTGCCTCAGAGCACGGGAGAGGTGGTGGGTGCTTTGAAAAGCAGGGGTCAGAGCAGGGCCTGGGGGCGGCTTCAGCTCACACTGCCCGACCACGTAGGGTGGCCCAGGCACCAGGAAGCAGGGAACAGGTGCTAGATCCTACCCCAAGGGCAGTGCTTGTATCTTCTCTCCTGGGGTCTTGCCTCAGGGAAGAGCTAGACTGGGGCACATCAGGGGAGGAAGCTGGTTTCCAAGCGAGGCCCTCCCTTGGTGCCTCCTTTTCCCACATCGATTCCTTGCGCTACCTTTTCTCATTCACTTAAGCACCAGTTGGCCCAGGGTCTCTGCAGAACCCTCCCAAAACAAGGATTTCTAGGGCTCAAACGACTTGGTTCAAAGAAACAGTTTGCAGGTTAGCCAGGTGGTGTCGTCACAAGAAATGTCCAAACCTGTAGGGAAATTTTCTGAGTTTATTTGAACCAAATTGACGACAATTGCCGGGAAGCAAAATCTCAATGGATGGAGAGATGCTTTGTGGAGAATGGCAGTTTTGCAGCTTCTTTTGTTCATTACAGCCAACGGAAGAGATGTAAGGGGGAGGCGACGTGAAATTCGCTGGCGGTGGGTGAGGGAGGCTGGAGGAACACAAAGCGGGGCCATCTCTGAGACTGCAGAGTGAGCTGGGGTTGGCGGGTACAGGGTCAGTCACAGTCACAGCACAGAGAAATGTGTTCTGGGAAGGAGCTCACCGGGAGCCGTCGGTCCGACGACCTGCGGTCAGTCAGTGGTGCACTGTGGTATGATGGTGGTGCCCTGAGTCCTCCGGGAAAGGAGATTAGCATTTCAAAGGTGTGTTAGCTTAGCTGCAAAATGACAATAGATAAGCTCACTTAAGGTCAAGATTGACCTTTGTCCAGGAAGCTACACACCCAGGAAGTGACCACCCACTGTGACCCACTTTCAGTTAGGAATTTTTACGTTCAGACCATTTTCTTTCTTTTTTTTAAAGATCTATTTATCTTTAGAGGGCAAGGGGAGGAGAGAGGGAGAGAAATATCAATGTATGGTTGCCTCTTGTGTATCCCCTCCTGGGAACAGGCCTGAAACCCAGGCATGTGCCCTGACTGGGAATCAAACCTTGATCCTCTGGTTCACAGGCCCGCACTCAATCCACTGAGCTATACCAGCCAGGGCTGCGATCTTGGTGTATTTCAAGCTGCTAGGTGGGATAGATGGTAAACTGAGGAGGCAGGGAGGAGGAAGGAGACCTGTCTTACCCACTAACGCGGCAGTCCTCAGCCTGGCCCAAAGAGATTGCCGGGTATTCCAAACACTGCAAGAAATGCTGTGTTAACACCTTGAAATTCTACACATCCTTCACTATCTGTGATAGGGAGCCTGTGAAACTGTACTCGTCCCAAAGTCTAGAAGGGGGAAGAGGAAGGGTCCGCAGTGCCCAGCGAAGAAGCCCATAAACAACTTTGGTTAATTGCTTATCTCTGGTACTGTCTCCTTTTTGAGGGGCTCCTTAAGGTTTGCAGAAAGAGCCCATAAATAATTTTAGGTAACTGCCTCAACTTTAACTGCCTTCTGTCATGGATCTGTTTTATGACAAGACGAACAAGTGAGGTGCGGGGCAAGATAAGGATTCGGGCTAACAGAGACCCCCACACATACCTATGTTTGGGTAGTCGTGTGCCCCGGGGGAAGCTGAACAACCTTTATCCATCAATCAATATGGAACTTCTTCACCCCCTTCCCGCCAATTACATAAGTCCTCAAGACAGAGGGCCCAGCGCTCTTGCCTTTTACCACATCTCAGCAAGGCCCATTCTCTTCCATGAGGAGATATCACCAAGAAACCCTGCCTATGTTCATGGACTTTCTGATCTGTAATTCTTTACCATGTCGGCAAGAAGAACTGAGTTTTTCCCCTGTGACAGAGCCCTCCATGCAGGCCTCCCCTGAACTTGTCAGGTTTCCTGTGTGGTCCCTTTTTTGTCCACAGGCTCAGGGGCCCTCCACTGTGTCCCTCAGGCCTACTCAGGTCTGGCCCCCTCCTGCTTGGAACAAGTCTGAATGAACCAAGCTTTTGAAGGTATTTCTGAGCCCTCCTGAACTCTGGGTGCTCAGAATAAGGCAGAGGTAGAAGTGTCATGACCTGAACATTTACTAGGAGTGAATGTTGTGATAGAACCAAAAAAGGCCTCTGCTTTCCTAGAGAAGTCTTGGAATTGCCATGGGCTTGTCTAGGAAGTGGGGTGTGGCTCTGCCCTCTCCTGCTTGAAGATTCTGAACCCCATAAAATTTAAGAAACCTTCTGTGTACTCCCTGGCTGCCCTTCTTTCCCGGGGTGACCCTGAAAGGACTGAGGCAATCAGGCAGGAGAGACGGGGCCCCACATGGGCCGTAGGGAGCATGAATCTGAATCTCCCAGAGTCCCTGCCAGAGCAGAGTGTCCCGGAGCTGCGGGCTAGCTTGTCCGTGGAAGAGAATGCTGCTTTGGGACTCTGTTCCCAGCACCGTGATGTGCCTAAAGATAGCTGGGGCTTGGTTTCCTCGTGCCCTCTGCCCTTTGGCTTCTGCCTGCTGCTGCTTCATTTTAGGCTCATAGCATCTGTCCCCTGGGCATCCCCATGGTTGCTGAGAATCTATTCCTGACTCTTTTTCAGTTTTGCTGATGACCTTGGGCTACACTATTCTGCTATTTTCGGGCCCCACTTTGGAACTCAAGCCTCCTCCATTCAGTGCTTGTCTCTGGGATACAGCCTTTGAGGAGTGCCATCTGTCCTAGCTAACCTAGGTAGCTGAGCTGGCACTTTATTATGTACTATGTTACCCTAAGGACACATGGCTAAGAATGCTCCTTTCAGACATGCCCCTTCTCTGGATGCCATGATGGGGCAAGACACAGGATGCTGAGGGCCATGCATGTAAGCCAGGGGCACATGGACCATCCCAGGTTGGTGGGTTCTGTTGCCAGTTGTGCCCCGCTATGCAGGGAGTGGGCCTCACTGTGAGGACAGTGTCTTCACTTCCTTCCCCCTTTGCTCTAGGTTTGGGTGTGAGGACACGGGGCCCCTGGGTCTCTTCAGCATCCACAGACATCCTATGTCATCCTTGTAGCTTCTGCCCGGCTCTTCATGTGGCAGGTGCCCCACGGAGGAGCAAGCCACTTCTCAGCACGTGCCCAGGCCCACATGCCTGCTGCACGTGTCCCTCCCCCCACTCCCAGCCCAGATGGTTTCTGCCAGGCCAGCTCAGCTGCCTCCCTCACGCCTCAGCAGCTCCTAGGACAGGGCCGTGCAAAACCCCAGCTGGCCAGGGTGCCTCCAAGCCTGGGAGCAGCTGGGATGCTTAGGGGCATTGGGGTGGGGTGGGGTGGTCCTTCCATGGATACCTCATACCTCTGTGCACATGTGGGGGTGCTGCCTGGGGCTTAGAGAACAGGGAGCTAGAGGAGAGGAGGCCAAAACAGGAGAACCTCACAGGGTCAGCCGTAACCCTGTGGCCTCACACCAAGTTCATAAGCTGACTCAGTCTCCATCCCCACCCCATGTCCGTTCCTCACTCATGCGGTGTCTTAGGCCTTGGTCAGCTTCATTGTTCCCTCCCCAGAACTCACTGGTTGCTTCTCATTGGGAAGATTTGTGGTGAATAAAATCAGAGTCACCTGGGCTAGGGCCCTGGGTGCCAGAGCATCTAAATTATCCCACAAGGCTTTGCAAGCACCTCAGATTACCTGGGGCTGCCCCACCCAACCTGTTCTGTTCTGCCTAGACATGAGGGTTTGGATACCTCTTGTCCGCAGCATCCGTCCCAGGGCCTGGCACACAACATGTTCTCACTCAGCCCAAGTCCTGGCATGTGGTGAGTCCTCAAGTAGCATAGGCTTGGCACACATTGCCACTCCCTTGGTAAAAGGCCTGTCGCCTTCTGGGCATGCATCTAGCATGAGTCCCAGCATGCGGCAAGCACTCAGCTGGTACTGATTTGGTACCCATTGGCCACTCCCTTTGTACAGAGCCTGTCACACAGTGGGCACTCATCTAGCACAGTACCAGGCATACAGTGGGCACTCACCTTGCTCAGGGCCGGGCATACGTCAGGTCCTCACCTCACAGAATTTGGCACACGTGGGGCACTCATCTAGTGCAGGAATTAGCAAGCCACAGGGCTCACTGGCATGGGGATGACACACAGTGCATACTCTCTCAACACAGGTCCTGGCACACAGTGGGTACTCTCTCAACGCAGGTCCTGGCACACAGTGAGTGCTTTCCTAGCACAGACCTGGCACACTGTGTATTTTTCCAGCATTGGACTTGGCTCATGGTGGGCATTTGGCTAACACAGGTCATGGCAGGTAGTGGGTGCTTTCTTTACATGAGGCCTAGCACCAAGGAGGTGCTCTCCCAGCCAGGACAGCGTAGGTGATCAACTAGATGATCCTAGATGTGCAGCTCCCGCCTCCCCAATGACATGGATAATATCTAGATCCAAAGAATACAGCCCAACGTCCCTCTCTGGACCTAGGACCCTGCCATCCCTTCCCCTTGGTCTCCTTCCCCTCGCCACCCTGCCCGGAAACCACCTGCTCCGTCCTGTGCCCACGCTCCCCCTCAGGCAGCTTCCCCGAAGCCCCCCTCCCATCCCCAACATGCCCCAGTCTCAGCTCAGCAGGACCGTCCCTCAGAGTCACAGGGCGTAACAAAGCCCCTAGACTCCTCACCCCTCTGGACACGTGCCTGCTCTTATTAAGAAAAGTCAGAGGTGGGGGCTGGGGGGCTGGCCTCCCTAAGTGGGGCTGGAGCAGCTGGATCCCACTAATGAGGCCTCATTACGGCCAGGGCCCAGCTGGGCTGCCGATGCCTCCTGTCCCATGGCCAGAGCCAGAGAAAGCCATCCAGCCAGGGCTGCCTGTTCTGGGCACCCGGCCCAGGCCAGGGCAGCCAGAGCCCAGAGCCCACCCTGGGTGGAAGTGAGCATTTGGGCATCATGGGTGACTGGGCCTTCCTGAAGCCAGTGGCCCAGCCAGGGCTTTGGCCCTCAGTCTGGGTCTGCAGGAAGTCAGCGGGGCGTGTCTGCGGACCCAGCTGTGCGAGGCCAGCCCAGTGAGTGGCCGAGTCAGTGGGGTCCGGGACCGTTCTTAGAGTGCTCACCTGGGCCTAGGCCAGTGTCCATCTTCTCCCCCAAACAGGGGTAAAAGCGTACCTATCTCGACGGGTTGTTGGGAGGACTAAATAAATGGGTTGATACACAGGGTGCGGCACAAATAATGCCCCCGTTTTATTTCACCATCTTTTGTTACAAAAGCATAAGCAGGTCATTCTGTAACATAACACTTTCACACTCAAGCACACCCTATGACATTTTAGGTGAGATGTTCAAATTAAAACAATAAATGATCACACCCACATATTCCCCTCCCAGTCGCACCCACGCAGGCCTCGCCTCTGCTGGACGCTGTGTGTGCAGAGTGTTAGGACGGCGTCCGGCTCACAGAAGCACTTAACGCGTGTTGTCTGCTGCCGTTATCACGGATGCTCACTGTCTTCAACAGAAAGTGGGCATTTTCCCCATTGCATTGATTTATTTAGTTTTTTAATGGTTTGATTTGAGAGAGAGAGAGAAAGGAAGAGAGAAATATCGATTTGTTGTTCCACTTATCTGTGCCTTGGTTGCTGCTCGTCTGTGCCCTGCCGGGGATCAAACCACAGCCACTTAGGAACCGCGCCGCACAGCAGGAGGTGAGCGGCGGCCGAGTGAGCAGAACTTCACTCAAGTTACCTCCTGAACCCCACCTCCTTCCTGCCCCTGCTCCATCCCTGGAAAAACCGTCTTCCACGAAAACGGTCCCTGCTGCCCCCAAGGTTGGGGACTGCTGCCGAGCTACCCGGCCAGGGCTTTATTATTCCCATTACAGAGATGAAGACACTGAGACCAGGCGCGTTAGGTGGCTTTCCCAAGGTTATCTATGGCAGAGCCGGGGTTTGAAGCCAAGCCTATCTGACTGCAGAGGTTTGCTCTTTTGACTTCAATGGCGTCCTGCCGTGTGCCCTTTGGAGTCAGCACCCTAACCAAACTCGCAGGAAAGCTGTTCTTTACATGGGAACTCTGACACTCGTCCACCTGATGGATGTTTCTTAAGATCCTGCCGTGGGTCAGGCCCTTGGCCGGCCCCTCGGTTTCCAGAAAGGGCCGTGCCCTCCCAGGACCAGGGCACTCACACCCACTTCCTGGCCGCGGGCTCATGGCGTCTCACCATCAGCTGGGGACTGACCTGGTGAGTGTGGCCTCAGAGGAGAGGGACCATCCTGCACCAGTCAAGGTCGCTCCTGCAGGATGGTGCCCCAGGTTCCGGGCAAGGCAGGACCAGGACAAATCCCCACGGGTCCTTCTCCTGAGGCCCTCTTCGTCTGTGTGGCCATCCTCTTGGCTAATGCTCTCTTTCTCCCGAGAAAGCACAGCTTCCTCACACTGTCATCACGTTCTCCTAGTGGGGTGCCCCGTCCTCTTGCCTGGTTGGGGACCCCTAAGTCTGGGGCGGGGAGACAGCCCCAGGGCCCAGCATCCCCCAGCCCATTCTAAGAAGTCTGGATGCTTTGGTAATGCCCTGCGGGCTGCACCCCACTTCTTCTCGTCCCTTTACCATCTGTAGCACCCAGTGGCACCCGACCGCCCTACCAGGAGCCCACCAACTGCCAGGCCCCCAAGGCCCAGCTCGGGGAGAGAAGTGAACCGTCCTCTCCCTCCCTCCTGAGCTCACTCCGCCTCATTCTATGCCTGTGTGTGTGTTGTTGTTGTCCCAGTAACTTGCTGGGAACAAGGGAAAAACACAGCAAACCCCATGCCTCACTCTAGCTCTGGAGCACCCTCGCTGGGCTGCATGGGGACTGGCCGGAGGGGGAGGGCCCGGGAAGGGGGTAGGCAGAGCTTCGGGAGGAGATGAGGTGAAAGTAATTGCCCAGCCGGCAGTGGGAGAGGCAGGGGATGCGTCAGTGTCGTCTGGAGCTGGCAGAGGTGTGAATGAGCGGTGGAGGTTCTCCTCTCTGAGTGCTCACCTGGGATGGCTGCAGCTGGTGGACCTGCGGCCCCCTCCTCCCCAGAGCAGGTCAGTCACCTTCCAGAAGGTTGAGCCCTCTCCCTGGTGCCAGGCAGTCTGGGAGGCTGGGCTGGGGGTGGGGAGAGGGGCCGAGTGATCTGTGCCAGGGAGGGGCAGGCACAGCCAGCGAGTGAGACAGACACCAGCCAAAGTGACCCAGAAAGTTGCGACTGTGCAAAGGAGCGCAGGAAGAGTTAGCTGTGTGGTGGGGGCATGGGGGAGGAGGGTGGGGGTGTGAGGGCTCCCCCAGCCCAAGGACCTGCTGAGAATCTGCTCTGTGTATCAAAGCTGCATTGTCCTAGCTCCCGGGGAGACAGACCGGAGGTGCCCAGGAATTGTACTAATCAATACAGCCCTATTGTCTGCCACGGCACTTACTCCTATGGGGAGAGTGGGTGAGGGAGCAGGGGGACATGGTACATGGACTCGGCGGTGAGGGTGGGGGAAGGGGACGCAGCGAGACTCTCAGCTGGAAGGAGAGAGACCCCATGGAACGCTCACTAGTGTCCAGGGCAAGTGCCCGGGTGGGGCGGGTGCCGCTGTGCCGTTGTCCCTGGAAGCTAGGGATGGGCAGGGCTGTCAGGCACCAAGGGGCTGCTGACAACAAGGATGAGAGGACCAGGAAAGCCACCCTCCACCTGTAGGGCACCCTAACTTGACCTTCAGGAGGCAAGAGAAGGGATGTTCTCCGGAGACATGTGGGTTAGTTTGGGGAGAAGCATTATGCAGAGCTGCCCAAAGGTCCCAGGACTGCCAGGGTCAAAAACCAAAGCCACTGTCCAGAGTGCCAGGCCACTGCCAAACAAATGGTGGGGACTGCCCACAGCTGCCGCGGTTCTCAAAGGCAGAGGCAGGGCCCACCCAGTGTCCCCCATTCCTGCTCCCCAAGGCCTGGAGTGGAGCCTGGCATGCCGGCGGGGGAGGGGGGAGTGTCTTCTGTCTACTCTTCGCAAAACGGGCAGGTCTCTCTCTGCTGGTCGTGACTCTGGGTGAAATAGCACAAGGCATGGCCTTGCCTCTCTCACCTGTTACATGAGGGCCTGCACCCCTGGTAGGTGCCCAGAGGTTACTCAGAGGCTTTCCTTGAGGCAGGAGGCACTCATCGCCCCTGTGCGCCGACCGGGCCAGAGGTACATTTTTCCACAGTCCTGCCCCTCCGGCTATGACCCTGAGTCCTTCCCATGTCTGAATAAGAGAGGCCAGGTGAAGGATGGTAGGTCCCGTCATTGCAGGACAGGTACTACCCACAGGCAAGCCGGGCCCCTGGACTGATGGGAGAGAACTTGGGGAATAAGAACTGAGGGGTGTGAGGAGGTCAAGGGTTCTTCTGAGGCAGCAGCAAATTACCGTAATGTCTGTTCCACTTAAACTTCCCCCTGGGGCTCAGAGAAGGTTGCCAGTGATCTGGATTTGGCTCAAGGTCAGTCTGGGATGTAGGGTCTTGCCCTTCTCCTCCATAAAGTTTGTCTTGGATGGACTTCACCCCATGAGCAAATACTGGGGCTGCAGAATCCCAAACAAGCAGCCTGCTGGGTCCCAGGGGGCCCGCCCAGCCAGGCAGCTCCAGGATTCCTCAGTGTCCGCCGAGAGCAGGAGGAGGGAGCTCACAATTCACAAAAATATCCAGGGGACACTCATCTAGCAGGGCAGGAGTCAGGAGCCCGAGCCGAGGTGGAGCCCAGGGTGGAAACTGGGGTTCTCTCCGACTCGTACATGGGGAGAGCAGGGGTCCATCCTGTGGAGGTGGTGGTCCCCTCTGAGACCAGGCTTTGCAACGGTTTCCTCTTTCAAGCTTTTCTGTAGTGTCCAGTTCGTATGTGTGTGCGATAAGCTTATAATGCTTTTATAATTGGAAAGAAAAGCAATAACATTTTTTAAAGTCGTCAAGAAAGCTAGTGGGAACTAATGGGAAACACAGGAGAGAGTCAGAAATAGCAAAATTCCAGGCAAGTCAGAGCCGCACAATACGAGGTCTACCGAGGTTGCCTAGTCCCCCCCCCAGTTCCATAGATAAGGATGCCGAGATGCTGGGTGTGGACGTGGCTTGCCCAGGGTCACTGGGGGAGCAGACTGCAGAACGCCGGGGTTCTAACCCCTGGTGCAGGGCCTCGCCCTGCCAAGCCAGGACACAGTGGGAGATCCGGATTCTGCCCTCTAAGCTGAACAGGCTGAATCCCAGAAGTTCATCCGGAGCAGTGATTATGCGGGGCAGAGGGCTAAGGGGAAGACTTATGTAAGTGCCTGGGCGGGGTGGGCGGCTGTTAGCCCGACAGGTCACAAGTCCTGTGCGGGGAAGGACACTTCTGCCTCCGGGACTGTTTCTCTGGGGAAGAGGCATCTGAGGGTCTGACTGTGTGTGTGTGTGTGTGTGTGTGTGTGGTGGGGGTCACCTTAGAAAGAGCGCCAAAGCCTACATTCTGCCTGGCTTGGGGGAGCTCAGTTCTAAGGCCAGGTAGTCCCTATTCTGGAGACCACCCACCAGGCCAATGCTGGGGGAGTCAGGTGTGAAGGTGGGGGGAAAGTGCTCACTCAGAGGTCCCCCAAACAACTAGGGTTTAATTTACCACCAAGGTATAAGCAAGAGAGGAAGGGAGAGCAGTGATGGACAGGCAGGGGGAGCCAGGTGATGGGGCAGGAGCGGCCTGGAGCCCAGCCAGTGGGTGGCGCAGAGCCAGGTCAGGCAGCCAGGCCCCCAGTCTGGGCCAGACCATGAGCACAGAGGTGTCCTTTCGTGGGCCACTTCAGAGACGGCAGCCACTTCAGTGACAGTCAATAGCAGCGACACCGCCGTCTACCCAGCAGAAGAAAAAATGAGAGGTTTAGATTGGGAAGATTATACAAGGAGATAAAAATGAAAAAGGCTCACCAGCCAAGCACTTGCTACCAGGGAAGGAAGTGGCAGGAAGCCCCCAGAGCAGGGTCCGGAGAAGGAAGGGCAGTTCTGGGAACCACGCCCCGCCCCCAAGCCCAGTGCATTTTAGAGATCCGTTCCTCCTGTGTTCTCAGAGAAAGGTAGACTTGCTCTGTCCTCCCCTGAGGACTAAGCCCTCACCAGCCGAGACACCTGAGCACTCCACGTGGCTTGCGCTGGAACTGAAGTCAGCGGCCTCGCTGTGGGCGAGGCTGCCGTGGCCAGCCATCGCAGCCACAGCGGTGCCAAGGCCCAGGGCAGGAGGACAGACTTGGGGCTGCTTCTGCTGGGAGCTTCTTGGACCACTCATCATGTGTCGTTTCACAGACCTCCAGCTCCTTCTGCACAGCAGACCCCTACTGTGGGACACTCCCCACCAGAGTGCCACCCCCACCCCTAGACCCAGGCCCCTGTCCGAGGGGCTCCGGCCTCCCCGAGGGCCACCTGGCACAGCTCAACTGGTCAGTGCATGCTCAGCGCTGGGCTGCTCATTAACTGGGTGCACTGGCTCATGAGGGCTCCATCGGGCGACTGCCTGAGGCGCGTGGCTGGGGGGGATCATCGCCCTCGCAGTCCCCTCCATGCCAGGGGAGGAACAGGCCACAGAGATTCAAGTCTGCTCCTGCTGCACTTGGCTGTGGCGGCTGGGGCTGGCAGAGGCCTCAGGCTTCAAGCCTTGGGTAACTCGCAGTCTGCGGGGGCCTTGCCCTTGCCCGGCCCGTGAGAGGCCATCCTGAGCCCTCGGTTGTCTCTCTTACAGCTGTGACCGCTGCTGGGTGACCCCACCCGTGCACCCTGCAGCTGCCACAATCCCCCATTGTGCCCCTGAGTAAACAGGCCTCCTACAGAAGAAGCTGTTATTGTACGTCAGTATATAGGAGCCCTGTTTGGCTGGGATTTGTTTTGGGGGTGGACAAACTACCCGAAGCAGGCCTCACACCCTCTGAAAAAATGCCTCCCTGACCCTGTGGTATTATTGCCAGGCCTGTCCCAAAGGAGGCCCTTGGAGGTGGTGACAGGCTTAGGGGCCTGTCTGTCACAGAGGGCACACTTGGGCTTCGAGCCACCTTCTCCCACAGCCAAGCGGGCCTTCGAGCCACGGCCTCAGGGTGGCCGTCCCTGGCCTCACCCCGCCCCCACCTCACCCCCTGTCCTCCATACTCCTGTAACTTGGGAAACTTCCCACTGTGGCCAGGTTGGAGTTGCATATAAAAATTACGTATTTTCGTATTTCATGGGTGGCTCATTCCTCACTAGATTCTAGCTCGGAGTGGGTGGTGTATCTGTTTCCTGTGAGTCCCTAGGGCCTGGTCCAGGCCTGGCACCCAGCAGAAGCCAGTGCACCTCCCTGGCTGCATGAATGAATCGATGCATGAATGAACACCGGCCCCGTCGGCCTGCCAGTTGCTCTGGCTACTTCTTGAAGGAGACCCCCAGTTCCTAGGGCTGTGCTCCAAGCCTCCCAAAAGGGTGTGAGGGTCAGCGTCTCTGCTGGGGACAGTGCTGGATCCCCACGTAGGGCAGTCGCTCCACAAGCGGGCCTGCGCTCTAGTGCCCATGGTGTGCAAGCCTAGAGGGACCAGATGTGCCCAGTGCGGGAGCAAGGGACGCCCAGCTGGGGCCCCCGCCCGGTGCCCTTCCGGAAGGCCCCGGCCTGCACGAAGCCCACCCTCTCTCTGCCTTTGTCAGTCGGTGTCAGGGTCTGACAGCAGTTCAGAGCACCGGCCCTCGTTGTTTATTGGCCAGCATGACAGTTGTCCTTGAACATGTCTCTTTCAAGCTGAGGGTCAGTGTCACTGCTGGTTTTCCTCAGAGGCCAAGCTGCTCCTGATCCTGGGTGTTCTCCAGTCACTCCTCCCTGTTTCTCTCAGAACAGCCCAGCCCTGCAAGGCTGTCTCTGTCACTCAGGGACTCTCTGTGCTTCTCTGCTGGTGACTCCCGGGGTCCCTACATCTGTCACTGAGACTCCTCTAACTCCTCAGGCTCTGGCTCAAGGCGGCTTGATCTCCTGCTCACCTGGGCAGTGGGAGGGGCCTGGCGTAGGGAGAGCACATTCACATTAGAAAGGGTCTTGCTCAGCCAGTTCCAGCTGTGGCGGCCGGCCCCCCACACACACACAACGGCCCACCCTCAGTGAGGCCTCTGGCCACCCAGCCCAGGCCTGCCGCTAGCTTCCCGGGCAGGTGTGGCGTCCTTTCCTTGGGGCAGATCCCCTCATCAGCTGCCCCCGACCGCCCTTGTCTCCGCGGCTCCCCCCTCTCAGCTGAGAGACCCTTCCCGGAGTCACGCCCTCTGTCTCCCCTAGCAGAGTCTGTCCTCCAAGTCTGGCGTGGTGCCTACGACTCTGGTCTCCTCCCCCAGCACACGGCCAGGTCAGCTTCCCCAGGGCCCCTGCCCAGCCACAGGCAGCACAGAGGGCTCCACCGGCCCTCCCATCCCGAGTCCCGGAATGCCCTCCCCAGGTCTGGCCCAGCCCAGTTGCTCCCCTCTGTCCTCACCCTCCAGCCCTGCCCACCCAGGAAAACGACTTCAGCTGCGGGAGGGGCCCAGCATCCCTTCCTCCGCAGCCGCCTGTCCTGGGCAGCGTGCTCAGCCTGGCAATGCCGTGGCGACGGGCTGGGGGGTGCTGTCTGGACACAGGCCCCTTTGTGCCCAGCCTGACTTGGCTGCTTGGTATGAAGCTCAGCTATTCCCAGATCCTCACCCAGAGGGGAAAGGGGCAGTTTTGGAGCGTCTGGGGCTGCGGTGCTCTGGACTCTAGCTCCGTCTCAGGGTCTCACCTGTCAGAGGTCGGAAGTAGCTCCTCAGGCGGACTGGTGACCCCAGCATGGGGTGCTCAGGGGCTGGTAAGGGTGGCCCCACTTGATGCCCTCTGGCATCCGCTCCACCCACTCCCTTCTTCTGCCAGGCCTGCCTGTGGCTCTTGCCAGCAGAGGGGAAGCCCAGTGTGGGGGTGGGAGCTTGCAGGGTCCATGGCGTCCCTGCTGGGGGAGGAACAGAGGATCAGGCATGGAAGCACAAATGCCTTGCTGATGGTAGCTTCTCTCCTGTCCCCACAGAACGGTGCTGTGCCCGGTGAGGCCACCAAGAGGGACCAGAACCTGAAACGGGGCAACTGGGGCAACCAGATCGAGTTTGTACTGACGAGCGTGGGCTATGCCGTGGGCCTGGGCAATGTCTGGCGCTTCCCATACCTCTGCTACCGCAACGGGGGAGGTACCCAGTGGGCACAGGGCAGGGACTACCCACTGGGATAGAGCCCACCCACCAGGGCCCGAGCCAGCCCCTCCCTGGCACAGACTTCACTCCAGACAGGCTGGCCTCCGGTCCTGACCTCCTTTGGCCCCATCCCTAGCTTAGATGCCCTTCGCCTAAGGCACAGGCCACCCCTGGCCCTGCCACCCTGCTCCCTCACAGTGAGGAGAGGTGGAAAAAGGCACCTCAACCTCCCCAGTTACCAGTAACTGTCTTCTATCCTCTGTGTTTCAATAGCCCCCCCCAAATAGTTCAGGGACATTTGAGGGTCCCAGTAACTAATCCATCGAATCCCACCGAAACATGGTGGCTCTGGGGCTTGGGTTCTGCTCAGAGCAGACTTTCTGGGACCTCTGTCAAGATCGAAGACTGGCAGCGTGCCTCAGACCCAGGCCCCCGCTCCGTGTGTGCTCACCCTCCTTGGGTCCCAGTCAATCAAAGTCCAGCTGTTCCATTCGGAGCAGGAAGAGGGAGGGATCCCCACCTGGCCGCCCCTGAGCCCGCCTCTCCCTGCCCGCCAGGTGCCTTCATGTTCCCCTACTTCATCATGCTGATATTCTGCGGGATCCCTCTCTTCTTCATGGAGCTCTCCTTTGGCCAGTTTGCAAGTCAGGGCTGCCTGGGGGTCTGGAGGATCAGCCCCATGTTCAAAGGTGAGGAGGACTGGGCGAAGTACACACACGAACACGCACACACACACGCGGGGCCTTTGGGGGCTGTGCAGGCTCACCCATCTGTGCAAACACTGCCAACCCCGTTGGAGCCCTGGTGCTGACCCATGCCTCACACCAATGGCCAAGACCATGGACACATGCTGCGATCCGGGTTTGCTTGGCCTCCACCCTTCCCTCCTACCACATGGACACACAAAACCTCTTCACCTGCTGCCTGCCCTTGCCAAGGCCTTGACCTGTCCCTTCTGTGGCCTTCCACGAAAGCCTGCCCCTTGGGCCCTTTAAAATTAAGCTTGCCCCCTTCGGTGAGATGTGTGAGGCTGCTGCTGTCCTTGCCCCCCCCCCCCAGGTGTGGGCTACGGCATGATGGTGGTGTCTACGTACATCGGCATCTACTACAACGTGGTCATCTGCATCGCCTTCTACTACTTCTTCTCCTCCATGACGCACGTGCTGCCCTGGGCCTACTGCGACAACCCCTGGAACTCCCCGGACTGTGCCGGCGTGCTGGACGCCTCCAACCTCACCAACCGCTCGCAGTCTGCCGCCCTGCCCGGCAACGCCTCCCACCTGCTCAACCGCACCCTGCAGAGGACCAGCCCCAGCGAGGAGTACTGGAGGTGAGGCCCCGTCGGACCTGGGCTGGGGGGCACAGCTGGTGCCAACCCTAACCCCCCTTCGCCATCAGGCGACAGTCTGCAGACCCTGGGCAGGTGCCTGCGCTGCATTCAGCCCTCTGCCGGGCCCCAAGTGTGGCGGAAATGCACGAGGCGTGAGGAGTTCGCAGCCTGTTCAGAACAGGCTGACACACAGGAGAATGGTGGGAGACAGGTGACTTGGGGTGTCCTTGTGACGTAGCAGTCAGGCAAGTCTGCGGAGGAGTGTCAGGGGAAAGGGGGTGGCTTCCTGGTGAGAACAGTATGAGCAGAGGCCCTGTGGTCCGGAGGACCAACGGCCAGTCTTGAGACCGAGAGGAACCCTTCTGGTGGGAGTACCAAGGATGTGAGCCTTAAGGTGGCCTCGGAGGGAGCACTGGCCTTCCCAGAGAACTTACGAGAATTAAACTTAGATTTAATGCTTAATTCAGAACACAGGGGCCATGGAAGTTCCCGAGCCTGGGGCCGTCATCTTCCAGCTGTGCTTAGGAAAGACAGCCCGTTGCCGCTGTGCTCTGTGGCCACCGAGACCAGAGTCTCAGAGCTGGCTGAAGAGCAGCTGCTGCTGGAGGTCCTGGAATACCTAGTCCCACCGGGTGCGGGCGAGGGTGCAGCAGGACATCCTGGAGGAAATCCCCATGTCCTGTTGGGGAGCACCCGGGCAGAAGGCTTTGGGGGCTGGTGGGTAAGCCTCGTTCATTCACTCCACAAACATTCACTGCGTGGCTCCGCCAGGCCCTGTGTGCCCATGGATGTGAATGGCCTAGGGCTCCTGCCCTGAGAAGTTCCCCGTCCAGCAGGGAGACCGGTAGCCAATCACAGCAGGGGCAGGTGCTTCAGCTCAGGTAGGCGCTGGGCTATGGTGGGCGCCCAAGGGGTAGCAGTCAGTCCTAAGAGGCTGGAGGCAAAAGGAGGTGGCTAAGAAGGCTTCTCAGAAGAGGGAGGGAGAGAAGGGATTGCAAGAGACAGGAACAGGTGAGACGCAGAGGCCCGGAGACACAGCAAACTGGAGGCAGGGGTGGGGAAGGGGGCGCACTGAGTGTTAGAGGAAGCCAGTAGGTGTCACATGTGCAGGGCTGCGCAGACCAGGCTGAGGCTCGAGGCTTTCTGCACTAGGTGATGAGAGCCCTGGACAGATGGCCCAGACCCCAGGGACACTTGAAGTCCTAGCAGGTTGATATCCTCTAAGCCCAGTGCCGGAGCCCATTCCCTGCGCCTGCCTCCATGCTGGGCCACAGACATTCAGAGAGGCTAAGAGGTTCACTGGAGGGTGGAGGGCTCACTGCGTGGACAGCAGGCAGACTCAGTCACTGGGCCGGTCATTTCCTGAGCACCTTCCAGGAACCAGGCACTGCACTTGGAGGGAAGACAGAGAGAGCAGCAAGACACACAGACATCACCCTCAAGGAGCTCACATCTGATAGGGGAACTAAGCAAAGAAGTACCCACTTATGTATTCTGCCACATTTGAGGCATGGCGGGGACTGGGCAACCGGTCCTAGACTGGGGGTGAACCTCGCCAGAAGCTCCCAGATGCACAAAGCCCCACCCATAACTCCCGGGATGTTCCAGAAGAGCTTGCCATGGGGCTGTCTGCCAGGGATTCCCAGCCTGATAAGGCCACCCAGGACAAAGCTCTGGGGACTTTATCCAGTGCAATCAGGGAGGAAGAAGAGAATTGGTCATGGGTGGCGGGCCCACAGGGTGGCAGGTTGAACTCTACTTCTCAGCCAGGGCTGGAGCCTGGCCTGCTCACGCAGCTGCCCAGCAGGCTGGAGTCCCGAACTGCAAGGTGTCTCTCTGCTGCCCCCTTCTGGAGAGCCTGGGAAAATGACCCTTGGGAGGGCTGCCCAGGCTGGCTTGGAAAGGAGGAGAGGAGTGAGCACCCCCCATTTCTTGGGCATCTACTATGTGCCAGGCATATTATCTCATAATATCACCATCCCAATTTTTCAGACTCAGAGACCAAAGGTCAGAGGTTAAGGAACTAACTAGGCAGCCCTGCTGTGTCAGGAGCCCCATCAGGCTCCTCCTCTGTGCTCGGTGCCTGGCGCCTGGCAGGAATTAGGCCATTGCTCTGGGCAGGTGTTCTTGGTCCACCCTCTCCAACACCCCTTGGGAAGCTGCATGATCTCATTGGAGGCCCACAACAACACTGTGAACCAGCTTGTGCAGAAGCTAGAAAATAGTCCCAGTTTACAAAGGGGAAAAGCAAGTCCAAAGAAAGATTAAACAACTCCTCTAAAGTGAGAGAAGCCCCAAGGACAGATTTCTGGGCCCCTGTCAGCCTCCTGCTCACCCTCTGGTCCACGGGGCTCCCTCCCTCACCAACTACTTAGTCCTGTTTTGCAGTCCTCTGTGCGCCGGCCTGACTCCTCCCTGCCCACAGGTCCCTGCACTGACCAGCGCAGATACCCAACACCCAGTGGGACTCGGACCCCAGTGTCCGGTCCCAGTGTCTTCATGGCAGCCCTAGGGTCCCATGGGCCTCATTCAAACCCTGTGGCTCTGCCATTGACCAGATGTGTGGCCTTGGGAAGTTGCCAAACCACTCTGAGCCTCAGCTGTCCATTCACTAATTGGGGACACTCGCAGCACCCAGTGTGTTGCTATGAAGCTGACCGAGATGACGCAGCGTGAACCACAAAGGGCAGTGACAGGAGCTCGGCAGGCACAGTGGCCACCTCTGCTGGGGATGCACAGGCATGAATTAGGATGTCCTGTTCTCAAGGTGCTTCCCAGGTGGTTCGGGAAATCTAAAACTAACACAGGATTATTCCAGAGAGTTTCTGTGTTAAGAAACAATGTGTGCCTATGCTGGATGCCAAGAGTTTTTAGATTAACTGTTTGATTGCAAGAGCACTAAAGCAAAACAAAGAAACAAACAAAAAAACCCAAGCTAAATATGGTGCCAAAAAGTGGAAAATCAAGTCCATTATTTGGTTTCCAAGTTAACCTTCTAATCTCTTTAATCCCGAGTATTGTAATAAAAGGTAGTATAAAGCACTATCAGTTTAACATATATAATTAAGGTTAAAAAATCTTTCAAACAAGAAATCAGTTCTTTACTTTGCATGCTGGGGTTTGAAGTGGCTCCGAGTACTAACAGCAGGAGAGAAGGGCCCCCTGGCTCTTGTGGCGGGCAGAGCCCTTCATCCAGATGCGCTCTTTGTCAGGCAGGGTTGAGGCAGCCGGGACTCCCCAGCCTAGTTGCCTTCAAGTTTGAGTGACTTGTCTGTTCATTCCAGTAAGCCAAAAATATTTTTTAGGAACCCACAGCTTGGTGGGTTCAGGAGCTTGGTGGTCCCACAGCTCCTGAACCTCTCTCACCCCTTTGTCTTTGGTTCCTCGATCAGCGGAGAGCCTGGAGGGGCCGCGGCCCAGGCCTGGCATTGCTGCCGGTTTAATGAACCAGGGCTGTGGTAGGCTTTGGGCAGAAAAGGGAAGTGTTGGGCAGCGCCCTCTGCAGGTCCCTGTGTGGAGGGAGACCTGGGGGAAGATGAGGCAGAGAGGAAGTCAGCCAAAGTGCCTATAAGTGTAACAGGCAGACTGGCCAACCAAGCATCAAATCCCGGGCCCGGCAACATTGGTCCATGAAGTACGGGAGTGACTTCTCATCACAAGGTATTAAAAATGCTGCCATGAGGTTTGAGAACTGATTTGGGGGAGAAAAAAGGTGAGAATACCTAAGAATAAACTATGCTGAGACGTAATTGCAGGGGGAGAGAAAAAAGAAGCCCGTATTTACCTAAATTTATCTACAAATTATTCTGGGCGGGTGTTAACATTGTACCCATTGTTCAGATGAGGAAACTGAGGCTCAAGAGCTTGTCTTTGCTCATCATTTTTAGCCTGGACAACTGTACCAACCACAGCAGTCTCCCTCCGGGTTTCCCCTTTTTACCACCCTGTTCTTTTACTACAATGTTCGTCCATTCATTCCACAAACATTTACTGAGCACGCTCCGTGCCAGGCGCCGTGCTAGGTACCAGGGGACATGTCAGTGAACAAAGACAAAAAGCCCTGCCTTCACAGTGGACAGATGACAAATGACATCGATGGGTAAAATTCGGTGTGATGGATGGAGACGCGGGCTGTGGAGTAGAATACAACGAAGAAGGGAGTGAGAAGTGCTGGGCCTAGGCCAGGGCTGCAATTTTAAGCAGCATATTTAGAAAAGGCCGCTTGGCAAAGAGGACACCTGAGTAAAGACCTGAAGGAAGCGAGGAAGGAGGGAGCCGTGCTGACAGGCCCCGCTGCATCATTTGTGGGCCCCGGGCAAAATGAAAGCATGAAGCCCCCGTGTTCAAACGCATTAAGAATTTCAAGACGGCAGGGGCAGAGCACTGAACTGAGCACTCGGCCTTTCCAAACTCGGGGCCCTCTCTTCCTTCACAGCTCGTACATCCACATGTGCACAGAAATGTCCAGGGGACTGAAAGGGCACAGCCGGCGTGGCTCAGTGCACCAGACAGAGCTGTACATGTGTGGCGGGGTGGGGGGGGGGCAGGGTGCGCTGGGCCTCTGGTGTTTACTTGGCACTCTGCTGCCTGCCTCGGCTCATCAAAGATGGAGGAGACTAATGTGGATGAAAAGGTCCCAGAAGGCTTCCTGGAGGAGGTGACACCTGATTGGATGTGTGTAGTCTGGAGGAGAGTGAATGGGGAAATGCACAAGCAAGGGTCAGTGGTGGGCCTGAGTGGGGGCAGAGAGACCTCCACACTCCAGGGGCTCGGGAGGTCTGGCTCAGGCCTGGGGTGTGGCCCCCAGGAGCCTTTGGGAGTCCTGCGAGAGGCTGCAAGCAGTGGACCCCCTGGGGGCAGCGGACAGAGAGAGCTGGGGCCCCACAGTGGCTCCCATCCCACGAAGGGGCTCCTGGTACCTTATGAGAAACGAGGGAGATGCCGGGCTGGGCCCTGGGCCTTGGGGATTTGTTGCTGGGCGTGGGGGCTGGCACTCAATGACAGAGCATCCCCTTCCCCAGGCTCTACGTGCTGAAGCTGTCAGATGACATCGGGGACTTTGGGGAAGTGAGACTGCCCCTCCTCGGCTGCCTCGGTGTCTCTTGGGTGGTCGTATTCCTCTGCCTCATCCGCGGGGTCAAGTCTTCAGGGAAAGTAAGCACCCTCCCCGCACAGGGTCTGCCCACCCAGGAAGGGCCTGCCTCCCCAGCTGGGGGGTGTGTGTGGAGGGGTGACGAATGGCCACGGGAGGGGACGAATGGTGGCTGGGGGCCAGGGAGGGGGCGCTCGGGGCAGGAGGAGTGCAGAGGCGTCCAGGGGCCTGTCTCGTGCAGGTGGTGTACTTCACGGCCACGTTTCCCTACGTGGTGCTGACCATCCTCTTCGTCCGCGGCGTAACCCTGGAAGGAGCGTTCACGGGCATCATGTACTACCTGACCCCACAGTGGGACAAGATCCTGGAGGCCAAGGTGGGATGGGGAGGGCAGCCTGGAAGGGACAGGGGAGGGATGGGGAGGGACAGAGAGGCGCCTGCCTCTGACCACAGCTCCTCGCTGGCCCCCCCATTTCACAGGTGTGGGGGGACGCGGCCTCCCAGATCTTCTACTCCCTGGGCTGTGCGTGGGGAGGCCTCATCACTATGGCTTCCTACAACAAGTTCCACAACAACTGCTACCGGTGCGGCCCCCCGCCAGCCCTGCCCTCCCCGCAGCCTGGCCCGGCCCCTCAGACCACCAGGCCAGGCCAGTTCCTGGCCCCCCAGGGCACCCCCCCAACAGTCATGAAGTCCTGGGAACCTCAGGTCTGGATGGGGTCATCTGAGGGTGGAGGCGGAGCCTTGGCAGGAGAGAGAAGAGAGGGTGGGGACAGTGATGTCCCAGGTATCTGTGAGGACTCAGGAGCCTCCTGCCCACTTAAAACAGGCCATTGCAGATCAGAAAAGAGGTTGAGAACACCTTCGTTCCTAGAAATTTCCCTCTCTCACGTCTTCTCCTGGCCCGAACCGGGCAGAGGGAAGCAAGGCGCACACTCTGAACTTGGCCTGTTTTCCTCCCCACCAGGGACAGCGTCATCATCAGCATTACTAACTGTGCCACCAGCGTCTATGCTGGCTTTGTCATCTTCTCCATCCTGGGCTTCATGGCCAACCACCTGGGTGTGGACATTTCCCGCGTGGCGGACCACGGCCCTGGCCTGGCCTTCGTGGCGTACCCAGAGGCCCTCACGCTGCTGCCCATCTCCCCGCTTTGGTCCCTGCTCTTCTTCTTCATGCTCATCTTGCTGGGGCTGGGCACCCAGGTACAAGGTGTGGGGCTGGGACGGGAGGAGGGCGCAGAGGTCAGGCCCCTGCTCTGACAGCCGCGTCCTGCAGTTCTGCCTCCTAGAGACACTGGTGACAGCCATTGTGGACGAGGTGGGGAATGAGTGGATCCTGCAGAAAAAGACCTATGTGACCTTGGGTGTGGCTGTGGCTGGCTTCCTGCTGGGCATCCCCCTCACCAGCCAAGTAAGAACTGAGGGGAAGGCTGGGCTGGAGGTGCCAGGGAACGAGGGAATGGCAGGTCTGGGAGCTTAGCCACAGCGCCCCTGACTCAGCTGCCTGCTGGCCCGCAGGCAGGCATCTACTGGCTGCTGCTCATGGACAACTATGCGGCCAGCTTCTCCCTGGTCATCATCTCCTGCATCATGTGCGTGTCCATCATGTACATCTACGGTAAGTGCCCGACGTGCATGGCCTCGCGAGCCCCAGCCCTGGGCTGCCCAGCCCACTGACACCCCTCTCTCTCCAGGGCACCGGAACTACTTTCAGGACATCGAGATGATGTTGGGATTCCCGCCGCCCTTCTTCTTCCAGATCTGCTGGCGCTTCATCTCTCCGGTTATCATCTTCGTAAGTCCCTGGGCTGGTCTCTGCCTCTTGGCAAATATCCTTCTCTTGGGAACCAGCGGAGGGAGAGCAGGAGCCGTCTGCCTGGCCAGCGCTCCCACCGGAGTGCCCGATTCTGGCCATCGCAGTCTGAGGGAGGCTGCACAGTCAGACAAGACCCAGGAGGCCAAGGCGGACGGACGTGAAGGGCAACCTGGCAGAGACAGGGAGGGAGGGGGGATGGTGTGTGCAGACTCAGAACCACCCTGACCCTGGCCTTGGGTTAGGGAGGGAGCACAGAGCCCCGAATGTGACTGAAGGAAGGGAAAGCAGGCGGGCAGCACTGAAGAGCCGGCCCTCCCTCCCTCCCTGAGGCGCCTTCCTGCCCGGCACCCCCAGAGGGGCCTCGGGAACCATTAAGGATATTGCTGTCAGCCTCTGTTAGCCTCGCTGACCGTCTGTCTCCAGTCCGCCAGAGCCGAGGTGCTCCCAGGTGCCGGGGCTCGGTGGAGAGGATGTGTGTTCCAGAGGCAGGCCGGGCGAGGCGGGTGTCAGCTCAGCGTCAGGGGCCACCTGCAGACCTTCGGGCACTGAAGTGGGCTGGCTTGGGAGGGGGAGGTCATGGTTTCCACCAACATTCAACGCCTGGGACACCCTCTGGGAGCTGAATTGGTGGTGAGAACTCACATGGCCAGGCGCTGGGCACTTTCTGCGCACACTGTTTGTATATTAACTCATGTACTACAGCTCTCCAAGGTATCGTTATTATCCCCACTTTACAGATGAGGAAAGGGAGGCACAGAGGTGTTAAGTAACTGGCTGACCTAAGGTTACCCCGCTAATAAGAGGCAGTGCCACTATTCAAAGCAGTTAGTGCGGTCTGGAGCCTGCGGGCTGAGCCAAGGCCACCCTGGAAACCTCCACAGGGGGGCGCTGTTGCTTCCTTCAGATTTCAGTCCTTTACCGCTCAGGGTGGGAAGCAGGGACACCAGGGGTTTCATAGAGTAAAGGTCACTCTGCAGAGAAGAGGCAGGGCCATCCCTGAGTGACGGAGCGGCCAGCCCAGTGTCGGGGGCAATGTCCAGAGCTGTGCCTCTGTCACACCCAGCTCCTCTGTGCCACAGGGAGCTCAGCATCGGGTTTCCGCTTTGGCTCAAGTTTCTGAACGAAAGGCCCCGAGGCCCGAGGCCTCCACCTCATGGGGTGTGGGATTTTCCCGAGCCTGGCCCCGGCAGCCAGCTCTGGCCCCTGGCCCAGCTTTGAAACGGGAGGAGCGGAAGTCTCCTGTAAGCGGTGAGAGGCCAGGAGGGAAGGCACTGCCGCCAAGCGCTCTCTGGGGCTGGTTGTGGGCCTCACAGCCTGGCCGGACCGGCCTGGCAGGAGCTCATCCCCACCTGGGATACCAGCTTCGACAGGGCAGGTGGCAGAAAGCAGGTGGGCACAAGGCGGGGCAGCCCCGGCCTGGCCCAGGATCTCTGAGAGCACGAGGCAAAGTGGGCAGTGCCCTCTCTGTGCACAGAAAGGCAGGCTGAAGCTCACCTTAAAGTACAGGTTGGGGGCTCCGGACTCACGTTTCTGGGCTGCCCGGTCTCCTCTGTGGGCTTTACTTCTTTCTGTCTCTGAAAAGCTCTTTCAGACAAACTCCATCCTTTTGTCAGCTCCAGGAAGAGGTTTGTCCACACCTAGGTCAGGATCTGGGTTCATTCCGAAAACTTGTTAGGAGTTCCTACTACACTCGGGTCCCAGGAGGGGCCCCCCCACCGATGAAGGTGGGCCCTGACCTCCAGCACCTGGTCACCGGGAGTCCTGGAGGAGCCTCGGTTTGGGACACGGCCGAGTGCTGAGGCGGGGATGCTGAAACCTGCTGCGGAGCGGCCCCCCCCCCCCCCCCCCCCATAAGCCTAGTAACCACCAGACACAGTTATTACTTCCTTTAGTTTTCCTGTTGCTGGGGCACCAGGCCAGCCTTTGTTTCTCACCTCACTCCTTTCCAGGGCATCCCCCGAGCACAGCTCCAGCCCAGCACTCGCTGTTTCTAGCCTCTGGAGCCCCTCCTGGCCGCCCACAGCCGTAGACTGGCAGGGCTTTGCCCTTCCCCCTACCCCATTCCTCCCACCTCTCTGCACAAGTCAGTTCAAGTCAGCAGGTGAGATTGTGCCAGGAAATGTGCCGGCCCTGCAGACCCAGAGCTGATGCAACCCTGGGTCTGCGGCGACCATTGAACAAATGCTTAACAGATGGAAAATGCCTTTCAGGAGGAGGAGACAGGAAATCCGGGAGGCTTCTTGAAGGAGGTGGCATTTGCCTAGGGTTAGCCAGAGGAAGGCGTAGAGGAGGATTCTCCAGAGTAAATGAAAAGGGTGGAAAACGCCAGGTGTAGCTGAGACCCTGAGATGGGGGTATGTGGTCAGGAAGATCAGCTGAAGTCTCCATGTGAGGAAGGAAAAGCCCCAAAGACCAGAAACGTGGCCTTATTTCCATAGGGAGCTTCACAAGTCCTCAGGCGGAGCTAACTTCCAGAAGTGACAGCAGCTTCATTGTTCGCTGGCTGGGTCAGAACCATGGTGAAGCCAGCCTCCCCCTCCCGTGATGCCAACTTGCCCATCATGTCCTGAGCCCCTGGTTCTGTCTGCTTCTTCCACTACCCAAACATTGGCCTTAGCTCCGCTCTCCCCCCAATGCCTCTTGTTATTTTGGGAAAATTGAGAAGGGAGGGGTGCTGACAGGAGGCCCGAGGCTGGGTGGGCCTCATGCGCACGCCCATCTCCCACTCTCTGCAGTTCATTCTCATCTTCACGGTGATCCAGTACCGGCCAATCACCTATAACCACTACCAGTATCCAGGCTGGGCAGTGGCCATCGGCTTCCTCATGGCGCTGTCCTCCGTCATTTGCATCCCACTCTACGCCCTGTTCCAGCTCTGCCGCACAGATGGGGACACCCTCCTCCAGGTGAGGGGTGGGGAGAAGGGGCAGCCAGATGACACGGGAAGGGGAGGATGGTTGGGGCTGAAGGGCTCCCTCGGACATGCCTTGCTCACCCTCCACCCCCACCTCTCCTGCAGCGTTTGAAAAATGCCACAAAGCCAAGCAGAGACTGGGGCCCTGCCCTCCTGGAGCACCGGACTGGGCGCTATGCCCCCCCAATACTGCCCTCCCCTGAAGATGGTCTGGAGGCCCAGCCGCTGCACCCAGACAAGGCCCAGATCCCCTTCGTGGGCAGCAATGGCTCCAGCGGTCTGCAGGACTCCCGGATATGAGCACCGCTGCCGGGGAGTGCCCCGCCCTGCCCTGTGCTCCCGCCACAAAGACTGGGGGCAGCCAGCAGGTGTCACTGCCTGCCCCCACCGCGCCCAGACCAGGGCGGCTGCTGTCACCTTGGCCACCACTGCTAGTGCGGTCATTTGTGCTCGTGTCCCCAGTGTTTACAGGTCCTCTGGATGCCAAGATAGAAGCTGGGGGATGGGAAAAGGAGGAGGCAGGGTTGCTGGGTTGGGGGGGCCAAAGCACTTTGAAGGGGTCTCAGGCCAGGTCCCCAGAGGCCTACTGCGCTTTATGTGGCCTCTGATGCCCCCACACTCTGCCCTGAGCTGAGGTTCTGGGTGGACCCCTCACCTGTCCCTGTCCTTGGGCTTCCAGCCCCCTGTCCAGTGTTCCTGCCCTCAGAGCAGACCTCAGACCCTGCCCAGGCAAATTGGGGTCTTCCTGCTGAGGGCAGGGTGAGGGGTGGGGGCTGTGCAGCATTACTTGTCAGGCTGTGCCACCCAGCCCTGTTCGTCTGTGCAATTATTTTTGTAAAAATTGTCTTATCTGTGGTTGCCACTCCCTCGCCCCCAGCCTCAGGCCCAGTCTGTCTCCCAGGCCTGCCTGCACCTCACTCGGCTGCTCTGGGGCTTCCCAGCCTCTTCCCGGCCCTGCTGCCAGGCCCGGCCAGCAGAGGCCCGTGACTCAGCAGCCTGCCCAAAGCACTAGTTCCTGGGGGTCGGGGCGGAGTGCTGCTCAGCAGGAGGTTCGAGCCCAGAGCCTTGGGGAAGGGACCCTACACGACAGCCCCTTGCCCTCCTTCCACCGGGCTAACGGCCCAGTCTTCCCAAATCAGGCTGCCCTCGTTCACGTGCCAAATGGCTCCAGCCCACATGTACCATCCCCTCCTTCCAAGAGCTCCTCCAAGAGGAGCCAGAGCTCCTCCTCCCAAGCCTGGAGTGTCCATTTGTCCATCCTCTGTGCCCCTCTGTGCAGTGATAGCCCCGGCAGAGCTGCCCCTAATTTTCTGTAGCAATAACGGTGCACCACCCACCCCTGCCCATCCACGCACCACTAGGATTTTAAAGTCCATAGATTTTAATGAAATTTCTATTCCTGTCTCCGAGCTGCCACTGTGCTTTGTCTGGGTGCCCCCAAGAGACAAGAGTGGGGGCTGGGATGAGACCTCTACACGGTCTGCACTCATCAGGCCAGTCCGGAGGCCTCGGAGAAGAAAGGCCAAAGGCTGTGATGGCCAGGACCTAATATCAGGGCCTTGGAAAGGGGGTGGGGCAAGGGTCAGACAGATGGACAGCCTTGGGGTCTTATCCAAGACTGGATCTGAAGCAGGTTGGGCCATGGCAACTCAGAAGTGGCAGTAGCAGATGGGCTGAGTTCCAGTAGAAGCCAAAGCCGCCTTCGTGCCCAGCCCATCAGGTGGGGGCCTGGGGTGCTGCACTGGACATTGAGGTGGAAGCCGGTCTTCTGGGGCAGCACTGAAGCTTCCGTCCCCAGCGGTGGGTGGCAGCCAGGCCTTGAGGCCTGCGTTCCAGAGGAGGAGCAGGTAGGTATCGCTGGAGAGGCCTGGCCCAAACTCCAGCAGCTCCACGGAGGTAAGGCAAGGGTCTGAGGCCCTGGCTGGAGGACTCCAAGGGCTGCTGCCTGAATGAGGAGTAGCATTAAGGGTCATAGCCAGACCCTCAGCCCACCCTGTCCAGCAGCCCAGCTGCTCTGGTTTACCTGTGGCTCAGGGCGACGCAGGAAGGCCTCAGAGGTGCCTGCAGCTCCTGTTGCATGGCCGCCTTCTGTTCCTTTAGTTCTGGAGGAGAGGCCCGTCTCAGACATGGTGCCCAGCTCTCCTAAGGTATGCCTAGGAGCGGGGCAGGGAGGAGGCTGGGTTCTCAGGGGTCTGCTCAGGTTCCTCACCTGCCAGGGTGGGCTCCAGGGCTGCTCTAGAGGGCTGGGATGCCCCTGTGTGCTCCTCTTCCAGGCAGCGCTGTAGGGAGAGCTGGCTCAGTGCTCTAGCCCCGTGGCAGGGGTGGGAGAGGGCAGGGGAGAACGCAGAAGCCACGCCTCCTTGGCAGGGTCCAGGCACCACCTGAGGACAGCCCCAGGGAACAGAGCCCGTCTGAAAAGCCCAGCTTAGCAAGGTGGTGGCTGGCCTAGACCCAGACTTAGGGAAGGGAAGAAGACGAAAGACTGGGGAGCAAACCAAGCAGGTTACTCTAGGGCTCTGCCAGAATCTTGGACTTCTGTATTCACACACACAAAAAACGCACCCACAAGACATGGTCTCGGGACTCACATAGCCTTCATATGCACATACACACACAGATACACACGCACATGGGCTCACACACCAGGTGACGGGTGGCTGGACCTACACTAAGTAGAAAGGCTGGGGGCTCGGGGGACCCAGAGCTTCGGCTCACCTGCAGGATAGGGATCTCCCTCTCCAAGGTGCGACACTCCTCCTCCAGGAGGCCCCTGGGACGCGTGGGAGTGTAGCAGCCAGAAGCAGTGCCAAAGGGCCAGGTCTCAGCAAACCCTCCAGACAGCCCCAACCTCCAGGCCCTCCCTTCTCAGCCCATCTTGCCCTCTGCTGCCCAGCAGCCTTCCAGCCCCTGCCAAGCCTCCTCCTGGGCAGAATGTGTCCTCTCCTTGCAAGCCTCCCAGCACCCACCCCAACAGGCACCAGTATTTCCTCTGTGCCACCACACTGGGCCTGCAACCCCTCTGGCCTCCATTCTCCCCACATCATGGTCCTTCCCTTGCTTAAAACTCTTCTGTGGTCTTCTACCACCCCAACTCAGGATAACGATCTTTGGGCCATGCCCCAGGCTGGCATTCCTGCTTACCTGCTTCCTGGCAGTCACCTCACCAGCCCTGCAGCAACCTGCCCTCCCACCTTTCAGCCTGTTTGCATGGCTCCCCTCCCCCGCCCAGGTATGCTGCCTCCCTTTCCTCTCTCACCATCCCAGCACTTCATCTGCCCAGCTCCCTGTCCCCACCCCCACTACCCACTTGGGGGCCTCACCGCAGGTGTCCGGCAACCTGATCGATGTTGGACATGTTCAGTTGGTCCTTGATGACACTGAGGTCTCTGTGACAGCTGCTGGGAGATGAAGTCAATATCACGCTCTCCATATTGCCTCACCTGAGGCCTTCAGACACAAATACCACTTCTCCCAGATGATTTGTGTCTTTTCTTACGAAAGCAATATTGTATTGTGTCAAGAGGAGGAGTCCTGGAGTCTGGGTTTGCAAATGGACTCTGCCACCCCTGGGCAAATTGATGATTCTTTCTGAGCTTTAGTTTCCTCGTCTGCAACATGGGAACATCACTCACCTCACCAGCTTGTGTGAGAATTAAAAGTAAGTTACTGCCATTCACATCTTATGAACACATCCCAGCTCATTTACCTCATTCACTCCCCAGCCCTCTCTAGTCCAGCCCCACCCCCCCGTCTGTAAGCCTGAAGAACACATGATTACTGGACAGTCACCTTCTTCAGGACGCTTTGCCTGCCCCCCCAGGCTTGGTGGGTGTCTCCAGGGCTTCTGCAGCCCTCACGTGCTCATGCCCACCACAAGTAAGTGGCTGTAGGAGTGTACGGCCCCAGACCGGACTCCTGCATGGAGCCAGATGGGACCCACCAATTAGCTGGGGCCCTCCTCTCCTATGACTGCTTTACCTGGGTTCACCAGCTCTCATCTGGAATGTCTCCTGTGCTGGAAAATCACACCTGGACTCCTCCAAGGCAAAGCACAGGACCCTGGGGCTGTACTGGACCCAAGCTTGGGTCAGGTCCCTGCAGAAGGTGCACACGAAGGAAACTCAGGGGCTCCTTCTGGGAAGCCACAGGAAAGGCAACCCTGTCCCCTTGTCAGGTGCAGGGCTAGTTCATCTGAGTGTTGGGCACCCGGGCCCAACCCCAGATCTGAGGCTCCCACCTGCCCTCATAGATGGCTTTCTGGCGGAGACCTTGGAGCAGCTGCCGTAGTTCCTGGCGCACGAGGTCTCTTAGCACGGGCGATGGTGCCAGAAGGGAGGAGGCGTCAGAGGTACAGCGGGAGCCAGGGGCTTGGGAGGATCGAGCCTCATCGAGCAGGGACCTTAACATCACCACCTGCAAGGAGAACTAAGACACCTTGCGACTGCGAAGGGAAGTGGTGGAGGTGATGTTCTGGCTGAGAGGAATGGGGGCAAAGGGAGAGCCGAACGGGAGAGGACTGGCGGACTGTGAGAGCCGGCAGGATCTCGAATTGCCGGAGGAGCCGGGGAAATCACTGGAGAGGTGGCTCGGACCTGGGTGTGACCCACCTTCCCACTCGCCCCACCTCTGCCCGCAGCTCCAGGCTCAGGTCCACCGTCGTCTCCCCCAGAATCCTCTTCACTTCGGGCAGCTCCGGGAGCGGAACGTGCTCCTCTACCAGATCCCAAATCGATGGGGAGTCCCCAGGCATGGCCCGACAGTGGCGAGCTTGGCCCTGCGGGACACCTGGGCTGGGCGTCTGAGCCAGGCCACGCCCACCGCCCCTCCCGACTTCACAGGCCACGCCCCGACGCTGCCGCGCTTGCCGGCCTTTTCCCCAAAACACCGTTGTTCTCCCGCCAGGACCCACAATCGAGTTACCCGACCTGCAGTCGCCCGTTTCTGGCTGACTCTCGGGGGCGCCGCGGCGTCTGACCACGGCCCGCAGGAGTCGGGCAGTGGCGACCAGGGCCTTAGCCCCGCCTCTTCCGCGAGGCCGTCACCCGGGAAACTGAGCCGCGACCCCAGGCCCCGCCCCCTCCACTCCGGTCTAGAAGGCGGCACCCAGCTCGCCGCGAGTCCGACCCGCAGCTGGTAGGTGGTTTTGGAGTCCGAACCATCCACAAGGTCCTGACCCCAGATACTTTGAGCTCATCCCTGGCCATTTTCAGCTTCGGGACAGGTGGAAGAATTGGGAAATTTGAACCCACTGGATGTATCACTTCGTTGCCTCTTCTGGGTCAGAGGCAGGGCAGAGTAAACGCTTCTCCTTAGAGCTGGCGTGAGTCTAGTGAGCACTGCTTTGAGGGGCTTGGATGGGGTCGGGGCAGACAACCCGGGCTAGACCGACAGGTTGGGCCATGCGCCCTCCCACAACACACCCAGGATCTACATCCACGGACTCAGTTCCCACCCCCAAACAGACAGAGGGGCTGCTCCATTCACGTTTTTTACTAAAGCACCCACACAAGTTTCTGTGCAATATACAAACACAAGCTGGCCCTGGGACTACTGCCTTCTGAGACAGGGAGGTGGGGAGCAGACTGACTGACCCAAGCCCCACCTGCCACCCATGCAAAGCCCAACCCCAAGATCCCAGGCAGTAACACAGCACTCCCTCTGGTCCCCTCCTAGGGCTGCTCCTCAGCAGGGGGCCATGAGAGTTTGCCCCCTACAATGTTGAATGAAAAAGGTTTCCCCTCCCCTGGGAGCAAGGGGGTTCCCCCGGTCTGAGAAGTCCCCCTGGAAATGGCACTGCCCCCTAGTCATACCTCCCATTCTTCCAGGCCCGAGAGGACTCAAGGGAGGGGAAACTGAGGCACAGAGAGGTGGAGTGACCTAGCCCAGGCCACTCGGTGAGGCAGTGCAGGGGCTGGCCCAACCCTGACAGTGGGAGGGGCTGGGGAGGGGGGACAAAGAGGGCTGACCCCAGGGGGCCACACTTGAGGGGCCTGCTCAGGAGGGAAGGCCCCCAGAATGGGTTCTGAAACTTCCAGGTGCAGCTGGGGGGGGCCTATTGAAGACCCTCAGAAAACAGAGCCCAGAGTCTCAGTCCTGGGGCATCCCCCGCGGACAGCCACCAGCCAGGCTGTAGGTCAGTCCTCTGGCCAGCAATCCTCAGCACAGGAGACTTTGTCCTTTAGTGTCAGCCCCGAGGGGGCCACGATGGAGGCCGCCCAATGTCCACTGTGATGTTGGTGAAGAGCGGCTGCCGAGACACCTCCAGGACCTGATACCGCACTGACCCAATGCCGTCCCGCTTCATGGTCAGCTTTGTATTTTGAATCTTGGTAAACCTAGAGAGGATGGGAGGCAGTCCAGATCAGGGCTGACCACCAAGCCCAGTGTCTCTGGGGCCAAGGATCAAGCTATTCTGGCTTCTGCTGGGGGTGACTCGGTTCTCCTTGCCACCCCTCCACCAGCCCAGAGCCCTTTTGAGCTTGCATCTGCCCTCAAAACAGAGATCTCACCCCCTTGAGTCCAGAATTGCGACATCCTCACCAATCTTCATCTCAGACCTTCCTTCTAAGCTTTGGACCCAGGCATAGGGCATCTCGGAGGCACCCGAAACGCACTGTGCCATGCATCGGCTGTACCACCTTTACTCCCCAAACCCATGGTCTCTGCTCATCCTGCCACCGCTCCTACACCGCCTATTGATTGAGCAGTCCCCACGTGCCAGGCTCTAGTCTGAGCAGCAGGGACACAGCCATGACCAGGACACAAGGTCCTTCCTCTCATGGCAAGTCTATGCCACTAGGGGAGACAGGTAACTCACAAAGAACACATGAGAATGCTAAGAGACATAGGAGAGGGAGACCAAGAAGACACAGGGAAGGGGTGAGTATGCGACAAGCTGCGAGCAGGAGGGAGAGCACTCCAGGCAGAGGTGACAGCACCTGCTGATCCAAACTGGGAACGAGCATTTGCACAGCTGAGTGGCTAGCGGCTAACAGGCCAAGGAAAGAAACAGGTAAGATTGGCTTGCAGGTTACAGCACGTACAGGCAGGGCTCTGTAAGTCAGAGGCAGCGGTTTTTTCGATTCTGTGAGCAAGAAGATACCGAGGGATGTTTAGCCCAGTTTGGGGGGCGGGAAGGACATGAGACATGAACTACAGAAGGGTGAGGGGGGCAGGGAGACTGCTGAGAAGTCACTTCAGGAGTCCGAGCACAGGAAGGGGTAGTAAAGGGGAAAGTGGGTGGGCTCAGATACGTTTGGGGGCTGGCACTGATACGACTTGCTGGTGGTTGGGATGTATGGGCTGAGGGGAAGAGGAAAGCAGAACTAGATCTGAGGCAAAAGCAGCCAAGCGGATGAAACCACCACCCACAGAGTACCTTTAATCAGAATGTCTCGCTGTCTTGCCGTTTCCCCACCCAAAGCAGACATCACTAATTGATGACGGCTCTTCCTGAAACAGAACCAAGCTTCTGGCCAGTGCTTCTAGCGGGGCCCCACCCCACGTGCATCCCAACTGTTTGATCCTCCCGGTCCTTCTGAGCTGGCTCAGATCCCTCTCTGCGGCCACCCAACCGAGCACTCTCTCTCAGATGCCCTGAGGCTTCTTGTACCAGTCTTTTGTCCCTTCCCTGCTCACCACAATTTTTATCTGAATGCTTTTTCATCAGCTCCCTGGACACACGGTGCTTTGTGCTCCTGCTTCAGAGCAACCCCCCCACCCTGCCCCACCCTGTCAGCGCGGCTCTCTCCCACTCTCACACCCTGGGTTCAGGGCACCCTGCTGTTCCAGCTAGGATGCAGCAGCCTCACACCCAGCATGGCCCTGGGCCCCGCCGATTCCTTCGTGCCGGTCAGCTTCCTTCCCGCCCCCCTCCAGCTCCACCCAGCAGCTCTGCCAGCCCTTCACCTTCTTCAAGCTCCAAGGGGATCCTTCCAAGACCAATTCTGATCTTGCCCCATCCCTGCTTAAAGCCCTTCCATGACTCTCCAGTGCCCTGGGACAGTCCCACGCCGGGATGTGAGGCCCTGAATGCCCAGCACTGACCCTCTCTCCTGTCAGTCTCAGCCCTCAGAGGTTTCAATACCCACAAGTTCTGGACTCTCAGCATAACCCATGCATGTTCATTTCCCCAACTCCTGCATATATTATTTCCTTTTATCCAACGGACCACCTCCATTGGCCTGGTGAATACAGCACTATGCCCAAGGTAGGTGTGTGACAAATATTTGTTGAATGAACAACTCTTGTCAAACTCCAGTTGACTATTGCACCCTCCAGGAAGCTTCCCACTGTCCTCCACCAGGACAGCACCTTGCCCAGACCCCCTGTACTGCAATGGCTTAACTCCCTCCTAAGGATGGGACATCCTTCATGTGGGACATCCAGCTCTGGGCCCTCCTCACCCACAAGGCCTGCACCCTCCAGCCCCTGTAAATGCCAGGAATGCTCTTCGCCCCAATGCACACGCCCACGGGCGCTTCTGCCAGCACCAGACACTGGAACATCCTTGGGAATGGAGCTGCCTACTCCAGTCTCAGAGGGGTTGACACTGTCCGTCCAATCCCCGCCTACATGCCCAGGGCTCAGGCCACCTTTCCTGGGCTCGGGTCCAAGAGCTGAGCCCAGTGCCTGCTGTCTCTCAACCTATCTGCCCTGGCACAAGTGAGACCTGCAAGGACACCGATGGGAATGCAACCTACTTGGTGACGACGTGAGCCCTTTAGAGGTGACTTATTTTCGTCACCTCTAGGAACCAGGCCGGGGTGAGCGCTCTTTGGTGTGGGGCTGAGCCGGCGGGTGGGGAACGGGGATCACGGCTGCTGATTCATCTCTACAAGTCTAGGGTCAGGGGTCTTGTGGTCATGGTCACCTCTGGGGACCCACAGCACTGGGGGTCACTCGAGGGAGTGAGGGGTTAGGGGCCCTCGCAGTCACCTCTGAGGGTTGGGCTCGTTATGCTTGTCCCGGTCGTGTTTGATCATGCGGTAGCGGCCTATGCGGACGTCCGGCCGGGAGATCTTCATCCCAGTCAGGGAGATCCTGGGGATGGGGACAGACGGCCTGGAGCAGGCACCAGGAAGGGCCAGGTGCCCCACCCTGTCTGCGCTGTCCCCTCTCGTGTACCCGGTCTACTCCCTACCTGTCCCCACTCACCGGTTGAAGATGTCGTCATCCTCACCTCCCCAGCCCCAGTACTCGTTGGGGAAGCCATTGATTCTCAGAAACTGGGCTTTGCTCAGGCCCGACACGCCTCCAAAGTAGCCGGCATAGGGCAGTCTGTTGGGCAGGAGGACAAGCGTCAGTGAGGGGCTGGAGGGGGCTCCGGACAGAGACGGAGGTGGGGTGGGGGGAGTGTGCCCAGGGCCAGGAGCAGGGGCCACTGGGGCTGGGAGTCAGGGCCTGGGTGGGTGGGGAAGGTGGGGGCAGGGGTCCGGCTGAAAAGGAAACTCTCACCGGAAGCCGAACTTGTCCATGGCAATGGCGAAGTGGCGGGGCTGGTCGCCGCAGCGGTACAGGTTGCGGTCATCCATGGGGACCAGGTCCACGTCACTGAAAATGAAGCAGTCGTAGGTGGCGTCCTCCTTCAGTGCCTCCAGGAAGCCCACGTTGAGCAGCTTGGCCCGGTTGAAGGTGTCCTCACCATGCTGGGGTGGGTGGGGAGGACAGGTCAGCTCTGGGCCTGTGACCGGCACGCATCTGCCACTTTACCACTGCCCAGAGCAGCTCCCGCCGGCAAGCACTGCCCATCCCCCGGCCCCTGCGTGGCTCCTGCCAGTCCCTGGGATCAAGTCCAGCTCCTCACGCTGGACCAGGCCTTCCAAGTCCTTCCACGACCTGGCTCTAGCCTCCTCTCTGGCCGCTGCCCTCCACACCGAGGCCCGGCTCCACTGCACTCCTCAGCGGCCCCAGCACGCGCCAGGCTCTTTCTTGCCTTGGCCTTGCTGTCCGCAGTTGACCCTGCTCGGGATGCTCCCCTTCACTTGTCAAACCCATGTCCGGAAGGCCTCCTGGACCAAACCTCCTGCCACAGAGCCATTACCCACTCCACCCGTGGTTTCCTGCACACAGCGCCCACTGAAACTGATTTAGAGCTCCCTCTTCCATCACTCATTGCTCAAGTGTGCCCCGCATCCCTGTCCTTTGTGCCAGGTGTCTCCTCTGTGCCACTGGGAATCCTGGGGATGAGCAGCCCCAAGCACCGCCTCCCTGCCGAGCACGGTTCCAAAGTCAGACGAACAGTGAAGGCCCCAAAAGGTCGGTGTCTGAGATGCAGACACCATGGGGACTGAGCTACCGAGCCCCAGCCATCTGTCCCCTCTGGCTCATTTGGATCTATATCCGACTCCCGGTGGGGCCTCTGAGACCGGGGCAAGGGGTTATGACCAAGCTAGGCTTACTTGTCCCCAACAAAATGACAGCCACAGGTACTACAGACAGCAATGGTCCAGGGAGCCTGGGGCCTCAACCTATGGTCCCGGGCTGAAGCCAGAGAGGCTGCTGTAGAGGGCGCCTTCAAGTGGCCCTTCCAGGAGGAGAGAAGGAACAAGACCCTTCCCCTCCACCAGCCAGCCTGGGCCGGACAGGGCGGCAGCTGCTCCCCTGGAACCTGCGCTGCCCAGCCCTCCCCGTTCTCTTTCCTCCTTCCCCTGCATCTTCTCTCCCACCAGCCCTTGGAGCGATTGCCCATTAATTCCTGGCTCGTCAGAACCTCTGACCAGCCAGGAGCCCAGGGCTCTCCCCATGGCCCATAAGCAGCTCAGTCTTCTCCCCTCTGGACCTCCCTCCAGCCACCACCCTACCTTTCACCACCCCTTGTAAACGAGCTTTGCTTTTTTTTTAGGAGTCGTCTCCAACTGCCTATTTCCATTTCTCAAATCTGATTCCTTCTTCAACCCACTGCAATCTGCTCCCGCCCCCACTATGCCCCTGAAATGGCTCTTGCTGGGCCCACCTTGTTGCTAAATCCACTGGACGCTTCTTGGGCCACATCCTCCCTTACTCCCCCAGCAGCGCTCACATGCTTGCCACGCCTCCTCCCGACACTTATTCCTGGGCTTCCAGGGCACCGCACTCTCCTGGGTCTCCTCAAACCTCTCTCGCCAACCCTGGCAGCCTCCGTGGCAAGCCCTCTCCTTCTCCACCCATCCCTTGCACGCTGGCTTTCCCCCCTCAGGGCCCACGCTCCCCGGCAGGTTGGCAGGTGTCGGTTTAGCGACTGTCTGCACACCTGTGGCTGCCAGACCCCTCTCTCCAGCTCGCACCTCACTCCTCAGTTGACTCGTTGGTCCAGCTGCCAGCTAATCGTTCCTCTCACACTTCCCCCAGGCACTCAGACTCATCACTTGCAGAAAGGGACTCAGAGTCCGGTCCAGCTCCTGTCTCCATCTTGCTCACAGGCGCAGCCATCGGCACAGCGAAAGGCCAAGAGAGGAGCCCTCGCGCCGCCCCAGCGTCTCCCTCTCCTGACTCCCCAGGGCCCGTGCCACATCCTTCCCTGAAACCCACAGCCACCGTCCAACTCACACGCACGCTCACCATTTCTTCCTCAGCATCCCAGACCCGCCCCATTGGTCACCTTGCCTCTGGCCTCCTCCTCCCATTGCATTATCCACGGGCAATCAGAACAACCTTTCTATAAGCAAACATGCACTCTATTGCCCCCTTAGAACTTTACAGTGTGCCCCCCACCTTCGCACTAAATTTCAAGTGCCTAGCATGCCTCCTAAGACCCTTCTGGATTGGCCCCATCAGCTCCCCCAGCTTCCTCTCTGTCACCCACTGTTCATTTTGGACCCCACACCTCCGCCAGCAATTCCTGAAGACACTCTCTTGCTGGGGCCCGCGGCCTGCAGGCCCTCCACCAGCTGATGCCTATCCATCCCTCAGTACCCATCTCAACCGTCACTTCCAAGCCCAGGGCCGGACCAGGTCTGTTAGTGCTCCCACAGCCCCCTGTTCTAACTCCAGTCACACGCCATCCCCCCCGCCATCCCCCCCGGAGTCTACAGTGGCCCACACCCAAGTCTGGGAGTTCTCTGTGGGGACGTGGGCCCGAACCCGATCGCCCCTGGGGCCCAGCAGCCAGCCCTGGCCAGGCCCGTGGCAGAGCTTGGACAGTGAGCTGGGTTCCTGGCCTTCAGCTGTGGCCAGCGCCAGGCCCGGAGGCAGCCTTCACCCCTCTCCCCAGGGACACCTCTTCCCCTCCTCGGGCCCCCACATCGCCTCAGCACCAGCAAACCCCAGGCCTCTAGCATCACGGGTGGCACCCACCGAACACAGACTAGGGCCATGCACACCCCTGCCAGAGTGCGTGCCAACACACACACGTGCTCTCCTCCAAACACTCACAAACCGTCCTATGTGCACACTGGCATACATATTCACACCCCCACAGGTAATGCACACGCCCACACGAACACAGGCAGACAAGCACCCATGAACACCCAAACCCCCACGTGCACCCACAGGCCACAGCACCCACACCCACACCCACACACGCTTGTGGGTCCCCCGGCGGCCAGTGCCTGGCCTGGGGGTCAGAGACTGCACACCTGGTTGATGACGTAGATGCCGTAGCGCAGTCGCTGTCGCCTCAGGATGGGGTGCAGGTAGTGGAGCCAGTAGCGCAGGTGGTGCTCCCGGTGCCGGAAGGGGATGATGACTGCCACCGTCTGGGCCGGGGCGCAGTCGGGCGGCGCGTAGCGGCCACCCAGGAGCACCCCGGGGTTCTCCCTCTGCACCCGCTCCAGGGGCATGGGCGAGGTGAACTCAATCAGCAGTCGGCCCACTGCAGGCAGGACGGTGGCAGGAATCAGGCCTTCATCGGAGTCAGAGTCACCAGTCCTCCCCTTGGGGGGTGGGCGAGGGAACCCGAGGAACAGCCCTCCTAAGACAGACCTGCACCCTTGGTGCCCCCACTGGTCAAGACTCTGTTCCCCCAGTCAAAATGGTTAGGTCCTCTGCCCACCCCTAGAGGCAGACCCTACCCTGCAGGCTCACCAAGACCAGGTGGCGAGTCAGGACAGGGTGGCAGGATGGGAGCCGTGGGGCCAGGCCGGACACTGGGGGCCTCGGGGAGCCCGGAGCTGGGGGCCGTGGTGTTGGGCCGAGAGCAATTGGTGCTGCTGCTGGCAGCTGGGTGAAGGACTCGGGCAGGGCCTCGGGCACTGAAGCGGCTGAAGAAGGCCAGATGCTGGGCGTAGACGTCAAAGTAGAGGATGACAGCCACGAGAAAGTGCAGCAGGCAGAGAAGGAGCACGGCTTTGCAGACGCGCTCCAGCGTCCCCCCCAGCAGTCTGCTCATCCCGCAGGTGGCCTCTGGCCCAACCAATGGGCCCGGGCATCCGGCTGCTGGCCTGAGGGAGGCAGGAAAGAAACCGACACGGCAGGTCAGGGCCAGACGGGCAAGGCCACCCACCCGCCTCCTGCCCGCTGCACACGCCCATGGCCCTGCCTCCGCACACTTACCTGCTCACACCTCTGATACTCATGGACTCACATGCTACCTGCAAATAGACGCACACACACAGTCTCTGGCAACTAACTACTCACACACCTGAGTACTTACCTCACTGACACACACCCTCACACTCAGGTACATGCCTTTATTGCATGACTTTATGCACACACACATCATGTACTCCCAGGAACATGGACACATGACCTTTGACCACACTGGTGCCTACTAAACATGGAAACACATGTACCTACAGACCCACATATGTACCTGTGCCCCAGAGAACAGATACCACACAGGGCAGCAGCCTCACCCCAGGACTTGTGGTCCAGGGCAGGGGCACCATCCACGGAGCTCTGTTCTCAGGACCTCACTCAGTCCTCCCAGGAGCTTGCTGCGCAGTGTTTGGTCAAACGGGCCCCAGGGGCAAGCAGGCCAGGCCAGTGAGAGCCAGGCTGGGAAGTGGCCCTCAGCACCCATGTGGCCCAATATGGGCAAAGTGTTTATGGGATCCCTTTCCTCTGGAGCAAGAGGTCAAAATAGGGGGTGGGGCACAAGACGCCCCTCCCCAAACACCTCAAGGAACTCTCTGGGGCCTGCCCAGCACTGCTGGTCCTGACTCCCAGAGCAGAGAGGCCTGAGCACTGGGGACAGAGGTGCGGCACTCAGATGGAAGGAAGGGTCCCGCCTGGGCCACAGCTCCAGCTGTGGGTCCAAGGGAGCAGCAACACTTCTGCGGCCACTTTCAGCAGAGCTTCAGGGAGCAGAGGGAGTCTCCCAGACGCACAGTACCGCAGGGCCATACAGACACTCTCGGGCCCAGCTATAGTTACCTGTACCCGGAAACAGAGAACTACCTACAGACACACCCAGATAGCCATAACAGTAACACACACGAGTTCCAGACTCACAAACAAAGCCGCTGGACCTGCACTTACACAGCCATACCTACAGTCTCCCAAGCATCTCACAACACCCGCTGCACGTGCAAACACTCTCACCCCTCCTCGGGTTGGGGGTTATGGGTCGGGCTGACCACCCGGGCAGTGAGGTAGGTTTGGGCAGGACTGGAAGGCTGAGCCGCCTGGACACGTGGCATCCCGAGATCAGGGGGGACAGCAAAGACCAGGAGGGTGTGGAGCCTGAGGGTGGGGGGCGTGGATTGGGGGAGTGGATGTGAGATAGGGGCCGAGGGCAGAAGAAACGTGAGGGAGCGCCTCCCCGCGCCTGGAGGCCCGGGCGAGCAGGAACAATAAAGGAGGCCGGCCGGGGGCGGGCAGAGGAGCCCGGGGGGAGCCGAGGGATGGGGGTGGGGTGGGGTAATGCCAGGCCAGGGTCTGGCCGCTATCGCCTCTCACCGGGTGCTGGGCGGGGATCGCGGGCGGGTTCTGGGATCTCGGGGTTCTGGGCTGGGGGCCACACGTGCCCTCCTCTCACCCGGCGCTCAACACGGGGCGCCGCTCCAGCTGGGGCTGGCTTCCCGGCTCCGGCGTCTGCAGACGGCTCCTTCCCCCATGGCCCGGCCCCGCCGCCTCCCGCCACCCGGTCAGCGGTCCCCGCGGCCCCCGCGGCCCCCGGGCCGCCTCTCGCCGCCGCGGCGGGCCATGGTGCGGAGCCGCCCCGGGAGGCAGGGCGGGGCCGGGCGGCCGGGCAGACCCACGGACCCGCGGGCCGACGGACCACAGTGCTGCCACCTCCCTCCCGCTCTACGGTGCCTCGGAGAGGCAGGCCAGCCTGGCGCGCCCGCGCGCGCGCCCCCGGGGCCCCCGCCTCCTGCGCGCCCGTATCCGCCGCGCGCCTCCGACGTCCGCCCCTGCCCGCGGCCGAGCGCGGCAGAGCAAGGGAACGGAGATGGCACAGAACCGGGAGGGGCGGAAGCAATGGGTCGGACTTATCCAAAGGGTTGGATTCGAGGTCCGAACCGGAGAGCGCATGGACAGATCAAGCTCATCACGGAGGAGCGGGGTCTGGGCTGGACCTCAAACTCCGCCAAAGAGCCGGGTGACTAGGGCAGGGAGGTTAGGGATTTGGCGTCTCTTATCGTAAGATCTGCCAGGAGCCAGCAGAACGGGCGCTGGTCGGACAGGACACTCAAAGGTGTGGACAAGTTTGTGGCTGGGGCTTATAGGGTAACAGGAGGTTGGGTTATATTGGCCATGGACAGGAGCGGCAGTGGATGGACAAGGAAGGCCCTGGGGACAACGGCCTAGTCACTGGAGGGGGATGTTTCTGAGACAGGCAGAAGCAAATGAGCTTCAAGCCCCACTAGGGTCGAGTGGCAGAAGCCCGAGGGTAGGCCTAGATAAGGAGATGTGGCCAGTTTGGGTTTTGCAGACAGAGCTCCAAGGACACGGGACTGGGAGAACACTCTCCCCCTCCCCGGACATAAACACCTGGGGCCATACCTACACGCCCCCCACTCCCTCATGCCCTTCAACACAGACATTCAGAGGTAGAGTCCTCAGCCCTGCACCCTTCCCACCCCAGCCAGCTCTGTCCAGAGCAGAGACAGTATGTATGAGTGGCAAGAGGCTGGCACCAGGTGAGGCCTATAAGCCTGTTTACCCTTAGGCAAAAGGTGGTGAAGGAGGGCAACAGAACTGACACTATCCCAGACAAATACCACATTTATTTCACAAACACTGCAAAGACAAGTTGGAGTGGAGGTGGGGCACGGGCGCGCAGCTGCACGGTCATCAGCAGCCCACTCCCCACACTGAGGATCCAGTCAGGCAGTGCCTCCAAGTCAACAGGCAGCGAGAAGTGAGTGCAAGGGAGGGCTCAGAACACCAAGCCCTGTTAAAGGGACACAGCCCCAGCTGTCCCAGGAAAACCACAAATAAATAAGAGTGGGGCACGGCCCCACCCACGCAGATCGTCTAGTCACCCATCTTCACTCTGGAGGTCTGCAAAAGAAAGAACAGGAGATATCAGGCAGGGACAGAGGAGCAGGTAAAACAGTGACAACTGACAGAGGACCAGAAGTAACAAATCATGGTGGGATGGACAGATGACAACAGATGGGTGACTGAACCAGAAGGGTATGCTGTGACAGACACACAGATGGGCAGGGACAGCCAGACAACCACAGTTAGGCTGTGGAACAGAGAGATGGACATATGGACAGTACCAGTCACCAAGAGTCAACCCAGCCAGGTACCCACAGTCACCCTCAGACCCTCAGGCTGGTCCTTGGTCGCAAACTCGCACACTGTCAGACAGATGAGACACACAACTCAGACATGCTGTCGTCTTCACGGGCACACGCAGGCCCACCATCAAACACACTAGGACAAACTGATGTGAACAGACAAGATCCCAACCCAAGGAGACAAAGTAAAAGAATGAGAAACTAAATTAAACATAGACACAAAGCAACAAAGAAAAACAGGACAGTGTGTTTCGAGATTAGAGACAAAATTAAATCGAAAGCTTCGAAAGGGGGAAACCAGGCCATGGAATGAGGTGGTGAGGCCATTCAGGGGCTCCTTGGTTGCAGGCAGAGAAGGGAGCACCGCAGCAACTCCTCTGGGGGGGGGGGGAAGCTGGGTGAGGGATGTGGACAGAGCCCCCCCCCCCGAATTCAGCACCTGAAGGATGGCCACGATGACCCCAAAGAGCCCGATGGCACTGCCAAAGATCTCCACAATGAGGATCTTCACGAAGAGGCTGGGGTTCTGCGCATCAGCGAGGGCGGCTCCACTGCCCACAATGCCCACACAGACTCCACAGAAGAGGTTCGACAGGCCCACTGTGAGGCCGGCTCCAAACATGGAGTAGCCTGGGGGGAGGGAAAGGGAGCATTGAGGCCAATACCAGCCAATGGTGCAAAGCAGGCCAAAGTAGGGTGACAACAAATGCATCAAAAGCAGGCATCTAAACTGGGGGCGGGAGGGGGAAAGCAGACACCCTAGCTTTTGGCCTTTACACACCAACCTACCTGCATGATAGTTTCGATGGCCAATGGCTTTGGGGTCCGTGGCACTGAAAGGCTGAGGGAGGCAGAGAAGCAATGAGAACCCACCGCCTTCCCCCAGCAATGTCCTACCACACTGGAAAAGACGCCCAGCCCCTGGTCCTCCTCCGTACCTCGGCCATGTTGCTGATGACAATGGCCATGATGATGCCATAGATAGCCACGGCCTCGCAGAAGATGATGCTGGTGCAGGTGGCAAAGGGGGTGGAGAGGAGATGAGAAAGAAACCAACATTCCTCCTCAGAGGAATAGCACCCCACCAGCTAGCACCCCACCCCATCAGGAGGCTGGCCAGGAAGAGACTGCCAGGTCAAACAAACAGGCTGCTCCCAATGTGGCGGGTGCTGACAGCGGGCCCCTACCTTACCTGACCAAGTTCTTGGTCTTGATCCTGGGGGCCTTCACCCCTCCCCCAATGATGGAAGAGCCAGTAATATAGATGCCCCTGGAAGGACAAAAAACTAGTGAGCAAAGTCCAACCTTGTCAGTGCCCTCAGGGTGACTAAGGGCCTGATGACACCGCCTTCCATGACTCACCCCCCCCCCCCAATCACACCACCCCAACACTCACCACGCTGCCCCAACCACAGACAGGGAGATAGCCAGGCCGATACCCAGGTTTGACCACATGAAGGGGGAAGTCTCTGTCAAGAACCTGGCGTGGAGACAGGGACAAAAGCAATTCAACCTTTGATGGACTCATCTCCCCACACCTGCGACCCCAATGGTGCTGGTTGCTCAAACAAGGGACTTCATGTCTTCCAAAGGTCCACACCCCAGGCTGCTGGGGGTGGGTGGGTGGAGGAGGGGGCTCAAATCAGAGAAGGAAGGCTGCAGAGAGGCAGCTCCTGGGAATCCTCTCCCTGCCCTCCCTTACCATGCCACATCAAAGCGGAAGCCCAAGCCAAAAATGGTGTAGCAGATCCCTGCAGCAGTGAGAAAAAAAGGCGTTAGGGGCTGTTCTCTAGAGAGAACCTCCCAAATGAGATGTGAGGCTGCAGCCCAACTGATGATGGGCTACCTCCTCAAAGGTCTGCCTGTACTTAAGTCCTGAGGCAGTTGTCAGGCTGCCCGCTACTGCTCCCCGCCAAGAAGGCACCGCGGCCTACACAGAAGCCTCTGCTCAGGCCTCCACGGCCTGCCACTCCCTCGATAACGTCTCACTCAGGGACACCCTTCCCGGACTGGGGCGTTTCCCAGGCACCACGCACAGAACTGAGCACCCAGGAGGAAGGGCGAGGAGGGGAGCTCTGGCCGGACTGCACCGGATCCCGCCAGCCTAGTCTGCGCCGCTGTTTACCCAACAAGTTGGGGGCGGGGCCGGGGGGAGCTGAAGGACAAGGGGGAAAAAGAGGAACTGGAGGGGCCGGCTACGGAGCAAGAGAGGGACGACAGCCGCGAGACGGGAGCGAGGCGGGACGACAGAAAGCGACCAGGGCTGCTTCCGCGGCCCCCACCTACCCCCGCCCGCGCCCTTCCTCTAGCAGCTGGAGATCCGGGTCTCCTCTGTCGGGGTCAGAGGCCCCAGGAGGCGTGAGGCAAGTCCCGGAACCCGGGGTACAGAGCCCGCAATGGAGCTCAGTATTGCCGGGACCCCACGCCCCCCGATGGGCTCCAGACCGGCCAGCTCGGCCCCGAAGCCGGCCCCGCCCGCCAGGGCCCGGCCTCACCCACGACGATCATGCAGGCCCAGAAGGCCACGAAGACCCCGGAGTAGAGGAGCGCCAGCCCCGTCATGGCGGCAACGACGGCGGGGCGCGGGTCGGTGGGGACAGAGCAAAAATCACGTCCCTGCGTCCGCCCCGCAGTCGGTCTGTCCGCCCCGCACCGTCACCTGACTCGCCCACGTGACGCGCCGGCACCACGTGACCCCGGGCCCGGCCCAGCGACCCTGGTACCCGCGACTCAGGAAGTCCAGGTGCAGAGGCTTGTGGTTATTGTAGTCTCGCGCTTCGGGAGAGGCTCCTGCGGCCTTCTGGGTCCTGCGGCCTCTCCCCGGTTCCCCTTGCGTCTCCAAGGCCGAGTCTTCTCATCCCCGACACTCCACCCTGTTTTACACCCCAGCCTGCGCGTGAGCCTCCCCAGCTTAGCCCCCAAGCCACCGGGGACCCTACAGGCCTTCGCCTTCCTTCCCGGTTCCGCTGGGGTGTCGGCTCTAGTACTCAATCTTCTGCCCGAAGCGGACGCACGCTCCGTAGTGCTTCTCTTACTCTAAGGCCTGGCTAACCGTTTACCGATCCTCCGAAACCATTCTCCCAGGATGCCTTCCTTAACCCCGAGACCACCTAGTGTGCCTGCTCTAGGATCCCCCTCTGCCCTGGTGATCCTCATGAAACTTCTGCAAGACCATGTCACTCTCGTGTTTGAAATGAACTCGTCGCTACCATTTCACCCTCAAAGCCATTGTCCTTTTAATGGCTTAACTAGGCCTCTACCAACGGCCGGAATTCACCTCTATTATTCCCCTACTAACTCCCCTGGCTGTGCTGGCGTCCTTGCTATCCTCGAACATAGCAAGGATATGCTACCCACCCCCACCCCCCCACCCCCGCCCCGGCATTGGCTCTGCTTCTCCTGATTATCCACGTGGCTCACTCTGGAACTTCCTTTCCGTCCTCTTTCACCTTCTTCAAAAGGCTTTCCCTGATCATCCTGTTTAATGTTGCAGCCCCCCTCCCTAACACTCCTTTCCCAGCTTTATATTTCTCCATAACACTTACCGCCATTTGGCATGCTGTATGTTTCTGCTATCCATCTCTTCCCCACCCATGAGATTTCTGTTGACCTCACTGTTGTATTCCCAATGCCTGGCACACAGTGGGTGTTCGATACATGTTTGTAATTGAGTTACAAAGTAGTCAACGGGAGATAAAATACAGCACAGGGACTACAGTCAATAGGACTGTAATAACTATGTATGATGCCAAGTGGGTACCGGAAGTATGGCAGCCCATTTGGCAAAGCATGTGATTGTCTGACTACCACGCGGTACACCCGAAACTGACACAAAACAGTGAGTGTAAGCTGTAAGCAAAAAAGTTGTTTTATTATTACATGTTAAAATGTTTTTGATGTTTTAAGTTATTAGATTTACACAAAATAACATACTCATCAGCAATATTATTTCTATTCTTTTAAATTCTTTCCAGTTGACAAAATTTTCATCTACAAAGTGTGTATATTCTACATGTTTACTACTTATACACATCTTATTTAGCATATTTGAATTTACAAATATATATTTACACAATTTACCATTTTCTAAATATCTTTGTTCATCTCTGTTGCTTTTTGCACTCAATGTTTAACTTTTCTCAGATGTATAAACATCTATACATATATTTTAAAGATGCTTACACTATTTGCAATATGTATCTTCTCGATTGGTTGATCCCTTTCAATTTTTTAAAAGGGTTATATTTATTTTTAGAGAGGGGAAGGGAGAGAGAGAGGAAGAGAAACATTGATCTAGCCCTGGCTGGTGTAGCTCAGTGGATTGAGCCTGTGAAGCAAACGGTCGCCGGTTCAAGTCCCAGTCAGGGCACATGCCTGGGTTGCAAGCCAGGTCCCCAGTAGAGGACACATGAAAGGCAACCACACATTGATGTTTCTCTCCCTCTTTCTCTTTCCTTTCCCCTTTGTCTAAAAATAAGTAAATAAAATATTTAAAACAAAAAACATTGATCTGCGACAGATGCATTGGTCAGCTACCCCTTGCCTCTGGCACACCCCCTACTGGGGATCTGGCCCTAGCCCAGGCATGTGCCCTGACTGGGAATTGAACCAGTGACCTTTCAGTTTTTGGGCTGGCACTCAATCCACTGTGCCACATCAGCCGAGGCATCCCTTTCAATTTTGATGTATGGGTTTGCTATAGAGTAATATACATTTTAATATATTGAAAGTTGTATCTTGTTTTCTTCAGGTATTTATGGTGCGTGTGTCTTGCATTTTAATGAAGATTTCCTATTTCAGTTGTAAGAAAAGTCTGTAGAATATCTATCTGGTGCCCACCTTGTCATGGCTACCATGGTCAGGTTCACAGGTCTTTTTCTACCAGTAGACGGGGCACTCCCCGAGGGTAGGGGCCATGACCCCTTGTCCATTTCCTCCTTCAACACCCTGAACAATGCCAGTATGCCAAGATTCTCAAAAAAGATGGACAACAAAGAAGTTGTAGGCCCTGGTCAAAGCTCAGTTGGTTAGAGCACCATCATCCCAATATGCCGAGGTTGCAGGTTTCATTTTCAGTCAGGGCATGTAAAAGAAGCAACCAGTGAATGCATAGAGAAGGGAACAATACATTGCTGTTTCTCTCTCCCTTCCTTTCTCTCTTTAAAGTCAATAAATAAAAAATTTAAGAAAAAGAAATGAGTTGCTTTACTTCAGTTCTCACTCTGCTTGAAGCAGCCACCATGCTGGTCCGCGCCAGTGTCCAAGCAGCACGCTGCCTCTGTCCCAACGGCCTTGCCACGCCTTCTCTCCTCATCGTTTTTTTTTATTGCTGTTCAAGTACAGTTTTTTGCCTTCCCCCCCCAACCCCAGCCCAATCTGGTATTTTTTTTTCTCTCTCTAGAGGTTCAGCTTAGGCACCACCCCTCTGGGAAGGTTCTTTTGGGCTCCAGCTGCCCCTGTTGGGCTTCCCTCCTCACAGAGAGTAACGTTTCACTGTGTGGTAATTGCCTATTTAACCACCTCTCCTTCAAATTACATTGTGAGGACAGGAATCCAATCAAAAACAACTCAAATCTCCAGTCACAGGACCTGTGTGGGAGCTGCAGTGTTTGGCGAAGACAATGAAACAGAAGCATCGGGTTTATTCAAGTTGCCGTGGGCTCCCTGAGAAACAAATCAGAGTCGGTCACAACCAGCAGTGGTTAACAGGACTTTCTGTGATGACAGAAATGTCTACAGCTGTGCTGTCCTCTCATACGGCTATCTGAGCAGTGAGATATGACTAGTGTGATTGGGAAAATGAGTTTTTAATCTTAGTTAAATTACATTTATTAGCCACGTGTATCTAGTGGCTGGCATACAGGACAGCACAAGTGTGGACCAGTGCTTCTCAGCGTGGGGGACAGATATGCCCCCACAAGGCATATCTGTCAATGCCAGGAGACATTTTTGGTTATCACAATTGGTGTGCCACTGGCATCTAGTGGGCAGAGACCAGGGATGATGTTACAATGTACGAACAGCCCCTCACAACAAAGATTTATCTGGCCCCAAATGTCAGTCGTACCAAGGTTGAGAAACCCTTGTCTAGACCATCTACAGCCTAGAGGCTTCAGGAAAGCCTCAACCAACAGACATTCACTAAGCCAATATGTGCTGAGCCTTATGCCAGGACAAGACAGAACCAGATCCTATCCCCAGTGAGGGGCTGTCTGCCCTCCCCATAGCCAGGCTCTTTCAAAGATCCTGGTAGAGGGGCAAGGTTTGCTACAGGGAGCACTGAAAGGTCTTAGCAATGATTCTTCTTTTGGACAGATCCTGCCTCAGGTTTATTTGTACAAAGCATGGAAGGACACCAGCTCCACGCAGACAAAAGCCAAGGGGTCACTCCGGCCTTTCCATCCTCACATAGGCAGACAGAGGCCTCTACTGTGACTGGAGCCTCCGTAGGGGTTTGGGGACCTTTAGGAGCCTGAGCTGCAGCTGTAGCCACAACCTGAGGCTTGGTTTGAGCCTTGGCCTTGGATGTTGGCCAGCAGAGCCTGAGACCCTTGGCAATGAGGCACTAGCATGTTTCCCATGCTTGGAGTGAGCGACATAGGTAAGTCGACTTAGCGTGTGATTATCATTTTTGGGGATCGTGGGCTTGACCTCCTTGGGCTTTACAAGGTTGACACTGTTGACCTGCACCATCTTCAGGCCCTTCTTCTTGTGCTTCTTGGCAAAGTGCATGTTCATCCGGAACTTGGGGTTTACTCCCAAGAGATTCATAGCTGGACTTCCACCAAGATGGAGGCATAGGTGCAGACGCGGTGCCTTCTCACACAACCAAGTTTAGAGACAACTAAATATTAGCAACAGAAAACACAACCAGAACACAGAAAATTGAACTTTTCGGAAGTCTGTTAACAACAAATTCTTCAGCCTGACCGGTAAGGGGCGAAACCAGCAGCTGGTGGAGCGGGGTTGCACAGGAAAACTCGGTCTGACGGACTCAGGGGCGCGGAATCCAGGCGCAGGGTTGGACCTAGTGAGAGACTGAGCAAGCGACTGAGCAAGCGACCATGGGGAAACAGTGAGGGAGCAGGGCTGTGGGTTGACTGTGGTCGCGCATTGGTGCGTGGATAGACAAGCGAGGGAGTGGGCAATTGGACCGGGCCCCAGCAGGTCCCCGCGGCAAGCGGCAGCGGAGCCCTCCGCTGCCATTTCCCCACTCTGATCCCACCTCCACATACAGCGTCATAACCAAGCAACTCTGAGTGGCCCGGCCCTGGAGAACCACCTAAGGCTCTGCTCCTCACCCAGCGGTGCGAAACAGCAGAGGGGGTCGCCATTTCCCTGCTCTGACCACGCCCCCACATACAGTGTCACAACCCAGTGACCTGGGAGTCCAAGGCTCCATTCCTCACACTTAAAGGGCGTGAACAGACCAAAAATGGCTCAAGAAGATCTCAAAGCCCCAGAGCCTATAAATCTAAGCAACAAAGAAATAGCAAAACTCTCAGATGCACAGTTTAAAACACTGGTGACCAGGATCCTCACAGAACTGGTTGATTATAGCCACAAATTAGACAAACATATGAAGGCGAAACTAATTGAAATGAATGGAATTGCACAGGAAACCAATAGCGATGTAAAGGAAACTGGGACGCAAATCAATGGAGTGGACCAGAAGATAGCAAATAATGGCCAAACAGAAAAGAGTGAAGAAGCAAGAATTCAAAGAAATGAGGAGAGTCTTAGGAACCTCCAGGACATCTTTAAATGCTCCAACATCTGAATTATAGGGGTACCAGAAGGGGGAAAGGAACAGCCACCAGTGGAAAACTTATTTGAACAAATAATAAAGGAGAATTTCCCCAATCTGGCAAAGGAAATAGACTTCCAGGAAATCCAGGAAGCTCAGAGAATCCCAAAGAAGTTGGACTCAAGAAGAAACACACCAAGGCACATCGTAATTACATTAGCCAAGATTAAAATGAAGGAGAGAATCCTAGAAGCAGCAAGAGCTAAGGGGACAGTCACCTACAAAGGAGTTCCCATCAGACTGTCAGCGGATTTCTCAAAAGAGACCTTACAGGCAAGAAGGGACTGGAAAGAGGTATTCCAAGTCATGAAATCTAAGGACCTACAACCAAGACTGCTCTATCCAGCAAAACTTTCATTTAGAATGGAAGGACAGATAAAGTGCTTCTCAGATAAGATCAAATTCAAGGAGTTCATCATCACCAAGCCCTTATTATATGAAATGTTAAAGGGACTTATCTAAGAGAAAGAAGTTAAAAAAACATGAACAGTGAAAGGACAGCAAACTCACAGTTATTAACAACCACACCTAAAACAAAAGCAAACTAAGAGGACAGCTAGATCAGGAGCAGAACCATAGAAATGAAGATCACATGGAGGGTTAGCAACAGGAGAGTGGGAGGAGGAGAAGGGGGGGAGAAGGTACAGAAAATAAGTAGCATAGACAGTAGATAGAAAATAGATGGGGGGGCAAGAATAGTATGGGAAATATAGAATCTAAAGGACTTGAGACACATGGTCATAAACTAAAGGGGGGGTAATGGGGATGGGGAGGTAGGGTGGAGGGGAATAAAGGGGGGAATAGAACAACTGTAATGGCATAATCAATAAAAAATAAATTAATTAAAAAATAAAAAATAAAAGTTTAGGAAGTGGTGTACAGAGAACAAAATTAAAATAGCTTTAAACATTAAAAAAAAAAAGATTCCTAGCTTTATGATCAGGGTTTCTTGATGGCATTTCTGTGCTGCTTTCGGGACTGGTTGTACACGGTGTGGTTCCTAGATTTGGCCATATTTGCACCCCAGCCCACAGCTCCTAAGTGCCCAGGACTGAAACAGTTAGCAATGGTCCTTAAGTCCATCTGTGTCTCTGATGGACATGGTATCATCAGCTGCTTCCCTCATCCTCATAGGCTATGGCAATACCTCGTCTTCCACTCACGGCTCCTGTCACTGGTGTCTGACCCAGTTGAGGCTGCAGCCCTTGCCAGCTCCGGGAACAAAGGAACGAGGCTGCAAAGGGAGAGGACTGAAGCTGAGTGGGCTGAATCTGGGGGCAGAGTTCAGATGGAGTGGAGACTCAGCACACTTACCTGCTGGGCTGCTCTCAACCAGCTCCAGCTGAGGTCGCGGGGTCAGGGTGGAGCATGCAGGATCATTTGATGACTTCCAGACAGGTGGGGGTCGGAGCTCCCCAGTAATGAGTGACACATCTGGGGTGTCCCACAGTTCCGATTCAGGTGGTGGGAGAGGCACGTGGAAGGGAGAGCCTAGGAGAGAGAAAGATGATTCATACCGGCTCTTGATTCCATGCCCCAAGTGTTTCCAGCTCAGGCAGTGCCCCACCACTCACCAGGCAGTAAGTCTGCATAGTGCGTGAGGTGGGGAGCCAGTCTCGGAGATGGCCAGGCAGGGTTGCAGGCGGCCTCCAGCTCACATGGTGACAATACAGGCCGGAAGAAACAACCAGAAGGCTGGGGAGCCAGGGGACCAAGAGGACAGGCCAACAGCACAAAGACGTCCACCTCAGGGAAGTTAGCAAGCTTGGGAGGTGTGGGCCGCCCCAGAGCTAACACGTAGCTGCGCTTGCCGGCAGCCCGTGTCAGGTTCCGCAAGTGCGCCAGTGCCTCCAGGTGTCGGGCCACCCCCAGGGTGCCCACCAGCAGCCCCACCACGTGAGCATCTCTGGCCCTCTCTACCAGGTATTGTCTACGTGCCCTTAGCCGCCCAGCCCGGGCACTTTCATCACGAGTCCTCCCAGTGTCTGGGCAGCAGGAGAAGAAGGGCTGTTCTGGCGCCCAACCCAAGAGCAGCCTGCTCAGGTCAGGGTCAAGGTCAGGGTCAGGGTCAGAGCTGGCCTCAGAGCCTCCCACATAGAAAGCACCATACTCTTCCAGACACCTCCCTGGTGCAAGGGGAAAGCGACGCCCAAAACGCTCCAGGGGCTCAGGCTCTGAATTGAGGGAGCCCACCGGCAGGGGGAGAGCTGGGCTGGAGACGAGAAGGTCCAGGTACCGTGGGCGCAGCAGAGTGGCCAATGCCTCTGGAAGAAGAAGGTGGTGCGGGGTTGGGGCCTGGCAAGGCAAGAGCTCCCCTACTCCTCAGAAGACCAAGTGGGACCCCACACCAAAGGCAACAAAATACAATTAAAAAAACAAAAGCTGGGGTCAAGGCCATAATGGGAACTCTGTGGGAGTGTACTGTAATGGGGAAATAAGGCACCATGTAGTTGACCCGCCCTCCCTGCATGCACAGGCTAAACTCCTCACCCAGGGCATGGGCGCAGGCTGGCTCACTCAGCAGCACCACTGGAGCTGTTGGGTCTAGGTTCTGAGCCTCGAAGGCTTTGGCGCAGAGCTCCAAGGCCACAGAACGCTGACCAAAGACAAAGGCCACCGGCAGCAGGCGGGCTGGAGGGCTTAAGCAGGCAGGACCAAAATGTACGAGGGCCTGAGCTCCAGCCTGCTCAGCACCCAGCACATCCACACAGCAGCTGTGGGGGAAAGCCATTAGTGAGAGGGGTGTCATCAGGAAGAGCTGCTATCATCAATGGGAGATGTGCTCAGTGAAGAAGGTGATGTTTACAAAAAGACACCATCACTGAGAGGACCTAGTCTCAGGAAGGTGGTCATCAATCATCATCTAAGAGAAACACAGCCATTAGGGGCATGTGCCTTGTCATAAAAGGGAAATACCACAAGCCCTGCGCCCCTAGGTCTACCCTACACTCCATCCTGAAGCTCAAGTTCACACCTGCCATAGGCCGTGTCCCCCAGAATGAACATCTTCGACCCCGAGGTCTCCTCCAGTCGTGCAGCCACAACCCCAGCATCTCCCAATAGCTGGTCAGGGAACTGCAAGGCCACCTGTAAGCACAAATCACGGAGTCAGAAACGGCATCTCCTTTCCCACGGTTTCTTCAGGGAAAACCTTCCCGGAGTCCCTACCCAACCAACCTTCAAAGACCCTCGTCCCAGAGGAGCACCGTCCCCACTCCGCCACCCTCACAAAATTACTCCAAGATCGGGATCTTCTGGGAGATCCACCCCCAGAGAAGTGAGCCACCCCTCCCTAACCTGCCCTCACCCGTTGACACCCCAGGTCGCGGACAAATCCCACAACTCGCTGCAGTTCGTATACTCGGTCCAGGTCCGAAAGAGGAGTGAGTAGCCCCGCGGCCCCCACCTCCCGCTGCAGCGCAGCCTCTGCAGGGCTGCTGAATGTGGACTCCATGAGGCACAGCTTAGAGGGCAGCAGGCAGCGGGGAGCTCCCTCGGTCCCCGCGTCCTCAAAACCAGCCCATAATGGGTCAGAGACGTTTGGTGAGGGCGAGGAGTTAAGGATCCGTGAGACCACAACCCGTGGACCAGCCTCACGAGGGAACTGAACCACAGCTACTATTTCCGGGTTTGTAAGGCGGGCCTGATAGTAATTGTACCAATCGTCAACCAGCACGGCTCCCGCCCTTCAATCCACCACCCAACAACCAATGGCTGACCTCAGAGCCCAGGGCTAATCGGAAGTCCTTCATGAGGCGCAGAGCCTTATGGGTGTTGCAGTTCCTTTGGCCCTCCTCCCCAGAAGCTGGGAGTTTTCAGGTTCAGGACGCTGAGCGCCCTCTGAAATACCCACTCCCCGAAAATAACTACTTCGGTTTCAGCAGCTCTAATGTCTCCATCGCTGTTTCCTTACCTGCAGAATGGGGCTTGTAGAATCCAATTAGTATTCCTAATTGGATTTTTGAGTCAAAACAATTTAGAGATAAAACCTTCCAAAGTAGTCCTTCGAATATTACGTGCACTAAAAGCATTGCTATTATCCTCCCAGTCGGTCAATCAGACAAACATTGAGCACTTACTGTTCACCAGGCACTACATTCTTAGAGTTTACAGTCTTCAGAGTAAGAACTGTCCCAATTTACAGGTGAGAAAACTAAGGTTCAAAGAAGCTAACCACGTGTCCGATAAGACACAGCAAATCAGTGGTACAAACCTAGGTCTGATTTCAGAAGCTAGGCTTTTTGACTTCTCATTTTCCTAGCTTACTATGCTCCACTGGTCAGGGGGGAGGGGAGAAGAGGAGGGAGAAGACACCAGAGAGCATGTTGTAGGGGAAGAGAACTAAGTTAGAAATCAAGAGTGAGGTAAGAATGGGGTATGGGGGACAGAGTGGCCTCAGGGGATGGCACATGAAAGGCTGGCATGGGAGGAGATTGAGCGAGATGAAGAATGGACACAGAATTTGTGTAAAGTTTGAGAAAAGAGCAGGGGAAAGGGATGAATCTAAAAGTAACCAGCTCTATCACTTCTAAGGAGACTCAGGCTCAGGGAAAGGAGTGGGGAGAGCCCAGACGTGTTCCTCAGGTCTTACCGAGATGGCTTGGGTGCCTGAGAGGCAGCCCCGGGGGCACTGTGACTGACAATAAGGGAAGGAACCCTACACAGAGAGGAGAGAGACAGGGCGGGAGCTGTCCCTGGTGCTGACCAAGCCCGACCAAGGCGGGCTGGTCAAGTACCACAGAGTGGGGGAGTTTCAGGTACACAGAGAATACCAGCTCCTGCCTTCCTCCTCCTCTGGGATCTGCAATACCTCCTCTCACGCTTGCTCAGTTCCACTTTCTACACCTCTCCCCAACCATGTGCAAATTTGAGTGCCTCCATAACCCCACACCAGAAACCTATCCTGGAACGCAAAGCCATTCTCCATTCTTCCCTCCCAATTGGACCCAGCCTCCCCTGGCCTCTAGCCTGAGTCCCAAGTCCTCTATCTCAGAAGCCTCCCATTCCCATCAGAGATGAAGCTTCCTCCATGCAGCCTTCCCTCATTGGTCCCATTCTCCTAGCTTGGCATGGCAGCTGTGGACTAGATCAGCCTTTGTTTAAGCAGAACAAGGCAAGGCAGAACTAGGAACCCAGCACTCAACACTGTCGATTATGTGTTCATGAACAATGGAACTAATTTAAAGGGGCGTGGGTGCTGATACTGCTGTGATCCCCAGCCCACCCCAAGGGCGATGGCAGTGCTCTGAATGGCTCCAGCCTAGGAGCAGCTGACTCTGGCAGTACCCCTCCCACCCCAGGAGCAAGAGGTTGGCTCCACCACTCCCTACCAAGGCCTGGGTCCAAGCATCCTTCCCTCCTTCCCCTAGGCCTTCTGGGGCCACCGTTAGGTAGCAGTGGCAGGAGAAAGGAAGCAGAGACGACAGGGCAGTGAGGGTCCAGGTTTACTCTTTGGGTACAGGGAGGAGTGAGCAGGTGTGGGTGGGGCGGGAACACCCCTCAGTAGTCAGCTGTGTAATCTGTGCCATGCAGGCCCCGGCACAGCAGTGTGAACTCCTTCACCATCTCCTTCACCCGCCTCTTGTTCACTCGCTCGCTAAAGGAGAGAAGGGAGAGCAGGTTAGCACCATCCACCACTACTGTCTCTTCCAGACCTGAGCCCAGGCCCCACCAGCTCTGCTCACCGAAGGATCTGCTGGCTGAAGGTGTCCTTCTGTTCAGGACTGAGGCGGGCAGAGGGAAAACCAGGCGGTCGCAAGGCCTCCTTGATCCACATGCTCAGGAGGCTGAAGCAGTGTTTGTTCAGAGCAAACAGGATGTCAGCAAAGCAGTCCATGAGGCTGCGGGAGGCCTGGCCCCCAATGGCCTGAGGAAGACGGGTTCTCAGTATACCAGGCCTTGCCCCCTCTTCAGCAGAGGTGCCGCGCCATGCTCCACCCCCTCACACAGTTCCTCAGCCACACTGCTTATGAGAAGCGAATGCTGCTTTTTGAGAGCCAGCTGGTCGTCCCAGCAACTCTTGCAACTTTCAGGCATTCAAATAAGGAAGAAACAGAATCAGAGAGTTTAGAGGACCCAAGGCTCAAGGTTCCCAAAAGGGCAGCTGCCACAGCAGCAAGGGCCACCACACCCCCAGCGAGGCCCCCACCTGCTCCACCTCACCTCCAGCACTGCTATGAGCAGCACGCGGCCGTCCTCCTGTACCACCTTTCCCACGGGTTCTACTTCCCCACATCGAGGCAGGAGCTCTGTCTGCAGAGGATGGAGAGGACTGTCAGCCCCAGCTCCTTGGCCCCTCATCCTGGAGACAAGACCTGTACACCACACCCCTACCCTCTGGAGGCCTGGGCAGGGTAGGCTGGGTGTAGGGGTGGGGGGCTCAGGGGTCAGCCTGGCACTCACAAAGAAGCCACAGGAGGCCTTGACAGTAGGTGCCTCAGGGAACTTGAGGGCCAGCACAGCTGTGGGAGAGGCAGAGGCAGATCAGATGGGGCCTACAGATCCTCTCAAGGGGGCCCCATGCCCACCTGTGCACCTGGCCGTACTCACCACACTGGAACACAGCTTTGACATCCAACCGTTCGCACAGGAACAAATCCGGCTTCCGCTTCAGAGCCTGCAGGAGGTGGAGCTGGTAAGGCCAGCCCCAGCCAGCTCCAAGGACCATCTCCCCCCACTCACCTGCCACCCCAGGGCCCAACGTCACACACCATAGGCAGAGGCTGCGGACACTAGCTACCCAGCCATCTCTGGGGCACCCAGACCATCCCAGAGTTCAGTAGGCCAGGAGAGAAGCAGCCAAGGAGTGCTAGGTACATGTACATGTACATGTACATGAATACGCTGGCATATATCAGAGAGGGTGGGGTTCATAATGCAGATAGCTTGGGTCCCAAGTTACTCCCTAAACAAACACCTTCCCCTCTCCCCTCCATCAGGGCCAGGTTCCTGCAGGCTCCAGGTAGCCAGCAGTGATGTGGCTTTGACTCAAAGAGGTAGCTGAGGCCCCCTTTGTTTAACAGGACAGCAGGAAGGAGAGATGACAGCTGGATGGGGAACACAGCCCAACAGCCCCCTCCTGTGTCCTGCCATTGAGCAGACACCCTTCAAATCAGGAAGAGGAAAAGGAGGGCAGGAGCCTTGGAGCCACAGCCCCACCTTTCCCCCAGGGTGCCCTGTGTCCAGGCCCTTCTCAGCCATGGCCAGCCCGGGGGCCGTGTTGCCATGGGGCGGGCAGCGGAGGGAGCACTGGGGGCAGATAGCCCACCCCAAGTGGTACTGGGACACGACTGACACATCCTCAGGTCACAGGAGGTGCTCTGCGCAGCTCCCGCGGTCGTCAGACGCTGCTGGTCCCCGAAGCCTCCCAACGCATAGCACACAGACCCGACCCCTCCAGCCCCCACACGCCTTCCAGTCTGCCGCACTCACGCACATGCAGACGCCCCCGCAAGCACCCTCACTGAAACACCCTGCAGACCCTCAAACACACTTCTGTCACATCCCTTACACAGGCACACACTCTCCCACAGTTCCACATTTGCAACACACCCTCACTACATACTCACACACCCAGTCCCCAACATCCCCAACCACGTCCACACCCACACCCTCACCTACCCAGTCTTCCGTCCGGCACAGACACGCACCTAACACAGCCGCCCACAGATACGCTCACACGCCCTCAGCCCCAAAGCTGCCCCCATGCTCATCCAGGCCCAGAAAACACTCCCTGTTCCCCACTCCCCTCACCTGCCCCCCAATAAATGATGAGTTACAAGAGAGTGAGAACCAAACCCACTGTTGCTCACCATTACACCCTCAGCGCCTAGCAGAGTACTGAGCATGTAATATACCCTCAGGAAATGTTTGTGGAATGATTGAGCAAAAAACCCCATTATTTAAATTAGCCCACAGGACTCCCCCAATCCGCAGGAACCCAATAACACAGAACTCCTGTATGCTAAGCCCACATTCCCCAGGCCTAACACACTCTCTCCGCACACATACCCAATACAGACATACCAACACCACAACATACATGCAATCCTCCATAGTACACAGTGCTTCCCACACACATCAACATTCAAAACCCATCAATGTCCACAGCATGTCAACATGAAACAGGCATTGATGCACATGTCCACACTCCAATTACATGCCCAACGTAGCGCTCATACTCCTTACAGCAGTTTCTGCTCCTGCCAAACCAAACTCCAGACATAGGAGGTAGGGTCCGGCACACACCGCATTCGAACACAGCCCACACGGTCTCGCGGTGGAGCCAGCGCCCACCTCCCAGCAGCAGCACGACCCTCCACAGCCCCACTCCCCTGAAGCACACTCATCTCGCTCCTCCCTTCGGAGCTCCTCCCAGCTGCCTCTCAGGAGCAGGCTGGGGGCACCGAGGCAGGCAGTTCCCGGCAGGAGCACGGGGACAGTGAGCCCCAGGCCCTTGAACTCCAGTCCTATCCCGGAACTTCTTGGGCACCCCGGCCGCACAGGAGCTGCTGGGCACAGGTATCACCCCTCCCGTGCCCACCCAGACCAGGCCAGCCCACTCCCTCCCTCTGGGGTCGGCCTCGCCCTGGACTGTGTAGGAGACTGAGCTAGCTGAGGCAGAGGGGCACTAAAGGGGAATGCTGGGTTGTCAACTTCCACGGAAACAGATGAAGAAACTCTATTCAACTGAACAGAAAAAAAATTTGTCAACAGAAAGCTAAAAATAGGCTTAAATTGAATTTCAACATAAGAGAAAGAGAAAGAGAGAGAACAGAACGTGAATGAATAAAACTAAAACACACCTGTGCCAGGAGTTGCATAAATGAATCAACAATATCAGGATGATCCCTGGGCCCTAAAATATAATAAAGATGGAACTTAAGAAAAAATTATACAAACAGCAACTCAACCTCATATAGTTGTGTGGGACTGAGAGCCTGCAGGGAGACAGCGTGGGGGCGCATGAGCAGCAGGAAGCAAGATAAAGAAACAAAACACACGAAACCATGAACTGGGAGAGCCCAACAGAAAGAGACGGCAAAGTGAAGGACGGGCCTGCCCCAGCTCCCTCCCGGGGCTTCCGCCTACTTCCCGTGCCTCCCAGGCCGGCCTCCCAGGGCCCCCAAGTGACTCTTCGGTGCTCGGGCAATGCTGGCCTCCACATGGCTGAAGGAACAGCTCCGCACTCTTGCTTCGGCCTCCGGCAGGCTGGGGCGGCCCTCCACTGCTTCCTAGCACATACCTCCCCATCACTAGCCATTGAACTGGAGGGCAGGGCTGGTTGGTTCCTGGTACCTCCTTTGGGGGCCTGGGTAAAGACCCTGAAATGGCCAGGATGTCTGGACCTGAGCAGGTACCCTCTCACTTTGATGGCCTTAGGGCTCTTGGTGTGGCCACAGAAAGGAATCTATGGGGTCCACTTAAACCAGAGGACTCCTTCTTGGGTAGGGCAGTGCCCAATATGCTGCGGGGATGGCCAGGCAAGCCCCTGGCAGGGCTAAGGGAAGGAAACTGCATCTTGAGGCCAAAAATGAAAGTCCCACTCAGCAAAGCCCCTCCACACGGACACGGACTCAGCAGAGAGCCAGGCTCAGGGCTGCAGACCAGCTCCCACCATTGTCCCCCATGAAGAAAGGGGGAACCCAGCTAATGTATCACCTCCGGGTGCAGTGGAAGGGCAGAGCCCGAGGAAGGGATGGCAAGACTGGGACAGCATACAGGTAAGGGGACCACCCTTCCTTCCAGACAACCAACAAGCCCAACAAATAGGAGACTGGACAATATTCTGCCCCCAGTTCTGATGACATCTGTGGCAAGGACAAGGCGTGCCCCCGGAGCTGCTGCCCGGGCCACTCTGCTCTGCAGGGGAGGCATTGCAGGGATGCCGGCCTGCGACACCACTAAGGAGCTGTGTGATCTTGCGCAAGCCACACTCGGTTTCCTCACTGTAAAGCAGATAACAATCTCTTCCTGCTTTCTTCCCTAGGCTATGAGGAGTCACTGATAAAACCTCCCCCTGTCACATCTGAGCCCTGAGTTACTCAAGTCCTGGAAGGTGAGGCCCGATGTGCCCCATTCCTCAGATCCAGGGCAGACAATAGGTTGACCTGCAAAGGCCGCCCTGACAGTGGTGAGCCAGACAGCAAGGAAGAAAGGTCCCAGGGCGGGGAGCCCTCAACCTCCTTTCTCCAACAGTGTCTGGTGTCCACTCTGTGCTGGCCTCATTCTCGACATGGGATGCAGAGAGAGGAGACCCAGCCTGCCCTTGAGGGGCTTAGTCTAGGGACAGAGACAGACGTGAAGGCTGATTACTGAGTGTAACTGGTGCTTTATCAGCAGTGTGTACATGATGCAGGCTCAGCACAGAGTCAGAGGCACCTGATTCAGCCTCACAGAAGCTTCTGAAGAATGATGCACAGGTAAGGCATGAAGGAGAGAGAGTTCACCCAATTAAGGGCTTTGGGCATTCCAGTCAGAGGAGCAAGGCACAGGGACCAACTGGGACACAGCAAGGGAAGAGTCAAGGTGGCTGGACTGCTGGAGTCATGGGGAGGCTGGCAGGAGAGGACGCAGAGAGGCGTGCAGGAGCTACACCAGGTGGGCAGGGACAGGATGGCAACCTGAGGGCACTGGGGAGCAACGAGAGGGTTTTAAGCCAGGTGGGGAAAATGCTTAGATTGTGTTTTATAAAGAACGTGGCAGCTGCAACATGCCGGATGGACTGGAGAGAAGGGCAGATGTCAGGAAAACCAGTTAGAAAGGTGTCGAGGTGATGCAGACACTGTGCTGAGACTTTGACCAAGGAAGGTGGGGAGCAGTGGGCAGACTGTGGGTAATGAGGAGCCAGGACCGCGGGGACTTGTCCCTAGCTGGGTATGAGGAATGAGAGAAGTAAGGTTGAGGATGACCACATCTGGGTTTCTGGCTCAGCTGTGCCCCCACCTTGGACCTCCCCACAGCCCACCAGAGCAGAGGCCAGCATCGTGTGACCAGACACTGGGGGCATAAGCAGAGAACACTCTGGCTCCACCTGAGACCCCTGGTGAGCCTCAAACCTGCGGGCATGCATCCAGGTAAGATTTGTGAGGCTGGCAGAAAGCAGTGCTGTTTCATTCCCAAGTTAGAAGCCTGGTTAGACACCAGGGGAAGCCTCGAGTCCCCTTTTCCCAACTTTCTCAGGCTAAGGCCACAGTGAATGGGGGTGGTGGGTAGGACCACAGCCATAGGCTTTTGGCCTGGAAGGGAATAAGCCTTGATGCAGGAAAAGGAATCCACATTCACTGAGTAGTTTTGTGCAAAAACCTCATGCCAAGGGCCCAAAAGATGCTACTTTAATGCCTACAACAATCCTATGAAGTATAAGATGTTTCCATTTTGCAGATACGGAAACAAAGGCTTCGCAAAGGTAAGTGACTTGCCCAAGGTCACACAACTAGTTGGTGGTGATGAACTTAGAATCTAGGTTTACCTGCTTTCAAAGCCCATGCACTTTCTACTTTTAATTATACCCCAAAGAAAAGGAGCCAGCCTGGCACCCCAAACCCCTCAGAGCTTCTGGCCCCACCTTCCCCATCATCCAGACTGGCCCTGAGCCCAGCATGCCAGAAGACATCATTCACTCTCTTATCCACTTCGGCCTAAGGTGTCAGCTATTTGTAAGGTGACAGTTATTCATCCCATAAGTTTCCCATCAAGTTGCAAGTGCAACTCAGGGGACAGAGGAGAACAGAGTGGGCAGGCAGCTTTGGCCCCCCAGTCGGGGAAGCAGAGGCAGTGGCAGTGGCGGCAGCAGCACGGACCCTGGGCAGGACCTACCTTGCTGGAAGAGAGTGAGCGTGACGGAGGTGACGAGCAGGAAGAGGGCCTCGATTGGGGGGAAGTGGGCGGGCTCGTGCGCAAAGATGTGGACCAGCTACAACAAAGCAGGGAACGCCAGTCAGCTAGGCCCTGCCTCGCAGGACTGGCCAGCCTCCCTGGGGTGCAGGTGAGGGCCCCTGCCGCGGCAACCGTGCAACCCCCTCTACCCACTGACCCCATCCTGGGTCAGACAGATCTCTGACTGGGATGAAATCTAGAACACGGCTGTCCCAATTAGAAGGCCCACCTGTCGAGTGAGGTCAAGAGCAGAGGCCTGGGGGATGGTGCTGTACATCCGACCCAGCATCTCACACAGCTGTGGCACCATGGGGGCAAAGTCATCCAACAGCGTCTTAACGGACTTCTCGAAAATTGCACACACGGCCTTGGGAGGAAGCAAAGGGGCCCGTGAAACAGAAAACATGATTGTATTATAATCATCAAGTTTGCTAAGAAACTAGATCTTAACTATTCTAACCCCTGAAAAGAAATCCTGAGTATGCGACCTGATAGAGGTGTTAATTATCACTAAGTGGTAATTGTATCCTGTTATAATATACAAATGTATCAAACGACCATGTTGTGTACCTTAAATTTATACATTGTTGTATGCCAAATATATTTCAATTGGAAAGAAAAAGGGAAAGCAGCCCTGGTCGGCAAGTCCCCATCACCTGGAACAGAGTGGAGGTCCAGCACAGCAGAGGCCTGAGAAGGGCCCCTTACCCACAAGCCCTGCCTGGCTTTTCGAACCCAGCCAGGCAAACAAGCCTGACCCTCATCCTGAAAGGCAGGAGGCAGAAAGGCCCTTTTCAGAGGGACACAGGCCAGAACTTTGTAACTCAACCCTGCCTACTTACATCTCCACCATTTCCTCTCTGGGAGCAGCAACAGCAACAAAATCCTCAACTGAAAACGACCAAAGGTTGGGCTCTGATGCTAAAGTGGATCCTTGACTGTCACTGGGCCACAACATCACAGTCCTTTGGTTGAGCACTTCTTCTGATATTAGAAAGTTTTGAATGTCTTCCCAAAAGATTCCTTATATCTATGGGACAGGATTCACCTCCTTTATTTCCTCAAGACCATCACAAGCTTAAGTGGGGCAGCAACACGTTCCTCCTGCTCTTCCTCTGAGAAAAGTCACCTTGGGACAGACAGCAAGGGTCTGGGCTCACCTCCACCACCTGCGCATCATTCAGCCATTTGCTCAGCACCTTCTGGATAAGCTGGAAGACCTGCTGCAGCACCACTACCACCTGGAGACACGGGAAGAAGTCAGATGCCGCCATCAACACTGTCACCACCCTGAGAAGGACGGGGTAGTAGGAAGTAGGCCAGGAGTTCAAATTCAAACCTTTCACCCCTAGGCTGCATACTGAAGACAGCTCATGAAACCCTGGCAGAAGCAGTGTTTGCTCAAAGCCCCGCGAATGAAAGAGGATTATTTGAATTCTAGGGGTCCTCTTAGAAGAAGCCTCAAATTGCACAGCAGGGATATTACGAGTGCTTCATAAGATTATTAAAACATTGTAACTTTACAGAAATCACTTTCTATACACTTCTGCTCAGTAAAACTCAGTGTCAAAAGCCCGTGGGCTAGCCCCTGACTCGGAGACACAGTTTCACCCAGATAGGCCGAGGTGAGACAGCACCAAGGGATGCAGAGGTGCGGGAGCAGAGCAGGAGGAGACCCTGGGAGGGGAGGGAAGGCAGGATGACGCTACCACAGGAGAAGGGGCTCTGTGGGAGAGACTTAGTCTGGGGCCAAAGGCTAACTGAAACTTGGGTGGGGGGTTGAGTGGAGTGGCCAGGATATTGTGGCTTCCTTTTCTTCCTCTTCTTGCTTTTTGGTGCCCCAGGAGAAAAGTGAAGGGGGTACTGGGAACAATGATCAAAGCAATCCCTCACATCTGCACAAAACTTTACAGTATGCAAAGTACTTCCACTCAAGACCACATCTGCTACCTGGAAGTTGTATGAGATGAGCAAACCAATATTCTGAGAGTCATAGTTTTGAGTGGGAAGCTGAGGCTTGCCCCAGATCAAACAGCTTATAAGTGGTCACCCAACGCCCTGTGCTTGAGCTTACTCCAGCACTTGTCCCAGTGCTTTGGGACCATCTGTTCACATGTATTTCCTCTGACTGGGAGCAACTCAAAGGAAAGAACGATTACGTGTGGGACACATAAGCATCCTTGGTGCCCACAGGGGACAGTGAATGCTTCTACTTCAGTAGAAGGTCCCAGAGTTGGGGGCTAAACAGGGGTCTATAATTATATCACGAAGGACAATGTCAGTGTCCCCTATGGTGTGGAGGAACCACGACAACACCAGAGTTGGGTTGGAGACAAAGACACCACCCACAGGGTGGGACAATGACCTCACTCCCTGTGGAGATAGGGGCAAAGATAAGATCATTCACAGGGTCAGGAGACCAAATGCATCATGCCCCGGGGAACAATGACAATATTACCCATGGAGTTGGAGGTGACAATGACTTTCCCACAGGGGTGGGGGGTGAGGGCAATGGCAATGACAACATCACCCACGGGGTTGGGTCCCTGTGGCACTGCCAACTTCCGGAGTTCAGAGCCTTCATGATCATCCTCATGATGACTGACGTCCAGCGTGGTGAAGAGGTTGGAGAGGAGCCCCAAGATGTGGACAATGGCCAGCTTGTTGGAGGGATTGGGCTGTGGAGAGAAGCAAGCCAAGTTCTGGATCTCCCAGCCCAGCTTGGAGCCCTGACCCCAGTTCTGACTGCCAGCTCCAACCCCACCCCTCTGCAGCACAGCCCACACCCACAGAAGCCCCAGAATCCCACCCTGCCCCTTCCCTGCCACACATACCCCACCCACGCTCACTCACTATCTCCTCTGCCAGCTTCTCCAGCTGCTGGATGTAGGGTGAGATGAGCAGGTGCAGGTTCTTAAGGATCTCCTCCACCTGCAGGGCTGACAGCAGGAAGCCCAGAGCCTGCATCAGCCACATGCACTGACTCGTCTGTGGGACAGAACATGGAGGGTCAGTCCTGGACACACCTGGTTGTGGGTGGGAAGAATGAACTGACTGGGGAAGCTTCCAAGAACAGAGAATAAGGAACCACGCAGTGGACAGTATTTCTGTGGGTTCTGGCAATGTCCCTGGGGAACCCCCTAGAAACTTTGCAGCTCACCTTGTGGATCTGTTTCATTAGCACATCCTGGGGGTAAAAATAAGAAATATGGCATCAGAGCAGTGGTGTGCCCCGAGGCCCAGCTCCACCCAGGACCCATGCATACCTGGGAGACAGCTACAATGTTGGCAGCATAGGGTGGCAGGTCATACTTGCATTCTCGGCAGATCTTCTTGAGGGTGGACACGGAAGAGACAGAGAGCTCAGGGTTGCCTAGGGCATGCAGCACGAGGGGCAGAACGCTGTTGATCATGACAGGGTGGTCAGCCAGCCATTCAGACAGAGCTCCTGGAGGAAGAAGGGAGGGGCCGGGCAGCTGAGGCAGACAGAGCTCCCAAACAGGGTCAAGCTGCAGCCCCGTATAGAGCAGTGCTCATTCAAAGGGCTGAATGTGTGTGTGCGTGACCAAACACCCTTAAAGCGGAGAAGCAGGAAGGAGTTCCTCAGGAGAGGCCCAGCACTGCTACCCCACTGACAGTGCACTAGCCTCGCTGAACTGCAGCTCAACACACTCAGGAGGAAGGACCCCGAGATGTGCCAGGCCAGTCAGTTGGCTGCAACGCCAACTGCACGTGTGAGCGTCTGCGTCTCCCCCATTTTGGACAGGACCCAGCAGGCCGGCTGTAGCTGGGATGGATGACTATGCCTTTGAGAATGTGCTCCTGGGTGTGTGCCAGGTCTCACCAATGGTGAACATGACGGTGTCGGCCAGCTGCACGTTGCTGATGCTGATCCTCGGAATGAGGCCGATGAGCCCAGGCACCACGTCAGAATAGTTGACGTCGATGGTCTCTGCGATGGATTGGAAGCCATAGAGCAGGGCCTCTGTGTGCTGGGGAAAGAGGGAGCCACTGGCTTGGCTGAAGGGCAGGGTGCGACAGATCTGGGAGGGCTGAGGGAATCAGGCTTGGGGGGTACCTGCCAGGAGTAGGGCTCCTCTGAGCTGGTGAGCAAACGACCCAGCTTGTCATAAAGGTTGCTGAGCAGCTCGGCCCCCAGCATTTCATAAACATACATGAGCGTGTCTGAGATGTCCACCCTGAGAAGCAGACGAAGGCCTTGTATACAGCCTGGATCCTGCCCCCAAGCCCAGGAGCCCACCCTGGTCCCCTCAAAACCCTGTAAAAGTGCTTAGAGAATAGAGAAAGGGGTCCCGGGGTTCAGAAGGCCTGGCCTTGCACCCCTCCCCTCATTGCCTTCATTATTTCAGGACTCCATTTAGGGCTAGCATCGGCCTGCCACCATCACCTGTAAATTCGGAACTGCTCCTTCTCATCTGAGGACCAAAATCCATACTCCTCATCAGAAGGGAACTGGGCCTTGTGCAGAAGCACGTCCACCAGCTGGAAGTAGACCGGCCGGTACACCTGCTGGTACACAGCCTGCTTCTCTGCCTCAAAAGACAGAATGTCATCCTGAGAGAGCCAGGGAAGACCATTAGCCACCTCACCAGCAGCCACCAAAGCCCACTTTCTTTCATCATGACCGCCTCCTACTGGAGGTCACACAGACAAACCTGCAGTGTATACCAGAAGGTGAGGGTCAGGGAGCTGGTGGTCTCATTGACAGGATAGTGGCCAGGGATACCCGTGCAGAACATGATCATGTTGACAAGGGCCAGGAAGCTCTGCCAGTGGTCCACTTGGTCCAGCAAAGCCCTGGGAGGGAGAAGATAGAGTAAGGGTACTCCACTGACCCCAGGAGGCCTCCATGACCCCCTCCCCCCTTAGGGTACCCTAAATTCCACCGTGCAGTGGCCCCACTCCTCACCGAGAGTGGTTCTCGCCCAGGGCCACAGCAATGCGGCAGATGCCATGGGAGGCCTCCATGTCCCCATTCTGCACGGCCTGTCGCAGCTGGTCCTGCAGTCCCAGCACCAGTGGGATGAGTTTCAGGAGTGTGTTCACATACCTGGAGGCACGAGCGCAGGAGACCCATCAGAGCCGTCTGCCTCGCCCTCACCCAGTTTGAAAAAAGGTACATTCTCCCTGCCTTCCATTAAAGCCTGCTCCCCATACCAAATCCAAAGAGAAAAGAGGTCAGAGCCCACATGACAGCTTTGAAGCTGCCTCTGTCGGGAAGAAGCTTAGGTCAGAGACCTCCAGGGCAATGCTGGAAAGGACGTGTAAGGTCAGAATTATGGGTTCGATTGTGCTTCCTAGTAGACTTAGAATTGGTGCTGGATGCATTAAGAGTTTGGAGGAGTTTAGGATGAGGTCAATGTATTTTGCATGTGGGAAGGACATAAATTTTAGGGGGCCAGAGGGCAGATTGTTAGGGGTTAAATTGTTCCCTCCTCCAGCCCTGGCTGGTGTAGCTCAGTGGATTGGGCGTGGGCTGCGAACCGGAGGGTCACCAGTTCAGTTCCTAGTCAGGGCCCGTGCCTGGGTTGTGGGCCAGGTCCCCAGTGGGGACCACATGGGAGGTGGTCACACGTGGATATTTCTCTCCCTCTCTTTCTCCCTCCTTGCCCCTCTCTCTAGAAGTAAATAAATAGACAATTTTAAAAATATTTTTTTAAAAATTGTTCCCTCCTCCAAAAAAGTTGAAGTCTTAACTTCTAGTACCTCAGAATGTGATGTTATTTGGAAATAGGGTCATTACAGATAAGGTCATGGCGGGGGGGGGGGTGGCCCTAACCCTAATGCAATATGACTGGTGTCTGTATAAAAATACATCCAAAATACATCCATGTGAAGACAGACACCTGCAGGGAGAATGACACGTGACAGAGGCAGAGAGCAGAGTTATGCAGCCGCATGCCAAGGAACAGCAAAGAGGGCTGGCAAACCACCAGAAGCTGGGAGGAGGCGAGGAAGGGTTCTCCTCCAGATTTCAGGGGCAGCTGACACCTTGGTGTCAGACTGCCAGCCTCCACAACAGAGACAGTGAATCTCTGCTCTTTGAAGCTGCCCAGTGTCTGGTCCTTTAAGTCAGCAGCACCAGAAAACTAATACAGACACTGTTCAAGGAGACTGAACAAGATGGGAGAGAGAAGAGTTAACACAGGCTCGGGAACCCTGTTAAAGGCTTTAAAAGGCAGCAACACAACAGCTCCTGAGACCATCAATCCTGCCTTCCACCCACCCACTACCAAACCCTAAATCCTATGTACTCTGGCGACAGCAGGAAGGGAAAGTAGATGATGAACTCAGAGCTAAGAGGCAAAATGAACAGGACTTGACGTGAAGGTGGGAAAGAGACAGGGACAAGTCTCAGGTTACTGGCTAACCAACCAGGTAGATGGTGGGGCTGTGTACTGAGACCTGGAGGGCTGACTGGAGGAGGACAGCAGCAAATGTAATGGGAGGCTGGACAGTGGCATGCTCAGTGTTATGCATGTTTAGTCCAAGGTACTTGGTGAGATATGCAGGGAGAAGTGTGCAGAGAATTGGACATAAAACCATGTAACCCAACAGTAGGGTTAGAGGAAGAGACAGATTTTGGAGTCATCAGAGAACAGCTGGGGAACTGCTCAGGAAGACAGTGCTGAATGAGAAAAAAGAAGACAGCCCAGCTCAGAGCTCTGAGGCTCAGTAATCCCCAGGGGCTGCACGGTGCGGTGCGAGAAAGAGACAGAGACAGAGAGGAGGCTGGCCCGTCCACGGGACTCCTTCCCAGTAGCTTGCTCTATGGAGATCAGATTAAGCAGAGGAAGTGACACTCTCAGGAGGGATCAGATGCTTAGGACCCCTCTGCTGTCAATCACCGTGTCACCATACCAATCTGTGCAGAGGTGGGAGCAGGGAATACTGAGTGTCCCAGAAGTCTGTCTGAACTTACCCCAAGCAGGTTGCTAGGCAGGTAGCCTCAAAACTTTAGGCATAAGATGTGGACAGAGGCAACCAGTCCAGTATGCTGCCCTCCACACCCCAGTTCTGGTGAGATAAGACGTCCATGCCAGCACATGCCAGCCCAGAGACGGCCCCAGAGACCGCTGCCTAGAGACAGCTGGGAAGGCTTTAGTCTCATGATCCTGACACCGGCTGGACCATCAGACAATGGGCACCTTCAGGCCAGCCCTGGGCACAAAGAGCAGGGAAACAGCCAAGGCCATGATCCGTAAGTTCCCCAGCAGCTGAGATGGAAAGCAGGAGGTAGTGCCCTACCCTCAAAGTACTGTATTTCAAAGCTCCCTCACATCTGCCAAAATCTATGTACTCAGTAGGTCCTCAGTGAAGGTTCTTAATTGTCTCAGCTGAGCCTGATAATAAGTCAAGGACAATATAGCTCAGAAAGACTCAGATTATTACTCAAAGTCATACAAAAACTTAGAGATAGGTTCCAGAAAAAGGCCCTTGCACTGCTGCAGGTCTGCTTCTCTTTCAGGGCCCAACTGGAATTTCCCCAAAGGATCTGTGTGGATCTCAGCCCACACCTCAAGTCCTAACTGATTGGGGCATCCACAAGCCTGTCTAATTCACCTTCTCTCCTCCCCCAGCCAGCAGTGAAAAGTTTTTCCAGAATTAAAAACATATTACAGGGGGGAAAACACTTCAAAGGAGAGAGAGCCAGGCAGGCAGCAGCAGGTGGAGGAGAGGGAACAGGGTGAATGGAGCACATGCAGCCTTAGCCAAGGGGAGGGCGATGTCAGGAAGCCTGGGCAAGGCAGTGGCTGGATGGCCCAGGAGTCAAAACCACTGAGGGTGACGTTCTCAAGCCAGTGCTAGGGAACTAGACAAGAATAGAGCAAGGTTCAAAATCTGACTCTGGGCTGGGTGTAGCCCACTCACTGGGAAAACTCTTGCATAGATTTTCTACACCTGGGCACCTATGCCTGAGACCTGTGAGTAGACAGGAAAAAACTTGAAGTCCCCAGAAGTTTCTATGTTTGGGGGAAGGAGATAAGAGATAATGTCTTTAGGGCTGTGGCTGAGACTAGTTCGAGAGGGCTGATTCCAGTCACTAAGCTCGAACTGCTGGGGCATGGCTGCTGGGACTCCTTAGCTGCCACTCACATTGAGCTCAGCCCAGACCTGCAATTAGAGATCCAGGAGCAGAGCTGAAAATGGGGAGAGTTGCTAAGCAACAAAGGGAGCTGCAGCCTATAGGCGCTCAGGAGGCTGTGGGTTCCCTCACTGGCTTCTTGCTTGCTCATTCGTTCAGAGAAGAGGCATCAATTACCTGCCAAAGCCCTGAAGACTGGCTGGGTAAACCTGGGTGTATCCAAGGACATCCCACATCACCCCCACACTGGCCCTGGCCAATTCCTCTTACCTAACTGTCTGAGCCAAACCTGCACTTGAGCTTCAGGCTGCCAAGAAAGGCCTTGACCTGGGACTTGGTACCCAATTAAGTTGGAAAACCTGGGAAACCAGGGAAAAGCATCATACTAACTGCCAATGTAATAATGATATAAAATACTAGCAACCGCAGTTTATGGAGTGCACAGGAACCATGCTAAACCTTCCACAGGCATGGTTTGATTATCCCCCTTACAAAATAGCCTTTATAAAATACCAGAAACAGGCCCTGTGCACACTACCCTATTTAAATCTAAAACTCTGTGAGGTCGATATGATCACACCCATTTTACTGATGAGGAAACTGAGGCTTAAAAGTGGCTCACCCAAGGTCTCGGATCTAATAAATGGACCATTTAAGATTCCAACTCAGATGTGGGTAACGCCAAGGCTAGCGCCATTAACCACTTCCTTATGCTTTCTCTTTCAGTGCCATTTTCCCCTCCGACTCTGCCCAGGGCTCCCAAAGCCCCACGTCTGAAATGTGAATGTCAGGCCTCCAGTCTTGCCCAGGCCAGTCCACCTTATTCCAAAAATTCCATCGTGCCATTTTCTCCGCTTGAAATCTCTGTATCATCCTCAGGATGAAGACTGAAATCTTAAGCTGGCTGACAAGGTCCTACATGATCTGGGCCCAGATCTCCTACAACTGGCCCTTAAACCCTGCTGTCTAATCACACCGGCTCACCAGGCTCTCTCATACCCTTGCCTGGGCTCTTTCATTTGTCTGAAGTGTCCTCACCACATCCATCACCTCCATCTGACTAACTCTTACACGGCCCTCAAAGCACGGCTCAGTTGTCACCTCCTCGGGGAAACCTTTCACAACCCACAGACTGTGGGTAAGAGCCTCTTCTAGGCTCTTACTGGAGAGCCCTGCTCTCTCCATTAGAGTATTTATCACATTGACTATACTTGCCCATTTGTGTATCTACTAGGTTATGAGCTCCTAACTTGCAGAAATCAACCCATTCATCTTCATGCTCCTAGTGCTCAGCACAGGGCCCAACACAGAAACAGGTGGTGCAAATAGACATTTGCTGAACAAATACCTTACTACACTCGCTCACCTTCTTTTGAGTCCTTAAATGCACCATGGTGCTGCCCACCACAGGCCTTTGTACCCGCTGTCGTTTCTGAAGCCTGCAATGCTCCCTCCGCCACCCCCGCTGCCACCCCCACTCCTACCCCTGTTCCTACCCCTCATCACTCAGGAAACTCCTACTTTTCATCCGTTCAAAAAGTACTGAATGCCACCAAGTGCTGCCAGGCACAGTGTGACAAAATAAAATGACAGAGTGCTTATCCTCCCAAAGCTGAAAAACTAATGGGGGACATACATTAATTTATAATGAAACCGTGTTATAGGCTAAGAAGGAAAAACACTGGGAGCTCTGAGATAAAATAATAGAGAAGACCAAACTTAGTCTTAAAAATCATTGAGGACATGAAGTTTCAGCTGAGGCAGAGGTGATATGCCAAGTACCTGTGATGGTTCGGAGCCTAGGAGGAGCGTGAGACACTCAAGGAATTGAAAAGACTGTGAGAGAGGAGAGCAAGGAGCGTGGCATGAGATGAGGCTGGAGATGCTGTACTGTGCAGCATCTCTGGGAATCACAGTGATTCTGAACTTCATCCTAAGAGCAGTGTGAAGCCACTGAAGGGTTCTGAGCAGAAGGGAAGAGTAGCCACTGAAGCCACTGAAGGGTTCTTCAGAAGGGAAGAGTAGAAACTCATTCTCAAAAGATCACTCTGGCAGCTGGGTAGACAATGAAGGGTATAAGGGGCAAAATCAGGGGACTGGTGAGAAAATTCTACAGTAATCTGGGAGGTGACAACAGCTTGGACTACAGTGGTGGCAGTGGAAATGCAACAGACAGATTTGCAATATGGTAAGGGTCAGAATAGCCAGAATGTGGCTAAGAGAAAGAGGAGAGTCAACTATGTTAACTGAATAATTCATTAGATGGTTAGTCATTTAATGTCTGTCTCCCTCTCTGAACCACAGGACAGGGGCCATGTCTTGATTGGTTCCTTGCTGTACCTCCAGCATAGGACCACACACTCGGTAGGCACTAAACTAGAGTTTATTGAACAGATGGATGGATGGATGGATGGATGGATGGATGTGTGGCTGGTGGAGCAGACTGTCCCTCTCTGGAAAGGTGGGGACCAGCTCACCTCTGGGCATCGGGCTGTGAGATGGCATTGACAATGGCCTCCACACTGCTATCGAAGAGCTCCGAGTCCTGCAGAGCAGTGAAGGCAGCTTGAATGAGTGCCTCGCAGTCCTGCAGCGGCACCTCCAGCTGCACCCAGCTGGAAAAGCACTTGAGCACCTTCTGACGCACACAGCTGGGTGAGTTGGGCTGCTGTAGCAGCTGCTCCAGCAATGGAAAGACAGATCCACACTCCATTGCCAGGCTGGTCCGCACCAGGCCTTTGCGATACTGGGGCAGGCGACTGGTCTGAAATTCCTCAGGCAGCACTGTCAGTAGCTCTAGCAGAGCCAGACAGCGACCCTGGCCATCCACTGGTGAGTCCTCAGCCTGGAAGAGTCGTACCATATCTGCCACAGCACAGGGCCAAGCATCAGGCATCATGCTGAGAGCCAGTGAGGCCAGTGCCACACATAGCCGAGTCAGCACAATCTTCGAACCACTGGCAAAGCAGGTGATCTGAGTGAAGAGCTGTGCCTTTAGACTTTCATACTGGTCAGCAGGGATGTCACTCCAGTAGCGAGAGATCTTGATGTGCAGAGCACTGGCCCCAAAGTACTGGATCTCAGGTACCTTGTCCGGCTGCAATAGCTGCCAACTGAAGTGCCAGGCCTGTGGAGAGACCTGGGCCTGCATCAGCCACTTCTGAGCCAGGTTCTTATTCTCAATGTTGGGGTCATAGTAGAGCTGGTGCAGCGCCTGCAGGATAGCACAGAATTGAACAGGTGCTGGCCACTCTGGGTCCTGCCAGAGCCCAGGAAAGAAGGCGTGACTTGGTCCTGCAAGACTGCTCTCTCTGACTGAGGGGCTGAGCAGAAAGGAAGAGCTCAAGGCTCTGCAGTTTCCTGGGCCTGGGGTCCTGCCGGTATCTTGAGAGCCTGAACTTCGTCCATGCTCTATCATATCCTCTTCTCCTTACAGCAAAACATTATGGGTCCAAAGAGTGAACCTCCACAAGAAAGCATACACACGCCCCAAAAGAGGAGACTGAGCTCACCAAAGGGGAGGCATGTGAGGTAAAGGCAAGCTCCATCAGCTCCCCCAGGATCATCCCTAGGTCACTCCAGATGCTAGTACCAAAGCCAGTGTGAAATGTGAGAAGGACTAAGACTTTGCCAAGCAGCCCATACTGGAGAAGGGGGTAAGAAAACCCCTCAGAGAGTGCAGGAGAGGGTCCAAAAAGCTTGTCCAGAGAAGGCTTAGCCTGTAGCCCTGACAAATGCCTAGCCTGGAGCTCTCAACTGGCTGAATTCCTCAGGGTCCCAATTCCACTGGGACTTCACACAGTAAGAAAACAGATTTATCTCCTTGGTAGCACATGGGACAGTGCGCCACCATGCCAATACTGCAAAGCCCCAGGGGATGGAAGAGTGAGACTAAGACTCTGACCCCCTAAGCAGTCTCCATCCAAGTAGGCTTGCCTGTATCTGTCCCTCTGACAGCCAGTTACAGCCACTGTCCCTGTTTGGCTGCTCAGGGATGCAGAGGCAAACAGGAAAATGCAGCAGCAGGGAAACATTCTCACCATTTGGTATGGCGAACAGGGCTCAAGAATAACAAATGAGTATCTGCAACTCTTCCCTATTTTCCATCAAGGTAGCCTCACTCATCCTGGGAGCAGGGATGCATTTCTGCATTCCAGGCCTCTGGGGGCAGAACCCAGAAGAGAACCAGAGAGGCAGTTTTCAAAAAAGACGGACTGGGCAGTGAGGGAGTCTGGGAGGGCTGTGGCAGAAAGCTATATGGGCAGACGAGGAGAGAAGAACCCTGAGGCTGCCAACAAAACCAGGCCCCTTGGACCCAGCACAAAACAAAGGGGACCAGCCATACTCCTGCCTGGCTTCATACAATAAAGGACCCTTCACCAAGAAAGAGTGAAAATATAACCCATATTAATTTAGTCCCAGATTATTTTCTGAGCCCCTGGTTTCAACAAAAAGGGCCCAGGATGGTAAGGCATAACTACGACTGCTGGGGACTGAGCTGCAAGTCTACTGGGTTCCTGGGTTCCTGCTGCACTGCTCATGCAGTTCCCACGGAGCTGGAGAACAGCCAATCTGGCTGGAGGTATAAGCTGTCAGCACTCTGGTGGGACCATCCCAAGACCCTAGAGTATCTGTGCACAGAGAACCCATGTCTAAGGAAAGCCAAATATAGCCCATGAGGGCACTGGAACACTGCTGTCCTGCTTGTCCCGAGAGACAGCGAATGCCAGATGTCCTGGGGGCACCATCCCAGCGGGCACCCAGCCCAGGTCTGGGCTCTGGCATTAATGTCAGCGCCCAGAACTTCTGCTCTGTCACTGGAGTGCCCACCCCAGGGCCCTCATACCTTCTCCACGTTCTCCACAGTGAAGTCCAAGGCTGGTGCTGCTCCAGCCCCTGCAGCCCCAGGCTGCTCCTCCCGCCGGTCCATCTTTGCTCCCTCCCCGGCAGGGAGGGGGACCCTGACCTTCTCCTGCCCCAGCCCCTTGGCTGCTGGCCCCCCTTGCTAGACCCTGGCTTGGGTGCCCAGGAAGTGATGTGGTGACAGGGGACCCAGGGTTGGCATGGCTGCCGAGGCCTCCCCACCTCTGCTGGGGGTGGGGGGAGGCTTGCCAGAACCCAAGAAGGGTGCTCTTAGGAGGAAATCTTAGGTTGGGGGTGAGGGGGACTCCGAGGAGGGAGCCGTCTGCGAGTTCTCAGGCCGGGGTCCCAGTGGCAGGTCACGGCTCTATTTCCAGAATCTGTGAGGAGGGCGTCATAGGGGAGGGAGGCCTGTGGGGAAAACCGAGCCCTTGGCCCGTGAGGGGTCAAAGGGGCGATGGCCTATACCCACAACACCCTCGACTGCGTGCACTCCTGGGTCCAAAGAGGAGGTCACTGGGGTGGGAGGTCACGGGGGAGAGAGCCCTTCGCGGGTTACGGAAGGCGATTCAACGAAGCGCAGGGTGCAGCTTCGACCGTCTGGAGCGAAGAGTCCGTAAAGTTGAGGGGCTGTGGCAGGTCCTCTCCGCTCGGCCTGGCCCGCGCTCTTCTCAACGCCCGGCTGTGGCCCCGCTACCACCACTGCCTCCGCCCCAGTGACTGACAGGCGAGCCGCCCGGCCTGGACGGGGCGGGGACCTTAGCGAGGCGCAGGCTGCCCTGAGCGCCAGTTCCTGACACCATCAACCCAGGCTTCGCCCCTTCCCCTCATCTGCCCTGACTCGGCCCGGCCAGGCACAGCCCAGCACGGTCAGCGGGACCGTGTAGAAACTCATTCCGGGTCTTTAGTCCTGTCCTCGCGCCAGTCCGCCCGCCACCGAGCAGGCGACGGAGCGGCGTGCCGCGCGAGGACCTCGCCGAGCCGAGGGCCCGCCGCTCGGCACTCTGGGAAATGTAGTCCGATTGCGCCTAGCGGGAGGGCGGTGCCTCGCGGCGGGTCCGGGAACACGTGCGCTTGGGGACTTGTGGACCCCCGCGAGCCCCGGGTTTACTAGGGCCGAAAGGTACCGCCAGTGAAACCGGCAGGGGAGCTGCAGAGCAGTTCCCTGAGACTGTGACTCTCAAGGGGTTGGTGGATGGAGGTGGGAGTGCCAGGCTGGAGGAAAAGGGGTGAGTGTGCGTGTGTGTGTGCGTGCGTGTGTGTGCTGGAGGGCGTATGTGGGGGGGGGCGGGGCGCGTTGGGACAGGTCACATTACTGCTCCGCTTCGCCTGCATCCTGGGTCCCAGGAAAGGGACCTGGTAAGGCGTTGGCGCCACTTTGAGGAGAAAGGGGGCTTGGCTGCCTCAGGAATGAGAAAGGACGGCTGTGGGAACCACCCTGTGCGCAACCAGGAAACCTCATACCATGGACAGTGCTCGGAGAATTTCATAAGGTTCTTGGAAGCAACTTCTCTTTACGTGTAATTAGAGTAGGACTAGCTCACACCTAAGTGACTACGAACAGTGTTTTGCATACATTACGCATCAATTCTCAACAACTCTAAGGCGGGGCTTTTATTCATCATTTTCAGACAAGGAAACAAGTTGGGGAAAGTTGAACTATCTTGTCCCTCGGCTAGGGTAGCAGAGATCGCAGATACGCTGGCGGCAGACCCCAGCAGTCCCTTCCCCTTACCACTCATCCTTTTATTAACTCTTGCCAGCTACGCCAGCCAGCGGGGCGGTGGGCGGGAGGCGGAACCTGTGTCCTTGCGTTCAGTGGACGAAAGGGGCGTTGGCAACAACCACTGGAGACCTGAGAAGGCAGATGAAGGCTTCCTGGAGGAGGAAAAACTTGAAGAATGGAAAGACTGGAAGGAAGGGAGGGAGGGAGGAAACTCGATTAGCTGGTAAGCAAAGTCCAGTGGGAATCCAGTCACTCAACAAATCTTTATTCAGAAAGTGTTTGAAGTACAGCTAGCAATCTGTGTTCAGTCTAAGGGGATATAGGTGGTGTGAGGAAGGGGGAAGAGATGAGTAACAGGTGAGGCCGGAAAGACACGTTGAGATCAGCAGACTCTTGGAGAGTTTAGACTTTATTCTAAGTGCAATACGAAACCGTGATGGGGTTTCCAGTGGGTGCCGATGACTGGGTTTGCATTTTAGAAAAGTCTACCTGTAACACGTGGGATAAATTGAAGGAGGAACAAGTAGAGGCAAGGGAGATTTGGAAAGAGGAAACAGGAAGCTAAAATAAAGTAACCGGTTCTAGGTCTGTGCCTAGGGCTGTGATGTGCCCTGGCTCTGGTGCTGACTGGAGATTTCACTGTGGAAGGACCAGGGGCAGGGGTGCAATGTTAAGAAATGGGCCTGTGTTCAAAACCCATCTTGGCCTCTTTCTAGCCTTAAGACCTTGAGTTCTGCAACTCACTTTTTAAAAATGAGAATAGCCCTGGCAGATGTGGCTCAGTGGATTGGGTGCAAGCCTGGTTCGATTGCCAGTCAGAGCACATGCCTGGGCTGTGGGCCAGGTGGGCATGTGGGGGGGCATGCGAGAGGCAACTCATCAATGTATCTCTTGCACATTGATGTTTCTCTCTCCTTCTCCCTCCCTTCCCCTCTTTCTAAAAGTAAATAAATAAAACATTTAAAAAAAATGAGAACAGTAATTCCTTCAGTGATGGGCAAACTGAGATCATTTATGAACAGGGCTGTGCACAGAGGCTACAACTTAGTGAATGTGAGTTTTCTTCCCACTTCTAACCCAGGGCTGCTTTTCACCACTGGCAGTTCCACGGGTAGAGAAAGAACCAAGTCTCACCAACAATGGCTCCAGAATGTGTTTCCCAAACACCCCCAGGACCGATGGAGTGAAATAGGCCTGGGGAGGTTGGGGACATTTTTTGGTGCTAGACCAAAAAGGACACCCAAGATGTGGATAGAAACCCAGGATAAACTTAGAGCCAAGTAGGGAACGAATCTTTGGGAGCCAGTTGCAGAGGGGCTCTTCCCTCCTCCGAGGGACGAGAGTAGGACATGTAAGGGCCAGAACCTGTGACCGCCCTGGGATGGGTCCTCGGATTCAGGAGAGCAGAATGGGGAACTTCCATTGGTCACCCGCAACCACTAGCAACCTCTATCTGCAACAAATTAACTTCTCAGTTTGAAGTTTTTCAGCCTTCCAAAATAGTGTGAATTTGGTCCACAAAACCAAATGACAGCTGCTTGAAGTTAAACATTCTCAGGGAAGGTTCCCCCGCTTCCACTTGGCACCAAGGTGAAATGCAGGCGCTGTTCTCTATGGTTCTCTGGTTTGAGGGAGACGGTTTGGGTAGAAGAAGAGCAGGTTTATTCTAGTTCATCCTTGAGTATGGGCATGGCCTTTGGGGTCCCAGCCTGCAAAGAAGTTTCTGAATGGCCTCTAAACCACAAGCTCAGGAGCCGTCACAACGCAGTGCTCAGGTTCGCCAGGCAAGAAAAATGCCCTCCAAGGTGAAAGCCACCAACTACTAAGCTTACCTTTGTAGCTTCCTGCTTTGACTTACTTTTGGGGGCCTGGATATCTCTTAGGTCTTTGCCAGCTCAAGGATGCATCTACTTTTTAAAACTATATATTTTGTCTAGTATCTTTAATAGCTGTCAGAAAGAAGGTTAGCATAAGTCTGTAGGCCCCCATGTTGCAAGAAAGCCCAATGGGCAGTTTCAGTCCTTATGTGACTTGATTTTTCTGCCGCATTTGGCCCTGCTGGCCACTCCCTCCCCCTGTTCTGTTTTGTTTTTCTCTGCTACTCTGACCACCTGCTTCAGTCTCCTTCGCAGGCTTGCCCTCTTCCTCTCCGTGTTCCTCAGATGTTGGCCTGCAGGTCTTATCCTCTGCTTCTCCTCTTATTCCTCAGCATCCCGTCACTCCTGTGGCCTTGAGCTACGATGCCCAGACTGTTCTGAGTTCCAGACCCTCCCATTCAGCTGCCACCAGGTTCCTTGCCCTCTGCAGGTTTCAGAGGCACCTCATGTTGAAATGTACGAGGTCTGTCAAGAAAGTATCCAGCCAGAAAGTACTATTACTGTCCAGAAAGTAATATGAAAAATAGAGGCATTAATTGAAGAAGGTATAAGAAACATTGTACACAGGACAATGACACCTCAGTCCTCTTCAAAGTGGGCACCTCGGGACCTCACACGCTTCCCCCCATGTCTCTTTCACTGCTCCAAACACTCTGCAAGCCCTGCAGGGATCGCCAGCAGCTGCACCGTCACATTTTCCTGAATCTCATCGACAGTCTCGATAATCCTTGTCAAAGTCTCGGACACAGTGGTTTTTGGAATCCCCAGATCAGCTTCTAGATCTCACACCATCTTTGTTGGTCAAAGTCACTGATCTTTGTTGACTGCTGCGGCCTGTACACGTTCACCATTCTCAGGTGTTCTGCTTGGTGCAGGCCTTCCAGAATGTGGGTCACTTTCAACAGATTCTCGACCATCTTTGAAGCATTTGTGCCGCACTTTTATTTATCCTGCACTCATTGCATCGTCCCTGAAAGACTTCTGAATCATCTGAGTAATTTCTGTGGGGGAATGTTCAAGCTTAATGCAACATTTGATGCAGATTCATTGTTCTACTCAGTCATTTTGAATGTGATGGCCACACAGTACACATGTCACTCAGTGGTGTCTACTGCCCCCACTGACTAGTACAGTAAGGTTGTCATTGTTCCCACAAGCACATTCCAGTCTGCTCCCCTTGGCTGCCAGCTTACGTCGACATCATGCAAACCATCCTCGTTGTACTAACAATGGCTGGACGTTTTCTCGTGAATGTCTGGGCAGACCTCACAACTCCCCGACACTTGACCTCCATCACATGTTACACCCCTCTAGTCCTCACCAGTCGCCCAAGCCAGAGCCTCGGAAACACTCCCTTTCATTAAGTCCTCAAAACCAGCTCATCACCGAGTCCCGTTTATTGTCACACGTCTGTTTCTGTCCTTACACACCGCTTCTGCGCTGGGTCGAGATGAGCATTTGTTGCCTAAATAGTCCTAATTGCAGCGGCCCTAACTGTGCCCGCTGCCTTGCCCCTTCTAGTCCAAATCAGACTCTGCAGCTAGTGACCCATTGAAATGCATCCCTAGCCAATCCCACTTAAAGCTCTTTGTCCTGAGGCTCTCCCAGGACAAAGTCCAAGCTCCTTTGTATAGGATTCAAGGACATTCATCATCTCGCCTTTGTGTTGCTGAGACCCCTGCCCCGATTCTGTAAAGTTGCTGGCTCTCCTGGGACACCCCAGGCTGCTTCATACTTCCCCCCCTGCCTTTGTTCATGTTACTGCCACTACTGAGCAGACTGTGTGTCCAGCTGGGGCCCCTCAGGAGGAGCGGCACAGTGGGCACACCAGGGTCACTGTGGGTCACACGGTGTGTGACACAAGAGTTTGGAACTAATTCCAAATTAGGGGGCTGAAGTGAAGACGGATTGGCTGGTGAGACGTGAAGAGAATGCTAATGAATTGAGGAGCAGCAGCGACCTAGGGCTGAGATGGAAAAGCCCAGGAAGAGGCCCTCGCCCACCATCCCTGCCCGCGGCTGAGACACAGACCTGGGCGGATAGGGGGTGGTCAGTGAAAAGGGTGAATTTAGAACTGAAAGGTGGCGAAGGTGGTAAAGGAAAACCAGAACGGGCCCACTGCCCCTCATCCACCCTGTGCAAATTTTTCATTTTTCAAGGCTTCGTTCAAGTGGCTCTTCTTCGCCTTCCACTCAGGTGGGATGGATTCCTCTCCCTTTGTGTGTAAAACCCTCCCCGACCCCGACATACACCACCGTGTCCCAGTCATACTTCCGCTGGGGTCTCAGGTGGCAAATTGCGTTTCTGTTTACTTGTTTACCCCCACCTAGGGTTGCCCGACAAAACACAGGACACCCGGTATTGGTGTCCTGTTTGAACTTGAACACTGCCCAATTATTGCATGAGGCACGCTTACTTTAAAAAGTATGTATTGTTTGTCTAAAATCCAAGTTTAACTGGATGTCCTATCTTTTTATTTGCTAAACCTGGCACCCTTCCCCCACCTCCACTGGCAACTCTGGTCTCCTTGATGGTGGGAAGTGTTTCCAGCTGAGCTCCGAATTCCCATAACTAGCCCGATGCCTTCCTGTTGGCGCTCAGTCGGTGTTGAGAGAATAGTGACTTCTCTGGCTGCAGGGTTGAGAAGGACTGGGGGGCGCTGAGACCGGAGACGAAGAGAGCGGCCAGGAGAATAAGCAATAAACCATCCCCCAAAACATAAAGGCTGCAACGGAATAGGGGGTGGACTTGAAAGAGCTAAAGCTCTGAAGACCAATGGATAAGGGAAGTGACCGAGCTCAAGGAGCCCAGGATGTTGCCCACGTGTCTGGCTTGTGTTCCTGGGTGGAGGTTGACGCCCTTCACACGGGGGAGCACTGGAGGGAGGAGGTTTGGAAACTAGAGATCAGGGAAGATGATTGATGAGTCTCAGAGCAGGACGAAGAGGCATGGAGACTGGATGAAGGAGCAAACAGAAGGTCGCCAGGATGGATATGTTGAGTTTGAGGTTGCAGAGTGTATTCAGAGAGAAGTACTGGAAATACACTGAGCGCTTCAGCTCAGGAGAAAGCTCCAGTCTGGAGATACAATGTGACCATCACAGGCACGGAAGTGGTAGCTGAAACTGTGGGATAGCCTGCCTCGCTGGAGGAGAGCAGAGTGGGAGGGGGAGAAGGCCTGTGTCAGCGCCTTGAGGAACAGTGGAGAGGCGGAGTGGAAACGAAGTAGTCTGAGAATGGGCAGCTGGGGGAGGAAACGCAAGAAAGTGTGGGGTCAGGATAGTGACTGGAAGACAGGCTTTCAAGGGGGGCTGACAAGTCTGAGTGCTCCTGAGAGTTCAAAGGTCAAGGCTGAGAAGTGGCCTTTGGGTTTAGTAATGACGATGTCGCTGGTGACCTCGGCAAGAGCTGTTTTGGTGAAGGAGAAGAGGTGGGAGGAAATACACACACACACACACACACACACACACGCACGTCTATTTGTATCCACAGTGTCAATTTTGTTTAATGCTGTAAACAAAATATTTGATCAAGTGTAAATGCAGAGGGAAGGGAGATACTCAGTTTTTAAAAAGGCTGAAGAATGGGGAGGCGTGTAAATAGCTGAGACCCAGAGCCCTGCCATGGAGTCCTGAGAACAGACAGCGGAGTTAATCTAGCTACAGGTGGGCATGAATAATAGCATCTAAAACGGGGCACTGTACCTGGGGGTCATGGACTCCAAAGGAATCTGAACAAGCTTCAGTGTCTGTGAACCCCCTACAGTTGTTTACCACATTTACATATCAGTGGTTTTCAAGCTTTTCTTTTGCGCAGGGGCAGGGGGGCTGTCGGCAAGTATCCCTGGCTTTCGTCATGCTCTCTAAGAACTCTCCAACTCCACACAGGTTCAGAAGCACTCCCGTGAGCGGGAAAGATGATCCCATACGGCTCGACCCCCCTAGAGCTCTTCTCTGGTCTCCCCGCTCTCCACCCATCCTATCCTTTTCGAGGTGAGACCTCACTTGGCCTGTCCGCACACGAGGCATCACAGGGGCTCAGTGAAGGGAAATGTGGAAATCCCTGGACGAGAGAGGAGGAAAGCGGTCGGAAGGGCAGCAGGAGCCCATGGGACCCTGTGCCTTGATTCTTGGATGAAACGAACGTGGAGGAAAGTTTTGGGCACTCTCTGAAGTGGAAAAACGGCCAATTCAAAGCCACCTGTAGTTTTCTGGCTTACAAAAGGTGGTGGTTGGACGCCCCTTTGGCGCAGACCAGGCCACTGTTCGGGGAAGAGCACTCGGGTAGGCAGCGTGGGCTTGTAAATGTGAAACAGAGGCCGCAATCGTCAGTACAGATTCCGGAGCCACTGCGGCCCCAGAGGTGAAGGCGCTCTGCCTGACCAGGTCCTGGCTGGGTGATCTCTGCTAAGTTGTAGGCAGGGAAGTTCAGCTCTTGTTTCCTTTGGGGAAAATTGCTTTATTATTATTATTATTATTATTATTTTAAGAGGGACTTGGTTTTTGTGAGCTGTGGCCTGGACTGGTTCCTGTAGAAACTGCCAGGCAGCTGGGGCTCTGTGAGATGTTGGCCACCGGCTCCCTAGGGCCCAGAATGTGGCCTTGAGTTGCAGGGACCTACCCCCTGAAAAACTGGCAGTTTGGGGGGGGGGTTGAGAGCCAGAACCTTTGACTGGAGGCCCGACCCGCCTCTCTGGCTGTGAGCACTGACATGGCTTCCCTCTGGTGCCTTGAGAGGTTCTGAGAGCAGAAATACCACTGAGGGGTGGGGGTTGGAAGGTTCAGGAACTAGGCTGCTACCAAGACTTCCCAGCAGGGGCTCCCTGGCTCCAGAGGCCCTGGGATTAACAGGTTCTGTCTCCTTTTACCTTCGACCAGGGCCAGGCCAGGCCTTTCTGAGGTGTGTGCGAACTGTGCCGCACTGGTACCGTTTTCTTTGCGGAGGGTGGGGGTGATTGGAGACCGGGGGCCCTGCATCAGTTCGGAGGCAGAGAGAGGAGCCAAAGGGGTGTTCGAGGGGAGCAGGAGAGCACCAGAGTTTGGGGAGCACCTAGAATCGAGGCAGTGAACCCTGAAGAGGGGAAGCACAGGCTTGTTTCTCCTCTTGGACCCAGAGCGAACACAGCCCTCAGAGGACTCTTGCCAGCCCCTCACGCTGGCCTGTGCCAAAGGGGCGTATGTGCCAAAGCAGGCAGGCACTTTGGCGGTTTTGGGGGAACCCTGGGCAGCAGTGTCACATGCCCGAAAGGCCCCTCCTGACCCCACCTCCCTCTCACGGTGCTCTCATGCACCCCGGCTGCAGCTGCTGACTCTGCCCAGGCGGGGAGAAGCCAAATGCTTCTCCAGCCCAAACTGCCCTCCCCAGCTCCAGGCCAGCATGTCCCACTGCCTCCAGGGAGACCCTCTGGGTGCCTTGTGGTTTTCAGACTCGGCATTCTTTCCAAACACGGAAGAACATCCACAGAAGAAAAGCGTGTAGGGCACATTCACAGGACCCAGGACATAAGGCTTCATTCAGGGTCCCTGCGGAAACGCTGGCAGAGCCAGCGCTGACCTTCGGGAGGCGACGCGGGCAGTGTGGGAAGCCAGGGTCAGCACCAGCCTCTTCTCCCTCCCAGACGAGTGTGTGTGACTGTTGGCCTTTCGTCCTTTTTTGTACCATGTGCCAAGTTGAATTTAAAGTTACTTATGTAATTATTTAATGTCCGTTTCTCCTAGTTTAATGTTAAGGGCAGAGACCATGTCCCTTCACTTCTGTATTCCTGAGGTCTACCCACTATCTGACATATAAGAGGTATTAAGTAAATAAGTGTTGAATGCATAAATGCATATTCTTGGTCATCACCCCAGAAGCAGGTCCCTCTCGGGGCCCTCAACCTTTCCCTGCCTTCTCAGCCCTTTCCTGCTCTGTGTTCCGCCTCCCCCGCCCCTGCACCAAGCCAACCTCCCACTGGCCTTTTCAGATGCTCTCTTGTCCTGAGCTGCTTCATGCTCTGTGGGTAGTGAGCTCCCCATACTGGGCCATCTGCAAGCGGAGGCAGTGAATACGCCAATCGATGACTGGCGTGGAGCAGTCTGTGCTTTTCACCCATTAAGCGAGATCCCCAGGATGCCCGAGGCCCCAAGGGCAGGGCTTTCTCCACCAGAAACCCCAAGCTCCAAGTGCTGGAGACTATGCAGGGGGCTGTAAGCTGGCCTGCCAGGATTGGTGAACAAACCTTTGCCCCCACTCTGTGTTCCATGCCTGCCCCCCTCCACTGACCCAAAGTCCCTGAGCTGCTAGGTGGAGGAGGCAGTTGGCAATCCAGGACAGGCCTGCAACTGCTGAGTCAGCCTGCAGTTGTGAGTAGGATGGTCAGGGCGTGATCTCTCGCCAGTGAGTCTCCCCATCCAGTCCCCACTGCCCAGGAAAGGATCTGACAAACCACAGAAGTAAATAAATAACTTAGAAATAATAAATAGGGGTCCAGTTCCCAGGAGTGAGTACCAGGCTGCTCACTTCAGCAATGTGATTGCAATGCTTCTCCTCCAATTCTGTCCCCGGGGCCTGGGCTGAGGCGTAGACCTCAGAGATGGCTAGCTTCTCCAGAGGAGGAGTCGTGGGTCTTGGGCCCAGCCCCTGCCAGCGTCTGTGAGCCGGGTCCCAGGTCTCTGTAGCCAGGTCTCTGGGGTCTGCAGGGCTGGGACTCGCAGGATGAGGACTGTGGTCAGTCATCCCCCATCTTTCCAGGGCTCATGCTCATCACTTGCTCAGCTGAGGCCTGTGATGTCCATCTCTGGTTGAGGCCCCTGGCCCCTTCCAGTCAGGAAGATTCCCGAGTAAGGGTACCATCTGCAAGTCCTTGGAGAGAGTTTTCAGCCCAGGCAGCCGCAGGCAGTGGCTGAGAGCCGGTCCACAGTCCTCCAGGTGCTGTTGACATCCATAAAGGAGACAGCCTCATAACGCGTGGGTCGGCAGCAGGGCTGGCTGACCGGCTGAGAGCCCGCGAGCAACCGTAAGGCCCCAGCACCCAGCAGCTTGGCCAAGCTGAGGTCGTGCGCGGAGCGCTCCCTGCGGCAAGAGCCGCTGCAGAAGCGGAAATGCACTAGTTCGTCGGAGCTGTGGCCCAGGCCGAGTGCGTGCACAGGAACCAACTGCGAGCGCAGGCGGCAGCTCCGCGCCCCCACGGCCCGCGCACTGCCACTTCGGCCCCAAGCCCGCGCTGCGCGGCCCCCACGGGAAGGAACCGGAGCGGGTGCAGATGGAGGGGGCGCTGGCCGGGGAGGTTGAGGGGCCGGCCGCCTTCCGCTGCAGGAACGGAAAGGGCGGCCACCTAGAATGAGATGGAGGTATACGCTGGGTCCCGGCCCAGCCTCGTGACACCCAGTCCCTTTGCCCTCTCACTTACCTGGCAGGTGGCCCACGGGGGGCGCCGGGGCTGGTGCGGGGCCTTCACGAGTGGCAGGGCTGCGGGGTGCGAGGCCCAGAGAGGCCTCAGCGACACTGCTCAGCAGAACCAGAATAGCCAGGGTTGGCCACAGGGCAGGCTGTGCAGAGAGACAAAGTGGAGCCTCAGGGAGGAAGAGGGCATCCCGGTGGTCTCCGGGTGCGGGAGCCCAGGGGAGGGCAGGGGCAGCAGAGATCAGAGAGGATGGCTTCTAGTTGGGTGGGGGCGCTCAGGAAAGGTTTAGGTTGGAGGATAATGGGTTTGCTGCCTAAGGGGGCCAAGTGGAGAAGTCACCTGAGGGCACTGACCCTCCTCCAGACTCCTGGTCCCTCCCTGACCTTTTCACTTCTGATGCCTACCCAGGGCAAACCCTGCTCTCCCTCCCCAGTCAAGCCACTTTTCCTCAATACCAGGTGGGAATCACTAGGAAAACCACTCACCTGCCGCCTAGGCAGGGGCCAGCGGGGCAGCACAGAAGGGCCTCCACGTCCTTGCTCCATCTCTGTCAATACCAGGATCTCCCATCAGCCCGGTTGACCTGTCGCCCCACCCTACTCTTGAGGCAGCCCGGAACACTGAGAAATGGGGTACCCTTTGAGAAGGTCATCCCTCCCCGTCAGTATCTCCAGGTGAGGAACAAGGGGTTTGGTAGGTGGACTCAACCCAGGAGGACTAGCTGCATCAGGAGGTTAACGGTGTGTTGGTGTGTTGCCCCTGTTCTCCCTCTCCGTCCTCACCTCTCCACGAGGTGAGTGGTGTAATCCCCATTTTCCAAATGGGCAAACGAGGCTCAGAGCAGCTTGGTGACTGCCTAAGCTCACAAGGCTAGACCCACACAGCTGGGGGGAAAGGGGTGTTTGAAAACAGTCTCCCCCTCCAGGATCTCCCTGCTTTGTGCTGCAGGGCTGGAGCAGCCAGGACTGGCTGGAGGAGAGAGTAGCTGGAGCCCCTAGTCCCACAGACAGCTTTGCCTCCATGCCATACAGGAGGAAGCTGTGGCCTGAAGAACTGCTGTTGACAGCGAGGTCCAGGCTTCAGCCTGCGCTGCCCACCCTGTGCCGCTGAGCCTTGCTCCTCTGTGATCTTTAATCTTGAGGGCAGTTAGGCTCCTGGTGGTCTGGGCCACTTGGTTCTCCAGTCCTCGCCACCCCTCTACCCACCTGAATTCTCTCTTCTGATCACTGATAGCCCCAAAGAGCCAGCAGGTGGTGGGACCTGATGGGCCCTCAAGAACATGGGGCCCGGGGGCCGTGGCTCCCTTTGGCCACCAGGGGGCAGCGTCTGCCAAGCACGCAGACTCAAAGAGGGGGTGGGCTTTTCCCTACCCTCAGCCAGACTCAGGCCTGAGCAACTTTCAGGAGGGCCAGCCAAGCCTCCACACCAGCCTAGTCTGAGAGCTGAGCCACCTGAGAGCTGTTCCCCTTCCACCTCCCTGTGGATCTGACAGCGTGGCCCCGCTCCTGGAAGTTCCCCTATGAGCCATCCTTCCAGAGCCCTGCCAGCCTTTCGGAACCCCACCAGGTTTTGTGTGCCCTCACTGGCTGGCATTCCCAAACACCCTCTGGGGCCGCCGCGGAGACCTCATGAGCCCTCACTAGCTAGCCTGCTCTTGGGTCCCAACTGTCACCTGCACCCCCAACCCCCAGCACACAGAATGTCTGCAGACCTGTGGGTCAGACCTCTGCAGGCCTCCCCAGCGTGGCCCATCTCAGGGCCAGCTGTGTTCAACTAACTAAATTGGAGCACTGCAAGGCCACGCCAGCGACTGTTCTCGCCGATGGTGGGAAAGCCAGGCAAGGCAGCTTTCAGAACCCCCTGTGCTAGGGGGTCCCCAGGAGCAGGTCTCTTGAGGGCACCTAGGCTCCTGGTGGTCTGGGAACACTTGGTCCTTGGTCCCTGCCTCCCCATCTGCCAGCCAGATACTCACCACGGGGGGCCTGCGCTGTGTTCTTCTAGGCACCTTCCTTGGGGCCAGTGCTGGACTCTTCCCTGCAGCTCACAAGGCTCATGCCCAGGGCTGTGCACCTGGCAGTGCTTCTTTTCACCAGGAGTGTGGCCTTGGCAGCCAGTCTGTGCCCTGTGGCAGCAGCGGGAACCTCACGTCACAGTGGGCCAGCGGGGCTAGCACAGTCCGACAAGCGACCAGAGGGACAGAGGGGGTGGGAGGGGTGGAGAGCGGTGCAGTGAGCCCAGGGGAGGGAGGACGTGAGAAAGTGGTGGGGGCTCTCTTGCTTGCTCCCCTAGTCCCAGGGCTGGGAAGAGGGCTGGGCCAACAGGTCGGCCTACCTTGGGTGCAGGGCTCTGGGTCCGGATGCAGCAAGGGCTTGGGCTTGAGGGACCTGCTGCTGGCGGAGCCCGTGGGCCGTGTCTGGGGGCCGGGCCCAACTCCATCCCTCAGCAGCCTCATGCCTGCCGCCGTCCGGTGTCAAATTCCAGCCCCGGCGTCACCGGATCCCGGGGTGGGGCCCGAGAGCCCCTGCCCCGCCCCACCTTTCAGGGCTCACCTGGTCGGTTGCTGCACCCGTTGGGATCCAGTCCCCCCTGGTTTGGCTAGGTCCCCTAAGATGAAGGGGAGAACTCTGGGAAGTGGAGAACCCAGGACACAGCATGGAGAAACTGGGCGGCGGAGAGGCGAGGAGAGTGGTCGCTCACTGTGCACACCCACGAAGTAGGGAGTTGGGAGGCAGGGCTGAGGGCGGGAGGGGGAGGGGACCGCCCGTCCCTGCCCCGGGCCACCCGCCCTCTGGTCTGCGCCGTCTCTGGGGTGCTGGCTGGCCGCCCTGCAGTGACTGCCCGCTGCTGTCTGGTCCACTGCTAGTTTCTTCTTTCGGCAGACCCACCCACGACGCCATTGGGTGGGCCAGGCACTGCGCTGGGGCTTTCAAGGTCTGACCCTGCTCCAGCTGTCCCACACCCCACCTCCCTCGCCACCTGGGGCTAGGAGTAGACACACCTGTGCACACCACTGCTCACCGGCGCAGGGAGGGCAGTGCCTGGAGGAGTAGGAGCCCAGGGCTGAAGAAGTCGGGATGGCCCGCAGGGGAGGTCAGGGAGGAGGGACATTGCACTCTTGTTTGAGTAGGAGCTGGAGGGTAGTATTTCAGGAGCCTAATTATGGCAGTTTGGCAGGTGGGGTGGAGGTTGGGCGAGTAACTCGGGTAGAGGTACAGAAAGGCCAGGTGCTGTGTCGTACCAGGGAGCCTGGACTTCATCTGACAGTGGGGACCAGTGTTTCGGGCAGGGGAGTGGCGTGTCAGACACCCGTTTCCCTGACTGGCTGCAGTGGGGATGTCAGGAAGCTGCTGGGTGAGCGGAGTGGGAAGCAGTGGGGGGAGAGTGGGGGGCACTCCGCTTACAGGCCGTCTCAGGACCTCGGCCTTGTAGGAGCTCCGCAGGTGTCTGAGGGCGTGGTGTGAGGAGCAGGGCGGGCAGTGGCCTGCCTCTGGCCCGGACGACCAGGTGGCGGGGATGTGTGCTGGTGGGGAGGGCTCCCTGGAGGAGGGGCAGGAGCTCATGAGATCAGCAACGGACATGTGGAGTGGGGAGGACCTGTGGGTTATCCTGGTGGGGAAGTTCAGGGTGCAGCCGAGTTTGAAGCCTGGAGTGAAGTGGAGAGAGCTGGGCTGGGATGGCAGTGGACAACTGCAAATCGTGGGCGGAAACGACGTGCTCAGGGAACGTGTGTGGACCGGCTATGTCCTGGCCGTGCACTCGAACCACCTGTGGACCTTTAAAACTACCCACATCCGGACCCCACCCCAGACCTGAATCAGTCTTGGTGTTGGCACGTGCCATATTCCAAATCTTGTGCAGGTGGTTCCGGTGTACACCCAGGGCTGAGAACCAGTGTTCTCTAGAGCAGTTTCTGTGCACTGGGTTAGAGGACAAGCCAGGCTGCAGGGGGGACTGTCTCCAGGCTTGAAGGACCCCTGTGGGGCAGGAGGCCAGCAGCTCCACTGTCTGCTGCCTCCCACAACTGTCCGCCCATTTGGGTGGCTTCCCCGGGGCTTTATCAGCCATGGCTGTGCCTTGCGGACATGCAGCCTGTGCCCTGTACAACTCCAGGGGGTGCTATTCACACAGAATAGTGTGCATTGAAGTGCATTGCCTGTCCCTCAGTCAGGAACTTGCTTTCCCCTCAGCTGAGGAGGCTTCTGCTTGAGGATGAACCACAGGATTAAGGGGACACGTGGGAAGTTGGCGGTCCTTGGGATGGCCAGGACTCTTAGATGGGGATGGCAGGTGAGGTGAGGGGCCAATCGGTCCCACACTGCCAAGGTGGAGCTTCTGCCTAGAAGCTCACTCCATGCCTCAGGTGCTGGCATGTGTTTGGCCCATTCTCAGGCCTGCCTGGGGGTGCTGGAGAAGGGGGCCAGGAATCAGACTCCAGGGCTCTAAGGAGGTGAGGTGGGGAGAGACACCCCTGCTAATGTTCGAGTGCCCGGAGCTGCACCAAGCCCTCCTATGGAATGAGAAGAGCGCGCTGGGGGCAAGGAGACCCTGCTGTGCTAAGGGCCCTTTTGCAGGGCTCGGCAGGGTATCTCCCCTGCGCCTGCAGGAATCTGTCCCTGCAGCACGGGGGCTGTGGCTACCCAGAGGCACTGTCCTATGACTGTGGGCTTCAACCCTGCCCTCTGGCCCCTTTACGAGGCATCAGGGGAGACTCGGGAAGGCCCAGCACCCCGGTCCACCTCTCAAGGCAGGGGGTGCAGGGCTGTGCGGGATGAGAGTGGGCCCAGAAGGCCCGTAGGGGGCTGGCTGCCCGGGTCCTGCAGCTGACGCAGGCAGTGAACTGGAATGAGGGGTTTGGCACAGCTGCTGAGGCCCCGGGTTCCTGTTTCTTCCAGGAAAGGAAGAGAAAGCAACAGGAGACCAGGTTTAGGGAAGAGCTTTATTGCTTCCGTGGTTGACTGCCGCAGCCTGGGTGAGGTCCTTAAGCCTCACTCTGCTCTGGTCCAGGCTGAAGGCAGAACCCAAGGACCTGGCAGTCTCACTGCTGAAGCCCAGAACAGCGGCCAAGCTGGTCGGTCCAGGCCCGGCCTCACCCCGAGCTCTGAAGCTCTCTGTGCTCCTGTCCAGAGGCTGTCCTGTTGGCTTGAAGGGTGGCTCCAGGGCTCCCCTGGGGGACTGTCAGGGGCTGGCGTGTGGGAGTACCCCATCTGTTCCCCAAGAAAGGCCAAACAGTGTCAGGAGCTGAAGGCGGCTGGCATGAGATCCCACGTCCCTCCCCGTAGCTCCGGAGCAGAGCACTGGCTAGTTGCGGCACCCCCACTCTGTGGGGGGGGCCCATTGGCACCACTGCCTGACGGGCCCTCTACTGGGCCTCTTTCTGCACAGCAAGTGGACCAAACGACATCTCCAACCTTATCTAAAAATAAATTATCCCTCCCCTCCCCCCCAAATTCACAAAATGATCATACACCAAACACTGATTGGAGAAATAATTCCGGCAGCCGCCTTGCTGCCTAACGTCCACCTCCTGCATGCTGGCCTGCTGGCCATGGCTGGGGCCTCCCAAGCCCTGGCTTCAAGGATCCAGGCCGAGAGTGAGGCCAAATGCTGGTCTCTGAGGCTGGACTGAGCAGACACAGCTCTGGCTGCCCTGCCAAGGCCTCGCCACCCCTGGGGCTACTCGGCACAGCCCCTCCCTGGGTCTGAGGACTCCCGTGCCTCTCAGGCAGAGCCAGACCAAGGCCAGCGAAGTGGGCAGGTGGTGGTGGCTGCTGCTTGCTCTTGGCAGTGCCAGGACCTCCGTGGCTCTGTGCTGGGCACATCTCAGATGCCACTGGTTAGGTCAGTGATGACACGAGCTTTGACCAGCTTCCGCAGAAACTCTTTCTCTCGCTGAATGTTGTGTGTCCAGGACTGGAAGGAAAGAGATGGAGGAGTGGTCAGCAGGGCAGCCTGGGTGGCTGCCGGGACGCAGCCCCACCACAGTGCGCTTCCCAGAGCCCAGTGCCCTCTTCTGACCACCACTGTCCAACGCTCTGCGTCCCAGTTCCTCCTCTTCTCATCACGGGGCTGGGAAAATACAACCTCCTGACTCCTTTTCCCAACCCAGAACTGCGCCTCTCCTTGCAATCTTAGGAGATGAAGGCTTTCCAGCCTTGTCCCCAAAGACTTTAACCCCTCCTTGCCCAGAAGCACATCGGGACGCCTAGGTCCTAGGCACCGCGGACAGGCCGTGTGAGTCACTGAGGTCTGGCCCAGGCCTGGGGGGTGGGCCCTGCTGCAGAGAGCCCTGTGGGACTTAGTCACTCTCCAGCCTGATGCAATCCACTACTCCAGGCCTGCGGGCAGCTGATGAAATCCTGCCTCTCAGTCAGAGGAGCCAGGAGGCCAGAGGGCAACAGGCTCATTTCACGGTTAGTATGGAAATCGCAGGGAAGATGCTGCTGCCTTCTCTTTCGGGGTGACTGTGCCCAGGTTTGGGTTCTTTCCTCTCCCCAGTAGCCACCAGCAAGCTTTGGTGACTAAGTCAAAGAATGAAAAAGGTTTGAAAGAATGGGTGAATATCAATAGTCTTGCACTGATACTCATCACACAACTGGATACATAGTCTGTAGCCAACTGACCACTACGTAGCACCTGTCCGCGCTGAGCCTCAGCCGCAGCCACGGCGACAGTAACGGCCACTGCCTGGCAGTGTGAAGAACTCCCAGTTCCGACCGGTCCGTACTCTGATCCAGTCAGCTCTCTCCAGCCTGTCACTGAACTCTGCCGTGGGCGAGTTGCCCCTCCTGTTGCAGACCCCTGGGTGATCTGTCCTTGTTCTTTAAAAACTCAAGCATCTGCCTCACTTTCTTTGAAGGCAGGGACAATGTGGCACAGAGCAGGTGCCCAATAAATGTGCTGAATGACATGAGATGTTGCAGGTGAGACAGTGGGGGTGCGGAGGGATGGCAGCACCAGGATCCAAGCTCAGGGAGAAAGCCAGGCAGCTCTTTACCTGTCGCCCCACCCCCCGCCCCCCCAGGAGGAAGTAACCAGTCCGATGGGTCAGCTTCCAGGCTGGGAGTCACTGGCGGTGAAAGGTCAGCAGAGGACTGGGTACTTGATGATATTAAAGAATTATTTTTCTAGGTGTGATAGTGGTAATATGATAGTAGAAAACAGTCATATTTTTGAGAAACTTACTGAAATATTTGTGGCTGAAATGATACGGTATCTGAGACCTGTTTGCAAATAATCAGTGGGGGGGGGGTATGAGAGGAAGCAGCAGATGGAACAGCACCAGCCACGGGCTGCGGCTGGGGGAGGCAGGTGACAGCCACCTGGGGGTTTGCAGTATTGCTCTGTCTGTGACGATGTCTGACACTGTTCATGATAAGAGTAAACAGAGTCACCTGGGGTGCAGCTCCCTCAGCCTGGACAGTGCCGCCTCTCTGGGGCTCTCCCGGATTCCTCCTCCCATTCAGGTGGCAGGACAGCTGGGTGGAGCTCTCCACACTGTGTCTCTGGGTCCCCAGCCCCACCAGGACCCCCGATTCCGGACGCGGATGTCCATCCCGTTCACAGGCCACATGCTCGGAAGAACCTTCCTTCTGGCAGCCCTTTTTCTGCCTGCGTCTCTGGCCCTGGCTCCTGTCCCCTCACCCCGCCATTCAGCATCGGCATTCCCGGGCGCTGCCCTGAGGACCTGCACTTCCTGGTCCACCGTTTCCCTGGGAAACCTTGTCCTGCCTGTCTCTGCACCTGCAGCTATGCTGACAACTTGTGCTTCTGGCCTGGGCTCCTGCTGGGCTGTGGCTCCGGCATCTTTGTCTCTGGCCTAGATTGCTGGGACGGCCTCCTAACTAGTTTCTAGTCCTGCCCTGCACCCCGCCGATTTCTGCTGCAGCCACAGGAAGCCCACCACAGGCTAATCCTTGGCGGAAAATGCTCCTGCTTCTGCGGATCCCTCCAGCCTGCAGAGCCAAGTCCCAGCTCCTCCCCACGGCAGAGAAAGCCCTTCATGACCTGGTAACTGCCTGCCTGCGTCTACTGTCTCTCAAGTTCACGTAAAAATAATGTGTCAGAGAGCAGATGTATGCATAGTAAACAGAGGCTGGGAGGCAGGCAAAAGGTGTGAGAACAGTTTGGAGCAGGCAGGGGACAAAAGAGCAGGAAGATACATCATGACAGACAGAGACAGACAGGGTCACGGCAGTAAGTGACCCTGCCAGGGTCACAGCCAGAGCCGCTGCGGGTGCTGGAGCTGTCCTGCACCCCAGTGCAGGCAACGGAGGCCCAGCTGGAAGGCTGTTTCTGGTTTCCCATGAGAGTTCCAAGTCTTTCATACACCCTTGAAATGACTTCCAATTACTGAAGGCGGCCTGAACGAACCAGAAAAGCCCCAAGCAAGCTCAGTGGTAACTGAAGCCACGGACGGGGGAAGCCAGTGTCCGGGAGAACGTGAGTGACAGGGAAGACTGTCTAGGGTGGAGCCCTGGCCAATGCTGGCTCTTAAGGGGTGGACTGAAATCGAGGACACAGAGAACAAGAGACCTGGCCAGCAAAATCAGAGGAACACTAAAAATTACTGATTCAGATGTCTACACAGGGAAAGTTTCAGAAAGGCAGGGGTGGTCCACATAAAACGTGTTTCTGAGAGCACTGGCTGGCGTGGCTCAGTTGGTTGGGTGTTGTCCCACAAAGCAAAAGGTCCCGGTTTGATTCCTGATCAGGGCACAGGCCTGGGTTGCAGGCTCGGTCCCCAGCTGGGGCACATGCCAAGAGGCAACTGATGGACGTTTCTTTCTCACATTGACGTTTCTCTCCCTCTTGTTCTCCTTCCCTTCCCCTCTAACAATAAATAAGTATTTTTAAGTGTTTCTGGGAGATCGGGAAAGGCGAGACCTACATGTGTCCATTGGGTTGGAAGCCTTGAGGTAAGTCACTGGTGACCTTGGTGGGAGTTGGGTCAGGTGAAGGGGGCAGCCAGGCTACAGGGGGCGAAGGGCCATGCGGGAGTGAGGAATGCAAAGGGGACAACCTCACAGGAGCTGCCAGAGTCCCCACTGCAGCTTGTGTCCTGCCTGGAGGCGGAGATGGTAGTGGCAGCTTTCAGGGAGTGTAAGGCCTTGGACCAGTGCGGCGGGGATGGGGGAAGGGCACACGAAGACTGGAGCATAGGAAGGTGAGTTGGCTGAGGAGCGCCCCTGAGTTCGCAGCAGTGCTGTGACCTGCACAGATGGAGGTCCCTCCAACAACCCCCTGACGCCAGTGCAGGGGCAGGGAAGCTCCTTAGTGCCTAGCCCACGATGTCTGAGGCCCAGACAGGCAGCAGGGGAGGCTAGTGGCAGAAGTGAAGGGAGTGGTGAGGGGTCAGATTGTCCACGTGGCTCCTGCTGGGAGGGGGGAGATGAGGGAGTGGCTGCTGACAGTCTGGAGAGCTGTGATGATCCTGAAACTTTAAAATGCCTGAGCACATGGGTCGCCTGGGAAGGACTGACAGGGAGATTTGCCACCTGGCCACAGGGAAGGGGGGCGGAGCTACGGGAGGTGTCCTGAGACCCAGACCGTATTTGCGGGTCGTCCTAGGGGGCAAGGAAGTCCTCTGGGAGGAAGACAGGACTTGAGTTAGAGAGGATGCTCTAAGCTGGTGCCAGAGTTAGCGTAGGATGGCTGGGGGACAGCGAGGAGGAGGCAGGTGCAGGGCCAGGGGGAGGGCCAGGGAGGGCGAGTTCAGGAAGGAAACTCTGGGGTCATGGGGAGTCTGGGGTGGGTGGGCGCACAGGATGATTTGTGGTCAGAGAGGTCCACAGGCAGGGACAGATCTCCAGTGTCCCAACTCAGCTGGGGGGGTGGGTAGCGCCCTGCTGGAGCTCTGGGCGGCCACAGCAGCCACTGGCTCCTCCTTTTACCATTTGCTTGTGAACACAGAGCCTGTCCTCGCGCTGGAAATGCCCCCTCCGTCGGCCCTGCCCCCACACCTCTTTGATGGCTGCCATGCGCACGGTCTCATAGTAGTGCAGGGGTGCATTGGGCGTGCTCATGTCGTAGCCAAAGCCTGCGACTGCCACCTCATCACAGCCGTGTAGTGCCATGGTCACTGCCACACTGCCAAGGGTCGGGATGTTCTGGAGGAGGGGAGGGCAGAGTGAGGCTGAGCTCCTCAGCCAGGCTCCCCGGAGCTGAGCTCCACTCCCGAGGACTGAGCCCTCTGCTCCCACCCTGCTGCCCCATCCTTCCTTCCCGCAGTCCCTCAGACCCAGGGACCCCTCCTCCTTCTCCTGGGGCCCCAACATCTCACCCCACGGCCCATGAGGCCGTTGTTGAAGGGAAGTCCGATGAGGGTGAAGGCGGCTTCCTGGATGAAATATGGGTTGAGGATACGAATCTCAGGGGGCTCCTTGGGCACTCGAGTGGCCACAGACTTCCAGAAGCCATCCGACGCACTCTGTGGGCACAGGACAGGTGAGTGTGAGCTGGGCCTGCAGCTCGTGATGGGCTGAGTGGCAGGGACCCACAGCGTTTCCAGGTGAATGAGAAGTAAGGTACAGGGCATGAAGTGATGCTGGAGCTGGGCGTGTGGGACACACAAGGATGGCAGAGGGAGGCCTCGGTGTGCCGGGATGCACAGTGTGTGAGAGAGACGGGGTGGGAAGGCAGCATGGGGTTAGGCTCCAGTGCGTGATGGAGGATCCAGAGAGAGCTGCATGGCAGGGGCACAGGGGGGGGCACTGAGGGGTCCACAGGAAGAACCAACAGCCCAGCTATCCCCCGCCCCTTGGCAGCTGCTGCGGGGCCCAGAGGAGCCTGCCCTCTCTCTCCTATCTGCTCTGCTGGGCTCCTCTCCTTTCCCTTCTGCTGTGTCTCCTGGCTCTCAGTCAACTGTTCTAAAGTGAACCTGAAAAATAAAGACAGAACGTGAGCTACACGGCAACCCAGAACAACATTCAAATCCCAGGTCTGCCGCTGACTAGAGTTGGGTGACTTTGGTCAAGTGACAAGCCCTCTGAGCTTCAGTTTCTTTAACTGCAAATAGGGGACCGTTCTTCCTTCAACGACCTCGGCGCCACAATGGAAAGGCATCGCTCTGAAACCTGACACCCCAGCGTGCTTTCCAGGGGCACAGCTGCCTCTCCTCACCCTCTCCCTTCCCCTAGTCCTGGGCCCTGCTTTTCTGGTCCAGACCCTGAAGCACACCACTTGGGCTATTTCCCTGTGAGCTCCCTCAACTCCCCGCCCTTTGCCCTTCTACAGCCTCAGCCCAGGGAAGACCTGAACTTGGGACCAATCTATTCATCCTCTCTTACAACTGGGCTCCTGACTACTGCTGGAGAAAGCCACAGACCAATCCTGCAGGCAGGAGCCATTACCAAGCCAGGGACGCCAACCTGCTATATCCAGGGAGTTTGTTATTTGCCTAGAAAACCTAAAAGAACCCACTGAACTCAGTGGGTACAATACTTATGTAACAGGGTCTGTGCTCCAACAGGAAAGTTGCCAGCTTTCACACAAAAGAAATCCTATTTGCAGTCCTAAAGAAGAGTAATCAAATACTGATCAATAAATTTAAATATGTGGGACCTCTAATTTATAAAAAAGCCACAACCCTTTACTGAGAGATGTAAAAAACGACTTGAAAAAATGGGAGACAAGCCATACCTTGGATCAGAGGCTGAACAGTAACAAAATGCCACTTCCTGCCAGGTTGGTGCAGGCTTCATACAATTCTGAGAAAAATCTGAATAGGGTTTTTGTTTTGAAATTTACCAAAAGGATTCTAAAAACCCATCCAAGTATTTAACAGTTAAAAATGGCCCTCCAATTTAAAAAATTAGGTATTAGACTATAGTATAAATCTGCAATCATTAGAACATAGATGAGAACCACCACGAAGCTCGATGACTCCAGACGGCCGCCCGGGGCAGAGCGGCTGTGCGCATGCGCGTGCCTGGCTTCGTGGTGAAGGCGGCATCAGTCACCTCAGGGGAGGAGAGGGTTTTCCCAGCAAGAATGTTTAAAAATTTGCTATTTAGAAAGCAAAGGTCCATTTACTGCTTCTCCTGCTTTAAAAAAAAACAAAAAACTAAAAGAAGATTTAGACATGTATCTATTTTATTATTATTTTTCATTTTCATTATCATTTTATTGTCATTCTATCACAGTTGTCCCAACTGTTCCCTTGGTCCTTGTCTGCCCATCCTATCCCCGCTTATCATCAAGCTTCTGGAGCATCACTGCTCTGTGAGAAGTAAAGGGAAAGGTAAACACATTTCGAATTTGTAAACATTTTAGTGCTTAGGTGCATCAAAAATATAATAAGCAAAATTAGGAAGGACACAAAAAAAGTGGGAAAAATTTTGTCACAATAAAAATACATACTTTAAGAACTCACAAAAAAAAGACACCCCATAAAAATTGGAAAAGAATATAAAAGGTTAGTATACATGAAAAACTCAATAGTGATAAAAATGCAAATTAAAATAACTAAATACTGTCTCTAAAACACAGGGTGAGCAAAAGTAGGTTTACGGTTTGTTTGTATGGAAAATAATACAATAAGAGATAATACAGGAGTATACTGGGTTTTGCGCACTCACAACGGAAAACCTACCTTTGCCCACCCGTGTATCTGTGTGTGAGCGTGCCCACGCGCGCACACAACTCGGTGCTCGTGGTGGTGTGCGGAGGCGAGGCCCCCCCCCACGGCTGCAGGAGTACAGTTTGCCACAACCTTTCCAGAAAGCAACCCGAGTATGAACCGAAAGCCCTAAGGCTGTTTATACTCAATGACTGTAAGTTGCTCTCCTAAAAGTCATGAGAAGGGTGAAGATCTTTGTAAAAAGCTGTTAATTACAGTGTTATTTACATATTGTAAAACCTGAAAAAAATTCCAAGTTTACCATACAGATTTAGTTAAATGAAACATGTCTATAAATGTTGCAGATGTGGAAATTATGTTCCCTGAGAATTCTGGCACAGGGGTGCACATGCCACATCCAACCGGCCCTCAGTGTTCCGACACCTGAACTCTTCCCAGGCTCCCAGAGCTGCTCCGTCGCCTGTGTTCGCTCTCCTCCACAAGCCAGAAACCTCAGAATCGACTTCAGATTCGTTTTCATCTCTCCAGCCCGCCCTGTCCTACTGGTCCTCTAGTCCTTTTGATTCTATCTTCTTAGAATCCCACAGACGCACCCCTTCCTCCCAAATCCCTCAGAAGTGCGGGCCTCATCACCTTTTAATTGGACTATCCTAATGACTGGCCACTTGCAGTATCTGTCTTGACAGCCCGGAGCCAGATGGAGTGACCGGAACATAAATGGTACTCAATAAATAGTCACTAAATTCCACCCATTTAGTCAACAAACATGTAATCAGTACCTAGAATGGGCCGCCTCTGCCCCCCCAACCCCCTTCCACTCTGCCAGAGTGATCTTTCTAGATCCAAAGCAGACCTCATTAGCACTGCCCACAGATCTGAGCTGCCCAGCCAGGAAGCCCTGCCTGCCACTCCAGCTCCATCCCAGCCTGTCTGAAGTCCCCACCTGCTAATTCGGGACTCCGTGCTTCTGTGCACGCTGCACTATCTCCAGTGGCCTTCCCACATCTGTCCACCCGATCCAACCCACTCGTTTTTTAAGACTCAGCATATCCTTCTTTCTCATGTCTTTCCTAATCCCATTCTTCCCCAGGCATAAATGACCTCTAACCTTCAGGAGGTAACAGAATAGAGTTAAGTCTGCTCTGGTTCGAATGTGGAGCCCCCATGAGTGGGATTAATTCCCTTATGAAAGAGGCCCCAGAGAGAGGTCTTGCCCCTTCCGACAAGCGAGGACACATGGTAAAGAGGGTGGTCCATGCACCAGGGAGCCCTCACGAATGCCCGCTCTGCCAGCACCATGACCCTGAACTCCCGGCCTCCAGGCAGTAAGAAATAGATTTCTATTGTTTATTAGCGCCCAGTCTGTGGTGTTTCGTTACGGCATCCTGAATGAATGAGATTCAATGCAGCTCTGGCCATTCTCTGCGTGAAGACCCTGGGCAAGGAACTCGCCATTTCCTTGTGGACAAACCAGGATACTAACAGTGTTTATCTTGTGGACTTTTGTAGGAATTAGATAATTCAGGCTGAGTGCCAGCTCTCAGTCACCTGATTGGCTGTTATCCTCATCATCATCAGTGGTGTGTTGTGACCCTAAGCCATGCAGGGTGGAGGTGGATAAAGGACACGCAGTCCACCCCCCGGCTCCTCCACTGCTCTGCGCAGAACAAAGAGCTCCCACTGGTCAGTTCCTCTTCAGGCCTGTCTCTCCTGCCTTCAGTGGGCCCTCTCTACTCCAGCCACGCCCTCCTCATGTCTCCCCACCTCTGTGGCAAAATCGGTTTCTCTAGTAAACCCTGTCTGTTCTCTAAGGGTCAGGTGAAAAAATAGGCCCTTGGGGCCAACTTCTCTGTGTCTCAGACCTGTGAGTCTGAGGGCAGAGCCCAGTCCGTCGTGCTCCTGTGCCCCCCTCTGTGTCTAAGAGAGGTGTCTGTGTGAGGGATAACAGGACCCAGTGGGAACGGGGAGGGTAGAGAAATGGACACTATCTTACACAGAGCTGGGCAGAAGCCCCTCCTGAGACGGCCAGACGTAGACCGAGAGGAGTGGCAGGTGCCAGCCTGTGCCAGCTGAGGCACAGCCTCTGTCCCTTCCCCAGAGCCTGGCAAGCCCCAGCAGTTCCCCACCTGGGCTTCCTGCCCATGCGTGCCCCACACGCACCCGAAGAGGAAAAGGCGCCGGGGCTGCTCTGCAGAGGGAGGAAGAGCCAGGAATGGGCACAGCTGGGGGTGTGTGCCGGGCTCCAGGCTAGTTTTCAGAGACATTATTTACATCTCGTCAACCTACACCAACTTCACAGGTACGAACCCAAGATGAAGCAACCCGTTCGAGGTCACGCAAGTGGCCGTGCCAAGATTTAAACACAAGGGTTGGGATTCCAAGTTGGGTGCTCCTCCTGCCATACCACTTACTATTATCACTGTTGTTCCCACCTCAGGAAGTTGGGAGTCAGGAATGAGTAGGAGCTCCCTTCTGCCCTCAGGGTCTCCAAGGTGGCTGAGGGTCCCACACCCCCTTTCACCACAGGGGCCTAAGGCTCATGTTGGTAAGAGGACTTGGGATGCACGACAACTACGAGATTCTGAGCTGGACCCAACTTCAGAACCTGGGTACATTCAGGACATGAGACGCCCTCTCTGAAACTGTTTCCCAGCTTTCCCCATGTGCTGAAAGTCCCCCCACTGTGTGAAACTAGGAAGTTACACTTTTTGAGAACCCGACAAAAGCTCGAGTGGGGAGGGTAAAGCTTCTGCCTCTTCCTACCTGTACTCCTTCCTGGGAGGAGAAATGACTGATCTGGCTGCTTAGACCTGAGTACAGAGTACATCACATTTCCTGGTAGGAGGTAAAACACTCACTCACTCTCTCTCTCTCTCTCTCTCTCTCTCTCTCTCTCACACTCACACACACACACACACACACACACACAACTTCTTCTTAACCCCTTGCTCCCATGAAGCAGGGAGCGTGGGGAGGTGCAGCCTGCCTCCCTCCTGGTCTCTGCCTTGCTCACTGTGCACTGCGAGCCCAGCAGGTCAGCCTCTGGGGCGGCCACCAGCGTGGCACAGAGTAATGCTGGCGCTCGGAGCAAAGGATGCTGGAGTTTGGGTCTCGAGCTCCAGAAGGCTCTGCATTAGAGCACTGGACAGTGGCACGGTGAACGACTCTGAGCCCCAGGGTTATTGTTTCCCGATCTGTCATGGTCCTGATGCAAAGCCCCTTAGGAATTTCAAACAATAAGACCAAGATATGATTTGGGCATTTCTGTGTTTCCCCAACCATAAAAAATATCAAATACCAACAAAACCTCGGTCTGGCTCCTAAAAGAAAAGCTGTGACTTCTCTTCTCAGAAACACACACACGGGCACATACACATTACATTTTGTGCCACTGCGTTAGGTCACAGAACCCCAAAGTCAAGGGTACTTGCTGACTTCAGACTGAGAGTCTCTGGTATGGAGTAAGAAGAGATGGGAACGCTGTTCAGAGTCCTGTAAACACCACGCCGGAGGGCGGGTGGAAACGGAGGGGCCACGGAGATGGAGATCAAACAGCAGGAGGAGGCGCCGGCCGGGGTGCGGTGCAGCGGAAGGTGGTGGGCCCTGGAGTCCAAAAAGCCCGGGTCACACCCGGATCCCACATCTGTGTCCCCTGGGCACGTCCTGTAGTGTCTTTAGACCTCAAGTTCTTCCTGCATAGCAGGAATGACAAGACGTACTTCCCAGACAGTTGTGAAGATTATATGCCACATTTGGCAGATAGTGAGAGCTCAATAAATCTTATCTATTCTGATTATGAGTATCACAGAAGCCAAGAGAGTAATGCCGAGGGTGTGGCTGGAGACGCCAGATGCCGGGGAGGTGGTACACAAACAGCCGCCCATTCACATAGGGAGCCTGGGTCCTGGGAGGAGGGTGGTGGGCACCAGAGGCCTTCTTGCTGCTGTACTGCCAAGCCTGTCCCCAGAACACAGCTCTGCCCCACAAGGCAGAATCATGTTTGGTTCGAGGCCTCTCGCATCTCATTTCCCTGACCCACAGGACACGACGGAGGCTATCCTGCCACCAGCGACGCTGGCCTGGAATGGTCAAACCTCTCCTCAAGGCCAGCTGTGGGCTGCATTCTTTGTTGAATCCCTCCTCCTCCAGGAATGTCCCTGCCTCAGTCAAGTCTGGACCCAGCTCATTTGTGTGGAGCCGCCAGCCTCCTGCTGATGCAACTTGTCCTGCTCTTGTCAGAACAGCCAGGAGCGCCGGCGGAACACACATGGAAGCAAGCGCCTTCCCAGCCGGGCTCGGCACTGCTCCCCCGCGCCCCTCTCGGCTCTTCTGCAGGACAGAAGCGGTCTCCAGGCCACGCAGAGAGGCCCAGGAGGACAGAGAGTGACCATGGCCTGGCTTCCTGCAGCCAAGGGTTGAGGTGTCCACTCCTGCTCCCTGCTGCCCCTGCCGTAGGGCAGGTCGCCACCTCCCACGGGGTCACTTTAGCAACCAGCAGGCCTCCCTGCCTCCGTCTTGCCTCCCTTCAATGCCGTCACAGCCCCACACAAATCTGATCTTGACATTCTCAGGGCTAAAAGCTTCCACTGCCCACTGAGACAGCTTGTCAGGACAATTGACAGCCTAGGTCTGGTTTATGTTTTCCTTACCCCAAGGGAGTCTGTGATCCAGTGAAAGAGAGTTGTATACAAATATCCCAGTACGTGGCAGGACCACAAAGTGAGAGAGAAACAGAGAGAGGCTTAAAATGTCTGCTCTGCTAACTTCAAATATATACATACGAGGCATATCCAGAAAATGTCCACATGTATAATATATAAACTGGGAGGAACAGCCAGGTGATGTACTAAGAGAACTCTAAGCAAAATGAAGAGCTCAAAAAGAAGACTGCTTACAGACGTAAATGTTTCAAAGCTCAGGATTAACCTGGGTCAAGCAATCAACACACAAGGGCCTGTCACGTACTTTTGTACAGTTATGTTCGGTAATATTTTAGACAATGAACAACCCTTAAAACATGGGTTACAGTCATACAAACAGAGACCTTTAAGAATATCTTATCTAGTCTCCTCCTAAAGAAGCCAAGGCCCAGTAGGTTTGTTTTCTTAACCAACCTATTTCCCACAAGCGATCTAGCCCCCACTTTCCCCCGACAACTCGGACCGGAGTCCTTGATCCTCTCTGACCTTTCCTGCTCCCTCGTCCCCAGGAACCGAGCAAACGCTCAGTCTGCGGCTTCTGCGTAGACCTGTCCCACCAGGGCATCTTCCCCCACCATTGTGCGGTCAGCCCACCGCGGCTTGCAGGCTAGGCTGCCCCAGTAATTCTGTTTCTGAATCCTGGCACTGTATCTGCTAACTCCGTGTGCCTAGGAAGTTCGTTAAGTCTCACTTTCCTCATCTATAAAATGCGGACGTAAGACTGGCAGGTACCCTGTAGTGTACCTGTGCTACGGCGGTTAGAAGTCATGCGCACAGTATGTCTGGCACAGTCAGCTCATCCATTCCTGCTCGTCAGTAGTCCTTAGGACAAAGTCTGAGCTCCCAGATGTGCCTTTGATTTCTAAGACCCCTCACCATCTGCACCCTGCCTGCCCAGCCTCACCTCCAGCCCTTGTCCCCACATCCATGTGACCTCATCCCTAACATCTGTGGGGCCAGGGACAGAATGACAAACGGAAGTCCATGTACCACACACGTCTGAATTTTAGGTTCCAAATAATCTGTAAGTTACAAATCAAGGAATCAAACTACTACATAAAATACATTCTATCCTCCCTTAAAAAATGACCCGGAAGGCTGGGTTTGACTTTGGAACTCCGACTCCTGGGGATCTGTGCTGGACTGTCCTGGCGTAGGGAGAGGTAGGTCCTGCCCCCTTCCTGCCTGCACATCCAAGTTCTGCTCATAACCTTCCTTGGACTGAGGGATATGCACAGGGAGGTGTGTTCTGCCCTGGAGGATGGAAGTGAACTTGGCACTGACTGTGAGGGTAAGAATTTCTGAGGTCTCTAGTACTTAGTAATGGTCTGGCAAGGAAGGATGGGCCTGGGGTGGGCACTTCCCTTTAGATCCTGCGTATTCCTCTTCACTCCACGGTCTAAGGACAGTCCTGCAGTCACGCCACACACGAGATACACTCAACTTTTTTAAATTCACAAAATATACACACTTATTGCCAATGCTGTTTCCGTGCCTGAAACTTTATCTTCATCTGGCCAACAACTATAAGAAGCTCAGGCAAGCAGCTTGTTGGGTTCAGTGCTTACATAAGTGTCCTAGAGCCCATGAAATGGGGTGGCTGTGCCTCCTCGGGCAGGGTGGCACGTGCTGCCCTTGCCAGACCCTGCCAATCTCGTTTACGTGCTCGGTCCCAGGCCCTGTGGCTGGGTGTCCTGCCCAGTGGGCAGGCGACACTGGCCTTGCTGAGGCTCACGTCTCGGGAGGCGATCCTCACCTGCAGACGAGCTCCGTCCCGCTCCAAGAGGCTTTTACACGAAGGTGCGGGCTGAGGCAGAGGAAGAAGCTGGTTCCTGCTCCCGACACTGAGCCCAGTGCTGCTTCCCCGAGAGCAGCTATGGGGGCCGGTCCAGGGGCCCCACCCTCCGAGGGGTCGCTGGACTGCCGCTGCACAGTCCGGCGAGTGGCTGAACACACTGTGCACAACAGACTCCTCCGGCTGTATTTAGGTTCGGCCACTACAAATGACACTATAGGAAACATCTTTGTGTGCGGACTTTTCCTTCCTCTGGGTGACGGCTCCTAGTGCCAAGTGTGACTTCCTTCCCAGAAAGCTTGTCCCCAGTCACACTCTGACCAGTAGCTTTTGGGAGCACCTGTCACTGCGCTCTTGCCAAAGTTACGTGTCCCAATTTAAACAGTCTTTAAAGATGTGGTGGGCAGTAAACGGCGCCCTGCTGCCTTCACACGAATTTCTCCGGCTGCTCGGAAAGTTAAACTGACTTCTGTTGTTCACTAGTTTTACTCCCTCTGTGTGACCTGCTCAGTCCCCGGCCTGTTATCTGCTGGGGTCATAATGGTTTTTTTGTCAACTATCTTGATAAGAGCCACTCATCTGTCATGTGTCCTGAATACACTTTAAGCATCTCGTGGTACTCAGTCTTTGTCGGGTTGTTAAATTTTTATACATGATCACATCTGATTTCCCAAGCACTGCTGTCCTTTGTAAGTTCTTTTCCCTCCAGGGACTCAATTTCTATTCTGCTTTCTTCAAAATTTCCTTTGGTTGTGTTTTTATGTTTTACTTTTTAGTCCATTTGGAAATTTATCTTGCGGTATGCTATGAGGAGGGCGTCAGAATCCCCACTGAAAGCTGCATTTGGGACATGCGACGAACAGAAGGAGTCGTCAGCCTGGTGATGCCGACACAAGCAAAAGAGGCAGAGCGCCAGGGACTGTTAAGTTTTCATTTCTTTACCAAGGACCATGACCTTGGAACCTCGGGAAGAGGATCAAACAGGGCTCGGAGGAAAGGGTACCTGGGAGAGGCAAGCGGAGAGCGAGAGGACGCAGGGGTCTGAATCCAAAAGCGTCATCTCCCAGGACAATGAAAGAGAAGAGAGGGCTCACAGAGAGGCAGAGCTTTGGGTGGCACTCCCGGCTTGGCCAGAAGTTACTGCCGCCCTCTGGGCCTCGGTTTCCAAATTTATTTATTCATTAATGAGAGCTAACTATGTTTTAAACACTGCTGGAGGTGATGCACTTACAGAGATAAACAGGGCAGTTTCTGCCTTCCACGGGCTTGTAACAGGTAATGGGTAAGTAAATCCTCAGGTGTAACAATGCCTGTTACAGAGCAATCAGATGAATTGAGCTTCCAGGAGTTTGGCCATGAGCTTTTAAGAATCAAGAACTACCCCTAGAATTTAGTACGGTGCTGGGCACACAGTGAATGCTCACTGAGTATTTGTTGGCAGGTTGTCCCTTTAAAGGCAGGCAGAGGTTGAGCCCACTGGAGTTAGAATCCAAAGTCACTGCTGCTGGAGAGGTTTGGAAGCCAGGCTGGAGAGAGCTGAGAAACAAATGGAAAAAACACAGCAATGCATCATGGACAGGTGGTGCCCCTTTAGAAACCCAACAGAGAAGGGAAGGAGAGGGGGTGGACACAAGATAAAGAGAGGGCTTTTACCTTTAAGGCGAGAGACACCTGAACAGATTTAGAGAGATGAGAAGAGGACACAGTGAAGAGGCAACAAGAGTGAACAGAGTAAGACGGGTCCTGAGAGGTGGGAGGAGATGGCAACCAGAGCACAGGAGGAGACAACTGAACTGGAGTGGGGGTGACCTTTAATTTTCCTCTGGAGCTGGATGTACAATGCCAGCTCATCTCTCCAGGGATGGAGAGATGAACTGGAGAGCGAGCGAGAGCAGGTTCTGAGAAGAACAAGGACCAGGGAAAGGACAGAGGAGTGGGGAGAAGCAACCAGCGCTGCCAACTCAGCTTCCCCTCTGGCTCCCTGAGTGACTCCCCGGTACTGGGATGGCTGGATGTGAAGTCATGGGAAGAGGAAGCAGTCAAGTGAGAAAGGCAGTATTTGAAGCCTAGGGCTCCATATGATTTTGGTGGTTGACTTGGATTTGCCAAATGAATGTATTAAGAATAAACGGGCCCTGGCTGCTGTAGCCCAGTGGATTGAGCACGGGCCTGCAAAGCAAAGGGTTGCCAGTTCAATTCCCAGTCAGGGCACATGCCTGGGTTGCAGGCCAGGTCCCCGGTGGGGGACACATGGGAGGCAACCACACATTGATGTTTCTCTCCCGCTCTTTCTCCTTCCCGTCCCCTCTCTCTAAAAATAAATAAATAAAACATTAAAAAAATAAATGGGAGGTGTTACAGTATGATGGTTAGAGTGGGGCACCCGGGGCCCCAAAGGCTGCTCTGCATTTCCTCAAGGCACTGGCCCCCTGGGGTCGTTGAGATTGGCTGGCTGATGACGCATGTAGGTCAACAGCCCCTGGTCGGGCATGTGGAAGAGCTCAGTAGATGGTAGCTTCTCCCACTGTCATTGGCAGGTAGGAGCCAATCAAGGGAGGACTCTAAGCAAGGGGTGCTGAGGTCAGATTTATTTCTTAGGAAAATCCCTGGGACCATCAGAGCTGAGTCTGAATTTGGCTCTACCACTTAACTGAGAGGTACGTGCTCTTGAGCATGTAACTCTCTGTGTCTCAGTTTCCTAATCCCCCAAATGGGGTAATAACAATACCCGTCTGGCAGGGTCATTATGAAAACTAGAAGAAGGAATTCAAAGGCTAGTAAACTGAGGAGCTTACTAAATGCCAGCTACGATGAGGATGCTGGAAGGAGGAGGAGGGAGACGACAGGATATGAACCAGAGGAGGAGGGAGACAGGCCCGAAGAGGAACAGGAGGGGGCAGAAGAGACTCCCGGTAACGATTATGAGACAGTAACCAGGAGGTCACAGATGAGAATGATGAGGAGGAACCGAGGGTGGTGGTGACATGAGCCCCAGTTCCTGGGCACTTCTGACCCGAGGCAGGGGAGCAAAGGTTGGGATGTGGTAATGGGGAATTAGAGGGGGTGAGAGGCACCTTACAGAGATGGCTGCAAAGGGGACGGTGTCCCAGGAGGGGTCATCTCGGAGGTTTCGGAAGGGGACTGTGGTGGGGAGGGACCAGGGACTGCAGCTCAGCAGGAAGCTCATCAAGCAGCAGAGGCCCCGGCGTGCCCCAGCCTCGCCACCGGTCCAGGGGCCCTGCACTGAGTCTCCCCTAAGGTGGGTGGTATGAACACTGAGCCCCTCTGGGCAGAACCCATCCCAAGCATCCCTCTGCATCCCCCTCAGGCTTGGGACAGAACACGTTTAGGTGCAGATGAAATCTGATCCCCGTCTCAGGCCTGGTTCAACAGAGCCCCCTCTCCAGGGACCGGCGGCCCTGCGCCCCCGGGTTTCCCAGACAGTCAGCACACCTGTCGTGCCCTTCCCAGGAGGCGCTGGGTTTCTCTGTCCTCTAGGCCTGCTCTCCAACTCCGCTTCCAGGTCAACGCCCGGGTCAGGGCCTACAGCCCAGACAGACAAACGCTTCACTCCCTGGTGTAGCTGGACTTTTCAAGCAGCCAATACCACCAACAGTAATAAAAGAACGAATACCTTCGATACTGGACATGGAGAGCACTTACTAAGTGTCAAGCGCTATGACAGGCACTTGTAAATTTCATCGGGTTGATTTTTGGCCAGTACAAATAATGACAGATGGCAGTGCCGCTCCTTTTTCACAGGTGAGGGGCCTAGGTAATTTGCCTGAGGTAACCAGGCTGAATGACAGTGTCCACATTTCAACCTAAGTCTACTGCCTTTTCCTCTTTAACCATGCTGTCTCTTCCAAATTGAGGCCTAGTTTCCCTATGCGTGAATGTGGGGCCCTGACCAGCTTCCTAAATCCCTCCCTCCTTCCCCAAGGAATGAACTATAGCTGGAAGGTCAGGCATGTGTTAAGACTGTGCACAGGTCAAGCCGAAACCCTTGCCCACTCCCTTTTCCATGCTGGGCTGGAATCACTCCCATACCAACCTGGCCCAGGCCTCCAAGCCTCACTGAATTGATCACCAGTCAGAAGTCCCTCAGCAGTGAGGCCAGTTTTCCAGTCTCAGGAGTGAGGATGAGGAGGGAAAAGGAAGAGCAGGCAGCCAAGGGGACTGGGAGAGCAGCAGCTCTTTGGGACCTCTGAAGCCCTGGGTTACCAGGTATCTCGGGGAGGGAGGTGGGAAATGCATGGCTGCTCTGCTGCTCACGTGTCCTGTCCTGTCTGGGCCCTGGGACAGCAGATGGGAGCCTCTGGCCTTGACCAAACATCAGGAGGAGGCCACTCAGGCCACAGCACCCACCACACTGCATTACAACTCTAGTTTCAGGACTGTGTCTCCCATTAGACTGTGAGCAACTATGGGTCCAAGACCGTGTTGAATTCATCTCTGTATTCCTGGGGAGTGGCACAGTGCCAGCATAGACTCGGTGACGCCTGGCAGATGAGCGAGTGGGTGGGAAGACGGAGCCAGGTGTGTATTTCACAGGGGCGCCGAGGGTTTACAGGAGCTGGAGGCTGCCCCCCTCACCACGGTCTTACATACACCTACACCTTCACGTCCCGGGTTCCACCCTCCCTCCACACCCGGCTTCCCCACTCAGCAGCCCACTGGTGCTCTTCTGACCTGTTCCAAATGCACGTGACCTGCTCGCTGGCTTAGTCAGGGCTCCTGGGATCTGGGAGATAAAAGGCCTTTTGGTAACTTATTCGGAGTTACTGGTGCTACTGTTGAGTGAATCAGGGAACCAAATGCCCACAAACAGCTAATGAGGAGGGTCTGGTGTGGGTGAATAATACAGCCAGGCCTAACATAGGCTGTTTTGGAGTTTGGTCTTCCTTTCCCACATCTTTCCACATCCGGTCAGGACTCCTGGGTACCAGGAAATTACACTCAATGAGCAACTGCTCACATAGCAAGCAGCAGGCAGCAGCCATGACTGACTGACGCCGAACACCTGTTTCTGCCCTGCCCAGCTAGGCCTTGGCTCCTGAACATAGATCTGCATCCTGCCAGAATTTTACAGGTGAGGCTGCAGACAGGTGTGGAGAGCTCTCCAGCGGCTGCATGGTTAGAAACATCACTGCAGGAGCAGGTCAAGCCTGCAGCTGGGCACCAGATGGGAGGGGCCTGGAGAAGCTGCCTGTCCCACGTTTGCCTGGGTCTCAGAGCCAGAGAAGTGAAGTAGAGCAGAGGGGTCCTTTGAAGGCATTAGCCCTGGGCTTGGGTGGAGACGGCTACTCAGAAGAAGCTTCCTGGGTAGCCAGAGGGTCTGGACAGACCCCCTCCAGTGCCAAACTGGTGAGGCCATGGGCATCATTGCCTTCTCTCTGGCAGCTCATTCTAAAGACCCAAATTATCTTTGACATTAGAGCCAGGGAAGGCTCACAGAACTTCGGAAGACTCCTCCCTGTGTCCTCTCTCCTCCCCACTCACCCCACCAACCCCGCGGAAGGCAGGGATCAACACGAGTCTGGTCCTCAACTCCTGGGCATGGCCTGGATAGGACAGGACAGAAGCATCGGCACAGCTGAGCATGGGCCTGAGCACAGCCCATACTTCCTCACCCCAACTGCTCTAGTACCTTCAATCAGCCTGCCGCCAAGGCCAGGCCACGCGGCGAGCTCCTCAGTCTTCCTGGGGAAAGTGAGGCCCTGCTGTCTGCTCCCGGAGTGGCCGGAGCACAGTGCGAGTTTTCTGACTCTAGTTGACTCCCTTCCTTTTCTCCTTTCTTTCCTTGCTCCCTTGGATGGATAGTAAGAGCCCTGAGTTAACTGACCTTGACATTCTTAGAAGGAATACATGACAAGCCCCCCAGCTGGCCCTGGCCCACCCTGCCTGCCTCCTGACTGGGGCTGCCTGTCCTACCTCGGGGGAAGCAGGGCCTGGTGTGTGGGCCAGCTCTGATCATTTATGGTGGCTGGGCAACAGGAGGGTAAAAAAGGCAGACAGGACTGGGTCCTGCCCTCTGGGAGCGCCTGTGACAGGTGGGCAGAGGGAAGGAGGCCAGGGTGGCAAAGCCGCCTCCAGGGTCCCTGGGGTTCTCCAAAGTGGACCCAATTTGTTCCCATTTCTCCCTTAAAAGTGCCTACCTGTGATCCCAGTTCTACTGCCTTCAAAGCAAAGCAAAGCAAAGGGCTCTGAGGACACCAGTGCCTCGGGCTCTAGTGTTCTAAAAACAGAAGTGCTCCCTCAGTCGCACTCTCTGCCTGGTTTCCGTGGGCAGCGGGGGGGCCCACCTGCAGCTGGGGCTGGATGAAGCCAAAAACTTCCTCCCCTTTGGTGAGCCAGGCTGGACCCAGTGGAGCCTGGCCACCTTGTTCAGCCTGGTTCTGAGGTGGGCTCCCCTTCCCTACTGTCCCACCTCCCTGAATTCCTGACTTTCTGTCTTCACTCTCGCTTACCACCTACCTGACACTGCCTGCATTTGGCCTTGCTTGGGAAAGGGCTGTGGAGTTCAACCAAATTGCACTGAGACCTCCACAGGCAGGTTAAGCTGTTCCCATCCCTCAATTCTTCTCTAAATGTCCATAAAAACTAGCTTCTTAGTGTGGGCGGAGGGCTGTCTGTCACCATTCTCCTCTGGTAGGAGGCATGGGTACTGGAAGATGAATGGCGTGAACTCTGCAGTGCCCCTCCCCTGGGGTGGCTGGTGACAGCTGGTTGAGGGGAGGGAGGATTGGGCCTGGACAAGTTGGCAGGCGTCCCTACGGGCCCAGAGCTGAGATACAGAGGTCTCAGGAAAGGGCTCAGCGTGTGGTCCGCTAAGGAGCGGCCTGAGCCTACTTGGCCACATGCACTCCCTAAAGAAACAGGCCCGGCCCTTGCCTGTCTAGAACAATGAAGACAGAATCTGGTTGTTTCCAGAGTGGGATGACTCAATGGCAAGTTGGGGACCCAACTGCAGGTCAGTGGGAAATGCAGAAAGTAGAGCGAGGCCAGGACTTACCCATGAGCTTGGGGAGTGGGCCCATCAAGTTGAGGGGTCTACAGTCCCTGCAGAATGGCCCCAAGGTCCAAATAAGGCCTTCTGCCTTTAGCATGAGGTTGACCCATACAACCAGAGTCAGAGAGACCTCACAGAGGTACGAGGGGTTGAGGAGGCAACTACAAGGTCAGGTTAGGAGAGTGTGAAAATCTGGAGTAATGCTAGGGCTAGCCACATGAGAGCGTTTCTCACCAGGGGATCTAAAGCCAGAGAAGGGCCCATGGGGGCTGTTGGGGAGGGACTTGGGGTCCGGGTTGGGGCATGGCCACACAAGGCTGAGGAAGGACCACGTAGCCGCTGGAGAGCTCTCCGCACCTTGATATCTGAGGCAGGTGGCAGATACTAAGCATATCAGCTCCAGAAACCTGGGCCAGTCGCTCTTGAGATCTGGCCTCTCTGTCCCTCAGTTGAGTTTGGGTGTCTTTCAACTTTGGATCAATAATGCTTCTTTTGAAAGGTTCTGCTCTGTTCTTTGCTGGGTTCACGGAAGGGGCTGACCTGGAAGCTGGACAAGGCCAGGGCAGAACGGGAAGGAATTGGTGCACAGGGAGCTCACCACTCTCTCCTTGTAGACGATGTACTTCAACCACTTGAAGTCCTGCCACTTGAAGCCAGCGAGGACGAAGAGAGAATCGCGTTCATACTGCTCAGGCCGCTGCATGGCGCCCTCTGGGTAGGTGATGCGCAGTGTAGTTTTGCTGCCCACGTCCTTCTCAAAGCCTTTCACTGGTGCTGAGTTCAGTCTACAGAAAGCAGGCCCAGTCAGAGCCTGCCTTGGGCTCACTGCATGTGGTCTGTGGGTCTATGTTTGGGGAAGCACTCTGAGCCCAGAATACCCCAGGCAGAGAGAGTAAGGAGCCCAGGTCACCTGGAGCCATCTAGCTTTCCATTCTAAAACCTTCCAACCCAGGGTTCTTCTTGAGACCTCTGCTGACCTCCAGCCCAAATGGACAGATCATCAGACAGCTCTCTCTGGGCTTAAGGACCAGGGTTTGGGCCAGGACATGCAGCTGCCTGAGGCACTGCTTTGAGGAGCTCACCTGACCACAATGTCATAATCATCAATTCGTGACCCCAGTGACTTGTTGGCAAGGACACCTCCGTTGCCCACGATGATGCAGCGGCGGCAGCTGAGGCTGAGGGGAGAGAGGCAGAGACCTCTGGAGAGCTGTCTACCCGGTATCCTCGTCCTCTACCCCTTTGGCCCTTGACCCCATGCCCTTGACCAGGCACAGGCTGGGATAGAGGAAGAAGACTGACTGGCTTCTGGCAGCATTTCCAAGGACAGGCCAGCACCCCACTGTGGGGAGCCGGGTCACTTGGAACTCTCAGATCCCCCACTCCCTAACACCTCCCCAGGAAAACATGGGAGAGGAAAGGGCTCAGACACTCGCTCCGTGGAGGTGACAAAGGAGGCTCTGGTAAGATGGTGCTCTGGGTAAAAGATTCCTCAAGAGTTAGTGGGGTTGAGGCAGGTTTTGGGGGAGAGGGAAAAGAGGGCTGAACTTGAGGGCTGTGCCAGAAAAGCAAGAACAGAGAAATGGGCTGGAGGCGCCAGGACTTAGGGCTGGGATCGCACTCAACTAGGAAGCCTCCATGCTCCCAACAGCCATCAGGGAACCCTACTCATTTTGCTCTCCTGCCCCTGATCCTGGGGTTTCTTCCATCCAGTGTCGGTCGGCTTCAGAGGCACCAGTGCCTCCTGGATGTAAGCCACGGCCCCTTCAGCTGCCCCTGCCATCTAGCTCCTCCATCCCAATGGTGGGCATGTCCCAGCCCGGTGTCTTCAGTTCTTACCCCGAGACCTCTGCTGTCTGAGGGCTGAGAGGTCTTGCCAAGAGCTTAAAGCCCATGGGTGCAAGCCCAGCTAGATGCCCCACTTCTCTGCTCGCCCACCACAGCGTGTGCACTGTGTGCGCGTGTGGACATGGTGAAGAATTTCCTGGTGTCCAGGAAAGGTCAGGTGGGCCTCAACGCCTCTCCCTGTGCCAGGCAGCAGAGAGGCAGGAGGCTGGGCAGCAAGGAGCCTACCTGTCCAAGGCAGGTGTCAGGCGGTACTCTTTGGTGACTGACAAGATGGCTTTGATCAGATTGTCTGTGGATAGAGGAGGGAGGTTACTGTTAGAAGGTCACTCAAGTTCTTAGAAATGTTTCCCAGTGAGCCAGTGTGAAGGCATATGTTCCTGGGGCCTGGGTGGAAGTGGGGAGAGGGAGCTCTGGGCATAAGGCCAGCCAGGCTGCTGGCTTAACCTTCTCCCTGAAAAAGGAGATGGGGGCAGAACAGGCAGGTACACTTAGCTCTGCCTGGAGCCAGCTCCCCAGCCAGTCCTTGGTAGTCTCGTTTGGCTTTGGGGGCCCTGCAGTCAGGCCTGGGGCTTGGCCAGAATGGGAGCACCTGCTCGGAGACAGAGACCACATCGTGCACATCTCTGTGCCCCTGCTGAGCAGACACCAGGGAGCCAATGAGGAGACAAGCAGTGATGAAGACCAGAGTGGTCCCAACCAGCTCCCCCAGCCAGGCCACTCTGCCTCACTTCTGATAGTCTTTCCCTCACCTCCTCCTTTGAATACTGCCTATCTCTAATCCTGCTTTTGCCAGGCTGTGCCTACCTCCTTACCTCTGCAAGCCTACAGCCTGGCATTTGCCTACATGTACTCCCCTGAGGCCGCCCTCACCAGGGGCCCCTGACCTCTGTGCTCTCAGATCCCGTGCCCACTAGTTGGACTGCATTCTCCTTGGCCCCTCTCTGGCTTCTGCAACAACTGCTCTCCTTTCAAATTCTGGTATAATGAGAAGATTATAATATAATGTATGATAATATTGGTTTTAGAGTTAAATCCTGGCTTTGCTTCTTAAGACCTTGGATCAATCACTTATTTTCTTAGTGTTTTAAGTTTCCTTATCTTTCAAATGAAAATCGTAATTTCTACTCTGTGGAGTTGTTAGAAAGATAAACACAAAATGTATATAAAGATTTACATATAAAGTAAGTAAATCAGTACAACCACAGTGGAGAGCATCTTATTTTAGCAAGTAAAGACACAGACGAGCCCACTCCTCGGTGGGCAGCATCAAACTCTCACGCATTTGTTTGAGGAGGACTTGCACAGGAATGCTTACTGCAGAACCGCCTGTAATAGCAAAACACTGGAGGCAATGTAGATGTCCACAAAAGAAAACAGATTAGATGTGCTATGTTGACTACTACAGAGCAATAGAAAAAAAATTGATGACCTAGAGCTACATGTATCAGGACTGATAAATCTGAAAATCAAAGCAAAAATATCAATTTGAAAGACACACAGATATTACTATTTGCAAAGTTTAGATATATGTAAAAATGCCATATATTTAATAAATATATACATATGTGGTAGAAACATAAACTGGCATTGGAATGGTGGCTCCAAAACCAAGATAAAGGTCTCCTGGGGAAGGAGGGGAAAGGAGTAGGAAGGGCCACACAGAGCTTTAATTCTATCTCACATTTTATTTCTTAGGCTGAGTAGAGAGTAAATAGATGCTCATTAAACTAGTTTTTATACTTTTTTTATATGTCTAAAATATTTCATGTTAAAAAAGAATGCCCCCAAATTAAAAATAGCCTCGTAATTTTTTAAAAGATGGGATGAGTAACAGTGTCAGATGTATCTGCAAGGTCAAGGCAAGGACTGGGAAGTATCCTCTGCATCTCACGGGGACACTGCCACTTCCCTGGGGTGGCCGAGGACAAGCCATTCGTCAGGAGTAAATGGTGAGAAAGGAGAGACAGCAGACAGCTAATCTTTCCAGAAGCTGAATGAGAATAGGTAAGGAAACCAATCTTTAAGGAGTGTTCTACCCTAAGTGTCTTCAGATATCCTTTATGGTGGGCTTCAGGGAAGACCGTAGGCACCCTCCTTTTTCTCACCTTCCATTTCGCCTCTGAGGAAAAGCATATTGCCACTAAGTGGCCAAGGTAAAGGATACAGATTGGGTTTTTGTTTTCTAGATGGGGAACCTTAGCAGAAAGGGGATCAACTTCCAGGTGTTCTCTTCTTGCTGGCTGATGTACTGGCTCTGTACTGGCCTTTCCTGGCCTTTGCAGCTTAGTAGAATCAGAGTGCTGAGTGAGAATTTAGGAGAAAAGAGTAGACTGCTTGCCTGTCTGCACTGAGGAAAAAGGAGTTCTTCACGTGCTTCAACCCAATCTACTAGATCTGCCCTTGGAGGTTTGAGGTCAAACCTTCTGTCTTTTTGCTGGCCACTGTCTCCTTTTCATGGAGAGGTGGCCTGGCTGAGCAGAGGGGTCAGGTACTCTGGGGTCTCCTGGTCACATGATGGTACCCCTTTAACAGTTATTTAATTCTGACTACAATCTAACAATTTCCTCCATTTAACTGATGAAGAAACTAAAGCACAGACAGGTTAAGTAACTTGTTCAAGGTCACAGCTAGTAAAAAGATAGTACTGGGATCTGACCCTTCTGTGCCTGACCCTAAAGCTCATAGTTTACCATGCCACGAAACAGAACAGGCACCTGACAAAGAAACAGAACTTGTTAAACTATCAGGGACAGGAAAGTCGTAAGGTAGGATGCGCCTGCATGAGTGAGGTCCCTCAGGCAACGGAAGCAGACACTTCCGTAAGTATGGGGGAAGGCTGGCTTTGTACAGGGAAGGAGAGGCCTGGAGGTGAGGGACAGCAGGAGGGGGTGATGGAGGAGTCACAGGCACTCGTGGGCGACGGCCTCTACTTTCTTCAGGATTTCATACTCAGTCCTCCAGCACTGACATCTCTGGCTCCCTTTGTCCTGTGATCTCACAGCACTGTGTTCTAGCCACATCAGATCGCTCACTGTCCTGCACTCTAAATGTCTGTCTCCACTAGACTCGGGGGACAGGGACGGTGACGGTCTACTCTACTGTTGTGTACCTAGTCCCCACAAGATGGTGGGCTCTGAGTGAATATTCCATTAAAGAAATGAGAAAAAAAGACAGGAAGGGGAAGAGAACATAAAGCACTGCTGGGAGTGGGGGAGGGGTGGATCCCAGCACGGCACTCCTGAGGGTACAGCCCTGTCCTGACGTACAGGGAGACAGTCTAGAAGACAGGAAGTTACAGGTAGAGAGAGTCAGGGTTCCCAACATACCTTGACCTTTGATCCCAAAAGGCGGCACAAATTCGCGGATCCTAGCCCACTTGCGGAAAGAGTCGTCCAGGAACATGGGTGCTGGCTTGGAGAACCTGGAATACAACAGGGCTGTTGAGGGTCCCCAGATGCGATAGGTGGGAGTGCTGGCTGGCTCTTCCAGTACTGAGCACTGGCTGGAGTGCTGGAGTACTTTGGTCCAGCTGTCTCGATTGGCTGTGCTGGAAGCCACCTTCCATGTTCCAGCCTACCCTTCCTACCCCAGCCTGTCACTGGGTAGCTGCTGCGTGGGGTTGGATAGACCTTGTTCAGCAGAGCCTGAGTTTAAAGGAGCAGGCCCAGCCGGTCCTCATGTGGCCAGATACATGAGTGGAGAGGCAAGACCTGTGAATCAAGGATCAACATTTTCGAGCTGGAAACTCTGGCAGGTTATCCAGGCACGCATCCATCAAATAGTCCCTGCTGCCTCCACTGTTCCTGCAACGCGGGAACACAGAGATGAGAGACACTGTCCAGTGGAGCAAAAAAATAACCCCAAAACAGCTAGTGCAGGCACCCAGAATTCGGGAGAGAATCCTGAGAGAGTGGACCGGCCAGGGTGAGGAGGACAGAGCATTGATGATGAGGGGCAAAGCAGGTGCAGAGCCACAGGAGACAGAGGTCTGGAAGAGAAGGGAAAAACTGCAGTACCTGGAGGCTGGGAGGCAGGGCAGAGGGAGGCTTCAGAGAGACATGCAGGAGCCTAAGAACATCTCCTGGCAGAGAGAAGAACAGAAAGAATGCAGAGCTCTTTGGGAGCTGAGGGACTGGTGCAGAGTTTAGGAGAAGGGATAATCTTGGCCTAGAGGAGAGATGGGTAGGGAAAGAGAAGAGAAAGAAGGAAGGGTGAAGTGATGCTGAGCCGAGGAGAAAGGAAAAGGCAAGTTTCTCTTTTCCTGAGAAAGCCGAAGAGTGAGCAGGGCAGGGTGCAGGCCTGGGGAGGCCAGGACAAAGTCACGCAGGACGCAGAGGGGAGTGGGGGGAGGGTGAACAGGTACAGGAGGAACCAAGCGCTACAGAGATGCTTGGACGCAGGACTTCACATGGAGCCCAGCACCCTGGAAGGCAGCCGGCACCTGGCCACCCGCTGCGCACTGAAGCGAGTTGCTGTGGGGTCTGCTTAGGGCCTTCATGCCAAGCAGGGAAGTGCCAGGGCCTCGGCCTTGGGTGGCTCTGTCTCTTTATTTCTAACTCAGCTGAATCAGCCACTGGAAAACTGAAGACCAGACAGAGAGGCCTTCTAAGCCCAGAAGCTGGAACTTTCCCCCTAGTGTTCTCTAACTCAAGTCTACATTTCTCATTCCCATCACCGCTAACACCAGTGTAATCTCCACACCCAGGAGACATTCTATCAGTAATCACTTGGTGGTCTAATGTTATAAGAGGTTTTGATGTGAACTTCAAAGAGGCAGCAAACTGTCAATCCTGTGCCCTCCCCACCACTGGCTGCTAGAAGAAGCTGCCACACTTGCTGGCATGGCGAGGCCGCTCCTGCGCAGCAGTTTCTCTTTGGACTTCCCGGTCAGCACGCTTCCCTTCTGGGCCCAAGGGCCACGCACGTTTCCTGTACCTGGTACATGGGACCTAAGTGAATTAATACGTTTGGTGCTACACTCGAGGCACTGAGACTCCTGTCCACAGTCCACGTGCAACAGGGAAGGAAGCAAGGTCCCCAGAAAAGCCGGCAGCAAGAGTCTCTCCTTCTGTTGGGGCTGAGCTTATAAAACTTTTACAAAGTTTGCCCTGGCTGGTGTAGCTCCGTGGATTGAGCACGGGCCTGTGAAGCAAAGGGTCACTGGTTCGATTCCCAGTCAGGGCACATGCCTGGGTTGTAGGCCAGGTCCCCAATAGGGGACACGTGAGAGGCAACCATACATTGATGTTTCTTTCCCACTCCTTCTCCTTCCAGTCCCCTCTCTCTAAAAATAAATAAATAAAATATTTTTTTTAAAAAAAACCTTTTACAAAGTTTCTCAGTCAGGCTTGGACAGGATTTTATCTGTTTCCAATATGTATTGGATGTCATGTGCTAATGAAATCTCCTAATATCTAGTGAAACAGCCTCAACATATTTTCCCCTTTTCCTCTCTCTTTCCTGCTTTTTTGAGCTGATTAGAAAATTCACTATGCTAATATCTACTTAAAAAACAACCTTATTTTTTATGTTGCTTATATGTTAATTTTGGAGAAAAATACAAATAGGTGTACAAAATCAACAAAAAATACCCATAATCCTATAACACAGCAAACAGTTAGCCTTTTGGTATATATCTGTACTGACTTTCCTTTTCCCGTATTATTTTTTAGACAGCTCCACAGACTATTTTTTCACTTTATAGTTTCATGAAAACATCGCTGTGCAAATGGACACAACTTTCTCCTAATTCACGACAGCTCAAATCACCATAAACTGCTGGTAATCTGACACAAATCAATGCCCCCAAATCAAAAGTACAAGGTTACACAACACCCTCCGCTGTCTATTTGCTTGGAAAATCCCTTAAGTCCAAACGCCTCTTCCTCTGGACAGTCTTGGACCGCGCCAGGCAGACTGTGCTCTTCCTCTAGTGTTTCCACCACATTTTGTTCAGCCCCCAGGAGGCGGCTCCGTGCCTGCAGAGCATTGGAAGCTGAGCCAGGGGCCATAAACAACAGGAAATGGGGTGGGGTGACGGTAGAGGCGGTGTGTGTGTTTGTGTTCATCTGCAGGTGGCCTGGGCAGAGCCTCATGCTGCACCTGGAATAGAATCCAGGGGCTTCTGACCAGACGAGGGTCAAGTTTGGAGGTATGGCCAGGGCAGAGGGGGCCCCTGAGGTACAAAATGACTGGTCAGACTAGTGGGGGTGCCCTACCTGCTTGCCCTGGCCTAGGGGATAGCAGGGCAGGGTGGGGCAGACTCTAGCAGACAGGCCCCAGCCCGCCAGCCCCGTGGAGAGCCCCAGCACGCCAGGCAGCCTCCTGGCTGATCCGAAATGGATCAGGTTTCAGCAGGGTGTGTGTGAATGCGTGAGAAGGGACATGAGAAGGAGGAGACGGAAGTGGCAACTGGGACCTGCCTTTCCCCCTTAGATCCTGAGCATAGTAGTAGTTTGGGGACTTGGGGCTCTAGGAAGGCACGAGAGGGTTGGCCTAAACCTGTGCCTCTCACACTGCAAGGCTGGGACCCCAGGACCCAAGAGGCTGACCTGCCCGTAGGCCTACAGACTCCGACCAGTTAGGAAGGGCCACCCAGGATGCTCTGAGAGGCTCTTCCAGTTCATTTAATGCTCAGTAGTATGCCTGAGGCACTGGGTAGAAGGTGAGTCCCTAACTCCGGCTAATCACCTAAACCATTTCCTAAGGCCCAGGAGGACATCAGCCTCTACCCGGAGAGATGACAGGGGCTTATTAGAAGGTGAGGAATAGTTGTGTGTGGGCGACAGCAGACTCAGAGTAAGGTCTTCACCCCAGCCCCACCAATGCACCTGAAAAAGGTGCCTCCAGATATGGGTTTGCTGCATTAGGGCAACACACAGCTTCGGCTCTGCATCTGTGCGAGTCTGATTGGGTGGCCAACCCTCTAGCCACTGTACCCCAGAGGCGTGAACAGCCCCAAGGGCCCAAGACACAAAGGGAAGGCAGAAACCAGTAGTGGGTCCTGAGACCAGGGGCCACAGCACATTAGCCTGTTAGATTCAGCCATGGCTCTTGGCCCCCCAAAAGTGAGACTGTCATCCAGTGGGGTGAAAGCCAAACCCTACAGATCCATCTTCCCAGGCCCTGCTCTGGGAAGTGGCGAGGTGGACAAAGCAGAGGGACACAGGTTTCTAGAATCCACCTGGTCCTGTTTGCGACCTTGCTGTGGCAGTCCCATCATAAACAGCCCTGCACAATAAGACTTTGGTACACGCCCAAGCAAGCCAGCAAAGTGAGCACTTTGTAAATGCTGTGTCAAGCTTACGCTTTGCTGCCATTCCCCCTGCCAACCACCTGAATGAGTCCCATGGGAGAGAAGGGGGAGTGTGAGGAGAAAGGATGGTAGATCTGATGGGCAGGTGGACATATGTCCAGGGGAAAGCAGCCCAGAGGTGAAGAAGACAAACAGCAGGTACCACCCACATGTACTATTCCAAGCATGAGCACGAAGCTCCTGCCCAGTCCAAAACCTACCTGCCTGCCTACTCAGTGCCAGGTCCTGTGCTAGGGCTGGCTGGGGACCTAAAGGTAAATTAGCCTTGGTCTTTCCCTTAAAGGGCTAATAGTAGACATAGGTAAACAAATAATCATAAAACAATACGTCTGCACATCCTATATTTTGGAATAGGTAAGGATACAAAGGTCTTTTTAGATCAACTTAGGGTTATAGGAAAATCTGGAAGGAGATGATGACAAGACAGAGCTGAGCCTTGAAAGGAAAGTAAATGTGAGCCTGGTGGATAATGCTGAGAAGGCTACTCAAGGACAAGGGAAGTGTAGGCAAAAGCACAAGAGAGGAGAACCTTCCCGTCAGGATAAGGAAAGAGACTGCCGAGGCTGGGCAGAGTGAAGCACACCGGCCTGGGGCACAGGAGCGCTGGCCTGGTACCCCCTCCCGATGACTCTTCCCTCTAGTCCCACCCAGGCAGGTGGAGCAATGTGTGAAGAAGGAATGAGTGGGCAAGTACGTTCTCACTCTGAGTGGGTATAAATAAGGCAGATGAGGTGCAAACTGCACAGCGGGAAAAGGCCAGGGCAGGGCGTGCATTGGGACTGCCGGGTTGGCCTGGTGCCCTGAGGCTGTGTCAGGACCAATCTCAAGCTGGGTCATCGCTTAACCAGTGATGATCTGAGTACTTGGGGCACTCAGCTCATGCTCTTTCTTGTCAACACACCGCAGTGTAAGCACTTCCTTCTCTTGTAAGTACTTCCTACTTTTCATTCCATACTGTCCCAGCTGGGCTGACCCTACTGTGACTCCTGGGATAAGCATATGTCCCAGGCTGGCCAATCAAGAGACTGTATTTTGCTGTGTATAATGCGTACTTTTTCACCCAAATTTTTGAGGGAAAATAGGGATGCACATTATACATGGGTAGTACTAATTCCATAGCTATATAAATGTTTTTAATTCTTTCATTTAGGCTTATGTGTTGAAAGTGTCCATATGCAAAATAATACCCTGGAATATGGTGATTGCTTTTGTTTCTAAATATAAATAAATACAAAACTGAATTAAAAAATTAAAATAAAAGATTCTTTCCCCGAAAGTCTGGGCCAAAAAAGCATGGGTGTGTGCTATACATGGCAAAATATAGTACTTTGGCCCTCGAAACCATGGTAACTGCCTCAACAATGGGCACCTGACCCAAGCGGGACAAATCAAATCCTCTTCTGAGATTTAGTATCTGGGCAATGGGGGATGTGCGCAGCTCTCATTTTCCTGAGATAGTGAGCTGCAAAGACCATACAAGCCTAGAACTAGGCTTGTGCAACCTGCAGTCCACAGTCCAGCTGCCTGTTTCATAAAGTTTTATTAGAGCACAACCATTCATTTATTTACCTAATGTCCATGGCTACTTTAATGCTATCACAGCACAGTGGAGTAGTTCTGACAGAGGATATATGGCCTGCAAAAGCTGAAAATATCCACTCTCTGGACCTGTAAAGAGAAAACTGGCTCAGCCCAGGCCTAGAATGGCTGGAGCCATCTTCTGTGGGTACGCAGAGGAAATGTCTGTGGAAGAGTGAAACCCAGAGAAAAGCCAGGCCAAGGTATGGGGGGAAAGACACTGAGCTCTGGATTCAGGTGGGCCTAGAGACAGGTTAGCCCTGAACCTAACAGTTTTCTAAGTCAATATGTTTTCTTTTTGCTTTTGCTTGAATTAGTTTGATATGGGTTTCCACCAACTGCAACTGCTACCAGAGGATCACGTTTCGGCTTAGTCCGGTTCACGAGGACCCTGTGATTTGCCTCCTGTGCCACCTCAGGTGCCCCCTTCCCCTCCCCAGCCATATTTAACCGCTGCAGATTCTGGGCTCTGCCAGGCTCCTTAACACCTCCATGCCTTTATGCTCGCTGTTCCCTTTGCCTGGAGTTCTCTTCCCCTTCTCATTTTCACACTCCATTTCTGCCCATTCTCCCAAGGACCCCAGCTTTTCTACCTCAACAGGTTGGAGTCTTCCCTGAGTCACACAGGGCTCACCAAGTCCTCTGCGGTTTCTCAGCTCCCCTCTGCCCACTCTGTCCTCAAATCACCACAGACAGGCCTAATCAGCTGTCTCCTCCACTGGTTCACAGCCAAGCACACAGCGCGTGCTCAGTAAATGCCAGCTGGCTAGAAGAGGGAGGAGCAGCTCAGAGGGACAGGCTCCACAGTGTGGCCAAATTTCTGCTCACCGTTAGAGGTCTGGGGCCGGGGGGCTGCCTTTGTGTGACTTTCTGTGACACTCTGATTTTTCTGCTCCAAAGGGCCAGGCTTCCAACGATGTACCTACTTTTTCAGAGCAAACCCCATCCAGGTCGGAAATACTGCCAGATACTGCCCCACTGCCTGCTTAGGGACTGTGGCCCCATGTGTCCAGACAGGCTGGAGCCACACACATGACATGTATGACAGGCAGGGGGGCCTGTGCTGAAGGAGGAGTGGAGAGGCTGAGACGGAGGGCCTCGAGGGGGCAGCTCCCGGGCTCCTGTTGACAGGGCTCCCACCAACTGCTGACAGCCTGCACCTACTGTGAACAAAGGAGGGAGGGAAGGAGCCCAAACTTCCTAGGAAGGGGAGGGATGTGCGGGGAGGTGGAGGAGAGAACTATGAGCTGAGAAGCTGCTATGACAGGCAAGTATTCCTCCCCCAGTGACAACCTGGGCGATAGCTGGACTGTCTACAGAGACTGCACACCCCAAGGCCCAGGGACACAGTCCCATCCGTCCCCAATGCCCACCATCCGTCTCTCCAATGTGTGGTGAGCCCCAGCGTACCCCAGGCATGGTGCTTGGAAATATGACACTGAACAGCTCTGAGTCCCTGCCTTCACAGACAGTGGGCAAGGCAGCCGAGTACAGACACAGGCAATTGTGAAACCCAGGAGGTACTTACTCCACGACGGCAGCGACGGCAACAGCAGCCATCCGCAGTCACTAAGCTCTATGCCCTAGACGCTGTTCTAAGTGCTCTATGCACATGATCTTATATCACCCTCACAACGATCTCATGGAGCGGCACGATTTATATCCGTATTTTTACTTATCGCATTGCTTTTGGGAATACATGAAAGTCGCTGAACCCTTGGGGAAGCATACTGTCCAGGGTAGAGAGAGAACAGAAGTGGACTGCATGGGGTGGAGGAGGAAGAGAAGTGAGAAAGTGTTCAAGAGAGATCAGACACTTTCTAAAGAAACTTGCTAGTGAAGCAAAGGATGAAGCAGAGTGGTAGCTGGAGAGTGGAATGGGAGGGGGAGAACTGAGCATGTCTGTATTTGGGTGGGAAGGACACAAGCAGAAAGGGGGAAGAGTGCAAGAGACAGAGGTAACAGCAGAGAGAGGCCCCCCAGGAGGGGAAGGTGACAGGATCCAGCGCATAAGAGGAGGGATACAGAACGCAGGATACTTTTTTCCTGGAAAAAGAGGGAGGATGTAAAGATGGCTACTCTGATAGGTGTGTTTGGAGACAGAAGGAACCCGAGAGAATGCGCTCCAGACTGGCTCTTTTCTCTGGGAAGTCTCTGGGGTTAAAGACTTGTGAAAGTGCGGACTGCAGAAACTTACGAACGGTAAAAGTTTGCAAGGTCACCATGCTAAGTCAGCTAGGGGCAAGGACTGCGGTGCAGTGCTGAGCCCTCGGCAGAGGCTGGAGACCATGAAGCCCCAGGGGGCCAACACATTTGTGTGTCTGTTCACAGTTCAGCAGCCCGGAAGCAGAAAGGTGACCAGGTAAGTTTCACCATTTGGGCATCACTGCATGAGGTTAGCTCAAGGACAGGATGTGATGGAAACTGGAGGAAATGGTAAGAATACCAACGATGCAGATGACCACTGTGTAGGGTGGCGGTTCTGGCTGCGATGGCAAGGGAGGCAAGGCCAGGCTAATGCAGTTGATCAAGCAAAACCTAGGAGTCATTCCTTTCTTTTTCAGTCCTATTTGCCTGGGATCATCACATTCTACGAAGAGGAACACCTACTTCACAAATAAACCAACTGGAGTTATTCTTGACTCATCTCTTTTTCTTGGCTGCCTCTCATCCAATTCATCAGCAAATTCTGTTAATCTCTAAATATATTCTAAATCCATCCAATTATCTTTATTCCCATTGCTACGACCCAGGTCCAAATCATCACCTCTTGACTAAGGCAGTGTTCAGTGACCAGCTTCTACTCTTGCCCCTCATCCATTCTCTAGAAAAGCCAGAATGATACTTTTAAACTAGCAACCAGGTTGTGCCATTGCTCTGCTTAAAACCTCCCCACTGCCCTCTGAATACAATGGAGCCACAGGTTACATGGCTCACCCTCACCTACTGCTCACTTCATTTCAGGTCCTCCCCCTTACTCACTCTGCTACGCTAGGGTAGACTTCTGTCCAGCCCTTGAATACAAAACACTTTTTTTTTTGCATCTAGAACCTTCTAGAGCACTTCTGGATCTTTCCAAAACTGGCTTTGTTTTTATTCAGGTCTCTCTTCAAATGTCACCTCCTTGGAAAGGTCTTCTCTGACTCCTGTGTTGAAAGTGGGTTTCTTTCTCCTGACACGATCACTCCTGTTATTTCTTCATAAACATTTAGTGCTATTTAAAATAATCTTGTTCACTTACTTGGTCTCTCTCATGTGTACTAGTTTATTATAACATGGAGCATGTAAGCTCTGTGTAAATACGGACCTGTCTAATTCGTTCACTGCCATATCCCTCAGAACCCAGAACTGTGCGGAATACCTGCTAAGTGGGACCAGAGGTCTGCCTTCCACCAAGTCTGTAGACCACCTGCATCTATTCCACTTCCTCCTCCTTCCCTCTTGACAAAACCAAGACGTCTCCATTCTTTTATCAAAGATCAGCCTTTCCACATGTGCAATGCCTTCCTGTCTCAATCAGACTAAAGCATGGAGTCTTTACAATGCCTACAAGGCCACCCATGAACCTGACACCCCGCTTCCCCATTTCTTCTTTAATTTCATCTTCCGCCACTCTCCCCCTGCTCACTGTATCATATCCATGCTTATTCCTGCCTTAGGGCCTTTACTTGAGCTGTTTCCTCTGACTAGAACATTTTTTTTCCTCCAGATATTCATTTGGCTTACTCACTCACCTCCTTCTGGTCTTTATTCAGGCTTCGCCTTTCTTATAAGGTGAACTCTGGCCATCCTGTGTAATCCTGCAACCTGCTCCAATCACTTGACCATGCTTTCTTTTTTCCCAAATATTAGCTGGCTTTAATTTACTAAATAGTTTACTTATTAGTTGTTTATTGTCTGTGTTTCCCTGTTAGAGTATAAGCTTCATAAAGGTGGGATGTTGAGATGAGGGCATCTCTAAAAAGTGACGGAACACATAAGCTATCTTTAGCCCCTTTTATACCGACGGTCTCACTTTCCCCACTGGACTCTGTGTATTAGCTGCTGGAAAAATTTACTACAGTGTCTCTCTGAGAAATAATTTCCCACCTACAATATGTTGCTGGTTTGGGAAGACTATACCATAGACACTTCACTTTAACTGCCTTTAATTGGATGTCTGAGAAACAAAAAAGATGTTTTCAATAGTTTACATTCAATATTGTTTTGTATCGGTTTCCGGTATACAGCATGCTGGTTAGACAATCATGTACTTTATAATGTGTCCCCCCTGATATTCCCAGTACCCACCTGACACCATACACAGTTATTATAATGTTATTGACTGTATTCCTATGCTGTACTTTACATCCCCATGATTATTTTGTAACTGCCAATCTGTACTTTCAGTCCCTTCACCTTTTTCATCCTGTTCCCCAAGCCCACACCCCTCTGACAGCCATCAGTCTGCTTTCTGCATCTATGAGTCTGTTTCTGTTTTGTTCATTTATATCATTCTTAAGATTTCACATGTAAGTGAAATCATATGGCATTTGTCTCTCTCTGACTTATTTCACTTAGTATAATACCTTCCACGTCCATCCATGTTGTTACAAATGGTTAAGATTTCATTCCTTTTTATGGCCAAGTAATATTCCCCAATGGTCAATTCCTACTGACCTCTTAGTAGAGTGACTACACAACATTCTGATTTGCCTGGGATGATCTTGCTTTGTGTCTTACCCTTTCACTCTCAGAAGTGTCCCAGTTTGGACAATAACATAGGGTCACCTTACCTAGCAACAACATATTACAGAATTAATCACTCCTCTTGAAATACTTTCTCAGTTTGGTTTCCAGAGTGCCACATTTTCCTGATCTTCCTGCCGCCGTGCGGGCATTCCTCCTTTTCACTCCCCTTTGCGCTCCTGCCACACTAAACGCAGGTACGCCCTAGGACTCAGGCCTTGCTACTCTTCTCCGTCTGCGTTCACTCTTTTCCAGAGCCTGGACCTCTCCCCTGAATTCCCCTGCCTTCTCAGCATCTCCACTCGGATGTCTCAGAGGCATTTCAAACTTTGTACACTTAAACTTAAGTTCCTAATGCTCCCTCTGAAATCTGCTCTTCTTGTAGTCATTTCTCCTTCTTTGGACGTGACACCTTCATGCCTCTAGTTGCCTAGACTAAACACCTGAAGTCAGCCTACATTCTTCTTTCTCATACCTACGTCTGCGCTGTCACACCTGTTAGCCCCGCCTTCAGAATATACCCTGGACATGACAATTTCTCAGCACCTCCACTGCTTCCACTGGGGTCCGAGTCATGTCATCTCTCTCAGATTATTGCGGTCGCCTCCTATTGGACTCCCTGCCTCATAATAGCCTATTCTCCTCAAGGCAGCCAGAGTGATCCTTTAAAACCTGTTACTCCTCTGTTCAAAATCCTCTATCCTTATAGAGGATACCTACAATGTCCCTGTGCTCTAGACTCCTCTTGATTTTCTGACTTCATCTCTTACTACTTCCCAGCAACACGAGCTTCTTTTCTGTTTTTGGATCCTACTTCGGAGTTTTTGCTTTGGCTGTTTCCTCTGCCTGGAAGGCTCTTCCCCCAGGTATCGGTATGCTCTCTCCTAACTTCCTTCAGGTTTCGACTCAAATGTCCCCTTCCCCAGTCACCTTCCCTAACTTTTTTCTTTTTATTGCTTTTAAGAGAGAGGGGGAGGGAGAGAGAGCAACACTGATGCAAGAGAGAAGCATCGATTGGTTGCCTCCTGTACCCACCTGAACTGGGGATTGGTGCCCAGACTGGACATTGTACAAGTCTGGACCGGGGGTTGTATGCATCTGTGCCCAGGCTGGGAATCAACCCACAACCTAGGTATGTGCCTGGACCAGGAATCGAACCTGTAATGTTTCGGTTACAGCGTGACACTCCAACCACTGAGCCACACTGGCCGGGGCTTCCCTAACTTTCCATTCCCATTCCTGCTTTTTCTTTAACACTGCCCATGATCTACTGTACTTATACCTTTCACTTATATATCTGTTCATTTATATATTTGTCTTTGTTTATATATCTGCTTCCCCATTAGGATACAAGCTCCCTGGAGGCAGGGATGTTTGTCTGTTTTGCTCACAGCTGTACCTCCAACACAGAGCAGCACCTGACACAGCACGCACTCAATAAATATTTGTTGAATGAATGAAAAAAACACAGGGCCCATAATACCTCTTCCTCACAGATGAAATGAGATAAAGCATGGAAAGTTCATGGCTCACCATGTTGCTCAATAACTGTCAACTCCTTCCCTCCCCTCCCAGTTTTGGTATCAGCCATGCCCTCCCTCTCCCGCAGGGAGTGCCAGGTCGGAAGTAGGGTCGATGGCAGTAGCTGTCTCACGAATAACTGCTACAACCCCACCAGTACTCCCCCAGCCCGGGGCCAGGCTCAGCCCTGCTCCCAGACACTGATTTCTCTGGTTAGGCTTCACAGTGGCTGAGTGAGACATTCGGAAGCCCTGTCCTCAGACCCGATCTTTGTGTTAAGGGCCAGGGACTGTTGCTCCTCATATCCCAGCCTCGTGCACACACTCCATGGACACAACCCTCACCAATGGGCGATACGTTGGCTTAGTCTCACAGGTTTAAGCTGCAACACTGCACAACTGCTTCCCTAGCCCCCTTCCTCAGAGTTCCCTCCCAGGGCTCTTCTGGGCCCCTCCACGTTCGGTGTACAACCTGCCGAGGACTTTGGCCCCCTTGTTCCAGGGAAGCCAGAGTGCTCTGCCCGCCAGAGACTACTGCTGTCTCCACACACTGGGAAGGTCCTGGGAACCAGCCATTCTGGCCAGCTGCTTGTCTGCCAGCAATCCATTCCGGCCAAGGCTGCTTCATCTGGAGCGGCTTGAGTCCTGTCTCTACCTGCTTCTCACTGCAATTTCTCCTAACTTTAGGGACAGAAGCTGTTTCCTACAGATGAAATACAGCCAACTGGGGACAATTTCTGGTCCAGAGTTACTTCTTTCAGAATCCTTGCCCCTATCCTTAGATAACCAAGCCTGTTGGAGAAACCCACCCAAGTGCACAAACTGGAGCCACTGCAGATTCGTGGTTTCCCACTTGGCCTGCTCTGCTGCCTGGCAGTCTTCGGGTCACCCTAGTAAGCAGGCTCTTCCATTCTCCACAGTGGTAATACCATAGTGATATTAAAAACATGTCCTCTTTTCCAACTTCTTAGTACCCTGCTATCAAATGAAAGAACTGTCCCTCTTGAGATCAAAGGCCAATTCCTCCTCTCATCGCTCTTTCTTTAAAGTATATTTTATTGATTATGCTATTACAGTTATCCTATTTTTTTCTCCCTTTTATTCCCCTCCACCCTGCACCACCCCTCCCACCAGCATTCCCCCCTCTTAGTTCATGTCCATGGGTCATACGTATAAGTTCTTTGGCTTCTCCATTTCCTCTACTATTCTTAACCTCCCTGTCTATTTTCTACCTACCATTTATGCTACTCATTCCCTGTACCTTTTCCACCATGCTCTGCTCTCCCCCTCCTCGCTGCTAACCCGCCATGTGATCTCCATTTCTGTGATTCTCTTCCTGTTCTAGTTGTTTGCTTAGTTTGTTTTTGTTTCTTAGGTTCAGTTATTGATAGTTGTGAGTTTGTTGTGATTTTATTGTTCCTAGTTTTGATCTTCTTTTTCTTAGGTAAGTCCGTTTAACATTTCATGTAATAAGGGCTTGGTGATGATGAACTCCTTTAACTTGACCTTATCTGAGAAACACTTTATCTGCCCTTCCATTCTAAATGAAAATTTTGCTGGACAGAGTAATCTTGGATGTAGGTCCTTGCCTGTCATAATTTGAATACTTCTTTTCAGCCCCTTCTTGCCTGCAAGGTGTCTTTTGAGAAATCAGCTGATAGTCTGATGGGAACTCCTTTGCAGGTAACTGTCTCCTTTTCTCTTGCTGTTTTTACAATTCTCTCCTTATCTTTAATTTTGGGTAAGTGAATTATGATGTAACTTGGTGTGTTCTTCTTTGGGTTCAATTTCTTTGGGACTCTCTGAGCTTCCAGAACTTCCTAGAAGTCTGTTTCCTTCGCCAGACTGAGTAAGTTTTCTTTCATACTTTGTTCAAATAAGTTTCCATTTTTTGCTCTTCTCTTTCTGGCACCCCTATGATTTGGATGTTGGAATGTTTAAAGTTGTCCCAGAGGTTCCTAAGCCTCTCATTTTTTTGAATCCTTGTTTCTTCATTCTGTTCTAATTGAATGTTTATTTCTTCCTTCTGTTCCAAACCATTGATTTGAGTTCTGGTTTCCTTCCTGTCACTATTGGTTCCCTGTTTATTTTGCTTTATGTCACTTTAAATAGCCTTTACCTCTTCCTCTATTTTGTATCCCTACTCAATCATTTCTGTGAGCATCCCGATTATGAGTGTTTTGAACTCTGCATCTGATAGGTCAGGTATCCCCTTGTTGATTAGTTCTTTTTCTGGAGTTTTGATCTGTTCTTCCGTATTTCTTTGTCTTGGTGAACCTGTGATGTTGGAACAGGCGGAACCTTAGGTACTTGCCAGTGGGAGGCAACCCACATACTGCATCGTGGTGCTGTATGTGGGGGAGGGGCCTGAGAGGGAACAAAGCCTCTTGCTCCTAGGCTCTCAGCTGGCTTTCAGCCACTTCCTCTGCTACCCACAAGCAAATTGGGCCCATCTGGTGCTAATATCCAGGTGGGTGGGTTTGTGTACATTCTAGGACACTGTGGGTCTCTCCAGTGAACTCTCCTGTGAGGCTGGGAGTTTCTCCTGCTGCTGCAACCCCCAAAGATTTATACGGTCAGAGGTTTTGAGGTTTTATTTCCATGTGCTGGGTTGTGTGGTCTGCCTCACTCCCTAGTTGTTCCCCCTGGCTTATCCACATGTGAACGTGGGACCGTCCAGTCTGCCAGCCACCACCTTGCTGTGCGTCTTCTCTGCCCTGGATGACCATCTTCACATCTCCACCCCTCCAACCAGTCTGGATGAACTGTTTCTTCTTTAACTCCTTCATTGTCAGGCTTCCACACAGTTCAATTTTCAGGTAGACCTGATGTCTACCAGATTAGTAGCAAGATTCTGTTCTAGGCTTATCTTGGTCACTGTTTTTATGCATACTCTTTAGATAGGAATAGAATGGCTTAATCATCAAGTCTATGGAAGAGAAACAGCTTATTTCGGAAACCCAAGGAGAATCCAAAGAACTCCAAATAGGCGGCTGTATGGCCAGGCCTGGTTTTGGCCCATAAACTCTGTAACAGTCCTGAGTAGAAAGGGGAGGTTGACTCTGCAGCAGCATGCCGAGAACAGGCTTATGGCTGATGTGACATGACCATATGCCAAGAGACACATGACAAAGTCGTGTCTCTTGGGTGTCAGTCACTATGAGGAGCATCGAAAATGGAAAGGAGAGCTTATCCTGCTACCTGTTCTGCCTGGCAGGCCACCTCTGAGCAAGCATGAGCTCCCCTCTGGGTGCCTCCTAAAAGAACAGTAGTAAAGTGGAACTGACCCAGAGAAGAGAACTACCATGATAGGGAGGAGCCCTCAGGGCAGAGATGTCTGGCTAGAGAGGACTAGAGGGCACAGGATCAGCAGCTTCAAGTCTCCGAACACCGGACAGAGAAGACGTATTAGACTTGTTCCGTGTGGCTCACGCAGGTGGCACTACGCCCACAGGTGGAAGTTATGAAAAAGCAGATTTTGGCTTTTCTTAGTTAAAACTCTCCCATTACAGCATTATGCTGAGTGAAATAAGCCAGACAGTGGGAGACAAATACCATTTGATCTCACCTATAAGTGGAACCTAATTAACAAAACAAATAAGCAAGTAAAATACAACCACAGACATGGAAATAAAGAACAAACTGACAGTAACCAGAATGGATTTGGGGGATAACAGGGGAAAGTAGGGGAAGGGTCATCAAGGAACATGTCTCAAGGACTCATGGATAAAGCCAAAGGGGGGTAGGATTCAGGGTGGGAGGTGGGGATGGGTGGGGCAGGGAAAAGTAGGGGCAGGAAAATGGAGACGATTGTACTTGAACAATTTTTTTAATTACCAAAAAAAAAAAAAATCTCTCTAGTTACTGAGTATCTTGAAGTGGATGGCCTATTTCTGGAGGTTAAGAGCCTCTGGCTATTGGAAACGGGAGAAGGACTGGGTACTTTCCGTGATTCTAGACCTACCAAGCCCAGGAAACTGGCAGAAACCGTCTTTCCTTGTACCTCTCTGGGCTGAAGTAAGTTCTGAAGTGGCAGCAGGTCCAGCCTCCAGCCCAAGTTCTGTGGCCAAAGCTGCAAGTTCAGTGCTAGTGTCTAGGGATTTTCTTGGTAGGCTTGTCTACAGTTTAGATAACTTGTTTTCTCTCTTTAAAAGGAAAAACTTTAGAAAGGGAGGAGGTTGTGGGAGACTATTTCTATCTTGGGTGTCTATTCCAAAGTTCTGGTGTTTTGCCAGGATTTAAGTATGGAATATACAACACTGTTAAAAATAACCCCTCAATTGAACAGAAGGCGTGGGAGAGAGGGGATAGCCAGGCAATTCTGCTAGAGGGTGGGGGAGGTGGGTAAGGAGAGGAACCTGTACCCAGGGACCCTGGGAAGGGTTTTATTCCAGAAGAGTTATGCAGACTCAGAGGGTTTAAGGACCAGGGAAATACTGTCCCTAATGGCTCCTTTCCAGGGAACTGCCCAGTAAGTGCCCTTTCTGGGCACATCTAGGTTATAAACAAGCTGCCAGTTTTAAAGGGTTCTCCCAGGATCAAGTCTGCTATTTTTCAGTCCTGACTGCCAGCCTGTGGACAAAGGTCAGAGAAAGAGGACAAAGAATAGAAGCCGAAAAAGGTTAATAATGTCAAAAGCCACGAAAAGGTCAGACATAGATGCCAGAAAAAGTTCTACTGGATTCAGCTATCGGGAGGGTCTTGTGATTCGTGTGTGAAGGCTTCCAGACAGCTCCTTCTATAACCTTCAGCATACACGGATTACCTTACATGTAATTGTTCCATAACTTACTCTTGAAAAATTAAGACTAAATTGTGGGGTCATGTCAGTAAATATGATCTGATATCATCATTTTTTATGACTACATATTATTTCATCACTTGGCCATGCAATACTTACTTAATCATTCTCAACTAACAGACATTTATGTTGCTTCCAATTTTTTGCTATTATAAACATGCTTCAACAAGCATCATATTACAATAACTTGCGTGCACAGATACAATTATTTCCTTATGTGAAATATTTAGAAGTGGAATTGTTGAAATGGAATCCACATTTTATACTTTATTACATGTTGCCTACATTGCCTTGCAGGATTTTGAAGAGAATAACACTATTCTCATGATTTCCTCCAATCTCTCCGGCCATTCCTTCCCATTCTCCTTCTCTATTTTTCCCTCTCGTGAGTCCCTTATGAGTTGGTATTACCAGAGTTATGTACTTCAGTTTTCTTCTTCTCCCTCCAAAAATGATAACCTCAAATGCCTCCAGGAGCCAAGAAGACACTATAAATATGTTAACTGGGCCAGATGTAAGACAATAAAAAGTGGCAGAGTTATAGCAAACTAGAGTGGACGCAGTGCATGAAAGCATTCACATTATCTGAGAACATGTGCCAGCCACACGAAGCATGTCTACAGACAGGTTTAGCCTATAAGCTGCCAGTTAGGGACCCAGTCTACACGCCTTCCCTACACGACCTCACCCACTGGGGGAAGGAGCGGGAAGGAAGTTTAGCTAAATTTCCCCCACTGGGGGAAGGAGTGGGAAGGAAGTTTAGCTAAACAGATTTCAAATTGAGAAGTCTGGTGATAAAGAGGGGAAATACAACAAACTAGGCCAATATCAAGAAAAAAATTCTTTCACTGTGACAGAGACATGAGGAAACCGTCAGGGAACTGCATAACGACGTATTTTTATGAATATTATTCATAGCAGTGATGTTTATAGCAGGAAGAAATTGGAAGAGAGAACTAAAAAGGCTCTACTGCTCACATTTCTATTGGATGGTCCATAGGACTTCACGTGAACTTCCCCAAATGAATTCCACAGTTGCCCCCAAACCTGCTGTCCCCTCTGTGTCCGCTCGGTTAGGAAGTGGTGCCGCCACCCCCTGAGCTGGCTGCGGAGACAGGATCTGTTTTCACTCCTCCCTACCCCAGCCACCAACTGTCCTTCTTCCTTCCCTAATGTCTCACCAGCTGCTCCTTGTCTGACCACTGCCCCCGGCACCTCCCTCCCCAGTGTGACCTCCTCTAATCCTCCCCTTCCACCTCGAGTAATGGCCTTTCTGAAATTTCTAAACCATGACCCTGATGCTGTCCCTCTCTTGCTGCCTCAAAACCTCTGACCTCATAATAAAGAGCTTTTATGATAATAAATAGTCATGGGATATAAAGCAGTGTGGGGAATATAGTCAATAATGTTGTAATGACTATGTGCAGTGCCAGGTGCATACTAAAACTTCCTGGGGCCAAGCGCAGGGGGGCCCGGGCTGGTGTGACTCGGGTGGGCACTGTCAAAGGTCACCGGTTCAATTCCCTGTCAGGGCACATGCCTGGGTTGTGGGCCAGGTGCCCTGGTGGGAGCATGTGAGAGGCAGTCCCTCGTTGTTTCTCTCCCTCTTTCTCCCTTCCTCTCCCCTCTCTAAAAATAAATAAATAAAATCTTAAAACAACAACAACAACAAAAACTTAACGAGGGGAGAATCACTTTCTAAATTGCGTAAATGTCTAACCATTGCATTACACACCTGAAACTAATATACAATAATACTGAATGCCAACTTTAACTGAAAATAAAACAGCAGACTCCTCGGCACGGCCCGCGGGGCCTCTCCCCAGCCCAGGGCCTGCACTCTGCACAGCCCCGACTACCTGCCAGTCTGCGACCCGCCTCCTCCTCCGGTTTCCAGCTGTCCCGCCCCAGTCAGCACAGGTGGCGCCCCCTCCAGGAGCCTTTCCCGCGTGTTCGGTTTGGTTAGGGTGAGCACGCCCCGCTGGCATGCTCTGTCGCTGCAGTCACTACACTGTTCTGTTCCGTCTGTCTTTCCAATTCCCTCAGCTCCTGGGGGCCACCAGCTGTTACTTATCATAGCCCCCCTCAAGCTCTTCACAGGCTTGGCAGAGTGGGAGTGTACAGGGAGTGGGGAGGGGCACAATCTAACTTGGGTCCCTGGGGGGTCAGAAGTGGGGCAAGCAGTCACCATGGACCAGGTCTAAACGGGGATCTGTGAGGCCTGGTTCTGGCCACCCCCAGGGGTGGAAGAGGTGGGAAGTGCTCTCCCATGCCCGGGGGCACTCTCTGCCCCACGGGAAGCTCTGCAGGGGGCACAGGGATTAAGATTACTGCTGCGTAGACAGGCTCCATTCTAGGGGGTGGGTGCTGGCTTAATGATGAAGCCATGATTTCCCCAAGCCATTCTTTATTCTTTATGGCCTCTTCACCCTTCATCTGAAGCTTTTCGTGACTTGTGCGGAAGAAATGCCATCAACAGCCTTTTGTTTAGGCCTGACGGGAGAACATGCCAAGAAGTCTTTCTCAGAGTCCTTTCAGATGTCATTTCTGTCTCTCTGTAACCCTGCTCCCTGAGAGCCACTCACGAGTGTTTCAGAGGTTCCAAAGCTGTCACCCTCTCGCAGCCCGTGGACTACCGTGCAGCACTCACTCCGCCATGAGGTGTGCTGCTGCCACACCAGGGCCCGTGTGGGGACTCGGTCAAGTCTCTCACTTTTCAACCTGGCCGGAACGTCACTACAAGCCTGAGGTACGACTTCGACTTGTGTCCCCTAAATGGTGATCTGGCACTATGCCTGCATTTTTCAAAACCATTTCCCCAGCGTCCAGCACAGGCATTCAATAAAAATGTGCTGAACAAGAACAGAGATATACAACTCCCAATTATTTGAACTAACTGAAGGAGCACACCAAGGTAAATGTTCTAAGAGAAAAATCATCTAGAATTAGTATCTTCTTAGAATCATTTGGGCTCTATCCACTGTTGATGCTGGCGGTGTGGCTGCTGGGAAGGAGCCCGGAGAGCTGGGCCGAGCAGCGCAGAGGCCTGGATGCAGCACGAGATGGTCAGCAGGACGCCCACTCTCGTTTCCCTCAGAGCCACAGCCAGCTGTGACAACTATGCTTACAGGACAGACCAGGGTCAGGGAGAGAGGAGCTGTCCCCGGTTCATTCTAAGTGACACAGGGTGAATTAAAGGTGAAAACCAGACAAGGCTTAGTGGAGGACCCAGGAGGGAACTTCCACGCTATGTGTGAAGTGCTACAAACTGAGATGCACAAAGAACTGTGGGAGCCCCACGTCTAACTCTGCTGGGGACCCAGGCACGGGCCTCACTGAGGCAGTGGCATCTGAGTTGGAGTCTGAAAGGTGGCGGTCATGAGGAGGAGCACTCCAGGCAGCGCACCCACGTGGTGCCCACAGAGGTGGTGCATGCAGGCCTGGTCCAGGCCCCTTCTGAAGGGAAGCTGCCACAAGCAGCTCTTTGATCAGAGATTGCCATGCTTTTTGCAGGCGATGCTGGAGGAGCCTATTAAAGGAACGGCAGTGGTCCTATAGGCAGAGAACTGGGAGGTGAGCACTGCAGGCTGGAGGAACAGCATCTGCGCGGCACAAAGGTGTGGGAGACTGTGGTTTGCAGGGCAAGGCCATCCAGAGGTTGGGGTGCCAGGACGCTGAATCAGATCCCTGGTGCTCTGACAGCTGTCAGAAGGTCAGAAGCCTGTTTTACTAAATTACAAGTTATCGGTTGCATCCTGTGTGGCTGGGATTTTCTAAAGTCACACTTCCCGATATGAGGAGGCATTCCTGTATCAACAAACGCCAATCACCGGGGTTGGTATGCACAGCCAGCACAAGTCCCGACGGCTCCCATTCACACACATACCAGAAGGTCTTGGTAAGAGTCAAGGCCATCAGGGTGGGAGGAGGCAGAGCCGAGACAACGATCACTGCTACTGCCTGTGCACTTGCTATAGGTCAGTGCCAGGCCCCGGGCCTCAGGGACATCAGCCTGTGGAACCCTCATAACTGCCCATGAAGCAGGGACTGTCACTCCCACCGTGCAGATGAAGAAGCTGGAGCAGGCCCCGGACTAAGGAATTTGTCCAAAGTCACTTGGCTAGCTAAGTGGCAAAGCTGGGATCAAATGCAGGCTTGTTTGCTCTAAAACCCAAGCTCTTTTCATCTGCCCAGACTGAGGAAGGGGAGTCCCCAGCCCCATCCAATCTTTGCTAGGACAGCAGGGATGAGATGCTGTGACCCTGGCATGGGCACTGGTGAGGCCCCAACCTCCAGGATCACTGACCCAGTAGTGGAGTCAGGTGGCAGATTCAGCCCCTCCCCACTTCCCCTGACCAATTTCACCCCTGCACCAAGTGATGAGCGGGGTTGGGCCACTTCTGCCCTAGCTACCAAGCTCTCTACTTCCTGAAATCCATGTCAGACCTCAGAGGAGGGCTGAGACATAGCCAGTAATTAGGCCTTTGTCACCTGCTTCCTGCTCTACAGTCTCGGCATCCAACTCCCAAGCCCTTCCTGCAAGGGGCTCAGGGCTGGGTAATGATGAGGACTGCATCTCATAGAGGTCAGCCCCGGGGACGGCTGAGAATGGCTGGCCCTTTCTTCCTCCTCCATCACAGGGGATCCCTGGGTGAGCACCGAAACCTTACGGAACCTGCACCCGTGTGCAGCTGCGCCTGTGCTGACATCTCTCCTCGGCCAGACTGCAGCCCTGGAAGGAACCCTTTGTTTCCTCCCAATAATCTGAATGGCAGCAAAGGAATGCCCCTCTGTGAGGGTCAGCGGCTTAGTCGGAGCCCTCTGGAGACAGTGCTGGGCCAAGGCCCAAGCCTCCTGACCAGGTGAGTAGTCTTGCCTCTCAGCTGCCAGCCCCAGCAGGTGGTTAGCTGTGTGTGCTGCCCTGATGCCTGCCTCTGGTACTGCTCTGCATCCCGCCTCCAGAATGCTAGGCCGTTGTAGCACTGGCTACACCCAAGGTAGCTGCTGACTGTATATTGAAAAGGACACTGCCTTTCAGGAAGGACTCCTTCCTTCGGGAGAACCACATGGACTCATGAAATGTAATCACACCCTTGGTCATTCTCACTGTACCCTCCCCCTCAGGTGTAGGGGAGAAGGAGAGACAAGCCCGACATGGGAGGAAGGCCCTGGATATGCCCTGGATACCTGTGCATGCAACAACCTCTGAGAAGAAAAACACACAGGTGAACAGGCAGCAGCTTAGGGTACAAGAGGTCCCAAGGGCAAACACCGAGCTGAACAAAGTCCTGCCCTTGATCCCTCTTGCTTGTCCTGAGTGTGGGCAGGAGGGTGGATGGAGGAGATGGGGAGTGAGGTGGACACAGCACTTTACCTGGCTAGAACACTGCTGATCCCACTCGCCCTGATGTGTGGAAGCAAGGTGAGTGGGCATAGCAGTCACAGATCCATCTCTAATCAGGCCCACAGAGCTGCTTCTGAGCCCAGGTCCCATGTATATGCCTTGGCCCATTTGGGGGTCTTGCTCCATTGTGGGGCATGCTCCTTGGGGTATGCTCTGCAGCTGGCCTCTGGCCTAGACACTCTTACTCGAGGGGCTGAGTGAAAGAGTACAAGGTGTCCTTTGGTTTTTTCCAACCGCCGGTTTCCGAACTGTGTTCTCAAGTTGTCCTGATACGGGAAACTTCCCCGTACTAAGCCTGTGGGGGGAAACACTGGGAGAATGGGTCGATCCCAACACGAGAGGCACAGGGATGTCACCAGCCAGCTGTCAACAGGCCTGCCTTTGTGATACTGCTGGTTGTCAGGCTTGCATTTTCCCCATCAGGTCTCCCAAGGTCAGGGGACACGTTACCCATTCCTCTCCAGATCACCCTGGACAATCTCATCTATCCTCGGAGGTTTCTGCAAGGATTATCTCCAGGTTTTTACCCCTGTAGCCCAGAGCACTCTCCTGAAAGACTCGCTGAACTCGGGCTCCCTACATGGGGGTGTGGCTTCCCTCTGGCTGCTTCACTTGCCCAGGAGTAATGCCTGATCCCACGCACAGAAGGAGAGCGGAGAGTAGAAAGCTCAGATGACCGGAGGTGGGCATGGACTGGTGTCCTGCCAGCACCTGGGAGAGGAGGGGCTACGGCCCTGCTTCTCCCCTCTAGCTCTGGTTATTTGTGTGGGGAGGTACCCTATATGCAGCTGTGATCCCCCACCCCACCCCCTGGGTGCAGACTGAGTAGGGAGAGCAGGGCCAAGTCCCCCAATGCCAGCATCCTCCTATCTGCAGCACCCCTGCCTCAGCCTGGACTGTGCGGCAGAGCTCAGACTGCCCCCCCCCCCCCCCCCCAGGAGCCTGTGCAGGGCGGTTCCTGGCCTGCAGCCTGGAGCAGGCTGGGAGCAGGGCCAGGCTCACGTTCCCTGCTTTCCTCAGCCCCTGCTCTTCCCCAGCAGCAGAGCTCCCCACGTGGGGATCTTGTACCTGAACCAAGAAAAGCAAAGCTGCTAACTTGACAAGATCAATCTTCAAACACTGCAGGAATGCAGCTGGCCTGCGTGCTCTCCCCAGAGACTTCGCTCTACGCTACTCCCCACAAAGCCGAGCTGGGTCTATGAGCCAAGAAGCCGCTCTCCACCAGACAGACTGACCTTGCTACAGAAGCCCCATCCTCCCGGGCGCAGCTCAGGTACCACCTGCACCACGAAGTCCCCCTGATCAACCTATTATCCCCTCTTCCTGCATAAAGGCCTCCTCTGTCCTCAGCTCTTCTGGAGCCCAGATGCCTGGGCATGAGTTTGTGTCCAGGCACTGCCTCCCTGAACCCCGTGTTCAGCTGCTGGTGAGGCGAGGGAGGTGCGGAGAGGCGAAGCCACCCAAAGCCTGTGTGCTTATCACTACAGTCCAATGCTTATCAAACCTCAGTGAAGAGGGACCAGTTTGTTTTGCTTTTTTAATTTCAATTCTATCACAGAGTGATACTCTCATAAAGTATAACAGAAAATGAATCACTAGAAAAATTAAAACACACACTGCTCCATTTTTTAGTTATTAGGGTCAAATGACATAAACTTACTCTGTCCAGTTGCTATAGACATTCCTAAAACTTTATTCTCAGTTTCTCAAAAATGTTGTTGCAGACCAGCTCACATCACTTTTGATTCCATTGCATACAACAGGTTCCCAACTGACAGGTGTCCTGCAGGGACTTGCCTGGCACTCTCCTTCAAGAGGAGTTAGAGAGAGGATGAAGCAGAGCTCCTCGGGTCCTGAACTGGGGCAGCAGAAAAGACGCTCTGACACCATCAGGAGCAGTTAGCAGACTGAGGCCTAACATTTCACCTGCAGTGGATAAATTTATAACCAGGGAAAGCCCAGCAGGTTGGTCTGCAATATTCACCTGTGCAAAAAAGTGTGGGTCTCTAGTCAACTAGGGAGAGTTTTTCCCCAAAGAAAACATGACTTCTGGCATCTCCTGCAGACCCACCTGTGAGGACTGGGATGCAGAGAAAAGGAAAACGGGTGTATAACTATCAATCAGGCAGTGTGGCACTGAATTCCTTGAATGGGGGGTGAGGCAGAAGAGGTAGGCTGAGACAAGAAGTGAAATTAAAAGCAGAACATGGATCAGCTCCCAGAGGAGGTCAGAACAACTGACACTGAGGAACACATGAAAAACACCTGATGGCAGCGAAATCAAGAGGACCCAGATGGCAGTTCCTCCAGTATCAAGCTCAAGTGCAGGCGAGGACAGGCACTTAGTCTGCCTGGCCCGTGCAGGGCTGTCGGCCCTTGAACACTCTGCTGAAAGGAGCTCTCTGCTCTCCCTGGGAAGGCCCTGTGCCGAGGGCTTTCACTGAGCAGAGTGCCCACTAAAAATACTTAAGATATTCTCCCCTTGCCAGGTGCCTCAGTTGGTTAGGGCATCTTCCCATACACCAAAAGGCTGTGGGTTCGATCCCTGGTCAGGGCACACAGCTAGGTTGTGGGTTCAGTGCCCAGTTGGGAAGTGCACAGGAGGCGACCGATCGCTGTTTCCCTCTCACACTGATGTTTCTCTCTCTCTCAAAATCAATAAGCGTATCGTCAGGTGAGGATTAAAGAAAATTCTCTAAGCAAAAGGAACCTGCATTCCCCTACAGGCTCATGGGTCACAGCCACGACTCAGCACATAAGGTGGGACCAGTGGGTTTGATCCCTGGCTCTGCGCTACTGGGACCTTGGGTAACGTCCGGCTTTCTCATTTGTAAAGTGGGCATAACAACACTTACTCCACAGGGCTGTTGAAAAGACCAGATGAGACAATGACTCTCCGGTGTTTAGCACAGTGGCTGGCACACGGGAAGTACTCTGTAAACCTGTGCAACGTTTTATCAACACAGGCTGTCTGTGTCTCCCACTGAAATGTAGGCTCTTTGAGGGGAGAGATTTTAGGTATCTTATGCGATGCTTAAGCATATAGCCCGAAAAAGTTGTCTGGCACATACAGGTGAATAAATGACAGGGTGGATGTTATTGTCAGGTCTGCAGGAGAGTGGAGCTGCTACAGCAACTTAAAGGATGGGAGAAACTTGAATAGGATTAAATAGTGATATGAAGGAGTCGGTGAGGAGAATGAAGACCGGGGTTCCTGGGTCTTCGGGCCCGACATCCAGGAGAGGTTGGAGAATCAGGGCACAGGGAAGGGACCGATCTCAGAACAGGGGTATTGTAGGGGGTGGTGGCAGGACTCAATGACGAATCAGACATTCTCTTGTGAAAGGAAGGAGAAAGAGTGACTCCTAGATTTTTGGCTCAGGTGACAGAGTGGACAGTAGTATCATTCACTGACACAGGCACTGTGGACTGATTTGATTTACTGGAAATTCAGTGAACTGGATACGCCAGTTCTGACGTGTCTGAGAGCTGCCCACGTGGAGCTGTCCAGCAGGACACCAGTGTCTGGGTGTAGGATCAGCGCAGACTGGGGAGTCATCAGCACAAGTGTGTTGGCTGGAGCAGTGGAGTGAGGAGAGGGCCGTACACAGCCCCTGCCCGACATCAACAGGTAAGGGTGGGCACAGAGAAAGGAGAGTGGCTGCGAAAGAGACAGAAGGAACGATCAGAGAAGTGGGAGGAGAACCGAAAGGGAGACCAAAGAATTTGTGAGGAGAGTTCCAAATGTTCAAAATGGAGGAAGAGATCATTACTGCCAAATGCTTCAGAGATGTCAAAAAAAGAGAAGGTCTACCCACCGGACTTGTCGGTTGGTCCTTTCTGGTGATCTGGACTTGAGCATTGCAGGGAGGGGAGGGTGGAAGAGCACTACTAAGAGTTAGAGGGATGTGAGGAAGCAGAGAACATAATTATAACGAATCTCCCGCACACTCATGGGAGACTTAATTTGCTCCCAGTATGGAAGGACAATAATTCCGCAGAAGTGGATGTTACACTGTTCTCCTCCATAATTTATGGTAGGGGACAAAGCCTAGCAAGGACGCCTTTTAACCTTACTGCCCCTCCTGCTGCTGTAGTGATAAAAGTCCCAGGAGCCTTCTCTGGAATGACAGAGAAGGAGGGGCTTTGGAATGTGGGGACAGCAGACACCCAGCTACCCTGGCCAGGAGCCCACAAGCTCTCAGAACCCCCAGGGCAGTGCAACAGGCCTCCTGTACCTTCTCACGCAAGGGTCCTAACACAGGCAGCTGGGGCTCTGTCAATGCTCCATCCAGACTTGCTGCCTCAGAGGGCTCAGTAAGGTTTCAAAGGCCATCCTTGCACTCTGGGAATTCATCTGATTTGGACCATGGTGATGATTTCTTAACAGTGAGACTCACAGACACACACAATCAAAGATAAACACCATGTTCCGTGGCCTTCCTAAAGCAGTGTCTCAGGAGAAGTGAGGTTTTCCTTTGCAGAGCTGGACAAGAGGGCCATTTCTGAACCCATACCTCATTAGCTTCCACCAGGCATCTGACAGCCCTCTGCACTTTGGCTGCTAGCCAGCCTGTCCATGAAACAGCAGCTGTGAGAGGAAAGAGTACAGCATGTGGGGTCTGCAGTTCAAGTGCTCGGGTTCAAAGCTTGGCTTCACCACTTCCTGTGCGACTTCAGGCAAACTGACTTCTCTACACCTCCATTTCCTCATACTTAAAACTGGATTAATAACAACACCTATCTCATATGATTGTTGGAAGGGTTAAAACAGAAAAAAAATTAGAAAAAGGCCTGAGCACAGGCCCTGACACCTCAGCATGTGCCAGCCATCCCGGGCGCTGCAGCTGCTGTTGCTCTGCAGTGTGGCTGAGGCCTGGGTTTGGGTCCTGCTTTCTGCTCCGGATGTTTGCCGCAGGCCTGTTATCCTGCAGATGCCACCCTTGTTCCCAGTGCTGAGCGGCTCCACTGGCCGCCACCTAAAAGACCTGGTGCTCAGTCTTTCAACAAAGCGCAAAGAGCCCCTCGAACACATGCAGCAAAGCACTGCCTGGAAAATGGTGCGTGTCAATTACGGTTTTATGAGTTACACTTTTTTTCTTGAAACCTACAGTTTGAATGTTTCCCATTCCCTATTCTGGGATCTTTATTTCTTCCTGAAAAACTTACCTGATTATAATAAAAGTCATTGAGGAAGTGAGAATTCTCCTAGTGTCTAACAATTTTGCTTGAATGATCTAACATTTTTTGCCCCAAGATGTATCATCTCATTCCATCCTCTTGACCAATGAGTTAAGTAACACTCAGGCTTTCCCACGATCGATCACACAGCCTGTTCAGTGAGAAAGCCCTGAGAACTTCTGTCTCCAAACTCATCTTTCCAATCGATTGTACATTGGTAGGTGTTGAAATAATTATTTTTCTTTAGTAAGTCTCTCCACTGAAAGAGTATCTTTTTTTAAAATTTTATTTATTTATCTTTAGAGGGGAAGGGAAGGAGAGAGGGAGAGACATATCAATGTATGGTTGCTTCTCGTGCGTCCCCTGCTGGGAACTGACCCCTGCTGGGCACTGGCTTGCAACCCAGGCATGTGCCCTGATGGGGAATCGAACTGCGATATTTTAGTTTGCAGGCCCGTGCTCAATCCACTGAGCTACACCAGCCAGGGCTTGAAAGAGTGTCTTGTCAACATTTCTCACACTCTTAGACTTTCAACTTCCTGAGGGCAGATATTAATATCCATTCATAAAGCAAACAGTAAGAGCCTACTATCTGCTAAAGGCTCTGCTAAGTGTTGGCAGCCATGAACAAGACCATGTCTCTCTGCTAACAAGTGTAGAGCCTACTATGGTAGAAGAAACATCAACAAATGACAAATACAGTGACAGAGCCATGTGTGTGGCACTGCAGTACAGGACGAGGAAAGATAACTGCGTGTCTGCAGAGGGTGGAGGTCAGGGAAGACGTTTCCATTCTAGGGACCAACGGATGAAAGACCCCAGTCTGCTGTTTAGAGTAGAGCAGATCCTCAGTAAATCTGAGTTCCTTTGGATCTTGGCTCCGTCTCTCTCACTAGAAGAAGACGCATCCCGGCAGGCAAGTTCCAAGGAGAAGGAGGGAAGGAGGGTTTCCCAGCAGACGGCACACATGTGTGAGGAGAGCAGGCTGGCTTCCCAGAGAAGCAGGACTCTGCGGCCTGGACGGGCGGCACATCAGTGGCCCTTTACCACTGCCCAACCCGCTACCTGTGTGTGGGCGTGGGAGCCAGTGACTGAGTGAGCACAAAGAGCAGTGAGGCTCAGGATCGGAGTGAGAATATGCTTCACGTAGCACTTGGTAATTAAAAAAAGAAAGATTTAGTAGTTTGTTTTTATTAGATTGTGTCGAAACTAACATACCAAGGGCTACATGAAGACCTTTTGTATCAAAATACTGTTGCTATAAAAATCAAAATTCTGAATATACTTAATTTTTTAATTAAAAGAAGATTGTATTTATGTATTTTTATTTTTTTAATTTTTAAAAAAGATTTTATTTATTTATCTTTAGAGGAGAAGGGAAGGAGAGAGGAAGAGAAATATCAATGCATGGTTGCCTCTCGTGTGTCCCCTGCTGGGAACTGGCCTGCAACCCAGGCATGTGCCCTGACTGGGAATCAAACTGGTGGCCCTTTGGTTTGTAGGCTAATGCTCAATCCACTGAGCCACATCAACCAGGGCTAAATATACTTAAATATTTTTATTAAAATATTAAGAAATAATAGCTACCCAAAGGAAAAGAAACCCGGATCTCAACACCAGAGATCACTCCTAACACCAAAAACAAAACAATAAAAAGCCCAGATGTATTAATAATTCAAATATAATTAATAAAGCTAAAAATGAGCCCTGGCTGGTGTGGCTCAGTGGACTGAGCACTGACCTGCGAACCAAAGGGTTGATAGTTTGATTCCCAGTCGGGGTACATGCTTGGGTTGTGGATCAGGTCCCCAGTAGGGGGCAGTCAAGAGGCAACCACACATTGATGTTTCTCTCCCTTTCCTTCTCTAAAAATAAATAAAATCTTAAAAAAAAAAAGCTAAAAACATACTGGAAGGAAACATAGAGGAAGGCACCTTTACAAACTGCTATAAGTGGATGTAAATTCAAAAACTACGACAGCAGGTAATTTGCCAATAACTTTCAAAATTACTTTTGATCCAGAAGTATCACTTTATTCCAGATATGTAATCTCATGTGTGTGGGAAACACTGTACAAAAAAGGTTATTCATGAATTAATACTTCAGTTGTAAAGATCAGCAACTGCCAAAACGCCCATGGCCGGGACCTGGTGAACCACCATGCATCTTTACGACGGGCGCTGCGTAAGAAAGGACAGGGACTTCTGTTTCCAGCCATGACGGCGTAACAGGAATGGGATTTGCCCTCCGAAGACAAGTCGGAATACAGAACTGAGACAAGTCAAAATAATTCTCGGACCAGTGGGAAGATGGGGAACCAAACACGGTCCAGTGGTCTTTCCGAGCTGAGAAGACAGATCAAAGTCTAGAGCGGCCCGGGAGGCTGAATCTGTGGAGAGACTGCCATGGAGGACAGGGCTGCACAGAAGGCTCCAGAGATCTGCAAAAGGGTCCCCTCAGATCTCTGGCCAAGCAACGATCAGCACATTCATGAGAAGAAACTCTGAGGCTGACGAAAGACCACCAGGAAGCAACAGATCAGACAATTCCTGGTGTTCACAAGGGCTGGGAGTTGTTTGCACTCAGACAAACTGGAGTGGAAATAAGTCAGCTAGAATGGAAATACCTCACAAGGCACAAGGGTCCCACGTTGGTAATGGAGATAAATTGCCACAGACGAAGAGTCGTTCAAGACACGCACTGACAATGGGAAAAGCAAGCCTGGAAAGGACATGATTGATTTCAAGGAACTTAACTAAATGTCCAAGGAAAACTCCCACAGTTTACAACAAAGGGATACAACAAAATGTAGCACAGAAAAATGTAAAATTTGTGTTGCCTGGAATCAATAAGAAGAATCAGAAAAATATAGGCCAAAAATGAGAAAAATCAATCAATAGAAACCATCCCAGAAATGACAGAGATGATGGAATTAGCAGCTATTATAAATATATTCCATATGTTCAAGAAGGTAGAAGAACGTAGGCGCATAATAAGGAATGAAATGGAAGATATGAAAAGAACTAAATGGAACTATAGTATCTGAAATAAAAATACACCATGGAATAAACAACTGGTTAGACACCACAAAAGAAAAGTCAGTGGACGTGAAAACACAGGAACGCCAACTCTCCAAAAGGAAGCATGGAGAGAAACAAGATCGGAACAAGCACCAACAACAAAACCGCCCCAATGGCCTGTGGGACTCGTGGTGTATAACACACGTAACTGGAAGCCTGGGAAGGAAGGTAGGACAGAAAAAAACATTTGGAAAAATAAAGACAAAACCCATTCAAATTGGATTTAAAAAAATAAACTATGAACCCACAGATCCAAGAAGATACATAAACCCAAGCCAAATAAGAATAACAAAAACCACAACAAGATCATCATAATCAAATTGCTGAAAAATAGTGATAAGAAAAAAAATCTCAAAAAGCAGCCCAAGGAAAATAGAATTGTTACATACAAAGTACAAAGACGTCACTAGGAACTACGCAAGCCAAACGAAAATGCAGTTACAGCCACGTGGCGTACGACACTCTGGTCAGTGAAGGGTGAGAGCACAAACGACAGTGGTCCTGTGAGAGAACAGGGACCCTTACTGCCCGGGGACGTCACAGCCTCCGTCCCGTAGCAGCAGAGCCCCTTACTCACCCGTCTGTGGGATGCCCGCGTAAACACACCTACCGTGCCGCGGGTCACATGAAACTACAGCACGCACCATTAATACATATTGATAACGATAACAGAGGACTACGTTACTGGTTTATTACTACGTTATTGGTAAATACTACATTAATGTAGTATTTACTACATTTTTATTGTTATTTTACAGTGTAGTCTTTGTACTTACACAAAAAAAGTTATCAGGGAAAAAACATTTTCTATAAAACAGTACACCATGTTAAGCCAGCAGCAGCCCTCTATTCACCTCAAGTTTGCTGCCATCTCTCGACCGTATCATTTTCTCTGGTGCTTATTTAATCTCGTGTTGTTTTGTGCAGTACATGCCGTTCAGGTTTGTAGCCTGGGAGCAACAGGCTATGCCATCCGGCCTCGGTGTACAGAGGCCGTACCACCTAGGTCTGTGTAAGGGCGCTCTGTGGTGTTCACACAGGACAAAATTGCCTAGCGGCTCACTTCTCAGAATGGATCCCCCTTGTTAAGTGACACATGACTGTATATCTTTAAAGTACTGTTTGTGTGCATGGGAAATTGTCAGCTAAAAAAAAAAGCCTTTAAAAACTAAAGGTGGGGTAAAGATGTTATCAGACAATCCAAACCTTTAAGGCTTCAGTGCCATCAGATTTGCCTTGTCAGAAAAGGTAAAAATGAGTTCTTCAGGTGGAAGAAAAAGGACACCATCTGGAAATCTGTCTCTACACAAAGGAAAGATGATCAATAGTAAAAATAAGTGTGTGAGTAACTATAATGGACTTTTATCCCTAATTTAAAAATTTTTAAACGTCTGACTGTGGTAACAAACACAACATAAAACATTTACCACCTTAACTGTTTGAGGTGTACAGTTCAGTGTGTCGAGCACATGTGCATCGCTAAGCAACCTGTCCTGGGACTGTTTCCATCTCACCAAACTGGAATCTGAGTCCATTAAACAGCAGCTCCCGGGTCCCCCAGCCCAGCCCCCACAACCGCCATTCTCCTTTCTGCCTCTACAGATCTGAGTGCTCCAGTACCTCATGTAAGTGGAATCAAACAATATTTGTCTGTCTATGACTGGCTTATTCTACTTAGCATAATATCCTGAAGTTTCATATGTATTGTATCATGTGTCAGAATTTCCTTTTTTTGGGGGGAAGTAAATCATATTGTTGCATATACAGACCACACTTTGTTTACCCTTTCATTTGGTGATGCACCCTTGGCTTGTCCCAGCTGTTGTGAACGATGCTGCTATGAACACAGGTGTGCAGATGCCTCTTGGAGACCCTGCTTTCATTTCTTTAGGGTCTGTGCCCAGACATGGAATTGAAGGATCATGTAATAATTCTACTTACAAGGTTTTGAAATTGAAAGTTTCAAATTACTGTTTTCCATAGTGGCTGCACTGTTTAACCTCCTCGCCAACAGTGCACGAGGGCTCCAATATTTCCACATCTTCATCTACACTTATTATTTTCTACTTTTTAAAAATAGCAGCCATTCTAATGGGAGTGATGTGGCATCTCACTGTGGTTTTGACTGGCATTTCCCTAATGACTAATGATGTTGAACATCTTTTCATGTGCTTGTTTGGCCATTCATACATCTTTTTTGGTGACATGCCTACTCAAGTCCTTGGCCCACTCCTGTTGTTGTTCAGTGGGAGTCCTTTACTTGTCCTGCCACCAACCCCACATCAGATACATGATTTGAGAATGTCCTCTCCCGTTCCACAGGTTGTCTGTTCCCCTCATTTTAAAATCATTTAAAAATAATTAACCATTTAAAAAAATAAGTAAGAGCAATATTCTGTGGGCTTATAATATATATAGATATAAAATGTATGACAAAAATAGCACATGATGGGAGGGGGAATGAAATATATTCTGTATGGTTCTTAAGCTCTAAGTGAAGTCCCAAAATATTATTCAAAAATAGATTATAAATTAAAGATGTACATTGTAAACTCTAGAACAATCATGAAAAACATAAAACAAAAAAGATATTGCTTTTAAACCAATAGTGGAGGTAAAATGAAAACACCAAACACATTCAGTTCATCCAAAAGGACTCAGGAAAAGAAAGGGTGGGGAAAAGCAGAAAACTAATAGTAAGATGCTGGCTACATTAAGTGTACATGGTGTAAGTGTTCCAATAAAAGGCTGTCCCTGTCAGACTGGCTAAAAAGCAAGACTCAGTTACGTGCTGTCCACAAGAAACCCACGGTAACTGCACAGGCACAGACAGGTCACATGCAGAAGGATGAACTGCTGCCAGCCACCCCGAGACCCAACTTCTCTGAGCTCAAGAGTAAACACAAACATACTCCTTTTCCACCAAAAAAATGTAAAAGGATAAAAAAACATATAACATGATGAAGCTAATTTTTAAAAGGCTGGAATGGTTATAATAATATCAAACATGAAAGATTTCAGCACAAGGATTGTTACCAGGGAAAAAGAGACATGTCAGAATAATGAAGGAATCAGTTCTGCAAGGGGGGGTACAATAATCCTATATGTGTATGTACTAAATGGCGGAGCTTCAAAATGCATGAAGCAGAGTTGATAAATGGAGACTTACACATCCCTCTGTCAGCAACTGACAGAAAATCAGTCAGGATATAGGAGAGATTTACAAACCCTATCAACAAATCTAACTGCCATGTAGAGAACACCCAGTAACAGCAGAAACATTTTTATCAAATGCACAGAATGCTCACCAAGATAGACCATATTTTGCTCTGGCTGGTGTGGCTCAGTGGATTGACTGGTGTGGCTCAGTGGATTGAGTGCCGGCTTGAGAACCAAAGGGTTGCAAGTTCAAGTCCCAGTCAGGTCACGTGACTGGGTTGTGGGCGGGTCCCCAGTGGGGTACGTATGAGAGGTAATCACACATTGATGTTTCTCTCCCACTCTTCCCCTCTCTAAAAATAAATTTTAAAATCTTTTTTAAAAAAGGGCAGACCTTATATTATCCCATAATTCAGATCTCTATCAATTTAAAAGTATTAAAATCATACAAAGTATATTCTTTGATCACAACAAAAATATAGTAGAAATCTATAACATAAAGATAAAGCTATCTGGCCCTGGCTGGTGTGACTTAGTGGACTGGGTATTGGCTTGAGAACCAAAAAGTTGCCTGTTCATATCCCAGTCAGGGCACATGCCTGGGTTGGGGGCAAGGTCCCCAGCAGGGGGCACTCCAGAGGCAACCACACACTGATGTTTCTCTCCCCCTCTATCTCCCTCCCTTCTTCTCTTTCTAAAAATAAGTAAATTAAATCTTTAAAAAGTAAAAGATATCCGGGACATCCTCAAATATTCATAAACTAAGCAAAAAAGTTCATAAGAACCTAAAGGAAAATTTATAGCATTAAATGCTTATATTAGAAAAAAATCAAATCAATGGTGTAACCTTCTACCTTAAGAAACTGTAAGACAAAAAAGAACAAATTAAACCCTAAATAAGTGGAACATAGGAAATACTAAGGTAACATCAACAACATAGTGAAAAAATAATAAAAGAAAATTCAATGAATCCAAAAACTAGTTCTTTGAGATCAATAAAAACAATATACCCCTAACCATGCAGCTTATGGAAAAAAGAGAAAAAAATACAAATTACCAACATCACATATGAAAGAGAAGATATCTCTAGAGATCCCAGGCATTCAAGGAATAACAAAAGAATATTATGAACAATTTTATGTCAATAAATTCAACAACTTTAATTTTGTGCAATGAAATGTACAAATTTCTTGAAAGACACAAACTACCAAAGAAGAAATAGGAAAACCTGAGTTGAGATATGAACGCCCCACATCTATTACAGAAATTAAATTCTTAATAAAAAAAACCTTTTCCACAGAGAAAACTGTAGGCCTAGATGTCTTTGGTGATGAACTCCATCAAACATTTAAGAGAAAATATTATCAACTCTACATAAAACTTTCAGAGAACTGCAGATAAAAGAATAGTTTTCTCCTTACTCTTATGAGGTCAGCTTTACTCTGATACCAAAAATAAAGATACTATGAGAAAATAAAATTATAGACCAATATCTTTCATGAAGAGGGAGACAAAAATCCTTAACAAAATATTAGTAAGTTGATTCAGCAATACATGAAAAGAATAATAAATTAGGACCAAATGAAGTTTATTTTAGAAATAAAAGTTTGTTTTAACATTAAAAAATCAATAGATAAAAAAATCAATGTGATTTTGTTATATTAATAGATTTAAAAAAAAAAAACATATGGTCGCCTCAGAAGACAGAAAAAGCATTTGACAAAATTCAACATCTATTTGTGAGAAAATTTCTCAACAAGCGAGGAACAAGAGAACTTCTTCCGCCTGAGAAAGGGTATCTGTGGAGAAACCCACAGCTAAGACCTCAATGGCGAGAGACTAAATGCGTTCCTGCTGGAACAAGGCAGTTCCTCGGGCACAAGGCAGTACAGTGTGTTCATCCCCCTTCACTGACTCAACGCTGCACTTAGTCCAGCCAGTGTAGCAAGGCAAGAAAAAGGAGTAAAAGGCATTTGATTCAAAAGGAAGAAATAAAACTGTCATCATTAAAAGAAATATGATTACGAGTGTATTACAATTATAACTGGTGCAAGGCAGACACAGAGATCAAGAGACCACAACGAGGAACAGACCCACACACACGTTTAACTGTCAACAGGCAGCTGAGGTGTTCAGTGGGGAAAGGCTAGTCTTTAACAGATGGCTCTGGAATAATTGAACAGCCACATGTAAAAAATGAACCTCAACCCTTACCTTTCACTATATACAAAAATTAACTTGAAATGGGTCATAGGCCTAAATGAAAGAGCTAAACCTATATAAATTCTAGAAAAAATCTAGGAAAAACCTTTTAACCTTGGATTATGGAAAAAATTCTTAGATAAAACAATAAATGCAAACTCCATAAACAAAAGAATTGGTAAATTAGGCTTCATTGAGATTAAAAACTCCTGTTCTATGACAGACATTGTTAAGAGAAAGAAGAGACAAGCTATGGGCGGGAAGCAAACACTCGCAGATCACCTGATGGAGGGCTTCTATGCGGACTGCAGGACGCAGTCCTCTCACAGTTCAACGAGGAGACAGAGTCCAAAGATGGCAACAGATCTGGATGCTTCCCAAAGACAAAAGAATGTCAAAAAAAGCACATGAAAATGATTCTTAACATCATGAGTCATTAGGAACATGCAAGTTACAGTCACGGTGAACTGCTGCCCCAAACCTACCAGAAGGGCTGAAACTGAAAAGCCCGACAGCACGGGTGCAGGAGCCCTGGAATGCTCACTCATGGCCGGCTTTCGGGAAAGCAAAGCAATGTGGTTCCTTTGGAAAAGTGTGGCCATTTCTTATAAAAGTGGAGCATCCATTCCACATGCAAATATTTATAGTGACTCTGTTTTAATAACTAAAAACTGGAGCTAACCCAAATGTCCTTTGACCACTGAGTAGATAAGCAGATGGTTACACACACACAAGGGAATACTACTCAGCAATGAAGAGGGACAAACAACAGACACGCACAACACCTGGATGGCTCTTGCGTTTTAATCAATGAAAGAGGCAGACTCAAAAGGCTACATAATGTACGGCCCCAATTATGTGACACTCTAGAAATATTATAGGGACAGAAAACTGATCAGTATTTGTCAGAGGCTGGGGACTCAGGGCAAAGGGGCACAAAGAAACTGCTGGGGTGATGATGGAAGTTCTATGATTGTTGCAGTTACGCAAAGGTATGCATTTGTCAAAATTCAAACAACTACATTAAAAAGTACCTTTTATTGTGTGTAAATTAACCTTCAATAAATCTTACTTTTTAAACAGGAAAAAGTACGATACATCCATACAATTATATATTATAAAATCATTTAAAAAATAAGATGGATCCATAAATGTAGTGGGATAATCTCTTAACATATACTGTTAGCAAAAAGCAAGATGCAGTATGTTCCCATTTATTATGTTGACTGTCTCTGGGGGACGGGTCTAGAGTGGGAGAATACACCCTCCATGCTGTTTGAGTCTTTAAAAATAAATCACATGCTTGTATTACTTTTAGTTAGAAAAAGCCAAAGAAACTACAAGTCAAGGAAAACTCACAGGTGTCTGGCCCAGGGGACTGAGTCACGCAGGCCTGAGAAAACACACGTGAGAATATGGAACGTGGAGCCAGACACTTAGAGGTGCTCAGTGAAAAGCTGGGGGAAGCAAAATGTTTGGAGTCAATTAAGAGGCAAACCCTGGACAAAGAGAGCTCTTCCTGAACACCAGATACTCAAGCAGCAGAGACCCCATTTTACACAAGGAGCTGAGCTGGCACCGCTCAGTTAGAAAAAGAAAAGGAGTGTAAAACCCAAATGTTCTGAAATTACGTTTGGGCAAGTGTTTCTCAGCATCGCTGTGCAAGCGCACCTTGTGCCCTAACCTCAGCCTTCCGAGGGAGGGGTGCAAGCCCTTCCTCAGGGATCTGAGCCCACCCCTAGGGCTGCTCCGCGATCCAAGTGCTGTATCCCAACTCCCAGAGGGTCCCCAGCAGCCCTTCCTCAAGTGCCGCCAGGTCAGACACTCCCACAACTTTCTGAAGGGACAAAATGATCCTGGACAGTCTCCCCACACTCCAGGCTGCAGGCAAGACAACCTCAGCACGTCGGGCCCTTCTCCACAACTAAGGCTTCAGGAAAAGAAAACCCGAAAGGAAAGGCAGGTAAGTAACTGAGGTCCCTTCAGCAGCATTTGGTAAAAGGACCTGCCAGGGTTTGACACAGCTTTTCTCAGTAAGCCTATTACCAAGGAAATCAGGAATCCAGAAAGCAAAATGGACAAAAAGAGAAGATGCCAAAACAGCCAGACTCAGAAACTCCCCTTTGGTCTCTCCTAGTTTCCAAAAAAGTTTGGCCACTGATACTACGACTAGGAGCTTCTGTGCTGGATCGCCCTGTCTGGCTGCCTCTGGAAACCTGGCTCCCACAGGGCAACCACACACATTCTACCTCCTCCCTCTCCTCCACAGCAACAAGCAGCGCTGGTAGGCGAACGGGGGGTTAGAGCGCAGCAAGGCCAGAGAGTGAAATTGGGGTGGGAACCAACTAAAAGCAAAGTCCTTTCCAGGTACTAACAGACTTGAGGATGCAGGAAGGAAGTTGGAACGGAATCTTGTTTTCTCTGAAGCACACCACTTGCCATGAGGGCAGGCTTCTGGCTCCTGCATCATGGGCCAGGCAGGCTGTGTAGACCGTGGGAAGAAAGAGGAGCACTCACCGGGGGAAGATGGCAGTCATCAGGGCGGAAGCATAGCCAGGCTTGCAAGCTCCCTCTGAAAAGTTTGCGTACTTGGTGGCTAACTCTGCAGGCCTATGGGAAGAGAAGGAAAGTTACAGCTTGCCAGGCACTCAGCAGTCAGTGGGTTATTAATTTAGGAAGAGCTGTAGGTATTTAAACTTGACATAAAGCTTCCCCACAACCAGCATTTAAGTCCCTCTTACATACCAAGGCTTCATGGGGGTAACCCCCCAGCCCCCAAATCAAAAACCCTAGAAGAATAGGGAGTAAATAAGCAAAGCCTGTCAATGGAATTTGGCAAAAGGAACTCATTGCATTTGAATAGATTCTTTGCAGTAGCACTGATACCAAGAGCATCAGGAACTCCATCCAGGCTCTCAGGCTGGGAGAGTGGAGCCTGGAGGTCTAACAGAGAGCTGCTCAGGCTTTGGTAAAGCCTGCAGCGCTGCCCTCTCAACACTCCTGTGTTCCCACACATCCAGCTTTACCCAGCCAGTGGGGACGGCTCACGGTGCCGAGTATGGATCACATGTACGTTAGGGCCATTACTGAAATCGTCAGATGTTTAGCGGAGAACGCTCTTGTGCTCTTCTGTTCTCTCTGCCTGGAATGTGCTCCCTTCTCATTCTCCACTTGGCTTTTGCCTACTGGGTTTTCAAAACTAAGCCCAAATGTCAGCTTTGCTGGGAGTAATTTCCTGACCTCCAGACTGGGCTAAGTGCCCCCTCTGTGTTCCTACAGTCTGCCCCTTGCCACCCACACTACATGCTTACCCCCATCAGCACTTCCTGTACTGTGCTGTGATTGCTGGTAGCAGGTCTCCCTCTTCGTGCTGTGATTTCCTGAGCTCAGAGTCAAGATTTAACCCTGCGTCCCCAGTACCTCGCACAGAATGGGTTATACGGGAGACCCCTATAATTTTATGAGGGAATGAAATGACCCTGACGGTCTCACTCTACTTGGGCAGGAACGGAGACAGTCTTAGGAACGCACAAGCTAGAGATGGCTGAATGTTTTTCAGAAGACTTGTGTACTCTAGCCCTGTATGGCTGTAGTCACCTCACATCTTTGGGCTTCGATGCCTTTATGTGTTTGATGTGGGGCTGGAGCAGTCTAGAGAAAACTGCAACGGAAGAACAGGACACATTCAGTAACTGCTGGGGCACCTGGGAAGCCCTGGCTGGTCGCCAGTTCCCAGTCTCAACCTCCCCCGCCTCCACCCTTGGGCCCAATGCCAAAACTCTGATCACTCTGACTCCCAGCTGCTCTAGTGCGCTGGGGCCCAGGGGCAAGTTTCCCCTCGGGCTGCCTTTCTCAGGGGTTAGGTGGGGTCATATAAGGTGGCAGTGGTGGTGTGGGGGGCCAGTGTTGGGGGGTGCTGGCGCCTGTACTGGAGAGCCAGAAATGACGATGTCTCGGCCTGTCATATGCCATGCGTGATTCACTCCTGTGCCCCCGAGGGCCTAGCCCAGGGTCCTCCACAGAGTAACTGCTCAGTGAAACTAGACAAACTCATTTGTATGCATGTGCCAGTTCTTCTAGAAGTCTATGGGTTTTTTTTTTTTAGCCTTCTCTGTCAATGAAATTTAAAGCCTGAAATGCAAAAGCAAATGCTGAGTGACAAGCCAGAGTTGGAACTTTATTTGGTAGGCAAAATAAAGTCAAAGGCTTAACAAGGTAATTTACATAACTTTATTTCTTTATGTAAACAACTATATTTCAGAAACAAAACATAAACTTCAGTTCAATTACTAAACTTACTGGAAGCTTTTGAGTTAGGCACAGGGATTAAAAGGTTAAAGAGTTTTTCGATTACTCCTCTCAACAGCCATGTGAGTAGGTGCTATTCATTATTAATTTCCATACAAGCTCAGAAAGATGAAGAGACTTCTCCAAGGTCACGCAGCTAGTAAGTGGCAGATGCTGGTGTTTCTAACACCAGTGCGGGAGCTCTTATCATAGTACTACCACTGGCACGGAGGGAAACAGAGTCCGGGGTAGCGCGCAAGTGGTCCGTGCGATTGGAGATGGGTCAGACAGAGGACGGGTCAAGGAGGGTGTGTGTGCGCAGCAAGGCAACGAGTCCCTCCTACCCTTGTCTTCCAACCTCCCACCATCTGCTTGCCTACCTTGCCCAGTGGGGCTCCCTTGTTCTTTTGGGATTCCAGAAAGTTTCACAAACAAGAGAAAGATGAATGGCAGTTGCCTCTTAAAGGCAATGCATCACAGAAATACATGTACAGTAAGAGACAAATCTTTGGCTACCTCTCTCCTGTCAAATTTACACCATCAAATCTGGGCTAGGTGCTCCAAGAATAAGGGCTATGGGACAGTCCAGGGGCCGTGGACTCAGGGGTGAGTCCACAGTGTTGAAGGGGGAGCACTGGCAGGCTGAGCGCATGGGAGCCGGAACCCAGCGGGAGCGGTTCTTGCCATGGCAGGGCAAGGTGCTCACATACAAAAACGGGCAGCTCTAAATCAACCCCCTCCCATTCAGAAAGCAACAGTAACTTCAAAAACACAACAGCCCTGGGGACAGTGGGCCGGTCAAGTTACTACCAAATTAAAATGCCTCAGACTGTCCCTGTGAGAGAAGAATAGGGGGAGTGTTGGGGATTGTGAGTCATAAGGCAGGCTGGGACCTCTGGGGCAGTTTGCGGTCAAAACCACTGAGACTAAGAGTTGCCAACTCCCTCGGGCCAGAATAGTTAGTTTCTCTAAGGCACTCACACTGCAAATGCCAGGAGGCCCCCACAGATGTCTGATCAAATCATTCAGCCCTTGTTTCTTCTCTTGCTCTGCAGCTGGCCTTTCATTCTGGGAGATTTAGCATTTCCACCAGTAAGAGCACCCATTGTCCTACAAACGTGACTACCAAGCCCTGGGGTGAAGAGTGTGAACCGCTGCAGTCTCAAGAGGAAATCCAGATGGACAGACTAGGGTCCAAAAGAAGGAACCAGACTTCAATTACTCTGCTTCAATCAGAAGCACCAAGTTTAAGGAATCAGGCCAAGCAACGGGTTGTAAATGGGAAGAGCATAGGATCTGGAATCAGAAACGTTCTCAGAGGACACTGGCAAGCTATGTGACCTTGGCAAGTGACGGAAAAACTGATTCTCACTCAATTCCCAGGGATCATGAGAGGATGTGGTGAGAAAGCCCATTTGGAGGGGCTGGCTGTCCTCTGAGCACCACAAATGGACCATGAAGGATGAGGTGGCAGAGGCAAGCAGCCAGGTCATGGAGGCTTTGGACACTTGGCTCAAGTTTGGATTCTGTCATAGGGGCGAGTCACTGAGTGATTTATAGTGGGAGAGTGCCTTGATTGACGTATGAATCTGAAGGGTCAGCATTTGATCCTTAAAATGGGAGGTGGGGAGGAACATTGCAAGGGCCCGAAAGAAGCATCCAGGAGGCAGAACACGTAGCAGGAGAGTGTGATGTCTCAGTTGCCAAGATGAGGAAGTGGCTCAAGGACAGAGGGACCAACCGTGTCAAACACGGCAGTAGGCCTGGTATGGCCCTACATCTGACAGCTGGATCTGGCAACGTGAAGTTACTCCTGACCTTGAAAAGAGCTTTCACTGGAGGGGTAGGGGTGAGGGGACAAAAGGCTGGCTTCCTTGGGTTTAAGAGAAAACAGAAGAATTGGAGTCACAGGATATAAACTATTTTTAGGGGCTTTGCTATAAATGGAGACGTAGAAATGGGGCGATAGCTGGAGGAAAGAAACAAGGAACGTATGTTTTTTGAGAATAGGAAATATTTTATCATATTTATAAGCTTCTTAGAATAAGAGAAAAACTCACGATGCAGTGGTGATGGGACTGCTACAGGAGAATGTCTGTGGGTGAGGGAAAGGATCTGATCCAGAAGGGCCAGCCTTAGCTCTGCCCTGCCCTGCCTAGCCCTGCCCTGCCCTGCAACTAGCTATTCATCTCGCAATGTTCAGTTTAAGCACTGCTTCCTTACAAAGCTTTTCATGGTTACTTCCCTTCCAGAGTAGGGCCAACTCATGCCGCCCGTGGACCCCGTTTTACTCAGAGCCGACTATCGCCTTTAGCTTGCTCACTCGTCCACACATTCTCTCTCTCCCCCACCTCCTTCCCTTCCCTCCTCTCATTCATCCATCCACTCACTCAACAAATGTTTAGAGGCAACAGAGTTGCTCTGCTTTGATTATATCCTGACTCTTTCCCTTACTAGCTGTGTGACTTTGGGTATGTTGTTTAATTGCTCTGTGCCTTACTTTCCACACCTTTAAAATTGAGATTATACTAGTACTTACTTTGTAATCTTGTTGTGGGGATTATGTTGAGAATAAAGTGCTTAGTACAATGCCTGGCCCATAGTATCTTTCTCAATGCACATTAACTGTGTCAGTCTCGTTGTCATGTATCAGACAGTGGCCTAGGATTAGGGATACAATGATGAGTAGGACAAAGTTATGGCCTAATACTTCTTACACTGAAGAGTAACTATGCATTTAACTATCTCTCTCTCCTAGAACATAAAAACTGAGCACAGTACACAGCCCAGAACACCATAAATAGCATGGAATACTACGAGGTCTGTCCAGAAGGTATCAATCCATGTAATATGAAATAGGAACATTCGTTGAAGAAGATACAAGAAGCATTGTATGTAGAACAATGACACCTCAGTCCCCTTCAAAGCAGGCACCTCGCAACCTCACATAGTTCTCCCAACTACCATCAGCTGCTCTGTCATATTTTCCTGAACCTCAATTGATGGTCTGAAATCTCTTTCCTTTCAAAAGTGATTTTAATTTTGGGAAAAGCCAGAAGTCACAAGGTGCCGAATCTGGGCTATAGGGGGGCTAAGTCACCTGGGTGATTTGATGTTTCGCCAAAAAACTGCATGAGACACAATACATGAGTGGGCATATTGCTGTGATGAAGCTTCCAATCCTAGTTGCCCATAGCTGTGGACTTCTGAATCATCTGAGTAGTTTCCACGGAGGAATACTGAAGCTTGACACAAAATCTGATGCAGATTCATTGCCCTACTTGCCCAGTCATTTTGAATGCAACAGTCACACAGCACACACGCTCACTCACCAATATCTACCACCCTCACTGACTAGCACAGTGAAGTCGTCATTGTTTATGTGTGCACATTCCAGTCCACTCTCCTTGGCTGCCAGGTTACATCAATGTCACGCAAACTGTTCTTGTTATATAAACAATGGCTGGACTTTTTCCGGATAGACGTCATATAAGTATCCAACGAAATGTTTGTTGGGCTGAAACTACGTAGTTATGCTGACTTGGAAAGTTAACTGACGGGAAGTGTGGGGGAGAGGTGGTGACTGCTGGGGAAAATGGAGAGGGGACTGCAACAGTTATTCCTGAGGACTCAACACATCAGTGATGGGCGTTTGTGACCAACAGTCTAATTGCTGACTGACTCAAAGAGGACCGAACTCAGAGTATCCCCTACTCTGCCCCCTCCCGCATTCCATGTGCTGGTTTACTAATGGAGAGGTCAGGGAACTGACTGTGGGAGTGAAATCAGACCATGTAAGACGCTTAGCACCATGGTCTGGCAAATAATAGGTAATAAACATTAGTCTCCTTCTAAGCAAGTACAGCAACTTAAAGGCAGCCGGCATTGCTGTGCTGTGAGGACTCGCACGACCACACAGGTGCGAAGCCTCCGCGCGCAGCCCGCCCACCACTGCGTCCTCAGTCCCATCCTCTCCCTCCTTCCTAACGAAGATGCTTTTCTCCAGTTACTAGGGGGCTGTTTCTGGAACAATGACATTACTTAGGACATGAAAGAAGCAGATTAGGTTAGATTTAGTAATCCTATTCTGTCATTAAGCATTTTCATTTTAACATTTTTTCTGAAGTAGGCTTTATGTAAGAAAGGTTACTTAATACTGCCATAGATCCTTTTAAGCTCAAAGCAGGAAACTTTTCTTCTTAAGGACGACCACCTCTCCCCCCAAACCCCATCACCCCATCATTACAGGTCCTCCGGCTCTTCCCGCATTATCAAGAGACTCTTCGCCCCCTCTCACGGGTGTGCTGTCGATCCACCCTGCCCCGAGCTACACGACTCTGCTCTTTGTGAACTCCAAAGCAGACTGGGGCTTCTACAGTGTTTGCCTCACAGCGATCTATGATAAACCCAGCAATGCTCTCTCATATTTCTTTCATCGCTTTAAAGGATGAGGAGCTGCTTGATCTGTGCCATCTGGAATTTGTGGTATTTCTCAGCTCTGGAGGCCCAGCCTTTCAGCTTTGGTGCTGGGCACAGCAATGCATTTTGAACATACCAGGCTTCTCTACTGTGTATGATCAGTGATTCTGGACCTGACATTACTGCAGTTTAACTCTGTATCCGGGGTCTTGTCATTCACTTCAGCTCTTGCAAAAGCCTTAGGCCTGAGCTATGTAGGCAATTCTTGCAGACTCTGTACCAGGGATCTGTTGTGACTGCTGACTGCTCCAATTCAATTGTTTCTTTGAAAAAAAAAAACAAAAAAAAACCAAAAAACAAAACCACACATCTTCTTTCTGGGTGGTAGTGAAAAGATCAAGGAAACTAAGATTCACTGACCATAAACCATGTGCCAGGCAGTTGACCTAATTATCTAATTAGGTTTACAATAATCTACTAAGACAGTACAGTTCTTAGACCCAGGCATGTGGGGCTGAAAGAGATGCAGAAGACATAGTTAAAAGATGTGCTGTTCTATGTTTAAACAATAAAATTTCAAACCACGAATTTTGATAGGGATTTGCATTGAATCTGTAGATTGCTTTAAATAGTATGGGCATTTTATTTTTATTTATTTAATTTAAAAATATTTTACATTATTTTATTTTTAGAGGGGAAGAGAGGGAGAAAGAGGGAGAGAAATATTGATGTCCGAGAGAAACATGGATTGGCTGCCTCTCACATGCCCCCAACCAGGGACCTGACCCACAAGCCAGGCATGTGCCCTCACTGGGAATCGAACCCACAACCTTTCAATTTGTAGGACGATGACCAACCCACTGAGCTACACCAGTGAGGGCATATGGACATGTTAACAATGTTATTTCTTTCAGTCCATTAGCATGAAATATCTTTGCATTTATTTGTGTTTTCTTTAATTTCTTTCATTAGTGTCTTAGTTTTCAGTGTATGGGTCTTTTTCCTTCTTAAATTTATTCCTAGGTTATTTTATTCTCTGTGATACAACTGTAAATGGGATTATTCACTATTAGTGTGTAGAAACACAAGTAATTTTTTTAAAAAAGATTTTATTATTTTTTTTAAATAAAGAGAGAGGGGGGAAGGGAGGGAGAGAGGGAAACGTTGATGTGTGAGAGAAACATCGATCAGTTGCCTCTCACATGCCCCTGGCCCACAACCCAGACATGTGCCCGACCAGGAATCCAACTGGCAACCTTTTGGTTTGCAGGTCAGCACCCAACCCACTGAGCCACATCAGTCAGGGCAGACTCGCAACTAATTTTTGTGTATTGATTTTGTATCTTGCAACTTCACTAAATTTGTCTAATAGTTCTTAACAGTTTTATGGCCGAATCTTTAGGGTTCTTTTTTTTTTTTTTCATATCTGCAAATACAGTTTTACTACTTCTTTTCAGATTTGGATGCCTTTTATTTCTTTTTCTTGCCCAACTACTTTGCTAGGGCTTCTAGTACTATAACGAATAAAAGTGGCTGGAGTGGGCATCCTTGTCCAATTCCCGATCTTACAGGAAACCCTTCTAGGCTGTCACCACTGGGTATGACGTCAGCTGTGGGCTTGTCACACGTGGCCTTTATTGTACTGAGGTACCTTTCCTCTATACTCACTTTGTTGAGTTTTTATTATAAATGGATATTGAACTTTGTCAAATGCATTTTCTCCATCTACTGAAACGCTCATATGGTTTTTATCCTTCGTTGTGTATTGACTTGCTGATACTGAAAAAGTCTTGCCTCCTGAAGTAAATCTCACTTGACCATGGTGTATGATCCTTTTAATGTATTTAAATTCAGTTTGCTAAAATTTTGTTGAGAATTTTGCATTTGTGTTCATCAGAGATATTGGCCTGTAATTTTCTTTTCTTGTAGTGTTTTGGTTTTGGTATCAGGGTATCGCTGGTCTATTAAAATGAGTTTGAAAGTGTCCCCTCCTCTTCTGTTTTGTGGAAAAGTTTGAGAAGTATTGGTATTAAGTTTTCTTTAAATGTTTGGTAGAATTCACCAGTGAAGCCATCTGGTCCTGGGCTTTTGTTTGTTGGGAGGAGTTTTTGATTACTGATTCAATCTCCTTACTAGTAATTCAGATTTTCTTTTTTTTTCATGATTCAGTCTTAGTAGGTTCTAATGGTAAATTTAACATCAGCAGAGAACTAATAACAATTCACACTTTCCCTGCATACTCTGGGTAAGACTTACATTTGTGGTCATCATAAACAAAGCACAGTCACAACCTCTAAGGGTCACTGGAAGCCAGTATTCATGGGCGGCATAAAAGGTAAGGCCAATGTGGTTTCAGGACTAATGATGTAACTTACATGAAATATATGATACTGAAGAACTGAACAGACAATATCATCTATATTGCTTCTTTTTTTAAATTATATTTTATTGACGACGCTATTACAGTTGTCCTGATTTTTCACCCTTTGCCCCCCTCAACCCAGCACCCCCACTCCCTCAGGCAATCCCCACACCACTGTTCGTGTCCATGGGTCATGCATAAGTTCTTTGGCTACTCCACTTCCTATACCATATTTTACATCCCCATGGCTTTTCTGTAACTACTTTTTGTACTTCTTAATCCCCTCACCTCTTTTTATTCCCTCACAACCCCTCCCATCTGGCAGCCATTAAAAAGCTCTTCATAGTCATGATTCTGTCTCTGTTCTTGTTTGCTTAGTTTGATTTTTAGATTCAACTGTTGATACATATGTATTTATCACCACTTCACTGTTCATAGTTTTCATCTTCTTTTCTCCTTAAATAAGTCCTTTTAACATTTCATATAATAAAGGTTTGGTGAAGATGAACTTTAGGTTTTGTTTTTGTTCTTTTTTTGGTCTGGGAAGCTCTTTATCTGCCCTTTGATTCTAAATGATAGCTTTGCTGGATAGAGCAATCTTGGCAATCAGGTCCTTGCTTTGGCTAACTTTGAATATTTCTTGCCAATCCCTTGTAGCCTCCAAAGTTTCTTTTGAGAAAGCACCTGACAGTCTTATGGGAATTCCTTTGTAGGTAACTAACTTCTTTTCTCTGGCTACTTTTAAGAGTCTCTCTTTAACCTTTGGCATTTTAATTACGATGTGTCTTGGAGTGGGCCTCTTTGCATCCACTTTGTTTGGGACTCTGTGCTTCCTGGACTTGCATGTCTATTTCCTTCACCAAATTAGGGAAGTTTTTATTCATTATTCTCTCAAATAGATTTCCAATTTCTTGCTCTCTTCTCCTTCTGGCAGCCCTATGATACAAACGTAGGACCTCTCGAAGTTGTCTCAGAGGCTGCTTATATTATCTTCATTTTGTGGATTCTTTTTTCTTCTTTTCTGCGTAGTTTTTTGCTTCCTTATTTTCCAAATCATTGATTTGATTCTCGACTTCGTCCACTCTGTTGTTTTCCTGTAAATTGTTCTTTATTTCAATTAGCGTATCTTTCATTTCTGACTGGATCTTTTTTATGCTGCTGAGGTCCTCACTAAATTCCTTGAGCATCCTTATAACCAGTGTTTTGAACTCTGCATCTGACAGATTGTTTATCTCCACTTCATTTAGCTCTTTTACTGGAGTTTTGATTTGTTCTTTCATTTGGGCCATGTTTCTTTGTCTCTTCGTTTTGGCAGCCTCCCTGTGTTTGTTTCTATGTATTAGGTGGAGCTGCTATGACTCCCTGTCTCAGTAACGTGGCCTAACGTAGTAGGTGTCCTGTAGGGTCCAGTGGCACAGCCTCCCTATCACCCAAGCTGGGTCCTCCAGGTGCACTTTCTGTGTGGGCTGAGTACACCCTCTTCTTGTAGTTGAGTCTGGATTGCTATTGGAAGATTGATGGGAGGGATTTACCCAGGCTAGTCAGCTATAAGGAATCGCTGTGACCCCTAACCACCAACCTCCGCCCTCCTTGGAGGATCAGCTATTGCAGGGGCAGGGCGGTGGTGCTCTGATGTGGTCTGTAGCTGTCCACTGGGTGCATAGACTCTGAGGTTTCCCCGGTGGTGGTGCAGGGGAAAGCCAGCCCCCACCTGTGTTCTGCCCAGGGCCACCCTGCCAGAGCTATAAAGCAATCTGAGATGGCTGCTACTGTGCTAGGCTTAGAGATTCCCAGGAGAAGCCAAGTGGTGAATCTAGGCTGGCTGCTGCTGGCACTGGGCCTGGGGCTCATTGAGGCCAGCTACCACTTGTTTGATAGAATTTAGGAAGATGTGAAGCATGAGCCAACACCAGCCATTCTTATGGGAAAGCAGCTAGGGTAGACCTGTAAGTTGAGTGGGTACAAGTCTCGGGGGATCTTCAGGGTGAGGCAAACGGTGTTAGCCAGGTTGATAGGGTCTCAGATATGGCACCAGCTTGCTGGTTCTGTGAGTGAAAGGTTCAAAAAAGCGACAATGGCCTCTGCTCGCCTTGATGCCAGACACTTCAGTTCCTCCCTTAGTGCCACTGGTGCCTTTCAAGCTGCTACCCCCCTGTGGGAGCTCAGAGGGAGTGAGTCTGAGTAGGTGAGTCTGGGTGTGGGTTCTTTAAGAGGAACTGCTTGGGGCTCTGTAAATTTTTTCCACCAAATCAATTCCCGATGTTTTTTGCAGCCAAAAGTTGTGGGGACTTACCTTCCTGGCACTGAAACTCTAGGCTGGCAGACCTGGTATGGGGCTGGGACTTCCTTCTCCTTAGATATCCCTCCCAAATTGTTATCCACTACACATGAGTGAGGAACTGGCCCATTCTACATCTGCGCCCCTCCTACCAGTCTGGATGAATGTGGTTTCTTTAATTGCACAGTTGTCAGACTTCCATTCAATTCGATATCTGATGGCTCTCAATGATGGTTGTTCTTTATTTTAGTTATAAATTGGATGTGGTTTGGGAGGAGGTGACCATGTCTGCCTACCTCACCACTGCCCAGAAGTCTTTGCCATGTTTTATATATTGCTCCTACAAAATATGGCTTCAGGCTCCAGAGAGCCATGGCACCATAAGCAATAACAGTATTGCTACCTTCTTCACGTGGTGGTAGAGGTGAAATTCACTGAGGAATGATGTACTTATCAGAAAAGAAAAAAACCAGTAATAGACAGTTCCTGAACCTGAACAGAAAGAGATTGTGTCTAAAAAGTATGAAGAACCTTCATGTGCACTGATTGGATAATAAAGTAATACATAAATATCTCCTCTTTCCCCATAATTATAAATGCTCATCAATAAATCATAATATCTCACAGGCCCCATCAACTTGTTTATACAGCAGGGACCTTACAAAAAATATTCAGCCAGTACTCTGTATAGCCTTGAAACAGCCTTATTCTAAAGTAATATTATTCTCATTTTTTGACAAGAGAAACTGACTCTAAAATCCATCCTTTATTTTCACCAAAGCCCTTGCTTATTTTGGTACAAAGAGCAATAGGCTTAAAAGTAAAAAAGATTGGAGTTTAAGTAACTAAGCCTTTCTCTTACTAATTGTATAATCTCAAGTAAAAGATAATCAGTTTCCTTAACTGTTTAAATATCTATGATAATACACATTTTACAGGACTGATGGAAGATGCAATGACTTCCTGCACCAACACAGGTCAGGGCATTCTTTGAAAGGCTGCACAAATGTCAGTTACAGCTCCTGCTGCGTTAATGTTTGACTTTGGCTTTTACAACTTCTAGATCATCTGCATTATCATTGTTTCACAAATGAGAAAAATATTTACCTTTATTTTTCTCAGTTGGATTATCCTCTCCAATTCACTTGGCTGCCCCCAAACTTCTGCCTGATAGGCAGGGAGGTCAGGAGACTGCTGGGAACAAAGAGGAAGGGCTGCTGAATGAGGCCAACATCTCATATTCAGGGACCTGTCTTCAACTAACATGCCAGTGCCTATCTAAGCCCAGTAGATAAATCCACATGATCTGTGCTGAAGAATCCTAGTGGGAACTTGTGGCCAATTCTCTACTGGTCCTCAGGGCAAGGTACAGGTCATTTTCATAATTTTCAGGTAACATTCTCCCTAAATCCACTAATTTCAAGCTTCTCAAACTCAGTCCCAGTACAGGGTTATAACAGAGGGCAGCTATGACCAAAGCCACAGCACAAACACAGTGCATCTTCCAGGAGTATCAAAGTTGCACGAGGATGTGTTAAAGTAATACATGTGTATTATGGAATAGAATACAAACAATTTTTAAATAAAAATAATTTAAAAAAAATTTTTAACCAATTTTTAAAAGATTTTAAAAAGTTCTTAAAAGATTTTATTTATTTATCTTTAGAGGGGAAGGGAAGGAGAGAGGGAGAGAAACATCAATGTATGCTTGCCTCTCGTGCATCCCCTGCTGGGAATTGGCCTGCAACCCAGGCATGTGCCCTGACTGTGAACCGAACTGCAATCCTCTGGTTCGCAGGCCTGTGCTCAATCCACTGAACTACACCAGCCAGGGCTAAATAAAAAGAATTTTTTAAATGTTTATGCTCTACCCTGGCCAGGTGGTTCAGTTGGTTGCGGCGTCATCCCACCCACTAAAAGGTTGTGGATTCGATCTCTGGTCAAGGCACATACCTAGGTTGCAGGTTTGATTCCTGGTTGAGGCACACATGGGAGGCAACCGATCAATGGTTCTCCCTCCCTCCCTCCCTCTCTATGATCAATAAACGTATTTTCAGGTGAGATTTAAAATTTTATTAAAAAAATGTTTATGGTGCAATGGGTTGCTGTGTAGTATATGCTCATTCTCCCCTGCTATTAGGGATATCTAGGGGTAAAGTTTCAGAAGGGCATCTGAGTATTCCATTTTGGTTTCTGCCCTCACGGAGCTGCACTCCAGTAAACAAGACAGGTAAGTCAATGGAAGTATAGGTACAACCACAGTCATGCACAGGGTGTGTGAGGATGGAGATGACACAACTGCAGTGGCCTGGGAGACTAGGCAGGCATCTTGAGTGGGTGACGTCCAGAAAAGAGGTTGGATGGGCATTTTCAGCAGAGGACACAACGCAGGCAAAGGCCCAAAGAGGGCCCAGTATATTTGAGAAACTGCAAATACTTCAGCACTGGCTGACGAAAGTGTGTGAGACCAGGTCATGGTCGGGATGCCCGGACTAGGAGTCTGCACTTTCTGCTGGAGGCAACAAGGAGTCACTGAAGGATTTTGAAGCAGAGGAAATGATGTGCCCAGAGCAAATGAGAAGGCCTGGATTGAGGGGTGATAGTGGGTATGGAGAGGAAGGAAAATGGTAAGAGATTTGGAAAGCAAAATAATAGGAAGTGGAGGATGTAACCACTATTATTTAGCAATAGCAGAGTTTTTGTTTTTGTTTTATTTTTGTACACTATTGTTAATCGTCAAACAACTTAGTATAATATGAACATGATACTACCCAGACCCACAGGGTAAGCAGCAGAAAGAATTTTGAATATAGAGCTTTCTAATTTCAAAGACTTTGGTTGTTTGTTTTCATAGGTAGTTAACAGACTTTAATTTTTAGATGTTTTATATTTACAGAGGCACTGAAATAGTTTAGAGTTCCCATACACTCCTTGACCCTCCCCAGAGTTTCCCCTATTATCAGTATCTTGCATTAATGTGGTTCATATGTGACAATTAAGGAACCAATACTGATGCATTATTATTAACTAAAGGTTACAGTTTACATTAAAATTCACTTGGTGTCGTAAGGTCTTGTGGATTTTGACAAAGTCATCATTTCCCCCTTCTTCCTTCCACCTGGTAACCACGTGTCCTTTCATGGTCTCCACGTTCCCCCATCATGATATAACACTGTTCCAGATACCATCTGTGATTCACCCCTTTGCTCCTTTTTTCCTTCCTCTGAACAACCTCTGATCTTTCCTTTCTCCTTAGTTTTTCCTCTTCCAGAATGTCACATAACTAAAAGCATATACTGTGGAGCATTTTCAGACTGGTTTCTTTCACTTAGCAATAGGCATTGAAGTTTCCTCCAGTCTTTTAATGGCTTGACAGTTCATTTCTTCCCTACTGTCTAAATAAACCACAATTTATTCATCCATTCACCTAATGAAAGACACCTTGATTACTTCTAGTTGTTGGCAAATAAGAATTTTTAAAGGTATTTAGACAAAAAGGCCTTTCTTACTGTACAGAGTGATGTGCAGCATCGGTGCAACAGTTTTTGTGTAGACATAACTTTTCAGCTCAATTGGGTAAACAGCTAGAAGAGTAACTGCTAAATCACAGACTAACTTTAGCTTAAAGGTGCTGCAACACTGTCTTCCGCAGTGGCTGAGCCGTCCCGCACTTCCGCCAGCCGTGAGAGAGAGACCCCCACAGCCTCACAGCCTCGCCAGCACCTGGTGTTGGTGTTTGGGCTTCGGCCGTTCTGACTGCTGTGTGGTGGTGTTCCACATTCTAATTGAAATTTCCGTAATGACATATGACATAAGCATCTTTCATAAATCATTTATCTTCTATATATCTTCTTTAGTGAGGTGTCTGTTAAGGTGTCAAACCCACTTTTTAATTGGCTTGACTGTTTTCTTATTGTTGAGTTTTGAGTTCTTGGTATATTTTGGATACAAGCCCTTTATTACACACGTGTTTTGCAAGTATTTTTTCCAGTATCTCTGACAGAACAAAAGTTTTACATTTTAATAAAGTCAAGGTATTAATTTTTTTCTTTCATGATTGCAACTTTAGTTTTGAATCTAAAAACTCATTGACAAAACCCAAGGTCACATAGATTTCCTCTTACTTTTACCTTCTATGTATTTTGCATTCAGGTCTATTTAAGTTCCATTTCAAGTTAATTTTTGTAAAAGGTCTAAGGTGAAAGGTTCAGTTTCTGCAAATGGTTGTCCAGTTGTTTCAGCACCACTTGTTGGAAAGACTATCCTTTCTTCCACCAAACTGTCTTTGCTCCTTTGTCAACTATCACTTGGCCACAGAGAGTCCCTGACTTATGCTGGTTCGACTAAGGATTTTCTGGCTTTACAATGGTGTAAAAGTGACACACTTTCAGCGGAAACCGTACTTCAGAGTTTGAATGTTTGATCTTTCCCCAGCCCAGCTACTTGCAGTGTGATGCCCTCTCACGATGCTGGGCGGCACCAGCAAGTGCAGCTGCCAGGTGATCCTCAGGGACACTGTGTCCGGGCACATCTGGGGCAGGCTGGGCTAAACGTCCATGTTTGGTAGGCTCGGGGTATCACACACATTTTTGACTTAAAATATTTTCAACTAACGATGGATTTATTGAGATGTGACCCCATCATAAGTTGAGAAGCACCTGTGTATTTGCCACGTCTACGTCTGTGCTCTCTGTGCTGTTCCATTGGTGTGTTTGTCTATTGTTTTAATGACACCATGGACAGAAATTTTAATTACTGCAGCATTATCGTAAGCCTAACGCCATGCAGCATCGGTCCTTCAACTTTGTTCTTCATTGGTATTACATGGCTCTTTTGGGTCTTCTGCCTTTCTATATAAACTATAAGTTTGTTGATATCCACAAAATAACATGCTGGGATTTTAATTGAGATTATGTTGAATCTACAGATCAAGTTGGGAAGCAATGATATTTAAACAATATTGAGTCTTCTAATCCATGAACAGGGAATATCTCTCCACTTTAGTTTTTCTTGCATCCTTTCATCAGTTTTGTAATTTTCTTTTTTTTTTTTTTTAATTTTATTTAGTTATTTTTCAAGTACAGTTTTTTGTCTATTTTTCCCATCCCAGCCTCCCCTGCCCCTTGCTCCCCCCCTCCCTCCCATTTCCTCCCCCCCTTAGTTCTCGTCCCTGTGTCCTTCCTATTTGTTCCTCCAAATCCCTCCCCCCTTTTCCCCTTAACTTCCCTTCCTTCTCCCCTCTGGTCACTATCCCCTTGTTCTCTATTTCAGTGTCTTTGTTTTTTGGGTTTTTTTTTTTTCTGCTTACTTGTTTGTTTTGTTGTTTAGCTTCCTGTTAAAGGTGAGATCATATGGTATTTGTCTTTCAGCACCTGGCCTATTTCACTCAGCATAATGCTTTCCAGTTCCATCCATGTTGTTGCAAAGGGTAGTAGCTCCTTCTTTCTCTCTGCAGCATAGAATTCCATTGTGTATATGTACCACAATTTTTGGATCCATTCATTTACTGATGGGCACCTAGGTTGCTTCCAACTCTTGGCTATTGTAAATTGTGCTGCTATGAACATTGTGGTGCATAGGTTCTTTGATATTGATGTTTTAGGATTCTTAGGATATAATCCTAGCAGTGGAATTGCTGGGTCAAAAGGCAGGTCGATTTTTATTTTTCTGAGAAAAATCCATACTGTTTTCCATAATGGTTGTACCAGTCTGCACTCCCACCAACAGTGAACTAAGGACCCCGTTTCCCCACAACCCCTCCAACATTTGTTGTTTGTTGCTTTGTTTATGATAGCCATCCTGACTGGTGTAAAGTGGTATCTCATTGTGGTTTTAATTTGCATCTCTCTGATAGCTAATGATATTGAGCATCTCTTCATGTGTCTCTGAATGTTCTGTATGTCCTCCTTGGAGAAGTGTTTGTTCAAGTCCTTTTCCCATTTTCTAATTGGGTTGGGTGTCTTCTTAGAGTGGAGTCGTGTAAGTTCTTTGTATATTTTAGAGATTAAACCTTTGTCTGAGGTATCATTGGCAAATATGTTTTCCCATACAGTTGGTTGTCTTGCTAATTTAATACTGTTTTCTTTAGCCATGCAGAAGCTTTTTATTTTGATGAGATCCCATTTGTTTATTCTTTCCTTTACATTCCTTGCTCTAGGGGACATATCAGTAAAGAAGTTGCTGCGTGAAATATCTGAGATTTTCTTGCCAATGTTCTCCTCTAGGACTTTAATGGTGTTATGACTTACATTTAAGTCTTTTATCCACCTTGAATTTATTTTGGTGTATGGTGTAAGTCTGTGCTCAAGTTTCATTTTTTTGCATGTAGCTGTCCAGTTCTCCCAATACCATTTGTTGAAGAGGCTATCTTTACTCCATTTTATGTTACTGCCCCCTTTGTCGAATATTAATTGACTGTAGAGAGTTGGGTTGATTTCTGGGCTCTCTGTTCTGTTCCATTGGTCTATGTGCCTATTTTTATGCCAGTACCAGGCTGTTTTGATTACAGTGGCCTTGTAATACAGTTTGATATCAGGTATTGTGATCCCCCTACTTTGTTCTTCTTTCTCAAAAGAGCAGCTGCTATTCGAGCTCGTTTATGGTTCCATATAAATTTTCGAAGTGTTTGTTCTATGTCTGTGAAATATGCCATTGGTACTTTAATAGGTATTGCATTGAATCTGTATATTGCTTTGGGTAGTATGGACATTTTGATAATGTTAATTCTTCCGATCCATGAACAAGGTATATGTTTCCATTTGTTTGTGTCTTCCTTGATTTCGTTCTTCAGGGCTGTGTAGTTTTCTGCATACAGGTTTTTTACCTCCTTGGTTAGGTTTATTCCCAGATATTTTATTTTTCTTTTTGCTATATCAAATGGGATTTTTTCTCTTTATTTCTGCTTCTGCTGATTCACTGTTGGTATACAAAAATGCCTTTGATTTCTGGATATTGACTTTATAACCAGCTGTTTTGCCAAACTCATCAATTAGTTTGAGGAGTTTTTGGGTAGAGTCTATAGGATTTTCCATGTACACTATCATGTCATCTGCAAACAGTGACAGTTTTGTTTCCTCCTTTCCTATTTGGATGCCTTTTATTTCCTTTTCTTGCCTGATCGCTGTGGCTAAAACTTCCAATACTATATTGAATAGAAGTGGTGAAAGTGGACAACCTTGTCTTGTTCCTGATCTTAGTGGAAAAGCTTTTAGTTTTTTCCCGTTGAGTATGATATTGGCTGTAGGTCTCTCATATATGGCCTTTATTATTTTGAGAAATGCTCCTTGTATTCCCACTTTGCTGAGTGTTTTTATCATAAATGGGTGTTGTACCTTATCGAAAGCTTTTTCTGCATCTATTAATATGATCATGTGATTTTTGTCTCTGCTTTTGTTTATATGATGTATTACATTTACTGATTTGCGAATATTGAACCATCCTTGCATTCCTGGGATGAATCCTACTTGATCATGGTGTATGATCTTTTTGATATGTTGTTGGATGCGATTTGCCAATATTTTGTTGAGGATTTTAGCATCTATGTTCATCAGCGATATTGGCCTGAAGTTTTCTTTCTTTGCTGTGTCTCTATCTGGTTTTGGAATTAAGATGATGCTGGCTTCATAAAAAGAATTTGGGAGTTTTCCATTCTTCTGAATTTTTTGAAATAGTCTGTGGAGAATAGGGGTTAGCTCTTCCTTAAATGCTTTGTAGAATTCTCCTGTGAAACCATCTGGTCCGGGGCTTTTGTGTGATGGGAGTTTTTTGATTACTGCTTCAATTTCTTTTGCTGTTATTGGTGAATTTAGATTTTCTGCTTCTTTTTCACTGAGTTTTGGAAGATTGTATTTTTCTAGAAATGTGTCCATTTCCCCTAGGTTTTCAAATTTCTTGGCATACAGTTCTTCATAGTAATTTCTTACAATCCCTTCTATTTCTGTGGTATCAGTTGTAATCTCTCCTTTTTCATTTCTGATTGTGTTTATTTGTGTCCTCTCTCTTCTTTTCTTGATGAGCCTACTTAAAGGCTTGTCTATTTTGTTTATCTTCTCAAAGAACCAACTCCTGGATTCATTGATCCTTAATTGTGCTTTTAGTTTCTATGTCATTTAATTCTGCTCTAATCTTGGTTATTTCCTTCCTTCTGCTTGCTCTGGGCTGTCTTTGTTGTTGTTCCTCAAGTTCTTGCAGGTGTAGGGTTAGGTTGTTTGTTTGAAATGTTTCTATATTCTTTAGGTAGGCCTGTATTGCTATAAACTTCCCTCTCAGGACTGCCTTCGCTGTGTCCCATAAGTTTTGGGTTGTTGTGCGATCATTTTCATTTGTTTCCAGAAATGTTTTGATTTCTTCCCTAATTTCATTCTTGACCCATTCATTGTTTAATAGCATACCATTCAGTCTCCATGTTTTTGGGTGCTTTGGGTTTTTTTCTTTGGGGTTGGTTTCTAATTTCAGTGCCTTGTGGTCAGAGAAGATGCTTGGTATGATTTCAATTTTCTTGAATTTGTTGAGGCTCCTTTTGTGTCCTATCATGTGGTCTATCTTTGAGAATGTTCCATGTACATTTGAAAAGAATGTGTATTTAGCTTCTTTGGGATGAAGGGCTCTATATATATCAGTTAAGTCCATTTCATCTAGGGTGTTGTTTAATGCCACAATATCTTTTTTATAATTTGTTTGGAAGATCTGTCCATTTTTGATAGTGGGGTGTTCAAATCCCCTACTATGATTGTGTTGCTGTCAATATCTTTCTTGAAGTCCTCTAAGATTTTCTTGATATATTTGGGTGCCCCTATGTTTGGTGCATATATGTTTACAATGTTAATGTCTTCTTGGTGGATTCTTCCCTTGAGTATAATGAAATGACCTTCTGGGTCTCTCTTTACAGCCTTTTTTTTGAAGTCTATTTTGTCTGATATGAGAATTGCTACCCCAGCTTTTTTTTCTTGTCCGTTTGCTTGGAAAACTTGTTTCCAGCCTTTCACTTTTAGTCTGTGATGGTCTTTTGTCCTGAGGTGAGTCTCTTGTAGGCAGCATATGTGTGGGTCATGCTTTCTTATCCATTGAGCTATTCTGTGTCTTTTGATTGGAGAATTTAATCCATTTACGTTTAAGGTTATTATTGATAGGTACTTATTCATTGCCATTTTTGTACCTGTGTTCCTCTCTGTCTCCCTCTTATCCTTCCTTCCCTTAAAGCAGTCCTTTTAGTATTTCTTGTAGAGCTGGTTTGGTGGAGGCATATTCTTTTAGACTTCTTTTGTCTTGGAAGCTCTTTATTTGGCCTTCTATCTTGATTGAGAGCCTTGCTGGGTAAAGTAGCCTTGGTTGTAGGCCTCTGGTTCTCATTACTTGAAATATTTCTTGCCATTCTCTTCTTGCTTGAAGTGTTTCCATTGAGAAGTCGGTAGCTAACCTTATTGGGGCTCCCTTGTATGTTATTTCTTTTTTCTCCCTTGCTGCCTTTAAGATTCTCTCTTTGTCTTGGAATTTTGCCATTTTGATGATGATGTGTCTTGAGGTGGGCCTCCTTGGGTTCCTCTTGATTGGGACTCTCTGTGATTCCTGGATTTGTGAGACTTTTTCTCTTATCAAATTAGGAAAATTTTCTCTCATTACTCGTTCAAATACGTTTTCTATCCCTTGTTCTTCTTCTTCTCCTTCTGGTATTCCTATTATTCGTATATTATTACGTTTCATATTGTCTTGCATTTCTCTTAATCCCTCTTCATTCATTCTGAGCCTCTTTTCATTTTCTTGCTCTTTCTGTGAGATGCTTTCTACCCTGTCCTCCAACTCACTAATCCTATCCTCCGCTTCATCTATCCTACTTTGGAAACTTTCTACTGTGTACTTCAATTTGGAAATTGTATTCTTCATTTCCTCTTGTCTCTTGCTGATGGTTTCCATTTCCTTTTTGATGTTGCTGTAGTTTGCAGAGAGATCATTATAATTTCCCTGTAGTTTCTGGTAGCTCACTGTGAGCTCTTTGAGCTCTTTGAACTTCGTAATAACCAGTGCTTTGAATTCACTGTCTGATAGTTGATCAGCGTCTATTTCATCTAACATTCTTTCTGAAGTTTCTGCTTTTTCTTTCATTTGGGGATTGTTTCTTTGTCTTCCCATTGTTTGAGACTCTTCTTGTTAGTCTCTGCTTCCAAAATTGATCTGTTCTGAAACACTGGTTTTATGGTGTAAACTTCTGTGGTATGTTCCTTGTGAAGTTCAGTGGTACAGACTCCTTGAAGTTTCTTGATGTTCTTCGTCTCCACCTACACTCACGCTGGTCCTCGCACTGGTCCCTGCGTTGGTCGCCTACCACTGCTGAATGTCCCGGCTCTAGTAGCCGCCTCCTCAAGCACCCAGGCCCGTTACTAGGGCAGTGGCACAGAGGCTGGGAATGTCCTGGCTCCCGTATCTGGCTCTCTCTGCCGCCCAGGGCCGTCACAGGGGCTTGGAGTGTCCTGGTTTCCGTACCTGACTTCCCCGGCGTCTAGTCCTGTCTCTATGGCAGTGGCACTGAGGCTTAGAAAGTCCCAACTCCCGTACCTGATTCCCCAGTGTCCAATCCCCTTGCTATGGCAGCAGCACAGGGGTTGTGACCCTCCCAGTTCCCGTAGAGAAATCCTCTGCCACCCCGGGCTGTCTCAGGGGTTTGGAGTGTCCAGGCTTCCGTACCTGACTCCCTGACGTCCAGTCCCGTCGCTATGGCAGCGGCACAGGATTTGAGAGCTTCCCGGCTCCCGTAGCTGGCTCCTCAGCTGCGTCACAGGGGTTTGGAGAGTCCTGGCTTCCGTACATGACTCCCCGGCGTCCAGTCCTGTCGCTATGGCAGCGGCCCAGGATTTGAGATCTTCCCGGCTCCCGTAGCCGTCTCCTCAGCTGCGTCACAGGGGTTTGGAGAGTCCCGGCTTCCATACCTGACTCCCTGGCGTCCAATCCCGTCGCTATGGCAGCGGCACAGGATTTGAGAGCTTCCCGGCTCCCGTAGCTGGCTCCTCAGCTGCGTCACAGGGGTTTGGAGAGTCCCGGCTTCCGTACCTGACTCCCCGGCGTCCAGTCCCGTCGCTATGGCAGCGACACAGGATTTGAGAGCTTCCCGGCTCCCGTAGCTGGCTCCTCAGGGTCCAGGAGTTTTGTAATTTTCCATATATATATATATATATATATATATATATGTATATATGTATATATATATTTTTTTGTGATCTGTTCTTTTTTTTCAATTTTTTAAAATTGATTATGCTGTTACAGTTGTTCTATTCCCCCTTCATTCCCCTCCACCCTACCCCCCCATCCCCACCATTACCCCCCTTTAGTTTATGACCATGTGTCTCAAGTCCTTTAGATTCTATATTTCCCATGCTATTCTTGCCCCCCCATCTATTTTCTATCTACTGTCTATGCTACTTATTTTCTGTACCTTCTCCCCCCATCTCCTCCTCCCACTCCCCTGTTGCTAACCCTCCTTGAGATTTTCATTTCTATGTTTCCACTCTTGATCTAGCTGTCCTTTTAGTTTGCTTTCGTTTTAGGTGTGGTTGTTAATAACTGTGAGTTTGTTGTCCTTTCACTGTTCATGTTTCTTTAACTTCTTTTTCTTAGATATGTCCCTTTAACATTTCATATAATAAGGGCTTGGTGATGATGAACTCCTTGAATTTGATCTTATCTGAGAAGCACCTTATCTGTCCTTCCATTCTAAATAAAAGTTTTGCTGGATAGAGCAATCTTGGTTGTAGGTCTTTGGATTTCATGACTTGGAATACCTCTTTCCAGCCCCTTCTTGCCTGTAAGGTCTCTTTTGAGAAATCTGCTGACAGTCTGATGGGGACTCCTTTGTAGGTGACTGTCCCCTTAGCTCTTGCTGCTTCTAGGATTCTCTCCTTCATTTTAATTTTGGCTAATGTAATTATGATGTGCCTTGGTGTGTTCCTTCTTGGGTCCAACTTCTTTGATACTCTCTGAGCTTCCTGGATTTCCTGGCTGTCTATTTCCTTTGCCAGCTTGGGGAAATTTTCCTTTATTATTTGTGCAAATAAGTTTTCCACTGGTAGCTGTGCCTTTCCCCTTTCTGGTACCCCTATAATTCGGATATTGGAGCGTTTAAAGATGTCCTGGAGGTTCCTAAGACTCTCCTCATTTCTTTGAATTCTTGCTTCCTGACTCTTTTCTGTTTGGCCATTATTTGCTTTCTTCTGGTCCACTCCATTGATTTGAGTCCCAGTTTCCTTTTCATTGCTATTGGTGTCCTGTGCAATTCCATTCATTTCAATTAGTTTCGCCTTCATATGTTTGTCTAATTTGTGGCTATAATCAACCAGTTCTGTGAGGATCCTGATGACCAGTGTTTTAACTGTGCGTCTGAGAGTTTTGCTATTTCTTCAGCGCTTAGGTCTATGGGCTCAGGGACTGTGAGAATTTGCGACATTTTTGGTCTGTTCGTGCCCTTTAAGTGTGAGAAGCGGCGCCTTGGACTCCCAGGTCGCTGGGTTGTGACGCTGTATGTGGGGGCGTGGTCAGAGCGGGGAAATGGCGGCGCCCTCTACTGCCGCTTGCCGCGGGTACTCCGGCCCCGGTCCAACCGCCCACTCCCTCGCCTGTCCCCACGCGGGCAAATAGGCGACCACAGTCAACACGCAGCACCGCTTCCCCGCTGTCTCCTCGCTCGGTCGCTCACTAGGTCCAACCCTGCGCCTGGATTCCGCGCCTGAGCCCGTCTGACCGAGTCCTCCTGTGCAACCCCGCTCCAGCAGCCACTGGTTTCGCCCCTTACTGGTCAGGCTGAAGAATTTGTTGTTAACGGACTTCCGAAAAGTTCAATTTTCCGTGTTCTGGCTGTGATTTCTGTTGCTAATATTTAGTTGTCCTTAAACTTGGTTGTGTGAGAAGGCACGGCACATCCACCTATACCTCCATCTTTGCGGAAGTCCATGTGTGTATATTTTGTTAGATGTATACCTAAGTACTTCCTTGTATGTGTTAGTGCACATAATACTGTTTTTAGTTTCAAATTCCAATTGTCCACTTGCTGCTACAAAAGCAACTGACTTTTGTAGATTAACCTTGTATCCTGCAACTTTGTTATAACTGCCAATTAGTTCCAGGAGTTTTTGCCAATTCTCGGGATTTCCTACACACAAAGGCATGTCATTTGTGAACAAAGACAGTTTTATTTCTTCCTTCCCAATCTACGCCTTTTCTTTCCTTACTGAATTAGTTAGAGCTTTCAGTATAATGTTGACTAGGAGTGGTGAAAGGGGACATTCTTGCCTTTCCCCAGTCTCAGGGGAAAAGCATCTAGTTTCTCATCTCTGCATGTGATGTAAGCTGTAGATGTTTCGTAGGTGTTCCTTATCAAATTGAGGGAGTTGCTCTCTGTGCTAGTTTGCTGAGAATTGTTTCCTAAAATACCACTGGAAGTGAGCTGTATCAAATGCTTATTCTGTTGATGTGATGGAACGCAGCAACTGACTTTCCAGTGTTGAACCAGCCGTGAGTACCTAGGCGAAGCCCACCTGGTTGTGGTGTGTGACTCTCCACAGTGTTGGACTCAGCACACTCACACGTGTTGAGGATTTCTGTACTGTGTGCAGGACAGATACGGCACACAGGAGTCCTGTGGTACCCCTTCCTCACGACTCTTTACCTGGTTTTGGTTTTAAGGTAAGGTCGGGAAGTGTTCCCTCCGCTTCTATCTCCTGGAGAAGACTGTAGAGGACTGCTATCACCTTTTCCTCAAATGTTCGATAGAACCAGTGAAACCGTCTGCACCTGGCGCTTTCTGTGCTGGAAGGTTACTCATCATGGAATCAATCTCTTTAACAGATGTAAGCCTATTAAATTATCTATTTCTTCCTGTGTAAGTTTTGGTAGTTTGTGTTTTCCAAGGAATTGGCCCATTGCATCTAAGTTATAAAACTTGTGGGTATAAAGTTGTTCATAATATTCGTTTACTGTCCAAGGGATCAGTACTGAAAATCCCTTTTTCATTTCTGATATTAGTAATTTGTATCATCTCTTTTTTCTTGGATAGCCCAACTAGACGTTTTTCAACTTTATATTTTCAAAGAACCAGCTTTTAGCCTTACTGCTTTTCTTTACTGACCTCTGCTCTTCACTTCTGCGACAGCCTCTCAGGTACCACGTCCCTTTCTACTCCTGCTCCCCTCCAATCGACCTGCCTTCCTGCAGCTAAAGTCATTTCCTACAGGTCAAAGCACTGTTTTCTACCTGCTTAAAACACTTCAGTGGTGTTTTCTGCCCTCAAGATGAAGTCCGACTTTCTTACTGTTCTCTCTACATCCCTGCAAGACTTGGCCTGCCCCTTCCTCCAGACTCACCACCATGTTTCACCTTCGGACCTCCTGGAATTTTGGCAGCACAGAAAAGACAGATACTCAGTGTCTACACAGATATGCATTTCAATTGTAGATAAGGAAGAGACACTTAAGGCCAACTGAATGTACAGGAAACTCTTCAACTGATTCAGATTTCAAGAAAAAAACTAAAGAAAAAGCTTTAGTAATTTTTGGTAGCCAAAAATTAATATTAAATGGCTTTTTTAAAGTTGTGTTTTAGCCCTGGCTGGTGTAGCTCAGTGGACTGAGCACGGGCCTGTGAAGCGAAGGGTCGCTGGTTCAATTCCCAGTCAGGGCACATGCCTGGGTTGCAGGTGAGGTCCCCAGTAGGGGACACATGAAAGGCAACCACACATTGATGTTTCTCTCCCACTCTTTCTCCTTCCCTTCCCCTCTCTTTAAAAATAAATAAATAAATAAAGTATTTTTTAAAACTGTGTTTTAGAAACCTAGAGATAATAATGAAAACATGAAAAATTACAGTAAAAAAGCACATCCAAATATATATTTTTCACTGTAAAGGAATATCAGGATAGTCCAGGAAGTGTAAACCCAATAGGAAAAACGCACCCGCAATCCCGCCATCATAACGACTATCACATTCTGCAGTACTTACTACGCTGTTTTCGGCTAAGATCGAGTGACAGGCTTGAAGGCGCTACTCCCAGGGCTCTCAGCCCTGCCATGTTAAACCCCCTGGAGGATCTCGTAAACACTCAGGCACCCGAGCCTGATTCCTGACGGCGAGGTCCCGGGTTGAGAAACACTGTATGTAGACATACTCCTATGTGCAGGCAGGGACCTTACCTCAAAGGTGAGTTTATTCTTGGTATCAGTCACCTCGGAAAGCGGAGAGTTCCTCAGACAGGAAATGGAGTCTTTTAGAACAATGCTGCTCAATTTAAGTGCGTATCAGACTCACCTGGGGAGCTTTAACAACCCCAGCACCCAGTCTCCTTCTCCACCCAATGACCACCACACTGAGAGCGCCAGGTGAGCTGCAGAGTGAGAATTTGGCTTTTGGGGTCCTGGTCACCCAGGTATCAAGGTGTCTAGGAAGAAGTCTTTGAACAGTGGATTGTGGAACAGTCTAGAAGTTATGAAGCAAAGAACCCAATCAAACCCTGCCAGGCTGTGCTGTCCTGTTGTGAACTCAGTATGGCCCTGGCTTGAGTGACCCATACAACAAACAAAACTCTATTTTGCAAACCACACTATTTCTTTGGCTTCTTATACTCTCAGGGCTTTTTTAAATATTAAATTTATTGGCGTGACACTGGTTAATAAACTCTCAGGGTTTATTCCCTTATTGTCCTTTTTTAATCTTTACTGAAATATTTTGAGCTTTGCTTAGAGGAACTGAAAAAGTGTTTTTCTTTTTGTTTGCTTTATTGCTGTTTTTCCCCCTCTCTTTTTAAAGCATAAAGAGAACATGTGTTCACTGTAAATGTGATGGAGGCAGAATCTCTTGAAGTGAGACAGCCTCCAGGAGATGGTGACACTCAGAGTTAAAGACAGTCCTTGTCACTGCACTTCCCAGTCCCCCCAAATCTTCCAATACTGATACTTGGGGGACTAGGGTTTGTTTATCAAAGATGGCACTATTCTTTCTTATATCCTCTTCCTCTGTCCTTATTGACTTAAAAAGCACTTACTGAACATCTACTATGCACCACAAACACTATACTAGACACTGGGAATCCATCTGTGAGCAGGACATTCATACTTCCAGCCCTAACAAAGCTTACAATGTAGTTGTTCAGAATCAAATTGACAGTGTGAATTTGGAAAAAATAGAAAGCTATGTTGAACAGTGCAATGAATAGAAAGTTCGGAGCCAGGCAGAGAGGGTTTGAATGCTGGCTAGATCACACAGAGTTCCACAAGCACAGGTAAAGTACTTCTACAGTTACTTTGTCATTTGTATTTAAATACCATCTAGTTTACAGAGTTGTCCACCAATTCATTCATTCAACAAATACGTATTAAGCAATCACTAAGTGCTCCACACTGTTTCAGGAAATAGTACTCAACAAAACAGACAACCACCTGCCCTTCTTTTAGTAGGAGACAGATAATCAACAAGTAAAACACAGATATGCAGCAGTGATAAGGACTCTGGAGAAAAAAGACACAGTAAGAGGAACAGAGATTGCCAATGGGGGATAGATGAGGCTATAATTCTAAGTGAGAGGGCAGGGAAGACTTCACTAAGTAGAGGACATTTGAGCTAAGGTCTGAAAAGGTGAGGGGTGAGCAATCTCTGTAGGTATTTGGGAAAGAATGTCGCAAACAAAGGCTAGAGCGAGTGCTGGGAGTCTGAGGCAGGAATGGGCCAGGAGGACAGGTGGCACCGCCAAGGAGCCCAGTGTAGAACAACAAACAGGAGAGAGCAGTAGGCAAACAGGGCTCTAGATCATGTAGGGCCCTGGTTGGGCACGGCAAAAACTCGGGCTCTTACTCCCGAGAAACAGGAGCCACTGGAGGAGACTTCTGATCGTAAGGGATCTCTCCTGCATTGGAACAGGATCACTTTGGCTGCAGAGTGGAAGCAGACCACTGGGGGGGCAGCACGAAAGTGAGCAGAGCAGTCAGGCTGCAATAATGAGGTGGGAGATGACCACTGTCTGGGGAGAGGGACCATGGTGGAGGTAGTGACAAGTGGATGGATCTGGAGATATTTAAGGCAAACCAACAGGGCTAATGATTAGTTTGGTGTCAAAGATATGATATTAAGATTTTTGACCCAGGCAACTAGAAGGATGGAATTGTCATTTACTGGGGTAGGGAAGATTCTGGAAGGCAGAGGGTCTGAATCAGGAGTTTGGTTCTGGACATGTTAGGTATGAGATGCCTAATACACATCCAAGTAAAGCAGGTAATTGGATAAATGAGTCTGGAGTGTGGGGAAGGAACTGGGCTTGAACTGCACACTTGGGAACCACCAGCATCTAAATGATACTACAGCCATGAGACCGAATGAGGTACCTAAGTAGCTGTTGTGAGGAATAAGTAACACAGAAAGCACCCAGTGTGGCATTAGGCATACAACACATGCTCAGTAACTTCCCCCTTGCAGCCACAGGGCACTTGGCGGGCTGTTTTGGAAACAGTAAACTACACCTTAGGGTATGATTTGGACTGCCCATGTATATATATAGTCCTTTCATAATTGGCTTGGTTTTCACAAACCTTCGGAACTAAAAGTTGTTGGTTTCAGCTTTCACATCTTTGCATCTCACATGTAATTTCCAGTGAAATCAGACTGAGCATTAATGTCCCCGTATTCACAAATGCCCACATGGTGACTATCAAACACCCTACTGTCACATCAGACCTGGCGCACACTGAGCACCTACCCACACCCAGGTGAAGCAGATGAAGCCTCCATTTAGTTAAATCAGCCCAGGAGACACACACCCGAGCGCCCACCCCCAAGGGATTACAAGATTAATTCTCAGGCAGCCTATGGCCAGCTGTCCCCAACTGACCGGCCTCACACCTCATTCGCTCCCTCAAGCCACTCTCTGCCTCTTCCTGGCCCAGTCTCCCGCTCATCTCCCTGCTGCACCACACTCTAATTTTCCACCGTGTCCTCCGAAGCTTCACTCCTTCGCATCCTCGGTCTCTTCAGTGAATGTTCCTTCTACCTCCTGCTTTCACAGAAACCTTGGTCTCCCTGAAAACACCCTATTCTCTGCTGCCCCGTGCGGTGGAGCCGCGCTTTCCTCAACACTCCGTACACCTGAGGATCCCTGTGTCCCCTCTGCACGCCCTTTATGCTCCCAAGACACCTTATTCCAAAACAAAACAAAAACCTGCTCACTGCTCACGCTACCTAGAAATATCACCTGCTACCCTCCCCTGCTGTCCTCGTGTGCTCCTCCTCCTCCAGTCACTACAATGTTAGTTTACGAGACATCCTTTCCAATCAGACTTAGAAGCGCTGTCCACATGCCTTAGAATTTTCAGTTTTACCCCCATTACAAAGCACGTGGTGCTCAAGAAATATTTAGTAAATAAATGAGTGAAAAGAATGAAATCTGAAGCCCTGGCTGGTATAGCTCAGTGGATTTAGCTCGGACCTGTGAAGCAAAGGGTCACTGGTTCAATTCCCAGTCAGGGCACTTGCCTGGGTTGCAGGCCAGTTCCCAGTGGGGGACACATGAGAGGCAACCACACATTGATATCTCTCTCCCTCTCCCCTCTCTCTGAAAATAAATAAATAAAATATTTAAAAAAATGAAATCTGGGGCATGGAGCAAGAGGTGAGCATTTTGGGGCCATATCCTTCCCAGTTTTCCAGACATGGATGAGGGTGCGGGGCACACCAAATTCCATCCTTGGGGGACTACTACTATTCCCACTCGAAAACTGAGGCTTTAGCAGGTCAATAACTCACTTAAGATTACAGCCAGTGAGATGTGGAACTGGGCTTTAAAAATTCATGTCTGACTGACTTCACAGCCCATGTGCCTAAGCTCCAAAAACCGCTGCCCACACGGCCCCCATCCCCTACCCCCCACCCCGCCCCACCAAACAACAGAGCTTGCAGTTATAAGACAAGGTTTTGAACAGAAACACTTAGTGCAGGCTTAGTTCTAGTTTATCCTTACGCTGAGTCCTTTGGGGTTCCAGTTCCAACTTAATGTGGAATGGATTGAAGATGGAAATGTGAAATCCAGTAGACCTGGAGGCGAGAACAAGGTCTACCACGTCATCCGAGCTTCAGAAGAGGAGTAGAAAGAGTGGGGTGGAGGCAATATTTAAAGAAATGGCTGAAAAATTTTCAGAATATGATTCTTATACTTAAGAAGCTAAATGAATCCAATCAAAATAAATGAAAACAAATCCTTATGTTTGGACACTTATAATTTGTAGAACCCTTTGTTTTAATTTTCATAAAACCTTGGAAGCAGGTATCGTTATCTACATCTTTTCTAAGGAAAAGCTGGGATTCCAAAATCTAAAACGAATTATCCAAGGTCCTCTCCTTTCGAGCAGCAGGGGCAGAATTCAAACCCAGGTTTCCTGATCCAAGTTCAACTCCTTTCTTACACGTCAGAAATAGAACACAGCACAGCAAAGACTTCTGAGGGAAAGACTTCCCTCACAAACAGAATCCTTAATTTGGAAACTTCTCCCTGGAAGCACATAAAAACCATTCCCACATATCTGTGCTTTCTTTCCTTTTGCTGAGAGCACTGGACTGGAAAAGCCTTTGTAGTAAGAAAGGAAAAATTCTATCTGGTACATTAACTTGTGAGTTAAACCAAATGAGGCCAAGCCAGCTCCCTGGGCTCTAGACCGAGCTGACTCAGCAGGTTCACAGAGCCAGCCTGACGCACAAGAGGAAGCTGCTGGACGGCACCCTGAGCACCACCCAACTGCCAGGACAGCGGGCGGGAGTGTCCTCCTAATCCTCCTCCTTACGGTCTTGAAGGCAGTTTAAATACTGTGGTTAACGTGTCCTACATAACACGTCTTGTTCATCAGCGTGATTCAACTCGGTAACACTCCATCTTCTATTCAGGTGGCATTTCACTTGTGTACAGCTCATACTTGACTTCTTTTTTTGCCCAAAGCATTAAATTAGAATTTTCTAAAAGTGAAGCCTGTGGCCTTCTAACATAATCAAGTCCCATTCCCCAGGATGTTTGCTCGTAGCTGACGCTGCTCTACTTGCTCGGTGTGAAGAGCAGACCATTCTTCCCTCGTGGCTGCCTCCATGATGTAGAAAAGCTGGGAGAATTACAACTCCTGAACTCACAGTATGAGGCAACAGAGCCAGGACGCCAGATGCCAGGAGAAGGGGCCAGATACCAGACACTTCCGTGGGAAAGCCAAAGAGCCCCAGACTTGATGTCTTGTATATAGGTGCAGCTATCACCACCAGAAGCAGCTGTGGTCAAGATCTCATGCAAGGGAGGAAATGGAGACACAGTCTGACCTTTCATGTCTGTCTCCCGTACAGGACAGGGGTCCTGGGTATACACAGAATACTAACAACAGAACAAAGACACAGCCAGTTTTGTAGCCATTTATCGCACATTGACCATGTGAGGGTTCCCACCCGGGGCATGAACACACAGAGTGAACGGAGGCTCATCTGAAGGCTTACTGATCTAGTCACCCTCCTATCATCCATCAGCCATCCTGCGGCCAGGTGGCAGTGGTTACTGAGCAGGTAATGAACACGTGCCAGGAATGTCTAGGTACTAGGGAGATGGAGAAGGCAAAAACAGGGAAGGATTCTGGAAGGATTCAATACCATTTACTTGAAAGCCAAGTAATCATTTCAACTAAATCCTTACCACAACACTGTGGGGCAGGTGTATCATTACCCTCACATTACAGAAGAAACTGAGACCCAGAGTGCTAAGTAGCTTGTCCCAAATCACAAGGAGGGTAAATGGCACTCTGGGATTTAAACAAAGCTTTGCCTGGCTCTGAGCCTGTGCCCTTAATAAATTAATACTCATTACATAGTTAATTATAATACAATGAAATAATTGGTGACAGGGGCAGAAAATTCACAGGAAGCATAGAGGAAAACATACTTATGTGTAAAAGGAAGAAGTCTTTGAGTTTCCTAGTGGACAAGCAAGGAAAGGAAATTTTAGGCACAGATAGTAAACATGATACAAAAGTACTGGAAAGCAGAGGGTTTACCTGTGGGAGGGTGATGGGGGAAGACCGGGGCCTGATCACAGAAGGCTCTGCCTGCCAAGCTGCAGAGCATCTCCGAGAGGCCACTGCCTCTGGCCACAACTCAACCATCAACTATTCTGGAGCAGAAGCCCTTCCGGGGGCCTCCTTGTCCCTCAAACTCTTTGCAGGGGTTCCTTCTCTAATGAGCTGCTGTGCCAGCCAAGTCTACGGCCTTATGTGTGCAGCCACAATGCCATCCTTTCCAGGCCCCCACAGGCTGCTGACAGACTGAGCACAGAGGCCGCAGGGAACCCCCCATAACCACAGGGGTGATGACAGCTGGCCCTTCAAAGTTGGAAACCAGCTCTCACAGACCTCTCTAGCAGGGAGTCAAGGCATTTTCTCATTCTACTCACAGTTTAGAGTCCAGCTTCAGGAGGAAGCCCAACCGGTCGTACTCTGAAAAAGAAAAGCAAGCAGAGAGCGTCACTGCAGGCAACCCACTGCTGACACTTGCAGCTGCATGCCCAGACCCAGACAGTAGGGACAGACAACTGCCTCGGAGAACAGATCCAAACACACAAGCCACAACTAAACCTAAGGCACAGAATGTACTGGACGTCTGTTTTGTGAAGGACCAGGTTCAAGCCAGGTATTGACTATAATATCTAGGCCAACCAGGCCTAGGCTGTTTTATAATTGCCTTCCTGCTTAAAAATAAAATTAAGTAAGCCATAAAACTGGACACCTGGAAAAGAGGGTCAGTAGTAATCTCTGCTTCCTCTAAGCTCTACGCGTAATGTTTGATCATCAACCACATTAACTGGGGGTAAAGATGTGGCAGCCAAGGAGTCCCCAAATCCAGAGCAAGGATCCCCTATAGGACAATCACAAACAATGTATAGATCTGATTACATAAGGAATAGGAAATTTGAAATGAAATCTAAGAACAAATTGATAAGATGTTTATACCAAATGATAAATAATAAATATTTTATGTTCTTTATATCTTGCCTCATTCTAAAAGGAAGTTGAAGCAGTTTTTTTAAAAAACCGTATGAAGGCACGAATTGGTGGAACAACAAATAGACATTTCCCTCTCTACAATCAATCAATAAGATAAAAAATAAAATTACCCCCCCAAAAGCCCCAAAACTGTATTAAGTGCAAGATTTTGAAAAGAAGACATGTGGGGTCCAAAAGGTAAATAAGCAAAGAAGAAAACAGTCAAATGCAGCCAGGAGAGAACATCAAAAGCGGATGTCCTAAGGTCCTCTGCTCACTGGAGGAGGATTAAAGATCTGTCCCCAAGACTTCCCACAGTTGAAACTAAATGCAAAGCACTGATATGGTTTACAGTGTCTATAAATAATCCAGGAGAATCGTAGCTATTCCTGATAATAAGATTTGAGGGAATTTCCTCAGTGTTCCCAAAAATATTTGTAAAAACAAAAGTGACAGGATGTGTCATGGGGTTATTTCTTATAGCTCTGACCAATGACTGTGGGGGGCGGGGTGTGTTTAGAATGGCTTCCACGTAACTCTGACCCATGACTGCAGTGTGTGCGCGTTCAGAATGGCTTCACCAAAACAAGGCTGTCTATGAATGCAGCTCTCAGCTGGCCTGACTGAATCTGAGGACAAAACCTTATATGAAGACCAAACAGCCAAGCAGAAAAGGCTAGACAGCAAAGCTTTTGAGGAACACAGCCTCCAGTGAGTACTGAATGAGCAAGAACGGGAAGTTACACATAGTGACAGGCACCCCCAGCGTCATTCTCAAGCCCAGTTAAAGCCAGACCTGTGTGCTTTCATAAGCAGCTAAGCTGTGGTGAGAGCAGAGTTCCTCTAAAACTGAAGATGCCGACTAGGACACCTAACTCGACCGCAGGCTTGCCTCCCAAGGGAACACACTTTGGCAAGTGAAAGTCCTTTTTCAAAATAATTCTGGTTTTGCTCTTACTCAAATAAATAGGTGAGAAGCTTTGCTTAATAATATCAGGAACTCATGAAAACCAGTAAGAAAAACAAACAAAAAAAGGTTTCAGTTGAAAAAATAAATGAAAAACAAAATTTGCAAAACGTTACTTTCCAAGTTTCACACTCTTTCAACAATCCTACTATAGCAGTCCACGAAATAGCAGATCTCATTAACTGGACAAACACTCGCCGCTTTTCTCTCAGGTGGCCATAACCTTGGGGCAACTATCCTGCTATTGCTCTTAGACCTGAGCTGCGCCCTCCTGGACACCTTGGGTGCAGGAAGAATCCACAGTTCTGTCAATTCCTTCCAGAGAGGCCAGAACATGTTTTCTCCCTGCTGCAAACTCAAATGTCAGGGGTCAGGGAAGAACGCAGATAAATGAGGGAAGTGAGGGAAGGTAATACCCACCCATAGCAGCTCACGCCATTTATTTTGGCTGTATTAAAAACAAGTTGTTGAAATGTCTTTTTTAACCACATATTTTCAGTGTAGTAATCATTATCACAAATATGGTTTATTTTCCAATGGCATCTAAAATTTGGTTTTACACACACACACACACACACACACACACACACACTAATTGCATATGGAACATGTAGGAACACTTTGTATTTCTAAAGAAATTATATCCCTTTCATGGTTCTCTTGGTCTATCTGTTTTCTCTCTTTTGTTAGAATGCCTGAATATCAGAAATATTTCACTTTATTCTTTAAGAAAAGGAACCTGCATGGCTCGGTGATGAGAACGGCAGCCGACAATGGACACGGCGCCTGGAGGAAACGGCTCCACTGGAAACCGCACGCCCTGCTGAAGGGTGGCCTCCAGCAGTTCCCGCTGACAGCAGACCCTCCCAGGCAGCGACGCGGGCCAAGCCACACCACAGCCTCTGATTTTTCCAAAGCCAAGAATCTGGATCTCTTAAGGTAAAACCTCTCAATTTGTAAGTACTAGCAATAGATGCAAGGAAAACTTTAAAGATTAGGGGGCTCGCACACTGTGCCCATGGGCAGGATGCAGCTGGAGGCTAACGACTGGTGAACTCTGTCCTAGGCTGGCAGCTCATGCTGGAGGCATTTCTGTTCTGAGGCTCGGCACGGTAGACGATCAGTAAATATCTGACTGTCATCAGGATTATTTGGTCACAATGTTCATAAAAACAAATCAAACTAGTCTACCCAAAGGCTACCTTATCACTATTATATAAGGCTGGACACTCTAATTTTTGAACCGGTGACTCAATGTAACCATGAGATTTTTATTACCTCAGAGGTATCAATAATTCTCTGGACTTCCCACACTGAGAACAGTTTGAGGGGACAGAGGGAGACAAATGAAGGTGTCTGCTTATGCACCAATGTGTCCACATCCAGCATAGTGGTTGCACTAACTTAGACAAATAGGGCAATTTAATGGCTCACATAGCCAAAGTGTGGGAAGGGCCAGGGTGCAGAAAGTGACTGCAATGCCATCAGCCCCCCTCCACTAGCTTTACTCTCCCCCAACCAGCCTTCTTCCTAAGCTGGGAAACATGGAGCCCACAGTTTGCAGGCACACGTCTTCAGCTTTGCCACTGAGAAGGAAACAGGATCCTGACCTCTCTGTTCCTAATGGCAAAACTCCCTGGGGAGGGTAGGAATGGTCCAGCTTACATTAGTTCTTTATACCTGTTCAACACAGTGATGGAAGAGACAGGGTTTATAAAAAATTATGCTTCTGCATGACACGCGTGATGAGAAGGGTATTTTACCAGAAGAAAGGATGCCCTGCCCTGAACAAAGGACTCTCAGGAACAGGAGGAAGGCTCTGGAAAACTAGAGCTAGCTCAATCTCCCAGGTATAACCACAGTTAAACTGGTCCATGGACTTTTTCCCTCTCTCATCCCCATTCCACTGCAAGGATTTTCTTCCCTGACCAACCCCCTTTTTAAATCTTTCTCAGAATGCCTTCAGAACCCCCTGTTCCAACCACCTGGCTCACCTCCCGCTACATCTCCCGCGAGACCTGAAGCCTGGCTCTGCCTGGCGAGACCTCGCTTTTCAGGCGGCTCTCCGGGAAGGCTGATTTTTCTCTCAAATGCCAAGTACCTGTGGGCAGTGAGGAGGGTGTGCGCATGGTGGTGCAGTTTGCTGAGCTTCTTGGTTCCGTGGATTTACAGTTTAACCAAAATTGGATTTTTGGAGGGGAATTATTTCTTCAATTTTTCTGTCTTTTCCTTTCATTTCCAGGCTCCCATTCAGTATGTATTAAGCTGCTTAAAGTCCCACCACTCCCTGATGCTCTGATCATTTTTTTCCAGTAATTTTTTCGCTCTGAATTTCAATTTGGATGATTTCTATTGACGTATCATCCAGTTCACCACTTTTTCTTCTTCAGTGTCTAATGTGCTGTTTATCCATCCATTCAGTATATTTTTCATCTCATTTATATTTTCATCACTAGGATTTTTATATCTTTTATGTCTTTTCTTAATGTTCTCATACTTCTACCTTCTTGAAGATATGAAATGTGACTTAACGTCTCTGCCTACTAATTATATCATTTGTGTTTGTCTAGACCTGTTTCTATTGACTGAATTTCCTTTTCGTTGTGGGTTGTATTTTTATGCTTCTCTGAATTGCCTGGTTATTCTTGATTAGATGCCAGCCATGTGAATTTTACCTGGCTGCATGCAGGTTATTTGTGCATTCCCTAAGAATTTATGAAGTGCAATTAAATTACTTGGAAACAGTTTGATCCTTTCAAGCTTGCTGTTAAGTTTTGTAAGGTTGGAGTTAGGGGCAAAAGTGAACTGTACTACAGGACTAATTTTGCACCTGATTTTGCCCACAACTAAAGCACTAATACCCTCTGAGTTTGCTATGTGATGCCCTATCCACTGTGATGTTTTACTCCACTTCCCAGCCGTGTGAGCAGTGGTGGGGATGATTCTGCCTGGTGCTTCCCAGTGGTTCTTTCTCTGGCTTCCAGCTGCTTCTGCACACGGATGCGCTGGCCAGCTGAATACACAGGCAGGTTCAACAGCTCTCCAGAACTCTCTCTGTGTGCAGCGCTCTCCTCTCTGGTGTGCTGCCTCTGAGTTCTGGCTGCTTTGGTCCCTTCAATTCTCAACTCTTGTTTCCTCTTAAGACTCTCTTGGGTTCTGTCTAGGTTCTTCTTCCTGTGCTGCAGTCTGAAAACTCTGTCCAGGCCATGAGCATGGGAAATTACAGAGATAACCTTACTTGCTTCCCTTCTTTCAGAGATCGGTGTCCTGTGCCACCTATTGTTCAGTGTCTGAAAAAACTGTTCATATATTTTATCTGTTTTTAGTCATTTCTCCTTCATTCTTGATTTTCTTCCTGATCCAGCCTAGGTGACTGGATACTTTGTTCAACTATTCAATTTAGCTGGATGCAGTGATCTTTCCATTGCACCCAAGTGAAGTCTCTCGTTTCTGCCCAACTCTCTCCTGAGCTCCAGACTCGTATGCCCAGCCCCACTGCCCCAGACATTCCATGTCCTACAGACACATAAAACGCAGGCCACCCAACAGAGTCACCTTCACCGCCCTCACACACACAGAACCTGCTTCTTCCCGAGTATTCCCTACCTTACAAAGGGTACCATTAGTCATCCCACTGCCCAAGCTTGAAACCTGAGAGGATTCCTTGATTCCTGCTTCTTTTTTTTTTTAAAAGATTTTATTTATTTATCTTTAGAAGGGAAGGGAAGGAGAGAGGGAGAGAGAGAAACATCAATGTATGGTTGCCTCTCATGCATCCCCTGCTGGGAACTGGCCTGCAACCCAGGCATGTGCCCTGACTGGGAATCAAACTGAGAGCCTTTGGTTCGCAGGCCCGCACTCAATCCACTGAGCTACGCCAGCCAGGGCTCCTGCTTCTTTCTTAATTGCCATGTCCTTTTCATTTCATCTTCTCAATGGATTTCAAATCCACTTTTTTCCATTTCTACTATCCTTCACCTCCTACCTAGATTACAGTATCAGCTTCCTGCCATATCTCCCTGCCTCCTGTCTTGTCTTTAACCGATTCTCTATGGTATGATCAGAGCTATCTTCTTATAGGATAAAGATGGTTATGTCATAACTTTGCTTAAAGCCTTTGAACGAAGTCTCTATTGTTCTTAGAAGGAATCCCAGTCTCTTGATTTATAATGTCCTTCATGATATGGCCTACAGCAATCATTCCGAGTGCACTGTTCGAGCTTCTGCATTGCCCCTACTCTGCCCCTGCCATAGTCTGTGCTCCCACCAGACTGAACTATTTTCTTCTACTTCAAAGTATCTTTACCAACCTTCAGGCCTTTGTACATGATTTCCCCTTCACTTAAAACATCATTCCCACCCCTTTCGCATTGGTTATCCCCATACATTGCTTCTAAATGACCCATAGTAACCTCAATACCCAAAACGCTGCAAATCGGACTTATCTTCACCCTGTCCCCAAGCCATTTCTGGTTTTGTTTTGTAATACTATCATCATTTGGTTCCCCAAGAAAGAGTGTTTTGGTGTACCCTATCTCATTTCTAAATACAGATCCTCCTCCCTATACCACAGTCACTGCTTTTGCTAGTTTTCATTGTTACTCAGAAAATGCAGCTACCTCTTAATGTCTCCCCCCGCCTTCCCAGCCTCCCCTCCAGCCACCCCTGTCCAGGCAGCCTTCATTCCTGACAGCTGTTGCAGACAGCATTCTGTCATCCTGAAAACCCTCACTGCCCTTGCTGACTTGGAAAACACCCACTCACCCCCAACATATATTATAGCTGTCACCAAAGCCAAACCTGATATTTTTGTAGTGCCGCAAGGACCTTCATGATTAGGACTTTGCCTACCTCTCCATTTCTATTTTGTGCCATCTCCCCAGTCCTCCCTGTTTGGGCCATTCTGGCCTTCGTTCCATTCCTGGAATAAGCCATGAGCTCTCTCAACAAAGGACTTTTTCTGAGAAGCCGATTTTCCTACCTGGAATGTGTCCTCACCTATGTATTTGGTTAATTCCTGCTCACTAGACCCGAGTTAAAACGTATTTGTAGAAGAGCATCCCTTGTCCCTCCTGTCTAGAGTACCCCCTCACATGTTCCTTTAACATGTCCCTACTTGCTCTCGGAGCCCTCAGATTCCAGTTTGGAATCATACATTTGTCAGATTATTTGACTGGTGTCTCTCCTCCACGGGACTAGCAGTTGTATTCAGGTGTCATCACTAACACTGTGTTTACCATGTTAAAAGAACAGTGAATGGATAGCACCTTCTCTGATCTCAGGTGTTAGCCTAAGTGCCCCCCCAGCCGTGCTCATCACCAAACATACAGAACTTAATGCATTTCTGCCATTAGTTGCTCATGAGCCTGTAAGTCCACGTCTGCTGGGTTTCCCCTCATTTTAGAAATAAGTCCCTTACATATCTTTCAAGGAACTTGCAAATACTTTCAAGGAACTGCTTTTCTGTCATTGCTGGCAAGTGGTGAGACTGACCTGGGCTTTGCCTGTCCAATGCGTAGAGACTGGGCAAAAGTCAGGTTGGCAGACTCTTCCCTGAGTCTAACCGGGCTGAGTGAAACCGGGCAGAAAACAGTGTGCTGAAGAGACGGACGACTTGCTGGCCCCCAGGTTCCAGGCACTGCCCTTCATGTCCTTTCTGTGGGCCAACGGTTTGGCATTTAATTTGATTCTGTGAGTACCTGTGCCTTCCAGTAAATTCCTTTTTCTTGAGTTAGCCAGAGTCAGTTCCTGTTGCTCACAATTAAACAACCCTAACTATGTATGTGATCTGTTTCTCTAGCACCTAATTAGGGTCTGGCCCAGAGTGGGTGTCCATAACTGCTGAATAAATGGAAGAATATACGGAATAACCGAATGGCCAAGGGAGCCTAATAAGTAGCCCTTAGTTCTGGATTCTTGGCCTTCCTCCACCCCTTACCTTGAGGGGGCAACGTTAGTGGTGGCGGCAATGGCGGCAGCAGTAGCTGCCCCTCCTGGTCACTAGCCTGACCGCCCTGTGCTCTAGTGCTTCCCTTGCTCTGGCCATTCCTGGCTCCCAGATCAGTTCGCAGTCACCTGCCTGTGGAGAGCCTCACCTGGCTCTCCTTAGGCACTCTTCCCTCATTTCAGTTTCTAGCTTTTACTTTGGGGCTTCCTTTTGAGGACTCCAAATTCTCCAAGGCAGTTCCCTCCTGTCATTGATAAAAGCCTAAAATTTAACCTTCTCCACCAAGACTTCCTGAGGCTCCTCAGTAACCAGTGGCTGCCCCATCTCCAGTACAGCCGGGGGTCTCAGCTGACCAGCGCTGCACTCCCACATTCATAAGCTGTGACTGAACATGCCTCATGGTCACAAGCAGTTCCTCACAGAGTCGCCACCAGGCAGGGAAGCAAAGCAAAATCTTTAGGAAACGTAAACTACAATAGACAGTGATCAGGAAGCAATTCACAGGCACAACGCTCTGTGAATACAGGTGCAGAGCTTCTGTCTCTTGGGTTTGGGCAAGGCTTCGGATCCCACAGCATCTCACTGTAGACAAATATGTTCTTCAAATTGCCTGTGAATTCAGCACATACAATGGAAATGCTATTTGAGTGTACCAACTCTCAGGGACAATTTACCTCTGGGAAGCTTGCAGTAGAGCCTGGGTCTCCCTAGCAGTCCACTGATCCCCACTCCCTTATAAGAACAGAAGACTCTTGGACTCCCAAGTCAGCCAGATACCTCAGGGCACACTGATGTGCATGTACAGCTCCCCAGCACCTGAGGACTCTCCTCCCAGGTGTCAAAGCAGCAAGCCTGCAGCTGCACAGTGAAGAAGAGATGTTTAGTCTGGTGGCTCAGGCCTCCTGCCTCGCCCAGGCTGAAAAGCCCAGCAATACCAAAATCTCTAATGGAGGAGTACATGTGTGTCCTTTGCCTGGCTCCAGATGGAAAGTAGCCTCAGTGATGCAAATCTCTGCTCTTCTCCTTCTGCACCTGCACCAAGTCAGACCTGCTAATGTGGAGAGTGCTTTTTCAGACACCTAAAGTCTTTTAAATTAATCATTAATTCTTCTACTGCCATTTCAAAGGGATAAATTGGTGTTCTAAGTTATATAAACTCCTAGAAGGTTTAGAAACTGGACATAAACCAAAGGAGGCCATAAACTCAAGTGTGTAAGCACCTAACAATGAAACTTCTCTCTACATAAGCAAAATTAACAGAATTACAACAAGAAATACACAATGGGTCTCCTGTTACTGCAGTGGAAACACACACAGACTGAAAACTCAGGCTCATGACATCAGTGAGAATTCAGGAGATTTAAACAGAACAATTAATAAATTTGAACTAAATGATACACAGAGTACCTTACGTCCAAAAAGTTAAGAATGCACATTTTTTTCAAGCATACAAAGGACATTTATGAAAACTGACCATGTGTGAGGAATAAAAATTTATGAACATTATATGTTCATAAAATTTTTTGAAAAATTTATGAAATAAACTTTTTTTTATTCAACATTTAATATACTCTGTGAAACTCTGCATTTCATTTTGCTCATCATAATTCTACAATGTAAAGAGAATTACAAATGTTTCCACAGTGCCCGATTTAGATAACCCTAAGTCCTCTCCTGCTTATCACAGCCTGGTGCACAAAGGTTATCACTTTCCATCCACACACTCATGTGTCAACAGCTGGGAGCGCTGCACCGCAGCGAGGCTCCACTGAAGCCTGAAGGGACACCTCCCTGCAAGTTCCCTGAGGCCCGTGTCTTACTCTCAGTTCACCTTCATGCCACTGAGTCCCAAAATGGAACTTCAGGGATTACAGGAACACACTGTGAGCCAACTGTGCTACTGGCATTTTGGGTCTCAGGTGGTCCCCCTCCTTTTTTTTTCATTTTAAAGAACCACCACAAATTCCAGTCAGCTGTCACTACTACACTTTTGCACAGAGAGATGCTTATTAAATAACTACTGCTGTTCAGAACAATGAATATTTCATATGAAGACAAGTCTGAGGAGCATTACTGAGGCACATAAAGTTAAGTTTATGGGATAAAATTATGGACTTCATTCTATCAGAAAACTGCAGTGCTTTATATTAGAATACACAAAAGAAAGGACAGGCCATTGGACGAGAAAACTCTGACTGCACAGGAGAAGCCCTGCTGCCAGATCTTCCTGAAAGGGGTCTCTGGTCCCAATCTCCAAGCTGTGATGAATGACAAAAAGCAGAAGCCATCAGGGTGGATGAAATGAGGACCCATCTTAACCAAAATAGGGCCCTCGTTTCTGAAGAAATAGCACTGCACAATCTTTAAAAAAGAGTCATGGGCTACACTGAACACGAGCGATATGTGTCACAGTTTGTGTGAAGGAGGAAGTTGGGTGACAATTATAAATGGGCTCCAGACGAGGGGGAACTGCTATTTGTTGAGCACCTACTGTGTACTCATGCTGCTCTCAGTACCTTCATCTCGACTCTCAATTTAATCCTTACAATCATACGAGGTAGGTATCAGTTCCTTTTTACAGATGAGGAAACAGAGGCTTAGAGAAGGACAAATAATGTGCCCAATATTCTCAACCAGTAAGCGGACTAGTTGGGATGTTGTTGATCTGGCCCAGGTCTGACTCTGAAACTTCATCATGTAATGCCACTGACTCTCACAGGAAAGCAAAAATGAGACCCTCATATTAGGAGAGCAGCTGCCATGAGCGATGACCTTCTGTTTGTCTCCCATTCCCCACCTAAGGGCAGTGTCAAAAGGCCCTAGCCCAGCCCACGCATGAATTATGGGAGTCCACAGAGGCTTGAGAGGGGCTGGACAAAGTTCAAACAGCTCCCACATCATCTTAAGCCAGGGAAATAAATCATAATGTAGGATCGATTAATCAAAGACAAACTAAAATAGGAAAAGCAGTTTTATAAAATAAACACAGATAAATTCACTGACCTGGACTAAATTAAGTGACCCAGTAAAATAACTTGGAGGTTCACAAACGGAAATCCAACCTCAAATGGATACAGGTTGGCATGGGGGCTGGGGCGAGCGCCCCTGTGACTGTGAGCCCTCCCTCTGTGCAGCACGGCTCGTTTCTGGGCATGCAGTGAGTTCAGTTCGATTCATGACACCAGTGCGTCCACACCGTGCCAAGGCGTCCTGCCAGAGGACTGTGAGGAAAAGCCTAGCAAAAGAACAGCTAGGGCCGGATACAGAAAAAAAACAGTTCGCTCTGCAGTCTGTACCTTAAACTTCATGGGGCTCACCACCTAGTAGGTACATAAGTATAAATAACCACCAAGCAATTATTACATAAAACAGAAATGTGTCCCTCTCTCCAAACAAAAATAATTTTGTGTTTCCCAGTTGTAGGAGCAACACATGCTTACCATACAAATCAAAATGAAAAAAACTTACAAAGAATGAAGAGAGAACTATTTTAAACTCTCATCGAAAATTAATTGCTACAAACATTTTCAAGAATATCTTCTCAGAAATCTCTTTCCATAAATACATGTGTGAATGTGCATATATAATTTTACTTACATACAGACTCATATGTCTGTATTGTTCACTCAACAATATCCTCAACATCTTGTCAATGAAAATAAAACTGCATCGCTATTTTCAGTGGCTGCACAGTATTTCGCTAGAGGAATGCACTGCTATTTACACAATCCTTATGTATTCATTAAGTGATGGACATTTTTGTTTCTATTATTCAACTCTTCATTCAACAAACATTTACTGGGTGTCTATTACATGCCAAGTACTGTTCTCAGTACTGGGGACACAGTGATGAACACGACAGGCAAGGTCTCTGGCCAAATGAAGCCTGCATTCTAGGGGGAAGACTGATGATCTGAAGGAAGGATGAGTGCTAACAAGGAATAAAGACATACCCTCCTAGAGAAGGACTAGGTGTCAAAAGAGTAGATGACTTTAGATAAAGTGGTCTGGGAAGGTCTTCCTGCAGAGGTGACAACTGAACAGACACCTGTGGCAGTCAAGCAAAGCAGAAGTAATTCTAGGTAGAGGAAAACAGTGAGTACAAAGGCCCTGCAGCAGCAAGAGACCCGCATACTCAGGGAACACTAGGAGTGCCATTGTGGCTTCAGGTCGGTGAGGGGCAAATGGACTAATGTGTAGAGATAAGAGAGAACCTGGAGTAGGAGCCAGCAAGTGAGGCCCCACATGTCAGAGTTTAGATTTACTTTAAATGCACCATGAAGTCACTGGAAAGATTTCAGTGCAGACAAAATACGATCTGATTTGTATTTGTAAAGATTACTCTGGCTACAGTGGAGAATGGACTGCTGGGAGGCAACTAATGAGCACAAAAAAACCAGTGAGAATAAATGCTCACTTGTCTAAGAGAGAGATGATGGTAACTTGGATAGCAGTGCTAGAAAGAAGTGGCTAGACAAGGACACGCTGTAAAGATTAAAAGAAAAAAAAGTGAAGCCCTGGCTGGTGTGGCTTGCTGGGTTGAATGCCACAACCAGTGAGGCACAAATCAAAAGGCTGCCAGTTTAATTTCCCATCAGGGCACAGCCTGGGCTGCAGGCCAGGTCTTGGGTTGGGGGTGTGCGAGGGGCAACTGATCAATGTTTTACTCATACATCCATGTTTCTCTCCCTTTTTTTCTCTCTCTCTTCCCTTCTCTAAAAAATAAAATGTTTTAAAAAACATTTTAAAGAGGTGGAAAGGGTGAGAAAGAGGAAAAATCAAGGAGATTCCTAGGCCATAGTTTCAACAGTTGGGTAAATAGGGAAGAAAAAGTGGGAGAACAAGTATCAACATACAGATACTACACATTTCATTAGATTTATACATAAATATTTTGGTTTGGGGGATACTGTAAATGATTTTTTAAATTTTCAATTGTTCATTGCTCGTATATAGAAATACAATTAATTTTTTGTATTTTGGTCTTATATTCTGTCATTGTGCTAAACTCAGTTAATAGTTCTATTAACTAGGAAGGTTGTTCTATTTTTGTTCTTGTAAATTCCTTGGGATTTTCTATGTAGGCAATCTTGTCATCTATAAGGAGGCTTAATTTTATTTCTTCCTTTCCAATCCATATACTTTTATTTCTTTTTCTTGCCTTATTGCACTGGCAAGGACTTTCAGCAGTGGCTCCTGATCTTAGAATTGGGCAGTCTTTTACCATTAAGTAGGATGTCTACTGTAGGATTTTTGTAGATGCTCCGTATCAGGTTGAAGAAGTTCACACCTAAGCTTGCTGAGAGTTTTTTTTTTCCAATCATGAGTAAATGTTGAATTTTGTCAGATGCATTTTCTTCATCAATTGACATGACTATTAGTTTTTCTTTTGACAGTTCACATAGTAGATTACATGGACTGAGTTTTTTAATGTTAAACCTTCTATTTCCAGGATAAACCCCACTTGAGTACCAAACTGGGGGAATTTTTAGCCATTATTTCATTAATTATTTCTTCTGTACTGCACTCTCCTTTTTCTGGGAGTCTAATGATACAGATGGTAAATCTGGTATTGTTCCACAAATCACTGAGGCTCTGTTCAACTTTTCTAATCTTTTTTTTCTTTTGTTATTCGGATTGATTGGTTTCTATTGCTTTATTTTCAAGTTGACTGATACTTTTTCTTTTGCCATTCCCATTCTATTATTGAGTCCATTCAGTTGAGTTTTTAAATTCTGGGTTACTATATATTTTTTTGTATCACCATTTGGTGCTTCTTTATACCTTTTAATTTTGGGGGGTAGGGGGGTTAACAGCTAACACTTTCTGTCTTTCTATTCATTGCAACAGTGTTGGCTCTTACTTTTGGAAGCATTTTTATAATAGCTATTTCAAAGTCTGTCAGATTATTCCAACATCTGTGTCATTTCAGCATTGGCATCTCTTGATTGTCTTTCCCATGCAAGTCAAGATTTTCTTGGTTCCTCATATGATAATTAATTTTGGATAGTTTTAATACTATGTTATTAAACCTTGAGGTCTTATTTAAATCTAGTGGAAAATGTTGATATTTTTGTTTTACCAGATAATCAACCAGGTTGGATTTAGGTAGCAAGTTCTGACCGGCCTTTCTGTGGGTTGTGGTTTCAAAGCCAGTTCCATTCTCAAAACCTATTCAGGTGTGCCTTCTGAGTGTGTCACCAGGCGTCCAGTCTGGGACTCAGGCCATGGTCTGTTCCTTAGCTCAGTTCTCAAAGTCTTTGTTATGCTGTTTAGAATCAGATGCACGCATGCTCAGCTCAGGGGGTTAGCCTGTAAGTTCATAAACAACTTCACGGAGTCGCTTTCCTGAGATCCTCCCTCTGTTTTCTCTTGTACTTTCCAGTTCATTGGGCTTTCCCTTCTTGGTCTTCTTGCCCAGAAAGCTGGGGTTTTAGTTACCATAGTTTGCCACCTGTTTCCCGACCTATGCCCAAATCTGGGGCCAAGCAGCAAGAAGGCGGAGAGAACAAAGCAACCAGATTTCATGTCACCCTCTTGGGATTACGACTCCTTCAATCAGAGAGGAAGGTTTTCCTTCCTCAGTTTTCAGTGCTTGAAAGCCCCAGCGCTGTCATTGGCACTGCCACCACTGCCGTGGGGCTGCCTGAGCACTAGGGCCTGAGAGGACAAAGGAAACACAACCCTTTTGATTTCCCGTTTGAGCCGTAGAATCATAACGAGAGTTCTTCTGGAATTCTCTCTGTGCCCTGGTGTACACTGCTAGACTTTGGGCTGTCTCATGTCCACTTCGTGGGATACCAGAAGAAAAATGAGAAATTCACTGGTTGCTGTGTTAGTGCTTTTAATTCTAGTCTTTCCCCAAAATCTATGTGCTACTATTTATATTTTAGTCTTCAAATAGCTGCTAAACATTTATGTTCAGGCCTTTAGCTGCATTCAATGTCAGAGGTAGATTCTTATTTACGTACCTTGTCTGTATACCCTGGTATGTATATAATCATCCATTTATGCAGAGAACATACCGAGGGGAGTAACTGCCAGGTTATGAGGTGTATTTAAATTTAGCTAGTCTTTTCCAAAGTGGTTGTAGCCAATTTATCCTCTGACCCGGAGAAACTCAGAGTTTCCACTGTACCACACTCTCACCAACACTGGAACATTAGGCTTTTCAAGTTTTGCTGTTTTGGTAGAAGTGTTGTGATATCTCACTGTAATTCTAATATGCACTCCCCTACATGTTAATTCAACCAAACACCTTCTCATAGGTTTATTGGCCATTTGGATTTCCTCTTTTGTGAAGTAAGTACTTAGTTTTTTATCTGTTTCTATACTATTGTTTCTTTATTCCTATTGATTTTGTAGTTCTTTCTTAGCCCTGGCACAAGACTTTTGTTGGTTGTGTTGTGAATATTGTTTTGCACTCTTTATTGTCTTTTTACTCTTTTTTAAAATATATATTTTATTGATTATGCCATTACAGTTGTTCTATTCCCCCCTTCATTCCCCTACACCCTGCACACTCCCTCCTCCACCATTCCCCCCTTTAGTTTATGACCACGTGTCTCAAGTTCTTTAGATTCTATATTTCCCATACTATTCTTGCCCTCCCCCCTATCTATTTTCTTTTTTTTTCTTTATTTTTTTGAATTGATTATGCTGTTACAGTTGTTCTATTCCCCCCTTCATTCCCCTCCACCCTGCCCCCCAACCCCACCATTACCCCCCTTTAGTTTATGTCCATGTGTCTCAAGTCCTTTAGGTTCTATATTTCTCATACTATTCTTGCCCCCCACCATCTATTTTCTATCTACTGTCTATGCTACTTGTTTTCTGTACCTTCTCCCCCCATCTCCTCCTCCCACTCCCCTGTTGCTAACCCTCCTTGAGATCTTCATTTCTATGTTTCCACTCCTGATCTAGCTGTCCTTTTAGTTTGCTAAGGGGTTTCGCCCCTTACCGGTCGGGCTGAAGAATTTGTTGTTAGCGGACTTCCGAAAAGTTCAGTTTTCCGTGTTCTGGTTGTGTTTTCTGATGCTAATATTTAGTTGTCCCTAAACTTGGTTGTGTGAGGAGGCACGGCACATCCACCTAAACCTCCATCTTGGCGGAAGTCCCCCCCTATCTATTTTCTACCTACCGTCTATGCTACTTATTCTATGTACCTTCTCCCCGCTTCTCCTTCTCCCACTCCTCTGTTGCTAAACCTCCATGTGATCTTCATTTCTATGGTTCTGCTCCTGATCTAGCTGTCCTCTTAGTTTGTTTTTGTTTTAGGTACAGTTCTTAATAACTGTGAGTTTGCTGTCCTTTCACTGTTTATCTTTTTTATCTTCTTTTTCTTAGGTAAGTCCCTTTAACATTTCATATAATAAGGGCTTGGTGATAATGAACTCCTTTAACTTGACCTTGTCTGGGAAGCACTCATCTGCCCTTCCATTCTAAATGAAAGCTTTGCTGGATAGAGCAATCTTGGGTGTAGGTTTTGAATTTCATGAGTTGGAATACTTCTTTCCAGCCCCTTCCTGCCTATAAGGTCTCTTTTGAGAAATCAGCTGACAGTCTGATGGGAACTCCTTTGTAGGTGACTGTCCCCTTATGTCTTGCTGCTTCTAGGATTCTCTCCTTCATTTTAATCTTGGCTAATGTAATGATGATGTGCCTTGGTGTGTTCCTTCTTGGGTCCAACTTCTTTGGGACTCTCTTGAGCTTCCTGGATTTCCTGGAAGTCTATTTCCTTTGCCAGATTGGGGAAGTTCTCCTTTATTATTTGTTCAAATAAGTTTTCCACTCGTGGCTGTTCCTCCTCCCCTTCTGGTACCCCTATAATTGGGATGTTGGAACGGTTAAAGATGTCCTGGAGGTTCCTAAGCCTCTCCTCCTCTTTTTGAATTCTTGTTTCTTCATCCTTTTCTGTTTGGTCAATTTTTTCCTCCTCCTGGTCCACTCCTTTGATTGGAGTCCCAGTTTCCTTTCCATTACTACTGGTTTCCTGTGCGTTTCCCTTCATTTCAATTAGTTTAGCCTTCATATGTTCCTCTAATTTGTAACTAAAATCAACCAGTTCTGTGAGGATCCTGATCACCAGTGTTTTGAACCGTGCATCTGATAGGTTGGCTATTTCTTAGTTGCTTAGATTTATGGGCTCTGGGGCTCTGAGTTGTGCTTGAGCCATGTTTTAATCTGTTCGTGCCTCTTACATATGAGGAGTGGAGCCTTAGGTGTTCACCAGGGCGGGGCCACCCAGGTCACTGGTTTGTGATGCTGTACGTGGGGGCGGGGTCAGAGAGGGACAATGGTGGTCCCCTCTGCCGATTCCTGCCGCGGAGGCCTGCGTGGTCCATTTCACTGCTCACTCCTTCACCAGTTTATCTGCATGCGAATGTGTGACTGCAGTCAGCCCTCAGTGGGTCCGCCCGCTACTCCACACCTGGGATCCGCCCATGGCTGCTGGCGCACCTGGGTCATGCGCCCGGATTGGTCACGTGGATCTTTCCTGCCCAACCCTGCTCTGCTGCTAGCTCTGCCCCTCTTACTGGTTTGGCTGAAGGGTTCGTTATTGTCAGACTTCCGTATAGTTCAATTTTCTTTAGTTTGGCTGTGTTTTTGTTTCTAAAACTTTGTGGTTTTTAAACTTGGTTGTGCGAGAAGGCACAGTGCTTCCACCTATGCCTCCATCTTGGCAGAAGTCCTGTCTTTTCACTCTTAATGGTGTCTTTCAATTAACAGAAGTTCTTAACTTTAATCAAATGTAATCAAACTGATTAGTCTTTTCCTACAGAAATAAAAACTCTCTGTCCACTCTGCTTTAAAGTGACCGCCTCTGTCTTAGCATTTTGGTGGAGGACACTGCACGCAGTTAGGAGACAGCAGAATGGCAAAGGACGGAGTACAGGCTCCAGAGCCGGACAGAGGTTGATGGCCCTGGACAGATTATTTATTCCACCTGCTGAACATGAGTTTCTTTATCTGTAAATAGGAATATAGTGTCTACCTTGTGAGATATGTGCAATGCACTTAGTACAGCATTGGTACACAGTAGGTCCTCAGTAAACAGGGGTAGCTATGATGATATTCTCTGAATATTATTCTCTTGTCCACACAGCCACAACTACCTGAACCTCACAGCTGCTTTGTGAAATACCCGCCTATTGCATTCAAGGGTTGACTGTCCTCATCAGGCCAGCAAAGTCTCTCTATTATTCATAAGCAGCACCCACCACTATCTGCAACTAAAAATACAGAATTAATGCACAGAAATGCTCTTCTCATAAAGTTATATCATTTAGGGCCTCCCACACGGATACAATGGCAGCAGGCTGAAGAATCAAAGTAACCCCTTTCTGCTCACTGCCAACAGCACAGTCATGTGGAGCAGGTAGACTCCTTCAGACATGAGAAAGCCAAGCCCAAACGAGCCTGGGTGATTCTGTGTGACAGGCGCAGCTGTGCCAGGCTGTGCATCCTACACTGTAGACACAGGGAGAATGGGAGTGTGCCGGCCTGCATGAATTTTGGGATGAGTGCACAGTAAAGTGCACCTCCTGGAGGTTGTATGTTTAAGTGTACAGGGTGTACATGTAAACGTGTGATGAGGTTGTACAGGGTTGTGAGGTTGAGTGTACAGGGTGTACATGTAAACATGCGATATGTCCTTGGGAACCTGCCATGCTCTCACCAGCCTGGCATTGTGCTGAAAGCCCTGATGCTTGTCTTCTCCAGCGCAGCCGGAGCTTGGCGTCTCTCAATGCCCTCTGCCCTGCTCTCTGTGACAGAAAACGTACACTTGTATACAAGCCTGGACCACTCTGAATGAGGAAAAAGCATCTCCTGAAAACACTTCAGTGCACACTTCTAAAGCAACTGGCAGAGTCTTCTGGGTGTGGTATCCCACTGCTGCTTCCTAGACCTTGAGTCCCTAGAAAGGCTTCTTGAGGCTTTCCCACAATTCTGAGATATTCCATTGCCCACCCCCCCCAGATCACCCCCACCCCCATCTTATTAGACTCCATTTCAAATGTGGCCAATGTTGAGTACTGAAAGGATGATAGAGAGGGAGAGACTGGTACCTGAGCCTAGAGTTTGTCCATCGGAGTCAAAGGATAGAACCACTGAATCTGCAACACAAGAGGACAAGTTCATTTCTTTCTCCTTCTTAACAGTGAAAAACCAAGCTCCCACTGGCTCTGCCCAAACCCTCCCCAAGGGAAAGCCACCTGCAATGGAATCTGGCTGCACAGACAGCCTGCGCAGGTCTGCACCCACCATCCTCTGGGCCGGGAGGCCCTGGGAGCCCAGCCCCCCAGCCTCCTGCCACAGGGAGGACCACCTCCGGGAAGAGGGGCCTCAAGTTTTTCAAAGGCATTTTCTGCCAGATTAGGGGACAAGTTTACTTCTTTTTCCTCCTCATAGTAAAAACAAAAATTTTAAAAAGCAAATGGAAAATCCCTCTTGCATCTAGTTAAAGACACTAACATTTCCCTGTGACTTCTTCCTTTCTTTTCTTAGCCATATACCCAATAGTTTATTATTTCTCCCCACCAAAAGGCTTAGAGTGGCCTATAGAAATTTATAATACACAATGGAATAAAAAATGAAAAAGCCAAAGAAAGAAAAAATATTATGTAGTCGGGAAATGTTAGTGTACAAAATGCATGCCATGAGGACCTACACAAACGCTGTAGCTACAATGAAGAGGCCTGAGAGTCCAAACAGCCAAAGGAGAAAAGGAAGTTACAAGATTCGGTGCCCACATTGATTCAATCATTTGTTCATTCAACTGTTCAGTAAATATTTATTGGGCATCTACTATGTGCAAGACACTACACTTTGAAAAGTAGCAGTGAATAAAAGCATGGTCTCTACCCTCATGGATCTACCTGCTACCAGTCTAGGAAAGAGAAAAAGTTACCGAACAACATAATATTTAAATAAAAACTAATTCAGTAAAAAAGAAAAGAGTGCTGTGAACATTTCTATTAGGAACCAGACTAGTTTGGAAGGGGAGTGGGTGTTGGTTAGGAAAGGCTTCCCTAAAGAAGTGCCCTTGAACTAATAGCTGAGGGAAAAGTAAAGGTCAAACTAACAAGAATGGAATGGGGCACTCCAGGCTGAGTCCTTGTGGAGAACTAGAGCAAGATGCCACAGGGTGCTCCAGGGCAACTCACAGACCAAAACACAGAAGCGAATATTCTAGAGTGACCGGAAAGAAATTTCTCTTCTGGGTTTCTATAAAGCGTGATGAAGCTGTTGTTAAAGACTATATCTTCCACAACATTTCTATAGTAATTAATTGCAAAGCTTGTATGGCTGTTTCTTATAACATGACCAGTGCAAATGATGGCAGAAAGCTGGTGTACAGTTCTGTGAAAGCAACTGTAAAGGACACCAAGATAATTTAAAGCCTAGGATAACCTCAGAGACCCCAGACTCCAAAGGATCACATTCAAACGCTCACTCATTACAGATGAATGCCAGCTGGATGGTTGTAAGACCAGTGTCTACAGCCTCTCCTCCACCCCAGCATTATTCTTCAGCTCTCAATTTGTATGTCATCTCTCTTAGTGTGTGTGGCAATTCAACACAATAGTTGCCATAACTAAGTATCTGTCCCCACTGCTAGACTATAAGCCCCATAAAGGCATAGCCCATATCCGCTCTATTCACTACCATATTACTGGCATAAGATCCGACACCCAATAACTACTTGGTGAATAACAATTCTAGACAAACGAGTGGGCCACATACCCTTCAAGCAATCTTTCACACGTACAGGGTCCAGCAGAAGTGAGGCCTGCTTGAGTGTGGTTGGTAGGATAATAATATGGGTATAATAATTTATCGTTTTAATTTGAACATTTCACCTAAAGTGTCATATGGTATGCTTGAATGTGATATTGTTATGTTACAGGATTACATGCTTATAATTTTTTAATAAAAGAGGAACATGATCTGTGCTGGACCCTGTATTTTTTCCTCATAACCAAGTGTTTACAAAGCACTGGGTGGCAGAGAAGATACGGTTTTGTGTAAGAATCTAGAGGCAGATATTTTGTATTGCTAGTTAAGGGCAGATTCATATGCTTTGAAACCTACCAAGTAAAAGGTAGGGTTGCCAACTTTTTGCAAAAATGTAAATGGGAGCACAATTAGTACAGTTGGCTAAACAAACAGGTGACCATGATGTGAGAGACAATCAATGTCGAGCTGTTAAAATTCTACTTCTTTGTCACCGTTTCTCACATCTGTCTCCTCTTAATGCTACTGCCCTTTCAGAAAAGAAGTCCCTGTTTCTCTCTGTTTCTTTCCAAGTTTTTTAAATTAAATTTATTGGGGTGACATTGGTTGAAAAAATTATATAGATTTCAGGTGTATAATTCTATGACACAGCATCTGTATATTGTATTGTGAGTTCGCCACCCCAAGTCAAGTCTCCTTCCATCTCCATTCTCTCAGGATTTTATTGAGGTATTATCTACGGACTATAAAATCCACTCATTTAAATGTATGACTCAATGATTTTTAGAAACTTTACAGACCCATGTGACTATCACCACATGCAGTTTTAGAACATTTCCAGCACCCTAAAAAGATCCCTTGTGCCCATTTAGAACCACTCCCTGTCCCCAACTCCAGCTGCAGGTGACCACTGACCTACTTCCCATCTCTGCAAGGTTTGCCTTTTCTGGACACCTGCCTGTCCTTTTCTGCTCGGACTGTTCTGACAGCCTCCTAACCACACACCTGCCTTCAACTTAGCTCACTTCCATCATCCTTTATACTGCTACATGATCTTCCTAAGATGTACACCTGATTGTGGCTTTGCTCTTGATTAAAACGCTTCCCATAGCCTATTAAATAAAGTCCAAGTTCTGACATTCAAGGTTTTTACCACCTTCCCTCAGTTGCCACCTCTTAGACTTCATGTCCCAGATATGCCAAACTACTTCCATTTCCCCAAAGAGGTATGTGCCTCGTATCTTCAGACATCGGACATCCTGTTCTGCCTACTTGCATGAAAAAAACCCTCACTTTTCCATTACGACCCAACTCAGTCACCCCCCTTCTTTAAGCCTTCTTTGATCCATTCTGCCCATTCTCCGCTACAGGCCATCACTGCGCTGCTATATGGCATTATCATACTGCATTATACTCCTGTTCACCTTTCTTTTTTCTCTCATTAAACTGCGAGTTCCCTGAGGACAAGGATTGTCTATTCATTTTGAGGCTTTGATGCCTAGCTCAATGACCAGCACAAAGAACTAGTCAATAAGTTTAGTAAACAAAGGAATACACTAATAAGTCCTTGCTTTCTTTCAAAGTCCTTGAAAGCAGTCCTTGTTTTCTTTCAAAGGTGACGTTTTATCTGAGTGTTATTTCCCACGTTGGGGGAAAATGCATTATGCATCTAGATTCTCATTCAATTCAAGTCAACTTTGAACTGTCCTTGTGCTGGAAAGCTTCAGAGGTTCAGTGAAGCTTCTGGCCTCATTCTAAGAAGACAAAAGCAGTCCCACCAAGTCAGTGCAGGGAGGATGAGGAGACTGGCCAAGGAGCTTTCCAGGTGAGAGGTCACACTCACCTGAAGATCAGGAAAGGCTTTCTGAGGAGGTCACTGCCCACATTAACAATAAAAACAGCATCTCAACTTTTTATTGCAGTTGACAAGTATTTTTTCCAATTGCAATTCATCTTTGTATTCACAAGCAGCCCTGAAATAATTTCTTCAACTTTTCAAACTCAATATAAGAAAAAAGGCTAAGGATTAACTAAAAACCTAAAACTTACCAAAAAGTTAAAGAAAAAAGACTCAATGTTAACAGTGGTTGTCTGTGGGAGGTAGAATTACAGATAGTGTTTATTTTCTGTGTTTAAAAAAAATTTCTACAGTAAACATGTGTTACATTATCATTAAAAAGTTCTCACCCAAAGAAGAACTCTCTCACCCAGCTCTGGGACTGGTCCCTCTAACTCACTGGTACTGGTGCAGAAGGACGGGAGGTTCCTGCCTTTGCTGTTCAGCTTTTCTCCTTAATTACGGCGGTGTCCTTGCTTCATGCCACTTAGATGTGCCTCAGCTACAGCAATTCCTAAATAGACTGAGCTTTTCAAAAATTCCTCCCTCCTTCCCACAAATATTATCAAGTACCTATGATGAGCCAGATACAGGCATATCTCTGTCAACGTAAGAAACGTTCAAACCTGTAGAGAATTTTCCTAGTTTATCTGAGCCAAACTGATGACAATTTCTGGGAAGCAAAACCTCAATGACTGAGAAAATGCACTGCAGAATAGCAGGTCAGCACCTTATTTCATACATTACGATCAAAAGAGGGGGTGTGAAGGGGTTATATGAAAACAACTGGTGTTGGGTTAGGGAGGCAGGAGAAAGCAGAGTCGGGAAACCTTGGGGGCTGGATAAAATGTAAAATGACAGACACGTACTTCTTACACAAGTGGGCACAGGATAGTGAACAGTCAATAATGAACACGATGACAAGAACAAGGAGAGGATTTGTGGGCGTCTCCTGGGGCGGGCCTGTGCCTTGAGGGACCCGGAAAAAGGAAATTGGACATTCCAAAGGTATGTTATCATAGATGCAAAAAGGCCACAGACAGGCTCAGAGAAGGCAAAGATTAACCTTTGTTAGGGAAAAACACCGGACTAGAACATGACTACCCGCCATGAACTGCTTTCGGTTAGAAAGTTGTAATTTCACTTCTATGTGGTTACTTCAGGTCTTTGAGTTTATAAGGCTGCCACGCAGGCCTCCCCTGAGCTGGTCAAGCTTTGCATGTGGCCCCTTTTCTTCCACACCTCATTTTATTGTGCTTCACAGATTTTTTTTTTTTTTTTTTACAAACTGAAGGCAAGACTCTCCACCAGCAAGAAGACTACAACTTGCTTTATTGCGATACTCACTTTATTACAGTGGTGTGGAACTGACTCAATATCTCTGAGGTGTGCCTGTACTAGAGAAATGGAGCTAAATAAAAGATAGTTTTTGCCTTCCAGCCAAGGAAGACGGACAAGTTAATAGCCACTGAAAATAAAGTACAATGGGCATGTAAGGGGTAAGCACCAAAGAGACGACAGCTTTACAGGAAAGAAAAGTCAGAGTACTCAAATACTGTTGCCGAGGCAGTGGGGTGCTCCCAGAGCAGGTGTCTGTAAACTGAAGAAGGCACAAACAAGAGAGTAGAAACTTCTGAAGGAAGTTAGGGACATATCTGTGTCTTGTGTAAATTCTGATGGACTTCGCTTTGAGCATTAAAGCCAGTAAGACTTGAGGGTCAGTTTGGCCAATCATTATTTGTGTTTCTTCTAAAGGATGTAAGGCCATTTTAGTAACAATCCACTTTGACAGCAAAAGGGAAGATTCAGTATTCAACAAGTTCAGAAGTTTGTTTTGCAAGAAGCAGAGCGAGAATATCCAGACTTCTCTCTCTCAGGCTAACAAACACATCGTTTTTATTGCAAGCAGCCCGGCCTCCAGCTGCTCCTGGCTCCCAGGCCAGAGGCAGCCACGTGGTGAGCTGTACAAGTGACTGAACAGAATTCCAGACCTAAGGGCAACAGAGCTTTGCTGCATGTGACTTGTTCAATGAGGAAACCTAGAATTTACTGGAAATCTTTTATTATGGTCAGATGTTTCCTGTGTCTGGTTTCTGAAGCAGATAAAGGGGACATAAAGAGAGTATGAAGAAAGGGGCTCCAACTTCCTAGCTGTTGGAGAGGCTTCCAAAGCTCAGATTATGCAATGAACCAGCTATGTTTTCTGATCCCACCTGTCGTGGTTACGTACACAATCATCGCATCACATACATTCTGCTAGCCACCATGTGTAAGGCTTAGAGATGCAAGAGTTAAAAAAAAAGTTCTCTCAAATGGCTAATAGGTAAAAGAAGGACACATACAAAGCTAAGCATTCTGTAGTTAACAATACTGTGTTGTATAACTGAAATCTGCTAAGAGAGTAGTTCTGCAAATGTTCTCACCACACACATATACACAAAAAGATAACCAACCATGCAAGGTGATGGACCTGCTAACCAACCTTACTGTGGTTATCGTTTCACAGCATATGTGTATAGTAAATCATCATGTGGTACACCTAATAAACATACACAATGTTATTTGTCAGTAGGTCACAATAAAGCTGGGGCGATGGGGAGTTAAGCTGGGTACCTGACCCAAAGGAAGACAACCTGTAGACTGGTTACCCATCTATAAGGCTGGTAAGTTCCAGCTTTCAGAGACCTGAACTGGGAAGTGCAGAGAGTTGGGGCCATTGACAGGAGACAGCAGACAAAGAGTAGAGGCTGGGAGGTTACAAGTGGGTCCCAATGCTGGGCGCTGGGGCCCACCTCGATGGAAGGGTATCAGAGTGAAGAGCAACAACCCTTAGACCTAGCTGTCCCTCCAGGGGCAGTCTCTATGGCAGCTTTACCACGAATCAACCTTTCACGAGACCTTTAGCTTTTCTTCAGTTCCCTTGAGGCTTGAGCTATAATTGAGAGTCTCTTTTTCACATGTCTTGCTATCTTGGAACGGGCAGGGGTTGTCCAACCTTTTGGCATCTCTGGGCCACACTGGAAGAAGAGTTGTCTTGGGCTACACATTACACACACAAACACTAACAAAAACAAAAACAAAAGAACCTCATAATGTTTTAAGTGCATTTACAATTTTGTGTTGGGCCACATTCACAGCCATCCTGGGCTGCAGGCTGGAACACCCTTGGCTCACTTCCTCTACTTTCCAGTCTTTGTGCTTTAATACTCTGCCTTCCTGGCAACTGGGTGCAAGAGGCAGCCTTGGCTCCAGGCTGGACCTGCTCCAAGTACAACTCACCCCACAGGGCCTGAAATCTTGGGAGCAGTAGAAGGCCCTACTTAGACCTTGGGTCTAGGCTATGTTCTCCAATCTAGCTTTATGAAAGAACTCTCAACTTCCAGGGTTTATTAATAGCCATATGACTACCTGTATCTTGTTCTACTTTCTCCATTGCTTAGATCCTGGAGAGGTGGGGGGGGCGGTGGAGGGAGCCAACCCCTTGTTCTAGCCCCTCAATTTCTCCCGTAACCCCAATTCCAAATAAACAAAACCCGAGTAAAGAGATTTCTAAAGAACACACACGAGAAAGTCTGAGGACAGAAAATTAAACAAAAGCATTAATTTATGGGAATGTGGTATAAAGAAGACAACTGGTGAAATAATCAAAGTGATAGGAGCAGCAGGACAGAGAGAGCCAGAGGAGGTAAGAACTAGTTACAAGAAGGAATGTGGCCACAAATGTGGCAAAGAGGTGAAAGAAGCGGATGGATGTAAAGACACCACAAAGGTATCGTTAGCAGGGCATCTGTAACTTTCGTGGGAACAATTTCTGTGTAAGGACCAGACTGTGAGGACTCAGCTGTGAGTGAGTTAAGTGAAGGCTGTTGGTGTCCTGGGTCGGCCAGAAAGTTAACTCAGTTTTTCCCTTATGATGGCTTAGTAGTGCTTACTTGTCTTAAATTCCATTCAAAACTATTTTGTTAGATTTTTAAAAAGATTTTATTTATTTATCTTTAGAGGGGAAGGGAAGGAGAGAGGGAGAGAAATGTCAATGTATGATTGTCTCTCGTGCGTCCCCTGCTGGGAACTGGCCTGCAACCCAGGCATGTGCGATCCTTTGGTTTGCAGGCCCACGGTCAATCCACTGAGCTATACCAGCCAGGGCTCAATTTTGTTAGATTTTATTGACAGCTGTTATACATCGGAGCACATTTTTTAAAAAAGTATCAAAATTGGTGAATTTTTGTGAAGCCATTTTAATATTGAAGATGGAAGAAAATGTGAAACATTTTCAGCATATTATGCTTTATTATTTTAAGAACAGTAAAAATGCACCTGAAACGCAAAAAAAGAAAAAAAGATTTATGCAGCGTATGGAGAAGGTGCTGTGACTGATCGAACATGTCAAAAGTGGTTTTTGAAGTTTCTTGGTACTATTGACATTTTGCCCCAATAATTCTCTGCTGTGGGGCTGCCTTGTGCATGGGAAGATGTTTAGCAGCACCCTTGACCTCTACCCACTGGAAGCCAATGGTGGGAGACAGCTGACATACTCAAAATGTCAAATCAATAAAATTATTGGTGAAAATGAAACAATGAGTCTTTTATTTTGTGGAAAATCTAAATGGAATTTTTGTCCAACCCAATAGCAGACTTATTTCAGGAAGTTTTTCCTTAGATTTATGTTATTAATTTAACTTACCAAACATGTATAGAATTCTTACTAAGCTCAAGAGACTGTGAGAAGATCAGGCATGGTCCCTGACAAGAAAAGAGTTTATGAACTATTAGGAGGATAATTTGGAGATACAAGTAACTACATTATAAACCTCTAGAGAAGCTGCTGCAGGAGTTCAGATGGCAGGAGGGGAGTTTTCGCTGGGAGAACCTGGGAAGACAAGGAAGAGATAGCATGTGAGCTGCTGTGAGGCGGCCTTACAGGACAGGCTGCGCTGGGAGGGTGGAACAGCTAAGGAGAAGCAGTGATGCATGGAAAGCAAGGGCTGTGTGGTTTCAGGAAGGTAAAAACATACCTAATTCACATATCACCTCTTTTGGAAGGTAAAAATGCATGTGACTAAAAGGGAACCAGACAATACAACCTATTTAGACTTTCAAAAAAAGCTTTGACACATCAAAGACTATTTTTAACAAGTGAGTCACCATGAACTTGAAAAAGAAACTGCTATGTCATCCAGAAAACAAAAGGCACTTGGCTGAGGATCAGGGGCAGGTCGGCCCCCTGGAACATCACCCACAGGGAGACCAGGAAGACTGGGGTAGCTGGTGGCATTCTACTAGCCACCGCCCCTGGCGGGGGGGGCGTGCAGGAAGGGCGGCACTGCTCACAAACATCTGTGTGCACAACAGAAGCAGCTGGAATAAAAATGGACAGGCACGTGCTGAAACTGACAGGAAGACCATGGGATGAGGAGGTGAACTTCGGGGCTGCGGAAGAGCTTTCATGCTGGTGCCCTAGAAGGGGGAAAGGGAAGGATTCTGCACAGGAACCAGTTTGCTGACCCCTGACTTAGATCACACACACACACACACACACACACACACACACACACACACACTTATTCAACACCCCTCAAATGACAGGTAAGACTGTTGTGGAGGTGAAATACACAAGAACAAAGAGGGGACACCAGCAACAGCAGTTGGGAAACTGGAAAAAAAAACAAGTACAACTGACTCAGCAAACCCAAGAAGCTGAATGCTCCACCTGAAGCAGGGAAAGCAACCTAAACACACTACAGAACTCCATAAAGACCGGTCTCCAGCAGCAGCAGGAACCGCTGGGACTGGGAGAGAACACTAAAAACAAGACACCACACTTTTAAGTATGGGCTGACAGCCAAGATCAGAAGGCATTAGAGAAAAGTACTTAATGTAAAGACGGAGACCAAACAAATAAAACAAATAAAAGAAGAAATTCAATACGGAAAAGCAAACAATACGTGCAAAGGTGACAACTTAGAAAAATCATTAAAATCATCAGAGAAGTATTTTATTCATGAAACAGGTAAAAAATATTTTCTTTCTTGAATATTTAGAATATATAGTATTCACTATATTTTTCCATTACCATTTAGTCCCCTTGTATCCCCCTGCTCCCAGCAATCATCACTGTTGTCCATGAGTCCTTTTTCCTTTTTGCTCAATCCCTCTATTCCCTTAACTTCTCCCACCCCCACTAGCTGTCATCTGTTCTCTATCTGTGAGTCTGTCTCTGTTTTGCCTGTTAGTTCAGTTTGTTCCTTAGATTCCACTTGTGAGTGAAATCATATGGTACTTGTCTTTCTCTAACTGGCTTATTTCACTTAGCATAATGTTCTCCAGGTCCATTCATACTGTTGCAAAGGGCAAAATATTCTTCTTTTTTATGGGCAAGTAGAATTCCATCGTGTAAATGTCCCATAGTTGTTTTATCCACTCATCTACTGATGGACACTTTGGCTGCTTCCATATCTTGGCAACTGTAAAGAATGCTGCAATGAGCATAGGGGTGCTTACATTCTTTCAAATTAGTGGTTTAGGTTCCTTTGGATATACTCCCAGAAGTGGGATTGCTGGGTCAAAAGGCAGATCCATTTTTAATTTTTTGAGGTATCTCCATACTGCTGTCCACAGTGGCTACACCAGTCTGCATTCATACCAACAGTGCAGAAGGGTTCTCCTTTCTCCACATCCTCACCAGCACTTGTCATTTTTTAATTTATTGATGATGGCCATTCTGACAGGTGTGAGGCGGTATCTCACTGTGGTTTTTATTTGCATTTCTCTGATGCTAGTGACATTGAGCATCTATTCACTGACTGTTGGGCAGCTGCATGTCTTCTTTGGAGAAGGGTCTATTCAGATCCTTGGCAATTTTTAAAATTAGGTTGCTTGTGTTTTTGGTGTTGAGTTTTGTTGTTCTTTATAAATTTTGGATATTAACCCCTTATCAGATGTACTGGTGAATATGTTCTCTCATTCTGTGGGTTGTATTTTTATTTGATGGATGATTTCCTTTGCTGTGTAAAAACTTTTTTGTTTGATGTAATCCCATTTGTTTATTTTTTCTTTTGTTTCCCTTGCCTGGGGAGACATGTCCGATAAAAAATTTCTACGAGCAATGTCTGAGATTTTGCTGCCTATGTTTTCTTCTACAATTTTTGGCTTCAGGTGTAACATTTACATCTTTGGTCCATTTTGAATTTATTCCTCTATGTGGTGTAAGAAGGTGGTCTAGTTTCATTTTTCTACGTGTATCTGTCCAATTTTCCCAACACCACATATTAAATAAATTATCTTTAGCCCATTGCATGTGCTTGCTTCCTCTGTTGAATATTAACTGACTGTAAAGGTGTGGGTTTGTTTCTGGGCTCTCCATTCTGTTTTCATTGATCTATGCATCTGTTTTTATGGCAGTATCAGGCTGTTTTGATTACTGTGGCCTTGTAGTATAGTTTGATATTAGGTAACGTGATTCCTCCAACTTTGTTCTTCTTCCTCAGGATCGCTGTTTCTGTGCAGGGCCTTTTGTGGTTCTATATAAATTTTTGAAATATTTGTTCTAGTTCTGTGAAATACAGCATTGGAATCATGTTGATCTATGGATTGCTTTGGGTAGTATGGACATTTTAATGTTAATTTGTCCTATCCACGAACATGGTATGTGCTTCCACTTATTTGTATCCTCTACTTATTGGTATCTTATCCACTTACTTGTATTCAATTTCTTTCTTCAGTGTCTTGTAATTTTCTAAGCACAGGTCTTTTACAACCTTGGTTAGTTTTATTCCTAGATATTGTATTCTTTTTGAAGCAGTTGTGCATGGGATTGATTTCCTAATTTCCCTTTTTGTTAGTTTGTTATTGGCATATAAATATGCAACTGATTTCTGAATATAAATTTTGTATCCCACTACTTTGCTGAATTCATTTATCAGTTCTAGCAGTTTCTTGGTGGATTCTTTGGGGTTCTCTATGTACAGTATCATGTCATCTACAAATAAAGACAGTTTTACTTTTTCCTTTCCAACTTGGATGCCTTTTATTTCTTCTTCTTGTCTGACTGCTGTGGCTAGGACTTCTACTACTATGTTAAATAAGAGGTGAAAGTGGACATCCCTGTCTTGTTTCCAATCTTAAGGGGATTGCTTGTAGTTTTTGCCCATTGAGCATGATGCTTGCAATAGGTTTGTCATATACGGCTTTTACTATGTTTAGGCATTTTCCCTTGATTCCCACTTTGCCGAGAGTTTTTATCGTAAATTGGTACTGGGTTTTATCAAAAGCTTTTTCTGCACCTATTGATTTAATCATGTGGTTTTTATCCTTCATTTTGTTTATGTGGTGAATAACATTTATTGATTTGTGAATGTTGTACCAACCTTGCATTCCCAAAGTAAATTGCACTTGATCATGGTGTATGATCTTTTTAATGCATTGCTGTATTCAGTTTGCTAATATTCTGTTGAGAATTTTAGCATCTATGTTCATCAGTGATATTGCCCTATAACTTTTTCTTTTTAGTATCTGGTTTTGGAATTAGGATAATGCTGGCCTCGTAAAATGAGTTTGGGAGCTTTCCTTCCTCTTGAATTTTATGAAATAGTTTGAGAAGGAAAGGTGTTAGTTCTTAGAATGTTTGGTAAAATTCACCTGGGAAGGCAGCGGGTCCAGGGCTTTTGTTCGTTGGGAGTGTTTTGTTTACTGCTTCAAATTTGTCAGGTGTAGTCTGTCTGAGATTATTCAGTCTATTCAGACAGACTACACCTAACAGATCTCTGGTTCTTCCGTATTCATTTTTAGAAGACTGTATGTTTCTAGGAATTCATCCATTTCATTCAGGTTATCCAGTTTGTTGGCATATAATTGTTCATAATATTTTCTTATAACCCTCTGTATTTTTTTTTGGTGTCAGTTGTTATTTCTCCTCTTCCATTTTTTATTTTATTAATTTGGGTCCTTTCTCTTTTTTCTCGATGAGCCTGGTTAAAGATTCCTCAATCTTGTTTATCTTTTTAAAGAACCAGCTCTTGGGTTCACTGATCTTTTATATTTTATTTTAGATTGTATTTCATTTATTTCTGCTCTGATCTTAATTAATTCCTTCCTTCTACTCACATTGGGCTTTGTTTGTTGTTCATTTTCAAGTTCCTTAAGTGTGATATTAGATTGTTTATTTGAACTTTTCCTTGTTGTTTTTTTTTGAGATAGGCCTGTAATGTTATAAATTTCCCTCTTAGGATTACTCTCCCAGTATCCACAGATTTTGAATTGTTGTCCTCATCTTCATTTGTTTCAAGGTATCTTTTAATTTCTTCCTTGATCTAATTGTTGACCCATTCATTGTTTAATAACATGTTATTTAGCTTCCATGTCTTTGAGTGTGTTTTAGTGTTCTTGTGATTGACTTCAAGTTTCATAGCACTGTGATCAGAGAAGATGCTTGATGTGATTTCAGTCTTCTTACATTTGAGACTTGTTTTGTGTCCTAGCATGTGGTCTATCCTAGAAAGTGTTCCATGTGCACATGAAAAGTATGTATATTCTGCTGCTTTGGAATGAAAGGCTCTGAAGATAGCAATTAAATCCACTTGGTGAAGTGTGTTGTTTAAGGCTGCTCTTTATTGATTTTCTGCCCGAAAAATCAGTCCACTGAAGTCACTGAGGTATTAAAATCCCCTACTATGACTGTTTTTCTGTTGATCTCTCCTTTTATACCCATCAAGATTTGCTTCACATATTTAGGTGCTCCTATGTTAGGTGCATAAATGTTTACTACACATATATATTCTCTTGTTGGATTGTTCCCTTTATCATTAGGTAGTGTCCTTCTTTGTCTTTTAAGGACAAAGGTGAGGCTTGGTTTTAAAGCCCACTTTGTCAGATATAAGTACTGCTACCCCAACTTTTTTTTCTTTTCCATTTGCTTGAAATATCTTTTTCCAACCCTTTACTTTTAGTCTGTGTGTATCTTTCAATCTGAGATGGGTCTCTTGGAGGCAGAATATATATGGGTCTTGTTTTCTTATCCATTCAGTTACCCTCTGTCTTTTGGTAGGTTCAATTTAAGCCATTTACATTTAAGGTGATATTAATACATATGTGGTGCCATTTTTTAAAACATATTTTACTTATTTTTATACAGAGGGGAAGAGGAGGAGAAAGAGAGGGAGAGAAACATCAATGTGTTGTTACTTCTCACGTGTCCCCTACTGAGGACCTGGCCTACAACCCAGGCATGTGCTGGGAATCGAACTGGTAACCCCGTGGTCCACAGGCCAGCACTCAACCCACTGAGCCACACCAGCCAGGGCAATTTTATTGTTAGACTGCTTTCCTCTGTTTCCCACCTCCCACCCCCGCTTTCTATTTTTCTTCTTCTTCTTAAAGCAAGCTCTTTAATATCTGTTGCAGGATTGGTTTGGTATTAACAAACTCCTTTAGTTTTTCCTTGTCTGGGAAGCTCCTTATTTATACTTCAATTTTAAACAATAACCTTGCTGGGTTAAGGAGCCTTGGTTGTAGGTTCTTGCTTTTCTTCACCTTGAATATTTCATGCCACTCCCTTCTGGCCTGAAATGTTTCTAATGAGGAATCAGATAACAATCTAATTGGTGATCTCTTATAGGTAACTACCTGCTTTTCTCTTGTGGCTGTTAGGATTCTCTCCTTGTCTTTAAGCCTTGTCATTTTAATTATGTGTCTCAGTGTAGGCCTCCTTGGGTCCAACTTGTTTGAGACTCTCTGAGCTTCCTGGACCTGTGTGACTTTTTCCTTCACCAGATTAGGGAAGTTTTCAGTCATTATTTCTTCAAATAGGTTCTGAATCTCTTGCACTCTCTTTACCTTCTGGAATTCACATGATATGGATGTTGCTACACTTCATATTGTCCAAGATGTTTCTTAAGCGCTCCTTGTTTTTTTTTAATTTTTTCTTTTTGCTGCTGTTTTTTCTACCATGTCTTCCAAAACATTGATTTGATCCTCTGCTTCATCTAACTTACTTTTTAGTCCCTCAGTGTATTATTTATCTCAGATACTGTATTGTTTCTGACTGACCCTTTTTTTATGGTTTCTATGTCTTTTTTCATGCTGTTGAGTATCCTTATAATCATTATTCTAAACTCTCTATGTGATAAATTCCTTACTTCCATTTCATCTAGTTCTTCTGGAAAATTCTCTTGCTCTTTCATTTGGGGTCTGTTTCTTTGTCTTTCCATTTCAGCCGCTTCTTTGTATTTTTCCACCATAGGTGTTAAATAAACTGTCTAACTGATCAATTTCTAATCTAATCAATCTGTAAACAGCAGTCAGGCTTAAGCACCACAGGGTGGGGCAGAGTAATTCCTGTGGGTGGGGCTATTGCTTCCCCTGTAGCTGATGCTACTTGGAGAGGAATGTTCTGCCTGAGAGAGACAGCTCCTCCAGTACAGAGAATGACTAAGCCCATGTATTCTGGAGGCTGTTCCCTCAGTTCTCTCCCCAGAGCCACCAACCCCAGACACTCCTCAAGCATCTCTAGTTCACTCTGCCCTCCCATTGCCAGCACCCGGGGTAAGTGGCTGCAAATGAAACTTTGTGCTTTAACCCTTCAAAAGGCTCTCTGCACCTCTAGCTGTCTCTCCCTGGTGGACAGAATCCCTGCTGCTTTTCACATCTGGATGTTATTTGGGTTCCTTTCCAGCTCTGGTGCTGTAGGCTGGGGAGCACGGGTTGGGGTCCCCCACGTTTCTCAGGGGGAACCTGAGAAATATCCCTCTGGCACTTCAGCTGTCGTCCGTGGGAGCCAAGCCAGCCCTTTCCACCTCCTCTGCACGCTGTACCGGTCACAGTGCACTGAAGTGTTTCCTTTCCTCTTCAGCTAGTGTTCAGTGTGTTGTCAAGATGATTTACCCACAATGTAGTTGTAATTCCAGGTTGGTCCTGGGGGGAGGTCCTGGGAAGTAGCTTCCACTTACTCCTCTGCCATCTTGGATCTCTCAAAGATGTCATTTTCCAAAAATAGTGTATTTAATGACTAAAAAGGAAAATAACTCTTGGAAATTAAAAACATGATAGCAGATCACTTCTCCACATTTTGGCTATGATCAAGTGTAAAAACATGATAGCAGAAATAAAAAAGGGTCAGACAATAACTAGAGGAAATCTCTCAATGTAGAACAAGAAACAAAGATAAAAAATGAGGAAAAAAACCTTTTAATTAGAGGACCAGTCTAGAGACATAACATCTAAATATGGGTGTTCCAGGAAGAGAAAATAAGAAAAAATGGAAGGAGAAAATATTCAAAGAAATAATTTAGTAAAATTTCCCCATAAGTAAAGGACTTGAGTTTTTTTAATTTGAAAGGGCTTTCTGACTGTATGACTCGGTGTTAAAAATAGTCCTCCAGCAAGGTACATCTTTGTAAAATTTCCAAACATTCAAATTTCCAGAGAGAACAATAAAACCAGGTTTTATTCAAATAATAAAATATCAGAAGCCCCCTCAACAGGACACTGAAAGCTCAGAATACCATGAACTAATAGCTTCAAAATACTGATGGAAAGTAATTTATAATCAAGAATTCTACACATAGCTATACTATCAATTAAGTACGAGATCAGAATAAAAATATTTTTAGCCCTGGCTGGTGTGGCTCAGTGGATTGAGCACTGGCCTGCAAACCAAAGGGTTGTTGGTTTGATTCCCAGCAGGTTCGATTCCCAGTCAGGGCACATGTCTGGGATGCCCTGACTCCCCAGGCCAGGTCCCCAGTAAGGGGTGCACTAGAGGCAACCATACGTTGATGTTCCTCTCCCTCACTTTCTCCCTCCTTTCCCCTCTCTAAAAACAAAATACATACAATATTTTTGAGGAAAAAATATTTTCATACAGGCAAAGTCTCAAAAAATTTACTTCCTTTTCATCCTTTCTCAGAAAATTAATAGTGAATGTATTCCATGAAATGAAGAAGAAAATGAAAAAAGCATGGAATCCAGAAAATCAGATATACAGAGGATGATGATAAAGAGAGACTTCAGGTCTACAGCTGGGCAACAGGGACAGAAAACAGTCAACAGTAGTACATGTCAAAAGGCTTCTAGAGAGATTTCTTTGAGATAATAAAACTGACAGACTCCCTAATGTGTTTAAACATATGGGGAAGTTGCATAGTGATACGTACATAGGAAACTAAGCAAAACAAAAAGCAGAACTATTATTGACTTCAGAAAAAAATGTGCAGTGAGAACACTGTAATCATGGTATTTATAAATAGCATTGTCATGGTCACAGTAAACAGACTGAATGTTGTTCTAATTATATAGAACAATTGTATTAGACTTCACATCTGGGGTGGAAAAGCGGTGAGTGTGACAGAGTACTAAATCTTCATTTCCACTATAGAAAGTCAACAGATAATACTCAAAATAGAAATAAAGAACTGGCAATATAAGTATGTTATTTACAGATCTGGAGGTAAATACCCAACGAATTAAGTTAAAAGAGTTGAAAACGGATGCCAATTAAAGGTAGGAAATCAAGTAGTGGTAGTAATGGGGGAGTGCAGAAAACACTAAATTAACTTGCACAAGATTACAGAGCCTGCAGTGATAGCAGGGGTGAAGCTTCAAATTTAGTTGATCTAGATTTATAAAAATCGTCTAAAATAAAAGATAATTAAAAGACAAAACAACCAAATGTGTAGACCTTGTTCAGATCTGCAAAAAGGCATATTCAAGATAGTCAGGGATGTTTAAATATGGAACAGGTATTGAAAGATATTAAGGAAAAGTCTTAGCCACAGCAATCAGACAAGAAAATGAAATAAAAGCCATCCAAATTGGAAAAAAAGCTATAAAACGGCCATTATTTGCAAATGACATGATACTATATAGAGAGAACCCTATAGATTCCACCAAAAAAACCTATTAGAACTGATAAATAAACTCAGTAAAGTAGCAGGATACATAACTGATATTCAGAAATCGGCTGCATTTTTCTACACTGATTGCAAACTATCAGAAAGAGAAATTAAGAAAACAATCCTATTTACAGTCTAGTTTACATCCCAAAGCAATAAAATACATGGGAATAAATGTAACCACGAAGTAAATGACCTGTACTTGGAAAACTATGAGAAACTGAAGAAGGCACAAATAAATGGAAACACACACCACGCAAACAGAGAGGAAGAATTAGCATCATTAAAATATCCACACTACCCAAAGAAATCTGTAGATTTAGCGCAATCCCTATCAAAATACCAACAGCCTTTTTCACAGGACTAAAACAAGTAATTCTAAGATTTATGTGGAACCACAAAACCCCACAGAGCCACAGCGATCTTAAGAACAAAGAACAAAGAACGAAGTTGGAGGTATCGTGCTACCAGATACCAAACTCTACTACAAGGCTTATAGTAACCAAAACAGAAAGGTACTGGCATAAAAACAGACACAGAGATCCATGGAACGGAACAAAGAGCACAGAAATAAACCCACACCCACGTGTTCAATTAATGTAAATGAGAGAAGGCAAGAATATACAATGGGGTAAAGACAGTTTATTCAATAAATAGTGTTGGGAAAACAAATAGTGTTGGGACAGATACATGCAAAAGAAAAAGGAAACGTCCACCTTCTTATACCATATACAAAGATAAACTCAAAATGGATTAAAGACTTAAATTAATGTTAAGACCTGAAACTATGAAACTCCTAGAAGAAAAGAAAGGCAGTGAACTCTCTGACATTGCTCCTAGTAATATTTTTTTCTGGTATATCTCCTTAAACAAGGGAAACAAAAGAAAAATAAACAAATGGAATTATATCAAACTAAAAAGCTTTTGCACAGCAAAGGAAACCATCAAAAGACAGCCTACTAATTGGGAGAGAAGATGTTATCCAATGATACATGCAATAAGGGATTTATGTCCAAAATTTATAAATAACACATACTAATCAACACCAAAAACAAACAAACAATCCAATTTAAAAAATGGACAGAGGACCTAAATAGACATTTCTCCAAAAAGGATATTCAGATGGCCAACAGACATATGAAAAGATGCTCAGTATCACTAATTGTCAGAGTAATGCAAATTAAAATCACAATGAGATACCACCTCACACCTGTCAGAATGGCTGTCATCAATAAATCAACAGATGTTGGCAAGGATGTGGAGAGAGGGGAACCCTCATGTGCTGTTGGTGGGGTTGTAAGTTGGTGCAGCCGCTGTGGAAAATAGTACGGAGGTTTCTGAAAAATTAAAAATACAACTAACTATCTTATCACCCAGCAATTCCACTTCTGGGTATTTATTTGAAGAGATACAAAACACTAACGTGAAAAGATATATATGTACCCCCACGTTCACTGCAGCATTATTCACAATAACAAGATGTGGAAGCAACCTAAGTGCCCATTAACAGAAGACTGGACAAAGATGATGTGGTACTTAAATACAATGGAATATCCCTCAGCCACAAAAAAGAATGAAATCTTACCACTTGTAACGACATCTGTGGACCTAGAGGATATTATGCTAAGTGAAATAAATCAGACACAGAAAAACAAATATGATTTTTTTCACTTATATGTGGAACCTAAAGAATAAAATAAATGAAATGGAAACAGACTCACAGAGGACAAGATGATGGTTGCCGTATGGGAGGGGGCTGAGGGACTAGGCAAACAAAATGAAGCTATTACAAAGTACAAATTGGTAGTCACAACACAGTCACAGGGAGGCAAAGCACGGCAGAGAAGATAGGTAATAACATTGTAATAAATACGTATGATGCCAGGTAAGTACTAGATTATCAGGAGGATCACTTTGTAAAGTATATAAATGTCAAACTACTATGCTATACACCTGAAACTAATATAAAATAATACTGAATGTCAACTGTAATTGATAAATTAAAAAGAAACTATCAAAGTCATCAAAACTGATGAAAGTCTGAGAAACCATCACAACCAAGACGAGCCTAAGGAGACATGATAACACAATGTTACGTGGTACCCTGGGTGGGTCCTGGAACAAAGGAAGGACGTTAGGAAAAAACTAATCTGAGTGACATATGGACTTTAGTTAACAAAAAAGAATCAGTAGAGCCCTGGTTAGTGTAGCTCAGTGGATTGAGCACAGGCCTGCAAACTGAAGGGTTGCTGGTTCGATTCCCAGTCAGGGCACATGCCTGGGTTGTGGGCCTGGTCCCCAGTTGGGGACACATGAGAGCAACCACACACTGATGTTTCTCTCCTACTTTCTCCTTTCCTTCCCCTCTCTCTAACAATAAATAAATAAAATCTTTAATAAAAAATAAAGATTTTTTTTAATTAAAAAAATCAGTAGAATTAGGTTCTGTTAAAATTTTAGCACAGAAGTCTTCATTTCAGCCACATTTCTCTCTTTCTGTATATATGCACGTATACATCTATGTATGCATGTATGTAAAATATCATACTAATATTTGATACATATTTGTGTGTATTTGTGCCTATTTCATTTAACATTTTAGCTTTAATGTTTCCTTGGGTCATTAAAAATATTTCATATCATAATTTTTAATGCCTCTACACTAACCCTCTGAAAGAAGCACACATATTTCCACTATTTAACTGTTTTCCCACAATCAAGACTTAATTTAAAATGTGTTCACATAAATATAGCTTGATGAATATAATTTGTGAATATTTTAAGTCATCTTAAAAAATAAATTACCATGTCAAAATGTGCTAGAGAAAGAAGACATTATGGCACTATAGCTAATGTGAGAGAGTGACATGCTGGTCAGGTTTTAAAAAGTTCTTATCTGTTAGAAAGGCATACTGAGGCATTTATAGTTAAAATGACAATGTCTGGAATTTACTTTAAAGTTCAATGTAATTTTAAAAGTCCACATAATAAAAGAGGGCTCTCTGTGAAAGCACGGCCTAGACTGTTCACATGTGCCAGAGACCCATGGACAAGATGACTCTTCAGTCATCTGCCATATGACATTCTTTCCTTCATCTGGGAGAAAGATGTGCTTGATAGGCTATAATTAAAAGAACATGGTACCATTCCATTCTCAAAAGATAACTTAGTTATGAAAAAGGGACAGAACAAATAAAAAGTTGGTCAACAAAATGTTCTGTCTTGAAAACTTTTGTATACTTATTGCTTTGTAATATTTCTATTTAAAATAAAGAGGATATACGACCCTCAGTCCCCATCCGAAGACAGGAAAAGTTATAGTTGGTTGTCATCACTGCCATTCTCTTAAGTATTAGGAGTGGAAGGCATGGAGGGAAATGGAACACATCCCTGGTGTGTTCCAGGGACAGCGGAAATGTAAAATGGTGAAGCGGCTTTGGAGAACAGTTCCTCAGTGGGTTAAATATAGAGTCACTATATAACTCAGCAATTTATCGCTAAATATACATACCCAAGAGAAATAAATATCTTATGCCTACACAAAATTAAGCTTTAAATGATCTTTCTTTTTTAAAGATTTTAAAAAAGAGAAGAGGAGGGGAGGAGAAGAGGGAGAGAGGGGAAGGAAAGGAGATAGAGAGGGAGAGAAACATAGGTCAGTTGCCTCTTACATGCCCCCAACCAGGGACTGGCCCACAACCCAGGCATGTACCTTGGCTGGGAATCGAACTGGCAGTCTTTTGGTGTGCAGGCCAGTGCTCAATCCACTGAGCCACACCAGCCATAGTGAGCTTTAAATGTTTTTAGCAGTTTATTCATAAGAGTAAAAAAGTGGGAGCAACCTAAATGTCCATCAGTAGATGTATGGTAAATAAAATGTGGTATATCCATACAACAGAATATGATTTCATCATAAAAAGGAATAAAATATTGATCCATGTTTCAACATGGATGAATCCTGAATCATATGAAACAAAAGAAGCTAGTCACAGAAGACCACACATTGCAGGGTTCAATTTATATGACACGTCCAGACCAGGCAAATCTATAACGACAGAAAGTAGATTAGTAGCTACCTAGGGCTAGGGGTGGTTGGTGGAAAACGTGGAAAACGGAGCACGACTGAAAATGGGTACAAGGTTTCTTTCTCTAACACTGTTGTACACCATACGCAAAAATAAAACTTGTAGACAAAAATATAGACAGTAAGCCCCTTGACATCGGTCTTGGTGATGATTTTTTGGACTTGATACGAAATGCAAAGGCAACAAAAGCAAAAATGTGGGACTACATCAAACTACAAAGCTTCTGCAAAATGAAAATAAGAGAAAACAGCTGCAAATCTTATATAACTGATAAAGAGTTAATATCCAAAATATATAAGTAATTCATATAACTTTAATAGCAACACCCCACTCCAAACGATCGATTTAAAAATGGGCAGAGATCAGGAACTAATGGACAAAACTAAGGGGGAAGGTGGAAGCAAGGAAGGGAGAGGGGTTTGGTTGGGGTGGAGGGGAGCAGTGGGGAAAAATGCAGACAACTGTAAAATAAAACAAATGCAGACAACTGAACAACAATAAAATAATTTTTTAAAGTATTCTATTTATTTATTTTTAGAGAGAGGGACAGGAAAGAGAAAGAGTGGAAGGAAACATTAATGTGTGGTTGCCTCTCATGCATCCCCTACTGGGGATCTGGCCTGCAACCCAGGAATGTGCCCTGACTGGGAATCGAACTGCAATCCTTTGCTTCACAGGCCCGTGCTCAATCCACTGAGCTACACTAGCCAGGACAATAAAATAATTTTTTTTTAATGGGCATAGAATCTGAATAGACATTTTTCTAAAGAAGACATATAGAGACATTGATGTGGCTCAGTTGGTTGGGCAACATTCCATGGAGGAAGGGTTGCCAGTTTGACTCCTGGTCAAGACACGTGCCTGAGTTGCAGTTTTGGACCCCAGTTGGGGCATGTAAGAAAAGCAGCCAAACAATGTTTCTCTCCTCTTTCTCTCTCCTTTCCCCTCTTTCTAAAAAGAAATAAAATAGCCCTGGCTGGTGCAGCTCAGTGGATTGCATGTGGGCCTATGAACCAAAAGGTCACCGGTTCAATTCCCAATCAGGGCACATGACTAGGTTGTGGGCCAGGTCCCTGTTAGGGGACATGTGAGAGGCAACCACACACTGATGTTTCTCTCCCTCTCTTTCTCCTTCCCTTCTCCTCTCTCTAAAAATAAATAAATAAAATCTTTAAAAATTTTTAAAATAAGAATAAAATAAAATATTAAAAATAAATAAGTAAAGAAGACATATAGATGGCCAACAAGTACATGAATAGATGCTCAATATCACTGATCATCAGGGAAATGCAACTCAAAACCACAATGAGATATCACCTCACTCCTGTTAGAATAATTATCAAAAAGACAAGAAATAACAAGTGTTGGTGAGAATGTAGAGAAAAGGAAACCCTTACGCATTGTTGGTGGGAATGTAAAGTGGTTCAGACATGACAGAAAACAGTATGAAAGTTCTTCAAAAAAATTAAACATACAGCCACCATATGACCTAGCAATTCCACTTCTGGGTATTTTTCTAAAGAAAATGAAAACGAAGCCCTGGCTGGTGTAGCTCAGTGGATTGAGCACGGGCCTGCAAACCAGACAATCGCGGTTCGATTCCCAGTCAGGGCACATGCCAGGGTTGCAGGCAGGTTCCCTGCAGGCCAGTTCCCAGCAGGGGACGCATGAAAGGCAACCATACATTGATGTTTCTCTCCCTCTCTCCTTCCCTTCCCCTCTAAAGATAAATAAATAAAAATTAAAAAAAAAAAAAGAAAATGAAAACGCTAAACTCAAAAATGGACATGCACCTCCATGTTCACTGCTGCATTACTTACAACAGCCAAGATATGGAGTCGACCGAAGAGCCCACTGATGAATAAACGGGTGAAGAAAAGGTGGTGGATACGCAGGGGGGGCGAAAGTTAGTTTACAGTTGTGCGTACATGAAACATACAGCGTATCCTTGTATTATTTTATTAATTTTTATGTTATGTATTTGTGTTATTTGTCTTATTGTTGTTATTTCACATCTTTACTTATGATTTATCTTTTAGGTAATGATAGCTGGTAATTTAACCAGTAACCAACGAGCTGCTTTTGCCTTTTGCCTACCTCTGTATATTGAAATGGAATATTATTTGGCCATGAAAAGCATTAAATCTTGCCGTTAGCAACAACATGAATGAACCTTGAAGACATTATGCTGCACTAAATGAGAAAAACACCATATGATCTCATTTATATGAGGAATCTTTTTTAAAAATTAAAAAACAGCTCATGGATAGAGAACAGATTGGTAGTTGCCAGAGGTAGGGACTGAAGGGAAGACCAAATGAGTGAAGGGAGTCAAAAGGTACAAATTTCCAGTTATACAATGTCATGGGGCTGTAATACGCTGCAACTAGTTAACAGTACTGTCCTGCATATGCGAAAGTAGCTGAGAGAGTAAATCTTAAATCTTTGCAACAGCATGGGTGCATCTGGACAGCATTATGTTAAGTGAAATAAGCCAGTCAGAGAAAGATAAGTGCCATATGATTTCCTTCATATGTGGAATGTAATGAACAAAATAAACTAACAAACAAAATAAAAACACATGCATGGTTTGGATTTATGGCAGGCCCATCCCCCTGGAGCAACATGTGGCCTTGAACCATTGCCTGGCCTCTCCCCATAGGCTGCAGGCGCTGAGGTGGGTTGCACAGGGAGGGGTAGGGAGGGTGGAGGGGGGATAGAAACAGACTCATAGAGAACAGACTGACAGCAGTCAGAGGGGAGGGAGGTTGGGGAGCTGGATGAATAGGTGAAAGGACTAAGCAAAAAAAACCCTCATACACACAGACAACGGCATGGTGCGTGTCAGAGGGGAGGGCATGGGGGGAGGGGAATAAATGGTGATGGAAGGACACCTGACTTGGGGTGGTGAGCACGCAACACAACACAGGTGATGTACTATAGAACTGTACACTTGAACCTATATAATTAACCAATGTCACCCCAATAAACTCAATGCAAATTTTTTAAAAGGAAAAAAATTATGTAACTATGTGTGGTAACATGTTAATTAGACTTACTGTGGTATTGTAGTGATCATTTTGCAATATATACAAATATCAAATCATTACATTGTATACCTGAAATTAATATAATGTTATATGTCAATTACACCTCAATAACATCAACTAAATAAATAAATAAAAAGAGGAAACAACACTGTTACCTTAAAAAAAAAAAGTGGAAAGCTGATCATCTCACCTCTAGAGAAACATGAACCCCCACGGTCATGAAGGCTGATCATGGAGGCATCTGTTTTGTCTTCTCCTTATAAAGTAAAAGGAACTTTACTGTTTGGATTTGTTTTAATTTAAATAATTTTATTGTTGTTCAATTACAGTTGCCCATATTTTTTCCCCACCCCTCCCCCCACCCCCTTCAAACTCACCTCCCTTTCTTGCTTCCACCCTCCCCCTTGGTTTTGTCCATGTGTCCTATATAGTTCTGCTATAAAGTAAGATTTTTTTTTTAATGAGAGGATTTTTAAAAAATGAAAGCAAGAAGGAAACTTCACCAGCAGTGGGCTAAGAAATCAGCAAAGGTAATAATTACTATTTAATATTATATTGAGAAGAAAATTAAAAAGACTTGGTTTAAAAAAAACTTCTTTTGGTTCCTGTCCTCGGTATTCTGAACCTTTTATTCAGAAACTTATCTTTTTAATTTTTAATTTAGGGCTGGACAGCAGAAGGGAGTCTCATCTAACCTTTGACTGAGAATGCTCTTGTCCCTGTGTCCCCTCCAGAAGATGCTGCAAACTGAGGGCCGACAGATGTGTGATGTTTAGCCCACCAAGTGTATAGCATTTTTAAAGTTTGTTAACATTTGTAAGTCAGGAGATTTCACAAATTTACATTTCCAGCCTCTCTTGAAAAATGGGCAGATTCTGTCCATGGAGGAGAGTGCTTCTTTCATTCAACAAGGATAACAAACTGCCTTTATAAATTAATATCCGAAGTACTTAGAAATGTTAGCCGGGTCTTCAAAATGCGGAAGAGGATGTGCAGGAACCAGGCAGATGGGGACCGGGTGTAATCAGAGCGGGCAGAGGTGTGGGGTACACACCTTCGAGGTGCACTTTGAGCTGCCATCTCAGGCTGGGACAGTTACCCTACTGCCCCCTCTCACAGCACCTCCAACTCTTCGCTGGAGCGTGACAACAGATGTAAGTAAATGCTCACTTGTATTCAATGCTGGTTTTCCCATCTAGACTAAAAACGTTCTGGCTGGTGCGGCTCAGTGGACTGAAGGCAGGTCTGTGAACCAAAGGATTGCTAGCTTGATTCCCCGTCGGGGCACTGCCTTGGTTCCGAGCCAAGTCCCCAGTAGGGGTGTGTGAGAGGCAACCACACATTGATGTTTCTCTCCCTCTCTTTCTCCCTCCCTTCCCTTCTCTCTAAAAATAAATAAATAAAATCTTTTTTAAATGTCTGCTTTAAAAAAATAAAATTAATGAAAAATTAAAATGTGATACATACTGTCTTCTTTTCACAATACTCTTTACATTCAGCACAGTACCTACGCTAAATACAGCAGACGTTCAATAGATATTATCGAATGGTAATACATGAATGACCAGATGATGTGGAGAAGGATCAGGAAACACGCAAAAACCCCACCATCCCCTTCCGCACCGTAAAACAAAGGATCAAATGAATTGGTACAGAGTTACTACAAACGTGTAGAAGTCTGTAGTTTGGAATATTTACAAGATACTTGGTCCCACCTCCCTCAAAGAGATAATTCATTGCTTTACATACTGATTTCTCAGACTTAGCCTTTACTACCCAGTCCCTTCTCTGGCCTCTATCCTATAAATTCCATTTTCTGATCAGCAACACAGGGGCCTGAGTCTGTCAGAGAGGGGAGCCCGCCCAGGGGCCTGCACACACCTGCATGCACGGCAAGGCGCAGCCTTCTGGAAACATTCACTGCAAAACTCCCCACAGGGAGTGGGGCGGAAAACAGCTCTGAGTTCTATTAAACTGTATTATAAGGCACACAGTTCCATTTTCTCAGTAAAACCAGAACAAAAATATGAAAGGGAAAAAAAGCAAGTTAGAACTGGCATCACAACTACTATCATTATTTTATGTGAGAATAACAAGGGTTCGATACCAGCACATGCAGTCCATGTTAAAATTTACCCAATTGCCCCTGAAATGTCTTTTATGTCGTCTTTCTCCTCATATCTGGATTCTAACCGAAGTTCACCATGGCACTTGGCTGTTCTGTCTCTTTGGCATCTTTCAGTTCGGAACAGCCCCTCTCCTCCACTCTGTTTACTCAGGTGACTAATTCTTCTTTTTTCAGGGTCTGGGTCAGCTGGACTGTATTTGATTGTTTCCTTATGATTAGATTCAGGTTTAAATTTTTGGCAGAAACGCTGTAAGTGGTTAGTATTTCTTACTGCATCAGATCAGAAGGCATATATATCAGACCATCACATTAGTTATATTAAATGTGATCATTTGGTTAAGGTGTTGATCATCAAAACATTTTCCCTTTGTGAATAGTAAACTGATAAGTATTAATACCAAAATTTTAAGCTGATTCTCCTAGTGTGATAATGGTACTGTGGCTATGTAGGAGAATATCTTTGTTTTTAGGAGATGCTAACTAAGATATTTATAAGAAAGTGTCAAAAACTCTGCACCTTACTTTCAAATAAATAAATATTATGAACAATTTTATGCTCACAAATGTGATAAACTAGATGAGATAGATGGACCAATTCCTTGAAAGACACAATTTGCCAAAACTCACACAGGAAGAAACTGACAATCTAAAAGGAATAAACTGAATCAATAATTAATAACCTTCAAAAACAGAAAGCAGCTGGCTCAGATGGGCTCACTGGTGAATTCTACCAAACACTTAAGGGAAAAATTAAGCCAATTCTCTACCATCTCTTTCTGAAGATAGAAGCAGAGAGAATGCTTCACAATTCATTCTTGAGGTCAACATTACCCTAATGACAAATCTATACAAAAATATTACAAGAAAACTATAGATCAATATGTCTCATGAACATATACAATAAAATCCTCAATAAAATATTAGCAAATCTAATCTAACGATGCATAAAAATAATTATGTACCACAACCAAGTGGGATTTATCACAGTTATGCAAGGCTAGCTCAACAATTAAAAATCGATTAATGTAATCCATCACATCAGCAGGCTAAAGAGTGAAGTTATATAATCATATCAGTAAATGCAGAAAAAAGCATTTGACACAATCCAATACCCAGTCATGACTTTGGAAACTTCAGTAAATGAGAGAAAGAGCAGAATTTCTTCAACTTGATAAATAATGACATTCCAAAAAAACCCAATGCTAACATCACATAATTGCAAGAAACTAGCAGCTTCCCCTCTAAGATCAGGAACAAGGCACAGATGTCCCTTCCCACCAGTCCTTTTTAAACACAGTACAGGAAGTTGTAGCTAATGCAATAAAATAAGAAAAGGAAATAAAAGGTATACTGATAGAGAAGAAAAAAATAAAACTGCCTTTGTTTGCAGAGACATGATCATCTATGAAGACAATCTGAAAGAATTGACAAAAACCCCTGAACTAACAAGCAAGGTTGCATGACACAAAGTTTAACAGCAAAGCCAATGACCTTCCTATAAACCAGCACTGAACAAGTGGAATTTGAAACTTAAAACACAGTGCCATTTACATTAGTACCCCCCTCAAATGAAACAGGTATAAACCTAACAAAATATGTGTATAAGAACTCAACAAGGAAAAACTACAAAACTCTGATGAACAAAATCAAAGACAAACTAAAGAAATGGAAAGATATTCCCTGTTGATGGATAGAGAGACTCAATATTGTGAGATGTCAGCACTTTCCAACTTGATCTATGAATTCGAGGCAATCCCAATCAAATCCCAGAAAGTAATTTTGTTGATATCGACAAACTGATTCTAAAGTTTATATGGAGAGGCAAAAGACCCAGAATAACCAACACAATATTGCAGAAGACCCAAGTTGGAAGACTGGCACTACTCAACTTTAAGACTTACTGTAAAGTTGCAGTAATAAAGATAGTGTGGTATTGGCAAAAGAATAAACAAATAGATAAGGGGAACAGAATAGAGAGCCCAGAAACAGACTCACCTAAATACAGTCAATTGATCTTTGATAAAGCAAAGACAATACTAATAGTCTTTTCAAAAAGTAGTACTGAACCAACAGGATACCCAAATGCAATAAAAAAAAAGGGTTATAGACACACACTTTACACCTTTCATAAAAACTAACTCAAAATGGATCACACAAAACTGTAACATTTTTAGAGGACAGAGGAGAAAACCTAGATTACCTCGGGCTTGATAGTGACTTTTTAGATATAACACCACAGGTGCTGTGTGAAGAGAATGAAAGACAAGCCACAGTATGAGAGAAAACATTTGTAAAAGATGCATCTGATAAAGAACTATTATCCAAAATATACAAAGAACCCTTAAAACAACCCAATTTTTAAAATGGGCCAAAGACCTAAACAGACACCAGACAGACTTAAAAGACTTCACAAAACACAATATTACAGATGGCAAAGAGTATATAAAAAGATGTCCCATATCACGCGTCAACAGGAAATAGGAAATTAGAGCGACAATGAGACACTACTCTACACTTGGAAAACCAGCCAAAACCTGGACCACTGAGCACGCCGGACGCCGACGAGGATGCGGAGTGGCAGGAACTCTGCTCACGGCCGCGGGCGTGCAGACGAGTGCAACTGCTTTGGAAGGCAGCTTGGCAGTTTCTTACAAAGCTAAATATACCCTTACGATACGATCCAGAAATCACATTCCTTGGTACTTAGCCAAAGGAGCTGAAAACTTATGTCCACACAAAAACCCACACATGGATGTTTATAGCAGCTTTATTCAAAATCACCAAAACTTGGAAGCAACCAGAATGTTCTTTAGTATGTGAATGAACAAACAGACTGGGCACCTCCAGAAAACAGAGTATTATTATTTCTAACAAAGAAATGAGCTATCAAATCATAGAAAGACATGAAGCAACCTTAAATGTATATTGCTAAGTAAAAGAAGCCAATTTGAAAAGGCTACATACCGTATGATTCCAATATATGACCTGGAAGAGGCAAAACTATAGACAGTAAAAAGATCAGTGGTTCCAGTGGGGAGAGGGGAGTAACTGATGAACAGGTGGAGGACAGGGGGTTTTAGGGCAGTGAAGTCATTCTGCATGACCCTATGATGGTAGGTACAGGGCACAGAATGCATTGCACCAAGAGTAAACCCTAACATGACTACGGACTCCGGTGACAACAGCAGGTCAGTGCAGATTCATGTGCTGTAACAAATGGACTTCAGGGGGGACGCTGAGAATGGGGACTGGGCTCACGGAACACCTCTGTACTCTCCCTTCAATTCCGCTGTGAACCTGAAGCTGCCCTAAAAAATGTGTTAAAAACTTTGCAACTTACTTTCAAATAGTAGAGAAAAATGTGTGTCAGTCTGTCTGCCGAGAGAGAGAGAGAGAGAGAGAGAGAGAGAGAGAGAGAGAGAGAACACACTTGTGGCAAAACCTTAAAATGTTACCTGGAGAATCCAGCTGAAAGGACCCTGACATTCGCTGTATTGTTCTTTCAACTTTTCCACTGGTTCGTAATTTTTCCAAAGCCAAAAGTTGAGGTGAAACAAATAAATGAAAAGGCTTAACGATGGGTCACAATGGAAGCCCTGGACCTGGGCAGGTAGTAGCCTCAGGGGGACAACACTGAGATGCCAAGGCTTGAGTCAAAATCCCTCCATTTGGGGGGGGGAAAAGAATGTAAAAAATCACAGGCAGGATGTCAGCCAGGAGCCAGAAATGCAGGCACTAGAGGTAGATTAGACATGAGTCCGGAGACTGAGGTAACTGAGAAGGCTCTGGAACGTTCACCCTATTCACTCCTCTTCCTTTCTCACTTCCATTTTCTTCCTTACGAGAGCATTCAGAACCTAATTAACAAATTCAACATTACAGTGATTTTTTTAAAGATTCAAAAACAAAGGCAGTATTAACCAAAAGAGAAAAAAACATATTCCCATCTTTTCAATGCATTGACCGTGTGCTAAATGAAAATAAGAATCTTAAAAAAAACATGCAGAAAAAGGCTCTCAGTTCAGAAAGGATGGCGGCTCTGTCACCAGAGCTCCGGGCAGCAGGAGACGTGCGTGGCGCTGGAAGCAGCACGCACACACACGGGATGAAAGCACCGGCTCCAAGTGCGCTACCTTCTAACTGTCCCACCGTGTTTATTTTTTTAACTTCCATGTTCGTGGGGGAGAGAGAAATGACGTCCCACATCCAGAGCACACATCTCTGACACAGATCATCTTCTGTAAAACAAGTGTCCACCACAACGACACCTGCCACAGCCTGGATGGTGAAATGATACCCACACACACGCAAAATACATGGCCATGAAAGATGGCCTACAGTGATACACACCGAACCTCTAAGAATGGGATGCATGCCTTTTATTTTTTATTCTGTATGTGTGTTGAAGTTATTTATATTTTTTAATGTTAGAGGGTATTTATTAAAGCGAGGACAGTGAAATAAGGAAGGGCTTGGCATAGAAGAGGGACGAGCACAGGAGAGGGACCAGGTGGGGAAATGAGCCTGGGCCGGGCTGCTTGGACTCACTAAGAAGTCAGAGAAAGCCCTGGAGACAGGCCCAGGGGGTCTGCCCAGAATGCACAGCTGCTGTCCACTGCTCCCCGATTTCAAACATCCTGGGGTCCCTTAGAGTTTAGGAGATGCCTGCCTGTAGGGGTAAAGGGGGGAGAGAGAGAGGCTCGGGTGACCTCCCAGGAGGGAGAGTGTGGTGTTGAGGTTATTTAAATGAGCATGCATTCATGTTTAACATGCATAACTAATTTAATTACGTAAGGCCTTGTGTCTTATAATTTCAGACTGTAAATCCTGCAACATAGAAGTTACTCAATCAGGAGGGATGGGCTGCGACAGGAGTAAAAGACAGAAAACTTGAACAACAATTAAATAAAAAAAAGAAGTTACAGAATTACAAACTTGTAAAAATATATGACACCTATACACCAATGTGATTAATTATATACAACAAAGAAAAAAACTAGACATAGGAAAAAGTTTGGAAGAAAATAAAATGAACAGTACCTAAGACTGCCTCTGAACTGTACATGTTTATTCTAAAAATCAGCCCTGGCTGGTGTAGCTCAGTAGATTGAGCGCAGGCCTACGAACCAGAGGATAGCAGTTTGATTCCCAGTTGGGGCACATGCCTGGGTTGCAGGCCAGTTCCCAGCAGGAGATGCACTACAGGCAACCTCACATTGATATTCTCTCCCTCTCTCCTTCCCTTCCCCTCTGAAGATAAATAAATAAAATCTTTAAAAAAAAAAAAGTTAGTATTAAAAAAAACCTTCCCTTTGCTCTTTAAATAAATAAATAAATAAATAAATAAATAAATAAATAAATACATAAATAAAACGAGCCTTTATAATGGCTCAGGCACACAAAGTTTTATCAAAAACTATAATAATTTCTGAATTCTGGTCTAACTGTTAGGTCACTGAGTCAAAAAGTCATGTCCAAGAAGATGTCACCCAATAGTCTTCCTTATTAAAAATAAATTATTTCTGAGAATCTCTCTTGTAACACACGAAGAAGAGTCTCTAATTTAGGTGTTCTAAACCAGTCAGTCTATTTATTGCAGACATATTCAAGCCTTCGTTTTGGGTATAAAATACAGGGCCCATTGCAAATAGCGCCCCTTTTTTCATCCGTAAAAATCTTTTATTACAAAATCATAAGCATGTAATTCTGTAACATTAACAGTATCACACTCAAGCACACCACATGACATTTTAGGTGAAACGTTCAGATTGCCGTCCATCTCGTGTAAGACAATCACGTACCCACACTCAATGGTGTTACTTCTACTGGACCCTACATGTGCACAAGTTTTACCTGTATATAAATGAATGTGCATGTTTTTTTGCCCAAAGGGAAAGAGTCAGGGAAAAGTGGAAGATGGAAATATCAGAAAGAGAAGCATGACTGATTAGAGAGGTAACTGATAAGGAGCAAAAGAATTCCATTGGACTTGAGGCCTGGAAATAACCGGCAGGGTGAAGATCTGATGAAGGCGGATCCAAGGCTGTGAAGCACCAAGTGCTGGGAGAGCACTGCTGTTGCGACAGGTGGGGCTGCAAAGACAGAGATCCAAACAGGAAGGGCTTTGCATGCCGTGAGAAGCAGCACTGGACACTTCCTGCTACAGAGCACAGCTCAAGAGCTTCAAAGTATCTGGCATTCAGAAGTGTTTGCTAAGTTGAATAATTTCTTCTCCCTTCTAAGCCATGAGAAAGGCAAGACAAGATTTTGTCAGATGCTTTGTTTTTAGTATTAACACTCAGTCAGTCACTTCCCAAGTAACTTTCCTGTTCTCACTTCCAGGACAGTTTCTTTTTCTCCAATAAATGTGGTCTCTGAACAGCATATTCCCTTTCATTATGTTTTTTAACACCAGTTCTACCTCAGAAAACCCGAATGAGGTTGCACCTTCCCCCTTGTGTCAATACTTTTAAAATCTGTTATGTTAATCTTTGCATACACCTGAGGGCTGGAGGCCTGATACACAGGGGCAAAGGAGGTCTCCTACCTCCCTCTCCCTCCTTCCCTTCCCTCCTTCTCCTATCTCTTAATGTTTTACACACACTCTAACTACAGAATATTCTGTTGACCCCAAATATTTCCATTTAAAAAATCTTCTGATTATGTGCTTTCAAATTACTATAGTTTATGCGCTCCCTGGAATGAAAGACGGAAGTCTTGGTTCCATACTGACCCTGAGCTCATCAGTATAATCTTATATTTGCTTCTTCACCTATAAAATTAGAAGACCACTTGCCAGACTTCATTATACCTCAAAGACCTGCTATACAGAGTTAAATGAAGAAAAAGATACATTAAGTATATTCATATTGCCTAAATAGAGCTTGAACTACTATTTAACAATGGGAATAAATTTATGCAAATGTACTGGTATTTCCTTTTTGTCCTGTAGTTTCCCTAATCTTCAATGCATGAGTTTTCAAGGCAGTAAAAAGAATATTTGAATTAAATAAGTTAAAATATATGGAAGCATCTAGACTAGAGTTTTCACAGAGAAGGAACTGAATCAACTTTAGGTCCCTTTCCTTTGCAATACAAGATCATATAGTTCATGAATGAAAGAAAAGAACCCAAGTCACAGCACGGCTTCCTACATGCCCCTCCAAACCACACTGCCGCCTCCGCCCCACTGCTTCCTCAGGTTCCACTCTCTTCATTGTTTCACTCATCCCAGGGCATCAGGACAGGCCTCCTGCTCAACAGAGAGAGGTCGTGTATGGTCCTCGTCTTGATTCTGATTTTGAAAGGTAAACTTTGAAGATTTCACTATTAAACAAGATGTTTTATGTGTTAAAACTCTTCAGATTAAAGTTCTCTACTAGTTCTCATTTGCTAAGCAGTCCTAGCATGTGTGAATGTTGAATTTTTATAAATGTTTTTTTCTGTGTCTACTGAAATGATATGCTTTTTCTTTTTAATCGGTTAAAACCTACGTAGTAATGTGAATGATCACGTCGATCAATTTCTGTAATGTTAACTCAGTGATGTTCATTCTTAGGATAAGCCCATTTACATCGTGATGTATTTTTTTATAAAGGGTGTGGCAAAAGTAGGTTTACAGTTACTTGTATGGAAAAATAATACAATTACTGATAAACAATAACACAAGAATAAACTCTGTGCGCTAGCCAGTATGCCTCAGTTGGTTGGACGTTGTCCCACAAAGCAAAAGCTCACCAGTTCGATTCCAGGTCAGGGCACATGCCTGGGTTGAGGGTCTGGTCCCTGGGTGGGGTGTGTGCGAGGCAACCTATCTGTGTTTCTCTCTCACATTGACGTTTCTCTCCCTCTCTTTCTCCCTACCTTCCCCTCTCTCTAAATAAATAAAATCTTTTTTTTTAAAAGAATAAACTCTGTGTTTCATATATTAACAATGTAAACCTACTTTCTGCCCAACCCTGTATATTGTAGGATTTGCTAAAATTTTGTTTAGGATTTTTATACCCATATTTTTAAGTAGCTTGGCCTGTATTTTTCCTTCCTTGAGTTGCCTTTGTTGAGTTTTGGCATCAAGGATGTGCTAGTCTCAAAAAGTGAGTAAGAGGTACCCCTCTTCTTCTGTTCTCTGGGAATCTCTGTTCTCTTTTGAATCTTTTGAAGAAATCTCCAGTAAATTCATCTGAGCTTGAAATTTTCTTTGTTCAAAGATTTCTGATTACCGATTTCATTGGTATAGGATTTTAAAGTTTTCCATTACTTCTTGAGTCAGTTTTGGTCAGTTATATTATTCTAAAAGTGACCCATTTTCACAAACTTCTCAAAACTTTTCACATAAAATTGCCCACAACATCCTGTTATTATTTTCCCTACATCAGTAACTGTTCCGGTGCTGTCCCCTTTATTCCCACACTGCCCTTCTGGAGCCAGTGCTCCCATCCCCCCAACCCCTGCCTCCTCCCTGGCCGGTCATGCCAAGAGTTTGCAAATTCCATTAGTCTCTTAAAAAACAAACTGTTGCCTTTAAAATCCTGTATATGGTTTCTTTTTTTCCCATCAAACTCTACTCTTTATTATTTTATGTCTTTCTTTTTTGGGTTTAATTTACTGAACATTTTCTAACTTCTTAAAACAGACGTTTAGATCATGGGTTTCCAACCTTCGGGTCTGTGCTGTTGTTGTTGTTTAGGCCTATAAACCCCCCCACGTGTGGGCTTTAGTAGCAATTATGCAAGTTAATGACACGCAGTATTTTCAGTGCCATTTATTCAGAATGTTTTCCCATTTCCATCACAATTTTTTTCTTTGACTTAATGATTATTTACAAGCTTATTTCTTAATTTCTAAGTATACAGGGGTTTTCTAGTTATCTTTCTGTTACTGATTTATAGCTTAACTTCACTGTGGTCAGAGAATTTATTTTGTATGCTAGATGTGTATATCCTTGGATACTTGTTGAGACTTACTTTATAAATGGGCTGAGGCTTCCACTTCATTCTCCTGATACACTCGAAATTCTTTTTTTAAAAAAAGATTTTATTTATTTTTAGAGGGGAAGGGAGGGAGAAAGAGAGGGAGAGAAACATGTGCCCTGACTGGGAATGGAACTGGTGACCCCTTGCTTCATAAGCCAGCACTCAATCCACTGAGCCACACCAGCCAGGGATAAAGTCGAAATTCATTAATGTGACTTGTGCCATTATTTATCCACCCAGTGAATGTTATCCCCCCGTTTTATACCCCACGTGCCAGCTATACTAGACTTCCCATAGTTTTCCAAACGTGCCACACGCTTTCATACTTTGTGCCTTTGCCTATAATCTTCCCCTTGCCACAAAGGCCCCTACTGTTCTCACTGCTCCTCCTTAAACTTCTCTGTTCAGCTCAGATGCCCTCTCCACAGTGCAGCCTCCCCAGACATTCTCTCCACCCCGGCATTTCCCCAGTTGGTGAAGTACTGAGGCAGCTCGTATCACCACCTCCCATCTTTCTGTCTCATCTAGACTCCTCTCTGCTGCCAGAGTTATCTCCCTAAGATGCAAATCTGACCACACTTCTTTCCTGCTCAAAATCCTTTCACCAGCAGCTTCCCTCTCGCACAAAGTCCAAACTCAGCATCTCGTAACAGACGTTCCTGGCCCTTTTCCAGGTCCCTACACCTTTACTCACGGTGCTCTCCCTGCCTAAACTACACTTTCAGCCTTATTCACTCATCTTTCAAGTCCTGGCTTGAGAGTCCCTTCCTCTACAAAGCCTTTCCTGCCCCTGTCCCCTAACACTGCACTTCTAGGTCAAATGAGCCACTCCTTGTATACGGCAATGATCAAGTGAGGGGAGTGAGGGGAGAGAAATTCCCTTAATTAGCTTTTAATTATGGTGTTTACTTTACTTTTAAGTATCAGTTAAGGAAGGCTGCCAGAGGCCTGTGTTCCCACAGGAGCGTGTGGGCAACACTGTGGGCACAGCTCCGCGTCCCCCTGCCTCACACGCGCGGACACCCAGGGCACCTACTCCACAAACACGCCTTACCAAACCAGACTGCGACTTCCTCAGAAGCAGAGGCCGAGGGTTATCTAATTTTGATATTTAGAGACTAGAACAGTAACTATCTTTTAGAAAATTTTATTTATTTATCTTTATCCTCACCTGAGGACATGCCCACCGTTACTAGAGAGAGAGGAAAAAAGAGGGAGAGAAAGATCGATATGAGAGAGGAAAGCACTCACTGGCTGCCTCTTGTACGTGCCCCAATTGGGGACTGAAGCTGCAACCTAGGCAAGTGCCCCGACCCAAAATGAAACCCACGTCCCTTCAGTCCACGAGATGATGCTCCAACCAGCTGAGCCAGACGAGCCAGGGCAGTAACTGTCTTAATAACTAAGTGGCTGTGAAGTGAACCTTACCGAGGAAATAAAGTACTTTAATTACTGAGGAAATTAAATTCTAGGTACCTGAAGAGAAATTCCAGAAGACACTCTGTGTTCTGTTCATTCTCTTCTACACAGAAGCCTGGACACCACGTCTCCACGGGCTTCCCTACTCACCGTACCAACCACTAGTGGACCTGCTGCACCAAACCCGAACTCGCACGCCTGACATTAGGCCCTTCGTACCTGCCTCTGCCCTCCCTCTCTAACCTTTGTCTCACTACCCCCTCCGCAATCTCGCTTGCTTCAGCAATAGTGCTGATGTTCTACTTCTTGAGAGTTCTCTCCCATGTCCCCAAATGTCCCACCCCCACCTGTGGGTGGTGGTGTGCTCCAGCCCCCGTGGGTCTCTCCACTGAACTTTGTGAACTTCAATGAACAGTGAACTCCAATGAAACACCCCCCGCCCCTTCAGAACCCATCTCTTTCTCAAGGTCTTCCTGGATTTCATTTCTTCCTTCTGATCTATGAAACCCTTCGCCTGGCCCTGTCTTACCCCTGGCTCCTTTCTGTGTGCCTCAGCGTGCCGTGTGCAAACTCCTGAGGCTCCGTCCCCCCTCCCTGTGTGCCCCAAACTGCCTGGAACAAAGCTGAGTGTGTAACCCACTGTCACTCAGCAGTAATACTTGTTGACTGACAGGAAGTCATTGATATTTCCACCTTGGCGTCTCTCCTGCCAATTCAAGGGCTGCTTGGGTGGTATTTACATGAATCCCTGACAGGAGCTATCACTGCTATTTACATGAGTATTTCTTTGTAAGCCAGTATCTGATGACCACCTCCACGTTACCATGAGGAAGACATTCCTGCATAACAGACAGAAGAACTTGTTTTCATAGCTAGACAAACAGGATCACAACTTTTCTTCTGTACCACTAAAAATAAATATGCCCCTCCCTGCACACACCTGAAATTATTTTGCCTATTTTTGCCTTCCCTTAAGCAAAGAATCCTTAAATTTTCACTTCTTTATTACTCTGTTCTAGCCCTTCTTTCTGGTAAGTTTGCTTTCCTCAGCCCTTTACAGAGTTCATTGGAGAGACCCACGGGGGGCTAGAACATACACAACCCCACTCACCCAAGAATCAGCACCAGAAGGGCCCAATCTGCTTGTGGGTAGACAGGTAAAGTGACTTAAAAAGGGGCGAGAGCCAAGCAAGCAGCACTGTTCCCTCTCTGACCCCTCCCCCACATACAGCACCACAACACAGCAAAGTGGGGTGCCACGCCCTGGAAAATACTCAAGGCTCCACCCCTTACAATGCAACAGGTGTGCGAGACAAAGAAATACGGCCCAAATGAAAGAACAGATCAAAACTCCAGAACAAGAACTAAGCGACGAGGAGATGGCCAACCTATCAGATGCAGAGTTCAAAACACTGGTGATCAGAATTCTCACAGAAATGATGGAGTGCGGACACAAAACAGAGGAAGAAGTGAAGGCTATGCCCAGTGAAATAAAGAAAAATATACAGGGAGCCAACAGTGATGGGAAGGAAACCGGGGCTCAAATCAATGATTTGGAGCACAAGGAAGAAATAAACATTCAACTGGAACAGAATGAAGAAACAAGAGTTCAGGAAAAGGAGAAGCTTAGGACCCTCTGGGACAACTTTAAATGTTCCAATGCCTGAATGAGAGGGGTGCTTGACAGAGAAGAGGAAGAGCAAGAAGTTGAAAACTTACTTGAAAAAATAATGAAGGAAAACTTCCCCAATCTGGCAAAGGAAAGAGACATGCAAGCCCAGGAAACACAGATAATCCCAAAGAACTTGGATCCAAAGAGAAATACACCAAGACACATTTTAATTACATTACCCAAGATTAAAGATAAGGAGAGAATCTTAAAAGCAGCAAGAGAAAAGGAGACAGTCACCTACAAAGGAGTTCCCATCAGACTGTCAGCTGATTTCCCAAAAGAGACCTTATAGGCAAGAAGGGGCTAGAAAGAAGTATTCCAAGTCATGAAAGGCAAGGACCTACATCCAAGATTGCTCTATCCAGCAAAGCTTTCATTTAGAATGGAAGGGCAGATAAAGCACTTCTCAGATCTAAGGTCAAGTTAAAGGAGTTCATCATTACCAAGCCCTTATTATATGAAATGTTAAAGGGACTTACCTAAGAAAAAGAAGATCAAAAAAGGGGAGAGATTTGGAGGAACAAGTATGAAGGACACAGGGATGAAGACTGGGGGGGAGGAAATGGGAGGGAGGTGGGGGGCAAGGGGCGGGGGGGGGGCTAGGATGGAAGAAATAGACAAAAAACTGTACTTGAAAAGTAATTAAATAAAATTTTGAAAAAAAGAAAAAGAAGATCAAAACTAGGAAAAATAAAACCACAACAAACTCACAACTATCAACCACTGAACCTAAAACAAAAACAAACACAAACTAAGCAAACAACTAGAACAGGAAGAGAATCACAGAAATGGAGATCACATGGCAGGTTATCAGTGGGGAGGAGGAGGGAGAATGGTGGAAAAGGTACAAGGAATAAGCATAACTGGTAGGTACAAAATAGACAGAAGGAGGTTAAGAATAGTATAGGAAATGGAGAAGCCAAAGAACTTACATGTATGACCCATGGACATGAACTAAGGGGGGGGATGCTGGGGGGAGGGCAGTGCAAAGCGGAGGGGAATTAAGGGGAGAAAAAAATGGGACAACAGTAATAGCATAATCAATAAAATATACTTAACAATGGGCAATATTTGAAAATATGCTATAGATTAGTTAAAGGATAAAATAAATACATAGTGAAGCTGGAAAAAATAAAATAAAATACCCCCAAGTGAAGAAAACCATAATATTACGATGGTGGCAATTTAAATATGTAACTCTGGAAAGTTAACAACATACAGTTTTGCAGTGTCTTTAATGAACCAATAATGAGCAATGTAAAACTGTGGCAGTGAGGGTTGTATGTCCTTCCTTCTCCTCCTGACCACACCATTTCTCTGGTAGGTCCCCAGCAAACAGGAGGACCACATGACTGGGGTCTGGTCGGTGGAATGTGGATTGCACGGTATCACCTCCAGCCCTGGCCCAAGGAGACCTTCTGCATAGTCTTCGAGTTCTTGCCCATTTCTTCTCTGTGAGCTGGATCAGAGGACCCAGAGAAGAGTTTAAGGCCATGGGAGCTGGTGGGGTAACCAGACAAAAGGATTCTGTGTTCCCGAGAGTATGAGGTGGAACAGAACTCCTTTGCCAACCTGCACAGACCTGAGCTGAGTGTGAAGGAAACCCTTCACTGTGCTAGGCCACTGAAAGTTCGGGTGAGTCTGTAATAGTAAAGAGTCTGCCATGACCGAAATGACATTATCCTGAATTCTGAAAGTCAAAAACAACAATTGTTCTTACGGTGTTACTAAGAAGCAACTCTGTCTAGAGCTATCTTTTGTTCTATCACACTAACCATATTATGGTTTCCCCTTGCAGGTGACTTGGGCACTGGTGGAAGCTGTAGTGTGCCCCTCAGACCACAGCTGCAGGGGGTCACAGGGTCAGCCGTCTTCAAGAAATGCCTTGGCTGAAGAGAGCTATGTATGCTCTGGCTGGTGTGGCTCAGTGGATTGTGTGCCAGCCTGTGAACGAAAGGGTCACTGGTCCAATTCCCAGTCAGGGCACATGCCTGGGTTGTGGGCCAGGTCCCCAGTAGGGGACACACAATAGGCAACCACACATTGATGTTTCTTTTTCTCCCTCCCTTCCCCTCTGTCTAAAAATAAATAAAAACAAAATCTTTAAAAAAAAAAAAAAAAAGAAAGCTATGTTGCCCAGAGTCAGGCCCTTCCTGCGCAGCCTCCTCTAATGACCAGTGGCATCGAATGACTAGCTGGTCAAGGAGGAACTATAAAGGCACAGCCCGCTCTGCTTAACTAAGAAGGGTCACCCTGACTTCAGTCTCTGCGGGGTTGGCTGAGACCTTCCTCGGGACTGAATCACAGCTCAACTTGCCCTCTGTACAATCATGCTTTCTTCTCCTCCCTTTCATTCATTTCCTCCCAGGGGTGCTGGTCCCCAGCCTGCTCCCTGATAAGCTTTCCACACACCAATCTTTATCTCAGTCACTACCCCACAACCCAGCCTGAGACAGGCACTGCACCCTGATGCAGAACCACAGTGCCCGACTCTGTCTTGGTGTATGGCACAAATACCATATTTTCCAACAAAAACCGAAAATACACAAAATCACAAGGGGATGGAAGCTTTAAAATTGAGAGTCTCCAGAGAAATCCAGAATGTATTGTACTATTAAAAGACAAATTCTTTGTAAGAAAATAAGACTACAATATTTTGAAGACCCTCTGAGAGAAAGAGCTTTGAGACTGCCCAAAAGAAAATATTACCACCTCGCTTGTAATCAAATAAAGAAATTAAGTACATAACACCAAGCCATGTAACAAAAACTACTGAGGATCTATTATCTGCCTGTGCTGGTATTATTTTACTTAGAGCAGTTACTTTTTGAGTGTTCACAACACAGCACTAACAGCTTACATGAATTAATCAGCTCATTAAATCTGCAGGTGAGAAAACTCAGGTTCACAGAGAATAAATAAATTACCCAGTCACAGAGCTAGGAATCAAAGCCAGGTAGGGCTTACTCCAAAGCCTCAACTCTCTAATATGTCTTGCATATTCAAGCTGAGAGAGTTTAAGTACTATAATTAGTAGTTCACCACATAATTCACAAGTGGGAAGTGAGAACAAAAAGTGGTATATGTGATTCCAAAATCTATGTTCTCTCCTGTCACCCCTCTATTGCTTCCGCTGACGAAGGATACAGGCCCCACCTGCTAGGTGCAGTCTAAAGAATGAGTTGATTAAAGAGTAATCCCATGCACAATTTTACCAGAAGGAAGATTCTAGCCAGTACAGCATGTCCTGTGGCAGTCAAAAGGTTCTTCTGCCCTCTTGTGGCTCAAGAAAATTGCTACATATCAAAGCTCCATTAAAAAGCTAAAACACCATATAAAGGCACTCAGCAGTCAAACTCCTAACGGCGGCAGGAGGCAACTGTGATTGGCTCAAAACAGAGGTTTAATAACCTACAAATCTGAATTTCCCATTCTTCAGTGCCAACTATTGCTTGTAATAGGAAAGCTCATAATGAGAATAACAAAATACTAGAGATCAGAGGGAAAAAAATCTGTATTTTGCAATAATAAGGAATATGATAAGCAGTAATATGCATTCAAAACAATGATAAAAGTTTAAAACATTCTAAGCTCCAAACAAATCTCCTAACCCTTCCTTTTCACACATAACAATACATTTTAGAAATCTTGTCCTATCAGCATTATAGGATATATTCCTCATTTCCCCTCATTCTTCAGATGCAGAGCACCCTGTTTGGCAGTTCGATAGCTGAACTTGGCCCCTACTAATGAACACGTAAGTTGCTTCCAAGATGTTGTTATTAAACAATGATGAAAACAAATAACAAACAAAAAATGCCACAGTGGATAATCCTGTACACAGATCATTTTGCAAGTCAGCAAAAATACCTGCAGATGAATTCTTAGAAGCAGAAATGCTAGGTCAAAGGGTACATGCATGCCCTTGTATTCCTTTCTTTTTGAAACTCTTCCTCCTTTGACTTTTCCTCCTTTCTCTCTGGCTGCTCAGGCTTCTTTCCTGCTTTCTTTAAAGTTTAAGAACCACTGTTCAGCCCTGGCCAGGTTGCTTAATGGTTAGAGCATTTGTGCTGGTATGTCAAGGTTGCAGATCTGATCCCTGGTCAGGGGCACATGCAAGAGTCAATCAATTAGTGCATAAATGAATGGAACAACATATCAATGTTTTTCTCTCTCTCGCTTCCCCTCTCTTTCTCTAAAATCAATAAATACAAAATTAAACAAAAAACAACAGTCCTGGCTGGTGTGGCTCAGTGGTTGAGTGCCAGCCTATGAACCAAAGGGGTCACTGGTTTGATTCCCAGTCAGAGCATCTGCCTGGGTTGTGGGCCAGGTCCCCAGTGGGGGCGCACGAGACACAACCACACACTGATGCTTCTCTCTTTCTCTTCCTCCCTTCCTCCCTCTCTATAAACAAATAAAATCTTTAAAAAAGCATTGTTCATTCGGAGTGACTTTATAAAAAGTGACTACACGCTGCTCACCCTAGCCGGTAGTTCCCCAAGGATTGGTCCTTAGTCTTCTTTCATCCTGCATCCTCTCTGCCTGCTGTCAGTTTCCTTCCCTGAAGGTGACCAACGTTATTACTTCTGGGTTTTATGCTTCAGAGTTATGTCATGTATATGTATACAAATCTGTATGCAATATATATGCCTGTGTACGTATAAATATCAACACACATGTACAAGACCTTTTCCCCCTTTCTATATAAATGGTAGCATCCCACCCCAAACTGACAGTTTTAGAGGATGGATACCTTCAAGCACCAACCATCACAAGAGATAAAAGTGTGGCCGACAAGATGGAGGTGTAGGTGGAAACACTGTGCCTCCTCACACAACCAAAATTAAGGACAACAAAGATTAAGAAACCAAAACACAACCAGAACAGACAGGAAACTGAACTGTACGGAAGTCCAACAACCATTGAACCAGACCGGTAAGAGGAGTGGAGTCGGCAGCCAGCAAAGAGGGGTGGAAAAGGCAGTGGCAGCCAGACCTGGGAGCGCAGGCAGTACAGGGCTGACCACGGTCACACATTCTCGTGCAGATAAACTAGGCAAAAACGGGCAGCAGGACAGACTGCACAACCCAAGGCCCCAGTGACAGGAAATAAAGTCTAAAAGCAACAATTGAAATGGTGCCGGCTTGTGGGAAGCAGCAGAAGGGAATGAAATCGGAGAGAAAGCAGAACAAGCGCCATTGTTCCCTCTCTGACTCCGCCCCCACATACACAGTCACAACCTAGCAACTGGGTTGCCCCGCCCTGGTGAACCCTAAGGCTCCACCCCTCATACATAACAGGTATGACCTGACCAAAAAATGGCTCAATCAGAAGAACAAATCAAAGTCCCAGAGCCAATACTTTTAAGCGACCAAGAGACAGCCAACCTATCAGATGCACAGTTCAAAACACTGGTAATCAGGATACTCACAGAACTGGTTGATTTTAGTCACAAATTAGAGGAACAAATGAAGGCTACACTAAGTGAAATGAAGGAAAATGTACAGGGAACCAACAGTGATAGAAAGAAAACTGGGACTCAGATCAGTGGAGTGGACCAGAGGGAAGAAAGAAACAACCAAACAGAAAAGAAGGAAGAAAGAAGCAAGAATTCAAAAAATGAGGAGAGGCTTAGGAACCTCCAGGACATCTCTAAACGTTCCAACATCCCAATTCTAAGGGTACCAGAAGGAGAAGGAGAAGAGCAACAAGTGGAAAAGTTATTTGAACAAATAATAAGAGAACTTCCCCAATCTGGCTAAGGCAATAGACTTCCAGGAAATCCAGGAAGCTCAGAGAGTCCCAAAGAAGTTGGACCCTAGGAGGAACACACAAAGGCACATCATAATTACTTTAGCCAAAATTAAAATGAAGGAGAGAATCCTAGAAGCAGCAAGAGATAAGGGACAGTCACCTACAAAGGAGCTCCCATCAGACTGTCAGCGGATTTCTCAAAAGAGACCTTACAGGCAAGAAGGGGCTGGAAAGAAGTATTCCAACTCATGAAATCCAAAGACCTACATCCAAGATTGCTCTATCCAGCAAAGCTTTCATTTAGAATGGAAGGGCAGATAAAGTGCTTCTCAGATAAGATCAAATTCAAGGAGTTCATCATCCCCAAGCCCTTATTATATGAAATGTTAAAGGGACTTATCTAAGAAAAAGAAGATTAAAAAGTTGAACAGTGAAAGGACAGCAAACTCACAGTTATTAACAACCACACCTAAAACAAAAGCAAACTAAGCAAACAACTAGAACAGGAACAGAACCACAGAAATGGAGATCACATGGAGGCTTAGCAACAGGGCAGTGGGATGAGGAGGGGGGAGAGGAGATGGTACAAACAATAAGCAGCATAGATGGCTGGGAGAAAATAGGGGGAGAGCAAGTGTAGTGTGGGAAATGTAGAAGCTAAAGAACTTATGACACATGGACATAAACTAAAGGGGGGGAATGTGGGTGGGACGGGGTGTGCAGGGTGGAGGGGAATTAAAGTGGGGGAATGGGACAACTGTAATGGCATAATTAGTAAAATATATTTTAAAAAATAATAAAATACAAAAAAAAAGGAAAGAAATTCAACTACAAAAAAAGGAAAAAAAAAAAAAAACAATGTGTGGCTGAACACATTTTCAACCAACATTTATTTGCCTGACAACTGGAGTGAACCCACAGGAGAAGATCAGAGTAAAAGTACCTTCTCCCGCCCTGTCCTACTATTTCAAAAGGTCTCACAAAGTAGCCACGAATTAATTCAAGAGCTAGAGGAAAGGATAGAGCAAGGATCAAAAAGTAAAACGTTAAAGAGTCTAAATAAGATTTTTGGCAGCCGTGGTTAGTTACCTAGGAAAAATTTTGGTTTGATTTTTTTTAAATTAAAGTTTTCTAACTACACGAAAGTAAAGAGAAGAGTGCAATGAACTTCATTTTGTTACTAGCTTCCTGGTTTTGTTCCTTCATTCTCTGCCCTCCCCTCCCCTGCCCCTCTCTTTCTCCTCCGTCACTTGGCTGTACTGTTTTAAAACAAGTCCCTGACATCATGCTGTTTCATCCCTAAATAGTTCCTCTGGACATAATTATAAAACACAGGGACATTTCCTTACATGACTACAATGTCATTATCACCTCTAACAAAGTTAATAATTTCTTAATATCAAATATTCAGTCTACATTCATATTTCACAATTATCTAAAAAAAAATCTTTTTACAGTGGGCCCCTTGGGTTTTTAATGGGACTATACAGCCAAAGAAATTCCAAGCCCAACCTGCAATGGCCTGTGACTATTAAATTTTAAAAGAAATCTTAAAAGAATCTTGTGGGTCTCAAACCTGCACCAGGAGGAAATGAGCTGCTGGAGCCTCACGGCTCCCAGGAGGGGCGTCCCTCCCACGGCCCGCCCTGGCGTGGCCTTGGCAGATAATGGTTTAGGAAGAACCATCCTACACCCTTTAGTTGTCTTCTCCTATCCCAGCACTCCTAAACAACCACTAATCTACTTTGTCTCTACAATTTGCCTATTTTGAACGTTTCATACAATATATATGGTCCTTCGTGGCTAGCTTCTTTCACTTAGCATAAATGTTTTAAAGGTTCATTCATGTTGTAGGATGTAGCAGTATCCCATTATTTCTTATTGCTGAATAATATCCCATTGTACAGACATATCACTTTTATTTATCCATTCATCAGCTGAGAGATATTTGGGCTGTTTCCACTTTTTGGCTATTACGAGTAACGCTGCTAAGAAAGTTCACATACAAGTTTAATGTGGACGTGTTTTCATTTCTCTTATGTTTATACTAGTAGTAGAACTGCTGGCTCAAATGGTACCTCTATGTTTAACTTTTTAAGGAACTGGCAGATTGTTTTCCAAAGTGGCCTTACCACTTACTTTCCTCTGATCGGTGTAGGAGGGTTCCAGTTTCTCTCCATCCTCACCAACACTGGTTACTATCTGTCATTTTGATTGTAACTGTCCTAGTGAGTGTGGAGGTGTTAAGTGGCATCTCACTGGGATTCTGGTTTCTATTTCCCTAGTGACTGGTGATGTCAGACATCTTTTCATATGTTCACTGGCCATCGGTGTATCTTCACTCGAGAAATGGCTTCCCAGGTCATCTGCCCCTTTTTAAAAACTGGATTATCTTTTTATAGTTGAGTTATAAGAGTTATGCTTTCTAATCTTTCCCATCTTTTCCACTGAGAATAAAAGGTTCCTAAACATCTAAGAGTATTAATTGTTCTTTTTCTTTAGCAATACGTAAACACCAGAATTAGGTTTAAACTCATTCACATAAATCAATGTCAGCTTCACATCATTATACAAGTTTCTGAAAGCCAAACAACCACGATTGTAACAGCTTTACTTCAGTTACCATGCTTCTGAAACCCATGCAGTTCAACAAGTCTTATCCACATGACTGGGAATCCACAACTAAAGGTCGAATGATTCTGCCTGGCCAGTGTGGATCAGTGTTTGAAACAAAGTTCCATAAATCAAATGGTTGTGGGTCCAATTCCTGGTCAGGGCACATGCCTAGGATGTAGATTCAGTCTCTAGATGGGAAGCATATGAGAGGCAACTGATCAATGTTTCCCTCTCTCTCTCCCACCTTCCCCCCTCTCTAAAATGAATAAGCATGTCCTTGGGTGAGGATAAAAATGAATAAAATAAAACAAAGGTAAACCAATTCCTAGACACTCTTACTTCTGAAAGTCCACCAATCCCTAAACTCCACTTTTTTGAAGACTTGAAAATAAACAGTGGTTCTTAAACTTTTGGTAGCAAGCCCTTTTACACTCTCAAAACTTACTGAGGACTCCAAAGAGTGTTTGTGTATGTGGGTTAATAATTGTACTATTTATTACATAGAAAATTAAAACTAAGAAATTTTAAAAGTATGAATTCATTTAAAATTAATAGTAAATCCAATAAATACCACGAACAGTATCATTTTAACAAAAAATATTTTCTAAAACAAAAAACTTAGTAGAAAAAGAATAGTTTTACATTTATGCTAATCTCTTTAATTTACAATTAAATAAAAAAATCAGGCCCTGGCATGTGGCTCAGTTGATGGAGCACTGTCCCAAAACCAAAGGGTTGTGGGTTCAATTCCCAGTCAGGGCACATGCCTGGGTTGTGAGTTTGATTCCCCCTTCCAATTGATGCCTTTCTCTCTCTCCTTTTCTCTCTCTGTAAAAAGTAATGAAAATCTGTCTTCAGTGAGAATTTAAAAATTTTTAAAAATAAATAAAATAGCCCTGGCTGGTGTGGCTCAGTGGATTGAGCACAGGCTGGCAACCAAAAGGTCGAGGTTCGATTCCCAGTCTGGACACATGCCTGGGTTGTGGGCAGGTCCCCAGTAGGGGGCATTGCAGAGACAGCCACACACTGATGTTTCCCTCCCTCTCTTTCTCCTTCCCTTCTCCTCTCTCTAAAAAATAAACAGACAAATAAATAAATTTAAAAAAAAATCTAGATTTTCACCAGCTTCTAATTCAATATGTTGTGAAACATTTGTTTCAACTACGCACCCAATGTAAGAACAGTTCAATAGACAAGGCGAACACTGACAGGCATAAAGGAAGACACTGACAGCAACATAATGGTAACAGTAATACAGCAGGAGACCTGAACACCTCACTGACATCAATGGATACATCATCCAGACAGAGTATCAAGGAAAGAGCAGCTTTAAATGACACTTTAGACTAAATGGATTTAACAGATGTTTTTAGAACATTTTACCCAAAAGCAGTAGAATATACCTTCTTGTCAAGTGCACAAGGAAACTTTTGAGGATAGACTGCATATTAGACCACCAAACAAGTCTCAATAAATTTAAGTACATTTTATTGATTACACTATTACAGTTGTCGCATTTTTTTCTCCCTTTTATTGCCCTCCGCTCTGCACTCCCCCTCCCCCCAGCATCCCCCCCTTAGTTCATGTCCATGGGTCATACATATAAGTTCTTTGGCTTCTCCATTTCCTATACTATTCTTAACCTCCTTCTGTCTATTTTGTACCTACCAATTATGCTTATTCCCTGTACCTTTTCCACCATTCTCCCTCCTCCTCCCCACTGATAACCCGCCATGTGATCTCCATTTCTGTGATTCTCTTCCTGTTCTAGTTGTTTGCTTAGTTTGTGTTTGTTTTTGTTTTAGGTTTTGTTTTTGTTTCAGTGAGTTTGTTGTAATTTTATTGTTCCTAGTTTTGATCTTCTTTTTCTTTTTTTAAAATTTTATTTAGTTATTTTTCAAGTACAGTTTTTTGTCTATTTCTCCCATCCCAGCGCCCCCCCCCCCGCCCCTTGCCCCCCACCTCCCTTCCATTTCCTCCCCCCCAGTCCTCATCCCTGTGTCCTTCATGCTTGTTCCTCCAAATCCCTCCCCTTTTTTGATCTTCTTTTTCTTAGGTAAGTCCCTTTAACATTTCATATAATAAGGGCTTGGTAATGATGAACTCCTTTAACTTGACCTTATCCAGGAAGCACTCATCTGCCCTTCCATTCTAAATGAAAGCTTTGCTGGATAGATGAAAGCTTTGCTGGAAAGCTTTGCTGGATATGGGAAAAAATGAATGAGGTGGGGCAAGCAACTGAGCAGGTTGAGGTTTGGATAATTTGGGCAGGCTCTAGCTATAGGGGTGGCCTCTAATTGTCTGAAACCTGGCCCTGGGGTGCCAGGTTTCAGATAACTGGTTTGGATGAATCCAAATCATCCAATCTTGGATGTAGGTCCTTGCCTTTCATGACTTGGAATACTTCTTTCTAGCCCCTTCTTGCCTATAAGGTCTCTTTTGGGAAATCAGCTGACAGTCTGATGGGAACTCCTTTGTAGGTAACTATCTCCTTTTCTCTTGCTGCTTTTAAGATTCTCTCCTTATCTTTAATCTTGGGTAATGTAATTAAAATGTGTCTTGGTGTATTTCTCTTTGGATCCAAGTTCTTTGGGATTATCTGTGTTTCCTGGGCTTGCATGTCTCTTTCCTTTGCCAGATTGGGGAAGTTTTCCTTCATTATTTTTTTCAAGTAAGTTTTCAACTTCTTGCTCTTCCTCTTCTCTGTCAAGCACCCCTCTCATTCAGGCATTGGAACATTTAAAGTTGTCCCAGAGGGTCCTAAGCTTCTCCTTTTCCTGAACTCTTGTTTCTTCATTCTGTTCCAGTTGAATGTTTATTTCTTCCTTGTGCTCCAAATCATTGATTTGAGCCCTGGTTTCCTTCCCATCACTGTTGGCTCCCTGTATATTTTTCTTTATTTCACTGGGCATAGCCTTCACTTCTTCCTCTGTTTTGTGTCCGCACTCCATCATTTCTGTGAGAATTCTGATCAGCAGTGTTTTGAACTCTGCATCTGATAGGTTAGCCATCTCCTTATAACTTAGTTCTTTTTTTGGAGTTTTGATCTGTTCTTTCATTTGGGCCATATTTCTTTGTCTCGCACACCTGTTGCATTGTAAGGGGTGGAGCCTTGAGTATTTGCCAGGGCGTGGCACCCCACTTTGCTGTGCTGTGGTGCTGTATGTGGGGGAGGGGTCAGAGAGGGAACAGTGCTGCTTGCTTGGCTCTCGCCCCTTTTTAAGTCACTTTACCCATCTACCCACAAGCAGATTGTGCTCTTTCAGGTGCTGATTCCCAGGTGGGTGGGCTTGTGTACATTCAAGGATCTTGTGGGCCCCTCCAACAGACTCTTCTGTGAGACTGGAAGTTTCTCCCGCTGACACAACTCACCCAGGTTCTTATAGGCAGAGGTTTTAAGGCTTTCGTTTCTCACGCTGGAACCCTGGGTTGTGTGGAATGTTCTTCCTCCTGGTTTATCTGAACGCAAACGTGGGACCACCTGGTCTGCCAGCTGCCACCTCGCCCACCCAGTCCTCCACCTGCCACCTTGTCGCACGTCCTCTCTGTCCCAGCTTCCTGTCTCCACCCCTCCTACTGGTCTGGATGAATGTTTTTTCTTTAACTCCTTGGTTGTTAGACTTCCATACAGTTTGATTTTCTGGCAGTCCCGGTTATTTTTTGTTTTTTAATTTGTTGTTGTCCTTCTTTTTATCTACCTATACCTCCATCTTGGCCAGAAGTCTATGTTGATTAATTTTAAATGGTGAATCAACCTTGAAGTCCTTAGTCACATCATATTATCTTTATTACACAAGCTCTGTCTGGAAAAAGTCCAGCCACTGTTAATATAACAAGAATGGTTTGTGTGATGAGACCAATGTAACCTGGCAGTCAAGGAGAGAGGACTGAAATGTGCATCCGTGAACAATGACAACTTCACTGTACTAGTCAGTGGAGGCTAGAGACTCCATTGAGTGAGCATGTGTACCGTGGGGCCGTCGCTTTCAAAATGACTGAGCGAGTAGAGCAACAAATCTGCATCAAATTTTGCATTAAGCTTAAACATTCCTCTACAGACTGTTCAGATAATTCAGGAGGCCATAGCTATGGGCCGCTGGTGACTGGCAGCTTCATCTCAACAACGCACTTGCTCATGCAGCACTTCTCGTGCAGAGGTTTTTGTGAAACATCACATCACCCAGGTGACTCAGCCCCCCTACAGTCCAGATTCAGCACCCTGCGACTTCGGACTTTTCCCAAAACTAAAATCACCTTTGAAAGGGAACAGATTTCAGACCATCAATGAAATTCAGGAAAATACAATGGGGCAACTGATGGCTACTGGGAGAAGTATGTGAGGTCCCAAGGTGCCTACTTTGAAGGGGACTGAGGCATCATTGTCCTGTGTACAATGTTTCTTGTATCTTTTTCAATAAATATCTATATTTTTCATATTGGGTGGCTGGATACCCCTGGACAGACTTCGTACATGTTCTGAACCCCACTTTACAAGGTCATCCTTTTTGGTGTAAGCAATTAGTTGCCTTTTTTTTTAAATCCTCACCCAAGGACATTTTCTTTCATTGCTTTTAGAGAAACACTGATATGAGGTAGAAACATCGGCTGCTTGCCTCCCATATGTACCCTGACCGGGGATCGAACCTGCAACATAGGTGTGCACTCTGACCCAGAACTGAACACCTGTGACCTTTTGTCTACTATGACACTCCGACCACCTCAGCCACACTGGGCAGGGCAATAATTAGCTGTTGTTTAAGCAAATTAAGAGAAGAAAGGAAAAAAAGAGTGTTTTACATTTGCCCATTGTTTACTACTTCCTATACTTTTCAGTTCAAGATTTTGCACTTGGTTTCTTTTTATCATTTCTATTTCTCTGCTGGGGCTACTTATCGTTCATCCTATTTTCCTTTTATTTTTACACTATTCATAATAGCTACTTCATTAAGTCTAATATCTGGGCCATCTCATTTGATGAATCGTATCTTGTTTTTACCCTTGAAAATGGATCACGTTTTCCTGTTGGCTTGTAAGTCTAATAACTTACTGAACAATGGACACTGTGCATGTTACATATAGAAACTATGAATACTGTTAACTTCCTCTCAAGAATGTTCCTTTGTAAGAAGCAAATTAAATAAAATTAAATGTGTAAATTGCTTATCCTAAACCCTGACACACAACGGGTCTTGCAACTGAAGTTAATGTCTTTTCTGACTTCCCCAGGAAAACATCTGACGCTTCAGGACGCCTTCCGCAGGTCAGCGGCTCCAATCAGAATGGGAGACGCCCACCCCCTGCATGTGTTTCCACCTATTCTGTGGATACAGATAAGTGTACACACTATGGACACAGACAGTGCCTCTGACTGCAGAATTTTGCGCCGCACTAACATAAACACTGTATTTTGGGTCACCTCCTTGATTTTAAAAATAAGTTGAAACACTGACATTTAAATAAACTCTGGAAACACAAAGTAATTAGGGATAATTATAAGCTAAGCAGTGAAGAGGCACTTAAACATTCCATATAAAACAATACATTAAAGATATAACACTATATTGTTAAAATTGGCTTCAAACTGCTTCAGTGGTTTGGGCCAGGTGAGAAATAAATGGACTACTTCATGGCAATAGTTCCCATGTTAAGGCTTCAGTATGAGGCCAAATGCCAGCTGCTCTTCCAACCCATTTCAACCTCATGTGGAGAGACTAATTCTACTCTCAAGTGAATTCCACACTAGTCTTGGGTAGTTGCTTGTGAAAATAAAACTACTTTAGAGAAGAAACGTTCGCTAGGAATCAAACTACCCTATGTTTCTTACAACAAGCTCAGAGAGCCTTCAGGCCACAGAACCAACAAGAAAAACAAACTACTTCTGGTCACTATGTGACACTTCAAGCTACTGCCAAAAACAGAACGTGCAGAGCTGCTGTCGCTCAGCGGGAGCCCTCGACTGCCGGCCTAAAACCACACACAGGCAACGCTGGATGAACTGAAACCAAGTCCAAGGTGTTCAGGCTGCTGTTTCGAACACACTGGGTAACACGTAAGGCCTCAGGCACAAACGGAAGAAAGGAGCTACTGGGAGAGGGGAGGCGTTCTTCATTCAGGTACAAGTTCAGTACCAGCAAAGGGTAAAATGATTAAGTGGACAGAATTTCTTTAGGAAAAATAAAAGAGACAATATGAAACTGAAAAGTCAAAAAAAGATAAAACTGAAGTTTTAAGGGTAAAAAAACCCCAACTTCACTACCAAGCCCTAAAACAATAAATGGCAAATGGGAGCAGCAACATGCTACAGTAAATAAAAAGAGCAACATTTACGGACTAGAAGTCCTAACACTATTTGAGTGTTTATTGAAGAGCAGCACATTTCGCTGGGTTCACAAAGGGATTCGCATGGCACGCAGTTGCTTCTGTTTTCAGTTCGTAACCCACAGCAACAATGCGGTCGTCAATTTCTAAGCCTAAACTGCAGAAATGGTCAGTTTAGCCTCCCTGTCCATCTCTGCAGAACATGAGCGCATTGCAGCCACGTGAAAACCCAGCAGTTCATCTGCGACGTGCTCCCGAGGGCGGGCTAGAGGGACCGTACTTACTGGAGTCCTCCCACTGGAGCAAGCGCAGCTTCCACGCAGAGTAATACAAAAATCCCAGCACAAGAAAAAGGCAGAGGGCTAGCAGCAGATTGCGCACAAACACCAAGAGTCCCATCTTCACATGATTTACGATTTCCTACATGACCTGAAAAAAAAAACACAAAACCACAAAACAAAGCCAATTTAGGTCTTAAAAGACAAAGCAATCATCTTATTGACATACTCTACCTTAAAATAAATATTTATAGAATTTCCAAAGGAAGAACAACCTGGAATTACCTTTAAGTTTACGACATGGCACCTTCCAATCTGCTCATCTATGTGTCACAAAACAGCGTCACCAGTCACTCGGCGTCCAAGTCAGGACTCAGCAGTCATGCCGTGTTCCACCTCACCCTCATTCCTGACTTCAAACAATGACTAAATTCCTGTAATTCCAACCTCCCAAATAAGTGTCAGATCATATCCCCTCCCCACTGTCACTACCCTCCATTCTTACCACCACTGTGTTTCCAAAGACAAGTTTCCCTGCTGTTGGGGGCTGGGATAAGCCTGAAACAGGCTGATACAATCCGACCTGAATAACAGGATGCTGCGGTTAGGAGCCATAGAACTCCCCCTCCTGGACACGCGGGTGGCACACCAATCAGTGCCTTGATCACGCGCCCGCCATGCACCCCCGGCCAATTGCAGGCTAGAGCACGCTCTGAAGCCACCCATCCACTGCACTTCCTCCACTGCCCTCCTCTATATAACTCCCTCCATTTTGAAATAAAGTTTGCAGCTTGATCAGAATCCTTTGTCTTGCTGCCATTCTTCGCGCCTCCTGTCCCATCCCCCTTCATCCGTTACAGGTACATCGGCGGACCCCGTTGACTGCCTCGCGGGCCGAGGCAACTGGCGCCCAACGTGGGGCCCCGCTGATCGCCTGTGCGGACCGCTGTCCCCTCCGATCGCAGCATTTCGCCCGGCTCACCGCGACTACTCAACCGCGCGCCGGCATTCCCTGACGACCCCCGTTCCCCCGACAGCGGCATTTCAAAAGGTAAGACCCAGCCATGGGACAGGCATGCTCACAACATGATTCGTTCGTCGCTCAATTAAAAGAGTCTCTCAAGGTGCGCAAGATAAGAGTTCGTAAAAAAGATTTGAATTCCTTTTTCACTTTCGTTTTTAAAATCTGCCCATGGTTTCCTCAGGAGGGTAGCATTGACTCCCGCGTCTGGCGCCGTGTAGGCAACTGTCTAAATGACTATTATAAGGTTTTTGGCCCCGAGACTATCCCTATAACTGCCTTTGACTATTATAACCTCATAACAGACATCCTTAAAAACCACAATAATTCCCCTGACATACAGCGCCTTTGCAAGGGCAAGAAATTCTCCACAATCAATCCCCGGCCCCCTCCAAAGCCCCCTCAGTCCACGGCCTTCCCGATCGTGCTGACTTGCTTTTGCGACCTCCCTCACGAGCACCTTCAAACTGTCCTTCTGTTTCCATCCGAATAGATGCAGACCCTCAAGTCCCTTCTCTGTACCCTCCCCCTTCAGGAGTTCTATTCCTCTGCTCCACCCCCAATTCCCAGGACCCCGGCGACCAGTTGAACCCCTCTGAACAGGCAGAGTTAGAGTACGAGGCCGCTCGCTACAATAATCCTGACTGGCCACCGCTCGTAGCGGCAGTCCTTCCACCATTCAAACCGCCTCCTTATAGTACCTGTCACGCACCCGCCGCCGCCATTTCGCCTCCGGTGCATGGCGCTTCCGCCATTCAGCCCGCGGCGTGCAAGGCACCCACTGCTTTGCCGCTGGCGGCCACCGCCGCACTCACTCCGTTTCCAAAGCCTTTCCTTCAGGAAACCCTCTCTTTCATCCGAGATATCAAAACCATTGCCAATGAACTCTCCGCTCTTACGATCAGTCCCCCTCCCCACGAAACTTTAGCATTCCCTGTTACTAGATCCCAGACTCGCCCAGATAAGACCGAGAACGTAGATAGTTCAGCTGCGGCTGCAGCTACCCCCCTTCCTGACAGTGATGACCCCGAAGACTCTGACAGCTCCCCTTCTGATATAGATGAAGCACAGCCCAGTATAAGAGACACTACGACCCCCCAAGCTTATTTTCACACGTATAAAAAACTTAGTCTTAAAACACTAGAAAAAGTCAAAGCTGCTGTAACACACTACGGGCCCACAGCTCCCTTTTCCCTTGCCCTAATTGAAAATCTTAGTGAGCGCTGGCTCACGCCCAATGATTAGTTCTTTCTAGCAAAGGCAGCGCTGAGCGGAGGTGACTTTATTCTTTGGAAAAGCGAATATGAAGACATCGCTAAACAGTTTGTCCAGCGCAATATGCGAAAATCCTCCTCTAAAAATTGGACCATCCTTAAGTTTCTTGGCTCTGCCCCCTATCAAAACAATGAGAGACAAGCTCAATTTCCCCCCGGACTTTTAACCCAAATCCAGTCCGCGGGTCTTAAAGCATGGAGGCGCCTTCCACAAAAAGGTACCGCAACCACTTCTCTTGCAAAAATAAGACAAGGCCCAGATGAGCCATACAGTGATTTTATAAGTCGTTTACAGGAATTAGCTGAGAGGCTCTTTGGCGCGGGCGAAAGTAAAAACGCTTTCGTTAAACACTTAGCTTATGAAAATGCCAACCCCACTTGCCAAAATGCCATCCGCCCCTATCGCCAAGGAGAGCTCTGTGACTATGTTCGCCTCTGCTCTGGCATCTAATCAAACCCAGGGATAAGCCATACTCCCTGAGGGACTTCTCTCTCCTTTCTATTACAGGAAACAGAACGCACCGAATAAACATCATTATACTACTCGGAACACTCCCATACCTAAAGACAGACGGAGGACGAGAAGGACCACCCTAAAACCCCTGCCTCGCCCTATTTGGACAACCCTGCGTCTGTAAAGGAAAAGAACTTTCCGAACACACCCTTTGGGGTGGACTTAACGGAATTCTCCCCTACCCCCTTCCCCTCTTAGGACCTTTAGTTTCTATCACCCTCATCCTCTCCTTTGCCCCCTGGATTCTTAGACGTATAACCAACTTAGTCAAAGACCAACTTAACAGTGTACTAGGAAGACCTATTCAGGTACACTATCAACAATTAGAAATGCTAGAACATGGAGCGGACTCTGAGCCGTACAGCCACTGGGGTGCTAGCCCACGATTCCTGCCAGGTTCCCCTCCTGCGGGAGCAGCATAACCCTCGAAGATATGCTTCACAGCCAAGTAGCTGTGATAGACACCGCTGGGTGCAAGGCAAAGCACTGCAAGGAGAGGCCTGTACATACGGCCACTTCGAGTCTCCTGAGAGGTAAGCTGACTTGCAAAGAGGTTGGTACCCAACTCCTCTCCTCCCAAAAGGTACCCTAAAGCTCAGAATGAGCCCAGGAGGAGTCAGGCCTCTGCCTCCCCCAGCCGGTTAAAGTCTACCCTATCTACATTCTCCTCGCCCTCAAAGCAATAAAAAGGCAAGTCGGCTTGCATAGAGGTCAGCACCCCAACCCTCTCCTCCGAAAAAGGTGCTTCAGAGCTCGGGACGAGCTCAGGAGGAGCCAGACCTCTGCCTCCCCTAGCCGGTTAAAGTCCACTCCTCACCTTAAAAATAAAAATAAGGGAGGAGATGTTGGGGGCTGGGATAAGCCTGAAACAGGCTGATACAATCCGACCTGAATAACAGGATGCTGCGGTTAGGAGCCATAGAACTCCCCCTCCTGGACACGCGGGTGGCACACCAATCAGTGCCTTGATCACGCGCCCGCCATGCACCCCCCGGCCAATTGCAGGCTAGAGCACGCTCTGAAGCCACCCATCCACTGCACTTCCTCCACTGCCCTCCTCTATATAACTCCCTCCATTTTGAAATAAAGTTTGCAGCTTGATCAGAATCCTTTGTCTTGCTGCCATTCTTCGCGCCTCCTGTCCCATCCCCCTTCATCCGTTACAGGTACATCGGCGGACCCCGTTGACTGCCTCGCGGGCCGAGGCACCCTGCCTCCAGATCTGCGCTCTCCCAAACCCGGTTCCCACACGGCGCTGGAGCGGTCTGGTAACAACAGGGAATCTGACATTACTTCCCTATTCAACCCCTCAGTACTAGGGTTCTACTGCTTTTGTAACAAAGTACCACAAACTTAGCAGCTTAAAGTAACATGAATTTATTTTTATTTTCTCAGAGTTCTGTGGGCCGAAAGTCCGGATACAGTGTGGCTCAGCTGAGTCCTCTGCATAGTCACACAAGGTCAACACCAAGTGGTCAGCAGGGTTTTCTGGAGGTGCTAGAGATGAATCTGCTTCCAGGTTCTCTCAGGCTGTTGGTCAAATTCAGCTCCTTGCAGCTGCAGGGTCGGGGCCCTCATTTCCTGCCCAACTGTAAGGCCATCTTTGCTCCTGCACCCCTTCTCATGTTTCTACACGGTCCCCTTCAGCCAAGGTGGGTTAAGTTCCTCTCACTCTGAATCTCTCCAACTCCTCCTTCTACCACATCTTGCTTCTGCTTCCAGCCAGAGAAACTTCTTTGCATTTCAGGCTCATGTGATTAGACTGGACTCTCATGAATAATCCAGAAAATTTCCCCCTCCCCGACCTCGCTTTTTAAAGGTCCATGGCCTTAATGCCATCTGCAAAGCACCTTGTGCCATGTAAGGTAACACATTTACTGATTCCAGGGGATTGGAGTGTTCTCATCTTTGGTGGGTCATTTTCCCTGACACATCTTTGATTAAATTCTCAATTCCTTTACAATAAAGTAATTGCTCTTAGAGGCTGGCAGCTTCTGACTGTGCCCCTCTTTACTCTCCAACCCATCTCTTGCTTCTCCCAACCTCATTTGTGTCCTATGCCTAGCTGTTCTTTCTATTCACTGAACGGTGCCTTATTGTTTCTCTGCCCAAGACCTGTCTGGAATACACTCTCCACCTCCCTATTTCAGCTGCTGCACAGTCTTCAATACTCCCCTGAAGTGTAACATCAGCCCAGAAGACTTCCCAGGATCACCCTTCTCCACCCTCACTCAGATATCCTAGCCATGAGATAACATAGGACAGAAATTACATATGAATAGTATAAATGAAGTGATAAAAAGTTATCATTTACAGATTGTGTAACTGTCCACCTAGAAAAGCCAAGAGAATCAACTGTAAAAACATCAGAATAGTAAGTTCAATAAAGTAGGTGACTGTAAGGTTAAACCAAAAGCATCTTAAAAACTGTATCAGCAATAACCAATCAGAAAAAAATTTTCATTCATGATGGCAACAAAATCTATAAAATATCTAAAAATAAACTTAAGTGGAAATGGGCAAGATTTTTACTGAAAAACATAAAAGATCCAAATATATGTGGAGATATAACAGGTTCCTAAGTGAGAAGGTTTGGTAATGGAAATATGTCAGTTCTCTATAAATTCAGCCCAACTCCAGTCAAAATCCATTGATTTTTCTAAAATCTAAAGTTAATTAGAAGACTCCATGCCCAAGAGAAGCCAAGAATTTTTTTAAGTAAAAAATAATGAGATGAGGATTTGCTCTACCAGATGGCAAAACATTTGTTGTGCCTGAGAGCAGGAAAATGCTTGAGAGTGAGAACATGTAACAGAGAGGCCAGCTGGAGCGGCTCCTAATGGCCAGATCTGGAGCCTTATAACCCATTACATAAGAGTATAATAAATGAGCACTGGCCAACATGGCTCAGTTGGTTGGAGCATCGTCCCTTGCACCGAAAGGTCGTGGGTTCAATTTTCCACCAGGACACACACCTAGGCTGCGGGTTCAGTCCCTGGTCAGGGTGAGAACAAGAGGCATCTTCCTGATTGATGGTGCTGTCTCACACTGATGTCTCTCTCTCTCTTTCCCTGCCCCTGCATACACTTCCTCTCTCTCTATAAAATCGATAATTTTTTTAAAAAAAGAATGTAATAAGTGGAAGAGGAGAAAACTCTCTTTTAGAATGTCGACTAATGAATGCAGAAGAAATAGGGTAATTAGAAACAAAATCACCATTTAGCAAACATTTTAGTACTAATTCAGCTAAAAAAAAATAAAAGGATGGTAAAATTAATGGGTAAAATTTTGAGAAGTGAGATCATATATAGTCTTAAAGTATCTCTCCACGAGACGCTTACTGATTACAGAGGGGAGAGAGTAACTGCAACGGAGTGCCTCTGATAGACGCTGCCGCAACCCAGCTGGAGATGCAATATATACAGTCCTTCGTAATATTTTTGCCATTTTTTGTAAGTTGGAGATTATTTCAAAATTAAAAGTTAAAAAAGAGTATTTTAAACTAAATGCTCAAATAAGTGTCCAAATAAACATCCAAATAAAAGGTTATATAGTCACTTAAGATGTTGTTTATGAAAATATTTTAAGAATTTCACATGGAAACACATAATATTGAAAAGATGTTAAGATACAAGTATCATATACTCAACTAAAAAAGACTAGGATAAAACATAAAAAGCTAACAGCTCAAAGCCGAGAGTGTTTCTGGCCGTGGGGACGCCCTTGGCCTCCTCACACGGCCGGAGAAAGTCTGGAGGGTGAGGAGCCCCCGCTGCCCGCAGTGAGCCCTCTGCCACAAGGAGGGCACACACAGCCATCTCGACTCCGTCCTCCTCACGGGTTCATCTTAGACAAGGTGTCTGTCTCTCTTAGGTCCAAAGCTACTGCCACAAACACTAAGTGCCACAGATGATGCGAGGCAGAGGATACTGAGACAATCACACTCAGACCTCAACCTAGGAGTTGTCTGACCCCCCAGTCCTGCTCACTCTTCAGTGCACCACAACCCGATCTGGCTCCCGTCTGGCGTCTGAAACCGTGAAAGGAGACACGGCATGGTGGTGAGAGCCCTTTCTCTGCCTTCTTTGCCTAGCAATGCCAACCCACCTTTCAGGATTCTGTTCAAACTGCACTTCCTTCAGGAAGCTTGCCTTTTATAGCCCTACACTATGGCTGTCTGTGCTCCCATAACAGCCCGTGCTTACCTTTATCATAGCATTTATAAAGCATCTTGTTTATTTTTCTGTCTCTGCAAAGAATTTGCATGCAATTTGGAAACAGAATCCATGACTTAGGTCTCTGAATCATCCACATTTAATAATATAGCCTCTAATACATACCAACACTTAAGAAGTATTCATTTAAAATTAAATAATTAATATATTTCTAATTATACCCCCACTGTAGACATAATTAATATAGTTAGTACACATTCCAAAAAGTAATATATTCTAAAGGTATAATTTGTGTGTGTATATATATAAATTTTAAGTGTAGAGAGAAGTTTGGGATACTGTCTGAGGCTTTTTACAGTTCTCATTCCTCAGATACCCCAAGGCAATCTCAGTCCACTTTCGTGACTTCATTCACCATCATTATCCCAGACTTTCTATATACTGTCTAGATCTTTCCTAAGCCCCACATCCATTTACTTAATTTCCTGCTCTGCGTGACCATCTAGATGTTTCACAGATGCTCAGATTCCCCTGCATACCTCCACTTTCTCCAGTGTTCACCATCTCAATAAAGGGCAACATCTTTGCAGATGTTTCTGTTGGAAACCTGGAAATTAACCTTGTCACTAACGCCCTTCTCGCTCTTATTCCCCCCTCCAAATATGATCAAGTATCAAGTCCTATGAATTTTACCTGTTAAATGCTTCTTGAATCCATCCTACCACCATCCTAATTCAAGTCACTATACTCTAATCTTTTGCTTGGACAATAGCCCACTAATAAGCCTCCCATATCCATTCTTGCTCCTCTCCAATTCATTCTCCACATAGCAGCCAGTGTAAATTCATTTCATTTTGCAAATTTCCCCACTAACCTTACAGTAAAGTCTCAAACTCCTTCACAAGGCCTATTAAGACCCTGCATGATCTGGCCCCTGCCCTCCTCTCCTCCCACCTCTCCAGCCTCTCTTCCCACCTCACCCCTGTGAGTGTGCAACACTGAATGTCTTTCAGAGCTCTGAATCTGCCACGTTCTCTCCCAGCGTCAGACAGAAGGCTTCCTGACCCCAGCACATCATCTAACCAACTCCCGCTCACCCTGCAGGTCTCCCTGTTACGACTTCCACAGCCCCTGTGTCCCCCTCGAGTCACACAGCACACTTGTAACCTAACAGTATTTGTTAAATATTGATATTCTGGCTAATCCAGGGAGAAAATGTGTCTATTTTGTTCACCATTGTATCCCTGCTTGGTGTTCAAGAATTATCTGTTTGCTGAATATTCAGTCAGTAATAGTATGCATTAAAAAAAGGTAAAAAGGAGACTTCCGCCAAGATGGAGGTATAGGTGGAAACACTGTGCCTTCTCACACAACCAAGTTTAAAAACAACAAAATGCAACAAAAACGCAGACAAACCACAGAAAATTGAACTACAGTGAAGTCCAACAACAACGAACTGTTCAGCCAGACTGGTAAGAGGGGCGGAGCCAGCAGCAGAGCGGGGTCAGGCAGGAAAGATCCCCTGACCCAGGTGCGCAGGCAGCCATGGGGGAATCCCAGGTGTGGGGTAGCAACAGGTGGACCCAGTGAGGGTGCAAGGTGGCAGGCTGACTGCGGTCACACCTTCGCGTGCAGATAAACCAGGGGAAGGAGCAAGCAGTGAGACAGACCACGCAGGCCCCAGCATGGGGAGGCAGCAGAGGAGACCACTATTGCCCCTCTTTGACCCGCCCCTACATACAGCATCACAACTCAGCAACCTGGGTGGCCCCACCGTGGGGAACACCTAAGGCTTCCCTCCTCATACATAACAGGCACGAACAGAGCAAAACATTATGGCTCAAGAAGAACTCAAAGCCCCAGAGCCCATAACTCTAAGCAACTAAGAAATAGCCAACCTATCAGATGCACAGTTCAAAACACTGGTGGATCAGGATGCTCACAGAACAGGTTGATTTTAGTCATAAATTAGAGGAACAAATGAAGGCTAAACTAATTGAAATGAAGGGAAATGCATAAGAAACCAATAGTGATGGAAAGGAAACTGGGACTCAAATCAAGGGAGTGGACCAGAAGGAAGAAAAAAATGACCAAACAGAAAAATATAAAGAAATAAGAATTCAAAAAATGAGGAGAGGCTTAGGAACCTTCAGGACATCTCTAAACATTCCAACATCCCTATTATAGGGGTACCAGAAGGGGAGGAGGAACAGCCACGAGTGGAAAACTTATCTGAACAAATAATGAAGAACAATTTCCCCAATCTGGCAAAGAAAAGGGACTTCCAAGAAATCCAGGAAGCTCAGAGAGTCCCAAAGAAGTTGGACCCTAGGAGGAACACACCAAGGCACATCATCATTACATTAGCCAAGATTAAAATGAAGGAGAGAATCCTAGAAGCAGCAAGAGATAAGGGGACAGTCACCTACAAAGGAGTTCCCATCAAGACTGTCAGCGGATTTCTCAAAAGACACCTTACAGGCAAGAAGGGGCTGGAAAGAAGTATTCCAACTCATGAAATCCAAAGACCTACATCCAAGATTGCTCTATCCAGCAAAACTTTCATTTAGAATGGAAGGGCAGATAAAGTGCTTCTCAGATAAGATCAAATTCAAGGAGTTCATAATCATCAAGCCCTTATTATGAAATGTTAAAGGGACTTACCTAAGAAAAAGAAGATAAAAAAGATGAACAGTGAAAGGACAGCAAACTCACAGTTATTAACAACCACACCTAAAACAAAAGCAAACTAAGAGGACAGCTAGATCAGGAACAGAACCACGGAAATGAAGATCACATGGAGGGTTAGCAACAGGGGAGTGGGAGGAGGAGAAGGGGGGAGAAAGTACAGAAAATAAGCAGCATAGACGATAGGTAGAAAATAGACAGGGGGGAGGGCAAGAATAGTAGGGGAAATAAAGAATCTAAAGAACTTGAGACACGTGGTCATAAACTAAAGGGGGGAATGGTAGGGGGTGCAGAGTGGAGGGGAATGAAGGGGGGGAATAGAACAACTGTAATGGCATAATCAATAAAATATATATTTTTTAAAAAGGTAAAAAGGCAATAAGGTACATAAAGCTAGGTTTTTTTAATCAGCCATTAAAAATTAATTAAAATTTGAACTCAGTGAAGCAAATTCCTGTCATTTCTAAAACATCCTATGATCTGTTGGGTGTTTTGTTTTTCAGAATTATCTCAGGCAACAATTTTTTGCCTGAAATGTCAGAATTTTGCCTACCTTTCAATATTAGCCATAATGGATATGGAACTCAATTATAACAAAATCATGTGGAGCAAAAGCCACAAAGCATTTCTTGAGCATGTCTCCTGTGAGCATTTTGAGGCAAGCTAATTAGAAGTTATCACATACTATTTATCATCCAGCTTCCCAAACAAGTTACTGAAAAGCTCATCAATTTTTTATGACATTTTTGCTGAATGCACACCTCCTATTCAGACTTTATGCATGACTAAGCAGATTTAAGTAGTTAATAAATATGCAATATATTAGATTATTCTATGTATAATTGTGTATTTTCTAATTGCAAGTCAATATGAGGAACAAAATAATTAATATTGCTCCTATTATGCTACTTTACTATGAACCGGCCAGAGTTCTAAGAGATCTGTATGATTTAATTGACTGAATCGTCTCAAAAGTCCTATGAGGTTACCACTATCATTATACGGAGAAGAAACCAGGGCCCAGAAAAGTCAAATGACCTTGTCTCACTCAGTTCAGTAAGTGGCAGAGCCAGGACTCAGACCCAGACAACCCGGCTTCAGTTATGTAACGTTCTTTATTTGAAGAGGCAAGACTTTATCAGAACAATCATAAAAAAAATCTATACAAAATAGAATCTGGATAGGATCTACGCAAAAATACCGCAATTAAAGTGGGAAAAAGGAATGAGGGAGGGAAAATTTTTTTGTTCAATGGTGGTAGGTGAAGACCATTGAACAGAAAAATTTTTGTCACAGAACAGATAAAGATCATCAACCAAGATTCTCCCAGTCTGCTCACTCCACAAAACAAGGGCAAACCAACAGCAGAGGTTAAAGGGAGAGCTCAGGGAAAAGACAGTAAAACATTTTTTAAAAATAAAATGAAACCAGTACTCAGTAAAAGCAAACAAAAATTACACCATTACAAAAACAAAGATTTCAATGGGAGAGAAGAAAGTAGACACTGCTGAAAATACAGTAAGAGACATGCAGGCCATGACAGAGAAAAAATGAGCAAGATAAAATGAAAAATAAAAACGTTTAAAAGGATTACCAAAACAAAACAAAAACACTTGGCCATGGCAGTCACAGGAGACTCAGCAGAAGCATAATTAGCATCTGAAAAAGAGAACCCAGAAAATGGAACCAAAAAAGATAAGCAAAAACGGACAACTGGAGCTGGGCGGAGGGCAAGCAGCGGCTATGGTTTGCTTTGCATCCCGAAGACCGAGTGATGCTGGGCATCTTTCCCTGGGCTACATTCTCCTTACTTCTTAGTGGCTGATCGCACAGTGCTCCATTTCTGTTACAGCTAATGATTCTTACAGTGAACTTGACCTGCTCACACACCTTGTGGTTTGTTCTCCCGCCTGGGCCCAGACTCCCGTAGCGTGGGTAGTCCATGACTTTCTACCCAGAAATGAGGTATCTACCAAGGTTTTAAAAATAGAAGACAAAAGGGAAAAGCTGAGACATTTTTTGTCCCTGGTCAGACGCCCCCTTTAGAAGTAAGTAAGAGGACTTCCATCAAGATGGCGGCATAGGTGGACGTGCCGTGCCTTCTCACACAACCAAGTTTAGAGACAACTAAATATTAGCAACAGAAAACACAGCCAGAACACGGAAAATTGAACTTTTCGAAGTCCGTTAACAACAAATTCTTCAGCCTGACCGGTAAGGGGCGAAACCAGTGGCTGGTGAAGTGGGGTTGCACAGGAAAACTCAGTCGGACGGACTCAGGCGCGGAATCCAGGCGCAGGGTTGGACCTAGTGAGCGACCAAGCGAGCAACCAGGCGAGCAACCGCAGGGGAGACAGCGGGGGAGCGGTGCTGCGTGTTGACTGTGGTTGCGCATTTGTGCGCGGGTGGACAGGCCAGGGAGTGGGCGGTTGGACCGGGGGCCCGGCGGGTCCCGCGGCAAGCGGCAGTGGAGGGCGCCGCCATTTCCCTGCTCTGACCCCACCTCCACATACAGCGTCTTAACCCAGCGACTCTGAGTGGCCTGGCCCAGGTGAACCACCTAAGGCACTGCTCCTCACCCAGCTGTGAGAAACAGAAGAGGGGGTCGCCATTTCCCCGCTCTGACCATGCTCCCACATACAGCGTCACAACCCAGCCACCTGGGAGTCCAAGGCACCACTTCTCACACTTAAAGGGCCAGAACAGACCAAAAATGTCGCAAAGCCCCAGAGCCCATAGATCTAAGCGATGAAGAAATAGCAAAACTCTCAGACGCACAGTTTAAAACACTGGTGATCAGGATCCTCACAGAACTGGTTGATTATAGCCACAAATTAGACAAATATATGAAGGCGAAACTAATAGAAATGAATGGAATTACACAGGACACCAATAGCAATGAAAAGGAAACTGGGACTCAAATCAAAGGAGTGGACCAGAAGAAAGCAAATAATGGCCAAACAGAAAAGAGTGAAGAAGCAAGAATTCAAAGAAATGAGGAGAGTCTTAGGAACCTCCAGGACATCTTTAAACGCTCCAACATCCGAATTATAGGGGCACCAGAAGGGGGGAAAAGCACAGCCACCAGTGAAAAACTTATTTGAACAAATAATAAAGGAGAATTTCCCCAAGCTGGCAAAGGAAATAGACTTCCAGGAAATCCAGGAAGCTCAGAGAGTCCCAAAGAAGTTGGACCCAAGAAGGAACACACCAAGGCACATCATAATTACATTAGCCAAAATTAAAATGAAGGAGAGAATCCTAGAAGCAGCAAGAGCTAAGGGGACAGTCACCTACAAAGGAGTCCCCATCAGACTGTCAGCGGATTTCGCAAAAGAGACCTTACAGGCAAGAAGGGTCTGGAAAGAGGTATTCCGAGTCATGAAATCCAAAGACCTACAACCAAGATTGCTCTATCCAGCAAAACTTTCATTTAGAATGGAAGGACTGATAAGGTGCTTCTCAGATAAGATAAAAATCAAGGAGTTCATCATCACCAAGCCCTTATTATATGAAATGTTAAAGGGACTTATCGAAGAAAAAGAAGTTAAAGAAACATGAACAGTGAAAGGACAACAAACTCACAGTTATTAACAACCACACCTAAAACGAAAGCGAACTAAAAGGACGGCTAGATCAGGAGTGGAAACATAGAAATGAAGATCTCAAGGAGGGTTAGCAACAGGGGAGTGGGAGGAGGAGAAGGGGGGAGAAGGTACAGAAAATAAGTAGCATAGACAGTAGATAGAAAATAGATGGGGGGGGCAAGAATAGCATGGGAAATACAGAATCTAAAGGACTTGAGACACATGGTCATAAACTAAAGGGGGGGTAATGGTGGGGACGGAGGTAGGGTGGAGGGGAATGAAGGGAAGGAATAGAACAACTGTAACAGCATAATCAATAAAAATTTTTTTTTAAAAAAGAGAAGTAAGAAAAAGCCTAGGGGAGCAAGGTAAAAAGCCTAGGGGAGCAAGGTAAAAATCCAAGAAAACAAAACAGTATTCAGTTTTTCATGTTTTAAGTTCATCTGCTTTATTTGTTTAAACCAGAAGCAAACAAAAAGAAAACTTTCTGAATAGGAGCTGTTAAGGTTTGGTTTCACTAGGTTTTTGTTTATTTTTTTTTAATGGTGTTCACAGGACAAGGATTCTAGACATATAATTTTTTTTATTGGAAAAAGGCAGCTTTCATGTGAAAGCTTAAAAATGCTGAATGTAATCAATCTTGAGAACATTCAACTGGAATGTTTAGAAAGATAACCTTCCCCTGCCCAAGCCAATTGAAATAACAAAGTGGTGGCTGGCGTTGAAGGTGGCTGGGAGACCGCAACATGTCCCGAAAACTGGGAGTGGAAAACCGTGGCCTGAGAGCCATCAACACCGCCACGGGAAGGTGGGGCGGGGGGAGCCCACAGCAGCTCCAGTGCGGCCTACAGGCTAGCTGGCCAACCTCCGCTCCAGACCATGTGCAGACGCGCATGTAGCGAAAGCTTGTATGAGACCTTTAAAACTTTTTAAAAATATGTTTAATGATTTTAGAGAGAGAAACATCGATTGGTTGCCCCCTATATGCACCTTGACCAGGGATTGAACCCACAACCTTGGCATACTGGAACAACATTCTAACCAACCAAGTCACCCGGCCAAGAACTCTCAGAGATTTTAGATGTCTTAGGCCTATGCAGTAGTTTCATTATTGTTTATCTGTCCACATCTTTTTTAAAAGGCAAGGAAATAAACTAACATTGTAGGATACTGGAACTACTGTGGGAGCTGTCCTCTTACCGATCCAGGTGGAAGCCATTACTATGCACCGGAGCACAACATAGGAACCCAGTGGTGCCCGCCCTGGAGAGCAACACGACGTGTGCAGTTGAAGTATGAACACGGTACTGACATTACAGGATGGTGGAAATTAGTAACTGTCTGTCTGTGAGGTTTAGGAAAAGCGTCAGTAAAAAAGCTGAAGCAGCAAAAGGTATAAGAGGCCTTAAATGTCATGCTAAGGAGTCTGAAATTTATCCCATTGTCAATGAAGAACCACTGAGGGATTGAGCAGGGAAAAGACCCAGTCGGATCTGTATTTCGGAAAGATCTCTCCAGTAGCAATATGGAGGACAGCCTGGAGAAGGTGGAGGCAACAGCAAGAAAATGCCACTGTAGTAGCTCAGGCCATCCACCTTCAGACAGGATGGACAGTCCTCCCCCAGCGTCCCAGGGGGACTGGTTCTAGGACGCCCAGGGATACTACAATCTGTGGATGTTCAAGTCCTTTTTATAAACTGGCACAGTATTTGCTTTATATAAAATGCCTTAGTATTTGCATATAACCTTTCCCCTCCCTCCATATACTTTAAATCATCCCAAATTATTTATAATACCTAATATACTATAAATGCTATGTAAACAGTTGTTATACTGTATTCCTTAGGGAATAAGGACAAGAAAAAAACCTGTGCACACTCAATGCGGACTCAACCACCCAGGCCTCACTAAGCAGCACACGTCAGCAACAACGTGACACTGCCCTACCCCCATGTATTTTCAATTCCCAGTTGGTTAAACCCACAGATGCAGAACCTGCAAACGCGGAGGGCCAATCTCAAAGGGTACGCAAAATGATTCACCACGGTGATCAAGAGAAAATACCACAACTCTTACTCGTGAACTTTACTGACACTGGCCTTCTCACACAATTGCTATGTCGCATGTCTTGAGGCACCCGAGGTTCAGGGAGAGTCCTTAAGAAGTGTGAAAGCCCCGGTGTGTCGGTGGGGGCAGCGGTGTCGTCACCGTCATTCGTTTTGTCATGCAGTGCAGTTTATGCTACAAGATGACATCCATGTGGTCAACTTTGGAAAAACTGGATGTTTTAAACAGGGCCTTAACTAAACCTGACAACAAGACAGTGAGTGAGTAACCGTGAAACTCTTGTACCTCAAAAAAGTTTCGGGTTATCATCTGGCCAAATGCATGTAAGATTTCTGAAACTGAAAGAGCAGGTGTATTCTCTTCTCACATAAGTGTTCCAAGTTCGTTGATATTTTCTGGGATGGCAAATGTCTGCTAGAAGGATGTACTTAGCAGATATTCCAAAACTGCATGTATCTGTCCTTTCAAGGTAAAGAAGATGTCTTAACAAAAGCTAGAAACTGTTTTTTTGTTTGTTTAATGAAACTATGCTGAGTGCATTTTGAAAACATGTCTGGCAGTTTTTTTATCCTTATGTTTTCATTGCCAAAAAGATGTAAAAGTGTCACTTATAAAAACTCTCACATCTGTATGCCAGGAGTTTTCAAACTGCGATCCAAGGACCCTTGAGGGTCCCTGAGACCCTTTCAGTGAAACCAGTGGTTTAGAACCATTTCCAGACTGTTTCACTTCTGGCCAAGATGAAGTGAAACAGCCCACCCACCCGGGAACCAGCACTAGAAGGGCCCAATTTGGTTGTGGGAAGTGGCAGAGGGGACTGAAATCAGAGAGAGAGTGGAGCAAGTGCCACTGTTTCCTCTCTGACCCCGCCCCCACATACACAGTCACAACCCAGCAACTGGGTTGCTCCGCCCTGGTGAACACCTAAGGCTCTGCACCTCATACATAACAGGTGCAACCAGACAAAAAAAAATATGGCTCAAATGGAAGAACAAATCAAAGCCCCAGAGCCAATACTTTTAAGCAACCAAGAGACAGCCAACCTATCAGATGCACAGTTCAAAACACTGGTGATCAGGATGCTCACAGAACTGGTTGATTTTGGTCGCAAATTAGATTACAAAAATGAAGGCTACATTAATTGAAATGAAGGAAAATATACAGGGAACCAACAGTGATGGAAAGAAGACTGGAACTCAAATCAATGGAGTGGACCAGAAGGAAGAAAGAAACAACCAAACAGAAAAGAAGGAAGAAACAAGAATTTTAAGAAATGAGGAGAGGCTTAGGAGCCTCCAGGACATCTCTAAACATTCCAACATCTGAATTATAGGGGTACCAGAAGGAGAAGAGGAAGAGTAACAAGTGGAAAACTTATCTGAACCAATAATGAAGGACAATTTCCCCAATCTGGCAAAGAAAAGGGACTTCCAGGAAGTTCAGGAAGCTCAGAGAGTCCCAAAGAAGTTAGATCCAAGGAGGAACACACCAAGGCACATCATAATTACATTAGCCAAAATTAAAATGAAGGAGAGAATCCTAGAAGCAGCAAGAGATAAGGGGACAGTCACCTACAAAGGAGTTCCCATCAGACTGTCAGCTGATTTCTCAAAAGAGACCTTACAGGCAAGAAGGGGCTGGGAAGAAGTATTCCAACTCATGAAATCCAAAGACCTACATCCAAGATTGCTCTATCCAGCAAAGCTTTCATTTAGAATGGAAGGGCAGATAAAGTGCTTCTCAGATAAGGTCAAGTTCAAGGAGTTCATCATCACCAAGCCTTTATTATATGAAATGTTAAAGGGACTTACCTAAGAAAAAGAAGATAAAAAACATGTATACTAAAATGACAGCAAATTCACAATTACTAACAACCACACCTAAAATATAAAAAAAACTGAGCAAACAACTAGAAAAGGAACAGAACCACAGAAATGGAGATTACATGGAGGGTTAGCAACAGGGCAGTGAAAAGAGGAGGGGGGGAGAAGGTACAGAGAATAAGTAGCATAGAAGGTGGGGAGAAAATAGATAGGGGGGAGGGCAGGAGCAGTGTGGGAAATGTAGAAGCTAAAGAACTTATGACACATGGACGTGAACTAAAGGGGGGAATGGTGGGGGAGGGGTGTGCAGGGTGGAGGGAAATGAAGGCGGGGGAATGGGACAACTGTAACGGCATAATCAATAAAATATATTTTTAAAAAACAGAACCACTTCCATAATAATCCTCAGACATTGTTTGCCTTCCTCAGTCTCATTCTCTCACCGAGGTCCAGCAGAGTCTTACAGAGGCTAATGAAATGTGTGCTTATGTATTCTTATGATTTTAATTTTTTTCAGTAATTTTTAGTGCATTACATATCAATAAACAAAACCCACAAAAATAAAAGTTCTTTGGAGTCTTCAACAATTTTTAAACTTATAAAGGGGTCCTGGGACCAAGAAGTCTGAGAATCAGTGATAAAAAGGGGGGACACCCCCAAATCTCAGAATTATCTTCTAGAAGGAGGGCTAGGAACCCATCTATATCAGTGTACCAACTGGCATTGTTGTGAGAGGCTGCGTTCAGCTTCAGTGAATTTTTTTGAAGACTCTTTCAACGTGTTTTCGCATTTCATGAAGGGTGACTTACGAGCATATCTGTCCACACAGTGCCATGTTCAGCAGTTTTTGACCAAAAATGGCATGGCCCCCGTGCCGCACCCTCCCTATTCAACAGATACTATTGCCCCAGCAACTTCTTTTTTGTTTCCCAAGATGAAAAAGTTCTCAAAGGGAAACATTTTGCCAATGTGGAAGATGTGAAACAAAAAACAGCAGAAGCATTAAAAGGCATTAGAATTGACAAGTTCAAACACTGTTTTGAGCAGTGGAAAAAACATCTTGATAGGTATAATGCATCAAATGGCACATCAAATGGAGATTTCTTTGCAGATGACTGAGGTTTAAACATGTAAAAATACACAATTCTTTATAAATAAATGCTGGGGGCGTTTTTTTGGCCCTGCCTTGTATACTTCAAAAACTTAGTAATTGAATTTTCTAACCTATATTTAACACACACACAAGGTTTCAGTGGGCTTTCAGGCCACATTAAGAAACACATTAACATGCCATCTTTCCATTATCCTGTAAGAAAAACCTACACTAAGGGAAAGGGAAATTTACTGACATGTAGACAAACAGTAAAACAAGGCGGGAGATGACAGTCAATCAGAATAACATAAACTAAGTTGTGCAGGGGCTCAGAGAGGAGCAGCACCTGTCAGCCAGGGTGACCAGGGAAGAACGTAATGGAGAACAAATGTAAATTAAAGCCCCAGCCCTGGCTGGTGTGGCTCGGTGGATTGAGTGCCAGCCTGCAAACCAAAGGGTCACCAGTTTGATTCCCAGTCAGGGCACAGGCCTGGGTTGGGGGCCAGGTCCCCAGTGGGGACCGTAGGGGAGTCAAAACACGTTGATGTTTCTTTCCCTCTCTTTCTGCTTCCTTTCCCTCTCTCTCTGCCTTCCTTTCCCTCTCTCTAAAAATAAAATAAAATCTTTTTTAAAATCCCATTATCATCTTTACAAATACATTCAGAAGACTGAGGAGCAGAATTTCAGAGGGGGGCAGGCAACCATGACAACAACAGCAACGGACTGAAGGAAACCGCATACACTTCAGCAGCCCGTACAGAGAGCACATCATCACATCAGCATCGAGAGTGTGTGCACGTCTGCATGAGACGTCTGAGTGAGACTTCTGAGTGAGGGCTGGAGCAGCTGAGCAGCCACGTGCACTCTACTGGCGTTTAAAGAGTTTAAACTGTGTAATAGTCGTATCGATCCTTCCTTTCTCAATCTTGGAATAATTCCCTCGTGCCTAAAACTCCAAAACCAGCATCACCAATGTTGACAGTGGTTAACTCCAGGTGGTGGGTTTTAAGGCAAATAATCACCTACTATGAACCAGGTTATATACTAAACATTAGGAATCCTAAAACTAGTAATTTTATTGTAAGAGACTGTGTCTAATAGTACAGTACCAGAGGCTTTTTTTTTTAAAGATTTTATTTAGGTAGTTTTAAAGAGAGGAGAAGGGAGATAGAGAGGGAAAGAAACATCAATATGCGGTTGCCTCTCACACGCCCCCTACTGGGAACCTGGCCCACAACCCAGACAAGTGCCCTGACTGGGAATCGAGCTGGTGACCCTTTCGTTCGCAGACTGGGCTCAATCCACTGAGACACACCAGCCAGGGAGTAGTACCAGGTCTTTTAATATCTGTAAACTTAATCCTCAAGCAACCTTGAAAAGATAATTATTTTTATCTCCATTTTAAATATTTGAAAACCAGTAAGACACGAGAGGTTCTGAAGCTTGCCCAAGGTCATAGCATAAAAACTGGTGAAACCATGACCGAAATCCTGGTCTACTGACTCATTTATAGTACTCTCTTCTATCCCTAGGGAGGTCATGCACACAGTGTTCACGTTACTGCAACAGCCTACCTGGTGTCCTTCCCTCCAGCCTCACTCACTCTAACCCATCCTCGTAGGTACACACAGTGTGACTCTTGCATAGCAGGCCCCGTACTACTGTTGCAGACCCTGGAACTTCCCAGGTGAGGGAAACAGGACACTCGCTCCTCTGCTTCCTCCACATGCAATGATCTTCCTAAAAGGGAAAGCTGATAGTCACTTCCTGCCTCTGAATCCCTCAAGTGGCTCCTACTCCCCTGCAAGACAGAGCCTTCACAATCTGACTTTCGCAGCCTGCACACCATCCCAAACATACCCTGACCGTTGCCATTCAAGCATCTTCAGGATGCAACCACTTGTTTGTGTTTCTAGGTCACTGTATGTATTATTTCCTGTCTGAAAAGCCTTTAAAACCCCCCATCCACCCAGCTAATAACTGGTGATTGTTTAAGACTTAGGTTAGGTGTGAACTTCCCTGGAATATAGGAGATCCCACAGAATCCACAAGCACAGCCCTTGTTACAGTGTATTCTAACTGCTGGTTTACTGGCTTCTGGTCCCACCGCACTGAGGCCAGGGACATATTTATCATGCCTAACGCCAGGACCCAGCAGAGCCTGGACAGAGCTCGTGCTCAGTGAGCACTTGTGTGATGACAAGAGCGCCCAGTCCCGTGGAAGACACAGACATGGACACAACTAAGTAAAGGATGATAGACGTGAAAATAATACAGATGTGGCAAGAACGCTACCCAGGGAAGGGAAAAAAGGTAGGAAACCCGTGGAGGAACCCTTCTACCTGTATCCCTGCAGTTTCCTTACCTGGTATCTCAGTTTCTTTCAATTCCTGCTGTTGCCGTTGCTGATGAATGTGAGCACGACTGTGAGTGCTTCCTCTGAACCAGGCACTGTGTGAAGCACTTACATAAACTCATGTGGCCCTCATAACCGCCCGGTACATTTCACTGACAAGGAAGCTCAGGCTCAACAATAAATAAGACACTCGCTCAATGTTAGACAATTAGCGGCAGAGCCAAGACTTGAAGCCAGAGCCTATGTCCTGATCCAAGGCTCCAAACGCACTCCATGCTTCCATTCTTCATCACAAGTGAAATCTCCTCCCCAAATTACCAAAGTCTGATAGCCTCAATTAAACCCAGTTAAACTAATAAAGTTGAACTAAGATTCCTTTTTTATATTAACCATTTAAGTGAAAATGCACCTCAAGTATTACACATTTCCTGGATTCTTGAATATCTTTTTACAATTGAACATCAGTTTCACTCCTTCCTCAATGTAATTTAACTTTACTGGATGTCTCAGGACCATTCCTGTGTTTATCACAATAGTGTGCCCTCAGGAAGGACTGTGCTGGGATGTAACAGAAGCCATTTTATCCACAGCCTTGGTCTGCGGGCACTTGTAGTGCTTACGGTGGAGCTCTGACTTCCCAATTCCCTGCACTCCCATGCCTGGTTAAAGCTATTATTTATTTCTTGCTAATGTCAAAGTTTGTCTCAAGCAGCCCATCTGATTTTGCTACCTGTAATCTATGGCAGCAGTCCCCAGCCTTTCTGGCACCAGGGACTGGTTGCATGGAAGACAATTTTCCACAGAGGACGACGGGTGGAGGGGGTGTTGTTTTTGGATGCCGCCAGCACATTACACTCAAGCTCACCTCCTGCTGTGCAGCCTGGTTCCCAACAGGCCCGGACCCTAACAGGCCAGGACCGGGACTGGTCTGCAGCCCGGAGGTGGGGACCTCTGTTCTATGGGCTATGGTACTTAGAGATGTAACAGTCATTTGTGCTGTTGGCAAACCATTCCTGGCTCTTTGCTTACATGCTAACACTGCAACTCCCTGCTTTTCTGAAGTTAGGCATGACCACGTCACATGCCTTAGCCAATGAAATGTGACAGTGACACACACCGCTTTAGGACAGAAACGTTAAAAGCCAGTGCCCCTGACCACCATGTTTCACTCATTCAAAATGGCCATGAAAATAGCATATTAAGAGGGTGTTTCTATCAGCCTGGGTCCCTGAGTGCACTCATGCTGGACATGCAGGATGAGAGAAGCCAGCTTTGGTTCTGCGGAGCCACTGAAGTCTCAAGTGTGTCATGTTAACCCGGGCTGTCCAAACCAATACAGCAGATCTCTCAGTGAGTAATTCTTTCACGTGAGTAACTTTATTTACAGATTTTGTCATAAATATTTTGTTTGCACAAAGGACTTTCTTTATGGCCATCTGGTTCAAAACCATATTCAATATAAAGTACAATCTGCCAAGCACCTACTATGTACAAAACACTTTGCTAGATGATGAAGACATTCCATCTCTTGAAAGAGCTTCAGTCTTATGTTGGCAACTGTGGCAAAAAGTCAGACTCTGGTGTTACAACAGTAACACTGTTGGCTAGTCAGACTCTGGTGTTACAACAGTTTAAGCAAGAGACAAGTCCCGTCTAGATGGGGAATCAAGTACAGAAACGTTTCACAAAAGCCCTGGCTGGTGTGGCTCTGTGGACTGAATGCCGGCCTGCAGACCAAAAGGTTGCCAGTTTGGTTTCCGGTCAGGGCGTGTGCCTGGGCTGCTGGCCAGATCCTCATTTGGGGGGTGCGCCAGAGGCAACGGATCAGTATTTCTCTTTTCTCCCTCTGTTTCCCTCTCTCAAAAAATAAAATCTTTAAAAAATAAAAAGTTTCACAAAGGAAATTCTGTATCAAATGGCCCTGAAACATGGGTGAGAATCCAGGATTAAAGATTGAAAGGGGTCATTTAATGTAGAAAAAGCAACATGAGCAAAGATATAGAGCACAAAGAGCAAAGCACAAAGAGCAAAGCACAAATAGCAAACAGTTCCACTGATCTGGAAAATACAATAAAAATCTAAGAAAAAGGCAAAAAAAAAATTGAGTTTACCCATACTGCCCATGCCAGGCTGGTCTGTGCTTCATTCAACAGACAGTGGGGAACCACTAGGTCTCGGCTGGGGAAGCGAGGTATCGGAAAGGGACAGCAGTACACAAGACAGACGGAAGGAAAGTATGTCAGGGGGGTTGTGCAATAAGTCAAGGGAATGGAACGTCGAAGGCCCTGCAGCAGTGTGATGACAGCAGGAACAATAAGCAGCAGATGCCAGAAATAATGCAGAGGCAGCCTCAAAAGACCTGGCAGACAACCGAACCGGTGCGGGTGGTGGGGAAGATAGGCAAGAATGGTTCTGAACGTGTAAATCCTGGTTAGTGGAGAGGACTGTTATTCCACAAAGCTGAGGTTAATCAGAAACCTTCCCAGGCAAGGCAAGTGCTGCTGTGCCACTTTTCTAACACCTCGCTGCAGCTTCATCTGAGGTAAATACCATTATTTGGTCATCCTCTGCACCACCCAGGAAAAGTTACTTCTTGGTGATGCCAGCTCATTTGCGCAACTGCATGGTGTGCTTCTCCCAAGAGGACATACCCTGGACCACCACGAGCATTTGGGTTCTCTCCTGCCACCTCCACCATCCTCACTTTCTCACTTCCCCATTTCTCCTTCCTCATCGTTCACCCAGGCCTACCCACTCATGCCTCAGCTGGACCCCTTTTCCTGCAGTGTCACTGCGCCTACTGTCTCGGAATTCTGGAGACCATATGGTTAGTTACCAATGTCCAGTGTGCCCTTTATTCCCACAACTAATGTAGAAGCCCATTAGAATAAGCCTTATAACTGACAGGTCTTGAGTTCCCCACAGTTGCATTGCCTTGCACATAATATATACTTAATAGACACTATGGTGATTCAAAGTCAATTAATTTCTAAAAATATGCACATCTTATTTCCTCATGCAACATGTGAAATGGAGAGATTCACCACTTAATGCTTAAAAATGTCCTTAAGAACCTTTCATCTTAAGAGCTGCTATTACCTTAAAAGATTATTTGAAAATACCATTTTGTCATAAATGTTTGTGCCAGCTGCCCTTTAATCCTTTTGCCTTGAAGGTATACCAAATGATTCAGTGATCATCAGCCCAGTGTGGTTATGACTTAGAAATAACCCAATTTTCCATGATGACTTACTTTCAGAAGCCTGGTCAGAGCTTTTTTTCTACTACCCTGCTCAACTAGCCACCATACATAGAGCAGCGACTTTTAACTTTTTTCATCTTGTCACACACATAAACTAATCGCTAAAATTCTGCGGCACACTAAAGAGTATACTTTTTTGCCTGACAAAAAAAAAAAGTAGGTATAATTTTGATTCACTCACAGTCAACTATGGTTGGCTATTGTTGTGTTGACTATTGCCACTTTTTTATTTAAAAATCTGGGAAAAGAGGTCAGAGTCAGGTATTGCATATATTCTTGCGGCTTACAGGCTGAAAATCGCTAGTACAGATCATTCAAAGTATAGCCACAGAAAAGTTTGTATCTTTTTTTTAAACAAAGTAATGGCTACCTCCATTGATCCCTCTCTCAGTTAACTACAATTCCACTCAGTTTCACTCCTTCCTCATAGGTCAGGGAAACAAACAGAAATAAGGTTTCTCGAGGAATTATAAAAATGGCACTACTGTGAAAAGGAATCCAAAACATTTGTGGGACAATACCCTGATCAAACACGCTCTCGTGACTTAAGATATTTCCTCCTGCTAAGGAAGCAAGAGAGGCGTGCTCTGCCAATCAAACTGACCCCGGTCCCCTAAACACCAGGCCGGCAGTGCAGAGATGACAACCGTTGCGCAGCCGCGGCCGATTCCCGCTGGGGGTGTCCGGTCGCCGGGCTGACCGTCTCCGTCCTCTGCGCCCTGGTGCGCAGCGCCGCGGGGTCTCGCACGCAGATGACCTCAGCCGTTCGGCCCGGAGCCAGCTGTCCTCTCCTCTCAGGCCTCGCAGCCCCTGCCCCTGCCGACACGAGGTCGTCCAGGGGCCCGGCCCGAACCCCGGCCACCGCCGGTACTAAGAGAGGACCCGTCAGCGCCCCTAACCTCCTGCCCCAGCACTAGCGCGCGCGGCTGCGCGCCGGGCCCAGACCCCGGGGCCGCGGGCGGAGGGGGAGGGGAGGGGCGGCGCGCTGACCGTTAGCCGCGGCGGCTGCTGCGCCCGACACGCGCAGGACCGGCTCTTACCGCAGCAAAAAGGCAGGCAGCGGGGAGGCGGCGCCCGGCCCGACGCGAGCGGGAAGACCGAGGCGACGGCGTGGGAGACGGCGACAGCAGCCGCGGGGGACCCCGGGGGGCTCCCAGGACGCGGCGGGCGGCATGGGCGCCGCCATAGTGAGGACGCAGCGGCGGGCGGAGCGCGCGTCCGCGACCGGGGACGGCGGGACCACCAATCCCACTCTCCGCCTCAGCGCCCTCGCCGGAGTCGGGCATCTGCGGCCAATCCACGCGCAGGAGCCGGGCGGGGCGCCGGGATGACCAATGCAGAGCTGCGCTACGGCCAGTGGGCGGGCACAGCCCCGGAGTGGCTGCGGCGGTGCGCAGCCCCGGGTTTCCCGAGCCCACCGCCCCACCGCCGTCGTGGGCCGGTGCCGCAGGCTCTGCGAGGCTGCAGAGGGGTCGTGCGGTCCCAGACTGCCTGCTCGGCGCTGACGCCCGGGCCTGGGTTCTCAAGAGCACATCCTACGTCTAGAGGATTCCTCACGTCTGGCTTCCCTTCCCGAGATGCCAACGTCTGATGGCCGCAGGACTCGCTGTCCGCCAGGATGCCCCAGCCTTTCCAGAGCCTGCTTCTTCGCCCGCGCGGGGGGCCGGGTGGCGTTCCACGCCAAGGAGTGCTGCCGGTTCGTTCCGTGAGGTCCAAGGCTTTGGCCTCCACGGGCTGGGCGACCCTGTACTATCATGGGAGTTAAGGGTGGAAGGGTTCTCAGGCTGTACTTCTGTATTACCAATTTCTGAGCCTTGCAAAAATTTTTGTCTGGGGTTAGAACCACTACGCTCCGTCCCATTCCCGTTTAGCTTTTGCAGCTCTGGAGGTCCCACCCAGCTCTTTCCCATCCTACTCCTTCATTCAGCCAAGGCCAGGCATTCGCCTGGGCATAATTTATCCTTAAAAAAAAAAAAAAGATTTTATTTATTTTTAGAGAGAAACATTGATGTGAGATACATAGATCAGCTGCCTCTCGCAAATCCCCAACGGGGGATCTGGCCCACAACCCAGTTATGTGTCCTGACTGGGAATCAAACCGCGACCCTCTGGCTTGCAGGACAGTACTCAATCTTCTAAGCCAGAGCAGCCCTGGCAACGCCTGGGCACAATTTAAAACGTAATTCCTCAGGTGGGAAGAGGAACTCTCAGGCTACAATCCTTGGTCGCCAACCTAAAGACCCTACCCTAAAGGAGGGCATTTTGCCCTGGCAGGAGTCCTCTGTGAGGAGCCTGCCTAAGACAGGCGAGCCCACCCTTCCCTGGCGTGAGTCCCCTGAGGCCCTGTCCCGACTAGACAGGTAGTGAGGGAGACAACTGCTTGTTGTGTGCGATCTAAATAAAATCTCATTTCATCTTTAACTGGTTTTCCCAGGATTATTAGGCTGACCAAAATAAAAAGTACAAAAAAAAGTTAAGAACTCTGCTGGGATCAGATCAAGAATCCCAGCTGCACAGGTCCTCCAGGTAGAGTAGGATCAGTGGCGGCAGCGGGACCCTGGCAATTCTGGAGAAGTTCCTTTCCTCCAATGGTGCGTGCTCCCAGGGCTCACCAATCCATTTAGGCTTCTGCCGAGTCTTACCTGATGACTCCCTGGGAATCACTGGGTGCTGCACAAAAAACCAAATCCCCCTTTCTTGGCCCCAGGAGGGAGCCGGCATAAAATGTCTTTGAAACCTGCTACTCCCAGCTCCACACCCCCCCCCCACACCCAGACACCAAGCACCAGCCACCTCCCAAGACCCAGGACACAAAGAAGTATTGAGTTGTTGAGCTGACCATAGCCTCTCTGCAGCTGGACAGGGCCATGAAACAGAGTGCCTGGCAGCTCTGCTGTCTCTAAGTCCTGCGCCTATTCACTGGCCCCTCCTGGCCTGCTGCTGTTGCTGCTCTATCCCTGTCCACCTGGACCTCAGGAAATCCCCAGGCACAGGGACCAGGTCTTCCACCAAGGAAGCTTCTCCACCAAGCACAGACAGCTCAGAGCAGCTTCAGGACCCCACTGGGATGCCTCTGGGGGTCAAGTCCGTTGCTCTTCGAGCACCTAAAATGTACTCCCTTCCTGGCAAGCTGGTTCAACAATTTGTGTGGAAAAGACAGGGATGGACTTGACCAGCTCGATTAAGTGGGTCAGAAGTAAGAGATCGAATTCAGTTCTACAGACTGAGTGGCTGTCTGGTCTTTCCTTTAATACCTCCTTCTAATCTCAAAGAGGAAGCAAAAAGAGGTACTCATGGCTGGAGATGCCTCTGCTCCCCCATCCCACTGTGCTGGGCCTAATACAGAGCCACCGCATCACAATTTGACCAGAAACCCATCTCTTTAGGACAACTTCCTAAATCTTTGCAGGCTGACTCTTCTTAAAATACACGGCCTTGTTCCAGAGCCTATGATTCTAGATATGCCCTCGGCCTGACCCTGGGCCACTTGGGCTCCTTGGGGCAGACACAACCAATCCTTTGCTCAACACATTTTATTGCTAAAGACAAAAGTGATGCACCAATTTTCAAAATAATTTGGTTTATAGCGTTCATACGTAACAAAAATCAGGGAAGTATTATAAATCTGATTCTTGTATACATAGGGTACAGGTGTGAAGCCCTCCAATCCTGGGCCCAGGCAAACAAATTCATGAGGAGCAAAAACCTGTTTAACCCCTTCAGTGTTGCCCTCCAGTCCCACCCCCCTTCCCAAATTCACTCCCTCCCATCCCCAGACCTGGGGCAAACCTGCCCCTGGCCACCAATGGCCCCAGTTCATCTTATCCCTCCCAGCCCCTGCATGATTGCAATTTTCTGCTGACAGAATCACCCACCAGGATCTGCCTGCTTCCATCATTAAGACCCCCCTTGACGACGCTCCCCACCACACACTCTAATACTGTGTGCCACAGGGGCTCTGTGCCTAGAGGGATGTGGGCACACTCCCATGTCACTCCTATCCTCTTCAAGAGAGGACAAAGAGGTGGCACTAACTCCTCTGCATCTCAATACTGCAGCTTTGCCAGAGCTCCCTTGTGGCAGTTCAAGGGACAGATGCCACACCCATCTCCAGCCAACCCCAGGGGCCCTTTACTCAGCTCAGCTGAGGGCAGAATTTCACATTTTGTTTGCCCTGGATAGGCAAGGAAGAAAGTAAAGGCCAGGGGCTGGCAAAAGCTGGTCCGCCCACCCACACACGCACGCACGCACGCACACATAAATACAAAACGGGGAGGGGAGGGGAAGCACCAGCACCTCTTCCTAGGCGGTGCAGGTGCTCGTTAGGAAGCTAAGTCCTAGGCCAGGGACAGGGCAACAGTCCAGCCAGCAGAGCCCACCCACTGGAGGCAGTGCAGCCACAGCACTCCAGTGCTCAGCTCTCAGCTGGCGGCTCGGTGGCTGCTGCCACGTGTCCAAGAACGGCTTGTCCTTTCATTAGAGGAGATGCGACAAAGGTGGGGTGAGAAGATGATAGGTCGATTATTTCATTCCTTTGCATTTTACAACTTCACGTTAGAGACGTCGTCAGAGTTCCATGTGTCTGCTGTGCCGTGGAGCCTCCACAGAGCGCTCGCCTCGATGGCTGGGGATCTCGAGGCTCCTGGAAGCACCTACTCCATGATGGCCCGGTACAGAGCAGGCTCAATGTAATCTTCCCGGTACCTGGAGTTGATAACTCGCTGCCGTTTCTTTTCCTGTTTGACTTCCTTCTCTGTGAAAATCTCATTGAAGCGCATGTCTGAAGCTACTGACTGTGGAAGAACAGGCAAGCCAAATGAGAGCTCTGTGGCCAGCCACCGGGAGAAAAAACACAGGGACACGTCCCCGCCTGGCTCCCGCCCTCCAAGGCAGGAACGTGGACACCCACGAAACACACTCACCAGTCTAGACTTGACTCTTTTGGGAAGCTCTTCATCCAGCGTGTAAACGTCATCTCTCTTAACCACCAGCTGTGAGCCGTCCTCAAACTCCACCTACCAAGGAAACAAAGGCCTTTGGCTAAGATGTCCCTGACTCTGTCCCTGGCCCCCCAGGCACAATGGTCATGTCCTGTAGTCACAGAAGAATTCAGAACGCTGAAGGACCGAGTTCTGTTTGAAGAACACAGCTAACAGCCTAGACACAGGGCAGCCCCCAGCTCTGAAAGCGTCGTTACCGAGCCCTCAGCTCTCCCAAGAGCAAAGACGCACCTCTGGCCCAAGAGGAAACACTGAATTCATCAAAGTACCCTCCAGCTCCCAGCAAAAACCTGTGGTTACCTGGTACATCTGGATAGGATGGGAGGCCACAAACTTGGCTCCATAGACTTGGCCGTCTGTCCATCGCACTTGAACCACTTCCCCTTCAGCAGGCGGACCCAGCTGAAGACAGTCCTGACTCTGAGGGAACAGTAAGGGAGAAGCATGAAAGGAAGGCCACCTGAGCAAAGTGGCGGCCACCATCTCCCTCAGGGAAGCGTGCAGCAGGACGAGTTCCTGCTCCTGTGGAAATGCTCAGCAGCCTGTCTGCTAGTGAAAGATACTGTGTAACCGTCTGAGTTGTGAGTTGAAGCAGCTGCTCTTTTCATGGAACATAAGCTTTAGACTTGGGTACTGGCAGACATCTTCAAAATGAATGAAGTGAGCCTGTCACTTCAAAGAAAACAGCCGACGGTATCAAGTACTGCCAATGGTAAAAATCTAAGCTATCAAACACAAATTAGTAGCAACACGAGCTTGAAGTTTCCCCAAATTTAAAGATTTTTCTGACTAGTCATACCAGTGAAGGTGATTTTGATAGTGTGTAAGAAAATTTCACATTTGAAAGGTCTGCATGGTCCATCACACCAATAATGTGTAACGCTACAAAATCCTGCATGAGGGGAGACCCATTCTCGGTGAAGGCCGAACCACGGATGTTAATGTAACTGGCTGTGCAAAGGTCACTGACCTACTTTCAGATTCCACACTGCACTGAAGTTTTAAGAAACCAACACTCGTTGAGTTTTGGTGTAATATTAAAGAATACCATAATTATCTGAAAGGCTACTAAAATACTCCCCCCTTCTCCAATTACATGTCTGTGAGACTGATTTTCTTCATATCTTTTTAACCAAAACAATAAATTGCAACAGACTGAAAATGTGACATTAAAGATATTTATTTGCAAATGGCCTTCTTTCAACTAATTTTTGTTTTAAAATGAAATTATTTTTGCCCTGGCTGGGTGGCTTAAGTTGTTGAAGCATCATCCCATACACCAAAAGATTGCAGGTTCGATCCCCAGTCAGGGCACATACTTAGGTTACAGGTTCGATCTCTGCTCAAGGTATGTATGGGAGGCAACCAATTGATGTTTCTCTCCCTCTCTCTCCTTACCCCCTTCCTCTCTCTCTAAAAAAATCAATAAAAAATATCCTCAAGTGAGGATTAAAAATACAGTTGTTTTTTATTAAAAATAGTTTATCTCAAAATCAATCTCAAAGTTTTAACTTCTCATAGAGTAAATGTTGATAGACATAACTCACAAAACACAAGCTCTTTGGGGTCCTCAGTAACTTTTATTTTTAAAACAATTTTTTAGCCCTGGCTGGTGTGGCCCAGTGGATTGAGCACCAGGCTACGAACCAAAGGGTTGCTGGTTCAGTTCCCAGTCAGGGCATATAAGCCTGGGTTGCAGGCCAGGTCTCCAGTTGGCACACGAGAGGCAACTACACATTGATGTTTCTGTTCCTCTTTCTCCCTCCCTTTTTCTCTGAAAAGAAATAAAACCTTTAAATTTTTTTATTTACTTTTTTTAGAGAGAAAGGGAAGGAGAAAGAAAGGGAAAGAAACCTCCATATGAGAGAAATATTGATTGGTTGCCTCTTGCACATCCGGGACCTGGCCACAACCCAGGCATGTGCCCTGACCAAGAACCAAACTAGCGACCTTTCAGTTTGCAAGATGACACCCAACCCACAGAACCACACACCAGCCAGGGCGTCCTCAGTAACTCTGAGAGTCGTGAGATCACTGTTCTGGAAGTTAGAGATAATACCACCTAGAGTTGGTATGATAGGTGACAGAAATACTTAACATAAAGCACTTAGCATACTGCCTGGCATACCAGAGAGCTTACTAAACCACAGCTATTTTTTTTATTGCCGCAAATACTATTACTGCCATCCTTACTACCTTGTAATTAATGTGCTTTAGCAGCTGGGTTGCTAATGTGGCATAAACAAGGAAAACACCTGATTTGTTAAAAGTGGCTCAATCCCACTACCTCGATGCTTAGTGTAACATGTGAAAGGCAGGGTAGGGACAAGGGAAACCTGAACTAAGTCCTGAGTGCTAAGCCAGGAAACCTAGGACTCGGTCCAGGCAAGGCCTTGTGTCTCAAGTGTTGATAAGACAGGAAGAACAGGAGTGTCTGTCCAGGCAGTTTTTGCTCAGCCCCGAAGGCTTACTCTATAAAGAACCAAAAGCTGAGACCATGTATCTACTAAGAGGGCATGGTAGGAAAAAACTGGGCAATCCTCCCACGCTCACACAGCGACTCAGCAATGGAAACGGTCCCTGCACACGGGTCATCCCAAAGCCTGGGCTTTCTCACCCGAATCACAATGCCTTCAGGGTCGTTTGGACCAAAATACAGGCAGGTTTCAAAGAAATGCAGAAAACGCCGATTCCTACAGCTTCTGGGATGCACGGGGCCCTAGCAGCACACAATTTCATTTCCACAGACAGCCCAGTACAAAGGCTTTTTGTTCTGGGACCAACTGATGAAACCATGGGCCTGGCCAGGAAAGGGAGGCCCACAGCCAGGCTGCCAGCCAGACCTAGACACACCCCAACCCCAAACTGCCCAAGAAGCTCCTTCCAGAACTTACCACTATGTCCTCAGGATAGAGATTGTCGCTGAAGGAGCCATCATCAAAATTGACTTCATAGAAGGTCTCAGTGGTGAGCCTGACCACCTCACACTGGTAGAAGCGCCCATTCTTGTGCTTGCTAATGACCTTCTGGCCCGCAGTGATGCTCTGCAAGGCTCCCTTGGCACGCTGGGAAAAAAAGAGGCTTGGGTTACCCCCACAGACAGGTTTGGCAAATGGGGCCCCAAATCAGTTGGGGCCCCTCCTCTTCACCAGGGAAAGACAGCAAAGGGATGGAACAGTAAAAACGACTAGGGTTGGGAGCTGAAACTGTCCTTGTGGGCACCTACACCCCAGCCAGGCAAGTGAAAGAAACCAATACCATATTTTCTTGCGTAAATGTAGCTCCTTCCTAGTTTTCTCAATCCACAACCATCCTCACACCCTCATACCTCTTGCCCCGAATTCCATGGACAGACTCTTGTGACTTCCCTATTTATTTGCTGCCAGGAACTGACCAAATAGCACCCAGTACCACCCACAACTGAGACACGCAGTGAAGCAGACATCCAGCAGCCGATGCCCCACACAGATCTCAGCCCCAGCTCTGCCCTCAAGGCTCGGGTGCAAAGACCAAGTTTACCTAGACGTCCTCAGGTACATATGACAAATGGCTCTTCATTACAAAGGCCCTGCCACCTCTGGGACCCTCACATCACCCTTCTATTCTGAACTTTTTTTTTTTTTTTGATACAAACAGGATCACAGAGCACCTGTGGCCTTGTGTCCGACCGCTCCTCCCCAAGCCGCTTGGGCGCTGCAGCACTCCAGCCTCGCTAGCCCTCCCTGCTATTCTGTGAACTCGTGTGTTCCCAGCCCACGGTTTCTGCACTGCACTGCTGTTCCCTGTACCTGAAATGCTATCCCCGTTATACGCATGCTGGCTCCCTCACATCCAAATGTCAACTTACTGACACCACTGCTCAAGACCTCCTCTTCTACGCCCCTATCCTGCCGTACCTTTATCCTGTGCTCTTCTCCCGATCTGATACACTATCATTTTACTTGTTTCCTGACACGCAGCAGATGCCACATGTAGCATTCTCCACAGCAAGTATGTGGGGATGAATTAATGGAAGAAACACTCAACAGAACTGTTTCCTCACAGACTCAGCAGTCTGTGGCTGCCCGTTTAAGGATGTGAGGTGCGACACATTCACTATCCTGTTCTGCAACGGAACTTCTAGTTCCCCACGCGAGGCAGGACTCAGTGCTGCCTCAAGCGTTTATTCTTCCCGTTCGAATTCTTTCACTGACTATTTTCCATCTTCCCTGAGCCCCTAACCCACCCGACCAGCTCTCACACTCAGTAAAACAGCTCTGTGGAAAAGGAGACTCCAGTCAGCCAACAAGGACTTTTACAAGGCCCTCAACAGTAGAGGGAAAATGTTAAAAGTGGCCCCAGTGCTCCATGTGTTCCCACTTCAGGCCTCCTGTCCCCCTAGGTTAACCGGTCTGTCTGCCTCCAGTTCTTATTCCTTCAATCCTTGAATCCCCCAGAGCGACAATCAAAACACTGGAACAGTTCTCCTCATCTCGTGCAGTGTGGCAGCCCCGGGCCTCCACCCTCTGGAGCTGCTCGCCCTTCAGGTGCCACCCCCACCACAGTCCCAGAGCACGTCTTGTGTTCATTCTTCTAAGACTTGCCTGTTCTATTTCCGAAGCCTTGAATGCCCTTGCGCACACGATCCCTGCTTACCGTTTAGGACCCACTTCCAGTGCTGCCTTCCGTACAAACCCTTCCATGACTCCTCTAGCTAAAATCACAGGTAGCTTTCTCTGGGCTTCAACATTTAGAGAAGCACAAAACCTCCACCGTGTGGTGGTTAACGGCTAACTGCTGGGGGCTCTCCTTATCAGTTCACGACATTCAGAGAGCTTCTACTAGGTCCCTGACCCTGTGATAAATAGGGACACTTAGATTAATAAAAAAATAAACCCTCAAGGAGTTTCATCCTGGAGGAGAGGCACACACAAGGACACAGATAATCAGAAGGAACCAACCAGGTGTCGCCGGATTAGGAAGTGCCAGGCAGGGAGCAGAGACGACAGGCGCTGTCTCTTACTCCCTCACTCAACAGCACACTCCATAAAGCATAATGCCTGAGGAAGTATCTGCCGACACAATAAACGAACAGCCCGCAGAGATGATGATCCTGGAAACTGTCAGGAGGATTCCAGAACAGCACTCTCCCTCACCTCCAAGTTAGGAATCCTGTGCCGAAAGCAGGTAATGAAGACGACGAAAGGCCAGTCGTCCGGCTGCATCATCACTCCCGCGGCCTGGGCACAGCTCACGTGGAAGGCGGTGGGGCACCGGCCATGGGAGCACTGCACGCAGCAGCCGGCCGCTCTCTTCCTCCGCTTCTTACAGAAGACACATTTCTACAACAGAGGGGGAAGCGGATGACTCCGGGCACCCACGGCACAGTCTCCTGTACCATTCCCCTTCCCAAACGCAGAGCCAAACCGGCAGGAGTCCACCTCCTTCCCAAACAGGAGAGCACACACACCCTCTTTGGATCTCCTGTCTGATTACAGGCATCCTCATTAACGACTTTTAACCACAGGGTGAGTATCACAAACCCTGCTGAAAACCAAGGGGTTAAGGCTGGCCACTGGGCCAAGCAGAAGTGGTATGAGACATATAAACAGGGTAACGATGTAGAGTTTGCAAGCTCATCTCGTCTTCCTTACCAGCTTGAAGCGGGGCAGAGGAATTTTGCTCACATCCACTGGACTTCTTTCCGCAATGTTGACAAACCTTGCTTCCAAAATTGCCACAGCACATGACACGTGGACCCATCTGCCAAAAGGTAAAGGCTACCTCAGTTTCCTATGGCTCCAACACCCTGTGGCCTTCTCCTCTCAGAGGGACCACGGGTGGCACTTCCTCCCTTGTCCAACACGACCGCTGACCTCCAGACGCAAATTTCTGGGAGCCAGGGAGGTGAGAACCACAGTATCTCCACACGGAGTGTGTGGAAACAAGTCCCCGACACACTGCCCTGGTGTGGCGGGTATGCACTTCTCACAGCACTAGCTCACTCACAGTCTGTTGCAAAATGAGAAGAGCTAGTTGAGTGTGGCAGGTTTCAGGGAGTGAGAACAAATGAGAGCTCTACCTACACCTCTTTTACTTTAGGACCTGAGTGATTCCTCAATGTACCTCCAACTGTGCCCCCATCTGCCAATATTCACAGCTCTCCCCTGCAGGCCCCTGCCCAAACCATTCTTCCCCTGGGCTGAAACGACCTCTCCTTTCCGCCCCCTTCATCCACAGCAGACTCACTCTCTAAGGTCTGACCCGGCACCCACGTACTCTGACGGCCTGGTCAATGGCTGCCCCCTCAGAGGCTTGGCGTAAGTCCTGGACATTCCAGGAGGCCGTCGTGCCCCACAATGAAACGACCGAGGTGGGGAGAGCACGGAAGGCCAGGCCAGCAGAAACCTCCGACAGGCAGTGTCGGGGCCACACAGGAGCTGCCTGCAGCTCTCCCGGGGCTGTTACACAAGAGTGGGAACAGATCTGTTATGTGTGTCTCTACAAGGCAGAACAAGAATTATAAATTAAAAGCAGGATGCTCAAGCAGAGCCATTTCCACTCCAAATACAGAAGAACCTTAACGGCGCTATCTTGTAATTGTAAGGAACACGATGACCTCAAGTGATGTCAGCAAGTGCCTTTAAAGAAGTGGGAGCAGCAAGCTCAGTGGCCATTTACCTGGAATGGCCTGCAGGGGCTTCCTGTGAGGCAGGAGGCCAGACAGGACTTTAGCTGGAAGAAGGATGCTGACCACTGGTTGCCCACCGACCTGTGAATCCCACACCCTGGACAGCCAGAAATTCCAGGGCAAAAACCTCGATTACCTTACATTTCTACCACAGGTAAAGTAAGCCAAGACTAAGCACAAAGACTCAGCTCAGGGAAAATGAGCTGCCAACAGCTGAGAAGCCCAGCTCTGGGCTAAAATGCCCAGAAACATCTGTAGGTTTGATTCAACAGCAAGTAGGCTTGGCTGAGCTCTTCTCAATGTCCTGCTCTCCTCCTCAAGGACACTTGCCCTCACTCCTAACAGCAGGCATGAGCCAGGGAGAGAGCTTGCCTGCAGAAAAGGCTCGCTAGCCCCTGGCTACAGGCATCTCTGCACCAGCCCCATCTGCAACGAGATAGCTCCCCTCACTTCCAGCCCTTCAAACCTATGGACCATTATGACAGGATCCTCGAGAGCCCTTCTTAGCTCCTGCAAAAGGAGGATGTTACTTACATCTCTGCCTCAGGGAAAGATGGACTTGGAAAGGACTGGGATTTCTTGGCTCCCCCTGGCATCCCATTTTTAAATTAGTCTTAGAGATGCTACGCCAGCTCCAAGCAATGTGCTTCCCAAAACCTCATCAGTCATTCTGACGAACAGCCGCTGCCCTGAGTGCCTCTGCACGCCGCTTCAAAAGTGCACATTCTGAGACGCTGCTCGGAAAACTCACCTGTCGTCATTTGCTCTCTGCAGGGCTCCTCCTCGTAATGAGCATAAACAGCAGTCCTGCCAAGACAGGAAAGGAGGAACGTGGTTACCACCCGTCATTAATGACCCACCTGACTTCCTTTGGGCAACTGTGGCCCCCACACAAAAAAGGAGCCAAGTGTCATGTGGGCTTTGCCCACACAGCCCCTGTAAGCAGGACTCCCCTAGAGGAAGACAGGGATGCCACTTGGGGCTTAAGTGCACCAAGTATTCACCTGACTTAACATAATGCTCTTCACTGCTCCTGTAAATAACAACAGCTATAAGCAAACACACAGATGACATTCTGCTCAAACCAGAGGTATTGCAGGGCTCGGACAGCTTTCTATCTGGGTCAACAGCCAGGTTTGCGGGGAGGTGGTAGAAGGAATGGAGAGCTACAAGATGGCCCACCTGAGCCCCGTTTTAGCGCTCCAGCCCAGGGGCTGAGCTCTCTAAAGGGGGCCGTGGCTCACCCACAGGAGACTCCTACTTGGTCCTGACACCACAGAGCAAACTCGGCTTCCAAACCTCATCATGCCGGGTCATGGGTGAGCAGCCACCGCTCTTGGTGTCATGGTGATTGGTTCTGACCATCCCTTTTCTCTGACCTCACTGTGCACCGGGCCCTCTGCCGACTGCTGGGGATAGTAAGCCCACAGGAAACAGTCTAGCCCTGAACAGGCTCCAAGTCAGCAGGGATTAGGGGAGCAGTGTGGACGCACTCACCTCCTCCAGGGCGTTGGCTGAACAACGAGAACACATCCAGTCTTCAGAGGCCTTTGCAGGGGGCACCCCATAGCAACCTAATAAAGACACCAAGACAAGCGAATGAAACCCGGAGGCTACGGTCAGAACAAAGACTTTCAACTCTTTTCCATGAGATATGTCCCAAAATTACAACCCAACCTTACAGAAACCCCTGAATTCTAGCATCAGGCTCCCAGTGTTCAGCCTCAAAAAGTCAGAAACGTAGATTCACGGGTTCAAACACCTATTGAGTCGTGAGGACTGATGCCCTCCTGGTATGTGAACCAGGAGGACAGCCAGGAGCTGGCTGTGAAATCGTGGACCCTGAAGGAGCATGAAACTCAGACTCCATCACAACCAACTCCCCAAGAACACACGAGCCGCCTCCGCAGTGCCGGACTGCAGAAGCCAGGGGAAGGTTGCGGGGCAGGCCCGTGGAGGTGAGGACTTCGCCGGGAAAGCCATGCCCCCGGACACGACGCAGAGGGACAGCGACAGGCACTCACTGGCGTGGACCCGGACGCTGCACTTCTTGCAGGAGACCAGAAGGCTGGTGCCGTCCTCCTCCAGGTACGGGGTGCACAGGTTGATGTCTGTGCTGCAGCCCGTCGAGGTGAAGCACATTTCTGGAATTAATGGCTTGGTCCTCTGCTTCTGAGGGGCTAAATCTACAGCACTTCCGCAGCTCTGACTCAGGCCTCCAAACTCAACCTGAGGAGAGAGAGGGCGCACACCTCAGTGCACACGCCTGCGCTCCCGGCTCTCCGCCTGCTCCGTCAGCAGGAAGCCGGCTCTCTGACTGACAGGGCTCTGGCTACGGCTCCCGGGGGCACAGCCGTTATCCCTGAGCTGCTAATTGAAGTTACCTCTAATGACTCAAATTCAATTTCTCACAGCAGCATCAAACAAAGGCCCCTAGGGGACAGACAACCGAGGAAAGGAAGTGAAGTAAGAGGCAACTGGGATTTCAATCTTCCCAAACCGAGTGGTAATAAAATGCACTGAAATGTTAGCAAGGCTGCTGCTGCGGGCTGCCTATGTGCTGCTCCGCTGGTGGCCTCCACGCAGGGAGACCATCCAGAGCAGGTGCTCCCAATGGGCCAGCACTGATTTCCCCGTGTGGTCCACGTCCGCAGGTCACCTGAGCTGCAGCCAACCTGCAATTCCCCGCTTGGGGACCCTTTGGGAAGAACGTCATGTCCATGTACTTCTCCTGGCAAACATCCTGGCTACAACGATCTGCTGGCTCTGCCACTGGATGGCACCATCACCCCCATTCCAAGGTTGGCATGAGAAACTTGTCAACCCTCGGCCCGTGCCACTCATAAGCCTTTCCCTTCCCCTCACAGGCAAAGGCACATACAGCTAGCTCTTCGGTTTTGCTTTTTATCAATAGAAAGTAGTGAGTTCAATGCAAAGTGTGTTGGTCTGAGGTTCCATCCTTTGGCAAATATGAACCTGGCACCCTGCCAGGCTCTGCAGCAGCCACACTGCTTTTAACCACCATCAAAAGACTGACTGTCTACCCTGGGCAAGTCCCATCTGAGACCGAGCTGGTCACCCAGGACAAGCTACTATGGATGCCGTCCTGGCCTCCGAAAGCTAGACCCAGAGAGACCCGTGTTGGTGAAACCATCAAATGCCCCAGGAGGGAGAGGGCAAAGCTGCTCAGCCCCCGCGCCTTCCTGCCCCCGCCTCCCATGAGCCCTCTGCTCCTGCCCCTCCCAAGTTCCTCTTTACTACCCCCGACACCCACTGTGGCGGTGGGGAAAGAAAAGAGAACACTGGAGGACTTGGCCTGCCATCTAAAATTTAGGTTGTAGTAAAGAAACACTCCACCCTCCAGACTTCCTGGCCAGGACTACAAACCACCTAGAAGGAATAATCACTGGCTAGAATGACAACAAAGAGCAGATTCCTTTGCAAACAGTGTGAGTGCCAACAGGCAGAGGGAGTCCCCGCAAGCCTAAGCCACGTCTCCGAGGAAACCTCGCACTGCTGGGTTCTCTGCCTGGGAAGCCAGACCCGTACACATGGATGGGGCAGACAACACCGGGACAACGTGCCTTTCCCAAGACAACCAGTGACAAGCTGTGCACCCACAATCCAACTCTGCTTCCTTCTGACTGCTGGTCCTGGCCGAACAGTGGGGACGGCGTGGGCTCACCTGATGGTAAGTCTGAAAGATCATGCAGACAGAGCAGTGAGGTGCCTGCTGGGCCATGGTCTCGTTGAATTCCTTTTCCGCCTCAAAGTTTGGGGGTCGGTTCTGCCACAGCTGGCTCAGGGGCTTGGCCCAGGCCTCTGTCTCCTCAGCCTCCTCCTCAGGGGTCAGCTGTTCAGATGTCTCTAGAGAAGGAAGCAGAGCCTGCGTTAGCACATCTGTGCCTCTGCTGGGAGAGCAGATGGGCTCGACCAGGACCCTGGGTCCCAGAGGCTTGGACTAAACCCGATGTCCTACAGGTGCTAAATGCAAACTGCAGAAGTGACTTTCAGTGAACTCTGTTTATACTTGGATGATGCTGTGGGAAGTCCTGCCAGCAGCCCTTTCTCTGGCCGGAATGATTCATGGTCTCTACCTTCCTTGCTGCACGTGTTTGGCCTGCTCCCCTCACCCCTCGTAGCTGCCAGGACTCAACCCCTCTGCCCAAGGGCAGCAGTATGGAACAGTGCCTAGAAACCACGTTACTGCTTCCGATACGTCAGCAACTTGAGTCCTGACCTTTTAAATTTTCTCTTTTGTTGCATGAAGGGGAAAAATGATTTAAAAAAAAAAACAAGGAAATGGCGAGGCTTAGAAGTTTTCACATCATTGTCTTCAGTCAGAACTTCCCAGATCCCTCTGGAAAGGTTAGAGGGATATCTGCCATTTCGGGACAGGGCTCACCAACCCCCTCCGCACCCCTGGCTCTGCCTCAGAGGAAGACGAAGGGTGTCCAAGATGCGGCCCTGTTCCAGCCATAGCACATAACACCCTGAGTCTAGACTGGGGCTTGCACACGGACCAAATCCAGCCCGCTCTGAGAGCCAGAATCCCTTTTGCAGTTTCAAAGGGTTGAGGGGGGGGAAAGAAACCTGTGACAGAGACATGTGGCCTACAGACCCAACTGTTTACTGTCTGGTCCTCCACTGACCCCCAGCCCCGATAACAGGTTTGTATCATCTCCATACTCTGCACAGCAGAGCAGCTACTTCAGGCCACAGCACCGCCCAGGAGAGGAAATCCCCTTTGGGGACACCTTCCAAAAAGAAAGGGACACACTGCTGAATGGAAACAAAAAACTGCCCACCAAACAAGATAGAATTGGTAAAGGTGCTCACTTTCCACTGCCCCCAAATCAGGGAGAGAAAATGGACAGAGCCCACTAGCTCCCAATAGAAACAAGGCCAAAAAGGTAAGGGAAGCCCCAGAACTCTAACATTGTGGTGAATGAGGGCAATCATTCAGAGAGGCAGCAGCAAGTATCAAAATAAACGGATGCCCAGAGGGTTTCTCCAGACGCTCCCCCAAGTGAGGGCAGTATGATAAATTATCATCGGGATGTCCCTCCTTGGCAAGAAAGAAAAGGCCCAAGAATGGAGCACCCGATAGGAGCCCAGCTCCGTGCCAGCCCCACCCGAGGCACCTCCTGGGATCACTCCAGCCATGGGTGGGCACCAGCGGCCCCCGGCAGTAACCCTCCAATGACCTTCTCAGTTCTCCCCTGACAGAAGTGCTTTCTAAGAGTCCCCAGAGATCCATGCTGAGCAGCCGAAGGAACACTCTGGTACACACTTGCACTAGGTGCCCATCTATCTGTTCGCTTCTGGCAGCTCCAGCTCTCAATATAAACAGCCATCCAGTCTGCCTTTAAGGTCATGTTGAATTTAAAGGGACCCGGCAGCTGCCGTGTGACCTCAGTGCAGGGTACCACTGTGTAGTGAGGCCAGTGCAGACAATTAAAACTGACCCCTACAAGCCCCACCATCAGGCCTAGCCAGGAACCATGGGGCCAACCCAAGGCACAAATATTTCCTGCATCCTGGCCAAAATAAAAGTCTCCAAGACAGGACCGAAGAAACAGAGACAGCCTCACAACCAGGAGGAAAATCAATGCACTGACATCTGTTTACAAAGCCATGAAGTGGCCAAAAGTCACTCTGTCTGTGAATATACTAAATGATGAGAGGAAATGTTCACACTATTATGTGAAAACTGCAAGAGACCAAAGTTTACCATTTACATATATAAAACTTCACCAAGCGGTGTCGTTGAGATGTGTTATTTCACTGAATATGTTCTACCTCAATCAAACAATGTTAAGTGGCAGGAAGGGCACACCAGGCTAAAAGAGACTAAAAAAACAAAACTTCAAAAAACTTCCAAATGCGTGACCCCAGTTTGTTTTCTACAGGTTTAAAGAAAAACTATAAAACGTATTTTGGGGATAAGCTGGGAAAATGAACATGGACTGAAAACTGGACGATGCTATGAAATTACTGCCTATTTTCCAAGGTGTGGTAACAGCGGTGTTTACCTAAATTATCCTTCTTGGGAGACACCCATCAGTGTGTTTTCCATGAAGTGACTTATGACTACAACTCACTTTCAAATGATACAGCAAATACATACGCAGTGTGCATACAAACAATGCAAATGGAGCCAAAACGGTTACGGCAAAATGCTGACAGCTGTGCAATGCAGGGGCAAGCACGCAGTGTTTTCATTCAACTTTTCCACATTTGAAATTTGTCATAAAAACTTGGGCGACTGTATACTATTACCTCAATTACATTACTGTAAATAGACAGACACAGACATAATGTAGTATCAGACCAGAAAAGTCAGTAAGGTCAACACATTAAAATGCTCAGTGATCATCTTTACACGGTAATTTGTTGTCCTCTTTGTAAATTTTCCACTTTCCTGCAACTTTGGGGGAGGGGACCATGAAGCTAGGCTGCTGCTACACAGAGAAGCTGGGCTGGACGAAGACCAGAGGGCTTCCTAAGACTCTGGCTCAAGGTCTGGTCTCTTTCTGACTACAGGAGCTCAAGACACTTCCCACCCAACTTATCAAGATCCTCCTACCAAGGAAAACAGTGCACATGGGCACTGACATCAGATCAGAAAGGACATGTGGAGCCTGTGAAGCAGAGGCTGATGAGGCTCTGGACCTTCCCACCCAGCCAGTGGTGCCAGGAAGAGCAGGACACAGTAGGAAAGGGCCCAGCATCGGTCACTGAGAGAGGCTCATCAGCACTAATATTACTGCATCTCTGGGTTCCAGGCAGCACAGGAAACCATGCGGTGCTGATAGGATCCCATAGCACATTTCTGGGCTCTCCATATCCCTGCCTACTCCCTGTCTCCTTCACAGGCTCCTCTTCCTCCTCCGTCCTCCTGACCCCAGCCTCTGCTCACTGCCCTCTGCCCCTCTCCTTGAGTGGCCTCACTCACTCTAAGAAAAGTACCAAAGACCACCTCTGCACAGTCGCAAGTGCACATCCTCCAGACACTGAACAGAGGTTTCCAAACCCAACCACAGTTGGAAACCAGTGAGGCACTCACACCTCTCCCTCCCTAACACCCTCAGTTCCACATCCAACAGCCGAATCCAGATGACTACCTTCCCCCCACCTGGATTACCATCTCCCTTTCTTTAGAACTGTTTGCCTGTGACTTTGCTCCTCCCGAGGGCACAGACATATCTTGGTAGCCACACTCAGTGCAGGGCTTGGCCTTGGTGACAGAATCAGCTACCCTGAAAGACCAGCCTTATGCCTCCCAGGAGAGGAAGGGGAAGAGCCTGCACGCAATTACCCTATGTAAAGTACATTCTAAGATACACTCAACAGATGAAATCTGATAATAACTAGGTAGCAAATGATATCCTGCCCTCTTTACGGAGCATCTGGAGGAAGAGCTAAGCCAAAGGCCCACCCTCAGCCTGGTCTCCTGGTGACCTGTCAGACCAAGTCCTAGACACCCCCCCCATGAAGCCAGAAGCCAGAAGACAACACTCACCATCATCACTGACGCAATCCTGCAACACCAGCGGGTGGTGGCGGGGGAGCTTGCTTAAGGGCTGACGCCGGCCCTTAGACTTCTTATTCTCCTCCAGGGAAAACATGTATTCATCCGCAACCTGGGCAAACCGTAAGAAGAAATCAAATGGGTCTTGCGCCTCCACTTGGGGACACAGCGAAAGTCAGTTTTACAATGAAAACCAAAGGAAAGAGCAGGCACAGACACACACACACACACACATGAAAACCAAACACAGAAACCACCACCCGCCTTAGAAAAACAAAGTGACAGTGCCCTGCTGCAAACTAGTCTAGACTAGGATTATGCAAAACACTTTAGGGCAAAGTCTGTGCCTAGTAAGTGTGCGTCCTGGCCTTCTAATAAACAGCCTGAAACAAATGTACCAAAAAGAAACCTGCTCCGGCCTTAAAGATGAGCAAGTGCCTACCCCTACATTCACTGTCATGAGACTATGCCTGAGAGCCCTGGAGAAACCCAGGGGCCCCTCTCCTTCGACAAGGCCAGCAGCACCTGCTGCCAAGTGCCACAGCTAGGTCATCTAGGACTGAAAGGCTAGGGGCACTCAAAGGGGTGAGGAGCGGCTGACCCAGTAAAGGTAAATAGGCCGACTTCCCCTTAAGCACTGTGGAGACTTCAGCTCCAGCTCCCACCACTCGCTCCTCTCCTCCAGGGCAGAACATCAGCCAGGACAGAGGGCACATCTAAAACTCTGGCTGCAAAGGGAAAGGCTGATTTAAGCCTGCATTTACATAAAGTCAGAGCAAATGTAGTGAGGTTTAAGACGTACAGGATTGAGTCAGTAATACAACACATGAGTTTCCCTCTAATCCACACATTTAAAAACCTTTGTCATGCTGACATTAGGAGACACCGTGTTAAGCAGAACCCATCAAGCCAGGAAATGAGGCCTGGAACAGGGCCATTTTGCAACCGTGAGGAACACCAATGCCTCCTAGTGCTGCTGTGCAGCACGCCGGGACTTCAGACCCCCTGCAATGTCACGGAACCCCAGAACTTAAAGACCACCCTTGGAAGGTCAAGAAAAGCCAACTTCTGAGCAGGCCACATCCCAACAGAACACAGCCTGCTGCTCTCCCAAACATAAATTTCACCAACAGGTTTCAGCATCCACTTGCCCATTCATCTGACACACACTTACAGAGACGGCTGGGCACCAAGGCCCGCCCGGGAAAGACGGCAGGCGGAGAGACCTGCGCTAATAGGACGTGCGTGATCCCGCTCACGGGGCTGCGTGGAGTGACTCGGTGTGCAGGAATGTACAGGAGAGTGTGGACGTCAGCAGCCTCTTGTTACTCATGTCCACGAAGACTCAGATGATCACAGACTTGTAATCAGATCTGAACCAAACTGACTGGCGCCCATGGCTTCCAAACATACATACATCGAAGAGCCCCTCAAGAGCCCCCATCAGAGCGAATAGGCAGGACCTGCCTCCATTCCAACCCTGCTTTGATTTACATTTTTTAAATTATTAAGATTTTACTTAAACAAATGGTTCATTGGCTAAAACAAACTGGGAAACCCATATTCACCAAATTTGATAGTGCTATATAAGAGTAAAAAATTTAGGGACATGTACCCAACTATATGTATACTGACTGATGGATTGCACATCCAAGTACCTCAAAATGAGGTGCTTGTACACACTTTCAAAGATAAACAGACAGTAGGAGAATTTTGAAGCTCCATTATTTTATTTCTGCATCCCAATAACGTTCTTGCATTCCCCACTTTCAAGAACACCCAGATGACAGGCCTAAACCCAGAAGTGGCAGAGACTAGAGGTGAGGAATGAGGATAAAGGAACCAGAGGTGGTGGTTTCTAGCCTGAGTCACCACGGGAGATTAAGAGAACTCATGTAGATGAAAGGAGAGTAGTAACAAGCCAAGCTGAACATGGTTCACGTAAGCTCCTGTCTGTGGGTCCTTGCTTTGCCCCAGAGGCTTAATAAGAAGTTCAGTACAGGGCATTCAGAGAAGGGGTGAGAGGAAGAGCTACAGGTCTGGGTCTACTCCACATCAGGTTCAGAATTAGAATCACCGGGGTGGATAAGACTATCAGCGGAAGGTAAACTGAGTGGAGACCAAGCCTTTCAGGTCAGGGGGCAGAAGGAAAAGAAAAGATCTAGGAAAGGAGTGAGATCCTGGCTTGAGAAGGAAACGTCCTCCAATCTTTGGACAGGGGCTGCGTGAGTATGGTTTTATAGGCAGAGAGGAAAGAAGCTGGTGAGAGAAATTCAGACCTGTGGTAAACAGAACAGTCCCCCAGGAGGGCCAGGTCTAATCCCTGGGGATGTTAACAGGACAAAGGATTGTTAAAGTCACTAATTAGACGACTGAAAGCAGCGAGATAATCCTGGATTATCCTGGCAGCCCACACCACCATAACAGTGGGAATGGAAGAGTCCATGTCCAAGTGCTGGGAGACCTGGCCAGATGGTGCTGCCTTTGAGGACGGAGGAGGGCGACAGGCCAGGGAGAGTGGGCTGCCTGCAGAAGCGGGAAAAGGCAAGGATGCGGCTTTGCTCCCAGCACCCCAAGGAAGGACCCTGAGGACGCCTTGACTTGAGCAGTGAGGCCCATTTCAGACTTCTGAACGAACAACTAGAAGATTACAAATTTGTGTTGTTTTAAGACTTTAGGTATGTGGTTAAGCAGCAGCAATAGAAAATAAATATGGAGTAGGTTATGACAGATCACTTTAGAGGTCCAAATACTGGAGACAGTAGAGGGGTCAAGACCAAGAACCCAGGAGTGCAGCTTTGGAAAAGGAGGCAGAAGTCTTTATTCACATCCGGGTATTCGAAGTGCCTCCTATACAACCAGCATGCATGCTTGGAGGGGTGGCAGTGCAGAGAGGTGAAAGGTCATCCCTAACCTTGAGGGACTTATGATCCAGCCAAAGGGAGACTTGGTGCATGAATCAAAAGCCCTTCCCACTACAGTCACGCTGCTTCTGACTAAAGCATCAAGTATATTCAAATACTTCAAGTTCTCCCCACATGTTCTCATCCTCTGGCTCAATGCTCCTCCTGCTAAAGGCCATCCACACCATTCCTCAGTATTGCCTCTCCCTGCAACATGCTCCAGTTTCTACATTCCCTCCGCACACAGCAGAAACCCCAGTCCAACCAACTAGCTGTGGGTGCACTCAGGCAAGCAGCAGCCCACTGGGAAAACGGGGGTAGGGAGTGCTGCCCCCCAGGGCTCTTTGTGAGGATGGAGTGAGAGACCGTGGCGGCTGGAGCTCAGGCGCCCCAGTTCTCTGCCTCCTCTAACAGCACCCAGGGTCGAAGGCAATGTTCCTGATGGGGCTTGTTCTGTATGGAGAAGAACCAGTTGTTCTCCCCTTGTTTTGGGAATTCACTTTTTCAAAGCAACTCAAATTAACGAGAACTTCTGCAGCCAACACGATGCTGTGGCTCAGTGTGCAAGTACATGAAAACTCTAAGGCTTTGGTGCTTCAGCAGTCAGTCAACCAAGGCGCTTTTACCAGGACCCTTTACATAAGACAGTGGCACATAAGCTGCATACCAAGAGACCCAAATTACACCTTGGGGGATGGATAAAGTGACGGCAGTGGGGGCAGGGCATGCACAAGGGTGCTCTTAGAAATCCAGCTGTTTAAATATAGATACAATGCTATCAGACCTCTCCAGGGACAGGCAAAGTGCTTCAGCTTCTGCCCCCCTGCTTGACTGTCAGTCCCCTGGTCCACCCTGTCAATTAATCCTGATACCAGCTTTTCACTAAGGCTAAACTTCCATTCCTTCCAGGCTTACAGAAGGCTTGTGGGCCAAACCCTGGGACCAGCTGGTGGCTCAAGGAGCAAGGCTGAATGTGTGGCACAGGTCCTGGCTCCTAGCTTATCGTCCTCACCAACCTATGATAACTGTGCTGAGACCAAGACAGAGAACGATAAAAAAAGAAGCCAAGTATTAGAGGGATTCAAAAGAGAAAAAAAGGGAAACAGGTGGGAAGCAATGAAAGGTTCTAAGAGTGGTGGCTTTAGCAAAGGGCTGGGCTACAGGTAGGTGCCTGAGGGTTCCAGAAGACCCCTGTGAAGACAACTCCCTGCCTTCTCCCATTGAGACACTCTCTGCAGCCACAGAACAATGTGAATGCAGCTAAAGCCACTGAACTACACATTGAAAAATGGTTAAAATGACAGACTGTATGTCTTATCACATAAAAAAACAAAGGAACCCAACCTCAGCCATCCCCTCCTGTCACCTATGCTGGAGCCCAGACTCCTTTGCTGTTGCTCAGACCTCCAGGATCCAGTCCCACCCCGACCCTGCTCCAGGTCCTCCCCTTTAACACCAGGCCAGCTGGGCCACAGCTTCCATCGTCCTCAACCTCTCTCCCCCCCTCGCTCTGGACACACTGCTAGTCACCTCCCCAAGTTAGTCGAACCTCTGGCTGCTCTTCTCCTTCCCCTCCTCCCCTGGGCCCTCCACCTCCACCCACACTGTGAAAATGGTTTCTCATGCTTCACACACGAGCTCTTCCGTGCCCACTGATAACCAGCTGGTGACTCCCAAACCCAACCTCCTAAGCTTCAGATCTGCGTACACAAATCTCCACACAGTCCTACCTCATAAGCAGGTCACGCTCAACATGCCCCAGACTGAACTCACCTCCTGAGCCGTACCAATATACCCCTGCACTTTCTAGTATAACCTCCATCTTCCACTGATGCACACCCACCCACCCACTAACACAAGCCAGAGCCCCAAATCCATCCCTGGATCGCCCTCCCTCACTCAGTCCACAACCAGACGACCCCTCCCCACCCTGACAGCTCGGGTCTCCTGGACCCCGCCTTCAGACTAAGGAGCAGGTTCCAAACTGGTTTCCCTACTGCAAATCTTTTTTCCTCTTTTCCTAAAGCAGAAGTGTTTGGTTATAAAAATAGCATGTTAATCACAAAAGAATATTCAACTTATAAATGTAGAAGTAAAAATCACCCATAATTCCACCTTCGAGAGAACTTCTGCTGTTCCTAATCTTGCCTCCTTCCTCCCTTCACAAAACCTTTACACTGCTTCCAAAATGACCTTCCGAAACACCAGTAAAGAGCTGGAAAAACCCTCCACTGGACAATCTAAAGAATAACTTGCAGGGTTTCTTGAAGTAATCAATTGTAGGGAAAAAAGAGGGGAACACTGCCCTGGATCAAGGTGGACTTTAAGAGACATAATAAAGTGTGAGACTACATTAAACCTTGACTCAAACAAACCCACCATAGAATAAACTTTTAAACTACTGGGAAAATTTGATTGTGGAGTGGGTATCAGATGATGCTCAAGAATTTTTGTAATAATGGCAAAGTGATTAAGAAAATACCCATATTTTTCGGACACACACACTAAAGTAAGGGAAAATTGACATGATATCTCAATTTGCTCTAAAATACTTCAGCAAAAAAAGGGGGGAGCAGGTGAAGCAAATGTGGCAAGACACTGACAACTGGCAGGTCTAGGAAATGAGAATTTGTGGGTTCACTGTGTTATAATCTGTACATATCTTTGTGCATTTAAAAAATGTCTCTTCAATCTCCGAGGCCACGAGGCAGGCAACCTCCCACCACGCCCAACCACAACTGCGCAGTCAGACTGCTTCACAAAGCAGAACCCCAGGGTCTGGGCCCTCAGGATCCCACATTCCTGATCCCACATTCCTGATGTGAACGGAACCATGGCAGACACGCCCCCCCCAACATGCTGACCTCGGCAGGAGCTGCGGCCACCACCACCACGAACACTCCCCTCTCCCACCTGGCAAGCTCCCTCCTCCCTCAGGCCTAGCGAAGATGCTCCCTCCTCTGCAGTCTCCCTGAACCCCGGCCCCAGGGTATAACCCTCCCACCTGTGCCTCGACCTGGATCCCCAAGTACTGGATTATTCGTTCATGTCCGCCTAGTCGTCTAGACTGGAAGCTCCTTGAAGGCACAGTCCTAGCGTAGCGTAAGCGCGCTGTCAGCCATGGCAGGCAGCATGACCAAAGAGGCAGACAGCCAAGACATTTTCAGAGAATCCGAAGTACTGTATTTTGCTGTGTATAATGCTCACTTTTTGGTCCAAAGTTCTAAGGGGAAAATAAGGATGCACATGATACATGGGTACCACTAATTCTGTATCTGTAAAACTGCTTTTAATTATTTTCTTTATGTTTATGCGTTAAAAGTGTAACTTTAGAAAGCAATGATGATATCTCTATGCAAAATAATACCCTGGAATATGGTAACTGGTTTTGTTTCTAAATGTAAAGTAAAAAAAATAATTGAATTAAGAAATTAAAATGAAAGATTTTCTTCCTGAACGTCTGGGCCAAAATCATGAGTGCACATTATACATGGCAAAATACGGTAGTTCAAAGATGCCAGCATACCAAGTGGGGCAGAGGAAGCGATGGTTGGTGTGGAGTGAAGAAGCCTATCACCATCACACAACAGCCAAGAGGTCCATTCAGATATAAAAAAGAGCCCTGGCTGGTGTGGTTCAGTGGACTGAGCACTGGCCTACAAACCAAAAGGTCACCAGTTCAATTCCCAGTCACGGCACTCGCCTGGGGTGTAGGCAAGGTCCCTGGTTGGAGGTACGTGAGATGCAGCTGATCAGTGTTTCTCTACCTCCCTTCCCCTTTCTCTAAAAGCAATTAAAAAAAAGAGAGAGAGAGCCAGGAAGGCACTCAGTGGTTTTGGAGCAGGGTTGAATGAGAGGCCTGCTAGGGAACAAGCTCCTCCTGCAGCCGATTTCCCACGCAGGGTTTCCTGGCTTTTCTCCCCGGCCCTGGGACGTTGGTGAGCTTCACTTAGCTGGGATCTGCCTTCGGCGGGAGTGCGTTCCCGTCTGCGTCCACAACACAGGGAAGATGAGTGGGACACATTCTGTGGCAATGAGGACCTGTGTCCTCCAGGAGTGCCTGGGACTAGGTAGATACCCTGCCTCACCGAGGGCAAGTGAGCAGCAGGGCCATTTGGCCACAGGTTAAAACCAACCTTCTTCAATCATTTTAACTGGTCATTTTAACTGGTAATAAAGTGACGCTCCGAGCTCGTTATGCCTCAGGTTAAGGAAGCAGTAATATATAGTCTAAACAATGCATGTGGAATCTTTAGCATATAGTAAGTCCTTACTTATTGTAAGCTGCTTCTGTGGCAACTGGAGGCAAGAAAGTCAAGACGACACTGCAAGAAGAGGAACAGTGTGACCTGCAGTGCGACAGCGGGGTGAACGAGGGAGCGTGGGGCTTTGTGAGGGAAGAATGGCCCGGGCGTGGCGCCGGGGAGTGTCAGGAATTCCAGTTTCCAAGCTGAAAAGCCCTTTCTGGTGGGAGCTGCCACCCAGAGAAGGAGAGAGCCGCAATCAGGGGCAGTGAGGAGCAGACGTGGCGGCATCAGCTCATGAGTCTGCACCCATGAGGAGGAGGAGGGAGGGAGGGACACCTGGGAAAGGGCAGTCTACAGACACCGAACCCTGAGGTTCAGAGCAGGCAGGAGAAAATTCCATGGATATTAAAGACAAGAGGACGCAGTGAGAATACACAGGGGCTTGTGATGGTATTCCAGATGAATACGCTTTAGAAATGTTCATAGTAACAACTTTCAAAAGGTCAATTTTTCAAAAAAGGTAAGGGGATGAGAAGTAAAGGAGACCTTCTGCAGCGACTTCTACTGTCCACCCACCTCCACCCAAGGCTGCAACTTGACCCACATCCGCTGTGAGGCTGGGGAGGAAGAGCAGATCACTCGGGTAGGTGAGCCCAGCTGCATCCACCAGAGCTGTGCGACAGCCCACTCGGACCCACCAACACCAGCAGAAAACAAAGCTTTTGTGACAGTTTTCAAGGGGGAACCTCAAAAAAACACCTTCACATTTACAACTCTGGGAATTCATCCTGGTCTCCAATAGGATACCCCTTATCACACTGTCATTCTGGGAGACGAAGAATCACACGGGGAGTAGGGGTGGGAGAGAAGTGGCAGTTAAATTCCGATGGGAGTCTACAGGGCAGACATGACTTATAAGGAAAAACCCTTGAATTTCAGAGTAGGAAAAGCCATGTCATCCCCAGGCCTCAAATACAGGGCTGCAACCACTGACACTCCGAACCCTGTGCCTCTAAGGCAGGGAGGGTCACAGGACAACCTGCCACTGTCCCTGAGGCTGCAATGCAATCCTTTGGGACAGTCACAGAAATACGAGAAAAGAACTCATTTCTGGAAGTGGCCAATGCCACCTGGCCTTGTGTTTGACACAACGATGGCAGACCGGAGGTCCACCCAAAAGGCCTCTACCGCCGCCTGGGACACTGCAGCACCCCCACCCCCCAGGAAGCCCGTACCTCCGCCAGCTCGCTGAAACTTCTGGTGGCGCTCCCTTTCTTCCTCCTGCACGGCTCTCCCCCAGCGACCCTGCCGTCCCCTCTGGGACAGCTGTGCACAGCGAAAACTCCCGTCTGCCCTGGGGTCTGGCAGGACAGAGGCTCACTGATTTCTGAATCAGAAGAAACAGAATCCCGGGATGAACTGGAGCCCAGGCTGGAAGATGATTTCTTTTTGGAATCTGAGAAGACAAGGCGCCCCCCTATAGAGGCGGGATTCACAGAAAGATCCAAGGCAGCTGATTCTTGTTCCTCTTCCTCCTCCTCCTCCTCTTCCTCCTCCTCCAGTTTGACATTTTTAAGCTCTTCAAATTTGACTTCCGTGGAGTCGGGGTAATCTGAAAAACAAATATACGTTGGACACAGCTGTCTTTCTCCCGCATGTCTGAACTCCGTGAGAGGCAGAGTGGCAAAGCACAAAGAACGTGGGCAGTGAGTGAGGCCCGTCCTTGACTTCTGGCTGTCACCTACAGGGTCCCTGTGTGATGAGGGGCTAACGGCTTATCCTCTCCGGGACTCCACTTTGGCCGGAGCCCAGGAGGGAGGGACCCCACCCTCAGGGTCCCAGTCTCTCAGCAGGTCAGACGAGTACTGTCACTGCAGAGATTCTCCCAGCCCGACTGGGGACTGACACATGCCTTTCCCCAACCAATCTCCCCTCAACAACCGAGTGGCTGCTCTAGAGAACACTCTGACCACATGCCTAAAACACAAATAAACGGCTTCTCGCGCCTGCGAGTGAGCAAACCTAAGAAGGCCGGCAGCGCCTATGTCACCTCCCCTCTTTCTCTAGTCTCATCTCCTGGCAACACACCTGTCTTCTACCCGTCCGCCCCCACGCTGAAGTCGCAGGAAATCACTACCAGCTCCCCAAAGAACTTGTGTCCTTTCGCGTCTCCATGCCTTTGCCCCTGCTACCCCTCTCAGGATGGCCCTTCTACATCCCCCACTCTGTCTGCCCACAAAATTCCTACTGCTCTTGTAAGAGTGGGTCCACTGTCACTTCGAAGCCTTCAGCGTTCCCTGGCCCCTCACCAGGCGAAGGGCGGGGCCCTGCGTTCCCCACCCACCCTGTGTGCTCCTCACACTCAGACCTGTCTCTCCGCTTCTGCTGGTTTTCACCCTGCACTGAAGACGGCGCTGGACACAGAACAGAACGCTGTTAGGGCTGAGCGGAAAGACGCCAGTCAACTGACCTGGGAAGGCGAGGCCGTCCTCCACCTGCCGCACGGAGCTGTGGGTGGGCCTCACGGGAGCAAGGGCAGCCTGGCACTCCGCCAGGTCGTACTCTCCGGGGCTCAGCTCCTCCTTGGGGAAGAGCTCGCTCTGACTGACCTCCTGTGGTATTTCCAGGCAAACTCGGTGCCTCTTTGTCCCTATTCGGTGCTTGGCTAGGCTGCAAGGAGGACAGGAAGCTTTTTAGGACCCCCATGTACACCCGCTTACACAAATGTATCCACACACAACCCGAAGGGAGTTAGCCAGACAGAGCCTGTCGGGCCTGGTTCACAGTTCTGTGCCACCTCTTATCTGTGGGACCTGAGACAAAGGACTTCGCCTCTGAGCTGTTCCGGCAAATGGAAATAGGGGTAGCACCACCCATTTTCAGACTTGATATGAGGCCCACAGAACCTCAGAAAGCGCCTGGCATAAAGTAGGTACCCCATAAATGTCTCTCCTTTCTTCCCCAAGGGCCCAAGGATAAACAGTCCCTAGGGGACAGATCCCCAGCTCAGACCCTGACAAGGCTGGCCAGCATCTGTACTCATAGCCTTGCTCTTGTGAGTCTCATTCCCGCTACCACACCCTCCTTTTTATTTAAAATTATGAAATGCTTCACGAACACGCATGACATCCTTGTGCAAGGACCATGCTAATTTGTGTGCTGCTCCAATTTTAGTGTATGTGCTACGAAGGGAGCACCACACTCTCCTTTGTTTTTAAAAACTCTCATAGCCCTGGCTGGTGTGGCTCAGTTGGATGGAACATCACCCCACAGGCCGAAAGGTCACTGGTTCCATTCCTGGTCAGGGCACATACCGAGGTTGAGGGTTTGATCCCTGCTGGGGGTGCATATGAGAAGACAACCAATCAATGTTTCTCTTTGTCTCTCCCCCAGACCTTTCTCTCTCTAAAAACAATTTTAAAATATGTCCTTGGGTGAAGATGAAACAAATAAAACAAATTTAAGAAAAACTCTCACATGATGACAAGAAAATGTGACTTTCCTGGCCCCGAGGGAGCCGTGCGCAGAGGTGGGTGACCCCCTCGCTCCAGCAGACCACAGTCTCACCAACGGGTGCTATGGTTCCCGGGTAGCGGCCACCAGAGGCTCTCAACGCCCTCACTCCGAGGGTTCTGGAGCCTTTTACCCAGAAGAAAACCCCTCGGCAGTGACGTATACACCCCACTTGGACACAGCCGCTCAGCCAGTGACGGGAGCTGCCCAGACAACCCCTTCCTCCAACTGCGGGGTCCCCGGGGCTGCGGCATTACCTTCTCTTCAGGTCGCCCTCCTCTCCATCCTCAACCCCTTCCATGTCCTCCGGGCATTCCTCCTCACTCGACGCTCTTGGGGGCAGTTCACTCTCCTTAAGAAACTCGGCAGCTTCTGGTGTGGGCAGAGTATGGTCGATGACCGTGCTGTCCTTCCCAGCTTTCCAGAGTTTGTACCTTTCCGGCTGGAACTTCCTCACGAACACATCCATGGAGATCTTCACCATGTCCTTCCTACAGGAGCACTGCAGCAAATAAGCAGAAGGGCTCCAGGTGAGCACACTGGAACTGCTTCCGCCTGACCCCCAGAGCCATCTCCTCCCTTGTGGTGGAAAGTGTATAGTGTTTGGGTCCACAGGCTGAAGGCGTGCTGTCCTCGCAGAGCCTTCGGACATGGAGGGAAGCAGGGAAATGCATGGTGCTGGGTGAGTCCCCAGGGCACTCACAGGACATGCGGAGAACACTTAGAGAGGAAGCTGTGCATTTACACCTGGGGTGGTCAACCCCTGCCTTCCCCGACACCCACCCAAGCCTGCACCGTACAAACCAGTGCCTGCACCGTACAAACCAGTGTACTCCTGACCACAGGTCCAGCCCTGCGGCTTCCCTGAAGTAAAAGTAAACCCCTAAGATTTCTCAACAGAGAAATCCCAGAGTGGCTAAAGCAAGAAGTATCAGCGCATGTGGGTGTGGTTTCAACACCCATGGACACCTCACTTTATACATTCTGAATCTGAACAAATTTTCAATGCAGAAGAGCTGCTGGGCACCTCTGTACGTTCCTGGCCACTTGGCTTCTGAATTCCAGAAGTTCAAAGAAACGTTCTCCTCACCAGCCAGTGCAGGAGGCATGATGGGACGGAGAGGAGCCAGCAGACTCACCAGCACTGCTTGTTTGCCATACTCAATCCACCGGCGGGTGGCAAAATTGGTGGACTCCGCACAGTTGAAGCCATGGTTGAAGCCCGCATGGTAGCCGTAAGGGAAAGTGATCATGAACTCTCCAGCCTCCTGAGTCACCTGAACAAGAGCAGACGTGAAGCAGCTGCATCAAACCGCAGAAAGAAGCCCACAGAATCTGAGCTCCAGCTCTGCCTCAACTTGGCTAAATAACCAAGGGCAGGTCAAACATCGCTGGGGTCTTGGTGTCTTCTATAAAATGCAAAGCCCTCTTGGTGTCTTCTATAAAATGCAAAGCCCTAACACAGCAGATGCCCTGACTATAGTAACCATTTGCCCAAGGAGCACTGTTTGGGGGGACTTGACTTTCCTTTGGGACCATCAGGAAAGTATGGTGGCCCCACCTTAATCCCCTGAGATCAAAGTGTTGTACAGGTTAGCTTTGGCCCGCACCTGGCAGAGTGATGACCTAGAATAAAGCTCCTCTGTGAAACACAGAGCAGAAAGGGTGCTTTCAGTGCGAGACCAAGGACTCCCATATGTACAATCAGCTCACCTTGTCAAAGGGAATTCCATACTTCTTCAGCATTAAGGGGGAAATCAAGGTCATCTTGTGGCGGAGAAAAGCCTCACAGCTTTGAGCACTTCCTGGGAAAAAGCCTGTTTGATTGAAAAGAGGCCCCAGTTAACACTGCTCCCCGGCAGCTCTGCATCCCCAGTGTCCCTCTCTCTACACCTGGGCACCTCATCTGGGCGGTAACAAGCATAACCACCAATGTGAGCTCTGTGAACCCTCCTGGCTTCAGAACAAGTCTTGCGGGTCTGCAGCGAGCCTCTGTGTTCTCTCAGGCAGGCTGTTACACAGGTAATCAATCCAGTTCAGTCTGGGGAACAGAGATGACCCCAGCAGCCTCTTCTCTTGTAAAGAGCTTTGAAAGTACTTAGCACTGTTCCCCATTCACCTGGAGCCTCGGTCTCTTGTTAGTAACCACCTACCACAGAAGAGACTACCCGAGCTCTCTTGAAATGGGCTCTCTAGAGGACTAAACCTATCAAAAGTTACTTAAAAGAATCAAAGCACAAAATAATTCAATTTTGACTTTAACATCTCAGTTTCTGGCAAAAGAATCGAACCCACTATGACTGGTATACTATCTCTGGTCAAGCCTGTACTTGATAAAACTGAGGCAAAGACAGTGTAAGAACGAATTACTAAATCCCATCTTAGCATAAAGTGGGGAAAGGCTCTGATTTTAGATGCCTGGTTAAGGATAACCCATCTGGCAGTCTTGCTTACTCCCACCTGCAGGCCTGAGTAAAAACACTGGAGAATCTGACCACAGAGAATGGACGCTTTAGAGCAAGGAACGCAGCTTGTCAGGGGGTCTGCCCAGCTAAGGAGACACAGTACCTTTGGCAAGGCGCTCCAACCGCTTCCCGTGCTCCGGCGGAACCGAGTACCTGCAACCACACGAAAGCATTAGATGCTGAGCAGGGGACGGTACGGGAGCTAAGGGGCTCGCTCGCACTCTCAAAACACCTCAAGGTGTGGAGATTTTTCAACGTCCCAACTATAAAAATGAGAAAGGAATCTGGAGAGATGAAATATTAGATAGTTTGAGAGTGGAGAGCCCACACAGAAACGCGAGTGAATTTATTTCTTTTACATTCATCCATTAACAAGACATGTGCTGAACATGTACCATGAGCTCAGGTACACACTCAACGCTGCCCTCCTTCATAATGTCATTAATTGAATGAAATGGAAGGACAGTATTCGAGTGCTCCTTGGCAGAGCCTGACAGGCCTCACTGGGAGGGGACAAGGGAAGAACGAAAAACAAGGGTGAAGTGCATTAGACACTCGGAGACCTGGCCCGTCTGCCACCGAACCTGGCTTCCTTTCCTCTCCAGCTGCACTAATCACGCAGTAATTATTCCTTCGCCCACATTACCTCGACATCAGACATTGCTCTTCATAAAAAGACCGAAAAAACCATGTAAGACTTTTTAGAACTTTCGCAAAACTGATAAACTTTACATGGCAAAGCTCACAGGAAGTCTGTTTTCACCTTCATAATCAAGTCTGAAGTTTATTCCACAACAGAAACTTCCCATCCCAAACAGCTTCCTTATGTGACAAAACAGACAAGGCGCTGAGGGAACATCGGTCACCTAAAGGACTCTGGTCGGCCTTACACAGAAAGCTCTGGAGGCCCCACTCAGACGACCTGAGGAGTGAACAATGTCAAAACCTCAGACGCGGTCCTCTACACGAGGACAAATCCAGTGCCACAGAACTTTGGAATAAATCTGATGAAGACACAGAAGCAACATCTACAGATTCTAAAAGTCAGGCCAACTAAGGAAGGTCATGAAACAGTAGTTAGAGGGTGATCACAGGCTCAAAACATTTTTGCCCCGAGATTGGAAACTGGAAAGTGCTTGAAAGAGCAAAGGAAAACCCTGGGAAGGGATGTGGCTCGAGATGCTGGAAAAGGAAATGAAGATGCACACAGCTTCCATGGCACCCCTGACCTGGCCTCCTCACTCACTCACATCCTTGTGCACGACCCCAGACAACGGCGAACTTCCTCTAGATCACGGATGACAACGTGCTCTCAGTTTGGAACCCTTGCGTGCATTTCCCAGCCATTTAGACACACTTCCCTCAGCTTTCCCTCTCCTGAACCCACCACCACCCCACTCAGAACCTTTTCCGTATTTGTGTGGTCTCAGCGTAACTGTCACCTCTTCAAGCACCGTGCTCTCTAATCCCTGCCCCTCGTGTCCCCTTTCCCCGTGGACCTGCAGCACCCACCATCTTCCACCAGAGCTCTCCTCACACCATTATTTTCTCACACTTTGCACCTCCCGTCTGTGTGAGGCTAGGTCGGTCCCTCATCCGTCTTATTAACTGCTGTTGAGCAAAGCACCCTCACTGAATGCTGAGACTGAGCGATGGGTCAGCACGGGGGAGAAGGGAGGACAAATCTTTGTCTCCCCAACCAGACTGAAAACATCCTGGAGGGCAGGAAGCATGTGCCGAGTAACCTTGCACCCCCTCTTGTGTTAAGCACACACTGCTGCTCACCAAATATTTTTTCCATGAGGACATGGAGGCTTTCTATCAGCTGAAGGAGTGACTCCAGTCTTGGAAGTCTGCCTCTAAGAATGCCTCAGGCCTGCTCAGAAAAAGAAATTAGAAAGCAGTAGGATAGCCTGGAATAGCCCCTGTGGCTCAGTCACTCAGCCAACCTAATGCTTCCATATGCCGGTATTAAGTGCCCTGCCTTCTAAAGCCAGCTACACAAAAGGCAGTCTGAGCATTGGAACCCCAGCAGCACTGCCATCACTTCCAAGTCTGTTTACAGTGTGAGACGCCAATCCTGCCCCAGGCCTACAGAACCAGAGTCCGCATGTTAACAAGATCTGGAGGCGTTTCCTAGGCACATGAGAACGGAGAAGCCATGCTCCATCCTGAGAAGCGCCCATGCCAACTGCAGGCCCACTTTACCAGGACTTTGGTTCTCCGAAGTGCAGGTAGTTGATGCTGTACAGGTCCATGTCCTCAGTGTGCCAGGCAAAGGATGTCTTCCACATGCCAAAGTACAGGTACGGGGTGTTCACACCTTCGATGGTGATCCCACTCTCCTTTTCCACCAAGTCCAGGATTGTTTTCAGCCGGCCAATGTTCCACTCGTCAACATGCTGCAAAGAGAATGACAGTCCAGGGCAAGTCATGATGACATAAAGTCAAGTTCAGACATAAACGGGGGCTCCGAACTGATGAATCATGGAACCAGTCAGGGCTGAGCTAACCAAGATATGGAATGACAGTAGAACAGCATGGACGTAGAGACCACAGGCACCTCTCACCCCTTTCACGGCCACCATGGGAAACGGCGCCAGTGCCATCACACGTCCAACGGACAAACACCACTTGGTGAGCACAGTGGACCAGAGACGAACAGAGAAGTGACAGCCACCCGTTCTAAACTCCAGGAAGTTTGGACTAAAGCTCAAGAAAATTATATCAACATAGGAAAAAAAACCTCTTAAACCATAAAAAATACAAAACATGGGCCCTGAACAGTGTGACTCAGTTGGCTGGGGTCATCCCACAAAGCCAGAGTTCAGGGGTTTGATTCCCAGTCAGGGCACATGCCTGGGCTGCAGGTTCAGCCCACAATTGGCGCATACAGAGGCAACCGACTGATGTTTCTTCTCTCTCCCTTTCTCCCTCCCTTTCCCTCTATCTAAAAATAAAAAAAAATAAAACCTTTAAAAAACAATGCAAATGAACTATACCAATTTGTGACTTTCCTAGCCCTCATTTCCACGGAGCAGTGTTTTTGGTAAAAAGTCTACAGTGTCACCCAAGTCCTTCTCCTGAGCTGCGATGGGCAGCCAGGAGCCCGCCTCCCGCGGTGCATTGTGGATCGCCCCGCTCTGCTTGTGCCTCCCCATCCCAGGCTGGTACAGTCATTTATGTCTCTATGCTTCACTTCTCACCACCCAAAAACTGTCATCAACTAACCTGTAATCCACTTTTTAAACTCCTGCCTTCCAATAACTTACAAAAGCATTAAAATTAATCTGAGTGATAATCCCTGAAACGCCCAAAAGATTTTTTAACCACCCCAAAAAACAGTCCAAACATTCCTTCCTTTTATATCCCAAGCTGGTGCAATTTGTTAAAACAGCTTTTGCTGCAGAGTCTTGTTTCCAGGTTCTGAAAATCTAAATAAGTTTCTCTTCTTAAATATATACCCATCTTTCATTAGATTAGTCAGTGATTTTTTTTCCTGCAGAAACCACGCCGCCTTTTCCCCAACAATTCATTTACTGTGATCCCACCCTCTCAAGAACTCATCAGCTACCACCCACAGACCATTCTAACAGTCCTGGCGAAGAACACCACATTATCCGATTCACATGTAGAGTAGAAGTTACATTCACTCACATGCAAGAAATACCCCCAATTAGTGAGCACAGCACATCGGCTGGTGGCAGACCATTCCTTTGTTCATCTGCCCATTCGGCAAGCAGCTTTGGGGGCCTACTAAGCACCGGGCAGATGAAATGGCCTCACATTACAAAAATGCCACAGAGAGTTGCCAGTGAGTCTCACCTTTTCATAGAGAGTGCCATTCACATCTGCACCATAGATTGGAGGATTGAAAGTAAGATTTTTCCAGTATTTTCGTTCAAGCTCTTCAAATTCACTGTAGCGTGGGGTACAGTATCTTTCAAAAGTAAAAAAGAGTGTTAATCACTTAAAAGGGCCTAAATTCATTATGCATTATGAATAGCACAAGACACAATTTCATTCCAGAAACAAGATACTTCAAATAAACCTGTTATAACCTTGGCCTTCAAGGCTCCAGGACACAGTAACTCCCTCAACATCCCTTCCATGAGCTCTTGGCCAAAGAAAGGTAACATACATGAAGTTGTAAGCCCATCTTCCTTAAGAAGCATGATACCTTCAAATGTCTTAAGAGAATCTACTAAAGTTATACCCCACTAAGATCAGGAGTGGACTGGCCACCCACCAAGAAAAAAACTTACAGACTTGTAAGATACAAGAACCACAAATCCCTACAACTGACCCTTGAACAACACAGGTTTGAACTGTGCAAGTTCAGATTATTTTTCTGTAAATGTATTTTCCTTATGATTTTCTTAATAACATTTTCTTTTCTCTAGCTTAGTATATTTTAAAAACACTGTATATGATACATATACAAAATGTGTTAACAGACTGTTTATGTTATCAGTAAGGCTTCAGTCAACAATAGGCTGTTAGTGAAGTTCTGGAGGTATCAAAAGTCATACGTAGCTCTGGCTGGTATAGCTCAGTGGATTGAATGCTGGCCTGCAAACCAAAGGGCTGTTGGTTTGATTCCCAGTCAGGGCACATGCCTAGGTTGCAGGCCAAGTCCCCCAGTAGGAGGCATGTAAGAAGCAACTACACACTGATGTTTTTCTCCCTCTTTTTCGCTCTCCCCTCCCCTCTAAAAGTAAAATAAATCTTTTTAAAAAGTTAAATGTAGATTTTGACTTTACAGGGTGGGGGTGGGGAGTCAGTGCCCCACCCCTATATTGTTCGAGGGTTAACTGTCTATCCAGACAACCAAAACCCAACAGCCTGTGAAGAGCTGAGACCCAGGCACCTCCCTGCACTCATGCAGAGGAAGTGTCTATGAGGGCAATTTGTACTGTCACCGCTATATTCCAGCACCCAGAGCAGTGGCTAACATTCAACAAACAGCCATGCTTAAAAACAAAAACAGTTTAAACCCCCTTAAAAATTATTACACAGCAATTTTAAAAAGAGTAATACATAAATCCAATAGGTATTTGAGCCCTGCCTAGTAGGGCTCAGTGGACTGAGCACCGGCCTGCTAACGAAAAGGTTTCTGGTTCAATTCCCAGCCAGGGCACATGCCTGGGTTGCTGGCCAGGTTCCCAATTGGGAGTGTGTGAGAGGCAACCAATTGATGCTTCTCTCACACACTGGTGTTTCTCTCCCTCTCTTTCCCTCTCTCTAAAAGAAAATCTTTTAAAAATTTTTAAATAAACCTAAGAGATATTTGAAAATGCACCCTCTATAACTCAAATGGCAAAAAAAATATCATAAGCAGTTAGAGTGGAAGCAAAGATCAAAATTAAATTGTATGGAGATAATGGGATGAGTGAGGGGAAAAAAATCTCACTTTAATATTTTAATGTCAACCTGATGAATAATAAAGAACTTTAGAACTCTAAAGTTCTTTTTGAAATATAAATAACTCTTCCACCTCCCACTGATCTGCTTTACAAATTTAGATTCTTTACCTATTGTGTTTTGCTGACCATGCAGATAGAAATCAAGGATAAGACTTTGTTGTAGTTCAGATGAAAAGATACAGGACTGGTTAATTTAAAAAGAGAAGAAGTACTGTGAAAGAAGGCCTACCATATGTTGACAAGACAGGCACTGGAGGCTGAGGCCCCCGGTGGAAGCCCATGTGAAACAGGAAACAGGTGTGCCGGGGGTGCCACGGTCCCCCGCACCCCGCTGCCCCCACCCCACTCGAGATCAGACACAAAGGATGACACACAGCCTTTCACCCGCAGAGCATGTCACACTTCTTCAACGTGCCTGCACATAAATTATCTCATTAGACAGCAGGCTGGCCAGCAATATAGATGTTTTAAGTGTTAAGCTGTCAATAAAACCGGAAGACCACATTTAGAAGTGTGATAAGCCAGAGGAAAAGGCAAAGCACAGAATAGAAACAGCGAGATCTGATGTGTGTGTGAGTGAGAGAGAGAGAGAGAGAGAGAGAGAGAGAGAGATAAGGTGCATGAAGTCAGGCCCCAAAAGTGTGAAGACTGGCAAGTTACAGATCTAGCTCGGGGCTCATTCACAGGGAAGGCACATGTCTGTCTGGCTGAAATGAGACATGTGAAGATCAAAAAGGCTCAGGAGAAAAAGCAAGGGAAGAGGGAGGAATCCCTTGTGGAAACTCAAAATTAAAGAGTAGCACAGGAAGGGAGACAATCCAAAGAAAAATATTGAGAAGGGGCAGTGAGAGGTGACAAGAGAGAGACAAAATTCATTCGCTGTACACCTGAGGTCAAATGAGAGCTAAATGTTACAAACAGCAGGGAAAAACATGAAAAACATCAAAAACATCAGGCCTAAACAAAGATATTTCTCACAGAGACAAGAACGTACAGAAGATGAAGAGTGGAGTCAGAGAAAAACAGCAACCAGTATGTTTATTCACCCTGTGGTAATGTCAGAATGGAGAGGAGATAGCAGCTTTATGGGTTCTGAGGATTCTAGGCAATTCTAAGCATGATTAAAGACAGAAGGTGGCAGAGGAAGGGATTAAACCACTGAGGCCACTTTCAGATAACCAGGTGGTATCAATACATCTGGCAAAAGTTCTCTCAAACCAACTCCAACTTTCCCCTTTGGAAATCTGCAATTTACCAAAGTCAGAAAATTACTTTTTGATGAAGAAACAATGGGATTACTTCTTGTGAGAATATGGACAAAACTGACACAGTACTGAGAAGAGTAAACGCTTCCAAAATATTGGTCAGAAAGGGAGACAGAAGCTAGAGCTGAGGAAACTGGCCTTCAGTGGGACAGCCAGAGTCCTGAAGACAGTGATGACAATAAGCTGGGAACTAGTTGTTAGGACAGAGAAAGACAGAAACGTGTTCTCACTCACTTATCACTATTGGCTATCTTGCGGAACTCTCGAACAGTCATGGCTTTCTTCTGTATGTTGTACTGAGTGAACAGGCCAGACTGCCCAGTCACCAGCTGCTGGATAGGAGCGGGAATGACCAGATCGTCGATGTCATCATAGGACGCTCGAGGCTTCCACTCCTTTGGAGGAACAACCTGTAGGGAACACAGCAAAGTGACAGCTCAGGAACTTGGTGAGCTGGTCAGCATGCAGGAGGTGTGGAATAACATTCCTATGTAACAGTCACTTTTACTGAAAGTTACTTTGATTTAACCATGCTCATTCAGACACAGGAAGTCACAGGTTACATTAACCCTAATTTGGTCCCGCCACCAGCTGGCTGCCTAGTTGCCATGATGCCTTAAGGAAAGCCACACTTGTTTCTCAGCTTCTGTATCATATTTTACCAAGAGGGGAGGCTGAAGGACTGATTCTCTCTCAGACTAACAGAAAAGTCCGAGTGGGAAGCCAAATTACTATCAGAATGCTGGCTGAGTGAAATGAGAACAAGAGAAGGTGAATGGCAAAACCACTCAATGAGAGATTAAAAAAACACTCAAGCACCATCTTCCTTAGGAGGATGGAAGCACCACAGTAGCTACCCTGAGACCCTGGCTCTTTATCTCCCCTTTAAAGATGCCAAGCTGCTCTCCCCTTACCTAAAAGAGAGATGCTTCAGATGTTAATGAAAGGAATTAACTTGCAAATAGGACAGCACACACTCAGCTCTTCACCCTGCCTGGCTTTCAGTAAACCTCAGTTCTTCCAACATTCATTTAGGAAGTCTTCCTGCTGTCCTGTCACTAAAGCCATTACTGAACAAACCCACAACGCACCTTAGCCAGCCCAGCCCGGTGAGCTCCTTGGGATTCAATATAGGCAATGTATCGACTGAAGTTCCGGAACTCCTCCATAGTCGGATAAAAGGTCATTATCCGGGCACTGGGATTCAGGGTTTCGGATTCAGAAGCCATCTTCCCTCCTTTCTGAGGTCACTTTTGTCAGACAGGAATCTGAAGAAATGCACAAGAGCATAAAATTATAAACAATGTAATTAAAATTAAATGCTGGGAATGTCAGTGCTGAAAACAGTAAAAGATGATGTAGAAATTCTTAAGAAGCATTAACACCTCACACCTAGAATCTGCTTCTAGGTAAGTTACTTAAATGAACTAGAAATACAGACAGGAAAAGGCTCTGCTTAGAAGAACATAATGTATCAAAACTGTATGTACTCAAATATCATTTAAATGGAGACAATGTTTCGGCTTAAAAAAAGGGGAAGAAATCAGGATATCTAACAATACAGCTGCACTGCCCATATTTTACACTCATCTTTTCAAGTTGCTCCCTTATTCACACCTCGCTAATTGCTTCTCAGAGTATTAAACATAATACACTATAATCAGATTTAAAAAGCAACTTAGGAGCTCCCTTCTCAGAAACAGCTTTAAAACAGGATCCTAGATTCCTAAGAAAAGTTACTTAGCTAGATTACAAAGTTTAACAGTTAAAAAAACCTTTGATATTATAGTAGCCCGAGCTATGCATATCTATGCATATCTAAACCAAAATGCAGTTTCAACAGTATTTAATGAAGTCAAGCTAGAGACTGGGTTAAATGCACTGTACCCAGAACTCAAAGGACAAAATTTAAACAGGCAATAAACTGGCAACACAGGGCAAACTTCATAACTGACTGGAAAGGGGGAAAGACTGTTTTTAGATGAGGACTCCAGCTAAGTGGGTACATTCCCATTATCAGGTACTACAAAGGACTATTACGATTTAAGAACCAAGCAGACCAGCTCAAAAGAACCAGTGAAGAAGCAAAAGGAAACTCTAAACTCCCCCAAACTGGGCCCCAAAGCCATGGCAGTTCAGTTGCAGGAGGTCCCTTGAGAGCAGAGAACTCAGAAGGAAGGAAACTGCCTCCAACCTACCAGCAATCTAGTAGACAGCACAGAGAACTGTATGAGGTATGAGAGAAGACAGGGTCCCCTACTGACGCCTCTCAGACTGCCATCTCACCCAACATAAAATGTGCCCTGGCCCAGTGCTCTTCATGCACCTCGCCAAACCATTTCACGGCAAAATAGTATTATCCGTTTTACATACCAGGAAATATGCCCACAGTCCCGTAAGGCACTCCTGGTGCTCCTCCTATTACTCTTATGCTGCCCACATAATAAACCCCACCTAGACTAAGCCCTTTAAAAGGGCAGATCAAGTGTGGAGGACCCTGAAGTATATATTCAATTTTGAAGACCCTATTTTTAAAAAAGAATACAAAATACCTTACTTGTGCAAATTTTATCAAAAGATACAATCACGTGAAAACAATGTTAAAGCCCATTGCCTCCAGCCTTACTCATCTTTGTATGCCTAGAACCTAGAACAATGCACGGCACAGAGTAGGCACTCAGTAACTGTTGAATAACTGCTTTCCTTGCCCTCATCTCTGATGCTCATTCCCTTTCTTCAACCCTTGAATTCCCTTCCCCCAATCTACTCCCTGGGGACAGCTCGGGTTCCCTGACACCTTTCTCCCACCCAGCAACAAAGCCTAGTGGTTTGAGAGCACCGCCTCCGGAGTGAAAGCAACTCTAAATGCAGATCAGGTCTATGCCATTTATTAGCTGTGTGACCTTGGCTGTGTGAGTTTCCAGAGCCTCAGTTTTTCCACCTGTAAGATGGGGATCCCAACCTCTTTGCTGGCAGGGTTGCTCTGATTAACTCAGATGATGCAAGCAAAATGCAAGCACTAGGCCCTGTACTTAACCACTCTATAAAGGTAGCTATCACTAACAATCACTTCAAACTCCCGCGCCCTATCCTCTCAGCCGCTCCCGCCGGTATAGCTCCCAAGGTAGCCCCCAGCTTCCAAGTCTCAGTACCTCACCGTGTAAAGGGCCAGCCCCTCCCGGCCCCGCCGCCTGGGAGAGAGGAACCCGGCCGCAGGAAGAAAATACGGCCCAGTGGACCCGCCCCCCTTCCCGACGACCATTGGCCAGATGAAATTGGAAAGGACCAATCTCAGGATGCACTTTAGAAGCTCCTGCTTCCACTGGCTGAGAACCGTGCCCATCTCTCACCCCTTCCCCTCCCCCACCGGATCTCACGGTCAAGGCCAAAGGAACCATAAATCTAAAAGATTACAAAACCCTGCGGCTCTCACCTAAAGCCCACCAGCCCGGCCGGGCTAAGGCCCAACTTCTGCTGTCGCCACCAGCCGATCTCACCGCTTTTCCTTCACGCAAATGACGAAGCTCCGCCTCCTCTAAAGTCAGTCTCGGCGCAGCCGCACAGTGTCTCACAGAGTCAACCAATCCGAGGCCCACTATAAGCAACCCTCAAAAAACCAATGAGCACGCGCTGCAGACGCTCCAAAGTCCGGACTTCTGAAATCTACTCAGCCTATGAGAGCTGGCTCGGGCTGTTGCCAGGAGGAAACACTGTACCACTCGGGACCGCGGCCACTGAGCATCTCCTCTAAATGTGTAGGTGGCCTATCACAAGCAGGCTTCTGGCCGCCCGTAGCTAATCAGATTAGAAAGAGGCGAGTGCCTAGAAATGGGATGGTGGGATAGGGAAAATGAGATTACTGTCGGATTCCTCTAACGGGTGGGGCAGAACCTTTTGGGACCTTGGGATCCCTTAAAGGGAAGCCTCCGAGGTCAAGGAGTTCCTGATAAAGGGACTAACTTGTCTCGGTTTTTAAACCGGGAAGTCCCATCCTTTGGGAATCCCCTCATTCTCCGGTATGCCGGGACATTTCTTGAAGGGAACAGCTCCTGAATTGGCAAGGAGCCCTGCGGGTTATTAGGACAGATCCTAAGGGGCGATTTCCTTAAAGTCATTAAAAAGCAGTTCCCCGGTGAGCGAGAATTTGGTGGTCATTAGGAGGAGCTCTTGGGGAAGAGATCCTGGGAGTCATTAGATGCACCGTGGGGGAGGGGGCTTCTAGAAGTCCTTAGGAGCAGTTGCTGTATAGTAGATCGCCTTAACTGAGTACCCAGATTTTCATGGGTGATGGATGGGGGGGGGGGGGTGGTAACAGGACACTCTGATGGGTCAAATATAAAAGTAGCATTCTCACAACTTTTATTTTATTAAAAAAAATAAAAGTACTAAATTACCCATAAATGAGCAATGCTGTCAAGCTCTGGAAAGAGCTATGGAGTCAGATTTGAGTTTCAAACCAGTGGAACACAAATTCCACACTCAGCTCCACTGAGTGTGGAATTTCGCATCAGCCAAAGGGAGCAAAAACACTACTACTAGCCTTACAGTATTGTTACATAGACGAGAGGTAATACGTGCTGAGAAAAAGGATGGCATTACATACAACGGTGCGGACATGGACCAGTTGGTGATATGCCCCATGCTTTCCCCCTCCTAGCCCCAAAAGCAAAGTTCTGTTTCCAGAAAGACAAGAGAAATGATCGTTCAAGGGCGGCGGGGCGGGGGGGGGGGGGTGTTAGTCAACCATTAGTCTTTCACAATTACAAGGTTTTTCTCTTTTGACCTAGAAGGTACTACATTAGATTGTGTTAGGTATCTCACAAAATTGCCATGACTCTGAAGAACCCAACTTGGGGGGTTTTCCCACCAAATCACGCCACAGAATTCACTCACCGCTACTCTCCTTGCTGCTGCTGCCGAGCACAAAATTCAGCTTGCTTCAGACTCCACTGATCTGCATGTGGGTAGGTTACTAGTCTTGCTGTTACTACCAGCTACTCCTTGAATTTCATCTTGTTACACTTCTTGCTGTTGCCAAAGAGGATTTTCTAGGACGGCTGCTGCTTTGTATCCCTAGCTTTGAATTGGTGTTTGCATATGAAAGGTGGAGCCTGGATCGAGTTCTCCTGACACCCTCCCATTTCTCTGACCAGCTTATCTTAGTCACCTTTCGAAGCTTATCTTCCCTTTACCACTCCCTGTATGCTGATATACAAAACAAAAAGTCAAAGGTGTGGTTATCTTTGGGTGGGTGATGGGGAAGATGGAGAACTGGGGCAGCATGAACAGTGCTTCTGAGCTGTCCAGAATGTCCTATTTCTTAATCTGGATGGTGGTTTCTATACTGGTCTGTTCACCTTGTTTTTTATTATTATTTTTTTTAAATATTTTATTTATTTGTCTTTTGAGGGGAAGGAGAGAAGGAGAGGAGAGAAATACCAATGTATGGTTGCTCTTGTGCGTCCCCCGCTGGGAACTGGCCTGCAACCCAGGCATGCGCCCTGACTGGGAATCAACCGTGATCCTTGGGTTCGCAGGCCCGTGCTCAATCCACTGAGCTACACCAGCCAGGGCTGTTTTTTATTATTTTTAAAGATTTTATTTATTTTCAGAGAGAGGAGAGGGGAGCAAAAAAGAGAGGGAAAGAAACATCAGTCAGTTGACCCTCGCACACCCCCAGCTGGTCACCCTGCCCGAAACCCAGGCACATGCCCTGATGAGGAGGAATCAGAGACCTTTCAGCTCGTAGCCCAGTGCTCCGTCCACTGGGCCACAGCAGCCAGAACTGGTCTGTTCAGGCTGTAAAAATTCCTTGAGCATATAAATTGTGCATAGCATTCCATGTTCATGATACCATAATTTTGTAAATCAAATTACAAAATTAATACATTTTTTAAAGAAAATCATATTGATGTCCTCATGGGTATGTCCTTTTGCCCTCTTTTCTCATCCTACAAAGTATCCTTAGGTGTTTCTGGTTTCACAACTGACTAGCAGCGGTAAATTACTTAATTTCTCCAATACTCAGTTATCTAGTAACTCAGACTGGAACAGTACTTCCCTTTCTTGGTAGTGAGAATTGAATGAGATAATGCAGGTAAAGCACTTTGACGCTGAATTGGCATGTAGTCAGTGCTTAGTAAATGTTACTTGCACTGAGGGATGATAATGATAATGGTAATGATACAAAGCACTTTAGCATATAGTTTGAAACAAGAGCTCAGTACACATTTGATCTAAGGCTTCACTCATACGCGCACACTGATGACACCCATTCTGTACTCCAGCACACGCTTCTCCCCTCCTGAGTTCAGATCCATATATTCTCCTATGTCTAGATCACTCCCCTCCAGGTGTCCTACAAGTACCTAAAACTCACATGCCCAATAAAGAACTACTCTGCCTCTCAAATGAACTTCACCTCCTAAGTTTCCTATCTCAGTTAGCAGGGCACCATCCACCCAATCACCTAAGCCAGAAACCAGTATGCAACCAGGGACTACTTCATGGGTCTATTATCTAACCCTATACAGAGTTCCACAAAGTAAGTGTTTTACAAGTGCATGAGTTTATTTACACGCCCGCCCATCTTCCTCCACTGGTCAAAAATCTCTCGAGAGTATCATGTCAGTCCTACCTGGTATGGATTGAGTGCCGGTTTGCGAACCAAAGGGTCACGAGTTCAATTCCCAGTCAGGGCATGTGCCTGGGTTGCAGGCCAAGTCCTCAGTGGAAGGTGCACAAGAGGCAACCACACATTGATGTTGCTCTCCCTCTCTTTCTCCCTCCCTTCCCCTATCTCTAAAAATAAATAAAGTCTTTGAAAAATAAAGAGTATCATGTCAGTTTTATTGGTAGTATCCTTTGAAAATGTGTTTCATTGCCAGAAATAGAACCCTAGCAAGAGCGGCTTAAACAAACATGAAGTTATTTTTCTCGTGTCATAAGAAATCTGAAGGGGGCATTTATTGGCATTGGCTTAGTACTCAGCAAAGACGCCAAAGATACAGGCTCCTTCCATCTTTCCCCGTCACACTCATAAACCTGGGTTTGGCCTTTGTGTGTGCGCCTCACAGTTGGAGAGGGGTTGCTGCAGCCCTGGGCATCCTGTCCACGGCCATGGGGATGAGGGAGAGAGGGAGCAGATTGGGAACACCTGTTCTTCCTACCAGACGCAGCGCAGCAAGAAGTCTCCCGGAATCTGCTCACCCGTTACTGAAGGCCCACCATTACCGAGTGAGTGGAACAGCCCCTCCCCTGCCCTCATGGTGTTTACAGTCTAGTGAGGGAGACAGATGTGAAACAAGTGTTCAAGCAGATAAAGAAAATCATAAAAGTTGTGCTTGCTATGGAGGGAAAAAGACAGGGGGAGAGAACCTTTAGAGTGACTTGTTAGCCATGGCACGGTAGGATCTGGAGATCAACTCTTGTTTTTGTCCAGCGTCTAGCACCTAGTAAGCATCACATCAGTAACAATGATGGCAATCTTATTAGTCTGCAAAGTTAACTACATTTAGTCAGCCCTTCCTGTGTTCCAAACACTATACTGAAAAGTTTAATACACAAAAGTTGTTTATGTTGTCATTAACATTTTTTATAAAAACAACTTTATAGAGGTATTATTTAAGATGGGCATCTTAAATAAAACCTGCCCATCTTAAGGGTATAATGTAATGATTTTTAATAATTTACCACCTTGTGCAACCAATACTCAATCCAGTTTTAGAATATCCCCGTCACCTCAATAAAACCTGCCACCTCAGTCAGGTGCCTGTGCCCGGTAACCAGCACTCTGCCTCACTCCCAGCCCCAGCAACCAGGCATCTCCTCTCCTACGTAGACACACCTCTCTGGACATTGCATGTAAACAGAACCATACAATATGTGCTCTTTGTGCCTGAATTCTTTCATTTAGGATAATTTTTTTGAGATTCATCCAAGTTGTTGGATGCATCAGTATCTTATTTCTTTTAATGTTGAGTAGCATCCCAGAGAGGGAGAGAAACATCATTGTGTGAGAGATACATTGATTGGTTGCCTATCACATACCCCCTACTGGAGACCTGGCCTGCAACCCAGGCGTGTCTCCTTACTGGGAACTGAACCTTTTGGTTTGCGGGCTGGCTGGCACTCAATTGGCTGAGCCACACCAGCCAGGCCATTGTAGTATTAATTGACATTTGAGTTGTTTCTACTTTTCGGCTATTATGAATAGGGCTTCTATCAACATTTATGTATTTATGTGCAAGTCTTAATACAATGTATGCTTTCATTTCTTTTGGTTAATTAGGAGTGGAATTTGTGTTGTACAGTAACTTTGCTTTTTGTAAGAAAATGCCAAACTGTTTTTTAAAGTGGCTGTACCATTTTACATTCCCACAATATTCAAGGGTTCCCATTCTCCATCTTTGTCAGCATTTGTTATTGTCTGTCTCTGATTACAGCTATTCTAGTGGGTGTGAAGAGGCATCTCATTGGGGTTTTAATTTGCATTTCCCTAATGACTAATAACTAGCATCTTTTTATGTTTGCCATTCATATAGCATCTTTGGTGAAATATCTATTTATAATCTTTTGTTAATTTTTAAAAATGGATTTTTTGTCTTAATATTGAGTTGTAAGAGTCCTTTGTATACTCTGGATACAAAACCTTTTATCAGCTATTGGCTTTGTAAATATTTCCTCTCATTCTGTGTCTTGTTTTCCCATTTTAATAGTGTCTTTTGAAGTGCAAGAGTTTTTAATTTTGATGAAGTCTCATTTATCAGTTTTTCTTCTTTTTTAAAAAAACATTTTATTTATTTATTTTCAGAGAGAGGGGAAGGGAAGGAGAGAGGGAGAGAAATATCAATGTGTGGTTGCCTCTCATGTGTTCCCTACTGGGAACTGGCCTGCATCCTAGGCATGTGCCCTGACTGGGAATCAAACCTCGATCTTTTGCTTCACAGGCCTGCACTCAATCCACTGAGCTACACCAGCCTGGGACACAGTTTTTTCTTCTTTTATGTATTGTGCCTTTGGTGCAATGACGCTAACATTTATACGGTTCTGCTGTGCCTCCAAAATCTATCCAGAATCCAGCACTTCCCTCATCCCCCTACCACCCTGGTGCAAGCCACCATTTCTGAAGCCTGATAAAGATAATTTTCCCTGCTCCTGCCCTTGCTCCCTGCATTCGCCTCAGCAGCAGAGTGATTCTTTAATACTTGAAGCCAGATCATGTTACTCCTTTAAAAACCATCAAATAGATGACTTTCCTCTCACTCTGGAGAGATGCCAAGTCCTTCAAATGGCCTGCTGGCGCTCGCCCTCTGGGCAGCACAACCTCGCCTTTCCCTTCTTCCTCTTCCTTCTAGGTGGTTACCTGTGCCTTTCTCTCTCCTAAGCTCCAAGAGCCCTTATGTATCTAAATACATTTTTCTCTTATCATTCGAAAACAAAATGGCCTACAATCCCCCCACCCCCACCGCATTATCACCCTTCCCCCTACTCCTCCAGTTCCCTATTCCCCCAGGTGTGAGTGGCTTGCTTCCCCATCCCTTCAGGGCCTTGCTGACCTTACCGCCTCAAGTGAAGCCTTCCCTGACCCCCACTTTATGGTGTATTTTCCTATTCTTTAACGCCACCCATTAGAATGTCTTCTTTGTGAGGCCAGGACGCTGTCCACCATGGTCCCCATCACTTAGGACAGCCCTGGCTCTCTGTGTGAGCTTACTAAATACTTGTTGAGCCCTGACTGGTGTGGCTCAGCCATCCCACAGACTGTAAGGTCTCAGTGCACACGCCTGGATTTCAGGCCCTGTTCCCAGCTGCGGGGCGTATCAGAGGCAACCAGTCCATGTTTCTCTCCCTCACTTTCTCCCTCCCGCTCTCTAAAAATAAATACATAAAATCTTTTTTTTTATAGTTGTGATTGTTTTTTTTTAAGATTTTATTTATTTATTTATAGAGGGGGAAGGAGAGAGGGAAACATCAATGTATGGTTGCCTCTCATGCATCCCCTGCTGGGAACTGGCCTGCAACCCAGGCATGTGCCCTGACTGGGAACCGAACCGCGATCCTCTGGTTTGCAGGCCCGTGCTCTATCCACTGAGCTACACCAGCCAAGGTTTATAAAATCTTTAAAAAAAATACTTAAATGTTTGTTTAGTAAACAAATGATATTCCTTAATCTCATCCTCACCATGAACTGTTGAAGAAGGTATCGTTACTGACTCCATATTAGAGCCAAGAAACCAGAGATGCAGGGAGGTTAGGTAGCGTGAAATGAACACTGGATCTGCGGCGATTTGTTCAATAAATGAATGAATGATGAACTGAAAGTAAATGAACAGTAAGGGTTGTCTGTGCGTTGCCGATGCCTTTGGCTTTCACCTCTGGGTCAGTCACATCCCGCTTCTTGTCTGGGGGCACTACCTGATTAACTTTTTTTTTTTCTGGAGCTTTGCAGGACTCTGCTTAAAGGGCCTCACAAGAGCTGCCCAGGAAAGAAGCCCTGATCCCTCAGCACCAGGAACAGGTAGGCACAGCTCAACCTGCTCAGCCTGGTTCACTGAGAAGGGGAAGAGGGAAGTGCTTCAGCTACCAGGCCAGTCGATGTAAATAGAAAGAGAACTCAGCCTTAACCTGGCCTTGCAGACAAGGTCACCTGGAAGGACCAGGGCCTTCTAGCCTGTGAAATATGAAAATACAAATATAAAAACGTTTACAGGCAAACACACACATACTCACAGATCTACTCTGGACCTTGTAGTTAACAAAAATATCATCTTTCCTTCTAGCTCTGATTTACTCTCTTGCGCTGGGGAGGGTGGCTCAGTGGCACCAGGGCAGCCCTGGTGAGCGGCGCGAACAGGCTCCCGCGGGCCGATTCCCTGGTCACTTGCAGTCCTCCTCCGCTTCCACCCACTGCTCTGTTGGGTTTGTGTTTTGTTTTCACCTGAGCCACCAAAATATCTTCACCTCAAGGCTAAATTCCATCCACTCTTCAAGACTTCACTCAGATTCTACCCATTTGTGCACTTTTTAATGATTTTATTCTTTATTATTGTTTTAAAAGATTTGACTCATTTATTCCTAAAGAGAGGGGAAACGAGGGAGAGAAGGAACGATCCATGTGTGAGAGAAACATGAATCCATTGCCTCTCACACGCCCCTCAACCCGGGACCTGGCCGGCAGCCCAGGCACATGTCCTGACTGGGAGTCAGTCAGCGACCTTCTGGTCTGCAGGACGACACCCAGCCCACTGAGCCACACCAGTTGGGGCTAATTTAACAATTTTAAAACAAGCACCTATTTTGTACCGACTTTGGGGATACAGAATCGAAGACGATCCCGTCCCTCCACATGGACAATTACTGAAACCCAACGAAAGCCCACTCTCTGCTCTTCCCTAAATCTGCTCCTCCCTCAGTGCTCCCCACCTCGGCAGAGGCACCAGTATGCATGGAGGTGGGCGGGCACTCTGGATTCTCATCTCTCGCAGCCCACACCCAGGCCTACTGGCCTTGCTTTTGAAACTGTACGGTGAATTCGGTTTTTCCCAAACCTGTCACTACCATCCTGCTTCAAGCCCCAGCACCTTTCACCTGGGCCACAGCAACCACTGTCCCTCCGATCTGTTTTCCAAACGTCACCCAGAGTGCTCTTTCTGCAGAACAAAGCTGAATTCCTTGCTCTGTTGAAACCCCTTTAAAAGCTTCCTGTGTTCTCACTATGAATCCCAAGTTCCTGTCTTGGCCCAGCAGCCCCTGCGCATTCTCCACCCCATCCTGCCTCCCCCTTCCTCTGCTCTCTGGGCTCGAGCCATGCTTGCCTCTATCCTGTTTTTCTTAATGTTTTATTTATTTATTTTTAAAGACGGGAAGGGAGGAAGAAAGGGAGAGAAACATCAGTGTGTGGTTGCCTCTCACATGATCCCATCTGGGGATCTGGCCAACAACCCAGGCATGTACCCTGACTGGGAATCGAACCAGCAACCTTTTGGTTCACAGGTTGGCACTCAGCCCACTGTGCCACACCAGGCAGGGCTCTATTCTTTTTCTAAAAGGAGCCATGCTTCCTTCTGCCTCAAGGCCTTTGCTAAATACCACTTCCCGACTCTTGCTGTGGGGGTCTTGTTGTCCTGCACCGTCCTCATTGCATTAGGCACTTTCTCGGCAGAGCACCTACGGTTTTGCAAATCTATTTGTATCTAAGATTTCTGTGGCTTATGTCTGTTTCCCACAGACTGAGCCTTTAAAAGGAGGGACTTTGGTTTTCCATTTGAGGCCCATCGTCCTATGCAATGCCTAGGTCATATTAAATGCTCAATAAACATTTCTGGTATATTGCTTGTAGAAAGAATGGATAATGAAGCCACATAGATTGCAGTTTGTGTAGTAGTTAGCATTCAGCCTTTGGAGTCACACAGATCCAGGTTCAAATCTAGGTTCTGCACCCTCCCTAGCCACGTGACACAGGTGAGTTGCTTGACCTCTTTGAGTCTTAAGTCTTTCGCTGTAAAAGGAGATAATCATATAAGCTACTATACAAGGCTGTTGGGGGGATTAAGTTTTAGCAATGCAGGTAAAGTGCATGTCGCATCCAAGTGCATGGTAATGCCAACAGGTGCTACTAAAGCATGGCGGGAGCTAACACGGGTGTGACTGCAGAGTGCACTGAAAATGTGCCAGAGAGGACGCTGCCAAAGGCCGTCCCTGGAAAGGAGTCTGGGACACAGATCTTTGGGAGGAGGTTGAAGAGCACCCCAGTTCTGGGCCCCAAAACGTCCCCCCAGGTCAAAGTTCAGTCCAGGTTCTGGGTGACCTTTATTTTAAAAATATTGTCATTGGTAAATCTGCATTGGAGCCATTCTTACCATTGGGGTGGGGGATGGGAAGAAAAGCAGCTCCACAGGGAGAGGGAGGTTTGGTGTGGATGAAGGTCCCTTTCTCAGGTGAGACGGCTGGGGGATGGGAGCCCCTCACAGGGCTGACGAGGACGTGTGCTCAGGGTGGAAGCAAAATGTGGGGCCTCCTGAGAAGCTGGGAGTGAAGATTGGGGGACAGAAAGAGGGCTCAGGCAGCCCCGGCTATGGGCCCTCTTACCACCAGATTACTTCTTGCCTTAGGGCCAGGTCAAACACCTTCTCTTTGCCCATTTAGCAAACATTCATCTAAGTCCCCTACTTTGGGCCAGACTAGGCTGGGAGGCAAGTATGGCCCTTGACTTCAAGAAGTTCTCAGCCCAGTAGAGGAGACAGATGAATCAAACCATAATTATCATGTCAATTTGCATTTCATTTCTGCACTGTGGCCTGGAGGATTTCTTTGGCATTCCCCCACCCGCCCCCTATTTTAGTATGTGAACAGCAGAGGAAAGAATAACAATTTCAGCACAGTGCTATGGTTACTAGACCAGCAGTACAGCTGAATGTGAGGCTGTCTGGCTGGGTGTGGGGGAGGAGGGGCTAAAGTGGGATTCCCGAAGGACCTGGTTTTGGATGCAAGGCACCAGGAAGGATGCCAGGCTCATACAACCACAGCATGGCGTACTTTCCTACCACCGACACATTCTTAGGAAAAAATTGTGTGTCAGTGGTAGCAAACCAGAAAACGCATTTAAAACCGGGAGCATCATCACCGGGAAAAATCACAGCTGACATTCTGGTGTATACCCTGCCAGAGAGTCTCTGATTTTAACGCTCATACAAATACATTAAGGAACTCTCAAAATACAAATTCTGTTTCAGTAGGTCTGGGGTTGTGACTGGGATTCTGTTTCTCAAATGTTCCCAGCTGATGTGTGTATGTATTTTGGGTTGTTTCCAACTTTTCAGTATTGTGAATGATGTTGCCGTGAGTTTTTGCGCATAGATTTAAAAATTATTTGCTTGTTTCCTGTATATAAATTCCTAAATGTGTATCACTGGGTCAAAGGTAAAGCGTATTTTGAGACTTTGGGTAGATACTGGAATTTCTCCACTAAAAAGGTAGAACCAGCATAGACCCCCACGAACACTATGACTGCCCAACCGCCCCCCCCAATACTGACACATAACTATTGTCAATTTGTTCAACAGAACCTGATCTTTTATGTCGGTGTGCACTTCTTTGATTAATGGTGAGGCTCTGTAGAAACAAAACACAACAAAAAAGAAGACAAATTTTAAAAAGGAGAGAAAAAAATAAAAAAAAATAGCAAGGCTCTGTATCTTCCAGTTTCACAAAACTTGTGTATCTTTTGTAAATTGCCGCTTTGTGTCCGTGCCCACTTTTCTACTAGGATATTTACTTTTGTTCTTGTTGATTTGAAAGAAGCTCTATTGATCAGGGATGTTACCCTTGACTTTTTACAAATGTTTGGCATGGTGTGCTTAAGTATTAAATAATACTTAAATACTTAAGTATTTAAATAAGGCTGGGGCCCTGGCTGGGTAGCTCAGCTGGTTAGAGCATTGTCCAGATAAGCCAAGGTTGAGGGTTCGATCTCCAGCCAGGGCACGTACAAGAATCAACCAATGAATGCGTAACTCATCAATCTCTCTCTCTCCCCCTCTTCTTCTCTCTAAAATCGATTAAATGATTTTTTAAAATTTACATAAGGCTGGAATTAAGCAGTGGAGAAGAGGTGGGTCAATGTCACAGAAGAGTAAGCTGAGTTTCAAGTTCCAGGCTGTTACCAGCGTGGATGCTGAGAGGCCACTCGCAGCCCCCTTGTGACACTCCGGCTGTCCTCCCGGAAACTGGGCGGCTGCACTCCTCAACAGCGTCTCCTCCCTCCCAGCAGCTTACGCGGGTCCCGAGGCTTCCTTTAGACTCCAGTGGGCTTTCCTTCACGTGACACATATTCTTCAGATATGTTATCGTTCATTTTATCAAGGAACACTGACACCTGTAACCAAAATTGAGGGAGGGGAACTTTCCAAAATGAATCTAATGTCCATTTGGAAGAACACTGGGGACCAGCACTAATTAATTGTGAAAAACTACAAAGATGATGGGGGGGACCAGCTGTGTCAGGTGATAAAACAAAACCACAAAAAGTACACGAGTCGTTCTGGCTTAGGACAGACAATGAATGAAACAGACCCGAGGCCCAGAAGTAAACTCTGCGTTTAAAACTTCAGATGTAATTTTTTTTAAGGAAGCATTACAAATCAGTGCCCAGAAGAAGGTGATCTAAACTAATTTGGGGAAGAAAACAATTTAGATATTCACATTAACCATACACTAAAATATTTTTTAAAATAAGAATTCCAAAAGAGTAAGCAATGGCAGTGGCTGGTATGGCTCAGTGGACTGAGCACTAGACTGTGAACTGAAAGGTCAGCCGTTCGGTCCCCAGTCAGGGCACGTGCCTGGGTTGCGGGCCAGGCCCCTGGATGGGGCGTGCGAGAGGCAACTGATCAATGTTTTTCTCCCTCTCTCTCCCTTCCCCTCTCTCTGAAAGTAGATTTTAAAATATGTATTTTTTAAGAGGATAGTAAGCAATGGAATCAGATTGACAAAACAGAGTGAAGGAAACCACTGCCTAAGATGTCTGAGTCAAGGATCGTTCTCCCCACAGAGGGCTGGACAAATTTAATTTCAGAGTCTTCAGGTAAAGAAATCGAAGTGCACGGTGCAGCCAACGTCAGGGGCGTTTGCTAACGGGACCCACGAGCAAGGCCTCAACAGTCGCCGTCCAGCCTTCCTCCTTCAACAGAAGGTTAATGCAGAATCCGACACGGCATCTTTAATGGTTTCTGGGGAAATCTTTGAGCACAGATGGCAAAATTAAAACTGAGAGTGAGTCTAACAGAGATTTTAAGACCTACGAGAATCAGAAACTTCGTAATCTGAAGTGAAAACACTTCACGAGGGAGCACTTCACCCAAGGAAAGGCAGAGACTAACAGGCCACCCCAGGAAAGTGGCGGCCGAGTGCAATCCAGCAGCGCAGGGCAGGGAGGAAGGATCGGGAAGACTTACTTGAAATGAATGCTCGAAAGATTTTTCATAAACATGCAATTAAAATGCTGTTTATTGATTTTCAATTTTTAGAATGAAAGACTTAATTACAGAAATAGAACAGGAAGTATTATAAACTTGACAATGTGACATAATAAAAAAAAAAGGTAGCTGGAAGGGGATGGGGAAAGCGAACTAATTTCCTCATTCTTCATAGAGGGTAATCAATAGGTACCGCCTCAGGTGCTAAATAGATGTTTAAATATATTAAAGTCATGGGGGAGCTCCAGAAGAATTAAAATACTGTATCTAACAAAATCAGAAGGCACAGGTGGGAGATCATATAATTTAATTAATCTGGCATTTTCCTGTGGAGTCACCTGGAATCAGCAGCTGAGATGCCACCCACTGAGGATACGATGCTCACCACCCGAACTAGAGGGGGACGCTCCAGGGCGTGGAACTAGAGTTGGGGAGAGATTTTGTATCCTTCAAGACTGAATTATTTTGATCTATTTTATTGTGCACATCCACTTTGTAAATAAAAAAGCTATACTGATAACCATTTTTTTAAATTATGGCACATCCCTAACAAGAGTATGCAGGGGCCTACAAAGCGAGAGACACTGACGTGGAAATTCACGGTACACTCGGATGAAAAGGACAATTTGCAGGAAGAGGTAACATGATTCTCGTATGAAAAATAAAGTTTATAGCCCTGGCTGATGTGGCTCAGTGGACTGAGTGTCAGCCTGCAAACCAGAAGGTCGCTGGTTTGATTCCCTGTCAGGGCACATGCCTGGGCCAGCTGGGGGCATGTGAGAGGCAACCACACACTAATGTTTCTCTTCCTCTCTTTCGCTCTCCCTTCCCCTCTAAAAATAAATAAAATACATATTTTATAAATAATAAAAACATTGTATAATTTTTAAAAATTTGTATTTCTAGAAATTAAAGTGCTATTAATTCTTTATTAAGTGCTATTCTTTTTTTTTTTTAAAGATTTTATAAAAGGAGGAAGAAAGAGAGGGAAACATCAATCTGTGGTTGCCTCTCATGCGCCCCCTACTGGGGGACCTGGCCCGCAACCCAGGCATGTGCCCTGACTGGGAATTTAACCAACGACCCTTTGGTTTGTTTGCAGGCCAGAGCTCAATCCGCTGAACCACACCAGACAGGGCTAAATGCTATGAATTCTTTACAGAACATATGGAAAATTATGAAGAAAGAAAGAAATGCAACTGGCCATCATCAGGTAATTCAGTTGGTCAGAGTGTCGTCCCTATAAGCCAGGGCTGCTGGTTCCATCACCTGGTCAGGACACATCCAAGTAGCAGCCAGTGAATGCATAAATAAGTGGGGCAACAAATCAATGTTTCTGTCTCTAAAATTTTAAAAAACCACCTCACCTCACAACATTTGGTCTGTTTTCTTCCAGATATTTTTTCTCAGTGCACCCGACTCCGTTTTCAGATAGAGGCGCCTACAGTGGGGAATGAGCCCTGCAGCCAGGCAGACCCAGGAGCAAGGGCAACTCCGCCACCCTCCCACTGGGAACCTCGAGCAGGGTCTCAGCTCTCACCACCAGCCTCATCCTCTAGCTGGCAGGCCAGACTGTGGGGTCTACCTTGACCCCTCTTTCTTTCCACCCACTCTGTAAAGAAATCCTTAGTTCTACTTCTAACATGTACCTAGCTACTTTTCACCAAACTTGGACATTCATTCCTTCTTTCTAAAAAAAAAGATAAATAAATATTTAGAGAGGGGGGGAGGGAGAGAAACATCAATGTGCAAGAGAAACACTGGTCATCATCTTTTGCATGTGCCCCAATTTGGGACCAAACCCACAACCCAGGCATGTGCCCTGACTGGGAATCAAACCCACAACCTTTCGCCTCACAAGACGATGCTCAATGCCACAGTGCTCAGGACTGGATTTTTCTTTCTTCTTTTAATCCTACATTTCTACTACCCAGAGGGAAGTGGTAATGTTTTGTTTTATTTCCTTCATTTAAAAATATTTTTTAATTTATTGATTTTAGGGAGAAAAGGGAGAGGGAAACATTGATTTATTGTTCCACTTATTTATGCTTTGATTGATCCTTGTATGTGCCCTGAACGGAGACTGAACCCACAGTCTTGGTGTATTGGATGCTTTAACCAACTGAACTACCCAGCCAGGGCTCACCACACCTGGACTCCGCCACAGTCCTTGGCGCCGGCCCGTTCACTCTCTGACCTCATCCCTCACTACCCTGACGCCCTCTGTTCACAGCACCACAGCTACACCAGCCGCAACACGTCAGGCCCGTTCCCTCCAGGGCAGGACCTTTGCTCCAGCTGTTCCCTCTGGCTGCAAGCTTGTTTTGAAGATGTTTAGGCAAAAATCTCTCATCACCTCCAAGTCTTCCTTCAAATCCCACCCTTTCAATGAGGCTTTCTCTGACCACCCTAATAATCAAACCCCTAATCTCCGCACCTCCACTTCTTAACAAACTCCCTATTTTTCACACGCATCATGTTTCATCTGATGGGAGTGTAAATACCACAAGGGCAGAAGTCCTTGCTCTGTGCACTGGTATGACTAGTACATAGCAAATGCTCATTAAGTACGTGTTGAATGAGTGGATGAGACCTAATTTTCTCATCTACAAAGGAGTGAAATAGGATCCACCGTGTACTTTGCTGTGATGATTACGTGTCTTTCCCTGACTGGATGCTAAATAAAATGAGTGAGAAAAGATAAGTATCATATGATTCTACTTATATGTGGAATCTAATGAACACAATAAACTAACAAACAAAACAGGAACAGAACCAAGAGGGAAGGGGCTTGGTGGAAAAAAAAAAGGTGAAGGGATTAAGCTAAAAAAAGAAAGACACAGATAACAGGTGATTATCAGAGGGAGGGAAAAGTGGGTGGGGGGAGATAAGATAGGGCAAAGCAGGGATAAATGGTGATTGAAGATCTGACTTGGGGTGGTGAAAAAAATAAAGTGAACCACTACTCACCTCATGAAACATTCAAAGGGCCAGCTTACGTCACCTCCTCCAAGGAGCCTTCCTTGACCCCGCCACAGGCTCAGGTGTTGTCTCCGTGTGCCCACAGCACCTCTGTGGCAGGTCCCTTCACCATGACTCTACCAAGTGTATGTCTGCTCCCAGTCCAGGGAGCTGATCCCATGGGGGGTGCTCTGTACAGGCACTGGTGGCTCAGTCTTCAGAGTTTGTACCCGCTCCTCTCAGAAAGTGAGCGCCATGCCAGGAGCCGGTCTTGTCACAAATACTCAAGACACACCCCTGGCTCCTTAGGAGCAGGAAGTCGCCAGCACCTACCCTTAGGTACTAACTTACAGAGCTCAGACTCTGGTTCCAGAAAGAGCTGAGACAGAGGCCTGGTTTATAAGAAATCTGATTATTCAAATTTATTACCATCAAGAAGTATGCAATGATGCTGTAGTTCTCTTAACAAATAGAAAACAGACTGTGTACAACAGTGAACTCTACAGCACTAGCATCCACAAGGTAAAAATGAATGTTTCATCCAACATTACCAACCCTGGATTGTTGATCTTGACCGAGCCTAGCTAGATCTTGGGACGTCTGCTTCACGTCCCTTGGCTAAACAGCTATGCACCCTTTCCCGCCCCCACTTACCTACCTAGATAGTGCTGCCCAGAGGAAGAGGCCCTCTCCCTGCCCCTCAGCAAGCCAAGATTATAAGGATTGATTATAGTACCATTAAAAGAATTCCAGTAGTCTTGCCACATTGGTTTACGAGGGCATCTTGAAGGAGTGGAAAAGAGCAATTCTCTTGGGCTTTGAAAATAGCTGCAAACCAGGGAGGAAGATCATCTGACCCCTTCTCTGAGTAAAGACATGTGCTACCTGGCCCACTGGCCCGGACCTGAAGGGCCTGCCGTGCCCCTGCTTGGCCCTGAGGTGTGCAGGGTGTGGCACACACCCTGACCTGTGCCAACTACCTTGGCCGCATGGCCAGACCCCCAACCTACCAACACCACACCACGCCGCCACACCAAAATGCTGGGGACAAAAGCCAGCCTCTGTGGGTCCAGAGGTCAGCTTGGCAGCTCCCCTGGGGAGCCCCGGGCAAAGGGAGCCACCTCCCCTCTCAGGGGTTTGAAGCAGAGGCCAGGAAATGACTCTTTTTTTTAATCTTTTCCTCTTTTTTTGTTTTTTTGGATTGTTTGTTGTTTTTTGTTGTTGCTTTTTTTAACCTTTGCAAACACAATGGTGATGAGAACGCCTCGCCGGGCTCCCCCAGACACGCCTGTGGTTCTGGGCTGTGACTTACACACACACTGGAATAGATGACTGGGGCTGAGTGTTTCCTATCTCTTCCCCGCCCACCACTGCCTGTGGCGCCTAAAATAAGGCTCTTAAGGAAAACAAAACTAAACTAAAAAAAAAAAAATTGTTCCCTGCATTTGGCTGAAACGGGATCTTGTCTGAAAGGCCTGGAAGATCAGTGAGACCCCCCCTGCTCAGGCTGCAGCCCCAGCTCCACATGCATGAAGAAGGCATGTTCATCCTTCAGCAGTAGAAGTTATACAAAAAAAAAAAAAAGAGATCTGAGTGAACTCAAAAAAGAAAGGAGATAATACCCCAATCCCAACAGCAGCTCGTTCTGCAGCTAGGAATTTGCAAAAGGACAAGTCAGAGGGAAGAGTCTAGGATCCCTTTGTCTACTCCACTTAATGTATAAAAGGAGGCCTTGCCCCATCCCCACCCTGTGAGAAGCATGAGAAATGCGGCAGCGGAACAGAGACTCCCAGCAAGCTCCGGGCAGGCCTGGAGGGGAGAGACGGCTGCCTGCTGGCCCACCCCTCGAGGGGGGTTTCTGGGCTCTCTGTTTGGTGTGGCAATGTTCCTGAAACGCTGTGATCCCGGTGGGCTGTGCTCTGCCAACAATGGCATCCGTGCAGAAGGGCTGGATGATGGTCGGTATGGCTCAGAAGAGCTGGGTCCCCTCCGGAGCCCCCAGGTAGGGGCGGCGAAGGAGAGGCTGCGGTAGTTACGTTGCATAGTGATCAAAGCTGCCGAGGTACTCCAGGGCCGCACGGTAGCACAGCTGGTACTGGTCCTGCCGAGAGGGGCATGGTCAGCATGGACAGGGCCAGCAGATACCCCAACACACTGCCAAGGGCACTCACACTGCAGTCGGTGTGCCATGGACTTAGCCTCTGCTGGCCAGGAGCAGGTGCTAGGTCCAGACATCTGCCCCAGGCTATGTCCAGAGAGCCCGAAAGAACCTCTGAAAGCCCATCTCACTCCCCTTCCCACTGCCCACATTCACCTACCGCTCCCCTCTGAGGACCCCTACATCCAACCCCAGGAGGAGCTGGGCACACCACTGGTGCTAGGTGCAGAGCTGCTGAAGGAGGCACACGACCCGCCCACCCTGCCCCAGAGCCCCAGGCAGAGCTGGCCACAGTCAGTGTCCGTGGTGTGTGCCCATGTGCCGGCCCACATACCTCCGTCTGCACCATGGCTGGGCGCTGGGTGCGCAGGGTCTTCACCGTCTGGAACATGTCCACCACACCCTCGTAGCGCATCCGCTCCAAGACGATGCTCAGAGTGATGAACACCCCAGTGCGGCCCACACCAGCACTGCTCGGGGACAGCATTAGGTCAGGGGTCCTGTCTACCAGGCCTGCAGGTCATCCCCGCCCACGACCCTGCCTAGCCCTCCAGCAGCAGGCCCCACCTGCAGTGCACCGTGATGGGCCCGTCCTGTCCAAACTGCTCCTTGGTCTTATGCACCTGCCCGATGAAGTCGATGAAGCCCTCCCCCGTCTTGGGCACGCCCTGCTCTGGCCAGTCTGTGAACTGGAACTGCCGGATTGTCCTCGACTGCCCGTCCTGGGAGAGACAGGAAACCAGGCTGGTGCCTCAGGCTGCAGCCCCACAAGGCCAGGAGAGTAGGACAATGACACAAGGAGGCACCCTGGGAGTTGGCCCCCAGCCTCTTCTCACTGGAGCCTCAGACTCCTGCAGCTGGAGCTGGGGCACCAGGCAGGCAGCCCCTGCCCCACACGTGCTCAGGCAGTTACAGACATGCTGTTTTGCAAATACACACACTCCCCCTGTCCAAACTCACCCGGGCGTCTGTGACCTTGAACTCACGCAGAATATACTGTGGCATATTGTACTCGGCCATTGGGTCAACGACAAAGTACTGGTAGCGAGCAGAGCGCTCCGCTGGCCAGTACTGGTGGCATTTCTCCTGTGGACAAAGGGCCAGGCCCCCATGATCAGGTGGGGAGGAAAGGGAGAGGGGCGTTTCTAGGCAGCAGAGGATTCCGGGACAGTACCCCTCAGGTGGTGATAATGGGGGGGGTGGGCAGAGGCTATGCTGATGGAGGCTGGGTTATGAAAGGAAAGAAGAGAAAGGCAGAGGCCGGTGTACTGCCAGGTGTAAGGGGCGCCCTGGGTGGGGGTGGGCTCACCCTGCCCATCTCCCGAAGCCTGGTCAGCATGACGATGATGGTGGAGTTGTGCTCCCAGAGCATGCGCCAGAAGTCCTCGGTGCTCTCTGCCAGAGGCCCTTGTGTGGCTATGTAGGCCTTTTGCTGTCTGGGGTGGACATAAACTGGACATGCTGGAGGTGCTGTGCTCCCAGGGTCTCCCCAAGACTGCCTTGTCCCTTGGGGTCCCACCCAGGTCACCCTCCCCAGGAAGTCTGGGCAGGCCCTACTCTGTTGTGCCCCCAGCCAGCCAGCCACAGGCCTAGGTACCCACAGGGTACGGTGGGCAGACGCAAGCATGCTGACCTGTAGCCGTCCAGGAAGCTGGCGTTGATGTAGTCGGAGCCCTCCACACCCCGGATGGGCTGCAGACACACTCGGGTCAACTCGTAGGGCATGATGTTCACCAGGCGGTTCTTGAACTTGTTGCAGGGCAGGTTGGCGCTGATGAAGCGGGACGTGTGGGCCTTGGAGCTGGCCAGCAGCTAGGGAGAGGGAGGGACCGATTGGGCCTGGCTTCCTGGGGTCTCATCCCCACCACTTGTCCAGGCCCACCCCTCGGCCCACCTTGAACTCGAGCTCCATGGCAGTCACACTCTCCCCGGGAGGCACTTGGCCCAGCTTCTGGATGTGGGCGTAGAGGTTGCGGGCAGGCACCTCTGTGTGTCCACACGTGGCGGCCTCCAGCAGCGCCTCGTGGATGAACACGTACTGGTCCTCCGTCTGCACCATGTAGTTGCGCTGGGACCGCATGCACGTCACGTGGCCGTAGATGTCCACCGTCTTCTCGTGCTTCATGCGCTCCAGCATGGCGTCGATCACGATGAAGCAGCCCGTGCGGCCCACGCCCGCGCTGCAGGACACGGCTCAGCGTGGGGCGGGGGTCCACCCCCCTCCCGCCCCACCCTTGTGGCGGCACTGTACCCCCTCACCTGCAGTGGACCACCATAGGCCCCGCATCTAGTGGGTTGCAGGCCTTGACCCGCCGCAGGAAGGCCAGGATGGGGGTCGGGTACTCGGGGACTCCGTGGTCTGGCCAGGCCATGAACTGGAACTGACGGAGCTCCCGCTTCTCACTGGAGCCGCTCTGGAGAGAACGGTGGGGAGAGATGTGTGACTGGGAGACTCTGCGTGCCACAGGCTCAGGGCGGAGCAACCCGGAGCTGGCCACGGCAGCACACTCCCACACTGCCGAGTCCCTAACCTCTGACCCCAGTTCCCGCCTGCCCATGCCCAGCACGCCACAGTCAGACTGCTGTCCTCACGGGGCGTGTGCGGGGGCCAGGCACCGCAGGCCATACCTTGTGGAGTGCAAAGGTGCGCACAGTGTACGTGGCCAGCTCCACTGTGTCCAGCAGAGTCACCTGAACGAGGCCGTAGGTTTCAGTGCCACGGACTGGCCAGTACTGATCACACTTCACCTGCAAAGTGACAAGCAGGGCAGAGTGCAAGGATGTCTGGCAGTGCCCAAAGGTTTGGAGGGACAGGGGGCCCAGGGCAGAGGCAGGGAGGGCGGTCTGGCCCACTAGGTTCCAAGATGCCCCCAACTCTCAGCTCCCCTCTGCCACCCCCTCACCAAACCACGTCAGGTGCTCACACTACATCGCCACCTCGGCCCTGGCTGGGGGGCCTGGGGGGGCTCAGGGCCGTAATTGAAATTTATTTATTCATGACCAGATCGCACCAGGCACATTTGCTGCCAAATTTACCCATAACGTTTAAGTGCCATTTTCAAGCTCTGTAAATTTTACGTTCCAGTCAACACTTTGCAGCGCAAAAGCAGATAACAGCAGTTCTCTCCACTAATTAACTGAGGAGCTGCGTTAGTGCCCCGGGAACACGCCGGCATCTGGGGAACACGTCAACATTCCGGGAACATGCCAGCAACCGGGAACACATCAACGTTCCCAGAAAACGCGGCATCTGGTGCAACATATTAACATCCTAGGAACCCACTCATGTCTGGGGACTATGAGCATAACACCCCAGGAAAACAGCACTTGGCGAGTCCCTTGCGGAACTTCTTTCCACAGGGACAGCGCGAGGTGCCCGGACTCGTGTGGTGGTCGAGGCTTCACCACCCCACCTCCTGGCAGAGCCCTGCACCGTCTCACCCGGGACTTCTCCTCCAGCCGCGTCATCATGACCACGGTGGCTGTGCGCTGCTCCCACACCATCCGCCAGAAGTCGCCCATGGTTTCGGGCAGTGGGCCCTGCGTGGCGATGTAGGCGTTCTGCTTGCGGTAGCCGTCGATGTAGTTGGCGTTGATGTAGTCACTGCCTGGGACACCTATGGATGGGAAGGGACATGGGAGAGCGTTACTCCAAGGCCCCCCTCCCCACCCACCACACCTCGGTGCACCCCCAGGACTTGAGGGCCTCTTCTGCAGGGTGTACTGTGACCCCAGCCAGCAAGGAGGAGAGCAGGGGATGGGAGGGGGCCCGCCCTTGGCTCACCATCGATGGAGGTAAGGATGACACGAGAGTGGTCGTAGGCAATGACATTTGCGTAGCGGTTCTTGGGCTTGTTTACCTCCAGGTTTGAATTCTCCCACGTGAACTGCTGTCCAGGGTCAATGGACTACAGAGAATGGAGGAGGCAGGTGGAGAGGGTGAACACGGAGGTCTGCCTCCTGCCCCCGAGGGGGTCCTAGCCTTCCAGGTGGCACCCACATCCTATCTTCGCTCCTAGGACACGGCCTTCCCCTCTAGTCCAAGGCTCCCATGAGGAGTGAGCTCTGGTTCCCCCAGCCATGAAGTTCAGGGGCTGCCACACGACTTATGGCTACGGTATCTAACCCCCTTGGCTGTAGTGATTGGGAGTGAGCTGAGTGCAGGGGGAAGTCCCTCGGGCCCTGCACTCAAGTAATGAAATGAGCACAGAACCAGAGAAAGCAACGGCAGCCCTCTATGCTGTGCCTGCCGCTGCCTAGGGCCCTGGACACCCATGCGCGGCCTTGTCTGGTTCTCCTCCTACCTCTCTGGCTGGTTCTCCTTGGACTCCTCCCCTCCCACCCGTTCTGCAGGCAGGGCACAGTGCTCTTCCAGGGTTCATTCCCCAGCCCTCTTCGACCTCTACAACCCCTCCTGGGTGACCTCATCCTGTCGCAGGATCTTACATCCGTGTGCTGGAGCTGCCCATAACTCAGCCTGCAGCCTCCAGTCCAAACAGCCAGCAGCCTCTTTACACGATAAACAATCCTTACACAATGTAGATCTAATGGCCAATTTCCTGCTTAGTGACTTCCATGGCTCCTCATTGCCGCACCTCAGATGATAATAATAACAGCTCAATCTTCGCGAGAACTTACGGCATGCTTGGCACTGCTCTGAGCACTTTGCACGGATTCCCTCATCTAAACTTCCTATGAAGCAGGCTCTATTATTATCTTCCCTTTACAGATGGATTCAGTCCAGTTCTCAGCACAGCACACGGTGTCCTCCATGTTCTGGCACCAGCCCACCGCTCTCCTCAGGACAGCCCGCACTGCTCCGTGAGTCCGCCCAGCACGCCCGCCCCTCAGCCCACCTTCTCTGCACCCCTGTCACATTCACTATTGAGCCATGTTGTTCTACTCCACGTTGATTATCTGTCTGCACTCACTTCACCACAAACTGAGCTCCCTGAGGCCATCTGTCTCCTTATCCCCACCACAGAGACGGCACATGGCAGGTGCTGGACAATGAGTGATGAGTGACTGACTGACCATTAAAGGTAACAGAACTATGGGATCCTAGCTGAGGGAAAGCCCATGGCAGGCCAGGGTAGCCAGAGAAGACTTCCTGGAGGAGGAGGGTCTTATAAGGAAAGCCCGGACTGAAGGACAAAAGTGGGCAGAAGGTGGACGGGGGAACCCTGGGCCTGGGCAGGCAGCACAGAGCCCCACCGGAAGGGAGGGCAGGCGTGGGACATGGCACTTAGTGTGCACGGGCTGAAGACCACGGAAGGCCTTCCTGGTCAGCTGACAAACTGAGGGCAGGGAGCCCAACTCCCTGGAGTTTTTACACTCAAAGCGGAGCCTTACGCAAAGCAGGGCCCGGGGGGTGCTCTGTGGGTAGAGGCGGCACTCTTTCCTCGTGGCAGACACGTTCACCAACCTGCCCGCCAATCTCAATGTCCTCTGCAGAAACCCGTCCCACAGCCCTTGGAACCTGCCTGCCCACAGTCAGGTTCCTAGGAAGGGGAGCCTCGGTGCCCTGGATATCACACACACGGCCTGGACATCTGACCAGACAGGAGCAAACTGCCAGGCTGGGCTGAGCCAGCCTTTCCCCCATCACTGATCGAGGGTTAATCCCGTGTGAGGTCTAGGCCCGAAGCAGGGGGAACAGCGGGACCAAGCCACAACGACAGCTCCTTCTGTGCTCCTCAGAGGAGGCAGGGCTCTCCTTGTTACCACCTTCACTGGCAAAGTGCCTCCCAGCTGAGCAACTTGGAAGCCCTCAGACCCCACACCCAGGGAACAGTGCTCTGAGTCCCCAGCAGAGAGGAGTCGAGGTCAGAGTGAAGAGAGTGTGAGGAGGGCCCTGCACGGGAGGGTTCGTGCAGCCTGAGCTGAGTCCCGCAACTCCCCGTGCAGCTCTGACAGCATGTGAGCACTTGCCGGTGCAGGGCGCAGGCGGGGCTTGGTGTCAGGCAGGCCTGGGTGCGAATCCTACCTCTGCTACTCATCAGCTGTTTGACCCTGGGCATGCCACCTCCCCTCTCTGAGCCTCGGCTTCCTCATCTCTAAGACAGAATAATCCCAATACCCACTGCACAGGGTTGTGGAAAGGACTGAATGCAATGATGTATGCAAAGTGCTTAACCTGGTGCTGGCTCACAGAGAGCTCTTGATAAACGCCAGCCATTGTTATTGACACGTGTGTGAATGTGTGTGTGCACGTGACCCACTGCCTGCCTTGGTGAGCACCTGGGCAGGTGTCTGAGTGTCCAGGCCCAAGGTACTGGGAGGGCCTCAGCCAGGCTCAGCACCTGAGTGGCTGAGTACCCAACTTGCCACTGCTGACCCCTCCAATGTGCGCTCTGGGGAAGCCCTCGACCCACAGCTGGGACTTGACAGAACAGATGCTGGCATGGGGTAGGCTTGGGCCACGCACCTGGCCGGAGGTGGGGACGTCTTACCTCATACTCCTGGGAGAACTTGAGGCCATCGTTAGCTTTGAGGCGCTCAATGTTGTCCGCTAGGTCAGTGATGGGGATGGGCGGGTGGTCTCGCATACCTGGGGGCACACACAGGGTAAGTTAGCATGAAGCCTGAGGTGAGGTGGTGGAGACAGCCCCGACGCATGTATGTGCACATATGAACATGTGTGACCATGGAGCATGTGGCACTGGTGGCATGGACACAGCGGCACATGCGGCGCAGCAGGGATGGCGGAGCACACAGCGGCTGGAGAGGGGAGAGGACAGGGAGGGGTGTGAGCATGTCGCTGGGACTCGGCACCGAGTGGGGGCACCAGGGCCCCACCTGGGGGGCTTCATTCCTCCCAGTCTGGGCTGGAGCCCAGGTTGGGGGCAGCTGCAAGGAGGGGCTGTGGGCTTCCTCAGCCTGCACCCCCACCCCAGGGGGTCTGCCTGTGGACAGCCCTCCTGCCCCTCACTGGCGCCAGTCACCGTGGGAGACTCCATGACATCACTGGATGGAGTGAACACGAAGTACAGAGACGTGGAAGAGTGATGGAGAAGGACTTGGAGACAGAAGCAGAGGTGAGGGGGGAGACGTGGAGGCAGAAGAGACACCCAGAAAAGTGTCAGACTGAGGCTGGAGGCCAGAGAGGCGGAGAGACTGGACCAGGCCAGTGAAAGGGAGAACAAAGCTGGAGGAAGCAAGGAGGAGAGGAGGAGGACGGAGAAGGGAAAAGATGGGGAGCAGGAAGGGGGAAGGAAGAGAGGAAAGGAGAAGAAATCAAAGGAGAAGGGTGGTGATGGGGGCGAGAAGAAGTGGAGGAAACAGACAGAAGCCAGAGCAGACCCCAGACATGGGAACTTGGAAAACTAACTTGAGATATTCGGGCAACTGGGGACACTGGAACCTGCAGGGGAAAACAACAAAACAAAACAGAACAAAACAAATAGCAGGGCAAGAGAAGAAATCCCATTAACCTTCTCTGGTTGCATCAGAGTGGAACACAAGGGGGGTGGGGGTGGGGGGTGGGCGGGCGCAAGGTGGGGCAGGGGCTGAGAGGGCTTGGGAGGGGCCCGCAGGAGGAGGGAGGGGCAGGGGGCAGCGAGCCAAATCCCAACACAGGCCTCCTCCTGCTCCCAGAGGGGCACAGACCACTTTCCCACCCAGAGCTGGGCGCTCCCAACTCCCAGGGGCCTGGGAGGCCTCTTTTTATAACTATATTCTTGCTCCAAACCAACCCTCGTCCCCTGAGGTACCAAAATTAGACCTTAGCTATTTTCAGACGATTTGGCAAAAGCTAACTATGCTTTTGTACAGAGAAATGAGGCACATGTGGCAAGAAACGAAAGGGTCAGTCTGCCCGAGGACACGCAGACGGTGACGGATCACTCCTGCAGCTTTTCTGCGCAGTTGAAAAATTTTCAGAATAAAAATAAGAGGAAAAAAAACGCAGAGACCCTGAGCCATGGAGAGTGCCGCCGTCCCCACTGTCCCTGTTTTTACTGTATTTTTTTCTCCATCACCATTGATCCCTCTGATAACCCCTCCCCCCATGTCCCTTGTTCTTCTAGTGTCCCTGGTTCACTCACCCCTGCCTGTGTCCACAGGGGCACCTCTCCCAGCCAGCAGCCTTAGTTCCTTGATCTCCAGATTTCTGGTGACACTCACCATGCCCCTCCCCACTGCCTGACCTGGGCTCCAGTCCTTCTGGCCCCTGGGCCCTGCACTTGGCTTCAAACACCACTGTGGACCTCCTTTTCTTTCCTCCTCCTTCCCTCTGGCTCCTGCAGTCACAGGAGTCAGGATCTGTCCCCTGGGCACTTGGGCTTCTCAGCAATCCTCCCGGGCATGGCATGCACATACCCAGGCCAAAACCGATCTCATGACCCTGCTCTGACCCCTTCCCTCTCATCCTGGAGAAAACAGGCCCAGCGCCAAGAACTCCAGCAATGTGTCCCCTTACACCACCTCATCTGCATCCCGTTACCTCCTGGTCCAGAGCTCAAAGGCACCCCCAACACGCCTTTCCCAGGCTAACTCATACCCCACACCCAGTGCTTGAATCCCGAGTCTCAGATGCTCACTCAAATGACCGGTGTCCATAAACAATGCCATGTGGGAAAGAAGAAAAGTCCTTTTTGGATCTCATACCCCTCTCCTCCCTTGCCCTGTTCCTGCCCCTCCTGTCCATCGCACTTGGCCTCTGAAAGGGTTTCTCCCCTTGTTCCTTCCCTGTTCACTGCTCCTCAAGGCGCTGAAACGATTCTGCCCTCGGGACTTGGCTGCGATGCTCCCTCCAAGGCACCTACTGCCGAAGCCGATGGTCCCCCCACCCCCGGGTCTCCAGCCACTACACATCACCAAGTCCTCTCTGGCACAGCCCTCCCTGCCCCGGCTTCCGGGACACTGCAACCCCCTTGGCTCCTCTTCATCCACCCTTCCTCAGTGTTTCCCCTCCTTCCCTGGCTGTTCTCCCCAGCCCTCTCTTCTCCTGGGCTGCCCATCCACTCTACTTTGACCATTGCATGCTCCTTGGCACCTCCCACGCCTGTGGTTCTGGCCAGAATGTCAGGGCCAAGGTGCAGACTGTCCAGAACCCTGCTCCTACCCCATTACAGGCCTGCAGTGAGGAGCCATCCTTCATGGCCCCCAGCTTCACCCCATGTGCAGTCAGCCCAAGCCCTGCTGTGCTGTCTCCTTCATGCTTCTCCGAGCCTGCCTTCCCCTCAGCCCCACTGCCACCTTCGAAAGTCCAGGCCTCAGCACCTTCCACTTATTTGGTGGCCTTCTAAACAGCCCCCTTCCCCAACTTCTCCCCCTTCAATCTGTCTTCCATGCAGCAGACAGAAATATTTTTAAATCACAATTCTGACCTTGGTGCTCCCCTGGTGAGCCTCCCTGGTCCCCTCAAGGGGAAGCCCAAACCCCTGAGCCTGCTGCTCAGGTTCCTCTGTGACTGGACCTCCACCTAACTCTGCAGCCTCACCTCTGGGCTCTCAACATCCCCAGCCCCAGCGCGGCAGAACACTCAGTGCCTCTGAGCTGCGCCTGTGCGTGTTAGTTCCACCGACGAGAGCGTCCTCCCACCCCCCTTGCTTGATTAATGCCCATATGGCTTGGCATCTCCTCTCAGAGGAGGTTTCTTGGCCCTCCAGGGCCCCAGCATCCTGGAGCTTTGGTTCCTCACAGATACCCGGGTTGCAGCAGCCTGCCAGGCCTGCCTGGTCCTCTCTCTCTCGTGTGCCCTCAGAACTCAGTCACCATGTCGTAAGGGAGCCCAGGCCACAGGAAGAGGCTTCGCGTGGCTGTGACAGCTGACAACTCCAGGTGGGCATGGAGCTGATTCTAGCATCAACCACCAGACATGTGAACGAATGCGTCTTCAGAATTTAGGGATCAGCAAACTTTGCTATGAAAGGCCAGACAATAAATATTTTTGGCTTTGTGGACATAGTGTATTTACCACATCTACTTAGTTCTGCCTTTGCAGTGGGAAAGTAGCCATGGACAATGCATAAATGAATGAGCACAGTTGTGTTCCAATAAAACTATCGGCAAAAACAGGTGACTGGCCACAGGCCATTGTCTGCTGACCCCGGCTTTAAATGATTCCAGCTCCCAGACTTCAAGTCTTCCAGCGGAGGGCCCAGACACCCTAGAACAGAGACAAGCTGTGCAGGCCACCGTGCTCCTGTCTGCCTTCCTGACTCACAAAATCTGTGAGGGATGATACATAATTACTGTTGTTTTCAGCCAGTAAGTTTTAGGGTGATTTGGCATGCAGGAATAATGAGCTCCTACACACACAAGCCCGTGTGCATGTTAGTGCACTCCTTTGCACCAGCGTCGTGTGTCTGTGTCACGGGCACCCAACAAAACCCCGCCGTGTGCACAAGATCAAGGATGACGGATGGACGAGACGTGGCTCCTGGCTCCCCAGAGCTTGGACCGTCATTGACGCACTTCCAGCCCAGGGTGGGAGGTGTTGTGACAGAGGAAGCAGAGAGGTTCTGGGAGCTGAAGGGAGCCTGCCCCAGGCCTGTGTGCGGTCTGGGAGGTATCACCCAGGGAGAGGTCTGAGCCATGTCTGCTGGGCACACGGAGGGAATGGCACTTTGGGTGGAAGGAACAACCAGAGAGTCTGGTGAGAGCGACTGGGAAAGGACAAGCAGACACCAGGCCCTGTGCAGGCCCCCCATGCTCTCACGGGAAAGCTGGGGCCAGCCTCCAGGATGGGTCCCATACGTGTCTGATGTGGCACTTTCCACCAGCACAATCCTCTTTTACGTGAAGGGGCCAGAGCGCCAGTGCATGGCGGGGAGGTGGGCTGTGTGAGGGTCCTCGGCCTACGTTTGGACAGACCAAAGACAAGGCAGGGCCTAAGCAGCCTGGCCTCCCCTGACGAGCTGCTGGGCCCTGGAGGACCGGTCCAGCTATTGGATCTGGGGCTCCTCAGTCACTGCAATCAAGTGGCTGATGCAGGGAGAAGGGCAAAGAGGAGCAGGATTAGGGCGTGAGGCCAGGGTCCCTCGGCAGAGACCCCAGGGACCTGCAGGCACAAGCTGGGGCAGGCAGGCTAGAGGAGCTGCCCTACCTGGGGTCTGGTAGTTGAGTCTCCGCATCTCCACAGGGTCGGAGGAGTGGGCCAGCAAAGAGTCCTTCAGCCCAATTGATTGCTCGTCCTTGGAGGACGGGGAGTGGGTCCTTTTCCTGAAGAGGCAGAAGGGCATTCGGTAAGAACCCGGGGTCCAGGCAGAGGGCAGAGATGCATGGTGTGGTGTCCACGGCTCTGTACCCCACCCCAGCCCCAGCCCCTCCTAGGGTCTCTGAGCGCAGGGGAGCCAGGGGCAGAGCAGCCTCAACATGGAGAACACTGGGTGGGGGTGGGGAGAGGACAGAGAGAGGTACAGCAAGGGAGAAGGGGTGGTGGAAGCTGGTGGCTCCTTCTGACAGAGGACAGGTCACTGCTGGGCAGTGGCTGCTGGCCCCAAGGCAGTCATAGCTGAGACAGGAGCCACCAGGAATAAACATGCAAATGACACATAAGATACGCAAACATCACAGGGCGCCAGGCCCCAGCTGACTCTTAGTATTAGGATAGATGCCCAGGGCAGCAGGGACAGGACAAGGAGAGCATCACCCTAGCCAGGCAGTCCTCCCTCGATGGCCTCAGCTCCCCTGAATACAAGGACAGGGTCAGAGACAGACGATGGCTCCAACTGCTGACAAGCACCCAGGGGCTGCCGCTGCTCAGCAGAAATGGGTACGCGGGGTGGGGTGGGGGATGCTTGGGAGAGAAGACCTTGTGTGAGTTTGCACAAGTGCGCAGCGCACACACTTCCCCACTGCCCTACAGGCAGCGCTCTCTGCACACGTGCAAGACTCTGTCTCCTGTAGCACTTAGGTGACACAGAACAGGGAGCCCGGTGAAGGCTCCGGGGTGCTCAGAGCCAGTCTGCGCACACAGGGGGTGCATCGGAAGTCTGTGCTATGCCTGTGCCCTGGAGAAAGGGCATTCCTTGTGCAGGGAGCTAGTGGAGAGAGGGTCAGAGCCTACCCCAGGGCCTGCTGAGCTGATTGGTCAGCCACAGGCCAGGAAGCTTCTGGTCAAAGCACTGCCCCTCCCTGCTGGGCCCGCAATGTACAGAGGGATAAGAAGTGATGGGGGAGGCGTGTGAAGAGAGAAGGAATGACTCCTACCTTTCTTGTTTACTAGGTCCCGAAAGATAGGCAAGGACAGAAGAGAGAACGGTCACTGTTTCTGCCAAGAACTCAGGGCCTCTCACGACATGGGGGACACTGTGGCACCTACTTGGCACGCACAGGGAGGGGGCTGCCTCTCCTGACGGACACCAAGACCCAGACGGGAGTGGAAAGGAGGATAAGTGGGTAAGGGGAACAACCTCAGGTCCCCACCCACAGGTGTCCGTGCCCTGGACCAAGACAGCCCCTTCTTCCTATTCACCCTGGAAGGAAGGAGCCGGCTCCTTAGGAAGGAGGCAGTGGGTCCAGGTGAGTGATAAGGGACCAGGGAGAGATGGAGCACAGAGCACAGGACCGCACACGTGAAGACATGTTCAGACACACAGCCCAACACGCATTCACTGACAAGCATTCGCCCATACGTCTTGTGGGTTTAGTCTCGTGCTGGGCGCTGGAAATGCCGGCCCAGTGACATGCCCAATGAGGCGGGGACAGATGGGGACAGTATGGGGAAAAGGTGGGGGCCCAGAAGAGCCTCGCAGGCCTGGAGGGGAGCCCTGAAGGATGAGATGGCAGTTGCCAGGTGGGCAGGAGCAGGACAGCTGCAGAACGGAGGGGACACAGTTTGAACCGGCAGGGCAGCTGCATGAGTTCAGTGTGACAATGTCAGGGTGGTAGCAGGGACCAGACTACAGAGGTGTTTGATTGCCAGGTGACAGAGGTCAGGGTTGATCATGGGAGCCACTAAAAAGACTCAAACTGAAGTGACACAATGAAGTCTTTGGTAATACCTTTCAGGCTGTGAGGTTAATGGGCAGAAACGAGACTCCGAGAGCAGGGGCTGCAACTACCCGAGAGAGAGAGAGAGAGGACTGAGGTGTGCTGTGTGCCGGGTCCCCGGCTGCCTGCTCGTGCATTACCTCGTGGGGAGCCCACCGGGACAGGAGGAAGAGCAAACCCATAGGCATTCAGGAGAGGACTCGCAGCAGGCAGTGGAGCCAGAGGAAGAGGAGGGTGGAGGGCGACACCCAGGTGTGACTGGTAATTGGAGGGATGGGAGGAGGGTTTGGGAGAAGGTTCAAGAAGCACTGAGTACAGGACAGCTGAGAACGCCGTGGTCACACGGCAAGCACTCGACCAATGCCCACCAAGCAAACATCTGTGGGCATGTGGGCCTGGCCTCCCGAGGCCCGAGCAGGAGCGCCGGGCTGAGGAGTCATCTCAGAGAGGCAGCACAGGAAGTGCTGAAGGTAGGAGACTGGGAGAGGGCACTGTCTCGAAGCTGAGAGACAAACACACTCACATCCACCAAAACAGACCAACAGACAGACATGCCCATGGATGCACGTGAGCCAGCCCTCTGTGAGGCCGAAGCTTCTTATCACACCCACGCAACACACCCATGTGCACGCACACCACTTCTGCTCTTCCTGGCTCCCCAGTGAGCCCAGGCCAGGGTGCAGGCCAGAGTGGTTGCTCTGGGCCTGGATGCAGCACACCCAGGCAGGGCCTGAGAGACCAGGGGCAGGTGGCTGTCCCCTGGAGTCCTGAGCTCGGCGCTCACCTCTTGAACAGGAGGATGGCGATGACAATGAGGATGATGAGGATGACCGCCAGGACAGGGCCTGTCACCCACAGCATCTCAGGCTCCTCCTGCTGTTGCGCTGGTACCACCTGGACCACAATCTCATCGGAGTAGGGGCTGGCGGCATAGCGCTTCTGTGGCTGAGGAACAGCACAGCTGGTGAGCTCCACGTGAGATCTCCCACCCTGTGCCCACCCAACCCAGAGAACGGACTCAGGGGCTGGGCTATGCTGGCCGGGTGGGACTCGTCTCCCCTACCCAACGGCCCGGTCGGCTCAGTGAGTCCCTAGGACAGCTTATGTCTGACTTTCTCGTTCCCAGAGGCTGGTGTCTTGAGATCCCTTGTGCAGATCTGGGGTCTCTGGGGCTGCCCCAGGCCTGGGATCTCAGGGTGTTGGAGCCTGGCATGGGGTCTTGGGGTGCTGAGGGCCCAGGGGCTCAGGCAGACCTGGTCTGCAGATTCCTTCAGGGAGGCGAGCACGAAGCACTGGTAGCTCAGGTCCGGGGACAAGGGTCGGTTGTAGAAGCCCCGGTAGCTCTTCTTGTCCCCCAGGGTGAAGGTTTCAGGGAGTATGTCCACCTGAGCAGCCACATAAGGCTTCAGCCGCTCTGTCTGCCGCCGGCGGCGGCGCTGCTCCCTGCCGCCCTGCTCGATGGCCTCCAGGAGCTGACAGAGCAGAGCGCAGAGTCACACTGGGTCTTGGAACACGTGTCCCTGGGCTGAGACCAGGGCTCACCTTCTGTGTAAGGTGAGGGCCCGAGCCCAGCCCTGCCTGCTTTCCTCGCAGAGAAATGCCGGACACCAGACGGCAACGCCACTCCTTCCCACCAACCTGGTGAGATGATGCCCTCTGGTAACCTGCCTCTCTGCCTAACCAGAATGGACCAGTTCCACACCACTCAGAAGATGGGGACTCCAAACATCCTGGGGGCTCCTCGCTAGTCCCACTGAGGCCTTCAAACCTTCAGGAGCCTCTAAAGCCTACAGAACTCGAGGTTTTCCAGACCCTCAGAGATGTCTGTATTTTTTCCCACCCTAGGGAGTCCCCCATAAGCCAGTTCTCTGAAACTCCTGGGGGCCACCTCAGAGTCCTTCTCCCCTAGGAGTTGCCTGGTTGCCAAAAGAGGTGGCCAGAGTGATTCCAATTTGGGGGAGCCCTGGGGGCTACAGCCAGCCACTGCCACAGGGCTGTCATAAGTGCTGCCCTGACCCATCCCTGCACCTCGTCCAGCTCCAGCTCCTCGGGCGTGCTCCACCGCGACGTCAGCATGCTCCCACCCACACGGTCGACGGGCACCACCATGATGTAGAACCATCTGCGTGGGCAGAGCAGGGAACAGGACTGTCACTGCCTGTGCTCATGTCGCTAGCCCTACCCTACTCCCCACAGCCTCGCCTGCACACCTGACGAGAGAGGGGTCCTGCACGTGGGGCATGGAAAGGGTGAAGCGGCCGTCCTCCATGTAGGCAGAGGCAGGCAGCGGCTTGTGGGGCAGGAGGTCGGGGGCCGTGCGGATGGACACCAGGTGCTGCAGGCCCCCGGCGCTGCTGCCCCGGTTCATCAGCACGAATGAGTACTGTGTGTCCGGCTGCAGGTCTGCGATCAGTTTCCGCATCGAGTGCCCGTCCACCTCCACACTCTGCCCGTTGTACAGGATCTGCGGGGAGAGGGGCCCCATTGTGAGCCTGCAGGGCAGAGCTCACGCATGCACACCCGACCAGGATCCCGTGTCACAAATGCACACAAGGGGACGTGGCTGAGGCAGTCCTGCGCTGGGGCTGGGTTGGCCATGGCCACCACCCACCTTGAAGGGTACAGCCGACTTGTAGGAGTCGGGAACCTCCCAGCTGAGTAGCACAGACGTCTTCATTGCAGCCGCCACATGGAAGTTTTTGGCAAACACTGCGGAACATAAGGAGGAAGTCAGTGCTGGTTGTGTGGGTGGGTGAGCAGGACTGAGAGGCTCCCCACTAGGAAGATACGGACACTTGTTGAGGTGCCAGGGTTAGGAGTGGATGCAGAGAACCAGGCACCCCACTCCCAGCTGGCTTCCAATCACACAATTCAGCTCCCAGCCCCAGCTCTTCCACACAGTGAGGACCCAGCCAGCAGATGCCAGAGCACCCATGCCCTCCACAAGTGCTTGCTTTAAAGCTGGGGGCTCACAGGCACCTGGGCAGAGTGGCCACAGGTGAGTGGACCCGGTCGTGAGAAGCACGTGGCCGAGCACCAGAGCAGTGAGTGGAGCACGTTCATTAAGAAGCTGGTAGGTCACGGCCCCGAGAGATCAGTGTCACGTACCCAAGAATGGTGATACAGTCAAAAAAGCTCAGTGGGTCAAGGTCACAAGAGATTGGAAAGTCACACAGCAGAGGTCAGTAGGTCAAGACAGCAGAGGTCGGGGGGTCACACACCAAGAATGTGGCGCCCGTTCGCTAGAGGTTAGTGGTCATGGTCATGAGCGACCGGAGGGTCACAGAGCAGAGGCTGGTGGATCAGTCGCCAGAAGTCAGTGGGAGCAGCAGAGTTCCCCGGGCGCAGCTCTGTGGCCGCGGCACACACCTTGATCCATGGGCATGGTCCGGGACTGGATGCTGGGGCTGAGCGGGCCAGCGCCTTTGCTGGTCCACGCGCGGACCTTGATGTCGTAAGTGGTGTCCGGCTTGAGGCCGGAGAGAGTGAGGCGGGTGCCGGCAGTGGTGTCCCGCAGCTCCTGCTGGCTGTTGATGTCGCGGTAGACCACGGTGTAGTTGGTGATGCGCCCGTTGCGTTCCGCCAGCACCGGGGGGTCCCAGGTCAGTTCCGTGGTGGAGGTTGTCAGCCCCACCACGTTCAGGTTTTGTGGGAAGCCGCTGGGCACTCCCTCGGGGGTCGTGACCTCCTTCTTGAACTCCTCACCTAGGCCGGCCCGGTTCTTGGCAGCAAGCCGGAAGACATAGGTGGCCCCCTTGTGCAGGCCAGTGACTGTAAAGTGTTGGTCATCCTTGCCAAAATCTATGGTGTTGGGCCTCGCCTCATCGGCCCGCTGGTACTGCAGCCGGTAGCCCAGCAGCTCGCCCGGCAGCTCCTTGGGGGGGTGCCACTGGAGCAGCGCGGTGTTCATGGCGGTGGCGCTGACCATCATGGTGGGCCGGCCTGGGACTGAACAACCACGCACTGGGCTCTGGCACGGCCCTCCTTCCCGCCCCCCCAGCTCCATCTGCACCCCTCGCTCACCTGCCCCCGTCGTCGTGACGATCTTGGGCTTGCTCCGGGCACCGTCTCCTTTGGTGGTGTAGGCGGCAACGGTGACGGAGTAGGTGGTCTCCGGGGTCAGGCCACTGATGGTGGTTTCCTAAGGAAGAGGGAGGAGCCTGTTCCTACCACGGGACGGCAAGGAGAGGCCGGACTGGGCCACCACCTCAGGGGCCTAGCCAGTGGGGCGTCCCCAGGGCCAGAGGTCAGGCAGGCAAGACATGTGCCCAGGAAGACCCCGCTGGCTCCCGGAGCCGCAGGCCTGGGGCAGACAGCTCGTCCTTCCTTTCAGACAAGAACAAAAGGCCACACTGTTCCTTCCCTCCACTGTGCAGTGACTGACACCTGGTGAGGTCTGTGCACACGCGACACACAGGGCACAGGGCCACGCACACACACACGGAGCGCCTTGCATGGCTCTTGGCACACACATTCTGTAGCCCGCAGCCCTTCCTGAATAAGCAGGTGGAAGGCCACCTGCAGGTATGAACACATCCCCATGCACACCCACAGAGCAAGGTAGAGGCATGGTCCCAAGTGCTACCCTGCAGGACCAAGTCAGAACCCCACCTGAACCCCATCGAGGCACTAGTGCCCTGAGATACCTCCTGAGACAGGGAGAAGAGACAAGGACAGGAAATGCCACCCTGGGGAACACACTTCCCCATCCCCCCAGTGATGCCTGAAAAGTCCCCTTGCCTTGGCAAGCCCTGCCCCTATGCCCGTGTCCAGCCAAGGCGTCATTTCCAGACATGCTGAGAAACCATGGGAGTCTAAACGACATCACACAGAGGAAGAGTGGGAAGAAAGGAGGGACCACCGTGCAGTGGGCACAGAGCTGTTACCGCCAGCCCTGGTGTCCCTCCAGCTCAGCCTTGGGTGGGCCACTGCAGCCACCACCAACCCCTCACAAGCCCCCTCCAACCCCAGCTGGAGGGTGTCCCAGGGCTGGGACTCCAGAATGCACCAATGCCAAAACCCAGCTCTCCAGACTACCCCCCAGCCTGGGCGCAGAGCAGGTGATTTTTCATTCCCGGGATCAATAAGGCCTAACAATCAGGATCGGATTTAACTCCATCCCTGTCTGGCCAGAGCTGGGGCCAGGCCCTGGTCAATCATGAACATTGGCCTGAAATTGCTGCTCAACAGGCTAGAAGTAAGGATTAGAGGCAATGCCAATTGCTGCTCAGCTCGGCGCTCCCATCTAAACACCTATTTTCTCCAGATGCAGCTGGTGCCCTGTGGATCTTGGTAGCTCAGGCTGGGAGGAAAGGCAGGGGAAGGGGAGGGGCCCATGAGCCCAGCTTGACCCAGGTCTTGCCCGCACGCGCACACCTGTTACTTACATAGTCCTCGGGTTCCTCTGGCTGCCACTGACCGCGGAGAGGGAGAGAAAGGGAGACAGGATGTGAAAGACTCAGGCTGGAGAGCGCCTGGCCCATGGAGCGCGGATGGAGGACGAGGGCCTGAAGTGTCCAGGGGGTGGCAACCCACAACCACTCCCCTGGTTTGATCCCGGCCCCTGCCTCGTGAGCCCATTTGTGTGCGGCAGGGCTGAGGAGGGGAGGGCTCCCAGCCACTGAGGGATCAGAGCGCACCACCTGAAGGTGCGTTGGGGGCCAGGCCAGCAGACAAGGGGGTGGGCAGGACCACTCAAGCAGAAGGGAGGGAACACACCATGGGATGAGCCGGAAGGGTGACTGTGCGACCCAGTTTGCCTGGGACAGTCCTGGCCTAAGTGTGTTGCCCTGCTGTGATCCCGGCGGGGGTGACAGACTACATAGCCATCCGAGGCAGAACGAGTGTGCCGGGCCGAGAGGCCTGCATCGGTTGCAGGTGGGGGCCCAGGGCAGGCAGGACAGCAAGATGACAGAGCTGTGAACGGCCAACTCGAAGCCTGGGCCCTGCCCCATGGGCACAGTGGGAGCACTCAGACCCTGTTCCTTCCTGGGGGTGTCTAAGACCTTGTCATGGTAGGAAGGCATGTGCCAGGGCTGACAACGCTGCTATTCTCCGGTGCATTCTTCTCTAGGCCACGGGGCATGGAGCTGTATTAGCTGGACAGGTGGAGAGAGTGATGTCTCCATTCTGTGGCCCTATGTCCCTGGGGGGCTGGGGACTGGCAGGTGGAGAGCACGGCATGGAGAGATGGTCCAGGACGTCTCCGAGACAGGGGCACTTGGGGTCCTTCAGCCTAACCACCCTCCCAGTGCTGCTCTGCCTCTGTCCACTGTGCCCAGTTCCTCCTGCTCTGGTTGAAAGGCTTTGCAAGGAGAGCAGCGGAGGTCGTTAACAGGCCTCTGCTGGCCACGGCCACTTTCCAGTGTGTGGCTGGGCCCACCTCTGCCCTAGGTCCCTCGCCTGGTGGGAGAGCTTCGCTGTGCAAGCCAGGCCCAGTCAGGAGGGCCTCACAGGGCACCTCTCCTGCACTGGAGGCAGAGGGAGAGAGAAGAAGGGAGAGACAAAGCGGGGGGAGTGGAATGGGGAGACAGAAAGAGAAAGGGAGGGCGGGAAGGAATCAGGGGAGAGGAGACAAAAGGTAATGAGACAGACAAAAACAGTCAGTGAGAGAGACGCAAACAAAAGAGAAAGACAGACCACGAGAAAGGGGCGGAAGGACACAGGGAGGGACAGTCACGGACCAGGAGAACCAGAGACAAACCCGGGGATGTAATAAAAGGAGGCGGGTCTGGCCACGCACCCATGGGGGGCACGTACCCCATGGTTCTTTCAGAATGGACAGGGGCCCTGGGCCTAGCAGATGGTGCTGCTGGGGGAAGGACAGGCTGTGGTGTCCTTGATAGACCATTCAGGGGACAGTTGGGCCCTGTGGCCAGGCTGGGGACCAGGCCCCATCTGCTCTCCTACCGGCTGAGAGCAGAATGACCCAGTCCCACGGGGGCCTCAGGGACAGGCCTTTCACTTTCTGTCGGCTTCCCTGGAGCCTGAGCTCATGTTTAACTCCCACAACCCTCCAGGTCACGGGGTGCTGGAGGCACAGAGGGCAGAGTCTCTCCTCCTCCTACGGCCCAGCTTTCTGCAAACCACTTGGGACCAGAAGGGGGCACCCAAAGTGGCTTCCCCAGGGCCTCAAGGCTGACAGCTGTGCTGCTGGCCCCTCGGAGGGGCGGGGCCGGAGGGAGCCCATTCCCGAAATGTTTGTGAGTGGGTGTGTCAGCTGAGGCTCCAGGAGAAGCCCTCAACCTGCCCCAGGAATGCGGGCGGGTACAGACGCCCGCCTCCTCACCCCCTTGTTCTCTCAACACCCACAGACTGAGTGGGGAGAAGGCGCCCTTGCTGCAAAAAGGAATTCTGTTCGGCGGGCTGGGCCCAGCGGGAGGCACGAGGGCCCCGTTGGGGTGGGTGAGCCCACTGGTAAGCACAGCACAGGCATGGGCTTGCACCTCTGATCCCCACCCAGGTGGGGGAGGGTGGCTGGTCCTGGGGCGAGTCTAGGCTCCTCCCCTCAGGGTAGCTCAGCGCTGCCTCCTGTGGACCCCCAGGGGTCCTGATTCAGATGGGCGGACCCTGAGAGCCAGCACACCAGATGTCAGGACTCTTCAGCTGAAGATTTTGGGAGGGAACCTGCAATAGCAATTACAGCCCTCTTCCCAAAGACCCCGAGACTTAGCTTCTTGTCCAAGCTCAGCCACCTACTTACACTGAGAAATTCTGGACCCCTCGCATCAGCTCCTGGGACCCCAGGTTCTCCATGTAGACGGCAACCCAGTGCTGAGGATGCCCTGGGGACCTCACCCCAAGCTCACGGGCAGTCATCGACCCCCAGGATGGAGCACAGGGTGAGATGTGAGGTTGGCTGGCAGGCCCAGCACTTGAGAGTAATCACAAGGGGCTAAGCCACCCTCCTCGGGGCCAGGCAGAGACCAGCACCCAGACTGGCCATTCACAGAACTGGGCAATGGCCAAGGGCCAAGCTGGGGGGAGAAGACTGCCCAGAAGAGCTTTCCTGGCTCCTGGCCCTGGGAGGGGCAGCTGGCCAGCTCGGCACTGTCCAGGAGGCAGGTACATCTTGAAAGCACAGCCTAATGGACGGCGAGGGTGCTCCCTCCCAACCACCAAGGAGAACTTCAGGGGACTGAAGTCTGGGCGTGGTGACAACTGGGGCCTGTGGTGACAGACCCTTAGTATGTGCTGGTGGCTGAGCTGCAGAGGTGACTGCAGGCCTGGCACTGTCACCAGGGCGGAGAGATGGGGCTGGCAGGGCCTGTCCCTGGAACCTGGCCCTAACTTGGTCAGCACCTCCCGTGCCTGACACAGCAGGATGTCTCGGTGTCAGTCCCTCTGAGGGCAGACAGCAGAGGGAGGCAAACCTGGGCTCCAAAGAGGCCGAGAGTGTGTTGCCGCCACCACCTTCCCACCCCACCCACCGCCTCCCGGGGCATACCTGGGCCTCAGCCAGCATGACATCCTGGATGACGGGCGGGCCACGGGGCTCACCGTTCTCTAGCCGCACGTAGGTGACCTGGTAGCCGCGGATCTGGCCGTGCTGCTTGCTGGGGAGGGGCAGCTTCCAGGAGACGTGCACGGCAGTGGAGTTCAGCGGCTCTACCTCCACCTTCCGTGGCGGTCCGCTGGGCACTGGGGACCAGGGAGACAAGGAAGCGGGGCCTGGTGGCGTGCTCCTGGCTCGGCAGGCACAGCTCACACCAGTGCCTTGCCTTGGTGACCCACTGCCCCCGGAGGGGCCTTGATACAGCCTCCTCAGACCGCCTGTCCCTGGAGAGGAACTTGCAGGGTTCCCTGCCTGAGAGCAGGGAGAGCCCAGGACCTGCCAGCTCTCTGGCTCAGGGCTGCCTCACTCGGTGGGGAGCAGAGAGGCCTTCAACAACCCCAAAGTCAGTACAGCCTGATGATTCTGTTTTGAGTGTTTCTTGTACCAATATTACCAATATTCCCGGTTCTGACCCCTCAAATCTTGGAAGGGGCTATTTCCACTTTAGTTTTTTAAGGCTCTGGCTGCCTTGGAAAGAGCCCCAAAGGCTGGGATTTGGGCACAGGCTACCCCATAAGCTACATCTCCTCAGCCTCAGCCATTCTGCCTGCACCAGAAACAGGACTCCTTCTGGGCTGTGGGAGCAAAGGCCTTGGGCTGCAAGGCAGATGGTGTCCAGGCAGAGGGCCTCCCCTCCCTGCCCTTCCCCGTGGGTACCGCTGCCTACCGTCCTCGTTGGTGCGCACCAGCACCGGGCTGCTCTCGGGGCCGGGGCCCACGTCCGTGTGCGCCCGCACCCACACCCGGTACTCCGTCCACTTCTCCAGGCCCACCAGGTCCCAGCTGGAGTGCTCGCGGCTGATGCCGTTCACCACCTGCCGCCGGCGGTCCTCGCCGTCCACCGCCTCGTAGGCCACCGAGTACTGGGTGATAATGCCGTTTTGGCTGTCGGCCGGCGGTGGGACCCAACTTACCCGGACTGTGGTGGAGCCCGTGCTCACACAGGTCACCTTCTGGGGAGGGGCAGAAGGGGCTGGGGAAGACAAACGGGGGAGGGGGGAAGCAGGCAGATGGAGGGGGTGTTCGCAGGCACGGCAATGAGTCACAGAGGGGAACTCACCCAGGCAGGTCATTCCCCAAGTGCGCCATGGCCATCCCAGGGCCCCCAGGCTGGCTACAGCCACTGCTGCCACACAGCCCTCCTGCCTCTGGACCACAGGCGTGTGTGAGCTCCCGCTTGCTCTCTCCCCCTCTCCCCCCCCCTCTCTCTCTCTCTCACACACACACACACACACACACACACACACACACGGTGTCTCCCACACACATATGGGGCTCTAACCCAGTGCCTCACGCACATATGCTGTCTCGCCCCAAACACAAACGGCATCACATACACACAAGCCCGGGCCATGCCACCCCACTCCCACACCCCACACACATATCCACGCACGGAGAACCTCTCCAGATGCTGTTCCCACAGCTCTTATCTTCTGAGGACAAGCAGCCCCACTGGCAGTCCCAGCAAAGGGATGTCCCGGCCTGTGCCTGCCTGGACCGGGCGTCTGCCTGAGCCACAGGTGACCACAGAGGCTGGAGGCCAGACGTGCAGGGGGCCAATGGCCCCTGGGGTAGTTTGGAGAAGTACCTGCAGGAAGTGCTCTCAGTCACTGGGTCCCCGGGGTTATGAGGCAGGTCTGTGCTTTCCTTGTTCCCAGGGACATTTCCGGACCCTACTCCCACCCAGGACTCTGCTGCCATCACATGGGCCTCCTTGCCATGTCAAGTTCTGCCACCAGCCCCTGCCCAGGTGACGTCAGGCCTCTTCAGCTCACCGGCCCTGGAGTGCCCCACTGCCGAGACTTTCTCCTTCCCAGCACTGCTGTGCCCAGGCCCTGGATGACGCTGCTCCTGGGAACAGCCCTACTTCCCAAACTACGGCCTCCAACAGCCCCTTGTAGACCTCACCTCGTGTCCCAACCCAGCTGGGCTCAAGGCCCAGCATGATACCTCCTCTCCACATCCCAGAGACCTCCGACCCTTGACCTGCCACCTTCCCACCCCCAACAGACACTGAAGCCCTCCACCTCACCACTAGCCTGAACCCCCTCACCTCCTCGTCCCGCTCCTGCCTGGCCCGCTCTGAGCTCCAGATGAATCCACCTCTCCACCTTCTCTAAGGCAGCACTGGGAGGGTAGAAAAAGCCGCCTGCCCCATCAGGGTGGCACCCTCCGAACACATGCCCCAAGGCTGGCCCGGGCCTCCGTGCCGCCTGCCGGTCTGTTTTCTGCCCACCTCACTCTGCCACGTGACAGAGTAATTCCAGTGACTCCAGTGATTCCAGTGACTCCTCCATGCTTCTCAAACTTCCAGCTCCCATTGCCTCCCTTCCTCAGCACATGACCTGTCTCCTGCTTTGCAGAGAAAAATCAAAGCTTCCCAAAGGCAGCTCCCTCCATCTCTTGCTACCTAACCCACCAACAGACCTGCATTGGCACTGATTCTTGTCTCCCCACCGCCCAGAAGGGGGGCTGTACTCTCCTGTCCCAGGCCAGTCACTCCCATCACCCGTGCTCTGCCCCTTTCCCCTTCCTGGGCCTCCCATGACTCTTTTTTCCCGTATTTTCTACATCACCCTATCAACTCCTTCTTTGTAGCATTTAAATATGCTCAAGATTTTCCCACCTGAAAAGACAAATCCTCGGCATGGAGGCCCACATAATGGCAGGATGTCAGCTCCTCTCTCCCAACTAAACAGCTGATGTCCGAGCTTTCTGTCTCTGCTTCCTTGCCTCCCATCATGCCTTGCATCAGTCCTCATGCCACCAAAACTCTCGTCCAGGCCCATTCATTCCTCCACGTTCTGAACTCCAGAAGACACGGTGTGTTCCTCTAGCCCTGACCTCTGGCAGCAACACCTGGTCTGCTTCTTGAAACTCTCTTCTTCCGGCCTCCAACGCCCGTCCTCTCAGGGACCTCCTGCCGTCTCCGGCCACCCTCCTCACCATCCCTGACCTCAGTGTGGACCCTGGCTTCCGGCAGCCTGTCAAGCATCACCATGTGGGTGGAGAATAGTACCTGAGCTTGGGTCCTGCTTCTGTGCCATTTCCTACCCTCAGAAGAGCCACCACCCTCCTCCCAGGTCTACTCATCAGAAGCACAGGGTCCACCTGCTGTTCCCTCTCCCTCACCCCCCACACCTCACCTGTCATCGAGCCCCGGGCAGCCTGCACCCCAGGGAGCTCCCACGGCCTCCACCACCGTCTCGCCTGAGCAGCTGTCTCCTGCCCAGATCGCGGCACAGCCCCCTCACCCCTGCCTTCGCACGCAGTAGCGTTGGCCCTCCCACCTGTCCTTTGCCCCTGTGGTCAGGTGGTTGCTCCAGCCACACTGGCCTGTTGCTCACCCCTGGCCACAACAAAGCACCTTCCTCCTTCAGGGCCTGGGCACCTGCTGACCCCTCCCTGAGGCCTCTGTGTCATGCTGGGAAGCCCCCGACCCCCCAGGCCTGATAAGGTTCCTGTCCTGTCATCTCTCCACTGTCCGACTCCTCCACAGCAGTTCACACAAATGTAATTAAAAGCTCATTTGGATAATCGCAGGTTCAAGGGCTGTGTGCCCACTAGACTAGGACTCCCGTGGGCAGAGGCCGTGTTGGCCGTGCTGCCAGCCCCACAGTGTGCATGGACCCTGGCGCCCAGCAGACTCGCAAGAGCTGCGTGTGGGATGAATTTGTGAACACCCGGCCACACGTGGCCTCCTGACATCACTGGCACACTCGCGTGTGGCGCTGCGGCACGGGCTACCTCACAGACACTGCCATGCTTTAAGGCCATCACATGTGCTTCCTGTCTCAACACCATGACCCCGCCCCACTGCATACCCCCGGCACTCTCAGCACAGAGAGCTCACGGACAGTGGTCTGCTGCGGCCATGCGACCAGACAGCAAGAGCTGCGGAGACCTACAGACAAGGTCATGGGTCAGATGCCCAAAGACACACTTGCTCGGTCCCAATCCTAAGAAGAGTTTAACAGACTGAGACCTGGCTGGCATGGCTCAGTAGACTGAGCACGGGCCTGTGAACCAAAGGCTCACCCGTCGGATTCCCAGTCAGGGCACGTGCCTGGGTTGTAGACCAGGTCCCCAGTGGGGGGCACATGAGAAGCAACCACACATCAATGCTTCTCTGCTTCTCTTTCTCCCCCTCTTTTCCTCTGTCCCAAAATAATAAAACCTTTAAAAAAAACGAAGAGCGCCCTGGCTGGTGTAGCTCAGTGGATTGAGCACAGGCCTTCAAACCAAAGGGTCGCTGGTTCGACTCCCAGCCAGAGCACATGCCTCAGCTACAGGCCAGGTCCCCAATTGGGGACGTGCAAGGAACAACCACATGTTGATGTTTCGCTCCCTCTCTTTCTCCTTCCTTTCCCCTCTCTCTAAAAAATAAATAAATAAGACCTTTGGGAAAAAAAAAAACACAAAAAACCCCGAAGAGCTCCACAGACCCCCTGGGAGGGACACAGAGACTCACTGACCCACACCTGCAGGAGATGCACGGCCAGGTGGTTGGACGTGACACACACTCACAGCACCAGTCACACACGTGCGGCATGCAATACACAAGTTATCACACACACAGCCTCGTGGACAGCCCCACACACAGATGGCCACAGGGTCCCAGTGCGGGCGCATGGACACGCTCAGTCCCATGGTCTCACTCCGACAGGTGTGCTCTGCGGGCCTGGTGTGACTGCACAGCTCAAACACACTCATGGTGCCAGGCGCAAGGGAGGGGACATGGGCTACAGGGAGATGAGATGCAGGGGTATGGGGAGGGCGATGGCTGCCACAGCAGGTCCGGGGCACAGTGAGTGTGGTGGCCCACCACTGATGATGGTCTAGTCAGCGGGTGAGACCAGCGCAGAGGCAGGTTGGGGGAGGAGATGAGTCACACACACAGAACTTACCTGGGTGGGGCGAGGGGGCGTGGTGGGGACAGAAGTCAGGCAGGGAGCGGTGAGTGCAATAGCCGCCTGGCCGCGGACTAGAGGGCACTTACCTGTCCCTCTCTATGGGTCCAGACCTGGAGCCCAGGCCAGGGTCTAGTGCGGGGCCCAGCGGACCTGGCCGCCTGCCTGGGCGCGGGGGAGGGGGCGTGTGTGTCTGTGTCCCAGCCCAGCGGTGGCACGCAGTAGTTTCCGAAGACACTTACTGGACTGTGCTGTGCGGGCCTCAATGGTAGGGGTGAAGACGCCCACCCCCATCTCAGAGCGGGCGGCCAGCTGGAAGCGGTACAGCGTGTCGGGCTTCAAGTCCTCCAGGGTGTAGGAGGAGGTAGGATCGAAGGTCACCTTGTGCTGGAAGAGCAGGGAGCACTCACTGACTGCTCTGACCTCAAACAAAGGTCACTCAGAAGCTGTTCCCCAGCATGAGGTACAGCTGACCCCTGTGGAGCCACCGGGGCTCCGGGGCTGCCTGCTATGCCACTGGATACCTGGCCTGCACGAGGGACGCACAGCCCCAGGGGAACTCTCGGGCTCTGCCAGTGCCACGTGAGTGGCAGAACCTGGGAGGCTCAAGGACAGACCTAGTGACTCTGCCCCCAGCACAGGGTCACAGAGACTAAGAGCCATAAAGGCTGCATGAGCCACAGAGTCCCAAGGAGAGCCCCAGGGGCTACAGAAATCTAGACAGGCCTACCTGGGCAGGCCCAGCACAGACACTGAGGGACCAGGAGAGGCCCTCCCCCTCCTGCCCTCGCTGAGCGCTCACCTGCTGGCCTTCGTCCTCTGCGGCCCAGTATACCAGCTCATACATGATGATCCGCTCCTGAGGGGGCAGCAGCCACGAGAGCTGAATCCTGGTGTCGGACTCCGCCTCGGCCTGGAAGTCCGCGGGCTGAGCAGGCACTGCAACACCCCAGGCCAGGCGAGGTCAGCCTCACTGATGCCCCCAAGGGTAGGGGCGCCCAGGGGGAAAAGGCAGGGGAGGGCAGATCTTCACCCCCACACCCTTAGCCTGCATTCCAAGCGACCACACATAGCTTTTTGAATACAGGCTCTCATCCTCCCCGAACCTCTAAGTGCACAGCCTGAGAACACAGCCACTACTTTGTCCCCACCCCCAGCTCTGCTGCGGCTGCCCAGCCAGCGCGCTGCCCACACCTACCTCCTTGCTGCGTCTTGACCTGGATGGTGGGGCTGGGGGGTCCATCACCTACAGCGGTGAAGGCCAGCACACGCAGGCTGTAGGTGATGCCAGGCAGCAAGCTGCCCACGGTGGTGAGGAGCCCTGCATCTGTGTTGTGCTTATGCCAGGCACTCAAGGGGCGGCGGGAGTCGGGAGAATAGTAGACGCGGTAGCCCCGCACCAGGCCGTTGGGCTCCTCGGGTGGCTCCCACTGCACCAGCATGGTGCTGGCGCTCAGCATGCGTGCCTGCACGCGGCGTGGGGGGCTCGAGGGCGCCTGCTCCCCGGTGCGTGCCCGCACCGCCTCGCTGGGTGGCCCTCGCCCGATGCTGTTCACTGCCAGCACACGGAAGATGTATTCTGAAAAAGGGCTGAGGCCGCCAATGCTGTAGCGAGTGGTGGCCACACCGTCCACCTCCTGAAAGGGGCCCTCTGTGCCCGATGCGCGGTACTGAATGCCATAGTAGGACACAGGCTCCGAGTTCCCAGAGTCCCAGGTCAGGGTGACGCTGGTGGCGGTCGTCTCTGTCACCACAAGGTCAATTGGAGGCTTCGGCAAAGCTGGGGACAAAGTGAGAGGCTCAGGGCTGCCTGGGGTCATAACCCCAGGGGTCATGTAACCTGAGTGTGGTTGAACTCCACAGCCCACCTTGATAAATGGCCTGGAAAGTAAGTGGTGACCTCTGAGGGAACCTAGTGGGGGTTGGCACCTGTCTGTGACCCCAGAGGCCTTGCATCATCCAGTGCCTGCCCACGTCACTTCTGGGACTGCCTGGATCTGCACACCAGCCCCTGTGACTCATCTATCAATCAGACCCAGACGAGACACTGCCTGCCTGGGTCCCGGGAAGACAGGAGACATGCAGGCTGCGGTTGACACCTGCTTCCGCAGCCTGCCTGGGCTCCCCTGTGGGTGCATACGTATAGCAGGGGCCAGGGAAGGGGAAGGTGTTTCCTTGGTGAATGGCCCTGAATTTTAGAAAGAGTGATGGGCCGCTGGCCCACAGAGCCAGTGACTTGGCTGAAATTACAGCTAAAGAAGCCCCAGGCCCACAGCCAACACTGAACAAAGAATTGCTGAGTGTCAGGCACCGTGCTATGCGCCTGCTCACATGGGCTTAAATGCCAGTGTGAGAGGTGAGCACCTGGCATGTCGATAATGATGTTGATGTGGGCAAGGACAGCAGAAAGCAGGGTGCTAGGTGGGAAAGAAAGCCAGGGACTCTCTTTAGATGGGGTGACCAGGGAAGGTCTCACAGAGCTAAGACCTGGACAGCAAGACAGAGCCAGTGATGGCCAGGGCTAGGTGAGGCGCCTAGCGCGTCAGTGCGGGTGCGAGGCGCCTAGCACGTCAGTGCGGATCCTGGTTTCTATCCCAAAGCCAGGGGCAGACATTGGGAGGCTCTCCCCTTCTTTAAAGGGAGAGACACAACCCTGCTGTGCAGGATGAAAAGAGCACTCAGGCTGCAGAACGAGGAGGACGGATCGAAGGAGGCAGAGCAGGGAGGCTGGGGGAGCCTGCCACGCACATGCACTTGTCCCAGGGCTCTGGGAGCCCACACGCCCCTCGGTTACTGTTTATCCTGTTTTATATCCTCCTTGCCAGGAGGCTGGGAAACCCTAGGGTCTGTTGCTATGTGGTGGTTAGAGGCGTGTGCTGTGGAATCAGACCCCCAGGGTTCAAGTCCCAGCTCCATTATTACTTCTGTGTGACCCTGCATCTCAGTTCCTTCACTTGTAAAAGGGGGATGGGAGTACCTACTTCCCAGGGTGACAATGAGGCTCAGTAATGTAATCTGTGCTTCCCAGCATGGCCTCTGCCCCCAGGACTCAGTACTTGCTAGCTACTGCTACCGAGACTATGAATGGAAAGCTCTCCTTCCACCCCTGGGGCCAGGAGGACTCCAGAGCCAATGCATCCAGGAGAGGGCAAGACTGGGCCTGGCCCGGCCCCGCAGCAGCCATGCATGCTGGGACTCCGGCAGTGCACTGCGACAAGGCCGGCCTGTGGCACTCACCTTTCACTGTGACCTGGGCTATGGCCTCGATCATACCCAGGGAAGAGATGGCCACACAGGTGTAGTTGGCAGAACGCACGACATTGCTGAGCTCCAGCACGTTGCGGCCGACCGGCATCTCGTCCTCCTTGGTGAGTTCCTCGGCGCCCATCATCCACTTCACATAGGGCATGGGCGCACCCACCGCGACGCACGTCAGGTTCACACTGCCACCCGGCATCACCTCCTGGCTAGTGGGAGGGATGGAGAAACGAGGAGCCACACGGCGCACTGTGGGAGGAGGGAGAGAAGCACTCACAGGCCGGGCAGGGGATACAGGGGGATGGAAGGGCAGGGGCCCCTCGTCCAGGAAGCCCCTCTTGTCAGAGCGAAGCCCACCTCAGAGACAGGAGGGGCGGAGTCCCTGGGCCCTGGTTCACCACCTCCCACACCACTTTCAGGATAGAAGTCGCCCCTGCACTCAGGGACTGTCTGGAACACAAGAGATTCTGCAACCAAGCTCCCATTTGACAGCCAAGGAAACTGGGGCCCAGAAAAGTCCTATCTGCCCAAGGTCAAACAGGGACTCAGTACAAAACCCGGGCCTACTCAGGGCCACAACCCCAGTCACCTTCCAGTGCCTGCCCCTACCTGCTCCTGACCTTCCCCCCACAAGGGTCTGCAGAGGGGCCCGCTGGGGCCCCCTCGAGAGAAGTGCAGGCACCCTGGTGGGGAGGGTCCTCGGAGCATGGCTGGGGCCGGGCGGAGGACCAGTCTAGGAATGACACAGAGGCCTTCTCCAGAACTGCCGCCTCCACCTCCAGGCCCCAGGAGAGATGAGGGCCGTGGCACAACTGCCTGCCGTGACCTCAGCCCTGCTCAAGGCACAGCCCAGGAACCCAAGAGGAGAGGCCGCCCCCAGGAGGGACTGGCCAGGGGCAAGGGGTCTGGGTGGGCCAGGGACGTGGTCCACGGGCAGAATGGGCATGACGATGGCAGTAACATGATGAGGGAGTCGAGCAGACGGCTTTCCGAGCCAATGAACAAGGACCTCAAGGGGGAGGGTGGCTGCGCCTGGCCACAGCCTCCGGCCTTGGGCTTCCCAGGTCAGAAGCTGCTCTGAGCTTCTCAATCCAAGGCACAGCCAGGTGACCCGCCCCCCAAAGTTGCAAGCCTGGCACAGACATTTGGAACATGCAGAGAGAGGGCAGGCATGCTCGGCATGCAGACAGGTCATGCAGCTGGCGGGCAGAGGGGGTGTGTGTCCTTCACGGGCACCCCTGCAGACAGGGCTGGAAGAGGCAGGCGGCAAGGCTAAGTGACCAGCAGGCACCGCTGAGAGTGCGGGTCTCACAGGACTCCTGTGGGGGAGCCCAGGCATGCAAAAAAAGACCATAGTGCCCCACCAGGAGCGCCTCCATTGGAGGTTTGAGGCTCTGCTGCTTGCGCAGCCTAAAACCACAGAACTGGGGCTGGAAGCAAATGCAGAGACCACCCAGTCCAACCTCTGAGCTCCCTGCACAGGGGTCAAGCTCTGGCCCAGACACCAGACATCCAGCAAACCACCAGGTCCTGCTAATGCACTGCCTGTGCCACCTTTCAAACCCACCACTTCCTCTCCAAATCCACGGGCAACTGGCAACCCGAAGTCCCAGCCACCACCATCTTTCTCTGGATGGCCGCGTGGAGTTTCTCACTGTTCCTCCTGCCTTGCTGTCCTCCAGGCCCGCTGCCAGGAATGGCCCTCCACAAACAGCTGGCCCAAATCTGCTCTCCCCACTTCCCTGGTAAAGAACTCCTGCATGGCTGCCCAGGGACCACTCAGCCCCGACCACACGACCTACCTTACCGAGCCCCTGCCTCAGCTCCATCTGTGCTACCTCACTCTGGGGCCTCCCGACAGAACTGGAGCCCCACCAGTGCCCTGAGCAGGCCAGGCATGACCAGTGTCATGGGCTTGGCCATTCCCCCATGTCCCTAGGCTGGATGGAGTCTCTGCACGTCTCAAGGACACGCAGCATTCTACCTTCTAGACTGGTATTGTCATTTCCTCTAGGGAAGCCATCCCATTCTTACCCCAAGAAGTACGTGACCCAGATCTGGATAATGTAGTCTTTAGACCTTTGTAAAAATGATTAGAATGGTGGACCTCCTCTCTCTACTTTGGTGGCTAACTTTAGAGGGAGTGGGGACAACATAAGAGGCCCTGCTGAGAATGAAGCAGTCAACTGACTGACGAGAGCAAAGCTAAGAGACAGGGACAAATGCCCGCCCAAACTGTTTAAACACCTGGATCCAGCTCTGCCTGACACCAATCTCCATTTCTCAGTCTGGTAAGACAGGAGTTTCCTTGTTTTGCTTAGGCTGATATAAGTGGGTTTCTGTCATCTGTCCTAAAGCTGGGAGTCCACACCGAAGGACAACAGCAAGTCACAGGTAGAGCAGCTCTGTGTGGCAGAGGACAGGTGGACCCCAGCATGGCTGGCAAGAGGAAGCCACAACAAAGAGCTCCCTGAGAGCATGCCTGCCCCCCAGACAGCACAGAGGTGAGGTCAGGAGGCACAGGATGAAGCACAGCCCGGCCTGGCGGCGTGGGCACCCCTGGCCTCTGGAGCTGGGCCTGAGGGAGGGCCGGGGGGACAGAGGTGCAGATAGATCTGTTTGCAGGCCAGGCCCAGGCCTGCGGAGTGTGTGGGGTCCAGCACAGCCCAGGCTGGACAGAGGGAGCAGCTTTAACTGAGCAAGTCTTTACTCTCAGACAGTGGCTGCCCCATCTCCTTGTTCATGGCAGTTTGGGGAACGGGAACCACTCTTGAGCACCTACCACATGCCCGAAGGTTTCCCCAGCTATCACCTTCCAATGACAGATAGGGAACTGGCTAAGGCACTCTCAGTGACATGCCCGCGTTTATCCGGGTACTACAAGCAGCCTGTCTGATGGACAGCTCATGCCATTGGTGCCTGGCTGACAGGGCTGAAGAACAGAGACCCAGGAGACTTCCAAGAGAAGCTCCTGAAGCTTCCTGATTCTGGGTGGGACCTGGGGAACCTGTGTCAGGTGAGAGGGCTGGACGGCAAGCTTGGCCCCAGTCAACGGCTGGGTCCCTGAACATAAGAGCCAAGAGCCCCAGGAAAAAAGGAAGTAGGTCCTTGATCCACAGACCCTGGACTCCAACCTAAGCAGTGCAGAAAGCTGACTGGACTTCAGCCCACAGTCCCCGGAGGACAAGGTCTCTGCCCACTGTCAGTCAACGGAGCACCTTCGGGCACTGAGAATAGTTTTGCTTTTATTTTTTTGTTTCCCCACTCCTAGAGGCAGGTGGAAGGGAGAACTCCAGGGACTAAGAATAAGATGTGACCCTCAGGATCATCCCTAGCACTAGGCAAGGGACTCCAGCCCAGAGACTGCTGGGTGGGCGGCCCTTGACCCTTATGGGCTGCAGCTACAAGGCGAGAGAGGCAAGAGACACCCTCCCAGGATCACCACCACCTGTGGGGCCACATACCCTGGACCTGCCCGGAGAAACAGCCCCCTTCCCACAGCCACAGTGACAGCCGCGCTGTCGCCCCCCTGCCCCCCCCCCCCCCCCACTGCCACAGACACAAGGCCTCCAAAAGGGACGGCACTCATCCCGGACTCAGTTGCTGACAGAAGCAACAGCAGGGAAGGAAAAGCCAGAGTCGGGAGAAAGGCACTTAGGCGTCTAACGTTGCCTCCGACAATGCCAGTCTCTCACCGTTCCCTGTGCATCCTGAGCGCTGGCGTTTTACAGACAATTTCCAAAACAGGGCCCTGCCATTTTTGGATTATATTTGAGCTGTAACTTTTAAGTCTAATTATTTGCGCTGACAACCCCTATAATAGGGCGGTGCGGCGCCCGGAGGGACCGGCATTCAGGGGAGTGACAGCCTAATCGCAGGGGAAGGCTGCCCCGCAATCTGCATTCACTTGCGGAAATTTCTCTGATGAAAATAACACAACATTAAGGAGGGGATCAGGGGCAGTATCCACTGTATCAAGATAAAATAACTCTTTAATAAATAACCTTGTGGCTGCCGCAGAGCAGTAATTAAATGCCGGCGCGCTCGGCACACAGTTTTAAGTAAAGCTGGAAAAATGTAAGATGTAATTATCAGCGCCAAACAAATTACCAGCCCAGCAAATCCCCCCGGAATATTTAGAAACTCATTTCTGCCTTCCCATTAAATATTTGTGTACGTGCTTATTTTTGGTGGGACCACCGAGAGGGTGGGGAATGGACAAGGGAACAGGAGGGTGGGGAAAAGGGGTGCAGCGGGAGGCAGCTGCAGGCTGGGCCGTCTGCTGATGGCTGGTTTCTGAATGCCCGGGGAAGATCCGCCCGGTCAGCAAAACGGTGTAACCGAAATGCCCCAGAGCTCAGGAGAGCATCTGGGTGGATGCTCAGGGCTGTTATCTGAGCCGAGGCCACAGCCCTCCTCCTGACTGGCTCCCTCGCCCTTGAGTGGAGGAAACTCAAGCCACGGAGATGATACAGAGGGGGCCAGGTGGCCCAGCTCTGCTCCCTGGGGCTCAGCCCAAAGCCCTGTGGACAGGTGACCCTCCCCTGGCCACTCAGACCTCGGGGCACAAAAAGAACTGCTCTCCCCTGCAGGGGGGACTGAGAACAGGGCCCATGTGAGACTGCTATAGTACATATTGGAGCGGAGTCTTCAGGAAGCCCTTTCCAACCTGTGGCTCCCAAGTGGGCCTCACTAAGTTGCAGTTGCCTATTCAAGGGGTGAGCTCCTTGGTTGGAATGCCCAGCACCCAGCATGGGGCTGAGGGAATGTGAGCCATCTGGGAGACTTGGGCAGAGAGAGGGGCCTAGGGCACGTGGGAAGCCTTGCATTTAGATGTGGCCAGAGAAGAAAGGGACAGAGTGTAGGGGACATCTTCAGTGGGCCATGATAATACCACCCACCCTGTGTCATGGACACTAAGCTCAGGAGGCAGACCGGGGCTGCTGCTGGGGGAAGGGACAGGGCCGGGCCAACGCTGCAGGACTTTTGTCCTGTGCTGCAGGACGTCGAGGGGTGAGCTCGTTCTTCTCACCTAGACAAGCGTTTTCCCTGTCTTCTCAGTGGCTTTAGCTGAGCTCAGGCAGATGGGGAGTCGAGGTGACTGGGGGTTGCGGAAGGCCCCACAGGTGCACATAAAGCACTTCTGCTCTTACAGTGCCCACAGCCACACCTGAACCCCACCCAGAACAGACAGCTGGCCCGGCCTGGGCACAAAGGTGAAGTGCAGCTGCGTGCCATGCACATGCCCACCTGAACACCCCTGCAGGGGAGCCCTGCTGAGGGGACATGCAGACGCAAGTTGTATCAGGGACCCAAGCAGCAGAAACATGCAGTGCAGGGGGCATGCCCACCCACCCCTGGTTCTGCCTGCCGGCCGGCCCAAACAACAGACAGCAGAGCTCAACTGGCAGGCAGGCCTGGCTGGAGCGAACCCCAGGGAGCTGGCCGCACCCACTGGTCCCTACTGACAGGAGCATCCCATCGATGGGCGGACTGTAGATGGATAAGAAGTGAAAAGGACCAACCTTCTCGCTGATCTGAGAGATGAGAGTTTGGGTTGATGGCAGAGTGCGATGAGGATGAGGAGGGAATAAAAAAAAGACAAGGAGAAACACAGAGAGAGTAAAAACAGGCCAACCCTCATCTGCCCACACAGCACGGAAACGAGACAAGACTCTTGGGCCCCACGCACACACACGTGCACGCAGACCACACCGCTCACAAAAGACTCAGGACTCATGGAGGACACGGTGGACAGGGCTGAGTCCCCGGGCAGGCGCTGGGATGCCAAGGGCGGGGCGGGGCCAGGCAGCCCGGACGTGGGGCACAGGCACGCCCCCCTGCCTCACGCGCACCCCACGGCTCAGGCAGACCCAGAGAGCTGGGCTCTGGGGTCAGGGCCCACCCAGCCCACAAACCCACCAGGCACACAAGCCACCAGAACCCCGCCACTCTGAGGAAGCCCCACACCGCATGGTACCGCAGTGCAAGGAGCTGGTCTGGGCACCTGTGGGGAAAAAGGCTGTGAAGACTTCACCCTGTTCAGAGACACTGCGGCCTAGCAGCCAGCTCCCTGCAGAGAAGGGGAAAGTCGGGGGCGGGGAGGGCGGGCTCTGCGGAGGGCGTGGCCACGCCCTGACCCCCAGCAGCAGTACATCCTCTTGAGAGCTGGAGGAGAGACGCTGTGGACGGGAGAGTGAGTCACTCCGAGCAGGGAGTCAGAGTGTGGGGGAGAGCCGGGTCCGCCTCGCACGCCTGGGCCTGCTAGACCGTGGGTGGAGCTGTGGGCAAAGTCGGAGCAACCAGAGGACACGTCTGTCTCCCGGCAGAGCTGTGCTGACAGAGGCGGCGGCAGTTGACGGCCGAGCACTTCCTGCGTGCCTGGCGCCATGCCGGGAGCTTCACACTCGCTGTCCGATTACACGCAGCCAGCACACGCCCTCAGAGAGGTAGTGGGGACCCTGAGAGTCTAGAGGCAGGATCAGAGCTAGACATTGAAGCCAATGTGAGGAGGAGACACAGCCTCGAGCTTGGGGGACAAGAGTCAGAAATGGACGGAGATGACCATCCCCACGGGATGCTGACCATTCGGGGCAGTTCTCACCTGGGGGGACTCCCCCAGGTGGCCCTAGGGAAGGTCTGGAGACTTGCTGGGTTGTCATGAATGGGCGTTTACTGGCATCCAGTGGGCCAGGGATGCTGCTAGACATCCTACTACAATACACAGGGCAGCCCCAAACAACTGAGAGTTATTCAGCCTGAAATATCAAGTGTCGAGGTTGAGAAACCGTGGGCCACAGTCCATACTGGTCTGGAGGCTGAAGCTGAGGTCCTGATAGCTGGTGCCCCACAGGGGCCTCCCTCCGGCCTGGAGGGTAACAGGCAGACACGCTGCTGGGAGGCGGTGGGCACAGACAGCTGGGCAGGCTGGCACTGGGGGTGGGGGAGCGTTCTCTGTGGGAGCCTGCTCACAAGCAGGGTTTGGGATACGGAGCTGGTGGCTAGCACAGCAGGGCTGTCCTAGAGGAGATGGGACTGATGGGCCCTCGGTACCGCCGGGGCCGAAAGGTGGACACCCCCGTGAAGCTGTATTAAGCACTTAGCATGATGAAATCATCACTGTAAGGAAGTCGCATCCACTTTCCTTTACAAATCCCTCGAGGGAGCTGGTTTCACTTTTAATGATGCCCATCTGTGCAGGAGGGCTGAGGGGACAGTGGGGGTGGGGTAGAAGGGGCTCTCAGGGCTCCTCCTGGGCACCATGCACGACCGACCTAGCCTGTTCACAGGAAACGGCAGGTGACCAGCTCTGGTGGCCCTTAGGCTGTGAGCAGAGCAGGGACTGGACACTCCAAAACAGTGCCCGGGTCCTCTGCTGGGTACCTGGACTTGTGAGAATGCATGATACACTTAGTCCCAGCAAGGAACACTTGGAACGTAGTAGGTGCTCACCCACAGGGCTGCCTCAGCTGCAAAGGGTCCTGGTTGGTGACAGAGCACAGCTGGCTTCCCCTCCAGGAAGGCGCCAGACAGATCTGGCCAGAGGGCAAGCACAGCTGGCCGGGAGCCCACCCTGCTGGGGGAAGGACAGGACAGACTCAGGGAAGACTAGGCAGATATACACACATTTACACACAAATGTGCATGCGTGCGCACACACAGGTCTGCTTGGAAGGCTCTGGACTCCCTTGAGGCTCTGGGCCCGGCAGGACCTACAGGAGATACAAATGCTCCCAAGAGTGGCTGCTTCCCCGAGGGCCTGCAGGGAAGGAAGGCAGAGTAGTGGTGACAGGAGGAGCGTGCCGGGCGGGTGGTGCTGCTGCTACGACTGAGGCAGAAAGAGGTGGGAAGGAGAGAGCGGGCCCAGGGCAGCCCCCCTGTGTGTCCATGTCCAGCAGGGCAGCTCCGCTCATGGGGACAGGCCAGGCCCTGCACTGCCAAGTCCTTACCTCGCACATACAGGTTCGCAGGGGCCGAGTAGCGTGTGCCTGCAGAGTTGGTCGCCACACACTCGTACTTGCCTTGGTCCGACTCCTCACTGCTCTCAATCTGCAAGGCACCTGTGGGGACAAGAAGACAAAGCTCAGGCCTGGAACACTGGGAGGAGTCTCGACATTTGTGACTTGTGTTGTCCAGATGTCGCAGACATCAGGGCCACACCCCAGATTCAGTGCTGCTTCCAGGAAGCTCTCACTGACTAGCTCAGTGGCCTCCTGGTTGGAGCCAAGGGTTGTGCTCTGGAGCCCAAGCCTGCCCTGTCCCAAAGCGCAGTTGGGCCTGCCGGCTCTGCCAGGGTCTCTAGTCCCAGTCCCCAGCTCCACTGAATGTCCGCCATGCTCCAGTCAGCCGGAACCTGTTTGCCAGTGAGCATCCCCGTTAACGCTCCGGCGGTGCCAGCCCACTCGGAGCCAGGCGTGGGTGGAAGCAGACAGCAGACCTGCTGGCCTGGGGTGTGCGAGCATGTAATACCCGCATTGGGCAGGAACCTGGGAACCTGCCACCCACCAGAACCCCACAGGAGGGAAGGGGCTTGCCTTGGGGGCCTGGTGCCCAGCAGCCTCGGCTCACAGCACCCATCTTCCCCTCCTGCCCCACCCCCACCCCACGAGCCCCACCCATTCCGGCTCCTCTCCTCAGCCTGGTCCCGCTAAAGTGCTTCGACCCACCACGGCTCCTGCATAATTCAGGAGGCTAATGGAGGCTGCAGCTCCCACTCAGGCCGGCGCCCTGAGGGGCTGCTCTGGCCGCAGGCGGACAGACAGGAGCCAGGAATGGGGGGTGGGCAGCTGAAAAGGACCCTCACAGCGGGTAGAGGGATCCTGGGCTTGGGGCCAGTGCTGGTAGGTCCAGGCCAGGCTGGGGAGCCCGAGGCGAGGGTGGTGGTGGGGAGTGAAACCACGTGACTTGGCCAGTCCCCGGGCCCTGGAAACAAATACGTGAATAAACTGCTGGGGAGCACACTGGGAAGCTGTCTGCAACGGTAACACCCTGGGGCACAGGTAGCACGCTTCCCTGGAACAGGCCGAGACAGCCACACCCACACAGCACAGCCCAATGACAGTAATAACCCCACCGGACATGGCCTGAACAGAAAACACCGCCTGCACAGGACAGCTAGAGCGACCTAACAGCCCAGTCCCCACAGGACCCAGGGTGGCCGACGGCCACACCCACCCAGGACACAGAGAACCTGCTGGCCCCCACCTGACAGGGCTGGACAGGAGCCACAGGAAGAGTGCCCAGCCAGGCTCTCACAGCCCAGGCCCCAGGGGAGGAGCCCCAGGGATCCGAGCTGCAGCCCCCTCACCGCCTGACACCCCTCTCCCACACCCCAGACCCAGGGCAGCAGGAGGTGCTGCGAACACCCAGGGGTTCGGGAGATGGAGACGGGGAAGGGGCTTCGAAGGTTCAGCCCTGCTGCAGGTGAAGGGCTGGCCTGCTCTGTGGTCCCCGAGGCATCAGGGAGCATGAGGGCCCAGGACACATGCCCAATACCCTTCTCCTGGGAGAGCAGCCCAGTGGGCACCCAATAGGTCATGTTCATGGGATGGATGGACGCTGTTACAGAAAACATTCATTCAAACGGGTGGGGTTTACACCCCTGGCTGGGGCTGCACTAAGCTCGGCTCAGCCGGGGGTGGTGCCACAGACAGGAACAGGAAGCGTGCCTGGCGGGCATCCTGCGGGAGAGGGGGCTCCCCTGCCCTGACAGCGGGACTGGTCAGAGGCCTCAACACAGAGACCCCCGAACTGGAACCAGCCTCCACAGGGCGGCAGCTGCTCCTCCCAGCCCCGACTTCCGTCCTGAGACCACCGTGGCCCTGAACTCTGAGGGTTTAGACGTGCCCGAGGACACTTGGAAGGTGGGGAGAAAGTGATGTGAGTGAATACAGTACAGAAGCAACCATTCTACAGCATGTCTGCTGTGCCAGGCGCCACCCGAGCCCTTATCCTCTCCTCTAATCCTCAGCCCCGGGAGGTGGGGCTTTGGCCCCAGTATAAAAAGGGGGCCACAGACTTCTGAGATGAATCGATTAACTGAAGGTCACACAGGTGGTGAGTCACACTTGCACCTTGATCTTTGAGTCCAGAATCTGGGCTTTGAACCTCAAGGCTGCAGGGCTTCTGCACGAAAGCAGCCAGGGATTAGTAGGTCGGGGGTGGAGTCACACAGGACCCTGAACTTCTCGGCTGCCATCCCACCCTCTACACTGAAGTCTTAACTACACGTTCCTCCTAGTGTTTGCTGGGCTGAGGCATTTATGGACGCTCCTCATTTTACCAAAGGGCCAGGATGTTAAAGGGGAGTTAAGTAATAATGGAGGGCCCCAAGACAAAGGAGTTCTCAAGAGGAAAGGCAAGGCTTAGTAGCCAAGCTCCCCCACCTCACAGGAAGACTCTCCCCTCTATGGCCAGCCTTGGGGACCAGCACTTGGCTTCACTGCAGGAGCCAGTGGGTCTCTTCTGTGGGGCTGGCCTTGGGGGCCTGGGCAGTAGGGCTCGCCGTCCCCAAGGTGGGGTTCAGCTAGGTCTCTCCACAATCCAGACTTGCAATGGATGAGTCCACAGGAGGGAATGACCGAGAGTGGAAGTGTGTAGTGGCTGGTGGCGCTGAGGGGGCCAGAGCTGGAGATGAGGCTGGAGAGGTCGGGATGGGGATGGGGGAGGTGACGGACTGGACTGGACGGGATGGAGTGGTGGTGACAGCAGTGGCGAGGCGTGGCGTGGCGAGATGCACGGACAGCATTCTTACCTCTAATTGGTGAACCACCTGGCGAGGTAATTTGAATGCAAATAAGATCAGAGAGAAGCATTAGTACAAAAGGAAGGAAAGCCACAAAAAGCCCATCAGATAAAATAAAACACTAGAAAAGGGCCTTAAATACACGGGAAAGTCGAGGCCTGAGTTAGGCCCACGCAGGTTGTGTGTGTGGGGGCTGCGTGTGGGTGAGGCTGTGTCCCCTAGGGCCACTGGCACTGCTCTGAGGAGGGAGACTGTGGGGTGGGGCTCAGTGGGGCCGGTGGGCATCAGACGGCCAGTCGGGGCTGCTGCAGACCCCACTGGCTGAGGCCAATGGAGGGCGGAGGTGAAGAAAAGGGGGCAACCCCACCCCACAGGGGTGCCCAAATCCACAGGTGGGTAGATTTCAAAACAAGGCACTTACCCAAACCAACCAGGGCATTTAGGCAGACAGAGAAAGGGCAGAAAGGAGGGCTCGCCACAGGCGGGCACCAGACTGGGTTTCCCCGAACACACTCACAGACCAGCCCACCCTGCCACGCACGGAGGCCGAGCTCACAACCTAGCGGCAGACCCCCTGTGCAAGCTCTGCCGAACAGCTTCTCCCTAACCTGACTGGTGAGAGCCAGAGGCCAGCGCCCACCCTCATCTGGTCAGTCATCCAGGGGAGCGGCAGCTGAGAGGGCCAAGCGCTCACCCTCCAGCAGCCTGGGGCAGGGCGAGGGGGAGGTCTGAGCAGGCTCCCTCCCCGCGGGGCCTCCTCTGAGGCTGCGCTCACACCTCACTCACCTCACCCGGGGGAGACAGCGTTTTGCCTGGGCCCACCCACAAGCTCCTCCAGCCTCCCCGCCCATTTCTGGGGAGGGACATGTGCCAGGAGACAAACACTGATCACCATCCCCTTGCACCTGATGACACCGCCCAGGAGGAACGATCCATCTCCAAGCAGAAGGGAAGAAACAGAGGTTGAGAGAAACTAAGTGACCAAAGCCCAAAGGTCACACAGCTTTTGAGTGAAGCGACCCAGTGTGTCTGACTCCAGGCTGCCTGACTCCTGCAGACACAGAGGCTGGAGGGGCGAAGGCAGTCTGCTGGGACCTGGGGGTGTGTGGCAGGGGTGCAGAGGGACTGTCTAGAAAGAGCCACCACCATGACCCTCCAAGCTCCGTTCGGGGACCTTTAGTGTCCCCAAGACCCTTTCAGAGGGTCCACAAGGCCAAACCAATTTTCATCACACTAAGAAACAATCTGCCTTTTTCACGCTTGTTCTCTCACACGGTGGGGTTTCCCAGAGGCTCCGTCCGTGCTGGGTTTCAGCACCCGACCAGATGCAGACGCGGGCGGGAGAACCTAGCCGCCGGCCAGCAGTGCAAAGGATTTATAAAAGTGTAAAACAACGCTGCTCTCTTTTCCAGTAAATGTTTTGTTTTAGAGAATATGATTACTTTTCATTAACATGTAATGGAGTTTTAAGTTATTTTAAAGTAGATTAATAAATATTTAAGACCTTCTTTATCTTAATATCTGACATAGCAAATATTGATAGATAAAACCTAAAACGAAAGCTCTCTGGGGCCCGGCCCTCTGCTATTTACAATCAGAGGTCCAGAGGTCCTGAGACCAGAAAGTTGACAACCACCGATCCACTCCTGGGGTCCTGGCCTGACCCGGGGGACAGGCGGTGTGAATGGCCCAGGTCTGGGACCCCCTAGCTTCTGGCCTCAGCTCCTCTGAAACCTAACCTGCCTCGAGATGAGTCTCCGGGCATCTCAGAACAGCCATTTCCCCTTCCCAATGAAGTGAGGACTCGCCTTTGCCATTTCACAAGGTGGCTGTGGGACACCGAGGAGCCTGGGAGCCAGCCCTGCCTGTGAGAGGCGCTGGTGTGCTCAGGCCAAAGGGAAACTGTGACCACGTGCCCACGGCACGTCCTCCTGGCAGACCCGGAGGATGGCAGGGTGGAGCCGGGGGCGGGCCAGCAGAGCGGGGGCTGCAGGCCTCAGGCCCACTCCAGGGATTGCTCTGCACTCCCCTCTGGGTCCCATCCACTGGGGTCAGTGGGCTTCCTCTGGCAGCCAGATGTTGGCATCTCTGCTCCAGGCCCTGCAGTCTCAGCCTGGGGGCTGGGGGTGTGGAAAGAGATGGCCTGTAATTACATTGTCCTTGATGCATGAACTGTGATGGGAAGGGCAGCTCACACGCTCTGGCCATCAGGGTGAATGGAGCACAAGAGGTCTTCTTAAGACTCTGTCCACTCTGTCCCCACATGTGACCCCAGGGGACTCCCTAACTCAGCTGTAAAGTGGGCACGGTAATCAGAGCCTGTCCTACTTCTCAGCGTCGCAGAGAATCCAGTGCAACCAAAGGCAGGAAAGCGCTTTGTAAACTGTTAGTGATGCGTAAACCGTGAAAGGCCCTGTAAAACAGCCGAGTGCTCGGGGGCCTGATTTTACTCCACAATGGGATGTCCCTGTAAATATGCATGGGAGAGCCCAGCACATTCTGAAGTGGTAACAGGACCGGGTAGCAGCTATTGGGATCAGGGGCCGGGGGCCAAGATCAGGCAGTGATGGGGGAGAGTCCTGTTCATTACCTCCACCTGGAGGTGAGATGACTGCATCCCTTCGGTGCCATCTGGCCCCATCCTAGGGGCTGGGTTTTGGGCCTACCACCCTCGGATAACAGCTGCCCAGGGGCAGAAAAGGTCTAAGAAAGAGGTCTTTCCTACACCTGGGAAGCAGAAGGAGTGGACATCAGTCTGCAGATATGGGGTCTGAGGGTCACACTCACGAGGTAATTCATCAGCAAGGGCTCAGAGACACCTGTCCTACAGCTGGGCTAATGCAGGGCTCTGGGGGGCCCTCGCAGGGGGAGCCAGACCCCGGCCCTCCCTATAAGGCGCACTCAGCCTACGTGAGCAGAGCTGGAGCCAGGTGGTAAAAATCAAAGTGGGATGAGCCCTAAAGGAGTAGGTTTGGGTGACAAGGAGAGAAGGGTGGGGCTGTACATTCTGGTGAATGTGAGCAGAGGGCCGGAGGGGGTCAGGCGGCTCAGTGGGAGTGGGGAGGGGCCAGGAGTACCAGGGTCATGACCCCAGAGCCCTCACCACATGCCAGGCAGTGAACTAAAGCTCTGACTGCCGCTGTCTCACTGCGAGTTTCCTGCAGCTTCTTTCCGAAGACGAAAACAAATGAAGCTCCAAGAAGTTAAATAACCTCACTGAGGCCACAAAGCCTGACATCGGTGCAGCCGGGACCCAACGAGATAAAGCTGCAGGTGTGAGCCGAGGAAGACATGGAAGGGTTGCGTGTGTCTCGTTGGGGGCACGCACCTGCCTGTGCAGGTGATGAGGGTGTCAGAGCACAGAGGGACAGGGGCAGGAAACTCTGATGTCTGCTGGAGGAGGGACGCCAGGGCAGAGCCTGGAGGCAGGGAGAGCAGTGCTTGGTGACCTGGGACACGGCCAACGCAGGCAACGCAAGGAGAAAAGGGCACCAACCTGGGAGTCACGGTGGTGACAAATCAAGAGGAGCTGGTGGTTCCTTACTGGAGGCGGAGCCAGGGTTTCAGGTGGGGAGGCTGCCACTCACAGAGAGAGGGTCAGCGGGAGAAGGGTGCAGCTAGTTGGGAAGGAGTCATCGCTCATCAAGGTCAGGGTGACGCCCGGGAGGCAGATACATTTTTTGGTCTAGAGCACAGGCAAGATGTTTGGGTTGGAGAGACAGATCTGGGAGTTGCAGGAGTGGAGAGGGTACCTGAAGCTATAGGAGTGAGTGAGCAGGCCCAAGGGGAAGGGCTCTGTCCGTGGGGTGAGGGCAGAGTTAAACTGCTTCCCGGCTGCAGGAACGAGCAGTGTAGGAGGGGGCTGCAGGGCAGACAGAGAAAAGCCGGGGAGCCCTGGGAGGGAGTGGTCGAGCAGGAGGGCGGGGTGTGGACTGCCGCTGAGAGGACGAGGCGGCTGTGGCCTGAGCGGCCCTGGGCGGAGTGCTGGGCAGGAGCCAACTCCCGGGGCAGTGAATGGGCGGCACAGGGCCTGGCACTCAGCACATAAATACGTGACGAACAAACACGTGAGATAGCGTGTCTTCCCAGCACTGCTGCCACGGACAGTACTGGGGCCATTCGGGGTGGAGGCCAGACCTGCGGGGAGGGCCATCTGGCTGCTGGGGGAGCCGGCCTGAGGGAGGGCAAGGGAACAGAGGAGCTGAACCGTGCCGGCCACCGGGCAGCGCCGGGCAACGGCTGCACATGCAGCCGGACTGTTTCCTGCTTTGATTATGACTGTTTTAATTAACTGCACTACAGCTGCCTCCATCTTGTTGAGTTTTAATTAAATTAAATGAGCTAACACTTTGTAGGCTGTCTCTGGCGGCCGTGGCTGGGGCCAGAATCCTGCCCCTGCTGGGCAAATCATCTCTCCCTCCTCCCTGAGCACCAAGGGGGTGTCCACTGGGTGGGAGCCAGTGGGAAGGGGCTGGCACCCCAGGGAGAGGCAGGGGTGCCCCTGAAGCCAGCAGAGCCTGAAAGGAGCAGAGTCATGTCCTTCTTTACAGTGTTGACATCACAGCTGAGGTGAAGCAGGGGCTCTGGCTGGCACTGGCCATCCCGCCCGTGTCCCCCATCTAGCAGGAGGACTCTGGACCAAGGCCTACTGGTCCAGCCACGCTGGCGGCAGATGCAGAATGCAGCCAAGCTGATCCTGAGTCTCCTTTCCTGCCTGCTCCTTACTCACAAAAACGGAATCAATTATCCTGGCGGGAGCCTCGAGGGCAGATCGATCAGTGGGGCGACACCTCCCGCCTGGTCAAGACGGTATCCTTGCTCCCAGGGCTGCGTGCTGGCTCCACTGAGACATCTAGAGGAGACTGGTGGCCCTGGTGGCCGAGGGACGGCAGCGACTCTCCCTGATCCCAAGCTCTGAAGTCCAGCCTTTTGAAGCCTGAGGAATCAGGCATCTTTGGCCCCTCTCCCTGCCGTTTGGAGAAGTGAAGAGAAGCACCACCCAGGCCCCCCTCTCAGGCCCGGGCACGACCGCACGCCGCGAGGAGCAGGGCTGCGCCGCAGTCTGGAGTCTGACCACCGAGGAGCAGAAGAGAACCACCGCAGACTAGCCCTCGCTGCCAGGCTCTCTCCCCGGGCCAGGTGGGTCTAGAGCAAGATCTGGCGCACCCACTGGGTGCCCTCTGCTCAGCCCTGGAGGGTCGCCCCCAGGCCGAGGCCCCCAAGCCTGAGCTGGAAGGCAGTGCTGGGTGTGGGCCCCACACCTCCCCTCCCGTCTCCGCAGCCCTCTGCTCACCTGAACGCAGCTGCTTGATGCGCCCGTTGCTCGTGGAAGGATCCACAGGGAGGAAGTCCTTGAACCACGAGATCTCGGGGTCCGGATTCCCGCCCGCGGCGCACAACATGGTGGCCGTGCGTGCTTTCTCCACCACCTTCAGCTGGGGCCCCATGTCGATGGAGGGGAAGCCGGGAGGCAGCTGGTCCTCTGCAGGCAGAAAGAAGGTGTGCACGTGAGGGCTGGGACGCCCGACTCCCAGGTCAGGTTGGCTGGGGTCCCCAAGATTCAAGGTTCTGCTCTCCCAGATCCTGGACTTCTAAGCAGAGTCCTGCATGCCCCTGCCCCGGCCGACCCTTCACAGGCCCGGGGGCGGCAGGGGGGCCCACCCTGAAACAGTGCCTCAGACCACCCCTACCCTACCAACGAGCCACCCTCAGCCCCTGATCCCTGACTCTGACTGAGCTGTGACCCTGACCCTCCCCCTTGCTCAGTCCTGACCTGGGATCCAGATTCAGGCCAGGGGCCCATATCTGGACACGTGCAGGCTAAGGAAACACAAAAGCTCTGAGAACACCAAAAGTTGATGGGGGGAGGGGGAGGGGGAGGGATGGGGCAAAACTCCTCCCTAGCTGTTTCTTCCGGCTCACAGGAGTCCCCTCCACCAGTCAGCAGCACTCCCCACTGCACACAGACTCCTGCGCCGGCCCTGAGGGTCTCCTCGCCCATGGAAGCAAAGAGGTTGGGAGCACAGGGTCCAGACTAGTGCAGACCATGGACTCCCCCCCCACTGCCCAGCTGTCACCTTGGTGTGCTACAGATCCTTTCCATGGCTCCGATTTTATCTGAGAGGGGGTTCAAGCACCTACCTTGTAAAACCATCATGAGGGCATCTGATAATACGCATAAGGTACAGAAGAGTGTCTGACAAGGAATCTGCAGCCAATGAGTATTAGCTGACGTTACTGTAACTAGCGAGGGCTGAGCCACTGGGGCAGACAGGTATCAGGGCCAGGGGTGGGCGGGGGTGGGGGGGCAGAAGGCCCTTCCCCAGGAGGAAACCACAGCCTCTCCACCAGTGTGGACGCTGGGCGTGCCCAGCAGGGTGAGGAGAACACTGTCCACTGTCTGTCTCCCGGTGAGGGAGTGGGGTCCCACGGCAGGGGAGACCGGGAGACTAGCAAGGTTCCCTTCTGCAGGCCTGGCACAAGGTGGGTGTGTGGGGACACGTGCCGAGACCACACTCCTGTGCCAGGGAAAGGCACGTGGCATTCTCAGAGGAGAAATGTAAAGGACGGCAGCACTGTCCTGCCTGAAAACTCTCAGAGGCCCAGGGAGGCAGACAGGGCGAGGGGCTGGTGGGAGAGGAAGCTGAAGGAGCCCTCTGTCTGGCCCAGACCCCGGGGGTTCTCTGCCAAGGCTCTAGCAGCCAGGGTCATCTGAAGGGGCTGCAGCCCCATCAGAAGACGGGGTCTGGAAGGGGAGCAGCAGGACTCCCAGGATGGCTTCACCTCCCCAGGCTCCCGGCACTGGCAGGACCTGCAGCCCTGCAAATCCCAGGTGTGACCCAAGAGTCTCTGTGGCTACACATATGACCCCACAGAGTCCTAACTTTCGGCTCTGATTTTTAAAAGGGAAATTTAAACAGTGACATGAAAAGAGAAGATGGAAATGAGGCAGGACTCGGGGTGCACCAAGCAGAGGAACAGTTTTGCAGGAAGGCCTGGGGCTCCCCTACCACCCTCCCTGTTCTCCCCAGCAGCGGTGGGGGGGCAAGCAGGACTGCCAGAGCCATCCTAGCCCGCCAGTCTAATTCCTCCCAGACTGAGATCTCTCAGTAACACCTGCTGAGCCCTCCCCGGGTAACGGAGGTGGGGGTGCACAGAGGGGACAGGCCTGCCAGAGTTAGGGCCCAGCCGCCAGCCGACCCCAGCCCCACCAGCAAGGTGCTGATCAGGGAGGAGGGAAGAAGCACGAACACCTGTAGCCCCATGGCCTAGGAGTCTGCTCCGAATTCTAACACAGGGAAGGTCTTCGGGCTGTACGCCAAATTAAGGACAATTAATTTTCCTCCCTCAGCGGCTCCATCCTTGCCTCAGAGGATCCCCTCAGGCACTGCCACCAGAGCCCAGAGACGGCCTGAGCGAAGGGCTGCCCGTCAAACAGCAGGGCCCAACAGCCACTCCCCTGTGCCAAGGAGGCTTCCAGGCAGAACTCACAAGGCGGCATTCTGCCCTTCGGGAAGGAGAAGTATGTTTCACAGGAGGACTCCACTCCCTCCAGAGTGACCCCTGCCGCCTCTTCTTTCTACGCTCACCTGGGCGCCTCTAGCACGTTTACACACAGCTGAGGGTAGCAGCCGGGTACTCATGCCCCCCGTGCGCCTCGGGCAAGGTGAGCACTGGGCATGCAGTTGTAAACGCCAGGGACTGGCACCTTTACCCCCTGCACTCTAGCGCCCTGCCACACGCCCTGTGGTGAGGGGCAGGCAGAACCACTCAGGCTAAAGACCAAGGCCAACTCCACTGCAGGGGTCACATGATCACTCCAAACCACCAACGACTGGGAAACTGAGGCCCAGATACGAGGGAGAAAAGATTGTGTTACTGGAGCATTTACTACCTTACAGGCAGAGTTAAAATGCTTAAATAAAACTATTTAATCTCTCCAAAACCCTGAGGTATATAAACAAATGGGGGCTTAGAGAGATCTAGAAACCTGTCTAACACAGTTTGATGGGAGGTGGGGCTGGGATGAGACCAGGTGGTTGGACCCAGTGTCTGGCAGGGCTGGGGGCAGGGCAGGGCTAGCCGAGGTGAGCGCACCCCTGGGGACACCCTGCCACCATTGGACTCACTTCCCCAAGTTTGGCTCAGCCCCCGCCAAATCACACCCTCCGCTGTCATCCAGGGCTGGCCACTGGACCGCAGGACCCCTGCACACAAGCCGTGGCGTTTTCATCTACTGCGAAAGCACCGACAGTTCCCATACATAGCCACCGCTGGGAAGACCATGCACCCAGGTTCCAACATCCGGATATACCCTTCAGGCCGAGTCCGTTCAAAACCAGTCCTGCGGAGAGGGAGGGGAGATAGGGCCCCTCCCCCTTCCAGGCCACCCGGTAACCATAGCAACGGCGGCGGCGCCGCTGCGCGTGTCCATGCGGCTTGCAGTTGTCGCCCCTCCCTCCTCACTTGGGTGGAATCCTTGCGCCCCCTGCTAGGGCCCCCACCTCCAAACCCCAAGGGCCTCTCCCACCTAGGCGTCCTTCCTGCTTAACGGACAGGAGGAGGTCCTCACACACCTGCAGCCTACATGCCGGACATCTGCAGTGTTTGTCCCTCCCGGGGCCAAGGTCCCTCCATCCTCCGATTCAGAATGGAGAAGGCTTTGGGCACCTGAGGGGCAACAGGAGCCCAAGGCGCCACAGCTGTTTGTGGACTGCAGCTGCATCCAGCTGCGCACACAGGCCGCACCCACATGCTCCCAGGGGCTACCCCCCCCCCCCCCCCCCGTGTACTAGCAGGGGTGGGCGCACGGGTGCATGGGTGGCTCCTGCTCCAAACCGTGCTGGCTTCTAGATGCTGCAGAGGGAGACCTGCACCCTCTCCTGCAGTCCCCTTTGGGCAGAGGAAAGTGACTGGTGTGTCCCTGCAGGTGGAGAGTTGGGAGACTAAGGGTCAGAAAGGGGCAGGGGCTTGGCTGAGGCCTCACAGCACCGGGTCAATTCACCTCCACAGCTCACCTGCCCTGGAGGAGGGAGAAGATGTAAGCATAGGAAACACTTGAGCTTGGGAGGCGGGAGAGCTTTCTGCAGTGAGGGAGGGACTGCCTGAGCAAGGGCTGTGGGAGAGTGGGAAAAGTGAGTCTGGCTGAAGCTAAGGAAAACACTGGGGTCCTGATAGATGAGCCGAGGGTGGGGGTGGACAGGGGATCAGCTTAGGCTGGCTGCAGTGACTGGGAGAGGGGGGCTGCTGAGGCCCCCCCCACACGAGCACACAAGTCTCTTTGTCAGCTGAGCCTGAGATGCCTGAGGCGGAGTCTGGGCCAGAGGGAGGGGCTGCACCAGGAAGGCTGACAGATGGAGATGCCTTGCAGGGTCTCAGGGTGGGCAGCACCGTCTGTCAGCAGGACTGCCTCACCCTGGTTTACCCAGCTTCTTGGCGTCTGTGCACACGCAGGCACACACCGGCACACACGTCCACAGGCTTCCTGGGGCAGCACTGTTTGTAAGCTTGACCTCCCTCCTGCCTGTGGGTGAGTGTTGGGCCTGGTCTCGCCCTGTCTCTGAACACACACACATGAACACACACACCTCTAGAAACAAGTACAACCACAGAGATACACATGGTGAAAGACAGGTGTGAAAACAGACCTACATCTGCAGTGACAAGCACCTGTGGAAAGGCTCGTGCAAGCAGATCCAGAGGTAGTGCACACAGACCTGCAAACACGCACGTGGAGGCATGCAGTCAGTTACACATGTGTCGAGACCTGAAGACACAGGGATGGAGACATGGACACACAAAGACACGTCAAGACATGTGAAGGAAGTTCATGGGTAGCTACTGGCTTGCCCCTGCCTTCACGTCCTGTGAGAAGCCGAGGCCCCCTCAGGCCCCATCCCCAAGGCAGCTCCACTCCCAGCAGGGGCAGGCCGAGACATCCCCAGCAGGTGCGAAGGCCGCTCCAGACCTGCAGGATCCTACCCTTCCCAGAGAGCCCAGCCTCGCCCCCAGGCTTCCAGGAAATTAGGGGGGGTCTGTGGGGCCCTGGGTCCATCTCCCTTTAGAGCTTTCAGCCTTGATTTTCAGCTTTTTTCTAAGAGAAAACTCCCACCTCTTCTAGCACTCAGATTTCATCAAACTTGGCATCTTAAAAGCCTGTTTTGTTTTTGAATCTGAGCTGTTTGGGGCCTGTCGCAGCCGTGGCCTCCCCCTCCCAGTCCCCACTGTCAGCCAGGGCTTCCCTGGCACTTCTCACAGCCCCACTCAGCCTGGCTGATGCGACATCCCCACCACACATACCGAGTGGCCCCAGGGGCCACTCCCTGGGCACACACCCTGCCTATGCTCTGGTGTCAGGCCCTGGCCCGTGTTAGACTCTCCTCTTGGGGTTCCCCACCTCCATCCTCCTTCAGGAAGACTCTTTTGATCCACTTACACTACCCTCGCCCCCCAAGGTTCAGGCCCAGTCAGACCACTGACAGCCGCCCACTCACTCCTCAGGCCCCTGCGGCCCAGCTGCCGTCCCCGCCCCACCCACTGCTTCCTGCCGGCTCGCTCCCCATGGTCAGCCACGATCAGCCATGGTTCCAGGGAGGTAAGCCCAAAGGACTCTTTCAGCGTCATCCTGCCTGACCTCTGGACAGCACCCCACCCGCTGACCACTTCCTCCCACTTCATGTCCTCTTTTCTCTTTGGTCCGGGGCCTCCAACCTCTCGAGGCCCCTCACCAGATTCCTATGCAAACACTCCTCCCAGTGTGAAGAGTTTGGCTTCTGGGGCTCCACTCAGGCCCCCTTCCTTCCCTCTCGTCCCTCGCTCCCTGAGATTTGCCATTTCTTGGCCTTCAAAACTCCACCTCCAGATATCCCGAGTGCCAGGGAACCTGAACAAGAACTCCCCGACACCTCCCCTGGACGTGCACACACGCCTGATTTCTAACAGGACTCTTCAACCTGCCCTGTGAACCAGGTCCTGCTCCTGTACCGGAGCCTTTGAAAACAGTACCACCGCCTACCTGGCCAGAGCCAGCAATCCAGAGCCTCCCACCTCCGGGGTCCCACAGGTGGCCAGGCAGGTCTTTCCAAATGGTTTGTAACCCAGTCTCCCTTGCTCTTGTACCCACTGCTTGGGTCTGGCTTGTGGCCACCTGTTGCTCATGGGCTGCAGAGCTGCCCACCCTCCCTCTGGTCTCCCTCCACCCCGCTCTGCACGCCCAGGGCATTTCTGAAGCATGTATCTGATCCAGTCACTCCCCCGATTAAAACCCTCTTTCCTCTGGCAACCAGAGAGATGGGGCCCCTCACCACGGATGGAGGATTTGCACCCACAGGGTCATTCAGAACCTCCAACTTGACCACCTGCTGCCAGAGCTGCCAGCTCCACTGTGGCCATGAGGCTGGGGGACAGGGGGCAAGCGAGAGGGCCATGCACACAGCAGGGCTTTGCAAGCACCCATGACTACAGGGTTGGGGGGCCACAGTGGGCACAGGGGAGGCGCCGGCGTGTTGCGGCTAACAGAACTGGCCGCCCCACAGGAGGGCCCATTCAGAAAGAAGTCCGCTTGGGCCCTTGAAAGCAGATGAGAACTAGAAAAAATGGGGGATTCCACGGACCAAGAAACCCAGGGTCTGACTTTCAAGGGCCTCCTGGCAGTGCCCACCTACTTGACATCTTTCCCACCCCCATGCCTGGGGCCCAGACCTCTCCAGGAAATGGATGCAGAGTCTCTTATCTGCATGGTCTCAAATGCCATTGTGGTGAGGGTGTGGAGCGGGGTGGTGGAAGGACAAATCGCAGAGACCACGGTCACTGGACCCAGAAGCACCTAAGTCAGGCCGCAGCTGCAAAGGAAGGGGCAGAAGCTGGCCTGAGTTCTAGATCTCCTGTGGCCACAAACCAGGGAGGTGACAGGCCCTGCTTCCACAAAACCAGCCCACTACCCTGACACAAATGTGGGCAACGGGAAGGGGGCACCTCCTGCCACACAGAAACCCACCCTTTGCCAGCGGAAGCCCTTCACCCGCCCCAGGCCTGGACCAGGCAGGGCGGGAGCAGTCCCTGGGAAAAGGCGGGCTCCCTTCCCAGCTCAGCTCCCGGCTGGCCCAGCCCAGGACAGCTCAGGACAGGAGTGTGTGTTGCTCATTCCCCCTCATGTTGCCAGGGCTGTTTCCAAAGGGATTATGTGTGGAGGTAGGTCAAGGGGGGTTCAAGAGGTTCTTCATCACCCCACAGGTCCCCACGCCAGCCAGCCAGGGTCAGAGCCGGGACAGAACCCAGGGGTCCAGGCCCAGCGCTGACCGCTCCCCACCCCACTCGCTACCCTGCACTGCCTGACACCTGCCCCAAGGTAGGAAAGAGCAGGCACTCGTGCAGGATTCCTGGCCCCACGTGGCATGAGCGGTGTGTTCCTGGTCCGCCAGCAGACACCAAGGCCAGGTGGGAACAGGTAAGAGGCACCTGGGCTTGGCGGCAAGGAGGGGGAGAGGAAGGAAGGGGCTCCGAGGTCTGGGCAGGATCCCCGCCTGGCGCACCCTCCCTCCTGGCGGGCTGGAGAGGAACCACCGAGGTGCATCGCAGGCACTGAGAAGAGGTCAGACCATCCGCTCTGCCCCGTGTTCCTCTCTGTCCCGCTGTCCCAGCTGACCCACAGCTCCGAGTGAGGATCCAGTGGGGTCCCCACGACAGTGAGCCCAGACCCAGTGTCTCTGACCTCCCACAGCAGGGGACTGATGACACGTGCAGCTCAGGCTGCTTGCTGCACACCCCCTTACTGTACACACAGCCTGTAAGGCGCAGACCACCTTGTGGATGCACCACACCCCCCACACACACTGTTTAATGTGTGTGCACACGTACACTGCACGCTGTATACCATCTGCTGTACACAGCACATCCCCACACTGCCTGAAGCACACACACACCCCAGGATGTATACCACCTGCTGCGTGAGGTACCACCTGCTGTGTACACCACACCCCCAACATAACGCCTGATGTGCTCTCTCTCACACACACACACACACACAGTCTGCTGCACACCCCCTCCTATATATACAGCCCGTAAGGCACCGCCGGCTATAAACACTGCACCACACACACTACCCTGCACACAGCACACAGGCCCCACCCCCACAGAGTCCTCAGAGCCAGGTGCCCAGGACAGAGTCAGAAACGGCTCGCCCCTGCACCTCAGCCCATCCACCCTCCATCTCCCCTTCCTTCTTGGCCCTTCCAGAACCTACCCAAGTTACTGGGGCCCTGCCGCACCCCTGCTGTCTGGCCTCCTTTGGGGCTCTCCTGACCACTGGCCTGCCTGGCCTGGAACCCACTGGCCCAGAGAAACCTGGGCCCTCCACACTGAGCTCCAAGAACCTCACGCCCCTCCAACCCCCTGGAGGGAGAGGCCAAGAAGCAAGGCCTGCCTCCCCTCCCCCTCTGTTCCCCCTCCCTAAAGAGGGAAAATGTCAGATTCCCTGTCTCAGTGGTGGCTGCGGGGTGGGTTGGAGGGGGAGTGATTCAGCCGCCTCGAGTGCAGAGCGAGAAGAGCTTTTCCTGCCATTACCCAGCGAGGGAGAGGCTGGCTCGCTAATGGCTTCAATTACCACTCAGACGGGGACACTGGGCGGCGGGCTCTGCGCTCCTCGCAGTCCGGACGGGCTCGCCCCCAGCCAGCCTGTGCTGCTGAGCAGCCGCCTGGGGGTCACAGGGCAGTGGGGGCTCTGCCTGGGGAGCCGAGTGCAAAGGCCATGGTCCGGGGCGCTCCCAGGGGCACCAGCGGAGCTGAGTGTGAGGGCAGCTGGCCCTGGTGTGGAGCAAGGCAGAGGAGGGGGCATGGGGCAAACTTGCAGGCCGGGACTCCCTTTTAGGGGCGCACTGACCCCTCGACTGAGCCAGGTCGCCCTGGGCAGCCTTCAGCCACTCCCCTGAAGAGCTCAGCTTGGGGCGGGGGGGCCCGGCCCAAAGCACCAGTCATTCCTACACACACCCGGCTTTCGGGACCATATGGGAGGCCCGGGGCCAGGGCAGTGTGGGGTGGCACTGCCACAGCCCCCGCTGCTCTCCTCCTCCCCGCCCCTGGCACCTTTGAGGCCTCCCACTCCACCCTTTTCTGCCAAGCCCAGAGCTGGTCAAGGTTACACAGACCAACACGGCAAGTCAGCATTTCGTCTTCTGGGTGCTGTGTTTCAGGGGCAGGAGGGGCTCATTCGGGCCCATGGCTCCGCCCCCATCCACACAGGGAACCTGGGTGAGACAGGCACCTGCCCTGAGCGCTCCGCCACCTCGCCAGACACCCCCCCACGCCCTAGGAACACAAACACGCCCCAGGTCCTGCTAAAGAAACTCTGATCCAAGAAGGCCGCTCGGATGGAGAACCCCCTGCAAGTCTGAATCCCCCCCTCAGGCCCTGGAAGACCATCCTCACCCTCCCCGACCCTTTAAAAGTTGAAGCGGCCCAGGGCGGAGGTGGGGGTAGGGGAGTGCCCACTGAGGACCTGCAGGGAGAGCCGGGGCCAGAGTTAGGGCCCAGGGCTCTGGGGGCACCTCTCGTTCAACGCTGAGGAGGAGGAGGCCCTTTCCCCAACGCGAGAGCCTGAGAAGACGCCCTCTGGGCAGCGGCCGCAGTCCAGCCTTTCGGCCAGGTCCCAAATGCCAGGGCAGATGGGGGCTTACTGCTGGGGCAGATACCAGCAGGAGGGGGATGGTGCTGGAATACCTGTCCTCAGGTCATGAGTGGGGACACTGAGGTCAGGGGGTGGCAGAGTCAAAACACACAGCAATCAGTGACCCTGGTCCAGGGCTTATCCTTGGGATGCCCGCCCCACAGGTAAGTACCCCCCATGGGAGTAGAAGGTAGGGGTGCCACGCACCAGGGACGACAGGCACTACCAGCTCAGATATCTGTGCCTCAGGATGTGCGGCTTCCAGCCCAACATTCTAGCAGCTGCCTCTCATGACAGAATCCTGTGAAGTACTCAACTGCATCATATTTCATCTTCCAAACCAGCTTGGGCAGTAGGAATTACATGTACACCTGTGGACACAGGTGGAGCAAACGAGGCTCAGAGGCATCGTTATGGCCCAAGGTCATCAGGTGAGAGAGTAAGTAGTCAGAGCCCTTGCTCTTGACCACTGTCCACCACTGCCCCTTGATGCTGGAGGGCCCGGCCCTGCCTCGCAGGGGACACACAGAGCAGAGGAATTACTGAATGGGTGCGTGCACGAAGCCATAAAGCCACAGTGTGCAAACGGCCAATGTAAAAATATGCTCCGCCGCTCTTGTAATCAAAGAAATGCAAATTAAATTGAGATGTCATTTTTTGCTTATTAACTTGGCAAAGATATTTTTTTAACGCTAATTCCCACTGCTGGTAAGGATGCGCGGAAAAGAGCCCTCTCGTGACCTGCGTGGTGAGAGTCTAAACTGACACAATCTTCTGGAAACATTGGAAACCTCGCAAATGCACGTGCCGTTTTGATCCAGCAGCTCTACCTCCGTGAGTCTAGAAGAAGGAAACAATCGGGAAGGCGAGCACGTCACGTCTGCGCGGACGTGCACAACACCTTCTTTATGAAAGCGAAACACTGGACACGCCGCGTCTGTCCAACAATAGGGACGGCTAAATAAATCAGGGCGCTTCCACGCAACACTTACCCACAGCCATTAAAAATAATGATGCAGAAGAATACTTAATGAAGAGGAAGATGTTCATGATATTTTTTAAAAAAACAGCAGCCCGCAAACCACTGGGCAGAATGTGATCCCATCTGTGTTATAAGGCACACAGAGAAAACAGAGTATAAGGAACCAACCCAATCTTTTTAGCAGAGGTAAGATAACAGGTGATTATTTTCCCCCTATGTGCTATTTTTCACTTATCAAATTTGTAATAGTGAACAGGTATTGCTATTGTAGTTTTGTTTAAAGCAACAATCGATACCGTACCTTGAAAACACACGCAGACGCATTTGGACCGCCAGACCCACTGTGGCCGGGGGCTGACCGCCTCACGTTCCTCACCTCCTGTTTCCCAGGGACGCGACCAGTTCTTTCCCCCTCTTCTCTCTGTGCCCTGCAGCTTCACTCACCCTCCAAAACAGCTGCACTCTCTCCGGCCTCTGGGCCTTGGCACACCCATGCTGCTCCTCCGGCCGGGGCCCCACCCAGCTCTACTCATTCCCAGATGCAGTTCCGACAGCAGCTCGCTCCCCACCTGCCCCATGCTCCCCAGCCTTCCAGGCCGCCCCCGCAACACTCAGTGGAGGCTGAAGTCCTGATGGCCTGGTCAGATGATCCTCTGGACACAAGGCAGCATTAGGGAGTCTTTGTGAGTGAACAGAGCAGCCATTAGGTGAGAGAAGACACTAAACTCTACGCACAGAACCCCACCCTCCTGATCCGGGACCCTTGCAGCAGGAACACAGCTCTCTGAAGCCCACCAGAAAGCCCACACGAAAATCCGATCTGTTGCCACAAACCACGGAAGCCAAGCAGTACACAGCGGCAGCCCCGCCTCAGGTCAGACCCAGACGCGCCAGGGCCGTGCCCGTCCCAGCAGAGTCCGGGGACCAGAGGCACACTGCTGCCTAAGCACAAGCCAGACAGTCCAGGCTAAATCCGATGACCACCCTGTCCACCGCTGGCCTTCGCCAAGCCCAGGTTGGCCAGCTCTCCCTTCTGCCAAACACACACCGGCCCACGGCGGGGCCATGGGTGCCTGGCTGCTTCTTCCCAGACGCCAGTCTGCCCGCCCGCCTGCCACGTCCCTCCCCGGCACGTACCTTCCAGCACCGAGAGCTTGGCACTAGTGTTGATCTCTCCCAGGCTGTTGGTGGCCGTGCACTCATAGATGGCTTCGTCTCGCTGCGCCCGTAACGGCTGGATCCGCAGCACGGACCCCGCCCCGTCATCGAACTCAATCACCTGCCAGAGGACAGACACCTGGTCACAACGTGCTCTGAGTCAGCCATCCTCTGGCCTCCAAACACCCCAGGGAGAGAGACCAAGGGAGTGGACACAGGACCAGACTCTGAAGTGGGTGGACCCTGGGCCCCGCCTGCCCCTCTTCACCCGAGGACGTACCTCGAAGCGCTGGGAGCTGACTTTCTTCCCCTTCTTCATCCATGTGATACGTGGCTTGGGTTCCCCTGTGGCTTGGCACACGAAGGAGGCCACCCCTCCCGATAGCCCGGTCTGGTTCTCGGGGACCTTAACGAAGGCAGGTTTGCCTGGAGAGATGGGGACACCAAGTCACCACAGCACAGCCAACACTAGGTGGCAGTCACGGGGTGGCGGCAAAAAAGATCTACAGAAGAAATAACAGTGGCAATCCATACCCTTGTACAGTGCTTACTAGGTGCCAGGTGCTCTTCAAAGAGCTGTAGGAACATGAGGTGGGTGCTGCAATTACTTCTGCTTATAGAGAAGGAAATCAAGGCACAGAGATGTTAAGGGGTTTGCCCAAGGTGACACAGCTAGCTGATGGGAGAGCTGAGATTTGAACTCAGGCACCATGAGTCTGGAGTCCACGTTTGAACCACTACACTGTCTCCGATGCTGCCCACCAAACTCCAGGACAAGGGCACGCAGAGAGCTGCTCAGAACAGCCCCAGCATCTCCCCCAGACTCATCTCTCCCCTACTGCTGTTCTCCTTGGTGATGGGACCCCCATCTGCCCCGAGGCTCAGGCCAGACACTGTGACTCCTCCTCTCCTCCGCCCCCGCATGCCAGCAGTCCCCAAGGCCTAGACCTTCTAAGCATCTCTGGACGTGTTCCCAGGTGAACGCTTTCCTGTAAATCTGCCCTTCCGCCCTGCCCCACTGATGGGATTACTGCCTTCCCACAGCCTGGATGTCTCCCCAAGTGTCCACAGGGAGGCAGGGGGAGAGGAGAAGGGAGAGGCTCAGACACCATCCCGCCATGCCCGCATCACCTGGAGCCCACCTGGAGCGCCTGTCCCGATGAACCCCACCACCCGGGGTCACAGGACCAGAGCAACCCGGCCCTCACTGAGATGCAGTAACACCTCGTTAATCCTGACAGCAGATCCATTTCGTATTAATCAGGCCAATGAACAGCTCCAGGAAGGCTAATACCGTGAGAAATGACCTTTCAGTCCACCTGCTCAGTGCTGATGCATCCAGGCTTGGCCTGGTCCCTGGCAAAGAAACATGTGTGTGCAATGATAATAATACTTCGCTAAGCACCTACTCTGCACCGGGTACTTTATCTCATTTAGTCCTTCATTATCATTATCCCGTTTACAGGCTCAGAAAGGTCAAGTCGCTTGTCCAAGGTCACACAGCCAATGGCGCGGCACATCCAAGACTGGAATTCAAGCCTGTTTGTTTCCTCGGGGCCGTGAAACCATTCACACGGTATGGTTGGAGGCCTTGTCAAGAACAGGGTCAATGGTGTGCTGGGTGCCAAAGCCGGACCAAAGAAGGTCACAGAGTATGAGCTGCAGTGGACAGAGGGGCTAAGTGGCATTTAAACAAGATGGGCTGGGACGGGGAAGATAAAGAAAATGTGGGGCCCAGAGAGGGGAGGGTTGGAGGAGGCTTCCACACAGCTATTTCTTTTTTCTTTCCTCCACTAAGAGGTGAAAGACAGTGTTTAAATGCTGACGGGAAGACACCAGCAGAGAGGGACAGGGTGCAACTCCAGTGGACAGAGGAGGGACGGCAGATGAGGCAGGGTCCCAGAGGGGGGAGGGTCCAGCGGGGCCCTCAGGGTCAGGAGTGACAGCTGTGGGGACTAAGCAGAGGGGGACCCGTCTTCCTGAACACCCCAGGGCCTGGGGGGCTCTGGAGGGGTCACTTAATTATTAAGCAAATCCCCCCCCCAGCCTCCATTCTCTCATCTACAAAACGGCGCTGCTGACACAGGCCCGTGCAGGTGAGATGCGGCGACCTCTACAGACCGCCTGCACGGGCTGGACACTGGCGGGCCCGGCGAGAGGGCGGCCACCCCTCTCCTGAGCATTACCAGTCTTAAAACCATCCCTCACGGCAGATCGTATTACCACCCAATTTCTAAAGTGGAGACTCGGGAGGTTAAATAACCGACAAATCACAGAGTGATTTGCGGGGGAAAGCCAGGGTTTGAGCAGGCGGTCCAAATCCTGGAGCCGGGGACTCACCTGGCTGCTCCCGAAGTCATTAGAGGGGGCAGGCAGCCTTGGCGGGAAACACACAAGCCTGGTGGGGACCAGAGTGACATGGGGACAACATAAAGGTTCAGGAGGCCTCAGTCTGTCCCCACCCTTGTCCCGAATGTCCTCTGAAGGAGGCTCTGGTCTGCAGTTGTCAGCACAGCGTGGCCCCTTCAGATAGGTCCTCGCAGGTAGGACGCTGCCCACTCAGGTTCCGCTGGCGCAACTCCACACACACGCCGTGCCCCTCCCGCACACGTGAGGCGGCGGTGCCACCACCTCAGCCCAGATACCACCCGCCCTTCCCTGGACCCTCCACCAACCTGCCAAGCAGTGTCCCTGCCCCGAGTCTTGCCCCCTCCAGTCTTTACTCAGCATTTGGGACAAATGGACAGCCTCTCTCCCCTGGTCGAAACTGCCCAAAGCGCCCCCCCCCCCCCCCCCACTGCTCTCAAAACAAAATTTAAACAATCGTGGCAGACAGAGCCCTGACAGGTCTGACCCGCGCCACTTTTCAAGCTCCAGAGCCCTGGTTGGCTTCTCAGCCCTTGGATAAGCAACCTCCCCTGAGGCCACAGGGCCTTTGCACAGGCTGTTCCTCTGCCACATACCTCACCTCTTGGACTACTCTTTAGCCACCAACTCCTATTCACCTTTCTGAACTCAATTTAAACATCATTTCCTCAGGAAATGTTCCTCGGCCCCCCATCCCTGCCTCCACTAGCTCAGTTCCTGGTTTAAAGCTCTTTGGAAACTCCATCTGCCCTTCTTACAGCACTGCTCGTGGTCTGTTATGTCGGTGTGCGAGGTTATTGCTTTGGCTCACGGTTTGTTACGTACATGTATAAGGTGACTGATTACTTTTTCCACATTTTGGGGAGTGTTTGAGTCACGGCTGCTTCCCCACCCAGAACAATAGCCCTCGGCAGGGCAGACACCAGGCCTCCCGGTCCCCAGCCCTGTTGAAGGGCTGGGCCCAGTTCCTGGCATGCAGGGTCCAGGACAAAGAAAGAAGCCACTGACCAGAGAAAGCCTGAGGAGGACGGGGTCTGAAGCCCCTCACACACTGTGGGCAAGGCCCCTTTGCCAGGGAGAGAAGTAGGGGCAGAAACCCTCCTTGGCTCCAGTCTCAACGTGTCTGCCTAGAAACCAGAGGCTGGAACCTGCTGAACCGGAATGGCCAAGCGAGTGTGCCTGGGGGCGGGGCGAGGCGGGGCCTCAGCACCAAACAAAGAACCAGAAACTGGGGAGTGGCTCGCAGCCAGGTGTGGGTCTAGAGAGAGCAAGAGAAGGAGAAAGGCCTTAGTACTATGTGGAGGCTGGACTGGGCCCAGGGCCTGGGGCCGTGGAGGAGGCGGAACACCCCTTTGGAGTCTGGAGTGGGGCCAGAGCCCCGCCTGGCCACCCACCCGCCGGAGTTTGGCAAGCCTCGCAGTGCAGCCCGAGCCTGGTACCGCCCATGGGTCAGGTCCCTCCCCTCAGTCTGGCCTCGCCCTGGCTTTCCTCACCTCTCCCCAGCCCCCACCCAAGAGCACCTCACCTAGCACGGGAGTCAAACCAAACTTCAGTGCGTCCTCCTTTCAAAGCCCTGCCGAGCCCTCGCCCCTTTTGTTCACCAGGAGGACCTCTGGGTGGCAGAAACCTGACCATGTCTCTCCCCAGATCCAAACCCTCTGTCTGTCTCCCTGCTCTGCTTCCCGAACTTGCTCCTGCTAACCTCTCTGGGCTCACCTATGTTGACTCTTTCAAAGAACAGCACCTGCGATGGGCCATACACTGTCCTGAACCCAGTGGACTTGCCACTCCCACCCAGCCTGCTCCAACAGGCCAGGCCCCAGGACACCTCCTTGCCTTTGTGTGCCCTGCTCCTTCAGGCTCCGCATCCTGAAGGATCTTCACATGCCATGGTGACTAGTTGGGTCCCCAAGCAGGTGCACAAAGCCCAGCGTTTTGACCAGTCTGTCCAGTGCTGACCCAGAGCTGGTGTTCAGTGAGCATCTGAACTGAGACCACAAGCCAGGAGGGGCTTTTGCTCCACCACGGTGTGACTCCCTCAGCCTGACCCCCTCCCCTTGGGGTGGCAGCGTCTGTCTCTGCAAGCATGCCCTGGGGCACAGCGGGAGTGGGCTGGCCTGGTAGTGGGTAGACATGCCCCCCAGGGTCCAGCCCTGGGGACAGCCAAGCCAGGCCACCTCCGAGGGTCTGCCACCAGAGACTGACTGCTGTTACTCCGCCCTCCCTGCGAACAACCCTACACACGACACACACAGCACACGGAAGCAGGGAGCAGACACGCAGGGACTGCCAGGCAGGGGCAGGAGCTCCCGGAGAGGTGATTTCCCAGGCCCTGAACGACCTAATGAGCTGGGGACTCATTAGTGCTGGCTCTTGTGACTGCTCCACCCACTCCCCCAGAAGCCCACCCAGAGACAACCCTGGGCTCCAGGGGACACTCAGGGAGCCCTAGGCCATGGCCTCCTATGGAGGGAGCACGTACTACATGCCAGGCGCCTTGAACAGGTGACCTCAGTCAACCTTTCCAGGTAGGAGTGATCACCTTCATTGCGCAACAGGAAAACAGGCCCTGAGAGAGAAAGCAGCCTGCTGGAAGTCCCCAGGGGACAGAGTCTAGACGGGACTCCAGGCCCTCCATACCCGTGAGGACACATGGAAGAGCGCTGTAGAACTGCCTGCAGCGCCCTGCCATGTTCCAGCCCCACAGGCTCTAGGGGGCGAGGGAAAGGTATGCCAGACACATCCTCAGCTACTTAGGCCCTGGCCCCCACCCACCACCTACCCCTCCAGCCATGAGGCATCCTGTGCTCAGATGCTGAGGTTCCAAGTAAGTGGGCCATAACCAGGGTCCTGCATCCCTCCTGTCCCACAGGATCTCGGGACAAAAGGAGGATGGTACTCACTGTGGATCTCTCATGAGCTCCATAAAGGAGCCCAGGCCCATGCCTGCTTCTTCCCCCCCGATCTCTCATTATGCAACACTCCCATTAGCAAGTGCCCACTCGCCCTTCAGGGACCCCCTCTCCCAGGACCCCTTTCCCAAGATGCTCAGGCTACCGCCTCTGTGCCAGTGCAGTCCCGACACAGCACCCACAGCAGTAACCCACGCGGCGGGTTCCAAAGGCAGGCCTGTGTTCTTCCCACCCCCACACACAGCAGATCAGCAGAAACCTCTTCCTACTCAGGACCACCTCTGGCCCCACAAGACTCCCCCTTGAGAAGCCACAAAGCCCCAGTCTGGGGGAGTCGCCCAAGCCCCACGAACCCAGGTCTCCATCAGAGCTGATTCGGCACTGATGTTGGGGCATCTGGGCTAACTCTCGCAGCTGCTTCCCCACCCCGCCCCCAGCTCCCCTCAGAGGCCAGGGCCCCCATTCATTTGTCTCGTTAAGAGGCCTATAGAAACACATTTGTCCACTCCGCGCTTCACTGCTCCAGTCGTCAATTCTCTGGGGTGCCTGCCCTACCTTTCGCGGCAGCTCTGGCTGCATTTGCAGCTCGCCGCTGGCTAGAAGTCTCCCAAGCCCAGCTCAACACTGGCCACCACACTGGGACAGATCCAAAAGTGTGTGCAGTGAGTGTAAGGCGGGCCTGGAAGCCAGGCCCTGCATCCCAGGCCAGATCACCACGGCCACTGGCCCAGGCCTGTGTCCCATTCGTTCCTCTCTGGCTGGAAGCAGAGACTAACCCACGTATTTCAGAGTCTCTGGCTGGTTCCTACATCCCCGACCCTGACCTTCAGGCTCTGATCCTTAAGGGACCAGCATGAAGGGTCTTGGACTCTGCTCTAAAAACTGTTCTGCTCTGCCCCAGTTCCTACTGGGGGACCAGGCCTGATTCCACCCCTTCACTCACCTACTACACCCCAGGACCTGAGCTGGACAATGACCCGACCCCTCAGAACTCACAGCCCAATGGGACAGGCAGACCCAAAGCAGACGGTCGCAGTCACGCAATCTGGCAGGAGCACGGAGGAGTAGCACCTGGCCCAGGCCCGATGGCTCCAGGTGAATGGTCAGGTGAACAGGATGGGGAAGAGGGTTTGGAGCAGAGAAAACAAGAGGACCAGAGGCCTGGGGAGAACATGAGCGACTGAGAGAAGTCAGCATGGCAGAGTTGGGGTGGGAGGTCAGCGGGCAGGACGAGGTCAGCAGATGCTTGACAAAGCAAGGCCTGAAAAAGGGCCAAGAGCCCTAGGCTATATCCTGAAGGCAAATGGGAGTAGAGCGCAGGGTTTTAAACTGAAGGGTGCGATGCAATCAGGCTTTCATTTTGTAACAGGACTTCTACTCCGGCATGAAGAGTACATTATGGGAAAAGAGACTGGAGGCTTGGAAGCTCTCAGGAGCTGTTGCATACAAAAGCTCCAACCAGAGCTGAGGGTGGCTTGGGTGAAGGGAGCAGGGAGAAAAGAGGATGCATTCCAAAGATATTTAGAAGGTAGAAACAAGAGAACTTGGTGATGGATTAGATGTGGGGTATGAGAGGGAGGAGGCCGGGAGGAGGCCCAGGTTTCTGACTTGGGTGGCTGGGTGGGTGGTAAGGCCATTCGCCAGGAGAGAAAACAGGAAGACGAGCAGGTTTGGGTGGGGGCTGGGGGTGAGGGGTACAGGCTGGGGCACGTTGGGTCTGAAGCAGGAGGAAGAGGCAGTTCTTCTCCCAGGAGGTGCTGACTCTGAAAGCCCAGCTGGGCAGCCCGCCCTCAGCCTTCAAGCTCCCTGTCTGAAGGCCCTGAGAGTGGCCAGGGTGGGGGTGGGGGAATATCCAAGGGCTAATGACCACACCTGACTCTCGACAAGCCTTCACCTCCCTGCCACTGTGGGAGTCACACTCGATGACTTCTACCCCAACCTGCCCCTACAGGCTCCAGCACTAGCTAACCAAGCCTGGAGATCACCCCCACCCCCTAACCCCACCCTACTAGGGCCTGTCCAGCCTTCTCACTGCTAGCACCTCAGTGCTTCCATTACCCCTCACCCCAATACGCTCCCCTCCCTCTCGCCCTTCTAGCCCCACCAGGGCCCAGCCAGGGAGGACAAAGGGCAGGAGCTCCAGTCCAACCCCTCTCCAGATCTGGTTCTGAATAATTAATAAGCCTCTGGAGAAAGGACCTGGGTGGGGCAAGAAGAGAATATCTTTGCCTTACAGACTTGGAGGGGGGGGCCTACTGCCTGCTGACCCCCAGGGTGACCCCTGGGTTGGCCCTCCGCCACCTCTGGGCTCTGTACAGGCTGGGAACATCCCCTTTCCCCCAGGGACCTTGGCTCCGACCCCGCCCCTCCCCCTCAGTGTGCAGATTGGCTAAATCAGCTCTATGCCCCGCCTCCTACCAGTAACCAAGCAGTGGTAACCATGGTGACGGGGCGGGCTGCGGCCAGTCTCACAGTGCCAGGCAGGGGGAAGGGCGGCAGGAAAGGGACCAAAGTTCGGAGTTGGATCTGGGCAGGGGACAATTCCACCTCCCCCAACACACACACAGAGGGGTGCCGGGGAGCAACTTCCTCCTGGCCAAGTGCAATTTCCGCCAGACTCCCCGGGGCCGAGGGGCTGGGAGAGGGGGTCGCTCCTTTGCCTTGAAGATCCAGGGGAGAGGGAAAGGAGGGGCTGTGCCTTCACACCTGCATACCCGGGGTCTAGCACCGGGGAAGAGCTCTAATGGCTCTGCCTTCTGGGTCCTCCCTGGATGTGCGGACACAGGTGGCATCCCATTCCCAGGTCCACACACATTCCTCATGCGTTGCCTGCCCACCCCCCTTCCTGGGGCTCCACTGTGCCTTCTGCACAGACCTGCAGTGGCGCACAGGGCACAGGCCTGAGCACATCGCCCAGTGACCACATGAATCCCAGGCAGGTCTCACCCCTAGCCCATAAAAGGGAGTCACGCTTCGACACACCCAGCCCCGCAGTGTCATAGGGACATGCAAGCATTCCGAAGGATGCACCCAGGATGCAAGGAGCTGGGTGCTGCTTGGACAGGGGCTCTCCATGTTGGGGGGTGGTTCTCTCTAGGACACAGAAAGGTCTGGAGAGGCATCTAGCCATCCTGTCTGTCCTCGTAGCTGCTCCTGTCACCCATCCCAGAGTCCTGCTAGGAGGGACATCGTGACCTTTTGACCTGGGAGATCCCACACCTCAAGGGGTCAGACTTACTGTCACCGTGGGCACCCGCCACCAAGCCAAGCATCACAAGTGCAGGCACAAGGGGCACCATCGTCCTCCCTGGGGCTGGTTCAGGGGCCATCCAGGAGTCCAGCACCACGGCCAGCCACAGCCCAGGACAACCGACCTGTGATGAAGAGAAGGGCAAGCCAGTCAGCTGGTGTTCTCCAATGTCTCCACTGCCCACCCATGCCACCTCCTGGCCTTCCTCCTCACCCAGACCCCTGCTCATCCTCACTGATTATTGATCATCCACGGCGCAGAAAACAGACCTGCCCTCCTCAACTATACAATGAACGCCCATACCTTTTTTTATTTTAAAGATTTTTATCTATTTTAGTTTTAGAGAGAGGGGAAGGAAGGGAGAAAGGGAGGAAGAGAAACATCAATGTGCGGTTGCTTCTTGCGTGCCTCCCACCAGGGACCTGGCTCGCAACCCAGGCATGTGTCCTGACTGGGAATTAAACCCCTTAGTTTGCAGGCTGGCACTCAGTCCACTGAGCCACACCAGCCGGGCTCACCCATACCTTCTGACCCCTGTGACTACCCGGGCTCCTCACAGATCCCCCAGTGACCTCCAAAATAGTCCAAGAGTCACATTATAGGGTGAGGCCTTCAGGTCATTCCTCAAACCTGAACAGGGGCAGAGGGTACCAGAACTGGATGGTGTACGGGGACGCTCCATCCCAGATCTGGAGTTTCCTACACACCTCGTGAGGGAGCAAGGACAGAGGACCAGGGTCAGAGATACACAAAGACCAAACAAAAGAAGACAAAAACAGGGGTCAGAGAGAACTTAGCAGACCCCCTCAGGCCAGGGACTCCAGAGTCCCTGGGGTACCTGTCCTCCCTCCTCTCCCAGCAGGGAGGAAGCGGGCAGGAGGCCAGACCCCACAGGCTGCGTGCAGACCTAAGCGCAAACTTGACAGTGGCGGACAGGATCCAGGTATCAGGGGCTCGAAGTCAAAGCCACAACCTGTCCAGGCTCGCCAGAACTCACTCTTAACAAGCTGCAGCTGCCCACCTGGCCACCCTCATCCTACCCAATTCCCACGGCACCTCCCCACTCCAGAGGGAAGCTACAGAGAAGCCCTGGTGGCCAGGAATAGGGGTACTGAACCCTATATTCAACCCCACACCTCCTTGCTCTTGTCCCAGCAGGGCCACATGCTCCAAAGTGCCGCCACGCTGAGAGAGGAACCTGTGCAGGGGGAGGACGTCACCTGGGGCGGACCAAGCCTTGCTCCCAGGGCTTCTCCGCACTCCCTCCTGGCTCTGCCAGGAGCCAGAGTGAGAGGCCTTCGACCCGGTGACGCCGTGCAGCAGGACACACTGCTTTCTCGGCCAAGCCCCCGTGGGGAACTCCCAAGGGCCTGTCTCCCATGTTCCCACACGGGGGGCTGCAGGGGATTCACACCGGTGCCCACCAGCTTTGTTCACACCTTCCTCTGGGCAGGAGCTGGCATGCACGTCCCTCACTGATGCTCTAAAAATGCCACAAGACAGAGGAGGAGTGAGTGACAGAGAACACACCTTAGGGACCTACAGTGGTACCCACTGACTCCGGTGGAGGGTCACGATCAGGGCCAGGCTCTGGCTGACCCACAATGCTAAGAACATTTGCAAGGAGGTGACAGGACTGGTGATCGTGAGGGGCACAGCTGAAAGACGGTTCTGCACCTTCCTAGAATTTGAACCCTAGTCTCATCTGAGAAAGTCAAAGGTCGTGAGACCAGAAGTCAGTAGGTGAGCAAAGGTGCTGGGACAAAGCAGGCAGGACTGTGAAGTGGGATGGGGCTGAACACAAAGGGAGAAGGCTGGGGGATGTCCCTGTCCCAGATCTTGCCAAAAGCCTGAGATAGGAGCTGAGCAGCAAAAGCAAGAAGCTGAAGGGGCGTGGCGGGCAACTACGTCACCCCTGCGGCTGTGCTCAGCGGCCACAGAGCTCCAGTGACCGAGACCTGGAGAGAGGGAGCCCCCACAATGAATAATGCCCTGCACAGCCAATTTGGGATGGAGGTCGAGTATCACAAAGCCCCTTCTGGGCTTGGCTGTCAGGCCCTGCAGCGCGGCAGGGCAGCCGACAACAGAATCCGACATCCTAGCAGACATCAGGTGGCGAGATGCCCGGCCAGGCGTCACGAAGGCACGGTCCCCTGACACCATCATCCCGTAGCCCCTGGCACAGATATCACGGCTCACAGCACAGCAGTGTATTGCACCAAAGGACGGGGCAGAGGGCCTTGTACAGACATCATGGGGGGCAGCAAGGCAACACAGAGGTTTAACCTCAGCTATAAGCAGCTGGTGTGAACCCCCACAGTGCAGGTCCCACAAGGCTCCCCCCCAGGGGCACCCATCATGGGGCACAGCTCCCTGGCACAGGCACGAAGGGGACGAAGCCACATGGGACCGACAGCATGGAGGTGCCACTGCACAGCACAGCCACCTGGAATATGTGCCACCAATACCATCCTCACAGACGTGACTCCCTGTGGCCGCCCTGGTACCCACAGCGACACAACACCAAGTGCAGACATCACGGACGTGCAGCTGTCTGACCCAGACACCATCGGGGTGACGGTGGGTCCAGGCGTCGAGGGAGAGGAGCCGCCTGACAGACATCCTAGAGGTGTAACTCCCGTTATAGACATCATGGAGGTGTCGGTCCCTTCTACTTGTACTGGGGACATGTGAAAAGGTTGTGTGTCTCCAACACAGCCATCACGGGGTGCAATGCAGAGCAGGTATCGTACTGGACAACCTTGGATGAGATTCTGATCATGGGTGTCTCGGCCTCCGGTAACCCCAGGCCCCTGTGGCAAACACGAGGGGCTCTCACTTGGGGACTCTGGGGGTCCCCTGTTTGTCTGGGCCTGCTATGTTCGTGACCCTGCTTGGATCTAGAAAGCAGAAGAGACAGAGGTGGATACGCTGGAAAGATATTTCCTCTCCTAAAAGATAAGCTGAAAAGAAAGATGTGTCCTGGGCCCACGGACACAGGGAGGTGGCTGCCCAGAGAGAGGGATGACATGGGGACACACACGCAGACACGTTCCCGGGGAATTACTCAGGCAGCCACGTGGCTGTCAGGGCCTCTCCCCTGTCAGCTCCTGGCAGGAGCAAGCTGCCCTCCCCTCCCGCCCCGGAGTCCAGGAGCAGCGCCTGTCAGGCAGTGCAGGCTGCTCCTGGTTCGAGGGCCCCCTCGCTCGGAGCCCCAGGTCCCCACTCCTGAGGGCTCAGGGTTCCTGCGGGGAAAAGGCAGAAGGGGATCAGGGAGGCGGGGCAGTGCTAGCCTTGTGGGGGTGGCAGAGGACCTACTGACCCCGGTGCCACAGTGTGAGAGCAGAGCGCCACCCTGGCCGGCGCGGCTGGGTGTCTGGGCCCTTGAAGCCTGCGCCGGACACCAGGCCGGACGGACACCCGCACGCCCGGGCGTGTCGCTGACCTGCACTGTGGGCCATCGGCTCTACCAAAATGACATCCTTGGGCAGGAAAACGACTCTGCTGTATGACAGAATGTAATTAAATGTAATTCTTCTGCGTTCTGAATGGTTCTAACACACCCTTTTCCTGTGCTCCGTCGGTAGCAAGCTGCCGAGCACCCTTTCTTGGACAGAACTGTCCTTTATTCTCAAATTTTGTCCTTGGTGTTAAAATGTCCTTTCTTGTATGAAACGATGGTGAAAGCAGACGGCAGTTATTTTTTTTTTTTAAATCACGTCCTTACTTGGTAAAATAAAAATTGCCAACCCCATGCCTGGTCCCCAAGTACTTTTGGAAACTGTACTGGTTCGTGAAATCAAAGACCCTGGGAGGCAGGGTCTGAGGGACAAAGGAGGAGGGGCCAGCTCTGCACCAAGCCACAGGACTCAGAAACAATCATCACGGAAAGGCACGGCACACGGGGGTCCTGTCAGCTCCACGCAGCCCAGCCTAACCACCGGGGCCAGCCCCACCCCCAAGACCACGTGACGCCAGAGACGGGGTGGGGGTTCCCTGGCTGGAGAACAGCTGGGATCATGCCGACCTCCTCATGAATATGCCAGCACAGATTGATTTGTTTCCCTTGGGCACGTGTCATTATTCACAAATATTAATTAATCTCCAAATACCACCTGTTCCTCCAGCGTCCTCCCGGCCTCCTGCCCAGGCCAGGACCCTATTCCCAGGAGGCTGGGGCCCCAAAATGGACGTCCGCAGAAGGAAGGGCACCCAGGGCCCCACAGAGCGCTGGCCAAGGGGAAAGGCTGGTGTTTGAGCAAGAGGAGCCCGAGGGCGGGGAGGGCTGGAGGCTGTTCATCTTCTCATCGGCGGGCAGCTAACCGAGCCCCTTTGTCACGTCTCGGACAGTTCACCGCGTGGCACTGCAGCAGCGGCACTACAGCAGCGGCCACGGAGGCGGGAACAGGCTCGTTACACTTGGGAGAGGAAAACCAACATGTTTCCAACTCTTACCAAACCAACCGCTGGATTATGACGAGAATAAACCGAGGGCTCAGCCGGGACCCTGGCTCTGCGGGAGGAGCCACGGACAGCAGGCTGCCTTCCTCCTCCAGCCAGAGACCAGCATCTGTGAGCACAGCCAGGAACAGCCCGCCCGCCCTACCCATTCTCAGCCCTCAGCTGCTCAGTCTCCCCTGAGCGTGCAGGGGGATTGAGAGAGGGTCCCAGAGTCTCCAGGAGGTAGGGGGCACACGGCCCAGCACAGGCTTAGCTCCAGGGCAGACCAAGGGGACCGGCAGGTGCACCTTCCTACAGCTGCCAGCTCCAAGCCACCAGCCCGCAGCCTCCTTTCCCGGGAGTGGGGCCTCCCTTGGGGAATGCTCCCCAGCGTGGCTGCCGACAGGCCTCGGCACTTGCTGCTCTCTCTGTGGGGAAGAATGCCCTTCTCCTGCCCCGGCCACCTACTCACCCTTCAGTACTCAGCTGGAGTGGCCCATCACTGAAAATCCGGTCTTCCCCAGTTTTCCAGGTTTGTACAGATTAGTAAGGCAGCAAGAGGTGATGTAGCCCAGTGGTTATCAATCCAGGGCAACTCTGTTCCCTGTAGGACACTACGCAATGTCTGTAGACACTTGCTAGCACTGAGCACAGGGCTGGGGGGCAGGTGCTACTGGCATCTCGTGGGAAGAAACAATGGATGCTGCCAGACACCCTAGAGACATCCTGTAGGAGGCCCACCCGCCACCAGAGGACTATCTGGTCAGTTCGTCAGTGCTGAGGTTGAGAAACCCTAATGTGGACAGCAAGCTCTTTTGCAGACATGGCCTAGGGACTGCCCTGGCCCCTGCCCAGGAACCCAGTCCCCCGTGAGCACCCGGGGGCCCGCACCCAAGGAGGCCTCAGCCTGACTCAACTCCTGTATTAGCTGTCCACGGGCCTCGGGGTCTCAGAGCATCACCCACCCCACCCCCACCCCACCGCCTCCAAGTCAGCCTGGCCTCCAGAAGGCGAGTTTTACACTACACCCGCCCCTTCACACATGGTGGTCTCCCCAGAAGACAGGGGGTTGCACTTTTAGGCGCCTTTTCTGTTAAGGCTGGGCTCCTGGGTAGGTGAGACCCATCCTGTCATAACGGACAGGTAAAGGGACACAGGTACTCCCACACCCACCCTCTCCATACGACCTTCCTAAACCGTGCCAAGTCCCTCCTGTCTGCAGCTTGTCCACCTCGCCACGCACAGGACCCGGCCCCCGGCGGACACCCGATACACGCTCGCTCCCCTCCCCTGCCCTTGGCTTCTGTGCCCGATGCACTCAGCCGTCCTTGCAGAGCGAGGTGTGAGCCAGGAGGTGGTTGATGAACAAGACGGCCCTGGGCTCTGCCTTCGGGGAGCTCACAGAGGGTGGCCCAACGGCAAGTCGGCCTCCCCATCCCGCTCGGCCCCCAGGCCCCCAGGTCAGCCACAGCCACGGGGCCAGCCGGGCCTCCTCCAGTTCTCTCTTCTCTTCATGCCATACACCCAGCTGATCAATACGGTGTTGTTGGTTTTTTTTTAATTTTAAAAGTATGTTTATGATGAGAGAGAGAATGAACGAGAACATCAATCGGTTCCCTCCCATACGTGCCCTGACCAGGAATCAACCTTCCAGCCTTTTGGTGCCTGGGACAACGCTCCAACCAACTGAGCCACAACCGACCGGGGCTGGAAGTTCGAATTGGCCTGACACCCATCCTGGCCACCACGTTAGTAAGAGCTGCCACCGCTGGCCTCTTAAGTGGGCTTCATGCCTTTGGTCACTCCTTCCAGTCTGTCCTGCACACAGACCACTGCCCCCTTTAGCTCACAAACATGCAGATCTGATTGTGCCCCTCAGCCACACCTTGTCTGCCTCTTTTTTCCCCAGTAGGCACACAGACAGCGTCTCGTGAGTAGAAAAAAGGGCAGGGAGATGGATAGACGAGCGTGTGGAGACTGCTTCTCTGCTTAAGGACCTTCCACGCCTCCACATCACCCTCAGGAAAAAGCCCCAAGTCTTTAGCCCAACACCCAAGGCCCATCACGCTGACTTCAACTTAACGCTCCAACCTCATTCCCTGCAACTGCAACACACCCACTTGTGCTTCTAACAGAAAGTAAAGAGGAGAAGCGGACTGACCTCAGGGAACAAGGAAGGGTGCGCCCTGGACCTGTGGGTAGCCTACGCCTCCTACCACAGCCAACGGTTGGTGAGAATAGGCTTTCCTATAGAGACGCGGCGAGTGGAACGGCAGACAGATCCCAGGATGCCACCGGGAAGCCTATTTCACACCTACAGCAGCTGACAAGCTGTGTATCGGTCCCCACCCACCTCCATCATCCACCCCAGTCAGAAACCCGGGCGACATCCCTGACGCCTCCCTCCCTGGTGCCCCACATTCCGTCCTTCACCGTGTCCTGTCAACTCCGCCTCCCTAAACAGCACTGGAACGCCTTCCCCCCACCTCCATCACCACGCCTCCGTCGTCCCTCAGCCACACGCACCCCGGGTCACATCGTGCCCCTAGTGACACCGCTTCTGCCGCCCTCCGCCAGCCTGTGTCAAAACCCAAGTCACTCGGTCGGGCCCACAGGACTCCTCCGCGTCCCTGCCCCTGCACCCCTGGGGCACACTCACCCAGCCTCTGCTTGCTCACACCAGTCACTCCTGGAAGACCAGCACCGGGGGCCGGGCACCGGGGCCTCCGCTCCTTCCTGGGGAGAGAGGAAAGAATGAGAACATCAGGCATTTCATCACATCGGAGTATGTACTGACACAGAAAGACATTCAAATGTGCTACTTATGCGGGGAAAAAAGCAGGTGATGGAACTGTTTGTGAAGAACGATCCCCATCTGGAGAAAATGCCCTTCTCCCTACTCGCTTGCCTATTTGATATTCCTGAACACCTACTATGTGCTAGGCTTTCTTCCAGCCATCCGGCATATAGATGTGAACATCCTAAACCAAGTCCCTGGCCTCGGCAGGTAAACTGTGTCCAAACTCCTCAACCTAACCCTCCAGCCCCTGCAGCCCCCGCCCAGCTCCCCTCCCTCCCAGCCACTGACTGTAAGAATGTCCTCTTCGGATCTGCACACGTGCCACATTTCTTCCAGTGGTCAGCCTACACCTCCGCCTGGAACGTTCTAGCCATGAGTTTCTAGCCAATGACCCCTCAGATCTCAGGGCTGATGGTACTTTCTCAGGTGATGTCCTAGACTACATGCTGGACCCTGCCTTGGAGCAGACACCAGAAATGCGATGGTTAGTTTATCTATGCATTTGCTGAGTGGCCACTGAGTCACACCCATAAGCCAGGTGTGTGCCTGGTTCACCTCTGTATCCCTAGCACCCAGCAGAGAGCTGGCACACAGTAGGTGCTCCGTCAGGGTTTGCTGAACGAGTGGATGAATGCATGAGTGAGTTCATGGAAAACAAGCCGGTGTGGAAGCACCACACCAGCACACATGCAGCCTTCAAAGAAGCTTCAGAAGCAATATTTATGTTTGACTTTGTGCTTCTCTATAATTTTTAAAATGAAGGTGTGCCCTGGATGCCTGTTCTGCTGGCACACATACAGCGACAGAGGGGGCCCTTCCCTCTAGAGCCATTACTGAGTCCGCGCCCGTGTGGGCACTGTCCCGGGCAGGGGCCAGGCACGCCCACGCCGCCTCACCACCACCTCACCACAGTTCAGCAACTTGGCGCTGCTGGTGCCCACGAGGCGCAGGCTATGCCTCGCAGCGGGCTTCCCCTCAGCCTCCTGCCCCCCCCCTTCGTGCATGGCCATCCCTGCCCCACACAGCAATGCCATCTCAGCTCCTCCCAAATCGGACGCACAGACTGGAGTCCAGGGAACACCCTCACAGGCCAGGCCGGCCTCCTGTCCCTGGGAATCACTTGAGACTGACAATTTTGTCAACATGGGGGACGTCCTCGCTAACTGAAGACTCACCAGCCCAGGTCCGTCCGTCCACACTGACCCTGCGGCTCTCAGGCTCCCCTGTCTTCCTCACCCTGCAGTCCCCCAGGAACCAAAGCCCTGGGAATCACTCCGAATGGCTTCCCTCCCCCAGACCACTGAGTTTCTCCAAAAAGTTCCCTGTGGCTGCTGCTCCCGGCCCACAGGCTGCCAGGCAGGTCTGGCCAGACAAACCAGCTTCCGTGTCCCAAACTCAAAGGCCCATTTGTCTGGGGATGCCCGCAGGGCCTCATAGTGCCCGATGTGAGGTAGCTGTTGGCTCTACCGTTGCTCAGGGACCCTGAGGCAGAGGGGTGGAGTCCCGGGCGGAGAAGGCAAAGCCAGCAGGCAATACGGCCACGCCCACGGCCTCACCAGGAGCACTGGGCCTGGTGCCTGCAGACTGGACCTAAACTGAGCAGGGGCCACACCTGCAGCATGCACTCCACTGGCCTGGAGAACGGAGGAAATGGGTACTTGGAAAGACCCTAATGCACACGGAACTGCACCAGGCCAGGATTCTAGGACGGCACCCAAAAGCACACCAGTCTGGGAGCAAACTGGCCCCCAAACCACCTAGAGAGCCACCTCTCGATAAGCCCAGAACAGTCGTTGACTGCCGGACACACCCAGAGCACCAACAGGAAAGCAACTCAGAGAGAACTTGGCTGGTCTGGGAAACAGGTCGGAAATCTCCGCCTGGCACCCAGGAAGGCCTCAGAAGGGTGAGGTTGGCGGCCAAGACCAAAATCAGGTACGGCGGCCTTGGCACAGACCCAGGGGCCGGCCCCCAGCAGGGGGCTCCCTCACCCGCCAGGCCTGCAAGCTGGCCTGGCAGTAGGACCAGGAGGAGCTGAGATCTGGAGAAGCACGGCCGCCCCGCAGGCAGCGCCTGTGGCTGCACCAGGAATAGTCCCCAGACGCAGCAGCTACGACACTGCCGAGGAGTGGAAACCACTTTTCCCGGATCTAAAGGGTGTGGATGCACAGGATCCTGGTGCGTCAGACGTGTCCCCGTCCCACGTCCACCCGGCGCTCAGAGGCAGGCGTGGGAATAAAGAACCGCACTAGATGCCCAGGGTCCTGGTGGGCGGGGGACATGGGCGACTAAACTGCCCCTCCCCCGTTCCAAACACCAGGTCTCTTCCCCAGGACGTCTTCCTTCAGTTGCCTCGTGCCAGCCCACCTGAAGGTCAAAAACACCTGAGCGACACACACAGTCCCAAACATAGCATGAGGGGTGAGGGCAGGGCACTGCCTTGGTTGAGCTTCCCCAACTTGCTAGCCTCAGCTCAAGACGGCAGCTACTTTAGGTGAGCAGGCGCCCCTCATCGACACAAGGTGGTTTGTAAAGCCCACCCCCCCATGGATGGCAATTACAGGGAGGTTCTCTGACACCGAGACCGTGCTCACTAGATGCCAGGCCTGTCCTGAGCACCTTCAGCACATTAACTCTCATGCCTGGAAGGCACAGGGTTGCATCACACACACTGGACACATGAGAAAACCGATTGGGAAACGCTCAGCGGCTCGCTCAAAGCCGCACGGCGGTTGGTTACTGGAGTTGGCCCCGGCAGTCAGCAACCCGAGCGGCGCTCTTCACCACGGAGGCTGTCTTCTCCCCACAAGCACAGCTCTGCACTCATTCACTGTCCGTCCTTTCTTGGGCCCAGGCTTCTCTCTCAAACTCTAGAGGCTCACCCCCACCCCTCCTGTATGTCCCCTCCACCCCTGCCCCAACCTCACACGCTGCATCGCAAACACAACGCGTCCGACCGTGAGCTCATGAGCTCATTATCTGCCCCCCAAACCTCCCTCTCCTCCCAAGTCCCTAGGTCTGAGAAGGCCCCACTTCGTCACTCCCAGGAACATGAACCTCTCCTGTTCCCCACCCCACATCCAACAAATCATCCTGCCCTAGTAAATGTGCCTTCTAAATGGCTCCAGGATCCTGCCTTATCCAAGCCCCCACCATCACTCCCCTGACTTCCCCAAACAAACCCTCCTCCTCACGGAGCACCTTGGCTCCATCCATGTCCCACAGCATCAGAATCTTCCAGAAACAAATCTGATAACATACTGCACACGTCCCACCCCAAAGCTTTAATCCTCTGGGTCCCCCTTCTGTGTTCCCAGAGTGAAGTCCTAGCTAGGTAAGAGGGCATTTGAAGCCCTCTGTGATCTACTGCATCTCTGAATGCTCCGCAAGGGACAAGACCTCTGAGTCTTCACTCATATTATTACCTTTTTCTTTTCTCTACCTGGAGCACTTTTCCTTCAACTGAAGAACTCCTATTCACCTCTCAAAACCCAATTCAGATAGCCCCTCCTTGGGGGACTTGTCTCATGCTGACCCTGGATCCTCCTCTGCATTATCATGTTGAATCCCTGCAGTTTCTCTAACCTCAGCTTAGAGCTGTGGCTGCTCAGCTAATGCTGAGCTCAACCTCAGCAGCTACTAAGGGGTGGTGGGCTGCCTCTTCCACACAGCTGTCAGTCCCACAGGAAGTGAGGCAGCCTGGCTGAAAGTGCCTAGCCCAGGGTTTGGCACACAGTCGGCAATCAATAAGAGGTTACTGAATTGCTCTGCATTCCCATGATGCAATCTGTTCCCCCAGAGACCATGAGCTTCTCAAGGGCAAGGCCCAGGCTGCAAGCTCGGTCCAAGCACACAGCAGTGTCGGTCACATGAGAAGAGATACATACCCCTGCTGCTGATGCACCACCCCACAGTTCCCTTGGATTCTCACAATAGCCATGGCACCTGACCAGGGTCAGATTAGCTGACCCATTTTTCAGGGGGTAAAACTGAGCCGCGGGGAGGAAGGGCGCTCCTTAAGAGCTCAAGCTGGAAAGTGGGAGAGCTATGCTGTGTGTCACAGCCTCTGTGGAGAAGGTTGGGGTCCCCTTCCCCCTGACCAAGGGCCCTCAACAATGGACTCCCAGTTAGTGCAATGGGAGGGGCAGCATAGATTGCCAGAGCCAGTATTTTGTTGCGCACCAGTACAATTTCCAAGAAAAGTTTTAGGCAGTCCATTACTGTAGCCCCCTGCCCAGACTGCTTCACCAGCACTCAAATCCAGCCTCCCCCCTTAAGTGTCCCATTACAACATCCACTCTGAAGGGGCACAAAGCTGAACTGATAGCAGGTAGAGCAGCAGGTGGGAGAAAGACAGGGAGGAAGAAAGGAATTATATTAAAACAACTTCCTTGTTAAAGGAAAGACAAGAGGGGAGAGGAAGAGCAGTGGAAAAGAAAACACCACTACAGAGACACTGCAAATCATAAGGGGGACTATGAGCAAGCAAAAGTGTGCAAGAAAGTGTGCCTGAGGATGCACCAAACTGCGAGTGTGCACACACCCCTTACTGGATGTGCGCAGCAGCGCTGTGGGAGCATAAACACGAAGCAGTGCATGGCATGCAAGCACAGCAGATTCCCGACCTCTGGCTGCCATGCAGCCCGAGTGTGCAAAAAACTGTCTGGGCAGGAAGGCCAGTGGATATATATATGTGTGTGTGTGTGTGTGTGTGTGTGTGTGTGTGTGTGTGTGTGTGTGTGTGTGTTGGGGGCAAACTGAGAAGGCTGTGAGTGTAGGGCCTGGGGCTGCAGATGTAGATGCGGGAGGGCTGTGCTTGGGGAGTTACACCTGCTCCTTCTTGAGGCCCTAGGCTCATTCATACAATCAGTGAAAAACTGGGATTTTCTTGCTCCCTGAAGCAAGAGTTCCTAAGGAGACAAGCAGAGAATTTCCTCAGATTCCCTGTCAGAACCCTCCTCTGGATCACATCGGATCCCTGCTGCCTCCCCAGCGATCCCTCCGCAGGTCCTTTCCCTGCTCAGGGGATTCCTCACCAACAAAGACCCCACTGGAAGCAGCACCGGGGCTCCTTTTCCAGGCCTCTCACTCCCAGGCACTTCCTGGATTCTCCGCCAGATCCCACACCAGGTCACTCTGGATCCCCACCCTTGTCTGTTCAGTAGCCAAAGTAGAGCCTTTATCACCACCAGCAGTCCAGCCTCCCAGCTCTGCCTCGCTGCCCCCAAGGGAGTCCAGAGGATTCCCCCCACACTGGCAGCCTCCCTTCCGTTTCACAGCTCACACAGGGGCAGGACTCCCCCCCCCACAACCTGTTCCAGCTCTTGGGGGGGGATGTTGAAATAGGGAGAAAGGCAAGCCCTTCCCCCACCCTGGGGTGGAAGAACCTGAGGGGCAGCATTCCAGAGAAATGGAGAGGGGGCCTAGCAGAGGGGCCTGGAGACACCAAGAGACCGGTGAGAGACACGACAGAGAGACCCGGGAAGGGGGACTCGGAGATGTGGGCGGGGACCACAGAGAGCCCTGAGGAGGGAGCACAGAGAGACCCGGGGAAAGAGAACAGGGAGACCCAGGGAGGGAAAGCAGAGAGACCTGGGGAGAGAAAGCAGAGAGAGAGACCCTGAGATTGCGGGAGGGGGGAGGGGAGGGAGGGAGGGAGTTTGGGAGGCAGTGACACAGGGAGACAGATACAGAGACGTTGAAGGGCAGAGATAGAGATAGAGACCGAGACACAGAGGAAAGGGGAGAAAGAAGCGGAGAGAGAAACGTGGGCACCGCGATGAGGACCAGGGCACACCCGAACGGGACGGGACGCGGGGCGGTGACTGAGTGAACTTTCCGGAGCGGGTCCGAGTGGACACGTCCTCCCGGGACAGGGCGCTCCAGGGCCGTCACGTCGCTGCACTGGGGTGGGGGTGGGCCCAGCATGCCCCGGCCCCTCACCAGCGCGCGCTGGCGATTGAAGGGGGGGGTGGTGACGGCTCCAAACTCGCGCCCCGCGCACCCCGGGACCGCACGTGCGCCGAGGCCGCGAGAGAGACTGGGGCGCGTCAGCTGCGGATCCCCTGCCGGCTGGGAGGGGGCGCCGGTGCGGCGGGGGCGGGGGCGCGGCCTGGACCCGCCCGGGGTTGGGGTGGTGGGTGGTGGGAGGTGGGAGGTGGAGGGCCGCCCCCGGAGCGCGCTAGCGCTGGTATAAGGGGGAGGTGGGGTTGGGCCGAGGAGGAGGAACACAAATGCAAAAGGGAAACTTTGCTCTGGGGGGGGGGCTCGGATTGCGGCTCAGGTGCTGCGGGGAGGCCGGTCTAGGCGGGGGAGGGCGGCAACGGGCCGGCTAGCCGGTAGCGGTGGGGGGCGCGTCTGCCGTGGGGTGAGCGCGGGGAGGAGCCGCCGGGTTTGGCGGGGGGGGGCTGCTGAGCAGAGGCTGCGGGCGCGGCAGGTGGGGGCGCGGCCCGGCCTCAGCGGCGCCCCTAGCCCCCCGGGACCGCCCCCAGCTCCGCTGGGTAGACGCGGGAAGAGGGCGGGGGAAGTGGAAAAGGAACCTATACGGAGGGGATTGGAAGGGGGCTCGGGGGTCACTCACCGCCTCTCCAGGGGCCGTCGGACCGCATGTCCCCCCCAAGCCGCTGGGGCCGCTGCTCCCTCTCTTCTGCCGCCGCCCCGGGGTCCCACTCCCTGGAGCTAGAGCCAGAGCCAGAGCTAGAGCCGGAGCCGGAGCTGGAGCCGCCGCCTCTGCCGCCGCCGCCACCGCTACCGCTCTCGCCGCTCCCGCGCCAGCTCCAGCCGCGCGCCCCTGCTCGTGCCCGGGCCCGCGCCCGCGCCCCTGCCGTGCTCGTCCCCGGCGCAGCCCCTCCCCTCGTGCACTCTCGCTCTTAGAACCGCGGAGCCAAGTAGGCCCAGGGAGGCCACAACCCAACCCTGACTGCACACCGACTGGAACTCCATGTATTGAACCAGAACCCCAATAATGAGCATGTACAGGCCCAAACTCCCATACGAAGTCCAGATCCTATTAGCAGACTTCCCGATTCTAATATGACCCCCCCCCAAAAATATAGTAGTGTGAACCCAATACTACCCCATTGCCTCCCCATACTGATCCGAATCAAATGTTCGGCCACTCCCAAACTCAAAATTGAGTTTAAACCCCTCAGTCTGCCCTGAAATTGGCTCAAGTAATGATTTAAATCTGAAGCCCCTTATTGAGTCCAAAAAACGATTCTGACTCTAAATCTCCTTGTCACCTCTAACTACTAGCTTGATAGGACCAACCTGGATCTTGAATGGACCCCAGCACTAATACTGATCCCCTGTCACTAAACGAACCATAATATCCAATAGTTGTTATGAACCCCAGTACTTTCTGCTGAACCCCAAACCTTACATAAAACTCCTTCCAACCCAAATCCCAGGTCGATGCCAACACACTTCCTAAATTGGGATCCCCAAGTTCTGAATTGAGATTGGGTCACCAGAAAAGAAACTAACACAAATCCTGACCTCAAACCGCCCCCATCCTTGGGGCCATTTAGGACCCTAACTTGACCCAACTCTAGTAATAATCTTGGAACCTAAGATTAATGAGACAGGCCTTGCAGAAATCCCATGCAAAGCCATTTCATCCCCATGTTCACCCCTACTTCTCCGACCCAAGGTCAGCCCCGAGTCGAGGCTTGGCAACACCCCAATATTTAGTCAATTTCACCTGGGAAGCTGAATCAAATCTGGAATTGGCCCTTGAGTTCAAGACTTGGTAATGTCCACCAAACCTGGTAGAAACCATGGTATTGAGTTTCTGACTCCGCAAACCAAAGTCATATGCTGACCCTGTACATTTCTGGGCTAAACCAATAACTTACGTGAAGATTTATTCTGCCATAACTCACAGGAACTCGATGAACTCCAAAGCTAGAGTCGCACCTTGGCACCAAAGCCTCCAGCTTCCAACCCACCTTCCTGGCCCATGCCCCCAGCACACCAGCCCTCTCCTACCCACCCCCCGGGTGAAAGATGGGGAACCTGCCCCTACTGCCCCAGGTCAGGTGAGAGCCCCTGTGGAGTGACTAATCTATGGGGCCTTTCTGATATATTTGTTGAGTTTGGGAGGTCAGAAAAGAAATGAAGTTTGGGAATTGTCGAAGCCCCTGGATTCAGGGATCACAGTGTAATGTACAGGGCAGGAGTGCGGGTGGTTTTTAAGGATCCAGGCTGAGGGGTCAAGTTCTGATCATCACCTAATTCGCTGCCTGCTTTTGCCCAGGACTTGGATTCAGCAACAGTGCGTGTGCGCCCCCTGGTGTGCGAGAAGGGGATGGGACTGGCTCCAGTGACTGGGCAAACAAGTAGATCCTCAGGCCAAACGGATCAAAATGAATACTCCCAGTCAGTGGGGCGAGTATTGAAAGTTTTATGCAGCTTTATATATTTTTGCCAGTGTTTCAGAATTTAGGCTGGATGTAGGTTTTTGTTTTGGGGCTTCCCCCCCCTCCTTCTTCCAATTTAACAAAGTACACTTCTCAGCCAGTTATGCCTGCTCACTGCTGACTTGTGAAAACAGTCCTTCCCCTCGGCTGCGATGGTCTGGACTCTCCTCACTGGCCACCCTGTGTCTCTTCTGGCCCATCTCCTGCTCCTCCCCACAGCTGTCCTCGCTGCCCCTTCTCCCTCTCGCCCACCCACAACCATATATTGATGACTTCCCAATCTCTGTCTCCAGTCTGGGCCTCTCTTCTGAGCTGAGGACCCACATAACCAAGAACCTCCTTCATCCCCCTCCCGAGTGTCCCTCGGGTAGGCGGAACTTACCCTCTCTCCCACCTCAACCTGCGGGCTTCACTGGTCCCCAGCTCAGGCAGTGGCACCCTTGTTCACTCAGTCGCTGGGCCAGGAATACCTCCTCTCCAGCGTCCCCGTCACATTAGTCACAAATCCTGCAAACCTAGAAAAAACAGAGAGACTAGAGACCATGCGGCCCTGGGAGGAACACATCAGACAGAGGAAGGCGGAGGAGCGGGGAGAGAAGGAGAAAGGAGGGGAGGGTGGGGGAGGGGAGAGACAGAGAGTCAGACTTTGAGGTTTCAGACCACACAGAACCAAGTCAGTCATACACTCTCTTGCACAAGGTCCTAGAAGGAGACTTAAGACCCTTTAAGACTTGCTCTGTGTTGAGTGGGTTTCAGTGCCTTGAAATCAATGGTACCTGTTTAGAACCCTTACTTCCTCCCAGAAGCCATCCCTAACCCCTGGCTGGGTTGGGGGCTTACCTGCTGAAACTCCGAGCATTGGGTCACTGCTACCCATGTCTGTCCCCTGACCCCACACACTGTGGCTTCCTTGAGGGCAGGAGGGACCAGCCTGCCTTGTCCACTGCCATATCCCATTGGCCAGCGTGGGGACCTGCCACACAAAACGTTCTCAATACATACGTGTTAAAGGAATGAACAGGTAGCTTTCACCCTTCTATGCTCAGGGACCCACCAGACTAAGTGACAGGTGGGGAAAAGCCCCTTGATCAAGCCTCGGCGCTCGCCTGCACCTGGGGCTTCTGTAGGCCTGGCCTGAGCTGAAGGGGGGCTGTGGTGTCTCCACACTTGGGTGTCTGCTAGCCTGGGATCTCAGTAGGTCTGCTGCTCTGGTGGCCCGGCTCCATCTGCCCAGCACGTCTACTCTGGGAACATAATACTTAGAAGGACGGTGGGCCGGGGGGACCTTACACTCCTGTGGATGAAGTTGGCAGACCTGTCCGTCTACTGCTTTGCTGACCCGGCTCTTGCTTCAACCCCCACACAACACAGGCGTCTCAGAACTCCACCCACTGGTCCCTAGGCCCTGCTCACTCATCTTTCGGTACCACCTGTGGTCAAGTGTTTGCCGCGGCAGGGTGCAAGAACGCCTGTGAGCAGGCCACCCGGGTCTCAGCACACCCGTCACCTGGAACTGGACACAAGGGCAAGGCAGAAAGCCAGAGGCCCAGGCCCTGGGAACCACACAGCAAATAACCTCAGGTGGCTGGGTCTTTGAGTGTATGACGACCTGGAGGGAGAGGAACCAAGGCTTTGTTCAGACTGCCCAGCTCTGACCGCCGGTCCGTGTGGGTCTGACCTGCCATCCTGCTCCCGGGGCCCGTGGGGAGGGATGTCCTTGTGCTCATCTGTGAAGGGTGGGCAGTACCATGTGGTAGTTCTGTGTCTGCCATGTCCTGGCCCCAGGGTGCAGGGGGAGGGGAGAGCCAGATGTCAGCTCCTCCTCACTGTTCGCCCTTTGTCCCCCAGGCCCACTGGACACTGCCCAAACTCCTGATGTAAACACATCGTTTGGTCTAAATCAAAGTAAATTTAGCTTGAGTCCCTACCCTGACCAGACTGGCAAGGATCCCACGTCACTCACAGCCCTCCTCACCTCCCTCCAATTGTCCGAGGGCTCCGGGGCTCACGCAGCCCCCAGGGTGGTCAGTCCATGCTCCACAGCCCTGTGGACAGAGGCCGAGGTCTTTTCTGGATCATTGCTGCTGTGGCAGACATTAGCTGTCACTGTCATGGGGCTTCGAGTATTTGTCCCCCATCTGCCGGACCTCACTTGTCCAGCTGGGTCCTTAGGAAGGGGACCCCCCCACTCTTTTCAGCCCAAGCTTGTTCGTTCTTTCATTTGTTTTTTCTTCCTCCCTTCCTCTTCCTCCCTCCCTCCTTCCTCCTTTCTCCCTTCCTTTCAGATTTCATTTGTTTATTTTTAGAGAGAGGAGAAGGAAGGAAGAGGGGGTGAGAAATATCAATTAGAGAGAGAGGAACATTGATCAATTGCCTCTCATACACCCTTTGATTAGGGACTGAACTCGTAACTCAGTCACCTGACTGACAAGGAGGGAATCAAACCGGCGACCCTCTGGTTTGCGGGACAATGCCCGACCAACTGAGCCACACTGGTCGTGGCTCATCCCAGGCTCTTTCAAGGGGGCCATGCCTATAGGCCTGCAAAGTTGCAGGCCTTAGTCTCTAGCATGTGCAGTGACCCACAGCCACTTTCCTGGGACCCATGTCAGGGTGGGATGGGAGTGCCTGCTCTGCCCCCATTTCCATGCTGGACAGCCACCGTCCTAAGATGCAGTGGTACTCTCCCTCTTAGCCAGTCAGAAGGGGCTCTAACACCAGAAAGGCAGAGCAGTCTGGGTGCCTTCTCAGGTGTGGGGTGGGAGAGAAAAAGGTCCCAGTCTCGGAGCTCGAAAGCCTGGCTAAGACCTTTCAATCCTTCCTGAGTCATGGGGTGAAGGTGGGGGGATGAGACAGGATTTAATTTCTCAATAGCACACTCTGTTGGTGACTTCACCTCAAGCTTGTCTGAGAAAACAGGAGCCACCAGAGAGGACTTCCTCACCCCCCCCCCACCAAACCCACTCACGTCTAAGCCCTCCCCTCTGGTTCCAAGGAGGGTGCGCCCTGCCACAGAGGGGGCTGGCCCCCAAGATGCTTCGTTTTGGCTCCTCCAGAATTCTGCTTTTCTCCCTTCGCCCCTCCCATCCTCTTTGCTATATCATTTCCATATGCTCCTAGTTAGTCTTAATTCTTCCACATCCTAAAAAATAATCTGCTTCCTTGACCCACCCCCCACCTCGAGTGGGAGAGACTGAGCATTTCTTAGCTCTTCTCATGACAAATTCAAGAGCTGTTTGTACGTGAAGCCTCCACTCTCTCATCCCCTGCCTACGCCCAGCCCACCACAACCGGCACTCGGAACCAGCGCTCCACGGAAGTTGCTCTCAGCACGATGACTATTCACCTCTGTTTGGCCAAATCTGATGGCTGTGCCTCTGATTTCCGCTTAGTGGACTTCGCAGTGGCCTTTGCTACTTCCTGCCATCTGCCTGGGTTACTTCAGTGCCAGAGAAGGCAAACCATCTCCTGCAGGTCACCCGGGCCACCCATTCTGACCGTCCTCCACGGGACCTTGGCCCCTAACCATGCCTCTGCCGCTCCCACCTTGCTCGTGGGACCCCAAGATAACTGTTCAGTCTCATCGTACTTCTGTGCTATTGGCCTCTGCATTCTCCTGATGTATCAGCTCCCTCCTTCTTTCTCCTTGTCCAATTTAGACGCCAAGGCCCAGCATTTCAATAACTAGCTTGATAATATCCCAAGCCCCTTGGCCTCTCTGCCTTTTGGTCACATCTGTCTGGCAAATTACCAGCTCTGATGAGGCCTCCGACCTGCCTTCTTGTGCCATGCTCAAGGACTCCCCAGGTCAGACTGACATTCCCATAAATCACAGCCATGGACTGCAATGGGGCCCTGGACACGTTTCTCCAGTCAGCTGGGAAGCCCGCTCTCCTCAGTGGCTGTGTCTCACCTTCCTCTTAACCCTCCATTGCCTCAGTGGTAGATGTGGCCTGGCCTCCTCTGTTGCAGGGAGGATGAAAGCCACCAGAGGGGAACTCCCCCAGTTACCCACTGGCACAATCACCCGCCTCCCTACTTCTGTCCCCTCTCCTGAAGCATTAAGGAAAGTGCCCCTCCTCCCATCTCAGGCCAGTGCTCCTCCCATCCTGGATCCCTAGCCCCTCCTGCTTCTCAGGCCCCTGGCTCCATCCACAATCCCTTCCCTCTCTGAGCACTAGATCCCACCCTCTCAGTTGGATTCTTCCCATCCTCCTGCTCCCTGCAACCTTAACTCCAGCTCCCGCCCCCACTTCCCCACTCATGGTCAATACAGCATTCCAGTTCACGCCCACATTCAGTCAGATGTGGCTTCCGCCTCTCACAGCTCCCCCCAAACCTGATGTTGGAGCTATGACCTCCATGTCTCAAAATTGGATGGGCATTTTTTTCAGTATTTATTTTTTAGACTTTTCATCGACTGCATTCTTAAAACACTAGTTTCTTTGCCCTCCTTGGCACCATCCTCTCCTGGATTGGTCTTTTAACTCCTTGGTCTCCCTCTCAGTCTCCTCCACATGGTCACCCTCTCCCATTCAGCCTTTAAGTGCTCCCATTTCTCAAGGCCCATTCCTAGGCTGTGGCCCTCTCTCATCGTGGACTTTCTCCTTGGTGATCTCATCCACGCCCATGGCTTTGATGGCAATCCACTTGGTGATGATTCACGCCCTTCTGTCTCCAGCCTGGAGAACTTCCTACCTAAGTTCCGACCAACGGGAGCCTGGCCCACTGCCTAGTGAACATCTCTACCTCAGCGTCTCAAAGGCACCTCAGCCCCAACGTGCCCAAGACCTAACTCGTGATCCTCCCTCCGTGACACCTTCCCAGTGTTCTCTCCACCTAATCGGCAAACCCTGGGAACCGTGACCACATCTAATTGTGCCTCCAAAGCATCTCTTTAATCTGCCCCTTCTCGTCATCTATGCTGATACCTCACTGGTCCAAGTTATCATTACTTTTTTTTTTTTTGCATTTAAAGGAATAAAAATAGAAGGAAAGCTTAATTTAAATATAAAAATATTAGAAATTGTCTGAAAATAAAATCCAGTGGAGCAAATTAACTCCTAAAAAAAGAGGGTTGTATCTTGGTGATCATGTTTATTGGAAGGGTTGGAGAACAATAAAAATGCCATTTAACTTAAGAATTTGTTAGTTATCTGCAAATCAACTGATTTCAGGAGTGGAAGAATCCTTAGTCATTTCTTAAAACTTTATATATTTATTTTTTTTAGAGGGAGGGAGAAAGAGAGGGAGAGAAAATATCGATGTGAGAGAAACATGGATTGGTTGCCTTCCAAACACACTTGGACCAAGGACTGAACCTGCAACCTGGGCGTGTGCCCTGACTGGGAATCGAACCAGAGATCTTTCCCATTGCAGGATGACACCCAACCGACTACACCACACCAGCCAGAAACTGGGCCATTTCTTAATATCCAAGTTTACAGCCTTGGCTTGTGTGGCTCCGTTGGGTTGAGTACCATCATGTAAACTGGAAGGTCGCAGTTTTGATTCCGGGTTAGGGCACATGCCTGGGTTTCTGTTCGGCCCCCTAGTCTGCTTGGCCACACCTACAAAGCAATTGAGGTTTCTCTCCCTCTCTCCATCCCTTCCCCTCTCTCTAAAATCAATAAGTATGTCCTCTGGAAAGAAAAAAACTACACACATTTCTCTTTTGACTATCTTCTACATTTAAAGAAACGACCATACAAAGTCTCCTACTTTTCATACAGAATAAATTCCTTGTTTCATCCAGCTCTCAGTGAAGGGACAACTAGTAAGTACAGCATCATCTCCCTGGAAAGTATTCCATTGGAATATTCCATTTTGTTAACTTACAGATCTCTTCACATGTTCCTTCCCCAATTTCCACAGTACGCACAGTTTCTTCCACATCTCCCTGTGTCACATTTAAATGTTGGTTATAAGCATGTAACTTACCTCAAAGCTGCCATTTCTCATTTTCACATAAATTTGCTCATCTGGGCTGAGCCTGAGGAGACCCAGGATCTCTGCTGCTGTGTTGGCGGTTTGTTGCTGGTCCAGGTCTTCTTCCTCCACATTTTGAACCTCTATTAGTGCCTCTCATCTGGGCTCCTGCAGAGCCTCCTAACCGATCTTATTGGTCCCTCTGCCCTTCTCCAGGCTTATCAAGTCATTCCCCTTTGAAAATCTCTGATGGCCTCCCCGTTGCCCTGGGGATAAAGAGCCAGCTCCTCCACTCCGTAAATGCCTTCCTTTGCCCACCTTCTGTCAACATTTAGCATCATGCTCCCCTCCTGAGTTCCCTCCAGCTTCCTTTCAATTCCTCAAACACACACGTGCCCCCGCCCCACCCCAGGCACCCGGCCTCCGCATTTTCTTTCTAGAGGACTCTCCCACCCCGCTCACTTCACATTTCAGTTCATCCTTCACTTCTAGCTCAAACATCACTTCTTCCGGACAGCCTTCTCCGGCCCGCTGTCTAGATTAGCGTTGTTCGGTAGACGTTTTCACAGAGCCCTGCTTCTTCCATGTATAATTATGCACAGGTATCTCTCTGCGACCCCAGCCCTGTGTGGAAGGCGGTGGAGTCCGTGGCTGTTCCGTGTGGGCAGCAGGCTCCAGTAGTGTTGTGGGGGGGCTCTGGGCAGGGGCTTGGAGCGGCACAGGTGCATATCCTAGACACCTCCAGGTTTCCAAGAACTCCTCGTATCCTCCCAACACCACCGAGGCCACAGTCAGGCCAGACCAGCTGCTGGCAGCGGCCCGGCCTTTGGAGATATACAGGCTTGGTCCAAATGATGCCCTTGGCCCTTAATACCTGTTGGGTCTTGAACAAGTTACTGCCTCAGTTTCCTCTTCTGTAAAAGGGGGCTCCTGCCTGCTGCAGCATTGTAAGAATGACGACATGATATTGTGTTCGTCAAGAGCTTTACCAGAACTTTTCTTCCTAGGTTCTTGAAAATAGAAGCCATTTGATGATTATTAGAACTAGCATAATTAAACCTCTAATAGCACAGGCTTGGAGGGCCATTTAAAAGCCAATCCCAATGGGCCACATTTCCTGGTAATCCTCAACAAGTGTCTCAATGAGAGAGTCCAAATCATCATCCACAACCTGCTGCACTTCCTTGCCCTCGCCTTCCCCCCTCCCCCAACCTTCCTCTGTTGCTCTCCAGGAGCCTTCATCCCCTTCCCCGGGTCCTTCCTCAGATCCCTGCCCTACTGAGCATGAGCACCCAGCAACGGTCTCCAGGGAAGCTGCCCTGCTCCCAGCCACAGAGTAAGGAGGAGGGGCAGAGCCTTCTGTGCTCTCAAAAGCCACTCCCAGATCATTATTCCTTCAGCCTCATGGAAAAATTCCTGCTCATTTAAGACTCATGCCATCTGGCTCTTGCAATTCATTCATTCAGTCAAGATTTATCGAGTGCTTTCCCCTCTCTGGCTCTACTTTACTTTCTTTCAGAAAGAATTTAGGCGACCTAAAAACATGCAAAGGTGTGTGGTGCATAGTAGGACTCTCTTTGTGTTTTTAAACAAATGAATACATTAAAAAACATTACACAGATGTTCACTCCCCCGCAGGCCCCCCTTCGGGGGGGTTTCATCTAACACACACAGAGAAGTAGCAGGTTTGGTCTCAGACCTGCCCTGAGTTCTGAGTTGTTCAGCTGGGAGCTGGTCCACGATTTCAAGTGTTCTCATTTCAGCAGAGGACCATGTGTCACATGCTGGCCACCACCTGGAGTCTGCGGTGTAGATCCCTCAAGAAAACTTCGTTTTCTCCCCCTGAGCCCCAGAAAAGAGGCAGGTGTGGAGGGGGCCCTCTGCCCCTTCCCCACGGCACCCATTTGTTCTCTCGAAGACCATCTTCTGAGGGTGGGCTGCCGCGTGGGACACTTCCATGAAGAGTGAGCCAACTTACAAAGGAATTACAAGGTAGAAAGAGAAAATTATAGCTGGGTAAGAACTAGGATTTCCTCAGGGACCGAGGAGAAAAGTATGTCCAGAGTCAAATGCTAAAACCACTCTCCTGTCCTCCACTATTTGGCTTCTCTCAGCACTGCACCCCCCGTCAGCGCCTCCTGGCAGCCCACTTTCGGAGAATTCTTTCTCTCCTCTGCAGGGTGGGGTGTACCTGCTGGGTCCCATTCAGCTCCCCGAGTCAAGCTAACTCATGAGTCATGTCCACAGGGCTCATGTTTGCATCCGCACCTCTTCCCAAAGGTCACACTCCAGGGGAGGGGCCTTGCCATCCTGCATCCCGTGCTTCAAGGTGTGTTTCTCTTCCTCGAGAGCTTTCTTTTCAATATTCAATATCCACAGTGTTTCTTAAAAAATATTGAACCTGCCAAACAAATACACTCATACCCATAACTCAAAGACAGACATTACTGTTTAGGTCTAGTACACTCTAAAGCCACATTGAGAAAGAAAATAATTCCTTAACTGCTCACAATTAGCAGTGATTCTTCCCCTTTCCTTGGGAATTCAGTAAATCCGATTATTGTGGCGAGGGTTAGAATGTCTGTTTGTTTCTTGATCCCCTTTGGGATGTGTTCGAATAAGAATATGGTCAGAGTCCCTTTAATGACTTCTTAATGATGCTCACAGGAGAGGCTTTGATTACTTGACTTTGGGAAGCCTTGATTACATGCGAGCCAAGAGCTAATATCAATTGAGGGGGAGAGAAAGGAGATGACCTGCTCTCCCATTCAGTAAACTTAAAGGTAAGTATATGAAGAAACTGAGAAAAAAAAAAAGGAAAAACAAGAACAGTAATTAAGAGAGTGTGATAGTGGCATAAGGATAGACATACAAATCAATGGAACAGAGCTGAGAGTCTAGAAATAAAGCCCTTACCTTTGTGGTCAATTGATTTTTGACAGAGGTGCCAAGGCAGTTCAGTGGGGAAAGGGCAGTTACTTCCAGCCAATCGTTCTGGCACAATTGGACACCTATATGCAAAAATGCTAATTTAGACCGCTACTCCAGGCCACATTAAAAAATTAACTCAAAATGGGTCATAGATCTAAATGAAAGAGTCAAAACAATAAAATTCCAAGAAGAAAACATAGGCATAAAACCTCATGACCTTCAGTTAGTGTGAGTTCTTAACCATGACGTCGAAAGCACAAGTAACGTAAGAAAAGAAACAATAAATTGGACTTCATAAAAATTTAAAACTTTTCAATTAAAAAAAAAACACCACTGAGAAAGTGAAAACAAGTCACAGAGGAGAAAATTTCTGTATATCTGATGTCTGATAAAAGGATTTGCATCCAGAATATATAAAGAACTTTCATAACTCAATAATAAGACAAATAACTCAATTTAAACATGGGCAAAAGAATTAAACAGACACCTCACCAAAGGCACATATGAACGGCCAAAAGCACATGAAAAGATGCTCCTCATTCGTCTGCAGGGAAATGCAAATGAAACCCACTGCACACCCACTAGAATGGCGGTAATAAAAAAGACAGGCAATAATAACAAGTGTCGATAAGGATGTGGAGAAACTGGAGCCTCACACATTGCTTGTGGGAATGTGAAATGGTGCAGCACTTGGAAAAACAGTTCGGCAGATTCTCAACATAAATTTACCATGTGACCCAGCAATTTCACTTCTAGGTGTCTGCCCCAGAGAAGTGGAAACATATGTTCTACAGGAGGACTTATACGTAAAAGTTCATAGCAGCAGCATTCATAATAGCCAAAAAGTAGAAACAACTCAAATGTTTATCAGCTGGAGAAGGAATAAGTAAAATGCAGTCTACCCATAGAGTAGACTACTGTTTATTAATAAAAAGGAATAAACTACTGATAGCGTCTACAGATGAATGTCAAAAACATGAAACTCGGTGAAAGAAGCCAAACACAAAAGACCACGTATTGCATGATTCCATTTATGTACAATGTCCGGGAAAAGCAAACCCACATCAGACAGAAAGCGATCGCAGTGGCGGCCTGTGGGAATGCAGAGAGACTAGGAAGGAGCACAGGGATTCTTTTTGGGCTGATGGAAATGTTTTGTGATGACTTTGCACAATGTCGTGCATTTACTAGAAATCATTCAACAATCCACTAAAAACAACAACAACAACAAAGACACCAGGATAGGAAAGAGACACACGCAACTGAAGGAGACACTGGTATCTGAGGGTACACATGATAGAGGCGGGCTCTAAATTTGGCTGAGCTTCCTGGTAGACAAAGGAAAAAAGGAAACAGCACTGAATATGGAACTCATACTGTCATTAAGATTCAAAACAAAATGAAACTACCTAGTCGTTCAAGAGCGGCTGCGCTGTTTTCAGTCTTCACACCTGAGAAAATTTTTTTCTAGTGAAAGGATAGTAGATAAATTAGTCTACATGCTTACCATACTACAGTCAATCTAATTCCCAGGGTGTTTTTTTTTTAAGTTCCATATGTCCTTCATTGTCAGTGGGAGAATTAGGCTAGAGTTATGTTGTCTGATAGGTATAGACAATAAAATAATTAACATGAATTAATTTCAAAAATGTAGTTTCTCAATTACCCTGGCCACATTCCAGGTGCTCAATAGCCACACGGCTGATGGCTGCCGCATTGGCCAGAGCATCTGCAGAACATTTCCGTCCCTGCAGGAAGTTCTTTGGGTCCTGCTGGGCTGGAGGGCAGTTGAGTAAAAACACGTTTGGAGTTTGGAATGTTGGTGAAAGAGTGATTCTGTCTGGCACTGTCGGGGGCAGAGCTTTCAATCTACTTTCATAACTTCATGCGTTTAGTGCAGGGGCAGAAATATGGGTTGGGGACAGGAGTGGACATTTCATTAAAAAACAGGACATGATGTGACATAAATATGTTTCAGCTTCTTCTTACATTTGCACATGGAGTGGTAGCATAAACTGAGACACATCAAGGGGCTACATTGGGTTAGTCTAGCTCCTTAGCTAATGACTGGGCTTTTGTTTCTAAAGCCCTCTTTGGCTGCCTTTTCTTCTACTGATTGGTCTATTCCAGCGGGCAGGATTTTTGTTTAAAGAGAATAATTCTTTTTTTTTTTTAAAGATTTTATTTATACATTTTTAGAGAGAAGGGAAGAGAAGCAGAGACAGAGGGAAATATCAATGTGTAGTTGCCTCTCGAGCATCCCCTGCTGGGAACTGGCCTGCAACCCAGGCATGTGCCCTGACTGGGAACTGAACCACGGTTGTTTGGTGTGTAGACCCGCCCCAGCCAGGGCCCAGCAGGTAGGATTTTGATACACAAAGCAGGAAAGGGCCAGAGCCAGCCTGGCAGGGCCAGGCCGGGTGACTAAGGGGAGGAAGGGGAGAGTGTGGGTCCTGCCTGGGGAGAGGAGCTGGAGGAGGAGCATGGATCCGAGGGGATTCTGCTGTGTGGGGTCAGGCAGCCTCTTCCAGCTCTCCAAAACACTTCCGGTCAAATGGGAGTGGGGGGATTTCACAGCGTGTAAACACTGATTTCCAGTCCCTCCGAGAGTGGCGGAAGCAGTGGCTCAAGGATACCAGTCACCTGGGGGTTAAAAGCTGGGTCTTGTCCGGGATGTTTTCCTTAGCAGGGGATACTCGGCTGCATCTCCGATTAAGCCGTCCATCTCAAACTCCGGAGTACGAGCTCCCTATGACTGCCAAGCGTGCAGATTCCCAGCACGGAGAAATGAAGATTGATTGGACGTGAGCTGTGGAGGAATTTGGAATCCCATCTCAAAGCCAGGGGAAAGCCGTGGAAAGCAGTCTGAGATAGAAACGACAACTGTGGTGGCACAAGGTCCCCTCTGGGCCTGTATCTGCCTCCCTGAAGCATGGGACATACAAAAACCAGAGTGACAAAGGGGCCTGTGGCCCTGTGACACCTAAGAGAGCAGATAACCGCTGTTTCTGCCTAACAACACACAGGCCAGATATTCGTGGTGTGAAAAGCCCGTCTTTCTGGTAGATATTCTACCATCAGTGGTCCTCACCCCCACCCCCATCACTTCTCCTCTGAAGTGCAACCAGACAGAACTGAACAGCGGGCCGCGTGTACCGTCGTCCAAGGGGGCGGGCTCCTGCGGGAGGGAAGGAAAGGACTTACAGGACGCAAACTGGTGGAGCCGAAGAGAGTGAGAGGGTTCGAGAGGGCTTGTTGGTTTTGTCCCCTTCCCATGTCTAGAGGGTGCTCATTTTGGGTGCAGAGAGATCCTGTGTGGAAAGGTCCTGGCCTCCTGAGGCGCTGCTCGGTGCAGCCACCCCCGAAAGCCGTTCTCCGCATATTCTCCCTACGGGTTGGAAACAAAACTCAAGCCAGAAGTCAACATTGATTTTGTACATTTTCCTGCGCTGTAGGCGTGTGTTTTTTTTCTGGCGAATAGTACAGTTGTTTACGTAAACGGTGCTTCTCCCTCTCTTCCACGTTTAGAGCGTAGTGCCAGAGTGAAAACCATCCGAAGTACTACTGACCAAGGCCCGAGTCAGCTGCGACCAGACCCCACCCTCCCATGGATTTGAGCCACTTTGTGCACCGCGGCACCGGGGAAGCCGGTAGGGAGTCCTGTGCTGCGGTCCGGCTGACCCACCCGGGCTCCGCCTCTCTCACCACTTCCCCTTGGAACGTGTATTAGTCGGTACTTTTCCCATTGCGCTCGGCCAAGAAAGTGTGAAAGTCCAGGGTGTAGAGGAGAAGGTTTAAACACTCTTGTGTTTTTAAATGTTTTCCCCTGTAATCAGTATTTGCTTTTCTTGCATAACCCCTGCAAAGGAAAAAAATTAAAAATACATTTTCCAAATGCCAAGAAGCTCTGCATTCTTATACTGCCAGTTGGTTTAAGTAAAACAAGAGCACTGCTGCCATAGTCATCGGGTTAAATATTACATAGAAGTTCAATTTCCTTTAACAAACTTACAGAGTAAGTACGATGAGTAAGTACAATTTTCTACAATAAACAAGCATCATAGTCCCAAGGTTAAGGGGTATAAAACAATAAACCATTGTAGTTAGAGTAGAACATTACAGGAGAGCTTCTTGCATACAAACCACTCTGTCATCACAAGATGCAAAAGAACAAATATGAAATAAGATCTTAACTGTATGTGATTAACTGTCTCTCTCATCCATGTACTTTTCCTTTAAAAAGTATACTTTATTGATTATACTATTACAGTTGTCCCAATTTTCCCCCTTTGCTCCCCTCCACCCAGTTCCCCCAATTCCCTCCAACAATCTACCTTTAGTTCATATCCGTGGGTCATGCGTGTAAGTTCTTTGGCTTTTCCATTTCCTATACTGTTTTTTTTTTTAATTTCTTTATCTTTAGTAAGGGAAGGGAAGGAGAGAAGGAGAGAAATATCAGTGTGTGGTTGCTTCTGGTGCACCCCCTGCTGGGAACTGGCCCCTGCTGGGAACTGACCTGCAACCCAGGCACGTGCCCGGATGGGAATCAAACCACGGTCTTTTGGTTTGCAGGCCCGTGCTCAAACCACTGAGCTACACCAGGCAGGGCCCTTTCCTATACTGTTTTTAACATCCCCCTGCCTCTTCTGTACCTACCCGCTTGTACTTCTTAGGCCCTGCACCTTTTCCCTTACCCGCTTCTTCCCCCTCCCAAAACCATCCAAATGAGTTCTACATCTATGACTCTGTTTCTGTTCTGCTTGTTTGCTCAGTTTATTTTTCAATTTAATTATTAATAGTTGTGAATTTATTGCTATTTTAATGTTCCTATTTTTTATCTTTTTTTCTTAAATAAGTCCCTTTAACATTTTATATAATAATGGTTTGGACCCCTGGCTGGTGTAGCTCAGTGGATTGAGCACAGGCCTGTGAACCAAAGGACCGCAGTTCGATTTCCAGTCAGGGCACATGCCTGGGTTGCAGGCCAGTTCTCAGCAGAGAATGCACGAGAGGCAACCATACATTGATATTTCTCTCCCTCTCTCCTTCCCTTCCCCTCTAAAGATAAATAAATAAAATCTTTAAAAAATAATGGCTCGGTGACGAGGAAGTTCTTTTGCTTTACCTTGTTTGGGAAGCACTTTATCTGCCCTTCGATTCTAAATGATAGCTTTGCTGGGTAGAGTCATCTAGGTTGTAGGTTAACCTAGATTTTCCTCACTTTGAATACTTCCTTGCTTTTCATCACTTCCTTGCATCACTTCCTTGCTTTTCATCACTTTAAATATTTTTTGCCAGTCCCTTCTAGGCTGCAAAGTTTCTTTTGAGAAATCAGCTGACAGTCTTATGGGAATGCCCCTGTAGGTAACTAACTTCTTTTCTCTTGCTGCTTTTAAGATTCTCTCTTTACCTTTAAACCTCTGGCATTTTATGTGTTTTGGTATGGTCCTCTTTGAGTCCATCTTGCTTGGGACTCTTTGTGCTTCCTGGACTTGTATGTCTATTTCCTTCACCAAATTGAGAAAGTTTTCTTTAATTATCTTTTCAAATATGTTTTCAATTTCTTGTTCTTTCTCTTCTCCTTTCAGCACCCCTATGATTCGAGTGTTGGTACATTTGAATTTGTCTCAGAGGCTCCTTAGACTATTCTCATTTTTTCTCGATTCTTTTTTCTTCTTGCTGTTCTGATTGAATTTTCTTCTTCCATGTTCCAAATTAGATCTGATTCCTGGCTTTATCCACTCCACTGTTCATTCTCTGTAAATTTTTCTTCATTTCACTTAGTGTAACTTTCATTTCTGCCTGGGTCTTTTTTATATCGTTGAAGTACCCAGTGAATTCCTTGACCATCCTAATAACCAGTGTTTTGAACTCTGCCTCTGATAGATTGCTTATCCCCATTTTGCTTAGCTCTTTTTCTGGAGTTCTGTTCTGTTCTTTCATTTGGGCCATGTTTCTTTGTCTCCTCATTATGGCAGCCTCCCTGTGTTTGTTTCTATGTATTAGGTAGAGCTGCTTTGACTCCTTGTCTTAGTAGCGTGGGCTGATGTAGGAAAGTGCACCCATAAGTTGGATGGGGCAGAGCCTTAGGTAATCACCAGAGTGGGCCAACCTGTGTGAACCAGGTTGATGGGGTCTCACATATGGTGCAGCCATTCTCTGGCTCTGTGTGGGAGAGGGCTCAGAAAGGGGACAATGGCCATTGCCTGGCCTCTAGAGTTTTATGTGGAATGAAGCTATTTCCTGGTACTCACCTTGATGCTTGTCACTTCAGTTCCTCCCCGTATGCCACTGGTGCCCTTCAAACTCCTGCCGCAGTCCTGGAGCCCATAGGGAGTGAGTCTGCATAAGTCCTAAGTCCGTTGTGGGTCTTTTAAGAGGAGATGCCTGAGAATCCCGCAGTTTCTCCTGCTATCCCAACCCCCACTGGTTCTTACAGCCAGAAGTTGTAGGAACTTATCTTCTTGGTATTGGAACCCTGGGCTGGGTGGTCTGATGTGGGGCTGGGATCCCTTGCTCCAGAGATGTCCCTCCCAATTTTTATCCACTACATGTGGTGTGGGACTGCCTGTTTCACGTCTCTGCCTCCACCCCTCCTACCCTCTGAATGAATGGGACTTCTTTAATTCTTTGGTTTTCGGACTTCCACACAGAGTGATTTTCTGATGATTCTGAGTGACAGTCACTGTGTTGTTTAGCTGCAATTTTTGCTTTGATTGTGTGAGGATGTCAGCCATGTTCACCCACCTCCACCTTGATCAGACTCTTCCTTGTACCTTTCAACGCGCTCCTAATCTTTGACACATAGAAAATTATACCCAGCTCACTGCTTTCCCATCTCAGATGCCTTAATCCCAATAACTTATTCTCTCAAGCTTCCTTAGTTACAGTTATTAAAGCCTCTGGTTTCCACTACAATTTTAAACACTGATGAAATAAGAGATTGGGGGTTTATAATATTTTATTTCCTGGAAAATGGCTGGGTCTAGGGGCTCGAATGGTGATCAAAGTTATCTCTGTTTTCGCCTCTCTCTCCACCGCTCATTGCTGTTTCGTCTCTGATCCAGCAGGCTTGTTGGCCTCATTCTCCTGGATTGCAGAGTCTTTCCTCTGTGTGGCCCATGAAATGACCACCTGAGCCCCTGCTCGCACTGCTGGAGGACGAGACAGCATTCTCTCGGCAGGTGTGACAGAAAATTCCCAGGGAAGAGTTGGGTTGGCCGAACTTGGCCATATGCCCACCCTTGAACTGATCACCATGGCTGTAAAGATGGAATAACCTGCAAGCCTGTTTCACATACCCACCTTTGGGCTCTGGGGGTGGGGGCTGAGTGGAGATCAGTGCCACCCAAACCACATGGAATGAGGGAGAGTTCTTTCCCCAAGGGAAAGGATGCCAGACAGACAACTTCTGTCTAAGACAGAAGGGTGGAAGGTAGTGCTATACTAGGTAAATGGTGATAATAAAATTTGCTCATCGATGTCCATCTGACAGTGATGCTCAATACTCCATCAACAGACTAGAGTTTTGGATGCTGAAGTGGATTGTCAAGAACACATTTAAAGAACATGAGTGTGAAGCACGCTTCCAGGTGTGCACTGCTGCCTACTTCACTTACCAGCCCTGAACTGGGTATCGGGAGACGTGCTGGGTGGAAGCTCTGATGGCCTGTATTTCCAACGTTGTTATCATCAGCGCTGAAGGTGCAGCTGCTGTGTTGAGAAGGTCACATCCTCAGGTCACTGAGATCATTTTTAACGAGGGAGTGTAGGCCATTTGGAACGGCAAATCGGTCTGGAAAAGAGGCTCGGCTGACAGCCTGGGGCAACCCTCAGAAGCTGTACTTACAACCTTGAATTACATAACCCAGATCTGCTTCCCTGCCCCAGATGGAGGTGGGGAATCAGCAAAGAGCTTTACTAGGAAGTGAGCAGTGGTTTCCAGTGAAGGGAAAGAGGTGAGTCCTGTTGCCAGGGAGAGCCCAGAGCTCTTCTTACGGCCCGAACAATCAGCTCTGCGAGAGACAGAGGCTGCACTGATTGTTGGCCATTGCACAGGATGCTGCGTGCCTTGTAAATGGACAGTGAAGGCAGTTGGAGCTGTTTCAAAAAGGCTGCCCCACAGCACCGACATCCATGCAGGACGATTTGGGGCCCTGGGGAGGGAGCAGATGTTGGGGCCAATCAGGGTATGGTTCCTCTGGCCCAAGACAGAGGACATGCAAATAAAGTGGGACACCTGTGCCCAGTGCATAAGTGGACAGCACTGCTCAGCAGCCAGCCCGTTTGGAGATGACTCAGAGTGGCACCTTCTTAGAAACGTGTGCTTTGGCTGTTGTCTCCTAATGGACAGTTAGAACAGAGTGGCACAGTTCCTCCGTGCATGGGATCAAGCCACCAAGGATCACAAAGCAACATCTGTGTCGGGGTGTAGTGGGAGACGTTCTCGGCTTGTGGGCTTCCTGTTTTGATACATCCTTTCCAAAGAATTGTGAGATTTTTGAGGATCTTTTTGCGAGCAGAATTGTACTTGACAGGACTAAGGCTGCTTCCCTATAGGGAACCCCCTCCAACCCAGAGGATTTCACAGAGCTTTATCAAACGTGCGTGGACTGCTCAGTCCAGATCAAAAGTGGCAGTGCAGCCGGGAGACAGAGGCCATAATTCGCACGGCGCCCTGGGAACGATGCTGCCGACTGCGTTCTCTCTATCATGATGGTTGTCCTGGGGCCACGGGCACTTATTCGTCTGGTTTCGGGTTTGACCATAAGAGGACTCACAGAGACAGTCTCACTCGGGTACCAGGCACCAGGCTGAGGGAGATGCTCTACAGCAGCACCGTGTAACACTGCACAGAAAACGAGACCAGAGCCAGAGAGCAGACCTTTGTGGGTTGGGCCTGCTTGGAGGCCGTTTCGCCTTCTCCTGGTGGCCACACCCCAGTTTTCGCTTGGAAACCACACCTCAGCTACTCTCAGTCTGTGGGGTTTAGTGGTCAGCACTGAGGGGAACCGAAAATCCTTTGGGTGAGAGGTCAACGAAGATTTCTCATGATATTGGGGTTGGCAAAGCTTTTCTCTGAAGGGTCAATAGTAAATATTTTCAGCTTTGTGGGCCATGAGGTCCCTGCTGCTACTACTCAACAACAGTCACAGAATGACAGCAGCCGTGGACAATGTAAGTAAAAAGCACAGCTGTGTTCCAGCAAGCAGTTACGTGTAACACAGGTGGCCAGCTAGGCGGAGCTTACAGGCTGTAGTTCACCAACCCTTTGCGGAAGCACTTGGATCCAGCTGAGCCTGAAGCAACAGCCCTTGTGCCTTTTCCATGAACAAACCAGTGCATTCCCCTTTCACTTAAAGCAATTTGAGTGGGTGTTTTTGTCAACACAAGGGAGAAGTTTCTTATGGATACACCTGGGTACACAGCCAGGGCTGCAGGCTGGAGATGGGGTTTCATGATGGTTTTGGGGGCCCCAGGTAGGCAGGAGACAACCTGGTATTTGCTAATGGAAACCTCATACCTGATAGGGAATGGGTCAGGATACCTGATAGTGTATTCTGTGCAGCCAGAAGCCAGACACCTTTTCCCCAAGGGAGATGTGGAAGGGTGGGAATCGCCTGCCTGAGGACACTGACCACAACGCCCAAGGCCAGCTGCGCAAGGCTCCCCCAGTGATGCCAAGGGGAAGCCAGGCTTCTCTTGGTGAGGGCTGGTGGGAGATGGATGAGGACAAGAAGGACGGTGACTGGGGCCGAGGGTGCCCAGTGAACCTTTGGAATGGGGGCCCATGGTACCTTGACCCCAGCTGGGGGTGAGACACCCACCCTTCCCCATGGGGAGGTGGGGAGTCCTTTCCATGACACTTTGTCTGGAGACAGCGGAGGATAAGGGAAAAGGAGAGAGCAACATCAAAGGAAGGGTGGTGGGTGCGGAGCTCGGGTGCTGGAGCAGAGGGGCAAGTTTCAGCCCCCACAGGGCACAAGGAAATCCCCGCCAGAAACTTAATTGATGAATTAAAGCACAGTTTTGCTCGACAGACACCCCTGCCTAGCTGGAGGCATGCGGAAGGCCCAGGCCCTCGCTACACCTCACATCAAAGAGATTTGTGTCTACCTTTGTGAGAAAATAGGGAACTCCGGTCTCAACAGACTTACGATTTCTTAAGGGGTTGAATGTTTTCCTGGAGAGGAGAGGGGCTGAGAGAAGACACTGGACTGATTTGGGGTCCAGTAATGTTTCTCCTACTCGCTGAGCAGATGCCAGGGGACCGGCCACAGAGCCACGAGGCCCTCTGCTCTCAGGGTGGGAGGTGACTCAATGAGTCAGAGAAGTGCGACAGTGCGGCAGGTCGCAGATACGAAGAGTCTGCCTGAAGAAGTGATTACAGAGAACCCGCAGCCGGTGTCGTTGTGGCCTTGCCCACGCTCCCCTGGACCGTGTCTGCATGCCAGCTCCCAGAGTGCTTTCCAGCAGCCTGCACTCTGTCTCTGTCAGGGACTGAGCTCAGGCAAGGGCCTGGGAGTTGACAGGGGGCAGCGGCAGCCTCTGCCAGTGACCACAGGGCTCCCCTGCTCCCTGGGCCTGACGAGCCTGCAGGGTGGCTTAGAATCCTGCTGCTGGATTGAGCCAAAGTTGCCCTCCTGGGATTCAGTTCAATAGCTCAGCTCACTTGACCCTCTCCCTTCTGGCCCCAGGATCCTTAAATCGCCTGCGTACAAATCTCCTTTCCGGGTTTGCTTCTGAAGATCCAGTCACATCTCTGAGGCCCCGTGCAGACGGCTGTCTGTAACATGGGCTCAGGGGCGTGGGGAGGAACCCCACAGTGCACATGGGCTCCAGACACATCTGGAGTGAACTGGCTGATGAGGTGCATGGCACAGCCTGCAGAATCGGGGATGGTGAAGCCAGTCACCATGGGAACAATCTAGCCAGGTTTTTCTGAACAAAGCCCCTCAAGAATCTGGGGGAGCCACCTGTGTTCCAGCTCTTGGTGAAGGGAGGCAGAGGGGGAAGTTAGGATCAGGGCTGGAATCAGAGGAGGACAGACGCGGGGAGCGGGAGGTGGTGCAGGTGAAATTCTCAACAGATGAGGCCTGGGAGGGGAGAGATAGAGCCCTACTCTGAGGGCCTCAAGACGGGCACTGGACCTGGCTAGATAACCCTTCCTAGCTTGTCTTTGAGGTAACAAGTTTGGTCCATTGGAATTTCTGGGTATCTTTGCAGGCACCCCGCGGGCCTCAGCAAGGGTCAGATAGCCTCAGGGACCACCTGGAACAGTCCAAGGCTTTGCAGCATGCAACCCTCCTGCCTCTCACCCTGCAAACGTAAATGGATGGTGGCAGTGAAGGGCATCTTATAGCAGACTCAGTCCACGGGAGCAGGGCTTGGCAAATGCTGTTTCTCTTGGGGAGGGGAGACTGCAGCGGGCAGAGCGCCTGCCCAGGCTGCTCCTTGGGAGTGAGGGATGAGAGACAGGGAATGGGCGCCCTGGAGCCTGGCCACAGGCTCTGCTCGCCAGTTCAACTCCTAGTGAACCCCACAACCTGTGGGTTTGCCTCAGCAGCAGTCACATGTTCTTGAACTCCATGGTGTCACCAAAGGCTTTGGTGACAACTGAGGGTCCTCTGAGGGCCAGGGGGCCTGAGATAGAGGCCCTGGAAGAGAGAATAGCTGAAGAGCCAGTTTGGGGCTGGCAAGCAAATCCTCATGAGAGCTTCAGGGGTGAAGGCAAGGATAAAGAGGGAAGGGAGGAGGGGGCACTGGGCTGCGGACGAGCCAGAAGAGACTCCAGGACCCATGCAAATAGCACACTCACTTCTCTTTGCTGGGGGTCAAAGCATTTCCTAAAGCAGGAGAGCATGGGGAGATGAACCAAGGCCTTCCAGGGGATGCTGGGGGAGGGGCTGGTGGCCCCTATCAGGCTAAGGGTGCTGGTACTTTACACCCTCATTTGGAAAGAGAGCGGTGGGGGCGGGGGTGGTGGTGAGAAGGGAGCAAGAAAGAAAGGCTGGAGAGAGCACAGGGAAGGGCTTGGGGGAAGGAGCTGGTGGGGGGCGCTGTCAGTCCTGTCATCTCACAAACCCTCGGAAAAACCGCAGTCTCCATCTCTGCATTTGGAGTTGGCATCTCGTTCACTGGGATGCCAGCACCGGCCTGGAGGCTGTCAGAGGGAAAGCAGGCACAATCCTGTGCGGCCCACGCACAGGCGGGCCACACGACAGGCCAGTGAAATCCAGAGAAGGTTCCAGTGGGGTGTGAGAGAGGCCCTGTGTTTGGAATCCAAATGAGAATCCCATTTCTGCTCCTCCCTTTCCAGGACAAACAGGACTCCATGCAGGCTGAGGGGGGGTGGTCAGCGTGGAAGAAGGGCTTTGGGACTGGAGAAGGCCCCCAGAGAGGCTGAGGGGAAGGCTTTGCTGCTTGGAGACCAACTCCAGGCTGTGACGTTCTGGCGGCTTCCTTGGCTGGGTGACATTTCAGGGTGCTGACATGGGCAAAGGGGGTTGGGGAGCCCACAATGTCTGCCTTGAATTTGATCCTAGGTCCAGGAAGTGTCCTCCAGAACTGTAGGGGCTTCTGGAAAGAAATGGAAGGACTCAGCAGACCCCAGGATAAGCAGTGGGCTTGAGCAACCCCAGAGGCCACTGCCGAGGGAAGGAGGGGCCCCCTCCCCAAGCCTGTGTGAGTTTCCAGAGCAGCCGCTGGGGGACCAGGAATGTGTGGGCGAGATGTTTGTGGAATGAGCAAGTGGAGAAAGCTGAACTATGGCCACTTCGGGGCTCCGGGGGTATCACAGGCTGATAAACCTGGTTACGCCTTCACCGTGGATTTCTTACTAGAGAAAGTAAGAAGGCTCCGAACAGAAAAACATGCCCCTCATTGCCGACACCTGCCGAGCTTCTAGACTTTCGTGCTCAGCTCCGTCACACCCAACACCCACCTAGGACAGATATTTTTGACACCCCCTTTACTATTCTGAAATACATGCATAAGTGAGATTACCTACCATATACATAGTTTCAAGTGTCCAAACTGTTCAAACGTCAAAAACATCCACAGGAGGCCCCGCAGTCAGAGGGGGAAAAATAGAGGGAGACTGGTGCGTGGTGAGGTGGCCACGTGTCGGTCAGGAGATGCTCGGGCATGGCCGCCCTGGCGGCAGAGTGAGGGCCAGATGCTTGCGTGTGGGTGTGAAGTCACTGACCAGCAAGTCTACAAATGCAGTGTGTCTGGAGTGGAAATACCTCGAGGGGCTTCACTCTCAGTAGTTTTCCAAAATGTGAGCAGCTATTAGAAAAGTTCTAAGGAACAGAAAGGTCCACCTGCCCTGGATCGACACGGTAGTTGCTGCATTCCTGGAGGCGTTGCCCTGGAGGGCAGCGAAGTGGCTCAGGACCCGGGCAGGACCCGGGAGCTGGGAGTGCAGAACAGTAGACCCTGTTTAAAATCTTCAAAAGAGGAGAAACAGTGTGCAAACAACCCCCCAGGAGGTGTTTAGGAACATTGTGGGGGCATTTTTGGTTGCCCTAATAATGAAGGGCTGTCCTTGCATTTCGTGGTGGGGGCCAGGGATGCTGGATGCTCTGCAAACTCAGGACCATCCTGTCAGTGAAGAGTTGCCCTACATCCTGCCCAACATGGGAACGGCCTGTCAGACTGTCCTGCAAGTAAGTAACCTGCTTACAATGACCTGAACCTAGACCCTGATTCTGTGTTACATGGCACCACAGTGTGCAGTGCCCTCCAACAGTGTGGCCCTGGGAGCTGTTGCCTCTGAATGGAAGCAGCAAATGCCGCCAGCACTGCACATGCACAAAGGGGAGCCCTACCTGGGCCCGCCCCTGGCCCACAGCCAGGGAGCTGGGCATCTAGACAGCCCCGCTGTGGGCCAAGAGCCCACTGAGGAACGCGTAAAATCAGTCTGAAAGTTCTCCTAACCTGGCCTTCAGGTCCTGATTACAGAGGTGCCAAATGATCTGACTGAGACTGGGGCACCTGCCCAGTGGAGTATCGGTATGGGACAGAGTTCCCCAGCGTATGTGAGAGCTATCTGCAGGCACTGTCCTCAGAAGGTAGCTCTGTGTATAGCAGGCTCAAGGTTCCCTCCATCTCCTACCCTCGGCAGAAGGGCAGCATGTCCAGGAAACAGCTACTCAGGAGAAGACAGAGGAATAGACTAAGAGGGAGAGAGAGATGCAAAGCACCGGCTGCAAAAAGCAAAGAGTGCAAGTAAACACATCATGCGATGATGGGCAAATACTGCATTTGAATGAGTGGCCATTTCTTTCTTCTTGGTGGTAGCACCTGCTGCTCCTCTGGGGTATACCTCCTGAATTTTGAAGACATCTTGGCGTGAAGGTCATGGTGTCCTGCCCACCTGACTTCCCTCAGATCCTCAAGGAAAGGTGTGCCGCCCAGGTTTGGCCCATCAGAAGGCCCCTTTCTCTCTGACAAAGTGATCAGGCCAGGGGAGTCACGTGCCCTAAGCCGGACCAATCGCCCTTTGTCTTGAGCTCTGCAAACACACAAATGCTGAGAAAAACAAATGCTTTTCCCCTGGTGTTGCTAAGCTGAGAACATATGAATTTAGAACTGTCAGCACCCATCTCCTCTGGCAACTTGGAGAAATCCATGTAGAGCCGGTGGGGAGAAGTTCAACACAGAGAGGAGGACAGAGGAAGCCCTGCTGGCATTGAGCAAGGCTCCGGATCCAGCGGGGCACAGTGCTGGAGCCGCCCACGAACCTCCCACTGGAACAAGCTGAGGGACCCATACCCCTCCCTTCTCCTTCTTTTTCTGCTGTAGCTAGTTTGAGATGGATTCTAACTGGAAGAGTCCCAACTTCTACAAGTACCTTTAATTCATCCATTCATTCATCAAATGTCCATCGAGTATTCATCACATACCAGGCACTGTCTCACATATCCTAGAGCTTTGAGAGTGAACAAGTGACTTTGACCCCTGCCCTCAAGGAGCTTACCGTTCTTGTGGGAGAGACAGAGTAGAGCAATTTCACAATCAATTATTCTGTGTAATAATTCTAAGAAGTGCTATGAAGGAATACCTGTAGAATTAAGTTCTGTGAGGGCAGGAACCTTTGTCTCTTTTGCTCACTGATGTGTCCCTAGGTTCCAGAACAGTGCCTGCCACAGAATGGACATGCAATCAACACTTACTGAAAAAAATGAAGAGAAAGACAAAGTTCTGGACATAACAGAGTGGAGGTGCGGAGTCAGGGAGTTTTCCTGGCAGCAACAAGTAAGCTGAGATCTAAAGAACACAGAGAAGTTGGCAGAAGGGCAGAAAGTGTGAAGGTGGGGCGGCGGGAGCAGCTGTATCTGAAGGAGGAAGAGGAGGCTAGCGTGGCGCACTCACCAGAGGTTGCAAAGGCCACGCCCAGGATTTGAATCCTATTCCCAGAGCCATGGGAAACTGGTGTTCACAGCAGTGAACAAAGCAGTCAGGGACCTTACCCTCAAGGTTTGTAAATGGAACCAGAAGAATGAAAAGGGAATAGGGGACTGAGTGAAAGCAGAGAGACTAGTTTGAAGGTTGTTGCATTCAGCCCGGTGAGAGAGGATGGAAAGGAGGGCACAGCCAAGAGACATTTATCATCATTGCAATCAAATGCACAGAAGTAATACTCACATACCCAATAGGAAAGGACTTCCGGAGCTGAGAAAATGATTGGGTAAATAAATCAACGAGTTCCAGGGAAAATTAATAAAAATGTTATATGCCAGGACATATCCTAGTGATGAAAAAATTCTTTTTCTAAGATGAAGGAAAAGTGTTACATGGACCCACCCGTGCATTAAGTAGGGTTGCAAAGAGGAAGTTCTAGGGTGGTCTTGGGCCCTGCCTCAGCATTTCTGAGTGCCAGAGATAGGGAGCGATGGTTACAGTTTTGAGTGAAAAAGGGTGGGACACAAGAATTCTGAACCCAACAAAGTGTCCCTCATGTGCAAAAACAACAGAAATATATGCCGGGTTTAAAGAGAAGGACGTAGAAAATGCACCGCTCATGAGTTCTCCTGAAGTGAACAACTTGGAGACACACTCTGGCTGCTCAAGAGGTGAATTACAATTAAGAACTTGAAAATGGAAATACTATAACATCAAAGATTTGGTTGCAAGCATTAATACTGACCTAATCTATCATAAGAATTGAACAAAAAATGTATCCTTAGAAAAAAATACACATGATTGAAACGCAAGTTGAATTTATAAATTCCCAGCACATTGACTGGAACAGGAGCCAGGAGGGAGTGAGGCAGGTAGAGAGCCACTAAAATCTTCATTTGACACAAAGTAAAGGAGTTAGAAGATCCTGATTGTTCTTAACTTTCCTGGTCAGAGAACGAGCGGTTTAAGAATGTATTTGGTAAATATAAAAGTCATTCACTAGTAAAACTAAAAGACAGGATTCCTGCTTTGGCCAGGGTGACTCAGTTGATTGGACTGTCGTCCTGTAGCCAAAAGGTTGCGGGTTCGATTCCCCATGAGGGTGCCCGCCTGGGTTGCAGATCATTCCCCAGTCCAGGCCCTTGCAGGAGGCAATGGTCAAGGCTTCTCTCTTGCATCAACATTTCTCTCTCCTTTCCTCTCCCTCTAAAAGTAATGAAAAAAAAATGTCCTCCAGTGAGGATAAAATAATAATAATTACAGTTATTATTTTTAAAAAAACCCAGGATCCCTACCTTTTAAATGATGGTAAGTGACAAAAAGAAAGCAGGATATTCTCTGTGGCAAAAGCAGGAAGTAGAAGATTTCTAAGTAACAGCGATACAACATGAAAAAAGGGTTTAAATATAATGTAAGATTATATTTAAGGATTTCAAGTGGCTAAGGTACTAAGGACTAAGATTTCAACTGACTTCAATAAAACAGGGGAAAGCCGGGGTGAGGAGTGGATTTCAGGGGTTCTAATGATCTTATCTTGTTTGGGGGGAAGTTATTAATTGATTTAATGTTTTAAAAGATTCTATTTATTTATCTTTAGAGACTGGGGAAGGGAGAGAGAAAGAGAGAAAGAGAAACATGGATTGGATGCCTCTTACACACCGGGGACCTGGCCCACAACCCAGGCGTGTGCCCTGCCTGGAATCAAACTGGTGACCCTTTGGTTCTTAGGCTGGCACTCAGTCCACTGAGCCACACCGGCCAGGGCTCATTTTTGACATTAATGGAAAAAAATTTGTTTCCCTATTCATCGAAATATGCAAGGACAACTACTAAGAGCATAGAATGCAGAACTTCCAGACCACAAAAAGAACAAAGATACACTATTAAGCCCTCAAAAACAGGAAGGGGAAAAGAAATCAGGAAGCGTGATCCACAGAAAATATAGAATAAAATAGCAGGCAAAAGTCCAAATACATCAGCAATCACAATAAGCCATTATTTGCAAATGATATGATGTCTCCCTAGGAAAGAAATAGTACTCAACTGTAAAACTATTAAAACCAAAGAAAATGTTCAGGAAAAAAGCCATTCTATTTGTCTGTAGTTAACAATTAACAACAACTTCAAAATACCTAGGAATAAACTGAAAACAATGTGTGCAAGAAAAGCAAACAGTAAACTACCCAATAGAAATATAAGCAAAGGTTATAAACAGTCAGTTCACAGAAAAAGAAAAATGGTCAATAAACATAAAAACATGTTCAACTTCACTAGTAATCAGAGATATGGAAATTGAAACAATATTAATATCAGAAATGAAAAATGGTTCTTCATATTTAGTGACGGTGCGGGGGAGCAGACATTCTCATAGGAATAAAAATCAGCAAATCATTTTTGTAGGGCAATTTTGGAATGTTTTAAATTTAAATGTCTTTTGACCCAGCAGTTCTGCTTTCAAGAATCTATTCCACAGAAATATCAGCCCTTGTGCCAAGATACTCATTGCAGAATTGTTTATAATAATAAACAAGGAAGAAAACAAATACCTACAAGTAGAGGAATGGATTAAATTACAACATATCCATATGTAAGAAAGTACCAGGCAGTTACCGCTCTTTTCTGCTTAGGTGGATTTACTATTTCACCTTGAAAGCAACCTTCTCCATCCAGGAAGGATAGCCTTAGTGAGATCTATGATTTATGGCGGATCCACTATTTATGGATAGGCACCCCTCGCCCTGAGAAAACGGTGACATGAAGCCTTATGGGGCTTCATAAAAGCAGGATTCTTGCATGTGCCCTTGGTATGTGGAGGCTCGGGCCCCCAGGAGAAGGTAAACGGATTTGCATGAGAAGCCCCAAGCTCAAGAAGGAAGGGATGGTGATCACAGCCCCTCTCCTCTGCTCTTTGATGTTAGGGTGGAGGGCTGAAGTCTGCTGGTGGGAAGAACACCATGGTTTCCAATAAGGAAATCATCATGAAGGAAGGAGGAACCTGGGCTCAAAGCAAGTGTCTAAGAGATCATAGGGAAAGCTGTGCCTTCAGGCCTGAGTACCTCGGCATGGTATTGCTTGGGGGAAACTATAGTGGGACTGCTGCTCTGATAAGAAAGACCTAGGCCAACAAGGTCATTACCAGAGTAGAAAAGCATTTATTGATTGTGGGGACCAGGTTCGACAGAAACAGCGTGTAGTAAGAACTGAAGAAAAACTGCTAGAGGTGTCACGCTGACCCACTTCTATGGAATGCCATGCGAAGAGCGATAACTACGGTGGCCTCGAGGCCCCTTGTTACATGGCTCCTAGAGCGAGACCTCCAATCACTGCCCCTCACTCACTCTGCTTTGGACACATCAGCCTCACTCTTGCTCCCCAAACATGCTAGCATGTTCCCGCGGAGTGTTCTGCTCTTGTCACTGCCAGGAAACTTCTTTTCTCATACAACTTCACTTCCTCCAAGTCTGCTCACACATCACCTTTCCGGCCAGGCCTTTCACTTTTCACCCTTTGAAAAACTTTGATTCTCTTCCCCTTTCAAAGAGCTAGTACTTCTTATGGTGTTTCTCACTTAAATTTTCTCCACAGCACTTAATACCTTACTTATGTATTTTGTTTATTTCTGATCCACCACTTCCCACCTTCCCTAGAATGTAAGCTCCATGAAGTCAAGGGTTTTTTTTTTTTTTTTCATATGTTTGGTTCACTGGTTTAGCACCAGGATCTAGAATGGTGTTTGGCACATAGCAAGTACTCTATGAATATCTGATGAAAGCATGAGTAGGTACTCATAGAAAAACTCTAAAATATGTAGTAGGTGAAAAAAAGCAGATTGCCAGATGACATGTATAGTATCATACCATTCATGTATGTGTGTGTGTGTGTGTTTATAAAGGGTAAATTAAAAATCTTATAAAGAGGGGATTAGGAGGGGGTATTTAAGTGATTTATTTATGTACAATAATTAGTTAAATTAATTTTCCATCTGTATATTTCTGTACCATTTGGCAATTTTAAAATATGGGAGACTTCCCGCCAAGATGGAGACATAGGTAGACACACTGTGCCTCCTTGCACAACCAAAATAAGGACAACAACAATTTAGAAACAAAACAACAACCAGAACTGATAGAAAACTGAACTGTATGGAAGTTGGACAACCAAGGAATTAAAGAAGAAACAATCATTCAGACCCTGAATGAGGGGAGGGAAGAGTTGGGCATCCAGGCAGAGAGGGATCACAACACAAAAAGCAGTGGCATCCCAGATGCACAAGACGGTGGTGGGCAGACCCTGAGTGAAGGGTGGCAATGGACAGACCCAGCAAGGTGGTGATTGTGAAGTCAGGCACTGTGCTCAAGGTGGCTGACCAGGTGGTCCCACATTCACATGCAGATAAACCACAAACTGGGGAGCCAGATAGACCGCACAACACAGGGTCCCAGTGCCAGAAAATAAAGCCTCAAAACACCTGTGGGGGTTGAAGCGCGGGGAGAGACTCCCAGCCTCACAGGAGAGTTCATTGGAGAGACCCACAGGTTCCTAGAATCTACACAAGCGCACCCACATGGCCCACCCAGAAAGGCCCAGTTTGCTTGGGGGAAGCAGCAGAGGGGACTGAGATCTGATGGAGAGCGGAGCAAGCACCCTTGTTCCCTCTTGGACCCCTGGCCCCACATACAGTGTCACAACCCAGCCACTGGGTTGCCCCTCCCTGATGAATACCTAAGGTTCTACCCCTCAGATGTAACAAGCACAACAAGACAAAAAAATGGCTCAAATGGAGGAACAAATCAAAGTTCCATAGCAATACAACTAAGTGACCAAGAGATAGTCAACCTATCAGATGCACAGTTTAAAGCACTGGTGATTAGGATGCTCACAGAATTGGTTGAATTTGGTCACAAATCAGAGAAAAAAATGAAGGCTACACTAAATGAAATGAAGGAAAATGCATAGAAAACCAATAGTGATGGAAAGAAAACTGGGACTCAAATCAAGGGACTGGACCAGAAGGAAGAAAGAAACACCAAACAGAAAAGAATGAAGAAACAAAAATTCAGAAAAATGAGGAGAGGCTTAGGAACCTCCAGGACATCTTTAAGTGTTCCAACATCTGAATTATAGGGGTACCAGAAGGAAGTGGAAGAGCAACGAGAGGAAAAGCTATTTGAGCAAATAATGAAGGAGAACTTCCCCAATTTGGCAAAGGAAATAGACTTCCAGGAAGTCCAGGAAGCTCATAGAGTCCCAAAGAAGTTGGACACAAGTAGAAACATACCAAGGCACATCATAATTACATTAGCCAAGATAAAAATGAAGGAGAGAATCCTAGAAGCAGCAAGAGATAAGGGGACAGTCACCTACAAAGGAGTACCTATCAGACTGTCAGCTGATTTCTCAAAAGACACCTTACAGGCAAGAAGGGGCTGGAAAGAAGTATTCCAAGTCATGAAATCCAAAGACCTACATCCAAGATTGCTCTATCCAGCAAAGCTTTTATTTAGAATGGAAGGGCAGATAAAGTGCTTCTCAGATAAGGTCAAGTTAAAGGAGTTCATCATCACCAAGCCCTTATTATATGAAATGTTAAAGGCACTTATCTAAGAAAAAGAAGATCAAAACTGAAGAGTAAAATGACAGCAAACTCACAATTTTTAACAACCACATCTAAAACAAAAACAAACTAAGCAAACAACTAGAACAGGAACAAAACCATAGAAATGGATATCACATGGAGGAATAGCAACAGGGAGTGGGAGGAGGAGAGAGGGGGAAAAGGTAAAGAGAATAAGTAGCATAGATGGTAGGTAGAAAATAGACAGGGGGAGGGCAAGAATAGTACGGGAAACATAGAAGCTAAAGAACTTATGACACATGGACAAGAACTAAAGGGAGGGGTGTAGGTAGGAGAGGGTGTGCAGGGTGGAAGGGAATAAAGGGGGGGAAATGGGATGACTGTAATAGCATAATAAATAAAATATATTTTTAAAATTTAAATATGAATATTTATCAGTTATATAATAAAACAGATAATAAATGAATAGTTTTAACAACTAATATTAAAAGGTAACAGTTCTGGAACAAGGTCCTGACTTTGGGTATTGGCACAGTGGTTTATATTGAATTAATTATTTTAAAGATAAAAATTACAAAACTCTGGCCAAAATATTTTTAAAAATTACTCGAAGCTACTGGAGAATGACAAAAGGCAGGCAGAAACATGAGGGGATCCAATTCTTGAAAGAAGGGAGCCATGCTGGTGAGATCCATGTGCCCACAGTTTCTCCTTGCAGAGCATGAGGCCAGAGAGGAAGCAGAAGCTGCTTCAGGGAGGCATAGGACAGAGGGTGGGGCTGTCAGAGGGAAATTAAGGAGGAAAATCTCCAAAGGAGGGAGCTACAAAAGGGGATGCACTGAATCTATATACAAATATTTCTTTGATCTTTGTCAGACCCCTAAACTACATGAGTGGAGAGGCTGCAAAGAGGGGGAGATAACAGCTGGGAGCCCGAAAGAGCTGAGCAAAGATTAATATCTATTATAAATATGGATGCCAACATCCTCAACAAAATTTTAACAGTCTGAATCCAGCAACGTATAAAAGAATTATACACCTTGGACGACTGGGGATTTATCCCAGGAATGCAATCCAAATGTTAATTTAATGCCTCCAAACCAATTAATGTGATATACCATATAAATATACAACAACCGCAACTACATGATCATCTCAATAGGCCCCAAAAAACACATGTGACAAAATCCAACCCCTTTTCATGGTAAAGCACTCAACACACTAGGAATGGAAGAGAACTTCCTCAATATTATATGGGACATCGATGAAAAAACCACAGCTAACATTTAACTTAATGGTGAAAGACTGAATGTTTTCCCTCTAAAATCAGAAACAAGACAAGGATGTTCACTCTTGCCACTTCTATCCAACACTGTACTGGAGGTTGTAGCCAGGATAGTTGGGCAAGAAAAAAATCAGTAAAATGCATCAAAACTGTTAAGGGAGAAGTAAATATATCTCTATGTGTGGATAACTTAATGTATGCAGAAAATTCTAAAGAATTCACTAAAAAACTATTAGAACTAGTAAATGGGTTAAGTAAGGATGCAGGACTCAAATCATATACCAAAGTCAATTTTGTTTTTATATGCTAGTAATGAACTCTGAAAATGAAATTGAAAAACAGTTCTATTTACAACAGCATCGAAACGAACACAGCCCTTGTTGGTGTGGCTCAGTGGATTGAGTGCTATCCTGTGAACTGAAAGGTCACTCATTCAATACCCAGTCAGGGCACTTGTCTGGGTTATGGGTCAGGTCCTCAGATGGGGGCGTGCAAGAGGCAACCCATTGATTTTTCTCTTGCACATTGATGTTTCTCTCCCTGCTCTCTCTAAAAATAAATAAATAAAAATCTTTTTTAAAAAAGCAATGAAATAAATTTAATAAAATATTTGGGAGACTTTTACATGGAAGATTACAAAACATTGTTGAAGGAGATTAAAGGAGACCTAAATAAATTTTAAAACCCCATTTTCATAGTTTGGAAGACTTAATATTGTTAAAATGGCAATACTCTCCAAATTGATCTAGAGATTCAATACAATTGCCATCAAAATTTCAACTACCTCTTTTGTATAAATAGATAAGATGATTCTAAAATCCACAGAGGACTGCAGAGGACCCAGAATAGCCAAAAACCAAACAAACAAAAGACAACTTTGAAAACAGAGAAAAAAGTTGGAGGACATAGACTTTCTAATTTTGAAACTTACTTCAAAGCTATAGTAATCAAAAAAGTATGGTACTGGTATAAGGAGTGCCATACAGATAAATGGAATAGAATTGAAAGTCTATGGTACATTGATTTTCCACAAGGATGCCAAGATCATGCAATGGGGAAAGAACAGTCTTCAACAAATGGTGGTAGGACCACTGATTTTCCACATGCAGAAGAATGAGTTTGGACTTCTTGTCATACCATGTATAAAGGTTAACTCAAAGTGGACCTAAGTTCTCAATGTAGGAACTAAAGGAAATATAGGAGGTAAATTTTTATAACTGTGGATTAGGTAACGGTTTCTTAAATGTTACACCTAAATTACAACCAACCAAGAAAAAAACAGGTAATTGGATTTCATCAGAATTGAAATCTTTTGTGCACTAAAGCACATTATCAAGAAAATGAAAAGACAACCAACAGAATGAGAAAATATTTGTAAATCACATATCTGACATAGGGCTTATACCGAGAATATATAAAGCACTGTTTTTTTAAACAAAGATTTTATTTACTTATTTTTAGAGAGAGGGGAAGAGAGGGAGAGAAACATCTATGTGTAAGAGATAAAGAGATAAACCAATTGATTGCCTCTTGCATGCCCCCAGCTGGGGACCTGGCCACAAAACTGGCATGTGCCCTGACTGGGAATAGAACTGGCAACCTTTTGGTTTGCAGGCCGACATTCCATCTACTAAGCTACATCAGCCAGGGCTATATAAAGCATTCTTAAAACTCAATAATGAAGACAAATAATTCAGTTTAAAAATTAGGTTATTTTTAACCCAAAATAACCCAAAGGATCTGAATAAACACTTTTCCAAAGATCTACAAGTGCTCAATGAGCACATGAAAAAATGTTTGACATCATTAGACATCAGGAAAATGCAAATCAAGACCATAATGAGATATCACATTACACCCACAAAGATGGTTATAATAACAATTTTAAAAGGACGATAACAAAAGTTGGTGCAGCTGTGGAGAAATTGGAGCCCATACAACATTGGTGGGAATGTCAGGTGGTGTAGCTGCTGCCAAAAACAGTTTGGCAGTTCATTAAAAAGTTAAACAGAGAGTTACTATATGACCCAGCAGTTCCACTCCTAGGTACATACTCAAGAGAAATAAGAGCATAAAAATGTGTACATGAATACCAGCATTATTCTTAACAGCCAACAAGTAGAAACAACCCAAATTTTCATCAACTAGTGAGCAAATAAACAAAATGTGGCATATCCATATAATAAAATATTAACTGGGCATAAAATGAATGACATACTGATCCATGTTACAACTAGAATGAACCTTGAAAACTTATAATTAAGTGGAAGAAGTCAGGCACAAAAAGCCAAATATTTTATGATTCCATTTATATGAAATGTCTCAAACTGGCAAATTCATAGAAACAGAGAGTAGGTTAGTCTTCCAGGGATGGCAGAAGGAGAGACTAAGAGGTGACCGCTAATGGCTATGGATTTCTTTTTAAGGTGATGAAGATATTCTGGCGTTAGATAGTGATGGTAGTTGCAGAACTTTGCAAATATACTAAAAACTACTAATTAACTGTACACTTTAAGAAGGTGAATTTATGATGTGTAAAGTCTGTCTCAATGAAAAATAAGCATATTGGACAAAACAGAATCAAAGGTTAGGGAACTTGAAGACAGGTCAATATAAATAATCTAAACTGAAGAGCAGAGATTTTTTTAAAGGTTGAAAAGAAAGAGAAGAGCTTAGTAGTAACCTGTGAGATAGCATCGAGGGGTAACACCAATGTAATTGGTGTCTCATAAAAAGAAGGGAGAGAGAATGGAGCAGAAAACATTTTAATTCTATTTAGAGAAGTTTTGCTTGAAAATACTCTAAATTTGATTAGAAATACATAGCAAACTCAGATCCAGGAAGCTCAGATAAATACAAAGGAAATCACACCTGTGTACATCATAGCCAAACTGTTGAAAATCAAATATAACAAAGAAAAATCTTAAAAGCTGCCAGAGGAAAAGACACATTATATACAGAACAATGGTGAAAATGTCAGCTGACTACTCCTAGAAATAATAGAGCCCAGAAGACAATGAAATGTCTCTGTAAGTGCAGAGAAAAAAGATTGTCAACCTAGAATTCTATATCAAGTGAAATATATTTTTAAAATGAAAGTGAAGTAAAGACATTTTTAGATAAGCAAACACTGAAAGTATTAATTGCCCACAAACTACACAAGAACTACTAAAGGAAGTTCTTCAAGAATCAGAGAAGTATTATCAGACAGAAAATTGGATCTACAGGGAGGAATAAAGAGTACTGGAAAGGATATATATATATATCCGTTTCATATATATATATATATATATATATATATATATATATATATATAAATTTAAAGGAAAAACAACTATTTTCATTTTAAAAATTCTTCAGAAGTCAATTGTTAACAATAACAATGTACTGTGGTGTTTATAAAATATACAGAGGTAAAACATGACAATACCATAAGAGAATAGTGTGTAGATGGAATTGGATCATTGTACATGATCTTATATATAATGTGGTATAATATAAATTCAGCAAAGATTATGGTAAGTCATAGATGAATATTGTAATACTTAGAGAAACCACTGAGTAACAATAGAAAGAGGGACAAGATAGAAGTGTAGGTAGATACGCTTTTTTTTCTCACACAACAAAAGAAGGACAACACAAAATTTAAAAACAAAGAAACAACCAAAGCTACCAGAAAATGCAACTGTATGAAAGTTCAACCACCAAGGAGTCAAAGAAGAAACATTCATCCAGACTGGTAGGAGGGGTGAGATGGGCAGTTCAGGCAGAGAGCAAGGTAGTAGACCAGACAGTCCCACATTCACATGAGGATAAACCAGGGGGAACAACTGGGGTGAAAGACAGACAGTGCAACCCAGGGTTCCAAGGCAGGCAAAGTAAAGCCTCAGAACCTCTGGCTATAAAAATCTGGGGTTGCAGGGTGGGAGAAACTGCCAGTCTCACAGGAGAGTTTGTTGGAGAGACCCACAGGGTCCTAGAAACAAAGGCACCAACTTGGAAATCAGCACCAGAAGGGCCCAATTTGCTTGTGGGTTGGGGGGGGTGGTGGGTTGGGAGTGACTGAAAATGGGGTGAGAGCTGAGCAAGTGGCATTGTTCCCTCTCTAACCACTCTACATACAGCACCACAATGCAGCGAAGTGGGTTGCCCTGCCCTAGTGATTACCTAAAGCTCTGCCTGTTACGACATAACAGGCATGCTGAGACAAAGAAATATGGGTCAAATGAAAGAACAGATCAAAACTCCAGAAAAAAGAACTAAGCGACAAGGAGATAGCCAACCTATCAGATGCAGAGTTCAAAACACTGGTAATCAGAATGCTCACAGAAATGATTGAATACAGATGCAAAATAGAGGAAGAAGTGAAGACTGTGAATATTGTAATACTTAGAGAAACCACTAAGTAAAATAAAGCACTAAGTGAAATAAAGAAAAACATACAGGGAATCAACACTGAAGGGAAGGAAACCAGGACTCAAATCAACAATTGGGAACAGGAGGAAGAAATAAACATTCACTCAGAACAGAATGAAGAAACAAGAATTCAAAAAAAAAAAAAAAAGAATGAGTAAAGGCTTAGGAACCTTTGGGACAACTTTAAACATTCCAACATCAAAATCATAGAGGTGCCAGAAGGAGAAGAGGAAGAGCAAGAAATTAAAAAACTTATCTGAAAAAAAATAATGAAGGAAAACTTCCTCAATCTGGTGAAAGAAATAGACTTCCAGGAAGTCCAGGAAATTTAGAGAGTCCCAAAGAACCGGGACCCAAGGAGGAACACACCAAGACACATCATCATGAAATTAGTGAGATTAAAGATAAGGAGAGAATCTTGAAAGCAGCAAGAGAAAAAGAGACAGTTACCCACAAAGGAGTTCCCATAAGACTATCAGCTAATTTCTCAAAAGAGACCTTACAGGCAAGAAGGGGCTGGAACAAAGTATTCAAAGTCATGAAAGGCAAGGACCTATATCCAAGATGACTCTATCCAGCAAAACTATCATTTAGAATGGAAGGGCAGATAAAGTGCTTCTCAGATAAGGTCATGTTCAAGGAGTTCATCATCACCAAGCCCTTATTTTATGAAATGTTAAAGGCACTTATCTAAGAAAAAGAAGATCAAAACTGTGAAGAGTAAAATGGCAACAAACTCACAACTATCAACAAATGAACCTAAAAAAACCCAAAACAACCTAAGCAAACAACTAGAACAGGAAAAGAATCACAGGAATGGAGATAACATGGAGGGTTATCAGTGGGGACTGAGATGGGGAGAATGGGAGAAAAGGTACAGAGAATAAGAAGCATAAATGACAGGTACAAAATAGACAGAGGGAGGTTAAGAATAGTACAGGAAATGGAGAAGACAAAGAACTTACATGTACAACCCATGGACATGAACTGAGGTGGGGGATGCTGATGGGAGGTGGGGTACAGAGCAGAGGGGGAGAAAGAGGAGAAAAATGGGACAACTGTAATAGCATGATCAACAAAATATACTTAAAAACAATAGAAAGAGGTATAGGTAAAAAAACTATAAAATTCAAAGCAGACATACTAATGGCTAATAAGCATGTGACAAGATCTCAGCATCATTCACCATCAGGAAAATGCAAATCAAAACCACACTGAGTTATCATTTCACACTCACTAAAATAAAATAAGACAGACAATAAGTATTGGCAAGGATGTGGGAAATTGGAATCCTTACACATTGCTGGTGGAATGTCAATGGATCACTATGGAAAACAATCTGGCAGTTCATCAAAAGTTTAAACACAGAGTTACCATAAGAGCCCAACACTTAAACTCCTAGATATATATATGCAAGAGAAATGAAAATATATGTTCACACAAAAGTTTATAGCAGTATCATTTGTTACAGCCAAAGAGTTGAAACAACTTGGTGAAAGAAATAGAGAAATAGATTGATGAACAGAACTTGGTATATTCATACAGTGGAATATTACTTGACAATGAAAAATGAAGCATTGGCACATGCTACAACATGGACAAACCTTGAAAGCACTATGCTAAAGGAAATAAGACAGGCAAGAAAGGGTCACATACTGTATGATTCCATTTAGATGAAACGTCCAGATTAGGCAGTTCTACATGGCGCAGAAAGTTGGTTGACTAGAGCTGGGAGAGAACTGGTGGCTGAAGGAAGGGGAACTAAAGGTGTGAGGTGTTTTTGAAGGAGTGAGAAAAAGGTTCTAAAGTTGATTGTGGTAGTGGTTGTACAACTCTCTGAATATACTAAAAAACCTTTGAATTGTATACTTTAGTTAGGTGAATTGTATGGCATGTGAATTACATATTCATAAAACTGTATTTTTTAAAATGCCAGCGGAGAAGATAAAAATGAAATACTAAAAATACTTTATAAATCCAAAGGAAGGCAGAAAATGAACCAGGAGAAAAGAATATAGGGAATAAACAGCAAACAAATAACAGGATGGTTAACTAAAGTGCAGCCATAGCTATAGTTATATTAACTGCAATTGGACTAAATACCTTGGTTAAAAGGTGGAAATGGACAGCCCTGGCCAGTGTGGCTCAGTTGTTTGGACGTCATCCTGCAAACCGAAGAGTGTCCCAATCAGGGCACTGGCCTGGGTCATGAGTTTGGTACCCAGTTGAGGTTGTGGCAAGGGATGAGCGATCGATGTTTCTCTCCCTCTTTTTCTCCCTTTTGCTCTCTATAGAATCAATCTTTTTTTTAAAGGTAGAAATGGACAGACTTGATGGGGAAAAAAAGGAGGACCCTTTAATTCTTTTTGAACATTGTTCTGGGATGCAACTAAGTTATTTTTAAACAGTTCCATCCTTTTAGATCTTGCTTTTATGATGTGCTATGTAGGTCTGCAGAAGTGCTCAGTCTAAGGCTAATTATTCCCCGCTCTGAGTCATTCTGTGCATTGCCTGGGTGCTCTGTCCAATGTCTGCTGAATTTAGAATTTTCCAGTCTGGCTTGTGTGAGCGCCAGGCATCGTTCCTTCTAATTCTTTTGACGGCTCCTTCTCCAGTCTCAGAGAGTTTCTTCGCACACACCTTTTGATCAGTCCTCTGCTGAAAATGAGTGGGATCCTCTGTAAATCCTCAGGGTCCCCACCTCTGCAGCTCTCCACTCTCTCATGCTCTGTCCTGTAAACTCTAGATGCCTTTGTCTCCAGACTCTGTTTCATGTTCTCGACTCAGGGCATCTCCAGGTTGTGCCAAGTTTCCCCTGACTTATGCTGTGTCATGCGAACTCTCTCAAGGCGGTGAGTTGGGGCAACCACAGGGCTCACCTCATTTGTTTCCCATCTCTTGGGGATCACTGTTCCTTATTGCCTGATGTCCAGTGTCTTTAAAACTCCTGTGTCACACACTGTGTCTGTTTTTGTTTGTTTGCTCTTTGTTGGAAGTGAGAGGGTAAATCTAGTCCCTGTTACTCTATCTTGGCTGGAAGTGCAAGAAAGTTGGTGTGGCCAGTTAATATTAGAAAAAAATAGACTTACTGGAGCATTATTAGAGATAAAGATGCCATTTCTCAGTGCTAAAGGATCAACTTCTCAAGAGAGAGGGGGTTGAAATCCCCAACGATTGTGGATTTGACTTCTTCCAATAGTTCTGTTAATTTTTGCTTTAGGTATTTCAAAGTTCTGTTATTTGGTACTGTTTTGGACTGAATATTTGTGCCCCCTTCAATGTATATGTTGAAGACTTAACCCCCCAAATGGTGGTATTTGGAGGTAGGGCCTTTGGGAGGTAGTTAGGTTAAAATGAGACCATGAGGGTGGGCCCACTCTGGGTGTAGAGTCCTTATAAGAAGAGGAAAAGACCAGCGCTCTCCCCCCAGCATCTGAGGATGCGGCAAGAAGGGTGACTGGCCCGGAAGAGGGCTCTCACTAGGCACTGGGTCTTCTAGTACTTTGGTATTAGACTTCCTAGCCTTCAGAACCGTGAGAAATAAGTGTATGTTGTTTAAACCACCCCATCTGTGGTATTTGTTATGGCAGCCTGAGCTAATTGATACAAGTACATGTAGGTATCTTAAATTGTTATGTCTTCTCAGTAATGGGTAAAACAAGTACAAATAAAATAGTAAGGATACAAAAAATCTGAACAACACTATCAACCATTTTGACCTAACTGACATTTACAGAACACTGATTCGACAACTTCAGAACACATTTTCTTTTCAAGTGTACAAAGGACATTTACCTAGATAGACCATGTGCTGAGCAGTAAGACAAGTCTCAACATGTTCCAAAGGGCTGAAATCATACACAGTATATTCTTTGATCACTATGGAATTAAATTAGAAACAAACAAAAATAAAATAAAAAACCCAGAAAACTCCCCAAACATTTGGATATTAAAAAAATACGTTTTTGACCTGAAGCTCAACAAGAAATTACAAGGGATATTCAAAAATATTTTGAACTGAATGATAATAAAATTATAACATGAATATTGGAGGAATAGAGCTAAAGCAACACTCAGAAGAAAGTGTATAACTTTAAATGTTAATATTAGAAAAGAAGAATGTTTTAAAACCAATTATCTAAGATTTTGCCTTAAGATACTAGAAAAAGAAGAGCAAATTAAACTCAAAGCAAGGAGGATAAAGGAAAAAAAACAGAGACAAGAGTAGAAATAAATGAAAGAGAAATAAACAAATACAGAAAAATCAATAAAAAGAACAAATTATTGATACATTCAATAACATGGATTAAATCTTAAAAGCATGTTAAGTGAAAGAAGCCAGAACAACGTGGCAATCTAGCCCAACGCTTGTTTGTGTATGACCTTGAGCTAAGAATGTTTTTTCTTAACATTTTTAAAATGTTGTAAAGAAGAAAGAAGAGGAGGAGAAGTGGTAGTGACAGAAATTATATGTAGCCTGTAAAACCTAAAATACTCATATCTGTCCCTTTATAGAAAAGTTTTCCAATATATAATCTAGACAGACTAAGTTATGGCAATGGAAATTAAAATAGTGGTTACTTCTGGGCGGGGAGGTGACTGGAAGGGGGCACCAAGGAATGCTCTTGTGTAATGGAAATATTTAATATTTTGATCATGATGATTACTTGGATATATATTCTTGCCAAAACTCATTAAAATTTGAGCATTTTATTGTATACAAATTTTACCTTGAAACAAGAAGTAGGAGGTATTTTTTCCCTCCATGAGTTATGTTCACTGATTAAAATTTAAAAAGCATTAAAAATATATGTTTAACTTGCCTCTCTGTATCTTTCCTTCTAAGTAGGATTGATATTTTAAATAAAGAGCTTTGTTCTAGAGATCTTCTTTGATATTTTTAGCTTGATTGAGAGCTAATCAAATAAAAAACAGTGTTTATAGAGCTTCAGAAATTATTGTTTCTTGAGATTGTCTACTCAAGCAACAATTTAACATGATTAAAAATATAAATTTAGACTTCCGGTCAAGATGGCAGCATAGGCAGACATGGCTTGCCTCTTTGCACAGGCACATAAAATTACAACTAAAATATACAATGACCATCACTCACTCACAACCATCAGAAATTGAGCTGAATGGAAATCTGACAACTAAGGAATTAAAGAAACCACATCCATCCAGACTGGTAGGAGGGGCACAGATGTGGAACAGGCTGGTCCCTCACCCATGTGTGGTAGATAAAAAGTTGGGAGAGATATCTCAGAGCAAGGAGTCCCAACCCCCTATCAGGCTCCCCAGCCCAGGGTTCCAGTGCCAGGAAGATTAAGTCCCCACAACTTCTGGCTACAAAAACCAGCAGGGATTGAGTTGGTGGAAGAAACTTCTATAGCCCCAAGCAGTTCCTCTTAAAGAAGCCACACACGAACTCACCCACTCAGATTCACTCCCTCTGAGCTCTAGCACTGAGGCAGCAGCTTGAAAGGCACCAGTGGCATATAGTGAAGAATTAAAGTGGCTGGCATCAAAGTGAGCAGAGGCTATTGTCCCTGTTCTAAACCCTGCCCCCACAGAGTCAGCTAGCTTGTGCTATATGTGAGACTCCATCAACCTGGCTAATACTATTTGACCCACCTAAATTACAAGCCCACTCAAGCTGCTTTTCCATATAAATGGCTGGTTATGGCTCATGCTTCACAGATTCCTAAAGTTCTTTCAAATAAGAAACAGCTGGCCTCAGTGAGCCCCAGGCCTGGCACTAGCAGCAGCTGGCCTAGATTCACAGCTTGGCTTCACCTGGGAATCTCCAAACCCAGCACAAGTAGCAGCCATCTCAGATTGCTTTATGGCTCAGGCAGAGTGTACCTGAGGCAAAACACAGGTTGGGGCTAAACTTGGCTTGCAACGCCCAGGAAACCCCAGGGCCAGAGCACCCAGTGGACAGCTACAGACCATGTCAGAGCACCACCATCCTGCCCCTGCATGGCTGATCCTCCACAGAGGGCAGAGATTGGTGGTAAGTGGTCACAGTCAAATTTTGCAGATGACTGGCCTGGGTAAATCCCTCCAATTGATCTGCCAACAACTAAGGTTCAACTACAAGAGGAGGGTGTACTCAGCCCACACAAAGTGTACACCTCAAGTACCCAGCTTGGGTGAAAGGGGAGGTTGTGCCACTGTCCCTACCTACTCCATTAGGCCACACTACCAACACACGGAGTCAAAGCAGCTCTGCCTAAAATATAGAAACAAATACAGGGAGCCTGCCAAAATGAGGAGACAAACAAACATGGCCCAAACGAGAGAACAAATTAAAACTCCAGAAAAAGAGCTAAATAAAATGGAGATAAGCAATCTATCAGAAGCAGAGTTCAAAACACTGATTATAAGCATGCTCAAGGAACTTAGTGAGGATCTCAACAGCATAAAAAAAATCCAGTCAGAAATGAAGGATACACTAATTGAAATAAAGAACAATTTACAGGGAAACAACAGTAGAGCGGATGAAGCCAAGAATCAGATCAATTATTTGGAACATAAATTAAGCTAAAACAACCAATCAGAACAAGATGAAAAAAGAATAAAAAAAAATGAGCAGTATAAGCAGTCTCTGGGACAAGTTCTAGAGGTCCAACATTCACATCCAAGGGGTGCTTGAAGAAGAGAAAGAGTAAGAAATTTGAAATCCATTTGAAAAAATAACAAAAGAGAACTTCCCTAATTTGGTGAAAGAAATAGACATGCAAGTCCAGGAAGCACAGAGAGTCCCAAACAAGATGGATGCAAAGAGGCTCACTCCATGACACATGATAATTAAAATGCCAAAGGTTAAAGATAAAGAGAGAATCTTAAAAACAGCCAGAGTAAAGAAGTCAGTTACCTACAGGGGAGGTCCCATAAGACTGTCAGCTGATTCCTCAAAAGAAACTTTGCTGGCTGGAAGGGATTGCCAAGAAATATTCAAAGTCATGAAAAGTGGGGACCTAAAGCCAAGATTGCTCTACCCTGCAGAGCTATCATTTAGAATCGAAGGGCAGATAATGAGCTTCCCACACAAGAAAAACTAAAGGAGTTCTTCACCACCTAACCATTATAATATAAAATGTTAAAGGGTCTTATTTAAGAAAAAAAAAGATCAAAACTATGAACAACAAAGTGGCAAAAAAATACAAATCTATCTACAATTAAATCTAAAAAAACAAACTAAGCAAACAGGAACAAAGACAGAATTATGGATACGGAGAGCATTTTGATGGTTGCCAGATGGGAGTGGAGTAGAAGGGAATGGGTGAAGAGGTGAGGGAATTAACAAGTACAAATAGGCAGTTACAGAAGAGCCACGGAGATGTAAAGTACAGTATAGGAAGTGGAGTAGCCAGAGAACTTGTACGCATGACCCATGGACATGAACAATGGTGTGGGGGTTGCCTGAGGGAGTCAGGGGTGCTGGGCGGAGAAGGGTAAAGGGGGAAAAATGGAGACAACTGTAACAGCATAATCAATATAATATAATTAATATAAATAAATAAAGTAAAAAAGAAAATATAAATTTATGCTGTGAAAACTGCAACAGATATTCTTTCTCTAACGTCTGTCTGTCAGTCTGTGAAAGGTGTGAGCAGTGTGTTCTCTCCATTTACATGAAAATTTATGGAAAACACGGGTTAGATCATTTTGGAACATCCTGTTTTCCATCCACTGGTTTGAATTTGGCTGAGAGAAAATTGACTTGGTCTGTAAACTGATTTTAAATTATATCCCAGCACGATTTCTAGTTTTGAGAATCTAAAGTTATGAATTCTTTCTTCTTTCAAATTTATGATTTTTAATGCAAAATGCTGTTGACCCAAACTTTCTTCATCTGTATGTCAGAAAACCTAGCTGCCTTTTGCCTCTGATCAAATGATAAAATTGGATTGTTAGAAAAATACTTCATTATATAGATTTTGAGATTTTTTTTTCATAAAGCAATACACAGGAGTAAAAAACCCAGAGCCACTAAAGGAACCAGAAATATTATAGTTTTTATTTTGGATATATCACTTAAAAGTAGGTTTCCATGACACTTTTAGACATCCAGCTGGCAATGAGCAACAGAAAATAGGGAGGAAACATTGTTTTAAAAGTTGATTTAAAGATACCACTTCTGAGAAAAAAATGAGAAACCCTGAAAATGATATTAAGAGTCCTTAGACCTCTGCCTCATACCATGTATAAAAATAAACTCCAGATGGGTAAAAAATGTAAATAACCTACTGCCTGCTGTCTGGAGAAACCTTCTTAGAATAAAGCATTTAAAATGCTGGATGAAATACAAAAAGCATTTTTCTTTTTAAAGGCATGGCAATGTTGTCAGAAAAGGAATGGAAATGATCAGAAACAAGAAGAAACTTCCATTTCAGAAAAATTCCAGCTGGAGCTGGTGTTTGCGTGGGGATAACTGTCTGTCGCTGGTGGCTTAGCAAAATGCAGAGGACAGGAATTGAAACTTGAGGCCTGAAGGGGTAGGGACATTGTGTTGGAACCCTCAGCAGAAAGCTGGGATTCCCTGTGGATGACCTGGAAAAATGCCAACAGCGGAAAAGACAATGATGACACGTGTCTTGAAATCTGGGGTTGTGCTCACTTGGAAGTGATGCCTCCTAACTGTGCATTAAAAAAAAAAACAAAAAAACGGCTCAAGCCTAAAGTTTAGTTAAGTGATTCTGGGTTTATAGTGGCCCCCAATTGCCTAGCAGAAGCAAATGAGAGATTTTTTTTCCTAGGAAGAACCCATTTTCACCCAGGCGTCAATTCCCACAGATAAGTGTCCAGAGACTGTGAGTCCATGTATCCGCTCCTCAAACAGAAGGCAATGGAGCACCCTGTGTGCGAATCAGCAGAAACGATGCCCAGCGGAGTCAGGCCCGCCCAGAAGATAGTTACTAGAATGATCATATACAAAACATAAGACATGTTGTTAATATGTTTAAAGAATATGAAAGACATCAAAAATTTGACATGGAGAAGGTACAGAAAATAAGTAGCACGGATGGTAGATAGAAAATAGATGGGGGCATAGTATGGGAAATATAGAATCTAAAGGACTTGAGACCCATGGTCATAAACTAAAGGGGGGGTAATGGTGGGGATGGGGGTAGGGTGGAGGGGAATGAAGGGGGGAATAGAACAACTGTAATGTCATAATCAATAAAAATAAATAAATTTAAAAAATTGACAAGGGAGCAACATACCTTTAAGAAGGACTAGATGAGTTGAAAGGGAAACCAAACAGAACTCCTGGAAATTAAAAACAAAGTGGAAAAATAGAAGGGTTGAAGGGTAGATTATATGCAAGTGGAAAGGGAAGATGAACCTAGGAAAGTACCCAGCTCACATCAAGAGGAGGCAAATATAGTGAAAATGTGAAAGATTCAGAGGGAGGGAGGAGCAAATGAGAAGATCTTACATAAACCTTATTAGGAATATTCTAGAAGGGAGCAGGAGCTGCAATATTCAGAGATTATGGGTGCGAATTTCCGAAGCAGATCAGAGATACCGATGACCAGCCAGAGATTCAGAAAGACAAGCGATTTCCAAACAGGATAAACAGGAGAAGGAGAGAGAAGCAGACCATGCCAAGGGGTCTAGAATTAGACCAAAGGCTCTCTTTTCAGCAGTCACAACGGAAGTCAAAAGATGGGAGAATATTATCTGCAAAGTGCTGGGAGAAAGGGACTATCGTTTAATTATCTGCTTAGCGGGATTTACTTTCAAAAGTGAGGGCAAAATAAAGGTATTTCTGGACAAACAAGAACAAAGCCATTTCCTTCAAGTAACTAAAGAAGCCGCCAAAGGTTGAGCATAAGAAACACTCATCTCAGCAGTCATTAGGGAAATGCAAATCAAAGCCACAACAACAGCATTGCACACTCGCTGGAAGGGCTAAAATTTAAAAAGACCCACCGACCACATTAAGTGTTCATGACAAAGTGGAGCACAGGAAACTCTCACACACCGCTGATGGGAAATGAGCTGCGGTACAGACACCTCGAAGGACAGTTTGGCAGTTTCTTAAAAAGTTAAACACACACCTACCACATAATCCAGCCATTCCAGTCTTCGGTGTTTACATTAGAGAAAAGCAAATACATATCCATTCAAACACTTGTACTAGTGTTTATACCAGCTTTGTTCGCAATACAAAAAAACTGAAAACAACCCGAAGTCCATAAGGAGGTGAAGGAGGTGAACGAACAAACGAACGGTGGTGATCCATACGATGGAACACTGGTTAGCAGAGAGAAGAACGAGCTATCGGTGTGCACGGAGCGAGGCGCACAGCAGGATTCTGCTGAAAGAAGCCAGACCAAAAGAGTACACACAATATCATTCTTTTTATAGAAAATTCTAGAATATGCAAAAGAAAAATCTTCAGTGACAAGAAAAGAGATCAGTGGTTGCTAGGGATGAGGCAGGGGGAAGGGGTGGCTGGAAGGTGTGATCACCAACCAACCTAAGGAAACGTTTCGGGGGGTCTTTAAATGATGTGCATGATTTAATAGGTTCTGACGTCACCGTCACCACAATTAAAGAGGGCGTCAGGCTGAATGGAATGGTCTAGGACGGAAGCACAGCAACGCAGGAAGAGATGTAAAACACTGGTAAGGGTAAGATAAACAAATACATGCCTCACATACACACATGTATAGTATGTGTTTAAAAGGACATCGATTGCTTAAAATGATAGTAATCATGTCTTCTAGAATTTAAGCAGTTGTAGAGATAAAATGAATAACAAAAACTCCACCAAATGTGGGGAGGGAGAGGTCAATGGAGTTAAACTCTTGTGGGTTCTGAGGAGAACTGGTCAAGTGTTTTATAAAATGACCCTTGATGGAGATTTGTCTTTTTTTCCCTCATGGTTAGATTGGAATTGTCTGTTTTGGAGTGGAGAAACACAACGGTCAAGTCTCGTTTTTTTTCACATGTCAAGAGGAAACTACCATCAACATGACTTATCAATGTCATGGTTGAGGTTAACCATGGTTTTCTGGCTAAGGTAATGTTCATCAAGTTTCCCCACCATGAAATTACTCTTTTCCTCCTTTCCATACTGTATTTTTTTTTGGGAAGAGAACGACTATGTATGATTCATACTTAAGGAGTGGGAGTTAACTTCTACCTCCTTAAAGGTGGAATATCTATGTAAATTATGTAGAATTTTTGTGCAAGGGACATTTTTCTCTTCTCCCCAATTTACTTATTCACTTATTTACATCAGCATAGACTCGTGGATATTTTATACTTTGGGTCATAATCTAGTACCATTTTACCTATTATTATTTTGCTCAAATTGTTCCAGCTTGGCCACTATGACCTCTTCATTTGATTCCTGCATCCTTTTGACATCCCCTCATCTTTTTTTAAAAAGCACCTTTTCACTTTCTGGAACTTTAACCTGATATAGGCTTATCTTGTATATTTTCTTTCCCGACTTTAGTCAGCCATTTCTCCAAGGAGCCCTAGTCTCTTTGATTTTGAAATGGTATTAGAAGCCAAAGTCTGGGTGCCAGGTGTGCTTCTTGCTAATGGGGTGTCACTCCTTCCAAACCCTCTCAGCTGATGGAGCAAATAAGTATGTGTGTATATTAGCCTATGTACATACACATGTATGTGTGTCTATATAAATACTTATAAATATGTTTGTATATGTAACCATCTATATCTATATAAAGCTAAACATGAGTTTACACTGATGTAAGGAGATGTATTCAATTTTTGTGGTAACCACTAGAAGAATAAGAAAGTGTGAAATTAACAACATAAGAGAGGAAATGAAAAAATAAAAACAATTACTCCCACAGGAGGGAAGAAAAGAGAAATAAAGGAACAAAAACTTGATGAGACAAGTATGAAACAAAGGACAAAACAGTAGATTTAAATGTAAAGAAAACTTCCCTGGCTGGTGTAGCTCAGTAGATTGAGCATGGGCTGGGAACCAAAGGGTCACCAGTTTGATTCCCAGGCAGGGCACATGCCTAGGTTGCAGGCCAGATTCCCAATGGGGGGCACATGAGAGGCAACAACACATTGATGTTTCTCTCCCTCTCTTTCTCCTTCCCTTTCTTTCTCTCTAAAAATAAATAAACAAAATCTTTTTTAAAAATGTAAAGAAAACTAAACTATAAGAGTGTCAGAAAAAAATTAGGAGGCCATTCAGCTGCCCAGACCTGCTCTCTACCATTTTGCACCCCGCTCCTTGCCTGGGGGATCTGCATGGACTATATTGATGGATTCTTTTCCTGCGGGCTTCTTGTTGGGTTTGGCCATGAATAACCCCAGCAAGGCATCTCCCTTAGAAGTTCACTCGGGCCGACCATGTTCTTTGACCCTAAACCATTGCTTTCTCTCTACTGGCTCACCCTATAGAGATTTCTTTCAGGATTCCAGAAACCACTCCCTCTGTGCATCTCTTCAGGCAGAGGGACACTGATATGGAATAGCTCAGCCGTTACTGGTTCTGGATCACCACATTCTCCCTTGCATGTCCCCCATACGCTACCGAAGCCTTAATAAATAGTCTTCATAAAACCCTCCTTGAGTTAAACTAACGTTAGTGTGCCATCTGTTTCCTATTTGGACTCAGACTAATACAGTTATTGTGGAATCAGGAAATACTCTCTCAAAATGGGATTCTAGAATTCAGTTGCCCATATATTTGAGGAACGCAGCGATACCCTTGCTGGGGAGAAGCAGGAAATGGGAAATCCAGGGAATGTGGCGGCATTATCATTACTCAAGTCATCCATGGTGGCAGCACGTGATGAGATGCAGATGGAGGCAGGAAGGGATCAAGTGGCTCTGACATTTAATTGCCATGGCAACAACAGTGGTTATAAAATATTGGAACCAACCGGATTCTTTTTGCCACATAGGGAAAGCATACATAGGGAAAAAGAGATAATGAAACCCATGGAAATACAATTTAAAAGACACATGGAGAACCAGCATACCTCCACGGTGGCACTGAAGAAGTCCCTTGTTTCTGCTAATTTCAGAGCGAATGTGGCTAAGAACCAGGCCCAGGGTCTGAGTGTAAGAGTTGGAGGTTTATAGCTCCAATTCAGTGCTTAACTCTGCCAAGCTCTTTCACCCAGGCAAGGTTGCTGGTGGGAAAGGTGGAACTCTGAGAAACGGTGGGGGATGCCTGATGCCCAAGGGCCAGATGAGACAGCTGAGGATTCTGACCCTCCACATTGGCTCCAGGCCTCTTGCGCTGGCTGCAGGAACGAGCTCTCCTCTGCATCAAAGCCTGACAATAACTTCGCTCAGGGCAGTTGCCTTATAAGCCAAGGCCAGTTCTCCTTAGGTCCACTCCTTGCCTCTCATCATCACTAAAAGGCCAGCTCCAGAAGAAGATGGTCGATGTGCTTAAAGAGTTACAAAACCTTGCCCAGGTGTGGAGTGAAGAATCTAAGGGAAATGTGTGGGAGTGGCTTACAAGGACATTAGACAAGTGGTTCTCAAGGTGTGGTCCCTGGGCCAAGAGCATCCGCTGCCGAACGTGTTGGGAATTCAAATGCTTGGGCCCTGCCTCAGGTCTACAGAATCATGGACCCTGGGAGGAAGGGCCAGAGACCCATGTTTAATAAGCTCTCTGGGTGGTTCTGAAACCAGCTGAAGTTCAAGAACCACTGATTTAGTCGAACCACTCCATTATATTTTCATTTACTGAGTCTCCAGGCACCCTCCTCCACGGCATTGTTGCTCAGGGCTGTGGTCTCAGATCAGAAGCACTGGCATCGAATGGGAGCTTGTTGGAAAATGAGGAATGCTGGGCCCTACCTCAGACTTCCTGAATCCGATTCTGTGCTTCCAAACATCCCCAGGTGATCTGCATGCACATGGAAGTTGGAGAAGCCTCTTCTACAGCAGAGGTATCAGAACCTCCGCACTTTGAGAACTGCACTGTGTAAGCCTGTTCACTTCTCCCTGACCAAAGCCCCTGGGATGGCCTAGAGGACACTCCCTCACTAAGGCATTAAGAAGTGCTCGGAAAGCTTGCTGTGACTATTGTCCCTAGACTGGCGATGACAACTGGGGGTGATGCAGGGGATCTGGGTCCCTTGATCTCAGTGGGAACAGTGGGATGCCAGGGCAGGAAAGTCAAGGTGGCCACGCTTAGCTGTCGAAGACGAGGTAGGCTCAGAGGATGCCACGGAATCAGAATGACAGCCAGAGTACCTTGATCCCTAGGGAACTGGAGGAAAGATTTCTAGGAATGAAAATTGCTGGGCAGCCTATGAAGGTGCTGCTCGCCAAAAGCAGATGGAAATTTCTAAGTTTCTGGGTAGAAGCTGGACGGGGTATTCATGGCCTCCGGTCCAATTCCCAGACCTAATTAAGTCGGTCCACAGACTTGGGGACCCTCCAGTGAGGAAGCATCCTGCCGTGTGCTCACAGATGCTGCGTCTTCCCCGAAATACCTGCAGCCGTTTGCCAGGGTGACTATGCCCTGGAGAAGGGGACATACCGGATCCTCCCGAGGTTAATAGATGGCAGCTCTGAATTCCCTCTGACCCCAGGGTCCCAAAGGGTCACCGTGATCCAGCAGTGAGACTGGGGACTTATGAAAGTTGGTGATGTATGGAGACCAAGCCCACGTCTGTCTAACGCAGTGTCCATGGGGTCGTGTACCCACCCTGTATTTTTTCCCACTCCCAGAATATATGGTGAAGAGAAAGGCACTTAATAACTGGCAGAATTCTTACATTGATTCTTTCACCCATGCAGTGAAGGCTCCATGATGAGAAGGTCAAAGGGGAAGCTGCTGAAATGACCCCCTTGCTTCCGCCCCATCATACCGAGAAAGGAAGTCGAAAGCAATAAAACTTCAATCCTGGGAAAAATTACAGCAATTAGTGCTACCATCAAACACTTGAGAAAGGCAAAGGCGGCGATTTCTTCCCCATCCCCACCTCACTTGACCTCTCTCACTAGTGCGACAGACGGATGGCGAGTGGAGAAAGACAGCAAACCTACGCAGGCTTAGTCAGGCAGTGGTGCCAGTCACAACTCAGGTGCATAACTGTGGGAACTCAACACAGCTTACGGCACCTGGCGTTCAGCTTTGGACCTGGAAACCGTTTTCTTTCCATGACTATCTGTGTAAATTTGCATTTACACAGCAGGGCAAGTATAACACCTTTACCATCGTGCACCAGGACAACGTCGAGCCTCCTCCTCGATGTCATAATATCGTGTGAGGGGACCTTGACCTTCCATACCCTACAGGACACCCTGGCTCACTACATAGAGGGTATTAGGCTAAGGGGACCTGGTGAGTGGGAAGTGCCTAGCTCTCTGGATGCCTTTGTAAGATACATGTGTGCCTGAGGCTGAGGGGCCTGCCATATAAGTGAGGTTTCTAGGGGCTCAGTGGTCTGGGGCATCTTTCTGAAGTGAGATACAAGCTGCTATCTCTTGTATTTCGCACCAGGAAGAAAGAGACACGCTGGGGTGGGAGGGACGCGACCTTGGACCCCTCCCTCTTGGAGGGAGCCGTGCTTCGTTCCCACAGGATAAACACATACTCAGTTATTGGTGCTCCCGCTTGAAGTGCTCCTTCCAGCATCGTCGTAGACTCGCAGAACGACGTATCCTTCACCGTGGTATCAAATGCAACATCCCCTCTGACAATGGGACACCATTTACAGCGTAAGGAGGGTGGCAGCAGGCTCGTCCCCATGGAATCCGCTGGTATCACCATGTGGCTTATCATCTAGAATCAAGGAGCTTGAGAGAATGGTGAAGTGGGTTAGTGAAGGCTCAGTTACAGAGCCAGCAGGAGGACAACACCCTGCAAACAGCACCTGCTTGAAACCAGCGGTCAGTGTGCGGTGCCACCTCCCTGAGAGCGGAGGCGCATGTGTCCGAGAACAAAGGACCAGGGCTAGGAGTGGCCCCTCTCACTGTTCCCCCTTGTCATTCACCGGAAAGCTTTTTTGTTTCCATCCTTGAAACCTGAGCTCCGTGAGTCTGAAGTTTCTAGTGTCCACAGTAGCAATGCTTCCATTGGGACACATGGTCCCGGTTCCTAACTGGAAGCTGAGATTTACCCTGCTCGTTTTAGGGTTCTCGCACCGCTAAACAAACAGACGTTCTCAGCTTGGCAGGGTCACTGATCCTGATCAGCAGGGGAAATTGTGTGGCTGCTGCACCTGGGGGGGGGGGCGGGGGGGGGGGGGGGAGAAGGCCTTTGTTCAGGGCACCTCTGAGCCCTCTCTTGCCCTAAAGCTTTGAGGGACGGGAAATTGAGAAGTCAGTGGCTAGACCACCAAAGACTCACATCCAGTAGGAAGGGAGGTCTGAGTCACTCCAGCAGGTCAAGAACCCTCATCTAAGGACAACGGGGGCTTGGAGTGAGCGAGGGAAGAAGACAGATGTGATCACCAGTTTAGGCCCCATGACCAGCCACAAGACGGGGACCTTCACAGCTATGTTTTATGATGCTTTTTGTCTCTGGTATTGGTTTCTATTGCTCTTTGACCAAATATGACAAATTTAGCGGCTTAAAACCACATCTACGGTGTAGCTCGGTTCTGCAGGTCAGAAGTCCAGGCCCAGCATGCACAGTTGGGTGCTCTACTCAAAGTGTCAAAAGGCTGAAAATAAGGGGTTGGCTGCCTTCTCCTCTGGAGTTCAGCGCCCTCTTTCAGGCTCACGTGGTGTAGCAGCATTCAGCTCCCTGCGGCCACCGGACCAGGCCTTTGCTCTTTGATGGTCTCCCGTATTCCTTCTCCCTCTTCACAACTAACAGTGGAGAATTTCTCATGCACTAAATTCAAATCTCTCTCGTCAGGTAGAGCCTTGGCCCTTTTAAGGGCTCACCTGATTGGGTCAGGCTCACCCAGGATAATCTCCCTTTCATAACTGATTTGGGACCTGAATTACAACTGCGGAATTCCTTCAGTCCTAGCTTAGCGTTGGATTGAGTAACAGAGAGTAGGTGTGTGTCCACCGGTGGGCAGGAATTTGGGGATGCCATCTCCAAATTCTGCCCACTGCACCTCTTCTCACTTTTCCCCAACTCTTCAGCTGATAGTAAAGCTTCAGATTTCAGGAGGGATTATGCCAAATCGAGATTGCCGAGGGATAAAATGAAACCAGTGGGACTTTGCACATCCTGTTGATGTGGACGTGAGTTTTTTGCCCAGATGAAGGTGACCGTGTATAGTGAGGAAGGGAAGAGGTGAACCATGCCGGAGAGATTCTGTTTGTCCCCCCAGATCCCTCTCCTTCTTTGCTCTCTTGTCCAAGTAGATGGATCTACACTGATTACATCAGTGGGTTCTCTTGTCCTCTGGCTCTGCTGGGTTTATCTAGTGGGGAGCAGATTAGAGAAGGGAAGGAGAGAAAGGTCAGGGTATTTTGTTCTCAGGCTCCCTCTTTGCAGGAGGCCTGTGTCTTTCACCTGAGGGCAGCTAGCTCCACAGGGCCCTCCCCTGGATTTCAGGAGCCACGCCCCCACCCCTTCATCCTTGTAGGCCTGGCACAAGCTCTGCTGCTACCAGCCCCAGGTTGCTGCACTATCCCATTTATCTCCCTACGCCCTGCGCAAAACCTCCGTCAATAGCCCCTTTATTAAATCTGACTTATTCTAATTTGAGCGCACCATCTGTTTCTGTTTGGACTCTGACGCAAGGACCTATTACAAGATAGACACAGGACTGTGGCAGATGCAGATGCAAATATTACTTTTATTACCAGTACAACTGACCCTGAACAGTATGGCTGAGGTCTGCTAGGCAAGCAGGTTTGCTCACGTTTCATGCCTGGGGTCGGCCCTGTGAGGGTCTGCCCCTGTGAAACTGACCGCAGGGAGGACTAGAGGAGGATGTGAGCTTTTTCACCGAAAGGAGGGAGGATGGGACTGAGCGTTTTGGCTCCTTCTTTCTGCCGAAGTGACCCATGAGCTGAGTCACTCTCTTCCCCTTGGGAGAGACCGAGAAGATGGGGCAGGAGGCCAGGAGCCTTCCACGCGGGAGGGCGGACCTACCCCCAGGAGGGGACATAAGGCTTGGCAGGGAGGCGGCACCCCTGCAACACTTTACATGAAACCTAAGAGGAGCAAAAACAGCCAAAGATTTAATATCCAGAATTTCTATGAGGAGCACTGACAAAGTGAGTAATTAAAACACTAAGGATCCAATTGAGAAGTGGACAAAGGCTACAAACAAGCAATTCACAAAAGAGGGAATGTTCCTGGCAAATAAACATTTGGAAAAATGTTCAACCTCAATTATAATCAAGAATTTGCTTGTATACATGTTTTTTTTTTCCCTTAGGATTGGCAAAAATGTCAAAAGTCTGATGTTACCCAGTGCTGATGATGACGTCAGGAAACAGGCACTCAGACCGTTAGCAGACACATGAACTGACGCCGTGACCGGCGTGGCTCGGGCAGTTGGTCCTGCAGAGCTGCAGGCAGCAGGTTCAATTCCTCGTTGAGCTGGGGCACATGCTGGGGTGGGCAGCCAACCAATGTTCCTCACACTCTTTCTCTCCCTCCCTTACCTCCTCTCTAAAAGATAAGGAAAAATTAAAAAAAAAAAGAAATGTAAATTGATAAAGGCTTTTGAAGGGTGACTCAGCAGTGAGCTAGAACTTTGTGCACATTCTTTGGCCCAGTGAGTCCACTTCTAGGGATAGAATGCGGAGCAATGTTCATATTTGTACACACACATGGAATGCCGTAGGCAGGGATGCTTGCTGTTCCCAAGGGTGACAAGTTGGAACAATCTTGTTGTCCACCAGCCGGGGAACAACACAATCTTCATAGCCTGGCATAAGCTGAAGTTAAAAGAGTGGCCAAAGCAAGCGAGAAAGAACAGTGAGGTACACTGAGTTTACATAGGTTTTTTTCCCAAAGAAAGACTTCCTATATATATCACTATACGTAAAAAGTAATATATATATATGTGCAAATATATATATGTGCAACCTCATCAGTTGAATTCACAAGCATAAAAATTAAACAAGGGAAGAAGATTCTATCGTCAGGGTTACTGAGATTTTTCAAAATTCCAAATGTTAAAAACAAATCCAACTTTTTGAATATTCACACCCTTTGAGTTATACTACACGGGTTGTATTTAACTAAGTTTAAAGTTTGCATGTGGATGGGTATTAATTAGTTAACACTCCATTAGTTAAGGCTGCAAGAGCCTTCTTGAGTTACTGAACAGCCTGCATATGGAAGGGAGGGGCACGAGAGGAGTTTCTGGATGGGATCCAACCCCCCGGTAACAGGGCAGAAACTGAAGATAAAGCATCAGTTACAGGCACTGCTCTTTAAAGATAAGGGTGTATAACACGGAGAGCGAATATCATAATATCCTCCCAAGAACACAGATGACCACTCACACAAGCACAATGCCGTAAAGGGACTCTGCTGTTTCGTGTGATGACGTTATTCAATGCCCTGTGCATGGGACAGCTTCATTTCAGTGTGCCAAAGGGTTAGTCACAGAGCCCTAATGCAGGTGTGACACAGGTATCCCTCTATGACACGCTTGGATACAATAGAAACCTATGAAAGAGAAATTTAACCAGAGATTTAGTTTCCTCTTTGACACAGTTACAAGCTCTTAGGAATCCACGTGATATGGACTACTACTGGGAAGACTGAGTAAAGTAGGAGAGTTAAATTCCAAAGCTTGGAAATGCAGGCTCAATGGCTCAAAAAAAAAAAAAAAAAAAGGATGACACTTGAATGTTGATATTCTCAAATCTAGGCAGCTATAACTGAATGCATGGTTGGATGTGAAAATATATAACATAATATATAAAGTCTGATTTGAACATGCTGTATAAAAATGATAAAAAGACTGGTAGCTCAAGAAAAGATAGGTAAACAGGAATGAAAATGGTCTTGTATTAGAGCAAGGTAGAAAAGCACTTGATGAAGACTGGGGAAATAAAACACATCAGCATAAACTGACTTTCAAAGAGAAAGCCTTCCTCTTAGACACTGAAATCCCTAAGTGACTGTGGGGTCACTCACCCTGCCCCTACAAGCTATATGGAATTATACAAATTCATGAAATGATATAAAAACATAGCCCCAGTGCCTAGGGCCCAGATCTTCACACTGTTTTTTTTACCAAGAGAACTCACGGTTTCTTGAAATGTGCACAATGCTGGATCTTGAGATGGGAAAAGCAAGGCAGCTCTGGCGCGTCTCGTTTTGGGAGTTAAGATGAGGCTGTGAAGGCCGGCGTGGCTGGTTCCCTCACAGAGGCTCCAGGTGCTGAAGGCCATGCCTCTCCCAGGGTTTCTCTGCCACTTCACTTGTACGTGAGCTTCATTTTCTCTGGCTGACTGTCCTGAAGAGGTGTGGTTCTATTAGGAAGGAGAAAGGAGAAAACGGACGTCGGGCAGGCAACCTACAATGCCTGTAACAGGTGCCGTGGTTGGTCCATCGAGGGTCAGGTGGCCACTCACGGACCAACCGCTGTGTCCCTGAAGACAGACCATCTAAGAAGACGGCAGCAGTCATCACACCTGTGGGTGAAGAGGTGGTGAAAGTGACGTGGTCCCCCCAAACAAGGAAACTGCACCCAGAAGAAGAAACATCCTCTATTAGTTACTATTGCTGCTAACAAATTACCCCAAAACTTAGTGGCCTGAAACAAGAAACATTTACTGTCGAAGAGTTTCTGAGGGTCAGAAGTCAGGTGTGGCTCCGACTCAAACCTGGTCTGTCACAAGGCTGCAGCCGCGGTGGTGGCCAGGGCACAACCACCTTGAAGCTCGGCAGGAGCAGATCTGCTTCCAAGCTCACTCCCGCGGCTGCCGGCAAGCCTCAGGTGCTTGCTGGCTGCTGGCCAGAGACATCAGTCCCTCGAACAGCAGGCCTAACAATAGGGCAGCTCACAATATGGCAGTTGGTTTTTCTCAGGGCAAGTGAGCGAAAGAGTGAGAGGGGGTGCCCAAGCCAGGACCTGGCGCCTTTTTGTAACCAATCTCCGAGGTGATGTTGCACCACCTGTGTGGTGTGCTATTGTTAGAAATGAGTTGCTGGGTCCAGTGCACATCTGCAGGGAGGGGACACAAGATCATTGGGGGCCATTTTTCAGGCCACCTACCATAGGTTCCACAGGGCAGAGAGTACGATCTAAGAACGCCAGGCTGGGCGGCGGCATGTTGAACCTAACATGGGATAATTACAGTTTAATACAAACAAGCTGACTCTGTGGGAAAACCTTGAGATTATGATACTACAACAAGAATATCAACATAAAATGTGCTAACAGGTGGTAGTAATGCATACAGAAGGTTTAAAAAATTTATTAAATATGAAACAGATACAAATGGGCATTTATAAGATGTCAGATGCAAAGAACAGTGATAAATGAAGACACATGACCACATCATCCAGTGGAAGAGAAAGGGGGTGACCGTCCCTTCAGAAGTTTCTAGTGTCACCCAAGCCCACCCCTGCAGAGGTCCCTGTCACCCTGAATGCTGTGATTATTCCCTTTCTCTTCTTCATAGTGTTATCAATGTGGGTGTCTTACAAATGTCTTACACAAGATATTGTTTGGTTTTCCCCGCTTTTGACTTAACAGAAATGGAATCATACTGCATATGTCCCTCTGTGACTCGATTCTTTCATTCAAGATTCTGTTTCTGAGATTTATCCATCTGAGGTGTTCACACCGATGTTTTCAGTTTGACCCCAACTTCACTAAGCTCTTTGTGTATTATTCTAATACAAAAGCAAACTTGACTTTCTTTTTCAAGCCACCAGCTTGCTCTTCACGTTGGTGTACAGCAACGTACGGCTACGCCGCAGCTCATCTGTGTACGATGTGGGTCAGTTCCATCTTTTTGCTGCATAAACAGTGCTGCTGTGAGTGTCGCTGACCTCGTCTGCTGGTGTGCTTGTGCAAGAGTTTACCCAGAGAATACACCTAAGAAAGGAGTGGCTGGATCAAGGGTGTGTGAATGTTTGGCTGTAAGAGATAATGCCTCATGTTTTTCCGAAAGTGGTTGAAGTGATTTACACTCCATTTGCAATAAATACATGTTCTACTTGTTTCCCATCCTATCTGATATTTGATATTATCTGTCTTGTAGATTTTTGTCAATCTGGGAGGCACAGAATGGAATTTCATTGAGGTTTTTATTCTCATTTCACATGGGTTATAATATTTTTTTTACCGCATCTGCAAGTGCAATCCAGTGATCAAATGAAACTCAACTGTACACTCAAGTTTTAGCCATTGTCCATGTGACTATGTATATATTATTGCTACCTTGATTAATTGTCATACCTGTGCAAATTCTTTGGTTAAGAGTTAAATGCAAAGCATCGAGATGGGTAATAACGGCTTAGTATAAGGACTATGTTGCAAAGTGGCTTAAGGTATAGACAGTCATGGGCATTGTTCTCCTTTTGTATTTATTTACTTATTTTTTGAAGAATTTATTTATTTATTTTTAGAGAGCATGAAGGGAGGGAGGAAAACCTTGATGTGCAAGAACATCCATCGGTTGCCTCTTGCACGCCCCCGACTGGGGGAACATGCCCCAAACCCAGGCACGTTCCCTGACTGGGATTCGAATCAGCACTGGCACCCAATCCACTGAGCCACACCAGCCAGGGCTTTTGTATTTATTTTGATATATTACGTGAAGGTGTTTTAAGGGAATTAAAGGCAAATGAGTCATGCACATCTAGTTCATATACCATTTCTGCTGCCCTAAAGAATGTACGGGCAAAGAAGGAGTGAACCACTGGGGGCTGGGAATTTTGTCCCCGTTACAAGCCCCAGAAGATGAAGGTTCTTTAAAGTCTTAGAATTTTCTTACTCAGAGATTTATAGTAAAGTATTACTTCCCTTAGATATTACTCGGCACAGTCAACATTGGACTGTATACACGCTGATGTTTGGATTGACTTCACATCCTGATTGGACTGCGCCCAAGAAACATGTCCTAGGACAAGTCAAAGTGCCAAGTGTAATGCCAGCTTCGGATGGGCACAAAATCAGGTGATCGCAATAGCTGGCGGCAGCCTGTTCTTAGAGGCAGAGCTGAGATGGGACCTGCCAAGCATTGGGATTCGCTCTGAGATGAACCTGGGCTCTAGGTGCCTGGGAGGCCTGGCTGGAAATGGAAGCAGTGACAGAAGACAGTGGAATTTGGGTGCTCCTACTGCTCCCACTTAGAGCTTCCTTCTGTCAAAGCTAGCACAGAAAACAGACCAGGATGACTTCCACTCATGCACTGCTTAAGTATAAACATTCAACACTTTTAAAAAGCAATTTAGCACAGCCATGAAGAATTTAAACATGTTCCTTTTTTTTTTTTTTTACCATGTAATTCCATCCTTAGGAATGTGCCCAATCAGAGGGGGAGGGGAGAGAGAACTGGGACTGGGAGGAAGGAAAGGTGGAGGGAAATGGAGGGAAGGGAAGTGAGTTTGTGCACACAAGTACCTGTGCACACTGAGTGCAGGGGCCGTGTGGACAAGCGTGGACGGGCGGTGGGCTCTCAGCTCTCCCTCTCCTCAGCCCTCTCCCTTTGCTCCCTTGCCAACTCCAGGCCCCAGCTTCAGGAGGGCACATGGTGGGTGGACAGAATGCTGAGCCTCCTCATATCATGGGGAACTAGCTAGCAGTAACTGCAACTTCCTTGTCGGGTCCAGAATTTTCTTTCAACATTGCAAGCTAACTTTTTGACTATAATCCATTATATTCTTATGGGACCACCGGCATACATGTGGTCCCTCATTGATCTAAACAGCTGATGTGGCAAACACTGTAATGGACATCTGCACAAACAGAACTGAAGAAAACAATTCAGAGACAGTACTGAGAGGTGCGTTAAAGTGCTTTTATGGTGTGCACACACATTGAAAACCCTCATCTCCATCAACAGACATTCAATTCTGTAAGATAATTGTGGGTTGTCTAGGTGAGGAACAATGAGCAACTAATGCAATGATTTTGAACACTGAAGAACACACGCGTACAAATTAAGGAAACCTCAACTTTTCCTGGTGCCAGGAAAAGACCTACCTTGCATCTCCAAGAGGAAGGTGTATTTACTTTACTACTCTGGATGGAGGAAGATTTTTCTGCTTGCCCAGCAACAAGGCCAGCCAATGGAAAAGGCTACAACTCAGTCAATAAGTCGTGATCACCCTGAATACTTACTTTCCTCCAGTGAACTTTCATTTTCCTTCTGCTAATGACTGTTGTCAACGGAAGATCATGGAAGATCATCACCAGCCATTCGGTGCCAACAGGAGTTTCCAGTTTGGGGTGTGGCGAAGGGGAAGACTTTTTTTCAGTGAAAACAGCTCAATTAGGAAAGAGCTCAGCTGTGGCTGGGCCCACTCAGTCAGGAAACGGCCTCTGCATCACGGTCCTGGTGCCGCAGCACAGCAGAGGGAAACTGCAAGTGCGCCCCACATCCATGGCAGGGGAGCTGGTTTATAAAGAGTTTTGGCCCCAAGTCCAGGATTGGTCCTTGCACATGGAAATGAGGACTCCATATCATTAGTTTGGCCCAAAAAGCACTATCCTGATTGGATGGAATGGAGCCACTCTGATTGGGTAGCAAAGATTGGATGGAAAAAAATGTCAGTTCTATTGGTTTAATTTCTCCCCTAGGAGCTCTCTTCTAAGGGCTGACTTAGGTGAGGGAAGCACAACGCTTTGAAATGCAGCCGAAAGCAAACAATGACTGCTAGTCTCTGGTTGTGAATTTGGGCCCATTTAACGCTCAGTCCTTTTTGGCAGGTATATTTTTCTCTGGGTCAACACTTCCTTGCCCCACTCTCCTTTCTATAAAAGCCTTCCATCTTGCGGAGCCCTTCTGGGTAGCTCTCTGCTTGCTAGATGAAACGTTGTCTGATTCAGGAATTGTTGGATAAAGTCAATTAGTTCAAATTTACTAAGCTGAATTTTTATTTTTAGCATGAGAAATGCTCACAAAATTATATTAAATAAAAAGTAGGCCATAAAACCACATATACAGCATGATAAAAAAAATTCTAAGAAAAAACCCTGCACGTTTATTTTCTAATGTGTAAGAAAGTTAATGGGTGAGTGGTGCGATAACTGGTGATTTAAATGTTCTTTATTTGGTCATAAACTTTCAAATGTTCCGTAATGAACAGATACGATTTTCATAATGAAGAAAAATACTAAGTATATGTTAAAGTCCTATTCTGCATTTCAACTGGGCCCTGGAGGCAGCCCGGCTCTTACTTGTCAGCGCTGCCTCAGCCAAACGGGCCCGCGAGCTCCCCACTTTCTCCCTGCCAGTGACCCGGCCGCGTTGCCTTCGCTCGGCCCCCTCGTCTCTCCCGCACTTGCCTTTCTCCTCTTTTGAAATATTTTACTTTTCTGGACTGGCCAGGGTTTTCACAACACATTGCCGTTCTCACCAGAGGAGCCCTGCGGAGAGCCCGGGACCCAGACTCGCGGCGCCAGCGCGCCCCCGCACGGCCGGCCGAGGGCACCTCCGCGAGTCCCGGCCGCGCCCTCGCCGGCGCTCCGCCCCTTCCGCCTTCCGGCCCCAGTGGACTTTGCTCTGCGCCCCGGGTCCCTAGCAGGTTATGGCTCCGCTACGCTTCTCCGCCAATGTGTCCTGGTTGTTCCCGGAGCTCTCCGGTCTCCCTGCACGGTTGCGGGCGGCGGGGAGCGCGGGCTTCGAGGCCGCCGAGGTCGCCTGGCCCTACGCAGAGCCACCGGAGGCGCTGGCGTGCAGGGCGCGAGAAGCAGGGCTGCAGCTGGTGCTCATCAACACGCCTCCGGGTGCGCCGTGGGGCCCGAGGCGGGGCGTTGGGGGCTGGGAGGACCGAGCAGGGAGCTGAGGTCCATTCTCTTTCTCGGCAGGAGATCGAGAGAAGGGGGAAATGGGGCTGGGGGCCGTTCCCGGGAGGCAGGCGGCCTTCAGAGAGGGGCTGGAGCAGGCTGTGCTGTACGCCAAGGCTCTAGGCTGTCCCAGGTATTTTTGTCCTTCCCTCCTCCTCTTGACGACCCAAGACCCTGCCGCATGTGGTTCGGGGTGTGGGCAATGAGGATGCCAGGCGTGAGGCTTAGAAGTCTGAGCCCACTGGCACTTCTCCACCCCTGCAGTCCTGACCCTTTGTAAATTGCCTTCCGTATTTTATTTGTGTGTCATTCTCAGTTGGCAACTCTTGCATGCTTCTCTCCTGCTGGGATCCCATGCTGGGAGCTCAGTCTGACCAGGGAGACAGCACAGTAAACAGAAGACAGAGGAGGGATCTATTTGAGGTTGGGTCAATTCATGCAGGCGGTGGGCGCAGAGCAGGCAGGCACCTAGCTGTCTCAAATCAGAGAAAGCTTCCTACAGGTACTGATGTTGAACTGGGTCTTAAGGAGTGGGCATCATTAGCTTGATGTAAGGAGCATTCCAGGCAGGGGTGCACTGGCCAGAGGCAAGAGGAAGCTCGGTGTGTTCAGCAGAGTTCAAGAGGTCGATTGTCGGGGTTGGACACAGCTGAGAAAGATCAGGGAGTGATCACGGAGGTGGGAGCTCGAAGTGGGGCTGATCAAGCAGTGTCCACTCCTGCAGGTCAGACAGCCTGAGCAGGAAATGACAACAAGGGGTCATTTTTGGTGGAGGTGGGGGTATGAAATCAGACGAGAAGCTAAGAAACAGATGCAAGAAGTAGAGACAAACAGCATAGAATTCTTGAGAAGGGTAAGGGTCAAAATTTATAAAAGGTGAGACTTGAGCATGTTTATAGGCCGAGGTTGGAAGTACAGGACTGAGGTTTCTGAGACAGGAAGATGAGGATGGGTTGACCCGCAGGAAGGCTGTGGAAAGGGTGCGGCCTGAGCTTCAGGCCGGGTGGTATGGACTGGAGACGTGGGGTGTGGGGACAGAAGGGCTGGTGTGGGCCAAGGGCAGCTAAAAGAGGGGCACACTGGGGGGGTCAAGGGGGCGAAGGTCTTGCTTCTGGGACCGACTCCATAGCCCCCTCCAGTCCCACTTCCCCACAGGATTCACCTGATGGCCGGCCGAGTTCCACAGGGCACTGAACGCGCAGCAGTCAGGGGTGAGATGGAGACCGTTTTTCTGGAGAACCTGAGGCATGCCGCTGGGGTTTTGGCTCAGGTGAGGTGACAATAAAACAGACACACGTGTGTCTGAGTGTGTTGTGGAGGGGCGTGCACAGTGTGGAGGGCAGCCAGGCACCAGGCTGGGCACTGGTTCGGGTCTGAGGGGCCAGTGAGGGGCTTGACTGGTAACTGAGATGAGGACAAACCCCGGGGGAGGAGCTCTATTCACAGACCCAACACGGTGCTAGGAGAACCTCGTGGGACTGCTGGAGCCCATTAACACCCGCCTCACTGACCCCCAGTACTTCCTGGAGTCGCCCCACCAGGGTAGGACCCCCGGCCCTGTGCCACCTCCCGTCGTCCCTTTGATTCTTGTGCTCTCCTTGAGTGTCACAGCCCCCTCCTGGTTTCTCTCCCAGCGGCAGCCATCTTGCAGAAGGTTGGAAGACCCAACCTCCAGTTACAAATGGTATGTGGAAAAAGAGGAGCTTCTTAGAGGGCCCGTGGCCTCCAAGTCTGGGAACAGTGGTGGGCGCTGACTGAGAATCTCTGCCCAGGACATATTCCACTGGCAGATCATGGATGGGAACCTGACGGGGAACATCCGGGAGTTCCTGCCCACCGTTGGTGAGAGGGGCCCTTTCTTGGCTCGCTCCTTGTCTGCTGTGCTGCCTCCCTTGCCCTCCTACCCTTCCGAGCCCCTGCCCCTCAGCTGGAGCCTGGGCCTCCCATCTGCCTGTATCCATCCCCAGGGCATGTGCAGGTGGCACAGGTCCCAGGCCGGGGGGACCCTGGCAGCCCTGGAGAGCTGAACTTCCCCTATTTATTCCAACTGCTGGAAGATGAAGGCTACAAAGGCTTTGTAGGTTGCGAGTACCAGCCTCAAGGTGAGGGTGGGCTAAGGCTCCAGGCCTGGCCCCGGGGAGGGGAGGACAGGAGGGCCAGGTATTGGACAAAGGCTGTTTTCCTCACGGGTTGGGATGCCACCTTCTCCCCTCAGGAGACACAGTAGAGGGCTTGAGTTGGCTACGTTCCTACTGGGACAGGCGGGGCCGCCCCCAGGCTGGCCCGTGAGGCCCTGCTGCCCACCCACGTCTCTGCGACAGTGAGCTGAGCATCCTCTGAATTAAAGACAACCTGTTGAATGTGTTCATATGTGTACGTTATTGGGGGCAGGGGGGACACACAGTGTCTGACCCTTCACTTTCTTGGGACCACTTCCCTCCTGTTGAGAAGGGACACAGCTCACACTCAAGTCCTCCAGTCCGCAGCACTGCTGTGAGACAGGAGGGATCCGAGTTCCCCCCCCTCACGTATAGGTGTCTCCTCATGAGACACAGGGTCCAGAAGCAAAGGGACTCGCCCATGCTCACAGGTGCACCAGAGGCAGAGCAGGGACTGGGACCAAGGGGTCCTGTCTCGGGGGCCATGTCCAGGAGGAATATCCCAGGGGAAGCCAAGACCAGAGAGCTCAAGGTGGGAGGCGGTGACTTGGAGCAGCATCCAGGCAGAGGAATGTGGGTGAGTGCTTGCTGCCAGGTGGAAGAATTCCTGGGACTGCACCAGGTGAGCAGGAAGGAGGAGTCTCCTTCTGGAAGGGCCCAGGGACCCCAGAGGAGATGGGAACCTCAGGGGCTGACCAACCCTCCAGAGCCCCGGGTTGGTCAGCAGCTGTGTTCTGGGGACAGCTACCTCTGCTGCCAGGCTGGGGCTGCAGGCCCCCCAGATGTGGTCATAGACCCTCTGGTGTCCCTCAGCATCCAGGCTTGTGCTGGGGCACAGAAGGGCTGGTTGGTTCTGCTTCAAGTGGGTGACCGTACAGACCCACGATCCAAGGAACAGTGACACCAGCAGTCTGTCCCTCAGAGGAGGCGGGTCCAGAGGGTGAAGCAGGCTGTGTTGATGACCGACTCGAGGTGGTGGTAGGTGGAGACCAGCTGGGCAGGAGGGCTCTCACTGTCCTGGGGCTGCACTGGGAAGGGCTCTCGGAAAACCACTGTCAGAGACTGTGGGGACACAGTGGGGTACGCTGGTGAGAGGAAGGTAGGGAAGGCTCCCCAACCTCAGCAGACTATGGGGTAGGGCGTTTGGGGCGCAGCCTCCCACCAGGCCAACATAAAACCTCTCACCCCGTGTTCTTACCGTCTTTCCCAAGTGGGAATCCAGAAACACTAGCACGAAACAGTCAGTGAACTTCTGGTTTAGCACAACCTGCAGCAAAAGGCACAGCAAGATGGGGAGTGAGGCTGGCTCCCTGAGGAAGCACGGCCCGTCCTGGAGGGCGTCCTGGGAGTGGGCGGGCCGTGGGGAGCAGCACCACCTCCATCCCCATGCCCACCCCACCTGCGCTGCACAATCGCCCGGAGCCGCCTCTCCAAACGGAACCTCCGCCCCCATCCACACTGGCCCCTGGCCAGCCTGGCCAGCCTGGCCACAGTGAAGGGAAGCGGGGCTTGATCGGGAAGGTTCCCAAAGCCGTCTATCTAGAGGCCGTGCACAAAGTTGGCACTGAACCAACCCCAACACGGAAGGAGAGTTCTCCACCCTTGACAGGACCCCTCTTCGCCTCCTGTCCTGTCCCAGGTCTTGTGTCTCTGGCCTCTCCTGCAACCATCCCCTATCTATTGCTCATGCTCAGCTTCGTAGTCTCCCTGGGTGATTTCTTCCTCTCCCAAGGCTACAGTGGCCCCTGTTCACACGGGTGCTGCCCAGACCGCCCCCTCCTGAGTGCCAATCCCTGACATCCACACAAACCTTCTGAACTGTGGTCCTAGAAGGTCCTCGTAAGCCTCAGACGCATCACCTCGCTCTTCCCCAACCCCCTGCTGCCGCGGCCTTCCCACTCCTACAAGCACTAGGTTACATCACCACGAACCAGCTCCTGCTTTTTCCTGTGAAGTCTTCTCCCGAGTGTCTCCTTTCCTGGACCACTGCTCTCGTTGGGCCCATCTCTCTCGTCTCTCTGAAGCGCCCCGTGTGTGTGCCTGTCCCCACAGGTCTTTTCTCTCTACCTGTCCTTCCCAGCAGCACTTCCACCCTCCACCTGGGGACCTGGCTGAAGCGCAGACTCTGAGCCAGTGGGTCTGGAGTGGGGCCCGAGAGTGCACTTTGGTGAGGGCCCAGGTGGTGCTGATGCTGCTGGTGTGAAGCCACAGTTTGGGGGTAATAAAGCTTTAAAGCCCAAGAGGTCCTTGCTGGGACGGCAGCCTCCAAGAGCAACCACTGAGGAGGTTCCAGAACTTGGTCCTCAGGAGCTCTAGCCAAGGAAGGTTTGTGTTTGTGTGAGCCTTGGAGGCGGAGCTCCAGGTGGTTCTCCGTGAGCGAGTCACATGCCACGGCTCAGAGTGCGTGTCTTTTTTGTTTGCCTTTTGTTTTTCTACACATGTATCCGCAGGCTCGTCCATTGAAGCCTCCCCCCCAAGCAGAGCTTATTTGATTGGGCTGGGTTACCTGAAGTGGACACCCATCATTCTCTGATGAGGATTTCTGGTGAGCCTCCTGTTTTGGGGTGGGGGTGGATCAAGGGAACTTACCAGATACTGAGTTCCCAAGTCTGGGCTCTGGAAATGGCGACAGCTCTGGGGAAAGCGGCTCAGGAGAACCTTGATCAGGTTCTGGTACCAGGAGACCGTCATAGACAGGAAGCAGTCCTGGGGGAGGGCGCACAGGCCTGGGTCTGCTGTCCCAAGCCACCTTGCACCCTCCGCCCTGGCTGCCCATGGATTCCTAACATCCATCCCAGCCCCTTCCGACCCACACACAGTTCCTCACCAGCTGGGGGTCAATGTCCCCAATGGACTTGGCATGGACCGCTTCCAGAAGCTCCTCCAGCTCAGCCAGGGCCAAGCGCCCCCCGAGCCGCAGCCGATCAGGCCCTGGTGGCTCCAGCAAGAAGAGGCGCTTCCAGAGGGTGTCCCTGCGGCAGTGCCCTCCAGCTAGCCGGACCAGCTGAGCCAGCCGTGCCCGAGCCACGCCCACCTCTGCAGCCAGCGGGGGGAACAGAGGAGCTGGTCCAGGGGCCAGACCAACCCCTGAGCCCTCCCTAGGGCTACGAGCTGAGCTCCCAGGAACCTCTGGCTCAGGGGGTAGTCTGGGTGGCTTCCGGAACCGGCGCACGTCAGCAGTTAGTCTGGGGAAGAGCTCTCGTTGGCTGGTGAGCACCACGAAGAACTGTAGCCTGGGGTGCCGAGGGGGAAAGAGTGTGATGGTCACAGCAGGAGACACACAGGGTGAGGGCAGGGGGCAGGCAGGGCAATGGGCACATTCAAAGTAGAGAATCTGCTGACCGCAGGACATGCCGCTCAGCCTCTCCTTGTTCCTCAAAGGGTGCAGCACAGTGACAGACAAGCAGAGACACGTCAAAGTCATCCTGGTGACGAAGTCCCTCAGAGTCTAGGTAGGAGCCAGAGCTGTGTGGTGGGGATAAGGTGTCAGTCCTGAGGCTCTAATGAAATCAACCTCACCCTTCTGCCCAAGAAAACACGGGTCTCCCTACTGCTTGGGTGGTCCTGACCACAGCTCCACCAGAAAACAAGCTGGTATGGCCCTCCTCACCTGTGCCACGCCGACACCAGGGCATATTCATTGTGTTCTGGGCCCCCTGGCCGGGCCATCCTTAGGGGCTTCATGTGGTAGGAGCTGGCGTGGTCGGCCACGTAGTTGTACAGCTGATGTGCAGCAATGAGTGGTGTGGGCAGCTCCAGGGTCCCTATGGGGCAAATTGGAGGAGACGGTGAGCCTGGGATAGACACACCAACAGGGTGGCTCGGAGGGTTAAGGGTCCCTAAGGCTCTGACCAACAGGCGGACTGGCCCTGCCTTTCGGGGGAGCCCCTAAGGCCCTGTGGGAAATTAGGATGGGACAAAGTGGGTCAGGACAGACGGGGGGGGGGTACATGACACAGGGTCTAAACTTTGGTATGAAATAAACTGAAGAAGTTAAGACAGAGCTGTGAGACACGGTCCAAGAGATGTGAGACAATTAACGACGTGGGACAGGAAGATGAGGTCTGGCCCTAGGAGGTGGTCCCACCAGCCCACACCTTGGGGCCTGTGTTCTTTTCAGGTTTACTGGCTTGCCCTTGGGCACTGACCTTGGTAAATGTGATTGCGACCGAAGTGGGGCCCATCGGGGTGGTGGGCCAGGAAGTGTCGCAGAAAGGTGGTGAGGTGGTAGCCATGCCGAAGCACCAGGTGGCCCCCCAGCACGTGCTGGTGCACCAGGCGCAGGTGGAAGTCGTAGCTGAACGAGTGCACGTGCATCAGGTCCCGCACCTTGTCGCACTCCTCGGTGAACAGCATGGACAGCTGGGGAGGCAGCAGGGCCGGGGTCAGGAAACAGCAGCATGGGCTGCCCAGCACACTCCCGTCTCCCTCCCCTCGTGCGGGAAAAGACAGCTCCAGATGCACCCTGTGGCTGCGGGCCGGCCACCAGAGCAGCTCTGGGAAGCCCTCCTCACAATATGCTCTTTTTTATACCGTATGTAACTCTGTTTACACGGAACCAACCATTCTGAGAGACCGGTCTTTTTTACTCTGTACCCGAGTCCGCTGAAGTCTGGCACAGACTCACTGATGCACAAATGCTTTTTGAGTGTCCACTGGGTACGACTGTAGGGGCTGCGAATACACTGGGAAACAAGCCCTCGCCCTTGAGGAGCTTGATTTGAGCAGCAGGGAGGTGAGACAGTAAACATTAGACAGAGGTCCTGAGTACACAGTACGTTGGAAGAAGGTGTCGTGGAAAATCAAAAAGTGAAGTGGTCGCCATTTTAAACAGGTGGTTAGGGTAGGCCAGGTGTGTGATTACTGACTATCGGAAAGTTTTTGCTGGCCCCTTCCCATCTCTCCAGACATATTTTCCCATCAAACTACTGGCTCTTCCCAGGTTCAACACATAGACCCTACTCTTTCGTACCTGCTCCCTTCACCTGGAATGCTGCTCTCCCTGACCCCAAGCCCGGCTAATGTCTCATTAGTAAGCTCTGTCTGGGATATCCTGCCAAGGCAAGGCTAGGCTAGGGTGGGCCTCCTCTGATTGATCCGTGAATGAAGGAAGGAAGGAAAGTGGGCAGAGACATGGAGCTGATGCTTCCTTTGGTGGGAATCGCCATCACTGAAAGTGAGTTAACAGCTGGCTCTCTGGGGCCAGAACGGCAGAACCTACACGGGCACTTCCCTGGGCACCCTGGGCAGAGGAATTACTAGGAAAGGAAATGAACGTAGAAGAGCAACAGCCTAGGAGTCAGAGTAGCTGCTTAGATCTTGGGTAAGTCACGATCTGCCTGCTTCAGTTTCCTCACCTATCTTGGAGATAAAGTAAAGGTCTTCGTAAAGTTAGAGGCATTGGGAAAAACACCACAATCAAGAATGAGCCTCAGCATCAGAGAGCCAGTACTGCCTCCCCCCCAGCTCTGTGCCCTGGGGAGAATTAGTGAACCTCTATGACCCTGCTGCCTGATCCGTGCAGGACTAAAACTCCCCTTCACTTAGTGGATATACTAAGCACATAATAAACAAACAACGATAATAAAGCAATTTAGGAATCTAAGTAGCGTTAGAGATTAGGTAAGTGGAAGCAGAGAGCCAGGCCAGATGGCAATCGGGGCAGGGGAGCCACAGGGACTTCAGGAGGCTGGAGAGTAGTGGGGGTGGGTCCTTCCTGCCAACACTACGGCCAAGTGTGAAAGAGCTCTTGCCGGTTCATCGCTCCCTTCTGAACACTTGAGGCTCAAGGAGGTCCCTGCACATAGCCACTAAGCTTTTCCGAGTTACATTATCCTGTGATGACCAGACCAGGTATCCATGCCCAAGTCAAAGGCAATCATCTGTGGGCTGGATACAAGCTGTCCAGGTATGGAGAGGAGGCAATGCTGTTTATGCTGGGGGGTGGCAGATGGGGCCCATGAGAATCCTGATCTCTCAGAAACTAAATGCGAGGCCCAAGGAAGGCACGGGCCCTCGCATGATGTGCGGAGCAACCTGACGGAGCTGAACTAAGTCACACGCAGAGGGCTTCGGTTCTGGCCACTAGGATCTTTCACTTGTCTTAGCATGTGGCCCTCACAGGGTTTTCAGGAGCCCTGCATGAATAACAACTGAGTGACGGGTATGCTGTGTGGGTGGGCACTGTGGCCCACAGGCCAAGGTCAGTGACTGCACTGGCCATGCCAGAATACCCCCAGCTGCAGACTGGGCTAGGACTGCCCAGGGCACCGGCCCACCCATGTGTCAGATTCCCTGCCATGCTCGAATGTCTGCTCTGTCTAACCAGCTGTGGTTATGGGCTGGCTCTGCACCAGGCTGTCAATGCCAGGATGATCGTGGCCAGACCAGCCCCTGTCCTGGACTGCCTTCTGCCCTCTTGCTACAGCTGAACATAGCTCTGGACCACCTGCAGAGTGACACTGGTGGATGGTCCAGTCGCCAGAATGACCCTTGCCTGGCCAGCCCACAGCACCGGATCATCACTGGGCAAGACTGCCCATGCATCGCTCTTACTGGCTGCCGCACACTGGGGACGCACTGACTGGGCCTAGACCCCACACCCCCAGCCCCACCGCGTACCTGCGAGTTGACGGCCTGCCCCATGGGGATGCGGGAACACTCCAGGGCGAACTGTTTAACACAGAAGTAACAGCCCTGGAGAGAGGGTGAGCACGAGGTCAGGAGGGCGAGAGACAGGGGGCCAGGCTCCCCGCACTCAGTGCTCCTCCTGCTCACCTGGAAAGCCAGCTCCATGAGGATGATGCCCCCGGGCAGTGCCCGCTGCAAGTGGTAGGTGGTGACTGGAGAGCCAGTGCTCTGGAGAAGGGAAAAGAGACAGGTTCAGAGGCAAGGGCTGAGGGTTCACTGGCTTCAGATCAGCAGGGAAGCTCTTGGGCTGATGACTTTAATGGAGTCAGGCTACAATCAACAACCTCAGGCATCATATGCAGGGTCCCTGACCTCTGGCCTTGGGAAATAATTCAGACTTAGTAACACTGGTATCTGGGGCATCACTGATTTTCAGGCAGGGAAGGTACAAGATGACGTGTTACCTTGGGGCTCCCATCAGCCTTGGTCTTAGGGCAGGAGAAGGAGCCCCGACCCTCTGTCCCAAGGAACGCCATGGCCCGCAACCGGCTGGCGCTGCAGAAAGTGAAGAGACAAGACACAGCCAGTCAGTGAGGAGGACGACTATGGTCATCAGACCCACAACCGTTTTATGTGGAACTGTTTGGTAGGAGCACAGCTGGGCCCGGAAAGGGAAGGACCTGCTCGGGGCACCACGTGAGTAAGTGGCAAGGCTGGGACTGGAGTCCAGTCTAGACTTCGGGGCAGGGCTCCCTCCACAGCAACTGCTGCTTTAAGGGGAAGTATGGGCAGCGCTCAGTTCAGAGGTGGAGACCAGGCCCTTCTCTACCAGTGAGAGGAGGCGGTCAGGGCCAGAGAGGCTGCTGAGGACATAGGGAGACATGCACATGAGTGGAGACGTCTGCTTCCTGGGGGCAGTGTGGGTGGGGGGCGGTGCTGCATGTCTAAGATTTTAAGAGGAAAACTCAGGGAGACCTGAGTTTGACACCTAGTTAAGCACCTTCCCCTCCGAGGGAAAGGGGCTGCTCTCGTGCCGGGGGAGTGGTACCTTCAGCATTCCACAGGCCTCCTGTTCTTCCTTTCTCAGCTCAGAGGCAAAGGGGAAGGACAGCAGGGAAAGTGCTGGGAACAGGGTAATACAGGAAGGGCCAGTGGGACCCAGTCCTCCTACTTAGGAGGCACGAACCAGAACTCTTGCGGGGGCTGGGGGCGGGTGTCTAAGCCTCTAGTGAAAAGAAATGTCCCATTTAATCCTTAAGGAAATAAGGACAAGACCTAACTAGTGATTGGCAACTGGTAACAAAGGAAAGCCTGACTTAAATTTTGCTCTAGAAACATTTTTTAACCTAGCACATCTTTTGTTTTAAAAAGGAATTCAGATTTCTAATAAATAAATACAAAGTAAGCGAACACCCCCCGGCCCCAGGGGCTTCTCTCAGAGAAGCTGAAGCCAGCCAAGGGCAGCAAGCTGAGCAACTACCTTGGGTGGTCGCTGAGAAACAAGGGGTGGGGGCCCAGAGACACAGGCCGCCCAGGAGGTGGAGAGCTGGTCACAAAACACTAAGGGGGAACTGGCTTTCTGGTCCAAGGTGGTATCTTGATGAAGGAAATATAATGGCATTTACTACCTTGAAAGGGCATCAAACTAAAGATAGAGAGGAGGTGGAAAAGAAACTCAGAAATCCAGAGGCATGAAAGTAATTGTGTGACATGAACAGACACCGTCCCGTGAGCCTCTGGCAAGGGGCTGGAACACACAGAATCCAGAGGCTCAGGTGTTGAGAAGAACACAGAGCAGGGCCACAGCAATGGGGATCTGAGACTCGATAAAGGAGGAGAGGTGGCTGTGGACTTGTTCCTGAGCTCTGGGAGATGCAAAGTGGTGACAGAGGGGCTGCCTACTTCCCAAGACTCCAACCTGTCACCAGCGGCCAGTGGATGAACGAGACCAAGAACAGGCTGGAGGAGAGTGAGGCGAGCAGGCCCAGGGCTGGGGATCTTGGTGCGAAAGACAGCTGGCCTCGGTGAGTCAAGGGCTTCCTGGATCAGGACCACGTAAACCTCAGGAGAGGTCAGCTCCATGTGCATGTAAATGTATGGGTTTACTGTGTACATTCTCACATGAGCTCTGTGAGAATGTACACAGTTCTGTGAGTTCCCTGAGATGTGTGACATCTACAGGACATGGGTGAGGAGGGCTGCATGGAAATTTCCAAGGACCTCATGTACGTGTGCTGGCCTAGAGGGTGCACATGTACAGGCCTGAGCTGTTCTCACGGAACCCATGTGAAGACAGGAAGGTGAGTGGGCCTCACCTGCAGTGCAGGAGGCAAGGAGGAGATGCGCTCACCTGCGGGCGGGCGAGGGGGGCCGCAGTGGTACCAGCACAAAGCCCATGCTCTGCAGATACTGCATGTACTGCTGCAGGAAAGCCAGGCTCAGCTCCTTCAGCCAAGGCTCCTCACGGGTGCCCGGTGGAGGCACATCCAAGGCTTCACAGCTTGAGGGGGCCTCTCGGCTCCCAGGTCCTGGCTCAGGGCGATGGCGCCGCTGTGGGAGCAGAAATTAAGGGAGAGTCTGCCTACTGTTAGCTACCCTACTGAGAGTGGAGGGATGGAGGTCACTGCGGGGTAAACAGGTCCCAGGGAGGAAACCGGGAGTCTCGGGCCTCACCTGCCCCTCAGGAGGCCCACAGGTCTCTGGGGGCCCATGCAGCCAGGCAGCAGGGTCGAAGAGCAGGGCTGTTGCACAGTAATGTACTAGGCGGGATGACTGCTTCAGGGTCTCCAGCTCCCCAGCCTGGGGAAATGGGGCAGTGAGCGTGAGAGCAGTGGTCAGGGAAGGGTACAGGATGCCCCTGGAGGATGTGGGTTCGGGCTACTCACGCTGACGGGCATGCTGGCTGGGGTGGACCGCTGCTGCCAGGTTACAAACAGGTTCTCCATCTTCATTTGGCGCTCCAGCTCTGGGGGGGTTGGGAACATTAGTAGTGGCCCCCAGGACCTGCCATGTGCCTCCCTCCCAGACTCCACAGATTGCCTCTGCCCATGGTCGGGCCCGGTGCTCTCACCTCTGCGCTCTGTCATCTTGATCTCCAGAAACTGTTGTCCATGGTAGGTGACGGGATCGGGGGGTCTGGGCACAGAGCCGAGTGAGGCACTGGGGCGAGCAGCTGTGATGTCCCTCAGGGCCTCATCGAAGGGGAACGTGTCCAGGGGAAGGGAACCCCCACCCCGAGAGGACCCGGTGAGCCGGCCTTGCTCCCGGCTCAGAGGGGGACTTGCACTCCGGATGAGGGTCTCTGCGTCCACTGTGGGCAGCAGGAATGGGTTTGGCTCCTGAAAAGATGGAGCCTCACAATGGGTGCGTGGCCTTTGTCCTCAGACCTTCTTCTCTCCTGTCCCATGGCTTCCCCTCTCGGACTCTCTCTCTGCACCACCTCTGCCCTCAGTCTATCCCCTGACCACTTCTGAGCTGGTACTTCCTTACACAAAACCCTCAGGAGCCAGAACTAGAGGAGGGAGCCCGAGCAGCAGGTACCTTTTCATCCCGCACTGGGAAGTCCAACTGGCCATAATGATGGAAAAGTCCAAGCTTCTGGCTGAGGAGGCAGAAGATGAGATGGGCACGTGCATTCTGCCACTGCACGAGGCGGACCAGCGCTCGGCCCAAGGCTGCCCCCAGGTCTGGAGCCCAGTTGTAAGTCAGCAGCAGTAGCTGGAAGTCAGGGGTCAGGGTCAGTGAGGTCACAGAACCTCTTCTCCCACCCAGCCCCTGACCCCATATCTACCTTCTTATCCACGATCTCCAGGAGCAAGAACCTCTGCCGGGGAGCGTTCCGCCCTGAGCTCCCATCGCCCCCTGGCTCGAAGCGCTGCAAGGCTTTGGCAGCTACAGTGTGGGGATGGGGGAGTCTTAATAGGGGTCTGGAGACAGAGACCCCTCCACCCTGTCCTGTCGTCCACAAGGTCAGAAACCACCCCTTTGGTCACTCTAAACTCACCCTCCCCTAGTCCATGCTCTCACCCTGCTGGGTTGGTCGCCTCCACTGCAAGAAGTTCCTTCCCAGAAGCAGCAGATGCCGCTCAGCTGCTGGGCGGGGTGTTGGGCCCAGTTGTCCAAGAGAACGAGGACTGAAGACGTCTGGCCCTGAACTCCTAGTAGGAGGGAGGGATGCAGAGAAAGCAGACTGCTTGGTCTCATGCCCTGACCATCACCTTCCTGAGCCTAAGCCCCCACCGGACTCAGCCTCTGTGGGACCCCACACTCACAAATGCTGCTCAAAGACACGAACGCTGGTGTCTCCAGCCATCGAGGTGACCAGAGTGGTGAACTCAGACAAGATGGATGGCAGGAGGAACCGGGACACCATGCAGGTGGAGCTCCTGGACACTGAGGCGCAACCTGGACCCAGAGCAAAGAAGTCCTGCTGGAGCTGCAGGGTGGGGACCGGGCTGAGGGTGGGAGTGGAGGTGGGGGATCTCACCAATCTGAACCATGAACTCCATCCAGCGCTGAGTAACATGAGCGAACACAGGCTGCAGGGTCCCCACCTCGCCCTCTTCTAGCTGTGTGGTCCGGCGTCTGAAGACAGCAGGAGTAAGCAGCACACACTGATTCCTGACTCGTATGTGTTTACCTACACCCAAGCCCCGCCTGTGATTTCACACCACACCCTGCCCTGCACAACACACATGTGCACCTTTGTCTCTTGGCTCCAGATTCTGGGTCCGATGCCCGCTCAGTTCCACCTGGAGTCCGAACATTTTCAGTTTTGTGACGCCTTCGGCCCCGAGTATCTTCTGGCCGATCCAGGACAATGTCATCAGTTGTTTTGGGGGAACCCAAGTCCCCAGATTCTGTTTTACTCTGAAGGCAATGCAGTGAATGAAGAGGGGCTATTGGGAAGGGGAACAGGATGGAGGGTGGACATATCAGGGAACGGTAACAGGAGCCTAGAGGATCTGGAGGCCCAGGTTCAGGCCTGGCTTTACTGCAGACTGACTAAGCAGCCCTGGGCAGGCTACTCAACTTTCCTGAGCCCCAACTGCCTCACTGGTAAAAGCCCTGCTCATCTTACAGGTCTGAGGATACAGTGAGGAAAACAGAAGTGAAGGCACTTAACAAGCTGAGGCTCTCTTTCCATCAGTGAGAACTTGCCATATTCTGCAAACTCCTACCCAAGGAACAGTAGTTTTATATATATAATAGGGGCTCTGAGGCAAGGCCTGCAGGGGAGTGTAGGCGGAACTAGGAGGCAGCAAGAAAGTAGATGCCAACTTCACCACTTCCTCCCATTCTCCCATTACCAGCATATCCCAGAAGCTACGCCGGCCAGCTTTGCTGGGGGGAGTCACAGGCTCCTCAGGGGCAGGCCCAGGGGGAAAGGTGCTAGCTCGGCCTGCAGGGCTCTTGGTTTCCAATGACCCACTCCTGAGACTTCCTGTAGACATCAAACAATACACATGTCTGTCACTAACCATCAATTCCCCACACCTAGCCCAAGACTGGTATGACAATGCCTCGAGGCTTCCTCTACTGGTCAGTGAGTGACAGTAGCAGTGTCTGTGATTGACAGTGCGTGGCTGCAGGTGTGAATTCCTGGAATTTTTCATTCCATGCGGGTGACTCTAAGCCTGGGCACATTTCTGCTCATGACTTGCTGATGCGGGGAAGGCAAAGGACAGCTATGAATGTGCGTCCCAGATGGAGCCTTTGTGACATATTCCCAGATCCCACACCTCAAACACCATCTTGCCTGGATCTGTGACATTCTCTGGCCCCGACATACCTGGGGACATGTCCTCCGTGCACAGGGAGGCTGGCAGTAGCTGCAGCTCCATGACGGCATCGGCCAGGGCCTGGCGAGCCGCTGCTCGGAGCCTCTCCTCTAGCTGTACGATGCTGATGTGACCTTTTTCCCACACATCCAGTCGAAGCCGTGGGGCCACACTGTGAGCTGGAGGAAAGAATGGGGGTCACCTGAGAGTGCCCCCAGTTCCAAAAGCATCCTATAGCATGCGAACACTCCTCTAACAAAGCGGCCCCACCTGAAGAGCTGTCTGGCACGACCGGGCAGCGAGTGATCTGGGTCAACTGCTCAAACTCCTCCTCTTGCAGTACATCTGGAGGCCCCGGAGAAGAGGGGGGCCATGATGCCAGTGAGATGGGGGCCCCTCCCTCGTCCACAAAGGCTAGAGTGATGCAGGCAACTCCTGGGTAGAAATCCACAGGAAAACTCAGGTCTGGAACTTCCAGATCCCCTTTCCTCCCCCGCACCCACCTTAGAGGCAAGGCTGGGAAAGGCCCTTTCAGCCAAGAGATGGGAGAGGGCTTTCCCACACCTGGTACTGCCCACACTGTACCTTTGCCCCCAGTGCCCTGTCCACCAGGCTTGTTATACAAGTAAATGTCCAAGTCGGGGAGGCTGCCCTGTGGTGGGAGTGGATGCTGGGGAGAGAACAGCCACCGAGAACTAAGATGAGGCTAGTGGACAAAAGCCATCAGGGAATGGGTGTCTGGAGAATGGGGAGCACGGGAAGACACAGGGAGATAACAAAGGTGTATGTGGGGGAAGGGTCCATGGGCAAAGGTATGCATGGGGAATCCGTATAAAACACACCTAAGGCTGTGTGTGTTGGGGGGCGGGGACTAAGTGCATGTGGGTGTGGAAGGAGGCGGGTGAAACCTCACCTGGAAGTGGTTCCGGCCATTGCTGTCTGTGTACTTGGGAGAGTGCAGGAAAATGAGCAGGTTTTGCCGCAGGTACCAGGCCAGGGCAGGAAGCCAGGGCCGGCAGGCGGAGGGCAAGGCCAGATGCAGCACCTCTGAGGGGAGACTTCCAGGGGGCTGGATGAACTGCAGAGAGTGGAAGGGGAGTCAGAGCTGGATGAAGAGGTTCCTGCCAAGGCTGTCCTGCATCTGCAACTGCACCATGGAGGATGCTGGAGTCTGGGAGGGAGCTGACCTCCACATCGGCTGGTGTCAGCTTGCAGTTCCGAACAAGCATGACTGTGATGACGTCCAGAGTGGCCTCATCCAGGCGCCGACGCAGGACCCGCACCAGCTCATCTGTGATCTCAGGACCTTGACGCAGCCATGGAGGTAAGGTGGAGACACTGGCTGAGGATCCAGCTATCCCAAACCAGCCGTTAAACCCCAGACTTGAACATTCTCCCATATATACAGACAGCCAGCACTAGGGGCTGGTTCTGCCAAGCCACTCACTGTGGACAAGTGAGCTTTACCTCTCAAAGCCTCAGTGCCCTTAGCCATAAAATGAGACTAATAGCACCTACCTCATATATAACCATCTTAGCCCAAGACCCAGCACACATTAATTGAACCATAAATGTTAGCTGGAAAATCCATCTGCCTAACAGACACCTCAGGCTCAACGTGTCTCAAATCGAGCCCATCATCTTCACCCCCACCCACCCCTGGCATCCAGCCAATGGGCCACCATCTCACACACAGTCACCCAGGAAAGATACCTGGGTGTCAGCTTTAATGACCCCGCTTCCCCTAGCTGCATTTCAATCAACTGCAGGTCCTACACCTAAGTATCACAGCAGTCTGTCATACCTGCATGGCTCCTGCTTGAGGGAAGCCCCGAGCATAGCGTGAGCTGGAGTGGGAAGGCTTTGAGAAAAGTCCTGGACACTTCTGGAACCTCATCTGGTCACTCTCCTACCCTCTCCTTGCAGTCCTTACCTGCCTGCCCCACGCCATGCACCAGCAGCCGGATGTGCCTGTCCACTTGGCCCACAGGGCGAGCAGTATCTGCACTGCGGCTGGAAGCCAAGTCGAGGGGAGAACGAGGACCCTGCAGGAAAACTCTGGTCAGGGCCTGCTCTAGGGAGCAAGGCCTGAGGGCGCACGGGGCATCGGGGAGTGGAGGGAATACATGCCGAGGATTCCTCAGAGGAGATGGGCTCCTGGCTCCGGGACAGAGCTAGGGATGGGGGCAGAGCATCGCCTTCCCACGGCCGCTCACTGCAGGTCGTCTCCAGGAGCCTGGGAAAGAGTGGCAAGGTCTTTGGACACACCTCCTTCCTATGCCATCCACGACCCATGCTTTACCCTGTCTTCCCAGGGCACACATACCGAAGATAATACACGGCCTTTGTTGCTCGCTCCTGATAAACAAACATATTCTTCCGGTTCACCACGGAGAAGGCATTGAGCACAGAGCGCAGGGCCTGGATGGCTGTGGGAGGAACAGGGGCTCAGGACTCTCCCTGCTCCAGAGCCCCCACCGCACTCCCCCTGCCCTCTCCTGCCATCACACACCACGAGAGACCCCCATGCTGGGCCCCATTTTGAGGCGTGAATGGACCCGAATCACAGTTTCCCATACAACGTCACAGGAGAAATGGCCGGGAACAAACTGCATTGTGGCTGCCAGGTACCCTCGAGGTGCACAGCTCTCATCAGCAGCATAATCTGATGTGGGGAAGGCAGACTCGGATCAGAAATGGGACACAGCCCTCTGTCCTCACACACTTCTCACCTGTAAACTGATCTCCTCATCCTCACTGTCCTGCGTCCTAGGCCCTATTACCCTGCAGGGGAAAGATGGTCATTTTGGGTAATAAGAAAGGACCATCCTCTTAGGAAGACAGGTCGCAGCACAAAGGTTTTCAGAACTATCCTGGGGAGATGTGGAGGAGAAAGTAAGATGTATCAGGAAAGGCAAAGCATGAGAAAATCCTGAAGATAATGCCACAACACCCTGACCCTGTCAAAATATATGTCATAATATAATATACACCCCATCTGTGTACTCTTTGGGAGTTGCAACAATAACTCCTTAAAACAAAAAAGTATGACTGCTTATACAGACCTGCTGCAGAGTGGGGAAGACTGTGTCCCATGCTCTGGAGGAAAACTACCCCAAAGACCCCAAAGGGTGGCGTGGCAGTATGCGAGGGCACACAGACACAGTCCAGTGCCTTGTCAGGGCCTTTCTGGGTTCCCAGGTTGACATGGCACCTTCCAGCGGCCCAATGGTGGCAATTTGGTTTCCTAGAGAAGCTACTGTGAGATGTGAGAAGTGCTTAGGAAACCCACGGGGCTGCAGCGTCTGGAATGGAATGCTGGTTGCTAAGGGCTCCAGCAAAGCCACGTGAAGACTTAAAAAGAGGAAGCTCTGCCTGGTTTCTGCTGCTCCAACATCTCGGGCTGCTGGAAGTCACTGGGAAGTGCAAGTACCGGGCTGTCCAGCTCGTTTGCAGAAGATGACTAACGTTCCTGGGAAGCCCACTAATTGCAGGAATTCTGCTTTGATATGAAATACACTCCAGGATGTGCTGAGAGAGGAGCTCTCCAGAGCTGTCAGGAACGTTAGTCTTCAGACTCACTGAGAATGTTAAATATAAGTGGTCTGATTTTACTTTTAAACCAGAAGGGAGAACTGAAAAGAAATGGCATGAGTTGGTTTTCCTCTATGACAGCGATTTTCAACCTTTTTCAACTCTTGGCACATGTAAATTAATTACTAAAATTCTGTGGCGCACCAAAAAAATGTATTTTCTGATCTGACAAAAAAAGTGATACCTATATCACTTTGATTCATTCACACTGGACGGCTACTGTGTTGGCTGTTGTCCCTTTTTTTTTGGACAATCCAAAGGAAAAGAGGTCAGTGCCCCAACTAAACAGTCAGGTACTGTATGTTTTAAAATCGCTGCTCTGTGAGTTGGGGTGAGAGGTCATCAGGAGTAAGAGAAGGAAGCAGAAGCGTGGAGATGTCAATTACCACTCCAAGCAGATTACCATGTTTCCTAACCAATACCAAAGGGGTCCTGTGTCTGCCTGGTATGGAGGGACAGCCAATCAGACGGCAAATCCTCCTACCAGGCCTCAGGCTCTGCTCCTCTGGTCTTCTCTCAGCTGTCAACTGGCCTACTTGCCCCCTCACTATCCCCCATTTCTTGGCCCTATTTCCCTGCAGAAGAAAGACGGTCACTTTGGGAAACAAGGCCGGGCCAAACCCTTAGGAAGACCGGTCGCAGCTGGCGCCCCTCCAGTGACCCGTCTAGCATTCTCCAACCTCTCCTCTGCTGTGGAACTTCATGGCTCTTCTGCTGTGGGACACAAATGTCCTCAAGCCTCCACTTCAAAACTGCTGCCCTGACCCCCATTTCCTCTAGGTCCTGCCAACCCTATCTGGTCTCTCCCTTCACTGCCAAGCCTCTTGAAAGAATACCCCATTTTGCCATGTATAATGTGCCCAAATTTTTGAGGGGAAAAAAAGGGTGCACATTATACATGAGTATAATGATTACATACCATAGGTATAATGATCCCGTGTGTAACATGCACAAAACGTGGGCATGCGCCACACACAGCCAAATACGGCGGGTACTCTCCGCGCCACGTAACACCCTTTCACTTCCAACTTCCTCCAGTTTGCATTCCCATCTCTCTACAGTGAAAATACTCCCACTGAAGTCACTGATGAACTTGAAATGGCCGAATCCGGTGATCCCTGAGTCCTTTCCTTCCTGCTCTCCCAGTGTTACTTGGCGCCAGTGACCCAGTGATCCCACCCTCAGCTTCTCACCAAAGTCTTCGATAAGGGAAAGGAAGGCTCCTGGGTGGAACCTCACCATCGCTGGGCAGTGCTGCCCGCTGACGTGAGTGGAAGGGGGTCTCGCTGCGCCACAGATCTTCTTCACTCTCGGCCACCAGAAGAGAATTGCACACATGACTGTCGTGAAGGTCCTGAAGGAGCAGCCGCTGGGGGAAGGGGCAGGACGTCAGGGAGCTGGAATGTCCCCTTGTAAATGGGCAGCGGCGGTGCAAGGTAATCACAGGCCACGGAGAATGCCCATTATCACTGGGGGGTGGGGGGGAGGTCGGGGGGCAAAAACATCACATCAGTAATCACTGGGGGGGTCAGAGACGGTGTCTGACAGTCACCGGGCTCAGGGCCCAAGCACTGGACCCCAGCTGGGAAAACACGTCCCTTCTCTTTGCTAGAATGTGTTTGCCATCCTTCAGGTCTCAGCTTAAAAGTCATTTCTAAGCAGCTTTCCCTGATGCTGCAGATGGTCAGACCCTACTGTATGCTCTCAGAGCCATCTCTACTTTTCCACTGTAGAAGTCTTCATAACTGTAATGAAAATAATCTGTGTGACTCATTCATTGTCTGTCTCCTCCACCTGACACATGCTCCCGAGTCAAGGTTTCCCTCTCGCTCACCATTTTATCCCTAATACTGGTACAGAGCAGTGAGCGGGAACATCTCCACACCTCACAGTACCCGGGAGGGTACGAGAGGCACCCACAGAACTGGGGTGAGTTAGGGACAGTTCCCTAGTTTGTGGCGAGTCTGGGGAGTAAGAGTATCTCAATAACTGGGGGTCAAAGAGGGATCAATAGCCTCTGAAAGTCAAGGTCCTGGAGACTCCTTCCTCATCTGAGCTGTGATCCCGCCTGGAGAGCCCTGCCGCTGGCTGCCCTTACCTGGTTGACCTCCCTGCAGATCTCCCCAACTCGCCTCACTAGGAGCTGCTGCAGGTGGCGACACTCGGCTCCTGGCCCTCCATCTTCCCGAGTCAGGCTCCTGGGAAGGAGCGATGGATCAGACACAGAATTGCAGGGAGGAAACTGTGAAGGGAGGGTCATGGGAGCTGGGACCAAGAGGAACCATGAAAAGGAAGTAGGGCTGAACAAACGGAAGTGGACAAGAGGAGAAACGGAAGGACGGAATTCTCAGCAGCCATTCTGGAAGCCTGGGCTCCGTGCCTGCCTCGCCAGCCTCCATATGGTACCACACTGAGGCGTCTATCATGCGGCTCACCTATGCTTTACTCTCAGACCTTCTGTATTGTTAGGATGACGGCCTTCCTTTTTCTCAGCCCCACCCCACCCTATGATTAGAGCAGTATTTAACCAGATGCCGAAGTGACATGATTTGCTGCTATCTGTGGGAAGAGGTCAGGTGCCCTCAACCTTAGAATAAAAGTCAGACCCCTACCAAACCCTTGAACAACATTCAAGGGAGAAGCTGTGGGACCAGGGAAAGGAAGCTAACATCAGAGTCAGGGTGGGGGCCTGGCTCCACTCACCGTGCATGTGCGTACACTTCCACACGATCCTGCAGTATCCGGACGATGAGCCAGAAGTCTGGGAGGCATGGCCCAAGGACGCTTGTGAGTGAAGGCTGTGGATGTGCTGGACCAGGCAGGGTCCGCAATGTGAAGGGGCTCTTCTCACCCAGGGTCTCACTGGGACCCTCACTGTCAGAGCCACTGCTGCCACCATCATAACCTGTGTCAAATGTGCTGAAGTTGTAACCCAACCTTTGAGCTCATCTGAGTCTCCAAAGTATATCAGGCTTAATGGGCCCCTCCAGTTAGTCCCTTCCCATGCCCCCAGCCCAGATTTTTCGCTGTGTGGCCCTAAGTCCACTGCCCACCAGCTAGAGTCCTTCACCTGCTGCCACAGCTTACCTAGGTGGTCTGAGTCCACACTGCCCTGACTGGACACGAGGCTCAGTCCTTGGCCGGGCCCAGGCTGGCTCCCTGGGAACAGAAGGGAAGCAAATGCCCAGAGCCTCTCTCAGTCCTAATTAGGACTGCCTTCCAGAAAGGGAAGCAGGTCCAGGGACGTACACATTCTGGGTGCTGGCCCCAGACTTTGCTGCCCAAGTCCTCTCTTACCTCCCTGTGGCAGGCTGGGCAGACTGATGAGGGAGGGGCCCTCAGAATCCTCTGGGGAGCCAGGCCCTCGGGGACTGGCTGTCAGAGCCTGAGGACAGGAAGTCAGGACTGAGTAGAGGCCCCACACACCCCATCACCACCCCTGCCATTCCCAGGTCAGCCCAGAAAAACTCACCTCCCCTTCGATGCCTTCAGCCTTATCCTCGTGGTTGTGCCAAGCCCAGGCCACTGAAGAGGGTACCCTGGGGGACCCACCTGGCTGTTGGCCAGCTGCCACAAAGAAGAAGCCACTGTCAGGGTCCTCCAGAAGCACACGGCCGGGCAGGTGGAGGCGACGGAACTCCTGAGGAGTGGGAGGCAAGGCCCCGATTTAGACATGGAAGCCCCCTATCCTCGGCACCCCACACGTCCTCATCAGACGCTCACAACTACCTTGTGAAGCGGGCACTAGCGCCTCCACTGCTGCAGTAGAAAAGGGGCAGTGACCCACCGAAGGTTCAGTGGGCCAGTATCAAGGCCGGGAGCTGGGTCTCTCCCCACCTGGGCTGCCAGGCGTGGGGTGAGGCGCAGACAGGTGAGGAGGTGGGCAGGAAGGTAACTGGAGGGACTCAAAGCAAGAGAGGGACTTCCGACTCCGTCTCTGGAGGCCAGGGCAGAGTGGGTGCGAAGTGACCAGGCAGTGTTCTGCGGGCAGTGTTCTGCGGGCAGCGTTCTGCGGGCAGCGTACCTCCTTGAACTGTGTGAGGGAACGCTCCGGCCCAAACACAAAACTCAGCGGCACAGTCTGGCGAAGACAGGTGGAGCGTCCGGGAGAGCTATGGATGTGGGCGGCAGCACGGTGCAGGGCAGGGCTCTGGGGGACGCCCCCTCTCCGAAGTGCCCCCACCATCTCATCCTCCAGCAACCAGCGGATCTACAGTCAGAGGGGAATCCAGGAAGTGGCCAAGGGCACCGCCAGTGCTGACCGGACTAGCAGATTCTATAAGCTACTCTGCCTCACAGATCGAGGGAGGCCTCACTTCGATCCCACAATAAAGGGGGTGCCTCACCCCACTGATATGGTGGAAAAGGTATCAGTTAGTGTCCAGGGGCTGTGACTTAGGTCAGGGGAGGGAAGGCCCTCACCTCACTCATGGTGGTCTCAATAGCCAATCTGTGGGGTGTGGCCAAACTGGATAGTCCCGGGTGCCTGATTGGAAGAAAGGTGTAGACAATGGTTTCCAGAAAATAAAACTGAGAAGAAGCAAGGAACTCTGAGAGAAAAGGAAATACCTGTCTTCTTCTGGGGGTGGCAGTGGGGGCCCCAGGCCATCATCTGACCTTAAAGATGATGGTTGCCCTGGAGATCGTGGGAATGAAGCACTGCTCTCAGATGTGGACCTGAACAGGGCAAGGAGCAAAGGTCAAAGGTCAGGAACTAATCTCCTCCCAAGACTTCCTCAGCATTACTTTCTTGGAGTATTTCAGATGTCCTTGGCCCTGAAGTACTCCTAGATTCCTTAATGGCTCCCCTACCCTCACAAGGCCCCAGGTCCCCCCCCACCAAACTTGCTTCCTCACCGGTGGTGCTGAGGGTCTGAGGTCGGGGGAAGCTCCACTTCTAGTGGTAAGGTCAGCACAAAGACATCCAAAGTGACACTGAGGTCCCGCAGGGGCACTCGGCCCCCGATCAAGGGGCCCTCCAGACTGGAAAGCACCTGGCCTGGGAGAGGGGGGAAGTTAAATGCTGCCGGGAGCTGTGGGACAAGCCCAGATCCCAAGTTCTCAGAGTTAAAGAGTTGTACCCAAAGACATCCTGCAAGAGGCAGGCAGGCTGCACCAGCGCCTGCTGCTCTCCGCTGGGCACCCCCAACTCACCCAGGCAGGTGGGCAGGCTGCACCAGCGCCTGCTGCTCTCTGCTGGGCACCCCCAACTCACCCAGGCAGGTGGGCAGGCTGCACCAGCGCCTGCTGCTCTCCGCTGGGCACCCCCAACTCACCCAGGCAGGTGGGCAGGCTGCACACGGGCACTGAGCTGTGCTGCCCACGCAACCGCACGGAGCAGGTGAGGTGCAGGAAGAGCGGAGGCAGGTCGTGCACGAAGCTCTCAGGCCCAGTGGGTGAGTCGCCCCCCAGGATACTGAAGGAGTCTTCATCAGGGTTCACGGTGTCTGCATCTGACAGCGAGGCGGAGTCTAGCCCAGCAGGCTCCTGGTCCGGTTCACGGCTCTCGCGGTATTCCACCTCCAGCTCTGGGTCACTCTCAGTGACCACACAGCAGGCAGATGTGTCTCCTAGAGATGCATGTCTCCTGCTCAACTGGAGAGGCTGGCAGTGGAGGACCCTGAGTCCTGGCTTGAACCACCCTTCCCCACCTCCAGCCACTTGCCCACAAACCTTCTTCTCCCAGGAACTCAGCCTCTGAAAACTCCAGGTCACTGACTTTTCTGTCTACTGTGTCCCGGGGGCCCTCATCCTGGACAAGAAAAAGACACACAACTGGATCCAAGGCAGGACAAGAGCCATATCCAGACCTGAGGGAACCAGAGTCAAGAAAATCCAGGTGGGCCAAGTGGAACCTCTGGGGCTCCAGGCCGGGGCAGGAGAAAGGTAAAGAAGGCCACTCACCTCTCGCCTGCTGGATGGAGGGCAGTAGAAGAAGTAGTGGGGATTGGAGGGCACTGTGCGGAAGTGGAGACCACTGACCTCCAGGAACTTCTCCTGTTTTGGAGTTGGAAGGAGGCTATAATGTCAGCCACCTCTCAGAACAATCCCCTACCCTATGATAGACCCCACACACCCCCGAGCCAGGAGAAGACATTAACCCCCACACAGGCAGGACTCCACGTCTCTTCCACCCTCACCTGGATGAGGCTATGGAGGGCATCATGCGCCTCTCCTCTGAGCTGGCAGACGTCTGTCAGAGAGATCTCCAGGCCAGGGTCTGGGTTGCCAGGGACACGGGTGCTCTGAAACTCAGGCTCGCTTAGGTCCTCGGTCTCTATGCTGAGTGGTTGGAGTGGGGGTAGCAGGTGTTAAAGTTTTAAGAACCACCAAGTCCTAAAGGATTCTGCTTCCCAACTGAAAACAGCACACACCTATCTGTGTTTATTTCTAGGAAGGGTGAGCCTGGGACTCAACAGTGGGAAGAATATAGTGTTTGTCTCTGTGGAACTCACATTCGTTCAGGGGATCATCACTATTATATGAATGTCCTCGGAACAGCTTCTACTTTCACTGGTATCAACTGGCAACTCCCTAGCCCTAACTTATTTCTATACTCCACACCAGAACAGGAGATGGGGAGAGCCAGAGGGAGGCTGCTCCCCAAGCCAAATGGGAGGAGGAAGTCTAAACATGAGGTCAGAATCCAGAGACAGAGCACTACTGCCTTTCTGGGGCTTGGGTGCCACCTTGGACAGCTGTTCCCTGGGACAGTTTATCAGGACTTTGTCTGTGTGTCCCCTTCTATGTCATTCCAGGGCAATCCTAACCTGGACTCAGAAGCCAGGATAGCTCGTTCCCGGGGCTCAGGGCCCTCCTCGATGCTGCTGCTAAAGGGACCAGGGCTGAGAGGACCAGGACTTGGGGGTGCATGAGGCAAACCCCGGGTATATCCACAGAGTGTGAGCAGAAAAGGGGTGATGTCTACTTCTTGAAGTAGCTCCTCACAGGCATCCACTGCCATCAGCAAGTCCTGGGAGGTCACACTCTGTGCTTGCTGCAAGCTCCGGAACAACCCTGGCAGAAGTGGAAGGGGCCACGAGGGTCACACCCTGGAACTGCCTCCCCAGTCCCCGTCCCTACAATCCTGTCTCCTCCCTGATGCCCCCTCCAGTGCCCTCCTGCTCACCACGGACATAGCACCGCTGAGCATGCTCCTGCAGCAAGGCACAGTGGTTGGCTGCCTCCTTGGACCTGGGCTCCGTCCAGGCTGAGGAGGGGGCAGTCTGGTCGAGAAACTGAGTCCTAGGAATGAGAAGAAAGAGGGAGCTTGGCCAACTTCCCTGAGTGACACTGTGGACTTCCCATCTACCCAGATGTCAGTGGGCCATCTACAGGTCCCCACCAATTGAATTCAAGACCCAACAAGTTCAACTGACTTGCTGAAGGAGGCCCAGTGAGGAGATGGCAGGACGTGGCTAAGCAGCTGAGCCCCTGCAACCGATCATCAGCCTGTCTGTCCACACCTGCATGTGCATGTTACCTGAGCCCTGGCTGGGAGAAGACCTAGGTCAACAATGAGGGCACTCACCGGAAGATGAGGTCTCGGGGTGCCGGAGGGGGCTGCATGCTAATCATCTGTTCCCTCAGCGCTTCCAGGGCACAGCTGTAGATGAAGACTGGACAGCGTGTCCGGGGTCCATCTGCACCCTCTGTTTGTGGAGCCTGACGCCCGGTGCAAGCCTGTAGGTCCCGACGGAAGGGTGGGCTCAGCTCTCCTGGACTCTGGGCACTGTCTGTGAGAAGAGGTGTCGCATGGTCTTCCAGCCCTCTATTTGTTCCCATTCTTGCTCCTGCTTAACTGACTTAAGAGTCAGCAGCCTTACCACAGGCTGGGGTGACACTGAGGATAGGGACCTGGGCCTTTGGAACCCTGACCCCAGTTCCTCCCAGATCTCTCAGACTGGAGGCCCCACTCCAATCTCCGAGCTTGAGTTTGGTCTCCTCTTGAGAGGGTCCCTCTAGGCCATAGGCGGCCAGGTGCTGGACATCTGAAAAGGAAAAGGGAGGCGTAAATCAGAGCTGCCTGTTAGCTCAGAGAGGGAGCTCGGGGGTTTCTGAGGGACCAGCGAGGAAGGTCAGCGGTCAGTACCCGAGAAGGTAGCTGGGAGGAATGTCAGAAACGCATGCTGAGGGCTCACAAGCCTTGCATAGCAGCGCCACTGAGGGGGCTGGGCTGAGGCGAGAGGCTTGAGAGCGTCAGGAGGGCCGACGTTCTACAAGAGAGAAACAGAACTAGAGCAATCTGTACAGGAGCAAACAAGCCCTGCTCCCTGCCCGCACCCAGCAGGGGCATCTCTGGGCCACACTGGAAGAAGAGTTGTATGGGCCACGCATTAAATACACAAACACTAAAACTGAGGAGCAAAAAAAGGGTTTCAAGTAAATTTACAATTTTGTGTTGGGCCGTATTCATAGCCATCCTGGGCCATGTGCAGCCCTAAGGCCATGGGCTGGACACTCCTGAGGGCATAGCTTGCAAGACCCAGAACAAAGGGAAGTGACAGTATCCTGTCATAGGCAGGAGCCATTTAGTATACGTGGTGATGCAAAGTCAGGGTATGGATACGTGGTGATGGGGGAGGTCCGTGTGAGAAAGGGCTCAGGGAGACAAACTGGTGCTGACCAGGGTAGGAAGAGCTGAGTCTCCTGCGGCCTGAGCGGTGCTGACTGGCTGATCCTTCAGGACCCCATGGCCCCCCACTGGCGGCCCCTCTGGACCTACAATGAGGGCAGAGATGAGTGGTGGAGGGCAGGGCCAGCAGAGAGGCAGGGCTCTGAGGTGAAGAGATGGGGAGGCCAAAACCCAAAGATGGAAACCACCTTGTGGGGAGGGGGGAGAAGGGGCGGGGCCAGAGTCTGGTATTTGGAGAGAGATGGGGAGCTTACCTGGACTGTGGTGGGTGCGCCGCAGCACCTCACTCAGGAACATAGCCTGGTCAGCGGTGCTCAGTGGGATCTCCCGGTCACTTAGCTCCTGCCCTAGGCAGCTATGCAGCAGGCACAGCACCATGTCGTTGGAGGGACAAGGCCCCTCGGCGAAAGGGATGCCCTCTGGCTCTGCCCGACACACATTCCGCTCAGCGCCAAGAGCCTCCTGCTGCCCAGTGCCCTGGCCCAGCCCTGACCAGCATGGCCTTTCCTGCAGCTCCCAAACCTTCTCTGGCCCCCATCACTCATCTGCTGGTTCACAGACTCATCTGCTCTCTATGCTCTAATTCAGCCAGGCTCGCAGGCCCTCCAGGTGTGGGGTGAGTGGGTACAAAGTTCACCTACCTCTGGAAAGCAGGAGGAAGAACATCTGGAGCTGCTGGCACTGAGGCAACAGTCCCATCAGGTCAAAATGAAAAGGGATCTCATGGACACAGGTGTCTCCTCCCTGGTCCGAACCTAAGAGGGAGGGAAGAAAACAAGATCCATGGTGAGACCAGATTTTTGGTCTGTGGCCCCACCCACTCCCCTCAAGGGCCCCTTCCCCACTGACCATCAGAGACCCTCGGCTCTAGGGGCAGAGGACTCCACTCCTTGCTCTGGCACAGCTGTATCAGGTACTCAAAGCTCAGCATGGAGCCTATGCAGGCAGCATCCCGAGGGTGGAGCTAGGGGAGGTACAGCACAGGTCAGGAATAAGCCCCCCCCAGAGCCTCAGAGCCCCAGGCCTCCAGTTCTCAAGGAAGCCCACAGTCAGCTACTCAGAACACAGATTCAGAGGGGTCGGAAAGCCCAAAGGCTCTGATACTGCCCAAGGGGTGGCACCCAACCCGGTAAGCCATGTGGGCGCTGCTGAAGTCACTCACAGCTTTTGGGATCTCAGAGTACGTCAAGTTTTGGAGGTGCTTCCAGCTCTCAGGGCCGGGTCCCACTCGCCCACACTGTGGCTCCACCCACACCTCGGTGACCAGATTGAGCTCCGAGTCTCCCTCCAGGGCCTCCACCTCCACATCATTGTCATCGTCTGTTGAAAAACTAAAGCAGGAAGGGCCCTGAGCAGGGAGTAAGGAGGGGAGTCCAATCCACACCCCCATGGCTAGAGCCAGACCATGGAGGGCAGGAAGGCAGTCGGTGCATGAGACGGCTATAAGTCACCCTCCCCAAACCTGCCCCTGGCCTGACGAAGCACCGAAAAACAGCACCCCATGCCCTGGCCACTGTGGCTCAGTTGTTTGGAGCACTATCCCATAAACTGAAAGGTTCGATTCCCAGTAGGGACACATGCCTAGGTCTGGGAGTTCAGCTCCTGGTTAGAGTGTGTGCAAGAGGCAACAGATCGATGCTTCTCTCACACATTGATCTTTCTCTCCCTTCCTTCCCCTCTCTTTAAAATCAATAAGCATGTCCGGGTGAGGATAAAAAAATTAAAAGCACCCCCTGGCCCAACTGTCTCTCTCTCTCTCTCAGGTGTGGAAGACAGAATTGTAGGGGACAGGAGGGAGGAGGAAGAAGAGGAAAGCAGAGAGCGGCAGGGCCTCACCTGTCCTTGGTGGAGGTGGAGTGTGGGGGGAAGAGGATGTACTGGACGACACACGTGTGCCGTTCTTCCACCGCGGCCTGCCCTGGGGGCTCGTTCTGCAGGTGGAACGGGAGATCCTAGGCAAACCCCAGCCAAGCAGAGATCTAGCGCCAACCAGCTCCGACCCTCGGAACTCCAGTCCCCTTGCCACACCGCCCTGGGACTGGCCTCCGGACCTGGCTCCCTATGAGGCAGTTTCCAGCCGTCCCAACCCAGCCCAGAGGTCGGTGTCTGTGGGATGGTGACACACCTTGGTGGGAGGTGTCGTGAGGGACAGCACCTACCTGAATGGGAAGCTCCAGCACCATGTTGATGATCCCTTCCCCACTGCAGGCGAAGTGGAACCCTTCAGAGAGTCGGACTCTGAAGCCCCATGGAGGTGGGGGCAGGGACAGGATGAGACAGAAGAGAGACGGTCAGAGTACGTCCCTGACCCCCGTGCCACTTATGCACCCACCTTCCAGTGGCCATCCAGGCAGACCTGAGTGCTGGTGTGGCCCTGCTAACACCAGTGGTCCCTCGAATGTAACAGGTCTAATTAGGACCAGAGGCCTGAACAAGCAGAGTGGAGGGAAGAGAGGGGAAGGCAGTAACGGGCCTTGCTCTGTGCTGGACCCTTTGCGTAACAGCTCAGATAGGGGCAGTCTCTGGCGTAGGCTTTCTGCCAGCCTCGGGTGACGTACTCAGTGAGGATGGAGAGGAGCTGGGCAATGGCGCTGAGTGGCAGTGCAGGGGCCAGTCCCGATGGGACACTCCAGAGCCAGCGCTGATGGTAGAGGTAGCGGGACAGCGATGCTAGGCTAGAAGAGGCTGAGCGGCCCGACACCAAGGGTAGTGGCCCTGGTGGCTCCAGTGTCAGCAAGAAAGGTGCCCGGTAGTCCAGGGGTAGCTTCTCATACCTGGGAAACAGGAGCAACTCCCAGTTGACTGCTATTTATATCCAGCTAAGCCACAGCCCTCCCATATGCTCCTGGCCCTAACCGCACCCTTTGTACCAACCTGATGAGTAGCTTGTCCAGTGGCTTATGCAGGACCACGAGGCAGGGCCGGTCAGAGAGGGCCTGCTGTGGCCCCAGCAGAGGGGGAGACTTGGAGGGAGAGCTGCCCCCACCGATGCTTCCCAGCCCTTTTCGTTTCACCTTGGGTGTTGGCTCCTTGCTTTGTACCCGGTGGGGGAACCGCAGCCGCAGGATCTCCTCCTGTAAGCCTGACACAATCTGCGGGGAAAATGAGATCAGATTCTCCTACTTCCACCTCCTACAGATCTGGGAGAAGGGGCTCACAGATGAGGCGAGGGAGCCTTACTTAATCTGGGGGCTCCTCTCTCTACTGGCTGTAGCCCTAGCCTGTGGGTTAGTGGAGAAGGCAACAGCCTACACTCCAGGCTCCCGGGGCTGGGAGTCAGTCAGGGCCCAGCTCACCTTGTGCCGGGCCTGTGCTGGTGTGCCGATGGGAAAACCCAGGCGAAGAACCATGCATGGCGCCTTGGAGATGATGCGGACCATGTAGAAGGAGGAAGGGGGTTGGTCTGGGGCACTGGGAAGAAATGGAAGTCAGAGAACAGCCCTAGGTTGGCCGTAATGAGTTTAGGAGGAAGTAGGGATGCAGTCTGGGCTTAGAGGAAGAGACGTGACGAGCTGAGGTGCTGGAGGAAGAGTGAGGGGACATCGCTTTGCCCACCTGGAGAGCAGCTTCACGTAGGAATAGCCCTCGACCAGCACGAAGCTGCTCCAGTCCCGAAGCAGAGAGGTCAGCGAGGAATGTGAGATCCTGCACTGGACAGTACTGTAGCGTCCATTGCTGCCCGGGGTGTGCAAATGCTTGGGGATTGGTCTGAGAAAAGGGGTAAGCACTGAGGTGAGACGCAACAGCTCTAATCTCTGGGGGAAAAGAATAGATTGCTACCTTTTCTAGGACCTGTTTGAGTATATGGGGGCTAAGGAGCAGGAAGAGAGGGTCACAGTTTTTCTTGGCCAAGGTTACTAAGGGCTCATCTGCTGTTCCCCTTCCCCATCACTTGCTGTCCCATCACCCCCATCCTCCATCCCAACTGTGGCCCTAAGAGGATACTCACGTGTCGTGCTCCAGGATTAGCACTAGGCGGTGCATGTGCAGCCAACGCTGCCAAGAATTTGCATCCATGGACAGCACTGGCTTCCAGTAGGCCGCAAACTGGGCATGAGAGGAGTCGGACCCACTGTGCTGAAGGGAGAGCACCTGGGGGTGGGGAGGAGCGCTCTGCTGCAGCATTCACGGAGAAGCAGGGTACAGCCTCCAGACGGTGCCCAGAACCGTGGGGTTCAGAGGTGGCAGTGGCTTAAGGCCAAAGGAACCCATACCCCAGCCTGGGCTGGAGGCAAAAATTGCCTCCAATATTAAGGCTAGATTAGAATGAATGAGCCCAGGGACAGACTGTGTAGTCTTTTAAAGCTAACTCCAGGCAAAGGCTGAGACTTGTCACACTTCTGTCACTGATTTTTGAGCAAAGCCACTGAGTGGTGGCAGGACCTCAAGAGGAAGCCACTGATCACTAACATAAGCCCCACAGCCTACCAAAGCCAGGCTGACGGCAGGCCGGGTGTGAAGCACACACAGGACAAGGGAAGCTGTGGCCTTCGGGAAGTGCACAGTTCACGGTGGCTGTTAAGGGTGGGAAAAGGGCAAAGGTGGCGGGGGGGGAGGCCAGAGTATGCCAGATGGGGGTAGGGCGAGGAGGCTCACAGTGGGCTGGGGTACCACTACCTAGACATTCTGTGTTTACCTCTGACATCGAGGTGAGGATAGCCAGCCTCTCCCTGCAGATCCTTCCCCACTCCCAGGGCTGGGACAATTGCTCTCGGGGCTAAAGGGTTCTGGTTTGGAGGACTTGGACTTGAGAGGGAGGGAAAAGCAGGTGGCCTGCAGATGCTGTGCCAGTCCAAGCCTGGGCGGGCACAACATGGGGTGACGGGCACCGGAGCCACTCACCGGGGTGGTGGAGCCAGGAGGGATGTAGAAGAGGGGCACTCCGCTCTTGGTGCTGTCCGGAAGCGTGAAATGTTCCGGGACGGAGGAGAAGGACTGAAGGTGCGCTAGCATCTGGTCCGTCTGGTTAATGCTGCAGGGCAAGGACCAATCTTGAGCCACACCTGACTGGTGGGTACAGAAGAAGGGAGCCCCAGGGGGACAAGGGACCCTGGACACAAGCCTGGTGCTCAAGGTGACTCTCTTCAGCTCTAAGCTGCACATATCTGTCCTTCTACACAACAGATGGGCAGTGTCACCGACTGAGTGGTGGCCTCACTCACCTCTGCAGTGTGTTCCAGAACCGCCGGATAACATGAGTACGATACAGCGAGCGAATGGGTTGCCTTAGCGCACAGGACACATCATGTAAAATGTCATAGCCACCTTCCATGGTCACTTCCACCCGTGTTCCTCGGGGGCCCTCAGGCTCCAGGGGCCAGGGCGCCACAGCCACATACTCAATGTGCATGTTGTGTTTCCACAGGAGCACCAGCTTCACCTCCAGCTGGGACCCTCCTTCGGGGGAAGCAGGAGGGCTCGTTAGGAGGCGCAGGCGGAGGACTCCGGGCCTGGGGCTGAGCCCCGTCTGAACCCACCTACCTCGTGGAACTCTAGCCTGGCCCAAAGTTCCAAGCGTGGTTCCACAGATTTCAGGCCCACGGCCTGCCAACTGACACAAACAGAATTTTGCAGTAATCTGAAACAAAGCCAAGTTCAAGAGACCACTCCACTCTCAGGTGACTCACCTTGGGCAGAAGGAGATAGAAGTGGGCAGATAAACCTAAGAGAACTAAGCCCTGCAGGCCGCTCAGAAGCCGCCTGTCTCAAATGACAAGCGAAATCTCTCACTGTGATACTTTGGTGTGTGATACACGAGTCTCCTGCTGTGTTCAGCAGGTCCTGCCACACGCAAAGCCTGAGAGATCTGTGGGCTGCAGCAGGGCCTTGTGACCCTTACCTTTGGCTAGCATGACCTCTCGGACACTGTAGCCCTCCCGAAGCCGCACAGACACGGTGCTGACCAGGTCGGCTGGCACCTCCTTCTCAGTGTGCTTCTTCCGTCGCAGGGCCAGGGCAGGGTTGCTGCTGGCGGAGACCAGGTGCTCGTTAAATAGGCGGTGCTGAGAGCCTAGTGAGGATGGGGAAGGGGACAGTGGTTACCTGTTACCGGGGAGAGGTGTGGGGGAGGGGCCGTGCCTAAATCATGGGGAGAGAACAGTGCCAGAGTAGCTGGTCACGGTTACACTTTCAGTCCCCCAAGGACCCAAACCCCAGAGAGACCCCAGTATCATCTTAGCGCATTCCCACCCCTGCGTCCCCACCCCTGTCCCGGTCTGCTTCTCACCGCAGTAGTACTCAGGGTTCAGGGCCTCCCCACTGCGCAGGAAGGAGTAGAGGAGAAATGCCCGGTGGTAGACGGTCAGACCCAGGGTGCCTGGCTTGGGCTCCGGACAAGTGGACAGGTAGGAGCCAAATGTTGCCATTGCGATGAACTTCATCAGTTCCACATTGGGCACGTGGCCAAAACTGCAGTCATACGAGTAAACTCCTCCCACCTGAAGAGAGTGAGCCATTGGCGACCTCACTCAAAAAGGCACCGGAGAAGGAAGTCCAAGAGCAGAAGAGGCTGCGCTGGTGGCTGCCCCCACCCTCTGGTCCAGAGTGGGAAGTGGGCCAGCGTCCTGCCAGGACAGATCGCTGCAGCTTCCCTCCCTGAGCCCTCCTGCCAAACTCCTGTGCCATCTGGTCGGACCTTCTCTGTTCATCAACCACCAGCCTGCCCCACTCATTAAGGATTTTGGCAACTGGTTCACTAGCTTTTGGTCATCATCCCCAGAAACTAGTGTCTCCCTAACAAAGTGCTTCTCAAAGTTTGGGGTGCATACCAAAACACCCCGGGGATTTTGTATAAATGCAGCAGGTCTGGAATTGGGCCTAAAAGTCTGCATTTATAACAACTTCCCTGGGATGCCAGTCCTGCTGGACTGTGGACCATACTGTGAGCATCAAGGTTGTGGATCAGAGACTGGCAAACTAAATGTAACTGTGGGCCAAATTTAGCCCAGTACCTACTTTTGTAAATAAAGTGTTGCTGGAACACGGCCACACCCGCTCATCGTCACACTGTGCACAGCTGCTGTCACACTACAAGATCAACGCTAAGTAGCTGTGACAACGCTCCGGCCTGTGAAGCCCAAAACACCGACCAGCTGGTCCTTCACAGAAAACGAGCGCAGACCACTCCAGAGGATTCGCTCAGTCCTCTGGGCCCTCGGTTTGTTAGCTCTCGTCTCCCGGGATTTTCCTGACTCCACTTGCGGCCTGCTGGCCGCGCTGGCCCTGTACCTGAAGGTGCAGTCGCCCTTTTCTGCGGTTCTGCTTTCTGCAGTTTTGGTTACCCAGTCAGCCACGTTCTGAAAATAGTAACTGGAAAATTTCAGAAATGAACGATTCTTCAATTTTAAATTGTGTGTGTGCTGCTCTGAGTAGTGTGATGAAGCCTCGCTCCACCCCACCCAGGACGTGACAATCCCTGTGTCCAGCCCATCCATGCTGGACACACCACCCGCCCGTGAGTCTCCTAGTAGCTGTCACTGTTACCAGATCAGCAGTCGGGTCGACTGTCTCAGTACTGAAGCCCGTGTGTTCAGGTCACCCTTATCTTCCTTAATAATGGACCCAAAGCTCAAGAGCAGTGATGCCAGCAATTCAGAGGTACCAAGGAGAAGCTGTAAGGTACTTTAACTCAAAAGGTTTGCACATACAGGAAAAAACATGCTACTTATAGGGTCCGGTACCACCCCTGGTTTCAGGCATCCATCGGGGATCTTGGAACATATGCTCCGTGGACAAGGACAGGCGGCTGTATTTATCTTTGCAATTTCAGTTCCCACATTCCACTGCTTACACAACCACAGCCCTTCATGTTCCTTCCATCTTCCTCTTCCTGCTGCTCTTTGACCTTAACAAGACTGTCAGGCCTTGCACCTCTGCTCTCCCTAAGTATACCAGCAGCTCCTAGTCCTCCTTTCTCAACCCGGCTGGGACCCTATGTCCACTTTCAATTCCCTGGCCCTCTTCACCTTTTTTCTGCGTCCACCTCGAAAACTGAACTAGGATCTATATCCCTCAGTGGGATTCCAATGGATCCCAAATGGAGAAAAACATGCAGTTGTGCAGGCTGACATGACATCACAATGTGTGACACCCGACCCCGCTGGTCTTCCAACGCTGTCCTCAATACAGCGCCTGCATCCCAGCTCCAGCCACTCTTCCAACACTCATCTTCACCTTGTACTTCGGAGAGAAACCACAGGCACTCGGGAGAATTTACCTGCATCTTCACTCCTGTCCTTCTGGTCTCAAAGACAGATGGGACCCTCTCCTGCTCCTCAATCTGTTTCTTAAGCCAACTGCCTGCCCCAACCCCCATCCAATTTAGGGACTTCACTTCATCAGGCTTCCTTTTCTTTCCCTTATTTTCAAGCTCTGCTTCATCATGGATCCTTAGAAACATGTTTAAGTCTCTAGCTTAACAAGCAAAACAAGACAAAACAGAAAAACACCACTTTCCTTCCACCCTGTACTTCCCTCTGGCTACCATTCTCTCTCGCTCCCCACTTGAGGACCAACCAAATGCCTTGTGTCAACACTGTCCCCACTTCCTTCTCGTCTACCCACTCCTCAACCCGCTGCGATCATTCCCTCACCACCACCTCACTGTAATGGCCAGAAAAGATCCCCGTGAGCTGCTAACCACCAAGTCCAAAGGGCACTTTTCAGTCCTCATGTTATACAGCTAACTACTCCTTTCTTCCCCAAGCTCTAAACTCTGACACCAGAATCTCCTGGTTCTCATCTGAATATTCCCTTCACTGCATGCAGATCCCTCTGCCTATGAAAGACCTTTAAACACTAAAGTTCCCCCAGGTTCTTCAGGGACCCTCTTTTCTACTCAGTTATCATGTGTAGGCTGACAAAACCTAGCCCTCTCTCAACTAGCGCTGTCTCCTCAGTATCAGATCTGCATATCCAACTGCTAACTGCTATGAATAGCAGCCATTTATTAAGTAATTATGCACTACATTAAGCACTTTAAATGCATCCTCTCACCCAGTGAGGTAGGGACTATTATAATCTCCATCTACAAATAAATCCCACCAAGAAGTGAAGTGACGTGTCCAGCGCCACACAGTTAATAAGCGGAGCCAGGTTTTGGGCTGGGCACGCCTGACTCCAGGCCACGTTCCCAAGGGCTCTCCTGTTGATCTATCGAGTGCAGCACGCATACACCTGGGTTCATCGCCTTGTGCTAACTGTACCCCAACCGCTTCTCTTCCTGTTTGCTCTGCAGGCTACTCAGTCTTCACTGAAGTCAGAAACTTGGAGACATCCTTAGCTCTACCTTCTCCCTCATCCCTCACCTCCTACGTCATAACAGTAAGTCATACTGATTCTGCCCCTTCATTTTCCCACCCCCACCCCCTTCTCTTACCCTAATTCCCCTAATTTAAGCCCTGCTCCTCTCCCACCTGACCGCTGCAGTTAATATTCTTCTTGCCTCCATTCCTGCCCTTTACCCAGCATCAAGCATGACCTTTATAATACCCAAACCAACTAGTGACTTTCCTTCTGCTTATCTGCGCTACGTACAGAATTACGCTGAAACTTCTTAATACAGCAGAACCAGCCTTTCATGCTCTAGCCCAGGCCTGCCCTCCAGCCTTGATTCCCACTGCTCTCTGCCTCCTCCTCCGCAGTCCATCACCCCAACTGACTGCAGCTTCCCCAATATACCACTTGCCTCCTTTGCTTAAGCTAGTTTGAACTGGGTTTTCTGACCCTTGCAAACAAAACAGTAATAACTAATCAAACGGGATGGGCGCTAACTGCCGGAGTTCCAATTCTGCATTCTTTTTATAATAATATGCTCTCTCCCACATCCTACGGAAAGAGGACAAAGACAAGAGTCCTCTCCCACCACTGCCACGTACCCCATCCTATATGTGACATCTCTCCCCACCATACACACAATTCAGCTATGGCTCTACCTGGGAAATCATCACCTGTAAAAAAATAACTAACCACATTCTGCTTGTGAGATGCCACACTTCTCTCTCCTCCACCCTGGAAAGTGCTCACCTGGACGAAGGAGCAAGCCACGGTGCCACTGCGAAGCTGGTTCAGCAAGGTCTCACAGACAGCAACATCAGGGATGCTGGTCACCCCGTCTGTGATCACGATGATACCTGCAGTAGGAGACAGCAGACTCAGACCCAGAATGCTGACCTGCCAAATCAGGCACTCAACTGATGGAGCCCCAAATACCTCAGTGTCTGCCGACAAATGTACTTAATCCTCAGACATCTTTCCTCTCCCTTACCCTCCGGCTTCTCCTGAGTGCTGGAGCCTAATCTCCTCCTAAGAGATGCCCTTGGAGTGCTATTCCTTCCCACTAGGACCCCTGACAGTTGTCAGAGCTGTGGGTACTGGAGATAACCATGAACACTCACTTCACTCTAACAAATGAGAAGGCAGATCAGATCCTCTCCCCTGGTGCCTACGAATCTCCTAGAATCTAGCTTTGCTGATAATGCTCCCAGCACCCTTCTCAAATCCCAATCCCACCAACATTCCTTCTACTGACCTGCACTAGAGTTTGAGGGAAGCAACTGCAGCGCCAAGATGCCCTGACGAATCATACTGACCAGCCCAAGATCAGCAGTCACCATGGAGACGCCCATCTTCCGGCCAGGGGGCTCCCCTGAGTCTGGAGACTGGTCTTCTGCCTGACCCAAGTTATGGAAAAAACAGAATGGGACCAACGACATTGCCACATCCACAGCAAAGCCTGAATTTACAGCAGCATTTCCCAGGCCAGACAGCCCCAATCCTGTGAGGACCCCAACCCCCCGACTCTGTAGCAGAGCCCTGACGGTGCTCCCTGCCCCAGTGCATGTTCAGACACTGACCCTCTAACAGGCAGGGGGCCCAGCACCGTGGGAAGCACTGGACTGGACTGAAGCAGGGCTTCCCCACCTTTTGTCAATAAAGCCCCCTTTCTACATTTTCCCACTGCCATTATCAAGTATTTCACACATCAATGAAACCGTGTTTCAGATACACAGCACTGCCACCTGCCTATTTCTAGGATATTGAAAGGAATGAGACTGCATTCTAGTGAGCCCAGGGAACTTAATCCCTGATTGTACAAAATACTATTTAGAGACCAAAGCCACCCATGATCACCTTCTCAGATTCCTTGAGGGAAAAGATCCTGGACTAAAACACAGGCAAGCAGCCTTCACATTTTCTCCCAGCAAGAATTTGTGTCTTGGGAAGAGTAGCCAAGTCCTCTTCCCAACAGGGGACCTGTCGTGTGCCCTCACCAGCACTTCTATTCCTGGCTCGCTCTGCCTCTGGCTCTTAGTCCTTTTTTCTACCTTCTTCCCCCTCTGTATTAGGCTTGTCCCTCCTCTCTCCCTTCTGAACCTCAACAGCTCCTCTTCTAAACAGCCTCTACCTACTTTGTCTCCAACACACCTGGCTCGCAGGATCATACTGCTGCTGCAGCATGGTGGCCACCTTATCCTCAAAGAGGCAGAGCTGCTCATACACCTGCTGCAGGAACACTTCCCGCTGGGAAGGGTCCAAAAGGCAGCCCTGGACCAGCACCTGAAAAGTACAAGGGAAAGACCAAGGCATGAAGGTCGGGGGACACTGGGCAAGACCCCTCCTGGTTGCCTCCTTTATTCTCCCTTTAGGCAATCCTGACTTCTCACCCAAGCAAGCTAATTCCACGGCCGGTTCCTCCCTCATCAGATCATCTACGCCATCGGTCCCCAGCCCAGGTATTCCTGCTCAATGTCCCCAGGTCATCAGTTGTCTCTATCTGGGTCACAGCCTTCCTCTGCTACAGTCCCCAACACTGCGTTTCCTCAGGTCCCTGCATGGGGGCACCAAAAAAGCTTCCAGTTCCCTCCACTTGGGCTACCAGACTTTATCCATAAGTTGGCCCACCCCATCCTGGCAACCTTTTTCATTCTAACTCATATTTTTGTATTCGTATTGATTTCTAAGCACTGCACTCAGAGACTGCGTGTAACACTTCTCTTTTTGAAGTTCAAAATGTTATTTTCCCAATGAATGCTCCTTCCTTCCATTTACTTTCAGTGATAACTCCCCCCTCAGATGTGTCGTCAGGAATTCCCAGCTCACCCTAACCGGGAGGGTGTTACTACTCGCCCACCCACGGAAACATCCTCAGTGCTTGCTGGACGTTTATGTCTGTGTTCTTGTGCTTCCTTCTAGGCTCTGAAGAAGAGATTTCTCCTCCTCGTTTTCCCTAAAGCTAATCTCTTCATCTAATCTTGGATCTTTTCTCTAATATTTTCATTCTTTCTCCATAGGGTTTCTTTCCTTCTGCTTCCAACATAAATAAGTGCCCCATCCCGAAAACGTTACATAGGCCTGTTGGTGGCCCTCAGGATATCTTCTCTTCCTCTCCCTCGACCTGCCTCAAACACCACTTCTCAGCTGGACCCTCCTGTGCAACCTACCCCTTTGCTCTCTTTTCAGAACTGGGGGAGTGGTGGGCACAGCTAAGAGAGGGGAGGGGGGACCCTGTACCACTCTACGGTCCAGAGTGTGAGAAGCAAAACAGAATCAGAAGACTAGAAAAAGGTGTGAAAGATGTTCACACCTTTTTATACTGGGTGAAAACTGGGTCAACCTAAGGATCCAACAACAAAGGTTTGGTTAACTACATAATGATAAACTATGATAAACAGTCATTAAAAGTCATGTTCCTAAAGAATATTTAGTAACATGGAAAAACAACCACATCAGCCTTAGAAAAGCAGGACGTAAAAGTGTGTGTCTGCAGTGTGTCCGATGGTCCTCCTTTACTTAGATAAGGGGTGGTAATGAGGGAGGGGAAACACATCCTCAAAGACAAGGAGGAGGAGCCCTGGCTGGTGTAGCTCAGTGGATTGAGCGCGGGCCTATGAAGCAGACAATCGTGGTTCGATTCCCAGTCAGGGCACATGCCTGGGTTGCAGGCTGTTTCTCTGCAGGCCAGTTTCCAGCAGGGGATGCACAAAAGGCAACCATACATTGATGTTTCTCTCCCTCTCTAAAGATAAATAAATAAAATTAAAAAAAAAAAAAGACGAGGAAATAACGTAAAATGTTAATAGTAGTTATTCTGGGTGCTATATTATGGGTGGGTTTTGCTTTTCTTTTAATTCTATGTATTTTTCAAATCTCCTTCAATGGACATGTATAATAAAGTGATCTTTAACTTCTTTTTCCTTTTCTTTTCTAAAGCAACAAGACACATCTTTAGGGAGCTATAGAGACAGTGAGGAAGCTGGCTCAGGACCATGTGGCCCGTGGGAAGCCCTCTGCGCTCCACAGCTGCAGTCCTTGTTCAGGCCCATCCCCTCTCCCATGTGCTAATAATCTGTTCTTCCTAATCCAGAATTTGTCCCCTAATCCATCTTCCTCATTGGCTACAAACAAGTGTGATCTTCTAGTGTACAAATCTGATCCTATTACCATCCATTTAAAACCTTCAAAGGTTCCCTACTACCTAAGGCTAATGGTTTTCATTTACATGTTCTCTATGCGGCAGGCGCTGCTTTAAGTGCTGGACACGTACTGATTCAATCACCACATAATATTGGTACTGTTACTATCCCCTCTTTGAACAGAAGATACAGATGCATGAAGGGGTTTAGAAACTTGCCGAAGGGCACACAGCCAATAAGTGGTAGAGCCAGGAAGCAAATACAAGCAACGTGATTCCAGATCCAACGTTCTCCACCACCACATTAAACTCCCCAACAGAATAAAGTACAAGTTCTTAGCCATGACATTCAAGGTCTTTCATAATCCTGTCCCCACTCATCTCTTCAGTCTTCTCTTTACCACCCCACCTCCACCATCAAATTCAACTGTGTCAAACTGAGTAATACCCTAGAACAGTTTCATAGCTCTGTGTCTTTGCTTTTGCTGGTCCCTCTGCCTGGAAAGCCTATTTCCCTGTCTCTGAATAGTTAACTTCAATTCTTCCTTTAAAAAGACACAGTTCGAATGCCTCTTTGTCCCAAGGTTTCGCTTGTCTCTGCCCCAGACTTGGCCGGATACACTCCCTCACAGTGCTCCCTTAGCCCCTGAGTCATACCTTACCAGTGTCCTTATCACATTCAACTGAAATTCCCTCCTTCAATATCAGTTTCCCCCACTAAACTCTCAACTCCTCCCATCAGGATAGGGACGGCGTCTGATTCATCTACGTCTCCAGGAGCTAGCCCAAGCCTGGCATAGATTAGGCTTCAGTAAGTGTTTGCCAAACCCAACCAAATGTTGAGTGATTACCCAACACCCACGTTTTCCTGCCTTGGCTATCAACACCCCTACAGAGCCTGGACTCTATCTGGGGATGGAGCCCACACCAGCAGTCCTAACAGCTGCACTAGGAGAGCACTTTAATCCAAGGTGGAGGGCTGGGATTCAGGTGTGCACCAAGCACCTTGTTGTATATTTCTGACCCTCAGATGCTTTTCCATACATCCCTGTCTTTCAAAACCAGTTTGATAGCTAAGGTGACAATGTAGCCATCAGGGAGAGTTCAGGGTAAGCCCCTACCAATGAGTTGAGGGTGGTTAAGAGCAGATGAGGGGAAACTGGGCCATGTTTATCTAAGTCGAAGATAGATATTCTAGTAACAGACTTGGCCATTGTTCAAAAGGAGTGCCTTGTGATAACCTGCTTGGGTGTGTAATTATCTATATGGTCAGCATTCCACCTGACGATTCACAGGACACTCAGAGAAAATGACTGCCTCTGTCCATGGAAGAAATTAGGTTTTTGGGGTATCTGTTATATTTCAAAATCACAAAACTATTCCTGAAGACCATCTTCTGGGGGTTAGTGCCAGGAGCCAGGACACCAGCCAACCTGATGGAACTGAAGGCAGGGTGCGGGGAGGGAGAGAAACAAACTGAGAAAACAGACGTCTGGTGGACAGGACCAGAGACACACAGGAGGAGTGAGAGAGGAATTTGTCCAATCAGTGCCATCTGACTGACCCAAAGCTTATGGCAAGGCTCTCTAAGACCAGAGGAACTGATTCCTTTCAAGAGGAGAGAGACTCAAAGAGATGACTAAATCTATCAGATTTAAGAAGCCAGCAGAGCTGTGGACTTTGGGCACAGGCAGCAGAGACAGGGCAAGGACTTGGGCACAGGACTATTAGAAGTGGGGTCTGAGGGTCCGGACTCGGAGACAGGACGCAATACCTGGTGGGACTGCAGGCCGATAATTGAGGAGTAGGCCTGGATAGTCACGTAGATCTCAGGCTGGAAGTTGATGCACGAGCCAGGCACTCGGAGGGGCTGAAGTAGACCCCCCAGGCAGCGGGAGAGGGCATGGAAAACTTCATCGAACAAGATCTCCCCTGTGGAGTCGTCCTGAGGACAATGCACAGAAAGATCTCTCAAGAGTAAGCAAAGGCAACCCTGAGCAGAGGGCAGAAACAAGCATCTCCAGTGGGTCAGTGGGACTCATCAGCAGGCGGAGCACCACTGCAAGTACAGGGCTGCCACAGGAGTGGGGTCTGTCTTTACACTCCCACCGTTCCTGAACAGCCCGCCTCCTTTCCACAGTGGTTGGCTGAGACCACTTTTCATTTTCTCCCAAGCCTTTCCCTCTCCTCCTCACCCCAACCCATCCTTTCCCCCACTGTCTCCCCACAGCCCCTTACCACAATGCCAGTAGATGGGCTAAGGTCCAGCTCAATGACAAATCGATACTGCCAAGCCAAGAAGGTGACCCGGGTGGAAGGTACAAGGAGAAATGGCCTTGGGACCACTGGTTCATCTGGCTGCCACCCGGGGGGCAGGACACTGAGGACTTCCAGCTCCTGCTCAGACTGAAGCTGACAATTAGGATGAAGAGAAGAGGAAAGAGTCAGGGAGGAGTCCCCCTTTCTTGCCAGGACCTGCACTTCCATATCCAAAATGACACACCATTGGCTCCACCTCCCGCAACCCAACACATATTCTTCCTATATGGGAAATTATGAAACAAAATTTCCCCCGTGGAATCATCTTTCGGGCAGAGTCACTTGCCCCTCCCAGAGTTAGTCTCCCCTACTGTCGCTTTCCAGTCCCTCTTTTAAAGAAACCGATATTCTGAGCCAGCCCCTTGCATCCTGTGTGTCTCTGGGCCTCACCAGCATCTCCTGGGGCGTGGCCTGCACGGTTTGATGCAGGTGATTGAGGAACCAAGCCAGGCGAACATTCCGGGAGATTCGATAATCCTTTTTCATCAACAGGAACACCTGCCCAGCTTCTTCCACCTGGGGACAAAGAGACATTAATAAATTTATAAAAATTTATAAAAGTTCCTCGGCTATACAAGGGAGGACCCCCCAAAACCTGGACTTTATTTATAAAAAAGTTGTATATTTATTCTTTTTTTAAACAATATTTTATTTGTTTATTTTCAGAGAGAGGAGGAGGGAGAGAGAAAGAGAAACAGCACATCCCGAGCTGGGGACCTGGCCCGCAACCCAGGCATGTGCCCTGACTGGGAATTGAACCAGTGACCTTTGGTTCACAGGCCAGTACTCAATCCACTGAGCCACACCAGCTGGGGTTTATTCTTATGTTTAAACTTCAATCACCTTCAAAGTACTTTCCATTTGATGCAATATACCTATCATGAACTTTTTTCCACTGCTCAAAACAGTTTTTGAACTTGTCAATTTTGATGCCTTTTAAAGTCCCTATTGTTTTTTTGTTTCACCTCTTCCACAATGAGGACTTTTTTCATCTGGGGAAACAAAAAATCACTGGGGCAAGCTTGGGTGCATAGGAAAGGCTGGGCATAGGGGTCGTGCCATTTTTGGTCAAAAACTGCTGAACACTCAGTGCGCTCATAAATCACCATCATGAAACGGGCAAATGCATTGAAAGAGTTTTCAAAAAAATTCACTGAAGCTGACCACAGCCCCTCACAACACCACCAGCCAGTACACTGATACAGACGGGCTCCTGGAACACTCACCTGGTGGAGGAAGCCTGTACTACAAGGGGCCAGCCCTCCAGAAGACAATTCTAGTTTTTTTGGATCTCCTCTCATAAATATCACTATGCAGGTAATTTGTCCAAAGAGCTCACTAGTCATGAGAAGCAAGGAAGCAGAAGTGAAAAGAGCAAGGTGTGCCCAAGGATTCAAATCTCTGCTCTCTGCTCCCATTCCCCCGCACATCTCTATGTAGACGAAGACGTTTTACGCGTTATCAAATGTTCATGTGAATTTCTCCTATAAATGATAAGCTCTTTGAGAACAGACACTGTATCTTGTTCCATTTTTCGTGTCCTTGTGCTTGGCAAACTGCTTAAAAGAGAGCAGACACTCAATAATGCCAGACAGTTCCTCCTGATAATCCTTGACAACAGCAGAAACTAAAGGAATCTTCACCAAGTGAATGGCAAGCCTGCCGAATACCTCAAAATCAAATTTCGGTGGGTCACAACGTCCCACACTTGCCAAGTACCAACTCTAGTTGCTCCCCTCCACTGCCTCACAAGCGGCTGTCCAGCGTCCCGACAAGCATCGGCTCCTGTGCCCACGCCCTTGTCCTAACGACATTAAGCCCTGCAGAGTGCTGACTCAGGATGAGGTTGACATGGCCCTTACCCCCACACGTACCACGCCAGCTGCTCTTAGAAAGTTGCTGCCCCTGGCGGGCCTTTACCAATCCTTCTCCTTCTCCCAGGTCAGCAACCTTTCCTACGCCCCCAGAGAGTCTTCCAGTCCCTCGGCCCCCACAGTGCCTGCAGAGACACACGCCTACTGCTTCACAAGAAAAGAGGGTCAGCCGGTGCGAGCTACCCAGGGTTCCTCCTGGTTCACCCTTATCTGTAGCATTCCCTTCCTCTCTTCCTCTAGCCTTAGACGAAAAGATTACCCTCCTCCTATTCTAGACAAATTGCAAACTTCTCCTCCTGGTGTCCCTGACTAGTGAAGGGGAAAATGCCAGGCTGTGAGGATTGAAGACAGAGTGGTAATGAACAGGAAGAAGTCACTATCTGCCTGTTGAGAAATGTGGTTTTGAAAGGAAGTGGTCTTCCCCCTCACCCCAAATGGGGAAATGTGCATGGAGAATAGATCAAAACAGCCCAGGAGAAGCAAGAATAGAGGGTGCCTAACGGTAGGAGAGCACGGAGAGCAGACGTGCAACGACTAAAGGTGAAGAAAGTCTTTTTCTCTAAGACAGAAGGTGAGCTAAAAAGATACAGAAACAGATCCTGGGGAATGACAGGGATGAAAGTTAAAAGCAAAAAGAGGAAAGGAACTCATATTTACTGAGCACCTAAAATACATTCAACAGCATAACTGTAAAGGTTAAGTGCACGCACTTCAGATTCAGACGAACTAGGTTTGAATCCCAATTCAGCCACCTATTAGCTTGGTTTTGTGAAAAAGGTACATTAACCTCTTTAAATCTCAGTGTCCTCATTTGGGAAGGGAGGACAACCCTAATACTGATGAATAGTTCTGTTGTGTAGATTAAGTGAAATCATGCATATGAAGTACTCTGTGCAGTGCCTGGTGCTTAGTTAAGAATACAATAAAATTTAACTATTATGAGTTATTCATTACCAGATGCACAACGCTAGGTCTTAACACAGATTAAGCTCATTCAGTCTTCATCTGAATCCTGGATGCAAAAAGGTTAATTGACCTAAATGATTAGTAGGTCATAGGGTCAGCAGTCAGACCCAGGCCTGAGGAGCTACAAAGCCCATCTACTGAGAGTGATGAATGGATAAAACCAGGGACCTAAAAGCAGAAAAGATTAAAAGTGTTCACAAGAAAGGACATAATGGGAGTTTACAAGCAGAAAGGATCCTCTGACATAAGCAGAAAAGTTAATTTACACAATGATTTGAAGTGATTCAGCATTATTTTGTGTTGTTGCTATACCATCTAGGATCACATGCTGGAAAATTCTACTCTATTATATCGTTTCCTTACTCTGGGCTGAGGTAGACCCTGGCTAAGATTTTGAATTTTCTCCTGAGTTAGGTCAAGCTACTCAACTTTTTTTTTAGCTGGAGAGTAACGTATTTGCATTAGGAAAAAAATCCATCTGGATCTTGGAGGACCAACATAACCACACCCCACACCATGGCTGGGGTGGAGCTGAGAGGCTGACTCTCACTGGGCTGAGGTCTGGCTCGGTCCACGGGAGGGGGCCTCCTTTACCTGAGTAATTAGGGTCTTCCCCGCACGCAGATTAGTGGCCTGAACTGGAGAAGGACTTGGCCAGAAAGGGAGCACCCACCAAGCCAGAGCTGCAGCAGAAAGTCAGTTCCCTCTATTCCCACCCCGGCTTTCTGACTTTCCCCAAAGGCTGGAAATGCCCTTACAGGGGCGTCCAGCCTGCAGCCCGAGGGTCGCACGCAGCCCAGGATGGCTGTGACTGCAGCCCAACACAAAACTGCAAATTTACTGAAGACATTATGAGATTTTGTGCATGTGATTACATAACACAATGTACTTTATGTGTGGCCCAAGACAACTCTCTTCTTCCAGTGCTGTGCAGAGATGCCAAAAGGTTGGACGTCCCTGAGCCAAGAACAAAAAGAAAGAGGAGGATGGACTGAGGCAAGTTCTAAGGGAGACAAAGGCTTAAATGAACAAAGCCAGTCTGATGTGAATGAAGCCAAGTCAGGTGGACGAAGTGATCTGATACTAACCATCAAATGTCAACACTGTTTTGCCAAGAAATCAATGCTGCACTGTAGCACACCTGTATGACTGACTACTTTGGCTTAGAGGACTGGAGTGGGAATACGGCAGTGCTTTGCCAAATGTTCTGCGATTTCACACGTCTACTGAAGAAATGGAATGGTTCAATAATTATAAAATTGCCTTGGTATCGATAAATGAGGTCATTGGGAAGAGATGAAGGTTTGGATTTTACACAGGACATGAAACCTCCCAAAAGCCTACCTATTGAAGTATGATGTCTAAAAGACTGCAGAATTTGAAGCTGACGATGGCACTTCAGTCCTGCTTAAATATAAAAATAGCCAGCACTTTGTGCTTTGGTGGAAGCGTGAGCAGTTGATCAGACAAGGAGTTCTGGAGCACGTCCTGCGGAAACCTCGCAGCGAGGTGCTGCCGAGCTCCCCTGCAGTACGAGGAGCTGAACCCATCCACTCAAACTCCTCCACTTCCTTCTCCACCCTCCCTTGCCCCTACCGTCCTTTGTGTGTGTGTGTTTTGAGGGAGGGGAAGGGAAGAAGAGAGAGCGAGAGAGAAACGTGGAGTGGTTGCCTCTCCTATGAGCCCCTGAGTTCCGGTTTATGACTAAAGCTCTAACCAAGTGACCCACACCCACACTGGCCAGGGTCCCTCTTTGGTTTTAAAAGTTACTGACGGTCTTTAATATAAGCAGGAATACTTGGCTGAGAATGGTTTGTTGTTTTTCTACAGTACAGGATTCCTCCTCTTTTTTGTAATCTGCATGTATAACTGTAACAATCCTACAGTTACAGCTCCCACCCCCACCCACCCCCAAACCTGTCTGCCATGCGATTCAGAAAGTTTCCCTAATGACCATGGGAAATGATGGTAGTCTAGACCACAGCTACTGCAAGTAGCAATTCTGTAAACTGTTTGCGGTGGATCCCAGAGGACACAAGGAGTTGTGCTACAACGTAAAACCGCCACTGCCTTTCATTGAGAAAGTCTGGTTACAAAAAAAGAAACAAATGTCAGCTTGAACTAACCTTTGAGACAAGTGCATTTTAAGGGATCTTTGCAATAAGACAGGCAAGAACTGGTGATTAATTGGAAGTGAAGAAGGTGACAAAAAGGAAGGTGTCAAGGATGACTAAGGTAGCATCGGAAACCAGTAAGTGGCAGAATGATTTCCAAGTTAGCTAGAAAAATTCGCTATATTTGCCATCACTTCTAACTACCACCCACCTCAAAATCTCCCATCAAATTACAGTCTCACTGCCAAGCTCCTAAAAACAGAAAAGTGGTCTACTGGCAATGAAAGAAATTGCAGCAATGAGCCCTGGCTGGTGTGGCTCAGTGGACTGAGTGCTGGCCTGGGGACCAAAAGGTCACCAGTTCAATTCCCAGTTACATGCCTGGGTTGCAGATCCCCAGTTGGGGGTATGCAAGAGGCAACCAATCAGTGTCTCTCTCACACATTGATGTTTCTCTCCCTCTCTTTCTCCATCCATCCCTTCCCCCATCTCTAAAAATAAATAAAATCTAACCAGGCAACCTGTCCCTCAGAATTGACTGATGTGAGTGTGACTATTAGTGACCACTGTCTATTAGTTGACTATGCTGGTTCCCTGCCACTAGAAAAGGATAGGCTGGGGCTCAGAGTAATCAGAACAAGGAAGGATATGCTAAGTTAGAAGTCCTTTCAGTGTATCTACACTCTATACCCAGAGCCTAGTGCAGTGCCTGGCATACAGGATGCTCAACACAATTTGGCTGAATAAGTGAGTTCACTGTATGGTCTAAGCAAAGCAAACTTTAATCATATTGATACAATTGTTCTCAGGGTGATAACACTTAACACTAGACTCAACACTATTTTTCTTTTGTTCTTTTTTGGTAGTAATGATCTCCCCCCACCCCCCCAAATGCCAGCTTGTTTTGTCTATGCAAAGAAACACTAAGGAAAGGAGTTTAGGCCTATTTGGAACTAGATTTACAAGGGCAGAGAGCACATGTCTATGGGTCAACACTCTAAAAACAGCTGGGGACATTTGGTCACTCTCTCTTCTAGGGCTAAAATCTTGGCAATTCTGGGTTGAATAAGTGAATCTTTCCACGATCTTCTGCACTGTAGGTATCTCTGCTGGGCATTTAACAAAGCAGTCTGTAGTTCTTCATAGTGCCCACGACAACTTACAATAGAGAATTTACGTATTTGTTAATGTTTGTTTTCCCTACAGTCTAGAAGCTCCAGGAAAGTATATATCGTTCTTTGCTGTATCTCTAGCAAAGAGCACAGTGCCAAGGTGAACTAGGTATTTAAATATTTGTTGAATAAGTGCATGAAGGAGAAATCGCTCTCATAATTTACCACCTATCCTTAATTTTTCACTTTTATTAATTTCTACTTTGTTGTTCAAGAGTTTCCATTCTTCCTCATCCATTCGCTTTATGGAAAAATTAGCCTATTCTATTGTTTGGACTTTTCCTTTGCTTACAAGAAAGCTGTTTTTCTTTTTTTAAAAAAACCAGTTTTTCACTAGTCTGTTCTTTTCTAGTGTTTTCTTTTTTAGTGTTCTTGGAATCTGGGGAGGGGTTCTGGTAGGATTATAATAGATTTTGAAACAAAAAATCGTGTGATGTGATTGCTAAGACTATGGGCTTGAGCTTCAGTTTCTCCTCTGTAACATACCACCAGCTACCGTGATGGCGCACGACAGTGTAAATGCGCACACCAGTAAAATGACAAGGAAGCCGCTAACCAGTCGCTTCCGAGTCTATCGAACATCTGGTGATGGCCCCAAGTTTTTGCTTTTCCATAATAAACATCTCCAGTTTCTTTAAATATGTCTCAAACAGTGTGGCTTCAAATTTCCTCACTTTTTATCTTGTATTATCATATGCCTAGGAATGAATTTTGGCTGATCTACTTTTCAACTTAAAATGTGGGGGCCAGAATGGAAAGCAATGCACAGCTAAACGGACAGACTTAGAGTCCCCTAGGTTCTGCTTATACGTTTTAGAAGCTCTACCACACCACAGTCAGGGAACTTTGATGACTTCCTCACTTGTGTTGCTGTTAAGATACAATCCTGCCCCCCCGCCCCCGCCACACACACACACAATTCTGTCCTCATGTAGCTGGCTTTTTGGGGGGACACATACAATTATTCCATTAGTCCTATCGTATTGGATAAATTCAGTCAACTATTCTGTTGTGAAGCTTAGAGGGCTATTTTGTCTTCTAATAAATCTCTTTCTAGCTCAACTTCCCCACTAATTTGATCAGGATATCATCAAGTCTTATCCAAGTTCCAAGAGGAGAAAGGCAAGGTGAGTTTGCATTCATTCATCAGCCAAGTTTACAGAGAGGCTGCCACATGCCAGCAGGGGGCTAAGTGGTCCTAAGGATACAATGGAAAGCAAAAATCGGCATTCTCTACTCTCATGAAATCTACCCAATGGAGAAAAAAAACCAAATAATCACTCTAATTATTATATTATTGTAAACTGAATATATTCACCAAAGGATAAGAATGTGGTTCTATGACAGCATGTAACCAAGTAACCTGTCCCAGGCTAGGATCTTAGGAGAAAGGGACACTGAAGATTAAGCATCGTTTGCTAAGTGAGGAGGGAAAGAAGGATGAACCAGATGGAGGGTATACACCGGCACTATGCTAGTAGAAAACTTTCTTCAGATTATTAGTAGGCTGCTTAATTACATTTCTCCACCTTGTCTCAAAAGTTATTTTGAATGATGGCCTGACTGTCCAAGGCCAAGCTGAGGTTTAGTTCATCAGTCAGTTCTCATAGAATCCACTCTCGAAACCAGGAACACCTGTCTAACTCAAACTTTCTTACAACATTCCCCCTTACATGTGGTTCTTTAAAATCAACCACCATGTTTTCAAAACATCTCTAAGTTTTCTTCACATTCCAGATGTAATTTATCAGAACCAGGAGATTTAAAAAGATTTAAGCAGCTCAAATGGTATTTTTCAAAGTGTGATCCAAGGGCCAGCTGCATCAGGAACACCTGGGGTGCTTATTAAAGGGCAGAATCCTGGGCACCACCCCACTCCAAATGAATTAGAGTTGATAGGGTTCAGGAATTCACATTTAACAAGCTCCCCAAGTGATTCTTTCACTTCGGTGTTGGGAATCCCTGAATTAGTTGTGTTCTCACAGCATCTACACACTCATACAGAGCTTCAAGTCCTTAATATTTCATTCCCCTGAGTCTAAAGTGCTTTACTCTCAGAGTAGTATGGCAAAGAGAAAGCAGGGTTTTGGAGCCAAGAGATCTGGAATCAAAGCTGGTTCTACTACTTCCTGTCTAGGTGAGCTTGGTCAAGTTACCCAATATTTCCAGGCCTGTTTCTTCATTGATAACATGTAGACAAGAATATCTATGTCATAAGGATGTTGCTGTAATTAAACAAGAGAGTCAGAACAATGCCAGAGGAAGCCTGTCATTCTTTGGAACAACTACTGAGGTCTACATACCATTTATAACAAGATGAATAAAACATCATCAGGTACTGTGCTGCCTATCATGCACATCAGAGCAAAGGAAACATTCCCATCTCATTAGTTTGTTGTTTTTTGCACCTATCACCTTGTATTTAAGGTATAGTCAAACACGTGTGCTGTTTTCTGTTAAGGGTCCCATAAAAAATGTAGGCATTTCTACCCCTTGAATTGTCTGAAACCTCCTTACCATTATACATATGACGAAAGCCTAAAACTCGAGCATGACCTCAACCAGAATCTTCTCCAGCCTCATCTTTCCCCCATGTCCCCCTAAGTTAGAGCTCCTAGGATCAAACACTTGTTCTGTTGCTTATTAGTATAAAACCTTGGTGAAGTTACTTAAACTCTGCCTTAGTTAACTCATCTGTAAAACGGGGATAATGACAGTACCTGTTTCATGGGGATTTTAGAACTGTTGGATGACATTTAGTAAGCACTGCTAGCTATTCTCATCGTCACACTGTTCCCACACTAGCAGCTGCCTCCTCCCAGTTCTCTGAAGGCTCTAGGCCCTTTCTCACCTCAGGATTTTCACTATCATCTTTGCCTATAATGCACTTGGCCTCTTCTCTGGGCAACTTCTACTCATTCTTAAGGCTTCAATGTCATTCACCTGAAGCAGCTTCCTGATCCACCCCTGCCACCACCACTTCTTAATAAAGTAGGTTAAGAACCCATTAAATACTCATTCACTCTGTATTTTTCCTTTGCAGCACTTATTATAATTCAATGTTTATTTACTCCATTAAAATAGGAAACACGTGTTACACTACTACACATCCACCCCGATAATTAGGACAATTCTGAGTCCATAACAGCACTCAAAATATTTTAAGTATTTGAGGAGTGAATGATTTCTTAAATCTGACTGTGCCCAATCTTTCTCTCTTGAGATTGTCAACAACCTCTACAAGTCAGTCACTTTTCTGCCCACGGGCAGAAGAACTCTTCATTCCCTTTTCTTCCGGAGATTAAGTTCTCAGAAATGCAAATCAAAAACTTAACAAATGCTTAGCCTTTGGCTGAATGGGAACCCAGAGAGTGTGTTTTGACTCCAAGTTACGTTAGATCTGCACTATTCAGTGTGCTAACTACTACTATATAAGGCTACTGAGCATTTGCAGTGTTGCTAGTCCAAAACCACATGTGCTGAAGTGTAAAATACACATTGGACTTTAGAGATTTGGTACAAAAAAAGAATGTTAAATATCTCATCATCGAAAATATTTACTTCATGTTGAATATTTCAGAAATATAGGGTTAGATATATTACTAAAATTTTCACCTGTTTCTTTTTTTTTTTACCTTTTAAAATGTGGCTACTACAAAACTCACATATATGGTTGACATTAGATTTCTATTGGACAGTGCTGTTTTAGACTATCTGCCTAGAAAGCATTGTTCCCCATTTTTATTTCCTCTCATTTTAATCTATAAAAAAATCAGACTCCAAAATTTTTCATGCTTTTCTCAATTCTGATATTTCTGATGTATGGGCTATTCCACCATCCCTATGAACATGTGTGACTATTTTAAATAAGGTAGTTTCCTAATCTTTGGTTTCATCACATGAGATTGACAAAAAAAAAAAACAAACCCATAAAAACAAACAAACAAAAAAAACCCAAAACCCTGGAGATTTACTATCTTGTCCCTACTTTATTTTTATACTATAAACATCATGGTTAAGAACATGAGATCGGGAGCCAGACCACCCGTTTAGGACCCCTGGCTCATGACTCACTAGCTGTGTAACTTGGTTGCTCTGAGTATCTCTTGTGCCTAAGTTTCCACAACTAAAAACTGGGGATGTTAACACTGGAGTGTCTTCACAGGGATGAGAGCATTAATTGGTATTGGTAAAGTGCTTAGAATAGTGCCTGCTATGCAGCAAGCACTCAGTAAGTAATGACTACCGCTTGTCATCACACAAACCCCTCACCCTTCCCACCCACTCATTTATCCTCTTGTGATATTGGACACCTCTCCTAGTGATGTTGTTCCTCCAGAATGCTACTTGCTGGCTGAGTAGCACTTGGATAAGGTACTTAATTAACCTCTCACTTTTCAGTTTCCTTACCTGTAAATGAGAATAGGTATTGCCACTTCCTTGCACAGGTTTGAATAACACAACGTACGCTATGTTCTTCGTGTGGTCCTTACGACCTAATATACAACTCAAATTCATTTTCTGGTTTAACACACGTGGTACTCACAACGCACCAGAAGACAGGTATTTTAGGAAGAAGGAAACAAGATCTGGGAGGCGAAGACTTGCCCGAAATCAGCCATTTGGGTAATACTGGAATGAGGTTTCACTCTGAGTCAAGTTTTTTTTCCACGAAACTAGAGCTTCTTTCCCTAATTACGAGTGCTAGAAATAAATTATTTCATGATGTTTAGGGGATTCCAATGTTTGCAGAAATGCAAGAAACCGGCGAAGTAAGTCTATCGCCCTGCTGCCCGCTGAAACTGCGATATAAAATCAAAACACAGGTTTTGTTAATACCATTATTAGGACAAAGTATCCAAGAGCCCTAAAGTCAGCGACGTGGATGAAATTTCAGTAAACAAAACAAAGTAACGAGCTTCTCCTCTAGCCCCCCCGAGGAAACTGGGGACCGCAGCAAGGAGGTTCAAATGAACCTGGCCTTAGGAATTGGGCCGGTTCCCGCCCAGGCTGCGCGGCCCAGTCGCCTCCAGACCCAAAGGAGGCCATGGCCGCACTGCGCCCGCCCGCCCCTCACCTCCGGCTCCGGGCGCTCCGAGGCCATCCCACTGCGCTCCGGCGCAGGCCCGAGCCAGAGTAGAGGTCCCACTTGTGACCCCTGACCCGGCTACCTCGCACCGGGCCTGCGCAGGTAATGAAAGGGCGGGACGGAAATGAATGGGCGGGACGAGTTATGAGCTCTCTGATTGGTGAAAGGAGCCCACTTACTTGACTAGCTGACTGGCAAACAGGAAGAGGAGGTTGTTGCCGCTGACACTGCCCCCGCTATGCAGGTGAGTACCGGTTTGGGGCTCTTGATTGCCAATTAATTTCAGGTTGCTGGACGGAGAGTGGTTGAATGGGGGGAGATTAGAAGTTGGGGTGAGAGGAGGGTGCAGAGCTGGCGGCTGGCGCGTAAGAACGTGGTGTGGAGGGGCAAGGCCTACTGAGTAGAAGAGGTGAAGATTTGATGGGTTGGGAACCCTGTTGGCTGGAGACAGGCTGTGGCTAAATCGGGAGGGAGGAAGCAGCACTGATTTGCTGGAGTGTGGGGAAGGATCAGGTTGTAATTTGGAAGGCTGAGATGTTAATCTAAGGAAGAAGCGAGAAAGTGGCGCGTTGGCTCGGCCCGGCTTCGCTTGTTGGGTGGATGCCGTTGGATGTAGAAATAACAGGGGATTGTAATTGGAGAGACGCCGGAGGTGAAGAAATGGGACGAAACTGGCTAAATCCTGAATTAATTATAATCTGAGGCCGTGGGTAGAACCCAGGATCAGGGCTCCTGCTCTGCACATGGCGAGTTTGCAAAACTGTTTCACAATCTATGCCCGATAGTTGTTAAGGATGAAGTAGAACTGGAGGTCACGGATGGAGAGAAATTGCTTTGCGGACACCCCCCCCCCCCGCATTTACAGTTGTTTGTCTACTGCTTAGGACATGTGAATATTGGGGGGGATTGTTTGTCATTTGTCATTTAGTTTCTTGCCCCTGTGGTCTGTCAGTAAATGTAACCTATGAAAGGAGTACAGTAATATTGGCACAGAAATAAAATGGGTGCAGATTAATTCAGGAAGGAGGAGGTGGAATCAGCAAATGCTGAAGGCAAGTGAAATGGGACAGGGGGTGTGGGGTGCAAGGCCAGCATTCAGAAGAGACCTTCATGTGCTGGTAGATTTCTCACAGATTGTGTGCCACTGACAAGAAAGCCCAGCTCAGAAGGCAAGTTCTAGGACAGAAGAGTAAATATGCTGCAGAGGTACACAGAAAGATAATAAACCCAAGGCATTTAGGTCTGGAAAAAAGTTCTCAGAGAGACTAGAGTGTACTTCACACAGAGAAAAAATAGTCATGCTTGAGGAGGTGATGAGAGAAAGGAATCAGCTAGTAGGAGGAACTGAAATCAGGTGAACGGGTTGAAAGGGCCAAGGGTTGACCTTGCCTGTAACCTAAATACTGAAGATAGAAAACAACCTGGCTTTCTCATGCAAATGAGATCCTGTGTTACTTGACTAGTGTTGCTTGCTCTCCTCCTGTATGTGGATGTCATACTCGCACACTCATCCGGGTAATCGACCTGTTTCTATTGGTGCAGAGGGAGGAGAAGCAGCTTGAGGCATCATTAGATGCACTGCTGAGTCAAGTGGCTGATCTGAAGAACTCACTGGGGAGTTTCATTTACAAGTTGGAGAACGAGTATGACCGGCTGACCTGGTAAGGGTGGCCAGGGCGACCTAGGGAGGGCTCCATGGATGGGGGACCAGGCCTCCCGGTGGACAAGTACATCTCCAGTGGTGTAACCATTTATCAGTTTGCAAACATCTTATGATGTGTTAAGAGCTGGGTTGCCCAATATTTAACAAGTGAAGTGTAGCTTAGGGCCTCCATGGCAAGGACATAGAGAAGCATACAGTTTCCCAACCTAGGTTCTTTGTACTTTTGATTCTCATTCTTTGACCTCACTGGGAAGATATCTTTCCTCAGTGGGTCCTCCCTGCTACAGTAGGGATACAAAAGCCACACTGGATCTCTTGCCATAGATATTGGTGAGTCTTTCAAGTCCAGCCTACACTGGAAGTATGGATTTTATTTCTAGGCCACAAAGGAGGCTTTTACTCAGTTTCTGAATTTTTAGTGATAACAGTGTAGCCATGGTTCTTATTTTGCCACCCTTCCCCACCCCATTCAGATAATGAACTGCCTTTTTCCTCCATCTGTGTCAGAAACTGAAAGTGTGTCCCTTTTTCCTAACCTAACAATCCCTATAAGCCAGTCTGGTTCCCACCCACTCAAGCCATAGGGCTGTGAGTCTTTGGGGGGTAAATCTGGGTATTCCTGATCTGAAGGACTCCTTTGAGACTACTGGGAGCGTTCTGACACCTTCTTACTGCCACCAGGCCCTCCGTCCTGGACAGCTTTGCCTTGCTGTCTGGACAATTGAACACTCTGAACAAGGTCTTGAAGCATGAAAAGACACCATTGTTCCGTAACCAGGTCATCATCCCTCTGGTGTTGTCCCCAGACCGGGACGAAGATCTCATGGTAAGAGGAGAAGAAAGGTGCAACTTGGGAAATAAAGTTCTTAGATGAGGACCTAGAGCACAATTGTTGTTTGGGGATTCTAGAACTTCTGAATGTGCAGTAGTGTGTGGCAGTAAAAAGTGAGGGCTGCCTTTTGGAGGCCTTGCTTTCTGTCCTTCTGGAGTTGGGGAGCTGCTCCCAAATACATCTGAGGACTGTCACCAAGGCAAAGACCTTTCTCCTTGAATACCTATCTTGAGCAAAAAATGTTCTGCCCTGGCTGGTGTGGCTCAGTGGATTGAGCACTGGCCTGTGAACTAAAAGGACACTGGTTGGATTCTCAGTCAGGACACATGCCTAGGTTGCAGGCCAAGGTCCCCAGTTGAGGGCATGAGAGAGCAACCGATTGATATATCTCTCGCACATCAGTGTTTCCATTCCTTTCTTTCTCCCTCTCTTCCCCTCTCTAAAAATAAATAAATAAATAAATAAATGATCTTTAAAAAAATGTTCTTTTGTGAGTTTGTATATTTCAGTGTTTGATAAAAATATAGTAGAGAGATTTGCTCCTGTGTCCAGTAGATACAGGAGCATGAGGAGACAGAAAGAATGAGGGATAGAGTGTCCTAGGAAGCTAAATGTTATAAGTCTTAGGATGTGTTTTTCCTGAAAATGCACTGTTTGCCTGTGGCAAGAACCACAATATATATCAGGCCAGATTGAATCTTCTTGGAATGCATAGGAGGATTAATAAAATCTGTGTTTAACAGCGGCAGACCGAAGGACGAGTACCTGTTTTCAGCCATGAGGTGGTCCCTGACCATCTGAGAACCAAGCCTGACCCTGAGGTTGAAGAGCAAGAGAAGCAGCTGACAACAGATGCTGCCCGAATTGGTGCTGATGCAGCTCAGGTTGGGCTGATGTGCGCCTTGCTGCCCCCCACTCCCCATGTCCCATCGTGAGAACCCAGGCATTACCATTGCTGTTGGGTGGAGATGCACAGTTGGTTGCATGTAAATTGCCCCTAGAGGGACATAAGAAAGCAACTTCCCCACAATCACCTCTTGCTTGCCCTAATCTCTGCACCAATTTTTGTGTTATAGAAGCAGATCCAGAGCTTGAATAAAATGTGCTCAAACCTTCTGGAGAAAATCAGCAAAGAGGAACGAGAATCAGAGAGTGGAGGTATGGAGGGATCAGTGGCAAAGTGGAGACGGAAAGAGGAATAAGATTACTTCTACAGGAATGGTGATTTTGGTAGTAGTGAAATGAGGATGTAAGAATGAGCTCCTTAGCAGCTTGGATGGAACTGGAAAGCATTATGCTGAGTGAAATAAGCCAGGCGGTGAAAGACAAATACCATATGAACTCACCTTTAACAGGAAGCTAAACAACAAAACAAACAAACAAGCAAAATAAAAACAAAGACACTGAAATAAAGAACAGGGGGACAGCGACTGGAGGGGAGAGGGGAGGGAATTTCAGGGGAAAAAGGGGAAGGATTTACAGGAACTAGTATAAAGGACACATGGACAACAACTAAGGGGGGTGGAAATGGGAGGGAGGTGGGGGGCACGGGGGGGGGCTGGGATGGGAGTAAAAGACGGAATACTGTAGCTAAAAAATAAAAAGAAAAGAAAAGAAAAGAAAAGAATGAGCTCCTTAGGAAAGGGTCTACATCCATTCTGTTAGTCCTTTTTATTTAAGGCCAGCCCTGGAGAAGGTGGAGGAAATGGGTGAAAAGGGAGAATTCTGAGATGATTTTGGGGGGTCCTCTGGCTCCTCCTCTAGGCCACCAGGGAGTCTGGATGCTGCTGAAGTCAGAATTCCAAGCTCTGATGCTCATATGGGTTTTCAGACTGCTGCATTCAGTCCAGGGCCAGAGCTATACCCCAAGGTCCTCACTCACCTTTTTCTTCAGGTCTCCGGCCGAACAAGCAAACCTTTAACCCTGCAGACACCAATGCCTTGGTGGCAGCAGTTGCGTTTGGAAAGGGATTGTCTAATTGGAGACCTTCAGGCAGCAGCGGACCTGGCCAGCCAGGCCAGCCAGGAACTGGAACAATCCTTGCAGGAACCTCAGGGTTACAGCAGGTGCAAATGACAGGTGCTCCAAGCCAGCAGCAGTCAATGCTCAGTGGGGTGCAAATGGCTCAAGCAGGTCAACCAGGTAAGACGGCAAGGGTTGACGTGGTGACAGGCCTTAAACAGGGAAGTAGGAATAAGTAGAAACATCTGTGCCTCCAGCATCCCCGGAGCTAGAGATTTTCTCCTAGTCTCCTGGACTGTGACCCAGAAAACAGTTTTTAGCAAAATTTTCATTTTGAGACTCTAACAAACACCAAGAGAATGAAGAATAACTTCGAATAGCAGAAACTGCTCTCACCTCCAACCCCCATCTCAGACCTCTGTCTCAACTACCCTTCTGTTCCATTTACTCTGGATATTTGGTGTGTTGCCAGGGTTTTTTCTTAGAGAAACTGACAGTCAAACCTTAATTAAGACCATGTGGTAGGTGGGTTGTGAATTGATAAGCAGTCAAGTTTCCTGGTGCTCCATGATTTTGTTTTCTCTGTACCCTGTATCTCCTGCTCATTTTGAGTAATGATGAGAACAATCTGGAGGAGTTCAGATGCAAGTAACTAGGAGAGATATTTTCTTCCAAGCTGCCTGAGAAAAGGGTCAATTAAAATAAAAGAGAACAGCCCTGGCTAGTGTAGCTCAGTGGACTGAGCGCCGGCCTGTGAACTGAAAGGTCACTGGTTCATTTCCCAGTCAGGGCACATGCCTGGGTTGTGGGCCAGGTCCCTGGTTGGGGGCCGTGTGAGAGGAAACCCGTATCTCACACACTGATGTTTCTCTCTCTCTTTCTCCCTCTGTTTCCCTCTCTTTAAAAGTAAACAAATAAAATCTTTATAAAAGAGAGAGAGAAAACATATACTTTTACCCATGACATTAAATGAAGTCACACAAGTTTAGCTGTTTTTTCCAGGAGTAGGTGAGCAGGAGTCTGACCCTCCCACTACCCACCCCCATCAGTCCTCTCCTTCTAGACGCCTTCAGGGAGAGGGCTGAGTGCGGAACCACACCTCTGAGGTTTGCCATCCAAGGTCAGATGCCACAGAGGTTCTGAGATGATTGAGGGGGTGGCAGAAGGAAATGTGAGAGGCCACATTTCTGGCTGATCATAAAAGTCTTACCATGCTTCCTGTGTCTTCATGTTCCTTTCAGGAAAAATGCCAGGTGGAATAAAAACTAATATCAAGTCAGCTTCAATGCATCCCTACCAGCGGTGAGTGTGGCCAGCAGCCTCCACAGCCAAGTGTTCTCTGCAGAGTTGGGCAGTGAAATTGCCTTTTGCCCAAAGCTGACCTAGATGAGCATGATAAAAAGAACATGGGCTTTCTGCAATAGACAAATCCCAGTTCCACCACTGACCAGCTGTGTGACTTTGCAAGTGGCCTAGTTTTTCTAAGCCTGTTCCTTATTTGTAGATGGTGATAATACCTACCTCATAGGGTCGTTATGAGGATTAAAATGAGAAAATGAATGTAAAACACTAAGCACAGTGTATGAAATAATCGGGATTCAATAAATGACAGTTTCTATAGCCACTTCTCCCTGTTACCCTCAGTCCTTGATCCAGAACTAGCCCTGATTTGATACTGTTTTATGCCATGGTGAGCTGATGAACACGAGGTCATGGGACTCAAAAAAGCCTGTGCTTATTTTGTGCTGCTACAAACCGTGTCAGGCTCTGTGTGCTTAGAGGCTCACTGTCTCTGCCCAGGTTCCATCCTGGCCATCCGCAAGCTGTAGGCAGTGAGGCTTCTGGGCTTGGATGAACTCTCCCTGCAGCTCTGGTGCCGTTTGGGCCAGCTGTGCTCTCCGTTCTCTCAGAAGCCAGTTTAGCTCTTACCTGGGAAGTAGTCTCAAAGTCTTCTGTTTATCATGCCCTGCACACGAGAAGGAGGATGTTGAAGGCCCAACGGGTGGGGTTGGGGCTTCCCCAAGAAGTGGCTCTACTAGGTAGGGCTGGGTAAGAAAGGGTTTTTTTTAGCATTCAGAAAAAGCCCTTTCCAGGCTCATTTTTCATACTTTGGAGGAAGAGGGGAATTTTACTGCACCCTGTCTTTCATCAGGGTTTGGTTATCCTGGTCGTATGCCCAGTTCCTAGACTCCAGCCAGGATGGCTCTCCTCCAGTCCACCGAGCCTGCGCCTCAAGTAAGAGCTGGATGGGCGCTGGGAGAGGGCCGCCTTCAGTACCTTCGCTTGCTTTCCTGAAGCTGAAGAAGAGCAGATCGAGTTTGGGTCTCCAGTCCAAGCTGCCTTTCTTAGTCCTTCCCTGTGGGCAAGGGCAGGGCTTAAGTCAGCAGAAGTGGGCCAAAAGATTTCCCTGAATAAAGTTATTTAAATTTTGATGGTCACTGAGTTGGGCTTATCTGACAGCAATTTATGGAAGAGCTGTATCAGGGACCAGAGACCATATATCAGAGACTTGCAGGGTTGCTGCAAGGCACCTCTAATTTGTTCTCCCTAAAACTTTTTATCTTTGATTAGCTTTGGTCTGAAAGTCCTAAGTTTCAAGGAGAGCCCGTTCATCCCCTCCCGCTGCCTTTTTCTCTGTTTTCTCATCACATTGCTCATACTTGGACATCTGTTCGGTGCCAGGCAGCATTCTGCCAGGCTGTGGCAGCAAAGGACTACAAAAGTGGTCCCAGATGTCACAGCCATCCTTGTTCCATAAGGACAAGAAACACACAAAGCACACTAACCATGTTACACAGCAGCACAGGGAGTGACGTCATCGGCTCTGAGGCAATGCCTGACCTTTCTCCCACTTTCTCAGCACTGCCTTACTGCTCTGTCAGCTTCCTCAGGTCTTTATCGGATCTCTTCCTACCGGTGAGGTCAAAGCTAACTATCATTGTGCCCAAGGCTCACACTGTGCTTCTCTAAAATCCCTGGCGTATTGGCAACTGCCGTCCTTTATTCTACAAAAAGAATCCTTCCAGCTGAGAGGCACCAAACCCAAGTTTCTCGGTTGTCTATGGTTAATACTGACTTCATTCCCACCCCACTGTTTGAAATGGATTCCTGTCCTCCAAGAATGGAACTATCCTGCCCCAAGAGGAACATGAAGGACTCGATCTATATCTTGTGCCCAGAAGCAAATACTCCTCATTCTGGAGGCACTCACATCTCTATGTTCTAAACTTTGAGAGTATTTGCTTACATTCCCAGGCCCTCCCCACCCCTAAATCCTCTGGAGCACACAAACCTATGTAGCATCACTACCTTGGGGCCCACAGAACTCAGTAACCGCCTCAGTGGAGAGTACGTATCTCCCACCCCTGACACACCCATTCCTTCCGAAGGGAACGTATGTTAATGGAGTTTCCTTTAAAGATGAGGATATGACCTGCTTGCTTGCTCAGATTTAGAATTTGCAGAAGATGGCTCTCTTGCCCTACTTCGGTAATATTCCTCAGTTTCTGACTGCTCTGTTTTGCCTGGGGATTGCTTTTTCCTACTCTTGGGGCTCCTAGGGAATGAGATTATCTTCCAGGTTTATATCTAGGGTGGAGAAAGAAGCAGCGGCTGTGAAATAGCAAACTCTTACCACACCACTGAGTCCATCCTGCTGAAGGTGGGGGCTTACTGAGTCAGTACAGCTCTGTCCTAAGGTTGGGGTTGGGGCATTGCTGAACCTCCTATTCATTCATTGCCCCAGTCACCCTATTTTCTTCTCCTTCTGGTGTCCATTGCATTCTTACCTAGATAGTTTACTTCAGTTAACCTTGTACTTTCTTGGGAAACAGCCAAGATAGAAATATAGGCTGTAGCTAAGTGCTCCCTCTAACTCCATAATGAATCCTGGCATTAGGACTGAGCTGGAGGAGGTGTATTGCCCACCTCCTGTCCTGCTGCTTGGGGGAAGAAGCTGAACTCTGTAGGAATGCCTCAGTGCAAGGCTGGTCCCTTTTCCCACCCCCTTCCCACCTCCCCCAGGCAGCTGGGAACAACCTCTCCCTTTGTCTAAGCTTCTTGCACAGAATAATCCTCCTATGGACAATGTATTCTCTGTACCCCGTGGACACAGGGGCTGTATGAGCTGATCCCAGCACCAGGCAGGACAGAGGCTGAATCCTTCTAAATGCCCACCCTGGGTCAACTCCTGATTGCTGTCCAGAGAAACTAGGGGATGTACATTTTCTTTCATCTGCTTCAGATTTGAGGGGATAACCTTTTGAAGTTTAGCAACAAGCCAAAAGTTGGGCCAGGGGCTTTGGTCCCTTTTCGGTTTGGTCCTGAGGGTTCACTGTGCCCAACTGAGGAGGCTTGATGTGGCTCTGGCCTGACGGCCTTGAACGCACAGGGACTAACTTTTGGAAAGCATTTGCCACCCTGTAGATGGGGCTCTCTAATTGGAACAGAAGGCAAACTCCAACCCATCTGACAGGGGCACAGCACCCCATCGCTTCAACATGTGTTCTGTCCCACCAGACAAACTTCTTCTCTCCTTCCCTTTAACTTCTCTCTCTGTTGTCCTTGGGCTCCTGTGAGTCACTGTGGCAGATCCTGGATCCCTACTGTGGTCGCTTGATGGGTTAATATGCTCTCAGCGTGTCACCTACCATTAGGATGTAGCATCTTGTGCAACTATATCACGGACAAGATCACCTGAGTGACCCCAGTGTTTCTTCCCAGCTCTCAAGTCTCTGGAAATGATTCTTTTTTTCTTCCGTGCATGAGTGGTATGTAGAATAGGACACATTTTTCTTCGATCAACCCCTGAGTCCCTCAAACCCCTACACACTGTCTTGTTTTTTTCTCATTAAACTTTGTTTTCATGGGTCTCAAAATTCTGTCATAGATATTCGATCAAGTTGTTTCCATCGAAAAGTCCCGATTTTAAAAAACTAGTAACTTAAAAACTGCCACACATGCACAAAAACCAAAGGGTCCACAAAACATCTCCTTCCCTTCTGAAGGTTTTCATGGTGCATTGTAATCATGAACCAGTCTTACTATTAAACTTAAATGGCCGACTGAGACACGCAGTTCTGAGACCATCCTTCTGCCGCTGATTATTCCTTTAGGCTTCTGAGCTTTCTGGGCAGACTTGGTGACTTTACCAGCTCCAGCTGCCTTCTCGCCCCCTGTTTTGATGACACCCACAGCCAGTGTCTCATGTCACAAACAATAACACAGCCCAAAGGAGGATAGTTAGAGAAGCCCTCAACACACACTGCCTTGCCAGGAGCCATACTGACAACGGAAGCATCACCAGATTTCAAAAACTTTGGGCCGTCTTCCAGCTTTTTCCCAGAGCGACAATCAATCTCCTTTACCTCAGCAAATCTGCAAGCAATCCGAGCTGTGAGAACCCAGCACAGGTGGATGCCCACTGATTTGGTCAGATGATTCAGGATCATCGCCTGAGCTGTGAAGCCAGCCACTGCCTGTCGGTGGGTCACCAGCCACGTTGCTGTAACAAATATCTTTGACAAACACCTTGACATTGAAGCCAACATCATCCCCCAGGAAGAGCTTTACTCAAAGCTTCATGGTGCATTTCAACAGATTTTACTTCAGTTGTTACGTTGACTAGAGCAGAGGTGACCAGCGTGCTGGGTTTGAGAACACCAGTCTCCCATCGGCCCACAGGGAAAGCACCAGTGGCACCAGATGGGTAGACATCCTGAAGGGGCAGAAGCCGGCACTTGAATGAGTTGGTGGCGGGATGCAGTCCAGAGCTTCAAGTGGCACATTCCACTAGCACTGCTGTCTTTACAGGTGACTTTCCAACCCTTGAACCCCAAGGCACATTAGCATCTGGCTCCAGCATGTTGTCATTCCAACCAGAAATTGGCACAAATTCTACTGTGTCAGGGTTGTAGCCAATTTTCTTAATGTAGGTGCTGACTTCTTTAACAATTTCCTCATATGTCCTCTGGCTGTAGGGTGGCTCAGTGGAAACCTTTTTGTTTACACCAACGACCATCTGTTTCACACCAGTGTGTCAGCCAGAAGGGCAAGCTCACGGGTCTGCCCATTCTTGGAAATCCCTTCTTCAAACTCACCAACACCAGCAGCAACAACTGGGACGACCCAGTCAGCCTGAGATGTGTCTGGAATCATGTTTTGGATAAAGTCTCTGTGTCCCGGGGCATCGAGGATGGTCACACAATACTTACTGGTCTTGAACTTCCACAGGGAGATATCAGTGGTGATACCACACTCCATGCTCAGCTTTCAGTTTATCCAAGACCCAGGCACACTTGAAGGAGTGTGCCTCCTTCTCAAATTTTTCAATGTTTTTTTGTTGAGCCCGCCACGTTTGTGGATCAGATGGCCAGCAGTAGTGGACTTGCCAGAATCTACATGTCCAGCAACTATGATGGTGATGTGAGTCTCTTCTTTTCCCATATTGGCTTTGATCTGGTGGTGTTTTTCACGACACCTGTGTGCTGGCAGCGAACCCGTTGCAAAAACCCCTACAGGCTGTTCTTAAAGTTCCCTCTCTGTTACTTGTAACTGAACATACTAACATCTCTCTAGACCACTACCCTGAATTTTTTTTCTAGCTTTCACTAGCTCTCTAGTGAAAAGTCATCCAAGAGGGGGTTAGTCATCACAGAGATACATGTATTGTGAATCACAAGCCACCTTTCCACCCTCAAGCATCCCTCTCTGCTCCCGGGCAAGATACGTTGTACAGAGACTCTTCTAATACAAGCAGTAAATTATCCTTTTTCCACGTGATGAGAACCTTGCTTACTGAATCAAACTCAAGGCCCCAGGGCTGTTTCCTACTCTCCCTCTGCCATTCCACCGCCTACCCTCTTCTTACCCAGATCTCCCTAGCTGGTGGTCATTTCAATTCTACTCTTGCCCACACTCACATGTAGTCTATCCTTTGTTCTTTTTACTAATTTCTCTGGGCTGCACCTACTCCCGAGGGTTGGTGTCCTGTCAGCGTCTCTTCCTTCTTGATGCCACCTCGCCACTCATTGACTCACAGCCATGCTCTCACCTCCCCTTTCTTTTCTCCCACACCTCCCACTCACTCTTCAGTCCCTGCATGGGCTTCTTCTTCCACCATTCCTCTGGAACTACTTTATCATTTGCAAAATGATATCATAACGGCAAACTCCAGGATTTTTTCAATCCTCATCTTATTTGAGCTCCAGAGCATTGATCTGTGCTGATCATTTTCTTTTCATTTCTTTCTTCTTGGCTCCTACTACTGTGATCACTCCTTCTCTGTGGCACTTTGGCTTCTATCCCTTTGGCTGCTTCTTGAATGTTGTCATTTTCCAGGACTCTGTCCTTAACTCTCTTTTCTTCTTATTCTACTGGCTATTTGTGACCACCACTCTCATGTACCTCTTTGGTGAGCTGAAAATGACTATCGGGCATCTCTACTCATATGACCCACAGGTACCTCAAATTCTGAATGTCCAAATCCAATCATCCTTCCCTCTACCCCTGTTTCTTTGTTAGTTTTCCTGGGTGTGACCTAAGCCAGGTCCATGGAAGCCACTCTACACTCTTCCCCATTCCTGTCCTCAGCCCCCTGCATCCAATCAGGCTCCAAATCCTAACAGTTCTGTCTTCTGAATATCCATCTGTCCTGCCCTGCAGGTTAGGCCCTGGGCCTCTCACTTGAAAATTACTCAGACTCCCTGTCTCCAGTCTTGCCTGCTCCAACTCATCTTCCACGTGGCTGCCAAACAGCTCTTTTAGACTGCAGACATAATTGTATTGCTCCCTCGATTGAAATCCTTTTGATAATCCCCTTCCCGTGTTTCTCAAATTGGAGTCCACACACCCGGCAGATCAGTAAGGCCAGTGCCAGGCACACTGGGAGTCAGGATAAAATCATCCTGGAATACACATTTCACTTAAAAGTAATTTTAAGTAAAGAGAATACAAAATTATCATTCATGTATCGTTAAGAGAAAATAGACTTCAAAAAACTCCCACTGCAGTCATGTGTTGTTTAACGACAGATGGATGTTCTGAGAAACACGTCGTCAGGTGATTCCGCCATGGTGCAAACACGCGGTGAACAAATCTAGACGGCAGAGCCCACTACCAGCCTCGGCTGCGTGGTGCACAGCCCGTAGCTCCTGGGCTGTGAACTTGGAAAACATGTTACCGTACTAAATAACTGTAGGCATTTGTAATGATGTAAGTATTTGTGATTCTAAACATAGAAAAGGCACCGTGAAAGTACAGTATAAAATATAAAAAACATTTCACCTGTATAGGGTGCTTACCATGAATGAAGCTTGCAGGACTGGGATTTGCTCTGAGTGAGTCCATGAGTGAGTGGCAAGTGAATGTGAAGGCCAAGAGCACAACTGGGCACTGCTGTAGGCTTTGTAAACACTGGCCACCAGCATTGCCACAAACACATAAGTAATGCATCGTGTTATGACATTACGATGACTACGACTTCACTAGGCGAAAGGACTTTTCCAGCTGCATTATAATGTTATGGGGCCACCATTGTACAGGTGACCTGTTGTGTGGCACAGACCACAGTCTGAAGGGCTGCAGACTAAGCCACCGGATTCCCTGGGAATATTTATATACTCCCCCCCCCTTTTTTTGCCATTACATTTACTTCCCTGGAAAACAGCTCAAATTTTCTGAAAAGGCAAATGAGATTCCCTGTGATCTAGCCTCCTGACTTCTTCTCCTGACTTATTTCCTATGAATATTGTCCCGCCGCCCCTTCTGTCCCCACGACGTACAAACTGCTTGAAGTTTCCCGAAAGTAACCGACTCTTTCCAGCCTCCATTTCTTCATGCCCACTGGTCCCTCTGTGTGGAACACTTTGCCCAATCATTCCTCAAAATTCAGCTCATGAGCCACCCTGTGAAGCTTTCCAACAACCCAGTCTGTCCTCAACTCAGGGCCACTCCCACCAGGTAAGGTCAATAATCTCCTCTTTAATGCTCCATATTTGTACCTTGTACAATCTAACTCTAGCTTGCACTGCCCTTCATTGCCCCCCAACCCAAGTACCCTAAAGTGTTTGCATCCCAGTTTTTTCACCTGAGAGTTGTATAATCTTTGGAAAGATAACATGCACCTGTGATGTTGTATTTGGGTTCAAAGCACATGCTAGTGCCAGACCGCCTACATTTGAATCCTAGCTGTGCCCGTACTAGCTGTGTGATTTGGGGCAAGTTAATTTACTTCTATGTGCCTCCGTTTTTTTATTTGTGTGGATGATAATTATAGTGGCTATTGCAGAGGTTTGCTGTGAAAGTTAAACAGATTAAGACATACAATGTGCTTAGAATAGTGCCTAACAATAGCAAAAGCTCAATAAGTATCTTCAGTGTAGTGTCTAGAACTCTGCTGTTAGTAATTATTGCTTAAATCAACGATTGACCAATATTCCTTAGGAAGTAACCTCTTCCTCCCTCTGCAGCATGTCTGTGCTCACATCTCAGGAGCTTGGCTTTGGGAAACACCCTCTGTGCCCATTTCACTCCCCACAGTGTCTCCTTAGCATCTTGCACGGAGCAGGTACTAGAACGTGTTTACGCTGACTTGCCTGATATTATTGTAAGTCGTTTTCGAATCTAGTTTTGTGAATTTTCTTTCTCCCACTTAGTTGTCACTCTTTCATTAAAGCCCAGGATTGTCTCTTAAATTGCATCATTTTGAGGCCCAATGACAAGCTCCCTCACCCAATAGGCTCTGTCATCCCTCCTACACTGTATCTCTTCCCTGCCCAAACTAGGTAGACTCCATCCCACTGTCCGCCTGCGTTCCCCCTCAACAGGGCCTTCACCACTCACAGATCTCTCTGTGCAGCTGTGATCAGTTCTCCCCTGGACTGTCCTTACTTACTCGGTCTGGGCTCAGGCCCTCATGGTGGCTGTGGGTAATTCGCTGGGTGTACCACCACCAGAGCTCCATGCCTGCCTCTCTTCCCTTCGCTCTCACCACCCACCCTTCAGGCCTTGTTTTGTTATTGCAGACCACTGTTCTCGCCACCAAACTAGAAACACTCTCAGCTGTAGCCATAAGGAAATACCTGGGGGTCAGGTGCTGTCTCACACTTCAGTGGTTCTCCTACCCTCTAACTGGGATGCCTGCCCTTCTCTTTTTCCAGCTCCAAGCCCCTTGTTCACCTACTGAGCAATTCATCCTTCCAGTTTGAGTACCATTTCCTCCCCTGTAGAATCGACCATTCTTAAATTATACCTCTCTGTACACCATACACATCTGCATTACAGTACCTAGAATGCCATTGCGGTTTATTCATTTACAAGTTTAGATCTTGACCAGAACACTTACCTACTGTGTGACCTTAGGCAAATTACTTTTCTTTCAAGAAACTCAGTTTCCACTTCTGTGAAACGGGATTATAGCACCGACTTCAAAGTCTACCTTCAACTAAACATTATTTAAAATTACATTGAACTTGAACAACAATAAGATAAAATAAATGGGAAAAATAAAATTAAATTTAACCTCAATTTTCTACAGAATAAAGTCCAAGCTTCTTAGAAGGGCATACAAGGCCCTTCAGGCACATAGTCAGCACTCAAACGCTAACTACTGTTCACTTCTTTCTCTGCTTTCCTGAGCAACCTCATTTTTATTAAATGGGATATTAGACTGTTTTGATTGTAACACATTACAATTAAACTAGCTTAACCAAAAACCAAAAAGGGGAGCCAATTGTATTTGAGTTATGCACATGCGGAGTGAAGGGCAGCTGGCTCTGGGGGCCTGGGGGCTCCGGCCTTGCCTAGGTCCTCTGAGTCTGCACTCCGTCTGCAGCAGTGCGGCGGCCAGTGTGGAAGAGCTCGGATTGTTCTGACAGCATTCTGTGCCATTAGTAGCTAGGGTTGCGGGGGAGGGGGAGAACATCACGATTAGTGAGCCCATGGAGTGGAGTCGGGCGGGAATTCCTTAAAGGAAAAGAAAACGGGGCGATGGGAAAGTGTCTGAATACAACCCAAGTTAGAGCCCCCGTGGTCCACTTGGTAACATTTCATCTCTGCACAGAGTCTTTAGGGGTTTTTCTCAAGCCCCGTCCTTCGTCCCGTACTTACGGCGATCGCTGTGTTTCGGGCTGCTGCTGAATGTGCGGTCTTACCTTGAACTCAGCACGTCCCACACTACCTCCATTTGCTCCATCCGACCTCACCCGGGTTTTCAGCTAATCGCTGCCGCCCATTCTGGGCCCTCCCTCTGCTCTCTCCCCTCTTCTTCCTTCTCACTCTGATTGCTCTGGATTGTGTCCCACCTGCGCTTCTCCCAGCGGCGTCTCAGTTGGTCTTTCTTCCTCCTTTTCCTCTTTTTTTTTTTTTAAATTTATTTATTTTCAGAGAGAGGGGAAGGGAGGCTAAACAGAGGGAGAGAAACATCAATGTGAAAGAGAGAGAACACCAGTTCACTGCGTCTCACAGACTCCAAGCCAGGGATCTGGCCTAGCAACCCAGGCATGCGCCCTGACTGGAGAACCGAACCTGCGACGCCCTGGTTTACAGGTCAGTACTCAATCCACTGAGTCACACCAGCCAGGGCTCCAATTTTCCTCTTGATAATATAGCTCACTGTCATCAGGTGTGCCCTTGTAAAGAACAATGAGGATCATATCAACCCCCTTTCTTAAAAATCTTCAGGGACACCCTCAGTACAAATGAAACTCCTCCGTCTTTCACTCAAAACACTTCATGATATGGGGCCAACCTACTTTTTCACTTTCTATCATATGTAGGCCTTTCATTCACCTTATCCGTCAGCCACACAGAATCACTTGCAGTTCCCTACACCTGTCCTGTGCTTTCCTCCACGCCTTCATCCACGCTTTTCCCTCAGCCGAGGACACCTATGTTGCTTCCACCTTACTTGCGATGTGACCTTGGGAAGATCCTTCACCCTTTCTGATTCTGTTCTTCTCCTTTGGTAAGCAGTGATAACAATACCTTACAAGACTGATCCATAAAAGCACATAGAAAGCAACTGGCCCCATGCTTATCAGAGAAAATACTGAAATGTAAGCTACATTTTCTTTTTTCCCCTTTTGGCCCTCCTCACGCATCCTCCAGATCTTGCTAACTCACTTTCTCCCATCTTGATAGCCTCCGCTGGTTTGTTCTCTGCCCAAAAGCTTCCCTTTGTCCGTCTCCAGAGCTCTTCATGAAGGTTTTATCAAAGCCCTCTTCCCTCCAACCTGAGTTTCCTTAGTTCAGTTCAGCGAGCACTCCATGATGCCCACAGTGTGTTGGCGCTGGCTACACACTCCCGTCCCTGACCTCTCCTGAGTTCAGGCAAACCCCCAATTCTGGATGATATGATAAGTGTTTGCAAACAGTCTCTCCCTTCTGCCAGCTAGATGCCTTTCCAGCTCCCGCTTCTTCAGCCAAGGTCCCAGAAGGCAGAGGATGTGTTCTAGCTGGCAAAGGCCCAGGGACACGCAGAATGATTAACTGACGAACCCTTCATCCACATCTGCGCTCCCCTGTCCTCACAGACTTAGCCCTCCCCTCCGCTACCCAGGGCAAGCACTGTGTAGAAAGTGCCCTTTGTCCTTCACATGACGGGGATGGGGAAGCTTGACGCAGCCCCTAGGAAGTTGCTTCCACGTCTACCTGCCACTCCTGTTGTCCCTCAGCCTAGACCCTCAGTTCCTTTTGTTCTCGGATGATTTCCCGGCTCCCATACTCCTCCTTCCACTGCTCCCCTCTGCACTCACTCCCCCCCACCCACTCACTCCCAAAGGTGCAGGCTCACCTTTTTCCTTTTTTTAACACATTACCATGACTGTTTCTCTGATTCCATTTTTTTCTGCTGAAAGCCTAAAATAATTATGGGAATAGAGTTGTTAGAGTTTATACAGGTGATGATTTTCAGACTAAACCCTTGGAGAAGGTACACCCATGCCTTGTGGGGAAAGAGGATGAGAAGGGCTCCGTAGAGGGCTCTGAGCGAGGAGTGAGTCAGGCAGGGCAGGTGCCACCTCACTTCCTGTTGTCTGTGTGTGGGGGCAATTTTAGCTGTTGGATCAGGTATCCTTTCTTCGCAACACTGGACCTCCATTCTTCTCAAGATTGTGATTCTCTGGCCCTGGCCGGGTAGCTCAGTTGGTTAGAGCATCAAGAACATTGTCCAGATACACCGAGGTGTCAAGTTCGGTCTCTGGTCAGGGCACATACAATGAATGCATAAATAAGTGGAACAAACAGATTGAAGTTTCTCTTTCTCTTTCCCCCTTCCTGTCTTTCTCCCTAAAATCAATGAAAAAGACGGTGAGTTTTTGGACTCCTTCAGTTTCTCCAGTTTATCAGCCTGCCCCTCGGGTAGAACCCTTCACTGATTCCTCTGACTTCCAAGGCCTTCCGCCCAGCTTCCCGGCAGACGGCTCCTTTTCCTCCCAATCCACTGACAAGCTTACTCTTCATTTCCACACATTTCGGTCTGCGGGTGTATGCTGGAGCCCACTCTTTCCTCCCGTACAGCACATAAACATACTCGAGTCCCTTCCCATTAAAACAACCATTAGCCTCAATACGGAGGTGAGAGCCAGGCGCTGATACGTTAAAAGCTCCCCAAGGTGATTCTACTGTTCAGCCAGAGCTGAAGAAGATAAATAATAAAATGCAAACCTCGGCACAGAGCGGCTCCTCATAAACTGACTCCTGCCCAGGTTTCCTGTCCTTACCCGTATGACCTCTGCACTGGAGCCACAGCAGACTCCCCAGAGCTCCCCAAACCTGCCACCTCTCTAGCTTCTATGCCTTCACACACTTGCCTACCTCTGCCTGGAGTGTCTCCCCCTGCCTTCTTTAAAGGGTCCTTTAATGCTCAGCTTACATGCCATTTCTGTGACGTCTTTAAGAGCTAACCCCCACCTTGGGGTACAGTGTCCCCCATCCCCATGCTTTTGTAACCCACTGGATGTATCTCTGTAGGAATACTTGACACGGGCTACTCTAATTGTTCATTAAGTGTCTGTCTTCCCCACGAGACTGTTTTACAGGAACCCCACAACCATGGGGATGCCATTTAGTGGGACTTGGGGCTAAGTGGTCTGTCTCAGATATTTGAGGGTGCTTTCTCCAAGGACTAGGATAAGAACTGAAACAAGTGAGCCTTTGGGCATGTTCATTCATGGAATCAATCAGTACTTATTGAGAGCTTGCCATGGTCTTTTGCCTACGTGGTCCAGGTGCATACAGAGGTAGCTGAAGTTCCCTATCACTATAATCGGCCTCTAGGACAGTTTCATTGTCCATGTTGGTCTGCTCTGTTCTTCTCTAGTCCATCTCTAGGTGGGCACTGAATCCAAGATCTCTCAATAGCAGTCTCAGAATAGCATTTTGTACACAGTAAGCATTTAGGAAATACTTGTTAAATGAATGCTCATGCATCTACATAGAAGTGCATGCAAGCTGCTAGACATAAAGATTTCATTTCACTAAAACCTAGTCCTCACCCCCAAGAATTCAGTCCAATTGCTGAATCTGTGGAAGAGGGAAAGCTGGATAGACAACTAAGTGTGTGTGTGTGTGTGTGTGTTTTCCAAAGGGCTCAGGGAAATCTCCACAGTGTCTGCCTCTTCATTCCCAGACCTGCTTAGATCGGGCTGTATCTCTCACTGGTCTCCCTCCAATGCCGGCTTCACACTGGCCACCAGACTGCTGGGACTCGGCTAGATGGTAAACCCCAGGCAGAGACAGCTCCGCCGCCTTCATTGCTATGTCACCAGCCCTTAGTGCAGCCTTGCACTTGTAGGTGGTCAATAAATATTTGATGAGTATTTGATAATACAAGCCTGATTACAGCCTCCTCAAAAATCTTCACTGCTCATCCTCTGCTTCCAGGATGAAATCAAACTGTCCCATCTGACCTTCAAGCTACGTTCAACCACCGCCTCGCTCCCCTTGTTCCCTTTTTCCTACCTGGAAGGCCAGTGCGGCCAGCGATTCACTCCCTGTCCCTGCCCCGGGCCGCGTGTGTGCGCGTGTGTTTTTAATAAAGAGTAAATTAATTACTTTATTACAGGTTAGTGCTTTCTTAAAATAGATATCATAGAATATCAAACAGTGAAAAACAAAGCACACATGTGCAGAGAATGTAACAAGGATTCATCCGGTGGGCTCATACTCAGCCCTTCGGACCACACCACCTCCCACCGGGCACGGAGGGAACGCGGCGCGCCCTGCGGAGCAGCTGTGCCCCGGGCACTTGTATTTTCCCACCTCCACGCCAGGGTGTCCTCTCAGCTCCTCCTGATGCGGGGGCCCATCCAGATACATAGGCTGGTAGGGGGGCTTCCGTGCTCAACTGCCCTCTCCACCAGAGGCCCCCCTGCTGCTCTGGCCCATCTCTCGGATCTCGCCCTCTCTGCAGGGAACTCTTTGAGGGAAGGGCTGAGCCCTGGAACTTTTCCCGGGGTCCTAAGCTGGGTGGGCCTGCCACACACAGAAGGTGTGTTGGTCGTGTTGGCGGATTAATGGCCAGAAGGCCCAGAATGAGGCTTTTCAAGAGCTGAATGTCGGGAAGAAATAGGCAACTACTCTGGCAGCCCTGGCCAGGCCGCCGCGACCTGACAGCGGCGGGCAGCGCTGCCGAGGGAAGGGGTGGGGAGTCACAGCTGGGCGTGCTTCCTGCCCCGGAATCGGGCGTCCCTCCCTAGCTCCCGCCCTGCGGGCCCATCCCAGTTGAGGCTGGACGGCCCCTCCTGCCTCAGCCGGAGGCCCAATCAGCAGGCGCCCCCCACCCGGCCCGCCCTCTCCCCCTCTGGTGACAGAAAGTCGGCCCAGCAGATGAGGAAGTGGCAGGCAGGCTGGCCCTGGGGACTATTCTCTGGCCCTGCTCCCTTCGAGCCCTCCACTGCTGCCTGCCTGGCCCCCCACTGGTGAGTCTGGACCTCCCCTAGGCAGCCGCTCCACGTGCCCAGGGCCCCTGCCGGGCTGGCCCGGCCCAGCCCTGCCCAGCTCTGCCCTGCCCAGGCTGTGGGCGAGGCTGCTGCTGGGGAGAGTGGGTGGGAGGTCCCAGCTCTCTGGGGCTGAGCCTCTTCTGCAACCTCCCTCCGGCCGGTGCACCCCATTTACTCAAACCTAGGTTTTCCTCCACCACCTCCTGGTCTTACCCTTGTCCCCTCTTGTCCCCTCCTTTTTCTTCCCTCCTCCCTTCTCCTACCCCTTCCTCCGCCTGCCTGTTTTTTCCTTCCATCCATCTTAAAGGAAGGAAGAAATGGACTGAGTTCCCCCTACCAGGGACACACCCAGATTCTTCTCAGGCTGGGAGAGAGGTCCTTCCCAGCAGCCTTGAGCCGCTCCTGACCTCCAGGGTGCGTGCGTGTGTGCCTGTGTGGTGGTTGAGAGAGATAACAAGCTGGCAAACTCACATGGGTCAGGGAGGAACTGTGCGCAGCACAGAGCACATGCTATGCCTTTTCGGGCAGGCCCTACCACCGACTAGGCAGCCAACACAAGTATTATTGTGAATGAATGAATGAATGAATGAATGATGGCTGTCATCTGTGAAAAGACATCTGTATGCTCCACCTAGGGCAGGTGTGTGCCTGCGTGTGGTGTGAGTGATATTCTGTTCATTCCCTGCTAAGGGGGATGTATGAGTTTGTGTGTGTGACCACACTTATCTGTGACTCACTTATGTATGGGCATGAGCATTTGCACATGGTAATGCAGGACTTACGAGGGAGGATGTGTGAGCATCTCAGGTATGTTCTAGTGTGGATGTAGTTGGAGGAGGTGTGAGTGGGTCCGAGTGTTAGAGTCCACGGGCTTCTTTGGGTGGTGTGTCAGAGGAGGGCGGTTGCTGCCAGCAGGAGGTGTGTGGGCTCTGTGTGTGCTAACCATTGGTGAGTTCGTCATGGGTGGGTGGGGGAGAGCTGTGTGAGAGGCAGGTCCGTGTGAGCGGGTGTGAGTATGGGCAGACTTGGGCCTCATTGTGGTGTGGCGGTTGGGGTTGACATGGAGGTCGAGGGAGCATCTGTGAGATGCATGCCCAGTGAGTGTGTGAGGGGTGCATATCGAGCCTCAGTGGATGTGTCAGAAGGTGTGTTCTTCACTCCGAACCTGCACAGGTTGTTCTCTGGCTGGGAGGAACCTGGCCGACTGGAGTGCTAGCTCTCAGAGCATCATCTTCCCGGGCTGTCTGGGGACTGCCTTGCCCCTCTGGGACTGCCCCGGAGCTCCAGGCTCCCCTGGGTCTGGCTTTGGTGTCCCAGCGAGCCCTCCCTCCACATTCCTTCCGGCTCTGAGGGGGAGAGGACTTAGCTCATTAGTCCCCTCCCTGAGGGAGGGGAAGATTCCTGAGACCTCCCCCACTCCCCCACCTCCTCACATGCCACTGGCATCCCTGCCCCTCCCTGGGAGAGCAGGGTGATTGTACCCATTCTGAAGTAGGACAAACTGAGAATTTGTGGCTAGTTTAGAAGATACTGGGTGTGCATTTTTGGCAGTTCTCTTTGGGCCAAGGTTTGGGTTGGGGCCGGAGCTCTGGCAGGTTTGTGGTTCAAAATCTAGAACCTTAGCCTATCTGGCTGGTCTGGGGTGGGTGGGTGGGTGGTGAGTCCCAGCTTTACTTGGCTTTCTCAATCCTCGTGGGTCCTGCTCCTCCAGGCACTGACCTGTGGCCTAGACCCACCCTCCACCCCATGTGCAGTGCAGCGGGGTGGGCGGAGGGCGGGGCTGCTGCCAGATCTAGTCAGACAGGTGGAGCTGCCAGGGCAGGAGTCTCAAAGAGCCAGGCTCCCAGAGAGGAAGGGCAAGAGGAGAGCACCGGAGAGGAGCCGAGAGGCTGGAGGTGAGAGCCCAGGAGGGCAGAGGAGAGCCCTAGGGAGCAGTGTCCCCACAGGGGAGCGGAGGAAGGGGCAGAAGGGACTGGGAGGTGAGCATCCAGAATGGACGAAAGGGACAGGGTGGGCAGGAGGGGCTGGGAAGTGAGAGTCCTCCAGGGGTTAGGAGGGACCCTGGGGACAGGCGAGTCCTGGAAAGGACAGGAGGGACAGGGAGTGAGAGTCCTGAGGGACAGTCCCAGAAGATGAGCTTCACGAAATGGGCCAGAAGAGGTTGAAGGGGAGGATCCCTGGAGAGAAGAGAGGCCCAGAGCCGGAGAGGTGAGAGGCTTTGGTGAGGAAGGGAGAGGCAGTTCATTCTGGAGATGAATTCCTGTTGGTGAGATGTAAGACTTTGTAGAAAGAGATCAAAATTGAGAGTTTTCTTGTGGAGGAGGTTGGGAGGGGAGATCACGGAGTAAAAATCTCCAAAGAGCAGAGAGTGAAGAGGAGAGGAAGGTATGGAGAGGAAGGGTGGATCAACCCTTCCCGGGCAGGCAGGATGTGTGGGAAGCAGATGCCCCTGACAAACTGCCTCCTCTTACTCTGAGTCCCCAGCAATTCCTTCCTCTCACTGTTATGTCCTTTTTGCAATGAGGCATTGGGAGTTGTTTCGTCTGATCTGTGTCCTCTCTGTGGGTCAGGGCTGGGATGGGGAGACACGGTCAGCCCTGGCTGACACCCCCCCTTCCATACATCCCCAGAGTCATTAGACAGGATGGAGGCGGTTGTGAACTTGTACCAGGATATGATGAAGCTTGCAGGTAAGATGCTGTCCACCTGCCCTTCCTCCCTCCTGCCCTGAGGTCCCTGTATCTAGGGCTTTGTCCTAATGGAAAGTTTCTCCTAATGGACCTAAGGGTCAAACCCCTTTGACCCTTTGTGATCTGATCCCATATCTGTACACTTGGTGGGGACCCTTTGAACCTTGTGGCACTTCCTGACTCCTTTGTCCCATCCTGGTTCCTTTAATTCTTATTCACAGATCCCCGGATTCAGGACTACCCTTTGATGGGGTCCCCCTTGCTAATGACCTCCATTCTCCTGACTTATGTGTTCTTCGTTCTCTCACTTGGGCCTCGAATCATGGCCAACCGGAAGCCCTTCCAGCTGCGTGGCTTCATGGTTATCTACAACTTCTCACTGGTGGCACTCTCCCTCTACATTGTATATGAGGTGGGCCCCTGGCATGCCTAGGTTTTAATTCCTGCAGACAGGATAAGGGGCGGGCCTTAGAACCGGAGCACAGAATCTCCTGTCCAGAGAGGCTCAGATCCATTTCTTCAACTAGAAAACGGGAGGGACTGGGGAGGGAATTCCGATGGTCTAATCCACACCCCATCCTAGTTCCTGATGTCTGGCTGGCTGAAAAGCTACACCTGGCGCTGTGACCCTGTGGACTATTCCAACAGCCCGGAGGCGCTGAGAGTAAGTAGGAGTGGGGGCCAGGTCATAAGCAACCTGGGGACAGGAGCAATTTGGGTGTGACCTATGCTCATGGGCCAGTTCAGGGAGGCTCTAGTAGGGTAAGGGTTCTGAGACAGTCCTGACTTCTTGCAGATGGTTCGAGTGGCCTGGCTCTTCCTCTTCTCCAAGTTCATTGAGCTGATGGACACGGTGAGAATAAATGAAATGTGAAAACTTGGGGTTGGGGGAAGGAGAGGCCCTCACTCTGAAACTCCTTTCCCTACTCTTCTCTCAGGTGATCTTTATTCTCCGGAAAAAAGATGGACAGGTGACCTTCCTACATGTCTTCCACCACTCAGTGCTTCCCTGGAGCTGGTGGTGGGGAATAAATATTGCTCCAGGTGAGTGGTGCAGGCCCCTTTGGGAAGAGAGGTGGGCACAGAGCACCAGGAACCTCTCCCTCCTGACCCTGTTCACTGTCCATTTGCAGGAGGAATGGGCTCTTTCCATGCCATGGTAAACTCCTCTGTGCATGTCATCATGTACCTGTACTATGGCTTGTCTGCCCTTGGCCCTGTGGCCCAGCCCTACCTTTGGTGGAAAAAGCACATGACAGCCATCCAGCTGGTAAGGGGCCTGCACCTGGCCCATAACCATCCACCCAGCATTCCTAGTCTGGATCCTTCCTTTATCCATCCTCTCACCTTTGACCCTATCCCCCACTCAAAGTTCGTCTCTTTCTCTACTCCTTTTCCCTCCAGTCCTTTCAGTATTCCCTCTGACCCTTGCCTTTTTCTCTCTCCTAGGTCCAGTTTGTCCTGGTCTCACTGCACATCTCCCAGTACTACTTCATGTCCAGCTGTAACTACCAATACCCAGTCATTATTCACCTCATCTGGATGTACGGCACCATCTTCTTTGTGCTATTCTCCAATTTCTGGTATCAATCTTACACCAAAGGCAAGCGGCTACCCCGTGCAGTTCAGCAAAATGGAGCTCCAGGTACTGCCAAAGTCAAGGCCAACTGAGAAACACGCTCTGGCAAGGTGCCCACCTAAGTGCCTCAGGACTGCAGGACTGCACCTTGGGCAGCTCCATCATTGTCCTTCTCACCTACACCTGTGACCAGAGCTTATGTGGTCAGGACTGAGCAGGGGACAAAGCCTTCCCCTCACCACAGCTGGTACACAGGGACCACAGCTTCTGTTCCTCACCCACTTCTCCCAGCCAGCCCCAGAGACGTGGCCTGATTGCCCTCTGCCACTCCAGAGCTGGGCACTGAAAGGGCTGGACGCTTACTTCCCCCTCCCGGCCTTAAACTTGGGAGAGGAACACTCAGGGCTGGCCCCCACCAGGGTCTCGTGGCCTTTTTCCTCACACTGAAGACGTCAGCAATAATCTGTCACTGTGGACCCAGGCTCCCTCCTCTTGCTCCCCACAGGTCAAATGGGTGGGAAGCCTGGGAATACAGCCTGTGGAGGCTGCACATTCACTTATGTCTTCATTAAAAGTGACAGAGGAAACCACCAAGGCTGTGTGTATGTGTGTAAATGAAGAAGGTGGGGTACCAAGCCTACTAGCCCTGTCCACAAACAGGAAGGACGGTCAAGGCTCCCACAGGATGGACGTTTGTAGCACTCAAACATAGGAGAGGGGAAGCCAGTGGGGCGGTGGTCATGCAAGGTGAAGAGAGGGATACATGACTTTATTAGAAAAATTTAAAAAAACAACAACAAAGAACTAAAGTGATGAGTTGGTCCTCAGCGGATGCCTTGATGGATGAGGCTGCTTTTGGCTGCACCAGCCTTCTCCCGCTCCCGCCGACGTGCAGGGTCCAACTCAAAGCAGCGCCACAGCCGTAGGGTCTCATCTGCTGCTGCTGATGCCACTGTGGCTCCATCGGGACTCATGGTCAGACTTAGGACCCGGGCTGTGTGACCTGAGCACGAAGAGGGAAAAAGTGAGAGCTGCACATGAATGTAGCCATACTACAGCTCTCCAATTCTGAGGGCAACCTACTTTTTAAATAACAGCTTTGTTGACATTATTAATCATTTACATACCATAAAACTTATTCTTTTACAGTGTATAATTCATTGGTTTTCAGTATAGTCACCAAGTTGTGCAATTATCACAACTATAATTCCAGAACATTTTCATCACTCCATAAAGAAAGTCACTCATTACCCTTTTCCTCCAGCCCCTGGCAACCATTAATTGGTTTTATTTTTCTGCACTGCCTCTTCTGAACATTTCATATATATGAGCATACAATATGTAGTCTTTTGTGTCTGGCTTGTTGTTCAGCACCTACCTTTGAGCTCAGCCACCTTGGCCATGGTTGGGTACTTCCAAATGACCAGCTGGTTCTGGGCAAAGCCATGGCCCGAGATGAGTTCTTTGTAGTGAGAAGACCAGAGGATGGAGCACACCTGTGGAGAGGGGAGTGGTGTAGGCATGACACAGAGTCAACGCTACTTGAATCAGAACTAAGTCCATTCCAGTGTTAGGCACCCTGCCATCTGCTGTCAATTGCTAGTAAAAGCCTTTTGAGAGTTATAATCATTATCCATCTTACAGATGAGGAATCAAGCAGAAGAGAGTTCAGTAAGTTGCCTAAGATCTCATGCAAGTTAGGTCAGTAGGTGACAGAGCCAGGATCTGAACTCTGGCTTATAATAAAGGTGGTGGGGGAGCAACAGGGGAAAGGAAGAAGCTGCAGTTGCTGCAGGGAGACTCACCAGGCAAGGGCCTCAGATTCTAACGGATTTGGGTTATGTGCTGTAGGTGAGGGGGAGCCACTGCAGGGTTTAAGGAGGACAGTAGTGTACCACCCAGCCGGCAGTACAGAGGAAGACTGGAGGGGCTGAGAAGGCTGAGGGACCAGTGCACTGGACCTCTGCTGGCAAGAAGGATGCGACTGAGGGAAGGGAATACACATACATAATATTCTGAGGGGAAACTGGAATATTGGTGACTAGGTGAGGAGGATAAAAGATTTTAGAAGGTTTTTCAAATTTCTGAGTAGTTTCTGTCCAAAAAGAATATAAAAGGAGGAGGTGGAATACATTTTAGGGAAGCAAAGGGAAGTAACAAATTTAATTTGGGACATATTAGGGCGGTGTCACCTATAGAACGTGGAATGGGAGATGAACCAGGGTATTAAAAATGCAGGTCTGGAGCTCCTGAGTGAGAGGTGACTCAGGAGTTTGGAAATCATCAGGGTATAGACTTGGAGAAGCCATCGGAGGGGAGACGGTTGCCCAGGAAGACTGTAAAGAGGAAGAACTTATCTGGGAGAGGCTAGAGTAGGTAAAAGACTACCTGGGAGTGGGCATCCACAGCATTCAGACAAGCTCCAGAGCAGACGTTCCAGATGCGAATGTGTCGATCACTGGTGCCCCCTCCAGTTGCCAAAATACTGGACTGCCAGGGACACCAAGCTACAGCCTAGATGGGATAAAGGTGGGGTCAGCAGTTTACTAGACAGGGAACTATAAGGGTGCCAGATTAACCCAATCCAATCCCAGCATCCCATCTCCCTGAAATATTCCCCAGGTCCTGGGTAAGGGTCTGTGGAGGTCTGAGCTTGACCCCATTCTCACCTTGACAGCCCCTTGATGCTGTGTAAATGTCTGCAGGGGAACCCAGCCCCCCTCTCCAGGAGCACTAGGCCACACATTGACCAAGTTATCGTTGCCACCACTGGCCAAATGTCGTCCATCTGGGGCCCAGCGCAGCCCACACACTTCCTGGCTGTGGCCACTCAGTGTGGCCACATGGTGTTCTGCTACCCGAACATCATGGTGGTGGATGTGGCCAGAGCGTGAGCCACTGTAGGAAAGAAGAAGGGAATCAGATTCTGTGGCAGTGCCAAATGCCACCAGAGCTGCTTCACTTCAGAAGTGTAGTCTGGGAAGACAGAGCAAAAATCATTGCCTGTTTTTGCAACTGACTAGCAAAACCCACTGACCTGGACAGGATATAGCTATTCCAACTTAGGGAGCCCACTCGGGCGGAATGACTGGTCATGTTCCGAAGCCGCTTTTGCTGTTGCACATCCCACAGCTAGAGAGAAAACCACTATGATCAGAGATTGGGTCTTAGCGTTAACATTCTCTCGCTAGGCAAAAGCTCCCAGGGTCTGGGGAACGAAAGGGCTGCAGCACAGGGCCTAGCCTCACCTGCACCTCAGCATTGCTGGTGCCCACAGCCAGGTAGTTGCCCTCTTTGATCCAGGACACAGAAGACACATAGTCCCCAGACTGCTCCATCTGTAGCAGCTGCAGGATGTCACCTGAGCTGGCACTCCACAAATATACACTGTTGTCCAACGCCACAGCCAGCACATTCCCAGAGCTCCAGTCCACCAGGTTCAGGTCTGCCAGAGGAGTGAAGGGGAGAACATAAGCTTCCTTGTCTGTCTGGTCCCCAGAGCCCCTTTTTGCACTCACCCGGCAAGGAACAGGCTGCACTTACAATAGTCGTTACGGATTTCAGGGGCATCCAAGATCCGGTCTGGTAGGGAAGGAATGTACCGGCAGGTCTTCCTGCTGGAGCCAGGCGTGGCCTTCTGGCTATACAGTACTTTCAGTCTATTCTGGTAACCTGTGGCAATGGAGTAAGTCTAGACACTGGGAGAACTGACACCTCCGCTGCCCCTAGCCTGGAAGGCCAGACAAGCACTTCCCTCCCCTCAGTCTTAGGTGTGAAAAGTAGACAGGCATCTCCCCTCAGCCCCGGGGGATGGGCTGAAAGCTCCCTCTAAAAACCATGGATTTCAGGTCTTACCCTCTGGAACTTTTTGCGGTTTTCCACTGAGCCGAAGGATCTTGGCTTCCTCCACATCAAAACCGTTCAGGTTCAAAGCCCAGGCTTTCTGATGTTCCTGACACATACGGTGGTGGTGAGACAGGATGCCATAATGCAAAGTACACAGATAGGTCCTCTAAGACACATACCTTCTTGGTGGGCGTCTGGCTGTTTTCCGCCTGGTTCTCCTTGCTCAGGAGGAAGCTGGCAACCTCCATCTGGGAAGCACTGCGATGGGGGATATAGCGGTCACCACCAGGTTTGCTGGGAGTGGTCTGAACTTTGGAGCTGGATTTGCCTAGGGCGGGAAAAGGGAAGCCAAACAGTCTCACCAGGTTTCCGAAAAGGGAAACGTAGGTTACTCTTTTTTCCCTCCGCGCGTCCCACCGCACCCCACTCACCAGGAGTTCGGCCGGGGGTCCTGCCGGCACTATGGGATCGATTGGCGGCCCGCATGGGTGAGGGGGCCGGCCCCGCGGTTTCCTTAGCTTTGCGCTGCCAGCGCGCAGGGGGTGCATTGGGGATGGGTGTGTCGAGCTGCAGCAGCGAGTGCAGGTCACTATCGAACACGAACTGCGCCATTGCGGCGAAGCGTCTGGAGGGGGAGGGGTCCTTGGAGTGGGTGCGGGCGAGCCCTGGAGAAAGACAGGCGACCGTAGTCTGGGAAGGCCGGCCACACGGCCAAGATCACCACGGCCGCAGCCCCACTTTAGCTGGGCTAAGCCGCCTCTCACCGTCAGGTCGGAGACGATTAAGGTACCGGACCGACTTCAGAAGTGTGGGACTACGCTTCTTAAAGTCTCCGCTCCGAGCACTCATTGGCTCCTTCAAAACCCAACCGTCGCAACCGTCACCTTCTCCCATTGGCCTCTATGGCACTGGGGGCGGGCCTTCCGGGGCAAGTCAGATCTCACGAGAGTCCCGCCGTGGAGTGTGATTTGAAGGGTGAGAGACAAACTAAAGGTAGGTCCCTGGGAACTTGTCTGAAAGCCAGATGGGAGGAGCCGGGAGCGTCTGGAGGCGGGGCTTGCGCTGTCTCCGCCTTCCCGGTTCGCTTCCATTCATTCTTCAGATTCCTCTCACCCGCCCTTCACATTTAAACTGCAATTGGATTGTATTCTATTTATGCAACCGAAGTGCAGAACTCCATGGAGCGACCTAAAGCATTTGAGCCCTTTAGAGAAGGGAAAGGCAGCGGGCGGCCTCTCGGCCGCCGGACAAGGGTAGGACGGGGGAAATACTTGAGAAATTTAGGAAGCCAGAACTAGTTAGGGTGCATCTTCTGTTTGTTTGGTGCCTGTAGGAACACTGCTAGGAAAGAAAGTAGTACATGTGTTTGTTTAAAAAAATTGTTCTGTTTGTTGTTTTACAAGCAAGGAAAATGAGTCTGAAATAGGGGTGAATTCCTTATATTCAAGAAAAAGGATCGGGATACAGACCTACCAATCTGGAAGATAAGTCTGGACTGCCCTGAGGGAGACAGTGCGGCTCACCCTTTTGGGGTTCCGAGGTGTCAGGAACTTTAGAGATCCACTAGTTTGATCTGCGGGGGGTGCACCCTCCGCCTCTTGGCAACATACCCATATTTTACAGGTAAAGAATTGGAGGCCCAGAAAAGAGATTTGCCCAAGATCACACGAATTGGTGGGAATCCAGGTCTGAAACCCATTCAACCCCAGTGCTCTAAAAATGACTTGAATGAACTGTATGAAGCAGCAATAAAAATAATAATGATGATGGGTACCATTTATTGGTCACCTGCTAACTACTGTGTATAAACAGTTTACATACATAATTGAGTTTAATCCTTAGCACCATAAGGCAGGTACTCTATTATTCCCTTTTCTAGAGAAAGAAACTGGCTCAGAAAAAGGTTAGAAACTTGTCCAAAGGCAAACAGCCAATAATAGTAGTGGAGTGAACTCTGATGACTCAGAGAAAAATCTGGATCTCTTAGGCCAAATTTCACGTTATTATCTTTGATTTTGAAGCATTTATGTTCTCTGTTTTCATTTACCTCAGAAAACAAGGAGTTGGATGCCCCGGGTTTGTAAATGGGGAGTGCCATTTACTTAGAAAATATAGTCTAGAGTCAGGCTAGTCCCAGCCTTAAATGTTAAGCTAAGGAGTTTGGACTTGATCTGCTAGGCATTGTGGAATTAGTGCAAGTTTCTGTGTAGGCATGGGCTGAACCAAACGCATCTGAGGGCAGGACATGGCTAGCAGTTTTTAGCTTCTGGAGTAAGGTTAAGTGCAGAGAAAAAGGAGGATAGAGTATATAAGCATACAACAGCAGGGAATTCATATATTTTAAAATAAAGGAATTAAAGAAGCCAGATTATATTGACATGGACCTTGAAGTGGGAGGAATTCTGATATGATGCAAAATAGTTAAGTAGAGTGATGTTAGATTTGGCTATTGAGAAATCAAGCAATCATCAGTGACCTTGGAGAGAGTACAATCAGGAGAGTGGATGCTAGGGTTCCATTTGGAAGGTTCGTAGAAAGAAGGGTAGGGAGAATGTGGAGGCAGTAAGCACAGGCTACTTGTACGAGAAATCTGACAGTGACCAAGGGGCAGCACATGAGAGCTTGAGGGAATACTAGCATCAAGAGGCCTATGTCTATTTGAAGGTGGAGGCAAAAGTCAGGGGAGGTGAAAGAGGACAGAACAAGGGAACCAGGAAGAAATGGGATAGAAACAGGGAGCTTTACCAGTCTAGGAAAGAAAGATCACTTCCTCTTGGGCAGAGGGAAGGAGAACAAGGTGTTTGAGATGGATAGTTAGAGGCTGAGCAGCTGGTTAGATGGGGGAACTCCCACCTGAAGGACTTTAATCTAGGGAAGCAAAGGGCATAGAAGGATAAAATACAGGTGATATTCAGGGGGTGGCAAAACTCAGTTGGGAAAATAATGAAAGAGTGAGATATCAGTAAACACTGAGCAGTCACTATGTGCTTGGCGTTGTGTTAACACTTTTAATCCTCACATTGGAAGAAATCGTGGAATAGAAACAAATCATGGCATAGAAAGAAATCAGGTTCTGAAACACCAACGATTTAGAAGTGAGGAGTGAGATTAATAGAAAGATCAATCTGGAGGCAACATACAGGTTGAGAGTGGAGAGATACTAAGAGAGGCCAGAGGAGAGATATTAACCAGAAGGCTGTATAGATCAGTGGAGATAGAGAAGAGGATATAGAATTTAGGAATTAAAAGTGATCAGGACATGATGGCCGAGTGGGGGTAAAGGTGAGAGGTTCAGCAATTTGGGCTCAATCCCTAGAAGTAAAGTTGGAGCCTTGAACATGTCTAGGGGAAGGAATGATGGAAAATAAGTATACTGGATGTCATCCATTCAGCCCATCCAGACCCACTCTTCATCCTTCTCCCCCTGCCCTGTGCCCACGAGGCCAATTCATAGCCCATATCAATGGATTCCCTTGGGCTCTGGTTTCTGTTTGAGTTCCACCAATGGGAGGATATTATGGACTGAATTGTGACCTACCCCCCAAATTCATGTTGAATTCCTAAGCCCCAGTACTTCAGAGTGGGACCTTATTTGGAAACAGGGACATTGCAGATGTAATTAGTGAGGATGAGGTAATTTGGGTGGGCCCTAACCCAGTATGTCTGGTTTCCTTGTAAAATGGGGAAATTTAGGCACAGACACACACAGGGAGCATGCCATGGGAAGATGAAGGCAGAGATAAGGGTGATGTTTCTACCAAGCCAAGGTCCACCAGTGATTGCCAGGAAACCACCAGGAGCTAGGAGAGAGGCACGGAACAGATTCTCACGGCACTCAGAAGGAACAACCCTGCTGACACCTTGGATTCCTAGCCTCCAGGACTTTGAGACAATACGTTTGTGTTGTTTGAGCCACCCGGTTTGTGGTACTTTGTTACACCAGCCCTAGCAAGCCAAGACAGAGATCAGAGGATGGGAGAAGAGTGAACTTGAGCTATTTATTCCCCTGGCTCCCTCCCTGCCATGTCCCCACAGGCTGACAGTATCTCTCTATCTAAGGCCACAGCTGCTGCCAGGTGGCCCTCTCTCACAGCCACTCTCCCCAGATCTAATAGGCACTCTCTCCCCTTATCCTTTGATGCCGAGGGATGGAACCAGCTCCCAGCTGTTGTTAGCCCTGGGGCACTGTGGTATTCCTTGATGGTTTTCTTAAGTCTTGCCTCATTTTTATAAACATTCCCTTTATTAAACTCTCATCAGTATACCCAGTTTGGTGTGCCATTTATTTCTGCCAAGACCCTGACTGATACAGTGGGTATGTTGGGAGCCAGAAAAAAAAAACACCCCCAAACAAAAACATATTTGAGAATTTAAAAGGGTCTGGGGAATGCGCAGTCAGAATAGCCTAAGTACATTTACTGCTGAGTATAAGTAAATGGCTTAGAGGATGAGGGAAGTTGGCATAGGATTAAGGTAGTGGTGTCCAGAATGATTTCATTCATTTAGAAAACATTTATTGAAGGCTTACTGGCACTCACTAAGTGCTACTTTAGGTGCTGGTGGGGTGGGGGGGAAACAAGTCAGTCAAAGCCCTCGCCCTCAGTGAGCTCACAATCTAATAGTGGGAGACAGACAGGTAAACTGTTATTTACATAAAGCACCACAGGTGCTGTTGCAGAAGCCTGGGCTGGAGACTAGAACTGTGGAATGGACAGCACAGAGTAAAAGCAATGAGGAGGGATAGGATTGGGGACTGTTAAGAGTGGACTCTTGAGGGACTGCAATAATTAAGGAGTGGAAAAGACACCAGGATAAGAGAACAGTAAAGAATAAGTATGACCATTCGGATATACTAAACACCGTGTCCTAGGTGCTCTGGTTTACCTAGATTACCTCACTTAACCCTCTTCACAACTCTCTATAGGGTTCTGTTACCCCTGTTGTATAGATGAGAAATTATAGCTCAAAAATTTTATTTACCTGAAGCTAGTAAGCGGGATGACAGAAATGGAACTTTGTGCTGATTACAGAGTTTACGCTCTTAACCACTGGAGGGGCAAAGCCAGGAGAGACCGTGATGCTACGGAAACCAAGGCAGGAGAAAATTTAAAGGAGAAACAAGTAGTCACCATAACAAACGCCACAGAGAGATCAAATAAATGAAGGGTTAACAAGAGTCTATTGGATCTTGCAATTAGAAAGGTTGAAGTGAACTTTGCCTCAGCAGTTTCATTAGCAAAGTGGTAGGAGAACTAATTAAAGGAGTCCAAAGAACAAATGAGAAGTGGGGAAGTGAAGACTTCTTTTCAGGGAGTATGGCATTAAAGATGAGAGAGAAAGAAGGTGGAAGTTAGAATGTAGTCAAACAAATGAGCCTCGCCCGAGGAAAGAGGGTCCTGGGTCAGTGCTGCCAGATCAGTGTTGTGAAGCCCAGCTCTGAGGCTCAACAAGGGGATTGGAAGTGAGGTCTGAGATGTATATGGTGTCGGGGTGGGCGAGGTGGGTTGAGAGGGTGGGAAGAAAGGTCTAGAGGGTTTGGATCTGTCCAGGGTACTGGGAGTGAGGGGCCTGCCAACAGGTCAGTGGTAAGTAGGAATGGTTAGCAATGTGAGTGGTGCAGTAGGACCCTGACTCAGCCATGGGTGGGCACACAGACAGGGGCATGGTCCCCGGGCAAGAGGGCTGCAATCCACGGTAGTCCACCTGGGCCTGGGAAGAACACAGGGGCAAGGGAGTCTTCTCTGAAGACTTAGGTAGAATTTCAAGGAGGCTGGGTTCCACTTCCTCGCAGGCATCTGAGACTGCAGCCTTGGGCTGGGAGAGACGGGAGGGAAAGGGGTCTGGATTAGCAGGTCCCGTGGGGGGAAGACCCAGACTGCATAGGAAGGAAGATCTGGCTGTGGGTGGGACCCAGGGGGAGGAAATGCTGGTGGGTAATGGCCTTGGAAGAGACGTGTTGTGTGGGCAAGGATCGAGCTCCAGGGAGGACTAGTGGCGGGTAGTAGGGAGGGGAGTGCTCTCACCGGACTCAGGGCTGCAGCATCCCTAAGGTACTGGCCCAGGACCCGGTGCAGGTCCGGGAGTGAAGGCCACAGGGCATGCCTCAGGCTCCTTGGGGAGAAGGAAGAGAAGGAGATTGAGTCAAGAGAGTGCGTTGGGAGGGAGGAGGAGAACAGTGAGGTGGGCAGTGAGGAGGGCATTGAGGTGGCTGAGTAGAGCCTGGAAGGGTAATCGTGTAGTCAAGGTAATAACGTAAGAGCTTAAGTGCAAACTGAACCTCAGGTGGGGGAGAGAAGTTAGTGGAGGGGAGGGTCAAAAAAAGGAGCAGTACAGAGTATCCTCAGACAGTCTGCATCAGAGCCTTTGCCCTTTCTTTTCTCTCCGTCTGGAACACTCAGGTTATGCCCTCGCTTCATTTAGGTCTCTGCTCAAGTACCATCCTGACAGAGAGGTCTTCCCTGACTGCCCTGTCTAGAATAGCACCACCTCCCTTCCCCATCACACTATCTCCTGCTCTGCTTTATTTTTCTTTATAACACTTGACTTATTGTTTATTTGTTGTTCTAATATATATTTGTTTTTTGTCTGTCTCTCCCCACTAGAATGTAGTTCCATGAGAGCCGAAAGTTTGTCTATTCACTCTGTCCTGTATCTCCAGGGTGTAGAACAGTGTGTGGCCCATTATAGGTGCTCAAGAACTTAGCTCAATGAAAGAATGAAGAGAGCCAGTGGGGCCTATTGTTAAGTTACATGGGAAAGTGAGTCATCAGGGAAGAGTATGGACTAAGCCAAGGTATGCTGGGGGAACCTCCAATTCTTTAGGCTCATATTTCCACATAGAGGGACTTCCGCTGAACAACATTGTAGGCTTCTTCTGTGACCTCACTCATATCTCTCCAGGGGAAGAAGAGTGAGTTATCTGGTAAATGAGGGGGCGGAGGGGCAGGGAGGAACTGAGTATTTCTGGTTCAGCAGCATCAATTCCTTCTTCTCCCCTAACTTTTTTGTTGGATCTGGCTACCTGCATAGAGGATACATTCCAGTCTGCTTATATACACAAGCAGATTAAAAGGTCAGAGACAGGCACGTTCAAAGAGAGATGACAGTGTAGGACCATCAAAAGAGGCTGCCTGGAGGAATTCCTTCTGAGCTGAGTCTTCTTCAAGAATCAAGAGATGTTACCAATTAAAAGGCTGAGGTGGTATGCATTCTATCTCTTCCCTTCATAATTTCCAGTGACATTTCTCCTTAATCTTAGTTTTCCCACATAAATAAGTCATTCATTAATAAGGGCATGCTATTTAAGGGCATGCTATTTGGCAGACATTGTGCTGAGGTTTTAAAGATGACCAACTAAGGTACAGGGAAGACATGTAAAGAAACAAATGTAGTAAAACGCTGCTGGTACTGTGATAGAAGTCTGTACAGGGATACAAAGAGAGTAGCCAGTGGGGGAGGGTTAGGAAAGGTTTCCCAGGAGTTGGTGAAGAAAGTTGCTTAAAGGTAAGTGGGTATTAGTCATCCGGGGAGGGTATTCCTGACAGAGGCGACATTACGTGCAAAGGGCCTGAGAAGTAAAACCACTTGGCTTGTGGAAAAAACCACCAGCAGTTTGGCAAGGCTGATGCACAGGGTGGAAGAGGGTGGAAACGCTGGCACGGGCCAGATTTTGTGGGGCTTTGCTTGTCATTCTAAAATTCGAACTCTATCCTGGGGAGCTAATGAGAAGATTGAAGGAGGTGCGTGATATTCATGTGTGCATTTCAGAGAGATTTTTCTGGTGGTTGCGCGAGGCAAATCGGAGAGAGAAGAGGCTCTGTTTCAGTGAGTAGTGTCCGTAGGGCCAGAGAAAAGGGGCCATTGTTTGAGCGAGGTTTAGGAGGTGGAATGACCAGACCAGATCAGACTGGATAAGGAGGAGGGAGGCGCCTAAGTGTTTTGGCTCGAGTGACAGGTGGACATTCGCTTTGTTACTGAGATGAGGAGCCAGGAGGTTGGGCCGTTTGAGGTGTTCAGTGCAGTGGGTATGTTAGAGTTTGAGGAAGCGGTGCCACCCACCAGGAAAGACATGCAGGAAGCTGCAGAAGCCACAGGTGTGGACTTGAAGTTGTTCGGAAAGCGGGTGTCAACTTGGAATGCTTATTTAGAGGCCGTGGCCCCTCTCGGGCCACGACCCTGTCTCCTGCCTGACCAGGACAGTACCTGTAGTGTGCAGGAAACTGCCACCTCAGCAACAGCAGGCCCAGGAGAGCGCTGAGGCCTAGTACCAGCAGCATAGCGGTCACCAAGGAGATCCAGGCTATGGGAGGAAAACAGACTTCGGCTACCTCGGGCCGGAGCCCCACCCCCCGGCTCAGCCATCCCCGCCCTGAGCCCGCCGGTTGTTGACCCGGCTCCGCAAACGTCTGCGCAGCCGCAGACCAGTGCTGTTGGAGCCCTGCTCTCGCTGCGCCGGCGCGCTTCCAGGTGCGCAGCCGCAGAGCGCCTTTGCCCAGATTGAGCCCTCACCTGTCTCAGAGGCGGTCTCTACCCTCACTGGGTCGGACCAGGAGCTCCAGGGACCTTGGTAGGTGGGGCCGTGGAGCCTGGCGCGCAGCTGTAAACGGTAGCGGGAGCGCGGGCGCAGCTCCAAAATCTCTCCCTGGGCTCCTAGAGGTGGCTCCAGCACCTGTGCAGAGGAGAAGCGAGCAGGTGGTCAGGCTGTAGGTGCAAATGAGAGGGCATCGGGTCCCCGAGAGATCAGCATCTGTTGGACCGAATCTCAGCGCATCCCCTCAAATAACCTCACTGACAAAAATCACACATCCGAGCGGAAACTTGGAAGTTAGAACTTGGGTGTTCTGTCTCACCCAACAGAGACAGAACACCTCCCACTGCCTGCAGCCTCGCCCTGCCTGAGGCCTGCCCAACCTGAGAAATTCAGCCTGACACACCGACCTCATCTGCACGGAGAATTACTCATCCTGACACAAATACCTGCAGTATACCCTTACAGAGATGCCGGTGCACACACACTGGCCGGGACACATGCGCATCCTGCCAGAAGCCATGGAAACCCCAGACACACATATTCAGGGCCCTTTTGCAAATCATATGCACTCAGCAGAGGATGCCAGAATTGCACTAGGTGCTGGAAGTACAAGGACAGATTCTAAACAGAAGATGCAAGCATTGTGTGTATAGCAGGGAAACTTTATTAACTTAATCATTTAGCGAGCACTTATGAGCTGCTTGTAATATGCTGAAGCAGGGTCTCTCACATGTCTAATAAGAAAGATACACACAAATAAATAATTACTCAATACAAATAATTGGTGCTATAATAATGATATAAGCAAGGCACCAGGAGCACAAAGCAGCATTTAGTGCAGCCTGAGTTCCTGGGTTGGAGGCCACAAAGCAGTTGGGTGAGCTGAGAGCATGGATAGGCAGGCTGGACGGTCAAAGATGAAGCCAAGGCAGTGGTAGGAGGGATTTGAGGGCTGTTAGTAAAATAAACTCAACCTGATGAATAGGGGGAAGAGACAAGGCAAAAGGAAGAAGAGTCAAGGAGGATTCCAGGCTTGGGTAAGTGGTGGTGCCATCGTCAGAGACAGGGTCCAGAAGAGAAATAGGTTTGAGGAAGAAATACTGTATGGGTCCATTTTATTAAGTTCAACAACAGTCAGACTTATCAGTGGTAATGCCAGAATAGTGGTTGCCTTGGAAGGGATGTGTGTGACTGACGATAGGGGCATGAGGAATTTCTGGGGTGCTAGAAATAACATATTGCGATCTGGGTAATGGTTACATAGGTGTATACACATGTACAAATTAGTCAACGGCATACTCATGATTTGTGAACTTTACTGTAGATGAGCTAAGTTTTGGATGCATAGTAGTCCCTCTTTATCCACAGTCTCTCTTTCCACTGTTTCAGTTACCCACTGTCAACTGTGTTCTCAAATTATTAAATGGAAAATTATGGAAGTAAACAACCTGTAAGTTTTAAATTGCTCGGCATCTGAGTAGCATGTCGTGAGCTCGTGCTGCCCCACTCCATCCCACCCAGGACATGAATTACCCCTTTGTCCTACCTGATGGTCCCTATGTAGCTGTCTCAGTTAACAGATCAATTGTTAAGGTATGGCAATGGTGTTCAAGTAACTCTTAGTTAATTATAGCCCCAAAAGGCAAAAATAGTGATGCTGATAATTTGAATATGCCGAAGAGAAGCCATAAAGTGTGTGTGTGTGTGTGTGTGTGTGTGTACACAGGAAAAAACATAGTACATGAAGGCTTTGCTACTACCCGTGGTTTCAGGCCTCCACTGGGGCTCTTGGAATGTACCTCCCACAGATAAGGGGGGAACTACTGTATGAGTCTGAAATGCTCCTGGAGGTTTTAGGTGGATCTGGTTGGTAAGAAGTTGTATATATTCTGTGTGGTAAATGGGAATAAAAGTAGAGAAAGAAGCTAAGATTAACGAGTGTGTACGTGTGCCTTCTATCTGTCAGGCAGTATGCTAGATATTTATATAATTCATCTCTACTTTAAGTCTGGGAGGTAGAGAGCTTTATTCTCATTTCACCAATGAGGAAACTGGGACTTCAAAGTTTCAGTAATTTGCCCGTGGTGTAGAAGTTCCTTTCCATGTGGTCAGTTTGGGATGGTTAATGTATGGTTGTTAAAACCGTGGAGTTGAGGCACTCACCTAGGGAAAGAGTATGTATTTATCTAGGGGAGAAAAGAGTCTAGGATGGGTCTGTAGGAAGCACAGCATATTAACAAAGGATGGAAAAGGAAGAGCCAGGAAAGGAGAGTGAAAGGGATGGTCAGAGAGGCAGTATGAGAATCAAGACAGACTGATATCCCAGTGGCAAAGGGAAGAGAAACTTTTAAATGAGAGTAGTCAGCAGTATCAATTGCCAAAGGGTGATTAAGGTACCAGTTGAATCAGATAAACACAGATCCACAAATCTAGGCATGGATACACGGACACCCTCACCCCTGACAACAGGCACAGTGAAACTCAGGGATTCCCAGTGTGGCGAGGTCTGTGGGCATGTGTTCTTTGAACTTACCTTCCAGTCCTGGTGGCCTTCTCCTGTGTATCGGAGCTGATAGCAGATCTCTTGGGCCGCCCAGGATGATGGGTGTTGCCATTCCAAAGCCAGCTGCCCGCTGGAGACCTCCCTCCAGTGCAAGTTTGGAGTGGGGATGAGCACTACAGGGATGTCATCAGGGACTGGCATAAGCCCTCTGTGCATGAGACGTCATGCCACCGGGCCCACGGGTCGGAAGTGTCAGAGTTGTTGACTCTGGACAAAGGGTCAGGTGCAGTGGGGGCGGGGGTACTGTGTGACAGGAGCAGGGAAGCAAGTTCTTACCAGCCTGATGGATCCAGAAAGGAGAGCCTAGGTAGCTGTGTAAAGCACCCTGGGCTGTGGTCACCTCCACAAGGATGTGAATAACGCTGTCATTTTGTGACCTGAAGTGGCAGCGGGAGAACTGGGAGGGCTGTAATCCTGGATTTTTCCCTTCCTCTTCACACTTCTCCCAGATGGGGTCCCTAAGAATCAGCCCCACGGAATCACTGAATCAGGCCTGCCGCAGACACTAATCCTGATATTCCCCATCCCACAGGAGCTGTGCCCTGCATGGTCATTAACCTGATTTCTCTCTTGGATGGCCCTTCAGGGCTTTCTGTCTTCTTGACATGTTTTGCTTTCTACAGTTTGCTTTGGTGTCCAGCCTCTTCCTCCTCAGAAAGGAGCTAGATGGCACAAGGAGATAGCACAGGCTGCTGAGTTCAGGTCTTCGCTTGCTGGTGTACAACTCTGGGCAAATTACTTGGTTTAGCTCTGTCCCAGTTTCCTCCATTGTAAAATGGGTTAATAATACCTACTTCACAATTGTTTCAAAGGTTAAAGGGCCTTCATCTTTCTACAGGAAAACTCCTTGTGTTTTAAATCTGTTCTTATACAGCAGCCCTCTCTGTCATCTCTGTTATTTTACCATTAGGTTATTACAACAGTCTCCTAACTGGCTTTTCTGCTTCCGTTTTTGCCATTCCCTTCCATGTGTTCTCTCCACAGCTACCAGAATTTGTTTCCAAAATATTGAGCCGATAACATCCAGAATATATCACAAAGCTGTTCATTTATTTTGACCTTGACCGCTGCCCCGTTAGATGCAACCACCGTTATCTCTTGCCTGGATTAATGTGAATTTCTAACTGGTGATCCTGCTTCAACTCTTCTCTCTTTATAACTTCACGAAGAAACATATCCTTTTAAAATGTAAATTGTATTATGTCACTCTTCTGATTAAAATCCATTAATGGCTACCCATCCCACTCGGAATAAAATCCATACCTGGGCCTTCGGGACTTTATGATTTAGCTCCTTCCGACCCCCTCGCTTTCATGCCTTACATTTCTCACACCAGTTTGCCACCATTCATCCACGCGGGCCTTCTTTCTGTGCTACAGTTGTGCCAGACACACTGTCTTGCACTTTCCTGTGACCTGGACTGCTCTGATTCTAGATTTTCATGTCACTTTCCTTCCTGCTACTGAGGTTTTAGCTCATCTGTCACCTCCTTGGTGAGTCCTTCTCTGACCACTCACTCTAAATGGGCAACCCCACCCTCCCACCGCATTCTCCCACTTAGTTTCTATTGTATAGTCTTGTTTCTTTATTTCTTGTTAGTCGCCCGCTCCATTCCCCATGAAAATGTAAACCCCAACGATGCTGGAACCTTTTCTGTTTTCTTTGTCTCTTCATCCCCAGTGCTTGGCACAGTCACCTTTGACAATGGTTTATTAAACAAATGAAGTGTGTCTCTTTCCAACCCCCAAATGTCTAGTTATTATTAAAATTATTCATCATTTTATGTATTTAATATGCTTACTCATTTATTCATCAAGTAATTGACACTATGCCCCTGGCAGTGGGCTAGGCCCTGTGAATACATAGAAGGAGAACCTTAAAGGCCTCACGTCAGTAGGAAAGGTGGAAAAACAAACAGAAGGTATTTTTCTGTGGAGCACAGGCTGGTTCGGGAGTATCAGGGAGGATGATCTTACCCAGAATGGGAGGGTCAGAGAATACTTCCTGGATGAGGCTGTACTTAAACTGGGTCTTAGACTATAAATAGGATGCTAAGGGCACAGACGGGCATCCAAAGCACATGCTTGGGCCCAGATAAGAGATATGGTGCTTTGGGGGAAATTCTACATGGTGGTGCAGACTGCTTTTAGCACAGAGGGCCTGATGGGGAGTGATAAATGTGGGAGGGCAGACCAGGGTCCTGGATGGCCCTGTGGCCTTTCTAAGGAGCTTGAACTTAATCTTGTAGTAATTATGAAGACATTTAGGATTTTAAACAGGGAATTGTCATAATCGGCTTTGTACTTTAGGAAGATCGCAGTTTCTAGGCAAGGATTTGTGAGGGTGAACTAGGAGAGAGATCCATTAGGACACTGTTACGGTTTTGCACCTGCCAAGTGCAGAGGGTCTGAAAATAGGGTGATGGTGATGGGGGTGGAGGGAAATAGATGGACTCAAGGGATACCAAAGAGGTAGAAATGACAGGCTTTCTGATTGGACCTTGAGGGTGTAGAAGTGGCAGAAGTCCAAGGTGATTTCCAAGGTTCAGGCCTGAAAAGTTGCATGGATGGTAGGATGGAGGAAATAAGAGGAGGAGCAGGTTTCGATAGAGGAAATGATAACTCCAGCTTTGCCACACTTCAGTCATTCAAGGTACCTCGGTACTATGGAAATCTATGCAGTTAGTAAAAAGAACCAGTGGCATTCTTTGTAATCATCTTCAAGACATATTTGTAAGTAAAAAAGTAGTTTAGCAAACCACACACACATGCATGCAGTTTATACTGAAAATTAACTGTCACGTATAGACATATATAAGTGCATAGAAAAACTGGAAGAATAGATTGAAACTGTGAATAATGTTTCGCTTCATTATTGTTCACTGAGCACCCACAACATCCCAGGCACTGTAACAGGGGAGAATACGTCGGTGAGCAGAGATCAGGCATTGGCTTTGCCTTCGTGGATCCTGTATAGTCAGGATCAGCCTTTCCCAACTGGAATTCTGAGAGAAAATGTTATCATCAAAGAGCCACATAAATGAAAATGTACAGTTGTAACTATGATTAAGCCCTTGTATGCGGCACAGCAAGGTTGCATAGTAGTGCTATTGGAAGGTCAGAGGGAACAGGGGTTAGATGCAACCACTGTTATCTCTTGCCTGGATTGATGTGAATTTCTCCCTCGGGGGAGGGTTCGCTGGGGAGGCGACATTGAGTGTAGATCTGAAGGATAAGTAGAAATCGAACATAGATAAGAGAGCTGGGTAAACAGCCTGCACCCAGACCCAGAGGCAGGAGGGAATATGGCAGATAAGAGGGAACCAGAGAAGACTGGTACTGGGGCACAGAGAGCGAAAGGCAGCGCAGTCAACCTGAGGCTGAGGGCCGAGGGGAGGGCTGGGTCTTTTAGAACTTTATTAGGCCACACAGTAGGGTTCTTTATCCTAAGATCAAAGGGAAGCTATCCAAGATTTTGAAGCAGGCAGTGTTATGTTCATTTTCTCACTCTTAAAAGATCACTTCAGCTCCTGCATGGAGAATAATTTAGAGGATTCAGGAGGTGATCAGTTGATAAGTATTCTCAGTCCCCCAAATGAGAGATGATGATGTACTAGATAATGGCAGCGGTAAAAAAAAAAAAATGGACAGCTTCTAGAAATATTTAACAGGTAAGATCAACAAAGCTTGGTTATAGATTGGATATGGTGGAGGTGACAAACTGGTGAGGTGTTTGGTGGAAATTCTTGGAGACCAAGCAAAGTTTTGATGCAATTTGATAGATGGTGGAAAGCTGACAAAGTCTGGGTTTAACAAAGACCTCTGTCAGCAGCATGGGGGATCAGCCGGAGGTGAATGAGCATGTAGGCCGTGGCAGTGGTCCAGGGGACACGATTAACGCTGGAATAAACCAAGGCATTCCCAGTGGTAATAGAGAGAGGTTGAGAAGATAAAACACCTATTGGTGGAGGAGAGCATGGAGGTCACTTGGTTTGGGGACCAGGAGGGGAGTGAAGAGGCCCAAGAGCAAGCTCTCCCTTCTTCCCTCAGGATTGGGCCTCGCTCCCACGACATCTTGCTCAATCAGCAGTTCGTCTCTTACCTGTCTCTGGGACAGCACCACGGCCTGCTGTGATAGAAGAAGCCTTGGGAGCTAGCATGGTCCTGTTGCTGCCACCGACAGGTGACATTCTTCAAGTCCAGGGTAAAGCATTGCAGTCCAATTTCCACTGAATCAGAAAAGGAAGTCCCATCAGGGCCCACATGCTCCTACCCTATAGGGTATCCAGATCATCTTTACCCACCTAACATGGAACCTTTACTCCCGTTCTTTGTTTTTCTCCCTGAACACAGTTCACTTTGTTCAGCGGCAGGTTTGAGGTCATCGGGAAAGACCCTGGTTATCATAGCTTCCATGTCTGGCCTAGGCCTCCCTAGAGATTTTTTTATTTCCCCTTCATCTACCCATTCCTTTACTGTCTCACCTGCATCTCCAGGTAGGTCCACGGTTGCAGGGAGAGACCAGGGTCCCCAGGAGCCATGGAGGGAGACTCCATCGGGTTGGCTGCGCAGCTGGAGCCAGTAGGACTTCCCAGGCTGGAGCCCTGAGATAAGGCAGCTTCCACTCATCACTGTCAGAGGTGGAGCCTCGAGAGAAGAATCACAGCCTCAGATCTAGGTCTGCCTCTTGGCCAACACAGCCTCCATCTCTTATATTTGAAGCCCCACAGCCTGTCTGTAGAGAGATGCTCAGTTCCTTACTGGACAAAGATGCACACAGGTTGGGGATCAGGTCATTGGGTTTTGGGTGTGTTCAGGGGTTTTTAGGGAAATTCCCATCAATTTGGAGGCCCAAAGCTCTCAATTTTGTAAGGTGCGAATGACCCAAAGTGGGAAATCTCTAAACAGACACAGTTCTTGAGGACTAATCAGAGTTTGTACTAACTCCCCAAGGACCAAAGCAGTCTGGAATTCCTAAAATATAGCCTGTCCTTTCTTGGGGCAAAATGAGGCGTAGGAGATAGAAAGTGGAGTTGAAGAAGGCCAGGATACTTCTCTGACTGGGGAGGTCTGCTCTGGTCCGTACTGTTGGGGCATCAGGGGCTGCACACACACAGGCCGGTCCAGAGCCGGGGCTGGGTTCGGCCCCCGCAGCGCTGGGCAGCAGGTTTCTGTGGACAGCAACTGCGTGACTGTGGGGCCCGTGGAGTTCTTGGGGTGCTTGGGGCCGTAGCGGAGTTCGTGCCTCAGGAAATCGCTGATGTCGGGAGCTGGGGCCTTCCAGCTGATCTGAAGTTCCCCTGGTTGCCTCCCGCTCACGATCTTGGTGATATTGGGGGGAGCTGGTAGGCCTGAGGGCAAGATGGGGCACATTGTGGATTGTAGGGAGGAGCGTGTGAGGCCGGATTGGCTCTCTGGGAGAGCAGGGCAGGACAGAGAGGCCCCTTATCCTGTTTTCCTTTTCTCACGAGAACAGTGACCTCATTCCTGGACAGTTAGACTCAGGAGCAAGGATCTGTTTTCATCAAGAGCATGGATCTCTGTATCCTTGTCACCTAGCGCAGGGCCTGGGCCCGTAGCGAGTGTCCCACAACTGTCACACAAGTGTGTGAGTGCCTAGGTTGATGACGGGAGGACCAGGGAGTCTCTGGTGTGAAATGAAGTCTAGCGCTACATGCCACAGCTAGGAAGATTGGTAAGCGCATCCTGAGGTGTCTCTGGGGGTGGCTAGTAATGAGGACATCACGTTGTCCTGAAAGAGCCCCGACCAGGCTGACTCCGCGCTCTGGCCTGGGGGCAGCAGATGGAGGGGCCAGGGTGACAGGGGGGTGGCTCTTACCCACGCTATCCACAAAGAGCACCCGCTGGGTCAGATTCTGGTTCAGAAACACATTCTTCACCCAGAGGTGCAGTGGGAAGAAGAGACGAACTTCATCCTGGGCTGGAAACTGGCACACGTGTCGAGTTCCAAAGGGGGGCACACTCTGGGAACTCAGGGGGCAGGCCCTGGGCTCCTCCCTGTGGGCGCAGGGAAAGTCCATCCTGCCTACCTGGCCACCATCAGCACCCAGGCGGGGCCCAACCCCTACTTCTATTTCCATTGCTGCTTTTTTGTTCCCGGTGCTTGGGATGGGTGAGGTGAGGGGTTCTGCAGGGGCTCGAGCTAGGCCTGGTCAAAGCACATCGCTTCAATAAGTGGCTACTTAGGACATGTACTTGAAGAAATTCTCTTACAGAGTCAGGGGCAGGGAGCGAGGCTCTGCTGAGGTAAGGACAGGACAGACACCGGGGCATGGGCGCAGCCCTGCACGTACCCTGGGTAGGCATACAGCAGCTGGTATGTCCCACTGGGCGCTGCCTCTTCTTCATCCCAGAAGCAAGTGAGGTCCTCAAATGTTCGAGAAAAACAGTTCAGGGGCTTTGAGTCTGAGGCCAGCAAGGAGGCATCTGAGGAACAGCCAGTGAGTTGGGCTCTGGGTCCTTCCAGGCATGTTTATGGGAAAGAGTGGGGGACAAGTGGGAGCCTGCTGACTTGCACCCTCCCGGGGCTCCCTCTTTCTGCCTATAGGTGATCTCCACCCTCCACACACCTCACCTTGGCTGGTGACTTGTGCCAGGTTTTGGGGGGCCGGGAGGAGGCAGGAGGTGACCACCAAGAGAGCCCAGGAGGGCATCTTCTCCGGCACTGTGTGCCTGCCTTTGCCCAGCCTCCCTTCAGGAAGCTGGGCCCCAATCCCCTCCCAGGCCAGCCCCTCAGGTTCCTGTCAGATACAGCCCCACGTCCTGTCCCTGTCCCTGCCCCTCTGGGGCCCATCCAGACCACACTGGGGCCAGGGGCCAGGGGAGGAGCACCAGGGCAGGATGGTAGGAGGAATTTGAAAGAGAGGATGCGGGCCTGTGGGTGGGAGGGAGATGGGAGTTACAGTTTTGACTGTGTACCAGTAGGAGACTAAGCCGCCATGCGTGTCTACTTTGGCTGCTGCAGAAGCGGACGAGAATAGTAACAGTTACCGAGCACTTACTTTGCTATGCAACCACGTTTCAAGTGCTTTGTGTCTATCGACTCAGCTAATCCTCACAATAGTCTATTACTCTGGTTAGAGAGATGAGGAAACCGAGATGCAGAGAAGTTAAAGATTTGCCCCAGTTCACACACCTCCTCGGAGGTGAAGCTCGGGAACCCAAATGCTCAACGACCATGCGATGCTCCTGCAAAGTGCAGTCTGCCAGGCATGGCCATCTGCCTCACAACCAAGACGGAACGGTGGCTGGTTCCACTTCAGTAGGTTCTCCCCAGAGCTTGCCATGCCCCTTCCGTCCTGGGCAGCTCCACGGCTCATTCTTGGCTACTCAAAGTGTGGTCGGTAGACCAGCCGCGAAAGCGTTACCTAGGAGCTTGTCAGAAATGCAGACTCTTTGGCCCTACCCCAGATGGACCAAAACAGAACCTGCATTTTACCGAAGTGCCCAGATGATGTGGATGCATTTTAAAGTTGGAGAAGTGCTGGTCTTTGGTGCTTTCATCTGGTTGGCTCAAAATCATGGGGTGGTTGGTGTCAGCTCTTCCGCAGATGCTCATCTTCACGTTAGCAGCAGAATAGGGCCCCTTGCCCGAAGCCCAGGCCTCCTCCTGGGAGTGCTGTGGCCCTGGGTGGCTCTTCTGCCTACTCTCAGGAGCTTTGACTCTTGCAGGGCATAAGGGGGTGCATGTCACATAAACTCCCACATTTAGCCCTTCTGAACTCAGCTGGAGTTCCCACTGCTGGCTCTACAGATGTCAGTATCCTCAGCATCACTTTTCTCTCTTCCTCCTGAATTAATGTTACTAACAGAATTATGCAGAGGGGAGAGAGAAGGGGGCATGGAGATCCGCCAGCCTTCTTGTGAGGTCTTAGTTTCCCTGGCACCATTTGTCTGTCGGAGGTCCCTCAGCCAGGTTTGTCCTGAGTCCTGTCCAGCTCTCAGGTCCAAGGACCAGCTTCCTTTGCCCAGTGGGATGACTCTGTGTGCTTCTCCCAGCCCCCAGCCAAGGCCACCCGACCTCCGTCAGGTCAAGTGAAAGGGGAAACAGAGCTTTGATGTCCGTAGAGGCCCATTGCCTTGAGGCTCTATATATACACAAAATTAATATCTCTAACTCCCCTCCAGCCTCCAAATTTGGACTGCCAACTGCCTTCTTGGCTTCTCCACTTGTATGTCCAATGGCCATCTAATTCCTGAGTTGGCCAGAACAGAACTCTGGATTCTGCTTCCCACCCCTGGACCTGTTTTATTTCCTCTAGTCTTATCTATGTCTGTAAATGGTACCACTATCTACTCAGCTGATCAAACCAAAAACCTCAATAATCTTTGATTTCTATTTTTCTCTTATCTTGTATTCTATCAGGTATCTTTTATTTTTTTTCTTTAGCACCCAGATAGCTTTTTTTAGAGGATTTATTTATTTATTTATTTATTTATTTATTTATTTATTTATTTATTTATTTATAGGGAGAGTAGAAGGCAGGGAGAGAGGGCTGTGCAAGAGAAACATCTGTCTGTTGTCTCCCGTTCACTCCCTACCGGGGACCTGGTCCACAGCCCAGACATGTTCCCTGCCCGGGAATTAAACCAGCAACTTTTGTTTTGCAGGCCAGTGCTCAATCCACTGAGCCACACCAGCCAGGGCAAGATATCTTTTTAACATGTACCCCGAATCTGAACATGTTTTACCACCTCTGCTCCTGCCAGCCCAGCCCACACCTGGGGCACTCAATAGCTGTTCCCCAACTGCCTCCACTCTTACCCCCTCCAGTTTACCCTCCACATAATGCAGGGATACATTTGAACTGCAAAGCATACTTCTTTGCTCCCCTGGGAAATTCCTCTAATAATTTCCTACTGCACTTAGAATGACATCCAAATGCCTCCTAATGGCACACAAGGTCCTGCCTGGCCTAGCCCCTGCCTGTGTAAGTCTCATCTCCTACCACTGTCTTCTTCACTCTGGATCAGACACAATAACCTCATTGTGTTTCTCATCCCAATCCTTATCATGCTGGACTTCTCTGCAACATTTGATATTCTTCTTCTTCTTTGTGTTCTACAATGTATCACATCCTCCTGGTTCCTCCTACTCCTGTAACAGTCCCCCCACCCCCAGTTTCTTTCTTTGCGCTTTCTCTTAATTGTTGCTGTTCCCCAGGGGTTCTTTCTTTGCCCTTTATATTCCCTGAATGATCTCGGCTTTAATTTCATCTGTACAGCAGTAACTTCATCACTCCCTTGAAATTAGAAGTCTAAAGTGACTTCTTAGCCATCTCTATTTGTTGTCCCATAGGCACTTCACCAAGTCCCAGAAAGAACTATGACTAACTCTACTACGCCCTTTCGTATCTTCTGTGTTCGCATCTCACTGCAGACTGTCTGGGCATTCAAGTCTGAAACCTGAATTATTCTCAACTCTTCATTCTTCCTCCACCCCTGCACCCAAGCATCCAAGTCTTAGAAGGTCTGTGACTAGTAGTGCAGGGCTCACAAGACAAGTGGCTTGTCTGTGACTGTCAGAGCGTTGAGATGAAGGCTTTCTGCTCCTGCATGGAGGAGGTCCAGCTGCCGGTCCTTGTCATTTTCCCCATTTTTCTCTGCTTCCACACAGCTAGAAAGAGGCACCTCCCCCCAATTCTTTCCTTCTTTGAAATCTAAAGTAGGACCTGGAATAGCCCCAGGGAGACCACTTAGGTCTGTCTACCCTTTAGACAAAGAGCCCAGTAGGCTTCTAAAGTGCAGCCCGAATTAGCAGGCCTAGGCTTTTCTGTTGGCACAGAAGGTGTAAGTCCTGGCTTATTAAAGCCCCTCTCTGGTCTCTGTGCAGCCACTGCTGAGAGAACCTGAGGGGCTGCTGGTTGAGGACTGGCTCAGGCAGAAAGTTGAGCACTGTTAAACTACTCTCTCCAGGGCCAGGGGCAGGGGAAGTCTTGTTCCGTAGCATTTGCTGGTTTTTGTGATGTGAACTATGGCCAATTTCAACCCACTAACATGATGATACTGAAAGTGACTTGGAAAGGGATTGGCTTTCCTAAGCCCATGCTTGCGCTTTTGCCCACTGTCTCTCCATTTTCCCAGATTTCCAACACCAGTGTTGCTATCCAGTCAGAAAGTCCGAGATACGTGTGTCCAGGCACTTGGAGTCTCGGTCCCCCATCTCTTCCCCAGCATTGCCAAACTGCTCTCCAAAATGGTTGTTCCATTTGCACCTCCAGCAGTGTGTTAGAGCACTGCCCTCCCCCACTCCTTTATCCGTGTTGTTTCAGGTTTGCCATTCCCATAGTCAACAGATGGTATCTCCTTACTCAGTGCTTCTTCTGCAGCTTCAATTGGCTTTTATTTCCCTGCTTAAAATCCTTCATGGGTCCGAATGATCCTTTGGGCCAAGACTCCTGAGGCTAGATGGAACACAGCCCTTTGACCTTTCACCTTCCAGTTCTAGAGTCTCTCCCTCCCTATGACTCAAGCCCCACCTCCCTCCTGCTCAGCACCTCCTTCCCTCCCCCTCTCCCCCAGGCACAGAGCCCTCCCACCTCTTAGTCTGCTGGAACTTTCTTTGTGATTCAAGATCTGTCCCCAACTCACTACTTCTTGGGGAGTCTTTCCTTATCTCCCAACTATATGTAACGGGGGAAAAGGCTAAATTAAAAACAGAAATGCAATTTCACATTCCTTTCAGAGGCCTCAGTAGGTCTTTTGTGGTCAGAAACAAGTTGGTGAGCCAGTGGGCGTGACCTTGATAGGAAGGCATTAGAGAGCGGAATAGGAAATTGATGGGAATTTCAGCCTGTTCCCTGCTAACTCCCCAGAGAAAGGCGGAGGGCCAGTAAGTAACAGCAGCAACTGGAGGAGAAGAAAGCTTCACCAGAGAGACATTCCAATGGAAGGACTGTCAGAGGAAATTTTTATTTTATTTTTAGATTCCATTTATTTATTTTTAGAGAAAAGGGTAGGGAGGGAGGAAGAGAGGGAGAGAAACATCAATGTGTGAGAGTTCACATGCCTCCAACCGGGGTCCTGGCCGGAGACCCAGGCACGTGCTCTGACTGGGAATCAAACCAGCAACCTTTTGGTTTGTAGGCCAGTGCTCAGTCTACTGAGCCACACCAGCCAGGGTTGTTAGAGGAAAATTTTAGAACAGTAATGCCTAATGCTCTGTTTTAAGTTTACACCCTATTCTGTGGATGCTTAGCTTCTTTATAGCACCCTAGACGCTCAGTGAAAGCGTCTTACACACAAAACTTGATACCGTGGTGGTTTGGGAACCAAGGGAGAAATACCTGTTCTGATCCCTGTGGAGTTGACAGAGGATGGCAGCCATGGAAAGTGAGCACCCCAGTGATCAAGAATTGAGCAAAGCAGGGATGTGATCGAAAGGTGATCGTGCAGGTGTGACGCCTTGCAGAGAGAGTGCTAGTGAAAACTGGAGGGTGTGGGCTTCCCTGAGAAGGTGGGACAGGGACTGAGCTGTTCTAATGGAATATAAACGGAAAGGTTACACCGAGGGGCTGGCTGCCTTGAGGACATTCGGGTTGCAAACATGCAATGTGTTCCTCCTCTGAGCCCCGCCCCCCCCAATTTTGTGCCTCTGTTGGGGTACTTTCATACATAAGGAGCCATGCTATTTTTCCACTTTAGCTAGACAAAATTGAATCCTGCCAAGTGCGGAGCCACCCATCCTGGGATAAAAGTCCGGTGGGAGTGGGCCTGCCTCTTCCTCCCTGATTCCCTGTTCTACCATTATACTACCAGCGACCATTAATGAACCCATGCCCTTTTCCTTACTTTGCAGAAGATGAAGTGGAGGCTGAGATGGACTAAATGAGTTGTCCAAAGTCATTACTGAGGAGCAGAGCCGAGGTTTGAATTCAGGTCTGTTTGGCTCCAAAGTCTGTTGTTTGGCCACAGCGTAGGCAGCCCTGACTAGGACCTCTGGTTCCTCCATTTTACTCATTGGTTTAACATTACGAGCTGGGCACAGGGCCTGGTGTGTCTCTCCCACAGTGTGAGGCTGAGTTCAAAAGAGGCGCCAAGAAGGGATCTAAGTAAGTGGGAAAAGGACCGGTAGGTGCTTAGCAGTGACCCCCAGTGAGAGCTGCCATCCTGGTTCCTGAGCTGCTTTTGCTGAGCTGCCAGGCTCTCTCTGACCCCGAATCCTTGTTTCCTGCTGAGGAAACAGGAGGACCAGCCTACGAAGACCAGGCTCTGTTTGGCCTGCTCCACCCCGGGACAGGGCCAGGGCCAGGGGTGAGATAAGAGGATGCTCAGCCTGTAGGAGGGGCCTGAGCTGCCCAGAGGGCCATGCAGGAAATCACTCCTTCCTTGGGGGCTGAGAGGGAATGACTCGGCCTGCTGGTCGGAGTTCCGTTTTCTGTGGCCAGGACCAGCTGCAGTGGGGCCCCTTGGACTGCAAGCTCAGGTTCTCCTTCCCCAGCTGCCTGCCTAACGAGGCTTTGAGAGCTGTATCCCGAGCTTCCCTCTTCTCTATTCCATCATTGCTCTGGATATCAGTTTGTGCTGCTGGACTGGTCTCTTGCTCCAGCCTCTGCCCAGCCCAGGCCATCACCTGTGAGAAGACAGCTGTAGAGAGAAGCACTGAGAACTGACACTAGTCAGGTATGGGGCAGGAGAGGCTGAGAATTTAGGTGCTCTGTACCCGCAGCTTGCTGCCTCGTTTGTAGTGAGGCTCTGAGTGCAGTGGGCCATGGTGGAAATGTGGGCATCTTCTGTTGGGAGAGGGTGCCCTTGGGTCCTACCCTAGCCCACACCTGGCATGAGATGTGTGCTTTTGTGTTCAATTTGGACGTTGTATTATACCCCACTCTGGCCCCTTTTCACTGTCCCAGAGAAGCAGCATAGCATCGTGGCTAAGAGAGAGACTAAAGTCAGCACATCTACGTTTGAATCCCAGCCCTGCCATTCACTAATTGTCAGAGTTTTGGCTAAGTTACTTAACCTCTCTGAGCTTGTTTTATGAGCTTCTGTAAAATGAGGATGATAATAGTACCTACCTAATATGTTGTTCAAGATTGAAGGAATTAATACATGCTAAGCGCCAGGAACAGTGTCTGGCAATTAAATGCCCTTTAAGTGTTAGTTGTTTTTGTTTTCTTAGTAACCGGCATCTCCATCAACCCAGTTATATAAACAGAAGCTTGGCAGTAATCCTAGATTCTACCCTTTCTTTCCACTTCCATCTTCAAGCCACGTCCATTTCTTTTTTCCCGCGTATTCCTTCCAGTTTGCCCCCACACCACGTCTCACCCGCACGACTGGAATGCTCTCTTACTGATGTCCTTGCCTGCACTCTGTCTTTCTTTAGTAGCTTTACTGAGATATAATTCACATATCATATGATTCACCCATTGAAAGGGTACAATTCAGTGGTTTTTAATATATTCACAGATATAAACAACCACAGCCGATTTTAGACTTTTTTATCACCTCAAAAAGAAATCCAGCCCTGACCGGTGTGGTTTAGTGGGTTGAGCATCATACCACAAACTGAAGGGTCACCAGTTCGATTCCCAGTCAGGGCACATGCCTGAGTTGCAGGCTAAGTCCTGGGTTAGGGGTGTGCAAGAAGCAACTGATCAATGTTTCTCTGGCACATCAATGTTTCTTCTCTTTCTCCCTCCCTTCTCCTCTCTCTAAAAAGAAGTGGATAAAATCTTTTAAAAAAAGAAATCTATATTCTTTAGCTCTGTCCTCCTATCCTTACTCCTCTCCCACCATCTTCCTCCCAACCCTAAAGCAGCAGATTTGCCTATTCTGGACATTTCATGTCAATTATATACAAATACAACATGTGATCATTTGTTAGTAGCTTCTTTCCCTTAACATGGTATTCTCAAGGTTCATGCATGTGATAGTGTGTATCAGTACTTCATTCGCTTTTAATGGCTGAAGAACACTTCGTGGTATGGATATACTGCATTTTGTTCATCCATTCATCAGTTGATAGGAATTTGGGTTATTTCCACTTTTATCTATGAATAATTAATTTATTTAATTATGAATAATGCTTCTATAAACATTTATGTACAAGATTTTTAAAAGATTTTATTTATTTCTTTTTAGAGAGAGGGGAAGGGAAGAAGAAAGAGAGGGAGAGAAACATCAATGTGTGGTTGCCTCTTGCATGCCCCCTTCTGGGGACCTGGCCCACAACCTAGGCATGTGCCCTGACTGGGAATTGAACCTGCGACCCTTTGGTTCTCAGGCTGGCACTCCATCCACTGAGCCACACCAGCCAGGGCTGTACAAGTGTGTGTATGTGTGTGTGTGTGTGTGTGTGTGTGTGTGTGTGGACACATGTGCAATAATTGCTGGATCTTACAGGAACTTTGTGTTTGAGGAACTGTCAGACTGTTTTCCAAACAGGTCGCACAATTTTACATTCCCACCAGCGGTGTGTGAGGGTTCCGATTATTCATTGCCACCATTTGTTATTATCTGACTTTTTGATAATAGCCATTTTAGTGGGTGTGAATTTGTTATTTTCTTATGGTTTTGATTTGCATTTCCCTGATGGCTAATCATGAGGAACATCTTCTCATGTACTTGTTGGACATTTGTGCATCTTCTTTGGAGAAAGATTTATTCAGATCCTTTGCTCATTTAAAAAGTTGCATTCTTTATCTCTTTATTATTGAGTTGTAAGACTTCGTTATGCATTCTAGACACTAGTCCCTTATCAGATACATGATTTGCAAATATTTTCTCGCATTCTGTGGGTTGTCTTTTCACCTTATTGATAGTATCCTTTGATGCACAGAAGTTTTCAGTTTTGATGAAGTCTCATTTATCTATTTTTTAAATTTTGTTACTTGTACTTTAGTGTCATATATAAGAATCCATTACCAAATCTGAAAGGAATGAAAATTTACCCCTATGTTTTATTTGAGGGTTTTATAGTTTTGGCTCTTACATTTAGGTCTTTGTTCCATTTTGAGTTAATTTTGTACAATGTTTGGGTGGAGGTCTAACTTCTTCTGCCTGGGGCTGTTCAGTTGTTCCAGCGTCATTCGTTGACGACTGGTCTTTTCCCATGAAACAATCTTGGCACTTTCATTGAAAATCAGCTGACTATAGACCCAGGGGTTTACTTCTGGACTTTCAGTCGTATCCTATTGATTTATGTATCTGTCCTTATGCCAGTACTGCACGATCTTGGTTTTTGTTGCTTTGTAGTTTTGAAATGGGGAAGTGTGAGTCCACAAACTTTGTTACTCTTTTGCAAGATTGTCTTGGATATTCTGGGTCCCTTCCAATTCCATATGGATTTTAGAATCGGTTTGTCAACATCCATAAAAATACAGCTAAGATGCTGACAGAAGCTTTATTGAATCCATAGATCATTTTATACTAAGTCTTTCCTTAATGAGCATGAGATGCTTTTCCGTTTATATAGATCTGCTTAAATTTGCTTCCGTGTTTTGTCCTTTTCAAGTATAAGTTTTGCACTTTTTGTTAAATTTATTCCTAAGGATTTTATTCTTTTTAATGCTCTTTTAAGTGAAGCTGTTTTCTTATTTTCATTTTCAAATTGTTCATTGCAAATATCTAGAAAAAACTGCTTTTCGTATATTGATCTTGCATCTCACAACTTTGCCAAATTCTTTCATTAGTTGTAGTAATTTTCTAGTGGATTTCTGAGGATTTTGTATATATACAGTCATGTTGTTTGCAAATAGAGATAGTTTTTTTCCCTTTCTTTCCAGTCTGAATGCTGTTCATTTCTTTTTGTTGCCCAAGTACCCTGGCTAGAATCTCCAGTATGATGTTGAATGGAAGTGGGGAGAGAAGATATCCTTGTGTTATTTTTATTCTTAGGGAGAAAGAATTCAGTCTTTCACTGTTAAGTATGATGTCAGCTGTGGGATTTTGTAAATGCCTTGGATCAGGTAAATGGAGTTTCTTTCTATTCCTAGTTGTTTTTTTTTTTTAAATTATGAAAAGGTGCTGGATTCTGTCAAATGCTTTTTTTACATGTGTCTATTGAGATGATCATGTGTTTTTTGTTTTTTATGCTACTGCTATGATGTGTTTACATTAATTGATTTTTGAATGTCCAGCTATCTTTGTGCTTCTGGGATAAATTACTTACTGATTCTTTTTATGTGTTGCTAGATTCTGTTTGCTAGGATTTTCATGAGAGTTTTTGCACCCACGTGCATAAGATACATGGGTCTGCAGTTTTCTCGTGCCATCCTTGTCTGCTGCAAGTGCCAGGCCAGTGCTGGCCTCACAGAATGGACCGAGAACTATTCTCTCCTAGTCTAATGTTTTGGGAGCATTTGTGAAGAATTTATGTTTGTTCTTATTTAAATGTTTGGCTTCACCGGTGGGCAGTTTTCTAAAATTACAATTTAATCTCCTGTTGTAAAGGTTCAGATTGCCTATTTTTCCTTTCGCCAGTTTTGGGAGTTCCTTTCTTTCTAGGAATTTTTCCATCTCATCTCAGGCATCTAATGTCTGGGCACACTCCTAACCTTCACTCTGGCTCCTCCATAATGATCCATTCCCCACACAGTACCCGAGTGATTATTTCAAAAAACACAAATCTGACCGTGATACGCACCTGCTTCCAGCTCCTCCATAGCTGCTCTCTGTCCTTAGGATAAAGATCTGTGTCCTCAACGCTGCCTCTAAGGTCCAACGCTGAGGGCCCCCGACGCCTCTCTGGGTTTGTCATCCTCACGGAGCTACATCCTCCCTTCGCTGCAGCCACACGGGACTCCCCGCGGCTCCTGAACATCCCACCTGCCACAGGTGCTGTTTCCTCCGCTGGGATCCTTTGCTTTGGCGAGCCCCCACTTCTTCATGGCCCAGGTGAAAACGTCACTTTCTCGTGCAAAGCTTTCATGCTCCATCCCCTTTCTGGGTGTTACCCAGGTCCTCTCCCTCTTTACAGCATCTCCTCCTATTTTTGTTTGTTCATTTACATGTCTATTTATACTGGTCCTCATCAGGGACAGCTCTCTAATCCCCACATCCGGACCTGGCAATATCCCTGAAGTGGATCTGAAATGAAATTTCATTTTAGCAGCTCCCACCTCCCTCACCCTGCACGGCCTCTCATTTACTCCAGTTATGTCTTCCTCTTAAATTCAGCTCCACACAGCAGCCATTCAGGTTTCTTCAGAACACCGATTCTGACAACCCCTACCCCCACGCCAGTCAACCCCCTGCACTGCGTGCTGACACTGAGCGCCACGCACCAGGCCCAGTGCTGTGCGAATGTGCCTGTGTGATCTCATTTAGTGCTGACAACAGTGGGGTAGCTGTCACTGACCCCATGCTTCAGAGAGGTTAAGGGACTTGACCGAGGTCGCACAGATAGTAAGTGGTATAGCAAGGACTTAGACATGGGTCTGTGTGATTCCAGCATCTGTGCTCTTAACTACAAGGCCATACAGTGATACGTGTTCTTTGATTTCATCTGATTCACTGAAAAAAAAAAATGTGTGCAGCAAGACAAGGGTTATTTCCCAAGGGCCAATGGGAGAGGACAGCAGTGACAAACCAAAAGGACAGGCAAACCTAAAGGCCACGCAGCACAGAGGGGGACGTGGGACTAGCTTTCAGGACAAGGAGCACGTCCCAGCACACCAGGAGACCCTGAGAAAGGCAAAGAAATCCTCCCACGGCTGGCTGAAGATGGGAGTAGACTCTGCCTTCCTCTTTTGGGGCCCACAAGCTGGGCTACCAAGCCAGGAAAGGGTGCCCAGAGACATAAAGAAAAGTGGGAGCTTCAGACGGGCCAGAATCTGTCTGGTGCCGAAGTGTCTGAGCTGAGGCTGGGCTACCACTAATCCTGGCATGGACTGTTTGGACAGAGCAGAGAATGCTCTGCTGGCAGCTACCTAGAGATGCAGGGAGCCATGTTGGTGACGGGGCTGCAGAGTAGCGAAGAGACCGGGGGAAGAGGGGGCCTTTCATGTGACAAAGAAGGAGCGGTGGCGTCAGTGCAGAATGGCTCTTCCAGAACACCTCCCACCACGGAGAAGCAATCCCAACAGAGGGGTCGGGTCTACGCCACCAACGAGGAACAGCGTTCCTTTACCTGGGAAGTCCGGTTTCTCTGTCTTTGCTTCACCTTTTCCCTGGGATTGGCCAGCATTAAAAAGCACACACTGGATGGCGCTTCTCAGAGCATTTATTTTTTTCTGATTATGAGGCCAGGAGCGGGGAGCAGCAGAACGGGCGTGTTAGGGGTGTGAGTGCTGGCTTGGGTGGGGGAGCCAGAGGAGGAGGAGGGGGTGCGTGTGGGGGGTAGAAGAGGAGCACCTGTGTGGAGCAGCTGAGCTAGAAGGAAGGTTGCGAAAGCAGCTGGAGGAGTAACTGCAGGAGGCAGGGAAGCAGCTTCAAAGGATGAGGACCCAATTCCCTTAAGCCCACCCCATCCCTGGATCCCCTATTTTCTTTGTTAAGTTAAGAAAAAAGAATCCTTGAGGCAGCCCAGGTCAGAGGCCACGAGGATCAGAAGTCAGAGGGTGGAGAGTGGCTGGCTCTGTCCAGCAGAGCCAGGTTCTGCCTGGACGGCAGCTCAGGCCTCCTCAGCTGTAGCGTCGATGCCCGCGTAAGTGAAGTTCTCAAACAATGACATGTTCACGTAGGCCTGGGGAGCAAAGCAAGCTTCAGTGGGGGCCAGGGGTGGGACGGCTCTGGCCTGGAGGTTCTTGACTTCCATGTGGTTGAGTGTTTGAAGACACACAGGTTTGTTCTGGAGACTCAAGGTGGCCCCACGGTCAAGGGCGGCCCTCCTGAGCCCAGAACAGCAAGGGCATTAGACCACAGTCGAAGGCTCAAGTGAGAGACCCTTGACACAGTTGTTAGGTAGGACTTTTTCATGCAGTCATCCAACGAATTGTTTTCTCATTCATTCATTCATTCATTTATTCACTTATTCTTTTATTTATGAAGCTATTTTTGACGATTTGCCCATTTGTATGGCTATTTGATTATTTCTTAATTGTTAAGATACTTTACTAATTCCTATAGCTATTTTGTCCTTAATTAATTCATATGAAGAGCTCTTTGTATTTACAAATGTATTAATTTATTTTGATATATTTCTTTTTTTTTTTAAGATTTTATTTATTTATCTTTAGAGGGGAAGGGAAGGAGAGAGGGAGAGAAACATCAATGTATGGTTGCCTTTTGTGTGTCCCCTGCTGGGAACTGGCCTGCAGGGAACTGGGCTGCAACCCAGGCATGTGCCCTGACTGGGAATCGAACCGCGATTGTCTGGTTCACAGGCCCGCGCTCAATCCACTGAGCTACACCAGCCAGGGCGATATATTTCTTTATAGTTATTTGATAATTCATTTATTAACATGGTTATTAGATTTAATTATTTGACTGTGTTTATTCACGATTATATGAATATATCATCTATCTACTAATTCTATTCATTCATTCGTTCATTCATTCATTTACCATAGCATCCATCCATCCATCCCTCCCTCCGTTTCTTTAGTTGATCGCTCATGCATTGCACTCTGGGTCTGTGACAGGTGAGGAGAGGTGTGCCAGATGAAGCAAGCAATCTGGGACCTGGGACCTGGGACCTGGGACCTGGGACCTGGAGAGGGATTTACTGCTGGGGCTAGCATAGCCTTGGAAAAGTTTAGAAGGGCCTAATGTTCAACTTATTGAAAGTTAGGAAGGGGGGGCTGGCCTGGCTGTATTGGCAACTCGTGGTGGGGACAGGGACCTGGAGGCTGATGCTGGCTCCTGTGTGAGGGCAGTTCTGTGAGTCCGGGCTTGACTAGTCCTCATCAACCCCAGTCTCCTCACCTTCCTGGCTTCCAGCATTCGGCCCAGCTGCAGCGCAATCTGGGCAAAGGGAGGTCGCTCGTAGGGACGGTCCCGCCAGCACTGACGCATCAGCTCGTACCTGCAGATGGGGCATTGCAGAGTTGAGGGGTCAGGGTGCACTGGGGGGATAAGGTCACAAGGCTCAAGGCTGCGGCGACTCACACTTCATCGTCACAGTTCCGAGGCTGCTCCATGCGGTAGCCCTGAGGCAACTTCTCATAGAGCTCAGCACAGGTCATGCCACAGTAGGGCGTGCCCCCTGCAGGAGGGGACAAAGCTCCCTCAGCCCCAGGCCCTAGAGGGGGTCAGGTGGAGGCACCCTGGGGTATGGAGGGTCAGGGACTCACCAAGGCTCACAATCTCCCAGAGGAGGACCCCAAAAGACCAGCTGAAATGAAGAAGACACACTTAGTTACCTTTAGGCCCCAAGCCAGCATTTTAGTGCCCGTCTACCCATTTGCTGCCCATCCAGTCCCTGCACGTGTCTATTCTGTACATATCTGGCATTGGCCAGCTGTTGCCTCTGCTCTGTTGAAACTCCTTCATGGCCTCTCCCAGGCTCAGTGTAATCGTAGCTAGCATTTTTATCGCACATTTGCTATGGGCCAGGCACTGATCATTTAATGTGTGTTAATGCATTTAACCCTCACACCAACCCTGTGATATAGGTACTGTCACTACCCCCATTTTATAGATCTTTTTTTAAAATTTTTATTTTATTGACTATGCCATTATAGTTGTTCTATTCCCCCCTTCATTCCCCTTCACCCTGCACACCCCTCCCCCACCATTCCCCCCCCCTTTAGTTCATGAACACGTGTCTCAGGTTCTTTAGATTCTGTATTTCCCATACTATTCTTACCCTCCCCCCTATCTATTTTCTACCTACCATCTATGCTACTTATTTTCTGTACCTTCTCCCCCCTTCTCCTTCTCCCACTCCCTTGTTGCTAACCCTCCACGTGATCTTCATTTCTATGGTTCACTCCTGATCTAGCTGTCCTTTTAGCTTGCTTTTGTCTTAGATGTGGTTGTTAATAACTGTGAGTTTGCTGTGCTTTCACTGTTCATATTTTTATCTTCTTTTTCTTAGATAAGTCCCTTTAACATTTCATTTAATAAGGGCTTGGTGATGATGAACTCCTTGAATTTGATCTTATCTGAGAATCACTTTATCTGCCCTTCCATCCTAAATGAAAACTTTGCTGGATAGAGCAATCTTGGTTGTAGGTCTTTGGTTTCCATGACTTGGAATACCTCTTTCCAGCCCCTTCTTGCCTGTAAGGTCTCTTTTGAGAAATCAGCTGACAGTCTGATGGGAACTCCTTTGTAGGTGACTGTCCCCTTTTCTCTTGCTGCTTCTAGGATTCTCTCTTTCATCTTAATCTTGGCTAATGTAATGATGATGTGCCTCGGTGTGTTTCTTCTTGGGTCCAACTTCTTTGGGACTCTCTGAGCTTCCTGGATTTCCTGGAAGTCTATTTCCTTTGCCAGATTGGGGAAATTCTCCTTTATTATTTGTTCAAATAAGTTTTCCACTGGTGGCTGTTCCTTTCCCCCTTCTGGTACCCCTCTAATTCGGATGTTGGAGCGTTTAAAGATGTCCTGGAGGTTCCTAAGCCTCTCCTCATTTTTTTGAATTCTTGTTTCTTCATCCTTTTCTGGTTGGTCATTTTTTTCCTCCTTCTGGTTCACTCCTTTGATTTGAGTCCCAATTTCCTTTCCATTACTATTGGTTTCCTGTGCATTGCCCTTCATTTCAATTAGTTTAGCCTTCATATATTCCTCTAATTTGTGACTAAAATCAACCAGTTCTGTGAGCATCCTGATCACCAGTGTTTTGAACTGTGCATCTGAAAGTTTTGCTATTTCTTCGTCACTTACATTTATGGGCTCTGGGGCTTTGAGATCTTCTTGGGCCATTTTTGGTCTGTTCATGCCCATTAAGTATGAGAAGCAGAGCCTTAGGGGTGGGGTGGGGCCTCTAGGGCGGGGTCGCTGGGTTGTGCCGCTGTATGTGGGGGCGGGGTCAGAGCCAGAAAATGGCGGCCCTCTCTGCTGCCTCGCGTTGCTGGGACCTGCTCAGTCCCGTCTCACCGCCCACTCCCTCACAGGTGTATCTGTGCAGGAATGTGCCAGCACAGCCAACCCGCCGCCCTTCACCCTCGCTGGATCTGCTGGTCCCTCACTGGGTTGCTCACTGGTTCACGCTCACTAGGTTGCTCACTGGGTTGGCCCGTTGCAACCCCACACCTGGGATCCGCGTGCCTGAGTCCATCTGACCGAGTTTTCCTATGCGACCCCACTCCACCAGCTGCTGGTTTCGCCCCTCTTACCAGTCAGGCTGAAGCATTCATTGTTATCAGACTTCCGAAAAGTTCAATTTTCTGTGCTCTGGCTGTGTTTTCTGTTGCTAATATTTTGTTGTCTCTAAACTTGGTTGCGTGAGAAAGCACGGCGTCTCCACCTATGCCTTCATCATGGCGGAAGTCCCACCATTTTATAGATCTTGACCAAGGTCACACAACTAGTAAGTAGTGGAACTGGGATTCAGACCCTGGAAATCTGACTCCAGAGCCCTTGCTCCTAACTGGCTGTTACAGTTTAAAAACCTCCATGCATGTGAGAGACAGGCAAGACCAGGAGGGGGAGTTCTAGTGGGGGAGGGGATAGAGGGGGTTTGGGAGCAGAAGTAGGAAGTAGGCAAGTGATGATGAGAGTGGTGGACAGTGACCAGGGCAGGCCAGGGCTTGGGGCAAATAGGCAGAGCCAAGGCTGGAGGGCTGGGCAGTCTAGGTTTCCCAGAGAGAGGGAGAGGAGTGTGCCAAGATGGTTGTTGTGGGGGGTGGGGGGCGGGGAGCACAGAGGAGTCTTGGGGGTCATGTTCTGGTTAGGTCCTCATGTGGGGATGACCCTGGCCTTTAGAGAGGAAGGTAAGAGCATTCCTGAGTGGTCTCTCCCCACCACTGGGCATTATCCACCAGCATCCCCAAACCTCTCTAAGGTGTCCCCCAGTCTCTTACATAAAAACTGCCCTAAACTACCCCTACCCCCAGTCCTACCCCTGAAACACTTTCTAAGACAAAACTTCCAGCTAGCTCCACTACTTTCCCGCTAAGATGCTGGGCATCACCAAGGTGTACCCAAGATACACCAGCGTCACCTGTAGCACACCAGAAACACACCCTGGGACGTTCAAGTCGTGCCTTGGAATACCTGAGGCATGTCTGAGATGTGTCCAGGTTATGTCTGTGTACATCCTTGGGAGGCCGAGCCCTCCCACCCCCTCCCACCTCCTCCCACCCCCACACTTACACATCACTCTTGGTGGTATAGACGCTGTAGTTCAGGGACTCAATGGCCATCCAGCGCACGGGGAGACGCCCCTGGGAAAGAGTAGGCTTGAGGGTTGGGTGAAGAGGAAGGCCTGCTTAAAGGGCTCTGGGGAGCAGGGCCAGGCCCAGAACCTGAGCGGAGGACTGAGACTTACCATTGTCTTCTTCACATAAACCTCCTCCCCACGAGAAAGGCCAAAGTCAGCAATCTTGGAGGCCAGGTTCTCTCCGACCAGCACATTTCGGGCAGCCAGGTCCCTGTGGATGAACTGCAAGCATGGTCAGAAGTCAGGGAAGATTGGGGATGAGTGAGTCCAGGACTCCTGAGTCAGTGATGGGGCTGACCCCACGGCCAGTCTTCATGGCCACCCTCAAAGCCTTTAGTAGCCCCTTATTTATCTTTCTACCCACTGGGGCCTCCTGGATCAGCGACTCCTGCCTCAGAGAAACCACAGCACTGGCTGCTGTCCTCCCTGCCTTTCTGTGCTATGGCCATGGCCAAGCTCACCTGTATCCTACTTCCTGGGGCAATGGTGGGCTTTACCCTGGTAACTGCATTGTACCTCCCACTCTGCATGCTCCCTACCACCCTCTCTCCCTTAATTGATGAGAGTGGGGAAGGCCCTTCTCTTGCCCAAAGTGACCCTTTCCCTTGAGTTTCAAGTCTTCTCCACTTGACCCTCCACCTTCTCAGAGACCTGTGTCCATCAACCCCTCCCTCTGCTTTCAAAACTACTCAGAACTTTATGACCTTTAAAATGCCTTTCCTCAGTGTCCTGCTCCCCTACTCCTGCTGTTCCTCTCTCTTTCATTCAGGCAGGGTGTCCTGGGACTTGGATTCTGGCTCCACTCTCTGCTCCACCTTTACCTTCTCCTGGTGGGCCTCACTCCCTCCCTTACCTTTAGTGTCACTACCTGTGGGGTGACAGTTGCCAGATTGTTTTCTACAGCCTCTCTCCTGAGCTCTAGGCTGGTATCTCCAACTGCTAATTCAGTGCCTCCACTGAGATATTCCTTGGACGCTTCAAATGCACCAGTGCCTTCACACCTGCTTCTCGTCCTGTGCTCTCACCCACTTGCCCAGGCCAGCTCCTCAGGATCGTGTTGGTCTCTCGACTCCTCGATCCCCCATCCAATGAGAGCCTGCTGAGTTTACCTCCCAGTGGCTGCCCCTCTTCCCTCTAGCATACCTCCCTCCCTGCGCTCACACCATCACACACACCTGCTTCTCGCTCAGGTACTGCATGCCATTGGCAGCATCACTGGCAAAACGCAGCAGCTGCCGGGAGCTGAGGGTGGAGGCTGTTCCATGCTCTCGGGCAAAAGCTGGGTCTGTTTCCAGGACCCGGCTTTTCCGCAGAAAATCTAGCAGGTTCCCATAGGGGGCATATTCAATAGCGATATACAAGTAACCTGGGAGGTGGGGAGAGACATGGTGGTAATTTATATACATGCAGCTTGGTGGCGGCAGGTACCCAGTGGTAGTAGACAGGGTACCAGAATCATGAAGGAGAATGAAGGCTGATGTTTAGGTAACATGAAGCTCCCGGAGAGCCACTGATGTGGAGGAGGTGATGGCCAATGATGGGGGTTTTGAAGAAGGAGAAGGTGATGAACTGGGGACTTACCACGGTTCTCACAGGCTCCCAAGAGGTTAATGATGTTGGGGTGATGCCCCAATTTGCACAGAACTTCCAGTTCTCCCGCAAAGTCACGATGGTCATTTTCAGAGGCATATTCTGTGTAAAGAATCCAATCTCACTTTTGCCAGAAATAATTCTGGAGAAAGGGCATAGGGCTGAGGTCATTTGCTGGAAAGGGCCAGGTGGGGCCTAGGATCTGTGGGACAAAGGAGAGGGTCAGGGCTGAGGTCAAGGGTCACTCCCAGCAGACCTTTCAGCATCTTGATGGCTGCATTCATCTTGAGCCCGTCCTTCTTGATCATGGCCCGGATGACCTGGCCAAAGTTCCCCTCGCCAATGAGGTCCTCAAAGGTGATGTCCTCCCACTCCAGCACCGGGTAATTCAGAGGCTCAGGCTGTGGTTTTGGTCGCCGGGTCAGTGTCAATGTGCCAGAGCTGAACTGCAGGATGGTCTCCTCACCCTTCACAGAATAGGACAAGTGGACAGAGAGTCCACACAAGAGACATGGGGTCAGCAAGAGGCACAGACAGGCAGAGTGGTCAGACAAATGGAGACCCAGACAGAGGGCATCCCGGTGGTCAGCCAGGGACACACACACAGACAGAGGGCATATACTGAGGCTGAATCATAGGAGGTGGAGCCATGGGTGGGCCACTGGGCAGACAGACGTCTGTGGAAAGAGGCTGTAGCCTGGGGGTCAGGTGTGGGGGTTGCAGGAAGAACAAGGAATGGGTGAAGTTGCTGGAGGCCACGGGTTCAGTCAGTGGGAGGATGATGTTTCTAACATCTAAAATAGAAAGGAATTGGAATGAATCGTGATGGGAAGCAGTGAGCTGATCCCACAACTGAGCTTTTTTTGTCGCTCAGGATGCTCTGGAGAGGATTCCAGCTTTGAGCCTCAGGCTAAGATTCATTTGTTCATTTATTGAGCACCTACTGCATGCTAATCTCTGAGCTGCTGAGAGCCAGGGGAGGGTCTTCTGTACAGTAGCAGAAGCAGGGATCACCACTGTCCACCCACTTGGCATCCACTCATAGCTCTAAAATCACCTTGAGGCCTAAAGATGGAAAGACCATAACAAAGAGGAATGTCCTCTCCCCACCAGGTGAGAAGGCCAAGCTCAAGAACTGGGCCACCTGGGCAGGGCTGGTAACAAGAAAAGGAGAGTAGAACAGGAGGACAAGACTAGCTGTCAATACGGTGAGCCAAAGCCCAGCTTGATCGGGGAGGGTGGGGACCTCGGTCACATTGATTTGCATGAGACAAGGATGGCCGAAGGCATGCACCAGCATGCACACGCATGCTCTAGTGGTGGTACCATATGCAGGTGCATCCAAGCAGGGGTCCACATGGACATGTGTAGAGGCACACAGGCATATACACGAGGGTGCTCACAGGGATATACCCGTGCGTGCATACAGGGTACACACTTCTGTGCACACCTGCATGCAGGCACACACAGCAGGGGTATAGCTTGATATATGTTAGCATAATATATGTGTTAAAGGCTGCCTTCCCACCTCCCTTTCCCAACACTGGGGCCTATGGCGCTCCCCCGCCACGGCAGCAGCAGCTTTTTGTGTGCACTGACCACAGAGGGAGGGCCCACGCAGCCTGAACAAAGAAGCCAATTGAATCTCTGAAGGGAGCTTTTAAAGGCATGGCAAAGACAATAGCTTTGGACACTAGGCTTTCTATCACAAGAATCAGCTCTTGAGAGAGAAGAGGGTCTTTTTTTGAAATGCCAGAGCGGTAAATATCAAGAGTGCCAGGCATAGAGGACCAAGGGCTGAGTCCAGGTCATAAGTTGCAACCATGGCAAAGACCTCAGAGGAGACAGGGGGCCAGGGGGTGGGAGAAAAGGGAGGAGGTGAGCAATGGGAGGTGATAAGATGAGATGACACTGGGTTCTGAAAGATGGGCCAGCACCCTACCTTCACTCCTAAGGACCACAGAAGGACAGAAAATTCAGACAGATTTTCAGGGAAGCCAGGAAGAGTGGAGGCTTGCTTCCTTTCTCAAGGAGCGATGGGTGAGGCTGCAGGCCTAGCACAGCTGTAGGGTGGCAGAAACAGCTGTGGGAGGTATCGTAGCCAAGGGTCTGAGGGTCATAGATATATTGTTCTCTGTAGGGTACAGTGAAGCACCCAGAGTCCTGGAGTCTCCCCACGGAAGCCCTGGGATTTGCAAGGATGGAGGATGGGATGCACAGCTCACCAAATGAGCAGCCCCTTGGCAGGAAGCCATAGAAGGGCTGAGGCCCACAGCCACAGCTATTTGCAGATGGAAGCTGGCCCCAAGTTGGGGAGGGCCTTTCAGGACAGAGGCCGGATATGCATGTGCGTACACACAAACACATGCACTCGAGTGTACGAGTACTTGTCTGCACAGAGGTAGAAACATATATACATGGGGTCTGCATGCATGTGCCCCAGGGCTGGGACAGGTAGGTGACTGACCGATCCTGACTGGTAGGTGAAGGTGCGTCTGCGGTGCAGGCAAGTTCTGCGGATGCACACCAGGGTTAGGAGGGCGGCTAGGATGGTGAGGCAGGTGGCGGTCATGGAGCCCACCACAGCCAGGATCAGCTGTTGATCTAGGCCCTCTTTAGCTGCCCGGATCTCTTGAACTGGGCCCTCGCTCTGCAGCCCTGGACACAATAAGATGAGAAGATCATGGGGACACCGGGGTCAGGAAACCCAGAGGCCACCATGGGTCACACAGAGGGAGAGGTCAGAGATCCCAGTACCAGGGAGGGATCAGGGATGTCTGGCCTAGGGCCAATGGGTGATTGGAGTGACATGATTTTCCCAGCACAAGAACAGCAGGTCATAAGAGGGGAAGGGTCAGAGTCCCCAGTACCAGGACTCATGGCACTTGTTTGGAAGGGGCTTTGGGATGCCCTAGCTCCAAGGCAGGGGATCACGTGAAGGGAGGGATTCCTAGGACTGACCCCAGGGCCCAGGAGTCCCCATGGGCCTGTTCCTCTCACCATTGCCCAGGGTCGACTCTTCTACCGTATTGCTCCAGTCACCGGGCCCCTGGACACTGGCCCGCACACGGAAGAGGTAGCGTGTGCTGGCATTGAGGCCCCGGACAGTGGTGCTTGTCTCCTCGGGCCGGTCCACATCTATCCACAGTGGGTCTCCTGAGCCCCCAGCCACCTGCACCTCCACGATGTACTTGGATATAGGCCCAGCCGGAGCCTCGGGGCGCTGCCACATCAGCTGGATCTCAGAATCCGAGAGGGCCTGAGCATGGACGTGTTGGGGGGCTGGGGGCCCTGCAGAGAAGGGGATAGAAAGGCAGGGCTCAGACAGGACCAAGGTATGGAGCTCTGGGGTCAGACAGACCATCTGCCCTAGTGGTGTCCCCCCCACGACCCCAGAATGGGGGCTACCCTGCCAACCTCCTCCTTTCCTCTTGGGCTGAATTCCTTCCTGTCCCTATGGTCTCCCTCCCCCTTGAGCTTCTGCTTCTCCTTATTCTCCTTATGTTCTAAGTCTTGCTGGTGTTCCAGGTTCTCCCAGGGTCCTAGGTCCTCCCCATGTGCCCCTGTGCCCTGTGTTCCCTCTGTCCCACGTCTTCCCTGTGTCCTGTCTGCCTGATGTCCTAGGTCCTCCCGTGCCCATGTTTCCAGGTGCCCTAGGTTTCTTGACACCCATCCAGGCTCCTGTAATCTCCCATGCCCTTCTGGGTCTCATGTGTCCCTTGTGTACCCTGTCGTCCCCTCATTCCGAGCCCACCCCCCTTCTCGAGCATACCGCTGAGGGGCAGAAGCACACGTGTGGGGGGCGAGGCTGGGCCCAGGAGGGTGCAGTGGTAGAGCCGAACATCCAGTTGGTAGTGGACGCCAGGCATGAGTCCAGTCAGGAGGGCGGTGCGGGCCTGGGGGGACGAGACGTTCTCCCGCCGCTCCTGTCCCTGTGTCCCGTCCCACAGGCGCAGCAGGAAACCATCGCCCACCAGTGGCCCGGGCATCAAGGGTAAGGACCAGCTCACTCGCAACCGGTCAGGGCCCTCCACGTGCCAGCCCTCCAGCCATGGCTGCAAGGAGGGCTCTGGGGCCAGAGGTCAGGGGTTAGAACCGTTCAGTGGGTCCTTGGGGCTGGACCGTACAGTGATCCCCAGGGGACTGAGTGGGACAACCTCCAGGGGGAAAGGCAGGGGCCCGTGGGATAGACAAGGCTTGACAACCCCTGAGTGCGCAGGACAGTAGCCCTGGGGGACAGGAAGGCAATGATGCTTGGTGTCTCACCAGGACAATCCGTGGTCATGAGGGTGGGAGGCCCCCAGGCCCCTTCCCCACCTTCCCCGGGTCTGCTCAGCTGCATGCGGACATTGTATCCCGTCCTCGACCTCAGGTTCATTAACGTCACATTCTCACTGGGGTCCACTGGGGTGGGTGCAGCAGCATCGGCCAGTCTGTCCAGGAGCCACCCTGCTCCCTTCAGCCCTCTGTTCCCCTTACACCGCTCTCCCTCCCCCTCATTACTGTCCAACACCCCGTCCCGCCCCAGCCTCCCCACTTACCCACAATGGCAGACCAGGCCATGGTGCTGTCCTGGGGCCGGTAGTGCAGGCGGACAGAGGTAATGGGTCCGTCCCCAGAGTAGGAGACCAGTGGGGACACCACAAGCTGGCGGCTCTGCTTGGCCAGGAGCCTGGGAGCAGTCAGGGGCACTGGGGGTACTGCGGGGACACACAGAGTCAGGCAATGCCCAGAAAGCTCGCCCAGTCCTCAGAAGCACCAGAGGACTTGGTGTTCTAGTCAAAAAAACACCTTGGGTCTCAGTTTGGATCTGGACTGGGAAGACCAACTTCAGCAGATGACCAGAGTGGCTGTGGCCTCAGAGGACAGAGTTCTGGCCCCTGGGCAGCGTGGGGCGTGGGGATCTGGCTGTACAATACATATTTAAAGGTATCATCTAATTTACTCTTCATAGCAACCCTAATCAAGTAAGTGCTTCTATCTTCCTTTTACAGAGAAAAAACCCACGAGGGGCTAAGAAACTGGCTGAACGTAACGAACCCAGGAATCTGTAGAGTGAAGACTAGAACCCAGGTTGTCTGGATCCGAAGCCTGGGGAGAATGAGATGAGAAAGGCTGCAGATGGAGCCCTGGGGCCAAGCTGCTCCTCCTTGAGGGGGGTGGGGCTGAAGAGTGGTGAGAGGGGGCTGGAAGTGGGAAGGGAGGGAAGTGTGGGCTTACGTGGGGAGGAGGGAGGGTGGGAAGCAGAGGGAAAGGGGACCCATGAGGTGGCAGGGGGTGAGTGGCCAAGGCTTATGGTGCTGGAGAAGAGGAAGAGACACCTGGGCAGGTGGGCGTGCTCTGTTCCTGGTGCTGAGTGCCCCGTGACGCGGTCAGAGGGGGAAGCCACATCCCAGAGGCAGAGTTAAAGGCCACTGTGCGTGTCTGTGGGACATGGAGAGGACAAGCATGGCCAGGCAGGAGGCTGGGTGAGGCCAGTGAGTACCGCATTTCTGGGGCACAAGATGTCCTTTCCAGACACGGCTCGGTGGTGCTCCCATCTCAACACTGCCCAGCCCAGGCCTCTGGTTGGCCATATGCCCTCCCCTTTGCCTGGTGCTGGGCTGTGACCCAAGATGCCCTTGCCCGTCCTACTTCGATGCCTAGTCTGAGCAGCAATGGCTAGTGCCCACGCTGCCTGTTATCCATCTCCACCATGGATATCACTGACCTTTGACATTGACCTTGAAGCGCCGGCTGTCTTGACCACCAGATGTGGACACACGGCATTCCCAGAGCCCACTGTCCCCGAGAGCCAAATGTGGCACTTCAAACTCAGCTGTAGTCCTATCTGGCTCTACGATGGCCTTGGTAGACTAAGAGAGACAGAGAAAGAGACAAACCAAAGACAATGCACATCCGCGTGGCAGGTACATGGCTGTCTAGACTGGCAAAGGGGCAGCAGACAGGAGGCAGCCCCTCCACAATGAGCTCGACCCCATTTGAGCCATGCTCAGGCCAGTGGGGAGAGCTGCAGAAAGCCCTGAGGGGTCAGAGGTCTGAGGAGCCAACTGTGACGCTGGCCGTGGGGGGGCCCTGAGTTGGCTCATGGGGCTGACCAGGAGGACAGTGCCGTCGGGCTTGCGGAGCTCCATGCTGCCCCGCACTGGGAAGGGGTTCCCTGAAGCTGCACAGTTGATCCGGGGCCTCGTCCCCAAGTTGAACTCCAGCTCCGAGGCCACATCTAGGATCTGGGGGATCCGGTCTGGGGAGAGAAAGGACACTCATCCTGGAGCCATCACGAGGGCTGACACATGACCACCAAAGTGCCCTTCATCTTGTCATGCTCCTCAGTGGAGGCACTGCCATCTGCCCAGTCACTCGAGCCGAAAAGCCAGCAGAGTCCTGTGCGAGTCCTCCAGGCCCTTGTGCCCCATGTCTGACCGGCTGCAGGGTCTACCTCCTGCACCCCTCCCCTCCCGAGATTCTTTCATACCCAAATCAGGGCCCTGACGGGGCTCGGCCTTGTGGCCAGAACACCGGTGCAGGCCTCATCCATTTCTGGGTCCTGCCACAGATCATCTGGGGTCTCCCATTCCACTCCACCCAGCAGCTGGGGTCCTTTCTCAAACACAGACCTGACCACCTTGTGCCTCTTCAACAGTTCTTTCCTGCCCCTCTCACACTAAGTGCAAACCAGTTGGCCGCCATTCAATGTCCCAAAGATATGACTTCTTCCGACCACTCCCTAGCTCCCCCTACTCCTCTGTCCTGGTTCCCGGACCTTTTGACCAGGCTCTTTTCCCAGCCATCTTCTCTCTTGTCCTTCATATCCCACCTCAGGTCTTGCCTCTTCCCAGGAGCCCTCTCTGACCACTTCGGCCCAGTCCTCTGGGCTACCACCCACCCAGGGCCGCTGCTCATCTTATATGGATGGTATAGGCTGGGGGGTAAGAACTCCTTCCAGACCATGGGCTCCCTGAGGGCAGGACTCAGTGTCAGTGGAGATGTGTCTAGTGAAGGTTGGCTTGTCTTGAAGGCTTGTCTGAGACCCCTGTGTTCATACCTGACTTCTCACAGTGCATTCCATGCCACCCAGAGGGGCACACACAGCCACTGAAGCGGTCGCAAGTGCCGCCATTCTGACACTGGCACTGGAGGCTGCAGTCAGCCCCAAAATGACCAGGGGCACAGGCTGGGAACAGAAGGGGCCCAGGTCAGGGGGAAACAAAGGTGCAGCTGGGGGCTGGGTAATGACAGGCTGGGTGGAGAGGGCACCGGTTAGGTGAGCATGGGACTAGGGAGGGCTTGGCGTGCAAGTCAGGGCCAGAGTCAAGGGCAAGCTTGTGGCCAGCTGTCTGGGTCAGGGACCATGGAGGGTGGGTGAGGGCATACCTTCCTGGCACTGGCTTCCTCTCCAGCCAGATCCACAAGAACAGCCGTAGGGGTCTGGGAGGCAGAAGGTGAGGCCGCGGCAGCCTGATGGACTTGGGCACTGCTCCTGGCATCGTTGCCCAAAATGGCCCTCTCTGCAGGCTGGAGAGGGGGCACGTGGTACAGGAGCCTTGGTCGGGTCCCAGGGTCTGGGACCTACTTGGCACTTCTCTCTCATCCTTCAAGCTCCACCCCATGGTTCAAGGGTCTTCCCCCACCCAGGCCTCCTCTCCTGCCTAGGTCCTAGCTCCCTCTGCTCCTTACCCTGCTCACAGCGGGTACCAGTGAATCCAGGGGGGCACACACACTGGCCGTCCTGGTCATGGCAGATGCCTCCATGCAGGCAGCCTTGGCATTCCTTGGTACAGCCTGGTCCCCAGCGTCCTGCCTCACAGCCTGGGGGAATGTGCTTTCAACAGGCGACCTTCGCCCACCTGACTATGGCTGCTGCAGCCTGGGGACCCACAGGAAGTACCCACAGGGCTCCCAACCTCCCACACCACCCACCACCTCTGCTTTCTGCCCCTAACCCCGCACGATGAGCCGAAAAAAGGCACTGCCCAGGGGGCTGGCTTCCAGGTAGGTGGCACTGTAGATGCCGCTCATCGGTGGCTGCACGTTGGGGAGCTGCAGCAGGAACCGCCCATCCTGGGCCTCGTGCCAGTCCAGGGTGTAGAAATAGGATCCTGGGGGCACAAGTGGGTCAGGGGCCTCAGCGCCATGTGAGAGCCGATGTCCCTTCTCTCTGCTCCCCTGCCCAGGGCATCATGGCACCATGCACGGTGCTCCCACCTGGGCGAAGGCACCAGTGAGCATTTGTACCCAAGCCAGAAAGCTGGGAAGCATCCTCTCTCCATAATCCACCAGCCGCTCAGTAAATCTCGGGTCCTGCTTCGTCTGTCTCCTCTCATCTCCTAAAGCATCCTCTTCTCTCTAAGCCCACTGCCACCTGCCGCCCTGGTCCCCACTTCCCATGGCCTCCTAAGTGGTGGGTCCCTCTGCTGCCAGCCTCCCTCTTTCCCATCTGCCTCTACTCAGCAGCCGGTGTGCTTTCTCCTGCCACAGGCTCCCCTGCAGCTCCCTGCTTAACCTCTTCAGTAGCTCTCCACCGCCCTCAGGACCACAGCCAACTAACTCCCTGGCTAGCGCTCCGGCCCCACACCTCTCCACACCCTGCCTGACTCCTGCCGTTCCTGATTCCTGAATTGCCGGTTCCTCTCCCTGCCTTCGCCCTCCCTCCTTCTTTGTCCGACCAATTCCCACTCCTCCTCCGGGGCCCAGTGCAGGTGCCATCTACTCGGGGATTTCTCCCAGGGAGCATCTCCCTCCAGGACCTGCAGACCCTAATGTTAGATGAGTGTTCCTGCCCCTGCCTGCGCCCACCCCCACCCCCGGCCTCTTTGCTCAGGACTGAATAGAGACCAGGGAGCTCAGGTGTGCCTGGCTCTCTGCATCGGTTCAGAGGGCTTGGGGCCCAGGAGGCAACTCCGTTGACCCAAGGGAAGAGTCTTGCTCCCTCAAGAGCCCAAGGTCCCAAAAGGCACCCAAAGGGCTGTGGGTCTGAGGGTGGAGGGCCACAGAGAAAAACCAGCAGGTGGCTGAGCTCCCCCAGTCTGGCCGGCCCCCCGCACACACCTGGACAGACTCCAGAAGATGCGAGCCTTTCCCTGGCAGTGCTCCGACTTGGCTACCAGGTTCTGTTCTTGGTAACCAAGGGGACTGCTGCTCCTCAACATGTGGGCTTTGCGCCTGAGAGCTCCCAGGGGAGAGTCGAAGGTAACATAGCGATAATTGGGGGCGACAGGGAAGGAGATTGGTGACCATGTTGCTGCTGGTCCTCTGGGGGCAGTAGGAGGACAGCTCCGAGCTGGAGGTGGACACAGGTGCTTCTGTGGACCCGGTCCGGGGCAGAGGGCACCCTGGAGGTTGGCCAGGGGGTAACAGGTGTATGGGAGTGAGGGGTGCACCAGGGGCCAAAGCTGGGGGTGTTGAGGGCCATGGCGGTGTTGGGGTGTCAGATCTAGGGGTTTTCCTGCCCGCCCGGCTCACACACTCTCCTTACCGTTGCTTTTCCAGATCACATCTGTCTTCTTCTCCTTGAGCACACGTGCAGCAAGCACCGCCGTGTCGCCTTTGTTCACCGTGTGCGTGACTTTGTCGGGGAGCAGCTGGGCTGAGGGATGGATAGAGGGTGGGGTCAGAGGTCAAGGGCAGCCCCTCTTCTCCCTCCTGACAGCCACTCACCTCCCGGGCTGTTGTGTACATAGAGGACGCTGGTGCGTCGGGCCCCAGAGCCACCCACGCAGGAGAAGACGCCCACCAGGTCGGCAGACTTCGAGAAGCCGCGCAGCGTGATCCGCTGGGAGCCGTTGCGGACCAGCTGCGGTGGCGGCCGGGGCAGGGGTGTGCGCACGATGCGGTCGTCCTTCTCCAGCAGCAGGGCCGGGCCCCAGGCGTCCGAGCCCCTGCCAGCGCCGGCCTCCCCGGACACGCAGGTCAGGTAGAATCGGTGGGGCTCCGCGCGGCGCAGGTCAGCCAGCAGCGTCAGGTCAACCACGGCGCCTGGGAAGGAGCAGCCATCCTTCGGTATACGTTCCTTCCTCCCCATCCCCCTTTTCCCCACCTGCAGCCTCTGCACTTGAGCAGGCATTTCCGTCCCCTCCTTTCCTGCCCCTTCCTCAGTGCACTGACCCCTTTCCCTCCAGCCTCTTCTACTAAAAGAGCAGGAAAAACAAAATACCCACAGCGCCCTCTCTGGCCTCCTCCCCTCCCTTCTCCAGCCAGATGGCTTCCTCTTGCAGCCCAACTTTGGAAAGAATGATCTATGCTCCATCTCCGTTTCCTTTTTATTCCCTGTCAGTCCCCTTGTCCCAACCTGTGTCTCAAACTCCTCTGCCGAGGGGGAGCTGCCCCGCCTGCCCCCACCACGAGGGTGCAGCCTGGAGGAGAATAGAATGCCTTGGGGGGCTCCCCCTACCAAATCTAGACCTGTTTGTTGTGCTGGGATTTAAGGCCGGAAAGGTTGGCTTCTGCAGCCAGGTGGTTGTGGGGCAGTGGAAAGGAAGAGAGCAGTGGGCCCAGTGCAGAGCCTGGGACACACAGGGCAGTCCGGGGCAGGCGTGGGGCCGTGCAGAGACACAAGGTGGGCCTAGAACTCCCGGCCTTGCTGGAAGACGGTCACGGCCACACCTGTCCCATGCAGAGTGCCTTGTGGGGAAGCCCAGAGGATGGGTGCCTGTCCTGTTAGGGGTGCCCCAGGGGTGGAAAAGATGCCTTCTGGGAGATGAAGACTCCCCTGGAGGGCCTTAAAGCTGAGCAGGAGGATATATTGGGTTGGCCAGAAAGTCTGTTGTTGTTTTTTTCTGTAAAATAAAAGATACATTTTTCATTTTGGCCAATAACTTTATTGATTTGGGTATTTTGAGTACATTGGCTGTCTCCCACTATTGGCTTCTAGTGGGTAGAGGCCAGGGGTGCTGCTAAGCATCTTCCAATGCGTGAGACAGCCCCACAGCAGAGAATTTTTTGGACAAAATGTCAAATGACCAAGAAACTTCGCAAACCACTTCTGACATGTTCAATCAGTCACAGCACCTTCTCCATACACTGCACAATTTTTTTTGCATTTCAGTGCATTTTTACCTTTCTTGAAATAATAAAGCATACTATGCCTGAAATGTTGTGTGTTTTCTTTTATCTTCCATATTAAAATGACCACACAAAAATTCAATTTTTTTTAATTCGCGCTGGTATGACAGCTGTCACAACACGATCTAACAAAATTGTTTCAAATGAAGCTAAAGACCACTAAGCGCTACTAGAGCCACCATATGGAAACAAACACAGTTTTTGAGAAGAGGGAGGGGGAGAGGTCAGTGGAAGGAAAGGGCATTCTAGGCAGAGGGCGCGGCCTGAGTGAAGACACGGGATGAAAACTACCACTGTGTGGACAGGACCGTGTTCTTTTCAGTGTGGCTGGGTGCGCAGCGTAAGGCAGAGCAAGCAGAGAGACCGGCCGGAGCTGGAGTCCAGGCCTCCCCACGCTGGCCCTGGGAGGCCCTCGGCCACGTGGCCCCACAGCCCTCTGAGCTTCTCCTTCCCTGTTGCTGCCTGTTAACTGCCAAGTAATCAGTGCAAATGCCTCTTAGCTTATCAACTAACATTCTTCAAAAGTCTACCGGGGAAATGACGGCCTGCCCCGGCTGAGCACCTGGTTTCCAAGGGATCCTCACACCCTTCAGTGACGTCGGTATCTTTCCATTTACAGAGGAGGATGGTTATTCTCCAGGCTTCCTGAGCAAACTCATCCACTCCTTTGGCTTAATCCGCTCCGAGCCCATAACCCTGGGACGGCCTCTCCGCATGGGCCACTTGTCCGTCTGCTGTCCCCAAACCCGCCTCTGTGCAGTGCTCCCTGACTCAGTGGACAGAACCAGCCACCCAAGACACAGACTTGGGAGTCATCTCGCGCTCCTGCTGTCATAATAATTCATATTTATTGGAGGTCAACTGTACGCCAGGCACTTATGTTCTCTCATGTTGTCATCCTAACTGTCCGGGGAGGTGGGTGTGATTACCCGATTTTATAGCCAGGGAAGGAAGGCTAGAGAGGTACTTGCCCAAGGTCATGTAATTAGTAGTAACCGGCAGAGCCAGGGTGTCTGATGCTGAAGTCCCTACCTTTAAGCATTAGACAGGCAGTCCTAATTAGTCACAAAATTTTGCAAATCCTGTTTCCTCCAAGCCTCTTGACTTTTTATCCCCATCTCCAAGCCGGCCTTTGCCTAGCCCTCACCTTTACTCACCTGGACCATCCCAATAGCCACGCCCCTTCTTTCTCAACCCATTCACCAAAGTGACCCATCCAAGACCCTGTGACTCTAGCCTACAATTTCCCAAGGCTCCCTGTCGCCCTCAGGATAAAGTGCACGCTCTGGAGCCCCTTGCTGCTCACACACTGCCCTTCCCGCTGCGTCCCCTTCAGGAACCTTCCCTCCCAGGCACTTCCCTGCCTCTGAGACTTGCATCTGTGCCGGCTGCCTGGGATGACCACTGGTCTCCACGAAGTATTTCATGATCCCCTTTTCATCTACTGCCCGAGGTGGAGTACACGCTCCTCCGGAGCACATCCTGCCTGTGCATTTAGCCCTTGCCCCGTGTCCTGTGTGCCCCGCTAGACTGCGAACCCCTCAGAGGCAGCCTGTGTTTTAATCGGCTTTGGCCGGAACACCGAAGGAACGAGCTTGTTCAGAAGCCTTGACCAAGTGCCACGCAGGGTGCCGGTCGCTCTGTGTAAACTGCTTCATTTAAGCCCCACAAGAGCCGTGGGAGGTCAGCATCTCACTGTGCAGAACAGAGGCTGCCTGCCTCTCCACGCATGGCCCACTGCTTAGCACAGCTCCTGGGGCGTTGTTGGTTCCTGATGAATGCTTGTCAAACGAATAAACAAACGCAACACAATGGCTATATGAGCACGTACTGAAATCTCTGCAGGCCCTGCTGTGCCCCACCGACCCTGAGGTCCAACAGAGTCATGGCTGCTCTCCCCTCCCCCACCCTTCAGTCCCAGGATGCAGTGATTTCTAGCGCCTGGGACTGAAGGTGCCTGATCCCACTGTCCAGGTGTTCCTGGCCCGGATCCCACTTTCTACCTGATCGCAGTATGGAAGTGATGGTCATGGTGATGGGGTTTACTGGGGGAGAAACGGGGCCTTGGGGGCGGGGCTGCAGCACGGCTGGGGGGTGACTTACCGACATGAGAAGCCAGGAGGACGATGGGGAACAGCAGTGCGGGCCCCAGCCAGACCATGCTCCGGAGGCTGACCAGGCCAACCAGGACAGGCTGGGCCCTAAGTCCGTGACTCTGGGTCTGGCTGCTCAGCCTGTGCGAGTCAGTGAGTGTTGGTGCTGGGGAGGAAAAGGAAATGAGGTGGTTGGGTGGGAGCGAGGCTGGGGAGAGGGCTGGGAAGGACTTATCCTGCTTCTGGGCCTCTAGGCCCCCAGTCTGATCCCCACAGGCTGGGGATGGGTGTGGCCGAGAAGGTCCTGGAATGGGGTCACTAAAAGTAGGGGGAGGGTGGTGGTAAAAACAGACCTGGAGACTGTGGGGCTGATTTTTTTCCATCTCCTCCTCTCCTCTCTGTCCTCGGTCTTGCCAGCACACAGGAGGCAGGAAAGGGAGGAAGCCAGTGGCTTCCGCCTATTGAGGAGGGATAGGGGGAGGATGTTGCTCTGGGGTCTCCCCTCCCACTCAGCACATACACACAGTACAACCCACAGGACTCCTTGTGTGCCCCAGGACACAGTTACATGGGTCTCCTGGAGAGCAGTTCACGTATGTAACACAAGGCTCTTTGTGGGCCCGTGCATGTACGCACTCAGAAGAATGAAATAACTTACACTAAATAGGGCAAATAGGGACCTTCAATTCTATACTGTGCGACTGTCAATTTACAGGTGGGAAACTAGGCCTGCAGGGCTTGAGCGCACTCTGGGGCCATGGCGAAGCTAGGGCTTGAACTTCTTACTTAGACACTCCTTGGCACGCGTTAAGCAGATCCAGAGAGTCTCGTGTTGATAGTCCTCAGCTGAAACCACCCACGGAGGCTCCAGCTCTTTGCCTGCCTGATGTCATTTGTTTTACAGCAAACCCTGCCTGTCCCTGAGCACTGGGGTAACAGAAGTCTGCCTGGGGGTGCACTCACTCTTGAGGGATGACGACAGCCTGGGACAGTCCCCACTCCTTGGCAAAGCCCCATGGGGCTTACCTCTGCTGTGCCCCCTCCTCTCTCGCTGCCCTGGCACCACCGCTCCACCTGGAGTCACTGCTGGCAGTTTCTAGAACAGACCATGACCTGCAGGTGTGGCGTGCCTGCAAGGCGCGCGTGAGTGTGTCCTCTCGGGGAGCAGGGGAGCAGAGTGACAGTCATGGAGCCCTCAGATGTCTGGGGCCTGCCGGTGAGATCTGTGGCCCCTCTGGCCTGGAAGGAATGATTGGGGTGGAGAGAGACCTGGTACCAGCTTAGGTGACTTGGGTCGGGAAGTCCAAACCCTTCCTCTGGGGCTGGAACATCTTCCCAGAGGCTGTTCCTGCACAAAGACTGGCTCTCCTGTGAACCTTCCAGGTTTGGATTCCCTGCCCTGGGAAGCTGGGTCCCTACAGGGGCTTGAGCTGGCTTAGTTCTAGGGCCCTTCTGAAAACCCCTGCACGGTCCCAGGAGAGGCTTTGGCTCCTGGCAAGGCATGAAAAAGGATCGGGGAAGGCCCCCAATGTGTAGGTCTGCAGATGCCCCATTCCTAGGCCTGAGGCTGGGAAGAAGTTTCTCTGGAAAAGACTCGGGTGGGAGTGGGAATGGGGGTGGGAAGATGCGGTTGATGCCTTAGACTTCCGCTTATCTCTGAGTCTGGCATGAGAAAGAGCAGGGGAATGCTGGGGCAGTTTGTCTGGCAGTGTTGCAGACAGAGGACCCTTTGGGCAACGTCCCCCTTGGTTCTGTCAGGCCTGATGTCATTTTGGAAATGTGCGGAGAACACTTGGGCAGCATCTCATCTTCTTGAAAAGGACAGATGCCGGCACAGGTGTTTGCTCTGGGTGACGTCTGAGACCGTGACACCACAGCACATGCAGAGACTTTGGCCCATCTGCCCTCCCCACTTTCAACTGGGAGACAAAACTCAATAGTAATGATCTGTAGATAAATAAGAGGGGGACCCCCCAAACCAAAATTATCTTCTAGAGGGCAGGCCCCTCATAGCACAGGCTTTCTTCTCAAGGTGAGTGTTCCAGGAGCCCATCTGTATCAATGCACCCCACCAGCTGGCGTTGTTGTGAGAGGCTGCGTTCAGCCTCAGTGAATTTTTTTTGGAAGGCTCTTTCAATACGTTTGCCTGTTTTGTGATGGGTGATTTATGAGAGTACCTACCCACACCGCACTGTTCGGCAGTTTTTGACCAAAACCAGAATGACCCCCGTACCCCACCCTCCCTGTTCATCTGATCTTGCCCTGAGTGATTTTTTGATGTTTCCCTTGTGAAAAGAGTTTTCAAAGGGAAATATTTTGCTGATATGGATGAAGTGAAACAAATAACAGCAGAATCACTGAAAAGCATAAAAATGGACAAGTTCAAATGCCGTTTTGAGCAGTGAGAAATGGTCTCGATTAGAGTATTGCTTCAAATGGAGAGTACTTTGCAGGTGACTGAAGTTGAAACATGTAAAAAGAAATACACAATTTTTATAAATAAATTCTGTTTTTTTGGGGTCCCCCCTAGTATAGTGCAACTCTGGTAGAGTTTGTATGCAAGGATTCGTAGTATACAACAATGTCCTATCAGTGTAAAAGTATATTTTTATATATTTTGGATTATGTTGCAAGTGATTTAAACAGAGCCTGTTTACAAACAGCACGTCACAAATGAAACAGCACAAATTTTGAGTGGGCTGTGTGTACACCCGCTGTTGCAATAGGAATACTTCAAGCTGCAATAGGAATGTTTAAACCATCACATACCCAGTGTAGGAGCATCTAAGTTTATAAAGCAAATCTTGATGGACATATAGGGAGAGATGGACAGTAATGCAGCCGTAGTTGAGGATTTTAACACCAATGAACATTGACATCCACAGATAGATCTTCCAGACAGGAGATAAACAGGGAGGCAGAGACCTTAAACGATACACTAGATCAGGTGGGTTTAACTGATACCTTTACAGTCTTTCACCCAGAGCAGCAGAATATACACACTTTTCAAGTGCACATGGAACGTTTGCTAGGACAGGCCACATGATGGGACACAAAACAAGTCTCAATAAATTGAAGAAGATTAAAATTATATTATGCATCTTCCCTGACCATAATGGTGTGAAATGGGAAATCAATCATAAGAAAAAAAACACAGTTACAAAAATAACATGCTACTAAACAATGAATGGATTAACAATGCAATCAAGGAAACAATCAAAAGATACCTTGAAACAAATGATAATGAGACCACAACAACCCAAAATCTCCGAGACACAGCGAAAGCAGTCCTGAGGGGGAAATTCTTAGTATCACAGCCCTGCTTCAAGAAACAAGAAAAATCTCAAGTAAACAATCTAACTTTATACTTACAGGAACTAAAAACAAACAAAGCCCAAAGTGAGTAGAAGGAAGGAAATAATAAAGGTCAGAGCAGAAATACAATACAAAAGATTAATGAATCCAAGGTCTGGTGCTTTGAAAAGATAAACAAGACTGACAAACTTTTAACCAGACTCACCGAGAAAAAAAACAGAGAGGACCCAAATAAATAAAATCAGAAATGAAAGAGGAGAAGTAACAACTGACTCCACTGAAACACAAAGGATTGTAAGAAAATATTACAAAGCAACTATATATCAACAAATTGGACAATCTGGACAAAATGGATAAATTCCTAGAAACATACATTCTTCCAAAACTGAATCAGGAAAAGTGAGAAAGTCTGAAAAAACAAATTATAACTAATGAAATTGAAGCAGTAATAAAGAAAAAATCCCCCAACAGACAACAGCCCTGAACTGGACGGCTTCACAGGAGAATTTTATCAAACATTCAAAGAACTAAACACCTCTTCTTCCTAAACTATTCCAAAAATTTCAAGAGGAAGGAAGACTCCCAAGCTCATTTTATGAGGCCAGCATTGTCCTAATTCTGAAACCAGATAAGGACACTATGAAGAAAGAAAATTATAGGCCAACATCCCTGATGAACATAGATGCCAAAATGCTCAACAAAATATTAGCAAATCAGATCCATCAAATACATTAAATCATATACCACGATCAAGTGAGGTTTATTTCCCTAGATGCAAGGTTGGCACAATATCCACAAACCAACAAACGTGAAATACCATGTGAACAAATAAACAAACAAATAAAAACAAGCCGTGATGCGTATCCTGAAGTCTCAGTCGCTGGGAAACTAAAAGTTAAAAATAATGTTAATGCAGGTGAACAGCCCTACACACTGTGAGGTCAATCCTCAGACTCAAAACAAACTTAATTGATAGAGCTAAACTAAAGATAGTTTTTTAAAAGCAAAAATAACAGCACGACCAAGTGCACACGAGACAGAATTCACTGCTGAGAAAGCTGCCTTCCCGCACACGGTGGGAGTCCCAGCCGTCGACACGCGGGCACCCGCAGGAGGTTTGCCGGGTCGTCGCTGTTTTGAGACAGCCAGACTTCTCAGTGGCACCTGGAAGAGACTTTAGTAAACTGTACCACTTTTAGTGACCTCCCATTAAAATGTTCCTTGCCCTGGCTGGTGTGGCTCCGTGGGTTGAGTGTTGGCCTGTGAACCAAAGGGTTTTTCCCAGTCAGGGCACATGCCTGTGTTGCAGGCCAGGTTCCCTATTTGGGGGCATTTGAGAGGTTACCAATTGATGTATCTCTCACATTGATTTCTCTCTCTTTCTCTCCTACCCTCCCCTCTCTCTAAGAAGTAAATTAAAAAAAAAAAACAACAAAAAACGAGAGTGTTACCAATAAGAAGCCTGTAGTTGGACCTAAAAAAGGATAGTGAAATGAATTATCATTTGCCCGTGACAGCTGAACAAAGAACATGTGTTTCTGCAACTGTCTGAGGCCCATCGGGACAGCCTCTTGCTCCACTGTGGCTGTGCGGCTACACAGGTCTGTGTGTGCCCAGCAGTGCCAACTGTTTGCAGTGATACTGACAATTATTGCGTATCTTCCATTGCTACTTTGTAGATTTGGGGCTGCTCCTTTTGGAGACATAGTCTGTCTTGGTCCCTTTCAGCCGCCCTAACAGACCACCAGACTGAGTGCCTTACTACAAGAAACATTAATTTTTCTCAGTTCTGGAGGCCAGAAGTCCATGATCGGGGTGTCAGCATGGTCAGGTGGGGGCTCTTTTCCAGACTGAAGATCGTTACTGCGTGGAAGGGGCAAAGGAGCCCTCTTAGGCCTTTTTATGAAGGTATTCATCTCAGTCATGTGACTGACTTGCCTCCCAAAGGCCCCGCCTCCTAATACCGTCAGATTGGGTGTTCCGAGCCCAACAAGTGGGTTTGGAGGGGGACACACAAACGTTCCCCTTCTCTAGGAGCAGGTCAATGAAAGCACGGTGGGGACAGGCCTGTGGCTGCACAGGAACCCACGCCGGCCCGCACGTGTTTCCTGAGTCCCTCCCGTGTACCAGGCTTTGTGCCACGTGCTGCAGATACAGGCGTGAGGAGGGCAGACGCTGGGCTCTGGGATCGTTAGCCTAAAAGTAGAGATCCTTTCATGGAAGAAACTTGAAGACGTCAAGCTTCAGAGCATTTGTCCAGAGAATGGGAACCAACATATTTTTTAGAGCAAGACCTACTATGTCTTAGTAGAGTTCCTCTTAGAAACTCGGCGTATGACTAAGTGACATGCGTGGTGAAGTCTGACCCACGCTGAGGTTCCTTTGACATGACGCTTCCTCTGGGAAGCCCAGGTTCCAAGATTGCAGCTGCAGAAGCACAGGGAAGTACAAGGAAGACCTGACTGGTGTATAACAGTGCATAACCCTGGTTGTGTTTCTTTCCTCCCCGCGTGGGCTAGTATTTAGTGTAATAAAATGATAAAATAGAAGCTCTTTTCCATTTTGAAGGGGGATACATAATGAACCCCCTCAACCACCCCACTACACATGCACACAATGCCCACTTACTGCCCAACTACGACATGCGTGTACCTCCTCAGTGGCCGTCCCACTCTGTCACGGCCTCCTGTACCTCTCCGTTACATAACCTTCAACTTCTTGGCACTACCTGGGCCGCATTTGGCTCTAAAAAAACTGGCATAAAAATAACTGTGTTTGTTATGTGGAATTACGACAGGGAAAGGCCTGGGCAGGGGCTGGCTCTTCCCCGAAAGGAACCGTCGGTTCGCATCATCCCGGGAAAGGGAGCTCCCTCGCAGGAGTCCAGCACCAACTGGCAGCCTGAGTCAGGAGTGGACTCATTCCTGGTGGAGACGGTTTGGGCCGATGCATTGAGGGTGTGAATGTTCATGGGGGTTCTTTCTGAGGACCCAGGTTGGGTTGGGAAACAAGTGGAACCAGAGGGGAGGAGTGAATGCCTGGGCTTTGAAGTTTTCTCTTGGAAAAGAGTTTCTTCTCCGGGAAGAGGTTACAGGAGGAAAGGTTGAAGGCAGGAGAGGTGGAGGAGCAGGCTAACGCAGCTTCTCAAGTCACGTGGCCACTATGTGGCCCTGCTGTGCCCACCAACGAGGCAGCTCATGCCACTTGCCACTGCTCATTTGAATTCTTCACCACCTGGTTGGGTCTATGCAAGCCCACTGGTCATGCACTTGGATGTCTCAGCAACATTAAATTGCTACAAAGTTTCTGAATGCTTACCCTCAGTGTTTGCTTGTCTCTTTGTAACAGTTCTCAGGCTGGTGCTGGGCTACCCACCACATTTTGAGTAGCGCTGGGTCTAACCTGGTCACAGACAAAGGAGGTTGGAGGGATGATGGCTGAAGTCGGACCCAGGTCTCAATTTGCTTGAGGGTTATAGCGTTTCCGGGTTATGACAGTCCATGGCTGTGGGAATGACAAGGAGGAAGGCCACAGGAGATGAAAAGGCGCTGCGGCGGTTAGAAGGGCCGTCTCTAAGGATATGCTCCTTCCCCGCTTCCTGTGTTCAGGTCACACCGGAGCTCCACACAGGTGCAGGCACGTGGAGACTCTGCACCGGGCCCTTCCAACACAGGTCTTCCTCCCTGACTCGTGTACCACTTGCAGGTTAACACATCGAGACCCTTACATTATCTGAAAATGGAACTCTGTCTTTCCTTCAGAGGGATTCTAAGCTCTTCCGTGACGGCGATGGAAGGACAGAGCTCCTCTGGCCTCCTTTGCCAGGTACGACCAACGCATGTCCTACTGGACTCAGGGGTGCTCGGCAGACCCCAGACCATGGGAGACCTGCTGTATTTGCTTATTGGGGGCTGGGGACTGCATTTCTCCATGTGGGACCATCCCCCGTCTTCTGTCTGGCCTCTACCCTTCTTTTCTGTGAATGGAGTTTGGAGAGGGGAAAGGGGAAGACATGGGAACATAGGGGGCAGCAGACGGTGCTGGGTAATGGGCAGGAGGCTGGGTGGGAGCTCACCCTTAGGGATGAGGGCTGGATGGCCAAGGCTGCACCGAGTTTGTGCTTTAGATGGTGGTGGTCTTGGGGGACGTGTCTGTTTTCCTCATCCTAGGTTTGATTAGGGGACTGCCTGACCTTTCACTTGGCCTTGTGGAGAAGTCAGGGAGAGGGCTGGGCTCCCTCTGTCCCAAGGCAGGCCCTGGGGTGACGGCTGGCACCCCCCACGGCCACTGCTGATGGGCTCCTGTGCATCTTGTTCTGAGCTGGGGGGGGGCAGGTCTTTTTAATTTTTTTAATAGATTTTATTTCTTACAACAGTTTTAGATTTACAGGAAAATGGAGAGGGCAGGACAGAGTTCCCACCTACCCCACGCCCAGTCTCCCATTACTAACGCCTTTCACGAGCACAGTGGGGTGTATTTGTCACAGTAACATCGTTACTAACTGAAGTCGATGGTTATTTAGATTTCCTCAGCCTTTCCCTGCTCCCTTTTCTGTTCCAGAATCTCATTGGCAATACCATGTCACGTTCAGTTGTCACACCTCCCTGGTGCTACCATGCGCCAGCGTGGGTTTGCTGTTTGTTCGTTCCTCAGCACTTCCTCATGTCCAGGCTCATCTTGTGTATCTCCTGCTCTGAGGAGCTCCAGCTTCTTTGAGAATGACATTAGGTACCAAAAGCAAGGCTCTGGGTGTGCTCATTGCTACTGAGGTGTCATTCCTTTTAGGCCAGTCGGCTGACAGAGGTAGAAATACATGTGTGTATACCAGTGCATGTGTGTACACATATCCATAGATATTTATTTACTTAGCAACATACATTGAGCCAAACCTAAGGATGTCCCCAACTCCACTTCCTCACTGGCTGGGGCAGGGGCAGGGCCTTTTTTCTAGGACCATCCTGTCCCCATCAAGCAACGTTCATTCCTACTGTGTGGTTTTTTAAAAGCATATTTTCAGAGATGAGTCACATTTGATCATGAGAGCTTATCCATATTTAGGCCTAAATGTACTTTTTGAAAATGAATAAAAAAGATTATTTTTTTAGCTGTCAAAAAGAAAAAAAAAAAGAAAGTGAAAAAAGGTTAATGTATGTTTATCAGTGAATTCACCGCAAGTATCAGATTTATAAAAAGGCTGCTTGAACGAGAAGTTTTCTCCTGGTCAGAATAGCCAGGAAAAACTCTGAAACAGGTCAGCGAAGGATGTGGCAGCCCTATCAGAAAGCAAAAAGTGGCAAATTGTATTTTCCTGAGTCGGCCACAACAGTCTCTTCTGTTCCACATGTTTTTCTTACAATATGACTTTGCTGTTTGTCCCACTGAGAGGAGGGGTCACGTCTGCTCTCCTTGGACTGGGACAGCACTGACTCGCTCAGCGTCGGATGAATGCGGACGACGTGATGCCGTGTGGGTCACAAAGGCAAGGTGGCTCCGAGTTTCTTGGAAACACTTGTGCCGCACCTCTGAGCTGCCGCGGAGACAGCCTGCTGCGCTGGAGGAAGCCCAGACGCTCGTGCAGACGGACGCAGACGTGGTGAAGCCACGGGAGGAGACAGAGGTTCTCCCTCCCCTCCCAGATTTTCTGAATTTCTCACTTATGGGACTGGGAGAGATAATAAAATAATTGTTGATTTAAATGACTAAGCCTTGGGGTGATTTATTTCACAGCAGTATTTGCCAAAACATAAAACATGTGTATAGTCTTAATAATTGAAACAACGCAGTGCTGGCCCCGAACTAGAGCAAGATCAGAAATGGACCCAAATACACATAGGAGGTGAGCATACATTTAAAAAAAAAAAAAGCATTTCAAACAATTGAAATAAATAAATTAAATTAAATTAAAAATCTAAATAAAAAGCTGGGGGTGGGGATGGGCTGGGATGGGAGTAAAAGACAGAAAACTGTACTTGAACAATTAAAATTAAAAAATGGCATTTCAAATCAGCAGGAAATTCAGTCTCTTCAATAAATAATGTTGCAACAGCTAGTATCTGTCTATAAAAAAGTTGGATCTATTTTTTACATCATATATATTAAGATAAACTCCAAAAGGGCCTAAGATTTAAACATTAAAAAAAAAAAATAAGCCCTGGCTGGTGTGGCTCAGTGGACTGAGCACTGGCCTGCAACCAGAAGGGTCGCTGGTTCAGTTCCCAGTCAGGGCACATGCCTGGGATGCAGGCCAGGTTCCCAATAGGGGGCTCATGAGAGACAACCACACACTGATGTTTCTCTCCCTCTCTTTCTCCCTCCCTTTCCCTCTCTCTAAAAATAAATAAATAAAATTAAAAAAAATAAATGAATAAAATAAACATAAAAAAATCAAACCCACAAAAGAACTATACGAAAACATGGGTGATTACCTTGTGATTTGGGGGTGGGAAACCTCTGTAACTAAGCCTCCAAATCCACGAACCTTAAAAAGAAAACATTAATCAAATTACTACATATTTAAAAAAAAAACAAGGCAAAAATAAAGTAAAAATTTTAAAAAGGCAAAAATAAGAGACTTGTCAAAAATATTTATAACATGCCATGGTGTGGGTTAGTGGATTGAATGTCAGCCTATGAACTGAAGAGTTGCCGGTTTGATTCCCAGTCAGGGCACATGCCTGGGTAGTGGGCCAAGTCACCAGTGGGGAGTGCTCAAGAGGCAACCACACATTGCTATTTCCCTTTCTCCCTCCCTTCCCCTGTCTTTAAAAATAAATAAATAAATCTTCTAAAAAATATTTATGACATATTACAGATTAGGAATCATAAAAACTAAGTCCAATGGAAAAATGGGCAAAGATTATGAACAAGATAATATGTTAACACATAATTTTGTGATTATGAAAGTTTATAGAAAAGTAAATACAAATGACCTTTTAATAGTCTTGCAGAAATGGTGGATTTGAGACCCATTTGGGTGAAACTGTTATGCAAATTATGTACACACACACACACACACACACACACACAAACACTGTGGAAATTTAAGACTGGGTTGACAAAGAGGAAGACAATTAAGTCCTCCAAGTTGCCCCTCAAAATCAACATCAAGGCCCCATGAACAGATGAGTCAAATGGGTCCTCTTCTAAGCAACAAAGACTCCTCCCACGAAAGCCTGCTAGAGCAGGGTGGGTTACCCAGGGGTCCATGCCTCTGTCTCTCAGAATAAACAGCACGAGAGTTCCATCTCAGCTTTTTGGATTTAAGTCAAGCTATTATATATAAATTGTGCAAAGTCAGTGGGTGAAGTTGAATGCTGCTTTGTTTTCCTCAGTGATTTCAAAGGAAACCGGTAGTTCCAACATGCCCCTCCTCCCCCATTACATTCCTGCATTCTCCAAAAGCATGCCCTTGTGTTTTGGCTCCTAGAATATGTTGAAAAGTATTTAAGGTATTTCTTTGTTATGTGCAAACCCGAATGCGGGTGTCTTTATATATTTCATAAGTGCCTTGACTCTCTCTACTGCTTGTCACAACTGCTTTTTGAAGAACCAAGTAAAATGCTGCCCAAACAACAGGATGGAGTTCTCTTTTTATTGGAATAAGCAACATGTAAACCCAAGTCCTAAGTCCTGTCTTTGCCTGCAATCAACTTGACTAGTATATCGTTGTTCATGTTGATAAGCAAGGGAAAATAAAAGGAAAAACAATACTTTTCCTTTTCCTTTTTCTCTAGATTAATAGTTGGTAACAATAGTACTTTCACTTAACTTCAGTTAGCCACTAAAGCCAATTCAAAAACAGTTTTTGCTGCTCTTCCAGGAAATACTTCCACGGTGAGAGGACGTTGTCCGCAAACGCTTTTGGAATGTCAGGCCGAAGCTGTGTTCCTGACATTGGCCAGTGAGGAGTTCTGCCAGGTGTTCCTGACACGCTGTGAGGAGGACCACAGGTTATTTGGCACCCACTGTGTTCTTTTTCTATGTTGGAAAAAGAGACCTTCTGAAAACAGGCCCTTATTTAAAGGAAGCCCCAGTTACTCCAACAAAGCTTTGAATGAATTCCCTTTTGTACAAAGTGCTTGACAAAGACCTTTGGGCCCCAAGGAACCCGCTGAGGCCAGAAGCTGGAATCAACACCCCACAGAGGGTTCAGATGGTTCAAGGCTTTGGGCCTACTTAAAACTTAAGAGACTTTTACTGACCTTGGTCAGAATGAAATTTACCCGACAATGCAAGCAGAGGGCTTATGAAGAACCCCGGAACACTGAATTCATTGCCATGAATGACAGTCACTGAACTCTGACAGGTGCCAGGAAAAGGTGACGATGCCACTTCCTGGATTCGGCGCCTTTTGAGGCAGGTGCCATTATTATTGTCTTCATTTCCCAGATGAGAAAATCGATGCTTTCTCCAGTTAGTTAAGTGCTGGAGCTCAACTCTGACCCCAGACGACCTGATCCATAACCGGGCCTCCTGGATGGCCCTGCCCAGGCAGCCAGCAGGTTAAAATCTCTGCCGGCATTTACAGGAGGGTTTTCTGAATGTCACCGCCAAACCCTTAAAAATGATTTAAGAAAGTCAGTCCTCATGAACTTAGAAAGCATTAGAGATTTTATTCAGGAAAAATAATGAGCTCAACTCTGTGCTGTCTTGTGATCAAGTGTGGCCCCTTGAAATGGCAGAGGTGAGCCAGCACAGACCAGCAGGCACCCCTTTTCAGGGCATCTTGCCTTTAAGGTGCACCAGGTCCTTGCTTCACCCCAGGTCACTTGGAAATCCTAGAACCCATAACATGTGACACAAACGACTCATTGTTTTGCTTCAAACAGCAGCCAGCCTACTTAGAATACAAAGCCCATTTTATGAGGAAAAGCTGCCACCGCAGGCCACAGCCACATGTTCCTGCAGGATCCCCAGCCTGGGTGAACCACCAGGATTGCTTCCTGCTCGACCAAGTTCAAGTTCACATTAAATGCTGTTTGGTGGTAGCGACAGCACAGTGAAACCCGTGATTCATTCGTGTGACACAGGGATGATGAGGAGACTTTTGAAGGCAGGGCCCCCAACTCCTCCCTTTTATTCACCCTTGTCACCGGAAGGCTTACCTGGGGCTTTGCCATCTCCGTCCTTGCGTCTCTCCTGGGGAAGGGATGCTGGTGCAACAAGATGCAGGATTGGGCTTTCTGAACCCACAGAGAGAGACGCCTCCTTCAGGGCTTACGTGGTGCCTTCCATCAGAGGAACTGTCCCAAAACTGTGGGGGTCTCAGGCGTGCAACGACTTTTCTGATAACCATGAGAAAGCAAGGATGCGGGAGAGACGACTCTTCCTATTTATCGCACTGGGCCCAGGGAGGCAGGCCTGGGAGCCCCAGAGTGGGGCTGCTCTATCCAGCTGGTCCGCCTGCCACCTCTTTACCACTCGCCTGGCATGACATCGCTCAGGAGAGGTCCGCTGAGCTGGGTTCTCCTACATGCAGTTACCCCCGAGATAACTGAGCACAAGAGCGGGGGTGGGGGCATAGAATGATGCCTCATTACACGGGCGTGTGCGATGTCTAATAGTACATCTGACATGATGAGATGGAGCTGGTGGCTTGGGACAGTTGTCTCATGAACCTTGATGCTGGGTCCGATGTGGTAACCAGATGAGGTGATTACAATGGAGTTTCAAGGGTGGTGTGTTTGAGGATGTACCAGGCTTGGCCAGCTCCCCCCCAGGGCTTCGTGGAATACCTGTCAGACTCGTCCACCCTGAGGAAGTGGGGAAACCATAGAAGCTGCAATCTCCAAGCGCTTCCTCAGTCTCAGGACTACACCTGGGAAGCTCCTCTGGGGATCTATCCTGTGAGCTTACCTTAGTGAGTGGTGACCACTTCTCGGCGGTGACAGGGTCGGAGGGCTTGTTTTCACCAGGCTCTAAGCCCCGGCCCCTCCAGGACTAGTTCCAGGACGCTCTGACTGCTGGGGCATACCCAGGATCCTCAGCGGCAGACCGGCACTGGGGAAAGTGGGGGCTGAATAAAGGAGGAGGAATGCAGGGTGGTCCTAAGGAGGTGCTGGCTCTGTGACCAGGAGGCTGGCAGTAACTGGAGACAGGAAATGGGCAGCCTCTCTCAAGAGGCTGGCAGAGAAGGGGTCCTCTACCCATTCAAAGGGGCGTCTGTTTAAAACAGAAGAGAGGTTGCTACACTCCGAGCGCAAAGGGTTAACACCAGCTCTTAACCTGAAGGGAACAAGCGAGCCCCCTGTAAATCCGCCCATTGATCTGACAGGTTTTTACTGGCCACCTGCTGCCTGCTGTGAGCATATTTGTGACTGGGTATACATATGCACTTCCCTGTTCTCACCAGCTTCTCAAAAGGGGACCACAACACCCCCCCCCAGGGTAAGACCCCTGTTCTGCCCCAGGGAAGGGCTAGGTCAGATGGTGAAGGGAGTGGGTGCAAGGTGGGGACCCGGATACCTCCTTCTTTGCTGGCTCAGCTTTCATTTCCTTTGGGAACTATAATCGAATCTGTGAATGGCAGCGATTGCTATCTGTCCCTCCAAATGATTATGTGGAATCGAATACTTTGATGGCAAAGTTTACTCATAGGAGCTGATAAGAAAAAATTCTGAGATGCTCTAAATTAATTTTTGGGGGCCAGAATGTGAGAGAAAGAGAAAGGACTGTTAGCCTGTTAATGGCTGCTGACCAGCTAACAAAAAACTTCTCACATTCCCGTTTGGCCTGTTTGAATTTCAGATTAATTTCCAGGTGGCTATGTCCACAGATTATTTTAGTCAGGCACCATCTAACTCCAGGAGGTTCGCCCCTCCCCGCTCCCTCTCCACCCCCCCACCCCCCGTTTATGAGGACTTTCTTAATGGCTGCCCCTGGCCAGTCTACAGCACGTTCCTTTTTGTGGACTCAGCTATCCCAGAGCTTGTCCTCTTTCCCTTCTGCCACCCCTTGGCCTATAGCTCCCTTCTCCCTGCTTGATGTACAAAACGCTTGCAAAGCTGGAACATGAGCATGTTGTCTTTTCTCTGCAGCCAGGCTGCTGGTGGTTTAGACTCCATGGCCCAAGATCGATCTTTGGGCTGCAGCTTTGGCTCAGGAAAACCTTACTTACAAAAGGACTTTCAGCTGTGTAAGTTAACATTTTTTAGTTTAACAGAGTGACGTAGTCGGGAGATCCTGGAAAGGCGCTGGGCCTCGAGTCAGAAGACCAGGGTTTGAATCCTGACTCAGCCATTTACTAGTACAGCTATTAGCATGTTATCCTTAGACCTCTGGTGCAGAAGGTTGAGTTGCTTACATGCTTCAGATCATAGTAAACCCCTCGTTGGCCCTCAGGTCCCACTGAGGACGGCTCCATGGTCAGCATCCTTGGGCTTGTCTTTATCCAGAATTGCAGCCCCTGGTAACCTCCATTTCTGGTAGATTGCTGTCTGCCCAACACGCAATATTTTTTCAACTTACTCTCTCCAGTCCGCCGGCAATTGCTCCTAAAATCCGCCATCAATCCTACCATTCTTTCAGGGCTCCTCATACTTCCCCCCTCCATCCTCACTTCCCAGTTTGCTGGGCCCAGATTTCTCACCCCAAACGACCTCAGGTTCGTGCTACTTTGTGAGCTTATCACACACCAGCAGGCACCGATGATCAATTCGCCCCTTCTCTTCTGTCCTCCAACCCCGAACCCAGGCCCCAGTCCACTCTCAGCTGATGACATTGCCTCCGACTTCTCTGGAACGACAGAAGCCATGGGAAGAAAACTCCCTAAGGCTCCCAGCACCCCACCTGCGCGCTCCACTTTCCTTAGAGGGACTGTCTCTGCTCCTGCCCAAGGTCAGCCCTCCACCTGTGTATGCACTTGACCCCACTCCCCTCGATGCCTTCAGGACTGCACATCCCTACTGCCCCTTCTCTCTTCCTTCGGCATCACCAATTTCCCCTCCCCCCCGGATTATTCTGTCCAGCGCAGACACATGCAGTAACGGCCCTTAGCCTTCAGAATAGCCCGTAGCTGGCACGGTGCCTGCCACACGCGTGCCAGGGCTGCCACACAAGGTTGTAGAGGTGGTTCAGCTCCAGGCTGAGGGGCCAGTGGGTGCGCCCTGCTCTCCATGCCGTGGGGACACCCAACACTCCCAACGGGCTGTCCTTTGCTGTCCTCTGCTGTGTTGCTGTGCATGCCCCTGGGTGGCTGTGGCTCTGTGATGGGTGGTCAGTGAATGGTCGTTGAATACAGGACTGGCTGATAGATGTGCAGACCTGTATTTATTTTCTTTTTTTAAAATTTTACTTATTTATTTTTAGAGAGAGGGGTCGGGAAGGAGAGAGGGAGAGAAACATCAATGTGTGGTTGCCTCTTGTGTGCCTCCTACTGAGGACCTGGCCTGCAACCCAGGCATGTGCCCTGGCTGGGAATTGAACCAGCAACTCTTTGGTTTGCAGGCCCCCCACTCAATCCACTGAGCTACACCAGCCAGGTGTATTTATTTTCTTCTGGGGACTTCACCCAAATTCCCTTCTTATGGCCTTATTTCCTTCATCTGTTAGGGGGCTAATTAATATCTAATAGTGTAGTTATGAGGGTTAAGTGAAACAGTTCATTAAAAAGCTGGCACAGATATGATTTCATTTGTATGAAGTATCCACAGTAGGTGAGTCCACAGAGGCAGAAATCAGGTCTGTGGTTGCTGGAGCCTGGGGCGGGGAGGACAGGAGCACTAGTGCTTAACAGGTAGGGGATCCTTTAGGTATGATGAAAATATTTTGGTGATGGTTGCAAAACTTTTTGAGTGTACTAAATGCCACTAAATTATGCATTAAAAATGGCTAAAATGGTGTATTTTTCATAATGTGAATTAGGTTATGTTATATGAATACCTCAGTTTGGAAACAAACAAACAAACAAACAAAAAACAGCACAGTACCCAGGACATGGTAGGTGCTCAGTAGGGTCCCGCTCTTTTGAATGCTATGCTTTCCGTACTTCAAAATCAAACAAAATCCCCAAACTCCCTGACTCCTCATTGTCCCATCCCAGGTAGTATTCACTTTCCTCTCACTCACTGACTTCATAAGTATTTATTATTGCCATTTTAGATACTGGGGATGTGAAGGGGAACGAGACAGACACAGACCCTGACCCCAAGTCTCAAGGCTTATAAAAAGCCCTGTAAGATAAAGAGAAAATTGCTGTACCGTGTAGTCAGTGCCAGGGTCTTCAGGGAACAGAGGATGGGAGGAGGGACCCAGACTAGGAAGAGTGGGTTAGCGAAGGCCACCTATATAAAGAGGCACCTAACCAGAGTCTGAGTGACCAGTAGGCCTGGGAGGAAAATCAACCAGGTGGGGGGCGATAGACAAGTGCGGGGAGGAGCTGGGGGTGAGGGTTGGGGGAAATCAGGGGTTCCGGGAACAGGGCGTGCAGATCCCGGGGGATGAGAAGGTGGTGGGTTCCGGGAGTGGAGGACGGGTTGCTGCGGCTGGAGGAGAGGGTGTGGAAGGCAGGCACCGGATGAGGTGGGAGAGGTAGAATGGAGCCACTGGCAGTAAGAATTCAGATTCCATGCTGAGATATCCAGGGTCCTGCAAGGTCCTCCACTTTGCATCGCAGTTCTGGCTTACCCCCTTGCAGCCCCTGCGGCACAGTCCTTGCTCAGTTGTGGCCTGAGGGTCCCTGTGAATTCCTGCGCCTGCTCGGCTTAGCTCACGCAACCCTTCCTCCGGTAGATATTCACGGAGAAAGCCGACCCTGTGCCAAGTGCTGGCCAACCAGAGACTGTCAGAACTTGGCTTCACTCTGGGAGAGCTCCTGGGCTGATGGGGGAAGCAGCACAGGAAGGAATCATGACAAGATAAATAGAGAAGCGCTGAGATAAAGCGTGGTCCGGGTGCGGAGGAGGCGGGGCTGGCCAGGGCAGACCGAACTGGGTCTTCAAGGACAAGGAGTAGCGCAAAAGGGAGATGCAGAGCCCAGCTTCGTGGGGTCACAGGATCCTTGAGGATCCGGATGAAGGCTTGCACCCTGTACACAGGTAAACACACATACACACCATCACCCCCCCACAGGCACATACAAGCTCCCGAAAGTGTCTCTGAACTCACACTCCGCATCCTCCCTACACACAAACACACACACGCACACACATTTCCAGGCAATTTCGAGTGTCCTTGGTCCCTCTGGCTCTGCCTGGGAAGAATGCCAAACACCCAGCCTTCTGGTTACGGCCCACCGCCTCACAGGCCCGCAGCGCTCCCTCTTCAACCCTGGACTTTGCACCTGTCACCGGAAATTCACTGCTAATCTGGGCCGCCTGCCTGGGCGGCCTGCCCAGGTGTCCGCCCCTCTCACGACGCCCCGGACCAGCCCCTCCCTCTCAGGATCCCAACTGCTGCAGCCCGTCCCTTTCCCCCGCCCCCACCCCGGTCCCGGGGGTGGGAGTGAGGCCTGCGCCCATAGGCTCTCCGAGAAAGCTCGGGAAGACGTAGTTAGTTGGGGGAGTTGCCAGCTGCCCGGCCCTCCGCCCTCCGCACCCCCCAACCCCCCTGCAGCTCCAGCCCCACCTGCCGTGCGTCCTCAGGTGAGTGAGCCTCGGTTCGGGCCCGCCCACCGCCTGCCCCCGCCGGAAGCCTCCTCCGCTGGCTTGTGCACAGTTCTTACAGGTGGGGGGCAGAGGGGAAGAGCTGGGGGGCTGGGAGGGGGGACCCACGAACCCCCGAGGGCTTCCGGGAGCTGGAAAGGAGCTACAAACCAGAGTGGGTGTGTATGTCTGAAGATCAGAGGGGGCGTGTGTTTATTGGTGGAAGAAATGTGACCCGAGCGGGTGGGGTGACAGCATGTGGGTGTGGGTCTGTGTCCTTGGGAAGAATTCACGGGGACCCGGCAGGACGGAACGGAATAGGAGAAACAGAAAGGTCGAAATTAGTTCAGTTCTCTTCAATTTAACAGGATCGTATTTTGGGGGGACCCAGTGCACGTTGTGGGCCCCCGGTAGGCACCTACTGTTTGCGGATACATGACTGGATAACTCACCCCTGCTCTCTAAGGTCCCCGCCCCACCCCCAGCCCCGCGTCCTCCCTCTGGCTGCTCGCAGGCTCGCGCTGCGCAGCCCAGGGCCAAGCTCTCTGGCAGACCCAGGGAACGGGTTAGTCAGCCTAGTCTCTGCCCCCAGGCAGCTGCCCGTCCGGTAAACTGGCCAACGCTGACTGTTAGAGTTCACCAGAGGCCAGTCATCCGGAGGGTCCCGGGGCAACCGCACAGGCTGGCACGGTCTGATTTGGCCTTGAGGGACATTGGACTCCAAAAGCTGGTGGCTGGGAAGCAGGGTGGGCGAAGTGGGAGGTGTCTGTGTGGGGTGGGGGTGGGGGGGTTCTGAGGGGGAGCTGTGGAGAAGAGGAGGAAGAGTGTGGCCTGAGGGCTCTGTGCTGGATGGTGAGGCCGGGGAATTTCCATGCAGCCCCGGGAATGGGGAGCCTGTGAAGGATTTTGAAGCGGGTGTGATGGAGTCGGATTTGGGCTTTAGGCCCATCACTCTGGGGAATGGACTAGAGATGGGGAGAGACCAGGTGGGAGGTTATTGTAGGAGCTGAGGTACAAGATGAAGGTGGCTTGGACTGGGGGAGTGGCAGTGGGGTGCTGAAGAGGGGACTAGTCATTCCAGAGATATTTAGAGGAAGAACTGACAGAGTTGGTGACAAGCTGGTGGTCAGGAGGGGAGGTCTCGTTAAGGTATCGGTATGAGACTATGGTGGAGTACTCCCTTAAACTAGGTGCTTCTCTTCTGGGTTTTTTCTTACCCTGTATACTCCTCCACAGGCTCTCCTCTGATTTAGGTACTCTGCCTGCAAGTACCTGATTTTAGCCCCTCCCTAGTCCTCCTCCAACAGGTACTTCCTTAACCTAGGGGCTGTCCCTCTAGGTACTCCCAGATTCAGGTGTTGCTCCCCACGCCCACTGCCCTGATCCAGGTGCTCCTCCTCCAGGTCTTCCTCCAGATACTCCCTTAATTCAGGCGCTCCCCTAGATCTTCTCCAGCCCTAGTGATGCTCATGCAGATGATTTCCTGGTTTGGGTGGACTATATTTGGCTACTCCTTGACTATGGCCTCCTCCGAGGGCACAGGTGAATGGACTGCAGTGTAACTGAGGGGCTGAAGGTAGAGGTGGGTTAACAGGGGCTCCTGACTCAGGAGCAGAGGGGCCAGGTCTGCCCCGGCTGTGGCCGGGCCCCTCAGCCCTGGGTGGGGACTGACACTGTCTTGCATGTGTGGTTTCCACTTCGGCTTGTTAGTTCTAAGCACTTGCTATTGCCCACCCTCTGGGAGCCAGGGCTGCCTCCGCCCCCCACCTCCCATCAGCTTACCACACAGTGTAGCAGACTGGGCTCTGGGCCCTGCTATCAGAGACCTGGGTTCAAGTTCTGAAACTTAGGCTGAGCTAGTTTATCCTTCTGGGCCTCAGCGTCCTCATCTATAGACAGGGGATAACGTTTACACCCCACACCACAGATTTCTGTGGGCCTGATGCTGGGTACCTGAATCAAAAGGTGTGCTCAGTGTGAGATGCAGCATTGATTTACTTTTTCCAGCCCCTTCCAGAGCTGGCCCCTACAGCAGTCTTTTACAAATAGCCAGTTTTTTCAGCTTGTTTCTCTCCTGTGAACCACTGGTTACGGTGGGTTGTCCAGTCTCTAGAGTCTGTGCAGCACCCTGACGTGGCCGTGAGTGTGGCCCGAATGTGTGCCCTGTGACCCCCCCACCCCAACAACCACACGTGTGCTTACATTCCAGGATCTGTGCCCCAAGGCTGCCTGGCACCTGGGGGTCTCCTCGGAGCCAGGGCCCTTCTGGTTGAGGCTGAGGCTCACAGGTGTCTTCCAGCCACTCCATGAGTGAGACCAACCAAAGTAAGTGGCAGTGGGTGGGAGCTGAAGTGGAGCTGGGGCAAGGACCCTGCCCCCGTTCCTCTCGGTTTCACCAGGGGCCCTTCTGAGGCCCCAGTCATAATGCTGTTCCTTTCTCTGCAGCCACCACGGGGCCCTCGGAGCTCCCCACAGCACCAGCCGTGTCCCCCGGGCCAGGCGCCGCGGCCCGGACCTGGCCCGTGCTGCTGGGGGTTGTGCTGGGGGCTGTGGTCCTTTCTGTCCTCATTGCACTTGTTGCCAAATGCCACCTCTGCCACAAATACCTCACCAGCTACCAGCACCGCCGGCTGCCAGAGACAAGGAAGGGCATCTGCCCGGAGATGGGTGAAGATGAGGATGATGATGGCTTCATTGAGGACAATTATATTCAGCCTGGGGCCGGCGGGCTGGGGACGGAGGGTAGCAGGACCCACTTCTCCCTCTGAGCCCCTATCTGTGGAATCCACCCCCCACCCCTCGTGCCTGACAGCGTAAGGATGGCGAATTCTGTGTGGGGGCTGTGGAACCTCAGGGACAGAGGTGGCTAGGGTTTAAGGGCTAACCAGGCATCGAGCAGTTCTTCTCCTTTGACACCGGCCACCAAAGTGATAATGACCCTCTCTTGTTCTGTGACCCTCTATGGCTCCCTGCTATTCTCAGGGTAAAGCCTACCAGGAGCCTGACTATGGAACTAGGCCTCTGGCAGCCTCAGGTTTCCTTTCTTGCCTTTGCCTATTATCCTCTCCACTTAAGTAATTCTTATTATACACCAGATGATAACAGCAGATTAAAATCAGTGTGCCAAGTTTCTTACTGAAATTGTTTCCCTGCCAATAAAGTGGATGATCCAAGTGGCTATAATATATTCTGTTTTTCACAGGTATTACTAAATCTGTTTTTGCGTCAAATAAAAATTAAAAGCTGCTCATTTCTATTTTCCTGAACTGGACCCTGTGCAAAAAAATGTTCCTTGTGCATGAAAATGTTCCTTGCCTCGTAGCCGGAAGACACAGCTCTAGTGAGCCCCTCTCATAAAATCCTGTGAGCTTCTTCTCTACCACCATCACCCTCGCCACATTCTACCTTGACCTTGATTGCAGTTTGCACTTCCTCCTTGCTGCCCCTGTCCTTACAGCTGGACCGTGAGCTCCCTGAAGCCACAGGCTCTGTCTTACTTGTGTCCTCAGACTCTTGCACAAAGTAGATGCTAAATAAATATTTGTAAAAATGTGTTCAGTTACCTTGGGCTCAAGAGTAAAGTGAAAGGTAAGGGAGTGCAGTATACTGTGGAAGACTTGATCAAGAACTTGACAGGAGAAGAATAGGGTCACAGCTGCTGGTGGGGATATTGGGGCGAGGGAGTCAGTCACGCTCCTTCCTTCCTGGAAAGGAATCCTGGCTTCCGCACAGGACTTAACAAAGAGGCAGCTGACTGACAGCCCTGGCCGGTGTGGCTCAGTGGATTGAGTGCCCATCTGTGAACCAGGAGGTTACTGGTTTGGTTCCCAGTTGGGGCACATGCCTGGGTTGTGGGCCAGGTCCCCAGCTGGGGCGGGGAACAAGAGGCAACCAATCAATATTTCTCTTCTTTTTCCCCTCTCTCTGAAAAATAAATAAATAAAAATCTTATTTGAAAAAAAGGGGAGACAGCTGACTGAGGAGGGCAGGAAGCAGGTGGTCCCACAGCCTGAGGTCAGGCATGGTGCCTCGTACACTCTCATCTACGGGCACCAGTGAGACTCCATGTCGGGGACTCCTGAACTCTCAGTTCTGCTTTTCAAGTACTCAGGTGTGAGACTCTGATTGGCCCCACTGGGGTCCAGGATCCAACACAGGCCCAACTGGCCGTGACCTGTGGGAGCACGTGTGTGATTTGGGGAGCTCGCCTGTTTGTTCCAGGTCACACCCAGGCAAGGGGAAGTCACAAACCAGGCAGCCACCCACCTTGTGTCCACCCCTTTGAGAAAAGAGCCAGTAGAGAAGGGAAGTGAGGAATAACTAATACCAGGAGGTGCATGGGGAAAAGGCAGGAGGCCAGTGGGGCTGAAGCTGGAGCTGGAGCACAGTCTGCGGGGCGCCCAGGGCAGTGATGGAGCTGAAGAACAGGCCAGGTCAGCCACAGCCTGGTGCCAAGGTAGCTTGCACTTAGCCTGAGAGCAACCTAGGCTCATCTGTAAATTCTTCGGGCAAGAGAGTGATGCAATCGTGACAGAAAAGTCGTTGTAGATGCTGCGTAGCGATGGGCTGGAGGGCAGAGACAGAGACAGAGAGAGATGAGGGAGATGTGACTAACGTCTGTTCCCTTAGGCACAAGGAACAGTGCGGAGACTTGGAGGAGGCAGGGTTGGCAGCACCTCTCGGCTACCGGATGTGGGGGCAGGAAGGAGTCCACGAAGCCTCCTGGTTGCTGGCTTGGTGGCTGGGTGTGCTGTGGAGGAGCTGGTTTCTGGGGAATGAGGGTTCAGGGCTGGATGTGGGATTTGCAGGGGCAGCTGCCCAGGGGCAGCTAGGATTTACAGGGAAGAAGTCCTGTCTGCGGACATGAGTTAGGGGACAGTCAGCTTTGATAGGGTCACTGAGGCCCTGGGAGTGATTTGGGTCACGGAAGTGGAGTTGAGGAGGCGCTGGGAATGGAGTCAGGAAATGCTGGCATCTACGGGCTTGTCAGCAGGGGAGAGCCAGCCAGGGCAGAGGGGAGCCCAGCGGTGCAGCCCCAACTCCAGCACTTTTTCCTGAGCCCGAGATGGTCAGACCCTTGCAGACCTGGGAAGTCCCTGTGTCCACGACAGCAGCAGAGGCTGCCCCAGCCTGATCTGGCCTCCAAGAGCAGAGAGGCTGCAAACACAGTGGGCCTTTCTCCTGCCCTCCAGGTGCCCCTGAGGCCCACCTGGAGGGCCTGTCTGGGGTCAGAAAGCAGCTCAGCTGACCCCGGTTTCACATGTTCCTTGGGACATGGGTCACAATGTCTGAGGGGACCAGGAGAAGGTATGGGCCTGATCCCACACAAGAAGTTGTTTTTCCTGAGCCCAGCACCCAGTGCGGGGCAGCTGGGGAGTGATTCCTCTCAGAACCTGCTGTGGGCAGCAAGCCTGGCCGAGCAGGACCCTGAGGTCATGAGTTCCTTGGACCTTGTCCTCAGAGTCCTTGCTGGATTCTTCTGAGGAATCATCGCCATTGTGCTCCACATGCCTGGCCCTGCGCACAAAGAGGCATGTGGCCCGGGTCCACAGGTTCAAGGGCCTGGGGATGCTGAGCCTGCTGGGAGGCTTGGGGCTCAGCCAGACCCAGCTTTGTCCTCTAGGCTTAGGCCTCAGCCCCAGCCTGCCTCTGCCCCAGCCTTGCACCCTGTCCTGCCTCCCCCAGCAGCTGCCACTACCTACTCTGTCCTGGGAACCCCAACCCTGACCTGACTGCTGAGGACAACTCGGCTCCTGGCTGCCTTGTCCTGCTGTCCCCAAAACAGAGCCAGATCCCTTGTCCATATTTGGAGGCCAAAGGCAGGGGTCACACAAGCCACAGACAGGAAGTTTGAGAAGCCCCAGCAGAGTAGCAAGGTGAGTTGAGAGCTGAGAATCCCTGGATTCAAATCCCAGCTCTGGCATTATGGGCTGTGCGACCTTGGGCAAGTTACTTGTGCCCTCAGTGGTCTAATTCCTTCTCAGTAAAATGGGGATCATAATAGTACTTGCCATGCATGGTTGTTAGAAGGATTAAGTGACTTATAAAAGTAGTGCAACAGAGCCAGCCTCTGCAGGTGTTAGCTGGTGGCCTGTGGGCACCCCCCCCATAGTCGCTCCCCACAGCGGGGGACCAGGCTTAACCCTTAGGAAGAAGTGAGTCAGGACTCCTCCCTCCTCCTTCACTCTGGGCTGGGGACTTGAACTTGTCTCTTTCCTGGAACTCAGCTCAGGAAGGACGTGAATTAGAATCTCCAGTGCTGTGGAAGTAACAACACTAACAGCTGTGATGTCCCAGCACTTTTCCCAGCAGTTCTGCTGGGCAGACCCCCCTTTGTAGTCTGAGAAGCAGAGGCTCAAACAAGTTCATGTAAGCTGCTTCTTCGCTCAGCAACACTGCCTTATCTCGCCCCAGCGAACCGAACACACAGACCCAGAGTGCCCTGGCCGATGGCTCAGGTGGCTGGAATGTCAGCCTGTGCACCAGAGGATCGGTCCCCAGTCACTCGGGGTGCATAAGAAAGGCCACCAATGGATTGATGTTCCTGTCTCACATCGATGTCTCTCTCTCTCCCCCTCTCTGTAACAATCAGTAAACAAAGCCTCGGGTGAGGATTAAAAAGAATAATAATAAATAAATAAACAAACAGGCCCTGAGAAGGAACCTGCTTATGGTACTTGCATTGGTCCTGCCAGGCCCCCGCCCCACTGCCACCCCCTGAGTGGCTGGGGGCTGAGAACTCTCTGGGTGCAAGCTCCGGTTTGGGGGAGCAGGCTCTGAGGGGAGATGTGCTGTGTCCCATCTGGGGAGCTGACTTCCATGTCTACACCCAGGGGTGTCTCACAGGCCCCGAGGCAGGGAGATACCCCTGTCCTGTGCAGAGAGCTGAGCATGAGGACTCTGTTGGTTCCCCAAAGCCTGAAAGAAGCTCCTCTAGGGAGGCCTGAGGGTCCCCAGAAGGCCCAAGGTCTTGTGTGCTTGGATATGATATAAACTCCACCTGCACTGGGACAGATGGGAGAGTTTCTGGGAAATGCTCTTCCAGGATCCAGGCATCTGGGTGACATGGCTGAGAATGCGGGTTTTGACGCTTGCGCCTGGGGGGGGCATGCAGGGGCCTCTCTCTCTCTCTCTCTCTCTCTCCAACTTGCCGGTCACCTGATGGGAGCCTCTGGCTTCACATCACTGCAGTCTGTCTCCATCGGCCCCTTCCGGTCTTTTCTCTTCACTCAGTACTGGTTTGGATTTCAGGGTCTATTATGGCAACTTGTCTTGCCAGTGCCCGCAGTTACATACCCCATTGTCTCAGCATTGCACACTCGGGGTGAACTCCGACCTGGGACCTGGTGCCCAACCTCCGTGTGCTGCTGAGAAGCCCCCACTGTCACCCAGGCTGGTGAATCTGTTAATGCCTGGCCTGCAGCCTCCTGTGGGCTCAATGGATTTCATTTATTCATTTTTAAAATTTTATTTATTGATATTTAGAAACAGCAAACTGGCTGTTTGAGAGAGGTCATATCCCTCTCCCATTCTCCATAGCAGCTCTTTAAAATGGCCTCTTCTGCCCTTGCTGGTTAGCTCAGTGATTGGGCACAGGCCTGTGAACCAAAGGGTCGTGGGTTTGATTCCCAGTCAGGGTCCATGTCTCAGTTGTGGGCCAGGACCCCAGTAGGTCCTCAATCAATGTTTCTCTCTCCCACCTTTCCCTTCTCTCTAAAAATAAATACATAAAATCTTTTTTTTTTTTTTAAAGATTTTATTTATTTATCTTTAGAGGGGAAGGGAAGGAGAGAGGGAGAGAAACATCAATGTATGGTTGCTTTTCATGCATCCCCTGCTGGGAATTGGCCTGCAGGGAACTGGTCTGCAACCCAGGCATGTGCCCTGACTGAGAATCGAACCGCGATTGTCTGCTTCGCAGGCCCGTGCTCAATCCACTGAGCTACACCAGCCAGGGCTCATAAAATCTTTTAAAAAATAAAAATAAAATGGCCTCTTCCTTACAGACAGAACAGTTGTTGCTCAGGGCCTTCCTCAATTTTCTGCTACAAAAACTACAAAGTTAACCTGTGTCTGTTCTTCCTTCTGTCTCATCCAAATGGCTTTACAAGCCCAGTACCTCCACTGTGTGTCCTGGGCCAACCTTCCCACCTGCTGTGCAGGGACTTTAAGACCAGCTACTTCTCTACCTTGTATCTTAAACCTCTTTTTGTGGATGAGAACCCATCTCATCTCTCCTATCTTAAAAGTCCGTCATGAAGACCTGCTGGTCCCAGCTTCCAAACATCCATGGAGTCTGTTCCATTTTACTCTGTCCCAACAGCCATCCCGTTGTCTACGCCTCTGTCATCTTCGACCTGGATGGTGGCATTAGTCAACCAACTGAGTTCCCTGCCTCCGTTTTGGCCCCTTGCGGGGAATTCTCTGGGCTGCAGGCAGAATGATTGTCCTAAACGCAATTCTGACCAGGCCATTCATTCCTCTGCTTATAACACTTTACTGGCTTCCTCTCGGCCTTAAGAAACTGCGCCTCATGCGGGCAGCTGCTGAAGCCCAGGCCTGCCTCTTCCCGTTACTGCGCCCTGTTCAAAAAACACACCCTTCGTAGTTGCTTGAAGGAGCCAAGTTCTCTTGTCCCCGGACCCTTCTGCTCCTTCTTCTTTCTGGGCGCTCCTGACTGCCTCCCAGCTTAGCCAGCTGCTTCCCATCCCTCAGGGCCCATGGAAATGTCGCTTCTTCTGGGACCACTGGGCCATTTCTTTTTATTCTTTCTCTTGGGAAGCTGACCCTGGCTCTACCTTGCAGCCGGCAAGTCCCAAAGCCTGCTCTGCTCAGAGTCCTCAGTCCTCTGATTAAACTCTCCCCCTGTTTGTGGGTGTCCCTCATCGGGGCTGCCAAGGTCATTGCACAGACGGAAGTAAGGGGGGCAGACTTGGTGGGAGCAAAGTGGAGGCTCCCCTCTGCAGGACGCTCATTTTCTCATGAGCTGGAGGGCTCGGGCCTCCTGCAGAGAGTGGTGTTGGGGGTGATGTGGATGTGAAGGGAGCGGAGGGAAGCTGCAGGTTGCCAGGGGAGCAAGTGACAAGGAACCAGCTGAGCTGCCTCGCAGACCAGGTTGAGACTGCTGATGAGGAATTCCTGCCGACGCTTGGCTGCCTGGAGGTGCTGGCTCCTCTAATAACTGCTCAGTGCGAGGCAGCAGGCGCAGTGAAGGCAGACGTGTGGATTTGTCTGTGGAGGGGCTTTCCTGGGAGAGTGGGACCAGAGAGGCAGGCGTCTAAGGAGATGAGGACTCTGTCGAGGAGTGGGTGGGATAATGGGTTGTAGAATATTAACCAGAGGGAGGTGAAGACAGGAGGGGGAGGTAAGGCAGGAGGGGGCAGCTTTAGAGAGACATCGGAGGGCCCTGTGGACATCTGGTTACAATGTGGGCCAAGATGGGGGTCTGCGTGAGAGGTGCTTGGAGCAACAAGCTGGAGGAGGGAGGCTGTGGGGCCGGCTTCTCTGACTGAGGAAGCGCTGGGTTTGTGCCCCGCCTGTGCCTGGACCCGTCTCTCACCCTCCCAACTGGTGCGGGCGGGTGTGCAGATCTACCTCCACTGCCCCCGGAAGTGGGCCCTCTGGGGCGGGAGCCAAACCCTCCATCCGCACCCTTTCCAGGGGAGTCCGACGCGGGCCTCGCCTACAGCAGCTGCTCCGAAAGACACTGTGTCAAGTAACCCTCCCCCTCCCCATTTTCTAGACCTCTGTTTTCCTTTACTTTCTTAAAGGAAATTTTATGAAAGAGTCTAACCTGCCTCAGCTGAGCCCTCTTCAGCTGGCGCTTTATCCTGGCCATGCGGGGAGTGTTCCTGCACCTAGAGGGGAGATCCTTCCACGGTGCAGGTCAGGCAGGAAGTGACTCTTACCACCCAAGGGCATTTCAAACGCCCCTCCCACACCCAGGAACCCAGAGGCAGGCCAGTCAGTGCGTTGGCTACGTGGCCCAGGATGCTTGGTTTCAGAGGCGGGGTAGGGACTTTAGCCTGCCGAGAAACCAGCCGATAAAACCCCAGCACTTAAGGCTTCATCTTGAGCCAGCACGTGAGCAAATACCAAGGACTCAGCACCCCCTTCCCTCCCTGGGACCAGAAACCCATCACCTTCCCGAAGCTGAGCACCCCCTACTCCCCATCTCTCTTCCAGCTTCAGGGTATCAAAGAGGAGAAAGCACAGGTGTTACGGAGGACCCCTTCAAGGCCCCCTTCATCAGCCCAAGATGGATAGGCACAGAGCGTTCATGTTGGAAGGGTGAGCGTGGGTAAGGGGAAGGTGGGGCAGGAGGCGTCTCTACGTGAGATGGGGGTGTGAAGACAGTAGCAATAAGAGCAGCCACCACTTTTATTGCACCTCTGTCACGTACCCAGTCCTTCCACACATGTCATTTGATCCTCAGAACTATCACGACCGCAGCCACGACTCTCAAGACACTGAGGCTCAGAGAGGTTAAGTCACTGGCCCAAGTTCCCCAGCTGGGAAGTGGCAGAAGGGGGAGTCCAATCCGAGCCTGTCCCATTCCAGAGCCCATGTTCTCTCCACTTTGTCACCAGCGATTCTCCTCAATGGAGACCTGCCAGTGCACCCTCTGGGGGGGCAGCCATTCCTCCCGGGGAAATCCCTGACGGGGTTGGAGGGCAGGGTTGGCTGGAAAGGGGTGTGGGGAATAGGAGCCAAGAGTCTCCGGGGATCCCAGACAGGTCTCTGCCCCAGGTCCCCAGATACAAACAGATGGCCCCTGGCAGTTCCACAGCCCCAGTGCACATCACACAGAAGGGCTGGACAGTCCTGGGGACACGTGCACACACACACGTACATGCACTCACTCACGCCCAGGCTCAGATCTGTGGGCAGGGTTCTGGCTTGGTCAGATGAGGCTGGCGATGCTGGACGTGGTCTCCTGACGCCGGACAGCAGACAGCCGTCCTGAGATGCTGAAGATGCTGCCGTTGCTGCCGTGGTCACTGTGGGCGGAGGGGGCAGCTGTGCAGATGGGAGGGCAGTGTCCACTCATGCCCACTTGATACAGCAGCAAGCCCAGTAGCAAGAGTGAGCTGGAGACAGCCAGGGCGATGCCCACGGACAGCATGGCGGTCAGTGGCCGGGCAGGGGTGGCGGCCAGCCCAACCAGTGTCAGGCCGGTGACCAGTAGTACCAGGCCACTGAACAGCACCACGAGGGCATCGGCACCACCACCGCTGCGCAGCAGGGCCACATGTTGGGGCTGGCGTATGCAGTTCATGTCCTGCACGGCTGAACTCATCAGCTGCTTAACCAGAACCAGCAGGGCCAGCAGGCAGAGCACGGTGCCCACTGCCAGCCGCCACTCACCCGAGCGACTGCTGGTGGAGGCGAGCAGTGCCACACCGCCCGCCCCGCAGCCGGCCACGAGGCCCACGGCCATGCCGAAGCAGATGGCCGAGCGCCGCGGCTGCTGGGACCACCACAACTCCACCTGCTCCGCCAGCACATCGGGGGGCAGCCCCCTGCCTGACAGGGCTGGAGCCTCTCCCCCGGGCATGGCTGGGTCTGGGACAAGTCAGGGCGGAGGACAGAACCAGGGAGGGACTAAAGGGTGTGGATCAGGGTCCGGAGCTCCCACCGCCTGCTCGGCAGCTGGAAGCCCAGAGTCCTGTTCCTTTCACAGTCCCGGGTGAAGTCACCGTCATCTGTGGGGGAGAGTCACAGTCGTTACCTCTGCGGCTTGCCTGCCGCCACTCGTGGTCTCTCCTGGGGGCTGTGGGGATGCACCCCGGGAACCCTCCCACATCCCCTGAAATGTCCCCCAGGAAAGCCCCCTCCCTAGCAATGCCCCTTGAGGGTGCCTCTCCAATGACCCCAGGAGAGTTTCCACACATATAAAGCACCCCACCCCTCCAAGGAACCCCCCTTGCCCAGCCCCTGACCTCTCTGGCTCTCTCAGTTGCCTGTCCCATCCCGGGTGGCCGAGGGAGCTGGTGCCACGATGGACTGCGGACGATGACGAGAGCCAGAGATAAAGCCTCATTCAGGATCCACTCACATGGCTTCAGCTGTCACCGCTGGCTCCTGGGGGGAGGGAGGCACGGAGGGAGGGGGCTGGGACTTAACCCTTCTGGGACCAGCAGCTTGACCCGGATCTTCTCACCTAGGGCTGTGTCTCTGCAGGTCAGGCTCTAACCCCTAAGGCCATAAGGCCCTCCTTCCCCAACATCCGGTCCAATCTCACAGCCACAGCTGCTGGGGCCCGAATCCACCCCACACCCCTCAAACCCAGATCTTCCTCCGGACTCCAGACCCAGAGCCAGTTGCCACCTCCATGTCCCATAGACTCCCTGTCAGCTCTGATGCAACAGGACCAGCCCCAGCTCATCTCACCCAAACCTGCTCCTGCTCCTGCGCTCCTCACTGACGCACGTCCCAGGAGCCACCTCTAAACATTTCTCCTTTGGTCCCCTGCCCTCATCCCCACGGCTTCCTGACTCCTCCCCCTCCCACCCCCAGCTCCTCAGGGTCTTCCTGTCTCCCAGCCCCCAGGCCTCTCATCACCCTCAGGGCACCCTCCTCCAAGATTTTTCCAAAGTTGCGCAAAAGGAAAGGAGGGCTCCGGGTCTGAATCCCAGCAGCAGTCCTTACCGCCCGTGCGGATTGGGGTGAGGGGCCCCATCATGGTTGCTCATTTAACATGTCCCTGAAAAGCCAGCCAGCAGGACTGGGGAAAATAAAGCAGCCAGGGTCTCTGCCCTCAAGAAGCCCCAGTTACTGCAGGTAGGTTTGTGGTTCATGTGATAAATGCTGGGTGGGGGGGTAGTTAGAAGAGGAATTTTGGGGGAAGGTCAGAGAGGTCCCCTTGAGTTCACCTCTTAGAGTTCCAGTCTCCTTATCCTAAAATTGAGGACAGTAACATTTATCTTGAGGGGTGGGGGCTAGTCATTTGATAGCTCCATTTCGGAATTCAGTGGGAATTCTGGGGCCTGTACAGATGCCTCAAACAAGATTTTTGAATGAAAAGACACTATGTTGGCTGTCCCCTCCAGTTTAGGATGGGACTCCTGCTAATACACAGGATGCAAGTCCTGGATCATTCAAGGACCGCGACTGTGTGGCTGTTCGTGGGTTACACCCCTGATGAGGTCTCCGTCCTCCACAACCCCCAGCAGCTGGGTAGGAGGGGCAGGTGCAAATGCTCCTGAGGGAGGTGGGGAAGGGGCTATGGGAGGGGCCCCTGGGTCAACGCCACATTTCCCAGGGCGGTGATTTCACGGGGCCTGAAAGTGCTCGCACCAGCTGGGGTGAGTTGGAGACGGGGGGGGGGGGTGGAGAGGACTGGGAGGGCTAAGGGGAACTCACGAGAAGCCTGGAATTGCTGGATCCAACCCGAGCGGGGCAGGTGGGGCGCTCCAGCTCCGTTTCCGGGGAGGTGCTTCACCTGCCTAACCTGCACCCCGTGAGACCAGCGGTGGGGAGGGAGATCAACAGGTGTTTCCTAGGCAGGGCTTGAGCCGATTGGCTGACGTGGCACTGCTCCTTCAGCGGACAGATGCATTCCAGGGAAGGGAGGGGCTTCTGTCAGCTGCTGTGAGGGCTGGAACAGAATTCCCAGACCTGGGCTGCAGGAGAAATGTTGTCTATCTGCTCTGGTGCCTGGGCCCTAACCCATCCCCCCCAGCTCCAACCCCATCTGGGCTTTAGCCCCAGTTCCAAACCTAACCCCTGCCCCAGCTGCAGGTTCACACCCGAACTAGAACTCCTAGCTCCAACCACAGCCCTTACCCCGCATCTTTGCCTCAACCCTGAATCTCAAATCTCAATCTCAACCCCCAGCCTCATTTCCACACCCAAGTCCTGTCCCAGCTCCGAATCCTAACCCCAAATCTGGCTTGAAACGTCAGATCAAATTCCTCACCGAACCCCAGCTCCAAGTTCTGGAACCTTCCTCTCATCCTCAGTCCCAACCTTGCCTCCTGTTCCAGAAGCCAGCCCCCAAATCCTAAATCCAAACTCAGACCATGCCTCAGCTTCAAGTTGCACAGCTGACCCCTGGCCCCAGCCCCTGTCCCTCCATTCTGTGGCACTTTCTCCTGGCTGAAATGCCCCAAGTCCCTGACTCAATTTCCTTCTGAGCTCCAGTGCCTGACTGTGTCCCACGGGCTAGTGCTGGGGGAGGCAGGATTTGAGAACACAGGGAGGAGGGGTAAAGGCACTTCCTGTGGGAAATAGGAACTCCCGTGCTGAAACCATATGCAGAATGAACTTCCAGATAAATGCCACACTCCTTCACAAGGGCTCACACACAGCAGGTCAGCCAGTTGCCACTGGTCCCTGCACTCCACCCAGGATTCAGATTGTTCCGGTTCAGCATGCTCTGCCCTCCACTCTGCGTTTCTGGTTGGTTTCTGAACACAGAGTCCCATCTGCTTGGGATACTGACCACCCCAGCTTCAGTCTGGCCAACATGAATTCAAATTCTTTAACTGAGATGTTACCTCCTCCAGGAAGCCCACTGTCCCTGACCTCCAGTCTGGTTTAGGTGTCACTTGGGTGCACCCATGGCCCCTGTGTTTTCCCCACAACTGCTCAGACTGCATGTGCTGTAATTGTAATTTTCCTTCTTTACTTACCTGTCACTTTCCACTAGATGTGTGACCTCGAAGGCATATAGGTTTGTGCCTATTTTGCAAACCATGGTGACCTCAGCCAGCACTGTGACTAGCACATGGGAGGCAATCGGTAAATATTTGTTCCATGAGGTGTGTGGGTTTTGAGCAGGCAGCACGTGAGATGAAGCTAGAAAGACAAGTTTGGCTCAGACTGCACTGGGCCTTGGACGCCACGGGGAGGCACTGGCTGTCATTGGAGGTGCCCACGGAGGGTCCCGAAGGCACCTCACACCACGCACTGTCTGTGTGGGCTGGGGGGGTTCTGTGGGAGGGGGTTGGGCTGTGCCCACCTCCTGGATCAGGCTCGTTGTAGTGAGTGCCTCTTGCTCTCTCCTCCTGATGTGTCTGCAAGAGACAAGGGAAACCAAGTCAAAGTTATCGTTCTACCAGCAGCTCACCCCCACATTGCACTCGCTCTGTCCACGCTTCTGTCTGCACTGTGCTGTAGGGGGGGGGGTGCTTGCGGGGCCGGGCCCGGCTCTGGGGCGGTGCTGTCCAGTAGGAATATAACAACATCAGCCACATACATAATTTCACATTTCCAGTATGATAAAAAAGTGAAAAGAGACATTCATACATCAACATTTTATTTCACCCCTAAATACTCACATTTTAACATATGAGTGATTAAAGGAGCTATTTCGGCCTTTCATTTTGTATGAATTCTTGAAAATAAGTTGTGTGCCTTCTACTTAGTTAGACTAGCCATGTTGCGAATGTTCAGTCGCCACATGCGGCTCGTGGCTCCCTTACTGGATGGCGTGTGCCGACTGCTGTGGGGCAGGCTGGGCCTCGGCGGGAAACACGAGGGTTTGCCACTTCGCAAAGCCCCAGTTACAGCTTTATAAAGGTGTCCCCTGTCCTGGGAGGAGCAGGGAGGCGGGGGGCACCCGGCAGGCTTTTGGGCTGTGTATTCCTCTTGCACATATCTGACACTTATTTATCCTCCTGGTCCCAAGGAAGGGCCAGTCCCGGGCAGAATGAGCTGGGGCAAGGAACTCATGATATTTTCCCTCCTCTTCTCCACTCCTGGTCCTGACCGGCCTCTCTCTCACTGCTCACTCCAAATCCAGAGCAATGAGTGTGAGGGGTAGGCCCTTCCTGGACATGCGGGTATTCCCGGGCCCTCCAGGGTCCCTCAGGTACTACTTGGGAGCCACTGGTTGGTAACTACTGGTCATGCTTTATATGGGGAAGGGTAGATGCCCACATCAGAACCTCCTGTGGGGCAGGGTCTTCGGCACTGGGAGAACAGGATGGCGGTGGAGGCTCAGTGGGAGCTCGTGCTGTCTGGTCACAGCTGATGTGGACCCTAGAAGAGGGCAGGGGAGCCAGGGGGAGTCTGAGGCCCAGGGGGAGGGCAGCCTCCATGGGTCTCAGCTGTCACAGCAGAACTGACCACATTCCCAGAGCTCAGTGATGGACTGACTGCAACCAGAAGGGTAAGAATGGAGTCCATGTGCCCATGCCTGGCCACTTGTGTGACCAGCAGGGTTCCTAAGGCTGCAGCAGGAGAAGGGGGCTGCCAGGCCCACTCCATTAGTGAGGAGTGGACCGGAGGGAGGGACCCTGTGAAGGAGGAGGCAGTGCCAGTGAAGGAGGTGAGACCCGCCCCATGGGGTCAGATTCGGCAGCGGAAGGAGGTCTCAGGTGCAGCAGCCGCCCAATCAGTGCCACCCAGCCGGCTGACGTAGGGACGCACAAGACAGTACACGGAACAGTAAACAAGATTGGACCTCTGACCCCAGACTTGCTCGGAAGAAGCTGTGCTCACTCCTGTGCAGCTGAGAAAACATGCTGCTGACCTGCTGGCCACGGGGCAGGCTCCGCTGGGCGGGGCCCTCCTTGGCCTGGCTTTCTCCTCCGCAGCTGGGCCCTGGCCAGGCCAGCGTCCATCACTGGAGTGTTGCTACATCCTAGCCACAGTGAATTAAATTCCTAGGGCCCTGAGAAGAGACCCAGTTTCCTCAGCATGTTCCTTCTTACCCAGTCTTTCTCCCTCCCTTGTTGCTTGGATAACCCCCACCCCCACCCTGAGTCCTAGAGTCAGAAGAACTCACTTCTCTGCTTCTCCAGTGCCTCCATGTTGGTTCCAGCAGCTGTCCCCACATGTGTGGTCCCACGGTGTCCTCCTAACCGGTTCCCCCTACCCCACTTTTGGGCCCCTCAATCAATGATCCACCCAGATAACTGAGTGGACTTTTGTTTATTTTATTTTTAAAAAAAGATTTTATTTATTTGTTTTTAGAGGGGGGAAGGGGGGAGAAAGAGGGGGAGAAACATCAATGCGTGGTTGCCTCTCACGTGCCCTCTACTGGGGACCTGGCTCACAACCCAGACATGTGCCCTAACTGGGAATTGAACCTGCGACCCTTTGGTTCTCAGGCTGGCACTCCTTCCACTGAGCCACAGCAGCCAGGACCCTGAGTGGACTTTTACATCAGACCCAGCCTTGCCTCCATGGAACTGAGAGCCTAGGAGAGGCAGCCTCAGACAACTGAACAGACATGTTCCGTGCGGCGAGGGTTTACGTGTGGCGAGGGTTATGAGAGGAAACTGGCCAATGTAATTGAGTCGGGGCGGGAGGAGTCAGGGACTGTCTTCCTGAAGAAGCGACATTTCCATTATCCTCTGAAGGATGAGTTCATTGGTGGAGGTATGAGGGCAAGGGCATTTCAGACAGACATACCAGCCCATGGAAAGACCCAGAGGCAGGGAAGAACGTGGCCTTTTGTAGGAATTGAAAGGAGGCCACTGTGTCAAGAGCTTGGGAGGCCGTGGGAAGTGACTCAGTGGCTCAGCACTGGGCTCTGCAGTGCGCCTTCAACGCCCGGCACCATCTGGCCCTGCTGACCTTATTTTGAGTTAGTTTCTTCTGCAGAGTCAAAGCCAAGATGCTGGTCTGGGATAGGGAAGCCTGGCTCCCAAAGAGCCTGTCTGCCCGGCGTGGCTGTTGTCTCAGTGGATGAGTCCCTGCACCCCAGGCCTGGCCTCCCAGTGGGCAGAGGACATGCTGGGGTGCACGCTGGTCTGGAGGAGATAAGCTGGACACTGAAACTGGGTGTGGTCTGGGGGGAGGTGGGCCTTGCTAGGGAGAGAGACCCATGTACATTTTGCTCCGTGCCCTCTGCCCCGAGCCTGCCTCCAGCTATTCCCAGCCCTCGGAGAGATCTGCCAAGTGTGATATCTGTGTCTCAGCTCTCGCTGGGGAAACTCACCCAAAGCAGTGCCCAAAAGCAGACGGGAACTTGGGGAGATGCCTTGGGGACACCATGGTTTAAACCAGCCATCAGGGACCAGCGGGTACTGGGGGCTTAAATATTTGTTATTTGGGTCTTTGGAGGGTGTCTGGCCTCTGCAAGGTGGGGAACACAGGACCATTTGGGTAGATTGCTTTGCTCTTTAGTGCATAAAAACTACCTTTTCTGGTACATGTGGCTGGGTCACACATACAGTATGGGGCCCCAAGGAAGAGGTGTCCCCCCCCAGAAATGGAGGAGTGGGGCAGGGCCCTGAGGAACAAGGATGGCAAGTCTAGAGTGGCAGGAGGTGAGACAAATAGGGCAGAGCTCTGATTATAGTTCTAACAACTGAGTCAGCAGATAAGGAAGACCCAGGGAACTTCGCCATGTTCATTATTTTACCCTCGTGTTTACACAAATGTAAAAATCCTCAGAACACCTCATTAGGTTTCACAGAGGAGAAGAAAATGCAGGAGGCTTTGTCTGGTCTCGTCTTGGCTGGCAGAGAAGGAAACCAGGTCAGAACTGGGAGCCAGCAACCCATCCGTGAGGCCCAGAGAGGAAAGGGGGTGGAAGGAAGCCAGCTACCAGTTCAGTGTGGTTTCTATCGGGACAGGCAGCCGTGACTCTGGAGGAGCTGGAGCCCCTCCCACCAGCCCTCAGGGTCCCTCTTTCCCTTCCTCCTTCCCCAGCTCCCTGGCTAAGCAGAGAGTTGGACACAGCTGTGGTCAAACACCTTTATTCTGAGCCAGCCTCACATTCTTCGGGGCAAGAGAAAGAGGCTGGTGCCCTCAGCGCAATCAGTGCTGCAGGGACCGCAGCCCAGAGTTGGTCTGGGGACAGGTGCTCAGTGCTTCTTCTAATGTGACTAGAGATGGCCCACTGGAGGGGGGTCACTTGATCTGCACCTCAAAGTCCTCTTCTGACCCGACGAGGGAAGGAAGCCGAATCCCCGTGATGGGGTGGAACCCGGGGACCTGCTCCTGTTCTTGGATCTGGTCTCTGAGGCGCTGGATTTCCAGGCGCTGCATTTCAATAATTCTCCCGGTTTCTTCTTGATCATTTAGTCTCACGGTGGGAGTGACGCCGAGCATGTTCGTACTGGACACTGTAAGGACAGAGCAGGACTAATGTGGGCCAGTCACTGAATGGCAGCGAAGCCTTTTTTGAAACCAGCATATCCTCCCTTCCTGCCTCCTCAAATTTTTATTGAGCACCTACTATAAGGCAGACACTCAATCCCAGATGCCAGGGATACAGAGATGAGCCACTTCACTGTCTCACAGAGATGGAGAAATGAAGAGACACACTTTAGAGTGATAGACAAATGCTGAGCATGACCTCAGCCCTGCCCTCTCCTGAGCACCCCCGACTGCCTGCCCTGAGGCCCCCTCCAGGGCAGGCTGCTCCTTCTCCCATTCCCCACACCCAAGCAGGGGGCCTCTCCTGTTGACTTTGGTCGCTACCAGACCACCAGTCCTCCTCCTCAGGTAAACCCCGGCTCCTGGAGACAGACTCCTCTCTCCCTCCTGCTGTGGCCACTCATTCACGTTCTTTGAGGCCTTTCCCTGGACTCTCGGTCACCCTCAAGTGCTGCCATCACCCTGGGCAACACTGGTGTCCACAAGGGTCCAGGGCTCATCCATGACCTTGCCTCACAAGGCTGGACCCTCAGCATCAATGTCCTCGGCGTCTGTGGGCCCCCCTCCCCCGTCACACACGAGCACTGCGTTCTCCCATCAGGGCCTCCCTTCCTGTCTTAGGCTCGAGACCCCTGGCCTGTGACTGAGTCTGGACCTCCTCTTCCTGGACAGCTCCATCTTTTCCCCAAGTGGGGTCCTGTTACATTCACTCCCTTTCTGTTAGACCCACAGTGAGTTTCTTGCTCCTTTTCTTGCAGCGCCCTCGGTGGTCTACCTCTTTTCCTTCGGCCCCCTGTGCCCCACACAGCCCAGACCTGAGACGGTCCCACCACCCAGTGTCCCCACTTTCACATCTGGCCTGATGCACGCCACTGAGAAAGTGTTGTGTGAGATTCAAGTTCTTCGTGTCCACACGAAGAGTCTGCAAACTCTCATCCTCCACGGCAGCCCTTCCAAAGGTCGATCTTGAGCTCCCCTTCCCCACTCCCTTTAAACAATTGTGATAAAATATATATAACGTAAAATTTGCCTTGTAAAGCATTTTAAGTGTACAGTTTAGCAGTGTTAAGGACATTTGCACTGTTCTGCAACCAATCCCCAGAACTCTTCTGATCTTGCAAAACAAAAACGCCGTCCTCAGTGAACGGCAACCCCCCACCCCCCACCCTCCCCATAGTCCAGGACAGCCCTAGGCAGCCCTGGGTCTACTTCCGGTCCCTATGCAGGTGACTGCTCTAGAGGCGCCTCGGATGAGTGGGACTGTGGGTGTTTGTCTTTTTGTGACTGGCTTATTTCATTTAGTATGGTGTCCTCAAGGTTCATCTATGTCATATCATACGTCTAAATTTCCTTCCTTTTAAAGACTGAATAATATTCTGTTGTATGTGTATACCACATTTTGTTTATCCATTCATCTATGAGGGACACTGTGGCTGCTTCAGCCCTTGGTTACTGTGAATATTGCTGCTGCGAACATGGATATACAAATATCTCTTGGATACCCTGCTTCTAACTCTTTGGGGTATATACTCAGAAGCAAAACTTCTGCCCCAGCTGGCGTGGCTCAGTGGATTCAGTGCTGGCCTGTGAACCTGGAGGTCACCAGTTTGACTCCCACTCAGGGCACATGCCTGGGTTGCAGGCCAGGTCCCCAGTAGAGGGCACGCGAGAGGCACCCACACACTGATGTTTCTCTCCCTGTCTTTCTCCCTCCCTTCCCCTCTCTAAAAATAAATAAATAAATATTTTTAAAAAGAAGTAAAACTTCTGATTCAAATGGTGACTGTATTTTAATGTTTTGAGGAACTGCCATACAGTTTTCCACAGTGGTTGTGCCATTTTAACACAGTAAGCACCCCACTGGGTGTGACGCGGCATCTTGTATCTTTGGTTGGCATTTCCCTAATCATTAGTAGTGGTGAGCCTGTTTCCATGTGCCTGTGGACCATTTGTTTACACCTTCTTTGCAGAAATGTCTATTCAAGTCCTCTGCCCATAGTTTAATCCCTCTCTTTTTCTTCCTTCCTTTTTTCTTCTTTTTTTGGTTGTGGTTGAGGTATAGAAGTATATATTCTGGGTATCAATCCTTTATCATATACATAGCTTGTAAATATTTTTCTCCTATTTTGTAGTTTGCCTTTTTATTCTTGTTCTTTAATGCACAAAAGTTTTAAATTTTGATATAGTCTGCTTATCTATTTTTCCTTTTGTTGCCTGTGTTAAAAAAAAAAAACTTTATTTGTTTTTAGAAAGAGGAGAAGGGAGGGAAAGAAACACTGATGTGAAAGATTGGTTGCCTGTAGGGGCTCCCAACTAGGGGCCTGGCCTGCAACCCAGGCATGTGCCCTGAGTGAGAATCGGACCAGTGACCCTTCAGTTCCCAGGCCAGGACTCAGTCCACTGAGCCGCACCAGCCAGAGGTTGTTGCCCATGTTTCTGATGTCATAACTAATAAATCATTGCCAAATAATACAATGTAATAAAGCTTTCCCCCTATATTCTGTTCTACAAGTTTTATAGTTTCAGCTCATATTTAGGTGTTTGGTTTATTTTGAGTTAATTTTTGTATATGATATAAAGTAAGGGTCCAGCTTGATTCTTTTGCACATGGACATTCCATTTTCCCAGCACCGCTTGTCTAAAAGATTGTCTTTTCCTCGTTGAATAGTCTTAGCATCCATGTTGAAAGTCATTTGATCATGTATGTGAGGGTTTATTTCTGGGCCATGTTATTCCATTGATCTGTATGTTTGTTTTCATGCCAGTGCCACACTGTTTTGATTACTATGGCTTTGCAGTAAGTTTTGAAAATCAATGTATGAGACCTCTAACTTTGTTCTTCTTTTTCAGATTGTTTGGCTATTTGAGGTAACTTGAGATTCCATATGCATTTCAGGATTAAAAAAAAAAATCTCATCCAAGGACATGCTTACTGATTTTAGAGAGAGGGGAAGGGAAGGAGAGAGGAAGAGAAACATCGGCGTGAGAGAGAAACACTGATGAGTTGCCTCTCGTACATGGCTCAGTTGGGGACTGAACCTGCAACCTAGGCAAGTTCCCTGACCAGGAATCAAACCTGCAAACTTTCAGTTTATGGGACAGTGCTCCAACCAACTGAGCCACACCAGGGCTGGACTTTCTATTTCTGTCAGGAAAAACATTCCTGAGCTTTTGACAGGTATTGCATTGAGTCAGTAGATTGCTTTGGGTGGCATCGGCATCTCAACAAGATAGTCTTCTGATTCATGATGGAGACACATTTTCTATTTATTGGTGTCTCTTTAACGTCTCTCAGCAACATTTGTTCGTCTTCAGTATGAATGTCTTTTGCCTCCTTGATTAAGTTTCCTCCTATTTTATTCTTTTTGATGCTATTGTAAGTGGAATTGTTTTCTTAATTTCCTTTTTGGAATGTTCTTGTTAGTATACAGAAATGCAACTGATTTTTGTGGGCTGATTTTGTATTTTGCCATGGGAATTTTTGATCCTGTGCACAAAAGCCCCCCTTATCCTTTTTGGAGGTTTGGAAGATTTTTGTCTCTGTACTCTGTCTGGTGTTCTGAAATTTCACGGTGATGGCTCTGGGGACGGTCTATTTTTAATCATTGTCTTAGACATGAGGTGGATCACATGGCTCCCTAGAATTTTCCCTTTGGTTCTCAGCCCCACCTTTATTCCCACTTCCACAGAGGTCCGCTGCTGCCCACTCCGGGGCCTCTTGAGGGCTCTGCCACGTGCACCAGGCCCCTCCGGCCTCCGCAGTCCTTCCGCAGGGGCCAGGCTTCTTGTGCCTATGAGGAGGGTCGACGCGCGGGTATCAGTTTTCCAGCTTTCAGAATTTTGTATCTCTTGTTTCCTTTTGGGTTTTCTTTGATCTTATGGTTTATGTATGCCATTTTAGTAGGTTTTCGATGAACTGTTTTTAATTAGGAGTTCTAATGACATGGTTTTAATAATGAAGAACAAGCAGGTATGACTATCAGAGCTGTTCATTAATGGTATGAATGGAAACATCATAATAAATGCAGCTAAAATGAAGATGGTGGTTTGGGAGTGGCAACTTCTTCTATTGGAATGAAGAATTCTTTTTTTTTTTTTTAAGATTTTATTTATTTATTTTTAGAGAGAAGGGAAATGAAGGAGAAAGAGAGGAAGAAACATTAATCTGTGGTTGCTACTCATGTGTCCCCTACTGGGTACCTGGCCTGCAACCCAGGCATGTGCCTTGACTGGGAATCGAACCAGCAACCCTTTGCTTCACAGGCCCGTGCTCAACCCACTGAGCTACACCAGCCAGGGCTGGATGAAGAATTCTTTTTTTTTCTTTTTTTAAATATTTTTTAATTTTATTGATTATGCCATTACATTTTTTCTATTCCCCCCTTCATTCCCCTCCACCCTGCACACCCCTCCCCCACCACTTCCCCCCCTTTAGTTCATGACTACGTGTCTCAAGTTCTTTAGATTCTATATTTCCCATACTATTCTTACCCTCCCCCCTATCTATTTTCTATCTACGGTCTATGCTACTTATTTTCTGTACCTTCTCCCCCCATCTCCTCCTCCCACTCCCCTGTTGCTAACCCTCCATGTGATCTTCATTTCTATGTTTCCACTCCTGATCTAGCTGTCCTCTTAGTTTGCTTTTGTTTTAGGTGTGGTTCTTAGTAACTGTGAGTTTGCTGTCCTTTCACTGTTCATATTTTTTATCTTCTTTTTCTTAGATAAGTCCCTTTAACATTTCATATAATAAGGGCTTGGTGATGATGAACTCCTTGAATTTGGTCTTATCTGAGAAGCACTTTATCTGTCCTTCCATTCTAAATGAAAACTTTGCTGGACAGAGCAATCTTGGATGTAGGTCTTTGGATTTCATGACTTGGAATACCTCTTTCCAGCCCCTTCTTGCCTGTAAGGTCTCTTTTGAGAAATCCGCTGACAATCTGATGGGAACTCCTTTGTAGGTGACAGTCCCCTTATCTCTTGCTGCTTCTAGGATTCTCTCCTTCATTTTAATCTTGGCTAATGTAATGATGATGTGCCTTGGTGTGTTCCTTCTTGGGTCCAACTTCTTTGGGACTCTCTGAGCTTCCTGGATTTCCTGGAAGTCTATTTCCTTTGCCAGATGGGGAAAGTTCTCCTTTGTTATTTGTTCAAATAAGTTTTCCACTCGTGGCTGTTCCTCTTCCCCTTCTGGTAGCCCTATAATTCGAATGTTGGAATGTTTAAAGATGTCCTGGAGGTTCCTTAGCCTCTCCTCATTTTTTTGAATTCTTGTTTCTTCATCCTTTTCTGGTTGGTCATTTTTTTCTTCCTTCTGGTCCACTCCCTTGATTTGATTCCCAGTTTCCTTTCCATCCCTATTGGTTTCCTGTGCATTGCCCTTCATTTCAATTAGTTTAGCCTTTATATGTTCCTCTAATTTGTGGCCAAAATCAATCAGTTCTGTGAGCATCCTGATCACCAGTGTTTTGAATTGTGCCTCTGATAGTTTGGCTATTTCTTCATCGCTTAGATTTATCGGCTCTGGGGCTCTGAGTTCTTCTTGAGCCATGTTTTGATCTGCTTGTGCCTGTTACTTATGAGGAGCGGAGCCTTAGTTGTTCACCAGGGCGGGGCCACCCAGGTCGCTGCTTTGTGACGCTATATTTTGGGGCGGGGGTCAGAGAGGGATCAGTGACGGTCCTCACCGCTCGTCCGCCCCCCCCACCCCCTGCCTGTTTATCTGTGCACAAATGTGCGACCGCTGTCAGCCTGACGCCCTTTGCCCTTCGCCGGGGCCTGTGAGGTCTGTCTCAATGCTCGTCTCTTCGCTGGTTTATCTGCGCACAAATGTGTAACCGTAGTCAGGCAGCCGCCCTGTGCCTTCCCTGAGTCCACCCTGCACCTGGGATCCTCGCCCTCAGCTGCCTGCCACCCAAGTTGGGGGATCTTTTTTGCTCAACTTGCTCTGCTGCTGGCTCTGCCCCTCTCACCAGTTTAGCTGAGCAATTTGTTGTTTTTGGACTCCGTATTGTTCGATTTTCTGTGGCTTAGCTGCGTTTATTGTTGTTAAAACTTTGTTGTTTTTAGATTTGGTTGTGCGAGGAGGCAAAGTGTTTCCACCTACGCCTCCATCTTGGCAGAAGTCCCCCTCTGGGTGAAGAATTCTTAAAACCCAACAGAATCGGTCAGTTCCTTAGACAGCTGGAGGATGTACATTTTAAGCTAACATGTCTTGGTGGGCCCATGTTCAAACTCGGAGGTTGGGCTGAGGTTTTTCACGATCAAAGCAGATGGTTGGAGATACAGGATTCAGCCATTAGGGACAGGATCTTCCATGAGAAAACTGTAGCACACGGTGACATGACGTTTGATTGTTTAAAAACAGTCCCTGATGGGTGTGGGGGGAAACGCCTGGGGGTGGGGACACTGACGAGGCAACAGTGACAGAGACTGGTACTTGTTGAGGTTGGGGGATGGATTCATCAGACTTTTCTCTCAAGTTCTGGAAAATGTTTGAAAATTTCCATGATTGTTGTAAGAAAAACCTGGCCATATCATACATCAACCTGAGGAGGTCTCACTTTGATTGTTTGCTGGGATGCTTGGGCATAGTCAAAGTATTTTTTAAGGAGAAGTTTTGCAGTTGTTTACAGGCACGTCTACGCTTCACCCCACACTGAAGGCCGTTTCACCTCCGAGAGGCCAAGCATCTCGGCCGTGGCGACAGGCTGTGCTCTTCCGCCGCTTTGGACCCGATGTTGCTGCTCAGAGGGTTTCTGTTGTGTCAAGTTCTCAACTCCAGCAAAAGGGCACAGGAGACCACAACTTTATATATATAATGTTCTAGACTCACAAGGAATGATGAAGGTGGCCGCGTCTGTCTTAACCCCAGCACGAGAGACAGCGGGCCCTTGGAAGGCCCGGTCCACAGCCCTGGGCTGTTCGGTTCACTGAGGTTTCTTGTGATTCTTACGTGTAACCCCCCACAAAACAATATACTTGAACCATATTGGCTTAATTTTCTATAGAAATGCCTTATCCTCTTGGTTTTTATTGACTGTCCAGATAAGAAATGAACACCTGAAAAATGTCCTTTACAGGTCTGAAAACCTATAGTGAGATACTATCAGTTATGTTATTCAACATCCCTTTTGTAAGCATCCATGTGATAAGTTTTCTATGCAATTTAGTGCCAGGGAAAGATCTGTTTCTCCAGAGAAAGAAACTTCCTTCTTCCATAAATGATAACCATGTAAATGCCCGTATTTCTTTGCTTCCTCTTTTGCCTTGACTGTCAGAAATTCTGAGGAACTTAAGGATATAATTGCAGTAATAACTCGTAATGTCATTCCCCTGCCCCTTTAAATAGCTTCTGATTTTTTGGTCTTTCATTGTGCAGGTGGGCAACTCCTCACCCACGGTTCTAAAAGCCAAGCAGCTCTACAGATAAAGAGCCTTTTTAAATGACCAAGTTTGGTGTGAGTGTCCGACAGAAACACTAACGTGTCTGAGTTCGGAGCGCTGCGCCCGGCTGCAGGGCTGCCCTAGAATACACGGCACACGGCGTGTTCCAAGACAGCGATTTTCAACCGTGTGCCGCGGGAGTTTTTAAAACACGCCATACCTAACTGTTTAGTCGGGGGCACTGACCTCTTTTCCCCTTAGATTGTCAAATAAAATATGACAACAGCTAACACCACAATAGCTGCCTGCTGTGAATGAATCAAAATTATACCTAATTTTTTGTCAGATTGGCAGGAAATATTATATATTTGTTGGTGTGCCTCAGAATTTTAGTAATTAGTTTATATGTACCAAGAGAAGGAAAAGGTTAAAAACTGCTGCTCTGAGATCCCACAAATTCTGGAGTCTGACGCCGTAGCTAACCCCGAGGGTTTTGGACCCGCATATGTTTGAAGGTAGTAGGTCCTCACACATCCTTTGCAGAGCTAGTGTGTGGCTTGCAGAGGCTCCCAGAAGCCTGCGGGGTGGATGTGACCCGGTACAAGCAGACATGTGGGAGAAAAAGCTTTGGAAACCAAAGGGAGACCTGCTCACAGCTGCCATCAGTCCCTTTGCCCCAGCGCCAGTCTCCGTTACCCACTGGCGACATTACCTGTCTCCGAACCCTCCTGTGGGTGGCCTTTCTTGGTCACCTTCAGCGCTGCTTTAAGGTCATAGACTTGGGAGCGGGTTAACTTCAGCTCCCGGCGGAGCTCATTAATCTCCTTGATGAGGGACACATTTTCCTACAGAAAAGAAGGAAAGGAGAGTGAGCACGGATGGATGGCTGTGTGAGCAGTGGGCACAGGGCCTGCCCGGGCCAGAGCCGAGGGTGGGGCACGGGTGGGGTTGGTCCCGGACCCAGACGGTTCTCGGGTTCCTCTGGTGGGGCCTGAGCCGTTCTCCTCGCCGATGGCACAGCCTCTCAAGGTCCCTTAGCTTCTGGTGGACTCGAAAGACACAGACAGTGCACACGATTCCTGATTCCCGTCCGTCCAGCCTCTTTCCAACATCAACAGCAACAACGGCACTTTCCTAAGAACTTCATAAGCACTTAATTACCCTATAAGTAGATTTTATTATAATCCCAACTTCACAAAAGAGAAAACTGAGGCAAAGGGAGGTTACCAAACTTGCCCCCATTACACAGTCACCGAGCGACAGAGCCAGGGTCCCGCCCCTGGCAGTCTGGCCCCAGAGCTCCGAGCTCTTAAGGGCTGTCCTATATGTTACTGATTTTTTCCCCATTCATTGTTGAACCTGCATTTATAAGGTATCTGCCATATCCCTGAGATGCAGACAAAAGAAAAAAAAGACATAACCATGTTAGGTCCCAAGAGCACATGTTTAGTGACAAACACAGAAGAGCAAATGGATCATTAACATTTGTGACACCCACTTGAAGGTCGCTCCTCTTGCGTTTGACAGTTTCTATCCACCCACCCACCCGTGCATCACCCATCCAATACATACCGAGCACAGTAATTATGCACCAGGCACTGTGCTGCCCTGTGAGAAGGGGCCCTGCCCCTGAGGAGTCTGGGTGCAGTGGGGCATCCGGGCTCCACTGGGCATGAGGGCTGCTTGCTGCGATGCAGGAGCGGTGCATAGAAGAAATGCCCTTGGCTCCGCCTGAATGACCAGGGTGGATTCCTAAGAATTGACCCTTGGGCTGAGGCTTGAAAAAGTTACCATGGAGAAGGTAAGGGGTTTCCCAGACAACCGGCACAGCAGGAGGAGAGCCAGTGTGGGGGTGACTCGTGGCACTGGAACGCCAAGAGAGAGAGGGGAGTGGGGAGGACTGAGGATGAACTGAAGAGCCTGCAGGACGCTGGGCAGTGGGGGCTCTGCACCCTGGGGACGAACACTCTTCCCGTCCCACACCTTCCCGTTCACACTCAGCACGAGGGCACCAAGGGTGGCTCTGTGGAGGTGCCCCCTTCACCACAGGCCCAGAGGGACACTGGCCACTTTGCTCTCAGAGCCCACAGCCACAGCATGCGGCATCTCACATGACTGTGCAAAAGAATGACCTGAGGATGCTGTTACAGGCGGCTTCTGACTCGCAGGTCTGGAGCTGGTCCTGAGAGTCTGCATTTCTACCCAGCTCCCAAGAGATGCTGCAGCTGGTCTGTGAGCCAGACCCCCCGTGGGTAGCAGGGCCTGGAGGGTGAGAGCACCGGAAATGGCAAATGCAGGCCAAACTCGCATAAAATGGACTCGTGCCAGGAACCAGCTCTGCTTCCATGCAGGACACGGTGTGGGAACGGTGAGGGCAGAGTCAGAGCCCTGAGAACAGGAGGGTCCGAAGCTCTGCTCTCACCGAGTCCTCACCCTTCTCAGTCACAGGGACAAGCCTGTGGAGCTGAGAGGGAGCAGGGACTAACCTGGAAACACCCCCCATAGTCTTTCCCTCCAGGGCCTCTTCATCTAAAGTCAAACACACCTTCAGATTTTCAGGGCATCACTGCAGTTTAGCCTTCCTCATCCCTCCCTTTTTCCAATCCCTCGTTCTCAGGTGAGGCTCTGTGCTGTTTTTGCGTAAAGTCAGCAGCTTTTCTCCGTCTGCTCTTTCAGCCTCTTCACCCACCCAGGTCTGGGTGACGAATCTCCCACCTTCCCTGTCAGGTGCTCTCCCGTCAAGCTCTGTGTGTTTCCTCCCCCAGAGCCCCTCCAAGCAGACTTCCAGGCATGATACAGTCAACTGAGTATGAGTTTACTGGGTTCTAGGACCTTGGACTGTCTTGCTTGTAAGAGGTGCTCCATAAATATTTGTGAACTGGATAAGCAGATGAATAACTAATGAGTGCACACAAAGTTGAATAAGACGAGATCCTTACTAATGAGGAAATTACAGCCTGGGGGTAAAGGTCGGGCAGGGCTGAGGAGACAGAAGGGCCTCTCAGAAGAGCCGCAGGAAGGCCGAGGGCACCTTGTGCACAGGCGGGAGCCCTCCCCGCTCCTCCTCCTCCTAGTTGGTGTCGCTGGGCTTCGCTCTCTTGCCTCGTTCAACACAGTAATTAACACTAATCAGCTTTCCTAGCATCTTCAGTCACTTCTTGGCCACCTCCGTCCATTTTCGTTACTGGATCCTGTGGATTTTCTGTAGGAACTGAACCTCCTGTCCTCCCTTCCTGCTGTGGTCCGTAGCCACCTCTCAGCCTGTCTTCCTTCCGCTGCCATCATGGCCCCAAGTGACCCCCTAACCCCAACCCTGTCCCGTGACTGGCACTTCTGGCTCCTGGTACCTTTTGGTGTGAATGCCCATTTCGGACCCGGCCATCAGCCTTGGACACCTCCACAGTGCTGGCCACCGAATGGCCCTCCAGGGTGTGGATGGCCCACCGAATGACTCCGTCCTTATCAGGGTGTGATGGGAACCCTTGACCCAGCACAGCCAGATTCCCGGGCTCTGCTCCGTCTTTTGTTTGTTCATTCATTCAGTCCTAGAAATTACCTAAGAACCAGCTCCGGTAAGGCCTGCCATACACTGGTCCTTGTGCCAGACACTGAAGGTCCAGCTTAGATCCGATGCCAAGAGACGCCATGAGAGTTTGAAGAGGGGCCCTCAGCCTGAGTGAGGAAGGCTCCATGGGGGGCAGGGAGGGGGGGACAAGGAAGAGCGTTTCAGGCCCAGAGTCAAGAGGGAGCAAGCAGGAATTGAGACACTAAGTACTTGATGGTAATAATAAAAGTAATCATAACTTCAAGAGTTGATTGGGCTCCCCTCCCTGGAGAATACTTCCTGGGGCGGTTCACGGCCCCAGGATCCAGAGGTCACACTGAAGGCTACTGTGCAGGCAGGCGGGCCTCGGGGCAATATCGCGGGTTTGGTTCCAGGCACCACAACAGAGCAAATAACGCAACACAAGTCACGTGAATTTTTTGGTTTCCTGGTGCATATGAAAGTTATTTCTATATGACACTGTGGTCTATTAAAGTGTAATAACATGATATCTAGAAACAATGTATGTATCTTAGTTAAAAATACTTTATCACTAAAAAAGCGCTAACTATGATCTGAACTATTGGAAAACCGACAGACTCGCTCGATGCCTCCACACACCCCACTCTGTGAACACACCACCTCTGTGAGGTTTGGCCAAACACGGCGCGCCTGCATGTGCTTTGCTAGCTTTGCCCGTTGAAACCGTGAATGCAACAGGTTTGCTGCACCTTCTGTTCCTGATCCCTCCTCAGTCAAGCAGGCCTACAGAAACCCCTCCAATACTCCAGACCCCCTGGCTCAGCCCCTCTATGGCCTGGGGTTCACCAAGTGCTCAGGCGGTGGGTATGTGCCAGTGGCGGGCTGGGGAGGCTGAGGTCTGTTGATATAAAAAGCCTTCTACAGAAAGGGACTCTCCCCAGCCGTCCAGGATTGCTGTTGGCAGAATGTGCAGCTGGAGAGCCACAGGTGGGAATTGGCTGGCACATCTTACCCCCGCACAGTTGGCAGGGAAGGCAAAGAATGCCTACTGCACCCCCTACTGGCTTCTCCTCAGTCAATATCTTTAAGAAGACCGCCATGTGGAAAGAGCAGACAACTGATTTATTCTGGGAACTTGGAAGCCCTGCATTGGTGGCATTTTTCTGGAACCCACAGTGGGTGGGCTCATCGTCTACCGAATTGCACAAATGAGCCATTTCTCTGCTCTTCTTTCAAACTTCTTCTTGTGTCTAACCTGTGCTGGGCAACAAAGCAAGGTCTGTGGACCCCTGGGACCCCAAACACCCCACAGGCCTTGCTCTTCTCTGCCTGTTCTCAGGCTGTGCCCTCTGACTGAAAGGCTCTTCCCCCCCTTGCTTCACCCTCCACTCACCCTTCACGGCCGGCTCAAAGGCCGCTTCCCCTACCCGCAGCCCACCTCCACAGGGAGCTCACAGTCCTGCAGACGCTGAGGGGGCAGTGCTTCCCTGTGTCTTGTTCCAGCTCCTCCGACGAGCTCCCTGGGGGAAGGCTGTCACACCCACCTTGAGGTCCTGCACCGACGGCACAGAACCGTCCAGGCGAGAAGCCCCGAGAACACACACACTGAATGAACAAACTACGTGCCCTACATATTTGCATCCCACAGCAACTCGTTTCCATGTCTGCAAGCGTGCTGGAGCCTCCGTGTTCCTGTCTGTACCTCCAGTGACACAGTGACCTCATTTTCTGTTTCCTAATGAGTTTCTCTCAGGTGCTGCGTCCACCCTGGCCTCTCCTGTCCTTTTTGGACTGAAGTGTGAGGGCCCTGGAGCCCACAGACACGGCCCCTTGTCAGTGCATACCACGGCGCCTGGGCCCCAGCTGGGGGGGTGGGTCTGGGATCAGTTGAGTGGCCCCCTCTCTGGCCCCCCCAGCCCACAGGTACCCCTGGTCCGGGTCGTGGTGGCCTTCCAGGCTCTCCCACTGGATTTCCAACTTGGTTCTTCAATAGGCCTTTTGCTTGGTAGACAGGAAGGGAAATAATTTTTGAGCACCTGTTCTGTAGCTGGCCCGTGCCGAGTGGTTTATATTAGTTATAGCATCCAAACTTCGCATTAACTCGCCGAAGCCATTGTTTTCTTCCCCATTTTGTAGACAGGGAAGCTAGCTCCTGAAGAAGCGAAGGGGTTTTCTCAGTGGCTGAGGCAGGTGAACGAGGTCTGCACAGCATCAGTGCCTGCCCAACACCTGGCCTGCCCCCGGCCCAGCCCCTCGCCTTCAACTTAGGATCAAAGAAAGGAACAACTTTTAAAACCCAGACCAGTGGTCTTTTTGTTTTTTTGTTTTTGTCCTCATCCAAGGACAGGCTTAGTGATTTTTAGAGCGGGAGGAGGGAGAGAAACATCGATCGGTAGGCACCCAGGCTGGGGGACCAAACCCACAACCCAGGCATGTGCCCTGACCAGGGATCGAACCTGCAACCTTTTGGTTTATGGGATTATACTCCAATCAACTGAGCCACACCAGCTAGGGCCAGCCCAGTGGTTTTGAAAAGTTGCCTTTAAAACAAAATTTTCCAAATAAAGTCTTAACACAGAGCCTGCAGTAAAAAGCAAGCTGGGGGTCGAGGGGTGAGGACCCTGCCCCCAACCCCCTTCTTGCTCCCTGCAGTTGTCCAGGGAACTTCCAGGGGCTCCTCAGCACATGGGTTTACAATGCTGCCCAAGAAAACACTCCTCCAGGGACTTCCCTCTGCCCGCCATCGGGGAGCGAGTGCCAGGGCCGGCCAGGCGCCCCGCGGGGCCTCTGCTGCTCCCCACCCGACTTGTACCCTGGCCCAGCAGGAGTGGGCACACAGCCTCTGGGGGCACTGAGGAGCACAAGGGGACCCCCGAGTGGCCTCACGCTGATGCTCGCACCTTCTGGCCAGCCTGCCGTCTCCGCTTCCCTTCCTCAGTCTCCCTCTGCTGTGACTGACTTTGGCTTTGGAGCCTGCTTGGCACGGAGAGAGGCACGGGCCCTGGCAGACCCTTCGGGCTTGTGCTCTGGGAGCAGCACGCAGACAGGAGCTTGGCAGTGTCACACGCCGCCAACTGCTCCTGAGGCCCCACTGGTCCCACTGCCCCGCACGCTGCACTCCCAGGAGGGTTCCTCGTGCTTGGGGGCCCTTGAGACCCTGAGCAATGGCTCTGTGTATCAGCTGCTCTGCCTCAGGGCCTCACCAACTGCAGCCACCTTTGCCCCTGGGCCTCTGACTGCTCTCTTGGCCCTGGAGTGGGGCAGTAGTTATCCACGGCGTGGGTTGCCTTTAATCAAGGGCTACTTGTGAGGTGGCACGGGACCTATCATGCCTGGGCCTGGCCTGAACTGCAGGGTGCTCTGCCCAGCAGTGAACGGACTGGCCAAGCTGGGCACTGGCTTGTCTCCATGCAACTGCAGCCCATCCCCATTCCAGTATTTTAATTATGGCATGAACGAAATATAAGCATGAAAAGGAATGTGCCTTATTAATGCGATTCTGATTAATCCACATTAATTGCCTTAGACAACACTGATACCCAAACAGAAATCTGGCAGAAGAGGCCTGACTGGCAGTCCTGATAATGTGCTTAAATGGAGGAGGCAGTAATGGGGTCAGGTTCTCTGTGCAGCCCTATGGAGGATCCTGGGAGGTGGGTGTGGCAGGCTCGTTAAATCAGAGCGAGGCTCTTCGGGTGGGTGCAGTCAACTCTGCACCCCAGAGATAAGGGTAGGAACCTGAGGCACCAGAAAAGTCAGATGGGGTGGGTGGAGACAGGCGTGTTCAGAGAAGAGAACTTGGCCAGCAGGGGCCATGTGATACGAGCAGCAGAATAAAAAGCAGCAGAACAAAGTCAGGTGAAATAGGAGCTGGAAATGCAGGAAAGGGGAAGGAGAGTGGGACTTAGGAGAGTTAAAATCACGCGGCTGAAGGTCCAGAAGGGACAGGGGTCAGCTAGAGGAGTGAGGCAGGACACAGAAGTGCTTTGGATAAAGATGAGGCAGAAGAGAGCAACGGGAGAAGCGAGGGGGAGAAGTGCACAGACAGCGGTGGGGCGGGCCTGGGCACAGATGTGTCTGGGAGACCTCCGGGGGGGGCTCTGGGCCCTGGTCATGGCCGGGAGGGGCTCTGGGAGGTCGGAGGAGAGGAGTCAAAGAGAAGGTTTCAGGGAAAGTCAGCGGGTCCCCTGTGCAGGTACCTGCATGATGCGGACGTAATCGGTGCGGTGCAGCTCACTCTCCTTCACCACCTTCTTCTTGAGAGTGGCCAGGTTCCTCTCCAGGTGCTCCCGCTGACGGGCGTACTCCTGCTGCAGGTCTGTGTTCAGCCCTGCGATCTCCACCTGATGGGGCAGAAGGTCCTCAGTGAGCGAGGGGAGACCAGGGAGAAGGGGAGGGTGGGCAGGGAGGCAGAGCTCACCATGTCTGCCCGCTGCACATACTTCTCAAAGAGACCTCGGACCTTCTCCTTCAGCTGCCGGGGCTCCTGGATGTACGCTACGCAGTTGTGCAGGTCTGTCTTAAACCGTTTGACCAGCGCCTCCAGGTCCCGCTCCTGCAAGCACAGGTGCTTACTTCTGGCAGCCAAGGGATTCCCCGGGGGCAGGGGCTGCAGGCTAATGGCTGCAGAGAGGGACAGGAGACACCACATCTGGGACTTGGGCACGGAGATGGGCAAACAGCCTGCAGGCACCAAAACTCCTGTGCGCCTGGCCTGAACAGCGTCACCTTTAAGGGGACATGGACTGATTCCTTTACTGGCTCTGGTTCCATTCAGGAGCACAGGCCTGAGAGGGAAGCACAGCAGTCCCCCTCACTCCTTTCTGAGCCAAGATGGATCATTGCTTCTCTCCTGCAGGTCCCTGGGCCGGCCAGGACTTCCATACCCCCTTCTAGCTCACCCAGGGTTTATCCTTCTCGAGGGCTGCTGTGATGGGCAGGGGGAGGAAAAAGACAAGACTGGGCTACATCCTCCCTTTCCCATCATGCTTTCTCTGGTACCCATGTTTCCCTTAGCCTTGACATAGCCAGTCTCTCCTCTCTCCTGGCTCCCATGGCCCTGTATTCACATGCCATGATTTTCCACCATGCATTATAATTATCACACACCCGCCACAAATCACCTGCCAATCGTTTCAGTTTGTGAAGGGCAGGATCCATGTCGGTTCATGTTTGCAGCTCTGTAACAGTTTCTAGTATTACCTAGTACAGAGCCAATGCTTAATGTGGGGGATGGAAACATTCAATCCGATCCAACCAACATGACAGGTGCCCGGTGCCAGGAGGTGAGGGTGCAGCCAAGGCCGGGCCCAGGGCCGGACGACCTGGTTCCTGGTACTGGCTCTGCACCTGCTAACTATGGATGCCAGCTGAAGTTTCTTAACCTCCTGGTCCTTCTGGACCTGCTTTCTTTATTTCTTTCACAAAGAGACTAGAGCTGGTGATCTCCGAGGTCCTCCTAGAATCAGCATTGACTTGGTAGCCAAGGTCTTTAACAAATGACCTCTCTGAGCATGTGCCTTTCTAGCACAAACAAGCCAGTGCTGTGAACATCCCCATGAAAATGGTTTCCTACCCACTGGTCACTTAACCCAAAGGCACCCTATAGTCCCAGATGGATTCGGTCACATAAATTTGCAGGGGCCTGAAATCTGGCAGGGCTGTGACCATGATGCCAGTTAAAATGCGATTGCATCTCAGCAGTGGGCTGGCTCTGTCTCTTAGAAGCCAGCTGCCTGCCGCAGACGGGTGCCAGATCCTGAATCTAAGAGCTCCAGACGCTGAGAATCCTCACACCTTCTGCCTCTCTCTGCGCATCTCCTGATCGGTGGCTCTTAATTTCTGCCACAGTTCTGTGATGTTCAGCTCCAGCTGGGAGTTCTGCTTATGGAAACGCTCCAGTTCGGCTTCCATCTGTAGAAAACATGGGACAGAGTCAAGAATAAGAAAGTAAGAGAATGAAAATTAGGTTTGAATTGAAATTTTTAGTGGGAATGTCTCCCTTGGTACCAGGATATGTCTTTTCTAGTTTCCACATGTCCTCTGGAACAAAACCTTTCTTTTTACTCCTTGCCATCCCCAAAGCCCCCGCCACCTTGGTTGACATGTTAACACAACCATATTTTTCTATAGCCAGGCTACGAATTTTTCACTGTTAGTTGCCCTATTTCTTCAACCAAGTTCATTGCCTTCTTCTCATGCATTCCTTATAAATTGATAACTATTGAGCACTGGAACCTCAACCGGAACCTCAGGTAGGGTGCTGCAGAGAAGCACCTTCCTTGGCTTCTTTGTGACGTTGTATGAGTGAATCTTGACCCTCTGGGGCCACAACACATCAGTGTCGATTCTAAAACAGAAAGTTTTGAGGGACGGGTGTGTAGGTGTCCCCAGCCAAAGGCATAAGACAGGAAAGAAGAAGCTGAGAAGGAAGCTCTGCCTAATCACTCTGTTGAAAGGGTCTTAACAAGTACAAATGAGGGGAGTTTCCCATCTTCAAAAGAAAAAGCAGCCCTTCCTGATGTGGCTCAGTGGATTGAGTGCTGGACTGTGAACCAAAGGGTCACTGTGTTCGATTCCCAGTCAGGGCACAGGCCAGGCCGGGTCCCCAGTAGGGGGTGCATGAGAGGCAACCACACATTGATGCTTCTCTCCCCCTCTTTCTCCTTCCCTTCCTCTCTCTAAAAATAAATAAATAAAAATCTTCTATTGAAAAAAGAGAAGGCAGTAACCACACGGAGCTTCTTAAAGATTTTCCTCATTATTGCCTTTTTATTACCTGAAGATGTGACTGACATCTGGAGCTTCTGATGAGCATGAGACCAGCTCTGGGGGAGCTCTCAGTTGGTCTAATTCCTCCCAAAGGGGAAGAGTGATGCTGATTTACACACTAAATCTTGTGGACCCTGGTGTCCCTGTTAGCAGAGAGGTTTGCCATTTTGGGGACATGGGGCAGTTCACTGGTTCTGTGCATAGGTAGATGGAGTAGCCCCTCTGGTCTATTTCAGGCCCTCTGCTCAGATTTCGAGGCTCCTGGACCCCTGCTGGGGATACCAGGAGGTCCGAACAAGCCACATTCTGTTCTGAACACAAAGGGGCAGACTTTAGAAGAACGTTCTCATTACTGAAAGCACTTGGTACACGCAGAGAAGCCCAAATGTGTCTCTGAGCCCCGAGACCAGAGACCTCTGAGGAAGGAGTCCGGCCCAGCTGGCAGCCGTGGAAGCGACTGGTACCAGGGTGGAGTAGGAGGCGCCCTGTTTGCTTACTCCCAAGGTTGGGACGTGTCCCCTACTGAGAATCAATGCCATGGTTGGCCCAGCTCCTGAAGGGAAATGAATAAGCTCTCAAGTATGCTGGGGTAGAAAGTGACTGACCTAATCTTAAACCTGGTTGACGAATATGTCAAATGAGGAGGGAGAAATGGGCAGCGATTTCCAGGGCTGGTGGCATATTGATTCCCAGGCAGGTGGGACCTCTGCTCTCTCTTTCATATTCTCTGGCTACCATTTTTGGGCCCTGAAATCACTCAAGAATGGCAGCAGGCCCGGAGGACGCAGCTCTGTGGTCAGCTGGGGGCATCTTTCCTTAACCCGGAGGCCAGGGAGAGTCACTGTCACAGGGACACACCTCCTCTGGACCACCCTGGCCCTGGAGATTCTACACCGGGCTTCTTCCCTGGGCCTCCTAGAGAACAGGCTTTGATTTTCTCCACCGTAGCGCTTGTGGATCCAATTCTAGTTGGATCCACAAAAGGGTGCTCTCTGACACCCTTTTCCTTGTTATCCCTGCTCAGCACAGAGAAAATGGAGGGAGAGGCGGAGGTTATTCTGGATAGGGAGGTCAGGGAAGGCCTCCTTGAAGAGGTGACTCATGCACGAGCTGAAACTTTGAAAGACGCAAAACCAATCATGTGAAGATCTGGAGCCTTCTGGGCAGAGGAAGCAGTGATGCAAAGATCCTGAGATGGGAAACACCTGGCTTGTCCTCAGAAAGCCCTTGGGCTGGAGAAGGGGAAGGAGCCTGGAGTTGCGGCTGGAGAGGAGGCAGAGGCTCGGTTGTGTCTCCTGGGCTTCCATGGGGAGTCTGGCTTTTATTCTAGGTGGGATGTGACACAGCGGGGGCTCGCTGTGGCCTCCGTATGGAAGAGAGTAGACTGGAGGGTGGAGGCAAGTCCGGACCAGAGGCGACGGGGGCTTGGATCAGGGTGATGGGCATGGAAAGGAAGGAGGGCTGGACTGGAGATGTCTTTTGGAAATCAACCAGATGGGCATTGGTGATGCTATGGATAAAGGAGTTCAGGGAAAGGGCGAATCAAGGAGACGTCTACGCATCTATATTAAGCACACGGGCGGACTGCAGTGCCATTTACTGAGCGGTGGGGAACGAGGAAGGGGAACTCAGGAGTTTAGTTTTTGATCCCCACGTCCCACCATCAGCTGCTCTCTGCCCAGGGAGGGGAGGCTGACAGGTGAACACGTGTCATAAGGAAATGCAAAGTGCAAGGGGCAGAGGGGCCAACCGAGGGCACCTGTACCTCACTGGCCTCTCAGAAGTCCTCCACCAGTTGCTCTTGCTTCTCATCTTGCTACCTTCATCCTGTTTGCTTCCTAAAACACACACTTAATTTTGCCACTCTCCTGTTCAAGGGCCTTTGATGACTCCCCATTCCTTATCAGATGAAGTTCAAACACAGCCTTGCAGAGGGCCCCAACCAACATTTCCAGTCTGAGAAAAAAGTGTTGAATTGGAGGCCTGTACTTTCTGGTGCCCAAGGCTGGTGGCTGAGTGCACATTGCCCCCTGGTGGCTGAAGGCCCAACAGCTGCGGTTTCCCTTTGAGGGCCCAGGGCACGCACCTTCAGGGGCCGGCAGGGCCAGAGCCCACTCTGAGGACCTGCAGCAAGAGAGATCCCAAAGCATTTTGCTTTTGCACAGCTGACCACCTGGTTGGGCCTTCTCTGTGGCACCCTGCACAGAGTGGAGGCTGTGCACACCTTGGGAACAGGGAGGGACTGTGAGGGGAGCTTCCTTTCATACCCCTCAGACCAGCCAGGAACAGCAGGGGAGGTGGCAGTGTGCTGGAGAGGGTGGGGAGGGCAGGTGGCTTCTCACCTCTTGGATCTGCTCCTTCATCACCTTGATCTCCTTCTCTCGAGGTTCTATTTGCTTCTTTAGCTCCTTTATTTTGTAGTCAAGGACAAACTTGAATTTCTCTAGTTCTTGATTTTTCTTTTTCAGATCATAAATTCGCTTCTCCTGCAGGTGAGAGAGAAATGAGGTGTCCAGAAGCCTGGGCAAATGGGACCCCTTTAGGCAAAGAACACACGTCCTGTGCCGTCCCGATTGAAGAGGCCACAGACAGCTCTCCTTGCTGGGGACACAAAGGCCGGCTCCCCACGGGGCGGCGGCACTGCTCCTTGGCCCCTGGGCCCGCACTCTGTGCGTGCACTCACTCGTTCACACACAGGCTGCAGACGCGTGTTTTCCAAAGCTGGCCTCCCTGGCCTTTCTGTGCCCACATGCTTTTGTACAGTCTGACCTTATGCTTCCCCATTAGGTGGTAGGACTTGATTGCCCCCCCCGTGCATCTGGCTGGACTTCTAGCTCACTTGTAACCCACAGAATATAGCTCACCTGGTGCTGTGTGGCTTCACAGGCTGGCTCAAGAAAGGCCAAGCAGCTGCCACCTGGTTCTCTGGGTAGGCCACCTACCATGTAGGCAGTGCCACTACACTGAGACCTCCAGGCTGGAGAACACGTTAGGTGCTCTGGTGGCCGGTCCTGGCTGATCCCAGCCCCCCTGCCATCCCTGCCAAGGGGCTGAGCACATGAATGACAAATCCACCTTATATGCTGGCCTTCCAGCCCCCAGCTGCCTGAGTCCCCCCGACTGAGGCCCAGCTTGGCCCCAGACACTGGGGACAAAGACAACCCAAACTGTGTCACCCTGTCTTAATTCCAGACCCAGAGACTCTGTGAGCATAATTAACAACTTGTTGTCTTTCCCTACTAAGTTTTGGGGTAATTTGTTGCAAGGTAAAAGTAATTAAAATGTAGGTCCATCTATCCATCAAATGTTTACTAAATAAAGACCTTTCAGCAAGACCTGAGATAACGACAACAACAAAAAGGAACAGATGCTGCCCTTAAAAGGAAAACACCAGCTGGGGAAGCAGGAGTGTCCACAAACATGCCTGCCACCCCACTCGTGATGGGTGGTACAGAAGAGGACGGTGTGCACGGGACAGTGTGCACTGAGCGCCCTGAAAACCAAGCGGCGGGTGGTCCACAGGACAATGGAGGCTGGAGGGGAGCAGGGATGGAGGCCAGGGCCTTGCATGTTGGACAAAAGGCTCCGAATGTACCCAGGAGGCCAGGAATTGGTCCAACTACAGCCCTCCGATCAAATCTGACCCTTTGCCTGTTTTCGTGAGGCTTCATTGGAACGTAGCCACCCCCATCCACTGTGTTGTCTGTGGCTGATTTCGCACTACGACGGCAGAGTGGAATAGTTGTGCCAGAGACCATCCTGCCTGCAAAGAGTGAGGTATTTACTGCCTAGCCGTTCACAGAGAAGAACGTTTGCTGACCCCTGCAGTAGGCCATGGGGAGCTAGGATAGAAGTGTACCTGGGAGACTGACGTAATTACAGAGGATAGGGGCAGGGAGCTGGGGGTGGGGGGTGGGAAAAGAGGCCTGTGGACTGGTCAGGAGGCTGTTGCAATTTTCTAGGTCAGAAGGTCTTCACCTCTCTCATCACTCCTCTTCCCTGCTTTGAGAATCTGAAGAGAGTTCTGGACCCTCCCTTAAAGACTGCCTGGACAAACACATGAACACTCACATGTAGAAATTACATGCAGGTGTGATGTCACGTCACCCTTATGAGAGGCCCCGAGGGGCCAGTTTCACCGGTGAGAAAACAAAGGCATGGAGAAACTGCCTAAGGGAAGCGCCTGCATGGAAACCAGCTAACTGGGCTGCAGCCCGGTGTTCTCTCCGCAGGAGAACTGCGCCCGAGGCGGTAACAGGACCGCCTGGATTTGCTCAGGGGGATCACACGGGATTTTGGATATTGAGGTGGTGTGTCCCACCAAATGTGATGTGTCCATCTTCTGAAAGTGTTTTGTGAGAAAAGGCACCCTGAAAAGTGACACCAGCCTTCTGGGGAGCCCGGCAGCTGTGGGGCCAACATGGGGGAGTTCCTCTCTGACCGGAATGTCAGTGTGTGGGCAGTGGGTGGGTGAGCTGCCCCCATTGCACAGGAAGGTTACCTGGGGACTGGCGCAGCAGACAGCAGGGCCCTTGCAGTCAGCTGACCCAGGTTCTTATCCCAAGGTGTCACCTGTAAATCGTGTGACCTTGGGCAAGATACTTAACCTCGAGTTTCCTGAGCTTTACAGCTGGGCTGCTCCTGGCCCCTGGGGTTGCTGGGAGAAATGAATGCAATGTGTTTACAGCAACTAGCCCAGGGCAAAGCACACAGTGAGCACTTCACTGACCGCTCACCCCCCCACCAAGTTAAATAAATGTGCTCCGAGAAGCCAGGGTCCCTCTCTCCTGGACTCTGTCCTCATGGCCTGGGTCCAACCAGGCTGCAGTGGAGGGAGCATGGGAGATGCGTCCTCACCTTATCCTGAATCGTCTCGTCCCTTTCCTGGATCTCCCGCTTGAGGCTCAGGATGTCCTTCTCCAGGGACTTAATGACTCCTTGCAGCTTCACCTGCTCTCCCTTCAGGGCCTCGATGTCATTGACTCGCTCTTCAATCTCCTTTTGTAGGCTGCTGAACTAAAGATACAGACGGCAACAACAAAGTCTTTGAACTCCCTCCATCTATTCTTCCCAGCTGGCTGTAAATGTAAAGAGCTCCCCGTCAGAATTTGGGACAGTCAGGAGTTCCCCAGGCCACAGGGACAATGCATGGAGTATTCTGTCTGAAGAGTCCCAGTCCCACCCCCTCAGGTGGGAACGGACTGCCTGCAGCAAGGGGTCCCAGAGACCAACTCCCTGAGTGGACCCAGAGTTTCCATGACCACACCGGCCTTGAAAGGTTGGAATCCATCTCCCAGCAAAGTCACAGGTAGGGAGCCCTAACTGATGAATCTTCACCGTGTCCAAGAAGGAAAGACGTGACTGTCCTCTGGATGGGCTAGTTGCATGATTTTTAGCAGGAAGGAGCGCAAGCTTGCTTTGAACTTGGCTTCTCTATCACTAAACATTTTGGGGAAACTGGCGATTCTATAAGGATCTCTAAGTTGAATCCCTCCTCACACCAACCATCAGTGACTTGTCCTGTAAGTGAAGCATCCTACAGCCCCACGCTGCTCCCACCCACAGAGCCTGAGCAGGAGCCCCCCAGGACTCCCTGCACTGAGGGCCCAGAGCTCTAAGGACACCTCCAGCGAGACCATCTCACCTCCACAAGACCTCATTTCCATTTCTATTGGGGATTTAGCTCTGAAAACTTTGACTGATTCCTACTTGCCAATAATGAAAGCCCAGAGAATGTCCATCAGTGTCACAGTGAACCTCACTGTCCCCAGAAAGAAAAGGGGAAGCCCCGACTGCGACCCTTTAGAGGAGGTGGTAAGGAGCCACCAGCCCGACGGTGCAGAAAGAACCCTCGCGCCAGGCGGCTTCCCCTTCCTGACCCACCCGCTGGAGGCGAGGACCGCTGCAGCCAGGGGACCTCTGCTGCGCCTGCCTGCCCCCCCCCCCGCCCCCACGCCTTCTCTGCAATCTGCCCTCCCACACCGGCCTCTCAGGGAGCGGCCCTACCTTCTTCCTCATGATGCCTGTTTCTCCTTTGAGCCGGAGGTTCGACTCCTTTTCATCCCTGAGCTTCTTCTCATACTTGGTTTTGATGTCTTGGATTTCTCGGTCTTCATCTTCTTCAATCTGTTTCTTGGTCTCCTCAAACTCTCGAAGCTGCTGCCTGACATCTTCCTGGGCCTGCTCAGAGAGAGGGAGGGTGTGCGCTCCGGGCAGGAGGGGCACATGTCACCTCCGTGCTAAGAGGGCCTGGGCCCAGGTGAGCCCGTGGGGCCTGCCATGGGGATGGGAGACCGAGTGTTACTACAGAAATGGAAGCCGAGGCCACGGGTCCCTCGACGCCACCAGATTCTTCCTATCTGTCCTAGCTCCCCTCCTTTCCCTGCCAGATCAGGCCTCAGGCTCCGTCACCTAGACATTGCCTTACCAACACCCCCAAACCCTGTTCTAGCTCCAGTCTTTACACTGACACCAAGGCTTCCTGTACCTTTCCTGCACTGAACTTGTGACACTGGCAATTTTATACTTATTTGTGAAATGACTCGATTGTCTCTCGCATTAGATGTAAGCTCCTCGAGGCTGGGAACCCCACCGTGCCCACCAGGGAGCTCCCAGGGTACATACAACACACAGCAGCGCACAGCAGGCGCGCGGTAAACCCCTGAGCAAATCAGCGAATCTTTAATTCTGCACCACTCGGGACCCCTAATCCAGTCGACGTGATCTTTCACCTCCCACTTAGGTGAGGGTTCCTGAGTCCATCACTTCTCGTTATGCCTGCACCACTGCCCACGCCACTGTCATCTGTCGCCTGGAGCACGGTCTCCACCTCCTAACCAGGCTCCCCGTCCAGTCATGGCTCCTTCCAGTCTGTTCCCACTCTCCAGTCATGGGGGGCGTTCTAAATCACACACCTGATCGTGGCTCCCCCAGCGTGAAAGCCCCCTGCGGCTCGCCCTTGTCCCCGGGATGCGCGCAGTCCGGACCACTGAGCTGGGTCTACAAGGCTGTGCATGAGTCAGCAGCCGCTCACCTCTCAGCCTCGGCCATCGCTCCCACCCCAAGCTCTCACGGGAGTAACCTAACTTCGGTTCCCCAAACGTGCTTGTTCCTCAGCTGCTGGGCGTGGCCCGCGCTGCTCTGGTTTTCAGCCCTCTGCCTGTGACTGTCTCCTGTTCTTCCTTCAGCTCTTGGCTCAGCTCTCACGTCCTGCTGCTCCCCGTGGCTTGTTGTACTGTAGTTGCCTGTGTGACAGCTTCCTCCACTGGCATGAAAGCTCCTGGGTGGCAGGACCACCTCTCTCTGTTCCCCACTGCGAACAGCAGGAACAGCACCGGCTGATGCTTGGTGCTGAGTGAGTGAAAGCCTGAGAGCCCAGATGCTGGAGAAGTCACTCTGCCTTGAGGGTGGGGGGCAGGGGCAGAGTCTGGCGAGTGATTAGGGCCCGACTCTCCTTTGCTTGCTGCCATGGGGGTGGGCATTTTAGATTCCTTCAGAATCAGTTCTTTCCTCTCATACCCACCCTGGCCCTCTCCCAGGCTGGACTGTGTGCACTGCGCCTGGACTATGAGTTTCGAGGGTTAACAGAGGTGAGATGGTTTTAAAACTGGGCTCACTGGCCTCCTAAGAAAGGCTTCTCTCTGCCCATCCCGCGTCACCACACCCCGACAGAGAGAAGCCTGGCCAGGTCAGCCCTGTAGCTCTGTCTGAAGCCTAACGTGGCCCACAAACGCCTGCTCCTTTTTCCCCATAGATGTTGCTAACAAGTAAAAGCAGCCCAGCCAGGTTAGTTAAGATGGCATGCCAGGTGGGCGCTCTGGAGAAAAGTTCTGAGTTACAGCTTATTGCCTCAGAAGGAGAAATGCATTGCGATCACTGTGGGGGATTCCGGGGGGAGGCCAGCCTCTCTCCCCCCCGGATGGATTCAATGTTCCTAAAGGCAGAACTCTGAATGCGGGGCGTCACCATGTAAGCCACGCAGGGGTAGGCGAACATAAAGGAAGCCTGCTGGGCCCTGCGGGAGGAGAGAGAGGTTGAGGAAGAAATCCTCAAAGAGTCTGCTCTTTCTGAGTCTGAAAGGTGGGCACAGGTGGCCGGGAGAAGAAGGGGAAGGGGTCCTGGGAAGAGGGATCATCCTGAGCAGAGGCTCAGAGGTTGTGTGGAAACTCCGGCTGCTCCGTATGGTAAGGTGGTTGGGAGCTGGACAGGCAGGCCGGCCGGAAGTTGGGGTGGGAGGGCGGGCAGACCCGAGTTGGACAGGCTCTGGCAAGCAGTGCTGAGGAGCACCCTCACATCAGGGAACCGAGGTGAGCCGCATGGGGCTGGGGGCGGTGTCGGCGCTCCGCCTGCTGCTCTGTGGCTCCCCACGTTGATCTCCCGCTGTCTGGCCCCCTTCCCAGGGCACTCCAGACTTCCAGGTGCCGATTCCGTCTTTTCTGCCATAATTGGGCTGGTTATAGAGGATCCCATAATATCTCCTTTTCTGACGCCTCTTTGGCTGGTCACTGGCTGACCTTTATTTTCTGGGGCACCACACTGATAAAACCCCAGCTCTGAACCCAGCCGCTGCGTCCCCCTCCCTCCCACACCTGCTTGCTGTGCCGCGCTGTGGAACCGCGCTCAGACTGGAGGATTAACATCCGAATTCTCGTCTCACACCTGAGCCGGGCTCTCAGCCACATACCTGCCAGCCCTCTTCTTGGCCACTTCCTTCCCCATTTCCTTTTTAAACAATCGCCCCACCCCCTCCGTGACTCTCCTGCCCTCTCACTCTCAGCACGCCATCTGCCGCCATCTCATTCCAGAAAGGAGGCCGTCTGGCCTCTCTCAGTTTTCTCTTCTTGGGAAACTCGGTAGTTTGGCACCTCCAACCGCTTGAACATTCTGTCCTATTGCTCTGTCCGGATGCTCTTCCCTCCTACATTTTCCCCGTCTCCTGTGCATTCCAACTCACATTCCTCCTGGATCGCATTGGCTGCTGCAGCCCTGCCCTGACCCAGGCGGGGGTGGTTGGTGCCTTTGTCTGAGTCCCCCTACTGTCCTGTGCACGCCTCACTGAGTGCTGATGTGTGTGACTGCCTCGCTCACCCAGCTGAGAACCGGGCCCCACGCTTTATTTCTCTTGGTCACCCAGCACTGGGGCTGGTGAACCAGCAAGATGCTATTTGTGTTTGCTAAGTCAGCAAAGCAACGATGTCATCTTCTCAGACAAAAGAAGTTCCTAGGCGGGTTCAGGCAACCCCCTTCTCCACTGTTCAGGGCCCTTGTTCCTCTCCAGGCTCTAGAGAAGCTTCTTCTAGAAAAGTCTCCCCAGGTGTTAAGGCTTGAGGGTACATTTAAGAGAGAACGATAGGTATCAACATAGTCCGGCCAAAGAACTTCAGACTCAAAAACTGAGCACCCCCAAGCTCAGTGGGTCCCCTGGTTTGCAGAGAAACAAATGCGTGAAACAAAGGTCGCTGGGCACACACACGGGAAGGAAAGCTGGGGAAGGAGGTGAAGCAGGCTTCCCGCAGCGCTTTGGGCTGCTCACAGGTGGGGCCTGCAGGACGCGCTGGGGAAGGGAGGCACAGCTGGGCTCTCGGGGGGTACCTCTTCCAGAAGGTTGGTTTTCTCCTGCAGTTTGGCCTCGTAAAACTCGGTCAGCTCCTCCAGGGCCTGGCTCTTGGTCTCATCGTTATCTCGAAGCTGTTTTTCATACTCCTCCTGCATCCTTTGGGACTTCAGCTGCAATTCCTGGTACTTCTCATATTCCAGAAGCAACTTTTGGTTGTTGCAACATTCTTAAGAGAAGCCAGAAAGGTATTTAAGGTGGGACATTAGCACCAACCTCAGGGACACCTAGCAGCCTTGGGTGTTTTCCCAACCCCTTCCAGCACCCGCTAGAACATCTGCCACCAAAGCCAAGATTCTCCCTCATCTGCCCACAGCACCATCATCTCATCAGGCAGCCAAACTCCCCGCCCCCCCTTTGCTGTCTGGGCAGAAAGGTTTCCAGGAAAGTACAGATGGGGTGTTTGGGGGCTTGGGGCCAAAAAGAATGTCCTGAGTATGCAAAATAGGTAGTAGTATCCTCATTTTACAGAAGAGTAAACTGAGGCCTGGTGAGGTCAACTGATTCCCTAGACCTCCTCGCAAGTACTTGGTGAGTCTGGACAGTCCATTAGGCTCCAAACCTGCACTTTTCCATACGCCTACTGGCTTGTGTTTAATGAATGAGTAAGATACATAGGGATAAGAGCCATGCTGCATTCCAGGAGATAAATGCAGCCTGTTCATAGACAAAGCCATATCACCTGGGACTTTGGCTGGGTCTGGGGGGCTCCTAGACTTCTGCCCCTAACCAACAACCCTGGGCCTGCACAGCCTCTACTGCGGACTCACCCATGTCCTGCAATTCCCGGCTTTGTTTATCTAGGAGTTCATCCATGCGTTCACGGTGACTTATATCCTGCTTTTCTTTTTCTGTTTTTAAAACCTAAAACACAGGGTCAAACATTCTTCTTCTACACACCTGCTGAACACACTCCCAGGCCAAGAGCACGTTTTACAGTGATGGCCACCTTCACTCACCAGCATTTCTCAAGCTCGTGTTTTGCACCGAGCACTGTTCTTCGAGCAACAGAGCTGTCACTTTTTATTTACTTTATATTCTGCTCTGAAAGTTCTATTGGGGGGGCAAAAAACCCCTGAAATTTATTTATTAAAAATTGTGGATTTGTTCTTACATGTTTAAACTTCAGTCACCTTCAAAGTACTCTCTACTTGATGCAATACACCTATGGAGATTTTTTTTCCCCACTGCTCAAAACAGTTTTTGAACTAACTCATCAATGTTGATGCCTTTTAGTGCTTCTGCTATTTTTTGTCTCACCTCTTCCATGTCACCAAAACATTCCCCTTTGAGGACTTTTTTCATCCTGGGAAACAATGGAAAGTCACTTGAGCTGAGACCGGGCGGGCAGAGAGGCTGCGGCACGGGGGTCATGCGGTTTTGGCCTAAAACTGCTGAATGGTCAGCACCATGTGAGCAGGCGTGTTAATAACTCCCCCATCATGAAATGGGCAAATGCATCTAAAGAATCTTCCAAAAAAATTCACTGAAGCTGAACAGAGCTTCTCACTCACTCACAACACCACCAGCTGGTGCACTGACACAGATGGATTCCTAGAACACTCACCTAGTGGGGGAAGCTTGTACCACAAGGGGCACGCCCTCCAGAAGACAATTCTGGGTTTTGTTGTAGATATACTTTCACTTCAGTAGAAGATATATATATATGCTTCTACTAAGTGTGTCTTAATAAGGACCTCAGTAGTTTTGGACATGTGGCAAATGCATTTTTTAGGTGAACAAAGTAAGGATTCAGTGGAATCTTCTGCTGTGGGCACGTTTTTGTTAACTGAATCCTTGGAGATGTTCATGTGTCAGCTTCCAAGGCAGCATTGTCTTTAAGGGAGCAGGGAAGCTCCCTGCGGGGAGGGGAGGAGCCACGCCCAGGACTAAGTTTGTGTTCAGCTGGTGGAGGGCCCGGAATCAAAGCTCACTGACTAACCGAATGGAATGATAAAATCAACAGCCAGCGTTTCCCCTCCACCCAAATTCTCTGGCCCATGGAGATAACATAAAAACAAAAAATAGTCCTTGAGCAGAAAATAGGTAGTTTTGGACGGAGGGCCAAGCAGATTAATGCAAATAAAAAAATTATTCCGAGGGAGTCCTGGACCAAATCTAACTACAGGAATACCGTTTAGACTAATTTTATTTAATCTATCGGCAATCCAGAGATCAATATTCTGCTGGCTTTTCTTTCTATACTTAGTTTTTCTTGTGAACTTTTCATTTTCTTTTTCAATAAATTTCTCTTGATCAGAAACATAATATATTCTTCTTGTAGAGAATTTGGAAATTATAAAAAAATATAAAGAACAAAATTTAAATTATCCACAATCCTAATTCTAGAGACAATCACACCATTAGCTATTTTCTTTAAAATTGTTTCATGCATATTTATTTTACTTAACACTATTTAGTATAGTGTTTTATATTCTGCTTTTTTTTCCACTTAGCACTTCTTGGTAACCATTTCTTTTTTACATCCTCAGCCGAGGACATTTTTTTCCATTGCTTTTTAGAGAGAGAGGAAAGGAGAGAGAGAAACATTGACTTGAGAGAGAAACGGTGATTGTATACACCTGGATCAGGGGATCAGACCCGCAACCTAGGTATGTGCCGTGACTGGGAATTGAACCTGCAACTCTTCGGTTATGGTACTACTCTCCTACCAACTGAGCCACACTGGCCAAAGCAGTTGTAATCATATCTAATGTTATGAACTATGCTTTCAGATCACACTTTGTCATATATCTTATTGTGTGGATATATGCCAGTTCCATCTAGAGTACATTGGAGTAAATAGGACATTTCGTGTTAGCTGTGGTTGTTGGTTTTGTCTCTCAAACAGACCTGGTTTTTTGTTTTCAAGGACTCCATTTCCTGCATGAACTTGTCAGCGAGCTCCTTAATCTTCTCAGAATAGTTCATATCCTTTAGTCGCAATTGATACTCATTTTCCATTTTCAATTCTTCCACGCGAGTCTTCAGCTCCAGCATGACCTGAGCCTTTGGGAGAAAGACACAGAATGGAGAACGCCAGCAGTGTGGGCCACTCGGCCCAGCTACACCTGCGGCCTTGAGCTCTCTGAGACCCGCAGCTCTGTCTAGCCTCCAACTCTGTGTCTCAACTAGAACTTGTCATCTTTCCCCCACAAGGCACGCAGACTAGAGACCAGGAGACACGTGAGCCTCTTCCTCTACCCACACATCACGTAGTCAGTGCGTCCCACTGTGTGCCAGACATTATACTAATGCTCTCGTCTCCTTCAAATATGCGTGAATGCCGCCTGCTCAGTGGGCTCTGTATGGACCGCACTGTTTATTCCTGCCACTCTCCCCTCTCATTCCCAGCACTCACCACCACCCCTTCCCCAGCTCTGTCTTACTTTTCTTTTTTTTTTAAGGTGGCTTCAATAGGGAAAACATACTTCATTTTCTTTTTTAAAAGTTTTTTTTATTTATCTTTAGAGAGCAGGGAAGGAAGAGAGAAAGAGAAGGAGAGAAACATTCATGTGCGAGAGATACATTAGTCAACTGCCTCTTCCACACCCACAACCAGGGCCCTGGCCTGCAACCCAGGCATGTGACCAGACTGGGAATTGAACCAGCAACCTTTCAGTTCACAGGCTGGCACTCAATCCACTGGGCCACACTAGCCAGGGCCACTCTGTCCTATTTTTAATTATTTCCTTAGATCTTGGCACTTTCTAACATATAAGTTATTATTTTATTGGTTGTCATTGTCTTCTTCCCCTACTAGGATTTAAGCCCCAAGAAGACTGAAGGTCTATGTTGAGTTTGGACGTTGATGTATCCCAAGTACCCAGAACAGTGTACAACACTTAGTAGGCGCTTGAAACGTATTTGTCCAACCATGATTCCTGCTCCCGCGGAACTTACAGTCAGAGAACTTACAGAGCGAGGCGGCCAGACAAACAGAACATTACAAACTGCATTAAGTGCCCGAAGCCAATACTGCTCATTTGCCCCCTCGCTGTCTGCTGGGCCTCGTCTGGCCTCACTGTTGTTACTTTAATTTAGGCCCCAAGTTTTTTTCTCCTTCCTGGTTCCTATGTCTAGTGTCTTCTTCCTCCTGTCCATTGTACTCACCGTTGCTACAGTGTTATGAAAATACTGTAATACACATACCCCTCATCTAACAAAAAGTTACAGTTGAGGACAGAGGAGGCGAGAACATGGGTGCTTCTTGCTCACTATGAGTACACTGCATGTGGTTGGGCGCAGGTGGGAGGCAGAGGGCGGGAGGGCGGCTGAGACTGGGTCAGACCATACCGTAGGCCATGTGGGCCATGCTAAGAAATTTGGAGTTTACCCCGGAGGGCCTCAGAAGGACCTTGGAGGGCTCCTGTCTAACCCGATGAAGCTGACCTTGGCCTTAAAAAGACATTTCTGATGGCAGTGTGCTGCACGGGCCAGATGAGAGGACTGAGGCAGGGGTGCTGCACGGGCCGGTGGGGGAGGTGGTTGGGGCTTGACTGGATGCAGGGTAGGGGGGGCGGAGAGTAACGGAAAGATTCGAGAGAGAGGTTTTAGGGAATGGGAGCCTGACTGGGTGTGGGGTGGAGGTGCAAGGTGAGGGTGAGAGGAGGGGGGATGAAGACTGTTTCTCTGACTAGGTGGCTCCCTGTGGGTGCACTTGGCCTGTCTTGCTTCAGGGTTTTATCCTGGGAGCCTGGTGTAGGACCAGCAGCATTGCGAGCACTAAATAAATATTTATCAAATGAATAAATGATGCCTTGGATAGTGGAATACATTTATTATGGGGATGATCTGGTGTTTGACATGTTGTGTTTGAAGTATTTGCTCATCGTCTTTCCGTAATCCCTTCTCTAAGCTGCTGCAAAGTAGTGTCTCCAAGACACAAACCTACCACATCGTTCCCTAACCCAAGTCTATCGGTGGGTCCAAGGGAACAATTTCCAAAGTCTAAACATGGCGTAAAAGGCCCACAAGATCTCTGTACAGCATTTTCAACCCCTCCCTCCCTCCCTCCCGCCCTCTCTTCTCCTGCCCCACCTGGCCAGCAGCACCTTGCCCAGAGCAGCCCCCTCTCCTCCCTCTGCACACACTTATTCCTCAGTGTTAAGGTCCTTTCTCATTTGTTCTGGAAGGCTCCATCCAAGGCTCCCTTCCTCTGGTACCACCGGCCTGGGTCAGGGTCCCTTTCCCACCATTGTTCCATCCCAACACCCATCATCCCCTGAATTCCCTTTTTAAATTTCACCCGATCTTCCTCCCAGGCTATACGCCGAAGGAGCCTCTATGTCCTTTGTTTCTGTGACCCCAGACCTTAGTGCCCAGCACACAGCAGACCCCTCTGTGGATACTGGCTGGATGAATGAGTAAACGCATGGCTGAATGAGGGAGTAAACCATGGCCTGAGAGAGCGACAGAGAATGTCACAGAATATAAAGAAAGGAAGGAGCTGGGAATCCTGGGGAATGTGACTTTTAAAGGACTGGTGGAGGAGGAGCCAGGGAGGAGTGGAGAGGCTCACAGGGAATAATAAGAACGTGGCCTGGGGGATGCTGGGACACTGCACACGCTAGTCACTTCCAGCTTGGCAGCAGTTCTGTCAGGCTGGGCAGGGGCAGGGGCAGGAGTCTGCCGAGACACCTCAGGCTTTTGGTACAAACGGGTGTCTCCTATTTGGTCTCTTCCTCTCCCCGGTGAGAGGGAGAGAGAAGGAAACAAAGAGAAGGAAGAGGAAGCACTTGCCCGCCTGCAGTATGCCAGGCCCCGGCTCTCGGGGGCTCTCTCTCGTCTCTTCCTCCCACTTTGCCTTTCCTGCAGAAAGTTCCAGGCAGCTCTGGGAAATGCCAGGGGCCTATCTTCCTGCTTTGGGGCCACTTTGGCATTGCCGGTCTGATGGTTTCACTTGTCTCCGTCCCTCGTGACTGTGATTTCCTGATCGCAGGACCCAGGCCTGTTCCACATAAGCATCCCCAGCACTTAGTACACAGGAGGCACTGGAAAAATGCACTTCAAATTCTGGACGAACGGCACTGGGCACATAGTTTTGCCCCCTGCCGTAAGCCTCTTGAGTGGATCATCTGCGCAACTTCTCCTGTAGGGCATGAAGCCCAGGGTGTGCACTCAAAGCCCTCAACACACACCCGGATGGAACGCTGACTACAGGAAGAGGAGAGAAGGCCCCCGGGGGAGATCGGACTCTACAGTAAACTGGATCGGAACCTGGTCCTGCTGCTTATAGCTCAGTGACTTTGGACACGCCACTCAACCTATCTGAAACCACCTGTGGAAACATGGGAGAATACCAGTATCTCCTTCACAGAAACTGTATGAGCCTAGCTGCCATCTTGTGTCCCCACGTGTGTGTGCTTATTCCCAGCTGGTCCCCCTGCGCGCCAACCCTGGTCCTCCACGTGGCCCCGTTTTCTCCCCAGTAAGATGGAAGAAACTGTGGCAAACTGAGAGAAACTGGCCAAACGGCAGGCACAAGTACACACTGGTGGGAAAGGCACTGCTCATAGAAAGGAGCAGGTGGTTCACAGAACAGCTACAGGAGACCATAGAAACCTTCAGTTCTCCTTAAAGGAGTTAGGGGTACACAATATTTCTGGTATCGAGGGGTAGGTACGTTCACAAGCACTCACTCTCACAGCCCTAAAGTTCAGGCATCTCTGGCAGCGAGCGCTTTCAGCGTCACAGGCCACGCTGAGACAACACCGCTGACAGCAGTGCTTCCCAGCATCTTCAGTCAGCTGCACAGTCGGACTAGTCTAAGGAGACTCACTGAAACCCCGCCCAAACAATCTGGATGGAAAAGCACCACTTGCTACAGGAGAGGATGGTGATGATGAAGTTCCAGATCTTGGGGAGAATGTTGATGAGGCTTCCGAGAAGGAAGCACACTGAACTGAGTCAACTTCTGAAGAACTTGAAGAAGTCATGGGTGGCTGCTATCTTATATTATGGCTGCTTTTTCAAATTTTGTTCATGGATCTGATAAAATCTGCATCTCTAATGTTTTTAAGCCCTAGCCCCTTGGACACTGCAGCTCTTTTCAGTTTTTGCTTCTCCACACATCATTCTTTGCAGCTAATTAAGCTGAAGAAGCCTGGGAATGAAGTTTGAAACCAAGGTTAATTTAAAAAAAAAGAAAGAAACTACATGAGATTTAAATGAGAAAATGCTTGTAATTAGCACAGTGCCTGGTATGTGACAAACCTAAAAAAGAGTTGGTTATTGATTTTTACTTTTATTGTTTTGTTGTTAAGAGGAATGGGTTTTGGGAATGCTTTGCAAATACCTCCTTTTTAAAAAAGAAGGCTCTATATACTAGCAGTTATTAAGTTTCACAGATACAACTGGGATACTCAGATTGTCAATTCAGTTTTTATCAATATTTACTGATTGTCTTCCACGGGCTAGGAACTTCCGTGGGGCCCACCATCAGAGAGTAGGAAGGGAAAAGCTAGTTCGTGGGGTGAAGAACAGTGTACAGCACAAGATGACCAAGGGGCAGAATGACAGACAGGGTGAGACGGGAACAGGTTGGGCAGCAGGGAGGAGAACGGCAGGGAATGCTGGGCCCCGGGTGCAGCCAGGCTGCGGGGGCCTCCAGTGCCAGCTGGAGTTTGGGAGCCTATAGGGACTCTCCGCATCCCTCTTCATCAGATCCAGTTCTTACCTTCTCTTCCATGTCTGTCTTAGTGACAAGCACCTCTTCGGCAAAGCCCACCTCCCTCTCTCGCTTGATTCCCCGACCATCCTTATCAAAGACCCTCCAGGTGAACAGGCAGCCATCCTCAGAGACCGTCAGCAGGAACTGGTCATCAAAGGTGAGCGACATCTGAGAAAAAGACATGGACAGGGGGCTTTCTGAGACCCTGGAGGGCCAGGACTGGCTATTGGGCCAGGCCCTCTCCATGCAAGCCTGGGCCCTGCTTCACGGGGAGGAGGACTAAGTCCTGGGTGAGAATGAGAGATTAGCCATCACGGGTTTCCGATAGTAAGTGAGGAAAGCAAGATGATGTCTACATTCTTTGTGGATTTGGAATCTTAAGAGTCAATTATTATCTAGACTATACAGAAAACTTTTAAAACTCTATAAAAAAAGCCCAAACAATCCAACTAGAAAGTGGGCAAAGTATGGAAACATTTCACAGAAGAGAGTGTACAGATGGCAAATAAGGTCATGAAAAGATGTTCAACATTATCAGCCATTAGGGAACTGCAAATTAAGACCATGATGAGCCCTGGCTGGTGTGTCTCAGTGGCTTGCATGCTGGCTTGTGAACCAAAGGGTCGCTGGTTCGATTCCCAGTCAGGGCTCATGGCCTGGGTTGCAGGCCAGGCCCCCCGTAGAGGGTGTGCAAGAGGCAACCACACATTGATGTTTCTCTCCTTTTCTTTCTCCCTCCCTCCCCCTCTCTGTAAAAACAAATAATCAATAAAATTTTAAAAAAAAAGACCATGATGAGCTATCGTTAGACATCTATTAAAACAGCTAAAATAAAAATAGTGACAATACCAAATGCTGGCAATGATGTACAGAAACAGGCTCTCCGCGCACTGCTGGTGGTAATGGAAAATAGCTTGACAGGCTCTTAAAAAATGAAATATACACTCACAACGACCCAGCAGTTGTACTCCTGGGCATTCACCCCGGAGAAATGAAAATTTAGGTCCACACAGAATCCTGTCCGTAATTGTTTTAGCTGTTTTATGTGTTGTAGCCAAAAACTGGGAGAAAATAAAAACATCCTACAACAGGGAGATGGTTCAAAAAACTATGGTACAACCTTACCATGGAGTGCTACTTGGCTGTAAAAAGGAGCGAACTATTGATACACAGAATAACTTAGCTGGATTGCAAAGACATTATGCTGAATGGAAAAGGTCCCAACTCTCAAAAGGTCCCATCCTGTATGATTCCACTTATATAACATTGTCAAGATGATGGCATCTTAGAAATGGAAAACAAACAAGTGGTTGCCAAGGACCAGGGATGGGGGCCGTGAGGCGGCCGTGTGAGACTGCGAAAGGGCGGCAGGAGGGGGCTCTTGGCCATGATGGCCTGGTTCTCCATTCGGATCACAGCAGTGGTTACACAAATCCATGCACGAGACAACATGGTAGGGACTCGTGCACACACGCATTGTGCCAATGCCGGCTTTCTGGTTTGGTGTCCTACTATACGTCCACTGGATGTGATTTCTGGGGGAATGTGGGTGAAGGGTACACAGGACCACCATGCTATCTTTAAAATTTCCTGTGAATCTACTATTATTTCAAAACAAAATGTAAAAACAAAAGAGCCGACTATGGAAATATCTTCCCACAATCAGTAGTATGTATCTTGAAGATGGAGATGCTCTTTCCCTCGGAAATTCCCTCTGTCTGGGAATTTAGCCTTAGGGGATAATCGGAGATGCCCTTGGAAGTTTGTCGACTAGGACATTTACTAGAGTTTATAAGGTAATTTCAATGCCGGGGTATAAGAGAAGAGTTAAATAAGTTATGGTCCAGTACATGATAGAATATCCGCATAGCTACTAAAATCGTGCTTTTGAGGACTATTTAATTATTGAATATGGCAAAGTGCGTTACTAGCATCCAGTTTAAAAAAAGGCTACAAAACGGTGCACATATTGGCATAACCTCAATTTATTTGAAATACACGCTGTATATATTTAAAAGAGTAGTAATTTAAAATGTACCAGAATATTAATGATGATATTATAACAAGGGTTTTTATTGCTCAAATAAACATGCATCACGTTTATAATCAGAATAACAGACATCTTATCCACGAAACTCAGTAGACCAAAGGGAAGGTGGGAGGGACTCTGTTACAGTAATTTACTTTGGCCCCAAGGACCAGGCTCAGTACAGGTGTGTTCCAGTTTATAACGAAAAACCCATGTCTGCAGGTGAGCCAATAGAGTCTGGGGCATGATAAAAAGCCTCAGGTGTTGTGGTGTCTAATCTGGAATGAGTGAGGGGTGGGGGAAGGAGACACACATTTCCCAGTGCCTGTTCTTCTGAACTCCATGTAATAGAAACACTGCTATTTTAGAAGGGAGAACGGAGGGACAATTTATTAATACAAATGTGTGCTCATGGTATTGCCCCCAAGAGGGCCTTTTGTAACTTTGTACATAAATCTTTAGGTATGTATCTGCTTATTTCCTGTGGTAAATTCCTGGAATAGTTTAATAGTTTAAACGAAGAATGTTAACAGCCCATAAATGTCTACTGAATGGATGTATGGACGGAAAAAGAAGACAGGAAAGACCCGGGGAGGTCGATGGGGTGAAGAAGGGATGAGGGGGAGGATCAAACGGATCCACTGACAGCCAGTCCTGGGACTGGGCCCCTGGAGAGAGGGGCCCCTCTCACCTTGGTGACAGGACCAGCGTGGGCCTGGTAGTCATTGAATTCTTTCTGCAGAGGCAGGGGGTACTTCATCGCACGAATGGTTCCCACTGAGGTCCCCACAAACAGCATGCGCCCCGAGTGAGAGATGACAATGGCTGTGTAGATGACATCAAATGCTGGTATCTCTCGCAGGATCTGGAGAAAGGACAACTCTGGTCAGTGTAAAGGGTGAGCCCTGTCCCCAGGTCCCCAGGTCATTCTTTTCCTCTCCTCTATTAGCCATGGTAAAGAAAGTTCTATGTTTAAAAAGTGTGTTTTCCTCTTCCTGACAGCATTTGTCACCGTGTTTAGCACTTAAAAGGCATAAGCTGAATGTTTCTCGGCTGCTGGACTGAGAGTAAACAGTTCTGCAAGTCAGGAACACCCTAACGAAGGGAAACCTTCAAACAGCACTGACTCGGGGCCAAGCACCATTCTGTGGCTTTTCTCCGTACATGTTGTGACTCTGAATCCTCGCAAGCCCCTTTGAGGGAGTTACTGTTACCCCGACACAGGGTCACAGAGATGGTGGGTTGTTTGCCTCCGTCCCCCACACAGTGAGTGGTTGTCAGACTCCAGAGCATTTGCTCTTGGCTGCGATATGACCATGCTTCTCAAACTCAGAATGGGATGTGGACCACAAATTTATTCAGCAAACATTAATTAACATCCATTGTATAAACAAAACTATGCTTTTGGGGAACTCATCCCTTCACATATTCATCCACCCGCCCAGCCGCCTGCCCGCCCGTGTGCCTGCCCACCAGGCACTGACTGGGTGTGGGCCACGTGGCGGATGCCGGCTGGTGGGAATACCAAGAGGGAGAACCACGGCCCTGCCCTGCAGAAGCTGTGCTCTGGCGCAGCAGTGCGGAAGCCAGAGCCAGGATGGAGCTACCGGGGGGCACGATAGTAAGACGCCCTACTCTGAGCCATGTTCCGGTCACGGGGAAACCTGCCCCAGGCCGGTCCGGTGCCGTGGTATCTCTGCATCTCCCCAGGTAACAGCACTAAGAGAGTGCCAAGCGCCAAAGAAAAGCGAGAGAAACCGGTGAAGACCAGATGCCGTGGGCTCCTGGAGAAGGACACAGCCATGAAGTGTCCTTGCTGAGCTCCCCTCTCCTCCCCAACCACGGTGGTGCCTCAGTACTGGTCGTTAATTGGTTCTGGAACTCGTGATGTGTGTTCCGAGAAGTGCCCAGCAAGCGCCAAGTGCTGCAACACGTTCTTGTCGACATGTGATGAGTACAGGGTCTGACGAGTACCGTGGTACGACTGTATTTGGAGCTAACAAACAAATATGATGGCAAGCCTAGGCGATGGCATAACTACAGTTCTGTTTCCACCAGGAAATAAGTGTGGGCCAAGGGCATGGGTGCTGTTTGGAGACACTGCTGAGCTCCAGGCCTGGAGGGTGGAGAGAAGTTTGAGACAGCAAGCAAAACAGAAGCGGAAGGGGCCCCACCATTTAGCCCAGTCAGGCAGGGCCCCGGGCAGGAAATTCTGGAAGTAACAATAACTGGGTGACTGAAGAGGAACGGGGAGCAGGGGCTCCCCTGTGAAGAAGGGACCCTGTTCTCTCAGGCCTTCTTCCCACCACGCTTTCCACTGAGAACGCAGGACTGTCCCCGAGGATCCGTGGGGCAGCCCAGGGGTGGGCGGGGGCAGACTCACGGAAGAATCTGCAATCTCCTTGAGGGTGTGGTCGGATCCAACAGCAAAGATAATTTTGGCATCGGGGGAGATGGTCACGCAGTTGTAGCTGCAGGACTTGAGCACGCACTCCGTCTCCCTCTTCCCTGAGGACAGGCTCCACTCATACACGGCACCGTCGGTGCCGCAGGAGATCAGCCTGCTGTCCTCCGCGTTCCACACGACAGAGCGGATCTGCGGGGGGCAGGGGACACATCCAGGGAGGAGTGCACATGTACGCACACAGCCTCCCGTGGAAAAGGCACACGAATTCTTCACATGTTCCACTAGACTGAGGCGCAACTCCTGGCACGCACTCTCCAGTAAGCACGAAACCTAGCTTCTTGGCAATAGCAACATTCTGTTCTCTGAGATGCTTGCAAAATACAAGAGGTGAAACACTCCCATTTCCTTTATAATACCTGAGGTGGGAAGACTGAGTTGTAATAGTCCCTATAATGCTAAAACCAATTATTGCTACGTTTAAAAACAAATAAAAAGCTTTCTAGGGGGAAGTAATTATATATCCACAGGAAGTAGCAAAAATGATAGAGAGACAGGGACTTTTGGAATGGCGGAGTAAGGATCTTAGCCAACCTTTTCTCCAACAAAATAAGTTAATTGTTGAAAATGATACAAGCAATTATTTGAAGTCTCTGGAAATGTGGAAATATCCACTCAAGAAAATGTACTCAGTCTCAGTAAGACAGAATCTGTGCATGAGCTGTGGCCTGCTGCTGTACCCTCCTCTGCCCCAGGATCTGACTCCTGCGCACTGTGCGTGTGTGGCCCCGGGGTGGGGCTCCTCCCCCTCTGGCTCTCAGGAAGGACGGACTGCTGGTGTTCTTGTCTCCAACCAGAAGCTCTGCTCCAGGCAGGCATGGCCAGGAGGACCCGGTCTCCCTTCCCCCAGCCAGGCCCCACTGGTGGTGGAAGCTCTGCTCCAAGTGCAGGAGGCCAAGAACATTAGTGACCCGAGAGTATTGACTCCATGCCACGAGGGAGAGCCAAAAAGTCCAGGGGCTTCCACTGCGTCCCCTCTGCAAGTGCCACTGAGAGTGGGGATGTCACCCCCGGAAAACGGAGCAGGGATTCTGCCCAGGGGGCAGGCAGGCCATAGAACAAGAACTCCATAGCTCTGCTTGAGGGGACTGACTTATCTGAAGCAGAGCGTGGTGTGCTTTGTCTGTGTCTCCAAAGTCACTTGGAGACCGACCCGACCGTAACACAGCTCTCACCTGTGACCTGTTTGTCGCTCAAGTCAACAGTCAGTTTTCAGTCTTCACAGGACCTCTCGCAGACTCAGAAGACTGGTGACCACTTTTTCCTTTTGGGATCAGGTTCCCTGGCCTCTCTGATCCAAGTCCCTGATTCCAGGTTCTCTTTGTACCTTCATTTGCAGTCTTTCTGATTTTCTCTTTTACAGTCCTTTAAATGTCGGTCACCTGTCTTCTGCCCAAGATTCCTCTGATTCCACATAGGCTCCTGGTGATCTAACCTATGCCTCCAACTTCCACTACAACCTAACCCCCTGAAGCCTAATTTTCAGCCTTGACCTCCTTCCTGACCTCCACACTCACCTTTCACACTCCCTGCACGTGTCAAACACATGTCCAAATGCAACTTGCTATCTTCCTTCTCCCTGTCCTTGCTACTAAAGCTGTGGTCTAGTCCCTAACCCGTCTTCTGCCCCCAATTCCCAGCTGGTCTCCATCCCTCCAGCTTCCCTCCCCTCTAATCCATCCTCAATACCGTTTGCAAAATTACCTTCCTGATCCCTTTACATCTTTTCCTAAATCCTTCTAGTTGCTTCTCATCACCTACAGACCAACGTCCAATTCCTTGGCCGGGCACACAACACCATGATAGTCAATTTCTCCAGCTCTTTCCTCTCTCGTTCCTCGTATGTGCCCGATGTGCCAGCCCTAGAAACCACCAACCACCATCCTATTTTATGCTCCCATTCCCTCACCTGGAACGTGTCCTGCCTAGAACAGCTTTCTTTTTCCATTTTTTTTCTCCAAATTTATCAGCTGACATCTTCTTAGCCCTTTCAATCTTTGGCCCCTCCCTTTTCTCCATGCTTCATATCTACTCTGTCTTCAGAACTATTGGTTTCAATTCCTAAGTATCTTTTGAATTCATTCACCTCTCCCTGTCTGTACCAGCTTCATCCTGGTCCAAAATACTATCTTCTGTTGTGTAGACACCTACGATAGTTTCCTTGTTTCTTTCAATACATTTTTTACTCTGTAGCCAAAGTGATATTTTAAAATGCAAATCTAGTCATATCATTCTCTGCCCTGAAGGTCTTCACAGATTTCAAGGAACAAGGATAAAGTACAAAAATCCTTAAAGGCCTACAAGGTTCCATGTACCTGGGCCTCAGCTAACCTCTCCAATCTCAGCTCACCCCAAGTTTTATTCTGATACTTATGTTCCAGCCCCGCAGGCATCCCAGTTCCTCTGAGACCCCACGTGGTCTCCCACCCCAGGGTCCTCGGGCCCCGTCTGCAATGATTATCCCCTCCAGCTCTGTCTGGTTCATTCCTGCCCATTCCCTTGGGACCAAGCCTTTGTGAACACCCCAGTCTCCTTCATTGTGCCAATTCCTTTGTATTTCCTCTTATAACGCCTCATGTTTTTCTTTCATCGAATGTACTGCAGTTAGCAACTAAGTTTGTGCACCTGTTTTATTGTCTCTTCCCCCAGGTAGACAAGGACCCCCCAGAGAAAAGGCATCTCTCTCGTTCAGCCGTGTCCCACTGACTGCCACAGTACATGGCTCCGTGCCCCCACATGCTTCACTCACTCACCTTCCCTGTGTGTCCTTTCAGGTTTGAGATGTTCTCTAGGCTTGTGGTGGTAAACACGTGAATCACATTTCCATTCACTGCAGCAAACAGGTGACCTCCATTGCTAAAGGCACACTACAAGGAAATACGGCCAGAGAGCAGGCTTTGGAGAAATGAGCCGTCTCCCTGGAGGTTACAGTCCAGAGCTCCTTTCCTCAGAGGGTGCAGGCTGAAGCCATGTGTGGGGGTGGGAACTGGGGAAGGGACGGACACACTGAGAACCGCCTGATGTTTTCGGACCCTTTCACTGGTCCTGCAGCTCATAGCAGCCAAGGGGCTGACACTGCCATGTGCTCTGAGTGTGAAGCTGCTTGGACCACAGGGCAGAACACTCATTGTCTGTACCAGGGGTCTCAGGGTGGGGACACGATTCCTGGAACTGCCATCTTGTTTCTGCACATCTTCTGGGGGGGGGGGAGCTGACGGGCCGCTTACCGCCTCGCTGCTTATTTTTCCTGACCCCTCCCAGTCTCCAACCTCACCTTCCCAGTTGTGCCTCTGGTTCTGCGGTCACATTTTCTTTTTTAAAAAAATTTATTTATTTGTTTTTAGAGGGGAAGGAAGAAAGAAAGAGAGGGAGGGAAACAACGATGTGAAAGAGATACATCCACCAGTTGCTGCCCACACGTGCCCTGACCGGGGACCACACCTGCATCCCAGGCAGGTGCCCTGACCATGAACCAAACCGGTGACCTTTCGCTGTGCAGGACGAAGCCCAACCAACTAAGCTACACTGGTCAGGGTGTAACTTCTCTTTTTCGGTACTTTCGTATCACTCCACAACCACAGACAAGACTCATCGCAGGTGGGGTCTTCTAAGGCTTCAGGCTCAATGAAACATTTTGGAGAGAATAAGAAAAATGTAACAGGGTCCTATACTCAGTAAGTTTGGTGGGAGAAGAATTGGATTTTTCTTTCTTCACTTTCTTTTTCAAAGCCACTAAAGTTTTCTAAGACACGCTGTGGTCCCACCTCCCTAGAATGTGTTCCTTGATGTTTCAACCCTGGATTTCCAAGAAAGGAGACCTTCATCTCCAGCAGTTCTCACCTCTCTGCATCCTCTGACAGAGTATTCTTTGAAAGGACGTATGTCATCGATGAGCAGATTCATGAGGCACAGTTTGTCAGCAAACCCTACTACAATGAAGTGACCAGACGGATGAAGGCTGATTGCATACGCCTCTTCTTGGTATTCCTTATAGAGTTCCAGACTGCTGTGGAAAAGATCAGTTACTGAACTGTAAGTCTAGCCTGCTAAATCCCTCAAGCCCCCCGTTGTATCTGGTGTGTAGTTTTATCATAGCACTCAAGACACTTTATTGTTTGCAGTGACTACTTCCTTTCTTTTCTAGATCTTGGTTGCTTGAGGACAGTGTCCAGCATGAGTATGGCAAGTCGGGGGACTGATCAAGGGCTTCTCTGGTGACATTGAGTGTGCAGCTCCATTTGGAGTCCCTGCACCAGAAGAACAGCCCGTTTTATTTTTCAGCAACCCCAGCAGCTGCATGTAAGAACAAAGAAATTGTGGTGCGGGGCCAATCTAGGTCAGAGACTTTCAGGGAAGCTATGCCAGGAGGAAAAAAAAATCACTGGGGGTTGTGGGCAATGACAAGGAGAAAAAAGATAAATAATAGTCTGGCGAGCTCTATGAGGTCAAAAGCAGATCCAGTGGGAAAGAGGGATTAGGAGAGCTGGAAGGACATAGGAGGTCGTGAAGGACAGTGAGGTACTGGAATGTTGTCTCTATTTCCCCAGAGTCCAGCATAGTATCTGACAAGGAGAGATCATTTAGTAAATCCCAAGGTCACCTTCCAGCCTATGCAAGAGTGAAAAGAGAAGGTAGGCCAACTGACTCGATTAAAAAAATTTTTCTGCCTTGGCAGTTGTGCCTCAGTGGATTGAGTGCCAGCCTGTGATGCAAAGGGTTGCCCATTTGATTTCCAGTCAGGGCACATGCCTGGGTTGCAGGCCAGGAACCCAGCAGAAGGTGCTTGAGAGGCAATCACACATTGATGCTTCTCTCTCTCTTTCTCCTTCCCTTTCCCTCTCTGAAAATAAATAAAATTCTAAAAAAAAAAAAAAGAATTGTTTATTTTTTAAAAAATAAATGTTTCCAACTGAAAGCTTCTAAGTAATTAAAATTTAAAACCCTCTACAATAATTCACATGAAAAATGTAACAACCCACAATCTCCATATTACAGCAGCAAAGCCTTTTACTCCTTACTTTGACTCATAATTCCAGATGCGAACGGATCGATCCAGAGAACAGGTAGCAATGAGGGGTTTGCGGATGCAAGTAGCTAGGCCAGTGATGGATGCTGAGTGTAATGGGTACATCAGGTAGTCAAAGTGGGCAGGCTCCCCCTGGAGAAACACACAGAAGGAGATCGGGAGAGTGAGCAGACGGCCAGCGGTGCACCGCAGCCCTCATTACCACCCATGAACAGGGGTCAGCCTGGGGGCGCAGGAGCAGGCCGCGAACAAACTGTTCGAATATGAGGCATATTTTCCGGAGCCACTATTATTTAAAAACATTATTTCAGTGGCAATAGAATATTTCATTCCATGAATATACCAGGATTTAATTTAGCCATTCCTTTATGGGAGAACATTTAAATGGTCTCCAATTTTTGTTATTTGGGAATAACTAAATTTCCTTGCAGGCAAGTTGGTGCACCTCTCTGGTACTCAGGTACCATCAGTATCCTTAGATACTGTAGACATTATACTCTTTCACTGTGATGTAAATGCATGAGGGTTGGCGTTGGATTGTCGGGACAGCCATCTGAAGAAATTCGTCTTGAATAAACATATTGCCAGCTATGTGATGTAGCAAAACAGCAGGGAAAAGAATTAGGCTGCCCTCCTCTTTCAGGAAAGCCTGGATAACTTAGATACCTTATGGCTTCAGTGACCCCGCTTCTCTCTTCCCGTGCCCTCATTCCCAGTCTTATGCTACAAATTATGCACTAAAGAATAACCCCCAAAACCCTGGACACCCCACCCTTGGACCCTAATAAAGGCAGAGCCCCAGCTCAGTGCTCTCTCTCTACCTGTGACCTCTCTGTGTGGCCCCTGGGCATGCATGCTGTGTATCCACCAGGACCTGTGAGTCATAAATCATGTTTTTCCGAATTCCTGATGCTTTTTGCTGAAGTGCACCTGCAATTATGATAAGGACCAGAAAGGCCCATCCTGCCACAATGCTGGCCCCTGTAGGGGAAACATGCAGGCCTGGGCCACGGTCTTGGGCTTTCCCAGCTGACAGCGTGACTGTCAACAGGCTGGACAGATGGCACAGCAGGTACATTTCCAGACCGGAGTACCAGGACACATGGTGTGAATGGTTTTCAGGACCTTGATAGGTACTGCCAAATTTCTCCCCAGGGAGGCCATGCTACTCTATCTCCAGCAGCAATGGGGCTTGCGTGAATGATGTAAATTAAAGTGTGTCCCATTACACTGCTTGTGTAGGCTGCAGGTGCCTGTCATCAGAGCCCTTGTCCCTGAGGCACCTGAATGAAGACAGATGATTGGGAAATTGAATGAGGGGTACATATTTCGGGTCTGTTCCCAAGACAAGGCAAAGGCTAAGGTGCGTGCGAATTCCCCCCAATTCTGGCCCTCCCCCACTTACAAGCTTATCTGTATCATTCCATCATTTCCTACTATCTCAGAGAAAGAGGTGCTGTGCTGGGTGGGGGGCAGGCGCGGAATACAGCCATTCTTCATCTATTGCCCCTTCTTTCTCCAATACCTTCAAACTCCCTGCCTCTGTAGGCACATTTCCTATTAGATGTTTTTGTTCTCCGAAGGATGAAAAAGAACCAATATGGGGAAGAGGGGAGAGAAGAGTGTTCCAGGCAGAGGGGCCATCGTTTGCACAAGCCTTTCAGCAGGAAGGAACATACAGATTCATGGCAATGGGAAAAGTCTGCCCTGTCAGGTGGAATGATGGGATGAGGCTGGGGGGGGGCAGCAGGCCCAGACCATGGGCAGCCCATGCAACCCAAGTTCGGTTCTTCTCAGAGCACAGGAGCCACCGAAGGATGGCAGCTGTGGTGGCGGTGGTGGTAGAGGATGTATATCTTGCAATGACCAGATACGGGTTTGGAAAAGACCACTTTGGCATCAACATGGAGTACAACTCAGGGGCCGGAGAGCAGAGTGTAAGTGTGGAGACTGGCAGAGAACTCACAGCTGAGGAGAGAGAGTGGAAACGCTCCCCCTGGCAGAAGATCCAACTCTTCTGGCCTAGTTCTGTCCGCCACGCACCCCTCAAGACGTCCCTTTGAGAGGCCCCGCCCACCTGGAGGGAGCGAGGCTCCATGCCGTGGGCTCACCCCTCCAGACAGAGCGAGCAAACAAACTGGAGAGTGGGCCATCAAAAGAGTCCTTTTGGCATTTATGTGAGTCAGTTCTCAGATAAAATGATAAAAACAGTTTCCCAATCAGCAGGTTAAATCAGCCCTGGCTTCATGGTGACCCCAAGGACAGGCAGACAGACCCAGCTGAGAGCGTCAGCCGGGCAGCTTCACCTCCTTTACTCACCTATGAATTCCAGGTAAGAGGTCACCTCTTATGAAAACAACCTGTGTTCATCGATTGATAAATGAATGGAGAACATGCGGTACATACAGGATACTACTCAGCTATTAAAAGGGTGAAACCCTGCCATTTGCTATAATGACCTTGAGAGGATTGTGCTAAGTGAAATAAGGCAAGTGGATGCCCTTGTGGAAAAATAAACAGCATATGACATTATTAATATGTGGGCTGTTTAACAACAGACAAGCAAACAAAACCCGAAAATCCCACAGAGGCAAACACATTGGTGGTGGGGGGAAAGGGAGGAGGGGGTAAGATGGGTAAAGGGGTCTGCTGTATGGTAATGAGTGGAAACTGGGTTTTGGTGGTGAGCATGATGTAGTACATACAGATGTCAAATTATAATTTAGATACCCCAAATTTATATATAATGTTACTTTAAAACAAGAAAAAAGAGGCCATCTCTTACAACCTCCTGCTGAAAATATGTAGAAAGAGGTGCCCAGAGAGGTTTAGTTCAGAGAGATTTGGCCAAAGTCACACAGGAACTTTTCAGAACTAGTCCCCCAAACTTTCATAAACTCTTTGGTGAATGATACTTTCAAAATGCTCTACTGGATAGCATCGTTTTTTTTTTAATTGAGATATAATTAACATTGTATTCTTTGGGTATATACAACACAATGATTTGATATGTTAGCCTACTAGCTCACTCAGATCTCTCTTATCTTAAAAAAAAACAAGCCATTCTCTCTCTTTAGCCTCATTTCTACACCTTCTTCTATGAGGTTAGTATTATCCTGATACCAAAAGCAGACAGAGGCATTGAGAAAAAACCGCCAGACCAACTCTGTTATGAATATAGACGAAAAAAGCGGGGAGGAAGCACTGCGGGGAAAGACTGACCTTGCTGATCTCCATCAGGGACATGGTGATGACGTAGAGCTGGTTCTTACTGGTGCTGGCGACGAGCATTTCCTCGGAAGGGCTGAAGCACAAGCAGAGGATGTCCTGTTTGTCGGACTGACTCGAGTCGTTGCTCTGCAGGTCCACGGGAATCTGCCCAAGACGCAAGACGGCAGTCAGGGGTGTCCCCACCCTGTCGGTGGGCCCTTAAGCTTTCAGAGTTCTCTCAGATACTTTGAACTCCCAGCTCCTGGACCAGCATGGCTCCGGGCTCCACCTCAGAGGTAGAGAAGGGAGGGCTTGAGTTGCCTCTGTTTCTGTGGGTTTTCTATTCACCTTTAAGTGATTAGTGGTTGAATACTAAGACAATGGCCTACATAAAGATGATCAATCTGCACATGTCAAGTTGAGATCTTCTCTGAAAATGAGCGCTTTCACACAAGTCTAATTCCCACTCATTCCCAGTCTTGGGGTTTTTTTGGATGTGTTGAAACCCATTCAGGTGCCTGCCTGCCCCAAGCATACCAGTGTGCACTTCAGGGCACACTGTCAGGGGAAGGTGACAGCCCTTCTCCCACAGGGGGTGGGTGACAGGGCAGAGAAGAGGGAAGGGGGTCACACAGCTCCTGCCAGCTGTCTCTGAGAGGGCCCGTAGATCCCAAGTAGACATTATAAAATTTGATCTCCTTTTCCCTGCTATCGTTTTTCTTCCATTAACCACGGAACTTCTTGAAAGGCTGGCCTGCACAAACTGTCTCCACTTCTTTATCACACACTCAGTTCTTACTTCCTTATCATTGACAAATGAATTTTCCTTCCACTGCATCATTTACTGAAACTGTCCTCATGAGCATCAGAAACTTCCTTAGCACCAAAGCCAGACACTGTGCTCATCCTCATCTTCCTGACTCTTCCAGAGCCTGCAGCAGCGATGGCAGCACGTCCTCCCTGGGCCCAGGACACGGGGCTCTCGTGCTTCCTTTCCTGTGCCTGGAGCTCTGTCTTGCTATTTACCCCCTTATGCCTTCTTCACGTAGTCAACTCCTCCTGCTCCACAGGACAAGGAAGGCTCTGGGAACCTGTCCCTGACCTGCCCTGGGCTGGGTGGCCACTAACATTCCCTCAATGAGCCTGTAGCACCCGACAGCTCCCCCTGCTGTACATTCATCCCGCTGTGTAAAGCAGAATGGGAGCCACGGACTGGGGACTCGTCTGTTGTCCAGCTGCTGTCTCCCATAAAACCTGAAGACACAGAGGTTTTGCTAGATTCAGCTGTCATCTAAGTCACTCACCCAATAAGCAGTAGAGTCAAGTTTAACTCATTCAGTATGTTTTTAACCGCTTCATGTCCAATGGCCCTGAACGGCCTCCACTGTCTCTCGTAGGCTGGGTACTGTTCTTAAGTATATGCTTCTCCACTCAAACAGGTTGTCTGCTGAATTACATACACACTCCTCAGATTGGCATTTGGGATCTTTCACCTGCCCTAGCTGCCATCTTCTCCCTTCACGTGACTTTATTCCTTCTCTACTGGGGCACGGGGGCTATCCCGAATGTACCACCTGCTCCCTGACAGTGAGTGGTGTCTTTGCTTAATTGTTCCTTCCATCTGGAATTCCTAATCTGTTTCTTTCTGTCAGATGTTACCCATCCTCTAAGACCTCTCCTCAGAGATGACATCAAATACCCAGAAGCCTCTCTGGTTCTTCCCCAACTAGACACGCTCTCTCTCCAAGGCAGTGCGCATCATTTATTCCATACACATTTACCAAATGCTCACTGTCTGTGGGGTAGTATGCTGGAAGTTAAATATGAACATGTATCACAATCATACGATTTTTATGGGAACACTAAGCTTCTAAGAGAAAATAGAACTTGCCGAAGGTCTTTCCCAGGATTCAGATCTAGATCTGCCCAATTCTGAACTCCAGCTCCATTCAATCCATCCTAAAAACTCCCTCAGGACAAACGGCTCGAATCCTCATTTCCACTCAGCCCGACAGCCCCTCTGGTCCCCGTCAAACTCCTGGTCGGTGCTCTGCTGCCAGACAGCAAGTGTCTGCAGGACCCCAGCTCTGCCTCTTCCTCCCCTCCTTACCCGGATTTCCCTGGCCTCATGGTAAACATCCTTGTCTTCCATCTTCTCAAACAGCAGAACTCTTCCCGGCCCAGCAGAACAAGCAAATCCCTTCGAATAGGCTGCAATGGCAAACACCTGGGGCATGGCCAGCTGACTGTGGCTAGTGGTTACCATGACCTGTTCATAGGAAGGGACTGGGGAGCTGAGTGGTGGAAAGTCGATCAAGCTAGAAAGAGAAAATTGCATGTAAAGTTTACCGACACAATCCCCAGGAGATGAATTCTGCCGGGGGGTGAGAAAGCAGGGCTGTCTCTGGGTGTGGGAGAAGCCGCCCAGGGCAAGCGCCTTTCCCAGAGCCGGCTGCTGCCCTTTGCCCTGGGAATGCGACCCAAACTCCAAAGGAAGCCTGGAAGGTTGCGCATTTATTTGGTGGTCTCACAATCCTGTGTGGTCACTGCTATTATCATTGGTCTTGTTGTTATTATGATTACATTATCCTCATTTGGGTGTTTAGTAAAAAAGGGGCTCAAGGAATTGAGTTTCCTAAAACCACATGATTAGTAAGTGGAAGAGCTAAGATTTGAATCAAGGTGTCCATTTCCTCCCTCCCTCCCCTGCCTCTGCCCCCTCGTTTATTCATTCACTCATATAATAGTATTTATTGGCATTATACCGTGTTAACAACGCTGTGAGACAATGGTAAATGAGACTGATACAGTTCCAGCCTTCAGGAGGTTACAGTCTAGGACAGTTACAGAGAAGGTGCGCGTACCAGAGATGAGCAGAGGCTGAGCCGAAGAACAAGCAACCTTGTGTCAGGTATCGTGCATGTGACCGTGGAAGTGGGGTGTACTGGGGGGGGCAGGTGAACTACACGTGACCAAGTCCAGAGGCAAGAGCGTGCATGAGGCTTGCGTGGTTGGTGGAGGCCACAGCCAATGCCCTCTATGTAAAGGGTCAGAGTAGCAGTGACGTGTGGGTCAAGTTCAGGACTGTGGGCTTTATTCTTAAAGCCCTGGACCCAGTGAAGGATTGTGAACCCAGCAAAGTGGAGGGCATTAGGAAGCTCTTCATCCAATCACAACAGAAAACGAGATGTCATTGGCATGGGGGATGGTGACAATGGCGAAGTTACTGAGGAAGAAGGATCTGTAGTACGCTACTGCGGCCAGGGCTCAGGCTCTGGAGTCAGGCGGGTCTGGGTTTGATTCCTGACCCTACTACTGGACAGTGCTGTGACCCTGGATGAGCCAGTTCACCTCTTTGAACCTCAGCTTCCTTGTCTATAAAGCAGGCATGATAATAATATGTATTCTACAACATAAGACTCAAATGAGGATACTTATGAAGTGCTCAAGGAGGTGGGCCGGGTGGAGGAAGGTGAAGGGGAAAGAGTGGGACAACTGTCATAGCATAAATGATAAAATATTAAAATAAAAATAAAATTTTAAAAATGTAGCTAGCAACTAGAAAGAAACTTTTTATTGGCTAGCTGCTTTGAAAAAAAAGACTAATTTCTCTAAATCTTGTATTTCAAAAGTCTTCTACAAATTTCTTTTAAATAACACTCTTAAGACACTTAGATCTATGCATCTCATCTACTTAATTTATGATGTGAATAATAAAAAATTAAAAACCTTAAAAAAAATACAGTGCTTAAGGCAGCGCCCAGGACTTACAATGGTGCAGGCTGGTGTGTGTGTGAGCTGGATGTGGTGGAGGTAGAAGTGACAGCTCCCTCCTAAGCCCCCACCCGAGCCCGTGCTCTTCTGTCGGGTTTGCCGATGACACGTCCTCGTGCTTCTCTGCTGGTCTGTGGCCTCCTACTGAGCCGTAATGTCCCGGAGGATCTGTTTCCCCAGAGCCTAGCAAGACGCCGTGCACATTGCAAGCACTTGCTGGGCATTTATTTAATTGATTCAGTAAATTAGGCAGCCATTAGAAAAGAAATTTTTGGAAATCTGTAGCTTTGAGGACTAGTCATATTAAAATGTTTATAAAATGAGGTTAGGTATGAAAATAAAAAGAACTGCCTCTAGGCTATGGTCCTAATGGTCAAATTTGTGCTTGACGACAGATGGACACCAGAAAGGAAGAGGGAAGACAAAGAGTTGATTTTTAAAGTAGAGAGGAGAGGAGTGATTTTAAAAGAATGCTGGTTTCGGTGTAACGATGTTAGTATGATGAGTATGTTTTCACAAGAGCCCTGGCCCAGGGGCTGCCGCCATTACCTATCTGATTCCTGGAGCACCTCCAGATTCTTTGTCTCGCTGATGGACTCCTGGACCATGATACTTGTCTCCCAGCGCAGGTCTCCAGATTCAAAGAGGAAGAGCCTGCCTGTATCAGTGCCGACGACAATCTTGTCATCAGACACCCAGGTGTGGGCTAGGTAGTTCTGGGGTTCTCCCCTCTGAAAGTTGGTGTGCTTCAGGGTTCCCTCTGCAAAACGGAGAAGCTTAAACATCCCATTTCCAGTGACGCAAACCTGTGTGTTATCGTGAGGACTGAAGCTCACCTATAAAATGTTAAAAAATAAAAGACAAAGATTTATAACACTAATCTTGATGGAGTTGTTTCTCATTTTGCTAATTAATATTTATTTCAGGTAGCTCAGAGTATTCTTGAAATATCATTAACTCATATAATTTTGATATTATGTTTGATAAGAGCACAGACCTATACTCATTATACTTGTGGGGCCAGTTGTTTTAAACCAGGGAACATACAAAAGCCATTTTACAAAGGCCAAAAACCAAAATGAGCAGCTCTTGACAATGGCCAGACACTGTGCCAACAAAACAGAATGAAAGCTCTGGGGGAGACACAGAAGCGTGAGGATCTCGCAGGTGAACGTGCCCTGTCTGGGGGGAAGGAACTAAGTCCCTGTCCAGGGACTGCTATGTGGTCTCCTACCCGCTGAGCTTTATCTGCACCCACAATCCAATGCACAATAACAGGCAGTCGACCTGCCACCCCCACTAGATGGTGAGCAGCCTGAGGGGCTGTGGCTTTTTCATCTCTGCACTCCCAGTGCTGGGTTCCTAGTGGACGTCCAACAAGTGAGCACTGACTCTATTGGAGCGGAGAAGCTGTCTGCTCTGAATGGGGATGTTGCTGCACAGGCTTCACCGTGGCCCAGAGGAAATGACCTTCTGGCTCTACCTGAATTTGAGACAACCAAGCTTTCTGATGGCTAATTTCACCTTCCAAGCTCTCTGTGACTAGGGAGGAAACACATCGGATAAATGACGTGAGTGCCCTGGCCCTGACATGCCGGGTTATACACTGGCCTCTGGTGAGAAGAACTGAGTCTACGCCTGGGACACTGAAACAGCCAGGATCTCAGAACATGAACAGAACTGAGTTCCCCAAAACTTGTAAAGCTGAGTTCTAGATCCTGGACTGTGTTGACTTCACCAAGATAAAACTCCTTGGGACCCGTGGCCTAAGCAGGGACATGCTTTCAAACAGGTGGCCTTCATTGTGCCTTCACACTACAATAGAAAACTCTGCTCCCCACATACTTGCAGTTTCATTGAAAGCTTTTTAAGATCTACCACTTCATATTACATCCCTGAAATCTTCCCACTGCCTAGCGATGCTGCTGGAAAGGGGCCGGAACCAGAAAGACAGAGCGAATTTGATCATTTCACCCCTGGGTCCGACCTGTGACTGGAAAGCAGTTCTGGGCCAGAGTAGAGAAGACAGGAACTGAAGCCAGGGCCTCCTGATCTGCTCTTCACTACCTCTGGGATTTCAGGTGAGTGACAACCTCCTGGGGCCTCAGTTCCCTCATCCGTATAATGGGGATAATAATTATGCATACCATATATGGTTTCTGTGAGACTGAGTTTAAAAATGTAAGTTAAGAAATTAGCACTCCTCCTGCTAGATACAAAGCACTCAATAAAAGACTGCTCGTATTCTTTTATTTTTATAGTTCACATGATACTTTTTATGCTGGAAGGTACCTGGTAGACACTGTTGTTCTGAGAGTCAGTTCTGACAATGGCCATTACTTTCTGTTTTTCCCACAGCCAATAGACAAGGTTGGACTCTGGAGGTGATGTTTGAGTCAACAGGTATTTGGAGTCCGGAGAAAAAGCCATGCAAGTAAACTTTTGAACTGGGAAGTCAAAATTATTAAGGACTTTGCGCTTCCGGCAAGGGATGGATGACAGTTCATAAATGGTGATGGCAGGTTTTTCTTGCACTATCTCGGACATAGCGAGGTATCGCCGATTAGGGCTGATGGACAAGGCCAACATGGCTTGACTCTTGTCTGAGCCTGCAAACAGGTGAAAGGAAATAATGAGGGTTGATCACCAAGACTCAACCGGGACCAGGCACGGTGGTAGGCTCTGCTGATGTAACAGGGGCCACGCGCAGAGACAGGTCATTGTCAACCGGGTGAAGCTCCTTGGTACAACTATGCCTGAGGTGTGATGAAAATGACTAGGATGGGCACCTCCCTGAGGCCAAGGTGGGAGGGGGACCGATTCTTGAAGGAGGACAAAGTGGGACAGGGAGGAGAATGGGGCAGGTGGCAGGAAGAGCAAAGGTGAGGGTGTGAGAAAGTAGGATGTTGCTGCAGCATTGCATGTGAGCCAGGGGAGGCCACGGATAGGTCTAGAGGGGTGGAACAGGGTCAGATCACACAGGCCTTTATGTCCTGCATGTGCAGCACTCAATACTCTTCCTCTGCTTTCAAGGCTGCGATGCTAAGTACTGGATTCCTCAGCCTCCCTTCAGTTAGGTGATCTATGTGACATTCTGGCCAGGAGATAGATGCAGAAGTTGGCTGGACTGGCTTTCTGGTAAAGCCTTTGCTTTCCTGAAAACCAGGGATAGATGCATTCTATCCTCTTTTCCCTGGAACAGAGAGGTGATGCCTCGAGATATGGCAATAATCTTACGACAATGAGGTAACAAGCATGAGAGTGAAAGCTATGGTCCTCTACCTAGCAGTGCCCAAAGCAAAGGTTAAAGTGCAAATACTCTACATGTAAAATGCAATCAAGGCCATGTTATGATTTTCGTGGGCTCTGGGTACTACTGCTTTCAGGAGCCCCTTCCTCCATTGAAGAATGTTTAAAAGTATATTTTGTGATTGCACTGGTATAAAGAAAAATATATCCAGGATGTATTTGTTATGACACATTTATTATTTTTTTCCTGATTTTATTTATTTATTTTTTAGACTTTATTTATTTATTTATTTTTAGAGAGAATGGAAGGGAGGGAGAAAGAGAGGAAGAGAAACATCAATGTGTGGTTGACTTTCATACACCCCCTGTACTGGGGACCTGGCCCACAACCCAGGCATGTGCCTTGACTGGGAATCAAACCCACAACCCTTTGGTTTGCAGGTTGGTATGCAATTCCCTGAGACACACCAGCCAGGGCTGATTTTAAAATAAGTTAAAATTAAAACATTTCCTTGGGTCCCCAAATATATCACAGGCCCTAGGCTCTATGTCTTCTGTGCTTTGTGGGTAGTCCTCTGTCTCAGTTAACAGCAACACCAACCTTTTGGCTAATCAGGCTAAACACCTTGTTGCTTCTTTTTCTCTTCCACCAGGTATCTGAGAAAATCTGACCCCTCCACTCTCAAAATGTATCCAGGATTTGATCTCTTCTCACCATCTCCATCACCTACAACCTGCTCCTTGACACCGTTTTTGCTCATCTGGATTATAGCAATAGTTTCTCAACTGGTCTCCTGCATCCTCCCTTGCCACTCCTTAAATCGATTCTCTATACAGTTAACAAAATGAACCTGATGAAACAGAAGTCAGATCATATTATTCTCTGTGCTTAGAATCCTCCCATGACTTCTCATTTCATGCAAAGTGAGAGCCGATGACCTACAAAGCCCGATGTGGTATTGATCCCATCACTTCCTTGCCTTACCTCTCACTCCCTATTCCTCCATTTACTCCATTCCAGCCACACTGGCTTCCTTGCTATTCCCCTAACACACTGAGCACCCTCCTAACTCAGAGCCTCAAAGGTGAAAGACAAAAGTATAAAGCATAATAGATATAGGAGAATATATTAATAATCTTGGGTTAGGAAACAATTCCTGAACAAGATACAAAAAGGAAAAGGTTGGTGAGCTTCATTAAAACCAAGAATTTCTATCCATCAAAATACCATAAGGAGGGAGAAAACACAAGCCCCAAACTGGGAGAAGTCATTGCAATACATATATTTGACAAAGTATTGGTAAACAGAATATAGAAAGAATGCTCATAAATCGGTAAGAAAATTACCCCCCAAATCCCTTAGAAAAATGGGTAAAAGACATGAATAAGGCATTTCAATGAAGACTAAATAGGAACAGCCCATAAACATGTGAAAAAATCATCCTCATTAGTAATAAAGAAATGCACACTAAAACCAGTAACATACACTTCCTCAATCACTAGATTAGTAAAAAATTAAGAAGCTGGACAAATGTTTGCAAGATTTTGGGGAATGGCAAGTCCTGAGCACCCCTGGTGGAGGTACAGAACGGTACTACTGTACCAGTTTTAGCTCTGGCTGTGTGCCTTGGAGGACCCCTGTGCAAAGGGACAAGCATACATGAATGCAAAAATTTTATACTGGCATGGTTTGTAATAGCAAAAAAAAAATGTTGTGTCCCAAAAGTCCATTAACACTAGAATTTATAGACACATTTGAGGCATTAGATTCATAGCTTGGAACACTGAGTAGCAATAAAATAAACTCAAGATGCACAATTTCAGAAGCAAGATGCTGTACAAAAGAAGCAAGTCAAACTACATATACTATGATTCCATTTATATAAAGTTAATAAACAGCAAAAACAAAACTTAATGGGGTTAGAAGTACGAGGTTTATTCAGAAAATGTCCAGCCATCATTAAGGTCCCAAGGTGCCTACTCTGAAGGGGACTTAAGTGCCACTGTCCTATGTACAATGTTTCTTGTATCTTTTTCAATAAATGTCTCTATTTTTCATACCACGTGGCTGGATACTTTCTGGACAGACCTCACAAATGGTAAAACTACATGCAACAAAGAGTGGAAAATGGGAATGTGATTAAGTTGTGGAAATCAAGCACATCATCAACAGGACCAGTGTGAACAAAAACAGATGTAACATTACACATATGATTATTTGTGACTTGGGATAAAATCTCCAGTGTCTTCATCACACATGCATTCAGAAGGTGCTGGAATGAGGGTAGTGTACTATGGAAAGCTGTCAGACAACTCAAAAAGTGGGCCTGGTATGACGAAAACGATATTGAGGAAGCATGAAGAGAGGCTCTTTAAAGCAAATTTTCATTAAATCACTGTGAAAAAAGTACTTTTAAAAATGTTTATTTTTTAACCAAATTTATCGAGGTCACATTGGTTCACAAAACCATGCAGGTATTAAGTGTATGACTCAGTAAAACACCATCTGCACATTTTTACCTGTAATGCAAGCAGCCATGCATTTCTTCTACATTTAGAGAACTATGCGTTTATTCAGGTTGGCCAAAACACTTCCCTTTCAATCATCGTGTTGGAATTATGAGGTTATATTTGCCACAAAAGGTTAATGTGTCAGGATGGAAAGGGTTTTACCTGGAATGAATTTTTGCCACTTCTGATCTATATTGTATTTCACACAGTAATTTCCTGAAGGAAATATAATAATCTGTTCATCGAAGAAGCAGATATTGTTGGTCACGTGGGATCGAAGACCAAAAGCATGCTGCGAGAGTGCAACCACGGTCGACATCGTCCCTGGCCGAAGAGTTAGTTCTGTGAAAACCGAGCGCCGCCCGTGAGCTCCAGTGCTCCGCCCCGCTCCGCCCGGAACACGCCCCTGACTCCGCCCCCAGGCTTCCTCCTCGCACTCCCCCTCCTCCAATGCCCCTCACTCTCACACTGGGCTAGTCTCCTGGTTCTCCCCTTTGCTTTGCACCCTTGCGGCTTCCTGCTCCTCCGGATGACTCCAGGGTACCCCCTCTCACCTTTGGCTTCTCCTCTCCGAGTCACCAGACGACACGTGTATTCAGGGGGAGTGTTCGTACGAATCCCAAGCGACTGGGGCACTTTCAGACGCTGTAGCGGTTCCTATAGCAACAGAAAACCGGAAGCTTGGGTCGGAGGCCGGAAGCGGAAGTCCGAGCAAGAAATACTGCAGCGGCAGTGGGTTGGTGGCGTCGGAGTGGTGCGCTTCCACGTGGAGCATCGTGGTGAGGGTCGGGGACTAAAAGCAGGCGGCAGCGGGGAGAGGCGCCCTTTTCCAGCCGCGCGGGCCTCAGCCTACTCTGCTTCCTCGGTTAGTGTTGGATGTGTGCGCTGCAAGATGGACAATGCCCTGCTCTCAGGCTCGGACTCGGATTCTGAAGATTCTTTCGTCACTGACAAGGAGGTAGGTGTCAGCCGAGTTGGTGGGGCTGGGCGCGGGAGGCCGCCTTACTCCCCTAGTACTGACAGCCGATTGTGCCCTGCAGTTGCAGGATGCGTTTTCTCGAGGGCTCCTGAAGCCAGGCCTTAATGCTGTGCTGGAGGCTCCGAAAAAAGCGGTGAACGACGTGGTGAGCTTGGGTGCCAGGTCGGAGGATACTCGGACGTGAGATGAGCACTTGGAACAGTTGTGCTTGGGTGGCTGAGTTCTTGTTGAAGGAAGGACGCAACACGCGCATTGTCAAGAGGGTCCATTACCTGTTGCGGTATTGGGGGTTAGCACTTTGTCGGTTGGCCTAGCACCCTGGGCTTGGGAGAAACATATTAAGGCTTCCCTTCTTAGGAGCTCAGTGTCTGAATTTCCTAGAATGGCCTGAAGCAGTGTTTGACAGAATTCAAGCGGGATCTGGAATGGGTTGAAAGGCTTGATGTCACCCTCGGTCCGGTGCCAGAAGTCAGTGGACCTCAGTCAACACCTCAGAACAAGGATCAGAAAGCTGTCGATCCAGAAGATGACTTCCAGCGGGAAATGAGCTTGTATGTTTTCAAATGTGGGAGGAGTTGTGGGTCCCTGTGCTACCGTGGGGGTCAGGGCAAGTGGCGGCCGGGGGACTGGGGTGGGGGGAGTGGAATAATGAACCCGTACTCCTCAGAAGATATAAGAAGCTTGGGAGCTGGGAGGAAAGCTTCTCTTGACCCAAAAGAGCTAGTGTGTGTGTGTGTGTGTGTGTGTGTGCGCGCGCGCGCAATTATTAGAACAAAAATTTTCTTACAGAAGGTTCTTATGTGGACTTAGTGACTACAGACCGTGTAACAATTCATAATTGGCATTAGTTTATAAGTTGATAGTTACTTTTAGAATGGTCATTCTCTTAAACTAATTCATTTTCAGTAATACTCCTGCCCCCCTCCTTTTAAAAGAATGTACAGTTAAATTGCTTCCAGAAACCAAGTTAATGAGATTTTAATAACTACAGATTTTGTTTGTGTGTGTGTTCTTGCTGATGAGGGTCAGATGTTGAGGGTCCTTCTGACCTTGGATAACTCCTGAGAGGCAGTGAGAAGGAATGTAAGGCCTCCCCCACTTAGCTTATTTCACACTTGGTGTTGTATCCTCAGCTACCGGCAGGCCCAGGCTGCAGTGCTTGCAGTATTACCCCGCCTCCATCAGCTCAAAGTCCCTACTAAGCGGCCCACTGATTATTTTGCAGAGATGGCCAAGTCCGATCAGCAGATGCAGAAGGTAAGAAAAAGGGAAGGTTTTGTTTTTTGTTCTTGTTTTTTTTCCCCCCAGAAAGTTGAGCCTTTGTACTTTTAAGTATATTTAAGTATATTTAAATATACCTATATTTAAGTATATAGGCTAATCACCTATAATGTTTAAAAAAATACTAAGCCTAATAGTAGGGAACCAGTTTCTCAGAGGACAATTATTATTTCTATTGTCTACTTCAGACTCATGCCAATCACCACCAATTAGGTAAATATAAGGATGACTTTTTCCTGATTTAAACAATTGAAGGGAGGAAAAGCAGTGGAAGAAGTGTGGTCCTAAGGTAAAGATGGCCCTGTGCATTTCCTAGCTGGCATGAGCAAGGCACGATGTGTAGAAAAAACACAGACCTCGTCCTGCTGTTGCCAGGGGCAGTGCTACAACTTGCAGACAATTCACTTTCTCTGAGCTTCAGTTGTCTGTAAAATGAGGGATCCATACACAGCTCAGATGTAGTATAATTTAGAGTTAGGTAGAACTTGGTCCTTATTTGACTTTGGGAGGAAGAGAATTGCCAAAATCTCATCCTAGATATTTCGAAATAGCTCCCTTGGGTCTCAAACTGGATGATAGGGAGCTCTTATCTTGGTGGTACTTAGGGAAGCTAGTCTCTGCATTCACACTGACAACTGCTCTTTCTTTAACTGAAATGTGTGTGTTTGATGGAAAAGGCTAGGTGCCTGATATCTGTTGGAGTTTTAGTGCATATCTGGTGTGTTGGAGAAGGGAATTGGGGCTGCATGCAAGTTTAACCTCAGTCTGCAGACAGTAGGTATGGGCAGAAGTTTATTTCTCTTGGCAAAACTGCAAGCAGCAGTTTTATATAATGGAGCAAATGGCACACTAGGATTGGGAAGGCTGCTTTCAATTCCTAGCTTCACTGCTGATATGTCTTGACAAAGTGCTCAGTCTTTGGGTCGCATTGCCCTCATGGGTAAAACTAGGGTCTTGGAGCAGATGCTTTACAGGGTTCCTTTGAGCTCCGTAGTTTGCAGAGCAGAAATATCTGTTTCCTGCTGTAGTGCACCCAAAGCAGTGGTCATCCCAGGTTCAAATAATGTGAGCTGACAACATTTTGTGTTTTAGATTCGACAGAAGCTGCAGGCAAAACAGGCCGCCATGGAGAAATCGGAAAAGGCTAAGCAACTTCGAGCACTTAGGAAATACGGAAAGAAGGTGAGGAGGAGGGGTGGGGGCTGTGGAAAGAGGCCCAGTGTGTTTGCCGGGCCCGGTTTCTGAGGTCTGATGTGGTTCTGCGCCCCAGGTGTGTCCGACCGTGTGTTTGCTCTCCTGTAGTGGGGTCTGTGCTCATATTCGTAGGTGCCCTCCTTCCTCCACACCAGTGTGTTACCAGGAGTGGTGTGGAATCTGTAGGCAAGTTCTTTACCTCTCCAGCTTGCACTTCTCTGTTTTTAAACCTTTAATTTTTTTTCATGTTTTTTTAAGATTTTATTTATTTTTGAGAGAGGAAGGGAAGAAGAAAGAGAGGGAAAGAAACACTGATGTTCGAGCAGTCAGTTGCCTCAGTCATGCCCCCAACCAGGGACCTGGCCCACAACCCAGTGTCCTGACTGGGAACCGAACCGGCAATCATTTGATTTGCAGGCCAACACATAACCCAGTGAGCCACACCAACCAGGGCTCCAGTTTGCACTTCTGTGCAGTGAAGAGGTGGGGGTCCAGATCAGTGGTTTCCAAACCTGACACAGCAGAATCGCCTGGGGAAATTTTTCAAAACAGATTGCTGGGCTTTAGTGTCTCTGGGACTCCGAGTATGTTTTCTTCCCTTCCCCTCAAAGCTCCTCCAAGGATTCCACTGTGTACCCTGGTTTGAGAATCACTCGCCCTGGCGATTTAAAGTCCTTGGAGGAATCATATTGATTGTCATTCAGTCAAAGAAAAATGTCACCCGTGAGTTTGAATGAACTATGACCATCTGAGTTCTAATGTAAAACCACAGCAGGCATACCATGGACTGTTTTTTGGTTTTTCTTCTTTATTTCACGATCCCTTAAGAAAGAGGATGACAGGAACTAAAGTTAGGGTTGTGGGAAGAAATGTGTGTGAGGAGGCTCAGCACAGCTGTTAACAGTTTGCTCATATTTTGGACATAAACACAGTGAGCTGGGGTGTGAGCTGCTGTCCTCATTTGGGGTCATTTCACTGATGGACCCTTCGTGGAGTAAGAGTAGATTAACATCCTGTCCTCTGGGGACGGGCCGCTGTGGATTTATTGGATTGATCTGGTGGTCAGTGGCTGAGATGAGCTCAAAAACATGGGCAGTCGGTTTAACATAAATGATCAAAAGCAAAGAAAAATTCGGTCAGGCCAGTTAGCTCACTTTTTCTAATTTGAGGAAATCTTAGGGCACTGCTTCTGGACTGGGGTGATTTTGCTTCCTGGGGGTCATGTGGCAGCGTCGGAGGCATTTTTTATTGCACATCTGGGTGGGGAGCGTGCAGCTGGACCCAGTGGATAGAGGACGGAGGCTGCTAACCATCCTGCAGTGCCCCGCATAGGCCACCCAGCCCGAACGGAGAGTTTTACCCTGTCCGGACTGTAGCAGTGCTGGGTTGAGAAACCCACCGTAGGGTCATCTCCTTTGTCCTTACTTTTCTGATTTTGGGGGACATTGCTTTTTTCCATTGGCAGTTTCATGACTAGTAACAATAGGTTAGTATTTAGTTAGCCCAGGTCCAGTTAATGGGGAGAAAACTGGGTGTGGACTGAAACGTGGTTTGCTACAGTTTTGCAGGCAGGGTTGTGTAGTGGGGGAAGGGTGCAGACTGCCTGCCTGTGAATCTCAGCTCTGCACTTCCCTGCTGTGTGACTGGAGCGAGTTACTTCACCTTTCTGTGCTTCAGGGTCAGGGACGTTAAGAATTTCTGGGAAGCTGAACTGAGAATGCACTTAGATCCGTAGCGTAGTTTTGGTATGCAGTAAATATTCTGTGGCAGTGGTGGCATTATCGCAGCCTTGATACTGGGAGAATATATACCCAGTTCAGTGATGGCGTGGAATGGCAGTAACAGTCCTATGTCTGTGTCCCAGGTGCAAACAGAGGTTCTTCAGAAGAGGCAGCGGGAGAAAGCACACATGATGCATGCCATTAAGAAGTATCAGAAAGGTCGGTATATCTCTCTCTGCTAAAGATACAGGGAGCGGGGTCCCTGCGGATTCTGTCACCTGCTGCTCCGGAGCCTTGATTGATTTGGAACTATTGGGAAGGGTGTGGGGAGCAAGATACAACTCTTCGAATCAATTCAGTAAGCAATGATCTTTTGAAGTTTAAGCACTTCTTAAAATGCAGTGGCACTAATGGAAATACTGCTTCATCCCAGGCTTCTCAGACAAACTGGACTTCCTTGACGGTGATCAGAAACCCGTGGCACGAGGCTCGAAAGAAGGCGCTAAAGGCCAGCCGACGCGGAAGGGGTAGGGAGTGTGGGTTTGCTTGGTGGTGTGTGCTGGGCAGCAGTTCACGGTAAGGCAGGGGCCTCCCGAAGGAACAGCCTCAAGGTTCAGAGAGCGTCACTGCTGCCTGTGGCTGAGACTTACTGGGCTGTGTGATGGTCCTTCAGCCCTGTCAGTCTTTGAGGATGAAAGTGAGCTGCTCTAAGGATTGGCCCAGTCCCGTGAATGTTCAGGCAAACTTGACCCCCCGTCTCACAGTGGGGTGGTTAAGAGCACGGTCGACGGTTCAGATCCAGACTCTGCCACTCATTGGGAAGGTAGCTTTGAGGAAGTTACTTTACCTTTTGAAATGTCGATTTCCTCATCTGTGAATGTGAGAAAATTATGTGTGCCTCCTAGTGTTATAAATATCAAAAGGGATCACGTTGGATATTATTATTCTTTCTAGTTCACCGTTAGGCATTCCTGGACACCAGGCTGTGGGTAGCGATCATTTCTGTGGGATGTAGTGCATGCTCTGATGAGGTGTTTAGGGGTCGTGTGGAGGCATGCGGGAGAGATACTCCACCTGGCCTGGGGATGGCTTCCTGGAGGACGGTCCCCCCTGAGCTTAGTCTGAAGGATGAATAAGAATTAACCCGGAGAAGAGGAGAGACGCAGGTTTGGGGAATGGGGGAGGACACAAATGAGCAACAGTTTAGGGACAGGAACAGCAGGTTCGTATGGGAACAGCAAGCATCTGGTGTCCCTGGGAAAACGGAGACTTGAGCGGAGACGCCACTGGAGGAGGCCCTGCGCCGAGTTGCAGAGATGGTGTCTGTCTGCCTCGGGGAGCAGCTCGGGCTTTATCCATGGGCAGCGGGGAGACTCCGATGGGCTTTACTCAGAATAATTACTGTGCAGGTCATATTTGTGTTTTTTAAAAAAATTAGTGTGAACGATAGACTTGAGGGGCAGGGAAGTTAATTAGGGGACTAATAAAGACCAGGTGACCAGTGGTAATGACCTGAGTGTGGTTGTGGGGGTGGAGAAGAGAAAATAGGTGGAAGGAATATTCAAGAGGTCAGCTAGCAGGACTTGGGCATAAGGAAGAATCGAGACTGACTCCCAGGTTTTACTCACCTTTGGTTTTAGTCGGTGTCTGGGCGAATGGGAAGTGCCACTGGCCTCTTTAGGGCGTATGTGCAGGAGGCGAAACCACGCCTGGAAGGGGGCGGCATGCGATTTTGGAAGGCTGAATTTGAGATTCATGCGGGATGACCAGCTTTAAGATTTTTTACATTTGAATGTTAACTGCGGGTCTGTATCCCCGAGAGGCACAGACACAACTGAGGATGGTTTAGCAAGATTTAGTGAAAATAGAAAGCTTTTTGAATTTAGTCGGTGAGCCACAAAATGTATGTGGATCCTTTCCTGGTCCTTGCTTTGCTTGTTTTCCTGCTCTGGTGGTTAAACCTGTGAACAGGCGAGCTTGCCTGGGGAGTTTGCTTGGTAGGAGTGTGGGGCCAAGGATGAGATTCTGGGTAGCAGTGCTGTCTTCTTACAGACAGAATACTGAGGGTGTTGCGGGCCATAAGATGGATCAGGATTTGCAGGGCCGAGGGTGACCTGTAAAACCACTTTTTCCCAGTCCCAATGCCAAACGTCGCTATAAAAACCAGAAGTTTGGTTTCGGTGGTAAGAAGAAAGGCTCCAAGTGGAACACTCGGGAAAGCTATGATGATGTGTCCAGCTTCCGGGCCAGGAAAGCTCATGGCAAGGGCCTCGCCAGGCCTGGAAAGAAAGGACCAAATGTAAGTGAGCGTGGGGACCAGCTGAGAGGCTGCGCCTGCCTCCTCTCCCCACCCACACCCACCCCTTCCCTTCCCTTCCCTTCCCTGTGCATCCTGGCTGAGGGGGGCACAGAAGGCCAAGCTGCTGTGTGACCACATGTGGCATTTCTTTCTCTGTAGAAAAGACCTGGAAAAAGGACGAGAGAGAAAATGAAGAGCAGAACACGCTAAGCAGCATCTCCCAGAAAAAGGACGAAGACTTGGGATTTCACAATACATTGGATCCCTTATGTTGGTTTCTTTTTGTAAAAAATATTTTCACTAAATTAAAAAATGTTGAAACATATACCCTTCGATGAAAACTCAGGACTAAAAGATTTAGAAGTTACTTTTACATGTTAACTGATAATTCTATTTATTGATAATAATTTAGACATTGAGTCCAAATTGTTATCCTTTTATGATAGATGAAGATTTAATGCCCCCATTCCTCTCCCTCATCCTCCCATATAGTTATCTCATTACTTTAAATAAATCAATAATCAGTGTTTATATCATTAATATCCTTTAAACAGCCATCGTTGGAGAGCTAGATGAAATGTGATGTTTACTTTGTGGCACAGTTTTTGTTTTTTTCTTGGGTTGTTGCCTTACATTTTTCTGAGAGCCCAGTTTTCCTTCCATGTCATTATATTTCCTTAGATGTTTCATTGTTTTATCCATCTTCCTAATTTCCCCGCTGTAACCTAGGTCTGTCACACTAGTGTCCCCTTGTCCCTTTACTAGACCTTCCAGGTTGTATCTGCTGTTTCCCGGAGCCCATATTTTCACGTTTACCCCGTGCCTCCCCTTGCTCTGCACCATTGTCTGGTATCTTCCTGGGAAAAGGAACATGGGAGGCGAATTTCTTGTCTCTGCGTCACTTGACTTGCCTTTAATTTGGCCGGATTCCGAGGGGGCTGAGCCATGCCGCTTTGTCTTGGGGCCTCCTGTGTGGCCACTGGGGAACCTGTGCCATTGTAACCCTCGACTTGCCTCCGGAAGCTTTTCTTGTGCCCGACATCTGAACGCCATGAGGCCAGGCCTCGGTGTGCACTTCTTTTTGTTCTTTGCTTAGGGCATTTGGATGGGTGGGAGGGCCTCAGTTCCGGTAGGGTTTGTGTTGGGAAGCTTCCCCTGTCTTCTTCGTTCTCGTTCTGCAGTTTCTGTCAGGGAAATAAATACTGAACCTCTCCTGGTGATCTTGGTTTGTATTCATAGCAAGCTCTACTTGGTGGGAAGATTTCTTTCATTTTTTCTAATCATTTTATTGAATACTTATTTTAGTGTACATTTTTCATTTTATACCCGAGAGTTTTTTGTGTTCCGACTGATCCTTTCTCACATCATTTTACTTCTGCTCTATAGATGCAGTCTCCAATCCTATCCACATAAATTACAGTTTGGTTTGTAAAAGGTTTCTTTTGTTCTCTTCATTCTGTTACCTCGGGATTCCCCACACCCTTTTCTGTGTGTTTGGGTTTCCATTTTTCATGTTGAGTTTCTAGTACAAAAAGATTGAATTTAGTTTCTGAAAACTAATTTCACATAAAATTCTGAGCCAAGAGGTCATATTTTGAGAAGAATTAGTAACTTTGAATTATGTTTGGAATATATTGAGTTGTAAGGCAGGAGGGTACAGGTTAACTACATTTTATAAAGGTAAGAATAAAAGTAAGCAGTCTGTGCTGTGTACATTTTCAGCCCTCAAAGTGAATCGGTGAGGGCACTCTTCACCCTTATGTTCTTTATTTTCTTTTTTTTTAAGATTTTGTTTATTTTTAGAGAGGAAGGGAGGGAGAAAGAGGCAATGTGCACCTCAATGTGCAAGAGATACATCGATCACTTGGCTCTTGCATGTCCCCAAGTGGGAACTGGCCTGCAACCCAGGCATGTGCCCTGACTGGGAATCGAACCACCAACCTTTCCACTTGCAGGCTGGCACCCAATCCACTGAGCCACACCAGCCAGGACTATACTTCCTGTTCTTTAAAATGCCATTTCTTGCATTGCAAGGAAGCAGCCTAGCAGTTTCCAGGACCCAGGACAGGCTGTTCTTGCTTTGCTCAGTTCCAAAATGTGTGGGTTTCAGTTATCAAGTGCAATTAAGTAACAGCAGTTTCTCAACACTGTTCCAACTTCAATGGTCAGAGTATTGTTAAGTGTGCGTGCTAGCAGAAAGGAGAAACCTTTCTATTAGCCTTTCAGTCCCCAATCACTGCAGGAGTTACAGAGGCATAGATTTCAAGGTCTAGGTGATGGTCCCTGCACATAGTGACCTGTGGAATTGTCGCTGTGCCTCCATTACCCAGCAATGAACCTGCATGGCACTTTACAAAAGTAGATAATTGAGGGAACTGATGAAGATGAAAGCACAGTGAAGAAATGAAAAGTGATGAGGCCAGAAGCAAAATTCGAAAAGCATACACATGGAATTGAAGTCACAGCCGAGGTGGGTGTGGTGAGAGCTGTCATCCTGGAGAGCAGATGTGCAGCCAGAGACCTTAATGGACACGAAGAGGAAAGTGATGGGGAGGATGAACACGTCCGGAAATAATGGCACTGGCAAAAGTAACCGCACAGAAGGGGTCCTTGGAGATATTTTGTTACATTGAAAGTAGAAATGATTAAGTGCAGAAGTGATTTCAAATTTAAAAACAAGATTATCTGCAGAGGCGTAGAAATAGTGCCTGCTCCGTGTCATGATAACAGAAAAAAGAAGGCAAAGTCTGTTTTGTTTTGTTTTATAGGAAACACTTGATTCTCAATGTTTTGGCTTAAATTATGGTCTACTAAGTAAATAATAGTGTTTTTCATTTTCTAGAGCATTTCACAGTAAGATGTTTTACTAGTTTGACAAAAGTTTTAAAATTCATTGTCATGAATATATTTGGAAGAGAGCAGGAGAAGTGGACTAGCTGAATCGGACAGAGGCAACTCTGATCTAGTGTGAATTACAGATTAGCTTCCAGAGTCTTCGTCAGCACAGTGTTGTCTGCTGCGAGAGTGGTCATGGCCTCTCCCCCTTGTTTAGAGCAGCCACCTCCCCCTGCTTGCACCTCCTTCCCAACATCACTGTTACTTTGTCCATCAAGTCATCTGAAGAGGTACCTGTGTGTAGTCTTCAGTTGACACAGTAGTGCAGCACCGGGAAATGACCTCTTGCTGCAACTATGCAAAGTGATCTTGATACACTTTGACAGAGTTTAAACGTGGGGGCGTGGTGCCTAGAGCTTCCATGCCCTCTTTGGACACGTCCATGCCCTCTTTGGACACGCCGCCTGGAAGGTCTCCAAACCCTGCAGTTAGAAAGGTTTGTGGAGGCTTCTTCATGCAGACATGGTTGAATAAATCATGGCCAAGGATGAGAAAGTCTTCACCCCTGTCCTCTCCCTAGAGGTGGGTGGCAGGGCTGAAAGTCCCAAGGTTGTAATCAAGGCTTGGTCCTACTGGTGAGCGGCCCCCATTTGGGATCTATCTAGTGGCTGCCAAGAGTCACCTCATCACCTCATTACAGCAAAAGACTATCACGTAGGAATTGCTGGGGATTTAGGGGCTCTGGGCTAGGGACTGGAGAAAGCAAGTATCTTCGGATGACACTAATGAGCAGCCAGAGGGGAAATAAAGCAGGGCTCCTGCCCAATGCAATCTAATGAAGAAGTTAAAACAACAGGAGGCTGGAAGCAAAAGGGAGACACATCTCACAACCCAGCAGTCCTGACCCTAGTCCAATAAGATTGCCAAGTGTTCTGAGAATCAGAAGCAAAAGTACGATAGTGCAGGAGGAGGGGAGCCCTTGAAAGCCTGTGGATTCATTCCCAAGGTCTAGAGGGCGGGACTAGGGGGAACCTAGAAACCGAGTAAAGTATATAACCCCCGAACCCCAAAGGTTGAGGCACTCAGATTAGCTGGGTGCCCATTTGTAGTCATGTGCTCAAGTGTATAGAACAAACCTAACAACTTTATTTCCCCATACACAGGGCACGCAGACTAGCCGGGTGCCTGCTTGCAGCTTCGTGCTGAAGAGTATTTCATAAATAAACTTGCAATCTGAGTTCCACTCTATGGGTTTGCCTCTCGCCTGAATTCTCTTGTGAGCAAGATGAGAACGGAGGAGGGGCAGCCCTCCCGACTCAGGCAAATACCTTCGTCTGATACCACATCACCTCCTGGTCTTTGACCACAGACCCTCACTCAGAGCAGCGATTTTCTACTGGTGCGCTGCACGACTTAAAACATGCAAAATCGGGCTGTTTAGTCAGGGACACCGACTCTTTTCCCTTAGATGGTCAAATAAAAAAATGACAACAGCCAACACAACAATAGCCATCCAGTGTGAATGAATCAAAATTGTACCTATTTTTTTTTGTCTGGTTGGCAAAAAAAAAAAGGGGTTTGGTGTGCCACACAATTTTAGTGTATACTTAGTTGATATGCGCTGTGAGATGAAAAGGGATGAAAAATCACTGCCTTATAGCAAAAGGATTATTGGCACATTCCTAGACTCCCACACAGTCATTAATAATTAGTCTAATCCATCATCTATTGTATGAAAATGTCTCCCGGGGGAGGCCACGCAGGTTTGCGGGCTTTCACCAGACACTCAGGTCCCCAAAGCAGGAGTGATTTCAGCAGTGCACGGCTTCAGCCTTTCAGACGCGACTGGCAGCCAAGTGGAGGAGATGCACAGGGCGGTGGGGGCGGGAGGGGCCGCGGAGCTGCCCTGCCTTCCCTACTGCGCCACCTCCCAACTCCTCCACGTGTTCCCAGACTGCGCGTTCCCTGGCTTTTTTTTTTTTAGGATTTTATTTATTTTTAATAAGGGAGGGGAAAGAGAAGGAAAGAAACTTTGATCTGTTCCTCTCATACCCACTGTAAATGGCAACCAAATCCAAAACCCAGGCATGTGCCCTGACCAGGACTCAACCACCAACCTTTCATTTTGCCAGACGACAACCCAACCAACTGAACCACACTGGTCAGGCCCCCAGCTCTTTTTCCTTTTTTTCATATAGAAGTTTCTCCAGTCTCTAGTGTTTTGTTTTGTTTCTTACATGAGCTTTTAGTCCCCTTACACATTCCCACCCCAGCTCTTTTTAAAAGGACTTTTAAAAGGATCTATGTGGGAGGTTTTCTCTCGAGAGCTGTTTTATTCTCCCAGAGAGGATTCCACCAGCTTCAAACCCAGGGTAAAAATGCATTACAGCTGTGGGCTAGGGATTCAACCTCTCCTTCCCAGATTTTCAGTTTTCAGCCTCATACCTTTGTTGCTACCCTGTGCTTTACTGAATTTCCCGGAACCCTGGACTCTTCCTGTTTCACGGGAGAATAACCCTCCAGTGTGGGAGATGTTAAATGCCTGGGCGCTGGTGCGTGGAGTGGGCCTCCCTGCAGACTCCCTACCGACGTCCACTTCATTTCCCCGTTTCACACCCCATTCTGTCTAAGGGCCCAGTGACAATTGGGACCTGGGCTCTATGCCGAGAGGTGTCCCACTGAGCCTGCATTTGGTGGCTTCTTACACCCTCTTTCACTAGCTTTCCATCTTCGAAATGTCTTCAGTTTTCTTGGTTGCTAACGATTCTCTCCCAGTTTGTGTGGGTTCATACCATCCGTATCCCTTTACTTCCTTTACTGGGGCCTGGGAAGGCAGAGCAGACACTGTGTACAGTGAGTTTGCCATCTCTAACTGGCCTTGGACTAATCTGGAAGATGAAGGATTTGGTCCAGTGGGCAAGGGCAGAGAGGAGAAACAGGAGACTCTGGATAGGTGAGTTTAGGCTTTCAAGTATCTTTATCTGGGCAGCACACACTCTGGGCATTAAAGACGGGCAGAGATCACTGCTGGCAAACTACTTGTGGCGATCATCTTCACCCAAGCTCCACAGTTTAGCCTTGTACAGACTGATGTCAGTGTAGACCTTGAAGTGGTTCAGCCTGCGGTCGGCATGTTCTGGGTTGACCTAGATGGGAGAACGTAAGTCAGAAAGCAGCCTGTGGGGAAGGGAAAGACCTGGGTTAGAAGTCAATGGACCTGGACTTGAATTAGGCCCCACTGTGCTGGTGCACAATCCTTGGTTCTTTTCCTGGCCAAACCCAGTTTATGAAATGAAGATAACATTGAGATTGCAAAAGCTGCAGGACTGGATGAGAATATCCTGTGCAAAGCTTCTGCCCTTCCCTTTCCACTGCCTAAGTTCAAGGCCTCTGGACTCTTTCCCCCACTGGAACATGAGCTCCTGGAGGACAGGTCCTGTCTGGGTTAGTTCCTGCTTATTCTTGCACCTCGAACAGTAGGCAGCAGGCACTAGGAACTCTGTACATATCTACAAATGAATGAATGAATGTTGAAGTGACACAGAGAACTGAGTAAGAGTAAGAATTCTGACACATAAATCTTACAGAAACTCCACTGTGCTATCAACCTAAAGGACACGGTTCAGCTCACGTGGAGACCAGAGGCTGAGCATATTTGTTGAGTGTGGCTTCCCCGGTGATCTATTACTGGGGTTGTGCAGCCTGAGGTCCTGCCAGGGAGCCAGGAGCCCTAAGTGACGTTGGGGCTGATGGAGCCTTTTCTGCTTTCAAGCACAAGTTGCTGTTTGCACCACAACTGGATGTCAGGGGATTGGGGTACCTTCTTACCGTGCCACCAGTGCCACCTAGCGGCAACGTCCCCAGTTTATAACGATGCACATGCTTAGCTCATTTGCAGACCCTTCACGACTCCGTGATGGAGAAGTGCTGTGAGGCCCGAGCAGTCAGTTAACTGCAAAGCCTGGGGGGAGGGGTGTGTCGGGCAGGGCAGCGCCGGCCTGGGCAGTCACACTAGTCCTTCCTGTCACGGCTTGGTGAGGCTGGTGTCCCACCTGCAGCCTTTGCACATGCGCACTCTGTACCCGTGGGACTCAGGCCTTTCTCGTTAAGAAAATGAAGAACAATGACCTAAATGACTGTGCTCTGTAATAGTTTTATAAGTTGCCAAATGATCTACCTTGGGTGACTTTTAAATCACCCTCCCATTCTTCCCTTCACAACCCTCCGTTCCTCCGTCGTAAGTGAACCCCCCCGCCCCGTGCACACACGCGGCCCTATTTCCCTTTGAGCATCTGTCTCTTCCCCGGCCGGCCGTCTGCCGGCGGTCTGCCGGGCCTGGCTGTCCTGCACTCCCCGTCCCGGACTCGGACCCCTGGGAACGTGGTGGGGCTCCCACTGGAACCCCCGCCCTGTCTCCCGCAGCCTCCTCCCTCCAAAGCCATGCCCCGGGTCTGAGGAGGGGCTGTTGCAAATGCGCAACTATTAGCTCTCCCCCCACCGGTAGAAGTGACTTACGAGACACTTTACTGGGTGTCCACACGGTCGCCCAGTGGCAGAGCCAGGGCCCCAGCCTGAGTTGTAGAAGTGGCGGGAAGGCCAGGTGCCCACAGTAGAAATAAGAGGTCAGGGGTGGGGGGGTGTGCACTGCATAATCACGCAGGGGGCAAGGACAACAGGGTACAAGCCGAGGGGCTGGGGAGGCACCTGGTGGTCCTGGGGGGTCAGTGCCCTCCTTTCTGTTCTTCACTGACAGCACAGTAGCGTGCATCCATTGGGCACTTACTAGGTGCTAGGTACGACCCTAGCAAATTATATACGTTTTTGGTTAATCCTCACAACAAACATTGACGTTTTTATCCCCATTTAACAGTATGTAAGTGGAGATTTCCAGTTTCAGTTTACACAGGTAGAAAGTAGTGGACCTGGGATTTGAACCCAGGCTGTCTGGCTCCAAGCCACCAGGTTACACTGAAACCCTGAACTGAGCTATAACAGCAGAAGGCACATGGCACTGCAGAAGCTCAGGGCGCAGTGCCCAGCTCGGCCTGCTAGGGAGTGGGAGGTATCAGTCCCTTAATGGGACTTTCTGGGAGAGGTTTCTCCTGAGCCGTCTTGAAGAATGAGTAGGACTCCCCCAAGGAGTAGTGGTCTGGGGTGCAGAGCAGAGCGCGTGCAGACACAGCGTGTGCAAGAGCCCGGCGCCTCTGAGGCCAGGAAGGAAGTTCTGGCACAGCTTCGGAGCAGCGCCTGCAACGTCGGATCACCCGCACAACACACACATGCACCAAAAGCCAGGTGCTTAAAACACACAACATTTAGGGGGCAATGCAGGAGAAAAGTTCGTTGTTTTTGTAAAGATGTTTGTAAACCTCCTGAGGAAGGCACAGACCCCAGAAACCATAATGGAGAAAATTGGCACGCTGGCTAGTTACACATTAAAACCGGCTATGTAATGAAAAACACAAGCAGAGTTAAAAGACAAGAGTGTCAGAAAGTTCTGCAAGATGTCTCTTTAAAAGTCTACGTTTTCCCCCAGTAACAGAAGCCCTACATCACTCAGGGTGCTGATGTGCTAAGGCTCCTTGTAGGTAGTGGGGATCTTCCAAACCAAATGAGGTAAGGACTGTTCCTATCATTCCCACTCTACAGGAAAGGGGAAAACTTAGAAATGTCTTAACATGTCTTAACATCTCGACATGGCAAAGACCAGCCTACGGGTTACCAGTAAAACAAATCCCGGCAGTCCGTCTTCAGCTGCCTTTCTCTTAACCCACACTGGCACGGTACTCACCATGTGGCAGGCTCTGCCTTCCACCTTGCAAAGCCTACCTCGTTTATTCCTCCTGACCTTATGAGACACGAGCTGTAATATCTCCAGCCCACACCCAGAAAAGGGAGTCATTACATAGCCCGGTCACTTATCCAATGTCACAGGGTCCGTAAGTGGTAACCAGAGTTCAACACCAAGCACCTGGTCTATCTTGGCCCCCACCTCTGCTGCCTCTGTGCTTCCTAAGTAAAGGAGACACACTTACCAAGGGCTCTGAGAACCATCCGATTTCTTGGCTTTCAGTCTGTGTCTCCGAGTATTTCTTCCTGGGTCCCTGGGCAGCATGGTGAATAAGATTCAGAAATTTGTCTGGAGGATGGGGCATGAGTTACAGAGAGTCAGTCTTGGGGAACAACCTGTGGCCCTGTGCTCTTTTTAGTCTGTACGCTTTCTTTCTTGAAAGAGGCAGAGCACCTGGGCTCAGAGGCTTGCTTAGGCCTCACGCCTCATGCCAAGGGTGTCTGCTTCCTTCACTCATTTTTCAACAAATACATTGTTCAGCACGAACTGTGCCAGGCATTGTTCTGGGCTCTGGAGGTAGAGTAGAATGAGATCCACATGGTCCCTGCTCTGCTGGAGCTCCCAGTCTAGGAGGAGGGACAGGGGATAATGTACAAGTGCACAAGCAAACCCAATGGTGGCAGAGAGCGATGCGAACTGGGAAGAAGGGCGTAGTCACAGGGGCACACAGAGGTCAGCTGGCCACATCCCACTCGATCGTGAGAGGAGGGCTCTCTGGATGCCAAGCAGGAGCCGGCCCTGAGGAGGAGGCGGAGGAAAAGTGCACCACTGCTGGCAGTGAGAGCGAAGGCCTGAGGCACGAGTGAGTCTGGACCATGCAGCTGTGGCCCAAAGAGTGAGGAGGAGGGCTGTCAAATCCTTCTGCACTGAAATAAGTCTGCCTGCCTGTACCAGGTATATCGGTGGCTCCACAGCTTAAGGACTTAAAGAATTTTCATTTCTAATTTCTACCTTGTCAAGTCTCAATTTGAGAGGCAGTTGGCCATCGGGAAGAACCTGGGGTTTGTAGTGTGACATTCCTGGATCTTCCATTACTAGCTTGTCAAGGAATTTAACTTCTCTGGCCTCACTTTGCTCATCTGTAAAATGGGCTGAAAATATCCACCTCAGCAAGGTGACTTAGAATGGACTGAAGGAGTGTGAATAAAGGGCCTGGCATCAGCCGAGCATATCCTTAGCATAAGGGAGCTAGTAATGAACTCCTGCCTGGCTTTCAACACCTCACCGCCTGTTATTTTTCTTATTGCTACAAGTCCCCAGCTCCTATCCTTTACTCCAGCCAGGCTAGTGTCTTGACTGCATATAAGAGCCATACTTTTTTTTATTACACTCTTTCAATTAGTTCATTTACTTGTCTGTCTCCACTCTGTTATGTGATCATTGGTGCTCCTCCCTCGTCACACCTCCCACTCCATCCTCCTATATGTCCTACATCCTTCCTCCACTGTCTTCTACTCTAAGAAAGCAGAGGGAAGGAGAACAGCTTTCCAGGAGGGATTAGGCTTTCCATCCAATATTCATTCCTCTTCCCTCATTCCCACACATGGCCGACGTCCACCTGTATTACTGTAGCCCTGCCAAAGTGCTCACAGTTCTAGGGCCATGGTGGTGCCTCTCATTTCTTTTATTTTCATTTTTAATATATTTTATTGATTATGGTATTACAGTTGTCCCATTTTCCCCCTTCATTCCCCTCCACCCTGCACACCCTCTCCCACCTACATTCCCCCCTTTAGTTCATGTCCATGTGTCATACTTATAAGTTCTTTAGCTACTACATTTTCCATACTATTCTTACCCTCCCCCTGTCTATTTTCTACTTACCATCTATGCTACTTATTCTCTGTACTTTTTCCCTCTCTCTCCTCCATTTCTGTGGTTCAGTTCCTGTTCTAATTGTTTGCTATCTTTATCTGCCCTTCCATTCTAAATAAAAGCTTTGCTGGGTAGAGCAATCTTGGATGTAGGTCCTTGCCTTTCATGACTTGGAATACTACTTTCCAGCTCCTTCTTGCCTGTAAGGTCTCTTTTGAGAAATCCGCTGACAGTCTGATGGGAACTCCTTTGTAGGTGACTGTCCCCTTATCTCTTGCTGCTTCTACAATTCTCTCCTTCATTTTAATCTTGGCTAATGTAATGATGTTGTGCCTTGGTGTGTTCCTTCTTGGGTTCACCTTCTTTGGGACTCTCTGTGCTTCCTGGATTTCTTGGAAGTTTATTTCCTTTGCCAGATTGGAGAAGTTCTCCTTCATTATTTGTTCAAATAAGTTTTCCACTTGTTGTGATTCCTCTTCCCCTTCTGGTAGCCCTATAGTTCAGATGTTGGAACGTTTAAAGATGTCCTGGAGGTTCCTAAGCCTCTCCTCATTTTTTTGAATTCTTGTTTCTTCATTCTTTTCTGATTGGATGTTTCTTTCTTCTTTCTGGTTCACTCCATTGATTTGAATCCCAGTTTCCTTCCCATCACTATTGGTTCCCTGTACATTTTCCTTTATTTCACTTAGCATAGCCTTCAGTTTTTCATCTAATTTGTGACCAAATTCAACCAATTCTGTGAGCATCCTGATCACCAGTGTTTTGAACTGTGCATCTGATAGGTTGCCTATCTTTTTGTTGCTTAGTTGTATTTTTTCTGGAGCTTTGATCTGTTCTTTCATTTGGGCCATTTTTTTTGTCTTGATATGATGTTATGTAGTGAGGGGCAGAGCCTTAGGTGTTCACCAGGGTGGGGCAACCCAGTCACTGCATGTGATGTGGTATTTGGGGTAGGGTTCCAAGAGGGAACAATGGTGCTTGCTCCACTCTCTGCCAGATTTCAGTCACTTCTGCCTCTTCTCCCAAGTAAACTGGGCCCTTCTGGTGCTGGTTCCCAGGTGGGTGGGTTTGTGTACATTCTAGGACCCTGTGGGTCTCTCCAACAAACTCTTCTGTGAAGCTGGGAATCTCTCCTGGCATCTCAACCCCCACAGGCATTTTTAATTGGTGTTTTGAGGCTTTATTTACCCACGCTGGGGCCCTGGGTTGTGCGGTCTGTCTCACTTCCCAGTTTTGCCTGGTTTATCTGTGCACAAATGTGGAACTTCCCGGTCTGCCAGCCGCCTTGTGCACCATGCCCATCCACAATCTTCTACCTTGCTGGGTTCACCCCACGCCCAGGGTCCACCAGCCACCGCTTTGCCCCGAGCACTCTCCACCCAACTCCGCCCCTTCTACTGGTCTGGATGAGCGTGTCTACTTTAACTGCTTGGTTGTCAGACTTCCATACAGTTCAATTTTCTGTCAGTACTGGTTGTTTTTGCTTCTAAACTGTTGTTGTCTTATTTTACTTGTGTGAGGAGGCACAGTGGGTCTACCTATGCCTCCATCTTGGCTGGAAGTCTCATTTCTGTGTCCTTCCATATAACTTGGAAGGTCCTTCCACCCCCTCCTTTAAGACGACTTCCCCAAACTCCACAGCCTGACTTAGGTATGTGTTTTCTATGCTATTGCCACTCCGGTCCTAGTCTCTAATTTATTGTCTGTCTTCTTCACTATGATATGAGATCCCCCCCCCCGCCCCATTGCAGAGTACTATTGCATAGTGACTACCACTAAGCAATAATGAAAACAATTATATTAACCTACATTTTCTGATCATCATGTACCAGATACTGTTCTAGGCACAGGAAACATTTTGTTTAATCTTCACAAGAATCCTTAGAGATAAGCTCGGGGAGGTATAAAAACTTACCCAAATGACATAATTAATGAGAGGCAGAACCAGGACGGGAACTAAGTGTGATTCCAAAACTTGTCCTTATAACAGCCAATGTTTGATGAACAAATGATTACAATGTTCAGGTCATCAGAAACATTTGTGTTGGCTTGAAAGTTAGACTGGGAGTGTGGTAGAATATGTCAGCCTCTTGTAAGCTTAGTTAGCATGAGTCCAGTTTTCAGATGATCAAAGCAGAGGGCTGCGTTTTGCCCCAAGGTGGGACTACCCTGCGGCTGTGCAGCCAGCTGCCTCTCTTTGTTCTATCTCAGTGGTGTCTCAAGCCCCAGGACTTACCATCTGCAGGCTCTTCCATGTTATCATGCCAAGACATGGGCTTTCTGGCGATTGTGTGAACTAGAGCAAAGATAGTATCACAAGTTCGTGTTAGAACATTAATTCCTTACCCTCTCTAAGACCCACCTTAGGCCAGTCACCCATTTAGTATTTTCTCAGTGTCTGTCACATGTCAGATATTGTCCTGGGCACTAGGGAAAAAGGCCCTCAAGGGTCTCACAGTCTAGAATGTCACTGTCCAGTTTGGTGGCTATCAGCCACATGTGGCTACTTGACTTTGAATACTTAAATACAATAAAAAATCAATTCTTAAGTGACACTAGGAGCATTTCAAGTGCCCAAGAGCACATTTTGGGCAGCACACATATAGTATAATTTCATCATTGCAGAATGTTTTCTTGGACAGCCTTGGTGTTCAGGGATGCAGACACACCAGTCAGTCAAACAAGGTTAGACAGACAGTGATCTGTACCCAGGAAGCTACATGATAACAGAGGTACAGAATCCACAGACACTCACTTAGCTTGTAATTACAGGTGCACTGTAGACAGGGCTGTAAACAGAGAAGGCTCCCACACTCCCTGAGCTTCCATTCCATTTGCGGTGACTGACAATATACAGCTACATAATTCCAGGCAAATACAAGTGAGATGCAGAACAACAGAGTAGGTCCCGAGGGTCAAGAATTGATGGTGGAGTGGGAGTGGGAGATACATGAGAGCAGAGTCCTGCATAAAGTGAGGGCTTGTGCTGGGTGAGGATATGGAAAGAACCTGAGAGTGACCCTGTGAGTTTGGGAAACATGTAAAAGGCCAGGGCAATTCAAGAGGAATAAGCGAGGCAGAGACTGGTAGGAAATGGGCAGAGGCCAGAAGGAACCAGTGAGGATGGGGGGTGAGGATGGGAGTGATGGGGGTGAAGCTCCGTGGGCGGGCGGCAGAGCCAGACCCATTGGGGTCCACAAATCTGCTCAGAAGCTGTGAGGATTCTGCAGAGGGATGGCAGGATCAAATTTGCCTTTTAGCATACCTCTAGCCCCCAGTATAAGGGTTAGGGGTGGGGTGGTACTTGGAGGAAAAGAGCAGTTAAGAGCCCACCAGATCAATCCAGGCAGAAGTAAGGAGAGCTCTACTGAGGACTGGGGGTGAGCATGAACAGAAAGGCAGACTCAGGCACTATTAAGAGGGAAGAATTAAGTGAGGAGAGGCAGAGATGCCTTCACACACGTGATGGTGTGTTTCACCGAGGTAGGAACATGGGAAGGGGCAGGTGAGAGAAATGTTAACCTGAGGACTTACTTAGATGTGTAGAGTGAGAGACACAGTGATTGAGGATGACTCCTAGGCTTCTAACTTGGGAGAATAAATGGCTGTGGTGACTTTGGCAAAGACAGGATATTCTGGAGTAGCAGCAGGTGGGAGGGGAGGTGGGATGTGTCTAGTTTTGGAACTGGTGAGTTTGAGACAGCCATGGATTGTCCAGGGGAAGAGAGGCCTGGGGGGCGTTTGGTCATATGGGTTTGGGGCTCCATTTAAGCCTCAGTGGCATTCAGGGGGAGTTGATGTGAGGGTACCAGTGAAACCACCCGAGGGATGTGCAAAATGAGGAGTGGAAGGTAAGGCCGTTTTATCAGGTGGACACTATGGGCCCTGAGTCTACTACCCCTGAACTTTCCAAAGGTCTAAGACAATTTAGAAGTCTGAAAAATAACCCCAAACTTTTTTCATTAAAGACAAACAAAATCACAGGCAAAACAAAATACATAAACCCCTGCCCAATGCAATTATTTCAAAGGCAAAATTATAAAAAGACTTCCTTACAACTTCCTTACAACAGAAACATTTTACCGCGGCCAAATATCTCTAACATATCTGATGCGATGTGGGGTGAGACGCACCCCGCCTCCTGGGTTCCCTAAAATTCCTGAAGTCTAGGCATGTGGGTGAGGTCAGAGAAGGCCCCTCTTGCTGTGCTCCAGCCCGCACCCCCCTGACCCGTGGAGCCCCTCACCCTTGCGCTGGGGATTCACATGATACTGCGTGTAGAGTTGCTGGGTGCGTAGCTCTTTGAGGTACAATTCCCGCAAGATCTGGTTCTGATGCACCTCATCTGGCACCACCTTTTCCTTTTGGTGTCCAGCCATGGCCTTGGCCAGGCTGAGTCCGACCCAGCTTCCTCTCACTGCCTTTGCGACTCCGGAGGAAGGCGGGGCAGCCGGAGGTCTTTAGACTTAGACACTCCTGGCTGTCTCCAGGCAACAGCGTCCTAGGTTACCCTACTCCCTCAGCAATCACTCAGGCCAACCACGCCTACAATTTTATTCCAAGCTCCGCCCCCTTGGAGTGCTGGCTTCACGTTCCGCCGCTTCTGTGGACGTAGCCTGGTTACTAGGACCGCCCCTGGATACTGCCGGAAAAGGACTGGCTGTGCAGTGACCCACCGTGGCGGTAATGGGCGTATGATTGGACCTCATCCGGGTCCGTCATTTATTGCAAAAGATTTTGAAGAGGTCAGAAACCTCTCCTACTTTGGGCAGTCCCCGCCGGCCGCCAACTAGGCGGCAGCAAGGTACCCTGACTCTCGCTGCCGCCCCTGTCGGGCCCGGACCAGGACTGAGCCTCGCTATGGCCGCTGCGCGGCAAGGCACGTTGGACTTCATGCTCGGAGCCCAAGCTGACTGCGAGGCCATTTTGAAAAGCCTCCGCTCGGTTTTCCAGGAGCTGGGGATGGCGGAGTCGCTGCACACCTGGCAGGATCATGGCTGTTTAGCGACCTACCTCAACAAAAACGGCAGCTTTGCCAACTTGAGAATTTACCCGCATGGCTTGGTGTCACTGGACGTTCAGAGTTACAACAACACTGCGCAAGCCAAAGAAGTTGACAGTCTTTTGAACAAAATAGAAGAAAGAGTGAAAGAACTGAGTCAGGACAGTCCTGCGCGGGTGAAGCGACTGCCACCCATAGTTCGAGGAGGGGCCATCGACAGATACTGGCCCACTGCTGATGGCCGCCTGGTTGAGTACGACATAGATGAAGTGGTATGTGATGAAGAGTCGCCTTATCAGAATATTAAAATTCTGCACTCGAAGCAGTATGGAAATATGCTCATCCTAAATGGGGATGTTAATCTGGCGGAGAGTGATTGGGCCTATACTCGGGCTATCATGGGTAGCGGCAAAGAGGATTATACTGGCAAAGACGTATTGATCCTGGGAGGCGGAGACGGAGGCATATTATGTGAAATAGTGAAACTGAAGCCAAGGATGGCCACGATGGTAGAGATTGACCACATGGTGATTGATGGATGTAAGAAATACATGCGAAAAACGTGTGGCGACGTCTTAGACAATCTTACAGGAGACTGCCATCAGGTTCTCATAGACGACTGTGTTCCAGTACTGAAGAGGTACGCCAAAGAAGGCAAGCAGTTTGATTATGTGATTAATGATTTGACAGCTGTTCCAATCTCCACATCTCTGGAAGAAGATTCCACATGGGAATTTCTCAGACTGATTCTTGACCTTTCAATGAGAGTACTGAAGCAGGATGGAAAATATTTTACACAGGGTAACTGTGTCAATTTGACAGAAGCCCTTTCACTCTACGAACAACAGCTCGGGTGCCTCTATTGCCCTGTGGAATTCTCGAAGGAAGTCGTCTGCGTCCCTTCATACATGGAGTTGTGGGTATTTTACACTGTTTGGAAGAAAGCTCAGCCTTGAAGCTCAACATGCCCTCATCCTGTGTGCTGCAAATGGTCTTCCTGACCTTTGTGTGCTGCCCATGACATTGAATTGAGTCAGGCAATTGATGGTGAATCTCTTCAAGTTTTATTTTTTTAATCATTACTTTCAATTTAAAAAAGCAAATGGAAAATGTATATTTTGATGAGCTAGGGGGCTATTTGTTGGTGGTTTTTTTTTGAAAGACAGCTGGGAGAAGGCTGCTAAATGCACACTGAACCCCTGTATGGTGATTTTGTTACTTTTAAAAAATGTGTGGGCTTTTCTTGTTTTTTTGTTTTGTTAGACTTTGAGTTTGATTGTTTGGGGGAGTGAACATGTTTTGTTCTGGGGGGAAATTCTCAATGATGTTTCTTTCCTCAAAAAGTTTACTTAGATATTAGCAATGCTTTGATTAAAATTACAAATGAGAAAAAATATGAAAGAAACCTCTCTTGCCTTAAAGCAAATACCCAGAATCAAACCTTCTATGTCTGTTTCACAAAACAGCAGGGGTCTCATAGCTGAGAAGGCATTCGGCCCAGGTCATCCATGTGATAATGTAGACAAAATAATCCTTTCCTAATTTGAGTAACTGGGGGGCTTTATAGTTTTTTTTAAATTTTAATTGTGATAAAATATACAAAGTTCTGCCTTCTGAACCATTCTGAAGTACATATTTCAGTAGCGTTAAGTGTATTTACATTGTACGAGACCAATCTTCAGAATTTTTTCATACCCATTAAACAATAACTCCCCATTTCCCCTACTGCCAGCTTCTGGCATCCATTATTTTACTTTCTCTGTTCCGAATTTGACCACTCTAGATACCTTATATAATATAGTTTCTTTTAAAAGAACCCAAAATAGGCCTAGCACAAAGAAAGGAGCCACCCCTGGTTTTAAAATTAAGGACCTAAACACTGACTCCAAAGCCTGTGTTCTTCCCACTGTGTCTCTCTTCTTTCCTCCCTCGAGGCACTCAGTCCTTCACGACTGTGTACCAGGATGTGCTTAGGTCTGGGGGACGCAGTGTTGAACATGTCAATTATGTGAACATATGTGCCCAGACCACAATTTCCTGAGCCCGGCAAGCGACTTCGTGACTCCTTACTTTAGCTCCTGCCCTTTGGCCTGGAAGGCTCGTTCCTGCATTGTCTACCTGGGGAACACCTACCCAGTGTTTATAATGAGCTCACATGCACTCATCTTTCAAAAACCTTATTGGACTCTATTGCCAGTTTTTCTTTGTGCCTATGCTCTACCCCAAATCTGCAATTTTAGAATGCTTTTACTAATTTGTTTATATCTAAGTTACTTGAGAACAACAACTCTGTCTGGTCCACCTCTGTATTATTAGTACCTGGCACGATACAGATGTGGATGTTTGGTAAATGTTTGCTGCTGACTGGATGTCCAACCCACTGGCACCGTGATTTTCTTCTTACATCATTACAGATTTTATCACATGCTGACTGAGCTGGAGATGCGCCTTTGTTAACTTGCCATTGTGAGCCATGCCTGGGTCCCTTTTCCTAGTGAGGCTCAAAAAGCCTCCTGAAGTCTTCACTACCTTCCTAAGACTGAGTTGTCATTCTGCTAAGGAGCTACACTGTAAAGCTCTGGGACAACTGGCAAGACTGTTTGCCCCAGGCACACTGACATTTTTTCAGCCTGTGCTCAGTGGTGTAGCCCTTCCTCCACACAGGGCCGGGGCTCAGAATGAAGAGGGGTTGAAATTGCTGTAGCTTCACCTCTACCTGAGCTCCACATTCTTATGGTTTCCTGATATGGAGCCCTGATATAGGGCAAGCCATCCCAGTGACTCGGGCTAGCTTCTGTTTACTTTGGGTCATTCCAGGCCATCAGTGTGCTTCTAAACTCAGACTGTGTATTGAGAAATACTGAAGAGCTGAAAAACGTAATTGTCCTGGTCCTTTATCTCACTCATCTGGTGTGTGAGGTTACAGATATTTCTTGAAGTTTCTGGCTTACCTTTCATTTAGGATCAGATGCCGAGACCCAGATAATAGGGAGAAATCAACTAGGAAATAAAATACTCACTTTCGTGACAAACTGAATTATGTAGGAATTAACCTGATGGAATGCATGAAACTTTTATGACTAAAAAAATTAGTACAATTTCATAACACGAAAATATCTTAATAAATGAAATAAACATTGTGTCCTGGTGAGACAACTATGTGACAGAATCACACACTAGATGTATCAGAGCAATAAGGCAGACCTTTAGAAACAATGTTGACTGAATAAACTAGAAAAGGCTAAAGTTTCTAATGTAATACTATTCATTGAAACTAGAAACAAACCAATCTATATGGTACAAGACTAGTTCTGCATGGTATAGAGTTAATGTCCGTTTGGGTGAGGAGATTAGGATGGTACAATATAGGGTGAAGATATAAAGTAAGATTTTTACTTCTAGCCACAGCAGAGGAACTGGGACTAAGTTTGACCTCCTGCTATGAACAGCTGGACAAAGTACACAAAACAATTCTTTTCAGACACTGGATGATAAGATGTGATCTCCACAATTGCCCTTAATTTCTGCCTGGAGACACTTTCTGAGATGAGCAGGAAAGGGAAACCCAAGCTGAGCCAGGAAATTTGCCTTGTTGGGAGAACACAGATGGAAACAGATTGAGGTCCATGGAGTGTGAGGCACTGGAAATTCGTAGAGCAGTAAACTGGAGAACAGGAGGAGAAGGGGGAGGGGAGTGGAGGGGAGAGGAAGAAGGAGAAGGGAAATTTATAGCTTTAAATACCGGTATTAGAAAAGAATCAAAGTACGATATTGGTGGATGAGGCTCCTATCTTAGGAATCTGGAAAAAAGAAGAACAAAACAATAAATATTAAGAAGTAGAAGAAAAATAATAAAGATAAGAGTAGAAGTCAATTATATGAAAAATAGGCAAGCAATAGAGAAAACCAAAAAAGTAAAAAACTGATTTTTTGAGCCCTGGCTGGTGTGGCTCAGAGGATTGAGTGCCCATCTGAGAAATAAAGGGTTGGTGGTTCAATTCCAGGGCATGTGCCTGGGCTGTGGGCCAGGTCCCCAGCGAGAGGCAACTGCACATTGATGTTTCTCTCTCTCTTCCTCCCTTTGCCTCTCTCTAAAAATAATAAAATCTTTTTTAAGAATGCAAAAACTGTTTTTTTGAAAATATTGACAACATGGATAAACTTATAGCTAGGCTAAGGAAAAAAGACACAAAGGACTATCTTAAAGAATAAAAAATGGGACATCACTATACATCATACAGACTTTAAATGAACAGTAAGGATATACTATGAAGAATTTCATCAATAAGTTTGACAACTTAGACAAAATGGGTAATTTGTAAAAATATAAATTTTCAGAACTGAAAAAAATGGGAAAATTTGCAATGTTTTATATCTATTCAAAAATATATTAAATTGAAAAACCTCCCACAACATAAAATCTCTAGGCCCTGATGGCTCTTCTGCCTAATCTGTCAAACACAGAATGAAGAAAATGTTTCAGAAAACAAGTGGAGGGAACATTTCCTAACTCGCTTTATGAAGTCAGGATTGTTTTGATACCAAACACAGAAAAATTATTACAAAAAGGACAACTAAAAGAAATATTTCTCATGATCATACATGAAAAATTTCTGAACTATGTATTAGAAAATAATATCCATCAGTATATTAAAAACAGTGCATCCTGACCCAATGAGGTTTGACAAACGCGCCAGGTTGGTTTATGTTTAGAAATGCCCAGTCACCATATTAATGCGTAAAGGAGCCAAGCCACATGATCCTCTCTCTGCTTTGGCCGGTGGGGAGGGCTGGGATGTTTACGAGAGATCCTTGCACCTTCCTCCAGACACTGCAACTTGTCCCAACTCACAGTCACAAGTCAGGGATTCTTGAGAAGCACTTAAACAAAAAAGCAACAAAAACCACAATCTTTTTATTGTGAAACATCACACATACAACAGAAAAGTGCTTTCTTCCAAAATGTAGTTCGCAGGGATTTACCACAAAGTACACATATTTCACCATCATATGAGCCCAGAAATAGAGCATCAACCATCCTCAGGGAGCCTCTCTCAAACACTGCCTTCTCCTTTCTCCTCAAATGTAACCACTACCTCTGATTCCATACATTAGACTTCACATGTTTTGCACGTTGTATGAGAGGATTCATACAATGCGCATGCTTTTGTGTTTGGCTTCTTTTCACCTACATTATGTTTGTGAAGTTCACCCGCGCTGCTGTGTAGAGCCGTGGTTTCATCGTTTTCATTACGGTACAGCATTTTATTTTCTGACTAAACCACAATTTATTTATGGATGCTATACAGATGGCCCTGTGTTGCTTCAGTAAGGACTATTACCAATAATGCTGCATGGACGTTTTTGTAGATCACTCTTACTGCACATGGCTGTATACTTAGAAATGGAATTGCTACTTTTAGTAGATAATAATCTACTTTTTACCATAGGCATAGTGGACATGCCTATGGTTCACTTTTAGTAGATGATACCAACTGTTTTGCAAAATAGTAGAGCTGATATACTACTCTACTGCTACTAGGGTTCTTGTTGCTCCACATCCTTGCCAACACATGATACTGTCTTTTTAATCACAGTCATCTGATGGGTACATAATAACAATTCATGGTTGTTTTTTTGTTTTGTTTTGTTTTGTTTATCTTTAGAAGGGAAGGGAACAGAGAGAAATATCAATGTATGGTTGCTTCTCATGCGTGCCCTGCTGGGAACTGGCCCCTGCTGGGAACTGGCCTGCAACCCAGGTATGTGCTCTGACTGGGAATTGAACAGTGATCTTTTGTTTCACAGGCCCGTGCTCAATCCATTGAGCTACACCAGCCAGAGCTTAACAATTCATGGTTTTAACTTGCGTTTTCCTATTAACCAGCGTGGTTGAACAAGTTTTGAGGGTTTTTTTGCATGTGTATTGGTTATTGGATAGCCTCTTTTGTGAAGTGCCTTTTTCAAATATTTTCTTATTTTTCTCTTGGATTGATAGTATTTTGTTAATCAATTTGTTGGAGTTCTCTATATTAATATATTGTTGATATAGGCCCTTTCAGAGTTGTATGTGCTGGAAATTTATCTCCCTATTGTATGACTTGTCTTCTTAGTCAAGAAGATAACTAAAAGGTACATAATGGTGTCTCCTTTACATTTAATTGTGGTCAAATGTATAGGTCTTTCCTTTTATGGTTAGTGCTTTCTAAATGCCACTTAAGACATTTTTCCTAATTTGATATGGGAAGATATTTTCTTACAATACCTTTTAGATCTTTGCTGTTTAGTAAGAAATATAAAACTACATATGTAATTTAAAATTTTCTGTTATCTAAGTAAAAGAGCAAAACAAAACAGAAAATTTCCAAATATTTAACCCAATATATCCAATTTCTTATTTTAACAATTGAATATAAAAATTATTGAGATTTTAAATATACTCAGTGTTTAAGGGTTTTGTATTTATTTATTTTTAGAGAGAGGGGAAGAAAGGAGGGAGAAAGAGAGCCACAGAAACATCAGTTGGTTGCCTCTCATGCTCCCCCAACTAGGGACCTGACCTATAACAGGCATGTGCCCTGACCTGTTATAAGTCAGGGTATCAAACCAGTGACCTCTCAGTTTACAGGCTGGCACTCAATCCCCTGAGCCATGCCTGTCAGGGATAAGTGTTTAAAACCCAGTAAAAAGATTACATTTTATATCACATCTCAAGTGTTCAATAGCCAGGCACAGCCACAGCAATTCTGGAAGAGTTCATTATTTTTACCCTTCACATTTGGATCTGTTTTCATGAAACTGAATTTTGATAGTAGTGCAGTCTATAATTAGAGGTATTTTTTTTCTTGAGCATTTCCAGTTGATGCAGAACCAACTTATCAAAAAGACTGTTGTATCCCCACTGTGTCATTATGTTATTTTTGTCTTAAATGTCTACATATGTGTGAGTCTGTTTCTGGACTCTAGTCTATGTCATTTGTCTTTTGTCTTGCACCATTACTACATCATGTTAATTCCTGTAATTTTTTTTAAAGATTTTATTTATTTCTTCTTTAGAGGGGAAGGAGAGAGGGAGAGAAACATCAATGTATGGTTGCCTTTCGTGCATCCCCTGCTGGGAACCGGCCTGCAACCCCGGTATGTGCCCTGACTGGGAATTGAACCGCAATTGTATGGTTCACAGGCCCGTGCTCAATCCATTGAGCTACACCAGCTAGGGCCTGTTGTAAGTTTTGATATTTGTTAGGGAAATGGTTCCTACTAGAGAAAGCCTTGGTTATTCTGAAACTTTCCTTTCCATATAAATTATGATCAGCTTGTGAAGTTACCCCAAACTATGTGTTAGAAGTTTGATTGAGATTGCACTGAATCTATATATGCATTTGAGGAGGGTGCTTTATTTACTTTTGAAAAAATTGTTGACAGTATTACAGAGGAGAGTACTTTAAAAAATGCAGAACATGCATTCTTCTGATGCTGTCACCTGGGCAGAATCTGAACAGGTTCTTCCTTCCAGACACTGCGACCTGCCACATTCCAGGGTGTAGGCTGCAGGCGGAGAAAGAGGCTAATCCCAGAGCTGTGAAGAGAACACAGTGGAGGGTCCCTTCTTTCCTGCAGTAGGCATTTTTCAAGGGCAGAAATGTGTAGAATTCCAAGGTCCTAGAATTCTAGGATACAAAAAAAATTACAGTTTAAAGGAACCAGACTAAAAAAGCCTTGTGTCCTTATGTATCAATAGTAGGGACTCGTACCCTGTGTATGAGTTCTCAGGGGCCACCCATTCTTACATTCAATTTAACTCAGGGTAAATCAAATGGACTTAACCTCCTAGAGATCAGATTAGGTGCTTTCCACTTTTCACTCTTCTTGCTGTTTTTTCTGTGGTCACTGGCCCAGTTCCATGGAGAAGCCAATGACAAAGGTAGAGGCCTCTGCAGGCTGCCTGGTCAGGCAGGAGAGGAAAGGAACAGACGCTCTGGAAATGGGAACTTGTTAAAGGTGTCTCCGGCATCTGAAGGGGATTGATAGACTGCAAAGGAAGACATTGTACAAATGAGATTAAGTATCACATCACGGCTGAAAACAGGGGGTCCTGTAAGGAACCGAGCTTACCCTCCAAGCTGAATGTTGTCAGGCCTTCACCTCGAATGTCTCATGTCCACCAGGTCGGCTGCTGGCAATCCACAGTTCTAGAGATTCTACATTGCACCAGAGCTGTGCCACGGGTAGGGGGATTATCTCTCCGGGGCAATATTTGTGAATTAGAAGGTCTGGATGGGAGAAGGGGGGAGGGGGCTTGAGCGTTGACGAGGAGCAGAAATCTATGTACCAGAAAGAGGGGCTAGGAGGGACAAATAGGGGCAAAGATAGAGGAATAGCTAGAAGAGGGGCTACGCTAAAGGGGGCAGAAAGTTGGGTGGCCTGGAAGGAGCACAGGAATAACTGGGAAGGTAAATAACATGGGTGGGGTAGTGGAAAGAGTTGGTGGTATTCAGAGGAGGGAGAGCTGTAGGGCAGAAAAGACAGAGAGGTGAGTGCCACACGGGGGTGGGGCCAGAAGGGTTAGGATTCAAGTTAGGAAGGTTGCTTAGAAGATGAATTCTTTTAGGAACATAAGGAGGAACTGGAGGCTTGGGTTGAGATAAGCTAATTCGAGGTAGCTTGCTTCTCATTGTTCCAAAAATGTTACTTATCTTGTCAAGTAACTGTACATAAGCTCTGACCCGGTCCAGCAGTTATCTCACACACTAGCCCTTGTCTCATCTTGTGACATAATGCCCATTATGACATGTACACCTTCACCCATTGGACAAATGGATGAGGCCCCATCGAACCAGGGAAATGGTCCTAGTTCCTAGGTGGAAGAGTGATCGTGGAAAGTACTGTCGGGAACAGGGCTGCAGTGTTTGCTCACATTCCCTGGGAAAACCTGAACCCCTTGGTTGGCCAATGCTGGTCAAAGGCCTGGGTTAGAATTAGGGGCTTGGGATCTAGGAGTCTGAAGCAAAAATGGGCTGAGTCAGACAGAAATAACCTGTCAAGTGTTACTAATTTCATGGCGATGGGTTTGTTTGCATAAATTCAGTAAGAATATGTTCTTCTTGTAACAGGAAATAATAGAAAACTGGTCTTATTAGCCAAGGCTTTGACTGAAATATCAGTTTGAGAGAGTCATACATATAGACTTGGATGTCCCCAGAAAGCTTTAAGGGATTAAGATCGACTTTGGAAGCCAATAAAAGCCCTTTGGAGAAACAGCCTGGTACCTTGCTAATATGAGTCATAGCAGTCTTTTGAGGTAAGTAACAAAGGTTGCTCTCCTGAGAGGTGGCAAAAGAACAACCTCAGGACATTTTGGGAACCTCAAGAACCTCAGGAATTCACCCAAACCTGCAGGTATTGCAGGCAAATCCTGGCTTGGCTTCCCAGCCTTGAGACACTAACTAAAGTTCACTCTGGAGATTCCTTATAAGATTCCAGAAAAGCAAATTTGAGAGAGTCTGTATAATCAATTGTTATTCTTGACTTGTTTATGAAAATAATCAGGCCAAATTTATTGAAACTAGATTTATGCAATAAATAAATTAGTCTTAATTTGGCTATCATGGATAAAATTGGGAGAAATTGTTTTTCGGTAGAAACAATATACAGTTGTGGATTAGATTATAGTTCACTCAATTGTCTTTAAAGTTTTATTTTCACCTATAAACTAGACTGGATTCTGAATTTTTCTAGTTTTCTTAAATATTTGGCTATAACCCTTTGAACTAATGTTTCACTTTTCTCTCATCCTTTGACTTGGAATTATTGAGAACTAAAACTTTTTCTCTAAGCCTTGTAATGGCAAATTGCAGGTAAAGGGCATGCCATGAAGTGGAGAAATTGCCACAACAGCTCACGTTTAAGCAATCTCAGTGGCCAAGGCTGTGCAAGCCGAGCAGAATTTCCCTGAGAAATGGCCCTGGGACTCGCTGCTGGTTCTGTGGCACCCACAGCCCTTTACAAGGCATTCTGGGTAAGTGCTCTTTGAAGAGTTTGTATGTGCTACTAACGCCTTAAGGCCTTGATGTTAAGACTCTTGACTGCTTTGGCCCCAGGGAAACAAATGCTGGGAAAGTGGGTGGAGTGGGTGGTGGGAGAGGCACAACACACAGGCTTTAATCTTTCCAACTGTCGTCTTCACTGCAGATCCTGCCCCAAAGCTGCTGAAAGAATTTGGTGGTTATCAGCAATCTGGTCGTGTCACAGAGAAACCTGAGGAACCGAGTCCCGAGTCCTATCTGTCCCTAAGAAAGGAAGTGGATCACAGTGCTCAGAGGAACTGGGTTGGTTTCATTTATCCTATCCTGCCAAATCTCAAGATGGAGTGGCAATCTGATCTCTCAGGCCTGCTGAAGTCCACGTTCCCTCAGAAAATATTCAGGCCTGCCCTTTCTGTTCCCCGTTTCTCCATTAGGTTCTGGATCTGGGCCTGTGGTAGCATCTGCAGGAGAAAGGGAAGGAGCCTCTTCCTCGCCCTGCCCCTTCCTGTGTCTCCATCTTCCAAGGCCTGCCCCAGGCTGGTTGCCTGGGAGACATGGAGCAAGGGAGTCTGGGAAGGCAAGGGATCTGGCAGGCTGCCAGAACAATGAAGAGAAGATAATGAAGATAAGAGAATATTTCCCTACAGGATCTCTGAGGCCTTCACTACCCTGATATCAAAACTAGACAAAGACATTACAAGAAAATAAAAGTATAGATCAATGTTCCTTATGAACATAGATTCAAGAACTCTAAACAAAATTTTACCAAACCAAAGCCAACAATATAATAAAAGTAAAATACATCATGACCAAGTGGGATTTACTGTAGGGAGGCAAGGTCAAGTTGACATTAGAAAACCAATCACTGTAATTCATCATATTAACCAACTAAAAACCATATGATTATCTCAATAGATTCAGAAAAAGCATTGACAACATCCAACATCCATTTCTCATGAAAACTCTCAGCCTTTGTAGGAATTGAAAGGACTTCTTAACCTGATAAAGAACATCTATAAAAACCCTGTAGCTGATACTAAACTTCACGGTGAAAGGCATGAATAACTTTGCAGTGGCAATGGGGATGAAGGTAATACTGGTGATAATGATGTTGAGATGATGATTTAGGTGGTGGGAATATTGAGAATGATAATGCAATAGGGGAAGGATGAGATTTTGAGGGTGAAGTCTTGGCTGCTATGAGTCAGTGGACTGAGCACAGGCCTGTGAACCAAAGGGTCGCTGGTTTGATTCCCAGTCAGAGCACATGCCTGGGTCTCAGGCCAGGTCTCCAGCGGGGAACACATGAGAGGCACCACACATTGATGTTTCTCTCTCTCTCTCTCCCTCCCTCACCCTCTGCCTACAAATAAATAAATAAAATCTTTTTAAAAGAAGAATAATATTCTGGGGGTGGTGATAACGGACAGTGATGACGAGAACCCCTGTGGTGGGGAGGTCATGATGAAATGACAGAGTGAAGATACTGGTGAAAGCAAAGGTGCTTTGGGCATGTGCTTAGTAGCTAAGTGTACACACTTGGGATAACAGATAAAAGTTCAGACAAGTTCTTTCAGGTGCCTCTGAGGGACACTGAGTCACTTCTAATCTTCCTGCTTAGCTGCAGATACTGGCCCAGCTGAGTAATAAGCTGAAGTTCTTAATGATGTTCCTTCCATATTCTTAAGTGCTGAAATTAACAAGCCTCCCAGGACTTCTCACTTCGGAGCAGCTCACCTGTGGCCTAATTGAGCCGCAGCCAGAAAGGAGGACTTCTGGAGCAGAGGGACCCAGCAGCGGCTCCCAGTAACTGGGGAGTAAACTTGGAAACTCACAGCGGGGGGAGGGGGGGAAAGGTGATCAAGATAGTATATCTAGTTTAATTGGGATAAGAAAAGTGTAGTTCTCTGTATAATTGATAGTACTTATATTCTCCTGGGAGGTGTCAAGCCGATGCACAGCTTCTGGGGAATTCTCAAGGTACCTCAAAGTCTGGGGCCTGTGATTGCTCTCAGAAAGCCACACACACAGTTTCAAGGCAGGCCCTGAATTCAGGTGGCATACACTGCCTGAGAAGTGTTTTTCCACCTTGATCTAGCCTTGACCTGCAAGTCAGTGACTAAAGATGAGAGCTGTTAGGAGCCTTACAGGTGACGCTGATAGCTGGTTACATCAGAACCCCTAAAGTTCTTTCACTGCTATTATTCGTAATTTCTCTTTTTCTCTAATATCAAGTAAACACTAACATACTCATCATAAACATCCAAACAATATGTGTAGGTAAAAGTCCCCTTTGATCTTCTCTTCAGGACCAGTCCCCACACCAGAGGTTAAGTCTGCCTGCAGATATTTAAAAAATATACTGTAGCTTTGCATACATATGAACATACAGAAATGTAATTTTGTTCTTTTTTCCCTAAGGTGGAGAATATAATGATATCATAGCATGATAACGATATAAATGACTTTTTTATTATTAGGTCAAAAAGTATATATAGTACTTTAAATTTTTCCACTTTATTGAGGTATAATTGACATATAAAATTATAAGATATTTAAAGTGTATATCGTGGTGATTTGATATACATATGCATTGTGGAAGGATTTCCCCAACCGGTTAATTAACACATCCATCAACTCACATATTTTATCTTTTGTTTTTCCTTTTTTTTTTTATAACAACATCTAAGTCTTAAGACTTAAGTTCTAAGTCTTAGCAAATTTCAATTCTGTGATATTTTCTTATCAACTATAGTTATCATGTTTTACAGGCTCCCCAGACCTTATGTATCTATTAGCTAAAAATTTGTAGCCTTTTACCAGCCTCTCCTTACTTCCCCTACTCCCCAGTTCTGGCAACCACTTTTCTATTCTCTGCTTGTATGATTTTGAAATTTTTTCTTTTTGTGTTTTAGATCCCACATATAAGTATGTGTCTTATTTCACTTAATGCCCTCAAGGTATATCCATGTTGTTGCCAATGGAAGGATTCCCGTATTTCTCACAGCTGGTTAATATCCCCTTGTATATGTACCACATGCTCTTTATCCCTTCAGGTGTTGCTGGGCATTTGGGTGCTTCCATGTCTTGGCTATCGTGAGTAATGCTGCATGGAACATGAGAATACTGATATCGTTTCAATATTCTGTTTTCATTTCCTTTGGATATATACTCAGAAATGAAATTGTTCAATCATATGGCATTTCTATTTTTTAAATATTTGGGAAACCTCCATACTGTTTTCCCTAGTGGAGACATCAATCTACATTCCCACCAACTATACCAGTGTCCTCCTTTCTTCATATGCTTGTCAATACTTGTCATCTCTTGTCTCTTTGATTACAGCCATCCTAAAAGGTGGGAGGTGATATTGCATTGTGGTTTTGATTTTCATTTCCCATTAGTGATGCTGGGGAAACAGACTGTTGGCCAGCTGTATGTCTTCTTTGAAAAAATGTCTATTCAGACCATTTACCCACTTTTTGATTGGGTTATTTGTTTGTTTGCTTTTGCTGTTTTGATGTATGCATTCCTTATAAATTTTGGATATTAATTTCCTGTCAGATAAAGGGTTTGCAATATTTTAATGCAGAATCTATGTCTGCCATTTTGCTATTTGTTTTCTATGTAGATTATGGATTTCTTGTTCTATTCCTTCATTACCGTCTTCTTTTGTGTTAAACAGATATTTTCTAGTTTACCAACATAATTATCTTGTCATTTTTATGATAGTTTTTGAGTTATTTTCATAGTAGTTCCCCTGAGGATTACAATTAATGTCTTAACTTATAATAATCTAATCTACTGAAGCATAATTCTGATAGCAAATGAGAACTTTGCTCGTATATACCTTCATTCCCACCCGACACATTTGTGTTTTTCTTGTTCACTTTAATTTCATCTCCATTGTGTGTCCACCAGCACAAGTTTGTAACCATTATTCTGTGTCTCTAAATTAGGAGAAAAATTGTTAACAAAAATACATACACTGGATTTTATATTTGCATATGTAATGATTTTTACCAGTGTTCTTTATTACTTTATGCAGTTTGATTTACTGCCTATTGCCTTTCCATTTCAGCCTGATGGACTCTCCTCAGTATTTCTTGTGGGGTAGGTTTGCTAACAATGAATTCTCTCAGTTTTCGTGTATCTAGGAATGCCTTACTTCTTCACTTTCAAAGGATAGTTTTACTTCACATAGAAGTCTTGGTTGAAAGTCTTTTTCTCTTAGCATCTTGAATTTATCATCGCACTGCTTCTGGCCTCTGTGGTTTTGATGACAGCCGTTACTGAGTGTCCTTTGTATGTGATGAATCACTTCTCTCTTCCTGCTTTAAAGATTGTGCCTTTGGTTTTCGATAGTTGGATTATGATGAGTCTAGGTATAGATCTCTAAGTTTATCCCACCTGGGGCTCATAAACTTCTAAGATGTGTGGAATAATGCTTTACATCAAACTTGGGAAGTTTTGGACCATTATTTTTTCAAATATTTCAGCCTCTTTTGATACTTCTAGGATTCTCATTAAGTAAATGTTGGCAAACTTGTGCTGTTCTATAGATTGCTGAGACTTTGTTCATTTTTCTTCATTTTTTTTTCTTTCTGTTCCTCAGATTGTATAATCTTGGTTGAACTACCTTTGAGTTGGCTAGTTTTTGTTTTTGTTGGCTCAGATATGCTATTAAATTCCTCTAGTGAATGTTTTCATTTTCATCTTTGTACTTTTCCACTCCAAAATTTTTATTTGTTTTATTTTTTCACAATTTGTCTCTTTATGGAAGAGACATTTTATATTTGGTGATATGTTGTTCTTATACTTTACTATTTTGGCAGGGTTTCTCTTAGTTCTTTGACCATATTTAAAATGGTTGATTTAAAATCCTTGTTTAATAAGCTCATGAGGCCTCCTCATGGCACAGTTTCAGTCGATGTCATTTTTGCTGTGTACGGGCTGCACTTTGTTTTTATGTTGCGTTTTTCGTTGTTGAAAACTAGACATAATGTAATGGGGCAGCTCTTCAAATTAGATCCTCGTTGCTCCCACAGGCTTGTTACCATTCGGTTTGTTACTTTTCTGAGTTAATTCTGTAAAATCTGTATTCCTGTAATATTTCATGGGCTGCTGACATCCCCACTCAGTTAACTTGGTGTCCAGACAGTGATTAAACAGAGATGTCTTTAAACTCTTGGGACCCAAAAATGTCCCAGTCTTTGCTGCAGGACTCTGCGTGGATGTGGGGCATGCCTTCAACTCCGCAGGCAGTGGACGGCCCTGCCTCAGCTCTTACTTCCAGGTTGTTCAGGACCTCAAGGTCAGTCCAAGGTGGGAGCTTAGGACCTTTTCATGGCTTCCCTTAGCATGCATGCACACAACCCTACACAACTGCCAGAGTTTTTCAAAGTCTCAATAGACATATCATTCCACAGCTTTTTCTTTTGAACCTTGCACTGTCTTATTGCTTGTCTTAATTATTGAACACTACCTCAGGGAGTTATGAAGTTTATCAGTTGCTTTTCATTGTTTTTAATATAGATCCCTGTAGCAAAGGCTTTTTGTACAGGGCAAGGTGCAAGTCAGGTCAGATAAAGATAGCCATGCAAGAGATTCCCCAGGTCTTCCCAGGGAATCTCTACAATACCTTACTGTTAATACTACAGTTTAAATATGTAGCTTTGTTTTAATCGATTCAGTGCTTACATTCATAGTTTCTCCATTGATCTCCTAATTGGCCAGAGTTCATGCTTCGGTTACTTTTTTCAACAAAGTATCCTGAATGCTTGTATGTAAACAAATTTTTGTTACCTATGTATGAGAAAAATGTTTGGCAAGATATAATATTCTTGGGTTACACTATTTTATTCCCATTTGAGAGCTTTGGGTAAGGATTATTCCACTGTCTCCTGTCTTCTGCCATGAAGTGATGTTACGAAAAATCCTCAGGCCAGTCTAATATTTTTACCTTAGATTTTATTTACCAATGAAACATAATATGCTTACCAGTGTATGTTTCTTTGTTGCTCTTCTACATTAGTTCTTACTAGCATTTCATATTTGTCAACTTTCAATTTGTAGACTCAAAGCTAATTTTTCTTAAAAAATTTTTTGCATCATGTATTTAATTTAAATTTTTGTTATATATACTTAGTATAGTCTTCAAAGACACAAACTGCATATGTCGGTTTTTATTTGTTATATATTTAGCATTTCTCTATAATCCTTTCAAATTCTTTGTTAATTTTCATTTTAATTACTTAATGTTCTTGTTCCAACTTCCTTGCTCCTAGATGTGGTTTTGGCAACACCTGGCTGATGTTTGGCTATATGCAATATGGCCTCAGTTTGGGGTCATTTTATTTTTCTCTTTCACTTTTTTTGAGAGTTGTATCAGCTCATATCTCATTTCTTGATGAGATCATGTTATCACATCATGTATTTACCAAACTCTTGAATTTCTTTTCTGAGTTCTTTAGTTGTTTCTTAAGCATTTTGAGTTTTATGGCCATTAAATGCTATATTTAAACTATACAGGGACTAAGCATGTTGCGTGACATGTATGAGTCCCTGGAGAGCAGGAGCCATGTCTGGTTTTGATCTGCAGACAGCAGGCGCTCTGGCAAGGCTGTTAAGGAACCTCTTTAAGCCAACATTTATTCACCCATAAATACAAATGCTGCCTCTCAGGTAGAGTGAGTCTACCTGTTCCAAATAACAGATGATGAAATGAAGACAAACCCCGGACTCTGACCCCACAGGCAGGTCCCTTTCTATGCTAGAATGCCACAGAAAACTAAAGCCGACCCATGTCCCAGTATGTAGGTAGGTGGCTATATCTGAACCCATGTTCTTACAGTTCTGGCTTTATCAACCCCAGTATTGTTTACATTGTGGGCTGGAAAACTCATTATTGGGAAGAGTACTGTATATTGTTCAATGCTTTACATCATGTCTGGCTTCCATTCATTAGATTCCAGTTGTATTCCCTCTTCTCTACATACCCCCGCTTTTGGGTTATGTTTTCCCTGGTATCATTATTGTTAGGATCTCTTATCCAGTCCCTCCCACATCCCAGCCATCAAAGCCATATTCAGAATTCAAACCATTTCATTCCCCTACACTAAATGATCTAAGATCTCCACATTGCCCAGGGCACAGTACTGGATTCTTATCCTGGTTTACGCCCCTTCTTTTTGACCTAACACTGCTTCCCACTTCAGCTTCTCTCCCAATCCCACCTCTCATGTGCACTCTCGGGTCAATCCACCCAGGTATTTTCTGCTCCCCAAACATGCTGTGTACTTTGACATTACCCAGACATTGTTTGCCTGAGTCTAAGATTCTCATTCCTTTTCCACACAGAATATTTGATTGCATGCTAGAGACCTAATGTCAATGTCAATCTTTTGGGCAAACTTAACTACAACCTACCCCTACTGAGCCCTTATATTTGGCACAAACCTCACTGAACATCCTAAAGTCACTTGGTTGTAAGTGCTTATTTACAGGTAAAATTTTCCTCTTGACTCTAAATTTTCTTTAAGACTTGGCCCAGGGAAGAGATGTGAAAGTGCACTGGAATACAGAAAGTGGAGGTGCCCAGGGGAGCTGGTGTATATTCAGGAGCAGAAGTCATTTGGTTGCATTAGGCTGGAGGCGACAGCTGGATCCCTCACAGGTCACCCAGGAATCCCAAGAAGAGTAACGGAGACTGAGCGTAGCACGAGGAAAGAGTATTCATCGCTCCTTTCTTGAGGAAGGTGAACCTGAAATTTAGGGGGCACTTGGAGATATGAGAGAATAGAAGCTTCAAATGGAGTGCATAGAAGTTGCAAAATTGGGAGGTAAATAACTTCACAGATCATTTATGGTAAGCCAGGCACAGTACTAAAGAAGCTTTATATTTATTAACTTCATTTTATTTTCACTAAGATCCTATTAAGCAGATTTTATTTTACTATCAAAAGGCCTAGAGGCCCAGACAGGTTCTTGAAACTTGCACAGAGTCAGAGGCTGGTACCTGTGTGAAAGCAGGGACCACCATGCAGTCCAACACTAATCCAGAGGAAATGTGGAGGAGCATGGGAAGACATGGACAAAGAGAAGAGCAGCCTGACCAGGGTAAGAAGGGCATTTGGGGAGCGGTTAATGTTTGGGCTGGATGCTCAGGGGGTCTGGCTGTACACAGTTTTTAGTACTAGGTGTTGAAGTTCAGGCTTGATGTTCAGACCTTAGGGGATTCAAAGGTATAGGGACCTCATTAGGAAGTCATTGGATTTGTCCTCCTGGGAATCAGAGCCCCTAAAATCAGAGTTTCAAAGGAGAGCCCCTTAGCCTTCTGCCCCTCACTCAGAGCCCAACAGCAGGTAAAGAGCAGCAGGAACAGAGGCAGAGGGCCCTTCTGCCGGCCCTGTTTCTCTCTTCGGTCTGCAAATCCACACATTTGTGTGTCCCTTCATGCCTGTGCTTCTTGCTCTGTCCTTCGATTCTCTGTTCACATCTTCTTCCCTGTTTCTCTCTCGGACTTGCTTTTTTTTTTTTTTTTTTGCTTATTGATCTAATTGCCTTCATTTCACTCTCTGTCTTTATCTGGCTTAGTACACATATTTCCCTCCAAGGCCTCTGGCCTTTGGTTGGTTGCTAGTAGAGACACAAAAAGGGGGCAGGACTGTTGTTGGAGAGGCTGAGGCAGCTGGGCTCTCCCACACCCCCTTTCTAATCAGGGGAACCCTTGGAAGTGGGCAAGACAAGGGGTGGCAGATGGAAGGTGGGAAAGTTTGATAGAGCCTAGAGTATTAGGATATGCGAGAGGAGATCTCAGGGGAGGCAGAGATTTGGGGGACTACCCAGAAATTGCTCTAAGGATTTGTTACCGGGGAGCAGGGACCCAGTGTAGATTCATCCCACCAAGACCCCTGCAGTCCAGTGATGCTCCCTGCTAGCCACCAGCGGTGGATGAGCTGAGCGAGCTTTTGGAGCCTGCTCACCCATCCTTTGCTTTCACTTCCTCTGCCTCTTCCCCTAAGCACTCCTGCTCTTTCCCCCAGGTGTTCCACACAATGTTATGGATACTTAAGTAGAGATTACAGCCCAAAATGCTGCCTTAACTGTTCCTAGCAAATGCTTTCAGACTGAGTGAGTGGGCAGGACTGGAATTTCCTAGTGAGAGGTTGCTGCAATGTCCCAGGCATGAAGCCTCGGGAACAAGTAAAGGTAGATAATAAAGAGGACAGAGAAGATTTTTAAAAAGTTCTTGGCTTTTCCAGGTGGAATGGACCTCAGCAGCCCTCCTGCTTTACCTCTCCCTAAGTCCAGGTCGATCCCAATGCATCCCTGACATACATAGTCAGCTAGATTCATTCAGCCTGGAACTCGTAGTATTGGGAGCACATTGCTTCTCAGGAGAGTCCTTTCTGTCTGTGAACAGCTCCAAGCATCAGGACATTTTCTCTAGTCGTTCTGGAGCTTGCCACCCTGGTCAAATGTACACTTCTAAATTTGGGTCTCTGTGGATCAATTTTTACTCATCTTCTTTACCACAGCTCTTTGGATACTTCTGTAGACAGATCTCAGCATCCTCTCTAGCTTAAATTTCTGCAGAGAAAAATGTCACCAGTAGCTTAGATTTATTTTTTAAATTTACTTATTTTTAGAGAGAAGGGAAGGGAGGGAGAAAGAGAGGGAGAGAAACATAGATTGGTGCCTCTCATGCACCTCCTGCTGGGGACCTGGTCCACAACCCAGGCATAGGCCTTGACTGGGAATTAAACTGGTGACCTTCCAGTTCACAGTCTGGAGCTCAATCCACTGAGCCACACAAGCCAGGGAAGATTTATTTCTTTACCATGTTGCAATATATCTTCCTACATACCACAGCTCGTCTACCTCATGCCCCTCTAAGACACAGATCACAGGTGTGAAATCTATGTTGCAAATGTGTTTGCCCCACTGGAGAGGACAGATGGCAATCACCTCTCCTTGTCCTGCCAACATAGCTTCCAGGATGGAGTTTAAGACAGGCATTCCTGCTTTAATAATTTAATGCACATTGAGTCCCTACCATGTGCCAGGCACAAGGATTGACACTGGAGAAATAGTGGTGAACAAAGCAAAGTCCTCTCGAGCCTCATTTCCCATCCCTCTCTGGCTTGGCTCCTGCTTCATGACTTCACACGCGATGCTCCCTCTGGGTGGCATATCCCTGTCTGTGCTCCGCCTGTAGTTAGTGTCTACCCACGAGTCTTAGAGCAGCCTCGTTCTCGCCCCCTGCAGGTGCCTTCCATAACTCCGGAGGCTGCTGTAGTTGGTGGCCAATAAAAAGGGGGACGTATGAAGTGTTTCCTATTTATAAACAACTTTATTAGTATTTATTTAATTCCTGATTTTAATTCACATTTAATTCCTGATTTGTAGGTTAGCTAACTTTTAAAAAAGTTAACTATTTAACTATTAAACACAAAATCAAGATTCTTTTGTGTTTAATAGTTAAATATTTAGGTTTCTTCATCTCTTAGTTTGTCAGGCAGATCCTCGTCCAAGTCCCCTTGGCTGAAGTAAAAGGCAAGAAAGAGTAAGCAGACTGGAAATCGTGTTGCCTGTTCTTCGATGGTATTTGAAGACCATGCCTTTATGTGTGGGACTCTCATTGTTACGAGTTTTTTACAAATTCAGTCCGATGGTCTTTGTCTTTTAATGGGCTTGCTTAATAATTTACATTTAATGCAGTTAGTGTTGCCATTAGGTTTGAATCTATCATCTTATTACTTGGTTTCTATTTGTCCCACATGTTCTTGGTTTCTTTATTCTACTTTTCCTGCCTTTTGGGGGGTGGTGCAGGTGCATTAACTGGGAACTTTTAATTATTCCCTTTATATTCTGTGTTGTTTTGAACTTTCCTATTTCTTATTATTCCTTTGATATTTCAGAAAAGGGACTAGTAAACCCTATATTTTTAAAAGGTTAAAAAAACAAATAAAAACATGCTACATAGATTGCACATTGCTTGCAAAACTTGAGATATTTATTGTCTGACCACTTACAGAAAAGTGTGCTAACACCTGACCCAGAGACTAAAATATGCACCTTTGACTTCTTGTGGTCTCACTCATGTTAGCATTTCCCCAGCAATGCAGAACTTTTCAGTAGTTTAAGTCCATTTCCTCCTCCTACTCTTTGGGCTATTTTTGTCACTTATTCTGTCTACATGTATATTTAAAGCTCCACATAATATTGCTATTTTTGTTACTTTAAACAAATAATATTTTATCATATTTATCCCATACTTACTATTTCTGGTCTTCATCCTTTTTTTCAATTGCATACATCTTCAGGGATCCATTTTCTTCAGCTAAAGAGATTCTTTAATATTTCTTTTACTGAGTCTTTTGATTATTAATTATCTGTTTTTTGTTTCATTTTGAGAACAAAAGCTTTTATTTCTTCAGAATACATGCATTCTTTGAGTATTGTATCCTAGCGTGGTAGTTTGTTCCTGGTTTCCTTCCTTCCTCTGTCCCTCCCTCCCTCCCTCCCTTCCTTCATTTCTCCCTTCTCTCTTCTTTTCCTCTTTTCATTTCATATCTCCCTCTCTGTGTGTCTCTTCATCTCTCCCTCTCTCTGATGTGTCACCTGCCTCTGGTCCATGGAAACACATGACTTTGACTCTTCATTGAGTGTGGTTTACTTACAAATAATAGTTGTCTTCTGGCTTGAGTCAGATATCCAATAACTGTGTCCTTACACTTCCAGAGTACCCATCAAGCTATCAAGCTATCCAAGTGGTCTCACTGAAATACCTTTACACACACACACACACACACATTTTTCAGTTTCTTTGGATGAAGATTATGAGTTGGGTCCTCTGGATGAGAGCTCTCACAAGACTTCAGTGAAGGTGCAGATCATGTGAGGCTTGACTGGGAAAGGACTGCTTCCAAGCACACCTGCTTGTTGCTGAGATTCAGTTCCTGGGAGGCTGTTGGACTGAGGGTCTCATTTCCTTCATGACTATCGTACAGAGCATCCATCAGTTCCTTCCATGGGGGCCGCCCCCTGGCGCAGCACAGCATGTGGCAGTTAGCCCCATGAGAGCGAGCAAGAGAGTAAGAGAGAGGTGGGAACAATAAAAAAGCAGTGTCTTTTGTAACCTGATATTAAAAGTGAATGCCCCTCACTTTGGGGGTATTGTGATGATGAGAAATGAAATACTGGGTCCAGCCCAAACTCTAGGGAAGGGGATAACACAAGGGCATGAATACCAGGACGCAGCTCAGGGGCATTGGTTCATGCAAAGTCTTTCCCTTGTGATTTAGACTCTTGCTAATCAAGCAGCAGTATATGGGTTAGCATCACCATCATCATCTGAGTTGTTGAGAAATGCAGTCTTGCCTCCCTCCACCTGCGGAGTCAGAATTGGCATTTGAAGAGATTCTGCAGGTGATTCCTGGGTACTCTTGTCTGCAAACAATGTTTTAGCCAGCACTGCGACACCCTATCCAGTATAAACTCAAGCCTTTTTAATTTAAATACATTAACTCTTAAATGTTAAATATATCAAAGATCGTGAGCACATGAAACATTTTATTCTTGTATTACTATTGATTAATTATTATTTGTTTGTATTACAACTGTAAACATACTTTCACCCACCCCTGTATTATGTGTTTAAGTAATATATGTAAGTCTTTCACTATTATGGAAGTGTTTTTAATTGGTTCCAATTTTCCCATATCTTAAGAAACACAATGAAAATTGTTGTATTTATTACTTCCTACACTTCTGACATCTATTCTTTAAAATGTCCTAAAACTGGAAGTATTAGGCCAAAGTACTTAAGGTTCTTGTTACATAAAGCCAGATTCTCTTGCAAAAAAGATCATTTTATACTCCCACCAGCAATGTGTGCAAGTCCATGTTTTATTGGCTTCTGGTCACCCCTGATTTTATTGTTTAAAAACTAGCCAGTTTCAAAAGTGGAAAGGGTTACCTCATTGGTGTTCTTTGCATTTCTTTGGTGCCTACTCTGGTGGGATTTCCCATACGCTTACTGATAATTTGGACTTGTTTTGTGAACTGTTCCTCTCTTTTCCCATAATTCTGAGATGTTTGTATTTTTCTTACCAATTCATGAGAGCTCTTTCTATGTTAATGATATTATTCAAATGTCTGTAAGCATCTTGAAGTTGTAGACCCCGTTTTATTATCTGCTTTTTACTTTGGCTCCATTATTTATACAACACTCTGGCTCCTGGACAGTGGGTAGAATAGTGTCTTGGAGGACATTGTGCACCTGTAGCCGTGGGCTCTCATGGAGGGCACAGGCCTTCACGTTCAATAGTTCTGGCCGGCACAGCTTGTTATTTTTGTGCAAGGAGTTTCACAGGCATGTGCATCAGCAAGGGGCCGGGAAAGAAGAACCTGAGAGGGCTGCATGTTAGCTTATGGGAAATGTCCCAGGACATCACTGGGATTGCTTTGTTGGATGCCGGAGTTGCTGCAAAAACAGCAAGCAAAGGCAAAAGCCAGTAAAGCCAGTGACATGACCCTGCAGGTTGGAAAGGCCTGGAAGAACACATTTTACACTTGTAAATGTTCTATGAGGAATAAGCACAATTTCATGACAGGTCCCTCCAAGCTAAATTTTGCCTCTCGGGGTAACGACATGCCCACTCCCCTCTCTAATTTTCCTCACTCTTTCGTGGACAGAGTCCCTTTTCCTTGAGATCACCCAAGATAGCCTGTAGTTTTCCAAAATGGATTTATTAGAAATAAAAGGAAAAGAGAAATAAAAAATGCAAATGAACAGAAACAAATGGTACTAAAATAGTATTTTTTATCTTTCTAAGATAATTTTAGTTGACCTCAGATGCTCTAACTGGCACAGTTTGGAGATGGGTAGATATAGGCTCATTTCCTCCTTCTCAAGTCTCTTTCTCATGCTAAGTGTCTCTGCTTTTCAGTCTTTGAATATTTACTTCTTCCTCCCTCCCCCTTTTTAAATTGACTGTAGGACTCTAGTCACTTGCATGGATCAGGAAAATTATAGCTGATTATTGGCTGATAGTTCATCTTTGAGTAATAAATTTTAAAAATGAAAATGAACATTTGTTGAAAGATTACTACCTGCCAGGTTCTGTACTAAGCACTTTTTATTTATTATCTCATTTAATCATTACAATTTCCCTGTAAAAAAAGAGGTACAAACTTTAGAGTAATTAAATGACTTGCAAAAATGCACATATCTAGTCATTGGCCAAAGCAGTTGTCTCATCCTGGTCTGTGTGGCACTCAAGTCCAGGCTCTCGACCATTGTGCCCCATCTACTCCGTCACCTCCGCCTCACACTGCATCACCAGAGATACCACCAGTGTCTGAGCACCCTGTACCCTCCCACTGGTCCGGGGTGACGTTAGCCTGATGGCGCCCAGCTCTTCCAGGTCTCAGGGAAGGGTGCTCATGGTGAGTGTGTGTCCTGCTTTGCTCGCAGGCCTTCAGCTTAAAGGGGCCCTGCCTCACCCCATGAACTTGAGGAAAGCCTTTTTCATGTTCTTGTTCCTCAAATGACAGGGCTGAGAAAGGCTGTGGCAATGTTATAGAAAAGGGCCATTTTCTTGCCACTGTTTGACAAGGAATCAGAGGCAGGGCTCATGTACATAATGAGGCAGGGGATGGATGGTGAACAGGGTGACCACAGTGATGCGAGAGGCACAGGTAGAGAAGGCCTTGATCTGCCCCTGAGCTGAGCGGATCTTCATGATGGCGGCCAAGATGTTGGCATAGACAATGACAAATAGGGAGAGTGGGACCACAAGGACATTGAAGCCCATGATGAAGTCCACCCCGTCAATGAGTAATGTGTCTGCATAGGCCAGCTTCAGGATGGCAAGAAACTCACAAAAGTAGAGGTCAGTTTTGTTAGGGCCACTGTAGGGCAGATGTATGGCAAAGAAGTTATAACAGACCACCCACCACACCATAGGCTGCAGAGATGCCCACCATGAGGAGACACACTCAGTGACTCATTATGACCTTGTACCTGAGAGGGTGACAGATGGCCATGTACCTGTCCACGGACATGATGAGAAAAAGCCAGGACTCAGTGGTCCCAAAGTAGAGGAAGATATGCACCTGGCCACACAGCTAGCAAAAGAGATGGCCCTCTTCTTGCTGAGAATATGCATGAGCATCTGGGGCACTGTAGTGGTCACGTAGCACACATTCAGCAGGGAGAGAGCGCTGCTGACAAAGCAGGTGGGAGCACGGAGGCCCGAGTCTCGGTGGATGAGGAGGAGGAGGAGGCTGTTGCTCACAAGCATCAACAGGTAGAAGACTAGAAAGAAGGTGAAGAACAGAGGATTGATTCTGGGGTCATGGGCAGAGCCCAACAGAATGAATTCTGTCACAGCGGACTGCTGACTTCCTGCATCATGATCTGCCTGTTTAGAGAGTTCACTAGTGTGTGTGAGAAGCCAGGTAGGAGAGCAAACAGTAATCCAGATTAGAATGACTCACTCACTCCAGGGTGGGACCAGGGCAGCTCCCAGAGGGGAAGTGTGGCCACAGAGACAAAAGAGAGGGAAAAAAGAGAGAGAAAAGAGAAGTAAACTTTTATTCTAGATTCCAGAGGCCAGTAAGTCCCTGGGGCTGGCAAACCAAGGCCATGGTAGCCTGAGGGCGCTTGTTCAGCTGAGGGCCCTGAATTTGGAGTCAAGTCCACCTGAGCTCCAGGAGCAGCACTGCCCCTCTCGCTGTGTGACCTGCACAAATTGCTTCACTTCTCTGAAGTTCAGTGCTTCGTCTGCACACGGGACTCTTCAGGGGCAGCCTCGGCCTGAGCCAGCACAGGTGGGAACATAAAATGCAGACACTTTTTTGCCCCCTAGACTTCTTTTGGGCCCCACAAGGGCCCGAAGCATATTGGAGCTGGTGAGAGGAGGGAGCTGGACCTGGAAGAGAAGGGCCCCAGCCTGCTCCGAGGGCGCCGGCTGCTCCCCGCTGGCTCTGGCCCCATGATGGGCACCCAGGCTCCCTCACAAGGGGCCCTGCTAAGATGGATACAAGCCCAGAATGAGGTTGCTCACGACTCCAGTTTACATCCCTGCCATCCAGCTAGGGCAGAAAAGTCAGTTATTAATAAGAAAAGATCGGAATTCCTACCATGCATAGAAGGCCTTCACTTTCCTGGCCACCCCCTTTGCGTCCTGTAAGGGCTCTCATGCTCACTGCAGCACTGGCTTGCTGCATGACCTTGGGAAAGTCACCCACCCTCCTTGGCCACTGTGATCTCACCCGTAAGAGGAGGGTGGTGAATGACCTGCAACTGCTCCTGCAGGATAGGCATCCACCCCCTGTTTGTTTACACCCAGATTTGGAGGCGAGGGGGCCAGGAGTTGGGCTGTGGAAACAGATCAAAGGGCCCCACAGTCCCACCCTTCTCCAGGTGCCTGGGGGACACTGTGATTAAAGGTCCTCCCAGGAGGGCCTCCAAGGCTGAAATGGGGGTGGAGGGCGTGCCACCCTCCAGGCTGCCCTGAGAACAGAACTGGAAGTGCTGGACTGCACGGGTTTTGGAAAAAGAACTTGGAGTCTTAAAATTTGGGAGTTACACATTATCAGGTTTTTAAAATCCTTGAACCTTCCTGTCAAAGACCTCAGAACCATTTTGCTCACCCCCGCCTCACCCAGACACACGTGGCTCCCTGTGATTCCTCAGAATAGTTGAAGCCTCCTTGAATCTTACTTTGATAACCACTAGTACAAGCCTCTCATTTTATCAAAGCCCAGAGAGGGGAGGCAACTAGCCTAAGGTCACACAGCAAGAGTGTCTGAAGTAAGGTGAACTCCCAAGTGACTTGACCCCCTAGTCCAGGCTCTCGCACTACCTAGCACTGCTCTCAGAGATGAGCTATGAGCCAGAAGATGGGACTTAGGGACAGAGAGAACCTTGTGCGGCACACTGCACCCTCTCCCCAGCTCCCGAGGTGGAGACCCTTAAACAAGGACTCGCTGTGAGAGGCTGCCATGTCTTCATCTGCAGCGTATGCCCCCAGGCTGAGGTGGGGGAAGCAGGGAAGACGTGAATGGCAGGTCTTTGGCCCCAGGACTCCTTGGACTCTGATGAGTCTGTGCTTTGTCCAGAGAGGAGCCTGGGGACTGGCGGCCACTCTCACTTTCTTTGGCCATCTTGCTGAGTGTCTTGGGTCAGTTGCTTGGCCTCTCTGAGCCTTAGGTTTCGACTCTGTCACAACCAGGTTTGGTGATGACCTGTTACCAATGAGAAGACAGAAATGGATCGTATGAACCCAAGGTCCTAGTAGGGGTGAACCTCTCATCCCGAAGCTGGCCAGGCTTGGGACTGCGGGTGTCAGCGTTGGTCCCCTGCCGGCATGTAAGGTAAATCGGAGAAAAATCACCTGCTTTGTCACTTGGATCCTTGTATTTATCTTCTCCTCTCATTTCTACTGTCCTTCAGGCTAGGAGATGAAAGACTCAGGACAGTCTTGAATTTTTGCTTTTACCATTTACTGCCATGACTCTGAGCAGGAAATGGTTTCTTTTTTGTGAGAAAGCAGGCGGAGGGGCAGGGAGGCTGCTTGGAATAACATCTGATTGTCGGGTTCTGAAGATCGGGCCTTCTCCTCCCCATTTCTCCTGCCCTTTCCTCTCTCTTCCTCGGACACCCCCCCCTCCCCCAGCAGTACCTGCACAGACCTGCAGCGGCTAGGAGTGACCCGGAAAAACAGGGGAAATGAGAAAGGAGCAAAAGCAGGAAGAATGAGGAAAAAGACGGGAGGCCCAATAAAGGAAAGAGACACAGACACAAGCCACAGGAGGCAGAGAGAGGCAGAATCTGTGGGCACAGACAAGAAAGGAGGGAAAGACAGAGGCTGGGAGCTCAACAGACATGGACAGGAGAGGCAGGGGACTCAGATGGAGGCAGGAGGTGGAATGTTCATTCTTCTCCTCGTGGAAGAATAGGGAGAGGCGTGGAGCCATGGGGAGTGAGCCAGGGCTGTGGGGAGAGACACAGGAGGTCTGAGAAGGGCGACTGGACCCAGAGAGCAGACAGAGAAAGACAGAGGCCATCAGACGGGGAGTGTGTGTGTGCTGGTGGGAGGCTAGGAGGCGAGTCCAGGTCCCTGGGCCAGCAAAGAGCTGGAAGAGAGGCCAAGAACAAGAAGGTGGGCGATGGTGCACAAGGGAGGGTAGGCAGAGAGCTCTGGTGGAGGCTGAGGGAGTGGGAAGGTGAGGAGGGGTGGGCAGGGAACCAGGTTCAAGGAGAGCCCCAGAGAAACACAGCAAGAGGGGAGGCCTTGTGGATAGAGCAATGGCAACGGGTTGAAGAGAGAGAAGCAGGGATGGTTAGACAGGAATCCGCCACAGGCAAATCCAGAGGCAAAACGAGCAATGAAGAGAAGGAAAGTGGGAGAGAGGCAAAGAGTGAGCTGAGACCCACTCAGAGGAGGCAGAGGTGGAAAGAGCAGGGGAGACATGGGGCGAAAACTTCAGAGGCAGAGGCACAGAAGCAGAAAGAGACAAATGGAGATGAGTGGAAAGCAAGACAAAGCAGAGGCAGAGACAGGTAACAGACCCAGGGAAGGGAAAGGATGGACGGGCTCAGAGAAAGGGAGGCAGAGGCAGGCCGGCCTGTACACACTCCCGTAAAGAGACGGAGGCAGAGAGAGGTGGGGGAGGGAGGGGGGGGAGAGACATGCAGGAGACCGGTAGTGGGAACTGGGAAGCCAGCAGAGTTCCTTTCCAGAGCTCCTGCAGGACCCAACATGGAAGGCAGCCAGTAGCCTTGCTTTCTCCCCAGAACTGGGGCTGTTGGTGTCCTGAGCTTTAACTCTGCAGGAAAGGGGGTTGGGCAGGCTCCCTCCGACTCAGGGGCCACTCCCAGGGCCCTAGCCAGGACAGCTCCTGAAGTCACCTCTGGCCCAGGGAGGAAACACCAGGCCCCACTGTGGCACCTCCCTCCCCAAGGACACTCAGGCCATGCCCTTGTGAAGGCCCAGGCTGGGCTGGGGTAGAAGACATAGCTGGGGGTAGATGCCAGTCTTGCACAGGGGGGCTCACTGGGGCTACCACTGGGCCCTGAGGGCAGGTTTTTTCTCATCTGCTCTTCCTTCTCCAGGAAAAAAAATGAAACACCCCAGGAGGTGTAGGGTGTCGAAGGCCATGAAACTGTCCTCTCCCCTTGCCAGGCAGCAGGCCCAGGGCTCGTTCGATAGTTAGAAATTCTGGGCAAAAGATTTATGGTCCTCAAGCTTTCATAGTCTACAGGCACGTTGGGGACCTGAAAGAAAAGATGTAGGCTCAAAAATGGAGATTCCACAAATTAAAAACTAGTAAATGTTTTAATGACTAGTAATATAACATTTTATCAGTTAGTCAATGGCAACTCATAAAATTCATATATAAAGTATATAATTATACAATCTCCTATAGAGTCATACAATGATAGAATAATTATATTGAATATGGGGACATTTTAACATGTATCTTATAAAGCATAATGTCCATGGCGGCCTTTAACTGCCCAGTGGCATCTCAGGGGTCAGCCCTTGAGGGTGTGCTCTGTCTGGCATTTCAGATCACTTGGTGAGAAGCTTTTCTCAAGCAGGAGAGAAGGGTCAGGCTCCTGCTGTGTCACTTCACTCCCAAGGACTGTAGCACTGAGGACTTGAGGGTTAACAGGAAGAACTTGCATTCTGCTACTCGGAGACAGTGAGGCGAGACAGGGAGGTGGCAGCAGAAACTCTGGAGTCCCCTCTTTTGATGTTCCTGGCCAAAGGGTAGGGAGGAGTTCAGCCCCACCTGGAGGGCAGAAGAAACTTCAGGCTCCATCCTTTGTGAGAATGTGGTATAGCCAGCCCAGGGGGACTGGAGTTACACTTGGAACTTGGCCCAGTGTGTTCCTGCAGGACCCAGGCTGGGGCATGGCCAAGAAGTAGAGAGCCACAGTGGGGAGAGACCTCTGAGAGGTGAGCCCAAAGAGCCTGGCTTCTGAGACAGGAGGGCTCTTTAGCCCGCGCCACCCTGGCTTATACTAGCCTCCTCCTGGGTACAGAAGGATGGGCAGGAAGTCAGGGACAGAGCTCTGGAGCCTCACTGTACCCCACACTCCCCGGATAAAGTTCCCCAACTCTCCTTTTACTGGCCCCTCCTGTGACCACAGTGAGGGCTTGACGCTTTCTCCCTGATGACCAGTCTCTCTCTGGGTCCCTGTCCTCCGCTCCTGATCCTGATCCTGAAGCATGCCTCTTTCTCCACTTGGTGGGAGCTCAGGACTTGGCGGGGTCCAGTGCAGCTAAATCTGATGGAGGTCCCCTCTGAGACCCTCAGAGCTGGAGGCCTTTGCCTGCCCCACCGGAAACATCCTACCTGGAGGGTCTCCTCACAGCTCTGGAGGGCTGTTCCTTTCCCAGCATTCCCTTGGCCCAGCCTAGAACCCATCCTCCCTGGCTGCCCAGCCTAAGAACTCAGGGACTCCTGGTCTGAGATCCACCTCCCTTCTCAGGTACCAGGGCCTGAGTTCATCAGCCGGGCTCTGTGGGCAACAAGGGTTCACACAGGTGGTAGAATCGTCCTCCTAACCTGCAGCTCTGACCTCGTTCCTCCGCTGCTCCAGAACCTTCATTGGTTCCTGTCTGCGCAGTTCAGTGGCAGCTTTTCTGTTCTGCCATCAAAGCTCCCTCAGCTGACTCTGCCCGTGTCTGCGGCCTCCTCTCCTGTCTCGCCCTGCACTCTCCTGCAGCCCGAACCACCTGTATATCCCCAGACAGCCCTGACTTTGCATGGCCAGGGTGCCCTGCCACAGCCCCCTGTCTGGAAGACTTCCTGCTCTCCCATCCTGAGCAGCTCCTCCCTGGCACACCCATGCCTCCCCCTTCATGAGAGCCCTCTGGGATTGCTCCTCTGTTCCTCTCTGCCTGTGCCATGGTTTCTCTAGCCTACTGTTTGGTTCTACAAATGCTCAAAGGTGCCAACGTCACTAATCACTACAGACAAAAGGATGAACAAAACTTGGTGTGCCCCTAACCCCTGGCCCTGCCTATGCTGGCGGAGGACTGGGAGGGATGGAGATGGATGTGGTTGTCGCTAGTGCATGGGGCAGGGTGCACATGCAACTATGTAGCAACTTGGAGGAGGGTCCCCCTGACTCGTTTTTTCTTCTGAGGGATGTGGGAGAGAGTTCGCAGAGGAGGCAATATTTGAGCTCCTAAAAGATGAATAGTTGTTTGAGATGGAGAAAGTGGAGAAGGGTTTCCAAGATAATATACAAAAAATTTAGAATATTTTTCCGTTTATCGCACTCCTGATATCAATGTTACCATTTTTAATATTTTAGCACATCATTCAACCCCATGAGACGTTACCCGTATTCGTTTGCAGAGACAGTGCTCATTTGCACTTGCCAAGGTCCATATGGCTTTCCTTGCCTTTCAGACCTTTCGTCTGTATTTACTTTCCTTCCTCCAAAGTCCTCACTTCAGAGGGACTGTCTTGGCTGGAGTCCTGATGGTGACAAGTTTTCAAAATTTTGTTATTCTGTAAATGTCTTAATTTATATTCAGTCTTTATTGATATTTTGCTGTGTATAGAATTACACTTAGGACCGCCTCCCTGGGGCCTAGTCCGCAGGACACCTCCTCTGAGTCCACCTGCTTCTGGAAGGAAGAGCCAGACTTCTCAGAGGTCAGTCTGTTCGACAAGTGGGACCCCAGGACCTTCTGTATGTTTAGCAAAGACAACTTGCAGTGACCTCCCCAAAGGATGGCAACACCAGACAACTGTGGTTTGATTCCCAGTCAGGGCACATGCCTGGGTTGCAGGCCAGTTCCCAGCAGGGGATGCATGAGAGGCAACCATACATTGACGTTTCTCTCCCTCTCTCCTTCCCTTCCCCTCTAAAGATAAATAAATAAAATCTTTTAAAAAATCTTATTTTGGCAAAAAAAATTTACATGAGTTAGCTGTTTTCTTTTAGCACATTTCCATTGTTGCTTTTCAGAAGAATGCTGAGAGGCATTAGCTCTTTAAAGATCTGTCCTTTGGTCCCTCCTCTGTTACATTTAGTATAGTCTCTAACTATGCTGCTGTGAAGATTCTCTGCGGGGCATCCATCTGTGGATTTCTTTTTTATTCATCCTGTTGTGTTTTGTGATTAGGAATAATCTTTGAAGATTATTTAAGATCAAAAGGGTGGGTATTGTCCAAAAAACATCGTCTAAGACTTGCAAAGAGGCAAAAGAGATTTCTTGGTGCCCTCTTGGTATTGTCTAGCAGATGCTCCGAGGATTATCCGACTTTGTAGGGGTGTACTCCTTTAAATGACCTTTCATGGACTTGGATGCTTTACGGCTCTGCAGGCGTAGCTGTGAAGGGGTAGAAAACTGAGAGCATTGCAAACGATTCCTGTCCACAGCAATGCACATGATTCATATTCATAATAATGTGAATGTTCAGTAGAAAACATAAGTTTCTGTAAGTCAAATTCTTCCCTGAAGCAATCCTAACATCTTACTGGTTCCTTCATGAATCGATGAGCTCAGTGAAATTTCTGACATATGTTCACTTAGGAAAAATTGTAAAGAAAAAAATTCATAAATTCATTAAGAATTCCATTTATTAAGTTGTTATCCTAGTCTGTTCATCAAAAGAAAGTGGAAAGAATATTCTTCAGCAGTAGAACCAAATCAACATAGATACTTGTCAAAACTTATTGTTGAGTTATTGAATCAAGTTACAGAGGATACATACTAAATAATTCAATTTTGAAAATTATGAAAACAAATAATAAATTATTTAAGAATTATATTATATCTTCAAAAATATTAAGTAAAGCAATGAAAAGTTTTAAAAACTAAAATATAGACACTAAAATGTTAACAGTACTTATCTCTGGGTCTAAGGTAATGGATGATTTTCATTTTCCTCTTTTTGTTTGCCTCTGACTTTTGCAATATAGAAAACAGATAATAAACTAAAAAAAGATATAACATATTCAATGCATGTAACAGACAACAAATTAATACCCAAAATATATATATCAAACTACAGATCAAGAAAAGGCAAACAATATCTTATATTGTCGAACACATCATTTGTTACGATGATAAATGCTTTACATTATTGTCTTATTTAATTTTTTCAACAACTCTGCAGTGTATACTATTTTCTTTCCATTACCAGATGAGGAAACTGAAGCACAAAGAAATGATGTGACTTGCACATCATCACTCAGTTAGTAAAGGGTAGGTAGAGCTGGGATTAAAACACAGAAGTTCACCTAAGGATGATAAATAGTGGTGGATGGACACTTGACTTGGAGTGATGAACACACAATACAGTGTGCAGGTGATGTATTATAGACTTGTACACACACCTGCCACCTGTATAATTTTCTTAGCCACTGTCACCCCCAATAAATTCAATAACTTAAAAAAAAAGAACACAGAAGTCTGACTTCAGAACCGACTACACTCACTTCACAATACTATCAACAATCTCATGAAAAGATGTTAACTCACTAGCAAGTAGGGAATTACAAACAAAACAAGAAGCAATGTTGCCTCTTTCCATCTATACAATAGGTAAGAACATGAAGATGTTTGAGATACATGAACAACATCTAGTGTTGATAGAATGAAAGGTGTAGACGGTTATAACTACTTGGAAGAACAATTTAGAAGTATCTGGTAAATTTAAATACTTTGGTTTTATAACATGCAAAGTCCACATATACATAAATTCTGGGAAAATACTTCTATACAGAGAAATGTCCAAAGGCATTATTGCAGAGTTATTTAAATGGTGAAGAATTAGGAATAAATGAATGTTCAATAGCTGAAAAGTGACATGCGGTGTATTCAAATGCTTGTCAAAGGGAACATGCTAAGCCTATAATTATCAAGTAGGTAGATGTCAGAAACATGATGTTGGCATCATGATAGCATGAAAAATTAAACTTATACAAGAACAATTCTATATATTGTTCATCTGTGTGATTGTGTGTCACAAAAACTTAACAATACACTGAATAAACTTTCAGTTTAATCACTGATTGATTCAGGGGAGTTGAGAATATTCAAAGAACACTTCATTTTTCTCTTTTCTTTCATTTAAAACAGACTAAATATAGTAAACTATTGCTAAGTGTTCATTTAGGAAGAAAAATGGAGTCTTCGTTATATTATTTTCTATAATCTCTATGTAACTATCTCTTCTGTGGAGAGAGAGATATATGCATACATATATATATAATTATATACAGATATATATAAACACATATTTTTATTTATAAAATATGTATTTACTTTCTCAAAATCAAAGTGAAATTTAAAATATAAAACCAGGTCAAAGCCAGTTTCAGAAGTTGAGTCCAGATCAGATTAATTATTAGCTATACTGTTATACAGCTATGTCTAAAATAATCATAGCTTACATTTTAGAGTATCTAATGCAAAGGGTGATGCTAAATATTATTTGTAAGATGGCTGTCTTTCTGCATAATCTATCTGCTCTTTATGTCATTTCCGCCCCTAAATTCTTTACACTGTGGAAAAGCACATGTATATGTTAAACATTTGACTGTGATGACATTTTACTGACATGAACTTACAAAGGTGAGGAAAGAACCCAGGAAAAGCAATAAAGCAATGACCTTGAGCAAAAAGGCAGAGTATAGTCTTTACAGAAAAGTTCCTTTGTTTTCAATACTTAACTGAGTCACTGGGTGGTAACAGCTGAAAATTTTCCAACCAATGGGGAGACCTTCCATTTAGGGGTGGCCACACCCTCTCTCAGTGGCTCACAACCCCAGGAAGGCTCAAGGTGATGCAAACTGATGTATTTTCATGAAACCACATGAGGCCCATCAAGTCTGCTCATGACTCAGGACAACTGTGAAACATTCTGGGTCACTGAGCTCTCCCTCTGCCACCAAGTACCTTCAGAAAGGCCCCCTTTACATCCTTGTTCCGGAGGCTGTAGATGATGGGGTTGAGGAAGGCAGAGACAACGTTGTAGAACAGGGCTAACTTCTTGTCCCTCTCTGGGTTGTACCAGGAGCCAGGCCTCATGTACATGATCATGGCCGGCCCATAGAACATGGTGACCACAGTGACATGGGAAATACATGTAGAAAAGGACTTGAACCTCCCCTGGGATGAGTGGATCCTCAAGATGGAGGCAAAGATGCGGACATAAGAGGCCAGGATGAGGGAGAGTGGCACCAAAAGCAGGATGAAACCCAAGATGAAATCCAACTGGTCGTTGAAGGAGGTGTCTGCACAGGCCAACTTCAGGACAGCAGGGACCTCACAGAAGAAGTGGTTTATCTTGTAGGGACCACAATAAGGCAGACGCATGGTGAAGACAGTATAGATAAGAGCACCAGCTATGCTAATGGACCAACAGACTGTGACCATCTTGATACAAATGGCACGGCTCATGAGTAGGGTATAGTGGAGGGGGAAGCAAATGGCCACATACCTGTCGTAGGCCATAATGGCATAGAGGACACACTCAGCAATGCCCAGGACCAAGAAGATGAACATCTGGGCTACACAAGCTCCCCAGGAGATCATCCTCCTTGGACACACCATATTAACCAACATCTGGGGCACGGTGGTGGTGACATAGCTCATGTCCACCAAGGAGAGGATACTGAGGAAGAAGTACATGGGTGTGTGGAGGTGTGAATCCAGGTAGATCAAGGTGATGATGAGTCCATTGCCCAGAAGGGTGATGATGTAGAGCAGGAGGAAGAAAGTGAACAGGGCCATTCTGACCTGTGACTCACTGGAGAAGCCAAGGAGAAGGAACTCGGAAACAGAGCTGTGGTTCTTTTTGCCAAGGCTCTGCATGGTGATCTGCATATTAAAGACAAATAGGACTTCTTTGTTCTGTTCTTAGCTTTGTGGGAGGGAGGACACAATTGACAGAAGTTGAGTCACACACACAGCACCTTGCACTGAAAGTTGCACAAATGTGGACAAAACTTTGTTGAGTTGGATGAAAATGGAAAGAAAGCTAGGGCAGCTCTGGCACTGGGGAGTAAGTCAGGAGATCTGGTAGCACACCTGTAACAGAATATAGGCTATCTGACGGCCCACAGACCCTTCTCCGGACAACACCCTCATCCAGAGAAGGCAAGGCATCTGGTAGCCATGTTTGTAGCAGGGCACCCAGCCAACTCCTGGCTCCTGTTAAATTCTACCAAGGTTGTACACTTATCCCAAACTTGAAGACAACTCTCTGCTGTCGATTTCAAATGACACCGAAAGCCTGTGTAAGTGAGCTGTGGGTGCCTGAGATACTCTCAAGCCAGAACTGGTGAAGTGGTAACTCAACATCCCAGGGGAGCTGAAGCTGTAGAGAAGAAAAGGGGAAGCGTTGCATCAATGACAGAAGAGCAGACATGCTGGGAAGCAGAGAAGAGACCACATAGCCCTGAGCAGCGGAGAGGGTGACTGCTCCCTAACATGCTACTGCAGCTCTTCCTAAATGTCCCACAGTTGTCACTTACCCAGCTATGTGACCTTGGGCAAGTCCCTTCACCTCCATTGGCCTCAGTCTCCCCATCTGTTACATTGAGGTGGAACATCTGTGGCACAGAGCAATGGCAAGGAGCACATGTATCTCAGATACTGTATGTCAAGACACTTTGATATACATATCAAGGTGGTTAGTATGGGTGGAACAAGTCTGGAAATTGGAAGAGCAGGAGTCTGGTTCTGACCCTGCCCTGATTTTGCTGTGCAATTTTGGGTAACTCCATAGGTAACCCTCTGTGCACTTGACAGCACCATTTTGAAGTGATGCTGTTGGACATGACCACTCCAAAGGATCCATCCAGCCCCCCTATTCTTTGATAACAGGGATTATAGGCTGGACCCTTCTGATTGCACCAGTTGTCATGAGCACCATAGGGAGATGAGGTGTCCGGTGAACAGGGTTGTGTTGGTGGGAGATTTTTTTTTGGAGCTGAAGATGTGAGACCAGAGCATAGGAAAATACAGAGAGTGTAGATTCAGGTCAACACACCTGAGTCTTGCAGCCTTTTTTACCTACTCTCCAGTCACTTAGCCTCTCAGAGTCTGGTGTTTGCCATCTGTAATATCTCCTCCATAGTGGATAGTACATGAAAAATATGTGGTTTATCAAAAATCCTTAGTAAATGGTAGCAATTTGGGTAATGGGAAGATGAGTGAAAGGAAGAGTATAATGAGGGGAGAGGAGCCATCGTGGCATTTTCTGAGATTCCGGGGGACAGGGTTAAAAACATGATTCTGAGGACTGGTTGCTGCAGGATGATGGTGAAGGTCTGGAAGATGGAAAATTTGTCTGAGGCTGTATGGGCAAAAGAGGGCAGTGTGGTATTTTTGTGCTGAACTTTAGAGAACATCAATAATCACATGAAGGAGAAAAATGTTCTAGATCAGAAATGCTCGTGAAGGGAAGAGGAGAACTAGGGATGCTCGGAGTCTTAGGCATTGAGAGGAGAGACTGAAAAAATAAGTGCTGGTCAGCAGTGCAAATGGCAAACCCTGAAGCCAGGATCATAGGGCTGCTCACAGCCTCCCATCCACCAGTTCACGCCCCCCACCCTAGACTTTTTCAGTGTCCTCCCTCGCTAGTGCACCCATCAGCAGGTACCGTTTCATCTCTCATACCCTTTCCCATGCCTCCTTAGACTGGAATTGAAGGCATTTCTAACAACTTTGCAAGTCCGTGGGATTCCCCAGGACCTCTGAGATTGCTGAGCCATGATGCTAACAGCACAATCACAAAAAGATCCCAGTCTGGGCACCTGGGCTGGCCTCCTCTCTGAGCCGAAGACCTTCCAAGCTGCCCGACTCTCTCAGAATCTGCTACTTAGGCCAAGCAGATCTTCACCTCCCTTTCCTCAAGAATTTATCTGCTCAAATGCCTCCCATAATCCCTCTGCTTCTGCACATCCCACTCATCTTCAAGGCATGCAGCTCGGGGTTTCCTTCTTACCCACCAGCCTAGTCTTGTGGATTTCCTGTGTTACCTTCCCAGCCATGTGGTAAGCAGAGGCTGTCTCATTTAGATCTCTCCATAGGATCTAGTAGGGATTGGCAGACTGCTTGTGGAGCTGTGGTCCAATACCAGTTTTCTCTGCATTAGCACCAATTTCTGTTCTGCATTCCACCAGGCTAGTACGTTGCAGGACCAGGCCTAATTCCTGGGTCTCTGGCTGCATAGACCCGCCAGGCTCTTAACCACCATGCCTACTGCCTCTCTCAAAGGCACCCAGTGAAAAAACAATTAAGTCAAAACCTCATACCAGGAAAGTGCCATATTCATACATCCACTCTCCTTTCTCCATCTGCCCTTGCCTCCCTGTCCCTTCCCAGCCTCTCTAAGTCTGGTAGAGAAGGGAGCAGATGCCTCATCAGAGGCCCACCAGGGGAGGGACGGTGCTCTTGAGAAGGTCATGTGCAAGTATGGAAAGGGTGCTGGAGATCCCACTCCTGTTTAGTGAGGACAGACGCACCCTTCTCCCCTCTCCCAGTGAGTGGGCGAGACTAGGGTGGGAGTCCTTTGTCTATTCTTGGGGATGCCAGGGAAGGACTCTCCCCCATCCCTTTCCTCAGTTCCATCTACAAATGACCAGCACCCTATTTTTCTGCCTGACTCACCTCCTTTACCCCTGTGGCAGCATCAGCCTGGTTTCTGCTGGTCTTGGGCAATGCAGTGGGAAGCAGAGCACCCCTGCTCCTTAGCACGGTGGCCCTACAGGGGAGATGTGTCCCTCTCCTAAGAGTGGCCCTGGAAGGAGGGGTTTCCAGCTGGCAGACAAGGATCCTCTTCTATCAGAATGGGGTGGGGGAGTGGATTTCTAATCCCTGAAAAGCCTTGAGGATTCCCTGCCCATGCTGCTAAATGCAGCACAGGGCCTCTGGGAAGATGAAAGACACAGCCAGGAAATTAACGCTCTCAAGATATTTCATGCGTGGCCCCTGGAGCAAAAGAGCTGGGCATCCTTGTGAAGTTTCCATTTGGGGACTAAAGTTTCTTCCCACTGCGACCCAGAGGAAGGAGGAGTCCTATGTCTGAGCTGCCATGTGACATAGTGATAATACTAAGACATGCTTTGTTTCCTCTCGAAGCACTTGTGTGTGTGTCGTTTATGTCCTTAAGCATTTTATCCAAGGCCGTACACCGAGTAGGTAAAACTAAGGCCCGACCATAGATTATATAAATGCTGCCAGTACTTACCAGTGTCCTCAGAACTACCATTAATGGAAACCTATTATCCAAGGCCACACACCTCATTGTGGTATAAATGCTGCCAAACCTTTTACTACAGCAATAACTACTGCTATTGAACAATTACTCTTATCAGATGCCATGCCAGGCACTACTCATAATGTAATTAACCTCACAACAAGGTCAGTAAGGAATCTGATGAATCAGGAGGCACAAAGTGTTTCAGAGAATTAAGTGGCTTGTTCATACCACATAACAGACACGTCATGTCATCTGAACTTGAACCTAGACCTATCAGGCTGCAAATCATTCTACTGTAGCACCTCTATGGCCAAGGTGCAGTACTGGTTTACAGGGTGGGGACAGTCAGGATGGGAGTGTCTATAAGGCTGGGTGTAGGAGCCAGGTAGTCAAATGCACAGGAGGGCAGATGTGTAGTCGTCCTCAGACCCATTTGGAGACATTCTCCCCAACTAGGTACTCCCTTGAGTCCTTCTGGAATTCGAAGAGAGAAAGGCAGTAGACTGGCTCAGCCTCATTAACTGCTGCTGGGCAGAGCTCACTGGGTAAAGCCTGCCTAGTGGGTGGGAGGCACTGGCCAACTAAGAGAGACAGTTCACTCCAGTAAGGAAGAATTTAATTTCTGAAGGTGTGGTAACAAAGGTCAAGTTGAAGGCAAGGTGAAGTTTACTGGGACTCGTAAGGCCAATGGGGAATGCTTTTACCTTGGTAGAGGTCAGTGATGAGAAATCCAGGTCAAGTGATACTTATGGGTCAAAGGGTGTCTCTGTGCAGGAGCAGGCCTAGACCACTAGATGGGACCTAAGGGGAAGAACTGGATGAGTCCTGGTAACTGGGAGGTGTCTTGGAAACAGGAAGTCATCTTAAAGGACAGGTACTCAAGGCGAAGTCCAAAGAAGTCCTGTTAGTGTAGCTGGAGCAGGAAGTTGAACGAGCCAGCACCTGAGCAGGACTGGATGCTGTTCCAGGGCATGGGACTGTGACTGCTCGGGGCCCTGGAGATGTAGCGCATTCACTGGGGCAACTCAGATTTTCAGGTGTGACGAGTATCAGCCACAGTGATTGGCCCACCTGTGGGGAGAAACAGTAGGACAGCCAAGGATGGAACTGGGTAGGGAGATCTCATATCCTACTTCTCACGAAACAGTTCTGCTTTGTTCCTGTTGTAGATTAATTAACTCCTGTACTTATTTTAAATACTCCCCTTCACTCTCAAAATGTGTCTGAGTTTGGACATTATATGGTCTCCTGGATATGGGGGCTGTGAGCTGGGTAACTACCTACCCGACCGGGGCAGCCCTGCCCAGGGCACAGGAAGCGCATGTTGCATAGTCCAGTCATGGATTTTGATGTATTTTCTCTCTTGACCCTTTGTTGGTTCTCCATCTTTCCCTTCCCCAGGCTTAGGTTCTGAAACTCTCACGACACAGAGCCAGAGTTTGTGGTGCAATATAGAAAAGGAAAAAAAAGAGGCCAGACAGACTGCTGGTTGAATGCTCATTCTAACCACCTCCTCATTATATGACCTTGAGGAAATGACTTTCCCTCTCTGAGCCCAATTTTCATACTTAGAACAGAAAACAATGCTTTGAAGGTGAAGAAGGTGCATGTAAGGTGCTTAGCACACGTCCTGCTATCTATGGTGGAAGGGGCTCAGTCAATGGTAGGCCCTATACTGGCAGGAATAACTGAGCAGCGTTCAGGGTCAGTCTAGTTCTCCTCTGGGACAGGGAGGGAGAGAGAACACTGTGTAGCAGGGACTGGAGCCCCAGTGCCTGATCCATAGTGGAGGGCTCCTTCCCAGCCACACATGTCTCTGGGAACTGAGAGGGAACTGAAAAGGGGTGGCTCTCTTGACTCTGGCATCCTGGAACATCTGAAGCAGAAGTTTCATGTTCAGGAGGGGACTGCACGTCTATAAATAAATAAAGAGGGTATGGGAGTTTGTCTAAGACTGCTATGCCAACTGCTTAGTAGTTATCTCATTCAATTGTGATCTGGGTTGAAATCCCAGTTCCGTGTCTACTAGAAATTTAAGCAAGTTACTTAACCCGCCTTGGCCTCAGTTTCTTAAACTAAAATTTGGACAATAATACAAACTTTACATGTTGTTCTGAGGATTAAGTGAGGCAAAGTATTTAAGTACATGACACCATGAACATAGCATGTGCTCAAGAAATGGGAGGAGTCTTTGCCTTGATCATCATCATCACCACCCTCTAAGGTCACAGAGATGGGAAGTGGTCCAGGTGGGGCTGGAGCCCAGACCGTGTTTCTCTGAAGCCTGTTTTCATCCCAGCAGGCTTCTCTGCCTCTCAGCTCGGTTTATGTTCACCTACCAGTTGCACGTGCTGTATTAACCTTTCATGTACATAGTTGTATTCAATTTTTAAAGTTTCTTTGAGAATTTTTGCATTTGCATTCATGAGGGACATGGGTCTGCAGTTTCCTTTGCTTGTAATATCTTCAGTTTTCACGCCAGAGGGGCGCTGGCCTCCCAGAATGAGCTGAGAGCTACTCCCTCTGACTAAATTTTTTAGGAGAGTTAGTACAGACTTGCAAACAGTTCTTCCTCACAGGATTGCTAGAATTCACCAGTGAATCCATCTAGACCTGGAGTTTTCTTTTTAAAAACATTTTATTGTTATTCTATTACAGTTATTCAAGTTTTTCCCCTTTTGCTCTCCTCTACCGAGCCTACTCCCTCCACCTAGATTTTTTTCTTTTAGGCACCAAAATTCTTATTTTGTTACCTTCCTGCTCAAACATTATAAGCATTATACAAATAAATATTATAAACTAAAGTAATCTCTTTTTGATCCAGGGTTGTGATAGGAACCATTACAAAGTGGTGGCAGATCTGTGCCTGCTTTTAAGATTCTTTGGCCCCTCTCAGCCTCTGGCTGTCACTTCTCTTGTCCTTTCTTGTCTATCCCATAACAGTATATTTTATAACCCCTGTAAAATAGGGACTGAAAGTACCAACCTCATTGTTCGGAGGTTTAAGAGAACGCCCAGCACTAAGCCAGACTCTCAGGAGCATTCAAACTCCAACAGTTCCTCCCTGCCCACTGGTATAGCTCCTTCTCATTTGTCATGGGCTGAGGAGCCAGTGAACCTATAAACCCAGAACGTGGGTACAATATCCATAGGCCAGGTGAGAGGCAATAAAGTGCTCAGGTGTTGTGGCCACCACTTCCAACTCCCAGCCTAAGGAAAGACTGAGTGAGCAGTTCCAAAACCCCTGAGCTCTTGATTCCCATGTATATCACGGTGACCAGGGCTTGAGGAGGGACTTCTCAATTCCCCCTGCCACACATGGAACAGTATGAGGGATGTAGCAGAGGCCGAAGACTGAGTGACCAGCCACAGGGAGTCAGTGGAGGGTCATTAACAAACCATTCTCAAAGTTGGCACCATTTGCTCTTGGGGAGGAGAGGTGGGACCTGGGCAAGGACAGCAGCTAGGAGGCAGAAATGGCAGGCCTGGTCCTCAGTATAAGTAGTGATCTGGCTTGAAGGGGCCATCACAGGGCATGCCCAGGTACTGGCTTGCTTCTCAGTCAACTTGGTCAGCCTCACATGCAGCTTGTTCAGATGAGCTTCAGCTACCGCTTCATCCAGGTTCTTGGGTAGGAAGTGGACCCCAGCAGGGTACTTATCTGAATGGGTCCACAGTTCAATATGGGCCAGGACCTGGTTGGTGAAGGAGTTGATCATCACAAAGCTGAGATGCCCCATCTCACAGCCCAGGTTGACCAGTTGGCCCTCCGCCAGCAGGATGATGTGGTGCCCATTTTTCAGCCAGTAGCAATCGACCTGGGGCTTGATGCTCACTTTCTACACAGCACTCTCATTCAGCCATTTCACATCAATTTCCACATCAGAATGTCCAGTGTTACATACGATGGCATCATTCTTCATCTGCTCAAAGTGTCTGCTGAGGATGTTGTCAATGCAGCCTGTGGCAGTGACAAAGATGTTGCCCTCTCAACAGGCCTGGTCCATGGTTGTCACCTCATAGCTCTCCATGGTGGCCTGCAGTGCATTGATGGGGTCAGTCCTAGTAATGATGACTCAGGCCCCACAACCCTTGCCCATGTGGCCATATCCTGCTACCACTGCCACCTTGTCCACAATCATCATGTCTGTAGCCCACTTGATGCCATCCATGAGGGACTCCCAGCAGCCATACAGATTGTCAAATATGCTCTTTGTGATGGAGTCAGTGACATTGATGACAGGAGCCTTCAGGATCCCATTAGCCATCATCTTGTGTAAGTTGTGGAGCCCCATTGTGGTTTCCTCAGAGATATACCTCAGATGCCAGACAAGAACTGTGGGTACTTGGTGTGAAGGAGGTTGATGAGATCACTGCTGTCATCTGGAATCACGTTAAGGGGCCCACCCTTGAAGTACAAAGTCTGCTCAATGCACCACAGGTACTCTTCATCTGTTTCACCCTTCTAGGCATACACTGAAATGCCGGCCTTGGCAATGGCAGCTGCTGCCTGGTCCTGGATGGAGAAGATGTTGCAGCTGGACCACTGCACCTCAGCACCCAGGGCAATGAGGGTCTCAATGAGGACAGCTGTCTCAAAGGTCATGTGCAGGCAGCCAGCGATTTGGAAGCCGAGTATAACTCCTGCATGCGCGTCAGGCCTGGCTTCTCATTCTCAGTAATGTCCAGGGCCTTGCGTCCCCAAAAGGCCAGGGTGATGTCAGTGACTTTGTAGGGCAGTTTGTCCGACATGCTAATGGCAACTCGGCACAGAGTGATAGACACAGGTGAAGGGGGTCGGACCTCCAACTGGGTGTTGGAACAGGGCAGGCTGCAACGGTGAGAGATGCCTAGATTTTTAAAAAGAATTAGTCCAGACTTGCAAGCAGTTCTTCCTAACGGGATTGCTAGAATTCACAAGTGAATTCATCTACATCTGGAATTTTCTTTTTAAAAATATTTTATTGTTATTCTATTACAGTTGTTCTAATTTTTCCCCCTTTGCTCTCCTCTACCCAGCCTACCCGCTGGGGTTTTCTTTGTGAAGAGGTTCTAATTTCACATTCAGTTTGAAAAATAAATACATGGCTAGTCAAATAACCTCTTTCTTTTCAAGTGACGTCTTTAAATGAATTTGAATGTTTTGTCTAAGTTATCCGATTTTTTGAAATAAAGTTATTTATAAAATTCCCCTGTTATCCTTCTAATAGCCCCTCCTCCCCATCCTCTGTGGTGTCCTCGCACACACGCACCACCGATCGGTGCTCAGTGTGGACTGGAGCCGACCTTCTCCGACCTCCAGGGCTTTCTCTCTGTGCAGTGCTTCCCTCCAGTGCTCTGCTCGGTGCACCCCAGCCACCTTGGCCTCTGTCAGCATGGGCTGCTGAAGTAGAATGCCACAGACTGGGCGGTTTAAATAACAAACATTTATTTCACACAGTCTTGGAGGCTGGAAGTCTGAGATCAGCATAAAAAGCTTATCATAGAATATCAAGGTTTTGAAAAGACAGAATACTGAATCCATTAGGATTTTCCAGTCTAAAACAGAAAACCCAACTAACAGTGGTTTAGATGTGCAGGCATTAATGTTTTTCACATAACAAGCAGTCTTGAGACAAGCAGCTACTTGGGTTAGCTCCCAGCTGGCTTATGTGGGTGAGAAGCACCCTGTGCTTCTTGTGCTGTTCTCCTCACGGTCTCAAGATGGCTTGCTCAGTTCCAGACATGACATCTGTATTCATGGTAAGAGAAAGGGGACTTGGGAGAAGAGGTTGTGTCACAGTGACTCTTTCCCTTTGTTAAGAAGATAAATATTTTCACAAAAACTCTCAGCGGTTTCATTTTTGTCTCATGGAACAGGACCAGGTTCCACAACTGGCTCAGCTGGAAGGGATTCTGGGTAAGAGAGACATCAGAGTGTCACTTGGACAGTTCAGTACCCACAGCCCCCAAACAAACGTGGTTGGTAGAAACATGGTCTTATCCACAAAGAAGGGGGAAATGAATAGTCACCCAACTAGTATGAGTCACACTAAAATTGTATGTAAAGTATAACATCAGTGAGGTGAGGGAAGGTGTCACTTTCATTTAGATACAGAAAAAAAATTAGAGAGAAAGGCAAGGAAATTTTCTTTGTTGCACGGAAGGAACTACAGGGTAATTATATTCTTTTTTTCTTTTTTCCTATCTTTACAAATTTTCTTTCATGAACATGGATTACTTCACTTAGAAAACATGGCAGGCTCTAGCGGGAATTGCCCTGTGTATCAAAAAAACCCCACAGAGGAACGGCCTCCAGACCGAGAGTCGGGGTGGTCTGTTTCTCCCAGACTCTACCACCCTGAAGCTGAGGTAGAGGCCTCACGAGCAACTTGACTCCCAAAAAGGCTGGAGCCCAACTTGAGGGGGTCAGAAAAGTTGAGCGGGGCCCATCCCCAGGCTAGAGACTTGGGTGGTCCTAGCTTGTCACCACCCCCACTGCAAAGGGAGTGTGTTGGAGGAACTTTACAGCCAGACAGACCTAGGCTGGGATGGCAGCTGCCTCAAGCAGCTGTGTGACCTTGGACAAGTCTTTTTACCTCTGAACATCAGTGTCCTCCCCTATGAAGTGGAAGTAATGCGTTTCTTTCACAGAGTAGTTGGAGAATTAAATGACTTGGTGCCTGTGCTGGGCACACAGAAGGTGCACAACAAATGTTAGTCCCTTTCCCCCTTTCCTTCCTCATTCCCAGAAGGATGCGTATCTAGCCAAGGCCCCAGAAGAGCCCACTGCCCTCAAAAGTTGTGCTCTCAGATCTAAGTGTGTGAGCCACCACCTCCCCCTCCACAGGGCTCTATTCTCCCCACCTGAGAGGTTACCCACCTCTGTCCTGGCCTGGCCTGTGCCGGATTGTGTCCTGGGTTCGGCACCAGTCAGAAGCATGGGAAGTCCGCATCTGGGGCTTCCGCCAAGATAGAGGCATAGGTGGAAGCACTGCACCTTCTCGCACAACTAATTTTAAAAACAAAGGTTTAGCAACAAAAACGCAGCCAAACCAAAGAAAATTGAACTACGCGGAAGTCTGACAACAACAAACCCTTCAGCCAAACCGGTAAGAGGGGTAGAGCCAGCTGCAGAGAGGGGTTGGGCAGGAAAGATCCACCAGACCAACCTGGGCGTGTGACCCAAGTGTGCCAGCAGCCGTGGGCAGATCCCAGGTGTGGAGAAGCGGGCAGACCCGCTGAGGGCTGGCTGCAGTCACACATTCACACGCAGATAAACCGGTGAAGGACCGTGTAGGCCCCAGAGGTAGGAAGCGGCAGAGGGAAGCGGCAGAGGGAACCGCCATTGTCCCTCTCTGACCCCGCCCCCACATACAGCGTCACAAACCAGCAACCTCGGTGGCCCCACCCTGGTGAACAACTAAGGCTCCAGTCCTCATACTTAAAGGGCGCGAAAAGATCAAAACATAGCTCAAGAACAACTCAGAGCCCCAGAGCCGATAAATCTAAGCGATGAAGAAATAGCCAAACTTTCAGATGCACAGTTCAAAACATTGGTGATCAGGATGCTCACAGAACTGGTCAATTTTAGTCACAAATTAGAGGAACATATAAAGGCTAAACTAAGTGAAATGAATGGAAATACACAGGAAAACAATAGTGATGGAAAGGAAACTGGGACTCAAATCAAAGGAGTGGACCAGAAAGAGGAAAAAAACGACCAGACAGAAAAGGATGAAGAAACAAGAACTCAAAAAAATGAGGAGGCTTAGGAACCCCCAGGACATCTTTAAACGTTCCAACATCCAAATTATAGGGGTACCAGAAGGGGAAGAGGAACAGCAACAAATGGAAAACTTATTTGACCAAATAATAGAGGAGAACTTCCCCAATTGGCAAAGGAAATAGACTTCCAGGAAATCCAGGAAGCTCAGAGAGTCCCAAAGAATGTGGACTCAAGAAGGAACACACCAAGGCACATCATAATTATATTAGCCAAGATTCAAATGAAGGACAGAATTCTAGAAGCAGCAAGAGATAAGGGGACAGTCTTATCCCCTTATCCCCTTATGTAGGGAACTACAAAGGAGTTCCCATCAGACTGTCAGCGGATTTCTCAAAAGAGACCTTACAGGCAAGAAGGGGCTGGAAAGAAGTATTCCAAGTCATGAAATCCAGACCTACATCCAATATTGCTCTATCCAGCAAAGCTTTCATTTAGAATGGAAGGACAGATAAAGTGCTTCTCAGATAAGATCAAATTCAAGGAGTTCATCATCACCAAGCCCTTATTATATGAAATGTTAAAGGGACTTATCTAAGAAAAAGAAGATTAAAAAGATGAACAGGGAGAGGACAGCAAACTCACAGTTATTAAGAACCACACCTAAAACAAAAGCAGACTAAGAGGACAGCTAGATCAGGAGCAGAACCATAGAAATGAAGATCATATGGAGGGTTAGCAACAGGGGAGTAGGAGAAGTGGGGAGAAGGTACAGAAAATAAGTAGTATAGATGGTAGGTAGAAAATAGATAGGGAGGAGGGCAAGAATAGTATGGGAAATATAGAATCTAAAGAACTTGAGACACGTGGTCATAAACTAAAGGGGGGAATGATGGGGGAGGGGGCGTGCAGGGGGAGGGGAATGAAGGGGGGAAATAGAACAACTGTAATGGCATAATTAATAAGATATATATTTTTAAAAAGATGAAAAAAAAAAAGAAGCATGGCCTGCATGGCCAGGCAAAACCGTGTTCAGGATCCTAGCTCTGCACGGCCTGCTTAGGGCTCCAAGCTCCCATTTCCGTATCTATAGAATAGGGATAATAGTGCCATAAGGATTTAGTATAAATATCTGGTCCATAATGACTACTCAGAAAAAACACAAACAAGCGCAGTCGTAAGTATTGTTGTGACATGGGGAGCACGGCCCCATTTTACACTGAGGAAGCTGAGGCGCTGGGAAGCTAAGTGACTTGACCAGGTTGCAGTGACCATGTGTCTGTCTGATGACACGTCGCCGGGTCCCCTGTGTGTGGTTGCTTCCCCAGAGGTTGCTCTTGCTGAGCAAAGGGCGGGGCTGTCCCTGTGCTGTCAGTGGGAGGTGCCTGCTGGGGCTGCAGCCTGGCATTAAAGATACTAGATGAGGGGGGTCCAGCCTGGGAAAGGTGGACCAGAGCAGGGCATGAGGGCTTATCAGGAGCAGAGACGGCGATTCAGATAACCCCACGTACCCTTTTGAGGAAAAATAGGGCAGGTGAGGGCTCCTGCCTTGTAATACATACAGCCTGGGGATTCTGGAGGAGAGAAGAGAGTGTGGTTAAAGATGGAAGGGTAGAGAGGCAGGTATGGGGCAGAAGGGCGCTTTAGGGGGCCCACCACTGGTGTCAGAAGGGACCAGTGTCTGCTTTTGGCTCAGTACAAGAAAGGCTGGGAGGGGAAGACCAGGGCTGGGGGTGCAGGGCTGGGGCAGGCTCCTGCTCCGAAGCAGCCTCTGCCTGCGGAGCTTAGGGGACTTGCACTTTCAGGCATCCATGTAAAGTGTGCTCTGGCAGGAGTGCGTGAGCGGAGGTGGCAGCTGCCCCAGCCCACCCACCAAGGACCCCTGAGGGCCAACACCTGCTCCCTGGGGCCAGGCTCCAGGCTCCTCTCTGACCCTCGGATTCTGTCTTCAGTTTTTATTCCTTTCCAGGCTAGTGGCACTGTTTCCTGCCTCTCTGGTCCTCTGCGTCTCCTCGTCTGCCCATCTGCGTATGTTGATTTTTTGTTGCTGTGGCTTTATTCTGCCCAGTCTGTGTCTCTGGTCTGTATTCTCGTACATCTTTGCTGCCCACAGATGGGGACCTGCCACCTCAGACCCCCAATATACCTGCTCTGTCTTCCTCTCCCAGGATCTCCAGAATCCCCAGGTTTTTCTGACTTTTGTCCCCCCAGCTCAGCAGACCCCTGGCCCTCCGAGGAGGGTACCCCTGGGTCCCCTCATATCCAGATCCAGGGCTCTCTTCTCTTCATGGGCAGCACTGAGGGTTCCAGGGGCTGCGGGACAAGGCAGGAGGAGGACATGGGGAAGGGCCAGCTCTGGCAGCACCCGCCTGGCCTCTGACACTCCCCTCATGCAGCTTGCAGGGAAGAAGGAGGCCATAGTGCAGAGGGCAGGGGGGAACATGAGGTCTCAGGGAGGGTCAGCATATGGCTGTGTCTGTGCACAGAGTGGGCACCAGCAGCCTGGCATCACCACCCCCTTGCACCTGCCTGGCCTGGTCAGTTGCCTGCCTCAGCTTCATTCACATTGTATTTTGGCCGTGATTTCTGCTTCTTCTTCTCCTACTCTTTCATTTCAGATTCTACCCTGGAGAAGGCAGGAAATGAGAGAGCAAGTGAGCAAGTAAGTGGTGGGGGAAGAAGGAGGACCTGTTTTCAGGCAGGTCAGTCCAACCACATTCTTGTCATGGATGCTCAGTGTCACCTGGTGGTTATGAGCACAGGCTCTGCAGTGGCTGTGGGCGTGTCCCTGGGCAGGTTGTGTCACCACTTTCCTTATCTGTAAAATGGGTACAGCAGTAATGCCCACCTCATGGTGGCTCTGCACAGGGTTCATGTTCAGTCTGTTCTGGTACAGCTGCCCCTGTCTCCTCTGACGGGTGCTCTGATTGGAAGGTGCGCACAATTATTGTTCAGTCTTTCAACTATTACCCCAGTTCTGTGGGTAAAATAAAATAATGCATGTGAAGCACATGTCATTGTTCTTGGCACAGAGTAAGCTGTTACAACAATATAATAAATTAGTAAAGTAATTATATTAGAGTTATACAAAATTATTATGAAATGGTTGAATTACCATATTATTGAAAATAATATTTTATGTTATTGCTTATCAGCTTGGATAGGAGTGGAAAGAAATGCTGGAGAGATTCACAATACTTGGTGCCAACTCTCTGAATCCTCCTCCCTCAATCAACTTGTGTCCTGATTTCTCCTGGGGCTTCATGACCTCCAGACACACATAATTTTCTCCAGATATTTGAGGAACAGGAAGGAAAAGTGTAGGGAGACAGACAATGTCTATACTCTTTTCTTTCTCCTTTCTCCTTCCTCCTGGTCTGTAGCTCATTCGGTAAGCATTTATTGGATCTTACTATGTGCCAGGCTCTGTATTAAGTAATGGGAAACAGTAAAATTATGTATGCTGAAGCCAAGCTGCTCAGTGGGGATGTGTTAGACCTGTAGAATTTGCAAGTTAATGTGGGCCTGCTGACTTGAGCTAAGACAGAGTCCAAGGAGCTGACCAGCTGGTAGCCTAGAGTCTGGGTCCCAGTCTCAACTCTGGGATGAACTCCCATGGTGACCTGGGATCTGTCTTCTTCCTACGTCTCCTCTCTGCATGTGCACCTTGGGTCACTATAATGCTTTCTGTGTCAGCCCTTGCAGCAGCCGAAGATTTCTCTAGAGTGTCTGACCTGCCCTGGAATCTGATGACCAAAACTGGGTCTGGCTTTAAAGAGCAAAGCCAGGGTATTGGTCTAACTCTCGTAGACTTTTCCCTTTAGGTAAGGGAGACATTGCAGGATTGAAGAAGTGGCCCCATCAAATTTTTGTTCTAGAAAGGGTGGTGCCCTGCAAACCGGTGCATAAATGGGCTGAGCAAAGATCCAGCTGGAGGACTGAGATGAAATCCAAGTGAGAAAGAGATACTAGTGTCTGAACTAGACAGTGACAATGGAATTGGAGGGGGATAGAAGGGGTGTGAGGGGCACTTTGGGGGTGGTGGCAATGGAACCTGGAGGCAGATAGGATGTAGGGGAATGAGAAAGGACATGAGGAGATTTTCCCAAGTTTCTGACTGGCATGACTGCCTTGATCTTAGAGATGCCATCAATTTCTGTCAACCCAATTCTTTGCCCTCATGATTTCCCTTTCCCTTTTGAGAATCAAAAGGCCAGAAAACATTTCATTAAATTGCGGATTCAGATTGGCAGAGTTTTGGTAAACTATGGTTTGGCTGCTCATGGGAAACCTTACTGCAGCTGCAGAATGAGTGAGATTCGATTTCTCCCACATATTCCCTGAGCCTCAGGTTCTCCATCTGTGAGATGGACACAATGTTCCCCACCCTATATTTCTCATAAAGTCCTTATAAGACTCAAAGGGAGAATGAATGTCAAGGTATGTTGTAGGGTACAGGCCAAAAGTCGATTTCCATGTTTTTGGCCCAAATGGAGACACAGAGGCCAGGCTCATCATGGTGGGTAGTGAGGTCGCCCTTTGTTTTCCCTCACATGGGGTCTCTCTGGTTCCTAGCCCTGAGAGACAGGCAATTTTTTCCCCCAGTGAAGAGTATTTTACTCACAGGAGTATTGGTGGAAGAATCATGGGGACCCAGGGCTTCGGGGAGCCCAAGTTTTTCACCAGAGGCCTTGACTGCAGAACAGTATCCTTGGGCACATGTTGCTGCTTTATAGAGAGTTTGTTCAACCTGCCTTCAGCTTTTGCATGTGGTTCAGTCAGGTTAAATATCCATTAACAACAGACTCTTAAAGAGCAAGCCCATTCATTGGCTGCATGTAAAAAAATGAAAAGTTAGAAGTGGCAGCATGTTTTCTGACTCTTGGCCCCCAGGTAGAAGATTCTCACATCTTTGAAATTATTCTTCTCAAGAAGAATGTGGCTTGCAAAGTAGGTGATTGTATTTCTGTTCTATGGGTGAAGAAACTGAAGTCTAAAAAGTGTGCTAATAGCACAAGGTGACATAGCAGGTGAAACCAGAGCCAGGACTCCAGCAGAACCCACTGTCTCCAAACCCCATGCCCTTCCATGCTTCCTTTCCCTTTGAGACCACCTGGCCCAAACACCACTGTGCTTCATGCAGAAATAAAGGCCAGCCTAGGGAGACAATGCAACCTACAAAGACCCTTGGTGAAAACTAGGAATTTAATAAAAACAGTTATCTGCCAGCTAACTGAAAACTGTGGGGTAATCTCTAAGAAGGTCCTAGAAAAATACTTGGCATAGAGGAGGTTCAAAGTATGTTTAGTCCTTTGGCCAAAGTCAAGAAAGTATCTGATGTATTAAATGCAAACACGTGTTTGCCCTGGACAAATGGCTCACTTGCTTAGAGCATCATCCCATGCACCAAAAGGTCATGGGTTCAGTTTCCAGTCAGGGCACAGACCTAGGATGCATGTTTGATCCTCAGTTCAGGGCATGTATGGGAGGCAACCGGTTGATGTTTTTCACATCAATGTTTCTCTCTCTCTCTCTCAAATCAATCAATATATCCTCGTGTGAGGATTAAAAAATGATAAATAAATATAGGCACGGGTTCTTGTGAAGACTCATTCATGCTGTTCCAAAGGAGAACAAGCAGACTGCAGAACAAATAGGTTGGGTCAGGAAAATTGGTGCCAGGTGGAGAAGTAATGCTGACAGGATCAAAATCACTCTCATTCCCTAAGTACCGATGATGTACATGACATCTCTCCAGTAAGGCTGTCCTCTCCGTATTTTTCAGGAAGCAAAATGGCTTGGGGAGCTTTAATTGAGAAAGAGCCAAGGATCAGTAGGAAGTTAAAAGAGTAAATGAAATGCTGTGAGGAGCAACAGAATGTGGGCATCTGGGAGAATGAAAACTGTGAGCATCATATAGGATGTGGTATTTCCCAGGATCTTAACTGGCATACTTTGGGCCGGAATCTCAGTCCTGTGGATGGAGAACTACCCAGAAATGCAATTAACATTTATTAGGCATCTACCACATGTTAGACCTTCTGTGCGATGCTTTTCATGCCCAAACATTACCCAATCTTTGCAGCAAACTTGTAACAAAGTGACAATTATTCTCATTTTGTACTTGAGAAAGTAGGCTCCAAGGGTTAGACGGCCAGGTAAAGGGCTCGTTCAGGGTCATTTACTCAGTCAATTATAGAGCCAAGATTCAGAACTCAGCATTCCTTCTAACATACCATGACCTGTGATGGGGTGGGTGGGTGGTCAGAGAGCTGTCCTGAGCTGGGGCACACTGAGAATAAAATTAGAGTGGAAACATAAATTGATGTCTTCAACAGGAAGAAGGAGCTTCTCTCACTAAAATTTGCTAAAGTTCATAGAGTATGTACACCAATATTTATCTGTAAACACTTGGTGATCTGACTCAGGAGAAGAGGATGCCAAGGAAAAGTAGAGATCAGCTAGCCCAGTGCTTTTATTTCACAGCTGAGGAAACTGAGGCTGAGATGGGGGATTACTAGTGGGTCAGAGGCAGAGCCTGGACCACATGTGAAAGCTCCTTCCTCCTCATAAAGTTCCTGGAAGTGGTGGCAGTACACAAGAGCAGGTGCAATGGGCTGTTGTGTTGGGGGGGAGCATGGCGTTTCATGATAACTGAACACTGACCACCACCACAACCCCATTAGTAACCCTCACTCTGTTGCATAGTTTAGCTAGTCCTCTGTCAGAATTGGTGTCTTTCCTTTTCATTTAGAAGTGGAACGCAATGCAAGAGCCTAACCAGTCCTATGTGACTGAATTCATCCTTCTGGGCTTCTCCTTCGGTCCCAGGACCATGCCTCTGATCTTCTCAACCTTCCTGATGATCTACCTGTTGATTATTCTGGGCAACAGCATGATCACTATCCTCATCTGCCTGGATTCTCACCTCCACACACCCATGTACTTCTTTATTGGCATTCTCTCTCTGTTGGATCTGGGCTACACCACTACAACTGTGCCCCAGATGTTGGCACATATGGCCAGCCAGACGAAGACCATCTCTTTTGCCAGCTGTGTGGCCCAAATGTACATTTTCTTGGTGCTAGGCATCACTGAGTCTTGGCTTTTTGCCATCATGTCTATAGACAGGTACGTGGCCATTTGCCACCCACTTAGGTACAAGGTCATCATGAGCCCACTGTTGTGTGGGGTAATGGTCATTTTCTGTGGACTCTGGGGTGTCATCTCTGCTCTTGTCTACACTGTGTTTGCCATGCGTCTGCCCTACTGTGGCCCCAACAAGATCAACCACTTCTTCTGTGAAGTTCCAGCAATCTTAAAACTGGCTTGTGCAGACACCTCAGTCAATGATCGAGTAGACTTCATTCTCGGCTTTAGTGTCATCCTGGTTCCACTTTTCCTTATCCTTGTCGTTTACGTAAACATATTTGTTGCCATCTTGAGAATCCGTTCAGCCCAGGGGCGGCTGAAAGCCTTCTCCACCTGTGCCTCCCATATCACTGTGGTCACCATGTTCTGTGTGCCAGCCATGGTCATGTACATGAAGCCTGGCTCTGAGTCCTCACCAGAGGAAGACAAAAAGTTGGCCCTGTTCTACAATGTCATCTCTGCTTTCCTCAATCCCATTATCTATAGCCTCCGAAATAAAGATGTGAAGCAGGCATTCCTCAAGGTGACAGGCTGGGGCAGAGCCCCAGAATGAGGCCCTGAGAGGATAGCTGGGGGACAGAGAAACAAGACTCATAATGCACAGTCAATGCACCAACACTCATTCACATAACTCAGTAGCACAAGTACACATGCCCCCCTCTGCCCCAATCTCGACACTACACTGGCCCTTAGGAGACAGCCCATGATATAGCTGACAGATGAATACCATGAAATGTCTTCTAGGAACATCAGTCTTCCAGTTCCCTTTTGTTCTAGAATCTTTGTAGTTAATAAAGAAGGGAAATGTTTTGTTCAACTTAGTAGTTAACAGAAAAAGAGCCATTAAAGTCTTTTATTGAGACACCAGGAATGGTTTTTGGGGTATGCCCTGTGTCTGAATCTTGAGAAAGGTTCATTACCATCTTATAATGGTACCATTATAAGCGATCACCAATGGCAAATGTTCACTGATTCTTGCTGTAATGGCAGGCCTAATGCTAGGTCCTGTGGGTGCAGGCATGGGTAACCCACGTCCCAGTGTAGTGGGTGAGAGACAGGTACTAAGATAAGGATACCTAAGGTACTAAGCATGCTGCTGGAAGCAGTCTGAAGGATTGGTGGGGTGGTTGGCCTGGCTTTACAGATGAGTCCATATTTCTGCTGAGTGTTGGAACAATGAGTACAATTTTGATAACTGGAGAAAAGGGCAGAGAGCGGAGGTGGGGTGGGGGAGGATTTCAGACAGAGGAGATAGATGTTGAAAGCTAAGAGCCCTGGAGATACTGTAAAATGAGCGGGATGGCTGGGACACAGACCCAGGCAGGGGAGCGTGGATGTGACAGGTAGGGTCTGGCACACTGTGTTAAAGAGGGTAGGTTTCCTCCTCTAGACAATTATTTTCCAACAACTGTTACAAATTCCAGTTTTATGAAACATTCTGTGATGAAAACATTCCTTGTCCAGAAACACTGGTCTCTTCATGCTTCACAGTAAACAATAGTATATTAAAGACTCAGAGAAGTCCAAGGGTAATAAGAAAATAGATAAATGAACAATTAGAAACAAGAAAAATACCTATGCTAATTCTGTTTTACACAATATTTATCAAAACTTTTTGGAACACAGAACCCTTTATTCCTTGAACAGTAATTAATGAAAGAAAATAATATTTTTTAAAAAAAGTTATTTGAGAAGTGCTATGTCATGCATGAATGGATTTGAGGGGGGAAATAAAAATATGAAGTGACAAAGTATATCTCAAATATCACCCCTCTGAGTTAATTATTCTTAATATCTTTGTACACGGTTTATCCCTATGTATCATTTGACATATTGAGATCATGTATAAATACTGTCCTACAGCTTTTCATGTGACCTCTGTGTCTCTTACACACTTACATTTTCTACAATTTTATTTCACTGTGCTTCAGTTTGTATACTTCCTTTTGACCTGATTTCCAGTTTACTAAGTTTTCATTCAGTTGTGTTTAATCTGCTGTGAAACTCAGAAATAAATTCTCAATTTTAATTATTATATTTTTGGTTCTAAAATGTGAATCTTGTTCTTTTTAAGTTTCAAGTCTCCATCTTATTATCTATCACAGTTATTTTAAAGTCCATATCTGATAGCTCCAATATCCATATTTTTCTATAGGTCCATTTCTATTGCCTCTTAATTTTGAGTAAATTTTTATTTTTTTGTTTGTCTAGTAATTTTTTTAATTCCAGACACTGTGTATATAAAATTTGGAGAGATAATTTGATGCCCTGGATAAGTGTGGATTCCTTCAAGTGGATTTACTTTTGCCAGAAGGCAGACAGTTTAAGCAGTAGATGTAATCACCTCTTGAGTCTCAACTCCAAACATCATCACATTGGAAATTTAGGTTCCAACATATGAAGAGGGGGAGCAGGAAATAAACATGCAATCCACAGCAGATTGATTCTTAGGAAAAGAATAGTTTCATGGTCTCAGTGCCTATGACCAAATTTCTTCCACAAAGCAAGTAGAACATTAAAAAGTCATTGATTCATTCTACATTTTAAAAGATCATTGTGAAGCACACAGAGATTAGAAGGAACCAGTTAACAGACCAAGTTTATGGTCCAAACAAGAGATGACAGTTTCAGTAGGATTAGAGAAGAAAATACAGACTTCAGAGAGTAGAGAGGGAAAGAGATTTCCAGGATCGAGCTCCTAGAAACCTTCACATCAGGTTTTCCTTGTTGAGAAAATTTAACAAATTCTGAATATCTAGATAAGGCTTCTTTAAGGACACTTGCAAGCAACCCGTGCTGTGTTCTAGGAGTCTCGGGCATGCACCACTGCACCCCATGCACAGGGAGCCTCACTGCGGCATGCTGGTAGCTGGGACCCTGGTCCCAGAACTCGGTGGCCATCCCTCCCAGATTTTCCAAATCCCTTTCAGTTACAGTTATGATGGCTATAACAATATTAGCTAACATTCATGGAGCCGCTATTATATTCCAGACTGTGCTAAAAGCTTTGTATAATTAACTCAAACTCACTTATTTCTCACAATAGCCTATGAAAGAGATTGAATTATTAGTCTTATTGGGAAACTGAAATTCAGAACAATGAAGGACTTATTTAAGATAACATGGAAGGTATGTGGAAATTATTTGTAGAAATTCTTTATTATTTTTTAATTAATTATTTATTTATTTATCTTTAGAAGGGAAGGGAAGGAGAGAAGGAGAGGAATATCAATGTATGGTTGCTTCTGGTGCATCCCCTGCTGGGAACTGGCCCCTGCTGGGAACTGGCCTGCAACCCAGGCATGTGCCCCGACGGGGAATTGAACCGTGATCTTTTGGTTCACAGGCCCATGCTCAATCCACTGAGCTACACCAGCCAGAGCTTCTTTATTATTCTTTATTTAAATAATAAAATTTATTATTTATGTCTTTTGTTATATTTCCATATTTTTGAACATTTTATAGTCAGACTTGTCTTTTCATTGAGTTTTTGATGAGTAAAATTTAAAAATTCTAATGGAATCCAATTTATTACCCTTTCATTTTGTGGAAAAGTATGTTATGGATTAAATTTCTGTAATACACATAGGATTAGTCAGATTATTTATTCTCATGTCTATTTTGGTGTATTGTATTTTTCAAGGAATTTGTCCATCTTATTTGTTGAATTTATTGCCATAAATTTGGTCATAATCTACCTTCACTATTCTTTTAAAACCTGTGACACTTGTATGATATCTCCTATTTCTTCCTGATGCTGATAATTTGTGTTTTCTCTCATTTTTATTCATCAACCAGCTAGAGATTTGCCAATTTTACCAAACCTTTCAAAGATTAGCTTTGATTTCATCAATTTTTCTTTTACTTATTGTTTGTCCTTTCCATCTAATTGATTTTTTAGTTTATTTAGGTGAAAATACTTTAAAATGACCTTTCTTCTCTCCAAATTAAGTACTTAAAACTATAAATTTCCTCCTAAGCACTGCCTTAGTTACGTTCAAAGAGTTTATATGTTATCAGTTAAAATATTTTTATTTTCTTTATGATTTCCTCTTTAATATATGTGTTATTTAGAAATGTGTTGTTTAACTTCTGATACTTGGTGGTTTTCCAGATATCTTCTTTTGTTGATTCTGAATTTAATTATACTGTATTCAAGTGGCATGCTCTAAGATTTCAGTCTTTTGAAGTTTTATGGCTTGGTATACAGCCTATATTGGTAAACATTCCATATGCACTTGAAATGATGCTGTTATTGTCTATAATGATTAATAAATACCAAGAAGATTTAGCAAGATTTACTAAGAAGGTTGATCATTGGTAATGATTAGATCAAGAAGATTGACATTGTTGTTCAGATCTTTCTTTTAATCATCTTTGTCTAATTATCATATCAAATATTATGAGAAGAGTGTTATAGTTGCCACTGTGACTGAAATACTCCAGTTTTCACTTTAATTCTGTTGGTTTTTGCTTCATGTACTAGGCACATGTACAATTATATACTTCAGATGTGTGTGTTTCACTGCATGGAAATTTCATCTCACTAATACTTAAAATAATATGGATAGGACTCAGGGCCAAAAGCAGTGGCACAGAAAAGAAAGTCTATGAAAAATATTATTTGGGAGATGACTGAAATAAAAATAAAATTGTCTAAAGACTGCTTCAATTTGATACTTGAGATTTCACCCCAGCCTATTACAAGAATTAATAGCAAGACCTAAGAATGATTGGGTGTGTGGGCAGAGATATAACATCAAATGCCTTCAATTGGTGGGAGAGCTTTCTGATGTAGTATGATTTACTTTTTTAAAAATATAAATTAAATTTTCATTACAAAATACAAAGTGTTAGTTTCTCATTGTCAGTGGTTCAAGAAAACAATGCCATGAGCCCTGGGTAAGGCTAGGAATGAAAAACTAGGCTCAGTGCCCTGGCTGGTGTGGCTCAGTGGATTGAGCACTGGCCTGCAAACCAAGGGGTCACCTGTTCAATTTCCAGTCAGGGCACATGCCTGGGTTGTGGGCCAGGTCCCCTCTTGGGGGTGCGCAAGAAGCAACCTATGCTTCTCTCACACTCATGTTTGATGTGCGCACTGACCAGCAGTGCCCGCGGGTCTTGGATGAGACATGAGACAAATTTACATGGACTACCAAGTCCTGTGGAAGAAAAGGGCCAGCACAGCTACTCTCTCAAGGGGGGAGAGCCTCCAAATGGCCTGGCCACCCTCTCAAGGAGAGAGAGGGTTGGAGCAGCCTGGCAACTGTCTCTCAAGGAGAGAGAGAGAGCGCCCTGACCGATGCTTAGACAGGCTTTTATTGTTTTTTTTGCACAGGAGTTCAGGTACAACTTATTAATCACTGTCAGGCAGTAAACAGTAGATAGTATACAAAGAACCATTAGGGCTTCGCCTAAGACAGGGTCTGTCAGATAAAAGGCTGCAGAACTTTGGGAACATAAACTCACTTTCTGCTCAGGCCTTTGTCATTTAACTAAAAGCATTCTAAGCAAAGCAAGTCTCACAAGATTGTTAAGAATTCTTTATCTTGCCAGATTACCTGGGCCCTGTGCTAGATGGTGAAAGGTTGCACCATCTTCCCCGTCACAGGTCTTCAGGCTTAAGTGGATTAGAGCCAGGAAACGCTTCTCCCAGAGAACATGGGGACTTGGGCTTCATCAAAGCTGGGGGGTGAAGGTCCACCACTCCCTCTTTGTCACAGCCCCCTGAGTCCTTCCATTATGGCCTCCCAAGTGACCATGTCTGGCCTAGATTTCCCCTCCTCTGAGGGGTCTCACCTGTCTCTGATGATCCGACCATATTTTTGGGGCAGGGAGATGAAGCAGGGGCAGCATTTGCTACCAGAGACAAGCTTTGTCTCTTTGTGGCTTGCATTCCACAGGTTGCTCACTCAGCCTTAGGCATGGGAGATGGTTTACAATTCCTGAAACCCGGCAGAGCAGTTTCCAACATGTTTCTCTCCCTCTCCTTCTCCTTCCCTTCTCCTGTCTCTAAGAGTAAATAAACAAACTCTTTTAAGAAGGAAAGGAAGGGAAGGGAAGGGAAGGGAAGGGAAGGGAAGGGAAGGGAAGGGAAGGGAAGGGAAGGGAAGGGAAGGGAGGGGAGGGGAGGGGAGAGGAGAGGAGAGGAGAGGAGAAGAGAAGAGAAGAGAAGAGAAGAGAAGAGAAGAGAAGAGAAGAGAAGAGAAGAGAAGAGAAGAGAAGAGAAGAGAAGAGAAGAGAAGGGAAGAGAAGAGAAGAGAAGAGCTAGGTTCAGGAGCACACTGACAGGAATGGTGGGTGTAAAGGCCACGGCCACTGTACTCTCTAGGTCACTCACCTGAACTCAAATTTGCTCTGCTACATTTAAGTCTTCAAGCATCAGTGACTGCTCGAGGTCAGAGATCTTGCACATCTAGATATAAATAAAAATTATTCACTAAAGAGCAACTGAAGCTTTGGAAACAGAGTGGGGATTTCTAGATTGATGCCCAACATCAAAGAAAAGGAATATGTGTAATGGGGGTGAGGAGATATAGATGGAAGAAAATTCTAAAGTCCTATGCCATTAAGCAAAGTTTATTTCAATTTCATTAGAATATTGGGATTTAGTATAGTAAATATTAGTTCTTTATAATGTTAAAACCAATGAACGTACATTTGTATTCATCTGCTTGACTGATATTTCAACTTACTATCTCAGAGGCTCAAACTTAACATGTGCAAAAGGAAACTTATTACCATTCACTTCAAATCTTTTTCCTTCATAAGTGTCCCATTTCATTAAATGGTACTACCATTCATCCAACAGACCAAAGCAACTAATGCTCCACATCCAATTAGTTACCACAAAGCCCCATTAATTATCTCCAATCTGTCCCCTTCTTCCCATCCCCATTATACCTAACCAATACCTAGTGATCTCTTACTTGGATTTTTAAAGACTCCAACTGGCTTTCTTCCTTCCAGTCTTATGAGCCAAATTGACTACCAATCTTTCAAAAACACTAAAATGACCATCCAATGGTATACTGTTAAATATTTCACAATCAGCTTTTGAGAAAATGAAAGGTTCTGATTTATCATATTTTGCCAATGTCTTTGGTGTTAATACTCCCAACATGATTGGTTTCAAGTTCTGATGTGATATCACTGAACACAGAGATGGAAAGAGATAAGCACAATTGGCTCTCATAAGTCAGCTCCAAAATGCCAATAAACCATGAATAATAAGTTTCAATAAATCTTTGATGCCCTCAGGATATACTATAAACCCTTCAGGGTGGCCTACAAGACCCTCAATGATCTGGTCCTGATAATTTCTCCTGCTTCATCTCCCATCCTTTGCTGACCCCACTCCTATCCAGTACTTTGCTCAAATACTTACTTTGTGTTCTAGTCAGTAAGGGCAAAGATGGGAATAGGTTCATTCTCCTGGATCCCAGAAAGGAGAGCTCAAAGTGGGTAAGGCTGGCATAGAAATGGGAAGAGGCCAAAGGCAGGTTTGCCAGCAGCTCAGCCTTCAGCAGGATACACCATTCACTGCAGAGGTGAGACATTCCGTGACGGGATCAGGATATCTGACTCGGTCTTAGTTTTGCCTGTGTGACTTTTAACAGTTATTTCAAGCCACTAGGGCTCAGTTTATCCACCTCTAAAATGTGAATTTGGGAATCAATACCTAAGAGCTTTCTAATTCTGACATTTTTTTCCCATGAAGGACCTAAGTAAAGTTCAAATAAGACCAGCAAAGAGCTAAAACTTGGGTCCTGGTTTTGACCTCCTTTCTGCACTCACTTAGGATCTCCAAAAGGGAGCCTCGAGTTATAGGACCAATTTTCACCACCCAATGTAGTTCTAGTTCCCCAAAGTCTTACATTTTGCTTGGGAGCACATTCAACCCTTCTGTCTATCCTGATTGTTCCCTAATTGCTGAGCATTTTCCTGAGTAATGGGATCCCTCAGGACTGGAAATCTCCTGAGGTTACACTGGGCTCTATTTGGCTGAACATGTATGGACTCCTTCACCCCTGATACCCATGGGCCTCATTAATACACCATACAGGTATCCCCCAAGGAGCTGCTGAGATGTGGAGGCTTCCAGGGAGTAGCTGAAATAGGACCCTCCTATACACAAATATATGGATGCCGGATCTGCCCAAGGCAGTGTGGGGCACATTTGTGGAGAAGGGGTATGTGCTGGATCTTGGATCAGGGCACAAAAAGAAAAATGGGCATGAAACACAAGACCAGGAGCCTGGGAGGACAGCTCCCATCAGGTTGCTGTCAGACACAGCTTTGGCAATGTCACCTGTGGATGGTGCAGAAGGAGCAGAGCCCAGTGAAGAGAAGTCCTTGGAAAAGGCCAGATCTGAGTTGTGTCCTTTCACACTGTGCAACATCAGGCGAGTTAGTCTCTCATGTCTCAAGTTCCTTTTTTCTAAAAATTTAGAATTTTTTCAAAAGATTTGTGAGGATCAATAATATAACTACTCTTCTTTGAGCACCAACTATTGTGCAGGCAGTGTTCAGCAGCTTTACATTTCAATTGATCATTAGGACAATTCATTGAGGTAAGTACTGTTATTACTACTGGTTTATAGAAGAAGACGTGGAAGCACAAAGTTTAGGTAACTCCCAAGGGCACTTTTCTAATTAGTAATGGAGTCAGGACTAGAACCCAGGTCTGATTCTAGTGCCCATGTTCTTAACCATTATCTTGAATGTAAAGTAACTGGTCCATAGTAACACACTCCCAAAATGGATTTTATTTCTGTCTCAGGAAACACAGAGGAAGATAATACAAGGACAGTTCATGTGTTTCTGACTTCATTTCTCCTGCTTTTACTTAAACTTTGTTCATTCCAGTTAAATTTTTTTTCTAAGGAGAGGATTTTGGTTGTATTGGGAGCAGATAAACTGGAGAGAAGTCCTCAAGGAAGAAGACTTCTTAAAATGATAGCTATTTTGAAAGAGAAAGTAACGTGGAAGCCATTGGACTGGGAATCCATTCTTGCAATACACTCACTATTTTTTTTCTTACTAGGTCATTAGATTATTATAAAAGAATATAACTCAGGGAGAGATGCACAGGACAGGGTGTACAGAAAGGGTGCAGAGCTTCCATGCTCTCTCAAGTGCCACTCTCCCTGGACCTTCACAGTTTTACCAACCTGGAAGTTTTCCAAACCATGTCCTTTCAATATTATTATGGAGGTATCCTTACACGGGCATGCCTGGTTAAATCATCGGCTGCTGGAAACAGACCTTCTTTTTTTCCACTGAGGTCCAAGGTTTGCATCATACTCACTCTTCACCCTTATACTACTGGCATAACTTCATAGAGTCATTAATCCAGTATTTATTAACCCATACTTCATACCCTGTACTAAGAAACAGAGCTAGAAATGTAAGACATTTCTTCATCTTTAAGGAATCCCACAAACTAGTGTGTGTACCAGTACAGATATGGGGAGTAATAGAGACACATGCAATGTGTTATCTGAGCCCAAAGGCAGAAGTATGGTGGGAATCACAGAAGACTTCCATGATTAGTACTTTAGCAAGAGGAGAACACAGAGAAAGGCATTTCAACTGGGGAATAATCTAATAATAGTAATAATAATAACAACTGATGTTTATTGCTATAATGTTACATATACCTAAAATATCATTTAACCTTTACAAAACCTTCAAGGTGTATGTTATTCCCTCAGTTTTGCAGATGATGAAATGAAGATAAAATGAGGTTAATGACTTTCTGCGCATTGTGCTACTGGTAAGTGGCAGAGCTGGACTCACACTTGATTTTCCTTGATCCCAGAGCCTCTCCTGCCTACTTGGTACATACTACCTCATGGAGAACTGCCTAGTAAAAGGCCCTGGACTACTTGGAAAAAGGTGAATTAGGTGTCTTGAGCTGGAGTCAGCAAACCTTTTCTGTAAAGGTCCAGATAGTCAATGTTTTAGGTTTCGTGGAACACACAGTGTGTCACAAGTTCTCACAACTTCTCAACTCTTGCTGTAGGGCAAAAGCAGCCCCAAACCGAAATGAATGATTTTTTTTCAACCATCATAAAATGCAAAAACCATTCCTAACTAGCAAGTCATGTAAAAGCATGAGGGTTAAGCAAAAGTAAGGAAATAAACCTAGAATGGCCAAGTAGGTAAGTATCAGATTACAAAGGGCATTGAGCACTGTGCTAAGGTGTTTAAGCATTAGCTCACAGACGATAGGAATTTTCAAAGGCCTTTTAAGCAGGGAAACACCATGGTCAGCTCTGCCTTTTGAACAATCACTCTAGCAGTGTCTAGGGTGGATTGAATGGAAGAGAGACTCAAGAAAGATCAGGAAAGAAGCTTTTGTTCTTCAGTGACACTCTTCAGGGATGTTGTGCTTTAAGTACAGTTGCTACTTAACATTTTAAATAGTAAGTCTGTAATTACCCTGATATGAGTCTTAGAACATTGCCTCTAGGAGGCAAGAATAAAGAATTTTAAACTGGAAAGCATAAGAAAGATTTAAAGCATGGCTTGTATCAGTGCTCCCCCTTCAACTTTCAGCCTGCCATTTTTCTAGGGCTCTCCCTTCTCCTTCCTGGCTGGGGCCTATATGGGACCTGCTCAGGAGGCAAGAGAGTAACCTCTCCTGGGTGCCAAACACAGCCCCCAAGGGAGCTCCATATTTGCAAAAATAAGACAGTAGGAACTTTAAATTATCTTAAAATTTCACGTTATAGTTGACTGATACAGTGGGAATACTGAAAGTCAATTCCCACTTTCAGTCTTTCTTGATTCTCATTACCACATGACTTTGCTTTGACTCTAGACTCTGTTATAAGGTTGGGCATATGGTGTGAAGTCATGCTTAAAGTTACAGATTCTCTGAGTCTTGGTGTTATTGAGCTTTAGAACCTTACATGTTCGTGGTAAAAGACTTTTACAAGTTGTCCATTCTAACTTCTTAACCAAAGTGGTAACAATATTCCTTAATGATAGGGCCTTGTAGCTTCGGCTTCAACGCTTCTAAAAATGGAGAGCCATTATTTTATGCTCCCCCTAACAACATCCCCTATTTTCATTATCGAAAATAGTATTGATCACTACAATAATTTTTTTTTTGCAAATCGAGCTTAAAATTTGCCCCACCAATTATTTTTACTTTTTCTTTTACAAACACACCATACACATTTTCACCATTTTTGGCATGACAACTGTTGAAATATTTGTTGAGATCTCTCAGGTTCTTAATAAGTCTTCAAGCTATACATTTTAAATCTCTTCCACTGTTCCTTAAATAACATGGTTTCACAGGTCTTTTACTGATAATGTTTTTTCTCATATAGACAAACTCTAGTTTGTCATTTTCCAACTTAAATTACAGGTCCAAGAATTAAAAACAGTGCTCTGGACAGCACTTGGCTCTTTGCTTGACTTTGATAAATATCTGTTTTCTCAGTGAGAGATGCAGTTAATAGTAGGTATTGATTTTCTGGCACCATTGCAGGATGATTATACAGGGTCTGGCACAAATAAAACCCATTTTTATTACAAAATATTTTATTACAAAATTATAAGCATGCAATTCTGTAACATGACAATGTCACATTCAACCATGCCATATGACATTTTAGGTGAAAGGTTCAAACTAAAACTGTAAATTTTTACACCCATATTATTACCCTACCAACCACACTCATGCAGGTGTTACTTCTGATGGACCCTATAGTTAATGTATTGTACATGGTCTGGATCACTCTCAGCGAGGAAATTTGTTGAGAGCTTTGTAAATCCAGGGGAGAGCTCCAGAATTAGGCAGCACAATAATTAACTTCATAGGAGGCAAATTTCAGCACCAAGGACAGTTCCGCCTTAATGACATTCAATGGCTTACTCCTAGAGGCCCAGCTCGGATTCTGTTCACTCATTTGTCCAACATTTATAATGCCTACTACATGCCAGTCACTGTTCTAGAATCTAGTAATATGCAATGAACAAAAAAAGGTGAAAATCCCTGCATTCTTAGAGAGATAATTGGAAAAATTATATGGTACATTAGAAGATGCTAGCTATCTTGCAGAAAGATAAAGCAGGCAATAGGGATATGTAGTAAGAAGACATTTTGGTTTTAAACAAGATGGTCAGGAAAGACTCAACTCTTCTCTGAAAAATTATATTTGAGCAGATACTTGAAGAAGGTAAGGGTATGAACCACCAAGGTATCTGGGGAAAGAGACTTTCTAGAAGTGTGAACAGTAAGTGAAAATCTCTGGGGCAGACATGCCTTGAACACAGAGCAGCAGAAGGCTGTATAGCTGGAGTGAGCGGTGAGAGGTGAGAGGTAGAATATAGAGCCAGGGAGGTGAGGAAGACCTTCCAGCCCTCATCAGGACTTTGGCTTTTCTTCTGAGCAGTGGAAGAACCACTACCATGTTTTCATAAGAGGATTTGCATACTGTTTAAATTGTAATAGAATAATTCTAATTAGTGTACTAAGAATAGACTATGGAGGAAGGGAATGGAAGCCATGAAACTAGTTAGGGATATTGTTGTAATATTCCTGGTAAGAGAAGATAGTAGTTTAAACAAGACTAGTAATGGTGTAGATGAGAAGGAATATTTTTGGGAATATACCTTTTAGAGGAAGCCAGCAATATTTGCATGTGGGATGTGGGAGAGAGATAAAAAACTTTGAGAGTTTTCTTTTCAACCTTAGCCACATCAAAAGATGGACCTGCCATTAACTGAGTTGAGGGAAACTGTGAGAGGAGCAGGTATGAAGGATTGGAAATTTGCTTTTAGAAATCATTAATTTTAATGTTCTTATTAGATATTTAAATAGGTGTCAGGTAGGAAATTAGATGGATTAAGAAATCAGGATGGGACTTCCGCCAAGATGGAGGCATAGGTGGATGTGCCGTGCCTTCTCACACAACCAAGTTTAGAGACAACTAAATATTAGCAACAGAAAACATAGCCAGAACATGGAAAATTGAACTTTTCAGAAGTCCGTTAACAACAAATTCTTCAGCCTGACCGGTAAGGGGCGAAACCAGCGGCTAGTGAAGCGGGGTTGCACAGGAGGACTCGGTCAGACGGACTCAGGCACGGAATCCAGACGGGCGGAATCCAGGCACAGGGTTGGACCTAGTGAGTGACCAAGCGAGCGACCAGGCGAGCGACCGCGGGGGAGACAGCGGGGGAGCGGTGCTGTGTGTTGACTGTGGTCGCGCATTTGTGCGCGGGCGGACAGGCCAGGGAGTGGGTGGTTGGACCGGGGCCGGGCGGGTCCCCGCAGCAAGCGGCAGTGGAGGGCGCCGCCATTTCCCTGCTCTGATCCCACCTCCACATACAGCGTCATAACCCAGCAACTCTGAGTGGCCCAGCCCAGGTGAACCACCTAAGGTGCAGATCCTCACCCAGCTGTGTGGAAACAGCAGAGGGGGTCACCATTTCCCCGCTCTGACCACGCCCCCACATACAGCGTCACAACCCAGCGACCTGGGACTCCAAGCCACCGCTTCTCACACTTAAAGGGCGCGAACAGACCAAAAATGTCGCAAGAAGAGCTCAAAGCCCCAGAGCCCATAGATCTAAGCGATGAAGAAATAGCAAAACTCTCAGATGCACAGTTTAAAACACTGGTCATCAGGATCCTCACAGAACTGATTGATTATAGCCACAAATTAGACAAATATATGAAGGCAAAACTAATTGAAATGAATGGAATTGCACAGGACACCAACAGCAATGAAAAGGAAACTGGGACTCAAATCAATGGAGTGGACCAGAAGAAAGCAAATAATGGCTAAACAGAAAAGAGTCAAGAAGCAAGAATTCAAAGAAATGAGGAGAGTCTTAGGAACCTCCAGGACATTTTTAAACGCTCCAACATCCGAATTATAGGGGTACCAGAAGGAGGAAAGGCACAACCACCAGTGGAAAACTTATTTGAACAAATAATAAAGGAGAATTTCCCCAATCTGGCAAAGGAAATAGACTTCCAGGAAATCCAGGAAGCTCAGAGAGTCCCAAAGAAGTTGGACCCAAGAAGGAACACACCAAGGCACATCATCATCATATTAGCCAAGATTCAAATGAAGGAGAGAATCCTAGAAGCAGCAAGAGCTAAGGGGACAGTCACCTACAAAGGAGTTCCCATCAGACTGTCAGCTGATTTCTCAAAAGAGACCTTACAGGCAAGAAGGGGCTGGAAAGAGGTATTCCAAGTCATGAAATCCAAAGACCTACAACCAAGATTGCTCTATCCAGCAAAGCTTTCATTTAGAATGGAAGGACAGATAAAGTGCTTCTCAGATAAGATAAAATTCAAGGAGCTCATCATCACCAAGCCCTTATTATATGAAATGTTAAAGGGACTTAACCTAAGAAAAAGAAGATTAAAAAGATGAACAGTGAAAGGACAGCAAACTCACAGTTATTATGAACCACACCTAAAACAAAAGCAAACTAAGAGGACAGCTAGATCAGGAGCAGAACCATAGAAATGAAGATCACATGGAGGGTTAGCAACAGGGTAGTGGGAGGAGGAGAAGGGGTGAGAAGGTACAGAAAATAAGTAGCATAGACAGTAGATAGAAAATAGAAGGGGGGCAAGAATAGTATGGGAAATATAGAATCTAAAGGACTTGAGACACAGGTCATAAACTAAAGGGAGGGTAATGGTGGGGATGGGGGGTTAGGGTGGAGGGGAATGAAAGGGGGAATAGAACAACTGTAACAGCATAATCAATAAAATAAATAAAGAAAAGAAAAAAAAAAGAAATCAGGATGGAGCTCTGGCTGGTGTGGCTCAGTAGATTGAGTGTCAGCCTATGAGCTGAGAGGTCACCAGTTTGATTCCCAGTCAGGGCACATGCCTGGATTGCAGGCTGGCTCCGCAGTTGGGGGCGGGCCAGAGGCAACTGAATGACATCTCTTTCACACATCTATGGGTTTTTCCCCTCTCTTTCTCCCTCCCTTCCCTCTCTCTAAAAGTAAACAAATAAAAAAATTTTTAAATCTAGGATGGGGATATATTTCAGATCTGTCAATATGCACTAGTATGTATATCCTAAATTTTACCCAAATTCAGATTCTACTAACTGCCATAGTATTACATATTGCTTATAACATGAGTAATGATGAAATAATATCATTTTCTCATTGATTTGAGCCTGAGCCCTGTTCATGGCTTTATGTGGTGTTATTTTAATGCAAATAGATAGCTATCTGTCTTTTCATTATCAGTACAGTATCTCAGATATTAAGATTCTGATCCAAGATCTTGAGATTCTTTATGAAAAGAACCTGACAATTTTCAATGCTGCACAATATGCATTTTCTTCACTCTGAAAGTGTTAATACCCAAGTTAGTTTTCTCTCACAATGTCACCTAAAGAGACCTATTTTGTGTTTGGTGACTTGTTAAACTCTCCATGAAATCTGATGGTGTGAGAGACACATTTCAGCTTCATGTGGTGGTAAGAGCATGGGACTTGGGGTTTGAGTCTTTATCACCTACCCTCTGTCTGTCTTCAGATAGCTAATTTTATGAAGTGAAAATAGGGATACTGGCCTCAAAGTCTGTGATGATGATCTGATGAGATCACATTTATTAATACATTTTGTAGGGTGTTATTTTACAAATAACCATTTCCTTCTTTTGGGTCTGTAAAGGTGCATATTCAGCTGTTAGCATTCTTTTGCAATAATTTAGGGAGCAGCAACAGAATTAAGATGAGAGGATTGGTCAGTTACAGTTCTGTTGTTCAGGTCTGCCAAGGTAGTTTCAAGGGCTGGGTCCAGATCAAAGTGAAGATTCATTTCCACCCATCACTCAACTCTCTCCTACGAGCAGTGTGGCTGTAAAGGAGTCCTTACTAGTTTTTAAGAAAAGCTTCCAGACACACCGGCACCAAATTTCCAGGTAATACACTTCATTTTCTTAAGAAATGCCAGTGACACAATAGTTTGCTCTTGGTATCCATTCTTGAGCCTCCAGTCATCTTTACATGTCACTTTATTTTTTATAATTATAACCACTGAAGGTAGGGGTAAAAGTGGGTGAGAGGATAAAAATTCTAAAAGGAAGATTTCTTTTCTCCAAAAAGTTTATTCAAAAATCCCATTTCTTCCTGAAAATTTATGGTGTGTGGGTTTTTCAAGGTGCAGCATCAGAGAGAAATAAGACAAAGAGAAGAAGCTAGGGTTTTTTCACATTAACACTAAACTTTGTAATACTTATTAATCTTTATATTTGAAAGAATAAGTTCAGGAGCTACACAGAGAGAGCTCTAGAAGTTTTTGGTTTACTATAAAACATTTTTTATTCCCCTAGCCTCCTTACTGTGGTTTATGGGTGTGTGTGTGTGTGTGTGTGTGTGTGTGTGTGTGTGTGTGTGTGTATTTTTCAAAACAAGCTTTCTACTGTGTACAATTCCTTTCACAGGGTCCTTGGAATTATATAAGGGCTAGTTAGTTAGAAAAACCAACAAATACTTATAGAGTCCCTAAGTGCCTGGAGCAATGTTAGGCCAATTTGGATAGAATGTTCCCTGAGCTTTGAGTTAGACATCTTTGTTTGATTATTTAGCTCTGAGATGCCATCATTCCCTGTTCCTGTGGATTTCACATGGTGTTTTTGCATTGAGAATTCAAAGAACTCAGGAATTTTTCCTCTTCTTTCTTCAGAAGGAAGGCCATGCATAGCAAGACTGGAGAAATTGCAGCTCAGTTGAGTAATTGAGTTTATTCTCCTGGGCTTCTCCAGAAATCCCAGGACCAACTTGATCCTTTTCTTCCTTTTCCTACTTATTTACAGTCCTGGCAATGGGCATATTATTACTCTGATCAGAGTAGATGCACACACATCTGCCCACTCATGTACTTTTTCCTTAGCCCATGTACTTCTCAGCTATGCTCACCACCACAGTGCCCCAGATGTTGGTCCATCTAGTGAGAAAGAATAAAACCACCTCCTATGTTGGATATTAGTCCAGATTACATTTTTATGAACTTGGACATCACAAAGACCTGGATTTTTGCAGCTATGGCCTTTGACAGATACATTGCCATATGCTATCCACTCCAGTATGGGGCCAAGATGAGCCACCTTCTGTGTGTTTTTCTGGCAGCCAGATCTGCCCTTTGTGGTCTCACCTGTGCCCTTGTCTACACAGTCTTTGCCATAAATCTGCCCCACTGTGGTCCCAATGAGATCAACCACTTCTTCTGTGCAAGTCCTGCAGTCTTAAAGTTGGCCTGTGCAGATACTTTCTTTCATGACCACATCTATCCCTTAGTGGACTTTATCTTGAGCTTCATCTTGTTTCTGGTCCCATTGTTCCTCATCCTGGTCTCACATGTTTGCACTTTCATGGCTATTCTAAAGATTCACTCCAGGGATGAATCAACACCTTCTCCGCCTGTTTTTCACACGTCACCATGGTCACCATGTTCTGTATTCTCTGCATGATTATGTACATGAGACCTGGCTCTGAAGCCTCCTCAGAGGACGACAAGAAGGTAGCTGCCTTTCTCAACCTTATTTCATCTAAAGTCTCCAGAATAAGGGTGTAAAGAAAGTTTTCCTCAAGTTAGTCAGAATGAGTGCGTACACTCAATAAAGCAGGGGTGAGGCCTATCTGCAGTGCCTCTGGTCTCTGTCCACATCACCCACACTGTCACTGAAGTCATTGGGCTGAATAAGGAGCCCAGGGAGAAATCTAGGAAAAACAACTCATGCATTAATTTGACTACTGGGAACATTTGGAAAGGACTGAAAGAGAACTGTGTTCAAGGGTGAAATACACCACTGACCTTCTATGTCTTTGGAAAAGTCACCTCATTTCTCTGGGATTTAATTTTCATATCTGTAAAATATATTATACCATATTCATTGTGCATAAGTAATAATAACTATATTGTTCTCTTTCTATATAGCATCACTAAGTGCTTGATATGTACTTATTATTTTAACTTCTATAACAACTATAGAGATAAATTTCATTATTCTTTTCATGCAGATGAAGAAACTGAGGTATTAGTATCCACCAAGCAAAAACCTATGGTAGATACACAAAAGATAACGAGAAAAGAATCTAAGCATGCTGCTAAAGGAGAGTCATCAAACCATAAAGTAAAAGAGAAAGAGAAGAAGAAATGAATGGAGGAGCTATAAAACGGCCAGAAAACAATGAACAAAATGGTAATAAGCACATACCTATCAATAATTCCTTTAAATGTAAATGAACTAAATTCTTCGACCAAAAGACATAGAATGTTGAATGGATTAAAAAATAAAAACAAGACTCGCCTATACACTGTCTACAAGAGATTCCCTTCAGATGTAAGGACCTGCACAGACAGAAAGTGAATGGAGGAAAAAGATATTCCATACAAATGGAAACCAAAAGCTGCGGTAGAAATACTTACATCAGACAAAGTAGACTTTAAAAGGCTGTAATAAGAGACAAAGAAGGACATTACATAGTGATAAAAGTGTCAATTCAACAAGAGGCTATAACATTTGTAAATATTTATGCACCCAACACAGGAGAACCTAAATATATGAAGCAAATATTAACAGACCTAAAGGGAAAATAGACAGCAGTCTCTGAACTCTGGTCCGAAAGTCCTTTAAATCCCCACACTCACAAATGTTTCTATGGAGTGAAAACCCCTCACTCTCTGTTACACCACAAAAATACAACGTTTCCACAAAAAGCAAAGTGCACATGCCAACCACTGGGAAACAACAACAGAAGCACAGTGAGAAGTGGATGCTGGGCAGTGTTCTAGATTTACGCAGCAGCTGAGTCATCCGTCTCCTGGCTCCCTCCCCACAGCAGACATAATCAACTCTGGCCTTCAGAAAAGTGACAAATTAGGACAGATCATGGGTTATTCAAGTTCACATGTAAATGTATAGAACCACAGATGGTAAGTAGGAAAATGGGGAATAACTTGTATTTCTTCAAGAGGGGAGTGATGAAAGGAAAATGCAGACAACTTAATTGAACAGCCATAAAATAATTTTTTTTAAGTTTTATTTCTTCATCAATTCCCAGTCAGGGCACATGCCTGGGTTGCAAGGCCAGTTCCCAGCAAGGCCAGTCCCCAGCAGGGGACACATGAGAGGCAACCATACATTGATATTTCTCTCCCTCTCTCCTTCTCTTCCCCTCTAAAGATAAATGAATAAAATCTTTTTTAAAAATAATTAATTAAATAAATAAAAGCCCCTCCCCCCAAAAGTTTTATTTCTTCAATCGAAGACATTGTCAAAGATGCTTAGTCATATTAATAACAGTTTTTAGGAGAAAGAAAAAGAATGAAATACTCCATCAAACTGAAAGACTGAAAAGTGAGTACTGATTTCAGAAAAATCAAGAAATGAGACTTCCGCCAAGATGGAGGTTTAGGTGGATGTGCCTTGCCTCCTCACACAACCAAGTTTAGGGACAACTAAATATTAGCATCAGAAAACACAACCAGAACACGGAAAACTGAACTTTTCGGAAGTCCGCTAACAACAAATTCTTCGGCCCGACCGGTAAGGGGCGAAACCGGCGTCGGGTGAGGACTTACAAAGGAGGGCTCGATCGACCCGGGCGTGGAATCCAGACGCGCAAATCCAGTCGCACGGGTTCCAAACCCAGGATTGGACCTAGTGAGCGACCAAGCGGCCCACCGGGTGAGCGACTGCAGAGGAGACAGTGGGGAGGCGGTGGCAGCGAGTTGACTGTGGTTGCCCGGTTGCGCGCGGGTGAGGGAATGAGCGGTTGGACCAGCGGCGGCGGCGGCAGCGCCATTTCCCCGCTCTGACCACGCCCCCACATACAGTGTCACAACCCAGCGACCTGGGACTCCAAGGCGCCCGCTTCTCTCACTTAAAGGGCCAGAACAGACCAAAAATGTCGCAGGGGGACCTCAAAGCCCCGGAGATAAATCTAAGTGACGAAGAAATAGCAAATCTCTCAGACGCACAGTTTAAAACACTGGTCATCAGCTTCCTCACAGATCTGGTGGATTATAGCCACAAATTAGAGAAACATATGAAGGATAAATTAAGGGAAATGAATGGAATTCCACAGGAAACCCATAGAGATGAAAAAAAACTGGGACTCAAATCAATGGAGTGAACCAGAAGGAAGAAAAAAATGATCAATCAGAAAGGAATGAAGATATAAGAATTCAGAAAAATGAGGAGAAGCTTAGGAACCTCCAGGACATCTATAAACGCTCCAATATCCGAATTATAGGGGTACCAGAAGGGGGAAAGACACAACCACCAGTGGAAAAACTATTTGAACAAATAATAAAAGAAAATTTCCCCAATCTGGCAAAGGAAACAGACTTCCAAGAAATCCAAGAAGCCCAGAGAGTACCAAAAAAGTTGGACTCAAGAAGAAACACACCAAGGCATATCATAATTACATTAGCCAAAATTAAAACGAAGGAGAGAATCCTGGAAGCAGCAAGAGCTAAGGGGACAATCACCTACAAAGGAGTCCCCATCAGGCTGTCAGCAGATTTCTCAAAAGAGACCTTACAGGCAAGAAGGGGCTGGAAAGAAATATTCCAAGTCATGAAATTTAAAGACCTACAACCAAGATTGCTCTACCCAGCAAAACTTTCATTTAGAATGGAAGGACAGATAAGGTGCTTCTCAGATAAGACCAAATTCAAGGAGTTCATCATCACCAAGCCCTTATTATATGAAATGTTAAAGGGACTTATCTAAGAAAAAGAAGTTAAAGAAACATGAACAGTGAAAGGACAACAAACTCACAGTTATTAACAACCACACCTAAAACGAAAGCAAACTAAAAGGACAGCTAGATCAGGAGTGGAAACATAGAAATGAAGATCTCAAGGAGGGTTAGCAACAGGGGAGTGGGAGGAGGAGACGGGGAGAGAAGGTACAGAAAACAAGTAGCATAGACAGTAGATAGAAAATAGATGGGGGGGCAAGAATAGTATGGGAAATATAGAACCTAAAGGACTTGAGACACATGGACATAAGCTAAAGGGGGGTAATGGTGGGGTTGGGGGGGCAGGGTGGAGCGGAATGAAGGGGGGAATAGAACAACTGTAACAGCATAAACAATTCAAAAAAAATAAATAAATTTATTTAAAAAAATAAAAAATCAAGAAATAAGTAAAAATGAGCTTTGGACTTAAATAAACTAGTGAATTTTCAGCAAAAAAAAAAAGTGTTGGAATTGATGCACTACTAACTACAATGATAAAGCCTTCAAATGCTCACTTTTTGCCTGGCTTGGTTCTACACCATTTCTGTAGGTTCAGATCCATGCACCGCCCCATTTAACAACCAAACTTAAATACAACTGAAGTGCAACCTTCTCAGATGACACCGGCCTTACACAGTAGTAACTGTTGTGCATGTCTCACCTGCCTGCTGCTCTCTGAGTTCCCTGAAGTTAGGGGTGATGTCTAATTGTCCTTTTTTTCTCTCCTCAGTGATGACTATCAGGTCCACAAAATAGTTATTTTTTCCAGTACATGCAGACATTGATTCAGCTAGCATTAAGTGCCTAATATGTGCTAGGTGAATGACACAGTATTCATGTTGTATGGGATGATGACCAAAGTAATAATAATAGTGATAACATAACTCGATGAGCAAGGCACTGTGTCAATCACTTTTACTCCTTATTTCATTTAATCCTTGCAACAACCCTCTTGTATGCTCCCTAACCAGGGTCAAACCCACAGCCTGGGCATGTGCCCTGACCACGAATCAAACTGGTAACCCTTCAGTCCACAGGATGACTTTCCAACCAACTGAGCCACACCAGCCTGGGAGGCCCTATTCATTCAGTAGGTTCCTAAGCCTTTCCTCATTTTTTTGAATTCTTGTTTCTTCATTCTGTTGTGGTTGAATGTTTATTTATTTTCCCTCTGCTCCAAATCATTGGAGTGAGTCCCAGTTTCCTTCCCTTCACTGTTGGTTCCCTGTATATTTTTCTTTACTTCAGTTTTCTTAGCCTTCATTTCTTTCTCTATTTTACTTCCATACTCAGTCATTTCTGTGAGCATCCCGATCACCAGTGTTTTTAATTCTGCATCTGATAGGTTGGCTGTCTCCTTGTCACTTAGTTCTTTTTCTGGAGTTTTGATCTGTTCTTTCATTTGGGTCATTTTTCTTTGTCTTGGCACACTGTTAACATTGTAAGTGGTAGAGCCTTAGTTATTTGCCAGGGTAGGGCAACCCATGTCACTGTATTGTGGTGCTGTATGTGGGGGAGGGATCAGAGAGGGAACAACACCACTTGCTTGACTATAGCTCCACTTTCAGTCACTTCCCTTGCTACCCACAAGCAGACTGGGTCCTTGGGTACTGATTCCTGGGTGGGTGGGTTTGTGTATTTTCTAGAACCTCATGAGCCTCTCCAAAAAACACTCCTGTGAAGCTGGAAGTTTCTCCCACTGCCACAACCCCCACAGGTTTTTACAACCAGAGGTTTTGAGGCTTTTGTTTCCTGGGCTGGAACCTTGGTTTGTGTGGTCTCACTCCCCAGTTGTTCCTCCCAGTTTATCTGCATGCAAATGTGGGACAACCCAGGTCACCAGCCACTGCCTTGCCCGCACTATCCATTGCCTGGCTGCACATCCTCTCCATCCTGGCTGCCCGTCTCTGCCCCTCCTACCAGTTTGAATGAAAGTGTTTTCTTTAACTGCTTGGTTGTTGGGCTTCCCAGCCCAACTGTTGGGTTGTAGATTTTAATTTCATGACTGTATGTCTCTCCATATGTCTCAGTTGGTTTCTACAGTATCTGATACTGGCTGGGTCAGAACAGATGCTACTGAAACTGAACTGATTCATGCCCAAGACCTCTGGGGCACCATCCTGGAAAACATCCTGCACCATCCAGGATCTCCACGCTAACTCTGAGGTTCCGTGCCATGATTCTCAGAGAGCCTCAAGAGCCCTTGAAAGAATGAGCCATGGCCATGCTGCCCACAGATGGGCAGCGCACATGCAGCAACTCCTTCTTCTGTGGTTTTCTTCTTCAGCTTATGGTTCACAGAGGACTCACAGTTTGCTGCACTGGAGTTTCATGCACTCCACCTACTGAGCCATAGCATTTCAGAGACATTAAATTTATGGTGTTCACTTTTCAGGTGAATAAAGAAAGATCCAGATAAAGGAATTAAACAGTCCAAAGTCACCAAACAAGTTAGCAAGCTTAAGACTAGAACCCTAGTCACTCAGCGTTGAGTTCTTTGTCCTTCCACAGTGTAATGCACAGTATACCATTTTAGCCCCATGAATAACGTAGGTTTCATGTATCGACTCAGGTCTGTGGGTTCCTTATACCACTGGCTTTATTTTCAATGTTGTCTACAGCTATTTATTGCTTACATGTCATTTTGATTTACATTACCTTGGCCCTCTACTGTGTCCATGTACCATGTAATTCACATGCATACACATTGGATATGCACATATTCTATTGGTCCAGTGCCATTGTGGTGGATTATATTATTATCCCCATTATTGCATGCTTTCACTGTAGAGGGTTATACATCCATACCCATGACCAAATGATTTACATTACTTTCCTGTGGAAAGAAAATGCTTGACAATTTAAGTTGCTTTGGCCAATAACACATGAGCAAGGAGATGTGTTTCAGCCTTTGGTCCTTTCTCTCTGTCCTAAGAGGGGCACATTACAGAGAGGGCTTTCTCCTTCAGGATGGATCCAAAAAGTCAAAGGCAAAAGGCTATAGTTCACCTACAACTGACATGAAACATGGACAATCAGCTTTTGTAAGCCACTGCGATTATGGAGTTGTCACTGTGCCACAATGTAGCAATTTGATCAAGACAGTCATGTCAGTTCCATGTACCACATTTGTCCCACTGATCAAGTACTATGTTGGTGCAGATGCACAGTGCTGGCCACATACATTATACACATCCCTTTCCTCATTACTGGACATTCTACTTCAAGCTCCTCCTGATTCCCAGTTTACCAGGCCACCCTACTCCACCCCATCACTTTGAGAAAAGCCCCTTTGGTGTCCCTGTTCCCCAGACTATAGACCACAGGGTTGAGCAGGGCCATGAAGACATTGTATAAGAGTGAGATCTGCTTGTCTTGCTCTGGGGAATAGCTAGAGTTGGGCCTCATGTAGATGTAGGTCACTGGAGCATAGAAGAGTAAGACCACAGTCAGGTGGGAAGCACAAGTAGAGAAAGCCTTGCAGTGGCCTCTTACAGACTTGATCTTGAAAATGGAGTGGGCAATATGAACATAGGAGGCCACAATGAGGGAGAGTGGAACAGCAGCCATGAACACCCTGATAACCAGAACCACGATCTCAATGAGATGGGTATCCATGCAAGCCAAGCTTCGTACTATGGGGCTTTCTCAGAAGTAGTGGTTGACCACGTTGGGCCCACAGTAAGGCAACTGCATGATGAAAAAAGTATGGATCAGAGAGAGGAAAAAACCACAAGTACAGGTCCCAGCTGCCAGCCGTACACACAGGCCGCAGTTGAGGATGACCATATAACGCAGTGGGTAGCAGATGGCTATGTATTGGTCATAAGCCATGATGACAAAGAAAATGCACTCGGTCAGGCCTCGAGCATCAAACACAAACATCTGCAGCCAACAGCCAGCAAAAAACATGGTCTGAGACTAAGCAAGAAGATGCACTAACATCTGGGGTACGGTGGTGCTGATGCAGCCCATGTCCAGCAGGGAGAGAATACAGAGGAAGAAGTACTTGGGAGTGTGAAGATGCATGTCCAGGCAGATCAGGGTGACAATGAGCCCATTGCCCAGGATTGAGCTCAAGTAGAGGAGAAGGAAGGCAACAAAGAGGACCCTGTTGGACCTAGGGTCACTGGAGAAGCCGAGCAGGATAAATTCGGAAACCCAACTTTGGTTCTGCACTGGAGGCATCCACATGGCAGGGTCTATAAGAGAATCACACTCATGTAAATGTCATCGAACACAGGCTGGTCTAGCGAAAGTGTTGCCCCGGAGGCAACCAGGCTAGGATTTAAATTCTCACCTCACTACTCATCTGCTCTGTTGAGCAAGTGACTTAACCTCTCTGAGCTTCCATCTCCTTATCTGTAAAATGTGAATAATACTAATATTAATACTAATCTCTCCAGGATTTTATGAAGCATAGAGGCACTGTATATGAAGCATCTAACACAATTCCTTAAAACAATACATAACTGTAAACTGCTCATATGCAATCTCCCCAGTCTTACTTCACACCCTACAGAGAACAAACTGGTCACTCACATATCTAACAACGAGCAGTTCACACATCAGCTCCCAAACCTTAAGAGGTGGAGTTCCTGTCTACCTTAGAGACCCCTTGTCCAGACGTGCTGCAAAGCCTCGCCAGCATATCCATTTCTCCCCTGCCAGGTGACAGTGTGAGGCTTTGTCAATAGAGGGCGCCAGAGGGACACGACGATGAGAGCAGGGTGAAGTTACTTTAAACAAAACAGGTCAAATTGAAAATAAATAGAAAGCTGATAAATATGAACGTTAGCATTTAGATATGGACTAAATATTTTAATAAGACATATTTTAGACAGCTTTAAAAAAAACCATACATATTGCTTAACCATTTTGCAATATATAAATATATCAAAGCGACATGTTATATACCTTAAACTGAAAAAATGTGTCAATTATATCTCAGTAAATCGGGGAAAAAGAAAGATGCCTTAATATGAGGGCAATAGACTCATGAGGAAGAAAGAATGAAAGACATATGCCACACAAACTAAAAGAAATAAGTTGTAGCTTCATAAGACATTTGTCAAAATTCATCAGACACTGCATCATAAATGCAAGCTCAAAAATCCAGAGTGGAAATCACTTAGGCTATATTCTCTGGTAACTGTGAAATTGGCTAGAAACCAATCTTAAAATAAGTGCAATGGAGACATACCCAACTACTTTAGAATTAGCATCCACTGCTAACTAATGTATTAAACAAAGAAAAATAAAAATAGAAATTAGTACTTATTGAACTAAATAATGATAAAAATAAGACATTATCAGCGCTTGGGGGGAATTCATTTCCATCTTTCATGATGAAAATGCATATGAGAAGAAAGGCTAAAACTTAATTAGCTAACCTCCCATTTCAAGAAGCAAGACAGATAGAGAGAAATAAAACACCAATATCAGGAATGAAAAGGTGGGCATTACTACAGATCCTACAGTCTTTCAAAAAGATCATTTTAAAAATTACAAAAAAAACTTTATATCAATAAACTTGACAGTTAAATGAAATGCACAAATGTCTTTAAAAACACAAATTACCAAAACTGACACAAGAAGAAAAATGTCAAAAGTTCACTATCTTTCAAAACAAGGTTGAATCTATAAATTTAAAACTATCCAAGAAAGAAAATTCCAAGATTTACTAGTGAATTCTTTTAACATTTAAGAGACTAATACCAATCATAATAAACTCTTCCAAAGCACACAAAAAGAGTTAAATTTTTCTGATTCATTTTATGACATCAGAATAAACTCAATAGCAAATAATAATAAATACATTACAAGAACAAAAATTTATAAGCCAGTCTTTCTCGTGAGCATTGTGGCAAAACTCCTAAACAATATATTAGTCAATTGAATTCAGCAACATAAAAATGATAATACATCACAATCAAATTGTGCTTATTTTAAGACTTCAATGTTGGTTTAACATTTGATGAGCTAACAATGTAATTCATCTTATTACTACAATTAAGGGAGAAAATTATTTGATTAACTGAATAGATACAGCAAAAGCATTTGATAAAAATCAATAATCAATTAAAATTAGAAATGAACCCCTTATTAAACTGGGAATAGAAGTGAACCTTCTTAATGTGATAAATATTATCTCCAATAAAAGAAGAAGCAACCTACAGCAAATGTTGCACTGAATAGTGAAATATTAATATCTCGCTCCCTAACATTGGAAATGAAACAAAAATGTTCAGTATTACCATTTCTCATAACCATTTTACTGGTGGTCCTGGCTAGTGAAGTAAGTCAAGAGAGACACATAAAGGGCCAGAAGACTGGAAATGAGGGAGTAAAACTGTGATTGCCTGCAGACTACATGAGTATGTAGGTAGCAAATCTGAAAGAAATCAAAGACAAACCGAAATAAATGCACAGAAATTCAATGCATTTCTCTATACAAGCAACTAGAAAATAACTTGTAAGGACATTAAAAAATCAAATACATAGTAATAATGCTAATGAAATATGTGTAGAAAAACATTATCTAGAGAAATTAAGGGCAGCCTCAGTAAATGGAGGATATTCCGTGATCGTGAGTTGGACAGTTCAACACGACAAAAATTTAACGTTGACCTCTATAGGTTCAGTGGAATCCCAGTCAAAACCCCAGAAGTGTTTTCCTACAGAAATCGACAGCCTGGTTATAAAACTTATATGTAGGACTTACCAGAAATTAAGACTTACCATAAAACTATAACATTTGAGTATGCAATGGCACAAGAATAAACAAATAGATTAACTGAACTTCATAAAGCCCAGAATAGACCCCAGGAGAGACCCATGAATATACAATCACCCAATTTACGACAAAGTTCGCCTGTCATGCAGTGGGGAAAGGCTGGTCTTTTCAATAAATTCTGCTGGATCATGTGGGTGTCTGCACAGAAAAAAATATTTTTTGAATCCTACCTCACATGACACACAAAAATATATTTCAGATGTACTGTAGATTGAAATGGTTATAGTAAAGAAATAAAAATTTTAGAATCAAATGCAAAAAAAGTATCACCTTGGAGTAGGCAGAAATTTCTTAAACAGAACACAGAAAGCACCAACCATAGAGAAAAAAATGGTGAACCACATTACATTAAAATAAAGAATTTAAAAGGCTTTTGTCCAGAATAAATAGAGAACTATAAATTAACAAAAAGAAGGTACTCAGTAGAATAATGGGCAAAATATTTTTTAAAAATCTTCACTCTTAATCAAGAGAAACAATGCCCAATATCATTAGTCCTCCAGCCATTGAAAACTAAGAGCTCAGGGCCACGCCAGGACACACCCACAGGAGGGCTAATACGGAGAACCCCTAGTGTTGGCAGGAGTCACCGAGCTTCCTTATACTGCTAATGGAAGGGTAAATTGGTCCAGTCCCTCTGGAAACTGTTTCGTGGTATCTCCTAAAGAGGAACATATAGCCATAACACATTACCCCACAATGCCATTCCTAACTATAGCCCCACATGCTTCTATACACATACATATGTTCAAGAAAAGATATGCACAAGTTTTCAAAACAATAGTCAAAATACTCAAAAATGAGAAAATATCCAAGTTTCAACCAACAGTGTACGGTAATGAATAAAAACATCATAGTATGTTCTTATAGCAGTTACCTTTGGTGGGAAAACTGACTCGAAGGAGACTTCAAGCCATTCTCGGTCTCCACCATCCCTGCCCACACCCCTTCTTCTGACCAACCCACCGCCTACACATCCCTAGGAGCCAGCCCTTCCCCTGCCCTGGATCAGAAGCCCCTCATTTCTCACCTTCCTTCCTGCACCAGCCCCTCCCTGCCTCTGAACTCTTCTCCCTCAGTGCTTTCTCCATACGTACTACTGCAACTGGGTGTTCAAAATAAACGCTGGGCCTGTCCGCCCCTGTCTAACACCCTTTAAGGGTCCCCAGTGCCCCATCACTCTAGACAGATGCACAGAGCCCTGCAGACTCCTCCAGCCTTAGCATCTGACTCTCTCGCCCATCTCCTCTCTTCCCGTACAGACATGATCTCCATACAAGCACGCCCAGTCTCCCTTCTCTCTCTACCCCTGCCACACGTTCAGGCCCCTGATAGGCCTTCAGCCTGAAAGAGAACCACCGCCTGCATCTCCACTGTCACACGCTCTGTCTCGTGTTCAGCCCTGGTTCCCAAGTTAGGACTTGGCTCAGGTGTCATCCCCCCAGGAAGCCCTCCCAGGCCTATCTCCCACTCCCAGACCTCACTTAGATGCTTTCTTTTTTCATTTAAATATTTTATTTATTTACTATTTTTTGAGAGCTGGGAAAGGAGAGAGAAAGACAGGGAGATAAACATCAATGTGTGAGAGATACCTTGATCAGTTGCCTCTCTCATGCCCCCACCAGGGGACCTGGCCTGCAACCCATGCATGTGCCCTGACCAGGAATTGAACCATAGACCTTTTGGTTTGCAGGCTGGTGTTCAGCCCACTGAGCTACGCCAGCCAGGGCTAGATGCTTTCTGTATTTCTCACAGTCCCCACTGCTTACTGGTGATTTTTAATCCTTGTCATCCTAGAGGGTTCTGACATCAAGTTTGAAATCTAATATCTCAGGAGAATCTTCTCCCTTTTTTGTTAACTCAGTCCCCACCTTCTGAGTTGGAATATTTGTGATGAAGTACAGCTATAGAGGTGAATTTATAACCTCCCTTTAATTAATAACAATAGCTAATATCTCATGAGCAATTTCTATGTGCCAGGCATTGTTACACTAACTTGATCTTATCCTCCTAACAATTCATTGAGGTAAGTACTATTACCTCCATTCCGCAGATGAAAAACCGAGGCACAGAGTAAGTGATTAGTTCCCAATTATATGGCCGATGTGGTGAACCTGGGGTTTGAACCAAGGCAATCTGGCTTCAGAGCTGGTTCTTAATATTATCTTCACCTCCAGCGAACAGGCCGTAAGTGGGAAGGGCGAAGCATGCAAACGTTCCCATCTGCATCTCGATCTGAGTTTCTTTTTTTTTTTTAAGATTTTATTTATTTATTTTTAGAGAGAGGGGAAGGGAAGGAGAAAGAGAGTAAGAGAAACATCAGTGTGTGGTTGCCTCTCACATGGCCTCCACTGGGCACCTGGCCTGTAACCCAGGCATGTGCCCTGACTGGGAATCGAACTGGCAACCCTTTGGTTTGCAGCCTGTGCTCAATCCACTGAGCTACACCAGCCAGGGCTCGATTTGAGTTTCTTGAGATTTGGCACTAAGTACTAAAACACCATGGCCTAGGAGGTGTGGCCACTGGACAAGACAGGATGACACCGCCCAGGGCTAAAGTGACAGCCACACACCATTTCTCTCGACAAGGTTTCTTCCAGCTGCTCCCATCACTGGCACGCGAGATGCCATGGACCATGCTGGAAGCAGAGGAAACTGATGGAAGGAGACTTGGGAAATTATTACCATATTGGAGATTAGGAAATCTTGGTAAGCCTCCCTCTGAGTCACAACTGGTTTTTATTAGGTGGGAGACATCATTCAGTTAAAAAACGAAAAGTCTTCTAAGATTCTGTACACCCAGCATTCTGTCTTAATTCACCCCAGGCCTCTCGAGAGCGCAGGGAGTGGGTCCTAATCGCAGCCACCCCTGTCACTGTTAAAGGCATCTCCCAGGACAACTGTCATTGTCCAGTCATGGGGATCCTTAAACTCAGGAAACTGTACTGCTCGCTTCTCTGTTTCTAGCACCTACAACATGGCTTATCACAGAGCAACTATTGATAAACATTTGTTAAGTGAATAAAATGAAGACAGAAGAGGGTCTAGGAAGAAGGAAGGGGACTGAACTACAAAGTGAGGGAAACACTGAGGAATGAGGAAGAGGACTAGAGGGAAATTGGGGTGTGGGCGCAAAAGGACCTAGGTGAACTTGCTATTTCTGACCTCTGACTCCCACAGGTGCCTGGGTCCTACCTATAACCCCAAGCCCAGCAACCGTCTCACCCCTCAGGTATCCACAGAAACAAGTCATGAAGAGGTTGTCACTAGCTCTTAAGGGAAAGGGACTGAGTGGGAAACCCGCAGAGCAACAGTACCCAGCAAGCCAGTATCCCAGGCAACCCAGTCTCCAGAAACGTCCCCCATTTCTGAGCGGTCGGTGGAAGCCCACGACTTCTCTCCACTGCACAGCTCTCTGCACTTGGCCAGGCCAGCCCAGGCTCCCAAAAGCCTTGCCTGTCAGGTCCTGGGGCCCAGACAGAGAGAGCCTCAGCCATCCCACGCTCCTCCCAGTGGGCCAAGCTGCTGAGGCCTTATGGTCCTGCCTCGTGGGAGAGAGGGAGCTCTGCCATGAAGGCCCTCTTACCTCCCACCCCCCTGTACCCTGATGTATCAGTTTGAGCCACACCTCCATTCCTTCACTGAGCAAGTCAAAACCCTCCTCCATTCTCCATCAGTACAATACCGTGGACAAGTTGCTCAGCCTCTGTGATGATAATTAAGAGCTGACCATGGAACACCTACCCATGCCAGGTCTTGGACCAGGCCCCGGCAAACAACATCTGAAAGTAGGTAGTATCAGCCCCATGTTACATACAAGGAAGTTGGGGCCCAGTGCAGTGAGGAACTTGCCAAAGGGCTCACATCTTCTAAGCATAGAGCCAGAATTTGAATCAGGACCCATCCAGTTCTAGCGCATGTTCTCTCCAAGTTGCTGTTATTCTTCCTCAATTCTCTTCTCTGTAAAATGATACTAATAGTCCCTTAATAACCTTAACCTGAGATTGCTGGGAGAGTTAAATGAGATAATGTGTTGAAATCCCTGGCACAAGTCTTGGCCATGCCTCTCGACTGTGAGCTCCTTTCCCTGACTCCTGTTGGGCCTCGGCTCCCCACCCATTCAGAAGGAGGGGGTTGGGCCCTGAGGCCCCTCCTCATCAGCCACAGGTCAGCAAAACCAACTGTTGACTCCAGAAATGTGTGAGATTAAACAAGATCATTACTCAATTATATAAACTATAATTAAACCAATTACATTACATTCAAAGGTCCGTGGACCCTGAAGGCATCATGCTAAGTGAAATAAGCCGGACAGAGAAAGACGAACACTGCATGATCTCGCTTATAGGTGGAATCTAAAAACCTCGCACTCATAGGAATAGAGCAGACTGGTGGTGGCCAGGGACTGCGGAGGGGAGGGGAGGGGAGGTGGTGGCCGAAGGGTAGAAACAGTCACGAGATGAATAAGTTCTGGGGTCTGATGGGCGGCGTGGTGACAATATATGCTTGAAAGGTGTTGTGAGAATGCACAGAAATTCAATGCATTTCTCTATACAAGCAACTAGAAAATAACTTGTAAGGACATTTAAAAAAATCAAATACATGGTAATAACTCTAATGAAATATGTGTAGGAAAACATTATCTAGAGAAATTAAGGGCAGCCTCAGTAAATGGAAGATATTCCGTGATCGTGGGTTGGACAGTTCAACACGACAAAAATTTAACGTTGACCTCTATAGGTTCAGTGGAATCCCAGTCAAAACCCTAGAAGTGTTTTCCTACAGAAATTGACAGCCTGGTTATAAAACTTATATGTTTTACCAGAAATTATGCAGCATCATTGCATAATTTACGTAAAGACTTACGTAAAGATTAACGTAAAGACTACCAACATGTTTCCGCCCTCCATTTCTCAGAAAATAATGTTCTCCCTGTAACAACAAAATGACAGCTATGTGAGGGAAGAGTGAGTTAGCTAACCTTATTGTGGTGAATGCTTTACAATACCGAAGGGATCAGATCATCACATGGTACACCTTAAACTTATGCAATGTTTTATCAATCATATCTCAAGAATGGGGGGGCAAAGAAAAATCAGCTTATGAAATTTTTAAAAACCCAAAGGTTAAACACAAAAGCTCAAAGCTCTTCACATCATAATGATGCTGCTGCTAGAGTGTAGCTGCCTGGTACCCGTGGTCTGGAAGCCGTGTGCATCTACTGGATTTGTTTGGTGAGAATACTCTATCCTGTGCATCTCTTCCTACCTCTGAGTTCAGAGACATCATGCTGTTAGCTTGAAACTGGCCATGGTGGATGTACTTATACCACCGGAATCAGCAAATATGAATCAGAACCTGTCCTCCCCTCCAGGAGTGATTATTAAACATTTACCAGCACACCTCTGCTTCTATCCCCAGTCTCAAGAATCGAGACAGCTTAGGACAACCCAATGCAGGAGGTGTCCACTCCACCATTAGCAGCAGTCGGTGAAGCTGACTGCCTTGTCCAGGCAGGGACCCATCTCTCCACTGGTTGAATGAGGAAACTGAGGTCCAGGGAGGAACAGTGGCTTTCCCAAGTTCAGAAGCAGTCTAGGATCATAGACGGAATAAAACGCTGGCCACCCTGATTGTTTTCATGACAGATTTACGTAAAGACTACCAACCATGTTTCCACCCTCCATTTCTCAGAAAATAAAATGTGACCAAGAATTGCTGAGGGATTTGGCCAAGAACATGCAGCTAGACAATGGTAGTCCAGTACCAGAACTCTGGCACTTGCTTTTTGAGCTGGGCTCTGTCCATAATACCATGTACTTCAGTGCTTAACTCTAAACTGATGGCTGCCCCTGATCCCTAAGTGAACCCTGCTGTCCTGAGAGCTGGTCATGATCACCAGTGGGGTTGGGGTTAGCCCAGGGGTTGGCATGAAGGAGATGACTGGACTCCTGATGCTAAATTCTGGGCCAGGCCGGACCTGCAGGCCTCAAGGAGAAGAGGGTGGGCTCACGAGAAGGGGAAAGCTAGGGCTGCCTGCAGTTCTATCAGCCTGGGACTCTCTAATTGGCCCCGGGCTGAGAAGGCCTCTGGGAGGGTCCTGTGGGACCTGGCTCTCATTTGCTAAGACAGGCACACCAGAAACTTTTCTGTTTGTGTCTGGGGAGTGAGCAGAAGGGAATAGCAAGAGGTAGTGATGATGCTAATGACCAAGTTCATCTCGGTGCTCCTTTGGGACAGTCTCACAGAACTTTATGGTTTACAAAGCACTTTCATGTATATTTTCTCTCCAGGTCCTCCCAGCACTCCCATGAGTGAAAAATTATTACCATGATGGTCCCCATTTTATAGATGACGACAAGGATGATGACAGAGTCTTACTGAGCACTTGTCATGGGCCAAGCCCTAAGGGAATCACTGTTACTGGTTTTGGTCCCTTCAGTGCTCTCAGAGTCAGAAGGGGCCTTCAAGGTCAACATGGGGCTGTGGGCGCAGGCTACGGAGGGTAATAGAGCAGGAGTGGGGCATTGGGACCATTTTCTCTTACAAACTCCTCGTACCTGCTGGACTTCTAGAGCCCAGTTCCACATGCACGGCTTCCATTTGATGATGTAGGGCTACTGTGCCAGCCAAATTTACGACTTGGTAAATCAGACGACACCAAGTTAATGGCAGGAGTTCAGGTCACATGGTAATTTGTTGATTCCTGGCCAACTGTTCAGTCTCTACTAAGGCCCAGTAGAAAGAAAGCCAAAAACTATTTCTCCAAAAGGGAGAGCTTACCCTCCACAGATAGCAGGGCTTTGCTCCAAAACCATAGGGACAGGCTGCAATTCACTGATAGGGGCCCGTCAAAGGCTCCGAGCAATGGCTCTACCTGCTGCTGCCACCACACCCGCAGGATCGTGTGGGCCAAGTGGCAGGGCAGCTTGCATAGCAGCTTGGACCTGCTGTTGAACCTTCTCTCATCCTGGGCTTCACTCAAGACAAGAGGCTCTTCAGAAGGTTACTCAGTGAACATACCAGAGCAGCACACCCAAATGAGGACGATGTTGCCTCCAAAATCTGAGGAGACACACTGGGCATTATGGGTCTGTTCTTGGTGGTAGAGGGGCTATCTTAACATGCCCCCCACCCCTGGACCCCTAGACACTTTACTGAGGTGGGAGGTCCCTGGACCTTTGTTGGATTACTTTTCATCCTCTGACATGCAAACGTCTTACCATTTTGCCTGGCACAGTGACTTCTTCCTGTTGTCAAGTCCAAGCAGCATGATGTCATCAGCATAATGGACCAGGGTGATATCTTGTGGAAGTGAAAGGAAATCAAGATCCCTAAGGACTAAATCATAACATAGGGCTGGAGTGTGGATATACCCCTGATGTAGAATAATAAAGAGGGTATTACTGACCTTGTACTCACCTTGACAGCTGAGTACGAACTATCTCTGGGGTCTTTACTAAGGGATATTGAAAAAAACGGGCATTTGCAAGATCAATACCAGGTGCCAGAATATGTGTCCATTTGCTCAAGAATTGAAACCACATTTGGAGTCACAGCTGCAGGTGGAGTCATCGCCTGTGGTAATCGACTGTCATTCTCCAAGATGCACCTATTTTCTGCACAGGTGCATTGAATGCAGATGAGGTGGAATCATCACCCCTGCATCCTCCAAGTTCTTGATGGTGGCACTCATCAGCAATCCCTCCAGGAATATGGTATTAGTTTTGGTTTACTATTTTTATATTTAAAGACAGTTCTAATGGCTTCTACTTGGCCTTTCCTACCGTGTCACATGTCAGGGGTCAATGTGGGGATTTCCGACTCCCGACTATGTCTACTTCAGTTGTGCATTCCAGAACCGGGGACACGACCACAGGAGGGGCTCAAAGGCCCCGTTGCACCAACTGTAAACCAGACCTGAGCTAAAACTCCATTGATCCCCTAACCTCCATTAGCCCCTATGCTGACTGGCAGACAAGTGGCATTTTGAGTCTCCAGAAATGAGTGTCAATTCAGAGCCCATGTCCAGCAGTACCTGAAAATTCTGCTTACATTCTTTTCCCCAGCGCACAGTCAGCCTGGGAGAACCTCCGCACTCACTCCTCCTTCTCAGACTGAGCCCTGATTCTGGTCATCTCGGCAGTCACATGCTCAAGGAAGTGGCTGCCTCCCTCGCCCCCACGTGTGAATCCTGGTTGGTCTGGTGTGGGTGCTAGTATTCTTCTTCTTGCCACCAATTGGTTTCAGCAGGCATGTGACCTTGTCCTGAACAATCAGCCTGTGGGAAGGTTGCTGGGGGCCTCTGGGAAAGGTTTTTCCTCACTTACAAAACAGAGATGCATGAGGGGGAAAAGATGCCCTGGTTTTGCTTGATGTTGTCAGGTTGGCACATGGTACCCAGAACTGCTTCGCTCATCACATGACCACAAAGGGTCCCGTGTGATCACCAGCATTCTGAGGCTGGCAGCTTCAAGGCTGGGTGACACCAAGGGCTTTGATGATGCTGTGGAATCTCTGAGTCGAATGACCCCAACACACTGCACTTCCAGACTGCTGCTTCGCCTGACCGATGTTTCAGACGTAATGTGTACAAAACCAATTCCTGATCTTCTTTTCCCCCAAGCCTGCACCTTGAACTCTTTTCTACATCAATTAACTTCATCCTTCAGTCTCTCAGGTCAGAAACCCTGGAGTTTTCTTGGAATTTTCATTTTCTCTCATTCCACATACAAACCTTTAGCAAACCCTGTCAGCTCTGCCTTTGGAACACAACCAGAAGCCACTGCTCACAACCTCTACCAGGGCCACCCTGGTCCAGACAGCATCGGCTGTCCACCCATCACCTGGATCTTTGCAGAGGCCTCCTGGCGAGGTTCCCAGCTTCCCCTCTTCCCCCCAACACCCTGTTCCCCACGTGGCAGCCAGAGTGATCCTTTCAGAATATAACTCAGATCGTCTCAGTCCTCTGCCAACCTCCTTCAATGGTTTCCCCCTCTCCCTCAGAGCAAGAACTGAAGTCAACACAGTCACCTGCAAAGCCCTACATGATGTGGCGCCTCCTCACCTCTCTGACCTCCGCTCCTACTACGCTCCTTCTTACTCACTCTGCTCTAGCCATGCCCCTCCTGTTCCTCAGGGAAGCGAGGAGGCTGCATTTACTGCTCCCTCTGACCAGGGAGCTCCTTCCCCCGCACTGGCCCCTGTCTCCCTCCCTCCCCTCATGCACATCTTTCCTACAAATATCACGTCCCAGGGAAGCCCTTCCAACTCACCCCACTCCAAATCAACCACTCCATCGCCGGAACTCCCTCCTCCTCTCTCCCTCTTGTTTTCTTTGGCTCTGTAGCAACTGTCATCTTCTAACATGCCAGGAATTTTACTTACTTATTTGGTTTATTACCTGTATCCTTGAGGCTTCCTGAGAACAGGGATTTTTATCTGTGCTGTTTTCTGCTGATTCTCCAAGGCCTAGCACAATGCCTAGGACTTAACAGATGCTGACAAGCATTTGTTGAATTAATATAATAATATGGGATGCTATTTTTATGACCATAAGAATGTTAAATAAGTGGTTATGTGTGAAAATGAACACCATAAATAAAGTTAGAAATCAAACTTTTAGGCTAGGGGAAGTGTTTACAATGTTTAAAATGAAAAATTAATATCTGTAGTATACAGTATAAGTAACTTTGACAAATCATGCCCTGCCTGGTGTGACTCAGTGGATTGAGTGCCAGCCTACAAACCCAAAGGTCTCGGGTTCAGTACTTGGTCAGGGCACATGCCTGGGCTGAAGGTCAATGTTTCTCTCTGTCTTTCTCCCTCCCTTCCCCTGTCTCTAAAAGTAAATAAATAAAATCTTTTTAAATAAGAACTTCTACAAATCAATAAGAAAAATACAAAATCCAATAGAAAAATAAATAGAGAACAGAAACAGACAAGTTACAAACAAGTAACCCAAATAATCAAATGTACAGAGGCGTTCAGGCTTACTAATAGTCAGGGAAATGCAAAATAAACAATAAATACGTATTATTTCACCCCTGTCAGTTTAGCAAAAATTAAGAAACTGGCAATACCAAGTATTGGCTCGGATGTGAAGCAATCAGAAGTCCAATACTCTGCCAGCGTGGGTGCAAATGGGCTCGACGGTTCCGGAGAACAACTGAACCTCATCTAGTGAAGCTGAAAGACGAAATGCCCCGTAATCCAGCAATTCCATTCTCAGATATAGTCCCTGGGAAAACTCACACATGTACACAAGGAGAACATGCAGGAATACTATAGAAGTATTGTTTGTGATGGAGCAGATCTGAAAATAAACCAAATGTCCATTAAAAAGAAAGAGACAAACAAATCATTATTTATTAAACATTTAACAAGAATGAATTAGAAGCACATGTGTTCACATGGGAGGCTCATAAATACATTATTGAGGGAAAGAAAAGCAAGTGGCAGACACATACAGGAAAATACAAGTTACATAACGATCATTTTTAAAATGTAGACAAAATTATAGAGAAATGGAAACTCTAAGAAAAAAATAAATGATGAAAAGACAAATATTTCAGTTCAACCTACTAGGAATTCTAGGAGAAGAATAGAAACAACTGCCCTGACTGGTGTGGCTCAGTGGGTTGGGTGTCATCCAGCAAACCAAAACGTCACTGGTTTGATTCCCAGTCAGGGCACATGTCTGGGTTTTGGGTTCAGTCCAGGTTGAGACTAATTGATGTTTCTCTCTCACATTAATGTTTTTTCCCCTTCTCTTTCTTCTTCCCTTCCCTTTTCTCTAAAAATAAACAAATAAAATATTTCTTAAAAAATAGAAATAACTGATACAATAGAAAGATAATTCCCTGAGCTGGCAAAGTCTGAAGTCTTTAGATGCAAAGGGCTCCTGTCTGCCAACCAAATGACTGGGAAAAAGTTGACATCCATACATGTCTTCATGTAATTGCAGAATTTCTATGAACTGAAGAAAATCTTTATATGCTCCAAGTGATGGGGAAGATAAAAGATTACTTGAAAAGGAACAAAAAACAATTAAGATTAGACTTTATCAGGAACACTGGATTCCAAAAAAAGATTGAAGACATGCCTTCCAGGACCCTTGTGAAAATGGTGTCTGAACTGTAGAATTCTATACTTGGTCAAAGCAGTATCAACAAGCTCTAACTGGTGTGGCTCAGTGGGCTGAGCACTGGTCTGTGAACCAAAAAGTCGCTGGTTTAATTCCCAGTCAGGACACATGCCTGGGCTGTGGGCCAAGTTCCCAGATAGAGGTGGGTAACAGGCGACCCATCAGTGTTTCTCTCCTTCTCTTTCTAATTCCTTTCCCCCCTCTCTAAAAATAAATACAATCTTATTTTAAATCAATAGCCATAAAATTTTAAGATGAAACTCAACAATTAAAAATGCAGCTAAAAATGAAGGCATTTTCAAATAATGCAAGAACCTGGTCCTCTATGATCCCTCCCACACCTCTCTTCTGAGAAAAAAAGAGGTCCCTCCTCTGCACTCAGGTGCTGGGGTCTGGCTGGAAGAATTCATTTTTCTAGAAGGGGAGCGAGGCCAGGAGGAAGGTTGGGAGATGCAGAAGATGAGGCTGGGGGTGGGACTGAGTCACCATGGTCATGTCACCTGACAGCCCAGGCCTTGAGGGAACAGTTTCTCTATCTGCTAGGCCAGCCAATAGGGCCCTGGGGCAGGCTGGTGGGCTGAGGCCAGCGGCTGCTGCAGTGGAACTGGCTCTTCATAAAGAGAAGAAGCCGCCCAGGGTGCAGTGAGCTGCAGGTCCATGGTCAAGATGAGGGGTGAGTAGGGTCCCTTCTTGAGGTCTGAAGGAGGTCTTGAACACTGAGATACGGAGAAGAGCTAGAGTGAGGGGTGGGGCTGGGCCAGGGAAGTCAAGATGGACCCTAAGGGCAGTCTGGGCACAGAACCCCATCCAGTTTGGGCAGGGCTGAAATGTGACAGGGGCTAGATCAGGGGCTACACATGGGTCCAGGTGTTGGAAGTGAGTAAAGAGAATGGATGTAGGGCTGGAGAATGAGTCTGGGGCCTGGGCCGTTCAAGAGGAAGGACGTGGGGTCTGAGACAGGGATGATGGTAGTTCAGGAAGATGGGGAAATTTGTCAGGGGTGGAGAACGAATTAGGGAGGTTGGGGTGGGCCTGGGGGAGGGGCCTGGGGGAGGGGAAGCCGGTTGAGGTTTGAGGCTCCCTCCGTGGGGGGTGGTTGCCCCCCTCCTCTTTTCTGAGGACTCACCCTACAGAAGGCTCTCTTGGCACTGGGAAAGGCTCTCTTGGCGGCTGGGTGCCCTGCCTCTTCCCCAGGGCAGCCCCTGAGGGTCCCTTTTCTTTTGTGAGCCTCAACTGTCACACCTGTACAAAGACTAGACTAAGGGGTTCTCACCTGCCAGAAAAAAACCTAGAGCCATTGCAAAGGGGCACAAGGTGTCCCAGCACCTTGCTGGCTTTTCCCTTTTAGAACTGGCAACACTGAGGAAGCCACAGGGCCTCTTGCTTCAGAGTCCCCCGTGGATTTCTCTGTACTCAGAGCAGTTAATTGTGGCGAAGAAAACCAAGTCACTCGGGGCTTACGCACGTCCTGGAGGGCCTTGAAAAAATGCTGAGAGGCTGGAGAAGAGCATAGGATTGCCAAGGTCCCCTGGGGCACTAGTATGTCACAACTGCCGCACTCCCTTTCCCTGCAGAGAACTTTGCTTCACACACTCACACACACACATATCCTCTCACAAATGCATATGTTCCCAAAGAACACAGACACCAGCAGCCTCCCCTACCCAGCCTCACACTCAAATGCACACACAGAATCAAACACAAGAACACGAGGAACCATATATTCTTTTTCAAACGGAGGGGAATGAGCACATAGCATCCCCTTCTTCCAAACCCAGGCCAACAGCACCCACTAAACCCACCTCACCTCCCCACACAGATTCCCACACACGTTTACTCAGGTGCTCTCTCTGTCCCACAAACACCTCCCTCACATACAATCACAGGCAATGCGTGGTCATACAGGGCAGCACTCACAAACTCACAATCACAGCAGCATATCACAGACAAGCTCACCTACACACCACCAGAAGCCAGCATATTTATAGTCCAATGTGAACCTGCACACACTCATGAGTTTTCAATCATGTGCACACCCATGAACTTGCAGTCCCCCATCACTATTGCACAACTAACATCAACACACTTCACACATACATCTATACCCCACACAACACAATCATGCCAACAGAGACACAATCACAAATACACGTGTTTACAACCACACATTCGATAGACGCTGCCTGATCTTACCATCCTCGCTCATGCACACAGCCAAGCTGACCCTGCGTAGGGTGGGGTACCAAGCTGGGTTCCAGAAAGGCAGGCCCCCTTCCTTTCTTTGCTCCAGGAATCCTGACCTTGGGGTTCCTGTTGGCTACCCCCAGCTGCTTTGGCTACTGTGAGGACCCGGGCAAGTTTTTCCAGGGCCCTGAATATGAGTCCCTCCTCGTCACAGCCCGGGAGGGCCTCCATCCCTCTCTGCTGGCCAAACTCGTGGTGGTAGCAGGGGCTGGCATGTCAGGCTTGGTGGCAGCCAAGGCCCTGCAGGACATTGGTCACCAGGTAAGCAGGCTTTGGAGGGATCTCAGCGATTGGCCTCTGGGTTTGCCTCCTTGGATGGAAAAAGAAAAAGAAAAAAACTACGTGTAACCCGCGGGGTCTCCAGGCCCTCAGTTACTGTCTCAAAACTCCAGGTTCCCCTGAGATAATGGCGACCTGTGGTTCAATGGGCAAGACTGACCTGGACGGGGACTCGAGCCTGCCCTTTCCTCCAACACTCAGAGCAGAGAAAGGAAACTTTGATTATTGAGCAGTTACTATGGGCCAGGCACTGCCCTAAGCACTTTCCACAAATTACCACATTTAATCTTACGATCACCTGGAAGGTAGGTACTCTTACTCAGAGCCATTTTACCCGTGAGGTATCTGAGGCCCAGAGAAATTATGTTACCCGCCAAGCTCCCACAACTGGACCAAGGGCTGGAGCCAGAATCCAAACCCAGGTCTGTAACAACTCCTTCTGGGAGGCAGAATCGCATGGTGGCTGCACCCACAGGCTGTCTTCTTGGGAAATTCCCTTTTCTCTGGGTGTCAGTGTTCCAAACTATCATTCAAGAATAATCTTTCCCTTGCAGAGATTAGTTAAGATGGTATTTATGAAGTATGGATATGAAGCTGGTTTCCTCCCCTTTCGGACCAGGAGCACTGCAGGCAGCCGGGGAACGTGGCCTTCCGCCTCCCACCCTCGCCCGCTCTCCTCTCTTCACCGCTGCAGCTTTACCGAGATCACGGTGGCTTCAACCAGCTCCCCAAAGCCCTCAGCGCCAGCTTGAAGCCTGGTACCATCCATCTGGGCTCCAGGGTGGAGATGGTAGTGAGGGATGGGCCTGAGGTCCAGATTTCCTACCCGGTGGGCGAGTCCAACTCAGCACTGCACAACCTCACCGCGGATTTTGTCGTCATCTCTGCTTCAGCCAAGGCCACGCGCCTCGTCACCTTCTCGCCACCGCTCTCCCTAGACAGGGTGGACGCGCTCCACTCGGCACGTTACACCAGCGCTACCGAGGTGGTTCTGGCTTGCAACGAGCCCTTCTGGGAGCAGGATGGCATTCGGGGCAGGGTCTCCATCACCTACCAGCCTCACGGCGGGAGAAGTACATCCACTACCCCAGCCACAGCCTTCCCCGCGGCAAGGGCATCCGTCCTGCTGGCCTCCTACGCTGGGGACCAGGATCCCCTCTTCTTCATAGTGAAGCACGACCAGGTGGCGGATATCGCCCTGGAGGACCTGGCTGCTGTGCACCAGACACCCAAGGAGGGGCTGCGGCGCATGTGCCGCTCCTCTGCGCTCAGGCAGTGCTCTCTGGATCCCCTCGTCGCGGAAGCCTTCGTTGAGTTCACCCCGTACCAATTCGAGGACTATCCGCAGCGGCTCTTCCAGCCAGAGGGCCGCATCCACCTTGCTGGCGAGTGCGCCTGCCTGCCCCACGCTTCATAGACAAGCCTATCCATCACGACCGGCCTCCACGCAGCGAGGAACATCCAGGCTGCTGTGGACGAGGAAGCCAGAGGAGGGAGAAGACCTTCGCCAACCCAACGCGTAGAAAGGTTTCTGACCCGGAGAGAAAGCCCCAGGGAATCCAGCAGGGCCCGCAGGCCAGGAGGTGGGAGTCGGGGGTGGAGACTCAGGGGGCAGGTCACCGACAGGCCCCCTGGCCCACATGCCGGCCCCCAAAATGTCAAAGAACCCAGCTCGGAAGTCCAAGGGAAAATCACCCTTTTTCTGCTTCTCTGCCCTGTCAGCCCTTGAGGAGGAACGGCAGAGGCAGGGAACAGTAGTCCCCGTCATGGGAGGGGGCAAAAACGAGACCCTCAGCGGATGCCTGAGGCCTCAGAGGGCACCAAACGCTGTCTATGCTGTTTTCTCCTTTATATGCTGAAGTTGAATTTAGAAATTAGGCACAACAAGATGTTAACAAGTACAACTAGTAATAAAGTAGAACACTTACGACAATACAGCGGAATAACAGTCCTGTGAGTGTGGTCTCTATCTGTTCACATCTTCCACCCACGAATGTACGGCCTTGCCACCTCACTAAGCACTCAGCATGCGCGGTGGCCATAACTTTACAGTCTGAGGTTTGACAGCAAAACTAGCAAGCATTTATTTTTCCTTCTACACAATTTTACGGGCAGAGGCTTTGTTCTTGCCATAGATCTTAGCATACGACTTTCTGTCTCTCTTTTTTAAGTCAAAAACTTTCACCTTTCCACTCAAAGGAAGGACTTTACGACTTCCCGCTGCCACATCCGAATTGCCAGCATCACCACTGATTGCTTCGGGGCCGTTACTAAGTACAACGAGGGTTACTTGAACAGCAGCACTGCGATGCCATGACGGTCGATCTGATAACCCAGGTAACTGCTAAGTGACTAGAGAGCAGGTGGGTACACAGGCAGATACGCTGGACAAAGGGATGACTCACATCCCAGATGGGACAGAGCAAGATTTCATCACACTACTCTCAATGGCTCCCAATCGAAACTTACGATTTGTTTCTTTCTGGAACTTTCCAATTTAATATTTTTGGACTGCAGCTGACCACAGGTAACTGAAATAGTGGAGAGTGAACCCCTGGATAAGTGGCGGGGTGGGGAGACTACTGTGTACAGAGGGATAAGGAACCAAGGGTGGAGAATGCTAGAATCAGCCCTTTGCTTAGAGGACATTGTCTCCTGAATAATAGGAACAAGCCAAATAGAAAGCTTTCAGCACACCCCAATTTCTGTCGTCCACAACTAGAAGCCCCTACAGGGACAAACCTAAGCCACAGCAATGGGAAACCACGTAATGACCACACAGAGTCACAACGCACACAAACCCTTGCATGCCTGAGCCAGGGGCCTCACACCATGGCCCCAAATGGAGTCTGGGTGAAGAGACTGAATCATCTTCTACTCTTTTTGAGCCTGCAAGAGCAAAATCTTGATTTCTAAATAGGCACTTGGCCCACGCACCTTTCACGCTCTGTCTTCGCCTCCCCATCACCAGTCAACACCCTCCTCCCCACCTCTGCTTGTCCAGTCCACGCAGTCCCTGGGAGGACACCACGCTCATGCCGCCCACTCCCTCTCCACCCTACTCCTCCCTAAAACCCGTCCTGTCCTCCTAGGCCCAGCTTGAACTAGTCCCCTCCCCACATTCTCTGTTAGTAGCCACATCCAAACCCCAGGGGTTTGTCTCTTTGAATCCTGGCCCTTGCTTCCTAGAGCTCCAAACATATGGATGGTGAACCTTCCTGTGCTGTTATATAATTCCTTTGTGGGTGTGTATTATCTGCCCAACTGTGCTAAGAGCCCCAGAGGGCTGGGGTCACATCTTGTATGCCTTTTTGCATTTTGCCTGGTAGACATTAAGTATATTCGGTTCCCTTCAACCTGTCGATTAATGTTTATTATGTGCCTACCACGGCCCACAAAACACAATATTTGTTATGTGTCTACCTGGCACATGTGTCAGGCACTGGGCTCGGGACCAAATACAAGACTGAGCAGCATTACTGAATTGAATCAAAACTCCACTCCAACCTCTGTCCCCATCCTTCCAAGAATCAGCTTATATGCGAAACTAAAAACCCAGACAAACTAATAAACAAAACAAACAAAAAAAAGAAACGGACTCATAAATACAAAGAACAAACTAGCAGTTGCCAAAGGGGAAGAGGGTGAGGGATGATGAAATAGGTGAACAGGATTATCAGGTACAAACTTCTGGTTATAGAATAAATGCCATAATTTGCAGCCCTGCCCAGCTACACGAGTGTAATCCGCACCCCGGGTGGGAGCAGCCCCCTATACAGCACAGCCCTGGTGGGCAGACGGCATCCTGGCAAGGCCTCCATGCCTGCTGGACCCCCAACCGTACACTGGGGTGCTGCACCTCAGCTCCCACCTGCACCCTGGCCAGCCCGTCCCACCTGCGCTCCTGTGCCACCCACTGGGACTTCCAGCTGGTGCCGCACCTGGTTGCATTCAGAAGGTGGCAGCCTGGTGACCTGCACAGCATCCACAATGCCAACCTCCAGGGTTCCAGCAGGTAAGTGCCACTGGGCGGGAGGGCACTTTGCATGCCTTCCTGTCATTGCACCTACAGGGCCTCAACTGGACTGTGCGGGAGGTGGACCGAGCCACCGTGCCCATCGTCAACTTCAGAGCCTTGCTCTCAGGCTCCCCGGGCCAGGTGAAGCCCAGGGTCACATTTTCTCCTTCCTGGGCTAAGACATGGTGCAGCACCCCAACCGGCCACAGAAGAGTGCTTGGCACGGTTTGGACCCCAGCGAGTGCGGGCTGACCGCGAGCTACCGGGAAACGTGGCGGACTAAGGCAGCGGAGCCCGGGGCCAGGCCTCCGCGCTGCTGGTGGGCAGGCTGCTGCAGCAGAAAGCCAACAGCTGCAACAGCGCCCTCATCGTCCTCTCCACTAGGACCTCCTCCTCCAAACAGGGCTTCTGCCAGCTCACATGGATGGACGGACAGATGGCCAGGGAGGGGGCCAGGCGGCAGGGGCATGGAGAAGCCCATGGTGCAGGACAAAGAGCGTCAGCTGACACCCCACGGAGGATGCCTGGCTGGGACACTCCACTGTGTGGTTCATATTTTGTGTAATCCTCCAGAAATAAAAGAAAGCCAAAGAGTGTATTTTTTAAAGTAAAAAAAATAATAAAGCAAGTCACATGGATGTAATGCACAGCATAGGGAGTGTGGTCAATAAACTTGTCTGGTGACTGATGGGAACCATCCCTACTGTTTCCCAGGGCACGAGAGGTCAGATCACTGTCATGTGCACTCGAAACCAGCACAGGGCGGGGGGAAGTCGGTCTACAGGTGTTCGCATGGAAAATGACACAACAATTTATAAGTAGTAATACAAAAATAAACTGTTTCATGTACTCACAACCTTAAACCTGCTTTTGCCCCACCGTGTATAATATGGCACATCAACTATAATTCGATAAAAAAGAAAAAAGTGGATCTATAATAATCCATGTATCATAATGAATAAGTCTTTGAAAATGATAAGCGAAAAAGCAAATCTGTTACAGAACAGACCGGGGGGAGGTCACAGTATACTATTACTGAAAGGACCCCCTACCAGGTCCGTGATGTCTGCCACTACATAGGAAAGCCGTCTCTCAATGCCAGAGATTTGTGAAAAGGAAAGGAAATGTTTATTTAAAGCTATACAGACTTAAAGTAGTGACCTAATGTCTTCATTAAAATATTAAAGTTTTTTTGATACCCTTAGACGCCCACAGTGCTTCCTTCTCCCCCTGCCCTAATTTGGGATACCATAACTCCGGAAAAGAAGTAGGCATCCACGATTTGGGTTGCTGGCACCATCAGCTGTGTCGCCATCCAAGCAGGATCTCTAATTAATGCAAAGCCATGTGGCACCTTCTCATGGCCTGCTGGCAAGAGTTCTTTCAGCCTTTTTCCTGGAAAAGTCTCTCCTGCTTCCCAGGCCACGTGGCCAAAGGGAGCACCCCAAAGCCGCGTGGTCCTCTTCTACCATAGCTGTGGGGAGGGGGCGGGCGCCACTCTGCCAAAGCCAAGTGGCGGTACCCTGCTAAAGCTATGTGGTGATTCTCCACCCCAGCTGCGGGGGTCCCCACTCTGCCAGAAGTGCGTGTCTCTCTGCACTGCCACAGCCAGGTGGTCCTCTCCTCAATGGCTGCTGCGTCTGGGTTTTAATCCCCGCGCCAATCTTCCTCTGCAGCCCCATTCCCAACTCCTCCCACAATGAGTTACACCTGCCAGCATTCCCGTATTATTCCAAGTATTACTGGGCTGCCATCATGAGTCTGAGCAGGTGTGGCTCCATATCATGGAGCCAATCTTCTCCAAGCTCTCACACAGGCACTGTCACCTGGGGGACCTGCCCCCAGTTACATCTTGGGGAGGGAAGTCCCTTTCCATCCCCCTGGCTCAGAGCATGGGCACAGCTATTTAACATATTTATGCAGCCAGTTAAAGGTTATAGATGTGTTAAATGACCATGCCATGAATTAACTGCAAAGCTGAAGCTGTACAAAACAGCTCTGCATGTTCCTGCTTCATGTGTCCCTTCCCCCAGCTCACACCTATTGTGGGGGAAGGGGTGAGGACATCCTAATATTTCCTGGATACCTTGAGTTCTGGACCCCATTCCAAATCTTTTTTTGGGGGCCCCCTCTGGGCTGTACCGTGTTACAAATTGAAAAGATGGAACATGCATTATTATATCTTAAATTTAAGAACAAAACATTATATATTATTTTTAATACATACATATTTGACAAAAGAATATAAACCTGGAGAAAATACACACTAACTTCGGAGTAGTGTTTATTTCTGGGGAAGAATGAGTTGAGCCACAAAGTTAAAATTTGTACAATCTAGCTGAAGAGTACAGGATGACTATGTTCTTGTTATATTTATTTTTGTATTTTAAAAATACTCCAGGAAATTTTTAAATAAAACACAACAAACAATGACCAATTGAAACCAATCAACTGTCCTCTACATTCACATACAGCTTCTGGCCTTCCAAAGTCTAATCCCAAAACCTAGTTCATGTTTCAATCAAAATTATTAAGGAAACTTGAGTACAGGGGCCCTCTATGTTCTAGGAAATTTTGAACAAAACAATTTTTTTTCTGTTCACTCAAGAAATAAAGAAGAAAGACATGAGAGGTTTGCATAAATTGAGCTAATGATTAGATCAATGAAACTACTTGCACGGAACACTTTGTATTCATAGTGGCACAAATAAGAAAAGGAAATTCACATTTATTTAGCACAATAGAACCCATTGTTCAAACCAACTAGGCTTTTCTCAGTGCTCCCACCCAGCCATCAGGGTCTTCAGGTTACGCCGAGTGGTAGATTTGGGCCTTTTTCTTAGACTTAATTAGGTCGGTCTTCTCTAAGCTTCCAAGGCATTGGATCAAAAGGATACACATATATTCACTGCAAATAGCCTTTATTAAGGGTGTACTATTTTCCAGTCACATTTCTGAGTCTTTTACACACATACATGTATGCAAATGCCTCACAACAACTCTGTGAGGTAGATACTACGATGAAGAAAGTGAGGTATGGAGAGGTTACCCTCCCAACACCTCATAATGAGAACATAATGAAGTTAAAATTAAAAACTGGGCAATCATACAAAGTCTAATTCAAGTTGGATATCATATACCTAAATGTGAAAGTTTTTTTAAAAAATAAAACCATTAGAGCTTCTGACAGTGATATCAAACGCTCCAGACCCTTCTACTCCTGTGGAAAGATCAAGAAAACAACAACAAACAGATTGACTAGAAATACCCGGGTGGGAGCCCTAGAAGCCAGTCAAGGGGCTGCAACTACCAACAAATGCCTGATTAAGAAAATGCAAAATTACACCCTGACTGGGTGGCTCAGTGGGTTGAGTGTCATCCCACAAACCAAAGTGTTGCCAGTTTGATTCCCGGTCAGGGCACATGTCTGGGTTGCTGGCCAGGTCCCTGGTTGGAGACGTGCAGTAAAAATAAATAAAATCTTTTTTTAAAAAAGCAAAACTAAAAGCCGTAGGAAGTTTCATGATGTTTTTGCATATCTTTGCCAACCCCCTCCCCGGTCCAGCACAATCAGAAGGAAGTCACCCAATTCTTGAATTCTCCTTCCAGAAAAGAAAAGAATTTGTTTGCAATGCTTTGGCGTGACTGGGGCCGTCCCGGGGACTGGTTTCTGTTTCCTCCCACTCGGGTAGGAGCAGGGGCACAGTTTGGAGCCTGTTGTCAGCAGTGGCAGGTGCCGTGGCTCATGAAAACCGCAGTAGAACTGCAGACCCACGGGGGTTTGGAGGCTTGGAGATGATAGGCAGAGGGACGCAACAACATGTAAAGCCCTGAGATCTTAGGGAAGATCTTAGGGAAATCTTAGGTGAGATCTTGGGGAAATTAAGACATTTAAAAGCAGCTGGGTATACACACGAAAAGGCCACGGCCAACAACATACTCAGCGACAAAAGATTGAAAGCTCTTCCTCTGAGACCAAGAACAAGGCAAGAATGCCGACTTCACCGCTCTATTCGACACAGTAGTGGGAACGCTAGGCTGGCAGTCAGGCAGGAAAAAGACATAGAAGGCCCACCAATTGGAAAAGGAGAATTATCTCTGTTCACAGACAACATGATCTTATCTGTAAAAAAACCTTCAAACCCCACAAAACAATTGTTAGAACTAATAAATCCTTTAAATCCCACAACAATTGTTAGAACTAATAAATGAGTTCAGAAAAGTTGCAGGATACAAAATCAACACAAAAATCAGTTGTATTTCTATATACTCAATGAACAATTCAAAAGGAAATGAAGAAAAACCCATTTACAATAGTATAAAATATATGTACATTTAGGAATAAACTTAACCATGAGGTGGAAGACTTATACACTGAAAACTACAAAACAGTGTTGAAAAAAATTTCTAAGAAACAAGTACATGGAAAGACATCCCATGTTCATGGATTAGAAGACATAATATTGTTAAAATGTCAATACCACCCAATGTAATCTATAGATTTGGTACAATACCCATTAAACTCCTAGTGACCTCTTTTGTAGAAATAGAAAAATGTATCCCAAATTTAAAGATTTTAAAATTTTTATTATTTATTCTTTAAAGAGGGGGAAGGAGGGAGGAAGAGAAAAAGAGAAACATGGATGTGTGAAAGAAGCATTGACCAATTGCCTCTTGCACCCCTCCAGCTGAGAACCTAGCCTGCAACCCAGGCATGTGCCCTGACCAGGAATCAAATCAGTGACCCTTTGGTTCACAGGCTGATGCTCAATCCACTGAGCCACATCAGCCAGGACCATCCCAAATTTAGAAAGACTTCCAAGACACCCTGAATAGTGAAAATAATCTTTAAAAAAAAGTTTCCACAGAAACTAATTCAATGATTCAGAAGGCCACAGCAGGTGATTGGCAGCTTCATCATGATAATGCGCTCACTCATGCATCATGTCTTATGCAGAGTTTTTTTGTGAAACATCAAATCACCCAGGTGACTCAGCCCCCCTACAGCCTAGATGTGGTGCCCTGTGACTCTGGCCTTTCCCACAACTAAAATCACTTTTGAAAGGGAAAAGATTTCAGACCATCAATGAAATTCAGGAAAATACAACAGGGCAGCTGATGGAAATTGGGAGAACTGTGTGAAGTTGCAATGTCCCCTTGAAGGGGACTGAGGCGTCACTGTTTCTTGTGTATTCTTCAGTAGATATCCCTCTTTTTCATATTACATGGCTGGACACCTTCTGGATAGACCTCGTATGTGGAACTGAAGAAGACCTGGAGTAGTCACCAGACACTGAAAGAAAAGAACAAAGTTTGAAGACTGACCCCACCCAACTTGAAGACTTACTATAAAACTACAGTAATCAAGATAATGTGATATCGGTGAGAGAATAAGGCAATAGATCAATGCAACAGAATAGAAGGTCCAGAAATAGAGCCACATAACTGTAGTCTACTGATGTTTGACGAAGGAGCAAAAGCAATACCATTGTACTGCAAAGATAGTCTTTTCAACAGATGGTGTTGAACAATTAGACATCCGCATGCAACAAAAGTAATGTTCGCACAGATCTTACTTCCTTCACAAATATGAACTGAAAATGGATCACACACCTACACGTAAAACACAAAATTATAAAACCCCTACATGATGACACACAGGAAAACTTAGATGTCCTTGAGTATAAATACAACATTTTAGATCCAACACCATAGACACCATTCATAGAAGAAAAACTGATAAGCCAAACTTCATCAAAAAATAAAAACTTCTGCTTTGTAAAAGACAATGTCAAGAATAGAAGACAAGCTTACACACTGGGGAATATATTTTCAAAAGACACATCTGCTAGAGGACTAAAATCCAAAATGCATAGCCCTGGCCAAAGAGCTCTGTTGGTTAGAGAGCTGTCCCAATACACCAGGGTTGAGGGTTCAATCTCCAGTCAGGGCACATACAAGAAGCAACCGATGAATGATGCATAAATATGCGGAACAACAAATCAATGTTTCCTTCTCTCTTACTCGTGTCCCCTTCCTCTCTTTCTAAAATCAATCAATAAAAAATATTTAAATACATACACAAAGAATTATTAAAATTCAGCATTAAGAAAACAAACAAGTATTATGGTGGAAACTAAAAAATACAAAAACCATGGGTTTGGCTGCCTTCTTCTGAGAACACTGGAGATCTTGGTTTAAAAAGAAAAGGACGACAAGCTTAGAACTTTACATTCTCAGCTGAATGGTGGGTAGAAAGCTAGAAAACACAAGTGCCGAGGGGGAGGAGGGGAATCTCTATTTTGTCTAGCACAACGTCTGGGAACCCAACCCAGAGTCTGTTCCCATGGTTAAACCCAATTACATACAAGTTGAATTCATGACCTTGCTTATTGTATAATCAAAGTTATAGAGCTGATAGAGAAAGACTTGGAATTTGGGAGTTGTAATAGAAATTTGAGAATTAACATAGGTACCAGAGGATATGAAATAAATTCCTTAAAAATTGATACTTACCAACTTAGTGAAATTTCTTGCTCCCAGTAGTCACTAGCACATTAAAATATCCCCTCCAAGATTAACACCGGCATATCTCCTCCAGGGGAAGGGTAGTGGTTGCATCTGGCATCTCTAGTCCCAAGGAAAGAAGCACACCACCTTTGGATTTCAGAGCTGATGTGTATCTCCGTGGGCTGCTATTGCCTGATGAATTCACAAGGCTACCACAGGGGGCAGTGTGGACTCTCAGAAAGTTCCCTGCCTTCAAGCTGGTATGGGTGACCTTGAGTCTATTTTCTCCTGTATAAAAAGATAATTTTTAAAAACGTCTTCAGACTTCCGCCAAGATGGAGGCATAGGTGGATGTGCCGTGCCTTCTCACACAACCAAGATTAGAGAAAACTAAATATTAGCAACAGAAAACACAGCCAGAACACGGAAAATTGAACTTTTCGGAAGTCCGTTAAAAACAAATTCTTCAGCCTGACCGGTAAGGGGCGAAACCAGCGGCTGGCGGAGCAGGGCTGCACAGGAGGACTCGGCCAGACACACTCAGGCCTGCGGAATCCAGGCGCAGGGTCAGACCTAGTGAGCGACCCAGCGAGCAACCAGGCGAGCGACCTCGGGGGAGACAGCCGGCCCGGGGCTGCGTGTTGACTGAGGTCGCGCATTTGTGCGCGGGTGGACAGGCGAGGGAGTGGGCGGTTGGACCGGGCCGGCAGGTCCCACGGCAAGCGGCAGTGAAGGGCACCGCCATTTCCCTGCTCTGACCCCACCTCACATACAGCGTCATAACCCAGCGACTCTGAGTGGCCCAGCCCAGGTGAACCACCTAAGGCACTGCTCCTCCGCACCCAGCTGTGAGAAGCGGCAGAGGGGGTCGCCATTTCCCCGCTCTGGCCACGCCCCTACATACAGCGTCACAACCAAGTGACCTGGGAATCCAAGGCGCCGCTTCTCACACTTAAAGGGCCCGAACAAACCAAGAATGGCGCAGGAGGATCTCAGAGCCCCAGAGCCAATAAATCTAAGCGATGAAGAAATAGCAAAACTCACAGACGCACAGTTTAAAACATTGGTGATCAGGATCCTCACAGAACTGGTTGATTATACGGACAAATTAGACAAATATATGAAGGCGAAACTAATTGAAATGAATGGAATTGCACAGGACACCAATAGCAATGAAAAGGAAACTGGGACTCAAATCAATGGAGTGGACCAGAAGAAAGCAAATAATGGCCAAACAGAAAAGAGTCAAGAAGCAAGAATTCAAAGAAATGAGGAGAGTCTTAGGAACCTCCAGGACATCTTTAAACGCTCCAACATCCGAATTATAGGGGTACCAGAAGGGGGAAAGGCACAGCCACAGTGGAAAACTTATTTGAACAAATAATAAAGGAGAATTTCCCCAATCTGGCAAAGGAAATAGACTTCCAGGAAATCCAGGAAGCTCAGAGAGTACCAAAGAAGTTGGACCCAAGAAGGAACACACCAAGGCACATCGTAATTACATTAGCCAAGATAAAAATGAAGGAGAGAATCCTAGAAACAGCAAGAGCTAAGGGGACAGTCACCTACAAAGGAGTCCCCATCAGACTGTCAGCTGATTTCTCAAAAGAGACCTTACAGGCAAGAAGGGGCTGGAAAGAGGTATTCCAAGTCATGAAATCTAAAGACCTACAACCAAGATTGCTCTATCCAGCAAAACTTTCATTTAAAATGGAAGGACAGATAAGGTGCTTCTCAGATAAGATCAGATTCAAGGAGTTCATCATCACCAAGCCCTTATTATATGAAATGTTAAAGGGACTTATCTAAGAAAAAGAAGTTAAAGAAACATGAACAGTGAAAGGACAGCAAACTCACAGTTATTAACAACCACACCTAAAACAAAAGCAAACTAAAAGGACAGCTAGATCAGGAGTGGAAACATAGAAATGAAGATCTCAAGGAGGGTTAGCAACAGGGGAGTGGGAGGAGGAGAAGGGGGGAAGAAGGTACAGAAAATAAGTAGCATAGACAGTAGATAGAAAATAGATGGGGGGCAAGAATAGCATGGGAAATATAGAATCTAAAGGACTTGAGACACATGGTCATAAACTAAAGGGGGGTGATGGTGGGGATGGGGGGTAGGGTGGAGGGGAATAAAGGGGGAATAGAACAACTGTAACAGCATAATCAATTTAAAAAAAAAGTCTTCACGAGGTTATGGTGTCTTTAAAATGAGCTGGCCAGTGATGAGGCACTGTAAAGCACACACCCTCAGGTGTTGTCTGCACCGCTTTGCAATTTGATGGCAGCCCAATGACATTTTCGGCAGCTGGGAGAATAAAAATCACCCATTGGGACTGGCAACACTTCCTTTTTTTTTTTCTATTGAGTTGTATCATAGAGACAGAAGTCCATATAAAACATTAATGTAGCCCTGGGTGGTGTAGCTCAGTGGATCGAGCACGGGCCTGTGAAGCAAAACGTTACTGGTTCAATTCCCGGTCAGGACACGTGCCTGGGTTGCAGGCCAGGTCCCCAGTTGGGGACACACAAGAGGCAACCACACATTGATGTTTCTCTCCCACTCTTTCTCCTTCCCTTCCCCTCTCTCTAAAAATAAATAAATAAAATATATTTTAAAACATTGATGTAAAATTTACATAATAATAACGCAACACTCTCCTTCTAGAACTCGAGTCAGAAATAAAACACTGGCCAAGTGGCCACTTGCCCTGCAAAATGACGCTGGAGGAAGGGCAAATGGAGCCTGAGGTCTCTGAAGCGTCCACCTGGTGCCGCCTGCGGCACAGCTGCGCACCCGGCAAACCACCGGGTGAGATGTGCGCCAGCTTTCCCTGGGCTCCCAAGCTCGGAAAGGATGAGTTGGGGTGATTCCGAGCTCATCCCACTCCACCTCTGAGCTGCAGATTGCTCTCTTCCCTGTCGGGACATGTCACGTTTGCAACAGCAGAGGGCAGCCACTCCCCACAGACGGTGGTGCCTGGGACAGCAGCGGCTAAGCCAAGGCTGAAATGGGCCACAGCCTCCCCTTCTTCCACCGCCTCAGCCTGCACCACACACAGAATGTTGCAGTGCAGCCGACCATGGCTTTGGGAACCTGCGCTCCATGCCCAGCTCCACCACTTATTTCCCATGACCTTGGACAAGTGAGCTCACCTCTCCAAGCCCCGGCTTGCGCATCTGGAGAAATAGTACCTATCTCAGAGGATGGCTGGAATAAGTCAGATGATGTGGGTAGATTGCGGTTGTCCAAACATCAGTTGTTCTTAGGCATCGCAATAGTCAATCTTATTTGATTCTCAACTGAGTCCTGGCAGGCTGAGCAGGTAAACATGATTCCCATTTTTCAGATAAATAGAGTCTCAAAGAAATGTAATGACCTGCACAATCATGATGATTTTGCTTTGCTTCTCCCTCAATCATTTTACAGTGATGGCGTCTAGCCTTAAGACTCGCATTTAACCCTTTTGAGATCCTGGGTTCTGAGACCCAGAGAGGGCCAATACTTTATGGAAGGCAGCACAGTGGCCTGCTAGCCAGTCCAGGACCCAATGCGCCAGTCCAGTGGGCTCCTCGTCCGCTGCTCCAGCAGCTGCCCCGAGACACACGGTAAGATGCTGCCCCAGGATTCTGCCCTTGGTTGCTTGCTGGGGGAACCCAGCCCTGAACCTCGCCTCCCAAACTAAACTGTGAGCCCTACAGGGAAAGCATCTGTGACATGTTGCTAGTTGAAACAACAGATCCACAGAACAGTGGGCACATGATCCCAGGGTGCATTTATGTGCAAGAGCAGAGCAAAGAAGCAGGCGGTCTTAACGCACCAAGGTAAAAATACTTACCTCTGGGTGGTGGAATGACACATGGTTTTTACGATTTTTTTGGACTTTTCCTTGCACTTTTGTGGGTTTCCAGATTTGTCCAATAAACATGTTTTACTTCTATGATCCTAACATATCCATGTACATGTGTGTTATACTATTTCAACTGTCCACTTAAAAATTAAAACTTAATTTTCAACTTAAAATTGAAAGTCAGGGATCTTGAGGAGCTGTCTGTCCTCCTCATTATTTATTACAGCTTTGCACGGCCTCCCGCCCTTCTGATGCCTGGTTCTCCACCTGCAGTACAGGGAGGGTGCCCTGGTGTCCCCCCCACTCCGAGCCTCAGAACCCTCCTGGGGGGCTGCCTCGGGCAGCTCCCTCTTCTCAGCCAAGTTGTAGGCAGTTGGATGAGACCCCTGCCTGTCCCCACTCTCCTCGTTCCATTTCCCAATCCCTCGAGGCTGCGGCTCCAGGTTTGGCCCTGCTTTCCAGAGTGGAATCTACAGGAGTCGCTGGCAGCCTCTCATGGCCCAAACCGTTGCCCCCGAAATGTCTCTCTCAACCTGTCTCTCTTTCTCCAAATCCCAGCAACGGGCTGTCATGGCTGCACCCTCCTCCTTGACGCCCATCTTCCTTCGCCCTCTCCGACCACGACTCGCCTCGGTTTCCTCAGCCCTCCTCTGCGCCATGGAGCTGTCCCCAGGTGGTTAACTCATTTCTCAAGTATTTCTCTAACCGACCCTTCTCTGCAAACCCCAGTGAAGGCCCACCACCTCCCTCATGACTGGGGGAGCCCTTCTCAACGGCTGGTTCACTGTCCACAGCCACTCAGTGGGCGAGTTCCGCCCACGGCCCAGCACCACACCAGGCCTTCTGAGCCTCGGCCTAGTCTGCTGCTTCTTCATTCAGGAACCCCATCCTGGACCTCCACACCTCTCGCGCGTGGGCTCCCCACCGGGCTCCCTGCTTTCACTCCCTTGCCCTCCAGCCGTGAGTGGACAGCACAGCTTACTTCAGCAGTGTCATTGTAACCATCACTGAGCCCTGCTATGTATATATGCATCAGGCATTGAGGGCTTTATCTGGATCCTCATGTATCATTTCTTCCCCGCAACAACCGTGTGAGGGTAGTACTAGTCTTATTTTCATTTCAAAGACAGAAGAAAAGTGAGTGCAAGCTGGGCTGGTGTGGCTCAGTGAGTAAGCACTGGACTGGGAACGGAAAGGTCGCCAATCAGATTCCTGGTCAGGACACATGCCTGGGGGGCTGGCCAGGTCCTCGGTTGGTGGCTTGTGAGAGGCAACAATGTTTCTCTAGCACATCAGTGTTTCTCTCCCTCTTTTTATCCCTCCTTTCCTCTCACTCTAAGGAATAAATAAAATCTTAAAAAAAAAAAAGAATTTAAGTGCCCCGCTCATAGTTAGAAGGGTAATTACACAGTTACTGAAGTCTTGGAACTAAGATTTGGACGCAGGTGGTCTGATCTGGCTGCAGAGCACCTGCCCTAACCATTTCGCTCCACTGCTGATTTGCCTTTGTTGGATAATGTCCACACTCTTCCCCCTGGCCTCCGAGGACCTGCCAGACGCAGGTCTGAGCTTTACAGCTCGGACACACTTTTCCAGTCCCACTGGCCCACTGTGCTCAGTTGCTGCCTTCCCGGCCCCCATCCTGACTGCACCTCCCCCCTGTCCACTTCCACAGTTCACTCATGTCCTCTGGCCATCAGGTGCCCGACAGGCTCAGCTGCGTCTCCGCGTGTCTAGCCCTCCCATCCCCCAAGGCCATCTCGACTGCCTCTCCGTCCACGCCAAACAGGCCGTGCTGAAAAGCAGCATGATGGGGGATAGGAGACCCAAGCACAGGGTCCTTGCCCTTCCAGAAGGTAGGTGTGGGGGGGGTCTGGAGCCCTCACTCCAGGCCGCTGTTCTCCCGTCCACAGGTGGAGGGACCGGGGTAGATCAACTTCAGGAGCCTCTCTCGCTCTAACAGTCTAGGACATTATGCTTTCACAGTCCCTGAAATTGAGGTGAACTTGCCCTCTTGAATCCCTTTAACATTCACAGAATGGAGAGAATGTTAGGACTGGGAAGGACTTCAGAGAAAATGTTAATCTCACCCCCTCACTTTCCCCCCAGAGAGGCTGAGGCTCAGGGAGGGGCCTGGCCATCTGGGGAGAGGTGGTGGGGGAGGCTGCGCTGACTGCTCAGTGGAGGACCCATCTCAGCAGGTCCTCAGCCCCCCAAGAAGGGGGTGGGGGAAGCCTGGGAGGGCAAATGTGCAGAGCCTGGCCGTGGGCTGGCCTGGCCTGCCAGCTCCGGGAGGCCTCAGTAGTTTTCCATAACCAGCAGGCCTGCAGCCCAGGACATGGGCTCCCTTCTCTCCTTGCCCCCCACATTCCTCTGCACACTCAGGCAGCAAAGTGGCATTCACAGCCCCGTTGGGGTGGGGCAGGAGGGAGGCAGAGCCCCAGGCACAGGGAAGACTCTCAGATACGGTACGGCCGCAATCGCACAGCCCCACAGAGGTAACTCGGATCCAGAGGAGGCAAAGAGGCCCAGACACCAGCAATGCATGCAAGCGTAACACACCTGCCTTGCCAGGCATGCACACCTGTCTCAGAGTCACATGCAAGTGAGACTGTCACACGGAGGTACTCAGCCCCTGCACAGACACACACAGGCACATTCGCACCTGGAGGCTCACGTGCACACTCAGCAGACACCCTTCCATCAACCCACTCCCACCCCTGATCTCCCACACTGCCGTTTAGGTAAAACGTTGTTCCAGGAAAGGGAGAAAATTCCTAACCTGCCTCAGGCCAGGAGCTCAACAAAACCCCAGGGTAGCCAGGCTCTCTCTGCACTGAGAAGGTGCCACTTTCTGATTCCAAAGAATTCATCGGACCCTCCCCACCTGTTCCCAGAGACCCGAGTAAGGCTGGTTCTGGAGCACCGCCCCCTCCAGGACCCTTCCTCCAGCCCCTGGGATCCCCAGCTGTTAGGAGCAGGTTGAGGGGGTCTAGCAGTTCATTCCCCCTCCAATTTCCTCTTCACTCCCACCTGTGCCTGCCCTCCACCCTACCTGACTCCTCCACCCTTGCACCTGTCTCCCTCACTTTACTTCCCAACTTCAACCCACCTGTCCTCCGAGAGATGAACTGCACACCTTCACTGGGTCCACCACACTCAATAACCAGAAACGCAGCTTGTCCACCAGGGGGACCCTGTGACTTATACCTGTGCCTGTCCCCTCTGGCTGGATGTGCCATGACTACCTGGTGGTGGGCGGGTCCAAGGGGTGACTGCAGGCACATCTGCTGTGTTGGCAGACAAGGGCTCCAGTCCCAGCCTCGCCCCCTAGGTGTCTTGGGACCTTGGACAGCTGGCCTCAACTTCTGGCACCTCAGTTCCCTCTTTTGTTAAATGTGAATAATGATGCCACCTAGCTCTCAACAATTCTGTAGTTTATCAAAGGGCCTGATTAAGAACCTGGTTTTGACCATGAAATAGGCTGCACAACTTTGGCTTAGTGACTCAGCCTCTCTCAGCCTCAGTTTCCCTCTCTGGGGAATGTAACAACCCTCGCTACCTTGGGGTGGTAAAACACCCTGCGAGGAGCAGGTGGATGGCCTGGGGGAGGGGTGTCCGGCCAACGGCCTCCGGTCCTTAGAGCCCACCTCGCAGATCCCAATCCCACGCTGCCGGGCCCTGGCAGCGCAGGCCGTCAGCCGGAAGGGATTTACAGCCCGAGAGCCTCCTGATCCGCTGCGTCCGCACAGCGGCTGCGTTGTCTCTCTGGGGACCCGAGGCCGCAGTGCCAGTGGCCACACTGCCCCCACCTGACCCCGGCAGGCTTCAAGGGCTGGCGCCTGATCTCTTGGCCCCACGCCCAGCATCCCCCTCCCCCAAGCCTGCTGTCTGGGGCCACGAGGTGGAAAGCTGCAGAGTGCAAAATTTCTGCCCAGCTCCCCACCGGCCTGCTCCCGCCCCACCCACCACGGGACAGGAGACAAGTCCACCCCATTGGCTGGGCCCCCGCCCCTCCCCGCAAAAGGCAAAGGCCTGGCCTCTTGCCCCCTGTGCTCATCCTTGGACATCGTGGCCGATGACCTCAGATTTCCCCTGAAAAGGCCTTGGCACTCAGGGGAGCTCTCAGGATGAGTTCCACGGAGGGTGGAGGGGGAGTGCGTTTCCTGTGGGGAGCGGCTCTGGGTGTTCTGGGTCAGGTTTGGGGGGCCCGGTCAGGGTGTTCCTGGTCCGAGTTGGAAGCCAACCCAGGTGTTACCTGGTCCCGGTGTCATGCGGTCTAGGCGCTGGAACCTTCTCTCAGTGTTCAGTGGGGTGTTGGCACCCGTCTGTGTGTTTTCACCTATGTGTTGGTACCTTCACCGAGTTTCTAGATGGACTTGTGGGGACCCTCTCGGACTGTTCCAGGTTTGCAAGGGAGACCTATCCAGATGAATGCGGCCCAGGTGTTGGGGCCTTTTCTCAGGGCTCAGCGTCCAGGCGTGGCCTTGTCCAGGTCACACTGTTGGGGCTTCCTCTGGCATGGTGGTTGGAAACCCATCTGGTGTACGTGACCCAGTTTGGGGGATCTTATATGGGTGCCCAGGGCCTGGTTGTCCAGGGTCTGGTGGCTCATGTCCAGGTGTTAGTGGTTGCTTGGGGGCTTGTCGGGGGACCCAGACCCTCCCACTGGCCTGAAGGCACGGTTCACTGCTAAGTCCCCATCCCAGCTCACTAAGACCCTTGCTGGACTTGCGAAGGCAGGGCCATGGCAGCTCAGCTTGACGCCGCCCTCTTCGGGACCCAGGAAGTGAAGGCAGATACCAGACCCAAGCTGGGAGCCCGTCAGGATGTCACTCTGCCCAGAAGCCTGTCCCTTCCCTTCTCCAGCTTCAGTTCCCTCACCAAGAAAATGAAAGAATTGGGCCTGAGATTTTCCAAGGCCCCTATTACACCCTCTCCCTGGTCCTTACCTACACACACACACGCAGGGTGCTCATTCTCACCTCTTGAATTTTGCCCACTCTGATCTTCTGGCCTAGAATGCCTTTCCCTCTCCTTTTCTTCTCCAGCTTCAACCAGTCCCTCAAGCCCCCTTCTTCTAGAAAACTTCCTTTCCCTCCCCTCCCCATCCTTTTCCCAGGGTATGAGCCGTTCTTGCCCTAAGAGGAGACCCCAGGCAGCCGCAGGCCAGCTGGCTCTCTGCACCCTGCTGGCGGCACCCTGAGGGCAGGGCCTTATTGAGTCTGCCCCGCTCTGAAGCCTTGCTCTCGGTGGGCGTGGGGCTCAGGGCCTCGTGCTCACTGCAGCCACCACCCAGGCTGGGGTTGACCCCTTAAGAAGAAGAAGAATGTCTTTAGTCTCTAATAAATCGGATGGTGGTGTGGGCTCTAAGCGGATTTGGAAGCCCATCTCCTGCCCACACCAACCCTCCTTTCCAGGCCACTGCACTCATGTGACAGCCAGCCTGGGGCGCCAGGGAGCTCTCGGGACCACGTGGTTCTAGGCGAGTAGCCAGACGCTGACTTCCCAATTCCACCTCTCCTGGGTGGCTGCGTCCCCAGCAAGAGAAATCAGAACCTCCGAGGGCAGGAGCGAGTTCAAGCGGTCACTCTGTCCTCTGGACCAACCCGCACAGCCAAGCACGTCAGCGTGAGTGTCTCTGTGTGCATGCACACACGCAAACACGTGTGTGCACTTCCTGTGGACAGCAAACTGGGACAGGTCCTGGGCTGGGCACTTTGCAAACATTTCCTAGTCCTCACGGCAGCCTTGCAGGAATCACTAGCCCTGTCCGAAGATGAGGAAACTGAGGCTCAGAGAGAGGCGGGGCTGAAATCTCATACACACAGCTACTAAGTGTGGAATCGGCATTCAAAGTCACGCCCTTTGCACACACACATTCATACACACAGTCACACACACATACACACTTGAGTGCACACAACTTTCATACGCTTGCGCTTAACCTCTGCACAGGGCTGTCGACTGTCAGAGCTAGAAGGGCCCTTAAGAGAGCACCTTGTCTTTGCCACTCCATTTCACAGAAAGAGAGAGGGGAAGGGATTTTCGTTTTCAAGACATTTAGGGAGTGGCAGTATCAGGACTGAAATTCACATTTGTTGCCACGGAGAGTCACGTGTATACACACCCACATGCCACACAGCTCCCGTGAATGCACCCGCAGACCGTCACTCACACCTCACACACATCCTCACTCGCTGTGTATGCCTGCGCACACGCCATGGCACACACCTACTCATCACACACAGACACACGTGCTCCTCTGTGGTTGCACACAGTACACCTTCATGTACACTCATTCACACGCAGCCCTCACACTCACATGTCTATTCACACACACATGTTCTCTCACTCCCGCACACACACGTGCCCACCCTCCTGAGGCCGGAGAGAGGAGCTGACCCTGATGAGACCCTGCAGAGCTCAGGCTGGACCCCGGGGCGGGAGCTGCACACGGAGCCTGGCGTTACACGGGCGAGTCCTGGCATTGCCCTGGGCATTCCTGGGAAGTGCGCTCTGCCCGCGGTTCCCCGCAGGCTCAGGCAACTCGCCTTGGCCGAACATAACAGGTATCCCCAGAAAGTGCTGACTCATGAGCCAGGAGTGGCCCAGGCCAGCCTGGTGACAGGACTGGTCCTGGCTTGTGGGCTCTTTGACTGTCCTCCCTCAAGGGCCAGACCCTGAGTCATGAGGCCTCTTCCCACAGGCACTGAAGAGGAGGGTGAAGGCACCAGGCTCTGGGAGCAAAGCAACCAGAGTTGTGTGGGATTTACCGAAATGGGCGAGTGAGCTACCTAACTCAGGCTTCCTAAGGACACTTGGAGATGGGCCGATTAAGCCACTGAAGTCATTCTCAGCGAGTGACATGTTATGTGCACATCAAATACAAACTAGTCTAAAAACAGCTGTCAGAGTTCTCTAGCAGATGCTCCAAGCTGGACAGACCGACCCAGGAACAAGTCATTACAGTGCAGGGTTTGGGGGCTGTAACTCCGCGGTAGATGGAGCGTGGCAGGAACACGGGAGCCGCCCCTCTGGCGGGAGGTGGGGCTGCGCATCCTGGGTCTTCGGTGCTGAGCAGGGGTTCTCCGGGAAGCTTTCCAGAGGGAAACCGGTGTTTCAGGGAACGGAGACCAGCCTAAGTGCGGGCTGCAGAGGAGCAGTGAAAGGAAGGGGGCGCTGAAGGTACAGGAACTGGGGCCAACGGGAGTCAGCGGACCTTTCTCAGGTACCGACTTTGTGCTGGATTATGCCACCGAAAATACACAAACCCGTCTCTCAAAGAGCTCCGGCTCCAGGATCCCAAATTCAAGTACTTTCAGGTGGCACGCAGGTGATGTAACTGAGCGCAATGGGCGGGTGTGAGCAGCAGGGAGTGGTGGGGCTGGTGTGTAAACAGAGAGATCAGGCCCTGTCTCAAGCATTTATGTCCAAGAATACATGTCAGTCCTGTGGCAGCCAAAAAAAAAAAACTGACTTGTGGGCTGGGCTCAGACGACGGACCCCGCATCTGCAGCTCTCGGTTCGAGTTTCCAGAGCGCAGGCCATAGAAGTTGGAGGAAGCCTTCTCTGTGGAGCAGGAGTCTGGGCCCGACCCTACAGCTGAACCCACGGGAGGTTCTTGCCATGAAAGGACACTTGTCACAGAAGCCTCCAGGACAAAGTTCTCACACTGTGCCCTTTGGACAACACAGGGCTGTGTGTGTGTCCAGGACCCTAAGGACAAAGACAGCATTCTGCTTCGTCCCATCATAACTGTTTCCTGGCAAGGGCCACTCTGTCCTCACCCCCTTCTCCTACCCCTGACCCAAAACCCTCCTTTTTCTAGCCCTAATAAAATGGACTAGATTGAGTCCCCCATATTTCTCTATTTGATCCAAGGCGCCCACGAAAGAACACCCAACACACACACTTCTCTGTCAGGTGAGGGGCTTGGTCTGGTTGATCTGGGAATGGCTCTCCCTTGTCCATCTCATGCTGATGTCAGCAGTCTCAGAGGTGAAAGCGTCCGACCTTGTGCCTTGGTTCCTCTGAACTTCCCTGGGACACCTGGGGGCTAGACTGGTGTCCAGGCAGGAGCAGGGAACCCCTGGGGGCCAGATGCAGTTCTCCCATTGCACAGGGAAGGAGAGGAGCACGGCCGGGCACCCAGCACAGCCTGCCCTCTCCCGCCACACAGGCAGACACAAGAGGCTCAGCCGTGGAGCCTGGGAGCTGGCTTGGGCACAAACCGGCACCCCTCCCACCCCCCAGCAGCCAGCGCCTCTCTCCTGGACCCTCATTAAATTATTCCACCCACTGGCCCCAGGCTCGGGCTGCCTTTGATGCGCACCCATCTAGCTTCTGCAGCCAAGACCAGGCCCCTCGCACCAGGCAGGGCTAATGGGCTCTGACAGCTTCCCTGGGGCCCCACGGAGGCAGGGACACCGGGGCCAACAGGACACACGCTCAGGCGCTGTGAACAGCCAGAGGCTCCCACACTTACACACAGTGCTCTCACACACACGCCCACACACACTCCCCTGCCCAGTGGGACCTGCACTGTCTCCCAGACACACGAGCCCTGGCACACTCACATGTACCCAGGCACACCAGTGCACGCACACTCACGCACACACACATTCATTCACATTCATGTATAACACCTGCAGCACAGACACCCTCACCCCACTCTTGTGATCTCCAACACCCACGTCCACGGCCCCTGGGCCCTCCTGAACCTTCTTTTCCCCTCGGCTGGCCTGTGAGGTCTTTTGCAATCTCGCCCCACCTCCCCTTCCTTGTCTTTTTTATTAAAGATTTTATTTCTTTATTTTTAGAGAGAGGGGAAGGGAAGAACACAGAGAGAGAAACATCAACATGAGAGAGAAACGTCAATTGGTTGCCTCTCAGACACACCCCAGCTGGGACCAGGGACCAAACCTGCAGCCCAGGCGTGTGCCCTGAATGGGAGTCAAACAGGTGAACTTCTGCTTTGCAGGACAATGCCCAACCCACTGAGCCGTACCGGTCAGGGCTTTCCTTGTTTTTCAGAGGTCAGAGCATTGTGGGTATAAGCCCAGGCAGCCTGTCAGCTCTTGGGTGTCCCATTAATAAGCCCCTCTGAGCCTCCGTTTCCGGTCCTGTAGAATGGGAGGGATGAGAGCGGCCTCCTAGGGCTCTTGTGTGGCTTCAGGAAGGTTCCATCCTGACAGTTTCCTGTTTCTTCTTAGATCAGGATTGCAAGATGTTCACTATGTGGTAAGTCACTGAACTTTAAAAAAACGTGTTCTGTACTTACTCACTTAGAACAGTGCCTGGTGCATTTAAGAGCCGAACCAGCATTGGCTGCTGTCTCTGCCCCCTCCCCTTCATGCCCCTGGCCTCAGCCATCACAGAGTCATTAAGTTTCTTAAACATGCCCACCAGCTACAGGCTCCTGGCCGCTCACACACAGTGTTCCTCTATTTGGGACACCTCTTCCCCACTTCTCCCCCCGCCTCCCCCATCGGCCCCGGGTGCTCCTACCGTCCTTTAAAATGCTACTTTGGGGGTTCTGCCCGTTCTGTGTCCCACCCCAGCCCCGAACTGTCCCTTTCCTGGACTGTGTGCTCCTCCAGACTGTGGGGCCCTTGTGAAACTGACGTCCTCACTGGACGCGGACCCTAACAGTGGTATGTGAGGGAGTAAACAGCACTCCGTCAAAACAAGGTGTAAACAAGAAGCACTTGTGCAACTGACTGTTAATGTTATGGAAACCGTGTAGCCTGAAGTACTGATGTAAACAACGATAGCGTACCAGTAACCAGGGCTGACTTCACTGAACAGGAACTGTGGGCAGGCTTGGCACGAAGGGCTTGCTATTGATGCTTTCGGCACGGCGGTGAGGCCGGGGTGGTGGCGGGTCTATCATTTGGGGAAATGAGTGAGCGAAGTGTGCGTGATGCTCACTGTGGAACACGGCAGCAGTGATCGCTCTGCGCGCAGGAGCACACGTGGGCCTCAGAGTAACGGTGTCGAGTAAGAAAAGGAGAGACCAGGAAGATTCGCAGCATCATGCCATTTTTGTAAACTAATTCCCCCAAATGCACACTTTATAAAGACAAGCACATTTCAAGGATATTAGAAAATGCATTGGCATGGATTCCTGGGCTGAGGAGGGCAGTCAGGGATGGGATGAGCATCTGGGAGGAAGGGGAAATCAGCAGGGAGGAGTGTGACCAACTCGAGTCTTTGCACTCGAAGTCCAAGCGAACAGGAAAAAATACCAAATCCATGAGGGCGTATCATCAACTCTTACAGTTGAGAAAACAAACTAGTTATACAGTCATTCTGTTATTTAAATGTTTGTTTTATAGTAACTAGACAGCATCACTGTTGGTCATTTTCCTCAATGCAAAGCAGAGTTTGATTCTCACTTGACGTTCTCACCCTCTCCCTCCCCCTCTCTTTCTCTTATTGGATCCAAACTCGAGTCTTTGGAGACGAGGGCAGATCCCATGACTTCTCTGTCCTGTCCACGAATAAGTGAATGTGAGTGAGTGGGGGAGTGAAGAAGGAAAAGAAGAAAAAGAGGAAGGCAGGGTTCAAGAGGGCTCCCCCAGAACCCTGTCTTCCTTTCACCCCTCCCGCCCCAGGGGGTCAGTCGGGGCTGGGGGAGGGGAGAGGGCAAAGGACTAGGAAGTGGCTGCTGACCTGCGAAAACCCTGCTGGAGGGGGATTTGCTTCTGTGTCAGAGGCAGCAGGCCTGGCACGAGATCCTGGGCCCACAGGATGGCAGTGTTCCAGGGACCCCAGATTTTGCACCACGTGAGCCCCCTGCTCCAGGAGGGATACGAACTGTCCGGTAACAACTAATGGGCCACTTTGTACAGGCTCTTTCCCCTCCTCTAGTCCCCTTCAATTTCCACGTCAACTACGCACACTGAGAATTATCCCCATTTTCCTAATGGGAAAACTGAGGTGCAGGGAGCTTGAATCCCTTAAAGTTACTCTACAATCAGGAGTGCTAATAAACGGCAAATGCTTCTGCATGACCGTCGGTGCCGACACGTCGAGCACGTTGTGGTCTCAGGGCAGCCTACGAGCAGCAGTCAGTGCCCCCATCTCAAACAAAGAGCCCAAACGCCCAGAGGTACGGCGACCATCCTAGTGCCACGCAGGTAGTGTGTGGGAGACCTGGGAAGACAGGCGAGCCGCCCCGCGCCTATGCTCCTCACGCCCAGGCTGTGTGTGCTGCCTTCTGCGGAGCCGGAGCCGAGCGGGGGATTTGACCGCTTGGAGTGGGGTTGGGAGTGAGAGGGTGGGGGTAGGGCAGGTCGGATTTCTTGACACCTGGGGAGCCTGGCTCCCTGCCAGCCAAATGGGTGCCCCCTGGAAATGAGGTAAAGGCCACAACACACGGGTTCAGTCACTGGTCCTGCTAGGGCCTGTACTTTGCTCCCAGCCTCCTGCGAGGCCCGTAAATCCTGGGGAGACGGGAGAGGCTGCCCCCTCCCCTTTTCCCAGCCGGGACTGAGTGAGCTAATCCCAGGGAGAAGACACATTATTAGTCCAAGGGAATCAGTCCCAGCCTGCTCTGCTGAGTCAGCCAAAATACAGCCCTCGTTCTGCCAGCTACGTGAGCCCCTGCACGGCCACCGCGGCTGCCTCCCTGCCCCCAGCGGGGCCCCTGCCGTGGGCATGCCTCGCATACCTGTGTCCTGGTGACCTGCCTCACAGAGCCTCTCTGTTTACGTTCCTAGCCACAGACCTGTTTCTCAGCGCCGTCCCCACCGACCCCCAAAGATAGCCATCTCCTGCACAGAGAACTGAGCTGCATCAGGAATGAATGCAGCTGCGGGAGGAGGGCTCTGGAGGAATGTGTGACCCCTTCCCCCGACCCAGCACAGCCAGCAGAGACCTGGTCCAGCTCGTGGAATCCAGGGGTCTCTGCAGAGATGGTATGACTCGCCATGGCGTCACCGCCATCTCGGTCTTCGTCCTTGTCTCTACCACCGCCCTCCCTATCGCTGTGTCCCTCCACTGTCCCGTCACTGTCACTGCAAGCACCATGTCACTGTGCTTCCATGAGGACGGGCAGATGTCATCAACACCAGCAGACAGAGCGCCGTCGTGGGCACTAACACCCTCACCGCTACCATCACCACCAGCAACACAAAGCATTGTTAAAAAAATCATTTTGACCAACGACCCCTGCTATCCTTAAAACAACCTCAACCATCACTGTCACCACCGTCCAAGACAACTGTCATTTTACCACCAAAACTATGGCCATCCTTTGCAACACCAACCCCCCATCACCTTTACCGCCATCATCGAGCCATCACTGCTCCCTAGCACACAATCTGCACCATTGTCACCTCACCCTCCCACCGTCACTGTCTGTCGTTACCGTGACTGTCATAACCCCACCAAACTGGCTGCCACCACCACCGCCGCCACACCAATGCCATGTTACTAGAACCACAGCTACGGTGTTCACTACTACTGACGTCTATTCCGTCACTGTAACCACTGCGGGGTTGTCACCAGTGTCTCTCGTCACCCCAACACTGCCGCCACCACCCCCACTGGGCCTCTTTATTGGAGTGAGAGACCTCTGGTGTTTACCTGAGCCCTTTTCTGTGGCAGGCAGAATGCACACCGAACAAGCTGGAGGAGAGCAAAAGCGAAGCCCTTCCAACTCATTGTTCTGACCACCTGAGTACATGCCCCCCGTCTTCTTGTTAACGTCCTCATCTGAGCAGACTTGATTGTTTCCCTAAATGTGTCCATTTGGCAATTCACAGAGGACCGGCCATGCGTGCCTGGAAAACACAGAAACAGTTCCAGCAGTCATCCCCCCCCACCGCTGCTGTGACGTCAGAAAGACCAACTCCCCTCCTCACACAGCCTGCTCCCTCCACAACCCCCGCCACCGAGACACTCGGGGGCCCCTGCAGGTCCGTAGGTCTCTCCAAAGGGGACTTTCCTCTGTCACCTACCCAAATGTTTGTGCTGCCGATTTACAGCGGGACAGTACATGGGAGGGGAGCCGGTCTGAGAGTCAGAGCTCTGGACTCAGCCTGGACTCCACCCCCAACTCCCTGTATGGTCTTAGCAAACTCGCTTGCTTTTCTCTGCCTCAGTTTCCTCACTTGTAAAAAGAACGATCTTCTGACTCATGTTTTAAAGATTCTTTTGAGCAGAGACACTCCCAGGACAGATTTGAACTCCTTTTCCAGGAGGTCCCTTCAGACGGGAGAACAGAGATGGTCAAGTCATCTATTGGTTCTCCCAAAAGTCTCTCCTGGCCAGCTTGTCCTGTGATCTCCAGGGACCTCCTCGAGGCCTGGATGCTGGGAAGGGTGGTGTCTGAAGGGTTAAGCTGGCCAGGGCTAGGGGTGAGCAAGTGTCTTAAGATGAAAGGCTGGTCCGGGAGAACGCCATGCGGCTGTTGTGGTTGGCAGATGGGGGCGATGGGACCAGCAAGGTCCCAAAGGAAACCCCCTCCTGGTCTCACCAGAACAAAGCTGTGTCTTACAAAAATGCCATTGTTCTTGGGCAAGTCTTTCCCACTTCAACATAAACCAGGAAGCTGTGCTTCCTTTCCTTGGGCGAAACCCCAAGGTCCCCCCACCAGTGGGACTGGGGGGAGAAGAACAGAGTTTTTCCTGCCTTGAATGATCTACCACAAAGCCCCTGCTCAGCTGTTTCCAAGGCTCCCCGAGGCTGCTGTGTGTGTCTGTGTGTCTCTGAGTGTGATGGGGTGGGGTGGGGAGAAGGAACCGAGAAGCACCCCGAGTCCAGTCCCTCGCCTCCACAGTGGACTCTGTAGCCTGAGCCAGACTACGAAAGAGGTGTCATTGCCTTTTCATCTGCCTCCCCTCCCCCTGTGACACTCAGGCTTCCTTCTGTCCCACCCGGATGGCAGCCTCGCACCTGCCTATGCCTTTGCACCTGCTGTTCCCTCTGCCTGGAACTCCCTCGTTCCCTTCACTTCACTCATGCTCCTTCTCATCACTTCGGTCTCTGTTCTAACCTCAGTGAAGCAGTAACTGTTTAATCACTTGTTCGGTGTCTGCCTTTCCTGACACTCCGTCTGCTCCACAAGAAGAAAGATTAAGAACTGTGTCTGTCTTGGTCATTACTGCAGCCCCAGCACAAACCCCAGGATGGCACCCGTGTGTGTGTGTGTGTGTGTGTGTGTGTGTGTGTGTGTGCTCCTCTCACCCCTCATAAAGAAAACAGGTCACAACTTCTCAAGCAAAGGAGGCACTTCCCTTCTCAAGCTACAAGATCGGAGTATTGCAGACCTTGGAGAGCAGCCTGTCCAACCACTCCATTTTCCTAAAAGGCTTAGAGCCTCGCCCGTCCAGGCCAGAGGCCCCTGGTTGGCCAGTGGAATTGCTGAGCTAGATTCTAGGCATCCCGATGTCACAGCTGCTAGGTGGCACCTAGTTCCCAAGCGTGGGCACAGCCTGGTGCTAAATCTCTCACTCCTCTGATACAAAACCCAGTACAATTGCACATCAGGGCTCCCTTTTCCCACCTCCCCGGCTCACTGGGCTCACTGACGACAGCCCGAAGAAAGAAATCGCTCAGTGGCTTTGTTTGGCTCAAGAGATCAGAAGGCCCCTCCTTACCATCTCCACCTCGGCACTTTCCCTCAATCACTTTTAGGGATTGGGGTGTGAAATAACCTTCTGGGGCATCCCTATGGGCCAAGGAAGCAGAGCTCCAGCTTTCTATCCCTTTAAACTTCATTTTTTAAATGGACATTTCTGCTTTTGGTTCAACCAGGAAGGTACCTTCACTTAAATACTTGTGGATGAACCAGCGGAGAGGGGCTATTATGAACACCGCTCTTAGGAGTTGCTGGGCAGATTAAATGAGATGCTGCCCCCAGCACAAGCTGACGCCCCATTAATGCTACATCCCTTTGAAAAGTTTAAAGTACTATGCAAATACAAGACACTGTTATTTTCAAGGCAAGGAGTATTTACCAAGTGTTCCTTTTACAAATACACTGAAGAAAGAAGGCGAAGTCCCTTTTAAGAATACTTCCCTGAGGTCGGCAGTAACTAGGGGGAGGGCTAGGCCATGAAGGGTTGGCTTTTTTTCTATTCTTTACAAAATAATGTATACGCCCGGGAAGGACAAGTACGCAAAGGAAGTGAAGATGAACAAATAAACAGGGTTGACACTAACGCCGCTTCCCGAAGAGAGACCTTCAAAATAGGGAGGGACTCAGAGGGGGACCTTCAAAATGGGAAGGGAACTTGCTGTGTCCCAGTCCATTCTTTTCTGGTTCCTGGGTTTAATTGTTATCTCAGGCTGGGGGAGGGGGCGCAAACAGATGGATTCTGAGCTTCTGGGTGAGGACAAGATAGGGGACAGATAAAATTCCACCCAAAAACATTAAGATAAGGAGCTATTTTATGGATTTAACCCCCTAGAGTGGAGAAGAGGGGGAGGAGAAGATGTCCCGAGGCTCAAGTGCTTCTGGGAAAACTGAAACAAAGGACACAGGGCCAGAGATTTTCTTGCCCTGGGAAGGGAGAGCAAGTGAATCGCACTTGATTCATCCAAGCCTGCAGCAAGAGGGGTTAATGACCCTTGAATCCCCTGGAGGGGCTGCTTCACCTGGGCCTTGGCTGTGAGTTTGCAACCACCAGCACAAGTGTGAAAGCTCTTTCAAATCAAATTCAAAATGATGGCGCTTCCTGTGACCCCGCACTGATGGGACATTCAGTTCCCTTATCACTGGGAGGGTCTTCCCTGTTCTAAGGGTGCCCAAGAGTCTGGAAGGTTTATGTGTCCCCAGAAAACAAGGGAAGGACTCTTTGAACTCCTTGCTACTCGAAGTATTGCCTTAACACCAGCAATATCAGGGTCCCTGATTACGGTTCCTTAGAAACTCAGCTTCTCAGGAATCCCCCGCCCCCCCACAGGCCTACTGAATCAGAATCTGCATTTGATCAAGAGTCCCAGATGACTCATAGGCACATTCATGTTTGAGAAGCCCTATGAGACTAACCCCGAATCCTCCAGGAGGCTGACAGCCCTGTGGCTTTAGGGGATCAAAGGTGCATGGGTGCCTGGGGTCCCAGTTCCTTCCGAGGACCTCCCAACCACTACCTCCTGGGATTCCGCCAGGTCCCTGCAGGACCTACCCACCCACCTCCCTCTGGTTCCTTCTTCCCTTTCTTTCAGCACAGTCCCCTCAGGCTTAATCAACAAAAGCCTGAAAGACCAGTTGTCTGCTGGAGACTTCTGATTTCAGCCTGCTTCACCCACACCCCCTGAGGGGCTGAGCACAAAGGCAGGGCTCTCCTCACTCCTCCTGGGACAGGGATAGGCCGGACGGGGAGGAGGGCACTCGGGGAGCAGAAAAACCACTGACACAGAATGACATCTCAGTCCTGGGTCTTGCCATACTTGTGATTCTTTAACTCTTGCTCTCAATTATATCTGGATTTAAGAGGGCAAAACAAAAGCATATTCTGTAATTATAATGGACTTGATTTTATAGGAGAAAAAATGAGTCTGAATCCTAGAAATGATCGCTTCTAAAACTTAAGGGATTGAATGAGCTCCCAGTTGAGAGATTAAAGTTTTTTTGGTCGGCATCAGTGTCTCTATGTCCTTCCCCCTAAAATACACCACACGGAGAAGCCTATTGTGTAACAGAGAAATGCAGCAGCGTGGGCGGTTGCCAGGTCAGGGCACAGAACCCCAACTAGTCGGTTTCCTCTTCATTCCCACAGCGGCCTTCGCAGTGCCTGGAGCAGACCCCAAAGCTGGGCGGAGCGCGGGGTGAACAGCCAACCTCAGCCCAGCCTCTACTCAGTACTGGGAGCCTCTTAATAACGTCCTTTCTCCCACCTTGATTACTCACTTCCGAAGAGGTCTCACAGGCAGCCGGACCCATGGCCTAGAAGTATCGGGACCAGAAAACACCTTCTATGTGATGACTGGTATTGGCTTCCCATCACTTTTACCCAGAAGCCCCGGTTCTGCTTAGGGGACTGTAAGGAACAGGTCTAGTTTCTCCTTCACGTGACTTCGTAACAGGTCTTTCCCTGGAGTCTTTTTTCCAGGTGAGACAGGCACGTAAACCTGTGATAAGTGGTAAATAAATGACTGCAGGAAGAATCTATCAAATGAGTGGAGCAGAGGCAAAACAAAAAAAAGAGAGAGAGAGAGAGAAGAAGAAGAAGAAAGAGAAAGAATAACAGAATGGAATACTCTGGTAATTCTCTTCCAGACACCTTTTAGCTTGAACATTATTCTCTTAAATAATGACATGTGTAAGAAAACTACAGTTTTGGGAGCTAAATACAACACTCCAAAATGACCTTAAACAAGTGCTTTCCACACTGTGGGCCAATGTGCGTAGTAAAAGTCCATTTAATGGCTGCTAACCATCAATTTACTTAATGAAAGAATTGAATAGAATGGAAAATATCACAGTTCATCACCAGCCATGACGTTGGAAACTTTTTTCCAGTTATACACACACCGGAAATGTTTCCTGGGTCTGGATGTAAAGATGTGTTCTTTACTGTGGGTCACAAGTCAAAAAGTGAAATCCAGTCAGGACTTTAACCCTATTTGCCAGATACCACTCTTAGTCACATTTTCGGATGAAGAAGTGAGGCATAGGTAAATTATTAACTTGCCTACGGCACAACTGGTAAAGGCAGAGCTGGGACTGAATGGTCTGGGGTGGGGGTGAGAGTCAGTCTAACTCCAGACCGTTAGCTTTGGCCGTCTCCACTTCATGGCCTCCACAATAGGAACAGCCAGGCCATGCAGGCAGATGGAGCACAGTGCAAGACCAGTCTCCGGGCCAGGGGGCATCCGGCAGGGTTTTCCATTCACACATTCCTTTCTTCTACACCTGCTCCCCACACAGGGCACACCCAGAGCAGATACCTGTGAGCGTTAGTGGAAGGACCACACTGTTGATGCTCTGAGTCATCAAGGCAGCGAAGTCCTATGTAACAGAATCAATTAATTCCTCCAATCCTGGGCAGAGGGGTTCAACCAGCCATGTGTAGAAGGCTGAGCTACCCTAAGATTTGGTCCATATTTCTGCATTAACATTCACAACGCGAGAGACATTTCAAAAGCCTCAACTGCAAGGTTGACCTCAGTGCTAGAGGTACCTGCCAAGAAAAGCAGCCCCTCCTCAATCCAGGCCATGTATTCTGAGAGAATTGTATTCATATTTCTGATGTTTTTATTTCTCCTGGATAAACTCTAAACATCCTAGATCCCGAGTGCCTTTTTGGACGAACACTAACCCCCTCTCTCTAAAGCAAGTTACCAAAAGCCATTGCCTCAGGAGGTGTCATCTGCCTCACTGGAGCTCCCCAGGCTCCTCCTCCCTTGCTGACCACCAGGCAAAATTTGGCAGCGCTCTTGAGTTTACTCTGCTATAAAAGGAAGCCTATAATTTTAATATGTAAGGAGCTGGGGTGTGGTAGATTCCAGAACCTGATGGATGAACTCTCTCCTTTCTTCCTCCGTGCAGTTCTTAGAACAACAAAGTCTTATTTTTAAATTCCAAATTTGTGGTTCTTTTCCCACAACACGCTCCGATCGCCCTCCTACAGGGCAAATCTGAAGAGTCAGACGTGCACTGACCTAAGTGAACCTGTCTCGGCTCCCTATAATCCCTGCTTAGAAAAGGAACTTCTGGAATTTTGCCTGGATTATCATAACTCAATGCACTGTATTTTTCCCTTGCTCAAATTGAGGAAGTATTATTTTTGGCTTTTTTCCTGGCATCTCTCCCCTCCCTATAAGGGTCCCGGAATGACCTATCTCTGTCTGGAGGGGCCTCAAGCAGAGCAAAGGCAATTGGGGGCCACCAGGTTCGAGCCCAGCCTGGTATTTGGCCAAATTGCTCTTCGGCCAAATTGCTCTTCTTCTCTGGTTTGAGAGCTTTCTTCTTGATAGAAAAGACAGGATTGCAGGGTGGGGGACGGGGGCATTCTGTTCTGTTCTATGAGCATTAAGTCTGCCCCTCACTTTTCCTCTTGCTCTGAATGGGGTTCGGAATGTCTCTTTCATCTTCTGTAAGTCTTAGTATTTCAGGGAGGAGGGCCTCAACCACACTTAGCAAGGCCTTATCCTTTCAGCGATCTAAGCCCAAAACCTCCGCCTTGCTCTGAGAAGCCCCAGGAAGAGAGGAACGGTGGCCAGAGCAAGGGCCAAGGCACGGTCTGCTGGGGCAAGGGTCATTGGTCATTACTGCAGCAGATGCAGATCTGTATCGAGGTACATAAGCAGGCTTTGGAGTCACACAGGCCTGGATGGAGAACTCTGGATAACAAATCCCCCGTCTCAGAGTTTCTGGAGGATTAAATGAGATTATGTTTGTTAGCCTTCAGTGGCTGGCATATAGTAAGAATTTAAGAAACCAGAGTTGATGTTGTTAGCATGACTTCGCTGTTATCCAAGAGCTCTGATCGTCCCAAACATTCCAGGGAACATTCAGGGCCTGCCCAGGGCTTCCCTGGTCCCAGGAGCTCCTCCAGACGCCTCCTCCAGCACACAGACACCACAGGCCTGGGCAGGCTGCATTCACTGTTGCCCGGGCTCCCAGTTATCTAGTTATCAGTCAGGCTTCTCAGATCTCCATCCCCACAGATATGGGCAGTGACCCCACCCAGCTGCGCTGGCACGAGAGAAGGAGCATTGGACCTGGAGGATGATGGGATGGGATCCCATCTCAATTTCATCTCCTGACTCTGCTGAGCCTCGGTTTGCTCACTTGTCAAATAGGTGTAATAACAGAGCCTGCCTCGTTGAGATCTGGTACAAAGTAGGAACTCAAGAAAGTTTATTAAACTTTAATTCGGCTCCTAAGTGCCTGGCTTCCTTTGACAATGAAAGGAGGCAGGTATCCTGGGGAGGGAAAAAGGGACCAGGGAGAGGGTGGGTTGTCTTAGAAATACAGACTTTTCCTTTGGCAGCTCCTGGCAGAGAATCTGCCCCCATGGGATTCTGGCTGAGCATGTGGTGTGAAGGGAAAGGCAGAAAGAGAGAAGAATCAGTGAGTTGAAAAGATGAGGCCTCTTTGGGAAGCACAGAGACCAAAGCTCCATGACTGGTCAGTGGAGAAACTGAGATGGAACCCGGGCATGTCTGCCCCAAACCCTGTACTCTCTGAACTTCCAGAAGTTGTCTAGGGGGAGGCTTGGCTTTCCAATGGAGCCTCTCACTTTGCAGCTCCATCAGATGTTACCTTGATTTCAGATCCCAAGAGTTGCTCAAACTGCTCTCAGACTATGATACAAAACTGACAAAGTCCAGCCAACTCGAAGGGGAGCCCCTGAGCAAAGACTGCCCATTAGAAGGGTCCCCACATTGGGCAGAAAGGGCCAGATCCTAGGACCTACATGCCGCTTTGAGCTGCCCAGAGAGCACCACCTCAGCCAGAAAGCTCTGCAGATGGAAACTGTCACCCTACTTTGCCCCTTTAAACTAAACAGAAGTTCTCCATGGAAGATTCAAGTCATGCACTTTCACAGTCCCCCCAGTACACCTAGCAGGGATGCCCTTTTCCAGGCTTCTGGGGAACCTCTCTTTCTGGAGGGAAAAGACTTAAAAGAGGGGGGTTAGTGCGGCAAAGTGTAACTCCAGGCGCTGGAGCTCATCTTGGAGCTTCAGCTGGGGCTCATCACCTCATATCCTCCACTCTCTATTTTAAATTTGTCTCAACCCCACCTGCCTCAGCTACCTCCATGGCAGGTCAGGTGAGGTGACCCCAGCCCTCATTCCTCATCCTAGGGCCTGTATGTGATTCTCTTTTCCTGGAATTTGCCACAAACGTCATACCACATCTTTTTCTATACTGGTATCTCCAACAACGAGATCTGCCGGATTGTATGGCCCACGTGGCTAGGCTGTTTATCCTGTAGCCTGGACTTGCTGCAGAGCCCCCTCCGGTTCAGGCCTCACCCGAAGCTGGGAGACTTTCATGTCACCCTGTATATGAAGGGAAGCAGTGTCCCTAGATATAGCATATGTAACACCAGAATCCCAAAGGTCCTAACTGACCCTATGCTTCCTTCTATATGGCAACAGAACCAAAATGCTTCCATTTGCCTTTCGCTTTAAATGGGCTGTCCCGGCACGCTCTGACTCCTAGACCCCTAAAGTCTCTCCTGGTGTGGCAGACTTGTAAATCTTTGTAAGACTTATTTCCCGCCTTCTGGAGTGCACGTGTCGTATCAAAGCCTCCAGTATTCTGGTCACCTCTTGCTCCGCCTCCTGGTCAGTGTGACGTCATGGATGCCATGGATCAATGTGATGTTCAGCAGGATGTCCACATGGTCTACATCTCTTTTGGACTATTATGACAAGGAGAAGAGGATCCACACAGCCCTGGGATAAAACTATGATTGTATATTGTTGTCCATTCCACGTGAATGTGAACTGTTTCTGATCTTCTTTCCTGATTGGGACAGAAAATATCACATCTGTCAAGACAGTAGCAGCATACCATGCACCTAGATTAGCATGGCAGCTGCATTTGGGGCTACTATTTTTTAGAGGTCTCAGTGGTCTACCGTCACACTCCAAGATCTATCTGTTTTCTGCAAGGACAAGACTGATAAATTAAGCAGAGATATGATAGGGACCATCACTCCTGCGTCTTAACATCCTTATGATAGCAATAATACCTACCACCCTCCTAGGATACAATACTGGTTTTGGTTTACTATCATGGTGGGGAGTAGGAGTGTAGAGACTGGAGTGGAGTGGGGAGGAAGGAGAGGAGAACAGATTCAGAGGCTTCTGCTTGGCCTTCTCCACTATGGTAGCTATGACCCCAAAGGTAAGAGGGCCTTACCCTAAGTACGGGTCACTCTATCTGCCAAGTATGTCAACACCAGTTATACATCAGAGATCGGAGAAATGAGTACTGAGTGGTTTCACATCTCATCTGGGTCCACTGTAGGCTGAATTTCAGACAGGACTCCAGTGGCTATTAATTGACCCTCATATGTAGGTTCATGACACTTCAGGTCTCTGGGTATCGATGTCAACATAAACCCTGGGTCCAATAGACCTAACAACATCTGGGTACCCCATTTCCCCAGGAAACAGACTCTGAGTAAATGGCCATCAGTCTCTTCAGGGAAGGACTGGGAAGATACTTACAGTATATGCTTGCTGCGGTGTAGCACAGTCCCTTCTCCTGGAGACCCAGCCACCTCTCCCACCAATGGGTTTTCCCTTCTACAAAAATGTAAAAACTGGATGAGGTCCAAGAATTGGCCTTGACATTGTGACATTTTGTTGGTGTGACCACCCTAAACCCCCTGCTTAAACTTTCTCCCTGTCTCGTTAGAGGGAGATGGACCACCTCTGCATGCTCTGGTAGTGTGGTGTCTGGGGGGCAGGCGAAATATACAGGTTTCCCTGAACCCTGCTTTTGGGCCCCGGTTTTCCTACCCAGGGCCCTGGCTTAAGCATAGCAGACTTGCCTCAGTTAAAGCCTTCTGTCATCTTTCCATATTCTTAAATTCTGATTTTGATCATAAGCTTTTCTGAGCTCCCTTTGCAGGAAATAAAAGCTTATTTGTGAACTACCCAAAGCACCTTCACATCGAAGTTTTTGTTTTCAAGTGCCCTCAGCTTTTCATTTTTTTCTCTGTAGGTTCCATGTAACTTATGTGAGTTAACACACCCAGTTAATTCCATTGTCCTTTATGCATTGCCCCTGTGTTTTTCAAACACCTGAATCATTGCATGGCCAGCATGGTCCCTCCCAATGAAAGTATTTGCAACTGAGCCACCTCCTTGTGCCAGGGAATATCACGCCTCACATACCCCTGGGGATGGGGGTCTTCATTGACAGCTGAGCAGCAAGTGCTCTAACTAGTAAATTCATCTTCCCTCCTGTGCTTCCTTCAGGAAGCAGACACTGTGATGGAGTTGGAAATACAAAATGCCTATTAGAAGATAATGTCAGTGAAAGATGGAAAGAGAGGGACGGGATTAGACCTTCTGGTTGTGAGGCTGACTTGATAAAGCCTCTGTCCCACTGGTTGAGAGATGCCTGTGGAAAGCGCGGCTACCCAAAGGTGCTACAGCAAGAGGAGACCCACTAATTGCACTCCTGGCAGCTCGTCCTGGGCTGGATTTGTCTACCCCACCCCAAGTCCCCCCAAAAAGGTATATTGCAATCCTAACCCCCAGTACCTCCGAATGTGACCTTTCTGGAAATAGGATGGTTGCAGGTGTAATCGGTTAAGATAAGGTCACATTGGAATAGAGTATGACTGTACCTAATCCAGCATGACTAGCGTCATTATAGGGAGAAGGGCCACGTGCAGAGGAACATCAGAGTTCCTGAGGCATTTGTAAGTCCAGGAATGCCTCAGCTGCCAGAGCTAGGAGACAGGCCTGGACCAGGTCCTTCCCTGGCACCTTCAGAGGAAGCATGACCATGCTGACCTCTTGATTTTAGGCTTCTGTTCTCCAGAACTGTGAGAAAATTAATTTCTGTTATTAAGCCACCCAGTCTGCAGCACTCTAATACCTCAGACACAGATACCCAGCTAAATAAAATTTTTGTTTGAAAGGAGAGCTAAGGGATGCACCTCCATGGTTGACACAAATTCCAAACTGGCTCCAAAGTTCACATTCTTTACCTCCCTCAGGGACCCATGAACTTGGGAGGGAGGTGGTCAAGGCCCCATGCCTTTCATTTGGAAGTCCCCTCTACCACCTTCCCTCCATGCTGATCCTCTGCTGTGCAGACTCAAAGACTGAGGTGATGGATGCATAGGGCAGCCCCTCTGGATAGGAGAGGCCAGGCTCTCAGGGGCCCGAGCCAATGTCTAGGCCACAGCACCCCATCATCTGGGTGACAGGGAAGGAGCTCAATCAGACACCTCTCACTTGGGGCTTCCTTCCCCTGTGAGGTTGGCTCTCAGTCACTCTGAAGCTGAGACATTCACTGAGGGGAGGGAAGGGGGCTACAAAGAGTGCCCAAGGCCAGGCCTGGTGCCTCCAAGGAAGGCCCTGCTACGGCCGCTGCCAGTTACCTCACATACATGTTCCTGGGGAGAGGGGTAATGTTTTCATCAGATTTTCAAAGATGTACCCTTCCAAAGGTAGGAATCCTCGGCTTATTCCAAACCTTCCTCTCAACCAGCATCCCTTCTTGGCCGTGCTGTGCACTGGGCTCCCTGACTTCCTCCCCTCCCTGCAGCTCCAGAGACCTTCCCTTTCCTGCCAGTTTCTATTTTTTTTCCAAAGAAGACTTTGTCCACCCTTCCCACAGGCATGCCCAGTGCCTCTGGGGTGCTACACACACACAACTCCATCCACTTGAGGTCTCAGAGGCTGGAAGTGCCAGGCAGATGAAACGAGCAGCCTCTGCAACTGGAAAAGACTTGACAGACCTTGAGGAAGCTTTGGGGACAGTTCAAGAAGAGGAGAAGGAAGCCCCTGTGTCCTGAGTTCCCACCCTGTACAGGGCATGGTAGGACTCCTTTCCCTTCTGTAATCTCATTGTTATAGGTCCAATATTTGTAAGTCAAATGTCAAGGGCTCAGAGAGAAAGGAGTGGCCCAAGGCCACCCCACTGCAGAGCGATAAGGTTGGACCTGATCCAGATCTGCTTTCTAGCTTGACAGCACACTGCTCTTTCTCAAATCACCCATATGGAGAAAGTGATGAAGCTCAGCAACAATTATCTTTCACTTTGATTCAAATAGAATCAAGTTTCATGAGATTCTTTGGATATATTTCTAACCTTATATTTCTGGTATCGGGGAAAATTGTGAGAAAGACTTTGACATGGGCAAAACAAAAGGTTATCTTCACATGTTATTTTACCCTTGAGATATTTAGGAACTCTCTAAGTTATGGAAAATTGATAATAATGCAAATTATTCTTTCCGCAGAAACACAAATGAAGCACATCCAGTGGAAAGCAATTGATTATTGCCTGTGGAAAGAGCAATTTTGGAAACATTTTCAAGTGTATCGGCATTCTTATGGCCTGTATATGAGGGTCTTTTAATTCACCTTTGCGCAAGTTGTGCCGTCTTGCTGGTTCCCTCATTAATTAATGACTAACTGACACATATTTATTATAAGTGACTAGGAAATTTATATTTTTGGGTGCCTTTGGCTCTGACCTATCACATGAAATATGACAAGGTTCAAGAGATATGACTTAACATTACTCAGAACTAATTTTTAAAAGATCTCTTTCAGGCTATATGCCACCAAAGTCAATAACCTAGAAGAAATGGACAAATTCTTAGAAGAATACTACTTTCCTGGTCTGAGTCATGAAGACATGGAAAACCTAAATAGACCTATCACTAGAAAGGAAATTGAAACAGTAATCAAAACCTTCCCTGCAAAACAAAGTCCAGGACTGAATGGCTTCACTGGTGAATTTTGCCAACCATTCAAAGAAGATTAAATACTAATTCTTTTCAAACTCTTCCCAAAAAATTGAAGAAGAGGAAATACTTTCTAACTCATTTCACGAGGCCAACATTATCCTGATACTAAAACCAGTCAAGGACAACTCACATACAAAATCTCTTTCAGAGTCCATAAAGGCACATTCGTTTCCTTTTTGTTCTATTCTTTGCTTTCATTAGTATTTCCTGTCTTCTTAATACTTGTTGTGTGTGTGTATCATAGGAAGGACCACGAGCACGAATCCACCTGTGTCCCTGAGTAGAACCATATGTGTGCTAGCCAAGGCCACATGGGAGGCATTTATTGACACTGTCACCTCGTCTGTTTACCCTCACTCCAAGGACAGACCATAACTCAGCAGGATGGGAAGGGGCAGGAGGTCCAGAGTCCCTCTTCGACACTGGGGCTGCAAAAACAGGAAAGGCCATTGGAGACTCCAGCACGGACCACCTCCCTGACCATTGTGGGCCAGACAATGCCGGAACTGGGGAGAGCGGGCAACTCTGATCAGACTCAGGATCCACCAGTGTCTGCAAGAGGATGCTGTTGGTCCCTCTTGGTCCCCTGCAGTGACCCAGCCTGAATTGAGCTTCAAAGCAGGAAGGAAGTCATCCTGGAAGCCTAAGTTCAGGGTGGTTCCCTAGAGCCATGGTCTTCAGACCTCTTTGATCTCATACCGTTGTTGGTTAAAAATAATCCAAACACGCTGTTTCAAATATTTCATTTCTAAATATTATGTTTGCTTCTCTCAATAGTAAATAGGAATACAGTTTAGTGACTTTTTTTGTTATAAAAATGCATATGAAGAGAAGTTCTTCCCGCAGCCCAGAGAACTGTCACGTGCCCTCACTTTGGAGGCCACAGTGCCCGGAGCGAGTCCATCTTCACAGCACAGGACAGAGGGGAGAGCACTGGGAGCTTGCAGCCTGGCCCAGCCCCTGAGGACTTCGGACAAGCCGTTTCCCTCCCTGGGCCTGAGTTCCTGCACCCCTTCAAAATCAGGATTACAGTACCTGCCGCCTCACTCCTTCCTTCAAGCTCAACCTGAGCGCCAGCGTATGTGAAAAGTGCCAAGCACCATAATTATCTGCTGTAGGGTGTCATTTCCAGGAGCCTGAAATGGTGACGCTTTTTTGTTTTTGTTCTGTTTTAATCCTCACCCAAGCACATGTTTATTGGTTCTGGACAGAGAGGAGAGACGAAACATCATGTTAGAGAGGAATGACACTGAATGGGTGTCTCCATTTTGAGCCTCAACTGAGGACTGAACATGAAACCTTTTGGTGTACAGGCCGCACAGCCAGCTGAGCAACCCAAACAGGGATTGTTTGTTTGTTTGTTTGTTTGTTTGTTTGTTTGTTTGTTTTTGAAAGCACACAAAGCTTTGGGGGCTAAAATGAAAGCTCAGGTCTGAAAAAGGAATGTTCCTCACCGGGTAACATGGGAAGGTATTGACATATCCTCACCCACACAAAGCTACACTAAATTATCACAGTCAGATCCTCTTCCAAGGGTACATGCTGTTGAGGGGTAGGGGAGCCTGGAGCGGACCGAGGGATGTGATCAGGACTCCAAAATAAATGTTGTTGACTTCTTTGCTTACAGCAATATCCCCCAAAAGGTTGTAGTTATATTATTTGCTAAAAGTCATAATAGTCACTACTACTATTTACTGGGCACTCAGGAGTCCAAGCACTTTACATGTATTATCTCATATAGTGTTTTGTAAAAAAAAAAAAAAAAGGTTTTATTTATCTATTTTTAGACAGGGGAAAGGGAGAAAGAGAGGAAGAGAAACATCAACGTGTGGTTGTCCCTCACACCCCAAGGGACCTAGCCAGCAACCGAGGCATGTGCCCTGACTGGGAACTGAACAGGCAACTCTGGTTCGAAAGCTGGCACTCAATCCACTGAGCTCTACCAGGCCGGGCTCATATAGTCTTTGAAATAACACCAGAGGTATTATCCAACTTTACACATGGGGAGCCTCAGACCTGAAGACGTTGTAAGTTGTTGACCAAGGTCACCTGGCTGCTAAGCGGCAAAGCCAAGGTTCAAAGCCAGGCTCTCTGGCCCATGGCCACCTTCACTCCCGCCTCCAGCCCACTGTGCTGCCTTTCTCCCTGGGGGCCTATATCTTTTGGGAGACAAGGAATAATGTCCTTTCATCAGTCTCCCACAGACTCTGGTAGAGATGGGGGTCCCAGTGCACCACCGGCAGCTGTGGAAAGACCCTGGGACAAGGACAACCACCCGCAGCCCTGAGCCATGGCTGAGAGGGAGGGGGCCAAGGCTGGCACAGCCACTGACAGCAGCCTTGGAGCTCAGCCGGACTCCCAGCCCCCTCTCTCGCTGACCTCTCAGGCTCTGGCCCACAAGGGTGACGCGCCCTGCTGGGGGTTCTCGTGGTTGGCTGGGTAGGAGCACCAGCCTTGGACTCCATCCGCTGGAGGTTTAAATCCCACCCCTGAAACTTACTCGCTGTGCCTTTCTTAGCAAACAGCTTTACGTAAGTCTCAGTGTCCTTATCAGTAAGATAACACCTATCTTGTTATTTTGTGAGTCATTCGTTTATTCACTCAACAAATATTAGGTTGAATCAGATGAAATTACTGATATTTAACCTTTTTTTTCCACTCACAAAAACAGTACGGTCCAACTCTAGTATCTTGTGAGTGCTGAGTTAGTTAGGGTTCTCCAAAACCAGTAAGTAGATAGACAGACAGACATATTTATTTGAAAGAATTGGCAAATCCCCCTTATTTTAAGGGGCTACCAGACCCGAAACCTATGCGCAGGCTGACGGGCTGGAAATTCAGGTAAGAACTGGCCTTGCAGGCGTGAGTCCAAACTTCGTGAGCCGACAGGTGGGAACCCAGCCGAGTTTCTCTGCCGCAGCCTCGAGGAGAGTCCCTTCCTCGGGAAGCCTCGGTCTTGGTTCTTCAGGCCTCCAACGGACTGGGTGAGGCTCACCCACGCCGAAGGGAGGCTGATCCTCTTGCTCAGAGCCAGCTGATTCTAACTATGAATCGTATCTACAAATACTTCTGCAGCAACATCTGGACCAGTGTTTAAGCAAACAGCTAGGTGCCATGGCCTAGCCAAGTTGCCATAAAATTCAACTTGCAAGTGCCTGCTAGGTACTAGGCACTGTTCTAGGTGCTTAGAGTACCAGTGCATCAAGTTACTCAAGGCACCTGACCTGTTGGAGCTCACATTTTAGTTGAGAGAGAGACAATGACCAGTATAATGCATAAGTGGCTGTATGCTATGTTAGCAGGTAGAAATCACTGTAAGGGGGAGAAGGTGGGCTACGGGGATGAGCAAGTCCGGGGCTGGGAGGTGCTCCAGCGGAGCGGGGCTGGGGCGGGCCCCCTGAGAGGGCAGGAGCTGAGCTGTGGCCTGAGGGAGGCAGGCGGCTGCCGTGCCAGAGCGAGCTGGGCAGAGGAGCAGCCAGTGAGGGGACATCAAGGCAGGAGCGAGTTTGTCGTGGTCGGGAACTGAAAGGAGGACAGTGTCCCTGGAACAGAGTGAGTGGGGAGGAGAGTGGCCGGAGATGCGTTCACAGGGCCACTGTCAAGTGCCCAGCGTAGCGTCTGGCAGAAGCCATCATCCTTCCTGGTGACCTAAATCCTTGGACACTGGCCAGTGGACACTGGGCTGGTGCTCTTCCCTCCCCTCCCCTTGGATTCTGTGTCCTGGACTCCGGTTTTACCCCTTTCATTCCCCAGCAGGGATTTAGGGAACCAGTGGGCCACCGTGATGGCCTGGAGACCCAACAGCACTTGCCACATACACGAGAGAGCCGTGACCCACCAGGAGAGGAGGCCAGGAATCCCCAGGCCCGCCAGGCTGAGGAGGGGCTGGCCCGACATTCAGGCCACTGCCTGGACATCTGAGCCCTGGCTCGCTTGCCGAGACCACCCGCAGCCGTGGCCAGCTCTGTCCCAGCTTTGTTCCTGAGTTTCCAAGAACCCTTTTCCTGACAAACAAAGCCTCCAGCCCCGCCCGCCGCCCAACAGGCACCTGAGGCCTCCAGGTCTGGGAATCAAAGCCTGTTTTGCAAAGGAGGTCCTGTGTTTGGAGAAACACCCATCCCCTGCTGCCCGGCCCTTCAAAGAGCCCGCATTGTTCTGCCCTGAGAAGGCGCCTCCTGACTTGAGGGCAGGGTCGAGGCTGACGTGGATGGACCTCTGATCTCAGGCCAGGCCCCCATGCCACTGGGGGGAGGGAGGGATGCAGGGCCAAGCCAGCAGAAGCCTACCCCGAGGAACTAGTCTCCTTTCCTGCCCTCTGCCTACCTGAGCCCTTATCGCCTGTGTCCTTGCTGAGTCCGGGACAGAGTGGCCAAGGCCTCTTACCTGCCTAGATGGTAAGAGCAGACTCACAGGGGCATGCCAGGGCCCTCATGTCAGAGGGACTATGTCAAAGATGCCCTCGGTCCACAGAGGGTGGGACTGAGGCCAGGGAACAGAGGGAGCTGGACCCTGGGCCCAGCTCGAGCTGGGGGAAGACTTCGCATCCCTCTTAACCTTGGGTAATGGTACCAGACCGAAATACAGACCTTCTGACCCGAAGTTCAATGCTCTTTTTTAAAGAATAGTTTATACATACTTTTCCCTGCAGCATAGTTTTCCTTGTAACTTAACTTTGGGTAGGGGTGAACTTCATCTAGATAAATCCTCTTTTAACAGGGAGTGGAGGCCACAGTGGGGCCAGGGTAGGCCCTGTCACTTGCTGGGCACTCTGAGACACTCTGCCCTGTTCCCTGTCCTGCCGTCCCCACACAACCCAGAGTTAGCAGTGAGGCCTCTTAGCCTCACCCCTTTTCTATGGAGGTCTCTCTAGGTACGGAGAGTCTGAGTCATCTGTCCAAGGTCAGACAGGAAACCAGGAGGAAGCCATGACTCAGAATGACACCTCAGGTGCTACTTCCACACTCGCGTGTCCCTCCAGCTACACCCAGGGAGCTGCGGCCTGCCGGGTCCCCCGCCATGGTGGGCCCCGCACCGACATTCACTCTGGAGTCCGGAATGGGGACTGACACTGGAGTCTCTGCAGTCAGGTCAGGCTGCGGGACCTTAAGCGAACTAGGCACCCATTCTAAGCCTCAGTTTCCTCCTGGGTCCAACAGGAATGGCGACAGCCACCAAGCTCACAGGCTGTTGTGAAGATTAACTAGGGGGAGAGAGGGTATTGTGTGGCAAGTTCTTCCACACAACAGTACACATTTAATAAGTAATAGCATGGTAATCATTATTATTCCTACTCTCACTATTGGGAGGAGAGGGAAAAGGAGGGGCCGGGGCATAGTGTGGCGCTGCTTCCCTGAGCAAACAGCAACAACCCTCCCTGCCCGGAAAGGAGCGGAAGGGGCAGTCGGGGGACGTTGCAGACCGACACTGCTGGTCTGCATTTCACCTCCTCGGCCTTCTGGCACCGAGTGTTATCTTTGACAGTCAGGATGTTACTGTCCTGGTTGCCTTCCTCAAACAGCTCATGCCCGCACAGGCCGCTTCCAGCCCCACGTTCCTGGGAAATTCCACAAGGCCAGGCAGGTAGTCTGTCGGAGTAGACAGTGCACAGACGCCCCGGGTACCCCGCTCCACTTCACCTCTGAGACTTGCGTGAGTGACAGACTCGTGGAGCAGTTCGGGGCCCGCTGTGATGCAGGCATGTGTCCGTTCAGGGGAACCAACCTTCCCTCCCGCACGACTGGTTGGCAGGGAGACCCGGGAGCTCAGGCCACCTGGGAAAGGACCGAGAGCAAACATCTGTGGAGGATGTCACTCACCGAATGCTACCTGCCCAGTGAGTCCTCCCAACCACCTGGCACCTCTGTTTTTGCAGATGAGGGCACTGAGGTTCAGAGAAATACAACTGCCTGTCCAAGGTGACCCAGCTAGTCATGGAGTGGGCTGGGATTTGAACCCAGCTCCCTCTGACTGAGACACCATCACCCTCCTACCATAGGACCTATTGCCTCCCTCTGTCTCCTTCCCATCATCAACGTTCTGAGCACCCTGTGCTGGGCCCCTGCTAATGGCATTGTCCCTGGTATTTATAGTCTCATTTATTCTTCACGCGCGGTGGAGGGCGAAAGTTGTGGTTTACTGATGAGGAGACAGAGTCTTGGGTTGCCACCGCCGGCCCCCTGTTCACACAGTTCTGGGGTGGTGGAGCCGAGACTTGCGGTCTGTGCTATTGGGTTCCAGAACTCTGGTCCCAAACGCATGTACCGCCCTGCCTCCCCACCTCCCCTCTGGTTAGACTCTGCACAACGGGGTGCACTTGGGGGCAGCATTAGTGAACGCAAGGGTCTGCTTTCCTTATGTCTTTTCTTGTTTTTCACAACATTCATTGTCCTCCAGCAGGGGGTCCATGTCATGTAGAAAGATAAAGAAGGCAGAGGGGTGCAGGAAAGGGAAAATGGAGGAAGAATGTTCGACAATTTACCAAGCTGTAAGAATCAAAACTTCATTTTTTTCAGAGATTTTATTATTTACTTTTTTTTTAGAGGGGGGGAGGGAGGAAGAAAGAGAGAGAGACACCAACGTGTGAGAGATCAATCAGTTGCCTCTTGCACGCTCCTAACTGGGGACCTGGCCCACAACTCAAGCATGTGCCCTGGGTAGGAGGAATCAAACCGGCAACCTTTCGGTTCACAGGCCAGCATTCAATCCACCTAGACACACCAGCCTGGGCAAAACTTCATTCTTTTACAGGAACAAAAATTAGGTTCTGAAAAATTAGTATAAGAACACGGTAGGGAAAGAAAATGAAGAAAAGGCTTGCAATCACATTCTTGGAGGTACAGTGAAAGGAACTGGAAGTGCTCACCCTGGAGAAAAGTAGTTTTAGTCATTCAACTAGCAAATATGAATAAAACTTCTCTCCCGAGGTGAGCATTGTGCAAGGCGCTGGCAACATGGACACAAACAGGACAGGCATAGCCCCCGCGGAACTGAAAACAGGTGGGGGGGGCCGCGGGCTCTGCCTGCAAACACCTGAAGGAGTGAGTGCCAAGGAAGAGCGGCCGGCCTCACTCTGTGCGGGTCCGGAAGACAGAGCTGGAATCGTGTGGAAGCCTCAGTGGGCAGATTTCCTCCCTGAAGGAGAGAAGATCTTACCAAAGACAGAGTGTTTCCAAGATAGATGGGCTGCCACAAGGGGAAAGAAGGTACAAGCATTTTGAGAGAATATGGAAGAGAGGCTTATCTTCATGTGCTCAGGTTGCCCTAAGTAAATGCCACTGCCTGGAAGGTGTAAATAGCTATTATGTATTTCTCATAGTTCCAAAGTTTGGGAAGTCCAAGATCAAGTGCTGGCCAACCTGGTTTCTGGCGAGCACTCTCTCCTTGACTTGCCAGTGGTCATCTTCACACCGTGTTTTCCTATGGCCTTTCCTCGGTGCATGTGAGGAGGTACAGAGACAGAGAGCTCTGGTGTCTCTCCTTAGGTCCCCACCTTCATGACATCATCTAGCTCTAACTGTCGCCCAAAGGCCCCATCTCCCAGCAGCAACACATTGGAGGGTCAGCGCCTGAAGGCATGAGTTTGGGGAAGGGGATGCACTTTCAGTTCATAACAAGGTCTCAGCGAGAACAGGGCAGCTGGCTTAGCTCACCGTAGAAAGCCTGATTCTGCGCTTCTGTGGAAGTTGAGAACCATGTGGACCTTGTGCTGAGGGTCAGGAATGACTCTGTTGCTTGAACTTGAGCCGGGTGAGGAGCTGAAAACCAGAGAGAACTCCCAATGGTTCACCCATCACTCCTCTCTGCTCTGGGAGCAGAGATGCAAAGGTGAGCAAAAACAGTACTTGGTTATATAACCTTGGGCATGTCACTTGCCTTCTTTCAGTCTTCACCTGAAAAAGAGGTTGTGATATACCTCCCACTCATAAAATTATTGTAAAATGGGCAAATGTATGTTAACACTCAGCACAGAGCCTGACACGTGATAAGCATTCAGTGGTATATGAGTCGTCGTTTATTTTTTAAAATTTATTTATTTACTTTTAGAAAGAGGGGAGGTGAGTGAGAAGCAGTGGGAGAGAAATATCAGTGGGTGGTTTCCTCTCGTGTGCCCCCCACCAGGGACCTGGCCTGCAACCCAGGCATGTGCCCTGACTGGGAATTAAACTAGTGACCCTTTGGTTCACAGGTTCACACTCAATCCACTGAGCCACACCAGCCAGGGCCTTGATGTCATTTATGATGGTGAATATAATTATAAGAAGTGCCTGCCATGGGGTTTCAGCCGGAGTGGGGAACAGAGAACACAGATGAGGAGAAGACAGGGTAGGAAGAGCGGTGGTGCGTGTTCATGCTGTGGGGGTCTGTTCCTCAGAGGGTGTTGAATTCTTACAAGGACCCTTCCTGGAGTAGGAGTCATGGAAGGCTTCCTGGTGGAAGGGACCTTTTGAGATGAAACATGAAAGAAAAGTCTAGGGGTTTGGGACAAGGTTGTTGTGAACTAAACAATGGGAAGGGAGGGAGGAAGGGAGGGAGGAAGGAAGGAAGGAAGGAAGGAAGGAAGGAAGGAAGGAAGGAAGGAAGGAAGGAAGGAAGGAAGGAAGGAAGGAAGATCAGCTGTTGGGCTACTACACACAAAAAGTCTCAGGTTACCACATAAATATATTCACTCGTGCAGCCACTTGGTCCTTCGCCATCTCCCCCAGCTTCACCTTAGACCCCACTGACAACCATAATGGCTACAGCTCAGAAACCACAGCTCAGACGGCCCACCATCTGACCGAGACCTCCACTCTTCCACGCAAGTCCTTTGCAACTGTTCTTCCTCACACGGCATCTCTAGCCGCTTGACCCTCTCTGTTCTTCTGGTCCATCGCCCCTTTTCCATCTCATGTTCTCTTTTCTCCCGAGCCCCAGCAACCACTTTTTCACTCTCTGCTTATATGAGTTTGGCTTTTTTGTCTGTTTGTTTGTCTGTTTATTTTCTGTTGTTTTTAGATTCCACATGAAAGAGATACCATGCAGAATTTGTCTCTCTCTGACTTATCTCACTTAGCATAATGTCTTCAAAGTCTATTCATGTTGTCACCAATGGCCAGGTTTCCTTCCTTTTCGGGGCTGACTAATATTCCGTTGTATCTATACCACATCCTCTTTATCCATTCGTCCAGTGACAGACACTTATGTCGTTTGATGTCTTCTTGGCTATTGTGAATAAGGTTGCAGTAAACACGGGGGTGCAGATATCTCTTCAAGGCCCTGCTTTCATTTCTTTTGGGTAAACACCCAGAAGTGGGATTACTGCCTCATGCGGCAGCTCTATTCTCAATTTGGTGAGGAACCTCCGTGCTGTTTTCCATAGTGCCTACTCTAACTTACATTCTCACCAGCAGTGAACAGGGGTTCCCCTTCCTCCACACCCTCGTCCTACTTGTTACTTTCTTCTTTCTGATGATAGCTGTTCTAACAGGTGTGAGCCGTGTTCTTCTTCACTGCAGCTCAGAGACAAGGTCCGATATTTCAATAACGGTCTTACCAATGCTATGAATTCCCTGGACCCTCTGTGTTTAGATCTCACTGGGGGAGCAAACCCCTCCCGATCTGCCTTCTTCGTGCCCGTGCCCAGCAGCCACACTGTGGAGATGGGCACACCACAGAGGCGGGGTCTTCCCCGCAACTCACCTCGAATGAGCCTTGGACACTGTCCATACCAACCACTTACCAATGGCTACTTCACACCTTCACCACGTTCCTCAGACCTGCTTCCTCCCCTGATCAATGTGGCTCAGTTGGTTGGAGTTTTGTCCACAAAGCAAAAGTCTGCTGGTTTGATTCCCAGTCAGGGCACATGCCTGGATTGCAGGTTTGGTCCCCAGTCGGGGCACAAAGGAGAGGCAACTGATCGACGTTTCTCTCTCTCTCTCTCTTTCTCCCTCCCTTCCCTCTCTCTAAAAATTAAATTACATAAATACATATTTTACAAACTCTGCCTCCTCTGCCCTTATTCTCAGTGCTGACAGAGAAAAAGGATGCCATGCTTATATTCTCCGTACAGACACAACCACACATACATGCGCGCACACACACACACCTCTCCACTGATCCTCCACTTTTCCCTTCTGTTTCAACGTGGGAGCTGACATCTTTATCAAGGGCCCATTCTCCACCTGGACTTGGCACCTCTCTTCTCCCTTTCTCCAGAACGGTGTATTTCTTATTATGCTTTCTTTCTCTTATATTTTCTATCTCCACTTCTCCATCAGACCCCTTCCTGGTAGCCTTTATTTTTTTCAATTTAATTAATTTATTTTTAGAGAGAGGGGAAGGAAGGGAGAAAGAGAAAGGGAGAAACATGGATTGGTTGCCTCTTGCCTCTCACACGCTGCCCAACTGGGTACCTGGCCTGCAACCAGGCATGTGCCCTGACTGGGAACCAAACTGGCAGCCCTTCAGTTTGCAGGATGACACCCAACCAACTGAGCCACACCAGTCAGGGCCTGTTTGGCTTTCAATACAGTCAAATCACCTTGCTAGACAAAACGCAAAAGCCAACTCCCTCACTCTCCCCTCCCTCCAGCAGCCGCTCTCTGCCTTTCTCGCCTCCACTGCATTCTGAGAGGGGCTCTCTGCCCCGTCTCTGGTCCTCGTCACCCACGCCCCTTTTCTGACGGTTTCAGTGCGGCGTAACTGACACGCAGTAAACAGCACACGTTGCATGTGTACAGTCGGTGAATTTCCCCATACACATGCACCATGATGACAGCGATGAACATCTCCATCACACCGCAGGTCTCTTTGTGCCCCTTTATAAGCTTCGTCCTCCATTTCTCACTGAAAACGCACCTGATAAAAATGCTGGAGAGCTGCGTCTCACTCAGTCTGATGGAAAGTGTCTAACTGCCTCTCACACATCAGCGATACCCATTCACAATCATACTCACGGGCTTATCCCCCAAACCTGCTCCTCTTCCCGTACTATCCCCATTCAGGTCCCAGTGCAGTCCAGGAGCCTAGACGTTGCTCTCGACACACAGGAAATGCTGTACCAAATACCATCAACTCCACCTCCTTGATTCTCTCTGTCTCTTCCTCTCCATCTCTACCATCACCACCTTAGCTCAGAACTCCTTCACAGTCACCCACGCCACAGCAACAGTCTCCCAACTCCCTGCTGGGGTACGTACTTCACCTCTAAGCTGCAGCCCGCGGGATCTCTTCTGAAAGCAAGTATGATTATGTCACCTCTGCCCCCATTTAAAATATAGACAAAGTCTAACATCCATAACACAGTCTGCAAGGCCTGCAAGGTCTGGCCTCCTCTCCTCTCCAGCCCCAGCTTACCCCACACCCCCTTGGTTCCTGGGCTCTCACCACCTCCTATTAGTACCTTTAACTTACTGGGCTCCCCCCATCACAGGGCTTTACACGTGTTGTTTCTTGTCCAGAATGTTCTTCCCACTCATGCTTCAGACCTTGGCTTCATTATCACTTCCTCAGGGAAGCCCTCCCTGACTTTCCTTAGCTGATTGCATTGCCCCGTCTCATCTTATTTAGCAGCCTGAATCTCACTCTGCAGTGTGTGCCACAGTTGGGACTCGATTATCTGTGTGTCCTAATGTTCCTCTTACAGTATCATTTCCCTTTCTAAATTCCTGGGCAAGGGACTGGATCTGCATTTGCTCACCATGGTATCCTCAGTGCCTGGGCTAGCGGACCTAGTCCCTGGCGTTAGTAATAAATGCGTGTTAAATTAATGAGTGCATAGTGAGCAACTACTGTGTGTCATGCTCTTCCGTGTATTTGGTTGCTTTTAACCTTCACAGCAACCTTGGCAGGTGGATATTTTGCTCTTTCTAGACAAAGTCATCGAGGCTCAGAGAAGCTAAGAAACGTACCCATGGCCACACAGCTGAAGGTAACTGAGCCTGAGCAAGAACCAGGTCCATGGGACTCTACAGCAGAGTTCCTGCCACTCTCTCCAGCAGCCTGGAAGTGGGAGAAAACATTCTCACGTTCACTCCCATACTGGTACTTGGAGGGCCTGTTCATACCGGATGCCCTGTGGGTTACCTCAGTTTACTCTCAGAATCCATCTGTGCTTTGGGTGTTCTATCCTTTTCCAAATGTAGCAATTGAGATACAAAAAGATTATGCAAACGGCCCCAATTACTCAGCAAAACAGCAGATGGGTTTCTAAGCCAGAGTGGCAGGCTCTTTTCACGGCACTGAGCATGCTAGAACAGGTAAACAAAAGCCTCACCAGGATGAAAGATCTCTAGCCCCCTTCAAAGGGCTGAACTGGCCTCTGGGCCTCCTCTCCGGCTCACACTTGCCAACCTGTGTCATCTGGGCTTTGAGAAATCCTTGTGCTGGGAACTGCTGGGTCTTGTTGGCCCAAGACTCTGGCATCAGAGACTTTCCAACCAAGGGGGAAGCAAAGGTAGGAGCCATGCCCCATCCCTGGTGTCAAGATAGAAGGAGGCAGCTGGATCTTGAGCTGACCTTTTACCTCAGCTTGAAAAGAAACTGTCTCTTCTTAGAGTGGTTTTTCAAGGACAGCTTGTGTTAGCCGTCACCCTCCCTCCAGGGCACAGTGTGGAAGCACAGGGTGGGTGGAGCTCTGGTTCACAGTGCTAGGTGCCCACAGGCTCTGGGCAGAACCAGCCAGTTTCCAGATGGACTACAACCAAGAGCCCTTGGGCACTGGAGCTGCTTGGGCCTGAGCCTGCCTGCCTGACCTTCTGGTAAAGGGAGAGGCAAGTCAGCCACAGAGGCCTGTGCTAAGGGTGGAGTCCCTAGCAAAGCTTCCCTTGGTTGGCCGAGTGACAGAGCCACCAACTGGACCTCTGTGGAGAGGATCCATAGTGCCATCGTGGTTCCCTTTGCTCACGCCTTTCTAGAAGAGATAAACGCATTGAGCAATGTTTCTCGAGTTATTTACAACACATCTCAGATCCAGATTTTTCTATTACTGCATTTGGGTGTCAAAGCAATGTCAAATTGCTGCAAAACGTTTCTAAATGCTCACTCAGAATTTTGGTACTTATCTCACTGTGGACTGATAACAGAGTGGCAGACCAGCGCAGTCCGTGCAACACACTGTGAGTAGCGCTGAACTAGAGAGCCCGTTACAGGATAAGACTGGGGGAAACGGTGCCGGGGTAGATGCAGGAATGAGAAGGACCTGGTGTGCTGCCCAGGAGGAGCGCTAGTTCTGCATACACACAGCTGGGTTCGAATTCCGCCGTCCCAGACATGGGCTGCATGGCCGGGGGCAAGGCACTTCTGCAGGCTGAGCCTCAGCTGCTTTATCTGGAGAGTGGGGGTCCTTAGTATAAAAGATGTGTTGTTCCTTTCCTCCCAGTGTCTGGACAAAGATCGCACCTGACTTCCCTTTGTGCTTGGGTGCGCTGACCCCTTCCCTTGGCTTCAGAGTAGCCAGTTAGCAGTTTCAATCATCCTGAGCATAGGATCGGCCCAAGATGGGCACATACCCAACGCAGTCACTGAAACTCTGTCTTGGGTCTTATGCTGGAGGTGCTAGGGAAGAGATGCTCTTTTTCTGCTGGGGTTGTAAGCACAAGGAAAATAGAATAAAGCCAGTGTAGAAGAAAGCTGAGTGAAAGTTTGGAGACAAAGGCCACAGCATTCAAGTGCCTGGATCCAGATGAGCTCCCCCTACACCCTCCTTTCCTTTTCCTTGTCACTGTCCTTGGTCACATTCCATCAGCTCTCCTCCTCCTCTCCAGGCTACCTACACACACATGTGTCCCGGATGGGTACGGTCAGAGGATGCAATCTGAGGTCCAAAGGCAGAGACCTGGGACCTGTGGGACCTGGATAAGCCACTTCATGTCTCTGGATCTCGGTCTCCTCGTTGCTCAAAGGGAAAGCTGTCCGTCTCAGCTCTCGGAGCTCTCAAGGGCTTGGCAGAGTCATGAGCATGATGTACACGGTTAAAGTGCTGAGCATTTACCCAGAACCGTTGCTCACATTTTACTAATTTTTGAGGCCCCAAGACACGTGCAGTGAGATAAAGTGCAGAGAAAGGATTTGGTCAAGAAGATCTGATCTCCACTTATTAGCTGGGATACTTTGCCTGTGGCTTAGCCTCTTAAGTCCTTGTTTCCTTGTTTTTAAGCCACAGTCACCGAAGTGGAAACTTGCTCCTCTCTTATTGACTTTATTGGTTAATAATAGTACCTACCTGCCTGTATGGCTGTAAGAGTGATAATGTAGATAAAGCACGTGGTACAAAGTAGGTGCTTTAATAATGGACTTCATAATAATTTTTTTAAGGATACCAAATGCAGGGTAACCCGGGTGACTGATGCTCAGAAAAGGTTTGGTGGTCTGCTCAGTGCATGGTGTTACTCTTTTGATGTTCCCTGAGCGAGACGGGTCCTGGAGATGTTATTAGTTCCTGCCTGAGGTGCACCATCCTTCTGATATCTTCTCCCTTTCCCCTGCACCTCTCTGATCCAGTCAGTTGCTAAACCCTGTCCATTCAAACTCTGCCACACCCCTTCTCCAGAAAAGTAACTTAATTGGCTTGCTTCTCCTCTCTGTCTCTCTCCCCAACTCTGCTTTCTGGGGACATCCTCTCAAATAAATACTTGCACCCAAGTCCTTGATTCAGCATCTGTTTTGCAGGGTCCCCAAATGAGGATACTGTCAAAGCTCAAATCCCATCACACCCTGTCAGGCACCCTTAACGATAGCCAACTTAATCTATAAACTGGATGCCCCTCCTGCACTTTCGTTCTTTCTGTGCCTGTTTTCTAGAAGCCCTCTTGCTTTCCCATCTATCCCTCTGTTTGGTGTGTTTGTTTGTTTCCAAGAACCAGCCCAGGTTCCATTCATTTCATAATAAGCACAAAGAATGATTGCTCAACCCTTTGATCTTCCAGAGCCGTCTAACCGAATTCCCCTAGTGTGATCTTTGTCCGGGCCGTTTTTTTTTAAGAGTTTATTTATTTATTTTTAGGGAGAGGGGAAGGAAGAGAGAAAGAGAGGGAGAGAAACACCAATATGCATGAGAAACATCAGTTGGCTGCCTCTTTCAGGCCCCCAACTGGGGACCTGGCCCGAAACCCAGGCATGTGCCCCGACTAGAAACTGAACCAGCGACCTTTCGCTTCAATGGCCGGCACTCATTCCACTGAAGCCACACCAGCCAGGACTTTGCCCAGGTTTCTTGACATAGTGGAATCTGCCCACAATATCCTGTTGCTCCCAACACTCCTCTGGTTGAACCAGAGCTAGATCTTCTCATCACCCAGAACTGCTCCAGCTCTGGACTCTTAAACTCCTTTGTCTCCAGGGTGGCACCACTGTGGAGGAGAGGAAATAGTTCTTTCTTCTTAGTTCTCTGATTGGTTTAATCTCCCCACTTTCACTTCTACCAGATCCCACAGGCCTCTAGAGATCTGGGGGAAGGGAGGAAGGCTAACATGGCAAGAACTCTCACCTCCTGCCAGCCCATGTGAGAAGTCCCAGGGTCTCCCTACCAGCAGCGGTCCCACTGTGAACAGTGTCCAGCCAGTAAGTCCCCTGGCTGGCCGGCCAGCTGTGCAGGAGGGGAAAGTTCTTCTGGCTGGTCCAATAATCCAATTGACGTGAGACAGATTAACAAGAGAAGATAGCCAAATTTAGTTACTTATGTCCATATAGGGGTCCCATAAGAATTAAGGCTTATCTACCACCGTGAGCTATGGAGAAAGCAGGGTTGTGGTTTGGGACATCAAAGGAAAGGAAGAGAGTTTATGTGGAGATGGAAGAACAATCGCTTGTTAAACAGATGTTTGCTGGGCCATCTTTAACAATGGGACACTGGAGGACTCTGATCAAAGGGGCCTTGCTAGGTTCCCTCCTGTCTGCCACCCATTACTTCATGTTAAACTAGAGTTATCTACGATGATAGTTTTCTTCCTGCAGCAGGTCCTTTCCAAATTTTTTTAGGCTGTCAGGGGGATCGTCAAAGGTTTTCTTGAGTCCTCTATTTCTTAAAATAACCTGCTTAAAATCGTCGATATCCAAAGAGGTTTATTTGGGGGTGGCAACCTCTGTTCCCCCTCCCCCTCTCCACAGACACTTTCCTCTCATGCTCTTCCTCCAGGGACATGAGCCCTGTGAGGTTGTCAACATCTCCGATCTCCTCCTCCCTGTCTCTCAGGCCCACTAGGTCAGACCAGCCCTACCAACCCCATAGGTCTTTCCCCAAAATTCACCTGTCCCGTCACTCCTTCCATTCATCCAATGGTACAAAACCCAGCTCTGGGTCAGTTCACTCATCAGCTTCCTCAGCTCTCCCCACCCATGGCCTCAGAAGAAGTGCAAAGTATTAAAGGGCACCCATAGGAATCGCCAGGGTCAGGACTCTGGCTCCTCTACACACTCAATGCGTAACCTTGAGCAAATTACATAAGTTTTTGGTCTTCAAACTCTTCATCTAGAAAAGAGAAAAATAACCAGACATATTGCTCAGGTGGAGGCTTGGTTTCTATGTCAAAGATATAGCAAACCCTCAATAACTTGATTGTGGTGACGTTGCCTTTGTTTCTACGTGGCTACGTCATGGGGTCCATGAGGGAATTAAATGAAATAAGGCACTTAGAACTGTGCCAGGCACAAGCTAACACTCATATATGCTGGCTGCTGTCCTGATTACTGAGTAGTTAGTTTCCTGGACTGCCATAACATATTCCACAAACTGGATGGCTTGAAGCAACAAAAATCTATTGTTTCACAGTTCAGGCCAGAAGTCCTGAAATAAGGTGTCTACTGGGTCGGCCTCTTTGAGTCTCTGAGGGAGAGTTGCTTCAAGCCTCTCTTCTAGCTTCTGGTGACTGCCGACCCTTGGCGCTTCTCAGTCTGTAGCTGGATAACTGCAGTCTCTGCCTTTGCACTCCCCTTGTCTCCTCCTCAGTCTCAGACTCAAATCTCTTTCTGACTTTCTCTTATAAAGACACCTTGCCATTGTGTCTGGGGCCCACCCTCAATCTAGGATGACCTAATCTTGAGATCCTTAACTTAATTATATCTGCAAAGACCCCTTTTCTAAATAAGTTCAGGTTCACAGATTCCAAGGGTTGAGACTTAGACATAGCATTGTGGAGGTCAGCATTCAGCCCCCTGCAATGGTCATTACAGAGAGCTTCATCGGACAGGTAGGAGTGAAAGCCAGATTGCAAACAATTAAGAAACAGAGGGCAGATGAGAAATGTAAATAATTATTTGAGAGACTTGGTTAAGAAGGAAGGCAGATGGAGAGGGAGCGAGAAGGGTAAAAGGGGAAATTTTGTTCCTGTTTAAACTATGCTAGACATTTATTTGAGCCTTTTAGAGGTTGGAGGGAGGGGAAGACAATAGAGAAGAAGGAAGAGCTTGAAGATACAAGAAAGAGAGGAGAGATGCAGTGGAGCGAGGAACGGGCCCGGACAGCCACCCTCAGTAAATCAGGGCTGAATGGGTGACTCAGTGCACAGGAGCTGGACTACAGACTGTTAGCAGCCATAAAACAAGTCAGAACAGAAAGAGAAAAGATCGGAGAAGGAAAGTGTGAGCCAAGGAGCCACCAAAGACAAGAGAGAACAGAACCAACCAACCTCAGGAAAGGCCTGAGACTTACGGGCTAAGCCGGAGATGATCTCTGGCAATTTAAGAAGCATTTTCTCCAGTTTCTCATGCGAAGCTCCCAGTGCTGCTGGAGGGCAGGTGGAATTATGAAGCCCTTGGGTGGAGAAAGGAACTGAGACCCAAAAAGCCTTGGGGTTGCTGGCGCTCACATTCCCCTTTATGCACTCTCCTGCCTGGGCTTCTGTGAGATGAACCTGGTGTTCCACCTCTTGGATCTTTCTTAAGACCCTTCCCAGAGGGCCTCTTCCTCCTCCAGCCCTTTACAGATTAAAAACCAATGGATTCACCTTATTTCCCCCTTAACTGGTTTGTCCTCCTACGTTGCCTACCGGGTGATTGGCACCATCAGCCACAAACCTGCCTGTGCCTGTCCCAATCATCCTGTCAGTCACCAAGGACTGTGTCTCCCACCTCCTAAATCCCTCAGGAGCCTGCTCCTCCTCTTCGTCCCAAGACCTCATTACCCTGTCTTACCTGAACCTTGAGAGATGCTCTCACTGGATCTCCCTGCCTCTCAGCTAGTCCATGATGTTCCTAAATCACAAAGATGATGTTCTTGCTCACCAATTCAAAGATTTCTGCTGGCTGCCCACCTCTGTGAGGTAGAGTTCCAACTGGCTTTCAGGCCCCTTCCAGAGTCTTCAGCCTCAGTAACCCCAAATTCATCCCCTACCCACCCAGGCCTTGCCTACAATTTGTCTGGGCTGTCCCTACTACCTGGAAAGTCCTTCTCCTTTCCACCATTGTCTGCTTAAAACCAGCTCAGGTATCTTCTCCTACAAAAAGGTCTCCTACAATACCTTCCTTCCCGTGGAGTTAACCCTTCCACATGCACTTCCCTCCCTTCTCTTGTCATCCTTCTCTTAGTTGGTGGCAATTGTTTACCTGCTTGTCAGACGGAGCAGAGATCCCCAGGCCCTAGGGTAGAATTTAAGAGCTGGCACCCACTCTGCACTCAGCGTTTGCTGGACTGTGCTGAACTGCCCCAGTGTGGACCACTCTGCCACAGTGTAGTTTCCTAACTCAGTGTTCTGTTATTTCCACTCTTTTCCATGACATGATAATTGGCTCAAAACATCTTTTAAAAAATTATTGATTGATTTTTAGAGAAGGGGGGAGGGAGGATGAGAGGGAGAGAAACATCAATGTGAGAGAGAAACATTGATCGATGGGCTGCCTCTCACACGCCTCCAACCAGAGACTGGGACCTGGCTCTCAACCCAGGCATGTGCCCTGACCAGGAATCAAACCAGCAACCTTTTGGCCTGCAGGCTGGCACTCAATCCACTGAGCCACACCAGCCTGGGCAGCTCAAAACATCTGCATACAAGTAACTTTTTTCCCCCTTTCCATTATGTACTTGAAATATACTGTCCAAACTGGTTTTACTTAGCTAAAGCTTATACTTAGTCGTGTGGCTTTAACAGGCATTGCCAAATAGTTCTTAGAAAGGTTGTCTTGATTCACATGACTGTAAGTACGTGTGCGTGTGTCCCTGCAACACTGCCAGCACTGAGTTTTACTACTTTTCATCCACACAGAGGTGTTTGTCTCTTCCTTCAAGGGGCTTTATTTAGTCCTAGAGAAGGAGTTAAAAATACCATGACAACGGGCCTGCGAACCAGACAATCGCGGTTCGATTCCCAGTCAGGGCACATGCCAGGGTTGCAGACAGGTTCCCTGCAGGCCAGTTCCCAGCAGGGGACGCACGAAAGGCAACCATACATTGATGTTTCTCTCCCTCTCTCCTTCCCTTCCCCTCTAAAGATAAATAAATAAAATCTTAAAAAAAAAAAAAAAAACCATGACAGAGGGTAGCAGAGGAGGCTGCGGGAGCCTGGCATGGAGTGGAGGTGGGGTCTCGTCCAGGCCTTAGAGTTCAAGGAGAACTTCCTAGAGGAGATGACACCTAAATTGGACACAAGCTGACACTTCCAGTTGCCCTGGGTCTTCCACAGCATCCCTGCCTGCGCTGGCTTTTCCAATATTATCTCTACCAGTCTCCTTCCTGTCCTGCTCTGAGACTCCCAAGTCCCGGGGAGAGTAAACACAACAGCTCACAAACAAGGAAACTGAGGTTCACAGGGACCGGGTGCAGCTAGTGATGGACAGGACTAGAATCAAGCCACTAATGACTATCCCCAAACCAGTGTTCTCCCAGCCGCCCCACCCCATCTGCCCCTCATTGGGCTGAGCAGGGACACTTTTCACCTCTCACCTCATTCACAACCCTGGAAGGTAAAGAATTCCATCCCCAGTCTGCAAAGGAGGAAAATGAAACCCAAAGAATCAAAATACCTGTCCTAAGGTCACGCAGTGAGGCTAATCCAGAGGGGCCCACCATATCGGAGAGCCCAACATGGACTCTCACCCCTGTGAGGGCTTCCCCCCCCCCCCACCTCCCTGACACACTCATCTCCAAGGGCTCAGGGTTAGGGCTTGAAGGTGATGTGAAGACCTGTAGGGAGAAACTGGGCAAGGAACATCAGAGGCTACAGAAGGTGAGAGAAAGAGCTGGAACAGATCCTCCCCTCACACACGCAGAAGGGAAAGATCCTGCCAGGAGCTCGACTTCAGACTTTCAGCTTCTAGAACTGTAAGAAAATAAACTTCTGGGCTTTTTTTAAGCCACCCAGTTTCTGGCGCTTTGTTAGAGCAGCCCCAGTAGGTGAATACAAAGGAAACACTACCTCCGACCTCAGAAGAAGAGATGTTGAAGATATGTTTGTTACATAACACCTGACTTTTGTGATTTTAAAATTGCTAATGTTTGTATTACTATATTCTTTTATTGAAGAAAATTTGGAAAAGGTCAGAACGTATAGAGAAGCAAGCTGAAAGCACATACCCTCTTTGAAAGGGCAATCTCGGGCAGCAGGGTCAGGGGAGCAGCCCCTGCCCTCTCATTTCACACTTCACATCTGGGCGAGTTTCCTCACGGGTTCTCTCTCCCCAGTTCAGTTCCTAGAATCTCCCTTGCACGGCAGCTGTGATGCTTGAATGAGAGACAGGGTAAGAGCACCAGGCCATCCCTGTGAATGGGAGAGATGGTGCCTATCTATACAGACATCGTCTGGAATTGGAGCCTTGCTATTTTCACTTCCCCCTTTCACTGCCCAGCATTTCTTGAGTGTTTCTTCATATCTTTAACAGCCGCCAAGTACCTAGCATCTCATTTCTGCACAGCTTTCCACCTATGAATGTGGTGTAATCTATTTACCGATTCCCTATCATCGAACATTAGGGAATTTCCAATTTTCCTCCCTTGTAAATCAGGCTGGGATAAATAAGCTTTGACTTTAAGGCATATCCTGGAAGTAGAATTGCTACATCACAGTATCGCTCTTTCTGAAGTGCTCACACACACTGTCAAGTGGTCCTGCAGAAACGCGTGCAATGTATCTCTGCAGAGAAAAAGGCGCGTCTTCCTTGCCAACATCTGGCGGCCTCGTTATTTTCATCTTGACCAATTCTATAGGTAACAAAAGCGGGCATCGCCTTTTCGTTTGTACTGTGGAATTTCTAACATTTTCGTAAAGTTTTTATATTTCCTCAGTGAATTACGTTAATCATTCTTTGCCCATAGTGTCCATAGGTCAGTTCCTCTCATTGTTACGGGTTTAGCAGGACTTGAAAGGCCCGCTGCAGATGGGAACCCAGGGGCAGCTTCCTTCCCGCCCTTGTGACCCTCCTCCTCCCACATTCCCATCCTCACAAGCCTTGCTCTGCTCCCCAGGGGACCATTGTCATTCAAACTAGTCCCTGCTTCCCAGAGCTTGGGAAACAGGCTCTCCCAGCACACTCCCCCTTTTGCTAGGTTTCCGTGCTGCAGCCCCACATTCCTTCGGCCCCATCGCAGGCTCTCACCACACCCTGCACAATCTCCCCTAAAATTCCTCCAGCAGGTGCAAAGCCACAGGGGCCCCGGACTGACCTGCCCCGGTGCAAGAATCCCAGCCCTGCCCCGCTGCGGCCTGAAAGGGGGAGGGTGTGGCAAGATGGGAAGCAGTTCAGAGCAACAGTTGGCCCTGGGGGAGGCCTGAGAAAGGAAGACCACCATGTCAGGTGGGAGAAAGAGCGAGTTTTAAGGTCGAGCACTTGCAGGCTGTCACCTCACTATCGTGCAGGATTGCGATGAGGGGCAAACGCAGCAGTATGTGTGAAGCACATAAGTCAGGTGCCCAGCTCACCACCGAGCTCTAAGGATCCCTTCTCCAGGAGGGATGGGCCTCGGAAGGGTCTGGTTTGCACTTGACTGGAGAGTGGATCGGTCAGAAGGAACAGCTTGAGCAAGGGCTGGGAGGCCAGAGGTTCTGGCTGAGTGGGTCAAGCAAATGAAGGGTCTCCTGGCCCCCAGAAAGAAGCCTGTAGGCTGCGTGGCAGGAACTGATGAGCTCGGACAGCAGCCCAGGCGGTGCACCGGCCGTGTTGGGCTCAGGGAAGCCGGGTTTTCTTTCCTGCCTGTCTCCAACTTGACTCATTCACTCCCCCACTGAAGATATCTGCTGGAGGGTGAGCCTGGCTGCCCAGGGGGCTGGGCCCTGCCCTGGATCTTGAGGGGTGACAAGCCTTGACGGTAGTGATCAGACACAGAAGTCACCCAGAGAAGAGTGACTAACACTGGGAGTCGAAGGGAGCTTCCCAGAAGCAGCCTCTGAGCTGGGCCTGGGGGTAAAAGTTTGTCAAGTGATGGGGGTGGGAAAGGACAGGTGGCCTGAGTCAGGACTGGAAAGGGCAGTCTGGCTTCGGTACCGGTGGGCCAGCATGCACACGGGTGGTAGGAGGGCAAGGTCTCCAGAGGGGCGGAGAGGGGCGCCGGAGTGGGTTTCACAAGGGTGCCGCGGGAGGTCCCAGGCTTGGCGGAGGAGGAGGGCAGGGCGTGCAGGAGGGGGAAGCAGAGGGGTGAGCCGAGCGCCCCGGGCCCCACCCGCCCCGGCTGCACGTAGCGCTCGTCGGCAAGGCGCCGGGCAGGTAACAAAGGGCCAGTGTCGCCTGCCAGGCGCCGCTCGGCCCTGCAGCCCGCCGGCTATGGGGCCCCAGCAGACTGTAAGGGGGCAGCGGGGAGGGCCGGGGGCTCTAGGGCACACCCTGCCTGGGCCAGAACCTCTCCTCTGTCCAAGCTTTCCCTCTCAAGGGCCCCCACAGCCCTAGAGGGCTGCCAGAGCCCGGTTGGGTAGACGGATGTCTGTGGCAAGACAAAGAAAGGGGCTAGCCCAGGGTCGCGCCGGGAGGAGCCCACGGCTGGGGGTGGGGGCGACCGAGCTGTGAAATGCACAGACCTGTATTTTGCAGGAGAGGCCAGGGCAGAGGCCCCGGGGTACTCAGGCGTGCCTGACCTCACCCCCCCGCCCCCCCCCCCCCCCCCCCAGTGAGGATGAACACTCTGCCTCAGGCCTCTAATCAAAATTCCATCTGCAAGAACGTTCCCGGATACACATCATGTCTCCGCTGGGGAATGTCTTATCTAGGATGTCTTATCTAGGAGGAGTCCACTTGAACAGACTGGTCTCCAAGTGGCTCTTCACGCAAGATTGTTCAGTCCACATCAAAGGAAGGCAGAGTGGTGGTGCTGATTGACATAGGGGGAGACCAAAGCCTTCTGGAGCATTCCAGCGGCACCATTAATTGTACCCTGACCACAGGATGCGCCCGCATGGCGCTCACAATCCCACAAACACGGGAACCCATGCATATGAGTGCACATGTGTGTAGTCCCAGACCCATGTCCACCCTAGTCTTCTACTTGCACTGGCCAGTCTGTACCCCCAGGAACCATTCCAGAGATCCCAACTGTCAAGAAGGGCTGGAAATGGAATCCTAGAATGGTCCTTTTGTATTATCCAAGCTCTTCACTCCCCCTACCCCGAGCACACCCCTTTGTCCCCCATGCAGGGCAATCCTGGGGCAGAACTGGGAGGATAATTGGGCCATGCTCACTGGAGATCAAAAGCACTTTGGAAGGGAATGTCCTCTGGACTGGGAGGGGTTGCCTGGCTCCTGTAACACCCACCAGCTGGCCCATTACAGAGAGACCTCCCATCTCCCCATCAAAGCATTGAAATGAGAGGCCAGAGGACCACCCAGGATAGGTGTGCAGGCCAGGAAAGAGCCAGGAGCTAAGTTGTTGGGGGTGGGGGCAGTTTTCTCATCAGTGCAGTGGGGAATAGTGCTGATCCCTGTGATCTGGGCCCCTCCAGTTCTGCCCTTTGAGTTGGAGCTGATCAATGGATCTAGGGCGTGGGGTCCTTGTGTTCACACAAACCTACTGCCCTTGCAACCTGGCTTACTCCCAGAGATGGAGTGCTGGGTGCAGCAAAGAGAAGGTCAGAGCCGCCAAATGCCCCAGTACAGTCTCCTGTAGGTCAGCTAGGGAGGAGTGAGACCAGGCCCCTGGTCTGGGGCTATCCAGGCCACTGAGCAACAGTCATGTGAAGACACAAATGCAGACACAGGCCTGCGCCCATGAGTGGAGGGCTCAGGACTGGTGTTCAGAGTGGGAGGGAAGGCTCCCCAAACAGACACAAGGCTGGGTACACAGATGGCTCTCTGTACTGTGTGGTGACTGAATGAAAGAACATGAGTGGATGGGTGGATGGATGGATAAATGTCCAAGTCCATGAATTCATGAGGGTTGTAAACCCTCTGCAGGCCGAGGCTGGGCCTTCTTGGGAACTGTCACTGCTCTGACCCTAGTGTGTATCCTCATCCCCCTAGCAGGTTCCAGCTCCCCATGGGCCAGGAAACCCTTCGATTCAGCCCCTAGTCCAAGGGCGGACATCCACCAGGGGGCCAGGCTGTGCGCACTGAACATTCTTCTGAGTGGAGTACTGATGCGTCCACTTCTGCACCAGGCTGAGAACTCTTCACTGGCATCTTCTGTGTCTGGCTCAGGTTCCTTCCACCCTTCACCCCAGTGTCTGCTACAATGGGAGGCAAACTGTGCCAAAGACAAGGCCCTGGAATGAAGGCCACTTCCTGGTTGTGTGGCCTTAGGTGGTCATGTCTCTTTCAGCCCAAGTTGCCTTGTGTGAAGTGGAGATAAAAATGCCTTATTTGCTTTACTGAATGTGGGATCACTACCCCTCCCACCCTCTCTGAGCCCAGGGAGCTTTCTTCACCTGTCACACTCTCGTCCACGCTTCCCTTTAAGTCCACCTTTGCCGCAGCACTTGCAGTCCGGCCTCTCCATTGCCCAACACGTGGTCAAGCACAGGGCAGTGGAAGGAAACGTTCACTGAATGGCTAAGTGATGAGCAAATGCATTTTGTTGAGCAGAGAGGTGAAGGCACCAGAACTCTGCCACCCTGAGGCTGCTTTGGGGGGTATTGATTTTAAGCTGTTGATTAAGAAATCGAGGACTTAGAAACTTTGAGCCACCCTCCTTTTCCGCCCAAGAGAAGCAGACAGAGAAACCTGCTTCAGGAAGACGATCTCAGGATGCTGCCTTGGCCTAATTTGGATTAAGTATCTATCATAAACAAGAGGGCTTCAGGCAGGTGCCTGTTAGCGAGACACCTGCTGTGTCACCCAGTTTCTGAGTCGCCTAGCAAGGATTTTCCTGCCACCGGTGTTCTGCCCTCCTTCAACTACTTGTAAACGCCCAGTCTCCTTTCTGAAATCTAACACCCTGTTCCCCTCCATTTCTCCTTTGTCCAAGAATGTCTTATATGCCCAATGTTCCCTTACTGTCTTTAGAATTTTCATGGATTTATCATGTCTATGTGAATTCCACATGCGCATGTATTAAACTTTGATTTTCCCCTGCTAATCCGTCTCCATTAATTCAGTTATTAGTTCAGCCAGAACTTAGAAGGTGTGAGGAAAAGTATCAATACTTGTTTAGCCCCTAAGTGTGAGGGCTTTTGTGGATATGACAGTAATTTAAATCATAGAAGTTCAGGACTTCAGTATATTCTACAGATGAACTGAACCCTCACCCTTGACAGATGAGGAAACTGAGAATGTGGAACAGACTGCCAGAGAGAGATCACGCATGGAGGTCATCCTGCTTGGACCTCAACTAGTACCTCCTAGCTCCCTGCAGAGAACGGCTTCCTCCATGGCCCCTTCCCAGGTCATTCTCATCAGACCACCCTCCTCACGTGCATGGCTCAAGTCCAAGTAGACACAGGGAAGCCCAACACGAGACCCCCATCATCCTCCTCCAGTCACTTCCTTACTCAAGACACCCGGGCCATGACAACCATGAGTGTATCTGGGTTCTTTTTTCTTGTTGTCTTTTGTTTGTTTGTTGTGTTTTTGTGAGAGAGAGATCAACATCGATTGTTACTCCACCCATTAATCATTCGATTCTCTAGTTAACTCCTGTGTGTGACCTGACCAGGGATGGAAGCTGCAACGTTGGAGTATTAGGACGATGCTCTAACCAGCTGAGCCACGGGGCCAGGGCATGTATCTGGGGTTCCCGAGGGCTGAAGATGGGATGCTGCTGTCAGGAGGCTGAGCATTCTGAGTGTGTGCTTCTGGTGGAGAGCAGCGGCAGTGAGGGCAGTGTGCGCAGGCGAGAGCTCTGAGTCTTAGCTGGGGAGCTCCCGGTGGAGCCCAGGGCAATGCACTCAGCTTGGACTTCGGAGCCAGACTAACCTTTCTCTAAATCCTGACTCTGATGTGAATCACTAGGGCAGTTACTTCTTCTACGAGCTTGTTTTCTCACCTGTAATGTAGGAATACTAATCCTTACCTGAGGATATAGAAATAATTCAATAAGAACATAAACAGAAGAGTCTGTTATGAACTGAGTGTTTAGATCCCCCCCCTCCGCCCTAAATTTATATTTTGGAGCCCTAACCCCTAGTGTGACTGTATTTGGAGACAGGACCACAAAGAAAGTAATTAAAGTTAAATGAGGCCAGGAGGGTGGGGTGCTGGTCTGGATTGGATTAGTGTCATTAGAAAAGATGTCAGAGAGCTCAGGAGGGTGCCTCCTCCCTCCCCACCCCCCATCCACACAGAGGAAAGGCCATAGGGAGACAGAGCAGGAACGCAGCTATGTGTAAATCAGGAAAGCAGCTGTCACCGGAAATCAACTACATGGGCACCCTGATCTTGTTATTGAACAGAAGGCATTCATCCACCCCACCGGGCATTAGCAGAGTTGAACACTTAACACTGAGAATTACAGTGGAGAAATGTTGGCTATTTTATTATGAATGGTGCCATCCAGGAGAACAGGAAGCTAATGCTCAAAAGCCCAAACTCCCTGGGCATGTAAATGACAGATTAGCTAGGGCAAAAATCCTAAAACTGTGGATTAGGGGGTTCTGGGTCGTGTCATAGGTAAAAGAAGGATAATAAATCATTTCTTTTAGTCTTGAGGACAGTTCAGAGGTCTGTTCTGGTGTCCCTCTGACTGGTCTCATACAAAAGTAGCCAGGGGGTCATTCCACTTTAGGATTCATTTGCTGAAACATAATTCAGATTGACATGTTATCTTTAGCCTGTAAGGGTTGTACCTCGTACTCATCAGTCAGGTCTGGTCTGCTGTCTTCTGCTGCCTTGGGGGTGGCTGATTATCCCTGGGAAAGGCTGGGTAGGATTTAAAGCTAAAAGTAGACAAAGTCCTGAGGACCCTGAGGATTCAGTCTCAGAGTTCTAGCCTCCAGAAAGGTAAGAAAAGACACTTCTGTTGGTGAAGCCCCCAGTCTGCTTTATTTTGTTAAGGCAGCCCAAACTAACGTAGTACCTAAATAAGTAGGAGGGCCATAGTTGTCCTGTCTCTTGACAACCCCCAGTTTCCTCTCTACTCCCAAGAGGAATAAGGAAGGAACTCTGGCTTACAGCCCCTTCCTCCACAGTTCAGAGGCCATTGAACAGAGGGGTAGTGGTGTGGGGTGGTGAGATCCGTGGTAAAACCAAAAGCGATGGCCCAGAAGATATCCATATCAAATCCCTGGAACCTGTGAGTGTTGCCTTACATGGAAAAAAAAATATGGTTAAGTTAATTAAGGATCTTGAGAAGAGGAGCACGTCCTGAATTGTCCAGGTGGGCCTTAACTGCCACCACACATGTTCTTACAGGAGAGAGGCAGAGGGACAGACAGACAGAGGAGAAGACAAGCACCCAGAGGAGAAGGAGATGTGAAGATGGAGACAGAGGTTGGAGGGGCGTGGCCACAAGCCAAGGAACGCCTGCAGCCACGAGCAGAAGGAAGAGGCCAGGAACAGGTCCTTCCCCAGAGTCTAGGGAGGGAGCGGAGCCCTGCCAACATCTTGCTTTCAGAATTCCAACCTCCAAAACCACAAGACAACACCATTTCCTGTTGTGTGAAGCTCCCCAGTTTGATGTGATTTGTTACATCCACCACAGGAAACTCATCTAGGTTTCTTGATTAGTTTTCTCCAACTCGGCCAGTCCCCTGCCTCTGTACCTCTCCTCTCCTAGCCAAACCTGGACTTAGACCCCCCAGGCTGTCACCCCTAAGCCCCGAAGCCTGACTCTGGGTGGGATGGGACACCTGCCACCACAGCCTAAGCTGGGCCATAGTTGCCACCTGCTCCTTGGCCTCGCTGCCTCCACTGGACTGCAGCGTAAGTTTCTTGGCCCCATCAGATACCCAGGGAAGGTGGCCATGCCTGCTGGGACCAAGTACTACTTAGTAGGGGAAAACACTAACTTGGGAAAATCAGGAGACCCATATTTATATTTTGCCTCTACATGAACTTGAACTCTCCAGGCCACAGTTTTCTTCACCTGCCCAACGCCTGGATTGGAGTGCATGATTTTTCTAGGCCTTTAGTTCTGACTGTAAATGACCAGAGAAAGGGGTGAGAGGGCTTGGAAGAGAAGAGGAAGATACTCAGTGCCAAGCCTAAAAATGAGGTTTGGGTCTCTCTCTCGGGCTGGATAAGGAGCAGTGTTAGGAAGGTAGGGCCTGGGGCTGGAGGTGTGCGTGAGAGGCGTCCATCACAGGAGGGATGCATGACGAGGTGCCCGCCTTGTCATACTCTTTCCAAGGGAGACTGCTCTGTCCCCAGTCCCCACAGCCCAAGGAGGTCCGTTTGGACCATGGGACCTTGTTCTTGGTGGACAGAACAAACTGGCATCAGGGGGAACCTGACCACACAGTCAGGGCTCCCTGGAGGGAAAAGATGAAATGGGCCAGACCAGATGGTCACACTTAGGAACTTGAACAGGGAAACATGGGAAAACATGACAGAAAAATGGAGGCAAAGAGGTCAAAGTATGAAGGAGTCCAGCGATCTGAGCCTGTTCAAGTGACTGAACAGAGAAATTGACATAGTCAGCAGAACAAAGTGAAGCAAACTCAGAATATTGTCAAGTTATGTCAATCATGAGCTCTACGAGTAAAAGTCCATGAGCTCCTGCTACTGCTGGTCCTAAGGGTTCCTACTGTTGAACGGGGAAGTTCACAGACTTAGAATTAGTAAGAATTGGTTTATTAAAAGCGCACTGCAGGATGCTGCTAAACATTCTACAATGCACAGCACAGCTTCCCACAGCAAAGAATTACCTGGCCCAAAGCAACAATAGTACTGAAATTGAGAGACCCTGGGCTAAGCAAGGATTTCTTAGGTAAGACACAAAAGTTAGACTACCGCCATACCACCCTGAACGCGCCCAGTCTCATCTGATCTCAGAAGCTAAGCAGGGTTGGGCCTGGCTAGTACTGGGATGGGAGATAAGATACAAAAGTTAGCCCTGGCTGGTGTGGCCTAGTTGAGTGAGTGCTGGCTTGGGAATCAAGAGGTCACTGGTTCAATTACCAATTGGGGCACATGCTTCTGTTGCAGGCTGGGTCCCCATTTGGGGGTGCACAAAAGGCAACCATACATTGATGTTTTTCTCCCTCCGTTCCTCTCTAAGAATAAATAAGTACAATCTTTTTTAAAAAAAGACACAAAAGTTAGAAACCATAAAAGAAAAAATTTTGATAAATTAAATTTTATCCAAATGAACAAATTTTGCTCTTTGAAACATGCCATAAAAAAAACAAAATGCAAGGCCCAGCTAGATGAAAGCATTTGCAAAACATTTATCACATAAAGGACTTCTATCCAGAATATTTAAAGAACTCTTACAACTTCAAGTAAGAAGACAACCAATTCCTTTAGTAAGAAGGCAAAAGATTTGAACAGACACGTCACCAGAGAAGACACATGACTGACTGACTAATAAGCACGCAGGAGGATACTCAATATCATTAGTCCTTAGAGAAACGCAGACTTAAATCATAATGAAAGGCCAGTACACGGCCATTAGAATGACTACAACTTTTCAAACTGACCGTATGGACATCGGCAAGGAAGTGGGACAGCTGGAACTTTACCCCACTGCTGGCCAGGATGGAAAACAGCACAGAACAATTGCAGAACAGGTTGGCAGTTTCTTGTAAAGGTAAACAGAGAACTGCTTGACAGCTCCGAAGTCCCACCTAGATATGCACCCAGGATGTATCTGCGAGGAGAGGTGCTCACCCAGGGACTTGTAAGGAATGTTCACAGCAACTTTACTCACAACAGCCCCAGACTGAACGTGACCCAAATGCCGACTCACTGGCTGGCGGGTTAGCACTCTGTGGTACCACTACATACTGGCACTTCCTCGGCAGTACAAAGAAACAAACTGCTGTCACACACTAAACACGGGTGAACATCAAGATCAGCGTGCCGGGTGGAGGAAGCCCCACACTCTACGTGTTCTTTCGTTTACCAAAAATGTCGGAAAATTAAAAATCATAGTGACAGGCGGCAGATCGGTAGTTGGGGGCTGGAGGCTGAGAGGGTGGGGGGAGGATTTGCTTCAAAGGGACTTGGAAACCTTCGGGGGTGACAGAAATGCTCCGTGTTTCAGCCTGGTGGAGGTCACCCATCTGTACACATTTGCAAAACTCGTCACATTTTACACCCCAAACTGGTGCATGCTGTTGCGTGTAAACTGTACCTAAGTGAGGCCTATTTAACAACAACCAAAATTCAGGCTTCTTTTAAGACCTAAGACCACCCCAAGACTGGCCTCGTGGTCAGCAGAGGCGGAGGGGCCTCATCACACCGAAGTAGAGACAAGCGACAGCCAGAGAAGTTGAGCCAGGCAGGAGAGAGCGCATTTAGCACTTAAAGTATCAGTGGTTTTTTATTTGAAAGGAGTTTAATACCATACACTTGAAAGAGTTTACTGCTTTTTGTCCAGTAAATATGTAGGTGATACATTGGATTGGCCAAAAAGTTCATTTGGTTTTTTCCCTGCAATGGCTCTAGTAGTGCTTAGTTGTCTTTAACTTCATTCAAAACACTTTTGTTAGATTGTATTGTGACAGCTGTCACATCAGTGTGCATTTAAAAAACTTATCAAAATTGGTGAGCTTTTGTGCAGCCATTTCAATATTGAAGATGGAATGAAATAAGCAACATTTTTTAATGTTTTTAATGCTTTATTATTTCAAAAAAGGTAAAAACAACTGAAATACAAAACAAATATTTGTGCAGTGTATGGAGAAGGTGCTGTGACTACTCAAATGCGTCAAAGGTGGTTCACAAAGTTTCCTGGTACTGTTGCTATTTTGGCCAAGTAATTCTCTGCCGTGGGACCGTCTTATGCATGGGAAGATGTTCGGCAGCACCCTTGGGCTCTCTCCACTGGAAACCAATAGCTGAAGATAGCTGACATACTCAAAATATCCAAATCAATAAAGTTATTGGAGAAAATTTTAAAATGTATTTTATTTTAGGGGAAAAAATGACAGACTTTTTGGCCAACCCAATAGTATTTGTCCATCAGAGATTGCTCATTAGAGATCTATAAAGAAGTCACAGACTTTGTCTGGGGAATACATCACTTAAGGATGCCTTTGTTACTTGGTATTTTTGACATTAGAACCTGATGTGAAGTTCTGCTGATTAGGGATGGACTTCATTCCTCATCTGTAGTGATATTTTCCATCTAGACCTCCTGGGGCCCACCGCTGTAGGCAGGGTCTTTGCAATAGTCCTGGCATTTCCCTTAGTGCTCCACACATATTAAGTGCATCTTATTGTTCTTATAATGGCCCTCTGTACTTTGTTTCTTGCCACTAAAAACTCTTCACAGAAAAAAACCATCACAAGTCAAGTTCGTGACTAAGGATTAGGCAAAGATTAAATAGAAAACCCAACTCATATGTTTCCTAAAACTGTCTAGCAAATAGCAAGTTGTCAGTATATATTGGTCAAATAAATACATAGATGAAAACGGGTTTCTTTTTAAGATTTTATTTATTTTTAGAGAGAGGGGGAGGGAGGGAGAACGAGAGGGAGAGAAACATCAGTGTGAGAGAAGAACATGGATTGGTTGCTTCTGGCAGGAGTCCTGACCTGAGGGCCAAACCCAAACCCACAACTCCGACCAGAGATCTAACCCAAGACCCAGGCATGTGCCCTGACCAAGGATTGAACCAGCCACCTTTCACTCTTCGGGACCAAGCCCAAGCAACTCAGCCACACCAGTCAGGGCTAAATGAAAACTGGTTTAAATAAAAGGAAGCTGTTAATTGGCTTCAGGTGACTCAAATGATATCATCAAGAATGGGGGTGGGGTCTTGCCCTCTCTCTGCTCCCATCTGGACGGTGTCAGTGGAAGGCTTCCCACGACCCTCGGCCATTCTGCTAAAAGCCTCCCTACTAATCCCTGGACTGTTACGTAAAAAGGAGTCTCCCTCGAAGTAGCCATGGAAAACACAGCCACTTCTCTTTCTCAGGAATGCCAGAAAAAGTCTCCTTGCTTTACACTGCTCTAATTTGATTCAGAGACAAGCCTAGACAATGGCCATGGATATATACGGATTGTCTTCAAACCTTCTAGAACCTTTTCTTTCTTCCTTCTTTTCATTCTCTCTCTCTCTCTTTTCCTTCCTTCAGAACCTACTGTTCATGTTAGAGAGTGAGGTACTTCCTAGAGACACAGAACGGGTGCTTGGTGGTAAGAAATGAGAACTGCCACAGGAATTTCAAGGTCCAGTGGAGAGTTCCAGGAAGGTGCCAGCTTTCAGTAAACAGTGAAGAAGCTGAGTTGTGGTTTGGTTTTGTTTTTTTCCTTAGATCAGGTTAAAAAGGAAAAAACATAACACTGTGTGCCCTGCCCCCACGCCACTTTTGAGGACTTTGAACATATGAAAATCATATAAAAGCCTTTCTTTACAGTTTTCCTTATGACTCAGACAGTAAGATTACATATAAAGATGCAAGGTTGTGGGGGAGAAAAACAAATTTCTAGGTACATTATTGAATTATGGTGGTAAACATACTGTCTTCATAAGGATTAAAAAACATGGAAAATACAAAATCATTAGATGTGGTATTTGGGTTGTACAGGGATTAATTAAAAGCAATTTGAAATTTGTTTCCCCCAAATATCACAATGCTTGTATAATCATGAGAACAAATCAGAACAGCCTGCCGTCGGTTGGAGTAAACACTGGGGCTGGGACTCAGGTGACGTTTTCTTGGTGAAGTGACTCAAGGTCTCCGAACTCCAGTTTCCTCATATGTAAAACAGAGTTCATAATAATAGCACCGCCTCTCAGCTATTGTGAGGATGGAATGAAGAATTCCATGTAGTATGTAGCAGACGGTACCTGGTGCGTGGGGACCACCCACCATGCCCTGGCCACGAGGAAGAGGATGCAGGGGAGGACCCGGCTGGCTGTGATGAGGCAGAGCTGGCATCAGATTTTTCCAACAGCTTAATTGAGGTATGACTGACATACAATAAAGAGCACATGATTAAACCTCACAATTTGAAGAGTTTTGACATGTGTGTGCACACCAGAAACCAGCACCACTGAAAGATAAGAAACATATCTCTCACTCCCAAAAGTTGCTTATTCCCTTTGGTAACCAACCTCTCCTTATTACCTCTGCACCAACACCTGTCCCAGGTAACCATTACTCTGCTTTGGGGCGCTGTAGATTAGTTTGCATTTCCTAGAATGTCATAGAAATGGAATCATACACATTATGTACTCTTTTTGGGGGGTTGTACTTCTTTCATTCAGCTTTTTTAAAATCATTCTGCATGTATCAATAGCTCATTCTTTTTCATTGCTGAGTCATACTCCATTGTATGAATATGTCCTCACCCATGAACATGTGGGTTGTCTAATGTTGGGTTGGAACAAATAGAGTTGCTATGAGCTTTTACTTACATCTTCAATTGGCAAGTTGTAATGTAAATATAGATAGTTACAAGAAACTTCTGGGCAGTAAATGTAGCATTTCGAGTGTGGAACTCCCCTGAAAAGGCGTGGAGGGCTGGGGGTCAATATCAGAAGACTCTCACATGTCTACCCACTTTCTCAAGCTCCTGCTCAGATCTTGGAGATCTGGGGTGGTATTTCAATGGGGTGGCCCATCCCTGCTTAGAGACACCTTCTCCCCATGACAGGGGTTCCCATACCTAGGTGGACATCATAATTCCCTGGGTCTCACCTAAGACCTACTACTCAGAATATTGCTTGGTGGGGCCACAGAATCTGTGTTTTCTAAAGTCCCTCGGGTGATTCTGCCATGCAGACAGGCATAGAAACTACCTACCTACTGGAGCCAGTTTAACCCCCAGGCAAAGCACTCTGACCCCTCTGCCATCTGGAACCAGGGCCCCAGTGCAGCCTCGCACCTCGCCCTTCACCCCAAACATGCAGCCTCATGAAACTGCTCCACAGTCCCCAGACACGCTCCGGCTCTTTCACTCAAGTTCATCTCTCTACCTTCTCCTTCCCTACCAAGAGAACTTCCACACGTCCTTCCAGGCCCAGAAGAAGCCACTTCCCTCAGGAAGCCCTCCACACTCTCCCTCCACTCAGCCAGGCAGAACTCTTGTCTCTTTCCTGTGAGTCTCCCTGCTCCTCCTGCTGCCTCTACCAGAGCACCTGCCACTCTGCCCAGTCGTGACCCAGTAACGCCTGTGCCAGACAGTCTGACCAGCGGCCTGTGGAAGCCTCCCAAGAATCCTCTGAGGTGGGTGAAGACGGTGATGGTAGCAAAGATGGACTAGGTGACACGCCTGCAAGAAACCTCTGCACCTGGGCTGCTGGGCCCCTGAATCCTCCCAACAGCTGGTGCGGTGGGGACTGTCCTTACCAGGTCCATCTGACAGATGAGGAAACTGAGGCCCAGAGGGGCAAATTCACTTACCTCAGTCACACTGACAGTGGCAGAGCTGGGAGTAACCAGGCATGGCTCCAGATACCGTGGTCTTACCCACTGCACTTTGGGCCTTTTGCAGATGAAGACACTGAAGTGCAGGGGACTCTCTGCCCAGGCTGACCATTCTCATTGTCTAATATGTACCTAGGAGCCTCTGATCCCCCAGCTCCACACTCCACATGGCTCTGGTTCCAACCTCCATCTAAGCAATCCTCAGGCCAAGCCCCTGTACTTTTTCCTTGGCCCTAGGACCTGGACCATTTCCAATTCTTGGCTATTACAAATAGAGTTGCTATGAATATTCATGTACAAGCTTTTGTAATGCTTTCATTTCTCTTGGGTAAATAATTAGGAGAGAAATGCCTGGGTCACAACACAGGTCACATTTCACTTTTTACCAAACTGCCGGACTGTTCTTCCGAAGTGGTGATACATTCAAACCTCCCACCGGCAGCCTGAGCGTTCCAGCTGCTCACCATCTTCACCAAATGCCTGGTGTGGTCAACTCGTCGTCATTTTGTGCATCCTGATGGAGCTGTGGCAGTAACGTCTCATGGCTTGAATTTGCGTTTCCCTAGTAACTATGATACCGGGGCTTTTTTACGTCTAGTAGCATCCATTTATTCTCTTTGGTGAAGCATCTGCTCAAATCGTTGTTCATGTTCTAATTTGGCTGTTTGTTCACTTTAGTGCTGACTCGTAAGATTTTTATGTAAATTTTGCAAACAGGTCCCTTGTTAAATAGGTCATCTTTTTTTCTCCCAGTCTGTAGCTGTCTTTCCATTTTTTTCACAACGTCTTTCTACGAGTAGTAAATTTTAATTCTGGTTAAGTCAAATTGATCTATTTTTGTGGACTGTGCCAATTGACCTTAGCAATATTTTATCATTTTCGGTGTATAGACCTTAAATATATTTTGTCAGATTTACCCCTAAATATTTCATATTTCTGATGACACTGAGATGTTTTAAAATTTCATTGTTAGAATGTTTGTTGCTAGTGTATAGAAACATAATTGAGTTTTGTATATTGATCTCCCTAAACTCAACTTATGAGTTCTGCTATCTTTTTTTGTAGATACCATAGGATTTTCTAGACAGGCAATCATGCTGTAAATATGGTTTCACTTCTTTCTTTCCTATCTTATTTGCCTTTTATTGTTGTTGGTTTTTTTGCTTTATTATGCAAACAGCTATTTGACTCTCGAAGTTGTACCACAATTTACTAAACAACTGGGTTTTTTTCCTCTTGTTTCTTTTTGCATAGTTTCTATAACTGTGTTTTCCAGTTCACTAATCTTCTTTTCTGCAATATCGAATCTACCATTATTTCCATTCACTCTATTTTCTATCTGAGACATTGCAGTCTCCATCTCTAGAAGTTTTCTATTTGGATCTTATTAAAGTTTACAATGAAAAGTACCATTTTTTTGCCTTTTTTGTCTTAGCAATTTCTACATAGCACTCTCTCGCTGCACAGATGCAGTGCATCCATTTTGGGGTTGCCGCCTGTTGACTCTGCCATGGTTCAGTGGGTGTCTACCTCCTCATTAAAGTGGTACTTCCTGCTTCCTTCGGTGTCTAGTAGTGATTGATTAGGCCAGACACTGTGAATTTTACCTTTTTGAGTTCTGTATACTTTTGTATTTCCATAAATAACCTTGAGTTTTGTGCTGGATTTAATTAAATTACTTGGAAGCAGTTTGATCTTTTTCTTAGGTGGGGCCAAAGCTGCATTTAGCTCAGGATGACTTGTCCCCAGCCCTCAGCCGAGACCCTTCTGAGTGTGCTAACCGCTGCCCTGGAGTTCTGAGACTCATGACCCTGGCTCTCAGGCTTTCAGGAATAAGCTCCCTTTCCCAGCCCCGTGTGAGTGCTGTGCATGAATCCCTATTATCTTCTTGAGTGGTTCTTCTTCCACACTCAAGTTGATTAATACAATTTCTAGTTGACTAATACACAACTAAATAGTGGAGAGGGGTCTCCACTGCAGTTCTTCAGAGCTCTCTCTCCTTCAAACTCTAGCCTCTTGGGCCTCCCCAAGACTTTTAGCAGTTCCCTTAGCTCAGGGAGACGGCCAGGCTCTACTGAATGTCCCTATTCCTGTGCCGCAGTCGAGAACTTCCTCCGAGCGGTGAGTTCAGTCAATTGTAGGGATTCGCCTATTTCTTCCCTTCTCTCAGTGATCACTGTTTGCGTGGTACGATGTCATGAGTGCCACATTTTTGTTTTTTGTTTTTAAGTGTTTCAGATGGGAAGTAAATCTAATTTCTGTTACTCCATCTTCACCAGAAGCAGAAGTTCCTGTCATCAGAGCTGGCACTGGAATTGATCGGGAAATGTCAGGGTTGGCTCTGAGCTGGATCTGGGAGCCTTTCCTCCCTTACACCAGGCGGCACGCCAGGCCCCAGGGAAGGACTGATTCCATTGTGCTCTCAGCCTCTCAAACGCTGCGTGCCAGCCAGCCAGGGCAGTGGCCAGGAAGAGGTGGTCACAAGTGTATTCCATGGGAAAACAGAGCTGGGGTATCTCGTTATAACTTTGTCAACAAAATGATTCCTCTCTGAGATGCCAATGCCTTCGCCTCCCCCAGCCGTCCTAGCTGGAGCCTCTGATAGCTCTGACCTCTTCTCCAGTGACTGACCTCACCTGTCCAGGGTGAAACAGGGATTAGCACCTGCGCCCTTCCAGCTGGCATCATTACCTAACGACAAGAGCAAAAGCTTCCATTTTTGATCAGTTGCCATTTTCCAGACCCTGGGCTACTTAATAAGAATCTGAGGTGGGGGCTGGGGAGGGGAGGTAAAGTGACTCTCTGAGGTCACACAGCTAAGAAGGGGCAGAATCAGGATTTAGCACCTGCCTTCAGAGACCTGGTGTCTTGCCTGCCAGGAATGAGCCCTGAGAACTTTCTTATGTTCTGGGTCCCATCTTTCATTTTGGCCTGGGCTCCTGTTTCTCGTTCTGACTTGTGTCTGCCTCTGGGCCTAAAGCCCTCTCCAGAATCTGCCTAGTTGTGGGTGATGGCATGATGGGTGAGACACGCACAGGCTTTGTAATTAAACAGACTTAAGTTCAAGTCCTCCTTTCTAACTGTGCTGCCTTGAGGGATTCACTTCCTCTGGCTGATCCACAGCATCACTTGTACAAAATGGAGTGATGATGTTACTTCCCAGGACTGATGTGAGGATTCAACGAGATATCTATTAGTGCTTACTGGACACGGGTGTTCATACATGATAACAATGTAAATTCAGAACCAGCTCAGAATGGTCTTATCCTGTTTAACAAGATACTGGGCTGCTTTTCAGAGACAGCAAACTAAACCTGCAAGCTATGCAGCCAATGCATGAGCAGAGGACAACACTTTGATCTCCAGCGGCACCAGCCCTGGCCCCTCCCCCCCAGAACCAAAGGACTGGGACAAAGCCAGAGCTTGAACCCCAGCTCCCTTTCAGAAGCCCAGGGCTCACTTGTTGTCTGAGAAGACCTGGTGTTGGTACTCCTTTACCATAAATGGCCAAATTCCAAGGTCCTCCACGTAAAACTGACCCCACCGGTACTTCTGCATACCTGTTCCTCCTAGCCCCTTAGGGAAACACCCAACCCCAGCTCTGTGCAGTCATTCTGTCCCACCTAAGTGGGGTGGGGGCAGGGACCGAGAAACCCCTGTGAAGTCCACAGTTCTGGGATGCCGGTTCACTGAAACACTGAGACAGAATCGGAGGGCTATGGAGCACTTCCTATCCCCCACACCTTCACCAGCACATCACGAAGGTCCATTTAAGAAGTTCCTTCTACCCGGTGCATCATGCCCAGCTTTCAACAACAGCAACAACAACAAATCACAGGGCATAGCAAAGAACAAACACAATTTGAGCAAGCACAGAATCAGGCGGGGATGTTGGGATGCCCAGACTGGGAATTTTAAACAACTATGATTAAAATGCTAAAGGCTCTAATGGAAAAAGTGGACGACATGCAAGAACAGGGGAGCCGTGTGAGCAGAAATGACATTTCTAAGATCAAAAAGAAATGCCATAGATAAAAATGCCTATGGAAATAAAAATGCCTTTGCTGGGCTCTTGCGTAGATTGGACGTGGCTTAGGAAAGAATCTCTGAGCTTGAGGATATCTCAGTAGGAACTTTTAGAACTGAAAAGCAAAGAGAAAAAAGACCCCAAAAAAGGGGGCGGACAAAGCGGCCTAGAACTGTGAAACAACTACAAAAAGTATAACCTGCATACTTACTGTGAGTGCCTGAGAGAAGAAGCAAAGGGGACAGAAGCAATATTTGAGGGAGTAACCACTGAGAATTTCAGCCACATTAATGTCAGACACCACACCTTAGATCAGAGAACATCAAGCAGGAGAAAAAAGGAAAAAAAGCTCCACCTACACATACTGTATTCACTACAAATCATCAAAGATAAAGAAAAGTCTTGAAAGAAGCCGGAGAAAACAAACACCTTATCTACAGGGGAGCAAAGATAAGAATTACATCTGACTTTTCTTCAGAAACCATGTAAGCAAGAAGAGAATGAAGTGAAATATTTGAAATGCTTAGAGGAAAACCCCACAGACTAGAATTCTGTATCCTGCAAAATGTCCTTCAAAGTGAAGGAGCACTGAAGACTACCTCAGATAAACAAGAATTGAGAGAATGCGTTGCCAGTAGACCTGTCTTGCAAGAAATGTCAAAAGAATTTCAGAGAGGAGGAAGATGATGCAGGTCAGAAACTCAGATCTGCATCTGAAAAGGAAGAGTATTGGAAAAGGAATAAGTGAAGGGAAAATAAAAATTCTAAGTCCTTTTTAATTGGTCTGAATAGGTAGGTTTTGTTCAAAATGACAGCAACAATGTATTTGATGAGCGTGCCTTATGTGTAAGTGAAATGAATGACAGCAATGATAAAGAGGATGAGAAGGAAGAATCAGAAATATTAGTGTAAGGTATTGCACTACTCTGAAGCAGAATAGTGTTAGTTGAACATGGACTTGGATGAGTTGTAAATGCATATTGCAAACTCTAGGGCAAGCACTAAAAAAAAGTTGTGAAAAGAGTATAATTGATAAGCTAAGAAAGGAGAGAAAATGGAATCTTATCAAATCCTCAGGTAAAACCACAAAAAGTGAAAAAGTAGAAGATGAGACTAGAAACAAAGAAAGGGGCAATGAATTTAAAAAGTATTAAGTATGGTAGATATTTATCCAACTATATCAATAATCACTTTAATATCAATGGTCTAAATGTACCAATTAAAAGACAAATTGTTGCTCTGACTGGTGTGGTTCAGTGGGTTGGACATTGTCCTGCAAACCAAAAGGCCACCAGTTCAATCCTGGTCAGGGCACATGGCTGGGTTGTAGGCCAGGTCCCTCATTGGGGATGTGCAAGGGGCAACTAATCGATGTTTCTCTTGCACGTTGATGTTGCTCTTCCACTCTCTCCCGCTCTCTGTAATACCGGGAGATTAGACAACGCACTTCTGAATAACACATGGGCCGAAGAAGAAATCTCAAGAGAAGTTTTAAAATATTTTGAACCAAATGAAAATGAAATACAACTTATTCGTGATTAAGGAATCGTGGTTCATGACTAATTCATGGTAGACACCACCATCATCCTCACCTTCTGGTTGCACCCTGGCCCCAGTCATCATATCTGAGCTCCCATGATTACCGTACATTGGACCACTCAGGTCCCAGCTCTTGGGTCTCGACTGTCATTGCTCTAAAACCCCACTCCTCCTGCATTATGACAGGTGCAAAAGAAAGTTAAGAGCCTCCTTATCTGAAGCATTTGTATGGGCAGCTGATGGAAGCCCCGGATGGAACAAACGCATCACCTGGTGAGAGCGTTCAAGGAGAGGCCGTCCGTATCAGCAGTGTGAGTGGGAGCAGCCAGCGTGTTGTTGGAGAAGAGATGTCTGCACTGGATAAGGGGTGGATTCCAGGACCCTTTATGGCCCCTTCCAATTTTAAGATTTGGGGGATTCTAAAAATCTCCATGATTTTTAAAACCTTTTAATAATTTAAAAATTATTAAAGAAATCATTTTCAAAACTTATTTCTTAAGGAGAAATAATTATTCCAAGATTCTTGTTTTTAAGATTTTTTATTTTGATGTTCTGTAAGTCTCAGGGTATATATTTTTTAAAGATTTGATTTGTTCATTTTTTTAGAAAGAGGGGAAGGGAGGGAGAAAAAGAGGGAGAGACATATCAATGTGTGGTTGCCTCTCACACGCCCCCACTAGGGACCCGGCCTGCAACCCAGCCATGTGTCCTGATTGGGAATCAAACCGGTGACCCTTTGGTTCACTGGCCAGCACTCAATCCATTGAGCCACACTAGCCGGGGCCATCTCAGGTTTTGTAAGTGGTACTAACTATGCTGATGTATACAAAAATTACTACATAATCATATGGCCCAAAATCCCTCTTGGGAAGAGAAAGGACTTTCTTTGTAGGGGAAATGCTTAGAGGAGGGCTGGGAGTGCGTTCTGACGGAGCCTGGGCTCCAGGAGAGCCAGCTGGGAGTGGGAGGAGACCGGGTGGGGAGAGACGTGTCGGGTCGGGCAGCGGGAGCACATGCCCCGTTGTCCATCTAGATGCCAGTAGGCTGCGCTCCACATGATGTGATCTTTCTCTGGAACATTACAAAACCTCTGTACAATTTAGTCTCAGGAATGCTTGGGAGGAGTGGTTTTATTTTTATTTGTTATAAGGAATCCAGATCAAGATTTGAATTTCATGACATTCAAGTCAGCGTGGTTCAGGACAAAGCCAGCATGCCCGGCTGGAGGTGGAGGTGAAGAGGGTGACCCGAATCCCCTGGCATTTAGCAGGCATCTCTGGGACAAAGAGGGCCACTCCTGTGTGTGGCGCAGGCATTGAGGTGTCCTGCAGCACCTAGTGGGGCTGCAATCATAGCAGAGTTTCTGTGAATGGCTCTCGCTAGAGGCACACAGGACACAGCCTGAGCAGCTGAATGTGGCAGCCCTGCCCTGAGGCACTAGAAGAAATGTTACCACCACCCGAAGGGTCAGGGAGGCCCGAGCTAATATTCAGGCTCTATGTTTTATTTAGGTTCTATGTATAAGGTTTAAGACCTGAGGGTTCTATGACTGTATACTTATCTGACTCCAAGAATCTAAGAGTATAATGTTTTCAAATTCTAAGGCAGCAACCACCACCACCACCACCACCACCACCAAAGACAATGTTATTCTGTTACCACATGCCAGACACTGTACATGTACTATCTCCACTAATTCTTTTTTCTAAAAATTTTATTTATTTTCAGAGAGAGCAGGAGGGTGGGAGAACAAGAGGGAGAGGAGCATCGATGTGTGAGAGAAGCAATCGGTTGCCTTTCACACACCCCCAACTGGAGACCTGGTCCACCACCCAGTCCACTGCGCCACACTATCCAGGGCTATCTCCATTAATTCTTAAACCCTTTGAGAAACACATTATTGTCTCCATTTTGCAGATGTGGAAACTGAGGCACAGATCACTAAGTCATCAGTCCAAGGTTACAATGGCAGGAGTGAAACCAGGAATCCTGATCGTGAACCTCTTTCTCTCTACCCTCTGCTGCAGCATTCCCATAAGCACTCACCTCCCTGCTCACTAAGCCCTCACAACCCTCTGGCCTGTGAGCTGTCCTTCTTTCCAGGTCAGGGGTCTACAAAACGGACCTGAGATCCGAGATGTGCTGTGCTGAGCCACATCGAACTGTGGTGCGCTGTGTTCTAAAGACTGTGTTGTGTGGGGAGTGTTTGTCTGCCTCCACTGTTCTGGGAACCTTCTAGGACAAGGATTAAATCTGATTCAACCGTGTAAATCCAGCTCTCGGTCCAGAGACTGGCAAACTGTGGGTACTGAAATAAATGTTTATTGTACGGGTGAAGGATTGGCCAAATGGGCTCTGGCTGGTGAGCACTAGGGTCCATGTGCTCTAGCTCATCATCTACTGATTGTATTCTGATGGGGCCTGATGAGGTGGGCACACTCCCAGAGGCACCTGGGTAGGTAGAGCCCAGTTCATCTGCGCGGGATAACCTGATGCAGACTTTGTGTGCCCAGGTCAGAAGCAGGGGGTAACTGGAGTCAAAATGAGGAGCCTGAGGGGAGTATCATCTGAGAAGGCAAGAAAATAGCCTAGGTGCCCCCGCCACCCATCTTCACAGCTGGCTGTACCAGGGGGGTGGTCCGGGACATAATGGTGTTGGAACCAGGAGTCCTCTGCTCCTTGCCCTGTAGCTTCTTCTCCCTTCAGGATGAGGGCTCCATCTGACACCCTGCTTGGCTCATGGGAACTGTTTTCCAGGGCTGGACCTTGCCCTGATTCCTATGTTGGTCTGTGGTCTTTTGATGGACCTCCTGTCTCTAGACCCAGATCCAGCTGCATATGCTGACCTTGAGTCTGATCAAGTCCAAAGCCCAGGAGTTCCTGAAGTTCTCGGAGTTCCTGCCTGCGTCAGCCTCTCTTTGACACGGAAATACACAGCTGCCCCAAGTGGGTCCAGCTCTACAGCCCATCTGTCCTATACCCACCTTTGCTCTTATGCCCAGAGGTGCTCTACCTGCTTAGCAACCTGCTCCTGCCATAGATTAGGCTTGGCTTCCCTACCTGGACTATGCCTGGTCCTCTTACTGGCTGCTTTGCCTGACCTCTCCTTCTCCAGTCCACTCCCCCAGAGGGACTCCTATACGTCATTGTAAGATGCAGACTGTGACCCTTCCTTGTTCGAAATCCTCCAATAGCTCCCCATTGCCTACAGCTGAAAGTTCTAATTCTTTGGCCAGCGTTCAAGGCCCTTCATGGACTGCCATTCTGACCTCCACTCAGGCTGTCCTTTGGACATTCCCTGTGGTCCAGCCATTGCAGACTATCTTCTTACTCCTCCTTTACACTTGCTGTCCTCACAGCTTGACGTGCTCTCCTCAAGTTCCTACTCCGTTATCAAGAATCAGCTTTCCGGCCCTGGCTGGCGTAGCTCAGTGGATTGAGCGCGGGCCTGTGAACCAGACAATCATGGTTGATTCCCAGTCAGGGCACATGCCTGGGTTGCAGGCCAGTTCCCGGCAGAGAGCGCATGAGAGGCAACCATACATTGATATTTCTCTCTTACTCTTTCTCCTTCCCTTCCCCTCTCTCGAAAAAATAAATCAATAAAATATTTTTTAAAAAAAAGAATCAGCTTTCCCTTGGTTTCACTTTGGGTTTATAACACACCATGCACAATACTATGGCTACAATAATCATCACATTGTACTGGTGGTGTCTCTTTGAGTTTGTTTCCCACCCAGGTGGAAGTTCCACATGAAGCCATTCTGCCTATAACTTCGTCCTCAGTGTCCAGCACATCGTACCTACCTGTTGAATGAATGAATGAAGTGAATGATTAGCAATGAGTGAGTGCAACAATGAAATCCATAGCACCCACACTGGTGTGGGCGGTGTTGGAGCGAGCAACAGATCACAGTAAAACAGGAGACCAGGAGCATGAACACACAAGGAGACAGCTCCAAGAGCAAGGCCAGGAAGTTGGCACAGCAGATCCCAGCCCCATCTCTACGTGTGTCTCCGTCCTTTACCAGAGCTGTGTACTCTGAAATCCCTGGAATTCCTGTAATCCCTGTCATTTCCTCCTGTTTGTTATTTCTGCTACCCCTGTGAGGAAATGCTCCTTGACTCTGCCCTTGGGAAGAGTTGCTCAGGCCTTAGCCAAGGTTGTTGCCTTCTTTGGGGGCAGGGGTAGAAGGACAGTTCATGCCTACCTCCACAGTTCATGCCTACCCTGGGCACCAGGACCCTCCTGGAAGGGGGCACCCCAAGGAATGCCTGGCAGCCATGGGCCCTGGAGGTTGGATGCACGGGACCTGCTGCTACCACTGTCTAAGGCCTCTGGGTGGGCTTCCTGTCCTAGCTTTCTTGTACTTAGCCGTATTCCTGATGACAAAGCACTCCATGTTCAGCCAGCTGGGAGAGCCAGGTCTGACAGAGGGTTTTATAAGGGGTGTAGAGTGTCTGCTGTATTCATCACTGTACCTCCAGGACCCAATCTCATGCCCGGCACCTGGTAGACAAGCTCAGAAACTGTTGGCTGGATGAATAAAAAGATGGATGAATGAATGGATAGATGGATGGATGGATGGATGGATGGATGGATGGATGGATGGATGGATGGATGGATGGATGGAATAGTGGAAGGTTGCCCTTCCTTGGGACAGAGAGCTATAGAGAGGTAGCATCTCCAGGGGCCAGCCCTGCTGGCAAATGTTATCACCAGAGTGTGAGACTCCCCTGAAAAGGCGTGGAGGGCTGGGGGTCAATATCAGAAGACTCTCACATGTCTACCTGCTTTCTCAAGCTCCTGCTCAGATCTTGGAGATCTGGGGTGGTATTTCAATGGGGTGGCCCATCCCTACTTAGAGACACCTTCTCCCCATGACAGGGGTTCCCATACCTAGGTGGACATCATAATTCTCTGGGTCTCACCTAAGACCTACTACTCAGAATATTGCTTGGTGGGGCCACAGAATCTGTGTTTTCTAAAGTCCCTTGGGTGATTCTGCCATGTAGACAGGCATAGAAACTACCCACCTACTGGAGCCAGTTTAACCCCCAGGCAAAGCACTCTGACCCCTCTGCCATCTGGAACCAGGGCCCCAGTGCAGCCTCGCACCTCACCCTTCACCCCAAACATGCAGCCTCATGAAACTGCTCCACAGTCCCCAGACATGCTCTGGGTCTTTCACTCAAGTTCATCTCTCTACCTTCTCCTTCCCTACCAAGGGAACTTCCACACGTCCTTCCAGGCCCAGAAGAAGCCACTTCCCTCAGGAAGCCCTCCACACTCTCCCTCCACTCAGCCAGGCAGAACTCTTGTCTCTTTCCTGTGAGTCTCCCTGCTCCTCCTGCTGCCTCTACCAGAGCACCTGCCACTCTGCCCAGTCGTGACCCAGTAACGCCTGTGCAAGACAGTCTGACCAGCGGCCTGTGGAAGCCTCCCAAGAATCCTCTGAGGTGGGTGAAGATGGTGATGGTAGCAAAGATGGACTAGGTGACACGCCTGCAAGAAACCTCTGCACCTGGGCTGCTGGGCCCCTGAATCCTCCCAACGGCTGGTGTGGTGGGGACTGTCCTTACCAGGTCCATCTGACAGATGAGGAAACTGAGGCCCAGAGGGGCAAATTCACTTACCTCAGTCACACTGACAGTGGCAGAGCTGGGAGTAACCAGGCAGGGCTCCAGATACCGTGGTCTTACCCACTGCACTTTGGGCCTTTTGCAGATGAAGACACTGAAGTGCAGGGACTCTCTGCCCAGACTGACCATTCTCATTGTCTAATATGTACCTAGGAGCCTCGGATCCCCCAGCTCCACACTCCACATGGCCATTCTTTAAACCTCTCTCTAAATAATCCCCAGGCCAAGGTCCATTCTTAGCCCATTCTCGGCTCCGTTCCTTTTCCCACAATCCCCCAGAGACCTGCCCTCCCTTCTCCCTGACCTGGCCTGCCCTCTGATCTCACTCCCACCCATTCTGCCCCACCTTGCGTTCCATGGAAGAAACACCCAGCCCGTACTCGGCCAAAACTCAGCTGACAGGCACAAGTCCAGCACCAATGGCAAGCTTTTCTCCCTCGTGTCCCCATCCAGCATTCCTGACTGAACAAGCTGCCGTGGTGGGGGGAGCAAGCCTCCTCGCCCTGAGCCCCAGTTTTCCCATCTGTAAGGCAGAGAATGGCTCTGCCCTGGCCGCCCTCTAGGGCTGAGAGAAGGCTCTGATGATCGCTGGGTAAGAAGCTCTATCAATGCTGGTGGTCCAGCCCTGTGCACCTCACTTCTGGGCTCTGATTAAGACGGTGGGAATCCAAGTCATCCTGGAACCGAGCTCCGCCATCTGGCACCTCGCTTAACCTGCCTGTGCCCCACAGCTCATCTGAAGAACAAGACCTCAACAGTACCTTTCATACATAGAATCATTGTGAGACTGACTGCAACAAGGCGCAGCTGCATATAAAGGGCACCTAGCACCTTCTATCTTCATTAACAAATGGGAGCATTAGTGAAGGGCCTCTGTTGAGAGAGTGGACTAAAGCAGAATTGTAGCTGTGGAATCAGACACCTATCCTCAGCACTGAGTATAGCTCTAATTAGCCATCTAGCTGGGTAATAGCAGATTTTATACATTGTGCTGTCATTGCTGACATTCTTTAACTTATAAGTAGCAGAGCAGCCCTGGCTTGTGTGGCTCAGTGGATTGAATGCTGGACTGGGAACCAAAGAGTTGCTGGTTTGATTCCCAGTTGGGGCACATGCCTGGGTTGTGGGCCAGGTGCCCAGTAGGAGGCACATGAAAGGCAACCACACATTAATGTTTCTCTCCCTTTCTTTCTTTCTCCCTCCATTCCCCTCTGTCTAAAATAAATAAATAAAATCTTTTATAAAAGAGAAGTCGCAGAGCTTTTTAACATGTCCTTTTCTCATCCAACCCTTTACAAAGCCTTCAAAGGAGTTTGCATGGGCTTTGTTTCCAGACTGGCCTGAGTTCATTTCCAAGTCTACTACTTATTTGCTGTGTGATCTTGGGCAAGTTATTCTCCTTCTCTGGTCTTCACTTTGCCTCATCTGTAAGGTGGCAGGATACCCACTTGGAGGGGTCCTGTGAGGATCACAAGTGGCAGACATAGAGGAAATACATGATAATTTTAACAGCTCTACCACCCCCATACTCTAGATGAAGAAACTGAGGCTCAGGAAGTCTCCATGGCTTCTTTCACAGCTAGAAGCCACAGCTAGTGGGGAGCAGAGCTGACTCTGAGCCCAGGACTCCCACTTCCACTCAGGAAGGTATCCCCCATTCATGAGTTCTTGAGGCCACAAGGAATGGCTCTGGCTGCTCAAAGATAAGGATTGATCTCAGGGTCCCACTTTACATACCTCTCCTTACAATTGTCATCAGTCATAGCTGACCAGGTCCAGACCTCAGCACCAGTGGATCAGAGGGGACAGGACCAGAGTCAAGATAAATATAGTGAGCATGGGAGGTGAGGCCTTGTGCCACTGGAAAACCCTCAGATGCAGGACAGGACAACAGAGGGTTTGTCCCAATAAAGTGCACTGAGAGGACATAATGGCCTCATCTCCACAGCCAGAAGTTCAGCCATCAGTGTAATGGGTATGAAATGAGGTTCAGAAGGGGGTATAGGCTGAGAAGCCCCCAGGAATATAGAAAATAGGGGGAAAAAAATCCCAAAACCTCCATAACCATAGCTGGAGGAGGAAGAAGCAGAGCAGGACCACTGAGAGTTACTTTGCATATTAATAACAGTTGGTCATTGTTATAATTATGTTAAATACCTGTGCTGCCAGGGAGATGGGCACGAGACTTTGACTCATGGTGTTGCTGGAGGGGTTTGCTGTGCCTACTGAGAGGCTTGGAGGCTGCCTGGACTAACGATGGCAGCCTGAGAAAGGCAGAGCATAACAGAGGACTGGCAGATGTGGCCAATTGTGGGAGGAGTCAGAAGTGGGGTTACAGAGAAGGCGCCATGCTTTAAACTAGGCACAGCAGTCATTCTTGCTCTGTGCTTGGCCATGCGGCAGGCAGTAGTGAGAGAAGAGACACGCTGTCTGTAGTAAGGAATTTTTGCCAGGCGGTTGGTAGAAGAAGGGAGAAGTAAACAAGCAGCTGCGTAGTTTATAGTGAGGAAGGAGGCCATGTGGCCTGGACTAATGAGAAGGGAGATGCTGCGGCTGGATCATGCCTGCTCTGGCTGACTTCAGAGCTGCAGAGGACTTCCTTGAAAGAAGATCCTGTCCTGCTGAACCTGGATTTTACCTGGACTATTAAGATCTGTTTTTCCTGAGTTTCGCCATGATCCAGAGTAACATGGTACATGCTTTTCTGGACTATTCTAGAGAGGCTGATGGCAATGTGTTCCAGATTATGCACAAATAAGGACGCAAGAAAGTTTGGGGGATTTTTTTGGCTAGTAGACTGGTGGAGAGCATGGGAAGTGCTGGGTCTCTTGGAAAAATAGGGCTCAGAGCATGAGGTACTGTAAAGCCCCGCGGAAGGTTGTAATGTTGTACATAAAGTTCTGCTCCTTCCAGCATTAATTGTTGGGTCATTCACCAAGGCATCACATGGACGGGCCACAGTCTGCTTGGTAACAGTTTTGGCGACCCTGGTGGGAATAAAGGAAACTGTACTCAGGTTTTAGCCACATGGGGGGCAGATTGGCTCCTGGAGCATGCCTTGTGGGGACTCGCCAATCTCCGGGAACTTTCCTGCACCCCAGTTCAAAGCTCCAGTCACCAGAAATGCCAGAATGGTATAAAGAAGCTGGTTTGGAGGGGAAGGGAACCCCTAGGCTCTGTGAGCCAAGCAAGCCTGCATACATGTTGGAGCTCGGACAGTAAGCCACATGGGTGTGCCACCGTTTGGGGTAAAAGGGAGGAGTCACATGAATGCTCCACCATGGAGGATGGGTCGCACATGGGTGCCACCATCTCATGAGTGGTATGTGACTGTTCTGCCAGCTTGGGAGTGGCACATGGCTGTTTCGCCATCTTGGATAATGGGTCACATGACAGTGCCGCCATCTTGGAAGTGGAGAAGATGGTGGACTAGGTACACTTTTCATGTTATGTGTTGTGTGTTGCTGCTATGTGAGCACTGCACCAGTCAGGCTCTCTGTGCAACTGGTTCTGACAGGGATGGCTCTGGTTCTGAAGGCTGTGAACTGGGGTCCAAGGGTGACCCTCTGAGTTACAGGGTGTTTGCAAGATCTGAGCTTGAGAAAGCTGTAGGATGTCTCTGAAGATCCAGGGACTTTTAGTGGAAGATATATGTGCCTATAAAACTAGGGACTTTTACCTGCCAGATACTGAGTTTGAGTATAGTCCACTTCCCAAAGTGGAAAAGAACAAGGATTGAAAGGGGATGGTTAAATCTGTATGGGTAAAGATATACAGAAAGTTTGTTAATGTTACAGAAGGCCTATGGGAAGATGTAAGGATAAATGGAAAGGTTATGAAAGTTTTAAACCTGAAGGAAAGGAAACCTCAGCTCTTAGATGTGGTTCTTGTTTGCTTGCTTTCTAATCTTATGGGGATATGGTTTTAATTTTGCTGTCTTGAGTACAACAGGAATCCCCGTCTCTACTTTTTGGCCAGTAAGACCTAGGAGAGGTCACCTGTAACCAGTTAGGGGACATGCCTTTGCCACATGGGACCCAGGAAGGGTCATTCAGGGCTGATGAGTATGCCACCCTGGGACAAGAGATCATGTATCTGCCAAGAGACCATATGGTGAGAGGGCATGTCTCTGCCAGAAGACCAGTGGACGCACTGGTGGGTGAGAGAGTGCCATATTTTGGTCATATAGGGCTAGGAAAGCTCACCCATGTAACTGTGTTGTAGACGATCGGCGGGTAAATACACACTCTCGGAGTCCGGAACCGAATTGATAAAAATTTTAATGGCCAAAGATTTTCCTGCGCAGGGGCGAACTTCCCCAATTGTGATCGGAGTCACGTAGCTACTCAGAGCTACAAAATGGAAGTCGCGCCTGGCTTACAGACTACTGGGTATTTATATTTTCTAGCAAGCAAGCAAAGGCATACAGAAGCAGAGGTGGCGGTTAGCTATTGGCTTATTTAAAAACAGTGAGGGTCCCTGATTGGTGGGTGCTGCTGCTGCGGCAGGCACTTTCTGGCGGGCCCGGGTTAGTTACCTTATTTGGCTAGAATTTTAAACCCAATTGTTCCCAGATGTTTGTCCATTACCCTGTTCCAGGAACTGCAGATTTAGGGTTGGGTAATGCCCTAGCTGTAATTTTCCTAGCTGGGTATAACAACTGCTTAGTGGGACCTGTGGGAAATGAGACAGGATTCCGAAGTTGGTTCTGGTCCCCCTTTTTCTTTTGGGACTCTCTCTTTGCTTTAAATTTTGCTCTGTATCTGCTCTGAAAAGGAAATTGAGATTTCCCAAGGATAGTTAAAACTTCATACTATGTAAGAAAGTGAACAAGGAAAAGTATAGGACATGGAAATGAAGAAGGTAGTAGAAGTTTGTGAAAACTTTGGAAAGAAGTTGTATGGTTTTAGTAATGGAAGGTATAATGTATAGAAAGGCAATTTCAAAGGACAAGGATTTTCCTTCACACTTTGTATTTCTCTCCCTACCTGACCCTTCCAGAACTCAGCATTCTGAAGGAATAAGTGATGGCATAAGAGTTCTTGGCATAAAACCAGTAAGACCAGTGGTTAATGGAAGTTTTGTTAACCAAATTTTAACAAATGTCATGCCTGCAGGAGGTGTGTCTGCTCTGCATGTCACCAGAAAGCCCTGAGGAACTGGGATTGACTTTTGAAGCCAGTGGAAGCCCATGGAAAAAGCCTGACATCTTGGTTGGTTGTGTGGTTCATGGAGGTCTTTCCAGGAAGGAACGAGGTTGCTAAAAGACCTAAGGCACAGTGGAAACCTCAAGGACTTGAGTGAAGCAGGTGACATAGGCAGGCCAGATGGCAGTGTCTGGCTCAGCTTCTGTGCCCTGAAGGGCAGACTGAAAAGTCAATTTAAAGGTTTCTTGTGTGAGTTCCAGCACAGAAGACTTAAATATGGTATGTGATCAATGGCTGCTCTCGGTGTATTTATGCAAATGAGCGGGCAAAACGTTACCAGTCTGGAGGCTGTTCTCCCTTTTTACAGTCTGAAGTTGGTGGGCTGAGAGACATTGCACCACACTGCCCTTGTCCCTGCTGATTTCTTAGGGCTGCTTCTGAGGAAAAGACAGGAACTCTGCTTAAGCATTTGCCTCTGGGCAACTTACTTTTAATAGTCTCCCTTTTGAAGACAATGATGAGATACCAGTTTTCACTTACCCAATTGAGGAAGACTAAAAAGATAAACATACTCAGTATTGGCCAGATTGTGTAAAGGGTGGGTTTCTTTACAGCTGGTAGAACTGCAATGTGTACCTATGGTCTTGAAGAATGATTTGGCAAAATCTTACAAATGCCCTTGTTCTTTGATCCTGTTGTCCTTCTCCTCCAGGGATTTGTACCGAGTTTTTGGTACAAAGTCCATCTTCACGGAGTTTGTAACTGCCCCCAAATGAAAGCCACCTAAATATTCATCGATAATAAATTGCTTAAATCAATGATGGACAATTAGCCAGCCCTTAAAATTTGGGCTTGGAGGAATACTTGCTCACAAAGAAAACGTTCATTATCGATTAAGAAACAAAGCAAGTAACATCCGGAGTGACGGGCTTTGACACAGCAGGCTTGTTCAGTTTGGCCTCGTCGGGGTCTGTCCTCTCGGAATGTTGCCCCTTGGATGCCGCCGCATAGAGTGTAGAAGTCCTGCTGGAGACAGAGCGGGGTGCGACACCATACTGATACAGGGTGCAGCCGGGGGGAGGAGGCCAAAACAAAAAGATTTGGAATGGTGTCCAGAATTCAAAGTGTATAGGAATATTGGAGAGACATATAAGATGTCCTCGCCGCCCCCTCCCCCACAGGGGGAAGGGACAATGGAGCAGGGCCATTGAGAACTGTTTTGCATAGCAATAGTTTTGCCTCTAACCTCTGGAATGATTATTTAACATATTTATAACCCTTAACTGGTTTCATAGATAATGTTAAATAGCTGTGGCCAAGTTTGGAGCCAAGGAGAAGGGAGTGGCTGGGACTCAGGGTGTAACGAGGGGCTGTGCCCCTGAGTGAGAAGGCCTGTGTGGGAGCTTGGAAAAGATGGGCTCCGGGACATGAGGGGATAACTGCTCAGGTGAAAAGGAAAACCACACAGCTTTGCCAGAATGGAGATCCCTACAGCCAGGTGAAGAAGAAAGCCACATGCTTTTGATGGAGTGCAAACACCTGCAGCTTTGGTAGAAGAGGCCCATGTGGCTTTTGGGTGCTCCCTTTGGCCGCGGGGCCTGAAAAGCAGGAGAGACTTTGACTGGAACTGGGTACAAAGAACTCTTACCAGTGGACCATGAGAGGGTACCATAGTACTTTGGATTAACGAGAGAGAGATCCTGCCTGCACAGTGACACAGCTGACGGTGCCAGCGGCCTGAAACACAGACGTGTGCTCTTTTCCTGATTTACAGTACCCGGAGTTGGGACAGTGGGAGAAGAGAGAGCTGTGTGGGTGTAGGTGTATACCCTAAAGGACTTTGCTATTTAAGTGGTGGCGTTAGGCCTGAATAGCATTAAATAAACATTGTGTTTCCTTTTCACAAATCTCTGGCATTGAGAGATGTCTTTCCAATTGGCGGCGGACAGAAGAGCCCAGTAGATATTAGTATTTTGTCCTTGGGAGGGGCCCCTGTTGTGTAGCAGTTTTTGGCATCCCTAGGTGGGCCAAATATTGTACTACCCCTCCCTCGGACCTCTTGCTCGGTAACAGTTTTTGGCGACTCTGCCGGGACAATAATCGTCCGTGGCAGACTGACCCCCTCAGGTGCGAGAGAGTGAGGCTTTGGAATTTTCCCAGTCTCTGAGGATTTCTCTGCGCTCTTGAGGGCATCGGCCGCCTAGTCATGCCTGGGAAGGTGAAAAGGAAACAAAACAGGGAAGGAGCAGAGACGTGAAAGTGTTTTGGGTTGAAAAACTTGGTTTCTGACTGCTCTTCTGTAATAATGGAACTGGAATTGTGGGCGATAGCAGGGGAAATACCTGGTCTTTACGCCATCTGTATTTTTTTTGCTCTGAATCTTTGTTTGCTTTGTTTGAACTGTGCGAGTAGTTCTACAGAGAATCGTGTAATGGTCCAGAAGGAGAAAGGGGTCTTAGAACCCCTCCCTGATAGTAGATCTCAGGAGGAGAAAGATGATGAGGAAAGAAACCTCATCAATGCTCTGAACCCAGGGAATGAGGGACCCCAGACAGCAGTGTCTCTCGTGGTGAAACTGCTTTCTGGGGAAGTGAGGCCCACTATGGCTTCTCCCACCTTGCAAGTGGGAGAAGTCTCCACCCCAGATTCGCAGCCTCTGAGAGTGGGCTCTGCTCGCCCACCTCAGCAGGAGTTGCCAGGAGCCCCCACCTTCACAGGTGGGTGGAGCCTGCTCTCCACCTGCATTGGTGACTGCAGCCTCAGTGCACCACCCCCAATGGGTGGAGGGCAGTTCTGTGGTGCCCCCATGCCCATTGGTGGAAGGGGCCTTGGGGATTTCCGGGGCTCCTGAAACCGGAGTCCTGGAACCTTCCCAGGTGGGTGGAACCAGAGTTGGGGTGCTGCCATTTTGGGTAAAATGGATAAGCCACGTGAGTGCCCCACCATGGAGGACAGAGCATGCATGGGTGCCACCATCTTGGAACTGGATAAGGCTTCTCTTCTGATTTATGGTCTGTATGCTGCTGCTGTGTGGACACTGCAGCAGTCAGGTTCTCTGTGTAACTGGTTCTAATAGTAATGGCTCTGGTTTTGAAGGTCATGAACTGAGGTCCAAGAGTGACCATCTGATTTATAGGGTATTTGCAAGGTCTAAGCTTCAGAAAGGTGCAAAATGTCCCTGCGAATCAAGGGACTTTTAGTAGAAGGTACCTATAGTGCTAGAGACTTTAGCGGGGGGGGGGGGGGGGGGGGGGCAGGTGCCCAAAACAAAAAGATTTGGAATGGTGTCCAGAATTCAAAGTGTATAGGAATATTGGAGAGACATATAAGATGTCCTCACCCCCCACCCCCCACAGGGGGAAGGGACAATGGAGCAGGGCCATTGAGAACTGTTTTGCAGCTAACCTCTGGAATGATTATTTAACATACCTATAACCCTTAACTGGTTTCACAGATAATGTTAAATAGCTGTGGCCAAGTTTGGAGCCAAGGAGAAGGGAGTGGCTGGGACTCAGGATGTAACGAGGGGCTGTACCCCTGAGTGAGAAGGCCTGTGTGGGAGCTTGGAAAAGATGGGCTCTGGGACATGAGGGGATAGCTGCCCAGGTGAAAGGGAAAACCACGCAGCTTTGCCAGAATGGAGATCCCTGCAGCCAGGTGAAGAAGAAAGCCACATGCTTTTGGTGGAGTGCGAACACCTGCAGCTTTGGTAGAAGAGGCCTACGCGGCTTTTGGGTGCTCCCTTTGGCCGCGTGGCCTGAAAAGCAGGAGAGACTTTGACTGGAACTGGGTACAAAGGACTCTTACCAGTGGACCATGAGAGGGTACCACAGTACTTTGGACTAACGAGAGAGAGATCCTGCCTGCACGGTGACACAGCTGAAGGTGCCAGCGGCCTGCAACACAGACGTGTGCTCTTTTCCTGATTTACAGTACCCGGAGTTGGGACAGTGGGAGAAGGGAGAGCTGTGTGGGTGTAGGTGTATACCCTAAAGGACTTTGCTATTTAAGTGGTGGCGTTAGGCCTGAATAGCATTAAATAAACATTGTGTTTCCTTTTCACAAATCTCTGGCATTGAGAGATGTCTTTCCAATTGGCGGCGGACAGAAGAGCCCAGTAGATATTAGTATTTTGTCCTTGGGAGGGGCCCCTGTTGTGTAGCAGTTTCTGGCATCCCTAGGTGGGCCAAATATTGTACTACCCCTCCCTCGGACCTCTTGTTCGGTAACAATACGGAGAGAATGGTCCCAGCCATGGATCCTGCTGAATGCTACTGCATCAGTAAAGAACCTCAGCAGTGCCATCGGGAGCGAAACTGCCCCAAATCATAAGAAACAACGCATCATTGCTGTTTAAAGCCACAGCATTTTGGAGTAGTTACTCCACGGCAATAGATGGAGGAACCCCCCACTGTTTTCACTTGCCTGATTTTCAGAGAGTTCAGGGAACAGTAGAACCAGACGCGCCTGCCTGAGCAGACAGCCTTGCTTTGCACTTTCGGAAGGCAGGGCCTGGGGTGACCCAAATTATCGAGTCTCTGTCATTAGCCAGTCATTGTGCAGCTTTTACAAACTGTCACATACTGGGTGCTTAAATAGTCACTGCATAAGGGAATAAATGTCTTAGTTACCACAGGGCAGCCCTGTGAGGTAAGAGTTATTGTTTTATTATAACTCAGTTGATATTCATTACAGAAAAATCAAAAAAATGTAGATATTATGAAAGAAGAAAATAAAAGTTACCCCCAATTCCACTACCCATAATTTCAATGATCATTTAGCATATGCATATGCATAGAAGTTTAATTATATTACATACACATATTTGCTTTTTAAAATGTGATCAATGGCCCTGGCTGGTGTAGCTTAGTGGATTGAGCGCGGGCCTGCGAACAAGACAATCGCAGTTCAATTCCCAGTCCAGGCACATGCCTGGGTTGCAGGCCAGTTCCCAGCAGGGGACGCAAAAGGGGCAACCGTACATTGATGTTTCTCTCCCTCTCTCCTTCCCTTCCCCTCTGAAGATAAATAAATAAAATCTTTAAAAAAAAAGAATGGGAATTCCTTTAATATGCTGACATGAATAAATTTTAAAAAATGTGATCAATGTAGTGTTGGTAACCTTTTTTTTTCCATTCAAAACACTCTTGTCTTTCTTTTCACATCAAAGCGTGTATATTTCTATTCAACATTTTTTAAAGGTTTTATTTATTTATTTATAGAGAGAGGGGAAGGGAAAGAAAGAGGAAGAGGAACATCAGTGTGTGGTGGCTTCTCGCACATCCTTCACTGGGGACCCAGCCCACAACACAGGCAAGGGCCCCAACTGGGAACCGAACCGGCGACCTTTTGGTTGGGAGGCTGGTGCTCAACCCACTGAGCCACACAAGCCAGGGGTCTATTCAACTTTTTTTTAATGGATACACAGGTTTGCCTGTGTGACTCACAGCCCTTCCTCTGCCCCACCCTCACACAGAGGTGAGCCCTGTCCACCTTGTCCGTGCTCTGTGAGCCCACAGTTGCCCTGACTGGACAAAAAGGGACCACATAGTAAACCTGACCAGCTCAGGGGCGGCCTGCATGGCGGCCTTACAAACTCAGAGACTTAAAGTAACTACATAGCACAGTCTGAAATCAGAACTTCTAAACCAAGAGCAGTTTATGGCAGGTAGTCCTGTCCTAGGCTAGAATCTTCCCTGACAAAAGTCGATCTTTACCTTAACTGAGCCTGCCTATTATTTTCTGGCATCTCTGAAAACGTACCTTTGGGATGTGAAGGCGTGTTTTTCCAGACCCCTCAGGGCACACCCCCACACCAGAGCAGAGTTAGTGGTTAGCTATCCTGTACCCAAATGTGTAGAAGAAGTATGGTAGGTGTCATCATTTTACTTTTTATTCGATCTCAGAGGTTGCCCACCTCCCGAGCCCCGCCCTGCCCTGCTTTCTCCCCGGTCCCTAATCTATCACCAATAGATTTCATGTAACCTACTTACACCTCCTCTTTTGATTATAATGTATAAAACAAGGTGCAAAACTGCCATTTTCTGGAGCATCTTCTCAACACCTTGAGGTTTTGCTTCCTGGCAACTGTCATCTGTTTGGCTCAAATAAACTCATGACCATTCTCTACAGGCCTGAACTTTTCTTAGGTTGACGTGACCACAGCCGATCAGACCAGGGCAAACATCTCACCCAAAGGCAGCAGATCTGCTTCTCTTATTCAGAAACAGAATCAGAAGCAGGAGACAGTTGAAGTTAGCCTTGAGGGTTGTCGAGAGAGTCCTGTAAGACTATGGCACTGTGCGATGGTCGTATTCTGCCACGCAGAGCAGAACCTGTCTGTGAAGAGAGGAATGAAGCCGGGGTGAGGGGCGCAGCCATCCTAGTGGTAGCCTCCGTGTAGAGTCCAGGCCTCTGTCAGCCCCTGACTATATCCCTGCTGTTAGAATGTACTGGGACATGGAGGACCTAAGCCACCACCTACGCTAGAACAAAGAAGGTATGTGTCACCAGCTAACTACCTGACCAGAGATTCCCTATTATCAGAAGCAACTGAGGCATAGCCGCCGGCACCCTGCTGGAAACCAGTTGACTCCTCACTGCCCCTCCCCTCTCCCTCGACCTTTTCCCAGAGGCAAGGCCCATAAATCTCCTGGACTTCGCTGCTGAATCAGCCATCTCTGGTCAGAGGACATTGTTTTTGCAAACACCTATACCCAGGACACCCGGGGCAGATCAGCAGGCTGACCCACCCTCCCCAGTCTCCCTGCGGAAGACCCTTAGAAACCCTTCTACTCTTTTCCTTGCCCCTGTAGTCTGCTCAGACTCAGCCCACCTCACCACAGCACCTCGCCTCGAGTAAAAGCCCTTAACTGGACCTTCTTAGCTCCTGGTCCTTTCCTGGCCACCTTGGCTACCTAACACCTGCCACTGGTTTGGGAGATGCCTCTGTATCCTTTAATAAATTGTCCTTCTATGGCTGAAGTTGGCTTAAATATACTGAAACTTGCAACTGAAAAATCCTAACACCATTACTCTAAGGGAAGAAGGAAGACGGGCCTCTCAGCCACAAGAGCAGGCCTCTGGGAACCGGCAGAAGGAAGAACGACCGAGGCAGAGTACTGCCCCAGCACCTTCTATACGCAGAGGCTGCACCAGCCACTTTCCAATTCCAGGCACCCAGGCTGGAACACAGCCAGTGTCTTTCTTCTATGCCGTGGCCTTCACCTTCCAGCCTCAGCAGCGAACATCTGTCAGGCACCCGCCACATTCAGGGCATCGTGCTCAGGGCACAGATGAGAACAAATGCATCACGTTCCATGACTTCGGAGAAGTCATCGCCACTTCTCTAGGCCTCAGTCTTCTCATCTGGAAATGGGTTGAAATGCACAATTCTAAATTTTTTTCCAGCTCTCACACCTACAAATTGAAGCCAGGGCCCTGGTCCCAGCCCTCCAGGAAGCAGGTGTATGTAACGAGCTCTCGAGGTGGCACCAGACTTCCCAGCACCTTCCTCGGCATCATGTCCTGCAACTCTCTCCAGAGCTACGCAGGGCACACAGCTTGAATGGAAGAACTGGAACTCAAACCAAGTCAGAGCCGACTGCCTCATAGAAGGGTCAAATAACTCTTGGCTTTTACTATCATCATTTTTAAAATGAGGAAAGATTATATGAAGTAACTGCAGTAGTCAACTCCATAGGACAGAGAGTAGAATGGTGGATGCCAAGGGCTGGCGGGGGACAGGTGGGGAGTTAGTCTTTAGTGGGTACAAGATTTCTGTTCGGGAAGGTGAAATGGCTCTGGAGCTGGATGGGGTGCCGTTTGCACAGCATGTGAATGTGCTTAATGCCCCTGAACGGTTTGCTTAACAATGGTTGAAATGGTACATTTTATGTTACATGTATCTTACCACAATCGTTTTTGAGGAAAAGATCTAGCAGGATAAAGGGAGTAAGTGTAAGTGGGCTTATAAGAGTTCTGGGAACAGACTGGGCTTGATCTTCACCCACAACTGTCACTTCCTCCCTTCCTCGACTTGGGGCAAACCACACTGAAACTGTGCCTCGGTTTCCTTCTCTGTGAAATGGGGTTAACACAGCATGTCTAGGATTTGCCACAAGTATTAAAGGAGATAACTATATACCACTCACTTAGCCCCTACCTAGTGCGCCTGGCACTTAGTAAACTGCCAATACACGTGACATTATGACGAGGCTTCTCAACCCAGAGTGAGAAAGCGACTTTGGAAGTCACCTGTTGCAACACTTTCATTACAAAAATGAAGAGACCGAGGCTTAGAAAGAGACAGTGACTTGCCTGAAGTCACCCAGGAAACCTGTCACAGAGCCAGAGTGGAACTCAGAGATCCACAGACCTCTGGAACCTGCTCCAAGTCCAGAGAGCTCTGCCTCCCGCCAGCCCACAGAGCTTTCCCTTTCTAAACTGCCTGTGTTTGAGGCACTAATTTCAAGCCTCAGTGGGGAAGGGAGGACCCCACTGGCTCACGACTGGCTCTCTCTCCATGTTTTCTGCAGAGCGTCAGCTCCAGTATGATGGGGTGAACCAGCCTGCAGCTCCGTGATGAACGTGACTGGCTGCCAAGTGGGGTCAGGAATGGCCCAGTGCCAGCCGGGTTGTAACTGCTTGTCTGAGGAGGGGATTGGAGTGTGGAAGAGGGGAGGGGAGGAGTGGACTGTTTCTTTTGTTGTGGATACAAACAGCTGCATGGTGTTATGTAGAAATTAAGAGGTCTTTAATTTGCTACCAATTTCCTGCTTTGGTAAAGCAAGTGGCTTTAACTTCTGTGTGCCTCAATCTCCTCCAACTGCCCGGCAGATGCATAAATAAATTCTGTCTTGCCTCAGGCACAAGGTGCGTGTGTGCGTGCGTGCGTGCGTGCGAGGAGAAACAGAGGACCCTGGTGTGGGAAGTTTTCCCACAGTCACGAAGTTGCAACTGCGTCAGGGCGTTGTTATTTCACTTCTCGGGAGAATAAGGCTGTAAGAACAAAACAGCCCAGACAGGCTGCTGTGTGCTTTTCCCATCAGTCCTGGGACATCTCTGGTCTCCGGGACCCTCTGTCTGCTGGCTCTTCTCCCACACCTCAGAGTGCAGGACAGTTCCTCAGACCTACTGTGTGCTAGGCTCAGGGACATGCTGTTGAACCCTCCCCAGAGCCCCACAAGATTGAGCTTCTTCTGACCCTTATCTTACAGAGAGAAAATAGAGGCTCACAGAGAGGAAGTAACTCATCAAAGGTGCCTCCCTGGCAGTGAGGAAGTGGGCCATAAAGCCAGCTTTCGGGCTCTTGCAGCACTTGTCCTCTCTGGGAGCTTGAGGAAGAAAGTTCCCTCCTGTGGGCTGCACCAGGTCCCCTCCTCCCTACCCCGGAGAACCCCAGAAAACAATACATGGGAATTAAAAGAGGTAGATCTCTGCCTCCTGACATAGTCTTTGAAAATGTAAAACATCAGAAATAATAATAATAGTTACAATTTCTCCAGTATCTATTTATGCCAGTCACTTTTTCCTTCATATTCCCAATTAATCTTTGAGGGAAGTATTGATATTATTTCCATTTTACAGTTGGGGAAACTGAGGCTCGGAAAGGCTAAGTAATATGTCCAAAGACACAGCTAGCAGACCTGTCTCCAAAACCTGCACTCTACCTACCACATATCACAATTGGCCTCATTCATCCAGTCTTTGCTTCATTCATTTATTAAATACTTATATCTCTGGCTGGTGTGACTCAGTGGATCGAGCACCAGACTGCAAACCAAAAGGTCATGGGTTTAATTCCCAGTCGGGGCACGTGCCTGGGTTGTGGGCCTGGTCCCCAGTAGTGGGCACATGAGAGGCAACCACACATTGACGTTTCTCTCCCTCTCTCTTTCCCTTCCCCTTTCTCTAAAAATAAATACAATCTTTAAAAAAATATTTATAGCCTCTTCCTTGTGCTAAGTATTGGGTTGGCCAAAAAGTTTGTTCGTCCCCCCCCCCAAGATGGCTCTGCTAGTGCTCAGTTGTCTTTAACTTTATTGGAAACAATTTTGTTATCGATTGTATTGTGACAACTTTCATATCAGCATGCATTAAAAAAAATACATATCAGCCCTGGTTGGTGTGGCTTAGTGGACTGAGCTTGGCCTATGAACCAAAAGGTTGCCGGTTCCATTTCTGGTCAGGCATGTGCCTGGGTTGCAGGCCAGATCCCCAGTTGGGGACACAAGAAAGGCAACCCATTGATGTATATTTCTCTCACATTGATATTTCTCTCCCTTTATTCTCCCTCTGTTCACCTCTCTCTAAAAGTAAATAAAATCATTTTTAAAAACCCCATCAAAATTGGTGAATGTTTGTGTACTGATTTTAGTATTGAAGAAGGAAGAAAATAAGCTACATTTTCAGCATATTATACTTTATTATTTCAAGAAAGGTAAAAACACAATTGAAGCACAAAAAAAGATTTGTGCAGTGTATGACGGAGAAGGTGGTATGAATGATTGAATGTGTCAAAAGTGCTATCATGCTGTAGATTTCTCGCTGGACAATGCTGGGCAGACTGGTTGAAACTGATAGCCATCAATTCGAGACATCAATTGAGAACACTCAATGTTATACCACACAGGAGATAGTGAACACACTCAAATTATCTAAATCAATAAAGTTACTCATGAAAACGAAAAATATGCACTTAAATTTTTTAAATTAAGCCCTGGCTGGTGTGGCTCAGTAGATTGAGTGTGGGCCTGCGAGCCAGAGGATCGTGGCTCGATTTTCAGTTGGGGCACATGCCTGGGTTGCAGGCCAGTACCGGGCAGGGGACTCATGAGAGGCAACCATACATTGATATTTCTCTCCCTTTCTCCTTTCCTTCCCCTCTAAAGATAAATAAATAAAATCTTAAATTTTTTTAAATTAATTAATTAATTTATTTTAGAGAGAAGGTAAGGGAAAGAGAAAGAGAAGGAGAGAAATATCAGTGTGTGGATGCCTCTCATGCATCCCCCAGAGGGGACCTGGCCTGTTACCCAGGCATGTGCCCTGACTGGGAATCGAACCAGTGATCCTTTGCTTTGCAGGCCCACGCTCAATCCACTGAGCTACACCAACCAGGGCTGTATTTTATTTTACAGAAAAACCATATATTTTTTTGGCCAACCCATAACTAGCTGGAAGAGGGAAGTCAGAAATGTCTGAGTCCAGGCCCTAAGGAAGACATTATCTAGGGAAAGATACAGCTCAAATTATTGTAAATTTTTTTTTTTTTTTTGCTTTTGGGCTGTATTTTTCTTTTCCTTTTTTAAAAATTTAATTGTTCAAGTACAGTTTTGTAAATTTTTTTAAGATTTTAATTTATATTTTAGAGAGCAGGGAAGGGAGGGAGAAAGAGAGGGAAACATCTATGTGTGGTTGCTTCTTATGTGCCCCTAACCAGGGACCTGGCCCGCAACCCAGGCATGAGCCCTGACTGGGAATCGAACCTCCGACCTTTCCATTTGCAGGATAATGCCCCACTCACTGAGCCACAGTAGCCAGGGTTTTGTTTATTTTTTTTAATGAAGATGCTAGAACTCAAATCTAGTACCTGTGTGATCCTGGGCAAATTATTTTGCTTCTCTGAATCTCAGCACTCCCTTTTAGAAAAAGAGAAAAATACTCAGAGTTTTTGTGGGGATTAAATTAAACAATATTGTATTAATTCAGTCAACAAACAAGTACTGAGTCCCAAAGTGTACCAGATACTGGGTTGTGTATTTTTTTTGTTTGTTTTTGTTTTGGTGCTGGGGATGCTAGCCAGTAGAAGCAGACAGCAGGCATTCCCTTGGAACTACAGCACAATTTATTTTCAAGTAAAAATATATTTTTAATTGAAGCATAATGTACAACACAGAGAAAAATACAAAAATTGGAAGTGTACAGCTCAATGAATTTTGACAGATAGAACACACCCGTGCAGCCAGCATCCTGATTACAAACCACTACAGGTAGGGTCAGGATCAGGGTGTGGGAAGTGAGGCACTCACCTCCTAGTAAGATTTAAGGGGGAGCACCATAAGCTAGTCATTGAGATAGATGTTTTTTTATGCAATATTTTCTTACAGTTCAAAATTAATGCAAAAAGAAAAACCCATGATGGCAAAATACCAAAATTTTAAATAATGACAGGATTAGTAAGTGCCCTGTTGAATCATGTTAAAGCTGGGGCGAGGGAAGGGAAAAAATCAGTAACTTGGTGGATAGAGGAACCATCTCTGGGTGGGGACTGGAAGGGATGGGGGAAGATGATGTGTTTAGATTTAAACCTGGGGAGTGCCAGGTACCTCTGGGACAGGCAGACAGACCAGCCTGGTGCTCAGGAGGGGAGAGAGGAGGGGTGTGTTCTTTCACCGCCCCCCGCCCCAGCACCAGCGTGTGGGTGGTGGCCCTGAAGAGAGAGCTTGCAAAGAGGGGCACAAAAGGATAAAGAAGGAACGGGAAATTCTCTGGGAGCGGGTGATTTGAGTGGGTGTACAAATGAGAATGAAAATATTAAACGCACACAAACTATTCCGCTTGGCCCCTCAGGCCTTCCTGAAGTCCAACACCGTTTTTTACCTGTAGCCTGGGAGAATTTGAGTTGCAAAACCTGTTATGGATTTGGGACTCCTGTGTCCCAACCCCTGCTAGCCCTCCCTTGCATCAGCTGTAGTTGACTCAGCAAGCCTTCTCTCCCGACTGTCAGGGACGCTTGCCTTTAAAGGCTAAAATAAAATAAAAAAAGCCTTTTCCCTAGCGGCTTACTCACTGATGACTCCGGAGCCTCTAGGACCCGACTCAGCGCGGCCGCCGCCCTCCGGGGCCCTAGTGCGTGCTCTTCGGCACGCACTAGCCAGCATCCGCCCGGCCACCTGGAACCGCTCTGCCAGTCTCGGAAAGCTCTTTTCCTCCAAGTGGCTTGCGCTGGAATTGCTTGAAATTAGACCCAGAAGAGTCCCAAATTACTTCCTGGGCTAAAGGCAGTCTCTGGAAACCAAGCTATCAGTGTGAGCGCAGCTTGGGGAGGGGGCCCGCTTCGTGGGCGCTAGGGCTCCCCAGCCCGATTCACACCTCTTTAAAGCCGCTGGGTAGGGTAGACTTGAGGGGAGGCTGAGATGTCCTCAGACCCTTCCTCTGCTCCAAAGTCCGCCACTGGCTCTCCACTGCCCACTGACTCCTATACCTGGCATTGGAGGGCCTTTGTGACCTCCACCTCTTCAGCTTCTTCTCTCACTCGAGCTTCCCCTATCTTCATCTCTCTCCCAACCCCCAACACTCTGGCCACAATGGCTACTTAACCTGGCTCTCTCTGGCTTAAGCTTTACCTTCATGACCCACTTCCAGGAATTTATTTGCCCATGCTCTCCCCTCCCTCACCCCACCTCAACCTTCCAGGCTCAGATGCTACTCCCTTAGGTATTCTCTCTGGTTGAAGTTAAATCCTACTTCAGAGGTCTCAGCCACCCGCAAAATAGACGGGCCCACCGGATAATCTAATCTGTGATCCAGGATCAATAGCTTCTAATGAATGTACCTCTAAACAGTAGCCTCTAGGGGTCATAAAACTTTTACAGCAAAAACTCCTAGAAATGGAATTTCAACCAGGTAATGGGGATCTGCTTGGGCAAGTATGGTGTGGCGGGAGTGAAGGTAAAGCTGTTCAGCCACTTGGCTTTGTCCTCACGGGCCACTAAGACAACAGGAAGGGGATTAGGTTGGATTTCTGACACCACGAATTAGTACCATTTCTTTGGATAAACTTTAATCATATATACCCATTTTTCTTCAGGCTGACCCAGGAGGGGATATTATATGCATGTTATAAATGTGGGTCTTTTTTTTAAAAAAAGATTTTATTTATTTATTTTTAGAGAGAGAAAGGGAGGGAGAAAGAGAGGGAGAGAAACATCACGTGCGAGAGAAACATCATTTGCCTCTCACACACCCCCAACTGGGGAGTTGGCCAGCAACCCAGACATGTGCCCTGACCGGGGATGGACCTGGCAAACTTGCAGTTTGCTGGACCACACCTAACCCCTGGAGCCACACCCGTCACAGCACAAATGTGGGTCTTGAGGCTCAGAGAGAAAAGGGATTTGCTCAGGGATGTTTGGCAAGTAAATAGCAGAGCTGGGATTCAGTAGTCTGAACCCAGGGCTCCACCATTAGTCTCTGAGTGGGGTGTAGACAGTCTTTCTTCCCTTCAGCAATTACTTTCCGCCTGTCTTGCCTTTGCCCATGCTATTCCCTCTGCCAAGAATGGCCTTCACTCTGATCCGCCTGGTCAACTCATATCCAGCCTTCTAAACCCTCCCCCTTCCCTGAAGCTCTTTACTCCCTTGTGAGACGAAGTCTGCTCCTGTACACATTCTTATTCCCGTACCCTCAACTCTGTGTGGCTGTTCATCTCCCCTCCTGCACCGTCTCCAGTGTGGGGGCTCCATGAGGCTCACACACTTCAGTGCCTATGGAAGAGGCCAGCACAGGGCCAGTCTGGAGAAGGAAAGGACGCCTGATGGTGAGTGAGACCTGAGAGCTGAGCGGGGTATCCCCACAGCTGGGAAGAAGCATAGACAGTAGTCTAGACTGTGAGCAGGAAGGTAGTGAAACCCGAAAGGCATTCAAGGAAAGGCTGGAAGAGTTGGCTGGAGCCCTGGCCAGGTAGTAAGCTACCATTGGTGGTTAGAGCGCCTTTCCCATACTCCAAGGGGTTCAATCCCTGGTCAGGGCACATACAAGAAGCAACCAATGAATGCATAAATAAGTTGGTACAAATCAATGTTTCTCTCTCTCTCTCTCTCTCTAAAATCAACTTTAAAAACAAAGTATTTTTAAAAATCTGGCAGGAAAGAGACTGGGATCCCAGCTGAATCCCAGCTCTGCTCATTTGTTCATTTCATTTGTTCATTCATTCCTGCCTTCCTTCACTCCTTAACCCGCATATCTCAGCTACAGCACTGGCCCTCACCCCGGCCCCCTTCCCGCGCAGTCCCGCCTCTGACGTGTCAAGCCACGCCCTGGATCCGAGCCCCCTCACCCCTCCTCCAACACACACACACTACTAGCGCCAGCCAGTGGCTGGGGTCCTATAAACCGTAGAGGTAGCCTTGTGGAGCGTGGAAGCTGCGGATCCCGGGAGTCAGAAGAGTCTCACTCGCAGTCGGACTTCGGGGACCTGAGCCGCCCGCCCGCGCACCGGTTGAAGCCAGAACCTCCGGCGCAGAGAGCACGGTCATGGATCCCAGCAGCAAGGTAAATAGCAGAGCTGGGGAACTCCGGCGGCCCGGCCGCGCTGTTCGCCCGCGCGGGCGGCACGCGTCTCTGAGTGTCTGTGTGCGCCGGCCTAGAGCGCAGGAGTCGGGGGACACAGGGGTGGCATAGGGGTGGCACGGGCTCGCGATCTGGCGGGTGCGAACGCGACACGAGCGGAGTTGGCGCCAGCTCCGAGCGTCTGGCTTCCGGGGCCCAGGCAACCAGGGCCGGTCTCTCACCGTCTCCAGCGCGCGGACTCCTCCGGGGTTCATCCATTGGTTGAGGCGGCCGAGCCCCCGGCCCGGCGGGGCCCGGCCCCAGCTGCGAGCGGAGGAGGCGGGACCCTCAGCCAGCCACGCATCGCCGCTCCCCTTTCCGGGGCGCCGAGCCACGCGCGGCCGCGTGCTTGCGTTTAATGCGGAGAGTACTTTATTAAAGCCGGGAATCCAATCCCAGGGTGCCTTCCTGGTCCTTTCCAGGTGCAGACGAAAAGAAAACGGCCTGTGTGGCCCTACTTTTCCGGTGGCGCAGGCCTCAAAGCTTTTGCCAAGTTCGGGGGTGATGTGCTCAGAGGTGGCACGTTTCCCTCTGGGCCGGGGCTTGTGACAGAGCACCACAGGGGCCGCCGCGAGCCCTAAGAGAGTGGGGATCGGGAAGGAACCTGGAGTGGAACCGGAGGAGGGGGACTAGCGACCAGAGACTTCGTACTCTGAATAGATGACGACTCTTCTCTGGGGGCAAATAACTGCCCAAGTAGGATTTTTTTTTTTCAATCTGTACAGGGGGGAAAAAATTGTCCTGCAGGGAATCTAGTCTTTCCCAGACTATGTATCGAGCCCCTCCTGTGTGCAAAACATTGTTTCCTTCCATCTTCCCCCTTGTATAGAGTATTTTCAAGTCACTTGTTGTTGGTGTTTTTTTCTTTGAAACGCGCCCGCTGATCCTCTTAAACGTTCCCATCTCCCTGGCTGAGAAGGCACAGGGATGCCCGTTTTTTTCCCCTGGAACGCTGGGGTAGGACCGAGCTCTGCCCTGCCCTTCCTATGGGCTGTGGGGTTGTGCGGGGGTGGCGGGCGGGGGCCTAACCAAGGTCTTGGCTGAGCAGAGGGGTGGCTGACATTGAGGCCGAGCTATACCCTCAGATGGAAAAGGCTCCTTCATACTCGCTGGATCCTGACTACTTGCCTGCCTCACGCCGCCCGGGGGAACACATTCCCTAACAGTCATGGGTTAGCCATTATGCTGGCATATAACAAAATAAAAAACCGAATGAGAAGTGCTGGGGGTGAGGACTTGAGACTCCCATGGCCAAATACTTGCTGCGTTATCTCAGTGCTCTGGCAGGCCATGCACCCGCTCTGGGCCTCAGTTTCTCCCTGTGTGAGACGGAGATACTGTTTTATTTCCTCAAGGGTAAGAACCACCTGTTCAGGATGTGATACGGGACCTGGGTATTTGTTGAGTGGGTAAGTGAACAATCTGCGTGGAGATAGAATATTCTTACAGCTTCCTAGGCTCTTGGCTGAAATGCTTTTCAGTATCACTGCTAGTTCGTGGGCCTGGAGCTCAGATAAGGGAAGAAACGTTCCTAAAATCTCACAGCTGGTAAGTCTCGTGAGTGGCTGAGATAGATTTGAACCCAGCCCAGTCAGGAAGGACTTCCACAGTCCCTTTTTTTTATCATAGCCTTTTCTTTCTTTCTTTTCAAAAAGATTTTACTTGTTTTTAGAGAGAGGGGAAGGGAGAGAGAAAGAGAGGGAGAGAAACATCCACGGTTGCCCCTCACCTGCTCCCAACCAGGGGATCCGGCCAGCAGCCCAGGCATGTGCCCCAACCAGAGACCCCCTGGTTCGCACCCACCCCACGGAGCCACACCCGTCAAGGCCTTTCTTGAAGCTGGGGCTGCTAGAGGAGTTTGCCCAAATTCAAGGTCTGCCCTTGTACCAGCCAGTTCTAAATGCTGTTGCTGGTGGGGGGTTTTCATGCAATAACCTCTCAGTTTTTGACCGTATGCCCCATCAATCAGTCATTTTGGAGCACCCCCTTTCAAGTGGCTTATCTCTATATTTATAAATTCATGTACCTGCACTTGTTGTTATACTAGTAGATTTTATGCCTACACAAAAGAAATTTCGAAAAACGAACAGTTGTTACAGTGAAAAGTTTATTTTTGTTTTTTGCTAATCCTTCTATAGATCATCGCACATACTGTCTGGAATAAGCCCCTCCCTGTTGGAGACTGCTGTGCTGATCAGGAAGCACAGCCTTTGTGCAGTATGTTGCTCTAGATCTGGAGAGATTGTATTACTTGCTCAAGGTCTTAAGACCAGGTGTGTCAGGCTGAAGTTCCTCCTACTGTGTTCCTCTTCATCTCCGAGGAACTGAGTGAGAATTGACTCACGTGCCTTGCGTGTGTGTTCTGTGTGCTCCTCTGTAGCTACAGAGGAGCTCACCGTGGTGAGTTTCACTGAGCAGGAAGAGGAGAGGGACAGGGGTTTGCTCACGCTCCCTCCCGGGCAGTGGGTAAAAATGACCACCGCTCCAGGACCTCTCATCTGGCCCTTCGTGAAGGGCTCCCAGCTGCTGGAGCCCCAGGGCCTCTGCCGCTTCTGCCCTCCCGACAAAGAAGGAATCAGAAATCCCTCAGGGTCCCTTGGCCCCTCAGCGGTGCAAAGAACGTAGGCTTCTGAGGTCCCGCAGATGTTTTGCATTCCTGCTTAGCTCAGTTACCTTAGCTGCCGATGATGTCATTTTCATCATTTGAGTGTCTGTAAGAATTCAGAAAAAGATATGTGCCCCCGTAGACATTCCATAAATCTTCCTTGCCTCTTCGGGCTCCCATGATGCATTGCTGTTACTTGAGCCTCAGGTGACCCAGTACTTGGGCTCTGTCCAGAAGTCTGGCATTCTGGTAGTGGGAGCTTCGGGGAGCCCCAGTGTGCGTGGGCCGCGAGCAGCGCTTGATCGAGGGAACCATTACAGCTCCAGTTCTTCTTCATCAGGGTCTTGCCAGGTTGTTGCTTTACAGCGGTAGCTCGTGGGTGAGCGAGGGATGGATCGACTGATGTGGCTGCCCTGCCTCCCTTGGGAGGGAGCCGCGAGTCACGGTTCAATGAAAAACGACTTTCCCAAGGTCAAACGACTTTCCCAAGGTCACACACTGACCACCAGTCTTTCTAGGATGACACGGGGGGAATAGAGCAGAGCCGGAGCAGGAAGGGATTTCCAATCCACGGCCCAGCCCCTCGATGAGAAAACCGAGGCCAGACGAGCAAAGACACGTGTTCAAGATAAGGCGGTCCCCAAATAGTTGCCATGTTCTCCAGTGGAGAAAAAGGTGCTTTCTTCTCCAGACCCCTGTCCTCTGTGCCCCCTTCCCCCAAAGCAGCAGGGATTCCCAGGGTTCTAGGACGTTTCCAAGCTCTTTCTGGTGCAGTAGGCATCTCAGAGTTGGATCAGGCATGACCTGGCAACTGAAACCCTTCTGTGAATAGAAACAAAACATGTCCTCACAAAACTATGACCTTGAGAAAGTGGCTTGTCTCAGAGCCTTGGTTTCTTCCTATAAAATGGAGGTTTGCTACCCTGTGGTGATGTGGTGAGATGGGCCAGGGGCCCTAAATAGCCTCCAGGGTGGTGGCTATTTTAAGTGCAGAGACCCTTTGTACGGCCAGTTTGGGCGTGCAAGCGGTGTAAACATCTCCATGATGATCCTCGTGGGGCTGAGCCATTCAGGGAGTCCACCCTATGTGCCCCAGAGCTGGGTCAGCCCCAAATCCCCCGTAATCAGCTTGTAACTTCAGGGAGCTCAGCTCTGCCCAGTGCCTCCCGGTCACAGGGTGTCGGGGCCTAGAGCTCTGCTCTGGCTCGGAGGGTACAGGCATCCAGTTCCTCCCTCCCCCAGGCTGGCAGAGCTGGGGACGCCTGGAACAAAGGGGAGAGTGTATGAGGCATTGGCTTAGGACCCGCAACCTTCTCCCTCCTCCTTGTCACTCCTGGGCAAAGAGGTGATAAAGTCACTCCATTTGGTAACCAGCATCCCCGGGATAGTAGAAGGCTCCTTGGTTGGACTTATGGGCTCTGAGAGGCTGTGTCCAGGCCTGTAGGCCCAGGCCTGGCCACCAAAACAAACCTCCATTGTTACCTCCCTCCGTGGGAGGGGTGGAGTGGAGCCTGCGGCTCTGCCATCCAGCCACCCGGGCCAGGGAAGCTGCAGCTAATGCAAGAATGCCGGGGGTTTTACAGTAACTGAGCAGGGCTCCCAGGCCTTGAACTTGGGCAGAATGAGGACAGTAGCCGTCTTCTCCAGGACCACCACCTTTCTGGCTTTTGCCTACCGAGGGTCTTGGCACCCTGGAAGTAAGGGGAAGGAGAGCTTTTGCCAGATCCCAACTTAAGGAGCCTTTGGCTACTGAGGTCTCTGCTAGACAGGATGACCCCCCACACCATCTAGCCCAGAGCTGTGTCCCCCACCTTGGCATTTGGGAGTGAGGAGAAAGGGCACCATCAGAAACAACCCTTCCATTCCGCCTCAGGCCAGCCGCACCTCCTATGGGAACTTATTTCCTCAGCTGTGGTAGGAATAATGGTACAAAACTCTCAGATCAGGTTGTGGGGGGGGGGTTGTTTGTTTGTTTGTTTGTTTAATTATAGAAGTGATGGAGCCAGCCTGGTGGAGAAGTATGCAAAGTAAAAGAGTAGCTGTCTTCTCCCAGGTGCAGGGGTTCGGTGTTTACCCTGCCAGACCTTGCTTTGCACACGCGCACCTATGTGCCTATGAGTGGGATTTCTGTGCAATCGGGTCACACTTCCTACTGAGTTCCCTGCAGCCCTGCGTGGTCCATCCTGTTCACTCACGTCCCCTTGGAGGTGAATACTTGCAGCGTTACTCTCTGCGAGTACAAGTACCTACCATACAAGTTCATTATCCCCCTGCCCGCCACTCAAAATGTACGTTGTGCACATGGTTTTGTACCTTGCTTTTTTCTCTGAACAGTGTACCCTGAGGCTCTTTTCAGATCGGGTGCACGCAGATGTGTTGCATTCTTTCCAGCTGCCTGGTATTCCATTGCAGGCGTGATGACAAACTAGCACCCCCATCCCTGTCTTCATACCACCCGCCACCAGATGCATTTTAGGTATTTATTTTCTGTGCCCGCCCTCAACTAAAATATCAGGTTCAACAGGAATGCAGGAATTTAGTTTCTGTTGCTGAGTCCCCATCGACTAGAATTAGAGCATTCCAGCATTATCTTTCTTTGGTAATCGAATTTATTTTTCTTAGAAAACCTCTCTTATGGAGAACTGGAGGTGTTAGAGGAAGGGGCTTTTTCCAGGGGGAAGCTGGGACTTACCAGGACACTCGTTTGCCGAGAGTGTCTGGGACCTTTGCGTACATTCCCGTGGTTTTATAAATTCACTTCTCCGGGGTTGAATTGGTGCCCGTCTCACCACCGAGAGGGCACCTCCTCCGGGCCTCCTCTCCTCCAGCTGCCCAGGTCCTGACCCAGGGCCCACACACACGGCGCCGAGAGCAGCCGCCTGCGCTGAACATCCCGTCTTAGAAGGAACACCTTTTTGTTTACTTTGAATGATTGGGTTTTGCCTGGAAGGCTCTGAAACTCCTGCGCTGTCTGTGTGCTGGGTTTGCACAGAGTAGTTCAGGGGACCTGGAGCTTAAAGCAGAGACTGGTAAACGTTTCCTGTAAAGAGCCAAATAGTGAACATCGTCAGCTTCGTGAGCCCTGCTGTCCCCGTCGGCCACAGGCCCTGGGCTCCGTCACCACAGCACGAGAGCAGCCGTAAACAACGTATGAACCGAGGGCCGTGGCTGTGTTCAACCAGACTATACTAGTGCTCACTGAAATTTGAAGGTTACATAATTTGTAAAGGATTTTATTTATTTTCAGAGCAAGGGGGAAGGAAGGAGAAAGTGAGGAAGAAAGACATCAAGTCGGCTGCCTTTCCCACGCCCTGAACCGGGGACCCGGCTTGCAACCTGTCAGGCATGTGCCCTGACAGGGAATCGAACCAGCGATCTTTCAGTTCACAGGCCCACGGGCTGGGACTCAATCTGCTGAGGGACACCAGCCAGAGCTGAATTTAATATACAGTTTTTAAAAGATTTCATTTATTTATTTTTAGAGAAAGGGGATGAGAGGGAGAAAGAAAGAGAAATATCAATGTGTGGTTTCCTCTCATGCGCTCCCCACCCAGCCTGCAACCCAGGCATGTGCCCTGACTGGGAATCAAACTGGCAACCCTTTGGTTAGCAGGCTGGTGCGTGATCCACTGAGCCACACCAGCTAGGGCTGAATTTAATATTTTTATTTAATACAAAATATTAGTCTTTGCTTTTCAGCTAGTTAAAAAAACTGTAAAACCCATTCTTAACGGGCAGGCTGGATTTGGTCCACGGGCCATAGTGTGCCCACCGCGGCTTAGAGCAAAATCCACCCAAGTGGCCAGAAGCTTGGGCCTGGGCTGACCTGGCACAGACTGGGCAAGGTCCTGAGTTGCTGGAAGGGAACTTGATGTACACAGAAAGCACCAGGTAGAAACCTTGTTTCTTTCAGGGACCAGTACCCGGAAGCCAAGGAGGGAGGACATGAACAGAAAGGGCACAGAGTTTGGCATCCTAAACCCCAAACTTGAAATTTCACAGAAGCCGAGGGACTTGCCGGCTGGTACCCACTTTTCTTCTCTGAGCCTCCCATTTTTTAATCTGTGAAAGTGGGAGCAGTCTCTTCTGGGAGTGTGTTCCTAATAGTAATACTTAAATCGGGATACGTAAGAAGCACCTGGCATGGTGCCTAGCCCCTTGCAGGTGCTGCAGGTGCTGCTGGTGCTGCTAAATTCGGCAGCTCCCTCCTCTCTGCTTTAAAGATTGATGAGGCCCCTCCTCCTAAACACACAGGCGTGCGTGCACACATGCGCACACGCACACACACACACAGATTGAGGAGTCCCTTCTGCCTCCAGGGCCACCGGGGAGTGCAGGGAGGCTCAGCCAGGCAAAAGTCCTGACATCACTGGAAGGAGTGAAGGAAATGCTTTCAAGGGGAGCAAATGGCCGAGGTCCTCTGAGGGTCAGGCGCCAGAAGGAGAACCCATTCCTCTTTCTTTTTGAAAGATAAGGTCAGAGAGCGGAACAGAGAGGGTAAAACACGCCAGTATAGGAATCCAAAGGGCTTCAGTCCCAGCACTGGCTTTTGTTTGCGGAGGTGCCGGGGGCCCCCACCTCTGGCCTTCCAGCTCCCATCTATCACAGCAGGGTGTTAAAGCAATTCTGCAATTTCTTGGGCTTCTTTTTCAGTGCCCAGAATTCTGTTCCGCATGAAATCTTAGAAATGTACACAAAATAAATAAAAAGGGAGCTATCAGGGATCTGATAAGCCCCTGCCCTACCCCCTCCCCTCTCTCGTTAGAACCGGGGGCCAAGCAGTTACAAAGGCCCTGTCTCATGCTCAGGTGCACTGGGGAAGCCATGTGGGCAGCAGGGATGGGAGCCACTTCTGGACCCAACTCCCACAGGGAATGTCCTGCCTCCGAATGGCAGTAGCCACATGCCCTCCCTCTGCCCATTTTGACCAAGGGCCTGCTAAAGGCCGAGGCCAGGGCTGAAGGCTGTGCGGAGCAAGGGCATGTGGCAAGTCGAAAGGCTCCGGTGCTGGCAGTGCTGCGTGGCCAGGGCCACCATCACCCCGGTGTGTGGGAGGAGAGGTCCCGGAAGCTGGCACCTCGTCACTGGCCTCCTGGAGAAGGGAGAGCTCTCAGTGAGGCTCTGCACCCCCGGCATTAGGTGGTGATGGGGGGTGGGGGGCATGAGGTCGTTTTCTGTGTTGGGCCCTGAGCCTGGGCATTTGTGGAACCGAGGGGCCTGTGGCCCTCTGGGAGAGTCAGGGTTTCAACTATTTGGGGCTCTTTCCTCTCCAGCCCTGTGGGTAGGGGTGGGGGGTTACTGCTTCCCTGCCTCCGCCTCTCAGAGCTGAGGCTCCAGTACTCACCAGAGGACTGATAAACGGCCAAGTTAAAGACTGTTAGGATGACTGCCATTCTGGCAGAACAGGTACACGCGGAGCCAGTTTTGCCGAAAAGCAGAAGTCGGAAGTGGTGGGTCTCCTTTTACAAAGGTTGTGTGTTGCGTCCTGCCCTGGCCACTCTAGACCCCATGCTGAAGGAGTCCCCGTCTGGTGGGTGAGCCATCCGTGACTAGGGCCCTCACCAGGGGGTCCCTCACCGAGCATGGGTCCCTGAGCATGTTAGGTCCTGAGGCAGCAGCCTGCCTGGGTGATGGTGGCTATAACTCGGGATGTGGGTAGGCAGGTTTTCCAAAGCAGTTTGACCATGACCTGCCAAATGGCAAAGTCCAGCATCCCGCAGAAGGGGTTGTTCTTGGTCCTAGCAGCCCCTACTGCCAGAGGCTGCACTGCTCCTCGGGGTCCCAAGGGTGATGTCAGAGGCCCAGAGGGACCCCCCAGAACATCATAGTGAGTGAAAACGGGACCCGTAGTAATAAACGGCATCACTTCCTCCTCAGAGCCCCTGCTCCTGCTGCCGGGGCACAGTTTTCCCAGAGCACAGATCATCTGTGTTTTTGGTCACTTACATTTTCGTTTAAAGTGCTTCATTCTGGGTAATACGAAACCACAGGGCTTGTAAACAATTTTGTTTTATAACAGGTAATATATTCGCGTGATTCAAAACTCAAACACGTGCAAAGGGTGTGCAGGGAAGCCTCCCTTCGGCCCCGCCCCTGCCACCCGGCTCCCTCGAAGTACCTTTCTCCTGTGGTCTTTCAGAAGCGTCGGTATCTGTGCAGTGGCACCTTGGCGCTTGCCATGAATTTGTTCAGAAGCGTGGCCAGCAAGTGACAATCGTACCAGCATTTTCTCTTCCTGGGGCAGCATCATGACTCGTACAGGTTCTAGCAAATGTGACAAGTGATGAGCAAGCACCGAGCGCTGAAACACTTTTTTTCTCATCAAAGTGCGACGAGTGTGTGCGACGAGTGTGTGCGACGAGTTCCGAGGCCGAGATGGGAGGCGCCGTCGAGTTCCCACCCCGCCGCCATCCCCTAGCCTTTTGTACTTATTTTTCACACAGACGGCAGCGCACAACACCCACTGCTCCGAGGCTCCCTTTTTTTACTTAATACATTTTGGTGCATGCGTGTCCGAAGTCAATACGTAAAGAACTTTCTTCTTCTATTGCGTTGAATGGTTACGCCATAGTTTATTAAATCATAAGTTTGCATTGCTCGTTCTACATCTGTTCTGTTGTGTACTGGAAAAACATCTCTTCCCCACCGTTTTTGTCACCCTCCGGACAGCCACTGGGCAGCCCCAGGCGGACGCCTGTGACTCACGGGGGAGAATGCTGTCTCGCGGCGGGTAGCCCCACCCCCTGCCGGTGCTCCGTGCCTCTCCACATCCTCTTACTAATCTCGGAGGGGAGCCCAGGAATTGGGCTTGGCCAGGGGTCTGTCAAGTGCTCACCACCCACCCGGAACTGACAGCTGCAGGCCCCCTAGGGAGCTGCGAGAAGGGGGACCCTGGGGCACCGGGCCTACTGTGCAGGTGGGCTGTGGGGAGGGGGTCGGGCCTGGCTGGGAAGGACAGGATTTGAAGGGAGTGCAGCCCACTGTGAAGAAAGCCCCAGCCTCTAGAATGACCAGGTGTGGCCAGGAAAGGGCCCGGCGCTCACCTGGCGAAGAGCAGCCTCTGAGCTTGTGCACTCGAGCTGGCCGAAGCCTGCTTCCTCTTTCTCAGCCTGTGTTGTGAAAACCTTGGCTTTCTCAATCGTTGGTCTGACGGCTTCTAGAGAATGAAACGACTGTACTAGGAACGTGTCTGGTAAACAACTAAGCCCAGGGCCGTCCGTGAGGATCTGGGAGTCAGGGCTGCTTCTGGGGTCCGGGGGGGGGGGGGCGGGAAGCTGAGGCCCATAGCAGGTGTGGCTCGGGGTGTGAGCTTTGCAGCCGGGTGCGGTGCCCACGGTTGTCCTTTGGTGTCTCCGTCCTCTCACGGCCGGTCAAGGGCTTGCCTAGCATCACATTTCTTGGCTTCTTAATTTTAAGAATGAAGCGAGGCACCTCGTCACCCAGGGCCCCCCACCTGCCTGCTGCTGTCGGGCCCTCAGCTTCCAGGGGACAGAAATCCACCATCCTTTTCCCTTCCTGGCCCTTTGCCCATTGAGCACACCTTGGCCCCACACTCTTACTTGCCACATATCACTTTTCCAAAGCACATTCCTGGCGGGCATGTCATCTGTGTCCAAGCAACCCTGCGCACAGGGGGCAGGCACCAGGTGGGGAGTCCGGGGACCCCAAGCTCCAGCCTGGCCCTCTGCAGACCCCTGAGTGAGCTGGACCTCTTTCTGCCTCATCTCTGCCTCATGGGGCTCAGTTTCCGGCCCTGTGAGTAGAGCTGAGCGAAGGGGAGGGCAGGACCACATGTCCAAGGCCGATCAGCATGAAACAGTTACCACTTTGCAGACCAGCGAGCAGAGCGCCTGGGCCTAGTGGGGAAGACTCACTTGGCCTGCGGGCAGGTGGGCAGGAATCAGAAGCCAGAAACTTTGGGTCCAAATCCAGGGCATTCCTCCATCTATGCCGCTTCTCCCGTGTAATTTGCGTCCCGCCCCACCCTGCATAGGGGCACTGGTTCCTGGGCCTCCTGATCAGAGTGTGGTGCCACATGGACTCCAGGCCTGGCCCCGCCAGGGGAGTGAGACCCCAGAAAATGCCAAGGCCTGTTCGTCTCTAGCCAAGACCTAGCTGCAGAGAGAGAGAAAGAAAAGACCCCAGGAATGAGTCTGGCCAGCCAAGTGTCTAGAAGTTAGCAGGGCTGATTGGGGCACCCGAAGTCAAAAAGTGGTCAGGTTTCCTGGGAGAAAGGCCGCTATAGTGCCGGGAGTCAGGCAAGGTAACCTGAACGGGGAACCTGCCAGCCCAGGCCCTGCTCTGTAGTAACCTCAGCCCAGGTCTGCCTGTAACAGTGTGTTTTTTTTCTCTTTGCAGAAGGTAACGGGCCGCCTCATGCTGGCCGTGGGAGGGGCAGTGCTTGGCTCCCTGCAGTTTGGCTACAACACTGGAGTTATCAATGCCCCTCAGAAGGTGAGTGCTACCCTTTCCTTGACCTATCAACACTCGCCCCTCCTCCTAGGTGTCAGTCATTTACTTGTATCAGCTCATCATCTGCTTCAGTAGCAATTTTCTGGCCCTGAACAGATCAGAGATTCTTGTGATTGGCCTTAACATTTCGGGGCTGCAGCCCCGGCTAGGCAGCTCAGTTGGTTGGACCATCGTTTTATGCACCAAAAGGCTGTAGGTTCGATCCCTGGTCGGGGCGCCTATGGGAGGCAGCCAATTGATGTTTCTCACATCAATGTTTCTGTCTTTTTCTACCTCTTTCTCTCTCTCTCTTTCTACATATCCTCGGATGAGAAATGTTTTTTTTTAAAAAGCTTTGAGCTACAGCATTGTACAAGTTCAGGGCCCATAGAAACATGGGATCTTAATAGGTCACCTTGAGCAACCTCCCACACAACACAGACATCTGTAACAGTCAAAACGGTCGCTGGTGTAATTAATGATGCTGCATTTACGCGGCACCCCAGGGCTACAGAGGGCTCTCGTGGTGTTTCTCTCCCTTGCTGCTCACCTGCAGCCCCTGCGGTGGGCAGGCAGTGTCCACCATGCCCGTCCTGCAGGCGGAGGGAACAGAGAGAAGAAACCTGCTTGGGATCGCCCAGCTAATCAGGGATGGAGCTGGTATCCAGCACCAGTCTGCCTTGCAGCCCTCCCAGCCAGGGGTTCCCTGAGCCTGTGCTCACCCCCATCCACTCACAGCACGTTCCCTACAAGGCATCTTGGCCTAGGTTAAAACTGTCTCCTCTCCCTGGAGGCCCTGTGCCAACCACAACAAAAATGGCCTCTTGCCCTAGGGAACCAGGGTAAAGGTCTGTGCTTGTTACTTCTCCCCACGTCGCATCCCAGATCTGTCCTCACTTGTTCACTTGAATGTCAAGACTAGGAGGGGCCCTGCTGATCCCCTGCAGCCCGGCCCACTGGCTTTAGGGAAGAGAGGGGAGGAAGGGAGGCAGGGAAGGAAATGGTACTGAGTCCCTCCTCTATCCACACCAAGCCTTTTGCATATGTTTCTGAGGTTGGGTGGTGATTTCCATTTTATGGACCTGGAACCTGAGGCCCTGAGCAGACGAGGGGGGTGAAATGATCCGTGGGCTCAAGGTCACATGGCTAGTGAACAGGGGAGTCAGAAGCCAAGCTCCTGTTGACGCAACCTCTTCCTGACCAACCTCATACTGGTTTAAAATGCTGTGCCTTCTCAGGGATGATGAAACCCGTGCACAGCCCTCCCGTCGAGACCACACTCCTCGTCCAGAGTAGAAGCTCCCAGAGAATGGGAGGCTCCGAGGCCTGCTGGGGGGAGCTGGGCAGTGCTGGGAGTCAGAACTGGGCCTGCTCCAAACAGGCGGAGGGTGACTGTCGGAGCTTCGCCCAGTGCTCAGGGGCAGGTCACCAGGAAGGCCCGGCCTGCTGAGTCATGCTCAGCTGTAAGGGACGTGGCGGGACTTTTCCAGGCTTGTCTGAAATGGCGACTGTGGCCCCATGCTTGGAACAGCCCCAAGCCCTGCTTTGCTAAATGCTCTTGCCAAGGTGTGTGCCTCAGAGCTGGCTGCGCTTGGGAGTCCGGCAGACAGAAAGTCCGCACCATTGCAGAGGGAGGCCGAGGGCACTTTAGGGTCCCCCGGGCCCCTCCCAGATTCTGATCTAGGTGGTCTGGGCTTCTCTTTGGGCATCAATTTTTTTTTAAAGATTTTATTTATTTTTAGAGAGAGGGCAAGGGAGGGAGAAATAAAGGGAGGTAAACATCCATGTGTGAGGGGATACATCAATTGGTTACCTCTTGCACGCTCCCTACTGGAGACCTGGCTGACAACCCAGGCATGTGCTCTGACTGGGAATCGAACCTGCAACCTTTCAGTGTGTAGGCCGGCACTCAGTCCACCAAGCCACACCAGCCAGGGCAGGCATTGAATTTTTAAAGCTCTCCGACTGATTCTAACATGCAGCCCAATTTGAGAACTGCTGGATTAAGAGATGTCCTGACTGTGATCACATAGTGAGTTACTGACAGAACTCTGACTCTTACGATCAGGATACAAAGGTGTTTCCAGAAACAGAACAGGTTGGGATGAGCAGGAGGCCGGGGTTGGGGGGTGGATAAAGTGCCCAGAGGAGAGAGGGTCTGGTGTGTGACTTGGGTGAATGGGAGGAGAGAGAAAGTTGGGAGGGCCCTGGGTAAGCCAGAGCCAGACAGCAAGGGCCTTGCAGGTCAGTTTCATCTATTAAATATCCAGTCACTGGCAGGGCACGGGCCAGTCAGAATGGACATGCGGGCACCGCCGTCTAAAGGTGAGCTAGGGAGTCTGGGCTCCAGAATGAGGACAGTGGGGACCCATTGAAGAGAACAGATAATGATCAGATTTGCCGGGAGTGGGTTGGGTCCCCGAGCAGTGGGACTAGAGACAGGGAAACTGGTGACAAAGCTGCTGCTCCTGCCAAAGGGGTAGAAACGCAAACACTGAACAGGAAGGATGAGCAGGATTTGGTCACCAGACCAGTGTGAGGACAAGAGAGTAGGTTTAAAAATTGTGTCCGGGTCCTGGCCTGGAGGAGGAGCGGGTGTAGGAGGCGCTGAGAGGCCCGCTGAGAGGCCCGCTGAGCGGCAGGAGCTGAGGTGCGGTGTGATGCCGCCGGACATGTGCAGGAAGCACTGGGACTGTTTCTTAGGTGCGTGGTCAGCTGCAGAAAAGCTTTGAACTGGCCACTGGTATCCCAGTAGCAGGACAGGAAAATGTTCTAGAGAGACTGGAATAAGGAGAGAAGGGTCAAGCCTCATTGATAGAGAGGAGGGTCCTCGGCAGGAGGAGAGCTGGCACCTCCCAGCCAGGAGATGAGAACCTCACTGGACAGAGGAAGAATAGAAGCACCAGACGGCAAGGGTGTTTGGTTTGTTCGCACAGTGCCGTACCTCATAAGAGGCACTGGGGAAGCAGTGAGTGGAGAAATGGAGGAGGAATGCCGTCCGGGGCCCCGGACAAATCAGCTCCATGTTTCTGAATGTGAAAGGCCCGGTGGAGACCCCGATGTGGCGAAGGCCGACTGGGGGGAGCCGTGCGAGTAGAAACCTCGCTGCAGCGGGTTGAGGAGGGGAAGCAGGAAGGAGTCCAGACGGCTCAGCCTGGAGAGTTGGTGGGGGTGGGGGGTGGGGAGCAAAGAGGGCTGGCTGCCAGGCTAAGACTTTTTTAATGTAAAGACTTCATTTTTAAACATGTCGGGAACCAGCAGAGGAGGAGAGGGTGAGGACGAGTGTGGAGGGTTCCTCCAGGAGGAAGATGGTGGAGCAGAGGCAAAGGGTTACATCGGGCTGGAGGGACTCAGCTCCTCGGAAGCTGAGGATGTGGACAAGCCCAGAATGACGTTGTCCCGTTCTTGGGCCCTCCCATCTAATCAGAAATAGGTGGAGGGTGACAGCTTCTGTGGAAGACAGGCTGGGCAGCTGGCCAGGGCATCTAGAAAGCCAGGTGGGCCGGCTGCACACGGGCCCAGCTGAGCCTGTGAACAGTGCATTTGTGGGCACCTGTCCAAACGTCACTTTGGAAACCAGTGTCTGGGGACCGAAGCCAGAGACCCGAGTGACTGGAGTTGATAACACACACCGTGAAGTCTAGTGGCGTTTCCTGGGGCATGCACTCAGGCACTCCATCTGTTTACTCTTGTACTTTACGAACATTTCTCACTACCCCGACCGTCATCCATCGAACCAGGAGCAGATTAGAAGGGACACATTTAACGTGTGAAGGGGGAGAGAGGACAACCTGAGACTGAGAAGTCAAAGTGCGGCTCAGAGCTGCCTGGGCACAGGGGTTCCGTGCTTCCGACCTCATTCGGCACATTCACTCAGCGAGTTCATTCAACGAGGGCTGTGCCAGGCGGTGTCCGAAGCACTGGGAGGGACATCCTGGTCCTCTGGCAGCCACCTAACGCAGGGTCTCTGCTGGGCCCGGTTCCTGCGCTCTAAGGACTCAGCCACCCAGAGGGGTGGGAAGACTCTTCTGGAAAAGCCAGAGGAGTCTTTAATTAATGGAGCACTTCAAGGTGCTATGGGAGCAAAGAGGAAGGAATGGCTGCTGCGGGGTGGGGGGGTGGGAGAGACAGGAAGGCTTTCTGCTGGGACTTGGCAGCCGCTCTAGACCTTAAAGGGTGAGTCAGCCCCATGAGGAAGGACAGCAGGTGTCCTGGGCAACGGGAACAGCTTGTGCAGAGATGCGGTTGCATGAAGTGAGCCACTAACGCGGGATTGCCAGCCGCCCTCACAGATCCTGCCGCTGCCCCGGTCTGTTTGGAAGTCCTAGGGAACCGCGCTGGCCTGCTTTCCAGAAGACACCGGGCTCCACCAGCAGGAGGGGTGCCAGTTCTGGTCTTAATTACCAGCAGCTTGGTCTCCTCCATAAAACAGGCCCCACAGGGCTTCCTCCTGGAAGTGGTTAATTAATCATAATATCATCTTAAATGCTTACAAAAGCAACTCCCCATAAATTATCTCCTCACAGAAGCTTCACAAGGTCGGTGGGGCTGAGATTACGAAGGAGGAAACCGAGGCTAGGTGAGTTCACCTGGACAGGGGAGAGAGGCTCAGCCTGAGGTGGTCTCTAGGCCTCACGCCTCCTGGCCCACCCGCCCGCTGCACCACATTGTGAGTGATGGCAACATCCACGGGACTCCTCCCAGCCAGGCCTCCGGTCTCCCTGGAGGAGAGGGGGAGGAGGTGGTGGTGAGCCCAGCCACAGAAAGCAAGTAAATGAACAAGGGCATCACCCTGGGTGGAGAGAACTACCTCTCCCCTTTGTGTAAGGCTGAGTTGCCAACAGAAATAACTAAAGACTGTTTAGAAATCATGAGTTCCTGGCCAAGGGACAGCATCAGGCGTATCTGAGAGTGACGGATCCTCAGAAAACACAGTGGAGGCCGGCCCTCTTTGTTTGACAAAGGAGGAACCTGAGCTGGCGAGCTGGCGAGGTCCGCCTCCGCCTCACCCCGGATGACCAGCTGATGAGTGAAAGTACTGGGGGCAGCACCCACTTCCAGCCACAGCCCTCTGCCTCCTCAAGCTGAGCGCTCTGGGCCGCTTCTCCGTATCTCTTCCTAGAGCCGATGAGTTCTGGCTCCCCTGACCCCTTCCCCCATCTCCACTAAGACAGACCCTGCAGCTTGCTGTGTGTCAGGCATTGTTCTCAGTGCTTTAGAAATCCTAATTCAATTATTCCTTATAATAATCCCATTAGGTAGCACTATAATCCCTGGTTTATGAGGAACGGGGACACAGAGATGTTAAGCAATTAAAACAAGGACACACAGCTAGTAAATGGCAGACCTAGGATTTGAATCCAGGGAGCCCAGCCCCGGTCTGGTCCATGCCCTGGTCCAGCCCTGGTCCATGACCACCGTAGAAGCACTGGCAGTTGCACTGTAGGTAGGCGAGCACCAAAGCACCCTTTCACACACCTGCAAGGGCCACCTGGGCGGGGCCCTCCTGCTCCGACTTCCAGGCCGAGTCAAGCTCGGTCATGTGCAGACATCTCAACAGTTACACAACCTCTTCGCACCAGTCCTGCCGTCACAGTCATCATTCCTTATGCCCCTCAGATTCACAGCTTGGTTATTAGTGACAACTCTTTCTACCCCCAGCCTGTGCTGGGTCTCAGGGACACACGAGTCAGACTGTCCCTGTGTTGAAATTTAGTCTAGCGGGAGTGCATAGTACCTTACAGCAACTTTCTCAGGGCAGTGATGGAAATGTGGGCAGGCCAGTGGGAGCAGGGAAGGGGGGAGGGGGGAGGTGTCTGGCCCCTAGAGCAGGGTTTTCTCAACACTAGGCTTCCGGGGCCAGATAATGCTCTGGGGTTTGGAGTCTGGGTCTGTCCCGTGTCCTGCATCGTAGGGCATCTAGCAGCATCCCTGACCTGTGCCCGCCAGATGCCAGTAAACACTCCGCCAGTGTGACAACCAAAAATGGCTCCGGCCCTGGCTGGTGTAGCTCAGTGGATTGAGCACGGGCCTGTGAAGCAGACGATCACTGTTCAATTCCCAGTCAGGGCACATGCCTGGGTTGCAGGCTAGTGCCCAACAGGGGATGCATGAGAGGCAACCATACATTGATATTTCTCTTCCTCTGCCCTTCCTTTCCCCTCTAAAAGATATAAAATCTTTTAAAAAATGGCTCCGGACATAGCCAGATGCACTCTGGGGGCCGCATTGCCCCTGGGTGAAAACCACTGCAATAGAGAAGGAGGAGTGTTCGTGCATTTTTCTGAAAGATTATTGGCAGCTCACCAGGGAAGAGGCAGGCGAGCCACACAAAGCAAAATGCAGAGGGGTGAGGTGTCCAGGTGGTATGGGGGAGTCGTCTGAGTGGGGCAGACACTTCATCCCCAGGGTGGTGGGGAGCTGAGAAAGGCGAGGAAATAAAGATCCTTCTGTCTGCAGAAGAGACCCTGGAGGCCTGGCCCCAGTGAGGAGGCCACAACCAAGGCCTGGCCTGGGTTTGGAGAGAAGCTAAGTCTGTGGGCTCTTCCTGAGAAGCAGCCTGGGTGGTCCGATCCTCTGCTGTGGGGTTGGAGCCCAGGAGACTCGGGGGGCAGGGTTTTCGGTCCAGCCCCACCTGTAGTACCTCGCTCTGAACTATCAGCTGACCCTGGGGTGTGGCTAAGAGTTGCTGTGGAGATAGGAGCTCTGGGCTGAGGGTGCAGGCAGCCTCAGCTGGGGAGTGGTAGTGGGGAGAAGGTGGGGTAACAGGAAATAGGGGTCAAGTTCAGGCTGAGGGACTAAATTGGACAAGATGGCCCTCTCCTTCTCCTAACTGGAGCTCAAAGCTTGGCTAGCTGTTTAACCCCTTTGTCCCCACAGTAACCTCTGTGAGAGCGAAGAGAGGGTTGAAAGGGAGCTCTGATTCCATCTCAAGATGCTGTAGAAGACCCAGGTCTCCTGGGCTAGAAGAATGTCTGGAGGGAAAGATGGTGAGACGAGCCAGAGGTTCCAGAACACACACCCCTTTTTTGGTCATAGTCTAGGATTCCAGATCAAAGCAGCCAGATCTAGCTGGTGGCCCGTTTTTGTCTGGCCCATGAGCTAAGAGTGTTTTTCATTTACCTTTTTAAGGAGTTGGGGGAAGTAAAAAGGAGAAAAGTAAGCAACAGAGGCCATATGTGGTCTGCAGACCCTAATGTTTTTTATCTAGCCTTTTACATAAAATGTTTATCAATCCCTGCTCTAAAATGTGACTTGTATGCTCGTGGCTGCCAGGGAACTCACTACCTGTAAGGTATGTAATCATGTCCTCTGAACTCCAAGAAGCTGTTCTTTTCTCCAGCTGAAGTGGGTGCCCTGGGGCTCTGTACACCAAGTAGAATGTGACAGAGCTTTCCTTCAGCATAAATTCCTCAGGGTAAGGCTTTTTCTTCCTACAATGTGCAAACAGCAAAACCCTGCCCCTAATGTTCCTCTGAAAGTGGCAGGTTCTCAGAACAGCGGTGAGGCAAGTAACAGCTTATTCTGGTTACTGGGTGGCGTGCTCTGCCTCCTGCCAGGGCCCCACTACACATGATGTCCCGACACAGAGGAAGTGACAGCTTCTTCTGTAGACAGGCAGGCAGACCTGTGGTCCTTCCCCCACAGTTCCCTGGGCAGCAGGAGTGGTGGAGAGGAGGTGATTCCCAAGAAGTCAGACTTGACGCAAGCCTCCCTCTCTGACCCCACGCTCACCCCCAAGAGAACTGCTGGGATGAGAAATAGCTTTTTACTGGAAACCAAGGGATCTCAACTGCCCAGAACTGACCTGCTTCTCTATGCTGTCCCCTCTGGTGTCACCAAGGGGACCACTGCCATCTAGCTGAATGAAAGGACAACTGGACAGAGACCCCTAATGGCCGCCAACTCCTGACAGTCCCCTCTTAGACTGACGGATACTCCCTTTCTCCCCAGAGCACACACTCATACAGACCCTCGGCAGGGTGGGGAGGTTGGGGCAGGGTGGGGAGGTTTGGGACCAGAAGGCACCAGTGAGCCTGTGCCCCATGGGGGAGAAAGCTGCAAAAAGAGGAGTCTGGTTTCAGGAGACGAGAGGAGTCGAGGGCGGAGTCCTGGAGAGACCCAGGGCAGGCGCTGCTGGATTAGAGCAGGACAAATTAGGAGGCAGCATTGCCAGGACCTGGGGACTGTTGGGGTGGAAGGCATGGCGGGATCAAGGGTATCTGCCAGGCTTGTGACGAGCACATGGGAAGGGAGCATGTGACGAAGGGAACGTTTGGCAGGGGCTCTGCCGGGCCCCTCCTCAAATGGCAGCCGGGCCAAGGAGGTTGCCAGGAACCTTGCTGTGGAGATTGGGTATGTGGGGTCCTTTTAGGGGAGCAGCAAGTAGGTTTTTCCCTTAGGAGCACCCAGCCACTGCTGGAATGGATGTGGAGGCCAGTAAGTGGGTGGAAGCAGTGACCCCATGTCGGGTTCTTCTGATTCTCCAGGGGTCCTCCTGCCTTTCCTGGGCTGGGGCCAGCTCTGAGCCCCCCATGGGGCATGGACCCCCCCAGGGGCAAGAGGACACAGAGCTCCCACACCAGCAGCAGGAGTGGAAAGCCGGGCATAGCCTCCTCCCAGAAATTGCAAATGTCAGATCAAGAGGCAGGAATCCACTGCACAGCATCCATGTGGCCAGGAAGTGCTGCTGGGGGGTAGAGAGGAGGAGCCTGGGGCCAAGGTGGGGGGGCCTGGCTGCTCACCCCTCCCAACCCCATGAGGTTGTCTGAACAGCAGAGGAGCTCAGGAGCCACAGAGGAATCAGCCCTGCGCTGAGTCCCTCTGGCTTGCCACATAAGCAGGAGACTTAGGGGGGGGGGGGGGGGCTCCGGTAACATGTCACTTGCACACCTGGTCCTCAGCACCACTAGCCAGCCCCAAGAAGAAGTTTAAAGATCTGAACTGCCAACATAGAAACCTTAGCCTACATCCTTCAGCTCATCTTAGGTTGTAAGCCCTTACTCAGCACTCGCCTATTGCCTTGTTCTTTGCACACAATTCAGACAAGTTCCATTAGCTGACTTCTTGGCAAAAATTTAAGCAATAATGTGGAGAGTTCTGTGGACAAGCATCTGAGTCACAGGAAGGCTCTGAGAACAGGAGAATGCAAAACTTAATTCAAAGCCCTCTGGGGCCACCTCCTCTTCGTGCCCCCTGTACAGGGCCCCAAGGACATTGATGCCCTGCTTATGGGTCTCATTGCTAAGGGCAGCACAGTGAGAGTGACAAGAGGGAGAAAGATTTCCACCCAGGGGACAGGTCAGGAAAGTTTGGGGCCTCAGAGGGGTGAGCATCATTTGTCTGGACAGTGTCCTTATCCAGGACAGCTCGTTCTCGTCAGCCTGGTGAAGGGAGCATCACGCTTCCCATCCAGTCCTCTGGAGCTGGTTTTGTCTCTTGAAGAACACAAGCACTTAGTGCTTGGTTGGTTGGTTGGTTGGTTGGTTGGTTGGTTGGTTGGTTGGAATCTGCCTTCCAGAAGGAGAGCCCAAGGCCCTTTTCTCACCGACTCCTTCCTTCACTCACGAGGCATCCCGGACACCAGCTCTGGGACAGGCCCGGGTGTGAATCCACTGAGGTCCCCGTCCTCTGGGAGGACAGACTCCTGGGTCCTTCTGAACTGGATCTCAAAAGGTTTTAGTGTGGGAAGGCAGGGCGGGCGCCCCAGGCAGAGTTACCTTGGAGGATGGAGAAGAGGGTGCGGGGAGAAGAACTGGTAGATGGAAGGCTGCACTGATGTCTGGCAAGAACCTTGACTTTGAGTTATGGAATGCAGGCTTGGGTAGACTTTGTCAGTGGTCTGACCTTCCCTCGGGTCAGTACTGGAACGTGGCAGGGGTCCCTGGACTCGGCAACGGTGCCAATGTCAGCACTGTGAGGTTGTGTCACCAGTTCCCTGAAACACTATGAAGTAAATATTTTTAATGTCCTTTGAAATGAGATCATTAGCCCTTGAGCACACTGCAGATAGGTTGTAGAGCTGGGATCTGAACTTGGTCTTGCGCAGTACCTAACCCTTGCAGTGCTTGGCTTCCCTGTGACAAATAAGGAGATCACTAGGGCTCACCCTTCCCTCTCCTCACTTCCCCACACCCTCCTTATCCTGACTCCCTGGAGCCCAGCCTCTGTCAGGAGTCCCCAGACCCGGGACAGAAAATGGCAGCAGGGCAGGGAAAAGTTGGTTAGTGGCCCAAAACCCACTGTAACTGTGGGGCCAGGCCCAGCATACTCAGTGGGCATTCCTGCGACTGTAGGCCTGTTTCCCTTTTGGCAGTTGTGCTTACCACCCCTCTTCTGGGAGGGTTAGGGAGGGAGAAGAGCAGGGCCAGCGGAGGGTGTATAAAACATGCATGCTGCCGTGTGCCCTTGAGCTTGCAGCGTGAGTGTGGGGAGGGGTGCTGGGATAGGCACGGGGTTGAGTCTGAGTTGCAGGTGGAGAGGGGTGGAGGGGTGTGCAGGTTGTGACTGGCTGAAGCCGGGAGTGTTCAGATGGTGTGAGCATGAGTGTGTGTATGTATGCACAGGAAGCTGTTTCTGGGCCTGGCCGGTCCCATGCATTGGGTGTATATCTGCCAAGAAAGCCTGTACCTCCTGCCTGTCACATTCCTGGGATCCAGCCAGGACCGCCCCCTGGGGAGAGGCGGGGCTGGCAGGCAGGCTTGTGCTGGGACAGATGGCTTCAATTCGCAGAACTGCTTCCTTGTCCCTAGCCCTTCCTGTATTTTACCAGCTGGGCACCTGGGAGATGGGAGGAGGCCGTACACAGGTCCTTCAGGGTGGGACCGCCAGGCCAGCCTCAGGAGCTGAGCCTGGGAGACAGCGGCAGTGTGAGCGTCAGGAGCATGGCTTGTATGCGGGCTGGTGGGTCTCTCAGGCCCTGAGTGCAGGACAGCGAACCTGCTCTTCCCTTCCTCCCAGGGCCTTGGAATGGCAGAACCTATCTGTCTGGCTGTACTTCCTCCCCGCCAGGGGTTAAAGGAGGACCTGGGGCTTTAGGTACCTTGAAGAGAAAGGGAGCAAGTGAGAACGAGCAATTTCTCTCAACCTCTCTGCTCTGTGCTGGAGTTTCTACCCCTGGTCACTTGCTGTCTTCCCCAGGAAGTCCTGTTGAGCATATAAAACCACACAGGGCACTGGAAACCACTGGGAAGATGTCCTGTTCCTGGGTATTCCCTATGACCAAGTCCCCGGGGAGTCTGGGGGGGAATCAAAGGACCCACCTGACCTGTGACCCCACCCCCAGGCACAACTCAATGCTGAGCCCCACAAAAGGGGGGTACTTGACTCAACATGGAGTGAATGTGAGGCCTGGCCAGGTACCAGGGCAAAACGGCCCCCCTTGAGGGGCAAGTGCCAGAGGGAAAGAACCCCTGGGTCCTGGCCTGGCCTACTAGGCTGCTTCTCCCCCTGCAGGTGATTGAGGAGTTCTACAACCAGACGTGGCTCCACCGCTATGGGGAGAGCATCTTGCCTACCACACTCACCACACTGTGGTCCCTCTCGGTGGCCATCTTCTCCATAGGGGGCATGATCGGCTCCTTCTCTGTGGGCCTTTTTGTAAACCGCTTCGGCCGGTAAGCACAGGGGTCCTGGCCCCACCCAGGGAGTCCCAGATGGGTGTGGAGGTTGGGGAAGATGTCCTGTTCCTGGGTATTCCCTATGACCAAGTCCCTGGGGAGTCTGGGGGGGATCAAAGGACCCACCTGACCTGTGACCCCACCCCCAGGCGCAACTCAATGCTGATGATCAATGTGCTGGCCTTCCTGTCCTCTGTGCTCATGGGCTTCTCAAAACTGGGCAAGTCCTTCGAGATGCTGATCCTGGGCCGCTTCATCATCGGCGTGTACTGCGGCCTGACCACCGGCTTCGTGCCCATGTATGTGGGGGAGGTGTCCCCGACGGCGCTGCGAGGGGCGCTGGGCACCCTGCACCAGCTGGGCATCGTTGTTGGCATCCTCATCGCCCAGGTGAGTGGGGCAGCGTCTGCTCCCCCAATGCAGCCCCACCGCACAGCTTCAGTGGCCCTTGGGGGTGCGAACAGACAGCCCCTGATTGGACCTCTCACTCGGCCTTCCACAGCCCTGCCTCATGGGACACAGCCTAGCACAGGCCCCTGAGAACACACCACCATGCAGCTGTTCCCCTGCGCACTCCGAGGCAGGAGAGCAAGTCCATCCAGGCCGCGCGGCCTTTCTTCTCATGTGGCGCGCAGCCACGGGCGTGCCCCCGGGTTCCTCAGCGCGCTGGGCTCTGATGCCTCTGGGCCTTCACCTCCTCACATACACCATCCTCTCTCCAGAGGGCTTCCCTTTTCCCACCCCTAAAAGCGTCCTATGGCAGAGAGGCAGACCCTATACCCTGTGCCGTTTGTCTTCCCACCAATGCTGGGAAGCAGGTCCTTCTTTCCCCATCTTCCACATGCGGGAACTGAGGTCAGCGAAGTTAAAGCCTCACGGTAGTGCCAGAGCCTCGGAACTGGAGGCCTGTTTTTGAAGCGGCCACGGACATAAGGCCCGCCAAGGCCACTGGGGGCCATGGGGCCAGGATGGGGAGCTCACAGCTGCTTCCGCCCACCCTGCTTCCCCCAGGTGTTCGGCCTTGACTCCATCATGGGCAACGAGGAGCTGTGGCCCCTGCTGCTGAGCATCATCTTCATCCCGGCCATACTCCAGTGCATCCTGCTGCCCTTGTGCCCCGAGAGCCCCCGCTTCCTGCTCATCAACCGCAACGAGGAGAACCGGGCCAAGAGTGGTACGGACAGGGCCCTGCCCTTCTCCCCGCCCCCGGCCCTGGCCTTCTTCCCACTCTGAGCCACCCCCACCTTTCCTCCGGTCCCCCCAGTGCTGAAGAAGCTCCGAGGGATGGCGGATGTGACCCGAGACCTGCAGGAGATGAAGGAGGAGAGTCGGCAGATGATGCGGGAGAAGAAGGTCACCATCCTGGAGCTGTTCCGCTCGCCCACGTACCGCCAGCCCATCCTCATCGCCGTGGTGCTGCAGCTGTCCCAGCAGCTGTCGGGCATCAACGCTGTGAGTGCCCCTCACCCACCCTTTCTGCGGCCCCAGCCAAAACCTGTGGTCAAGTATATGCTGTGAATAGAACCCAAACTTAAAATAGCAGACAAGCCCCTACCAAAGGAGAAGCTGCGCTTCAGAACCAAGCTGCCGCAGCGTCCCCGGCATGCCTTCCTCCCGCTGTGTCCGCGCCCACCGGAACAGAGGCAGGGGAAAGGCCACAGCGCCCTGCCGAGCCCCAGCGACTTCTCTGTCCCGTAGGTTTTCTATTATTCCACAAGCATCTTCGAGAAGGCGGGGGTGCAGCAGCCTGTGTACGCCACCATCGGCGCCGGCATCGTCAACACAGCCTTCACAGTCGTGTCGGTGAGTCTCTGCGTCCTTGCCCACCACCAGTCAACAGCCAGGGACCAGCTTAGGACGTCAGGGCCTCGTGACCGAATGGCCGGCAGCATTTACTGTGAGCCAGGCATGTTTCATATGCTCCCAAAGTGCTATGTTATTTCATCCTCCACGTGTCAAGTTCGTTACTGATATCAAAGTTGACGGCACTGATGCTCAGAGAAGTGTGATGGTTTGCCCAAGGTCATGGTCAGGATGCTCAGCTGTCTGGCTTTCTAGGCCAGGTCCCTTTCCCTCACTGCCTGTGTGGCCGGCCCCCTAGTGGAGCTCCAGGGGGCGGGCCTCTGGGTGGGGGGTCCATAGGGGGCACCAGTGGGGTGTGGAACTGACGTTCTCTCTGCCCACAGCTGTTTGTGGTGGAGCGAGCTGGCCGGCGGACGCTGCACCTCATTGGCCTGGCTGGCATGGCAGCCTGCGCCGTGCTCATGACCATCGCGCTGGCCTTACTGGTGAGCTGCCACACTGCGGGGGTGAGGTGGCGGGGGTGGGCCCCAGAGTGGGCTTCAGATCCCAAAGTGCCTGTTTCAGCCCCAGCCCGGCCATCGGCACCCCAAGGCCAGGGGTGCTGCCCTCCCTGGTTCTGCACCCCCCCAACCACATCCTCCTGCCGTGACCTGGCTCCCCGGTGTGGCGCTTTCTCACCACAGCACCTCGGCCTCAGGGCCCAGATTCCTTCTCCTAAGGAGTTGCTTTGCCCAATACTAATCCTTTCAAACCTTCATCTATAGCCTCAATTCGTCCTTAGAACACCCTAGAAGGTATGGCCCTCCTCACCACACAAGCAGAAACATGCCTGTTCTCACTCAGTTCTCACAGCTCAGTGTAGTTCAGTTAGTAGTTCCATTTCACAGGTGAGGAAACCTAGTCCCCTGAGGTTACTAAGGTAGCACTGACCTCAGGTCTCCTGGCCCCACACACGTGACCTCCGACAACCCTGCCAGCCACCTCACACACGAGAACATTCATGAGGAAAGCGCCAGTACACTAATTTTACAGCTGAGCCAAGCCTTAAAAAGTCCTGTGATTGCCGAGAGGCCCGGCACACAGTAAGTGACGAGTGTCAGATCCGGGATCTGAGCCAAAGCCCCTGACCTCTTCTCTGGCCTCCTCGAGGGGAATGATTATATATAGAACCGCAGGTCTGAGGCCTCTGCTGGGCCGGCCCTGAGCCGAGTGCCTTTCAGGGTTTCTAACTGTTCTTCCACATTCTCCTGCCACAGGCAGACTGGTCTGCAGGAAGAGCCAGAGGGCCACAGGGACCTCATCTCAGCAGCTCCTGCATGCAGACCACATGACCATTCCCGGATGGTAGACCAGAGCCCACAAGCGCCGTGCAGGGCGTAAATCATTTTGTTCTGATGAGAAGACTTAAGAGCGAAGGCAGGGCACCCAAGTTACACTGCAGGTCCAGGATCAGCCCCAGGCCTCCGGTTGTCCAGCCCAGACAGAGCTCTCTGCCCTGCCTGGGCTGCCTCTGCAATCTGTTTTCTCGGACGCTCCAGTCTAACTTTCTCTCTCTCTTGTCCTCAACAGGAACAAGTGCCCCAGATATCCTACCTGAGCCTCGTGGCCATCTTTGGCTTTGTGGCCTTCTTTGAAATTGGCCCTGGCCCCATCCCGTGGTTCATTGTGGCGGAACTCTTCAGCCAGGGTCCTCGCCCAGCTGCCATTGCTGTTGCTGGCTTCTCCAACTGGACCTCAAATTTCATTGTGGGCATGTGCTTCCAGTACGTGGAGGTGAGAGAACCCCCACTGTCTCTACACACACATGTCTCACCTGCCAAGTGCTCTTCCAGCTGTTCCCATTGGAATGAGGCTCAGTAGCCCAGGTCACACAGCTAAGAAGCCTGACCTTAACCCCTGGGTTCTTTCCTGGGTTTTGAATTGTCTCCCGCCTGCTGTGTAATGAATGGGAAACTGTTCCCTGGGGCGTATTCTATACCAGGTGCAGGCAGGCAGACTCTCATCGAATCATGGCAGCACTATGTTGTAAGTGGGTGTTCCTGTTCTCAGGTTAGGGGCATAAGAGCGAAGTAACTTAACCAAGGTCCTACTGCCAGAATGTAAGGTGAGGACTCCAACTAAGTGTGTCTGTATGTCTTTCAGGAACTGTGTGGTCCCTACGTCTTCATCATCTTCACGGTGCTCCTGGTTCTGTTCTTCATCTTCACCTACTTCAAAGTTCCTGAGACCAAAGGCCGGACCTTCGATGAGATTGCTTCTGGTTTCCGGCAGGGAGGAGCCAGCCAAAGTGACAAGACACCCGAGGAGCTGTTCCACCCACTGGGGGCTGATTCCCAAGTGTGAGGCACCCCATCCCACCAGCCCGGCCTGTTCCCAGCAGCCCCAAGGATCTCTCAGCACAGGCAGCTGGACGTTAATTTCCAAATTGACAGATTTCAGAAGAGGTGGGCCTGGGGCTCCTTTCTTCCGCCAGCAATGATGTTCAGGAGAATATGCAGGACTTTAACACCGCCAGGATTTTAACAAAAGCAAGACTGTTGCTCAAACCTATTCAGACAAGCAACAGATTTTATAATTTTTTATTACTGATTTTATTATTATTTTTGTATCAGCCAGTCTCCTGTACCCACACTCCAGGCTTCACCCTGAATGGCTCAGTGCCTGAGGGTGGGGACCAAGTCCTGCCTAGTCATACTTGCCTTCTCCACCAAGCTAACCGTAGGGTTGGACCTATGACCAAGGACACACTAACTGAACTATGAACTACCAGGCTTTTCTACCCCTAGAATGTGGCCACTCACTTCTGTGGTCCTGAATCTCCCCACTCTAGGGGTCAGGCTCCGTTAGGATTTGCCCTTTCCCATCTCTTCCTATGCAACCACTCAAATTAATCTTTCCTTGCCTGAGACCAGTTGAGAGCACTGGAGTGGAGGGAGGAGAGGGAAGGGCCAGACTGGGCTGCCAGGTTCTAGCCTCCTTTGCACTGAAGGCCAGGTGATCACGAGAGGAGGGCCGTGGGAGGCTGAGGACTCACTCCTCAAGAACACATGGATGCTTCTGCCCTGCTGTGTATAGATGGAAGATATTTATATTTTTTTGGTTGTCAATATTAAATACAGACACTAAGTTATAGTATATCTGGACAAACCATCTTGTAAATACACCACCATACTCCCTCTGTACTTACCTAAACAGATATAAATGGCTGGTTTTTAGAAACATGGTTTTGAATACTTGTGGATTAATGGCCGAGAGATTTGGGTGGGAGTGGGCAAGGCGCAGTCACAACTGCCAGCTTCTTTAGATTTTCTGACTCTGTCAAGGCCCTTCCAAGCACCTCCTATGATCAGCACCCACTATGTTCTAGAATCTGTATGATCCCCTGTCACCCAGAGAAAATTTAAACATCTGGGCATTCACGGCATTCCCATTTTCCTTGACCTATGATGGCCGGTATTCAAAAACTTGACAGCAATGTGAGAATGTTGGTATTTGGGCCTTGATAAGCATTATCTTAAATATGACATAGATATTAATTATATCTGCATTTGACAGGCTCAAAGAGGTTATATGCTTGAATCTCAGGGTGAATATGCCGAAACCCTTTTAGCAATTATACCGCACAGCCCCTACCTGCTACCTATCCCCCGCCCCACCCCCTCCCCTCCCCTCACACACACCAACTGAATGAATCATGTTCACTGCGTGGGCCCACGAGCTGTCAAGCTGCCTCCTCCCATCAGTTTCCTTTGGAAATGCCCCCTCTGGTTCCAGCTTATGTGTCTTTTCTGAAGGAAGACTCCTCATGCCTACCCCTGAATTTTAACATCCTGTTCCTTTCCTACCAGTTCAAACCTTTATCACAAATACTAACGTTTCCCACTGATCTCAATTTAAAGGGAAGAAGTCTGTGTGGTTCATCCGGGTCCAACAGCACTAAGTTCAGTTTACATGCAACAAGCACTCAGAAATAGTTGATGAAATAAAGCACCAAGGAATTTGTACCTAGAGGCTCACCTGACAAAATCTTGGGGGAAACTGCCTGTTGAAGCCTTCACAACAGCACACAGGCAAAACTAAAATCTCCTTAGCCTTAAGAGGGGTTATAAAGAGGGAGTGAAGAAGGGAAAACAGCACAAAGCAATTGGAAGTGCCCATGTGCTGTGCGTTATTAGGTAAAGGGAACCTGAGGAGTTACCCACCCACATCTCACAAAAAAAGGTTTGGAGAAACGCTGTGCCTTGCCTGAGCCTAGAGGGAGAACAATTAACTGATAAAGGGCTGGAGCCAGAATAGAGATTAAGGAGGACTGAGGAAGGCTTATCACTTGTCCCTGTCCCCGAAAAGCTTCTGTTGAAAGGAGTTATCTGTCAGCTTCACTGAGGGGCCCCCTAGTCACAAAGTCCTACGGCGGCATTCGGGCGGCAGTAACCAAAAGGATGGAAAGAAAATTGACCTAGAGTGGGAGGGGCGCGCCAGGGGGCGGAGCTTGAGGATGCAAAACAGATGGCGCTCAGAGCCCGTGCGGCACCTGGGCGCCCACGCTTCCCAGCCCCAGAAGCTGGGCAGAGCCCGGCAGCACCCTCGCCCCGGCCCTAGGCCCCAAATCCGGGTCTGAAAAGGCCCAAGAAACCACTCCAGGTTCCTTCCCGCAACGGGTTTGCACCAATAGGCCGAACGCCAGCCATGCCCCAAGAAGTGAGGAGCGCGCAGGCGCTGGGGACCCGAACCCCCGCACCCAGCCATGGCCCACAATGCTCCGGGAGGCACAGCTTCCGGTCCCTCGACGCCTTTCCCGGGGGATCGCAGGGTACCGCTGGTGTAAATTTGGAGCACACCCTCGACCGTCACAGCTGTGCTCCAATTCCCACTCAGCGGCCACACACCCACACCTTTAGCTTCCTCTCGTCGCCGGGCGACGGAAAGGGCGGGGCTATGTAGTGCCTCCACCAATCAGAGCGGAAGCCCAGGACTTGCCAATCACAGCCTGGCTGCCCCGGGCGGTCCAGGAGCTTCTCCAGGATACTGCTGTCGCTCTAGTGGGAGTTCCCCGTTTGCTCCGAGAGCGAGCGCCGGTGACTTGTTTAGCGTGGGCATCCGGGGCAAAGTAGCTCTCGTCTACGGTTTCGGACAAAAGAGTAAATAGGTTATGGAGCTGCTCGCAGGCCCCTTTCTTTTCCAGTGCTTAGTTAAGTTCACTAACTGTTTTGTGAGACCCTTTCTCTGATATTCTGGGCCCAAAAGTCTCTCCCTGGAAACCTGGATCGGGTTTCCCCACTAGACCCCATGGAGCCCCGTATTTCCTCCATCAAAGCGCTCTCCGCACTGTACAGGAGTTCACTGTCCTTCCACCAGACTGGGGAGGCAACTGCTAAGTCATCCTTTGTCCCCAGTTCCCACCACAGATTCTGGTCAGTACTGTTGAATGAACAACTAGAATTTGGATTTAGTGACGTTCCACAATCTGAGTTATTTTTTTCCAGTGCGGTTTTAGGCAGAAAATCCAACAATTGAGAATGTGTACTTAACAACAAGGAAAGAATATTAATTCTTTTCTGTCATAACATTTTTAGTGCCCCCTTTCTCATTCTGATTTTTTGTTTCTTAAGTCTCCCCCAAATCCGACTCCTTCTATCCATTGCAATTGTTGGCCCTAGTGCACACCACTCATCATCTCTTCCCGCATCACCGAAGCACCGCCTCACTGCTTTCTGTCTATTCCCGAGATTCTCCATACTACAATCTCGATTCTCTTTCTAAAATGCAAATGTAGTAATGCCTCTCTCCTTAAAACCTTCCCTGGGTATCCAGTTCCCTCAGGATAATACCCAAATTCCTTAACCTGGAAATTCAAGGCCATTCATGATCAATTTCTAACTCTCAGATGCAGCCTCATCCCTCACCCCTGCTCCCCACACATACCCCACCCGTCATCCAGGCATGGATCACTCTGTCCTTTAACCTCCCCATCCCCCTTCCCTTATGGGCCTTTGGGGTTCCTTCCACACAGATTGCCCTCCCACCTATTCATACTGTCCACCGGGTGACCATATCCTCTCAAAGCCCCAGGAGTTGGGTGGGGAAGCTGCCAGTTGGAGCTCTGGCTCATCCATTTCTCCGGACATTGCTGCCGGCTAGTGGCTGTTGTGTGAACATTTGGGTCAGGGATGGTTTAACCTCAACCCCTCAGGGGTTTGGAGAGAAGAAGATTGCTTTGGAGATAACCCTTCAATGGGACTTTTACAATAAACCCATTTGGTGACCCTGAACCCCAGAACGACTATCCTAAATCAAAGTATGACCATATTATTCTACTACTTAATGCTCCCCACTGCCTCACGGTGAAGCCCAAATTCTTTAATCTAGCAGATAGGATGTTTCACATTCTGATCCTTGGAGACCTTATCTCCTAATACACTCCTTCAATAGCCTAAGATCCAGCCAAGCTGATGTACTCAGTGTTCCCTGGGCAGCTCCTAAACACCTGATCCTAAAACCTTTTGTTCAAGCTCTTTTTTTGTCTTGCCTTTGGTTTCTCAAAAGAACCAAATTAACTGTCATGTTCTCTATGAAATATTTGTTAATTCCTTCAACTGTTACGTTATAACCAAGCATACATTCTTTCTCCTAAGCTACATGGTATCTTGGAAAAACATGATTTCTAGAGTCAGGTAGAGCTGATTTCAGATTCCTGCTCTGCTACTTGTGATATTAAGATGAAATAAGATAATGTATTAGTAATGAATGTGTCAGCTGGAGTAACTCCATATATCCTCCCTCCTGCCCCTTCAGAAAGTCTAGTCGTTACTGCCAAGATTTCTGTGGATTCCCAGAGATCTCTTTCATTTTCTTTTCTCTTCTTTTCTTCTTCTCCTTCTTTTTTATTTTTCTGCAAAAAGAAATAAGTTTATTAATTCAACACTATATCTTTGACATTTTTCCAGGTGGACTTGTTTAGGTTAAATGAGTATAAAGCTCCAACTTACTCATCTAGAAAATGGAAATCTTATCTATTGTGCCTGCTTATGTAATAAACTGGTTTATTAGTAGAAAAATAATACAGTACAAATGGAATAACTATTAGCTGTCTCAATATCTGCTATTCCTTGTTTACACACTTATATTTTGCATAAAATAAGTACAGGTCATATTCCATGAAAGGGCTCTATTCAAACCTGTCTTTGAGTCATTGCATCTTGTCTTCTCTTTTTTCTACTACATGTGAATAAAAGTACATAGAAGTTATTGTGCATTTATTGCAAAATTACGCACCAGCTGTCTTGTTCCGAGAGAGGCATCTAAAGGCTTTAATTCTACAGGAGGGCAGATGCAAGTCTAATACCGAGGCCCCAGGGCTGGGAGGTTTTGACATTGCTCAGCTCATACCTTGTCATCTTTCCCAGAGTCATATGTTTTTTTAGTCTACTCAGTTTTATTTATTCATTTTTTATTAAACTTTTTTTAGGGAGGGAGAGAGGGACAGAGACAGAGACATCAATCTGCTGATCCAGTTATTTGTGCATCATTGGTTGATTCTTGCATGTGCCCTGACCGGAGATCAAACCTGCAACCTTGGTGTATTGGGACAACACTTTCACCAACTGAGCTACCTGGCCAGGGCTCCTGGAGCCATATTTTCTAAGTGCTTTATAAGGTTTATGCAAGCTGTGTCCTACCATGGAACTCTGGTCTTTTCCTTGCTGAGGATACAGCAGTCAACAGAAATTTGCCTTCAGGAGCTCACACTCTGGTGGAGAAACCCCAGCAAGCAATCAACAAATGTCAAATGAAGTGCCAGACAATGATTTGTGTTATGGGAAAAAGGGGCTGAAGGACGGTCATGGTTTGCAAGGGCAGAGGCAGGTGGGTGGGTCAGTGTTCAATGAGATCATTTAAAGTGATACTTGAACACAGGCTTGAATGAAGCAAGAGAGCAAATCATACACATATCTGGGGGAAAGGTGTTTCAAAGCCAAGGGAACCAACAAGTTCAAAGGTACAAAGAAGGGACCGTGTTTGGTGTGTTGAAGGACCAGCAAGGAGGCCTGGGCAGCTGGGCCAGGTGACAGGTAGACGAGGTCAGAGAAGCAGCAGGACACTAGACCCTGCAGGGCTTTGAAGGTGAGATGAGGATTTTGGCTTTTCTGTTTTAATGTAAGAAGAAACTTCACAGTTTTGGTACTTAATTTGTGTTATCTACAAGTATACTAAGTAGCTATACTCAGCAGGTTAGTTATCATGGGGTTAGTGAGCAAGTTCAACCTCCTAGGGCATCTTTTGCGACTTTGAGGGGACCAACACAGTTCCCACATTGCAACACACAGTTTTCTACAATAAAAATACAACTGTAAAGTTGCAGCAACCCACAGAAGAAAATGAGGAAAATAAACTTCTGACCATTAGAGGAATTTTGTTGTCTTTCCTGGATGTAAAGAACTCTTAGAAGTTCAATTGCTCTCTGAGCTAGAAATAAGTAGACTGTAAAGAATAAGTATGGATTCAACCTACACTTTATAAAAACTGGTGGGTGGATATTTTCCCACCTTCTTTCTTTCTAATCAGAGGGTACAAGATCTCCTGGTGTTTTCTATTTTACAAAAGCACTTGTACCAACAGGCTTTACTCGAGGTTTCTCATAAAGTACCATGGATACTTGTGGCCTAGGAGTTATTCATTTTAGATCTTGCCTCTTTTCTAATATACACATTCAATGCTACAAATTTCCCTCAAAACATCTCGCAAACTTTGATTAGTTGTGTTTTCATTTTCATTTACTTCGAAATATTTTAAAATTTCTCTTGAGATTTCTTCTTTTGACCCATGGGTTGTTTAGAAGTTTTGTGTTACTCGAAGTTCATTTAATACTTCAATGCGCATAAGCGAGGGAATTAGCCAGCTCTCCTTGTGATGTGGGTTTCCAGTTTGGTTCCACGTGGTCTATGAGCACACGCTGCGTGACTTCTGCTCTGCTCCTGAGCGCACTGGGCTGTGTCAGCTTGGGAGAGGGCTTTGGTGGGTGAGATCAAATGGGCAGCCGTTCTGGGCTTTTAGCTTGCCTGTTTGCTGTGACTTCTCAGCTAGTTTCTGGAATTCTCATAAAGGCTTTTCATATTGTCTATTGTTGTTAAGTCAGTGTCTCTGGGGGGGAGGGAGTCTAGGGCTTCCAATTGCACTGTCTTGCTGACATCACGCCTCTCAGGCAGCCTGATGTCTGTAAATAGTACACATGGAAGCTGAGAATCTCCACATTGATTCCCTTTAAGCTAATGAGGCTCGCATACCCCTTGGAAAGTTTCTGCGAACCCCCAGGAGCATGCATACCCAGTATGAAGACCACTGTTCCGGAGAGTCCATATTAGTATCCCTCCGGATGTGAAGTTTTGGTTTCTGACTCTGCCCCTGATCCGCTGTCAAGGTGGCATGTCCCCAAACTGCATCTCCTCCATCCCCACTGAATGGCCCTTTCTGTAGCTCTGCTCCTATTTTCCCACACTTCCAGAGGAAGCCTTGGCCCCTGAATGACCGCAGTCAGGTTCTCAGAATGGGTGCAGTTTGCTAAAGACGTCCTTCCTCTGCCCTGCCCAAGTGCAAAGTGTAAGCAATCCTACTTCGCAGATTCTCCAGCCCAGGCTCCCCACACACCTTCCCTGTGGAGCTGAGCAGCACCCCTTCCACATCCGTGGCCACAATGTCTCTGGGACAATTGAGTGTCTCCGGATCACTGGGGGTCTGGCAGCATGGTGTCTGCTTTGTCCTGCTCTGCCCCCTGTCTGTGGTTTGGTAGGTATCCTGGGTCTATGTGTGGCTAGGTTCTTCACACTGTTAGAAGTGTATGGCCTAACCATGAGCCAGCACCTGGGCCTACTCTGGGAGCCTTCTGATCTGCCTATCCCCATACCCCAGGTCTTGGCTATCAGGAACTTGACGGGGGTGTTCAATAAATGGAAACGAAAAACCGTAAACAGGGACTCAACGATTTGGATCAGAAGGAAGAAATAAACATTGAACCAGAGCAGAATGAAGAAACAAGATTTTTTTTTATTGAAGAGAAGCTTAGAAACCTCTGGGACAACTTTAAACTGCCAACATCCAAATCCTAGGAGTGCCAGAAGGAGAAGAGGAAGAGCAAGGAATTGAAAACTTATTTCAACAAATAATGAAGGAGAACTTCCCCAACCAGGCAAAGGAAACAGACTTCCAGGAAGTCCAGGAAACTCAGAGAGTCCTAAAGAAATTGGACCCGAAGAGGAACACACCAAGGCACATCATCGTTAAGTTAACCAAGATTAGAGATAAGGAGAGAATCTTAGAAGCAGCAAGAGGAAAGGAGACAGTTACCTACAAAGGAGTTCCCATAAGACTGTCAGCTGATCTCAAAAGAAATCTTCCAGGCAAAAAGGGACTGGAAAGAAGTATTCCAAGTCAGGAAAGGCAAGGACCTACATCCAAGATTGCTCTATCCAGCAAAGCTATCATTTAGAATGAAAGGGCAGATAAAGTGCTTCCCAGATAAGGTCAAGTTCAAGGAGTTCATCATCACCAAGTCCTTATTATAGGGAATGTTAAAGGGACTTATCTAAGAAAAAGAAGGTGATCAAAACTATGAACAGTAAAACAACAATAAACTCAAAACTATCAACAACTGAACCTAAAAAAAAACAAACAAACTAAGCAAACTACTAGAACAGGAACAGAATCACAGAAATAGAGATCACATGGAGGGTTGGTTATCAGCAGGGAGGGAAAGTGGGGAGAATGAAGGAAAAGGTACAAGGAATAATAAATATCAATGGGCCCTGGCTGGTGTGGCTCAGTGGATTGAGCACCAGCCTGCAAACCAAAGGGTCACTGATTCAATTTCCAGTCTAGGGCACATGCCCAGGTTGTGGGCCAGGTCTCCAGTGAGCTTCAACTAGGAGAGGTAAGTTTGCTCACTGTAGTAGACTCTGTTTTTACAGCCTGCCATCCAATCTTCTCGAGGAGGACTGCTTCTTCCTTACTGTCAGCCCATATTTGTGGTGGAGTTGATTTCACCTTGAACTCTAGGGGTCAGCCTGTGGCCCTAGGCATGGCCAGATAAAACATCACAGGGGTCAGTTCCCTGTGGAACTCAGGGGAATAGACCCATGAGTTCATTAGATCAATGAGACGCAATGATTTTTATGGGGACAGTTGAGAGAGAGTCAGCCACACATTTTAGCTGCACTTGAGCCCAGCGAGGGAGCTGCAGTCATCTTGTACCACAAGGGAAAAGACAGCCTGTGTGAGTGGAGCCATCGTGGACAGGGGACAGAGAGAAGCAGGGCTGAAGTCCAGCGATCTTGCCCGCAGCCAGGCTTGTTCATTACTTGAGTTGCTGAAGTCTCTTTCCTCAAGCTGAAACGGACTGCCTAGCTATAAAATCAACTTAGAACCCATACTGGCTTCCAGGGAGTAGGTCACTCCAGAGCATTGTATGCGACTGTTCTGAAGTCACTTGACTTTTCGTGGGGCTGGTCCAGTGGGGAAGCCACGCACTCTCTGGCTAAGAAGCGCGCAGGCCGAACTTTTGGAGCTGACTGCTGGTTTCTTCACCTTTCTGAGCTTCGGCTTATTTATCCCTTAAATGCAAACATTAATAGTGTTCCTGTGATTTTTTTCTTACCTGGCAGCAGATTTTGTGAGCATAAAAGACTTATTTACAGCATCTTGGGTTTTAAATTAATATTAAATCTTTTGTCTACACACTCAAAACCTTGGTTTTATTCAAGACTTAGAAGTTCAATTTCCAGTATACTCTTCTATTTCTGAATTGCTTACATTTACATGAAAATAATAATTAGGTATAAGAGGATCTTTTATTATTATTCAGGTAGCAATGCAGGTAGGACAAACTAAACTCTGTTGAACAATCCCATTTTTAAACTTATAAAATGTAATTGTATTTAGTATTTTAAACTGAATTTGTAAATTTCATATAGTTTCTTTTTCTTTTACATCCTTCATATGCCTGATCAGTAAATTCTCATCCCAAATGAAAACATACTTTCCAGGTACTTAACAAAAATTTGCCAGACATGTAAAGCATATAAATCTAGCAGATCTGGTTGTCGAATTAGACTTACAGACTTAAATTTCCTTATACCTCACTTGTCTAACTTATCAAATCGGGCTAATCTACCAAATTCTTCAATAATCACGTTATTGCAAAATGACACTGTAAGTGCAGTACACACACTTACTTTAAACCCAGAAGTATTACTATGATAGGTTTTCTTTATCATCTCTATACTTAATTCTAAGCCTTTTCAGATTTGAAAAGCCACTTACTCCCTGAGAGAGAAGTTCTAGCAGCTCCAGTGAGTTCAGGTTACTGGATCAGCACTTCACAACCGCGATGGAGTTACCATCCAGGGTGGCCGCGTGGAGGTGACCGGCTTAACAATTCATAGCTGTGCTATATAGTTACCTGCTTAGGAAGCCTGAGGTGGACATTTTGAAAAAGTGGAGGCTACTGGGGTGACAGTTTATTAACCAATAAGGTCATTATCAGTCTGGGATTTGACACTGGACAGCAGGACCGGAACACGGCCGGCTTCCAGGACTCCACCTGAGCCACATGTGGAGACTGAGTCCGTGTTACAGTCACCATGGCAACAGGAGACCGCCGGTCAGCTAGTCAGCATCCTTCTCCTGGGTTCAGATGACACCTTTCTGCAACTCATCTGATCAAAGTTTGCAAGCTCACCCGGGGTGCAAGGAAGGAAATTTCTATCACACAATTTGAGTGGATTCTTAAGCTCTCTTAAGATATTTCAATACGATTGTTCTTTCAAAACTAGAGAGCTTTTCAGCCTTCTCCCAAGAGTCTGATGTAATTGGTGAGGTTGCAACCTGAGCATCAGGATTTTCCGAAGCTGCTCATGCGATTCTACTGTGTAGCCGAGACTCAGAACCACAGCGATGCCTTCTTCTCTAGTTCTAGAGACATATTAACTGTCTTCCTTTTAGTTCTTTTTTGACCAAATTAAGAAACATCTTCCTATCTTGCAGTCATAAAGGTAATCTATTATATTGTCTTTTCTAATAACTTTCTATTCATATTAAGGTCCTTAATACTCAGCAATGGACTGTTGTATTGTAAGATAAAGATCCAATTTTGTTTTCTCCCTAGTAGATAACCAATCAACCAAATACCATTTATTTTAGGAACTCTGTGCTTTTCCTTAATTTTTTTTGAAATAACTGTAGATTCACGGGCAGTTTCCAGGATGGTACACAGGCCCTCTTACCCTTCCCCCGCTTCCCCCCAGTGGTTACTGAGCTAGAAAATTTGTCTTCCCCGTGCTTCTTCCTCGCCCTCACACCACTGCCACACGCGACACTTCTGATACCAGACGCATGCGGCTTCCCCCCCGCGACAAGCAACGCACTGCAACACCAGCTGGGTGTTCTACAATTTCACTCCGTTCTGACATAATCGACCTGGAGACAGCACCCAATCCCTCAGGTGAAGGGCTCAGCCCCACAAGACCATGCCCCACTGTCCCTTCAGATGCCAATCACCAGTGGTAGGTCCCCAAGCTCGCTGTAACTGCTGTTTGACTTGGCTGCAGATCAGCTGTTCCCATGACCTCCTTGCCCTTGCACTCGATCATTTGCTACAGTGGCTCACAGAACTCACAGAACTCAGGGAAACACGTACTTATGTTACCGGTTCATGAAAGAATATGATCAAGGACACAGCTGAACCACCAGGGGGAGAGATGCACAGGGCCAGGTCTGGGAGGGTCCTGAGCACAGGAGCTTCTGTCCTGGGGAGTCGGGGTGTGTCCCCCTCCTGGTACATGACGTGTTCACCCACCTGGAAGCTCCCTGAGCCCCAGGCTATTGGGACTTGACTCAGGCTTCCTTATGCAGGCACAATTCATTATTAACTCCATTTCCAATCCCTCTCTCCTCTCTAGAAAGTGAAGAGGCTACTGAATTCCAAACTTCTAATCATGACTTGGTCTTTCTGGTGACCAGTCCCCACCCAGGACTCATCTGGGAGCCCACCCGAAGTCGCTTCATTAGAACAAAAGACACTCCTCTCACCCAGGACACTCCAAGGGACTTAGTACACTATGTCAGGAACCAGAGTCAAGGACAAATATTTGAACAAAAGACACCCTTAGTGCTCTTATCATTTAGGAAATTATAAGGGTTTAGGAGCTCTGAGTCATAAACCAGGGGCAGAGACTAATATTTGTTTTTCTATTACCTCACAGTTATGTCTTACACAATCATGGCACACTACCAAAACCAGGACTATGACATGGGTACAATGTATGTGAATAGTTCTGTGTGATTTTATCACATGTGCACATCGGTGTAACCATCATCACCACAATCAGGACACAGAACTGTTCTGTCACTACTTTTCAAAAAATTATTTATTTATTTGCGGGACAGGAGAAGGGAGAGAGGAAGAGAGGGAGAGAAACATCAATGTGCAAGAGAAACATCAATTGGAGGACCTGTCCTGCAACCAGGCATGTGCGCTGACAGGGAATCGAACCAGCAATCTTTAGGTTCACCAGCACTCTACCCACTGAGCCACAGAAGCCAGGACCCTCTGCTACTATTTATGATAACACCCAACCCACTCATCTCCTCATTCTCTTAACAGTGTCATTCAAAGATCAGAGGTTTTAAGTTGAAAAAGAAAACAAACAGCCCATTAAAAAATGGACAAATATTGCCCTGGCTGGTGTGGCTCAGTGGATTGAGCGTGGGCCTGCGAACCAAACAACCGTGGTTCGATTCCCAGTCAGGGCACAGACCTGGGTTGCAGGCCAGTTCCCAGCAGGGGACGCATGAGAGGCAACCACACACTGATGTTTCTCTCCCCCTCTCCTTCCCTACCCCTCTAAAGATAAATAAGATCTTTTTAAAAATGGACAAATATTTGAACAGACACTTCACCAAAGATGATATATGGATGACAAATAAGCTCATATAAAGATTTTCAACATTATTAGTCATCATGAAAATAAAAATTAAAACTACAATGATACTCTTTTGTAAAATAGATCAGCAGTTTCTTTAAAATGTAAACATAAACCTACCCTGTGATCCAGACATTCTTAAGCGCTTACCCAGGGGAAATAAAAGCGTGTATCCACACAAAGACAGGAATATTCATAGCAGCTTTATTTGCAATGGTCACAACCGGGACCAATGAAATTGTTCAGCAGTAGATGAATGGATAAACATATAAATGTATGGCCACACAACAGAGTACAACTCAACAATAAAATGGGCGAAAACGTTTATGAATATCACAGCATGCGTGAATCTCAAAACAATGATCATACTGAGTGAAAAAACAAGTAAGAGCACATACTGTATGATACCATCCATATGAAACTCCAGAAAATGCAAGCAAATTTACAATTACCGAAGTAGATTCAGTGGTCACCTGGAACCAAGGGGAGAGTGAGAGAGGGAGGGATTACGAAGGACATGAAGAAATTTGGGAGCTGATGGATGTGTTCATTATGTTGATTGTGGTGATGGCTTTATAGGTGCGTGCATGTGTCAAAACTTAGCAAGCTGTACGCTTTAAATATGGGTAGTTTATTGTATGCCAATTCTATCTCAATGAAACTGTCAAAAACAACCCATTAAAGATTTATTTCTTTTTTAAAAAGATTTTATTTATTTATTTTTAGAGAGAGGGGAAGGGAGGGAGACAGAGAGGGAGAGAAACATCAATGTCTGGTTGCCTCTTGAGCGCCCCCCACTGGGGACCTGGCCTGCAAACCAGGCATGTGCCCCTATGGGAATCAAACTGGCAACACCACTGGTTCACAGCCTGTGCTCAGTCCACTGAGCCACACCGGCCGGGGCTATTTGTTATTAAAATGTAGCTATACAGTTTCCTCTTAGTTCTGCTTGTCAGCATCCCATACATTTTGGTATGTTGTATTTTCATTTTCATCGTTTCAAAACATTTTCTGATTTTCCTTGTGATTTCTTCCTTGGTCCATCGGTTGTTAAGAGTGTTTTATTGAATTTCCATATATTTGTAAATTTCCCCATTTTCTAATTTCTAATTTCTAATTTCATTCCACTGTAGTCAGAAAAGAAACTTGGTACAATTTTAGTTTTCTTTAATTTTCATTAGGACTTGTTTGGGGACGAACATGTGCTCTATTCTGGCAGATGGTCTGTGCTTGAGAATGTGTATTCTTCAAGCACCTGATGACAGAAGGGGACCTGACTGTCAGGGGTGAACACACAAAGCCATATACAGATGACGTGTCATAAAACTGTGCACTTGAAACCTGTGTGATTTTATTAACCAATGTCACCCCAATAAAGTTAAAAGAGGATATGTATTCTGCTGCTGTTTGGGGAGTGTTCTCTCTATATATTTGAGAATCTATTTGTTTACCGTGTTGTTCAGGTCCCCTGTTTACTTACTGATCTTCTGTCTGGTTGCTCTATTCATCGTTGAACGTGGGATACTGAAATATCCTATTATTTTGCATTACTGTCTATTTTTTCCTTCAGGTATGACAATATTTGGTTCATATATTTCAGTGCTGTGGTGTTAAGTGCAGATATGAGGTCTGTCCGGAAAGTATCCAGCCCCATGCTATGAAAAACAGAGACATGTATTGAAGAAGATAGTAGACATAGGAAACACTGTGCAAAGTAGGCACTTTGGGGCCTCACACAGTTCTCCCAGTGTCTCTTCCACTCTTCAAAACACTCTGCAAAATCCTTTGTTGGAATTGCCATCAACCGCCCCGTCATATTCTGAAATCTCTTCCCTTTCAAAGTGATTTTAGTTTTGGGAAAAGCCAGAACTTACAGGGCCCCGAATCTGGGCTGTAGGGAGCTGAGTCACCTGGGTGATCTGATGTTTCACAATAAAACTCTGCACGAGATGTGACGCACGAGCGGGCCTGTTGTGGCGATGAAGCTGCCGGTTGCCAGTTGCCAACAGCTGCGGCCCTTTTTAGCTGTGTTGCATCTACTAATGAAGAACATTGAGTTAATACTGCTTACTAATTGTTTGGCTTGGAGGGGCATACTCGTGATGGACAAAAGCTTCCCCAGTCGAAAAACACAGTTCACGTGGTCTTGATCTTGCTGAGACTTTGCCACACCTTCTGCGGTTGTGGAGAATCAGGCGACTTCCACTGGGACGACTGGGCTTTGGTTTCCAGATCACAGCTGTGGACCCACCATTCATCTCCCATTATGACCTTCTGGAGGAAATCTGGTTCATTGGTAGTGGTTTAAATCAAGTCGTTAGCAACTGCAGCACGATGTTCCTTCTGCTCTGGTAGCAGAAGCCATGGAATGAATTTTGCCACAACACATTTCATGCCAAGATCCTGCGTCAAAAATCTCAGACACAGTGGTTTTTGGAATCCCCAGATCAGCTCCTAGTTCTCGAACTGTCAGTCAGTGATCTTTGTTGATTGCAGCCCATACAAGTTCAACACTCTCAGGTGTTCTGCTCATTGCAGGCCTTTCAGAACGTGGGTCACTTTCAAGAGATTCTCAACCATCTTTGAAATGTCTGCAACACACTTTTATTTGTGCTGCACTCATTTCATTGTCCCCCAAAATCTTCTGAATCATCCAAATAGTTTCTGCAGGGGAATGTTCAAGCTTAATGCAAAATCTGATGCAGATTTATTGCTCTACTCACTCAGTCATTTTGAATGCAACAGCCACACGGCACACATGCTCACTCAATGTTGTCTACCACCCCCACCGACCAGTACAGTGAAGTCGTCATTGTTCATGCAAGCACATTACAATCCACTCTCCTCGGCTGCCAGGTTACAATGATATTGAGCAAAATGTTCTTGTTATATTAACAATGGCTGGGCTTTTTCCAAACAGACCTCATATTTTTACAATTGTTATATTAAACTGGTGAATTGACCCTTTTATCATTATTTAATGTGCTTCTTTGTCTCTTATGCAAATTTTTGCCTTAAAGTCTATTTTGTCTGATAAAATATGGCGATTTCTACTGTCTTTCTGTTACTATTTGCCTGGAATCTTTTCCCTTCTTTTTACTTTCAGCCCATGCACGTCTTTACATAACAGATGAATCTCCTGTAGACAGCACATACTTGGGTATAGCATGTTTTTAAATCCATTTCAGTCACTCTGCATCTTTTGATTGAGGAGCTTATCCATTTACATCTGTAGCAATTATTAAAAGGGAAGGACTTCCTGCTGCCACTTTGCTCATTGTTTTCTGTCTTATTGCTACTTTGTCCTCTTTTCCTCTCCTTCTACTTTTTTTTGCACATTGTTGATTTATTCATATTGACACACTTTGATTCCTTTCTCGTTTTCTATTGTGTATCTTCTATAGGTATCCCCCCCCCGTGGTTACCATAGGGCTTACGCAAAACACCTTATAATCATCTGCCTTAGGCCAATAACAATTTAACTTCAATTGTATACAAAAACCCTCCTGGTTTGCATCTCCCCACCCCACTTGATGTAATTGATGTCACGAATTACATCTTTATATAAATTGTATCCATTAAAATAGTTTTATGGCTATATTTATTATTATGGTTTTGTCTTTGAAATTCTACACTGAAATTAAAGCGATTTTTGCAACACCATCACAGTGTCACAGCACAGTCACACACCACATCACAGTGCTTTGGTCAACAATGACCACATGCACCATGGTGGTCCCATAGCATTGTGATGTACTGGCCTCAGGCAGGGGAAGACCTTTAATAATCAGCCTGGCTAGAGATTGTGGAGACCTCACAACACGTTTTTGCTGCTGGTGACTTCTCCCAGCCTGTGAGGCTACTCTCCCTAATAGAGGTTTCTGCTTTCTTTTCCTGGTCTCTTGCTCCCTCTGGTGTCTATTTGTGGTACTTCAGATTTGTTGGCGTTACAGCCCCGAGCAATCCCACTCAACAGCATCTAAAAGTACCAGTACGTAGTGCTCAGTCACTGGCTTCCAGGGTGTTTTGGCTCCCCATTAGTACCCCAAATCAAGTGAGACAGAAACCAAGCTCTCAAGCAGCCTTCTGAAGAGCCAGAACTCTGGACACATGTTCCACTCTTCTCCACCCCCAACCCCACCCACACCCCTGCCGCCAGCCCAAGAACAACCTGAGCTGAGCTGTGCTGGCTTGCAGATTTGTGGAATTCTCTTAAAGGTATTTTGGTCCATATATTGTTGTTAAGTTGGTGTTTCTCTTGGACAGTGAAGGCTGAGATTTCCTATTCTGCCTCATCTTCTAACATAATGTTGCACTATATCTAAAACAGTATCAATTGCCCTGCCCAGTATGGCTCAGTTGGTTGGGCATAGATAGTTCCAGGAAGCAAAGGGTTGCTGGTTCAATTCCCAGTCGGGGCACATGCCTGGGTTGAGGTTCTGTCCCCAGTAGCGGTGCCTATGAGGAGCAGCCAATCAATATTTCTTGCTCATATTGATGTTTCTCTCCCTGTCATTCATAAATAAATAAATAAAATCTTAAAAATAAAACAGCATCAATTCTTGAACACACCCCAGTTTGGGGTATGTTAAATTGTGGGGAAAATGACCGATGACAGTAATAAGATGTGCCACAGTCTTATTATGACAGAAACTCACTTCTACATATTAGGGCAAAAGGTTAGGGTGCTGTAAAGAGAGACCCAACCAATCAGTGGCTTGCGTACAAAAAGAAGAGTATTTCTCTCTCACTAACAGTTGTGAGGTGAGCACCCAAGTGAGTGGGGTAGGGTTGTTACGTGCCAAGTTCAAGAACCCAGTTCCTTTTACCCTGCTGCTCTGCCTTCACTGGGGTACAATATCTGTGCCACACTTACGGTAAAAATGGTGACTTGTTCACCTGAAATTCAAATGTGACTGGGTGTTTTGTGTTTTATCTGGCAGGTCTCCAGTAGGATATTGTAGAGTCTGCAACCGTGAAAGCTGGGTTCTGACAGATCACAGCAGGGGACAGGGGAAAGGAAATGGGGTGAGGGCACACCTGCTTTCCTGAGGTCGAGGTCCAGCAATGTCACGTACCATTTCTGCTCTTTTTCCACTGGCAAGAACTTAAATCACATGATTAGCCCTAACTGCAAAGGAGACTGGGAAATATTGGTTAGTTAAGTGCCCCCTCAAAACCTGGGTGAACAGATTTTAGGGGACAAGCAGCAGTCTTTATCATATGAACCTCCTGGATTGATCTTCTATGTCACTTATTTCTTCTTTTCACATCTTTGTGTTTTTGCTCTACGTTTTAGGAAATTTTCTTGATTTTACCTTCCCAGTGATCTCTTGAATATCTTATTTTAGCTATCATTATGTTTAATCTCCAAAATCTGTTTCTTATTTTGTAATTATTCCTTTCCACTAGCAACTTTCATGTTTTACAGAGGTAGTATCTTCTCAGATCTTTCTAAGGATATAATTAGAATTTTTAAAGATTTTGCTGCACCATTATAATTTTCCATTTTCTAGAATCACTTATTATTTTCTCTCTCTCCCTCCCTCCTTCTCTCTCTCTCTCTCATGCTTCTAGCTGTCTTCATAATTTTGGTGCTCCTGGTTGCCTGTTATAAAATAATAGACCAGCCCTGGTCAGGTGGTTATGTTGGTTGGGGTGTCATTCCATAAATCAAAAGGTTGTGAGTTTGATCCCCAGTCAAAGCACATCCCTAGGCTGTGGGTTCAATCCCTGGTCAGGGTGTACATATGGGAGGAGGTTTCTCTCTCTCTCTCTCTCAAATCAATAAACATATATTTGGGTGAGGATTCAAAAAATGACAGACCAAGTTTATTAATTCCAGTGACTGAGTTGGCCTTCTCTGTTGCTTATCTGGTCCCTGATGCAGTCACCCTCCTGAACAGGAGGGTGGGTGGGGTTTTCTGTCAGGCTTGACTGTAGGGTCAGTGGGCGGGTGGTTGTTGGAGAGATGGCGGAGGGTTGATAAATGTCAGAGTGACAAAAGCTTTACTCTGGGATGCCAACACCGCACTAAACACACTGATTTCTCCTAGACATGCACTGGGTTTCCGGAGAGTGAACCTTCTGGGGTTTTGCTGCATGTGCACATGCACACACGTGCACATGTGTGTGCTGCTCGTCCGAAGGGAAGGGCCCGTCACACTCCGTTCTGGAGATAAGAGGGGAGTGATGACTGGTGCAAGCTTCTGCAGGGACAGACCTACAACCCCCCTGGCTTTTAGGTCCGCTTTTATCCGTCCTCCTCAGTACTTGCTAATTACAAACTCGGAGCCTCTCTGGGATTTTGCCGGGGAGACTGGCTCTCACTCCTTTGCCTATGTCTGGGCTATGGCTTCCTTCCCTGGGTTAAGCCATCACTGCGCATCACCTACTGCTTGAAACTTGTCTTTGCACCCGACACCCCTCTTCCCTGCCATTCTCTTGGCTGTTGCGTGTTTCCATCCTTTTCTGTTGTTTGGGGGAGGGGTCTCAGAAGGAAGGGGAGACAATCACTTGTGCTCAAACTACTGCCTTAAACCTTCAACATTACATGCTTTGCGGATCTCCAAGAATATTTGTTTATTTTGCAACTGCTCTATTTAACACACTGTTAAATAGTGAGGACTTGGTTGTGCTGAGCTCTTTGATGTGTTTGTTTATGCAAACGGGCATCAGGGCTCAGAAAAGCTGAAGAGCTTTTTGCAATGGAGTAAAGCAACCTGGACTTTCCAGGGCCGTCTGGGAGACCCGGGGGGAGGGGGGGGGCGGAGGAAAGAGCACAGAAAGCTAGTGACACGCCATGACGTCATGACGTAAACCCCTCCCCGTGATCTCCAATCTCTCAAAGGGATTCTAAATTTACAGAATGCCCGGTATGACGATTTCTCAGGGAAGTTGATGAGGGTTCTTAATTCTGTGGTAGGGCTGAGGGGGACAAAACGGAGAAGGCTTTGCAGACCACCAGAACCTTTGGCAAGAGGAGACCATGAACGCGTATATCCCAGGAATCCGGAGAAATTGCGTGGAGGGTTGGAATCTCCCCCTTCTGTGGAACTGGCTCTGAGGCAACACAGAGCCCTCTTGGGTTAGGAGAGCCCCAGCTGGCACCTGCTGACTTGGCCCCCTTACGTTCACCCTCCACATGGACTTGGGTGTTCTCCCTAAAGGGTGATGTGATTGCAGCATCCCCCTGCTTTACATTATTGTCCACATTTTTTATCCTGAAATCCAACACCCTTCACCATCTGGCCTCCATCTACCTTGGCAGCTCCATTTGCTGCTCACAGGACACCCTCCACTACATCAAACTTTTCCCTGTTCCCTAAAATGCTAAGCCTTCCCGTCCTCTTCTTTACCTAGTAAGGCCCATTCATTCTCAAGACCAAAGGTAATCATTGTCCCAGTCTTCTCTCTTACAAAGAGTTAGCCATTCCCACCTGTGTTCACCAACACCTTGTTCAGAGGGAAGTTTCTTTTCTCCTGGGTTCCTGGAAGGACTAGGTTTTATTAACTTCTGGGCCCAAATGTCCAGTATAGGCCAAGTTCAGGCCTTCCTCTGGGCTTCTGTGGAGCCCTGGGAACAATTGTAGCCACAGCTATCGCCCTGCATTGGAACTCTGGGTTTACGTGCCGATCTGCTGCACTCAGAGAAAACATGAGCTATGTCTTCTTCATTGTCAGTGTTCCCAATAGCTAAGAGAAGAGGGAGGAAGAGAAGAAAAATGGAGGGAAAAATGAAAAGGGGGGGAGAGAGGAAAAGAAAATGAAGAAAATAAAGGAAGCAAACAAAAAGGGAAGTCAGAGAGTGACTAAATTATTAAGACTCAGAAGTCTGGATAACACAAAAACCCTAGTCCATGAATTTCATCAGAAAAGGGCTAAAAAGCCCTGGCTGGTGTAGCTCAGTGGGTTGAGTGCCAGCCTCCAAACCAAAAGGTCACAGGTTCGATTCCCAGTCAGGGCACATGCCTGGGTTGTGGGCCAGGTCTGCAATTGGAGGCATGTGAGAGGCAACTGATTGATCTTTCTCTTGCACATTGATGTTTCTCCCCCTCTTTTTCCTTCCTTTCCCCTCGCCCTAAAAAAAATGAATAAAATCTTTTTTTTTAAAAAAAGGACAAATAAGATTGGTCAGCAAATTATGTCCCGTGATCAAAGTAGGGGCCTGGTACATTGGTTCTGGGTCTTAGTGGCAGCAAAGACTCCCCAAAAGTCACAGTAGCTGTCACTAAGGCTGTAGGTTTAAAGGATAAGGATGCCGAGCTCCCAGACTGAAAGGAGACCAGCAGCCCTGGCTTGGTCATCAGTCGAATGAAGAGCTTGGCCTTGGAAGCAGACACATCTGATCTGAATCCCAGCTCAGTCGCTAGGTCAAGTCATTTAACCTCTCCAAACTTTTGTATCTTGAAAATGTGGGTACTGCTACCTTGCAGGATATTATAGTAAGAGGGTACAGCCAGCACCCACCCCCCCACACACACAAAGAAGGATTTGTAATGAAGTCCAGAACTCAGGGTGTCCAGGAAATAATAAAAACATAGGATGTCCTCACCCCCACAAGTCTGAGTTGGAGATGGGACACGTGGAGCAGGGCCATTGAGTTATTTAGCATACCAACGGTTTTACAAATAACATCTAGAATGGTCATTTAACACACCTATAACTTTTGACTGGTTTCACAGATGTGTTAAATGGCTGTGGCTACGCTTTGAATCAGGGGGATGGGAGTGACTTCCACCCAGGATGTAACTGGGAGACAACTCCCCCTGGTTAGAGAGCCAGTGTGAGGGCTTGGAGATGATTGGCTCCACACCACAGGGCCTTGCCTGCCTGGACTTACTACGGCAGCCCAGAAAAGCTGGAAAAATACAGGAATGCTGGCAGGTATAACTGATTGTGGGAGGAGTTGGAAATGAGATACTGAGGAAGATTGACACTGGGATTTAAACTGAGGCATGGCAGCCATTCGGGGGGAACCTTACAGCTTTGCGAGGGGTACAACCATGAAGCTTAGGAAGCCAGAAAGCAAGATGTAGCAGCGATGCAAAGCTCTGTCTTAGCAGTTTGGAAGAATGCAGGAGAGATGCTGCGGTAGGGAAGGGGGTGAAAGGACTCTTGCAGGTGCCACGCGGGTTTGGATTAAGAATTGGAGATCCTGGTGACAAAGCTGGTGATGCCTGGAACAGACAGGCCTGCTAGCTGAGCACAGATTACAGGGAAGAACCGGGGGCTGCCTGAGCCACAGACTTCTGTTGCTCTTCCCGAGATACGGTACCCCAGACTGGGCAAAGGGGGAAGGAAGGACTGTGGGTGTGGGGGGGAGGATTTAAGAGACTTTGGGATTTTAACAAGACATTAAGTCATTACTCCAAGTCTGCATAACTTTTTAAATAAATAGTTCCTTTCCTTTTCAACAATGTCTGGCCTTGAGAGCTATAACTCCCTGGTGGCAGGCAAGGCAAACCTAGTACAGGGCAACCCCAGGAGAAGGAGGGCCACTCAGTCATAGTATTTTGTCCCCCGGGGCCATTTGGTGATATTATGGAGATCAAAGGTAGTAGGTGCTCAGCAGATGTTTGGGAGACAGCAACTTTTATTATTTGGGATTGCGAGAATTCATACATGCCAGCTTGGGTGACTACATTTAAAATATTTTGTATGGAGATTTTCAAGAAGTAGGAAAATGTATGTGAAATAAAAGTGCTTCATAAACTGTGAAGTGTCCTGCAACTGTTAGGGAATTAGTTGGGAAGTCTTCTTTTAGAGCTGGGAAAATTCCGGTTTTGGATTCGGGCAGAAGCCCGGGTCCGTTCCTGACCCTGCCGTTTACTTGCCATGCAGTCTAGCATCCGTCCCGTTCTGTCAGTCTGTTTCTGCAACTGTCAGAGGCGCAGAACCCTAACTTCGCAGGGTCGTTGAGAATTCCAGAGGATCAAGTTTGCAAAGTTCCCGGGCACATCCCTTCCTGGGTGGGAGGCAGGGTCAGGTCCCCTGTGACAGGTCAGGTTATGGGGGGTCAGTCCCAAACCAGGTGTCACAGTCACATTCTGCCACCTGGCTACAAATGAAGGAGGCCCTTCATGCCAGAGGAGCAGGGCCGCGTCTTTTGTATTTATAGGAAATCTGGGTGGACACTAAACATCTGCAGAAAACACTGAAATCTGCACTGTGGAACCAGACCTAAACCAGGGCAAGAACCTGGGAATGAACCCTGCTGAGCTGTCCCAGACGCAAGCAATAAATTATCGTCACTACGGTCAAAGACTCTCATTATGGGTTCACCTTACCCCATCCCTCACGTCCTACTCCCTGCCGCTGTCATTTTTCCTAGATACAGAGTAAGTTCTCCATCAGTCTAAAGTTGAAAAGGCTGGCACTAACTTCCTACAAACAGTCCAGAGCCCTGTGAGGAGTCTGCACTAGCTCTCGCCTCTAGGCAATCACCTGGTCCCAGGTAAGCCCCCTAAGTGGCTGCTGCTTCAGAGCTGGCGAGTGCAGTGCAGAGTGTCATCTCCGAATCAAGGGAGGCCCGAGTGTGAACTCCGCCTCTATACTCGCTGCCGTACGACTTCACCTGTCCTCACTCCTGTTTCCTCATCTTACTCCCCTGAGGGTTGCTGCGACAACTAAATGAAATAAAGGATGTGAATGTGACGGGTGGAATCTGTGTCATACAGTGGATGCTCAGTTACTGTGACTTCCTTCCCTTTCTCCGTCCTCCGTGGAGGCCCATCAACTCAGTCTCCCTTTGCTTTTCAGAGCAACCACCCACTGCGTCTCCCTTGAAATTCCACTTTCTCCCAGCTGCAGAGAGACCACGCCCCCAGGAGCCCCATTCTTGAACGCCCCAAATAAGTACGCAGGTCCTTTGTAGTGAAGGGTTTTACTGCTAATCACTCGGGGAACAGAGGCAGGTTGGGGCGGGGATAACGAGTCACACACAGGGGGCAGTGTCAAGGTCCCTGGATCACAGCTCCCTAACAGCTTCCCTTTCATCTCTAAGGCAGGACCTCAGGCCATTCTCCAGGCCAAGGAGGCCCCTTCCATTGGGCAGACTGCCCCCCGAAGCCCAGCTGGGGCGCAGTGGATGGGGACTAGCAGGCCACTGCACTGTGTCCTGAGCAGTTCATACACGGTTTGGAGGATCTTCAGTGATGTGCATCGCATAGGTACTTCCTCAAAGGCCAGGGACCGTGGCCCTAATGAAAGGAGCATGTACTAAACCTATCCTATTTCTCTTTCACCGCAAGGAGATGAAGCCAAGGCCAGATCTTCTGACCTTCCAAGGCAAGAAATTGGATTGGAAGGGGGCAAGGATTTTTATTCAAGTCCCTCCTCAAGGCATCCTGGAGATCGGGCTTCACAGGAAACCATTCTCCAAAGTGGGGTGAAGGGGTTGAGGTCAAGGAGGCAGCAGCAGATCCTAAAGATCTTTCTATACTCCCAGTGGGTCTCTCTCTCCCCCTCACTCTTCTTCAGGTGGAGTCTTTCCCAGCCGGCTCTCCCAGGTGCGTTTTCTGGTGGCGGATGAGATTGGAGCTGCGGGAGAAGTGTTTCCCACACAGGGTGCACCGGTAGGGCTTCTCCCCTCTGTGGGTCCTCTGGTGGGCTCCGAAGTTGGAGATGTCGCTGAAGGTCCGCCCACATTCGGCACACTCGTAAGGCCTCTCGCCTGTGTGGGTGCGGTGGTGCACCCCAAAGCTGGAGCTGTTGCTGAAGCTCTTCCCGCACTCACAGCAGATGTAGGGCGCGGGCTCCAGGTGGGTCCGGTGATGCACAGCCAGCGTGGCGCTCTGGCTGAAGCTCTTCCCACAGATGTCACAGCGGTACGGCCGCTTGCCCAGGTGATCTTGCTGGTGCGTGGTGAGATCCGAGCGCCGCCGAAAGCTCTCCTGACACTTGGGGCATTTGTAGTGCTTCTCTTCCAGGTGGATCCGCTCGTGCCGGATGCGGTTGGAGCTCCTCGAGAAGCTCTTGCCACATTCAGAACACTTGTAAGGTTTCTCACCCGTGTGGATCCGCTGGTGTGTTCTCAGGTTGGAGGTATTATTGAAGGTTTTGCCACACTGGGCACATATAAAGGGCTTCTCCTCGGCCTCAGGCCTCGGCTGAGCAACGGGGTCCCCCGGCTCTCCAGTGGGGACAGTGACTTTCTGCCACGGCCGTTTCGGATGGACCCCTTGTGGCCCCACCGACTGGCTCTCTTGCCCATGCTCTTTCTCCCCAGCTGGGATCCGAAAACCCTCCGAGTCATCCACTCTCCAAGGCTTGCCCCGCTCCCCTTCCTCGGGCAGGTGCTGCTCTGGATCCTGCTCCTTCTCACTGCCCATGTCCGAGCCCTGAGAATGAACACAAGTGGCCAACACCTTTATTCCGAGGGTTGGGCCAGGTCACAGGGAAGCATCTCTTCTGTCTGGAGGGATATACACCTTCCCCACGACCCAGCCATCAGAAGTAACCTCAATGAATGGAAATAACTGCAGAGAATGCCTTTACTTACTTTCAAGCGAACACACTTCCAGATGTTTAAAGCTACCAAACCAGAGCAAAAAGAAGACACAGCTTTGTCTACCACCAACAAATACTATTTGTGAAATTTTAATATACCACTTTTCTTGACACCACTAAACAAAATGGTCTAGACTATAACTTACGTGCAAGTAAAGGAGCTTCCACTGTAGAACGATTGCAGTTTTTCAGCTTTTCAGAATGAGTTCAACTGTAAGTTAACTGAAATTCCTTTTATTTTTTAATCTTTCTTTAGAAAAACCTTCCTGGACAGCATCCCTCCATGTGCCTGCTTTCGAAAATGATCACGACAGAACCTCTGATTCCCCAGACTCTCCTGTTCGTGCATAAGGCCTGGCTTTGAGTCCTCATGAGGGTTCTGCCGCCCTTCCCTTCCCTCCCTAGGATCTCACCATAACCCAGCAACCGAAGAGTTAACCTCTGAGCCCTCCAGACCCACTGCGGGGCACTTAGCCCGAGTCCATTCTGATTGGTCGGTACACGCTTCCCCTCTCATACACCACATACAGCACGTGTGCATGTGGGTGCACACCACGTGCACAGCCATCCTCACACGAGATACACTCAGCCACATTCTCACACCACTCGTACATACCACAGTCACATACACAGACACGCTCATACCACACTCTCACAGCACACGGCCACACGCATGCATATCAAATACACTGCACACAGCCCTCCCACACATACAGCCACACACATGGCTACACAATCGAACGCCATACACACATCTACACTCACACAACACAGCCACACACATGCCACCGACACACAAACCACACTCCCCCCACACAGCTACACACACACAGTACCCACTGCACAGGGCCCACTGGTGCAGACCTCGGTAAGTGCTTGCTAAGCTGCACACATCCCCTGGAGGCCCTACAGCTAAGGACAGGGAACGAGGAGAAGACAAAAGTGCTTCTGATAAGAGGGGAGTCCGGTGTTGCCTCTGGGCCCTGAAGCAACACCATCTCAAAAGGCCGAGTGGGCTGCGGGAGACACTGTACAGAGACGTGAACAAAGGGGTGAGGGCGGGAACGAAGGGGTGAGGGGTGACGGGACGCTGACGACAGAAAAGGAAAGACTGATACTTCCTGCAAGTCAGCACGTACTAGGGGAAACAGCAGCATGAAGTGACGGTCGGGGCACTGACTGCATTTAGGGCAGGAGCTCGATGGTGGCGCACCATGTTTACAACGCTGCAAATCACTCAGCCACTCCAAGCCTCCGTTCCCACAGCTCTAACCGGTGATAACCGACCTACGCTGCAGGACTCTGCGTGAGACAACACCCATGACGTGCTCAGTGTCGTGTGTGGCCCTTACTTGGCATTCAGCCAACAACCGCTGCTACTACAGTCATTGAAGACACTATTTCCTAGACCTGCAAAGAATACAAGGATGAAAAAGATCCCCTTCGGTGATCTTGTTAGGAAAAAAATTGTTTTTAATTAAAAAAAGGTACAAGACCATATATAACCTAAATTGAGAAATATGGACAGGGCTTCAAGTCTTTAAGAAGTGGGGTCAGAAAACTTTTTCTGTAAAGGGCCAGAGAGTAAATGTTTAGTAACTATTTGGGGCCACAGCAGCTCTGTTGCAGTTATTCAGCTCTGATGTATCGTAAAAGCAGCCATAGACAATATGTGGCTGTCCCAATAAAACTTTATTTGAAACAAAAGGAGGCAAGCTATAGCTTGCCAATCTCTGTTACAAAGTGTTTCTTGAGGAATCTAGCTAAGCAGTGTTTAAAGAGGCCTGCTTCACTTTCAAATGTGCAGCTAATTTATTATCCCTCATTTATTATCTCTCTCTCCTCCCCCACACACCCGCCCTGCCACTAAAACATAACTCCGTGAGGGCCAGGGTGTTTGTTTTATTCACTAATATAACTTCAACTCCTACAGTAATGGCGGTCAGATAGAGTAGATCCCTGATAAAATATTTGTGCATGAGTGGGACAAATCAGGGCCAGGCCCGTCTCCAGATCCCATGTTGTGCTTGTGAACATTCTCACCCACTGCTCCTGGGCAATCTCTCCATTCCTGCCTGGTTCCTCCTTCAAACCCCCACAGAATCCTGTACTTGCTTTTACTGTGATTTGCAATTAGCCATTTACATGTCTGTTTCCCCTAGTAGTTCCTAAGCAACTTGAGGATAGGGACTGAGTCATTTTGGTAATCTCTCCCCAGCACAAGGCCCAGTACTCAAGTGTTTTTAAGTGTATGAGGGAATATAATCTTGATTCACTCCCTGCCCCTGCCCACCCCACTTAGGGCCCCATGCAGTGGGCTGCACAGCCTCAACTCACTTCCAATCCTGCTACTCTGAGAACCTACCCTTTACCAGGCTGATTCTTCCTAGGTCTGAATGCTGGGTCAAAGTAAGAGCAGAAAGATTTAGAGCTGTGGTTTCTACCCTCAAACAGTTTACAGTACAGTTCAGTGAAACAAGCTGTGAACTCCAGAAACTCTCGTACAATAAAAGGTTAAGTTGCAGGAGCACGGGGAATGTGCCTTAGTCACTTTTGTACCTGCTCTTCAGTGCCTCGTACAGCAGCTGGCACACTATACGAGAACCAATAATAATAACGGTTAACATTTTAAAGCTCACACCAAGTGCGAGGCCCTGAACTAAGCACTACATGTGAATCATCTCATTTCATTGTCACAACTTATGTTAGATGAGGAAACTGAGGCACAGAGTAATTGTAACTCGCCCAAGGGCACAGAGCAAGTGAGTGGCAGAACTAGGACCTATGTCCATCACTCCAAAGCCAGTGCTTTTATGCACCACACTAGTGTTGAGGGAGAGAGAGGGGAGAAGGAAATGAAAGAGAGAAGGAGGGAAAGAGAGAGGGAGAAGGGAAGGGAAGGGAAGGGAAGGGAAGGGAAGGGAAGGGAAGGGAAGGGAAGGGAAGGGAAGGGAAGGGAAGGGAAGGGAAGGGAAGGGAAGGGAAGGGAAGGGAAGGGAAGGGAAGGGAAGGAGGGAGGGAGGAGAGAAGAAAAAACAGTGCCACAGGATTTCAGACCACATGGGCATCTCTCCCTGAAGAGATCTCGGATGACCAGCTTCATGGAAAAGGTGGTATTCCAACTAGGACTTGCAGAATGGGTAAGACCGGGACTCACAGAGATGGGGAACCCCCTATCTACTGAGAAGACAGTAGCAGGTAAGGTACAGAGAATCGCTTTCACATCACATTTCAGAGATCTGGGGGAGAAAGGGGCCCATCCAGCTGGTCTTCCAGGAGGCTCAGCGGTACAAGGAGGACCAACAGTGGAAGGGATTCTGGCAGTGGAGGAGGAGTCAGGTGTACACAGTAAGAGCCAAGAAGATGGGGCTGGTTAGATGCTGCAGGCCCAAGGCCTACACTGGAGGGAAGGGGCCATGCTGGAAGTTGGTCTGAAGGGCCAAAGTTGGGTTCTTTAGGGTCAAGTCAAGAACTTGGGGGAGGAAGGGGTAGAGGAGCTTGGAAAAACCAAAGAAGAAGAGGGAACTGTGCAGGGTACCTGGATAACAGGTCAGTGATGGTGGGGGCGGGGGGGGGGGAATCAAAAGAGTCAGAGGGTCAGAGAAGGTGGTCAGGACAGGGGGCGCAAACGCTGCAGTCAGAGGTGGCGGGGAACCGGACCCAAGAAGCTGGGCTGTGTACTGTGGGCAGGGAAGAAGCCCAGGGCGAAGCCTGAGGAATCGGGCGTTCTGGAGGACAGGGGCTGGGTTCGGAGCTGCTAGCGGGCTTGGGCCGGAGGGGTGGGAGGAGAGGGGCTGACCCCAAAGATATGGTCAGTGGCAGGGGGACTGGAGTACTCAGAAGGCCAACAGAAGGGACAGGGGTTAAGGACTGGGGCCAGCAGTCTGACGCGCGGGCTGGGGAAGGTGGACAGGGGTCGGGATCTCAGGGCCCCATTTGCCCTCACTGGATCCGGGGAGCAAAGCCACAACCTCTGGCTCCCCGGAGAGATGGAAGGAGCCAAGCTCAGAGTCCCCACGAAAGCATATCCACCTCCCCCGTGTCCCGGGGCCCAACCTGAACGCACCTCGCTCCCGCGGCTCGGTCAGGGATAGAGCTGCCTCGGTGGGCCGGGAGAGGGGCCGGAGCCGGAACCAAGAAAGGACTCACCCTGCCGTTCCAGGATTGGGTTCTGAGAACTATCTTCCTTTCCCATTGGCTGTAGTAGCTGCCACACCGCAAGAAACCGAGCGGGACCGCCAATAAGCTTTGGACTCTGCGGTGGCCTGCTGGGAGTTGTAGTCCTAAGGAAAATCGTAGACTCGATGAAGAAATTTTCCAAGTTTTGAGCCCAGCGGTGGACACTGAGTTTCCTCCTAAGGTTGTCAAATTTCCTTCTGCGCTTCGGCGTTAAAAGCCCAATGTGCCGGGCCACTGGTCTGGGAAGAGGTAGAATGTGTAAGAGCTGCCATTACCCCATGAGTTGGTGAGTGTTGCCGGTCCTGTAGACATCCCACGAAGCTTGGAGTTCCCGAGCCTCCGTCGAGGTTCATAATTGGAAATCAAAGGATTGTAGAACTGGAAGGAGTTTAAAGATCAACAAACCCAATCCACTTGTCAGAGAAGCTAGAGGTTCCCTGTCCGAAGAGCCGCCTTTGGATCTCCTGACACCCTGGCACAGGGATTTTTCTGAGTCCTACGTAGTGAAACCTGATTGTTGCTCATCAATCCTGACGGAACGAGGATTAGGATTTCTTTTCCTTAGGCTTCAGTTATAAAAGAAAAAAAAAGCCTAAATGAATAGGTAGCCTAAATGAGCAGGCCTGTCATATCTTCACAGCGTTTCATTGCAAAGACAATAGTCTTCAGGGCTGGATAAACCAGATTTAGAATCCCAGTTCTAGCACCCAGCTATTTGGGAGCACTATTTTCCTCCGCTGTAAAATTCCTGGCAGAATTGTTGTGAGGATATATCAAGCTTCTGCCTCCACAAATGACAGGTTTCTTTCCTGCTGGTAAATTCTCGGGTGAAGCCAGCGTGAACAATGTGCGTTTTAAGATTGGGATATTCAGGAAAGTAGTTTTGAAACTGAGTGTGGATGGATGAAATATAAATACCCCCTATACTATTACTTTATAAATTGGTTCAAATAAAATGCTCAGAAGGTAGGCTCAGAAATAAAACTGTGACTTTATTTTTAACTGTGATTAAAGCTTGCTCGGTGGAGTCAAAGCTGTTTGGAAACCAAATCCATGATGTGTTTTTCTCTTATCAGTCCAAAGCCTTTTCCTTCAACTTCTCATTCACAATGTAAATAACAACAATGGATGCCAAACTTTTATTTAAGAACTATACAAAAGCAAATGAAAAATTCTACTCAAAGCCCCGGCTTGGATTGAGCGCGGGCCTGTGAACCAATCAGGGTTCGATTCCCAGTCAGGGCACATACCTGGGTTGCAGGCCGGTTCCCTGCAGGCCAATTCCCAGCAGGGGGACCCACCAAAGGCAACCATACATTGATGTTTCTCTCCTTCTCTCCTTCCCTTCCCCTCTAAAGATAAATAAATAAAATCTTTTAAAAAATTCTACTCAAGCACTATGGTGTTTATATTTTATGTATCAACTTGACTAGGCCACAGGGTGCCCAGATATTTGGTCAACTGTTCTAGATGTTTCTGTAAGAGTACTTTTGGATGAGAAGATTTAACTCATTAGCTTGAGTAAAGTAGATTGACCTCCCTAACATGGGCGGGCCTCATCCAGTCGGTTAAAGGCCTGAATAGAACCAAAGGGCTGACCCTTCCCCTAGTGATATTCTTCCTGCCAGACAGCCTTCAAACGAGACACCCGCTTTTTCCCACGTTCAGGCTCAAACTGAACGTCAGTCCTCCCTGCGTCTCAAGCCTGTCGGCCTTCACGCTGGGATTATGCCGTAGGCTCTCCTGGGTCTTGGGCCTCCAGACTGTGGCAGGAACTAGATCACTGGCCCCCCTGGATCCCTCCAGTTTGGGTTGGGCAGAACTGAGTGCCCATCTGCACACTGAGAGCTAGTCTCTGCAAAAAGAGGCCAGACCAGACATATGGTATGACTTGAAAGAGACTAGACTTCTTTCTGCAATCCACACCACAAAATCAGATTCATTATTTTATCCTCACACCTGGTCTATCAAATTCCTATTTAAAATCATTATTCTCCGACCCAAGGGAAGAGTGTGCTACACAAACAGTCAAGTCTTCCAGTTTCATGTCTTATGGGGGAAAAGACCCCATTGGTAGTTAAAACTGCCACTTTTTCTAGCTGGGCCTCTCTGAATCTCAGAAAGATGTGCAAAATGGCCGCGGCAACAGACTGACTCACCCACAGCCGTCTTTGCCGGGCCACACGCAGCTGGCCTGCTGTTTGAAGTCGTGCTTCCCAGCTCCCTGACTGCTCCCAAGGCTTTTGGGGATTCCAGCTACCACAGTTAAAGTCCCTGTGCCTTCCCTTGGCTGGGTGGCTCAGTTGGTTGAAGCATCATCCTGTACACCAAAAGGTTGAAGGTTCGATTCCCAGTCAGGGCACATACATAGGTAGCAGGTTCAATCCCCAGTTGGGGCACTTATGGGAGGCAACTGATGGATGTTTCTCTCTCACATTGATGTCTCTCTCTCTCTCTCTCAAATCAATACACATATCCTTCAATAAGGATTAAAAATAAAATAAAGTAAGTAAAGTCCCTGTACCTGGTTATCACTAACAAGTAAATTAGCTTTGGAAACATGTGCATTAGCTCTGGATATCATGGAACTACACTGTGAACAGCACCAAGGAAATAGAAAAGGAGAGTATGTTTTATCTCCTGTCCTCCTCACCCGTTAGTCCAGAAGGATGAAGAAAGAATGTTTGACCCAAAATATGTTTACTTTTAAAAAACTGGCTTTGAGGGCTTAGGGCCTGAACTAAATAAAAAAGAGAAAGAGAGAGAGAGAAAAGCAATTCTTGTCGAGATAAGTCAGGGACCGGGTCTGGTAACCCCACGACTAAAAGCCGGAGCGCAGGGTGAGGTCGGACGAAGTCCTCCTAAAGAGCGCTTCGGATGGAGGACGCTGTATCTCAGTGGGGCACCTTCAACATCACCGCCTTCACCTAATCTGGTTGTTCATTTGGTTTGCAAGGGTTCTCCCAGGGCAGTGGGAACTTCGAGTCCGCAGCAGGAGACGGGGGTTTAGAACTGGGAGATAAGTGGCATGAATAGAAGCCACAAAAGGGTCTGAATTCGGGGAGAGAAGATGTGCTGTTCCAGAATCCAACGTTGGGCCGGAGCACGAGGCTGGATGGGCAGGGGAGCAGGCAATGAGGCACCTTCTTAAAAATAAGGAACCTTGAGCCCCTGGAGGGCGGGGCCAACGTCAGGGGGCCAAGGCAGGGTCAAGTCCCTGTGTGGGGAAAGCTCTGGTGCCTGAGGGGGCAGCAGGGAAGAGTCCACCCTCAGGGCCACATCTCCATTAGCGTGGCCTTTTCCATCTGGCTTGGGGACAATTGACTCCTCTGATTTCTGGAGTTCTGAACAGACAATTAGAGGAGCCGTGTTTTTCCCTTCATCGTGAAGGCAAGGTTCAAAGAAAGGGCGGAGGGGGCCAGAGAACGTGTGGGTGAAAGTAAAAATGTGGGATTTGTCGGTCACATTGTAGAAGGAGATGATTCCTGCTTCGTAGTCCAGGAAAATCCCCACGCAGCGCGGCGGCTCTTTCAGACGGAAGGAGGTCTGTGGAGATGTGAGAGCTTCATACTGGTTCCCACGGCTCTGCCGCATAAGCCAGTGTCCGTTGGCGGGCGAGGCCGTGACCTTCCCCTTCCTGCTCACTGACTCGCTGCACACCCCCAGGATCCATTTGGTCTTGTCTCCCACGTTCACCTCCCAGTAGTGACAACCAGCTACGAAGTACTCAGAGCCCAGGACACTGACGACGAAATCAAACCTCTGGGGGTTATCAAGCACAGGCTGCCTTCTGTCTCCGAGCTTCACGCACCTGCGGTCCTCAGACAGGATGAGTTTGGGATGCGCCGTGTCGGGGTCCAGGGTCACCGCCACTGCAGAGAGGCACAGAGAGGTGAGGTTGGGGGAGGCTAGGCCTCACAGGATCTTTGGGTAGTTTTGGAGGGAAGGATACTCCCTAGGTCTGCACACCTGTCACTGACCCATTTCAGTTCCTGATTCCCTCTACCCTGTGTGTCCTGGAACCAAAGAAAAGCGTCCTGCAGTCTCCCAGAGACACTCCTGGTCAGGTACTAAGTAAAAGAAGACACAGTTTTTCTTCTGTCTGTGTAGACCCTTAATCCTTAGGAAATACTGCCTTTGTCTTCGATGGTCCGAAGGACACTACCGTATGATAATGAACATCGGCTCTGATGTGAGACCCAGGAGCCACACTGGAAGTCGGAGTCCCAGCTCTGCCACGCGCTCGTCATGTGACCTTGGGCACGTTATTCACCTCCAAACCTTAGTTTCTCCATCTCTAAGGTGGGGGGGTGGCAGCACCTGCGCTGTAGAGCTGTCCTGCTCCTTTCATGAGCTGACCCGCGAGGTAGTGCCTCCTTCACACCGTGAGGGGACGATGCTCATCTTGTCAACTAAATGATCGCATATAATTATTACTTTTAAATGTTAATACAGAAAGGATTCTTCCTTAAAATTGTGGGAGGTCATGGTGAGTCACCCTCCTACCCCCAGTACAGAAAACAGGCTCTTCTTGGAGAGTCAAATCCTTGAAGTGCGTACTCTGCCGAGGTGGCGGGAATAAGCCAGGCCTTGAGTGCGAGAAGGGTTTGTGTGTTCCCAGAATGTCAACCAACGTGACCTGGTGTGCCCCCAGGGGCCCACTCGTCAGTTCTGCTGTACCTGCCCGAAGGAAGATGGCGCGAACAAAAGGGAGATGAACAGCCTGGAAAATGGATGAGGACCCAAGCAGTGAAACTAACATCTCATTGACACAGCAAAAAAAAGCGAATATTTAGGAATAAATTAAAAGAGACACGTGCAAATCTTTTAGAATAAAACTATGAAAACCTTTGTAGTCTACAATGTCGGGGCACCTGCCCAAGCCATTCCCTGCTCCAAGAATCTCCGTCGCCAACCCCCAGGAAGACTGATCTGCAGAGCAGGAAGAGCATGGCAGATGAGCAGAGAAGGGAGCACTGGCTGTTTGCCCAGCTATGGGGTAAGAAAGGCTTCCAAAACCTGAAAGCACAGAGGACACTACACAGGGAAAATTTTAAAAATTTGACTACCTAGCCCTGGCTAATATAGCTCAGTGGATTGAGCACAGGTTGCAAAACAAATGGTCACCAGTTCGATTCCCAGTCAAGGCACATGCCTGGGTTGCAGGCCAGGTCCCCGGTGGGGGCCACATGAGAGGCAACCACATGCTGATGTTTCTCTTCCTCTCTTTCTCCCTCCCTTCTCCTCTCTCTAAAAGCAAATAATAAAATCTTTAAAAATGTTTTGACTACCTAAAAATAAGACACTCATGCGTCAAAAAAGTAATATAAGGAAATTAAAACACAAATGAAAAACTCAGAAACATAATTTGTGACAAATAGAATGAAAAGTTTCTACGCTTTATATAGAAAGGATACTCATAAACCAAAAAGGAGCCAGAATAGACAGAAGAGCAGACAAGTCACCGGGAAGGCACACAAATAAACGACAAATTTTCTAAGTCCAACTGTGATCCTCCCCCAAAGTCACAAAGATTTTTAAAATTTTGATAAGTAGATAAACAGGTTTGATTTAAAAAAAAAAAAAAACCAGTCTGCCTTCCAAAGGGGCCGAACGTGGGGCTCTGCGGTGCGATGGACCCCACTGGACTCACCGAAGTGCAGCCGGGCCCTCCTCCAGCCTGAAAGACGAAAAGCGACCGTGAACGCGACGGAGACACAGAGAACCCAGGGGGCGGGGTCGAACTCGGGGACGGTGCACCTCACCTGAGTCGGCGGCAGCTCTTTTCAACTCTGTAAAAAAAGAAACGAGAGGGGTGAGCGATCACGGAGAATAGAGAGTCAACAGGAGAGAAGTTGGTTCAAAAGTGTTAAGAACGCGGAAAACTTACTCAGTTCACTCCGGAGTTTCTCTAAAGAATAAAAACAGTTGGACAGATCAGAACGAGCGCTTCCATCTTTGCGTAAAGTCGCGCCGCATCCCAACCACCTTCCCACATCAGACCCCGCTAGCTGTCCCCTGAATGTCATGACCCTGCTTGCACTGCAGCGGCTCCCAGCCGTGCACCAGGACTCCCCAGAGACACTGCACTGGGTCAGCAAATCACTAAGTGGGCCAGGCCTGACTACGACTCATTAAATACCACATCTCACACGCCCCGGTAATGGCGGTCTGCATGTATGTGGATGCTGAGAGAGAAGAAGAAACCATAAGTTCATTTAAAACTATCGCTGGGTTTCAATTAGATTTTCTTATGTATATGTATTAAGGTAAAATAAACAGACATGCCATGTCTGAACTTTTTTCTTTTTTTTTTTTTTTTTGCAATAAAGAGGGTCTCTTACACGAGAAACCCTGCCCCACATTCAGTTTAGTGAGGGTCCATCCACCTTGGATCCCACACGAGGGAATGTCACGCCTGGTGATTAAAGGGTCTCCAGACGGCTTCCCCTAGGGGAGCTACATCTCTTCTTGGTTAAACGTTTCCCATTTAGAGACTAGGTGACTGTTGTACAGGAAAGGGAAGCAGGAAATATTTGAGAAAAGAGACCACTGAGAGCCAAGAAATCTCCAACCCTACGGCTTGAAGTACCCCCCCACCCCGTCTCCTCTGCCTCTGGAAGGAAAACTGAGACAGACACCCATCCTGAAGCAAAGATGTTGGAAGTAGGTCTGTGCTGCGGACGAGAACTTACTGAGGGCTTTATGGAGCCTTCCTGAAAAACAAACAGAAAAAGGCATGAGTGAGCAGATGCTCTTCCCGGGTTCAGGGACACCTGAACCCAGGAAGGCTCAGCCCTCTGTCCCCCACAGGGAAAGGATGATGTCCCCATCAGCTGCTAGAGTGGTCACGCCTCTGCCCTTCCCTTCCGTCTGCTTTCACTTCCCCTGTCTCCATGAGGTTTCCGTGTGTCTGTAACTGTGTGTACATGACTGTGCACCTTGCTGCCCTTTAATTACCTCCTTCCTATTTACTATATCCACAGTGGAGGCCTCACGCTGACTTGTGCACATGGCTTTACTATTCTCTACGGTAACTCCCCTGAAGTCCTGTGGAGAGATTCACAGACTTAGAGGTTCCAGATGGTTTGGGGACATGTGTGAAGGCTTCGCACGCTTCAGGGGAGTACTTGTGGCTTCTTCAGAGGGGCCATCCTGTCCGTATTTTCCCTAGCAGTGGCCCTGGCAGAGAACTGAAGTTCTACATTTGAATCCACTGCCAGGTCCGTGCTAAGGGCTGGGCATGTGTTAGGTGCTGGGGCAGTGAAGCTAAACATGACATGGCCCCTGAGGAGCTCTTGGCTTATGTTTATGTTACTGTTATTAATATAAATAATGTTATAGTTATGTAATGTTAAGTATAATATTATTTATATTATTTATAGATGATATAGATGTATTGTATTTCCACTACTAATAACCTCCATTTATTGTGTCTTATTCTCATAATGAGGTAGCCACTGAATCCTCTCGACAATGTGCGGTGCGTGTAATAATTATCCACCTTCTCCAGAGTGGTGGTCCGAGGCTCAGGGGGACGTGGACACTTGCCCAGGCCATCCAGTTAGTAAGTGGCCAAGAAGGCAGGATTCGAGCCCAAGCCTGTCCGACTCCCAGTCGGAGGCCTTCCCCACTGCCCGGCGCACGCTGCGCCTCTGCCCTTGGACAGAACAGCCGCAGAGTCGGTCCCTGCAGGGTGCACGCCCACGCTCCCCCCACTGGGAGGAGAGGTAAGGGGAGAGGAGAGGAGAGGCCCAAATCACTGCCCGTGGAGCCGTGTCTGAGCCCATGACCTGTCTCTCGGCTACATTTTCACAGGGCAGGGACCCGGCCTCTTTGTGGTGCCTTAGGCGTCTAGCGTTTACCCTCAGTGGCCCAGAGCAGATATGTGATTTATGAAGATGAAGTGGCAAGAAGGGGACAGAGTTCCAGGTACTGTGATAGGAGAGGTTTTTTAAGTTGTCCCTTTTAATCCTGAAAAAAATCGGGTGAGGGGATTCATTAGCCCCGTTTTACGGATGAGGAAACCAGAGCTCACAGCAGTGAAGCGACACAGCCAAGGCGGACCAGGCAGTGAGCTGACCAGGTGTCGCTGACCCCAGAGCCTGTGACGCGCCCAGATGGGCATATGCACATATTTTTAAATAGAATATAGATCTTCCTTTTTAGATGATTGGTGGAAAGGCTGATAAAGGGAGCGTGAGATAATTCAGACCTATGAATTTTTACCATGAGCCTCCCCTGACCCACTACCATCAACCCCGAAACCCCTTCCAACTGGAAGATAAATTCCAATCATATGAATGGAGGATATGCGGGTGCACCTGTATAACGTATGTGTAATGATAGACTATCAGCACTTGTATACAAGGAGAATGAATATGTTGTTTATTCCCTACCCCTTGTTCTATACACGTAATTACCTTTTTCTCTGGCATGGTCTGAGAGAAGATTTTCTAGAGGGAGAAAAGTTTAAAAAACGATGATATTCTATGTCATTACCTTGAAGGTCCCTGATTTCTGCTGATTTTTACCTGCTCTTGAACCTGTCCACTTCTGTCCCACCTCCGCCGCCTCGATCCAGGCCCTCATCATCACTCATCCAGGTGACAGAACTAGTAGCCCGAACTGCCCCCAATCCTGTCTCGCTACTTCTGGTGCCTTCTGCAGCCAGAGAGAGCTTCTCGGAGACATCCATCCCACTCACTCCTTTACTATTGCCCCAAGGAGAAAGATGAAGTCCTTCACTCCACCCACAAGGCCTCAGGCCACCGGGCCCCTGTCTAACTGCGCAGCCTGGTCCGGTCACCTTTCCCCTCCCCTCTGCCTTGTGCTTCTTTCTCAAGCCGTTCTTCCCGGATAGCTTTCTGTCCCCTCTTCCCCCTGCCTGTCTGTCCTCCACATCAAACATCACTTCCTCTGTGGACTCCTCTTCTGTCCCTGAAGCTCAGTCGGCACCTCCTGCTCATAATCCTCACAGCTCCCAGAACTCCCGTTCGTGGCGTTTGTACCGTGGTACTTTCACCTTCACCTGCACAATTATTTAATTCACGTATAGCTCCCTGGCTGGACTGCAAGCTCCGGGAGAGCAAGGACTGTCTGCTTTTACTCACCATTGCACCCCCGGCATTTAGCGCAGTCCAGGGCACTTTAGTACACAGTTATCAATTATTTGTCGAATGAATAAAAGCCTCCCCCATGTTCAGCCTACACGACTCCCACAGAATAAAATCAAGCAATGAGTCCACAGACAAAAATCATCAAACACACTGAAAGGTAAGCCATCGCAAGTCAGAGTCAGCAGAGCCTGGAAAGGACGGGTGTAGAACCCACATCAAAAATAGCAAAAATAGCAGACGTCTGGATTTTCAGGTGCACAATTTAGATTAGTGGGCGCTGGAGGCACAAAAATGAGTAAAACACAGACACATTCCCCCCTCTTCCAGGACACTTACCTACCTCCATCGCCTGTTCATAGAGAAGCTTCTCTGGAAGGGGAGAGAGACAGAGAGGTCAGCTCAGTCTAAGGAAGGGTTTCTTCTAACAGGCAGTGTTGTCCGAGGACAACGGACTGCCTGAGGGGGACTTTGCTCCCTGTCACTGCTGATGTGTGACCATTTGAAAGGGTCTTTCAACCATTAGGTGGGAAAAGGGGTGTTGGATTATGTGCCTTTCAAGGTGCCGTACAACCCCGAGATCCTGTGAAATGCAATCATATTTATGAGGGTTTCATCCAAGGGATAGAATTGGATTTTTTAATTAATTAGAAGGCTGGCACGATCAGCTGTTTTTAATTTCTCAGAAGGTGAGAATTCACAGCTCTTCCCAGGTTTCCTGCAGATTCTGTGCCCTTCTCTGCAGTATGAGTCCCGGAGCCTTGTTCTCCCAGTTTCCTCCCAGGGTCTCTCCAACCTGCACCGCCACGTCTGCGTCTCCTCGCCCCCAGCCTTTTCCCAGAGAAGCCGTCACGTCTGCGTCTCCTCGCCCCCAGCCTTTTCCCAGAGAAGCCGTCACGTCTGCGTCTCCTCGCCCCCAGCCTTTTCCCAGAGAAGCCGTCACGTCTGCGTCTCCTCGCCCCCAGCCTTTTCCCAGAGAAGCCGCAGCCCCACTTCCTGCCACCCCGCGCTCCCTGACCACTCAGTTACCTCTTGATCTTCTTTGCTTCCAGAGGAAGCAAACGCCCACCACAATGAGAAGTCCCAGGACAGGCAGGATCACAGCAAGAGCCACTTCTGAGGAGGAGATCCTCCCTGGAGATGGGGCTGGAACGAGACCACAACGACCACCCTCACCAGATGCCTCAGGGCTTCTTCCTGGCCACCTCTTATGGAAGATGGCTCAGGCACGTCCCAACTGTCTCCGTCGCCTCCAGGGAGAGACTTCCAGCCAAGGCTGGCGAGGCTCTTGGCTTCTCTCAGTAACTCAAACCCTGGATAACTCAGGGATGACTTTCAAGTGACATGTTCATCTCTCAGGACTGGTTTCCATGGTCCTGCCTAAAGACAGTGGGTTAAACTCAGCTCCCCAATCACAACCTCACCCCGCTCTGTAATTCAGTGGAAGAACTATCCAAGTTCTTTGAAGAACTGGAGGTGCTTCCTCAGCAATCACCTGCAGTCTCCTCATGAGCGTCTCCTGCTTGCGTTTCAAACCCTCACTCTGCTGTGGACCAGTAATCAGCGACCCCTTTACCCTGAGCCACATCGGCAGGGCAAAACAATTTCTGTGGGCCTACAGCTAGAGGCCTAAAGCCCAGGCAGGAGTGCTCACTTTGGCAGCACTTATACTAAAATTGGAATGATACGGAGAAGATTAGCATGGCCCCTGCGTAAGGATGACACGCACATTCGTGAAGCATTCATTTCAAGGGTCTTTCAAAGGCTGATAAACCCTTTGACCCATTAATTCTACTTCTGGAAACATATTCTAAGAAAATAATCCGAATCATTTCCCAAATTACATGCAGTGATGCTCACTGCACTGTTAGAGGAAAAACGGAAACTATCCCAATGTCAGGAAATGGGGCTTTGAGCCTTGGCTGGTGGGGCTCAGTTAGAGGGGCTCAGCTGGAGGGGCATTGTCTGGGAAAGTGACAGGTGGTGGGTTCGGTCCCTGGTCGGGGTGCGCTCTAGAGGCAACCGATTGGTTTTTATCTGTCACCTCGATGTTTCTCTCCCTCTCTTTGTCCCTCCCTCCCCCTCTCTCTAAAAATAAATAAAATCTTTAAAACAACAAGGCCCTGGCTGGCGTAGCTCAGTGGACTGAGCATGGGCCTGCGAACCAAAGGATCACGGTTTGATTCCCAGTCAGGGCACATGCCTGGGTTGCAGGCCAGTTCCCAGCAGGGGACACACGAGAGACAACCATACATTGATATTTCTCTCCCTCTGTCCTTCCCTTCCCCTCTAAAGATAAATAAATAAAATGTAAAAAAAAAACATTAAAAAAGTTCGCTTCGTTTAAAAATAATAATAAATAAATAAATAACCACAGGGCTTTGATTAATTTTATTAGGCTATACCCGCACAATGAACTACTATGCAGCCCTTGAAGATCGTGTTGCAGAGAACTACTTAAGGACTCGGGCAGAAGTGCTCACAGCCTTGCAGGTGGAGGGGGAACCGCCCTAAGCAGAAGAACAGGTATACAGAGCAACTCACACTCAGAGGAACTCGCATGGAAGAAATTCCTAAAAGGCATGTTAGCAGTAGGTCTCTCCCATTTATGAGAGGCCTTTTGTTGTTTCTTTAAAATAGTCTGTATTTTTACAGTTTTCTACAGTAAACGTGTTATTCTTAGTACTTAAAAAACTCAAAGGTTCTTTATAAAGTTTCCACGATGGTCAGAGTTTTCTCTGGAGCCGCCGGGGCCTTCGAACCTGTTTTCTGCCCCAGCCTTTACCTGCCACGACCATGGCTGCGCTCTTCTCTTGGCCAAGCGCCACGTTGCGGATGGCGCAGGACACGTTGCCCACAGTGCTGTCCTTGACTTTGCTGGATATCGCTGTTTCGAAGAGCCCGGCTTGGTCCAGGGAAGAGGTCTCGGTCTCCGATGGAAGCGCCTTGCCTTGAGGGTCTCTCCACTCGGCCCGAGGCCTTGGGAACCATCCCACCGACCTGCACACCAGCTGGATCCATCCAGCGTCGAAGCCCTTCACGTGGATGTAAGGATCGGAGCCTAGAACTGGAAAGGAAAGCTGCCTGCCAGAGCCTAGGCAAGAGCCGGGTCCTGGCCGGAGCCGGGTCCTGGCCGGAGCCCTCTACTCGGTGCCACGGCCGCCCGAGGTGGGCAGGGCGCGGGGCTCTCCGATGCACTTGAATGCGCGCCCTCTCCCCACCCCGCCTGGCGCCTCCCAAAGCGACGAGACAGGCTCTGACGGCGACCTGGGACCCCTCCAAATCCACCTCTACCAGTAACGGCATCCCCAAATCCACTCCCCTTCGAACAATGACTAACCTGCCACCTGCAGATTCACGGTGCCCTCCCGACTCAAGTTTCCAATCTGGACCCGACAGCGGTAGGGCCCTCGGTCCTCCAGCCGGACCGCGCGGATCTCCAAAGAGACGTTTCCCAGGCGGCCGTCTCTCAGGAGCGCCGTCCTCCCCTTGTATCCCGCCACCACGTCTTCCAGGCGGTCTCCCGCGTCCCGGAACACGTGAACCACCTGGGCGGGCCCGGGAGTCGGGGTCCGCAGCCAGCGCACCTCGGTGACGTCCTCGAACGACCACAGGGTGAGGGGACAGAGCAGCCTGGCTGTGCCCCCTAGCGGGGCCAGGTGGAGCCGGTCGGAGTCCCCTGTGCGGTGAAGACAGAAAAGGGACAACGCAGTCTGGGAGGGATGGGAGAGCGAGAGCTCGGCGAGGATGCAGGGGATTCTCGGGGAAGGAGAGAGCCTGGGAAGGTCATTGGAAAGCACTGCGGTTAGAGCAGAACCCCAGAAGAAAGGAAGCCTGTCGCCAGGCCTCTGATTCTCGGGACTCCTTGCTCAGAACCGCCCCCCCCCCCGCAAGGAAAGAGAGGCAGGGCCTCCTACCTGACAGGTGTGCGGGCAGCTGGAGGAAGACGAGGGCGAGGAGGCAGCCCGAGAGCCAAGGGGAACTTGCCGTCTCCATTTGAACTAGGAGGACAGACAGGGACACGCCGGAGAGGGTCCGTGAGCTGGACGCGGGAGGAATACAGCCTCGGGGTGCGGCGGAGGGTGCGGGGCAGGCGCTCAGGAATCACACAGGCTGGTGTTCAAATCCCAGCTCTGCTACTTACTCCGTGTAACATTGTGACTCAGCTTCCCCAAGACTCTATCTTTCCATCTTTAAAATGGTTATCAGTGTGCCTCCCTGCAGGGTTTTTGTGAGCACTGAAGGAGGAGCGTGCTGAACACAGAGGCTGGCCTCACGGTTGGGCCTGTGAGCTTGTGAGTGAGAATGACGGTGCGGAGGAGGTGGGTGCGGACCGAGGGGGAGACACTGAGTGTGCCCCGGAAGGCACAGGCGAGAGTCTGGAAGGCTGAGAACTTATCCCTGGAGCTAACCTGGTTAACACGGGAGTACTGGCCTCTTTTTGCATTTAATGCCCCAGGCCAGGTTTGGGAAATGCTAAGGGCCCATCGTCCACCCACAGTGGGGCCTGGAGCTCTTCCCTGACTGCCTTTTCAATTTGACCCTTGAGAAAGAGCAAACCAAGGCAGCGAGGTCCCTTCATTTCATCCTGAAGGCACCGATCCTACAAACTCAGGGTCTGGAGTTAGAAAGACCTGGGTTCAAGTGTCAGCTCACCCAGGGGCTACACCAGCTCTGTGTCCCTGGAAAGTTGTATAAATCCCTGGAGGGGGCCTCCAGGTCTATAAACAGGGAACTGTCTTCACAGGGACTGTGAGGACTCAAAGGGGGTTCAACCTTGGCTGGTGTGGCTCAGTGGATTGAGCGAGGGCTGTGAACCAATCGAGGTTCGATTCCTAGTCAGGGCACATACCTGGGTTGCAGGCCAGGTCCCCAGTAGGGGGCATGTGAGAGGCAACCACACATTGATGTTTCTCTCCCTCTCTTTCCCCTTCTCCCCCCTTCTCTCTAAAAATGAATAAATAACATCTTTTTTTTAAAAGAGGATTCAAAGGCATGTGAAGCACTTGCCACCAATGTCTGGCAGAACACATGCTCAGTAAATGAGCTGTGGCCCCTGAGAGGCGTGGGGCCCTGAGGCCACAGAGAAGCCCTAAATGGTTCCCCACCCACCCGACTGCCTGAAATTCCCACCGCAGAAAACTGGTCTTTCACCACCATCGGGAAGAAGTTTAAATGTAAAAAGACACAAGGGAGAGATGATCATCTCCTAAATTCTCTCCAAGACTGCAAATCTTTTCCAAAGAAGGGGGTCTTTGTAAAAGTTATCAGGCCAAGTCCTTAAAGGTCTTGGAACAGGGCAAAGATGGGAGCTGGAGGAGGTGGGTCTGTCAACAAGAGGTCGAGAAACTGAAGATGGACTTGGGCTTTGAACACGTCTCCAGGGCTGTTTTTCTTGTGGCCGGCAGCACGCTGCTTTGGGGGTGTTTTTGTTTTTCAGTCCTGATGCATATGGTTCACTCCTCTAATCCCCCAATGTTGCAAATGGCACCATACCACCAGGACACAGTGTGGTTAGGATTGCCGTTGGGACCTTTTTTTTTTTGCCTTGATCCTATCCATCTTTCTGCAGGTTGCCAGCTACTCAGAAACTGAACAGGAGAAACTAGGTAAATGAGAAAATCTGTCTTTTCTTTGTAGGTGAGAGTAGGCAGGGCCCAGGATCCCCTGGAGTTGCCCCAGTCCTCCAGACCCTCAGTTCAAAGGTGATTCTGTAACGCGCCCGGGGTGGGCGTGGCCAGAACCACACGCAGCTCCAAACTGAACTGGGGCGCCTGAAATCAAATGAGAGGAGCCCTCCCCCCGACCGTGGCCCTGTCTTCCTAAATTCAACTTGTTGATTAACTCAAGAGGATGGGGTCTAAAGTCGGCCTGGGGCCAAGCCCTGGCTCTGCCGTTGCCTGGCTGTGCGACCTTAGACGGTTTAGTTTACTCCTTCCAGCCTCCTCTCATTCACACATGAAATGAACTCAGTAACAGCGCCTCCACTGTGGGTAGGGCTACAGCAAGGAAGCATAGAAAATACATGTGAAGTGGTTTGTGCCAGGTTCTAAGAATAAAAAGGCAAATGAGGTGCTTCCATCAGATCGCTACTCTGTGTAACGAGGGCAAGTGAGGTGGCTTTAGCAGAGGAGTCTCCCTGGAGCTCGTTATCAAGTTACCGGTTGATGGTAAGCAGCCATAGGAGCAAACTAACCTGGGAGACAATGACATCAGAAAGAGGACTTTTGCTCACTAGTCATCAGAGAAATGCAGTCAGATAGGATTCTGTCTTCCTTCATATTATCAAATATTAGAAAAAATAATACTCAGAGTTATCATACATGTGGGCAAAATGGCTCTCCTGTCGATCGCCGAACAACCTTCACAAGGATAATTGAGGAATAAGTATCAAACGATTTACAAATATGCAAAAGTTTTAATCCAGCAATTTTACTTCCAGAAAAGAATCTTATGAAACGAATAAGGACGTGCGCAAGGATTTGATGGTGAGGACGCTCATCACAAAATAATTTACAAAAAGGAAAAACTGAAAACAACCTACAAGTTCATTAAAATGGGAATGATTAACTAATTGCACATTCTTGCAATGAAATACTCTGTAGCATTTCATAGTCACATGATAGAACCATCTTTAAGAGCAATGGGAAATGTTCGCTGTAATCCAAACAATAACTTTAAAAAGCTCTGGACAGTATGATACAATTTAGGAAGCAGATGCTTAGAAAAAGGCAAGAGTGTTGCTCTTAAACAGTGGTTACTTCTAGGAGAGGGGAAAACACTAAGTTCACTTGAGAGCTCCAAGCAACTTAAGAAAACCCTGCAAACCTGCAAGCGATCAGTCTGAAAGCACAAAGCCCAGGTCCCGGAAAACAGTGAGGGCTGGATGAATGATAGCTGTAATAATCAATAATGATGATGATAATACCGTAATGAGTCCTTAGAAAAAGCCCATCCAGTCCCCTTGTCACTCCCCCCCCTTCTGTGCTCATTTCCCATCGCCCCATTTTGTCCTTTAAAACGTTCCCATGAGTAAGGAGAAAGGGGATAGTTTCTCCAATGAGCCTGAGCCCCCCTGAGAAAGTTAAAAGACTGAAAAGAGTGAAAGAGGAGAGAAAGGGGGACTTACCACCATAAGAATCAGGGGCCCTTTGTCCATCAGAGCCGGAGTCTCCAAGCTGTGGACACTCCCTCCGTCCACGCAGGGAGGTGAGGCATTAGGCAGAAGGATCAGGAGCGGCTCTGGGGGTGAGCCCGGGAGAAGTTCATCTTTTATTCTAATGTCCACAGCCCTCAGCCAGGGGCCCCCTCTGTCTGTCCCCCACACTCCCTTCTCGCTGTCCCTGTACACCAACAAGCCACACCCCGCCTGGCTGCCCCTGATAAAGGAACAGAGCAAAGAGGAGCCTCCCTAAAAAAAAAACGAGGGAAACTCCAAGTGCCACCGGGCGGGCGTGAAGGCCCCTCGGCCCTCGGCGCCCTTTCCCTCCCAAGCTAACTGCAGAGCGATCCCCTCTCACACGCTTTGACCCGACATCACCCTTTCTGAAAAGCTTGCTCCCATTTACTCTCCAAATCTGAGTAAAATCATAGACTGGTTTCAAAGCCAGCCACCAGTTAGCCACCTTCTTTAACTCCCTATCTCTGTCACCAGCTACCCCCTGATGTGTGCTTTCTGACAAGCACTCACTCACTTTCTACCACCTGTGATGAACCCTTTCCTGCCTATCTCGACAGCTTCTATAATATCCACAACCGTTTATTCATAACATCCGTAATTGTATCCTTGACAATGTACTATAAAAACAAAATAAGCAAAACAAAAACAGACTCATAGAAACAGAGGTCAAAGGGACGGTTATCAAAAGGGGGTGTGTGAGAGAAAGGATGAGCGTGAAAGTGAAGGGGAGTATAGTCAGTGACATTGTGGAAAGTGTACACGTGACAGACGATCACTAGAATGGGGGGTTGGTGGGGGGTGATCACATCGTAAGGTGTAAAAATGTCAAATCACTGTATTGTTCACCTGAAACTAATATAACCAATGTAAGGTCGTATACCAACTATACTTAAATAAAATATAAATTTAAACAACAGTTATTTCTGGAAAAGGCATTGAAGTTGATAAGAGAAGAGAGACAGAAATTTTATTTTTGCTCTTCATGGTTTTTACAAGGAGTACACATTACTTATTTTTAGATAGTAAAATATATATATAGGGGAAACCCCAATGCATACACTTTTATGTATTTTTTAAAATTATGTTTTATTGATTGTGCTTACATTTGTCCTGATTTCCCCCCTTTTGGCCCTCCTCCCCCCAGCACCACCCACTCCCTCAGGCGATCTCCACACCATTGTTCATGTCCATGCATACAACTTCTTTGCCTACTCCATTTCCTGTACTGTACTTTACACCCCCATGGCTATTCTGTAGCCACCTATTTGTACTTCTTATTCCTCTCACCTCTACACCCATTCCCCCACACCACCCTCCCACCTGGCAACCATCAAAACACTCTCCATATCCATGATTCTGTCTCTGTTCTTCTTGTTTGCTTAGTTTGATTTTTAGCTTCAATTGTTGATAGATATGTATTTTTTGGCCATTTTATTGTTCACAGTTTTGATCTTCTTCTTTTTCTTAAATAAGTCCCTTTAACATTTCATATAATAATGGTTTGCTGATGGTGAACTCCTTTAGTTTTTTCTTGTCTGGGAAGCTCTTTATCTGCCCTTTGATTCTAAATGATAGCTTTGCCATGTGGAGCAATCTTGGCTGTGGGTCTCTGCTTTTCGTGACTTTTAATATTTCTTGCCAATCCCTCTAGCCTGCAAAGTTTCTTAAGAAATAAGCTGATAGTCTTATGGGAACTCCCCTGCAGGTAACTAACTTCTTTTCTCTTGCTGCTCTTAAGATTCTCTCCTTATCTTTAACCTTTGGCATTTTAACTATGATGTGTCTTGGAGTGGGCTTCTTTGCATTCATCTTGTTTGGGACTCTCTGTGCTTCCTGGACTTGCGTGTCTATTTCCTTCACCAAATTAGGGAAGTTTTCTTTCATTATATGTTCAGTAGATTTCCAATTTCTTATTCTTTCTCTTCTCCTTCTGGCACTTCTATGATGCAAATATTGGACCACTTGAAGTTGTCCCAGAGGCTGCTTACACTATCCTCATGTATTCTGATTTCTTCTTGTTGTTCTGATTGGTTATTTTTGCTTCCTTATGTTCCAAATCATTGATTTAATTCTCAGCTTCATCCACTCTACTGTTGTTTCTCTGAAATTGTTCTTTATTTCAATTAGTGTAGTCTTTGTCTCTGGCTAGATCTTTTTTATGCTGTTAAGGTCTTCACTAAGTTTCTTGAACATCCTTATAACCTGTGTTTTGAACTCTGCATCTGAGAGATTGCTTATCTACATTTCATTTAGCTATTTTTCTGGAGTTTTATTTGTTCTTTTACTTAGGCCATGTTTCTTTGTCTCCTCATTTTTGCAGTCGCCCTGTACTTGTTTCTATGTATTAGGTAGAGCTGCTTTGAATCTGTGTCTTTGTAGTGTGGCCTAATGTAGATATATCACGTAGGGTCCAGTGGCACAGCCTCCCCTACTACTCATGCTGGGTACTCAAGGTGAGCCCTTTCTGTGGCCTGAGTACACCCTCCTCTTGTAGTTGAGCCTTGGTTGCTATTGGCAGATCAGTGAGAGAGATTTACCCAGGCCAGTCAGCTGCAAGGATTGGCTCTGACCACTTAACACCAACCTCTGCCCTCCACGGAGAATCAGCTGTGCAGGGGCAGGGTGGTGGTGCTCTGACATGGTCTGTAGCTGTCCACTTAGGTGTGCTGGTCCTTAGGTGCTGTTCTCAAGGTCCTGCAGGCCAACGTCAGCCCCCACTTGTGTTTTGCCTGGGGCCACCCTGCCTGAGCTATAAAGCAATACGAGATGGCTGCTACTTGTGCTAGGCTTGGAGTCTCCCAGGCAAAACTAAGCTGTGAATCTAGGCTGGCTGTTGGTAGTGCCAGGCCTGGGACTCACTGAGGCCAGCTGTTGCTTGTCTGATGGGATTTAGGAAGTTGTGATGTATGAGCCAATATCAGCCATTCATGTGGGAAAGCAGCTTGGGTGGGCCCATAATTTGGGTGGGGCAGAATCTCTGGGCATCTCCAAAGCAGATCAAACAGTGTTAGCCAGGTCGATGGAGTGTCAGTTACAGCATCAGCTTGCTGGCTCTGTAGCAGAAGGGTTTAGAAAAGGGACAATGGCCTCTGTTCACCTCGATGTCAGACACTTCATTTCCTCCCTGTATATCACTGGTGCCTTTCAAGCTGCTACCCTGGTGCTGGAGCTCAGAGGGAGTGAGTCTGAGGAGGTGAATCCATATGTGGGTTCTTTAAGAGGAACTGCTTGGGGTTCCAGCAGCTTCTTCCACCTACTCAATCCCTGCTGGTTTTTGCAGCCAGAAATTGTGGGGACTTATCTTCCCGGCACTGGAACCCTGGGTTGGGTGTCCTGGTGTGGGGCTGGGACTCCTTGCTACCAGGGTCTCCCTCCAAAAATTTTATCCACCACACATGGATGTGGGACCCGCCTGTTCTGCGCCTGCGCCCCTCCTACCAGTCTGGACAGATGTGGTTTCTTTAATTCCATAGTTGTCAGACTTCCATTCAGTTCAATTTCTGACAGTTCTGAGTGGTGGGTGTTCTATATTTTAGTTGTAATTTTGATGTGCTTGTGCGAAGGGGCCAGCCATGTCTACCTATGCTGCCATCTTGTTTCATGTATTTTTGAACATCACAAAAATGGAGCACATGGTACATAATTCTCTTAAATTTTCTTTTTTTACTCAACATTATTTCCTAAATCCAGCTGTCTCCTGTGGTGGCCCAAACTATGTCCCCTCAACCCACTCAATTTCAAAGTGGCTGACACTTGCATGCAAGCTGCCACCATGCCACCCCAAAGGCCACGGCAGCTACAGCGCTTGGCATGGCTGTCTGGCCCGTGTGCAGCCCAGGAGTTTAGGGAAGTTAATGCCTCGGGGGATCAATCTGCAGCGACCAGAGCTGGTGGAAAATGCTCTGGCCTCACAGCTTCAGGGGGCCAGTTCTGAACTGCACTTGTCACAATTCTCAGAGGGTTCCCAGTGGGACTGAGCACAGTAGCCCACAGTCATCAGTAGCTCAGTGATGCACATTTTATTGATTTTTCCTTCTTTCCTTCTTACTCCCCCCATTTCTGATCCCTGGGATCACCTCCTAAACATGGAAAGATTGTCTCACACTCTGCTTTGATTGGAGTACAAGTTAAGACACTGAAATTCATCCAGACGGATCCACAGAGCAGTAGGACATTCATTCACAGCTGCATTGTAAACCATTGCATGAGTATACCAACACGTTGTCCATTTCCTTGATGATAAAAATGTGGGTTGTTTCTGAGTTTTTGCTTTTACAAATGGTGCTGCTGTGAACATTCTTTTTTTAAATTTAACTGTTGTTCAAGTACAGTTTTCTGTCTTTTACTCCCATCCCAGCCCACCCCCGCAGTGCTCCCCGCCTCCTTCCCATGTCCACCCCCCCTAGTTGTTGTCCATGTGTCCTTTATACTTGTTCCTCTAAATCCCTCCCCTTTTCCCCTGAAATTCCCTCCCTTCTCCCCTCTGGTCCCTGTCAGCCTGTTCTCTATTTCACTGTCTTTGGTTATATTTTGCTTGCTTGTTTGTTTTGTTGATTAGCTTCCTGTTAAAGGTGAGATCATATGGTATTTGTCTTTCAACGCCTGGCTTATTTCACTCAGCATAATGCTTTCCAGTTCCATCCGTGTTGTTGAACATTCTTGATATATGTTTCCTGGTCCACACGTGCAAGAATTTCCCTGGGGCAGCAGTTCGCAATGTGTGGTCTATGAATTCTGGGAGTCCCTGACACCTTTTCGGAAGCCCCTGAGGATCATTCCATTCATTATAACACTAAGCCATTATTGGCCCTTTTTGTCATGTGACATTTTCATTGATGCTGCAAAAGCAATCATTTTTAAGGCTCTTGCATACACACACCTATATATATATATATCACAGCATTACCTCGCCTACCAAAATTGACAATAATTCATTGATATTATTTAATAACCAGTCTATGTTTACATGTTTTCAACGGGGTCAAAGGTCTTTTTGCACATGGTTTGTTTACACCCGCATCCAAGCAAAGTGCACACATTGCCCTTTTCAGTTAAGTTTTTTAAGCATTTTTATTTCACACTAATCATTCTGCCTTTCTTTAAATTTTTTTCTTATACTCTTGATTGTTGATAAAACTGGGTAATTTGTGCAATATCCCACATTCCAGATTTGGCTGAGGGCTTTCTTGTGGTATCATTTAATTTATTTCTCTATCCCTCATATTTCCTATAAACTGGAAAGCTAGAGGTTTAATTAGATTCAGGTTCACTCCTACGCTGTGTGACCTGGACAAGAGCCTTAACATTGTGTGTCTCGTTTTTCTTATTGGTAAATTGAAGATAACTACCTCACTGGGTTGGTATAAGAATAAAGTATCTAAGACCTGTAAAATACTAAGAACAGTGCTTAACACCCAATAAATGGTAGTTGTTATTATTTGAGAAAAGCCTCCAACTTGAAAGTCAGAGACCAAAATAAACAGCAAAAACAATTTAGGATATGGAAGAAAATGACAAATAATATCTTTAAAAATATGAAATTAGAGAAGAAACTGAATCTATAACAAAAAGCAAGATGCTACCCAAGGGAAAGTCAAGAACCCAGGAAAAACTCTTGGAAATTAAATTTCTATAGCAGAAATAGAAAAAAACAATAGAAGAACTAGAAAATAAAGTTCAGGAAAATCTTTTAGAAAGTAGAACACATAAAACCAAGAAATGAAATTGAAAGAGAAAAGATTCTTAAAAACAAAAACAAAGGGATCTGTCACTGAAGAAGTTTCCCAGAATTGAAGAGTATATGTTTCCCGACTGAAAGAGGCCACTGAGTGCCTAGCACAATGAATGAAAAAGTCTTATTATGACGGTTCAGACCACCAAGGATGAAAGGAAAATATATGTCTTTAAAGTTTCCAGAAACTAATGAACAAACAAAAATCAGATAGGAAGTAACAGAAATCAGAACACATTAAACTACTGAAGAGTCCAGCCACATGAGAAACTAGATAACAATGGACCAATGCCATTAAAATTCTGAGGGGAAATTATTTCCAATCTAAAATCTGTACCCCACCCAACTGTCAATCAAGTGTGAAGATAACCTAGACTAGCAAGGTTTCAAAATTTTACCTGCTGTGGACTCCTTCTGGGGAAGTTACTAGAGAATGTGCTTCTTCAAAATGAGAGAATAAACCACAAGTAGAAAGATTCAGGAGACGGGGGATTTGCCACAGGAGAGGAGAGGTGGGAATCCCCAGGATGTAATTAGGGGGAGTCCTAGAAAAACAGTTGGACAGTGAGGCCAAGACTACAGTTTAGAGGGAGAGGAGAATGGACTTAAGGAAGGGAATCTCCAAGAAATAAAAAAGACATTGAATGATTACCGGCCCTGACTGGGTAGCTCAGTTGGTCAGTGTTGTCCTGATGTACCAAGGTTTCTGGGTAAGATCTCCGATCTCCAGTTGGGGTACATACGGGAAGCAACCGATGAACGCATAAATAAGTGGAACAACAAATCAATGTTTTTCTTTCTCTCTCTCTCCCTTCCTTTCTCTAAAATTATTTTTTTTAAAGAAAGATCACTGGATTCATGTGACCAGATCAAGAGATGCTTTATAGTCCTAAGGGAGAGTTTGTGGAAGTGACAAGAGATGTATAAATAATTAGGCTGATGTTTAAAAATAGGCAATTTTTACTCCAGAAAAAAAAAAGCTGTTCACGAAAGTAAATGTGATCTTAGTATGATATACACCTGAACAGCAAAAATATCTTGTACTTACATGAATGTAAACTCTGACCTAACCAACCAGGGAATTTTGCAGATTGGCCAAGTGTATGTTGATGGTCACAAAAGAGAGAAAGAAAGCGATCATAAACTCATGGAGGAAAAATAGGGAGGGGACTTTCACCCGCTCCTGGCTCCAGCCTTCACCTTCCTGATGAAGAATCCCAAACCGTTATCTCTACATCTGTGCCTTCGGGAACCCCACACCCTGGACCACCCTCGCCCACTGCCATCTATAAGTGTAAAGTAAATAAGTCTCTCTCTCTTTCACACATACACACACACACACACACACTCACACACACTCACACACACACCCAATTTATTCTTTTCCTCATCCTCCTCCAAGCCAACTCATCAACCTCATCAACGTTCACTTTTATCCATGGCTCCACTATTTTTCCAGTCTTCCAGTTTGACTTATTCACTCCAACTTACCCTATATCCAGTCTGTCTAGTCTGTTTTTTAAAGCATTCCAAAGATCCCTGCCCAGTCTCAAGCTGTAATCTACTCCAGAGTTTATGTGAACTTTATAAACTGTACAATGTGACACAAATGTAAAATGCCCCTGCTATGCCAAGATTTCTGAAATAGATTCTGGCTTAGTTACTTTTATTAATAATAGTAATCCAATCAGCATTTGTGTACAATTTTTAAAATAACATTATACTTTCTTCTGATTAAAAGAAGAAAGTATATAAGTATTGTAACCGAACACAGGTCTGGCTGCCTGCCACTAGGAAAGCCGATACTCAAGAAGCAGGTGCAGATGTACAGGAAAGAGGTTTATTCAGACGCTGGCCATCTGGAAGATGGGGGGCCCATGTCTCAAAGCCCATCTCCACCTCTCAGTGGAGGCAGAGATTTTCATAAGGAGAGAGAGGGGAACAGAACAAAGAGATCAAGTGAGGCAGTTGCAAAGTTCTCTCCATGCAGACTAGCACAGTCCATTCTAGTAAGGCAAGTAATGGTCTGGTGTGCATCATCATGGTTTAGTCATCATGGGTTCACGTCAGCCCAGCTTCATGTCATCCTGGCTCCATGGTTGAAGGTCAGCAAATCTCCCAGAGCCGAGATGCCTGAAGGTCAGGGTCTGTATCTTCTGAAATTAGTTCCTAGCATTCTTACACAAACATGCTGTTCATCTCTAAACCACATATTAGTCAGAGTCAGCCCTTATGGAAACAATGTCAAAAGCATGATGGGGTTATAATTTCCCATTAAAACTTTCTGCTGTTATCAAAGAAAATAAAAATAATCTTACTCTTAAAATAACCTGGGCCCTGGCTGGTGTAGCTCAGTGGATTAAGCACGGGTCTGCAAACCAAAGGGTCGTCAGTTCAATTCCCAGTCAAGGCATGTGCCTGGGTTGCAGGCCAGGACCCCAGTGAGGGCCACATGAGAGGCAACCACACATTGATGTTTCTCTTCCTTTCTTTCTCCTTCCCTTCCCCTCTAAAAATAAATAAATAAAAATCTTTAAAAAATAATAATCTGGATTTACATTTTGCTCTGTTTTCATCCAGCCTCCTTTCTACATGTATATAATAATCTTTTTTAAACAACAAAACAAATAATGTGATTATATTATATATGCCTCTTTGTAATGTTTTCATTTAATATACTAAAAGCATTTTATTATGTCAATAAATATTCTTCCATGTAATTTTAAAAAAGATTTCACTCATTTATTTTTAGAGAGAGGGGAAGGGAGGGAGAGAGGGAAACATCAATGTGTGGTTACCTCTCGTGCACCCCCTACTGGGGAACCTGGCCTGCAACCGAAGCATGTGCCCTGACTGGGAATCAAACCAGCAACCCTTTGGTTTACGGGCAGGCACTCAATCCACTGAACCACACAAGCCAGGGCCTCTTCTATGTCATTTTAATGGCAACATAGAGTCCCATGATAGATATTCTGTAATGTATTTAATCAACCCCTATTATAAATACTTCAATGGTTTCCAGTTTTTATTCTTAGAAATGGCACTATCTGAGTATTTAATTCGGTTAACTTGGAAATGGAATTGCTGATTAAAGGTTATGGTCTTTTTTTTCCTTTTTCTTTTTTTAAAATCCTCATCCAAGGATACATTTATTGATTTGAGAGAAAGAGAGAGAAACATCAACATGAGAGAGAAACATCTATTGGTTGCCTCTTGTACATGCCCTGACCTGGGATGGAAACACAGCCTAAGTATGTGCTCTGACCAGGGACAGAACCTGCAGCCCTTTAGTACATAGGACAATGTTCCAACCAGCTGAGCAATCCGGCAGGGCTATGCTCTTTTTTAAAATTTGGTTAAAAGGGCACTTCAGATTTACTGTCTCAGTCATTTTTATAGTCACACTGTTGTGCAACAGATCTCCAAGACTTTTTCCTCTTGCAAAACTAGGACTCTCTGCCCAATGAACAACCCCCCCCACTAGCTCCTGGCAATCACCATTCTACTTTCTAAGAGTTTGAGCACTTTAGACATCTCATATAAATAGGATCATGCAGTATGCGTCTTTTTGTGGGGTTGTGCTCTTTTTTAAGGCTTTTGATATGTAGAATTGATTTCCAAAAAGTTGTGACAATTTACACTTTGAAAGTGTGTGTGTCCATCTGGACTACACCCTGCCTGCTTAGCATCCATGGTTTGTTCCCATAAGAATGAAAGCAGTGGGCCTAAACATGTCTTTCTTTGGATGGGCCATTGTCCTATCTAGAATCCTGGCAGAAATACTTACTGGGGCTCTTACTAGCTGTGTGCCCTTTGACAAATCACTTATCTTCTCAGTGTCTCTGTTCCTCTATCCATAACATGGGGATAATAATAGTATATTATTATATTTGTGCATTCCTATACATACTCATCATGAGAAATACATGAATTAAGAAATATGAAGCTTTTCTAAGAACTGCCTGGAACATAAAAAAGCCCAGAAGAGAGGTGCCTATTATTGTTGATATTGTTTTTGTTAGACTGAACAGGATTTCGGTTGTCAAAATATTTGTCTACCTTTTTCTTTGATCCTTAACCTAATGAATGAAAAATGACAGCTAGGTTTTTTTTGGGGGGGAGGGGGTGGCAGGGGGAGGACTGTGGGCTGCTAGCCATCTATTTTAATTTGTAAAATTATTGTAAATAACTAGAAAATTGTGATCGTGAAAATAATTGTAAACTATTGTCAGTAAACTTGAATACTTCTCTGTCTATATCGGCTATTTAAACTTCTGTCACTATTTCCTTTTTCAAAGTACTGTGGCAAACAGGGTCTCACTGGCTCTTCCATTTAATAAGCTCAGAAATCAAGAAGACAGCTAACACCACCCGTGCTTTTCGAATTAAGCAATTGAGTCCCAGATTTCACATCTCACCCTTCAAAGCCCAGCAGCTGTCCCATAAAATACTCCCGGGAAAAGCGTCTGTTAACACTTAAACCGCCCAGCTGCGTCCCTAAAGCCAAAGTGAGGCATTCAGACAAGCTCTCTGCGCACGCGCGGCCCCGCCTAGGGGCGGGAACTCAGAGCTGCCGGCCACGCCCCCGGCTCGGCCACACCCAATCCGAGGCGCGGTGGCTCGGGACTCCAGGCCCTGAGGTAGGGTAGAGAGTGGGTCTCCTTTGTGGGACCGTGTCTGTGAGGCTGCGGGGACCCAAAGTCCTGAGGCAGGGGAGGGAAGGTACCGATTCCCCAGGCCGCACGCCTGCGCCGCCATTTTGCACCCGGAGCGGGCAGCGGTGGGCGGGAGGCTCCACCGGGGCTGGGCTGGGGCCCAGGGCGGGTCCGGCGGCAGGGGGCGGGGTCGGGTGGAGGGCGGGCCGGCCGGCCTGGCGGAGTCGCCCGGACGCGGGGAGCGAGGTCCCTGCGGGCCGGCAGGACTGGGACGTAACTGTCCTTCAGGACAGAGGAGGGAAAGCTAGAGACAGCGCGGGGCTCAGGCCTCCCTGCTGCGAGACTTCGGCTGGCTTGCCCCTCTGGGCCTCGGCGTCCTCAGCATTGTTACAGCCCCACGTTACACAGCACCCTCCGGTGTCCGGAGCGCTTTGGCCTGGCTCTTCTCATTTGGTCCTCTCACAGCAGCCTCCTCTTGGAAGGAGGCCAGGGAATGGATCTATTGTGCCATTTTGCAGACGGAAAACAAAGGCTCAGAATGAAGAGATGTGCCGGGGGACGCCCAGCGAGGTCGGGGAATGGGAATCCGATCTTACTACTGCAAATGTAGCGCCCTTTGCATCTGGCCACTCTGCCTCACCTGTCAAAGGAAGGGGCAGAGCTAGAGAGTTAGGCCAATGACTGGTAGTTCTTTTCTTTCTTTTTTTTCCTCCTTTCTTTCTTTTCTCCTTCCCCTTTGTCCCCTTCCCTTTCCTTCCTTTTCCTTTCCTTTCCCTCTTTCTGTACCATCCAGGTCAGAACTGACTAAGTATTCAGAAGCTAAGTCATGGATCCACCTGCACGTAAAGAAAAGTCCAAAGTTAAAGAACCTGTCAGCAGAGTTGAGAAGGCCAAGCAGAAGTCAGCCCAGCAGGAGCTGAAACAAAGACAAAGAGCAGAGGTGAGACTGAGGAGGGGGCCTGTGTCCCCGCATCTGCTGGAGGCAGTGGGGGGATAGAGAAATATCAGGACTATTGATGGTGTGCCCTTCCTGCCTCCAGGCCAAACAGGTGTCCTGCAGGTTTAGAGAGATGATGGCTGAGGTCCAGAATGGTGAAGTGACAGCCCAGAGTCATTTGCCAAGTTAGTGTTGGAACCCTGACCTGTACCAGGTCTACAGATGACTCCTGACACAGCCCCTGTGGCAGGGACCCAAGGGGAGGAACAAAGGAGTGAGAGAAGGGACGAGTGAGGGAAGGGCCAGGGTGAAAGAGAGCAAGCGTCAGACACCCCACCCAGCACAGGTGGTCTGGGCTTGGCCTGGAGTGTAGCAGCTCACACCAGGGAGGGGAGGCCCCCGCTCTGCCCCCGCCAGTGCAGCCTCTGTTCAGTCAACGCTTACCATCGCTTTGTGAATCAAAAGCTTAAACCATTCACACTGCCTGAGTTGAACCACATCCTGGCACACGCATTGTATTGTAGTATTTAGTAGCAGGGAAAAGCTTGCTGTGCTCTTTTCCCTCTGTTTTCAGTCCTTTCTCTCTCTTTTTTGAGTAATTAAAATATACAGAGAAATAAAATATAACTAACACCTGGGTACTCAGCACCCAGATTGGGAGTGGTTAACAATTTGTCATATTTGCCCGGAGCCTTTTTAAAATAAGGTAAATAAAACTCACGTACAAATTTGAAGTCCCCTTTGTCCATTTCCTGTCTTATACTTTTCTCCTACCCTTGAGCAATCACTATTTCTTAATATACCTTTACATTCAAATATATTGATAGATATCCTTGAATAAATAATATACAGTATTCTTGGTTAAAATTTTTACATTAATAAATTTTGATTTTGCATTTTGCTTACAATTGTTTTTAGAACTATTTTATGTTAGTATAACAATCTAGTTAATTCCTCATCACTGCTTACAGTAGTCTATTGTATGAATCTACTTTAGTACATTTACGCATTCCTCCAGTGATGGATGTTTAAATTATTGTTTTGTTTTGTTTTTGCTGTAGTGAACAACTACAAACATTGCCGTAGTGAACAACTTTTAAATGTCTCTTTGGCACCTGCACTAGAATTGCTGTAGGGCATATTTAATTAGAAATAAGACTACTAGATATTTTTAAATTTTACTAGACATTGCCAAATTGCTTTCAGATAGATTGTACAAGTTTGCACCTGCATTAGCAGTGTAAGAGAGTTCTCATTGCTCACTTCTTTCCCAACAATCGACGGGCAGACTTTAAATTTGAATTAATCTAACCCATTCATTAAACAGATGTTGAGCTGCTACTATGAGCTGTGTCAGGCAGTTGTAGGACCAGGCAGAGGAGAGTCCCCACCTGCGGGGCGTGCATTCATTCAGTGAACATAACACATAAACTTAATAGTGTGTTTGGAGTTGATCCATCACCTGAAATCTACTTTTGGATTAAGGCAGACCATCTAAGAGCTGTGGACCTGGACTCGAACAAATTGTTCCCCTTTTCCATCACCTCCTCATGCCCGCCTGGACTGAGGCCCCCTAATGATTTTACTGCTTTGCACTTTGGTGAACAGGTTGAGGCCTGCTCTAAGAAACAACCCTCAGAAACTGCCCTTTGTGTATGCTGTAGGGAGAGATGTTGTGGAGGACATTGTTCACGTCCTTATTGACACCCTTCTGGGGAGGTTCCCAGCTTTTCCAAAATCCCACTTCTGCCCACGTGACATTTGAACTGCAGTCCTCTCTGAACCTCAGTTCCTCAGTCCCCCTTGGTAAAATGAAGATGATAATATCTGCCTCACAGGATCGTTATAAGGAACAGAAACATTATATGGAGAGACTTAGCACAGTGCCTGGCACAGAGAAAGCACTGAGTGGCAGCGGTTGCTACCAGGTGTCGGCATGCTTCCAAGCATTCGGCTCGCTTTCAGCATGCGGACTCAGCATGGCACAGCTGACCGTGTTCGTGTGGACTTGCTGAAATGTGATGTTGGATTTGCACTCTAGCGGCAGCTGGCGCTTGCTGAGCTCTTCAGATGTGCCGGGCCCGGGGCCAACCTGCATATGCACAACCACGTGCAGTCCTCACGCCAGGGCTTGGTATTAGTTACCCGGGTATTCTTGTCGCTCCCAAGTTGACCTTGGTAAAAGCCTTTCCTGCAGTAAGGCTGGGAAGTATCAAATACGTGACTTTGGGAGGTAAAAGGCATTACCATCATTTTATGTGACCAGAATTCCTAGTTATTGAGGGATTGAAGGGAGGACTGCCATCTAAACAGGTCTCCTGACCTTCGGCTCCTGCAAAAAGTACTTTGCCCTCCAGCTGTTTTGCTGTTTTCTTTGTGTTGCCTGGAATATAATCTCCTAAAGTTGGAATGTGGCAGACCCCTTGGGGGAGGAAGAAACACAGTTTCCATTCAGTTCTGCATTCCAGATGTGAAAGAGAGGTGAGGGTGAATGGGAGCAGAAGCATGCTTGACAGCTGTAGCAGCATTTGGCACTGTGGGTGACCCTTTCCACCTTGAAAGTCTTCCATTCCATGGTTCAGACCTCCTTACCCTTTTTGGGTCTCTTCTGCATCTGCTTCTTTTCCTTTCTCCTACCCCTTTGTTCCCTCGCCTGTCCCCCTTGACCTGGAGGTCTCCAAGAAGCCATTTAATAAACTCAGTCCCTAGCACAGTAACACACAAATTACAAATTTTCACTGAAGTGTGAATGAATGAAGCAGAGGTTTAAATAATGTGTACATGCAGTTTAAACAAGATGAGTAAAACAAACAAACACCTTTGTACCTATCACCCAACTACAGAAGAAGCTCATGACCAATCACGTAGAAGCCCCTTCGGCCCCAGAGTGGTCACGTCCCTGACCTTTCCCATTAGCAGTGCCTTCATTCCTTAATTTCATGCTAATCACTCCCTTGCTGTTCTGTATTAATTTGTAATTTTTCTGTGTACTCCTCTAAGTATTTTGTAGTGTAAAAATATATTAAGTTTTGCATGTTTCTGAACTTGATATACAAGGTCTGGCAGAAGTAAGGCTTGCTTGAGTGTAGTTGGTAGGGTACGTGAATGTCTCCCATGAGATGGACAGCAATTGGAACATTTTGCCTAAAATGTCATATGGTTTGATTGAGTGTGATATTTGTTATGTTACAGATTACATGCTTATGATTTTGTCATAAAAAGGGGGAGTTATTTGTGCCATCTATGTGTTGCTATAGTCTGACTTCATTCAACATTTTTTAAACCATTCAAATTTATTAATTTTTATTGTAGTAAAATACATGAATATATATAAAACATAACTGTTTTAACTCTCAGTATGATGTTTTTATAGAATCATTTGTGTTATTGCATGTAACTATTTTCATCACTGTGGAATTTCATTTTCCTTAAAGATTATAGGATTTTACCACAATAAAAAAAAGTCTTGTGGGAAAGAGACCATAGGATCATTCAAGCTTCCTATTTATTCTAGTCAGCTTTGATCATTTTACTTCATAGGGATTTATTTCATTTACCTTTTCAAACTTATTGACCCAGAGTTCATCATAGTTTGCTGTAATCTTTATTACATCAGTAATTATGTGGGTTTTTAAAATTCTAATAGTGTTTGTTCGTGCCTACTCTCTTTTTATCTGGATCAGTCATGCTGGAGGTTTGCTTTAGCATTTTCAAAGAACCATCTTGCAGTTTTGGTGGTCCTCTCTTTTGTACCTTTGGTTGCTTTTTCATTAATTCTGTTTTGTGTATTTTCTCTCTCACTTCTTAGTTTTTTGCCCCTTTCTTGTCTTTTTAATTAATCAACTTATTTTCCCTGTGCACAGACATTCCCCTTCCTTTTTTTCCTTCCACAACGTAGGAAGTCGTATGATGTTTCTGTTCTTTAGTGGGCAGACTGAGGCTACAAGGATGAGGAAAGGTGAGGAATAAGGTAGAGCCCCGCCTGTCACCTCAGAAGGTCTCCTGCAGTTTTCACTCCGCCCCACTGCTTGCCCCGCGTCCTGTTCTCACTGTGGTGATACCCTCTGCCCAGGTGACCTGTAATCATTCCACCCCCGCTCCACCCCTCACATGTTATCTTTCCCAAAGCCCAGGTATAATCAGGTTGCTCCCCCGCACACCTGTCTTTGCTGGCTGTCCAGAGTCAGTCAGATAAAGTCCAGATTCCTTCACTTGGCATTTAAGCCCCCGACATACTCTTCTTGCTTTCTCCAACTCCCCAAACCCCTCTCTATAATATACTTCATATTAGCATACTTGAAGTTTCCAGAACTAATCCTGTACTTTCCCATCATATTTATTTAATCATAATATCCCTTTTTCACCCTGTCACCTATCATGTCCCTTCTTCAGTCTCTACCTGTGCAAATCCCACTGATCCTTGATGGGCCAGATTAAGTGACCCGCTTCACTGCTTCTTTAATGGTTCCCCAGATGGAGTTAATACCTACTTCTCTTCCCTTAGTGGTACAGTTCTGGCACTGTCAAATGACACAGCCTGTTGTGTCTGAAGGTGCATTGAGCAGCTGCCTCCATTGCTAACACATCTTTCTCTCCCACTCAGATTTATGCCCTCAACAGGGTCATGACCGAACTGGAACAGCAGCAGTTCGACGAGTTCTGTAAACAGATGCAGCCTCCTGGGGAGTGAGCCGCAGAGTTCAAAGGAGATGGGACCCTGCGGCTTTGTCTGCGAGCTCCTTACCAGTGTTAGGCTGAGATGGCCTGTTTGGAGCCTTACAGAACTAGACAAGAAGGCATTTGTGTTATTCCTAAAACTGGATGAACTTCCTACGTGTAACTTCTGCTTCCCTGGTTCCTCCAATTTGCATTGGCCCAATGCTTGCTGAAGAGACTTGTTTTATTCTTCTAAGACAATAGTCTTTTTTTAAAAAAAACCTTTTCTATTGTTTGAGAACAATCATTGTGTCTTGTAAAACTGTAAATCTCCAAAAATACAAATAAAATACTAGTAAAATGTGCATTTGCTCATACTTTAGTGTGGGAGTGCCTAGGTGTAAAAAGTGGAAACAAAAAGAATGTTATTAAAGGAAAGAAAGGGGAGGGGAGCAGAGGGAACCCTTGCTCCTCAGGGGGGGAGGGGAGGGGAGGGGAGGGAACCCCTGCTCCTCAGGGGGGGAGGGGAGGGAACCCCTGCTCCTCAGGGGGGGAGGGGAGGGGAGGGGAGGGGAGGAATGGAACTGCTTCCTACAGCTGGAGCTCTGCAGCCCCTCCCTGATCCTCCGTTTTTAGCTGCATCGTGAACCTGTGCCCTTTACTCCCTGATGAGCCACTGCTCCAGGTCAGAGCTGGAAGCCAATGTCCTCTCAGCTTGTGAATGGACAGCTACAGGTAAGCCTGCACCAACCGGAGGGGAGTGCAGGCGCTTTTACTTTGTCATTTGGGAGTGACTTTATCAGGCCTAGAAATTGGTTTATGATGGGGATAGTCAGACTCAAGGGTATTTTTAAGATTCTTAACCACGTTATAGTAACCTTGTATATAGCTCACTAGAACACACAACTAGATCAATTCATTTCCAAAGTAAACACTTTTGAGAGCCAGGCATAGGCAGGCAAGGGACACCCAAAAGCATAAAACGAAGGAAGCTAAAATACAGTGGGACGCAGACATGCTATCTAACTGAAAAAATATGTGACGGAGGAATAGCAGTGGGGAGCAGGAGGGGGCTCTCTGTTCCAAAGCAGAGCAGTGTGGACTTCTTTGGATTTTTACCTTTAAATCCTAATTTTAGATTTAATGCATATTTTACACATACATTGTTCTACAAACTTAGAGTAGTTGGACCTGTGGCGAAAGGTGCTCGGGTGCCCTGGCTGAGGAGGGTGGGCCAGCCCGCAGTTCTCGGCAGGCCAGCTGGAGGCAGAGAGTCCAGACGACGCTGGGGTTGCTGCTTTCAGTGGGCCTATGTGTTTGTTGTTTTTGAGGTGCAGCTTTAGGGTTCCATACAATACTGTTTATTTCTGTTCCCTTTGGATGTTAGAACGCGAAGCGGCATTTGAATATCTGGAGTTTGGAGTTCAGTATTTGAGAGCCTAGGGGAAAACAAGGTCCCAGAGACCAAACGATGCCCTCCAGCTTCCAATGTGTCTAATCTCTAAATGAAGCAAAGGCAGATGCTTTGGCTGTTGAAATAACTACAGAATTTTAAGTTACAATAACCCATACATGTTCAAGTTAGGCCACATGATTGTCTTGTGACTAGCTCTGCTCCATGCAGCGAGTCTGTAGGATCACTGCAGCAGTAGTTTCAGTAGCCAAGATATGCAAGCAACCTAAGTGTCCGTGGATAGACAACTGGGTAAAGAAAAGGTGGGTGGTACATATAAGCAATGGAATACTACTCAGCCATAAAAAATGAAATCTTATCGTTTGCAGCAACATAGGTAGACAGATTTAGATGGTATTATGCTAAGTGGATTAAGTCAGACAGAGAAAGACAAATACCCTAGGACTTCACTTATATGTGGGATCTAAAAAACAAATGAACAAACGAAACAGAAACAAATGCAGATGTAGAGATGATTGCCAGGGGGATGGGGGTTGGGGACTGGGTAAAAATAAGTGAAGAGATAAGAAGTACAAAGGGGCAGTTACAAAACAGTCACGACAATGTGAAGTACCACGCAGGAAACACAGTCAGTAATATTGTAGTAACTGTGTACAGGGCCAGATGGGTAGTAGACTTATCGGGAGAGCACTTTGTAAGCTACATGAATGTCTAATCACTGTGCTGTACACCTGAGACTAATATAATATTGAAGGTCAACTGTAGTTGAAAAACATGCTTTAGTGAGCAGAGCCCCACCCCACCACTGCAGTGATTGACAACCAGCAGGGCCACGGTGGCAGCTATGTCAGTTCTGAAGGGTTTCACTCCTTTCCAAGGGGTTATTAACCTTAGTGCCCAAGGTCCCCAACAGGTAAAAAGAGCTGGAACTCAAACACAGCCCCATTCAAGCTTGGAAAAAACTCTGTTCCATCTGATGTAAACAACTGTTGTCCTCTCAAGGGATTCAGACCCCTGAATAAAGGAGAAGAAGGGAAGGTCGCTGGTCCTACTGTGGGCTGTTCTGGTCGAGGTGACATGCACCTACCACAAGCACAACATAGGGACAGGGAAAGATTTAGTGAGGATAAGGCAAGGTTGGCCCAGCAGGCTGCCACAAACCCCACAGAGGTAGCGGGAATGGGTAGAGCTATTTAGTTTCTTAAGTGCTGCAGCCTAAGACACACGCCCTTGCCCCACAGAGCGTCTGGAAAGAAAATGTAAGAGAGTGACCACATCAAGCAGTAAAAAGCAGTTAGCGAGAATGGAGACAGAAACAGCATGATGACACCTGGAAGAAGAAAATAAGACGCTCAGTCTTTATGAAGCCGTCCGACGTGTACTTCCCACCCTCTGCTCTCCCATCCCTACTCACCTCCCAGATAAACCACTTTCTTCCAGGTCTCGGAGTCCAGGATTTCGTCATGCGGGTAGTAGCTCTGGTCCATCATGAATAGAATCATAAGTGAGGCCATGCAAGAGAGAATGAACGTGTTGCCTTTGGTCAGAAGGGAGGTGGAGGCCAAAACACAGGAAGCATAGGGGCAGGGTAGACCCTTGTATGTGAAGGGAGTGCCTGATAAGGAATGGAAAGATGGAGGTTAGCTGTTTGCTGCTGATCTCAAGGTATCCGCATGAAGCAAGCCCTTGTCCCTTTGGATTTTCCCCACCCCACACTCCAAACTCCCTTAATCCCAGGCCAGTGGCAGGCCATAAAGTATTTAGTTATTCACAGAGATGATGTGTGGGCTTTGCATTGGATCCCCAAGGTGAAGTGGGCAGCTAGGACCAGGTGTGTGCCCTGGCCCCCAGGAAGCCTCTGCAGAAGGGTGCTCTGAGAGCTAGTCTGCATCTGTGCTGCTCCCTTGCTTTAGGATTTTAGGCGGCTGCCCTCGCTGGAGCTTAGTATCTCCATCTGTTTTTGGAAACGAGCATGACCTCTCATTCTACAGACTGAATCCATGTGCATCATCCAAAGGTCACATAGCAAAAAAAAGGCATCGCTACACAGGAACCAAGGGCGCCCAGGCCCCAGACCAGGGCTCTGCCAATGCAGCCTGCAGCATTCAGTGGGCCCAGGGCACAGGAGAAGGAAGAAGGAAGGACTTTACAAAAGGAAGGGGAGCAGTCAGTTACTGCACCCCAGGCTTCTGGCCCCTCCTCCTCCGTGGTTCCCTAGTTCAGCCATAAGACTGTGTTCTACTCACCCGCTGAATAAAAACACAGGCGGAAAGAAGTAGCTAACACATAGATGACGGCCAGAAACCCATTCAGAGGCCCATCCACGCCTAGGAGCAGGGCTGAGGCCAGGCCACAGGTGGTGAAGACAGCAAAGTCATTCAGCTCCGCTCCTGCTCCAGAAGGCCAAGGTTAGAACGTACCCTTATACTCGTAAAGGTATACATTACCCTTATACATTAGTCCCCTCTGCTGGGGGTGCTGGAATGGCGACAGGCAGGGTCTGAGGTCCCCCATGCCGACCACATCTACTCCCCAGGGTGGTCTATAGACCAAAGACTGGTCTCCTTCTGCCTCTTCCTTAGACTGACCATGTGGCCTTAGGCAAGGCTTCCCCTGTCCGGGTCTTAGGTCCATCCTGTAATGTGCAAGGGCTGGACTATAACTGGATACAAATTAAAAAGCTCTAGAATGCTTTTTTCAAGCAAAATCTGACACAGAAATATTTTACTGTATTTTCAGTCAGCTACTCTGCTTAGAGTGATGTTTCATTTTCCCTGTCCCCCTCCATTACAACCACTACTCCCACTCCCAGCTCCTGGATCAGCCCTGAACAGGGATGCAGGGCAGACAGGAAAACAGAAGGACAGGCCAAGGATGGCCAGAGATCAGTCAGTGAGCCAGCAGAGCAGCTAGATCTAGGCGGAGGGGTGCGGCTCCAACTCGAGGGCTGCTTCCGCTGTGCACTCAAGGGATACAAACAGGACTGGTGTCTGTGAAGGCCTGTCAGTGTTAGGAGAAGAAGGAGCTGACCTGACACAGGTGCTCCTGGGGTCAGCAACTAGGGGTCTGAGGCCAGTACTCACCTGATTTACAGCAGATGTTGAGGTGTCTGGTCACTGTCCTGATAACCATGTCTAATAGGAAGCTGATCAGAAGCATCCAGGAGGCACAGTGGAATTTCCTAAAGCACAGGCCAGCAGGCCCAAACAGGACAGCTCGTTGGTAGTCTCCACTGGACCACCACTCCACCTCCAGTACACCAACTCGTGCACACAAACACACCCCTACAAGTTCCCCCCACTCACATCCTGATATACACTGCTTTACACACCATGCACGCACACACACGCACACCTATGTCCCTTTCATACTTTCAATCCAGTCCTGAAGGAGTGCCCCAAAACCCCTAGGCAATCACTAAGCCCCCTTCCAACTCCAAATTTCAGGCATATTTAATGGCCTATGGGTCCTAGGTTCTAGCCCAGCCTCTGCAACCACATTACTGTGAGTTCTCATGTAAACCATTTCCCCCTTTCTCCAGGCCTCTGTTCCTCCATCTGCAAAATAAGGGGTTTGTGCCAAATGATTTCTTTAATAGAAATCATTTTCTATTAAAGAAAATGATTGCCTTTTCTGGCAACCACTGATCTTTTTATTCTCTCTCTGTTTTCTTTTCCAGAATGTATAGCCTTTCAGATTGGCTTCTTTCACTTAATAATGTGCATTTAAGTCTCCTCTATGTTCTCTCATGTCCTTCATTTCCTTTTAGGACTGAATAACACTCCATTGTCTGAATGTACTACAGTTTTGTTTTGTTTTTTTTATCCAATCATTTAGTGAAGGACATCTTGGTTACTTCCAGGTCCCGCCACTGGGGACCTGGACTACAACCCCGGCGTGTGCCCTGACTGGGAACCGAACCGGCTACCTTTTAGTTCACAGCCCGTGCTCAATCCACTGAGCCACACCAGCCAGGGCATGGACATAGTTTTCAGTTCATTTAAATAAATACCAAGGAATGTAATGACCAGATCACATGGTAAGAGTATGTTAGTTTGTAAGAAACAGCTAAACTGCCTTCCACACTGGCTGTACCATTTTTGCGTTTCCGCCAGCAGTGAATGAGAGTTCCTGTTGCTCCACATCTTCACTAGCATTTGGTGTTATCCGTGTTCTGGAGTCTGCCTATTCTAATAGATGTGCATTTCACTGTTGTTTTAATTTATATTTCCCTGATGACATATGAGGTTGAGTATCTTCGCCTATGCTCATACACCATCTGTCTATCTTCTTTGGTGAGGAGTCTGTTAAAGTCTTTGACTCTTTTTAAATTGTTTATTTTCTTATTACTGAGTTTTAAGTTTTATATATTTTGGGTTAGAGGCCCTTATCAAGTACGTCTTTTGCAGATATTCTCCCAGTCTGTGGGTTATAGTCTAACGCAGAGCAGATTTCTAGTATATGCATTTAATACTATAAATTTCCCTCTAAGTACTGCTTTTGCTGCACCTCGCAAACTTTCGTAAATTGTATTTTCCTCTTCTTTTAGTTAAAAATATTTTTTAACTTCTCTTGAGACTTCATGTTTTATTCATATATTATTTAGAACTGTGTTGTTTAACCATCATATATTTTGGGATTTTCTAGTTATTTATCTGTTATTGACTTCTAGTTTAATTCCATGTGGTTTGAAAGCATACTTTATATGCTTTCTGTTATTTTAAATTTGTTAAGGTATGTCCCATAGCCTGGAATGTGAGGAGGAATGTGGTCCACCTTGTTGAGCTTGAGAAGAATATGTATTCTTCTGTTGTTGGATGAGGGAGTCTACAAATATCAAATAGACCCAGCTGATTGATGGTGCTGTTTAGTTCAACTATATCCTTACTAATTTTCTGCCTTCTGGCTCTGTCAATTACTGATAGAATTTATAATAGAGGACTGTTGAAATATAATATAGTCAACCATGATAGTAGATTCATCAGTTTCTCCTTGCCTTTCTATCAGTTTTTGTCTAATGTATTTTGATGCTATAAATGACTACCAAGAGCTCTTTCAGACCCTAAAATTAAGGATTCTATGCTTCTGTCCAGAACATGCTCCCAGACCTTCTGAAAGCAGCCACCACAAACCTCTGGCAAACCTGCCCCAGGAGGCCACTCCCCAGTCTCCACTCTGACTGCCACTTTTGGGCTGTCCAGCAGAAGCCACCAGAGAGCCTGACCCCAGACCTCAGCTGTCCCCAAACCACCTCGGCATTTTCTTTGTTTAGACCTAATCCTGTGTGTTTAAAGGGAACTGGGTCCACCCCCATAGCATAAAAACCACACTCTGAGAAGCTCAGGCTGAACTAAGATGATAGGGCTTTTCTGCTGCAAGTATGCCTCACGTCACGACTCCAAAAGCCCGCACTTAGAGAATCATAGAAATTTCAAGCTAATATCATCAGGTAAAACCATCTTATTTTATGGATGAGACACAGATCCAGAGGAGTCACCTGCTGTGATTACAGAGATTCAAACAGATTCCGAGTATGTCATTTGCATTATAAACAATTTATCTGTGAGTCACTTTGCCAAGTCATTGAAATATGATTCAACTTACAGAAAGTTCATTTGTTTACAACTTTTGGGGGTCCATATACATGTCTCAGATTTTCCGGAGCAGTGCTAATTTTCAATATCCCTCCAGATCATGTATTCTTACTTACAATAAAAAAACTTGAATGGCAGCCTGCCTATCCAAGGATTGTATAAAGTCTACCAAGGCAGAACCTTTGATTTTCTCATGAAAATCATACTAGACAGGCTAGAGCTAGAAGGAACTATAGAGATCATAGTGTAAGCTCCTTGTTTTAAAGATGGAGAAACTGAGGCTCAGGAATAGAACCTAGCCAAGGTCACATCAGGTTAGTGGTAGAACTGAGGCTAGAATCCTGGCCCTTTGACTCCCTACCCCACTACACTTTCTCTTGCTCCCATTGGATCTCCATGCCTCAGTGCCTGGCTCTCTAGACTCCCCCCTTCCTTCCTCATGCCCTTGGTTCCAGCTCTTGGCTGAGACCTTGCTGGGCCCCAGACCTACTTGCAGAAGCTGCAGAAGATGGAGAAGAGCCCCAGGATCATGTTGGCCAGGGACAAGGCATTGGCAACATCCTTCCAGGAAAATTCACTCATCTGGGGAGGACTCTGGTCATTGGTCAGAGAGAAACTGGTGCACTGACCTGGGGCCCGGGGGGAGAGGGGCAAGGGATTCCCAAGGTCAAAGTGTCCAGAAGAGGCTCCTAAGAACCAGATAGCTTCTGTTCCCCTAGGGTCCATCCCGCACCTGCACCCTCCCAACATTGTTTCACTGGCTGAGATGAGGCGGATGTAGGAGACCCAGGAGATGCAGAGACAGGTTCAGAAGTTGAGTGTCCTGGGAAAGAACAATAGTGAAGCGAGTGAACCCGCACAACCATAGTTCCCAGGGCTCTCTGACTACACCCCTTTCCCCGTAGCCCATGGGGGTCGACCCTCTGGGCACCCCCATGACCCAGGGTACAAAAAGTATGGGCCCTTCCCCACTTCTGAAAGATGAGCCTTTTGTCTTTGAGTTCTTTGTCGTAGGTGAGACTTTTTTTTTTTAATTACAAAGCCACTTTCAATATTTTGGGGTGAGTCTCACAGGAATAAAAAACACTGGAAAGGGGAGGCCACCCCAGGAGTGGCTGGTGGGGGGAGAAAGGCTACCTGAGGGGAAGGAAGAACAAAAGGGGCCCACTGCAGACTCAGGCTCCTCTGTCCAGCAGGCCACGCTCACAACCTCAGGACAGGGCTGCGGCCGAGGTGTCTCGAGCTCCTGGTTCTGACAGGCCCCGACCAGAAGAGCAGGCCCAGCTCCCGCAGGGGCAGGACGAGATGAGAGAAAACAAACAAAAAAAATGAATGTGTATAGAAGAGAAAAGTTTGCAGGGCACTTTTCGCTGTGTGCTTTCTTCTCATCCTGAAGACTTTGGGAGATGGTACTCTAATTTTCCCCACTTAATCCTCACTCATTTTAAAGAGTTTATTCATTTATTTTTAGAAAGAGGAGAAAGAAGGAAGGAAGAGGGAGAACACCAGTCAATGTGAGAGAGAGACATTGACTGGTTGCCTGCCGTACACACCGGGGACTAAGTCCTCAGTGGAGGCGTGTGCCCTGACTGGAATCCAGCCATTGTTCCGCTGCGGCCTTTGGCTTTGCAGAAGAACGCACAACCTCCGAGCCACAGCGTCGGGCTAATCCTCACCTATCTTAGAGGTGAGGAAGCTGAGGCTCAATGCCTCTGTATAGTCCCTGGTCCTTCTGATCTGGGCAAGAGCTAAGACAGTCATGGCCCCTTCCCCATAAAGCCTGACACCAACATGTCAGAGGCTGGGAGGGGCTGGACTTGAAGTTTTTCAGGACAGCACTGTGGGCTCACTGCTCCCACAGGCCAGACTCGCATCAAGGGGTGCCATGGCCCCATCGCCAAAGCCATTGGGACTCTTCAGACATTTCATACCAGGGCCCCTCAAAACCTAAGACGGGAAAAAATGTGAGCCAGAGAAATATGGGGGGGGATGGGGCCAAAGGACTCTCTCCCCATGACCCCCTCCATCCCAGTCTCTCCTGAGCCTCAAGGCCAAACCCAGCATAACCAAACACCTCTCTCCCAGGCTGGCCCCTGTTGCCTGGAAGAGCGGTATCCCAGCATTTCCGCCTTTCAGAGGAAGTCAGCAGGTGCATGGGTTACACCTACCAATTACCAAACATGTCTCATCAATATTAGTTTGCTGTTTTTTTTTTTTAGTTAATGATCAGTTACCTAATGCTATTTCTTTCATTCACAAAGCACTGTCACCTCTGTGGTTTCCACTGGCCCTGTGAGGACTACCAGGTAAGATTCACCAACCCCACTTGCCAGGTAAGGCAAGGAAGACTCAGAGATGGAGAGAACCTTGCTCTCGGTCACTGACACCCCTTGGAAGTGTCGGGCTGAGGCTGAAAACTTCTGTAAGTCTCCTCTGTATTCTGCTTTCTACCATCAGGACCAAGCGTCGTATTCATTGTAAACTCAGACTGAGCTGGGTGCTGGGGGAAACCCTTGGTCCTTGTGGAGCTTCCAGGCCACCCAGGAAAGCAAGACTCCTGCCTGTATGTGGGGACTCACTCTGTTCCCGGTGGTGCCTCACTCACCTTACAGAGGGGGACACTGAGGTTTCAGGAGAGTTAAACAACTTAGCCCAGTGAATGGTAGAGCTAGGATCTGAATCGTGTCTCCTCTTTCCCAATTAAATGCTATTTTTAGCATAATGCCCAGGTCCCAGGTATAAAAGGATGTGGACCTGAGAGTAAGGGCTGTAGGAATGCAAGAGAAAAGGAACAATCCATTCATTCAGCAAACATTAGGCCAGAAGCAAGATATGTGCCTGGTGCCTGGGACACAGAGCAGATGAAGACTTGGGCTCATCTCGTAAGGAACTCAGCCTAGCAGGAGAATTCAACCCTGCACAGGAGAAGTGACCAGGATGCTAAGGCAGCCTGTCAAGGGGCTTAGGGGTTTCTCAGAGGAGGGGGTCATAAGAGAGACACTGCACCACAGTGGCCTGTGGAAGCAGATCATGTCACTCCCTAGCTTCTTGGAGGCTACCAGTGGCTCTCCAGTGACCTCAGGATAAAATCCAACTCCTTCATTTAGTAGTTAAGCCTTTCATAAGGAGGCCCTGCTCAGCTCAAAGCCTCCTCTCTGTACTGCCCCCTGACCCCTTCTCTGGCCCTCCCTCCGGTCTTGGGGTGGGTGGTGGTCCTCTCTGGGACACCCGACACGCCCCTCACACCTGTTAGGTGTTCCTCTACTGCCACACCTCCTTGCATGTGCTGTGTGACACTTGGCACTCCATATTGGCACTGCCTGTCTCGTCTCCCTCTTCTACTGCAGGGGAAGCCATTTGAGTGTGGACCAAGATGCCCTGTGCCCACCCTGAGGCGTGACACAGAAACTGTTCGATGATTGTTAAATTGACAGTACGTCACTCTGGTGCTTCCCTGGGATCCTCGCTGCACCAGATCACCCCTATCCCCTGCACCCAAGCCTGGGCGGTCTGTCCTCCAAGAATATTTAAATTAGCTCTCAGCTGTCCACCCCCTTCACCACATACAACATCTACCCGATGCTTATGATCTTCCACTTATTCATTAAGAAAAAAAGATTTGCAGATGTCTGCTCTGGGCCGGGCCAGTGTGTCCTGGGGGTGGAGAGAACAGGACCCAGACTGCACACTCTAGAAGCTTGGAGTCTGGTAGGGGAGTCAGACATGTGTAGGGACAATGAAGGCAGCGTGGCCAGAATCAGGTTGGACAAGGGGATATCAGTTGCTCTTTGCTGCAGGTGCAAAGAGAAAGAGACTAAGTTTGGGGGAAGGTTTCACTAATGTTATATTTGAGGAGGATCTCTATGGATGAACAAAGAAGAGGCCTTCTTTGCAAAGGGAATTTAAGGTGTGAAAACAGAAAGGGAAGACTGGATCCCAGGGAGAGAGAGGGAGGACTGGAGGCAAGTCAGCGGGGAGGCCGCAGTTGTGACCTGCCCTGCATGCCCTTGAATTGCAGCCTGGGGGTAGGCAGCGATGTTTACTATAGTAAAGAGGGCGTCTTGGACAGACAGGAGTTAGGGGCGGAGGGTGGTCTGAAAGGGAGAAGCTGCGGAAGAGAAAACCAGCCCTGAGACTAGTGAGGAGATGGAGCGGTGAGGAGATGGGGCGCGCAGACCTGGCAGGACACGGGCACCGTCTGCGGCAGGCAAGGGGAGATTCGATTACTCCGATGTTACCCAGGGAAGGAGATGAATGGCGGACTGCTTACTCGCTACAAAACCATGGGGGCGGCTCTGGAGTGAGCGGATCCAGGTGGAGCGGTCCAGCAGGCTGGGACACGGGGCGTAGTCACTCTGGTTAGAGAGACCCTCCCCCCACCCCCAGGCCACCCCCCTGCTCTCGAGGCCAACAGCCCCCCACAACAGAGAACTGGCCTCTGGAGCTGGCCCCTCTGAACTGGACACTCTGCTACTCCGAGTCCCATGCAGACGCCAGTTGACCACGACCCACCCTGCGGAAAGACGCAAGAGATGCAGCCGGGGCTGGGCGCCCGCAGTTGGGAACAGCGGGCACTGTGCCCCTTCCCTGGGGGCCTGGTCGCGCGGGGTTATCTCACCTGGGAACAGGGCATTCCTAGCTGGGGTGGGGGCCCGCACTCCTTCCCTGCTTCCTGTGCGGGGGAGGGGGCCAGCCCAAACGAGGGGCTGTGGCCCGGGCCCCAGGCCTCCTACCCCTGGCTCTTAGCTCACAATCCCCGAGAGGCAGGGGAGGGGCAGGCGGGCTTTAGCTGGCGAAAGAGGGACCTCAATTTGCCGGGTTGGAGGGATGGGTCGGGAGCGGACTAGTTTCCCTCCACGCAGTGTGAAAAGGCTTTGCTGGTGAGGAGGCCAGAGTGCATGCTGAATCGGAAGGAACTTGGGAAAGTAAGCCTGTAAGAGAATGGACGCGGGGGTCCAGACAGTGCAGGGCCCCCAGAAAGTAAGCTCCGTGTGGACAGCGCTTTCGCTGTGCGGCTCACGGTGTGCCCGTAAGAACGTTTAGCCAATCAGTAAGTCCGCCTCGCCCCAGTATTTGTTGGATGATTCACTAATTTACACCCCGTCCGGAAAACAGTAAATTTTAAGTAGGAAAGTGACATGGTCAAATTTGCTTCAGAAAGAATATTCTGGCAGCCAGTGTGGCGGAAGTCCCGGTAATACTGTACGAGATGAGGCCGCGGGCTGGAGCAACGCTGTATCGTTGGTGAGCAATCGAAGCGGGTGGGAAGTAGCCAGACTAGGAGCCCCGGTGGGATGGAGTCCCAAGGGTGCAGGAGAGGAATGAGAGGGAGAGGGTACGATTTTCTCAGGTGTCTAGATTTGGCCACTGGGTGAACCGTGTGCTACAGAAAGAAATCGGTATTGGGTAGGATCCCAGGCACCCATTCCAACACCTGCCCCACATCCTCCCACCCACCCTAACGCTTGGTTAGAGCCAGGGTAGCTTCCAGGGCCCCACAAAATGCGCAGAAGGGCGGGGCTGGGAACTCAAGTGACACTTTGCCTCTCCTCGCATGCCGGAGGGCAAAGAACAATGCAGGATCTAGCTGTCCTGAGGGGCTACTAGCCACAAGGCACTGTGCTCCCGGCCTTACAGACACTGCCACCCTTTACCGGATTTTCTCAGAGGCCCCTCGGGTTAGTGTTAGCACCCCCATCCTCCAGAAGAGGAAGTAGGGGACTGGCTATTTTACCACAGGTTACACCCTTAGTAACTAGCGGATCTAGACCTGAACCCAGTCTGACACTAAAGCGGCATCTAAGATGTGTGAGAACTGAAAGTGAGCACACAGGTGTGCTACGAGTCCGAGAGTCAGACTGGCTTCTGTCACTTGTGTCTCTCTTAACTGGACCATGCCATATGGACCGTCAAAGTGGTACATTTAAAACTGTTACACAATGACTATAATACTGGCATTCACTTCTAACCAGGCTACATTCCAGCTCTAACACAGACCGGATGTGTAAATTTGAACAAGATATTTTGTCTCCCTGAACCTGTATTCTAATATGTGAAATGAGATTATATGAAGTGCTTAGCACAGAGTAAAAGCTCTATTATTATTATTACATGATCGTGCATTTGCCAGACTGGACATCCCCAAGGCTTCCTTCAGAAGAGGAGAAAAGCAGGGGTAGCTGAGAATGCCCTTCTTCTCCATCTGCCGGGTTCTAGCTTCCCCCCTTCTGGACGTCCCAGGAAGTGAAGGACAAGAACAGTAAGGGTAACAGTATCACATGCACCTGTGATACCACGGTAGCCACTAGGCGCCTCTGGTTCTTAAGCACTTAAAGCACAGCTGGTCCCAACTGCAGGGTGCAGTCAGTGTAAAATACATGAGTTTGAATACTGTGCAAAAAATTTTTAAATAATATATTTTAGTGTTATTTGTTGAAATGTTACCCTTTTACATATACTGGGTTAGATAAAATGATTAAAGTTAATTTCACCTGTCCTTTAAATTTTTTTAATGTAGCTACTAAGAAAATTTAAAACCACACACGTGGCTCACATTGTATTTCTACTGGGTACCTTGACTGAGAGCCTTTGCAGGTGTAAGTGAAGAGCTCCAGATGTCCGCCCATTCATTATTAGAGTGTTCATTATGTGCCAGGCACTATTTTAGGTGCTGGGGATAGAGCAGTAAGAGACTGACACCGTTTCTGTCCTATTGGGAAAGGCAGCGAATGTCAAGTTGCGGTAAGGGCCATGGAAAACAAAGCAGGGTCAGAAGTGACTTTGACGCGAGAGTTCGGATTCCTGATAGGTCCATCAGTGAAGGAGCATTTGAGCAAGGCCTACAGGATAAGGCGCAAACCACGCACAGGCCTTGGGGAGACGCCAGGCAGATGCAACAGCCAATGTAAAGGCTCTGCACCGGGAACAAGCCTGATGTGTCAGGACAGGAAGGCCCCTGGGAACGTGGCAAATACTGAGGTAAATCACATATTACCTTGGCAAGAAGTTTGGATTTTATTCTAAGTATAATGAGAAAATATTGGGTCGTTTTTATACAGAGGTGTTGTGACCTGCTTCGTAATTTTAAAAGATGATGCTGACGGCCTCTGTGGAGAGAAACGGAGGGTGAGGACAGAGGCGGGGAGCCGAGTGAGGAGGCTCAGCACTGGTCCAGGCCAGAAACACTGGTGTCGTGGACTAAGGGGGTGCTCTGAGGCAGTCAGAAAAGCTAAGATGACGTGCTGATTGGTGTGGGAAGAACAAACGGAATCAGGGATGACTGGGGTCTTTGGCCTCGACAACAATGTGAGAGGTGCTGATGGAAACAGTAGAGAAAACTGGGGATGAAACAGGTGTTTGGGTAAAAATTGAGACGTTTGTTTTGGACACATTGTTTGTAATGACATCAGGGAAGGCTTTTGCATGAATAAGTCTGCGTGAAACTTGAAGGAGGGGTTGGGCTGGACATGCATGTGAGTCAGCAGCATATGGTGGCATGTAAAGCTGAGGGGACGGGTTAGATCACCAAGCAGAGAGAAAGCAGAGGGCCGAGGGTTTGGCCCCAAGCAGTTCAAAATGTGTCCAGAGACTGAAAAGGTGCAACTGGTGAAGCAGGAGAAATGCAGATGGTAACTGAAATAAAAAATGATGAAAAAACCCTTTCAAACAGGGCACAGACAACTGACTCGACTGCTCTTGACACTACAACAGTCTAACTGGTCCAGACACTTTGGGGGCTGCTTCCTCCCAGGCTCCACCTCCTTCCTGAAGGCTCTCTTGTGAAGGAGATGGGTGCTCAATGCTGATGAGTTGTGGGGCCTTAAGTAAGATCAAGCTGATCTTCGCAGAATGGACTGGAGAAGGGAGAGAAGAAAGTTGCCATGTTGGGGAGACCAGGTGGCAAGGAACTAAGGGCAGCCTCTGGCTAAGTCTGTTAGGAAATAAAGTCAACAACCTCAGCCCAACCCTTGAGGAACTGAAATTCTGCCAACAACTTAAAAGTAAGCTTGGAAGCAGATCATTCCCCAGTTGAGCCCTCAGATGAGAACCACATCCTGGTCCTGGCCAATAATTTGACTGCAGCCTTGTGAGAAACCTTGAGGCAGAGAACCTGTTAAGTGCCTGAACCCGACCCACAGAAACTATGAAGTAGTAAATGTGTGGTGTTTTAAGCCACTAAGTTTGTGAGGATTTACACAACAATACATAATTAATAAAGCACTCATGAAAAAGGTCAGGCAGGTCAGAACCTTCTAAAAACCTGGGGATCTTTCTGTAGTCAGAATCAACCACTATACCACGTGTGTGTGTGTGTGTGTATGTGTGTGCATGTGTCCCACAGCGTCCCTGTCAGAGGCTTGTGCGGCTGGGACCATAGAGATCCCCTTGTGAACCGAAGTGACTAAGGACCACCTGGGTGACCTTATCAGGTTCTAGGTTCTAGCCCCATATGCTCACAAAGAGTGCATCCTATAAGGCCATGAACAGGGTGGGGTTAGGGTTTTACCCGGCAGATCAGCCCAAGGAACGTCCATTCCCAGAAAGGAACTTGGGCGACTGTGGTTTCCAGTACATGTCTCCCCCCGGGACAGCATGTTGTGACAGATTACATGGCACTGAGGAAGGAGTGCCATGATGGATATGCTATGGAGTTAATTCCCCAGAATAAACAGGAAGTGAGGCAGTGTCCCACAAGTGTCCAGTCAGGTTCAGGACTAGAGTAACTCAGTCAGAAAGCCTGTTAAATTCTGGAATATTTAGGTCAAAATGAGTTTCAATCTGAGTTAAGTCATAACCAACAGGTTGGCTATTTTTCTTGTTTCTTACCCACTGCCCTGCTCTCTTTTCCAGTGTTTTAAAGTTGCCATTTAAGTGGATTTGTCTTGCTGCAGAGGGCTGAACTCTGAATCTCCTCCTCAGTGAGGCTACAGAGTAGATTCTTATAATGGTTAATGGCAGCCTTCAGGGTTTCCTCTAAGTGTAAAACCGTGAGTTTAGATGCCAACCCTCCCACAACCTGGCCTTTGCTTCTTCCTCAGACTCTCCAGTCACTCTAACTAGGCAGAAGGAGCAGAGGGGGAAGCCGAACCTCACTGACTGTGCAGAAATACCAGAATCACACACTGTAGTGCAGCCAAGCCCAGCTGTTTATCATCTCCAGTACCCAACACTGCTGTTCCCAGATGAATTTGAAACTGAAGCTGTACCAGTTGTTAAGCAGCCTAAACCCAATCTTAAAGACTAATTACAAAACAAAACAAACAAACAAAAACAGTTCCCTCTGGAAATCCTGGCCAACCTTTTTACGGGAAGAAGAAACTTCTTTCTCCAATGCTCTGACTTATCAGGAGAACAGAGGGAGACCAGTGCACTGGTCAGTGTGCTGCAACTGACTGGTTGGGTATCTGTCACCCAGAGAAGATCCCGAAAAAGACTGATGTGATTCATTACCATCCCAACTGAACCTAACGATGACAACATCAGTTACACAGGGTCTCTTTGTAAGAAGTTCACAATTCACCCACACACCCTCAATTCTCATGCCACCTCCCACCGAAGCAGAGAATGGGGCAACAAGGAGGTGCAGATCCTTGCCATGAGACCTGTTTGTCAGAGTCCTTTCTCAATGAGTCAGCCCCTGGAAGTTGGGGTCAGGACTTGAAGACAGGGCCACTGGCTGCCTTAGCAACTTGTCCACTATGCTGATTTTAGCATCTTGCTTCTCAATGTCCTCATACGGAGTCCAGGACAAGTCATGCTGCAGCTTGTAGGCACCGAGGAAGTCATGTGGACAACTTGTCCCCCATTCCTAGAGAAGGCAAAGGGGTCAGTTCTGATTAGGATAAAATATAAAGACATTTCCTAATTATTCCACAAACTTCTTTTGGCTTTTTACTTCAGACCGGTCAGAATCATCCTGGAAAACAGTACATGACACATCAGATTCCTCCTTCACAGAGATAATGGCTGTGAAATAACTTAAGCACATGCATATTTTTCAAAGTCCTATCTAGGCTCACGTAACCTCCCAATTTCTGGAAAAGCATTTACCAACCCCTATGGCTATATTTCCACACACAAGCCAGGAACTTCTCAAAGACTAGAGTAGATTTCTGTGCAAAAATAAATGTTCTTACCTTTGGAGAAATAATAGAAAAATACTGCTGACCACTCTCCCGTTTATAAAGGTAGTAAATGTTGCCGGGTCTTTTCACTATGTTACAGGCCGCATGGTGCAAGTCAGCATCTCTGCGAGCATCTTCCAGTACCTAGGAGCCACGGAGAGGGAACGAATTAGGTACTGAAGGTACAGGCACTCGTATTCATCGATTGCCCCATGAAAATCTAGAAACTGCTCAATGTTTACAATCGTGCTTCCTCCCCTAAAGCAATAAATCACTGCTGGCATTCGAATGATTCTGAAGAGACAAAACGCAGACTACAACTTCACTACTCTGTAAAAATCCCTTTAGAACAATTATATTTTAAAATGTTAATATTACTGGCTTTGAGTGGTTTTTAAGTTTCTTTCCTACTTTTCTGTAGTAAGTACATTACTTTTACAACTGAAAACATATTTTCCCTTCAAAATGCTTTACTTCACTGAATTTTCTTCTAGTGGAAAAACTTAGCTTACACTTAAGCTCTTGGGCTTACTCTATTTCACGCAATACCCCTATATTTCTAGGAGGTACTGAAGACTAGCTACAATGATTAAGAGCAAGCTCACCTATGAACGAAATGAAGACAGCGGAGGCCTGCATGAAAGCCATGACTTACCTTCCTGGCTTGTTCTTGTAAATGCTGGATTTGCTCCGCTATCACCGTCAGCTTGTTGGTGGCATTTGCCCGGACAAACTCATCGGCCTAAAGGTGAGAGAAAACTGAACTGTGGGCAGAAAAAGGATCAGATTTCTGTGATGCTTTTATTTAGATCTCAGTGTGAAGAGTTACATCAACATCTTTGCTTGTGCCTAAAATATTCTTCCCATCCTCACCATTCCCCCATGAACTCCCACTCATCTCAAAGCCCAGCTCAGATAGCACTGCTTATGAGACGCGAACCCTGCCACGACCCCACACCACAGGGTTAAGTGCTCCCTCTTGTCTACTTCCCACAGCTTTCCACCCTTTCCACTCCCTGTTCTAGCCACACAGAACTTCTTTGGTCCATGACATACTCTGTTCTGTCTTGCTACCAAATATATTGATTATGCCCTCTCCTCCATCTGATACATTTTTCCCTCTTGCTCTTTCTGACTAACCCCACTTATTCCTCAGATCTCCGTTTATTTTCTCATGTTTAAACATTTCTGAAATCAGGGATGTTTTACTTGAAAATCCAGACACTTAAGATACAGCTCTTATCACCTGTTACATAGGAATCTAGCTACACACAGAAAGTCTCTGTTAACAGGACCATTAGCTCAGTTGAACCGGTATTTATACTCATAATCATGATTTAAAACATTTTAAAAGATTTCACTATGGTGTAGATCTGAAACAAAGCTGTAATGCATACATAAGACTGTCATGTGCTAAAAAATGTAATAGAAGGCAACAGAAATTGCTCAAAATAAATTGAATAAAGTTGAAAGCTAGGAGACATGATGTGACCAAATGATATATTGGGAAGATCACCACTCAAGCATCAGAAATCTGTCAAAAATTTTCAGCCGAGCCTGGCTGGAAATTGAACCAGCTGCACATGCCTGGGTTGCAGGCCAGGTCCCCTGTTGGGGGCACACAAGAGACAACAAGTTAACCAATGTTTCTCTCCCTCTTTCTCCCTCCCTTCTCCTTTCTCTAAAAATAAAGAAATAAAATCTTTTAAAAAATAACCTTTCAGCTTACTTTCAAGAACAGTTGATTAACTTCCAGTACTATACAATTAAATTAAGGAAAAAAAATTAGGAGGTTAAACTTGAACTAATTTACTGGTTAGTTGAGGGAGATTAAGGTAAAAGTCAGGTATAAGCCAGTGTTAAGAGTGAACAGAAACAATTGAGTAAGTTGAGTCAATCATTTATCTGTCCCACAAATATATATTTAGCAACTACTGCACGTCAGACACCGTGCTTGTCCCTGGATGTATTGGCAAACATGAGGGAGAGGTCCTTACCCTCACTAAGATTACAATCTAATGCAACTATCCTTTAGAATATAAAGCAAGTGGTATATGTAATTTTAAATTTTCTTGTAGCCATGTTAAAAGTAAAAATAAGTAAACTTAATTCTATTAATATATTTTACTTAACCCAATATATCCAACAATTATTTCAACATGTAATTAATATTTTAAAAATTGTTAATGAGGTATATTACATTTCAAATTAAGTGTATATTTTATACTCACAGCATCTATCAATTTGGATGCTAAATTTTCATTGGAAATACTTGATCTATATTTAGACTTTACAAAACTTACAGCTGAGTCAATTCACATACTCAAACTTTTCTACATATACTTAAAAGTTTCCAATAATTATTAGGTTTTAAACTTTAAGTTAATTAAAATTACATAAAATTTAAAGCCCTGGCTGGTGTAGCTCAGTAGATTGAGCACAGGCCTGTGAAACAAAGGATCGCAGTTCAATTCCCAGTCCGGGCACATGCCTATGTTGCAGGCCAGTTGCCAGTGGGTGACATATGAGAGACAACCACACACTGATATTTCTCTCCCTCTCTCCGAAAATAAATAAATAAAATAAAATTACATAAAATTTAAAATTCAGTTTCTCGGTTGCACTAACTATACATTCCAAGAGCTCGACAGCCATTATGGCCATTAGTGGCTACCATACTATATCATACAGCACAGCCCTAGTGAGTAATACAGACACCAAAATGAAAGATAATTAAAAATAGTATATTATATGGCCTTGGAACAATGACACTATTAAGATGTAAACAGCCACAATTATGTGGCAGAAGCAGATCAAAGAAAACAAATTAATGAAGTAACTGTTAGCAGGAGGTTTATTAGCAGGAGGTGGTTAGGACTGCAGACGTTGAAATGCAGGTATAGAGGCTTTCAAATTAATACTGTCATTTAAAATGGGTAGGGTATGGCTTTCTACAGACAAAACGCCCCACTGAGGATGTGACACTGAGTCGTGTCTGACTGAAAAGAAAGGATCAGCCATGCAAAAAACAGGAAAAGTTTCCAGGAACTTTTTAAAAAATATTTTTAAAAGATTTTATTTATTTATCTTTAAAGGGGAAGGAGGAGGGGGGATAAACATCAGTGTGTGGTTGCCTCTAATGTATCCCCTGCTGGGAACTGGCCTGCAACCCAGGCATGTGCCCTGACTGGGAATCGAACTGTGATCCTCTGGTTCACAGGCCAGAGCTCAATCCACTGAGCTACACCAGCCAGGGACCCAGGAACTTTTTTAAAGATGTTATTTATTTGTTTTTATAGAGCAGGGAGAAAAAGAGGGAGAGCAACACTGATTGGTTGCTTCTCGAACACCCCCAGCTAGGGCCCGGCCCAGGATGCCCAGACGGGGAATTGAAGCAGTGACTTTGTTGTTGGCAGGACAATGCCCAACCCACTGAGTTACACCAGTCAGGGCAGCTTCCAGGCATTTCTGAAGCCAGTGCAGCTGAAGAGTAGTTGGGGGGGGGGAGGGGGGCAGGGGGTGTAAAAAAGAGGGCAGGGACCAGATCACAGCCATAGCAAAAAATCTGCATTTTGTTCTAAGGACAAAGAGGCACCTCATGGCCAATGACAGAGTAAGTGGTTTCTAGATCTAAAGTAGTTTCTTTTTCTTATGGTGGTGCCAGCAAATCTGTTCCTTGTAAACACAAGAGCCTAATTAAAACACCAAGAAGAGTACCTATAATTAAGAAGCACGAACTCTGGCCTGAATCCTTCTGAGGCCCTTTACATACATTATGACTTCATTCTCCTGACCCCTTGTGAAGTTGGAGATGGTAACTTCATTTTCATCTCAGAAAGGTAAAGCAACCTGTTCAAGGTTTCACAGCGAGCAAAGATTTGGCCCTGGAAGCCTCCTTCCCAAAGAGTGATCCAATCAAACAGACCCAGGACATTCTTCTAACCATGAAAGTCCTGCTTTGCTCCCCACTTCTCTAGAAAATAGAAGGCCCACAATTTGAATGAACTGAGCTTTTGAGCTTTCCTAAACATTTGAATATTTTTTAATTAAAAAAAAACAAGTACAGAGATGTTTATGTGAGGGAATTTGAGTACATTAATTACTAAATATTTTTGAGCAAAACAAAGGCCTTTGAATGTGACCAAGGTCAAATGTGGTAGTGTATACAAGGAGGAGCAGATATCATAAGCTTTAAGGCAGCAGGGCCCGGTACAAATTGAAAAGGTTTCTACAACTGAAAGCCTTGGTAAGAGATTGGATGAAATTTGTTTTTTCAGAGCTTAGATCTAGGAACTCTCCCAGTTCAAACTCTGCATTTTATAAAGAAGCAGAGGTCTAGAGAAAACTGATTTGCCTCAAGTCACAGTGCAAGTTAACATCAAAAGTAGGGTTAAAACTCATGTGTCCAAATTCCAGTGCTTTTTCTGTTAGTTCACATGTCCTTCTTATTTTTCTTCTTTTAGCAATCAATGTTTAAGCACTAGGCTTGTCCAACCAATACCGTGTCCAGTGAATAATGACACATTTGAGACTCCTTGCCCATGTAGATGTTCTAAAAGCTCTCGGGTCACAGATAAGATCTTAAGGGAACAGTTTTAAGTGGACTATGCATCCCAGCAGAATGTATGCAAATGTTCCCCCACACTAAGTGGCTATGAGATTGGAGCCGTAAGGCTCAGGACCAAACCTGAACGAACATGGTTATTTACTTCCCCGGTCGCACCTCCTCACCTTCTGCACCTGCTCTGCGAGCGCCACGAGGTCTAAGGGGTCCCCGGCCCGGTGGGTGTGGTAGGGGCTCACTAGGGCCAGGCCGCCGGGGGTCGCGGTGAGCTCCACGAGGGCTCCTGCGACACACACCCAGGAACACAGGCCGTGAGGTCCCGCCCTCAGCCTCCCGCGGAGCCCGGCAGACTAGCTGCCCCAAAAAGCCCTCTTTTGACTCCCTCTTTGCCCCTTTGACTCCCGCCTGGAGTACCTCTCCGATCTGTCGCTGACTGAACTTGGTTTTCACGGACTCCCTCAGTCTGCGGGGGCGTCGCAGCGTCCTCCATGACAGCACCTTACCTCCCCACAGCCCTAACTGGCTGGGACGGAGGAGCAAGCGCACAAAGGCCCATGGGCGGAGCTTTCGTGTTCCCTGGCTATTGGACATCGGAGCTGAGAGCTCGGAGGCGGGCCTCTGAGGGGCGGGGTCCATGCTAGCCTCCAGTACAAGCAGAATCCAGCTTGAGAGGCGGGGCTTCACTCGGGGGCGGGGGCCTCAAGGGGGTGGGGCTCGGGGCTCCGGCCTCCCCAGCGGGTGGCTAGCAATCGGGTGAGGTCTGAGGAGGTGATGGCGGCACGCGTGCTGGAACTGCTAACAGCACTGCTAGCAGTTGCTGTCGCTGCCTCCCGGTCCCATGCTGAATCCGAGGCAGGGTGGGACTTGTCGGCGCCCGATCTGCTCTTTGCCGAGGGGACCGCGGCCTACGCGCGAGGGGATTGGCCAGGGGTAGTACTGAGCATGGAGCGGGCGCTGCGCTCGCGGGCCGCCCTGCGAGCCCTCCGTCTGCGCTGCCGTACTCGGTGTGCCGCCGATTTTCCGTGGAAACTGGATCTGGACTCGGCTCTTAGGCTGACGCAAGCCTGGGGCGCCGCCGCCCTGCACGATCTGCGCTTCTTCGAGGGCCTGCTGCGCCGCGCCGCCTGTCTGCGCCGCTGCCTTGGACCACCGGCCGCCCACTCTCTCAGCGAGGAGCTGGAGCTGGAGTTCCACAAGCGGAGCCCCTACAACTACCTGCAGGTCGCCTACTTCAAGGTGCAGACCTGTCGGGGCCGGGGTCCTCCTGGGCGGGGTTCAAGGCGACCCGGGGGAACTTGGGGAGCCTGGGAAGTGTCCGCGGAGAGGGAAGACGGTCTCTTGGCCCGGGAGCTCTCCTCGGACCCAAGGAGAGCAAGGACCCTGCCAAGAGACCTGCCTCACCCACTTCGTCTAATCAGATGGTAACCCCAAAGGTCCAGCCTAGGCACCCTCCAAGCAAAACTTGGCCTGTGTTTCCCTGAGGGACCTCCTAAAGGGAACTAAAGCGGCAGCTTGGGTCTCTCATCCTGATCTCGTTGTGAGTGTCCGAGTGAGAAGCTAGGACCTTTCTACAATTTCTTCCTTCCGGTTCATTTTCAGTGATGCTTTTCCTGCTGCCTGAGTGCCTCAGCTTTCTTTCAGGACGTGAGGTTGCCACGTCGCCAGTAGGGGCAGTCTGGCCCCTCCCTGTGGGGGACCCTCTGCCTAGTCTGTCAGGTTTCCAAAGAAAATGAGTAATTTTAGAAATTCCAGAGTGCCTTAAGTCCAAGTGTATATACATGGATTTGGCACCTGGAAACCTGGCTTGTTTGATGATGATGATGATGATGAAAGCCAGCACATACTTTCAGGCACTATGTGATTAATAGATTAACCTAGGGTTAATACGTTAACCCAGACCCTGGAATATCCTGTAAGGTGGGTACTATTATTAGACGTATTTCCTTGGGTGAAAAAAGAAGGAGCTGTGCTGCACATCTGCAATATTCGTAGTCTAACAGGCCTCCAATTCAATACAAAGGGAGACTTAGAAAACCTCGGGGACCTCAGATTTCCACTTCTCCACAAGTATTTTGTGTGCACAGCTCTGCTCCATTCCTCCTAGTTACTCAGAAGAGTACTGGGCTTGAAACTGAAATAACTGGGCTGCCTTTGCTCATTCACTTAACAGCACTTTTTAGAAGTCTTTGAGAAATGCTATTGAATACCCACTACATTCCAATTCTTGTACAGGTCATTAAAGTGCTTGACTTCATGGTTTTCTGTTTGTCTTGCTTTGCTGTTAAGAATCACTATAGTGAGGATTACTAAGGGTAGCTGTGTACATAGGGCTGTGGGTGCACAAAGGAGGGGGGTCTAGCTTCATCTCAGAGAAATCTGAGAGACTTGAAAGAAGAGGTGACATTTGAAGCTGATACTAGGCGTTACTGGAGGAGAGCAAGGATGGCCATTCCAGGTAGAGGGAGGCCAGACCGGGAAGAGAATTCTGTAGGCTGCAGGAAGCCATCATTAAACTGGGTTTTAGAATGTTACTTAACCCTGGAAGCCATGTGGAACGGGCCTTGGAAGGAGGAGAAAGTGATGGCAGGACGAACCATTAGGAGACAGTGCAGCTGTTCACATGAGAGAAGGAAACTAGTGCACAGGGCTGGGGCGGAGTGGGGAGAGGGGGAAGAACAGAGAAAGCAAGAGCAATGCTGAGAGATGAGAGAGAGAATAAATCCATTAAGGGAATGGGCTTGAGAGAATGGAAACCGAGGTACAGAGATGGGGAGTATTGACCTTGGGTCACAGTTGGGGCTGACTCCTTGTTTAGTGTGCACTTACTGGGACCACTGATCAGAAAAGAAAAATTTCTACCATATTAATAAGATGCTAAGATTTACATTTATTGAGCACTTACTATGTGCCCGGCGCCATGTGTTAAAAACCGCATGTATTTTATCTGGTTTGACCTTCCCAGCAATGCTATGAGGTAGTGAGTGCTGTCTCCAGATGACAGATTAGGGAACCGATCTGTAAACTTTAACTTGTCTAAAGCCCCCAGCAAGGGAATAATTAAACCTAATTTTAGCCCTGGCCAGGTAGCTCAGTTGGCTGGAGGGTTGTCCCAATATGCCCAGTTTGGGAGTTCAGTCTCCTGTCAGGGTACACACAGGAATCAACTGATGAATGCATAAAGAGGTGTAACAGCAAATCGATGTTTCTCTCTGCCTCTGTCTCTCTGTCTCTCTCTCTAAAATCAATTAAAAAAGAAAAGAAAACCCTTGACTTATCACTGGTCTGTCTGCCACCAAAACTATTAATCATGAGATCATTAGTGATTTATTTCTGTGTCACTTTAATACGCTGGAGTCCATTGCTATGAGCATTATGGTGGCCTGTGGCACATCTCCCCCCTCAGACGTCTGTGGAGCCACTTGCTTTAACCACGTGAGTCAGAAGATGCCATGCCTGGATTGCGTAGGAGCGTGGGATTTTTCAGCCACCTATCTTTTTCTTGAATGTGTAGAAACACTTATTATTTTATGCCAAACAAACGTTCTTTCTCTAGGCGAATTCTTAGGCATGGTCTGTTAACTTCTCTTTCTTCCCTAACCCTAAATCCATAAGGCCTTAGATTTTTTTCAGCTCAGTCTGTATATCTGAATCTTGAGAACATATTATTTGGGTAGTGAGTCTTCTGTAGCGTTCCCCCTGTAATACAATCTTTGTTCAAAAACAATGTTTGCACCTGTTGAAGCATTACCTCCTATAATTTGGGGACCCCCTAGGCCTGATTTGGGAAATAGCTGAAAATCTGCCCTGGGCCCTGGGCTCTGTCATACTCGTTGGTAGTTCTTGCCAGAGGCGTGTTTTCTGGGGCAGGCAGGGGTTGGGGCCCACTGAGTGGAAGGCTCAGGAAGGCTGACATTTCCTGTTTACCGTGAACTGTGTATTTGGACGCAGACCTTCAGGTTTGGGCGGCGAGAATCAGGGTCTCGTGCTTCATTCTCAGATAAACAAGTTGGAGAAAGCCGTGGCCGCAGCGCACACCTTCTTCGTGGGCAACCCTGAGCATATGGAGATGCGCCAGAACCTGGACTACTACCAGACTATGTCAGGGGTGAAGGAGGCCGACTTCAAGGATCTGGAGGCCAAACCTCATATGGTGAAAAACTTGATCCTCTTCTCTCTTTTTGTTACAGCGACACTTTCTGGGGTTGTTTTCTGATGACAGAAGTAACATATGTTCACTGTACACCATTAGAAAAACGCAGCTAAGTGTAAAGCAGAAAAGTGATCATGTATAACACTACCACCTTAGGAAAACCGGTAGATGATATTTTGGCCTCTATTTTAAGTATTTGGGATGTGATTTTTAATTTGAAGTCATGTTCTATGTGTATTTTTTCATCCTTCTTGAACTAACATTATATCATGAGCCTTTTCTCATGTCTTCACATTTTCTTTTAAAACACATTTTTAATGGCCACATGATGTCCATCTTACACACAGATTGCGTTCATTCACTAGGCACAATTTTATGGTTGTGTAGGTTTTGCTTTTCACTGCAGTAAGTGGTACACTATTCCTGAATGTTATCATTCTTTGTTTAGCAGGAAAAGTACGTATTCCGTAAGAGATGTCTGAAGCGACACAGCACTTTTTATAAAGAGCTTATGTTCTCTTAAGGCTTAACAGTTTAGAAATAGAGATACTTGTTTTAGAAACAATATCAGAACTACTTTTAACTGTAAATTCTGTACACAGAGTACATTATACAGCTGCACACAGCTTGGGGGGGGGTTCTGTTGTTTTTTAGTGATTCTGTGACACATGCAAATGGCCACTGTCCACGGAATGGGACCTGCGTCCCACAGACAGCAAAGACAAAGCCTGCCATCGCTGCCCAAGTCATTCTTCTGCTGGGAAGATGGGCCCCATCACCACAGGCCACGCTGTAACATTTTAAGAGTTAAATTTTTTTCATTCAAGTTTTATTTTGAAAACTTTAGCCCGACAGAAAAGTGAAGCAAATTACAATGAACTCCCACATCTTTCATGTGGATCTAGCAAAATGTTTTTAAATTTCAAAAGAAACAAGTCAAGACCATTTACCAAAGGCTTTCATTTGTAGCAGCCACCCTTCCCACCTGTCACCTGAGAGGAGCAAGCAGTGAGGACCCTCCCAAAGGTGGCAGGGGACGAGGAGCGGGCTGTCGGTGGCCTGCGTTTGAGTACTCCTTCCTCCCAGTAGGACGAGTTCCGACTGGGAGTGCGACTCTACTCAGAGGAGCAGCCTGAGGAAGCCGTGCTCCACCTGGAGGCGGCGTTGCGGGAGTACTTTGTGGCGGACGAGGAGTGCCGGGCCCTCTGCGAAGGGCCCTACGACTATGACGGCTACAACTACCTCGAGTACAATGCGGACCTCTTCCAGGCCATCACAGGTGCGTGGCTCACAGCACAGCCCGCAGTGGCCAGGCCTGCCTGAGCTCTAAGGACACGTCCTGATAACACACTCACAGCATCTTCAACTTCATTTCTAAATTTCTTAAATCTGGGAATCTGACTTAAAATTGGTTCCATTAGAATTTGTTATCTTAACCAGAATTTGAATCCTGAAGATTGACCTAATGGCTATTCCCCCCTTTTGACTCTTTTCAGATCATTACATCCAGGTCCTCGGCTGTAAGCAGAACTGTGTCTCTGAGCTGGCTTCCCACCCAAGTCGGGAGAAGCCCTTCGAAGACTTCCTCCCGTCACATTATAATTACCTGCAGTTTGCCTACTATAACAGTAAGGCCAGCTCTCCTCTTTCTTTGCTGCTTTTATGTAAGGAGCCAAAAGCAGGGTAGGCAGGGATCATGGCCACTGGGTTTCAAATCGTCTGGCTTCTCTCTGTGGCTGTGGAAGGCACTGTGCCAGGTGACCCCTGGGTGCTTTGTCAGAAGCACTGGCCAATGAAGCCAATACCAGCCGCCTGAAAAGCTGAAAGACGGAGACTCAAGGATCTCTCTCTCTCACTTGTCCTTTCTGTGACATTTATAACCTAACATTGCATCTGAATTAAGTTACAGCAAGGCTAGGGTGTACCATTGAAACCAGCTCTAGGGCATTTCTCAGCCCTTCTCCTTTACATATATTACTGAAGCTCTGGTTGGAGGGGGTCAATATCCAGCCAAACAAGTCAGCGGGCCTTTACTGAGCTTCTATTGTGTGCTAAGCATTATAGGTGTATTCATAAGCATGAGGTATGCCCAGAAAGTGTCCAGCCATGTAATATGAAAAACAGACATTCACTGAAGAAGATACAAGAAACACTGTACATAGGCCCTGGCTGGTATAGCTCAGTGGATTGAGCGCAGGCCTGCAAACCAGAGGATCATGGTTCGATTCCCAGTCAGGGCACATGCCTGGGTTGCAGGCCAGTTCCCTGCAGGCTATTTCCCAGCAGGAGAAGCACTAGAGGCAACCATACATTGACGTTTCTCTCCCTCTCTCCTTCCCCTCTAAAGATAAACAAATAAAATCTTAAAAAAAAAAAAGAAACGTTGTAATAGGACAATGACACCTTAGTCCCTTTTGAAGTAGGCACCTTGCAACCTCACACAGTTCTCCCAATCTCCATCACCTGCTCTGTTGTATTTTCCTGCATTTCACTGATGATATGAAATCTCTTCCCTTTCAAAGGTGATTTTACTTTTGGGAAAAGCCAAGAGTCACAGGGTGCCAAGACTGGCCTGAAAAGGTGCTGAGTCACCTGGGTGATTTGATGTTTCACCAGAAAACTCTGCGTGAGACGTGATACATGAGCGGGCGCATTGTCACGATGAAGCTGCCAATCACCAGCTGCCCATGGCTGCAGCCTTCTGGATCATCAGCGGAATGTTCAAGTTTAACACCAAATTTGATGCAGATTCACTGCTCTGCTCACTCAGTTATTTGAATGCAACAGGCACACGGTGCATGTGCTCATTCATTGGCGTCCACCACCCCCACTGACCAGTACAGTGAAGTCATCATTGTTCGTTCAGGCACACTCCAGTCCGTTCTTGGCTGCCAGGTTACACTGATGTCGTACAAACCATTGTCACTATATTAACAATGGCTGGACTTTTTCCAGACAGACCTCATATACAATGTTTGTAGTTGAGATGAGGAGACAAACACATAACAACAAAGAGGCAATGTACTATTGTAAAATCCATAGGGGAAATAAGGTAGGAAGATGGGAATATTCCTGAAATTGGTCTAATTTTGAAGCCAGTGTTTTAATTACCTTTTTGAAACTGTGGGCACACAGAGGGTTCAAATTCTTTTGTTTCAATATTAGACAACCCTGAGGATACTGAGCACCCTAAAAGCAATTCTGTATTCTACATTTATATCACTTCTATCCTTACTCTCCTATAACGTCTCCCCCAAAATCCAGTGAGAATGAACACTAGGACTCATACCCAGGATCAGACCCTTCTCAGCCATTTTTTCTTTCCCTTTACAGTTGGAAATTATACACAGGCTATTGAATGTGCCAAGACCTATCTCCTCTTCTTCCCCAGCGATGAGGTGATGAAACAGAATCTGGCCTACTACACCGCCACGCTCGGAGAAGAGCAAGCCAGATCCATAGGCCCCCGTGAGGTGAGAGATCTGTATCAGTTAGGGAAACTGCCGGCTGAGTCCGGACCAGAGGGCGGAGAGCGAGGTAGAGGAGGGGAGCTGGCACTGCTTGTGTGCAGTGGGGACAGGGTGCCCAGGCAGGGGGAGTGCGCTGGGCCCTTGTCACGGGGAGAAAAAGAGAGCCCAGGAAGGATCTGGGGCCCGAAGTGTGTTCCCCGAGTTGTCAAGGAGAAGCAGACCTGCAAAGCAGCATGTCTTCCCCTTTTTGGCAAACCCCCTACTGTGAGACTTGATACCATGTAGCCAAGATTGATCATTTTTAACATCACACTGATTTTTTTTTTACTCACAAGCGTTCACTCTCCATTTTCCTCCCCATCCCCTTCTTTCTGCCATTGTCTGATCTCTCCCTCTTTTAGTATCCCCATCTCCCTCCAACACGAGCAGAAAAACCTATATAATGCAGTGACCAAAGTGAAATGCACTGAAGTGTTAGCAATGGTTATTGCCGAGTAGTACAATTATGGGTTTTTTAAATAAAAATATAGCTTTATATTTTCTAAATTCCCTGCAGTGATTGAGTGTTATTTTTGTAATGGAAAACATGAAAAGTTCTCTTTCTAACTTAATGAAGTTTGATACTCTAAACCTTGATATTTGTACATGAGTCTTACACAGACTTATGTGGCTTGAATGCTGGTTTGCAAACCAAAGGGTTGCCAGTTCAATTCCCAGTCAGGGCACATGCCTGGGTTGCAGGCCAGGTCCCCAGTAGGAGGCGTGCGAGAGGAAACCACACACTGATGTTTCTCTCTCTCTCCTTCCCTTCCCCTCTCTCTAAAAATAAATAAAATCTTTTTTTAAGTTGTATTGAATATATAAATGTAAATAATAAATATAACAAGACCTATTTATGATTTTTTGAAATACATATATAGGCTTTAAATTTTAAACTGCAAACTTTCTGTACAGACAGATAAAAAACTGTTCATCATAATGACCCCTGAGGCATGAGCCTACAGATCACCGGTGGCAAGGGAGACTGAACCTTCTTTCTATGGCTGTCGATACTCTAGATTCCCTTTTTTAACTATATATGTCTTTTTGAATGTCATCTGAAACACACCTTAGGGCACTTATTATAAAGATATATAAGCTATATAATACAAAATTTATATAAGACTCTAGCGCATATAATAGTAGACAGTGAGTACAAGCTGGAGTGGAAACGTGGAGGAAAAGTAATCGAGTGGTGGGTCAGGGAAGGCGTCACAAGAGTGCTGTTGACGTTGGGTTTAAAAGCCTTCAGTGGGTGAATGGGGCAGGAAAGGTCCTCTTAGACAGAGAACGGCATGTGCAGACAACATGGGCTGTTGTCCTACGTTAATGAAAGATGATACTGGGGAGCTACAGGAGCTGAGGCTGGGGAAGGTCCGAATTTGAAGGATCTTGAGTGCCCCACCTGGGTGACTCAGACTGGAGGGGGCTGGAAGGAGGCTACCGTGGTGGTGTGGAGGGATCACTGAGGCCCGAGTGAGGCAGTGGCCAGTGCATGGGAACTGACGAGGTGGAAGTAGGAGGTGGAATTAGCAGAATGTGGCGGGTGTTTTCACTCCTCCCGCCCCTTCCTGTCTCATGAGGCAGCAAGTTCGCGCCTGGGAGACGCATGCGTGGTGCTGCTCACCCAGCTCAGGAACACACAGGGGAGCAGGAGGCTGCCCTCACCCGGCTCCTGGCCTGCTGCTACTGCAGCCCGGGGTGGCTGATTTTCCTCTGGTCACTGGGAGCAGGAGGTAGATGATGTGGCAGTAACAGCCTTCCCGCTCTGGTTGTTGTGGTGGTTACTGTTGGAAATAACCCTTCCAATGTGTGTGGCGTCATGTAGCTTACACAATTCTTTCACAGCTTTTATTTCATTTGATTCTCAAAACAACTCGGTGAGGTGGGGTCATCAACCTACGCTGAAGAAAAATACCAAGATTCTGCCTAGCTCTGGAATCTGAGCATCCAACAGAAAAAAACCCTTCTCTGACCATCCTGACCATCCATCCTCTCCCACTGCGAGACGGGCTACCGTGCAGTTGACCTCTTTGGCCACTAGATGGTGATCATCTGGATTTGAGACGGCACTTCTTCCAGTCTCTTTGTCTTGCTGAGAAAGACCTTTTTTTCCCCTTCTTTCTTTTTCCTTTTATGGTCATATTAGTGAGTCTGGGGGGGTAGAGAGGAAAATGAGCCCAAATGATCCATCTGCCATTTTTAACTAGGACTTTTCCTTCTGGAAAGAAGGTAGCTAACATTTGTTGAGCCCAGCGCTGTGCTGGGTGGCTTCCCGCACTGGGAGGTGAGTTCACCTGCACAGTGGTCTGGCTGGAAGTGGTGACCGGAACCTCTGTTCACCTGCTCTGTCCCAGGGTAGGCTCAGCTCCTGAGCACAGCCGATGCTCAACAGATGGGCATTGAGTGAATAAACGCTAGAAGGGGGAGGTGCCCCCTTGGCAGCCTTACAGAACCAGCAGGAGGGTTGGGCGAGGCAACATACCTAGCCTGGTGTCTAGCAGCTAGGAAAGGAGGCAGTCACTTAAACTCTGCAGGAGAAAATTCCCATCTTCCTCATGGGTAAATACAGTAGATGGTATAGGGCTCATTGACATCGTTAACACTTCCCTTACTGCCCTCATCTTTTATTTCAACTGATGATGTCTTTTTCTTTTCCTTCCTCTGCTGCCTGGAGACTAGCAGGGCACCTAGGGAAAGATGTGGCCCCGGAAGGTACTCAGTTTCCCTGCCCCGGGGGAAGCCCCACCTGTGAGCTCTTGTGGGAAGGGCCGGGTGCCCCAGCTGCTCTTGCTGCAGCTGCCTGTCTATCCTGTTTGAGGGGGGACACTGTCCCTAAAATGAGTCATAGCTCCCCTCTGCACCTCAGTGCCTTCATCTGTGGAATGAGCATAATAGTACCAATCTCAAAGGTGGCTGTAAAGAGTCGGTGAATAACAGTCAAGTCGCCCAACCCGGAGGTTTCCTTTCTGAGGATTAAACTGCAGAAGTCAAGAAGGAACTCTCCTTTGAGAAATATTTTCACACCTCCTGAGAGTCATCAGAGTTTCTGTCCTGGAGATTAATGGGGGTCTCGGGGGAGGATGGGGGCCCTTTCCCTTCAAGGGAAGCCTGGTTATGCCACCCTCAGAGGTTCTGCTTAAGCGAGACAAGAGGAACCGTTGAGCACAGAAGTGAGACTTGTCTGTGACTGGGGAACAGACACTCTACTCTAGTGACAGGGGGGAGAAGCCCCAGTTCCCACTGGGAGTGACATGTCGGATGCTGGGGCAGCTCCCCCAAGAACTAACAGACAGGGCCAAGTTCCAGGACACTGCTTCCACTTTGTTTCTTCAGAGTGCCCAGGAGTACCGACAGCGAAGCCTGCTGGAGAAGGAACTGCTTTTCTTTGCTTATGATGTTTTCGGAATTCCCTTTGTTGACCCGGTGAGCCAGGGTGCGGCGGTCGGGGGGGATTAGAGAGCCTGAGGGGGCAAGGGATGGAAGTGAGTGGTGCACTGTGCGACTTGGGGGAGAAAGCTGTTAGCAGGTGAGCCAAATGTGGTATCTGAAACCTGTGGGTGAGAGACAGAAAATGACAAAGGGAGGTTCTGGGCAGCTAGCTGGAGCCGACTCAGGTTCGGGGACCTCTCAGTTCCTCTCCTAAGACCAGGCAGGTGGCAGGGGGGTTCTCCTGTAGGCCCTACTCTGCGCCCGGAGAGCTGGAAGGTGAAGCAGGTCAACCTACGCTGTTCATTTTTTCCTGACCTGTGTTTAGGACTCCTGGACTCCAGAAGAGGTGATCCCCAAGAGATTACAAGAGAAACAGAAGTGAGGGCCTTGAGGAAACTGCATGCTTGGATCTGTCTGGTGACGCGCCGAGGCTTCCTGAGCCCAGGCCGATGCGACCTCCGGCAAGGGGTGGGCAGGTCCAGTCTGGGAAGCCGGGTGGGAGCCAGGACCAGCCCCGGAACGCAGTCCTCAGTGCGGCTGTGCTCGCAGGTCAGAACGGGAGACAGCCGTCCGCATCTCCCAGGAGATCGGAAACCTGATGAAGGAGATCGAGACCCTCGTGGAAGAGAAGACCAAGGAGTCGCTGGATGTGAGCCGGCTGATGCGGGAAGGTGAGAGGGCGGCACTCGGGCGTCTGCGGCTGTCCCGGCAGCAGCGAGGCAGCACCGGCGGGGCGGCGCCCTGGCAGCACCTCCGTGGGCCAGCCGCAGGGTCTGAGCCGGCGTGGGATCAGGGTGTAATCTCGCCTCACTGTCCCTTCTAACTCACCCACAGGACTTCCACCTGGAAAGAGCACTGAGAATTGGTTTTTGTTAAAGAAATTAGACTCTTGTGTCAGGTAGCATGGGTTCAGGGAGTGTTTGTAGGACAGAATCATCCTGCCTCTCCGCTTCCATCATCTGCCCCACCATCAGGCCTCAAAATCTTCACGTCTCCTTTGGTTCCTGCCCCGCCACCCCCCACCCTCCAGTCCTCAAGGGAGGTCTTCCGATTACAGACTCGCTTCTGCTCTCACCGCAGCCGCTTTGTTTCCTGTTGCCTCAAGCCTGCCTCGGGCCCCAGCACCTCCTGTCTGCCCTTGTCCCTCCCCTTCCTGTCTGACCTTGCCCTCCCACGTGGGGTCCAGACCAGTCTTGCACACGTGAGAATTCTGACCTCATCTTCCCTGCGGGCCCCTTCAACTGTGGGCTCTGCTCTGACCACCCCCACCACACCCCCATGAGGGAGATGCCCCTGTACAGATGAGAAAATTAAGGCACAGGGAGGTTAAATAACTTGCCAGTGTTACACAGCTCGTTCCTGCAGGAGTCAAACCCAGTCCTTCAGACGGGGTGGGACTCCGTCGTAGGGATGTGGAGGGCCGGAGAGCCAGTAGCCGTTTGGGAGCATAGCTCAGGCGGGGACTTGGATCTCAGGTCTTCAGCGTCACGCTGTCCTCTGGGCCACGCTGCCTGTGGAGGTGGCCAGGTGGGAGGTTTCTCTGGTGGACAGGGAACCACGGGGTCTCTGTTCCTCACAGGGAAGCAGCACCCGAAGTCTCCGGACAGAGTGGCCCTGGACTGAGCAGGTCTTGTCATTGCTTTGCAGGCGGCCCGCTGCTCTACGAAGGCATCCAGCTCACCATGAACTCCAAAGTGTTGAATGGCTCCCAGAGGGTGGTGATGGATGGCGTCATCTCTGATGACGAGTGCCGGGAGCTGCTACGGCTGAGCAACGTAAGGGAAGCCCACAGTCCACACCTGCTCCTGAAGGAGAGAAGGTGGCCCCAGCCTCCCCCCACTCGGTGCCTCCTGGGCTGAGGGCGCGAGATGAGGTGGTCAGCCCCCCTGGCTAACTCCACCGGTTCTGTGGGTTTGCAGGCAGCAGCAACCTCAGGAGATGGCTACCGGGGCCAAACCTCCCCACACACCCCCAATGAAAAGTTCTATGGCGTCACTGTCTTCAAAGCCCTGAAGGTACAGTCAGTGCTCAGCGTTCCGGAGGGTGGACAGGGGCAGGGAGGCCAGGCTTGGGGAGGAGCTGGGGGTGGTGGGAGAAAGGTTAAAGCTGTCTGTCTGTCCGCTTCCCAGCTGCCACGGAGGGCGGGTAAATTACTGTGAGCTGAGGTTAACTTTGGGATTTGGGCTGTTGGACCACGAGTTATAAAATGAGGCAAGCACGATAAGAGCGATGTCCAAAGCTGCGAGGGTGCTTTCTGAAGAAGGGCTGGCGCCCGCACCTCTGCGTGGCACACACGCACTGCTCCTAAGGAGAACATGAGGGAGAGGGAGAGCGTGATATGTTGGGCCGTCGTGTGCGGGGAGCAGAGAGAGACTGCGCCTTCGTTACAGGGGCAGGAGGGGGGCCCCGGGGCTCAGGCGTCCCTGTCGGCCCGCAGAGGGGCATTCAGGGCAGCCGACCACTGGTCTCCTTGGCAGCTGGGACAGGAAGGGAAGGTTCCTCTGCAAAGCGCCCACCTGTACTACAACGTGACGGAGAAGGTGCGGCGCGTCATGGAGTCCTACTTCCGCCTGGACACCCCCCTCTACTTCTCCTACTCCCACCTGGTGTGCCGCACTGCGATCGAAGGTGGGCCTCCTGCTCCTGCAGCCTCCGCAGAGCACGCGCTGTGCCCGAGCCCTGGCTGGACACTGAGGACATGAAGAAGAGCGGGACACGGTCCCTTTCGTCCTCCTTGGGGAAGCAACATAAACAATAAGTGGCAACGCAGTGTCATAGTACAGGGGAGGAAGTTACAGTTGTTCTACCAGGCAGCCAGGAGGGCTTTCTGGAGGAGGCGATGACTGCTGTGCAGGCTGAGTAGGAGTTCGGGAGCGCACGGGGTTATGTTCAAGCCAGAGAGAACAGCATGTGCAGAGGAGTCGAGGCCCTGAGCGACCCGGTAGCTGGTGGGGCTAATGAGCAAGTTGCCGTTCCGGAGGGTAAGGTTAAAGAGGGGAGCAATCAGATACGGGCGGTGAGATCCTCAGAAGCCAAATTTGGAGAGACACTTTCCAAGAGTTTCTTTAGGCTGGGCATCCCACGGACCCTGGCTCATGTTGGGAAGCACCGCCCTGTGGCCCTGTGGCGACGGGACAGCCGCAGTGTCTCCTGAGGTACCTCGGCGCTAACACGTGTTACCTTGGTCCCAGAGGCACAGGCTGAGAGGAAGGACAGTAGCCACCCCGTCCACGTGGACAACTGCATCCTGAACGCCGAGGCCCTCGTGTGCATCAAGGAGCCCCCCGCCTACACCTTCCGGGACTACAGGTGCCAGCTCGCCCGCCAAGCCCCCCAGTGCCCTGCACTTCCCCCAATACACACGGGTTTGGGAGCAGCTGTCCCCAGAGTCCAGTCCCTGTCCCCAGTCCCTCTGGATAGGAAGTCAGACAATCCGGAAGTTGTCACAGAGCGATGTGATGAGTAGGGCCGCGAAAGGGGCACTTGGTACAGAAACGGCACACCCTTGGTACAGAGAAGGGTGTGGTGGCTTCTCTCTGGCAACAGGGTAGGGGTGGGATGGTTGGGAGTGATCTGTGAGGCTTCAGAGAAGGTTCTAGAAAGCTTTCTTCCTGTGAAAGGCCCCCTCCGGCTGTCGGTCGGGGCACTTGGGGATGAAGGCCCCGGAGCTGCGGGTTGCGTGGGGAGCGGGCAGAGCAGAAGGTCTGTGTCCAGATGCTCTGTGCCTTTCCCAGCGCCATCCTTTACCTAAACGGGGACTTCGACGGAGGGAACTTCTATTTCACTGAACTGGATGCCAAGACCGTAACCGTGAGTGTGTCCTTGTCCCGCCCCCGAGAGACAGACACCCTCCGAGCGCAGGGCAGACAGTCAGCCTGTCCTCGTGGCCAGTGCGCCACTCCCCGCACCAGCGGGCTGTGAGGTGTGCTGGTCGCTCCTCTGACTGGTCACCTGTACTCTTCAGCTCTGGTCTTTGGGGAGCCACCCTCAATTGTAGACCCTAATGATCCACGTGTCTTCTGAAGGCAGGTCACGTCTGTGTCCCCCTTTGTGCCCACAGGCAGAGGTGCAGCCCCAGTGCGGAAGGGCCGTGGGATTCTCCTCTGGCACAGAAAACCCGCACGGAGTGAAGGCCGTCACCAGAGGGCAGCGCTGTGCTATCGCCCTGTGGTTCACTTTGGACGCCCGACACAGCGAGAGGGTGAGAGCAGCTGGTGCTGCTGGGACCTGGGAGCGCCCCCCCCCCCCCCCCCGCCAGCCCCCTGCCGACAGCAGCTTAGGCGTGAAAGGTGCTCTGGGCTTGAGGGCTGGGGAGTCCGAGACTCCTCGCTTCAGCACTGTGCCATCGTGGTCACTTTGCCTCATCCCCTCTGGCCTTCCTCCCTGCTGTAACGGGGCTCCACAGGCTTGGAGCAAGATGGGGAATGACCCTGGTGTTTGGCTCCTCGTTGGCGCCTCCTCAGCTGGCTCTGCCCAGAGAGCAGGACCTGCTGGGAAGGAGGTGAACTCAGAGGCCACCGAAGAGGAGCCTCCTTGTTCCCTGGGAAGCAGCACTGAGAGGTGATGGGTGGCTGGTCTGAGGGCTTCTCTAAAGAGCAGGGCTCTGTCCTTGCAGGACAGGGTGCAGGCAGACGACCTGGTGACAATGCTCTTCAGCCCAGAAGAGATGGACCTCGCCCAGGAGCAGCCCCAGGAAGTGCAGCAGGGGCCCCCGCAACCTGCAGAAGAGTCTGTCTCCGGCAGTGAGTCAGGGCCCAAGGATGAGCTCTGACAGCAGCCGGCTCGCATGGACTAGTGGTTAGACCCCCTGCGGGGACTCTGCCTGCGGCCTGGACTGGCCAGCTGCTGGGAGCCGTGAGCAGCGGGACACTTACATCTGCGGTCCAGCGAGGGGACCTGCTCACAGCTGTCCGCACGGTGCTGCTGCTCGTGGAGGGGGATGGCAGGACGGCCTGCTGCCCTGTGGACCTGGCCGAGGGCTCGGGACCCAGGCTCAGAGCCGCCACCAGGTGCCTGCACGGGCAGCCTCGTGGCAGCAGCACAGTATTTAAGTGTCTGTGCAGACACCAAAGAATAAACGATCGGTGTTTTTTACTCCATCGTTTGTTCAGAGAATAGAAACATGCCCAGAGCAGCCTCGGGTGGACCCAAACGGGGGGCCTTGGCGCTGCCACCTGTACAATGGGGGTCCCAGTACTCGCCTTGCCCAGCGTGTGGGCAGTTGTACGGCCCAGATGCAGTATCGCATGTGACAGCACTTGGTGAACTGGAACGCTCTGGGTGAATGGCGGGATTATTGTTAATCCTTCCCTGGCAAGGAGCAGCTGGTCAGCCACATGCGTCCTGTCTGCTGCCTGGCCGTGGTCCCCGTTCCTCGGGGCCTCCGTGTGCAGGACAACACGCACCTCCAGGAGACGGCAAAGGAGCGGAACTGAAGATTCGTGTCCTTCCACCACGAGCGCCTCTCCTCGCCGGGGCTGGGGATGCTGCGGTGCAGCGAGTCGGGGGGCCCGTACTCCATGCCCGTTTGTGCAGTTGGCCAGGGTTCGAGGGCACCCGCTTAGTGCCAGCACTGTGGGCGCGGCAGGAAACAAGCCCCAACCCTCTGGAGCCTGTGTGTTAGTAGAGGAGACGGGGAAGAAGCGTGTGGTGTCTGTGTCTGTGTGATCCTCTGACACAGAAAAGAAGGCAGGTGAGGCCCTGAGGAAGCGGGAATGACCAGGAGGCAGCGCAGCAGCACGGAACGGGTCAGGAGGGGGCAGCTGTGAGCCAGGACCTCGGGACCTCGTTGGCACCGTGAGCCCTTGGGCTCCAACTCTGAGACGGGAACCCTTGGAGGGTTCTGAGCACAGAGGTGGCAGCATCTGGCATGTGTTTGAAAGGCCTCGGTGAAGAATGTGCGTGGAGGAAGGGCCGTGGGGGTGGGGATGGAGACAGGGTACGGCTGCAGTAACCCCGAGAGAGATGGAGGTGGCAGAGGTTGGGGGTCAGCACTGAAGGCAGTGAGAAAGCGCAGGTGCTGGGTCTGCTCCAGGAGAGCCTGCAGGGTGGCTGGCGGATTAGATGGCTTGTGAAAAGGAGCATCGATGCCGGCCCAGGGCCGCGGGAGCAATGGCGATGCAGAAGCCAGGACGCTGGCTTTGCCCATGTGACACCGAAGTTTCAGGATCCTGTCATGTATCCAAGTGGAATACCGAAGAGAGAGTCAGACAGGTGAGTCAGCAGTTGAGGGAGTGGTAGAGGTCTCGTGACCCCGGAGTCACCGTCACCGCCTGGGTGGTGTTCGAAGCTAGGAGACCGAGGTCAGTGTAGACAGAGGAGGAGCCAGAGGACAGGCTGGCTGGAGGCGTCAGGGCCAGAGGACACAGATCCGACAGAGTCATGAGCAGGGGACCCAAGAGGGACAGAAGCCTGGGAGCTGGTGAGAGAGGTGCAGGAAGGAGCGAGCAGCGCTGTCGAATGCTGCCGAGGGGGTGAGCCAGGGAGGAACTGAGAACCCACGTTGGGTTTGCCAACATGGAGGTTAGTGAGAACTTCAGCAAGCGATGTTTGGGAGGGGCGTGGGCAGAAGGTGGGCTGGAGCGGGCTGAAGTGAGAAGGGTAGGAGGTGCTGGCAGGCACAGACAGTGCTTCTCAGGAGTCAGGCTCCGCCCGGGCAGAGAGGTGAGCCGGACGGAGATGTGAGGTGAGGGAGGAGGAGCGGTTGTGGTTTCAAGCCGGGAGAATGCTTGTGGGAAAGAGCCCACAGGGGTGGTCCCTGTCATTGGTGATGCCGTGTCTGCTCTGGTGGCTCACTTGCCCTACAGAGAATGGACTGTTAGTGGAAAGAACGTGAGCTTCAGCCACGTGCTGAGTGGATGAGACTCTCTTCCACCACTCGGAATCGTGGTCCTGAGTGTGTTTCCTCCCCCCGTAGCCTGGGCTTATGACCCAGCCCTGCCTGGACGCACAGGAGCATTCACGATGGGGTGCTCATACAGCAACTGGCGTGATGCTCAGCGCATAGTAGGTACTCCACATCACAGAAAACTGCACCTGCCTGGTTCTGGGCTTCCAGAAGTTTCCACATCAAGGCAGATGACCTTTACCACTCTGACGCGTGCTAGCCAATCACGCAGAGCCTGCAGACTGTCTCAGCAGAGCTCACAAAAGGCCAAGTGCATCCAAGGGCAACGGGACCAGGAAGTGCGTGCAACCAGGGTGGGCAGGTACCGCAGAAGCAGGAGGTGCAGGCAGAGTCCAGGCGCAGACGTGGCCGTGCCTGCTCGGTCCGTGTCTGTAACACGCACGGAGGTGCGTCAGCCATGGCGGGGGCTGGACTGTGGTCTCCGGCACCCTGGGCAGTTGGTGGAGCTCTCAGCACCGGCCTCAAGGAGCCTGCGCTCAGGGTCGTGGGGGAAGGAAAGGGCACCTGCCCTGGGGAGGCTGGGATGCGGACGTGGGACGCGGATGTGGGCTGGTCCAGGGCTGCGAGGCACTTACAGCCAGCAGTCCTGCGGGAGGAGGCAAACAGTGCACCAAGGGCTGCGAATGGAAATATGCAGAGCCTTCCGGGACCCCAGCTCAGGGGCCCGGACCCTGCCTGGGCAGGCTGGGCAGCTGCGGGTAGCCACCTTGCTGGCTGCACTGCTTTCTAGCTGTGTGGCCTGAGGCACGTCCTCTGCATTCCCAGCCCGAGGTTCTTCAGGAAAGTCACGCCCAGTTGGGGGCCGTAAGACTAGCTCCACCTCCAGTGCGGCAGGTGGTGGCTGCCAGGAATGTGCAGGATGGCAACCAACTGAGTCAGAACCTCCTGACTGTCGGCGGGACAGGGCCCAGGAAAGGGCTCCCGTGTCCCCCCCGGGAGGGAGGCAAAAACATTCGGTCCTCGTGCTGCCAACCAGTCCATGATCAACATGTGTCTCCTCAGCACGCACTCTCTACCAGGGACGCCAGGCAGGAGGTGGCAGTGGGTCTTTGGCCAGTCAGTGCACCCCCATTGGGCTGAGTGGGCACAGAGCGGGGGAGGCCCAGCCGGGAAGGGGTCCTGGGAACAGAGCTTTCATTTCTCCAGGCATATTATGTTTTCCAAAAGCACGTCTCACCCATTACTTGACCCCTGTGAACACAACACCATCATGAACCAGACAGGACTGGTGCTATGAGCCTTACAGTTAAGGAACCAGGCCCAGAGAGGCTAAAGGACTTGCCCAATGTCACGCAGAGTGCAGCACAGGTAAAGCCAGAACCCGAGGCTTCTCGGAAGGTTTGTGAAAGCACTTTTCAAACAATGAAGTGTGACACCCCAGGGCAGTTTCTAGTTAGGACTCAGTGGGGGCTGGCGCTCTCCAGCATGCCTGGGAGTCGCTGGGCTGGGCGGCGGCGCGAGGGTGGCGGGAGCCCCGGGTGCAGGAGCTCCTCCAGGTGGGGAACTCCACCCCAGGAGCAGGGTCTGAATCCTAAAAGGCTTTGGAACATGGTGAGGGGAAAGGCCATCTGAGGACATTTTGACAACAGACTCAAAACCCCAAATAACAGAGAAGGGAGATGCAGGAGGGCTTTGGAGCGAGATGTGAGCATGGTCCTGGATCACAAACGCCTCTGGGTCCCCAGTGTGACAGGCTCTGGGGCGTCGTCCAGGAGGGAGGCTGGGCACACACCCTCGCAGGCCTCAGAGCCCAGAGACTTCGGTCAGCTGGCGCCCCCTCTTCGGCTCCCGGCTCCACACTCGTCAACGGACAAGGCTGCAGCCGTGGTCCTGGGCGCCCGTGTGGCACTGACACTCGGTGTCTGTGTGGCCTTGATTCTAAAGCTCAAAGACCTTCCCCAGGTGCTCAGTGGGTCCCCTGGAGTGGCCACTCTTGGCCCTAGCAATGTCCTCTCTCCCCTCGATCCTGCTGTCTTGGCACTGTTTGTGGTAGAAGAGGAGGCTGAACTCAGCACTGACCTCTACAACTGTTTGAACCCTCTGTTTGATTTTCGGGGCCCGCAGGCCTCCCCAAGCACACAGATCCATGGTCTCTGGACTTCACGGCAGGAAGGGCCACAGGAGGCCCTGTGTTCAGAACTGCAGGCCCAACAGCACTCACCCCTGACCCTTCAGGGGGCTGGCTGCTCCCCCAGCACCCACTGATGGGAGCTCCAGGCCATACCAGGGGCCCACGCCTGGGGCGGGCACACAGGGCGGCCATTGTCCGAGTAGTGCCTGGCACCCTCTCGTTTGCATAGCCACGTGAGGAATGCAAGGGCGCAGGCTGGGGACACGTCCCTGGGTGGGGAGTGCTGTGGGGGAGGAAGCTGGGTGGTCAGCAAGCGGCAGGACCCTGCCGTCCCCCAGTGCAGCCCAGCAAAAGCAGGTGGCCCCTAGAAATGAGGGGGCAGCTGCAGGAGGGGGCTGGCAGGAGTGGGTGTGGGGTTGTGACATTCCCCCTGCACCCACGGCAAGCAGAACGTGAGGGGACTGCTAATGAGGTCCAGCAGAGTTAAATATTCCCCGGCTCCAGAGGGCAGAGCTGGGTGGGGGGGAGAGGGAAGGTGGGTGCAAAGAGGGCGAAGCCTGAACCCCAGGAATGTGCAGAGGCCACGGCTCCCTCCCCGCCAGGCTGTGCTGGAGCTGGAAGCTGCTAAGCTAGCCAGCGAGGGGATTAACAGGCTCAACGGCCTGCCTTCCTTCAGGCTGGTGCCAGAAGGTCCGTGCTGTCTCCCACCTCACTGCCAGGCCCCTTGCTGACCGGCAGCCAGGTCTGGCCCAGCCTTGATGAGGTCCCCCTTCTGCCCCCTCAAATCTCAGACCCTACCATGCACATGACCTGGTCTGGCCTCCCCTGCCTTTGATACACATGGCCCCCAGGACCACCTCTCTGCAACACCCCTTCCCCAGCCCAGTCTCTCCATATCTGGCCTCAAACCCCTCTCCACAAAGTGCTCCCTGATGTCTTACCTGGTGCAAATTGGAATTCCATTTCCTTTCTGTCCTACTAGCAGAGAGGACAGAAAGCCCCCCGCTCAGTCCAGCCACCCAGGAGCAAAGTCCGTCATCTCAGGGTTGGTGCTTGGGGGGAATTAGGAGAAACTTAGGGCACTGGTACCAGATTCCTGAAGGGGTTTCCCTGGCAGAAAGGCCCTGAGGGCAAGCAGAGTCCTTCGTCCCAGCCCCTCCCTTCTCTATCCCTGGGGGGCAGTACGGGAAGTGGCCCCCACCTGCTCCACACCAGCTCCCCACCCCCAGGGGGCTGAACAGGAGCTCTGCTGGGACCTGCCCTGGCTTAGCCAGCTGCAGTGGGCGGGCCCCTGGCCCTGCCAGCTCCTCAGCCTCCCCCTGCATTCTAGAGCCCCAGCCGCTGCCTTTGCTGCTGCTGTGGCTGGGCTGCCACCTCTCCTTCTCAGCCTCTTGCCACCGCTGCCTGCCACCCCTGCCCGAAGCTTGGCTCACTTGGCCATGCCCCTGACCCCCCCAGGGACCCTGGCCCAGCCCTGAGCTCTGGGACCCCCAGCCCTCTCCCCTGGGCCATGGCCAACTCAGGCCTCCAGCTCCTGGGCTATTTCCTGGCCCTAGGTGGCTGGGTGGGCATCATCGCCAGTACAGCCCTCCCGCAGTGGAAGCAGTCCTCCTACGCGGGGGACGCCATCATCACCGCCGTGGGCCTCTACGAAGGGCTCTGGATGTCCTGCGCCTCCCAGAGCACCGGGCAGGTGCAGTGCAAGCTTTACGACTCGCTGCTGGCCCTGGAAGGTAGGCCCCCGGCCAGCTGAGTTGGGGGTGGTGGGGGAGGGGGAGGTCTCGAGCAAGCTTTCGCACAGTCCGCCCTCTGCTCTGCACGGGGCGTACTCTTCAGCCCCTGCCCCGTGCACATCTGATAATCCAGGTCAGGCTGGTGCCCCACGGCAGGCAGGGGCTCCAGGCTCTGGCAGCCTTGGGTTCAGATCCCAGACACTGATCCTCTCTGCGTTCCTGTATCTTCATGTGTAAAGGGAGCACTCTGACTTTTACAGGCTAATGGGAGGGTCAGGTGAGAGGAGTGCCTGGCGCTCAGAGAAGCTCAGTCAAGACCCTCCCCTCCACTTCTCATGCTCTGCAGGCAGACACATATGTGCACATGCACACACGCACAAGTGCACGCACGCACACAGGTGCTCAGGCCCACAGGTTCGTCTTCTCTCCCTCTGGGGTGTGGAATGGAACCTGAAAGTTTGGCTCATAAACAGGCGCCACTGCAGCTCCGTTCGTGGCTCTGGGCCCAGCCTCCACCCTCTGCCCCCGGCCCACAGGCCAGAGCTGGCCGCCCCCTGCCACACCAGTCCAGGAAGATCACCCGGCCACCCTGTTCCCCTCAGCCAAGCCCAGGCTGACCCAAGCGGCAGGCACACGACTGCCATGGTGACTCACAGGCCAGAGAGGAAGGTGATGGGAACCAGGATGGCCGGTGAGGGTTGGCATCCTTGCCCAAGGGCCACCTGGGCTGAATGGGGTCTCAGACGCCCTTAGTTCCTCCTTTTGCTGAACTCGAAAAGCCCCAGGAGAAGCTGCCCCTGCTGCTTGGGTGGGCAGGACCGGTCCAGAAGGGCACCCCCAGCCAGAACGCAGCTGATGAGAGTGCAGACTGCCCCGTCGCCACATGCCGCCCAGAGGAGCCTGCAAGCGAGAGGGAGCAGTGGGGAAGCTCGGCTTCACCCCTGTTTCAGGACCCTCCTACTGCCCGGTGCGGGGGGCGGGGGGCAGTCCAGGAGGAGCTCCCAGGTCCTGCTCCAGCCCCTCCCATGCTGGGCTCCACCCCCCCCCACCTCTCCCACCACTGGCTCAGTCCCTCCTGCCCCCAGGGCACATCCAGTCAGCTCGAGCCCTCATGGTGGTGGCCGTGCTCCTGGGCTTCGTGGCCATGGTCCTCAGTGTCATCGGCATGAAGTGCACCCGGGTCGGAGACAGCAACCCCATCGCCAAGGGCCGCATCGCCATCTCCGGGGGCGCCCTCTTCCTCTTGGCAGGTGAGTGCTCCTGGCTGTTTCTCCACCAGCCTGGCCATGGCAGGGAGCCCCGCCCTGCTGGCCAAGCCGGGGCAGAGCTGAGCACCCCCCTCTGTCCTCAGGCCTCTGCACCTTGACTGCAGTCTCCTGGTATGCTACCCTGGTGACTCAGGAGTTCTTCAACCCGAGCACACCTGTCAATGCCAGGTGAGTGCCAAGGAGCCACTGACCTTCGTCCTGCAGGGTACGTGGAGGGGGAGTCGGGGGCCAGCCCCAGGTGCTGCCACTGAGAAGCTCCCTGGAGCAGGGGACCAGGAAGGGTGTGGCTGGGCCCCCCGAAGGAGCAGGAGGTCTGTGGAGGACACCCCAGGAGCTAAGCGCCTGGCTCTGGACTTAAGTCCCAGCTCTGCACGTGCTGGCTGTGTGCCGGTGCCAGTCCCTCAGTCCTTCCTTCCTTGCTGGTTCCCTCCCTGTACCACGGAGCTGGGACCCAAGGACCCAGCTCACACGTGGTGGTGAGGGTTCAGTAAGATGGGTGGGTAGGGGACTTGGCACAGTGTGCGGGCCCTGGGGAGCACTCAGCCAAGCCCCGCTGCTGTCACTCCTGCTGGAGGAGGAACCTGGGGTGGGAAGGGGGTGGCTGACCAACCCTCCAGCCGTGCTGCGAAGAATGGTGGGGAAGGGGCAAGGCCAGTGAGGTGCTGTTGCAAAGTCTGGAGCAGAGGGCTTGGGCCTGTGCAGGGGCGAGCAGTGGAGAGTAGGTCAGAGATATTTCCAGGGCAGAATGGTCAGGACGTGTACAGCCAAGGGCGTGGGGGCTGAATAGGGGGCTCTGTGAAGAGACTGGGCCCCTACGGGCCAGGAGCAGTGAATGGGATCATCTGGACCCCAGACATCCCCACTGGCCTTGAGTGGGAAGGGGGCGGAGGATAAGAAAAGATGTCTGGGCTGCTGCTGTTGGGAGGGCTCCCTGGAGGAGGAGGAGGAGGAGGGATGGAGAGGAAAAAGAATGAGACCTCCGCTGTGCTCCCTGAGGCTGGCCGCTCTGGCCACGAAGACCTGCCAAGTAAGAGGCAGCTCAGCTTGGGGATGCCAGGCTGGTACTGCCCCTTCATCCCTTCAACACTCCCCAAGGCCACCTGGGCAGCTGGTCCTGTGCTGGGCCCTGGGGATACCGACAAGTCCGGTGTGGTCTGCCCTCGAGGTCCTCCCCAGGGAGCTGAGCAGGCAGGGGACCGAATGGCCACCTAGTGTGTCAGCGCAACTGGGGGAGTACAGAGGGGTCTGGGAAATTGCCCTCCAAGAGGTGGTTTCTTAGTGGGCCGTGAGGGCTGAGCGCAGTAGGCACAGAACAGAGACACTCCAGGAGGGGGCGCCTGGTGCAAAGGCACAGACTCGGGGAGGCGCAGGGCACCTCCGGGCAGGCTGGCTGCCAGGGCCTGGGCGTGGAGAGCCTGGACTGCCAGGTGGAGTGGGGTCTGCCCTTCTCCAGGGGGCAGTGGGGAGCCCTGGCTGGGATTTCTGTAGGCCAGACCGTGACTGCAAGAGACGGCAGGGACTGCACTACTCTCCCCACAAGACGTGTGGGCCCTCCCTCACCCCCTCCAAGGGCCGGCTGAGGAAAGGGGCCGAGGTTGCACAGGATCGCCTTGCTGGATTGGGGTCAGAGCAAGGATGAGCATTGATCCCGGCTTATCCTGAGAGGCTGCTAAGGCTTGTGAGGGCTCCTGTCTCGGCTCCTCACTCCCTGCCTGCCTCCTGCCAGGGCCAAGGCTAGGGAGACCCCGGTGAAGACTGAGGCAGCTGGGGTGGCACCCTCACCTGATGGCATCCTCCCTTACCCCTTGCAGGTACGAGTTCGGCCCTGCTCTGTTCGTGGGCTGGGCCTCTGCTGGCCTGGCCCTGCTGGGGGGCTCCTTCCTCTGCTGCACATGCCCAGAGCCTGAGAGAGTCAACAGCAGCCCACAGCCCTACCGGCCGGGCCCCTCAGCTGCTGCCCGAGAGTACGTCTGAGCCCGCCAGCCCCAGCCAGCCCCAGCCAGCAGTCTCCCACCCAGCACTCCGAGGCCCCTGCAGCACCCTGGGCAGGCCCAGGAGGACACAGGGTATCCCCTGAGCTCGGATGGGGCTCTGAGCAGTTTGTCCCCAACATAGGAACCCACCCCTTGCTCTGAGACCCAGTCACTCAGAGAGAGGCCAGAGCAGGACCTAGCCCACAGGTGCACGCGCAGGTCCAGGTGTACACGCAGGTCCAGGTGCGGGCATGGGCCTGGCCACACAGTCTCTTGGCACCTTCGTGTTCCCCCATGGTCCAGGGCCCCCGCCTTCACTGACAGCTTATTGATTCACTCAAGGGCAGCTTGAGTGCCATGCTGGGCCCTGTGGACAAAGCAACTAAAATGGACCTTGGCTTCTCACAGCCTCCCTATGAAGGAGACAGTGCTGGCATGACAAATGTCCCCACATGACACACGAGGAAACAGGTTCATGTGCGGCTTGGCCCCATGGTCTCTGAGTTCAGGGCTCAGCTCTCGGCGCGCCCAGCCTGGCGTGGATAGCCGCACAGAGGGCTGGGCCGGACCGGGCCTCGTCACCCCCACCCCAGGAGTGGGCCCCAGGCAGGGCCGCTGCAACGCCCGTCTGACCCCACTGGCCAGTCCCCGGGCCTGGGCCTGAACCCCAGAGCGCCCACCCCTCCTTCCCCCACCACGGCTGCTCACCCCACTAACCAGCTCTCCTCTCTTTTGACTTTCAGACCAATTCTTAAATTGTCGGCCTCCTCCAAGGCCCCCCTGGGTGTGTAGTGTCCCAGTCCCCGCCTGACCCTGCATCCTTGCCACACCTACACTGTGTGTGTGGCCTTGTTTTGGAAAGAGAAGTGAACGTCCAGCCCCTGTGTGGTGTTGTTTGATCTGCTCCTGGCGTAGTCAGCGTGTGGGCTGGTCTGGCGAAGTCAGAGCTGTTCCCAGGGGTTGTTGGGCATAGAGACGGGGAGACGGAGGCCCAGGGTGGGTCGTATAGCAGGGCTGAGGCTGACCAGGACTCCTGCCCCCTGGCCTGTGACCTCCTGAGGCTGGCCTTGGGCTGGCACCAGGACCTCCTTGATGGGAGGCCCCATCCTGAGGCCTGGCCCGGCACTGGGCCCGCCCCCAGGTCAGCCAGCCCTTGGTCTAAAGACAGACAGTCCCACCCCTGTTACTCAGCCTGCCCCTCAGAGCCCCCCTTGGGGAACCCCCTGGGAGAAGGGAGAGTCCCTGAGAGGCCCTCCAGCTGGGTTCCGGGGATCAGAGCCAGGACGAGGAGACGCTAAGTGGGGAAGGTACGGAGGCAGGAAGGTACGCGAGGCCTCTCAGGCGTTAGGACCATCCCGAGGAAGGTTGGAAGCCCCAGGCTTGGCTTCGCCCCAATGCTGCTCCTGTTCTTCGCCCACCGTTCCTCTTCTCCAGTCTGCTGCGGCCCCTTACCTCCCCCGGCCCCAGAACCAGAGCAGGGGGAGCCAGAGGGCGGCTGGAGCACCAGCCCACTCGGAGGTACAGTCAGAACTGGACGGGTTATTGGTCTTGCAGTTCAGGTGACTGGCCCCTCCTCTGAGAGCGGGGAGCCTTCTGATCAGTTCCTGCCCTCAGGCGCAGGCCTCCCCCACCCCGAACGCCCTCCTGGGACCCTGAGTCCCTCTCCGGCCACTGCCTTCCCTCTCTCATGGGGGAAGAGCTGAGCGTGCCTGCCGCCGCCTTCCTGATGCCCTCACCCGGCTTCCTCCACCGCCTTCCTGCCACCACGTCTCACCCAGTCGAAAACCCCAAGGACAGAGCCCAGCCTTCTCCCTGAGCCTGACGCTGAGAGGTGGACTCTGACAACTGGCCGTCGGGGACGTTACAGGGGAGGGAAGGCGGGGAAGAGCGAGGAGCCGCCTTGGGACAATTCCTGTGGCCCCTGGCGGGCAGCCGCCACACAGCCAAGTAGCCTTGGGAATAAACGGCTGCTGCAGGAGGCCAGTCGGGCCTGTGGCCAGAGGGGGTGGCCGGAGGGTGACCCTAAATGAGTTTACTGGACTCCTGACCCTCGAGCCACGACTGAGAACTACGAAAGAGTCTGTCTGGGAGCCTGTGCTAAAACCCCGCGGTTCTCACTTCTGGGGCACATTCGAGTCGCCTGGGGAGCTGAGGCCTGGGCTCCACCCCCGACGCCCCCACTGAATTGGCCTCTGGGTTCAGGCACCTCCATGGGACCACAGTGTGTGGGCAGCACCTCTGTGAGGCCTAAAGTCGGGGCCGAGTTCTTTGCCCCTCTGACGGGTCTTGGAGGGAGGAAGGTGCCTACGAGAAGAGGGGAGGAGGGGAAAGACGAGAGGAAGCCCTGTCTCCCTGGGCTTCCTAGACCAGGCCCTCCCACGAGAGTCCTGCAGTCTCCCAATAAATGCACCACCTGTGCTGAACAATGCTGAGTTTGATTTCTGTCCCACACAGCAAGAGAGCCCTGACTCACAGCAAATTTGGAACCTGGGATCTGAGTGTCACAGTGAAGGCTCCTGTCACAGGTGCTGGCCGAGTGGGGTGGGACGTGGGGCTGCAAGGCTTGGCCTCCCCGCTGGGCTGGGGGTTGGGCAGTCCCTGCTGTCTGGTCCTGAAGCGGCTGCCAGGACACCGTGTGTCATCTCCTACTAGGTTCGGTGTCTACCAGAAGACCGTCACCGAGCAAGGGGCCAGGCCCACACACACAGAAACCAAAACTATGGCACCCGCTTTTGAGAAAAGAAAGGAGCTTTATTTGCCAGTCTTCGGGCAAAGAGACGGCAGACATGACATCAAATCTGTCTTCCTCAGTCCAGGATATGGGACAGGATTTTAAGGGGTAACTGTTAGGGGTTCATAAGTGTTTCCCAAGTGTTACTCGTAAGCTGAGTATCCAAGGGTTAAACTTTTGTTCTGGGTCTTGTTAGAAACAAGAAGGAACCTGGTCCTTCAGTCACAGGACGTGGTAGGAAGATGTCGAGACAGAACCAGCTGGCAGCTCGCTCAGGGTTCCAGGGACAGGCTGTGAGACAGCCACGCTCCATGCCAGGGGCGGGCCTGACAGCCAGGCAGGGACAACTTCCGTGGGGTCCTCTCTGAAGGGAAGCCAGAGACTGCAGAGGCGAAGGGCCGGCTGGCCACCTGCAACCCAGGGAACACCAGTGAGCAGCGCAGCGGGTGCCGGCAATGGGAAGATGTCCGGGAGAAGCGAGGAGGGCTGGAAGCTGGAAGAGTTTGGGAATCTGACCCCCGGGCCTCTCTTGAGGCAACCTCTTTCAGGTCTATGGGTCGCCTGGGCGACTCTGCTGGCCTGAGGGCTGGAATTCCTGCCCTCAAGGCTGGATAATTCGCAGGAGACAAAGGCTATGATTCTAAAGCATCTGCCATCGCTTATTTGCAACATGGCTCCTCCAAGAACGAACCTGGCCGGGGGAGGAATACACCTGAGTGCCCCTGAGGGGGAGTGAGGCGGGCCTGAAGTAGCAGGTCAGGGGGCCGTCTGTTGCCCCTGAGGATGTGCATATGGACTGTTAGAGGACGGCAAGGAATTATGGTTAGTTCTGTGTTACAAGTACTGTTCATTTTGTGTGCTGCTGACACTGTGGTTCCTTTTTTTTAACCCTTATCTGTCAGAAGTGCACACTGACACGACATAATGGCTGACTTTGCTTGAAACTATTCTAGGAACAAAAAGGTCAGGGGCAGGGGTATTTATTGGTAAGACTAGTAACCATCGGTACTTAGGGGTTCACTCTGTTCTTCTGTGTGGGCGTTCGCAAGTGAGACGCATACAATGTTAAGAATCCCTCCAAGTTTTTCAGATTATCCCACTTCAGTTTACGGCGGTGACACGCAGCAGCTGTATCTGAATCAGGTGATAAGAGTTAACACCTCTAGGAACCGCAACAAGTCAAAATTGCGCATCCCTTGGTAGAATGCACCAAACAGCCTCATTTAAATGATGTTCCTGCTGGAGGTACATACACTGAATGTACTGAAGAAGACAAGACAGGAGACTCGAAGTTGAGGTTACTCTACAAAATAACAACCATGCAAGTTACGAAGGACAAAGAAAGACCGAGGAGACCAGAGAGAGGGAGCCGAGTGCTGCGGGTGATCATGCACCAGATCCTGGACCGGAACGGACATTCTCGGGCTGACCAGTGAGATTCACATGGTGTTTGTGGTTTACCTGGTGCTGTGTCAACGGTGTCTGAGCTGGACAGTTCACGGTGGTTTTGTAATGTCCTTGTATGTCAGGAAATACACACTGAAGTAGTAAGACGATGAGGAGGCCTCAGAAAAAGCCTTCATAGATGCACATGAAGACAGCCAGGCAAATATTTGCAGTATAATATTAATTAAGCAACCTGAGTGAAGGGCATACAGGAGTTCTCTGAACTAATAAAAATCTTTATTTCACCCGCCAGGGCTATAAGCATCTTATTCTTTCTTTTTTAAAAAATATATTGTTAAAAGATTTTATTTATTATTTATTTTTAGAGAGAGGGAAAGGGAAGGAGAAACATAAAGAGAGAAACATCAATGTGTGGTTGCCTCTCGGGTGCCCCCTAACGGGGACCCGGCCCACAACCCAGGCAAGTGCCCTGACTGGGAATCAAACTGGTGGCCCTTTGGTTCGCAGGCTAAAAACATCTTTTTTTTTTTTTTTTAAATTTTATTTAGTTACTTTTCAAGTACATTTTTTTTCTCTTCCCCCCCCCTAAAAACATCTTTAAGACAGTTATTTAATAATCTTTGTCTAGTGCATCAGCTACCAGGTCTTTCTCAGGGGACAGTGTCTGCTGATTTATTTGTTTTTTGGAATGGGCCACATGTCTTTGTTTGCATGTCTTGTGATATTTATTGTTACTGTAGTATTGTTTTTAAAAACCAGTCATTTGGGCCCTGGTTGGTGTGGCTCAGTGAGTTGGCCTACAAACCAAAAAGTCACCAGTTCAATTCCCAGTCAGGGCGCATGCCTGGGTTGTAGGCCAGGTCCCCCGTTGGAGGAGGCAACCAATTGATGTTTCTCTTGCACATTGATTTTTTTCCCTCTCTTTCTCCATCCCTTTCTCTCTAAAAAAATTAATAAAATCTTTTTTAAGAAGCAACCCTGGTCATCTAATAATGTGGTAACTCTGGAAATCAAATGTCGTTCTGCCCTAAGTTTGCAGTATTTGTTGTTACTGTTTTCATTGCTCTAGGCTGTCTCTAAGTCAAATACTGGCCTAAGGTGTAAATTCAAAGTCTTTTCCGATTGTATCTGAACCTGTGACTCTCCTTGGATGTGGGCAGCGACTTTCTAATTTCCTCCATGTCTGTGGTTGCCTTCAATGGTTCCCTAGTCTCTAATGTCTGGCTCCTAAAAAGAGAAAAAGACTAAAACCAATGGGGTGGAGGGAGGCACCAGGCCTTCGTAGCCCCTGGAAGTCACTTCGGCTGGCGGAGAGGGATGCAGCGAGGGGGCAGGTGCAACAACAATGGCCGCCGCCTCTGTGTCTGCACCTCCTTGCTCGGAGGGAGCAGTAAACGACCAGAACACAGAGCCCTGTTATTGGGAGGACAGGGTCCTCATTGCCCACCCTGGCTCTGCAAACTGCGTGCAGGGCTCCAGGCACGTGCACACGACTGCCTGCCACAGGGTTGGGCTGCACGGAGGGTGAGCAGCTGCTGCAGAGCTAAGGGCTGAAACTCCCAAAGTGAACCCCAGTTTACTGTCTAAGCCTTCTCTGGAATGTCGCGAGTTTTCCACAGACTGCAGAATTCCAGAATAGCCACAGCAGACCAATTCGGCCAGTGTCCTTGTCTCGGTTGGGGATGGATTCCAGGTGCATCATACTCAGCTTTCTTCCCATAATCTTATCTCACTTCCTTACTGTTTGATGATTTTTTTATGTTACTGTGTCCTCCAAGCAGTAGACACCCAAATAAGAGTAAACATGTGGGAGAAAATAGGGCAGGAGCTCGGAGAGCCATCGGATAGTCCCTGCTTGAAAAAACATCGATGGACGGGTCCTGGACCACCACACAGCCTAGAGAAAAGTTGGCAAAGTCACGGAGGGAGTCTGTGAGCCAAGGTTGGCTGCCAGAGGAGACCTGAGTCCTTCAGGAACAGCACTGCTCTGAATCCGGGGGGGTGTGGCCTCTGGAGGAGCACAGGGGCCGATTTCAGAACAAAGCATCATGGGTCACTTCTGCTGCCTGTCACTGGAGATCTGCAAGTCACATTCTCATGGCCCCGCACTTTCCGTTTGCAGTTTTCACAGCTATTTTCTCATTCAGTTTTACGACTTCCTGTAAGAGTAACAGCCAAGATGAGCTGAGCACTAATAAAGTGTCAGGTAGTATTATCTGGTTTTCACTTCATCCTCACGAGAACTTTTGGAAGTCGGTATTGTTTGAACCTGTTTTAAAGTTGGTGTGAAATGCTGGTTCTCAGGCTCCTCTCCTGCATTGAGATGAGGCACTTTGATGCGGGGAGGAGGCAGGAATCGTTTCCCGTCCTGTGGAGAGTCCAGAGACCACACTGAGAGATAGCTCAGGGTTCCACACTGACTCCCGTGTGAGCGCCCTGCAGGGCCCCTGGGAGGTCGGGCTTCCTCGTCAGGTCAGGAACTCAGGTCTTCTGACTTCAGATCGCTTTCCTTCCTGTGTCTCAAAATGACCTATGAAAACTGAACTTTATGCCCAGGGTAAAATGAAGCATGTTGGTGTACCATACTCGGAAAGCTGTCCTCCTAGTTCTTACCTTCTCCCTCCCCTTATAAACAAGTCTCCTTATCTATCTCTGGAATGGCTTAAACTCCCACTTTGCCCTGGGCAGTCTTCTCCAGCCAGTGAAATTGATAACCCCGCCCCTTCCACTCTCACCCTATCCGCTAACGTGGAGATGGGGGGGGCGTGGCGACGGTGCCCCACCTTCCAGCAACAGCCGCTTCCTTCCACTTGAGCCACCTGTGGAGCTTCTGCCCTGTACAGTTTTAGATCTGTTGGATACAGCGGTAGTGAACAGCACGGACAAAATTCCTGCCTTTACCTTCCAGCAAAGGGACAGAATAAAGTAAACAGAGATTCACAGGTGAGGAGAGGCACCGCGAAGGGCAGAGCAGGGTAAGGAGGCTGGGAGAGCTGGGCTCCCCGTGGGGAGGGCTGCACACTGAACACAGCGGTCAAGGAAGGTGGGGTAGTCAGAGCCCTGGCAGCTCTGCGGGAGGAAGCCGGTTGTTGGTTACCCAGGGAAACAGTCTTCCTGTCAGGAGGGAGAAGCACGTGTAAAGGCCTTGAGGAGGGATTGTGCAGTAAACGGGGGTGGGGGGGAGCAGTGTGGGAACGGGCGGTGGGGGCACGTGACCCTGAAAGCCTCCGAGGGGTTTTGAGCAGACAAGTGACCCAAATTCTGACATAATTTTTAAGACACGGGCTGGCTGCTGTGTTGAGAACTGACTACGGGAGTGGGGTGGGGTGGGAAGGGAGGTTGCAGGGAGCTCACCCAGGAGGCCACTGTAACAGCCAGGTGAGCCCCGGCTGGTGTGGCTCAGTGGACTGAGTGCCCGCAGACGGACCGAAGGGTCGCTGCCTGGGTTGCGGGCTGCTCCCCGGCTGGGGGCCTGCGAGAGGCAGCCAACTGCATTGCTGTTCCTGTCTCTCTAAAAATAAATAGTTTATTTAAAAAATCTTTAAAAATAATCCAGGTGAGATGATGTGATTGGAAGTGGTCAGAATCTGGATATTTCAAGGGAAGAATCGACAGGATTTGCAGATTCATTGCATGTGGTGTGAGAAAAAGAGAGATGACTCTGAGAGGCTGGGACCTGTCAGGAGGGACTGTCCCCACCACGGGGAAGGCTGCGGAGACCAGAGCCCTGCTCCCGCCTCCACCTCTCCGCCTGCGCGTCTGGGGCCCACCCCCACACTCACGGGACTGCTCTCGCCTGTAGTCTCTCCGGTGCTGGTCAGCCTCTGCCTTCTTGGAACTCTTGGCTTTGATGCCACCTGAACCATTCCTACTTTGTTCTTTAGGATTCTGATGTCCACCTTTCTAGATTCAATACATTTTTCTGGTCAACCAGTTTTATGTCCTTGTTCCACAAGTTTGGGCCTCCGCTGTCTCCTCTTCATGAATGCCCCTTAAGTAATGACTTCATCCATGACGATAGCTAAGAGCTGCCTGCTGGGCGTCAAACATCCAGCTTCGACCTACACCCCACTCAGCTGCAAATCCGCTTCCCACCGGTGCCCCCCACCCCTGGCACCTCAAACTCCACGTACTTAAAACAGGTTCTCCCCTCTTTTGCATTGTCTACTGCCAGCAGATGGTACTGTTTGCAGCAACATCCGGCAGTCATGCTGGGGGTCTCCCCCTTCTCCTCCCTACATTTGGCTGGTCACCCAGATCTGTCAGTTCCATCTCTGACATCTCAAACTGGACCTCCTTCCTTACTGCGGTACCAAGCAATGGTCCAGGTCATTTATACGGACTTGTGCAGCAATGTCCAGATTGTTCACTTCTGATCAAACTCCCCCCACCACCCTCCTCATCCAGTTGTCTTTTCAAAGTGAAAAGAATTCTATTAAAAAGGAATCCAGATCCCCTACCACTAGGCTCCTGAGCCCAGACAGAATTCAAGCACAGGGCTGTACAGCTGGCTGCCCTAGGCCTGTGAGCGGTGCTAAAACATCGCTAGAAGAGATGTAGATATGGTAGAATTCCAGTCCCCTCTCCTGTATCATGGATAGCCTTTGCAAGCAGGGAGGGGCAGAGTTCCTATGACTGCTCCTTCCCTGCCACAGGCCAGCCCTGCCCGTCAGACTAGCCCTTCCTCCAGCAGAGCTGCAGGACTGAGCCTGTCTGGTGCTACACCACTGTTTGCCTCGGTCTCCACCCGGTGTTCAAGCCTCCCACTTCAGCTGTCCCTATCTGAATTCCCGCTGGCCGTCTCCTACTCCTATTCTGACCCAATGTTGCTTTCTTCCCAAACCTTCCACTGTGCCCTCTGGAATTCAGTCACCAGCTTATTCTGAAATGTCCATTCACTTTTTTACTCTGCCGCTAACCAGACCCACCACTTCTGATGGAGTCCCTTCAGTGACGTTTTGTCTGACCAGAACTCTCGGCATGACACTGCTACTTCTAAACCCCCCCGCCCCCCGCAAGGCCTCGACAGCTCCGTCTTTGAAGCTAGCACCTGCAGACTAAATCTGTAATCCGGCAGTGTTTCTTGAAGACTTTAATTGCAGGGTCACACCTATCACTTCTACCCTCACTTGTGGCAACCTCAGTGCCCAAAGGGAGGTCCTTTGAATACCATTGTTTACTTTTGGCCTTTTTCTCCCAGTAATGTCTCCATTCCTCCTGTCTTCCACTCACATGACAACTGCCTACATGTCATTAATCAGTAACCGCTCAAGGGTGAGCATGGCTGTCTAGGACCAGCACCTCCTTTCCTCCCCACTCCCTCAAACTGTTGAGTCAGTTAAGAACACTTGCCCACTCCCAGACCACCTTCCGTCACCAGAGAACGCATGCTCTTACTGGCTTTAGCCAATCAGGACCCATCCCTGGATCTGGGTTTGGGAAAGTGGATGCTGGGAACATCACTGTCAACTATAACCCTACATTCACTCTCAACACCTTTGCTATTTTCTTCCTCTGAAGGGAGCTGGCAATGCCAATAAACACCACTCCCACCTGCTGGCAATCTGATTTCCCTGGTTACGTTTGTTTTCCCATTTTCTAAGACAACTATTTGTCATGCACTACACAATGTTTTGTCAACTCTGGTCTCACAAGGTTACAAGGGAGCTCAATTTCCTCTAAGAAATGAAAGGGCACGTGGCTCAGGAAGTTTTTCCCTGATGGGATCACTACCTGTAGCGCTGGGCAGTAGCCTCCCTCTCACCCACAGCACCTCACCCGTCAGTGCCCAGGTGACATCCCCGTCACCGGTGTGTCAGCAGAGGAGCCCGTCCCCTCGGCACTACAGCCCTCCCCGGTCTGCCTCGATGGTCTTCGGAGTACATTGCTGTGAGTTCTCCGTTGCAGGTCGCAGACCCTGTGCAAGAACACAGGTCCCCAGGGACTCCCTTAACAAGTGTTCAGTGTCACTCCACGCTAGTAAAGGGTTTCTGTGGCTGTGTGGAGGCGGCCTGTTCCTCCCTGCACTTTGGAAATGTTTTTCTCCCTGAACACGCCAGAGCTCCGAAGAAATGTTTTATGGTTAATAGATTGGGTAATGAAGCAAAAAACACACTTCCCAAGTCAAAATACCGAGTTCTCAGTCCCCTCCCCTCCCCATGTTCAACGACCCCTCCGTTTTCTATGTTCACCAGAGTTCCTTAATCCATGGCTCCAACATGCAACAACCAAAACCAGTGCCTCCCCCCATCTCAGTTATTCCTCCGGACCCTCAGGTCAAGTTTTACTCTCCCCTTAGTCACTACCACGGTGAGCTACACCTTGCCTAGTGTCCTCGGTATTTCCGATCCATCCAGCTAACATCCCTGTTCGTGGAGCAGCACCGACAGCCCTGAGGTTTCTGACCTTGTTAGGAAACAAGCAGGGGAACGGCCTGTGGCCAGCGTTCTGTCTACAGTGGTGCCCAGTCGTGTCCCAGGCCTCTACTCATCACTCGTCTCAGCCACACCAACTTCCGGTCCCACAAGCGCCACTCCCAGTAAATGCCCTGTACAGGAGTGCCGTTTTTAACCTTTTGTATCACGTTTTACTGTACCCGTTGTTTACTTACCATTGTGTTGCAGTTGCCTAGTGTTCTGTACGGGTCTGTAGCCTAGAAGCAGTAGGAAGGTTTGAGAAGCACACCTCACAATGTACTTCTCAGAACACACTGGTGACATGTTCCTGCACATCCTCCTCTAACTCCCAACATCTAAGATTCGCCAAGACAACTTACCAAACTTAAATCAATAGGTGAAATGACATCAAGTCCTAATATCCATGAACATAAAAGCCTTAACTTTTAATAAGTCCTCAATTTTTAATGTTAATACTTTTGCTTCTTTCCAGATTTTGGAAATATTATAGTCCTAAATCCATTTTCTTGATACTGCCATTATTTTTATTAGCTAATATAGATAAGTATTAGCCACTTATTGACAAATTACCCACTAATTTGACCAAAAACATGTTTTTTGTTACCAATATCCCTGATATGTATTTCCTTTCCAATCACTTATTTCGCTGTACTGCCTAGGCCCATCGATATAATCGATAGAAATCATGATAGCATCCTCACCTTCATCCTCATTTCAAGGGTAATGGAATATACTGCATGCCTAATATATGGTATCTACTTCTTACTGTGAAAAGGCTGGAGAGCCAAGCTCAAGGTCCCTCAAAAGCAGAGGTAGAGCTGCCAGCTGAGGAAGCCACTGCCGCTCTGGCTGCAAAGCATGGCTCCCGCCCTCCTAACTGCTGGCTTCTCCAGTCTCATGCTGGTGCTCATCTGACTGGCCGACCAGTGTCTGAACTTCCATCCTGCCTCCAAGAAAGACTAATGCGTCCTCTGGGTCCTTACAGTAGTAGTCACAGGCTGGCTAACCTTCACACAAAGTGAAGGAATTCACTGAAGTGCAGAGCAACAGAACACACGTAAAGAAAGATCCGCTGGCAGACGGAGGTGGCTCATCTGGTTGAAGCATCGCCCAGAACATCACCGAGTCACACATTTGATTCCTAGGCCGGGCACATGCCTAGGTTGCTTGTTTGGTCACTGGATGGCAAGTGGCAGCCAATCTGTTTCTCTCCCTCTCTCCACAATCAATAAGCATGTCCTAGTATGAGGATTTAAAAAAAAGTTCTGTGTCTAACATTGGTAGAAAGACTATCACAAAAATCTTCCATTGTGTTCTTGCCAACACAGTATTTTCCTGGAAGACCAAGAATTGGCCCCAAAACTGGAATAGGAGTTTCAAACTGTTGAACAGTAGCTAATAGCCTAGTCCACTTCGATAAAATTTCCCCACTGCATTCATCAGTCCCCTGAACTGAGATATCAGAGCCCCACCATCTCTGTCCCCCAACCTCGAGCACGTTCTGGAAGGGGCACCGCCGGATTCCAGGGTGTGCCAGGCCAGACTGCTCTATTCCCACCGTCTTTTGCTCTGCCCCCGCCCCCAAGCTAGTTCAAGGATGATTCAGAGTCTCTTGACAGTAGTCACCAACTGTTCCATAAAGAAAGTCAAGGAGCATTTAACAGGACACTATAAAAACACAGCCAGACCAGGCTTGGGTTACTCGGGAGTGAAGACCACAAAATCACTTCCCTGACCTCCACATTCTTCCACAGCCTTCTCATGGGCGTTCCACTATCTGCCGTTACTATTTCCTCCGACTACTCAAAGGAGCCCAGTCTGTGTTTACTGAGCACCCCAGGCTCTACGGCAGTCACTGGGTGTCTCCAACTGACGTGCTGAAGTAACTCTTCCCCAGGAACAGAAGTAGCGAGAGCATAACCTCACCCCTTTACCACAGCCTCCCAGCAAAAGGAACTTAAAGGAAATGACCAGATTACCAGAGCAAATAATTTTTTGATTTTTAGTATGTGCCCACATTAAATTAAAGGTCCTAACTAAGGACTTATAAACCAAAATAAAACAAGACAGAAATTTACACAAAGACAATTATTTAAGACCTTTATTAACAGGTGCTTGCAGTTTGTTGACTTTTTTGAAAAAATCAAGTTGTAAACTTTTATTACAAATTAAAAATGAGGTTCTTAAAAATCTCAACTTGACCAGATATGAAACAATTTAAAAACCTTTAAAGGTGTATTGAGAAAAAACCAGGCTTATTTTTTTTAAAAAACACTTTTGTCATTACCAAAAAGAGACATCTTTAGATAAAAATAATAAAAACCCCATGCTGCATAGATAATGCAGATAGTTCTAGTCATCTGGTCAACGGGCAAAAAGCAAGCACTTAAGGTCTTCAGCTCCAATCTTTTGTTCATTTCTTATTGCTGGAATTTCATATTCATTTCTTCTTGTTGATGACTAAACTGTAAAAGGGGGAAAAAGGAAAGATTATACTGTATAATTCACTGCAATGTCCTTTCAATATACCAAATGGCTCCAGATCCCATGAACTAAGTAGGGAGGGCATCAAAGTGTTTATCCCAACACAGTGGCTTACAACAGGGGTAGGAAGTACCCCCTACAGGGGTAGGGCGGACAACGCAGTCAGTGCCTACACATGGTTACTTGGAGGTTTTTGAATGACCTTTGCTATCCTAAAAATACAGAGGGACAAAACCCAAAAGCATCAATGGCTAAAAATGCTAACTCCAGAGCCAAACAGAAACAATTACAAACCTCTCAGTATCAAGTAAAAAAAAGAATACCTTACTCTGAAATTGATGTCAAAGTTGCCACTTTCCCCCAAAGAGACTATATCGGTCATCCTCATCTAGGTTATTAATTCTAGCAGCTACCCCCACTTCTTTTTAAAAAGGCAGAACACCATCATGTAATTAACACAATTCTTAGGGCAAGGCTAACAAGACTTTTCTCAAATGGTGACATCACAAAATATATTCAGAAAAGTTGGAAAAAACCCTTTAATATTCAAAATACATGATTTTTTCCTCTTGCATTAACAAACACTACTCATGACCGCTAAGAGGCCAGAGAGCCATTTAAAGTTCGCTTGGGCCAAACTTACCCGGATGATGGTAGAGATGGTAAGCCGGCATTTACTCAGCCCCGCCCTGCTCAGCCTCGGGAGCGGACGAATTCTCAGCTGGTGGATCGGCTGCTTTTGTCTCTTTGCCATCTTGTGGTTTAGGGTTTTCTGGGCGTCTGCGTCGGTAATTGAAGTTGCGGCGGTACCGACGTTGAGGTGGCTGCTGACCTTGGGTCTCATCTCCTTGATTTTCCTTGTCTTCTTCGTTGCCGTCCTCTCTAGGCTGTCTTTGGCGAGGAGGGCCCCTGGAATAAACATTGTGCAAGCCTGCAATGATGAAACTTCTTTCTTTAAACCACCCACTAACGAAGCACCATATCTGGTTCTTTTGGTTTATCAAGTGGTCTGCAAGCAATTTAGGAAAAGCAAGAGCAAATATGATTTATATTTCACAAACTTTGAGTGATAACTTTGTACAATACTTGGAAGTGTAAAATGGAAAAAAGAGTATTCTCACTTGCTTTAAAAGCTGGGGACAGGGAAACGAGCCTGGACTGGGCTGCTCTAAGAAGTCAGAGAAAAGGGTGTCTTGGAGACAGGCTTGGGGGGGTCAGCCTGGGATGAGCTGCGGCTGCCCACTGCTCCCTGGTTGCAATGCGTCTTGTGCAGACACTTAACAGTTTAGGAGAGGCACGCCTACTTGGGGAGCAAGCAGGGGAGGGGAAAGGGAAAAGGCTTGGGGAGCTCCCGGGGGCAAGAGCACACTGAAGATGAGTATGTAAAACTGGTCTGTGGACTAGCAAACTTTTACCAATAGTGTATGACAGATTATACAACAGTGTAATTGATTACAAATTAACCACGAAATAACTTCAATAGTGGCACAATAATAGTTGACATCATTTCATAACATTTTAAAGGGTCTTTATAGTAACCATGTTTGGGAACGAAGGCTACTCAACCTCTATAGATGAATACTTGCTTAAAAAGCAGCAAGTGAAAAACAAAAAGATGCCCTCTTCACACAAATGAAAGCAGAGTCACTGGGGAAAGGCATGTGATCCCACTTCAATTTCACTAGGCAGGCCATGATCAAAAGGCCAAAAAGTAACCAGGGCTAGTGAGGATGTAGAGAAATTAACTTAAAAAGGGGCAAACAACCCAACTGTGTAGCAGCTGATCAGTGCAGAAACAAATATGGCAGCCGTGGGAGAGAATGTCATTTGTTGTAAAAAGGGATTACTACCTGCTACACCACGGGTGAACTTTAAGAACAGGCCATATGAAAGAAGCTAAATATATCAGGACTACGACAACAGTAACAGGACTTTCAATCATCCAAGAAAAGACACTGATTTCTCTTGCTGGTGATTACAAATGCTGTCAAGTGATGTTTTCGAGGCTTCTCCTCCATCCACACTCACAGCACCCCATAAAGCCCCAGGGACACCAGGATTAACATGTCTTTGGCACATTCTGGTAGTCCTGGACTTAATTCCCATTTAGATCTCTACCTTCCGTTTTCAGCTTCTAAATCCTCCAATCTCCCACCTACTCACTCCTCTCCTGAAACCCTTTTAATCAATCAATCAATCAATCAAGTCATTGGCTTTGGCAAAATTGCGTGGCTGTGCCCTGCAGCCTTCAGATGGTGGTCACCCCAACCCACCACTGTGGCTTCTAAGTTAAGTGTTACTTCTATGTGAAGTATTATTCAAAAAGATTACAGGAGAAGCACCAATACTGCCAAGCCCTAAAATGTACTTGGAAATTTCTAAAATAAAGCCATACCTGCGAAATCGTGGTCTGTAGCCCCGATACATATTCTGTCTCACTGGTCTACCTTGTTCTCCTGCACCCTGGTTGTCAGCACCCTGCAAAGACGAGGGACACCAAGTCAACTAACAGTAATGGAGTAAAACCGCCAACAAGACAAGTTCAATGTCTGAATATAGGCATTAAAAAATTACCTAGTAACTGTGACTATTCTATGAACTAGTTATTAATTTTTTAAAAGTTTATTTATCTTCCCTGGCTGGTGTAGCTCAGTGGATTGAGCACAGGTCTGCTAACCAAAGCATCACCGGTTTGATTCCCACTCAGGGCACACGCCTGGGTTGCAGGCCAGGACCCCAGTATGGGGTGTGCTAGAGGCAACCACATATTGATGTTTCACTCCCTCTTTCTCCCTTCCTTCCCCATCTGTCTAAAATAAATAAATAAAATCATTTAAAAAATTATTTTTAGAGGGGAGGGGAAGAGAAGGAGAGAGGGAGAGAAATATCAATGTGTGGTTGCCTCTTGTGTGTCCCCTATTGGGAACTGGCCTACAACCCAGGCACGTGCCCTGACTGGGAATCAAACCACAATCCTTTGGTTCACAGGCCCACGCTCAATCCACTGAACTACACCAGCCAGGGCTAATCCTTTTGGTTCTCATTAGGAATTTAAAAAAATGTAGTTCTACTCAAAGTTACCATGTACTGTTGTTGATACTCACTTCTTGGCAAAACTCACCTCCATCACTTCTCCCTGCACAGGAGGGTTGGAATATTGTGGTCGACGCCCGTAGGGTCTCCGCATATAGTAAGGTGGGAACCGTCGCCTGCGGTAGGGCCGGCGCTGTTGGGCCTGGCCTTCAGGAGCACTCTCCGATCCCTCATTCTTTTCCCCACTCTCACTATTCTGGTAATTCTGCTGGTAATTGCGTGGAGGACCCCTGCGACGTGGATAGCGTCTGTAATGGTTACGGTCTGCTGCGTACTTACTGCCTTGCACTGGAACTCCACCAGGGCCTGTAACGTTTGCTGCCTCCGCACCCTACAAAAAGTCATCATATATTGAAAATGACAATGGGATTAAGTACACTAAGCAAAATTTACACAAAGCAAATAAAAAAGAAAAGGGTCTGTGGCCAGGGGTGCACAAAAATGATTAACTATTAATTCCTCACTGTTCTGATGAGATTGCCCTCTAACTGCAGCCAGCATGTTAGGCTTGAGGCACCTGTGTTCATGTGGTCACCTGACCCATCCATCCACATTAGAGCCACCATCCTCACGGATGAGATCTCCAAAATATTTCCACACCGAAGTCAAACCTTTACACAGAAAGCATCCTCACCTTTTCTCCTTCAACAACATCAAACTCCACAGTCTCTCCATCTCCTACACTGCGAAGGTACTTCCTGGGGTTATTCTTCTTTATGGCAGTCTAGTAATATCACATTCCAAAAATAGATTAACAGGGGAGAACAATGTGCTTTTTCATTTAAAATGTACCAGAGTCAATATTATTTTTAGCTTCAATATACACTTAAAATTAACTTTAAATTACACCAAACCATCAATATAAATATACAAAAACAGACACCAATGCTACCCCCAACCTCAACCAAAATACTCTATACAGTCTTACAAGGCCCCAGCATTTTACCACAATTTTCCAAACTAAAACAAGTAATTTAACACTCAAGACAATATATATATACATTTCTAAATGCTTTAGCAAAAGCATTATTGTTGCTTTGAACAAAATGAGGACATCAATCTATCCCCCAAAGACTGCACTTAATAGTAGAAGCTAGCCCATCCAGGGCCAGTTTAGATGACAGGCGAGTTTAGTTTTGCAAGCTTCAAAGTTGACCAAACCAACTTTGTCCAGCAAACCAGACAAATGTCAACCCAAACCCTTTCAAACCTGTCTGTGATAACCCTTCCATGGGACGTAATTCACGTATTATCTATGCCACTTTTTATGTATCTGACTACAAGGGACAATTGGCCATTACCATCCCCACAATACATCTCACCTTTCTTGTTCTCCAGACTGCTATGACAAAATAAAAGGGGAAGAATAACACCTCACACCTGTGGGCAATACTTCCACGAAGTTCTTTCACACATTACCTATTACTCTCATTATGACAAATGTGTGTGAGGTATTAGTGCTCCTTTTTTTAACAGATGAAAACAGGCTTTAAAAAGTTACGTGACTTGCCCAAGGTCACACAGACAATTAGTGGCAGAGCGTACCTTCTCTGAATCCATGTCTCGGGGCTCCAAATCCTACGTTCATTCACTACATCACAGCAGTACCCATTACGGGATCAATCATGCATTCCACTCCAAAGGGGGCAGGACAACCAACAACCCAAAGCTGATTAAGCTAAGTTGCTCGGAACTGCAGTCTCCTTGATACATCACTAAGACCTGAGCAGCCGAAGTCCCAAGAAACAAGTAAATGTTGAAACCACTTCCAAAATAAAGAGGGGAACATACTGGTGACACCTTGTGGGTCAGAACAAGTGGGTGACACACATTCAGCCAAATAAATGATCTCATCTGTCATCTAAACTGTCACAAAGTTTTTGTACCTTTCGTATATAGCCAACTCTAAATTACCTGCAGTCATAGGGGATAGCGAAGTATGGGTAATTAAAATCCCTAAACTCTCATTTCAGTCAGCACCTGCAATGCCCTCCCAATCGCCCCCAACCCTTTAGTGTTGTTAACAGGCAGCAAGACTGACAAATCTTGCCATCTCTTGGCCCTAAGTCTGTATTTTTGAACACGCAAAAGGGAAGGAACAGATTAAGATTTGGTATTCAATTTTATAAAACAAACACTTGTTTTAAAGCAACATTTTGTCTGAGCAGCCCTGTATTTGTATTTAGAATTTAAATGTTTTCATACTTACAACTGACCCTGTGTTTATCGGATAGGGCTTTCAATGCACCAGAAATTGATACACCCCCCCCCCCCCCGACTGCCAGTGATGCTTACAGGACACTTTGAGAGAGCTAGGAAGCACCAACCTAAGACAGCCCTTCAGTACGCCGCCACTCAAGTTCACAATGGCTTGAAAAAAGATGTTTACAGATGGCTTACATTAGCAATACAGCCCTTAACTGCTGAAGCATTTTCCAAAATATTTTCATTAAATGGTACTTGAGAAAGTTCAGCACGTAGAACCTATCCGGGGTTTTTTTCCCTCCCGAAACACTGAAGTCAGTCTAAAAACTGTTCAGTAAGTTCCAAATCTGCCGCATTGCCTCTTCTTTTAGCCTTAAACTAGGTGAGGACTCCTACAATTTCCAAGCCAGCCAAAAGGTAAAAACATCTCTTACCCACTCAAAGTGCTTCAGAAAAAGTGAAAGGGACCATGTTACTCTGCTAGTTTTCTAGGACTCATCTCAAATTAATGTCTTGCAGCTTTGTCCTATTTTCCCCACAATTATTGTGATCTGTCCTTACAATACAGGTAAACCGATTAACATTTAAAAACAACTTATAGTTCAAGTTTATGCTAATGGAGGTTTATTGCTCATCTAAAATTACGTTTAAAAATTTAGTGTAATGGCTTGAGTAATTCAACATTTTAAAAAGCTGTAACTATTAACAAAACATCAATTTTAAACACCTATCTTAAGTGAACTGACAAGATATGTATACATTGAGGACATGCTACAACTCTTCGTATAGGAATTAAATAAATGGCTTGGCGATTGGATTCAAATTTTTTTGTGAGGAACAATCGTCCGTCCCCTTTTCAAAAGCCTTGAGCCAGAAGCATAAACATCCACCTAATCACCCACCTGGTGTACAAATACATCTTCCTTGGTGTCATTCCTGCAAGACAGAGAACCAAGTAGAACAAGTTAAAAATGCAATACATTTCATGTTGCCAAAGACTAAGAATACACTGGGTCTTTTATGCATCTCCCTCCTATTTTTCTTATTAGAGACTTCTGGGCTCTCAACCAGCCATTAGGAAATTTAAAAATGAAACAGAACAACAATAACAAAATTAGTAAGCCACTATATTTCTGCTTTAAAGACTACGCAGTTGCCAACAGTTATTAACTTCACCACCCGTAGAAGGATAAAACAGCCTAAGAAATCAAAGTGTGCCCTGCTAAGCCACTGAGAGGATGGAACATAGATGATCACTCCTCATCCTATTAAAATAAACACCACCAATGTTCCAGCACATTGGTGGGTGTCTAGCACCCCCCACCGCTTCCTGCTAGAGCATGGTTAAAGTAGGAGACCACAAATACAGTCCCACCCATTAATTACTACCTTCCTCCTCAATCATTTCTTCTTCACCATGTCCTATTCCCAACTCTTCTTGAGGTCTTAAAATTGACCACTAGAAACCCCACAGAATGTACACCACCAGAAGCGAACCCCAACGAAAACTATGGATGAGAAGGTAATGTGCCCTTGTGGATTCATCAACCATAACAAATGCATCAACTGTGGTGCAGGATGGTGGGGACTCGGTGCACATATGGGCACAGGGTACATGCAACCTCGTTTTCTGCTCCATACTGTCTGAAAAATAAAGTGTTAATGAAAAAACCACCATAGCGAAGTACAAATATGGACACCACCAATACCCACATCATTCTCATGACAAACATTATCCTGGAGAATTAAGCAGATGAAGATAAATAAATTTTGTGCTAGCACACACAACCCCCTTTTGCTTCTTTTTACACCCATCATTAGTCCAGGCAGTCTACTGATAGGCTTTTGTGTAGAGAAATGTGACATGATACAAATGACTGGCCATTAAAATCCAGAGGCTGCTATTATGAAAAACCAAGAGGTGCACAGTTAGTTACAAAAGCTACTCCAGAAGTCTAGGCCAGGACTGAAGGGAGGCCTGGACTAAGGTGCTGGGCATGCCAAATGTGTATCTGACATGTCTTGATGTAAAATGGAGAAAAACCTTTGTGGATAAAAAGATGTTAAAGGGGGGAAGGAGGAGTGGAGAATTAGTTGTGCTTTTTAGCTTAGCTTGGGGACTGGGGTTATGGTGATGACACTCCGAACAAGAACCACCCTGGAGGAGAGATTTCCAGACTGTCACTGGGCTCCCCCACCCTCTTCACTGTTAGTAAACCAGAGAAAAGGCTCAACGGTAGTTCTAGTGCTGAATGACAAAAGGAACCAAGGTTATAATGAACTAGCTTGACTGACTGTTGGCTCCTTGCTGATTCACGGAGCAAAGCACACACCTAAGAATCCATTTAGCTTGGAATATCATTGACATCGAGGATATATTCACGAGACCAGGACAATTTTCAATGTTTAAAAACAAAACCTACACATAAACTGCAAAAGCGCTACTCAAGGCATGTAACTGAAAACTGACCTTACAAGCTAGTTGAGTATTAGGAACACTAGGGAATTAATAGCTGGTTATAATGGCCATCTATAAACAGTTTGCACAACCATCACTAATTAGTGTTCATGCCCAATACAGATTTTCAATCCCTAAGGCTGTGAAGTGGACTAACAAAAAATTGGTAGAGGAAGTCAGAAAACCAGAGGAAAATAGTAAGTTGAGTGAAGTCTGGAAGAACGATTCTTACCAGGAACACTATTTGCATTATGGGTGAAGGGTGTCAGGCTGCAGGATGACTAGGTAAGTAATTACAGGGTATCCTGCTTGACTTTTATATAAGCAAACTTACTTGATTTTTGAACCAAGCATTTTTTACTGTTTTAATATGCATTAAATTTATTAAATATGCAACTTTTACCGACAGGATTTTTTAAATTGCTGACAATGCAGTGAGTGTGTGTGGGTAGCCACTACAGTGCTCCTTTTATCAACCCATTACTTGTGGTAGCAACGACCAGTCACGTCTCTTAATGAAGCTGGCAAATAGGTATTTACACATATCAACACATACACACCAAAATAAAAGTAATTTATGAATTTTACTTCAGGATTGTAGAATATTTACAAATTAACCAAACAACTTATCTAACGGGGACAATCTTTCTTAAAAACAGACAAGGTGGCTCTCCACTCTGCTCATTCAATAGACAGCTGCAATTCTGAGAAATGATGAAGGGTGAAGTGAATGGATTTGGCGGCACTGGGCACCTTGTCACTAAGGGCTTCTACATATTCTAGTATGATTCTACCCATTAAGAGTTTAAAGGCAGCCAAGGCAGAGAACCTGAAGCCTGTCATTAATAGAAAGTCCACCTCCATCTTCCAGCAGCGAGATCCCCCAACATGAAATGAGGTGATGCTGGAGTTGAGGATGTTGGTATCCACTGGTGTCTTCACTACTTTGGAGAAAGCTGGGGCTCACTTGAAGGGTGGAGCCAAGAGGACCATCCATCACCTTTGCTCCTCCTGCAGATGCCCCTATGTTTGCGATGGGTGTGAACCACAGAAGTATGAAAACTCCCTCGAGGTTGCTAGCAATGCCTTCTGCACACCAGCTGCTTGGTTCCCCGGGGGCCAGTCATCCACGACAACTTTTTGACATTGTGGAGGGACTCATGACCACAGTCCATGCCATCATGGCACCCAGAAGACTACAGGTGGCTCTTCTGGGGTGCTGTGGTGTGGTGGCTGAGGGGTACCACAGATCATCCCTGAGTTGAATTAAGAAACTCACTGGCATGGCCTTCTGTGTTCCCAGCCCCAATGTGTGAGTTGTGGATCCCACCTGCCACCTGAAAAAAGTTGTTAAATACAATGACATCAAGAAGGTGGTGAATCAATCCCTGTTAAGGGCACCTACAAGAATCAGTCAATGGCCCTGGCTGGTGTGGCTCAGTGGATTGAGTGCTGCTCCGCAAACCCAAAGGGTCACCAGTTTGATTCCCAGTCAGGGCACATGCCCGAGTTGTGGGCCAGGTCTCCAGTAGGGGGTGCGCTAGAGGCAACCATACATTGATGTTTCTCTCCCTTTCTTCCTCCCTTCCCTTTCTCCAAAAACAAACATAAATGGGAGGAGGGGGAGAGAGAGAATCAACCAGTGAATGTGTAAGTAAATGAAACATATTGACAAAGGGAAAAGGCAGTGAAGCAGGTGTGGAAGGAAGAGTGTAATATTGTTGCTGATGTGTGTGATACGCACTATGCAGATAGGCCGACAATAGTTGCCATCTCTACCGAAGAAACATACAGATATTTTTCTACATAAATACAATACCATTTGTACAGCATTTACTCTGTACAGTCATGCATTGCTTAAGAGGGATACATTCTGAGAAATGCGCCATTAGGTGAATGTGCCCTGCAGTCAGAGAATATTTACACAAACCTGTACAAGATGTTAACGTGGGCAACTGTAAACACAACATTAAGTGCTCAAGTAACTATACACAGAAATGACACAGTAAAAAATATGGTACAAAAGACAAAAATGGTACATCTGCATAGGGCGCTTACCACAAATGGCAGGACTGAAAGTTGCTCTGGGTGAGTTAGTGAGCAAGTGGTGAGTGAACGTGAAGGCCTAGGGCATTACTGCCACTACTGTGTACTTTATGAACATCGCACACTCAGGCTACACTCCTTTTAAAACATTCGTTCTTCCATTAACCTTAACTTACTGTAATGTTACTTCACTGTAAGTTTTTAATTCTTTAATTTTAACTTAAGTCAAACCACTTCCCCTTTTCTTTTAATGATTTTATTTATTTTTAGAGAGGGAGAAAAGAGGAAAAAAACCATCAATGTGCATTGTCTCTCATGTGCCAACTGGGGACCTGGCCTGCAAGCCAGGCATGTGCCCTGACTGGGAATAGAACCAGTGACCCTTTGGTTTGCAGGCCAGCACTCAGTCATGAGTCACCCCACCAGGGCCAAAAACATTTTCTTTATGTCTTTACAGTATAAACTTTTTTGTTAAAAGAATGTTAAAACCTTTTAAATTTTCTTGTTAAAAACCAATAAAGACACAGACACTTAGCTTAGGCCAACACAGTATTGAAGACCAAGATCACCGTCTTCCACCTTCACATTTTGTCCCACTGGGAGGTCTTTCAAGGGAACTCACAGCACAGAACTGTCATCTTCATCTCATATGGTAACAAGGCCTTCGTAATGGAATAGCTTCTGAAGTACCTGCCTGGGTCTCTTCTTGAGGTGTCACTCTTCAGAAATTTGTCTGTGGTTTCTTTCTCCATCTTAGATTTGCTTATAAGCAGATAATGCACCACGAGGACATTCCTCTCTATTAATGAAAATCTTTTGGTGTTGGGTTCCATGTTTTCAAACTTTTTAACAAGCTTGTTGAGGTCTACAAAAGCTTCTGCTAAACAGTTCACCGTGAATTTTCTTGCATGTTATTTTTTTCTCCTGTACTTTTCCCCCCCTTCTCTTGCCTGTTCAGCCGTGAACAGGTCCAACTCCAACTCGTTAGTCAACTCCTCAGGAACCGCATCTAGGAGTACCTCAATGTCACCCTCACCCAGGTTTAAAGTTGTTTGCCATCTCAACCAGTCTTGTTGACTTTTGCAACCTTGCACTAAGATGCTGTGACAATTACAAAGACACGAGGGAAAAGGACTTGAGCATCCTCAGGATTTTGGTATCTGAGGGTGTGTGTGATGAAACCAATCCCCCACAAATACCTGGATGACTATACGAAGAAACCAATACAGGCCCACAGGTGATGTGACGTCAGACAACACAGCACTCATTTACACTAGCCTACCAGGAAACGCAGTACAGCTCCCCAACCATTTCCCTTCTGCACTCTGAAAATATTAAAATGGAGGATTCCAGAAATAAACACTCCGTAAGTTTTAAATCGTGCACTGTTCTGAGTGGTGTGATGAAATCCTACCCTGAGCCACCTTACTCCACCCCATTATTATCTGAATCATTCTGTCCAGCATGTCCACAGTGTATATGCTGCCCAACCTAGGAGCTGGCTCAATCACCAGACTGCCACTGTGGTTTCACAGTGCTTGTGTTCAATGACCCTTATTCTACTTAAGAATAGCCCCAAATGTACGAGTAGTGATGCCAGCAATTTGGGTGTGCCAGAGAATCTGCAAAGTGTTCCTTTAAGTGTAAAGGTATGTATAGTTAAAAAAAAAAAAAAGTATATATAAGGCTCATGAGATTTCAGGCATTCACTGGGGAACTTGGAATATATTCTCCATAAATACAGATGCGGAGGGGAGGGGGAATTACTGCAACATGACCAAAGTTTATCTGGATTTTTAAGAAATTTGACAGCAAAAATTTCAGTTTTTAGCCCTGGCTGGTGTGGCTCAGGGGATTGAGCGCTGGCTTGCAAACCAAAGGGTCACTGGTTCGATTCTCAGTCAGGGCACATGCCTGAGTTGCCGGTGTGTGAAAGGCAACCAACTGATGTATCTCTCACACACTGATGTTTCCCCCCCCCCACTCTATAAAAAAGTAATAAATAAAATCTTTAAGAAATTGTTTTTAGCAAAGATAGAATACTATGGTTTAGATGTACTAAATCAATCAATCTAGTTGCAACTTGCTAAACGACTACCCAGAAATTATACACACTGCTAACAGGAAATCCAGTTTTTAGTCCTCATTCCACTACTAACAGTTGTATAACCTTGGAAAACCTCCTCCTCAATGGATCTTTTTCTTCACCTGCAAAATGGGAAAAACTAAACACGATACATACCAGCTTACATTACTGAGGGCTTAAGTTCCAGATATTGTGCCAAGTGCTTTAACTATATTATTCAAGCCTCACAATCCTGAGGTAGGTGCTATTATAACCCGCCACTCTACAAATGAGGAAAATGAAGAATTTTGGCCTTCAGCTCACAACAGCAAAATCTGACTCCACAAGTCCTGGTCTTGATTATGTTGAGAACTGAAAAAGGACCAGTTCCAAAATGTTTACACTTCGGCTTTACAGGCAGATTACAGTATATGGCTGCTCCAATCGTGGGAGAGAATGACAACCAACAAGCATCCTTGATACGTCCTCACCTGCAGTACACAGTTATTCCACGTAATTAGACCAGGGCTCTGCTATACACACCACCCTCTCCGACCCTTTAAAAACATAAAAACCATTCTTAGCTTACAAGATATACAAAAATTGCTGTGAGCCCTGGCTGGTGTGGCTCAATGGACTGAGCACCAGCCTGCAAACCAAAGGATCACTGGTTCAATTCCTAGTCAGGGCACATGCCTGGGTTGTGGGCCAGGTCCCCAGTTCGGGGCGCATGAGAGGCAACCACACAATGATGTTTGTCTCCCCTCCTTCCTCTCTAAATGTAAGTGAAATCTGTAAAAAAAAGAAAAAAAAAGATATTTCTAGAACAGAAAGGACAACATGTCCACACGCCTCATCCATTCCTTTAATTAAAGTCACTATGCTAAGCACCAGAAATAATAAGACACTACTCCAACCTTAAAGATTTCAATCCGGAAGGCCACCCACTATTCAACCCAATGCAGCAGGTAAGTTATCAAATATGGTTTCCTACACATTATGGGATGTTAAGCCATATGAGGCATGAGAGAGGTCTTTTACTAGAACCACTGAAAGCCAAGGTTGGAACTATGGCTATTCCATTCCCAACTACATAATCTTGGGCAAGTAGCTTTATTTGAAATGTGGGGATTTTATACCTATTAAATGTTTGCTAATTATCATTTAAAAACCTAGTGAAGATCATACTATAATCAAACCTAAACCCCTGGTCCATACTGCTGCCACCTGAGATAATTTCACTTGCAGCTGGTTTCTAGAACTGCTGTTCAATGGAAATAAACTACAAACCAAATATCTAAGTTTGTTTTCTAGTGGCCATAAAACAAAACAAATAAATAACAACAAAAAAAAACCAGGCAAAATTAATTTGTATCATTTCAACAGTCAACATAAAGTTGAAGTATGTTACAATTCTCTTCTCATACTAAGTCTTTATAATCTGACATATTGCTACTGCATCCAAAGGCGCAGTCTCCACTCTTCCAATAGTCTCGTTCTATATGCCACCCAGCCGTCCTCCCATCCTCCCGCGGCAAGGGAACTCTGTGCTGTGTACTTCTATCCTGCCTCTTTTGTTAGTAAGAGCACTATTTACTACCGAAAAAGGGGTTGTCAGGTTTTTTAACTCTACCTAGAAATAGTATAGTATTGTCACAATCAGTAAATAAGGACACAGTACTGACTTCAAGAAAAAGGAACCACAAAGAGCAAGACGATAAAATGGGTGGGGGGTAGGGACAGACACCAGTTTAAGTTAGGAGAATGCTTAAAAAAAAAAAGGGGGGGGGACCTGCTGGGATTAAAAAAAAAACCAAAGTCCCTTCAATGGTTCCCAATGTAGTACAATGAAAGGAAAACACGTAGCCAGCACCACACTTCTACACCACTCAATCTATCCCATTTTAAAAGGGTCTCAAGCTATTCTAACAGTTTTAGAAAGCATTGGGGGGGGGGGGGCAATTCACAACATTGGTTGAAACGAGACCCACCACACAAGCTTATCCAGCCACACCACCCGAAGTGCTCTTATCTTGTTGCAGACTACCATATCAAGCCACTTTTAACAAACTAATTTGCCCAACTGTATAAATTAATTTATAACCCTTTGGTTACAAAAAAACAAACTCCAGGATTTACCTCGATGTGCTCCACAACTCAAGCATCCAGACACCAACTTCCAAATCCTGCAGGTGACTGTAAGATCATGAATCCCACTTCCTGTTTTATTTGTTCTCTATTAGAACACTCTGACCACACACCTAGCAGAGGCACTCCTATTTCCCACAGTATCTTTTACCATTCTGCCTACTCAAATATCTTTTTATGCCCCCCTGCCCCCAAATTCTCTTCCTTAGCAACACACCACCAAGTCTTTAAGCCTTCCCTAGTGCCACACAGCACTCAGTCAATTACATTATGGACTACCCATGACTTTAAGACTGGTCTCGCTATACAAACTTTTAAGAATCATAGTATTTTAGGCTTTGTGGGGTCACAGACTCAATGTTTTTGTTTTTCTAAAAACAAAAAACGAAAACACTCCACCAATCTTAGCTTGCAGGCCATATAAAACCGGTATGATTCAGAAGTGAAATAAAGGTCTGATGGTCTACTTTAATTTCTCAATATTAGCTATTAAGCAAGTCCTTAATTTGTTAAGGCCAATCTCTACGCTCAACTGGTCCTATTACTGCAATCCCTAACTACGTGAAACAGGTAGTGAAAGGTAGAAAGTCTGCAAATCTCAGAACAGTCAACACAGCTCTAGTGACAACTAGAGAGCTTTCAGTAGCTAAGAATAGCCGCCCTAAGAAACCATCTGTAACTATATGGACAACAACCAAACTGAGGATGACTGGGGTCTATTTTCAGAGACTGTCTAACGAAAGTCAGTGAACACAAACTCCAGAGTGAAAAAATTCACTTCAAATCCCAGCTTTGCCAATCACGAGTCTCTTTCTGGGGCAAGTTTACCCAACCTGTCTGTGCCTCAGCATAGTACTGTATCTAAAAAATTTGAGGATTACATGACCTGGTTCATTTAAATCATTTAAATAGCTTGTAAGATCCTGACAAACATTAGTTACCTTTATTTATCATCACCGTGTGAAGGAAGTCACCTTCAGTTACGTATACATGGAATCCCCAAAAAGGAGCACCAGGGAGACCAAACCTGGCAGCCTGGACTCAATGTATTTGTAAGAGGAATGGCGGGAAGGGAACCAGCGGGAGAAAAGCAAAGCTGACAGACCGTGGTAGAGATGTGCCTCACTTACACGTGGCAGTGACACTTATTCATAGCCAGCTGGATTTCTATTTACTTGGGACTGTAGGCCCTAAGGCTAAAATTTAGATATTTAAAATAACCATCTGGATATTTTTGGTGCTATACCCCAAATAACAAAACACCTGGGGGAAGCTTTACTACTGGGCCACCAGGTCGTGACCTCTGCTTTATTCACGCCTCTGCTCCAAAGGCCTTGCCTACCATAAAACTTTAGAATGATTAATTTAGCATTTTAAGCACTCTACAGAATAGAAAAGTATTTCTGTTGTAGTCATTACAAAGGATGCACATCCTGTTGAAATACAAATTGTTCCTGACTTGTGCCAACCTTTGACAAGCTTGGTGAGCACGATCAATCCACCAACAGCTGGAAGCAAAAGACACAATCAGGCTTCCAGTTTAAAACAGCAGAGATCAAATCCTGAAACCAGTGACCCCTGTGGCATCCTTTTAACAACACCCTCAACAGTTCTGAACCAAGTTTTTCATAATAAAATGAAAATAATCTTGGGGGGTTAATAAGCCCCTCTGGTCATATAATCCAATTATCTTCTCAGCATACAAACATTACCAATGAATTTCTCAGAAAAACTAGAACCACCAGGGAAAAACCCTTTTGCCAATAACAAAGTTGTACCAATAATTACAACACAGAATTTAGAGTGACATAAATGTTTACAACAAAAAATACATTTAAGAAAATTTACATAAAACCTCTTTATTATAAAAACCTTAAGAACCCAGAGCATACAATCATAGAACCCCAAGTTTTAAAATTAAAGCCACAGCAATCACCCCAACACCGCCATCTATCCTCTCCTTCACAGAGAAACAGCAATCATTTGCATATCTCACACCCTCCACCCCCTGCTGGCCAGGTGTCTCCGGGCAGATCTACATACTGACCCGAATCAGCTGCCAGTCTTAAGAACTTTAATCTTTAAGATATGCATCTCCCCCACCCACCACCCTAATCAAGGCAAACCTCTCCTGGACTAATTGCAGTCAGATTTTACAATGTCTTATTCAAAAGTCTTGGAATCACTTAAATAACCAATTTAGAAAAACATAAAGTACATTTGAACCAGTTAATTGGACAAAATAGTTGAGGTCTGGACAGTTCAAACAAAGGATCATCAAAAACCTATTTAACCTGCCCTGGAGGATGACCAATTGAATTGAGTCAGAACAGAAGCATACATGCAATGGCATCTCATAAAATAAAATTTAAGAATGTGGAGAACTACTCTTTCATCTTGAGATCAATTGTTCACTTCAAAAATATAACCTATGTCCATTTAACAAAATACAGCAAAACAGAAGGCACTTGCTACAATTTTTAAACACACAGACTACAACCTAACCACTGAAAAGGCTGCAAATTACAGTCTCTTCTACTGTGATATCCTATGATTACAATGAGTCAAGGTTAAAAGCAACATTTTTCAAGGTATGACCCACAGGCCATAATCAACTGGAATTCTTGTTTAAAAATGTACCCCAGACTCAATGAATCCAAGTGGGGAAGGAGAACTCAGGAATCTGTACCCTTTCAAAGTACTGTAAGCACACAAATTCAAAACCACTGCTCAAGGTTTAAGCCCTAAAGATGGCAATACTAACTGAAATGCTAACAAATTTAGAAATCAATCAACTAGAAAGTGGTCAATTATAAGCACAAAAATATTCCTTCCTTTTCTAGCAACCTAGTATCAAAAAACTGATGAAAAACGCAGCCTTGGTCTGTCAGAAAGGCAGACAGTGTTAAGAACAGATGGAAAATTCCTAAAGATTTTGGAAGAAACAAAACATTTCCCCACAACTGCAAACGTGGAAGCAGACCATCGGTGCTTACAATTCCTTTTACTCCCCCTACACTACTTTACAGTTGAGTGATGACCCGTTTTTCATCAGCCAATTAGGTCTGTCTTTAAGCTTGATCTTGCCCATTTGGTTTCCTGCAGTGTTGTCCATTTCACAAACATTCGGTATTCTTGTGTTCCTCTAAACCTTCAGTTGTTTACTGCCTTCTGAAGTACAGATGTAAGAAAAACGCTGAGGCGACTGTCACACCTGCCAGGCCCACACTCTCAGCACACGGGCGCACAGCCCCCTGCAACTAACTGCACGGCCCGCCCCGGCAGCCATCTTGAAAAGGACGCCCCGCTCCCGGGGGCGCCCGTGAGCGCTGCCGGCAAACTGCGCCTCCCACCGCTGCTCCGGCAGGCCATCTGAGTAGCACTCCTGAAGATGCAGTTCGTACCTCTCTGCCTTCAAATACGAAAACTGCTACCGTGGGCTAGAGCCACTCTAACAAGGTTCAACCGAATCTTTAAATAAAATTGATTTAATGGGTCTGATTTTGGGACAAGGCAGTAGAAGAACTAAATATTGGGGAAGGCAAGGGCCATTTTATGCCAGAAGTTACTTACTCTATGACCAAATGAAAAAACTCTTGTCAAAGCAGTCCTAGTATGAAATTCACCCAAGGCATTAAAGACAGCTATGCTGAAACGCTGAACAAAGGCAATATAACCTCAGTCAAGATGACCAGACCTCATGTATCTGCACTGACTGTTAAATCATGTTACCTCCAAATGTCAAGTTGTAACAACTTACACACTGATCATTAGGTCACACTGATTTCAAATACCAATTTCAATAATGTATAAAATAATAAGCATAAAAATGCAGTGGGCCCCAGTGTAACGGATTTACACTAAATCCTGGTTTCATCAGTATGCCCTGTTAGGAGATGGCTCTCTCATTCCACTTTAAAAAAGATTTACTTATTTTTAGAGAGAGGAAGGGAGGGAGAGGAACATCAATGTGTTGCCTCTCACAAGCCCCAACTGGGGACCTGTCCTGCAACCCAGGCATGTGTCCTGACTGGGATTCCAACAGCAACACTTGGTTCGCAGACTCAATCCACTGAGCCTCACCAGCCAGGACTCATTCCGACTGCATTTACTGCATTTTAAATTATGTTAACAAACCTTTTAAGCTAGCTTTAAATTAATTATTAGTCACAAAACAAAGATGATCTCTAGATCCACTAATCTCCTCAGTCATTAAGGAAAACAAAAATCCCCCTAACAACACACCAGATGCAGCAACCTAAGCATGCTCCAACAATCCCAACTCATTAAAGCCTGCAGCTGGGAGCAGAGCGAGCAAGGGGGTGGGACGGTCAGCTCACCTGTTGATGAAACCATATCCGTTTCTTACATTGAACCATTTTACTGTTCCCAAAACCTTCGTTGCTGGAAGAGGGGAAAAAAAACCCACGATTACCAGACATCCTTTTTCTAAAACCGCCACGCTTCAGCATCCGGTCCCTCGTGCGCTTCCCGGCGGCGGTTCGCGGCCACCTGACAGTCTTTTTTCCTTTATAGCAAGCTCCTGGACCCACCGCGCCTCCGCGGTCCACGTGGGTGACCTCCAGCCCGCCACGGCCAGGGGCGGGGGGGCCCAAGTTGGGCGGTCGCCGGGACAGCAGGCGGCGGCTGCGGGGTGCGGAGCACGTGAGGGAAGGGGAAGCCGCCCAGCCCACTCTGGCCTGTGTAGGCGGCGCGCCGCGCCCTCAGGGTACACGCGGAAGGGAGCGGGTGGGGAACCGAACAACGGCGTGCGGGCCCCAGCGTACACGGACCGCAGGGAGGGCGGGACCCCGCCGCACACGCGGTCGGTGGCGCGCGGCCGCCCGGGGGGAGGGGCGCGCGGCCACGCGGGGCCCAGGGGCGCGGGAGGCGGCGCGCGTGCGCCTACCGGGCACGCGGACCTGGCGGGCCGGCGTCCGCGAGGGCGCAAGCCTGGGGGAGGGGCAGCCGCGCGCCGCCCAGTCGGTCCCCGCCGGTCGCGCGCCTGCCGGCTCGCCCCGCTTCGGGTAACGGTTCCGCCGCCAGGTTTTCCTACGGCCCCACCCCTGTCCCCGTCGGGCTCTCACCGATGACCTTCTTGTCCCCGCCGGCAGGCGCCGCCGATGTGAGGCCGCCCGGGCCGCCGCTCCCTGCGCCGCTGCCCGTGGTGCCGGGCTTGGTGTCAGTAGCGCTGAGGGTGGGGGCGGCGGGGGGGGCGGCAGGCGGCTGCTGGGTCTCGGCCTCGCTGCTCATAGTTGCGGTGATGGTGACTGGGGCCGGCTGTGGCAGCTACGGCTCCTCCCGGGGTGTGATGGTAACTAGGCCGGCGGCGGCGGTGGGGCTGCTCAGGGCTCTCTGGGGTCCGCTCTCCGCTCCCGCTACCGATCGAACTAGCGAGAATGGCGGGACGGGCGGGATAAGCCCTGCGAACGACCCGCCTTAAGCATCGTTCACTGGCCAGGTATGCTGTCAATCTGGCCACCTGACCCTAATTCCTGACCTGTATTGGCTAATACTTGATCACTCCTCCACTTTCATTGGCTCTTAGGCGGCTAATTCGGTCGACCTACAACCGTTCCTGCCTCCGCCGCCGCCATAGAGACCGGAACTAGAATTAGAGTCACCACGAGAACCATAGAGTGCCCCAGAGGACGGGCAGAGAGAACGTGACTTTCACGAGGCGGCAGCATGGCCGGCAGGCCACACGTCCGGGGTTGTGTGCTGGTGGTAGGAAAGGCAGGGCCAAGTGCCTAAGCTGGGATTGCCCAGTCACCAGAGGGCTTCGAAGGGTGCTGGCCGACACCTTAGCCCCGTGTAGAGAGAAGGCCTCCCACCCTCCCCGCTCCAAATACGGTCGTTGTGACCTCAGACCATTACTGCGGGTAGAGTCGTATTTTCTACAATGGCTATGTACCCCCGGTACAGCAGAGGGCTTCTGAAACAAACTTAAACGTATGCATTCAAGGAGCATCCGTTTTCGGCGGGGCAGTCACCTTGGAGGGACCTCGCAGGTTCTCATGCAGCCCCTACTATGCATATTTAAGGTGGAGGGCGGGGTGTACTCCATGGAGACCTGCCTTTCCATCCATTTTACCAGACACGTTAAGGACCGTCATGTTAAGCACTCACGTCTTTTTGTATTGGCCACAAATCATATTTAACTTCAAATCACGTTTATTGAGCAAGCTAAGCATTTTTTAATTGCATTTCATTTTTACAGTAGCCACGTGAAATAGGAATTACTATCCATGTTTTACAAATGATTGGTAATTGAGGCAGCTACCTGGTGTAGCTGAAATACTCCACCTTCATCCTTCTTTATTCAGCGTCTACGATCTTCTGGGGATGGACTGGTTTGCCAGTTTCCGCCTTGTTAAATTCAGTGTAGGGATGAAAGCAGAAATCTCAACACCTAACACCACAGGGTGGCAAAATCACAAAGCACTTTGGGAGTGGAAATGGAGAAGGTGGAGTGCCGGCTCCAGGCACATGAGGTTTATGTAAAATCCTACAGGCTGGAAGAGATGGTGAAAAAGCAAGGAAACTTGTACACTAGAACTAGAATGAAGACATTGGGTTGTACAGGTAGGCAGGTCAAATTAGGGATACTTTATTTGAAATTTATCCTAAGGGCAATAGTGAGAAGGCTAATTTAGAGTTGTAAGTAGGGAGTGGCATAATTTTTTTAAAAATGCTACCACTCAGCGGAGAATGGGTTGTAGGAGGGCAAACATGGAAGCAGGGAAACAGGAAGCTGGTACAGTAGTCCTTTCCCCATCAGTATCATCTAGGCCTGCGAAGGCCACTTACTAAAGGCCTCCCTGGATCTGTCCTAAAATCCTCTGATCCCTCCGTTCCTCCTGCCACTACTCTACTGTGGGCTGCCATCATCTGTTGCCTAGAGCAGAAGTAGGCAAACCTTTTCTGTAAGAGCTGGGTACTAAATATTTTAAGCTTTGCAGGCCAGATGATCTTCTCTCAACTGCTCAACTTTACAGCCTAAAAGTAGTCATAGACAATCAGTATACAAGTTAATCTGTGTTCCAAATAACTTTATTTCCAGACACTAAAATTTGAATTTCATATAATTTTATGACACAAAATACCCTTTAACTTTTCCAACTACTTAAACATTTAAAATATTTTTATTTATTTTTAGACAAAGGGGAAGGGAGGGAGAAAAAGAGGGAAACGTTGACCAGTTGCTTCTCGCCCCAACCAGGAGGCACCTGCAACCCAGACATGTGGGCTGACCAAGAATCAAACCAGGGACCTTCTGCTTTGTTAGATGACTGAGCCAACTGAGCCACATCAGTCAGGGCTCAACTATTTAAGCTTCTAAAAACCACTATATTCTTGGCTCACGAGCCATTGGAAAATAGGGAGTGAGACGGCCGGCCAGCTGTAATCTACTGACCCCTGGCTTAGAGCAACTGCTGTGGTCTCCTGGCCAATCTCTCTACTTCTTTTTTACTCTGATATTCCCCACCACACACACATCCAGGGTGTTCTTTAGACAACATCTATTTGATCATGACACTGTCTCATTTAAAATCTTCCAGTGATTATTCAAATTCCTTACTGTAGTCTATAGAACTACGTACACTTCTCTAAACTCATCTCCTACTCTTCTTCCACATTCCTTGTCCAACCTTCTGGGTGATCATTTAGCCCTTGCTTCCTTTGGGCTATCACTTGTTGTCCCCTCTATTTATAACACTCTGCATTTCTTCTTTGCTTGCTTAACTCTTCATCCTTTAGAACCTGTCTCAGATGTTAGTAGGTTAAGAGACCTTCCCATCCTAACAGTGTATTGTACTAGTTAAATTTTCCCAGCCATACTGAATTCCTGGAGCACCTAGCATAATACAAGAGATACAGTACTTTAATAAATCTCTTAAATGAGGACGCTGGTGTAGAAACAGCCTGGAGAAGGAAGTACTGGCAGAAGGGAGGTCATCTGGGCAGCCGCAGCAAGATGTATGGGAAGTGGGTGGATTCCAGAGCTGCTGTTCCTCTGTTCCAGCTCTAGATGACTTTTGACTGCTAAAAAACAATGTTTCCTCAAAAGGTAGTTCTGCCAATGCTGAACACATTTGAAAGTGTGCTCTATAAGCTTGAGAGCTTTTTTTTTCAAAATAGAGTTACAAAGACAGAACAATGGCAACAGCCCCTGTGAGAATAAGTGAGCAACCTTCCCTATGTAACTGTTTTGAAGAGATGGTTTCCCCAGCAGAAAGATGAACTCTGTAACATTTGTCTTTAAAATGTTACTTAAAAGAAGTATCATCACTTACCCGGTCACTTCGCTAAGCTCTCTCATGTTTCATGGACATAAAGATGAGAGCTGTTATCTACCAGTGTTCTTGCAGCCCCTACTACTGCAGAGGTGCTTCTGAAGCACGGGAGGATTCGTGCCCAAATTCGTCTCCTGTTCCAAAGTGGGAGCCCTCCATGCTGCAGTTGTGCTAGTCCCCGGTTCCCGAGAGCTCACACTGCCCAGCATGGTGACCATAGTTCAGATAACTCCAGTGCCTAGGTTTAAGTGATGTGAAAGGCAAGAAGGGGGTTCATTCCAAGAATCTCCTTTGCAAAATGACTTTCAGCTTGTCCCCACCTCTAACAGACTCTAGCCCAAGAACCCAGTTCCCTCTTCCTGGAAAGCCCTCTCCACCCTTATCTCCTGGCTAATTCTGATCTGTCAATACTTACCTTAAATGGTACCTCTTTTTCTCAGGCTTTTTCTTTACTCTGCTCCCACAGCATCTTGTACGTACCATTATGATTCGTGCAACAGATGTTTATTGAGCACTGACCAGGTACTAGATGCTTACCTCTTCTAGGTGCAGGGGACACAGCAGTAAAACAAAACAAAACTGGCCAAATTTCCTGCCTTTAGAAGGGCTCACATTCTAATACTCACCACATTGTATCAGAACTGTGCCTATCTCCTGTCACAAACATGGGCCACATCGCCCTCATTTCCACAGCTCCAGTGGCCTGGGTGGAGGCCAGCAGAGAGTGCAGGTGCCAACCAACTCCAATTGAACGGCCCCTCACCAGAAGACCAGCTCAGGGTCCCAGCTGACCGTCCTCCTTCCTATCTCTTTATAATTCCACCCTGTATAGTTACTTAATCACAGTTCTTTTTTTACTGTGCCCCCCTGAACTGCTTACTCAGCTATAGAGTTGCAATTATCTGTAAGTCCCTCGTATACTCCACCATCTCCCTGCCAGTGCACTGAAATGGTGCTTTTAACCAGGTTCAATTCTGCCACAGAGTTCAGCTCTGTTATCTCTGCAGCTGCAGCCGTCTGCTGCCAGTAGTTATGAGTCATCCTATCCCTGCACCAGGAGAAAGTAGAAGTGGGAGAACTTAGACCCTGGGAACTCTTCACCTCTTGAATGCTGTTCTCAGTAGGAACTTTTTGTATGGGGCCGCTGCCTTTCAAAACTAACATTTGCGAGGCACGTTACTATTTACAAGTTACCTCCATTCTCTTAGAGCCTTTCAACAATGCTGGGAGGTAGACAGGTGTTTTATCCCCATCTGGTACACGAGGAGACTGCTGGTCTGAAAGGGGCAGTGAACTTCTCAGGACCTCAACTGTTAAAAAAAAAATGGCCCAAGTTTCAAGCCAAGGTTTTTGACTAAATTATTCCCACTTTGTCATGATCAAGATATACTCTCCCACTCAAAAATATCCAACATTAGTGACCCTCTTCCTGCAGGCTTCGGAACCAACCAAACTGACCCTACTGGGAACATCCTTGGAGTATGTCCGCCCTAGGGCGTTGCCTTTTCTGCTTGATCAGTCTGAACCTAAGAGGGGACTGCGACCACTATTTGTAAAGTTGAGGTGTCAAGTGGACATAGCAAGGGTCTGGCTCGGGCCTGCACTGGCTGTGCACCTGGAGCACCAGTTCTCCTGGCTGAAGCTAAGGTGTGAGGAGATGGGTTGTCATTAAAGTAACAACACACACACAAGCAAAAAACCCCCAAAACAAAACAAAACAAAACAAAACAAAACAAAAAACCACCTTTATTTACAATTGAAACATAGGGAAAATCTTGGGTTCTGAATCTGTGATACTTCCAAGGTCTCTTGGTCAAACCGGGCAACGGCAGGCCAGGAAGCAGACTCGGGGACCAAGGCAGATATTCGTACTCAAGAGCATCGCCCAGAGAATGGGCAGGCCTGCAACGGTGGGGACGCGGAGGTCTGTGAAGGAAGAGATAAGCAGCTCAGAGGACTGGAAGTGAAGTTTCAATGGAACAACCTTCCCACCTTTATGCTCCTGATCCTCTTGTCCCCAAAGAATAAAGACTGGTGTGATTCTTTTTTTTTCTCTAAAAATATTTTATTTATTTATTTTTAGAGAGAAAGGAAGGGAAGGAGAAAGAGGAAGAGAAACATCAATGTGTGGTTGCCTCTCATGCTCCCCCAACTGGGGACCTGGCCCACAATCCAGGCATGTGCCCTGACTAGTAATTGAACCGGCAACCCTTTGATTTGCAGCTCACACTCAATCCACTGAGCTACACCAACCAGGACATGATTCTTGACATAGGCCAGACCTCAGGTTCTCCCGAGCAAAGTTGAAAAGTATGTTATAAAGGAACCAAGAAGAGAACTAATATTCCAACAAGTGTATTATCTCATTATTTACCTTTCAAAACTCTGTGCACTATACATTATACAATTAAGCAAGGAGAAAACTAGGGTCCCGAGGGGTTTAATGATTTGATGGTGATGGGACTTTCTAATATACTGGTTCCAAAGAATGTATCTTTTTGCAAGAAAGGAAGGGAGAAAGAACACATCAATGGAAGAGAGAAGCATCAGTTGGTACCTCTTGTATGTGCCCAGACCAGGGGTCGCTTGTGCCCGAGCCCTGACCAGGGATCAAAACTGGTAACAGGAAAATGCTGCAACTAACTGAGCCACATTAGCCAGGGCACATGTATTTTTTTTTTTGCCAGGCCCTGTGGCACTCTGTGCAGCTGCAGAACAAAAAGCAATCTTTTACTTGCAGGATTTGGTCCCAGGGTTTGGAGAAAGGAAATTCCGCACCCTGTTTATGGCCTCAGAGGTAGCTGTATTAAAAGAACACGGTGAGTACACTCAGATACTACACCTTTCCCCGCCCTCCAAATGTCACCACACCCTTCTTCCCCCAGAGGACAGGGAGCCCTGGTGTCACAGTGAGGCTCCAAGAGAAGTTGGACTCTGGACCCTAATGCAGAATGTGCAGAAATGTATAAATGCACTTTATAGGTTGCATGCTGCTCCAGGACCCGAGCTCTGTCACAAACCAGGCACTGTGTTTGTCAGCGTGCTCCCTGCCTCGAGGAGCTCTCAGTCTAGAGAAAACCCAACAGACACGTCTGCGTGAAACGTTGTGATGGAGAGATGAACCAAGTACTGGGAGCTCACAGGAGGGGCCATTGACGGCCGAGGCCAGGGGCAGGGAGAGGGAGGAACTGGGGGTGATTCAAAGTGGTGTTGGCCACATGCTCCCAGGAGGGGCTGGGGGCACTATGGTTAGTTAAAACTATATATATATATATAGTGTGTATTTGTTATGAGATATGTGCTCAATGTAGAAAGTTCAAGGATATATAGGACTACATAAATTGAAAAGTCTCTTTGCTATCTCTACTCTGCAGAGGTAACCATTATTAACAGTTAGCTACGAATCACTACAAAAATTTCTGAAGTAGCTACTTAAAATAAATAGTATCATAGCCTATATAATGTATCACATCTTGACATTTTCACTTAATTTACCCTAGAAATCCTGCCAACACGTGCAGATCTACCTGTTTCTTTTTAAGGCCAGCGTATACATTGACGGGGGTACCTCAACGTGTGTAATGCCCGGTTACGACGTAAGGGTCTTTGCCTCTGCATGGTCACGCACCATGTGACATTCCGGTCAGCCATGGACTGCATGTACGATGGTGGGCTGGTAAGATTATAATGGAGCTGAATAACTCCTACTGCTTAGTGACGTTGTAGCCATTGTAACATCATGGTGCAATCCATTACTCATGTGTTCAGGATGCTGCTGGCGTAAACAAAGCCACTGCACTGCCAGTCTTATAAGCACAGCACATGCAAGGCTGTACACTGATAATAAACAACTATGTTACTGCTTTATGCATCACTACATGATGCTTTTTATCATCAGAGTGCACTCTTTCTACCCGGGAAAGTTTGCTGTAGAACAGAATACTGTGCTTCACCAGCAGCGTTGCACGCTTATCACATCTCCTAATTTCATCTTTTTCTCTGGTGCTTGATTTAATCTCAGGTTGTTCAGGGCAGGGACAAACAGTGTCCCACACAACAGGAATGCAAACATTTGCCACCAAATCTAGTGCCCCCAAGACCAGTATTTTGGTGTGGAACCTTTCTCTGGCCTGGACCGCTGCAGGGGACACCTTACTGGCCTCCACCTCATCCTCCACTTTGCTGCCAGAATCAACTTTTGAGAAAGTCCAATCACAGTGTTCTCCTGCTCAAAATCCCTCTGGGACTCCTACTGGCTTGGTTCTTTTGGAAGATCAGGGACTGTTTCGAGAATTACAGGGGCACAATCAACCCTGACTCCAGGGAGGAAAAAAATGTACACACTGCCTGCAGCTCACCCCCACCCCCCAGGACAGCACAGGGGCTCCTCAGCCTGCGCTGGTTCTCACAGCCAGCCCTGCCCTCCACCAGCTTCCCCTCTGTCTGCTTTTCAGACCCTTCTGCTTCGGCCGTATTGCACTATTTGCCGTCTCCCACATGTGTCCTGCTGGTGTGCTTGGCTCATGCTGTTCCCTCTGCCTGGAGTGCCTCCCCCAGTTTCAGCCACCTGACAAGCTATTCTCTGGTGTACTAAGCTGAAGCATCGTCTCTTTCAGTCTTCCCAAACTACTTCGGTCAGACACGGACACTCCTACTTCCCTTACTTCGTCCTAAAACCTGCAGTCCATGCTTTATTGTCTGTGACGCCAAGTCTCCCAGGAGACTGTGCGTTCCTTGGAGGCAGGAACTGGGCTTTTTAAATCTGCAGCCTCGTCTGCAGTATGGGGCCTATCTTTTAAGAAAATTTTATTTTTCAATTACTGATGACAGACAGTATTATAGTACTTTCAGGCAAACAGCCTAGTGAGTAAAGACAGTTATATACCTTAGGAAGTGATCACCCGGCACAGGACCAATTTTAATTAATTAGGGCTGAGTCCCGGAAGGGAGGACCAGCCCATGGGCCACCACGCGCCTTTCACAGCCACTCTCCGCGGGCACCCGTCACATCTGCAGGTAATCCCAGAGAGGGGAAGACCACGTCCTAAGTCGCAGCCCCTCCAAACAGCGCCTTCACAAATGTCGCAATAGCCATCACCCACAGGCGTAATTAATCGAAACCTAATCACTATTTGAACTTCAATAATGCCTCATTATAAGCTATAATTGTAAAATTATGTGTTGTGCTAATTATGTATGTTTTCCTCAGATGCAAATGTTAAAATAAACTCTCCAGGGGAGGAATCTGGGGATGAGTAGATTTAACAAGTGTTCCCAAGTGATTCTTCTTCTTTGGGGAATTTGGGGTTCAATGAACTAAACAAAGTCTCTACTGCTGGCCACACATACCAGGTTTGGGGATCACAGGGAGGTGAGCAGCAGTTCAGACTAGTGGGGCTGCCAGGGCCAACAGCCACTCCCTTTTCCAAGAAACTCTCAGGCTTTTAAAACGGAGGTTCCACCAGCCCATGTGTGATTATAAGGAGCAAAGAACCCAGTTCAGACTGCAGCAGGAGATTCCTGAGGGCCAAGGTTCCCTTACGCATCCAAATTTATCGTAAAAGGCTTTTATAGGACCCCAAGATAAAAATCAACGTTCCTACATCGAACAAAGATTATACAGAAAACTTCATTTTTACTAAAACCAAAGTCAGAGTCTAAGGCAAAACACAAGAGTTCTGAAAGGAAATGATACAGTGGATCAGGTGGCCCCACCCACCTTTTATCTCCTTATATTTTCAGGGCCTAGGCACAAGGCCTCAAGTGCATCATTAGGTGACATCTTGATCTGAATGCAGTAGATTCCTGCATTCAGTGCCACCAAGACATCATCTCCTCCTAGGTCTTTTCTGATTGGAATGGGGCGGGCTCTCAGAATTAGAGATACTTGTAACTTTATAGCTAGGAAGGAAAGGGATAGGATGGTTCCCTGTTGCCTGAGGAATTATTCTCCTCTTTTCCTTACTTTCTCCCCAGTGACATTACTCAGAAACCCAAGGAGGGGCTTCCATCTCTGGAACTCATGTAGGTCACACTGCCATGTAGATTCCCTAACACCTTAAAACAGGGGTGTCACACTCATTTTCATCGGGGGCCACATCAGCCTCGAGGTTGCCTTCCAAGGGCTGAATGTGACTTTTAGGTCTGTATAAATGTAACTAATTACTCCTTAACTAGGGGCAAGGAGCTCGGTGCTGCTGCCTGGTAGAAACAAGGTGGAGAGCCAAACTCCACCTTGGAGTTTGGCCCACGGGCCTTGTGTTTGCCACCTGTGCCTTAAAACCTATGATGGGGACTTTTGGTAAAGTTAAATGAGATAATGCAAGTAAAATTCTTAGCTCAATATTTGAGCATAAGAAGTATTCAGTGAGTGATAACTGCCTTCATTATATTGTTCCTCAGTGTTATCTACGAAAGCTACAATTCTGAGCAAGCCAGGATTAGGTGTCTGAATTGGCAACACCACACGTGGCTCCTTAAATTTAAGAACTCAGTTGTCACCTTGGCTGGAAGCTACCCTCACAGCACAGCTATAACATTTTCTCCATCGCAGAAAGGAATGTCTGCCGGACAGTTCTGACCCTGAGGGCCTCAGGAACATCGAACAACAGCCCCCGTGGAATCTGTTCTGCTTCCGCTATGGCCTGAGAAGAGGGGCTTTCATGGGGGCAAAGGTTATATGGTCTTTCTTTGCTAACAGTGAGTGAGGCTGACCATTGCCACCCTCAGAAGTCAAACCCCCAAAAAGGGCATCTAGTAACTTTCTGTAAGGGACCCAGAAAAATATAGACAAGAGGCCCAAAATATAAAGAATTTATTTTTTTAATCTTCTTTATTTTATATTCTGTCCTCTGGCAGTAATCAGGTTAATCTTTAGAAGAAAAAGGACCTATGAGTTCAACTTTAGTTACAGCAAAGAGCTAAGGGAGAAAGGGAGGGAATGGCCCGCAGCTATTCAAGGGGGATACAGTCCGAGCAGAAAGGCAAGCTTAGGTGTCAGCTGGGCCTGAAAAGGGACCATCTGGCTGCACAAGAGAGAGGTCTGCATGCAGCTTCCAGCATACACTTGTGCATTCCTGCCTCGGTATTTGCTCACACCAGGTCCCTGCCTAACATGCCTGACATTCTCTCTCTCTCTACTAACTTGTGTAATAAAATTTTACTGAATGCCTATAAGGGCCAGATGCTGTGAACACAAAGTAACTCACAGATAGAGGTATGAATGGTCATTAAGGTAGTCTAGAATTTGACTGGAACTCCATTTGGGGAAAAAGGCAGGGAGAAAAATATATTCTGAGATAATTTGGTGAGTATACAAATAAAACTAAAGAAATATTAGCAAGAATACAGAAAACATTATGATTTGAGGTAGTAAGGACTTTCTTAAACAAGATAAACCACAAAAGCCATAAGCGAAAGACTGGTATTTTTACCTTATCAAAATTTAGAACTTCTGTTTAACAAAGGATATAACCAAAGTTCAGAGAAGCAACACACTGCCAATTTTTTCTTAAACTATAATCTGGACAAAATAGTCACAACATACAAAGAACTAAGACTTCTGGAGAAAATAGTCATAACTTGCAAAGAACTAAGACTCAGAATGCATAACTATTCATATCATTAAGGAAAAAAAAAAATAGCCCTGGCTGGTGTGGCTCAGTGGCCTGCAAACTGAAGGGTTGTGGGACAGGTCCCCAGTTGGGGGCGTGCGAGATGCAACCAACTGATGTTTCCATGTTTCTCTCGCACATCTGCACATCGATGTTTCTCCCCCTCTCTCTGAAAGTAAAAATAAATAAAAGCTTTAAAAAAGAAAAAGGAAAAATAAACTATATGCTACAAACATCTCCCAGAATATTATGTTAGTTTTTTTAAATCCTCACCCAAACATATATTTATTGATTCTAGAGAGAAAGGGAGAAAGAAACACTGACGTGAAAGAAACATCGATTGGCTGCTTTCCACGCTCACTGCAGGCACGAGCTGCAACCTTTGGTGCATGTTGATGATGCTCTAATCCACTGAGCCATCCTGCCAAGGCAGTTTTTTTGGCTTTTTTGTTTTGAAGATTTCATTTATTTACTTTTAGAGAGAAAGAGAGGGAGAGAAACATGCAAGAGATATACTTATCAGTTGCCTCTCACACATCCCCAACTGGGGACCTGGCCTGAAACCCAGGGATGTGCCCTGAATGGGATTCGAACCAGTGACCCTTCAATTCCCAGGCTGGTGCTCAATCCACTGAGCCACACAAGCCAGGACTTGCTTTTTATTTTTTTTTATTTTTTAATGAGGTAGTTTTACTTGAACAGAGAAGGACATAATGCCAAATGGAAACACAACGATGAACAATATACAGGGTCCAGCATAGACAATGCCCCTTTTTATTACAAAATCATAAGCATGTAATTCTGTAACATAACAATATCACACCTAAGCACACCACATGACATTTGAGGTGAAATGTTCAAATTAAAACTATAAATTATCACACGCATAGTATTACCCGACCAACAACACTGAAGCAGGCCTTACTTCTGCCGGACCATGTAGTATAATAACATTTAGGAAAAACAAAACCTCCCAAAATTAGGCAAAGAAAAGGCCCTGGTGGATACACATCCAACTGACGAAGTTACGTCTGGGGACAGGAGTAGGACTGGGGCCACAGGATTGCCAAGGGGGAGTCAGGGGCGGGGACTTTCGCTTGAACTGTTTTGTGTGAAAATTTGTATGAGATTACCATATTTTGCTGTGTATAATGTGCTCCTGTGTATAATGCACACCCATGGTTTTGGCCCAAACTTTTGTGGGAAAAAAAACAAAAACTTTTGTTTTCATTTTTTTAATTCAAATTTTTATTTATTTATACTTAGAAACAAAACCTATTATCACATTCCAGGGTATTATTTTGCATAAGAATATCATTATCGCTTTCTGGAGTTATACTTTTAATGCATAAGCATAAATAAAAGAATTAGAAACATTTATATAGATACAGAATACATACTACTCATATATAATGCACATCCTTATTTTTCCCTGAAAAATTTGGGCAAAAAAGTGCACATTATACATGGCAAAATACAGTATACAGTGTTACTTAATAACCAACTAAAGGAAATACGTACACCTAGATTGGGTGCCTTTCCCTAGAGATCCAACAGTTACTTTGTAGATACCGGGGGGGACTCTGAACATGCACACCGGACATTATCGTGGTTATGGAGGATGTTGTTGTTTTTAGGAGCTGCTTGTGAAGTGTTTACGGGTAAAGTGTCATGAAGCCTTTAGCTTTCAAATGGGAAAGAAATGAAGGAAGGGAAAGGGAGGAAAGAAGGAATGGGAATGTGAGAGGACGGAAGAAGGAAAGAGAAAAACAAGTGTCGAAGCAAAATGATAAATAAGAATGTTAATCTAGCTGAAATGTATATGGGTGTTGCATGTCCTATTCTTCCAACTTTTTGGCAGGTGTGAAAATGGGAGAGAGAAAGTCACCACCATTCTAGCTGGAAGTGATCAATTTCTCCCTTGAATTCTTATGACACTTGGCAACGTCACTCACATTACTAGTGATAACCTCTCAGAATGTATCCTATTCCTTATAAGCTCCTGAAAGGTAGAGACATCCTTCAATGTTTTGCCCTCCTCAGCACGCCTAGCATGACGCCCAGCACAGAGCAGGCAGTGGCAAGAATGGGTAGAAAGTGGCTGGTGTGGCTCAGTGGACTGAGTGCCGGCCTGTGGACCAAAAGGTTGCCGGTTTGATTCCCAGTCAGGGCATGTGCCTGGGTTGTGTTGGAGGTAAGTGAGAGGCAACCACTTGATGTCTTTCTCCCTCCATTCCCCACTCTCTGAAAATAAATACATATTAAAAAAAAAAAGAATGGGTAGGGTGTCAGGTTCACCTACGAAGCTGGCAAATACAAGTCAGGAACTGGATTTGCCCTGTCGGGTCTAGTGAGAAGCAGGACAGGTCTGTCTCCTGACTGCTCAGGCTGACCCGGCAGGGAGTCACCCAGAGCTGGTGCCACATCTCTCCACGGAGACTGCAGTCTGCGAGAGCTGTCACAAACTGCCTAAGGCGTTCAGGCTGATACTCTGTAAGTCACAAAGCGGTAGAAAAGTAAAGTGCCCTAATAACTCTTTCTCTTGTGATCCTCATAAGGACCCTAAGAGAGAAGTACTGTCTCCATTTGACAGATGAGGAAACAGGCTCAGAGAAGGGAAGTGACCCCTGCTAGGTCACCAAGAGAGGAAATGGCTCAGTCCCACGTCTTCCAATCTAAGGTGCTTTCCACTAGGCCACACTGCCTTCTCTGGGGCGACTCCCAACCAGAAAGAGAAGACGCACTTACCTGATTCAGTCTTGCTTGGGGCTACATCTCCCCACACTGTGAGATCACCACGGGCAGCTTGGGCTTATTGTTGGGCCCCGTGGGAACATTCTAAGACAGAAAGCACAGTCAAAATTCATCCACTCAGCTGCACACACTCCTTAAACATTACTGATGTCTGCCAGCCCCTGGGCTAAGGACTGAGGGATCAGAGGCTGAAATGACAACAGTCCATGTCCTAGCAGATAGGGAAAACACATAATACAGATAAAAAACAATATGCACATTTAAAAATATCAAAGCTATGATATGTAACAATATAATAAGTTATAAGAAAGTATAAATGGGGCAGAGGAAGCAACTAAACATTGCTTGAAGAGGTCAGGGCAGGATTCCCAGAACAGGGGATTATCTGAGCTGGACTGAGGATAAATGGGACGGAGGAAAAGAAAGGAGAAGAGCACTCCAAACAGAGGAAATAGCATGAGCGAAAGCTCAGGGGCAAGAAGGAACAAGGGACAGTGATGTGTGAGAAAAGCTAGTAGCCCAGTGTGACTGGAACGTGGAGGCAGCAGTGGCAGCAGGGGAAGGGAAAGGCAGGCAGGGGCCAGGTCACGAGGGATCTTGAATGCAGTGCTGAATAGGAGTTTATCAAGTAGGTGGAGGGGCCACCCCAGGCCATAGCTCCGTGTGTATCACAGAGGCTAATTATAGGCCAGAAACACTTGGAAGGCATGCGGTCTCTCCTCCTTTCCCTTGAAGAAGTCAATGGAATGGATGACCGGGCCTAACAGACGAAGCCCGCTCAGGATCCTCTCGTTCTTGACCCTAGTCAGGTAGTACCAGACCAGAACAACTGAGGAAAAGGAATCAAAACAGGACTTACCTCAATCTTTCTCATCACTAGAAGTCCATCAATAATTTTCCCTGTAAGAAGAGCATGAGATGGATTTCACTATTCTCATTTGCATAGCATATTCTGGCTTTCAATGCTCATTCTCACACCATTGTCTCATTTGATCCTCACACCAATTCAGGAAATTGAGATTCAACAGAGGTGAAATGATTTACCCAAGGTCACAGAGAGCACACTAAGTAGCAGAATTAGGGCTCAAACCTGAGTGATTGCAAAGCCCCACTGCACCATGCTTCCTCTGGGGTATTTCTTGAGCACCACCCCCCTGGGTTTTCCCCCCATACCTATGTATCACCTGAGTGGTAGCACACTTTATCAGATGGCCCCTTTGTCTTTCCATGCATCTCCCCACCTCCCACTGCTGCCACCTCCCCCCTACTACACAGAGTGGGTAAACTAGTCAGGCTCTCTTGGTGTGAGTGTGCAGGGAATGGCTTCTTTGGAAGTCCCACTTTGGGTGAATGGGGCCAGGACCATGGCACAGGAGCAGGACTCACCAAACACTACGTGCTTCCCATCCAGCCAGTCACACTTAGAGCAGGTGATGAAGAACTGGCAGCCATTTGTACTGGGACCGCTGTTTGCCTGACGGAAACCAGATATACCTGCAGTGAGTTCTCCTGGCCACGCTGGCTGAAGAGAGAGACTACACAAAGAACCTGCGGCCCTGATTCCTCCACACTTTCTTTCAGCAAAACTCACTGAGCATTCATTACAAGCCCAGGCCTAAGCTAGGACCCACGGATACAGAGATAAACTGGACACACAATCTCTGCCCTCAAGGAACTAGATCCTTGAATAAATGTACATTTCTCCTACAGTGTGAATTTTTATTATGGGAATGACTTTATGGGACCTGATTTGCTGTGTTTAGTCCAATACTAGTTGTAACTGAACTACAATGACAGAGCATCTACCAGGCGAGGAAAGGCCTGCTGTCTGTGCCATAAGCTGCTTTGTCTGAGTGGTGTTGTACTATTACAATGGTAATCTAAAAAATTTAAGAAGGTGCAAGTTGTGAGTGATATGATAGAAAAATGACTATATTTAATCAAAGACATTTGCTTTTTACTACTATACCCAAATCCTTTGTTATTGAATTTTACAGAAAAAGTATTTTTTAAAATAGAGAATCTGAAACTTTGTAGGCGTGGCTATATCCCTTCCCTTTTCCTCCCTTAAAATTATTTTTACATCATTATAGTTAATAACACATCATCAAAGAACAGGCACAACCACAATGCAGAGCGGTGCTTTGTAAAAGGAGACCTTTGACCTGCATACAGAGTGCACTTCCGCTCATCCCACACTGACACCCCAAACCGCCCTCAGTGTGCTAAAGCCCGACTTTTGTACATCAAGTTTCAGCAGCACTGTCTTACATCCATGTTGGTGCACCACGAACATATTATGACGCTTCCCCTATTTTGGAAAAACATGAGAAGAAAATGGAAAACTGAAAGTACTAGTACTGTTAAAAGTACAGGTCTTACAAAACTGTTACTGAGGCAAAGCTGGAAATTATTGGATAACTAGCTTTAATCAGATATTAGATTTAAATTGGTTGATTCCGTGTTCAACTGTGAAGGAATAAAACTGTTTATGATATACTATAAAGCCATTAAAGACATTGTCTAAGGGTAAGCTCTAATTAGGGATTTCGTACTATATTTGAGCAACTCGCCATGTAAGATGAGGTTATTTTTGGTTTTCGTACATGTGTTCGGTAACACCTCACACATGAAAATCAGGCATTTTCTGGGCCAGTCAGAATAGGCCTAGGCTTTGGAATGAGGCATAGGCCTCTCAGGGGTCCCAGTTCATCCTATCCACCCACCCACCCACCCATCCAATCTAGTTTGCTGCTCTATGTCTAAACATTTATTAGCGAGCAGACAGGAAAGCAGCCACACGACATGTTTTCAGAGCTCAGGGGACACTCTGCCCTTAGCCACTTCTTTGTTCATTCTGCAAGGCAGTATGACTTACTGGTTTAGAGAATCTGCTGTGGATTCTCGGGAGCCAGGCGACCTAGTGCGAATCCCAACTCTACCACTGACTGCGTGCCCTGAGTTTAGTCCCATAACCTCTCTCTGTGCCTCCGTTTCCTCATTCGTACCTATCTTAAAGATGTGGAGAAGCTTTAAATAAATTAACGCAAATAAGGTGCTTGTTGACTAAGTGCTCAATAAATGTTACCCATTATTCTGATCATCTTCCGGCCATTCATCAATATCTGCTCGACACCTTTCTGTGTCAGGCATAGGGCTTAGAGATCAAAGAGACCCAGTCCCTGCCCCTGAGGAACACGTGATTTAGTGAAGACAAGAGCAAAAACAACCATGCCACCGAACACTGACAGCACAATTCAACCAGTGTCAGCCTGAAGGGAGCAAGGACCAAGCTGCCTTCCATTTTTCTGACTCCTCCATCGATGCTAACATAGCGGCATGAACTCCGAGCTGTTTTAATGCTCCTGGAGAAGATCCAAGCTAACCTAAGCCACTTCTCCACCCTTTACCTGCACTTGCCCAACCTGACTTTCCTAAGAGGGGGCTTACTGTACTGCTGGTCCCCTCAGTTATCAGGGCAGCCTCCTAATGGGCTTCTCCGCCCCGGCCTCTCCATTCCCATGTGCCACTCACACTGCAGCTAGCGTTTTTGTTCGAAAACACAAAGTTTGATCAACTCTGCTCAAAAAGTGTATGGCTCTCTGTAACCTATGAAAGGAAGTTCACACACCTCACCCTTATTCTGCCATGTAAAGCCCTTCGGGAGCCAGACGACCTGCCTCTTCAGGTCTCTTACTGGCCTGTCCACTCCACCTGCCGTTCCCATCCTATGTTCTTCTCAGCACCTTCCTCACTTTCTGTCCCTCAACCAGGGCCACATGCCCTCTGGTACAGAACTCTTTCAAAAACTCAAATGTCCCCTCCTCTGTGACACAGCCTAGCCCGCCCCCCAGCAGCAGTCATTCCCATTCCTCAGGGCCCTCACAGAGTCCTTACATACAGTAAGGTGTCCTTACATACAGTTAAGTGTTCTCACCTTAATACACCGATGGCATGGACTGCACTGAACTATACTTGTTGTTTTGCATGAGTGATACCCCCATTAGACGTTAAGTGACATAAGGACAGGAATCAGGTCTCATACCTTACCGTGGAGCCCGAAACAGAGAGGACATCAACAAATGTTTACTTGATGACTGCCTAAGTGGGTAAGTGGTGGAGAGGGCAAGCAGGGAACGTGCACACAAACATTGGATCTGGGGGTGTGAGATTTGGGGCACTGCCAGAAGGAAAAGGGTGATGAGCAGGAGGGAGGAGGTTGGAGAGAGGGAGAAGCAAGGTGGGAGGGGTAAGGGAAAATGAGGAGTCAGAGGTGAATGTGGGGAAGCGAAGGAGAGTGAGCAGGAGTAGGGTAGATGAACGGTTTTAAGTGAGGTGGGCAGAGGGACTGTAAAAGAGTGACCTGTGTGAGTGGAGTTATAAGTGGGGAGGGGAGTGCCGGGGCAGGGGGTGTGAGTGGAGAGCAATGAGTGGGGAGTGAGTGAAAGGAGGTGACCAGCCAATAGGCAGTGTGAGTATATGGGCACTGAGAAGTGAGGCTAAATGCTCAGCCACATGACTTGGCTCAGATAAATGGTAAAAAACACATAGCAGAGGTCAGTTTTAGTTCCCCTAACCAACAAAATCAAACCACACTGAAAAAAGAGGTGGGCACAACCGAGGTGAGTCCTGGGCTGAGCAAGAGAAGAAAAGCATTTGCTTTCATCCAAAGAGACACCACTGAGCCTCAAGAGGGGCCCAGAAACCAACTGGCGATAAATCTAACTCCAAGTCTTGACTGGACCTCACTTACCATGGAAAGCAGGCCTGGAGCTGAGTGTCTAAGTTTAAAGTTTTCATCTGCAAATGGTCCCCGGTATATACTGGCGACTCCAGTACCATCTCCCTGAGCAGAGAGAAGGGAAGTATTAGCAACTCGCAAGTGCTGGTCCCTCCAGAGACCAGAAAAAGACAGCTGCTGCACCTGCAGTCTAGCTTCCCTAAAGTCCACGCTTGCTGGCCCTATCCTGAAGTCAAAGCAAGCCCCGTCCAAGGCACACGTAGCTTACTACCTGGCCAGATCTCACAGACTGGGTAAAAGAGGTCAGAGCTGGGCCTCTAGAAAGACAGGTTAAGACACTAAGTAGGGAACAGCACAGTGACCATATAGACAATCCTTGCCATTCTCAGACTCTCCTGCCTGCAGTCAGTCACATACAAGTACCCACCTAAGTGACTGTTACCCTACCCCACCTCCCAAACCATGTGGTGGGTGAGCCGTTGGAAACCTAGTGTGTACCACGTGATAGCACCCTCCTCGCCAGTGCTGATTCGTCCAGGGGAGGGCTCTAATTTCCCAATAAACCTAGGGGACAGATCAGCTACCATATCATCCTCTGTAACTGCACTAGCTATTGCTCTCCAGAAGCCAGAGTAGGAAAAATGACAAAAATGAATTTTCAGAGCAAACATTAGAAAGCAACTTAAATTTTCAACAATAGTGGGTTGATCAAATAAATTCACTGTCTATTCATTATGGAATATTAGGTAGCTATTAGAAAAAGTGTTTTGGAAGAAGACTTAATAACAAGGGAAAATGCAAACAATTGTTAAGTACAAAAAAATTAAAACATATGTATGATCTGCCCTGGCTGGTGTGGCTCAGTGGACTGAGTGTCGGCCTGCAAACCAAAAGGTCACTGGTTCAATTCCCAGTCAGGGCACATGCCTGGGCTGCAGGCCAGCTGAGGGCAAATGAGAGGCAGCTGGTCAATCAATGTATCTCTTACATACTGATGTTTCTCTTCCTTTCTTTCCCCTTCCCTTCCCTTCCCCTTTCTCTAAAAATAAATAAGTAAAATCTTTAAGAAATTTAAACATATGTATAATTTATGTCTGTTAGAAATTGTAGTTGACACACATACATTTGCAAAGACTGACAGCTGTAAACTAAAATGACAAGAGTTATTCCGTGAGAGATGACTTACTTCATTTCTTGTACTTTTCTTTTACAAAAAGAAAAGCCCTGGCTGGTGTGGCTCAGTGGACTGAGTGCCAGACTGAGAACCAAAAAGTCACCAGTTCGATTCCCAGTCAGGGCACATGCCTGGGTTGCGGGTCAGGTCCCCAGTTGGGGGTGCGCAAGAGGCAACTGATCTGCATGTCTCATACATCGATGTTTCTCTCCCTCCCTTCCCCTCTCTCAATAAATAAATAAATACCAAATATTACTAAAACAAACAAATATTCTTGGTCCAACTTTAGAAGGTCTCAAATCCTGCTTCTTCTGCCTCTTGCTCATTCTGTTTTTAATTCTCTATGAGTGGCTCTGAGCAGTTGCCTCTCTCTGATGTTCAGCCTTCTGGCTGACCAATTATTATCTAATCCTGGGGCTATCAGCAGGTGACCGGGTGAGTCTGGCAATGACCAGTAAGAAGTTGGTCCTGTTCCCGCGAAGTCAATATGGCGATACGGAAGCCAATGGGAAGAAAGAAAAGAAGGCAGAGAATGTCTTCACAGTCCTTCTTACCAGCTAACAAAGAAATGCATGGTGACCCCAAGCCTTAGTACCATCAGTAGTGGTCAGGGGCTGCAAACTATGGGGGCAGATGACATAAACAAGGGAAACAGGTGTTGGGGACTACGGTGAAATGGCAAGGACACACCTTGTCTAAAAGAAGCAATTATTTGATTTCAACTAATTGTCACCGCATGAGAAACATAGGCCTAGTGCACTCCTATTTTCCATTCTTTAGAGAGGAAACAAAACTCCAGAATTTTTTGCCAGTTTTGCAGCATCATAAAGATGAAAGAAAACATATCTGAAAGCCTGATTTGGCCTAAAATCTGCACTTTGTAACTTTACCTGGATAGGAAAGAGAGAACTCTTTAAAACCCTAAGGTCAGGGGAAGAGTGACAGACTGACTCCAGGGGACACACAGAAACTCTAACAGGAAAGTCATGCTTAGTAGCAGAGCGCTACTCCACTGGGCTCTCCCAGTGAAGAGAGAAAACATCCCTTCAGAACTGTCTACCTCTCTTGCTGATTCCTTGTACCCTAATCAACTTATGATTAAAAACTCAGCTTTTCAGGCACTGTGATACTGGAAGTGAAAAGGAAAATGGAGCATAAGCAGTTAGCTCACTGAAAAGGGACTACTATTTAGTTCAAACAAGTTGCATCTGATTTGTAGCTGAGTTTCACATAACTAATTAATTTGGATCTGTCATGGATCGTCTACAGGACAGGTGGCAAACACAAGGCCTGCAGGCCGAATCCCGCCCTCTACTTTGTTTTATCCGACCCGACACCTTGTTTCTACCCAGTAGCAGCACCGAGCTCCTTGCCCTTAGTTAAGGAGTAGTTACATTTATACAGTGCTAAAATTACATCTGGCCCTTTGAAGGCAACCTTGAAGCTGATGAGGACCCCAGTGCAAATGAGTTTGACAGTCCTGCTCTACAGGTATGTTGGAAAATGTCCATTTCTGTCCCTGAAAGGCTGAGACTTGGAAGCTGGTGACTCAGTCAAAGTACTGATGTGTGTCACCTGATGGTACAGTGAGTGGTAGCCAGCAACGTTCAAGGGCATTCCCATCCCCATCTCCTCCCCGCATCAAGCCTGGCTATTTTGTTCTCAAGCCTTAGGAATGGGTCCCTATAGTAAAAATAGTAGCAACAGCAATAACAAAAAATAAAGAAAGATTCTAAAGCTTTGATAGGAAAGGAACTACTTACATTAACAAAATCTCCACCCTGAATCATGAAATCCTTTATGACCCTGAAACAGAGAACAAAGGATTCTGAGATAAGACTCTGGTTTAGGAAAACAATGATTTACTCATTGTAGTTTAGATTAACATTGATTTCAAAATACAATGTTTATCACTTGGACTTTTAAGAAATCTTCCAATCAATCCTTGAGTTCACAAAAACATTCTTTTTCAAGATCTAAGAAGTATCGTATGGTTTCACTTTCCTCTAGAGGAAATCCCCCAAGGAAGTAATTCTAAAAGCCCCAAGGGTTTGCCTTGGCCTTACCTGTGGAAAGTGCTTCCTTTGTATCCTATAGGAACCCCATCTTTCCTACAGCCAAACAGAAATAAATTTGCTATGATCACAGGTAACAAGCCTTTCCAGTTTACCACATATTTGACTCCAAGTGATTCTCCTAAAGGTGGCCAGGACAAGCGAGATGAAGATAGAATTCAGATGAATACCCTCGGGGTAATACGTTCTATTACTGTCACCAGCAATCATTCAAGGCCTATGGTGGTCCCCCAGTACTCTCAGTGCAGCCCCAGGACACCCCTCAGGAACAAGCAGATAAGTCAACCACGTTTGAGACTCACCTGAATTCTCCAGTGCAGAACTGCCTGAAAGGGAAAAGAGCGAGGGACTCAGTCACCGTGACATCACAGCTGTGAGTGCCCCTAACCTCCAGAGGGGAGAGCACCAACATTGCAAACAGCAAGCCCATCAACCGGCCAGCTAGATGTCCAGGCCCCCAGGCATTCAGATTAACAACGTAAATAGACATGAGGGTGTCAAAACGTGACCGTTCAGACAGAGCAACACCCAGAAGAATACGATCTCAAGGGCAGTGACTGGACGGACAGAGGTAGGCTGACGATTCCACAGGATGAGTTCTGGTTCGGTTAATACGACAAAACTGGAATATATAATCCGGCAGAGCTGGTGCACCTTACCTAAAGTTCTCGGCTGTCTTAGGCACAACGTCAGCAAAGAGCTCGATCTTCATACGGCCAACTTCCTGCAACCGGCGGGAGACAGTCATAAGGTCCGGTCCAAGACCGTGGAGGTCTCACGGAGCAGGGACCGTGAAGGGCTGACCCCTCCCTCCCACATGTACTTGATCTCTCCCACCTCCGCCTCCTTTGCCTATCCTTCTGTTCCGTCCAGACCTTCCACTAGCAGGGCGCTAGGATGCGAGATAAGAGCAAAGCTCTCCATCCTACTCACGCTCACCACGCCCCACAGGTCGGTAGGTTCTGGACCAAATTCACTTTCTAGCTTCCCGAGCCCGCTACCCCTGGGCGGGTGAGTTCTGCCTGCCTGGCCTCTTGCAGTTTCCCTTTGGTGCATGGCTGGGTGGCTTGCTGGACCTCACCTGGCCGCCAATGCTGACATCAAAGAACACCACGGGGTTGACAGGGCTTGAATTTGCCACCGCCATGGCTCCGACCCGGAAGCAGAAGCCAAGAGAGCGAGGTTCCGGCGAAACTAACACCAGCATCCCGTTTGGTTTCCCGCGCAGGCGCGGGGAGAGCCAACCGAGACTGGGCCCCGCCTCCGGAAGTCCCGGCACACCCCCGCATTGCCCTCAGTACCGAAGGTTCACTTGTTTCCGTGCGGAAAGTGGAAGATTTTTTTTTTTTTTTCAGTGAACCACTGCGGTGGCCAGCGCTTGGTCCTCTGGTGGTTGTGAGACGTCTACAAGCCCTTAGTTCTCTCGACTTTCCCGGGAAACGGGAGTGGGGAGTTGCGGCCGGAGGGAGGACGCGGGCGATGTGGTGAAAGTGGAGGAGTTGGGGAAGAGGAGAAATACCTGGCCTTTTTTTCTTCTTTTTTCAGAATGAAGGGACATCCCACTCACGTGACCCCACTAAATACAAATTATTCTTGGTCAGGCTAGGAAGTTTGTTTTGGACAGTCTCCAGGGTACTCATTAGCTCTTGCAGCTAATACCTGAACCATCACACCCTGCTGCTTCTTAGCCCTCCCCACTAGTCAGCCCCAGAAGGCATGAACTCTTGTTCCTCTGAGGTTAGAACAGCCAGGCACATAAGGTGTGTTCAGTAAATACTCGGCCCTTCTTTGAAATCAGTGCAGTAAAATTTTTGTTCCAGTTCTGTCACAAGCTTCCATTTTTGTCACTCCCAATTCATTTCAAGCAGAGTGGCTGGAGCTTGTAAAATAAATCTGCTTATAAATCACTCCTGGCTTCTGTATGTAGAATAAAATCCAATTGCTTACCTACTGAGGTCTACATTACATTATTTGGCTGCCTCATCTTGGCCTAATCTTGTGTTATTGGGTTGGCCATAAAGTCTGTTCAGTTTTTTCTATAAAATAAAAGACATTTTTCATTTTCACCAATAACTTGGTTGATTTGGATATTTTGAGTATGTTGACTATCTCCCACTATTGGCTTCTAGTGGATAGAGGCCAGGGGTGCTGCTAACCATCTTGCAATGCAAAAGACTTGGCCAAAACATCAATAGTACCAAGAATCTCCACAAACCACTTTTTAAAGAATGTTTGTTTGCTTGTTTATAGAGAGGGGAAAGGGAGGGAGAAACATCAATTTGTGGTTGCCTCTCATGTGCCTCCAACTGGGGACCTGGCTTGAAACCCAGGTTTGTGCCCTGACTGGGAATCAAACCAACGACCCTTCAGTTCACATGCTGGCCCACAGTCCACTGAGCCCCACCAGCCAGGGCCACAAACCTCTTTTGACGTGTTTGCACCTTCTCTATATACTGCATAGGTTTTTTATGTTTCAGTTGCATTTTTACTTTTCTTGAAATAACGAAGCATAATACACCAAAAATGTTGCATATTTTCTTTCATCTTCAATATTAAAATGGCTGTACAAGAATTCACTAATTCTGATGTTTTAAAATGCACCCTGATTGACAGCTGTCACAATACAATCTAACAAAATTGTTCTAATGAATGAAGTTAAAGACAACTAAGCACTACTAGAATCATCATACAGAGAAAACCAAGTGAACTTTTTGGCCAACCCAATACTTGTCCTCAGCTACTATACTGCGGGCTTTCTGTCATGAATGGATACATCAGTTACCACTTATCTGAGTTTCCACCTTCCTCCTTTTGGTTGACTGCTGTCAACCTACAGTCTGACAGCTGATCTGATAAGACTTCTACTAAGTGACTAATGGGCAGGTAGCATATAGAGTGTGAATATTAATTTATGTTCATTAAAATAAATGAAAAACTTCAGAAATAAGCAATTCATAAGTTTTAAATTGCACACTTAGGATGTGAGTCATCCCTTTGTCCAGCACATCCATACTGTATATGCTACCTGCCCATTAGTCACCTAGTAGGTGTCTCGGTTATCAGATCAACTGTCAGGGTATCACAGTACTTGTGTTCCAGCTGTGCCACAAGGCCTATGCCATTCACCCTGCTTCATCTCATCACGTAGGCATTGCCTCGTCTCACATCATTACAAGAAGGGTGGGTACAGTACAAGATATTCTGAGACCACATGCACATAACTTTCATTACAGGATATTGTTATAATTGTTCTATTTTATTACTATTGTTAATGTCTTGCTGTGCCTTATTTATTACAGGCGTGTATGTCTAGAACGGAGTATACATAGTAGGATACAGGGTTCAGTACCAGTTGTGGTTTCAGGCATCCACTGGGGGTTTTGGACTATATCCTCCTCAGATAAGAGGGACTTCTGTACCCTTTTAAGGGTCTTGGTACTAGCTGTTAACTGTCTTTAATACTCTTCTAGGTCTTAATGGGGGTGGGGAGTGTTCCTTGTAGTTCAGGTCTTGGCTCAGATGCCACTCAGATGGGAACATTGCACCCAATCTAAAGTAGCCCTCAGTCACTTATTCAGATGTGTCAGTGATTTATTTTCTTCATGCCATCCATCATCCAAAATTATATGGTCAGTCTCTCCACCTCACCCTCTGCCACACAAACATATACCTTCCAAACTAATAGTATATTAATTATGAAGGCAGAGACTTTGTCTGTTTTCACAGGTATGGCTACAGTGCCAAGTATTGAATAGTACACAGTAGGGATTCAATTAATGGGGTCAGTGAATTGCGTGAAAGAAAGTAAATGTGGGCAAGGTTTGGAGTCAGAGCGTGCATTCAGAATCACTGCTCTTGTTCCCTGTAACCTGTGATCGTCTCCAGTGGTCTGAGGAGGCAGGGCTTGCACGTAAACACTCAGTGTGTGTCAACTTACGGGGTCTCCTTTATTCGTGTTCTTCCCCCTCTCCCCTTGGTCTCCCTCTCTATCTCCAACTGAAGATGAAGAAAGAAGAGAAGGAGAATAAGGAAGGAAAAGAGGAGGAAGGGAAAAAGGAGCAGAAGGAATCACCCTTCAGTAGAGTTTTATACCAACTATTTCAGAATACATTTTTAAATTGTTAATATACAATGTTGATGAGACTGTAGAAAAACTAGTACACTCAAACTGCAAGTGAAAATAAATAAAGATATCTAGCATTGGTTAAGCAGTTACTCAGTGCAGAACATATGCTTCATTTCGTTTGGCCCTCACAACCCTATGGGATAGGAGCTACTGTTGTTCCCATTATATGTATCAAGAGATTGAGGCTCATAAGTCATGTGTTGACACGAGCTTTTTTAAAGCAATGAGACAAGTGTGTACCCACACTATATAACATTTATATCCTTTGACACAATTATGCCAATCTTGTGAATTTGTTTCTGGATTAGTTTAAGAGAAGAAAGAGTTAACTTCACAAAGACTTTCACTGCAGCACGATCTATAAATAGTTGGATGTCAAATAACAAGAGAATGTGTAGAACATCAACATGATACAATATCACACGGCTATTGAAAGAATAATTATGGAGAGTTTAAATATGGGAATGGGTTTTGTGGTATATTAAATGAAAAATCAGACTATGAAAATACAATATAATAACCAATTAAAATATGTGACTTTGAGTAAGAACCAGAAGGGAATAACTCCAAAAGGAAAACAGTAGTGTTGAGATCGTGGGTTTGTAGGACAGTTTTTTTCTTTTTAAAATGTTTGCTTTAATGTGATTACATTGTTTTAACTTATACCCATGAAAATAGGAAAGGATATGGAATTAGCCATGTGTGTGTTCTACTGAACATAAACCCAATTAAACCACCCAACTTAAGTCACTATGTTGCTCAATACAAGTCACTGAGGATATCAGACAAACTTGAGACATCAATTTTGGGATCTGGTTTAATGAATTTATCAGCAATTTTCAAGACTCCTGGTTGATGACCTGTGGGGACTCTATCATGACCCTGCTCCCTGTCATCAGGTTCCACCCTCACTCTCACGAGCTTGAAGTTAGCAGCTTTGACCAGGCTAGTCTTAGATGTGACGTGTCTCTTTCAGAGAAGCCACGTGTACGTATGCATCCAGCTTCAGGGCTCTGTGAGCAGCGGAGACTCGAGGGGCCGGAGGTGTGCCACTGCTTCTGACGTGTGTTCTTTAGTCCCTTACGGACTTCCGACGGACTCTACCAAACCTGTGCCAGAAAGACTAAAAAAGGACCCGTGTGAGGACTTCACGTGGATGGGGTCTCTTGGCACCATTTTGGAGTTACAGGGATAAGGCTCAATAGGATTTCGGTTTTCACAACTGTCAAACACATCTGTCAAAACAGCCAAATAAAATTATCTTAAATTTATGTTTGTGGGTTATCTTCTACCGTGAGTCAGGATTCTATATCAGGTGTGGGTGTGAAGCAGTGGTGAGAGGAGAAGGCACTGGAAGGTTTTAATACTACAGATGGAGAAAATGACCCCTGAATGCTATGCTTTCCCAAGTCAGTGACTCACGACTGGCTAGGCAGCTGTGGCTCTCAGCTGTTCAGATGATTGTCTTGACTTACTGACCTGGAGTTTGGTAGGGGCAGGATTTTATTCAATACTTCATATTCAGAGATGCTACCAAGTATTATTTCCTAAACGGAAAAAAAAGATGACTTAAAAATTTTTAATAATAAACCATTAGCACTGTGATCCTAGAATGAGGCTTTACATATTTGATAAAAAATGTAATGTTAGAAGGACTATCATAAAAAAAAGAGAGAGAAAGATTGAGAGAGAGAGGTAATAAATGCTGGTGAGGATGTGGAGAAAAGGGAACCCTTGGGCACTACTGGTGGGAGTATAAACTGGTGCAGCTACTGTGGAAAACGGTATAGAAGTTCCTCATGAATTAAAAATAGAACTACCGTGTGATCCAGCAATTCACCTTCTGGGTATTTATCTAAGGGAAACCAAATCACTACCCTGAAGACATATCTCCACCCCATGTTCACTGCAGCGCTGTTCACAATACCCAAGACATGGGAGCAACCCGAGCATGCACTAGGGAGGAATGGACAAAGAAACTGTTAAATACACACAATATATACTATTAGTCGGCCCTTAAGGAAGAAGGAAATCCTGCCACTTGTGAGGACATGGATGGACTTTAAGGACAGTATGCTAAGTAATGACAAATACCATATGATCCCAGTTATATGTGGAATCTACAAAAACTCCTACAGACAGAGGTAAGATCTGTGGTTGCTAGAGGTGGAGTGTGGGGGAATTAGGCCAGGGTGGTTAAAAGATGCACACTTCCAGCTATAAGATAAATTCTGGGAGGTAATGTAGAACATGGCGACTATCATTAACAATACTGTATGTTTGTGTATTTGAAAGTTGTTAAAAGAGTAGATCTTAAAGTTTTTAAAAAGCTTTTATTTATTTATTTGTAAAGAGAGGGGAAGGAAGGCAGAAAAAGAAGGAGAGAAACATAAATATGCGAGAGAAACATCCATTGGTTGCCTCTCACATGCACCCAACTGGGGACCTGGCTCGCAACCCAGGCACGTGCCCTGACTGAGCATCGAACCGGCGACCTTTCAGTTCACAGATGGGCTCTCAGCCCACTGAGCCATACCAGCCAGGGCTTAAAGTTTCATGACTAGGGAAAAAACTATAAGTATTCTGGGAAGAAACATCTAGCATGTGATACATGCCGGGAAGAAAGCAAGCAGCCTCTATCCTGGATTTAAAATGCAACTCCACTCACTGAAGTTCCTCTTGCTGACTCACTCACCAACCAGACTCTTGACCATGTCTGAACCTACAGTACTTATCTGCTTGGATTTTTGTAACACAATTGCTTTTTCTTCCGACTCAGATATTATCCTTAGGCCTGACCCTTTGCCAGGCCAGACCAGCTTCACCTTACCTCTCTGAACTTCTAATGTGCTCATCTCTCAAATTGGGCTGGAAAAATACATGGCAGACAGGTTGTTGAGAATGAGGCTTATGTGTGAAAACATGTAACATTCATTCATTCTCAAATATTTATGGGCCACCTGTGCATAGATACAATGACACATGAGGTACGATCCTGCCCTCTGGGATCTCACCGCTGAGTTGATTAGAGAGAGAAGTCAAAAGGCATTGACCATACAGTGTTAAGGAAGAAGTTACGAGGCACACATGAATTGCCCTGGGACCACACAGAAGAAAAATGTTTAATAAAATATGACCCAATGAAGAGCAAAGTGGGCCAAGAGCAGACTCTGGGTCTGCTGCCCAGTGTGCAGCCGCTGAGCCTCTTTGCCACAGTCCACCATGGGGCCAAGTTCAGGCCACAGGTATATGAAGAAGATGAAGGGAAGAGAGAATGGAGCAATCATAACAATCTAAATTTCATATTAAACACCTAATAGGAAGCACACTTCTTACCTCTCCTCTGCAAATCTGGATGCTTCTTACAATGCGCTCCAAGAGGCCAACCTGCTCCATGAGCCGGAGACTGTTTTCCTGTAATTGCTTATTTTCTTTATCCAGAGAAAGTACTCTAAGAATGGGACAAATCAGAGGAATGATGAAAAAATTCTACATTATTACTAAAAAACTCAAAACTATGTCCCACTTCCCACTAGCTCTGAGCCTTAGCCTCCTGTCCACATTTTAGAACTGACTTTGGCAGACCAGGTAAAAATTAATAAGCTTCTGGCCTGTACGGAGTCATTCAGTACCTCCTGAGAACAGAGACATACTATGCACAAATGGAGGAAGGAATAGTTCTAGACCCTCGAGTCACTTCAGGAAGGGTATGATCCCATTTAGGGGTGGAGCTGGAAAAAGAGACACTGCATCCGTTCAAACGCAGCGGCTACACAGCCTGCGCCAGATTCCGACCTCAGCCGGGCACCCCATACATCAGCAGCGGCAGCAACCACCGGCCGAGCACTTACCGTCTACTTAGATATGTAACCTCGCCACACAGAAAGCACTTCAAACGTTTCATGCAGTGGCTCATTTAATCCTCACAACAGCCCCATAAAACAGATATTGTTATGAAGCCTATTTTACAGGCGAGGAAACTGAAACTTAGAGAGAGGGAAGTAACTTGTGTAAGAAGATCAAACCAGAAAGCTGGGAAGCTAGCACGCCCGCCCGGAAGGTTCCGATTTCTAAACCCCTAGCGCCTGACTGCTACGGCAGCCCACTCTCCAGGGCTACAGTGTATGTGGGACACGTCACAGCACAGTAGTTTCGATCACAAGTTTGTGTTTGACATCTGGTCCTGCCACTAACTAGCTGTGTGACCTTGGCAAATGACTGAGTCTGAGCCTGTTTCCTCATCTGCGAAATGAGGAAACATCCTGTAGAAGAAACTTACTCCAGGGAAAACATAAGTCAAATTCTGGTGGCCAGAGTGTGTCTTTAGGAGGCCAAGGCAGGAACACTATTAATTAAGGCAAGGGTAACCGAGTCAATCATGTTGCAACTACCAGAAGCAGTGACATAGTTTAATAAGGGCAATGAATTATACAGAATATATTAAAGGCGAGATACAGATAATAAAGGACAATCAGAGACCCTCCAGGTCTGCCCAGAGGAGCATGTACCCAAATCAGTAGAAAGGAAAGTTCCAGTCTGCTTGGCAGCTCTCTCCCCAGACTGCAGAGCCATGGGGTCTGGGATAGGGCTGCTGAGACACTCACAGGCTGGGTGAGTTCCCTAAGTGATCTGGACCTCAGCTTCTCACCTGTAAAATAAGGCTGTAATAGTGTCTCCCACCTGGGAGTGGTGTGAAAGTTAAATGAATATACATAGAGAGAACTTAGAACAGTGCCTTGCATATAGTAAGTGCTCAAAAAAGTGTTAATTACTACAGGTACTATCGGTGATACTGTTTGTTAAAATCAACCCATTCTCTTTGCTCTAAGTCTGTGCTCTGAGAAAACTTTTGATTATAATTAAAGTTTTCTATAGGGGAGAGAATGCTTGTTGGGCTGGCTGATGTGTGAATTCTTATCTGCTGGGAATATTTTCCTTACAAATGAATGCATTGGGACCCTGTGGGGTTTGTGAATTTAAGTCCCTAGTACAAACCTGAATCTCTCTTGGTCTACCTTGATTCCATAGGTATAAAATGATAAAAATGAGTGTCCGCATACATAGTGACAGGCCAGAATGAGCCCAGCCCGGTCCTCTAGGAGGCAACGCGCCATCTTCTCCGTGATGTTTTCCTCTCTAACTTCACAACTTCTGCCATTTGTACACACTGCTGAAAACAGTGGGTGGCCGAGCAACAGTTATGAGATAGGCCCCCAGCTCAAAGGACAGTCTCTGGAACCAGCTCTTCGCTGAGGGAGAGACATCTCCTTCGCCATTCACTGGCCACTCTGGCAGGACCTTACCTACCTGTGCTGGACTGAAGAGATCGTGCACTTGTTGTCATGGATCAGTTTTTCCTGCTCCACAAGCTGCTCCAGAAGTTTTCTGTTTTCCAGGAACAGGTTATCGTTTTGGGCAACGATCTGGTCCTGGAATGCCTTCTCCTAGGGATGAAAGCAAAAGCCCCCTAGTTAGCACGGCAGGAGAAATGATCAGTTTAAGAACATCAGCCTGTTTGTAAATCCAATAGCAAATTTCCCTTATTTATTTTTTTCTCCCTGGTCGTCCAGGCTGTTTTCACGTTTGCTGACGTTGTCAGTTAGATTGTTCTTCTCTATATTTTGGTTACTTATGTCATGTGCTTCATTTGGATAATTACTCATTCTTTTGGGTTAACATTTAAAAATATCCGCACACTCAACTTCTAATAAGGTCCCAATGACCTCACCTGTATTCATACTCTGTAAGTATCAAATCACTGACAAATACAACTGAATTCTCTGAAGCTCTACATTGAAAGAAAAATTAAATGCAGTACATTTCCATATGCTTCATAGTTACAGTTCTTTTTAAGGTAGGGAGAGGAGAATGGGAATTCAGCCCCCTGCCTTGGCAGCGGGTGTTGGGATCTCAGTTGCCTTGGCAAGCCAAGCATTTCAGCCGGGCACCAACGGTACAGTATGCTTGCAATGACGACGCTCACACCATTTCCAACTGGACGCCATGTTTCATTTCCTACCAACAGTTTCAGGGGAAACTGAACACAACAGCTAGTAAAGTTAGAGCTAAACTGATAAAGGAGTGTATTTTTTTTGGAAAATAACCCACTGATATTCTTATAGCGAGTCAGTAGATATTAGTAAATATCACTGTTATTGAGTTAGAAGCTCAAAACGGTTGAATGCTCCTCATTTAACCAGTCACTCGTCAACAGCAGCAGGCAGGTACTTCCACCATTTCCTGGGTGCTCCTCACCCGCCAGCGCTGGGAGGGGCAGAAGAATGATCCCTGGCAGAGGGGTGAATCGCAGGGTGAAGGCGGGCAGTTTTCTGTCTCTGAAACAATAGACGGCTATAGAGCATTCAGAAAAGACTGCCCATATATGTGGAATCTCAAACTAAAAAAGAAAAAGACTCAGATACAGAGAACAAACGGTGGTTGCCAGAGATGTCGGATGGAAGGTGGGCAGAATGGGTGCGGGGAGTCAAAAGGTACAAAATTCCAATTACAAAGTAAGTAAGTCATGGAGATGTAATGCACCTATACATAACATAAAGACTGTTAATAGTACTGTATTTTATATTTCAAAGTTGCCAAGAGAGAAAAAATTTTAAAGTTCTTATCACAGGAAAAAACTTACAACAGTGTATGGTGATGGCTGTTAACTGGACTTATTGTGGGGACCATTTTGTAATATATACAAAATAGAGAATCATTATGTTGTACAACGAAAACAAATATAATTTTATATGTCAATTATATCTCAAAAAAAAAAAAAGAAAAGAAGAAAGAGGAAGGAGATTACATCACGTTCTGAAACAAACCATTCCAGATTTTGAAATCTTTCACCCAGGACCCTTCAATGTCTAACAAGAGTCCCCCCTGGTATTATTCAAATATATTTATGGTCAGCATTGAGAATAGAAGGGGCCACCCCACAAGGAATCCTCTATGCAGTTATAACTGGATTGGAAAGGAAATTGCATGGGCAGGCTACTGACACCTTGGCCTTTGGAAATACCGTATTTCTTTGAACCCCAAAATAAGGACACCTGCTCTATTAAGGACAAAATATTTAAGGAAATCTGGTTTGGATGGTCACAACGGTCAGAGAACTCAACTGGCTCACTGTATGTAGAGAAAGCTGAAGAATGAAGCTCCCCCCAAACCTCCAAAACCTGGCATTATCTTCTGGAGACATGGTGCTTAGTGAGCCCAGCTTTTCCAGGCTCAGGACTCTGGTCCATGGGCTCCAAAATAAGTAAGGTCTGAACCACTGGGTTTGCACCACTGTGGGTCTTCTCGAAGCTGTTTCCAACTCCAGTAGCAATTTCTCTTGTGAACTATGCATCCACTGATTCACATGCTTCTGAGATTTTATTCCAAGAAGAAGGCTACAAGAAGTGGATGTGCCAGGAACCACTTTAGGCATTTCATATTTTAATCTTCACAAAAGCATGGTGAAGTAGGGATTTATTTCCCTTATTTCACGGGTGAGGAAAATGATACACAGGTACTATTAGGAGGATTAAAACAACAGTAATTTGCCCTGGCTGGTGTGGGTCAGTGGACTGAGCGCCAGCCTGAGAATCAAAGGGTCTCCAGTGCAATTCCCAGTCAGGGCGCATGCCTGGGTTGCAGGCCAGGTCCCCAGTGGGAGGCGCTTGAGGGGCAACCATACATTGGTGTTTCCCTGTTTTTCTCCCTCCCTTCCCCTCTGTCTAAAAATAAATACAATATTAAAAAAACCCAAAACAAAAAAAACCAAAATTAATTTCTTTTTCTCACAGTCTGGAGACTAGAAATCTAAAATAAAAATGCTGGGCCTTGGCTGGGTAGCTCAGTTGGTTGGAGAGTTGCCACAATACACCAAGGTTATGGTTCAATCCTCAGACAGGGCACATACAGGCATGGGCCAATGTATGCATAAATAAGCATTACAACAAATCAGTGTTTCTCCATTAATCTAAAAGATCAATAAATAAAAATTTAAAATAATTGTTGGCAGAATTAGTTTCTTCCGGGGCTTCTGAGGGAGGGTTTTTTTCTATGCCCCCTTTCTAGCTGGTGCTTGTTGGCAATCCTTGGGGTCCCTTGGCTTGTAGCTTCAGCGCTCCAATCTCCGCCCCACTGTCACGTGGCCTTCCTCCCCTGTGCATGTCTGTGTCTTGTCTTATAAGGACGGTAGTCATGCTGGATTTAGCTAGAGTTCACTAAATTGTGTGTAATGGAGGGATTCTTAACCCGGAGTCCATAGCCCATGCAACAAGTGGAATGGCACGAATTACTTCGGTATCCTTGGCATGGAGAGGTGGTAGTGTAAAAATGTGCTGGGGATACAAAAGAGTACTTTAGGAATGAGGACAGAGTTTTCAAAATTCTGAGATTGGCTAGGGATTTCAAGAGGGAAACACATCACTGGCTGAGTCTGTTGCTCTCCATTTTGAATTTGTGTTTAATAATCTCAACACCATTCGGCATTGTATTCTGCCCATGTGTAGACACATACCAGTAAGTCACAATGGCATAAGGCAAACAGAAAGAAATGATAGATATTTAGCAATAAGCCTGAAGGCACTAGTTAAGAATTGATAATGGAATAGGGATCACCTACCTTCGTTGCCATTTAAAACCGACAGATGTGCCCTGGCTGGTGTAGCTCAGTGGATTGAGCTCGGGCCTGTGAACCACACAATCGCGGTTTGATTCCCGGTCAGGGCACGTGCCTGGGTTGCAGGCCAGTTCCCAGCGGGCCAGTTCCCAGCAGGGGATGCGCAAAGGGCAACCGTACATTGATGTTTCTCTCCCTTTCTCCTTCCCTTCCCCTCTAAAGATAAATTAAAAAAACAAAAAAAAAACCCGATAGACGTTTGAGGCAAAATGAGGGCTTATAAAAAGTAGGAATAAGTTACTGACGGTGTTGTGGAAGTCTTTACTGAAGGGTGTTTAAGAAAAGACATTTTTTCCCACGAAGGCAAGACACTAATTATAAGCTGGCAGTGCAGAGTATAATCAGAGTCCAGTTTGGTTTAGCATCATTGTGAGTCTTAAATCCTTTCTGGCGGGGCTTAAGCAATTATGCACATTGAAAAAAGGTGCAAAGAAAAGACGTGAACAATGAAGAGACCACAAATAAATTTTAAAAATGAGTGGGCTTTCTCTAAACGACTGACCATCAGCATCATCAGTGAGCTTTCCCCTTTTTTGTTTCTCACCTTTTCTAACTTTTGCCGCAGTATTCCAATTTCATTTTCAAGTAGGTTAATTCTCTTATCGCGTAGCTCTACTTCATTCATGAAATGACTCTTGACTCTGTGAAGCTTGGTTTCACGATGATGACATTTTTTATTATAGATTCTGCAAAGATAAATTTAAATTACAGGCACACTCGGACAGTGGAAATTTATTTTGCTTCCTCCACATACACCTTCCTCAGTGTCCTCTTCTTGCTGCGTCAGGGCCTGGCACCAGACGGGGATAACCTCCTACAGAACACCGGCTTTTAGTCATGGCCGTGGACTCGAGTCTCTGGCTTCTCTTGGTTTTGAGCTGCTGAGTGTAGCATAGCTTTAGCAACCAAGTTTAATTTGGGAAACTCCTTGATTTCTGATCCTTGATCCGCTGATTCAGTCATTAATTTTAAGTTTTCTGTTTCTTGGCTACACCCTTGTATACTAATATAACCCACTTCAGTCTTGTCTATTTCCCAGATAACTGGGTCTGTTCTCAGTCCGTGCCTTGGGGCTAGACTTATAAATGTCAGTTCTACATAGGTCTCTACTCTGATTCTGACGTAAACTGACTTACTGCCAATAAGCACATGAAAAGATGTTCAACTTTATGAGCTAGTAACAAAATGCAAATGGAAACTATAAATGAGATATAACTTCACACCCACTAGGATGGCTAAAATAAAAAGAAAGAGAATAAGGAGTGCTGACAAGGATGTGGTGAGACTGGAACTCTCATACACTACTGGTAGGAAGGTCAAGTGGTTCAGCGTCTTTGGAAAAAGCCTGGCAGCTCCTCAAATGGTTAAACACAGAGTCATATGACCCAGCAATCCACTCCTAGAGGAATTCCAAGAGAAATGAAAACACATATCCACACAAAAACCTGTATACGAATGTTCATAGCAACACTATTCAGAATAGCCAAAAGGTGGAAACAACCCACATTTCCATCCACTAATGAATAAATAAACAACATGCAGTGTATACATACAATGGAACATTACTTAGTCTTAAAAGACATACAATGGAACATTACTTAGTCTTAAAAGGAGATTTTGAAGAAGATGGCAGCTAAGTAGGCAGAAGCTGAGTCCATTTGCTCTTGCCCCCAACTCAGATACTTGGCTAATCTTCAAAAAATAAGTCGAACATTCAACAGAATCTTAGCTGAAAGGAAGTTTGGAGGCCAAGGAGTATAGAAGACACTTCCCAAAAGGCGGTAAGGAGATTTTATAGGTGGAAGGGGAAATACCTGGTGTGTGGCACCTCAGCCATGGAGAGCCTGGTGAGAGACCGCAGCTTTGTGGCTCCCTCCCCTCTCAGGGCAGGGAACCCCCAGGCCCAGGCTGCGAGTGACTTGGATACACAAAATCAAGGAGATCCAGGCTACACAGACACACACTCATAGTGAGCAGCACGCCCATAGCTGCAGCAGCAAACGCCACCTGGGAGAACGCCAGAGAGAGAGAGGGAGAGGGATTCTGTCTGCACTTGGGTTGGGTAGTGGAGGCAGGCTGCAGCCAGCCACGGCTGGAAGAGACTTTTGGCTTTTCTGGAGTAGTGTGTACGTATAGAAAGCTGGAAAGTGACTTGGTGCTGCAGTGGGAGTGCCCAGAGAGACTTTCTAAAAGGGGAGCTAAGGCGTGCTGGACAGGGACCCTGTGCGCAGCTGCCCTGCCAACAAGGGGAAAGGACTGAGAGTGCAGTTTGTTCCCACTGAATCTGGGCAGAGAAATCAGAAAGGTGCACAGCAAGGGGATTTCTCAGCCCCAGCCCCAAACAGCTGGCAGGGTGGACCCTGCTCAGAAGCTGCACAGAGTGGAGAGTTCAGGACTCTGTCTGCTGCAAGGGCAGTGGGCTGGGAGCTGGATGGGCAGGGGTTGAGCACCTGAGATTAGTTACAGCTGGACAGATCCCCCTTCCCTGGTGGAGATCCAGCCTCCATCTTCATAGGATGAAAGCACCACCAACAGGGAAGCTCTGAAAAACAGGCTGGACAGGCTTAACAACCCCCTGCAGGGTGCATATCTGCAAGAGAAAGACAGAAAGAGAAATACCTAAAGGATCCATTTTGAACTTCTCTCAGGGAGACAAATACACTGGTTCCTAGGGCCCTATTTTACTGGGGTCAGCAAAGCTGGGAGATTAGAAATCAGTGCAGCTAGGGGGAATCAGGGTCCCGCCCAACCTTGGCTCACACACAGAGCTGCCATCAGCACCAAGCAGGAAAGAGCTAACTCTCTTATGCAAATTGGCCCCTCCCTTGAAACAGCTAGTTCACCAGAAACTACACATTACTGGAAATAAGCTGGGACAGACCAAGATGGGCGGTGCAGGGGCAAAGAGAACACACCCACTGTTCAGTCTTCTTTTCCCAGGAAGTCAGTACTGAACGGTGTCTCTCCCTGGAGAGACCCAGGGGTCCCACCCTCCCAATTGCAACAGAAGCCCCCCCTAGAGGCAAGTGAAGATGAGACAGGCGGTGTTGCCAGAAGTTGGATGACCCACCAGGGACCTTGAGCTGATAAAAATCCAGAGGTGAACCCAGAAAGAGAAGACAGAAGGCAAACCCCAAACTGCTGAGATGAATTCTACCTTGTTGTTCTTTAGAATTTGTGGTTTTTTTCTTCCTTTTGTGTAGCTTCTTAATATCTCCTCTCTTGCTTCCATTATATTCCAACTAATTCACTATTGCTCTTTACTTTTTATTTTTTAACTGAGATTTTATATTAGTTTTTATTTTACTGGTATTTGAAATCTCATATTGTATCCTTCCCTTGTCTCACCCCATTTTGCCTTTTCTACCTTCTCTTTCTTGTTTTTGTTGTGAATTTTATTCCTCCCCACGCTATGCCTTGTTCCTATTTCCTACTCTTATCATTGCTCCTCCCTCTATCCTCTCAAAAGCAGTCTTCCTTGTTCAGTCAGCTCACATTCTTTTCCCCCTCCTTATAATATTCTCATTTTCTTTCCAGATTGTGCCACCTTTATAAATTGTGTCTTGCTTGGCATGGATATTATGGTTATTTCTCTTCTTCTTCAACTGTATTCCTATTTACTCACTATTTAAAAAATTTTTAAATCTCATAGGTTATTCTCCCCCTGTCTTACTCCATTTTGCCTTCCTCCTGCCTTTGCCGATTTGAGTTTGGAATTTTATTTTCTTCCCTTTCTTAGCCTGGATTCTACTCCTTACTTTTATTATTTCTCCTTGCCTATCCTCTCAAAATCATTTTCCTTTGCTGTAGACATCTCATAGTCTCTTTTCTCTTTTGTATAACATTCTTATTCTCTTCAACCTTTATCAATCTTTTCTCAGCTGTCATTGTTACTGACACTGTTGTGTTTTTTTCTGCAATTTTGTTTCCTCTGGTTCACTAGCTTTTAAATTTTATTTCAAACCTCATATTATACTTTTCCTTTTTCTTATTCCATTTTTCCATTGCCTTTCCTGTTTTACTTACGTTTTAAATTTTATTTTCTTTGCCTTGTTTCTATTCCTTACTCTTATTATTTCTCCTCCCTCTTCCCACTGAAAATCATTTCCCTCTCCTTTAGTCAGCTCATATTCCCTGTTCCCTACCTTACAATATTCTTAGTCTCTTTCGACCTTTATTAATCTTTGCTCATTTGCCATCAATATTGCTGACGTGGCAGGGGAGTATTCTTGCTGCCGTGGGTTTGGTTTTCTGGGCAGTACCGCTTTGTTAACCATCACCTGTACAGCAGTGCACAAGATGTGGCAGGAGTGTGACTCCCAGTCAGCCGCTGGAGGGAAGAACCCACCAACAAATGAGCCATCAGTAATGTAACCCCAAGTATAACACGAAAGTTTGCATAAACAGAATAAAGGGAAACCCTAGAGCAACCAGATCAGGAGGAACACAGGTACAGAAAAAATGTCCGTGAATAAGTACCTATCAACGTAAATGGATTAAATGCCCCAACAGAAAGACATAGGTTAGCAGAATTGATTTAAAAAAACCAAAAAAACACTACCCACATTTATGCTGTCTACAAAAGACCCACCTCAGAACAAAAAGGTTGAAAGGGAAAGGATGGAAAAAATATTCCAAGGAAACACACAAAAAGAAAGTTGGGGTAGCAATGCTTATATCAGACAAAATAGATATCAAAACAAAAGCCATAAAAAAGGGCAAAGAAAATCACTACATAATACTCAAGGGAAAGTGCAACAGGAGGATATAACCCTTGTAAACACATATGCAACCAATATAGGAGCACCTAAGTATATAAAGAAAATCTTGGAGGACTTCAAGAAAGATAGGCAGGAACACACAATATTTGAAAATTTCAGATATCCCATGTAGTAATATTTTTGCCAACATATCTTCTAGCGCAAGGGAACCAAAGGAAAATTAAATAAATAGGACTTCATCAAATTAAAAATCTTCTACACAAAGAAACTGTCATCAAAACGAAAAGGGAACTGACTGTATGGGAGAACATATTTGTCAACGATACATTGGACAAGTGTTTGATCACCAAAATATAAAGAACTCATATGACTCAACACGAGAAAGACAAAAAATCCAATTTAAAAAATGGGCAAAAGATCTGAATAGACACTTCTCCAAGGAGGACATACACATGGCTCATAGATATATGAAAAGATGCTCAACATCATCAGCCACCAGAGAGATGCAAATTAAAACCACAATGAGATAGTACCTCACATCGGTCAGAATGGCCATCATTACAATAAACCCTTACTCATGGATACAATTTTCCCAGCACATGCCTTGACAAGACCTAAGATTTCTCCCCTCTCTCCTTCCCTTCTCCTCTAAAGATAAATAAATAAAATCTTAAAAAAAAAACAACAACAAATTAACAAACAAGTGCTGGCAAGGATGTGGAGAAAAGGGAACCCTAGTGCACTGTTGGTGGGAATGCAGACTAATGCAGCCACTGTGGAAAACAGTATGGAATTTCCTTAGAAAACTAAAAATGGAACTGCCTTTTGATCCAGCGATTCTGCTGCCGAGAATATACCCTAAGAATACTGAATCACCAAATCAAAAGAACTTATGCACTCCTATGTTCATAGCAGGGCTATTTATAATGGGCAAGTGCTGGAAACAATTTTAAGTGCCCATCAGTAAATGGGTGTAACAAAAAACTGTGGTACATTTACACGATGGAATACTATGCAGCAGAAAGAAGGAGCTCCTACCATTTGTGACAGCATGGTTGTAGGAGAGACAGAAACCAGAAGAGTGAAACAGCCTGGGAGGAGGCTGGGGAGCAGGAGATATAGATCGCTGCAGGTAGGAGAGAACCTGAAGGGATGATGGAAATGTTCTGTATCGTGACCGAAGTTGTGGTTATGTCGGTGTACACTTTTGCCAAAACTCATCAGACTGTACATTTAAAATCTGTGCATTTATTATAAGTAAGTTATACCTCCATGAAAACAAAGGCTACTGGGAAAATTCCATCAATAGCGGCACCCAGTACTAATGAGGATGTGGTGAAATGCCTACTCTTAACATAACGATGGCAGCCAGCTTTTTGACCACTAATTCAACTCCTGGGAATGTACTCTATAAAAATTTAGAGTACATTCTAAAATGAAAATTTTTTTAGAAGAAATTTTAAATGAAATCTCATATTTTAAAATGAAAAATATATGTACCAAAATGTTTTTCTGTGTTATTTTTGAATAAAAATATCGATCATAGAACAGTAAGTAATTTTAAACTAAATGAGGACTGTGTTGTGAGGCTTGACTCCAGCAGGTCTAGAATTGCCCTGAGCAGTTTTGCTGAAGTTCTTGCTTGGCACTGACCACTGGTCAAGGAACAAAAATACTGATTATAGAATTGCTTTGTAACACAAGTCCAAGTTGTTTCATGACAGTTTGCACCAGCTGGATAGCACTGTTCATTGATAACAATGAGACTGATGATTTGCAACCGGCCTCAGTGAGACCCCAGGAAGGCCCTGCTCTTGTGGCTGGTTACCTAGCAGAGATATACTTACATGGCCAGCAGAATATTTTTAAAATCTCAGTTGAGATCCCATTTTGAGACCGCTGGCTGTGAGGCGTTTAGTGTGTCTGTGGTCTTGGCGCAAGAGAGGAGGTGTGTCCAGGCATGGCCTGTCTGTAGGGCGGGCCTCGGGGCTCCTGTCTAACTGCTCTGATCACCTGCTGAGAGACAGTCATGGGCTGCGAAGCGTGTCCTGACTCTGATTCCGCTGCCACGCTGTGTCCTTGTCCTGCAATGAGCTGCACGCCCGTGAACGTGGTCACTGGGGTTCTGCTAGTCTTTGGCAGCTATCCAGCCCAGTTTCACTGGCGGGCGCTGTTCGTGTAAGGGCGTATCAACTTTATGACATGTTGTATTTTATAAAAATAAGCAAATTTAAAGACCGTAGCAACAAGGCACAATGCTTATGACATGATATTAAAAGAAAGAATATAAAATTATATCTAAGCTATGATAGTAAAATTATAAAACTAGGAAACTATGTTCATTGACAGAGAACAAGGAGTGAACATGGGATGGATTCTGGCTAATTTTTTTTGTATTCAAAAATTTGCATTGCTGTTTTATTATCTGTGAAATGAGTAAGAAAATGTAACTCCCTAAAAACCAAGTGTATTTTACCTTTGGAGACTGATACTGACCTAACATATATCAGTATTATGTATTATATATATTACATATCAGATTCAGTACCAGTTCATTTGGTGGGCATTGTGGCATTTCACATACTCCAGACGTAGCATTTCATTCTCTTGCCTCCCTCTGATGTACAAAGAGCACTGCATGGGTTATTAGAGGACTGAGTTCCAGTCTGAGATTTGTCAGCAGTGCGAACTGAAGCACAGACACTCCCTTGACCATGACTTTCATATTTCTCAGTGATAGGATGATCAGAGCAACATAATGAATACTAATGACTCTGAAAATACTCTCTGCTAGACAGCAATAAACGATGGCTTTTAAGTCATAATCATTAATATCATCAACATAGTAGGTAAGAATAAAAAAGAATAAGAAACCTCAGTCTATAAAGGAATAAAATAGAAGGTTACAGAGCTGGGAGCAGAGAGGTTGGTCATGGAGAAAAAAATGAAAAATGAATGGGTATAGTAAAAGCTGTGTACTAGACACTTTAAAACATACATTTATTCATTTAATTCTCACAACTTTATAAGTACTGTTATTTTGCTCACTTTAAAGATGAGGGACCTGAGACACAGAGTTTATATAACTCACCCAAGGTCACACAGTTTTTAGTTTCTAATAGAACCAAGATTTGTCTCCAGGCAGTATGGCCCCATAATCCATAGCTGAACCACTGTGCTACGTTCCAGAGAGGACAGTGGGAGGAATGTGGTGGGATAATGACCAGGAAACGAAATGAAAGAGCAGGAAGTTCAGGAAGACACATTTTTACTGTGCACTTACTATATACCAGGAACTACGGATAAAAAGATGAGCGAGATGGTGGCCCATACCCCTTAAAAGCCTACAGTATGGTGAGGGAGACAGGTAGTAAATCACATTATTTCAAAACAACATGGCAAGTTTTTAAATGAGTACAGAGAGGCATGTACAAAGGGACATAGGGACACAAAGAATGAACACTTCTCCCAGCCCGGGCAGGTGGGGTCAAGAAAGAGACAGGCGACTACTAGTCTAAGAAGTACGAGTTGAAATGAAGAGTTGAAATGAGGGGAGGGTGGTCCAGGCCGGAGAAAACAGTGCGGGTAGGGGGAAGTCTGAAGGCAAGTGAGAAGGGTGTACTTGGGGAAAAGCAAAAATTTCCCTTCCAAAGAGAACTTGCTTTTGTTTACCTCATGTAGGCATCAAACTGCTTCAAAACTTCCCCGTATTCTTTACATAGAGCTTCATTCTCCTGCTGCAACCCAGAAACCTTCTCTGACAGTTCCTGGTTGCTCTTGAGATTCTGAAAAACATTTTTTTAAATGAGAATATTGTGTGCTGAATAAAGGCACGATGTTGATGGAATGCAAACTGACAAACCCTTTCTGCTGAAAAGGCTTATAGTGGCTCCAGTTCTGGCACCAGTGAAAAGATAAAAAAATCTATGATTTTTGCTCCTCCAGATTTCCTGAAAGCTTGCAGCTCTTTTCCTTAACTTTCGCTTCACCAGAATTTCAAGTAGTTTTGCAAGCATCTAATTCCCTACATAAAAAGTATTCCTGCTTGAAGTACATAAAGAGAAAGCTGTTTTTCTGACCTAACCCTGACTAATTAAGTATCTGATTCTAGAAATGGCTCCAGCGAACAGATTCTCAAAGATGGGAAGCTCAAGATTGGTTATCTGCCCTGGCTGGTGTGGCTCACTGGATTGCTGGTGGAAAAGGACACTATAGGGAGTCTTTGACAAGCTTTAGTGCGATAGTTCCACCTTAGGATTTGGGAGTGAAGCCCATAATAGCTCTTCACTTTTTAAGGAAGGTTCTTGCTTGTGACTTGGCTCTGGTGCAGACTGAATGCTTAGCCATGAGAAATCAAGTGATCAAGTAACCTGAGCTGAAACTAGGCATTGTGTTATTCACCAAGCCATGAAGCTGGGCATGTGCAGCAGCATTCGATCTTCAAGCGGAAGTGCTATGTAAGACACAGAACCTGAGCAGGTCCTAGAGGTACAAAGTTGTGTGAGCAAGTGGTACTAACTTTGACTACATTATCACTTCTCTCAACCCATCGTTTGGCCTCGTGGGGAGTTCCCTATGACCAGTGCATTGAGGGAGTATATTCAGGCCTGATTTACATACGGTTCTGTACAATATGCTGCAACCACTTGAAATAGGACTGATGCAGCATTATAACCCTATTGAGGGGTGGCCCTTATAAGAACAGTGGGAAGGGAAATCTCAATTGTCTAATCCACTGAGCCTGTGTTCACTTTGCCTGGAAAGAGAGATGGCCAGAGGCATGGGCCTGTATTAATTCACAGAAAGTTTTTAATAATTTGGCTGGATGATCTGGAATTTGGAAAGAATAATGTTGGAGGGCTGGGGAAAAAGAGGTGTAGGAAAGGGGCCTAGAACTGCAAATGCTGCCCAACAGAATTTTTTTGCAGTGATGGAAATGTTCTATATCTGGACTCCGCAATATGGTATGGAAGTCACTAGCCACACATGCATGGCTACTGAGTACCTGAAATGTGGCTAGTATGTCTCAGGAACTGAATTTTTAATTTTACTGAACTCTAATTAATTTAAATTTAAATAGCCATGTGTGGTTATATAGTTGACACAATACTGGACGGTAGAAGCCTTGACTGTGCAAACACATTTTATGTGTTTTTGCTTCCCAGAGGGCGTCCACAGGAGAGGAGGCTCTCGAACACTCTCCAGGTGTCAGCCTCTCTTACCAGCGCCTGTATGCTTGCTCAGTGGGCTCATGTACAAAGTACAAATATATTTTACAAGGGGTCGCCAGTGCTAATCCATTCAAGCTTGCAAAAAGCAATGATCCATGTTGACCAACTGTTATGAAGCCATTGGCTAAGAGTTTCTTACAGGCAGACTTATTACCCGAACCCCTTCCATCACGGAAAGGACAACACTTTGTCCTCAGTGGAGTAGATGCTCCTTTTAGTTATGGATTTACTTTCGCTGTCCATAATGCTTTTACCAGAACCATTATCTGTGGTCTTACCACTCAACATTGCTTCTGACGAGAGTATCATTTTAAAGTAAGATTAAGTAAAACAAAAGCTCATATATATATATATATATATATATATATATATATATATATGTCATTGGTCTTACCATATATCTTCTGGGGTTAGATGATTCCTATCACATGATGTATAAGCTACTTTCTTAAAATATTTTATTTATTTTTAGAGAGAGGGGAAGTGAGGGAGAAAAAGAGGGAGAGAAACATTGGTGTGAGAGATGTTGATCGGTTGCCTCTTGTGCGCCCCCAACTGGGGACCTGGCCTGCAACCCAGGCATGTGCCCTGACAGGGAATCTCACCAGTGACTTTTTAGTTTGCAGGCTGGTGCTTAATCCACTGAGCCACACCAGCCAGGCAACTTTTTTTTTAATTCTCACCCAAGTATATGTTTTTTTTTTTTAACAAAATTGATTTATTTTTAGGGAGGGGAGAAAAATAGAGGGAGAGAAACTTTGACATGAGAAACATCAATTGCCTCCCATATGTCCCCCCACCGGGGATGGAACCTGCAACCTAGGTATGTGCTCTCACCTGGAATCAAACCTGCAGCTTTTTGGTGCATGGGACAACGATCCAACCAACTGAGCCACCTGGCCAGTGCACATGATGTACAAACTTTTAACCAGTTCTTAATAGTATATTATGCCATTTCTCTCATTGCCAAAATACATGGAAGAAACCAAGAGATGGAAGTGGGAATGGCTTCTCACACATTTGGGAATGGCAAAGTGTGTATTATTGTATTCTTGGTAGTTAACTTTATAATTAAGTTGTAAAGTTACAGAGTGTCCATGTGGATGGAGACTGAAAAAACAGCAGTTAACATTGTCCCCCAGCCCTGGCCGATTTGGCTCAGTTGGTTGGAGCATCGGCCCATAACCAGAAGGTTGTGGGTTTAATGCCTGGTCAGGGTGCATACCTAGGTTTTGGGTTCGATCCCTGGTCCTAGTGTGTGCGATCTCTGGTCCAGGCACCTATGAGAGGTGACCAATCAATGTTTCTCTCCCCTATCGATGTTTTTCTCTTTCCTTTCCTCTCTCTCTAAAAAGCAATGAAGAAATATCCTCATGTGAGGATTTAAAAAAACAAAAAACATTATCGCCAAATGATCACCCATACTGATGAAACTTTGAGAGGTTACGTGTGTCTTCATTTACATGAGTGACAGTGTATCATATAGGTGGAAGCATAATATGCCTTTCGTTGTTTATTATTTTATTTAAGTATGGGTTGAGGATGTTAACTTTGTACAAAGTGGATCGTGCTGTTGCTCGATAGGACCGTACTGGTTAAGCTCTCCTCTGTGCTGCAAAGTTGGCGGTCTGAGAACTGTATTTCCCAGAATCCCCTGACAGCAGAGCTCCAGGTTAACTTCTGCAAATCAGAGGCACTTGCACCTGGTTTGGAAAGCACGGTGGGAGGACAAGGTACCGCTCTCCTCTCACACTGGCAGGTAGATAAATGCACGGTCAGCAGAGGAGACCTTCGCAGGGGCTTATGAAGAGTTCCTGTAGATCCCCACCCCTTCCCCTGGTGCTGCAGGAGTTGGCTCCAGGGGTTCCTGAACTCTGCATTTATTGAAAGCAGCAGCAGTTTGTTCTGACCTTCTACTTGCCCTTAACCCTCCCTTCCAACAGTGTGATAAGCATGTTATTCCTGTATTAAATCCCTTCTTGCTTGAAACACCTAGAGTAAATTCTACTTTCCTGACTAAACCCTGGCTGAACTAATTGGTAAAGTGGGAGGCATCAATAATTGTTAGCTATTTCTAATTGTTTCCTATGGGAACTGGAGAGCTGAGAAGCATGTCCATTTACTTTCTTACCTCCTCAGATTTTATTTTTTCATTTTCCAGTTGTTTAAGTTGGGCCTCTAGTTGCTGAATTCTGTATTGTTGCTGAGAATTGGCTGTTTCCAGTATATTCTCTTCATCCTGCAAGATCTTCACTTTCTTTTGTAGCTCATTTATATCCTGATCTAGGAGGTTCCTGAGGGAAATTAATGTACATTAAATCAAACTGTGAATTGCAAAGCCTTGCAAATAAAACTCTTTGAGATAAAATTATTATATCCTCACAGAGGAATTTTTTGTTGGTTCAGTGAGGTGGGTTATATGTCCATAAGACAAAGGGGCCAACACAGGGAACATCCTCCATGATAGAAACTTTGCTTCTTTTCCCCCTCCCCTCCTCTCTCTCTCTCAAAACAACCCTATGAAGAAGAAATAACTTATCTTATGTCTCAGGGGAAGCTGTTGCAGAGAGTTTTAATTAACCTGCTCAAGGTTACACAGCTAGAATGAGATGGAGATAAGGCTCTAATTCTGAACTGAGCATTCCTTGTACTCTTCCTCATTGCTTTACGAGTTCAGTCCCTTGATCTTCTTAGTTCATTGGGGGGTTGTTAGTTATGAACACCATTAATACTAATACACACATGTTAACACTGCTGTAGCTGAATCGTGAATGAGCCTGTTTGATTAATGTTAAAAAAGAAATAACAGGTCCAAAATGGAGTCACTGGTGCTAAGCCCCAGGTCAGCAAATGAAGACCTCAGTGGTTTTAGCCTGTCCCAGGAATGTGACCTTTAATCAGTCAACCTGGAACTACCTTGTCAACACTAGTGATGTGATCTGCTCGATAGACCCCCTACATGTACCCAAAGGGTGGTGACTCTGCTTAAAACACTCCACTCTTTGCTAGAAACTTCCTTTCTTCCCAAACCCCTTCTGCCTATAAAAGCCCTCCATTTCGTACAGCTCCTTGGAGCTGCCTTCTCTTCACTAGATGGGATGGTCCCCAACTCATGAATAGTTGAATAAAGCCAATTAGGTCCTCCAGTTTACTCACTTGACTTTTGTTTTTTAACATGAGGGTCACCCTCTTCTGAAAGGGCCATAAATCCATAACTCCTTCAGAGGGAGTCTTGTCAAAAGACAGTTTGTAGAAAGAGGTTCTGAGAAAATCAGACAAGGATCTTTGAAATTAGAAGACTTATATAGACAAATGATGATGATGATAATGTTAAAATAGCACTGGTGGCAAAAATGCTCACCTGCAGGCTAGGTCACTAAAACGCTGAATTGGACAAATAAGTGTGCTCCCTCTAACTTAATTTTTTTCAGAAACCAATGGGTTCTTGGGAAAGATTTATATTTGAAACATAGGGCCCAGGTCTCTTGACGGCTAGTTCTTCTCATGTTTATGGCTGTGAGCTGCAGGCTTTCCGAGGACTGTGTGGCTGACCTTCTCCAACTCACATCCATCACTGCACCAGCACCTCCCCTTTCAACTCTTATTTCATTTCATTCATTATGTACACGAGCAATTTCTTGCTCTCACTATTTCTTCTTTTTTGATATCAGTCTGAATTTCTGATCGAAAGACCAGACTAAGAGACAAGTCTTGTAGCCTAAAGGGAAGTTTTAATCTGCTAAAACTAAAAAAACCTTGAGGGATCTGCAGCAAAGTTTAGGAGTTAGAAACTAACGTTGAAAAGTGGGAAGGCAAAATTTAAAAAGCAACCCATAAATATATTAAAAATTAAGTTCTACATTATGTGTAGAGCTTGAACAATGAAAGATTAACATACCAGTTTCTGCCGGTGAATAAAATTAGAAATTTAGTAGATTGATGAGACCACCTATCTCTCTAACAGCCTTGACCTCCCTTTCAATCCATCCTATACACAGCAAATAGTGTTCTCTCCAAATCACAACCTAATCATATCATTCTCTTTGCTTAAAATCCTCAGTGATTCCCCATTACTTTCAAGATCAAGTTCAAACTCTTAAATATGGCCTGTTACCCACTAGCCTCATCTTGGCTTCCCTTCCTTGCCTCATTTTCTTGCCACCCCTATACCCACACACATTTTATTCCAGGCAAAAAGAACTTATTTTTACGTCTTGAAACAAGTCTCTTCCATAGTTATTCCTCCTCTGCAACTCCATTTTTTACCCTGTCTTCTTCTCCCGGGCCCTCCTTTGCCTGATCTTCTCTACTTAGCTTTCCCATCCCAACTGCTTCACTCTCAGCTTAAATAGTTGTCTTTGAGGAAGACTTTCTTGAGCTCTACAGGCCAGATTAGACATCCTTACTGTGTACTATCACGGCATCCTAAACTTCCGTTAGTATAACACATATTTCATTGTAGTTGCAAAGTCTTATATAGAAGAATATTTTTTAGAGTGAAACCGAGGGTCCTGATTTACTGTATGATTGCTATTTAATATGTAGTTCAAGCACTCCATTCAGCTTCTTCACAGCTTGCTGTAAACCTTAGCCCTTCCCCTTACTCGTCATTAGTCCCCTCAGGCAGCCAGGAACAATGGCCAAGCCCTCACTAAGGATCACAAGTTATGGGTTTCTGTTAAGTTAAAGATACCGTCTTGACCTAAATGATGTTTCAGCTCCTTGGCTCTAAGGTAGAACAACCTCCTGGCTACTTTTCCAGACAAAGGGACGCCAGAGCAGTCCTGAAGAAATGATTTATTACCCACACTTCACCCCCTACCAATGAGCTCCCAACAGGACCCTGAATCCCAAATCCATGGTGTCTTGTAATTTGGCCCTATATAATCTATAACCTACATGCCATTGGGGAGTCACGCTTTTGAGCATTAGCTTCCCATTCTCTGGGGTGGTGCCACTTATAATAATAAAATAGCCAATATCTCTTCTACCAGAATTCTCTGTGTTTAGTGTTTGGCTCTGCTAGCGCCGGGTGGATGAACTCTTTCTATTTGATAACAATAGCATTATTTATAAAGCAAAAATGTCTTAAAAACATTTTCATAAACAATGATAGATCTATGTAACAGGATGCTATACAACTGCTTAAAAGGATACTATGCAATTAAAAATTCATAACAGGAAGATAGCTGGAAAATCCCAAAATATTTAGAGATTAAACACAGTTCTAAAAAATTTATCTGTCAAAAAAGAAGTCTCAAGAAATTAAAAAATATTTGGAACTAAGGAAAATGAAAATACAACTTATACAATTTGTGAGATGCAGTAAAAACAGTGCTTAGGGGTAAATTTATAGCCTTAAATGCAAATATTATAAAAGAAGAAGGATAGGAAATCAATATTCTAAGCTTCTACCTTAGGGAAACTAGGGAACTAAATAAAGCAGAACAAAAGAAATAATAATAATTAGGGCAGAAATCCATGAAATTACAAAACAGGAAAACAATAGAGAAACCATGAAACTAAAGCTGATTCTTTGAAAAGATCAATAAAATGAACAAACCTCTCTCTAACCAGGCTAACCAAGAAACAGAAGACATGAGTTACTAATATCAAAATGAAAGAGGGATCATCACTACCATCAGGGAAGAAAAAATTTTCTTTACCCTTCTAGGTTCTTCTGGCAGGCCTAATAATCAAACTGAGATGAAACAGATTAGCAGGGGGAAAGCAAATTGAAGTTTAACAACACATACACTTCCTGCATACATGGGAGGGATGCTGAAACACTGAGTGACTCACCAGTACGACAAAAGCCTTCACTTTCACCTTCAGCTAAAGAGAAAACAGGATGATGGGGGCGGGGAGTCAGTTATTGGAGGTTATCTTGGAAAATACAATAAACAGACACATTATCATGCAGATTAAAGTCCACACTTTGTCCATTGATAACAATTTCTAGAGATATTCTCTTCCTGACACAGTGAGAGAACCACCCTTACCAAATGTAAGTGTCCTTTTACAAAGGGTAACTTCTATTTGGTTTTTAGAGGTTCTCCCTTGTCTTTTGTTTCTTAAAATTAATCAGCCTAAATAAAATAACCATTATTCCAAAGGGGCATATTTTGAGGTGTCAAACTCTGCTCCCCCCTACCGATTGTAAGGACATTGAGAACAACAAAGATATATTACTAACAACTCCATGCCCACAAATTTAATAGCTTAGATGAAATGAACCAATTCCTTGAAAGACACAATCTACTGAACTCACACTTACACAAGGAGAAGCAGATCATCTGAATAGGACAATATCTATTAAAGAGATGGAATCAATATTTAATAACCCTCCAAAAATAGAGCACTGGCCCCACATGGTTTCACTGGTGAATTCTACCAAACCTTAAAGGAAGAAGTGATACCAATTACCTACATTCTCTTCCAGAAAAATTGAAGCGGGGACACTTTCTAACTAATTGTAATAAACGGCATTACACTAATACCAAAACCAGATGAGGATATTACAGAAAGGAAAACTACAGACCATTCTCTTCTAGCGACATGTCCAAACTCCTTGATGTGACTAGTTATGAGACAGAGGGATCTGATCAGATCACTGGGGAGAAGTAGGAGGGGCATCAGAGGAATTTGCCCAGGCAACGGTGTGCAGTCCAGGACAGGACTGGCAGAGAAGCCTAATGCCTCCAGAGGGCATGGAAATAAAGAGGGGGCTGGCTCTCGGGCTCAAGGCTCTCTGGCTCCAGGGTGAACTCTCTGGCTCTCGGCCTCTTCCTTCTCCAGGATGGCTGGGTGACCAGGCTACCACAGCCTGTGTTCCCCAACACCCGGTGTTTCAGATGGGAAGGAACTCGGGGCACAGCCTAGGATCGGGCTGGCCTGGCAGAGAGGGCGGCAGGCTAATTCTTTGGGTGTTCGGGAAGGAACGGGCTCTGAGGCAGAAGCCTGCCATTCTTCCAGAATTGTGTAACTTTTGTTTCTTATGTTTAGTTTGTAAACTAACCCTATAGCAATAAGATAACTAAAAACGGGAATTATAGGAGGACCCAGGTGTTAGAATTTAGCCTTAATTGAGAGGCCTAAGTGACTAATCTAATTCTTGCCGACAGCTGTTATTCCAAAATTGTGAAACTTTTGAATAAAGACTCCTTCACTTGCTGTCTGATAAGAGTTAGGCTCATCATGACCAGGCCTAGCTAACCTTTCTAGCTTCTTTTCCTTTCTTTCTTTTTTTTTTTGCCACTCCCCTTATCCCCAAATGTTTAGTTCTAGTCAAAATGACAATTTTTCACTTCACTGAAGATGAGGGGGATGACAATGACAACAATAATGACATCAAATATCATAATAATAACAACAATAACAACATCTTGGCTAGGAACTCTGTCCATGCAGGTTTCTGGTTAGAGTGGGATATAAGAGATACTATCCGTGCAAGTTCTGGAGTGTAGGAATGAAGCATTTTGTTTTTTATTTTTGGGAAGTTGCAATACATGCTTTTGTAGCTCATACACATTGCCACTCATCTGCGACTCATCTGCGGCTCATCATGGAAGGAGGCAATAGCAGGACTCCCCCACCTTCTCCACCTCCAGGGCCAGGTGTCTGTTTAGCTCCTTGCTGAGGGAGACCAGCTACTCCTGCAGGACACCTACTGTAACAAGGTGGGAGGCAGTGAGAACTGACACGGGATCCAGTCCATCCTTTGGTGCTCCCAGATTCCAGCCTGCCACTGCTCTCCCTCACTTTATACGCATCTTCACTTCCTGACAATTTTCCCCGCAAACTTCAAGCCCCAGTGTAAGACGCAAAGATGGCAGCTTCACAGACTTATGTAACCTGTTGCCACAATTGCATAAGATCAAATCCCTGTGATAAATCTCTTATTAAATATATTTTCCTCCTATGGCTCTGAGGCAGGATATAAGGAGCTGGGAAAGTTCCTTGGCGACTGGAATGAGGAAACTGAGATGAAGAGCTGAGTCAAAGTGGCCTTATCATTGGGCACCCTGACTCACCTGCCTTCCCCTTAAGCATTAAGCCCTGTAGACAATGAGATTCTGATCAGCATCTAATAATTTTAGAAACACAGCCTGGGGTCTGTTGACCATAGAGACAGTTTTGGTCAAACTAGAGATAACATCTAGGTCTCAGCTGTGTGTATAAAAAGGGGCCACATACTAAATTTGACCAGCTCAGGGGAGGCCTGTGTGTGACAGCCTTACAAACTCAGAGACCTAAAGTAACCGTATAGGATGGTCTGAAATAAAAACTTTTTTTAAAACTTTTTTATTGATTATGCCATTACATTTGTTCTATTCCCCCCCCTCCATTCCCCTCCACCCTGCATACCCCTCCCCCACCATTTCCCCCTTTAGTTCATGAACACGTGTCTCAAATTCTTTAGATTCTGTATTTCCCCCTACTATTCTTACCTTCCCCCTATCTATTTTCTATCTACTGTCTATGCTACTTATTTTCTGTACCTTCTCCCCCCCTTCTCCTCCTCCCACTCCCCTGTTGCTAACCCTCCATGTGATCTTCATTTCTATGGTTCCACTCCTGATCTAGCTGTCCTCTTAGTTTGCTTTTGTTTTAGGTGTGGTTGTTACTAACTGTGAGTTTGCTGTCCTTTCACTGTTCATCTTTTTTATCTTCTTTTTCTTAGGTAAGTCCCTTTAACATTTCATATAATAAGGGCTTGGTGATGATGAACTCCTTAAATTTGGTCTTATCTGAGAAGCACTTTATCTGTCCTTCCATTCTAAATAAAAACTTTGCTGGGTAGAGCAATCTTGGTTGTAGATCTTTGGTTTTCATGACTTGGAATACCTCTTTCCAGCCCCTTCTTGCCTGTAAGGTCTCTTTTGAGAAATCAGCTGACAGTCTGATGGGAACTCCTTTGTAGGTGACTGTCCCCTTAGCTCTTGCTGCTTCTAGGATTCTCTCCTTCATTTTAATCTTGGCTAACGTAATGATGATGTGTCTTGGTCTGTTCCTTCTTGGGTCCAACTTCTTTGGGACTCTCTGAGCTTCCTGGATTTCCCGGAAGTCTATTTCCTCTGCCAGAATGGGGAAGTTCTCTTTTATTATTTGTTCAAATAAGGTTTCCACTCGTGACTCTTCCCCTTCTGGTACCCCTATAATTCGAATGTTGGAACGTTTAAAGATGTCCTGGAGGTTCCTAAGCTTCTCCTCATTTTTCTGAATTCTTATTTCTTCATTCTTTTCTGTTTGATCATTTTTTTCTTCCTTGTGGTCCACTCCCTTGATTTGAGTCCCAATCTCCTTTCCATTGCTATTGGTTTCCTTTGTATTACCATTCATTTCAATTAGTTTAGCTTCCATATGTTTCTCTAATTTGTGACTAAAATCAACCAGTTCTGTAAGGATCCTGATAACCAGTGTTTTGAACTGTGCATCTGAAAGACTGGCTATTTCTTCATCGCTTAGATCTATCGGTTCTGGGGCTCTGAGTTGTCCTAGAGCCATTTTTGGTCTATTCGTGCCATTAAGTAAGCGGAGCGAAGCCTTAGTTGTTTACCAGGATGGGGCGACCCAGGTCGCTGGTTTGTGACGCTGTGTGTGGGGGCGTGGTCAGAGAGGGAGCAACGGCGGTCCTCTCCACTAGCCCAGTCCATCCAGTCACACCACTCTCCCCGGGCCTGTTTATCCGATCGGAATTGTGCGAGCCTGCTGCCCTGCGCAGGCTCCCCTCCTCACTGGTTTATCCGCACGCAGATGCGCGACCGACCGCAGACAGCCCCCCGCACCTCTTCCCTGCGTTCTCCCGTAGCCAGCCCGTGATCTGTGCCTTCGGCTGCTCACGCGCCGTGCACCACCTGTTCGGGGATTTTTTCTTGCCAACCTACTCCACTGCTGGTTTCGCTCCTCTTACCGGTTTAGCTGAGCATTTCGTTGTCTTCGGACTCCGTATTGTCGATTTTCTGTGTGGCTTGGTTGTGTTTATTGTTGTTAAAAATAGTTGTTCTTAGATTTGGTTGTGCACAGAGGCAAGGTGGTTCCACCTACACCTCCATCTTGGCGGAAGTCCTGAAATAAAAACTTTTAAACTAAACACCGTTTATGGCAGGTAGTCATAAGCTAGAAACTTCCCTGACAAAAGTCAATCTTAACTGAGTCTGTCTATTGTCTTTTTGCATCTATGATAACATACCTTTGGAATGTCAAGGTTAAGGCCCCTTTTCCCTTTTCCAGATCCCTCCATGCACAACCACTTGAGATCAGAGACTACAAATCCCCCATTTTAATTGTGATTGTTGCCATGTTAATTGTTGACCATTAACTATCCCGCACCCACCCGAGTAAAAGAAGCACGTGTCTGTCATTACTTTCTACACAATCTAAGAGGTTTTCACTGCTTTGCTTTCTCCTGTCTCCCTAATCTATCATCAGTGGATTTCATGTAACCCCCTTATGCCTCCTCTTTTGATTGTTATGTGTAAAATAAGGTGCAAAGCTGTCATTTTCTGGAGCATTTTCTCAACTCATTGAGGTTTTCTTCCCAGCAACCATTGTCACTTTGGCTAAAATAAACTCATAAAAATTCTTTATAGGTTTGAACATCTCTTATGTTGACAGCTGTGTTTCGGCTCCAGGCCCAGAAAAGCTGCAAATCCAGATAAGTGACGCCATGGCTGATATCTGGACCAGGTACACTGACTAATGACCACCTACCATAGGGCCGGCCAATCAGTAAAGACCACAATCCTGACCCCATATGCTCATTTTGATGAATCAGCATATTAAAAGGATAGACCTGGAAAGCTGACAAATATTGTATTAGATCCTCCTCTAAGACCTCCCTTAAAACTGCTGCCTTTAGAGAGCAGATAAAATCTCTTAAGGCAAAGGACCCAGTGCTCACTCGCTCTCGCAGGCTCTTGCTCCCTGCCTCTCCTTCTTCTTCCTCTTCTTCTCCCTGGAGCATGCCTGCACATATCTTTGCTTTTCTTTCTCCTAAACTCCAAAGTTCCCAAGAGACTTACAACCAGGGGAGCAGCTCGTCCTGGGCTAACACCCCGAACCTGTCTCCAAAGAAATTACTTTGTCTGTGTAGCTTGTTTCCTGACTCCACGCAGCTCAGCTGGCTCACTTCTGCCGCTGTGACTTTCCTTCCTTTTCCTTTTCCTTTCTTGGGCCACGGCAGCTCCGCCCAGGCTCACTCCTGTTGTTATGATCTTGCCTCTTCTATCTTAAGCCCTTCCTTTGTTTTACTGTCCCCAGCTTTAGTAAGTGTACTCTCAAAATCACCTGGGCTTGTGTTGTAAAATCTTCCCTGCACGAAGTCAAGAACAGAGAGCTGACATCACTGCCAGCAGTCGTATTTCTCCGACTGAACCCTGACTGGTGCACGTGCTCACTATGTGCCAGACACCGACACAAGCGACTGCTTACCATTCATTTAACTGCACAGTGATTCTACGAGGCAGGTATTACCAGGCACTGAGAGGATAAGAAACTTGCCTGAGATTATGCAGCTGCTAAGTGGCTAATAAGATAACCATGTTATATTATTAGGTGGTAATTATTAGGTGCAAATTCCAAAGCAATATATTTAAAGTGATTCAACTTTTGTTAACAGAACAAGAATAAAATGTATATGCATATGTATATGCATAGAAAAATATGTATATGCATAGAAAAAATCTGAGAAATATGTAGTTGAAGGCTAGAATTCTGAAGCACTTAGGCTTTTTGTTTGTTATATTTGAAAATTTAAAATGAGCCCAAACCGTGTGGCTCTGTTGGTTGGCACTGTCCCACAGAGCAAAAAGTCACCAGTTGGATTCCCTGTCAGGGCACATACTTGAGTTGTGGGTTTGCTCCCTGGTCGGGGTGTGGGCGAGAGGGACCAACCTTCATCGGCTGATTGATGTCTCTCACATTGACATTTTTCTCCCTTTCATTCCCCCTCCCTTTCCCTCTCTCTAAAAAAAAATACATAAAATCTTTTAAAAAATAAAATTCATAATGAACAGTTAAAATTACAATTTTATAAGCCAGAATTTCAGGGAAATAATAAAAGATAGGCACAAAAATTAGGCTATGAGGGACTTCCGCCAAGATGGAGGCATAGGTGGATGTGCCGTGCCTTCTCCCACAACCAAGATTAGAGAAAACTAAATATTAGCAACAGAAAACACAGCCAGAACACGGAAAATTGAACTTTTCGGAAGTCCGTTAACAACAAATTCTTCAGCCTGACCAGTAAGGGGAGAAACCAGCGGCTGGCGGAGCAGGGTTGCACAGGAGGACTCGGCCAGACACACTCAGGCCCGCGGAATCCAGGCGCAGGGTCAGACCTAGTGAGCGACCCAGCGAGCAACCAGGCCAGCGACCTCGGGGGAGACAGCCGGGCCCGGGGCTGCGTGTTGACTGAGGTCGCGCATTTGTGCGCGGGTGGACAGGCGAGGGAGTGGGCGGTTGGACCGGGCCGGCAGGTCCCCACGGCAAGCGGCAGTGGAGGGCGCCGCCATTTCCCTGCTCTGACCCCACCTCCACATACAGCGTCATAACCCAGTGACTCTGAGTGGCCCGGCCCAGGTGAACCACCTAAGGCACTGCTCCTCCGCACCCAGCTGTGAGAAGCGGCAGAGGGGGGTCGCCATTTCCCCGCTCTGGCCACGCCCCCACATATAGCGTCACAACCCAGCGACCTGGGAATCCAAGCCGCCGCTTCTCACACTTAAAGGGCCCGAACAGACCAAGAATGGCGCAGGAGGATCTCAGAGCCCCAGAAATAAATCTAAGCGATGAAGAAATAGCAAAACTCACAGACGCACAGTTTAAAAAATTGGTGATCAAGATCCTCACAGAACTGGTTGATTATACGGACAAATTAGACAAATATATGAAGGCGAAACTAATTGAAATGAATGGAATTGCACAGGACACCAATAGCAATGAAAAGGAAACTGGGACTCGAGTCAATGGAGTGGACCAGAAGAAAGCAAATAATGGCCAAACAGAAAAGAGTCAAGAAGCAAGAATTCAAAGAAATGAGGAGAGTCTTAGGAACCTCCAGGACATCTTTAAACGCTCCAACATCCGAATTATAGGGGTACCAGAAGGGGGAAAGGCACAGCCACACGTGGAAAACTTATTTGAACAAATAATAAAGGAGAATTTCCCCAATCTGGCAAAGGAAATAGACTTCCAGGAAATCCAGGAAGCTCAGAGAGTACCAAAGAAGTTGGACCCAAGAAGGAACACACCAAGGCACATCGTAATTACATTAGCCAAAATTAAAATGAAGGAGAGAATCCTAGAAGCAGCAAGAGCTAAGGGGACAGTCACCTACAAAGGAGTCCCCATCAGACTGTCAGCGGATTTCTCAAAAGAGACCTTGCAGGCAAGAAGGGGCTGGAAAGAGGTATTCCAAGTCATGAAATCTAAAGACCTACAACCAAGATTGCTCTATCCAGCAAAGCTTTCATTTAAAATGGAAGGACAGATAAGGTGCTTCTCAGATAAGATCAAATTCAAGGAGTTCATCATCACCAAGCCCTTATTATATGGAACGTTAGGGGGACTTATCTAAGAAAAAGAAGTTAAAGAAACATGAACAGTGAAAGGACAACAAACTCAGTTGTTGACAACCACACCTAAAACGAAAGCAAACTAAAAGGACAGCTGGATCAGGAGTGGAAGCATAGAAATGAAGATCTCAAGGAGGGTTGGCAACAGGGGAGTGGGAGGAGGAGAGGGGGGGAGAAGGTACAGAAAATAGGTAGCATAGACGGTAGATAGAAAATAGATGGGGGGGCGGGAATAGCATGGGAAATGTAGAATCTAAAGGACTTGAGACACATGGTCATGAACTAAAGGGGGGGTGATGGTGGGGATGGGGGGTAGGGTGGAGGGGAATGAAGGGGGAATGGAACAACTGTAACAGCATAATCAATAAAAAAAATTTTAAAAAAAGAAAAAAAATAAAAAAAAATTAGGCTATGAGGATACATATTATGTCATTGTTTGCTATAGCAAGAAGCTGGGAAAAAACTTAAAATATCCAACAACAAAGAACTGATTAAATAAATTATGATATATAATAATATATATTAATATATATAATATAATAATATATCTAAAAAATAAAATGGCAGGTAAATAAATCATAATATTTTAAGTGAAAAATTAGCTTAAATCTAAATATGTAAATTGGGGTTACTTTTGTCTAGGTTACAAAATGATGCATGTACTAATAGTGCCCTTTTTGTGAAAAAGAATTTTCCTACATATTTCAATTTCTTATACTTTGCTTAAATATTACTTCTATGTGTATCTTCTTAGCCAATCTTCACAAAAAATGTATGGAACTGGTATTACTATTCCCACTTCAGAGAGAAGAAACCAAGCTTCAGGAAAGTTAAATATTCCTTTTCCTTGTTCAAGTCTTTGATTACATCTTTAAAAAAAAAAAAATTTCACAGTTTCCTTACAATTGATTCTCCTTAATCCTAATCGCTGAAGTTCTTAGAGGTTATAAATCTGGTGTTCCTTGTTTCTGCTGACTTTTGTTCATGGGAGCCAGTTTCCTTGTGTTATCTGATGCTTTTTGATCATCAGTGTACATAGTGGTACCTCAGTTCCTCGGTACTTGTTAATTCGTTCCCATGAGTGGCAAGCAAGTCACAATTGATGAAGCATTTTCTCTTGCCAGGCATCGTGACTCATACAAGGTCTAGCAAGTGGGACAAGTGGCAAGCATACACGAAGGGCTGAAACATTTTTTATCATTAACATGCGATGAGTACCAGGTTTGGCGAGTTCTGAAGCCGAGGAGTACTGAGGTACCCGTGTTTGATTCAACTTAACATGTGAGAATCCTTAACGTCCAAATTAAGGTTGCTTTCCTCCAGAGATAATTTGGGGACTGCCTGCTGGAAATACTTTAGCTCCTTCAAGATTCCCAGCTAAGTACTGGAGTCTATAGTAGCTCAGCTATCCTACCTTCAGGCCAACTTCCTGAGTTTCTTCTCTGAACACGGGGGTTGATGTCAATGTTATTTGCTCCTTGACTTGACTTAGGAGTTTGTTTACCATTCCTCATTTGGGTTTTACCTCATCGTATGGTTGCCCTTTGGGCTTTCTCTTGCTTTGTGAGCAATGCTTTAAATGGTGTGTTTATTGCAGTTCATTCAGGATCCACTTGTACAGTAACAGGAAGATAGCTTTCCATCCTGCCAGAAGTGACAGTGAGACACCTATTTTCCTGCTACACCTCACTGAGTGAATTCATTATTCATTTGTACATTCACTGACTGACTCACTCAAATATTCTTTCATTCACTGAATATTTCCTGAGTACCTACTGAGTGTCAGGCCCTGGGCCAGAGCTTTTACTGGAGCTGAAAGTAAGTTTCTGAGCTTCATAGTGTATGTGGATATCTGTATATCTTTTCAGTGGCTAAAACCATAGTTTTCTTAAAATGTGTATAAGTCACTCTGAGTGCCATAGAAGTAAGAAGCATCAGTTACTGGAGTTTAGGGCACCCAAGATGCCTATAAGGTAGTTGGGACTTCACTGAAGAAAATCAGCTGATAAATACAAAACACCAACTTCATTCTACTCTGCATTTTGTGCCGATCATGTTAGAGTTAGAAAAGCAAATCCCAGAGTATCCTATTCCCTAAGCAATTCAGTCAAGAAAATCGACTGGGGTACCAAGTGTCTCCCGAAACAACAAGAAATAATCCCTGCCTTATGAATCCCACACTCTAGTGTGAAAGGCAAATAAGAAAATAAATAATTAGCATGTAATGCGATAAGTGAGTATATAGGAAGTGTGTGGTTTACTTTAGTGAGGGCACAGGGGCAAATGCATTGGGGAATTCACGCTGCGGGTAACCTCAGCCAGGGTGAGCCGCGCAGGAAAGCCACATCTTTGCTCCTCTTACCTCTTCTGTTGTTCTTCCTGATATTGTTGCTTTCTTTTAGCTTCATTTTCTATGGCTTCTCTTATCCTTTCCTCTAGTTGCTTCTTTTCCGAACTACAAGCATCTATGCAACAGACTTTCTGAGCATAGTCTAATTTCTGCTGCAGATCCGAAATCTTGAATGAAAAGAGTTTGCAAATAAGACGATAAGAAGAGTATGACCTATTTTTAAAATTATATTTCACTAATCATGCTATTACAGTCATCCCCATTTTTCCCCCTTTGACCTCTTTTTTGCTTAGGGAAATACCACACAAATAGCAAACACAGTATTGCTGCCATACAAATTTGATCTAAAGTAAAGAGTGTGGCTAGATTTATTTTAACTTGAAAAATTAATTATTTAGTTTTTGCAATATGTAATACATTCACACAGCTGTACAGTGAAAACAGAGCTATATAGTGCAAAGTCCCTTTTCCACCCCTGACCTGTCTTCTGCCACCAAAGAGGGGAGCGCTGATATTAGTTTCTTACATACCCTTTCAGAGATTTATTTATGCATACTTAAACAAATGTTATTAAATAGTTCTCCCCCCACAGACACTTTTTACACCAATGATGGCATATTATACTTACATGCCTGGCTTTTTAAAATAAAAATACACTCAGAGAGTTTTCCATATTATAAGTACGCATGCAGCTGTCTTTTCCACAGCTGTATACCATTCCGCTGTAAGAATATACCATAACTTATTTAACTAGCCTCCTACTGAGGGACATTTAGGTAAATTCCAATATCTTGCTGTTATAAACAATGTCTCTGGAACAACTTACAAGGTGTGTGGATTTTCCAGGGCAAAGGTTATTATTTGTTTGATAGATAAGGCCAAAGTGTCTCCATAGTATCAAACCAACTTACACTTCTAACTGCAGTGTGTGAGGAGTCCCTGCTTCCTCCACAGTGTGACTACCTTCATGATTATCTCAAAGTCAAGGTCACCTACAAACTAAGTAGCAATTAGCAGATTGCCTAGAGTAATAGGTCCTTTAATATCCTCGTAACACCAAAAATAAGATCTATGAATTTGAAAGATATGTAACTTTATTCTAGAATTTAAAAAAAATTGCACCAGTCACAAATTTAAATGAAAAGTATCATCAAATTTTTTTGTTAGATGAATATCCTTTAAAACGATTTACTTATTTTTTATAAGCCTTTCTGTCATCTAAATTTGTGACTGGTACATAGTAAATGTTCCATAAATATTTGTTGAATGACTGGATTCCAGCAGAAGAGCTGCTCTCCCTCTATTCCGTTTACTGGCCCCACATTCCCTGCATCCAGTGAATGCCAGCAGGAGAGGTGAAGATGCAAAACGATTCAGGGCAATGGCAGAGGCCAGGTCGAGTTCCTCTGAGTTGCCTCATTTAACTCTGTGCTCAGGGTAAATACTTACTTAAAGACATTCAGTCTTAATTCCCCAGGTGAAAGTATCCCCCATTGGCTTCTCTCTCTCAAGGACATATGTCAAACTTTTGAACCCATCACCCAATTTAAGAAAGAGAACATTTCCAATACTTCTGAAGTTCACTCTGTGACCCTTGTCAATTATACCCCTTCCTGCTCCACCTGAGAAAACTAGTATCTTGAATTGTGTTAATCATTTCTTTGCTTTTTCTTTTAATAATATATATCTCTATAGGACATGGTTTTTATTTGGTACTATTTTGACCTGTATTTTAATCTTTTAAAAAGATTTTATTTATTTATTTCTAGAGAGAGGGGAAGGGAAGGAGAAAGAGAGGGAGAGAAACATCAGTGTGTGGTTGCCTTGGGGGCCACCTACTGGGGACCAGGCTTGCAACCCAGGCATGTGCCCTGACTGGGAATTGAACCTTCAACCCTCTGGTTTGCAGGCCCATGCTCAATCCACTGAGTTACACCAGCCAGGGCCTAGTTCGACCTTTATTTCAATGAAATCATACTGTGTTTTTGGTTACCTGGTTTTTATTCAGTATTATATTGAACTACAACATGTAGCTGTAATTCATTCATTTTCACTGTTGTGTGTATGCTGTTGTGTGAATATGCAATTTATTTATTCAATCTCATGTCAGTGGGTATTTGTTTTCTTTCCAATTTTCTGCTTTTTAAAACAATGTTACGATGAGAATGACTGAATTTTTGCCTCCTGATACTTAGATGCAGTGCAATAGCTTCTCTAGAGTTCATGCCTCGCGGTGGAAGTGTGGGGTTATACAGTATCTTCATCTGTAACTTCCCTAGAAGCGGATGCCTAACTGCTTTCCAAAGTGTTTGTAGGGACTCATTCTTCCAAATGCAGTCAGCATGTTGCATAAAATCCTCACTGATATTTAGTACCGTCTAAATTTAAAAAAATTTACCAATCTTTATCATTACTTTTTTATGGAGTAATAACAGACATGCAGTAAAGTATACACATCTCAAGCATCCTCAGTAAAAGTTTAGTTATATAACTGCCTCCCAGACCCAGATATAGAATACTTCTAGCAACACAAAAGATTCCCTCCTGTCCCTTCTCAGCCCTTCCAGAGACAACCACTATCCACATGTCTGTAAACACCAGAGCTTAGTTTCGTGTACTCTTAAACTTCATACAAATGACATTACGCAGTGATAGAACTCTTAGAACTCTTTTGTGCTGGCTTCCTTACCCCAACATTAGGCATCTGAGTTTAATTCAAATTACTGTCATCTACTTATCGATGTTAGCTGTATGTTTATATAGTTTGTTAAAGTGACTTGTTTGTTGTATAAAATTTGACTCAGACAAACCTGCAGATCAAAACGTGCAACTGCTATGCACTGCTGCCACCTGGTGTCGGACAGCCTGAAAGGCAGGGCAGTATTTCAAAATGGCTCATTTCACAACACAGATCCTTCCGAAAATTACAAAATAAAAATCATGTAAACACCAATCCACAAGAAAGGAGAATAAACCTTTTAAAATTTGAATGTATAAAACAAAAGTCATTTGCTCTCAGTGCTTTAACTTATTGCTTTAATGAAACACCTTTATAAGTTCATGCAATTACACACACACACACACACACACACACACACGATTTACTGGAATTGAAGGAGCAGGTGAAGGAAGTCAGAGGGAGGCAAGCTTGGGAGAGTGAAGAAGAACCCCTAGAAGTCTATCAAGTTTGCACCATACATATTTCTTAAAGTCCTTTGGGATTTCGATAGTGGCATTCAGTGTGTTACTTATTACGGGTGGGGATAATTACCCTTTTCTCTGCCTCAGCAACTTTGGATTTCTCCTGAGCCAGCTTTTCCTGCAGGTTGTTCTGTGATTTAATGCTGTGAGCCTGTGTAAGCACTTCCAGCTCCAGTTCCTTGATTTTCTGCTGACAGTGCTTCCACTCTGCTGGGGGTGAAGAGCACATCCTGGCACCGTCTACTAACTTCTGCTGGGCCTGTTTTAGTTCCATTTTGATCTACAGGTGGGGAATAAATAAGAATGATGGCACTAAGCAGGGAGTGAATGTCAGCATGAGCCAGAACAAGCAGCTTTCAGAGGAATGCCGTCCCCCAAGAGCTTATCACCTCTCTGGAGCTGCCCTGGGTTAGTAAGGTTTGCCAAGGTCTATCTCACCAGATGGCAGCTGGACAAGGCGATATTCCTGAGTTTCAGTACATGTGTGGGCTAAACATTTTCCATCTTTTTTTTCTATCACTTCAAGCTGGCTTTCATTCCCACTACTCCATGAAGGTGCCAGAGCACTGTTGCCAAAGTAACTCCCCTGGACGGTTGCCCTCTGAGGGGCATTCACTCCCTTCCTCTCAGGAAGTTCTCCTCGTGTCTCGGGGTTTGTGATACCACATTCCCCCGATCTTCACTTTCCTCTCTTCTGTTCCTTCTTGGTCTCTTTGGTAGACTGTTCTAATGCTACCCAACTTCTAAATACCACTGGATTAAACTAGGCCTTGAGAGTGGATTATTCTCTCTTGGTTCACGCCCATGATTTAAAACACCACCTCTATGCCCAGTAACCGCCAAAATGAAACTCCTGCCCACATCTCCAAAACTGTTTTTCTCTCAGTCTTCCTGACTGTAGTAAATGATGCCACCACCGACCCTCAGGCCAGTAACCTGAGAGCTGTCCTTGAGTTTTCCTTTCCCACCATGAGCCAGTTCAGCGCAAGCTGTCACTCTGCCTCCAGAGCAGGTCTTGCATCAGTCCATTTGTGCCCTTTGTGTCACTCCCCTCGTCTAGATCATCACCATCTCTAGCCCTGGCCCTGGCAATAGCTTTGACACTGGTCCTGCCATTTCCATTTTCATTCCCTTCTAATCTGTTCTCTGCACAGCAGCCAAGGTGTGCTTTTTAAAACATAAATTGAACTACTTGACACTCCTCCTTAACTCCTTCACTGGCTTCCCATCACTCTGGGAACAAATCCCAGCAGCTTGCCTGGCCTCGTATGATCTGGTCCTTGCCAACCTCTTTAAAACCATCTTGTCTTTCCCCCTCCTTCCACTGATCTCCCGTCATGCGGGCTTCTACTTAGGGTTTCGGACACACCAGACTCCACCCTTCACTCTGCTAGGAATGCTTTCTCTTTTCCCTCCTCATGGTATGGTTGGTTCCTGTCCATTCTTCAGGTCTTAGCTTAAACATCACTCTGTAAAAGAAAACCTTCTTGCTCACTTAATCTGAAGAGGTCTTCTTACTCACTCCTTACTTATTACACCACATTTATTTCCTTCATAGAACTTATCACAATTTAAATTAAACATATACTTACCTACTTGTTTACACCCTTCTTCCCCACTCTAAATACCCAGCAGGGACCATGTATTTTACTCAGTTCTCAGTATCCAAGGCCTGTCAGACTGCCTAAAGCAGATAATTAACCAATATGTACCGAGCAAATAAATGAATGAATGACATTCTAAGGAATATAAGAACCTGGTGAATGGACATACTGGGCAGGGCTCACAGACAAACATGCTCAGACAGAATTTACTTTACCTTAGGCAAAGCAGGATTTCCTGGGCTCAAAGCTTTTCAGCTGAATTAATAGGGATTATAACTATAGTTTCCTCTACCTGTGATTTCCGTGGATCAACCATTCAGGGTTTATCAAGGGAACTTAAAACTTAATAATAACTTTCTTAGTATCAGTTTCTTCATCTGTAATACAGGGACAACTACTTATCTGATAAAAGAGTTGGGAAGCTACATTAAGTAAAGCAATGAAAGTATCAAGAATAGAAACAGCATATAAGTAAATGCCTAATACAAGTTAACTGCTATTCTTCAAGAATCACTTATAGATTATCTACCATATTTGATATCTAGAACTGAGGCAGATACTACTATAACTGTGGTATATTGGTTAGGCTTCCATATCTATGAAGCAGCTGAGACTGGTATTTTCATCTCCCTGTTTTGGAGATGAAAAAGCTGAGTCTCAAATATGGTAGGCAAATAATAGAACATGGTCTGATGCTCTCGCGTCAGAAAGAACAACTTGGCCTTCCTATGAATTATACCTTGCTGCAGACATTGGATTCAACCAATAATAATGGAAACACCAATTAGGGATTAATAAGTCTAGAGATAGAATGAGGGCAGAACAACCAGGGTTTGGGCTCAGGTCACTGAAATTTAAAACGAGCTAAAATTTTAGGTAATAATTAAAAAAAAACTGTATAACTTTAAAACTTTTCATATTTACGGGTTGACAACGTACATGGCCCTTCAGCAGCAGAGAAACCACGGAGCCATGTGCCTGCCTGGCAGGGAGAAGTTAAAGGAGTAAGTTAACCAGGGAGCTCACATCGTCCACCTTCTACGGACACTGTCACGAATCGTGAGGTTGAGAAATTTTGTTTTAATCCTCACCAAGGATATGTTTATTGGTTTGAGAGAGAGAGAGAGAGAGAGACAGAGAGAGAGAGGTGAGACACAAACATCACTCACTTGCCTCCCCTACGTGCCCTAAGCGGGTGATTGAACTTGCAGCCCATGTATGTGCCCTGACTGGGAATCAAATCCACGACCTTTTGGTGTATAGGACAATGCTCCAACCAGCTGAGCCTGCTGGCCAGGGCTAAGGTTGAGAAATTTTGACTCATTTGCCTCAGGGCCAGTGGAGTGAGATTTCTCTATAAAGGATGTTGTCTACCAGACCTACCTTAATGCTTTCATCCTGAAGTAAGCTGTTATGTTGCTTCAAGTCCGAGTTCTTTGCCCGCTCATACCGAAGCTCTTTTTCAGCTGAGTTGCAGAGAGTCTGGAGTCGGTGCAAATTCTGGCGAAGTTGTTGTATTTCCTCTTGTTGCTGGTATTTCAGTTTTTCTCCAGGTGTTAGATTCTAAAACAAACATTTTAAAAGAGAAATGTGCACAGTTTGGGAGAATATTGGTGAGACCTGGGTTCCGGCTGTCAGAACCAGGATTATCAGCATGTGATTATTCAGGTGTTTTTGGAGTTGGCTTATCTACAACAAGTCACTCTTTTATACTTATAGCCAGTTAGTGCATGTTCTTATAATTTAACTCCCATTGCACTAGAGTAAAAAGATAAAAGAAATTATGTAAACAGTGGCAGTTAAATATAGACAATTAACTTTCTTATTTTTCACATCAGTGAAGGGGAACAGAGCATGGAAAATTTTAGGGTAAAAGTCAGGCCTCTTAGTGCAACACAACTACTGTGACCAAAGGAGACGCCACGAGGGTTTTCTCGGAGGGAGGCACGCACAGGCGTGCTGCGTGGATGACAAACCCAACCCCGTCCAGTTCAGCAGATGAGATACACCGTGCATCTCCTCAGGCAAGGGAAACGAAGGAAAAAATAAGCAAACAGGACTACATCAAACTAAAAGGTTTTAGTACAGCAGAGGAAACCATTGACAAAATGAAAAGACAACCTACTAAATAGGAGAACATATTTGTCAATGAAACATCTGATAAGGGGTTAATACCCAAAATTTATAAAGAACTCATACAACTTAACACCAAAAAAAAAAACAAACAAAAACCCACCCAATTAAAAACTGGGTGAAGGACCTGAATAGACTCTTTTCCAAAGAGGACATACAGACATATAAAAAAATGCTCAATTCCACTAATCATTAGAGAAATTCAAATTAAACCACAATCAGATGTCATCTCACATCTCGCAGAATGGCCATCATCAATAAATCAAGGAACAAGTGTGGGTGAAGATGTGGGGAAAAGGGAACTCTCATGCGCTGTTGGTGGGAATGCGGACTGGTGCAGCCGCTCTGGAAAGCAGAATGGAGGCTCCTCAAGTCACCAAAAATGTGACTGCTTACAACCCAGCAATTCCACTTCTGGAATTATATGTATAACCTCTCTAAAGCCTCAGTTCCCTCGACTATAAAGTGGAAACAATAACATTCCTGCCTCATTGTATTCCTTAATATACGAGTCACATACAGGTTATTTAATATAGGGTTTAGAACAAAGTAAATATTCAATGATGTTATTTTTAAAACCATGAAACTAGGTTTTAAACTTATAAAATTAAGACATTCATGGTGGTTCCAACTTCTTTCAAGAATATTGGGAAAGTAATATCTAGAATTCAGCTATCACAGCCTTACCCGGAATGATACTAAACAGCAGAAACTAAGCCCCAGAGGCCATCAGCAGCCACAAATACGTATGGACAACAGAGCTCACATACTCAGAAAAAGAGGCTCTCACAGTTCTTTTTCCATGGATTTTGCGTACATAAGCATTCTTTAAAGTCTGGAATCTGGTCTCAGCCTACAGTTGCTTAAATTTGTCCCCTGTGAGATTAAGAAGACACATCCCACAAGGACGGCATCCAGATACTGGACACCGTAATCTGACAACAGGGATTTGAAACTGGAAAAAGCACGGGAGTTCGGGCTACCTGTCACTAGCAAACCCAATAAGCAATGACAACAATCAAATCTTTATGGGTGCTTTATTCAGATGGCAGGCAGTCTGAGAAGATGGCGGGTTCATCCCCTAACAGACCATCTTCCCCTTTCTTTCCAGGCCAAGGTTTTTATAGCAGGGAATAAACAAGGTGCAGTGAGGGGTTTTGAAATTCAGGGAGGGTCGGGTAGAAGAAACAGCAACATTCCTGTCCAGTTAGCTGTTCATTCCTGGCAGTTAGCTGTTCACAGGGGCAGGTGGTCATTTGCCCCTCCCTGAAACACAATGGCCTGGATGCCTTCGCTTGTCCCCAGGAGGTCATCTTTAGCAGTGCCCGAGGAGGCCAGCTGTTTTCCCAGGAGCCAGGACAGGCCTTATCAGTAGTTTCTGAAATAAAAGCTTTAACACATACATTACTTGCAAGGCTTATAACCTTTTACTTTAAACTAAAATTTTCCAACTTTTGAGTTCCCTATCAGTTTTAGACCACAAAACACACACACAAGAACTAAAAAGAACAATCTATAGACGTCAGTAGGTCAAAGAACCCTATAAACAGAACGGGGTTCTGAAATGATCACTGTACAGCTCACTGCCAAAAAAAAATCTGTCTAAAATGTATTTTCTTCCTTGACTGTTTAAAGATATAACCGAAACAGTGTGCATGACCCTGCTTCGGAAATGCAAAGTTCAAGATACAAACATGTCATTTCTTTTCCACGAGGCCCACTCCCATCTTGTTTACTGCCGCGTGCGCCTTAACACAGGCCAGCACAGCACAGAAACCCAGTTAAAAGTTGAATCAGTAAGAGCAACAACCCCGAGACATTATTATGGAAGGTAATCACTGAAATGCGCAAGAATTCAGGGTGACCTTAAGAGGCCATGTGGTAGATAGGACTGTTTCCCCTTTCACAGAGTGGCTATTTTCCAATATTTCTCACAGAATTTTTATATATATAATAGTTTGTCCCCTCCTTCCTGGGTATTGAAATAATTCTTCAAACAATGGAAAAGGGAACATTAAAGAAAATTGATAAATTAACCAGGGTGCTACTTCTCATACTCTATACCCCATTATTCTAAATGAATGTTGGTCCTTTTGAGCTCACAAGCAAAGATTTTATAATCTTTGTGACCACAGTGTTCGTCCTCGGCCCAAGCTTCCTACACCGGTCCCTCACCCAATACAGGGCCTGTCTGGGAGATGTACAATTAACCCCTTTTTGAATATTTGACGTCATGCTTCCTTTTGGTCTTCTGAACAAATCCAGTAACGACCTCCTCTTTCTAATACATGTGAGTCTCCTTTCAGGTATATACAGGGGTGGGCAAAAGTAGGTTTACAACTGTGCGTATATGAGACACAAAAGCTAATAAAGCTATTGTAATCGGCATAGCCTGCATGACTTTGGAATCAAACAACTGTAAACCTCCTTTTGCCCACCCCTGTGTTTTCCTTGTTTACTGTGATCTGCCGAGTTTTGAAACTCAATGTCTGAATTTCTTTTCAATTAAATATTGACTTCCTTTATTGCTACTTTTTAAAAAAAATATTTATTTAGTTTTTGAGAGAGGGGAAGGGAACGAGAAAGAGTGGGAGAGAAATATCAATGTATGGTTGCCTCTCATGCGTCCCCTGCTGGGAACTGGCCTGCAACCCAGGCATGTGCCCTGACTGGGAATCGAACCGCAATACTCTGGTTCACAGGCCCGTGCTCAATCCACTGAGCTACATCAGCTAGGGCTTATTGCTACTTTTTTTTCTAAATGTATGTGTGAATCCCTTTTCAAATATGTATTATCAGTCTTTTGAATTTGGTTTACTTTATTTATGAGTACAAAGGCCTCTTTTTGTCGATCTCAAAATAGTCACTAGAAAGGCACGGGTAGAGAAATCTTACTTTGTGCAAGAAGGATCCTGTAACATTGGGGTATAAAAGCTGAAGTGTAGCTCATAGTCACTCCCTTCATTTTTCCTGGAGGCAGTAAATAGCAAAATCTCTGGTAAATAGCAAAAGCCACATTTAAAACAATTCCCTGTCTGTGGTCTCTTCTCTCCAAAGCAAAGTATTTTGTATACCTAAGCTAGTCACCAGAAGTAGAAAATGTGGCACAAATCCTCCCATTCCCTATCCTATCTGCCAAGGCCTACGGCAACAATTAATCAGCATTTTCTTCCCAAGCAACCTCAATATAGCCTAAGAACCCTTCATAATAAAATGCATCAGCTGATGGATGCAGCAGTTCAGATTTTGGTTGCTATTTTATACCATTCAGTCTGTGGTTATGATATTGTTCAACAAATAGATGTTTAATGTTGATATAAAATTATGTTTCTACCCACAGCTGATGAGAGGAAACGGCCTGGGCAGAGCGTGTGTTTGCAGCACCTACCTCAGTGCTCCCAGAGCTCTGAGACTGCAGGAGGTTCTGATTTACATGGCTCAGTTCTCTGCTAAGCCTCACAACTTTCTTAGGCTCCAAGGTCAATTGCTGTTCTTCACTTTTCATATCCTGGTTCTGTTGCAAGTCTTCCTCTTTCTGCCTCTCTCTTGGAAAAGTGCCTTCCTCTCCTGTCTCCTCTGGAATTTCCTCCTGCTTATTCTCTTCTAGTTCAGGACTTGATGAAAATATAACAGGGAAAAACTATCAAAATGCTCATTCTACTAACAGAATCTGGAGAGGAAAAATAATCTACTGGTCAAGAAAATACTGCAAGCAAGATTTTCAGCTCTAATTCTATGGCACATCAATTATCTTATTCTTTTAATTTAACCTTAAAAACAAATAAGTGAAGGGATTAAGCAAAAAACAAAAACAAAAAACTCACAGACGTAGACAAGAGTGTGGTGATTACCAGAGGCAAAGTGGGGGGGGGGAGGTAGAAGAGGGTAAAGGGGGGATAATGGTGATGGAAGGAGACTTGACTTGGGGTGGTGAACACACACTACAATATACAGATGATGTATTACAGAACTGTACGTCTGAAACTTATATAATTTTATTAACCAATGTCACCTCAATAAATTCAATAAAAAAAAATGAGTCAACCCAGAATCCTACACCCAGTCAGGCATATCCTTCAAGAATAAAGCAGGAATCAAGACATTATCACATGAATGTAAACCAAGAGAATTAATTTGTCACCAGCAGACCTACTGTGAAAGAATGGGGAAAAGAAATTCTCTGTACGCAAAGGAAATAGTAAAAAGAGGAGTCATGGCTCATCAGGAAGTAAGAAAGTACCAAAAGAGTAAAAATGTGGATATATACAATACACTGCCTTTTTCATTTAAGATTTCTCAATTCTATATGATGGTTGAAGCAAAACTTATAACAATGTCTCATGTGGTTCTAATGTATGTAGAGAAAAATTTTAAGACAATTGTATTATAAATGGGGGAGAAAAAGGGATAGAAAGGGAGGTAAGGTTTCTACATTTCACTCAAACTGGTAAAATAATGTTGTGTGTGTTTATTAATACCTTGATAAATCACTGATAAATCTATATAAAGACATACACTCAAAAACACAATAGATACTTAATATGGAATTCTAAAAAATGTTCAAGTAACCCCAGAAAGGTATAAAATAGAGAACAGATTCAAACAGCAGAGAAAACAAATAGAAAAGCAAAAAAGAAAGAATGGCAGAACTAACCCTAACATATTAATAATTATATTATGTGTAAATGTTCTAAATATACTAATTAAAAGACAGATTAGCAGAGTGGACTAAAAAGTTTCTCAAAACAATGATCAGATACAATGTTAAGTAAAACAGCAAAAAAAAACAAACCTCCCTGCAGATTATAGTCTTAATTATGTAAAAAAAATACATATATATTTATGTGTATGGGACAAAAAGACAAAGAAAATTTAGGATATTAATATCTCTCTATGGTGGGACTTATGCATTATTATAATCTCCTTATACTATTTCATGCTTTACAAATTTTTCATAAAAAGCATATATTTATTTTTAAAAGCAGGAAAAAGTTTTAAACTGTGACACTGTATCAGAAGGCAAACTCTTTGCATAATGCTTGCTTGTAGCTACTAATAAGTTTTCCACTCATATCATTTGGAATTGAATGTGAAATTATTGCAGGGGGTGGGGGAGGGGAGAGGTGGGTGAAGTTGGAAATGGATATAAGGGAGGTAAATGGTAATAAAAAAATAAAATAAATTATAGTGATCAAGCCAAATAACATATACCCCCCCCAAATAATTAACGTGATAGGGGATTTTTGCAGTTTACCAGAGTTCCTCTCTCTCTTCCTTTGGGCTTTGAGTGTCTACTTCTGAAACTGGTACTTTAGACATGAGATCTTTACAGGTATTTTCTTTTGTAATTAAATTAGCAGCTGCAGTATGTGTCCCTAAAGTAAAATCATTTAATTGTTCAAATTCTTGTGCAAGCTTCAAGACCTGTGAAGTTAAGTGAAAAGACAGATATTCTATTTTGCATATATTTATGTATAATTGTGAGAAAATATATTGGTTCCATTAAATGATTAAATAGTTAATGCCTGAAGCAATAAATTGACATCCTACTTGCAGTTGTTATACAGTCTAATCCCTTACCACAGGCATAAGGGTGATAAATCCATGGTTTTTAAAACAAAACATTATTTTTGGTCTGGGATTGGCTTCTCAGGATTTTGTTTCATCTTTTAGGAAGAAAAATAAAATGTGTTCTACAGAGTGTCACGCTATTATTATCCATTTTTGTTCTCAAGTTTTGAATGTACTTCATTGATTCATAAATAATATATTGCTACATAAGCATTAGAAAGAATATTGTATGTACATTACAGGTACAAATTTCTTCCAGTCTGATCCTGTTCATTTGAAAACATTTGAATGTGTAAAGGCTTCTAGACTATGGTAGTGGTTCTCAAACTCTAGCAAATAACAGCATCGATCCTCTGAGTCATTTAAACATGTCGTCGCTCGATGCTGCTCCCCCCTGGATTCAGAATCAGTGGTCTGGGCTGGAAGATGGGGGTTTGCACTGGTCTCCCAGGTAATTCTGCTGCAGGTGGATGCTCTGGGAGCCACTGGTCTCTTGTGTAATTTGGCAAAACATTTGTTTAGGATTTCTTTTGTCGTTGTTCCTTTTTTTTTTATTTTTCAGAAAAACATATTCCTGTCCTCAAAGGTTGCTCTTTATAAAATAACAACAGTTCCAGAAGGCAGAAGAGTGGGTGAGGTATAGTTCTCAGAGTGGAAGACGGATGGATCCTCATTGAAGGGTTGCACTAAAATAGACAACCACCCGAGACTCCCATTCTGAGCCCGTCTGAAAATGCGAGGTTTCTGCAGTGGCTGTGATTGACTGTAAGGACACAATGAATGTAATTCTAAAGACTAATTTAAGCTACGTTAGGAGATTCCTTTGTTTCATTTCCTAGGCCTTTTTACTTCTCTGAAGAGAAACTACAGTGTGTGACACAGACCATCATCTCATAAATCCACACAATCTCACGCAAACTATACCCTCGCCAGGGGACAGTGCCACTCTGGAGCTGGGCCTCAGGGGATGGGAAGATATGGATAGGGAAGAGGCTGTAACACATTTCAAGCATTTGAAGCATGCGCAGTATGGTCAAAGGCACTGGTGTGGAATTGAAAACAGGGTATTTGGGCAGGAGTAAGGAGAACGGCCTTACTGGAGTAGGGGCTACAAAATGAGGAGATGAGGAAATACAGTGAGACTGAGGGGAGGAGCCACTTCTGAAGGGACTCGAAAGAGAAGACTTCCCATTAGGCTTGCTTTACTTTTGTAAGCAGGGAAAGAAGAGATTTCAAAATACTACTTAATAACTGTGTATGGCCAGTGTAAAAATGTAAACATTACAGATAATACCTTTGAGTCTCTTAAGAAGAAAGCCGAAAGGAATTTAAATTTGACATTATAGCAACCTGAGAACTGATGAAGGTTTCTGAAGAGGATGGTGACACACTAAAACTGAGTCTTCCCTAGGTATTCTGGATTTGCACGTGATGGTGAACATCTTAGGCAGGTAGATGCTTTGCTCTTTACCATGAAGAAAATTCTATCCGCAGGAGCTCCCATGGTGCAGATGATGCAGAGCAGGGCCAGCTTGGCCACATCTGCACCACAGGGAAATGAAGATATTTGGTCCACAGGCTCCGCCCTACCAACGTTTTGTCTTAGTAGCACAGCTCAGTCTGGTACTCAGCCGGACTTTAAGTGCCATGAAGTATTAAATTGATCGTTCCACTTTATGCACGAGGCCCCAGGGCAGGGAGGACAGAGCTTAGGCTAGAATCGCCAGGCAACTTGCCAGCTGTTTTCATGTCTGTGAGCCCGGTGTTCTTATATGTAAAACTGAGGGTGCTGGCCTTCATGACCATGTCCCATCTGGCTCGAAAATTCTGTGCCTATGAGTCTAGGTATTGTGACTCAAACTAAATGACATAAAAGCTTATAAAACAGGAGCTTTAGTAAATACATAAAATACAACTTTTTTAGCTACTCTCAGCAAGACGACCTTTAAGTCTACAGCATTCTATGTTCTGAAAGTCAACTGGAATATAACAAAAGAATTAGATTCTAAGCAGAAACTTTTAATGAGTAAAAGTTTGGTGGGAAACAATACATCCAGCCTCAAATTATCTCCTCACAAGATATTTATTAAATGCAAAGGGAACAACAATAACTTTACAGGGGAGAAATCTGGCAGATACTGTCTTAACCAACCAAATGATCGAGTTCACATTACTAGTAATGGAACAAAAGGTACCATGTGTCTCTGGATATAAGGCATCAAGGACACAGTATCGCTGCTGCAGTATTCCTGCCAAAAATACCTCAGTTTTATTGTAAGGAAACATCAGACAAACCCAAACTGAGGACATTCTTTAAAATAAATTATCTGTACTCTTAAAACATATCAAAATCATGAACAACAAAGAAAAACTGAAGAACCGTTGCAGATGTAAAGGAAGCACAGAGCGATGTAATATATGCTCCTGGATTGGATCCTGGACAAGAAAAAAATTGTTCTTTTGCCATAGAGTAGAACGATGATAAAATCTGAATATGAGCTGGAGATTAGGTAATAGTACTAAATCAATATTAATTTCTTGATTTTGAGACTTGTACTGTGATAAAGAGATGTCACTGTTTTTAGCAAACATACAAGGAAATATTATATGTAGTGGTAAAGGAGGACTATGTCTGCAAGTTACTCTTGAAGGGTTCAGAAAATAAAGCATGTGTATGTGTGTGTACAGAGGGAGAATGATAAAGCAAACATGGTGCCGTGTTGATACTTGGAGGAGTACAAGCATATGGGAACTCTTTGTACTATCTCTGCAACTTTTTTATAAGCCTGCAATTATTTGAAAACAAGATGGGATTTTTTTGTTTTTGTGTGTTTGTTTTTATGGGAGAGAAAGAGCAAGAGAAAGCCAGATGACCAGCATAGTGATCTGGATCTCTCGTTTTCCTATTACACTCTTCTCACCTCAGTTCATCCTCTGTGAATTTTTTTATTTTGAAAGACAAGATCCTTTAGCAGCTGTGCAGTGTGATGATAAACCACCTTGCTGACAATGTCCCGCAGACAGAGCTTCTATGTAGGCCATGTTCTACGTGTCTCCCCTCCCCTCCCAGGCAACAGACCCTGGGTTCTGGACTTTTCCCTCCCTAGATCACATACTATACAATCTACATCCCGATCCTTCAGCAATGTGCTCCTTTCCTTCAGTTTACCAACTGCATATTGGATACACTAGGCCTTGATTTGACGCTTCACTTTACATGTGGTGTTAAAACAAAACACAATATATTTTAACTGCTGTGCTCTAGCCCTCACTCCTTACCATTTTAATCAAGGTCAACACAGTGATCGATGAAGAAAAATTTCAGCCAGGAGCTGGTGATAACCTGACAGGTGGGCCTCCAGACGTCACACTGCAGGCAACCCCTCCATCTAGCGTCGCACTAACCCTGGTCTGGCCACCACTTTGGTACTTGGCAAACAAACTGGGGCCAGGACATGTAAACGGTTTCCTGATTCTAAATATAAGCCTAATTTCAGTATAACCGAGAAAGATGTTTTGACTGTAAGTTTTAAATTCAAAGACACTTAGGTAACCTTTTATTTGTTCATAATTTTTACAGTGGTCAAATATACCTAACCTAAAATCTGCCATCTTCACCATTTCTAAGTACACAGCTCAGCAGCATCACACATTCACACTGTTGGGCAGCCATCGCCACCATCATCCTGTTATTCTCTGTCTTGTAAAGCAAACTCCACACCTGTTCAACAGTAACACCCCATCCCTCCCTCTCCCTCTCCCTGGTAACCACCATTATACTTTCTGTCTTTATGATTTTGACTGCCTTAAGAATCGTACGTAAGAGACATCACACAGTACTTGTCTTTTTGTGATTGGTCAATTTAACTTCCCACAACGTTCTTAAGGTTCAGCCCTATGACAGCATATTGCAGAATTTCCTCTTTTTAAAGCTGCATAATATTGCACTGCAGGTGTGCGCCACAGTTTGCTTCCCCACGCATCTGCTGGTGGGCACCTGGGTTGTTTCCACATTGTAGACATTGTGATTACGCTGTCGCTATGAACACAGTTGTACAAACATCTCTTTGAGACTCTGCTTGTAATTCTTTTGGGTGTATGTCCAGAGTGGAATTGCTGTATCACAGGATAATTTTATTTTTAAGTAAACCTTTTACTTCATAGTCTTGCGTTCCAAAAATTAAGCCATTAGGAAGCTGATTTAATGTTAAAAATATATTGATCCTAAGAGTGAAGTACTGGCTGAAGTCTGAATATTTATTCTAAAATTCAGCTTGATTTATAACCCATACTATATGGGTAACTTATTTTATAATAATAAAGAAACTCCAATTTCCATGTCATCTCTTACTGAAAATTTATTTCCTTCTATCTTATTTTCATCAGTGATATGTCATATATCAAACATTTAAATACTTAATGACTCAGTCTCACCTTTGTTTCTAATTCAGAATTCTCTCTTTGTAGCAGGTTATAAGCTACTAAAAAATGATCTTCTGCTGCCTCTGGAAGACTTTGAATTTCGTTATAAAGGCATGTGAGTTCTGACTTTGATTTTTGTAATTCCTAATGAAGAAATAAAGATATTCAGTAGAATAAAATAAAGCTTTCCCCATAAAAGGTTTAATATATCTAAAAAGGAGTCTTTGAAATGATTCTGATGAATTTATTTTTTTCTTTTTTTCCTCTTTTTTAAAAAATTTAACAGTCCCCACTACCCCAAATTATGCAGTCGAGTTTCCCACATTTGGGGAAATCGCAGGGGTCAGCACAGCTGGGGTGCAATGAATGAGCCTCACCCTGGGAAAACCACCTTTGTGATCATGGTATCTCCCCTGCCAGGTAAGTATATGAATTTCTTATTTTAAATACAGGGGGTGGGCAAAAGTAGGTTTACAGCTATAATCATGTGAAAGGGTTAATAAGACTATTGCAATAACCCTAACCTGCACGTCTTTTTCCTTACAAATGACTGTCAACTTACTTTGCCAAGCCCCGTATTTCAGCCTGTCCTCTGGTGGCAGACTCCTTTCTTAGTGATTAAAATAAGCTCACTTAAATCAGTTAATTAGACTAAACATTCAATTTGTATGGTTCACAGGTTCAAAGCCCAGGTTTTGCAAGCCATTCCTGCTTTATGCAAGGCTTGCATAAAGATAAATTCTTCAGCAACTCTGACATTGGTTATAGTACTTGTTTTTATTTATTTATTTATTTAATTTAAAAAAATTTATCTTTAGAAGGAAAGGGAAGGAGAGAAGGAGAGAAATATCAATGTACGGTTGCTTCTGGTGCATCCCCTGCTGGGAACTGGCCTGCAACCCAGGCATGTGCCCTGATGGGGAATCGTGTTTTTATTTATTTTTAAAGATTTTATTTATTTACTTTTAGAGAGTAGGGAAGGAAGGGAGAAAGAGAAGAAGAGAAACAGAGCAATGTGTGAGAGATACATGGATCGGCTGCCCTTCACACACCCCCAACACGGAACCTGGCCTGCAACCCAGGCACGTGCCCTGACTGGGAATCGAACCAGTGACCTTTCAGTTCACAGGCCAGTGCTCAATCCACCGAGTCACACCAGCCTGGGCTACAGCACTTGTTTTTAAATGCATCCTTTTAAAAAGTTGCCTTTTCTAGAACAATGTGCTACATGGTTTACCTTCAGTCTTGTGACAACAGGTGGTACGGTAGGGTTATTAAAACTGAGGCTCAGAGAATGTGAATGACCTGTTTCAATTCACACAGCCTGGAAGTGTCCTTGACTACAAAGTATGCTACCTTACTTAATGAAGTATATTCAGTGACTTAATAAACTAAGGTTTCCTGTAATCCTGTTTTTTTTTCCCATAAGAGAAAATACTTTATTTAGATGCAGATTTTTAAAATCAAATTTCTACATCGATGACATGAATACGCAGTATTTGACTGGTGGATGACTGGGGCCTGAGAGTCGGTTGTCCTGCTCTATGAAGGGAATAGGTGATACAGAATTTACTTTAGGAGAGGAGCTACCTTTATATTCCCTAAGTCTTGAAATCAGAGGGTGGAGAATGTTGCTGAGGAAGGTACTGAGCAAAAAGGAGAGAAGGTAAGTAGAGGCCACCCAAAACCACAGGGCAGGTGGGATCAATTTCCTACTTCATTTCATGGAAAATTTCCATAGATTAGCAGGATGGGATTTGAGCAAATGCATTGGCTGACACCCCCCCCCCCCAAAAAAAAACTGACAGTCGCTGTCCTCTAAATTGGTGATCAACTTTCACGAACTCACTTCCACATCTCTCTTCCAGAGATAGGCTCGTCATGTCTCCTGATAGACCTTTCCAAGATGGCAGGACAAGTGGTTAAAAGGAGACACAAGTCCCTGACTTGGTGACCATCAGGATAACCACCTGCTTCTTAAAAGATTCTCATTGGCTAGTGCTGGACCTCATCTAAGGGAAATAGTCACCCCATTATTATTAATAGAAACATATATTCTATAGTTATAAGTTATTTTAAAATAAAAATAAAGGATAACATGGAATCCCTAAATCAGAAATGTAAAAACAAGAAAATAGTGTCCTAAGTGGTGAAATACCTCACTTTCAACTTCCAAAGCCTTCTGCACAGTATTAGGATCAGATGTCGATTGCTTTCTCCCTTCTCTCTCTTCTGACAACTCACTCTCAAATATTTCAATTTTTTCTTGGCTCATTTTCAATATCTGCAAAAGGGTTTTTACATAATTAATCCTATATATAATAATGTTTCCTATATATTCTAATAGTATTTTTCTGCCTAACTCAATTATAAAGCCATCTAGGGGAAAGAGAAAGCTGGGAAAACTAGTGCACAGTACCACGGCCAATTAAGATGCATTTTTCTCTCTAAGCCTGTTTTCTCAACAAGAAAATAGAGCTCATGCTTATCCTATGTTCATTATAGTCATCAGAATAAGAGTAAAATGTGCTTTTGAAAGTATTTTGTAAATTTTAAGCACCCACCAAACATAAGGCCTCATTGAAATCTTACCAAATTGATCATAATAATTGTAAAAATGTTATGTTACTATTTAGTGCTTAACATATGTCAGACATTATGGTAAATGCTTTACACACTTTATCTCATTCTGTTTTTTCTGGATTCCTATGAGGTTGGAACTATTAGTATACTCTTTTAGCAAAGAACTTAGGCAAGACTCAGATATATTATGTAATTTGCCCAAGGTCACACAGCAACCACTGGAATTCAAACCAACGCTAACTTATAAGATCTTGTTTTATTTTATTTAATTTTTATTGAGTTGTAATTGACCTATAACATTATATTAGTTTGGGTTTTACAACATAGTTCAATGTTTGTATATGCTGCAAAATGATCACCACAACAGTCTAGTCAGCATCTGTCACCATACACAGTTAAAAACAATTCGTTTCCCTTGCAATAAGAACTTTCCAGATCCACTCTCCTAGCTACTTTCAAATACGCAACACAGGATTGTTAAGTATAGTCTTCGTGATGTGTATTGCATCCCCCCCTGACTTACTCACTTTATAACTGGATATTTGAATCTTTTGACCCCTTCGCCCATTCCCCTCTTGCCAGCCCCCATGTCACCTCAGGCAAACACCAATCTCTTCTCTATATCCATGGCTGAGTGTTTTGTTTGTTTTTTGCTTCCACATACAAGTGAGGTCATCCAGTATCTGACTTATTTCACTTAATGCCTTCAGGATCCATTCATGTTGTAAATGGCAAGATTCCATATTTTTATGGGTGGATAATATTACACTGGAGATACACGCCAAATTTTCTTTATCCATTCATCCATCAACGAACATTTAGGTTGTTTCAATATCTTGGCTATTGTAAATAGTGTGGTGACAAACATATCTTTTCAAATTAGTGTTTTCATTTTCTTTGAATAGACACCCAGAAGTGGAATCATTGCATCATAGGGTAGCTCTATTTTTAACTTATTGAGGAACCTCCACAGAGTTTTCCACAGTGACTGCACTGACTTACATTCCCACCAACACTGCACAAGGGTCCGTCCCCCTTTCTCCACATCCTCACCAACACTTGCTATTTATTCTTTTCTTGATAATAGCCATTATAACAGGTGTGAGGTGATAGCTTATTGTGGTTTCAATGTGCGGGTCCCTGATGATCAGTGATGCTGAGCATCTTTTCATGTACTTGTTGGCCATCTGTCTTCTCTGGAAAAATGTCTATTCAGATGCTCTGTCCATTTTAAAATCAGATCATTTGGGGGTCTTTGGCTATTGAGTTGTATGAGTTCTTTATATATTTTGGATATTTAGCACCTTATTGGATATATGATTTGCATATATTTTCTCATATTTGGTAGGCTGTCTTTTCATTTTGTTGAAGGTTTCTTTTGCTGTGCAGAAGTTTTCTAGTTTGATGTAGTCCCACTTATTTCTCTTGTAGCATCAGATCCAAAAAATTATCACCAAGACCAGTGTCAAGGAGCTTATCATCTATGTTTCCTTTTTGTAGTTTTATCATTTTAGGTTGTAAATTCAAGTCTTTAGTCCATTTTGAGATGTTTGCATATTGCTGTCCAGTTTCCCCAACACAATTATTGAGAAGACTGTCCTTTACCCATTGTATATTCTTTAATAAAAAAATTAATTATTGTTCAAGTACAGTTTTCTGTCTTTTACTCCCATCCCAGCCCCCCGTCATTTTATATTCTTTTAAAAACTATTTTATTGATTATGCTATTACAGTTGTCCCAATTTTTCCCCCTTTGCCCCCCTCCACCCAGCATCCCCCACTCCCTCTGACAATACCCCCAGCCTTTAGTTCATGTCCATGGGTCATGCATATAAGTTCTTCGGTTACTGCATTTCCTATGCTGTTCTTAATATCCCCCTGCCTATTCTGTTTTACCAATTTGTACTTTTTAATCCCTGCATCTTTTCCCTTATTTCCCCCTCCTCCTTCCCAACTGGTAACCATCCAAATAATCTCCATATCTATGATTCTGTTCTCCTTGTTTGCTTAGTTTGTTTTTTAGATTCAATTGTTAATAGTTGTGAGTTTGTTATCATTTTAATGTTCATAGTTTTCATCTTCTTTTTCTTAAATAAGTCCCTTTAATATTTCATATAATAATGACTTAGCGATGATGACTTTTTTAGCTTTACCTTGTCTGGGAAGCACTATATCTGCCCTTCCATTCTAAATGAGAGCTTTGCTGGATAGAATAATCTAGGTTGTAGGTCCTTGCTTTTTATCACTTTGACTACTTCTTGCCAGTCACTTATAGCCTGCAAAGTTTCTTTTGAGAAGTCAGCCACAGTCTTATGGAAACTCCTTTGCAGGTAACTATCTGCTTTCCTCTTGCTGCTTTTAAGATTCTCTCTTAATTTTTAAATTTGGCATTTTAATTATGATGTATCTTGGTGTGGTCCTCTTTAGGCCCATCTTGTTTGGGACTCTGTGCTTCCTGGACTTGTATGTCTATTTCCTTCACAAAATTAGGGAAGTTTTCTTTCATTATTTTTTCAAGTAAGTTTTCAATTTCTTGTTCTCTCTCCCCTCCTTTCAGCATCCCTATGATGTGAATGTTGGTACATATGAAGTTGTCCCAGAGGCTCCTTACCCAATCCTCACTTTTAAAAATTCTTTTTTGTTCTTGCTGTTCTGATTGAATGTGGTTTTCTTCCTTATGTTCCAAAACCATTGATTTGAATCCTGGCTTCATCCACTCCACTGGTAATTCCCTGTAAATGTTTCTTCATTTCAATTCATGTAACCTTAATTTCTGATTGGATTATTTTTGTGCTTTTAAAGTACCACTGAGTTCCTTGAGCATCCTAATAAAAACTGTTTTGAACTCTGCATTTGATAGATTGCTTATCTCCATTTTGTTTAGTTCTTTTTCTGGAGTTTGCTCTGTTCTTTAATTTGGGTCATATTTTTTTTTGTCTCCTCATTTTGGCACCCTTGGTGTGCTTGTTTCTATGTAGTAGGTAGAGCTGCTTTGACTCCCTGTCTTAGTAGTGTGGCCTAATGTAGAAAAGCCACTGTTAACTGCTTGGGTGGGCACATAAGTTGGATGGAGCAGAGCCTTGGATAACTGCCAGGGCAGGGCAACCCATGCGAACCGGGTTGATGGAGTCTTGAATATGGTGCTACCACACTGTGGCTGTGTGTGGCAGAAGGCCCAGAAAAGGAACAGTGGCTGCTGCCTGGCCTCTGGAGTTTTGTCTGGGAGGAAGCTGTCCCCTGGCTCTTGCCTTGATGCCAGACACTTTAGTTTCTTCCTATATGACACTGTGGCCTTCAAGGTGCTGCCCTGGTGCTGGATCCCAGAGAGAGTGAGTCTGCATAAGTTTATTTGGGCCCTTTAAGAGATCCCTGAGAATCCTGCAGTTTCTTCCACTCCTCCAACACCCACTGGTTTTTACAACCAGAAATTGTGGGGATTTGTCTTCTTGGCCCTGGAACCCTGGGCTGGGTGGTCTGGTGTGGGGCGGGGATCCCTTATTCCTAAGGTATCCCTCCCAACTTTTAGCCACCATACTCGGGTGTGGAACTACCCTGTTCTGTGTCATCATGTCTCCATGTCTCCTACCCATCTGAATGAATGTGACTACTTTAATTCCTTGGTTGTCAGACTTACATATGGCTTGATTTTCTGACAGTTCTGAGTAACAGCTTTTTTGTAGTTTAGTTGTAATTTTTGCTGTGGTTGTGTAAGCAGGTGAGCCATGTTTACCTATGCCTCCACCTTGACCAGAAGTTCTCATTGCATATTCTTGACTCCTTTGTTGTATCTTAGTTGACCACATATGCATGGGTTTATTTCTGGACTCTCCATTCTGTCTCACTGATCTATGTGTCTGTTTTTATGCCAATACCATACTTTTTTGATTACTAGAGCTTTGTAATATAGTTTGAAACCAGGAAGCATGATGCTTCCAGCTTTGTTCTTTTTCTCAAGATTGCTTTATTTCCAGGACATTTGTGGTTCCACACAAATTGCACTGTTGGTGGAGATACAGATTGGTGCAGCCACTATGGAAAACAGTATGGAGTTTCCTCAAAAAAGTAAAAATGGAATTGCCTTATGACTCAGAAATTCCACTTCAGGATATATATCTAAAGAAATCTAAGACACTAACTTGAAAGATTATATACACCCGTATGTTCATTGCAGTGTTATTTACAATAGCTACAATATAGAAGCAAACCAAGTGACCATCAATAGAAGAACAGATGAAAAAAGTTATGGTATGGCAACTGGCATGGCTCAGTTGGTTGGAGTATAGTTTCATACACCAAAAGATTGAGTATTCAATTCACAGTAAGGGCACCTACCTAGGTTGTGGGTTAGATCCCCCATTAGGGGACATGTGGGAGGCAACCAACTGATGTTTCTCTTTTTCTGTGTGTGTGTCTCTCTTTCCCCTCTCTAAAATCAATAAACATTTTTATTTTTTAAAATGTTTTAAGTTACAGTACATATATACAGTGGAATATTACTCAGCCATAAAAAATGAAATCTTAATACATGCTGAGTGAACTAAGTCAGTCAGAGAAAGGCAAAGAGCATTTGATTTCACTTATATGGGGAATTCAAACAGCAAAATAAACAAACAAACAAAATAAAAACAGATTCCTAGATACAGAGAACAGATTGACAGTTAACAGACGGGTGAAGGGATTAAGAAGTACACATTGGTAGTTACATGGAGCCATTGTGGAAAGCAGTATGAAATTACCTCAAAAAATTAAAAAAGGAATTGTCTTATGACCCAGTGATTTCAACTACAGGAATATATCCAAAGAAACCCTAAACACTAATTTGGAGGAATATATGCACTCCTATCTTCACTGTAATGTTATTTACAATAGCCAAATTTGGAAGCAACCCATGTGTCCATCAGTAGACGAGTAGATAACAAAGCTGCTGTACATTGACAGAATGGAATACTGTAATAACTTGGTCATAAAAAAGAAGGAAATCTTACCCTTTGCAATAGAATGGATGGACCTGGAGAGCATTATGCTAAGTGAAATAAGCCACTCAGAGAAAAACAAGTACTGTATGATTTCACTCATATGTGGAATCTAATGAACAAAGTAAACTAACAAACAAAATAGAAACAGACTCATTGATAGAGAACAGACTGACAGCTGTCAGAGGGGAGAGAGAATGCAGGGCTGGGTGAAAAAGGTGATGGGATTAAGCAAAAACAAAAAATCTCCCAGTGATTACCACAGGGGAAGGGGGAGGTAGGGGCAGTAGAAGAGGCAATAGGAGGGATTAACAGTGATAGAAGGAGAGTTACTTGGGGAGGGGAATACACAGTACAACATACAGATGGTGTAGTATAGAAGGGTACACCTGAAACCTATATAATTTTATTGACCAATGTCAACCCAATAAACTCAGTTATAATTGGTAGTTATAAATAGTCACAGGTATGTAAAGTACAGCATAGGAAATATAGTCACTAGTATTCTAATAACTATGTATGGGGCCCGGTGCACACTGGAAATATTGGCAGAGTGGGGCACATTTTGTAAAGTATATGATTGTCTAACCACTATGCTTTATACCTGAAACTAATATAAAATAATACTGATGTAACTGGAATTGAAATATAAGATTAAAAAAGAGGAGAGTCCTGTTCTACAACTTACCAACAGTGGGACCTTGAGTCAGTTATATAACTTTCCTTAACCTCAGTTTCCTCATCTGAAAAACAGGGATAACAGTTAGGAATATATGGACACCTTGATTACAGAAAGTATCTGTAAGTGGCAATTTACATTATTGGATTCTTCTGAATTTTCACATTTATTCTTTAAAATATATATATATATATATATTTATTTATTTATAGAGAGAGGGGAAGGGAAGGAGAAAGAGTGGGAGAGAAACATCAATGTGTGGTTGCCTCTCATGTGTCCCCTACTGGGGACCTGGCCTGCAACCCAGGCATGTGCCTTGACTGGGAATGGAACCAGTGACCCTCTGCTTCACAGGCCTGCACTCAATCCACTGAGCTATATCAGCCAGGGCTTGCATTTATTCTTTAGTCAGATGATACCTTTCAATCATCTTTACAATTTCAACAGACTAGTTTATCCTAAAAACATTTTTTTCATGGGCTCCTTCCTGACTTCCTGCTTTTTGTAACCACTGTCATAGGACATAAATTTACCCATTTCTGGGAGTGTATTTTCTCCTTTTGCCTATTTTCAGTAATTTTAAAGCATCCTTATAAAGCCTGCCTCACCTCTATTAGAAAATGTAACTAAAGATAATCTCTTTATTTCTTACCTCGTTCAAATCATATACTTCTCTGTATTTTGACCTTTCATACCGGTCGCCCTATATTATTGATAACTCAGGCTCTAAGATGGAAATCTTTATTCAAATATATTACCAGTTAAAAAACATACATATTTGTGTTCTTTTAAAAAATCTACTGAAAAGATAAGCTGCATTTCCTAAGTGCCTTTCCTGGAGGTTGTATCCCTGAAGCCTCTCCCCACCAACAACTTTCATCTCTTGTCTGGTCTTGGACCTTGGGGAGACTTGCGTGGAGTTGCGTTATTAGGAGCCCTGGCTGCAATCTGGCAACTGGACCAAAGGGAACAAGTGTTAGAAAAATACATCACAGAATCCTGATTGTTAGGAATTAAGCTGATCATTTACCTATGAAAATTTCCAAAAGTAAGTTTTGATTGTTGATTGGTCTAGTGACAAAATTATGTGCAAAAGAGGTTTATAAATATTTAGGTGTAATTTGGAAACAGAAGAAACACCGATATTATTTTTATTTAGAAACAGGTTTCGAAAAATGTCAATTAAGTTTTTAGTTTAATTTAGGGATAAAAATACTCATTGACTTGGGTTGAAGAAAGGAAAATGTTGATTCATACAGTTTTATCTAATTAAACTTTGGGGAAATACTTCTGCAGCTTTGCTTATTGTATTTTTAGATTCATAACTTACTACCAGATATCTATTAAATGGAACCTATAAATTTTTTAAAAAATTAATTCACCAGTTTAAGAAAGTCGATTATCCATAATTTACCTTATGTTTAACATCAATAAAACAGGAATAGCAATCCCAAGCTGATGAGGCGAAGGTGACTCCTCCCCTCATTTCCTTTGTGTTTGCGAGGTATAAGAATGCCATTTATTTTAGCGCTCAAACTTTAAAACATAACTTTTCAAAAGAACAGATTTGAAATTTACCATAATTATGACATACTAAACATAGTTATGTATTTAGGCAACTTATGTACTTTAGGCGACCGTAGTTTAAAACAGGAAAACACAGGAAAGGCACGGCAAGTCATCTGAGATGTGAGCAAGTAGATGCTGAGACCTGTGAGCAGCTGAAGGGAGCCCGCCTCACCTGTCCGTCAGTCCGCAGTAAACAACGCCGGCTGATGGACTCACTAGGGAAAAGCCTCATTGGCACGGGGTAGCTGCCAGCAACTCTGGAGAACGGTGAAACAGTTCAGAATTTCCACTGTCAATGTTCCACTCCCTGAAAGGCAGGGATCATCTAATGCTCTGGTCCAAGCTAAACCTCCCAGGCACAGTAGTACAAGTGTTCCTGCCATCCCCCCACGGGCTTGCATTGTGCTGTACCCTCTCACAGGCACAAATGCGATGGCGAAGGCGGCGCCGCAGAGCAGGGGTCCCCAACCCCTGTACTGGTCCACGGCCTGGCAGGAACCGGCGCGAGGGAAGCTCACGTAAGCTCCGCCTCCAACCCCCCTCGGTCTTCCACAAAACTGGGCCCTTGTGCTGAAAAGGCTGTGGGCCGCTGCTGCAGAGAACGAAATACTGCGCGGTAGTAACCTCCAGGAAGGGATGATATATGTGCTCGGTGCTAGGCATGCCGTGACCCCTACGGGTCATAACAAATCCCGAATATAACTCCTCACAAGGGTTGGTATGTTGCAGTAAATGAGCTGCAGGGCCAGACAAAACAGGATCAGCTCCTGGCTCTCTTACTTTGGTCAAGTTCCTTTAAGTTTTCTCAATATGAAAGACGAATATTCCTACTTCCCATAGAAAGGGCTGTTACAGGAATTACACAAGACTATGTTTACAAAACACCTAGAACAGATCGTGGTGTATGACAGGTGGTCAAAATATTGTGGCTGTAATTCTTGCCAGGTGCCTAACATTTCTTACATTGGAAGTGTCTTCTCTGCAAACAGGCATTCTAGCTGCAATGGGATGGTCTGTTTAATATTAAATCCATCGGCATATAGAAATGGGTAAGTAACACAGTCATATCTTGGGGAGTCCGCTTGGTTTAAGGGAGTGGCTTTCTTACTTAGTTATCCTTTTTAATCCACAGGACTCCCACATCCCATTTGTTTTCAAAAGAACCCCAGTGAGGAAGCTGCCTACAGAGTGCTGGTGAGTGAAGGCTTATGGTTCTCATGCGAGTAGAAGACCCAGAGATTTGCATCTGGGAACAGCAAGGATCCCTGACCTGAAAATCAAACTGGCAAAAACGGGTTTTGTAGTCAGTTTAAATTTGAAATCTCGACTTTCACTCTTACAAATTTGTGATCTTGGTTCTGTCATCTGTAAAGCAGGGTAAACATCTACCTCCCCAAATTGCTATTAATGTTCAATGATTTATGTCAAACCCCTAGCAGAAGGTCATTATGAGATTATAGGTGCTCAAATCTGACTTTCTGTTCTTTTAGTTCCTTTTGGTAGGAAACAGAAAATAAAGTGGTCAGAGATAAGGAATGCCTGCCTGAGGCACTCAAATGTCTTTAAAGCTGAAGATCCGCACCAAGGAAAGCATGGCTCCAGGTCAGGACCTGGAGACCAGTTCATTACCTACTGTTTACAGCACTTAGTGCACTCAGTTCTCTGCTGAGAAGGATGCTTTAGTTAATGCTTATCGCTACCACCATTGCCAGGCCGCTAAACATGACCAAGGAAGCTTAAGGTTTTTTATTCTTGAGAGATCAAGAGAGAACATTGAAGGCAAAAAAAAAATCTATTTAGCTATGTCCTCTTTCCTAGATAACTGACTTTAAAAGGCCATTTAACAATTATTGGTTATTTAACCATTGAGTGCCTTTTCTAGGTTTATAGACTTCTACTTCTAAACACCTTTAAAGAGAAGGAACATTTATTTTCGGTGTTCCTCATTAGCCCATTCCAGCTGGCTCTGTGTGGGATGCAGTAAGGGGAAGGATCACTGGGAGTCAGCATAAAGCCTTATTATGTTAGAAATCCACACGTTGCCTGTTAGGACAATGCGAATCAGGATCACAATGAGATACCACCTCACATTCATTAGGTTGGCTACAATAAAAAACAACAAAAAGTAACAAGCGTTTATGAGGGTGTGGAGAAACTGGAATACTTGTGCACTGCTGGTGGCAATGGAAATGGCGTGGTCACTGTGGGAAATGGTGTGGTGGTTCCTCAAAAAAAATAAACAGAGAATTACCATATGAACTGGCAATTCCACATCTAGGTATATACCCCAAAGAACTGAAAGTAGGGACTTGAACGGATTGTTTGTAGACTCACGCTCATAGGAGCATTCTTCACAACAGATGAAACTCGAAAGCAACACAAGTGTCCACTGATGCACGAACAGCTATAAGTCTTTGCTACATACTTACTATGGAATATTATTCAGCCTTAAAAAAGGAAATTCTGACATATGCTACAACATGGAAAAAACAAAGGCATGTTAAATGAGCAAATCACAAAATAACAAATAGTGCATGATTCCAATTATACAAGGTGTGTACAATAGTCAAAATCATGGAGATAGAAAGAATGGTGGTTAGTGGGGGCTGTGCGTGTATGTGGCAAGGGGAGAGTGACGAGTTACTATTTATGGGTATAGAGTTTCGGTCTCACAAGATGAAAAGAGTTCTGGAGTTGAATGGTGGTGATGGAGGCACAATACACTGTGCTTAATATCACTAAACTCTATACTTAAAAGAGTTAACAAAATAATATTTCTGTTTTCTGTATTTTACCACCATAAAAAAAGTTGAAAAAGTAAAACAAAGACTTTTGCAGATAAACAAAAACCAGAGGATTCATCACTAGTATAAGAAATGTTAAATTAGGCTAAAGCGCTAATGATGAGCTCTACATGTGGTTAACACGTGGTCAGATAGGAAAGACTTTTTCTCATTAAAAAATCCCTCTTAAAGGTAAGAGACCAAAACAAAAATAGTAACAATGTATTACAAGGCTTTTAATATCAAATGTTGGATCCTTTATATTAACAGCTCATCTCTCAATTTATCTCTTTTAGTTTGCCTTTTACCACAAGCGTCAAAGATGAACCAGGCTGTGGTACAGTTTGATGATAGGTGGTGTGATTCCTCTAAATGTGTCCTTTCTCAAGATCACTGCTGCAATTCGGGGTCTTTTGTGGTTCCGTATAAATTTTTGAAATATTTGTTCTAGTTCTGTGAAATTCGTCTTTGGTATCTAGATAGGAATTGCATTGAATCTACAGATTGCTTTGGGTAGTGTGAACATTTTAATGATACTCTTCCTATCCATGAATACAATATGTGCTTCCACTTATTTGTATCATTTTCAATTTCTTTCTTCAGTGTCTTATAATTTTCTGAGTATAGGTCTTTTGCATCTTTGGTTAAATTTACTCCTAGGTATTTTATTCTTTTTGAAACAATTGAGAATGGGATTGTTTTCTTAATTTCCCATATGTGGAATCTAATGAACAAACTGAACTAACAAGCAAAATAGAGATGACTCATAGAGAGCAGGCTGAGAGCTCTGGGGTCTGGAGGTAGAAGGACTGAGTGAACAAGAAAGTTCTCGTGCACACAGACAATAGTGCGGTGATTGCGAGGGGAAGGGTGGTAGGTGGAGGTGGAAGAGGGTATAAGGGGAATAAATGTTATTGGAAAAAATACAATAAAAATAATCTATTTTAAGAAAAGATAAACCAGGCTGTGCCTTTCACATTTTGTTTGGAAATCACCTCTGTTAAATATCCAAGTTCACTGCTTACAGGTTTTACTTCCAGCCAATGCTACAACATAATTCAATCAAGTGCTCTGCTCCTCCATAGAAAGGATCACCTTTTCCCCAGAGACAGTAACACGTTCCTCATCACAGCGATGATGAGGACTCACCAGAAGCACCTTTGATGTTCATATCTCTAGGAACATTCTGTTTATGGCAACCCACGCATTCTCTAAGGAGATAAAGCTCTCCTTATGGTTTTTACTTCTTTCTGAGCTCTCACCACAATCACTTCTAAGGTCCAAATTTATACCAATAGTCTCTTCGAGGCAATTTAGACTTTTTCTATTTAGCACTTCAAAATGATTTCCACCTCTACACATAACACAGTTCCGAAGGCACTTCTACAGTTTCAGGTTCTTGTTAGAGAAGCACCTTACTTTCTGGCACCAAAACGTATCAGTTTCCTAGGGCTGCCATAACAAGGTGGCTTAAGACAACAGCAATTTATTCTCTCATAATTCTAGAAGCTAGAACTCTAAAATCAAGGTATCAGCAGGACCATGTTTCCTTTGAGACTCTGGGTAGAATCTTTCCTTGCCTCTTCCCACCTTCTCGTGGCTATCTATTCTTGCTGTTCTGGGTTTGCAGCTGTATTACTCTAGTCTCTGCCTCTGCCATCACCTGCCACTCCCTGTGTGTCTCTGTCTTCACATGTCATTTCCTCTCCTCATAAGCACACTGGTCATTAGGAGTGCATCCTAATGACCTCATTCTAACTTGATTGCATTTGCAAAGAGTCTATTTTCAAGTTTGGTCATATTCACAGGCACTAGGGGGTTAGGACTAACATATTTAGGGGGACCACGATTTAGTTTATAACAGAGACTAATAAACAGAATGTATAAAGAGCTCTTGTACCTCAACAATAAAAAGACAAAACTCCAATAAAAATTTGCAAAGGATTTGGAACACATTTTCCAAAGAAGATATATAAATAGTCAATAAACACATGAAAAGATGTTCAATACCACTAGTCATTCAGGGAATGCAAATCAAAACTACACTAAGATAGTACTTCATACACAACAGAATGGCTATAATAAAAAAAGAACATATGTTGGTGAAGGTATGGAGGAATTGGAAGTCTTACACACTGCTGATAGGAATGTTAAATGGTACAACTCCTATGGAAAATAGCCTGGCAGTTTTTCAAAAGTTTAAAGATAGAGTTAACATATGACCCCATATTCCACTTCTAGGTACATACCCAAGAGAAATGAAAACATGTCCACACAAAAGTTTGTACCTGAATGTCCACAGCAGCATTACTCATGATAGCCACAAAGTGAAAACTACCAAATGTCTATCAATTGATGAATGGAAAAGCAAAAAGTGGTATATATTAACATAACAGAATACTATTCTGCCACAGAAAGGGATAAAGTATTGATTCATGTTACAATATGGTTGTGTTTTGAAAACACTATGCTAAGTGAAAGAAGCCAGATGAAAAAGGCATATACTGTATGACTCCATTTATATGAAGTGTCCAGGATGGGCAAATTCATTGAGACAGAAAGGTTAGTGGCTGCCAAGAGGCTGGGGTCTGAGTAATGGGAAATGGCTAATGGTATGAGGTGTCTTTTTAGGGTGATGAAAATACTCCAGAATAAGATAAATATTCTAGAATTGCACAACTGTGTGTAATTTTTTTATACTAAAAATCACTGAACTGTGTAATTTAAAAGGGTGAATTTTATAGTGCACATATTATATTTCTATTTTTAAAAATAAATTTAATTAAATATATGTAAGACGCGTGTGCTGAAAACTATGAAACACTGCTGGTATAAACTAAAGAAGACCCAAACAAAGGGAAAGTTAGGCCATGTTTACACGTTGGAGGACTCAATATTGATAAGATATAAATTTTCCCAAAATTGATCTAAAAATTCAATGCAATCCCAATAAAAATTCTAGTAGGCATGTTTGTCAGAGTTGAGAAGCTGATTCTAAAACATATAGGGAAATGAAAAAGACTTAGAACAGCCAAGACAACTTTGAAAAAGAAGAACAAAGGAGACATTTTCTTTCTGACTTTAAGACTTAAAATGACAGTATAGTATTATCCTAAGAACAAATGTATAGATAAATGGAACAGAATAGAGTTCAGAAATAGACTTGCATAATCAATTTTTAATAAAGTTGCCAAAGCAATTCAATAAGGAACTAACTGTCTTTTCAATGAATGATTCTGGAAAAACCAGGTATATATTTGGAAACAAATGAATCTCAATATTTGCCTCACAGCATATACAAAGATTATAACTCAGTGGATCTTAAACCTAAATGTAGACCCTAAAAAGCCTTTAGCAGATAGGAAAAATATTTTGTGACCTTCTGTAGATAAAGATTTCTTAGATAGGCTGTTTGTGTCCTATCATAAAATTATTAAAGACAGAGCTATGATTCTGTCTCCATCAAATCTTCAAAACAACTACTCTTTTTAAAAATTTTTTTAAAAAGCTAACTTCACTTTTAGTTAATACATTGTGAATATTTTACCCTTTAGAGAGGAAGAAGAGAGAAAGAGAGAGAAAAATCAACGTCTGGTTGCCTCTAGTGCATCCTCTGCTGGGAACTGGCCTGAGACCCAGGCATGTGCCCTGACTGGGAATCAAAGCACGATCCTCTGGTTCGCAGGCCTGCACTCAATCCACTGAGCTACACCAGCCAGGGCTTAAAACGACTACTCTTCATAAAACTACTCTGCACAAGGAAGTAAAATATAATCAGAAACATTGAATTAAAGAACAAACTGACAGTAACCAGAGGGGAGCGGAGAGAGGGATAATGGGGAATAACAGGGGAAGGGCCATCTTGGAACATGTATAAAGGACACATGGACAAAGCCAAAGGGGGTAGGTTTGAGGGTGGGAGACAGATGGGTGGGTAAGGGGCTGAGGTGGGGTGAAAATGGAGACAACTGTACTTGAACAATAATTAAAAAATGATATACTAAGAGAAAAATATTTGACATATGTATCTCTAATGACGGACTGGTATCCAAAATATGTTAAGCATTTCAGCAACTCACTACAAAGAATAACAATGTCATACATATAACAATTAAAAATGAACAAAACATGTGAATAGATGCTTCACAAAAGAATGTACACAAAGGGCCAAATGGGCACATGAAAACATACTCATTGTCATTAGTGTTGAAAATCAAAATAAAAAAAGAAAAAGATACCACCACATGTTTGCTAGAATTTAAAAGATGGATAATAGCAATGTTGGTGAAGATAAGGAGGAACTAAAAGTTTCATACTATTGTTGGTAGAAATGTAAAACAGTACAACTTTTTTGAAAACCAGTCTGGAAGTTTCTTATAAAATTGAACAAACACTTACTCTACGACTGGGTTGATTCCACAGCTAGGTATTCATCCAAGACAGGTAAGACACTGACATGTGAATACTAGATGCAGCCGTGTTCACAGCAGTCAAAGACGGAAACCACCGGCTCATCTACCAGCCAATCGGTGGACAAACGATGCATAGTATATCCACATATAGAATACCACTCAACAATGCAAGAAATGAACTACTGATACAGGAAGCAACATGGATAAATCTCAAAAGCATTACAAGTGAAAGAAGCCAAGCATGAAAGAATACGCTAGATGATTCTATGTGTTTGAAATTCTAGAAAGGTATGATAATAGAAAATGGTGAAGTTGGGGGTATTGACAGCAAAGGGGGAGGGAAATTTTTAGGCTAATGAATATGCTTTCTTTCTTTCTTTTAAAAAATGTTTATTTTTAATTTATCATTATTATTATTCCTTTTTTAGAGAGAGGGGAAGAACGGGAGGAAGAGGGGGAGAGAAACCTTGATGTGAGAGAAAAACATCGATCAGGTCAGTTGCCTCTCTCACACGCCCCTGACTAGGGACTGAATCTACAAACTAGGCACATGCCCTAACTGAAATCAAACCAGAGTCTTTGGCTTTGTGGGACCAAGTGAGCTACACTAGCCAGGGCTGTTTTCTTTCTTGATTGCAGTGGTTGTGATTATACAAATGGATGTATTTGTCAAAGCTTATTAAACTCAACTTTTAAAATATGTATGCTTATATTGTAGTAAATATTTCAATAAAGTTAATTTTATAAAAAACAGAAAAAACTTTTAAACATATGAAAGTGTTTAATCTCACTATAAATAGATAAGTAAAAATTAAAACTGCATTGAGACACTCATTCTCATCTATCATTTAGCGATAATACAAAAGTTGACAATACTTTCAGTCGATGAATTTTTTAGGAAACCAGTTTCCTCATACATTGCTGATGGGAGAGGAAAAAAGTACAATTTCCACACAATAGTATCTGGCAAATAGTATTTATCCAAACTACAAATGCACTAACATCTAACCCCACAATCTCATTTCTATGATTCTATCTTATAGAAATACTTACATACACTATCTGCAAAGGACTAGAAACGACCCAAGTGTCCATCAACCCGAGACTTGTTAAATAAATTATAGTACATCACACAACAGAATGCTAGACTGCCCTAGAGAAGGAGGAAAATCTCCTTGTATGATACGGAAGAATCTCCAGGAGCATTTTAGTAAAAAAAAAAAAAAAAAGAGAGAGAGAGAGAGAGAAGGAAAGAAATCAAGAAAGGAGAAAATCTGAATAAATATTCAAATAGCTTATGTTTAAATAAATAAATAATAGAAAGATAAATAAAAAAACTAATAAAAATAGTTACTAATAAATCAACTTGCTTTAAATTAGAGCAACACTGGATTCTTTGGGAATAATTTTGGTAAAAGTTACTGAAGCCCTGCCTGGAAATTCCTTCTTTCCTTCCCTCCTTCCTTCCCTCCTTCCTTCTCTCTTTCCCTCCCTCCTTCCCTTCTTTTCTACAAAAATGAGTTATTTACCTACAAGGGGATTTTGGGAGACAGGTAGGCAACTAGTTCCTTGGCTGAAGTCAAGAAATCCTGTGGCTACAGTTTTCCTGATACCTAAAAGGTCTGGTATGTAGGACCCAGGGAGTTACAACAAAAACAAATTCAGTGAATGAGATGCCTCAGCAACACGAGATGTCCCTCATATTAAGTATGTAAGAGGGAAGGCTGCCCCTGAGAGTGGTGTAGCTCCTTTACCTGAATGTGTGATACAGCCCTGTGGAAAACACATTGCCTCTTGCTTCAGTTTGTCTTGTGTTTGATCATTGATCACTTTGTCCACTACTTCAGAGGCTGACAAGACTAGACACAGTGCACACCGAAGCCACGTACCAATTACCCCCGCCCCCATCATTTGCCAATTCTACAAATCAACTCCATTTTGATAATTAAAGATACCCCAGTTGGTTGCATCTTTGTAAAATTCTTCTTTTCTTTAAAGAGAAAGCCCATCATATTTTTCAAATTAATTATTCCCTGTGGGGAAGAATTGAACAGAAATACAGCCTCTGGACCTTAATTTCTTCCTCAACTCTAATGGCTGAGCCATAGAAAAAAAGACAGGCAATAAGAAGAGAGTAGCAAGTGATTAGCACCAATTGCTCGGATGTACTCTGTAAATCTGTGACTCCCTTAAAAATTGGAAATCAGAAGAAAGAGAACTTTAAAATACCTGTAGTTTCTGGTCAGCACCCACAGTTTTCCCAGCAGAGTAGTTTCCAAGTTGCTTACTCTCTTGAGATTCACGAATCTCTTCTTTAAGCCTTTCAACCTTAAATACAAAAGTATTTCAAATACTGAAGTTGGAAGGATGGAGGACTGGTTTTGTTTTCAAAATATACAAGTAATACATGAACACATTCTCTGTGTAACAAAAATTCAAACAACACATAGGTATAAAGACTAAAAAGTGCTATTTTTCTTCATATAACCTTACCCCCAATAATCTCTTTCCCCTTTCCAGAGGTAACACTGTTTACAGTGTACTGTTTCTGAAGTTTCTCTCCCCTGTATATATGTATACAAGTATATCAGACATATACTAAATACATAGTATATACTTGTATATACTATGTATTTATACTTGTATAAATACATATACTAGGTATTTAAATTTACAAAGACACTTTAACATTCTTTGTTTATTCATTCTCACTAATAATTACAGTTTTAAATTTTGACAAAATATACATAACACAAAATTTACCATGTTAACCCTTTTTAAGTGTACAGTTCATTAGCATTAAGCACATTCACATTATCCTGCAACTAGCAGCACCATTCATCTTCGGATTTTTTTTTCATCTTGCAAAACTGGAACTCTATACCCACTAACCAGTAATTCCGTATTCTGCCCCTTCCACAGTCCCTGGCAACCACCATTCTATTCTGACTACTCTAGGTGCCTCTTACAAGTGACATCACACACTATTTGCCTTTTGGGGGGGCTTGCTTATTACAATTAGCATAATGTCTTCAAGTTTCATACATGGGGTAGCCTATGTCAGAATTTCCTTCCTTTTTCAGGATGAATAATATCCCATTGTATTTTTATCCATTCACCTGTCAATACATACTTGGGTTGCTTCAACCTTTTGGCAATTGTGAATAATACTGTTAAGAACATGAGTATAATAGTATCTGTTAAAGCCCCCTTTCTCAGTTCTTTTGGGTGTACATCCAGAAGCAGAATTGCTGGATTTTATCGTAGTTCTATGTTTACTTTTTAAAGAAATTGCCATACTGTTTCCCACAGTGGCTGTACCATTTTACATTTCCACTAGTGCACAAGGGTTTTAATCTCCACATCATCATCGGCATCTGTTATTTTCTGTTGTTATAATAATAGCCATCCTAATGGCTATTTACTCATTCTCACGATGAAATTTTTTGAGCACTTGGTATATATGCCAGGCACTGTGTTACAGACATGGAGATACAATTGTGAAATTAATATAGACTAAAATTGGAGGGATATAATATACCCAGAAATTGGAAGTATACATTAAAAATCAATTAATTGCTAAGGAGGAGTGGTTAAAAAATGTAACACAACTAAGAGTGTAGTATTAATAATCTCAAACATATCCAGTATAATAGAGTAATAATTTCTATTTGGTAAATGTGTTGAGTGTAAACTATTATCTAAATCCCATTAAAAATAAGAGATCATAAATTCGCACAATAGCAACAAGATTTCTGTTAAGCATAGGTAGTTAAGAATTATAGGATACAAATACTGACAGCATGCATTCAAGTCAAAGTATGGCATTTGCCTGGGATCCTAGCGCCATGAATATCCATCCTCAGTAATGACCAATATGTGGTGTGTATCTTTATTGCTCTTCTGCTGGGTTGTTATTCTACACACATTTAAAATAACTCTAAGAACAAACTAAATTAAACAACTTACCACTTCCCCAAGCACTTTTCTTTCTGAGTCAAGTGATCGAACCCGAGTTCTTAAAGCCAGAATTTCCTCATTCAGTCTCTGATTATATTCCTTTGCTTTCTTTAGGTCAATTGAATCTAAAACAGAGGAGAATGCACTCTATTCAACTAGAACAAAGTTTTCATTTGGAGGAATTAACTCCAAAAATGGAGCAAGTGTGGTTCCCTGACTTTTTGTCATGTCTCTGAATGTAACATCTAGAGCTCGCATATTTGACCAGCCTAACAAAACAGAACAGAATGTTTTTTATTTCTCACACCAAGACTAATGAATTGGACTTTTGTGTGTAGGGTTTCCAGCAATAGAGGTTCTTCCAGGACCCAGAATTTTAAAACAGTTGAGCCAATCTTCTAGAAGTTAAATGATTAAAAAAAATGACCTTCCTGGCTTCCTTATGGTCCTGTCTCTCTTACACACCCCGCATACTCCTAGATACTTCTTGTCTGTTCATTAACAGCAGGTGCCCTGTAGATGACTGAAGTAGTGAACTAGGAGCAGTGAAAGAACACATTTACCATGTTAAAGCAAATTAATTCATCAAAGCCATCTCTCTGCCTGTAGCTACACTGCCATTAAAGCCGTAGTCCACTCTCAGCTTAGCACCTAATGTTAAGACTCACTCTTTCTGATGCTCATCAGGGTTTCAATAACACAAACTTGCTGCTTTCGACTTTCCTGAATTTGTAGCTGTTTCTTTTTAGCTACTTTCTGCTCGTTTCTCTCTTCCGTTTTCCTTCCTTCCTTCCCTCCTTTCCTTCCCTCCCTTCCTTCCTTCCTTCCTTCCTTCCTTCCTTCCTTCCTTCCTTCCTTCCTTCCTTCCTTCCTTCCTTCCTTCCTTCCTTCCTCCCTCCCTCCCTCCCTCCCTCCCTTCCTTCCTTCCTTCCTCTCTCTCTCTTTCTTTCTGCTTTCAAAGTCTTTGTTTTCCTTCTTCATTGTCTGTTTTGTATTTAAGTTGTATTAATTTTTCCTTCTTCATTTTTTCTCCCTTGCTACACTCATTTTTCATCCTTAGTATATAAATTTTTTAAATTTGAAAAATGCTAAAAACACATTGGAAAAAATAAATCATTCACAATCCCTACATATGTAATATATATTCACAATTCATATATATAGTCAAAGTATATTGAACTGAATGAACACTTAAGATATGTAGGAGATATACTGAGATATATATATATGAGAGAGAGAATGCAAACAAGATTTGTTCTACCTTTGGTGTATGCAATTTTTAAAAAATTAAATAAAGTTATACCTACTGTCTGCAGTGTTACTGCTGCAACTTTACCACTTGCAAACATATCATGGATATATTGCCAGGACAATCCTTATAAAGTCATTTTTTATTTCTTATTTGGAACTATTTTTAATTGAGGTATAATTATATACTATATAACATACCTATCTTAAGTGTTCAGTTCAATGCACTTTGACAATTTTATGTACCTGTAAACTTCCCCCCAAACAGATAAAGGACATTTCCATCACCCCATAAAGTTCCCTCACATCCTTTCAATCAGCTCTTTACTCCCCCCCACCCCAACTCCCTGACTTCTGTCACTAGAGGCTGGTTTTGCTTGTTCTTGGTTTTCACATAAGTGGAATCTTACAATACACATATTTTTGTGTCTGGCTTGTTTCACTCAGCATATATTTTTGGGATGTATCTGTGCTATATCAATAATTTGATCTTCTTCGTTCTTTCGTCCATTTAATTAATGTAGCACATTTATCTATTCTCTCATTTTGTTCTGCATAGTATGCCACTGTCCAAATGTGCTAATTCACTTAACCTCGCCATGACTCAGTTTCTTCATCTGTGAAGTGGAATAATGACACTCACTGCCTGGAACTGTTGTGAGGATTAGAGGGAATGCCTGTAAAGGGCCTGGTAGTAACAGTAATAGTAAAAATAGTAATAATGGCAGTAGTAGTGCTATTATTATTACAATTATTAAATAATATTATTTAAAAACATTGTTTAATGTTATATTATTATTTACTGTATTATTATTAAATATTACATCTGCTTCCCTGGCTGGTGTGGCTCAGTGGATTGAATGCTTGTGTGCAAACCAAAGGGTTGCAGGTTTGATTCCCAGTCGGGGCACTTGCTTGGGTTACAGGCTGGGTCCCCAGTGGGGGCACACAAAAGGCAACCACACATTGATGTTTTCCTCTCTTTTTCCCTCCTTTCCCTTCTACCTAAATATAAATAAAATATTTAAAATAAAAAGTAAATATTACATCTGTTAAAATGACTCACCATTTTCTTTCAGCTTTATCAAATTTTCTTTGAGTTCCTCAATTTCTAGTTGAGCCTTCTCAAGTGCAGTATCTAGAGGAAAACAAAGCCACAGGGTGGGGCAAAACTATGTTTAGAGTTGTTCATATGGAAAATAATATGATCATTAATACAGTATAATACAAGAATTAACTCTGTGCTTCTCATACTCACAACTGTGAACCTACTTTTGCCACCCCCTGTATTTGTGTACAGAGTACAGAAGTTGTGTGATAATCAAATTTCAAATAACTGGTGGGCTTCCTATCGTGTCAGGATGAAAAATCTCCCAGAAGTAAAAGACTAATATGAATCTTATAAGAGATCATTCCTAATCACAGAGAAAAGGTGCCTGGGACAAAATCCAGAGAAAATCAGGCAGAAGCTATTAAGAGTCTTATAGTGGAGTCGCGCGGGATGTGCTGAATTTCTCCAGAAAAAAAAAAATTGACACTAGGTGTGAAATGTCTACCAGGGAAACCCCTCACAGACTCAGTGACCAAGGTGTTTATAGGAGGCTGGTCAAGTATATGCGTACATCATCTTCTGCACAGCACGTACTAAAATTCCAGGCTCTCAGAACAGAAGGAAAGCAGGACTTCGGCATAAACCACTGTTTGTACAAACAGCTTAGGCCCCGTGGGCCGCCTTTACAGATAACATATTAAAAGACTTGCTAATTCAGCTTCCCAGCAGTCTGCTCCCAGTTTACTCACTGTGGAGATAGATTTCGATTAATAGCTTAGGATCTACCAGACCTACCAGCTGCTGATGGAGCAGGTGCCTTGTGATTGTGTTCTGTTGTGTCCAAATGTAACTGAGTAACGGGTGTACTGCTTTTCCTTTCTCCTGTATTGCAAGCAGCAAAGACCAGTTCTTACACAGCCAAATCTCTTTTCTTTTCTTTTTTAAAAAATTGGGTTTATTGGGGTACAATTTGCAGACAGTCAAATTCATCCTTTTAAATATATAGTTTGACAATTATATATAAGTATATATCCAGCAATCCAATTAGGATACAGAACAATTCTATTTTCTAAAAAGTTCATTTGCATTCACTGTTTAAAATGCATCCTTCAAAAATCTCAAGCCTCCTGATATTTTTTTGTTTTTAATCTCACAATCAATTTGGCAGAATCATTATTATTTTATACATATAAAATTCTCTAGATGTGATCTTAAGGTAATCCATAAATGATGTTTGAAAAGAATCAGTCTAATTTCTTCAATAATTGCAGATTATAAATATAGAAAGGAAACAGAAAGTTTTAAATTTTATACTAAAATAAATTATAGATAAAGCAAAGACTAAAATATAAAGAGCTAAACCATAAAAGCACTAAAAAGAAGAAACCAAGAGGTGGACATTTTCAACACTGTAGTGATGGAGAAAAGTCTTTACACATGCAAACCATGAAACCATAAAGAATAGCTTTGGCCCTGGCCAGTGCGGCTCAGTCGGTTGGAGCATCATCTCCTAAACCAAAAGAATAACTCTGTTAAATATGACCTGATAAATATTAGCATTTCCATGTGGCAAAAAACAAAACAAAACAAAACAAAAAACCCCAACATCACATTTGTAACCAACATAAAGCTCATATCTAATATATATAAAGAACTCCTGTCCTGGCTGGTGTGGCTCAGTAAATTGAACATCCGCCTGTGAATAAACAGGTTGCTGGTTTGATTCCCTGTCTGGGCACAGGCCTGGGTTGTGGGGGTTTAAAAAAAAGAATTGTGCACTTCTTTGAAGGTATGTTATACCTATGCTTCCTTAAAAAATTGTGGACACTGAAGAAAATGAGGGTCTTTATCAGATTTTTGCATGTTTATCTGAAAAGATTATTTTCTCGAGGTACTCATGTTTTACCTGAAAAAAAGATCATACTTAAAACACAGTAGACTTCTTGTCAATACAGTAGCATAGGTAAACATGGCTTATCTCCTTGCACAACCACATCAAAATTCCAACTATACTATGGAACAACCATCACTCAGATCCATCAGAAATCAAATTGAAGGGAAGTCTGACAACTATGGAATTAAAGAAACCACATCCATCCAGACTGGTACTGGGGGGACAGAGATGTGAAGCAAGCTGGTCCCACATCCATGTGTGGTGGATAAAAATTTGGGAGAGATATCTCAGGAGCAAGGAGTCCCAGCCCCACACCAGGTCCCCCCAGCCCAGGAAGGTAAGTACCCATAATTTCTGGCCACAAAGATCAGCAGAAACTTAGTCAGTGGAAGAAACTGCTGGATTCTCAGGCAGTTCCCTTTAAAGAACCCACACATGGACTTGCTCAGACTCACTCCCTCTGAGCTCCAGATGGGGGTTACTGCTTGAAAGGCACCAGTGGCATACAGGGAGGAACTGATATGCCTGGCATCAAGGTGAGAGCTGGGGGACAGCTTTCTCCCACTCAGAAAGGTGGGCAGAAGACACTGGTCCCTTCTCTGAATGAACCCTCCACCAACAGAGCCGGGAGGCTGGAGCCATACCTGAGATTCCATCAACTGGCTAACACTGTTTGCCCCACCCTGGAGATCCCGAGACTCCATCCCACCCAACTTATGGGCCCAATCAAGCTGTTAACAGTATATGCTGGGTATATACTTATATATAATTAAAAAGTCACTGTTAACAGTGACTTTTCCACATGAACAGCTGATCTTGGCTCATGCTTCACAACTTCCTAAAACCTCTCAACCAAGCAACAGTTGGCTTCAGTGAGCCCCCAGCTCCCATACCTCTTACTAAGTGGCCACAGGACTGGCATCAGCAGCAGCCAGCCTAGATTCACAGTTTGGCCTCACCTGGAAATCTCCAAGACCAGCACAAGTAGCAGCCATCTCAGATTACAGAACACTGGTGGGGACTGAACTTGGCCTATATCACCTGGGAAATCCCAGAGCCTACGCACCCAGTGGACAGCTACAGACCTTGTGGGAGCACCACCACCCTGCCCCTGCACAGCTGATCCTCGATGGAGTACAGAGGTTAGTGGTCAGTGGTCGCAGCCAATCCTTACAGCAGAATTGACCTGCCAAGAGCAACCAAGGCCCAACTAGAGAGCATTTTAATGGTTGCCAAATGGGAGGTGGGTGAAGAGGTGAAAGAATTAAGACGTACAAATTGGTAGTTACAGAATTGCCATGAGGATGTAAGGTACAGTACAGGAAATGAAGTAGCCAAATAACTTATATGCATGACCCACAGATATGAACAAGGTTGTGTGAATTGCTTGAGTGGGGTTGCTGGGTGGAGAGGGCAAAGAGAGAAAATTGGGACAACTGTAATAGCATAATCAACAAAATATAATTTAAAGAAAACAAGGCCAGAAATGTTCTTCTGTAACCACAGCTTACCTAATTTAGTCTGTTCCTTGTCATTCCCTTGCAGCTCATCAGCGAGCCTTCGGATTTCCTCATGGGCCATCCTTAACCGCTTTGCTATTTGTTCCACATCTCTCTCTATGCAGTTTTGTGAAGTTTCATCTTTTTCTATGTCTTTGTTATGGAACTAAAATAAAAGCATTGTTAGTAATAAAACAAAAAGTATACTCTTATGACCTTGCACTATTTTATGTGTGTTTAAAAACCAATAAAGTGACCAACAATATTTCATTTATATGCATCTTTTCATTAAGTTGAACCTTATAAAATTGGTGATATTTGATTATTTTTGACCTATAAACATGCCTGTAGTGTGTGGGTTTTTGACTTTGTGTAGGAGATTTCACAATACGAGTCTGGATGATTTTGATACTACATTTATTAATGCTGGTGACAGTAAACAAAGGAAAGATTTAGGGTAGAAATAACAGGAGGACCTATGCAGAGCTCTGCCTTGGCTCCCTAGAAAAGCTACAGGTAAGGAGTAAGGTAAGCTGCTGTTAGGTCACTGGAAAGTAAAAGTCAGAGACAGAAGTGAGTCAAGGCTGGCTGCTTTTACTTCACCCGGAAGTCGGAGAAAATGGGGGGTCCTGGAGACGGATCAGTGGGTAAGCCCGGGTCAGGTTGCTGCTGCCCACTGCTCCCCTGGCTGCAAGCCTCCTTGGGATCCTTAGTTGGGAAATGTAAAAGGTTCATGCCCAGGAAGGGGCATTGGTGTGTGCTACAGCAAGCTTGCCCTGAGTCTTTGTCCTGAGGACTTTTTATCTTTTTTCTGCAGTGAGAAACTTCATCCGCAGGGGGAGGGCTTCAGCAGATTATTCATCAGTTTTTCAGGTGTACTTTTAATATGCTGATTTGTCGAAATAAGCACACAGAGGGCTTTTGGGAATATTCTTTGGTCTGCTATACTGTTTTACTTTTATCTTGAGTTTGTCTGGCTTTTCATGGGGTTTTTGTTGTTTGTTCCTGACTTCATCTGTCCTTGGGTGTAGCTGACACAAATGAGACTAATTGGGCCTCTGTGCTCTATGTCCCAGACGAGGGAGGTTTAAGCCAGGTATTCTTCGGTGAGGGAGGAGGGTTATACACCATTCACTCTCAAGTGTCCTCGGTTAGGGGAGACAGGTTCTTGTGATTCACAAGCTGGCTGTAAGTTGCTCAAACTGTTTGGTCCCGTTTAATTTTCTTGTTTCAGTTTCCCCATTCCACTTACCCAGGAATTTTTCTAGCTTCTTACCACCCCGTGTCAAACTGATATTTAAAATACTGTGTTTTACTATGGAAGTGGGGGGTGGGCTGCATGGAGTGGGTGAGGCTGGGAAACTGGGACAACTATAATAACAAAATTAATTAAAATATTTTAAAAAGAAAAATAAATAAAATAATGTGCTTTACATTTTAAAGGACTCCTCAAAAGAGAAGCTTCAAACATATTTGGAAGGGTGTATGTACTGTCCCAATGTGATTTTTCAACATTGTCCAAATGTATGTTACATTCTTACAAAATGTAAAAGTCTCTTCTTTCTTACTGCTGTGTGATATTCCACTGTGTAAACGTACTGCAGTTTTTTAATCCACTCCTCTACTGATGGGCCCTTTGGCTGTTTCCAAATCTTGGCTATTGTAAATAATGTTGCAGTGAAGCACAGGGGTGCTTACATTCTTTTGAATTGGTGTTTTGGGTTTCTTCAGATGAATTCCCAGAAGTGGAATTGCTAAATCTTACCTTTTGCAACAGCACGGATGGACCTGGAAAGTATCATGCTAAGTGAAATAAGATGATCAGAGAAAGACAAATACCATATGATTTCACTTATATGTGACATCTAATGAACAAAATAAACAATCAAAATAGAAACAAACTCTTAGATACAGAAAACACACTGACAGCTATTGGGGGAGGGGGCTAGGGTGAAAAAGGTGAAGGGATTAGCAAAAAAAATACTCATAGAAAGAAACAGTATGGTGATTATAAGAGGGAAGGGGGATGGTAAACTGTGACAGAAAGAGACTCGACTCTGGGTGGTGAACACACAATACAATTTACAGGTGTAGTATAGAATTGTACACCTGAAACCTATATAGTTTTATTAACCAATGTTACCCCAATATATTCAATAAAAATTAAATAAGTTATGCTGATGTAATATACAGTGTGGTAGCTATAATTAATAATACTGTACTGCATATCTGTAAGTTGTTGAGAGTAGACCTTAAAAGTTCTCATCACAAGAAAAAAATTCTGTAACTACATATTGTAACACGTACTAACTACATTTATTGTGGTGATCATTTCCTGATGTATACAAATGTTAAATCATTATGCTGGGCACATGAAAGTAATAAAGTGTTTCATGTCAACTATACCTTAATAAAAAGTACACAAAATAGAAAAAAACATAATGCTTTATAAAAAAGTTATTTCCAGAGTTGATTCCTTACATACAATGTCCAAAAACAAGCAAAACCAAACTACTACATCTGTTGTTTAGAAATGTATACCTTAGTGGGGAGGAAGGGGGCTGCAACCCGAAAGGTATACAGAGGAAGCTTAGCAACGTTGTATTCTTGACAGGACCAGTGGTCACATGGCTATTTGCTCTACAACTGTTAAAACTATAGTTTTTAAGTTTTATCATTTTTCTGCATATACATTATATTTCACAATAAAAAACTTAAAACTCTTTGATTATTTCTGGCATTAAATATCATCCCTTCATTCTGTTGTCCAACAATAAAGTGGTTAAATAAATTTTGATACATCCATTCAAAAGAGTATATATATTGTCAAAAAAGACTAAGGCAAATCTGTATGCACAAATACAGAAAGTAAAAACAATATGTATAATAGAATATATTTTGTATTAAATGGATAAAAATTTTCTAGGATTTTCTAGGATAAAAAATTGTTGGCAGTGGTAGCATAAGAGTGTGGAGCTAAGGATTTGGGGGGGAGAAGATAATTAATTTTTCATTCAGTTTTATAGTGCCTGAATTTTTTTTACTATGTGCTTGGATTAAACCAGAAAACCAACCAATCAAAAACAGATGTTAAGTAAAATATAGTCAGTATATAGAACAGGCCTTGTAATATTCCTTGGGCTTCCAAGTCATCCTATGTGGCCCCATTTTGGTTGGGATGACTCTCTTCTACTTTACCCACAGGTAAATTCAACATTAGCCTATGCAAAACAAAACTAGAGAGGCAATGAAATGTTTACATTTCATAACAACAAAAACCTTTCTGCCCTGGCTGGTGTAGCTCAATGGACTGAGCACAGGCCTGTGAACCAATTCCCAGTAGGGGCAATTCCCCAGTCACTGGTTCAATTCCCAGTCGGGGCATATGCCTGGGTTGCAGGCCAGGTCCCCAGTGTGGGGCACATAAGAGGCAGCCACACATTGATGTTTCTCTTCCTCTCTTACCCTCTCTCTAAAAATAAAATTTAAAAAAATAACAAAAACTTTTCAAGTATTTGTTTTAATTCTTTCTGTCCATTATTAGGGAAACTATGACCTAATGGAGAAAGGGTAGATAGGAGTAGAAGTCATCCAAGACTTGACCCCCATCATCAATGTGTTTTATAGACTCCATCTCCTTAATGACCTAGTCCATCTTCCCTTCTCTAGTTACACTCTGAGCTTTGTGTTTGGTTCTTGTTATTTAATTCATTATTATATACCTTGTCTTGAAATCCCTGCTTCCAATCTGGCCCCTATCCAATCCATCCTTCCACTGTGGCCAGAGTGTTCTTTTTCTAAAACACAAATCAGATGATGTTACTCACCTCTTAAAATCATTTAGCAACTTTTCAGACCATCTATAACCAGTCAATCATTCACACATTCAAACATTTTTATTCTTATAGTATCTTCCAGGACCACTGCTGGGTACTAAGTGCAAACTCTTTATCATATGAATCTCACATGATGTGGTTCCTGAGATATCTCCAACCACTTTTCTCAGCATTCACTCACATAAACTAGTCTGAATTATACACTATTTTCTTTCCACCACCAGAAATGTTTTTCCCTGTATCTTCATCTAGATAACATCTATTCAGCTTGAAATACTATTCAACATCACCTCCACTGGAAGTCTTTTTACCCATTCTGTCTAACTCAGTCCCTCTCCTGAGTTTTCCTAGCTTCTTTTTTCTTGTGAAAATATTATATTTAAAATATTTTATATATGCTATTAGAATTGTTCCAATTTTCCTCCCTTTGCCCCCCTCCACCTACTCCATCCCCCATTCCCATAGTCAATTCCACACCAGTGACTATGTCCATGGGTCATACATATATGTTCTTTGACTAATCCCTTCACCTTTTTTCAAACAGTCTCCACCTTCCCCCTCCCCTCTTCCAACTATCAGTTTGTTCCATGTTTCTGTGCCTCTGAGTCTATTTTGGTTGTTAGTTTGTTAATTAAATTCCACTTACAAGTTAAACTATATGATATTTGTCTTTCACTTACTGGCTTATTTCACTTAGTATAATAGCCCCCATTTCAATCCATGCTGTCACAGAAGATAAGAATTCCTTCTTTTTTACTGCTGCATAGTATACTATTGTGCAAATGTACAGCTTTTTAATCCACTCATCTACTTATGGGCACTTAGGCTGTTTCCAAATCTTGGCCATTTTATAATAAATAATGCTGCTATAAACATAGGAGCATTATTCTTTGAATTTGTGTTTCAGGATTCTTAGGATATATACCCAGCAGTGGGATCACAAGGTCAAATGGCAGTTTCATTTTTAATTTTTTGAGGAAACTCCACGCTGTTTTCCACAGTGGTTGCACCAGTCTGCATTCTCACCAACAGTGCACTAGGGGTTCCCTTTTCCCCACATCCTCACCAGCACTTGTTGTTTGTTGACTTGTTAATGATAGCCATTTCGACAGGTATGAGGTGATATCCCATTGTGGTTTTAATTTTAATTTCTCTGATGGCTAGTGATGATGAGCATTTTTTTTCATATGTCAATGGGCCATGCGTATGTCCTCCTTGGAGAAGTGTCTGTTCAGGTTCTTTGTCCATTTTTAATTGGATTGTTTGTCTTCCTGGTGTTGAGTCATATGAGTTCTTTATATATTTTGGAGATTAAACCCTTGTCCCATGTATCATTGAGAAATGTGTTGTCCCATACAGTGGGTTCCCTTTTCAATTTGCTAATGGTTTCTTTTGCTGTGCAGAAGCTTTTTAATTTGATGTACTCCCATTTGTTTTTTTGTTTCCCTTACCCTAGCAGATATATCAACAAAAATATTGCTACGTGAGATATCTGAAATTTTACTGCCTATGTTTTCCTCTAGGATTTTTATAGATAGCCTCGTGGCTCATATTAAGTCTTTTGTCCATTTTAGTTTATTCTGGTGTTTGGTTCATGTTGGTAGCCTAGTTTCATTTTCTTGCAGGTGCTAGTCCAGTTCTCCCAAAACCATTTATTGAAGAGATTGTCTCTACTCTATGGCATGCTTTTATCTCCTTTGTCAAATATTAACCTTAAAGCCCTGGGTTTATTTCTGGGCTCTCTGTTCTGTTCCATTGATCTATATGTTTGTTCATATGTCAGTACCAGATTGTTTTTAGCACAGTGGCCTTACAGTATAGTTTGATATCAGGTACTGTGATACCTCTTTGTTCATCTTTCTCAAGATAGCTGAGAATATGTGGGGCTTTTGGCTTCATGCAAATTTTTGGATATTTGTTCTACATCTGTGAATTATGCCATTGGTATTTTAATAGGAATTGTGTTGATTTTATAGATTGCTTTGGGTAGTATGGACATTTTAATGATGCGAATTCTTCCAATCCATGAACACTCCCACTTATTTGTATCTTCCTCAGTGTATTTCTTCAGTGTCTTACAGTTTTCCAAGTATAGGTCTTTTACCTCCTTGGTTAAACTTATTCCTAGGTAACTTATTTTGTTGTTGCAATAGTAAATGGGATGGTTTTCTTAGTTTCTCTTTCTGGTAGTTTAATATGGGTGTATTAAAATGCCACAAATTTCTAAGTATCAATTTTGTATACTGCTACTTTGCCGAGTTCATTTATTAGGTCCAGTAGTTTTTTGGTGCAGCCTATAGGGTTTTCTATATACAATATCATGCTGTCTGTGAATGAGTTTTACTTCCTTCTTTCCAATTTGGATGCTTTTTATTTCTTCTTGTCTGATGATTGTGGCTAGGACTTCCAGTACTATATTGATTAAGAGTGGTGACAGCAGATATCTTTGTCTTGTTCTTGATCTTAAGGGAAATATTTTAGTTTTTGCCCATTGTGTATGATATTGTAGGTTTTCATATATGGCCTTTATTGTGTGGGCCTTCTATTCCCACTATACTGAGTTTTTATTATAAATGGATGTTGGATTTATCAAATGGTTTTTTAATAATTTTGATTATCAAATGCTGGTTATAGCCTTTGAAGTGTATTTCGTCAATATATGAATTGCTATCTCTTTTTTGCATCTATTGATATGATCATGTGATTTTTATCTTTTTTTCTGATTATGCGACGTATCACATTTATTGATTTTTAAATATTATGTCAATTTTGCACCCCCAGGATAAGTCTCACTTGATCATGGTGAATGCTCTTTTTTGATGTATTGCTGGATTCAGTTTGCTAATATTTTGCTGAGGACTTTAGCATCTCTATTCATAAAGGATATTGGCCTACAGTTTTATTTCTTTGTCCTGTCTTTACCCAGTTTTGGAATTAGGATAATGGCCTTGTAGACAGAGCTGGGAAGTCTTCTGTCTTCTTGAATTTTTTGGAATAGTTTGAGAAGGATAGGTGTTAGTTCTTTGTGTGATTGGCAAAATTCCCCTGTGTAGTCATCTGAACCAGGACTTTTGTTTGCTTGGGGTTTTTTGAATGTTGCTTCAATTTCATTAGTTTTTATCAGTCCATTCAGGTTTTCTGCTTCTTCCTGATTCAGTTTTAGAAGAATGTGTTTCTAGAAATTTATCCATTTTGCCCTGTTTGTTCAATTTCTTAGTATATAGTACTTTATAGTACTTCATAGTACCATAGGAAGTTCATAGTACTTCCTTACAATACTTTATATTTCTGTAATATCAGTTGTTACTTCTCCACTTTCATTTATGATTTTATTAATTTTTGTCCTTTTTTTTCCTTGATGAATCTGGTTAAAGATTAATCAGTTTTATTTATTTTCTCAAAGAACCAGCTCCTGGATTCATTGATCTTTCAAAATTATTTTTTTTAGTCTCTATTCCATTTATTTCCACCATGATCTTCATTATTTCCTTCCTTCTAAACATTCTGGGCTTTGTTGTTGTTTTTCTAGTTCTTTTAGATATAGGATTATATTATTTATTTGAGATTTTTATATCTCTTCAGGTAGGCCTGTAATGTTATAAACTTCCCTCTCAGGACTGCTTTCACTGTGTCCATAGGTTTTGGATCGTGTGTTCATTTTCATTTGTTTCCAGGTACTTGTTGATTTCTTCCTTGATCTCATTGATGAACCATTCATTATTTAATAGCATGCTATTTAGCCTCCATGTTTTTTAATGTTAGATTTTTTTATTGAGGTTGATTTCTAGTTTCATGTCATTGTGATCTGTGAAAGTGCTTGATATTTCAATTTTCTTGAATTTGTTAAGATTTATTTTGTGTCCTATCATTTGGTCTATCTTTGAGAATGATCATGTGCACTTGAGAAGAATGTGTATTCTGCCGCTTTGAAATAAAATGTTCTGTATCAATTAAACTAATTTTTTCTAGTATGTCATTTAAGGTCACTGTTTCCTTGTTGATTTTTTTTGTTTGGAAGATTTATCCATTGGTGACAGTAGATTGTTGCTATCTCCTACAATGACTCTATTGCTGTTGATCTCTTTCTTAAAGTTCATTAAGATTTTCTTTATATATATAGGTGCTCCTATATAGGTGTATATATGTTTACAAGGATTATATCCTCTTGTTAGATCCATCCCTTTAGTATTATGTTAGAACCTTATTTGTTTCTGGTTATAGTCTTTGTTTTGAAGTCTATTTTGCCAATATATGAATTGCTATCCCAGTTTTTTATCTCCATTTGCATGAATTATTTTTTTCTATTCCTTTACTTTCAGCTTGTGTAAATGTTTTGTTCTGTGGTGGGTCTCTTGTAGACAGCATATATGTGGGTCATGTTTTCTTATCCATTCAGCTACCCTATGCCTTTTATTGGATCATTTAATCCATTTATATTTAAGGTTATTAATGACAGGTACTTTGCCATTTTATTCCTTTATACCTATGTATAAAGCTTTCTTCTTAAAGCAGTCCACTTACTATCCCTTGCAATGATGGTTTGGTGTTAATGAACTCCTTTAGCCTTTTCTTCTTTTGGTCTGGGAAGCTCTTTGTTTTGCCTTCCGTTATAAATGGTAGTCTTGCCAGATAGAGTCAGCTCAGTTGCAGATCCTTGCTCTGCATTAGTTTGAATACTTTATACCAATCTTTTCTGGCATAAAGTGTTTCTATTGAGAAATTACTTAACAGTCTTATTGGAACTCCTTTTTGGGTAACTGAGTGTTTCTTTCTTGCTGCCTTTAAGATTCTTTGTTTTTAAACTATGACATTTTAATTATGATGTGTCTTGGTGTGGGTCTCTTTGGATTCATCTTGACTGGGACTCTCTGTGCTTCTTGAACTTGTGTGACTTTTTCCTTCACCAGGTTGGGGAAGTTTTCTGTCATTATTTCTTCAAACAGGTTTTCTATCCATTGTTCACTTTCTTCTCCAGGTATCCCTAGGATATGAATATTGTTATGTTTCATGTTGACCCAAAGTTCCCTTAAACTCTCCTCATTCTTTTTAAGTCTTTTTTTTTTCCTTGTTCTGATTGGGTGTTTTCTACCTTGTCTTCCAAATCGCTGATTCAGTCCTCTGCTTCATCTAGCCTGCTTTTCATTCTTTCTCATATATCCTTCATTTCAGATATTGCACTCTTGATTTCCATGCTTCTTATTTATAGTTTCTATGTCCTTTTCCATGGTAATGTTGTTCCCATTAAGTTCCTTGTAGTTCCAAGTTCCTTGAGCATCCTTATAACCATTACTTTCAACTCTATTTCTGATAAAGTGTTTGCTTCAATTTCATTTAGCTCTTTGGGTATCTCTGTTTCTTTCATTTGGGGGGTGTTTTCTTGTCTTCCCATTTTAGCGCTCTTTGTTTATTTCTATGTATTAGATCTTCTTCGACTCTTTGTCTTCATGGAGTGGCCTTATGAAGTAGGAGACCTACAGGACCCAGTGGTGCAATATCCTTGATCTCCTGAGTTGGATGCTCTAGGAATGGCCCTTGTGTGAGTTATGTGGGCTCTCCTCTTATATTTGGGACTTGGTTGTTGTTGGCCTGTTTGTTGGTCTCCCCTCCAACTGGCTGACTGCCAGGCTCAACCCCCACCACATTTTGTATACTGTTGTACAGGTCCTGACAGATCAAAACAAAACGACATAAAAATCAGAACCAAAATAAACAAAAAAAGTCTCCAACAATAACAGCAAAATCAATAATGGAGCAAAGAATAACAAAAATGGAAAGAGAAATAGAATAGTAAAAGAAAAAAATATGAGAAGACCAAAGAAAAGAAAAATGATTATGAGGGTAGAGAAGGAAGAGAAACAATAAGAGTAAGTAACAGAAAGAGGAAATAGCCAAAAAAGAACAAAGAAATTGGGGGGGGGGCTGGGATGGGAATATAAGACAGAAAACTGTTCTTGACCAACAATTTTTAAAAAAAGAACAAAGAAAGGGAGAGAATAAAAAATAAGAAAAGGAAAGAAGAAAAAAATTGAATAAGAAAATGGAAGAGTAAGAGATATGAAAGAAAAATATTTAAAAACTGAAGAAAAAGAAAAATTAAAAAAGGTCATACAAAAGAAAAAATAACAAAAATAATGTAAAGAACAAAGTGGAATTCATCTCATTAGAGTTTAGTGACTGTTTGCTGGATTCTCTCTTTGGACACAGCTCTGATGTTGTCTGAAGCTGGTGTAAGCCAATTTCAGATGCTGTCCACATCTAGCCCTCAGCAGCCTGTTCAAAGCTACAAGCAATCCACAGTTTGTGGCTGTCTCCTCCGGGCTTGGCTGCACCCGGAATGGGCCATGATGCACTGCAAGGCTGGTTTTTATCAGCACAGGGCCCAGGTGTGGGTCAGCTGATGGCCAAAGGCACTGCAGGATCTACCTCAGCCTGTCCTGCCTCTACCTGCTGTCATTCTTAGTCTAGCCACTGATCTGTTTCTGAGAGGGCTTCTGGAGGAATCAGGAGGAGGTGACCCTTGGATCTCCTGAGGGAGGTGCTGTTCATACTTCAGGGATGGTGGTGGATGTGTTCCCCTATCCCCACGCCACACGTCTGAGTTGGTCCCTGATTATTTCCTTGAACTCAGTAGGGTGGAGCCCATAGTTGGAAGGTGAGTGAGGCCACTTTCCAACAATGCATTTGGGTTTGCATTTCCAGCGCCCAGCATTTGGGTTTGCCAAAAACTAGGAGGTTGTTTCTATGGTTCTCCCATGAGGGGGAAGCGCCAGTTTGGTTCCCAGGAAAGTGTATGAAATGGCTGTGCCCTAAAGCCAATCTCTGACACCCTGAGTCTGCCTATGTTGCAATCTCCTTGGCAGGGGTTAAGATCCAGGCTGGGGGAAAAAGAAAAAAAGGATGCAGGGTGGGTGAACAGGATTACAGAGAGTGGACTAAGGAGTTACCCACAGGGTGGGGTAATTATTTTTCCACTGGGAGGGGCTTGTTCTTCTCAAGAAAAATGGCTGCTGCAGTCATTTTTCAAGGTATGTCCCAGCATACAGAACCCAGTAGCCATTTTTCCACATCTCTCCCCAAAGCTTCTCACTACAGAGTCTCATCAGGTGATGCCAGTCCACACTGCTCGCCCTTCACCTGAGCCCAAGGTGAGTCGCTGAGAATGAGAAAACTGTGCCTTGGCCCCCTTAGGAAAAAAACAGTTTCTCTGTCTCCAGCGAGTTATGTCTCTCCCTTGCAAAAACCCTGCAGCCTTTCACTGCTGGATGCTATGTGGGCAGCTGATCCCGACACTGGTGCTCAGTGCTGGGGAGCCTGGTCTGAGGTCCAGACTTTACGCCTCTCAGGGGGAAGCACTCACTGCTGCACTGTACCTTGGCCTGCTGCCCATGGGAGTGGTGCCAGCCCCTTTTGGGTCCCTGCCCTTCCTACCAGTCTCGAGGTGGTTTTTGCCTGTCCTTGGTTAAGAGTCTCCTCTTCAGGTAGTCTTCAGTGGTTTATTCCAGGTGGCTGTTCCCCTCTTCATTTTTAGTTCCAGTTTGGTTCTGGGTGGTGGTGAGAGAAAGATCCTCCTAGTCCACTGCCATCTTTCTCCTAGATCCAGGTTTTCCTAGCTTTCTGTGCCTTCCTTTCTCGTAGTACTTTCCACACTGAACTACAATGGCTGGTTTACTCCTTTCCCTCACTAACGTGTTCCTTGCAGTGCAGATCATGTCTACATGTCTAATTTCACTTTGTTTCTACGTCTGCTAGTACAAAGCAGGAACATGGTAAGTTCTCAATAAGTAATAAAAATAATGTTAATTAATGTGTGAGGTACTACTCTAGAGCTTTATATACATTAAGTGACTTTGTTTTCACGATCATCTTGTAGAGCAATTGAGTTGATCCCAGATTTTATAGATGAGAAAATCAAGGCTCACAAAAGTTAACTAGCTTCCTTAAGGACAAAGGAAGACCACCCAACCTAAAGCCTGTATTCCTAAGTACTGTTAGGACTGGCTTCCTGACATTTTAATGAATGAATGATTAAATGAACAAATGTATTTTAAAACTGACTGCCTCTTATTCAATTATCTTGTTAATTGTGGAATACCTGGGGAAATTTTTTCTGTAGGTTACTGCTCAGGTATCTCTGCGACTCTGGCTTTGAGTCCCCAGGTGCCAGTGCACTCAAGAGTTTACTTCTCTCTACCCGTAAGTATGTAATCTCTTCACTGGGGCTACTCAGAGTTATTTCAGAGCCTTCTTGACACAACATTTCTTCAACCTCCTTTATTTGCGCTTCTGTTAGGAAGAAATAACAGAAACAAACTTAAAAAGAAATGCAGTTAAATAACTACTCTGTAAGATGTTAAATAAATTCTTAATTAGATAACAAATTAATTTTTAAAATAAGCTACAATACTACTACTACACTTCTCCCCATCTCTTTGGGGTGTTTGCACACTTTCAAAATTATAACGCCAACAAACCCCAGGCCACCCCCCTTCCCCCGAACCCCCCCCCAAAAAAAGTAGTGGGAAAAGTTCTCAAAAGCAGTAGATGTTCTTGCTACATGCAGAAATTCAAAATGTGTTCTCGTATAACTTTAAAATTTGTTTATTGAGTGCTTACTATATAGCTGGTATTATATTAAATATCTAAGATAAATTTATCTTATCTAATCCTTACAACAACCCAATGATGTAGGAATTATCCTTTTATGAGAGGAGGACTCAGACACCAAGAAACCAAATAACTTGTCCAAGGTGACTCAACTAATCCTGCCAAATTCTCGGTCATTTCAATATTCAAGTGCCCTGTCTTGTCCGTCCTTTCACCAGCTAACTTCTAAAGATCTAGTCCACTATCTTGGCCACCTAATTCTACAGTCATTCCCTAGGCATTGTCATTAGCAATAACTGGAGCCTCTCCCTAGTCCCAACTGCAAGCATCCTATTCTCCAATTATTCCTTCCTATGTATTTCTAGTAGCATGATTTCAACAAGTGTTCAAACATATTAAAAACAATAATTCATTGACTTTAAACACTTCCCAATGTTCCTTACCCCGTTCCCATTATCATTTAGTTTCTTACCCAGCTTAGATTCTATAGTTCATCATTATAATCACTCCCTTGAAAACACTCAACTCCCTTGCCTCTGTTTCCTTCCATTATATTTGGTTGGCAAAATTCCAATACGTTTAAATCCAACTCTCCACCTCTTTTGCACCTTACTGCAGGATCTGAATGTGGGCAGATGAAACTGCACAGCCAGTGATGACTGATTATATGTTAAAGTCATGTCTTCTGATATCAGGAGGGCTCCTACTTCTGCCTAGCAATCCCCCTGCATTTCCCTGGCCATCTCCCTCTCATTCTCTAGAAGCTAGACCATTATTTCATTCCTTTCTCTACTCAAATCTCCAAACCTTTCCCATCCTCACTCTCCACCGAATGCACTGCCTCGTATTTCACAGAGAAAAAGAGAAGCACTCTGAAGACAATATCCACAAACTCCTCTTACCAAATCTGCCAACTCCCACATACTCTTCCCTCTTGTGAGATTTAATGTACATATCTTTGCTTCTAAGGCCAGCCCCCCCCCTTGTGTACTGGATCCCATTCTCTCTTATCTCAAAGATAACACTCTTCCAGTTGACTCCTCTCTCTATTGTCTCATCAAGCTTTCTTTCCAGCTAAAGCATTATAATCATCTTAGAGACATGCTATATATCCCATTAAAAACAACAAAAACAATTAAACAAAAACCTTCCTTCAACCTCATCACTCCCTCTAGCTTCTGTACCATTTCTTTATTCTTTGCAGCACAACTTCAAGAAAGAATTGATCATACCCATGTCTCCTCTTCTACTCCTACCACTCCAATCAGGCTTTCATATCCACTACCCCACAGAAACAGCTCTCATCAAAGTACTAATGACCTCCATGTGGCCAGATCCAATGGTCCATATGTCTCCTCATTCCACCTAGCCTACTAGTGGTATTTGACCCAGTTGTTCACATCCTTTTCTTTTCTTTTTTTTTTTTTTAAGATTTTATTTATTTATCTTTAGAGGGGAAGGAAAGGAGAAGGAAAAACATCAATATTCTTTCCCCCGTCTCAATCCACTGAGCTACACCAGCCAGGGCTCACATCCTTTTCTTAAAACACTTGTCATTTCTCTTCTGAGATACCATTCTCTGTTGGTTTTTTTCCTATTTTGAGTGCCACTTTTCTTAGGTTCCTTTGCTGATTTCTCAACTTTCTAACCTCTGAACACTAGAATAAGCCAGCCAGGAATTTTCTTTTCTCCCCCTAGGTTATTTCCTATAATCTCGAGGCTTTAAGTATTAGCTATGTGCCGATGACTCCCAAATGTATGTCTCCATTGCACTGAATCGCCAATACATACACAATTGCCTGCCTGGTGCTTCCACTTGGATATCTAATATAGACCTCAAATTTACACGTCCAAAAGCAAACTGTTGTCCCCAAATGGCGCCTCCCATATTCTTTCCATCTGAACAGTTAGGAACTCCACTATTCTAACTGCTCAAACCAACAAGCTTTAGGTCACCAGTGATTTCTCTGCTTTTCTCCCACCTGACATTAAATGCATTATCAAATCATGTTATCTCTGCCTTCAAAACATAATCCTTCACATAAGCATTTCTGGTGTGATTGACATGTATTCCTAAAAAGAAAAACAACTTTTATTTCATAAAACTGTTCACTAAAAATAATAGAGCTCATTGAAAAACATGCTCTAGACCACGCACAACCTTTGACATTGTGTAACTGGAGTGCTATAAAAAATATTAACAATCGTAATAATTATAGTGGTACATTTAAAGAGATATGTCAAATTCCTAAAAAGTAAAGGAATACCACAGTAAGTATGAAAATGTGTTTTTATAAAAATAATCAAGCTTGTTTTAGGGAGCTGAGTCTGCAGAGTTATGGAAACCAAGTCAGGAAACCAAGTCAGAACGCACAAAGATTAGGGATATCTTTGCAGTGAGCACTTCCAAGGCAAAAACATGTGGCCAAACTGAGCCCCAAAGAATGTGGGCTTTATGAAGAAACTTCAAGGCTTGCTGGTAGCCCAAATCATTAACATGCTGGGGAAAATTGTATATAAACTTCCACATTACAATGACATCATTCCCCTATTTACCAATTTTTCATGAGCTAATTTATGCTGGCAGGAAGACAGACAGTACCTCCTGTTTCTGGCAGTGAACCCTGAACAACTCTCCTGCTGAGAGTAACTAAAAATGCTGGGAGAAGAGAAGCAGATTTGAGAGTTTAAACTCCCACTTTACAATGGTCACCAAATAAAGCCTGTGCTGTGAACAGTCAAAATAATAATAACAACAATAATAATAGAAATAATGCAGAGAGAAATTTTAAAAACCCTTCAAATTATATGAAGCAACCATTATATGAACTAAAATAGAATGCAAGCTTTTAAACAGCAGGAGAAAATTCAATATACCCAATGGAAAAACAACAGGGAGAAAAAACAAAAAGAAACAAGAGCATGGAAATATGTCCTATGATTAACTCAACATTCCCTGTACCTTAGAGTCACAATAAAGAAAAAAAATTTGTCCATCACCAAACCTTCATGAATAAAGTTCTAAAGGGAAAAAAAGGAAAATGATCCCAAGTGAAATATCTGAGCTGCAAGGAAAAATACTGAGCCAAGAAATAAGAAATATGTGATAAATATAATCACTGACCACATACAATAATACTAATTTGGGGAGCTACACAAAGTAGAGCAATAACATAAAGGGTCCTATCTGTATCTTCCTTTATCACTTTCAAGTGCTTAATAAATATTTCCCAAGTCCTTGCTATGCTGGGCACTTTACAAGGCAGGTGCTGTGGGGAACAGAGAAGCCACACTAAGACTAGGACGTGGTCTCCGCCCCAGGGGGGTGACACAGGCGACTGTGACACAATGTGGTGAGGGCTGCAGCAGACATGGAAGGAAACAGCCGTTCTGCACTCTGTCACACACGTTTCAGAACGTATCAGATTGCATACTTTAACGAGGCGGGCAGAAAATACATCTTAAACATTACATGTACTTTTGTAGTATGGACGACATGTAGTATTTTCCCCTTCCTTCTACTTTTATACATTTCTCAAATTTTCTAATTGTCACATATTAATTTTTATAATTGAAATTACATTTTTACAAAAAGAAAAAAATACCCTGTTTGCGTTGGAGCTCTCTGAAGTCATGTCTGAGATATTTTTGTTTTCATAACCATGAGAAAGTGATTCTCTTCCCTCTGGCAAATTACAGACATGGTTTGCATCATTTCTCGCCTAAAAAGAAAATAATACATTTCCTTACTCTTGTCCATGGTTCATATTTTAACACATATTAAAAGTCTATGAAGTAAGAGAGCCATCAAGAGATCACCACACTAATGGGTCTATGACCAGCGACATGAACACAAAACTCAGCTCTCCCTCAGGGCAGGTCTCTCTCCCTAAACGTGCTACTAGGTTACCAGACACCGTTTCCCACAGATATGATGACATGTAACCACAAATTTTATGAGACAGTCACTATCTGTCATATTTTTACCATGAATACACCAGGCTTCAAAACAAATCTCATCTGTGGTTTAGAAAACACAGTCATGAAACCCGTGAACAGTGAAGAACCTACACAATAATTATGTTTACACTCTTATGCTAAAACTGAATAACATGTCTGAAATGTTAATAGGAGAGTCTATCGAAATAAATTGTTGGGTATTCTTTAGAAACAGTTTCTGGTTAATATGGCAGCCTCACAAAAGGTAATTTTGTATGGCTCATAATGATGGATCAAAAGCTAACTATACGCTCCAGGCACTACTGTGGGGCCAAATTCCAGGTGGGGCGAACAGTAGGTGTACAGTTGTGAGTACATGAAACAGAGTTTATTCTTGTATTATTATTTGTTAATGATATTATTTTTTTAGGCCAACAACTGCAAACGTACTCTTGCCTTACCCTGTACTTAATTTTGACCACAGTCCTATGGGACTCTAATGCTTCCACTTTATATGTGAGGAAGCAGGCTGAGAGAGGCTAGGTTACTTGTCTTGTCATGCAAGGAATAAGGGGAAGAGCTAAATTACACACTCCAGTGGGCTTAGAAGTAGACTACCAAAATAACTGAACTGTATTTTGGTGAATTGTTTTGAATCCTATTGGACAACTCCCCAGAATATGAATAAAAAGCTGAATTTTAGCTTTGGGAAGTGTGGCTCATTTGGTTGGAGGGTTGGCCCGGAAGCCAAAAGGTCATGGGTTCAATTTCGGTCAGGGCACATACCTAGGTTAGAGTTTGGTCCCTGGTCAGGGAGTATCCGAGAAGCAACTGATTGATGTTATTCTCAAATCGATGTTTCTCTCCTTTTCCCTTCCTCCCTCTCCCTCTAAAATCAATAAGCATATCCTCAGGTGTAGATGACCGAAAATAAGAAAAGCTGGATGTTACAGAAGGAAAAGAGGGTTGCAGTCTAACTTGATAACTTCCTGGTGAGCTTTAGTTTCCTCCTCTTGAAAATGGAAGGAAGAATAATACCTATTTCTAATAATAATAGCTATAATTTATGAACTACTTGTTGGGTGCCAAATAGGTGTGTGAAAGGTTTATTCATATTCCCTGTGTGAAATACCTCTGAAATACCCTTGAACAAACTATTACCATTTTCAAGCTCAAAAAAGTCAAGTTACTTGCCCAAGGTTATACAGACAGTTCTAAAGGTAATTTTTCACCCCCATCTGCCTCATGTTAAAGTTCATGGTCTAGTATGCTCTACAGCTTTTGTTCTGAAGGAGCTGTATTCCTTTCTAAGACTTTGGAAATCAGTCTGTCCTTTTAAAAGTTAAATTTTAAAATCAACAAGTAACCAATCTGAACTGAGACGTGGAAACAAGGCAGAGTGATGATTCCTAAGCAACCTGAGAGAATTAACACATTTAAAGAAAGAATATGTCAGAAAGTAGGTTGATCAGTATTGCAAACATCAGAGAGTGATAAGAGAGCCAAAAGATGCCATAATTTACTCATCTAAGGGCTGGGTACCCTGGTCCTAGGATGTAACAGGTCTAGAAACAAATGCAGATATAGATAGGCCTAGCTAGTACGATAAAATTTTAGAATCACTTGTTCACCAAGTAAACATAATTAAAATGTGGCTTCCTATCCTATGTAGTGCGCCCATAGCGAGCGAATGCAACAGGCAACAGGTCATATGTGACTGGTTCCTCTGGCAATTATATTTGTCAGTTAATAAGCTGGTGTCTATTTCTCTAAAACCTTTTCTGTGAGTTAATACAAGAGTACCTTTGAGAAGCAGATCCACTGAGGTTTCTAAACCAACAAGCAAGAGAGCTGGCTAGAGGGTCAGTTACTGAGAAAGGAGGAATTTGCCAAGAAAATAAAAGTTACAATGAACAGACCTATTTGGATGTTTGACCAGTCATCCTGCACATGTCTGCTATTAGAAATCAATACAGACTGTTGATATACAGGGTCTGACACAAATAGCACCCCTTTTTATTATAAAATGTTTTATTACAAAATCATAAGCATGTAATTCTGTAACATAACAATATCACACTCAAGCACACCATATGACATTTTAGCAAGATGTTTAAGTTAAAACTATAAAGTATTATACCCATATTATTACCCTACCAACCACACTCAAGCAGGCGTTACTTCTGCTGGACCCTGTATTTCATGAAAAAAATGTACACATGAGTGCAAACTCTATGGGGTGATATTCAAATGTTGGTTTTTAATGTGTGAATTTAATGGACAATGAACAAAACCACAGGTATCGTAAAGCTTTCTGTCATTAGCTCTTACTTCTTCCAGTCTTCCATGCCTTTCACTGACAGTTCTTCTGGATTTCTGGAAGCAGTCCTCAGCATGTCTCACTGTACTAGAACAGGTGGCAGGCAAAACAGAGTTGTTCTTCTGTAGTAACATTCAATGCTACCTCAAGACGGTGAAGTTCATCCTCTAATTGAACTTCTCCCTTGATAGAGAGAGGCGTGTGTGTATGTACACACCACGCGCACACACACACACACACACACACACACACTATATGAGCTGAGCATGCTCTGATATGTATATACAGGCTTGGGCAAAAGTAGGTTAATAATAATAAATAATACGGCATTTCATAAATAGATAAGAATTCTGTTTCATGTATACACAACTGTATGTACACACAACTGTAAACCCACTTTTGCCCATCCTTGTATGCATAACTGTTGTGTTATCCAGTTGTAAAGAGCACTTACATGAAATAGGTAACACCACACAAAAAATCAAAGCTTTGAACAGCTATATATCTTCTACAATAAAAAAATGACATGACACACAGAATGCAAATGTATGAGAGTGTTCTTAAAAATAAGCTTTTCTGTCTGCCCAGTTCTGAGGTTTGCCATGTAATAATCTGCAAGTCTCCCAAAGGCCCCTTGCAATGTTGTAAATTCCAAAGAAGCCTTTGCTCCCCTAGTGAATACTTGGAAATAAAAGGACTCCTCTGGAAGCTACAGAGCCCACTAATTCTGTACCATCAACGAACTATTTGGCTTGCAGAATAGGTCTTACCATTCTTGAATGACTTCTAAAGTCATGCAGCTTACTTCTAAAACTCCTAACTCTAAGCCTGCTGTCAATATTGCCTTTAATTTTTTTAAGTTGAAAGTAGTCATACTTTTACACAGTGGGTAAAAGATGAGTATCTGCTGATTGAGCACGAGACTGAGAAGTGGTATTGTGTTACTAGGACCATTATGCATTAAGACTTGCTGTTATACTCAAACACAACTGTTAACCAAGCTGATTTACCTAAATTGTAGTGATAAGTGTAATTATTATTATAGTGTACATAATTATTGGGTTGGCCAAAGTCTGTTTCGTTTTCTCCATACATTAAAAGACATTTTTTATTTTCACCAATAACTTTAGTGATTTGGGTATTTTGAGTATGTCACCTATCTCCCGCATGGTATAATGTTGACTCTTCTCAGTTAATGTCTCGATTCGATTGCCATCAACTTCAGTGGGTCTACTTGACCGTGGACTATTGTCCAGTGAGAAATCCTCATGCAACTTCGCAAACCACCTTTGACACATTCAATCAGTCACAGCACCTTCTCCATATACTGTGCAAATCTTATTTTAAATTTCAATTGTTTTTATCTTTCTTGAAATAATAAAGCATAATATGCCAAAAATGTTGCTTATTCCATCTTCAATATTAAAATGGCTACACAAAAATTCACCAATTTTGGTTAAGTTTTTTTTTAATGCATGCTGATATAACAGCTGTTACAATACAATCTAACAAAATTGTTTCAAACGAAGTTAAAGACACTGAAGCACAAGTAGAGTCTTCTTACAAAAAAAAAACCACAACTTTTTGGCCAACCCAATATATTGTTTTGCTTTTTTAACAGCAAAACTAGACCTTTATTATTTTTCTTCTTTCTTGTTAAGTCTTTCAGAGTCATTATTTCATGTCAACCATTTTGTGGAAAACATATAGAATTTTAATTATCATCTGATATTCACACTGAAAGAAAAAAGGAGCCATATCTGAATCTTTGTACCCCCGTGTCTTCCCCATGACCTACAGCTAAAAATCTTCTCATGCTTTTCCCTATCCCACCCCCATCGTCTGGTCCCCACTTATATCCTCCTCTTCCCTCCGAGGTCTCTGGGCATTATTCAGGTACTTGTGGTTTTTAGTCCTGGGTTTCATATTGCCAAAGACACTAGGAGTATATAGTATCCTATGAGGCCTGTTTGCTAATATGGAAAAATGCTTATATTATAATGACAAGAATGTTAAAGAATTACAAGTATTTGAAAACCAGACACACAAAGACTGGAAGCAAATATATCAAAGTTGTAAATGTATCAAAGTAGCAAATGTATCAAAGTTAATACAAGTTGTGATAAACAGAAGAGATTGTGAGTTGTGAGAATTATTATAGCCTTGTACTGTGGGTTGCTCGCCCCTAGAGAGCAGCATAATTTCTCCCTCCATATTGTAGGGGGAAGGAGGAGTTTCAGAGGAAGCTAAAAGGAAAAGGGGGTTGGGGGTATTGAGAATACCTTTGGATCCCTGGCTTCTGGGAGATCTGAAGGTATTGGAGGTGACCAGGAATGTAAGAAGAGGAGGCTTGTGGGTCAGGAGGACAGTGTTGGCTGCAGACCAACATCCAAGTGTATGATTTATCCAAGCTTCTGGACTACAGCACACTCCCAGAGCTAGTGATCTTCAGTCTCCATTCTGCTCAGTCATCGGTCCCCATAGCTACATCCGAGCCCTTCTCATGATGTGAACTACTGTTGAAATACTGCACTCCTAAACCGCAAATGTCCCACTCTGTCCCCACTTTCCATACTTCCTGCTCTTTCTTGTGTGTGTCTGTGTCTGTGTCTGTGTCTGTGTGGTAAATAAATGAGATCTAAAATTTACCATTTTAACCACTTAATAAGTGTAGAATTCACCCCCTTTTCCACAGAAATAAGACATCTAATTTTTTGAGCAGTCACACAGCTGCCTACCTTAATGTTAGATACAGCCTTGTAACTAAGTTCTGAGCTATGAGATGTAAAGGGAATTGTGTGACACCTCTAGGACGTGTACTTAAAGGATCAGAACGCCCTCTTTCCCACTCCTTCCTCCTTTCTACTGGCTGAATTGCAGACAAAATAGCTAAGTCTGAGCGGCCATCCTGGACACCATGAGGTAGAAGCCGCATGCCCTGTGATGTCAGCCATTAGAATGATATACTATCATGAGAGAAGAAATCAGTCTCTGACTATTTCAAGATGCTGCCCTATCAGTTCTGGACTGCTTTCTTCTTGACTTTTATGTGAGAGAAATAAATTTCTACCTTTTCAAACACATTATTATTTTGAGCTTTCCAAATCTCTCAGCCAATCAATCCTAACTACTAAAGGAGGGTACTAAAAGAATAAGATACAGGGGCACATGCTGCAAATGAAACATGGCTATATTGGAATTGGACATGGAACTGGACAGCCGTTACTAGTCTACCTTGACCTATGAGGGCTTCATCTCTTGGTTTCTCTTTGAATCAGCCCATATTAAATTGCTTCTCTCCATGGCTGGACTTTCTCTGCTTGCTCATCAGCAGTAGTGCAAACAGACATTCAGATCCTAAATCTATGCTACTTTTCAGATCAAGTCATTTCCATCCTTTTAGTTCAAATTTGTGAAAAAGAGACAATTATTTGTTGTTCACCCAATGAATTGTGCCCCCTCTCTGGAGTTAGTTGTATAATCCCCATTCAATCAATTGTGGCTGGAGTGGGTTAGAAGTAGTAGTACAAATATGGCCACCAAAGCAAGGATTTGTGGAGAGGTACACATCCAGAAAGAGGATGTAGGCTAGAAATGCAATATAAAATGAGTCTATTGTTTAAGACCAATGCATATCCACTGTCTAGTGAACAACTCAGTTTGAACAATCTGCTCTTCTCTTACACCTGTTCCTGTATCTGTACTCCACAGTTAATAAAATAACCATTACTATAGTTTCCCACCATGGCAGTGTTGCTCAGTAGATTGAGTGCTGGCCTGAAAACTGAAATGTTGCCGATTCAATTCCAGGTCAGAGCATGTGCCTGCATTGCGGGCCTGGTTCCCAGCTTGGGGCGTGCAAGAGGCAATGGATCAATGTGTCTCTCACACATTGATGTTTCTCTCCCTGTCTTTCTCCCTCCTCCCTTTCCCTCTCTCTGAAAATAAATAAATAAAACCCTTAAAAATATATAGTTTCCCAAGGCCCTGTCCCTATAGCTCAGTTGGTTAGAACATCATCCCAATACTCCAAGGTTGCAGGTTCGATTCCTGGTCAGGGCACATACAAGAATCAACTAATGAATGCATCAATAAGGGGATCAACAAATTGATATTTCTCTCCCTTCCTCTCTAATCTATATATATGGTTTTCCAAGCCAAAAAAACTGGGAGTCATCCTGGATCCCTCCTTATTTATGTCACCTGGATGCATCATCCCTGAATTTGTAGATTCTACCTGTTTTTTTATCATTTTCTAATTCCTCCTCTCATGTCTACAGTTGCTGTCTTAATTCAGGCTCTCCTCACTATTTGCCCAGTTTAGTGCAATAGCATCCTTAACTGGTTTCCCTGCTGCCAGGCTGGCTCCCATCCAACTGTATTCCACAGAGCTCTCAGACTGATCTTTCTGAACGCAAATCACTTGCTGTTTAACATTCGCACTGCTTTCAGGAAGATTCAAACCCCTGAGCTTGGCACCAGAGTCTTCAAAATCTAGTTCATGCCTGTCCCTCTAGTCTTACCTCCTGCCACACTCTGAAATGAACTCTTCATACAGTATACTTATTGATCCCCATAATGCTGCTTATATTTCCATGACTTTGAATATTTGAGTCCCTCTGCCTGTTATGTTATGACATCCCCAAACTAACATTTATTGAGACCCAATGGTTGAGTAAATTGAAAATTCTAAAAAAACATTATCTTGAGGTAATATATTTCTAGTCTTTGAATTACAAATGCTCTGAAATTTAAACTGTGCCTAAACTGTCCACCAAAAAAAGTATGCAAACATATTATTCTCTACAAAGTAGATACTGAATAAAATGCTCATTAAGTATATTAAAAGCCAACTCTTTGGAGAGAAGCACAACCTATAATGTTTTGGGACCTTCAGAAACTTCTAGATGTGAAGAATAAGGTGGTAAAGCTGCAGGCAAACTGAGAAAGACACAAAGAATTTTAAGTGAGAAGAAGTCAAGGAAAATCGGTGAAGAGTTATTCCCACTTGTTCTTATTCTTCCTACACAGCAGGTGTCTCCCAAGGTTCAGGACCACACCTCATGCTACAGCGTATCGCCTAGCTTTGAGCAAAGGATGAGCTTTGGATCCAACGGTCTTTGAGTGACACTAGAGAACAAAGTAAACGGCATGGCCACAAAAGCTGAAATATATTGCCCTGACCGATATGACTCAGTGGGTGGGGCATTGTTCCACAAACCAAAATGTCACCGGTTCAATTCCTGTTTAGGGAATGTGCCTGGGTTGTGGGCCAGGTCCCCAGCTGGGGAGCAAGAGGCAGCCAATCCATCGATGTTTCTCTCACACAGTGATGTTTGTCTCCCTCTCTTTCTCCCTCCCTCCCCCTCCTCTAACAATAAGTAAATAAAATCTTTTTTAAAAAATCCATGAAACAGTCAAGTTATTCACTCTAACCCTCCTTTCTTCTTTCTACACAAATATAATTTAAAACTTACAGCCATTTTAATTATAAGATATATCATAGTTTCTTCTTTTTCATTCCTCAAATGAGAAAAGTAATTTTTAAAAGTTAAAAACAATATATCAAGGTTTAAATGGTTAAAATACAAAATTAAGTGAAAAAGAAAGGCATAATGTACTATTCATAACTATGTAAAAATGTACACATGTGCCCTGACAAGTGTGGCTCAGTTGACTGGGTGTCGTCCAACAAAGCAAAAGGTTGTGGGTTTGATTCCCAGTCAGAGCACATGCCTGGGTTGCAGGTTCCGTCCCCCATCAGGGCATGTATGAGAGGCAACTGATGGATGTTTCTCTCTCGCATTGACGTTTCTCTCCCTCTTTCTCCATCCCTTTCTTCCTTCACCTTAAAAAAAATGTACACACTGGTGCCCTGGTCAGGTGTTAACATGGCCCTAACGATGTTTGTTCAGTACATACATATAGGGAGAGGAAAGGAAAGCTTCTTACAATATAGAATCAAACATGCTAGCTGAGTGACTTTGGACAAGTTAATATATATATATGGCATCTAACAGCCCCCTTTTTTAAGAGTTAAAATTTATTCAGTTCCAATTTAATGCAAACCCCCAAAACAACAAACCCCAAAAAGCTGCAGAACTTATTTTTCTTTTCCAATCTATTACCTAAGAGAATGCTGAATTTTTCAGTATTTAGAAATCTGACCTGGCATCAAGCATGAAATATCACAAATAACTGCTATAATTGACCCGAGAAATAAAAATATCCATACCATTCTAGCCCCTAAATACCTGCTAAAATACCTGATATACTTTGTATATCTTCCCAATAGGTTTACATTTTAACCTGAATACCAATGAAGTAGAAAGACTAGATAAGGAACATGTACTTTAAAACAAATAAAGTTTTCCAAGATAAAATAAAACTGCGTTGGATATAAATAAATCTTATTCTATTTTTAAGGCCCTCTATTCCAGTATTTCTAGGATTAAGTCTGCCCTCTTGCCACAAATACTTGTTTTCAATCACCCCTCATTGTTTTTTGTTTCTTGGCTCACATCACGAAGCATGTTTTCTGACCAAGAAACTCACATGAAGAAAAAGCACAAGAACCGTTTCAAGCATATTCTTTCCAAAAATTCCATCACATCAAGGTGCTGGCTTCAAATGTATTTAGGGTTGGAATCCCGTTACATGATCACTTTGAATGATCTTTTCACACATGAATACATCACTAAAAGGTATGCCTAACGAAGCATTCACTTAAGCAAGGAACAATATGTCTTTATACAAGCCTGAGATGGGCCCAAAACTTCACTTCGGTTTTCCCCCACTTCGTTTCCAAAACACACTAGGCGGCTTATAGTAATTTAGGCTTGTATTTACCATTGTGCACTTTCCCATTCTAGTCTCTATTTTATCTAAGAGAGAAAACTTGCCATCGTGCAGAGAAACATACAAAAATATTTCAAATGATTCCGGGGCTGGAGAATGTGAAATACTTAGTAACCCAAAGCACTGCAGCAGGAAAACGGGGGGGGGGGGGTGTGTGAGGTGGGGGGGTCTGTAGATGAGAGAGGTGGTGGAGACGAATGGACATTAAGGTGCAGCGTGGATAAGAAAGGGTGAAATGGCTGTGGAAGAAGCAGGATGAGGAAACTGGCGTTCAGGGTGATGAAAGTGGAAGGCAGAAGGTTAACTGACTTGATGACGTCTGATGCTGAGAATTCAAAAGGCCTCCAAGCTTCAACGGGAATTGTGTGAGGTTCTGCATGACGAGCACAGGGCAACAAGGCAGAAAACGGCAGTTCTTTGTTCACAGTCCGGGAAAGCCGGAGCTCCGTGACTTAGTTAATGGCCGGGAGCTCCAGACGCAGTCGCATGTGCAAGGGTGGGTCTTCGTCAGTAAAATGAGGACAAAAAAACCCAAAGACAAAACAAACAAAACAAAACGCCTAGCTGGGAGTGTTCTAAGCCCTGACTAAATAAGAGCGGCAGCCTAGTTCGAAATGCCTGTGGCTTTGTGTCCCAGAAACGGGCGAATCCGTCAGGCAGAATCACTCCGGCCCGTGGCTAGAAAGGCCGCGCCAGGGCAGAGGCTTTTCCCCATAGTTTCGAGCCATTCCGGGGAGAGAAGCGGTAAAGTCCCGGAATGGCGAAAAAGCTCGGAGAAGAGACGCTTGCCTCCTTGGAGCTGAGATGGGTACCTCACGAAGCAGGCCACAAATTGTCTTCTAAAGAGCGAGGTGAGGGTCCCGGGTCGCTCTGCTCCTACGCCGCTCCACAGCTAGCTGCAGGTGCCTACGGAGCCCAGGTAGTCATAGCAACCGCTCCAGCCGCGGAGACGCCGAAGCATTCTTCCGGCGGGAACCTTAGAAGCGACGCATCCCATTGGCTCAGGGGCTGCTTTTCTTGCAGACTCTATTGTTACCAGGCACACCATTGGTCTTTGTATTGTGAGGCGGGACTTTTTCCAACAGGAACGGGGTCCAGCTCCTTCCTTAGGCTTTATAGTAACCATGGTAACCTCAGGGCTTTAGTTTGTAAATTACAGGATACTTTTTATCATCAGGCATTTATAGTTCTCAAATAGCTTCTCGCCAGGTCTTTCTAGAGTCCTGGCATAATAACCTTGGATTTATTTTTCAAGGAGTAATTTCATTCTTAAAAGGGAATTAAGAGTTTTAGGCCTAGATCTGTAAATAACCACGGGGGCACCTAAAACAAATCACATTTTGTGACCTGACCTATTACTGTAAGAGGGCTTGATTAAAATTATCCCTAAGAAGTCCTAAACACTGAAATTTGGTTTAGGTGATCCGTTCCTCCACCTATGTAATACAAAATAAAAATTTATACATGACACAAAATTTAACATAAGCTCAGTCTATTCCATCTTTATTTAAAATGCTTTCATTGCAAGTTTCTAGTTAGCACATCAAAGTTTGATTTTACTCATGTCCAGAGGGCCCTTGCTTTTCTGGTAACCCAAACACGTACTTAACATTTCTTAGTGTTCCTCTAGTTTCACATAGGATCCATTTCAAAGCTCTGCCAGTTCTACGTGCATTATCTGGATGGATATAAAATCCCTTACTTTCTAGAACTGCTTCAACCTCTACTTCTGGCACCACAGACCTTCTAAGTTTTTTTTTTTCCTCTCATCTAAAATGTTCACCACCATCACCTCAAGACCACTCAACTCCTGCTTATCAGTTCAAGTGTCATTTCCTCGGGGAAGCCTTCCTTGGTTCTCCAATCTAAATAAAATTCTTTCTTATTTGCTGATTGACTCATGTTCCTTTTTTATTATCTTCTTTTGTGCACTTCCATTTGCTGTTTGAAAAAACAAAAATAAAAACAAAACACTCTTGGAATTTCATTCTGTGTAAATACTGTTTAAGTGCTCAGAATGGAAACTGAACAGAGTTGCAAAGCACTTTACATAATTCCATTAGGAAAGTGGTGGTTGTTTCAAGCATAACAAAACAGGATAGGAAATGGTTCCAATGGAAGTAATAATTATGATAAAGATAAACATTAAGATTACTTCTAGTTTTTAAAAATTAAATTTATTGGGGTGACATCGGTTAATAAAATTATGTTTTGGGGATACAATTCTATAATACATCATTTGTATGTTGCAGTGTGTGTTTAGCACTCCCAAGTCTCTATCACCTTTTATCCTTCCTTTACCTTCCCCTACTTCCTCCTATCCCCTTGCCCCTCTGGAAATCACCTAGTTTTTCTTTATTGTTGTTTTGTTTTTGATTTTTGCTTAATCCTCCCACCTTGTTCACCCAGCACCCCTACATCCTCCCTTTTGACAGCTGATCACTTCTACTTTTAATTCTACTTATCCACATAGTCTATTCAAAGATGACAGTCAACACCCACATAAAGCCAGGTGTAGGGAAGAAAACCAATCTTTTACTTCCTATCCCTTCACTACTGCAGCCACTGCTGACAGAGCCTGCTGCTTTTGAGTTTTTGCCCACTGGTCCTAAAGTTAATTAAAATTGTTTTTCAGTAGGGCTGTTGCCTCCAGAACAGTCCTGATTACTGCAGCTATGTTTCCTCTGCTCAAGGTCATACTTCTGATTTAATTAATAATTTCAGTGCATCTGTAATTCTTTTAAAAAATTATATTTTATTGGCCATGCTATTACAGTTGTCCTGATTTTTCTCCCTTTGTCCTCCTCTACGAAGCCCCCCCACTCCCTCAGGCAATCCCCCCACCATTGTTCATGTCTATGGGTTATGCATATAAGTTCTTTGACCACTTAATGTCCTATATTGTACTCTACATCCCCATGGCTATTCTGTAACTACTAATTTGTACTTCTTAATTCCCACACCTCTTCACCCATTCCCCAACACCCACCTCCTATTTGGCAATCATCAAAAGCTCCCTGTATCCATGATTTTATCTCTGTTCTTCTTATTTGCTTAGTTTGTTTATATTCAATTGTTGATAGATTTATATTTATTGTCATTTTATTGTTCAGAGTTTTGATCTTATTTTTCTTAAATAAGACCCTTTATAATAGACTTCACATAATAATGGCTTGGTGATGATGAACTCCTTTAGTTTTTTGTTTGTTTGTTTTGGTCTGGGAAGCTCTTTATCTGCCCTTTGATTCTAAATGGTATCTTTGCTGTGTAGAGCAATCTTAGCTGTAGGTCCCTGCTTTTCATTACTTTCAATATTTCTTGCCAATCCCTCCTAGCCTGCAAAATTTCTTTTGAGAAATCAGCTGACAGTCTCAGGGGAACTCACCTGTAAGTAACTAACGGCTTTTCTCTTGCTGCTTTTAAGATTCTCTCTTTATCTTTAACCTTTAGCATTTTAATTATGATGTGTTTTGGAGGGGACCTCTTTGCATCCATCCTATTTTTGGACTCTCTGTGCTTCCTGGACTTGCATGTCTATTTCCTTCACCAAATTAAGCAGGTTTCCTTTCATTATCTTTTTCAAATACTGTATTTTTAGGACTACACAACACACCAGACTATAAGATGCACCTGGGTTTTAGAGGAAAATAGAAAAAATTTTTGAAGCAAAAAATGTGGTAAAATATTTAATAACATAAATAACATAGCTCCCCCCGCCCCCATGAGCCATGTAAGCTGCCTTCGGACTATAAGACGCACCCTCATTTCCTCCCAAATTGGTTGGGGGGGGTGCGCCTTATAGTCTGAAAAATATGGTAGATCTCCAATTTCTTGCTCTATCTCTTCTCCTTCTGGTACGCCTATGAGATAAATGTTGGATCTCTTGAAGTTGTCCCAGAAGTTGCTTATACTATCGTTATTTTCTTTCTTTTTTCTTGTTCTGATTGGTTATTTTTTGCTTCCTTCTGTTACAAATCATTGACTTGATTCTCAGCTTCATTCACTCTACTGTTGTTGCCCTGTAAATTGTTATTTCAATTAGTGTATCTGTTGTTTCTGACTGGATCTTTTCTATGCTGTTGAGGTCCTCAGTAAATTCCTTGAGCAACCTTTTAATCAGTGTTTTGAACTCTGCAACTGATAGATTGCTTATCTCCATTTTGTTTGGTTCCTTTTCTGGAGCTTTGGTCTGTCCTTTCATTTGGGCCATGTTTCTTTGTCTCCTTATTTTGGCAGCTTCCCTGTATTTGTTTTTATGTATTAAGTATAGTTGCTATGACTCCCTGTCTTGGTAGCATGGCCTAATGTAGTAATTGTCCTGAAGGATCCATTGGCACAGCCTCCCCTATCACCCAAGCTGGGTACTTGAGGTGTACCCTTCATATGGGCTGAGTACACCTCCTTTTGTAGTTGAGCCATGATTGCTGTTGGCAGATCAACGGGAGGGATTTACCTAGGCCAGTCAGCTGCAAGGACTGGCTGTGACCACTGACCACCAACCCCTGCCCTCTGTGGAGCATCAGCTGTGCAGGGTCAAGGTGGTGGTGCTCTGACGTGGTCTGTAGCTATCCACTGGGTGTGCAGGCTCTGGGTTTTTCCAGGTGGTGCAGGCCAAGGCCAGCTTCTACCTGTGTTTTGCTCAGGGCCACCCTGCCTGAGCTATAAAACAATCTGAGATAGATGCTACTTGTGCTGGGCTTGAAGATTGCCAGGTGAAGCCAAGCTGTGAATCTAGGCTGGCTGTTACCAGTGCCAGGCCTGTGGCCACTCAGTAAGAGGTCCAGGGGCTGGAGGCTCACTGAGGCCAGCTGTTGCTTATTTGATAGGATTTAGGAAGCTGTGAAGCCTGAGCCAAGACCAGCCATTCATATGGAAAAATCACCGTTAATAGCTTGGATGCACCTGTACATTGGGTGGGATGGAATCTCAGAGGATCTCCAGGGCAGGGCAGTGTTAGCCAGTTGATGGAATCTCAGATATGGCACCCGCCTGCTGGCTCCGTTGGGGGAGGGTTCAGAAAATGGACAGTGGCCTCTGGTTCTTGATGCCAGACATTTCACTTCCTTTCTGTGTGCCACTTTCAAGATGCTATATGTGCTTGATCTTGGAGTGAGTCTGAGTAGGTGAGCCCATGTGTGGGTTCCTAACAGAAACTGCTTGGGGCTCCAGCAGTTTCTTCTGACTTAATCCCCACTGGTTTTTTGCAACCAGAAAGTTGTGGGGACTTATTTTCCTGGCACTGGAAACCTGGGCTAGCAGGCCTGATATAGGTGTGGGACTCCTCACTCCCGAGATATCCCTCCTGAATTTCGGCACGTGTGCCCCTCCTAACAGTCTGAATGGATATGGTTTAATTCCATTAAACTCTATTTCTGACTTTTCTGAGTGCTGGTTGTTCTATATTTTAGTTGTAATTTTGATGTCATACAAAGAGGTGAGTCATGCCATCTTGACTGGAAGTCTGTATCTTGGCACTTCCCTTCAAATCTTTTCAACTACATTTTATTGTACCTCTATTATCACTCCATTTGGGCTGCCCTTCCCAACTTACTTCATGAAACATCATAAATTACATATTAAATCAAATATTTGTGTGCAGTATTTGCTTCTAATTAGTTTTTGATGTTAGTTTTTCAAAGTGTGCTGTGGACCACTCATTTAGGGGATTTTTCTGGACTACATTTTTTGTGCATGCCCAACCCAAAGCCCAAGACTGTGAGAGCTTTGCAAACTGATGAGAGAACTCAAGAGTTGGGAAATTTTAGTTTTAGGTAATAGTTAATAAGCTTAGGAGGTAATGCATGTGGGAAGCTACTGTTTCAGGAACTGGAGGTACTGGTTACCCTGACTCCAGACCATAAGCAATTTGACCTTTGTGCTCCCAAAGACATCCATCATTAAGCAATCAAGATGGTATCTGAGCTACTTCATTTCAGGTAGAGAAATCCTGCAGTCCAGGACACAAAGTAAATCACCCAGGACACAGGACACAGGATGCAGGACACAGATAGAAAATCACTGGTCAACAGATGAAAGGTTGTTAGGAAAATGGCTGGACTGCAGCTTTTATCTGATTAACCTCTTCCTGAATTCCAAATCCTTTACCTACAATTTTTCCTCCTTACAAAGAAGGCTGGCTTGAAAGGAAATGTAAGACTATCTGTTTGGGTAAATAAACCACTGTCTTCTCACATCACCGGCCATCTGAATAAAGTACCCATAAAAATTCAATCCCTGTCTCTGCTTACAGGTTCTGGTAGTTACAGGCAGCAGAAACACCGACTTTTCCCGTTTCAAACTTCTCAAGGACTCAAGGATGGAGCAGGGCAACGGCCTAACTTTACCTTGCTAAGTGAAGAAAACAATAATTGCAATCATTTATTGAGTGTGAATTATGTACAGGCACCAGACAAATGCTTTATCTTCAGTTTTATTTAATCATTACAACAAATGGCATTGATTTGCAGAGATTATCCCCATTTTAAAGATGAGGAAACTGAAATTAAGTCAGGTGTGTAAGTCAATAGAGCTAACAGGTGGTACAGCTGGAGAGGTGACTCAAAGTCCATGCTCTTTACCACACTGTAATGCTTCCCTCAGGGTAGAGATTAGCAACTGGCCCCTGCCTGGCTCCAGGTAGACGCCAAGGCTGTTTCCCCAAAGAGTAGTCCTAAAATATTTGAAAGGTAAATTGTTAATTCGAACCTGGAGTGAATTTAGGACAAGACAGCAAAAAGTAAAGTAGTAGTGAGCTCATCATTCCCCAGGCAATCTATCTTCAGGGAGGTGTTCTTCTCTCCTATGCCCATCTTTGATGAATCGCCAAAGAACAAATTTTTTTCCATTGTGTCAACTTTGGGGCACACTTTATTGCACTTAATTTTTTATATATCTATTTCCTAAACTAAACATGTTTATTCATTTTTTAATCCTCATAATCATGAAGGGCTACCACATGGTAGGAATGAACAACTATTTATCTTCAAAGCATGGCCTTCATGAATCCATAATCCATTTTATAGTATGAACAAGGTTGATATTCAGGCCCCACATATATACTTTAAGGAGTAGAATTCCCAGTAAGCTCTTTTTTAAGAGTGAGAAACAGCTCACGTTCATGTTCAATATCAAGATGGCATTCAGGCAAATGTGTCAGGTGGGTCGGTCATAACTGCTTTGCTTTTGCTTTCATTTTTAATGAGTATGAAATGACCTTTGAAACAGGAATAGCAAACATTTGCCTGCACACCACTCACTGTTTTTTTCCCTTCACTTTCTGTCTTTAGGAGAGCAAAGGGTTTATTCTAGTTCTCACCATCTGTAAGAGCCCTGGTCTACTGAACAATTTTTGATTCTGTGATTTTTGATCCTTCAGTTGTTGTCTTGTATAAAAGCTGTGTGTCGAGATTGAAGATTATCCACTATCTTCTCTTCTATCTCGATGCCTTTTTCTATTTCTTCCTCTGATAGCAATAACTTAGTTTCTGAGTCTTTGGTTATAATAACCACAAAGGACTGTCGTGACTCAAGGATATTAGCCACCACCACTTGATGTCGATAAATTTCCAAAGCATTCCGTGCACGATCAATTACGATGGAGGGGTCAGTCTCCAACTTAAAGGAAATTACAAAAGCTTTGGGAGCCCAGTCTTTAACCAAAGGAGAAAGCATTTTTGGCACCATCTTCATTGTTATCTGTGTTGGAGGGGTGGAAAAAAAAAGCTTAATAAGCAAGCAAAGGTCACTACCTACCAGGTCAATCTAGTGGAAAACTAAGGAAGCAGAGGCTCAGATTTTGGCTACATCAATTTAAGTGCAATTTCTTATTGTTAAACTTTTCAAAGTGTAGTAAATGCTTAGCTAAAAGCTTTGGCTCTGTAAGGTTTGTAAGAATGCCTAATTTCAAGCCTTCATGCATACTCTTGGGCAAACCATGTCTTACAAAATCAGCTCTGCTCTGCCACATTCAGAACCATTACTACAACTCCAAAGTACAACATTACATGTTCTCACATACCTCCCGTTAGTTTTTAAGCCAAATCCTTAAATAAATACATACAAATAATTTATTCATGCCAAAGTTACTTTGGCAGAAGTTCAAATAGTTAGGTTTTTAAGATTCTCAGCTTACAATACTTTTTGCACTGGTAGAATGGCTATTTGATTCCATTTAAAAATTGTCACTTTAACACATCTTAGCACTTAGAACTGATTTTTATTATTTTCATTTGATCAAAACTTTTTGATAAAATAGTAGTGAACTATACCATTCTCTACTATACTTACTTCTAAGGAAATGTTGAGTTGTTTTGTGTACTTCCAAAGTACACCTGAAAAATACAAGATAAACGAAAGCTCCCAGAATTTAAATAGCATGAAATCACTAATCATCAGGTTTTCCCTTCAAAAATTTAGAAAGCGTGATAGGGATCAAACACCCATTCTCCACTTTATTTTTCTCCTTAGCATTTATCACTATGTAACATAGTATGCATTTAACTTATTGTCTCTTCTGCAGAATATGAGCAACAAAAAAGCACAATATGTTACCTCTGGGTCCTATTATATTTCCTGGCATATAATAGATGCTTAATAAATATTTGCTGAGGAAACAAATGAACTAACCAACAAAGAGTGTAACTGCCCCATACATAGAGTCTCTCCTATTTAAGTTCTATTTGCATCATCCAATAAATCACTAACAACTCCCTCAGATTACAGGAAGCCAGATCACCTCACATCTCAACCACACCACTGCACTCACCATACCTCTTCCTTAAACTATGGCAAAACCCCTTGCCTAATCAATACACACCTCTCTCTCCATCTAATTCACCTTTAATACCAATGCCAGAATGTTTTTAAAAAACCAAAACCAAAAAACAACTCCAACTCATTCTCCTACTTTTGTTCCCCTTGGCTCCTCAGGATAAAGAGCCCAAGCTCCTTAAAAAGGAATAGGAAGTCTTCTGTGAAGTAAGCTTTCTCTTCTCCCCTCCATTCCCACCACTCTCCCTGCTCTCCAGTCTTATCAAACAAGTTCAGTTCACAGTCACTGCCCTTTTCCAAACTCCAGCTGTGTACTCTATGTGGGATGGCCTTCCCCACTTTGTCTAGTATAGCCTCTGCTGATCTTTTTTTTTTTTAAAGACTTTATTTATTTTTAGAGAGAGGGGAATAGAAGGGAAAAGAGAGGGACAGAATCATCAATGTGTATTGCCCTGACCAGAATCGAACTGGTGACCTTTCAGTTGGCAGGCCAACGCTCACTGAGGCACACCAGCCAGTGCCCGCACATTTTTAAAAGTCACTTCCAGAAAGCCTTCCTTGACTTCCCCAAGATTCACTCACCCCATGCTCTGACTTCACTTTGTCCGTACCTCTACTAGAATGTTTATCACTCCATTGTAAGTATGTCTGTGTCCAGTTCCTTCACTAAACTGTGACGTCCTTGAGCGAGGCCTGTGTCTTACTAATCTCTGTATCCCTAGTGCCTAGAACACATGAAATGCAGCAAGGCCATCTCTAGATCAAGAGGGAATTAACTAGAGACTGGTTACAATGGACCAGATCTCTAGAACAAAAGCGCCCGTCACCTGCAGTGGGCCCCCAGATGACTGGATCTTGTGTTCAGGCATTTCAGAGACAGGAACATAGAAATCCGACACGGCCGCAGCCAGGTAAAACATCGCAGAAGGGCCTGCAAGAGAAGCACAGGGTGTAATAAATCGGAGAGGTGTATGGGATCAGCTCCTTTTCAACTCGGGTTGCCCTACCGTGAGACTCGGACGGGTAATGAGGGTGTACGGGGTAAGTGTGTGGGGAGAAAGTCTCTGCCTCCGGGCAGTCGATGGACTCCTATGGCACACACCTAGCGGATTGAGCGCCTGGGCCGCAGCCTGTAGCAGATGCAAATAGTCCGCTAAAGTGGTGAACTCCACAGCCAGGAAGGTGCCGGCAGCCGCAGCCTCCTGGTAGCTCCGCAGAGCCGCAGCAAAGCCCGGAAGTGCCTTCTCCTCGACCTCCAGTCTCAGGAAGTCCGAAGTGGCTGGGCTGGAGGGCCGCAGAGCTGACAGCCAGGTTTGGGGAGGGAAGCGGTGGGCAAAGGGGAAGGCAGAGCGAGCACGGTAGAGGAACAAAACCGCGTAGCCTGCAGCCAAGAAGGCCTCGGCCGAGGTTGCACCGCGCCGCCCGCTGCTGAAGTTGTCCAGGAAGCGGACTGGCCGAGCTTCCAGCGGGACTTTGGTGCCGCCGGATGTTACTAGCACTACCCGTTTTCCCTGCGCGCCCAGCCTGGAGGCAAAACGAGCCATAACCTCAGCACTGCGCGCAGCCCCGGCGGGTTGGGGGAACTCAGCGACTAGGCCCGCTTCCGCCATGAGTCCCAGAGCTCTCCCGCGCCTGCGCAAGCTCCCGGGTTGCTTGCTCCCTTCCCCAATCCACCTGGTGTGTGCGCAGTCGCAGTGGGAGGGGGAGGATCGCTCTCCTACACTGGGTGGCAGCTCCGGATTTCTCCGCTTCTGGAGATGCATGCTGGTTTTGCCCCACAGCCCAGCGAAATTGACAGTGAGCGGACGCGAGTCACTAGGGCAGACATCTGGAAGGGTCCTGTTTGCTGTTTCCTAGTCTGGGTAAAGAAGTAGCCCTGCTTAACCCTTACCAGCTACCGTATAGACCTTTCTGCACTTAGATTCCACTGGAGTTAGATTACCTAGCCATTTAACCTTTGAGTTGGAACGTGTGTAAATGTGTGTGTGTGTGTACTTGGGTCGGGACTTAAATGTGTAACCCCCCCACACCCTGAGGACGTGAGTCAAGCCCCGCCCCCGCCCTTGAAATTTTGCGAATGCGAGAGCCCCGTGGCGGTCACGTGACACTGGCGTCCAGCGCGTCGTCGCCAGGCAACCGTCCTAGAGTCCGACACCGTGGGCTGCAATATGAACGTGATCTACCCACTGGCTGTGCCCAAGGGGCGCCGGCTCTACTGTGAGGTGTGCGAAGCGCCAGCTGAACGAGTGTGTACGGCCTGCACAGTCACTTATTACTGGTAGGCCTGAAATGTGGCACAGAGGCGCCTCAACTCCCTCTCTCACAATCACTGGTCTGGGTCTAGGTTCTTGTTAGCAGATTTCGAGACAGGTCCCTAAGACTTCTGGTGCATGGTTTTAGTCCTCTTTTACTCATTCATCCCTCCGCAGATATTTTGTTGCGAGCCTACTGTAAGCTGTGCATTGTTCTAGGTGCTGAAGTCTCTGAGAGAATTCGTCAGACCTGTCTGTACCTCAAAGAGCTAACAACATACTCGACTGCAACAGATGCGTTAAAAAAATGCATATGGAAAACACTATAGTTTCAGAGAGTGATAAATGTCATAAGGACAAAGGAAATGCGATGGGAGATTGGGCAGACTGCCTCTCCGAGGGTAAGCTACTGATCTGCAAGTCAAGTAGGAGCAGTCTGCCATAGAAATGGCTGGGGGAAGAGCGGCACAGTAAGCCTCTGAAGGAGGAAAGACTTCTATGTGTTCGAGGAATACAAAGAAGGTTAGTTTTGTGCACAGCCAAGATGTAAAGGGGTTGGGAAGGTCGTACATGATGAGATCAGAGATCAGTTTTCATTTATTCAGTGTAACATCCCATGGCCTTTGCTTTAGACCCTATTTGGAACCTGAGATAAAACAGCCAGGTTGCTGACTTTCAGAGACCTAGGTCAGAGCAGACGAGCTTGTTTAAAAATGGGAGTTATTACAATGCACTCTCCATGCCAAGTGCTGTCTCTCAGGGTGTGCTACTCCCTGGGAAGCATGGTGATCAGGGGAAAGGTTCTCTGAAGAAGTAACATTTGAGCGGAGTCTTGAAAATTTAGTAGGGAATCGGTAGGTGAATGGACAATGAAGAAGGAAGGGTAGGGCACTCCTGACACCCAGGACTCCCTGGGTGAAGAGTGAAAGAACAGAGCTTACTGAGAGCTGGGTAGAGAAGATAGTAGTGGAGGGAGCAGTCTCTGGCTTTTAAATTGCAGGCCAGGACCCTTTAGCAGATCTTGAATAAGAACCAATATTTGAAGAAAATAGTAGAATAAAACTGATCAGAGCAATCTTACTTTAATCATCTCTTGAAGCTTTTAGTGTTTTATGTGGATATGTGTGTTTGTACTGGTAAAATGTATTTCATACTATAAGTTTAATACAAAAAAGTTCGAAAATCATTGTGATAGGTAGTAGTAGGAGTTTAACCCAAGAAGATCAAGGTTAGGGCCAAGATCAACAGTGCCATGAACTCCAAGCGTTTGGAATTTACCGTCTGGAAAGTCACAGGCAGTTTTGGCATGCTCTCATTTGTGTTAGGATGACAGGAAGCCATGTGGAACATACTGACTGGTTGGAAGGTGGACACTAGAGGCTGCATACTTGATTGAGAAGTGGTGGCAGTGGGTCCTCAGGCTGCATGAGGTGTTTGTCCTCCTTGTTCTCACAGCATTCTATATGACTCCTACCCCAACATTCATCACATGGTTTGAAATCAGTTGTCCAATGATTCATACTCCTCCCTAGGCTGTGTGCACCAGGAGGGCAAGGATGGCATCTGTGTTTAGGTTGCTGTAACTTTATTGCATTTAGAATACAATTCAGAATTTGTGACAGAAACTGCAAAGTCCTGGTTACCTCTCTTCCTTCGTTTCCCACCACACTCACTCCCTTTTCCGTGATGTAGTCACAGGGGCTTTCTTTTAGAACTAATTTGACAAGTCCTTCATCAGTTTCTTTGATGTCTGCTGGGAACCTCCCCTTCATCCATAAATCTCCCTAGTTCTCTTTCATCCTTGAGTTCTCACAAATGTTATTTGTTCAAAGAGGTTTTCTAGGAAACTCAATCTAAATACTCTCGTTTTTTCTCTCTCTCACATTTTCTTCACTTTTCCTTTTATATTTTTTTGTTTACTTGTTTAATATCTGTGTCTTTTACTAGACCAAGTGCCCACACATACTGGGTACTCAGTGATCATTTGTTGAGTAAATGATCACAAACCTATTAATTAGGGAAAGGAACACAGAGGAGTGGATGACAGATTGGGTTGGGGACACAGTTTGAGGGGCCTTCAGGCCACTTGGGAGAGATGGCTAGGAAACCCATTGCTTAATATAAGCATCCACCTCTTCTCCTTTACCCGTCCACCTCTTCCTGGTCCCCCTTTATCTCTCTGGCCAGAAGTAATTACTTCTTCCTGTCAATTCATTTTGAAGTTACTTTGTACCTCAAAGACAAGTTTTATTTATTTTATTTCTTCACAAACACATTGCTACAGTTTTATTGTGCTCCGTTACAACAGGCTATTATGTGGAATATGTGACTGTCATATGTGTGCTCTCTTTTGATCAGTTTCAGACCCATCTGTGTATGCCCCATAGTGTCCAGCAAATTGTCTTGAAATAGTTGAAACTAAATATTTGATGAATGTATGAATCAATAAATGATCATTTCCTATGCCCTTATCTTCCATTATTTTCTTTCGCTTTTTTCCTTGTTTTTAATTCTTCTTAAAGACTTCCATTCTTTTCCCCCTTTGCTTTCTCGAGATTTCTATATCTTGTGCTCTGGAGATTTCAAGATTTTTCTATAAAGTAAAACTGAGGTTCTATAGTTTAAAATGGGTGTTTTGCCACCCCTTTTCTCATGGGGTTTTTATGGTTGGATGTAAAGCATCTAGCACTGTGCCTGGGACCAAGTTGGCACATAATATTTATTTATTTTTCCTCATCCTAAATGTAAAGACCAGAAAGGACAGTCAAGTTGAATTTGTGAAAGTTTTTGCTTTGGCAGAATTTTTCCTGAGTATAAATGTAATTTATGCTCATTGCAGAAAACTTGAAAATATAAAAACTAGAGGAGAAAAATAAATCTGTAATCCCACAACCCAGAGATTAATAACCTGATATTTTGGTGAATTTTTAAATATTCTTTTCCTATAAATCCATTTAATTTATATACTATGTATAATCTTGTACAAATCTTTTTATATTGTTTCTAGGGAGTAGAACACATTTTTAAAAAGGAATTTTATTAAAGTATACACTGAAACTTTACATACAGGTATTATAGGTTAGCAACTCATAGCATAGAGATAAGAGTAATTTGCAAAAATTTTTCCTTTTATGTAGCAGATGGGGCACAAATTAAAATGGCTTCATTGGCCAGGAAGAGAAGACAAACAGTGAAGTGCTATTCAGTAGCATGAAGCAGTAGGATCTGTGGTGGACTGGAGAATTAATGCCCTGCGTAAAGGTTTTCAAATTTGGTTTAAAAACATGGTAACGGCCAAACAAGACATGTTTGGCTCACCAGCTCCTTGATTGTGAGCACTGACTGAAAAAGTATTTTTCACCTCCTTTTTTAGGTATGGCCCTGTTTTGGGGGACGAGACATGAATAGAGAGAGGTCACAACTATATAAATGATGCTCACTTTATTTAGAAAGGCAGGATATGTCAAATGCTCTCAGTGGAACAAAAGTTCAAGTAGCTAAGTAAGCTAATGTTTTCACTGCTCACACAATTACTCAACAAACTCCTATTTAATAAATACCCTGTGGAATTCAACTATGTTTATATCCTGACTATGGAATGCTTTTATTGATTTGTTTACAATAATTGTCTATCAAAAAAAAACCCTTAAAAAGGCTTTATGGCATTATTATGATAGCAGTTCCAGTTTATAAAGAAAATACTTTATTGTGTTTCTGTTGGCCTAGGAGGAGGAAAGGAGAAAGGGTGCTACGTAATTATTGTCTATGACCGCTTTTGTGCTACAAGAGCAGAGTTGAATAGTTGCAACAGAGACCATATAGTTCTCAAAGACTAAAATATTTACTGTCTGGCCCTTCACAGAAAATTTTGCTGACCCCTGCTCTGGATTATTGTTACCTATTTTGGAATATGTATAAATGGAACCAAACAGTTAATTTTTCACATTTAAGTAAAAATGTGTAGTAATCAATAGAAATGCAAAAACGTATGATTATATGCATCTGGCAAGTCCTAAAATACCCAAAGCAGTTGTGCATCAACTCTACCTCAATTTTTTAAAAAACATGAATGTGAAAAAAATACATGAAACAATAACTGTCATAGTTGAAGGGAAAAATAAACAATGCGGTAATAATAGTTGAACACATCAGAATCCCACTTTCAATAGTGAATGGAACAACTAGTCCAAAGATCAGCCGGAAAATGTAAGACTTGAACAACAGTATAAACTAACTAGACCTAACAGACATCTACAGAACACCAGCCAACAACAGCAGCATGCACATTCTTCTCAAGCGCATATGGAACATTATCCAGGATAGACTGTATGTTAGAATGGAAAAACAAGACTCAAATTTGTAAGGATTGAAATCATACAAAGTATGTTCTCCAGCCACAGTGGAATGAAATTAGTCATTGACAATGAGGAAATTTGGGAGATGTACAAATGTATGGAAATAACACACCCTTAAAAAACCAATAGGTTAAAAAGAAATCACAAAAGAAATTGGGAAATGCTTTGAGATGAAAAGAAAACAAAAATACAACATAGTAAAACTTATAGGATGTAGTGAAAGCAGTACTCAGAGGGAAATCTATAGCTGTAACAAACGTTAAAAAAGAATGATGATCTCAAATCAATAACCTAGCCTTCTACTTTAAGAAGCTAGGATAAGAAGAGCAAACTCAACCCGAAGCTAACAGAAGGAGGGAGATAGTAAAGATTAAGCATAAAAAAAGTGAAATAGAGAATAGGAAAACAATAGAATCAACAAAACCAAAAGTTCATCCTTTAAAAAAAATGGACAAATTATTAGCTAGATTGATCAAGAAGACTCAGATTACTAAAATCAGAAATGAAAGTGGGGACATTGCTACCAACTTTGCAGAAATAAAAGATCAGAAGAGAATACTGTGTACAATTGTATGCCAACAAATTAGATAACTTGGATGAAATATATTCCTAAAAAGATACAAACTAGTTCAAGAAAAATAAAATATTTATAATCACTAAAAAGATTTAGCTGGTGATCAAGAAAACTCCCACAAAGAAAAGTCCAGGGCTAGATGACTTCACTGATGAATTTTATCATATGATTAAATAAAAATTAACAATTCTTCACAAACTCTTCAAAAAAATAGAAGGAATAATTCCCAAGTTATTTTATGTGACCAGAATTACCCTGATACCAAAACCAGACAAACACATCACAAGAAAACTGCAGGTCAACATCCCTTATGAATAATGATGCAAAAATCCTCAACAAAATACTAGCAAGCCAAATCCAACAGCATGTAAAAAGGATTATACATAATGACCAACTAGGACTTCTCCCAGGAATTTAAGGTTGGCTCAACATATAAATATCAATCAATATAATATACAGTCTTAATAGAATTAAAGGACAAAATCCATGTGATCATCTCAATAGATGCAGAAAAAGCATTTGATAAAATTCAACACTTTGTGATAAAAAAAAACCCAACTTATCAAACTAGGAATGTAGAGAAAATTCTGTAACTTGGTAAATGGCATCTATAAAAAACCTGTAGAAAAACATAGTTAATATCATACTTAATTGTCAAAGATTACAAGTGTTTCTCATAAAATCAAGAATGAGACAAAAATATTGCTTTCACCACTTTCATTCAACATTGTACTAGAGGTTCTATTTGGGGCAATTAGAAAAGACAATGAAATAAAAGGCATCCAGCTTGGAAAAGAAAGAATAAAAGTACCTCTATTTAAAGATGGCATGATCTTATAGTGAAAATCCTAAATAACCCCCAAGCAAAAAAAAATCCTAGATCTAATAAATGAATAGAGCAAGGTTACAGGATTGCCATGCAAAAATCAATTGCACTTCCATATGCTGGCAATGAACAGTCTGAAAGTGAAATCAAACCCATTGCAAATAAGCAAAAGAAAAAAATGTACAATAGTATCAAAAAGGGGAGGGGATGAATTTAACCAAGGTAATACAAGATTTATATACTGAAAACTACAAAATACTGTTGAGAGAAATTAAAGAAGACTTAAATAAATGGAAATGTATTTATAGAATGGTAGCCTTAATATTATTAAGATAGCAACATTTCCCAAATTGATCTACAGATTCATTGCAATCCCTATCAAAATTCCAACTGCCATTTTTGCAGAAATGGAGACACTGATCCTAAAATTCATATGAAAATGCAAGAGACCCAGAATAGCCAAAACAGCCTTGAAAAAGAACAAAGTTGGAGAACTCATACTTTTCAATTTCAAAATTTACTACAAAGCTATAGCTATCAAGAAAGCTTGATACTGACTTTAGAACAGACATGAAGATCAGTGGAATAGAATTGAAAGACTTGCAATAAACACATACATTCATGGTCAATTGATTTTCAAGAAGTTTGTCAAGACCATTCTTCTGGGAAAAGAGTCGTTCCTTCTGTATGATGGCAGCATACATGGGTATCTACATGCAAAAGAGTGAATTTTGACCCCCTACCTTATACCAGCTACAAGAAAGACCTAAATGTAAGAGCTACAAATATGACACTTTTAGAAGGAAACAAATTATAAATTTGTTTATAAATTAAACAGATTATAAATCTGTGTGATCTTGGATTAGGCAACAGTTCTTAGATATGATACCATCAGCGTAAGAAATCAAAGAAAGATAGGTTGGACACCATCAACATTAAAAATTTTTGTACATCAGAAAATACTAAGAAGAAAGGGAAAAGATAGCCCACAGAATGAGAGAAAATATTTGCAAATCATATATCTGATAGGGATCTAGAATCCACAATACGTAAAAAACACTTAAAGTTCAACAACAAGACAAAAGGCCCTATTAAAACATGGGCCACTTCTGTCCAGGATGGAGCATAGGTAGATACACTATGCCTCCTTGCACAACCAAAAGATGGACAGCAACAAATTTAAAAACAAAAAATAACCAGAACTGCCAGAAAATTGAACTGTATGGAAGTCCGACAAACAAAGAGTTAAAGAAGAAACATTAATCCAGACCTGTAGGAGGGGTGGAGATGGACAGCCAGGGCAAAGAGGATGCACAGCAAGGTGGTGGCTGGTGGAGCAGATGGTCCCACATTTGTGTGTGGATAAACTGGGAGGAGCAAATGGGGGGCAAGACAGACTGTGCAACCCAGGGTTCCAGTGCAGGGAAATAAAGCCTCAGAACCTCTGACTGAAAAAAAAACAGTGGGGGTTGAGGCAGTGGGAGAAACTCTCCTCACAGGAGAGTTTGTTGGAGAGACACCCACAGGGTCCAAGAACGTATACAATCCACTTACCTGGGAATCAGCACCAGAAGGGCCCAATTTGCTTGTGGGTAGCAGCAGAAGTGAATGAAAGCTGGCAGAGAGCTGAACAAGTGGCATTGTTCCTTCTCAGACCCCTCCTGCACATATAGCGCCACAGTGCCGTGATGTGGTTGCCCTACCCTGGTGAACACCTAAGACCCCACCCCTTACTATATAACAGACATGCTGAGACAAAATAAAAATGGCCCAAATGAAAGAACAGATCAAAGTTCCAGAAAAAGTACAACTAAGTGACAAAGAGGTGGCCAACCTATCAGATACACAGTTCAAAACACTAGTAATCAAGATACTCACAGAATTAGTTGAGTGTGGTTGCAAAATAGAGGAAAGGGTGAAGGTTATGAAAAGTGAAATAAAGGAAAATACACAGGGAAACAACAGTGATGGGAAGGAAACTGGGACTCTAATCAATGGTGCAGACCAGAAGGAAGAAATAAACATTCAACCAGAACAGAATGAAGAAACAAGAATTCAAAAAAATGAGGAGAGGCTGAGGAACCTCCAAGACAACTTTAAATGTTCCAACATCCGAATCATAGGGGTCTCAGAAGGAGAAGAGGAAGGGCAAGAAATTGAAAACTTATTTGAAAACATAATGAAGGAGAACTTCCCCAATCTGGCAAAAGAAATAGACTTCCAGGAAGCCCAGAGAGTCCCAAAGAGGTTGGACTCAAGGAAGCACACACCAGGGCACATCATAATTACATTACCCAAGATTAAAGATAAGGAGAGAATCTTAAAAGCAGCAAGAGAAAGGGAGACAGTTACCTACAAAAGAGCTCCCATAGGACTATCAGCTAATTTATCAAAAGAGACCTTGCAGGCAAGGAGGGGCTGTAACAAAGTATTCAAAGTCATGAAAGACGAAGACCTATATCCAAGATTGCTCTATCCAGCAAACCTATCATTTAGAATGGAAGGGCAGATAAAGTGCTTCCCAGATAAGGGAAGCACTTTAAAGGAGTTAAGTTAAAGGAGTTCATCATCACCAACCCCTTATATGAAATGTTAAAGGGGTTCATCATCACCAACCCCTTATTATATGAAATGTTAAAGGGACTTGTCTAAGACAAGAAAATCAAAACTAGGAATAGTAAAATGACAACAAATTCACAGCTATCAACAACTGAACCTAAAAAAAAACAAAACCAAAAATGAACTAAGCAAACAACTAGAATGGGAACAGAATCACAGAAATAGAGATTACATGGAGGGTTACAGCAGGGAAGGGGAAGGGGAATTTTGGGGAAAAGGTATAGGGAATAAGTAGCATGAATGGCAGGTAGGAAATAGACAGGGGGAGGTTAAGAATAGTACAGAAAATGAAAAAGCCAAAGAACTTATATGTAGGATCCATGGACGTGAACTAAGTGGGGGAGGGGGCGTGGAGCATGCGGGCGGGAGTGGGTGTGCAGGGTGGGGGGGAATAAAGGGGGGAAAATGGGACAACTGTAATAGCATAATCAATAAAATATATTTGAAAAATGGTCAAAGGATGTGAACAAACATTTCTCCAAAGAAGAGATACAAAAGGCCAGTGAGCACCTGAAAAGATGTTCAACATTATTAGTCACTGGGAAACTGCAAAGTAAAACCATGATGAGACACCACTTCGAGCACACTAGGATGAAGATATAAAAAAGACAACAAATATTGGTTAGGAAGTAAAGGAAACCGGACCCTCATACATTATTGGTTGGAATGTAAAATGGTACAGTTTCCATAGAAAACAGTGTGGCAGTCCTCAAAAATTTAAACATATAGTTACTATATGACTCAGCCATTCCATTCTTAGGTATATACTCAAGAAAATATTTGTTCATACAAAAGCTTAAACATGAATGTTCATAGCAGCAATGTTCATAGTAGCCAAAAAGTGGAAACAACTCAAATGTTCAGCAACTTATGAATGGGTAAGCAAAAAGCGATGTGTCCATACAGTGGCCTATTACTCAGTCATAAAAAGGAATAACAAAGATACATGCTACAACATGGATGAACCTTGAAAACATGCCAAATGAAAGAAGGTAGACACAAAAGGTCACATATTGTCTGTTTCCATTTTAATTCAATGTCCAGAATAAGCAAATATGTAGAGAAAGTGGACAAGAGTTTCTAAGCATTACATGGGTGGAGGGAAGAATGAGAATGACGGCTGGAGTGAATGGAGTTTCTGGGTCATGAAAATGTCATGGGATTAGATAGGGTCATGGTTATAAGACCTTGTGGATAGACAGACATATATGTTTTTAATTTTTTAAATTTATTTTTTAGCAGGAGAGAAAGGGAGAGAGAAACATCAGTTTGTTGTTCCACCTGTCTATGCATTCATTGTTTGGTTCCTGTATGTGCCCTGATTAGGGGTCAAGCCTGCAGCCTTGGCATATTGGGATGAACTCTAACCAACTGAGACTCCTGGCCAGGGCTGTGAATATATAAACACTGAATTGTACACTTTAACTTGTAAATTTTTTATGGCATGTGAATTATATATCAATGTTAAAATGTTAAAAAATTCATGATTGAAGGAAAGGTCAGACTTGGGTAAATAGATTCAGGGGAGTCATTTACCTAAGCAATTATTTAAGGAATGGGAATAGATACTCTTTAGGAGTGCTGCCCAATTAAATTTTTTGCAGTGATGCAAATGTTCTACATCTGTGCTGTCTCATTGATTGTTTAAAAATACTAAATATGTATGTAAAACAGTCAAAAAAGCTGTGTACCAAACTCACAGTGTTTCCCTCAGAGAGCTAACAAACAACTGGCTTCCGAGAACAGGCTCAGAGTAACTGCTTAATCTCTTGGCAGCTATGCTTCTCTATCTTTAAAACAGTAATAACAGACTTCATTCTGTTTTCGAAAGTTAATTAGTTACATGCAAGACCACCTGCTGGGAGGCACGCGCGCAGCGCGTTCCCCATGAACACTCTCCCAGGAGGGTGGAGACAGTGCAAGTGGTGCCTCTGAAGTCATGGAATGCGGTGGCACTGACTACAGGAAAGTGTCTCCTAGAGCCTCATCAAGTGTAAATTCCTTTCTCTTTCCCGAGAAAAAGACCCTCAAATCCCTCAGCTGCAGCGTTCAGGTATTTTGAAAATGATCTCAGAACAATATAGAATTAAAGCTGTATTTGTTGTTATTAAGACAAAGACAGAATACCCACAGCGTCCCCATGTGAACCTGTGCCTGCAGAAAGAACATCTGTCAACACCCCTCCACACCACAACATAGTATTTCCACCATCAAGTAATCGCAAGACAGGAAAGAGATTGGTGTCAAAATGGCTTTGGGCTCCTTGCCCGGTTTGTTCTCTAGTTTCTAGAGCTAGGCCAGGAGTAGAGTCCATAGAATCACAGGTCAGGCCCAAAGTGGTGATAATGAAGCGCATGTTTTTATCGTCAGTGGTGTGGTTCATCAGAAAGCTGACTGGGCCAGCATCCATGAGAAGATCTGTCAGCTCCTGATTCCGCTGCGCACTTCCATGCCCTTCTACAACTCAGAAGAGGAGCGGCAGCACGGCCTCCAGCAGCTGCAGCAGCGGCAGGTAGGCCCTGCAGGGCAGTTCCAGGGGCAGCTCACGGGTGCAGTGAAACTGCCCAGAAGGAAGGGTGCACTGGGTCGCGATCACTCATCCCTAGCCTCTCCAAGGGCACAGACTTTTTTTGGTGTCTTTATGTCCTCAGCACCGTTCAGTCAGTTGTTCTCCACATACTTCCCGAACGTCTGCTGCATGAGTCTCCCTGGGCTGCCATAACAAAATACCATAGCCTGGGCAGCTTAAACAACAGAAATTTACCTTGTCACAGTTCTTGAAGCTAGAAATCCAAGATCTGCCATGGGCGTTGGCAAGTCTTATGTCTTCTGAGGCCTCTGTCCTTGGTCTTCAGGTGGCTGCCTTGCCACATCCTCACATGGTCTTTCCTCTCTGCACATACATCCTTGGTTTCTCCTTGTGTGTCCAAATTTCTTCTTATAAGGACACCAGTTAGACTGGATTAGGGGCCATCTTAAAGGTCCCGTTTTAACTCAATCACCTATTCAAAGGCCCTGTCTCCCAAGTGCAGTCACGCTCTGAGGTACTAGGACTTCAACATATAAATTTTAGGGGGACAGAATTCAGCTATAATACCCACATATGTCAAGTACTGTGATAGCAGCCCCGGCACACAGTAGGAAGTCCACAATGGTGTGCGAATATATAAAGGAGATTAGGAAAACTGTTCTGGCATTGGTAGCATCTCATTTTTTTTTCTGAAAATAGATAGCACTTTATAAGCCATAAATCTCAAAATGCCAGATTTATCAGTTTTAGGGTTATGACACTTTGTGAATGGCCTTAGAACAACGTAGGGTTGAAGTTGTTTCTTATATTAGCTAAACAGGATAACACCAGGAGGAAAATTTTATTAAAATTAACTCAAATAGAAAGGCAGACAATTTTAGATTGTCCTGAGACATGCCAGCTTGGTTAAACTAAAATGTTATTACACATAGAAAAATAAAATTCATTCAATAACTTCCTATTGAGAACATGTTTATGCCAGTACTGGACTGAGATGAAGATACACTTGTTCCCAGACCTTTAGGAGCTCACAGTCCGGAGTTTGCCTTTTTGTATCCCCTATCTTGGCTCCCGTGTCTGCCTTAACACAGGCAGGCTCGCTGAGTACCCTTGACCAGGTTATGAAGTGTCACATCCAGCTGTATGTGTGTCCACCTTGGTCTTTTGCCTTTAGACTGTCTCAGATGGTCTAGTGTTCTCTTCCACAGAAGCATTTGATTGAGTTCTGCTACACCGTGGCCCAGAAATATCTCTTTGAAGGAAAACATGAGGATGCTGTGCCGGCAGCTCTGCATTCTCTTCGCTTCCGCATGAGTGTGTACGGCCTGAGTTCAGTAGAGCTTGTGCCTGCCTACCTGCTGCTGGCCGAGGCTAGCCTTGGTAAGTGGAACTGACCCGAGGCGCCCTGGAGTCAAGAAGTGCCATGCCAGGTCATCTCAGTGGCCAGAGTGTAGCCTGGACAGGGGCCCCAAGACCCCTTTTGTGGAAGAGCAGCATTGCTGAGAAAGAGTTTGGCACGAGGTGGAGGAGGAGATGCCACTGACTTTTGGTTACAACCGACAGAAATCCACTCTTGCTGGCCTGAGCAATTTGTTAGGGCGCTGGAGTGTCCTCAGGGAATTGAAGCTTCATGAGGGACTGGAATCAGAATGTTGTAACAAACCAAGGCTCGTGCTCTCAGTTTCCCTCTCTGGGGCCTTGTCTCTTGCCTCTGCTTCTCCATATCTGCTTTATTTTCCATCTCTGCAGACCAGATTTTTCTACCCTGTGCTTACTGCAGAAGACATCTACCCCCAAATGTCAGGTATAGCTGAATTTACATGTCTTCCAGGTTCAAGGTGGGTAATAGATACTAATTAGCAATCGATTTCCAATTTTTCATTCTCAAAGAGGAAATTGTGTTGACTCCGCGTGAGGGTGATGTCTGTCCTCCTTTCTCTGCCTTTGTGCCAGGGTCACAGAGTTCGAACGGAAACACGGGAACCTGCTCCTGCAGATGAGAGGCAGTTTTGAGAGTAGGGAGCAGACTTGGCAGACATCCTGCTTGGTGGTTGCAAAAGAGAAGAATTAGCATTTTGGGGGGAATTAACATTGGAGTAGCTACAATATTTTAGGTACTGTGCTGCTACTTTTTATATATTAATAGTCACTCTTTAAAATAAATGAACTTCTAAACAAGTAAAACTGTTGGGAATACAGTATAGAGAACTCTTTTCCCTGAGCTATCTGTCTGAGAGTAAGCTGCTCACCTAATGCCCTTTGCCTTGAATACTTCAGTGTGTGTTTCCTGCGAAGATGTTCTTCATAATCACAATCTAACCATCATCTACCATCATCTACTAAGCAGGCCCCATTTAATTGTCTCCAACTGTTCCAATATCATCTTTATAGGAAAAGGGTACAGTTCAGAATCATGCTTTTCATTTTATTACCATGTGTCTGTAGTCTCCATTTTGGAATAGTTTCTCAATCTTCCTTTGATGTCTATGACTTTGATATTTTTAAATATTAAAGGCCAATTATTTCATAAAATGTCCTTCAATTTGTGTTTCTCTGATGTTGCCTCACGACTAAATTCAGGTGATGTATCTTTGGCAGGAGTATCACAGAAGTGATGGTGTGTTCCCATTCCATCCTATAAACTGACACATGTTTTCAATTTATTCCGTTACTGATGATGTTCATTTAAGTTACTTCATTAAGGTGGTATCTGCCAGGCTTCTTCTCTGTAAAGTAACTCTTTTCCTTCTTTGCAATTAACAAGTAATTTATGGAGAGGTATTTTGAACTATGTAACTATCCCATTCTTCATCAAACTTTCAATGTATCCATTCATTTACTTATTTACATCAGTATAGACTCTTGGTTTCTTGTTTTTTCCCCCCAAAGGGTTATAATCCGTTACTATCATTAATTCCATGCTCCACTATCCCTGATTTGGCAAGTGGCAGCCCATTCAAGCTGGCTTCTGTGTGTCCTTGACACACTCCTTTTCTTTGATCACTTTCCTGCTTTCTCCAACGTACCTCTAAGGAGCCTTGATTTCCTTTAGTGAAACAGGGAATTCAGAAGCCGAGCGTTGTGCACTAGACGTGCTATTGGAGTGTGGCTCCCGCCAGGCCTTATCAGTGGACAGATTTAGAGAACACGTGTAAATGTAAAAATGTGTGTGCACATACACACAGATTCGTGGATCTATGCACACATTACATCTAAATTTATTTTTATATATCTGTACATATATACATGCACAAATATACAAGGTGGGCAAAGGTAGGTTAATAGCAATAATAATAATAATACAAGAGTAAACTCTGCATTGTACATACCCATTGTAAATCTAATTTTGCCCACCCCTATGTACGTGGCCATGGGTCCATAGCAGTATCCCAAATCAAGTCCAGTGCCAACGCAGGGGTTAGTCTAATTATTCTCTATTTGTTGTGCTCTCCTCTGAGAGAATGCTGGCTTCCTTTTTCACTAGTATATTTGCATATTTAATCAGTTCCCCTTGTAGGAACCCATCTCCGCTCTCCAGCCCTGTCCTTTCCTTCCAAGATGCCCTCCTCTCCCTCCGTGGGCTCTGGCTCATTTCCAGGCTACCTCTTCTACATGGAGCCCTCCTCCTCACTGCTTTGGGCTCTGACTCGCAGGCCACTTAACTGTGAGCATGTCCTCCTTATCCGACTGAGGTCTGGCTGCCCATTCTGGATTGTCCCTCCTCCAGAACTCTTGGGAAGAGCACTGAACAAGGAAACACAGCCCAGGTTCTGTTTTTTTCTGACACTGACTAGTTTGGAAGTCACCCTGGCCTGTCTCATCATCTCACATTTGGACGGTTGCCTGCCAACTGGTTTCTGCACATGTCTGGCCTCCCTCCAATCTGGCCTCCACACAAAATGTGATCAAATCACTCCACTATAAAGACCAAACTCCTAAAGCAACCTGTGAAGCCCTGCTTGGTCCAGCCTTTGTGAATCTTCTCACTCACCTCATCTTGCATTCTTTTCTCTCTCCCTTTTAAATTATAGTGGCCTTTTGTTGATTCTTTATTTTCTTAATTAAAAAATTGATTTTAGAGAAAGGGGAAAAGAGAGAGAAAGGGAGGTAGAGAAATATTCATGTGGAAGAGAAACATCAGTTAGTTGCCTCCTGTATGCAACCCCCATGGGGGACCAAACCTGCAACTCAGTCATGTGCTCTGACTTGAAATTGAACCTGCAACCTTTCACTTTGCAGGATGATGCCCAACCAGCTAAGCCACACAGGACAGAGCTTCTTTGGATTCTTTAGAGGCACTCTGATGCTTCCTTGTTCTGGAAGGCTCATCTCTAGCCACTGTTTTCACTTTTCCTCTCCTCCCTTTCCCTTAACTGACTCCTATTCATCCTTTAGGTCTCAAGTGTTACCACCCCCTTGTCTAGAAGCCTTTCCCAAGCCCCCAGCCTGGGTCAGAAACCTCTTTCTTTTTTCTGGGTATTTTAATAATAATTATAAATTCATTGATGAGATTATTGAGTACTGGAACTGCATCTGTTCTCACAGGTCATGTCTTCACGTCAGAACAGTACTTACTGCTGGGAAGGTACTCAAAACCCCTTCCCACAGTACCTGATACCTAGTGGGCACCGTGTAAGCCTTTGTGGAATCCGAGTCCTCTTTACGGGATTGTTTTGAGAATTAAATGAGTTTGTGTGTAATGAACAAGAAAGTGCTTTGCCAGCTGGAAAGTCCTGTCCAGATGGAAGGTTTTACTATAACCCCCACAGTCATTGATCTGAAACCTTGCCAACGTTTTTGAAAGTTTAAATAAGTCACACCCCTTGTGCACATGCCTCTTTCCCATCTTAGAGATTCCTCCCCACTAGAGTGGGAAAATAAGTATTCGGCCTTTCTTAAAGTAAAACTTTGGAATTATAATCAACTAGAAACGGTATTTTCAATAACACTTTGAGGAGGAGCCTGCTTCCTCATCTCCCCCACCGTCATTGTGTTTTGGAACCAGGAGAGCCTGGGCTCGAATTCCAGCTCTTTCTTCCCTGGTTGGGCAGTCCCAGAAAAGTCAAGCTTTTTCTTACCTTAGGGCTCTCTTGCCTGCTGTTCCTTCTGACTGGAATGCTCTTTTCTCCTACGTGCTGGCTTCTTTTCAGGTCATGCATCTGCTTAAACGTCACCTTCTCAGAGAGCTGTCCCCTAATCAGCCAATCAAAGTATTGTAGGTTTCTCCCTGCTTTCTTTGATCACTGTGTTCTGTTCATTTCTTTTATAGCACTTCATGCTTTGTGAGTTTATTGCATACCTACTTCATTTTATTATATAATCTCCTTGAAGTCAGAGATCATGTCTGTTTTATTCACTAATATGTACTCGAATTAGATAAATATGTGGTTGAATGCATGAATTTTCCTCTTCTGTAAATTCCTCATTGGATACTTATTTCCCAGGGTTGTTGGCAGACAAATCACAGATGCAGTGGCCTAGCATCGTGCACGGCAAAGAGCAGGTCCTCAGGAAATGCGGATTCCCTGCTCCCCTGAGCACCTCACAGACACAGCTTGGAATTGTCTGTAACTGCTTTGTTCGGTACACCTTTACTTTCATCACCAATTCATGCGTGATCTTCCCCCAATGTGTCTCTCAGATCTGCCACTAACCCAGTGTGAGCCTATGGTCTTGCCCTTCAAGTGTCACTGCTCCTTAATTGACTCTCCTTCCTTTATTCCACATAATGTTAAAATTGCCCTGTAGGATAATCTCAGTTCCTTTGCCAGCTTTACCTCCATCCTACCTCCACCATCCCCACACCTCACCAGGCAAGCACTGTGTATAAGGGGACATGCCTGTACCTTCCCACTCAGCTTGAAACAGCCCATTCCTCTCACCTCACTATATCCCACTCTCTGAACTTACAGCTTCACAGTTGGGTTTTCCCCACCAACTGTGCCTTTTCCTCTGGGACGATTCTTGTTTAGATGCTAGTTCAACTTGGCCTTGGGTACATCCCTCTTTGTGTTGCCTCCTTGAGTGAGATATAGACAAAGAAAACTTAAAATTACCAGTATATGGCAATGCTGTCTGCCACTTTTTTCTCTATCTAAACAATGTTAGCTAAGAGTCATTTGCTTCTTTAAATTTGAAAGAACCTCAGTCTAAAGCTTTTATTATTTATTGACAAAACCCAGATGGAAGATGTGACTTGCCATGGGCCAACTTCATGGGCCTACGCCTCTTGCTTCTAATCTAGAATCTTCCCACTTTAGTTTCTCTGTTAGTTTGAGCATCAGTCAAGCAAAGTTACTTGCTGTCTCTTGTACAATGCTTCTTCTTCACCTCTCCTCCTTTAAATCAAATGATTTATAGGACAAATGATTACAACTCTAATGAAATAATGCTTACACGTGAAGAGGCCTGGGAGGAAGGACAAAGAACAGAAGGCTGCCTTAGGCATGGTTTATATCCTCATCACTTGACCCTTTTCAGTTCCATTTCTGCTGTAGCATCCATTGCATGAAATACTTCATAGCTTTGCTGAGGCCGTCAGTGTTCTTTCTATTCAGTTCTCACAAGCTCCCTAGGAGGCAAGCTGGTAGGCAGGCAGCTGTTATGTATTTTTACAGCTAATCAAAAAAGTCTTCAGTGTCAACAGTATAAGAATATTAGAGGCCCTGGCAGGTAGCTCAGTTGGTTAGAGCACCGTTCCTATATAGCAGGGTTGCTGGTTCAATCCCCAGTCATGACATATACAAGAATCAATCATAATTAAATAAAGTGGAACAACAAATCAATGTCTGTCTAAAATCAATAAATTAAAAGAAATAAAGAGGAATTTCACTTAGTGACCATGTGTTGTTCATTCTAGCTCCTAAATGTCTCTTCATATCTTTTTCATCTTCATGCATTGTCTTAGCTCAGCCTCTTATCAGTGCTTGCCTGAACTATTTCAGAAGTCTTCTAGTGGGTCTTCTACCCCTCTGGTTCCTCCTCCACACTGGCTCCAAAAGAGCCTTCTAAATCTATAGCTAATTCTCTCTTCCTTTCTGAAAACCCTCTAATTTTTATCCACATGCATCAGGCTCTTTGACACAACTTACGAAGCTCTCCAGAATCTGTCCCTTGACTCCTCTTTGGCCTCACTTCCTACCACTCTATCCCTTACACTTTTGTGCCCCAGCATCATAGACCAATATATAATTCTCCACATATGGCAATCTATTTCATACATCCATGCCTTTGCATATGTGTTACCTCTGCTGAGATGCTCTCGCTTCCTCATCTATCTGGAAAACTTTTTATTCATTCTCAAAACCCAGCTCAGACTTTTCCCATTGTCTTAGTTTGGCTGCCATAACAAATGCCATAGACTGAGTGGTTTAAACAGCAAACATTTATTTTTCCCAGTTCTGGAAGCTGGGAAGTCTGAGATCAGAGTACCAGCAGGTTTGGTGTCTGGTGAGGGCCTGTTTCCTGGCTTCTAGACAACCAGCTTTTTGCTGTATCCTCACATAGCTGAGAAAGAGATCAACTCTTTGTGTCTCTTTTTATAAAGCCACTAATCCTTTATACTTCTTATAAAGGCATTAATAAGGAGTCCGTTCAGATGACCTAATTATTTCCCAAAGGCCCTACCTCCAAATACCATCACTTTGGGGATTAGGGCTTCAACCTATGACTTTTTGGGGGGACACAACATTCATTCCAAAGCTCGGACCATGCCTCTCCTGACTCCAGTGTTTTTGTCCACCCCGTCCATAGAATGAAACACTTCATACACTCCACCGCTTCCAAACCGTCTGATGTTACTATTATTGTACTTACATTATTTTATATATATATTTGTTTTCATGTCATATATTCATTCATTCATTCCTCCAACCCAACTATACATTTTTTCAAAGGTAATGGTTTTGATTCATCTTTGAATCCCCATCCTTCAACATAAGCTCTTGTACATACATATACATGTAATTCATATACCATAAAATCCACTCTTTCAAAGTATAATTCAGCAGTTTCAGTATATTGGGAAGATTGTGCAGAAATCACTACGTTGAATTCCAGAACATTTTAGTAAATCCAAAATGGAACCCCACATCTGTATTAGCAGTTACACCACATTTTCCCATATCCACATTTTCCCGTATCCACATTGTCTCATGTCCACATTTTCCGGACACCACTAATCTATCTGCCTTATCTCCATGGCTTGGTCTACTCTGGACATTACATGTAAATGGAATTATACAATATACAGCCTTTTGTGTCTGGCTTCTTTTACTTAGAATAATGTTTTCAAGGTTCACCCACATTGTGGCCTATGTCAGTACTTCATCCCTTTTCATAACTGAATAATATTCCACTCATGGAAGTAGATAGACCACCCTTTGCATTTTACTCATCACTTGATGGACATTTCAATTGTTTCTATTTTGGGGGGGTGGCTGTTATGATTAGGCTGCTATGAACCTTCCTGAACACGTTTTTGTGTGTCAGTATGGGTTTGAGTTACGGAGTAAGTGAATGAATGCATGATGGCATATTTCATCGTATTTTCTGGTCAGGGTATGGATTATAATCTTTCCTTCTTTTGGACAGGTCTGGGCCGGATCGTCCAGGCTGAGGAATATCTATCCCAAGCCCAGTGGACAGTCCTCAAATCAACTGAATGTCCTTATGCTACCTACTCTTTACTGCATCGGAACCTGGGACTCCTCTTTATGGCTAAGGAAAACTACGAGGAAGCCCGTTATCATCTGGCCAATGATGTAAACAATCTAAATTATAACCCCTGAATATTTCTGAGACAAGCTCTATTTTTTTTTATACCGAGCATTTCTCTATAACTTTTTGGTCTATTACTGGCTATTTGGTGGGGTATTAGCAAGGACACAATTTTAACAACCTGAGTTCAAGCCTTTCTGCTTCCTCACTGTGCAACCTTGGCCAGGTCACATCCTTTCCCCAAGCCTCCATTGCTTTGAGGATGCTGAAGGGAGGCAGAAAAGGCCACTAGTTGAGAGAAGGCTTCACTTCTAGTTCTAGGTCAGTGGTTTGACCAGCCACATAGCCTTGAACAAATTATTTAACCTCTTTCAAATTATAAAATGATCTCTGTCTCACTGGGTCATTGCAGAGATAAATAATGGGACAATACACAGCACTTTGGCTATTATTTTCATAAACAACATCGATGTACTTCAGGGTGTGGTTATTAAATTTCAATGAGCTGGTGGTATTTGATAGTGCTTTATAAACCATACAACTCTGTGCAAATGTTAGGATGATGAGAGTGATGAATGAGCAATTCCTCCAAAACTTCTGAGGTTTCTTCCGAAATCAGGATTTCAGCATTGGACAGTATTACCAGAGAGAACAGTTCCTGACCCTGGAATCTGGATGAGTCTTCATGTAGGTTGCTTCTCTGTTCAGCTCTTCCACTGGGTAACCCTCCCTCTGGTTGGCTGCCACTGCACAATGCCTAATACGTCCAATGGAAACATTCTTTTTTTATTGATTTTTTTTTTTAGAGAGAGAGAGGAAACAAGAGAGAGACAGAGAGAGTGAGAGAAAGAAACATTGACTTGTTGTTCCACTTACTGATGCATTCATTGGTTGCTTCTTGTGCGTGCCCTGACCAGGGATCAAAACCGTACTTTGGTGTATTAGGACAATGCTCTAACCTACTGAGCAGCCGGCAGGCCAGGGCTCAACAGAAACATTCTTGTGCTGATTAGCCTCCATATCCCCTTACTCCAAATGCATTCTCTGCCCTACTCTGCCCTGGGAGGCTGACTTTTCTGGACTACACAACCTGGGCTCCACTGCTCTGGCTTCAGTTGTGTTTGGAGAGTGAGGGGTGTGACGGAGGATTGGAGGTTTGGAGGAGAGACAGGTGGGGGCCCTGGTAACCCTGCTTTCTCCCCTTGCTTTTTGAGGAGTCAGGATGGTAATAGTTTTTTGCTGTTGAAATCCCCAGTGCTCCTCTAGCTTTTGTTGATTCCTTAACTCTTCCACATCTCTGTAGATAATTCTTTTCATTAAACTGTCTTCAGGAAATAATTTTGAGGGTGCATAAATTTCCACCCATGAGCCTCACTAATGAATGCACTTCTTCTGTGTTTTTCTACACAGAGATAGTCTCCAGCCTCTGACAAATGAAGCAGAGGCCAATTCTGTCTTGAGCTGGGCCACACTGCTAAGAATTAGATCAAGCTCAGATTCCTCAGCCTAAATAAAAAAATTAAAAAAAAAAAGCACAGCTTTGTTGACACATACCATAAAATTCACCCATTTGAAGTGTATAATTCAATGACTTTTTAGTAAGCTTAATGGTTGTGCAGCCATTAGCACAATCCAGTTTTACAACACTTTTATCACCCCAGAGAGATCCCTTATACCCATTTGCAGGCATTTCTCTTTCCCTCTCTCAGCCCCAGGCAGCTACTTTCTGTTTGTCTAGATTTATGTTTTCTGGACATCAGATATGAATAGATTGATAAGTGTTTTTTTGCATCTGACTTCTTTCACTTAGCATAATTATTGTGAGATTCATCCATGTTGTTTGTGTGTAGCAATACTTCATTTCTTTTATTGCCAATTAGTAGACCATTATCTGAATATACCACATTTTCTTTAACCATTCATCTGTTGAGGGACATTTGGGTGGTTTCCACTTTTTGGCTCTCATGAATAATGCTGCCAAGAATATACAAGTCTTCGTGCAGACACATGTTTTCATTTTCTTGGGTATGTACCTAAGAGTGGAGTTTCTGAGTCATGTAGTAACTCTGTGTTTAACTTTCTGAGCACTGCCAGACTGTTTTCCACAGAGGCTGCACCATTTCAGTTTCACACCAGCCGTGCATGAAAATGCGCTGGGTTCCATTTTCTCCACATTCTTGACAATGCTTGTTGAATTCTGCCTTTTTGATTAGAGCCATTCGAGTGTGTGAGAAGTGTTACCTCACTTCTTGTGTTTATTAGCCATTGCTACATGTTCTTGGAGACATGTCTATTCAGATCTTTGTCCATTTTTTAAAATTGATTTTTATTGTATTTTTCCATTAGCATTCCCCCCTACATCCCCTCCCCTCAGCAGTCCCACACTATTGTACATGTCCATGAGTCCTTTTTCCTTCTTGTTCAATCCCCTTGACCCACTAACCACCGCCCAGAACTGTCAGCCTGCTCTCTATCCATTAGTCTGTCTCCATTTTGCTTGTTAGTTTAGTTTTTTCATTAGATCTCACATCTGAGTGAAATAATATGGTATTTGCTTTTCTCTGACTGGCTTTTCCCATTTTTAATTGGGTTGTTGTAGAAGTTCTTTATATATTGTGGATACAAGTATTTTTCTAAAAAATCAGGTATATGATTTGCAAAGAGAACTCCAGCACTCTCCTTCTTCCTTCTGCTCTAGATTTATTTCGCCAGCTGTGCATTTGGAACAGAGCACATCAGGACTTCAGGAGGCTACTTTCACCTGGCTAATATCTTCTTTGGCCTTAACAAGATGGACCTGGCAGATACACTGTACACCAAGGTGAGCTGGGGAATATGGGAGCTGAGCCTTGACGCCTTGGCCTTGTATCTTACAACTGGTGACAGATCATTCATGAAAAATTTGAAGCACAGAGAGATAAAGTGACTTGCCCAAGTTCCCATAGCCTGATATATGATGTATTCCAGTTTTTTCTTCCTGTTTCTCTACTACCAAAAGAGACCAATCCTTAGAATCCATAGAATGATTAGCAAGTAATAAGTGATGGATCAATAAGAACCAAACCCCTCCAAATAAAGGGCCATATGCTCTGTCATACCTACAGGACCAAGATAATGTGGGCATATCGAGGCATGTGATAGAGAAGGAGATGAGGTTTTTAATGGACAATTATTGCCTAAAGATCATATGAAGGGATCAAAACATATGAATGCCCCTTGAAATTTCCACCTGTACATGTGAAAGATTTTAAACTGTTTCTAATATATTAAAATGTTGGTTATGTTCATAGAGTGGCAACTCACTTAGCAAGAAACCATTGCCGTGTGTGATACAGGCTCTCGTGCTATGACTGTTTATTTGTAGTTTAGGCCCACTTGTGAGGAAGAGGCACTGTGGAGTGGCTGGAACGGAATGAGCCTCAGGGTCAGACGGACCTGAATTTAATTCCTGGCTGTGCCACACAACAGCTCTTACCAAAAGTCAAGGGTGATCTTAACGTCTCTGAGCCTCTGTTTATTTCTCTGTGAAGTGGAAATAATAAGGCTGTACTTCAATTGTGTGTTGTGAGGATGTAAAGGTTTAGTGATATGTTCTGAACAAATGGTAGCCATTGTTAGTAGACCCCAGCAGGGCTGTCCACAGATCAGTCACATGCCCTTTGCAGCCTAGCACTTGTCACACTCGCATTCGCCAGGCCTGTGTGGGCTCCCAGGTTTCCCCCTGCTGCCCTCCCAGCTGGCGGTCCACTGGCTAAGACCTAGCCTGGGTATCTGATTGCATCTTCTTTCCCATCAGGTCTCTGAGATCTGGAATAAATATTTGAACACTCACTATCAAGCCCTCTCACAGGCTCGTATCCAACAAATAGATTTACTGGGCAAACGGTTTGAGACTGACACCGGCTTGGGTAAGTGGCAGTTCTCCCTACAAAGCAGAGCGGTGACTTCCTGTCAATCCCTGGGCCTTGTCCTGAAGGGGGAGAGCTGCTGTGTCTGCTGTGGGCCACATGCCATCTCTCCCATCTGGCTTATGGGGAAACTGAGACAGGGGATCAGCGGGATTTTACCAGAAGCCAGATTCCTAGCATCCCAAACAGCCTTTCAGGGGAGAGATTTGGAGGGGAAAAAAACCCTGCCAGAGCCCCCTGTGACTTCTGTAGAGCATTCGTGTCTTATGTGTTATCCCTCCAAGGCACATAAGCCTAGGCAGACTCAACACAGAAATCATATTACTCATTTGTCCTGATGCCCTGTCCTCTTCCTTTACCGGACAGCGAGCTTCTCAGTGGCAGCAATGAGTCTGAATCGTCTCGCCATCCCCAGGCTCATCACAGGCTGAGTGTTGAATAGCACTGTACAATATCATTCCCTCTGAGATAATACAGAGACAGAGGATCTAGTGTGTGCTAAAAAAGACATAGAATGTAATTGGTAAGATGGCCTATTTGAAATACCGAGAGAAAATTTCTATGAGTACAAATTATATTGTAAGTCTAGCCCCAGAACAAAGAAGCAATAATGGTGTTGAAGAGGGAAGACTTCTTCTGGAAGAGGTGTTTAAATTAAGGTTTAAAAAATTAGCAACTTTACTGAGCTTTCTCTCATGATAAAAGTGTTCATGTGAAAGCAGAAAACTTGGAAATCATAGATATCCAAAGGCAGCCAACCTTAACATTGTGGTATATACCCTTTCTTTCTTTTTCTGTATGCTTAACACAGGAAGTCCTCACTTAGTGTTTTTGATAGGCTCTTAGGAACTGTGACTTTAGAAATAATGTTTAGTGAAACCAGTTTTACTATAGGCTAATTGATAGGAATAAGAGTTAAGTCCCTACAGCATATTTCTGGTGACAAAAACATCATCAAACTTCTAAATAAAGACCCAAAATACTTCTAATAATTTTAAAAATATATTTTATTGATTATGCTATTGCAGTTGTCCCAATTTTTCACCCTTTGCCCCTCTCCACCTGGTACTCCTATTCCTTCCAGCAATCCCTCCCACCTTAGTTCATGTCCTTAGGTCATGCATATAAATTATTTGGCTTCTCCATTTCCTATACTATTCATAACATCCCCCTGTCTAGTTTGTACTTACCAATTATGCTTCTTTTTAAAAAAAGTATGCTTCTTAATCACTGCATCTTTCTGTCCATGCTCCCCATTCACCCTCCCAGTTGATAACCCTCCATATCTATTATTCTGTCCCTGTTCTGCTTGTTTGCTTAGTCTGTTTTTTAGATTCAGTTGTTGATAGTTGTGAATTTGTTGCCATTTTAATGTTCATAGTTTTGATATTTTTGTTTTCTTAAATAAGTGCCTTTAATATTTTATATAATAATGGCTTAGTGATGATGAACTCCTTTAGCTTTACCTTGTATGGGAAGCACTTTATCTGCCCTTCCATTCTAAGTGCTGGCTTTGCTGGATAGATTAATTTGGGTTGTAGGTCCTCACTTTTCATCACTTTGAATATTTTTTGCCAGTCACTTCTAGACGGCAAAGTTTCTTTTGAGAAATCAGTTGACAGTCTTATGGGAACTCCTTTGGAGGTAACTTTCTGCTTTTCCCTTGCTGCTTTTAAGATTCTCTCTTTCCTTTAACCTTTGGCATTTTAAATATGATGTGTCTTGGTGTGGTCCTCTTTGGGTGCAACTTGTTTGGGACTCTCTGTGTTGCCTGGACTTGTATGTCTATTTCCTTCACTAAATTAAGGAATTTTTCTTTCATTATTTTTTCAAGTAAGTTTTCAATTTCTTGCTCTTCCTCTTCTCCTTCTGGTATCCCTATGATTCAGATGATGTTACATCTGGAGATGTACCAGAGGCACTTATACTGTCCTCGTTTTTTTTTTTTTTTAATTCTTTTTTCTTCTTGCTGTTCTGGTTGGATGCTTATTTCTTTCTTATGTTCCAAATTGTTGATTTGATTCTTGACTTCATCCCCTTCACTATTGGTTCCATATAGATTTTTCTTTATTTCACTTAGTGTAACCTTCATTTCTTCCTGGGTGTTTTTTATTTTCTTGCTGTACTCAATAAGTTTTCTGAGTACCCTGATCACCAGTGTTTGGAACTCTGCATGTGATAGATTGGTTATCTCTGTTTCATTTAGTTCTTTTGCTGAGGTTTGACCTGTTCTTTCATTCGGGCCATATTTCTTTGTCTTCTCAATTTGGCAGCCCCCTGTGTTTATTTCTGTGTATTAAGTAGAGTCACTTTGACTCCCTGCCTTAGTAGTGTGGTCTGTCTGGATGCATGTGGCTTCTTTAAATCCTTGGTTGTCAAACTTCCATACAGCTCTATATTCTGATAGTTTTGGATATTATTTTTTTTGAGGTGTGGTTGTAATTCTTTCTGTGATTGTGCAAGGAGGTGAAGCTTGTTTAACTATGCCTCCATCTTGATCAGAAGTCCCAACACTTCTAATATTAAACATTAAAATAAGTATGAGCTATACATATATTTAAGATAGATGAATACAAGCAAGTAATATAATTCTATTCCAACACACTTATTCCATTTCGAGGTCACAGGTGACTGAAGTTCATCCTGGCAGCTCAGAGCACAAGGTGTACATTCACACTGGACAGGACTTTCATTGCAGGGCCACTTACACACACATTTACACTCACTCACACTTGGACAACTTAGACACACCAATCACCTAATGTGCACGTCTTTGGGATATGGGAGGAAGACCAAGGACCAGGAGAAAACCTACGCAGATATGAACCAACCAACACCATACAGAGAGTGGCTCCAGCTGGGAATCATTTCTCCCTCATCAATGTTATAGTGAAATGATATTGAATAAAACAATGTTATTTGGGATTTGCTGTACTTAAAAATTGCTTCTGAGTATCTGGCCCATCATAACTCATAGTAGTCAATAAATGGTGACTAGCGTAGATCCAAAAACTGCTGGGGGAAATTGTAAGTAGAAAGGCTGTTCCTTAAACATCTTTGGATTGGGGGAAGAAGAATTAAGTTGCTGCAGCTGCAAGAAATCCCGCTCCCCTGGCTCCTGCCATAGAGTGGAAGCTGAGTTCGGCCCAAGGAATCCCACTGTGACAAATCCCCTGAGAGATCGAATTTAGGACTCAGAAAGAGAGAAATCTTAGCAACATTGGAACTGAGCATTTTTTTAGGTTACTCTGATAATGACATGCTAGGCAAAGCTGGGGAGCTGCCTGAAGCTGTGTGGCTTCCTGCTCTGCATGAGGCAGTAGTCGTCCCTGAGAAGAACTTGCTGTGCTCTGTGCTGCCTCCTACAATGTCCCTGGGAGGAGGCTTCAGGAGGCCAGCCACACTCACAGCTCACTGCTTATCTGCCAGGGGAGACTCAGCTGCCCCCTCAGGGCTCGTTTCTTCTTCCCTTTCTTTCCATTGCAGATGAAGCGCAGGAAGCAGAGGCCATTCAGATCCTGACTTCAATCTTAAACATTCGAGAGTCTACATCTGACAAAGCTCCCCAAAAAACTGTCTTTGTTCTGAAAATCCTGGTCATGCTTTACTACTTGATGATGAATTCTTCAAAGGCAAGTTTGCCTAGAAAAGCAGCCTGTTTAAAATGGAGGTAGAAATTCCTCTAGTTGAAGCCAGCTGTATACCGTCCGATTGCACTAGCTTTTGCCCTGAGAGTAAGCCCTCATTCCAGGAAGTTGACATGCTTGTGACATGTTTCATTGGTTGCGTCCAGCTTGCATAATGGAAACAGGATCATCTTCTTCCCTTATGAGGGTGGCATAGGTAAACAGGGGCTGGGGCAGTGCCAGGAAGCCTGGAGGGCTGGAGGGCTCTGGGGAGTCCTTGCAGAAATGGAGCAGTTAGCTTTAACTACACTCATTTAGTGAGTTCCCCCAGGATGGCAATTTACTTGTGGCACCTGTTGTCTCTCTTCCTGCCAATGTCGGTTCAAAAGGCCCTAATTAAGATCCTACAAAATCTCACTTTGCTAAGAAGGTGCACTTAGTTTGTCAAGCCAGGTGCTTTTCCTGGTGCCTCCTACCCCACCCTGCACACGTGTGGCTAGCTGTACAGACCCAGTGTGTGTTCCCAGGCCTCCAACAAGAGCTCAGTGGCTGGTGTGAGAAGCTGATGGGTCCTTTCCCGTGTTTCTGGGATTGAGCACAGGTGGGGCTTCCCAGCATAATGCTTCCCTGTAACAACTTCCTTTTCTCACTGCAATTCTATTCTAGGCACAAGAATATGCCATGAGAGCCTTCAATCTAGCTAAAGAAAAACAGCTCAGTGCCCATGAACAAAACACCATCCAAGAATTACTAAATCTCATCTCAGCTGAAGAAGCTCAGCCCATGACTTAGTGGCCCGTGGGTTCCGCATCAGAATCCATTCAAGGGACTATTGCACATCCAATATATTCCAGCCTCGCACAATTGCTTTGTTGTTCCACAAATTGCTGCAGTTCCGCCCTCTTCCCCTGTGACTTCACACAAAGTACATTTTTATTCTTGCATAGGATGTGTGAAGGGATATAGAACCTTAGACATAGAAATCAGTAAAACCTGTTTATCACGACCTTTGCACTTGGTTTATCATGACTTTATACAACTTTCAGTAATGTGCTGTCAGCTCACTAACAACATATTTGCAATTAAACTGCAAATAGTTTATCATATTTCCCAGAAGTCTCCCAGTGATGCATGATCCATAGATCTCTGCCCCAAAAAGGTGATAAGGAATAAGCTATATTGGAGGAAAGTTTCCCTATTCTACTGGAATTGAATTAGCATTAGTCTGAGGTAGTTTATGATTAAAATGTCCATTATAATTCCTAGAGCAATCACTAAGAAAATTACTCTAAAAATAGTTTAAAATCAACAAAAGAGTTAAAATATACTAGAAAAGATCCACTTAATGCAAAAGAAGGCAGTGAAGGAGAAATAGAGGGTAAAAAGGACATGAGATATATTGAAAATAAATAACAAAATGCAGACATAAACCATAGGCCTTTGCCAGAGAAGGTGCTGGGCCTTGTAAGGAGCCGCGGTTCAGACAGGCTGAGAGACCATTCCAGGCTGGTGTCTTTCTCTTCCTAGACAATGATTTGAAGCAGACAAGAGCCATCTCTACTGTCTAGAGAAGACTCTGGAAGGCCCCTTGTTGTGTAGAGGACAGAGTGCAGGCCTTAGAGTCAGATGTGCCTGGGTTCAAATCCCAAGCATCTCACTTAAATAGCTTTGTGACCACGATCTCCCTGTCACCTCATTCATTATTGTAAAATGGCCTAGATGTGGCCACAGCCATATCAGCTTGTCCCCCAGATGGCCATGGTCATGTAGCATTTTTTTTTTTTTAGCTTCAGACTTGTCAAACAACCTGCCCATTAGCACACCCGGGTAGATTTTTACCCAGGAAGAGGATATGCAAGTCAAGAACATGTTGGAGAGTTTTGTTCCTCATGGTAAATTAATTCACTCAGATACATAATAATAGGCCAGCTAGACCACCCTGTCCCTTAAGGTAAACTCTGCTGGGAACCCCTTCCATAACGCCGGGCATTCTTGTGCTTCTCTATCATCTTCAAGATGATAGAGACTCTTCTCCCCACCATCTCCCACTCCAGTTTGCAGCTTCTGTTGCATCCTCACTCTCCACGGCTCACCTTGTAGTTGTTTTTTCATCTTTAGGGACACGACCCTCTCCTTCTTCTTGATTCTCACCCTGCAACCTTGAGTATGAATTAGCTCTTTCAAATAGATGTTTAGTGAAGATTTGTGTGGGTGGGGCAGGGGGGTGCAGAGGAGGATCAACAACTCTTAGCAGATAATATAGAATATCCTAACTTCCCTATTCTATAGAACTCCTTTAAAGTGCATTTCATTAAACTCTAGTTCTTTACCATATTCATTGTCCCTTTCTCCCCCCACATTATCATTCTCTCTTCCCCTGAATTCTTGTTCATGAATTCTTCCCCATTAATTTATAAAGTTATTATTTAAATTTATTATTCATATTGACTGATTTTCCTCTTCATCATGTCATAGTAATTTAATTTTCAGTCTTTCTGCTTTCTAACACTTGCATATAGACTGTAAATTCTCCCCCAAACGCTGCTTTACTTGATCCCACATATTTTAAACTGTAACATTTTTATTGTTATTTTGTTCTAGATGTGTCTTCATTTTTTTATGACTCATGAGTCATTTAGAAATATGGGTTTTATTTTCTAAAAGAAGGTGACTTTACTTCTTCGTTGTTGATTTCTAGCTTAATTTTGTCGAGGTCATAAAATATGCTGTGTGCAATTTTGACTTTTAGAAATTGGTTGAGATTTTCTTTATGGCTGAGGATATGGCCAATATTTGCCAGTGATCTGTGTGAGCTACAAGAGAACGGAGTTATAGGGCACAGTGTCCTGCATATGCCCATTGGGTCAGACTCAGTCATGTTGTCAAATCTTGCATACCCTTCCTGGGTTTTTTGTTTAAATCTGAGAGAGGCATATGAAGTTCTCTCTGTATGATTGTGTGTGTCTCTGTTTCTCCTAGTCTGTCAATTTTGGCTTTATATATTTTGAAGCTTTGTTATTAGGCAAGTACAAATTCAAATGTTATAGTTTATAATTAAATATAAAGAATTAAATCTTTATGTGTTATATCATGAAGCGCTTAATGCTTTTGGCCTTAGCGCCTATTTTGGTTTCATAACAGCATAGCTACACCTGTTTCCTTTCGGTTGGATTTGCTCGGTCAGCGAGGCAAATCATCACTTACCTCTGCTTCAAAGGGTGAGCTAGGAACTACAGTTCCCAGGACCTCTTTCCTTTCATGATCCTGGATGAAATGTAGCCAGTGAGGGGCAAACTACTTAAGATTTGGAAACTGGATGAGGAGCAGCCACTAATCTTCCTACTGTCACTTTCTTGAAAGCAGATTTGGTATGGAAACGGCTTGCTGACCTTTGCTCCCTGATCTTTCTGATCCATCCATTCCAAAGGTTGTGGAAGCCTATGATTCTCTGCATTAAATAAATCTCTTTACTCAACATGTCTACAGAGGCTTCTGTTTTCCCTGACTAAACCCTGATGAAACACTTGATACTTCTTCTCAAGATTGTTTGAATGTTTACTTTCAAACGATCTATCTTTCTGTTTCAGATGTAACTAAAAATAATATACTTAGGTATTTTCATAGCTGTAATTTTTACTTTACTTTAGTTTTAAGTCATGATTTTATTGTTTTTACTTATTTTTATTGAGTTTATTGGGGTGATATTGGTTAATGAAAGCATACAGTTTCCAGGTGTACAGCTCAACTCAACATCACCAGCACGTGGCATCGCCTGCCCGTCAGCCAGAGTCCCTTTTCATCCTACTTATCCCCTTTGCCCTCTCCCACCTCCTGCTACCCCATAGCTGTGATTTTTAAAGAATCATTTCATCCATTTGTGTTTCCTTTATAGTGTAAAGTTTGGGGTTTACATTTATGATCTTAATGTGTGCCTTTTACTTGTCCTGCTCATTCTGTTTTCCCCTTTCTTTTGGATTATTTTTCTCATTCCACTTTCTCCCCCATCTGCTAATTTGTAACTTATACAATATAACGTGTTTCTATTATTTTAGTGTTCAGCCCAGAAATTCAGATATTCATTTCTAACTTATCAAAATCTGAAGTGACGTGGACACTGGCTCGCAGTGTCCGTGGTGTTATGGATGAGATGAAATAAATTCACAGACAGCCGAGTCCTGTGGAGGAAAAGGGCTGGCAGAACTTCTCTCTCCAAGGGAGAGCAAGCCTCAGAGCACCTCGGCCACCCTCTCAAGAGGAGGGCACCATGACCCTTGCCTTTTATTGAATACAGGTAAAGCTCATTAATCATTATCAGGCAGTTAGGATCAAACAATAGACAACACACAAAGAACTCTGAGGGCCTATTTTGAGTCAGGGTCAGATAGCTAAAGGACTATAAAACTTTGAGGAATAAACGCACTTCCTGCTTGGACCCTTATCATTTAATTGAGAGCATTCTAAACAAATCAGGTTTCACAGGATTTTACATATTCTTTCTTAGGCCTGATCACCCTAGGAAACCTGCCATTTTCAGCACAGGGCTGCACCCACCACCAGCATTGTTTCAGGCTTAAGTCAGGGAGGGGAAGTAAGGCAGCCAAGAGATTAGGAGACTTCTTGCAGACAGAATGAAGACTCAGGTTATGTCAAAGCCAAAGGGCAAGTGTCAATCACCCCTTTTCTGTAGCTCCCAAGTCCTTCCTTGGAGGCCCCCTGTGATCATGCCTGTCTTAGGTCATCCCTCCCTTTAGGAATCTTACCCATCATTGGCTAGCCAATCAAGCATTGGGGGGCCAGGCAGGTAAAGTAAAAGGAGCAGAGATGGTGCTCCTGCCATGGAGATAAGCTTTGTCTCCTTAGTGGCTTATGGGTCCGAAGGTCGCTCACTCAGCCTTAGCCATGGGTTGGGGAGAGGGGTTATAGCTCCTGAAACCAGGCAGGGCAGTTCCCAATACTGAAGTTATTCAGAATGTTTACACTTATTCTGGACATACAAGGTATTTGAAACTTCTTAACTCTATTTACTCTCCCCTAACTTATATATTATTACTGCTATTTATTTCAAATATATCTTAAACCCACAAGTCATAATTATCATTTTATAGTCATATTCTTTCTTGCTTTTCATACCTTCTATCTGGGCTTACATTTCTAATAAATCCTTTAGTATTTCCTACAATGAAGGTTTGCTAATAGCAAATTCTTAGATTTTCTTTCTTTCATTAATCTAAAAATGTTGTATTTTTGCCCTGATTTTTTGACTCTTCAGTGAAATGTATTTCATTTTCATACATTATACAGAGAGGCAGGGCATCATCTTGAGTCTGAAAATCTCTATGAAATGTGGTCTTCTTGACCCAGAAAGGTGCACTCAGGGTGAAGAGCACCAGCAGTTCTGCAGAGATCACAGTGTCTCTCACCTTCCCACAAGGTCATCATATTTTCTCCAAACTTCTTCAGCAGTATTTGCAGGTGCAGAGCCCTGGGATCATCCTTGAAAGGCCTAATTTTTTTCTACCAGCAAGGATATACGCAACGTTATGGATTGTGTCATGTTGTCTATGGACCTGCATGTAGCACAAACTCCCTCGGAGTGGTCGTCCTGCAGCCCTGCTGCATAACATATCACCACCACCTCGCTACGGGCCTGTGCTGTGCAGTCGGTCTTCAGATGACCAGGATTAGGACCAATTGCTCATGACCAGTAGGTCCTGTTACAGGATTCAGGGTGAGGCGCCCATGTATTCATAATGGTTCTGGAAGTACGACATCCCTCAAGAACAATAGGTCACAGGAAACAAACACTTGGGAAAGTGAATGCTTCAAGAAAAACAATAAAGCATCGCTTACATGACAAATCATGTCATCATTTTGTTTGATAGGAAAAGTATGTCTTTCCTGATATTCACCCAAATTGATAATGGGATGGAGATAAATACTGCATTTTATATGTATGAATACACATAAGCTTCAATAATCAATAAATACTTAAACAGCAGCAGACTTTAAAAGCATACAAGTAATGCTTTATCATTTCCTCTCTGTGGACACCCATTAATATGAATCATTTGAAAGTAAGTTGCAGACATTTTGACCCTTTGTCCTTTTATTTATTTTTTTTAAATAGTTTATTTATTTATTTTTAGAGAGAGAGGAAGGGAGGGAGAAAGAGAGGGAGAGAAATATCAATGTGTGGTTGCCTTTCACACACCCCCTACTGGGGACCTGGCCCACAAGCAACCCAGGCATGTGTCCTGATTGGAAATCGAACGGGAGACCCTTTGGTTCACAGCCCATGATCAATCCACTGAGCTACACCAGCCAGGGCTGCCCCTTTGTCCTTCAACATTTAATATGTATTTTCTAAAGGCAAGGACACCCTCTTACATATTCTCATAAATATAATAATATCAGGAAGATAACATTGACATGATGCCATCAGATGATAAAATACAGACTTTATTCAGACTTTACCAATTGTCTTAATAATATTCTTTATAGCAGAAGCAAATTTCTGAGCAAGCAGTGCACTCAGTTGCCATGTCCCATTAGTCAGAGGAGGGCCTTCCGATGTGACACGGCGTGCTGCTGCTCACGTGCTCTCTGCCTTACCCAGAGCAGGTTCACCCAGTTTTCTAACAAACGAAGAAGCCAAGGTCCTTTGGGAGACCTGAAGAGCGGTGGCTCACTGAGGGTCTAGGGGGTTGGGGCTGGTGGAAGGACAGTAATTCTTGGAAGAAGGCTGTTCCCTGGCTTAGGAAGCCCCTGCAGTGAAAGACACAGCTGCAGGGGAAGCAGTGAAGTGGGGACCCGTGTGACAGCCAGGTGGGGGCCAGCACCACGGAAGCTGCAGCAGTCCCGGAGGAAACCGAGGGACGCTGGAGAATAGACGGATGTCTCATAGGCTTATCCTTTGAGGGGAGGAACTTCCAAGATCCAACATGTGGAAAAGGTGTCTGCAGCCTGAGTTCTGCCAAAGCCATCATCAGGATGGTGGGAAACAATCACCACCCCCTTCAAAGTACCTGCTTCCCAGCCACACACGTGGCTCTGAGGCTCCGTGCAGCTCTGTGAGACACCTGGGGACTGGCAATTAGATGGTATCAAGGCACTATTGTTCATTTTGTTATCTGTGGTAAAGGCTTAAAGAAATGCCCTCTTTAAAAAAGAGATGCATGCTGATGTATGCAGGGGATTTTCTTTAAAATGCTTAAGAAAAAGAAATGTATGATTTAAAAATAGAAGCTTTTGATAGTTTTAAAACCTGGAGAACTTACTAAATTCTTCTGTCTACTTTTGTCTACTTTGAAGATTTTCATATAAAATTAAAAAGGAGTATAGATCACATCCCCCTGGGGTTTGGGTTGAACAGTAGGACATAGTAGCACATCCCCCAATCATTCTGAGGCGAGAGCAACATTATCCCCATGACTCTGTTCACTCAGCCCAGGCTCCCGGCCCTCACAGCAGGGTCCCAGACCTGTGCTGACCATAGTTGGTTCCTAAAGGTCTTATCACTGTTTCTCCCAGGAAACCTTGAGAAAGGTCTGCAGACCACAAGTCCCGAGGGCTCAGCGCGATCTGTCAGAATTCTTTGGGACAGATTCTTTCAGTCCCCTGGGGCCTTTACTGTGCCATGCAGCCATGTTTGATGGCTTTCAGCTCTCACTTACTATTTGCATCTTAATTCACATGTCAGTCCAGGAGAGCATGCTGAGCAGGCCCATGACAAGCTCATACCATCTGCATTAGTATTTCCCTCCATCATCCTGACAGTTGAGAGTTGGCAATATTATGATTCAGAAGACACTCTGTGTTTGAAAGGAAAATTATGGTTTTTCAGAATGCAGCTGGCATGCAAGTGAATAGGATGAAGTTTCCGTGGAGGTTTTTCTTCAGTTTATGATATGAATATAATAAAATGTGGATTCAGCATGTGATTCTATTTTAAAAGAACAACCAAAAGACACAGAATTCTGGGGACAAAGGCAAACAAAGCATTCTGTTCCACAGTAATAATTTTAATAAAAAGCAAAAACAGCAAAACAATCATTTATAAATGATTTCTTCTCTGTTGGAGAAGTTAACATTGTTATTGCTGTATAAATCACTGGGAAATGAGCTCTTTTGGTGCCTAGTTAAGGTATGATTTTTACAGCACATTTTCAGGTTGCCACTGAGGCAGGAAAACTACCACTCACTTTCAGGAGGGAACTTAGTTGAAGTACAGCCCACAGGTGAGACAGAACCTTGCAAGTCACCCCATAAGTTTAGGAGCAAATTAAATGGATTTCTCATGTGTAGAAAACAGAGGCAAGACAGAACAAGCTGAAAAGGAGTGCTTTCAAGTGTTCTTTTACTCCACGTCAGTTCTGCGTATTATCCTAGGGCGCTGGCTTCTGAGACATACACTGCACAGGCTACCTGCCCGGGACTAAGATGTTTCAATGCTTATCAATTTCTTTTTAAAAAGTTATATTTTAAAAAAAAGTTATATTTTATTGACTATGCCATTATAGTTGTATTTGATTTCCTTCTCAGTCCCCCAGGGGCTGTGGTGTGCTGGTAAGTGTTTAACCACCAGCTCTCCACGGCGGGGGGGGGGGGGGGGGGGGGGATGTGACAGGCAGTATCTTCCCTTCTCTGTGGGGTAAATGCTGCCACCGTGGCTGGCTGCAAGCTACCCGTTCAGACATCACTGAGCGGTGGTGCTGAGAATAGATGCACACAGCACATGGTTCTGTGGTGTTTCCACCACAGAAATACAACAGATGTCAAAAACCTCGAGAGTGTAGATGCTAAAGTCTACTGAAATAATTGGAAAGTGATGAATTTTGAGTATTAGCCTATGTCTTTAATATAGTGTATTTAGTTATAGGTTTTTATAATTTATGGATCATTTTTAATGATGGTTGTGTTTAACAACCAGGTCATAAAATTCCCGAAAATTTAACAGCCTCTTCCTGGGCCGCTGCAAGCCAGCTCCAACAAACTAACGGTATTCTGGGCACCTTCAGGTGGGACTGAACCAACCAGCTACCTGCCTGGTCCAGCCTCACCAAGACCTGCATTAGCTCTGCAGAGCAGTTAAAAGCCCCAGCTCTCCCCTTATCGGAGATCAGAGTTCTCTCTAAATAGGAGATTCTGTGAGTCCCAGGCAGCCGAATTTTAGTGGCTTTGTGGGCTAGTTCCCTCTGATCTCAGGGCTGCCATCCCTGCCAGGTCCAGATGGTGCTGTTGGGCTTAGAGTTGCCTGAGCGGACCCCCCGGCCTTCTGCGGTCTCCTACCCTCTGTTTGACAGATTTAATTCAAGGCCCTGGCACCTCCTCCTTCCATGTGATGCAAAGCCAGCAAACCTAATACAGGAAGAGCCAAAGAAACCAGGTGCTAAGTCACCCTAGGTCAGGCTGCTCATCAGCTTTCCAGCCTCCCAGTTGTTGGAGGCAACTATTCCTCCAGGACTTTTCTAAGCCAAATCCACCCCCTATATCTTACACTATAGCTTCATAGAATCTCAAGGCAGGATGGGACCCTCCAATCATTAAGCCTAAGCCACAGCATGCTTGAGCAGCCGCCAGCCCCCCCTGCCCTCCCCAGCATGTCTTTTCTCCAGCTGTAAAGCTGTGTCTGCCAGCTTTTATCCCTTGGCATTGAGCCATGATCCACAGGCAGGCACTGTCTGATAGCTGACAGCAGAGGAAGCCAAAGGAGAGGAACCTGCTGAAAGCCAGGCATATGGTTAAGTGCTTTACATCCATGATTGTGTTTGTCACATTTATAGGTGATGAAACAAAAGTTTAGCAAGATTAAGTGACTTTCCCTCAGTCACAGAAGCTGTAAGTTAATGAGTCAGCATCCGAACTGGGACTGTCTAGCTCAAACTGGTACCATTTCCGCGAGTCCATGTTGCCTTCTGTAAAGCGGGACGACTCTGGCAGCTAGTGGTGAAGGTAGCTGTTGGGATGACTTGGCTAGTGTAGTGGGGATGAAAAGTGTATCACCTGAAGAGATGACACCTGTTTCCTTCAAGGAGGGAACCATCTTTGTCCAGGAAAATGCCTTTAGTAAGCCACCCATGGTAGAAGGTGAAATCCTGAGGGAAAGGGTGCTGGCAGGAATCAGATTAAGAATAGGAATGGCGATACCGCTGTACATGAAAACATAAATGGATTTACTTTATCCCAAGAAGGGAGACAGGTAGCATGTGGAGTGGAAGGTGAGTGGGTTCCTCTACAGTGTGTTGCAAGAGCATCTTATGAGTGGGGGTGCCATGTCTTCATGCTGGAACGTCTTCCACTTCCCCCCACTTCACTGAAATACACAGGCACATGTGCACGCACGTGCATGGGCTCATTTGAACTTTGGTGGTATGCGTGGACATGGGAGAGGGAACCGAGCTTCGTCCCAGCCGATGCAGCAGACGGATGACGCACCGCTGTTGCTTAAAATAAGGTAGCAGAATTCTGGACTCAGCAGTGACTGCCCAAATATAAGCCCCTTAGAAATCACAGAGACTCAAAGGCCCAGCTACCAGACCTGTCTGGATCTTGAGGGGCAGGAGGTGCCCAGCTGGGCTACAAGGAAAACTCTGCGCCTAGTGACTGGCTGCAAGGGGGATGCATTGTGCAACTGGAAGTGGGAGGGAACTTTTACCTGTGGCTGATGGCAACTAGAAGACGTGTATCTTAAAGATTCACCCTCAGGTGTGCCTGACAGGAGACGTTTGGGACCTTCAAGCCTTTGGCCTCCACCGAGGCCCACTGAGGCCTCCACAAACCCAAAACATTTCATAGCAAGGGAATGTGAGCCCAGTTGGGGCCAAGGAAGCCTTTAGTTGGCTGTGCAGGGGCCTCCTCCTCACATGTGATCCCTGATGGGTTGACACGGGGCTAAGTGATCTTAGGTGGTCCAAGGAGGGCTTGGGCCATGAGCCCGCCAGCCCCATGGAAATCTCATACATGCCTTTGGGGCTCTCACCTAAACACCATCCTAGCGCTAAATCCTTCACAGCTGGCACAGCAATACCAGCTTGAAAGACTTGAAGGTGTCTTAACCCAGAGCAGAGGCTCAGCAGAGGGGGATGAGCAGAGGGAAGGTCCAGGACGGCAGCAAGTGCTAGATGCCATGGAAGAACAGAGCCACCTCCGGAAGCACGCTGAACTGGATGGCAGCCAGACTTTCTGGGTCCAAGCCTTGCAGCTGACCAGCTAAGTGACCTTGGCCTCTGGGATTTAGATCCCTCAGCTCGAAAATGGGAACTGCACTGGTCTCCAGAATGCTATTTTTCCTGTGGCCTCAAATCTCGCTCAGTAAGTGACTTAGCATTGCCTTGGAGCCTCAGCAAACAGGAAATGACAGAGCAAGACTACTACCTGGTTGGGATGCCAGCACCAGGCCCAGGATAGTGCCTCATTTTGGCATGGAAACCGCACCTGGACAAGGAAACTGAATGGCTTGAAGGAACGTTTTTGTATTCCGCTTTGTGAATTTCAGAAGGGAGAGCTGCAGGGTCCAACCACAGACCTGGAATGGAAGTGTAATATAGTTTTAACAAAGGATTAAAACAATACATTCCCAAGAGGGATGGTCTTTCAGGTGAAACCTTTTAAGGCATTGATTGCATCTGGAGTCTATGAGGCAGCCAAAAACAGCACTGGGGTTCCTATCAGGCTACAGCAGCAGGTCTAAGAACACCAACTTCAAGGACAGTGACAAGGATGGCTGTTGTCAGGGCTCTTCCCAAAACGTCTGCACAGACTGACAGCAAACGGAAACCTCACCTCCAGAGGCAAAGGCAAGTGATAAGCTGAAGTGGCCTGTTTTACTGACTTTGGACTCACTCTCTGAAATGACCTTAAACCCACCTCAGAGAGCTATGGCTCTGGGCTTCCCCACACAGGTTATTCTGGTCCATTCACTTCGGGGAGGGTCAGCTATTACTTGAACGATCTTGGAAGCACCAGTTACCTGCTTCAGTCCCCTGATTTACATTCAGAGTGCTCTCAAGACCAGCATCTATCAGGCCTTAAAGAAGGGATGAGGCATGTCTCTCCCATTTTAACAGAGGTGGATGGGAACCCACGTGTCCTACTGATACAGAATAATTTTAATAGACCCCTACCTCTTACCAATATATTTTCATGATTCTTTCATTAAAACAACCCACAAAAGAGCCATTTCTTCATTCTCCCCGCTAGAGTGGATCGAACTCCAAATGATCCCAATTTCTTATCTCTCTCACTGGAATGTCATAAAACGACACCAGACCTTTCTCCTTCCCTTCACCCTGTGCCCAACTGTCACGGGATTGCCCTCCCAGCTGGGAGCCACGAGCCTGTAATTGTGATACTAGTAGCTTATCATCCACTTATACTGCCTATCATATCCTAAAGACCGAAAGCCCCAGATCCACATTCTGGCGATCCCAGACCCATCATCAATCAGACAGATAGCATAGACATTTTTCCCAGTGCAGAATCATATATATTCTGAGTGACTGAGCTATTGGCATTCAAGTTTTGACCAGTTTCAAGATGCTACTACTAGATAATGGGAAGACCATACACAGACACTGCATTTTGTTACAGAAGACTGTCAGTTGGTATACAAGAGTCAAGAGTTTCAGGTTATATACGCTAACACCCAGCCAGCTGCTTGGATATACTGCGAGCCTTACTCCTTCCAGGTTGTGAAGCCTCTGAGAAACTGCATCCTTTTTTTAGAGTCTCTACCACTGTTTAGTGTGCTAATGCCCAGAATTCATGGCCTCTTTTTTCCTTAACTCAGAGGAGGGGTGATGAGCAACTGTTATAAAACCAGAAGTGGGAGGTATTCCTCCACCACCTCCCATATAATGCAGTCTCATGAATGAACTCCAACTTCAAAGTACCCCCAAAAGGTAAATAGAACAGGCACCTTCCCTACCTGAAGAATTGAAAAATGGAAGCACAGGGACCACCTGATTGTATGGGTTCAATTGGCTGCTTAAGGGGAGAGCCAGAGCCAGGATCTGGCTCTGTGCCCATGTTCCTCCCAGTAGGGCTTCTGGGCAGCTGTAACGTGTGGCCCAGTCACCTGACTGAGGTGCAGAGTCCACAGCAGAAAACCCTGGAGGGGGACTATGGTCCAGCTGTGATCCAGCTTTCTCCGCTCCCAGACAGGGCTAGGTTCCAAGTGATGATGCCAAAGACTACAGATGTCATGAGCAGCTGGAAAACAAGCCCCCTTTGACAAATCTGGACACAGTCTCTAGCTGCTCTGTTCAGGATAGGGCCCATGAGCATGCTTTTAGATAAAGTGAGAAGGCTGGGCTTACACCAAACAGTCAGAATGAGTGAATGCAGTTTCCAGAAGGCTGTCACCTGGTTCAGATGCTGACGAAGAAAGCATCGGGCCAAATCCAGAAAGGATAGACCTAGAACTATCCTTCTAAACCTACCCTGAGTGGTAAACATAAGATACATGTCTTGACCCATATAAAGTATTACCATTTCCAACTCTATAGGACGTATCACTAGAGTTACAGCTGGGGGTGTGCGCCCTATGCGGGACTGTGTAGTATGGCATCGCCATCACATGGTGCAGAACATTTTCCAACTGTACAGCTGTTACATGGTGAGGTCTGATTTTAGCCACAGTATTTTAAAAGCCAATTTCTACTTAAATATGTTGTGAAAACAATGAAATTGTTTGACCCTATACATATTTTACATTGACAGTGGAACAAGTACAGGAGTTTATGCCCCCAGATGGGTGTTGCTGCCTTCAAAGTAGTCACCTTGGGAAGATGTACATTTAGTCTAGTGAAGCTGGTCTTACTCAGAACATTTCTAGAGCCACCCTTGAAAACTGTCTCCTTATAAGCTTTCTCAATGTTGTTAAGTCTTTGTCCTGGAAGGATAGATTTTTCATCAGGTGAATTTTTTTTAAACAGCCAAAGAGCATTAGAAGGTAAGTCCAATAAATAAGACGGGTGATGGACTGGGAGGGTGGTGTAAAAACAAGACCTGACTATGAGATTGTAAGCCCTCTCTCCTCGCCTCATTTCAAAGATAACTCCAAACAGGGATTCTGTGTGTTCTTGGCACATGCAACATCGCAACTCAAGAGTATGGTCTCCCAAGGAAACGACCCTGGTTCTGGTAGCTCTTGAGCACATGTGATTTGGTGTATTTGGTTACAAAGGTGGCTTTGCTCATTTTCAGTCCTACTTTGTGCAGCAGAAGGGGAACACTCCGCCTCCATGGAAGGGGAGGGTCATCATCTACTGCTCAAAGAGCTGAAATGAAAAGCACTTGGTGTCATGTCAACATTATCTACCCCCCCCCCAAAGTGTTCAATGAGTAAGTCCTGCTACTTGAGTCTCCCCAGTTTGGGAAAGTGGGTAAGGACAGGCCTCTGGAACCTGGAGTAGACTAGAATGTCAAGGGGATTGGACTGTATTTCCAATGGCTGTATCTACCTAATAAGCCTGCAATACCAACTTGGACAAAAAAAACCCCAAAACCCTCCTGCAGCTAAGCAGTATACAAAGCTTCAGTGGAGGAGGGGAAAATTATTATCTTCCAGTAGCTTTCCATGACATAAACCAATGGCTTCAGGATGACAGGGGAAAGTTGTCCACTGAAAAGAAAGTCCATGGTGTTTGGTTCTAGTGCACGCTCAAGAAATAAAGTGTATGGCCACTAGCTCATCGAAGTGCATTTCCAGCTGAGGCCAAAGGCAGCAAAGGTAGGAGAGGCTGCTGGGGCGTTAGTTGAAGCAGGGTCTACAAATGTGGAATGGCAAAGCAATTTGTAGAGTGCCCCAGTCACAGAGTAGGAAATCTGCCAACCAGTGAAGCCGAAGAACGTTCAGTTTTACTCTCGATGAAGTGTTTCATTGAAAATGCTAATGAGGAAGCTCCCTAGAACACCATATCCTGAGTGTCATAGAAATACGGTTAAAACGGTGATTGATGGGGAACAGAGATCCATCCTCTAATTACTATTCGAACTGTGTACTCTCCAAGCATCTCTCCCTCTCTCTCTCTCTCTCTCGCGCGCACACACACACACACACACACACACACACACACACCTCTTAACAAAAAGCACGTAACTGCAGTCACATTCCACCTCTTCTGCACACGCCTCCCTCCGGAGGTTGCTTCTGAGTACAGCATTTTCCAGGAGCCTTTATGAGTGAAGGGGCTCTATGGCTAAAAGCCAGAAGCAGCAGCACAGAGTCAGTGCCTTAAAATAAGTCATGATATCCAAGTGCTTGCAGCAGACCTCACTCCAAATTGATCAGCCAGGATGTTCTTGGTGAGTGTTTTTAGATTAGTCTTTGTAAAAACCACAAAGCTAGGCCATTTGCTTAAATCATCGTTAGAAAGAATGCTGAGTGCCCAGATGGGATTTCTAGTTTCTGTGCAAATGAAATCACATTAGCCCAGATTTTATTCATTCAAAACTACTAGGAAAGCAGTAGGATTTGGCTTAGATGCTGCCGGAAAAGCAGGAATTCATTTCAGTTTTAATTCGGAAGCGATCCTGTTGTTAATGTTGTAGCTGGGTTCGGGCAGCATGGGCGGCGGGGGCCCCGGCGAGCTCGCGGAGGAGCCTCGGACCTCGCCCAGTTCAGGCTCACTCTCACTAGAGGTAGACCCGTTGTTGATGGCGTAGATGCTCTCTGCAACTCCCTGAGCTGATGCACAGCCGTCCGGCTCTTTCTTTTCCCTGGGACTAGACAGTCCTGGGAGGACGGCCATCTTCCCAGTCTGCATATTGGGCAGCAAGGACATGGCATAGTCTGCAATGATCCCGCCCACGTCTAAGTTGCACGCCTGGTCGAAAGCAAGGAAACCAACGTTGGCGTTTGCCTCACACACCACAAAGGAGCCGTCATCCATGATGAGGAGATCAATGCCACAGAAGTCCATGCCCAGGATGTTGGACACCTGAATGGCCAGCTGCTTGCCCTGTTCTGTCAGCGGGCACATGACGCCCACGCCACCTGCGGGGGAAGCACAGTCATGTAGTGATGACGTCAGACACTGACGGGCAAGTCAAATGACCCTTCCGGGAGGAGAAGGGGTAAAGGCGGCAGCAGGGCACTTTTACTACTCAAGGTCTGGATGGAAATCAGGATGCCCTTTGGGAAAACGATATGGGCTTTTCTTACCTAGAGTCTTAAAAATGCTTTTGTCCTCTGACCCCGACATCCCACGGTGAAGGAAATAATCTTACGTAATACAGAAAAAGCTTGACGCAGACAGATGTTGATGGCAGTTATTTAAAATACTGAAAAGTCACTGTGGTTGGAACAGGGGAGACACTCCATAAATGTTGATGATGAATAAATGCAAAACTATAATCTAAGTATTTCGCAATAGAAGAAAACAACATATTTTACAACCATTAATCATAATGCTCATAAAGTTTGGGATCCCATAGGAAAATGTGTGGGATTAAAGACTGCAGTGTAACCACAACTGTGCAAAAGGCTGTTACTAGGAAAGAAAGACTGCAAGGAATGACACCACAACGTTAGCATTAGTTCTCTCTAGATGATGGGACTAATGATAAATACCTTTTCACTTGACTTTGCTATATTTTCCAAGTTTCTTACATTGAGAATGTGTCCCTTTTATAATTAGGAAAAAAAACAGAATTAACATTATTTTTTAAGTAGAGAGAGATGGGGAGACAAAATCCTATACCAAGAACAGAAAGAGTATGATTACTCTTATTTGTTAAAAAAGCTAAGACCTCAAATTTAATTGCCCCTTCAGTCTCCAGAAAAACCTATGACTTGAATTCTCAGGTCCAATAACTAATGTCTTTACCCTCACACTGTCCATCCCCTACCTATTACACTGTAGGAATGAAAGGCTGTAAAAACAGCTTAGTGAGAAAAGTAACATGGATAAATTACAAAGTCATGCTGTTCCTTGTTACAGAATAGATTCTTTAAGGTGACTAAAAAAGACTGAACAATATCGTATACTGTGGAATGGCACAGGATTCTCATGAAAATTAAATGAGATAATATGTTAGGTACTTACTGTGTCAACCTTCAATAGGATTTGCTCCCATCACACTACTGTATCACATCTTACCATGATTTGTTCTGTGTCCTCCTTCACTGGACCACAAGCTACCAGTGGGCGAGGATTCTCTCACTAACGGCTACACTCTCATCATCTACCAGGGTCTGCTCATGGGAACTGCTCAACCAGTTTCAGTGAAGGAAAGATGAAGACAATGTCTCAGCCTCTTTCTTAGTCACTAGACTTGGGACACTCACCTGGTTTTAGGAGACAGTAACTGGTTTAGGAAACAGTAACTATAGGGTGTTTTTTGTTTTTTTTCACATTACCAACATTACAAATTCATTCAGTGAGGTTGACAATAGCTTTCTGTGTGGGGGACAAGACTTCGCCGCCTTCCTGGGACGTCTTTGTTCACCACAACACAACAAGCTTCATTAACTGGCCCATGGGGTGGGGCTATGCATTTGACCCAAACATAAACTGCAGCTTTCTAATATTATACAAATAAGAAAAACAATTTTTATTTGTGCTATAAAAGCAAAATATGCTGTGCCTCCTGCCATTGCCTTAGTTTAGAGCCTCACTATAATCTTGCCCACGCTGTTACAGCAGCTTCCACACTTGTGTCCTGGCCTCCTATCTTAGACTTTCCGTCCATCCTCACCCAGATGTCACTTTTTCTCATACAACCTGACTGCTAAGTCCTAACACAACGCAACAGGACAGGGGTCAAACCTCACTGTCCTGATACCCCTGGCCTGACCTCTGCCACAGCACATATACCCATCTGTCCCCCTCTTGGACTGCTTGCTGCCAGAGGAGAGGGCTTGTTTCTCATTCTTAGCTGTTGACCCTAGTGCTGAGCATAGGGTCTGACAAGATGGGAGAGACTGGTACACATTTACTGAATGGGTCCAAACATCCTAATGAAGAATGCCAGTGCCCTCCTGTAACCGACAGGCAGACTCTGGGCTTTGATGCCTTACCGAGGGAGCAGTTGCTCTGCATCCGTCCGTCTGTGGAGCAGCGAAGCATAGAGCCTATCACCTGGCCCCCGACCACCACCACCCGGATATCTTTTCCGTGTGACTCCTTCACATACTTCTGGAACAGGTAGGGCACATCATGGCGGATCAGATGGCAGATGTCTGAGAGGTGATGCTTATCTCTTGCAAGAAAAACAGCTTTTCCTTTAAGAAGAAAGACAAAGAACCAGAGGAGTGAGAGGAGCCTCTGAACCCTGCCCTTGCCCTCCTATCATCCCCTGGCCCCACGGTCATCAATTCTTTCTGAACTCGCCTGACTGTGGCCCATTCTATTTCTCTGCCTAGCCTTTTGCCTCTTATCGAGTGACAACTGAACCTTATTTTCTCTTCATTTTGCTCAGGTCTTAATAATGTTGATGGTCTTCCTCAGTCTCCCACCAGTCTTTTCAAAGTGAAATAATAATGTATTCCAGAAATACAGAGAAGGGATCCAAATAAAATCCTAAGGATCTAGTCAAATCAGTTCTAAAACAGTGAGTTATTAGCATTTCTTATCACCCCGAGGATGCAGATTAGGCAGGGTCCACATGAAACTCATTTCTTTTTTTTTTTTTTTTTGAAACTCATTTCTTAATCCCCCAAACCTCAAACTGGACTTGAAGCACAAAGCAACTGTCATTATTTACAGAATATAACTGACTGAACATACTTCACAGGAATTCCGAAATAGATGGAGAGAGATCTAAGAAAGATAACTACAACACAGCATGATTTCCCACTGAGAGGTCTATGAAAAACACTCTGGGATTTCAAAGAGGGAGCCACTGACAGACATCCTTCCTCCTTTTAAATATAAGAAACTAGTTATTTGGTGATACCTATTAACTCTAAAGGACAGGACCTATGCATCTAGGGCTCTCTTGGGAAAGCATTCCTTTCTGCTGAATAACCAATGCCCTTGTAACTACCTGGAACCTGCTTTCCACCTGCACATTAGCTAACAGGGGTCCTTGATGGGTTTACTCTGCAAACCTGATATAAGCATACCCAATCTGAGCATTCTTGTTAACAAAACTGGGATGGCGCTCCCAAAATTTACATAAGCATCTTAAAAGGTGTGAGACCTTTCTGAAGTCTTAATAAGAGGGGCAGGCATCTGGCCCTAGTGGCATAAAAGATTGGAAATATGTCTCCAAAACATTGGACATTTGGTACCAGGAGATCTGGCATCTGGCAGGTGAGGACTGGGGCTTGGTCACAGGCACTGGGGGTTCTCTGACAGTAGGTACAATTTTCAGCAGAGGTGGGAGCTAGAGATAAAGACCTGTTTCTTGGTTCCTGGCACAGAGGTTCTAACATGGGGTTTTGTCTTCGGTTAATACAAGAGCTACAGTTTTAAGGCAAGGGGAATAAGAGAGCAGGAAGTGAGAGAAGGCACTAAGATCAGTTAATAAAGCTATGATGTGCCAAACACTTTTTTATTGTTTCATTTAAACTTCATACTACTCTTGTGAAGCCATCAGGACAAAGATAGCTCCTTTTATTTTATAAATGAGGAAAATAAGGGTCTACAGATTAGCCACTTTCTCAAAGGCACAGGCTACACCAGACAGTCCACTGTCTTCTTTAAATTTATTTTCCTATACTGGAGTCTAAGAACTGCTATAACTTTGTTTATTCCCTATCCACTTTCCCTAAGAAAATAGCAATAAATAATCTGAAAATCAAATGAAGAATGCAATTCTACTTACAACAGTATTAAAAGGAATAAATATTTAGGGATACATTTAATCAAAGGAATATAATACTTATACACCCAAAACTACAAAACATTTCAGCAGATGTCCCATGTTCAGGGATTGAAAGATTTACTATTATTAAGATGGCAATACTCTCCAAATTGATGTACAGATTCACTGCATTCTCTACCCAAATTCCAACTTCCTTTTCTGCAGAAATTGACAAGGTAACCCTAGAATTCATATGGAAATGCAAGGGACCCCAAATAGCCAACACAACCTTGAAAAAGGACCAAGTTGGAGGACTCACACTTCCCAATTTCAAAACTTACTATGAAGTTACAGTAATCAAGACAGTGTGGCCTGTGATAAGGACAGACATATAGATCAATGTGACAGAACTGAGAGCTCAGAATAAGCTCATACTGTCATCTGATTTTTGACAAGAGTTCCAAGAACACTGAATGGGAAAGGGCAGTTTCTTTAACAAATGATACTGGAAAAGCTGGATATCCACATGCCACAGAATGAAGTTGGACTTCTATATCATACCATATACAAAACTGAACTCAAAATGGGTCAAAAACCCAAAGTAAGGGCTAAAACTATAAAACACTTAGAAAGACACATAGGTGTAAATTTGTGTGGCCCTGCATTAGGTAAGCACGAAAATAATATCAAAAGCACAAATAACCAAAGGACAAGATAGACTGGATTTCATCAAAATCAAAAACTTTTGTGCATCAACGGATACTACCAAGAAAGTGAAAAACATTTGGCTGAGATGGAGGCATATACAGATGTGCTTTGTCTCCTTGCACAACCATAAGAAGGAGCACAGCTAACCTCAAAACAAAAAACAACCAAAACTGCCAGAAAATCAAACTGTATGTAAGTCAGAAAACTAAAGATTTAAAGAAGAAACATTCATCCAGATGGGTAGGAAGGGCGGTGACAGGGGGCCAGAGTGGAGAGGACATGGTGTGTCAGTGGCAAGGTGGCAGTGGCAGCAGCCGGCAGAACTGGTGGTCCCACATTCGCATGTCACAGATAAAAACTGGGAGGGACATCTGGGGAGTGAGTGATCCCAGCCCCAGGCCAGACCATACAGCCCAGGGTCCTAGTGCTGGGAAAATAAAGCCTCATAACTTCTGGCAGTAAGAACTAGTAGGGATTGAGGGGTGGAAGAAATTGCTGGTCTCTCAAGAGAGTCTGTTTAAAGGGCCCCCATGGTCCTACAACCTATGCAAACCCACCCACTGTGGGAACCACCACCAGAGCAACAGCTAGAGGGGCGCCAGTTGCTTACGGGAGGTGGGTGAAGTGACTGGAAATGGGGCAAGGGCCCAGCAAACGGCATTATTCTCTCTCCAATCCCTTCTCCACATATAGTACCACAAAGCAGTGGAGCAGGTTGTCCCACCCTGGCAAATACCTAAGGATCCATCCCTTAAAATGTAGCATGTGAGCCAAGACAGGGAGTAAAAGCAGTTCTACCTAATACACAGAAGCAAACTCAGGGAGGCTGCCAAATTGAGGAGACAAAGGAAAGAATAGATTAAAACTCCAGAAAATGAACTAAGTGAAATGGAGATGGCCAACCTATAAGATGGAGAGTTCCAAACGCTGGTGATAAAGATGCTCAGAGAACTCGGTGAGTTCGGCAAATGCATAAGGGAAGAAATGAAGTCTACACTAAATGAAATAAAGAAAAATCCACAGGGAACCAACAGTGAAGGGAAAGAATTAATGATTCAATTAATGATGTGAAACATAAGAAAGAGATAAACAGTCAACCAGTACAGAATGAAGAAACAAGAATTCAAAAAAAATGAGAAAATAAGAAGACTCTGGGACATCTCCAAAAGTGCCAATATCCAAATCATAGGGGTGCCAGAAGGAAAAAAGGAAGAGCAATAAATAGAAAACGGTTTTGAAAAAATAATGAAAGCAAACTTCTCTAATTTTGCAAAAATAAAATAAAATAAAATAGCTATACAAGTCCAGGAAGCACAGAGAGTCCCAAACAAGTTGGACCCAGAGAGAACTACACCAAGACACATCAGAATTAAAATGCCAAAGGTTAAAGATAAACAGAGAATCTTAAAAGCAACAAGAGAAAAGAAGACAGTTATCTACAAAGGAGTTCCCATAAGACCATCAGCTGATTTCTCAAAAGAAACCTTATAGGCAAGAAGGGGCTGGAAAGAAGTATTCAAAGTCATAAAAGGCAAGGACCTACATCCAAGATTACTCTATCCAGCATAGCTGTAATTTAGAATGGAAGGGCAGATATAGTGCTTCCCAGACAAGGTCAAGTTAAAGGAGTTCATCATCACCAAGCCATTACTATATGAAATGTTAAAGGGACTTATCTAAGAAAAAGAAGATCAAAATTATGAACGTTAAAATGACAACAAACTCAACTATCAACAATTGAATCTAAAAAACAAAAACAAGAACAAACTAAGCAAACAACTAGAACAGAAATAGAATCATAGATGTGGAGATCATATGGAGGGTTATAGAGGGAGGGGAAGGGGAGAATGGGGGAAAAGGGACAGGGATTAAGAAGCATAACTGTTAGGCACAAAATAGACAGGGGGTAGTTAAGAACAGTATAGGAAATAGAGAAGCCAAAGAACTTTCATGCATGACCCATGGACTTGAACTAAGTGGGGGTGGGGAATTGCTGGAGGGAAGGGGGCACCAGGTGGAGGGGGGCAAAGGGGAAAAAATGAGGACAACTGTAATAGCATAATCAGTAAAATATATTGAAAAAGAGAAAGTGAAAAGACAATCTACAGAGTAGGGGAAAAACACATTTAAATTATATGTCTGATAGGGTATAATAGCCAGAACATAATAAATAACTCTTAAAAATTCAACAATAAAAAGACAAATAATCCAACTGAAGATGGGCAAAGGATCTGAATAGACATTTCTCCAAAGAAGACATACAAATGGCCAATAAGCGCATGAAAAGATGTTCAACATCATTAGCCATTAAGGAAACATAAATAAAAACCACAACAAGATACCACATTATATCCACTAAGATGGCTATCATAAAACAAATCAAGAATAAATGAATGAATAAATGAAGGAATGAATGAATGGAGGAAGGAAGGAAGGAAGGAAGGAAGGAAGGCAGGGAGGGTTGGGAGTATGTGGAGTCCTGGTGGAAATGTAAAATGGCATAAACGATGTGGAAAATAGTTTGGCACTTCCTCTAAAGTTAAACATAGAATTACTACATAACCCAGAAATTCCACCCTTAGGTATACACCCAAGAGAAATGAAAATGTGTGTTCATACAACAACCTATACACTAACGTGCATGGCAGCATTATTCACAGCAGCCACAAAACAGAAACCCGACTGTCCAACCACTGATGAACAGAAAAACACAATGTTGTATACCATGCAACAGAACAGTGAGTCATAAAAAGGAATGAAGTACTGATATATGTTGTGCCCTGGCTGGTGTGGCTCAGTGGATTGAGTGCCGGTCTATGAACCAAAAGGTCACCGATTCAATTCCCAGTCAGGGCACATGCCTGGGTTGCGGGCCAGGTTCCCAGTTGGGGGCGTGGGAGAGGCAACCAATGGATGTATCTCTCACACATCGATGTTTCTCTCCCTTTCTTTCTCCCTCCCTTCCCCTCTCCAAAAATAAATTTAAAAAAAATTTTTTTAAAGTACTGATATATGTTGCAGTATAGATGACCCTTGAAAATATCATGCCAAGTCAAAGGAGCCAGACACAAAAAGGTAAAAATTGTATGATTCATTGAAATGAAATGTCCAGAACAGGCAAATCCCTAGACACAGAAAATGCTTGCTTTCGGGGCAGTAGCGGGGCAGCATGGAGGGGGGTGGGTGAAGGTAAAAGAGGGTATGGGGGGGATAAATGGTAATGGGAAAAATACATTAAAATAAAAATAGAAATAAAGAGAACTAAAAAACAAATTTAAAAGATAGAAAAGAAAGTAGTTGCCTGGAAAGGCCAATGGGGACGGACCCTCCTAGGTATGGGGTTTCTTTTCGAGGTGATGGAAATGCGCTGGAATGAGATAACGGAGATGGTTGTACGCAAGAGTGAATAGATGAAAATCCACTGAACTGTCCTCTTCAAAACAGTGACTTTTATGTGAATTTCATCTCAGTTTTGAAAATGTTTAAAAACACTAGGCATTCTATCCGACTCGTTTTTGCCTGTCTTGCCTTTCTACGGTGTGAGCTCCTCAAGGGCAGCACTTTTTGTTTTGCTCCTTTCTGTGTCCTCTAGAATAGTCCCTGGTACTCTGTAAGGTGCCCGGTAAATATCAGGTGAGTTTCGTGACGTATACATTTTACCACAACTAAAAACCACCTCGCTGAGCGACACTGCCCCACACCCGCGCCTCCCACACTCATGTTTCTCACTCCTCGGTGGGACCCTCTACGCTTACAGGCTGCTGGGCTCACACCTGCTTCTGTTCATTTGCTCAACTCACTTCCTCCAGTTCAAATTCCACACTTCAATTTAAGTCTTTTTTCTTCTAACAAAGCTTTCCCTGCCTCTTGGCGGAGTTGGCCCACCCTGTGTTAAGCGCAAGCAGGTGCCTTGTTATGCCCGCTGCAGGGGCATCGCTCGGCAGTGCAACTGTCTCCCCTCTCCACACTGGAGCTCCTAGAGAGCGGTGGCTGTCTAGATCATTTCTACCACACCGTCCCCGAATCACAGGAATTGCTCAGAACGTGCCTGTTTGGGGTACCGCCTTCTCACTCCAGGTGCCCTAAGCATTTATGTACAGCACCTGGGTAACGTCACGAGGTACCCGCTCACATGCTGTAGGAGGGCTACTTTCTGCCGCATCCATCTTCCACACTTACTGAGTCCCTACTGTGTACTGAGCACTCAGTAGGCCCTACGGGGACAGAGGGGAACAGAGGGGACCTGGTTCCCACCCCTGAGCAGCCTCACAGTCAGAAGGGGAAAAGATGCATAACCCATAACTGTCATCAAGTGTAGTACTGGGCCAGAACCATGGACCAAGTGCCATGGACACACAAAGGGAAGAGCAATTAATTTTGTCTGGAAGGGCAGGAGGGAAGCCAGGATGTGGAGGGAAAAGAAATGAGATCTGGAGCTGGCCTTAAAGGGTGAGCAGAGCCCTGGCCAGTGTGGCTGTGGTGGTTGGGTGTCATCCTACAGACCACAAGGTCGTGGGTTCGATTCCTTATCAGGGCACATGCCTTGGTTTCGGGTTCAGTCCCTACTCAGGCATGTGCAGGAGGCAACCAATCGATGTTTCTCTCTAACATCGACATTCCTGTCCCTCTTCCTTCCTCCCTTCCCCTCTCTCTGGAATCGATAAAAGAAAAAGAAAAGAAAAAGAAAAAGAAAAGAAAAAAAAAAAAAGAATGAGCAGAAGTTCACTAGAGGGCAGAAGAAGCCGGCGTTCCCAGCAGAGGTTTCGGAGAAAAAAACACATGGCCTCTGGAAGAGAAGGAGTCCGGAATGGATGTGAGAGGGTCACGTGGACAGAGAAGCTGCAGAGGAAAGTGGGAGCTCTTTGTCCAGGCCGGTCAGTGCCATGAGGAGGAATGTGGACTTGGCTAGTGCGCAGTGTAAGCACTTGAGAGGGTTTTCAACAGAGAGTGACAAGAACAGACCTGTTTCATGGTGATTACTCTGGAATAGAGTGGTAAAGGAATAGAGGATGCAGTGGCAGTGGAGTTCGGGAGACCAGACTCAAGTCAGGGCTGTGCCACCAACATCCAGGAAAGGGATGGGAAGGGCGGGGACAGTGAGGAGGGGACAGAGGTAGGGACTACACCAAAAGCGCCTCCAGGGGGAGCTCCGTTTCTCCTAGTGGTGCTTCTGCCAGGCCTGATGGGGGTCTTATGGCAGAGCTGCAGCCCTAAAGGGAGCCCAGGAGCGGCACTGACCCTGGTGTCCTCGTGTGCTCTTCACCACGACGGGGTAGCCCAGGGGCTCAGCTTCATCAATCATCTTTGAAAAGTCGTCATGCCCACCTGCCAAGAAAAGGTGAAAGTCAGTGAAGGTAAGGCTGATGCTCAGGAGCGGGCAGCCCAGCACGGCACCCTCTGTGGGAATTCTTTCAAGGCCTCCTGCCTCTGATTAAAGCAATCTGAACCCATTCAGTCGGACAGGCATGCGCTGTGCACCTGTAACATAGAAGGTGGGTGTGGACAGATAAGGAAACTGACATTTATCAGGGACTTCAATATGGCAAAGGCTTCACACGCTCTAGTTCCTGGGATCCTCATCACAATCCCATAAGCTGGACAGGCATGTTTCCCTTGGAAATGGCTGCTGTAGGCAGAATTCTGAAATGGCCCTGAGGATTCCTACCTGTGGGAGCACGCGCCTGGTCTAATCCCCTCCCTGGAGCGTGGGAGGGGCCAGTAAACAGGATGGGATATCATTCCTGTGACTAGGTCTACCTTTAGTTAATCAAGGGAGGGTAATTCTTGGTGGGCCGGTCCCAGTTGGGGAGCCCTTCCAAAGAAGGTGAGGCTTCAGGGACTCTCCTGCTGGCCCTGAAGGAGCAAACTGCCATGAGGCACGGCAGGGAGAGTGGCCCTCGGTTGCCAGCCAGCAAAAAAGGGGGGACCCCAGTTCCTACAGCTGCAAGGAACTAAATACCAACAACCAGTGAGCTTGGAAGGCCCCCAAACTTAGGCGAGACCACAGCCCAGCTTCCCCTTGGTTTCAGCCTGGTAAGACCTGAGCAAAGAACCCGGCTGCACTGTGGCTGCACTACTGACCTACAGAAACTCTGAGAATGGAAGTAGGTGTTATTTTAAGCCACTAAGCATTTAGCTGTTTGTTATAATAGCGATAGGAAACCAATACCAAGAGAAACCAAGCCTGGGGATTTGTCTCCTCCAAAGTTAAGGCCTAAACTGGCTCCACTGGACTCCTGCAAGTCTTACTTTTAAAAACATGAATGATAATGTGAATTAAAATCTTTCAAAATTGTTTTTACAAACTTCACTAATTTCTTATCCCTCTGCACATGTGGGGGACCATTATTCTGCCTGCAGTTCATCAATTTTTGCAAAGAAAAATATCCTGGAATACTAATATCTGCTTTGATCACAAAAGTGCTACTGATTATTATTTTTTTTAATGAAGAGGCACTGGAGATAACCAGGGGCATCTTCAAAAGAGGATGTTTTATAAGAAGGTAGCTCCCAACCTCCTGACCCCTGCTGATGAATTTAACTCCTCTCTAGCCATTCCCTCTCCCTTCCCTTCTACTACAGGGAAAGAGCGCCCTTCTAACTGCAGGCTACTCCTGCACCTGTGCTTTGGACCGCTTTCCCTCTCACCTCCTCAGGAATCTTTCACCTTTAAGTGTCCCCTTCTCGACTGTACCTCCAATCTCCCCATTCCTAATTCCAACACCATGTTAAACATACTCAGTTCTCTCCCATCCTAAACAGACAATCCCCCTGTTCCTTGACCCTGCCTCGTCCCTTAACCATAATTCTGTATCCCTACAGTCAAGCTGCTCAAAGGGGCTTCCGTTTCCTCACTTCCCATTCGTTTCTGCATCCTTGACAATTTGGCTTCTCTCCCCATTGCTACACTGAAGCTGTATGCATTAAACTACCTGTTGCTAAGCCCAACACACATGTCTCAGTGCGGATGTTACTTGTCCTTTGAGAATCAATCACCCCGTTTCATTATACCTGCCTTCCTAGAGTCTCTTTCACTGGCTTCTGTCATCCCCCTTTCACTTGTCACCTCTCCAGCTGCTCCTACTGGTTTCTTGTACAGGTTCCTCTTCCTTTACTCATTTCCTAAAGGAGCCTCTTCTAAACCCTCTTTTATTAAATTTGACTCTTTTATTGTGGTAAAGTATAAATAACAGAACATTTATCATTTCAACCGCTGTAGGTGTACAGTTCAGTCCTCTTCATTCTACACAGTCCCCCTGAGTAATCCCATCCATTCTTGTGACTTCACTTAACATAAGAAAGGTTTCCAGTTCCCCTTCCCTAGCCTGCTCTTCCCTCAGGAGCTCCAGATCCATTTATCTGCTGACTACTGAATATTTTACTTGCACATATGACAGATACTTCAAAGAGAACATGTCCCAGACTGAAATCATCTCTCCCCGACAAGCCCTCACCCCTGACCCACCAACCTGTCTCTCCTCTCCCATCTTTCTAGTCTCAGTGAGTGTTTGCTTTCGCATCTGGTTGTCCAAACTAGAAACCAGGCTCACTCTTGATTCCTCTCGGTACCCCTCCTATCCAATCCACCAACATGCCTTAGTATCTCTATTTCCTTCGTAATTCCTGAATCTGTTGGCTTGTCTTCATTCTTACTATGGCTACTTTTGTTTAGACCAACATTGCCCTTTGAATGGTTTAAAAAAACTGCCACTACATATCCTGTCTCTGCTTCTGTCTAATTCCTTCTTCTCTGTGTCACCAAAGTGATATTCTGAACTCTGATCAGGCCACCTCCTTGCTTAAAGCCCAATAACTTCTGGTTTGTGGCTACTTCTTATCCTACTAGCCCTACGCCTCAACTCATCTCCCTTACGTTCTACCAACTACCCAAAGTACCACCAACTGGTTATGCTCTCTGCTTTGACTACTCCCTTGCTTCACTCCTCCCCCTTTAGCTGGGTAACTTCAGCTTTGTTTAGACATTATTTCTTTTGAGAAGGCTTCCTCAGTATCTTCTAAACTCATTAGGAGTTCTCCTAGTATCCCCTTACCACCTCACACTAACTTTTATCATGGCGCTTACAACACTGCACTGAACTTGCCTGTTCACTTGCTGTCCTCTGCCTCCAACGAACTGGGATGCCTTGAGGCTGCAGTCCAGTGCTTAGTATGGTGGTCGGCATACCGCATGTACCAGATGTATATTTAATGAATGAATTGCAAAGAGAAAGAAGCAAAGGCATTTCAGACAGAGGGAATGGCCATGATAAAGACTCAAGATGTTGAATTAAGCCCTGGCTGGTGTGGCTCAGTGGATTGAGTGTAGGCCTGCAAACCAAGATGTTGAATTAAGATGAACAGCTCCACATGGAAAACCAACAAGACACTCAAGGGCTACTAGGGAAAGAAAACGTGGAGATGCCACTGGGAGAGAGAAACTCCAGCTCATTTCAAGGACACTCACCATAGGAGAAGGTATCTGGCATGGGGACCCCATGCCCAGCCAGCTCTTGGAATGTCCAGAATTTGTTGATGCAGTTTAAGATGCTCTGTGGGCGGTTGACTAAGCGGCAGCCCAGCTTCTCCAGGTGCCGCAGGACCGTGATGTCACTGTCCGACTGCAGTGAGGGTGTGGACACGCGAACGAGCACCACATCCGGGAAGGTGGTGAGTGCCTTCTGGTTCAGCTGTAGGCCTGCAATCGAAGGACGGGAGTGAGGTCTGTGGTCCAGTCCCACCAAAGGAACTGGTTCCAACAGACTCCGCAAGACTGAGCCTAGCGGGAAGACAGGCTGGCAAATGGCACTGGATGTCCTGCTGTAACGAGAAAGCTACGGTCAAGTCTGTGCTCCAAACAAATGGGCAGAGCATGGTCATGAGGAGACACAAAAGAATGAACAGGGGAACAAAAGGCAGCATATCAAGAATAGTGCCCATTAGAAGAATCTACAAGAGATTATATAACCCAGCACCTTCCTTCCTTCCTTATAGTACTAGTAATAGTATACTATTACTAAGCTAGTACATACTGGCTTAGTCACTTAGGAGGCTGGATATTTAATGAAATGGGAGCTCCTTAGGGGATCCTTACTACTTTTGCAACTTTTTTAAGTGCAATAGTTATAGACTTAATCATTAAAAGTCTATCTGAAATACTACGTAAGCATTTAAATGATTTTCATAAATAAAATGAATGCAAAAATGTCAATGTTAAGTGAAGAAAACAGGGTACAAAGTTATAGATACAAGTTAGAAAAAGCTAAAAGGAAATATTCCAACACTGTAACAGTGGATAATGAGATTAGACGTGATTTCCTATTTATAATTATCTGTATTTTCCAAAATGTCTCCAAGTGCACATTGCATTCATAACAAAAACTTTTAAAAATCAATTCAATATTAAAACCAGAAGGCATCCAAAGACAATTGATCCAGATAACAAGAGGACTTGAACTTGTATTGCACTGGATAAACTGGGAGTATTTACTTGAAGTGAGGACTCAGAGGAACAGGAGTGCAGTCTTCAAGTATCTGTTAGTGTCCATGGAGAAGAGCTATTTGGCTTGTCTTCTAGGATCTCAATAGATGGAGCCATCCATGGCTGTCTATGTCTGGTTACTTCTGTACTGCCAACCCCTAGAATAGTGCCTGGTGTGTGATAGGCACTTGATGTTTGTTGAATTGTACAGAAGCTACAGGGAGATAGATTTGGGATCAGCAAAAGGGATGCTTTTCTAGTGACTTAGGAGGAATGAACCGAGGCTCACTGGTTACCTGAGCACGGCACAAAAGGAATGCAAGGGTCAGATAAGCTCACAGCAACCTGCTCCGTCTCTTCCAACCTCGATATCCTATGGTGTGTATTACCGTAGGCAGTTATCCAGGTGTCTACGGTGCCCCAAGCATCTGGGGGTGGAATGATGGAGACATGAAAGGGGATGTGTAGAGTAAAGAGAACTGAGTTCAGGGATTAATACTTCAAAAAAATGCTTTGAAACTATAAAATGCTGTACACAGTACGTAAGGCACTGGCATTAGCATTGCACAATGAACCTTTGTCTGCCTTAGTGAACCTTAAAGGGGTTTCCAAAATGCTCCAAAAAAGCCTTTGAAATGCTGTTTCAGAACCATCTTATGGGGTTTAACTTAAAGCACCTTCTATTTCATAAGTGATATTCTGCACAAGCTCATAATTCCAAGAAAACAAAAGGTGCTAATGAAATTACTATTTCTCCATCGGGGCATGAATAGTATAGTAGTAATACAAAAACAACAAGCAAAATAAAATAAAATAAAAGCAATCAAAACAAAAACACAAAGTACAGTATAGATTGACCTTGCACAGTTTCTTCCCATTTCCACAAGATATTTCACCCATTTGAAAAAGGGAATAGGTGTGATCATTAAGAGAAATTGTTCTTGGTACTTCTTCTGATAGTGTAAACCCAAGGAACTGGAATATAATTCTCATGGATGATTTATAAAGAGCATTCAGGTTATCTTCACTTTGCCATCAGAAAATAGTACCATTTACATACACCTTTTCCACTGCCATTTATAGGCCCTGTGGGAAATAATATGAAAGGAGAAAAAAAGAAGCAATCCCTATATAGTATCCTCAAAATTGACAGGAGAAGCAAAAAAAGTATTCAAGTTGATGCAAATGGTGAGGAAATACAGAACACTCAGGGAAAAAGCAACAGCCCAGGACAACATTACAGAATGAGATAATATATAAAAAAAATGCTTTGAAACTATAAAATGCTGTACACAGTACGTAAGGCACTGGCATTAGCATTGCACAGACATTCTACTAAGCAAGGTAGGACAACTGATGGAGACTGGTACCACCTGATGAGAAAAATGGTTTTGCAACAGAAAAGTGACCTAGAGAAATGAGAAGCAGCAGAAACGCCTGGCTTTTAGATCCCAACACAAGACCACAGACAGACAGTTACTCTTCCAAATGCAAAGTAAAAAGAACTCAGTCATTTCTGGAAATACCAACCACAAGTGGACAGAGACAGCTCAGCTTCAACAAGCAGATTCACATACACCTAGGAAGTCTTACCAGGACTTCATCTCTCTTCTCCAAAGGTAAATCTTTGGGCCTGGCTCATTCCAACTGAAGCCTTTAATAAATGAAGAATGGAATGGGTTAAAGTGCAGCTGCAATGGCTCTACCAAACAGTTAGACAGGTCTGGGCTCTGACTGTGCTGTCTGTCCAGCTCTGTGCAGAGGGAAACGGCAGGTTTAGGGATACGGTGCTCACACAAGCAGTTAGTTACTTCTCTGACCAACCGACACAGCTCCAGCATTCTTGCTTTGGGCAACTTCACTTGGCCCCTCTTCATTCCCATCCTCTGCTGTCTAAACTTAGTTTATGTCACAATTTTTAGAAGCAGTAGACAAGAGGATGCCACTCACTGGGGCTTCAGTGGGGACAGTAGTTCCACACAGACATGGCCAACAACAACTTGGGTTTAAGGCTGGCCCTTGGCAAACCCATCAGTGAATTTTGAGACCTTCAACCACTTAAGTACATAATCACAGTCCCTCTCTGCATGAATCTCTCTCCATAGGAAAGGACCTGATAAACTTAATACAAGATGGACCTTAGGGTGTCACTCTTCCCAGGATCCTAACCATTTCCTCTGTAATCTACAGGCTTCAAGCCACGAGAACGAAGAGCTGACACAAGACCTCAGGGAGGGCAGGGCCCTGCTTGGCTGAACGGAATGGAAAGAAACCCCTCCCCAGCGAGAGACTCATGCCCTCAAATCACAGGGGATTTCATGAGCGTAAGTGTGGTCATGCTTTCGGGCATCACCTTGAACTAGGGAGCAGGGCAGGCTGAAGGGAGTTACTTCTGGGATATTTACTATTTAGTCTCAATAACATTTTCTTCATAATACTTCTAAAAAGAATAATCTACTTTCATGGGTAATTATGTTCTGAGTTCCTTTTGAAGTCTCTATTATTTATATTTGGGAATATTTTAATGTAATAAAAGCAAGATAGAAAATGCATAACTTTCAAAGAATTGAGCCTGTTTTCTAATCTACATATCGGGTTATAGAATTGGGCCTGTTTTCTAATCTATATATCAGATTAAATTAAGTTAATTCTATAAAACTAGACTTCTGTATTTGTTTGTACCACAGCAAAGAATTGCACTTTATAATACCAAGAAATAGCTTTAGAAATAAGCAAATCATTATTGGAAAGTAGAGCTCTAAATATTTAAAGACATTCTCAAAAAATTTTTTAAATTAAAAAATATTCTCACCCTGGCTGGTATGGGTCAGTGGATTGGGCTTTGGCCTGCAAAATGGAACGTCGCAGGTTCGATTCCTGGTTGGGGCACATGCCTGAGTTGCAGGCCTGGTCCGCAGTTGGGGATGTGTGAGAGACAACCAATCCACATTCCTTTTGCACATTTTTCTCTCCCTCTCTTTCTCCTTCCCTTCTTTCTAAAAATAAATAAATAAAATCTTTAAAAAAAAAAAACCAAACTAGTCTCAACCATTCATGTCAAAGAGGGAAAAGAAGCAAGGATAATAAAAGGTGCAGTCCATCAAATCCGAACCTGGCTAGCATTTTTACTGAGCATCTGTTGTGTTCTGGGTGCTTTGCTAAGAACCTTCACATTTACTGTCTCATTTACGTTAGAGATGTAACATGGATCCCTGCAATAGATCTGACTGCAAAGGTCTTTGCCTTTACACAGAATTGATACATAACAGGTTACCACCCTCTCAGCCTATGCACGCACAGCACATTCATGTGTCCACATACACACATCCTTAGCTTCACAAAGAAAACTTTAAGACTAAACTGGTTTTCACTCTGGCTGGTATGGCTCAGTGAGTTGAGTGCTGGCTGGCGAACTGAAAGGTCACCAGTTCGATACCTAGTCCAGGCATCTGCCTGGGTTGTGGGCCAGGTCCCTAGTTGGGGGCTTGTGAAGGCAACTGATTGATGTTTCTCTCACATACCCATGTTTCTCTCCCTCTTTCTCTCTCCCTTCCCCACTCTCTAAAAAATAAACAAAATCTTAAAAAAAAAAAACCCCAAACCGCAAATGGCTTTCTAGTATGTCACAAAAACAAAACAAAATAAAACAAAACAAAACCCCGCATGTACAAAGCAAGAAGCAGAAACAAGAAAACAGCAGGTACCATAGCATGAGAAGCAAGGACCTCAGTCATGGTGGCTTTTAGAATCATTGTGTGTTAGCAGGATCAGGTTACAACAGTGGCTGGTAGTGATGCTCTGAGAGTTGTCAGGAAGGAATCAATAGTACAAACAAAGTAAGTGGATAACCCACTAAGGGCTTCGCATTATGTTGTGTTATGAGGGAAATGTGTCGTCTGAAACAGGATCTTGCTCCTCCCAAGTTCCGGGTTTTCCCTCGAGTTTGTCTATCCTGCCCTCGGCATCTTCTCATTAGGAAATTAATCTTCTCATAAGGAAGCCCTTTTTATTCTTATCAAGTAGATGCCATCGCCACTTGTCCTGTTCTTTTAAAGTTCTTTGTTACAATGCCCAAAGAAATCTCACCTCCACCTCATTAAAACCCACAGTGATTTTTGTGGCCACTTTCTCTCTACATCAACTGCTATTTTAAGGTCATTTAATTCAAGGCAACCAATCCCGAACTGCTGGAATGAGTCAGACACGCTATTAAGCAGGCACACAAAGATGAACCAGGTAGTCTGTGCCTACCACAACCATACAGTCTCCTTATGGAGAAACGTACATACACAAATATTCATTCATTCATTCATTCACTCACTCACTCACTCAACATACATTTACTATTTCATGCATTCATTCAGCCAATATTTACTTAGCACCTACTTTGGGCCAAGGCAGTGTTAGTCTGGGTTTCCCTAGAAGCACTCCCAGAGGTGAGGACTGAAGTGCAGGAGGTTCATTATTATGGTGGTCAATGTCAGGAAACACTGTTAGCAGAGTAGAGAAGAGGCAATAAAGGGTGTGTTACCGAGTGAGTGACCCTCTTGGCCGCTGGGTCTTAGTCCTGCTGTGCAACAATGAGAAATGGCTCAGTGCACACACCTCAGTCATCCCATGGCGGGGCGAGGGGGCTGGCGAGTTGGAATTTTGATACAGCAACTCAGCAGTGCAGCTCCGCTCCAGGGGCGTGGTGTTACATCCGTGGCCCTTCTGCCTTGCCAAGCATCTGTAGGCTAAGGGGGCTCCTGTGACAGGAAACGCCCTCCGGCAGAGACTCAGGTGCTGATGACTGGAAGTGGGACCCCATCAAGTGATCAGGGCAAAGGGATGTGGAAGGACCACTGATAGCTAAGGAACAGGCATCCTCTTAAGGGCTAGGAATGGGGGTTGAGGTGTGTAAATGAAAGGGGCTGTATTCCCTGGAATTTAAGAAAGATAACACATAGCTGTGAGAAATGCCTTGATGACCTTTGCGGAGCACCTGGGCGACAAGGATCATCCACCTGGTTCGGGCAGGGGTGGGGAGAGGAGGCGACCTTTCACAACCTGCTACGTGTGAAGTGCTGGGGGGAGGAGTAGGTGATCTCCTCTGAGGGGGAATCCAGGGAGGCTTTAGAAAGATGTTGACTCACGGTGCCTCTGGGCTCAGAAGATATGTGTAAAAGTAATAAATGCATAATGTCTACCTCTCAGAGACAAATCGATGGGAACAGCATGGCATCTTATAAGCACTGAATTGAGGGATATCTCAGGGCTAACCTATTTTTAAAAGCATTTCAAGAAGTCGAGACAACATGAGATGAAAGACAATTATGGCAGAGTGGCCTCCAAGTCAGAAGCTTGATGTCATTCCTTGCTGTTATTTAACAGCTTGGCAAGACAGAAAAATCTCTCTGGGTCTGTTTCCTCTTCTGTAAAATGAAAGGGTCCCAGAGCTTGGAACCTATACTCCCAAACCCCATACTCTCCCATCCCACCTCACCAACTGGATCTTTCTTGCAACCGTGAGACAGATCTCATCAAGCCCTTCATCCCTCTGCCATCAGTCACCCAAGACTCCAGTCTCCACGGCCACATGATTCCCCTGCGCCTGGCTCTGACCCTGCCTTTTCCACTCCCACCAGCCCTTCCTTCCCATCTCCTCTGTGCCCTTGGGGACTCAATGAGCAAGTCCCTTATCGTCAACCTCTTCAGTGAGTGTGTCCTTCACCCTCTCTTTCTGGGTCCCACTGAAGCCCAGCTCTCCCCAGTAACACTGCTTCCCCAGCAGCCCTCCCAACTTGTGGCTGTTTTCTCTCCCTGGCACTTGGGATTACTGGGCCGGGAGGCAGGAGAGAAGTGCTTATTGCTCCTCATTGTGACTTCGAGAACGTTCTGCTTCCCTCCCCACGGAAGCAGCCAGCCTGACTCATCAGACTGCGCAGCATCCCGCCTGCGCAAGCCAGCTAAGGACCCCAGCCTCTTCCCTCTGTCCTTGCAGCTCTGGCTCCTGACTCACTGGTCCTCCCACACTGTGACAGATACTGAAAACTCCAGTATCCACGTGGAAATTCTTCCAATGCCCAGGCTTCTCTTGACCTCTTTTTCTCCGAGGGCCTTGTCCACTACCCCACCTCAGCCACCCCCTTCAGTCATATTCTAGACTTAACTCGCTCATCATAACTCCAGTCTCCACTGTCTCCTATCTTTCTAGCTCCTCCCTCTAGTAACCCAACTCCAGACATACTTGGACCCCACCGGAGACTACCCTGCATGGATACCCCATCTTTCCACTGTCCTCACCCTCTTCGTGCCCTCTTTCCCTGCTACCCCATTTAAGTTCCATGGACAAGTGCTGTAATGTAAACCCTCAATTCCCGTGCCTGTGTCTTGCTTGGCTAAATCACAGCCCTGGTTAGACTGGCCCGACTTTCCTGCCTCCTTTGTGCGCCCTCCTGTGCAGCGGAACCTGTCTGGATGGAAAATGCACAAGCCTGCTGACTGGTCTCAAGGGCATCCTTATTGCCGTGTGGCAGGCATATTTCCCTAGTCCATTCACTCTCCCGCAACCCTACACAACTATTTCACAGTTTCTCTTCTTGCCTCAAACCTTACTACTTCCTCCCTTCTTATTTCCACTTTTCCTATTTTGATGAGAAACACCGAAGCAATCAGGAAAGAACTTCTCCATCAGCTCTCACGATCACGTCTACTTCTGTGCCTGTGTCTGTGCCATACAGGTCACTACCTCTCTTATTAGAATGGCTACGGTACCCGCGATCCCAGCTGAGGCCAACTCCTTCAAACATGCAATCGACCCAACCCCTCTCGTCCACTTAAGGCACTGCCCCCGCAACTCGCCCCTCTCCCACGTCGTCAGCTTCTCCCTTTCCACTGGATTACTCGTACCAGCATACAACGTGCTGCTACTTCTCCCTTCTCCAAGAAAGGCCTCTCCCTTTGAGTCAAGTCAGGCAGCTCAGGCTGCTATAATCAAGTCCCACGGACTGGGTGGCATGAACAACAGACATTTATTTCTCACGGTCCTGAAGAAGGACGCCTGCTGTCGGGATGCCGGCGTGGCTGAGTTCTGGTGAGAGCCCTCTTCCTGGTTAGCAGAGAAGACAGCTGCCTCCTGGTGGTGTCCTCACAGGACAGAGAGAGCAAGCTGTCTCGTCTCTTCTTATAAAGCCACTAATCCCATCATAAGAATTCTACCCCATGACCTCATCTAAACCTAATTTCCTCCCAAAGGATATCATCACATTAGAGATTGGGGCTTCAATATATAAAATTGGGAGGGGATACATTTAGTCCACAGCAAACTGTCAACCCATTTTTCACTTGCCCTTTATAACAAAACTTCTAAGACACTGTATACATTCACTCTTTCCATCACTTCATTAAAACTACTCTTATCAGAGTCACTAATGTGAAATCCACATGGCTAAATCCAATGGGCAATTCTTATTCCTCATTTTACTTGGTCTACCAGCAACATTTGACACAGTTGGATCACATCTCCTTCTTGAAATACCTTCTCCATTTGGCTTCCAGGATACCAGACTCTCCTGGATTCCTTCACTTCCTTTACTCCGGAATCTTTGCTGCTTCCTCCTTCTCTCCCTGATCACAAACAATGCAATGCACCAGAGCTCAGTCCTTGGACCTCTTCTCTTTTCTATCCATAGTCACTCCCTTGAGAGGTGCAAGGAGATATTCCTCCTTCTGATAGATTTGGGCCAGGGCTTTCCCCTGAATCCCAATCAGTATGATCAACTGCCTGCTTGACATTTCCACTTGGATGTTTAATGGGCATCACAGATTGGGTTCCGATCCTCACCATCTGCTCAGACCTACTTGTCTCATATCCTACCCACATGAGGAAATGGCCAACTTTATTCTTCCAGCTCCTCAGGCTAAACATTTTGCAGTCCTCCTTGCTTAGTCCATCCTGCACACCTAACACCTAATCCAGTAGGCAAATCCTGACAACTCTGTCTTCAAATTATATCTGAAATCCAGTCACTTTTCATCTCCTCCCTTGCAATTATTCTAGTCCCATAGTCCTCACCTCTCTCCTGCATTGTAGCAAACACTTCCTAAGCAAGGTCTCCTCTTTGGCCCTTGCTGTCATCAGTCTATTCTCAACACTGTGTTCAGAATGACTCTGTGCACATAAGTCAGGTCACGTCACTCCTCTGCTCAAAACCCTTCAATGATTCCCAACTCATCCAGAGTAGAAGTCAAAGTCCTTCCATGCCCCACGACCTACATAGCTGCCCCCTGTGTATCCCCATCCCTCCGACCTCCTCTTCTAATGCTTGTCTTCTTGCTATTCCCTCTTGCCTGAACTACCCTACTCCCAGATATCTAAATGGCTTGCTTTCCCACCTCTTTCAGATCTTTACTTGAACATCATCTTCTGAGTGAGATGGACCCCAGCCATTCTATCTAAAATTGCAATCCCTTCTCTGACTCCGGAAACAGCATGCTCTCTCCCTTCCCTTCTTTTTTCCTCGTTAGTCCTTTTTCACCAACACACCATATATTTTACTTACCTTGTTTCAATTCTATAATATCTCCCCCACCTAGAATGGAATCTACTTGATAGGCAAGAATTTCTGCCTGTTTTGTTCTGGTGCCCAGAATAGTATCTCACACAGAGTAGGTGGTCAACAGATATTTGTCGACCAAATGAATGAATGAAATGGACTGAGGGTGGAGACTGTGTCTGTTCTTACTCTCCTCTGTATCGCCAGTCCCTAGCACAGTGCCCGGCACAGAGTAAGCACTCAATATTTGTTGCCTGAAATAAGTAAATGAATAGGATTGTTGTGAAAATTAAGACATAAAAAAGACATTAAAGTATTAATAATAGTTATAGGAATGAAAAGTCATTATTCCTCTTCATACCTCAGTGCAAAGTAACTTAAATTTAACCCTTTCTTGCAGTGGAGTCCTTGAGTTTCTTTTTAATAGTGAAGGCTCACACAGAAGAATTATAGACGTGTTATAGGCTTTTGTTAAGACAACCTAAACCCCTAATAAGGTGACGTGTCTCAGGGAGATGAGTAAGCTGGCCAGGGAGGGGCTGGAGTGAGGAGACACCAGCACGTATGTACCTGGACATCAGAGGACTCCCTGCTAGTACGGGGAGTGACTAGAAGGTGAGGGTGGGTGGGGATGACACAGACCTCTCGAGGGCAGCCCTAACAACTTCGGTGGAGGTGTTGTGGTAGCAGCAGCAGGCGGTTCAGAAATCTATAAATAGGGCTTTGAATTGCACTAAGGATCCCAATCTATGGTTCTAGAACTCCCCCCAACACAGTTCATGAAGTGCCCCTAAAAACTGTTAGAAACCTAAACATAAAATACACATCCAAACCCCCTTTAGTCCTTGAGTTCAACCCACAGATACAAACATGGGCCCATGGGGTAAAGCCTATCCATCCACTGCTCACGCCAGTTTGCAAACATGACATGGTAGGTGCTTCCACCCGCTCTCTGACCTTTAAACTAGTGCTGTATGGTAGCTTATTCACACTACAGGGTGTCAGGCACTAGCCTTTAGGAAGGACTGATGTTAAAGCTGACGTCTGAGCACAAAGGTTAACATGGTACCTGTACTGCTACTGTCTTCTTGCACAGTAACAGCAGTCCACCCTCTCTCTGTGACTTTTGAAAGGCTGCAGTAAGACCGTTTCCTCATCTAGGAAACAGTCATTTCCTTAGTTAGGCTCTTCCCCTGACCCAAACCTTTGTCTTACTCAGCTGATTACAACAAAGAACCATGGAAAAGTATCCCACAACAGTTTAACTTAAAGAACCTGACCTAGAAACTGCCCCATGGTCACCAGCTCTGGGCTCTGAAAGGAAAGGGAAGGAATGCTGAATCATTCTGCTCAACAGAGACAAGCTGTAACATACCCTGATTTCCAGGTCAAACTTACTTTTTTCTGTCTTGGTATCTGTCCCTGAGTGCATGACTATACTTGCTTTTTGGGACAGTTAATCGTAAAGACCTACGGGTGGTCAATGAACTTCATTTGCACTAATGACTCTGTCCTCCTATAAGGGCGCATCACAAAAACATTTACATGTCCAATCGTGATCTCCCGAACACAGGAGCTAATTACAGCCAAGTCCCATACATTTCAAATTACCCTTTAAGTCTCTTCATTCAGTCATCCAACAAACATTAACTGGAGCGATTAGAGAGAATACATTTGAGGAATCCCTGGTCACTTAGCAGAAAAGAGATAATAAACTTTGTAAATAGAAAAATTACAGTAAAATATGATGAATGCACTTTAAAAGGTATGCATAATGTTTGGCAGCAGATGAAAGAGAAACTGCTTGGGGGCAGCGTCGGGAGTTCAAGAAAGACTTTGCGGAGATGAGTGACTTGAGCTGGATGTGAAGGATGAATAAAAATTTATCATGTGGGAGGAAGCTGGACCAGACAGGCATCTTATGGCAGAGCGAATTTCAGTGCATGGGGCAGGGTGAAGTCAGGGTAGGCTGATGCGTGGGGAGGCGGGGAAGAGAGGAAACAGAAATTCCGGTTCAGCTAAGTCTCTATTGATGTTTCTGAGTTGCTATGTCAAAAGCACCTAGACCTGCACCTAGCACACAATAGACACGATATATATATACAACAATATATATATATATATATTGCTTTGGCTATTATTAGGTGCATTTTAGTGCCCCAATCACCACCATTTCATCCCCAGGGTTGAGAATAATTTAATAAACATTTGTTGAATGAGTGAATGAATGAACTTGAGCTTTCTATAAAGCAAATGAAGATGGATATGATTCTCATAATGCTCCACCCAGCAGAAAGGTGAAGGGCAGTGTTTTCTACAGGACTGCTTCAGTCACCTCGAGGTTACTGCACTTCCTCCAGTTGTCTCCCCACCCCGATCTGTGCTGGGAGGGTAGATCGCTGGGTTAAAAACAATAATAATCATACAACCCCATATTCTCATAGCACTTTTGGTTTCCTTGTGTTATCTTTAAAATAACTACATTTTTAAAATGCAAACCTTTTCATCTCTTGTCTGAATCCTATTTCCAGATACAATCTGAAATTCTTTCTCTGGGTTTGGGCCTTCGCAAGCTCAGGAAAGAATTTAAGCAACTTCCCGAGGCACTGGTTCCTTCCTTCATCTACTCCTTTACCAAAATCAAGAAGGAATAGAAAGAAAGAAAGGTGGGAAGATTTTGTAAAGGTGGTACCTTAACTTCCCAAACTATAAAATTACTTTGCAGAGTCACTATCTAGCCTCAATTTATTGTAATTCAATTTGGTCCAATTCCACATCTACTGAGAAAAGTACTGCGGGCTGCAGATGTCCCAAAGCATACTGATTCTGTATCACGGGGCTGGGAACTAGGACATCAAGTTTTTAACGCCGGTTTGCTGCTAACTAGCTGGATGACACCAAGCGGGTTACTTCATTTCTTCAATCATCAGGTTCTTCATCTGTAAAATGAGGGGGTGAGAACAGATGATCTGAGAGTCCTTCCCAGCTCTCACATTCTATAATTCTGAAGTGGGGAACAGCAGTATGTCATTCATTATAACTATCTATTTCTGTATTTCAGACATAGTGAGTGCTAGCATTTTGCTTTTTTTTTAAGAGGGATATTTTGGCTTAGAAAATTGCCAAGGGTTTTCTATAGTTTGACTGCAGAAGAAACCAGGAAATAGAGACTATAATCTTTATTTATTCAAAAATGTTTCAGAACCTATTATGTACATGGCACTGATCTAGTCACTATTACAACATTGAACAAACCAAACGAGTTCACTCTTCTCAGGGAATTCACTTGCCTGAGCTTTAATTAATCTACCACACAACAAACAAATCCTTTTAACGCTTTAGATGGCAGAGATAATTATATAACAAGTTTGTTTTATGTGTTTTGATATGTGTATGGGTATCTCTGAACTAGCAAAAGATAAAAGATGCATCAAAAAATACATGCTTTTAATTTCTCTGTTGACTAGGCAAATAACCATGTACATTTTGTTGTAGTTTAAAAAGAAGTAACTCCTGCCCTGCCTGGGGTGGCTCAGTGGATTGAGAGCCAGCCTGAGAACCAAAAGGTCGTGGGTCTGATTCCCAGTTAGGGCACATCCCTGGGTTGCAGGACAGGTCCCCAGTGGGGGATATGCTAGAGGCATCTACACATTGATGTTTCTCTCCCTTTCTCCCTCCCTTCCCCTCTCTCTAAAAAAATAAATAAATAAATAATCTTTTAAAAAAAGTAATTCCTGGTTTGTAAATTGATTGAAATACACATGAATTCAGTAAAATTTTAAGACACTAAACAGAGGGTTTAAATGTTTCCTATACCTCTAGAATTTAATTTTCTCTTTTCCCAGGGTTAATTCATTGAAACAGGACTTTAGATATAAAAGAGAGAGCATTTCCCTACTCTTTCATAGCATGTGGGATGGGTCTATAACAGGAACATGTGGAATTCTGGTTACTGTCTTTTAAAAAGGCATCATTACCCTGGCCAGGTGGGTCAGTTGGTCGCAGCAGCATCCTGTACACCAAAAGGTTGCAAGTTCGATCCCCGGTGGGGGCACTAGGGGGGGGCCAACTGATGTTTCTCTCTCACATTGACGTTTGTTTCTTTCTGTCTCTCTCTTATCAATAAACATATCCTTGGGTGAGGATTTTTTAAAAATTAAAGGCATCATGACAAGCTATAAAATAAATAAACTGAAGAGTGAACACATCAGCCCTGGGGTTGAAAGATGTATGTACTAGGTCCAGTTCAGTAACAGTCAAACCTTGGTTCTTGAACCTTTCCCACCCTGAACAAATTGCTTCTTGGACAGCCTTCCAGAAAGAATTAAGTTCGAGAACCAAGGTTTCATTTAACTATGGTACTGACATGGAAATTCAGAGCTGGAGGAAACTTAGCGACCATGATTTTATAAACTAGAAATTTGAGATCCAAAGACATAAAGTGCCTTAGCCAAGGCAAAGTCATATATACTTGTTAGCAGCAAAGCTAATAAGAATCCAGGCCTGCAGATTCCCTGTTCAGGAATTTAGTTCTACATTAACTAACTGAGAGTTATAGCAAGTCAAGGACAGAGAGGTGGCAGCGATGGTTGACAGGTACTGTTTCAGACTAAATGTAAGACATCTAATGTTTGTAGTGTAAGTCTCCACTAGGGTATGCAATCTGATATTACTTATGAAAAATTTAGATATATTTTTGGATGAAACATCTAGGACAGATACATTCCACTAAGAAACAGGTCATATTCAAAATCTCATTTGTAAGTAGCCAGTTCAGAATTTGAAATCCTTTTCCTCCACCAAAGAGGAGTAACAAATTACGAGCTATTCAAGTAAGTACGTTTGAAATAATTTGAATGGTATCCCAAGGAGCACCCTTAATTGGACTCACTTTTGAGTCTTAGACCCCCTCCTGAAGTGGCTGCAACCCAGGAAGGAATTCCTCAACGATGGATCCCTAAGTCAGAGACTGCTTACATTAAGAATAATTAAAAATACCTAAAACCATAATGCACCTTTCGAGGTCAGGGTCACAGATGATAACCATGTCTTGCTCAAAAAAGTCTCTTGGACATAGCAGTAGAGAAATAAGTGAGACTAGAATGGTCTGTACCTGAAATCTTGGCTTTTCTGGAATCAGAATTCAACATTTTTAGGGTGGAGGACGAGCTTAAAGAAAACCTATCAAAGATCTACTACCCCACTTTACGCTCCAGAGGTGACTCCAGTCTTTCTCAGATTTCTCCCCATATTGTAGGATCCTAGATTGGGAATAAATTCTACGTTAGGGGATGCTTACACACTCCTGGAAAAGTTTTAAAACACTCATCTTAAAGACAATTTTTAAAATATAACATGGGCTTCTATAAATCTAAACTGACAGGGTATCGATGCGAGCAGAATTTGCAAATTTGGGATTAGCAGCTTGATTTTCTTTGGACCTCCAGGCGGCTTCGGGTAAATTTGAGTTCCTCCTAAAACAAAGTCCCCTAACTCCCACTTGCAAACCTTGGCCTCTGGGCAGATGATGATGGTCAAAAAAGCTCTCAAGGTTAGGAACTATCTCTAACCCAAAAAGGTCTCGTGGGCGAGAGAAGCTGGTTTCAGCGACCCCAAGGAGACTTGTCTAGGGGAGGCCCGGGGGCGCGCATACACTAGCCTGCTCTCGGGGACCCCGGCGCGCCTCCCCGCCCTCCCAGGGCCCGCCTCACTCACCGAGGTGGCCGCCGACGATGGTGACGGCGATCTGGTCCATGAACACCGCCCGGAAGCGCACGTCCTGCTCGGAGCAGCGCTGCTGGAGGGCGCGCAGGATTTGCACCTGCGGGTAGTCCTCGCGGATGCGCCGGTCCGTCAGGAACCAGAGCTGGGAGCACATGGCGGCCAGGACAGCGGCGCCCGGCGGGCGCGGACCCTCTTGGCTCCCCGCGCCACTCGCTCGGGCTAGCAGGCGGTCGCGGGCCGCGCCTCCGCTCCCGCCGGTGCGCCAGGCGCCTCTGCAGCCCTGACCCAGCGAATCTGCCGGCCACTAAGCGCCGCCGCCGGCCCGGGCAGCCAATCAGCGCGCGGCGGCGGGCGCGGGCCGGCGGCGCGGCCAGCTGCAGAGGCGGCCTGCGGTGCCGGGGGAGGGGTGGCGGTGCCGGGGGCCTGCGGCTGCCCGGAAAGGGGATGCTGGCGGGGCTCGGGGTCCTGGGGGCCTGGAAGCCGCGGGAGGGCGAAGGTGAGGCTGGGAGAGGGCATCCTGCCCTGGACCCCCCGGTGGGCGTGGCGCTGCGGGTTGGGGTGGGGCGGCTGGAGCGGGAGGGGCGGGAAGGCGTCGGGGTAGGTAGGAGCGGGTGGCCCCGCTGACCGACTAACGGTGCACAGCGAGATATGTCCCAAAGATCTCGAGCATCGGGGGCTGAAGGGAACGGTGGCACCCTACAGAGACCGGGCAGGGCTTCGAAGATGTCCCGGAGTGGACTCGAGCCTGGCGAAGGTTAGGGCCCCTGTTGGACCCTTGCCTCGCAATTCTCTGCCCAAATACTGGCCTGGGCCTGGAGATGGGGGTTGACAGGGAGGTGGGTTTAGCTGTCTCCCGCTCAGATGGTTTGAAGACATATTTCTCAGGGTCTCAGATTGCCTTACAGGCCCCCTGTTGGACCCTTGCCTCGCAATTCTCTGCCCAAATACTGGCCTGGGCCTGGAGATGGGGGTTGACAGGGAGGTGGGTTTAGCTGTCTCCCGCTCAGATGGTTTGAAGACATATTTCTCAGGGTCTCAGATTGCCGTACACTGGACACCTCCTCCTAGTTTGCAGCAATTCTGGGCCTGTAGAACCTCGACGTGATGAATACGTATCTGAGACTCCTTTTTTAGTCAGATGGACCACTGGCCATACAACGGAGTCATCTTTAAACACCATCCTTGGTCCTAGCCAATTGCAAATTCTGCCTGCAAACAATGTTTGAAGCCAGATTTTTCTTTCTAAATAACTGCAAGACTGAAGCTGGCCATCTTTTGAGATTGCATTTGCTCTTCCAGCTCATTAAAATATGTTGATTTTCATCTTCTTTTTTCTTTGGCTTAGGAAATCAAAAGAAATTTCAAGGCAGGCCCAGCAATGACAGCTTAGAAATGAGATAAGCTGTCCAAGTAAGATAGAAGCTTCACTGTAATGTCAATGCAATGTAGGTGCATGCATGTACCCCAGTAGATGTGCCTTTGAAAAAGTTCTGCCTAAACAGAATTTCGATATTTAATTCTTTTTCAAGCGATGTGAAGTAAAACCTTTTATGTTACAAAATTTTATACCCCCAACCATGAATGTATTTTCTTAAAGTAACAGTAACCTAGTGACCTATGGATTAGTAACTTGCAAAACTCTCTTTTAACCCATCCACTTGGACACGAGGCTCTGTCTTCTACATGGACCATTTCCTTGATGTCCCATTGTTTGTTTTCTTGATCCTGATGCTTCCTACTGAGCTTCTGCTGTATCATATGTAGGATGTCTACAAGATGGTCAGAACCGTAGTTTCCTGGAATGATAATTTGTGTGTAAGAGTCAGTAAATTTAGAAGTTGCTTATAACCTGTTTTCATCTACACAGACTGGAATGTTTGTCATATGCAAACGACTGCCAAGATCCCCCAAATCCAGGCTTGAGGACATCAGGGCCTGAGAATCCAGATGTGATCATCACTTCCTCACTGTCTTCCTTGTCCCTCACTGGGAGGTTGCCACCACCTCTGATCTCCCTTTTCTAGGATGGGCGACACAGTGCGGTACGCAGTTAGGAAATGGCCACAGTTGTGTAGGGGAATGTTTTGTTATATTATCGAAATTCCTCAAGAACAGAGGCACCATCCCAGATAAAGGATTGTTTTCTAAAATGTATTACTTTATGTAGTATTTCTCCATAAATGACTTCCAAATTCAGGTTTCACCCTAACACCTTCTGAGCTGCGGCAATGTAAAAGGATGTGGTCCCGCCATCACCTCCGCATCCCAAAAGCTAGACTCATTCTTTCCGCCTCCTTTCCAGATTCAGCTGTCTTCAACAATAAGGAAAAATGTATTATCTTCCGTAACAAGAAAGCTAAGGGTAGGGCAACCCTAGAGTTAGTTCATTTAATAGCTCAGTAACATGACCAGGGACCCAGACTTTTTCCATCCTTTTCCTCTGATGTCCCGAGGCCAGTGTTCTGATAGTTAAAAATGGCTGACACAATTCTAACTGACGTCTACATACACACAATGTTCCTATGTGTCTCTTTTTATTAGCAAGGAAAACCTATCTATGAAGCCCTCAAGGAGACTTCCCACACTCTCCCACATCTGAATCAGTCACCAGCAAAGAGTAAAAAACATGAATGGCTTTACTTATGATTCACTCTCTGTGACTGGGAGTTAGAATTTCCTCCCCAAGCACCTGTAGAGTTAGGTGGATACCTGGGTAAAGTTGAGGTTTTCTTAGGAGGAACGAAGGAAGAATAGTTGTTGGAAAGGTGAACAGTAGTGTTCGGTACAGGTGGTAATAAAGCAAATGTATCAGAATAAGCCAGGTTGGGCTGTGGAAACAAGGGATTCCAGAGATTTATAACAACAAAGTGTTTGTTTTTTTCTCAGAATATCTCTACGATCACTGCCAGGTCAGCTTGGCTGTATTCTAGGTTGTCTTTATGCTGGCACCCAAGCTGATAGAACGGCCTTTATTTGGAACAATGTTGGTATCATGGAAGAGGAATCATATACTGGCTGCTAATACCTCTTCCTGGAATCTGTACCTGTTAGATCTGTTCATATATCTTGGTCGGAACAAGGTCACCTGGACAGGTCTGATGTCAGTAGCATGGAGAAGTGTAATCCTTCTCCAGGAAGGGCAGCAAAAATTTGTGAAACTTTATGACCAGCAATATCGTTTGCCAAAACTGAGGACCATAAATAGCCAAATCCTGCCCTGGCTGGGTGGCTCAGTTGGTTGGAGTGCCATCCTATACACCAGAGGGTTGTGGGTTTGATCCCTGGTCAGGCAGGTTGCCTGTGGGAGGCCGACTGATGTCTGTTTCTCTCACCCTCTCTCTCTCTCAAATTAATCCTCAGGTAATGATTTTTTAAAAAAAAATTCTGCTGTGTTGCTCTTGTTAGTGTAGTTCTGTGGATTGAGTGTAGGCTGCAAACCAAAGGGTTGCTGGTTCGATTCCCAGCCAGGGCACCTGCCTGGGTTGCAGGCCAGGTCCCCGGGGAGGGCACATGGGAGGCAACTACACATTGATGTTTCTCTCCCTCTCTTTCTCCCTCCCTTCCCTTCTGTCTAAAAATAAATAAATAAATAAATAAATAAATAAATAAATAAATAAATAAAGTCTTTTGAAAAAGTCCGCTGGGCTAATCACTTGACCTCTCTGCGGGGTTCCCGAGGGAGCTCTACACAAGGAAGACATGGGAAGAGAAACCAAAGGATCGTTTTATTCATAGCTGAGCTAACATCCAGTAACTTCTAGAACAGGACTCTTCAAAAGACTGAGTTGACATGGCTTAGGTTGAAGACTGAAGTGAAGCTTCCTTATTGCCTGCTCCCCCTCCACCTTCTAAATTTTGGAACTAGCAGGTGTCGATGGGCACGCCTGTGGAACGAGAGGAGATGATCAGATTTGCAAAGCAGACCAGCTTCCCTCATCTAAGTGTGTTCTGCATGGACTCTGGGCTGGCCCTACTGAGCAAGCAATATGGAGAGAAAGCAGCACACATGGCTATGTGACCTTTCAATTGCTGCTGACCCCCCCCCAACCACTGCTGAAAGGTGGACTAATGAACGCTCTGGGCTCTGACTAATCAGATTAACAACTCCTTTTTCCTTCTGGAGGTTTCTAGTCAGAAGACAGGATAGAGGAGAAGGGAATTCCTTCCTATGCTCCCACATTCTCAGTTTGGTTCTCTCTTAATCCATTAGGAAGCGGGGTACATAAGTGCCCTGCCATACAAATGCATGTGCATGATCCATTTGCCTTTTTTGATCTAGAATGAAAGCCTCTTAAGAACAGGAGCCAATGCATTGTGCAGCCCAGTTTTTACATACGGTGAGTACTGAGGTGTCTGCCAATAAACTGCTATTTAAAAGACATCATTGCCATTTCCATTGACAAAACTGTGGTCAGTTACAGGTAAACTAGGTTTTTTTAACCTGGGATTCTGGGGCTCTATTTCTTTTCTCACTTCCAACCTTCTTAATATATTGGCACAAAAGGGTATTGAGATGTGGATCTGGACAGTGGAAAGAAAGTGGAAGTCTTCATAAATATTACATATGACCCCAAGCAAATGGATATGCTAAGTACATAGAAGATCAAACTTCAATTGACCTCAATAAATTAGAGAAATGCTCACCAGTAGCAGGTTGAAATGCACTAGAATAAATGGAAGGTAGTGCATTTAAGGAGTAAGAGAACAATCACATGCACACAGATTCAAGAAAGAAAAACTGGCCATGCAGAAATGAGGCCAAGAAAGACCTGACTGATGTGACAAACCAGTTCCAGAATTAGTAGAAAAATTACAGATCTAGAAACGGAAGCCTATGAAGCCAAACTTGTCTTCATAATCCTTGGAACCTGGCATGGCGCTTGGCACACATTAGTTATTGATAAATATTTACTTGAAAAAATGTGACTTTAGCTTTGGTCAGATGAAAGCCTTGCATGACCACTTCCTCTCCGCTCATCAGGACCCACCTCAAGGTCTGTAAAACAGACAAAAAGACCCAACGCAAATACAACTTCTTCCATGTTGCCTTCCCTGAAATTCACCCTACTCTCAGCTAGTGGGAATCTCTTCTTTTCTGAATCCTCATAAGCAGTTAATAACTACTAGCAATTATTATGCTAGTGATGGACACCAAATAATAGGGTGAATTATGAAAACTCAGTATACATTTTTAAATTATAGAATTAAAGGCTAGAGAAAGGTTCTTGAAATTTTAGAATCGTTCATCACTGGCACTGACTCTCACTTTCCATGTCTGTTTTTTTCTATCCTGTGTGTAATCCAAGCTCACACACGTTATATCCTCTCATACCAGGGTCTTAGTGAACAAGCAGAATTTACAAAAGGGGTGCCATGATTTATATTGTGTAGGCTGCAGCAATTAACTTGGAAATCCCCCCTTACAATACGGCTCTTTTTCACAATCTCTCTCTGATTCTGCCAATGGAGATCTTTTCCATTCCACTCCTCAGCCTCCAGCCTTCCCAGAGCCCATGCAGATTCCCAAACCCTTCATTATTCAGAGGAATGCATTTTATCCCAGTTTTTACTTCCAAACTTGCATCCCTGACAAATTACTGTGTTTAGCAAAACAGACAGTCTTTCAATTAAAGGACCCATCCTCTTCAGGAAATAGAGGGGAATGAAAAAGAACTTTTCCCTTTTATAAACAATACAAAATGACTAGGTAGAGTTTGTCAATGTAGTCTTCACTGGAAGCTTGTTGTAGAGTCAACTTTTGAAGATGATGATGAACACAGCTTTGCAGGGAAGAGTGCAAGGAAGACATTCAGTAGGTTGCTGGCTGCTCTCCTGCTTTGGATGGACTAGGCTCCCACAACCAGGTAGAAGTTACAGCTTTCAAGTGGCTTTCCCTATGTCTCTTGAGACAAGGCTGCAGAATCTCTTACCTTGCTGCCTGCCAGCCTTAGCTCTCTCAGCTATAATCATTAAAGAGATGTTTATCTCAGCCTTTCCTAGTTCCATAGCCATTTCTGACCAAGTCAGGAATTATGTTAGAAACCCCGATACTATTTTTTCTTCCCTCCCATATAGGGAACAGGCTATGATGCTACAACAAAGAGACCCCCAAAGACGGCAATTCAATGAAAATTTATTTCTCTCACTTACCGTCCAGTACGGTGGACGCCCAGCATGAAGAGGTAGCTCTGCTCCACTCGTTCATCCCAGGGACCAGGCTCCTTTCATCTCAGTGTGCCACCTACTCAGGGTGTGGTCACTGCAGGCATGTTTGAGGCTGGTGCTCTCTCTTAAACCACAAAACGGAATCTTTGGTTGTATTAATACAAATGTCACTAGTTCCAGTTTTGCCAAGAGGTCCTGGCTGGACAGGGTGCAGGCAGGCCGAGGCCAGAACTCTCGAGGGGTCTCTTTAAAATGCTAACACCCAGATTAAAAGACTCAGGGCAAGGGTGGTGTTGGAGCCAGCAGGGCCCCACTTCAAATCCAGGAGAGGTATCCTGACCCACTAGGAAGGTCCAAGACCCTGGCGACCATGTGCCCTGGCCGCACGGGGTGGCCGCTGCACAGTGTCACCTTTGGGGCCCATGGAATTTTGCGAGGGCCTGCCCATAATCACCAAGGCCACCTCTCTGTCCTCCTGAGAGCTGGGGTTGAAAGGTAGTTCCAGGGACTTCAGCTCCTCACCAAAATCTGGGGACAGGCTTCCCGGGAGGTGCTGGTCTGAAGGAGGCGGACCCAGCTTTTCCAAGGGAGACAGTGGCGGGGTACGCTCAGGCGAAAGAGCCTTAGACAGCTGTTCCCGGGGCCCACACTTGCCCTGGCCATGCTAGGACTTGCTGAGAGCTCTCTGTGCGCGAAGGGTGTCCTGCTCCCCAGACTTCATCCTGCCTGCCCTGGGCAGTGTCCGCTTCTGCACTGGCAGCTCTCCAGACTCTGTGTGCTCCTGGCTCCCGATGGCGCGCTCTACTTCAGCCGCCCGCACCGCGGCGCTGTTGCCCAAGGACAGAAGGGAGAGGCTGGTTCTCTTGGCCAAATCCGCGGTCCAGACCTCTGGAAAGACAGAGGAAAGACGAAGTGGATAAGCAAGTGGTTTCCTTTTAATGATGCGACATGACCATTCTACTCCTACTTTCATCCCAAGAACTTGGTCACGTAGTCACATCTGCAAGGGAGTCTGGAGAATATGCCCAACTAAAACGTAGAGGGAGAGAGAAGGATTTCAATTACTAAAAGGAGGAGGAAAAGTGGAGATGGGGAGTGATGAGCAGTTTGCACCGTACCTCCCTATCCCTATGTACTATGAACTTTTTACCATGTTATGAGACCCTATGGATCTTTGGCTTTCCACCCTAGTGATATCCATCCAATTACTTGAAATGCCCTGAATATGCTTTTCTGTGTCTCATCTCCGAGTCTATTCATTTTTAGTAAACATTTCTCATTTTTCTTGGCCTGCTAGAATAAGCCCAAGTAGTATCTTTTTCAAGGTAAGGTATCTTCCCCCTGTAATGGCCAGGCCATGTAAGTGGGCATTCGTATTCCTATTTGAATGAAACGCCTGTTGGTCTATGATCCTGATCCTCTTGCTAGCTCTTGTGAATTCCTGCCTCTGGGGAGCCCAAGATGGGTTTTTATTACCCCCTACCTGCTGGCTGCTAATCCAGAACTGGGGTGTGACTGCCATTTGCTGCCATTGATCTCGGTTGGATCCTTCGGCTGCTGGGCTTCACCTGCTATGCCTCTTCATTAGACTGGCTGAATCTCAATCCTGGCTTACTCCTTGTTGTGGGACATTGACGAGTGACTCTAGTTGGTCATTTCACCCCCAGTTCTGCTCATAGTGGGCTGTCACTTGTACCAGTGGTTCATCCTGCTCAGGCTCTATCATGTCTGACTTGTGAAGAGATTTGCCTGTGTTAAGATTAATAAGGATGGTTGGAGCCCTGACTGGTATAGCTAAGTGGATTGAGCTCGGGCCTGCGAACCAAAGGATCGCGGTTCGATTCCCAGTCAGGGCACATGCCTAGGTTACAGGCCAGTTCCCAGCAGGGGCCAGTTCTCAGCAGGGGCCAGGGGATGCATGAGAAGCAACCATACATTGATATTTCTCTCCCCCTCTCCTTCCCTTCCCTTCTAAAGATAAATAAAAATCTAAAATAAATAAATTTAAAAAAAGATTAATAAGGATGGTTGGTACCTTCTGTTTGAAGCCGACTGGTCCAAGATGGGAATGGATTCTCAACTTTGTGGCATGTCGCTACCTAACACAGGAGCTCCAAACTGGGGACCTGCACTTATGTGTGTGATATTCTGAAAAAACCACCGCCAGGACCAGCAGATGAGGACCTGCTGTTTATTCCTCACATTACAGGGGAGTGCGCTGAGGGCGGAGATCAGACTGAGAAAGACAGCACCCTGCCTCCGGCCTGGGTGCTGCTTACAGGGCTAGGGAGGAAGTAGCATGTGAAAATTCTACACTTTTGTGATAAACGCAGGAGCCTTGAGAGGGCTGGGACATCCAGAAACAGACTGTTTTCCTCATTCCTTATGGCTGCTGGCCAGTCAGCCATCTGTTCTCTGAGGTCATGGAGGGGTCATGTCCTGAGTTTCCCCCACACACTGGCACAGAATTTAATTTTCATAGACTTTCTTTGGATGAAAAAATATATATCTTAAAAACATTATACTTGAATATGCAAAACCAACACATTGAGAGAGTTACTCATTTAGTTTACAAAAAGATTTACTAGAGAGATTTAGGAATTAGTATATCACTTTTGGTATAACTTTCATCATTCTTCAGTGAAGCAGAATTCCCATTTCAGATAAATGATTTGGTCAGCACATAACCTGTCCTTTTGTATATCAAAGCAATGGGTCCAAGCATACAAAGTCAGGAATTCAGTCAAACCACCCAAAAAACCTTGGCAATGTCTAGGGAACTAAGAGGAAGGTAACTGTAGCATTCTTGATTAGATGAAGATGCATTGACAATTTGTAACAAATTGAAGGTTTCTCCAACATATCACTTAAGGGTTAGAGACAGACCCCACCTGTGTATCTCAGGTGCTCAGAAACTTTCCAAGTTTCACTGCCTGTATTAGTCAGAAGTCACTCATTGACAAATGATAGAAATTCAGTTTAAATTAGGCTAAGCAAAAAGGGAATGTTCTGGATGATGGTCCTTGGAAGTCTAGGCATAGACTTCAGTCACAACTAAACCTGGTGACTAATATCCATTTTCAAAATTTGTCTTTTAAAAACAAATTATTCTGGAGACTTCCAGTCAAGATGGAGGTGTAGGTAAATATGGCTCACTTCCTGGCACAACTACAGCAAAAATTATGACTAGACTGCAAAACAAATTATCACCCAGAATCATCATAAAATTGAGCTGTATGGAAGTCCGACGACTAAGGAATTAAAGAAGTCACATCATACAGATGGGAAGGAGGAGCGGAAATGCTGAGATGCGTGGAGAGGCATGGAGACCCAGACACTAGGCACCTAGCCCAGGGTTCCAATGCCAGGAAGATAAGTCCCCATTACTTCTGGCTGTAAAAACCAGTGGAGGTTGGGATGGCAGAAGAAACTGCAGGATTCTCAGGAGTCTGCTCTTAAAGGGCTCACAACAGACTTAGGACTTATGCAGACTCACTCCCCCTGGACTACAGCACTGGGGCAGCAGCTGGAAGGGCACTGGTGGCATACAAGGAGAAACTGAAGTGTCTGGCATCAGGATGAGTGCTGGAGGACATCTTTCTCCCAGAAAAAACTCCAGAGGCCACAGTAGCATTGTTCCCTTTCTGAGCCCTCCCACTAACCGAGTCACAGAGCAGTGACATCATACTGGAGGCTTCATCAACCAGTTTTGCAAAGGTTGCCCTGCCCTGGCATATACCTAAGGCTCCTCCCCATCTAACTTACTTGTGAGCTTTTTTACATTAGGCCATGCTACTAAGACAGGCAGTCAAAGCAACTTTATCTAATACAAACAAACAGGAAGGCTGCCAAAATGAGGAGATAAAGAAATATGGCCCAAATGAAAGAACAAACCTTCAGAACAAGAACTAAACAAAGTGGAGATTAACAATCTACCAGATGTAGAGTTCAAAACACTGGTTATTAAGATGTTCAAGGAACTCATTGGGTACTTCAACAGTATAAAAAAGATCCAGGCAGATATGAAGGTTACAACAAGTGAAATAAAAAAAATTATAGGTAGTCAACAGTGGAGTGGGTGAAGCTAAGAATCAAATCAATGATTTGGAACATAAGTAAGAAAAAAGATTCAATCAGAACAAGAAGAAAAAATAATCCAAATAAACAAAGATAGGCTAAGAGCCTCTGGGACAATTTCAAACATACCAATATTCAAATCATAGGGGTGTCAGAAGGAGAAAGAACAAGAAATTGAAAACTTATTTGAATGAAGATGGACCCAAAGAGGAGCACATCAAGCCACATCATAATTAAAATGGCAAGGTTAAAGATAAACAGAATCTTAAAGCAGCAAAAGAAAAGAAGAGAGTTACTTACAAAGGAATTCCCATAAGACTGCTAGCCGATTTCTCTAAAGACACTTTTCAGGCAAGAAGTATTGAAAATGATGAAAAGCAAGGACCTACACTCTAGATTACTTTATCCAGCAAAGATCTCAGTTAGAATGGAAGGGCAGATAAAGTGCTTCCCAGATAAGGCAAAGCTAAAGGAGTCCCTCATCACTAAGTTGTTACTATATGAAATGTTAAAGGTACTTATTTAAGAAAAATAAGAATATCAAAACTATGAACATTAAAATGACAACAAATTCACAACTATCAACAATTGAATCTAAAAGACAAACTAAGCAAACAAGGAGAACAGAAACAGAATCATAGTTACGGAGATCATTTGGAGGTTATCAGTTGGGAAAGGGAAGAGGGAGATTAGGGGAAAAGTGCAAGGATTAAGAAGTACAAATTGGTAGTTACAGAATAGACAGGGGGATGTTAAGGACAATATAGGAAATTGAGTAGCTAAAGAACCTACATGCATGACCCATGGACAGGAACTAAGAAGGGATTTACTGGAGGGAATGGAGGCAACAGGTGGATGAGGGCAAAGGGATAAATTTGAACACTGTAATAGTATAATCAATAAAACATTTAACATTTTTATTTTTATAATTACAGTGGACACTCAATATTCTTTTACATTAATTTCAAGTGTACAGCATAGTGGTTAGATAATTATATAATATACAAAGCGATCCCCCTAATATTCCAAGTAACCACTTGGTATCATACATAGTTATTGCAATATCATTGAATATATTCCTTATGCTGTATTTTATGTCCCTGTGACTATTTTGTAACTACCACAAATTGGTCTTTCCACTCTTTTCATTCTTCCCCACCCTCTCTTTCTCATGCATGTGTACCCACTCTTGCTCTGCTTCTTCCTATGTGTTGATCCATTCCATTTCTTTATCATTCTCAATGCTCTTTATAGGGAAGTCCAGATGCCTTTTCTTCTACCTCTAAATTTAAAAATCTGCAGAAAGAACTTCGATTGGCCTACCCAGGAACCAATCATTCTGGCTAAGGCTACAGGGTACCTTGGATGGCTGGGCCCTGTGGTTGTGAAAGGGAGTGGTCTAATTAGAGCTTCATAGGACTCATACAGTTTGTGTGGTTCTGGGAAGATAGAACAAGAGATTTCCTTCACACTTTCCTTTCTAATGCCTGAGAGTCACCAGTAAATATCTCGTGTTCCCATTAAATAGCCCAGGATTCATTTCTTAGTTTCGCTTGTTTCTGCTTTTAATGTTACAGGCTGGGAATAAAAGGGGGTCTATGTAGTAGACCCAACAGGCTCAGAGGGCTACCTGGCTGGCCCGACAAGCAACCACGTAGGCTGGCCTGATCATAAATTCCTAACTGGGCAGGTCATGGAGGATAGTCACGTCCCAGGGCTAAAGCTTCCTAGAAAAGGTCAATCTGTATTTTAAGTTAGCTCTGCCTATCATTTTTATGCATCTAGGATAACATACTTTTGAAATGTCAGAGTAATATTCACTTCCAGATCATTTGAAGGTACATCCACTGACACCAGAGCACAAGGCAACCAGACCATGAGACCACCAGCACGAAGCCACGAAACTCCTCATTGTTAGCTCATTGTCCACGTGCCATCTCTATTTACTGTGTTAACTGTTAACTACCTTATATGTACCAAATGCAAAAAAAAGTATGTTTCCCCATTTTCCTTTGTATTCAATCCTAGAGATTACCCCCTTTGCTTTCTCATGACTCCCTAATCTAAATACCATGTAACCCTCCTTACATCCCCTCCTTGGACTCTAAATACACAAAATGAACTGCAAAACTCCCATTCTCTCAAGAATTTTCTCAACCAATTGAAATCTTGCTTCCAGGCATATTCTAAAAAATTTAGCTTAAATAAGTTTCTACAAAATTTTTCTGTAGGTTTGAATGTTCCTAGGGCGACAGCACTTTACGGTCACCACTTGCCCTCTGCATGGATCCCTACTCCACAGTTCCCTCGGACTGCCACTGCCACTGCCACCAGTCATCTGGACCCCGGAGGGCCACTCTGCTGCTCAGGCCACAGCTCGTACCGCTTTTCTTTCCTGGACCTCCCCTTAGCGCTGTATTCAGAGATGTGCCCATGAGCTTCTCTGACGGGGACCAATGCATTGAGTTGTGCTATTCTGCACAATTGTTCAGGGCACAAGGGCACTCCGTTAGGTCACACATGTGGACTAATGTCTAACATAAAAAGCGAGCCAGTTCACTATGCAAGTTCACATGTGTTTTTCAGGAGGAAGAAGCATATTTTCTCTTTGTACAGGGGCACCGAGCCATGCCCCCAGGAGCTGTGACTACCTCCAGGAGATGACGTTTCTGTTTCAGATGATATCAGCACAGCTCTTGCTATTTGCTCTGAAAAGGGCAAGAACAGCTTTTTCTCTCTTCCATTTGCCATCTCGCCAGAGGGATGCTACTACATAGTGCTAGGAGAGCAGCAGGGATCAAAGGCCCACCCCACCAGGCAACTGTAACGTCCTCACATGCCCTCCCACCATGCCAGAGCAAAAAATAATGAAAAACCATCACAAATGTGACAGAGCTGTCATAAGTACACAGAAAAAAATCAGCTGTGTAAGCCTGGCTGGTGTAGCTCAGTGGACTAAGCGCAGGCTATGAACCAAAGGATCGCTGGTTCGATTCCCAGTCAGAGCACATGCTTGGGTTGCAGGCCGAGTCCTTAGTGGGGGCCACCTGAGAGGCAACCACACATTGATGTTTCTATCCCTCCCTTCTCCTCTCTCTAAAATAAATAAAGTTTTTACAAAAGAGAGAGAAATCAGCTATGTAAATTCTATAGCCTGTTGGATTCCATGCTTTTCGAAATTGGCAATTTTTTATATCAAGATAGAAAACAAACGTCAGGAAAAACTACGAGACCCACCTCACGGTGATGCTAATCGTTGCCACACCCAAGTAACCCATGTTCACATTGAACCTCACAGTTGGATTATGATGGTTCTCAGATGTATCAGAAACAGTTCTTGTAGTGTCACATGCAGCCTTATCTTGACCTTCTCCCCCTCCCTAGAATATGGAGAGTGGCTAGGTCTGCACACATTTATGTAATAGCCACCATGTTGATCCCAGAACTACCATCCCAAGCAGTCCTCCAGCTCTGATGCTGGGTGTGGCTGGCTGTGCTACACGCTTTCCTTTCTGATGAGCACTCTCATAGGAATCTGAAGTCCCGCCTGCAATTGCGTCTGCCGGCCATCCCTTTGCCTGTGCTCCCCCAGCTCCTCAGACAAACCTACGCGTGAATTGTGAATATGATTTGAGGGGTTTTTTTCCTAGACGGCTCCTTAACAGTCAGGCAAAGGCAAGAGTGCAGTAGAAAACTGGAAGAGCTATCATCTCCCTGTGCTCCAGCAACATCCAAACCCCAGTTTCATCCCAGTGGGGCCTCCCTGCAATAGGAATGGAAGACAATGTGGCCACTGTTGCCACCAGGTATGACCTTTGGAGTGGTGACTCAGTGAGATCAAAGGTGGCCAAACACATGTGCACATTTCTCAATCTGTGTGTCTCACACTGCTGCCCTATGACTTTGTGTTTTTGCAGAAAGGCATGAAGCTCTCCTAGGAGAGCTTCACAGAGACATTCTTTTGTTCTCTTTTTGTGGTTATCGTCAATAAAAGTAGATTAAATGGGGTTCTAAACAAGGATAGGGCTAGGGTAAGAGGGAGGTGTGGAAGGGACATGTCCCAATGCGGTTACTGACTGCATCAGAGAGGGTTAGACGAACTTGATCTAGAGATAGTGATGAACAGGGAAGTAGATGGCCTTAAATACTGGAGCTTAGATCCATCTGACTGCTCAGATTAAAGGAATTAGGAAATTGTAAAGAAAAATTAACTTCAACAATAGGAGTGAAACAATTGAGTAATTGACTTTCAAACTGAACTGCCAACAGTCTTGCACCTACTAAACTAAATCCTTGGTGAAAGGCAAAAGCTAGATGAGTCACACCCATTACTTGGAAAAATTAGTAATCGGCTTTGTCCCTTCTTGCCTGGAAAGCTGACACATAGTGTCAGTGTTTGGTATTTAGTTTGTTGTGTCTTGCTGAAGCCTTCAGATTTTGATTTTTTAAATCTGAAACCACCTAAGGATTCTTAGGAACAATTGTTATTTGATAGCATCAGATAATTCAGTTAGATTCAGCAGAAGAGAATGCACTGAATAAGGCAGGGATTAAATGGGATACAACACAGTCTGTCCGGAAAAAGTCCAGCCATTGTTGATATAACAAGAATGATTTGTGTGACATCAATGTAACCTGGCAGCCAAGGAGAGTGAACTGCAATGCACATGTGTGAATAATGATGACTTCACTGTACTAGTCAGTGAGGCAGTAGACACTGTTGAGTGAGCATGCGTACTGCGTGGCCCTCCCATTCAAAATGAGGAAGTAGACCAACAAATCTGCATCAAATTTTGTTTTAAACTTAAACATTCCTCTGCAGAAACTATTTAGAAGGCTGTAGCTATGGGCAACTGGTGATTGGCAGCTTCATCATGACAACGTGTCCACTCATGCATCACATCTCATGAGAGTTTTTGGGCAAACATCAAATCACTCAGGTGACTCAGCCCCCTTTCAGCCTTGATTTGGTGCCCTGTGACTTCTGGCTTTTCCCAAAATTAAAATCACCTTTGAAGGAGAAGAGATTTCAGACTATAGATGAGATTCAGGAAAATACAATGGGGCAGCTGATGGTGGTTGGGAGAATGGGGTGAGGATCCAAGGTGCCTACTTTGAAGGGGACTGAGGCATCATTGTCCTATGTCCAATGTTTCTTGTATCTTGTATCTTCTTCAATAAATGTCTCTATTTTTAATATCACATGGCTAAATACCTTCCGGACAGACCTTGTATATAGGAAGCAGTATGGGGAGAAAAAACAAACAAACAAACAAATAAACAAACACTGAATTAAGAGACCCAAGTTCTTGTCCTGTGTAGCTAGTACTGCTAACTAGCCAGCAATGTGATATTAAGAAAGTCATTTAAACCTCACTAGCCTTATCTGTAAATTGAAAGATTCTAAATTAGATAACCCATTAAATAACAAATAAACTAACTTCTAAAATACTTTATTCTCATAGTCTCATTAGAAATATCACTAGGTATTCAAGAAACTCAGAAATACCAGGAGCCAAGAGCAAATTAGCTGAACCGAGCCAACTACCAAGAGGAAACAAGCCCAAACTAGTGAAGCCCAGAGGCGCAGCTGCAAAGTCTGTACTCATTTCCCAGGAAGGTCTGTAATGGCTGGGCACAGAGGTAATGACAGAGAGCACTGAGAAAATAACGTAGTTGTGGGGTCTCTAAATGTTCCTTTCACTCTAGGTGTGAGATTTGAGATACATCTAAATGCTCTCCATGACTTGCTTTTGTTTTGTGTGTGGGGGGGAGGTGCTTTTATTATATCTTTAGGGAAAATAAATAAACCCCAAAAGACCTACAGACAAAGTAAAGCTCTTCATGTACCTGTTGAGATTGTGTACAATGTAATAGATCAATGGTAATACTAGCCTAGAGAATCAGGTTGTTGTAGCCATTCTGGATGTACCAAATGTGGCCCAAAGATTACTGGCTATCTCCTGGCCCTGCTTGATCTATGATATTGTTCATGTTCCTAAGATATTTTGTGTCATGGCTTGGGTTCCAAATGCCCCTTCAGTTGTCTACAAGAATAAGAGAGAAGACCTTGGCCTATAGGACATAAGGCTTAGTCTAGGTCCGGGCCATACTTCACAACCCCAGAGATTGCAGGCAGGACATGTGAGATGCTTAGGAAATCTTTCTGAACACCACCATTTCCAAGAGGTAGTCCCGGTCTACGTACCAAGTCTTATGTTCTAGTGCACAATTCCTGAAGTCAAGGGATCCTATTGTAATCATTTACTTTCAGTTGAGCTCAATACACCACTGCCTTGGCTTCCTTGGGCAAAATTACCTAAAAGCTTAGGCCTTTCGGAGGTGATTGATAACGCTTCTCTCTTCCATCAAAGTTCTGACCAGTTAATAAACAAGACAAAAGCTGGTAGATGGAGGCCAAAAGAACATGTTTATTTCCATTATATTAGAGGATGTGACTCAGATGTGAGAGCCAAGCTGAACCTCAGAGTTAGATGAATTTATAAAACACACAACCTGAAGGATCAGGACAGAGAGCCTGCTACCTGTGGCCAGACCCCCTACTCCCCAAAGGAAGGAGATGGGAAGGGGGTCTGCTGTGCATGCTAAGTTTGTCCTTCCAAACTAGTTTCACAATTCTCAACTCCCTCGCCCTCAGGAACATGAAGATTTTTGGTGTAGGATTTTATGATAATGGCTTTTCTACAGACAGCTGTGCAGTGGGAAACAATGGGAAACAATTTAAAGGTCTAAGGTCTATCAGAAGTGGATTGGCTATGCAAAATATAAAACAAAAGTTTGATTTCTATGTAAAATTAATGGCCTCCACGACTTATTACTGGGTGACAAATCAAAGTTGCAGAACAATATGTTTGGTTGTTTAGTTGAAACAACCTCACACAAAACAGTTTTATAGGCTGTTATGTGTATATTTAAAGTGTAAGAGGAAGGTCTGAGATACTACTGAACTAAAGATAATAGCTAATAATAGCACTTAATATTGAGTGCTTTTCAATAAAAAGACTTGCTCTTTGTTTTTTGTAAGACTTATCTCACTCAATCCTTATAACAACTCTGTAACATATGTACTGTTATTATCTCCATGATGATGAACTGAAGCTGAGAGAGGTTAAATAACTTGTCCAAGGTCATGAGTAAGTTGCAGAATCAAGACTGGGACTTGGACAGTCTAGCTCCAGAACTATCAGTCTTAAGTTTGGTTCTACGGGGGAGGGAGGTGACTGAGATTGGAGTGGTGGTCAAATGAAATTATGGCCTAACTTGTAATCTCTTTATTTTTAAAGGTGTGTGAATTTTTTTGTGTCAATAAAAATTTATTTCAAAAAGAAGTATGACAACTTACCCATTATCACCTATTATTAGAAGGCTAAAAGATAACTCACATCTCAATTACTTTGTTTTTTTTGTATTATTGCTGCATTTTTATTTTTAAATAATTTTTTATTGCTGTTCAAATACAGTTGTCTTCATTTTCTCCACCTCCACACCCCCATCCCCACCTCCCCCTTGAACCTACCCCTTTTTTCCTTTGTCCATGTGTCCTTACACATGTTCCTTGATGTCCCTTCCCCTATTTCCCCCCATCATCCTTCTCCCCACTCAATTACTTTGTTATCCTTAGGAATAATGTAAGCATAAGCTTCTTCAGAGTGATTTGGAAATTGAAGATGACTACTTTTTGACATGACAGTTTAAAATATAAGTAAAATGCTTTCAGATGGAAACTACAATATGTTAAAATTGAGATTAAGACAAAATTCAAGTACCTCTCTCTTCAGCCTTGCTATAACCTACCTTCCCAAACTTATTTCTCTCCCATCCTCCTATACCTTCCAGTAGAAGACACCTAGGTTCTGTTTCCTGTCCATGTTTTGCTGAATTTGCTCCCGTGTTATCCTTTCCCTAGGATGCTTGCACCCCACCTCTTCGGTTCACTTGGTCCTTCAAGGAACCACTTGCACCTAGTTCCATGCATAGCATGGAGGCCTTTAATATGTGTTACTAGATCTCGGGATGACTGCAGTAAGAGCCTTCTTATCCAACAGGATTTGGACTGGAGTTTATCTTGATTGTGGCAAATTTGCTAAACTTTCTTATTAGTATCATTAGGTTCCATTCTGTGTACTTTTATATGTAATCGCCATACATTTATTTATCTGTAAATGTACATTATCTGTACATTTACATTTTATCTGTAAATAAGGCCTTCTAATCCCATTTTAAAGTTTTTTTTAAAATCCTGCATGAGTATTAAACTTTGTTGATGTCTTTTTTTGTGCATTTATTGGAATGATCATTTTTTTCTCCTTTAATCTGCTCAAGTAATATACTATTTCAACAGATTTTAGGTTGTGTTACTTTCTTGAATTTTTAGGATATTCAACTTAGTCTTTGTAAAAACAAGTCTCATTTTTTGACATTCATATTACATTGCTCTATATAACTTTAAGTTAAATTATATAATTATAAGATCAAGTATACCCAGCATTAATAAGTTATGAAAAATAATACAAGTGACCCTAGATGATCATAAAACTCAAGTACATGGTAGCCCATTAACTATAAGAATTTTACTGATGGTTCTTTCAAGACAGAATGGAGTATATCAGTTAAGTGGAAGTCAGTTAAGAAACTGTTTGCTATGTCATGGAATTAGTGGCTGTGGTGCTAAAGGACATACTTTATAAGTCAACATGAGCTGTCTCCATTCAACTAAGTTCGAGAAATAGTTATGTGAAACCTCTATACATTAAGTGCCCCATCAGGCATCATGGTTAAACACAAAACTAAAGCAAACAGTTTCTGTTCACAAAATACTTTCCAATCTTGGAGAGAGGTTAAAACCCAGTGGTTACACACATGAACATGATACAAAAAGTTAGACCGATATCAAAGGAACTACGAAAGCTAACATGGAAGAAAGGTATAACTGAGAGAAAGGAGAAAGGAGTGATCAGGAAAGGAGTCTTAGAAAAGCAGATTCCACAGTGAACTATGAAAAGCATTAGACCACTGATATTCATACCGGCAACCCTTTAACTGCTCCCTATCTGTCAGCAATCTCCTTGAAAGTAATAAGAACCATCCTCATATCTGCTCTGATTGGCATTTATTTTCTTGTTGACCTTGCATACAGATTCTCCCTCTCTGCCTAGCCCTTTCAGACAGCATGTCTACACCCTGATCCCTGGAACCTGTGACTATGTTATGTTACATAAGAGAGACTTAAAATTAAGTCTCAAGGAAATTAACTGGTTGATCAGCTGACCTTAGAATGGAAAGGCTACCCCTATGGATCCATGTAATCACAGAGGTCCTCAGAAGTGAAAGGGAGTCAGTACCAGAGTGATGCCGCACGAGGAACACTTGGCCAGTCATTGTTGGCTGGGAAAATGGAAGGGGGCCATGAGCCAAAGAATGCTGGCAGCCTCTAGAAACTGGAAATGCAAGTAAATGGATTTTCTCCTAACAGCCTCCAGAGGAATGCAGCCCCGCGACACCTTGATTTTAGCTCAGGGGGACCCATTTCAGACTTCTGACCTTTATTATTATCCTTAATAAATTTGTGTTGTTTTAAACTGCCAAGTTTGTGGTAATTTGCTACAGCAGCAATAAAAAAGTAATACAGCTCTGGCCAGGAAGCTCAGTCAGTTCAAGTGTCATCCTGCTGTGTCAAGGTTTCAGGTTCGATCCCCGGTCAGGGCTAATACAGGAGTCAACCAAGGAATGCGTGGATGAGTGGAACAACAAATTGATGTCTCCCTCTCCAACCCCCTCCCTCTTGCTCTAAAAACCAATCAATAAATTTGTTAAAAATATAAAACAAAATAAGAAAGTAATACAAGAGGTTAATAAAGCTAATTAAAAGGAAGAACAGATCTTGCAGGGGAGCACATGGCTTTGCTCATGTGGAGCTGAGGAACTGGTGGTCATCTGTGAAAGGGCAAGAAGCCACTGGAAATGTGGGTTTCGACCTCACAAAAGAGGTTGGGATTTGGGATCCCACAAGCATTTCAAAGAAAAGATGCTCAACACCTACAGAACGGGTGAAACGGCTCTGGGAGGGAGTTTAGAGCGGTGCTGCCCGATAGAGATAGAGCACAAACCATAATGTGGGCCACATTTACCATTTAAATGTTTAGTAGCCACACTAAGGATGTAAAAAAGAAACAGCTGAAATCAAATTTAATTTAATCTGCTACTACTTAATCTGCAGTATGGAACTGGTTCCCATCCAGAAGTTCACTATAGTGGAAGAACATTCGAGAATCACGATCCACACACATAATGAAACCCAAACCATCTCTCATGGCAGCAGTTACACTCATTTCTCTGGTTTCATTAGAACTTCTATGTTAGTTGCTTGTTCTAATTTGCCCCATCAGTCTATTGAAATAATAAACCTAACACAATCGCCTTCCAACAGGGTCACCTTGGATTTTGTATCTTTGTCTCCAAAGGTAAGTTCTTTAGGAATCATAAAGTCAACTTTAATGTGTCCTGGCAATGGGTCATTCTGGTTTTTGCTGGGTACTTTGGGCATAACTTTGGTTACAGTTCCTTCAAAATCTTCAATGCTGATATCTTCAAAAATGACTGTTCCTTGAGGCAATAGTCTGACATCTGTTGCAACTTCTTTACCATTTCTGTCCTTGATTGTGAATTCCACGTCATCTCCAGGCAGTAAGGTGTCTAAGTCACCTTTAATTCACTACTGTGAACAATGATCTCTTTTACAACATCACCTCTTTTAATAAAGCTGAAGGCCTCCTTCATGGCACAAAGGACTCCCTGACAGCGGGCTTGTTTCTTTTTCACCAGCATAATGTTTGGAGCACTTACAGCACCAGTATGTTTACTGTTATCAATTGCAAAGTTTATTTTATCTCCAGTTTCCAGCTGAACATTACAGTCCAAATCTTCAGGGGTGTGAGTCAGCTAAAACACTCCTTGTCCATTCATTCATTCTTCAGGGATGATGTTTTGTTTTATCTTCACCAGTTTAATAGCATTGGCTTCCCCAGTCCTCCGGTCAGATGATACTTTGAATTCAACATCATCTCCTAGTTTTAAGTCCTTCAGGCTGCCATTATACTGTGAACAGTGGAAGAAAAGTGTAGCTTGACATTCTGAACACTAAATAAATCCGTAAGAGTTTAGCAGGTTTTTGATGACCCCAGTTTCACGCAGTGCTGCTGAAGTACCGTTGGGGTTCCCATTGTGTCCATTGTTGTGGAGAAGGTTTGGATCAAAGCTCATCTCACAGGGATAATCAAATATTGCACTTTCAGTAGTATTTGCTGATTCTTCTTTTTCAGCACACGTTTCAAAGGATGAAAGTTGCTACAATTCATATTTAAAAAAAGAAAGAGTGAGAGAAAATGACCTATCACGCTTATAAAGAATATGACTGCTGCTGCACTGGGCAGTCTCACAGCCCAGCACTGAAGAAAGCAAAGACTATGAGCAGCACTGGGAAGTGCTCTCTCGAAGCTGTTGACTAGGCACAAACTTCTTGTTTCAGATCAAGTGTTGTGTCTTCAACTTAAGTGCACTCTTCTTTGATCTTGTCAGTTTCTCAAGGCTTGTTCTTGGCCTGACCTGAACTTGAAGCAGCATGTTCAGGTGGTAAAGTCTGTTCTGTTACACTTCATACCCAACAGCTCAGCGTCCCCTCTCCAGTTCCACCATAAGCAGCAAGGCCCACTACATAGGCTAAATTTTAATAGTGTATTTTATTGTACTCAACGTATCCAAATTATTGTCATTCCAACATGTAACCACTATAAACTTTGTTAATAAGATTTTTACATTTAGAGGGGTTATAGAGTCTTTAAAATCTGATGTGCATTTCATACTTAGAGCACATCTCAGTTCGGTACATCTATAGTTAATTTCAAGGGCTCTATAATCATCATGTGGCTAGCTGGTGGCTTTTGTACTGGACAGTGCAGTTCGGACAGAGAGCAGACACAAAGCATGGGGCCTTGAGAGATATCTGCATTTAGGAGACAGAAGGAGAAAAAAAGAAGCCAATGAAGGAATACACAGAGGTAGGAGGAGAATCCAGATAGCACAATGTTCAAAGTCCAAAGGAATTATACTTTGGGAAATGTAGTATTTGGGGAGAGGTGTGGTGGGAAAGCATCAGATATTCTTTCTTCAGTGGTTTGGCTCATTTACCCTTATATTCAGAGGTTTTCTCTGTCTATAGGGAAGCTCTAAACTACGAAGTCACTTTCCTTTGTTTTGGCATCAATAGTCTCATATACACATCTAGCCATAAATTTAGGGACTCAGACATAGGTGGCAAAGAATAATAGGGTGACTAAGTGAAAGAAGAAAGGAGCACTAAGGTGGCATGAAGTTGTTGGAGGATGTGATAATTTTGAACAGGTGCCTGGTGGGAGTAAGATGGAAATGATGTTACCATGACAACTGATTATTTCATTGGTTCAATGATAAGTTGCCATGGAGATGAAATCTTTGTGTCAGTATGACATGGATCCAAGAGAGAGGATTTTTGTGCAAAAGACCCTTTGCTCATTGATAAAGGTTTTCATATTTGCAATAATTTCTGTACTGCTTGGTGAAGCTTCCCTCAGGAACTCCAATCAACAGTTATGTTTCCCTCCTCCTTCCTGTTCATTTATAGCAATCACCACTTGGAAAATGCACATATTTTCATTGCTTATGTTCTAATAGTGTTTTCTTATCTGATAGTCTGTAATTGTTTTAGTAATTTATCTCTTTCTCCTGCACAGATATAATCCTATTGAAGGCAGAAATCATTCTTACAATTCAGTTGTGTTTTCAAAAGACTTGGAGTTGGTGGAAAAAGAAGACAGATCTTCCTTTATATATCACCTCTGCTTCTTCCATTTGCCAATTGTATGGCCTTAGGAAAGTCATTTTATCTTCTTGATTTCTTTTTCTTTTATAAAATAGCACAATAAAACTTGCACTGTGAGGTTGCTTGTGATGATTACATATAACCTAAATAAAGTAGTTGGCCTATCTATAGTAGGGACTCAACAATCCTGATTATTATAACAAGGTGCCCAGTCTGATCCCAGGTGCTATGATTAGCACTTTGTTATACTTGATGAATATTGAGATAATGATGACAGATGATAGGATAACAGTTGTCTTATGGTGGCCCAACTATACATCAGCTGTAATTCTTTTTTAAAGAAAAAGATTTAAAAGAATTTAAATCTTTTTATTTAATTTATCGGGGTGACATTGGTTAATAAAATTATATAAGCTTCAGGTTTACAATTCTATAATGCATCATTTGTTTATTGTATTGTGTGTTCACCACCCCAAGTCAGGTCTCCTTTGTAATTCTTCCCTTGCAATCCAAGCTATGCTGATTATAACTTTTTGGAAGAAAAAAATGTTAAAGCATTTAATTAGGAAAAATGAGAGACTGGATGACCAGATATCTTGTGCCTCCTTTATGGAAGAACATATTACCAGTGAAGTAGTTGTGCCCCCCCATAAAAAAATCACACATGAATCTGATTCAGCCTCTAGACCAAATTACTGATTTACAGGAAACACAGAGGACAGAGCACATGTTACAAACTACCACAGAGAAGCAATCAGCAAGGTCAATTTTGTGGGAAATACTACAGAAAAAATAATGTATAGTTTCTTCAACAAACACTTTGCAAGAACATAAGAGCAGAGAAGAATTTATAAATTAAAAATATTCAAGGGGTATATCACCCAATTTCCATATGTGAACGTTATTGGAGTGTTGGCTAGTACTTGATAATTGTTGAAGTTGGATGGTGGGTATACGTGAGTTCATTGTATTATTTGTCTATTTGCACATCTGTCTGAACATTTTCATAGATAATAAAAAGTTTAAAAAGGATTAAGGAATCATATTTAAAACCTTAAGTGCATTTCTCCTGCTTGTGCATTATTACTGCTTGCTCAATAATAATGCTTGGATGTAAGGAAATACAGCATACTTTTTCGTTAACATTTTAAATATATATTTTATTGATTATGCTATTACAGTTGTCCCATTTTTTCCCTCCCCCTTTAGTCCCCTTCTTCCTGCATGCCCACTCACACCAGCATTCCCCCACTTTAGTTCATGTCCATGGGTTGTACATACAAGTTCTTTGGCTTCTACATTTCCTATACTATTCTTAACCACACCCACTCCCCATCTATTTTGTACCTACCATCTATGCTTCTTATTCCCTGTACCTTTTCCTCCATTTTCCCCTTACCCATCCCTACTGACAGCCTTCTATGTAATCTCCATTTCTGTGATTCTGTTCCTGTTCTAGTTGTTTTCTTAGTTTGTTTTTATTTTTATTTTTTAGGTTCAGTTGTTGATAGTTGTGAGTTTGTTGTCATTTTAATGTTCATATTTTTTATTTTCTTCTTTTTCTTAGATAAGTACCTTCAACATTTCATATAATAAGGGCTTGGTGATGATGAACTCCTTTAACTTGACCTTATCTGGGAAGCACTTTATCTGCCCTTCCATTCTAAGTGAAAGCTTTGCTGGATAGAGCAATCTTGGATGTAGGTCCTTGCCTTTCATGACTTCAAATACTTCTTTCCAGCCCCTTCTTGTCTGCAAGTGTCTTTTGAGAAATCAACTGATAGTCTCATGGAAACTCCTTTGTAGGTAACTGTCTCCTTTTCTCATGTTGCTTTTAAGTTTCTCCCCTTATCTTTAATCTTGGGTATTGTAATGATGATGTGCCTTGATGTGTGCTTCCTTGGGTCCAACTTCTTTGGGACTCTCTGGGCTTCCTAGACTTCCTGGAAGTCTATTTCCTTTGCCAGGTTGGGGGAGTTATTCCTTCATTATTTTTTCAAATAGGTATTCAATTTTTTGTTCTCTTCCCCTTCTGGCACCCCTATGATTTGGATGTTGGAACATTTCAAGTTGTCCTGGAGGTTCCTAAGCCTCTCCTCATTTTTTTTGAATTCTTGTTTCCTCATTCTGTTCTGGTATTCCTTCTGGTCCAAATTATTAATTTGAGTCTCAGTTGCCTTCCCTTTACTGTTGGTTCTCTGTATATTTTTCTTTATTTCACTTTGCATAGCCTTCACTTTTTCTTCTATTTTGTGACCATACTCAACCATTTCTGTGAGCATGCTGATTACCAGTGTTTTGAACTCTGCACCTGGTAGGTTGGCTATCTCTTCATTGCTTAGTTCTATTTTTGGAGCTTTGGTCTGTTCTTTCATTTGGGCCATATTTTTTCTGTTTTGGTGTGCTTGTTACACTGGCAGGGGCAGAGCCTTAGGTATTTGCTAGGGCAGGGCCACCCATTGTGGTGCTGTCTATGGAGGAGGTGTCTGAGAGGGAACAATGTTGCTTGCTTGGCTCTTGGCCAGCTCTCAGTCACTTCCCCCAATACCCATAAGCAAATCGGGCCCCTCTGATGCTGATTCCTGGGAGGCTGGGTTGTGTATGTTCTAGGATCCTGTGGGTCTTTCCAACAAACTCTTCCATGAGGCTGGGAGTTTCTCCCCCTGCCACAATCCCCACAGGTTTTTTCAGTCAGAGGTTTTGGGGCACTATTTCCCCTTGCTGGAACCCTGGGTTGCACAGTCCGTCTTGCTCCCCAGTTGTTCTCCAAGTTTATCCACATGCAAATGTGGGACCGCCTGGTCTGCCAGGCACTGCCTTGCTGTGCCTCTTCTCCGCTCCTCCATCCAGTCTGAATGAATGTTTCTTCTTTAACTCCTTGATTGTAGGACTTACATACAGTTCAGTTTTCTGGCAGTTCTGGTTATTTTTTTGTTTTTAGATCTGCTGTTGTCCTTCTTTTGGTTGTGTGAGAAGGTAAAGCACATCTACTTATCTTGGCTGGAAGGAAATACAACATATTCCTTAGCATAGTGTCAGACAAATGCATTGTGATGGTTTAATGAATAAATTATATTTTCCCTAACTAGTCCTCTATACTGAGGTTTCTAAATTGTATACATAATCAATGTTTTTCTATTTCAAATTACAAGAGTATTAGTCATAAGGTCATAGATCAGATTCCTTGAAAAAAACAGATTACAAGCAGGAGCTTATGGACAAGAAATTTTCTGGACAGGTGGAGAAGTATGCTTTTGTGTTCCATGCTAGTCAGGGAGTGAAATAAAGAGGAATGAGCAGAGCAGAAATTTGAAGTGTGATAGAGTTGCCAAACAAATCTCATCTAATTTAGAATCTCATCCTCACCCCAAACACCTAGGGAGGGAACTCAGAGAGATTGAAGGGCCCTCCAAATATATCCCACCTTGAAAAATGGAACTAGGCACTTACACTTGGAATTACCCTCCCGCCTACCTTGCCCCAACAAACTTGAACTCCTTTGAGGCTGAGCTCAAATGTTTCTGTGATTGTGAACTCTTTCTTGAAGCCTCCATCCTCAGATCAAATTCCTTCCTCCATTATTCTTTCTTTAGGAAGCATACAGGAGGATAGGAAGAGCTCACATTTGTAACATTTCTTATGTGCTAGGCACCATGTTAAGCACTGTACACGTGCCTTGTTTTAATTAACTCACACCATACTTATGCAGTAGGTACTATTATTATCCCCATTTACATATGAGAAAATCGAGGCTCAGAGACATTAAAGCAACTTGCCCCAACTGAAGTCACTGAGCTAGTGAGTGGCAGGGCTAGACTTAACCCTAGGCAAGGGAGCCCATACTCTATTCACTTATTGCTATCCCTCACTTGTTATCACTAGCACATACTCTCTTAATCACTTTTATGCTGTACTGCCCCCTATCTACTGCTTTTATCTTTGTACTATAAGCCCTGAAAGCTAGTACCCAGCCTAGAGTTAGTATTTGACAAACGTTTATTGAGTGAACAGATAGGCATCTCATCAGCATTTCTAGCAGAATTCATTTCAGAAACATATCAAATCCAGATGCAATTTATAAGCACAAGGATGACATCATTCATGGTAGCAAGGAACAAGAAACCCCAGTAGAAGGGTTAAACTTAGGTATTTGTAATATAGCAGAAAAAGAGATTGGGTAGGGAAGTGGGCATATTTGGCGCACTGGTATGAATTAACTGCTAAGCAGTCAAAAAGGAAAAGTCATACTTGATCGAGCACTCAGACATAAGCTTTGTGTTTGTGTGTATGTGTGTGTGCAGGCCCACAAGCCTTCTAGCATCCGAATCATTTGAAAAAAAGAACATTCCACTTTCATTCTACTAAGCTTAATAGTGATCATGAAATCAGATTAAATGAAATCAAAATGGTTTCACGAGTCTAGAAAGTATTCAAAATAGTTGCTCAAAAGTGGAGATGAGAACTTAGAAGGAAAAGTAGAAATATAGGAATTACAAATAAGTTTCCATTATATATTAAAAAAAACTCTTCTCAGAACCCAGGAAAACATATTTAGACAATCAGTGTGGTGTATTAACAAAATAAAGAATTTTGAAACCACAGGATTGAGGCTCAAGTCTTTACTAGCAAAGTGACCTCAGTTTTCCTTACCTATAGAGTGGGGATGGTGATCTCCAACTTTTTGGACCATTATGGGGATGTAGTAAGGTAGACTATGACTTCCCTTTTCTACTCCCTGTTCCTGGGAAAAGCCATTGGACATCAAAATTTTGCTAGTCTTGTTTCATAGATCTCCCACACATATTTTTCCTGGAGTATTTCAAAGCAAATCATAGATATTAATTATGTCAGTTCATCTTCAATATTTCAGTTGCAAGAATTTCTGTTGTTATTATTATTATTACTTTTATCAAAGGAAACCCCAGTATAATATCCTGGGTTGGGGGGGCGGTGGCGGACTGAGAGGAGGAGGAGGAATCTTTTTGCACATGTTATTCAGTTTGGTTAGCCAATTAAGGTTAACCTTCATAGGTTTACTGGATAACTCTTCATTTCTGTGCTTTGAATTTGCCCTTCAAATATTCTAATTATTCCCAACACTGCTACATTTTAGAATTAGATGCATGTTGTATTTGCAGTATTTTAATTTTTTTAAGTGACTAGTAGTAATAACTGGTTGAATCTCTCCCCAATTTTGAAGAACTGATCCACAGATTTGGACAGTACAAATTTATTTTCAGGTTCTTCAATGCTTGCTTTAAGGATGTTCTACTTTCAGGTAAGAGGCACATGCCTAACGTTAATCAATCAGAATAGATGACATTTACTGCACTCTTTTAATCACTGAAATAAAAGTTTCAACAAGATTAAAAAATGAATGAGGAACAGTAACTATATTTTAACCTTCCTTGTAACTTCCTCTGGGACATGACATTGGCCTATGGTACCTATCCTGCAATGGCTGTCTGAGCCCCCAGATCAGGGCTGAGTTTCAAATTCTGTGTTTCAAAGTCTTTCACTGCATTGCACCAGTCATCCCATTTTGTACATCTCCTCCTACTTCCCAAGCAGGCTCTTTTACCAGGGGATGACACCGAAAATCCGAATTACCAACAGAAACAAATGGGTCTGCATTAGTCAGGATAGGCTCTGTTACACTATGGTAGCAATTCCCAATTTTCCATGGCCTTCCTAGGTCAGCTGTGACTTTGTTACACATTGTCTTCCCTCTGGGACCCAAGCAAATGGATTAGCCTCTGTCTTGAATATTGTTGTTGGTCAGGGAGGCAGGAAAGGAAAACATCACAAAGCACACTGACTCTGAAAGATTCCACCTGGAAGTAGCCCCTACAGCCACTCACATTTCATCTGTAAGTCACATAACCAAGCCTGCTGTTGATGGAGTGGGGAAGTACAGTCTACCCCTGAGAGGCACAGTAAGTGTTTGAAAATAATAGTATGGTCTACCACATGGTCTCTTATCACCCCCCCTCCTTTTTTTTTTGGTTGCAAAACAAATTTCTTGCTTCCTGCCCCCTCATGCAGCAAAGGCTTTTTTAATTGTTTATGTCTATAGAAAAAAAAAATGAAGAGAACTCTTTGGCACTTTGTGTGGGTAGGTTCCAACCTCAGCTGTGTCTCTCATAAGATTTGAGAGGTTTCCTGAAGTGGTACTTGGATGTGAATACCACCCACTTGCAGTGACCAGCATCCAGTAAGTTATCATTTGCATATCAGTGTAAACTGATGAGTTAGTAGGTCTATGAAGATGAGCTTAGAGCCAGATAGTCCAGGGTTCAAATCCTGATTCTACCACTTTCAAACTACTCAGCCTCTGTTTCCTCTTCTTTAAAATGTGGATGACCACCTTGTAGTTTTGCTTTAAGGATTAAATGAAAATGCCTGCAAAGGATCTATCATGTTCCCAATCACACAAAGACCACAGGAAATATCAGCCATTCCTCACCATTCTCCCCCTAGCATTGGGGTGTCTTCATCATTTTTATTCAGCTTATTAGGCATTAAATAGGTCAATAACTTCACAACTTTAAATCGAACAAGTTTCTTAACTATCATGTTTGTCCCCAGAGTCTGAGGCTCTTTTGGGCTGCAAACCTTGGTTGCTCTTTCCTGGTTCTTTTCATCCTACCATTCCAAAAGATTAACTGTAAAACAGGTTTCCTCTGATGCCACTCTACCTGAACATTCTCTGACTCCGTCTTCCTAGCACCACCCCCGTTTCATCTATACCTTTGCTTGCACGTAAGGTAAATCCTTTATTTAATCTACTCATTTGTTAATGTTTGTTCAGCTGTCTTGGTGCCCATGTGTATTTCATTATGCTTCTAATGAGCTCAGTTGATTCTGAGAGTGGAGGTAAGCCAAAGTTTAAGCCAGATGGTCACAGGGAAGATGGATGGGGGTGTGGAATGGGGGAGGTAGGTGGTATAAGTGCACTAGTGCCAAAACTAGAGAAAAAAATAGGCTCCTGCCTTCCACTGGAAAGAAATATTCTATGGTGCTCCTTTCTCTGAGAATGATTAAGTAGTAGAGTGTTTGAGAAAGCTCACACTTGGCCTTAAGGATGAAATCTGAAGTTAACACCAAGCTCCTAGAGAGCAGGAACTAAATTTATGGATGGTTTATACAGAATGATATGGTACAGCTTCATGACTCAGTTATTCCCACTAGCCACTAGTGGTTAAGGATCACTTACAAGACTGCAAATTCCATGGTCTCTACTTTCTTCTTCTTGTATCTACTCAACTACTTTCAATTTACACAAGCTTTTCTCTTCTACCCCAGATTTTCTTTCTCTACTTCCAGCTTTGCTTGTCTTTACATAGCAAACTCCTACTCATTTATTCACACTCAGTCTTAACTTTAAGGGTAGAGCTGTCTTCGGTGCCCTATCCCTATCCAATCTGACAGTTTAACTGTGCTTTTTCTCTGTTTCAAGGCACAAGGAGAATTCTCTAGAAATTGCAGTGAGATTATGTACATGTCTGCCTCTCTAGAAGCCTAGGAACCCATTGAAGGTAGAGAAATTATTTATTCCCTTTTGGCTCCCTAGTATTTAGCCCGATGCCTGGTATAGAGTAGGGGTCTGATCAATGACTATTGAATGCTGTTTAAGTATGCATAGTGACCGATACCAAGTGTTTTTATTAAATAGCAGTTAGTGGTTATGAGAGCATCCCAGTAGCCTCTGTATCATTCTTCCTGCATTTAATACATGAAATATAAAGTATTGTATAAAGATATCTGGGGAATCTGGAAGGCCTCTCCAGGGCGGGGAATGATAAGGAGGTGCCTACTCAGGGTTTTTCTCTCCCTCTCTCAGGGCTTGGCTCATTTAAAACTCATTTCTAATTTTCTGCTTTCCTCTTACAATAAAGGGTCAGGTAAGGCCTCGCTTGTCTAAGTGGCTGTGGGTCACGTGAAGCACTGAACACCCCGCGGCTGATGCACTGCCTGCGTAGAATCAAGATTTTTGTAGGGCTGCTGCAGCCCAGCTTGGGGCAGTGTTTCCTTCAGGGAATTTATAATCCAGATGAGACTGGTAAAAGATTGCAAACAACAGAAAACAATAAAACCTCTATCTCATTGCTTTGAGCAATCTCTCTTTCTTAAGGAACTGTCCTGAGTTAGATATCAGCTCGTCTTTGAAGGCTCTCTTGCCCCACACCCTCCCTCCCAGCCCACTCCCATTTCCCAAGACTGTGAACTACTTTTTTTCTGAACTACTCTTTTCTACACTCGACCTTGTACAAAATAATAATCATTTTTGAGGCCCTGTATTTTATGACAGCTTGTATATGATCTCTTTTGCCAGGTAGCTATGATTATTGTTCCCATTTAATAGGCAAAGAAATAGAGACTAAGAGAAACTACATCACTTGATGCAGGCACGCAAGAAGCTACGAAACATCAGAAGGAACTCAAGTCTGCCTTCCCTATCTGGGCTGAGAGCCTTTCCTCCTGTCCTGTCCCAGAATCTCCCTCTGCTGCTATTGCCATCACAACTATTTTGGGGGGTAATGGGAGGGGTGCTCCTCCATTGTTTGACGCTCCGGGGCTTGTGCTTCTTTCCTTCCCAAGGCTTCTAATCCCCAACTTCATTCTGGCAGCTACCCATCCCTGTTCCCTCCTCAGTCCTATCTTCCAGATAGAAACAAGCACTTTAGAAAAGCACCTTGGAATCCCAAACAGGTGAGAGATGAGGAACTGCCCAAGATCTGTAAGAGATGATGAATTCGAACCCAAACCTCCAGATTTGGAACGAAGTCCGAATATGAGTCTTTCTACTCTTTTTCTCCATCATCTGGTTGACTCCACTCAAGTGACTCAGATTCCTGGTTTGGGACTTTGATCCCAGGTTAAAGCCTGGTGACTATTGGCCTCATTTTCTTCCTCTGTCCAATATGGATAATCTCAGCTTTGCCTATCTCCTTAGATACATGATACAGACTGTTTTTTTTTTTTTTCAGTACTCTTCTGGCTTGTTGCCCCACCCAGATGATGGTGGGCTTTGAAGCCTAAAGGGCTGAGAAGTGTTAACTGTTATCAAATATTCACCCAATGGTCCCCTCAAAACCCAGCAAATTCCAATTCCCTTGGAAACTTGATAGAAGAGGTGCTTCTGCCCTCTCAGGAAAGCTAGGAAAAATGGCCTCTTCTTCAGGACATTATTTCTTTTTTCACAGTGTATTGTAATTACCTACCCTATTTGCTTCCCATTAGACTGTGAGTTCTTAAAGTACAGAGACTTTACCTTATTTATCCAACTCACTGCTACCAGCCTGGTCCAAGCCATCATCCTGCACCTGGATGCTGGAGTCTTTGGCTTCCACCATTGTCTGCTCACTGTCTACTCTTGGCACAGTAGCCAGTTATTTTGGGGGGGAGCATGAAACACATCATATTAGTCTTCTGTTAAAAGGCCTGTAGTGGCTCCATTTTAGCCAAGATCCTTAAAATGGCCTCACTCTGACTTTCTCTCCCCATTCCTCTCTCATTTACTCACCTTGCTCCAGGTGTCCTGGCCTTCTCACCATTTCTAACACTCCCAGGAATGCATTTGCCTCAGGGTCTTTCCACTAGCTGTTCCTTCTGCCCGGGACACTCTTTCCAACAATGGCATCACTCACTCCCTAACCTCTGTCAAATTTTTCATTAAAGTCACTTTATGAATTAGGCTCTCACTGATGGCTCTATTTAAATCCCATTCTGTAAAACTGGAATTGGAATAAGATGCCATAAATCTACCTTTATTTCTCTTCCACTAAATTTTCTTCGCTGCTCCTTTTATTTTGCTCTACATACTCCCCTCTCCACTAAATATTTTCCTTTCTCCCTCCCTTTTGCCCCAGTGCAGGCCTAAGGCCAGTCATCTAGATTAACACATGAGTTTACTTGAAAACGATGAGGCATAACAAAACAAAAAAGTGAGATCTCAGCTGAGGTGAAGCTGGAAAGGGAGTTGGACTTGGAAGACATTGGGTTTGAATCCTAGCTCAATTTTTTAAAAAATATATTTATTTATTTTTAGAGAGAGGGGACAGGAAGGAGAAAGAGAGGGAGAGAAACATCAATGTGTGATTGCCTCTCATGTGTCCCCCACTGGGGACCTGGCCTGCAACCCAGGCATGTGCCCTGACTGGGAATCGCACCAGCAACCCTTTGCTTCACAGGCCCGCGCTCAATCCACTGAGCTACACCAGTCAGGGCAAAGATTACTTACTTATCTTTAGAGGGGAAGGGAAGGAGAGAGGGAGAGAAATATCAATGTATGGTTACCACTCATGTGTCCCCTGCTGGAAACTGGACCCTCCTGGGAACTGGCCTGCAACCCAGGCACGTGCCCTGACTGGGAATCGAACTGCAATCCTGTGGTTCGCAGGCCCACGCTCAATCCACTGAGCTACACCAGGGCCTCTAGCTCAAATTTTTAATTCTTCTGAGCCTCAATGTCATCAGCTGTGAAGATGAGCGTAGGGGTCCGACCTCAGGGACTTGGACAGGCACTGAATGAGAAGACATGTGAAAATACCTGGCACGTGGTCTCCCCTAGTTGGGGATTCCACCAGATAAGAACTTTGGCTTATTCTCTTCTGATGCTCCAGCACCCCACACATGGTTCAAGCTGATGTATTTGTTAAACAAATAAATGTATAATTGATGAACAGACATTAAAAAATGCATCCTGGCTGGTGTGGTTCAGTGGATTTAGTGCTGGCCTGTGAACCAAAGGGTCGCTGGTTCGACTCCCTGTCAGGGGACACGCCTGGGTTGTGGGAGAGGTCCTCAAGGGGCACGTGAGAGGCAACTGCACATTGATGTTTCTCTCCCACTCTTTTGCCCTCCCTTCCCTTCTCTAGAATAAATAAATAAAATCTTTTAAAAAAATCCACCTTCTATCTCCTCCAGTTTTCTTCATATACCTTACCCTGCTTGGTCTATTTTTTCTCATAGCACTGAACACCTATCCTACCAAATAATTTTCTTGTTATGTTTATTATCTTTTTCCCCGTGTTTCAGCACAGCTCCAAGAGGGAAGGTATTCCTCCAACCACTTCTGTTCACTGCCACATCCCAAGCACTACAGTAGTGTCTGACAAGCTTAGTAGTGATTGGTGAATGTTTCTTGGATGAATGAATTAATATTTTTGCCTTCAGGATGTTGCTAGTCTTATATAGAAAGGAATATAGCAGTACTTTGAATCTTCAGGGCCTAGAAATCTTGGTGGATAGCAGGTGTTCAATGTTTGCTGAAGCAGTTGGGTAAATCAGCTAACTACCGAAGACTATGTCAGAAAGGTTCCCGAGGGCTAATTCACTCAGGCCTCTCCTTTTCCTAACATCCAATCAACCTAATACTCATTTAACAAATATCTGAGTATCCAAATATGGAGCACCTACTCTGAGTTCCAGAGTATGCTTGGTGCTAGGTACGTGACTAATGCAAATAAAGCAATAGCAAGTGCGTCTGGACGTAATTAAGTGTGAAATTGTAGGGCAAATTACTAGTGCTAATAATTCAGAGAATCAGTGAAGACTGAGGTAGAAGTAAATTCCAAAGTTCACAAGTTGCCAGCACCACCCTTCTAAACACTTCACCTGTTGAGAGCAAGGACCATAACCTGGCAGCTATTTTGGAATCACAGTTCCACCTCTTCGGTGTTGGAAACTAAGGCTAGGGACGGAAAAGGCCTCTGCAGTGGTGGGCCTGGAACTCCGTACTTGTTAAGTTCTGAAAGGAAGAGTGTCCCGAAGCTTCAAGGTGCCTTTGGAATCCGCGGTGTGCCAAGTTGGAAAAGGGGTCCGATTTCCCAGAGAGGCTAAGGTGCCTGTCGTTATGGTGAGGTGGCGAAAATGAGGATGTGGAAAGGTCACGAGGCGCCATGCCCTGGGTTCATGAGGCCCTTGGAATCCAAGGACAGGATCCAAGGCCGCAGGCCCTTGCTGTCCTTTATTACAGAACCGCCTCGGCCACCTCCACTCCTAGTCGCCGCTCTGCAGAGCCAAACCCCAAGTCGCTCGAAGCTATTAGCCGTTTCACAACATCAGTATGAGCGCACAGCACCTTTGCTTCCAGGGCACTACTTGTCCCAGCGGAGGGATAGCGCGCGCGTCATCGCAGTTACGACCGCGGAGGGGCCGTGACGCTACCGACGCCGGGCCGGTGGCGCAGCAACGTCGCGGGAGGCGGAGGCGGCGGTGGCAGCGGGGATGGGAAGGGGGGAGCGGGTTAGGAAGTAGTTCCGGGTGTGCGGCCCCGGATGTTGGCTGCTCCTGCTGCCGCCGCCGCCGCTTTGGTCGCTGCTTGGGGCCTCAGCTGCTCGCACTAGGCGCCGTTTGGATCTTCCTTGGGGGGCGGAGACGCACGCAGCGGCCGGGGGCTCGGCCGGGCCGCCTCGGCCTGCGCAGCCTGAGGTGAGCGCCCGCCGCCGCCGAGGCAGCCGGCCCAGGGCGGCGATCGAGGAGGCGGGGCTGGGGCATCTCTCGGGACAGAGGCAGAAGCTGCCCTCCGCGAGACGTCCTCTTCCTTCTCTCAGCAGGGGCCGCGCCGCGGGGTGGGTGGCGGGAGGAGCTGGGTGCCTGGGTCGGAGCTGGGGCCTTGGAGGTCGGTGAGGGCTGGGTCCCTCCCTCCCCCGCGGCCCTTCTCAGCTGCTGCTGCCCCTCAGCCGGGAAGCGGCTCTGAGCCTCCGCGTCTCCCGCCCCTCCCCCAGGCGGGGCTTCGGGGAGCCAAATGGGGTTCCCAGGGGTGCGGAGTAGGACGACAGCGGCCGTCTCCGTCCCTCCGGGACCTGCCCCTGGCCCGGGCCAGCCCCCTACCCCGACACGATGTAGCTTCTTCCCTTCAAGCTTGGGGGTGCTTTTCTGCAGGCGAGGCGGGCAGTACCTCCTGCCTCGGGGGTGCCCTTTGGGGTGAGGTGGCCCTTGCGAGGGGCCTGTGTTCCCACCCATCCTGTCGCCGTGTCCTTTGCCCGCCTTAGGACCGAGGCAGTCGTTCCATGCGGACGTGTTGCTGTCCTATGTGTGTTGCATCCTGCCCACGTGGTAGGGTGTTCCTCCCCCCTCCATTTTTGCAGCTGGTGAGGAGGGAGGTTAACGGGGTGGTTTTTCCTCTGTGATTTCCTCCTGGCGGAGTGGAAGGTGTTAGGGTCAGTCTTCTTTGCTGAGGCCTACTGTTGGTTAGGTGGAAGAAGTAGGAGTTGTATACTCTGAAATTGAGATCAGCAGGGGACAACAGGGCTTAGTTTCATTGACATCTTTTTTCCTCTCCCTTTTGATTGCTCTTGTTCTTTTCTCTACTGCTTAATCCTAAAGGGAGAATAGCTGTAGCTGCTGGTGCCTGGAAGTTTTCACTTCACTCGACTTTTTGTGTGTGTGGTTGGAGAAGGATTTTCATTGCAGTGTTGTGCAGTCTACGTCTCTGTTTCTAGTTGGACTCCTGAATGAGCTGAGTTGGGTTGGCCAGGGAGTTAGTGGGCATCTTTTTTTGTCTTTTCCTTACATTTACTTAGTTTTTCCTTTCACTTTGTTTCCCAGTGAGACAAGTGAGCATGTCAGTTATGTCAGTTATGAAGTGTTACGTGCGCAGCACTTCACTGGTAGTTTCACTGAGTCACTTGGTTTTTAGGAGCTCTTTCAGTTAACTTTTCCTCTGTTGAATATCATTACGCTCTGTTTTTAGAAACTGGTTTTAAAACGTGTTTCGAGTAGTTTCTTTCCTTAATGTCTCCTCTAGGTTTCTAGGTCTCTTCCAGGAGGTTAAGGTTTCTATTTTCCAGTGTTTTGCTCTTTTATGACCATACATTGCCCCCTTAACAGGGAACAACAGGCCACAGTAGCGGTGAGAGGAGCCTTTTATTCCATCCAGGCCTTAGCAGATATTTATAGAGAAGTAGTGACTCCTTTCCATTTTTATGTTTGGGTGGCATATATAGATGTAATTGCAAATATTTTTTAAGAGAAACCTGAGGATTCCTGTTGGTTTTTTTTGTGTGTGTGTCTTGGTTTTGTGCTGCTGAAGAAACTGGGGACTTTGTCATGCCTTTATTAGGTGTTTTTTGGATGGGATCAGGACATGTTTATTTTGGCTTATTTTGGTTCATTAGTTTGGATGAACTTAATATTTCGAAGTCACTTTTTAGATTCCAAAAAGGCCAGCATTTTTGCATTTTCTTGGTTTGAGAATGCAGTGTGCATTCTCATTAAGTGTATATATATTTCTTTTAATCTGGTGGTTGTTAGTATAGTCTTCCATGAAAGTAAAAGTATTTAAATACAGATTCGATCTGCTTTCATCATGCTAAGTATGGGTGGGGCAGTAGAAAATAGAGAATGTTGTGGTATATTTTGAGGCATATTTTTTTTATTAAGTCAGTCAGCATTCGTGTGCATCTGCAAAATACTGTGATATGTGTGAAGTAGTCTGTATGAAGGAGACACAAGAGATAAAATACACGGTCTCTTCAAATGCTTCAACTTCTGTTGGGGAAATAACACATAATGTCCTTCATTCATAATTAGCAAGCAACATCAACTTTGGGCTAACAGTGCAACCAGAGTCAAAGGTATAAATGAGATTTGAAAAGGATAGAAATTTTCAAAGGGGCACAGATGTATTCCAGGAGAATGAACCAGTATTTGCAATGATGGAGAAGTGGCCACATACAAAGATGTCAAGCATTTTGGCACGGAGAATGTGTAGTGGGTATTGGCGGAGGACCTATCAAGGATATAGGATTTAGTGTAATGGGGTACTGCAGTGGGTTCTAAAGAATAAGTGTAAGATGATGCATATTGTTTCTGAGGAGGGTTTTTGTGTTAGCTGAGTGTCCTGGAGTGGGGAGACTGAATGCTATTAGAGAATTCTAGGAATAAGATGATGAGAGTCTAACATAAGATAATGATCATGGGTATAAAATAATAACTAATATATATTGAGTATTTACAGAATGCCAGACATTGTTCTGAGTTCTTATGTGTATTTAACTCATTAAATCTTCATAATATGCTCTTATTATTATGGGTTACAGAGAGATTAAGTGATTTGACCAAACTCAGAGTGAGTGGCAGAGCCAGTCAGAATTTGAACCCAGGCAGCAGAGCCAGTCAAGATTTGAACCCAGACAGTCTGGTTTGAGCTTATGCCTTTAGTTATAAATTATATTGTCCTAAGAGAAGTGTATAGAGAGATATGTCCAAAGAGATGTGTGTATATGTGAGTAAAAATTAACTTGAACTCAGTGATGATTGAATGTGGGCAAAGGAAAGAGCAAATAACATATTAAAAGATGAGAGCCTAGAATCCAGGAAGGATGGTTGATACAGTGAAGAAACTAGGAAAGTGTCAGTGTGAAGGAGAAGGAGCTGTGGTTGGTTATGGGCTACTCTAGGTTGTGCTCAATGTTTCAGTAGCAGGCTCCTGCCACTCCTGATAGTCTCCCCTTGCCGGTTTGGCTGTGGAAGTGCAGACTTAGTTTAGTATTATTTTAAGCAAAACAATTAAAACAACACGTATTCAGAAGAAAAAATGTATACCACATTGCAGAGTCACAGGAAATAGCATAGGAATTACTTGTTTTGGTCGAGCCAACCCACTGCTCTCCAGCCATAGTGAAGGTGATCAAGAACTGACTTGAGTAGAAGTATGGGTACTGCTCTGCTATGGGGTGAACAGAGATGCAGTGTAGATTGTGCACTGATCGGGGCTATAGATAGTGGTAAAAAACATGTGAGTGTTGGGAAGACAGTAATATGATGGTGAAATAGTTTTGAAGTTGGGAACTTTGGGAGACATTATAGGCACATAGGTAAAGCATTCTGAGAAGAGCCAAGGCATAGGGTCCAAGGCCACAGGCCCTCTCTGTCCTCAGTTACAGAGCCACCTTGGACACCTCCACTCCTCAGTCACTGCTCTGAGCGACCAAACCCCAAGTTGCCCTGAGCTGCTGGCCGTTTGAGAATGCTACAGAAGCCAAGGTTGGGAAAGGTAGTGTGGTTGACAGTAGCGAATACAGTCTCAAAGTTAAGAAAGTGATCGTGATGAAAATTGAACTGAGACCAGGAGGTAGTTTGTAACCTTAGAATTTTGAAAGGAAGGATAAGAATAGGTGCCAGATTTGTTTCCCATTATGATCTGGTATGGTAGTTTGGAGAATTTCCCCCTACTGCTCCCTCCAGTCTCTCATTCTTGTCCACGTATCAGAGCTAATCAAATATCGGAAAACTTTTTTTCCTTCAGAAAAGAAAACTTGTGGTTTGTATGCTTTAACAGTTCTCTCAAACATTTTTTAAAAGTTTTATTGAGATGTAATTCACATAGTATGCAGTTTGCCCATTTAGAGTATGCAATTCAGTGGTTTTTAGTATAATTACCAAGTTGTGCATCCATCTCCAAATCATCTTCAGATACTTCATTGTCCCCAAAAAGAGTGTTTGTACCCAATAGCAGTCACTCCTTATTTCCCCCCTCCCCCTGGATTCTAGGTACCCACTAATGTACTTATCATCTTTATACCAACTCCTGTACATCTCTAAACAGGAATTACTGTTTACTTTCTCTACTCTCTACCCCAAAACTCTATAGTTTTGCCCATTCCATTCCATTCTGGAATGGGCATTGTATATAAATGGATCATACAATATATGGTCTTGTGTCTGTCTTCTTTCACATAGCACGTTTCAAGGGTTATCCATTTTGTAGTATATATGTATATAAATACTGTACCTTATTTTTGTTGGTGAATAATATTCTAGTGTATGGTTATACCACCTTTTATTTATTCATTTATCCCTTGATGGGCCTTTGGGTTTTTTACTTTTTCAGAGCCCTTCCCTATCTTTATCTTACTCTCCATCCTACCCACTCCACTCATCCCATGGCTTTTCTTTTAGATCCTAACCTCTGCTATGCATTCTGTTAGGTATTGGGGATACAAAGATGAGTAAGACATGGCCCTTGAACATTTATATAGTGCGTTTATGGTTTACATATTTTGTATTGATCTCATTTGATCCACAGCCAGCCCTGCTGTAGGCAGAGCATTTTTTAAGATGAGCAATTTGAAGTTTAGGTTTGCTGACTTGCCCAAGATTGCACACTTAAGTCCTTGATGGAGCAGTTAGATCATCTTAGTCCATGTCCATTGCTATTTCCAATACTCTGTGCTATTAAAACTTGAAGGATCCCCATGTGAATTCCTGGAGAATTAGAGGGGCTGGGAAATTCTCTTAGGGAATCAGTAATTTTTAATGTTTAATCTTCAGGACTTAAAATAAAGAGATTTTTTTTTAACCTGATTCTATCACTTGTTTGCTCTGTGATTTAGATAAATTATTTAATATTTCTGCCTCCCCCCCCCCAGAAATTTAGTGAGGATTAATGTGATAATGATAATGGTAGTGATAATAATAACGGGTAACATTTTCTGAGGTCTTACTATGGGCCAAAAATGTTCTAAGTACCTTACATTTATTATACAGAGTAGTTAAGTATAACTGGCCTAAGGGTATATAGCTAGGAATGGAAAGAGCCAGAATTTGAACTCCTGCAATCTGTTTTCAGAACTCAGTGGCTGTTAATTACTACACTGTACTGTTCACTATGTTATGGATTAATAGAGGGTAATATTTCAAATAATGTCATGGCCAGAATACGAAGATTGGATTTTGCATATAGTTGGGGAGCAAACAGCAAAATTAAGTTGACATTGCATCCATATTTCTTTTAAATGGAAACCTGACACAGTACAGTGTACATGTTGTTTAGGCATTCAGGTATATTTGTTCATCCCTGCTAATAGCCTCTCAACTCAAAATGCAGTATTTTTCAGTGCTTCTCACTGTCGGCTTTGTTAGTCACATAGCTTTCCACATTGCTACTATTCAGAAACCTTGGCTTGAGACTGCTAAAACTTGCTTTACCTCTCCTCAGCCTTCCTTTAACTGTGAATTTTTGTTTTCCATTTTGAACAGTTAGCCTTTCAGTCCTAGATGGAGTTACTGTTTACTTTCTCTACCCCCAAACTCAGAAAACACCACAGTGGGATTTTCTAACAACTCTCAAAAAATTTGATCATCTTAATCGACATAACTGGATTTTAGTGCACAAATAACAAGAACCAAAGCACAATGTTTTGGTTAAAGAGATTGACTTATACTGAAATTGGAAGAGGCATCTGCTATACAGGATTTCGGATTTAATAGAATTTGTTATAACCAGATCAGCAAAGCATTATTACTGTGGGCCATCTGTTGGGATATGGAAATAGCTTTGTTATATGGAACCAGATGTTGTATTTGTCTTTATAACAATGGCATTCTACTTACTTTAGGTAGCCTTTTTTAGTAAGGTACCTCCAGTTGCTATTCTACTTGACATATCAGTTGATAACCTGAGAATGCAGTGTCTTTCAAAGTGGTTATTTTCTGTGGAATTGAGACAAAACAACTGAGAGTCATGTATAGTATCAAGGTTTAGTTCTGTAACAAAATAAAATATAGGATAATTATGTATGTATCAATAGGGTAATTAGAACTGTATTCAATAAGAATTCTTTGACACCATTAATAAGCTTAATTTCTTTTTTGGAGGGGGTTGGAAGTGGTTTTTCATTTTTATTTTTGGATTGCTTTTTCTCTTTAAAAAGTTTTATTTTATTATCCCAATTCCCCCCCCCCCCATTGCTGTCCCCTGCCCTGCCCGCCCATCCTCCCTGCTCCCACAGTCAATCCCCACCTTCTTGTCCATGTCCATGGTAAGCCTAGTTTCTAATCATTACTAAACCACTCTGATTGCTCTAAGAATTTTACCAGAAATCGAAAGTGGTTTCATTTGGCATAATCAGACCTAATTTAATTACACTATGCTGTTTAATTTATTTCCTACCATCTGTGGGTAAAGTAGTTTATAATGGACTCAAACTTACACAATTTAATAAATGGAACTGTTAGAACAGTCTTAGAGAACTCTACTGAGTCGAATGCTAACAATTCAGGGGTGGGGAAAGTTCATGGGTGGGAGTTTTTAGACAGAGTCTTTAGAAACCCAGCATGTTGACTGGCTTAGTCCCTTTGGGCTGCTATAACAAAATACCACAGACTGGGTAGGTTATAAACAACAGAAATTTATTGCTTACCGTTCTGGAGGCTGGCAAGTCAAAGAACAAGGCGCTAGCATGATTTTTTTGTGTAGGTCCTCCTTCCTGATTCATAGCTGGCACTTTCTTGCTGTGTCTTCACATGGTGGAAGGGACAAGGGGTCTTGCTGGAGCCTCATTTTATAAGACTCTAATTCTATTCGTGAAGGCTCTGCCCAGATGACCTAAGCCCCTCCCAAAGACCACCTCCTAGTACCATCGTCTTTGGGGGTTACAGTTTCAACACAGGGACGCAAACACTGAACTCATAGTATTGGCTCTTTTTTCATCATCTTCAAATCATGTGTAGGGAAAGTCATGGATTCCAATGGACTAATTGAATGATTATTCCAATATGGCCCTGTGTATGAAGGATACTTTAGTAAACTGACTTTTAATTAAGATTTCACCTGGAGTACAAAACTGAAAGCCGTGACTGAATTCTACCTAGACAGAGTCCTGCCCAGTGGTATAGTGGTTATAAGTGAAATAACATTGATTTTCTGATTGATTGCTAGGGTATGGTGCTGATGCGACCTTATTAAAGATCTCGGAAGCTGGAATCAACTTTTTTCCCTAGGGTTAAGACCTGGCCTTTCTTACTGTGTGTTGAACATTGATCTGTGAGAGGAGCAGATGACAGAGAAGACTGTTAGAACTTAATATTAATTTCATATTCTGTTTGCTTAGAGAAAGATGGGATTGGGAAATGAGTCTGCTATGGTAGAAGTGTTGTTAAGGTCCTAGCTTTTGGCTGGTGGTTACCTGAGTGCTTATTAAATTATTAAATATAATTTAAAAGTTTCTGTGGCTTGGCTGTAGAACTCTGGGAAATTTATTACAGACACAGCAGCCAAATATGCTGTAGTCAGGAGCAGATTTACTCTTCTGGATGAAGATGGAGCAGACTGTCAATGTCAGGAGATAAACAATATATGGCATCAGTTTTTGCCGCTGTGTTTGGGTCTCTATGTCTCTGACATACTTTGTCTACTCTGTGTAAGGGGGTATTGACAGTATTGTTCCACCATCTGTGTACGTAGTAATCACCATCAGAAACGGCATCTTTGCCTATCAGGGGAAGTCATGTTTTTATATTGTTTATTATAGGGCATGTGTGTTTGGAAAGATTTCCATCTTGCCATTGAATAATACTTTTTGGAAAGCAGTTTCTCTGATCTGTTGTGTTTTTGAGCCTCACAATAGCCCTCTAATATAGATAGGGCAAGTAATATCCCTATAGACAAGTGGAGAGAATAAGATACAAGCTAAGACTCTTAGTGTCACACAGTCATTTAGTAGCACAGCAGAGACAGGAACCAGATCCTGCATTCTGTTTCTGGCCTTGAACTCTTTAGTAGGAAACAGATTTTTTGTGAGGAACATACTTTGGGTTTTGAGGTATAAATTAAATGTTATGGATTCCAAAGGACCTGGGTTACTTGGACTAGCCCTTGTCTTGTGATAATATCAGTCTTAGGGACATACAACTATTGGGAGAAACTTATTTCCTTGTTAAATTTAGATCCATTTCTAGTCGTTGAATGTATTTTTACTTGAGCTTGCTTTCTTTGTAGAATTCTAGAGGTGAGGAGGAGATGGAATCAGAAGGGAAACTTTTAAGGATGACTAAATAGCAGATTGGTCTTATTTTATAGAAGTATAAACCTATAAAATTTAGACACTGAGAAATTGTACCTGGAACATCAATCTGCTGAGGGTGCTTGGGTTACTGCCATAGGGTGTTACTGTCTTTCACTCTGTGGGTAGGAAGAATGACAGTATATAAAGAAGTCATAACTATGTAGAAAATAAGATGGGAAAGAAAACATCACAGTGGATAATCTTTATTGTCTCTCTTGAACCTGTTTATATTTTCTACAATGAGCACTTGTCATTTTTATAGTTAGAAAAAATAAACATGTATGATTTTTATGGTTCAAATGAGAATTTGGGAAAAATAAATGATAGCACTTTTGAAGAGCAGTTTAACGCTTGGTGCATCAAAGTATTTTGCTTTCTAGGCAGTTATGTTAATAAATCACTTTGATAAATTATTATAATCTTATGGGTTGAGTTGCGGGTGTAGTAAGTGCTTTGGGTTTTTCTTTGCATTATAATTTAGTCATTTAGCTCTGCAGATTCAAGAAATTAATTTTAGTCCTCCGGAAGCAACCAAGAGTTTAGGTTTACATACAGTAATTATTTATCAATAAATAACTTAAAAATAGTATACTACTTTATAATGAAAACTAGGCTTAGGATCTACTCATGCTTCCATTTCCTTAGCAGGTTTCGAATAGGAAAAACCAAGGGCTTCTTTAAGATACTGTTTTCATCCACTGACAGGACTCACTAATTTCTCTCACTCATTTATTCATTTGTTTACCATCTGCTAGGTCCTGGGCACTGTACTAAATGCTAGGGACACACAGACACTGTCAGCAAAGACACTGTCTTTTAGTTTGGGAGAGACATCACAGAGATACTCTTGGCATATGGAGGTATCCTGAGATATCTTCTGTTTTCTAGTTTTTAACTAGGAAGGCAGACTGACTAGCTTACTTGTTTAAACAATTGAATACATTTAGTGGTGTGGATAGATGTTTTGTGAGGTGCTGATGGCTTCATAGTTTTTTCTCTGTGAAATATTGAAAATCATTGATCTGAAGAATTTCCTTATCTAAGGAGCATTTTTTATTGAGGTAGATAACCTGTGCACTCAGATTATATCAGATTTGCTTTGGCAGCATTATTAAGAAACCTTGTGTAGACTCTCCTAGGCTGGAGACAGTGTCTTTTTTGTCTTCTGTCCTCTATACTAGCACTATACATGGCACATAGCAGGCATCATTATACTTGTAAATGAAAGAATGTTTCGAGTTTTAGCTTAATTTTAAGAATTTTAGTAAAGTTACCTTATGTCTAATATAATGAGATAAGTAGTAGTTCCTAGAATCTTAAGAGGTAATCCTTTGCGATATCCCATTAAATCCTTTACTCACTGAGATATCCCATTTAAACGTTTGATACACAGTCATTGGCTACTCTTAGAACAACTGTAGTCACTGATAGCTGTAAGTAGTCTGTTTGCTGAGGCAGAATTTGCTTCAAATTTCATCTCTCTCCCCTAATCCTTCTCTATAGAATCATGTAGACCTAGTTTGCCTTCTTTAACAAGATAACCTTCAAATATTTGAATGTGATTATTCATTCAGCAAATACTTCTTGCACCTACACATGCAAGACACTGCCTTGGGCATTGTGAGAGATAATTCACAATGGTAAATTAAAGAAGGGTAATTAAGAGGCAAAGGCTGTTGGAAAAGAACTGATACAGAGAAAGAGCCATGGCTTGTTGAAAAGAGAGTGTATTTGCTTATGATACTCAGGAAAGCTTCATGGAGGAAAATGTTTAAATTAAGACTAGTGATGGGGCATTCTTGGCTAAGAGCATAATAAAAAAACCTATCGATGAGGAAGCCCAATGTATGGTAAGTTGGAGCGTTTGGCAAATAATTGGGGCTCAGTAAATACTTGTTGAATGAATTTCCCACATGGTCACTTTTGAGAAATACTGAACATCCTCTTCTTGGAAGAGTCACAAAACACTTTAGGATATTGAACAGTTTGATAAATCCTTTAAAGAGGTGACGTGGAAGGCCAAGAAAATGTTTTCTCCAAGCTAAACACATGCAGTTTCCTCAGCCATTCTACACTTGCCATTTGGCTTCTAAACTCCTCACTAGTCTGGTATCCCTTCTTGCAAGCATTCTAGCTTGTAAGTGTTCTCAACATGAGGTGCTCCAAATAGAACACAATACTCCCTTTGTGAACTAAGCAGTGAAGATTGCATGGGACTGTTACCTTCCTGGGATCTGGGTACTATTCCTCAAATGAAGCCGGAGATTGTATTTTGTTTCTTTTTAGCAGCTGAGTCACTTTCTTGGCTCATATTCAGTTCTCATATTAATTTACAAGAAGTTCTTTGAGTAGATTCAGAGAGATTTCCTATTAGTAGAGCTAATAAATGAATGCCGGTTTTCTTCTGATTGAGTGTAGGCTGTTTTCTCAGAAGTACTAGTCATTCTTAAGCTTCCTGAAGTTCGAGAAAGAAAGGAGAAAGTTAATTGTACAGTGCTGGATTTGACCATGTTACATGAAAGCCCAATTACATTGCTGAGTATACTCAGAAGTAGATGAAATATAGTGAATTGCCATATACCCATAATAGATTTGACCATTATTAAGCTGTTTGCCACATATTGTCTCAACTGTCTTTTGCTTAAGTATTTAAAAATCAGACCTTGTTTTTTCACTTTCACAAACTTCAGTATGCATCTCCAAAAAATATAGCTGTATTTGTACATAGCCATCATTGTATTTAACAAAATGAACAATATTTTCTAGACTTCATCGAATACCCATTTTATAATAAAATGTCCTGAATTGTTTAAACATATCTTTTATTTTTATCCTCACTTGAGGACAGGCTTATTGATTTTAGAGAGATGGGGAGGGAAGCATATATCAGTTGCCCCTTGCATGCACCCTGACTGGGGACCAAACCTGCAATCCAGGCATGTGCCCTGACCAGGAATCAAACTTGCAACCTTCTGGTTTATGGGACAGCACTCCAGTCAACTGAGCCACACTGGTCAGGGTTAAACATGTCTTTACACGTGGTTTTTTTATTTAATCAATATCCAGACAAGGTCTAAATGTTGTATTTTGTTGTATTTCTTATTTCTTTCAACCTAAAAACAGTCTACCTTTACTTTTTGGCATAATTTCATTCCATCCACTCCTTTGACTCTTCATGTTTCTGTACCAAATTCTTTTACTGTTCCTTTCAATATGTCTATAAGACTTTTCCTTTCTTTACAGAATTTCAGCAAAAATTTTGAAATATTTATGTACAAAATGTGCTGAGTATTGTGGGAGATAGAAAGGTTGATTTGACTTGGACCTGGCACACGAGGAGCCAGGGATCGGTGAGAGAGACAGATGCATATGGAAGCAGTATGAAGCAGATTGTCTGTCTCCCCTGGGTCGTGCTTCATTACATAGCCTTCTGCGCCCACTCCCCTCAGAACATGCTGGCAGTGGGATCTTCTTAATACAGCACTGTAACCATGTCCTGATCAAGAACCCTCTTGAATCAGTGCAAACTATACTATTTTTGTCCTGTTACTCAATGCCCCCACAAGCTCCCATCTTCACTTAAAGTGGGACTTCTCAAGGCACAAACATCCTTTTTTTTTAATGTAGAATTTTCATTTTTCAAGATTATGGACATTTTGGGAGCAGAAACCTAGTCTTAATATTATTATTATTATTTTTTATAATACAGGGAAACATGGAAGTACTTTCGGAGAGTCCTGGTATATATGCCAGTAGGCTATTCTTGCAGCCTACTACCTTCCCAGTGTCAGGCAGAGCTTCTACCAGTTAGAAGTGAATAATCCAGGTCTCAGTCTCTTCTCTTACCTAAAAGCCTCCTTTCAAAAAGCACAATCTAAAATACAGGTGACAGATACATGGTTCACATGTTGCCACTTCCCCATCGCCATGGGTAAACCACTAATTGCTGGTCGAATTTAGACATGACCTTCTCAGGCACTACAGGCAGCCACTACCTATGCAGCATAAGTGGCAAAGTGTTATGAAACCTTTTGCTATCCTTTTTCTAAACCAGTAGTTCCCAAATAAGTTGTGCATCAGAATCACCTGAGATACTTTTAGATTCCCTAGGTTTCACCCTGAAATCTTCAGTCAGGATTTCTGGGAATAGGGTAGAAGTAATTCTTACAGAGTTGGCAGCGGTTTGTAGACTGGCTTTGGGGACCGGACGCGTAATGCATAATTTTATTTTGTTAAATAGTACTAGCACTGGAGACTGTAGACTCCCATCTTTTCATTTGCAGTACAGCGTGTCATTTCTCTGATGGTCATATATGTTCACTTTACTTTGCAGTGATGTCGTAGCGTCTTTTGCTTTAAATTACACCAGGCAAAGCACATGAATCAAATGCCCAAGATAAAGATACAGGATACAGAGAGGTGGTTTTCTAAATATAACTGAGCTTAAATTTAAAGTCTCAAAACCCTTCACCCTCTGAAAGCTTATTCTTTCTGTTGTGTGAACACCTTTGAAAGTTTAAACTGGAGGAGCTCAGCATTTTTGTACTGACTAATCTTGAAATTTTCATATTTTATGTATATTTAATAATGGTGATTTATATATAATATAATTTAATTCCATATACCTTTGTTAGATTTTTCCATAAAAAGTTTTCTATTAGTCCACATGATTTGATTTTCGGGACCGGAAATAAATTGTGGTTAAGTTGTTGAGCAAAGCAGAGAGACTGAAACTTCAGGATCGTCGAAGTGAGTTAATGACAGACCCAGAAATAGAATCGAGTGTTATTTGCTTTGGTTATGATTTGGTTTGAAGAGAGTGGCCTGTGATCTGTTTACATAAATTGCAGGAAGTAAGGTTTGGGGTGTAGAAGAAGTTACAGTTCTGTGATGTTTGGCCAAGAATCTTTCCTCCCCCACATTTACCACCTGTTTTATTGACACCATTCCTAAACTGTGGAGGGTAAAGAGGTAGTTGTTTAGACTCACACTCCTGACACTTTAAAATACTCTTAAAATGCTAAACTTGACTGTTGGTTGGCATGCTTGCTCTTTTTTTTTTTTTTTTCGGTCATTTCATCTTCTGTTAGAAAATGAGAAGTCCTGGCCCTGGTCTTGTTTTAGGAGCAGACGGGTATAGCCTAAATAGTTGATTTGTAGGCAGTGGTAGAGTGGTTTTCCGTAGAGTTTTTTCAGAGTGTATATAGGTGTGTATAACTTTTTAAAATGAACCATAAGTGTATCTTCATTAAACATGTTTAATTAATAGACAGTATGGTTTGGATATAGTGGAGCCCACCAGAAAACAAACTTTCCTGAACCACTAATGGTTTAAAGGGGTATAGACTTGAAAACGGGAGTGATTACTTTACTCTCCCCTTCCTGGTCCAGTTTGAGAGATGGGATGGCTCCTCTGACACAGTGAGAGAAGAAGTAGGAACTTAACAGAATGAGAATTTGTGTGCGATGGTTCTAAACTCGTTCTTAAATAAATAAACAGCTTTTTTTGACTGACATACATACGGTATAATTTGCTTATTTAAAGTGTAAAATTCAGTGTTTTTAGTATATTCATAGGGTTGTGTAACCCTAACTGTACTCTAATTTTAGAACATTTTCTTTCTCTGAAAAAAACCCCACACCCATTAGCAGTCAGTCCTCTTTACCTCTACTTAGTCCCATTACTCCTCCTACTTTCAGACTTCACCTGCTTTCAGACTTCACTCGTGAAGCTGAGATGAACAGCTGATTGCTGCTCACTCAGCAGGATTCTGTTCCCTTTACTCCTTCCTCTGGTGGATTTCTCCTGTTCAGGCTGATTAAGACACAGGTTATTTCCATGACTGCTTCAAGGTTTACCTGTGGCTATAACAGTTCACAGTGCTCAGTCAAGTAACCTTAATTAGAGGGGTTAGTCTTTCATGGATGCTATTGAATTGTATACTTTTAAGTCTTTTGAAAAACAGGGGCTGAGTTCAGAACTTAAGAAAGATGGAATACTCTTGACCTCTAGTGCTATATAATTTACTTTCAACAAACTTTGTCTTTATTATTATTTTTATTGTTATTTTATTTCAGTTGTCCCAGTTTTTCCCCCTTTGCCCTCCACTCAGCCCCCTGCCCCCTACCCCGATCCCATGGGTCATTCATACATGTTCTTTGACTATTCCCTTCCCCTTCTTTCCACCATTATCGCCCTCGCCACTCCCCCCTGTCCTTTGTCAGTCTATTCCATGTATCCATGCTGCTGCTTCTAATTTGCTCGTTAGTTTATTTTTTCATTAGATTCCTCTTATAAGTGAGATCATATGGTATTTATCTTTTACCAACTGGCTTATTTCACTTAGCGTACTAGTCTCCAGTTTTATCCATGCTGTTGCAAAAGGTAGGAGTTCTTTTTTCTGCTGTGTAATATTCCATTGTGTAAATGTACCACAGTTTTTTGAACCACTCATTCAGTGATTGGTGCTGCTATGAACATAGGGGTGCATAAGTTCTTTTGAATTGGTATTTCAGAATTCTTAGAGTATATTCCCAGCAGTGGAATTGCTGGGGCAAAAGGAAGTTCCAATTTTAATTTTTTGAGGAAATTCCATAATGTTTTCTACAGTGGCTGTACCAGTCTGCATTCCCACCAGTAGTGCGCTAGGGTTCCCTTTTCTCCACATCCTCACCAGCACTCATAGTTTGTTGATATATTAACGATGGCCATTCTGACAGGTATGAGGTGATCTCATTGTGGATTTAATTTGCATCTCTCTGCTGGGTAGTGATGATGAGCATTTTTTCATGTGTCTATGGGCCATGCGTATGTCCTCCTTAGAGAAGTGTCTATTCAGATTCTTTGCCCATTTTTGAATTGGATTGTTTGTCTTCCTGGTGTTGAATCATAAGAGTTTTTTATGTATTTTGGAGATCAACCCCTTGTCGAAGATATTATTGACAGCTATGTTCTCCCATATAGTTGGTTCCCTTTTCATTTTGATAAAGAAACCACTTATATCAAATGGTTTCTTTACTGTTCAGTTAAAGAAACCATTAATTTGATGTAGTCCCATTTGTTTATCTTCTCCTTCATTTCTCTTGCCCTAGGAGATTCTTTCAGCAGACTTAATTCTTTTGTCTGGTGTTATGCTTGTGATTTCATTCAAGTTACTGTCACATTAACAGGCATGAATTCCCATTTGTATCAAGGAGAAAATTAAGCCTTAGATAAATTAACAATATACCCATGGTCACAACTGGGATTCTAATCTCAGCCTTCTTTCAGAGTCACAAGTGCTCTCAATTCTTTGTAAATTATAAAGCATTATATCTGTGTGGGTAGGAGAGAGGGGGCTCAAAAATTGCTTGGGAGCTTTACAAAATACTTAGTCCTGGTTCACCTCCTACTCCCAAATAATGCCTTATCATACACCTGTTTGTTAAATGTCTGCTTCCTATATGTGATAGTTTGTAACTCAGTGTAACATACACTCGAAGACTGCATATATTAAAAGGAATCCCATATTCTTTTGTTGATGGGATATAACACATTAGCTTCTGTTGGAGCATGCTCATCAATAAATGACTGGTTTTACTACTTATATTGTGGTTGTGTCATTCAACATTCTTGCTTATTGGTTTTCAAAGGATTAGGAGAAAAAGCTACTATGTGCTTTGGGCACCAATTTAGACTATAAATTATGGATGTAATTGAAAGAGTTAATATAATTGTTCAACTATGGTTGGCTCCAGAGATGTAAGCTTGTCATTTTCTTGTAGGACACTTTGAGATTTTCCTGACTTCACAGTGAACCTTAGCCTTTTCTTGTGAGATTTCCATATTGCTGGTCATTTGCCTGGGCAGGGAGAAGACTGGCATAAGTTTGTTCTTTTAGTTCAGGACACCACATAGGAGCAGTATGTATGGTAGGTCAAAGTGAAGAAAATGGAAACTAAGGCATTGAGACTACAGCAGATTAGAAGGATATCTAAGAACTAGAGTTGGTAGTAAATGGTAACTAATTGGGGGTTCTAAAGGTGTTGATATTTGTGGGATTCAATATATAAGATCCTTTTCCCTTGCCTGAATTCTGAATTGACTGAGTAATAAAACAAGAATCAGCAGATAAAAAACAAAATATTACTGTTAGTAAGCTAGTTTTTTATTGAGATGAAAGAAAATACCATAGGATTTCACCATTTTACAGTGTATAGTTTGGTGGTTTTATACTAAAGGTTTTTATTCACGAGGTTGTGCAGCAGTCAGCACTATCTAATTTCAGAACATTTTCATTATGCCCAAAAGAAACCTATTAGCACTCACTCCTCCCCAATCCCCTGTTTGCCTTCTCTCAACTCCTAGCAACCACTGATCCACTTTCCATTTCTAGTATTTGCCTAATCTGAATATTTTGTATAAATGGAATCATACAGTATGTATGTAGCCTTTTGTGTATGACTTCTTTCACTCACTTAGCCTAAGGCTATCAAGGTTCATCAGTGTTGTAGCATGTAACAGTACTTCATTCCTTTTTATGGCTGAATAGTGTTCCATTGTATATTATGGATATTGTGTAGATAAAGCCACCATTTGTTGATCCATTTATCAGTTGATTGATATTTGGCTTAGTTTTGCTTTTTTGCTATTGTGAATAATGGTGCTATGAACATCATCTGGAAGTTTTTTTATGAACATGTTTACATTCTCTTGGGGATGTACATACACATGTACATATATACATATGCATATATACATGTATATATGTATTCCCTAGAGAATTAACACATATATGTATACTTATATACATATGTACATACATGTGTGTAGAAATAGAATTGCTGGGTAACTTTTGGAGTAGTTACCTTTGTTTCTGATAAGGATGATATTGTAGAATATTATAGAATATGGCTTAGGTTTAAAAGCCAAATAGGCTAACTCTATATTTTCTCTTTTCCACCTAACAGAACCCGGTCTAGACCATGGGACAGTCCACCTGGTGCCTAGGTTGTTGGTTCACGCAGATTACTGCCTTACAGAGTCCTGGGTGTCGAGTTCTGGAGTTATCTTTTCTCCTCTAACCAGGTTACTTACCTCTTCGGTGAGGAGTGGGCTAAGAGCCCAGGAGTATTTAGAGAAGTTTTTCCTCATAGAAATCAAGAGTTGGAAAGAAGTGTGTTACTCTAACAAAGGAAATGAAAGGAGTTAGGCTAGAAACCTGAAAGCCATTTTATCAAGTTAGGAAATATATTAAAGAGAGATAATGAATTCGGTTTTGGACATGATAAATTTGATAGATGTTTATGTTTAGAGATCAGGTGATTGACACCTGCCTGAGATACAGATTTGAAGTTTATCTGTATACAGGCAGTTGAAGTACAGGAGTGGGTAAATTACCCATGAAGCAAAGAAGTAGAGAAAATTATGTAGTAATTCCCATACTTGAAGTCTTTGAGATTTTAATTCTTCCAACTGATCTTGTATTTATATCTTATTCTGAGTGACTTGTTTCCAAGTTTTGTGATTTTTTCATTGTGAATTTATTAATTTTGGAACCTTATCTTTGGGAACTCTTCCATGCTGAAATCAAAGACAGATTCCTCAGAGAGCATTCGCATTTGCTTCTGTCATGGTTGGGTGGGGAACACTACCAATCAGAGAACTACCCTAAACAAAATTCTAAACCAAAGTCTAGGTGAGGAGGAGCTTATTTTTGTGAATATCAGGGAAGATACTGTTGCATGCTATCATGGCCCCCATTCCTTGATCAGCACTCAGTGCCAAGGGTAAGAAACAGTTTTCCTTGCACCAGGGTAACACCTGGACTTTGCCTCTTGTACCTTGGGTCCCAGTAGGCTTTAGAATTGCAACTGAAAGTTGCAAACCGAATCATAGGGTTTGACAAAATGCTCTGGAAGTGAATGAATGCTGGTTGCTTTTCCTGTGAATATTTTTCTAATTTTTTTAAACTTAGTTTTTGGCTTTGGTCATAACTTATTTTCTTTAATGCTATTGATTAACTTATAAAGATACTTAAAATATTTTATCTAGTGTTTGTTATTTTTAATGGCATGTTGAACAAGCTAGTTATTGTATCATTCCAGTAGAAATAGAAATGTCTGTCTCTTCAGTGCATGCAGGGACAACTGTATGTAGAGAATTTAGTCAGCCTCTAAATCCTAAACTTGGGACAAAAGCCAGTGTTTTGTTTGGCTCACATAGTATTTAGAAAATAAAGATCAGGAGATTGAAAATAAAAATTTGGATATCTAATTTCTCTTGAAAAAATCAGAAAATCTTATAATACTGGGCTTGCTGTTCTGTTTAGCAGCAATAGGCCAGAACTGGTAATAGTAGCTGATTTAGTAAGGGTGAACATGTTTTTAGTTGCTCACAGTCGTCATCACTTGTGTAATGTATGCATATATATATATGTACCCATTCCAACTTCTCTCATTCATGTTACCTGTAGACGTTTGTGGATCTCTTTGTGCCGGGTAGTAGTGCTAATAGACAATTTCACATTTGTTCATTGATTTATTTAATTCTTATATCAAACCCACAATTTATTACTTATGAATAAGTAAAGTTATATGGATGGTATTATTCCCCCAGTTACAGATAAGAGACTGCGGTTCAGCGAGGTTTTATATAAATTCTTCAAGGTCCCATCCTGTCCCAGCTAGAATTTGAACCTAGAACTGTCTTATTCAGAGCTCTTTCTGTTTCATTACTATTTTTACCCTTTTTTTTAGAGCAGTGGAACTGTTTCAGATGAAGCCTCAGTGAAGTCCAGACTGTAAAGCCAGTAAAGATAGAGTTACTTAGATTAAAGAGTAGATGGATTCTACTAAACAGTTTGGACCCATTCTTTGCATAAACATAATGATTTGTAAAATTTTATGAGTTTCCATCTCCTTTGGATATTACAGTTTATAGTATGCCTGTTTCTCTTAATGCCTACTGGTATGTCTGTCTTCCTCAGTGTAAGCCCTCTTTTTGCATTTTTGATTCATGTGTTCAGAAAATGGTAAACCTTTTAGCCTTCTATTCCTTTTTTTGGAGTGTTTTAATTAGAATTGTAACATGACTTATAGTTTCATTCACTTTGGAGCATCTGATAAATAACTCTTCTCTATTTTTCAGATTCTTCTTTGTGGCCAGATGGGTTTGTATGGACAGGCTTGTCCATCTGTAACTTCATTAAGGTGAGTGCTTCTCTTTTTCTTTACTAAACACGTAATATTTTTTAAAGTTTTGCTGGTTAAGTCACATTAGGAATAATTTCAAGGCGAGGTTCAGAATAAAATATTGTAGGTTTTTTTTTTTTGTCAAATAGTGCTATACGGTGGGGTTAGAAGATATTTTTGCTTACAGAGGGTAAGGGGATTTGGATTTTTTCTTAATCATTTGGTGTGTTTACATATGTTCTTATCCATGAAATAACATAATTTTATACTTTCATTTCTTAAAAAACCTTATCTTCTCTCTGCTTGTTTTAATTAGAAAATATATAGTAAATATTGTTTGCCTTTGTAGCAGATTACTAAATAAGATTAGATGCTAATTTTAACCTCTTTCTAAAGGATGATGTAAACATGATACCTAGGTTATCCTCATTTATAATAAATAATTTAAATGTAAAATATAAGTTAGGAACGAAGTTATATACAACTCAGTGGTTTTAGATTTTTTTCAAAGTTTCTAAATCATTTACAAATTAAATTTTATGTGAAATCCAATGAAAAAAACAGATAAATACGGGACTTTTCTGATTGCTTAGGCTTCGGTTTTCTCCCCTCATCCTGATCCCTGAGAGATTGCTGCAGTTCCCAGAGCACAGTTTGATAAAATAACCTCAATCTAATCTGTTTAGTGAAATCTTTCAGACTTGAATATGCAGTGTTGATGGCAGTACCCACCAGTTACCTGTGGTGTCGGGGGTAGCTGTATCATTGATTCATTCAGTATATTGGGTGCCTATGTTGTCAGGCACTATTCTAAATGCTGAGGCTACAGCAGTGAACATAGCAGATAAAAATTTCATAATCATGGAACTTACATTCTGGTGAAGGGACAATTAATGAACAAGATAAGTAATAGGTATCTGTTAGTGACTAAGGGCTAAGGCAAAAAATAAAATAGGAATAGAAAGTATAGGGGTGGTGTTTTTTGATAGGGTAGTCATGGAAAGCTTTACTGAAAAGGTGACATTTAAATGAAAACCTGAAAGAGTGATACAGTAAATCATTTCTTGCATAGATGGAAGATGTGCATTTCAGTTAGATGGAATCCAGGAAGGGCCAATGTGAAGGAATTGAAAGTACAGATTGGAAGTTACAAAATAGTCACGGAGATGTAAAGTACAGCATAGAAAATATAGTCATTAATACTATACTATGTATGATGCCATTTGGGTACTAGTAATATCAGGGGGAACATTTTGTAAAATACATGATAGTCTGACCAATATACTATATACTTGAAAATAATACAAAATAATATTGAATATAAACTTGTAATGGGAAAAAATTTTTTCAAAGATTTTACTTATTTATTTTTAGATAGAGGGGAAGGGAGGGAGAAAGAAAGGGAGAGAAACAGTAATGTGTCATTGCTTCTTATGCACCCCTACTGGGGACCTGCCCCGAAACCCAGGCATGGGCCCAGATTGGGAATTGAACTGGTGATCCTTTGCTTGGCAGTCTGGCACTCAATCCACTGAGCCACATCAGCCAGGGTGTAATTAAAATTTTTTTTTTTAATTTAGAGAAGAAAGAATGAGATAAATAAAGACTCTTGGCATAGAGCCTGACACACATTAAAAAAATTAAAAGGTAATACATGTTTATTGTAGATAATTTGGAGAGTCACAGATACCTCTTATTAATACCTTCATATCATGTAATTTTTACTAGTAGAGACCGTATGTGACTAAAAAAAAGCCCACTAAATTTCTTTTAAAAGAATTATTGCAAAAGATTTTATACCAGTAGCTAAGTATACTCTTTAATTTTAACCGAATTGCTCTGCTCAGAGGGGGCACTAAAGATGGACGCAAGCCTGGAAAAGGAAAGACTTGTGCCTTTCTTTCTATTCTTTGGGCTTCATAAAAATCACTTGTAATAATCATATATTAAAGTAGTAACTCCAAAAAGGCTTCTAAATCCATACAGCAGAGCCTTATACCAATCAGCAGCAAATCAGAAATGTGGTGTACAGAGTCCCAGTTCTAGTAAATGGGGAAGAAGGTTGGGGGTTTGGAGCTGAGGGTTAATAACTTCATAACTTGTTCCAGCAAACTACTAAGAAATACAGTATAAAAAGATACTCTCATCTATTTTGCAGCCAGTGTTTCTGTAGAGTACTTACATTTTGTTTTAAAAACACCCCAATTTTGTAAATCATGTGAAATTATATTAAAAATGTATATAGGATTCACAAGCATGCCTTGCAGTTTGAATCTACTGCCTTCATATCTTGAGTTTGAGTAAAGTCTGGATAGTGAATACTGCGTCGTCTGTATTTATTCAGTTCCTGAGTTTTGGATAGCAAAGAGTGAGAGTTCAGATAATGATGGATTCAGTTTCCGTAAAACAATAGAATCTTCAAAAATTTAGCAGAATCTCTTTGGTTTCTGAGTTTGCATATGATGAGTTTGAATCCTGAGGTATACCTACCTGTATTTTATTTCCAGGTACAGATTCAATAAGAGCAAAAGCTTACTGAAAAAAGCAAAAGCTTTCCTTGAACATTTGCTTTATTTTGACAGGTAAACACATATCTAAATAACATCTTCTTCATATGTTATAGCAACAAACTTTTTTATGATTTGGTTTGATCAAAGCAAAACAAAATTTGATGTTTCTTTGGACTTGTTACAAGGTGTTACCATTCTCGTTATATTAACAATGGCTGGTCTTTTTGGGGACAGACCTTGCATGTTTATTTTTATAATTAATATAATTTTATGCTCTCAGGTTGGCCCCACACAGTGACAGAAATAGCTTTTGCATTATCAGTGCCATAGTTTATTATTATCGTTTTTTTTAAAGATTATTTATTTATTTTTAGAGAGGGGAAGGGAAGGTGAAAGAAGGAGAGAAACATCAGTGTTTGGTTGCCTCTCATGCATTTCTTGCATTTCTAAATTGGCTAACATTTAGTTATTTATTAAAAGATTTTATTTACTTACTTTTAGACAGAGGGGAAGGAAGGGAGAAAGAGAGGGAAAGAAACATCAATGTGTGGTTGCCTCGTGTGCCATACAGTAGGGAACCTGGCCCATAACCCAGGCATGTGCCCTGACTGGGATTTGAACCAGCGACCCTTTGATTTGCAGGCTGGCGCTCAATCCACTGAGTCACACCAGCCAGGACAAAATTGGCTGACATTTATTAAAAGATTTATTTTATGGCTCACGTGTATGCAGCCTGAGATACTGGGTTATCAGTGCACTTTGAGTAGTTTCTGGTTTCATTTACTATCTTCCACATGAGATCTTTCCCACTTGTTATCTTTTTCTGTTTTCACCCCTTTTATCACATTCATTTTTTTCTTTTTTGTTATGCTCCTTTCTTAAAGATGCCTTTTATTATTGATCCAGTATATCTATTTAGGATATGCAAGGGAACATGGAGGTATTTTAGCATCACAGAAGACCTTTGTAGTGTCCCAGATGAATTTCCTGTCCATTTCCTTTTTTTCCTCCTGTTGATATTGATGACCTTGCTATTTAGAATGACCAGAGGAGGGCAGATTTATTTTAAAGCTTCTCGTTGCTTTGTTTGTAGTAGTAGGGTTGGTATTCATAGGCAGCTCTGGTATATAACCTTATATAATCAGGTAGATCCAGGTTCATATTTCTGCCACATATTACTGCTATGATCTTGGACAAATTACTTCACTTTTCCTAATTTTTCTATAATAGAATTGTTAATGCTTACCTCACTGGTCTGTTAGGATTCATGGGATTGAATACATACATAAGGCATGTAGCATATTTTTTTCCTCTTCTTCATTTTCTAGTAGTAGAAAACAAAAGGACTCATAATTTTTAGAATGAAAGAGGACAGATTTTGTATCCTTTACTGTCAACTCAGGAACATGGGGCAGAAGATTTCTTCCCCCTGTCCCGTTTTTCTCTTAGCCCAAATTCTTAGACTTTAGAATAAGACTTTAGAATATCTACCAGTAGTGTCTGGGTTTGTAAATGGCCTCAGGCTAATGATTTTGCAGACATTTAATATTATAGCAAGGTCTGTCTGAAAGGAGTCCAGCCATATAATATGCAAAGTAAAGACATTTATTGAAGAAGATACAAGATACATTGTACATAGGACAGGGACGCCTCAGTCCCCTTCAAATTAGGCACCTTGGGACCTCACACAGTTCTCCCAATTGCTGTCAGTTGCCCCACTGTGTATCAGCTGCGCTGTTGATTTTCCTGAATGCCATCAACAGTGTAAATCTTTTCTTTCAAAGGTGATTTTAGTTCGGGAAAAGCCAAAAGTCGCATGCCGCCAAATCAGGGTTGAAGGGGGTCTGAGTCACCTGGGTAATTTGATGTTTCACCCAAAAAACTCTTCATTTTGATGAAAAACTCTTCATTTTGACCACTATAACAACTTTTTCTAAAATGTATTTTGAACTTTTCTGGCTTCTAAAGCTCTACTGTCTAATTGGTAGGCATTAGCCTCATCATGTGGCTATTTAAATTTAAATTAATTAAAAACAAGTAAAATTTTCACTCAGTTCCTCAGTCATATTAGCCACACATGCTAGTGACTATCATATTGAATAGCACAAAGACATTTCTATTATTGCAGAAAGTTCTGTTGGACAGTGCTGGTCTACATCATCCGAGATGTAATTTAATCTTTGGCCTAAGGTGACCCAGTTCCTTTAGGGCTTCCATTTTTGAATATCAGGTATTAAAAGAGTACTATTGACTATTCATTGACTTAAGGGCATTATAAAAGTTACTTTTGTGACTAAATACTGGCTTTGATAGCTAGTATTTATGGTGCTCTTACTACTAGACCAGGCATTATTTAATCATTTTAAAATATGTTAATTAAATTCTACCAGCAACTCTTTGAGGTTGGTACAGTTAGCATCCTCAGATCATAAAATAGGAAACTGAGGTAAAGTTAAGCAACTCAAGGACATGTAGCATATGGTATATGCTCAAACCACTGAGCCATACCAGCTAGGGCTATTTATTTATTTTTAGAAAGAGAGGAAGGGAGAGAGAGAGGGGGAGAGAAACATTATGTTGCCTCTCATGGTACTGTGTCTTATTATTATTGCATTGTGAGAGTTCTTTAGATATTTTTTCAGTTTTGATAATATCCAGCTAACCAATTTATTCTTTCAGTGATTTTTCTTTTTATGTCATAGCTGACTAATCCTTACTAAACTGCAAATATTTTTACTTTTTTATTTTAAAAACAGCTTTATCGAGATATAAATGACATAGAACAGTTTGATAAGTTTGACACATATATAAATCCATAAAATCTTTACCACAGCATATTTATCACTCCCAAAAGAATTCAAGCTGTTTTGAGTGACTTCAAAGCCCTTACTCTTTCCATTACATTATACTATATTGGAAACAGTTACCTTCAGTCTTTGAGATGACTTAGTGTAACATTGTTCTTAAACTTTATTTTCTCTCAAAAACTATTTAGGACTCATGAGCTTTGGTTTATATGAGTTATATCTAAAAATTTATTGCATTAGAAATTAAAACAAAGAAAAATTAAAATATCGATAACATGTTTCATGAAAAATAACTATTTTCCAAAAAACCCCCTTAGATTGGTATTTACATTTTTGCAAAAATTTAAAATATCTAGCTTAATAGAGACAGCTGGATTCTTAGCCTCTGCAGTCTGTCTGTTGTAATATCACCCATTGTACAGTGTCTTAAAAGCTCTGCTGTACACTTATGAAAAGATGAGAGTAAAAAAGGCAAATATAACATCTTTAAAAAATTTCATTTATAAATGAGAGAGAGAACACATCGACTTATAGTTCCACTTATTTATGCATTCATTGGTTGTTTCTTATATGTGTCCTGACTGGAGATTAAACCCACAACCTTGGCATATGGGGACAATGCTCTAACTAACTGAGCTACCTGGCCAGGGCTGAAGGCAGATAACATCTTATTATGAAAATTGTTTTGACCCTTCAGATTTCCTGAAAGTATCTCTGGATCATACGTTGAGGACTGCTGAACCATAGACATCAACATGTAGCAGCTTGAGCTGTTTCTTTAGCATTTATTTTGGTGTGTCATACTTAACACTAAAAGATAAGATGGGATCACATTCCACAATGTTAGTCCTTTGTGAACTCCGATGCCATACTACTGGCATAATGCCCTGGACGCAGAATGTGTGGAGATGGTACTGATGTATGGTATTCAGTAAATGTTGTATGGTGAGTTGGAGCTGTGTGGTTTCAAACAGGTCAGCATAAATACTTTAAAGGGACAGAATGAACCAGTAGACACCTGTTACTCAGAGAACTTTTATTATTTATATATTTTTAAAATTAAGTATAGGAAGTATTAATAGCAGATTCTGTCTGGATTTTTAAATAACAGCTGCAGATGCAGCTTTGGGTGTTCCAGTGTCAGAGAGACTGGTGTTCATCAGTCTTTCCAGCTGCTCAGAAACAGAGATTTCAGTAGGTAGAGTGAGGTTTAAATGCAAATTGTAGTATTTATTTAATGATAGAAAGTAGTTTAGTGGTTAATGCCTCAAAATATTTATCTCTCCTCCCTTATCTATAGAGTAAAATATTTTTAAGCTGAGGATCACACATATAGTATAAAGATATCTTTTGACCATATGACCTCTTAAGTTTGTAACCTGAATGGAGTTCTAACTATGAGTGTGGCTTATATGAAATTAGAATACAGTTTTAGGAATCTAAGATTACATATTTGTGGAATATTTGGAGAGAATCTAGAGAAGAGCAATAGACATATTATGATTCTCAAATGAAATCTGGTTGAAGAAATTCTGAACTTTAAACTGAGAGAAGAAAGAACTGCAATGTGTTATTACTGTAAAACATATAAAGTATCATTATGAAGAGAAGAACTCTGACCAGTTCTCATTTTCTAGAATAGAATTGAAGGAAATTTTCTTCTCTATAGCAAGGAATATAGAGATTAGCCTGTTGAAACTTTTTCTTCTTTTAATTACAAACCTTACAACAGATTTGAATGAGTTGTGAACTTTTCTTCCCTTTGTTGGTCACTAAAATAAGTAATAACAGGAATTGAAAAAATAAGCTAATGAGGTTTTTTAAATCTTTAATTTTATAATAAATAGCTCTGAAATCACAGTCGTGTTTACAAATGAAGTTGCTCACTAAATTCCCCCAATTTTTGTATAAGCTGTATTGTGACTATTTTTGGAATTTTTGTGGTGTAAGAAAAGTGAAGGTTGAGCTTTGAAGAATGACCTGCTATTTGTATATTAGATTCCTTATTTTAAATTGTGATCTCTTTCTTAAAAAAGATTTTATTATTTTTAGAGAGGGGAAGGAAGGGAGAAAGAGAGGGAGAGAAACATAATGTGTGGTTGCTTCCAGTGTACACCCCCACCGGGGACTTGGCCCACAACCCAGGCATGTGCCCTGACTGGGAATCGAACTGGCGACCCCTTGGTTCACAGGCTAGCACTCAATCCACTGAGCCACACCAGCCAGGGCTAACTTATAATTTCTTTTCCACTTGTATTTCATTGCATCCATGATTTTTTAAGCTTATCTTTTATAAAGGTTATTAACTCATCGGAAGTTTAAATGCTCAGTTAGTTATTCATATCTTAGTAGGAATTAGTTTGATGCTGTCTGCTTTCCTTCTGAATGGAGTAGAGATCAACTGCTTTGAATAAGTGGGAGTTTTTACTGGAGGAGAGCAAGTAATTAATTTTAGAATTTATAATGGTAACATTGGGGACCAATGTTGGACTCTTAGGGTACTGTGAGGTAGGAGATCCAAGGACACAGGTAGAAGTATGCCAGATGTGCACTGTACTGAAATTTTGTCAGGAACAAGCTGTCATACAGTAGGAAAAGGATAAAACTTACTTCTTTTCCTTGTTGCACCTTTGTCTCTCTGCTACAAGGTATGCAACTGGGGCTTTTACCCTCTTAGTCTGTGGACTTAGAACTGCTTTACTTCTTTAGAGTAAATAATTGAATGAGGAGCTCATTTCTCTTGAAGTTGCTAAATCGTTATTGAGGGATTTAGGGTATGTTCATTAAAAAAACATTGAGTAAGAGGTTTTAAATGGGCAGCCATTTAAAATTTAGAAAATTCTAAAAAGTATGAGTTTGATGATATTAATAGCTAATATTTATTGAGTGCTTATTTACTATGAGTTAGAAACTGTTCTTAGTGGTCTATATGTATAAACTCATTTAATCATCACAATTGTTTTTTTTAAACTTTTTTAAATTGATTATGCCATTACATTTGTTCTATTTTCCCTCCTCCGTTCCCCTCCACCCTGCACACCCCTCCTCCAACATTCTCCCCCCTTTAGTTCATGAACATGTGTCTCAAGTTCTTTAGATTCTATATTTCCCCTACTATTCTTACCTTCCCCCCTATTTTCTATCTACTGTCTGTGCTACTTATTTTCTGTACCTTCTCCCCCCCTTCTTCTCCCACTCCCCTGTTGCTAACCCTCTATGTGATCTTCATTTCTATGGTTCACTCCTGATCTAGCCGTCCTCTTAATTTGCTTTAGTTTTCGGTGTGGTTGTTAATAACTGTGAGTTTGCTGTCCTTTCACTGTTCATCTTTTTTATCTTCTTTTTCTTAGGTAAGTTCCTTTAACATTTCATATAATAAGGGCTTGGTGATGATGAACTCCTTGAATTTGATCTTATCTGAGAAGCACTTTATCTGTGCTTCTATTCTAAATGAAAACTTTGCTGGATAGAGCAATCTTGGTTGTAGGTCTTTGGTTTTCATGACTTGGAATACTTCTTTCCCTCCCCTTCTTGCCTGTAATGTCTCTTTTGAGAAATCAGCTGACAGTCTGATGGGAACTCCTTTGTAGGTGACTGTCCCCTTATCTCTTGCTGCTTCTAGGATTCTCTCCTTCATTTTAATCTTGGCTAATGTAATGATGATGCGCCTTGGTGTGTTCGTTCTTGGGTCCAACTTCTTTGGGACTCTCTGAGCTTCCTGGATTTCCTAGAAGTCTATTTCCTTTGCCAGATTGGGGAAATTCTCCTTTATTATTTGTTCAAATAAGTTTTCCACTCGTAGCTGTTCCTCTTCCCCTTCTGGTACCCCTATAATTCGGATGTTGGAACATTTAAAGATGTCCTGGAGGTTCCTAAGCCTCTCCTCATTTTTTTTGAATTCTTGTTTCTTCATTCTTTTCTGTTTGGTTGTTTCTTTCTTCCTTCTGGTCCACTTCATTGATTTGAGTCCCAGTTTTCTTCCCATCACTATGGGTTCCCTGTGCATTTTCCTTCATTTCAGTTAGTTTAGCCTTCATTTGTTCCTCTAATTTGTGACCAGGATCAACCAGTTCTGTGAGCATCCTGATCACCAGTGTTTTGAACTGTGCATCTGAAAGTTTGGCTATTTCTTCATCTCTTAGATTTATCGGTTCTGGGGCTCTGAGTTGTTTTTGAGCCATGTTTTTTTTATCTGTTCGTGCCTATTATGTACGAGGAGAGGCGTGTTGGTATTTAGGGGGGGGGGCACCCAGGTCACTGGTTTGTGATGCTGTATGTGGGGGCGGGGTCAGAGAGAGAGGAATGGCGGTCCTCTCCGCTGCCCAGTTGGCCTCACTGCTCGCCAGCTGCCTGTTTATCTGAGTGCAAATGTGCGAGTCTGCCGCCCTGCGAGATCTGTCTCAACACTTGCCTCTTCACTGGTTTATCTGCGTGCAAATGCGCGACCGACTGCAGACAGCCAGCAGTGCCTCTTCCCTGGGTTCCGCCCTTAGCTAGCCCACACCTGGGATCTGCGCCCCCAGCTGCCTGTGCACCACCCGGATCTTTTTTGCCCAACTGGTTCCACTGCTGGTTTTGCCCCTCTCACCAGTTTAGCTGAGTGGTTCGTTGTTTCCGGACTTCGTGTTCGATTTTCTGTGTGGTTTGGTTGTGTTTATTGTTGTTAAAACTTTGTTGTTTTTAGATTTGGTTGTGTGAGGACGAAAAGTGTTCCTACCTACTCCTCCATCTTGGCGGAAGTCCCACAGTTGTTTTTCGAGGGTACTGTTTTTATCCTCATTTTGCAAATAAAGAAACTAAAGCATAAAGAAGTTAATTTCCTTAAGGTCACATAGCTAAAAGTGGAAGAGCTTGGATTTAAATCCAGGCAGTCTTGCTTTGGAGCCTGTGTTCTTAATTACTAAACTATATCTTTCCAATGTAGGACCCTCACTGTGTTACTTGTTGAAATTAAAAGAATATAAACTTTGATCTGGCTGGAATATGATAACTAATTTTGAAAAAAGTAACGTCAGCTACCTTTGCTTGGAAATAGCTTAAATTATTACTGTATTTATAAATTTAAAAAAATTACATAGTTACAAAAATGTAAAGTCAATCTGTAATAGATTATTTCATTTATTTTTACATTTCTGCCACTGTCTGCTCCTGTGGGTACCCATGTATCTACATGTACTGTTCTGGTATATGGAGCTCACTTGCCCTTTTTACTCTGAGATAACCCAGAGTTTCATCCAGCTATTATATCTAGCTGAAAAACCAGGTTCTCTGCAAGCTTTCATTAAGTCCTAGAGTGGCTTCTTGTTCAAAGACCTATAAACCAAGTGTTCATTCTGCATATCTAATACATTCTGGAGAAAGAATAAGATAATAGCAGTAAAAGCAGAAAACGGGATGATGGAAATCCCTCAATAACTCACTAGAACATGTTGATTATAAAACCCTACTGGGTAGGAGAGGCAGAGACTTCCTGGCGATGTAAAAAGTTCCTTGATTCTGCTGTTCAGTGGAGCCTCTGTTGTCACCTGTGCCTCCTAAAAGATCTTACTTTGTGCAGTGTCCTCCATGGCCACATCTGAGATGGGTATTGGTGAAAATGCCTTTTCTGGGGAATGCACAACTTTGACAGCTCAGTTCTTATTGATGAGCTTGTTGACGGGTATTATTTTGGAAACTCGAGGCTTTTGCAGTCTAGATTCTTTTTTCTCTCCCAACCCTCATATAGTTTATCTGTAAAAACTTAGTTTCTAGATTTTTTGCTGCTTTGAGCCAAAGGACCTACCCAGACAGAATGTGAAGACCCTGCCCTCTGTGCTCTGCCTACCCCAGGGATTTCTAATCTTGTTTGCTGCCCTTTCAGCAGTCTCGTGAAACCTGTGGATCTTTCTCAGAGTAATGCCTCAAAACTCACAAAACAAAACATTTAGAATTACCAAGGAAACCCATTGTATTGAAATATGATTAGCAGAGAAATAGATATGCCTTTAAAATAGCACATTAAATAAAAACATCTAGGGGCAAGTCTAATGCATTCATAATTTTGAAGTAGTTGATGAGTTTAAATAAAAACTTGAGCTATGACATTTGTCACTTGATATGAATATTTTGTGATTTTTATTGATGGCAAATGCTACTGTTAATAATTTGGTGTCTATTAAAAGAAATGTTAAATTTCAGTTACAGGTTAATGGATATAAAGAATAAATTTTTCCCATCTAAGTTCATTGACTTCTTTTAGCTCCTGAGAGAATGATGGTTCTGGTGAGGCCGTTTGGAACAATAGTCTCGGCTGGAAAGATAGCACCCCCCTTACAATATTCTTTTGTGTGGCAAAGCACCAGTCTTCTCTACTGCTAAGTCTGCAGTTTTGCAGCTAGTCCTCAGTTACTTCACTTTGCCACTTCAGAAGCAGTTGGTGTTTTTTCAGCCACATAAGGCTTTAAATTATAGGACTCATCTTAAATTGTAGACCACGGTTAAGGAGTACCTCACTTGGCAAATCTGCATTTTCTCCATCTCTTCTTGCAGCTCTAATTGAAATTTATTTCTCTCCTAGGGCTTTAAGTGGCAAGATGGAGCCAACACATGCCAACATTCTAAATTTTCCCTACATTTCTGCCTTGCTGTAGTTTCAGTTGGCATATGGTTTGCTTGCCAACTTTTGTAGATAACAGTTTGACCAAATTCTTCATCACTCTTTAATAAGTGTCACAGCTTTCCAACCTGCAATATCAGAATGCTTGCTTCATCAACTCTTCTTTTAAGAAGGTATCTTATGTTAGATTCTATTACTTGTATGACCCCACTTCCATGTCCCAGATTTTGTGTTTGTTAGGAGTTGTATTCATCTACTGGTAGAGATTTATAGTAGATAAGCACATAAAAAGTCTGGAAGGCAGGCAGCTTGGAGCAAGGATTACAGCAGCTTCATAATCGCTTCACAAAAAAAATCAGTGATCAAGATTCCTTCTCTCTGTTTCTATAGCTTCCATATCCTCAGCGTGTGGCTTCCATTCTCAAAGGTCACCTTATGATCCAAGATGACCACTGGAGCAACAACTATTGTGTCCACACTCTAGAGAGCAGGAAGGGAAAAAGTTGCAGTGCCATCCAGGATAGAATTGGGGTTGTATTTCTAAGGAAGAGGTAAAAACAGATGTTAGGCAATTAAGTAGTCTCTGCCACAGACTTTGCTTGAGTGCTGAGATGCTGTAATAAGTTATATTTATATAAAATAGCGTATATTAAAAATACGTGTGTGTCCCCTGAGATGTGACCACAATTACTGCTGCGGTAATTACAAAGATTTCCTTCGAGTTTTTAGTTGCTCAATTTTTCATGTGCTGCCAAGTCTTATGATGCAATGCCAAGAGCCCAGAACGGAGTAGGAGGATTCAGGAATATCTAGGTCAACAGCATCAACTATCCTCATTGTTCTTACTTATTCCTTTATTTTCCTTGATGTCTTCCTGTTAACAACATCTGGGGAGCTAATAATATTTCTACCCATTTCCCCACTTTTGAAAACTTTCTTAGTAGAAAGCTGTGGCTACTCCTTGGGAATCAGGGAAGATGCAGAGGGAGGCCAAGCAATGTGCTAAAGTAGCTAAAAGCATAATGGGGGTCGTATCAGTGACAGTATTTCATGTGGGGTCAGAACCACCTCTCTTCCCCCTGTGTCTGACTTAATGTTGAATTCTTATATGTTGATGTTCTTTACCTTTCATTTTATGCAGAAAGAATTCCTTGTGGAACTTCTTTTAAGAAATAGATATCATCAGAGATTTAAGAACTTAAGTTATAAGTTCTCCGTGTTTGCTTTCTCCCACAAGTAATGTTATCTTTGCTTCCATCTTCCCATTTATCTCTTCTATTTAGGTAGGACTGTCTGTACCTGTGTAGTGCCATTTGTCAGTCTGTGCACTGAGTCATACTTTTTCATAATTCATATAAAGGATTTTGACCCTGTGATTGTCCTTACTTCATGCTATTGAGTTGTCTTTTCTTTCACTTCTTCTGTTTAGCTTTTAAGTGTGTATAGTCTCACTTCTTTGGGGAGGAGCACATTCACACATTCATTGGATAGTCACAATTTTAATTATTTAACCACCGTTTATTGACCTTTTACCTACTATGTTACTAGGCATTGGGGAGACAGAAAAAAGTAAGAATGTGTTTTCCAAGGATCTCATAGTCTCATGGGAGAAAGATAAAGATAATTATAATTATTTGTAAGTCTTGTAATAGATGTATTTATATTCTATGGGAGTAGGATCTAGTTCAGTAGGGCATAGAGGACGGAAAGAATAGACTGACCAGGTTTTCTGGAGGGGGAGATATTTGGGCTGAATCTTGTGGGGGGTGGGAACCAGGTAGGCAGAATAAGAAGAAAAAGGCATTTCAGAATGGAAGACTATTACTCATTATCTGAATATTTTTCAGATAACGTGTACCTGCCATGATGTTAAGTAGCATCTGAATGAAGTAAGCTTACTATCCTTAATGGGGAGGGTGCAGAAAGATGGAGCGAGGGTAGAAAGCTTAGTCATATGATATAATTATACACATAAAACATCAGGGTAAATGCCAGACTGAGGCTATATTGTTGCTCGAAGAATTTAGAGAAAGATTAATAAAAGATTAATAAAATCTAAGGTAGTTGAAAATGAGGAGCTTAGATTTAGTGTATAATAGGAGAAAGAACCATTTAAAAGTGTTGGGTCATGGTGATATGAAAAACAATTCCTGCAGATTTCTCTTGCAGTGTATGTATCTCTGGAGATGATTAGCAGGGGGGAGTGGTGAGAATCAAGAGTCTAGGAGGCCAGCTAGGAAGCTTTTGGAATGAGGTGAGGTCTTGAGGGCCTGACATTTCTTAACTAGATTTCCATAACCAGTTTCCTCAGAGCCTCCCATGCTCTTTTAAAATTTACTACAATCTGTTCTTTTATAGAAGTGGACCTCCGTCATCCTCATTTCACTGAGAGGTTTCTTTCTAAAGTTACTGATCTGGCCAAATCTAATGATCATTTTTTGTGTTTTTGGTGCTTAATGGAGAACCACTGCAGCAGCTAATCTAAGCACCAACAAGGGAGGCATTCTTCCACTGCCCTACCAAGAGTATATAAAATTTTAATAAATTTCAAACGAAACCTAAACCCCTCTATTCCAGAGTTTAAATTTAAAAGAGATTTTATGTGTACTTCAGATCATCTCCAGCAGAACTGATGAAAATAAGCACAGCAGTGGGGTAATTCTCACTCATGATGTCTTTGATGACTTGGGACAGTCTTCCCTGCCTCATTAGGACTTAACTTCAAGTTTTACTGAATGTCTTCCTTCTGTACCTCTTAAGGCCATGTTGTCTTCTCCCTTTTCTGAGCCATTGCAGCATGAGCTCAGCTTTGTACTCTTTTTCAGCTCTTGTGTTTGGCTTTCCTGATGGGACTATGGTATCCCGGAGGACAGGAATTTTGATCATATTTTGTGTGTGTGTGTTTATGTGTACAAAATCTTACTGTAGCTTAGCCCTATACGCATCTAGTTATTAATTCTCATTGAATGCTATAATGTATTAAGTACCTACCTATTGTATGTTTCATTATATTTGATTCATAATGTCTCTTTTACTTTTTCAAATTTTATGTATTTTTAGAGAGGGGGAAAGTGGGGAAGCAAAGCATCAAAGTGCTAGAGTTACACTGATTGGTTGACTCTTGCTCACCTCAAACTGGGGACCTGGCCAACAATTTAGGCATATGCCCTGACTGGGAATTGAACCTATGACCTTTTGGTTCACAGGGCATAAAGTATCTTTAAAACCTTGTTTGAGAAAAAGAGAGACATTGATTTGTTGTTCCACTTACTTTTGTATTCATTGGATGATTTTTCTCTGTGCCCTGACTGGAGAGCTAACCTACAACCATGGCCTATCATAAAGTCAGTTAGTGGTACTGGTTGAAGGGAATAAGGCGAAGATGGTTCTCAGTAGGAGACATCTGCAATATCAGTTATAGTCCAATTTGGAATATACTTTTATATTAACTTTGCAAGTATATGTGACTGGCTGGCTGCTTTGGGAATTTGAACAAAATAAAGCTACTCAGTGGAGACTTAATTGAGGCAAATAGAATGACAGCATGGTGTAATAATAGCCAGTGTTTATAGAATGAAATGTGAATAATAATAGCAGTAACTGCTATTACCACCAACACCATCAGTAGCTAACATTTATTGAATACTTACTACTTGCCAGTCACTGTTTTGAGTACTTTGTATCAGTGAGGTTATTTTTCTCATTTTTTTACAGTTATCTCTAGGGGGCTAGATTATGATGTTTTTTAAAATATATTTTATTGATTATGCCATTACAGTTCAATTTCCCCCCCTTCATTTCCCTCCCCCCCTGCACACCCCTCCCCGACCATTCCCCCCTTTAGTTTATGACCACGTGTCTCAAGTTCTTTAGATTCTATATTTCCCATACTATTCTTGCCCTCCCCCCTATCTATTTTCTACCTACTGTCTATGCTACTTATTCTCTGTACCTTCTCCCCCCTTCTCCTTCTCCCACTCCCCTGTTGCTAACCCTCCATTTCTATGGTTCTGCTCCTGATCTAGCTGTCCTCTTAGTTTGTTTTTGTTTTAGGTGTGGTTGTTGATAACTGTGAGTTTGCTGTCCTTTCACTGTTCATCTTTTTTTAACTTCTTTTTCTTAGGTAAGTCCCTTTAACATTTCATATAATAAGGGCTTGGTGATGATGTAGTCCTTGAATTTGGTCTTATCTGAGAAGCACTTTATCTGTCCTTCCATTCTAAATGAAAACTTTGCTGGATAGAGCAATCTTGGTTGTAGCTCTTTGGTTTTCATGACTTGGAATAGTTCCTTCCAGCCCCTTCTTGCCTGTAAGGTCTCTTTTGAGAAATCAGCTGACAGTCTGATGGGAACTCCTTTGTAGGTGACTGTCCCCTTATCTCTTGCTGCTTGTAGGATTCTCTCCTTCATTTTAATCTTGGCTAATGTAATGATGATGCGCCTTGGTGTGTTCGTTCTTGGGTCCAACTTCTTTGGGACTCTCTGAGCTTCCTGGATTTCCTAGAAGTCTATTTCCTTTGCCAGATTGCAGGAGTTCTCCTTTATTATTTGTTCAAATAAGTTTTCCACTCGTAGCTGTTTCTCTTCCCCTTCTGGTACCCCTATAATTCGGATGTTGGAACGTTTAAAGATGTCCTGGAGGTTCCTAAGCCTCTCCTCATTTTTTTTGAATTCTTGTTTCTTCATTCTTTTCTGTTTGGTTGTTTCTTTCTTCCTTCTGGTCCACTCCATTGATTTGAGTCCCAGTTTTCTTCCCATCACTATGGGTTCCCTGTGCATTTTCCTTCATTTCAGTTAGTTTAGCCTTCATTTGTTCCTCTAATTTGTGACCAGGATCAACCAGTTCTGTGAGCATCCTGATCACCAGTGTTTTGAACTGTGCATCTGAAAGTTTGGCTATTTCTTCATCTCTTAGATTTATCGGTTCTGGGGCTCTGAGTTGTTTTTGAGCCATGTTTTTTTATCTGTTCGTGCCTATTATGTACGAGGAGAGGCGTGTTGGTATTTACGGGGGGGGGGCACCCAGGTCACTGGTTTGTGATGCTGTATGTGGGGGCGGGGTCAGAGAGGGAGGAATGGCGGTCCTCTCCGCTTGCCCAGTCTGCCTCACTGCTCGCCAGCTGCCTGTTTATCTGAGTGCAAATGTGCAGTCCGACGCCCTGTGCTGCGCAGTCTCAATGCTCACCTCTTCACTGGTTTATCTGCGCACAAATGCGCAACCTCGCTTCTTCCCTGTGTCTGCCTGTAGGTAGCCCGCACCTGGGATCCGTGCCCTCGGCTGCCTGTGCACCACCCCGGTTGAGGATCTTTTTTGCCCAACCCACTCTGCTGCTGGCTTCGCCCCTCTCACCGATTCAGCTGAGCATTTCGTTGTTTTCGGATTCTGTATTGTCGATTTTCTGTGTGGTTTGGTTGCATTTGTTGTTGTTAAAACTGTTTTTAGATTTGGTTGTGTGAGGATGCAAAGTGTTTCCACCTACGCATTCATCTTGGCGGAAGTTCCTAAAAGCATGTGTTCTTTATCAATTCTACATGCCTGCCAGAAGTTCAGATCCCAAGTACATACCCCAAGTTGCTTTCTTTCTGCAGCCACTTGGGAGGAAGGACCTAAATGGGATTTTCTTAGCCATACATTTTTTTCTTTTGAGGTACTTTAAGTTTCTTATTTTGTTTTCCTTTTCCTTTATTTTGATACCACTTAGAAGTCTTTCGTTCTTCTTTATTTTATTTGTTTAAAAAGCTTTTATTTATTTTTTAGAGAGCGGGGAAGAGAGGGAGAGAAACATCGGTCAGTTGCCTCTTGCACATCCCCAACTGGGGACCTGGCCAGTAACCCAGGCATGTGCCCTGACTGGGAATCAAACCAGCGACCTTTTGGTTTACAGGCCAGCACTCATTCCACTGAGCCACACCAGCCAGGGTTCATTCCTCTTTATCTTACAGTCTGTGTCACTATTCCCACTTCTTTGATCCCAGGATAGAAAGGTTTGTACCTTCTGCTGAAAGTTAGCAATTCCATTGTGAAGTATATTGTTTCTGCATTTTTAATTTCTTAGAGGAGCTTCCTCCTTTCTCCAGAATGTGTTAACCCAGCAGATTTTTTTTTTCCTTTGGGCAGTAATGATCTGAATATTTCATCATTGGAGCAAAATATATTCAGAATTCAGATCACTGGATGTTTGCATTAAACCTGTATTCAAGCTCTTAAGGCTTCTTTTCTTAACATCCATTTATGTGATATAATGTTGTATATCCAGTGCTTCCAGATCTTTGGTTAGTTTTCTTAACCTTGTTCCTTTACTTGTTTTTGTTTTTTTTAAAGAAGAAATTGCCTGGTCCTACTATCCTCTTTTTCTCTTGTTCATCAGTGCCCTTGAGTTTGTATCCTTCTTCCCTATCAACTCCCCCAACTAGTGTCTCCTTGACATTCCTGTCTATTATTCTGTACTCTTCTTACCCTTTACCATCTCAATTCTACCTTATTTCCTCTGTATAAATTCCTGTGCTGATTTCTCAGTTACTTTTCTGACCTCTTGCCTCCATTTCACTATTGGTGCTCTTTTGTTTTCATGACTCCTCTAAAATTTGTGTAAAAGAAATGGCAGATGTACAGTCTTAAGTTTCTATAGGACTCTTGTTATTGGTGAGTAGAGATTGGCATCAGAATCACTTTGTGGGTATGTATTGTTCTGTGACTTAAAACATTTTAAAACCAAATTTGTTGTGTTTTGGAGAGGATGGAAATAAGAAAAAAGATTGAAAATGTCCATCTCTTAAATATTTATTTTGCTCATTAACATGCTGAAATCTTTTTCCTCCAGATTTAACTCAGGCTTTCCCTCACTTTGGAACTCCTAGATTTGTAAATATTGGATATTTTGAGAAAGAGGGGTTCTTTCCTTGATACTGACTAAGGAGTCTATTTACCTTCAGGATGACATCTGAACTGGAGAGCAGCCTAACATCTATGGACTGGTTACCACAGCTCACCATGAGAGCAGCTATCCAAAAATCCGATGCTACACAGAATGCACATGGAACAGGGATCTCCAAGAAGAATGCACTCCTCGACCCAAATACAACCCTGGACCAGGAGGAAGTCCAACAGCACAAAGACGGGAAACCTCCATACAGTTATGCCAGCCTCATTACATTTGCAATTAATAGCTCACCCAAAAAGAAAATGACACTAAGTGAGATTTACCAGTGGATTTGTGATAATTTTCCATATTATAGAGAGGCTGGCAGTGGTTGGAAGGTAAGGATTTTATTTAAATTACTATTTTTATGCTGTAAGCAGTGGCAATATTGGCTTTTATTGAAGATAAAGCCCTTTGGGGGCTTATAATTGAAAATGAAATTCTGATTAGAGCAGAGGTAATGTGGCATTCACTGGAAAATAATACAGTTCAGGTAAGTTTCTAGTGAGTCTAAGGTTAAAAAACAATGTAGTATTGGAATTAGTACTGTCTTCATCAGCCACCATTTTTCAGGAGCTTTTAAAAAAATATATTTTATTTATTTATTTATTTTTAGAGAAAAGGGAATGGAGGGAAAAGAGAGGGAGAGAAACATCGACGTGTGCTTGTGTGTGGTTGCCTCTTGCATGCCCCCAACTGGAGACCTGGCCCGCAACCCAGACATGTGCCCTGACTGGGAGTCAGACCTGCAACTCCTTGGTTCATAGGTCAGCACTCAATCCACTGAGCCACACCAACCAAATACAGAAGCTTTTTATTTTGAAAGAATTTTAGATATATAGAAGAGTTACATAGTTATTACAAAGGGTTTCCTTATGTCCTTCATCTAATTCCTCTGTATCAGCATCTTATATAACCGTAGTACAATGATTAAAACTAAGAAATTAATGTTGGTACAATACTTTTGACTGAAACAGTACTGTTAACTGCTAAGTAAATTATAGACTTTATTCAGATTTCATTAGTTTTCCCAATAATGTCCTTCTGTGTTCTGGGATCCAATCCAGGACCCCACATTGCATTTAGTTATGTCTCCTTTGTCTCCTCCAATTGGTAACAGTTCCTCAGTCTTGTCTTTACGACCTTGACACTTTTGAAGAGCACTTATCAGGTACAGGAGAATGATCCTCAGTTTGGAAATGTCTGTTTTTTCATGATTAGATTGAGATAATGTATTTAGGGGAGGAATTATGCAGAGGTGATATGCCCTTTTCTGTGTATCATATGGGGCGGGGGGGTCCTTCGTGTCACTGTATCTTACTACTGGTAATGTTAACCTTAGTTCTTTGGTTAATGTGGTATATGCCAGGTTTCTCCACTATAAAATTACTATTTCTCACTTTGTGTATTATAAAATTTTTTAAAAGATTTTATTTATTTTTAGAGAGAAGGGTAGAGAGGGAGAGGAACATCAATGTGTGAGAGATATGTTGATTGGATGCCTCTCGCATGCTCCCAACCAGGGACCTGGCCCACAGTGCAGGCATGTGCCCTGACGGAATCAAACCGGAGTTCACAGGCCAGCAATCCACTGAGCTACACCAGCCAGGGCAAATTTTAAAATTTTTTAGGGAGCTATTTTGAGGGCATTCAGGTACCTAATTTCTTCTTAAATTTTGCTCATTAATTTTACCATTTGTTAGTAAATCATAACCACTGCGGTCTTTATTATTTTCTAGTGGTGATTTTTATTTTTTTGTTAATTTCTTTCAATTTATTAACTGGTTTTCTTCTGTAAGAAAGACTTGCACCAGTTCCCCTTTTGTTTATTTATGCGATCACCTGTTTATAATATACACTCATGGATATTTATTTTACTCTTTGTGCTATTATTGTTTGTTGCTCAGATTGTTACAGCCTTGATCACTGTAGCTCTTATAGGTTGGCTCCTGTGCTGTTTTGACATAACTACGTTTTTTTGTTGGTTTAGCACTTTTTAACTTTTCTGGCATCACAGAATGTTCCAGGCTCATCTTATACCTTCCCTGCTGCAGCCCTACAGTCAACCACTTCTTTTTAAGAATCCCTATTTACTTATTTTGAGAGAGGGGAAGTGAGGGAGAAAGAGAGGGAGAGAAACATCAGCATGTGGTTGCCTCTTACATGCCCCCTGTGCCCTAGATTGGGAATTGAACCAACAACCCTTTGGGTCCCAGGCCAGCACTTAATCCACTGAGCTACACCAGCCAGAGCAGAATCCATAGTTCTTTATCTAGGCTTTTTGATGTTCCATCAAGTTAGTTACCTACCTAATTGATGTGATACAACAAATAAACTTTCTTTTGTATCTGCACATGTTATATTCATACTCTCATATCAGAATTAACCGGTTGTGTGCTGTGTTGGGCATGTGTCTGCATTTGGAAGAAGGGGTTTATAGAGTTTCAGGCATGCCGTCAGATGGTAGTTGTGTTTCTCTAAGCCTCCCGTGTACTTATTAAAGACATTTACTGATGCTTTGTGACCAGTGATGTACTGTGCTATTGCAAGTGGTAAGATTTCATTTTTTATGGCTAAGTAATAGTCCGTGGTGTGTGTGTATATATGTGTGTGTGTGTGTGTGTGTGTGTGTGTGTGTATGTGTGTGTAATGCAGCTTTTTAATCTATTCGTTTATTGATGAGCACTTGGGTTACCTCCATATCTTGTCTGTTGTAAATAATTCTGCATTGAACACAGGGGTACATATATTTTTTGAATTTTTGTTTTGGGTTTGTTTGGACATACAGCCAGAAGTGGAATTGCTGGTCATAAGGTAGTTGTATTTTTAATTTTTTGAGGAGCCTCCATACTATTTTCCATAGTGGTTACATGAATCTGTATTCCTATCAATGTTGCATGAGGGTTTCCTTCCCTCTGCATCCTTGCCAACACTTGTTTGTTGAGGAAGCTTTTTATTGGATGAGGGGGATACATATAAACAAGCAATTATGATGCTATGTATAAAGGTCTAATAGAAAGCATAGAATGCTGTACTATGAAGAGTTGAATAATTGGGCACACCTACTGTGTGTAAGCCATAAAAATATTCATTATATATGTGACCTAGTAAAAAGTACTAAATAAAGGGTGTATTTAGCAGTTGCTGTGAGAGTTTAGAAGAGCTTATGGGAAGTGCAATGAGGTTATAAAGTGAGTGTCATAAAAACTAAGTGTTATGAGAGTAGAGGAAGGGAAGAGACATTAGAAAACTATTGAGGAAGTGGAATTTAAGAAGAGTAAAGTTCAGGGAGGTCTTTGTAGTAGCTTCTAGGAAATGGTTGTAAGGGTTCTTAGTAGCAAGCAGAAGAGTTGGGGTGGAGCCAGAGTGTAGAGCTCCCATGAATATATGAATGCCAAGCTGAAGAGCTTGGTCCATATTTGGTAGGGAGTAGCATATTAAGTTCAGTTACATACCTCATTTACCTGTCTAACCTTAGCTTCTGAAGTGTAAATGAACCTGAAAGTGCCAAATCCAGACTGCTAAATTTTTTGCTGCTCACCAGCTGGAGTCATGGTCTATAACTGGGTTAGAAGTAGTGATACAGTTTCAACTGGAAGATGCATGATTTAGATACAGTGAAGAAAGGGAGGTAAAAGAGAAGAAATGGGAGTAGATAAAGAAGGATGCTACTGCTTTTCTAACTAAGGGTATACCAGAGAGATTATCTGGCCTGTTCTGTTGCTTTAGTCAGACTTTTAATATTTCCAGAAATAGCTGCTTCATAATTATTTTTTCTAGAACGTTTCTTCAACCCAAATTTATGTGCCTAGAACATGCCATAATCACTTTTAACTTTATTTTTGTAAACATAGAACTATTTTGAGAATTTCAGATGTGGACAAATGCAAACTGGTTTTTGTCCTAAAAAACGAGAAAGGGTTTCTGTTCAGGTCCTATCTCTCTTTTCAGGTTTTACTTCCCATTCCCTGTCTTTTCAGGTTTTACTTCCCATTCCCTGTCCTTAGACTTGTTTGGCACACTCCTGCACTCTGCTGCTCACTGTTTTCATTAGGTGTAGAGGAGATGGGTTAGGGGAAAATCGGAGATCAGTTAGAACTTATGAAGTTAGTTTATATTGGTCCAAGTAGGGTGGAAGAAGGATCCTAAAGCAGTTGTCAAATACCTTTCCAGAAATGTAGAGCCAACTAATGTCACCCAGAGGAGGAAGTGTTGCCATGGTCACTCAAGAGCGTTCAAATAGGATTTTAATGTTTAGGTAAAACTCTCTTTCATTTTGTGCCAGGACATTAAAGGGAGATTTCATATTAAAATAACTTTTTTGAATATTCTAGAAGAGTTTAAAAAACACTCTCTGGCCCTGACTGGTACAATTCAGTGGATTGGGCTTAGTCCTGCAAACTGACAGTTTGCTGGTTTGATTCCCGGTCAGGGTACACATGGGTTGTGGGCCAGGTCCCTGGTTGGGGGTATGCAAGAGGCAGCTGATCAGTGTTTCTCTTGTACATTGATGTTTCTCTTGCTCTCTTTCTCCCTCCCTTTCCCTCTTTAAATAAATAAACAAACAAACATAAATAAATAAATTCTTAAAAAACACTCTGAATTTTCCATGATTGATTTTGTAACCTGAACTATATGAAAAAGAATTTAAATTATTTTCACTATTTAAACTTAAATAGTGCATAATTTTTGCATTATTCACTTTACAAAGGAAAATTAACCTATTATGTTACTGGAGTATAGGGTACTAAAAAAATACAGAAGAATGTTATGTGTATGTGGGGGTGTATTATGCTACTTTTTATGTGGCGGGGAAAAAATAAAAATATATTATGTGTTTGCTTAGTGTTGTTAAAAGAAACTTAGAAATAATAAACTAGAAACATAATAAACACAGTTACCTTTCAGGATGGATGGAACTGCAATAGCAGAGTTATAGAAGGGAATAAGATTTCAGATACACCTTTTTGTATAGTTTTGAATTGTGTGTTTTACACATTAAAAATAACCCCAAAATATATAGAAAACAAAAGGGATGGGGAAAGGAAACCTTAAAACCGAATATAAGCAAAAGCAAGCTTACATCATATCAAATGGGTAATGTAATCACAGAAAACACTTTTTTTTGACACTTTTGAAAAGAGCTTCCTGATTGTATGCCTTTGTAGTATACATACTAAGGTTGAAAAGAATTGCAAAGAAATCATGAACTTTAATAGATTTGTCTTTAGTACTGATATTTTGCTGGTGTCAGTCTTTACCTCTAATAACTCCAAGAAAAGAATTTGGGAAGTTGGGAGAAACAGTGAAACAGCTTTATGTGCTTAATAGGGTGGAACAGATGGGCACATGTTTGATGTTTTGGGGAACCAGTTCTCTCATGGTACAAGAAGAGAAACACAGGTGAGAATGTGGTTGTTGATTTGAATTGGAGGTGCTAGTTTACAGCCAAGTTTAAAATAAAAATCAGTTAAGAGTGCTTTTAAAGATTTTTTAATTTATATTTAGAGAGAGGGGAAGGGAAGGAGAAAGAGAGGGAGAGAAACATCAATGTGTGGTTGTCTCTTGTGTGTCCCCCAAGTGGGGACTTGGCCTGTAACCCAGGCACGTGCCCTGACTGGGAATTGAACCAGTGACACTTTAGTTCTCAGCCCACGCTCAATCCACTGAGCTACGCCAGCCAGGGCAAGAGGGCTTTTAAAACTTAGATTTTTGAGTGACAGTTCCAGTTTTAATTAGTTATCTTGGATGGAGTTTAGGATTCTGCATTAAAACTTATCTCAGGTGATTCTAGTGCAAGCAGACTGTATGCAAGTATACTGTACTTTAGAGAAACTACTTTTGGGGCTGGCGTTTTCAAGGCCAAGCAGTTTGCCTTGATTAGTTATTTAACCTGGGCTATTTTTCTCCTGGTTGACTGGATCGTCCTAAATATTTCTACTCTCTACCCTTCTACCTTCTTTTCTTGTGATTGTTAGAGGTAATGTCTGCCCAAGTTGTGAGATTTGAAGTTATCTCTTTTTTTCATTGTGTGTGTGTATATACGTGTCTTGACTCTCATATTTCTCTAGGTGTTTTTACTTCCTAAATATGCTTTTGGTATTTTTGCAGACAGATTTTTTTCCCCAGATCGTGGCTATTGTAAATAACACTGCTATGAACATACAAGATGATACTGTATTAAAGAAGTTTTTTAAAGATGAATGTAAATTCAAGCCTATCTTATTACCAAAACTTCAGTTTAAAACTTATGAATGGGAATTCCATTTCTGCTTGGAATGTAGACAGCTACAAAGATGATCCCTTCTAAACAATGAGAAAACAATGGGTTAGCCAGTCAGAGAAAGACAAGTACCATATGATCTCATTTGTATGTGTACTCTTCTGACCAAAATAATTAATCATAGACATCTTCCTGCATCATTAAAAGGTTTTAATAAACATTTTAAATGGGGCATATATTGCATTATTTGGAATTATGTAACATTCACCCAAAACTTTTTCAATAACCACTCCCTTTGTAACATTCATAATTTGAAAATCAAAAAGATTCCAATTCGAAGCTCAATTAAAATACAGTTTGTAGTCATATTCAAGTACATAGAGTTACTTAGATTTTTTATTCTGTTTTTAAAGGTGGATTTTATTTTTTGGATTTCAATGACTGTGTGGCTTTTCTTAATTTCAGAATTCCATACGACATAATCTGTCACTGAACAAGTGTTTCCTTAAAGTGCCTCGATCCAAGGATGACCCCGGAAAGGTAGGATTTATTATCTTAAAATAAGTGGATTCTTCATTATATATCTGTTGTCATGTTTGTACTGTACCTAAGCTATATGTTTATACCTAAGCTCTATCTGTTGTACAAAGAAAAAGTATTAGAATGACAGCATTCAAGCTCATTGATCAGGGGTATTTGTGAAAATAGCAAGTCCCTTCAGCCCACCCTACCTTACCCCTTTCCACCTCACCTGTATTTTTATGCTGATGTTTTAAGGACCAGCCTGGCAGGGAGAGCTTTCTTTTTAAGCAGGGGGAAGCTAGCTAGTGTAGTGCTGGTCCTGTTACAGTGTGCTGTTTCTAGTCTAGCATTTGTTTTATTATTTTCCAAAGTGTGTGTATTAATTTGGTTTTTGAACTGCTTGTTAAAAACTACACTTTATTGTTAGAAGAGGTAGATTTGTGTGTAATTGACAAGTGGAAGTAATTGTTACCCTGGAAAAAATGTTTTTCTGTCATTTCCTCTTGCTGTTTTTTCTTCTTTGTTCTTTTTATCTCACCTGCTGCCACCATCATATTTTTAGTATTTTATCTATAGAGACTTTTTTCGTTTGTTTCAATAGTCATGTCAACTGCAATGCAACCTGAACTTGGTACTAGTTGATTGATTTCTAAGCTGAGTATTTGCTTGGACCATATTTGATAATCATGATAAATTACTAGATTAAGATTTTGAGATAGTCTATATCTGTTGGCAGGCATGCATTCTTGTTTGGATGTTTAGACTTCGTGTTGTCTTCTTTAGGCTGAGTGTCTCTGGAAAACTTTTTCTAAAAATGTAAGCCTTATCACGTTAACATCCTGCTTAACGTAAGTACTCAGTGTTCTGGAGATGTTTCTTTTATAAAATATCCTCTACTGTGTTTTTCTTGATTTGTCTTTCTAGCTATGTTTCACTCAATTCAAGACCCACTGTGAGGCACTACTTGAAATTTCCCCAACATACTTTTCATATGGTCTTCTCTTTAAGCACAAACTCCTTTTCTCTACTTGTCTGGCTCATTCTGGAGTCTTTTAAGATTGCGCTGCAACAGTATGTCTCTACAGCTCTCCCCTTCCCCCACCAGTCAGATGAGTTTGTTCCCTCTTTTGAGTTCCTGTTACTTTGTCATCATCATGGTAGTAGCTCATAACCGTCCTCTCTATCCATGGACTTATATCTTCAATTTATAATAACTCACATAGTAGCCAGGGGTCTTTCAAAAATGTTAACTTAATCATTTGTACCATTTGTTTAAAATCTCGATTAGTTGTTTACAGTCCTTATGTTAAAATCTAAATTAAGAGGGTAGGATCATGTGTATTTTTGTTTACTCTTTTGATGAATAAATGAATGTACTATATCATACTCTGATAGATGGTTAACTTGTTAAGATTAGAGACAGAGATACTCATTTCTCTTGTAAAGCAGGCACTCTATAAGTAATGAATGTTTTGTAGCACCTACTGTGAGCTGCCCCTTCAAGTTGATTCTTAATAAGATTGAATAGGTTATTACAATAGTTTTCATATTTGACCCAGGTTGTTATTTGCCTATGTTCATAACTCTCCAAGGTAGTAACTAGGAATAGGTGAAATTTTTCTTTCCTTTAAAGCAGGCTTATTATTTTAAAAGGAATAACTTTTTATATTTGCTTCATTGCAATTTACTATGAGCAGTGAGTATACATGAATCTGACTGAAAGGATTCTTAAGAATTTAGCAATTATCTGTTTTATTAAGAGTTTTATGAAGGTACTAATTGGATTCTGTAAACATGTGGTTCAGATTTAATTTTTAAATGAAGTTTAAATCATTAAACAAAACCCTGACACACATAAATGTATAACTGTATTATGAATGGAATTTTAACCAGTTGGAGACCTATTTAAAAAATTGTACTGTCACATTTTCTTTTGTTCAAAACTTAAACCTTTTTCTCCATCTTAGTTAAATAGTACATGGGGTAAGGGAGGTGCAGAATGTTACTCTTTACAACCGTTTTATTTTTTTGAATCAGGATTGTCTTAATGTGCAGCCAAAACAAAATACAGAAATAAGCAGAATCCTGAGAGGTAAATAAAAGCTTTCCGTTTTTACTGTTGATCTCTAATTTTAAGCTTATTTTTATCAAAACGCATCATTGTTCTCATTGATTTTGGTCATAATAGTAAATAGTGTATATTTGATCTTATAACGTACATTTATACTAATAAGTGGTTTTTTTTTTCCCCAGTCTCAAGGTGAGATTTAAATATCCACCATCCTTATTGATTTTGGTCAGAAATAAATGTTGTAAATCTGATCTTATAAAATACATTTATATGAATAAAGTCATTTTAACTTTTTAACAAGATTTTATTTATGTATTTTTAGAGAGAGGGGAAGGGAAGGAGAAAGAGAGGGAAAGATACATTGATATGTGAGAGATACAGATGAGCTGCTGCTGGCAGGCCCACAGCTTGTCCACAACTGGGGACCTGGCCTGCAACCCAGGCATGTTCCCTGACCAGGAGTTGAACCAGTGACCTTTCGGTTCACAGGCCAGCACTCAGTCCACTGAGCCACATCAGCCATGACAAGTCACTTTAATTTTTAATACGAAAATAAAATTTTTGTTTAAAAAAGTACCATTGCTTAAAGTTTTGAAAACCTCATATGTAGCCCATTTTATAGAAGAGAAAACTAAGGCCAATAAATGTGGCTTGGCCATGTTCATTGTAGAGCTAGAACCCAAGTATATTGGGCAGACTTACTTGCAAGTCATAGAAACTCATTGTAGATCAACTTAAGGGAGAAAGTATCTACAGTAAGAACCAGACCCTGGTTCTTAAGTTTTCTTGTCAGGAATTTCTCTTTACATCCCTTAGTTTTCTGTTGGCTACATTTTCAGGGATAGCCATCAGCAGCTTTTGGCTCATATTCCGCTGCTTTAGTAATAACCCTTAGCTGAAAGAGACTATCCTCCCTCCAAGTCACCTGGAGTATAACAAATGCCCTTGAATGCTGAAGGAACACAGTACACTTGGTTTCTTGGTTCCTAGACTAGTGCTTTTTCCGCTATACCAATTTCCTTGAGAGGGAGGCCAAAATGTTAGTTAAGTTTTGGTACTTATGAATTGTTTTTTCTTTTTGTATTACAGTGTTTCCTGGCATTTGAGGAGCTTTTCCAAAACCACCCTCACCACAGTGGGAGAAAACCATTGAGCCAAGGTGGGGTGGGAGTAGTTTTGGTCGTTGGGTATGGGGTGGACTTTTGCCCCTTAGGATTTGGCTGGCTACTGCCATGACACAGATGGGTCAAGAGGAAGAGATAGAAGTAGCCTGTATAGTGTCTTCTTTGCTGTTTTTTTATGGTATAGCTTCCCCTTCACTATATTACCAGAGCGGTGTGAAGGCCAGCCCAAGCTTGAAGGGTACTGTTGAATTACAGATATTTTCATATGGCCGTTTATCTCTGACTCATTCCTTCATTTGATAGAAGTCATTATCATAAAAGCCCTTAATATTTGATACCCTCTCATGTATATTGATGGGCTGAAATCCATTTTCCTCTGTTTCTTGAAACTGATTCCAAACAGCCACATTATTTTTTTTAAGAAACAAACAAAATGAAATTATATCTTGCATCGATAACTGCTGCTTTCAGGGGGGCAGATTTCCATTTCTTCTTTCTTTGATTTTTAACCCTATATCTTCATACTGTAGTCTGTCTCCATTTTTTTATTCTTGGCTTTTGTCTCCTCTTTTCTCATTAGCTTTACTTTCTGTATTTTTGTCTATTTTTTTAATCCAATTTGTTTTTTTTAAGTCTTCTGCAGTTCACACATGTCTGTTACTTATCTTAAAGAAAGGTGAATATTTTGTTCACATTATGGAAAATAAATCCTATCAGCTAAATTTAGTTTAAGAATATAGAGTTATCTTTCTTTGCTTTCCACTTAATCTTTTCTCAACATTGTTTCCTCTTCCTCAGCTCAGAAAAATGATATTTTGACTTAAAAGGAAATAAAAGATTTTGGGAAATATGGTTAACAATTAATTAGCAACAATGGGCTCTAATAAAACTGATAGCTAAGAAGTTTAAGAAACTATCAAGGCTATCTGCCTGTCCTGGGAAGGATAATTGCAGTGAGTTCATAAAAGAAAGAGGTTAATTGGGGGAGGGGAGTGTAAGTTTTCCTTGTCTGAGGATGGGGCCCTTGTAAAGGCTCAGCAGATGTGAATATTGGCTCTTCTGGTTTGTGAGGAAACAGCAAAGTCACTGCTAGAGAATTGACTTTCAGAAGTTCTGAGACTGTGTTGTTTTTCTATTCTTGCCCTTTCACAGTATAAGCGACCATAACATAGTTCACTGATTTCTTTTTTTCCAAGGGTATTTTTGGGGGGGTAATGATAGTATTGTGTTGTATTTATTTGTAAATTATCTATTATTTGTCGATATCCAGTTTTGGTCACTTTATTTATAAAAAGATGTAGAAAAACTGGAGAGGTTTAAGAGAACATAAGGTGTAACATTAAATGATAAACAGTATTGAGTGAATCATAGGTGTATATACCCTGAAGAAGGAAGATAAAAGTGTAATTTTAATACTAGTCTAATTTAAAATGGACGATTTTTGTGAGGAGGTAGTTTACCTCTTATCTGTGTTTTTGTATAAAACCAAACATGAGTGGAATTTAAAGATAAGCAAGGGTTTGGTTGGACAGAAGTAAGGACACCATATTTGTTGGAGTGAAGAAAACACTGGTAGGGTCCCTAGGGGAGAGGCTCTAGAGTTTGCCCCTTCTAAAGCACTTAAAAGATGATTGAAATTACTAATGTTTGTGTTTCAAACTTATGGTAGGTAAGCCCATTTGAAGGTTGAGGAGAGGACATGATCAAGTTTAGCTGAGGGACCGGTGAGAGCAAAGTTGAGATAGAAGCAGGAATTAAGGGAATTAATGTAAGTACTAACATGAGGCCCAAGAGTGAATGAAGGATTGAAGCCAGTGAGTGCATGTTAAGGCAGAATGTGAGACAAGTCTGTTAGACATACCAAGGTTAGAAAGCTCAGAGTTAGCAGAGGCATGTGGAGAGGGTTTGAAGGATTGAGTTGTGTAGAGATAAGGGTCTGATTCAGAGAGAGCACTGCACAAACGAAGAAGTGCCAGCCTAGAGCCCTGACAGCAGTTTAGAGCTGCTTTTTATTCAAATACGCCGTGTTCTCTTCCCTTCTTAAGTAGGAGTAGGAGATAACAGTTTGTGATTGATCACTTTTTTTGTCTCAGAACTAAACCACTTTTAAAATATAATATTTCTTTCTAAAATTAATTAAAAATTATATAGCAAAATTCACTGTTTGCTGTGTAAGTCTAGTGGTTTTGACAAATCTGTACAGTGTGACTGTCCCCACAATCAGGATGTAGGACAGTACTGTTCCTTGGTAGTCAGCACCTCGCTCAAACCCCCAGGCCCTGTCAGCGAGTACCGATTTGTTTTGTTGTCCCTGTAGTTTTGCTTTTCCCAAAATTTACATAAATGGGACTCATACAGTAGGAGGCCTTTTGAGTCTGGCTTCTTTTACTCAGCACAGTGCATTTGAGATCCATCCATGTTGTGGTATCAGCAGTTCCATATTTCATGTGGCTCATTGTATGGATTTACTGCCGTGATCACCTTTTGAAGAACGTGTGGGTTGTTGCCAGTCATAAGTTCACTTGATCATCAAGCTCTTTTCTTTTAAGCTTATATTCAGTAATTAAGCTTATACTCAATAATTTGAGCTTATACTCAATAATTTGACATATACTGAGAGACGAGAGAATGTTGAATTAGCTTAAACTATTAACATAATGGTCATACTGAACTGCTTTGTGAATTATATTAAATGTAGATGAGCTTTTGGAAGTCATTTGTGATATAGTCAAACGTTTTTATCTTCATTTAAAAAATTTCTGAAAGGATTTTGTTTAAGGCAGTAATGATTTAAAAACAAGATATGGACAACTATTAATTACTTACTAGAACATACTACTTTTAACATTTAGAGGACCTATTTGATATACTATAATCAACATGCTAATTACATATTTTTAATCCATTGATTAAGAGTAAATTCCTTAATGATCTCTCCTGGGCAATACTTAGCTTAAGCTATTTGATAATATATTTAAAAGTAATAAAAACCAAGAATGTTGCATGAATCTGAGCTGACATTGGAATAGTTTTTTTCTCATACATTCAGCTAGCTAGCCAGCCGACCTGCCTGCCTTTGAGTACCTCCTATATATTTGACTGGTTCATAGCCTATTTTTGTAGTCTGAGTGACTACTTCACCTTCTGTTCCAACTAGAAACTTCTGGGAATAAAGACGAATGATAATTATTTTTAATTATGCTTAGGCAACAGGTATAAACCAAGACCGAAACTGGGAAGTCCACTCTATCTATGGTGCGTGCAAATACTGTGCCTTGGAGCTATGGGTGTCTACTAGGAGCAGCATCCTAAGATGTTGGAGGGTAAAAATAAAAAAAAATTTTTAAACTGCATTGCCAAATCTAAACTGGGAGACTAAAAACAGATTTGAGACATGGTATGAAACCAAAGAAATCAGGGACAAAAGGGATCCAGCATTATGCCTGCGACTTCTGACATGGTATGAATTGAAAGCTGAGAAGAGCAGAGAATAGTCTATGACGACTCACTTTACCAATGTGCGTACGTACTTCGCAGTAGGGCTAGTGAAAACATAACGTTTTTGGATTTAGTTATTTGGAATGTTAGGTTATTTATGATAGGGACTGCTTTCCCTGGGAATATGAAATTAACATTAGCTTCTTGGGTTTACTTATATTTAATCAAATAATGGCATTTTCACCAGGCTGTTTTTAATCTGAGGACTGTTAAAAGTCACAGAGGATGATGGAGCAGAGTATTTTGTGTTGACGTAAAATTTCTATCAGAAGTAAATTATTGGAATAATTAAAATGTACTTTATTTAAAGTGATAAATATTTTGTAATGATGAAAATAGAGGCGTTTAAGGCCAATGTTGGCTTTCAGTGCATCTTTAATTCTGATGCATTTTCTATATTTTGATTACCTTAATTTCCCTGAAGTTTTTTAATTATTTGTATTATTTGTTTAGTCACTTCTATTTAAGAATGCCACCTAGTTTTCAATTTGGTGCCACTTTTTTTCCCCTCCATAATTAACCTTTTGTTTTAGGGTATCTTGAAGTTGGCAGCTGATTCGTTTTTAGAATATTTATTCAAAGCTGCACATTTCTAATTACAATTTTTGGGGGGGATTTTACAAAGACATTGTAGTTTTTTTCCTCAGTAGGACATTAACTTCCTGTACCAAAATTGTTGATATGGATTAATAATGTTTACATTTGTATATTACTTTACAGATTAGGTAGTTATTTTACATGCATTATCTCAGTCCTTCAAACAATTATATAGTCAGGCTCTCATTTTAGATAGTGATCTTAAAGTCCATAGTAGATTTTTCCATAGTAGATTAGTTCACATAAATGTCACATAATCAAACTCTTCACGTAAGTGGGAATTATTTGTTATGTACTCTATTTATTTCATGTCTCACTTGTTTCACTCACTGTGATGTGATTACATATATCATTTGTTTGTTTCTTAATATTGCTAAATAGTATTCCATTGTACAAATATACCACAATATTTTTTATCCATTTATCTGTTGGTGGATATTTGGATTATTTTTATAGTTTTGGGCTGTTAAGAACAAGTTGCTAAGAAATTCTTGTATAAGTTGTCTATGGACATATCCTTTCACTTCTCTTGAATAATAGAATAATTGCTTTGTCAATGGTTGATGAAAGATGATAAGAAACTGGCAGACTTTTTTGCAATATGGCTGTATATTTTACATTCCCAGTAGCAATGCATGAGAGTTTTAGTTGTTCCACATCCTGGTCAAAAGTTGCTGTTACCTGCCTTTTTAGTGGTTATGAAGTAGTATTTTGTTATAGTTTTATTTTTAATCTTCTGATGACTGTTGATGTTGAGCATTTTTCATTTGCTTGCTGGTCATTTGTTTATCCTTTCTCCTGAAGGTTCTTTTAAAGTCTTTGGTTTTCTTTTTCCTTTTAAAATTTGGCTGCCATTATTACTGAGTTGTAAGAGGGTTTTTTGTTTGTTTGTTTGTTTGTTTACATATCTGGTTATATCTTTTCTTGGAATTATATTGTGTAAATGTTTTTTCAGACATTTGTTTTATGGTATACCAAAAAGAGTAGGTGTTTTGTGTTTTGAAGGCTAATATCCATTTTCAATTAGTGATTAGTGACTTTTGTGTTTTGTCTGGGAAATCAACCAAAGTCAAATATTTTGTCTTCTGTTCTCCGTTATAGGTTTTTAAGTTTTATTTTATCGGACATTTAGGTCTGTGATTCATTTTAAATTAATATTAATGGATAGTGTATTTATTTTCCCTGTTGAATTATTCTTTATCTTTATAAAATGTTACTAATTTCTTAAAATACTGTCTTGAAGCTTACTTTGATACTAATACAGCCACCACAGCTTTCCTGTGCACGTTTGATGCGTTTTTTCCTAGTATTTTGCTTTTAGTCTGTAAATGTCTTTGTATTTAAAGTGTGTCTCTTATAAACAGCATGTAGTCATTGGCTCTTGCTTCTTTTTAAATTCAGTCTAACAGCCTTTGCAATCTAATTGGAGTTCTTAGTCTGTATTTAATATGATTATTGGTACGATTGCTCTTTTTCTTTTGTTCCTGTGTTGCTTCATTTCTGCAACCTTTGGAGTTAACCCAGTACTATACAGTTTTCTATTTCATCTAGTGACTTCTTATGTATGCTCTTTTTTGTAATCATTCTAGAGCTTAACAGTGTATACTACTAAGCTGTCAAAGTCTGTGTAGAGGAAATATTATACCACCTTTCAGTTCACACCTCCCACTTTATACCACTTACTACTTTTTAATTCTAGAATTTCAATTTCATCTTTTTGTGTATGTTAAGAGATAATTAGTAAAATGTGTTCAGCCAATTGCTCTGATGCTAGATCATCAGGACTTCTGTATTATTTGCAGCTCGTTCCTAGACATAAGATATGCCACAGTGCACCTCTCCTTCACCATGGGTTTTTTTTTTTAGCCAATCCTCACCCAAGGGCATGCTTACTGATTTTTATTTTTAATATTTTATTTATTTATTTTTAGAGAGAGGGGAAGGGAGGAAGAAAGAGAGGGACAGAAACATCAACTTATTGTTGTCTTGCACACCCGCTACTGGGGACCTGGCCCACAACCCAGGCATGTACCCTGACTGGGAATTGAACCGGCGACCCTTTGGTTCCCAGGCTGGCTCTCAGTCCACTGAGCTACACCAGCCATGGCATGCTTATTGATTTTTAAAGAGAGGGGAAGGGCAAAAGAGAAAGAGGGAGAGAAGCATCTATGTGAGAGAGAAATAGTGATCAATTGCTTCTCATATCGCCCCACCCAGGAACTGAACCCTCAACCTGGGCATGTATCTTGACTGGGCATCAAATGTCCTTACCTTTCCAGTTTATGGGATTATGCTCCAACCAATTGATCCATATCAGTCAGGGCTTCACTGTGGGTTTTTATAATAAGAAGATACTGTCTTGATCTATATAGGGGTTAGGAACCCCATGAAGCTAATTCAGTTTTTCATCTAATTCTTCATCATTGAAGTTTTGAGATCCTGACTTTTCATGTGAAAACAAAGTAATTAGAAGAAATGAAATAAAAAAATAAAATTATTTTAATGATAAATGACTTGGATTAGTTTGTCACCTCCAGTGTTCTCCTTTCTTTCACTAATGTCTACTTCCATTGCTCTATTTTCTGTGTTGTTGCTTGGTACACAAGTAAAAACACCACATTTTCAACTCCAGCCCTCAGCTTTGTGTCTTAACTTTATATTCAAGTTATATTCCATTATTTATCTTTATTTATGATGGCAGTTGTATATCTTCATATTTTTGTTCATACTCTTCATTGTATCTAAAATAGTCTTTATTTCCATCTTATTGATCCTTGGATTCCCAGCTCAGGTGTCAGCATTACTCTGAAAACAGGAGGTAACCTTCCTTTTTCTCCCTTCTCACCTTCTTGTCTTGCTCTCTCTTTTTTTTATCTCTCTTTTTTAAAATTACTGTAGCTCTTTGACCATATAACTATTAATGCTCCTGAATAATGTACTACTTGTATTTTGATCTGTTCCACTCAACTGTGAGTTTTTGTTGGCAAGGATTGGGTCTGTGACATTTTCATAGTATCTGATATACATAGTAGATACTTAATGTTTATCAGAAGAATGATGTTTCTTCCTAGTTAACTAAGAAGTAGTAGTTCTTTTTAAATAAACATTTCTAATTGTGCATTAATTCTCTCGCTGTTTTAAATTACAACTGGTTTTTAGGTGTTCTAGAAATTGTCACTGCTTCATTTTATTCAGGCTTTTTTTTTTTTATCAGTAAGGCAGGGGTCAAAAATTTATTTCACTTCTTAACATAACTGACATACTTACAATCTGAGAGAGGTTTTGGAATTCTTATTCTTCAAGTAGATGAACTGCTTGACTTTTGTGTGACATAATGACTATTTAGAACTTTTATCACAGACTGATAATGGTCTGAAGTAAACTACCAGAAGTCAAGAGACCTGAGTTCTTTCTGGGCAATACCACTGAGTTTGCTTTGTGGCAAATGACTTTTGACTATATTGGGCCTACCACTGCACTAGGTTAGGGCTCTGCGATTCCTTTTTTTCTTAATTAGGACAGTATTTTTATTGAGATATAATTCACATACCATAAAATTTATCACTTAAAGTGTATAACTTAATAGTTTTTAGGGTATTTGCAGAGTTGTGCAATCGTTACCAGTATCAAATTCCAAGACATTTTTGTTTTGTCACCTCAGAAAGAACTCTGTCCTTTAAAGTCACTCTCCCAACCCCCAAGCTTCTGGCAGCTACTAATTTACTTTTCATCTCTATGGATTTGCCTATATTGTACATTTTATATAAATGGAATCATATGATACATGGCTTTCTGTGTCTGGCTTCTTTGATTTAGTGTAAGGTTTTCAGGGATATGTGTTGTAGCATGTTGTAGTATAACTGAATGATATTCCATTGTATAAATATGTAACAATTGTCTGTTCATCATTTGATGGGCATTTGGGGTTTTTTTACTTTTTGCTATTATGAAAAATGCTGCTATGATCATTTGTGTACAAGTTTTGCGAGGACATAATTTTTCACTTCTCTTGGATATGTTTTCATTTCTCTAAGAGTGGAATTGCTGGATCATGTGTTTAAACTTTTGAGGACCCGCCATACTGTTTTTTCAAAGTGGTAGCACCATTTCACAATTATAAAGTGTTAGTGTTTCACAGTCTTGCCAGCATTTTTTATTTTGCCTTTTTTATTGTACTTGTAGCCATCTTAGAGTGTGGAGGGTTATCTCACTGTAGTGTGGATTTGATTTGTGTTGCCCTTATGTCCTTACTGGCTTTCATAGATCTCCATCACAGAAGTCTATTCAGATTCTTTGTCTGTTTTCTTAACCAGGTCCTCTTTTTATTAGTGAGTTGTAAGTGTTCCTTTTATATATTTTAGATACTAGCTTTTTATCACATATATGACTTGCAAATTTTCTTCCCATTGTGTGAGTTTTATTTTCACTTTGACAGTGCCCATTGACAAAACAAAAGTTTTATGTGTTGATGAATTTATCAGTTTTCTTTTGTTTGCTTGTGCTTTTGGTGTCATATCTAAGAAACCATCACCTCATCCAAGGTCATGAAGATTTACACTTACTTTTCCTCTAAGAATGTTAGCCCTTATGTTTAGAGTTTTGATCCACTTTGAGCTAATTTTAATTTTTATATATGTGTGTGTAAGGGGACCCAATTTCATTTGTTTGCATGTGACTATCCATTTTTTTTCAGCACCATTTGCTGAAAAGATTATTCTTTCCTTATTTGTATTATCTTGATAGCCTGTGGAAAATCAATTGACCCAAAATATACATGTTTATTTTTATATTCTCGATTCAAATTACTTTTACTTTGTAGCATATTGTAAAATCAGGAAGTGTGAATCTTTCAAGTTTGTTCTTTTTAAAGATTGTTTTGACTATACTAGGTCAAATACATGTATATTTTAAGATCAGCTTGTCAGTTCCTACAAATAAGATGACTAGGATTTTGACAGGAATTGCAATGAATCTATAGATCAATTTGGGGTATACTGCTATCTTAATATTAAATTTTCCAAGCCATGAACCACAGGATATCTCTCTATCCTTTATTTCTTTTAATGTAAGGAATAACATGTGGGGTTTATATAAAAAGAAGTAGAGGTATATATAAAAATAAGAGCTGTAGTATCTATAGGCCCATATAGCTCTGGATGTTCTGAATATTTTAATATTTTAAATTACTTTGATAATAATTTCAGTGTGTCTTCAAATATGACATTCATCAGAATTAAGTTTGGCAAACATTTATTGTTAATAACTCTTTGGTAGGTACCAAGTTTGACTGTGGAGATACAAGAAATGAATATAGCACTGCCATCGAAACTTCTGGTCTAGTGAAGAAATCATTTATAAACAGAAAATTTCATATGATATACTAGGTTCAGAGATCAGGATTTCTTGAAAGTTGTTGGCTCACTCTTCATTGTGTAAAGCTTCTATGTAAAAGAGATTATAAATTGTGTATTAGCACAACTTCTTTCACTGTTACTTAGTTTTGATAGTTTGTAGAGAACTTAAATAAATGCTGTAAAGGTTCGTAAGACTTTGAACTTTGAACGGTTTGATATTATAATAATACATTTTAGTAAATTTTCAGGATTTATGAATTAATTACAAGAAAATTAAAAACCAGCATGCTACCTAGAGTATTGAAGGGAACAGTTTTCTTAATGTCTTTTCCTCTTCTGTATGTGTTAGACTTTAACCAGATTGTCTCACTTATTTATGCCATGGCTCCATTTGGCAGTTCTTGAAGCCTGTGAACCCCTTCTCAGAATGTTTTTAAAAGTCTAACTGGAATACACAGAATTAAAAAGATAAGCAGTTATATTAAAATAGTTATAAAAATACTATAGCAAATTTGTGATGTAGTAATCTGTGCTTCCTTGGTAACATTAAACTACAAAATTGAACAAAATTTAATACGGTAAATAACAAAAGCAGAGATTAATAATGAGTAGATATTTTGAGACAAAAACTGTTAATGTGATAGGAAACAAACTGATTTTTTAGGTATTGCTAAATTGGTTTGTTCTGTATGTTCATAATGGAAGGAAATGCTGAATTTCCCGTCCACATGCCTTCAGGGAGTCCACAAACACAATATTAAAAATGCTTTTTGAGTACTAGCAATTTTCCTCTGCTTAAAATTGTTTTTATTCCCCTCTTCTATCAACTCTGAGCATGACCATCCTCAGAGACTCAGCTCACTTATCTTAGCACTGTATTGTGATCATTTATTTGCCTATTATGTGCCAGTCACTATTCTAGGCATTTGGAATGCGTTAGCAAACAGAACAGACAAAATGCATGCCTTCAAGGAACTTACAGCCTTATGGGAGAATGACAGTAGACAAAATAAATATGAAAATTATATAGAATGTGAGACCATTCTAAATGTCAGAAGAAAATTAGAATAGGACAAAGTAGATTGAGGTGTAGATTGCAATTTTCAAAAGGATAAGTGAGGTAAATTCATTGAAAAAGTGAATTTTGAGCAAAGACATGAAGGTGGTGAGATTTAACCATACAGGTATTTTTTTTTTGGTCTCTCTGACCACCCTTCAGACTGAGACTTACTTTTTACTTCTATTCCTCGTACTAGCATTGGACTACTAGCACATGGTCAACCCTTGATGAACTGTCATTAAGAGAAGGGTTGTTACCTTTCTGGTATCTGCCCAAAGTTTGAGACCTTTAGGCAGTTTGGATAATTCAGTATGTGACATTGGATAATTTCCCCATTGTTGGGTTAGATAGTATTTAGGTTATGTCCAGGTATAGCTTATTCTTGTATTTTATTTTTAATAGTAAGCTTCACTAAAATTGTTTTAGTTACTGTTATTCTTTATAATATACTGCATTGATTCTGCCATTACAGTTCCCATTTCTCCCCTTCATTCTCCTCCACTCTGCACACCCCGTCCCACCCACATCTCCCCCCTTTAGTGCATGTCCATGCGTCATAAATTCTTTAGATTCTACATTTCCCACACTACTCTTGCCCTCCCCCTGTCCATTTTCTCCCCACTGTTTGTGCTACTTATTCTCTGTACCTTCTCCCCTGTTCTCCTCCTCTCACTCCCCTGTTGCTAAGCCTCCATGTGATCTCCATTTCTGTGGTTCTGCTCCTGATCTGGCTGTCCTCTTAATTTGCTTTTGTTTTGGGTGTGGTTGTTAATAACTGTGAGTTTGCTGTCCTTTCACTGTTCATCTTTTTTATCTTCTTTTTCTTAGATAAGCCCCTTCAACATTTCATATAATAAGGGCTTGGTGATGATGTAGTCCTTGAATTTGATCTTATCTGAGAAGCACTTTATCTGTCCTTCTATTCTAAATGAAAGCTTTGCTGGATAGAGCAATCTTGGTTGTAGGTCTTTGGTTTTTATGACTTGGAATAGTTCCTTCCAGCCCCTTCTCGCCTGTAAGGTCTCTTTTGAGAAATCCGCTGACAGTCTGATGGGAACTCCTTTGTAGGTGACTCTCCCCTTATCTCTTGCTGCTTCTAGGATTCTCTCCTTCATTTTAATTTTGGCTAATGTAATGATGATGTGCCTTGGTGTGTTTCTTCCTGGGTCCAACTTCTTTGGGACTCTCTGAGCTTCCTGGATTTCTTGGAAGTCTATTTCCTTTGCCAGATTGGGGAAATTCTCCTTTATTATTTGTTCAAATAAGTTTTCCACTCGTGGCTGTTTCTCTTCTCCTTCTGGTACCCCTATAATTCGGATGTTGGAACATTTAAAGATGTCCTGAAGGTTCCTAAGCCTCTCCTCATTTTTTTTGAATTCTTGTTTCTTCATTCTTTTCTGTTTGGTTGTTTCTTTCTTCCTTCTGGTCCACTCCATTGATTTGAGTCCCAGTTTTCTTCCCATCACTATGGGTTCCCTGTGCATTTTCCTTCATTTCAATTAGTTTAACCTTTATTTGTTCCTCTAATTTTCAACCAGAATCAACCAGTTCTGTGAGCATCCTGATTACCAATGTTTTGAACTGTGCATCTGATAGGTTGGCTATCTCTTGGTCGCTTGAAAGTATTGACTCTGGGGCTTTGATTTGTTCTGTTTGAGCCATAATTTTTTGGTCTGGTCACAGTGGTTGCGTATGAGGGGTGGAGCCTCAGGTGTTCACCAGGGCGGGGCAACCCACATTGCTGGGTTGTGACACTATATGTGGGAGTGGGGTCAGAGAGGGAGCAATGGCACTTGTTCCTCTCTCTCAGATTTTGGTCCCCCTCTGCTGCTTCCCACAAGCAAATTGGGCCCTTCTGGTATTGGCTCTCAGGTGTGTGGGCTTGTGTACATTCTAGGACCCTGTGGGTCTCCCCAACAAACTCTCCTGTGAGGCTGGGAGCCTCTCCAGGCACCTCAACCCTCGAAAGTTTTTCCAATTGGTGCTTTTAGGCTTTATTTCCTAGTGCTGGGGCCCTGGGTTGCATGGTCTGTCTTACTGCCCGTTTTTTGTTGTTTTTTTTTTTGCCTGGTTTATCTGCGTGTGAATGTGTGACCGAGGTCAGCCAACCTCCTTTCGAGCCTTACTGGGTTTTTGTCCCATGCCCGCCCAGGTCTGCTAACCACCGCCTTTTCCTGCTGGGATGCCTCTCCGCCTCTCTTACCGGTCTGGTTGAATAGTTCATTGTTGTAGGACTTCGGTACAGTTCAATTTTCTGTCTGTTTTGGTTGTATTTTTGTTTCTAAATATCTGTTGCCCTTAAATTTGGTTGTGGGAGGAGGTTCAGTGTTTCCATCTATGCCTCCATTTTGGCTGGAAGTCCCTGGTTTTCTTTTTTTAATTGTATGTTTTTATTACTATTAATTCCCCCATACCCTCTTCCACCTCTACCCACCTGCCTTCCTCACATAATCACCATACTGTCATCCGTGGGTTCTTTCTCTTTTGTTCTCTGTCTCTCCATCCTCCAACTATTCCCACCCCACCAACCCCTTTCTCTACCCTCCCCCAAGCTGTCCTGCTGTCTATGAGTCTGTTTATAATTTTGTTGTTCAGTTTTTTCATTAGATTCCACATAGTTTGTTTTTTTGTGATATTATATCTTTCAAAAAGGCATAATCTATATAGATGCTATCTTAAGTCTTTTTTCTTTTAGCTTTCATTCGATGTAGTTGAGAGTTTACATTTTTTTCCTGCTCATAATGATAAAGAAATGAAAATTGACTGGAAAATTGTGTACTATTTTTGGTAAAATCAGAAGATGAACATAAAAATAGACAGCAACACTCTAGACTCTAATTATGATGGTTAACTTGAGTCAGTGACATCCTACATTAATTTTCCCAAACCAAAGTAATATCGAGTTAATTATTTCTTTCTAAGGAAAAAAAATGTGCTATTTTCATCCTTGTAGTCATTTAGCAAGGTCTTCATTATGCAGTATTTTATGACTAGAATCATCACATTTTCATCTTTTATGATGTTTGTGCACCAAAAATCACTTGAAATGATTATTCATAAGTGGACAAATCTTGAAGTCTGATGTGTGTACAGAAGTGCTTGCAAGGAAATAGATGCTGTAAGAAATGAAAAAATTAATTGGATTCATCATTTATTTGGTGTTTATAGCCAGATATGAAAATATTTTTTGCAATTATGTACCAGAGGTGGCCATTTTTCAACAAAATTCTGAAACACCCAAAATTTCAAAAGTATTGCATTTTGAACATGTAAGTACAAGAAACAGAAGTAATATGCTAGAATCTGTTAAATATGTATATGAAATCTGGAATCACTATTGCCTTTTTGACAGTAATATATAAGAAAAAGAACCAGAAGTAATAATAAAGTAGAACATTTTACAAATTGTAAACCAAGAAGCAATATTTACAGATAGATATTTTAGTTTTATGCATGACAGTTGAAAATTAGTTCCATTCCAGAGATCTTGACCATTTTAGTATATTTACCTTCAAAACCAGGAATATTTGAATATACTAAATATAATATGTATTATATATATATATATGATACAGAAAATTTGAGTTTGCTATCATTTTCACATACAGTGGTTTGTAAGCTGTTGTTGGTTGAGTTTTGGTGTTTTTCTTTATGTTTTATTTTCAACTTTTATAAAAACCAAGTATAAAATTTTTTCCTACTTAATTTTGAAACTGATAGCTGAGCTTATGCAGTTTTCACTTTGACTGCCAGATTTCTCTAGCATCTATATTTTACCTTGTTCTTGACAAGTTTGCATACAGCTGGTAGACTCATCAGCTGACATGCAGTGACTACTTTGGAAAGATAACATGGAAGAAGGCCCCAGTAGTGGGTGGGTAGAAGTTCAGGTAGTTGAATAGACTAGGATCTGGGAAGGCCTGGAATCATACTCTGATATTCTTGGCACAGTTTGTTCAGCAACTGTTTTTTTCTTTTCAACAAATGTTTACTGAGTACTTGTTTTGTGTCTGACATTGTGCCTATCATGGTAATACAGAAAATAAGTTTCTAGGTCCCCAGTAGGGGCCTTAAGGAAGTCATAACCTAGAAGAGATACAGACCTTTAAGTAATGTTAAGTGCAGTCTGTGGTCTAAATATATAGAAAGTATAGAGATCTTGCAGAAGGAGAGAATGATGAATTCTTTTAGATAACATCTGAGCTAGATTTTGAAGGTAGAATATGAGTTTGTCAGAGGGTATATTATAGGTAGTGGATCATAGGGTGGCTATTACAGGTTAGGAGATCAGCATGTAGAGCAGACACAAGTGTATAAAAGGACATGGCATGTTTAAGGAACAGTGAGCAAATAATTCATACTAGGCACAAAGTGTGAGGATTGGTAGATGAGAACTCATGGACAGATATTGCCTGAAAAAGTAGACTGGGAAGATTAATAAAATAATGAGGCAAAGACTAAACTTTAATACTGTCACTGAGATTATTGTATAACCAGGACATGCATTGTATTTGTTTCTGAAATGTGTATCTTCCTCCCTCCCTTCTTTCCTTCTTTACTCTCTCTTTCCTGTCTTACCCTCCCTTCCTTTCTTACTCTCCTGTGCATGTGTATGCATGCATGTGTGTGTAGACAGGATAACTGAGGAAGAAAGGAACTAAGACCTTGATTCACGACCTGGCTCTCATATCCTTGGATGAGCAAACCACTTATCTCTGAGCTTTGGTCTCCTCATCTATATAATGAAACTTTATGTATAGCAAACTTTATGATCTATGCCTTTCAAAATATTTTTTCAGGCAGTCACAATTTCTGAGTGCCTAGAACACAGTAGATGCTCATATGTATTTTTGAAAGAGTGGGTTTGAGAACTTATATCAAAAAGTAAGATTTCCTGGCTGATGTTGCTCAGTGGATTGAGTGCCCACCTGGGAACCAAAGGGTCACTGGGTTCAATTCCCAGTCAGGGCTCATGCCTAGGTTGTAGGCCAGGTCCCCAGTAGGGGCTGTGTGAGAAGAAACCACACATTAATGTTTCTTTCCCTCCCTTTCTCCCTCCCTTCCCCTTTCTCTAAAAATAAATAAATAAAATTTTTTTTTTTTTTTAAGTAAGATCTATGTGCAGACCATTGCTTCCCAGGATACACTTACTCATAAAATATGTTCAAACAGTTTGTCATTATAAATTATTTCACTTACCATTTGGATTTATGAGGTCTTGGGGTGCAGAAATTACAGTATCTTTATACATAAAATTTTATTAGTCTTGAATGTCATATGCTGTTGTAGTTTTATGTGTTCAATGAAAAGTTAGCATATATTTTAAAATGTGTTCAGTTGATCATTTCTCTTTTTGTCTGTGGCAGGAGTTCTTGAACTTGGCTTCCTTAGTTTGTGATTTTTTTGTCTTTAGCAATCTAGTTATAAGTGGACTTTCTTTTTCATATGAACTTGTTCAAAACTAGTCTTTCTCTCAGGTTACATTTGTTATATCTGCAAAAATACAATCCTTCTGAAGCAGAGGATTGTAACAATCCATTTTAATGTTACAGAGTTGCTGTGATATACTGTTAATATAATTTATTTCTTTACCTTTAGGGATCTTATTGGGCAATAGACACCAATCCGAAGGAAGATGTGCTGCCTACTCGGCCAAAGAAGAGGGCACGATCTGTCGAACGGGTAAAAGCTCTTTATTTAGTTTGTGACAACGTTATTATGTCAGAAATACAGATTTTAAAAGTTCATTTCCAGTATAGATGAAGGCAGTGTGTTAATCTGTATAGCATTATCTGGTTTTTTTTTGAAGCATTTTCAAATTTGTTATTTGATCTTAACATCTCTGAGTGAGGTGGGATTTTTTAGGAATTAAGTAAAAAGTGTTTTTTGTTTGTTTTTTTCTGTAATTTAGGCACAGCTGTTGTCTGAGACTTGAATCCAGGTCTCTTTAATTTTAATTTTGAACTCTTTTCTCTGGCATCTACAACATTGAAGACTGGTTTTAGTTAACAAAACTATTCCCTTTCACTGCTTATACTCTAATTACATTGAATTCTCCTGACTGTCTTTAAAATGCTTTTTCTGCTTCCAACCATGTAATAATTATTTTATACACAAAATCTCTTAAGTGTATGTGAGATAATTCTTACTTGGTTAAAAATTAATTTGCAAGAATGAAGGAGATAAAGGACCTCTAGTTGGTATCCGAAGTTGTTTATTGTGACAAGTTTAGTCAGCACTTAGGCTGTCACCAGACATTAACTTTACCTTTCGGCTTTCTCATTGTACATTTCCAGCATCTCAGCTCACACACACACACACACACACACACACACACACACACACACACACCCACACACACACCCACATTCTAACCTACTATTCCATTTTAAATGCTAACTACATCGTGAAGCTTTGCCTCATTTACTCATTTGCATTCTTGCAGAGTTCTTATCATGTTTTTAATAGGCTTTCTCACAATTTGTAGAAATCTCTTAAGTGTGTGTGCTGTGATCCTGTTAATGTTTCTTTCATATCTTGGTTGTTATAAAAAATTTTTCACTGAACATATGGATGTATATGTTGTTTTGTTGTAAAGTTTTGGGTTTCTTTGGATAAGTACCCAGGAGTGGAATTGCTGGATTCTTCTTTGTCTCTTGCTGTAGCTTTTGTTGTAAAGTCTATTTTTTTCTGGAGTGAATACTGCTCCCCTAGTGGGTTGTTTTTTTTTTAATGAAATAACTTTTCTATCCCTTTTTTTCTGTCTGTGTGCATCTTTTGATCAGAGGTGAGTCTCTTGTAGACAGCATATGTAAGGGTCTCGTTTTGTTATCCATTTAGCACCATATATTTTTTTATTGGAGCATTTAACCCATTTGAATTCAAAGTAATTGTTGATAGATATATATTTATTTCCATTTTATTCATATTTTTATTTTTCTCCTTCTTAAACCCTTTAACATTTCTTATATTAGTTTGGTGATGGTGAACTCCTTTGGCTTTTTCTCATCTGGGAAACTCTTTATCTGACCTTTGATGCTAAATGATAGCTTTCTTGGTAGAGTAATCTTGGTTGTAGGTTCTTGTTTTTTATCACTTTGAATATTGCTTGCCAGTCCCTTCTAGCCTGCAAAGTTTCTGTTGAAATATTAGCTGATAGTCTAATGGCAGTTCCTTTGTAAGTGACTAACTGCTTTTCTCCTGTTGCTTTTAAGATTCTTTGTCTTTAGCATTTTAATTATGATGTGACATGAAGTGGGCCACTTTGAGTTTATCTTGTTTGGGATTCTCTGCACTTTCTGGACTAGTATGTCTATTTCCTTCACCAGGTTAGGCAAGTTTTATATCATTTTTTCAAATAGGTTTTAGATTCCTTGCTCCGTCTCTTCTCTTTCTGTCACCCCCCATGATACAAATGCTTGTTCACTTGAAGTTGTCCCAGAGGCCTCTTACACTATCCTCATTTTTATTGATTCTTTTTTCTTTCCGCTGTTCAGATTAGGTGTTTTTCAGCTTTTTTATCTTCCAAATTGCTGATTTTACCCTCTGCTTCCTCTACTTTCTGTTGACTCTTTGTAATGAATTCTCATTTCAGGTATTTTATTCTTTATTTCTGACTGGTTCTTTATGTTTTTTTTATCTCCATTTTGTTTCCTGTCTCTTTGTTGAATTTTATGCTAAGTCCATTGACTCTTCCTGTAAGTTCATTGAGCATCCTTATAACCAGTGTTTTGAACTCTGAATCTGATAGGTTGTTTGTCTCCATTTTATTTCTTTCTTTCTGGAGTTTTGTTGTGTTCTTTCATTTGGGATATGTTTCTTTGTCTCCTCATTTTGGCTGCCTTCCTATGTTTGTTTCTATCTATTAGGTAGAGCTACTGTATCTCCCAATCCTGGTAGAGTGGCCTTATATACTAGGTGTCCAGTAGGGCCCAGTGGCATAGCCTCCCCAGTCACCTAGCTGGGCATGCCAGGTGTTTTCCCCATGTGGGCTTTGTATACCCTCCTGTTGGAATTGAGCCTTGATTGCTGTTCACATGTCATGGGAGGGATTTACCCCCAGGTTGATCTGCTGCCTGGACTGGCCTTATCTACAGCAGATAAGATGCTATGCGGAGGCCAAGATCATAGGGCAGGATTTGCTTCGAGTAGACTCTGATGCCAGATGAGTCTGCTTCTTGAGTGTGTTGCTGGTAAAGGCGATTGGATGGTGCTCTTGTGTGGCCTGAAGCTGTCCACCAGGTGTGCTAGCTTTGGGGCCTCCTGGGAGGTGTGGGAGTCAGCTGACTCTTTGCTCTGTCCAGGGCCACCCCGCATGACCTGCAGAGCAATCTGTAGATGGCTGCTGCTTGTTGTGGGCTTGGAGGTGCTAAGGAGAAGCCAAGCTGCAAATTGAGGCTTGCAGGTTTATGGCTGCCCCTAGTGCTGGGCCTGGGGCCACTTAGCAAGAGGTATGGGGCATGCTCTGGCAAGATACTTCTTATTTAGGGTTTGAGAGATTTTAGGAAATTTGAGAGCATGAGACAAGACAGGCCATTTGTATGAAATAAGCTACTAGAAAGGGTTTGGGTTTGGCCTTAGAATCACCATGGTGGCACAAACAGTGTTGGCCGGGTTGATGAAGACTCAGATATGGTGCGCACCTGCTGACTCTTCTGTGGGGAAGCTCATCAGAGGAACAGTGGGCTCTGCCAGCTCTTTTGTCTGAAGGGAAGCTGTCCTTCTAGCCTTTGCCTTAATGCTGGATAATTCAGTTCCTCTCTATATGCGCACGGTGCCTTTCAAGCTCTGCTGCCCCAGCTCTGGAGCTCAGAGTGAGTGAGTTCAAGTAAGTTCATGTCTGGGCCCTTTAAAAGGACTGCCTGCCACTCCAGAAGTCCTCCATTTCACTGAGCCACAATTTGAGCTGGTTTTTCCAGCCAGAAATTATAGGGACTTCTTGGCACTGGAACCCTTGGTGGAGGGACCTGGTGTGGAGCTGGGGCCCGCTGTTCCTCGGGGAGGAACTCCGTAGCCACATGTGAGTGTGGGACCAGCCTGTTCGGCTTCTCTGCCCCTCCTACCCATCTTGATGTGGCTGCTTCTTTATGTCCTTAGCTGTGAGACTTCTGTTCAGCTAGATTTCAGGCAGTTCTGAATGATGGTGGTTCTGTAGTTTAATTACAATTTTGATGTGGTTGTGAGAGGATGTGAGTACCACATTTACCTACTCTTCCATCTTGACCAGAATCTTAACCTTTTGCATTTTGCTTTTTAATTTGGTCTTGTCTGTTCAGTTCAAACAAAGGCTATGTTGCTTTTTTATTAATGAAAAGTGCTCTATCCATTGGAAGCTGCTTAGGGTAGAAAAAAGCAAAATCAGCTCAATATTTTTTTTTCTTTTAGGACTGGCAAGCACTTATACTATTTCAAGGGAACTGGTGTCAAAGAATAGAAGAAAGGGAACAACTGCTTTGAGAGAATGAGTGCTTTTTTTTGTTTACTCTGGGATTTCCTCTCCCTTTTATAAAAAACTTCAAACTTCTGTGTTGGTTATTTTATAATGTTATACATTGCTTTTAGGAACCTGTTCTGCTAAAGTGATTCTCAATGTGTGAGGCCCTTTTAGGAGGTCCACAAGGTCAAAACTTTGTTCATAATAATACCAAGATGTTCCATGACTTTTTTACTTACTAATTTTCCAGAGGTTATATGACCTGTGATTTTATTATAGACCAAATGTGGAGGCAGATATGAGAATCTGATAGTTTTCTATTAAGCCAAATATTAAAGCAGTTTTTAAAAACTATAAAGCAATCCCATTTTTCCAAGTTTTTTTGTTTTGGAGACTATTATTTTCACACAAAACAATATTTAATATGCAGTATATTTGTTATTGTTGATTTTAAGTAAATTAATAAAAATTTTCAGTTTTAAGTTCTAATAGGTAAATATCAATAGGTGCAACTCACATAAAGGAAAGCTCTTTGGGATCCTCAGTTATTTTTTTGTTTTCTCAAAAATTTTATTTAGTTATTTTTCAAGTACAGTTGTTTGCCTGTTTCATCAGTTATTTTTAATAGTGTGAAGAGGTCTTGCAACCAGAGAGTTTGAGAACTATTATATTTAAAAGTTTGAGAACTGTTGTGTTAAAAGAAGATTTTGTATTCATCCCAGGAGACATTTCTTTTGAGAAAGGGAAAGATAATTGTAGTGATTTGAGTTCCCCCAGAAGTAGATAAGGATTGACAGCAGGTAGTTTGAGGGGTGATCCTAGGGAAGTGGGGCAATTATCAAGTCAGTGACCACTGTAAGCTTTTGGAGCTCTGGGGCATTTAGAACTGTGGGCAACAGGCTGGTATATTTATGTATCAACTCTTCCCCCCTTGAATGAGTGATGTTGCTAGGGACATGAGCTTTTCTGAATTTCTGGCATGCCCTGCAGAGAGCCAAAGCATCTTCCCCAACAAGAAAAAACCTTCAGGCAGAGAGTTGCAGGTGTTTGTGGTAAGCAGCCTTCAGAGTGTAGGAATGAACGCAGAGGGAATATGGTTATATTCTGACTGTGTTTGCTATAAGTCTTGTGTTTTCTGTTGGTGGAGTGTGTGTGGGTGGGTTTTCAGATCTGTGTGTATCCTTGCCTTTTATTTTTCACAGCCTCCTGCATTTATTTCCATAGCCTTTGACTTAGTTCTTAAATTGGATGCTATCCCTACCCTAAATACTAGAAATCCTTTAAAAAAACCTCTTGTCTTTTCAGGGTGTGCATGGGTATAATAGTATTCTTCTTAAATTACTACACTGAAGGTGTGTCATGTGGAGTATATTGTTCCTTGCAATTCAAAGACTGTTCCTGGTCACCGCTTAGTGTTTGCTTAAGTTCCTCATTCAGGTTTTAAAATACAAGTAAAATTTATTACTTTTAAGGAAGTAGTTGAAAAGGCTGTATGTAACTTGCTTATGGGCTGCAAGGTCACATGTTTACTGTGTTCCTGTTGTATGCTTAGCACAGGTAAAGTGCTTTGAAAGAGTTAGAAATAGGAAATAATGGCCCTGCCAGAAATGTAAAATATCTGAACAGTGGTGAGGATGGAGGGAAGCCAGTGGCAGAAAAGGGAAATTCTGAAACAACAACAACACAATAACAGCCCATTAGATTGTATTATATTTTACCCGCAATTAATGATCTGAAGTTTCTCTGATGGTTTAAGAATGTAGTAAGATTATGAGCAGAACCAAGTCATGTTACAGAGTCTTGAGGTGTCACTTTAAGTACGAGATATAGGGGAGATAACTAATAGCCTGGAAGTTAAGAGACCTCATTTTGAAGTTATATGTTATAACTTAGATGTTTAATTTTTCTGACCATAGTTTTATTATTTGGCCATAGTTTATATATATGTAAGTAGATTGTCAGCTGTATAGGCCTGGGAGAGAATCTCCCACCAGTGTAAAGGCCCTGAGATAGAAACATACTTGGCAGGAGGAACAACAAGAGGCCACTGTGGACAGACTGGTATATGTGAGGAGGGAAGAATAGTAGGACTTACCATTAGAGAAGTAAGCGGTAGGAGCAGGAAGAAAGTGTTTTGGGGCTTTGTATGCCTTTATAATGAGTTGGGTTTTATTCTGAGGAAGGTGGAAAACCATTGGAGGGATATAAGCAAAGCGTGACCTAATGTTAACATTTTAATAGGATCACTCTAGCTCCTATGTGGGATAGAAGCTGTAAAAGGGTGGAAGCAGGCAGATCAAGAGGAAATTGCCAGTAGTTCTGCTTAACTCTTCTAATACATTGTGTGGAAGTTATTTGAGGGAGTAAAGGCCAGATAGCTGTGTATAAAATCACTGTTCTAAATATATTGGCCTCTGCAAAAAACACATAATTTGCAATTATCCAACTTTTGGGGGACAAAAATGAGGAAATACACATTGATTTTTCTTTTAGTAAGAGCTAAATCGTGTGTTATAGTTCAAAGATGATTAAAAATTTAATCAGTAGGATAACTAGAGGATGGATGGGTAAAATAGAGGATAGTCTTTCAGACAGGATACTGTCCATCTTGCTACATATTTGAGATTGTTGTGCTATTTGTGTCTCAATTTCTTCCATTGTTATACAGCATGGTCTTGTAGATTAAGTGATGCCCCACTGTGTACTTTCCTTCTCTGAGTCTGAGTCTGAGTGAGGGTTAAATATTCAAGTGAGCAAAGGAAGGAGTGCAATCTATGTTCCTACTCTCAGAACTCATAGAGCTGAAAAAGCACTTGGCAAACGTGTGCTGAGTGTACATTATGTGGGAGGTACTACATGTTCCCTAGAGGAGATATATGTACATAGAATTTTCTGGAAACTTTTAAGTTGGAGGAAACCTATTTAATGAAGAGCTATAGACCAGAAAGTATTTCATGAAGGATCATTTTGATGAATGGGTAGTATTTAGTTGTTTGTTTTTTAATACTTGAGAGATAGTCTATATACAGTTAATTGAATATTTAAAGTTTATAATTTGAGGAGTTTTGACATGTGAAATTATCACCAGTGTCAAATGAACATTTCTGTCACTCCCCAAAGTTTTCTCATGCCCCTTTGTGATTCATGCCTCCTTCTGTTCTCATCCTCTGGCAACCCTGTTTTGGGGAGATTAACATCTTAACAATATTGATTATTCCAAGCCATGAAAATATACTGTCTCTTTATTCATTAGGTCTTTATTCCTCTCAGAAATGTTTTAGTTTTCAGTGTCGAGGACTTGGATATTTCTAGTTAGACTTAATCCTGAATATTTTGTTTTTGGATGCTATGAACACTTCTTAAATCTATTTTCCAGGTGCTTGCTGCTAGTAATATAAAAATGTAATTAATTTTTTACATTATATAATTGTATTTTCTAATATTGTTCTAGTCATTGTTTTGAAGATGCCTTGGGATTTTGTATATAAGCAATCATTTCATCTGCAGAGAGACAGTTTTCTTGTTCTTCCCCTTCCGTCTGTCTCCCCACGTTACTGCAGTGACTCGAATCTCCAGTACAGTGTTGAATAGGAGTGTTGTAAAAGGCATCCTTGCCTTTTTCATTCTGAAGGGGAAAATGTTCAGTCTCTCACCCCTAAGTGTGACATGAACTGTAGGTCTTCTGTAGATGCCTTTTTTCTGATTGAGGACATTCTTTAGTAAGCCTTGTTTGAGGTTATACCTAAAAAGCCAATAGATAAATTAGAATACTAAAATATATCTAAATAATCTAAAAGTAGAGAGGGAAATGGTAGAAGATAAGACTAAAAACATAGAAGTGAAGCAAAAACAGTTTAGATCTAAATCTAACAATATCAACAGTTGCATTAATGTTAAAATGTCTAAACACAGCAATAAAAAGGCAGAGATTGTCAGATGCTAAAAAAAGCGAGACTCAGCTAAATGACTATAAGAGTCAAAACTTGAAATACACAGACACAGATGAATTGAAAGTAATACATAGAAAAATGTATACTGTTCAAACAGTAAGCATAAAGCTGCAATGACAATGGTAACATCAGATACAGGACTTTTAAGGCAGAGTATATCAGAAGTTTTAAAAACATTTGATAAAGGCATAATCGATAAAGAGATAATTTATAAATGTGAATGTGACTAATAACAGAGCTTCAAAATACTAGAAGCAAGAACTGATAAAAACCAGTAAAGAACATTGCAATACATTATCAAATGTCTTGATCTAATTGATATTAGACAACACTATACCAAACAACTGTAGAATACCTATTCTTTTCAAATGCACACATTCACTAAGACATAGCACATGTTGAGCTGCAAAACAAGTCTCAGTAAATATGTAAAGATTGAGTAATTTGCATGAAATCACACAACACAGTCATGGCTCTTCCTACCAGTGGTGATTAGTGAGAATTAAATAGTGAAACAGTAGTCTGGACTGCAGTGACTGATTTGGAGTAGAGAAACTTGAGATTTGTAGCTGTCTAAAGTAAATCTTACGTGAATTTAGGTATAGCTGTGTTGGTTGGCACCAAAATTGAGGCATAGACTCCTTTGTAGTTCTTCCACTTGTCTTTTTGAAGCCCCTTTCCATTTTCATCTCACTCTGATTGTGTACCCCACACCTCAGTGCTAGGTTCTGCCTTCTAGGGGTGACCCTTGTCTTATCCTTTTTCCATTTCAGTCAAGATGCCTCTTCCCTACCCTTGTGGATGACCTGATGAAAAAAAATTTTATTCTGAGGAATTAAGTGATAGATTAATCTTAGAAATATGCCTCACTGATATTGCTCTTTCTCATCCAATATGATCTTTTAAAAATGTGTGTTTGATTGGGATTGTATAGGACAAATATTTTTTGACAGAGAGGGAATATAGACGGAATTAGCATAGGCACAAATGATTTATATCTGTCCTTCTTTAACTTTCACCATTGAAGTTAAAAACTCTCTTAAAGGCTCACCAAAGCAGTAAAAACTTTCTCTAGAGAGTTGTCACAATATCCAAAATTCCAGACGTGGAAAACCTTCTATTACTGATCTTGACATCCATGCTGGTTTTATAGACAGTGTATATGAAGTTGTGTTATTTAGGATATTGTTCAATTGCACTAACAGACAATGGAGGGGGGGAAAAATCCTGAGATTTCTAAACCAGGGAGATTTATTTCTGTTAGGTGGTAAAAGTGCGAGTTGATAGTGGATCAGACAGATAACCAGCTCTGTTCCACAGGTCATTCAGATATCCATGCTTCTAATCTTGCCTTTTCCAGGTCCCCCATTAGTTTAAGTTCATTTTCAGAAACAGAGTACAGAACTGGATGTTGGAGAATTTGATGAAGTACTTTCAAATTGTGTTAAAGTTGCTGGATATACAAGCTAATAATTATTTATTTTGTTCTTATATTTTAGGCTTCAACTCCATATAGCATAGATTCAGATTCTTTGGGAATGGAGTGTATAATTTCGGGAAGTGCCTCTCCAACTCTGGCAATCAACACTGTGACTAACAAAGTAATTACATTTTTAAAAACACTTTTGAAATGTCATTATTACATTTAATTTGCCTTTAAAATAACAATAGAGTTCTATATGGTTGAGTTTAAAGGTGATACGAATTCACCTAGGCCATGTATGGCGGCATGAAAGTGGAATCTGTAGTATTCTGGGGTTTGCATGAGTTAGAGGAAAAGTTTTCTCTGGAAAAATTGGAAGAGTATATTGGGAAGTTCTATATTAAATTCTTGACACTGCCCGCTGTCATTGATAGAATTTTTGAGCCAGCATTTTATTGTATCAGTTTGTTTCAAATCATTGATTACCCCTGCAAATATATGGGGGGGAAAAAAAAAAGATCGTCAAACCCCCAGGGAGTCAACAGAATCAAAGTAAGTAACTAGGACAAACTCACAGAGTTTATTGGAAAGGTGGTCAACCTATTTCAAGATATTCGGGTCTAGGGACATGCCCAGAATTAGTGTAGGATAGTTTGCTGCAATTTTCTCTTTCTTTCTTTCTTTTTTTTTGTTTTTTGTTTTTTGAAGCAAGAGTTAAAACTTTGTCAACTCATTAGATACCTAGTGGGATACAAATGTCTCTTCTTTACAAGGTAATTTCATAACCTCATATCTCAAAATCCTAAAATGGCTCCGGAAGATTCGCGAAGTAACTCAGTCCTATGCATCTGTTTCCTTGGTTACTGGACTGTAAGCACCGTGAAGCCATACACTTCTCACACCCATGCTTCCTTGCAGGCTTGCTCTCGCCCTCTCCTTTCACCCTCTCCTTTCAGCCTCTCCTTTCACCCTCTCCTTTCACCTTGCTTTCACTGGCACTTGCTTTATCCCGTCTCTCACTCTTCACTCACTCACGATGCACATAAATACAAATACACATATATATACAGAATTGCACTAATATAGTATACATAGGAATTTTATTTGTAGAATGGTAAAGAATAAATTGAAGACATTAGAATGACTAATTAGATTTCCAGTTTAGACAGGAAACTACCAGCTAAGCTGTAAAGTGATTTTTTTTCCCAAGTAGCAGTCTGTGGGATGATTTCATCACAATCATTTATGGAGGGGTGTGTTAGGGGGGTGGGGGTAGGTAATTCCCAGATTCCACTATAGGCCTGTCAAATACGTTACTTTATCCTTGTGGATAGGGCCCAAGAATCTGTACTTTAAAAGTCATCCCTAATGATGCCAAGCTTAACCTGAGAATTTCTGGTGAAACAAGTGCGTTGTAATCAGAAATATCCAAAACTAGTCTCTGCCGTAGTCCAAGTAGGAGATAGGCCTAAACATAGACGGTGGGGGCTGTCAGGAAACAATTAGGAAATAGTAATGCTAGGACTTCCTGACCAAATATGGGAGTCAAAGAAGCTGGAGGTTTTGGACTTCGGCTTCCAGATATAATGGAATAGCTAGACTCAGCTGAACCCTTATGCTTATCTATGTAAAATCCCACCCCACCACCAATAAAAAAGTGGAGGGAGGCATTGGAGAACTAAACCATCAAGATTTCATTGTCCAGGAGCTCAGGAAAAAAGAAGTACATTGAGATAAACCCTGAAAATTTTCCCTTGGGACATTTACCAGTTCTCAGTGCATGACATAGAAGCTGAACACAGAGCAGCAGCCTAGAGCAGTCTTTGAGCTGGGGAAACAAAAACAGGAGTTTGGGAACACCAAGCAGTCAGGGCCCGAGGAGTAAGATCCTGAGAAATCTCAGAAGTGACCTCACCTTTTTGTAAGCAACATCCTCTTTAAGGCATTTGCTAACTCCCTAATCTGTTATGCTTGGGCTCAGACATAGACAAATCAAATAGATTTTTTCACTAGCCAGAATTCAGCAATCTTACCAAGAAGGGAAAGACAGAAATTGTAGTTTGTGGGTCTTTTTTTAATCCTCACCTGGGGACATGCTTATTGATTTTAGAGAAATGGGAAGGGAGGGAGAGAAACATCGACAGGTTGCCTCTCACACAAGGCCCAGTGGGGACTGACCCTGCAACCTTTCTGTTGAGGGGATGACACTCCAACGCACTGGACCACCCACACCAGTCAGGGCTATAGTTTGTGAATCTTTAAGACAGAGGGGGAGCCATGGTAAACACCAAGGCTTTCAAATTGATACCTCAGAAGGGTTATGTTCTGTGAGTAAGAGCAAATCAAAATAGACTAGTCTTGTCCTGGCCAGTGTGGCTCACTTGGTTGAAGCATCATCCCATACACCAAAAGGTTGTGGGTGCAATTCCTGATTAGGGCACATACCTGGGGTTGCAAGTTCTGTCTCTGATCAGGGTATGTATGGGAAGCAACTGATTGATGTTTCTTTCTTACACTGGTGTTCCTCTTTCTCTTCACCTTCCTCTCTCTAAGAGGGATGAAAAAAAAGCTCAGGTGAGGATTTAAAAAAAGAAAAGAAAAGGCTAGTCTTATTGTTATCAGGGTGTTATGCTGATATTCTTCTACTTGCCAAAATCAAACAAAAGTTTTTTTGTGAGAAGATAACATCACCCTGAGCTTTCGTAAGTAAGTTTTTATAAGTAAGGTCTCACCTTCAATCCAAATCTTCAAACATTCTGGGAAACAGGGCCAAATAATTAAATACCAAGGTGGGGGGCGAGGAGTATAAACATCCACAAGTAATCTGTGTTCAAGAAATACATGAATTATTGACGATTTATCAGATTTGTAATTTGTATGGAAGAATGAAAAGGAAACTGTGGAACTGAAAAAAAATAACTGAAATTAAGAATTTGGTGGATGTTTTAAGAGATTAAAACATCAGATGAGAGAGTTAGTGAACTGGAAGATAGATCAATGGAAAATACAGATTGAAACACAAAGAAAGAAAAAACTATGGAAAATTTAGAAAATCTTAAGAAAGAACTGGAATGTGGGGAAAGGTCTAACAAACTTGGCAGGAAAAAGGAATAGAGAAGCAGCAATATTTTCATTTTTTTTTAAACTGAAAAAGTTAACCATACAGATTCAAGAAAGTTCTAAGAACCTTAGGAAGGATTAATGAAAAAATCTTGTTTGGCAAATAAAAATTAAACTGCTAGAAAACAAAGATAAAGGAAAAATCTTAAAATTGGAGGGGGAAAAACAGGCAACTTCAGAGAAGCAACAATAAACCAGACAACAGAATGAAATTTCATGTTTTTTTAAAAAAGATATCTATATCTATCTATCTAACTATCCATCTATCTAATCTATCTTTAGTGGCGGGGAGGGAGAAAGAGTGAAACATCAACGTGTGGTTGCCTCTAGTGCACCCCCTACTGGGGACGTGGTCTGCAACCCAGGCGTGTGCGCTGACTGGGAATTGAACCAGCCATGCTTTGGTTCACAGTCCCACGCTCAGTTCACTGAGCCACACCGGCTGGCGCCCAGAATGAAATTTGTGTAGTGCTGAAAGGAAATACCTGCCAACCTAGAAATCAGTTAAAATTTCTGTAAAATATGAAGGTTTAAATGAGCAGGTTTTTACAAAAATAAAATCTGAGAGATATGTTATTAGTACATCAGTATTAAAAGATTAAAAGTGGGTTAATTTTTCAGATGAAAGGGAAAATTGTCTTGTGAGGGAAGGAATGAAGATCACCAAAAGAGTATGTATGTCAGTAAAAATCTAAGTACGAGTTGATTGTTTAAAACAACAGTGCCATTGTATACCATAATTCCTTTGGGTCTAAAGTACTGTAGAAGTTAACTTCTACAGTTAAATGACAAGGCAGGAGGAAATATATGCAGTTAATGTGTTTGCATTGCATGGAAAGTGGTAAAACTCCTCCCGAGTTCAGGGAATGTTGTAAAGTCTAGGGCAGTCCTTAATACTTCAGTGTACATCAGAATTATAAAGAGCGCTGTCGAAACCCATTTTGCTGTCCGTTCCAATCTCCCCACTCCCCACCCTGAAAATTTTTATTTAGTAGATCTGGATTGGGTCTCAAACTGTGTGTTTCCAACAAGTTTTCAGATACTGGTCGTGTTATAGTCTGGGTTCCATACCTTATGAACCACTGCTCTAGTTTACTACAAGAATAGTAAAAGAATAATAAATAGCAAGTAAGGGAAAACAATAAAGTCCTTGGTTAATTTGAAAACAGGCAAAAAAAAAAGTGGAAAAAATGAACAAAAAAAGAGATGTAAATACAGGAAAACATACTATTTAAATCTAATTGTGTTAGGAAATATAATTAAATTTAAATGCACTGAACATTTAATTTAAAAGCCAAAGATTGTCAGACTGGATAAAAAAACAAAACCCAACTATGTGCTGTTCATAAGAGATATATTTTAAATGAAGGGTCAGCACAAATAAAAGCATTTTATTTTGAAAAGGGATCATTTCAGTAAGAAACTATAACAGTGCTAAATTTGTATATGCCTAATAATAGCTTTGAATGCTGAGAAAACTAAAAAGAGAAATGGACAAATCCTTCACCAAAGAGGTAGATTCGAACACATCTCTTTACAGTTCATAGAAGAAGCAGGTCAAAATCAAAACATGACAAATCAAATAAATTTCATTAAAGACACAGAAGATTTGAACCACAGAATTAGAGAATTTGACCCAGTTGGTTCATACAGAATGTTGTACCCGACACTTGTAGAATATACATAATTAAAGTACAGGTGGAATACTTACCAAAATTGATAATGCAATACCGGTTTATGCTAAACCATAAGGAAGTCTCAGTAAATTTTGGAAGACCAACATTATACAGTATATATTTCCCAACAAAGTGGAATTAAGGTAGAAATACTAGCAAATAGATAATCAGAAAATGCACCAAGTTTTCAGATTTAGCAGTATAATTATAAATAACCCAGGGATCAAGGGAGAATTATAATAGAAGTTAGACAATACTTTGAATTTATAAAAAACAAATATGAAATGTCAAAAACAGTCTGATGCTATTAGAGTGTTAGTCTTGAATATATGTGCTGGAATAGACCAAAGATTGAATATTAACAATGTACGCATCTAGAGAAAGAAGAACAAAATAAATCTGAAGAATGAAGAAATAAAAATAGTGGAAGTCAACAAAATAGAAAGCACATATATAGCAGCAAAAGTCAACAAAGTTGTTTTTTTGTAAAGATTAATAAAGTTGATTAGGGACTTCTGTTTCCAGCCAAGGTAGAATAACCAGAGTCACCTGGAAAAAATATATGTATAGAACAGTGGTTTTTCAGAGATTGGACCTTGAGAACAGTGATTCCTGAGAAATGGTGAGCAAACAAGTTGAGCTGTGTGATTGTTCTAGCTTACTGTCTGGAGAATGTTTCCAAGGCACAGAAGTCTCCTTGAATCGAGAAGGTGGAGCTGGAAGATCATGGAATTCAAGGTGGCTAGAGCTCACTGGGCAGCAGCATACTGGAGAGGGAGAGCTGCAACAGATAGAATTCCAGAGATACACAGAGGGTACCCCTTGCAATTGGGTACTTCTCAGTACATGAGTAAGGAAGCTACCAGAGTCGAGGGAGAGAACCACCTAAAGAATCAGTTTGGACAGTCATTGAGTCTCATATAGGACCAGGCCTGGTTTCTGTTCCCATCAGAATGAAATATTTCATAATTCATAGGCCAGTAGGCAAAGTACGGAGGCTTTTGCCACAGTAGTGGAACAAAATCAGCCCTAGACTAAAACGCTGCTTTTTTCTACCTACACACTTTAAAAGCAAAACTCAGTAGGGTCAAACTTTTTAAGTAATTCTATTTTTAAATTTTAATTTTTTTTTCAGATGTGACCATTAAATTCACCCCTTTACCCTGGCTGGTGTGGCTCAGTGGATTGAGCTCATGTCTGTGAAACAAGGGGTCACTGGTTGAATTCCCAGTCAGGGCACATGCCTGGGTTGCAGGCCAGGTCCCCATTAAGGGTGTGCAAGAGGCAACCACACATTGATGTTTCCCTCTCTCCTTCCCTTCCCCACTGTCTATAAACAAACAAACAAACAAACAAACAAATCTTTAAAAAAAAAACCTCACCCTTTTAAAGTTTATAGTTCAGCGGTTTTTTGGTGTATTCACAGGGTTGTGCAACCATTAGCCACTATCTATTTCCAAAATGTTTTATTACTTCCCTTCCCCCCAAAACCAACACTGTACACATTAACATTCATTCCCTGTTCTATCCATCCATTGATACACATTAATTTACTTTCTAACTCTATGGGTTTGCCTAGTCTGGAAACTTCATGTAAATGGAATCATATAATATGTGACTTTTATGTCCAGATTCTTTCACGAAACATGTTTTCTAGGTTCATCCAGTTGTAGCATGTATCAGTACTTCATTGCTGTTGTCAGATAATTTAACTGTGTCCCCAGTGAAGCTGTAGAACATTTGTCAGAATATAAAAATATCCAGCACTTAAAAGGTAAAATTCACAATGGTCTGGCATCCGGTAAAAAAATTATTAGGCAGGCAAGTAAGTAGTAAAAAGCAACCCCTATTGAGAAGAAAATTAGTCAATTAGAATTCAACCCAGAAATGACAAAGATGATAAAATTAGTAGAAAAAGACATTAAGACAGTTATCATAAGCTGATGTAATACAAACAATAATCAGTGAATGAGTGGATAAAGATGTGGCGTGGGGTGTGTGTGTAGTAATGTACAATGGAATATTATGACCTGTGCGAAAGAAGGAGATTCTGCCATTTGTGAAAATGTGGATGGATCTTGAGGGCATTATGCTAAGTAAGTCAGGCAGAGAAAGACACGCACTGTGTGATAACCACTTGTATGTGGAATCTTAAAAGGTCAAACTCATAGAAATAGTAGCATCATGGTTACCAGGGCTTAGGCTGTGGGGGAAGCAGGAAGGTGTTGGTCAGAGGGTACAGGCTTTCAGTTATAAGATGATTAAGTTTTGGAGATCTAATGTACAGCATGATAGTGATACTGTGTTGTATATGTGAGCGTTAGTTAAGACAGTAGATTTTAGATATTCTCACCACAAAGAAGAAACAGTAATTAGGTGATAGTTATCAGCTAATGCTATCATGGTAATCATTTCTCAATACATAAGTGCATCAAATGGACAAATTGTACACTTGAAATTTAAACAATGTTACATGTCAATTATCTCAATAAAGCTGGAAAGAAAAAGCTCTTATGTTCTATAAAGAAGCTAAAGGACATGTTGAACATGTGTGTACATATATGAAAGATTCATGTAGACACACAAAAGACCCAAATTAAATTCTGTAGAAATAAAAATTATGTCTGAGTTGAAAAATAAACTTAATGGGATTAACAGTAGATTAGACACTATAGAAGGAAAGGTTAGTGAATTTGAAGATAAAGCAATTAAAATTGTCCAAATGAAACACGCAGCAAAGACTGTCCAAAAAGTAAATAGAGCATTAGTGAGCTCTGGGGAGAACTTCGAGCAGCCTAATATATTTGAAGATTGTGATGGAAATCTGGCTCTATACAAAGGAATAAATCCATGGATGTACATAAAACTTAAAAATTTTAAATCTCTGTAATACTGTTTAAAGCAAAAAATATATCGTGGGTTTATAACATGTAGAAGTAGAATTCAGGGTGGAGCAAAAGTAAGTTTACATTTGTAAGTACATGAAACAGTTTACTCTTGTACTGTAATTATTACTTACTGCATTATTTTCCATATGAACAGCTGTAAACCTGCTTTTGTCCCACCCTGAACTCTATATGACAGTACAGTTCAGGCGAGGAGAGGAGAAATTCAGAAGTGTTGTGCAAGATAAAACATTAAGTTTGGAAAGACAGAAGTAAAGCTATTATTATTCACAGATGACATGATTGTTTATATGGAAAGTTAAAAAGAATCTGAAGGTAAACTCTTAGAGTTAATAAGTGAATTTGGCAAGGTCTTGATAGAAGATCCATGAGAAATTAATAGTATTTCTGTATACTACCTGTAGACAAGAAGGAAATAAAATTAAAGAGATAACACTTATATCAGCATTCAGATACCACATACGTAGGGTTAAATGAAAAATGAACTCTGCAGTGAAAACTCTAAAAAATTACTGAAATAAAACAAAGGAGATATAGGTAAATGGATATATAATTTTCACAGAGGTTATTGTAAAGAAATCTATTTCTTCTAAATCTACAGATTTAATGTGATCCCAGTAAAAATTTCATGATGCTTTTTTGGGGAATAAAAAGTGACCAGCTGATTATAAAATATAAGTGGGAATCCAAATGGCAAACAGTAGTTGAAGACATTATTGAAAAAGATAAAAGGGGATTTATACTTCCAAATATCAAGAGTTAACCTACAATAATTGAAAGTGTGATATTGGTATAAGAGTAGACAGACGTATGGACCAGAATTTAGTGACATCTTTCAACAAATGTTGCTGGATTAATGGAAAATCATATTTTCTGTTTACAAAAGTCAGTTCCAGACATAAATATAAAGGATAAAATGATAAAGTTCTCAATTTCATGAAAACAAATAAAATGAATTTTAAAAAACAAGGAAGAAATAAAGATTAAGAACTGAGAATGCAGTAGAAAACAAACCTTTGTGTAATCCTTTAGCGAAGTTTGCTGCAGAAGGACGGAAAAGGATACATTGCATGATCACATTTATACTTAGTTAAAAAATAGGAAACTCATTCAGTCCTGTTAGAAGTTTGCATAGTGGTTACCTGTGGCAGAAGAATTGGGTGGGTAATGCCTGGTTGGTGAATGATGATTAGGATAGTGGATTAGTGGCCTTCTGGAGATGGTTTAAGTCAGCAGTTCTGTGGTTTGTGGTCACCTGGGTAACCAAGACGCTTTTAGGGAGTCTTTGAGGTCAAAATTATTTTTATGATAATATTTCAATATTATTTCCTTTTTCCTTTATTTTTGTATTTTCACTGATACAGCAAAAGTGATTAATATGTCAAGGCTATTACAAATCAAGGCAGTGCCTTCTAACTACTGGGTATTTGCCATACACTTCAAATTTTTAAAAAATACTAATTTTATTTAATATCTCTGAAGCAGGGAAAATTGGTTTATTTAGTCATGACCTTTAAGCATACATCTTTTTAATATTCTGTGTGATGAAGTGGGGAAGGAAGTATAAAGCACTTACACTGCGTATTGAAGAACAAAGGCTGGTTCAAGGAATGGCATGTGTGTGATTATTTGAGTTGGATGTTGAACTGGCTTTGTTCATGGATCATTGTTTTTACTTGAAAGAACAACTGAAACTGATTGTTTAGATTTGGGTATTTGGCAGAAGTTTTCTTGAAAACATACAAAGTGAGTCTGTCACTTCAGGGAAAACAATTAACAACATCTCTGGCCAGTGATAAAATACGAGCTTTTTAGCAAAAAATAGAAGTTAGGAAAACTTATATTCACCACAGCAAGTCTGATAGCTTCCCAGTCTTTACAGACTTTTCTAATGAGATTATTGGTAGTGTTTACAAACATGTGACATTTTGATGTTGTGTAATGAAACATGTCAATATTTGGCAGATCTGCATAACTTAGTGAATCATTATTTTCCAAATAACTAATGCATTATGTTGCAAAATCATGTGTGGATAAATTATTCACTCAAAGTACAAATTAGAACAGTGGATTTTCATGCAACAGAGTATTAAATATTTATTGACATCATTTCACATTCCACATTGTTACTTGTCATGTTTGGTATAGTATCAAAAAAGACTCTCTGCAATTATCTGAAAAGTTTATTAAAATATATATGGCGATGCTAGGTTTTCTCTCTGTACTTCCACCTGAACAACATATTGCAACAGATGGAACACAGAAACAGATGGGAGAATCTAGCTGTTGGCTATTAAGTTAAGCCAGGCATTTAGATTTATAAAAATGTCATGTAACAGTGGCACTCTTAATTTTACTTATTTATTGGGAGAAAATACTTCTTATGTCAAGATATATTTGGGTTTGTAATTGTTATTGTAAAATTTAGTAATACATTTAAAATTTTTGAGTTTTAATTTGTAATCTGCCAGTTTTTGACAGCTATATCAACATAAACAAAAGCTCCTTGACTTCTCAATTTTTAGGGCTGGAAGAGGGTTCTACGATCAGAGTTTGAGGACTGCTGTTCTATGTTTTGATCTAGATGGTTACATGAGTATGCCCATTTTTTACTTAATAAACTAGTAATTTGTGTGCTTCACTCTATTACATTTTAATGAAAATGTTTATCCTCCTTCCAAACAAGATAAGCTTTGAGGATCTACCCAGTGATGATGGAAAGTGTTTCAGATGTGAGTGATAGGTACTTGAGCAGGGACAGGAGAGAATGAGCAGCCAAGAAAATGACTGTAGGACACTTGTGATTTGTCGGTATTGTATTGTATTTTATAGTGTTTTGATTTTTCCTACAAGCCCATAGGTTGAAATCCTTTTTTTTTTTTAGCGAAATTTAAACTGGACGTATGTACCAGAAAAAAAAAAATCGTTGCCAGTTTGCTTTATTCCTTCTTATTTTTTTTATTGTAGGATTCTCCCCTTCTCCAGCCACCCAGTGGGTATCTGAAACAACTGATAGTACCAAACCCTGTGTGTGCTGTGTTTCTTTCTACATGTACATACTATGATCAAGTTTAACTTATAATCAGGCACAGTGAGACATTAACAACATTGCTAATAAAATAGAACAATTATAACAACTGACTGGAATAAAGTTAATATGAATGTGGTTTCTCAAAACACCTTATCTACTGTATACACAGTGTGGATGTGTTGGATAAAGGGATGATTCGCCTCACAGGTGGGACAGCATGAGATTTCATGCTGCTCAGCACAGCACGCAGTTTAAAACTTAAGAATTTCCCACTTAAAATTTTTGGAATTCCCCATTTAAAATTTTTGGACTGTGGTTGACTACAAGTAATTGAAACTGGGTGGGGAGAAGACCCACCGTACTCTTTTCCCTTATTGGTTCTTAGACATGTAATTGTTCCTCACTGATGTGAATTTGAATATGGGGATTTGAATTTGGCTCTGCCTTAAGTGTAGAAGCATGTATGCTTAGTTTTCAACATAACTCACTCAGTCTCTTTTGGTGAGTGTCTGCCAGCAGTGAGCGTGACCACATTTTAGCGCAGACAGAAGGGTGGTGATACCTCAATTGGTTGTTAAGTTCAGCATGTATTCATATTAACTTTGTACTGAGAAGAGCACTGTGCTGTTTATGATTACTTACTGGTGACTCAAGGAGCTAGTAGTGAAAAAATTTAATAAAAAATTAGTTAGACATAAAGCCAGTGTAATTCATTGTTCCCACAGAAGTAAGGACATAGAAAGGAAACTTGATAGTAGCATGTGAGTAGAACCTTGAAGGATAGTTAGGCTAGTTTTAAAAACATCTTTTTGGTCCCTGGCTGGACTGAGCGTGGCTCAGTTGGTTGGGCCTTGTCCCACAAAGCAAAAGGTCACTGGTTCACTTTAGTTCCTGGTCAGAGAATGTGCCTGGGTTTGTAGGCCTGTTGCCAGTTAGGGCATGTGCAAGAAGCAGCGGATTGATGTTTCTCTCACACATCTGTGTTTCTCTCCCTCTCTTCGCCCTCTCTCTAAAAAATATCTTTTTTGAACCCTGGCTGGTGTAGCTCAGTGGATTGAGCACAGGCCTGTGAACCAGAGAATCATGGTTTGATTCCCAGTCAGGGCACATGCCTGGGTTGCAGGCCAGTTCCCAGCAGGGGACGCACGAGATGCAACCATACATTGATATTTCTCTCCCTCCTTCCTTCCCTTCCCCTCTAAAGATAAATTTAAAAAATTTTTAAAAACTCATTAAAAAATCTTTTTTGTTTGTTTCTAATTAAAAATTATGCTTATTATAAACAACCTCGAGCACTGTAGAAATACATGTTATCAGTGATAAAAGTCTTCAGGAATACCGAGCCCCTGATAATTAACCATTGTTAACAGTGTGCTATGTATAGCCCTTTATGTCTAATGCACGCATGGGGTGGGACAAAAGTAGGTTTACAGTTGTTAGCATGTGAAACACAGAGTTTATTGTTGTATTGTTATTTATTAATTACTGTATTATTTTTCATATGAACAACTGTAAATCTACTTTTGCCTACTGTTAGCATAATGTTATTTTTAAAAATTAGATCACATATCTGATTTTGCAAATATGTTGGATAGTTGAGTTTCTCATTTTCAGTTATAAACATTGATGCCCATGGTTTTTTTAATTCTATTTTTTGTGGGGTTTTTTGATGCCTAAGATTTTAATAGTGAAAAGCAACTTTGCTTAAAGCTTGAATAAAAATATATTTATACATTATAGAAATAGTTAAAATCTACTGTAATCCCCTGTTACCAAATGTTGATGAACTAATTTATACCTGATAGTAGATTGAATTTATGTCTTTCTGGGTAGTATATGTCCCATAGTTTGAGAGTCAGTTATTTCACAGAGTCAGCAGGGAAGGGCATGAGAACGGAAAGACCACCATCATCCTGTCTTCCTGCCATATCCCAGCTACTTGTACTTTTGTAGAGTTGCTTCAAAAGTACTCTTTTTAGTAGGAACTACTTATTCAGATGTTTCTTTTCTTTTCAATCCAGGTAACATTGTACAACACTGATCAGGATGGTAGTGACAGCCCACGCAGTAGCCTTAACAACAGTCTCTCCGACCAGAGTTTGGCATCTGTTAACTTGAACAGTGTTGGAAGTGTGCATAGTTACACACCGGTAAGTCTTGGTGAAGTTAACTTCTTTGTTGAGTACTCATTTAAGCTTACAACTAAACCACACGTGATTGAAGTGCAAGTAGGAGTGAAGATGTGTTACTTCTTACTAACCAATTTACTAGCTTATATAAGTAGAACAGATATCTACCTTGATGGTGTTTTAATTGGGTAGTTATCTTTTACCAAGTTACATACAAATGTATGATTGTACTGTGTTATATATGTTGGTTTACTTTACTCCCATGTGTTAATTGGACTAGGAAAAAAATTTATACCTCAGTCTAGCAAAGCTATATTTGATAATATTTTATAGTCCTTGGTAAGAGCCTAGAGGATAGGATGTACATGTGTATCACCTTCTTTTCCAACTGTAGATTTGAAAAGGGGCTTCTACAAGCCTCAGAGGTCAGGATGGCCTTGTACTTAATTGTTAACCAGTTTTGTATTTTCAATTTCTGTCTGGAAAACAAAGCTATGCTATAAAGGGACCTGTGTGAATATTCTTGCTCCCTTGGGTTATCTGATACTTCTTCTCAAATCATCTGGCAGCTGTCCTCACCATTAGACAGAACAGAGTCCAAGAGCCATACACCACACTGTTATTGATACAAGTTCAATGTTACAGATAATGCACCAGGTGACTAAATATGTAAAAACTTATACAGGACAAAGAAAGATAGAAGCTTGGGGTCGGGGTGGGGGTGGTGGCTGAAATACGAAAGTAACACAAAGGAAACAAAACTCAGAACAGAATTAAAATTTTCATTGAATGTAGGTAAAAAGTAAAGTGATTCTGCAAAACTGTTATCAGTGCTCTGGGGAAAAGGGAATTCAAATATTCTCACAGAGTGCAGAAAGAAGATAAGAAATGACAGTTATGTAAAAGAAGAGAATAGATATGGAGAACTGAGAATTATGGATGCCTCTGAAGAAGAAACTAGAATATTGGTACAGAAGCAATTTTCAGAAGAAATATTAAAAGTGCTACTGAGTTCTCGGAAAAGTTAATGGGTAAAAAAACCCTCATATCTAAACATATCATGACAAGTTATAAAATTTCAGAGGTAATTATTCATATAAATACTCTGGGAGAAGAAATAAGATACATTCAAAAAAACAAATCATACTTCTATAATACTAGATGCCAGAAGATAATGGAATACTCTATGCAGAATTTTAGGGAATTGGTTTGGAATAAGTATTATGCCCAGCCAGCTTCTCATTCAGACGTGAAGCCAGAGAAAGACATTGTAGAGCTTAGAAAGGACTCCTCTTATTTCCCTGTGCCCTTCCTGAAAATAATTCCGTAGTTATCAAGAGGTGACTTAAAGTAAAGCACTCGGTAATGAGAAAGTCGTGATGCAAAAGGACTAGTTGGAGCATTGAAACAAGCTATGCAAAGATTTAATGATTTTAAGTTGCTTTTAAAATAATTTGAGTGTAGAAAATTTTGAAACCAAAAGAAATGAAAGAACACAGAGTCCCTGTTATTGTATCACCAAATATGATAGGAAGAAAAGGTTTAAAAACATTTATAGAACTAGGTTACAGAAGTAAGAACAAACATGCCAGTTATGCCAGTACATGAATGAAGGTAGAATTCCTCTGTTAAAAGCTAGACATTACAGACTGCTGTTTTCATGTAACAACAAGATATCAGCCTGGTCATCACACACCCCTTAAACAACAGTACAGCACCAGCTGCTGGTTGGGCTTATCACATGTCTAGATTGAGCCTATAAGGACAAAATGAGACCAGATGCATTGAGACAGTGTATTACTTATACAGACAGTATATACCACATCAGTATGATGTCATATATCCCACAGGACAACCTCAAATTAGAAGAGCCACATGACAGACTACATATGTGGTGGGTCACTGTAAATGGAGGAATGAATTCCATACTGCAGCTAAGTAGTTGTGTAACTTGTAGGTTACCCTACGGGAATAAAATAGAAAGTCCCCTGCCTCACTGGAAACAGAGGGGCAGATGAGCGACTGTCTCTGAGGAATTTCCTGCAACATGGAGAGGTAGGCAAGAAACTGCCCTATGTCTGCCTCCTGCAAAATAGAATGGTGATGAGAACTTGCCTCTCATAAGACAAGTTATCATCCCTTGTTTCTGGATAATCACAGTGACCCACCAAGACGTAGGTCATCCTGCTGTTGAGGCTTGTCTCCATGGCCTGTGTGGAGACAAGTAAGGTTACCCAGTGACAAGTAAGGTGCCAGTGGTGGAGGCTTTGCCCTACACAAAATGCGTATTTTCCCATATCATTGCAAACTCCCTGTAAGCGTTGTTTCGAATAGTTACATAAATTTATGGTGAGTGTCCATATCTTACCTTTCCCAAACACTAAAACCATGCCTTGATATAATCTTTAAGAGATACAGCTGACCTTTGTAATTTTTTTTCTAGTCATTCTGCCTTAAAGGTAATTCTTATTTTGTTTATTTTGTAGATGTTTCTGTGGGTACTTTTTTCCCCTTGCATAGCTTAAGCCTTTGATCTACCTCTTTTGTTTTCCTCAGAATCTCCTTTGTCTCTTTACCCTTCATTTCTCATTTCCTCTAATTTAATAAAAATTTCCCTAGAAATGATGAGTTAGGTATATTGAAGGTCTTTGATGCTTTAGGTAGTGCCACAAAAACTGAACACAGTACTCAAACAGAATTTGAATTTAAATGAATGAGAAATGCTGATAGTTTTATAATATAGTGGTGTTTGAGATGAAATTGCTTCTATAGAAATCAAGGTGAAGATTTTACAGAAACTTGAAACTTCACCTAGCTCATCACTTATTTGTAAAATATTGTGAAGGTCATTTACCTTCTTCGAACTTTCTCCTTTTTTGTGAAATGTGGAGGTTGGATTAGATTTCTGTGGTTCTATAGGATCTGAGTTAACAATTTTGTGGTCTGTACCTTATGTATATACTCAACTTAAACAGGGGATGGGAAAACCCCCAGACAGGGAAACTTCGAATTTTATAAATGGAAAATATTTTAATATTTTCCGTTATATATTTTATGTAACAAATCAGGTCTGATATAGAGCTACTAAATTAGTAGTATTTTCTTTTGATGTCAGGTGACAAACCATCCGGAACCAGTCTCTCAGTCACTAACTCCTCAACCGCAGCCACAGTACAACCTTCCAGAACGAGACAAACAACTGCTTTTCTCAGAATATAACTTTGAAGATCTCAGTGCCTCATTTCGGAGCCTTTATAAGTCAGTTTTTGAGCAGTCACTTAGTCAACAAGGTGAGATGGCTTTTTTTTTTTACTTTTTATAAAGTAAATTTTTGTAACATGCTCATTTAAAAATTGTTTTCGCTTAGCAGCTGTTATATTTTCTTGGTCTTAGAACATTATCATCATGATTAGAATTGAATGCTTTTTGTGCCTTTACTATGCTTTGTGTGTGTTTATATCATAGTACAAGAAAGGCAGATAAATTGCCTCCCTCATGTGATTATCTGTGGTGTCTTGGAGCACCGCATTGAAGAATTCTAATACTGCATCTGTGCCATGTGGGAAAGTGCATTATTAATTAGTGATGTCTGCCGTGTGAATTGCTTTAGTGATAAATGTTGCACTACAGGAATAGATGGGCCTTGCCTTTCTCTTCTTACTGGTAATTAGCAAAGAGATAACTATTGGAATGTGGTAGCACCAAATTTGTGACTTCGTGTATGGCATTCAGAAGTAATCACATTGGTTAGTGGTATGCTCTGGGTTCTGGTTTTATAGGACATATTTGAGTCAGGTTTTAATGCTCAAAGTGGTTTTGGCCGAGATGCAGTTATTGCACGAACCCAGTGCTAGTTAGCTGCTGTTTCTGTTGCTGTGCCATTAGCTGTTGGCTCTAGTCAGTCACGTGGTAACAAGATGCCATGTTGTCTTCTCCCTAAAGAGCACTAGGCACACGTTGTTGGGGGCTCCACTGTGGAGACGTTTCCCAGTTTCTCTGTTTGACAGATTAACTGTCTATACCTCAACTCAGAGTTTACCTGTTCACAGCAATGCACAAAATATTTTGAACACAAATCCCTGTCTTAAAGAGTTTACATTTTAATAATATTTGTAATTTTTCAAACTTAAAAGGAGAGAGAGAGCATTGATAGGAACTCCGAGTTCTAGTCCTGGTTCTACCATCAAGTCAGCTGAGTTACTGCTGCCTCTCGAACTCAGCATCCTCATTTGCATGACGACGATCGGATCAGGTCATCGGTCTCCTGTGTTCTCTTTGGAGTCCTTGGCTTTCGTGATGGTTTTGTAGAGTAGAAGTGTGCAGATGAGGAGGGAGACCTAGCGGGCTTTCTTCCCTGACTTCAAAAACAGCAACTTCACATTTATCAGTTTTACATATTGGGCTTCTGAAAGATACTTTCTTTTATGTTATTTAAAAATAATTTGAGATTGAAAATGTTGGTATGGAGCATATCTGGGTTCCCTCTTAAAATGCTAGGGTTTTATTGGAAATAGATAATGAAAGGACAGCTTTCTTTCGTCTTCTATACTAACTCTGTAGAGTTCCTATAAACACCAGTTTTCCAGGGCCAAGGCAAGAACTCTTTATTAATTCTTGTGCTTATAAAACCTTAACTTAGTAAGTTGTAAGATTATCTTACAGTGTACTCTAATACAATTTGACTATTAATGACAAGTATGAAAATAATTTTGTTTTAAAAAGTTTGATTCTTTTATTGGCTGACCCTATGCTGCAGGATTTTATTTTTCATTTAGTAATGTTTTTTTGTGTTTGGTTCAGCAAAACATAGTATGAGCCATCCTTTAGGATATGAAAATAACCTAGTTGTAGAATCAGATGTTGCAGTAGTTTTATCAAAATGAGTGTCTGCCTGCAAGCCACACATCTACCATGTTTAACATTAGGCACTTCCAGCCTAATCGTCATCATTATAATAGCTAACATTTACTGGGCTCATCTACACTTGCATCATGGCATTTTACCCTCACAACTCTGAAGTAGATACCATTATCATACCCATTTATAGTTGAGGTAATTGTGGCTTAGAAAGGTTAATAAATTTGTGGAGTTACTAAGTGCAGTGCAAAGACTTTAAACCCCACTTTCTGGTGCTTTAAAGTATGCAGTCTTAACCCCTACACTGCATCTCAGATTCTGATTGGTAAAAGTAATGCAGAAGAATAATGGGGATGGCTGTTTTGTTTTGTTTTGTCTTCATTCATCTTTCAAGACTCAACTCAGATACCACCTTTTATTTTATTTTCTTTAGATTTTATTTATTTACTTTTAGAGACAGGGAAGGAAGAGAGAAAGAGAGGGAAAGAAACATCAGTGTGTGGTTGCCTCTCACTAACCCACCTACCAGGGACCTGGCCTGCAACCCAGGCATGTGCCCTGACTGGGAATCAAACCGGTGGCCTTTCGGTTCGTGGGCCACCGAGCTACACCAGCCAGGGCAGATACCACCTTTTCAGGGAAGGCTTCTCTGTATATTCAGCCCTGTCTCTCTTAACAGACAAGAAGCAAAATTCTAGTATCCTTGCTATATACTTTTGCCTTTGTACTTAATGTTGGACATATGTACAAATGTTGGACATATCTCTGTGTCACTTTTCCACTACCAGGGCTGTCCAACCTTTTGGTGTCTCTGGGCCACACTGGAAGAATAAGAATTGTCTTGGGCCACACTTTTAAGTACATTGCAACATGTAATCACAAAAAATCTCGTAATATTTTAAGTAAATTTACGATTTTGTGTTGGGCCCATTCACAGCCATCCTGGGCTGCAGGTTGGACACCTCTGCCTAGGCCATAAGCAACTCAAGGGCAGGAAATGATGTTTCTTACTCTTCTCAGTGACAGAGCCGGTGTATGGTGGATATTTCATCAGCACTTGTTAAACTGAACCAGAGACACCTTTTGACAACATATACCTTTACTTTCTAAATAATTTTGCAAACATTTGTCATAAAATATAACAAATCTGACCATAAGTGATCTCGTTTTCTGACTGTTTCTAGGTTTGATGAACATCCCTTCGGAATCTTCCCAGCAGCCCCACACTTCGTGTTCCTATCAGCAGTCTCCCAGCAGTACAGTGAGCTCTCACCCACACAGCAACCAAAGCAGCCTGTCCAATAGTCATGGCAGTGGCCTCAACACCACTGGCAGTAATTCGGTTGCCCAAGTCTCGCTGTCCCACCCCCAGATGCACACACAGTCGTCTCCACATCCGCCCCACCGACCACATGGTTTACCACAGCATCCGCAGCGTCCCCAGCATCCAGCACCGCACCCACAGCAACACGGCCAGCTCCAGTCCCCTCATCCCCAGCACCCCTCTCCACACCAACACATGCAGCATCATTCGAACCATCAGCATCAGACGTTAACACATCAGGCACCCCCACCCCCACAACAGGTACCCTGTAATTCTGGTAAGTTTTTGTCTCTTGATTGTGTCTGGCTAACTGTGAATTAGGATATCTGTCCTTTGTTATCTGGGGCTTATCTGTATTTTTTGCTAACCCTCTTTCTATCTCTCTTTTCTGTGTTTCCTTGTTCTGATCCTCTAGTTGTAACTCATTTAATCCATAGATTGGCCTGGAGAGTTTCTTGATTAAAATTTATTATGTCGATATAGGCAAACGCAGCAACCCTTGCAGGTTTTATGGTTTTAACTCTTGTTTTATCCTTTTGGAAAACAAGTGTTTTTGTGAGTTCAATTGACCCTTGGACAGTGCAGGGTTAGGGCCTCCCACTTCATATCACCCCCGTACCCCCCAGCAGTTAAAAATCTGTGTATGACTTTCGACTCCCCAGTTATTTCTTGGTATCTGTGGGGGATTGGTTCTAGAACCCCTACTTGGATACCAGAATCCATGGATGCTTAAGTCCCTTAATAGGAAATGGCGTAGAACAGTGCGTACAGTTGGCCCTCCATATCTGTGGATTCATAGCTGGGGATTGAAAATACTATAAATTGTGCATTTATTGAAAATAATCCGCATGTGAGTGGACCCACACAGTTCAAACCTGTGGTGTTCAAGGGTCAGGTGTATTTGAAAAAGAATGGAACGTGCAGTCTGTTTGCAATCTGTTATGATTCAGTGGTATAGAAGAAAGAGCACAGATCTGAATCCTCATTATAGCTCTTATGACTTTTGGTACATCACTTAACTTCTTTTAGACTTGTTATCTTTTCATCTATAAGAGCGAAAGTAAAAAGACTCTGGTATAGTGTGTACAAGGGTCATATCAAGAATACAGATGTGAAATGCCTTGTCTAGTACCTTGTAAAGTATTCAGTCAGTGTTCCCTCTGTTCCTTTCTTTGCTTAATTCCTGCCAGCTATCTCATTTTAGAATGGTATATTGCAAAGGAAGAAAACATTTTTCATATCCTGATGTTTTGAAAAATCTATTGCTCTTCCGATGGGTCTTGATGGTTTCAGGTGAGATGCTTAACTGACAGTGCTGATAGACCAAGTAGTCTCAGCACTGCCCAGCCCCACGGGGTGCTGCAGGCAGAGACTCAAGGTGAACGGGGCGGGGCCCTTGGGAGTTGTGCAGAGTACGAGTCCTTCTCTTGGCTTTCCTGGCTGTCCACTCCCCCCGACGTCACTGACGAGATTTATATTCTGAAGGGACGATTGCTAAGTGCTAGACAGTGCTAGTTCTTACTCGCCAATTTAAAAATGACCTTTGTTTTAGCAGTTTAACTGTTGTTAGGGAAATGAGCTTTAGGTAGTGTGTGCTGTCTCTAATATTCTGATTTGCTTTAAATCTTAAATTTTTCTGAAACTGTTTCCTCATTTACAACATGGAAAATATCATAAATGTTTTTGGGAGGTATTAATTGAGATAAAGTATAAAAATTAGTAGCAGGGTACTTGGAATTTAGTGAGCTTCTTTTAACAGTTTATTTTGTTTTCCATTACTAATTCTAAGTAGAATAAAATCTAGATTAAAATTGAGAATTGGATCTAGTTCTTGCCTTGATGGCCTAAATGTCCTAGAACATCTTGAAGTTATTTTCAGATATGTGCCTAGAGGAAAAGGTATATAATACAGCTCTGCTTTGTAATTTCTGTTTCACTCATTATTGCCTACCTTTTAATGTCTATACATTTTTCAGAAATTTAAGCTTGTTTTTCATATGCTTTTGAGGATTTACTAAAAAGTATAGAGAACTGGGCATTGGTAGAAGGTTGCGATGCTCTCCTTTGGTCATACCTTTCTTTGTTAGTCTAAGGTTTGCCGGGGGAGAAAAAAGTCCAAATGTTGTTGAAAACCATCCGTGATGCGCCTTAATGGCCTGTTATCCCAGTGGTAGCTTGTCAGATGAAAACCTTGGGAGCTGGGAAAAATTGTGACTGTGATAATAGTATTTGAATAATAAATTTCTCACTTATAAGGTGGGTCTAATTAGCAGGTTGTCTCTAACAGGGAGGGAATGGAGGGGACTCACTGTTGCTGGATGCCCATTATGTGCAAGGCGATTTAGGTAGATTATCTCATATTATTCTCTTAAATCAAGTATAGGTTAACCATATTTGATAGGAAAAGTATAAGTGAAAGAACTCAGGCAATTTGCTGAAGAACATACTGCTAATAACTAGTAGAACTGGAATTTATACCCCAGCCTATCAGAGGTTAGAGTCTAACACCAGTTGTTTAAAAGGACTAAAAATCAGCAAACATTTACTGAGTAGGAAGGGGTTTCTCAGCCACTCTGTCTGCAGAGATTGCTTTATTTTGTGTTGCCAAGTCAGCATTCATTAGGATCTACAAGTCTGATAGACTTGATGTTTGTGGCTCATTGAGGCATTAATTTAATCCTCCCCTCCCCCAGCAAATTTCTTCCTACATTGTGAGTTGCCTAAGGGTAGGGTCATGTTGTGTCTGGCTCACTGTTTACTTTTTTAAAAACCCATAATTGGCAGAATTTTGTAAGTCACCTAGCCAGTAGTTGATACACAGTTATCTGTTATGTAGTGAAAAGTTCTTTTTATTAGTTCTTTCTTTCATCTATCCAGGGGTGATCCTGAAAACAGAGGAATTTGTGCAGCAGTCACTGAATGGAAGATACTCTTTATCTATTGAGCATGGTCTCTTGGAGTGCAGTCCTTGCCCCATCCATGCCTCTGAGTGGTGACCGCTTTGCTGACACAGACTGTGGGGTCTTAATTTTTCTAATGATGTCACACCAGAGGATACTGTTCCTGACTAGAAATGCCCTGGTTTGGATTCGTCAGCATTTCCTATAGAATTTGGAACCCTCTCCCTTGCTACCTTGACAGGAGAACTATGTTAGGGCATTTCTCACTTTTCAGTTTGCTTTGTAAGAAACCCCTCTTGCTATACATCTAATTTACCTCCTTTAAGTCAGTGCTTTAAGTTAAACTGTGTATTGCTTTTAAATGTGTATCTGCCTCTAAATTACAAAGAGTGTATCTCTTAGGGTGGCAACAAAACAGGAAAATGAACTTTATATGGAGGGAAATACTGATTTGTATGACTTGTCCTGCCTGATCATCTATTTGTGCTGTACAAATATAAAGAGCAGTTATCAACTTTGACAATTTTCAAGTGCCGGACTACAGCTTAGAAGCCCTGGGCTCAAGTCTTAGATTCATTACAGTGACCTTGTTAAGTTATACCGCCTCTCTGGATTCCAACTTTTGTTTGTTTGTTTGTTTTCCACTTGCAAAATGGAAAGAAATAATAGCCTTTTTACCTGTCTCAGATTGCCCCAACACATGATGTAATAGGTATGAATCTGTAAAACTGAATATGGACCTGCCAATGTTGGGAATAAAGTCAGCGTTGTTTTCCTATACCATATACTTCAAACTTTTACTATCCAAGATTTACAGTGTTGTTAATATTATTTTTATAGGTGTTTCAAATGATTGGTATGCAACACTTGATATGCTAAAAGAAAGCTGTCGAATTGCTACCAGTGTTAATTGGTCAGATGTAGACCTTTCACAGTTCCAAGGTGAGTGTTGGTTCTTTTTTGACATGTAACCAAATATACATCTTGTTTTCTCTGATAGATTATAAGTTTCTTTGTAATAGAAATAAATATCTTCTTATATAATGTTTTATTTGCTGTCACTAATACGCTTAAAGACAGCATTTTGCAAAGTTCATTATTAAATCTTTTGGCCAGTTAGAGCAAAGGATCACAGACAAGAGTTTTAAAAACAATTTGGCCCCACTTAAAAGGATCATATTTTGAATAATTTTATAATGTCATTCTTCATTGCATGGACAAATCACTGCCAGTGGAAATTTTGAGGGCTGAAAAAATTGTCTTGCTGTTTTCCTTGCAAATTTACAGAATTGTGCCAACTGTATTTTTAATGTTTTTCTCATAGGTTTGATGGAGAGTATGAGACAGGCAGATCTCAAGAACTGGTCATTAGATCAGGTTCAGTTTGCTGATCTCTGTTCTTCTCTTAATCAGTTCTTTACACAAACTGGCCTTATCCACTCACAGAGTAACGTTCAGCAAAATGTCTGTCATGGTGCCATGCATCCAACCAAACCTTCCCAGCACATTGGAACAGGTATGGGCTTAGTTATCTTCTTGATATTGTCTTGTTATCATTCGTATCAAATTCAGTGACTGAGGGAACTTGGTACATTGCTAATAGTGACAGCAATCCATTTACATCTTTTAATTTCTAAGAAGAGAATGAAATCAAACTGTATTTAAGGTATATCTGAGAAAAATTGAGATAAATTATTTGTCATGATTTATATGATTATTGTTTACAGTTGACTTTCCTTTGTGACCTTTTCAGTTGTCAAACTAGAATTAAATGTGTTTAAGATACATGCATTTTTATAAGAACATAGTTATGAAGTTAGTTCAATCTAAATTTGTATATACTTGCAATGAAAATACTATTTTTATATACTTTTTAAGAATGTTAATATTAAAGTTGAAATTTTACTTGAAGAGTGGACATAATGGTAGGTAGTCTCATTGATGTTTTTTTCTGGACTCAAAATTTGTGCTCTGTATTTTTCATCTCATTTTCCTTACCCTTTACCATTGTAGCCATTTCTTTTACTCTGATTATAGTGCCTACAGTTTTCTTTCCTGAAGTTTCCATTCTGCAGGGCCTCAGGGAATCACCAGGGTAGAATAAACAGTGAGAGCTAGGTTGGAGTCATATATAATGCCTGCCTGCGGGCACTGTGGGGGAGGATTGAAAAGCAGCAATAGCCTCTGCCAGCATTTCTGTCTGGGAGGAGGTACTGCCCAGCTCTCACCCCAAAGCCAGACAATCCATCCAGTTCCTGGCTCCAAATGTTCCTGGCTCCTTTCAAGTTTCTGCCCTAGTGCTGGAGCTCAGAGGGAGTGATTCCATGTAAATTGGCATGGGCCCTTTAAGAGGAACTGCCTGGGATTCCAGAAGCTTTCCATCTCCCTCAGTCTTAATCCCTGCTGGTTTTTCACAGCCAGAAGTTATGGGGACTTCTCTTTCTGGCACTGGAACCTTTGGCTGGGGGAGCCTGGTGTAGGGCTGGGACCCTTTGCTCTTCAGGTGGGACCTCTGCAGCTGATTTTTCTCCACCACACCTGGAACAGGCTGGTCCCACATCTGTGCCCCTCCTACTAGTCTTGATGTGGCTTTCTTCTTTAATTCCCTACTTGTAAGACTTCCATTCAGCCAGATTTCAGGTGGTTTTGAGTAATGCTTGTTCTATACTTTAGTTGTAATTTTGATGTAGTTGTGGGAGACTATGAGTACCTTGTTTACCTGTGTGATTAGATTTTTAAATTCTCATAACTACATTCTAAATGTTATAGGATCTCAGAAATCTCTGGGAGCTACATCAGAAGTTAATTTCTTGCTTAGAAAGTTTAGATAGACTCTCATTATTCAGACTATAATGAGCACATGAGAAAAATGAGGATTATATCTGAAAGGAAAAGTGTTAGGAATATAACAGTTTGAAAAAGTTAAGGCTATTTGTTTAATGTGGGTATCTATTTTCATAATCCTTGTCCAGTTCCCACTCCCTCTCCTCTTTTAAAGTTAGAATTACTAAGCCAAAAAACGAGAAATGAAAAAAAAAAATAGCCTCAGCTGGTGTTGCTCAGTTGGTTGAGTGCCGCCAGCCTGTGAACCAAAGGGCCGCCGGTTGAATTCCCAGTCAGGCCACATGCCGGGGTTGTGGGCCAGGTTCCCCAGTGGGGGTGTGCAAGAGGCAACCACACACTGATGTTTCTTTCCTTCCCTTCCCCTCTCTCTAAAAATAAATTAATAAAATCTTTTAAGAAAAGAAATAAAGACAGATCTTCAATAAAAATCTTTTTTGTTGTTGTTTTTTCATTGTGATTTGAGCTCCTGAGAGAGCTAAGATTTTCATCAGGACAGAGGCTGAGAAGTCATTGATAAATAAATGAGTGACCATAGTACTCAGAACAGTGCACCAGCCATGCATGTAAAGACTAATCACCTCGACCCAAAAGAATTTACTAGAGTCCTGACCACTGAGGCTCAGTTCTTAGGCATTGTTCTGTGAAGCGCAAGGTCACTGGTTCAATTCCCAGTCAGGGCACATGCCTAGGTGGTGGATTTGGTGCCCTGTGGGGGCATATACGGGGTATAGGAGGCAGACGATCGACGTTTCTCTCTCTCTCATCGTTGTTTCTATCCTTTCCTTTTCCTTCCCTTTCCCTCTCTCTAAAAATAAATTATGTATTAAAAAAAAACCAATGTATTAGACCTGGAACAGTGTAACATTTTTTTTCTTCCTAAATCTTCAGGGTAGTAAATTGGTCAAAGAAAAGCTCAGTTCTGACTCTGAACTTGACTATAAAAAAGCATGTCATCTTAGAAGGCAGTGGCTCCTGAGTCAGATCTTGTGGTCTGTTCCCAGTTCTGCCCCATTTTATCTCTGGTCTCATCTCCTCCTGCACATGAACAGATAGGGCTGGAGGAGGTTATCTCTGAGGGGACCACCTCAGGTGTGAGCCGCTCACCAGTCTCATGCCCAGTGTCAGTCAGAAACTTGTGAGTGGCCAAACTGTGCCCTGCCTTGAATACAGTGGGAAGGTTTTTCTTCTCTTTTTAATTTCCTCTGGGAAAACAGTTCTTTTCTAATTTGACGACAGCATTGGTAGAGTGCATGTATAATTTGTATGAAACACTAGCATATCTTAGGAGAACGGCTTTTTTGGAATTCCAGACGTTCCATATTTTGTGAGCCAGTGTTACGTTTTTCTCCCCACGGAGTTACTGGGGAGGGCACATGACAGTTGTTCCCCTCCCTTTCTGTTTTGCATTAGGATGCAACATAATTGACATTTTGGAACTATTACATTTGATGGCTTCTGTCAAACATATATTAAGAACCTTCTGAAATGTCACTTAAATGAAATCTGTTTCCCATCTTCACATTTCTAAATAATACATATCACATTTGCTTAACGGAGGTCCTTTATCTAGTGCAGCAGTTCTTTCCTATGACTTTGTGCCTCTGGTCACTTTGTTAATAAGCAGCTTGGGCACACATAGGTCTGCTTTGGGGGTGAGAAAATCAGGGAACCGTTAGGAGAGAGAGCTCGTGAGTTAGGAGAACTGGATGCCAACCCCAGCCCTGCCAAACTGATGTGTCTTTGGGCAGTCAGCTTAGCCTTTCTGAGCCTCTTTTGCCTCATCTATAAAATGAGGATAATCCTTGTCTCCCCTTCATGTAGGCTTAGTGGAAGGTTCAGATGAAGTGATGAGAATGCTTTTGAATTGTAATAAGGTGTGTAATAACAGTAGCAGACATAACTGGCACACGAGCTTTGCATTACAGGCAGTGCTGGAATTGTACCTGCTACTTACATCCAGCTTGGCACTGTGTTCAAAATGCCAGCTCCACCCTGGCAGAGTTTTAACATCTGGAAGAAATATTTTTTCTTCCCTTTTCTTCCTCACCTTACTTGCTTCATTTAGTTGTAGGTAACAATTCTATTCTATTAAGATTTTAACGCTTGATTTGTTTTATTTATTTCTGAATTTATTAGGTAATATATTTTTTCTTCTTTCCATTCTTTAATTTGATTAGGAAATTTGTACATAGACTCCAGGCAAAATCTCCCTCCTTCAGTGATGCCACCTCCTGGTTATCCTCACATCCCACCGGCACTCAGCACTCCAGGAACAACAATCACAGGTAATTCGGGGTGTGGTGCGTTGCACTTAGTACTCAGTGTTTAATATTGAAAAGCTTTAGTGAGGGTCCTGACGGCGAGCAAGGCTGCCTCACGAGGGAGTGAACTCAGTTGAGGCTGCTGGGGTACCAGAGTCTGGAGACATACTTGGCTCTGGTGTTGGTGAATGACTTATCACTTGGTGTGTGGATCACATGACCTGAAATCTCTCTTAATCCATGATGCTGTCTGTGGTTCTGATGATTGTCCTGTTTCTCTAAGAGGTTGGGGGTATAGAGCTTGTCCTGGGGTCTTAGGTATCTTTTAGGCTATTGAACTGTGATAGACTTCAGCAGGTTTTAAGAACCCACTTTGATTAACTCCTATACATTCTTCTGATGAAGTCCCTCCAGCTATAGTTTCCAGGGAAGTACCTTATAGAGCCCAGGAGTTTTGGGAGTTAGCTAGTTTAGTTTTTTCCCCAGGTTCCTGATGTGGGATGTCGTATTTCGCAGGGCAGCAGAGGCACGTTGTTAGAGGTGGAAGGGGTCTGAAGGGTCATCTAGGTGAGGAAATGGAGGCTCAGAAGGAGCGACAGCTTGCCCAGAGTCCCCAGTCTGGTAAATGGCCAAACCGAGACTCAAGCCTTGATGTCTAGATTGAGAGTTCAGTGTTTTTCTCATATACCACGCCACCCATTACAAATGGCATTGTGGAAGAATGGATTGAAAACCTCAAAAGGACTGTGTGCCTGGCAGTAGTGAAGGAAGAGTTGGGACCAGGTGATGTGTTCTTTTGTCCTCAGTGCTCACCAGTCACTTGTAGGTAGTAGCAAGACATGGTAGTTAAGACCCTGGAGCCAGATTCCCAGGGTTTGAACCCTGTGCGCTGACCCTTGATAGCTGTCTGTTCTGCTTCAGCTTCCCTGTCCGTAAACGGGGCTGATGGCGCTGCCTAAGGCCTACGGCTGTTAACGAGAATTAAATGAGGGTTGTATGTAAATCACTTATATTAGTGCCTGGCACAAAGTAAGGAATTTATACCTGAAAAATAGGTAAATACAAGGCACTTCTGCTGTCCTGTGATATACTGAAAACCTTAGCATTTTGTAAAGTTGCACATTAAAAGTTACAGGGTTTATGAGAAAAATAACATTAGCAGCAGATATCTTGAAACTTTGTATTCGGAGTACTAACAAAAACTACAATCAGTAAAAATTTCATAATGTTAAAAGGACATGTTTAATTTCTAATGAAAGAATAAATTCTACAATTAAATAAAGATCATTTTTTTGAAAAAAAATTTGGTTTGGAAGGGGGCTTGTCAGAGTGAAGGGGACGGGGCAGAAGGCACCAGAACTGGGCGCACGAACGGCGCGTGGCCGCACCGACGCAGGGCGGGGAACGTGGGGGGGCGGGCGTCGTGTGCTGTGCTTCGTTCCTCCGTGGCTTACTGCAGTCACTCACCTGTGGCCTCTGCTCACCCACTGTTCCTGGTGGCACAGAAATTAACTTGCTGAGGAAAGTCACTGTGGCCCAGCGTGACTTCAGTGGTGCACTAACATCGATCTTCTGCTTACCGTCCTCGTGTGAGCCGACTCCTGCTGCTGAAACTCCCTGAACTGGAACAGATATAAGGAAGATGCTGTGTCAGCAGCAGGCACTCTGCTGCTCTCTTTATGCCTTTCGTTCTGCAGCCTGTGTAACGGAAAGAGGGTTGGTTTGGGAGTCCAGTGGACTGAGTTCAAATCCCGTCTCCTCCCCTTACTAGTTCTGTGACTTTGAGTAACTTGCTCATTCTCTTAAACCCAGCCTCACTTATCTGTAAAACGGAAATGCATGAGACGTGTGCGGAGCACCTGGCGCGTGGGGAGTGCTCAGTAGGCTTTCTTTGGTACCGAGCCGCTGCTGACACTGCCTGCTTCCTTCCAGGCCATCACGGAGCCATGAACCAGCAGCACATGATGCCTTCCCAAGCCTTCCAGATGCGGCGCTCTCTGCCCCCCGACGACATCCAGGACGACTTCGACTGGGATTCAATTGTGTAGAGCTTGTGTCTGCAAGGCCCAGGCCCCAGAGCCACCTTTCTGTGCAGCGAAGGGAAAGGTTTAAGAGAATCCAGTTGAGAAAACAGTTGCTAATCACTTTACTAATGCTATCAAAATTTCTTTTGAAGACAATCAAAACGATTTTAGCTGGATAACTTACTGCTTTTATCCAACCCGGACAAGTACTCCGTGTTTGTCTCCCTGCCAGCTGCCCTCCGTAGCTCCTGACTGTTGTGTGAGTTAAACAGCTTTTGCATATTTGTGTCAGTTTGTTGTTGACCACAAGTGCCAGACTGATTTTTCAGACAGAGCCTATTTTGCTGCAAGCAGTTTATAGATACATATGTGTAAATATATGTACAAAATTTACTGAAAGGCTTCGATTTTTTCTAATTGGATTATTAGATCTTGCAAAGAAAATTACTGTGAGTTTTTATTCCTTGTTCGGCTATTTTCCGCAGGATGGTTTTAACTGATGTGGGCAACTTAAAGGAAATAGATTTTTTCAAAGCCTGGTTCCCCTTATTGAATTTTCTCAGAAATGTGGGTATCAAGTTCTGCCCAGTAAGTCAAAGAACCCAGAGTTTGATGATCTCCAAACAGTCCGAAGGGGCATGTTGTTCCTGAGCAGCACAAAGAACTGACCAAGGGTTTTCTTTTTGTTTGTTTGTTTGTTTGTTTGTTTTTGAAGCTTGGAGGATTATAGATTTTATGTTGTGCCTTGTCGATGTCTAATTTCCTAATCTGCATTGTAACAGCTCTAAAATTTACTTGATTGATTAGAAGCTGGGTACTGCTTGGCTCTTTAAACAAATCAATGTCTCCACTTATTTATTATTCAGAAGTGCAACTTTAATATTTATTGCTACCTTCTATGAATGCTTAGCTCTAATTGGGTTCATTAGGGATAAATGGGATGTCTGAAAGCACAGAATTATTTTTCTTGGTAAGAGTTTACAGACAAGACAATCAGAGAGATTGTTATTCTCTTTGTCATTACTCCTCATACCGTGTGAGTATGTTTCTCTGTCTTAGCATTCCTGCTGCTTGAGACTTACTAGCTAAGTAGAACTTTCCCTGGAGTTTGAATCAGAGTTCCCAGGGGCAGTGGAGTGGCAGGGCATTGTGTGTAAGCGAGTTTCCCCACTGTTCTCTTCTGCTTAGGAAGCACCGGTAGGAGGACAGAGCCACGCGTAGACTCTGTGCGCCTCAGTTCTCAGCGCAGTTCCGGTGCCGGTTCCAGGGCCTACTGTTGCTAATGTGACAGTGGGTTACGTGCTCTGCGTAGACTCTGTGCGCCTCAGTTCTCAGTGCAGTTCCAGTTCCGGTTCCCATTCCAGGGCCTGCTGTTGCTAGTGTGACAGTGGGTTACGTGCTCTGGGATGCAGCCCACCTCTTAGGGGGGTTTTATTAGTTATTGTTTGTTTATTATGTTGTTTCTATTATAGCACAGTTACTTCGCATGGATTGACTGTCTTAGTTTTGTAATAAACTAAAAGAAATGAGTTTTTTTAAATGAATAGATTTTGAATTGGTTCTTACAGAAAAAAAAGCAGAAATTTTTTTTTTTCAGTTCTAATGGGGAAGTGTGTTCCATCAAATCAGGGAGTAACAATTACTCACTTGTTGCCTTTTAGCACCTCAAGTCTCTGTCATCCATGTTTAAATCAATTTAATTAGCCTTAGTGATTCTGTGGTTGAGTGATCTCTACTTGAACTAAACATCCTTGTTTCTATACATGTGTATGTGAGAGTGTTTGAATGTGTGTGTTTGTTTTTTTTGTTTTTAAATGGAGTGTTGCCTTGAATGAATCACTGGGAAGCCAGCCCTCGGTTAACGGCTGGTGAGGTTGGGGAGAAAGGAAGGGCTTTATGTTCCTGTTGTCCAGACCCTGCTTGGCATGAAAAAAAGGAAGCTCAGTTCCAGCCCCTTGGAACAGAGAATATCAGAAGATTCTGGAAAGGCAGCCAGCAGGCCCCTCTTAGATCCGTCAGAGGCAAGACGAAATAGCAGCCTGCAGAGTAAAAGCTTGACACCAAGAGAAGAGGTGATTTTCAGTCTGCTGAAGTCACCGTGTTCTAGACACCAGAGTGACCCTTTTGAAACTTCTAGTTGCTTGGGCAGCAATGTGTGCACTTTAAACAGTTTGGGTATTGGAATGGAGTCTCTTACATTGAATGATTTGAGTAGAAACCACTGACGGGGATTTTTCAAATTGTGTGATGCTAATTTCCTGTTTGGCACTCGTTTACTGATTCGCAGTGATGAATATTTTTATAAGGATTTAAACTTACCAAGAATGGCCCTGGAGGCAGAGCCTCCATCCAGACCCATCCCACCCTGTGATTCAGGTGACCTGGGAGCCCAGGTCAGGCCTTCTCAGCGGGCTCCAGCCAGACAGGGCTACCTGGTGAGGTGCGGAGCATCCCTCTAGTGGCCAGTTCAGTTGGTAGTTGTTAATGCAAAGTTCTGTCACGGGCCTCAATTGGCTGAAGGCTTCTGGGGAAAAGAAGAATAAATGCATATAATGAAACGGGGTACTCTGTCCAGGAGAATAATCCGACTGGCATTTGTGGCAGTTTTTGAAATGTAAATGTATTCATGTGTGTACTTGTAAATACATGTCTCTCAGATGTCCTTTGAAGTGGGAGGGAATCAATCTGGGGATTATTTCAAATGGAATAGAGTATTTTGATATTGTCCATTCAAAGGGTGATGTGTACATATCTATATTGTATATATGTGATGAAATGCATTGGCTTTTTGTGCAAACACAATCTGCTCTCTGTACTGCTGTTGGACAGTCAGTGTTTTAATGTTTCTACAGTTTTGCTATTGCACGATTTCATATTTTGCCTCTATGATGAACAACACCCATTCTTTGTAACTGTTTAGTGCTTTAAAGAAATATTCCAAGTGTCATTAGGATTGTTGGTGCCAGAACTGATATGCATGAATGGCACTTAAAATAAATATATTATGTAAACTCTATTTATAACACCAACTCATCTGTGTCATTTGCTGCAATTAACGGAATAAGATTGAACTAGTCCAGATGCAGCAGCCCCTCGGCCAGTCCTCGGGGCCTCCGAGACTCTGCCATGTATTGCTGCTCCGAACAGTCATTGCTGCCATTTAGTGAGCAGCTCATTAGCTCTGTGGACTGGAAGTAATTTAATGTCTGTGAGCCTCACTTTCTTCATTTTCCTCATTTATGGAGCCTGATGTGAGAGTAGTAATACCTGCCTCCTAGGTTTGTAGTGAGATTAAATTAATGCATGCTTTTAAACATTTAGAACAGCACCTAGGACCTAAAAAAAGTACGGCTATGTGCCAGGTACTGTGCTAAGTAGACAGTGTTACCCTCAACATACAGGACATCGTAGAGGTCTAGAATCTTACCCAGATTCTCTGTTGGCAAGTGGCAGGACTGAGGTTTGAATCCAGGTCTTTTGACTTCATTGTCATGTTCTTCCACATCATTCTCTATTCCAAAGCAAGTCCTCATCCCTAACCTTACCCTTGACCTCAATGTTATCCCAACACTATCTTTCCAGAGAGCCATTTCCAAAAGGTGGAAGTTAGGCTTCTTAACATTTGCAGAGCACACTATTTTCACCTTCCCAGGAGAAATCCAGAGATAAGGAAACCACAGTTGCTGCCTTCAGGGTATGCAGACTTGACCCCTTACAGGCAGCAGTTGCCAACCCAGGGAAGGTACCCAGGGAGGCTACTGTGAAGGTATGCCTGGCAAGGCAGGATTTTGGGGGCAAGGAGTTAGGCCATGCGGGGGCTGGGGCACTGGTTTAGGAAAGTGTCAGGGCTGAGCATGGGCAGTTTGAGTCTTCATAGGGTCCCAGACAGACCAGAGAAGGTGTTTGTTTCTGTTAATACCACTGCGCTGAGCCCCACCCCCACCCCGCCTGGCAGCTTGATTGGTGTGGGGGTGAGGACTGGTGCAGGAGAAGGGATGGGTTGCTAGTGAAGAACCAGACACAGAATCCTTTGAGTGGTGGTGTCCCGATTTGACTGATGTGGAAATAGGCTCAGCAGTGGGGAGACCAACAACATGGTGGAAGTGTACTTGAAACCGCAGTCCGTCTCACTTAAGGAGAGTGCTTCCCACCAACCCACGATCCTGCCTGAGGCCTCATGTTACTCCAACTTAACCCATACAGTGCTGCCAGGAAAGGGGTCCACTGCAATTTTACAGGCGGGGAAATGGGCTCAGTTGGGGTCCGACCTAGAGGTTCACTTCCTTTTACCCTACTGCCCTCCCAAAAGGGGTTTTCCCAAAGCCAGGGCTAGTGCCTAGCTGTCCAATGCATGTCGCTCACAGAGGGCAGCTGTTTTTCTCTTTTTCTCTGATCACAGGTAAATCTTGGTCATCAGCAGTGCCTCGGAAGGACTGTAGTGGGGGGCACAGTTAAATGTCACTGTGGGCTGATTCAGGCACAGATGAAGTACACCTTTGTGCCGATCAAATGAAAAAAGTAAACAAGGTCCCTGAGATGCATGTTTAATTCTCAAGGCTCTAGCACGTTCCAGTGGGCAAAGGGCTTCTATATTTAGGTGCACCCTTACCGGCTGGACAGAGCAGTCCTGGAAGACCATGTGAGCCTCAGCATTTGTGCCAGACTGGCTTGAAAGTTTCAAGCTAGAAGGGGCCTTTGAAGTCATCTAATACTGATAAAGCCCCCCATGTTTTGCGTTGAGGACATTGAGACCCAGAGAGGGAAATGGCTGTACAGCTAATTAGCGGAAAATTGGGGTAAGGGGAGCGCAGTGGAGAGTGTCATTTACATGACAGGCATTTAAAACTCCTACACACATAATCTTCCTTGATCTACACAAGAACCTGCGGCTGGAGTGCACACTGGCACTGCCCCATTTTACAGAAGAGGAAACCGCTTCGGGAAGGTAAGGCACAAAGCAGCTGTGTCCCAAATGCACACACACTGAATTATACACTTGACCAAAAACAGAGAATGGAAATCTTTTTTTTTCTAAGACTTTATTTATTTTTAGAGAAAGAAAGGGAGAGAGCCATCGATTGGCTGCCTCCAGCACACCCCCAACCAGGACCTGGCTTGCAACCCAGACATGTTCCCTAAATGGGAATCGAGCTGGCAACCTTTTGATTCACAGTCCAGCCAGTGCTCAACCCACTGAGCCACATCAGCCATGGTGAGAATGGAAATCTTAAGTGATGTCGAAGTGAGTACCTGCCTGTGATGAAATGTGCCCCTCACTCAGTGTGAGATGGAAGATTCGGACCTGAGACTCTAAGGTATCTGCTTCCATGTACTTCTCTGTGTGAGCATCTCGCCACTGAGTATGAGTCCAGTGTTCAAGATACACGTGGTCTGTGCATCATTGCCCTTGCGTGCAAGCCAGCTGCTTCAAAGACAGACTATAACCAAGAATTAGAAAAACTGGCTGTGTCGGGCTTTGAAACATGGCCTATTTATCCCCAACATGGTGTCTTCCTAAAAGATATTTGAAGAGTGACTTCAAACTTACTCCTGTTATCTCTCCCTCCATGTGACACGTGACTGGTCAACACTGCAAAGCACAAGCTTGGCAAGTGGCTGCGCGGGAGCCAGAATCGAATTCAACCCCAGGTCAGGGCTGTCTCTGACCCCCAACTCTCAAGCAGCACCTCTAAGCTGTGCTGACCCCAGCAGTACAAAACAGGACAGCTAGGTACCGTTTATGACTTCTTACTTAATTTACTTATTCTAAGCACTTTCTGTGGATTATATATTTACTCTTCAAAACAACTTGTGTGGTAGATACTATTATTATCAACCTCATTTTGCAAATAAAGAATCTGAGCCACAAAGAGATGAAGTCACTTGCCCAGAGTCACCCAGCTCGTAAGTGGTGGAAGTGGTGATGGCAGCAGCAGTAAAGCTGGGATTTCAAACCCGGCCTTCCAGCCCCACCGTCTACCTTGTTCACCACACTAGGTTGTCAGTTCCTTGGCCCAATTATCTGAGCTAGGGGCCAAACAAGGGCCTTAGACCAAAGCAATGAGACTGCAGTAAGTACTGGCGGCCAGCAGAGGGCGGAGGGCTGCCGCCTGTGTGCCTTTGTTGGAAGTTTTTCTTCAGCATTGGGGCTATGCTCCTTCTCCGTAGCCCCAAGTTGGGTGTTCCTAAAGACTGGTAGGGACCCCAACGGCCAGCCCTCAGAGTCTTTTTCTGAATCACAGCTTGCTGGAGAGAGCCAAGGCACCCCTCTAGTTCTCAGCAATAAACGTACTGGTGGGACCCCCTTCAGAGCTGCCTCTGAGCCCGCTGCCCCGCCCAGCCCTCCTGACACCCATTGCCCCCCTACTCCAACACGGGGGGGGGGGGGCAGGTCAGCTCACCATCAGCCCAAACTCTGAGTCTCCTGAGGTGCTGCTTTTCTGGGACTAGGTGATCCTGGGACTGGCATTGTTGACCCCTGCCCTCCCCGCCCCTCCTCTGAGCCTCGGTGGGCCTCCGTGTCCCCACACACTCACAGACGCCTGTGGCCACCAAAGCATTGGGACTGTGGCCACTTTGCCAGGCCCTCTGCCAGTACTTGGCCGTCATTCTCTCAGCACTCCTGAATGTCTTGTGGGATTTGTGTTATTATCCTCTCCTTTTCCTGCTGAACATTGTTGCTGCTCAGAGAGGTAAAGTCACTTAACCAAGGTCACCGCCGTGGAGAGGTTGCCCAGAGGACCAGCACTCTGGTCTGCTCTTGCCACTGAGGCAAACTGCTTCCCCCACAACAATCCCCAGCTGCCCTCGACCTCCCTCAGGGCCAGTTACCACACCCCATCCCACCCACCCCACTGCAGCAGGGGCCTGTGGGTGAATTGTGCCTCTCACAATGAGGCCCCCAGGAGGTCAGAGGGGCAACTTCCTCTCCCAGACAATGGCGATAAAGACAACTGAGGACACTTCCTGCCCTTCCCAGGCCTGAGTGACCCTGCTAGGCAGAGACCTTCCTGGGAACCGTCCTCTGGTTCCGTGTGAGTGTGTGAGTGCATACTCTGTGTGACTGGTGTATGTGTCTAAGTCCTATACCCAAGTGAGTGCTGGTCAGGGTCGCTGCAGGTGGTTGTGTGACTGACTGCCCAGGAGGCCTGGTATATGCGTGAGACCCCATGTGATTGAGTCCTTGAATGCGTGTGCTTGTGCGATCATGTGTCCGTGGCAGGGCATGTGATTGTGTAGCCCGTGTGATTGTGGCTGTGTGCTTTGGTCTATCTGTGTGGGCCTTTAAGCTGCAGACAGGAGAGAAAGCATGTGGCCGGCGGGAGGGAGATGGCTCTTCACTGAAGCTCTGGCTCCCTACTTCCTTCCGCGCCTTAGTAGCCATCCCAGCCTCCTGCAAGAGCCCAGGTCCCTGAGACACTTGCTGGGGTAGAGCTGGGTTTCTAGGCCCCGTCAGCTCGGGCCCGGCAAGTGCCATACAAACGAGTTTTCCCTCTCTCCCGTCACTTTCCTGCCTTGCCCGTCACTGCTACTGTAGCCCTTTGAGCTGGATCCCTGACCTGTGTACAACTGCTCCCCCCGGCCCCCACCACCCCGCTTCTCAGCCAGGCTGGCAGCTGCGCCATGGGCGGGTGAGCGTGTGCCCTGCAGGCCCCAAAGGCCAGAGCGACACATGAAGCAATGGGAAGAACACCCACTTTGGAGTCAGAAGAACCTAGAAGTTCACCTTGGCAAGACAGTGCCCTCTCTGGGCCTCAGTTTCCTCATTTGTAAAATAAGATGGAATGCCTACCTTCAGCGTGCTGACGAGCCCGTCCCCGAGAGATGGTCAGCGGTCAGACAGAAAGCGGCCAACGCGGGCCCTGTACCTCTTAGGTCCCAGGGACTGGCCCTCCCTCCTCTGTCCGCCCCCTCCCTCGCTTTTGCCCCACATGCCACCACGTGCCGTCTGTTGCCGTGTGGCCAAGACCAGCTGATTCTCCCACACACCGTCTTTCCCATCACCCCCTCCGGAGTGCTGCCGGGGGCAGGGTGCACCTCTCCGGGACAGCAGCCTACCCGCGCAGTCTGCTCTCTCCTCCAAGTGCCTTGGTGGTCTTTCTAAGCCCCAGCCCCTCTCCCGCGCCCCCCACTCTGAAATCTCCCATGGCTTCCCTTTCTCACCTGATCCAGGGCAAACACCTTAGCCTGGCATTTAAAGCCTCCTTCTCCGCCTGCTCACCCGCAGCACCTCTGGACACTGTGCTTCAGCCCTAACTGCTGAAGACAGAGAGCTCTCTGCTCTCTGTCCATCCGCCCTTCCTGTCTGTGCTTCGTATGGCCCAGCCGGGCCTTTGACCCACACGCCCCACCTCTGTGGATTTGAATCTTCCCGTCATTCGAAGCCCAGTTCAGCGGCACCCCGACCTCCACTGTCAGACATTCTCCAAACTGGCTGCAGGGGGGTCATCTCTCCCAGCACCCCGCGGAGCCCCTTGAGATCTGTGCCCACGTTCCACCCTTCTCCTTCCAGCCTGTGGGCGCTGGGACACGTGGCGGGAGCTCCAGCTGTGTCCCTGTCCTTCCCTGGCGGCCCTGAGGTGAGGGAGGTTGTCTCTGAGGCCGAAGCCCAGAGCAGGCTGGGGTGGGGAGCAGATGGTGAATGGAGCTCCCCTACGGCTTCATCCTGGCCAGGCCCCGGGGATGTGAGATGACACTGCCGAGCAAACAACCAGACACACCCTCCCTTCACTCCCCAGCTGCCCCGAGAGCATCAAGAGAAAGAACCAGCTCACCCCAGGGCCTGGGGGAGGTGAGGGAGCCCTGCACCCCAGCCTGGCTTCAAGCCGATAGGCTTCAAACTCTACCTCAGTCACCCACTTTCTGCGTGACACTGGACACCCTCTTCTGTAAATGGGCATCACTGACCTACCCCAGGGGGACTGACGCAGTAGCAGGGGCTCCTGTCTTCTTCCCCTTCCCTGGAGGTGGGAGTCGGGGGCCAGGGAGGCAGAGCGGAAGGTGAGGACTGAGGAGAAGGCTCTTCTTTGGCATTTGTGAGAACTGGCTTCTGTTCTGGAATTCACGGCTTGGTGGCCGCAACCACCACCAAATCTCCCTGGCAGTGAGTCTGAAAGTCGTGCCTTCCCCTCCGAGAAGGTGGCCCCACGCTTGGCCCACGGTGCCCTTGTGCAGCGTACGGCCCATACCACGGTTCAGACGCTTCCTCTGGGCCTTGAACTGCAGTTGGCCCATCCGTGAAGCGGGGTCCTACAGTTACTTCTTAGGTATTCCCAGAGCTGTTAGGAGGTCCACAAACGGTGTAATGTCTCCCTCCGGCAGTTCTGGGCTGTCAGAGGAACTCGAGATTGTTACAGCCGCCGGACATGTTCACCAGCAGAATGGCGGGGCTGTGCAGTGGGGGCCACACCCCGTTCAAGGTCACACAGACCCGTGTGGGCTCCCAGCTGGGCTCTGTTCCAGGCCTTTCCCACTGGGATCAGCAGGGGAGGGAGCCGGGCCCGCGAGGACTGGGCCTTGGTGAACACTGGAACCATGTTAGATCACACGAACCCAAGAGTTAAACAACCTCTGGGCCGAAAGGCATAGCATCAGCCTCCTCAGCCACACCGAGGGCAGCCGGCAGTGGGGAGTCCTCTGCAGCTGCTGGCAGAAGGGTGAGGGGGGCCTGGGCTGTGGGGCTGGGGCTGGCTTCCCCACCTGTAAAGCACTCAGGCCAGAGCGAGTGCACAGTCACTGCCCTGGCTGCTGTTCTGATTGTTATGCATACCACAGCCCTGAGGGCTCGGAGCACCCCCCGCCCCCTGAGGCCTTGTGTGAGCTCTGGGGCTACGACGGCAAAACAGGGCTCTGCTTTCAGGAGCTGGCAGGACCCTGGGCGAGGCAGACAGTTGCTAAGTTTTATAACGAAGCGTGTAGGAGGCCGGTGGAGACAGGATACAGTTCTAACCCAGGCTTGCTGGGCATCAGCGAGGAAGGTTTTCTAGACAATCTGAAATGCACACTGTAGTTGTTATTATCTCCATTTTTCAGATGCAGACGCCGAGGCTTGGAAAGGTCACACAGCTGTTCGCTGAGGAGGCCGGACTCTGGCCCTGGGCTGTCAGGCCAGCGGGGCTTTCTGGGCACTGCGGGTCTGGGCCCCTTCTTCCTAGTCCCCTCCTGGGGGCCCTGGTTGAAGGGTGAACAGGGGCTTGATCATGAAGGGCCCCAAACCCAGGTTTCTTGTGGAGGTTTCCCGCAGCCATGACGGGTTTTCGGGTGGAGAGACAGCTAGTGGAGGTGGCGTAGCCTGGAGGCCGTGGAGGAGGGAGAGTTTGCCAGAAGAGATGGCCTTGGATGTGAGGCCCTCAGCCCCACCTGCTACCAATAAGGAATGATGAAGGGTGGGGAGCCGGGGGGCGGGGTGTGCTGGGGACCAGTGCCTCAGAACTCAGGTGTGGGCCTGGAGACCAGGAAGCCTGGGGCACTGGGAGGACCCAAGATCCAGTGCCCAGAGGTTTCAATGCAGAGGGGAGGGCAGGGGCCTGAATTCACACCTGGGCGCAGGCCAAGCTGGGGAATTGGTGGGGGGTAGGGGCAGTTAGGGAAGGGGAGTTTTTCCCATTTCCCAGGGTGGATGTCAGAAGTGAGGCTGGGCAGGGCAGGCCCAAAGGGCTGAGGCCTCGGAGCCGTTTCCTCTTTCCCACAGTGCGGATTCACATCACTCCCACAGCCTCGCACCCTGACCCCCGCCTGGCCTTGCACCAGGTAAGGCTTGGGCAGGGCACTCAGGGAGAAAGGGGCTCCAGGAACCAGGGCCCCTTGCCTGTGTATCCAACCCTGCTGTCCCCTAGCAAAGGAAAGACTGAAAAATCAGCGCCAGCCACAAACAGGGCTCCTTCAGCCCCCAGTGGCCCCACCCTTTGTGCAAAACCAAACCCCAACCCAGCTGGAGCCCCCACTTAGTCTCAGATCCAGTCCCCCTCACACAGACAACCCAAACACATCTTCACCTTCAGACTTGACTCCACCCTAACTCTACCAAGGAGCCCTCACCGAACCCCAAACCTCCATGTCGGTTACAGTCCCCCGCAGCAACCCAGTCCTCACCAAACCCCCAGCTCTGAACCTAATCCTGACACTTTGACATCCCCAGCCTCAGCTCCATGCCATACCTGACCCTAACCCACACCTCCCTCAGCTTGGATCCTAACTCAGACTCCCACCACTCACTGCTGGGGCGTCTCCCCCCATTTAACCTCAACCCCAACCCAGCTCCACCCTCAGCAGCACTCCGGACCTGTGCCTGGCGCTCACCTCGTCCCCACTGAACTCAGTTCGACCCTGAGGTGTATCTTGAGCTTCACCTTCAACCCAGACCCCACCCACGACCCCAATGTTCTCTGCCTCACCCCGGACCCTCCCCCGGGGCTCACTGACACCCAGCTCTCAGCACAGGCCACCCCATGGCTGGACTGGATGTGTAGACCTCAGTGTGAACACACACACACATCCCTCAGATGCACATACACTTCAGCACACACACACCTGAGTGAGGCACACACACCTCAGCATGCACACCTCAGTGCATACACACACACCTCAGCACATACACAGATGCAGTGTACACACACCCCTCAGCACACACACGTCACTAAGGGGAGGAGTCCAGTCTAGTTCAGAGGGGTACCTGGGAAGGTGGATAGAACTGGTGTTTGCTGCCCCTCCCTGGGGCTGGACCCCTTTGAAGTTCCCTCTTTGTCAGGTGCTGCTTCCTCCAATTCCTGCTTCAATATTGACTCTCCCCACCCAGGGATTTCTATCCCGGGCCCTTTCCTGGCTTCCGGCCAGGCTTGTTTGTAGACTAGAGTCAAAAGCTCGTAGGACCTCCCTTCCTCTCTGCCTGGGGGCCCTGCTCACAACAGAACACAATGAACACACACCATGCCAGTCCTCACGGGGGTCAGAGTCTACTGGGGGAGAGACACACAGCCAGGTAATCCCACCCAACGAGATCCCTGGCAGGGGAATGTACGTGCTTCTCTGGGGACGAAGAGAGGTTATTTAGCTCGGGATGCAGTGGGGGTTATTTGACCTGGGCCTCAAAGTTTGAGGAGTTCATCTAGAGACAGGAAAGGGAAAGTCTTCCAGGTAGGTGGAACATCATGTTTAAAGGTGAGGAAGCATGTTCAGGAAGGGCTGGGGAGGTGAGCCTGGCAGCGAAGGCCAGGGTGGGGAGATCAGGCCGGTTCGTTGGGGGCAAGGGCACACGTGGGGGGTGGGCGGCAGGCAGAAACAGCAGGAGTGAAGAGGAGGAGCTTGGGGCCCCGGGGGAGGAAACCGGGAGGCCGAGGGAAGGAGCTCATCTAAGGACAGCCCGCGGCTGGAGGACAGGCAGGACAGTGGGATCAGCACAGGGTGAGCACAGGCTGTGGCTCACCCCAGGTAGGCAGGTCACCGGAGAGGCCAGTGGGGACCAGAAGTGGATGCTGCTATTGGTAAGAATAATAACCGAATTACCCTTTTCTGACTGCTTTCCCTGTGTCTGCCATTGAGCTAAACATTGCTACAGCCTCATTTAATCCTCAAAATAGCCCTATGAGGCAGGTATGCTTATTAGTCCCCACAGAGGACACAAGGGACACTGAGGATCAGAGGGAGGACAATTTGCCCAAGTTCACACACATTGAAACTGAGCGAGGTAGATAAGACTTGAACCCGAGCCTGCGGGATGGCAGAGCTGAGGCTTCCTCAAAGTCACAGTGGCCGCACCTGGTACTTGATTTGACGCCCTCTCAAAACGCCCTCCTCCCCTCAGGCTGAATTTCTCACATTTCCCTGAATATCCCAGGTCTACCTCACCTCCTGGCTGTCATAAATGTAGCATCATCTGCAAGAAATGGTCTCTCCTCCCAATCCCTTCTCTAAGAAAATAGCCACCCATTCTCCAGAACTGGGGGTTGGCGTGACCTTTTTTGGGAAGTCTCCTTGAACTGCTCTAACCTTGGCCTGGGTGAGGTGCCCCCTCCATTCTCCACCCCGGTCTCCTCCCACTCCCCTAACAACCCTGCATTGCCACTGTCTGGAACCCCTCCTCAAGGGCTGGGCGGGGCCGCAGCCCCTCCCCAGCACAGGGCCCTGCCCAGAGCAGCTGTCCGGGTGGCCAGTGCAGGGCCCAGCTGGCTGTGTGTCAAATTGAGTGCCCAGAGAGGGGACTGATCTCTTATCTGCCGAGGTTATCTTGAGCCCTAACTGACTAGCCTTAATTTACAAGTGAGCCAAGGAGGTTCTGACAAAGGCTCCCGAGTTACTCAGTAACCCTGCCTTCTTTAAAAGGCCCATTGTTTCCCTTTGGCATCCAGAACCAGCCACCCACTCTTGGGCACTGCTACCATGAACACCTCTCTGCTCGCTGCACTGTGCCTCCTGGGGTCCTGGGCTGCCCTGGCAGGGGGAGTCACTGTGCAGGTGAGTCCCGTCCCTACCCTGGCCCAGCTGGCTCTCTGCCCCCAGCGCACAGAGCTTGTGCTCTGACAGCACCCCCTCTTTTGAGCTGGTGTGGGGGTGTATGCCTAAGCCTTGGCTCTTCCTCAGGGTCCCCCTTCTCAGTCCTGCCCCACATACCTCCCCCTTTAAACTTGAAAGAAAATGTGTATCGGACAGGGAGAAGAGAAATAGCTGTTTGGGAAAGGCAGGTGATCAGCCAGTTTATTGAGGGCTAGACATGGGCCAGGTTCCTCCCGTACCTCACTGTGGTCCCCAGATCACTCTGGGAAGGAGGGATTATTTGTTCCATTTTCCAGAGGAGGAAAATTGAGCCTCGGAGAAGTTCTGGAACTGGCTATGGGCACATGGCTGGGAAGCGAAGGGGCTGGATTTGTTACCAGAAAGGGGACCAGGCCCGGAGCTAGTCTGCCTAGGGCCAGCTGGTGGTGGGTGGGTTCTTGACTTTATGCAGAAAAGATTTCACAACACAAGTCGAGGCGATTTTGAGAGGATGTTTATTAAAGCTGGGGACAGGAAACGAGGAAGGGCCTAGGGTAGAAAAAGCAATAGGAGGCTAAGAGGGGGGCCTCACCGGAGAGCCAGAGAAAAGGGAGGGAGCCTTGGAGGTAGGTTCAGGGGGTCTCCTGGGACCAGCTGTCGTTGCCCACTGCTCCCCTGGTTGCAAGTCTCCTCGGGTCCCTTCGAGTTTAGGAGATGCCTGCCTGAGGGGGTGGAGGAGGGGGAAAGGACGTGGGCCCCCTCCCCAGAGAACAGTGAGCTAGGGCATCCATTTCGAGGGTTTTCTCTCTCTCTTGCAGGTGAGAATCTTAGGGAAGGCCTAAGGGGAGGTCTCAGCAGAATATTCATCAGTTTTCCAGGTGTGCCCTTTCAGGATCGTGGTCTCCACTGATTGGTCAGTGCCGGGGGGGGGGGTCATTAGTCACTGCAGCTGGTCCCAGCATCGCCCAGCTGGTTGTGCTGCTTTTCTGGGCCTGGGAGTGAAATACGACTGAGGCCTAGGTGGTAACTCTAAGTAGGAGAATTCAAGGGGGTCTAAACCCACGACCAGGAAAGGTCAGAGGGTCTAAACCATGTGACCAGTGATATGCCCGGGGAGGAAAGTTCACCCAGGGGGCCCTGGTGACGTGTACCTGGCTGTAAATTGCTGGGCCAGTGTGTTTAGCTCTGTCTCAATTTCCCCATGCCACTTGCCAAGGGATTTTCCTAGCTTCTTATTATCCAGCCTCAGATTCAATTCCAGATCTTACTTCTCAGTCCTGTTCTCCCTGCGGAAGCAGCCACCTGGATCTTGGGACGCACACCGTTATCCTGGAGGAACCGCGTGTTCATGGGTGTGAATGTGGTGTGGGTGCCAGTGACAGGCCCGTCTGGCATCCAGTAGGGGGCTCCCTCTCTATCACAGCAGGGCTCTGAGAGGCTTTTTATTGCTTCTCCAACCTCAACCAGGCTGCGGGCTGCAGGCTACAGCTGGGGGCCAAGTAATCAGCCCACGTGACTGTCAGGCAGGGGCGAAGACGGCCTGGGCGTGGCCACGTGGAACCTGGTCCTGGTCCCAGCTGTGTACCACTTCCTACAAATCAACACTCTGGCTCCACATATTGGGCACCTATTGTACCTCTGACACGTTCCATCCGTTTTCTCCATTCCTCACAACATGCAGAATGTAGGGCTCTCAGAGTGTAAGGACCTGTACATGGCCACAGAGCACAATCAGGATTCCAGCCCACAGTCTGGCTGTGGGTCCTGAGCTCTAACCACCTCACAAGGGCCTGCAGTGGTGTCTGGTTTCCATTGGCCACAAACACTGCTCAAGCCATGGGGGCTGGAGAGGGGCCAGTACTGGAAGAAATATGGTCAGGGAGCAGGCTGCAGCCTGGCCTCATGCTCTGGACATGTCTCTCTCAGGATGGAAAGTTCTCCTTTTCTTTGGAGTCTGTGAAGAAGCTCAAGGATCTCGGAGATCTCCGGCAGCCCAGCCGCAGGAGCTCTGGTGTGGCTCCCACCCTCTGTAACCATCCCAACTTTCCCAAAGAACTCGGGCCTCTCTGCAAGGAGCGTAATGCCAGGGAGGTCCTCCAGAGGCTGGGTGAGTAGCTTCCTCTCTGATGGGTGGTGCTTGGGAATTCCCTGACTGATGGCACTTGAGGGAGAAATGTGCTCTGATTGGTGGGCTTCAGGGGGGGGCTCTGCTCTGATTGGTGGTCATTTGAAGCCCTCTTCTGAGTTGTGATTGGGAAGGCTTACTTTAGGAAGGGCCTGGCTGGAGTTGATGCTTAAGTGGCTCTGTGTCATGGTTCATCTAGTCTTAGCTGTAGCTCTTTTCTGGGTAGAATTTCTGCTCTGATTGGTTGGTTGGCTTAAGCAGTACCTGTGTCTTGGTTTGGGGCAGAAAGCCCAGCTGGTCACAGAGGACAGGCCCAGGTTTCTCCTGGGGGCTGGGTGGCAGATGTCTGAGCTTTGGCTTCCTGGAGGATGGGGGATTTGGGGAAGAGAAGCTGGCTCTCATGGACCCCTATCTCTCCTGTCCAGAGGCCATTGCTGAGGACCCGAACTTGTGTGAAATCTGTGCCTATGCAGCCTGTACTGGATGCTAGGACAGCAGGGGCTTGCTGTCTTTTGCCCCTCCCCCACAGAAGGCTCTCACTCTGGCGGCTTAATCCACCCTGCTCCCATCGGAGGACTGAGGAGAGAACAGCCTGGAAAGACCCAGCCCCTAACTCCATCCGAGCTGCCTGCAGCTTTTCCAACCTGCATCTAATAAACCAGATTCCCATGTACTCCTGGTGTTGCTTTCATTCATTTCTTCATCCCTCAGGCTACTCATCATCCAATTTCAGGAAAGCCCTCCCTGCCCTCAGGGCTTGCTGTGCTAAGTGCAAGGACCCTGCTCTCCCTGCTGAGCTACCAACCACCGCACACAGGCACTGAGGGTCGTGAATATGCAGACCACCAGCGGAGGAGGTGGAACCTCTGCTTTCCTTTCACACCTGGAGTCACCAAAGTCACTAAGCCACATGGGAGCACAGTAGTCACAGGGACCTATGAGACTGGCCCCGAGCTCCAGAGCAATCAAGGCGCCTGGTCCCTGCCGACCACTTTAGCATTGCTTCCTGCCCTCCCCCCACCACCCTGGGCCCCCACCCCAGGCCACAGCTCCTGCTCTGGCCCCCTCGCCTCTGTGCTGTTCCTCTGCCCACACTCCTGGCCAGGTCAGCTCCCACTCAGGCACCCACGCTCCCAGGGCCTCTCCTCAGAAGGCTTTCCCCTCTCCCAGGAAGGGTCTTCCAGCTCCCACTCTGTCCTGGGTGCTCCCAGGGCATTTTGGTCACTCGCACCCCTCGCGCAGCTCTGGCCTCCCTGCAGTATAATGGCTTCTGTGCCCGAGGAAGTCTCTCTGGCCGTCAGAGCACACGAGGCCCAGCACGTGGAGGATGGCTGGAGACTGTAACAGAGAGCAGGGGAAAGCAAGAGCTACACAGTTCCAGTCCTGGGCCTTCCACGTGCTGTGTGATGTCAGGAAAGTTGCTTTCCCTCTCTGTGTCTTAGTCTCCTTCCTCCTCTGTAAAACTGGGATAGGCATAGCGCCTGCTTCCGACACTAGGGGAAATACTGCGTGTACATGTGTGTGTGTGTAAAGTTCTGGCTGTTTGCAAACATAAGAGAATTCGATAAGTGGTAGAGATAAATAAACAAAAGAAAGGGGAACCAGGGGCAACTGAGAATGGTTCAGACTGGGGTGAGGAGGTGAGGCCTGGAGGGAGACCTGTTCATAACTGTAAAGGGAAGGGTGAAAGAGGACGTAAGCTTGGGGGGTGGAGCGGAGAGGAAGTGCCACGGGGTGATTGAAGCAGGGTTCTCTGAGCTGCAGAATTCAGAGGGTGAGGTGTAGTCATCCAAGTCAGGGAAGGCTTAGTGAAGGGAGGGGGAGGCAGACATTTGCATTAGCCCTTGGGATTTGCATTGGGATGGGTGGAGTTTCAAAACCTGTGTGGAAATGGGGAGGCAGAGGGGTTCCCTTCCAGAAGTGGAGCTGGTGAGGATGCCCACAGAAGCAGGAAGGTCCAAGGCTCTGGGATGTTTCAGTTGGGTGAGACGGGGGTCGTGCTTTAATGTGTGATTTCTACCTGATGTACAAGCTGAGCACTCCATTCACGGTGTGCTGTAAGCCTTAGCCCTTTCCCTTACTAATCATTAACCCCCTCAGGCAGCCAGGAACCACGGCCATTCCTTGGGTAAGGGTCACAAGATCTGGTTTTCTGCTAAGCTAAGTTAGGTGTCAGCTCCTAAGTCCTAAGGGGGACTAACCTCCTGGCTACTTTTTTCAGGAAACTAGACCAAGAGATGCCAGAGCAGACCTCAGATCTGTCCACATGACCCATCACAGTGTCTTGTGATTTTGGTCCTATATTATCTGTAACCTACACGGCACTGGGGGGGTGGGGTTCAGGCTTTTGAATAATAGCCTCTCATGTCCAGGGTAGTGCCATTTATAATAAAATAGCTAGTGCAGTTCTTGGTGTTTAGTGTTTGGCTCCGCTAGCGCCGAGTGGATGAATCTTCTATTTACTAACATGGGCAGGTAGAGTCTGGGAGGCACACGGGTTGAGTCTGAGCCTGAGCATGTCATTTCTAAGCCGTGCGCCCCTCTGTGAGACTTGGTTTCCTCCACCAGAAGTAGGGATGAGAACAGAGCCTGCCTCCCAGGGGCCAGGGGATGCGAGGAGACCGGTGGTGGAGCAGAATCATCTCATGCTCCACTCTGGAGCCCCCGGGTGTGAGCCGGCTCTGCCCATCACCAGCTGCGGGCAGGTCACGCAGCCTGTTTCCTCAGTTTTCTCATCTGTAAAGTGGGGATGACAGAATGAGGAGAGACAGGAGGGACAGAAGTTCCAAATTCCACTTTTGGAACTTTAAGAAATGAGTTGTTTTAAAGCTTGTTTTTTACCCCTAAATAAAATGCACTTGAGTGAAGATTAAATGAGGTAATAGAGGCAAAGCTGTCAGAGCTATGGCGGCTGGACCCATGGTGAGCGCTTTGTCGATGCTGCTATGATTATTATTATTATTATTATTATTATTATTATTATTATTATTATGTGGGTGGCTCAGCCTTGTGTCTGGCACATAGAAGATGCTTGGCCAGTGGCAGTTTTCTTCCCTGCCTCCTCCCCAGGCAGGCAGGTGGGAGCCCAGCATAGCTGCAGGGACCGGTAAGAGATGAGGCCAGATGGCTGAGGCGCTCAGTTTAGACTTGAGAAGCAGCACGGGGAGCCAGGCAAGGGCGATGAGCACCGACAGAGCAGCATGGGATGTCCCTCTGGTGTGGTGGATAGGGAAAGCAGGGCAGAGAGGGAGCTCAGGGCCCAGCTGGAGTGATGGTAAAAGGGGTAGGAGGAGACCAGAGGGACACAGGACACATTGCAAAGGCCCCAGCCAGCCAGTCTGGCCTGTGGGGGCAGTAGGAGAAAGGGGCTGGAGCTCCGTGGTCTGTGGCCTGGTGGGCCAGGAGACTGCAGGACTCACGAGCGGAACTGGGTAGTCAGCAGGGGGAATGCATCTTGGCCTTCGCCCTGGCCCTGTGTGAGCTGAGTTCAGAGGGCCGGGCCCCTTTGCACCTGGCTCTCCTCCTCTCTGACTGCCCTACACAGAGGCTGTGGGGGGAGAGCCCATGCTGTGGAAAGGCCCTGCCTCAGCATGGTTCTGGGCCTGGAGTTAAGGCCCTGAAGGCCACTGCAGGAATGCGGTGGCACTGGGCCCCGCAGCCAGGTGTCACAGAGAGCGAGTAACATGGGGTTTCAGAGCATGGATTCCGACCCAGACATCCCAGGAAGAATCCTGCTTTGCCACTTTGCTGAGCCTGTGACCTGCGACTAGTCATCTCCATACCCGGGTCTCCTTATTCGTACTGTGGACATGGTGATAATAATAGTACCTGCTTGGTTAGAATGTTGTAGGGCTTAGTGAGTTAATACTGGCAAAGGTTTAGAATAGTGCCTAGAGAATAGCAAAAACTCAATAAACAGTGGCTATTATTAATGTTCTTCAGGGCCATCAGGATGGAGAGAGAGAGAGCAAAGATCTATCTGGAGTTGGGCAGATGGTCCTGGGGAGCCCAAGGAGGGGGGATGCTCAGGCACAGAAGGGTCAAGGACAAAGGCCCATCTTCTCAGGCAGCCCGGGAAGCCAGCCCTAGGATGCGCTCCTGGAGGGGTGCCACGTGATCCTGGGCTCACCCACTCCTGCCCTAACCACCAGAGGAAGCTCCCCCGTCCTGCACCCTGCACCACCCCCGCCCACCCCAGCAGGAGAGCAGAAGCTCTGGCTCTGCGGCTGGGCCAGGCTTTGAGCGCAGCTTCCGGGTAAATGAGTTTGGATGCTCTGTGGCTTCTTAGCTCTGTGACCTTGGGTGCCTCATTATACCGCCCCCCCCCCCAGCCTCATTCCCTTCTGTACCAAGCATGGCTTAGTGAGCCAACTCCCTGGGTGTTGGAAACCAGGGAAATTCCTGACTCTAGTCTAAACTTTGTCCACACCCATCCAGCTTCCCAAGAGGCTCTGCCCATGGCTCCTGGGGATGAACAAAGGGACTGATTCCATGTGTGAGTGGAGAATCTTTATTCAACAGCAGGGATGCTTAAGGGGTCAAAGGCTCCTCCAACTGTGGGTCCAGCTGCTTTGTGCCAGATCTGACTGATTTGGCCTCGAGAGGGTGGCAATGACTGAGGTGGCCAGGGCTTGGATGGCCATGGGGCTATGCGGGCAGTGGTTTGGGCGGCCAAGGTGTCCAGGGTGGGCTCAAGGTGCCCAGGGCCATCTCAGAAGCAGCCGGTGCAGGCGACATTCACGCACAGCTCACAGTCATCATTGGCGATGTTCTCTGGGCAGGGAGAGAAGTTCGGTCAGCTGAACCTGAACTTGAGATGTGTGGTCCAGGAAGCTGCTGGCCAGGTGGCCAGGGAAGGCCCGCCGAGGAGAGGGTCTGGGAGGGGGCCACCATCTCTCTCAGAGATTAAGAGCATGAAAGTTTAGAAGCAGAGTGAACATCCCGGGCCTAAGTCCCAGGTCCTCTCCTTCCTGGCTAAGCCTGGGCAGGTCACGCACCCTCTGCCGGAGCTTCCCTGTCTCTTACCTCAGCCGACAGCATGGTTGTGGGAAAGGAATGCAGGCAAAAGGACTAGCGTGGGGCCTGGCCTTGCGCAGGTGCTCAGTAGATAGCAGCTAGTCACTGTATTCTCCTGACCGGCTCCGCTTCATCCCTTACATTTCGGCTTCGATGTCACCTCCTCTTGAAAGCCTTTAAGACTCTACGCCACCCCAGACATGAGTCATATCTCCCCTGTGTCTGCACTGTGCCCCCCATTATCACTCTGCATTTCTGTCATTGCTTATGGGTCCCTTTCCCAGGGCCCCTTGCCTCCCATCTGCAAAGTCTTTTGTATAGGACAACCGACTGGTCCAGGCTGTTGGGAGTGAGGGGCTTCCTCATGCCCGACTTTTGATGCCAAAACGTGTGTGTGGGGGGTAAGGGATTGAGTTTCTTGGATCTCCCTGTCTTCATCCATTGGGTGCTTAATAGAAGTGTCATAAGATGAACGAGCATGAGCCTGAGACGGAGTCTGAGACCGAATAGGGGCTGAAAGCTCCATGGGGTGGGGACACTCACTCAAGGCCTGGAAGATGCTGGAGGCTTCCTTGGAGGTGCAGATGGGCTGGAGGTCTGCCGGCAGGGCCGGGTGATAGCATGCGGTGGGCAGGGCGCTCCGGGCCCGCAGGCGGGGGCTGAACACCCACTGCGTCTCCAGGTCACTCATGTTCTTCACAGACTCCAGTTGCACCTGGAAGCCCTGGTACTGGGGGCAGAAGGAGGAGAAGATGGGAGGACCTGGGACCCTCATCTGGGAGACCGCGGTTCCTCAGAGCCTGTGAGCCTGTCCTGTTCTCAGCCATTGCCACCCTCCCAGGGCCAAATCAGCTGAATCTGGCACATCTGAAAGACAGTCTGGGAGGTGCGAGGTGGTGTCTGACCCTTCACACCCTTGTGCCACAGGCCCCCAGTAACTGCTAGTTGAGGTCACAGCGAGGCTGTGGAGCACAGTGGTTCAAGGCACAGGCTTTGGAGATCAGCAGACCCCGGTTCTAATCCCAGCTCTTCCCAACCAGGTGCCTGTCTCCCCCCAACTCTGAGCTTCAGCTGACAAATGGAGGTAATCATGTCCTCCCCGCCCCAAGTGCCTGGCCTACTCCATAACTGAGTGACTTCCCCTGAACTGGCATGACAAAACGATGGCCACCCCAAGCCGGCCGGGCCCCAGGCCAGGGCTGGAAGGGGAGGTCGAGGCTCTCTTGCATCTCTCTGCAGGACGCCCTCTCAGGAAGGCCCTGCCCAGTCAGCAGTGTGAGACGCCTGAGCTGCAGCTGTCCCCGGCCATGCCTGGAAGGCCAGTGGCGTCCTGTCACACCACAGACAAGTGCTGCTTCTGTGACTCCTTGGAGCCTCGGAGACACCCCTGCTGCGCCCAGACCTGCCCTCCCTCCCCTTTCTCTTCCCCGCTGTCTTCTTTCTGGGCTTTTCGTACGCTGTGCCCTTCGTCTGGAGCAGCCTGTGTCCTTTGTGCCCGGCTGCCTCCTGCTCATCATGCAACGTCCGCTCAAGTTCCCCACCAAGGACACATTTCCTGGCCATCGCCTGCACCGAACCCATACACGGGCACATATGGGAGCCCACAGGGGCCTCCCCTCCCCCTTCTGGGCATCTCGAGGACAGGCAGCACGTCTCATTCCACACTTTGGCCTCTGACCAGGATGGGTCTTTAGGACAGCAATGATGAATAACAGCAGTTTATTGTCATTGATGTCATTACCATCCCCACAGTCACAGGCACGACAGCTGCCCACACCCACCGGTGTCTTAGTCCCGGGGCTGTGACTGGGACTGGGCTGAATCCTAGGCCCTGTGCCCCCCACCCCCATACCCCAGGCGTTCTCAGTGCCCCCTCTCCATCCAGCCTCCCAACGTGGGGACCTTTAGTCAAAGGCCATGCTGGCCGGAAGGACTCACCTGGATGTAGACTGACTGTGTGCTCTGCAGGACCACCAGGAGGATCACAGCCACTTTAAGCAAAAGCCCTGACATAGTCCTACCACCCCTCTTGCCCCCACTGTAGCCCACCAAAGCCATCCACCAAACTGCCATCTGCTCCCCTGGCCAGCAGCTTTTATAAGCCGTGCTGCAGCACCCTGGTAACTCATTAACTGGCCAGCCAGGGTGGGGTTGCCACCTGGCTGGCTCTGTGACCAGCCTAGAGTCTATTCACAGGAAGGGACTGAAGGCAGGGCGGCCCAGGGCTCAAGTGCGTGCCTCATGTTGTGGGAGGGCCTTGGACCACACCAATTTCCTCCACTTTTCCAGATTCCCAACCGTGTGAAATGACAGGGAGACCATTTTACAAACAGGGAGTTGACTGACACGCCCCAGGTCATGGCACTAGTCAGTGGCAAAGCAGGGACGTGGGTCTCTGTGACCAGGTCAGTCCATGGTTCCTCTCTGGGGAAAAGATGGAGACAGGCTGGTGCCAGGTGAGGCAGGTGCGTACAGAAATCCCTGTGCCCACAGGTCCCCGTCCCCTCTGCCTGCCCTTCCCAGCTCTATTTAAGGACCATCCTGCTGATTAGTCTGGGCCCAGGCTCTCACCTTGCCGCTGCTAGCATCTCCCACTGGTGCCTCAGGTCACGTTTGACTCGTCTCATCTGTCCGTGCCTTTCACGGTAGCCTCTCCCAGCATGGAGGAAAGAGCCTGGCCTCGGAGACAGATTGCCCCGGGTCCAGAGTCTGCTGCAGCTGTGTCATCTTGGACAGGCCACATCACCTCTGACCGAGCCTTAGTTTCCTCTTCTGTCAAACGAGCAGAGCGGTGGGACCCACCGCGTGAGGCACCGGGAGAGGGACGGGGCTGCCTGAGCTGGCCCTCTCCCCCGGGCAGCGTGCGCCGTGGCAGGGCCCCTACGCTCACAGCTGCTTCCCAGGCAGCGCGCGGCCCATGCCTCCGCAGTTGAAGGTTGGGTCAGGGACAAGAGGGTAGAGTCCACAAGGCGTTATCACCGCTGCCTTCCCAGGCAGCTGTAAACAGTGCCCGCGCCAGGCCTCAGTCCTGCTGGGCACTGAGCCCGGCACATGGAAGGCACCCACATAGAACGATGAATGGAAACCCAGAAAGCCCGGCCAGGTGGGCAAGGCTCACCCTCCAACCTGTGCGTAAGGTCTCGTCACGCTCCCTCAGAACGACCTCCTCTCACAGGCCTGACTGATCTCGTCTCATGCTCTCACGGACCCATTCCGCCTGCCTGCGACGCTCACCTCCTTTCTTCCCTCGGGTAGCTCCCATAGCTTGCTTTGAATCCAGACTTCAGCCTTCACTCCTTAGAGTGTGAAGACATTAATGGACCCTTACGTGCTTTACCACCTGTGAGCTGGAAGTCGCCATCTGTTCCCACAGCTCCCGTCCCTCGGACCTACAGCGTGTGCCGGGCGCAATGCTGTTTTTATGAGCACACTCGTGTTTAGTTCCGTAGGATGGGTGTGACGCTTGTCTTCACTTCGCAGTTGAGTGACCAAAGACCAAGCAGCTTGAGCACCACGTCTGACCCCACGCACCCCTAACAGTACAAGACCTTTCAAAGTGGGAGGCAACACGCGATTATCAGAGACCCAAGACTAGTTGTTTGGGAAGCGCCGATTCACATAGTGGCCCAAATAATGTTCCAATTAGGAGACAAAGGCCAGAGATGTTTATGAGAAAGGGAAGGGGAGAAGGACATCAGCAGAACGGGGCCTATTCCCGTCAGCGCAGATAACGACACAGAGATGTAGATTCTAAACAACGTTTTTCAGGTTCAGTCTGGTAACCAGCTGTCTGGTAAGCACGATGACCTGCTTTCTTGTTATCTTTGCAAACATCTCTTTGGGACACGGTGTTGCTAGAGGCCCAGTCCATGGTTTATTGGGCCCTGGGCCGTTCCAAAGGTTGGAGGCGGACGACATGCGAGGTGGTTCCTCTGGGCCAGCAGCTCGGGCTCCGTTTTAAAGTGGCTCCAGTTGTGTTAGTTTTTTTACAGTTACTGTGAGAGGCAGAGGGGCGAGCAGGTTTTATAGTTGGAATTCTCTGCTCGGCTTATGGTGGTGCAAGAAAAGGGGCTTTGGCCTTGGAGGGAAGAAGCTTTGGGTTTGAATGACTTTTCGGCTGTGTGATCTCAGATATGTTACTTAGCTTCTTTGAGCCTCTGGTTCTTCGTCGGTAAGTAGAAGAAGCAATGAGCAACCTCACAGTGGCTGTTGGGAGGACAAACAAAAAAATCCCATCCTAGCGGAGCCCAGGATGGGTGAGCAGCCTACGCCTGGCCGGCAGGACCCCAGGGTAGGCGGGGGTGGTCCTGCGTCTTCGTCATCATGGGGTCCTCCCCAACAAACCCCATCTTGGAATCTACAGCTGGAACCATTCTGATCTCAGTCCTGCGCAGCCCGAACACCATGCCGTGCCATCTGCCCAGAACTGGGTATGACCAAATGTATGACCCGGGCAGGTGGCATCACCTCTGTGATCTCATGTTCTCGTCTGTGGAAGGATGATCGGTCTCCAGCTTTTGAGTTTGTCATGAGGTGGCTTGTCCCCCCACCCCTGAATCCTCGTTCTTTCCACCAGAGCAAGCTCAGTCCCCACTCGCCCCACACCAAGGGACAGGAAACGAACTTGCAGGGTTTGGTGGCCCTGAGGCCATGGTCTCTTTCTCTTCTTCACCTTCCAGCCCCTCCCGCCAGGGCTTCACCATGTGTCACTCTTTCTGGGAACAGGTGTGATTTTCTTATCTACCTAACATGACATGAATTCATAATTCAATCCATAGCCTCCTAATTGCTTCACGAATGACTCACCATCCATCAGAACCAGATGCAAACCCTGGCTGCTGCATCCGCTGAACCACCGCAGACAGATGCTTCTCAGGACACTCCCTGTTCCAGGGACGTGGGAAGCGACCGTGACGCTGGTCTCTGTGTGGAAGCCTCTATCGGAGTGAGTGACAGTTGGCCTCTGTGTGTGTTTGGGCCGCTCCTTTCTCCACACCAGCTTCCCTGTGAAGTGCCTGCCCCCGTGATGCCCCAGAGCCTGTGACTCTCCCCGACTCCAAACCGACCGTTTTCCCAGGAGCACTTGCCACAGCCAACCACTCCATCTTTCTTGGAGTGAGGAACTTTCTCCACTTAGTGTCTGGGATGCACACTCTCCAGATTTTTTTGCCAATCTTATTGGCCCATCTTCTCACTTTTCTTGGTTGGTTTTTCTTTCTCATTTTGACCTCTAGGTCTTAGAATGCCCCAGGGGCCTCAGAGCTCAGTCCTCAGACCACTTTCCTTTGTCTACAGTCACCAAGACTGATGGTCTTACCCAGTCTCAAGGGCTTTGAAGTTGTCGGTAGGTGCTCTGTTCACTTCCTAGCCTGACCTCTTCTCTCAGCTATGGACTTGTGTATGTTGCTCCTCAGTTTCTCCAATAAGAGTCGAGGGTACTACCATTCATCCCACTGCTCTGGACAGAAATATGGGAGTCATTCTCGATGCCCCTCTTTCTTTCACTTTCCAAATTCATTTCACAGCCAAATCCAGTGTTGCCGCCTTCACAATGTTTCTAGACCCTACTCACGTCTCACCGTCTCCACTGCTGCTGAGTCCAAGCCATCATCACTGACCCTTGTTCCCACGGGTTATTGCAACAGCCTTGTATTAGGATTTTCCTGAGAAATAGATCAAAAGGGGAGAGAGGTAGATATCCTATTCTATTATAGATCTCTGTCTGTCTATCTAGGTTTGTTTAAAGGAACCGGAAGGTTGGAAGTTTAGATAAGAGTTGAGGCTGCAATCTCGAGTCTGAGATTGCAGGACAGGCCGGCAAGAAACTCAGGCAGGATTTCTGCGCTGCAGTCAGAATTTCTTTTTCTTTAAGAAACCTCAGTCTCCCCCGCTCCCCATTGAAAAAAGACTTTATTTATTTGTTTTTAGAGAGAGGAGAAGGAAGGAAGAAAGGGAGGGGGAGAAGCATTGATGTGAGAGGGAAGAACGTCAGTTGGGTGCCTCCCACCCATGCCCTGATGGGCGCTGAATCTGCAACACGGGCATGTGCCTCGACTGGGGATTGAACCCACAACTCTTCGCTTTGTGGGACAATGCCCAGCCAACAGAGCCACACCAGTCAGGGCAGTCTTTGCTCTTTAGACCTTCAGTCGATTGGATGAAGACTGCCTACATTAATCGCTTAAATTCTACTGACTGAAAATGTTAATCACTATATCCTACGAACCCCGAAACACCAATTCAAAAAAACCTATGCTCCCCAATGTTCATAGCAGTACAATTTACAATAGTCAAGAGTTGGAAGCAACCTAGGTGCCCAGCAGTAAATGAATGGATCCAAAAACTGTGGTACATTTACACAATGGAATTCTAGGCGGCAGAAAGAAAGCAGGAACTCCTGCCCTTTGCAACAGCATGGATGGAACAGGAAAGCATTATGCTGAGGCAGTGAAAGACAAATACCACATGATCTCACCTTTAACAGGAACCTAAACAACAAAACAAACAAGCAAGCAAAATATAACCAAAGACACTGAAATAGAGAACAGGCTGACAGTGACCAGAGGGGAGAGGAGAGGGAATTTCAGGGGAAAAGGGGAAGGATTTACAGGAACTAGTATAAAGGACACATGGACAACAACTAAGGGGGTGAAAATGGGAGGGAGGTGGGGAGCACTGGGTGGGGGTGGGCTGGGATGGGAGTAAAAGACAGAAAACTGTACTTGAACAACAATTAAATACATTAATTAAAAATAAAATGTCAATCACATCTAAAATAATATCTTTACAACAACATCTAGACTAGTATTTGACCATATAACGGCACAACAGCTTAGCCAAGAGAGATCTCCAGGCAGATCTCTCTACGCCCACTCTAGACCCTCCGTAGGCTTTCCTCCACATATCAGCCAGGGCGATTCTATTCAAATCTAAGTTAGATCATTTCTCTCCTCTGTGCAAACCTAGTAATCGCTTCTCACTTTACTCAGGGTAAAATTCAAGCGCTCCCACAGGCCTGCAAAGTCCCTGTGCCATTCCTCCATATCCACGACCTCGACCCCCAAATCTGTGACCTTCACTCTGGGTTCCAGCCACACCAGCTTCCTTACTGTCACCCACATATACCAAGACTATTTACCTTGGGTGCTTTGCTCTTTACCTGCGCATTTGTGTGTGGCTCACCTCCTCACTTCATCCAGGTCTCTGTTCAGATGTCACCTTCCCAAACACATCTTTCCTGACCATCCTCTCTCAAGAGATTTCCCTTATTCCCACTCATTTCTTTACCTGTTTTCTTGTCTCATATATGTGTTTCTTTTCTTTCATTTCTCTCCTTATTAGAATGTAAACTCTAGTAGGAAACTACTAGAGTAAGAAACAGAGTAAGTAATTTCTAGTAAGACATTAGAGTAAGAAATTTGTCTATTTGGTTTCCCCATAAACAATACCTGGCACGTAACTGGTGCTCAACAAATAGTTTATAAATCGAATGAATCACTATGATTGAAATGTCTGCTCCACCAGCCACTAGAGGTTGACCTCGGATACTTCCCTACTTCTCTGAGCCTCATTCATCTCATCCTGCATCTTCCTGACACATGTAAGGGGCCCGGCACATGATGAATGTTCGAAAATGTTGGTTATTATTTTTATAGTTGTAAAATCATTTATTTATCAAGATACAGAATCCTTTTTGTGTCTTCTGTGCACAGCAAACTCTAGGGTATTTGATAACTTAACAAACATTTACCTATGTCCTACTATGTGCCAAGAACAATTCTGGGCACAAGGGACCCACCAACCAACAAACCAGGCAAAGCCAGTGCCCACAGAGCAGTGCCAGTGGCTTGGGCGGGGCATCGGAATAGAGGTGGTGAGAAAGGGTTGGCTTCTCGAGATTCACTGGATTCTCTGTTTCCTAGGACAGAAGGGTGAGTGGGGAAAGGAGTCAAGGACAACTCTAACCTTGTTCCAAGTCAAACGGTGAGATGAGAAATGTCAGCTGAGAGGACCCAAAGATTGGACATGTTATGTTGGCGATGCCTGTAGAGACGAGGGCCACAGGTACACGCGTTGTGGTCATCGGGGAGTATCCGGAACTGGATGGAGGGAGTGATTGAATGGAGAAGCAGAGAGGTCCCAGATCGAAGGGCACGCAGCAGTCGAAGGTGAGACACAGCGGGAGGAATCAGTAAGGCAGGCAGAGAGGCAGCATAGGTGGAGACCAGTGCAGAAAGTGTCTTCAGGAGCACGGACTGGCTCACCTGGTTAGCTCTGCTAAGCTGAACCTGGCAACTGCCCCTGCGTCTGGCAACATGGAGTTGCTGGTGAGTTTGGCAAGACCAATTTCAGGAAAGTAATGTATGAAAATCTAACTGGAGTGGGATCAGGGCAGAGAGGAGGAGAGGGAGTGGGCCCAGGGAGAATGGAGACCTGGCTACAGAGCAAGAGCTCTGGACTACCATTTCAAATTGAGTGAAATGGAGAGGTGATAAATTTAAAGAAGGATCATCGTACTGGGCCCGACACAGGAGTAGAATCAATCTGGGAGACCCCGTATGGAGAGCCGCACAAGCCAGGGTGTGGTGGATCTCCCAGCAGCCTTCTAAGTATAATTTTGGCTTTTCCCTGGAGAAGTGGATGACCCAGTGAATGGTTTTATTTTTGCTTTGACCAACAGGAAACTCAGAACCAAATGTGTGCCCCACTATTAGTAACTGAATCTCATTTCATCTGTCTTTGCCTCATTTACCCAGTCTACCCATACTGTACTGATCTACAGGCTTGTTTACCTTCTCTCCAGCCTCTTTCTGGGCTGAGGGTTGAGTGATGTGTTTAAACACGAGTAAGTGGATCAGGACTGCCCCCTGGTGAAAGGCAGGTAACACTGCAGGCAGAGGAAGATGAATCTGTATCTCTCTGGGGTAGCGCTTGAGAGTTATAAGTTGAAAAAACATTTATGCTGCCTGATTTGAGGGGCAATGGAAAACCTCTCTATCCCCTTGCCTACGCCTGAGGGAGTCCCACCACGTGCCCGTGACAGCACCTGGCGATACTCCTTGGAGCTTCTAGGAAGGGCAATGAGTGAGGTCTCTGGGGAAAGTCCTCACTTTCTGGCGGAAGCCCGAGTCCTCAGTTTCCAGAGAGAAGACGCTGAGATGAACGGCAAGGCTGAAATGGGGAGGAGAGGAAGGAAAGAGCTCAGGCCCCAGGCAGGGCCTGGTGCTGAAGTCGGGTCTTGGGGACAGCCAGTGGGCAGCAGAGTCAGTGGGAGAACCAGAGAGAGACAAGGATGAGTGGACAAGAGAGGACGAGGCGGGGGCCTCCAGAGACCGTGTTCCTGCGTGGGGCTGTTCTGCTGGGAGGAGGCCGTGTGTGCCTCCGACCCCGGCTCCTGCCAGCAGTTCTGTCCGTCTCCCACGGTGGTCAAAGGCAGGTGTGGCCTGGGTGTGTGTGTGAGCTTGTATTTGTGCGTAAGCATATGAGTACACACCTACATGACTATGAGCATATGTATGGGGACATGTGTACATATGTGTGCTCTCTGTATCTACAAGTGAGAGTGAATATGAACTGATGCATGGGGCTGTCCAGAGAGCATCCAGCCAATTACTATGAAAAATAGAGACGTTTATTGAAGAAGATACAAGATACAAAAAACATTGTGCACAGGACAGTGATTCCCCTGTCCCCTTCAAAGTAGGCACCTTGGGGCCTCACACAGTCCTCCCAGTCCCCATCAGCTGCCCTGTCATATTTTCCTGCATTTCATTAATGGTCTGAAATCCCTTCCCTTTCAAAGGTGATTTGAGTTTTGGGGAAAGCCAGCTCACAGGGTGCTGAATCTGGGCTATTGGGAGCTGAGTCACCTGGGTGATTCGATGTTTTGCCAAAAAACTGCGCGAGACGTGGTGAGTGAGCAGGCACGTTGTCGTGAAGAAGCTGCCAATCATCAGTTGCCTACACCTGCGGCCTTCGGACTCATCTGAATAGTTCCGCGGAGGAGTGTTCAACCTTAACACAAAATCTGATGCAGCTTTCCTTCACAGGCCACAGACACAAGGCTCGTGGGCCGAATCCCGCCCTCCACCTTGTTTTACCCGGCCCAGAACCTTGTTTCTACCCAGCGGCAGCGCTGAGCTCTCGCTTAACTGTTAAGGAGTAGTTACATGTATACAGTCCTAAAATTACCTTCGGCCCTTTGAAGGCAACCATGAGGCTGATGTGGCCCCCGGTGAAAATGAGTCTGATGCCCCTGCTTGACTTGCTCAGTCATTTTGAAAGCAACAGTCACACAGGGCACACGCTCACACATCACCATCTACTGCCCCCACTGACTAGTACGGTGACATCATCACTATTCACACAGGTGCAATCCAGTCCACTGTCCTTGGCTGCTGGGTTACATTTATGTTGCGCAAACTGTTCTCATGATATCACAAGTAGCTGGACTTTTCCCGGACAGACCCCATACGTCTGATAGCGCATGTGTGAGCATGTGCAGCCAGGAGTGAGAATAGTGTGTTGGTGCGAGCATGTGTACGGGTGTGCTTTTGTGTCCATGTGTATCTGTGTGTGGGTATGTGCATGTATGAGTGTGTAGGCCATGCATGTGAACATGCCTGTGAGTAGATATGAGCCTGAGTAGGACATGACAGCATGTGCCTGTGTGAATGTGAGTGTGAGGCGGTGTAAGAGTGTGTGTTGGGTGCTGGAAGAAAGACTGTACATGCTTGGCTGTGACGAGTGGCTGGGTGGTGACAAGGGTCGTGTCTGAGGCAGGAGACCTGGTGCTTTGGGGCCAGGGTGGGAGCAGAGCTCACGGTGGGGACACAGAAAGGTGGGGAGCTGGGGGAGGCAGGTTGCAGTGCGGCTGCCTGGACACTGGGGAATATATGGGGGACCCGGGAAGGCGTCCAGGCCTCGGCAGCCAGATCCGAGTGTTCCCCCTTCTTCAACTCCCCCATCTCCCTCCAGCACCCATCTGGACGTTCACTTCTCCGTGTGCCAGTGCTCCCGCTGTGAGATGGAAATGACGCACCTTGGTCGCACCATGGGGATCGTGAGGGTGAACGGAGGGCACAGGAATGCCAGCCACTATTCACCGTATGTAGCTGGTGATGGGTCGGGCCCTGACCGGAGGGCTGTACAAGTACAAGCACACAGGTGCCTCACACGGCCCTGGGCTGAAGAAAACCCCTCTTGCAGAGAACATCAAGGCACAGAGAGGTTCACCTGCCTGGCAGAGCTCCTGGGCTGGCGTCACAAGCCCTGTATGCCTGGCCATTGTGAGCAGTAAGTGGATATAAGACACCCCCTCATAGTACTAGACACATTGTAGACCCTCACTAGGTGTCCCTCTGTCCCCCCTAGCCTCTGAGTGTCCCTTCTAGGTGTTAAAAAGAGCTACTGAGGGAGAAAGCGAGCTTTTTCCACTTTCCCCCATAAATACAACCCTACAGAGATTCCTGGGCTCCTGGAATCCTGGTCTCACAAAGAAATGACACAAACGCTGGTTTATAACTACACCATTAGCAACAGTAACAATAGCAACAATGTACTGAGAGTGTATAACAGGGACTGGGGGGCCAGGTGCACTTCTTCATCTGGCCAACAAACACTTGTTGGGGGCCAGGGCTCAGAAATGGGTACCATAGTCCCGGCCCTCAAGGGGCCACGGCCGGTCAGGAGCCCCGTGCTATGTGGGGGGAAGTCCAGGTAGCACTGCCTGCCTCCAGTGAGAAAGTGGGGGAGCTGTGGGGCTCCTCCGGCCCTTTGCTCGTATCTCCGGCCCAGCGTGCCTCCCCCTACCCTCTCCTACATCCTGCTCAGGCCCTTTCTTCCAGGAAGCCAGCCCTGACCATGGGCCTTCCCACTCTCCTCTTCTTGGGGACTCCGGCAGCCCTTACGCTCTAATCAGGGATCAGAGCATCTGCCATCTGTATCGTTTCTGTTTTTGGTGCAAAGGACCCATCTGCACAGTTAGTCTGCCTCCCATCCGGGGCATGACCTCCGTCTCACATTCCTCCAGTGCCTCCGCGGCCCCCACGCAAGACAGGGACACACTCATTTTTATGACGCTCTGGTCTGGGGCTTCTTTGTGTGCCGCACCCAGGCCGAGCCGCTGAGGAAACCCTAACTGCTGAGTCAGGGGCCCCGCTGTGCAGGGCAGAGTTGAGGTTCATTAAGTGGGGATGAGATACAAATTCTCCTGCAGTGTGTTTTGAGGTCCAAGGCACAGCTGCCATTTATGTTTTTAATTTTGCAGTTGGGGACCATTGTGAAACTTGATTGCTCTGTCTTGGGGACTTCTTGAAGTCCAACTCCACAATAAAGCCAATCAGACTCAACCATCAAATGTCAAATAGGAGCTAATGAACCATTCACAGGCTTGGGAGAGAAATCAGGCAATCTCTTATTTCAGGATTTATCCCTTCCAAATATTGAATCTGAACTGTAAGCAGAATTTGCTCTAATTGCGTCCCCCTTCTCACTGCCGAGGGGAATCGCTGGCATTCACTTCCTGTCTTGGCTGTCTGGGGAGAGACAGTTGACAAGCCGACCTGCTGCTCTCCAGAGGCTCAAGTTCCTGGGCCATCACTCAGAGGCGGAGCAGGCCGAGGGCGCCGGGATTCCTCTTGCCCGGGTGGCTGAGGCCCTGAGCTTGATGCTGGCTGGGTGTCCTCATGCATTCGTGACAGTCTCTTTGTGGGGGAGGGCACTTTCAGTGGGGGAGGTGGATCCCCTCACTTATCCCCACTGGGAGGGAGCTTGGGTGTGACTTCAGAAGGCTGTATGGAGCCCAGGGACAATGAAGTGTGCCCCCCTCTCTCTCTACCTGCTGCGTTGGGGTCTGCGAAGACTGGCTTCATGCAGCGCTGGTGGGGCGATGCCTGAGCAGGCCCTCTGCTCTCTGGTGTCCCTGTGAAACATCTGGCTGGGCGATTTGGGCTGACATAGGGCGGTTGCCATCACTTCTACCTGGGGCACTGCTATGAGGCAGGAAGTTTCTACTCATCCTCATTCCCTAGGGCCTTAGGGAAGCACAGTGGTGAGTCACTTCCTGTGGCAGAGAGGGCTGGTCACATCAGAGTTCCCTGTCCCCTCCTGTACTATTACAGACCTGACTGGAGGGCAGCTGTCTGGCTGGGGACTTGCAGCTGGGCTTCGTCACTGGAAATGGGAGGAAGTGATGTGGGCCACTTGTAGTTCGAGGCTCCTCAGTGCCAGTGTGCCGCCTCCACCGTTACTTCCCCGTTTACTGATGAGTTTCAGATGACGACAAAGCTTTGGGGGTTGGCTTCTTCTCAAGAATCAACACATTGAGGAGAGGGGACTCGGTAGATAGAGTGGGTTAAATGCTCCCACTTCTTGTCCCTCCCGGCATTGGCGCCGCCGTCATGTAAGCTCAGGGCTCCTCCCTTTAAAGTTGAGTATATATCCTATAGCTTTGCCCATACAATGAGGCAGCAGTGATGGCGGCCAGATCCAGGCCAAAGTCTTCAGAAATCCTCCATGTTTCTGCTTATTTGTCGGCCTCTCTGCTATCTCCATATGAATACTCCTGCCTGGTCCGCTGGAGGGGAGGAGGCACACGCAGCGAATTAAGTCACCCGCTGGTTCAGCCAGGGCCAGCCTGGACCGGCCCCCAGGCCGCGCCCCACGCCCGGTGGATGAGCCCAGAGAGAGCAGCAGAGCCATCTAGCTGAGCCCCACGGGACTCCAGATGCCTGTGCCATAAACCCTGTCCTGTGCCTCCGAAATTCCGAGGCGGTTTGTTCCATTGGGGCAGGAGGTACTGACGCAGCAGCCTGCCAACCAGGAGGGGCCCCCGTGAAAATGGGCAGTCTCCCCACTGCGGCTCCCCCACTGCTTCGGGATAAAGGATCCAGACACGCTTGCCCCTGAACACTACCTCTCCAGCTGCCCCCAGCACGCTCCCGGCCTCTCTGTCTACATACCAGGTGCCCTGGGTTTCCCTCAAGTCCTCGAGGACTCCAGGCAGTCTGACATCGTGACCTTATCTTGTGCTTCCCCTGTGTTTGGACCCCCCTCGCCCCCGCGAAGCCGTCAGAGTGGTCCCCAGACCCCTCTACTCCGACGTGGCGCTCAGCACCTGTGAGACCCCCCAGCCAGGCGTGCCTTCCCCTTCGTGAGGAGGGACCCAGTCCGGGCACTCACAGTCATGCCCCACCTTCGGGCACACACCTGGCTCACTGTACATGCCCCTTCAGTATTTCTTGAATAAATGGGCTGATACAGGTGCCTGTTTCCAACCTAGGGTTCCACAGCTGCTTTCCACTGGTGCTCGCAAGGTGCGCTGCTTCTTCGGGTGGAGCAGGCTGGCGCTTCCGTCGAACCCTCCTGCTTCTGCTCATACTCCTTCTCCCGCTTTAAGAAGCCCGTCTCTGCATTTAGAGCGAATATGCTCCACAGGTGCATTCATCTGCTTGGCAAGGATCTTGCCTCTGACTTGTTTGTTTACAGCGAAGCCCGTGGCAGGCTGGGATACGTGTGAACTCCTCCAGCCTGACCATAGCGACACTTACGGGCTGCTCCTTTGGGAACAGCACCCATCCCCTCGATGTCTGTAGTTGCTCCTTCCTTGTAGACTTGCGTGTAACGAATCCGCGAGCGGGACAATGGAACATTTTCTCCGAGGCCCAGAGAGCGCGCAGCTCATGTCTCATCCTCTTTCCCTTCGGGTTGGCCGTTTTGGCGAATTACTGGAAGACGGCGGTCTGTCTGAAAGGCAACATGGGTTTTTGAATGAGCAGATCAGAGAAGCCATGGAAACAATATGGGGAAAGGGTCAGAATGAGCATGTTGAAACAGCCATTCGGCTTCAAAGGAGTGACGTAGTCTGCACGTTCCACAATGTTTTCATTGCTCCAGTGGAAATGGTGTTTCTTGTCTTATTCGGACCTCACATGGCACACCAGCTTGTCCCCAGCTTCCCTGGCAGGTGTGCCACTCCTGGTGCTCCTGGAGGGACTCTGAAGATTCTCAGGCACGGTTGGGTGGCCCAAGGCATTGCAATCGAGGGGCAGCGTTAAGGATGTGTGTCCTGTAAAATCCCACTGTGCTGTCAACACACACGTCCCCCCAGTTGTTCCAGTTCTTCTTTCACCATGATTTGGAGAAAGACCTGGAAGGCTGTTGGGGAGTTGGGACCTTTATGGAGATTGTCACCATCTCATCCGCTCTCAGCAGTGATGGAGCAACTGCCCTGTGCAGGCAGTTGTCAGGGTTTTGCCTGCATTCGCTTCAGAGACAGAGAACGGAGGCTCCGAGAGGTGATGTGTCCCCAGCAGCACAGCCAGGAGCCAGCAAAGCCAGGGCCCCTGACTCGAGAGCACAGTGAGGGGTGTGGTGGCCTGTCCTGGCAGACCACAGGTGTCCTGCTGAAAAGGCTTGGCAAATACTGCCCTGGAAAACCTCCACTGGAACCCCGTTGGTTTCAGAGAGCATTTGCTGGGTGGCCTTGTTGTCTCAGAAGCTACATGGAAGGAAGCAGGAGGGTGGCTAACAGTTGGAGAGAGAGAAGCGGAGAAGTCACCTGGTGAGGCGGGTGGCTCCCTCCGGGGGGGGGTCTGGGGGTGTGTTGTGTCAGCAGAGAGCTGAGCTGGGTGACCCTGAAAGTTCCTTCTTATTCTTAAGAGCCTATGTGTCTACGTGTACCTTGCATCCAAGTGGCCCCAGGAGCTGGGTCATTTTGCTCTAGAGAAGAGCCACCTCTGGGGAGGGGCATCCACAGGGGTGCAGCAACACTTTTGGGGGTACATGGCATGGTGGTGGGGTCTGCTCAGAAGATACGGGGAGGAGGCCCAGGGAAACCCCAGCAAATCTCAGTCAGTGTTCCCTGCTTTACAAATGTGTCGTCTAGGCCCTGGTAGCAAATGAGTTCTACGGAGCTGTGTTCCTTAAACCTCCTTCCCACGTGATGGAGTGCGGGAGGGAGCTGAAGGATCCGTGCGTTTCAGCGATGCTGTCAGTCAGTTGGCAGCACCGCTAAGGGAGCTGAGGGAGGGAAGGCGAGTCTCCAAGGGCAGGGCCCGGCGTTTTCTCCGCCCCAGGTTGTGTGTTCATCGTTGTCAAGGTCCCCTGGGGATGTGGGCTGTCTCATGCATATTCCAGCCTGTCACTAGTGGAGGCAAACTCCACAGGCAGACAGGGCTAGGTGGAGACAGAGCTCTTTTCACAGTCTGGTGCTCCTGCCCTCTTCCCACAAACTCAAGTGAAGATTTTTAACGATGCTTAGAAATGGTTTGCAATGGAAATCACCACTGGCTCTTTGGTGTGCACATTTTGGGGGTGTGGTGGGAGGACACAAACCCAAGGTGGGGAGTCTTGAACTGGCACAGCTGGCAGGGTAGACAACAGGAGGAACAGGCTCCGGCAGCAGGAGGGCGTGAGGGTGTGCACTCAGCGAATTCATGCCTGAGCCCCAGGGTCCTTTTTCTCACCCTGGGTGCTACTGACAGCTTCAGCCGAACCGTTCTTTATCGTGAGAGGCTGCCCTGTGCACTGTGGGACTTTTAGCAGCATCCCTGGCCTCCATCCAGCAGGGCCAGTCGCGTATATCACCCTTTCCCCACTCAGAATCATGACAATCAGAACCGTCTCCAGGTGCTGCCATGTACTCCCTGGGAGAAGTCCCCTGGCTGAGCCCCTCCGCACTATCCATCCTTGCGAAATGGATGGACAACTATCCATACTTGACCTCCTTGAGGCCAGGAGACTGGACGAGACCTGCAATGTCCAATGCAGTGGCCACAAGGCTCATGTGGCCCCTGAACATTTGGACGGTGCCCGGTCTGAATCGAGACGCGCCGTGGAGTGGTGTACAGACTGGAGTCTGGAGACTGAGGAGGCCAAAAATCATGTAGAATATGTCTGTATTAATTTTTTGTTTGTGTACAGGTTGAAATGAGGATATTTTGGATATGTTGGGCTACCTAAAATTCAGTATTCAAATTAATCTCACCAGTTCCTTTTTACTTCTTTGAATGTGGCTACTAGGAAATCTGAAATGATCTCCGTACCTCACGCCATATTTCTATTCGTGTTGGTGCAGAGAAGGGACAAACGTTGATTTAAGAATCACCCAATCAGCATGATGATACACTGACAAGAGAAGTGCTAGGCAGGTAAGAGCACGCACTGAATACGGCCAGGGGCCAGGGGTCAGGGGTCAGGGGTCAGGGAAGGTTTACCTGGGGAAGTAAGACTAGAGGGAATGCTTGGGCGAGGAAGAGGGCAAAGCCATTCGTTCAGAGGAAGCAGCTAATGCCAAATTGCTGTGGTGGGAGTGAACCCGGCACCTGAGACACAGGTAGCAGGCCCCAAGGTAGGGTGCAGGGGCCTGACCACCCAGGGCTTTGGGGGCCTGAGAGGTCTCAGGGGGCTCTGGAATGGGACTGCTAGGTCCAAATCAGAGCTCTGTCACTAAGTCTGCAGTCTTTGGGTGAATAACTTAAACCTCAGTGCCTCAGTGTTTACATCTGTAAAATGGTCATGATGGTAATAACAGCGTGATCTTCACAGGGTTGTTGCAATGACAAAGTCATTGAGTGAAGAACACGTGGAACAGGGCCAGACACATAGTAACTGCTCGGCGTTGTTATTTGACTTCCTGAGCAGGGAAGACTTGGTCTTAGAAATCTTGGCTTTCCTCCTTCTGGGTGCAAGCACAAATATGCCTTGCATGTGCATTTCTCTTCCCCATTAGACTTTTTCCTGTCCCAGGGGGAAACCCCAGCCCAGTTGGGATGCTTGCCTTCTGTCCCACGTGACCCTGGAGGGCACAAAGGAAGGAGCTGGAAGGCAGTCGGAGGACACGGGGAGCCCCACCGAGGCACTCAGTCCAGCTTCCCTCTAACAGCAGGACTCCTCACAGTTTCCCCCAAAGTTGCTTCCTTTTAAAAACACTCCCCCCCCCCAAAAAAAAGGTGTTTTCCTAGCGGAAAGGAAAAGAAAAATGAGCTTCCTTTGGCTTTTGCCCAGGGGAGCGCCCCAGGTTGCTGGGCCAAGGCGGGGAGAAGGCACGGCTTTCACAACCTCACGGACATGTTTGGAAAAGTCCTTGGCTGTTGAGCTCTTTGACCACATTCCAAAGGCCCAGCAGTGTCTCCTCGGAGGATGACCCCTGAGAGCCAAGACGGGTCTAGGATGTGTTGCAAGTTGCCCGGAGGTTAATAGCAACTTCGGAGGCATGATTTGTGTACATAAGAGCTCAACATCTTGAAAATCCATCTGGGTACTGAGCTGGGTGAATAAAACCAAGCGCTTCTGCAGCTCTGTGTGTGAACTCAACCAGAAATTTCCTAACAGTGCTTAGCCATGAGCCCGACTTGCCCTCAGCGGACACCTTCTGGTGACGATCCATTGCATCGGTCTCCTAGGAGGCTAGAGTGTGTGCCCTGTGCACCAGTAGCAGGAAAGAGAGGCAGGCTTCTGTCCACCATAACCCAGGGAGACCTGGGCTTACTCATTCATTTTCCTGCTTCCTACATGATCAAGAGCTGAACCTGGTCCAGGCTGTCTTAGAAACTTTGCTCACCCTACACCCTGGCTGCTGTGGCTCAGTGGATCGAGTGCCGGCCTGCGAACCAGAGGCTCACCAGTTCGATTCCTAGTCAGGGCACATGCCTGGATTGTGGGCCAGGTCCCCAGTAGGGGGCATTCGAGAGGCAACCCAAATTGATGTTTCTCTCTCTCCCTTCCTTCCCCTCTTTCTAAAAATAAATTAAAAAATTAAACAAACAAACTTTGCTCACCCTATGATAGAGCTTGGGCACTCGAGCCTTTAGAAATCCCCAGGGACTAGATCAATGTCATTCCCTCTAAGGTGTGGCTAAGGTGTGGCCCGGGGGTCCTATGGTCCAGCCACTGCTGCAGCTCTGGGCATCTCATTCTTATGTGACGGTTTCCCAAGCTACAGACAAACCTTTTCTGAGCATGTGGTTTAATGAGAGATATGTTTGCTTTTGTCTCTGGTTCCTGGCACAGAGTTTCTAACCCTGGTTCCTAACTCAAGAGCTTCCAATACTCTTGTAATCTCTGAGCCATGCGTGCCTTTTGTACGCTCAGAGATGACGTAGCCGAAAGAGTTTCAGGAGTCAAAGAAAGATCAGGCCATGCTTAGAAGGTTGGAACTTTCAGCCCCACCCCCTGTCCTCCCGGGAGGGGAGAAGGGGTGGAGATGAGTTAGTAATTGATTACACCTCCGGGGTAAAGCCTCCATAAAAATGCCGGGAGTTGAGTTTGGAGAGCTCATTGCCCAGGAGAGAGACTGGAGACACCATCTATAACAACGAAGTCATTGCAACTCTTAAGTTTCGGTCTAGACTGTCTAAATCCACAGAAAGACAGCAGTCTAGGACAGGAGTCGGCAAACTAGGCACGTGGGGCAACCCTGTTGGCAGTTTTAGTCAATAAAGGTTTAGTGGAGCCAGCTGTGCTCATTTGTGTCCGAGCTGTCTGCGGCTGCTTTGGTGCGACAACAGTGTTAACTGAGGAGCTGTGAGCAGGGCTGTGTGGCTCATGAAGCCTGAAATATTTACCATCTGGCCCTTTACTAAAAAAGTTTGTCAATCCTAGCTCTGCAAGGCAGACTTTGGAGAGAGGAGGCGTTTCCTTGGAACGTCTGAAGCTGAAATTTTATATGTCAGGATGCAAAGCTTGGAAGACTTGCAACAGAGTCAGGAGAATGAGGATCTATCACGATGACGTTTTGGCCACACAAGATTGGGGGTCATGCCGCTAGTGCTGAGGCAGGTAAGGCACAGTTGGCTTTTGATGTGAATGTCCTGGCTTCCCCTCCAGGGTCAGAACCCCAGCTGCCCATGGGCATACTTGGGGAACTTTCAGGCACTCAGAGAAGTCTTGCATGTTCAGGGTGCTGCTCCAGTATGTCAGTCACAGCAGCTGATGAAGACTCATTACAAAGGGGAGTCCGTGAGCAGCCTCCCCTGCCCCATGCATTCTGCACTCGGCGTGGACAATTTTGACCCTTCAGGACCGCCTTGCCTGGTTGCCCATCCTCATTCCATGAAGTCAGCTGCCCCTCTGTATATTTACAAAAAACTCGAGATTTCCCCTCCTGTAACACTCATTGTACCCATAATTATTCATTCAGTATCTATTTAGCATACTGGATTATTAATTCTATGATGCAGGGACAGTAACTTGTTTGTAGTTTTATCTTATCACATAATTCAGTGATAACATTGAGTGAACTGGATATCTGATGAATAAATGAACGGATGAATGAATACCTCGAAAGACCACCCTCTGGTTTACCCCCATCTCTTTGGTATTTTATGGTCTAGTAGCTCTTAGCACCATCATTATGAAAGGCAGGATCCCCGCTTAAGAAAGGAGATGAGAAAACCATGGACTTGGTGGCTGCATTTGCAGTCAGCACTCAGAAATCACAGAAGGCCCTAGAGCTAAGATATGCCCTTGACATTACTGCCTACACTGACACCAGGGTCTCCAGAAGGCTGTTGGCCAGTCTCCAACTGGCCACCATTTAACTGACCCGCCTGGCGTGATCACTGCCCTGCTGGACAGGGGCAGTTGGTCTGGCAGAAGGGTCTTAGATAAAGTGGGCGGGGGGGTGGCCAAACATTCACATAATTTTGTGCTTTTATGTATGTATGTCATAATTCATTAACAAGTTATGAGAAAGAAAAAAAAATAATCTCGATAAGTGATTATCCAAATCAGTAACAACAATAAAAGGCAACATGTGTTTGGTGTTCAACAGGAGCTGGATGCTCGCTAATCCGACATGCATTTTCTGGTTTAATCCTGACAATGACCCTGTGAGGTAGTCATCCGTCACCCACCATTCATTCAAAAACTGCGTACAGTACACCTGTCTGTACCAGGCACTGCCCAGGCCCTGAGACACGCCGGAAATGAGAGAGACCAGTCCCTGCCCTCATGGAGCTTGCATTCCGGTGGGTAAGTACCATGATTAGCCCCAGCTTGTAATTTTGAAAAACTGAGGGCCTGCAAAGTCCAATAATTTGCTTAGTCCTGTGCCCAGGAGTTGATCGGACCAGGATTCAGCTCTAGATGTCCCTGCTTTCAGAACTCCAACCGCTCTGCCCTGCTGCTTCCTTTACATGAGTTCTCCAAAAAGCTGCTACAGACAGCCACCCCTCCACACTGGCTCGGGAGTTTCTTTAGTTCATTGTAGCACAGATGGATTCCATTCTTTTATTTTTTAAAGCACAAAAGTTTTGTGTAACTGCGAAGTGCAAGGAAGGACAGGGAAGGAAGTGAAGGTGCCACTGGGTGGCCCTGCTTAATAGCGAGGAAGGATGGAGGGCCTTAGCCACAAGCTCCTAGGATCACAGACCATGTTGCTAAAGTTTGAGGGGACCCTAAAATATGTCTCCAGTTCAGGGTGAAGACACCTTTACGTGAACCACCTTCTGTTTCATTAAGTCTGACTTCCAGAAGCTCTGAACATCTGCAGGGAACAAGTCCACTGGTGTTCTGGGGCCCTGTGGGGTTTGTTTACCTAAAACCCAATTGGGAGCCAGTGCTCAGACAAGAGAGTCCCCATAGAGGACCAGACCCAGGAATGGAGTGACCCCCCCTAAAGGATCACGTCCTCTCAAGCCCTGTGAGCATCCAACTCTCCTCTCTCCGTGGCCTCTCTTGGTGCCTGTCTCTTTAATGAGTGACTTTTCAAAGCACCCCTGCTCTCCCCTATTCAGGTCCTATGCAGGTGAGAGAGATTTGAAATATTGAGCTGTTGGTTTTAAGTAAAGCCAGGGTAATCAGTCCTCTGAATCTTAGGTGAATGAAAACATTCTGGTCACTAGAATGTTTAGGCAAATTCTGGTCACCAGCAGTAAGTCACCTTCTGGGAGGGGGCGGGCATCGTGCGTCCACAGACTCACCGATGGGGACTGGCTGTTACGGTCAGACCATTTAGCAGGACAAAATAGTTATTCTTGACCGAGAATATATGTACTAGAAATGGGTATTTTTAACCATCCTTTTGAGATTGTATGTAGTACTTTAATGCCAATGTATATAGATATAATGAAATAAGAAATACTCAAGGTCATAAATTTGGCATAATATTTTGTTCCATAGTCTATTTAAGTGGATGTTTTCTTTTGCAATGAAGCCTTCTGTTGCTAAAGACCATTTGGCTCTCTCTCCATGCCCCCATCCAATTCTCCAGACTCTTGCTAACCCAGGCCCTATCTGAATACGTCATATGCATGTAGGCATTCTCTGGGAACTGGGGCCACTACAGAAGCTGCCCATTTCCTCCTCGCCTCAACCCTCTAACACTCAGAATGATAGCATCGGGTTGGCACGCAGCAGTGGACGACAGGTCGAACACTGACCTGTTCCGACATGCACCAGGCAAGCGGTGTCTAAAATGATTATTTGGAGACTGGCTGGAGATCTGGGGGCCTTACAGGGTTGGCTGGGTTAAGAGCTGAGGAACACAAAGATGACTGAGACATGGTCCCATTTTGAGCATACTACAGTTTAGGATGCAAGATGGATATTGATTCGAGAAATATTTATTGCACATCTACTATGTGCCAGGCAGTGGGGAAACAGAGAATAAGATGGGGGATCCTGTTCACCAGTAGCTCATCACCTGATGGGGAGACAGCCATGTGAAGAGAGAGGGGAGATGCCCAACGCGAAGCGAGTATCAGAATGCTCTCACATTCTGATGGTGATACCAGCACACAGTGCTATGGAGCACTGTCATCAGGCACTGTTCTTAGACTTTAGGTGTTCTGGCTCACTTACTCCCCACAACAGCCTTATGCACAGACGAGACGAGGTCCCTTATCCATGATCACAGTATTAATTAGTGAGCCGGGATTCAAACCTTCACAGACTGGCTCTGGAGTTTGTACCCTTCACCACTACGCTCTCTCATCATGTGCCCTGAGCATGTGACATAGGGGTGGGAGGAAGCTGTGTACACACACACATGTTAGGGCTGAATGGTGGGGAGCATTGCCTGACACTTGCTGGAGCTGGGATTTTACCCTGTAGCAGAAGATTCTGTGTAGGAAAGTTCGCTACCAGATCCGAACTTTGGAAAAATCACCTGGGCAGCTGTGAGGATGAGGTGGAGCAGAGGAACGTGCAGGCTGTCTCAAGGCCACTGCAGTTGTCCAAGTCAGACCGGGTGATGCCTGACAGGCAGGAGCCATGGGCTGGAAAGGAGGGAGAAGATTTAGGGATTAATTAAAGGAGTAAAATGACCAGGACAGAGGGAGTGTTTGGATATAGAGGGAGTGACAGTTGTCAATGACCGAGGCAATATATAGCTTGTGCGCCATTTGCGGGAGCCAGCTCTGAACTGCGGCTCTAGGCATGTGTAATGTGAGGACTAGTCCCTCACTGAGATGCTGTCCAGTTGTGGGCCGGTTCAATACCACAGACATCAAGCCACAGAAATAACAAAGAGGCAGATACCTGAATGCAACACAGTGGAATTAGAGCACAGATTACCTGTGCCCTCTCGCAGGGAGGCGAAAGCTCCTCCTGTGGCAGAATCTGCCAAACCCAGAACCCTCTTCTCCCCAGTCCGGGGGCCCCATGTTCCCATTTACTCCCACCCAAGAAAGCAACAATTTTGCTTGCATCATTACCACCTCTGCACACCAGGTACATCTTACATATTCTGTCAGTGGAGTTCATTGTCTTGACGTCTCCTTCCAGACTAATTTCTCAGCCTCACCTTTGCATACTCAAGAGGCTCATTAAAGCATTTTCCCAAACAAAAGAACAGTCTCCTCCTAAAGATGGATTTTGCCGTCACCCCTAGAATCTAGAAACAGCTGCAGGCATCTCTGAAAACTGCAGTGTTTCCATTTCTGCCATAGTATTCAATATTGCAAAAAGGCCAAGAGTGGAGACCATTAGATATATCTAGGGTCTCATTGAGCAAATATTTATTAAGGGAGAATTTTGACCTCTAGTAATAGAGGGTAAATCTTTTTGCTGAAGACAGTGAGAAAACCTGGGCATATTAAAAACAGCCTGCCGTGTCTGAGAGCTCAACCAGCTCTGAGCCCAGCCTGCAGCCCAGTGCTACTCATCTTTGGAGCCCAGAAAAATCTCAGTTCTTGCGCCTGGGTTAAGGTGATCCTGGGTTTTTAGTGTCCCCCCTTCCAACCACCCCTACCCTCTAACATCAAGCCAAAGCTAACACAAATCTCTAGTGAGATATGTCTCTACTGAGATCTCAAGTTATGCCTATAAACAATTTTTCTATACAAAATCCAATGTCAAGTCAAACTAAGCCAGGTATATGAGTAAACATGATAATATGATGGCTACCTATAAAAGATAGATAACAGATATACAGGAGCTCAGATATTAGTTATGAGACACATTTTAAAAATAGTTTTGAGTACTTATTATATGCCAGGCACTTATGGTAGCCATTGAGGATAAAATAGTGAGCAAACAAAACATAATTCCTGCCTTTATAGTGCTTTATAGTCTCCTGGGAGAAACAGGCATTAATGAAATAAATCTCCCTGTGGTAGATTGCAGAAATGGACCCAGTTCTGAATGTAAATTGGTACCATTGCTGTGGAAACAGTATGGAAGTTTCTCAAAAATAGAATCACCATACGACCCAGTGATTCCACTTCTGGGTATAGACCCCAAAGATTTGACAGCGGGGTCTTAAAGAGATATTTGTACACACATGTTTATCACAGCATTATTCTCAATAGCCAAAAGAAGAAGCAACCCAAGTGCCATCTGCAAATGAATGGGTAAGCAAAACATGTTATATACATACAACAGAATATTATCCAGCATTAGAAAGGAAGGAAATTCTGATAGATGCTACAACATGGACTGAACTTGAAAACATCAAGTGGAATAACCTGGTCACAAAAAGACAAACCCTGTATGATTCCAATGATACAAGTATTCTAGATCATAAGGATAGAACTATAATCATAGTTGCCAGGGATAGGAGAGGAGTGAGGGAAGTCACGGTTTAATAGGTGTAGACTTTCAGTTTTACAAGCTGAAAAGAATTATGGGGATGTATGGTGGTGATAGCTATACAACAGTATGAATATATTTAATATCATTGAACTGAACACTGAAAAATCATTAAGATGGTAAATTTTATGTTATATGTATTTTAACACAATAAAAAAAGAAAAGCAAATAGGTCCAGTACCAACCCTTTCCTATAGTCACACTCCTTGTGGTATAAATTTGCAGCCTCCCAAGAACAGGTGCAGTCTATGATTGCCCGGCCTCCAATCTGAGCTAGCTTTGCATATGCTTTGGCCAATAGAACGAGGCAGAATTGAAGGTTGTGCCAGTTCTGAGTCCAGATCTCCAAAGACCTTGTGTCTATCTACTCATTCTCTTGGAATGCTGGCATTAAGAATAATTCTAGGCCATCCTGTTGGCGAAAGACTATTCCAGCCAAGGCCTCAGGCTTGGGAAAGAGTCCAGCCAAGGTCATCAGACTTGCCTACCTCACTGCAGCTGACCACATATGCGTGAGTGAGTCCCACCAAGCCTAGTTCATGTCAGTTGAACTTTTCAAAGACCCATGGACTTTTGAGAACAAATATTTATTGTTGTAGTACTTTGGCGATGGTTGTTATGCAGCATTATTGTGGCAAACGTGACTGATACACATACATGAGTTACTATAATCAGAGCAATGAAAAAGAAGGGGCAGGGCACTGTAGGCGTATTTAACAGGATGACCTGATCTGATCCGGAGAGTAAGGAAAGACTTCCTTGAGGATGTGGTACCTGAAGTGTTATCTGGAGGATGAAAATTGTTAAATGAGAGCATTTCAGTTGTCAAGGACTCGTCTTTGAGCAGAGACAATGAGGACACATGAGGCACTAAAGGAAGTCAATAGAGTCAATAGGAGGCAAAGTGAGAGGGTTTAAGACTAGATTAAGAAGGCTGACAGAGAACAGACCATAGAGGGGCACGCCTTTACTTTTCCTGTTCTGTGAAATAGAGGCAGTATCTTTTGATTTTCCTGTGTATGATGAGGATATTAGTGTCTGTATTTTCACTCCTTTAACATAACCCAAGTTCTGTCATTTATATTCTTTAACTTTTATATTGCCAAGTCAATGATGTTTATACTTTAGATTCAGGATAATTCTAGAGATTAAAGATAAAGTGTTTACATTATCAAGACTATTTATATTATGACAAAGGCCTCATTTCCTGCACAGCTAAGAGATGTATTATGATTTTAATCTTGTCACATAAATTGAAATTAAAAAGTGATTTTCTTCTTTTTTTACTCCATTTTTTTCTAAACTACTTACAATATCAGAACGTCTGGTGAGAAAAATGTTTCTGTGGAGAATTTCCTCCTGGGACCTCAGGCCCCTGCTCCAATTTAGACTGTTTGTTCAGATCCATCTGCAACTTCTCTTTACTGTATTTATGGATTACATAGCTATTTCTAGAAACCAGTGTTTCTTTTGTTGATCCTGAGAAGGAATAATATGCCAAGGGCTCCTTGTGATTCACTGGGCTCAAATGTATAACCAGAATCTAGCAGCCATTGCTGCAGGGGCCTCTCACACACACTGCATTTTAGGGAAGAGGCCTGCACTGACCTGCCAGCCTCTTGCACTGTGTTCCTGAGCCAACCCTTATATGGGAGTTCCTGGAGTGGTTTTTTCAACCAATAGGCTGAGATCTGCCCTGTCCAATCAGAAATGCACAGCTATAGCCTCATTTGCATTTTTACTGACCTATCAGAGCAGCTCCATAATGATCAATCAGAACATGCAACTCTCACCAGTCAGGACAGTGCTGTTCAGACCGATCAGACTGTGCGAATTTAAATTACTCATTTGCATGGAACTGGACCACTCACGGATGAGGAGGGAACTTTCTTTATAAAAGTGGGCCTTCCCTCTGTCACTTGGGAGCGCACTTTCATTTTTTTCTGGAGGCTGCTTTGCAAACTTTCTGAATAAAGTTTCTCCTTGTACCACATCCTAGACTGAGGACTTCTATTGGCATTAGATTGGTGGCAGGAAACAGTTGATGACAATTCTTTCTTGGTTTACTACTCCTATCTTGCTGAAGTATATCTTCAAGAAACTTCCTTAGAAAGAGTTGTGAAAGGTAAATTGTTTTTTGTTCATATATGTCTGAAAATATTTTTATACAACTCATACATTTGATAAATAGCTTGTCTGTAACAATTTCATAATCTATGTTGAAAATAATGATCTCTTAGAAGTTTGAAGGCATTGTTCTATTATATTCCACCACCCAGAATTACTGGTGGAAAGTCTAATGTCTCTCTTTATTTCACTTAACCTGGTTTATTATGGAATATAATGCATGTGCAGAAAAGTACATATAAATATAGAACTCAGTGATTTGTCACAAGGCAAACACGTGTAACTATGGACCTCATCAAGAAAACAAAACATTCCTAGCATCCCTCCCGCTCCCCAACCCCCCTGCTGTACCTCCTCCAAATAACTACTCTTTCCCTTCCCCCAAAGGGTTAGGACAAACTATTGTCCTAACTTTAATGGTAATCATGTCTTTGCTTTTCTTTATAACTTTACCACTTAAGCTCATATCCCTGAATCCTGTAGTTTAGTTTTGCCTCTTTTTAAAGCTTAAATATCTGGAAGAAAATAATGTTTTTTGGGGGGGCATAACTTCTTTCACTCAACATTATGTTTGTGAGATTATCATCTGGTATGTAATATTTCATTGCTTAAATATGCCCCAATGAATTTATGCATTCTATTTGATAGACATGTGGGTTATCTCCAGTTTGTCATTACAGGTAGAGATGCCGGGAACACTGGTGTACCCACCCACACATACCTTCTGTTGGACATACTCTATCTAGGAGTAGAATTGTTGGGTTACATGGCGTGTGGTGGCATTTCATAATTTTAATTTGTATCTTCCTGGTTACCAATGATATTGACACTGTTTTACATGCCGTTGCCCATTTCTTTTTGCCCTTTGTGATGTGTCTGGTCAAATTTTTGCCCACTTTTCTATTCACAGTCTTTTTCTTGTTGATTTGTAGTTGTTCTGAACATGAACCCTTTTTGTCAGTCATAGTGTCGCAGATATTTTCTCCCATCCTGTGGTTTGTCTTTTTCACTCTGGAAGAGATGGTCTTAAATTAAAGTAGCCAAATTATAAATCCTTTCTCTAATGGTTAGTACTTTTTATGTCCTGTTTATGAAGATTTTCCTTTATCCTGATGTTGTGAAGATCTTCTATTATATTATTTTCTAGAAGTGCTATTATATCTTTGCATTTAGATCCAAGTCCACTTGGAATTCATGTTCATGTATGTTATGAGGTAGGGATCGAGTTTGATTTTTTTCTATATGAAGGCCCACTTAATTGAGTACCATTTATCTAAGAAACTATTCTTTCTCCAGTTTTCTTTAATGTCATTGTCTCTGCAGTGGTTGTCAATCATTTACGTGTGCATGTTAAAAGATTATTTCCCTAATCTCTTCCATTGGTCTATCTAATCTTGTACCTATACCATACTCTCTTCATTAGTGTAGGGTTATTTGTTATTTATAAGTGACATATTGTTGGCCCTTGACATTTTCAAATTATTTTTAGAACTAGCTTGCCACAAAATTAACCCATTGGTAGTTTTATTGAAATTGTATTGACTCGATACTTCGGTTTGATGATAATTGACATCTTTAACATATCTAGTCTTCAATTTATGCACATAGTATACAACTTCTATTACTGATCTATTTCTGTGTAACAAACTACCTTAAATCTTAGTGGCTTAAAACAGCAATAATTAATTATTGTTCATGATTCTGTGGGTTGGCTGGGCTGGGAGATCCAGGATGGCCTCACATATGCATCTGACAGTTGGCGAAGGCTGACATGCCTCAGTGTCCCCCGTGTGGCCTCTCACCCTCCAGTGCAGCACAGTTTGCTTGTTTGCTTGTTTGTTTTTAACACAGCGGTCTCAGGGGAGTGCTCCAAGCAGTCAAAGGCGGCCTCCTGAGGCCTGTACTTTGGAACTCACACAATATCGTTTCTGTGTTTTCTCTGTTGATCAAAGGAAATTGCAAGGCCGCCCAGATTCAAGGAGTAGGGTAATAGAATCTACTTCCTAGTGGGAGAAGCTGTGAAGAATTTGAGAAATATTTAATATCCCACATTATTCTTTTCATTAAGTAAAGACTTAGTTTTCTCATTTATTGTTTTCTGTATAGAGGAACGTGTTTTTTAGATTTATTTCTAGGTATCTGCTTTTTTTGATGCTATCATGTATTATTTTTTCTTTTTCAAAGTTGCATAATTTATATACAGTGAAATATATCCATTTTAAGTGTACAGTTTGATGGCTTTTGACAAATGCTTACACACATTTAACCACCACACAATTAATATAAAGAACACTTATGTCACCCCAAATATCCCTCCTGCCCCTTCATGTCCCCTTCGACCTTTGGCCCCAAGCAGTCACTGATCTGTTTTCTATTCCTATAGATTATTTTTGCTGTTGAAACTTTATATAAATGTAATAACATAGTATATACTCTTTTGTGTCTATTTTTTTTGCTCAGTACAATATTTTTTTAAAAATTATTTTATTGTTATTCAATTAGAGTTGTCTGTATTTACCCCCCACTACTACCTCTACCCCAGCCAAAACCACCTCCCTCCCTTGCTTCCACCCCTGATCCTTGGTTTTGTCCATGTGTCCTTTATATTTGTTCCTGAAAACCCTTTCCCCCATTATCCTGTCCCACCTCTCCTCTGGTTACTGTCAGATTGTTCTTAATTTTAAAGTCTTTGGTTATATTATGCTTGCTTTTTTCTTTTGTTCATTAGGTTCCTGTTAAAGATGAGATCATATGGTATTTTTCCCTCACCACCTGGCTTATTTTACTTAGCATAATGTTTTCCAGTTCCATCCATGCAGTCCCAAAGGGTGGGGGCTCCTTCTTTCTCTCTGATGCATAGTATTCCATTATGTAAATGTCAGTACAATATATTTTTAAAGATTTTATTTATTTATTTTTACAGAGAGGGGAAGGAAAGAAGAAAGAGAGGGAGAGAAACATCAATGTGTGGTTACCTCTCACATGCCCCCTACTGGTGATCTGGCCCTCAACCCAGGCATTTGCCCTGACTGAGAATTGAACTGGTGAACTTTTAGTTCACAGGCCTGTGCTCAATACACTGAGCTACACCAGCGAGGTCAGTATAATATTTTTGAGATTTATTTGTCTCATTCATGTGTCAGCAGTTCATTGCTTTTTTACATACTTTTTAATTCACTTATTATAATTTAATTAATGTGGGATATAAAACAAAAAACAAATGAACAAACAAAACAAAAAGAAAAAAAACTTAATTACAGACAGCTTAATGGTGGTTAACAGAGGGAAATGGGATGGGGAAGAAGTAGGAGGAGAATAAATGGGGTTAAATATACGGCGACTAAAGTTTTATTACATTTTATTGCTGAGTAGTATTGTATGGATATGCCAGTTTGTTTATCTAGTCTCCAAATGATGGACAACTGAGTTGGATACGGTTGTTTCCAGTTTCAGGTTATTTTGAATAAAGCTGTTAGAACATTTGGTTATAAGTGTTATACATTTGCATTTCTATTGAACAAATAATAGGACTAGAATTCCTGGGTTGTGTGGTAAGTATATATTTAATTTTAGAGTAAAGTAGCAAACTGTTTTCCAAAATAGTTGCATCATTGTATAGTCCCACTAGCAATGTACAAGAGTTCTCATTGTTCTGCTTCTTTGCCATTACTGCATATTGTTGGTTTTCTTGTTCTTTCTTGAACCTCATTCACCTAGGATCACTTTTCACTTGCTTGAAGTAAACCTGCGGAATTTCCCTTAGTGTGTGTGGGTTCACTGGTGGCAAATTCTCTTTGTTTTTATTCGGAAATATCCTTGTTTTGCCTTAATTTTTGAAACACATTATGACAGGCTGTATAATCTGCTTTGACAATATATTTTCAGGCTGTTAATGATATGATTTTATTGTCTGCTGGTTTTTATTGTTGATGTTTAGAAGTCAGCCATATTTGAGGATCTTTTTAAAGCAATAAGTCTTTTTTGTCTGTTTGCTTCTAAGATTTTTTCTTTGTCTTTGGTGTTTGGCAGTTTTCTTGTGATGTATCTATTTGTATATTTATTTATATTTATCCTGCTTGAAACTTATTCAGTTCTGGAAAATTATCAACCATTTCCTCTTTTTTATTTATTGACTTGAGAGAGAGAGGGAGAGAGAGAGAGAGAGAAAGAAAGAGAAACACTGATTTATTTTTCCACTTTTATGCATTCATTGGTTGCTTCTGGTGTGTGCCCTGACCAGAGATGGAACCCAACCTTGGCATATCAGGACGATGCTCTAATCAACTGAGCTACCTGGCCAGGGCAACCATCTCATCTTGAAATATTTTTCTGACCCATTTTCTCTTTTCTATCTCTTTCTGAATTAGGAAATATTGAATATAAAATAGACCATCTCACTTTAGGGTCCATAGCTTAACCTATTTAATATATTGTCCACATTTTTGTCTTTGTGTGTTGCCATTCGGATAATCTCTTCTGCTTATCTTTTAATTCACTTAATTCTCATTTGAATATGTCAAATCTTATTGTGTCTAAGCCCATTCGTTGTGATGTTAATTTTAGTTATATTTTATTTCTCAAAAGTTCTATTTGGTCTTTTTTCATATTTTTTATTTTATTATTTTTATTTTTAAATGTATTTTATTGATTATGCTATTATAGTTGTCCCAATTTTTCCCCCTTTGCCCCACTCTGCTTGGTACCCCATTTTCCTCCAGTAATCTGCCACTTAGTTCATGTTCTTGGTTTGTGCATATAAGTTCTTTGGCTTCTGTATTTCCTATACTATTTATAATATCCCCCTGTCTCTTTTGTACCTACCAATCATTCTTCTTTTTTTTTAAAGATTTTATTTATTTATCTTTAGAGGGGAAAGGAAGGAGAGAGGGAGAGAAATATCGAGGTATGGTTGCCTCTCGTGCATCCCCTGCTGGGAACTGGCTTGCAACCCAGGCATGTGCCCTGACTGGGAACTGAACCGTGATCCTCTGGTTTGCAGGCCCTCACTCAATCCACTGAGCTACACCAGCCAGGGCCCAATCACTCTTCTTAATCCCTGCACCTTTTCCCCCCATGCTCCCCCTTCCTCCTCCTAGCTGATAACCCTCCAAATGATCTCCATGTCTGTGATTCTGTCCCTGTTCTGCTTGTTTGCTTAGTTTGTTTTTTTAGATTCAGTTGTCAATAGTTGTAAATTCATTGCCATTTTAATGTTCATAGTTTTGGTCTTTTTCTTTTTCTTAAATAAGTCCCTTTAACATTTCATGTAGTAATGGCTTGGTGATGATGAACTCCTTTCGCTTTACATTGTCTGGGAAGCAGTTTATTTGCCCTTTAATTCTAAATGACAGCTTTACCCAATAGAGTAATTTAGGTTGTAGGTCCTTGTTTTTCATCACTTTGAATAGTTCTTGCCAGTTCCTTCTTGCTTGCAAAGTTCCTTTTGAGAAATCAGCTGGCAGTCTTATGGGAACTCCTTGGTAGGTAACTCCTCTTTTCTCTTGATGCTTTTAAGATTCTCTATCTTTAATATTTGTCATTTTAATTGTGATGTGTCTTGGAGTGGTCCTCTTTGGGTCCAACTTGTTTGGGACTCTTTGTGCTTTCTGTACATGTATGTCTATTTCCTTTGCTAAATTAGGTAAGTTTTCTTTCATTATTTTTTCAAATAAGCTTTCAAAGTTTAGCTCTTCCTCTTCTTCTTCTGGCATCCCTGATGTGATTTGGATTTTGGTACATTTGGAGATGTCCCAGAGGTTCCTAAGCCTCTCCTTTTTCTTTAAATTCTTTTTTTTGGTTGTTGTTGTTCTTTTTGAATGCTTATTTCTTATGTTCCAAACCATTGATTGGAATCCTGGCTTCCTCCCCTTCACTGTTGGTTCCACATAGATTTTTAATTTCACTTAGTGTAACCCTCATATCTTCCTTTATGTTGTTGCTATACTCAGTGAGTTCTTTGAGCATCCTGATCACCATTGTTTTGCACTCTGCATCTGTTAGGTTGGTTATCTTCATTTCATTTAGTTGTTTTGGGGGGGGTTTGTTCTGTTCTTTCATTTGGGACATATTTCATTGTTTCCTCAATTTGGCAGCCCCTCTGTTTGTTTCTGTGTATTAGGTAGAACTGCTTTGACTCTCTGTTTTACGAGTATGGCCTATTTTAGAAAAGGCACCTATAATTTGTGTGGGACTGAGCCTTAGGTAATCACCACAGTGGGGCAACCCACTTCACTACTTTGTGGCTTTGTGTGGGGGGAGGGCTCAGAGAGGGGACAGTGATGCTGTGTGGCTTTTGAAAGTGTGTCCAGCACTTGCCCCATTTCCAGTCACTTCACCCAGTTCCCTAGGCAACTGGTGCCCTTCTGGCTACTGTCCTGGTGCCGAATCCTAGAGTGGGTGAGTTTACATATGTTCTAAGTCCATGTGGGTCCTTTAAATGGAGTCAATTTCTTCTGCCACCCCAACCCTGACTGGTTTTTACAGCCAGAAGTTATGGGAATTTATCTTTTCCATGCTGGAAACCTGGGCTGTGTGGTGTGGCCTGGGGCTGGGATTGTTCACTCCCAAGGCATCCCTCCCAATTTCTATCTACCATATGTGAGTATGAGATGATCTGTTCTGCCGTGTGGCTGCCTCTCTGTACCACATCTCTCTGCGCCTCTCTGCTCTGTGTCTCTCTGCTCATCCCCATGACTCCACCCCTCCTCTCCATCTGAATGAATGTGGCTTCTTTAAATCCTTGGTTGTCGGACTTCCATACAGCTTGATTTTCTGATGAATCTGTGTGTTATTTGTTTTGAGATCTAGTTGTGATTCTTTCTGTGGTTGTGTGAGGAGGTGAAGCATGTCTACCTATACCTCCATCTTGACCTGAAGTCTGTATTTTACATATTTTTAAGTCACTGTATATTTTTATTTTCCCTGCAAGTTACTATACTTTCTATGTTACCACTATATCTTATAAACCTTGTATTTTATTTAGAAATATTGATTATAATTTCTTAGAGTTTTCTGGTAATTCCAATCCCAGAAGTATTTGTGGGTCTTGTTTTGCCATCTGGTGCCTGCTGATTTTACTCACGGTGCGTAGATTCTTTGTGCTCTTGTTTATCCATGATTGCGTGCTGCTCAGTGTCCTAATGTGAAGGATGGAGATTGGCAAACATTTTCTGTAAAGGACCATAAAATAATAAGTACTTTAGGCTTTGCTGCCTAATACATTCTCTGTCACTCCTTTTCCCCTTCCTGCTCCTTCTCCTCCTTCTTCAAGCAAGCCTTTAAACATACGAGAACTTCTTTTATTTCGTGGGTCTTACAATAACAGGTAATGGGCTGGATTTGGCTTGTGGGCTATGTTTGCTAACCTCTGGCTTAGCTTGTCTGTTTTCAAAGAGTTTTATAGCATTTATTTTATTTTTATTTTTAGGTTATGAGTCTGGGCTTAATTTATTTCATTTTTTTATTGGACCACTTGAGTGATGTGAGTTAGGACTTCCAGTACATGAAGACTATTTACTTTAGGTTCACCCTTATCTTGCATCCTGCTGGGTGTGTGGAGGGTCTCTGATTGGACACCCCCTACATTTGGTTTCCAGGCTCTTGCCAGCAAAGATGTAAAAACCAAAGTCCGTATTTGCCAGGATTTGAAAATGCCTTTGGGCAGTGGTAGCTTCAGTGCTTCACTTACTGCCTTGGATTCCTGAATCTCTGTTGGGAACCGCCCTGCCTGGTTTCAGGAATTGTAACTGCCCCCCATGGCTAAGTGAGAAACCTCCAGAATTTGGGCCACAGGAGACAAAGCTTGTCTCTGGCAGCAAGTGCTGCTTCTGCTTCTTCCCCTGCCCTCAACACATGGTTGATGTCCACGGCGGGTAGAACCCCTCAGAGAGGGGCAACGTAGGCCAGACACAATCACTTGGGAGGCCATCATGGAAGGAGTTGGGGAGCTGTGACAAAGAGGGAGCAATGGACCCTCATCCCCCCCCCCCCGCCCCCATCTATTGTGACATAGCCCGAGTCCTCATTTCCATCCGGGAGAAGCGCTGCCTAGCTCTAATCCACTTAAGCCTAAAAACTTATGATGGGGGAAGGCAGGCGTAAGAAAGAATGTGTAAAAATCCTGTGAAACCTGCTTTGTTTAGCATGCTCTCATTTAAATGATAAGGGTCCAAGCAAGAAGTTTGTTCCTCAAAGTTTTCTGGCTCATTAGCTATCTGACATGGACTGAGAATAAGCCCTCATAGTTTGTTGAATGATATCTATTATTTGATCCTTACCTGTATTCTTGTGCAAACAAACCCAATAAAATCCCCTTGAGCAGGGGGCTCTTGGCCCTTCCCCTTTGAAGGATCAGCCACCTTTCCTCCCCAAGCAGATCACATCATGTCTCTGTCATGTTTACTCTCATCCGCGGCACACGGGGAAACTTGCCCCCACAAATCTCCTTTTGCTTTGGCCTGATAATTCCTTACTTATCTTGGTGGCTGTACAATGCTTTTAAGAAGTGTTAAAAGGACTAGTGTTAACTAGTCCCTTCCCCCCTCTTTCCACCCTTGTGCCTCCCTCTCTGGTTGCTGTCAGTCTGTTCCTTGTTTCCATGCCTCTGGTTCTATTTTACTTGTTAGTTTGTTTATTCATTAGATTGTTCTTATAGGTGAGATCACCTGAGGATATATTTATTGGTTTCAGAAAGTGGGGAAAGGAGAAGGAGAGAAACATCCATCGGCTGCCTCCCTTATGTGCCCTCACCACGCCCTGACTGTGCCCTGACCAGGGATGGAACTGCAAACTTTTGGTGGATGGGAAGACACTCCAACTGACTGAGGCACTCAGAGAGGGCAGTTTTGATGTTTTGAAAGATGCTAAGTGCTTAATAGAATTATAAGATCAATAACCTGGATATTAAACAAAGTTCAGGGAGTAGCGAGTGTTCCTGTCAAAACGCCCCTGGACAAATGTCTTCTTTTGGATTTTCCTATACGAACTCTTTACATTTTATACTCTAAATATAGACATGCCTGGCTTTCAGAAAACTCAGCATAGGATTGTGTGCACTCACCTCCCTGAACAGTTATATCCATAGATGATAAACTTTTTCAGGAAGGTGCAATGTTTTTAAGCAGACAGTACCCTTTATCTTCCTCACTCAGCCTTCCTAAGTGTGACCCGGTGGGCCACCCAGCTTTGCCCACACATTGCTCATCCTACCAGTAAGTTCTGCTAAATTCTCAGTTGCCGAATGTGCAGCTTGACATTCAGTTCCCAACTAAGAGGTTGGGGGGAGAGCTCAGGAATGGGGACTCAGGAATCTCAGCTCTACCACTTACATCTGTGTGACCTGAGGCAAATGAGTTGGTACTTGCTAATGAGGATAAAATCAGCTGCTTCTTAGTGGGTTTGGTTAAGAGTAAATGACCTTGGCATTAATATTGATTTCTCAATAAGTAATCAAATTCTATGTACTCAGAGAATCAGCACAAATCCCATGACCAATCACAAAGAACATCCTTGTGGCCCTTATTGTCTGATTTACCCAAAATGATGTATCATTGTGCACTCCAACCAAGATCATCCCTTACCCCTTCCAATTCTGCCATTCTTTGTCACAGCTTACTTTATTGGAGTGGTTACCAAGTCTATTGTTTCCTATTTTCAGTTAGTGAGATTATTCCCTAGTTCATTCCTTCTCTACGGTTTCTTTCATGTGTCTTCCTCTGTCCTCAACCCCCAGACCTGATTTTCTCAGAGGAAACAGAAGCCATCAGAAGAGAACTTCCAAAGGCTTCCTACCTGGCCACCAGACCCTTCCAGCATCTGCACCCCTAGCCTCTACCAGTCCTTCCCTTATGGGAATGCTCCTTATAAGAGCATCCTGTGCCTATTTATGGTCAGCACCTCCAAAGGTGCCAAGGAGCCCAACCTCCACCCTCATTCAAACACTCTGGATCCTTTGCTTACTTCCCCTTTACCCTGCACCCCTCATCAATTGTTCCTTCTTCATCATTCCCACCATCAAGCAAATATGCAGAAGTGCCCCTTTTATACCATCTCCTTAAGGAGCTGTGTAGGGTATTATCTCCACTTCCTCTTCTCTCCTGAGCTCTTCTTGAACTTTCTTCAACCAGGATTTTGCTTTGTTCAGTGCTGCTCTCCCCAAGGTCATTGATGACCTCTATATCGCCATATCCAAAGGTTCTAATTCTCAGTCCTCCTCATACTTGACCTCTTAGCAGGATACGGCACAGTCTATCTCTCCCTTCTCCTGAAAGACTCTACTCTTGTCTACTACACCATAGACTCCTTATGTTCTACTAGCTGCCCATTCTGTCTCCTTCACTGCTGCTTCTGCATCTTCCCAGCCTCTAAATGCTGTGCTGTTCCAGGGCTCGGACCTTGGAGATTTTCTCCTTTCTTCACCAACTTGCTTGGTGGTCTCATCCAATGGAGTTTAAATAACATCTACACACTAACTCTTAAGTCTTAGCTCTCACTCTTCTTAGTGTTTGATATAGTTAATGTTCCTTTTTGACAAGATCTTCTATAATAGAAAAACATCACATTTTTGTTAGATAAAAAGGCTGAAAAGAAACATTCTTTTGAGTTGATAAAATAAGAATTTTCTGTACTAGATTGCAAATTGTTTTAAGGGAAGAATCATAAGTTAATATTTCATTTGAATTCCTGAAGTTGGACGCATAGTAGTGTAGAAAATTTTTGTAGCTTGAGTATATTGTCTTAAAATTAAAGTTTACTCACAGCAGGAGAAGATTTGACTGAGATCATGCTTTTATGCCAGACCAAAAGTAGTCCAGTTCTAGATTCTTCCCACACAGGAACTCATGGGTCTCTCCTGCTTAAAGCCCTCATGTTGCTTTAGGTAAAGACACATTCTTAGCAGGGTTTGCAAAGTCCTCTAGTGTGGTCACTGCTTCTCTGTTCTTACCTTGCACCACACCCCAGCCACATGGTTTACCTTTCTGTTTCCCAAATGGGTGCCCAGGGGCAGGTTTTACCACTTCCCTGTCTCATCCCTGGGTGGTTAGGGGCTCTGCCTTTTATACCTTTCCCATCACTGGTAGGTGTCAGGAGCACCACCTTGTGCTTGAGAGTTTATGAGTGAACTGGGTTGTTGACCAAAGGGAAGTTCCAATGACACTGAGTACAACTTTGGGGTCCAGGAGAGTGTCACGTTTTTGGTTCATCATGGGTGATCCGTAGGCAACTGTCAATGAAAGGCCCTTTCCACCGTGTGGCACTGCTTACGTGGCTTCTTAGCCAGGAAATGGCCTGGGGTTCAGTGATGATCTGTGAGAACTGGCTTGGCCTCCTGGTGCGGGAGAGAGTTGGTGCTCCTTAGCCTTGCTCTTGCCCTGGCCACAACATGCCAGGTTTCTTCAGGGAAGATCACTCCTCATCCAACTCCCATCCTCAACCCCGTGCCCAGGGAAGGGTGCAGCTGGTCTCTTCTTTTCTCTCTTTTGTTTACGGTTAGGGCTTAAATTCTATGTCCTTTCCCTTTGGATTCTTAAGAGCTACTTTTTTTTCTTCCACTAAAACTTAATTCTCGTAAAGTCAAAAGTACTTATGATATAAGTTTCAGCACAGAAGCCTATTTTAAGAAGTTATGAAGTAAAGCATTAAATATTTATTTGTCTTTGCATTCCTAATATAAGCACCTTGGTTATATCTGCAGCAACCAGATGCTTTTGATTGATTTTTGATACCTTTACGGGAAGGAACTATGGAAAAGGAAAGGACAAATGTAATTATGTCTGGATATTACTACGTGATAGACAACTTCCTTTTTACCACAAGACTTTTGCACGTGCTCTGGCCTCTGGCTTGAGCGCTAGTCTTCCTCTTCAGTGTGATGATGCTCCAAAGCTCTCTTCAGGTCTCATCCTAGTGATCACTCCCTCAGGCAAGCTGATCCTACCCACCCACCCTGCTCCTTGACCTCTTGGCGACATACACTTGCCTTCCTGAACATCGATCACAGTAACGAGTTTGTGTTGTTTTCATGCCTTTATAGTTAATTGCCTATCTCAACACTAGATTGTGAGCTTTAAGAAAATGAGTATGAAGTTTTATTTTCCTTCTTATTTATCCCCAGTATCTACCCCAATGCCTGACTTATAGTAGACACTCGATTCAAGAAAAAAGAGTAAGTAAATAGAAAGGTAGCATAAGCCTAACATGGCACGTCCGCAGTTCCGGAGTCACCCCGTGCTCACTTGTGGAGCTGACTGTGCACATCTCTTCCCAACTCTGCACTCAGTGATGTCACCATAGCTTGAAATCAACCCTGATGTCAGTATTTACACAACAGAAATCAGCAAATGCTGCAAGCCAGACCTCCTTTGTCCCAACTCCTGCCCCCCATTCGATCTGTTGTTAAACTTTTACCAGCTCACTACTGGGAATATCTGATTTCAAGAGTTTTCCTCTTTAACCTCTACCTATTTGCTTGCACGCTTTTGATGTAATGTTATGTAATCTCAACACATCCATGGTCAGTTCTTTGCCAGGATTCCCTCTAATTAGCATGCATTCTTTATTCTATGTAGGTGGGTAATATAAAATCAACAGGAATGGAAATGTATGGTTTTTAAATGACTGTCATACTAGAACCTAAGGACTTTGCAGCAGATCATGTCACCAAAGATTTTTGGAAGCTTTCTGCCTTGTACAGAAAGTAGTGGTTACAGTTTCCTTTACTAAGAAAGTGCAGGCATTCCAGAGAAAATGCACTTATTTCATGGCAGCATATGACAGAGAGAGCCGGTGAACAGGAACTCAGGAGAGCTCACCTCTGTGCCTCATGTGAGCGCACAAGGGCTGTGCAGCTCTGGAAAACCACCTAGCCTCTCTGGTTCTGTGTCTTCCAGTGAAACATGATAGGGTAAAGTTTAATGATTCAAGTATAGGTCTCACTGAAGTGTGAACAAGGTTGTCCATGCAGCCTCCAGATAGAAGAGAAAAGCCGATGGATTTGAGTTAATATTGGTGAAACTCTTTGTTTCACCATCTGTCTGTACATTTTGTCCTCCTGAGCAGGGGTCCATCTTTGGGGCATGTGTTTAGTTTTTATGACATACTAGTATTTTGGTGAATTCAAAAATCTAAGTTAAGGTGTAGTTATGATTGAGAAAAGGGTCTTGGGCATGGAGGCAAGCTGAGGGAGATTCCAAACCATGAATATAACTATAATTAGTTCTTGAAGAGATGTACTCATTCTACAAAAATCACAATTACCTGCCACATGTGGTTGCTGCCACAATCAAGGATTGTAAATTTCTTCCCAAATCCGCCTTTATCTTAGGTTGTGTGTGGGATGCACCGACTCCAGTTGAAGCTATTAATAGCAACACAGCACACAACTCCGCCTTTGGCAGATCGTGGTAGATCTGTAATGCTGGCAAAGTACTCACCTTGATAAATTTGGAGAAGAAGATTCTAAGTTGCTTAGGGAAGAGAGATCTAAGAGGCATCATTGACATCGTTAATATCAGCAGCTAGCAAGTGGGGGAGGGAGAAAGAGGGGAAAAAGCTGGCCTGAGGCTTTCTACCTGCCCCGGCTGTGAGCTCGGCAGGCAGAGAATGAACAGTTGTAACGCTGAGTGGCTTTGAGAGGTTTGATACCTACATGGTTGCCCTAATGACTGAATGAGGTCCCTGTATTACCCGAGTGACCAGAACTTGCAGGAACAGTGGAACTTGCAGGAACGTTGCTTTGGACCACAAGTCCTGTTTGTTCAGCACACTGTTGGGTAAAGAAGAAAAGGCAGGTGGTCCCTGAGGTGGACTTGCAGAGGGGTCTGGCTTTGTCGGTGCAGATGGCACGTGTGTTTCCTTCCTGCCCTTTGTTCTCCTGGCTCTGAATTCTGGCGCGGCTTCCTGCCTTGCCAATAAGGAGTTAACACCTAAACCCAGGATAAGCCAGGGTTGCAGAAAGAGTGTGTGTGTGTGTGTGTGTGTGTGTGTGTGTGTGCGTGCGCTGTTGTTTTCTCGGGGAAAAATAAAGCTAGCGCGCAAAGTGCAAATTCTCTGTGCTTGGTGTTTACACATATAATCTCTTATCCTTGGAACAAACCTGAAAAGCAGGTATTATTTTAAATCCTTAGCTTCAGAAAGGTTAAGTGATTGACCCAAGGCCACTCACTACCCTAGCTGGTAATTCGCCAAGATGGGATTCAAATACAGGGTGTTTCTTCTTAGCAAGATGAGGTAAGGATTCTATAATAATCTCTCCTTATGAATGAGGTAGAAGATTTTTCAGGTACATGGATCAAGAAGTTCATACGGTTTGGGGAAAAAAAACTGATGGAGGCAGGTTTTGAGAGGCGAGAGGCCTGCAGTCAGAGTGCGTTGGGGCCAAGGAGAGGAAACACATGGCAAAGCAAAACCGTCAGCCCCTCACCTGCCTTTGCAGGCTGGTAGTGCAGCCTGCTGGGCAGCAGTAGACCCAGGACCGTGAGCCAAAGCCCACAGTGTACTGGCTCCTCTGTGGGTTTTGAGGAGCTGGCTAATGGTTTCTCTATACCTGAGGATGCATGTCAGTGAATACCCGGACCACACCACTGTGAGGGACTGAGGATGAAAATGTCATTGTAGTCAAATGCATCTACTTTTATTTTTCCAGCTTTTAAAAAAATTGTATTTTAATATACCCCATGAAAGCACAAGTGATAAGTGTACAGTAATGACACATAATGATGCTATAGACATTCTTGTGCACATGTTTCTGTTGTGTATACCTAAGAACGAAATTTCCGGGTCCTAGCCTATGTACATGGTCAACCTTACTAGATACAGCTAAACAGCTTTCTAAAGTGATTATACCAATTTACACGCCCACTAGCCAGTGTATGAGAGTTCCAGTTCCTTCACGCCTCTGCCAGGACTTGGTAATAGTCCCTTTCATTTCGGCTACACTGACGAGCATGCACAGGAACCTCACGGAGCGCTGATGTGCACTTCCCAGATGACTAGAGCAGTTGAATATCTCTTCAGAGGTCTACTGGGAGCCATTTGGTTCTTATCTTATGAGGTGCCTATTCAAGTGTCTTACCCATCTTTTTATTGTTTTCTTTTTTCCTTATTGATTTGTCAGTGTTCTTAAGATAATATGGATGTGAGCTCTTTTGTCAGTTCTGTGTTCTGTAAATGTCTTTTCTCACCCATTGGCTTAACTTTTTATTCTCTTAATGCTGACTTTTGAGGAATAAAAGCTACTAATTAAAAAATATTTTTTATTTTGGTAAAATATGCACGCCTCACATTTATCATTTTAACCACTGTAACTGTGTAATTCGGTGGCATTAACTGCACTTGCCACATTGTGTAACCATTACCACTATCTATACCAATGCTTTTTTATCATCTCCAACAACAACTCTGTGCTCATTGAAGAATAACTCCCCCTTTCCTTTTCCCTCAGCAACCTCTATTCTACTTTCTGTCTCCATGAATTCACCTAGTCCTCCACGAATTCACATATTCTAGGTGAATTCATATAATATTTGTCCTTATGGATCTGGCTTATTCACTAAGCAAAACATTTCAAGGTCCTTTATGTTGTACCATATATCAAAATTTCAGTCCTTTTAATGGCTTAATAAATATTCCATTATATGTATATATATCATATTTTATGTATCCATTAATCTGTTGATGGACACTAGGGTTGGTTCCCCCTTTTGGCTATTGTGAAAAATACTGCTGTAAACATTGGTGTACAAGTATCTGTTCAAGTCCTCACTTTTAAGGCTTTTGCATATATGCCTAGGAGGAGAATTGCTGGGAACTGCTGGACTGTATGGTATCTATGTCCCACCTCTTGAGGTTGGATTGTTTTCCATAAACAGTTGGATTGTTTTCCATGGTGGTTCTACCATGTTACATTCCTACCAGCAGTGCACGAGGGTTTGGTTTTCTCCACATTCTCACCAATGCTTGTCTTCTCCTCCTCCTTCTTTCTCTTTTTATTTTTTGTTATAATCATCCTAGTATGTGTGAAGGGCTATATCAGGATATTATTATGGTTTTGATTTTTTAATCATCTTTTTTATTGAGGTTTTTCACCGTTATCATTATCTTTATTTTTATTTTTTTAAATATATTTTATTAATTATGCCATTACAGTTGTTCTATTTCCCCTCTTCATTCCCCTCTACCCTGCACACCCCCTCCCCCACCATTCCCCCCTTTAGTTTATGACCACATGTCTCAAGTTCTTTAGATTCTATATTTCCCATACTATTCTTGCCCTCCCCTATCTGTTTTCTACCTACCATCTATGCTACTTATTTTCTGTACCTTCTCCCCCCTTCTCCTTCTCCCACTCTCCTGTTGCTAACCCTCCATGTGATCTTCATTTCTATGGTTCTGCTCCTGATCTAGCTGTCCTCTTAGTTTGCTTTTGTTTTAGGTGTGGTTCATAATAACTGTGAGTTTGCTGTCCTTTCACTGTTCATCTTTTTAATCTTCTTTTTCTTAGGTTAAGTCCCTTTAACATTTCATATAATAAGGGCTTGGTAATGATGAACTCCTTGAGTTTGATCTTAACTGGGAAGCACTTTATCTGTCCTTCCATTCTAAATGAAAATGTTGCTGGATAGATCAATCTTGGATGTAGGTCTTTGGATTTCATGACTTGGAATACTTCTTTCCAGCCCCTTCTTGCCTGTAAGGTCTCTTTTGAGAAATCTGCTGACAGTCTGATGGGAACTCCTTTGTAGGTGACTGTCCCCTTAGCTCTTGCTGCTTCTAGGATTCTCTCCTTCATTTTACTCTTGGCTAATGTAATGATGATGTGCCTTGGTGTGTTCCTTCTTGGGTCCAACTTCTTTGGGACTCTCTGAGCTTCCTGGATTTCCTGGCAGTCTATTTCCTTTGCCAGATTGGGGAAATTCTCCTTTATTATTTGTTCAAATAAGTTTTCCACTCATGGCTGTTCCTCTTCCCCTTCTGGTACCCCTATAATTCAGATGTTAGAGCGTTTAAAGATGTCCTGGAGGTTCCTAAGCACATCCATAAAACATCCATATTTTCCATAAGAAATGAGGAGAGCCTCATTTTTTTGAATTCTTGTTTCTTCATCCTTTTCTGTTTGGTCATTTTTTTTCCTCTTTCTGGTCCATTCCTTTGATTTGAGTCCCAGTTTCCTTTCCATTACTATTGGTTTCCTGTGTATTTCCCTTCATTTCAATTAGTTTAGCTTCCATATGTTCCTCTAATTTGTTACTAAAATCAACCAATTCTGTGAGTATCCTGATCACGAGTGTTTTGAACTGTGCATCTGAAAGTTTGGCTATTTCTTTGTCACTTAGAGTTATGGGCTCTGGGGCTCTGAGTTGTTCTTGAGCCATGTTTTTATCTGTTTGTGCCTGTAATGTATGAGGAGTGGAGCCTTAGGTGTTCACCAGGGCGGGGCCACCCAGGTTGCTGGTTTGTGAGGCTGTATATGGGGGCATGGTCAGAGAGGGGCCACCCAGGTTGCTGGCTTGTGGCACTGTATATGGGGGGGGGATCAGAGAGGGACAATGGCGGTTCCCTCTGCTGCTTCCCGCTGCTGGGGCCTGCAAGGTCCGTCTCACCACTAGCTTCTTCACCAGTTTATCTGTGCACGAATGTGTGACCACGATCAGCCTTCAGTGGGTTCAACGCCTTGCACCCTCAGTGAGTCTGCCCGCTTCTCCACACCTGGGATCAGCCCATGGCTGCCCGGGTTGGTCCAGTGGATCTTTCCTGCCCGACCCCACTCTGTTGCTGGCTCTGCCCCTCTTACCGGTTTGGCTGAAGGGTTTGGTGTTGTCAGACTTCCGTGTAGTTCAATTTTCTGTGGTTTGGCTGTTTTTGTTGCTAAAACTTTGTTGTTTTTAAACTTGGTTATGTGAGAAGGCGCAGTGCTTCCACCTACGCCTCCATCTTGGCGGAAGTTGTCTGGTTTTGATTTTCATTTACCAAATGAAAATGATGTTGAGCATCTTTCCATGTGCTTACTATTTGTATATCCTCTTAGAAGAAAGGCCTATTCTAGTCCTTTGTCCATTTTTGAGTTGGGTTGTTGTTTTGTTGTTGTTAGTTTTAGGAGTCCTTTATATATTCTTGATATTAATCTCTTATTAATTACACAATTTGTAAATACTTTCATTTTATAGGTTGTCTTTTTGCTTTCTTTATAGTATCTTTTGATGCACAAAAGTTCTTCATTTTGATGAAGTCCTATTTATCTATTTTTACTTTGGTTGCCTGTACTTTTGGTGTCATATTTATGAAGTTATTGCCAAACCCAATGTCATAAAAATTTCCTCCAATATTTTTTCTAACAGTTTTTTAGCTTTTACATTTAAATACTTGACCTATTTTAGTTAATTTTTACATACAGCGTAAGGTAAGAGTTCACCTTCATTGTTTCACATATGGATATTGTTTGCCAGTGATGTTTGTTGAAAATATTGTCCTTTCCCCACCAAATGGACTTAGCACCCTTGTCAAAAATCCACTGATCAGTTTCTTCACATCTTGAGATCTAATTTCTGGGTTCTGTACTCTGGGGTCTTTTGCTATAGTTATGTCTGTTCTTATGCCTGTACCATACTGTTTTAACTATTATAGCTTTGTAGTAAGTGTCAGAGTCAGGAAATGTGAGTCCTCCATTTTTATTCTTCTTTTTAAAGATTGTTTTGGTTATTTGGGCCTCCTTATAATTTCATATGAATTTGAGAATTGGTTTTTCCATTTCTGTGAAAAAGGCTGTTGGAATTTTCATAAGGATTGTTTTGAACCTGGAGATTATTTTGCAAAGTATTTGCATCTTAACAATATTAAGTCTTCCTAGCCATAAGTCTGGAATATCATTCAGTTTGGGGGGTATTTTTTAGTTTTTTCAGCAATGATCTGTAGTTTCCAGCACACAAATTTTTCACCTTCTTGTTAGATTTATTGTTAGGATGATTGTAGATTTAATATAATTTAATTGTTTAGATGATATTTTAATTTTTTAACATAGCTGGGTTTTTAGCTGCAGGGGAATGAGACTCTAGTCAATAAGCCAAATCTCATACTTTCTGACTCCTTCTCATCTTTCTTCTGTGCTGCAGCTGGAGCAGAACCAGCAGCAGGAATTTCAGGACTTGGGGTGGCAGAGGCGGCCACAGCCCTGTTAGCAGGAATGGTGGCCAACTTGCCAATACCCTGGGCAATGATATCTTGCATGGTTTTCTGTTCAGCTCACTGATGACCTTGTTGAGCCAGTTGTTGTCTGCCTCAGTGCCCACCCACACTGTCCAGAATCTTCTTGATGCCTTTGGCTCTGGGGAAGGCACTACTCCAGAGAAGGGCCAGTAGGAGGCAACATAGTACATCTTGGTGACATCAGGCAGGGAAAGCTAGATTCTATTTTAAATGGAATTACTTTCTGTTTCTTACATGGTTGTTCATTGTTGGTATATAGAAACCCACCTAGCTTTTCTATATTTTGTATATTGGTTATATCCAACAACTTTGCTAAATTTGTCTATTAGCTCTAGTAATTTTCTTGTGTATTCTTTGGGATTTTCTATTTAGCAGATCATGTCATCTGTGAATGGAGATAATTTTACTTCCAACTTTCCAACTTGAATGCCTTTTATTTCTTTTTTTAAAGTTTATTTAGTTATTTTTCAAGTACAGTTTTCTGTCTATTTCTCCCATCCCAGCCCACCCCGCCCCATGCACCCCACCTCCCTCCCATTTCCACCCCTCTTAGTTCTTGTCCCTGTGTCCTTCATACTTGTTCCTCCAAATCTCTCTCCTTTTTTTCCCCTTAAATTCCCTCATCTCTCCCCTCTGGTCACTGTCCCCTTGTTCTCTATTTCAGTGTCTTTGTTTTTATTCTGCTTCTTTGCTTTGTTGTTTAGCTTCCTGTTAAAGGTGAGATCATATGGTATTTGTCTTTCAAAACCTGGCCTATTTCACTCAGCATAATGCTTTCCAGTTCCATCCATGTTGTTGCAAAGGGTAGTAGCTCCTTCTTTCTCTCTGCTGCATAGAATTCCATTGTGTATATGTACCACAATTTTTTGATCCATTCATTTACTGACGGGCACCTAGGTTGCTTCCAACTCTTGGCTATTGTAAATTGTGCTGCTGTGAACATTGTGGTGCATAGATTCTTTATCTTGTCTAACAGCTGTGGCTAGAACTTCCAGGACAATGTTGAGTAGCAACAGTGAAAGTGGGCATCCTTCATCTTGTTTCTCATCTTAGGTGAAAGGCTTTCAGTCTTTCATCATTGACTACACTGTTACTTTTGTGGATTTTTCATATATACCCTTTATAATGTTGGGGAATTTTTTTTTCTATTTCTAGTGTTCTGGAAGTTTTGTTTTTATTTTTTGTTTTGTTTTAATTATGAAAGGATGTTGGATTTTGTCAAATACCTTTTCTGTGTCAACCGAGATGATCATTGCTTCTCCCCCTTTGTTGTATCAATGTGTGTTATATTGATTAATTTTCTTATATTGAACTACCCTTGCATTACTGGGATAAATCTTGCTTGGTCATAGTAAATAATCCTTTTATTATGCTGTAAATTGGATTTGCTACGTTTTGTTGAAGATTTTGCACCTGTGTCTAGTGGTATTGGTCTGTAATTTTCTTTTTGTGATGTCTTTATCTGGCTTTGGTATTAGGGTAATGCTGGTTTTATAGAATGAGTTAGGAATTATTCCCTCTTAAATTTTTTTGGGAAAGTTTGAGGCAAATTGGTATTTGTTTCTTTAAATGTTTGGTAGATTTAGCCAATAAAGTCATTTGGGCCTGTGCTTTTCTTTATGGGAAGTTGTCTTTAAAAAATTATTACTAATTATTATTAATTTAATGTCTTATTATATTTCAGGCTGTAACACCTTGGTAGAGTTCGAGTCTATTCAATACCTAATTGTTACCTTGGAAACATGTAAGTGGGGCAGCATGATCTAAGGGTACTAGACAGGAAAAGTTGGTTTTGATGAAGAGAAATGAAAAAGATCGTAGGGTATGGCTGTAGAGACAGAGTGGAGCTTGAACTTAGCAAGGTCTGAGGAGCAGTTAGAGATCAGGATAATGGAGTCATGGAGTTGAAAGGAGGTAGGGGTGGGAAGGGTGGGAGAAGAACTTTACAATTTTGTTGATGGCAAGTCCTAATCAGTGCACATTCAGAATTTTTGGGGCCTGCAGTTATACAACACAGGGTTCCCTCTGTAGAAAAAATAACTTATAAATACAAAATTAAGAACTGGAGTATTTTCTTAGAAGGAAAAAAAGAAATCATGACAAACTGTTGGGTCCAGAGGCTCTAGGGCCCTTCCTTCTGAGTTCTTCAGATATTGACCAGAAATACCTTTACATTGTTTCTGATTACCACGTGTCTTCCCGCCAGCCCCCTTCTGGAACCCTCTACTATTTCCAACACCTCCCAGCACTCACAGGGCTATACCCACGTGAGGGATCCTGAAATTTAAGTCTCATTAGCTTCATGGTAAGTCTGCTTTGGCTGATTGCCCTCCTCATGGCCAGTCTTTTCAAGTTTTCTCCTGGTTAATTGTTAGATTCTCAGGTGGTAAAGCTATAGAATAGTGATTACTCTGTGAATTCTTGTAGGCTTATCTTGCTTGTAGGCTACTCTGTAGTCTTAAGGCAGAGGTTTTTTATTCCTTTCCTGCTTTCCCTGGAAGAAGAAGAGACATGGAAACTAGCATGTGCTCAAGGGAGGTCAATGGTTTTGTCTAAAACAAAAACTCTAGAAAATATGTAAATTGTGTGAATCTATTATTGTGGGTGATTCAGAATGTATGACAAGCGTCTGTTGTTGATTTCACAAGAGGAAAAACTGGAGGTCAAGGGGTCACACTGGCCCAGCTTTTTAGTTTATGTTTAGGTAAAATATGTAGCTGAGCTTTCCAAGTGCTCAGTGAAGGTGTCACTGGAAAATATATTTCCCTGAATGGTAAGTAATACTCAGTACCATTTTTTTTTTAATCTGAGAAATTCAACATGCAAAGCAAACATTTATTACTTACGCCTCGTATCACTTACATTGAGAAGGTTAAGCAAACATTAACTTCATAGCACAGGTTGGAACAATTGAAGCACAGTGAGATTACAGGGATAGGTGTCAGGTTTGTCCAGTGAAGCTAAGAAATCAAGGAGTCTCCTGCCAGTTATTCCTGCCTCTCCCTTCCCTGTTTAGCTGCTCAGTGGAGAAAGCGAGGATGGTTGTGTACCCAGCTCCTTTGCTGAGTTAAGTCAGGACATCTGGAGGTCTTTTACTCTTGCTCTTCATTCTTCATGGGTTGGAAAATTCAGTAGAATGCTTTCATTTGTGAGGAACGGAAATCCAGTTGAATAAGCATTAACCAAGAAAAAAAGACTTTATTATAAAAATATAGGGGTATCTCACGGAACCCAACAGTCACCCCAGAAACAAACCAGGAGCTGGGGAAGTCCAGGTGCTCTGCACACTCCGCTTCTTACCTCTGTTTTGGTCTTTGTCACTGGAGACAGACTTTCTCCATTTCTTCCACTCACAGCAGGGAATCATGGCTCCCGACTTTTAGTCATAGGAAGACACTCATTCGCTGGGCTTCTCTGTGTCAGTCAGAGAGAATCTGATTGCCCCTGGGACAGGTGTTCACTCTGGTTCAATCTTGTACTGGCACATGGAATAAACGTGGCTGCCCAACAGCCTGATCCCCAATGGGGGATCGGAGGAAGTTCCAAGAGAAGGGGAGGGGGAATTAGGAGCTGGACGAAGCACTCTCAAAGTGTTTATTTTAGGAGAAAAATTTGTGACAGAACTGAATGCCTCATTAAGGGCTACTTGGGGATATCAATCTTCAATTTAATCAAGCGAGCACAGCAGGCTCCTTCCTCAGAAGGCTGCCCAGACCTTCCAGGGCTTTATCAACATTCACAGCGTGGGAATCACTGCGGTGGTGATATCCATTAAGATGCCCAGACACACTCTAAAGAAGATGGTCCTGATCCTTCAAAGTACAAGGTGAAAGTGACTTCAGCAACAGTGGGCTGGAGAGGCTGGGCAAGATTCTTTAAAAAAGTTTATGCAACATTTAATTATTAATTCTTCTAATTAATACTGTCAAGGTACCTGCACTATTATAATATTCTTTTAGTGATTTTTCTAAATTTTTTAACATATCCTATTTGAATTAAAAGATTCTAATGAATGTATCGTTAACATTTCTGTCCTTTTAAACACAACAAACGCACAATCAATATTTAATTAAGCCCCAAACATTTAATTTTTTCTTATTGTTATTTCAGTGTTTCTTCTATCCTTTATCTTTGCCATAATTTCACATTTCTTTTTACTGAGTAATATGCTTTACTAAGTATGTAAATGTGGATCTGTCTGTGGGAGGTCTTATTTAGTTTTTGTACTTTTGAAAGTGTCTTTTTTTTTTTTTTTGCCCTGACTCTTAAATAATAATTTAGCTGAATATAAAATTCTAGGTTGACAACAATTTTAGTTTAGTATGTTAGGAATGTTAGTACATTGTCTTCTGGCCAATTTTTTTTTGCTGAAAAGCAGTTGTTGTCAGCCTAATTGTTCCTTCTGGATATTTTGTATTTTTTGTGTTTTCTCTTCAGTAGCTTATAGGACACTTCTGTTATGACTGGTGGTCTGTACTTTCCCATGCTCTCCACAAAATCCTTGCCATCAGAAGACATATGTCTTCTGCAAATGTTAAAATTCTCAGCCGTAATCTCTTCAAATATCACTTCTCCATCATTCCCCTCATCCCCTTCTTTTGGAAGATACCAAATATGTGTTGGAGCCTCTTAAGGCACCTTCCATGTCTGTCAACAATCATCTTGTCACCCAGGACTAAGTTCTGTATGTATTTCTCAAAACTATTTTCTAATTCATTATTCTCCATATGTAATCTATAGTTTGTTTAAATTTTGGTAGCTACATTTTTTTAGTTCAAATATATATTTGGGTGTTCTTAATACCCACCTGGTTTTGTTTCATTTGTCTCTTACTATTAATGGACTTGATACCTTGGCTAAGCCTTTGAATATTCAGACATACTAATTTTAAAGTCTTTGTAAGATTGTTTTGGGAAATTCATTTATTTCTAGGTCATTTCATGTTTTGTAGGATGTCTTCTTTATTATCTTCATTTTGAATGTATGTGTAAATGTGTTTCTCTCATCCTGTTTGTCTAGCAATTTTGGAGATTTGCAGTGGCCTCCATCTGACCCTCCTTCTTGTCCCCTGTACAGCACCTGGTGGAATTTGCTCTGCAGAGATGTTGAGCTATCACAGGTCCAGGCCTGGGGAAGCAGGTGGCTTCCTCAGTTCATGGCTAGGATGTTGTATATACAACCTGCTTTCCTAAGCCAAGAATCCCCGGTGTATTTCAGGAAATGAGTCAATAATTACCTTTTCTCAACAGGCTTCTTTCTGTAGGGGGAAGAAGCCTATTCCAACCCCTGGCTTTGAGCAGTAAGCCTGGTTCCAGTCCACCATTGTACACGAAACACTTTTAGTTCCCATTACATAGTAGGAGCAAAATTTGATGTTCCTATGTGCTTACAGACTTGGAACATAACAGACCTGTGGCTTCAAACCCACTCATGGCTTTGTAATTAATGCACTGCCATCTCTGGTCAGTGGAGATGTTTATCATTTTTCCTCTCCCTTTTTATATTTGATCAATCATTGCCATTTGTTTGGAGCAAAGTAGGTGGATCAAAGGATTCATATTTGATGTTTCATCTTGATTGGAAGTTCAATACACTGTAAAGTTTTTCATTTCATTTTAAGATCCATTTAATTTTACTTTTGGAAAGCTACATGTTGCAGCTATATAAGTACCTTTTAAAAATAATGTATTTTATTAAATAACAAATAGTATTGTTTGAGGGTCAAATGACGTTATACAGCTGATGTGTTCACATACAGCCCTCAGTACATAGTAAATGCCCAGTGAGTAGTTAACCACTGTAATCATTATGATTAAATCATGAGTATATGTGTCAGCAAGTTTTGGTAAATAAAATCATGAGGTTAAGATATAGACAGAAAGTCACATGAAGAAGTAACAGCAAAATAAACTCACTCTCTTACCATGTGTCATGCGCAGTTCAAACAGCGAAGACCACATTACTCTCTACCATATGAACAATAAAGTTATTAAACTATTACATTGTGTTTTATGGAAAAAATTGGACTAAATTGAATTTCCCAGACTAGTAATTTTAATGAAATTTGCCTTCACCTTCAGTGGACAAAATATCACCTTGGGATTTTTCATAGCTATGAGTCAAAATCTTGTCAGGAGAGATTTTGCCTTTTGTGCCAATAAAAAGTTAGCATCTCAATGTTTTTCTACTCTTCTGTTTTTACCAGTATTTCTATTAATAAAGAGAGAGTACATTTTTTTCCCTCCTGAGTTAAAAAAAATTCCAACAAACTGAAGAATGATTTCAGTTTGGGAAGAACAATTCCACTACGGGATGACGCAATGCCTATAAATACCATCCTATTAGACAGGGCTCCGTGGTTTGAGTGGCCTAGTTAAACAGTTAAAGCTAACCTGCTTGGTCCCTCAGGCTCACGAAACCAAGAACCTAGGGACTCAATACAATCCCAGGAGACTCAACTTTAAAGGCACCTTATTTAACTTGCTTTACAAAATAGTGCCACATATTTGTATGTGTTACCTGGCAGATGCACTGACTAAGGGGGTTGATCAGTCTGCCTGGTTTAGCATCAGCACAACACCTTTGTTAATGGATATAGGAAGTAAGTGTGCTAAAAGGAGGCTTTGGTGTGTGTAAAAGTTGGTCCCTTGTTCACAGAGCGATGAGACAACTGCAGGGGAAAGAAGAGGCCAAGAGCAGAGTTTCTGCTCCAGAGGAAAAAAAAACTGTGTCTCTAGGGCCAAGTTCACACCATATTTAGGACAAGTGTCAATGTTTGATTATGACATATCTTTTTTCCCAGTTGTATTGAAAAATAATTGATATGCATCACTATATAAGTTTAAGGCACACCACATGATAGTTTAATGTATATATATTGTGAAATGATTACCACCATAGGTTCAGTTAACATCCAATTCTTACACAAATAAAAAGGAAAAAGAAAAAATATTTGCGATAGGAAGTCTTAGGATTTAGTCACTCAAAAACGAATTGGTACAGATGCTATGGGAAACAGTATGGAGGTTCTTCAAAAAATTAAAAATGGAACTATGGTATGATCAAGCAGTTCTACTTCTAGATATTTATCCAAAAGGAATCAGGATCTCAGAGAGATATCGGCACTCCCACGGTCACTGCAGCACTACCCACAGTAGTCAAATGTGGACGCCACCTTAAATATCCAGCAGCAGGTAAATGGGTAAAGGAAAGGTGTGCCTGTATGCACAGTGGAATACCATTCAGCCTTAAACGAGAAGGAAATTCTGCCACATGCAGCACCATGGATGAGCCTCGAGGACATTATGCTGTGGGAAGTAAGCCAGTCACACAAAAACAAATTCTGCATGATTCCATTTAAATGAGGTATCTAAAATAGTCACACTCATAGAATCAAAGAATGGAATGGTGATTGCCAGGGACGGGAAGGAGGGAGAAGTGGGGGGTTACTAGTCAATGGGCATGAAGTTTCAGCTGAGCAAGAAGAATAAGTTGGAAAGATCTGTTGTACAACATTGTACCTAGTCAACAGTACTATATTGTACAATTAAACATTTGTTGAGTGTATCTCATGTTAAATGTTCTTACCAGAATACAACCCAATACAATACAAAAAATAGAGAAGGAAACCAAGAAGAGAACCTTTGGTGAAATGGGAGAACTACTGAAGGTTGTAAACATGCCGCATCTTTCTGTGGTCTGACATTCCCAACCTTCATGTCTTTCCTCAGATTCTTTCCTCATCTTTAGATTCTTCTCTACTATCTCTAAAGGTGTGAATTCTTCCAGCATCTCAAATGGAAGTAATGCACCTCTTTGTTGGCACTGTTCACTCTCTGCTTCATGTTGTAGTTATTTGCATACTCGTATGTATGTTTCAGGGTCTGTTTTCTGGAGCCTAGGAAACCCAGCTTCCCGCTCTTGTGGTCCAGATTCTCAGTGAGCTTCCTGAAGAAGATGATAGTGAGGAGCAGATGAAGAAGATAGTGATGGTGATGGCAGCCCATCAAAGTGGAGCAAATATGACTTTGCAAGTAGACTGCCCTTGGTTTGAGTTAACTCTGCCATTTTCTAATTGTATAGCCTTAGCATGTTCCCAAGATAACTGGATGAAGTTGTTTTGAGAATGAAAATGAATTAACCAACATTTAGATGTACTATATTCTAGAGCACACAATAGATGCTACAGAAATAGTAAATTATGTTTTCTTTTCTGTCTCCCCTTACCCAGTCCATAGTGGTTCTTAGTTTAGAAAGAGCTCCCATCTTCTGTGTATTAGCTAGGACTATTTCAGTTACTGGTGACAGAAACCCAACATAAGTAAACAAAAAAACCCTAGAATGTTTGACTCATGTAACTACAATGGCAAAGCAAGGCTTGATCCAGGGCTCAAATGATGTGATCAAAACTAGTTTTCCTTTCTCTGTTTCTCAGCTCTGCTTCCTCTGTGATTGTTCAGTTAGCTAGGCTCTGCCCCTCATGGCAGATGGCCGGCCACCAGATCTCCTGTTCATGTCCTCAGCAACCGCAGAGGAAGGGAAGCATCCTTCCCCAGCTGCTCCAGCCAAAGTCTCAGAACTTCATCTAGGAGGTTTTCATTGATCACACACCCATCCCTGCACCAACACGGTGGCCTGGGGAACTGATGCCCTTAGTGACCATCTAGCCAGAGTCTCCTATTTCCTCTGAGCCGAGGGTGACAATAGCTCATCCAATCCACATGTACCAAGAAAAGGGAAGAGATAGCTTCTCAAGGAAAATCAGGAGGCTGTGGCCAGAAGCAAGTGACCATGTGACAAGCAAAACCAATAGGCGTCCATTGTTTGCCTGACTGCTGTGAAGCTAGACATGCCTGGAGCAAACTTCTCTTCTGCTTTGTGGAACTTCTAAATACTCAGTAGTTTTAGGCTTCCTTATTACCTTCCCAATTATGAATTTTTTTGTTTTGTTTTGGTGGGAGGTACTAGTGAGTTAAGTTGTTTAGGAATATGGTGGTTCTCTCCATGTCTGGGAAGGAAAGAGATGGCACACTCAAAGGAGTTGAAGATAAAGACTACCCACATAAATGTGGGCAGGGCTAGCCACCTTGGGGGTACTGAAGCTCCCAGGGTCTAGCCTGGAGCAGCAAGGAGAAGGAAGGGGATTATCAGAGTTCAGGGAGACCTGGTCATAGGAAAGAGGGACTACTGATGGGAGCCATGACCTAGGAGGATCACAGCTACTGCATGACCCAAGGCAAGCAGGGAGGGAGCAGGGAGAGAAAATACAGCTTCTTTTTACCCCAACCCTCCATTCTCATGCTGGTCCTTCCCATTGGCTGAACGCAACCAGAAGCCAAAGGGCAAGGAAGCTCAGGTGAGACAATCCACAGAGCAGGGCAGAGAATGGAGACTAGCCAGCAAGACCCTACTGTTCTGCAAGGTTTATTCTCTGGGAGGAAAATGTAGTGTGTTAGACACTTGGCCCATGATCAGTGCAATTGGGGGATGGGGATGTTTAGTCAGCGTCTGGATAAATTCTGATTTATTCTCTTTGCTTTTGGAAATGTAATAATCTCTCCATCAAAGCTCCATCTATCTGCCAAAATAATGCATGTTATTTTTTTTACAAATGAAAGAATTAATGCTATTATGCAAACACTGAAAGCATGCCACATTTGCATGCAAAGGGGAAAAGGGAAAAATCTTATTTGCAATAAAATTAATTATACCAATGTGGCAAAAAGACACATGAGCATCCATTTAACACTTGGACAGGAGCAGAACTAACTTTCCTCGCCAACCCTGATGAAATAATGGAAGCCAAGGAGAAAATCCTCTGAAAATAGAGGCCTAGATAGAATGAACAGAGATTGGGAATTTCTGGCCATTTTAAGGCTTCTCCTCTACAGAAACAAAAGAGTGAAACAAAGGTTTTTACAATGACGAACCATGAATATTAATGTTGTATCACTGATGCCTGAACCAAGTTCCTCATTAAAATGGCCTTTTGGTGGAGAAGCGTTAGCATGCAGGGCTTGGGAGTGGGGTGAGGTGCTGCAAAGAACGTGCTTTGCATCTGAAACCAGAAGAAGGTAGACACATTAGGTTTAGGACTTGTCAGATGTTCATTATATTGCTGTGTTTGACCATCAGGAATAGGAGGTTTGAAAAGCAAGCAGAGTAATGATGTGTGCTGAGGAAGGGAAAGTTGAACTGTCACCGAGGGACAGTTAGTTCATCAAATGCTCCCTTGTGCCCCAGGCTCCTCCTGTTGGATGCTGCCGGTGTGTTTGTCTGTCTGCCCCACCCCCATGGAGCGCTTCCAGAGGGCAGGGCCTGTGTCTGTCTAGGTCTTGTTCACCCTGTGTCTCTAGTGCTTGGTACAGAGTAGGTGTCAATAAATATTAAGTTCAAAAATGTACTAATGAGTGAACCACAGATTTTAGGCAAAGTTGCCTCAGAAATCACCCATTTGAATGGTTCTCAAAGAAAAAGTGCGTTTGGAATGAGGGGTTCGGCAGTGGAGGTAGTTGTGGTGGGAGAACAAGAAACATGAGATGTACCTGGGAGAGATTTTTTAAAAACACATGTTCCCTAAATCCACTGGCCAGTGCAGCATCTGCATGGCTATCAGCAGTGAATACTGTATTTTGCAAAACTTCGTGAGGGATCTAAGGTGGCTGCAGAGTAGCTGGAAGCTCCGTCCACTTGCTCCCAGACCCAGGCCTGTATTGTAGCTAAACCACAGAGCAATCACCTGAAATCCAGCTGAGAGTGAGTGAGAGCGTGTGTGAGTGACTGTGTATGCAGCCGAGTGTGCAGGGCACGTGTGTGAGTGGGCGGAAGTGCCGTCCGCAGGGCACTCAGGAGTGGGCAGCCCTGGCTCTCCTTGTGGAGCAGCAGCCATTGCCACTGGCCAACATGGCACTTCTGGCTGCACAGATTTGTGCCAGGAGCCATTTTGAGGAATTTAAACTATCCTCCTTGTGAAGAGGCCTCTGGAGTGCCCGTACCTTTGTGCCCAGACATGTCTCTGAGCCTTCCGCCCTGGTGGGGTTGCTCACCCTGCTGCCACCAGGAGCCAGGATCTTGGGACTGCGGTACTTACTGGGGAAGATGCTGTCACCCCCCTGACCCTGGGCACCACGGGAACAGGATCTGGCAGTGGAGGCTGTGGTTGGGCTCAGGAGCCATGAGCCCTGGGGGTGGAGAGAGACAGCTGGGGTGGTGCAGGCTGCAGAAACGGAGAGGAAGGAGCAGGCCCACCCAAGGCTGAGAATCAGCAGGAGGAGCGGTGAGAGCACCCCACCGCTGCTCCATGTTATTATAGTACTGCTGCAGGACTGTTCCCAGTGCCATCGGGAGAGATCTAGAGGGAAAGTTTATCTAAAACTGTCTGAGGCTCTGGCAGGTTGTGGCCAGCCCCAACCAAGAGAGACTGTGCTTTTTGGGGAGAGGCAGAGCATGGAAAACAGGCTCCCCAGAGCTCCGTGTTTCAGGGTGGAGGCCACACAGAAACTCTATCAAAAGAGGAGCTGAGGCAAGACTAGAGACTCGGCAGGGACCCTGTGCTCACATGTGCTTGCATGTGTGCAGCAGCTCTGCCAACAAAGAACTTGGTGTGATAGAGTCACACTGAAGAGACTGTGGGACCCCTTCCAACATGGCTGGTCAGTGGGGGACTGTGCAGAGTGGAGAGTTCAGGATTGAGTTTCTTGAGAGAGCAGCATGCTGGGGACTGGGCAGCCAGGAGCTGAACACCTGAGATTCACTGCAGCCAGGCAGGTGTGCCCAACCCCCACCTGTGGAATTACAGGCTCTGCAGATTAGTGAGGCCAGACTCAGGAGTCCCCTGCTGTGTGCATATCCACAGGGGAAAGCTAAAAGCTTTGAAAGGGCCCTTTCTACCAGACACTGTAAGCTACAGTGTTCCTGGGGCCCTGATCCTCTGAAACCAGCAGAACAGAGAGATTAGAGATGGGGTCAAACAAGGGCAGTTCAGGGCCCTGCCCAGCCTCAGTGCCTAGACAGAATTGCTGTCTGCACCAAGCAGGAAAGAGCTGCCCCTTTTACACAGCTTGGCCCCTCACAGAAAACGGACAGCTAATTTACCAGAAACCATACATTATTGGAAAGTATCTGGCACAGACCAAGACATATGGCAAGGGGGCAGGGAAACACATCCACCATCTTCCCTGAAAACTGAACAGCACCCTCTGGAGGTGATTTAGGGTTCCCACCCTCCTGGTTTCACCAGAGGCCCTCTGGAGAGACAGGTGGAGAAGGTACTGGGAGTCCTCTTGGGTCATTAAATGAACCACTCCTGGGCCCCAGGCTGATGGAAAGAAAGCAGGGCAGAACAGTGGGCACCAGCCAAATCTGAAGGAGACAGCCACAGACTGTGGATTGCTTGTAGTCTTGAACAGGCTGTGTAGGACCAGGCTAGGATAACATCTGACATTACCATGAGCGGATCCAGAAAGAGAAGACAGTGGTAAACACTGGATTCTATGGAGACTAATTCCACTGTGGTCTTCTTCATTATTTACACTATTTTCTCTTCTGCATAACTTAAAAACATTTTTTTGAAGATTTTATTTACTTTTAGAGAGAAGGGAAGGGAGGGAGAAAGAGAAGGCAAGATACATTGATTGGTTGCCTCTCACATGCCCCCAACCAGGGAACCTGGCCCACACAGGCATGTGCTCTGACTGGGAGCCAAACCTGTGACCTTTCAGTTTGAAGGCTGGCACTCAATCCACTGAGCCACACCAGCCAGGCTTCCTTGCATAGCTTTTTAACATCTGTTTCTTTTCTTTCAAGTTTGTGCCTATTATTTCACCAGTTTTTAAATTTTAGTTTATTAAAATCTCATATTTTGCTCTTCTCTTACTCTGTTTTACCTTCTTCCTTCTTATTTTTGTTTTAAATTTTATTTTTTCTCTGGCTATGACTTGTTTCTATTCCACACTTACTGTTCTCCCCCTCCAGCTTCTCAAAACCATTTTTTCTTGTCATTAGTCATCTCACATTCTTTTTTTTTGTTCTTAAAATACCATCATTCTCTTTCTACCTTTATCAGTCTTTGCTCGTTGGTTGTTTATATGTTGCATTTCTTCAGTTTTATTCCTAGACCTTCACTAATTTTGTATTTCAAATCTCAAATTTTACCATTCCCCTCTCCCACTCCAGTTTGCTTCCTCCTGCCCTTCTTCTTTAGATTTTATTTTTTCCCTGTCTTAGCCCATAATCATTCTTAGTATTCCTTCTCCCTCTATCCTCTCAAAATCACTTTTCTTTCCTCTAGACATCTCAAGCTTTTTTCTTTGTTTTTTCCTTCTTATCCCCTCTCCACTGGTATTAATCTTTGCTCATTTGTTTTTGATATTTCTGTGGTCAATCTTTTCCTCCAATTTGGTTCCTGTTTTTTCACTATTGTTAAAGTTTTTAAAAATGTCATACTATACTCTTCCCTTTTCTTACTCCATTTTGCCTTCTTCCCACCTTTAAAATTATGATGTAAATTCTATTTTCTTTCTTTCTTTACTTTGTTTCTATTTCCTACTCTTATTACATCTCCTCCCTCTGCCTTTTCAAAATCATTTTTCTTTCAGTTAGTCATCTCATATTTATTTTTCCTTTCTTATAATAGCCTTAATCTCTTTACACTCCTATTAATATTTGCTCATTTGCTGTTGGTAATGTGGTTGTGGGTGGGGGTTATTACTATGAGTGTGGGTTTTGTTTCCTGGGTTGTTTTGTTCTGGCTACACCTGTACAACAGGATACAAGAGGTGGTGGGTGGTGTGACTCTCAGACAGTTAGCTGTAGAGAAAAATCCACCAAAAACAACTGAAAAGAACCAAAATCCAATTACAAGAGGACCCACATAAATGACATAAAGGGCATCCCAAGAGCATCCAGCTTGGAAGATCAAGAACACTGCACCACTGAGTCCCACAAGTCTCCTATCACAGAGGGTCATACCACAAAGACAGGGAAGTCAAAGCATATCAATCTACTACTCAGAAACAAAAAAGTTACCTAAAATTAGGAGATAAAGAAACAACCCCCAAGAGAAAAGAATGGAGGAATCCCCAGAAAGAGTGCTAAATGAAATGGAGGCAAGCAATCTATCAGATATTGAGTTTAAAATAATGCTTATAAGGATGCTCAAGGAGCTCAGTGAGAACTACAAGGAACTCTATGGAAACTATAAGGAACTTACTAGGAACTACATCAGCATTAAAAAGGACATAGAAACTATCAATAAGAACCAGGAGAAAATGAAGACTACAATATTTGAAATGAAGAATACACTAGAAGGAATTGAAAGCAGGCTAGATGAAGCATAAGGCTGAATCAGCAACCTGGATGACAAGGTAGGAAAAAAACTCCCAGAAAGAACAACAAAGTGAAAAAGACTAAAAAAGAATAAAGAGGGTTTAAGGGAGCTGCAGCAAAACATGAAACATAATAATATTTGTATCATAGGGGTACCATAAGTAGAAGAAGAGGAGCAAGGGATAGAAAACCTATTTGAAAAAGTAATGACAGAACACTTCCCAAACTTGATGAGGGGAAAAGTCACACAAGTCCAGGAAGCACAGAGGGTTCCAATCAAGATGAACTGAAAGAGGCCTACTCCAACACATACCATAATTAAAATGGCAAAATTTAAAGAGAAAGGGAGAATCTTAAAGGCAAGGGAGAAACAATTAGTAACATACAAGGTGCTCTGATAAGACTAGCAGCTGACTTCTCAACAAAAACACTACAAGCCGGAAGGGAATGGTGAGAAATATTCCCAGTAATGAAAAGTAGAGATCTGCAACTGAGACTACTCTACCCAGCAAGGCTCTCAATTAAAATGGAAGGTGAAATAAGGAGTTTCCCAGACAAAAAAAAAGGCTAAGGAATATATCTCTACCAAACCAACATTGTAAGAGATGCTAAAGGGACTGCTTTAAGAAGATGAAGAAAAAGAGAGAAAGAGAGTCACACAGGTACAAAGGGAAAATGGCAATGAATAAGTTCCTATCAATAACCTTAAATGTAAATGGACTAAATGCTCCAATCAAAAGACATAGGGTAGCTGCATGGATAAGAAAATGTGACCAACATATATGCTGGCTACAAGAGACCCACCTCAGAACAAAAGATCTACACAGACTGAAAGTGAAGAGATGAAAAAATGTATTCCAACCAAACAGACCTGAAAAGAAACCTGGTCTAGCAATACTTATATCAGACAAAATAAACTTCAAAACAAAAGCCACAGAGACAAAGAAGGTTACTACATAAAACTTAAGGGAGTAGTCAAGACATAACCCTTGTAAAGATATATGCACCCAACATAGGAGCACCTAAATATAGAAACAAAATCTTAGAGGGCTTCAAGAAAGAAGTCGACAGCAACACACTTATTGTAAGAGATTTTAACACCACATTGTCAACAATGGACAGATCTTCCAAGCAAAGAATCAACAAAAATATTGTGGCATTGAACAACACGCTAGATCAAATGGACTTAATTGATATATATAGAAACTTCTACCCAAAGAAGCAAAATATACATCTTTTCAAAAGCACATGGAACATATTCAAAGATAGACCACATGATGGGATACAAACCAAGCCTCAACAAATTCAAGAAAATTGAAATCATATCAAGCATCTTCTTGGATCACAATGGCTTAAAACTAGAAACCAACCTCAAAGAAAAAAACTCAAAAATATTGAAATATGTGGAGACTGAATAACATGCTATTAAATAATGAGTGGGTCAACAATGAGATCAAGGAAGAAATCAAAAAGTATCTGGAAACAAATGAAAGTCAACACATAACAGCCCGAAACCTATGGGACACAGCAAAGGCAGTCCTGAGAGGGAAGTTCATAGCAATACAGGGCTACCTAAAAAAGATAGAAACATCTCAAATAGAGAGCCTAACTCTATATCTACAAGAACTACAGGAAGAACAACAAATATTTGCAGGTGACATGACAGTGTACATTGAAAACCTTATAGTCTCCTCCAAAAAACTACTTGACCTAATAAGTGAATTTGGCAAAATAGCAGGATACAAAGTCAATATTCAGAAATCAAAAGCATTTTTGTACACCAACAATGAAATACCAAAAAGAGAAAGTAGAAAAAATATCCTATTTACTATAGCAACAAGAAAAATAAAGTACCTAGGAATAAACTTAACCAAGGAGGTAAAAAACATGTACTCAGAAAACTATAGAACACTGAAGAAAGAAGTTAAGGAAGATTCAAATAAGTGCAAAGCATATACCATGTTCATAGATTGAAAGAATTAACATCATTTAAAAATCTGCATACTACCTAAAGCAATCTATGGATTCAATGCAGTCCTTATTAAAATACTAATGGCATATTATACAGATCTAGAACAAATATTTCAAAACTTTATATGGAACCAGTAAAATGACCCTGAATAGTCTCAGCAATCTTGAGAAAGAAGAATAAAGTAGGAGGGATCACAATACCTGTTATCAAAATATACTACAAGGCCACAGTAATCAAAATGATCTGGTACTGGCATAAGAGCAGACACATAGATAGAGAGCCCAGAAATAAACCCATGTTTCATCTCTGTGGTCAATTAATATTCAACAAAAAGGGCAGAAACATACAATGTAGTAAAAAGAGCTTCTCCAGCAAATGGTGTTGGGAGATCTGGACAGCTACATGCAAAAAAGTGAAACTAGACCACCAACTTACACCATATACCAGAATAAACTCAAAATGATAAAAGACTTAAATAAAAGTTGTGACACCATAAAAACCATAGAGGAAAACATAAGCAGTAAAGTATCAGATATCCCATGTAGCAATATTTTTGCCAATATATCTCCTAGGGCAAGGAAAATAAAGGAAAAAATAAACAAATGGGACTATATCAAATTAAAAAGCTTCTTCACAGCTAAAGAAACAATCATAAAAATGAAAAGGGAACCACCATATGGGAAAACATATTTGCTAATGATATCTCGGACAAGGTTTTGATCTCCAAAATATATAAAGAACTTATATGACTCAACACCAGGAAGACAAACAATCCAATTAAAAAATGGGCAAAATCCCTGAATAGGCACTTCTCCAAGGAGGACGTACAGATGGCTAATAGGCATATGAAAAGATGTTTGACATCATTAGCCATCAGAGAGATGCAAATTAAAACCACAATGAGATACCACCTCACACTGGTCAGAATGGCCACCATTAATAAATCAACAAACAATAAGTGCAGGAGAGGATGTGGAGAAAAGGGAACCCCAGTGCACTGTTGGTGGGAATGCAGACTAGTGCAACCACAGTGGAAACCAGTATGGAATTCCTCAAAAAATTAAATATGAAACTGTCTTCTGACCCAGAGATTCCACTGCTGGGATTATATTCTAAGAATCCTGAAACACCGATTCAAAAGGACCTATGTACTTCTATGTTCATAGCAGAGTTATTTATATTAGCCAAGTGCTGGAAACAGCCTAAGTGACCATCAGTAAATGAGTAGATCAAAAAACTGTGGTACATTTACACAATGGAATACTATGCAGCAGAAAGAAAGAAGGAGTTCCTACCTCTCACAGTAGCATGGTTGGAACTGGAGAATATTATGCTAAGTGAAATAAGCCAGGAGGTAAAAGACAAATACCATATGATCTCACCTATAACAGGAACCTAATGAACAAAACAAACACATGAGCAAAATAGAAGCAGAGACATGGAAACAAGAAACAATGGAACTCGACTACTGGAGATGGGGGAGGGGGATAAGGGTGAAAAGAGGGGAAGGGTCTAGCCAAGGAACATGAATGAATGACCCATGGACATGGAAAACAGGGTGGGGGTTAACAGTGGGAGTGGAGGGTGGGCTGGGTGAAGGAGAGCGAGGGGGGAAATTGGGACAACTGTAATAGAATAATCATAAAATATTCAATTAAAAAAAGAAAATTTTCATTAAGTGACTTCCTGCCCAACGAGGCTGAGAACCACTGACCTACCCACCAGCTACTCCTCCAGTCCTCCAGGCTTCCAGGGCTCAGCTCTGTAGCTGCCATGCAACAGGGACCACCAGTTGTTGCTGAGTGAATAAATGTTATAGGGAGACTACTCAGACATAGCAAATATGTGCCCAAGGCCCCATACAGTCAGGCACTGGTATTCCAGGCACTCAGTGTGAACGGTCATCACGGAAGATCATCACATGTTGACAATGGGTTTCCTACACCTTCCCCTCTGCCCCTGAAGTTGAAAGCTTTCACGTGTGAAAAAGGATGCAGTCTAAGACTTTCTGGAGATGAGATGTCATTACACAGTGGGACCAATCTCGGAGGAAATATGGGATTTCCTTGTGAGATCCTGCACTGAAGTGTTAAAATGTGATGAATATGCATCTTTGTAGGATGGTTAAAATTAGATGAAGCCTTTGTAGGGTGCTTAAAATTAGATGAAACATAGAGTGGACTAGAACTAGAAGCTATCCAGTAAAATGGATCATGTCATATTCTATACTCTTCATTGGGAAATTACATTGCTGCCTTTCAATGCAGGAGAACGGCTGAAAGTAATGACCAGCCCATCTCACTGCTTCTTGGTCTGTACAACTGGTGGTTAAGTTTGGTTTATTGATTTAATGATATATATAGTTTTGGCAATATAGTGTATCATGAAAAGCATGGATTCTGTGAATATACTAAATATCACTGAATTGTGTACTTTAATATGGTGAATTTTGTGTTATGTAAATTTTAGCACACACATGCAAGCCAGTTGGATTCTGGAGCCACATAGTTTGAGTTTGGATATTGGCTCTGGCACCTGAAAGCTACGTGACCTTGGACAAGTTATCTAACCTCTCTTTGCCTCTGTTTCCTCATTTGTAAAATAGGGGTAATAATAGTCTTTACTTCATGGGATTGTTGTAAAGATTAAATAAGCTAATACACGTAGAGCTCCCATGACAGTATTTGGTGTGTAGTAAGTGCTATCCAAGTGTGAGCTCTCACTAGCATTAGTGCAGATGGCTACCTCACAGGGAGCTGAGGCTGGTGTTAACTTTTGTTGCTCGTCTACAAGACTGCATTATTGAATAGATGAAGTATAGGCCGACACCTGGAGTTGTCTTAGTTACTGAATCAGAGGGAGCCTCTTTGTGAGAGAGGGCAGTTTCTTTTCCAAGGCACGGTGCTAATATAAAAATATTTCTTTTGCAAATCCTGAATCACAGAATCCTAACTACTAGAAAAGGGCTCACAGTTCACCTCGGCCTGAAGGGAGAAGAAACTGACTTGTCCAAGGTTGCACGGCCAGTGTGGCCTGGCCTCCTCACTGCTGGAGCAGTGCTTTTTCTTCCTGTCACCATAGTTACAATAACCCAGCACACAGAAATGCATTTTGTTGCCCCATCTGCAATGTTTGTGTGAAATACACACAAACAGAAGAATCAAGGTGCAGCTAGTACTTCAGTTTCACAAGGAGCCGTGGGCATCTCATTGGAATGCACCGTCTTTTCTGATTTTAGGGTACCTAGTGACAAGCAACAGAATCAAGCTCTGGCTAACTTGAGCAATCAAGGAATTTATTGGAAAGCTAGTTTGAGAATTGAAAGGAAATAGCAAACCGGGTTGGGAAGATAATCAGAACAAGGGGCTAGGCCGAGGTTACACAGCCAAGCTACCCCTCAGGGTCAGTGTGGTGAACATGCACCTGGACACACGATACCAAGCCCCACGCTCTGCTCACTGCCGCTGCTGGTGGACTTGCATCCTTGGGCTTGGCTGTCACGAGTGGTCTCTCACCTGCTTCTCTGTTTTTGCGTCACTCACCATGATTTGATGTTCCAGAGGGAATACTCCATAGCTGAGCTGGTCAGATGTCTGAGGGCCAGCGTGGCTGGCAGATGGGGGTGCAGGGAATGGAGAGAAAGCCTCTGGCCTCCTCAGATAGTAGATTGGGAAGAAAAGCCCTTCCTATAAACAAGATTTACAAAGGAGGACCGCCCCACCTTTTCTGGAAGGTGATAGATTGCTGAGGAGTTGAAAACAAATGAACAGAAATAAGAAGAAATCCATGACATCAGGAAAATCTAGGAAAGGTGTATTGCCCAGGTGTCTGTCTTCTCCCCTTTCTGCAATCAGCATCCTCTCCTTGGCCTGCTCTCTGCCCTGCTTGCCTTCATCCCCTTCACTTCCCCATGCTGGAGGGAACAGATGCTCTAGGAAGGACTCCAAGGTCAAATGATTCTCGTACAGCTCTGTTTGTTTCAGTTACTGCCAGATCCACTCTGGAACCCTTGAGTGTCTTTTCTCTCCAATTAGAATAAAATCTAACAGCCTATTTTTTCTCTTGGGTTAAAATTCACATAACATGCAGTTCACCATTTCAGCAATTTTTAAAGTCTACAATTCAGTGACATTTTGTACACTTGCAATGTTGTGCAATCATTGTCACTATCAAGCTCCAGAACGCTCTCATCACCCTAAAAGGAAACTCCATACCCATTAAGCAGTCACTCCCCATCCTGCCTCCTGCAGCCCCTGGAAACCATTAGTTAGCATCCTGTCTCTAAGGATTGGCCTGTTCTGGAAACTGCATGTAAGCGGAGTCATACACTATGTATTCACCTGCCTATTGTTTATCCTTTGCCTCCTCCTGCAACAGGTTCTCCATGCACTGTATTGTCCCTGCCTCATCTCAGCGCGGGGCAGGGAACAAGCACTGCCCGCTTGACCCTTCCCTGACAAAGCCAGAGAAGGGGGAGGGAGGTCGATGCATCTGAGAAACCATCAGAAAGTTGGTGAGAATCCCCTGCGGTGATAACATATTTTGGGTCTTTGTGTGGTTAACAACAATACAGAAGAGTAGAGGGCTGCAGAGGAGATGTGGGGTAGCCTAGGGGAAAGCTTTTTTTTAAAAAATATTTTATTATTTATTTATCTTTAGAGGGGAAGGGGGGAAGGAGAGAGGGAGAGAAACATCAATGTATGGTTGCCTTTTGTGCATCCCCTGCTGGGAACTGGCCTGCAGGGAACCGGCCTGCAACCCAGGCATGTGCCCTGACTGGGAATCGAACCGCAATTGTCTGGTTCGCAGGCCCGCGCTCAATCCACTGAGCTACACCAGCCAGGGCTGGGGAAAGCTTTTTCACTGAGTTAAATTCTTTCCCTCTCCCTGGGCAGATCACTGCCGACCTCTTCAAGGCAGAGACACGGCAGGGCCACGTTAGTGCTGCCTGGGGATGGCAGGTTATGTCAGGGCTGAGGGACTGGATGGGGCAGGGAGAGATTCAAAGCAGGTTCATGCAGTCCTACTGGCCTCCGAGTGTCTCTTCATTCCTCCACTCTCCTCTCCACCATCGGAGGGAACCCCTGAGCAAGAGCAGTGCCTGAACCACAGGGTGGCTTTCCGAGGCACAGGGCTGCCTGGTAGGGAATGTGCAGCACGTGGGTGCACTTGAGCCCAGGGTAGAGTGCCAGAGGCTCTCTACTCCCCTGACTCTTCACCCCAACCCCCTTCCGGCAACCCAGAGAAAGAGAGTACAAGTAGGGGCTATGCTAGCAGCCATCATTGCCATCTCAGTTAATGCTAAAGTGGTGTCGCAAAGAGACCCCAAATGAGAATGGCTTGGGAAATACAGGCATGCATTTCTCTCACACATAATAATTCCCAAATCTGTGGGTAGCTCTGCTTTATATCATGACTTGGGGATGATGAATGACAGCATCTCTGTCATGTTAACACAGGGCTTCTCAGGTGTCTATAGTTAAGGTTCAGTGGGCCTGCTAGGATATGAGGCCATGCAAGGCTTTGTGCTCAACTGCAAGATGTAGTAAATGCTTTAAACCAGCAGTCAATGTCTGGTGTTGTCTACATAGTGTGAACACACGGGCTAGGACCCAAAGACGAGAGTTAGAATGGCCCTTCTATTACAACGAGTACTCCACTTAATAGCACTTTTGTTTCTACCTCTATGATTGTGTGCTTGACAGGTCTGGGTGTTGATTCTTGAGAGGAACGTTCCTACTAAGGAATGCAGCCGTGGCTCCGATGAATTGGAAGCTGAGCCTGTCCCTGGCCATTCTGGGACTCCTTATGCCATTGATTCAACAGGAAGAGAAGGGGATCACTGTCCTGACTACCAAAGGGAAACTGGGTTGCTGCTATGCAACAGGGCTGAGAAAATGATGTTCTAAACCCAGGGGACTCATGGGGCCACTTCGTAGGACTTCCATTTCACTAATAAAGTTCAGTGGTAAGCTGGAAACTGAAATAGCGAGGACTTGTAGGGGCTCAGTTATTTTGAGATGAGGGTTTGGGCCTCCCCACCAGCTGAGGTGCTGGTAGAAGGTTAGGCGGACATGGAAGGGATAGTGAAAGGAGAATCCTCCGGCTCTGGCCTCATGACAGGATACAGAAGGGAAAACTGTAGCAGCCAAATTTATGTTATGCTAATTGATTCTTCATTCCCCTCTCCCTTCCCTCTACTGCTTTATATGAAGAGTACTTGTGGTAGCTAAGCTCAAAATTTAGATTCCAGGTGGAATGACTCTTGAAATGACATACCAGCAACAATATGGTAGCTAATGACATTTGCGTCTCCTTGTGTTTGGGATGAGATTTTCATCACTTAAATGAAGGGCAAAAATGGAAGCTGGATGGCGAATGGGGTGGAGTGAACTGATTCTTCTTTGCTTATGCTGCCACATCCGTTCTCCGCTGTTCCCCTGGGAGGCTGATCCCTGTTGATTGCATCATCTGGGCTTCACTGCTCATGGGTTTTCTGTTCAGATCAGCCAGTGATAGGCATTTGCAGGAGACTGGAGAAGGGCCGGAGGCATTATAGAGGTGAAGGTGCTTTTCTACCCACTCTTCTGCTCTGAAGCCATTCTTCTGGCAGAGTCTCTGCCTGACTATACCTGTGGCCAGTCAGCCCCTCCCCTCGGTTCCCAGTCTCCAGTTTCCTCTGCCTGTCTCTTCATTCTGTGGGGTGGGTAATGGTTTTCTGCTGTGGTGCCTCACCATCCCTACCCACGTTTCTGCAAGTAGTCCTTTCATCGAGCTGTCTGCAGCAAGCTCTAGTTCCTGCTGTAATCTGACAGGTCTGGGTCCATTTCCTCCCCCAGCTCCTGAACTCCTGAAAAATAGGAACATTGTCTTAGTTATTTCTGTATGCAAAGATTATCTGGGCATAAAATAATAAGTGGATTAATCAAAACACTGCTGAGGATCTGTCTTCTTCCATGAATCTTGCAAAGCTAGAACCAAGAGCAAATTTAACCAGCAGCATGCTCTTAATTTCTATTTCCAGGAAAGCAGTCCAGATTCTTCCCATATCGCTTCTTCCTGTGGTTCCCAGCGCCTTCAGGTGTGGCCCCAGTGTAATACCTGGTGGGGAGACCCAGGTAATGCTTTTTCAAATTAGGATGTTGATTACAATTGCATGTCCAAATGCATTATTTTAAATGGGCTACACATCCCTGTATGTGAAACCTTTCACACATAATTGCTAGTACAGTGTATCTAACAATTTGCTCAACGCTTCAGGCTTCTAAGGTGCTTAATCTCTCTTATTAAGTGAGTCTCTACTAAATAAGCATCTCTGTCTCCTTCCTCTAGGCCCTGCTGCTACAGATAAACAAATCAGTGCTCTGGAGCTGCTGGCTAATATATCATCACTTCCAGCTGATTGGAGGTGGTCAGTGCTGGCAATGCAGACATGAGGGACATGGGCAAATTACATCTGTGATGCAGAGGTCAGATTGGGGAGAGTTGGAAGGCACAGGGGAGCGCTCAGGTCTGAGAGTTTGGGGAGAAGAGGTCTGAATCCGAGGTCACGGGCAACAAGAATCCAAGGTCTTCTAAAGCAGGGCCATCTTTATGCTTCCTTTCAGAGCTCCCTTCCCCACCAATCAGAGTGTAAGAACACAGGGCTGAAGTACAGGGGGGAGAGGGTGGAGATCCTGGTATAGGCTGAGGATTAAGGATTTCCGTTTGCACTTCCAGTCTCCGCTACCTTTTGTTGGGTTAAACTAGAGTTTTATTTTCCTTAGTTCTTACTAGTAAATGATAATGCATTTACATTTTACGAGTACATTTATTCTTCAGAGCCTCCCAGGATGTGAGACCTGACAGAATTCTTAGAAATTATTCATATTACCTTCATTTTATTTGAGAAAGTGGAGGCCCAGAGATTGTTAAGTATTATTGTTAGGAGTATTTATGCTATAGATAATACACTAAACTCTAATAATGAAGAAAATGTATTGGCTCATATAACTGCAAAATAGTGGGCAACAGCTTCATGTGTGGCTTGATCTAGCTGCTCACTGCTCAACCATGTAACTGAGGTTCTGTTTATTTTCCATTTGCTTTTTATTAGGATTCATCCACTGACTGCAACCTAGTCTCTATCCTTGTGGTCACGTGTGGCTGCATGAATGCTACACTATATATCACTGATAGGAGCTCTAGCAGGGAGAGGAATCCTCTTTATGGCAGAAGCCCTTGTAAATGTCTTCTTAAATCTCATTGTTTTGACTGGGTTTCATGTTAGGGTAGAGTTATTGCTTTAAACCCATCAGGCCCAGCTCCTGGAATCCTGGGGTCAGGTTATAGAAGACCACATGGATTAGAATAGAGAAAAAGTGGTTTTCCAAAGAAATGTTGGGGTTCTGATGGTGGGACAATGGAGGAATAGATACTGGGGAGGCTGACTGCAGTTGTCCAAGGGCAAAGACTTACTCAAGGTCAAGCAGTTGGTTATGATCAAGTTGGGGCTAAAATCCAGCTCTCCTCACTCAATATTTGAATAGCTATCTAATGGATGGATACATAATCCCATTAAGGTAATATACAGGGCTGATCAAAAGTAGGTTTACAGTTGTTCATATGGAAAATAATATAATAATTAATAAATAATCCAAGAACAAACTGTTTAATTACTCACAACTGTAGATATACTTTTGCTTCCCCTATATATATTAGACACCAAAAGTGAACAACAGATTTGCTTATGTCCAGATTATTCTTCAGCTATGATTATAAATAAGTACGAAAGCACACTTTGTGGAAGGTATTAAGAAGTACGAATTGCCAGTTATAAAAACAGTCACCAGGATGTAAAGTTCAGCATAGAGAATATTGTCAGTAATATTGTAATAGCTACGTACAGAGTCAGACTTACCAGGGTGATCACTTCATAAAGTACATAAATGTCTAATCACTATGTTATGTACCTGAAACAAATACAATATGTCAACTGTAGTTGTAAATATATATACATGAAACAATTCTAAACTCTAAAACAAAATTTTAATATTTTGAAATAACATAAAACTTCCTGGCATATTCCAGGTGAGAAAACCCAAAATGCACCTTGCCATTCAGTCACAATGAGTACAATTGTCTGAATTACCTAATTTTGCATCTCATTAAACCACAAAGGCTTTCAGGAGAAATTGAGTAATTTTAGAGAGGAGAATTATATTCTGTATAAATGCCCTTCTGTATAAGTGCCCTTTAGTCCTACTGAGGTTTTAGCAGTCAGTCTTCTGGAACATTTTCTGGAACTGCGATACAATTTTTGGACAAACTGTATGAGATATCTTAGGCATGAATTTTTGTTTTTCATATCTCTGAAAAATGCTTGTTAATGACTCCTGATGAGATCCCTTTCTCTTATTCAGGAATTACAGAGGCCAAGAAGAAGAAGGGAAGGGTTCTAAGACCCACCAGGCAGTGTGCTAAGCACTACAGATAAGGAAAAGAAGTCCTTTTCCTTGAGAAACAACATACAAGTTTAGTGGACAGGCAGATACTTAAGTAAGTAAAATACTATAGCATTAAGTTCAATAGTAGGTGGAAGAATAGAGTGCTTTGAGAACACAGAGGTGAAGAATGTTGGGAGCAGGGAAGAGCCAAGGAAGGCTTTCAGAAGGAGAATTCCTTAAAGGATGGTGGAAGTTAGCAGAGGAGAACAAGGATATTCTACACAGGGGACTTGTGAACACTGAAACATAACAGGTTACAGCGAGTTTCCATGAGACTCCAAATAATTCAGAATGTAAGGGCAGGGAATGAGGAAAGAAGACGCAGGAGAGTCGGGTATGGGCTGGGTTGTAGAGCTTGTAGGATATCTTATGGATGAGAGGGAGCCTCTAAACAGTTTTAAGTAGGGACAGACAGGGTTTGTGCCTTACACATATTTCAGTATCAGTTAGGTTCTATGGTTTTAGGCAACTCTGGTTAACTTCCAAGACAAGGAATACATTGGAGAGATAGGGGATCAATCAGGAAATGGAAAGAAAAGCTGCAGAACCCAGACTCTGAAAAGAGCTTCTGGGGGCAGAAATAGCAGGAATTGATTGGCAGTTTCCTTGGTTTGCAAGAATCAGGTCCAACCACGTGCAGCTCTGCCCAGGATTCAAATTGCAGATGAAGGATGTTGTATTGCCCCAGCTTGAGGGCATACCCAACCTGGGCCAGGCAGATCTTGACTGGCAGTCTCATCAAGACTAGATCTCCTGGGGGAGGGTGGATTGTGAAAATAAAATCAGGGTGTTGCTACCATAAGAAAGACGAATGCCATCCATGTCACCTAAAGCAATGGGTGTTCACTTCACCTGCTGGTTGGAAGCTAGATTTGAAGGGGACAAAAGATGAAAGAATTAAAAGGCAAAAGATGATGGAGTTGTGGAATATAGCTGTGGTAGAATGAGTAGAAAAGAACTGGGATTTAAGAACATTTACAGGATAAAAATCAGTAGTTGAAATTAGAAGAAGAGGGAAGAATCAAGGGTTCCTCCCAGGTCCTAGGATACAGTAATAGACATCACTGCTGGAGAGAAGGTAGAGGAAGGGAAGGGGAGATGACCAATTGCTTAGGACACAGTAAGTTTGAGAAACCTACTCAAGCCACCAAGTGGCTGTTAGAATTTGAAGCTGTTTTCCATGGAAGGGAACATGGAAAATAGCAAACAACAGAAAAAAATGAAGAGGAGGAGAATGAGGAATGTTCAGGGTTATAGGAAGCCACAGGATTCAAGGAGAGAGCAGTTTTGAGCTCTGTTGTGGGCAGAAGCCACAATAGAGCTAGTACATATAAGTGAGAGGTGAGGAAGTACCGGTAAAAATGTGTAGGCCACTCTTGTAAGAATCTTGGATGAGAAGGGCTGGGAAGCTGTATAGTAGCTGGAAGGGGTACAATGTTAAGGATTTGGGTTTGGGATTTTTTTTGTAATTTGATTTTTAAGAAATCAAGATATAATTCACATACCAATAAAATTCACCCTTTTGAAGTATTTTATTTGGTGGCTTTTAGTATATTAACAAAGTTGTTCAATTATCGCTCCTATCTAACTCCAGAATATTTTCATCACCCACTCCTGCCACAAGAAACCCAATACTTATTGAGCAGTCACTCCCCATTGTCCTGTTTCCCCAGCCCTGGCAATCCCTAATCTACTTTTTGTCTTTAGACTTGCCTATTCTGGGCATTTCATAATTGGCCTTATACACTATGTGAGCTTTTGTGTCTGGCTTTTATTTAGTTTCCAACGTTCATCCATACTATATATAGCATGTAGCAGTACTTCATTCATTTTTATCGTCCAATATTATTCCTTTGTATAGTTAAACCATAATTTGTTTATCCATTCATCAAGCAATGAGTACTCCAACTGTTTCCACTTTTGGCTATTGTGAATATGCTATGCACATTTGTGAACAAATTTTGGTGTAGATATGTGTTTCTAATTCCCTTGGGTATATACTCAGGAGTGGAATTGCTGGGTCTTAGTTTGGAGAAACTTGATCTTGTTTACAAGCTGAGGCTACCGTGGGGACCAGTGAAGAGGGAGGGGAGGGAGATATAGAGAGGGTCTGGGGTGGAGGCTGGAGAAGAGCAATTTTCTTCAGGGTCACTCACTTTCTCTGTTGGCACACCCTAAGGTCCCCACTTCGTTTCACATACTAGATTCTTCGCACATACACCACACTTGCTGACCGGGGGCGAATCCAGTGCGTGGATAAAGCACCCTTAGACCTTTTGCAGATGCGTCCTTCAGGTTTTCTGTTGCAGTTCATAGTTTCTGGATCTCTTGGTTAGAGCCTGGCACATTCCGGTTTTGTTTTCTCCCGTAGATTCCTTCACAGGTAAATAAGGACAATTTACCATGGAGCTAGAGTCTAACACCTGGTTCCTCAGGTCATTCCTGGCTCGCGGCCGTCCAGTTTAAAGGAGGAGGACGAAAACCAGCGGTCCGACACCAAGAACACCAGCACACAGCATTTTACGTTCCCTGTGGCAGCCACCACGCACGCGCTAATCTTCTGCCAAGCAGTGGGCGGGAGAGTGGGCAGGGCGTGTGTGTCCAGGGCCAATCAGAAGCGAGCGCCCCCGCCCTCCAGATCGGTGGACCCAGCTTGACCCCGGCGGTGGGCGGAGAAGGCGGGGCCAATCGCGCGGCAGCGGAGGGGGCGGGGCCCGAGGCCTGGAGGCGGAGCCTAAGGCTGTCAGTCCCGCGCCAGCCGCTGCTGCTACCGCTGCTGCCGCCGCCACGGTTCTTTGCTTTCTGTGGCCCCGGTGGCTACCAGCGCTGCCGCTCGCTGCCCGCCGCCCTGGCATCCCAAGCCGCCTCCCGTCGTGCTGGCCTGGCGCGCAGGTAAGGCTGGCCGCGCTGCCGAGACCTCGGGTCCTCCTTGGCATCATTCAGTCGCGCGGGCGCCCCCTCTGGGCTGTGTCAGCTCCACAGCTCCCCTGGCCTCCCGGGGGCGGTCCCGGGGGGCGGGACGACAGTCTCCCCATCCCCCCCCCCCCCCCTTCCAAGCGCCAAGCCTGTCTCTGGGGTCCCGGGGCCAAGCCTCCTCATTCCCGCGTGGTTATGGTCCAGGCACCCCCCTTCATCCCTCCTGCGCCGATTACACAATCCCTGGGTCTGGAGGCGGGGGGTCCGCTTTCGAGCCTCGGTCCCACACCTGTTCTGGCGACGCGCTCCCAGGCAGAGGGCAGAGACCCAGCGCGACAGCGGGGCCGGGAAAGTTTCACTTGTGATCTGGGTTTGTTGACATCCAGAGATGCGGCGAGATGGAGGCTGAGCAGCGAGGATGCGCCTCCCGGAGTAGCGTTCTCTTTGCCCCGGGTGGCCCTAGTCCAGGTTTCTTTTCCAGAAGTCCTGCCGAGAGCCTTGCTCTGGTCCCGGAGGTTGCTTCAGGGCACACTGGGTCTTGCCGCCGCTCCGCTAGGGAGCCGTGGCCCCTGGATTGCTGCAATCTGGGGACAACTCTTTGCTCTTTCTCCTTTCCTAATTTAGCATTGACATTTAAACCAGGTAGGCGAATTTACTTAGCATTTCCCTGACACTTTATATTTTTGAGGTGCTTTGCTATCCCTGATTAGTTAATTAACAAGGTGAGAAAGCAAAATAGACCCTGAAACGAATGGCTAATGGCTTTAGCAACTTTAAGGATGCTTCTGGCCAAGGTGCTGCTGGGAGAGCTATTCAGTGTCTTCTTGTTGCCTGAGCAGGCTTTGGCCATGACAAGGGCTTCTCCACTTCTCTGCTGTTTATTGAGGGTCGCCAGTTTATGGTGGGTTGTTTTGGTTTTCTTCACTTAAGCAAAGGGGGGATTAAAAGTGTTTCTGCCGAAGCAGTCAAGGAAAAAAACCCTGAGGTTCAAATAACTTTGGATACTTGTATGCTTTACCAGGATACCCCTCCTGTGCAGAAAATCTTGATTCTTCCTGTTCTTTCTCCATCGTCCCGGTAGTACTGTCCAACTGGGTAGGAATTACTGGTTCCTCATTTAGTCCATAGACCTCTTGCTACCCGCAGTTTATAGGCCTGCCTAGGGACATCCTCTAAGAGTGAGCTTAATTAGCACTTTTATCTGCCCATTAAGCAATACAGCTTGAACTCTCTTGTAATCAGGTTCTGTTGCAGTGTTGAATCTTTAATAATATCTAATTCATTTTAATAGTGTTTTTATAATAATCTTTCTATTAGTATGCCAGTTCTGCAACACCAGTACTTTTAGTATAGAAGCAGCAATTTACTAGAAATATTATCATGGTAAAAGCAATTCTCCAACAGATTTGCAGCTCACTTTACTTAGATAATTACTACTAGAGGCTGTTAGGGTTTTTTTATTCTTTGGTGCAGTAGGTGTTACAATGCTTTTGATCTATGAGGTCATTATGAGGTCATTCCTCCCTGGGAGTTATGGTTCCAGTCACTATGTCGGTTAAATATTTTTGGATTAATATTGTAAGAGATTTTCCCCCATGCTGATTTTTTTTGGACAGGATTCACAGCTAACAATATTTAGTTTGGTTTGCCAGCCTAAGTTTTAAGAAGGATTGTATCTGGGGGTATATATTAGAGGTATGATGGTGATATTATTAGCACGTGTACCAGACACTATTTTTGATGTTTTACAGATACTAATTTTCCTAACAATGCTTGAAGGAAGGTTGTTATATCTACCCCATCTTTCAGATGATGGAACTGAGGCCCAGTAGCTTGAGCCAGGGGCCACAGTTAAGTAAATGACAGCTAGACTCTAGCTAAGGCAGCTCGAGTTGAGTCCAAGTCTCTAATGACTGTGCTGTCCTGCCTCTGTAGATTATTCTTTCAATAGGTATTTTATTTCTACCTGCAGCCTGTATAGAATTGCATTCTGCACTGTGAGGAGGAGGAGAGCGCTCTACAGTGTAATAACAAACACTGGGTTAGGAGCTTTTGTTCTGGTTTTAACTCTGCCACCAGCTAATCTGTGGTTTGGAGTGAGATACCTGATCTCCCTACCTTCCATTTCCTGGTTGGTGGAATAACAGCAATCTAAACAGATTAACCAACTAGCCTTTACCTCCTGGGGACCTGGAGAGATGAGTCAGTGCATGGAAGAATTAATTGTCCTCCTCTCTAAGGTACAGGATAAGATCAAGTGTCAAATGAGTGGGGTGTGTGCACACACAGCCTTGCACATGTCTCTGGGAGAAAGACCGGAAGCCATGCATCCCATACTGCCAGTTGTGACTTTGGGAGTGCAGTGGTTGAGAGATATCATCTTAAATACTTTGGTATTGTTTTATTCTGTTGCCACCAGCATTGTTCCTTTTGTAATTAAAAAGAAGACAACCCCAAAAGAAGTCATCCTGTAAAAGTGGGGTAACCAGGTGCGGGACTATGTGAGAAGAGTTTGTGAGGGACTGTTTGCTGTCATTTTGCAGAAGGCTAGGGGTCAGAGGATGGCAGGATCTGAATGAATGGCAGACCCAGGAGTTCCAAGAATCATGCAAAGTCAAGGTTGAGAGGAAATTTTAAGGTCATTGGATTCAGCACCCCCCTCTTCTTTTTTCCCTCCACCATCTTTCCAGTGAATAAATCCCCTGTGCGTGCACCTGTCCCACTCAGCATTCATCCTACTCTTGCTGGGACACCTTCTGGACCAGATGTTTGGTGTGCTTCCCATATCTGTGCACCAAAGAAGCTGGGATTGGCGATAGGGAATGGGGAACTGCAGAAGGACTCTGAGCCCTTTAGGCTTGTGCTCTTCAAAGATCACCATCGATGTGAAACCTGTATTAAAGGGGAATCACTGAACCAGGGAGACCAGTTAGGAGGCCCTGGCCAGAATCCAGTATTGAAGTGATCCAGACTGAGACAGGTGGCAGCGTGGGATTGCAGAGGAAGGAATGGACCCGAAAGATAGACTCCCCTGCACTCCTGTCCGCAAGCATCAGAGAGGAGGGACAAGTCAGCATCTCCCTGGGGTGAAAGGGGTGTTGGGAGCACCACTGAGTGGAGCTGAGGGTCTGGTGTGGTGGAGGAGAGTCAGTTATGTAAGTATAACCCTCAGAGTCGATAGCAGACTGTGGCTAATATAAGGCCTCTGCAGGCCAGAAGACAACATTTGTTTCTTCTCAAGAAGGGAATGAAGCATTTAAATGCAGTAGGAAATTCCCTTTGCCTTATGAAGAAACATGAGTATTTTCCCTGGGGTGTTACAACCTCTCACACTGGGTCCTTTAGCCTGGATTAAGCTTCTTTATCACATTGGGAATCTGGTATTATTTGAAATTATACCAGGAGGACACCTCAGCAGTGCTTTTTTCCTGATTTTGTTGGAAATCTTCTGGGGAATTCTGCTTCCAGTGACACCTGTTATACAAGCTCTGGAGGGCTGGCGCCTGTCATGGGAGTGCTTGGAAAGTCATTCGAAGTTTTTCCTTCCAGTGAAGATTGTGTGGCTCTTCAAAGAGGGCCTGGGCTGAAACGATTACCCCACTGACAGGAAAACAGGATAATGTGAAGGAAGCAAGACTTACCCAGGAAACCGCAAAGGCAGAAAAAAAGTTGCGACTGTTGTAAATTCACTTTTCTCTGGTTAATTTTTGTGTTTCTGGTTTAGGATGCAACATTTCTTAATATTCATATTTATAAATTTATAAGTTGAAATATATTATCTAATAGTATATGGGGAAATAAACTGTATAATCTCAGGGGTTTTTTTTTTTTCCCCAGGACAATGTTGATCTTGATTTTTCAATATCTTGTAGGCCAGTGCTTCTGAAACAGGAAATTTTCCTTCCTAGGGAACGTTTGGCAGTGTTTGGAGACATTGTGGGTTTTCACAGCTTGGGGCGGGGTATGTGTCACTGGCATCTAGTTGTGTAGAGACAGGGATGATTCTGAACATCCCACAATGCACAGGACAGCTCCCACAGCAAGGAGCTGGTCAGCCCGAAGTTAGTAGTGTTGAGGCTGAAAACTCCACTTTAGATGATAAAACAATTTGTTATTAGGAGTTAAGTGAAGTTTAAGGAAAGAGGAAGAAGAAGGAAATCTAAAGTATTTTTTGACTCCTTGAAAGAGAGAGCAGCATCCTCATTTCTGAAACCTGGGAGGAAGACCCCACAAGCTGCCGAATGCAGCTGCCACCCAGGAGCCATTTCAGTAACTGGATTGCTCAAGACAGCAGTTTGGAACAGGAAGTTGCAGTCCTCGTAGCGGGACAAGGCTGTAGGGGAGTTTGTGGAGGCAGAAGGGTTTATAGGCCAAGAAGGGAAGTTTGGTCCTGCCAGAATAATTTTGCAAAGTTCTAGGGAATTTTTCAAAGGCGATCTGCTCTGGGAGTGCTCGAACCTTCTAGGTTATTGATGAGAGCATTTCCCAGATCTGACCATTTCTGTGTCCGTGAACAGAGTGGAGAGTGAAGAACACTTGGTTTTATATTCAGGTTGTAGCTGTGTTCTCCCTAGCCCCTCTTCAAAAGCCTTTTTATTATGGAAAAATTTAAACACATACAAAAATCAAGAAGAGTTTAACGAACCTTTATTTATCCAATGCTCAGCTTCACCGATTGTCAACTCCTGGCTGATCTTGTTCTGTACCCTGCTCATCTTAGGCTCCCTCCCCACTTTTTAAACCTAGAAATTAGCTTAAATAATTACCGATCACCTGCCAACTAGGAGAGGCTTGGCAGTGAAGGAGATACATAATTTTCTCATGCTTGGGTCTCCCCGGAGGAAAACTGGTAATGGGCATGGATGATTGTAACAGCCACAAGGGCCTGAGAAATAAGAACAGGCCTGGCAGGCCTGGGACTGGGGGCTCAGCCCTCCCTTGTGGTAGGGAAGTACAGGAGATCAGAGGCAAGTTTCTTTTTCTTTATTTTATTCTTCTTTTAAAGCTTCACAGGTAAAAAAGCCTACTTAGATTGTCTGCAGGTAGAAATCTGTTTCTGGGCTCTGCAGTGCAGGGTCCTCTCAGTTCCGGGAGTGAGCATTGTTCGTGAATTTCCTTTTAGCATGTTTCAAGACCCTCCAGGTGTGTGCTGTGTGGTGAGAAGCCAGGTGTCCTGTGTGGCCTCCTGGCACAGGTCTGATGGGTCTTTACTGATTGCCTTCTCCCTGGAAAGGACAGGGCCGCGCAGGGGTGGGAGAGAGAGGCACTGCGGCCAGTGCTTGTGGATTCTCTTCTGCAGCAGTTGCTCCCCTGCTTCTGTTAGAGGAGGTAGGGCCGTCCTGTTGTCGCCACTGGCAGCTCACACCAGACAGAGATGGCACTGCAGTCTACCCTTCACGAAGAGGGTTTGCTTTTCCCACCTGTGTCCCTTGAGCCCCAGGACTAATTTATTTTTAGGCCTTTGGAGAATTGGGGTGCATTTTCTTGATTCAGTGTTGTGTCCTAATATGCATACAAAAAGTGGCTTCAAAGGTTGAGAGATTTCTTGAATAATCAGATTATTGATGTCTATGAGTATTAATTAGTGCTGATTTCTACAACCAGACTTTCTGAACTAAGCTCACAAGCAATTGCATTCGTGTGAAGACCTGGGCTCCTGAACGGCTATACTTCCCATCTGTATTTTATTTCTTAAATGCATTTTTGCCTTCTCCTTATTCCACAAAGAGCTGTAGGTGGCATTAGCTTGCTCCGAACATCCTGTATCACAGTCGTAGATTTTCAGGTATCATGCCTTTCAGTGGGGCAGGGCAGCTCCTCCTCTGTTCATTGTAACTGTCTACGCTGTGCCTCTGTTATGTACCAGACACTTTATTTACATTAACTCTATTTCCTAGAGCCCTTCTAGGTAGGAATTTGTACAGTAAGTACTTCAAGAGGTTCTTGGAAGCTGCGACTTCATGAGAAACAATGTGTAATGAAACCAGTTTTATCATAGGCTAGTTGATATAAACAAGAGTTAAGTTTCTGCAGCATATTTCTGGTCACAAAAATACCACCAGACTTCTAAATAAAGACCCCTAATACTTCTAATATGAAACATTGAAATAAGTGTGAGCTATACATACACTTAAGAAAGATTGGTAAAAAGATATGATGATAGTTTTCCAACCTGTTTATTCCAGGTCAAGGTCATGTGTGACAGAGCCTATCCTGACATTCCATAGTGCAAGGTGGAATCCTACCTTGGAGAGGCTATTTTTCCATCTCAGGGTACACTCGCACCTATACCCACAGTCACTGAGATTGGGACAAGGTAGACATGTCAGTTCACCTCATGTGCACATCTTTAGGATGTGGGAGGAAGCGCAAGCACCCCAGGAAAACCCACCCAGACAGGAGAATGTGCCAACTCCACACATACACAGTGGCCCCAGCTGGGCATTGATTTTTCCCTTTATCAGCATTATAGCAAACAACGTTGAATGAAGCAATGTTATTTAAGAACTCGCTGTATTCCCATTTTGCAGATGAGGAAACTGAGGCTTAAAGAGATTAAGGAATGCTACGATGTACCATTGGTTTTTAACCCAGATTTGTTTTATTGCAAAGCCCAAGTGCTTTCCACTAAGACTTGTCTAACATGGTTAAAAGTTGGTGGGAGTTTGTACTGGGACTAGAAGAGCAGATGGGGGCAGGTGCTGTGAAAGGGGACTGGGAGTTCTGGTTGCTCCAGCTAATGAAATCTTCATATTGAACCCCTGGGGAAACATTGCTTTTGAGTGTGATAAATTACCTGTGTCCTATTTTTGAGCTGACTGTGTAAAACAGAATTGCATATAGGTAGCTCTGAGCCAGATTTGGTCAGCAGATGTATTATATTTTACCTGTGCAGTATTTTATTTTAAAAAATTGTATGCGTTGCCATCATTTTATTTTTTAACTTTTTTATTTTTAAGTATATAATATTTATTATATTTTCCCCATCACCATTTAGTCCCCTTGTACCCACTCCCCCAGCAGTCCAGGAGCTGTCATCATTTTAAAAGTGGGAGATTTCACACTAAAATTTCCAAATTTTCAAATTTCTTGGCTCCTCTTCAACCATCAGAAGATTGTGCAGCACCGGGCCCACATTCTTGCTTGGCAGTACTTAGTGGGTGGCTAAGATATAGGAGAGACTCCCTCGTTTTCGGTCTTTACTTCTCTGCCCTCTTCATTCATTCATTCATTCATTCATTCATTCATTCATTCATTCATATGACTTGTGAGGACTCTGAGGCATTCGAGTGAGAGGTACCCTCACAGGAATTATGTGTATTCTCTCTGCCAGTGTCAGAGATGTATCTGTGAAGGCTCGTTCTGTATTTAAGTCAAAGCTGCCCAGTATTTCTTCCTTTGTAGAGAGCCTGGAGACTCTACTTGGCATATGAAAAGACTCATCCACATTACCCACCTCTAGCCCTGAGCAATGGCTATTTGGACTTTAGTTGGGTTCTTGGACTAAAACAGAACAATCTGATGCTTGGGAGTTGGACACCAAATTAGTGAGCTGAAGAGTCTCAGGCAGGAAGGACTGTGGACTCAGGCTGATGATGGTAATGGTGGAAAGAAGCTGGGCAGCAGGTAGGTGAGAGGCCACGTGGCAGCAGAGAGGGAGGACTCTACCTAGACTCTACTTTTGCTGTACTTCCTGCAGTCGGGCTCCTCTGTAGCCAGGGCCTTCCTTCAGTGACTTTATTGCGTGCTCACTGTAATGCTGGGTACTGTGATACATCAGTGAACAAAAGCAGACAAAGGTTCTCTTCTCACAGATCTTGTACTTTGGTAGGGGAAAACAGACAACTCCAGACAAAAAAGCAAATAAATATAAAATATGTAAAGTGGTGATAAATGCCCAGAGGAAAAATAAACTGGGGAAGGAGACACAGTGGATGTATGGGGTAGTGATGTTATGTTAGAGAGGTTATGTAAGGAATGACTCTTCATAAAATTACAGTTGAGCAGAGAAGTGAATGAAGTGAGGAGTAAGCCATGAAGAAACCTAGGGATACAGCATTTCCTACAGAGGTTTAGCAAGTGCAAAGGCCCTGAGGTCGTAATATACTTGACCTGTCTGAAGAGCAGCAAGAAGGATTCCACTGTGGCTGGAATGCAATGGAAGAGGGTGAGGAGGAAGGAATGTAGGACCTCATGGCTTTGTTAAAGACTTTGGGTTTTATTCTAGTGAGATAGGAAACCATTGGAAGATTTAGAGCATAGGTGACATGATCTGGCTTCTATTTAAAAAAGTGTAAATGCTGTATGGACAATAGACAGTAAGGTGGCTCACATTTATGTAGGACAAGTAACTGAGGCTAGGTAATAGTCCTTATAGAATTCAGTGGTGACTTAGACTAGGACAGAGGTGGAGGTAGTGGGAGTGGGAGGGGCACGAGTTCTGAATATATTTTAAATATAGTGTTGACAGGACTTGATGATGCATTTGATGTCGCATGTGAAAAAGAGAGAGGAATCAAGCCCCGGCTGGTGGCTCAGTTGGTTGGAGTGTCATCCTGTATACCGAAAGATCCTCAGAAGGGGTGCTTATGGGAGGCACTTGATTGCTGTTTCTCTCTCACATCGATACTTCTCTCTCTCCCCAGCCCCCACTTCCTTTCCCTCTTAAATCAATAAACATATCCTCAGGTGAAGATTTAAAAAAAGAGAGAGGAATCAGGATGATTCTAACCCTTGAGTGTATGCGTCAGCATTGCTGTAGTAGTTAGCATTTCCCATTCTGTTCCTGGAAAACATTCAAAAGCAACAAGGAAGGTAAAAAAAATAACTAAAACCTTGCAAACTCAATTTCCAACAAAATTAAAAGATAAATTTAATCCACAGACATCAAAATGTTTGTAAAGACTGTCCCAAATTAATGCAATTGGGTGGAAGCCATGCAGAACAAATGGAGAGATGCAGCACAGAAATGGTGAGAGAGCTTAGCAGCAGCAGGTCTCAGAAAGTACCAGAAAAGCCACATTATTTAAGGGGAAAAGTGTGGGAACTGGATGCACAACTGGTGGAAGAAACCCTCCTGGGTGCAGTTTGATTCAAAGAAGCAAAAGGAGAGGGGTTGTATAAAGACTCACAGGCAAGCTGCCATATTTGTAGGAAGTGTTCTGTCTCTATGCTAACTGGGAGAAAGAGAGCCTTCAGGTCTCGAAAACTCAAAGACTATCGTGGCCATTCTTCCCTTGCCTGCCAAGAGGCACCTCATGGAAACAGCTTCAAGGAAAACAAATTATCCCATGATAATAAAGAAAGGAAATGGTAGACTTTTCTTTCTGATAATGGTAGGCAAGGTTATTTGGACCAAAGTTCCCACTGAAAAATATCAAAATGTTGGACGTATATTTTTAGATTTCCTTAAATGAACTAAACAACTGAGAAGAGCAAAAAGAACTACTAGCCCCAAATCTATGGTCAAGGGGAAACTAGAGAGATGTGCAGATCACTAGAACACTTAAGTTCCTTTTGCCCAAGGGACACTGTTGATGCTAATAAACACGGAATTTGGTTTGGGCAGCCTTGCAGGACAAGGGTGTGAGAAGTCAAAGTTCATGACTTGCCCAGGCTGGAAAGTCTCATGAGAGGCTCTCTTTGTATAAAGCTAGAACTACTGGAGGTAAAGGTGAGCCAGAAGTAAAACTGTGTCTCCCCACCCCTAAGGGACAGAGGGAAGGTTGCTCAGGTACTGAGCAGAGTGAGAGGAAAAAGAAAGGCAAGTTGTGGTCACTGCATAGTTTTATAACATCTTGATCTAGGGAACCTCAAGCCATAAATTGGGTTTTAGGTACTTCCAGGTTGCTCTTGCATCCTACTCTCCCCTCCCCCAACACCTGGCAGAATCAAAGACGAGACTCCTCTGGAGGAAAGCATCTTCATAATTTTCCAGGGCCAATGAACAGTACAGTCAGAATGAACAGAGCAGAGGAGGAAACAAAACAGGATGAGAGAACCAGCAGAAGCAAGTAACAGAAAGAAACACACAGACTCACAAATTCTTTATGTATTTAAATATCAGAGACAAATAAATATGTTTCTGATGTTCATAGAACATAAAGGCAAGCTTGTAAATGTCTTCAGAGACGGGAAACAATTAAAAGTGGCTTGGCAGATTTGAAAAAGACCAAGTAGATATTCTAAAAATAAAAATACAAAATTGAAATTTTAAATTTTAAATGTTTACCATTAGACAGCATATCAGACAAAATCAAAGAGAGACTAGTGAATTGGGTGATAAGTTATCAGACATTACCCAGAATGCTGCCTAGGGAATCCAAGACAGAAACCATGGAAGAGCAGTGAAAAGACGTAGAGGACAGAGTAGAAGTTCTAACTAACATGCATCTACTTGGAGTTCAAAAAGGAAAGGAAAGAAGGAATGGGTCAGAAGCAATTATTTGAAGATATAATGACTTAGAGTTTTTTCTAGAGTTGAAGGCAAGCTGAGAGCACCAAAGACAATGAGAAGATCCTAAAACTAACCAGAAAAAGAGACAAATTACCTTGAAAAGAGCAATTTGTACCCATCTCTACACCGACAATAGGAGCCAGGAGACAGTGGAATGATATCTGTACTGAAGTAACTGACAAGCTAGAATTGTACACAGAGAGAATGGCAACAGAGAGACATTCTCATAGAAAGAAGATGGAATTTGCCACCACTTTAGTGAGTTTGCTTCACTAACGGAAATCTTAACTGATACACTTTAGGCAGAAGGAAAGTGATGCCAGATTGAAAAAACTGAGACACAATAAGGAATGAAGGATTAAAAAAAAGACTTTTACTTATTTATTTATTTTTAGAGAGAGGGGTAGGGAGAGAAGGACAGACACGTTTGTGTGTGAGAGTAACATTGATTAGCTGTTTGGCCTATAACTTAGGAATGTGCCCTGACCTGGAATCAAACCTGGGACCTGTTTCTTCACAGGCCAGGGCTCAATCCACTGAGCCATACCAGCCAGAGCAGGAATGAAGGATTTTAAAAAGAGGTGAATATCTGGGTAAATATAGATGTAGATAAACAGTGAAGTGTAAAATAAAAATGTTAATATCTTATGGGTTAAAATATATAGAATTGAAAATAAGACAACAATAGCATATAAGTTAAGAAAGGTGGTAGAAATAATCAAGAGGATTCTAGGGTCCTTTTATCATCTGAGAGGGGAGTACATGAATAATTATAATTAGACTATGTAGATATGATCTCCGCAAAATGGCCTTCTCTGACTGTTGTATATAAAATTGTCCTTCCTTTTCCTCCATCCCAGACTCTTAGCTTACTATATTCTTCACAGCATTTATCACTATCTTGTTTATTGTCTGTTTTCTTTACTAAATGCAAGCTTCATGAAATAAGTATGTTATCTTATTTAATGCTAATTCCTAGGGCTGGAATAGTTCTTGGGTCATAGTTTGAACCAATATACATTTTTGAGTGACTGATGAAATTAAATTCACATACAATATAAGTAGCATATCATATTTTGTAAGAGATTCATTATTCAACAGGTTTTGAGAAAACTAGTTAGACATTCAGAGATAAAATAGATTATTAGTAAAAGGATATTATAGACAGTTTTATGCCAACATATTTGACAATTTAGATGAAATAAATTCCTTGAAGAACTTACATACCAAAACTAACACAAGAAGAAATAGAAAATATGAATGAAACTTTATCTGTTAAAGAATGGAATTCATTATTAAAGACTGTGCCAACAAACAAACAAACAAACAAACTTTCTATGCCCATATGATCTCTTCAAGTAAAGTCTTCCAAGTATTTACAAGAAGTGATAATGTCATAGATAGATGGTAGTACAGTGATTACGGGAGGGAAAGGGTGGTATGGAGAGGTAGGAGAAGGTAAAAGGGGGATAAACGGTGATGGAAAGAGACTTGGGTTGGTGAACACACAATACAATGTGCAGATGATGTATTGTAGAACTGTACCCCTAAAACCTATATAATTTTATTAACCAATGTCACGCCAATAAATTCAATAAAAATTAAAGCACACCAATCTTGCACATTATTTGAGAGAACAGAAAAAGAAATAACATGTCCCATCTTATCCTCAACAAAAACCTTTATGCCAAAACCTCACAAGGACATTACAAATAAACAAAATTAAAAATCAAACTCATGGATAGATAGAAAATTCTAATCCAAATATAATCAGAATGAATTCAACAATACATGCAAAGAATTATACATCATAACTAAATAAGATAGTTTTCAGGAATCAGGAATTCAAGACTAGTTTAACATCTGAAAATAAGTCAAGGTACTTCCCCACAATAACAAAAAAAAGAAAAATATACAATAATCCAAGTAGATGCAGAAAAATGGATAAAATTCAATATTGATTAATGACTTTAAAAAAAGTTTTAGCTAAGGAAATTTCTTAACCTGATAATTAGTGCCTACAAATAACTCACAGCAAACATACTTAATGGTAAAATGTTGAAAACCTTCTCCTGGGATGTCTGCTATAACTACTTCTATTTAGCATTATATTGAAGATCTAGTCATTGCAGGAAGGCCAGAGAAAGAAATAAAAGGCATGTGGATTGGAAAGTAAGAAATAAAACCGTCATTATTAGGAAATAACATGATCGTGTATTTATAAAGTCCAAAAGAATCTATAGACAAACTTAGAACTAACAAGTAAATTTAATAAGGCTGTTGGATGCAAGCCCAATATATAAAAATCAATTGTATTTCTATATACTAGCAACAAATAGTAGAACACAAAATTTAACAAATTGTATCATTTACAGTAACCTCAAAAAATCAAAACCATAGAAATAAATATCAAGATGTACAAGCTATATGTATGAAAACAAGATGTATTGAGAGAAATTAAATAAGACAAGTAGATGGAGAGATATACCATGCTCATAGTTTGGATGGCTCAATATTATAAAGATGTCAACTTCCCCAAATTTATCTGTAAATTATGCAATTATACAAACTACTCAAAATTCTAACTGGCTTTTAGAATGGACATCAACAAACTGATTATAAAATTTGTATGGAAGGAAAAGGGCCAAAATTAGCCAAGACAGTTATAAAGAGTGATAACAAAGCTGGGAGAACATCCACTACAAGACATCTACACTTATTGTAAAGCTATGGTAAGTAAGACAGAGTGGTATTTATGTCAGAAGAAACAAATGGCCCAATGGAACAGATTAGAGAGACTGGGAAGACTCTCTCATATGATCACTTTATTTACACCAAGGGTGACACTCCAATGCAGTAGAAAAATAGTGTCTTTTCAATAAAAAGTGCCAATTTAATTTAATATGCATATGAAAAAAATGAGTGTTGATCCCTTCCTCAAACCATTTAGAAAAATCAATTCCAGTTGCATTGTAGATATAATTATAATAGGTAAGATAATAAAGCTCTTAGAGGAAAACAAGAGAATGTTTTTGTAATCTTAGAATAGGCAAAACACTTCTTAAACAATATGCAAGAGCAGTGACTATGAGGGAAACTATCAATAAACTTGATTATATTAAAACCAAGAATTTATAATCATCAAAAGACACCATTAAGAGAATGGAAGAATAAGCCACAGGGTAGAAGATATTGTAAAGAACTACAAATGAAAGAAAGGCAAGTAGTCCAATAGAAAAAATATACAAAAAATTTGAATAAACACTTCACACAGAAGATGTTCAGATGGTCAACAGATATATTAAATGGCACTTCATTGGTTCTCAGGGAAATGAAAATCAAAACTACAGTAAATATCTTTACATATCTACCAGAGTGGCTAAAATTAAAAAAAAAAACAGAGAATATCAAGTGTTATCAAGAACATGTAACAATTAGACTTTCATATATTGTTGGTGGGAGTGTAAGATTATACAACTACTTTGTAAAACTATTTGGTAGTATCTACTAAAGCTGAACACTCTATACCTCAAATTTTACTCCTATGTATATAACCAACAGAATTGTGTATACGTTGTTACCAAAACCATGTATGAGAATATTCAAGATGGAGGCATAGGTAAACATGGCTCACCTACTTGCACAACCACATCAAAATTACAACTAAACTACAGAACAACCACCACTCAGAACTGTTAGAAATCAAGTTGAATGGAAGTCGACTTGATTTCTGACAGGAACACAACTACAGAACTAAGCAAACCACATCTATCCAAACTGGTAGGAGATGTTGGACATGGAGACACAGAACAGGCTGGTCCCTCACTCATCTGTGGTGAGTAAAAATTTGGGAGGAATATGTCAGGACTGAAGGGTCCCAGACCCACACCAGGCCCCCTAGCCCAGGGTTCTAGTGCCAGGAAGATAAGCCCCTATAACTCCTGGCTGTAAAAACCAGTGGGGTTTGAGTTGGTGAAAGAAACTACCAGATTCCCAAGAAGTGCCTCTTAAGGGGCCCACACATAGACTTACTCAGGCTCACTTCCTCTGAGCTCCAGCTCTGAGGTAGCCACCTGAAACGCACCGGTGGCATACAGGGAGGAACTTCACTGTCTGGCATTGGGGAGAGAGCTGAGGGACAGCTTCCTCTCACACAGAAAGGGGGACAGAGGCCATAGTTCCTTTTCAGAGCCCTCTCCCCACAGAGTCACAGAGCCAGCAGGCAGGGGCCCTATCTGAGACTCCATCAATCTGGCTCACCTGGTTTGCTCTGCCCTGGGGAATCACTGAGGCTCCACCCCACCCAACTTACAGCCCACCCAAACTGTTAACAGTAGCTGTCCGTAAGAATGGCTGGTCTTGGCTGAGGCTTCACATCTTCCTGCATCCTCTCAAACAAGCAACAACCAGCCTCAGCGAGCCCCTAACCCCTAGACCTCTGGCTAAGTGGCCCCAGGTCTGGCAGTAGCAGCAGCCAGCTTTGGATCACAGTTTGGCTTCACCTGGGAACCTCCAAGCACAGCACAAGTAGCAGCCATCTGCAGATTGCTTTGTAGTTCATGCAGGGTGGCCCCAGTCGGAACACAGGTGGTGGCTGACTTTGGCCTGCACCACCCAGGAAACCCTAGAACCTGTACACATAGTGGACAGCTGTAGACCATGGAGAAACACCACCACCCTGCACCTACATGGCTGAACCTCCATGGAGAGTAGAGGTTGGTTGTTAGTGGTCACAGCAAGTCCTTGAAGCTGACTGGCCTGGCTAAATCTTTCTCACTGAGCTGTCAACAGCAATCAGTCTCCACTGCAAGAGAAGGGTGTACTCAGCCCACACAGAGGGTGCACCTTAAGTACCCAGTTTGGATGATAGGGGAGACTGTGCCACTGGATTCTGCAGAACACCTACTACATTAGATCATGCTACCAAGATAGGGAGTCATAGCAGGCATGTTTGTACCTAATACATAGAAACACAGGGAGGCTGCCAAAATGAGGAGACTCAGAAACATGGGCCAAGTGAAAGAACAGATCAAAGCTCCAGAAAAAGAACTAAATGAAATGGAAATAAGAAATCTATCAGATGCAGAACTTAAAACACTGGTTATAAGGATGCTCAAGGAACTTAGTGAGGACCTCAATAGCATAAAAATCACCCAGGCAGAGGTGAATGATATACTAATGAAAATAAGGAACAATTTACAGGGAATCAACAGTAGAATGGATGAAGCTGAGAATGAAAGAAATGATATGGAAACAAAAACACAACCAACCAGAACAACAAGAAGAAAAGAGAATTAAAAAAAAAAAACGAGGTTAGTGTAAGGAGCCTCTGGACAACTTCAAGAGGTTCAACATTCACATCACAGGGGTGCCAGAAGGAGAAGAGAAAGAGCAAGATATTGAAATCTGTTTGAAAAAATAATGAAAGAAAACTTCCCTAATTTGATGAAGGAACTAGACATGGAAGTTCAGGAAGCACAGAGTCCCAAACAAGATGGATGCAAAGAGGTTTACTTCAAGACACATCATAATTAAAATGCCAAAGGTTAAAGACAAAGAGAATCTTAAAAGCAGCAAGAGAAAAAGCAGTTAGTTACCTACACAAGAGTTCCCCTAAGACTGTCCACTGATTTATCAAAAGAAACTTTGCTGGTTAGAAGGGGTTAGCAAGAAATATTCAAAGTCATGAAAAGCAGAGATTTACAGCCAAGATTGCTCTACCCAGCAAAACTATCATTTAGAATAAAAATGCAGATAAAAAGCTTCCCAGACAAGAAAAAAGTAAAGGAGTTCTTCATCACCAAATTGTTATTATATGAAGTGTTAAAGGGACTTATTTAAGAAAAAGAAGATCAAAACTATGAACAGTAAAATGGCAATAAATACAAATCTATCAACAATCAAATCTAAACAACAAACTAAGCAAACAAGAAGAACAGAGACAGAATCATGGATACAGAGAGCATTTTTATGGTTGCCTGATGAGAGGACAGTGTGGGGGTATGGGTGAAGAGATGAGGGAATTAAAGGATTTAGAAGTTCAAGTTGGTAGTCACAGAATAGCCATGGGGATGTAAAGTACAGTACAGGAAATGGAATAGCCAAAGAACTTACATGCATGACCCATGTATATGAACAAAGGGGTGGGGAATGAGTGATGGAGTGGGGAGTGCTGGGTGTGTGTGGGGCCAAAGGGGTAAATTTTGGACAACTGTAACAGCATAATCAACAAAATATAATTTAAGAGAAAAAATGAATGTTTATAGCATATTCATAATAGCCTCAAGCTGGAAGCAACCCAAATGTCCAAAGACTGTAGAATGGATAAAGAAATGGACATAAATTCATATATTGGCATATATACAAGAATGTGAATGATTAATCCATAACTGCATGCAAAAGTGTGGCTGCATCTCATGAGCATATTATCGAGAAAGAAGAAGCCAGACACCAAAATAGGCACAACTAATATCTGGTGATACAAATCAGGAGTGGTCATTACCGGGTAAGGTAATGAATGGGAGGGGAAATTAGGGGGAGTTTTTGGGGGTAGATCATGTTGCACACTACTTCTCTCACTGGCTGTGGTGGTATATGGAGGAGTTTACTTTGTGAAAATGCATCTACTTGAACATCTCTGCTTTGTGTACTTCTCTGTATTTCACACTCATCAAAGATTTTCTTTAAAAAACTGGAATCTTTACTTCAGTTCTTAAGCCAAAGTAAGTTACAGCTATATTCACTGTTTAAATATAAAATTAAATTTCTACAATTAAATATGAGTCAACATTTTTATAACCCTGGAACCATGAATTAAACTGCATAAAATGAGAAATTTATTTGAAAAGCAATATTAAAATTATAATTAAATCCAAAGGTAAATGTCAGCCTGAAGGAAATATTTGTAAAACAATAATATATTATGTGTTGCCAATCATAGTATTGAATATTAACAGGTGGATTATACCACTCTGACTGGTGTGGCTCAGTTGGTTGGTCATTGTTCTGCAAAGCAAAAGGTTGCTGGTTCGATTCTTGGTCAGGGCACAAGCCTGGGTTGTGGGTTTGGTCCCCAGTCAGGGCACATATGAGGCGACTGATCAGTTTCTCTCTTACGCTGATATTTCTCTCTTTCTCTTTCTCCCTTCCTTTCTCTCTCTCTAAAAATAAATAAATAAAATTGGAAGAAATGGATAATACCAAGTATTGCTAGTGTTTGCAAAGTTTTCATACCCTGTTGTTGGAAATATTTCTACAGTGTATTTTAGAGGAGTTTAGCAACATCCTTTAAAATTTAAAGTGTATATTCTATTTGACCTAACAATCAATTTCCAGGAATTTTATCTCAAGAAATATTTATACAAGTGTATAAATTATAAATATATTTATATATTGAGATATGATAATATAGTATATAATATGTAATTATATATATCTCAATCAGGATCAAATATTCATTAAGACATTTTTTTTGGTAATAGAACTGGAAATATTTTAAATATCTCTTAATAGGGCATAGCTAAATAAGGTACATCTTATTTAATAGTTCAATAAAATATACAATGTCTGTTAAAAAGAATGAGGTTGACCTGTATCAATGGAAAAAAATCAGATGGCCAGGAGACATCGTTAAATGAAAAGAGCAAGTCAATGAACATATGTGTAGTGTGATCCTATTTCAATATATTTACATTTCATTAGAAAATTATGGGAAAACATATACCAGGCTATTAACTATGATGATAAGGTTGTGAGAAAATTGCACTTTCTAAGCAGTTTGAATTTTTTTACACAAAAATATACTAAATATTTTATTAAGCAGACTTTTGTAAGCAGAAAAACAATGAAAATAGAAATGACACAAAAGCAAAATGAAATATTTACACTGAATGATCCCACATAAGTAAAATTATTCATGGTGCATATATTAAAATCAGTACAAAATATACCAAAATGTCAACATTTGGCTATCTTTGTGATGGGATTACCAGTGATTTTCATGTTTGTATTTCTTTGTCTTTTCCAAATTCCCAGCAACAAGTGTGTGTTGGTTTATTAATTGAAAGAGACTAATTAGGACTATTAAATTTGTCTGTCTCCTAGTGAAGACATTTCTTTCCATCCTTCTTGCCAGTCTGTTCCTCTCCATGTACCATGTATCTTCCACCTGCTCCCTGCCTTTCTTTTCCTGTAGAACAGATACATTCTCACTGGAGATAATAGAGAAAAATGTGAAAGTCTCCTTCCCAATTCTGCTGCCCTCCTGAGACGTTTTCCTGTACATGTGCTCACATATGTCCATATACAAATATTATTTTTAAAACATAAATGGGATACTTGTTACCTACTTCTTAACTACATTCTGTACCTTGCTGTTCCTTGAACTGTTTATGCTGTTCCACTCCCACATGACTAGCCAAAAGCCCCCTTTGCCCCCTCCTCTGGTCCCTGTGCAACCAGCAATTACAGCATCTAATTATTTGATGTTTTTCTAAGGATTTGGGGTGGGAGAAGGTTGAAAAGGGACAAAGCATGAAAGGAAAGCAGACACAGCCATAGTGTGTAGGCAGCGGAAGGACAATGGGGGGTGTGGCAGGATACTATTTCCAGTTATTCACTGAAGTTTTTGTCCCTCTGGTTCCTTTTAGTTGTGGCACATCCCCCTGCCTAGGCCACTGGGATGGTCCACATTCATTGCATCAGGGGACAAGTGACAGAGCAGAATTCAGAAATCAGTGCTTGGCTTTTGATTTTCCAAAGCCTGGTCTTCATGGGGACACTAAAGGGCTCAGTGCATGGACCAAAGATTTAGGTGGATGTCTGATGAGTAAAGTAAGAGAAGGCTCCTCTAGCACCCCCTACCCCTCCTCTCCTTCCCAGTTGGGTGATGGTGCCCTTGGTGGGGGCAGGGAAGAGTTAGAGGGGAAGGAGGAGAGGCAGACGTTGTTGCCCCCAAGGAGGGAGGCCGTGCCATGTCTAGGCTGAATCCTGAAGGGCAGTACTATGCAAACCCTTCACAATCTGGGGAACTGGAGAGCAGAGGCGACCTGTGCCTCTATGTTTAGGCGAAGCCCAGGGGAGTGGTATGACTCCATCACTAATATAACACTGGGGCATTCAAGTAGTAATGGCTTCTTGCCATGTGGAGGCAGAGAAGCCCCCACACACTTCTCAGAGCCCTTGCTCAGCATGGAGCACACAGAGTGGTCCTGAGTAAGGCAGGGGAGGCATGGAGGTTGGCTTAGAGAGCGGTGGAGGAGGCCTTGTGGTTGGGAGGGAAGATTCCCATGCGTGGACTAGTGATCCCAGCCTGGAGGGGGGTAGGGGGTGTGGCAGAGGCTCGGGGTGGGGGGTAACCCGGGCACCTGGTTCTCACTGAGGGAGGACGTGAAATTTAGATATGGCTGTCGGGAGATAGGGTGGTGACCTTGAATTGCATGGAATTTATTAAATAGAGGATTTCAATATAAATTAGATGATTAGAGAACAGAATTTTTGTATTCCTTATATTACAGAATTTTTGTATACCCTATATTCCTGAGTATGAGAGCTGAAAATTGGCCCCAGTACAAGCCGAAGAGTTCAGTTTTATTTCTTTGTGTTGGTGCTGCTGCTGCTGGGCTTTGAAGTGAACGGGCATGAGCTCAGGGCTTAAGTACGATCTGTGGAGCTATCTCACCCACCCCCACCCCACTTTGCTGCTTTGCAGGACTCCCATGGACCTGTGGAGGTCAGCACAGGCATGGCGGTCACAGATGTGTTTACAGTCACTTCTGTACGTAAGCAGGGAAGGGAAAGATGAAATCAGTAGAACCGGACCTTTCTGGACAAGAGTATACAGGAACCCAGCACAGAATGCACTCACATTTGATGCTAGGTAATTTAAGAGATGCAAATATAAACCAACCATTAAAAAACCAAACAAACTACTCATTACATTGGAGGGAAAATGCTTGTTAATGCCTTGCAGCAGGTTAAGGGTTGTTAAGTAATTTTCAGACCTACATGTATCATTGATTCATAGGATTTACAGTTCATTCTGGAAACCACCTGGCAATGTCTGCTTCATCAGTGCCCAGAAACTTCACTAAGTAGATGTCACAAGAAAATAAGCCAGTGGGAAGGCTAGAGTGGCCTCCCTGGATATGCAGGAGAGAGAGCTGTTTCTCCGCGTCAGTTCTAGGCGCTCCACGGAGCTTAGGATGTAGGTGTTTTTGGTCAACCCGGCTTTATTGTGCTGTGTTGGTCCGCCATTGCGTCAGACTTTGCTGACCTTTGCCACAAATGCGCATTTATTCATTTCTCCCTCTCTGTCTTTTCCTTTCTGCCTTTCTACTTACGTTTTGTATAGTACGCTAACTTCTTGGCTCTGTGCCGTTGGTTTTGTTTTTCTTCTCCTCCCTGGGCTCTCACCCCATTTGCCCCTGGTCCCTTTCTTTCCTCGTAATGTGCGCATCCTTCTCAAGTGCAGCTCTGTTGTGAAATTTGTGGCGTGCCTTTTGCTCTCCACCTGGCAGACTGTCTACCAGTGGGGGAAGGAACATGTATCTCCTCTTCAGGAAATGCTGTCCTTTGGATGAAAAAGGACTGGTTTCCTGGCAGTGCCAGAATGAAGATCCTCCTCTGCCTGAAACAGACAAAACCCCTTTATCTGGGGAACTTCCTGTTTCCTCCGCTGAAAGGTGGCTGCTCAGACAGGGGGCGTCCTGCCAGGGGCACATGAAATCATAGGATCCACTGGGCACATCTTCCGGATGTTACTTGAAACTTGGGAGGAAAGTTGTTTTGAATTTTTCTTCCTCGTAAAAACTCTTGCCCCATATGGGTCAAGGAGTATTATGGAAGGCAACATAAAATTCACGTGGTATTTAATGATTAAATTGGAGTTGTAAAAATTTCTTGCTCTGGGAAGCTGCTTTGGGTTATGTCTTCAGAAGTCCTGGGGTGTCTTTCCACTCCGCTGCTGTGAGGAAATGCTTCAGCGGAGAGTTCTGAGCAACACATCCAGTATTCCTTGGAAGTAGCAGATTGCTACAGGTTTGACCCAGCGAAGCTGGCACTGTGGGCTGATTTAACGTGGCTGGAGAAAATATTGAAATATTAATAAAGATTTCTCCCTGCTCCTTAAAGTTTCGCTATGCTCCCACCCCCCTATTGTGTTATTAATTCATTGCCTGGGGAACATTTGGATCATTATAGAAGAAACGCAAAGGTAAAGAAACAGGGTGCCTATTGAGATTTTATATGTGTGTGTGTGTGTGTGTTCATGTTTAAATTTGTATTCCACAGCAAAGAAAGCAAGTCTCTTGATTTGTAAGAGTTGAGGTTTCAACATCAAAAGCAAATCTTTAAAGGAATGAAAGCATCATGGGTTGAATTGTGTCCCCTCTCCCACCCCCCCAAACCCTTATGTTGACGTCCTAAGGCCCAAGACCTGAGAATGTGGCCTTATTTGGAAATACGGTCTTTACAGAGATGATCGAGTTAAAATGAAGTCTTCAGGTTGGGTTCTCATTTGATGAACCTGGGGCCCTTATAAAAGGGAAAAATTTGGACACAGAGACAGACGGGCATAAAGTAAAGAGACATAGGGAGAAGACGGTCTTCTCTAAGCTAAAGAGAAAGGTCTGAGACAGATCCTTTTCTAAGCCCTTGGAAGAAACTAATCTCATCAATATCTTGATCTCAAACGTCAGCCTCCAGAACTGTAGACAATAAATTTCTATTGTTTAAGCTGCCCAGTTTATGGTAGTCCTAGTAAACTAATACACAGGGCATGAAATTGTATCATAGAGCAACAGATTGAAAATACCCTGTTTCATCAAATCTAAGACATTATCAGTTGTAAGTTAAGGGTTTTAAATCCCAATTTGAAAGCTGTCTTCATAAAAAGAAATGTATATCTTAGAATCAAAATATGGCAGTGTAGATGAAGAACGAAATTGCCTTTATCAATAAACTGGCTAAACATGGCCTAAACTAGAGATGGGGAAGAACCAGAGGGGCTGTGTTAGAGATTATATTGCTGGAGGTTTATGGAAAGACATCCAGTGTCCTATCTTTATGCAGTAGGCTGAGCCTTGAGGATCAATGAGGCGAACCCAAGAGTGGGGACATGACTACCTCACTTCCCATTCCCACTGTCTCCCAGGGTGAAGCCCTGTAGTGAAGTTCTTTGTGTCCTTAGGCTATACCAGCGAGAGAACAGAAGGCCAAGGGCGACATGTCAAAATTTGAGATGAGACAATAGCACATGACAGCACCCAAAAACTCCTTTTCTTTAATAATTTTTAAGTAGCAAAGAGGAAAGAGATTGACAGCAAGTGAGTCAGCGGACCTGAAGGAACTTAAGATGATTAAGATGGACCTGTTGCTTGGAGGCCAGCATGAGGACCAGGGACATCAGTGAAGGATTTGGTGGGGATAGAGACCAGTGACAGAGGTCCAGTGGGAGGAAGGCACTGTGCTGGAGCCTGGGCAAGCACCATGTGCTAAAATGCCTGAGCCTCGTTTGATAGAACCCTGGCAAGAAGGATGATAGTGGTGTGATATTTGGAATTGGCTAAGATTAAGCTTGCAGTTGTTACTGATATCCAGAAGTGACTGGGCTTACCTGGAAATAAGTGAGATTAAACTTCTGACTTTGGAGGGAATTAGGTGGGGAAGAGGTCAAGACAAATTAATTCTGGTTAAAATTAATTTGAGAAAAATATATTTGTCTTTATATACTTGAGCCTACACTTAGTTTCTTTTTTTTACTCAGTACAAAAATTTTAATTCTAACCCATTGCTTTCTACATTATGTGCATTTCACTTGCGCCCAGGATGCCCAATATCCTATGGTTTCCTAACCTGCTTTGGGTTACAGACCACTTGAGAATCTGATCAAACCTATGACTACATTCCCTAGAAAAATGCAGATATGCACAAACATTATCAAATTTAGCATATAATTTCAGGGACTTTCAGATACTCTGAAACCCCTCAGGTTGTCAGAAATGGAAATAAAAATTTGCTTTGTGTTAATAGAAATGTATCAAAAATTTTGGTTCAAGATAACAGACTTAAGTATATTCATTTGCCTCCCCTGCCTTCCTAGAACCCACTGGAATGAAGGTTAAAGATATGTAAAAAAACGGAATCGATGAGAGCTCTGAAATTGGAAGGAGTGTTGGTAGATGGAAATTGGGCGCACTTGCATTCTATTATTTCAAGAGTTCAATATATAATAGGAAGCCATGGCCTCAAACTCAAATGGGGAATTGTATTGGGGGTGAGAGACTTCAGACAGGCTGCAAGCTTGGAGTTAGAACATACAGAGGGGGAGAGTGAGCCTTGAGGCAGCAATCTGGGTGGTTAACTGCAAAGATGTCCTCGGGACATTTTGGCAAAGTAGCTACTATCTTCTTAAGATGTGTACAGAGTAGTTTGAATTTTCAGAATTGTTTTTTGAACTCATGAAAAATTTGCTAAAGGACAGCCCAAGGTTTGAAATTAGAGCAAGGGAACAAGGCAGAATAGTATTTGAAGTAGACCCAGATGATGAAATGAGAATCCTGGGGTTGAGCTGCAGAGGATAAAGGGAAAAGTCATCTCACACTAGGAAGGAAATACATTTAAGTGCCCTGCTTTTCTCTGACAGTGGAGGGGGATCCTCATCTTTCTGCCTGCTCTCTACCTAGGTATACCAAAGAGGGGGACCTCTCCACACAAAGGCACTATAGGGTGCCCTCACATTCAGAGCAATGTACCTTCTTAACTAAAAGGAAACACACATGAGCTACCTGTACTAATCTACAAAGTCCCTCATCAATAAATATAAATGGTTAACTAAGGACCACCTGACATCTGAGGGAAATCAACATGACAAAAGACAAAGACCAAAATAAACAACAAGTCATCTGAGAGGATATGGAGATATTAAAAGCAATTCTGAGATTTTCACATAGGTGACACAATAACATACTGCTAAATTAATATGTAATTAGAAGGTAAGAAAGAATTCTCAGAAATTAAAATATAATTGTCCAAATTATAAACATGCAGTAAAATGTCTGAATAACTGAATGAACACTAATAAATTAGAAATAAATGAACAGAAAGATAAAGTTGAAAAAATCAGAACTTAGTGTAAAAAGATGGCAAGTATAAGAGATATGTAAAAAGACAGTAGATATAGTTTGAGAAAGTCCAATATCTTTATAATAGACACAAAGGAAATAATAAAAGAATAAACTTTTTCAGAGCTAAAGAATCATATTTTCTGATTAAAAGCAGCCCACTGAGTGCTAAGTAGAGTTAATGAGAAAAGATCCAAACCAAGATACACTCTGATGAAATTTCACTGCCCTGGAAATGAAAAGAAATACTATAAAAGCTGTTAGCTAGAGGGAAGGACACAGATTATTCTCAAGGAAATGGGAAATAGGTTCTCATATCACTTCAATAATCAACAACAGTAGATGCTGGTAGACAATGAATTGATTAATGATTTCAAAGTTCTAAAGGAAAGTAAATCAAAAATTTGATACCCAGCTGTATTGATTAGGGTGCTTTTGACTGCAAGGAACAGAAGCCAACCCAAGATGACTTATACAAGAAGGAAATGTATTCTTTCACATTATATGAAATTCAGAGGTAGGACATCAGCAGTTGTTAAATTCTTCAGCTTAATAATAACAACAGTCAAAGCCTGTGATTCTCTGTCATTCTTCTGACTCACCTGTACCTTGTTGGCTTTGCACCCAGGCTCGTTTATCTCTGGTGACAAGATGTTCACAGTGGTTCTAGGCCCCACATCCAAAAATAGCAGTCTTTAGAGGACAATGAGAACGCCTCTTATTCAGAAGCTCTGACAGACTTTTCTTCATGTTTTTTTTTGACCAAAATTTTACCACATGTTTATTTCTAAGCCAGTCATCAGAAAGGTTATAAGATAACTACGATTGACCCGGGTCAGTCAGGGATTATCTGCTGTGGACACCTGGAGAGGGAGAATACCTGTACAAAAGCAGATGCTGTTATAATAAGTATAGGGATGGGAATAGAGGGATGTCGTGATGCGTCAGAGTGTCTGCGCTCCCAGCCATGTGAGTAATTAAAGGTGAGAGTAAAATAAACATGCTTTCAGATATACAGGGACTCAGGAAATTTGAATCCTACATAGTCTTTCCAAAAAAGAACAATTACTAAAGCATATTTTCTAGCCAGACAATAAATGATCAAGAAATGATGAAAATATTGGACTCAAGAAACCATGGTAGTAACCAGTAGGACAATGAAAAGAAATCCTTGTATAATCACTGGGATCCGATCTAGAAAGCAGCTAGTATGGATCAGAAGCAGTCAAGACTGTCTTCAAGAAGAAAGTGGATTCCATTACACAAACTGGTAGTGGGCTGATGCTGACATATGCCTCTCCTTTTTTCCCCTTCTTCTTAGAAATTCTGGGGAAAATACAAAATCATTGTCCAAATATGAAGGAAACAAAAGTGTGTCTCGGTTCTCAGCAGTTGGTGGTGAGAGGGGACAGAGATTCCCCATGCTCTTTACATGTGAAACGTCCTTCTTCATGTGGCATGGACTTTATGGTGCCCGACAGCATTTCCTTCTGTCAGGTCCAGTTGCAGTTCTTGGTTCTGCACTCTGAACCATATTTTTCATGCTATTTAATAATTTTTGTTACTTAAAATCAATTTAAAGACAAAGCATGGAAGAGAAAATTACCGAATAGAAAGTAAATTTATCTTTGTCTTTGAATTTTGCCATTTTAATGATGATGTGTCTTGGAGTGGGCCTTTTTGAGTTCCTCTTGATTGGGACCCTCTGTACTTCCTGGGTTTTTCTCTCATCAAATTAGGGAATCTTTCCATCATTTCCATAACAACCAAACAAAACGATAGTATCTTGAGCTCCAGAATCCCACTCAACAAGTGGAAATCCTTATACTTGGAGAGAGCTGTGGTAGCTGAGCCAGGAGAAAGAGCAGGGACTTATACTCCCTACGCAACTACCCCTGAGGCCATGTACTTTCAGAAAGAAATGGCACATGCAATTGATGGGGCTTAAAAATTCCTCCTCTGTTCATCTAGGAGTCTGTCTCTGTTTTGCTTGTTAGTTCATTTTGTTCATTAGATTACATATATGAGTGAAATCATATGGTATTTGACTGGCTTATTTCACTTAGCATAATGTTCTCTAGGTCCATCCATGCTGCTGTAAAGGGTGAAATCTTCTTTTTTATGGCTAAGTAGAATTCCATGGTGGAAAGTTTAGGGGGTAGAGGGATTGAGCAAAAAGGAAAAAGGTCTCATGGACGTGGACAGCAGTGTGGTGATTGCTGGGGGGAAGAGGTGTGTAAGGGAACTAAATGGTAATGGGAAAAATACTATAAAGATTAAATTTTTAAAGTAATAAAAAATAAAAATATTATTCCTATTTAAAAAAAAATCCCTCCTTTCTGTTGTGATGGAATTGGGAGGGACAGGGTACCTAAGGTTCTGTCCGTGCAAGCTGGCTACTTGACCAACTGAACTCTGCTGTCTTTCATAATTGTGTTCATTACTCAGAAAAAGACTAGGCAGAAACTACTGTACACATGGAAACATACAGTCTAATGAGAAGAGCACTCAGCCCCAAGTTAAAAGAAAAAACACGAGTTAAGTTCTGCTGCTCTCTTCTTCACATTCTGTGATTTTTGGCAAATCCCACAACCTCCCCTCTCTGACTCTCTCTAAGTAGGGGGTGGGTTCATAATATTTGGCTAGTGCAGTCATTCTCAAAGTGTGATCTGGGACCTCCAGGGGTCTCTGAGACCCTTTCAGGATGTCTGTGAAGTCAAAACTGCTTTAATAATAGTAGTACCAAGTTATTTGCCTTTTCACTTGGATTCTCTCACAGTGCGTCAGGAAATTTCCCACAGGCCACAGGACGTGTGATATTGCAGCAGAGTTGAGGCAGAAGCAGGTTTTAGAATCCAGTTGTCTTTTTTTAAGTCAGATATTAACGAGACTTGCAAAGGTGTGACATAGGACCAGTCGTCTCAAAATTGCTTTTGTTTGGGAAAATACAGTTACTTTTCACAAAATATATTACTTACGTTAACAAGGAGTAGGATCATTAGTGTTATTTTAATGAAATAAATACTGTAATAATTTTTGTATAATTGCTAATATAACAAAGAACAATAGATACAACCCACATGAAAAAAAGTCCTTTGGGGTCCTCAATAATTTTTGAGCATATAAGTAGCCCCGACACCAAAGAGTTTCAGAATGACTGGACTGGTGCTTTGCAGTTAGCAGGGTACTTTCCCACACATTTTTCATGGGTCCCATTCCTCTCCTTCACCCCTGCCACACCCTCCACACACACTCTGAAAGACAAACCTGCTGTTTTTAGCTTAGTCATCCACCAGATCTCAAATTCCTAACTAAATTACATTTTGCAAAATTCGCTTCAATGTGGTTTTATCCTTGAGTGGAAATGGGGAGTGGGAAGACTGTGTAAACACCCAGCAGTGACCCAGTAATCGTTTCTAGTGGCGAGTGCTCACTTTTGCCCTGTTGTGACCTTGAAGTTAATCTGTGTAGAATTGTTCCATAGAAAAATATCTGAAACTGGAAATTCCCAGGAAAATTGTGAAAAAGAAACTAGTTATGAATATTGGATACCCTACAACCAAATTATATCTGGTGAACCAGCCAAAAAAACATCAGAGTGTTTGGCAAAAGTTTGCATTTCCCACTTTCAGCTGGAAGCAAAAGTGTTGAATTTTAGTTAACTCTGTTGGTTGTGCAATGTAGTCGATAGTCTTAGTTTTTAAATGCTGGAGAGGCTTTGAGAGAAACTATTGACGGATGAAGGGTTCCTTCAATTGATGGCTAAAATTTCTATATCCAGCACCTTTATACTGGTCTCACTTTTTCATGAATGTTGGTTGCAAAACAAGATGGTTAACCATTTGGATATTTTCAGAAGGAAAACTGTGGGCAATTTCATATATGTATATATATATATATACTTATACCATTTTACCATGTTAGCCCCAATTTTACTAATGGGGCAGGTTGAGACCGAGAACAGTCAGAGCTTGTCCAAGTCACAATACTTAAGTTTCTGAAAACATGCTGATGTGCAAGAGCAGTGGAAATAAAGGGCGGAACTCACAAGCCCCGACTATATCTCTGCTGCAGTTTTGGGCCTGGAGTGTACACTGGGCTCTGCCTGGGCTGCACTCGTGTCCTCCGGATTTCAGCCTCAGCCGTCGACATCTCCTTGGTTTCTGTTTCCTTCCCTGGTTAGCCTGGGCTCTGCACTCTCACCTGGTTTGTGTTCCCTTGCCTCACCGGCAGTGGCACTGTGATAGGGGACTATGCCACTGGACGCCTTGTCAGTTGGCCCAGATTTAGTGCCCAACATGGGACATTTGCATTGATTTGTTTCCTTCTCGGTGGTAAGATTTGTGAGATGAAAAACTACACGTTTAACAGCAGCTTAACTTAACTGAAATCTCAAATTTATGTCTCCCCAACGGCACATTTGAGGTGTTCCTCTTTACTGCACTCTTTTGATGATGAGACATATTTTGGCCTAAAAAGACATTTGTCCATTGAATTGGTCCCTTTACCTCCCCACACCTTAGTTTCCTTGTCAGCAGAGCAGGAAACAAGATCCATCTTTTAGAAAGAAGACCTTTGGAGGTGCTGGGGCTCCACAGCCTGGTTCCCTGCCAATCTGGGCAGCCTCATGGGAGGGGCAAGATTTCAGGGTCCGTGCCAGCAAGAGTGTCTGAAGGACTTGCTTCCCAAAGCGATTTATCTTCCATCGCCACTGCCCTCCTTCTGGCCCCAGCGGCATTAGAATGTGTAGACAAGGACACCCTTTGCTGAATTAAGGACAAGGGCTCTTTGGAAAGGGTCTCAGAAGGCAACAAGGATACATATGTATTATTATTTTTTGTATGATATTATCTTTGAGAAGCTGCTTTTAAATCTTAATTTCAAGATAGGTCACTAATATTTTAAACAATGAGCAGTTAGAGGAAACCCCAGAAATCCCGGAAGACCATGATGAATGATATTAAAATTCGCAATCTCGTATTAGGATCTGGATAAATGACTTTCTTGTCCTCACTGCCCTGCCATCGGATGTGGGCAAAATGCCAGAACTGTTTATCCCTGGGACCTTGCTCCAGGCAGAAGGGGGACACCCCTCATTGCTCGGGCTGCTGCATGAACACCTGGGCAGGATGGATGGGAGAATCTGTGGTCAAAATGACACCTGGACTTTCTCCTCTTGGGTTGCAGACTTGTATATAGAAAAGTAGAACCCTCAGGGTCTGTCCTACCGGTCTGTGGAGGCAGGTCACTGATTTGAAGCCCCCTAAACCAGGGCAGGCCCCACTGGACCAGGGGTCAACACCGATGGTGCCTGGCTGGGGCTTGGCATCTGTATTTTAAAGTGCCCTGGGTAGCCCTGGCTGGGGGCTCAGTCAGCTGGAGTATCGTCCCACATACCACATGGTTGTGGTTCAGTTTCTGGTCAGGGCACCTACCTAGGTTGTGGGTGTGATCCCCAGGCAGCTGTGTATTGGAGGCAACCGATCACTGTTTCCCTCTCACATCAGTGTTTCACTCTCTCTCTCAAAACAACAACAACAACAACAACAACAATGAAAACAATAAACATATCCTAGGCTGAGGATTATGAAACAAGTGCCCCTGGGTTATTCTAAGGGGCAGTGAGGATTGAGAACACAGTGTGGATGGGGAACCCAACTGCCTCTGAGCCTACTTTCCCAGACCTTTCAGGGCCAGTCTTAATCTTTCCTGGCACCTGGGCCGGTAGAGGGATTTCCCAGCAAGTGAGGCCGTCACGTGAGCAGGTGGGTGAAACTCCTTGACCTGTGTTATTTGCTGTTTCTTTGTGCCTGACGCAGCCAGTAGGAGTCTGAACCTAGGAGAGGCCAGAGGAGGTGACGAGGCCCCTCGAGTTACCGTGGCTGCTGCGCCATCTGGGTCTGTCTCACTGGGGCCTCTGTTCTGAAGGTGACTGTTGATAGGCACTGTGGTGGGTGGCAGGGGAGAGGAGGTAATTTGGTCCCGACTTGGCAGGATGTCCTCTGCGTCAACGGGCTGTACTCAGACAGTTGCTGATTGTCACATTGTGTGTCTGATGCTTTTCCCTTTTTAAAAAATAAAGACCTACTGTTTCTAAAGAGAACTGGCAAGCGACCATAAAAGTGTGAGTTTAAAGCTTGTTTAAAGGGGGGAAGACATTTTCTCTAGTTTGGCCACTTGTAGTGCATACAAGCAGGGGCATGCCCCCTACCAATCGGAACAGACGCGGGCTGTGTTCTGGACCAGGGGCCTGGGGGCCTCTGTTCGGTCTGGCTTTTCCCTGCTGTCGGTAGGTGGTGGTGATGTTCTGGGAGGCCTGGGAGAGGGGCCAGGCAGGAGGGGCTGTGGTGGGACCCCCAAGAGACACTTAGGCAGTGGTGATTTACCAAACAGTTAACGAAGATAATTCAGTATTTTGCTATGGGGGTGCAGACTGTCCAGATACCAGATCTACTTATAAAAGATGCTGAAAATTCTGGTTAACCTCCACTAGAATGAGAGACAAGCCAGGTCTAGGGGGAAAATACTGTGAGGTCATGGCAGCATCTGTCTGGTCATTGCTGTGCATGTCCTCAAGGTTAAGCCCGGGGCTGGGCACACAGTAGGTGCTCAATAAATACTTGGCCACAAAACCTAAGAACAGCCTTTATGACTCTTTATGACTCTTCTAACACCAGGCGGCCCCACCAGGGATATCGAACCCACAGCCCATGGGCTGCATGCGGCCCAGGATGACTATGAATGCAGCCCAACACAAAATCATAAAGTTACTTAAAACCTGTTTTTGCTCATCAGTTTTCATTAGTGTTTGTGTATTTAATGTGTGGCCCAGGACAACCCATCTTCTTCCAGTGTGGCCCAGCGACACCCAAAGGTTGGACGCCCCAAAGCAACTCCGTTGAACGTGACCAGGTGTCGACACTGCAGCGGGTCCTCTGTGGACAGGTTCTCCCCACACGCCAGGGTGTGTGTGGGCACAGCAGCAGCGGGAGGGAGAGGATGTTTCCCTCCACTACCATGGAGGGCGTCCTTAACGTGGATTAGTTAGACCAGACCACCACCGCCTCTTAGACAACGCGTGCCGGCGTCCTAGCCCGTGTTGGGCTATGTTGCCAGATACGCTCCGAATTTAGTGTCTAGATTATACTGTCACCTCTGCTTACTTGTTCCACTGCTGATTACTCTGTTTTAACTCCTCCTCTTTCTTCTCTGGGTTTCCACAGCACTTTCATTTTTGTCTATTTATCTCAACTTGCATCATGTTATAACTAACTGTCCCTGTGACGCGTTTGTCCTCTGGAGTTTTCCTGGCTTTGCGGGTTTGATGGCACTGGCTCGAAAGCCCGTTGCTGTGAGGTGCACAGCTGGCCTTCTCCTGGTTAGGACCCTGGGGCGGACTGCGTGGAGGTGCTCTAACGATTCCCGTGTATCTCCCTCTAGCACTTGGATGGGTTAATTTCTATATTTACCTCTTTGTTTCAATTCTTAAATCTTTGGATATGCAGAGTGAGAATGGGATCTAATTCAAGGGTATGAACTAAACCATTAGGAAGGATTTTTAATTTAGTTAGTTTATATTTTCTAAACTTCCACAACGAGCATTTGTTGCTTTTGTAATGAACAGAAGTATTAAAAATAAAAACGATTCCCAATGATGTTGATGGGATCAAAATAAGAGTGGCAAAATAGCATGAGGGAAGGGCGGTGACAGCCTGTTTTGATTTTTAAGCAATCTTCTTGTATTAAAGAAGATATAAGCAAACCGTTCATCAACTAATGCATGGCCACTCCGAATTGTTTCAAGAATGATTCGATCTGAAATAAGGGCTTATGATCTGACTTTGAACAATTAGCGTTAGCATCAAACCTAATCTATGTGCTAAGCCACACACAAACGACACATTCCCAGGATATTAGATCTCTGCCGTGTGACATGCAAACATCCATTTAGGACAGAAGGCAGAAGCCTCTCTGGAATGTTCATGTGTTCTCAAGGAATACATCAAACTGAGCCAAAATTACAAAATCATGAGCATATACCTTTACTTAATTCTCTCTGCCCCCCAACTAATAAAATGTGCCAAATACTCAGGGTGGAAGGTGACGTGGAACAAATAGTGATGGCGAGTTTAACTGGGCAAAATTCAATGTCCAGTCTCCTGAATGTACAATAGTAAGACAAAAATTATTTCACATAGTACTTGACTTTGAGAAAATTAAGACAGAATAAAAACTTTTTTGATATGGAATGTGAACTGAATGTATTGTGTTTATTTTTACAGTATATTGGCTTTCCTTTTGGAAGTTAATCTTATATTTATCCCCTTGCTAATCCTTATTTTTAATAGACAGGCTTTTAACACTATAAGGGGTGTTCTGTTCATTGATGTTAAGCCAGAGTACCTTAGGATATTTTACAAACACGTCCATTGAAATTGCTGACTTGTCTGCTTCTGACAATGTACTGAACTGATGTAACAGGTAGTTCCATTTAGCCGTCGTATGGAGAGTGACCGTTCAGCACAGTTGGATATTTAACACTGCAGCTTAACCATAAAAAAAATACAATTTATGCTAATATGTTTCATTCAGGCCTGTTTCCAACAAAGCCTACAATTTAGCCACTTCATGTTCCCACAACTGCTGTTTACTAATAATGCTTGATTTCAACAGAAAAAGCCTGCCTTCAATTCAAACAGCATGGGGAACTCGTATTTTAAGGGAAGTTAATCAGTTGGTGATTCTTTAATCCTTACGCCAAAAGTTGGATGTAATTTTCACATATCCTCAGTTTTCTTTCTTCATGTTTCATTATGTTTCAGATCCGCACAGAATTAAAACAAGTACAGAGTGCTCACAATTTATGCAAGGGATGCATTCTTAAAACACTCACATAATCCAAAACTTCCACAGTTCAAGTTGAATTTTCACTGAGGAATGAAGACAAAATCTAGATTTGTTTGACTCAACTGTGCATGAAGAAAATCTGCATTAACTGTTTCATATGACACTATCTAAAACTGGCACAAAATACAACTATATGGTGTACTTTTGCCTCATCCCATGTTTGTGGAATCATGAGCTTGTCCTTCTCTTTGTGTGTTCATGCTGCTGAGTCCAGAAAGGGAGCGAAGTGCCTTCCTAGATGGTAGGCATGGAGCCACCACAACAGGATGGTGGAGGGACAGCTTTGAAAATACGGCCACAAAGTCATTGGCACGCCTTCCTCTTGAATCGGGGCTGCCATGACTGCTCCGACCAGTAGTGTACAGTGGCAGCGATGCTGTGTGACTTCCAAGGTGTAGTAGGCAGCATAATGTCCTCTCCTTACCCCTCTGTAGATGTCCATATTTTAATCCCCAGAACCTGTGAGTGTGTTACCTTAATGGCAAAATGGACTTGCTGTTGGGATTAAGTTCAGGATTTTGAGATGGGAAGATTGTCTGGGTTGGTCCAGTGTAATCATAAGCAGCTTTATAAGAGGGAGGCAAGAGTGTTAGAGGCAAAGAAAGATTTGAAGATGTTATGCTGCTGGTTTTGAAGATAGTGGAAGGGGCCGTGGGCCAAGGAGTACTGGTGACCTCTGGAAGTTGGAAAAGGCAAGGAAACAAATTCTCCTCTGGCATCTGGACTTCCGACCTCCCAATGCGTATTGTATGGAAGCACTAAGTTTGTGGCAGTTTGTTGCAGCAGCCACAGGAAGCTAACACACGAGACTAGGAAGGCTGGTTCTGTTAGAATGTTCACCCTCCAGAGGCTCCCTCTCAGGACACTTCCTCCTGGAATCCAGCAGCTTTGCTGCGAGCAACCCGAATCACAAGAAGAGTCCAATGCGGAGCTCTGGTCTGCGGCTCCACAGGAGCCCAGACTGGGAGCCATCCAGCCCGGTGTCAGACATGTAGGCAAAGAAGTCTTCACATGATCCACGCCCCCGCCCCCGCCATTTGAGTTATCTCCAGCTGTTCGAGTCTTCCAGCCGAGACCCCAGACACAGTGGCTCGAGAGTAGAGATCTCTGCTGTTCTCTAAATTCCTGACCTACTGAATCCATGAGCTTAATAAAATGGCTATTACTTAACCCCACTAAGTTCAGGTTGATTTGTTGGGGCAAAGGAGAAGGTGAGGATATGTGAGCCAAAGCAAAATATCTATTTTCCAAGAGGCTAGTGTGGGTTGGCCTTTGGTCCTAGGTTAGTGGAACAGGTTAATTTGGACTGATGCTCTGATGGGGCTGAAGGGAGAAGAGATGAATAACAAAAAAAGGGATGAGTGGCTTGGTGTGTACCTTGCATCCCTGACACACCACATTGATACAAGGCTTTTGCGTTGAGAATTTAGGGGTTGGGAGACTGTGTCATGTTGCATCAGTTAGGATGATACCAGCAGCAAGCAACAGATACCTGGAGACCAGTGGCTGGAAATATAAGGATGTTTTTCATCTATGTGTAAGAAGCCAAGAGGGAGAGGAAGCCAGAAGAGGGTGGTTTAGCAGCTTGACGGAATCCTTCCACTCCGCCATCCTTAGCATGTTGGATTGTCCCTAGGCTTGTCCCCTCATGACGATAAGCCCAAAGCGACATGGTTGGAGAAAAACATACATACTTTTAATGTATGACCACTAACCTCAGGTGAAGCTTTATACTGTCTGACAGTTTTACACTGTTTTCTAGTCCATTTACTCTCCATTCATTCCTTTACCTGGCAAATGTTGATTGAGCTCATATTATGCCAGGTGACCATCTCTTGTTTTCTTCTCTCTCCGCACGTCTCCAACCTTCTTGCCCTCAGTCTCGGATGATGAGCTTGTTTCCTACTTTCTGAGAGCAAAGAAGCAATCAGAAGAGAACCTCCTCACCACCCCATCTTATAGCATCTGCACCCCTCCCCTTCCCCTCGTGCCTTCCTGACTGTGCATGACATGGCTGTGTTCTTGTCCGAGGCCAGTCCCTCCTCTTGGGCATCAGATCCAAGCCCCTGTCACCCACTCAAGAACATCACATTCTTTCCCTCCTAGATCACTGATAATCCATCTATTGGATTATTCTTCTCAACATACAAATATGTTGTAATCTCTCCCATCTTAATCTCTCTTAAACTTGCCTCCATCTTTCCTCTTGCTCAGAATAAAGCTTTTTGAGCCTTAGTGAAAATATTTTGTATGATGCATGTATATTCGGTTGAGCCTTGAACAACACAGGTTTGAATTGTGCAAGTTCACTTATTTTTTTTGAATAGATGTGCAATCAGCTCTCCATATTCCTGGATTTTGCAATCACTGATTCTACCAACTGTGGATCAAAACCAGTTTTTTCCTATCCACAGTTGGTGGAATCCAAGGAATAGGAAGGCCAACAGTATTCATTGTCTACACTGTTTAATGTAAGTGACTTGAGCATGGTGGATTTTGATATTGGTTGGGGGTGGGGGGCGGGTCCTGGTACCAATCTCCCACAGATACTGAGAAATGACTATAGTCATGTTTTGGGGACTCAAAAGTTACATGTGTTTTTCTGACTGTGTGGAGGGTTCGTACCTCTAACTAACCCTATGTTGTTCAGGAGTGAACTGTATCTATATTTATGGTATGATATATACCTGATATATGTATCATATATATACATATGTTTCATAGCTATATTACCTTTCTTTGGGTGTTTGCATTATGTATCTTTTCCTACTTCCTGTATCCTTATATTTTATATGGGTCTTTTGCAAATGGCATATATATAGCTGGATTTTTTTTTCTATTTAGTCATATAATCTGACTTTTAGCTGGAATATTTAGTTCATTCATATTCAATGTTAACACTGATCATTTGGGTTGACTCTTTTTGGGCTTGCTGTTTGTTCTGCCTATTTCTCTGTTTCGCTTGCTTTCTCTTTTTTTTGCCTCTTTATCATTTTTTTCATATTATTTCATCTTGTGTTCTTTCCTGGTTCTGAATTCGTGCACTCTGTTTATGTTCTTTTAGTTGTTACTCCGATATCTTTACCTCTCTCCTGAATGATACAAAGACCTCAGAACACTTTCATCAGTTACCTTCCTCCTGATTATAAATTATTGTTGTCATGCACTGTATTCCTTTTTTTAATCAGAAAGACATTTTTGCTCTTTTATACAAATGGTGTTAATTTATTCATACCCTTGTTAGTCTCTCTGCTCTTCTTCCTTCTTGTATCTCAGGTCCTTCATCTGGGATCACCTTTTTTCTTCTCAAAGGACACCCTTTAGAATTTCTTTTAGTGAGTGTCTCCTGGTAGTAAATTCTCTTAGGTTTTTTTTTGTTTAAAAATGCCTTTATTTTATTCCCACCTTATTTAATTTTTTAAAGATTTTATTTATTTATTTTTAGAGAGAGGGGAATGGAGGGAGCAAGAGAGGGAAACATCAATGTGAAAGAGAAACATCAGTTGGTTGCCCCTCGTATGTGCCCTGCCCGGGGACCAAACCCACCACCCAGGCATGTGCCCCAGTGAGAGTCGAACTGGCCACCCTTAGCTCTGCGGGATGATACCCAACCAAATGAACTGCACTGGTCAGGGCTTGGCTCTTGTTTTAAAAGCTGTTTTCACCCTGGCTGGTGTGGCTCAGTGGACTGAGTGCTGGCCTGTGAACCAAAGGGTTTCTGGTTTGATTCCCAGTCAGGGCACATGCCTGGGTTGCAGGCCAGTCCTCAGTAGGGGGTGTGGGAGAGGAAACCACACATTGATGTTTCTCACCCTCTCATTCTCCATCCCTTCCCCTCTGTCTACAAAATCAAGAAATAAAATCTTTTTTTTACAAAGCTCTTTTCAGCGAAAATATAATTCCAGATTGGCAATTGTTTTCTCTTGCTACACTGAATAGTCCTTGGCTTTGGTGTCCACTGTTGCTGGGAAGACAACCGCCAGTTAAAGGCTATCAGGCTTGTCTCTCCGGATGCCTTTGGGATGTCTTCGTTGCCTTAATTTTATGAAATTTCACCGTAATGTGTCTGGAGGTGGGTTTCTTTTCACACACCGTGATTGGGTTTCACTGGACCTTTTAAATCTGTGATTGACTTTTTTTGTTTGTTCTGGAAAATTCTCAATGATTGTCTCCTAAAATTTTGTTTCTATCCAATTGTCCATCTCTTCTCTTTCTGGAATCTGAAATAAATTTATTTGGACCTTATCCTCTCTGTATTTAATCTATGTTTTTGATTTTATCTGATATTGTCTTTCTTTGCAAATATTTTTGGTAATTTTTTTGGACTTTTTAAATTAATTCTCTCTCAACAGTGTCTAATCTGTTCTTAAACCCAACCATTGCTCTTTTGTCCTTTTTTAAAATTTTTTATTGTTGTTTTTTATTTTATTTTATTTATTTATCTTTAGAGGGGAATGGAAGGAGAGAGGGAGAGAAACATCAATGTATGGTTGCCTCTCGTGCATCCCCTGCTGGGAACTGGCCTGCAGGGAACCAGCCTGCAACCCACGCGTGTGCCCTGACTGGGAATCGAACTGCGATCCTCTGGTTCGCAGGCCCACACTCAATTCACTGAGCTACACCAGCCAGGGCTGTAAAATTTTTTTATTGTTGTTTTATCCATTACCTTTTAGCTCCTTTATCCCTCCTTCTCCCTGCAGTTGCCACACTGTTGTCCATGTCCCTGAGTCCTTTTTCCTTTTTGCTGAATCCTTTCATCCCCAACCTGCCCCCAATAGCTGTCATCCTGCTCTCTATCTATGAGTCTGTCTCTATTTTGTTGGTTTGTTCAGTTTGTTTATTAGATTCCACATATGAGTGAAATCATATGGTATTTGTCTTTCTCTGACTGGTTGATTTCACTTAGCATAAAGTTCTTCAGGTCCATCATGCTGTTGCAAAGGTAAGATTTCCTTCTTTTTTAACAGCTGAGTAGTCTTCCATTGTGTGATGTCTCATAGTTGTTTTAGCCACTCATCTACTGATGGATACTTTGGCTGCTTTCATATCTTAGCAATTGTAAAAAATGCTGCAATGAGCATAGGGCTGCTTACATTCTTTCAAATTAATGTTTTGGGTTCCCGCGGATGTATTCCCAGAAGTGGGATTGCTGGGTCAAAAAGCCGATACATTTTTAACTTTTTGAGATAACTTCATGCTGCTTTCCACAGTGGCTGCACCCATCTACATTCCTACCAGCAGTGCACAGGGGCTCCCCTTTCTCCACATCCTCGCCAGCACTTGTTTGTGGATTCATTGATGATGGCCATTCTGACAGGTGTGAGGTGATTATTCTGGACATTCTCTGGTTATATGTTTTAATCTTTGCTGTCATTTCCAGATTCTTGTTTCCTATAGATACTGCCAGGTTTTTACTTCCTTTCTTTAAACAAAGTAAGCCTGACTGTTTTATAATTTGCATTTCACAATTTTAGTAATGCTAGCCTTGGCCTAGCTGCTTTTACTGATGTTATTTCTGCCTATAATATGTTGGTTTTTAGGATGTTTGGGTATTTTTCCTCTATCAGTTACTCATTGTTTTTGAAAAATAACTTGTGGGAATTCTTTGAGGCCTAAGATGAAGGTGCTCTTCTCTAAAGAGGATTTTTTTTTCTTCCTCCAGGTGCCTAGGATCATTCCTGCTCTAATGTCAATTTAAGATAAATTTAAAGCTTACAATAAATAAAATAAAGTAAAATCTCGACTTCTTTTTGCCTACATGGGTAAAATAAATTCGGGCAGCAAATTCTTGCAAGGGCTGTCTGTTCTCTTTCTCTAGTGCTCCTTTGCATCCATTTCTTCACTCTCTGCAGGTCCCTGCTCAAATATCACCTTATCGGTGGAGCCTCCCCTGACCGTGTGATATAAAATACAATGCCTACGTGGCTCCATCTTTCTGTGCTGCCTTATTTTGATCCTAGTACTTTTACCACATAGAATGCCTGGCCCATTGGAGGCACCGCATTGGTTGAATGTGTGAGTGAGTGAGTGAATGAATGAACATTATCTCGGATACTCAGAATTCTTCAGACATGATTCAGTGTAGTGCAGCAGACAGATTTTTACTGACCAGAGATTTGGTTAATAAAAATAATCTATTGCCCTTAATAATCTATTGCCCTTTAGAGGTCTGTTTAATAAAAGAATAAACCTCTCTCTCCAATACTAACTCATTTTTTTAAAACATCACATTTTAAATATATTTGATAAATAGTATTTATTTAACACTCTGCAGTATCTTAATAAATAGCTTGTTAAATGGACAGTGATTAATAAATATATTCATGCTAAAAAGTTCCTATTCAATATAAAAAATTGCATCCATGTCAGCAAAGCTGTGCTACTTGTTCAGTAAATACTTACAGAACTTTAATATTAAGTATGGAAGCCTTGCTCTTATGGAAATGAATGTCATAATGTTTTAGTTAAAATAATATTCCATATCTTTATTTTTTAAGAGGGAGAAACATCAGTCTGAGAGAAACATTGGTTGGTTGCTTCCTGCATGTGCCCTGACTAGGGTTTTAACCTGAGACCTTTTGGTATAGAAGATGACACTCCAACAAGCTGAGCCACCTGGCCAGGGCAATATATCAGTGTGTGAGGAAAACCTAAGCAGATTATTTCAGTTTAGCATAAAAGTGGTCCTTCGCTTCTGAACATTCAGTAATTTAATGTTGATACAAATGGAGTCTCCCCTCTCAGAGATCTCTCACATTCTAAATTCTGAAGTGGTATCAGAGAGCAGCTTATTCTTTCCCCTGCACTTTACCGATGAGGAAACTGAGGCACAGAGCACATGACTTGAGCCAGGTCTGGTAACAAAACTGGATAAGGGATTCAGGTCTTGACTCAGCTGACTTCCTGTTTTATGAAGATCTTAACTTCGAACGAGAGAGACTACATCTGGAATGAGCGTAGCGTGAATGGACTGCTTTCTAAACAGACTTGTATTCGCAGAAGAGAGTTAGTGCTTGAGTGCTGTGCTGAAAGCTTTGCTAAGTGTCTTAGGAGGCAAATCTACCCTCTGGCCGACTGGACATGAGCAAACATTGGACACAGGTCTCCTCTGAGCCACTGTCCTTTGTGGCTCAGTAGGGTGGCACTGGCATTCTCTCCTAGCTACTGCTGTCTCCCTTGACTGCCCTGCCCCCAATCTGACAAGCAGGGGGAACTCAGTGTTTTTCAGATTTAGAAGAAGTATTTAGTGGACCCTTCAGGTTCTTTACTATGGCCTGCAAAATTCTGGGTGACCTGCCCCTGCCTACTCATTGGATTTGACCTTACTATAATCCATCCTCTCCTTAACTCACCATGCTTTTCATAGTTTATATTCCTCTGCCTGGAACTAACTTTCCATTCTGCTCATGGTGGCTCCTTCCCACCCTTCATATCTCAGCTTGAAGTCTTCTTGGAAGGGCCTGGTACTCTATCTAAACCAGATCCTCTTTTCATTCACCATCTCAGCACCTTGTTTATTTCTTACCTTGCACCTGTGACAGTTTGTAATTGGTTCAGTCATTTGTTTAGTATCTGCTTCTTTACTAGATTGTGTGCCTTAGGAGGGCAGGAAGCATGTTTGTCTGGCTCAGTTGGCCTATAGGTTGCCTTGCATATAGAAGGCAGTCAGTGACCATGTGCTGCATGATGAATAGATAAAGAAATAATCTCCCAGGGTTACCTCTAAACTCTCTACCCTGTAGCTTGCACTAATATCTATCTATTCATTAGTAAAATCAGATCATTCTATTAGAAGAGCTTAATGTACTTTTCTGCAATAAACAAGACTTCTCTGTCCTTTGTTCTCCTGGTTTCTCTTTCTCTTTTATCTCTTTATTCTTTCCTTTGGCCTTTTGGGTGATGTTTTTTCCTCCTCTGAAGTCAGGATTCCTTTCCATAGGTTTCACTTTTTACAGTGTGAATTCTGCTTCTGGATATTTCTCATGCATCTTAAAGTTCTGTATTGGTTTTGCTTTTCTCTTCATTTCTCCCTTAGCTCATCACGTTGACTTTGATCTGACAACTCTGATCTTTGTTCTTCTTTTCTATGCAGATCATATTACTTTCAAGTTTCCTGAAGAGAGCAGAATATTGTTTAAATTCTTCCCCACATTTTTTCTTGTTGTTGAAAATCTCTTACTTCTTGTCTGTTTGCTCCTTTTTTTTTTTTAACCAAATAAAGTTCTAGCCAGGCCTATTATTTGGTCAAAGAAGAGTATGAAATTTTTTTTCTTGATTCCTCTACTTCTTTATCGGGCTGTGCTTGAATCTTCCCCTGTGCACATCCGTGTCTGTCTTTCATTGCCTGTGGGAGGTGGGTCAGGGGCCGAGACATTCGGCAGTGTCGTCATCATCAGGAGACATTATTTTTATTCTCTTTCCAGCTAAAAACTAAACCTGTAGGAGCCACTGGGTCACTCAGAGGGAGATGGGTCTGGTATCCCAGCACTTCCTGAGCTTGGGGCGAGTTCGGAATGTGGTTCTAGGGACTGGCTCAGGTGTGGCTATTCTTCTCTTCACGCAGCTGCACCTTTGTTTGCTGTTGTTGTTGGCTGCTAAACAGTTAATTTTGGTGGTTATTGTCCCATATATTTCTTTGTTCTTGTTCACATTGGGAAGAGGCGAATATATTGGGGTGTGGGATGCACACACACACAGTCATGTGCTGCATGGTGACGTTCCAGTCAACGGCGGACCACAGACATGATGGTCCATCTGGCCTCGGTGTGCAATGGGCTGTACCGTTTAGGGTTGTGTAACTGTGATGCTTGCGTGATGACAAAATTGCTCAGTGATTCATTTCTCAGAACATATCCTCATCGTTAAGTGGCACATGTCTCTCTCTCTCTCGATATGTGCACCCGAATGTGTGTATGTGTCTGTGATTAAGAAAAAGGGTAACAAAGTGTTTATAACATTTTGAACTATTGAGCATGTTCCCTGCTTTATAACATTTGCTTAGTCAGTTAAATTTGATATACATGCATTATTGATGTCTAGATATTGTTTTTGGTGGGTCACGTTTTCATCGTTCTAAGAAATTTTAGATTGAGTTTTAAATGCATAGTAGGGAGTAACGAGAACTGTTGTTTATAAGTAGCTTTTCCTCGTTTAGAAAGTCATCCAAGCAGGGCTTTTGTTTTGTTGGTGTTTATTTGGTTCAACTAACATTTGGGGGGCCCCTGTTTTGTGCTAAGCAGAGCCCTGAGAATACCAGATGGTCCTTCTGTCTTCCAAATTGTCAAAACCTATTTGTATTTTAACTATTTTTCTAAATTGGCAGGTTTAATGGTATACCTCCAGTTCTATCATCTATTCTGTCAGCATGTAATTAATAAAAGTGTTAAATAGTACTGGGCAAGAACTGACCCTTGTGGAACTACATTTATTAAATTCCCCCAAGCTGACATTTTACATTGACCTGTTAATCAATTTTGCATTCACTGGATACAGAAATTAGTTTCCCAGGTTCGTGATGGGTAGGCTGTACAAAATAAAACCTACATCATTAAATCAATCCCTCTCCTTGAAGGTGAAGAATCATTAGATTTATTCTCAAAGCCATGTTGGGTTTTAGCCTGGCTGTAGCTCTTTATTGAAATAAGCTAGGCCTGGCTTTCAGACTTTGAGTGCAGTAGTAGGTGAGGGACTTCGTTCCATTAATGCCTTTAGGTTGCCAACAACCAGGGGTTGATGGTGCCAACTAAACACCAATAGGAATCCCTGGGTTGGGGGTGGTGAGGAAGGGAACTTTATACCGTGCTAACTGCTCAATCGTGACACAGTAAGACTGTTAGGAGGCCCTGGGGTGAGGAGACCCTGGCTCGAGGCACCTCTCAGGCTAGACAGCTCTGCTCTGGTGAGAAGTCTTTGGTGTTTCAGCTCCAGTTGGGGAAATGCAATCTTCAGTTTTCAGTGGAAAGGGAAAGTGTCCTCTCTGAGTTAGAGGGAACCTGACTTATATAGACAAGAGTCTCTGCCCCTGGTCCTTGATTGGTCTGTCCTCATGCAAACGAGGACTACAAATCCTTGCAGTTCAAAAAGCACTGCCCTGATTGGTCAGAGCTGCTCTGATTGGTTGGTGAAGTTATCCTGGCACAGCTCCAATTTGACAGGAAAAGTCTCAGTCCTATTGGTTGAAATAGGATTCCAGGAACTCCTTTAGAAGCACTGGTTCCGATGCCTTTAATTTCCAGTGCAGAATTAAAGGATGGGTTACAGTAAATGCATATTTTGGGACTCTGCCAAAATGAAGGTGTTTAAGTTTTTAAGATATAATTCTAATAGGGAATGGCTTATACAGCTAGGGGCTGTGCAAAGCCAGCTCACATAGGCATATTTTCTGAACAAGAAATACAAATGGTCAGCGTGTATTTGGAGCCACATACAGTGGGCTCTGCCTCAACTGGAGTATTGACCTCAGAGTGAAGCCTGGCCAAGTACAGTCATTTTTTTCCCAGAGTAATTGAGACTTATCTGAAAGTACCACGGCCACTCTATTGGACCACCTCGCTTTCCCTGGCCACACTCACTTTTCTAATAGCTCCTGGACACTGGTTTGTTATACTGTCGGTATAATGTGCAGTAGAATACTTTCTTTCATAATTTCCTTGCTCTCCCCTCACCTTTGAGAGTATGTAGGGAAAGGAAATTCTACAATGATGAATCCAGTAATGAAGCAGTGAGAAATATTTATATATACAATAAAATACAATTTCCTTTTCCTTTAGTGCCTTCCATACCCTCTAATCCTCATAGAACTTTTGGTAGCAGCTACAAATTTCCATTCTACATAGGCGAAGAGGGGTGGGGAGGTCACTTGATGGTCACATAAGTTGTGGACAATCACAGAACTTGTGAGGTGCAGAGTAGGACTCAATGTCGGGTCCTCTGAGTCCAGCCACACCTGTCCCCACACCCGGCCCAACAGATGTGACACAGCTGTCTCTGCCTCTTCCCTGTCACTTCCTTCCTGCTCTGCCCTAGTCCAGTGTCCTACAGACCTGATCCTTTACATGGGTTTGCCTTCCCCCACTGTTCTCCAGTTCCGTGGGGAGGAAGAGTCTTTGGTTTGATTTTTCTGATGAGGCTTCTGTAAGGCTTTTTCCAGGTGGTGTTCTTTTGACACCTTCCCAGGCGAATGCTGAGGTGACGCCATGCTATAGTAAGAGCTTGCTGCCTTGGGGACAGTGCACCTTCTGTTTCCCATTCTTTGCTTTCCACCGTCATGGCTGCTCCTGTGAGGGAGCGGCTTCCCTTCTCTCCTTACTCCCGGGCCCAGTTGCCCGAGCCCACCCACACCTTGTAAAGCACTCCCTCTCGGGGCAGTGGTCAGAGCATGTGTCTGACCCAGGCTTCTCTCAGACATCCTCAGCCACGTACCGATACCTCCTGAAGCCCTGCTGGCCACGGCTGATCCCGGCCTGGTCTCAGGTCCACGGTCCCTGGCTGAGGCACAACAGGCCCCTCCCTGCCTTGTGTTCCCGGGGGAGAGTTTGCTCAGCAGCAGAACACTGCTCCACAGGAACTGTCCCCTGGGTTGTCTTTCAAGGGATCTCTCCCAGAAGAAAACAATGTGAACACGTGCTCTCCTCACCAGGGCTGAGCTGTGCGTTAGGTTTAAGAAGCCTTAGTTGTACCAAATCAAACAGCTCACACCTGCAGAGTGGTTCCCTTCACAGCAGCTCTTTATTGAGGTGTCATTTACATATCATCAAATTCACCAATTTTCAGTGCACAGTATAATAACTTTAGAGCTGTGTGACAACAGCTACTTTTAGAACATTTTCATCATCCCAAAAGATCTGTTGTGCCTGTTTTCGGTTATGCCCCATCCTACCCCAGCCCCACCAACCACTGATTTACTTTCTGGGCAGTTCATATGAGTGGAATCACACAATATGTAATCTTTGGCATCTGGCTTCTTTTGCTTAGTATAATGTTTTTGAAATTCACCCACGTTGTACAGTATCGGTAGTTTGTTTCTTTTTATTGCTGAATGGCATTCCAGTGAGTGGGGATCCCACATTTCGTTTCTCCGTTCACCAGCTGATGGACATCTGGGCTGTTTTCACCTTTGGACTGTTTTGAATAATGCTGCCGCGAACGTTCACGTTCAAGTCTTCGTGCAGACACATGTTTTCATTTCTCCTGAGTAGATACTTAGGAGGGGGAATTGCTGCGCCCTGTGATAACTTCATGTTTAACTTTTAAAGAAACCGCACTATTTTACGTTACCCCCAGCAGCGTGTGAGGGCCTGTACTTCTCCACACCCTCACCCAGGTGTTGTTCTGTCACTTTTTCGAGGTTGGCTGAGAGCAGACGTGTTCTCAAAGCCCCTCCGCTCTGCCCGTCCCTTTTCCAGGCGCTGCACCTTCACTGGCTGCAGGTCCACTCACGCAGGCCTGCTCCCTAAAAGCAGGTCTGAATGGCTACAGAAAATATACTTTCACAACATTCATGTTCCTGCTCTCCTACTTGATAGTGGTTTATTTTTTCTTTGTGGTAGGTACTTTTTATCCTATAAGGAAGGGAGGAGCAAGCAGCCCATACCCCTAAATGATGACGGCAAACTTAGTAATATACCATGCACAGGAAGGACGTATTCATGTTAAATTGTAAGTGGGCATTCTGAGTATGTAGAAATCAATAAGTGTTACTTTCAAAATGCAGACATTGCTGAGCCAGGGAAAGGTGAGCTGAGTCCCGCTAGGCCAGGTAGGATCTGATTGTGTGCAGTGCATGGGACTAAGAAAAAAGAGAGAGAGACTAACGGTAATAAGAAGACAGAAGAGGGTCCTGAAGGGCCTGAGGAGCAAGTGTGCAGGTCGGCCTTTTGGATCAGGATCCCATTACTCGCCGTGTGTCTCTGGGAAGGCAGAATAAGCTTCCTGGAGCCTCCGAGTCCCCCTCAGTTAGCTGGGGCTGGCTGTGTCAGCCTTGTGAGCACTGACGGCCTCCGGCCAGAGTGCGGACTGCCCCACACAGCGCCTGGCGCTTAAAAGTTGGGGAGATGGAGAGGGACTGGGGAGGAGGCCGCGAGAGCTGTGTTCTGGGGCAGGGTGGACGCTGCAGAATGTAGAGTAGTGGTTCTCAAATTTTCCTCTAAGAATTACCTGGAGGTCCAGGCTACACCCCCAGAATTTATGATCCAGGCAGTGGGGGGCAGGGCCTGAAATGTGCGTTTCTAACAAGTACCCAGGTGGGGCTGTTGCAGCTGATGCAGGCGGTGCTCTGAGAGCCACAGGTGTAGACAGAGGCACCACTGGGGAACCGGGTTCATGCCACAGGGACGAAGTGATGCCTTCTTGATGCCTCCTGCACTCCGGAGACTCTGCTTAAAAAGTTGATGTCTCTGTCCTCAACAAGTCTGTCTAGTGCAGCGATTCTTGGATGGCTGGGGGAGGACTGGGAAGGTGGCTCAGCATGTCCATATCAGATCCTGCACAGGGGCCTTTTCAAACTCTGCCTGTCCCCAGCAGGATATTCTAATGTTGCATTTTGGGAGGGCTCCCCACATCCTCCCTTCCCCAGTGGCCTCGTCTCTTGCATTTATTGCTCTATGCTTGGTAACCAAAAGAGTGCCTGGCACTGAGTAGGTGTTCAATAGATATTTGTTGAGTGGATAAATGGAGGTTGAGAATTACCATTTGCATTTATTTGCCAGGGCTGCCATAATGAAATGCCGCAGCCTGGGTCGTATAAATAATAAAAATTCATTTTCTCATGATTCCGGAGGCTGGAAGTCCAAGATCAAGGTGCCAGCAAGCTTGGTTTCTCTTGATACCTCTCTCCTTGGCTTGCACAGAGGAAGTGTCCTCCTCATTGCGTCCTCACCTGGTCTTCCCTCCGTGTACTTGCACCTCCCTGGTATGCATCTCTGTCTCAATCTCCTCTTCTCCCAGAGACACCAGTCCTACTGGATTAGAGCCCCGCTATGATTTCATTTAACCTTCGTTACCCCTTTCAAGTCCTTATCTCCAGGTGTAAGTATGCTGGGGGGGGTAGGGCTTCAAATATCAGCTTTTGGGGAAACAGAGTATAGTTTATAAGGCTTTTGTTGAGAACCGTGGCTGCTGGCTGCAGGGATCATATTTCTGGGGCGGGGGGAGGTCCTTAAGGATCTACACCCTCATCCAGTAGGCTCCTTTGTGCCTTCCCAAGAGGCGGAGCACCGACGTAGACTTGGGCCTTAATGGAAAAAAGGAATAAGAGTACTGACAGGCACAGTTTGGAGGAGGAATTATTCATTTGTTTTATTCCAGAGCCATTGCCTATTAGTGGTATGATTAATTTTTTTCTATACAATACAGCATGAAACTGTTTTGTATAGAAAAACTGTGACGTTATTTCTCAGCTACAGTTGTTCAGAGCCCTGCATCTTCCCATGTTTCTAAAATTGGACTCTAGCGCGGAAGCATCTGTCTGAGGTGTGCTGCCCTGAAGGACACAGGGCACCAGGGTTGCTGGAGGAATAGAACAGGAAGGTGGGACAGATGCAGCAGGGGTTCCTGCTATGTTGCCTTTGGCTGTGGCGGGAGGAAATATGGAATTTGCCACTTATGCTTTGAGCCCCTCAGCATCTAGTCCCAACCCGGCACAGTGCTTGTAATGCATTGCAGGCTCTCAGTGAATACATTACACCTGAGCCCTCCACTTTGTTTGCAAATGTTGTTATTAATGACTTGATATCACCTGTGGGACTTCCTGGTCCTCTTCTGTTCTTGCTCAGGCGGGAGCATCCCTCAGTCTGAAGAGCTGCAGGGCAGATAGAGCTCCCTTTGTTACCTATTCGTGCTTCCCCCCCTAGCTGGCAGGCCTGCACCTCCTGAGGCTAGGAGAGGAAGGCTGGCAGGCAGCTGGGAGGTGGGAGAACTTGGGGGCAAAACCCTTTCTTGGGGGTCCCTCATTTGGCAGTAGCAGCAGGTGACAGTTCACACCGGAAATAACTGCCTAGAACCTCTGGGTTGTGGAGTTGGAGTAGCCATGGAAGGTAATCCTCTTCATCCTGTCCCTTCACGCTGTCCCTACCAGGTCCTGTCCTGACCCCCTGACTGATTTTTGTGTTTGGCCCAGCTCTGTCTCTCTCTTTCTCTCTCTCTCTCTGCCTTGGTACACTCAGCCTAGTTTAACATAGTTCACATGCCCAACTCTTTCTTTCCATTACTCAGCTCACCTGCTCTCTCCCTGCTTTGGTTCTAAGTGGGTGGACTGTGAGCACTGTAAGGGTTTCAAGGGTGTAAACTGCGGAGACGTGTGGAGTACTGTGGTTGCATTAATTTGCTAGGGCTGCAGTAACAAAGTACCACATACTGGGTGGCTTTGCTTAGAACATGGAAATCTTATTGCCTCTCTGTTCTGGAGGCCAAGTGTTGACAGGGCTGCGCTCGCCCTGAAGGCACCAGGAAGGATCTGTTCCAGGCCTCTCTCTCAGCTTCCGGTAATTCCTTGGATTCTGGCAGCACAACTACAGCGTCACATGGCTTTCTCCCTGTGTGTGTGTCTGTGTTCAAAATTCCCCTTTTTATGAGGACACCAGTCCTGTTGGATTAAGGACCCACTCTGCTGCAATACAGTCTCATCTGAATTTGACTGTTACATCTTCGGTGACTCTATGTTCGTAACAGTAGTAATCTTGACTTGCTATGAGAAATAGCTTGAGATATAGTTTGAATTTGGGTTTCTAAGAATATACTTGTAAACAAATGTTGGACCATATTTCTATGACACACCTACTTTTAAGATAGCTGGAGATGGAAATTGCATTTTATACAAAGTAGGAAGCAAAGAGAGGGGCAGTGACATTTGCAGCTGCAAATTCTTGGAGGCAAAATTAGAACAGAGTGCAGGTTTACTGAACCTTTAGTTCCCTATTTTGGGCAGCCCTCTGGACCAAGCAAGCCCAGTAAGTGAGGCTAAGAACTGGAAGCTTTGAGTTGGGTTTCTGGCATCAAATGCCTCTGCCTGAGCCAATCAATCATCATCTCTAAATCTTAGATGACTCCATCTGGGGAGGCAGAATAATACTACCTAAGAGAGAAGCAATAAAAAGGAATAAATTATGCTGTAAATGTGTTTAGGAGATCCTCAAATGAAAGGCACTACAAGATCAGTGGTAAATTTTCAATTACCACTTGGAATAGAGACAAAAAATGGTCCTCCTTTTTCTTTTTCATTTATCTCCGTGGGTTATATCTGCAATCGCAGGTCTAGAGGTGAGCATGGTTGACCTGTAAGGAGGATCAAAGAGACAATCAACCAGGTGGATGAAGTCACCAGTCTTCAAATAAATTTCTGAGTGTGCTACATGCTGTTCAGATTCTGGCATGAGGACTGTTTGCCCTGCCATGAGTGCTGGCAGGGTCTGCTTCTGCTCCCGAACTGTTCTGTGCTCTATGCCACTTTGTGAGCTCACAGTAGGGCCCTTGATCTCTGAACATGACCTTGACAGTTCATTAGCTACTGGTGGCTCTGTTCCTCAGAAGCATGCCTCTGGGTGATTGCTTGCCATTACAGAATCTTTTTACGTGCCCACTAGCAAGATGAGCAACACCAGGCGCCGGGCCCACATTATCGCTGTTTAGAAAAACCTCTGCCTTCAATCTTGACTCTCTTGGTCTAAAGAAATATCCTCAGAGCGCAGCATTGGTGTGTGCTTTCATTTCTAGCGATAGCTAGCAATAGAATTCACCTGCACTGTGCTTGGATAGGTATATTGTAACTGAGACCAACCGAAGGAACTATAAAAATTTTATAAATTGATTTCTCTTACTTCCAAAGAAATGTAGTAATTTGAACCAGACTCACCTAGTGTGTGGTGAGAGTTGGCAGAAGAATCCAAGGACAGAATGACCAGATTGATGCACCCATTTGATGTCTCCTGCAGCCCCAGTGTGTGCTACCATTGGGGCTGATCTACAAATATTCTTGTGTTGCCGAGTAATGGGCACAAGATACTCTGTTCATCTGCTTGTCTCAGATCAAGTTCCCTGGGAAGCAGATTCTGTGATGGTGATTTTCAGGGAGGAGGTTTAATGGGGAGTGTAGGAATGCTCTTTGGATCCATGGATGGGGGAATGAGGAAGACAGGATTGGGTAGGTGGGGAGGTTGAGCTGTGATGCAATCAAAATGAAGGCCTCCTCCGACCCCTTGGGAGGCTTTGGGGCTGCGACAGCCCTAGGTTTCAGGTTTTGTTTAGGTCTGCCACACACATCTCTCCCCTTTCTCATATCAGAGGCATGCTTGTACCCAAGTCATGCTTTTCTCATTGTGATGGGAGCCATACAAGATGCAAATCCTATTGGCCAACACAAATGATGTGGCTAGGCTCAACGTCAGTGGGGCTCCTGGTTATGTTGCTCTGGAAAAAATTTCCCCAAAACTTCGTGGCTTATGACTAACAATCATTGTATTGTTTCTGATGTTTTCCAGGGGTCAGGCATTAAGGAAGGGCTCTGCTGGGTGGTCCTAGCTAAGGGTTTCTCATTCAGCCATAGTCAGACGATGACTAGAGCTGGCATAGGAAGGGGATGACCAGTGTTCTCAGACTTCTCCATGTGGTCTCTCTGTGTGGGCAGGTTGGGCTTTCATTGGTATAGTTGTTGGACTACGTGGGAGGCGGATTAGAACTCCAGCACAACTGTTCTTGAGAACCTAGTGGAAGCTACATTGTCTTTTAAGACCAGCCATTGAAGTCACCTAGCATCACTTCTGCCTTTCTCTTTTGGCTGAAACAGTCACAAAAGCCTGCCCACTTTCAAGGAGAACAGATACAGATCCTAATTCTTGATGGGAGCATTGTAAGAAGTGCATGATGAATGGGAGGTGGTGGTTGTGGCCACCACAACCCCCAATTTTCCCCAATTTGGGGGAAAATACAATCTTCTACAGAAGGGAGGGAGGAGACTGGATCTTAGCTAAACACAAACTATCATAGGCCCTTGGACTTTGTACATTTTCTGCAGGGCAGAACATACAGTGGATACACAAACATACATACTAGATAACTCTATTAGGTTGAGTGCCTAGAAACATGGCCTGCATGGGAAATATGTGCAACATATTTTTGAGGGATCACTGTTATGAAAACCCCAACACGGGTGAAAGAGGAAGAACAGGGCAGGAAGAAACCAGGCAAAGATGTGGCGTTGGGAGGTCTGGCTTTAGCCTATGTTATGGACTGAATGCTTGTGTCTCTCAAAATCTCTATGTTGAAATCCTAACCTCTATGCGACTTATCAGGATGTGGGGTTTTGGAAGGTGATCAAATCACCAGTGTGGAAACCTAGTGAATGGGAAGCCCTTATAAAGGAGACCCGAGAGTTCTCTAGCCCTTTTTTCTACCATGTGAGGATACAACAAGGAGACAGCAGTCTGTCACTTGGAAGAGAGCTCTCATCAGAAACGACCATGCTGGCACCCAGATCTCGGACTTCTGGAACTGTGAGAAATAAATTTATGTTGTTGATAAGCTCTCCAGTCTGGTGTGCCTTGTTAGAGTAGCCAAAATTGATGAAGACACCCTAATTCCATGAGATGCTCTGGAGGGCAAATTATACCACAAAGGTTTACTGCCTTGAGGCAGAGTGTCCCTTGGGGAAGGTGGGAGAGGCCTCTCTAAAAGAGGTAGCTCCCATAAGGTAAGCAGAGACTTCCAGAGAGGAGTGCAGGTGTGAGCAATAAGCAGCTGACACCCGCAGCGGCAGGAGGATGGGCGCACCTGCCTGGTAAATGGTGATCTGAGCGGGAGACCATGAGCAGCGCTACAGGCCAGTGCTTGTGCCACTCAGGTTCACTTGTTTCTCACTTTAAGCTTACTGTATTCTTTCACAGCTTCTCTAGGAGTCTTGGTCAGAATTTTTTTGGTTTAGTGGGACCATCTACAGCCCCTATTGCTGCAGTTGGTCCTGAGGCCCTAGCTGATGCTCATCAACCTGTCTACTACCCTTTCTAGAATCCCCTCCCTTGGCCGGCCCCTCTGCTGGCCAAGGGTCTCATCTGGTGGATGACTCACAGTTTCATCCCTGAGGGGCCTGAGCCCTTGGTTACCATGCCCTTTTCAGGATGTGGTTGATGTACCTGCTAATTTACAGTCAAAACCAGGCACTGAAGGACCAAGGGACACCCTGGTAGATCACCTGCCATGTCTACCACATGACATCTGTATTCCTCTCTGCCCCATTATGAGCAGCATTCCCACATCCTCAGGATGATCACTGTCAACCCCCCTTGCCAAATAAGACACCTCCGTTTCCTTGCCTGTTAGTGGAATGAGGAGCCTAGAGTAACCGAGGAGGCAGTGGTTACAGCTGTAATTTTAGTAAAAACTGGTTCCATGCTGGAAGAAACATCTCTAGACCCACAGAGTTGAAAGTATTAAGCATGGGAAACACAAATTTCCCAAGTGATACTGGGAGTAACAGTGAGTGGGGCTACTCTTTCTCCCCCCATCCCTTGGTTCCCAGACTTGTGCATTGTCAGGAGACAGCCCCATGTCATGGCACTTGATTTAAAGTATGTGCTCCTCCCAAAGGACAGTGTCTTCTGAGCAAAGGGTGTTGTGTCCAAGCTTCCAAGCTTGCAACTCAGCTGTGCTTTCAAGAAGGGGTTCCAATGTTCTGTCAATCCAGCAGGTTCTTAATGGTGTGCTAAGTAGTAGGACCAGTGGATCACATGGTTATGTGCCCATATGCACCTTCTTTCCTGCAAAGTGCATTTCTTTGTTTGAAGTGAATTTATGCAGGAGCAGACTTTCAGGACTAGCAGCCAATTGCATACTCTGTGAGTCTGTGGATGGTGGGGGTGGCTGAAGCCTACAGGCAAGAATGATGAGTCCATACCTGGAATATTTGTCAGTCCTAATCAGGATGAAATATTGCCCTTTTCAACATGGAAGAGAATCAACTCATTGCCAACTAGCTGGTTGGTCTCTCCTAAGGATGGCACCATACTGAGGGCTCAGGATGGGCTTTTGTGGCTGGTCGGTTGAACATTCAGCCATAGCTATAGCTAGGGAAGCCTTGGACAGTGGGAGCCCCTGGTGTGGGACCCTCATGTAGCATCTGTCCCTCCACTGCAGCTGCTCTATTCATGAACCTGTGGCAGCACGTTCTTGCTCTGCACCCCTTTTATGGCAGTCTTCTATGTCACCCATTATATGGGTGAGAAGGGTCATTGCAGAAGGGTTAATTAATTGTTCAAGGTCGCAGAGCTTGTGAGGGTATTTTAGAAATTTATAGGTACCATTTCCGCAACACCATGTTGCCTCTTCTACACTCTCAACCTATTTCCAGGATATCTATGAATAGAAGAAAAAGTCACCTGTGGTTGACTGCATGTGGGTGAATTGACTCACCCATGAAATGCCAGATGTAGATGAGCTTTAGTTTTTCAAAATAGGCTCTGACTCAGGTAACTGTACTGTTCAAGGACAGGAGCTGGTGCCGGATCCTGCCCTGACTCAGGGAGTGATTCAGACCAAGAGCTGGCTAAATCTAGGAGGAATTTTGCACTGCATTATCACCTTTTAAGAGTTCATCTTACCCCTTGGCTAAGAATAGATGTGGACAATGAATAAACCTTCCCAAAATTATCTTCTTTCACTGGCATCCTGGGTGTTCTTTCTGCGTCCAGTCTAGACAGTAGGGACCACTGCATTTTGAGCTTTTCTTTTTGTCTCTTCTGTCCAGTTTGCCCTTGGATGATGGCGTTCTCCCAGGTGCTTTTGGATTGACTGGAACATTAAGGACATTGTTGGCTAAGAGAAGAAAATTCACTTGCATAAGCTGTTTATGTGGGAGCCAGGCCTTGACCCCAGTGGCTCAGCTCCAGAGCTCACACTCATTTTACGGTGGCAGACAAAGGCTGTATATAGTTACTGGCATCTATTGATGAGAAACTACCACCTACTTGTTTAGCAGGGTCCTAAGGAATTAACAACTATTTGGGGATTGGATCACGATTCGCAGAGTAGCAATTTTGGATGGTATTTCATTTTATTTTACAAAATGAACTTTTATTAATTGCATAAAGATTATTCTGGAAAAACTTGTTGGGACATAGGACAGTCCTTTGAAATTTTGTTTATATTGGCTCACAGGCTAGTGGGAGTTAGGTTTTTAGAAAGTATAGTAAAAACTTAAATAAATCCCCTTATTTTATTGAGTAAATATGAAAAATAAATCACTGGATCCTCTCATGTTAAATAATTCATTTCTCTTGTAAGTGTGTATGTATACATTCTTTCTTCTACAAAATCAGTATAAAAATTTGACTAAAAGAACATTTTAGGCCACTTCCCAGCCCTTGTGAGGCCTTTTGGACCACTCACACGATCACTCTGGATCAGCCCTGAATACAGGGGAAGGAGTTGGGAGAGTTATGTGAATGAATAGAACCCAAAAGCAGGAGCACCTTCTGGTCCTCTCTCCTTCATAGTTCCTATTGTAGTTTCATCAATTTGTTTTTCTTGTTGTTCAGAAACTATATCAACCTATATTTAAAAAAATTAAAAAAATGAATTTCAAACTCCATCCATAACTTGTGGGCCTACACCCTCTTTTTATTTCCATTAGCTGAAATGCTCTTGAGTTGTATGTGCCTGCTGGGGGGGGGGGCTCTGCCTGCAGGGTACCCCGGCCACCACGGATGAGAATAAGTCTACCAGGACATGATCTGCTTGGGGAGGAATGGTGGCCAGTCTCTCAAAGGAGAAGGGCCCAGAGCCTTTCCCTCAATGGGCTTTTATTAGGTTCATTTTTCATGGGAATACAGGTAAAAGCTCATTAATCATTATTAAGCATTAAGGATCAAACAATAGATAATATTCAGAGGACTATGAGGGCTTATACTGAGTCAGGGTCTGTTAGCTAAAGGGCTATAAAACTTTGAGAAACAAACTCATTTCCTGCTTGGACCCTAACCATTTAATTGAGAGCATTCTTAGCAAAGCAGGTTTCATAGGAATTTATGTATTCTTTCTTAGGCCTGATCACCCGGGGAACTCACCTGCTTCTGCCCAGGGCTGTACCGCCTTCTGTCATTGTTTCAGGCTTAAGTCAGGCAGGGCAAGTAAGACAGCCAAGAGATTAGGAGACTTCTCACAGACAGAATGAGGACTCAGGCTATGTCAGAGCCAAGGAGCAAGGGACCATCACCCGCTTTTGCTTTAGTCCCCCAAGTCCTTCTCTGGGGCCTTTCTGTGATTGTGCCTGTCTTAGGTCGTTCCCCCCTTGGGGCATCTTACCCATTATTGGCTAACTGATCAAGCATTGGGGGCCAGTTATGGATGAAGTAAAAGGAGCAGAAGTGGTGCTCCTGCCAGGGAGATAAGCTTTGTCTTCTTAGTGGCTTATGGTCCAAAGGTTGCTCACTCAGCCTTAGCCACAGGGGAATGGGTGGGGTTACAGCTTCTGAAATCAGGCAGGGTGGTTCCCAACACATGCCTCTCCATATTGCCTGAGATACGCTCCTGTATTCTAGGAGGAAAGTGATAACATTGGCCCTCTTTGAATGCCAAGCATGCTCTTTTGGGAATAAGATGACAAGTGGTCATATTTAGACCATTTGACATTCGCCATGCATTTGTGCTGCTGGTCCATTAGCATGGCGGACCTGGGGTGGCTGTAGGTACAGAAACTCCTGGAATAGATTCATAGGCAGAAAATGCTTTCTGTTGTTGCCACTTTATGGAGATCCTGGCGCAGGGTATATTTCTTGTTTAGGATCAGCCTACATTTCTCCTAAAAACTCACAGCCCCCTGGACTGTTTCATTTCTAATCCTGGCCACATGTGAAGAAGTAATCGGCTGCGGGCTGGTGTGGGGACTTTTATGAACTGTAATAGCCCAGCCTTCCTCCCTTAGAGGCAGTGTGTGCTCATCTTCCTCAGTCCCTCTCCCCAGCCAGGCTTCAGTGATGCAAAATATTTCTGGGTTTGGGCTTAGGAATGAAAATCCAGTGTGACGCAGCCTTTACTTGTCACCTTCTCCTAACTGTTATACACAAGAAACTGATATACACCCCGGAGGTAATTGACATTGGACCCTTGTAGTGTTAGCCCTGGAGGGGTAACGCTCCCTTTGTGAATCCAGCCTTTGCTGTTGTTCAGCTCCTGCTGGGAGTGACTCCTGACTACTTACTGGTCTGGGTTCTTCCTGGAGGGAAAGGAGAGGTCTCAGGTAGCCTGTCTCTTTTGACTGTGGAAGGGTTCCAGAATTTTCTTATAGTTTCTAGATCACCACCAAAAATAATTTAAGTCCCAGAGTACCTTCTCTCACCAGCCTAACCCCTGAGTCATTCCTCTGTGCTCCCCCTCTCCCACAGTGATTGTATCCCTTTGTCCATTCCCAATTTTAATTATGCATTTACTCAATGGGCTTCCCTTCTGGTTAACTTTTACTGCTAACTCATTAAACCTCTGAGTCACACATTCATTAGTAAAGAGAGGGTGAAAAAATGAAAGAACAAGAAGGGGCTGTGCCTGGGGAGAAACTCGGGGGTGGATCCCTGTGTTTAAGTGTGGCTGACTCTCTGGAGGCCGCTGTTGGTTCCTCTCCCCGGCGGGGCTGTGCCCTGGCCTGCAGATTGCTGGACCGAGTGTGGTGAATCACTCATCCTGGTGGGTTTTAACATGACTTCTTGCTGTTTCAGGAGGGACTGACTTACAGTTCTGCTGCAAGGGCTTCCCTCCTACTTAACTATGTCCTCTGAACTTCGGTGGTCTCAAAACAACAATGGAGCTACTAATTAAAAAGTTCTAATCTTAACTTGTGTCTCAGAAAGAGCATTAAAGGGAATCAATTTCTAACCCACAGAGACGCTTTTTAATATTCTCTTTCCTTTTCTCCACCATTTCTCCAAAATCACTCCCCTTCCCACCACACAGCTCACCAAGCTATTTCCTTCTTTCCCCACCTCCATCCTAAGGTGAGTTGTTTTCCTCCTCGGATCCTCCTAATGAGCCTCACGGTGGTGCCTGGTTGATATGTTGCTGTGAGGACTGACTGAGATAAAATAGGCGAATCCCACCTATGCAGTGCCCGGGACATTATAAATGCTCCTAAAGGTTAGCTACTGCTATAATTTTCAATTCAGCATCCTTAGCCTCAATTTCAATTTTCCTCTTTCAGTGGAAACACTAGAGGAGGAAATATGGACTCCAGGGAAATGATTCTTAAGTAATAGTACAATAGCTATTGTTTACTGAGCATGACCTATGTACCAAGTGCCTTCCTGAATCCTTTCTCTACAGGGTCTGTTTCCTCCTTACCACAGACCTGAGGGGCAGATGCTACTTTATCCCTATTTCACAAATGAGGAGACTCACACTTAGAGAGATGAAGCAACTTGCCCTAGGCCACATGGCTACTGAGTTGGAGGATCTAGAATTTACAGCAGGCCTGACTGACTTCCAAGTCCATGGATTAATGGCTTTGCAACAATCTGCAAGCCAGTGGTGCTGCCAGCCACCAGACATGTATTGACTGTGTGGGTTTTTGACTCCTGAGGGCTGTGACCCCTGCTCAGAGACTTGGGTCCTGTGGTGATAAGTGAATTGCCCTTGAAAACAGCTGCTGGGGTGGAGCCAACACCCACATCTGAGGTGAAGCCACCAGGCCCCCTCGGAGGTGAAGGCCCTGAAGACCTCCTTGGTATTCAGTGGGCAACAGAAAAAATTATTTTTCTGCAAAGGTTGGCATTTATTTCTTAATAACCAGTTAAAAATTTATGTAGCCTCCCTAATCAGCAAAATAAAGGCTTTCTGTACTTTTATGTGTGCTAGAAACCACTAATGAGTTCTTGGGGATTCATCACTGACTCGAGACTAGAAGTAGAAGCCAGTATATCTGGAGTCAGTAAAAACAGCCAAGACACTTCAGCTGCGAGGGAATCTTTAAGTATTCCACACATCCAGTGCTGCACCTGTCTGGTGGGATTTGAGGATGAGGCCAGGATACCCTGCATAGGATGCCCGGTATGCATTCTTCCACTCTCGTTACCTGGAATTTCCTGGGTAGTCCCTGTGTAGACTCATCTCCAGGGCTCCATCTCTGGGACGAGGGCCCTGTCTCTGGGCAGAGTCTTAGTTACCCAACTCATTGTCCCAGGGGCCAGAACGTAATGCTCAGCTTTACAACAAGTGTCAGGGCCAACATATTGCTGGGTTCCAAAGAGTGAGTAGGAAGAGAGGCTGCTGCAAACTAGGGTAATGTGGTCTATCCTGTTTTTGGTGCACACAAGAGTCAAATGCCATCAATAGTAGTGGCAACTGAATGCTATTCTCTTCCTCTTCCTTCTTTCACCTTCCTCTCTTTTTCTCTGTCTTCCTCCTTCTTTTCCCCCCCACTATAAGAATATGCAAGGGGGAACCCCCCCAAAAAACAATCAGAATTATCTTCTGGAGGGTAGGCCTCTTGGCTTCCCCCACTAGGTGAGTGTCTAGGAACCCATCTGTATCAGTGTACCAGCTGGTGGTGTTGTGAGGGGCTGCATTTGGCTTCAGTGAATTTTTTGAAGACTCTTTTAATTCGTTTGACCATTTCATGATGGGTGGTTTACAAGCACACCTGCCCACATGGTGCTGAGTGTTCAAAAATAGCAAGACATGCATGCCACGCCTCCCAGCCCTACCCCCTGTCACTTGATTTCACCCCGAGCAACTTGTTTTTTGTTTCCCCGATGAAAAAAAGTCCTCAAAGGGAAATGTTTTGCCAATGTGGAAGAGATGAAACAAAAAACAGCAGAAGCACTAAAAGGCATCAACACTGATGAGTTCAAAAACTGTTTTGAGCAGTGGAAAAAAGTCTAGATACATGTATTCTATCAAACAGAGAGTACTTTGATGGTGACTAATAAATACACATTTTTAAATTGTTGTTCCATTACAGTTGTTCCCATTTTCCCCGCATTACTCTCCCCTGCCCTACCCACCCCCACCTCCCACATTCAATCCTCTCCCCCTCGTCTTTGTCTATGGGTCCTTTATATATGGTCCTTGAATTGACCCTTCACCTTCCTTCTCCCATTATCCCCCTGCTCCCTGGCCTCTGGTCACTGTCACTTTGTTCTTTATTTCCACGTCTCTGGTTATATTTTTCCTTGCTTGTTTGTTTTGTTGATTAGGTTCCACTTATAGGTAAAATCATATGGTATTTGTCTTTCACTGTTTGGCTTACTTCACATAGCATAATGCTCTCCAGTTCCATCCATGCTGTCGCGAAGGGTAGGAGCACCTTCTTTCTTTCTGCTGGGTAGTATTTTTCTGTATAAATGTACCACATTTTTTTGATCCACTCATTTTTTATAAGTAAATTGCAAGTTTTGGGGTTCCTCCTTGTATATAGCAAGAGACTATGTAAGAAGATTTGGCAGATCATTCATTCAATCATTCATTTTTCTAACATTTATAAGGCTCTTTATTGAGCACGAGGTAGGGGATACAAAGATAAAAAAAGAAATCCCTCCTGTGGGATGTGCATGGTCCAGGGGTGTCCAACCTTTTGACATCTCTGGGCCACACTAGAAGAAGAAGGGTCATCTTGGATCACACATTAAATGCACAAACACTAACAAAAACTGATGAGCAAAAAAAAGTTTTTAAGTAAATTTACAGTTTCGTGTTGGACTACATTCACAGCCATCCTGGGCCTCATGTGCCCGTGGGCCATGGGTTAGGTATTCCTGGTAGGAGATAGCCCTGGTAGGAGACTGACGTGTGACAATTACAATAAGTAACATGTTCGGACGACTAAAAAAACACATGCTTGGCATTGTGCTAATTAACCCTTTAACGAGATCATCTCCTTTAGTCCTCCTAGAAATACTCTGAAGGGAATTCTAGCATTTTATCCTTTTATCTATGAGACTAAGGCAAAGACAGATGAAATAATTCATCCATGGTCACACAGATCCGACTTGAACTCAGGCAAGTCAGCATCATCAGTATCTCTGCTGCTTTCCATGTGACTGCAGCACATTGTGACAGGTGTCACATAAGGAGGGTCTGACAGAAGTGAAATTTGAAGTTGATCTTGAGAGGTGAGTGGGAGCTTTTGAGGCTGGAGAGCGGGAGCTTTTGAGGCTGGAGAGCCGAGGGAGGCGCACTGGGCACAGGGCACAGTGTGAGCAGACACAGTGGTGTGGAACACCTGGCATCCACAGCCGTCACCACTGTCCCCTAGGCAGGGGAGCAACTTGACACCATCTCAGAAGAGAGGGAAGTGATCAGACTCGTATACTGAAAAGACAGCCATCATTTAAAAATGTTAAAGCAAATAGTCACATTATTAAAAATCTTTGAGTGTTAGGAAAATGAATCATAGGATCTTTTCCCTTTTTATTTTGTATATGTTCCCCAAATTTTCTATAATGAGCTTGTCTTGCATAATTACATCATGTGTATGTACTTTATATGTGTATGCCTGTGCACACATGTGTAAAAGGTATATGTGTTGGAAGAGAGTTGTGAGTTGGTGGCAGTGCAGGGGGAAGAGTGAAGTGGGCAGGGAGGAAGCTTGTCAGTGAGACTGCGGAGGAAGCAGTTGGAGAGTCCAGGTGAAAGTCAAGGGCCTTGGCTGGCAGAGGCTGTATCTGACATGCCTGTACCATCCTCAGCCCCTCTCATGGTGGGGAGCAGGTACTACACATTTCACCATGCTCACTAGGTCAATGAATGCATGAACGAATGAATAAACAAAAGACAAAAAATGAAAGCAATGTGGCTGGAGAAGAAGGCATGAACTTGAGATTTCTGAGGGAGAACCTCCAGGGACCACAGAAGGCTGCTGTAGGGATGAGGTTTCTATCTTAAGCAGCAGGAAGTTGATTATCCTCTTTTCTGTAATAGAATATGGGAAGAAATGCTTGAAGAGAGAAGCAAGAGATGTTGAAGAGTTTGATCCTGAATATATTGACTTGGGCGTGGAATTGATAGAAGAAGTGTAAACACTTGCTGCAAAACCCAACCTGGATGTGGTAGACAGATGGACTGGAGAGGGAGTGGAGGACAGCCCTGCAGGAGAGCTGCTGCTCCGAGCAAGGGCGAGTGAGTCAAGGTGGAAAGTTGTCTTCAAACCTCTTCCCCCATTGCTAGGGAGTGCTTAGTTATCCCAATAACTTACTTCTAGCTACTTGTTTTGGCTACTTTTTATTTAAGTATATTGTAAGCACACCAAATCACACAAATCATAAACATATGAGGTCTGTCCAGAAATTATCCAGCTATGTAATATGGAATGTAGAGACATTTATTGAAATAGATACAAGAAGCATTGTACATAGGAAAATGATGGCTCAGTCCCCTTCCAAGGAGGAAAGCTGGGACCTCACACAATTTTCCCAGTTGCCATCAGCTGCCCCATCACATTTTTCTGAATCTCATCAATGGTCTGAAATCTTTTCCCTTTCAAAGGTGGTTTGAATTTTGGGAAAAGCCATAAGTCACAGGGTGCCAAATCTGGGCTGTAGCAGGGTTGAGTCACCTGGGTGATTTGATGTTTTGCCAAAAAACTGCATGAGACATGATGCATGAGTGGGTGTGTTGTTGTAATGAAGCTGCCAATCACCAGTTGCCCAGAGCTGCCACTTTCTGAATCATCCAAATAGTTTCCACAGAGGAATATTTAAGCTTAATGCAAAATGTGATGCAGATTCATTGCTCTACTTGCTCAGTCATTTTGAATGCGACGGCCACAAGGTACACATACTTGCTCAATGGCATCTACTACCCCCACTGACTAGCACAGTGGAGTCGTCATTATTCACACATGCGCATTTAAGTCCACTCTCCTTGGCTGCCAGGTTACATCAATATCGTGCAAACTGTTCTCATTACATTAATAATGGCTGAATGTTGTCCAGATACCATACATACATAACATAAAATTTACCAGTTAAATCATTTTAAGTATTAAGTTCAGTGGCATGAAGTACATTCATATTTTTATGCAGCCATTGCCAGAATCCATTTCCAGAACTTTTGCCATTAAATAATAATTTTCCACTCTCCCCACTTCCAGCCCCTGGCAACCACCATTTTACTTTCTGTGTCTATGAATTTGCCTACTTTAGGAACCTTATATATGTAGAATCATATAGTGTTTGTCATTTTGAGATGAACTTACTGTACTTAATATAACATCTATGTTGTGGCATGTGTTAGAATTTACTTTTCAAGACTGAATAGTAATCCACGGTGTGGATATACCACATTTGTTTATCCATTCATCCATAGGACAGTTGGGTTGCTTCCATTGTTCTTTGTTTTGTAACTATAAGGTTATTCTTTAGCTGGATGTTTGATATATTATGAAATCAAGGAGCTCTGGCTTTCTTTAATTCTTCAAAGTTAATATAAAATTTTCAGCTAATACCTTTTAGATATCAGAATTGTCACCAATTTATGTTATGGTAACTCTAGAAATTGACTATGATAGATTTACAAAATGGGTTAGAGGTGGATTCAATTTTTAAGAGGTGTATGGTCTAGCTGGGGAAATAAATTGGGTGTTCAATTCAATGTTAATTGTTTGTATGTGAGGAGAGAAGGGGGCGGGGTGGGGATCAGGAGTCAGAGGGGACTGTTTGGGCCTCTCTGTGCTTCTTAGACTTGCATATCTATTTCCTTCATTAGGGAAGAAATTAGGAAAGTTTTATTTCATTATTTTTTCAGACATATTTTCGATTTCTTGCTCTTTCTTTTCTCCTTCTGGCAACCCTATCATGCAAGTGTTGGACATCTTGAAGTTGTCCCAGAGGCTGCTTATACTGTCCTTATTTTTTGGATTCTTTTTTCTTCTTGTTGTTCTTATTGGTTGTTTTTTGCTTCCTTATGGTCCAAATCATTGATTTTATTCTTGGCTTCATTCACTCCTTTGTTGTTTCCCTATAAATTGTTCTTTATTTCAATTAGCATATCCTTTATTTCTGACTGGATTATTTTTATGTGGTTGAGGTCCTCACTAAGTTCCTTGAGTATTCTAATAACCAGTGCTTTGAATTCTGCATCTGATAGATTGCTTATCTCCATTTCATTTAGCTCTTTTTCTGGATTTTTGATCTGTTCTTTTATTTGGGCCATGTTTCTTTGTCTCCTTGTTTTGGCAAACTCCTTGTCTTTGTTTCCATGTATTAGGTAGAGCTGCTTTGACTCTGTGTCTTGGTAGTATGGCCTAATGTAGTAGGTGTTCTCTAGGGTCCAGTGACACAGCCTCCCCTATCACCCAAGCTGGGTACTCAAGGTGCAGCCTTTGTGTGGGCTGAGTACACTCTCCTGTTGTAGTTGAGCCTTGGATGTTGTTAGCAGGTCAGTGAGAGGGATTTACTCATGCCAGTCAGCTGCAAGGATTGGCTGTGACCCCTAACCACTAACTTCCGCCCTCTGTGATGGGTCAGCTGTGCAGGGGCAAGGTGGTGGTGCTCTGACATGGTCTGTAGCTGTCTACTGGGTGCCTGGCCCTGGACAAGTTCAGCCCCCACTTGCATTTTGCCCAGGCTGCCCTTCCTGAGCTATCTGAGTGTACTGCTACTTGTGCTGGGCTTGGAGATTCCTAAGTAAAGCCAAGCTGTGAAACTAGGCTGGCTGCTGCTAGTGCCAGGCCTGGGAGTCACTGAAGTCAGCTGCTCCTTATTTGATAGGATTTAGAAAATTGTGAAGCATGCACCAAGACCAGCCATTCATATGGAAAGGCAGCTTGGGTGGGCCTCTAAATTGGGTGAGGTGTGGAGTCTCTGGGAAGCTTCAACACAGGTCAAATAGTGTTAGCCAGGTTGGCAGAGTCTCAGACATGGGAACAACTTGTAGGCTCTGTGGGGGTAAGGTTTAGAAAAGGGATAATGGCCCATGCTCACCTTGATGCCAAAGAGTTCAGTTTCTCTCTGTATGCCACTGATGTCTTTCAAGATGCTACCCCAGTGCTGGAGCTCAGAGGGAGTGAGTCTGAGTAGGTGAGCTGTGTGTGGGTTCTTTAAAAGGAATTGATTTCGGCTTCAGCAGTTTCTTCTACCTACTCAATCCCCACTGTTTTTTTTTTTGTTGTTTTTTTTTTCATCCAGGAGTTGTGGGGACTTACCTTCCTGTCTCTGGTAACCTGGGCGGGGGGGCCTGTTGTGGGTTTGGGACTCCCTGCTCCCAAGATATCCCTCCTGAGTTTTTATCTACCACATGTGGGTGAGGGACTGGCCCATTCTGTGTCTGCACCCCTCCTACCAACCTGGATGGATGTGGTTTCTTTAATTCCATAGTTGTCAGATTTCCATTCAACTCGATTTCTGACAGTTCTGAGTGATGATTGTTCTATATTTCAGTTGTAATTTTGGTGTGGTTGTGTGAAGAGGAGAGCCATGTCTGCCTACACCACCATCTTCTGAATTTTTAATAATGACAGTCTACCAGTAATGAGAATTGAATAACGGGAAATAAAAATAATGACTTGGAGACAGAAGACATTATGTAGGCAAATGACCTTTTTCAAGTCCTAGTTTTTTTTCAGGTCTAAAGCAAGAAGATTGGATTTAATTATCTCAAAGGTATTTTCCAGCTGTCAAATCTCTGTATTTCTGTAATACATAAATGACGGACAGGTTTGTGATCCTGATGTTTGCTTTTCCAATGCTTGTCTGATTCTATTAAGAAGAAGTATCTGGTAAGTTTCCACCAGGGTGGAAACCATCTGTTAAAAAGGAAGGAGGTGGCTTTGTATGGCTCTTTGTACTTGCTTTCTCTATAGGTAGACTTCCTTGGTCCTTACAGCAGAGAGGGAAGATGTGGTAGTTTTTTTTTAAGGGAGAAAGGAAGAGAGATCAAAGAGGAAAAGAAGAGAAAGGGCTAGCACTCCCTCCATCCTCTGAGAGATGATGGTGGCTCTCCCACTGGTCTCAAGGCTTGTCAGCACCTGCCCAGTGGACAGCACCACAGCTCCTCTCAAGTTTCTCCCCTTTACTAAGCTCTGGTTCCTGCAGTTCACTAATCAAGTTTTTTTGTTCCTTAGAAAATAAAATGAAACCAGGGAGGGCCACATAGAGGGCTTCAAAGATAATACTCTAGATCTTGAATGGGGGCGTGGCTCAAAGATGCCATTTTTCTTTTGTGTTTCATATTATAACATACATGATATAGATTCTGTCATAGCAACAAAATTTCCATGATAAAAGTAATGAATTAAAAATGCATACCACATTAAAACAAATGAAGAGACATTCTCCTTTAAAGAAAGGCCTCACATCAAGAGGAATAATTAAGAGACTGTTATATATCAGCAGAGTTTCAGTAACAAACCTTCTTCCCCACACCACCCTCTGTGTAAGAGTGAGATGAGTAAAGGCCAGCAAAGATCCCATGTGAGAATAAGAACGTGAGTTAAAAAAAATAGCAGCTATTCGCCACTTTTATGGAGCCCAGAAGGCTGGCTGGGTTATGACCAGGTCAGTGTTTCAACCAGGTTTGTGAGATGTTCCAAAAAGCAGGGGTCAAGAGTGGGATCTTGTCTTTGAGCAGTCGGATGAGAACTCCTAGGGTGGACCCAGGTCGTCCCGTATTTTTACATTCAAGTGATAAAAATGAGCCCAAGAACCACATTGTCACTAACAAAACAAAACTCAAGGCAGACGTTTTGTTGTGTGAAGTTTAGAAATGCTTTGAACTACAGGCCTCACCATTTCTGATCATTTACATTCATTCATGGGAGAAGGTCCAGGGAGTCACTGGCCATTCACATTTTTTATACCTGTTCTTCATTTATCAGTTCTCATTCTCATTCCCATTTTCTTTATGATTCTGCTAGACAGCATCAACTGACCCTCTTCGGTTGCTTGGTTACTCTAGATTATCTGGTTCCTTTACCTCATTGCTTCACCTTTCCCTGGACTTCCTCCTTCTCCTGACCCTTTCTCACTCATTCCTGGCACCTAAGAGGTATTTATTGAGCATCTACTGTGTCAGATACTGTTCCAGGTGCTGGGGATAAAGGAATGAACCACATAGCCATGGTCTGCACTAATGCAGGTTACGCTATAATAGGGTGAAGTTAGGCAGGCATCAAACAGACACCTAAAAAATTAATATATATTTAGGTTCACACATATATAGAGGATGAAGTGTTCTAAGGGGCAATAACAGGGTCACCTACTCTAAATTGAGTGGTCAGGGAGCAGAGCTTTGAGGATGTGGCCTTTAAATTGTGACCTCAGGGAATAGGCAAGTGGAAAGAGAGGACAGAGGTTGAAGGTAAAGTGTGTGCAAAGGCCTGAGATGAGAAAAGACCATTGGCCCTGGAGGACCTGAGAGCAAGCTGGTACTGCACTCTGGATGTAGGTATTGGTGTTAATAGAAAAAAAAAAGCTGATTTGTCCAGATATGGCACACTTTGTGCAGATCTGGCCACACTATTACTAAGGTTACTGGTGTGGAAAATGCCGATGACATATTGTTCGATGAAAGAGTTCTATCGGTCATGTAGAATGATACTACACAAGTATCATTCTACATGACCATACATTATATCAGTTAGGACATTCAGGTGCAAGTCCTACAAAGCCCAGTCAGAACTTGCTTGGGCAAAGTATGAATTTATTAGTTCACATGTCTGAAAAGCCATGGGTAGGGCTACCCTCAGGCCTGGCTTTATCAGGGATTCAAATGTTCTAGACCAGTACTGTCTAATAGATAATATGAGCCACCTGCATCATCAATTCAACATATAATCGTGCAAAAATTATTAGTGAAATATTTTACATTCCTTGTTTATACTAAGTCTTTGAAATTCAGTGTTGCTTTTCTGTCTCATGTCTTAATTTGTAATAGTCACAGTTCAAGTCCTCAATAGCTACATGTGGCTAGGGGTGGCCAGCTTGGACGGTGCAGGCCAAGATCTGATATTTTCTCAATTTTAATACATGTGAGAATAATTTAGATGGTCTTCTTAGAGGTCTGAGCAGAAGTTACTTTCCGTCTCATTGGTGCTTAAAGAGTCATGTGACCATGTTGAACCAATATCGTGACCATGTTGAACCAATATTGTGACCAGGAAAAAAGTGATGCACTCAGTGATTTAGTCCCAAATCCCACACTATGCTCCAGAAGTGCCGAGAGGGGTGCCCCATCTGAACTCAATATATGGGGTAGACATTCGCTATTTTTGGCCATTTGGCATTCATTTATCAGACCTGGAGTAATAGTGTTTGGGGATTCTGCCTGCTCTACGTGGAAGAGAACTAGAAGGCAGACTTTTAATGGAAGTTACATCCTGGAAATGAGATTTATGGGTTGTGAAAGGTAGCCCTTTTATTTTATGTTTTATATATTTCAGTTTCCTGTTGCTAGCATGTACCATTTTATTTAATTTTTGCCTTTAAAGAAGAAGACCAGTAAATTTAGGTTTTCTTGTTCTTTAAAGGTTAAGGCCAAATGGGGGAATGGTCTAATATTAGGGTGACCAAATATCTCAGCCGGGACCATTCCAGCTTGTACCAATTATTACAGTGTAATTATTAACAAAACTCCCTTAGCCTACAAAGTGTTCCAGCACTGGACCCCCAATCTAATACTTTAAATCCATGATATATAATGATAAAGTTAATTCACCCTTTAAGACAATATTTTGAGGTGTTAGCATGATTTGATAGAAACACCTTGAAGCCCATTAAAAAGGCAAAGTAGTCCCATTGTATAGTTCTGCGTCAACAAGAAGGGAGGTTTTCCGAGTTAATTTTTCTAATATCTGAAACTTGCCCTCAAGCACTAAAATGTTTCAGCATTAACAATTTTTGATGAAAATATTGCTCTGATATATCAAGGTCTGTCCAGAAAGTACCCAGCCACGTACTATGAAAGATAGAGACATTTATTGAAGAAGATACAAGAAACATTGTACATAGGACAGCGATGCCCCAGTCTCCTTCAAAGTAGGCACCTTGGGACCTCACACAGTTCTCTCAGCATCATTGGCAATTGCCATACAATGTTGTTTCTGCTCTGGTAGAAACAGAAACTATGGAACAGATTTTGCCACAACATGTTTCATGCCAAGATTCTCATTAAAACCTCGGACACAACAGTTTTTGGAATCCCCAGATCAGCTTCTAGATCTCACACTGTCAGTCAAGTGATCTTTGTTGATTGCAGCCTGTACACGTTCAGCATTCTCAGGTGTTCTGCTTGGTGCAGGCCTTCCAGAACATGGATCACATTCAATAGATTCTTGACCATCTTTAAAGCATTGGGCCACACTTTTATTTGCACTGCACTCACTGCATCATCCCCAAAAGTCTCCTGATCATCCAAAAGTTTCCACAGAGAAATGTTCAAGATTAGGGCAAAAAATATGACACAGATTCTTTGTTCTACTCAGTCAGTCATTTTGAGTGGGACAGCCACACAGTATGCATGCTCAGTCAGTGGCATCTACCGCCCCCACTGACTAGTATAGTAAAGTCATTATTGTTCATGCATGTGCATTCCAGTCCAGTCACTTTGGCTGCCAGCTCACATTGATGTCAGGCAAACCATTCTTATTGTATTAACAATGGCTGGGCTTTTTCCAGACCTCTGGAGATCATATATGAGATAATATATATGAGACCATATATATATATATATACATATACATACACACACGTGTGTGTGTGTGTGTGTGTGTGTATTTCCCCCAACTTTTTAAGTAGAGTAAACCAAACTTAACTACTTGTGGATACAAGTTACCGCAGAGCTTTCCACTGGGTGGACAGCCACTCACATGTGTGTCGTGAAGGGATTCCAGGGATGTGCAGACAGGATCCCTTGTCTCTACCACTTAGGGAACCCAGGTGGGGTTTGGGGTGACAGAGACCCTTGGATCAGTTGCCTCTGACTAGTTTCCACATTGTCATTTAAATAGGCTCATTTTCTAAGTGCATTTCGACTTATGAAAGATCAGGAAGCACTAGTTATTGCTTTGTGTTATAATTCAGAGATTCTGGCAGGGCTACCTGGCAGAGCCTTCTTAGGGTTAAAGAAGGTACTTTCCATTTACCCTTGAGCTGAATTTCTCCAGAGGATTACTATGCTTTGCTCTTTGTAGCACTCTTTTCTCTCTGCTTTGATGATTGCCATTGCTTCTTATTGTCTTTGCTCTTTCATTTGCTGTTGTATTTTACGTAGGCTCGTTAGGTGAGGTGAACTATGCTCGAGTGTGGCTCGCCTCTTCTGGCTAAAGACTTGGCAGTGGCTGTTTGCATTATTGTCTTTTAAACTCATTTTTGCCCTGTTGCTGTAATCTGTATGTCTAAGATAACCTTAGAATGTCATATTATGCCTCCTCATCAGGGATGGTAGAAATCTCTCTCATAGAAAGCTCTTTATTCTTAAGAGTTAGTTGTGGTAAAACACATGTATATTTATAGTTTCAAAAAGATTATAAATAAATTACTATGTGAGAGCATCATAATGCAGTATAATAGGGCAGAAAAGACTATTTGGTATACACATATGCACATATACATGTATATGCATACTGAGAGAAAGAGGGAGAAAAAATTTAAAACATGGGGGAAGGTTATGCCCTTTTTTCAAACCAATCTCATAAAGGTCAGTCAGTCATCAGGCTATCCCAACAAATGGTCCCTTGTTACTATTCTGAAACTGAATGTCCTTCCGGTCACAACTGGTGTTAGCCAATAAGGCATTACTGATGCTTTTGTGTTCTTATGCAAAAGTGGACCTTTTCCAGCATTGTCAATGACAGAGGGAAATGCTCAATAGGTCACACGAGGTCTTAATTAACATCTTCAGAGTCTGACCTAGTATTGACTTTTGGTTCTAGCACACATGACTAGCTAGCTCTGTACACTGGGTAAGTTTCTTGATCCCTCTAAGCCCCAGATTTCCCACTGTTTTTTTTGTGATGACAAAATGAGAACATGTTTGTAATGTCTCTGGTTTGTAGTCTCTGATTCGCAGTAAGTGGTATTCTTCCACTGTTGTTGTTAATAATAATAACAACAGTATATGAAATCCTTAATGGTCAATGGCAGACCTAACTTTGGAGAAAACATAATAAATAGTAAAACATAAGCATGAGATTTTTGTCACTGGCCCAATTTTGTGTCATTAGTTAGCTGTCATATTTCTCACTAAATAGTGACATTCATAAGAAATTTGGAAATTGATTTAAATGGGTTAGAAATCCTCTGGAGTTATTTTATTCTGAGGAACCCATGATGTTTACCGTGTAGCCTCACATTCTTTGCCAGGCAATTGCAGTTGGTAGGTGCTTTCAGCCAGATAATTGTTCTGGATTACAGCCAGCAGCTCTATAGTTTATTTAGGTTCTACCTTCCACTTTATGAAAAATCAGTGCATCATTGGCATGTTGCTTAAATCCTATGGGATTTTATTTCTATACCTTACATTTCTCAAAAAACAATTGATAGAGGTGTTTCTGGTATTACTTTTAAAGGCCCTTAGGGAAGTTTCCAAGAGGACAAAGATTATCCTGACCACCTGCTATACCTTCTCGATGCTTGCTATTACAAAAGATACTTCATTAAAAACAAGTAGTCTTCTATTTCCTATTGAAAGATGTAGAGAACTAGAAAGAGAATTACCCTAAACTTACAGTAAAAAAAAAAATCTTGCCAAACAGCAAGTTCAGAACTTTTCTTGAGCCAGGGGAGTGTAGAGATGAAAACATCAGGCCCAAACTTCAGGAAGAGATGTGAGCACTGAATTCCCAGGGCAACAAGCAGCCAGACACCTGCAAGGATTCAGTCAGGGTGTTGTCACATAGGATGGGTGAGTACACACTGGCAAAAGAAGGTGAAATAAGGTTCCCCAAATAAAGGGGGGTCCCTGCCCTCTGGTAGGCATTTTTCCATGAACTGCACCATCAGCTCATGGAAATAGTTGGGAAATCTATAGAGAGTCTCGTTTGAGATGCACTCCTGGAGGAGAGGAGCGGAAGCTGCTGTGGAAGGGACAAGACACTCCACCCAGGCCCTTCTGTCCTATGCACAAAATCTGTAATTTGTGGTGTGTTGGGGGAAGAGGGATGGACACTCTTACACTTTTGGGGACTGGTAAAAATCTATTGCTGCTGGAACAAGGGACCAAGAAAGACTCCTGACCTCTGATGAATGGGCAGGTATACATACTGGATTCAGAATTGACCCAGAGGAGGGGTGAAGTCACCGAGAAGACCACAAGACTCAGTGGTATGGTATTTGTTTAGAACTGAGGCTTAATCACAACACCAAGAATATTTCCTCTCTCCCTCCACCCCCAAAACCAGGCTAACAAAAGAAGGCATAAAAATAAAAGAATTTAAAAAAAAAGAACAGATGAAACAAATAAAAAATACAGCTAGCAAGATTAATAGATCTTGAATTCAGTCATATCTCTTATCACATTAAATGTGTATGGTCTAACCAAAGCAGCGAAAGGATTGAGGTGGTCAGATAGGATTAAACAAATAAGACCAAACTGTGCACTGTTAGAAACCCACTTTAAATAGAAAGACAGAAAGTACGTTCATGAACCATACTGGAATTAAACCAGAAAGCAGTAACAGAAAGATATCTGGAAAATCCTCAAATGTGTGGAAATGAACCCACATCTAAATAACCCACATGTTAAGAGGAAATTAAAAATTTACCCATGAGTCAAGGGAATTATAAAATAGTTTGAACTGAATGAAAAGGAAATACAACGTATCAAAGTTGTGAGGTGCAGCTAAATCAGTGCTTGGGGGGAAGTTATAGCATTAAATGTTAATATATTTGAGAAGAAGAAAGGTCTCTAATCAGTAATAGAAGCATTCACCTTTAAAAAAAAACATTAGAAAAAAGGGAGCAAGTGAAACAAAGGCTAGTAAAAGAAAAGAAATTATAAAGATAAGAGCGAAAATCAATGAATTTGAAGCAGAAAAGCAATTCAGAAGTATTGGTCAAACCAAAACCTGGTTCTTTGAAAAGATCAATGACCTTAATAAACCTTCAGACAGACCAATCAACTACTGCTGTGACCGACAGTGGAAACAGCACATCCGGTATCAATGAGCACAGCCAGTGTCTAGATCTTGGTTCCTAAATGTCATTCCACTAAAAGGAACCAGGACTCCTTGGAAAAGTAGGCTCTGAGACTGGGCGTGAAAAATACAAGGTGAACCTGGAGTATCTTCTGGTGCCGCATGTGCTCATCAATGACAGCACAACAGTGGGACTTGGTCAGATACAGGAGCCGTCTTAGAAGAGCTCTCAATGAGCAAAGCTGGATCAATTCTAGCCAGTAAATTTTAAAAAATAGATTTTTTTGGTTACAATTCAAAGAACAAAATGAATCTGAGTCCCTGTGGTAAAAAATAAAAGTTTTACCCTGTGGGTAAAAATAAAAGTTGAATAAGCTGATCATTTAATGGGAGAAAGGACAAACTAATCCTAATAGAAGAATTCCGATTAATGAACATGAGGAGCAAGGGAAATAGGAAATCACCATTGGCACACTACAGCTGTAATTGCTGCAGACGGGTCCCCTGATGAATGCTAAAATTAGTAGGTGAAAGTTTAAGAAGAAACAAGACATTTGCATAATCTCAAAGTACCTTCCCCCAATAGTCATCAACAATAAAGGCAAAAAATAGCATCTTTACAGTGAAGAAACTTGGCAGACACCATCTGAACCAAGGGGAATCGAGCTTAACATCACCAGTAATAAGACACACTGACATCATACTCCCTTCCCCCAGTGTCATGTGCTGAGAAGACACATCATTTCTGTGGCATTCCTGTCCCAAACTCATAACCCCAATCTAATCATGAGAAAAGATCAGACAAATGCAAACTGAAGGGTGGTCTACAGAACACTTGACCATGCTCTTTAGGAGTATCAAGGGCATGACAGACAAGGAAAGACCAAGGAATTGTCTCAGATCAGAGGAAAACCAGAAGAAATGACAACTGAATACAGTGTGGAATCCTGGGTGGGATCCTGGGATGGAAAAGGGGCATTAGTAGAAAAACTGGTAAAGTTAGAAAAAACTGTAGTTTAGTCCATAGTATTATAGCAATATCAGTTTCCTAGTTGTGATAATTGCACTATGGTTATAGGAAATGTTGACATCAGGGAAAAGTGGGTGGAGATAGGTGGGAGTTCTTTGTTGGTCTTTGCAACTTTTCTTCTGTAAGTCTAAAATCATTTCAAAATGGAAAAGAAGTAAGTCAGGAGAGTTTTGATCAAGTAGTCCTGGGGGAAAGAAGTCTTCTTTGTGTTGTAAGGGAATAGTATGGACACCTTTAGGTTGTAAGTGAGGCTCGTAGAAGAACATCTTGCACACTAGCTGGGCCCCCTGTGATTCACTGCACTCTTGGGCTCACAGTAAGAGTTACTGATGGGGCCGTCCGACAAACCCATTTGAAGACATCTGTTTTCAGGGACATTTTTTAACTCTTTTTATTCTTTAACTCTTTCTATATCTTACTTTATCTTTTTATGCTATCTCAACTAGGTCTGGGAAGTGATGATGACCTTAAAATCCTTTTTTAAAAAAACTACCTGTTTTTTAAAGCTAATTTTTTTTTTTATCCTAAGAGAAGTGTGATTTTTTTCCTCTCCTCTTCCTTTACTGGCTACAATCAAGGAGGAGGAGATGGTAGTGCAGTCTGTCTTCTGATAACAACAGTTCCCAGCCTTTCTTTTCTTTTTTTTCTTTTTTTCTTCTTTTTTTTTTTTTTTTTTTCTTTCTTTCTTTCTTTCTTTTTTTTCTTTTTTTTTTTCTTTCTTTTTTTTTTTTTTTTTTTTTTCTTCCTTCTTTCTTTCTTTCTTTTTTTTTTTCTCTCTTTCTTTCTTTCTCTCTCTCTCTCTCTCTCTCTCTCTCTCTCTCTCTCTCTTTCTCTGAAAATTGGGTTTGCAGGGAAGGCTGACCCCTCCTGCTCTCATTTGCTTATTCCATTCTGTTTCACACACTTATGTTACTTGCTGGGCCCCTGAAAGTAAGTGAATTTTTCACCCTGGGTGAATGTTATAAATTACACATAATTTGTTTATTCATGTTCTTGGCTAGTCAGAGTTCTTTCTCATCTGACTGAAATTTCTAATTCTTTAGATTTATGATAATTGTTTTTGGTGTTATGGCCCTGGATTTGCTTTTTATGATTTTTCCACGTGTGTCCTTGCAGCATTTTTGGTTGGGCTATGGATTGACAGAAGAGAACCTTCTCCTCACTGCACCCCTCCCTGCCTCACTCAAACACACATAGAGTTTATTTAGCCAGGACATGCAAACTGTCCAACAGCCAGGTGGTCACAGGGAACGGGGGCCGTGTGGCCTGTTTCAGTGTAGGAGTGGTTGGCACCCAGAGTGTCCATTTGAGGAACTTGACTGCCATATCACTGGCTGCCCATGTAGGTGCTGGCTTCATGATGGGCCACACTTCTTTTACATGAGAAACTTCCAACGAAGGAGGAACTTCTCCAATTACTTGGCTTAATGCTTCCTCAGAGGGGAATTCTTATCAGGATCAGACTCTCCTGATTCTTGAATCCAAGCTCAGCCCGACAAAATCACATCCTCATCTGAGAGAAAACAAGCAGACTCACTCTCAGGGAGCTGGTAGCGAAGCAGATCTCTACCCCCAACTTTCTTGTCTACCAGAAATCCCCTACCTCTGTACCCTCAACTCCTTTTTGTCCTGCCAATTGCATTCATGTTATTCTTTTAATAGACTGAATCAATGTATGTGGCTTTTAGACTGCTTCATCTGTTAGAATTTCCCTAATCAGATTTATTTGATTGGTATCCGACCTGGGAACATATTCGAGAACTGCAGCTCGCATAGCTGGAATCAGCAGGGGTCCTTCACCAGGCTTGTCAGAATGACCTGCGGGGCTTTAGAGAGGTACACATGCCAAGACCTTCCTGTAGAAACTTGGAGGCACCCATATTTTTCCAAAGCTCCACTGGGATTTTGATATGCAATCTCACATAAGATCCTCAGGCTGCCAGGGACTTTGACTTACAGGTTTTCTGAATGTCTCTTAATATTCCTTTTTGTTGTTGTTCATAAATTGATGACTGCTCCACGTAGGGCACGGATTCTAAACAGGGATACGGATTTTTCCAATCATAGAAACACTTCTGGTGGAGAGTCTGTGTGCCTCCTGGTGACACCATCTGCCAAGGATCGCTGAGGTCTCTGATAGGCCTCCTCACATCTGAGGTGTTAAGGGGGTAGGAGAAGGGGAAGAGAGGTTAAGAACCAATATTCTAAGGTTTTGCTTGGTATGCGCATGCATGCGTATTTGACTTTGGATTCCAAATTATTTACTTTAGGGACCAAAAGCAAAAAGAGGTATTGGCTGTTTTTTTTTTTTGCATTAAAAACCAGCCGACCAAGGCCCCAAACAGGCTGAGGGATTGTAGGAGGGGAGTGGGACTGGAGCCAGATCTTTTTTCTTAAACACCGTCCTAGAGAGCTAACCAATGAAAGCTTCTCTAAGGAAGTTGGAAGAAAACCACCGTTACCTCTTTTGGCTCTCATCTTGAGAGTCACATTAAAAGTCATCTGACCTTTCCTCTGGTGCAGAGATTATTCTTTCTGGCATGACTGGTAACTTCTTTTCTACCTTGGTCATGATACTTTCCTTCTCCATCTTTGGAAGAGGAAAGCACGTGAATCAAACGATCTGAGGGTTTCACCCTCATGCTGACATACTGGATGGTCTGCCCTCCCACAAGGGATGTCGTAAGCCTCCGATTCATCATCTGCAAACTAGGGGGAGATCTGCCTTAGATGTTGTGGTAAAGATAACATGTCCCGATTTTACAGGTAAGGAAACTGAGGCAGGGAAGGATTAAACAGTTGTTGCAAGGGCCCACAGGCCTTGAACCCAGATTGTCTGACACTGTTCAGAGCCCACCCACTCAGTCCTTCTGCCACAGAGCTGTGCCGAGGGTCAACACGTATTTCTCATCTGTTTCAAGACAGCCCAGTACAGAGTTTTCTGAAATTACTGTCCAGTGTCCTGCATTGTACAATTCTTGAGCCAGGTGCTTGGAGTATTTTCATCTTTGACCCAAAGGCTTGCAAAGATGGCTGTCAGTACACTTTTCCGGTTCCCAGAGAGAGGTGGGTGCACATGGACTTAGGCAAAGAGAGATTTGCATGGGCTAAGTTTTCATCAGCATTTCTGGATAATGGTTTTCTGCCCTAACAGGAGGTTTATGTAGTTTGCTTCAAAAAATTAAAATTACTCTTTTAAAAACAAATGCCTGAATGAATGAAATATTTAGTAAATGAGGTAACCTTGGGGAGGTTCTCAGTAGAGTGCCTGGGACATAGTAAGCTTTCTATAACTGCGTGTCTCTATTCTCTCTACTTTATCCTTCATTTGATCTTAGTTTGATCTGTTATTTCCTTTTCCACAAACTGAGGTCAACCGTCTTCTCCATTACGTTATCCTCAATATCGATTAGGTGTTTTGATAAACACTCTCGAGTTTGAGTGCTACAACGAAAGTGCCTTTTAAAGAGTGATATGAAATTAGAAAGGATAGAAACTACTTTGGATGACAGAATTAGGTTCTAGGTGTCAGGTTAAAATGATGGCCAACCTCTGGCTGGGAAGCTCAGTTGTTTAAAGCGTTATCCCATGCACTGAAAGGTTATGGCTTTGATCCCCAGTCAGGACACATAAATAGGTTGCAGGTTTGATCCCTGGTTGGGTGGGCATGGGAGGTAACCGACAGATGTCTGTCTGTCTCTCTCAAAGATCAATAAAATGTGTCCTCGAGTGAGGATTAAAAATATAATAATAATAATAATAATAATAATAAATGATGGACTGATTCTTACAATGTGAAGTGTAATGGGGATAAATGTAAGGTCTTGTGATGGGGTCCAGAAAATAAACTTCCTGAGTACAGAATGGGGGAGATGTGTGGCTTGGAAGCCAAAGATATTTAAAAAATACTTGAAATTAAAAATACTCGAGAGTTGGAAAGAGTGGCTGGAAAATGTAGTCTTTAGTTGGTAGCCATATTCCTAGCTAAGAACTTTATACTATGCTCATGGATTGGAAGGATTAATATTGTTGCAATAAAATGTTCTTACTACCCAAAGCAATATACAGATTCAATGCAATTTCTATTAAAATACAAATGACATTCTTCTCAAAATTATAACAAGTAATCATAAAATTTGTGTGGTCCCACAAGAGACCCTGAATAGCCAAAGCAATCTTGACAAAGAATGAAGTGGGAGATATCATGCATCTTGAATTCAAACTATACTACAAAGCTACAATAATCAAAACAGTACAATACTGACACAGAAACAGAAACATATATCAGTGGAATAGAGAGTCCAGAAATAAATCCTTGCTTCTATTATCAACTAATCTATGACAGTGGAGGCAAGACTATACAATGGGTTAAAGACTCTTTAACAGGTAGAGTTGGGAAAAAGGGAGAGATAGATCCAAAAAAAACCCCACCAAACTATACCACTTACATCATATACAAAAAATAAATTCAGAATGTATTGAAGACTTAAATATAGGACCTGAAAAACATAAAACTCCTAGGAAACAACATAGACAGTAAACTCTTTGACACTGCTCTTAACAATACCTTCTTGGATATGTCTCTCTAAGCAAGGGCAACAAAAGAAAAAAAATAAATGAGACTGCATCAAACTAAAGAGTTTTTGCATAGTGAAAGAAACCATCAACAAAATGACAATACAACCTACTGAATGGGAGATGATATTTGCAAAAGATGTATCCAGTAAGGGGTTAATATCCAAAATATATAAAGACCCACACAACATAACATCAAAAAAATCTAAAAAACAAACAATCCAACTGAAAAATAGGCAGAGGACCTGAATAGACAATACTCCAAAGAGAACACACAGACTGCCAACAGCCATATTAAAAAAAATGCTTAACATCACTAATTATCAGGGAAATGCAAACCCACACCACAAGATACCACCTCACACCTGTCAGAATGACCATCATTCAAAAAGTTATCAAATAACAAGTGTTGGTGAGGATGTGGAGAAAAGGGAACCCTCATGCACTGTTGGGGTTGTAATTTGGTGCAACCACTATGGAAAACAGTATGCAGAGCCCTCAAAAATTAAAAATAGACCGGCAATATGACCCGGCAATACTATTCTTGGGTATTTATACAAAGAAAACCAAAACACTAATCTGAAAAGATGTATATATACCTCTGTGTTCATTGCACTGAATAAGAGACATAAACAAAGTAAAACAGAAGCAGAGCCATAGATACAGAGAATGGACTGATGGTTGCCACAGGGGAGGGAAGTGCAGTGATGGGTGAAAAACAAAACAATCAAACAAAGACACACAAATGAATTTTATGACTAGATAAGGAGGGGCGGGGAGAATGGGTACTGACTGAACAATTAGCAGCCTTGTAGTAATTTATTATGAACAATAGTTCAATTTATTTGTAAAATATATCGGGCAATATTTATAGAAATATAGTAGCTTCTAAAAAAATAAATGTAGTAGCTTCTAGAAAATAAATTGGCAAACTCTTTCTGAAAAGGGTCAAATAGTAACTATTTTAGACTTTTCAGGCCATACATGGTCTTTGTTAAAAATTCTTTTTTTGTTTTAGTGTTTTACAATTCTTTAAAAATGTAAAAATCATTGCTAGCTCATGGACTATAAAAAATAGGCTGCACTGTCCACTATGGAGGGGTCTCAAAAAATTAAAAATGCAACTTCCTTATGACCCAGTAATTTCACTTCTGGATATATGTCAAAGAAACCTGAAATGCTAATCTGAAAGAATGTATGCACTCCTGTGTTCATTGCACTGTTATTTACAGTAGTCAGGCTTTGGAAGCAACCTGACTGTCCATCAATAGATGAATGGATAAAGAAGCTGTGATACATATACACAGTGGAATATTACTCAGCCATAAAAAAGAATGAAATCTTATCATTTGCAACAACATGAATGAACCTAAAAGGTATCATGCTAAGTGAAATCAGCCAGTCAATGAAAGGCACATACCATATTATTTCACTTATATGTGGAATCTAAAGAACAAAATAAACAGTCAACAAAATTAAGACTCATAGCCACAGACAGAGGACCGGTGGTTGCCTGTGGGGAGGGTGGTTGGGGTGTTGGATGAAGAAGGTAAAGGGGTTGAGAAGTACAAATTGATGGTTACAAAATAATCATGGGGATGTAAAGTACTGGATAAGGAATATAGTCAGTAATACTGTGATAACTATGTATGGTGCCAGGTGGGTACTGGAAATACTGGTGGGGGGCACACTTTATCAAGTATATTGTCTAACCACTATGCCGCACACCTGAAACCAGTACAAAATAATATTGAGAACTGTAGTTGAAAATAAAGGCAGCTGCACTGGGACTACATATACATAGTTTGTCACCTTGATCTAGAACAAGGACGGTGATGAGGCTGGGCTCGTGCCGTGAGATGCATGAGGATGTGTTCAGTTGAGGTGATCTGGCTGGGGACAGATGAATTCCCAAGAGCAGTAATTAAAAGCATTGGTTACTTTTAGTCTGGAGAAGCTGTGGCTCTTCATGACATGATCATTGTCTTCAGATTTTTGGGCAGTAGGGTTGTTAGGAGAGACCCTTCTCCAGTATGTGTCTAAAGGGAAGAACTAAAATCAGAAAGAGGATGCTCTGGAGACAGACTGCAGCCAGCATAAGTAAAGAAGGCTGTCTCATTATTAGTTATCATTTAGGGAACCTTTATTGCCACACTGTTATAACCACTTTATATAGATGATCTCACTTTATCCTCAACAACCCCATCAAGTACCATTCCTATCTCTATAGAGGAGACAAAGCAGCATTAGAAGGTTAACAAACTTGCTCAGGGGTATATGCTACTAAGTGGTGGAGCCATAATAACTGCAACTCTCTCCACTGCCTACCTGCATGCAAATAAGAGTAGTTTTATAAATAATTTAGCAGTTCCAGGCACATAATAACTATTGTTGCTGGTAATAATAATTATAATCCCTGGATGTATTACATTTCCCATCATGGTGCTTGTATTAGTTCCCTGTGGCTACTGTAACAAATGACCTCAAACTCTGTGGCTTAAAACAATATATTTATTTGCTTAGAATTCTGGAGTTTCACAGGGCTGAGATCAAGGTGTCAGCAGGGCTGGTCCCCCTGCAGAGGTTCTAGGGGAGAATGTGTTGCTTGCCTCGTCCGTCTTCTGGTGGCTTCCAGGTTTCCATGGCTTGTGGCCACGTTACTCTGTGGTCAGAGGGCTGCCTCCTCATCTACCCTCTGCCTCTCATAGGATACTTGTGATTACATTTAGGGCCCTCCCACAATTCAGGGTAATCTCTCCATCTTAAGATCCTTAAGGAATCATACCTTTTGCCATGTAAGATAATAGTTAGTTATAGTTTCCAGAGATTAAGAATTGGATATCTTTTGGGGACCATTATTTAGCTTACTGCAATGGATTTAAATATGAACTAGATAACCCTATTTTTTCTTTCCACTATTAGAAAAAAAACCAACTTTATAAATTTTGTGCTTTATTGGTCTATTTTTCCTTGTGGTTTTTATTTGTGAAAATAGAATATATTTTGTATAAGGTGTTAGTTAGAAGTAATACTTAATTGCTTTCGAATAGTCACGATCCAACACTATTTATTGAATAATCTATTCTTTCCCCCACTGATTTAACATTCAGTTTTTATCACCTGCCTATCGCATAGCAAATGCTGAATGTGTGTCTCGACTTCATTCAGGGCCATCGATCCATTTTGCAGGTTTTCACAATTGTGCTGCACTGTTTCATTTACTGTAGCTTTAAAGTGTGTATTTATAGTTGATAAATTTAGCCCCCTCTATTCTTCTACTGTTTTTTCATTGTGTCTTTCTACTTAAAAAGTCCTTATTATCATTTTAATGTCATCTTGGAAAGAAATGAGACAGATGGAATTGTCATTGTCTGCCTTCCATAATAATTCTCACCTTATTTTTTTTTATTCTCGTGATTTTACTAACTCATCCACTGAAAGCATATGGAAGTTATCTTTTAAAACTTCTCTATAATAATTAAATTAAGCTTTGTAACCACATTATAAATTATTGGCTTTAGTTCTCATTATATTTTCTTAGGTAATATGGCTTCTCCTTTTTGAGTTCCCTGTTTCAGCTTTTTTTTTTCTTGGCTAGAATAGAATTTCAAGTAATCATATTTTTAAAACAAAGAGTATTTGGGTGATATAATTTTTATGTCTTTGAACATGACTTTTTTGTCATCACATATGAGAGAAATTAGTTTGGCAGCAGTAGACTTCTTGAGTTACAATAATATTCCCTTAGAATTCTATGAAAGCAGTGTCACTTTCTTTTAGCATAGCGTTGCTGCTGTGTCTAATTATCTTTCTTTGAAGTAGCTCGATATTTCTCCCCTGTCATGAAGCCTGTAGTTGTATTTGTGTTCTTGGAGATTCAGATATCATCTGGAATTGTGTGTTTTTCGGTAACCCTGCTGCCCCACACTCAACAGACCCCTGTGTTCTAAGGCTTAAAGTCTTTCTTCAGCTCATGGAAATATTCTAGTTCTTCCTGGGTTATTGCTTTTCTTTCCATTGGCTCTATTGTCTTCTTTTGGAACTCCTAGAAAACTAATACTAAATTTTCTGACTCTCTCAGTTATAGCTTATGTCTTATCTTGTTATTTAAATCTCTTTTTTCTTTTGTTTTTGTTTTTTTCCTTTCTGGTATCCTCAGATGAGCTGGGGTCCTGCCCCTATTCAGTCTTGGACTTCCACCCATATTAGAGACAAATTTCTCACTTTGCAAAGACACTGTGAAATGACTGCCATTCTGTGTGGAGGGAACCACCCTAGTTCCTGATGTCCTTTAATTTGCTGCTGAACTGACGCCCTTGAACCTCATCCAATCTCTGGTCCTCTGAGTTTGGACTTTTGGGGGATCTTTTTCTGGAAACCTGTGCATTCTCTTATTCAGGGATCTGTGCAGAATCATGAGCTTATCAGCACTAATCAGTGTTCCTCCTCATATCCCATCCGCTCACTATCTTTGCCATGGTCTTTAAACTGTTGGCTGTTGATGGCTTTTTATGATGGTTCGCAACACTGCCACTGATGTTTTGGTCAAATAATTTTTGTTTCTTTAGAGGAGTAGGAAGGAGTAAATGTATGGGTCCAATATTTCATCCCTCAAGCCCAAAACCCCAGTAGCGGAGGTTGAAAAATCCTATGGATGGCTGGACCAAATGATCTTGCAGCCTCATCTGGCTTGGGGAAGGCTTGTCTCTCAAAGTCTAAAGAATGAAGCAGCACGGTGAAAGGTTGGAAAAGCAACTTTTACAGAAAGGTCCAGAGAGCAAGGTTTAACTTGGTCAGGAGCACAGAACGGGGTGAGACTTACATGGTGAGTTACATGAAACCTGCAGGAGGGACGAAGCTTGAATTACAGCCCGAGTGACTCAGGTGGGTCACTACCAAGATTATTGAGTTCTTCGAGACCTGTGTGGCCCAGTTAAGAAGACTCCTCTGGTTAGTTTTTGGAAGGGCTAAGAGCTGTTCTCTTTAAGGGCAGAGGATGGACTGAATTACCTTCTGGCTTGCCCGCCATCCCACAGATATTATGATTATGGTATCCCAGGCCTATGCTGTCAGATGTGAAATAAACAGCAGAAGAATACTTCTGAGGGTAAAAACTCTTATTTTCACTCAGCCTCACTGATGATTTTTTTTTTAAGTGAGGAGACACTATTTTTGTCAAGAACACTTGCTCCATATCTTTAAAAGCTAATGGAGACACCTTTAGTTTTTCCCCTCACATGCTGGCAAGGACAGGACTTTGAGCGGCTCCCTCTCTCTACCGCTGGAGGCAGCTTGAGCTTTCAGCACGAATGGGCACTTCCTCCCTGTCCCCTCCCCCAGGGCCGGGTAGAGGGAAGAGCAGGGAGAGGGTGTGGGCTGGACCAGGGGGAGGAGTGACAGGCTCTCTGTGGTAGGCCTGTGCCTGTCACACAGCCTCCTGGGCTCTGGCCTGAGGTGGCCGTGGGAGAGACAGTTCCAAGCTGTATGGCTGGTGACATTTCCGGCTGCCAGTGCCCAGCCAATCAGTGACAGGCCCAGCTAGCTAGAGCGATGACACATGAAATATGGTAATTTTTCTGCTAAAGAGCCTGGACAGGGGGAAGAGAAGGGAGTGTGTGTGTGTGTGTGTGTGTGTGTGTGTGTCTGGGAGGGGGCCAGTGCAGGCAGCACCTGTCACAAGGTGGGATGGTGACAGTGCGCTGGCTCTGATGCTGGGGCTATAGGGACATGCCCTGGGAAGTGGCCACAGAAACACTGGGGTTGCTCTTCAGATAAGCTGGGAGCCAGAGCGGGAGCACCCAGTGCCATTCTGAAGCTCAGGGCCCCCAGGATGGAAAAAACAAAACAAAACCCAGCTGCGACAGGTATTTTTGTTCCTTCCAAACATGAATGAGGTTAGGAGTTTTTTGTTTCTTCTCACTGCTGCCTCTTTAGAAGCCAAAATAAAACTAGAGAAAACATTATCGGGGTGGCTGAAATACTTGACAAAAAATTAAAGAAAAACATTTGGGCTGAGGGTTGTTTATCCCTAACCTCAGCCCATTTTCCTACCCCATGCTCAAACTAGCCCTAAAAAATAAAGTTAAAGTCTTGTTAACAAAATCTTAAAGAAGGGCATGAGTCTGTATCTTAGGGACTGTAAAGGGTCAGGTGTCAGTTTTGATTCCAGATTCTGTTTTGTTGGTTTTTCTTATGTGTCTTGAAACAAGATCTGGTTCTAGATTACATTATAGTTTAGGAGCAGTGCGCCAAGGGTTCTCTGGGTGGAGGATGTGGCGCCTGAGGCTTCGGGCAGGACAGGGTGAGGGGTGCCCTATAGTTAGCTCCGAGGTGGTAGAAATTCCCACTTCCTTCAGCACCCTGGACCAGCTTCCCAGTCTTTTATCAGCAGTTAGGGACTCATGAGGGGTGACCCCTGCATCATCTGATCCCACGAAGATGTGTGTTCAGAAACGAAGGGTCACAGTGTTTACATAACGTGCCGATTGGTCACTGAGGAGCTCATCCCTGCAATAAATGTGTCTAGTTTCATCTTGCATTTGCATTCTCTCTCTCCATATATATACATATATATTTATACATATGACAAATTTTTAAAAGTCATCGATAAATAAAATCGTTGCTGCTGTGTGCAAGCCTGCCCTGTGGCTTTGGGCATGGGACTGACTTCCCGTGCTGGGAGTAATAGCTGTTCCAAAGTGATAATCGGTGTACTGTGTCTTTAAAAGGTTAAAACCCGTTTCAGAAAAGGTCTGGACTCATAGTGGAGAAGGCAAGCAAGGCATGCATGAGTCGGCTCCGGACTCAGAAAACAGCTGCTGATTAGATTCTGTGTCTGCAGACGGAATTTATTCCATGTTTTTTCAGCAGCAGGAATTCGAGAGGGATGCTGCTGTTTGGCTTTCTGATCGTGATTTATATTTATTCAGAGGAATAACAGAGGGTGGATCTGTTCCCGGTGCGAGCATGCTCACAACCAGCCAGCCGACTCTCCCATTATCCAACTGCCTAGTTTGGTGCTTCAATGTACATGCATATTCCGTGTGCATATGTGTGTACACAAACTTGCATGCATGCCTGGGTGGACAGATTCGTGCACAGGCTCTGCTCTAAGGACAATTCTTTCAATAAGGTCTTTACCCCTTACTTGAAACAGGTGTTCATGAAAAAAATGCACAAAATCCTGACTGACCGGAATAATTCGTGAAGAAGGGGCTGGATCCGTGGGTCAGAGGACACAGGACCAGTTTGCCATCCCAAGGCCAAGGTAGGGGACTCTGGATTTTTATTCGGCAGACGAATTCCTTGTGCTTGATTGTATTTATTGTGGTTTTGCCCGCGGTTGCCCAGGGGAAATGAAATAGCTAGCTGCGATTCCATTTTGTCGTTGCCTTTCTGAGGCACGGTGTTGCGGGCTGAGGCGAAGGGGCCGGCTTGGTGGGCAGCTGCCCGGCGTGCGGCGCCCTCGGTGGGCTGAGCGGGCTGCTCGGCCTGGTGCTGGGGCACCGGCGGGAGCCTCAAGTGACCCCGCGCGTCAATCACTGGCAGCGGCAGCGGCAGCGGCTGTAACCCTGTGCGCGCCACACACTCCTCGCAGGCTCGCTGGCAACCTTCTCCACACCCGTGCACTGGTGACCGTGCTTCAATGAGCCTCAGCTGGTCTCGCGAATGCCTGGCTCCTGCAGCACCTGCATTTTCTGCTGCTGGCCCGGTTCCTGCTCCAGGATTGCTCAGGCCCACCCGCGGCCTCTGTGGCCCGATTGGTGGGGAACGAGAGTCGGAGAATGCTGGGCGTCAAAGCAGAAGGAAGCTCTTCCCTCCCCTCCTTAATCCTAGCCCCACCCCCAAATATTCCGAACAAAATCACAACCTCCCTCCTCTCCAAGCAAAACAAAACAAAACAAAACAAAACAAAACAAAACAAAACAAAACAAAACAAAAAGCAAACTCTCACTCCCTTGGGGATTCTTGCTTTACCACTAGGCAAAGCGGGTGCCCCCTCTCCAAGTTATGCCCCACATTTTACCATCTTTTAAAATGAGAAACACCAAGGGTGCTGCATGTTCCCCACGGAGATCGTAGGAGCTGTCAGAGGACTGGAGCGTGGCGGACAGCCTGAACCCGTGTAGACTTGGACGGTGGTGGTCTAGCGGGACTCGGGGGCCAGGGGTTGGTTTCCTTGAACGGGGCTGCTTTGGTTTACACTGCAGAGGTCCGGTGGACTTCTGTGGCTCAGCAGACCGTCCTTTGAACTTGGCAGCCCTTGTCATGGTAACCAGCAGCAGCCAGGAGCCACCCAACCCCGCGGTGTGCTTCTGTAGTGTTAAAACCGGCTTGCTTTCTGGGTTGGGGGAGGAGTGGGGGGAGAGTGAGGTGTGAGCCGCACTAATCTGCAAGTTCTTCAGCCCTCGTTTGTGTGATGATCAGACCATGTGCCCTGGCAGCTCCTCATCATCCCCTGGTCCTCCCCCAGACTGAGGAAGTTGGCTCCCCACGTTTAAGATGTTTTTATGTAACTATGTGTATGCTGGGGGCAGGGAGAGTGTGGAGAGGAGGAAGGATCATTGGAGCAACTTATGCAAAGAACAGAGGCAAAGATGACATGTCCGCTGGGGGCAAGGTGGACCTGGCTTTGGGTTGCTGTTGATCTGACCACCCTCCCACATCCCTTTCACCTGGTCGTTGCCTGTCTGAGCTGTCCTGTGGACATTTTACCCCCGTACGGAGGAGGTTGGCATCGCGCCTGCAGGACCCCTAGGTGCCTAACTAACATGAAATCTGAATCCAGGGTGCCTGCCCGGTTCACTTGTTTTAGGTCCCAGCTGTCGTCTGTGCTACCCACTGAGGGGAGGAGTTCCTGCCCCACTGGGGTTTCAGTTTTGCTCTGGGGTCGGGCTATGCAGTGGGCCTGTGAGCAGACTTCAGATGCTGGTTGAGATGTGTGGCATGTGCTCTTTAAAGCTGTGATGACTTGCAGAGGTTGGAGCCCTGTACATTCTTGAATTAAAATTTTGTGGGATTTTTTTTTGTAAGGTAGAGAACAGGTGTCCCACTGAGATATCTGCTGGCAGGAAGGTGTATGTAACATTTGTCTCTTTCTCTTTTCCCACTCTGCTTCGCTGTGGCACTCACAGGACATGATTGTGACATGGGCCTCTTTATCACTCCCCTTAGTGCCTCAGCCTAAGACTGTTGGGCAGATTTATTAATACGGTGAGGAATTGTGGCCCCTTTGGGCTAAGATATTTTTTTTCTCTTAATACCCCAGTGGTTCTCTTTAAGGGCCAACTTCTAAGGTGTACGTCGAGGCAATGGATCAAGATATGCTCAGCTGGCACTGTCGTTGAGCTGTCTTTGCCTGCTGTGTTTTGGTGGCAATAGAGAGTTGTGGGCTGACTTTGGGTCCTTGCCGAGTGAGCCATTGGGGCATTTAGTGTGTGAAAGTTACAGGCAAGAAGAAGATGCACTTAGACTGAAATCCTGGCAGATTCGAGGCCCGACTCGATGGAAGATAACATTAAGAAAGCTGTGTGACAGCTGGATAGTTTTTAACTTGTTGCTCACTTCCCACTCCGTGAGTTCCCTGATATCTTTCAGGTTCTTTTCTGCTCTCCACACTGCCAGTCAAGGAGGCCCTGACATGCTGTTCTTTTCCGGTGGAATCAAAACAGATTTACAAATCTATGGATATCCTGGGCAGGCAGGCAGAACACTGGCCAGAGGAACAGGCAGCTCTTGTGTTTCCAGCCAGACTTGGCCAAAGCCCTTGACCCATGCTGATCTTCATCCCTAACGTGGGTGTAATCATCAGAGCCTGTCCAAACCCACTGGAACATCTTGAGAAGAAAATGAGATGGGCTTGTAGTAACATGTGCTTGCAGCCAATGGGTATTAAGCTAATACTGCAACAGTTTGGACCTCACATTCCATAATCTCACTTACCCAGGTGGGACCTAAGTCACAAACTAAGAAAGGTGCCATAAGTCCATAAGCTACAGGCCTGTGTTATGACCATCACAGGGAATTTCATACCCTGTTTTAGGACTCTTTTTTTATGTGAACTTCTGAGAGGCTTGGTTATTCGTTTGCCAAACACACCTAGCAAACTGGAAGAGATTGAGAACATACCGTACAAGGGTTATTAAGGTTTTTTCTTTTTTGGCATATGTCTGTAAGAAGTACTAGTAATGTAAGAAACAGAAAAAAATTTTAAAAGCTTTAAATAAATTTAAAAGACACAGAGCTTTAAAGCACAGAATTTTAGAACTGCTTAATGTAAGTATTTAATATAACCAAGTCAATGAAATTTTATGTATTTTGATAGGTCTTCAGGACCCATAATAACTGGTGCTCATAGTGGCCCATACATATCAAGAAAAGTTTAAATGATATTTTTGTGTCCAATTTAAGAGGTGTTAGAATTTGAAATATACTCCAAGTGATTTAGCACAACGCTTAAATGAAAAACTGCATTTATGCAGGATTACGGAACCCTCAAGGTTTCTGGACAGCCAGGGACTTACTGATCGAAATGGAAGTTATTAATGCCTGCTGAAATTAATTGAGAACTTTATGATCTTTTGCTGAATTTTAGCAGGGAACTATTGTGCTGGTATTAGCAGTGCTTATGTTCTACCGTCTGATGCTACAGAAAATGCTAAGAAGGGAGGAAACATGTGAACTTGCCTTGTGCCAGGCAACATGCTTAGAGCTTCCCAACTTGGTGACTCCACCGCTACAGTTAGAAGTGATCCAATGACAAAGCTGAGCGGTCAACCCTGGTGGCCTGCATTTCCTACATCAGTGCGGAAAATGTGGGCTTCTCACCACCAGCGGTTAAAATGCTCATCAGAAAACAAGTTAAAGATGTCATGGCCCCCAGGCACCAGGGCTGCGTGTTTGACCCTGGGTCAGCGCACAGGTTGGAATCAACCAATGAATGCACAGATGGGCGGAGCAGCAACTGGATCTCTCTCTCTCTCTCCTTCCCTCTCCCCTCACAGCCCCCCCCCCAATTAATAAATTAAAAAAAAAAAAAACCCAGATGTCTTGGCAACGCCCTAATGCTGAGCTATGGTGTTTACTCAATTCAGACATTGTGCTCAAAACTGGAGGGAGTTACAGCAGTGTTTAGCTTTGCCTGACCCACTCCCAATGATTTTGGTTACAATTTGCTTGAAAACAAAGGCACCAGGAAAAATAGAAGTAGAGGAAAATGATTCCTGATGCCTTTTAAACTCAATAGATAGGTCAAAAATGTGAAGACCATAATTAAAAGTAGCTGAAGAGTATTGCTCACTTTGTAGATGCACATAAATTCATGATTTGGGGTAAATTACTGGAAGAGATTTTTGAAATTGATTTAAAAAACTGTCAATAACAGGTCATTGAATATGATTGAAAATGCTTAGAACTGTCCAAAGTTTCTATGTATATGACCAAAGGGATACTGGTATAGTAAGATGGAGAAAGGGTATTCTCTGGACTCCCAGCGGGCTTAGGAGGCAGAAGCTGGTGGGGGGAGGTGACTGAATCACACTCTCCAGAGGGCTGCCTTTTTGGGGGGGTAAAGGTTGGGAACATGTGCGTGGGCCGTACATCCAGCCCATTGGTGGAAACCATGCGCATATGAGAAATGGGATTCCTCTCCTCTTTACCAAGCGTTTCGAAATGCCAGGTGTAGCTGGCATCCTTGTGAAAAAAGCAGAAGGGTGGGACTTCACATCAGATGTGCGGTAGAGATCAACTGAGAACACCCCTCAGATGGGGCGGGGGGTGGGGGGACGCAGCCAGGGAGAAGCATACAGAAGTTAGTCCCAGGAATCTTGGCAACTCTCTGAATGCCCATGGGTCCTTGAGCTGGAGCTCAGGGCAACTTTAAAAAAATGAGTAATGTTATATATGACTGGGATCCAAAGAAAAACTGATAAGCAAATAACAGAGAGAAGTAGAAAAAATAAAAGCAGTGTTATATATACATGGTATGCTCTGCTGAGCCTCCATCACCAAAGTCAGTCTGATCAGTCATCCACTGGACTCCCAGGCTTGGCATTCAATGCTGAAGCTATCTTCTGATCTGAGGACCCCTGATAAAAATGAACTGGTTTAAGCCCTGGCTGGTGTAGCTCAGTGGATTGAGCACGGCCTTCAAACCAGACTATCGCAGTTCGATTCCTAGTCAGGGCACATGCCCAGGTTGCAGGCAGGTTCCCTGCAGGCCAGTTCCCAGCAGGGGATGCACAAACACAACCATACATTGATGTTTCTCTCCCTCTCTCCTTCCCTTCCCCTCTAAAGATAAATAAAAATAAAATCTAAAAAAATAATAAATTAAAAACTGGTTTAATTTTAATAAAAGAGGAGCTCTGAAAACCTCCTTAATTAAGATTCAACACAGTAGACCCTTGGCATTCTCTAAGGATACATCGCAAACCCTTGGCACATCCCCCCCCCCCCGCCAAAACGCAGACATTTGCATAGGCCCTTGACTTCCTTCTGAATCGCGTTTCTGTCCAGAGCGGAGGTTCCCATGATTACTCACAGGCCACCAGTTATTTGCCTCTTCAGCTTGTACTCAAGGAAATAAAATGTCTTCCAGAGAGTTTCTGTTTCCCTGGTGGTGTCTTGGGGTGAAGAGCTTTGACAAGGCTCGCAAGTGACTTGCTCTTGGGCTGCGGCTTTGCCACACGGAGTTCACACTGCTGCTTCAGGAAGGAGACCATTGCCATGTGGCGTGGCTCTGGGGGGTTGTTCACACATGACGGGAAAAGTGAATGTCAAACCTATAAATGCCAAGCGTCTGTTGGAGTTGCCAACAAAATTGCATGTGTGAGCAACTCCCGAACTCCCCCACCCCCTGGCCCTTGATATGCACTAATGCACTTTTAGACTCCCTCTGACTGTCTGCAAATCTCAGTGAAGAGAATGGAGGCATCACACGGCTGAAGCATACACTCAAGGACTCAAATGAAAGCAACCCAGGCAAGAGAAACAGCATGTAGTCATTTGCTCCATGCCCTTATTTTAAAGATTTCAAAATGTGAGACGATTCCAGCAGCTTAAAAAGTAAAATAAAACCACTGTGCCTATGATTATGCTAAATTAGAGAGGCAGATCAGAGTGTGCTCTGCAGGTTGGGCCTTGCCGCATCTTCCCTGGGAGAGAGTCCTGCAAGAATGTTTCTGGAGTGATTTGGGTAGAAGCTCTTAGAGGTGGAGTGGCTTTAAGAGTTCTGTCAGTCGAGTTGGTCGTCTTTGGGAAGCCTCCAGAGAAGACATGGCGGGAACCACAGTAATCTGACATGTTTCTTATTAAATGTTTCTTTATGATCTTCTTTTAAATAATTTTCCTCCATTGTCAGTAGTTCCTAGACATAAAAGAACACTTAGTTAAGTGTATAAAGGTACAGAGAATGTGATGGCACTGGTATTCTCACCAGTCACTTTAAGAAAAAGAATGTCACCCTTCCCTTTGAAGCGTGGTACTCCTCTCCGTCCCGCCCCACCCCTCCCATTTCCTGGACATTTCTGTTGCTTTTCCGCGTGCTTTTCTTCACTGTCTTACCCTCTTATATTTGCATCCCTAAACAGCATCTTGTGTAGTTGTGTAAGTTCGTGAACTTCCGATAAATGAAATCGTACTGTTTGTATTCTTTCGCTCAGAGTTAATCCATCCATGCATACCAGTAAGGCCGCCCTTGTTGGCAAATGGCAGATATACTGCGGTATCAGTTGGTGGCAAATTGCTTCTTACCTGACTCTGTTCCCCTTCCTTCCCCATCACAGCTCCCATGAGACCTCCTCAACTCTAATTTATTCTTTGACTCATGAATCTTGTGTACCCATGCTTCTTAATTTCCAGACATCTGAGTATTTTTATGTATTTATTACAATGGTTAGTATATTCCATAATTCTTTCAATTGCTATGATAGTATGTTCTTAGTAATGTAACTCATGCAGGCTCTTTCCTGGCTAAGGGAGAAGACTAGTTGTACTAGTAGATGAGTAAAACCTGCTAACAAGAGTTTTACCAGAATAGAAATGAATGAAATCGAGTACGTAAGAGGTAGTTAGACTTTAATTGTAGACGTGCATTAGCTACTAGGGAGTGAATTCTTCTTTCTTGGTAACTTGGGAGAACTGATAGATTTGGCCCATTTTCAGTTTCACACTTTGGTTGCCTGTTTGGGTAGGACATTTCTCCTGGAATGTACCTTTTTAAAGATGTTTCTTTCCTCTTCCACTTACTGAGAACTAGATGCCCAGAAATACTGAGTTTTTCTCTTATGGATGCTTGTTTTTGTTTTGTTTTGTTTTCCTGTCTTGGGCCAGAGTTCTACCCTCACGCCACCCTTACTCTTTGTGCTTAGTTTGTTATTGAATGATAGGCCTGACCACCTGGAGACCAGCCCTCTCTGGTGGGAAAGAAGTGCAGGCATCCAGTTGTCCAAGACTGGCTCCCTCAGCTTCCAGCAAACGGGACTTGGATGGCAGCTGGCGTCCCCAGCCCTTCCCATTGCCCACGTGACTTGGCTGAACTCAACTTCCGTGCCTTTTGTCTGGGGGACTTCATAACTCTCTGCTGCTATGAGGGGTTATTCCAGGAGAGGCCTGACTGATGATACTGGTGTGGTTCACTCCCAGGCAGACATGCTCTGCTGCTCACTTCCGATCGTGACTTCTGAGCAAGGGGCTGTGGGTCACCATTGTCCCCTTCCCTTTCTGTGAGCCTACTCGTGGTGCGGGGTAGCAGATGGACATCCCGGCTGCCATGGGCCCCCTGCAGGCCCAGGGGAGGGAATCATGCCAGTCTCGTGTTCTGTCCCTTTCCTGCTGCCTGCCCGCCCTGTTTACTTCTCATCCAGCCAGGGCGGGGTGCTCCTGCTGGGGGTGCTGTCTTATGTAGGTAGCCAGGTGGGAACAGATTACGCGAAGGGGTCTCTCTTTCCATGGTTTGAGATGGTGAGAGCTCATTTTTCTGCTCCCTCAAAGCCATGCGGTATTTGCTTCCCCGGTTCTCTCCAGCTCCCCTTCTCCCCTGCTGCCACCCTCACCCCTGCACACACCCCCATATGCCTTCAAGAGGACGATTCTAGGATAAATGAACAGTTTTCTTGGACAGACACTAATGACCTCCCTCCTTCCCAAGGCCAAGTAGTTCTTGAAAAGGCATTTCCTCTTTTCAGGTTATATATGCATTGTTTTCACCTGGACCGCAGAGGCCTCAGAGGGGCCCAGTGAGAACCTTGCGGTCTTGCCAGCCTTCTCTGTGGGTCACTGACCAGTTCTGCAGAACATCTGCTCCCTGAAGTAAGCCGAGGTTCAGTCGGCCTGGCTATCTGGTCATTTCCACTAATTTGTAATGGCAGTTCTGAAAATGCTCAGAGCAGCTTGGCTTGGAACGGGAGAGAGTGGGCTTTCAGGGGAGAGAGAGGAAGGTAGGGAGGGTGAAAGAAGGGAGGAAGGTTGAGAGAAAGGAGGGAAGGGAAGAAAAAAAGAGGGAAGGAAAGAAGAGGGGAAACCAGAAGAAGAGAAGCCAGGGAAGCAGAGCACACCCAGCTCTGGCTTCAGGTTCCAGAGCCCAGCACGTCTCAGGTCAGGCTGCATGACTTGAAGTCTCTTTTATAAAACTGAGTATAATGTACATGTAATAGATTCCCTTTATAAACAAAGCGTACAATTCAATGAGTTTCGACAAACATCTACAGCAATATAGCTGCCCCAGAAGCGACGTATGCAACATTTTCATCATCCCTGAGAGATCCCCGTGTCCAGTGCAGCCCTCGTGCCCTGTCCTCTGTCGGCCGCCGGTCTGCTTTCTGAAGCTAGAGCTTTGCCTTTTCTGGGACTCCCTAGGGGCAGATGGACTCATAGAGTATATCCTTTTCTTGCTCCTGACTCTTCCACTCAGCATGATGCTTTTGAGACCCACTCTCAAATGTTGCGTGCAGCAGCGGTCCATTCTCCGTATTGCAGGGTAGTGTTCTATTGTATGGTTGCGCCAAGACTTGTTTGGCATTTCACTTGCTGATGGCAATTTGGGTTGTTCCCAGTTCCAGGCTATTGTAAACAGGCCACCATGAATGTTTATATATAGGTCTTTGTGTGCACAGAGCATCCCACTTTCTTGGGTAAATCCCTAGTCAAGTTTCTTCTCTTTATCTCTCCAGCAATTGGAATGCCCATTTTTGTGTCTTTGTGCCTATCAGCCTGTCACCAGGCGGCTGCTTCTATTTTCTGTTTTGTGAGTGGGCATCAGATAATAATGGGATTCGGGACACCGCCCCCTGAGCTAGACCCTGGTACATCCTTTAGACTCTATCCATATTCTGGCTGTCAATGCGCTTGATGCTGTGACTGGAGCAGAGGTGACATGGCGCAGGAACTGAGAGCACAGGCGTGGAAGCCGCTGCACGGGTTCGTATTCCAACTCAGTCACACCCCGACCGTGCAATCATGAACGAGTTCCCTAACCTCTGTGAGCCTCTGTTTCCTCATCTGCAAAATGGGGATAATAAGAGCATCTACCAAATGGGGTTGTGAAGTGTCCAGAGCTAGACAGATAGATGGGTAGGTAGATACAGGGTGGGGCAGAAGTAGATTTACAGTTGTTCATATGGAAAATAATACAATAATGAATGAAAAATAATATAAGAATGATCTCGGGGCTTCGCATACTCGCAACTGTAACCCTCCTTTTGCCCCTCCCTCATGCTTATCCCACAGCAAATACCATGTTGCTGAAGGACTGGACAAAACAGAATATTAGGGCCTGAATGTCCAGATGTTCTTTTAGTGGCTCATGATGGGACTGGAACCTTCTCCCCACCTGCTCTGTTGCCCGGCCCCTGGCACCTGAGCTCCCTAGCACTGGACACCAAGCACGGCCGCCGCACTGGTGGACAGCATGTTCTCCCCTGGTCACCCACCGGCTCTTCTTCCAGTGGGGTGCTAGTTGCCCCCTCTCCTCCTTGAATTGTAGTTCTGTTTCCTTTCTCCTGTTTATTTCAAAGAGTGTTACTCCTCAAAAACTGTAACTACAAGTTGCAAGAGACCCACTTGTTTTGTCCCTGTTCCTCCTCTCAGTCCTGTGTCCAGACCTGCCACGCTTCCACCCGTGTCGGAAGCAAGGCCCGGAAGAGCTGCTCCCACACTCTGGGGCCCCTGTACCCCGGTTTGCATGAATCTTCACGTGGCACAGGGCTTGAAGCCCTAAGCAGAGGGGAGACATGGCAGGGGTCTCACAGGCCCAGAAATATTTTCCCTACAAACCTCTCCAGGGTGTTGCTGTCAGGGCTGCCTCCGCAGTAGTGAGGTTGGAGATGCCCGTCGCCACACCCCATCCCCCCTGAAAGCCGAGGACTGAGGCTTCCTTTGGATGGAGACTGCATTTTCAGGGTGCGGGCGATGAAGCCCACTGAGTACGTAATTAGAAACAAGGATTTAGCCACACAGCCCTACGTTCAGAGAGAGAAACACTTTCTGGAGCCGACCTTTCTCTCTTTTTTGGGATAAGATAATTTGGGCGAGGGTGATCAAAAGAAACAGAGCAATCGAAACGCGGGGTTGGTCCTCGATGTTCACCAACGCGAGGCAGCTGAACAGAAGCTTCCTATGGGCAGAATGAAGCTTCCAAAGCGAGAACCTCTGCAAGTCTGTGGGGAGTGTTCGTGGAGTCTGGAAACGGAGTGGTAACCATGTGGCAGCCGTCTGTAATGAGGCTCTCCGTGGAAAGCATGATGTTCAGCGTTTTCCGTGGACAATCTCAGTTAATTCAGTCTGGTGAGTGGAAGATGACCATCTGTCTCTGTTGCAGTGGCTCTGTCCTAGGGGGTTTCTGACTTTCTTGGTCTGGGGTGAAGCCTGGGCCTTTGGGCTTTTAAACCCTCCCCCAGTGATTTTCAGGCACAGCCAAGCCTGGGAACTATTTTACAGAGAAGGGAATTAAGCCTTCAGCGGTCAAAGTCACTGGCCCAAGGTCACACAGCTGTGAGTGGAGGTTCAGGACAGGAGTGCAGGCCTGTGGGGCTGCATCATTGGGGCCTGAGCACCCCTTCTTTGTGCTGATGGGAAGAGGGTCCACACTGGCTCCCGGGTGCTGGGCAGGACACGGTCAGTAGGGACACAAAGATGCCGCTGGCGTTCCCAGCACTTCCTTGCTGACCCAACACTCTTCAGAGTCTGAGCATGTGTATGCTCTGAGTTTGAAAGGCTCCCAGGGTGGAAGGCCTCGGCCCCTGGCCAGCTCAGCAGAGGGGCAGGCCGTATGCCCTTCAGCTCTTGGTGCACGCTCAGCTGGCTGCATCTGGGACCAAGGAAACAAGTATGGATGTTTCTTGGTATTTTTTCTCCAGTGCGATCCACAGCCAGGCACAGATGCCTTGGTCCTTCTGAGCACAGCAGGCAAGGCACCGAGTTGGGTGCGTTGTGGTCTTTTCCAGCCCTCCCCTCCAATAATAATGACAATAATGGGACTTCCAAGGACTGAGTGCCTACTGTGTGCATCAGGCACTGCTCTAAGGGCCTTACACCAATTACCCCATTTTATCCTCACAGGAAGTCTGTGAAGTAATAAGCACGATTATTATTCCATTTTTTAAGTAGGGAAACTGAGGTACAGAGGAGTCAGTGGTAGAAATGAGGGTAATCCTAGTAGTCTGATTCTGGGGATCAACTCTGAACCACCAAACATACTGCCTCTTATGGACCCTACTGTGCCTTGTTCTTTAGTTGTTTCAAGAATATCATCTGGTCCCCAGCCCGATGATACACTTACAGCACAGAGCTGGATTCATAGCAGGTGCTCGGTAACTATTAGTTGGTTGATTTATTTTATTTCATTTCAGAGGACTCCACCATATCACAATACTGGGGCAATAATAAGGCATTTCCAGGAAGGTAGCACGGGTTAATCAGTTTTCTATTTCTTGACTTTAAAGTATTTCTAAATACTCTGAGTACTTTCTTAACAGTTGCGTCTCACATTCAGTATTAGTAGCTCTACTAAATTCACATCCTTGTAGTTGTCCACAAAGAGTGCCTCTGTGTGCTTTAGGAGCCTTGGTAGTTCCTTTAAAGAATTTTTTTCCAGAATAAAAATGATTCTAAATGGTAACTCACCCTGCACCATGCATTGCCCAGGAATGAAGTCGTTTGTTTACTGGGCTCTTCCAGGGGAAACCACGCAAAACTCTGTCCTGATTTAGCAGCAGACATTGTTGGCCTTCTGCCCAGACACCCTTGCCCCACGATGACCAGGGCTGTCTGCCCACCGCGCAGCTCCTGTGGCCTTCACTCCATCCCCTTCTTCCCAGGACAGCCCTGCCAAGAGAGCTGGAGTGGCGATAGCCAGTGCTCACTGGTGTGGGAACACAAGGCTCAGTTGCCTTGCCTTGGGGAGGAGGGGACACAGTCTAGGGGAGTCACGCTTTACACTCTAGAAGTGGCCTTGGCTGAGGGGTCTTCTGAAGTTCCTACTCCACCTGAGGTTGGACCTGGGCCTGGCTTCTCACCTTCTCTGTCTGCTCCCTCACTCCCTTGGTGACATCCCTGGGAACATTTCTTCAATGGCTTACCTACCCAGGAATCCTGGTCTTAGGGCTTCCTTTGGGGTAACAAGGCCAGGACACGTGGACTGGGTGTCAATTAGACCGGAAAATACCTCTAAGTCTGTCTTTTAAGCTTTTGTGTTAGTGTCCTGCATCTGCCTTAACCCTCCACCCAAGCCTAGGAACACGCCCCTGCACCCCCGCTACGCAGGGGCACCAGCCCATGTTTCTTCTCACCACTGGTGCGTTTCCATCAGTAGTTTCTGCTTCCAACCCTCTTGCTTTCCACTCCCTCTCACCCTACTTATTAACCAGCTGACCCCTATTCTCTGTGTCTGTTTCATTCATTCAACATTCAACAGGCAGTTCTGGAGTCTCTGTTCTGTGCCAAGCATTCTGCAGGGTACAGCTATGCATAAAACAGACAAGGTGCTTGCCCTAACAAACCTTACATTTCTGGGGAGGAGAGACCATAAACAAGTAAACAAGCAGGAGAATGACATACCAGATAACGACTGTGAGGAAGGTATGTTAGGTCATGAGACAGGACGGTGTGGGGGGAGCTAGTCGAGAGGTAATAACCCTGTGTCTCACCTCCTGCTCACCCTTCAGGACTGTCTGCCGGTTTCCAACCACACCTGCTTCTAGGAAGAACACTTCTGACTTGCACATCTCTCAGTGCCAGTGACGTTGTTCAGACTTCATCTTTCTCACCCTCTGAGATTTTATTAAGTTTTAATTAAAAATTTTTATCTTTTTTTCCCATGTCTTCAGAGGCACCACCCTCTGCTGGGGTTCTCTCTACCTTCTCCCTACTCCTGCCTGGTCCCCCTCCTTGCTGCCTCTTCCCCCTCTGCTGGCCATTAAGGGTCTGAGTGCCCAGAATGCTCTTCTTCTCGGGGACTCTCCCTGGGTGAATGCTCCTCCTCCTGTTTCGGTTCTCATGCATTGTCGGGGCTGTAGAGATAATTGTCTCCTCCACATCTCCACTTGGGTGAGTCAGTGTGTGTCCCGCTCGGCTCAGTATCTGCTCACAGCCCCCTCCCCAAAACCATTCTTCACCCAGATCCTACATTGGCCTTTGAGTGTCTCCTTTTCAGGTGCCCTCAGTCTCAGTAAAGGGCACTCTGTCTCCCCAGTGGCTTGGGCCAGACACCAGACTTCTTCCTCTCCACTCCACTCCCCATCACCCCTAATCCATCACCAAGTCTTACTGATTCCTCCCCCTGAGGGTGTGGGTTTGAATCTGCCTGCTTGTGCCTTCTGCCTTTTACTTTCCGCACCCCAGGTTGGCAGCTGCAGAGGCTTCCTAACTGCTCCCAGTTCCCTGCCGTGACCCTTCCAGGCTGTTCGTTGCCTTGGTCATGTCAGTCTCTTCTTGCTGAACAGAAGAGAACCGGAAATTCTTCACCCGGCCTGGATGGCCCTAGGAGGTCACCCCTGCCCACTTCTGCTGCCTCATCTCAGCCACAGTCCCTCATCCCCTCTGCCAGCTTCCTAAACAGCCTGCCTCTCCCATTTAGGAGCTTCGCACATGCATCTCCTTTTCCTTGGAAAGCATTTCAGGGAGGCCCTCTGTGGCCAGGCAAGTATTGTTCGTAAAGGGGCTGCTTACTTTTCCCTGAAGGGTCGTGCTCACCATGGGGAAATGGTGGCTGAGACCACACTTCCTGTTTTTGTCTCTGCCAGGGAACCGGGACGCGATCTAGGCTGTGGCACCAGGTGGGGAAGGGACACAGAGTAGGGAAGGGTGAGGAGGGGGACGTCTGCCACAGGTGTAAGCCATAAGGGGACACACGGTCTGTAGAAAATTTAAAAATGAAAAGAAAACCAATTAAAAGTCTCTTTGCATTTTACTATCACCGTGCACCAGAAATTCTAAGAAATGGTGCTGATGAATCCCCTCCCACAGGGGAAGACTGCTCCTTGCCTCTTCCTTCAACTGGATCTAGGAATGGCTCCTGGGATCCACCAGGAGACAGTAGCAATGACCGCCGTTTACTGACCACTACGTTCCAGGTGCCTTGTTGTATGTGTGGGGACTCAGCACATAACTCCACACAGCAGCCCTATGGCACAGGCATTCTTGTACCCACTTTAATGGAAGCCGAGACCAAGAGGCACATCTCGGATGGCAGGCGGGGAAGCCCTGAGCACGGCAGCTGGTTCTGAGGCAGAACGAATCCAGAACTAACCCAGAAACAGTCCTGCCATGGTCTGGCCTTGCCGGAATGTCAAGGTTGTGCTGATGGGAGATGACCCTGGCCTGGGAGCATTTCGGTGTGGGGACAAGAATGTAAATTTGGAGAAAACTCAGGCTGGATTTGAGCCTAGACCTACCAGGTGCAGCACCTTGGAGAGATGATTCTCAGGGACTCAGTTTCCTTGTCTTTAAAATGGGGATAATAGTAGTCCTTATTCCATGAAGCTCTTGGGACAGTGCATTGATTCAGCAATGTGAAGCCATTATCCCTGTGCCAGTTAAATACTAAACTCTACAATGTATATTAAGCTCATGGCAGAGTGTGATAGATACGTTTCCTTCCACACAAAGCTCACCAGGAGGAGAGCCCACATGGCTGCTTTTAGGGAGATTTCCCGCGCTCTTCAGTGGGGCCCGTGCAACAGACAAGAGGGCACTAAAAATACCCAGAGATGCTCAAACCACATCAAATGGGAAAACAGATTTCTGGTTGAAGAGGTTTTCTGGTGGAGAGAAGGCCTGCCTTCAGGGACAGTCAGTAAATCGGTACGATTCCTGAACATAACACCTTGTTAAAAAGGACCTTAATGATACAGTTCAAGACATCATGCCAGAGGTTTGCTTTTTGAGAGTTTAATTTTATCGATGTGAGAAGGAAGCATGCGAAGCGGCAGTGGCTGTGTGTTCACCTCGACACCACGTGCGGGACACCGCGCACGGGGTCTCCACGCCAGCATGCCAGCCCGTGGGATTGCACCGCACTTCCTTTTCGCAAGGAAAGAGCCATCGGTGTATTAATTAAGCAGTGGGGTTTTAATACTTGCTGAATGAATAGATCTGGTCTGTCTTCTAGCCCGGGAACCAGAGCTCTTAGATTTTATGTTATTTCTCCAAAACAATCAATTCTTACAACACTCCAGTGAAAAACAAAGCCTCTGTTTGCTTCAGCTGGAAGGAGGCTTCCTTTAACTGTCTCCCTACCTGCGGAGACACTGTTGCCTTCAGAAAGTCAGATGTGCGGACAGTGCCGTTCACCCTGCTGCTGGCGTCAGGTGCCTTCCTAAATTCTTAGAGAGAAGCTGCTCCTTCTCCTGTGTATCTCTCCGGCTTGCAGGATGTGTGTGTGTACACGTGTGCATCTGTGAAGACACAGCTCTAGCCCCGAGGCCCTGAGGGTCCCTCTCTGAGCCAGGACTGGGAAGTAGGAGAAATAGCAGAGGCTCAGCGGCCCGGGGTTCTGAACCTTTCCTCCTCGAGGCTCAGGGGAAAACGCTGTGGAGCTGGGTGTAAGGCGAGGCTTTTCGCTGGTGTGATGTCAGCAGTGGCTGTGGGGCCGGACTCCATCCAGATCACGTCCTTCCTCGCCCTCACCGTGGTCCGCCCCCACCTCGTGGAAAGACCGCCCGGGAAGGAGAGGCCTTTCCATCCACTCCGTTGGTTTCTTGTCCATTGACAGCTGCTAACGAGAAACCAAGTTTTTCTTTTTCATGTTGGTTGGAAACAGCCCCAAGTACTTTTACATGCATACAGTGAGAACTTTGATTCCAAGAAGGGAATAAATAAACAACAACAAAAAAAACCAGATGAAACCGGTGTTTCCTGCAGCCAAGGTGCTGGAAGACTAAGTGACTGCTTGTATCCTATAGTGCGCAGTGGCCATCTGACAAAAAATGATGTCACTGGTGATGGAAGCACTTGGGCTTCGCGTCCCCCCCATGGCCCCAAACGCACTGTTGCTGCCCATTTCCAGCCTCTGTGTCCTCCTCCCAGGATGGAAGGACCCCCTCCCCCGGTGGGGGGGGCCTCACCTGCAGTCTTGCCGCCCGGAGGCTGCGCCTGCCTCCCGACCGTTCTCTCCGGGGCCAAACTCCAGTCGGGCACTTCTCCGTCTCGTCAGCCAGGCCTCAACCTTTTAGCTTCTCTGTTTATTTCTGTGTTTCCCAGTTTGAGCAAGAATCCTGATAAGTTGGTTTAGCCGGAACCCTCCACCCTCCACCCTCCACCCTCCACATTCGATCACCCTCAATATCTGATCAGGCGCCCCATCCCGCACCAACCCCCTGACTGGTGGAGACCTCCATCTTCAGCAAGAACCCCCTTAGGTCAGCTCCTACCTTACCCTGATGCTTCCCCTTCAGCGGTTTTTCATCCGCTGACCCCCAGCTGCTCCTCGGCTATAAAGTCCTGCTTTTCCTTACAGCATCTGGAGCTGAGTTCAGCCTCTCCCCGCTGCGGAGCCCCACTGCAGTGGGCCCCAGAATGAGGTCCACATTACCACACTTTCCCAAATGTCACCGAGTCAGCCTTTCTTCCATGGGCCCACCCACGGGTGCCATCAGGATCTCTCTCACGGCAGGGCCGCCTCTCCCTGAAGGCCCTGCGAGGGGCGCCTTGAACAGGACAGTAGGACTGGATTGAAAGGCCTGACTTCCTGAGGAGGACTCAGGGGAGGTGGAAATGAGACGGCTTCACAGACTTGCGTGGCATTTAAATGCAGAATGGAGATCAGAGAAACGGGGGGGGGGGCAGCACCCAGTGTGGCTGCCTGCGTGTGCAGACGGGAAAGGTTCAGCTCTGGACGCAGCCCAAACTCTCGGTGATTAAGGAAGGAGGAGATGATGAGGCACCAACTTCTGAAGAAAAGGAATGTTCATAAACGGTCGGTGCCCCAGGTCTTTCCCTCATTCATGTTAACCCAGAGGTTTTTTTTTTGTTTTTGTTTTTTTAATAAAAGCTAGTGTTTATTGCGAGTTCCCTTTGGGATAGGCATTTTTTATTCCCATGTCATAGAGGGGAAGGTGCTGCCCAGAGAGGCTGAGCGGTTCGCCATGTCACACAGCTCGCGTAGATAGAACGGCTGGGCTGGCGCTGCACCCGGGAAGCCTGGCTCGGGGCAGAGCCCCTTCCACCACACCCACACCTGTTGAATACATTGCTATGCAGAGGAAGCAGCTATTATTCAAGATAATAGTCAATTAATATTCACTGAGGCAGTGCTCTGATTCGTGGTATGCTATATATTATTTTAACAATTGAGGGTCTTTCTTTTGGAATTTCACCTGCTGCGCTTCCTGACTTCTAGAAAAATCATGTCAGAATTGGGGCATGTTTTCTAAGGATCCGAGACAGTGAGGAAGGGTCCCCTTTGCTCTCTCGTCTGCCTTTCTCCAGTGGCCGACACAGAGTCTCTGTCTCTGAGCCTTTCCCTTGACCCCGGCATCTCCACTTTTCTATACGCAAGTTCTCTCTCTCTCTTAACAGAGAACAGATACGTGTGTAGCAGGCACTGACAGTGTCGCCGGAGGGCGGCCACAGCCCCACCCTGCCCTGCCCTCCAACTTTCTACTCCTCGCACCCCCCCACCCCCAGGCCCTCCGCAGCCTGGCCTTCCACCACCCTCCTTACCGTTGGGCAAAATGCCTTCCCTTGGGACCACTCACCGCTCATGCAGCCCCTGGAGGGAGACCTGGAGGAAATCAGCTGCCATGCTCATGCTGGCTGGTACCTTTAGCATCATAGGCCAGAGTCATGTGTCACTGGGGAAGGGCAGTGGCCCCCAACCCTGTTTATAAACCACATCTCCATTTCTGTACTCCGGATTGGAAGATCCTCATCCACTTATATCTCTAAACCAATCGAAATCTTAAGTAATTTTCAAAAATAGCCCTGGCTGGAGTGGCTCAGTGGATTGAGTGCCAACCTGTGAACCAAAGGGTCCCGGGTTTGATTCCCAGTCAGTGCACACGCCTGGGTTGTGGGCCAGGTCCCCAGTAGGGGGCACTTGAGATGAAACCGCACACGGATGTTTCTCTCCTTCTCCTTCCCTTCCCCTCTAAAAATAAACAAATAAAAAAACTTTAAATGTTTTTATTTAGGCAGGAATGTGCCATGCTGCCAGTCAGCACTTCTGATTGGCCTGTGTTAGCACATCAGGGCTGCCAACCGACCAGCCTACGCTCTGGCTCACCCGGGCATCTTCCCTGCCGGTAAATGTCGGGCCATTTGAAACAGCCAGTACAACCACGGGGCTCTACAATCTGCTCAGTCCAGCGTGGGAACATTCTTTTTTTTTATTTTTGAAGATTTTATTTATTTATTTTTAGAGAGATGGAGAGAGAAATAGAGGGAGAGAAACATCGATTGGTTGTCTCTCACATACCCCCAGCTGGGGACCTGGCTCACAACCCAGGCATGTGCCCTGACCCAGAATCCAACCAGTGACCTTTCAGTTTGTGGGACGTTGCCCAATTCACTGAGCCACTCCAGTCAGTGGGGCATCTCAATAAAGTGGGTGAAACAAAGCATGGACCAGACAGCATGGGATGTGTGTTGGAAAGTGAGATTATGTGCAGGGACCCTAAGAGGGGCAGAAACGCGGGCTGTGCGGAGAAAGCGGTAAGGCCCCAAGAGCGCCCTTCCCTTGGCCTGAACTGGAGACAGGAGGGCCCGCCCAGGAGGGAGTGACCTGCATGAGTGGGGGGCGGGGCCTCGTGCTCATGTCGGTGCTCGGTGGTTGCGCCTTCTCAGCACTTGGATTTCTTCTCCACTTGAATCAGTTCGAGCTCTTCTTTTGTAAAAGTGTCAAGTTTTCCAATGTTTGGCTTGGCTAATTACTTCCCTGCTTGTGCTTCCAGATGCAACCACATAAACTGGTGGGGGTTTTCCTTTTTGTCCCGACTTGCTGGTGCAAGGGCAGCTTCTGCGGCCACAAAGTGGCCAGCCAGGGCGGGCGCTCTCACAGCCGCCCTCTGTTTCTCTGGTGGCTTGGGAAGGCCCACTTATCTGTTAAATTTAGACAGCGTTTTACCATTTATTTCCCAGCAGACACACTCGGGACCTCCCAGGGCCAACATACGAGGATCAGGGGCCTTTGGAGATGGTTACAGCTGAGAGCAATGTCCAGTCAAGGGCGTCCTTCTCAGTAACCCTGCCCTGGTCATCCTCACTGAGCCGCAGCGTTTGGGAATGACCCCTGCGATGAAGTGCACCAACACCACCCTCACCAGAGCTCATTCTGAACTCCTGAATAAAGGCTGTGGTGTTGCTTCATGTTTTGGGACCAGAAGTGTTGAATGCTTGCCATTTTCTGTGTGTTGGGAGGGAAAGAGAAAAAGTAAGTGGCAGTAACCCCTGGTTCCTGTGTTCAAGGTTCATACAAACAATATAGGGTTCATGCTGAGTGAAGGGTGAGGAGACCCACCTGCTGCTGCTCACCTTTGTATCAGAGACTCAGGTGAGAAACGTAAGCTGTAACCTATACAGTGACCCTAAGAATGAGGTATTATAGGAGTGCGGCTCGTGGATCCAGATCACAGGGTGTGGATCCTGATTTCTCTGCGAAGTAGCTGGGTAATCTTGGGCAATTTACATCACTTCCCTGCGCCTCACTTTCCTCATCTGTAAAATGGGGATTAGGATAGTACTTTGGCATCGGGTGTTTAGTAAGATTAAATGAATTAGTATGTGCAATGTGCTTTGAAGAGTTCCTTGCATTTAGAAACTGCTCCAACAGTTTTGTTAACTATATAAAGGGTACCTGGGGTTCTGAGAGGAGAAGTAACGCATCTAAAGCACCTGAACTAGTGAGGAGTGGAGCTGGGATTTGAACCCAGCTCTCTGGTGTTTGAGTGAGGTTTTTTACCTGGGCACAATTGGCATTTTGGATCAGATAATTCTTTGTCCTGGGGGGCAGTCCTGCGCGGTGTAGGATGTTTAGCAGCATCTCTGGCCTCCACCCACCACATACCAGTAACAATAGCCCATCCCCAGTTGTGACAGCCAAAAATGTCTCCAGATATTGCCAAATGTCCCTTGGGGACGTTCACTCTTGGTTGAGACTCATTAAGCTGGAAAGTTTAACACTCCAGGGGAGGGAGCAGCTGTCTGGCTTCTCAGTTCCAAGGTTATAAGCCCAATTCCCAGTTATCACCTTTTTTCTTTACAGACCGGAGGTTAGAGGAGGCCGGGACCCTGGTGTCTGGTGTCTGTATACACTGCAGCCAAGAAGCCTCTGCACCTGGGCCCAGGCCAGTGGGTTCTCAGCCATGTTTTTGAGATGTTTTCTTTTCTTCCTTTGGCTAGGTGTGTTTTCGCCAGACTGTGAGATAGGCCAAGCCAGGTGCCTGGTTTGAGTTTCTCCCCGCGGCTGTTAGCAGCAGTCAGCAGCAGTGTCTGTGCAGCCAGACCAACCCAGGCGGGGTTTTTGTTTTGGAAGCACAGCTGGTGGGTTTAATTGGAGTCAAAGTGTGAGGGGTCCCAGGACAGCAGGGGTCAGCAGACAGGAGGAGAGCCAGTATTCATCATCACTGTACCTTGACGTCACCTCCCTAAGAACCTGTTCTCATTTGCTCCTAGAAGTCTTTCTCTTTACCTTCTACCCTCTCCTGTGTTCTCTTTCAGTTTCACACACTTGAACTTGTGGCAGTGATGGGCTGTGTTTCAGTGTCAGGGCAGATGTGGGGCATAAGCAGAGCTCCTTGTGTTCTTGGCACCCAGCTGCTAACTCCCCTCTGTAAGCCCCATTTGCAAGAAGCGTGTTGGCCAAGCCGTTCTCGTCTCTCACCAGGTTCTCACACAACTCCAGAGTTAGCATCCTGCGCTGCTCTCAGAGGGCTGTGGTGGGGGTGCGGACAAGGGGTGGGGGAGATAGATTTTTTTTAAGGTAAAGCCCTAGTGTTTGGCCCCACTTAAAGAAAGCTATGCTGGGTCCTACCTACTCAGAATTTTTTTCTTTGTATATTAATGGTTTTAAATAAATATTCACAGCTTGGGTGTCTAAAATGTTTAGTTCTGGTCCAGATCATGCTTTATCCTAAGCTGTTTTCCCAACATGCTATTCCACAGAAAAGTGATATTTGTCCTTGAGTTTAACTGTGGTTGGGAAGTGGTCAGTTCTTAGTGCCGACAGGTCTGGAGGTGCCATGCACATGGAAGTCACTCATGGACACTTCTTTTTTGTGAGTTCAACTTCCCCCCTTCCCCACTGGAAGGCCATCCAGTTTTACAAGCTGTGAGATGCGACTGGAGGGTGTATTGTGGAAGACAGCTGCCAGGAAACACAACTAACCCCTGTTCTTCTCTGGGGGCTGCTTTGTGAGCAAGCCCGAATGGATGCTCAGAACAGAGAGAGAGAGTGAATTGCCAGGGGCTTCTGGTGTGTGCTGTGAGCAGAAGTTTCCCTCCCTCACTGGAGGGAGTCTCATTTGTTCAGCCAATATTTGCTGAGTCCCAGCCAGGCATGGTGCAGGGGACACACCGATGACAGCCTGTGGGAGCTCCCGGTCTAGTGGACCCAAGTAGAATCGATACCCAGAGCAGGAGAGCGCAACCCCACAGCCATCATCCCTTCAGTCCCCTGATGCCATCATTTTATGGCTGGGAAGCACAGTGAAGGGGAAATGAGTTTTGTGTTTTGACAGCGTTTAATTAAAATTCTGAATCCCTTCACTTGGATGCAAACTCTCTTCTGTGAGTAGAAATAAGTGAAACCCAGGGTTGGGAGGTGTGTTGGGGGCCTTTAGTGTACGGCCTGCCTGCTGTTTCTTTGTGTTCTCTGGGATCCTACACTTGTCGTGGGATGCTTGTCCCTGTTAGCCTTGAAGGGAGGGATGCCAAGATTGGACACATACCCTGTATACCAGACAAGTTTCCCTGAAAAAGACCAGGTCGGGTCGAAAGCAGAGGCAGTCCTTCCAGCTGAGTGCCTCAGTGAGACCAGATGGAGGTGGCAGTCTGGGGGGCCCAGGGCCTCTGGGTGAAGAAAGGTATGTGTTAGCCCACGTTTCCAGCTTGCCAGCTCATTGCTGGGACTTCTTGCTCTAGAATTCACTGAACTCATGCCCTGGCAGCCCATAAAAGCAATCGGAGGTCCCCAAGCTGTCCTTTAAACTCATAATAGGGGAGTCGGGTGCAGGGTCTATCCCCTGAGTCAGGCCCAGCAGCAGAGTTGTGGCCAGGTGTCCCAACAGCCTCAGGAGGAAGGGGGTGCTGCTCTATGGAGCTTAGAGGAGGTCTGGAGCTGGCAGTGACTCTGGGGAATAGAGCAGCCATGGGAGGGAAGCCTGAGGAAGTGGACGATGCTGCCGCCAGTAACTCTACAATTCACACTTAGAGATATTCCAGGGCACAAAGCTGTAACGAAGATTCCCCAGCAGGGACTCAGAGTGCAAAGTGCACTTTAAAATGTGTGGGAGAGGAGTGTGGGTGCACACGTGTGTGAATGTGTGTGTGCATGTGTATAAAGGGGGGAGAGACAGGTGATTTTGATTCTGGAGCTAATACTTCCACGCCTTACTCTTTCTTGGGTGTGATTTGAATCATTTTATTGGCTCATGTTTCCGACACCCTTATTCTCTGGCAGGCTCCTTGGCTCAGCCAGGCTGAGCTCCATTTCCTGTCTGGCTCTCTTTCTGCCCTTCTCTGCCGCTGGGCTGCTCCACTTTCTTCTCCTGGACAGATCTCCCCTTCTCCTATTTCTTCCTCTCTCCTTACACGTCTGCCACACTCACCCGAAAATGCCCTCTGCCTGAAAAGAAGAGCTTAGATGTGTCTTAGTCATGAATATTTAAGTCAGTTGAGCTGAGCAATAGGATTTTGGAGGATGATGGAAACATCCCATATCTGTGCTGTCAAATATGATAACCACCAGCCACACGAGGCTACTGAGTTTTTGAAATGCAGCTAGTGCAACTGAGGAACTGGATTTTTAACTCTATTTCACTTTAACCATATTTCAATAGCAACATGTGGCTACCAGTTTGGATATCACAAGTCTAGGGAATATGGTACCTGGAAGAATCAAATCAGGGTCGACTGCATTGTGTGGGGCAAGTCTTATTATCCTCATTCTAGCTTATTTATCCTTGATCTGGGCACTTGGTTCTAACAGAATTGATGTTTGATTGCATACTCAGGTCCTCAAAAAACCTATTGTCTGCCTGCCCAGGTAAGGTAGAAGCCTAATGTACTGGCCATGACGACGGAGCCTGTTGGCTACCCTACCAGCCTTTGCCCTTCTGCACTAGCACCCTGCCCCTCGTAGCCCAGACTGCTGGGCAGGCTGTGAGCATGGGGGGAGGTGCGGGGCCCCCCCGAGTCAGGTCCCAAGCTTTCCAGTCCGGGGTCTGCCACTTGCTGCCTGGGGAAGTTATTTCCCCTCCGGGGATGGGTTGAGATTTTATAGGACTTGAAGCTTCTGCAATTTGGGAGACCTCTTTGAGAAAAAGAATATAAACTTACAAATACAAGATTAGATACAACAGTGAAAATTTTACTTGGAATAAGAAATCACATCCAACATAAGTTTTAAAAACATGACATGTATTACAAACTTTACAGAATCCAGAAAAATAAAATATTTTATGAATTATTTACTTACCAGCCCTCTAAAATACAGTTCTCCCCCTTAACAACTTTTGGCTGAATACTCTTTGGTCACCTCTGTATATGATAATGATTTTGTAATTTTTCTAAAGGGAGGCTGCTGGAAAAATCACTTAGTTTTTCTCCTGGCAAGGTTGACAAAATTGGCTTTTATTATTATTGATAGTCACAATGTATAACATATGTGACTTCATATACTGACGTTCATTTTTTGTTGTATGGCTGCAGGTTTGTGTCTTATGAAGGAATTTTGATAAAATCTCTTTCACATATTTCTCATCAAAAAGGGGGGAAGTACCTGGTATGTTTATAACTGCACTCATTGTATTATCAAATATATTCTGACGGAAGACGACTTCCCTTTTGGAGCAGGCATCAGTGAGAACAAAATCCTCCTACTATTCCCCATGTCTGATGCCTTGAAGAAATGTCCACAGACTAGCTTCTGGCTCTGTGCGTGTCACTCCTTGTGGTTCCTTCACTCCCCACATATCTCAGGTGCCAGGTGTTGCACCTTCGAGTGCCTGTGACAGTGAGCCGGCCCAGTGGGCGGTATGCGTATTCCTGGCAGCATGGGGACAGCTACGGGGGCAGCACACAACACCCGCCTCTGTGTTAAAGTGACATGAACCACAGACATTAAATTTCACTACTCCCAAACTAGATTTATCCCCAAATCTACTCCCTCTTAGCCCTCAAAAGGCCTCTAACACCACTTGACACAAAGGGAAATGCAAGAGAAGGAGACATCAGAGTGGAAAGAGGCAGCGCTCTTAACCAACTGCAGCTAGAATATCTTATTTTTGTAAATTTAAAAAAAATTATATGATTCTGCAAACACATTGGCAGGGCCTTGAAAGGGGCCCGTGTAAGAGAGACTTGGTGCTTTCTCCCTTAGCCTGCAGCCAATCTGATCTGTTCACTGCCCAGAGCCTCAGGGTCTTCAATACGGGAAGAACAAGGTCTATATCATAGAGTCCTCATGGGTATGAAATGAGCTGTATTAGAAAACCCATTAACATCGTGACTGGGAAAGAGATACTCAGAGGGTTGAAGAATGAATGAATGAGTGAATGAATGAGTTCATGTTAGACGTCTGCTCAAAGTCCAGGGGTGTGCCTTGAATTCACATGTCCCCCATATGACTGAGCAGTCTCTGGGGAGCCCTTCTCTAAACTAAAAATGGGGTGGAGAGTCAGAAGTGAAACCAAGCTCACATGAGTGGGGACACTCCAGGGAATTTTGAGTGGGCAGAGCTTGAGTAGGGCATTTTTCCGCAACCAAGTCTTGCTGCTCTGAACTCTCCCGTGTGCTGTGATTCGGCAGATTGTGCCTGGGATATCCAGGGAAGGCCAGAGAAGATTCTCAAGCAGCATGAGACTGAAAAATGGCTCTCAGCTGGTTCAGAGCCTCCTCCATATAAGGGACTGCTCTGCTGAGAGTGTGGGGACCTGATGCCTTTGAATTCAATCACTGTGAGCAGTGCACTGTCCACAACATTCCACGACCCGTCTTAGATACACTTGGATCTGAAAAGTGGTTGCTGGGCCAAGAGCAGTGGTGAAGGTAATGAGAGATCCTTGCAATTTGAAAGGCATGTCCTGTGCCCCAGATGCCCACTTGGGCCTGCCCTGTGTGGCTGCCCTCTGTCAAGCAGAGCAGGCCACCACAGGGAGGGGGACTGGTGGGCAGAGTCCAAGCACAGGGGGCAGACTCGGAGGAAGCGCCCTCCGGAAGGCCTGGCAAGGAAGCACCCTGAGACTCCAGTGGAGGCCAACTCTGTTTCCTCGCCTACAAGTGAGGAGGTTGGTCCTGATAACCTCCAACGTTTCTTCCATGCTCACCTTTTAGGATTTAAAATATTTGAGCATGCTGGAATTGACCCACCTCCAGGTGGCCACCTTCTGAAGTTGGAGAGATGGACAGCGTCTGTAGAAGTTTTTAAACCCTTGGTGTCTTGATTCCAATTCCCCATCGTCCTCTTGCTTCAGCACCACTGCCTGGTCGCCCCGGGAGGACTGTACGCCTGAGCAACCTTCCAGGCGGCAGGCTGCCTGTGTTGGTCCTCTGCTGAGTGAGAGAGGCAGGCCTCTCTCCAGTCTGCTGTAATGCTGTTTTTTTAAAACAGTAAAACCATATTTGTGTTGATATGCAGAAACAAGTGTTGGAAGAAATGTTAACAGTCACACGGTGAAACAGTAGATCACTTATTTTTTCTTAATTCTTTTCAGTTTTCTTCCCCAAATTTTCTATCTTAATTATGTACTATTGCAATTTTGGAGTTGGGGGATGGGTGGCAGATGTTCATAGGGAGGTGCTTGGGGGCCTCTTTCTTCCCAGAAGGTCCTAGGTCAGACGCTGGCCCACATTAGCTGGCATAAGGGTTACAAAGCAAGTTTGTCAGACTGCAGGTTCCTGAGCTCCACTCCCAGAGGTTCTGGAGTTGTGGTCCAGAGTCTGCTGCTGTGCAGACATTCCAGGGACCACCCTGTGGGGAACACTGGGCGTGGGGACTCTTTGTTTGTTTGGAGCTGGGTGAGCAGAAGTGTCGGGCAAGATCGAGCTTGGAACAGGCCGAACTGGATATCCAGCAAGCAGGTCAAGCTTAGACTCCCACAGAATTATGTCCCTAGATGAAGGTGGCTTTGGGACAGACAGGACAAAGCCCTAGGCAGTGAGTTGAGGGAAATAACCCGCAGAGCACTCCCAAGAGCAGGCTGTGCCCATAGCAACCTGCTGTCCAATCCTCTGCCCCTCCAGGATGCCTCCAACAGGCCTGGGGGGTCAGGCTGGGGCCAGAGTTTTTTTTTCTGGCCCTGGAACAACTGGTCCAAAATAAAATTTCTGGTTCCAAAAGTTCCATGTGATTGTAAGTTACAGTTTTCAGCCTCAGTGTTGCGTAATGTAAATGATGTCGCCAACCTCACAAGCATTTCATGGGAGAGTGAAATGGTCCATGGCAAGAGGCAATGAGCATCAGCTGTCCACCTCTTCCATGGCCGCCTGAGAGACTTCTTGCCAGTGGGGAGTGATGCAGCCCGGCGTACGGCGCTGCAGTCTGATTGCCTGCTTTAGCCACCTTCTCGACAGCCCCTCACTGCCCAGGGCAGTTTTCCTGAAGGGTCTTTGCTGGTGAGACCACTGTGAAGCTGGCCCAGCCTGATGCAGCATTTCCCTTCGGCCCAGTCCTAGCCTGTCTCTGAGAGCTCAGTGCTCCTTGCTAGTCTGAGGACTGTCCTACTGTCATCTGTGTGGTGGGGATGGGGGCTTTGGGTGGCGTCCCTCAGACCCTTTCCATAGGACTTTGCTTCAACCTCTATGTTCCCTAAGCAGACATCTGGCTGTCTTTTTCTAACAGCCCCTCTTTTAATCTTGAACTTCCAGCAGGCCAATTCAGCTCTGCTCCTTTTTGGCACGTTTTAAAATATGCTTTTACTTAACCCTACTTACAACAAACCAAAGCTGTAGTATAGTGAATCCTATTCCAGATACCGAACTCCAACACCAAGCATTTAGCAAGAGATAGCCAAGTGAAAGGTCATATTCTTCACACCTTCCTGTATTCCATTCATTCAGTAGAAAGTTCTTGAGCACACACTGCAGCAACAAAAATCATCATGTGTTAGGTGCTCATTATGTGCCCAGGGTGGATCGCCCCTGACTTCCAGAAGCGAACAGTCTGCTGGGAATTTAGACAGGCAGGCGATTGTTTACAGGGTGGTGAGTGGTGTGAGAGGGCAGGTAGGGGCTGCCTTGGGAGGCAGTAAAGATGGACACTCTTCCCCCACCCCTACTCCTCCTGAGCCTAACTATTGCATAATGTAACTAATTGCATAGTAATCTCTTTTTCATGTGAAATCTGCTTTTCCTGCAACTCCTAATTGAGCCATCCTTTTCCTTGCTTTTCCAGAGGACAAGGGACCTGCCGAGGCCTCTGTCCAGAGCTGAGGTTCTGGAAACACCCCCACCCCCATTCCCGGCTCATACAGGGCCTGGGACTGGCCTGGCCACAGAGCACTGTGGGCTGCCGTCTTCCTTTTGATTTAAACAGGACAGTGGAAGGGCCAGGCCGACACAGGGGCAGCCCTCTGGTTCCCTCCCCTCCCAGTGCAGCAGGCAGCTGTTTATCGGAGAGAAACAGGTTTGCCCAGTGGAACGTTTATTTGGTTTTTTCGGCTGATCATGGGAACACACCTGCCACTTTGCCACTTCCTGCAGATCAAGCAGTTTCTTAGAAAAGGGATACATTCCTTAAAATATATTGTGTGGTTTGGGGGTGAGGTATAGCTTCTTGGAGTTTTATGATTTAATGTGTCTGCAAAAGCATTCAGCCAAGACAAAAATACACTGACCGCCCCTTATGAGAAACCAGACTTTCTTTATGAGTAGGGGGCTGTTCCTTTTTGTTTTTGTGCTGGGTTTTACTGTTTTTAAGTTGTGTGTTTTTTTTGGCCCTCTTTCTGTCACTCAGAAATATCTCCTTATGCCCTAAACACAGTGACTGTGGGCAGGCAATCATTGGTATAGTTCTCAATAATGAACCTTCCACTTATCAACCAAAATAATTTAACTGAACTTTTATAAGACAAAGGCAAATCAAATAAAGTTTCTTAGATTTTTTTAATATCCTACTTCAGAGCATCCCTCAGGATACTTAATAAAAATATAAATTATTAAAAAACAAAAAATGTATGAAACATATAAATGTGTAACATGAGTTTTATATCAGTATATGTTGTATCACACACACACAGGGCTATATATTAAAATAATCATGCTCAATTCCTGCATCCGTATCTGAAATACTCTACTGTTAGACCTAATTACCATGGCAACTAGCAAGGAGAGAGCCCTGAGCTCATTCACTAGTAAAGCAGACGTAGATGTATATTTAGTAGGCTCTACTTACTAAGAAAGGGAAGAGGATCATGAACATTTTAGAAGACTGTCAAATGTGTATTTAGAACTGATTGCCCATGTATTGGCCAGAAAATTTGAGTAATCAGCATACGCTGTTTCCAGAACTTTCTATAATAAGATTTTCTTGCAGGAAGAGGCAGTCAAGCATTGGTTAAGAATGTGAAACTGTGGATTTAGACTGGCCTGGTGTGTGTTGTGACTCCACTCGAGACCTGCTGACTCAGATGCTTGGCCTCTCGCACTTCATTCCTCATCTTGTTCAGTTCAGTGTTGTGACCGTACCTGCCCCTCACGGTTGTTGTGAAGATTAAATAAGATGATGCATGAAGAGTCCTCAGCACAGTTCCCGGACACAACAGGGGTTGCACAAAAGCTTGCTTGCGTGGTCACCCCTGCCGCTACTGTCTCCAGCATCACTGCTGTCGTCACCACCTTCATGATCCCCCGTCCTCAGGGCCTTGGCTGCGGCCAACTTCTTTCTCCAAAGACAGGCTTGAGTTTGAGGAACTTGCACTGTGGGGGGGTTTGAGTCAGTGTTTCCAGGAAGTTAGGTTAGGATAACAAGGCAGCTTCTTGAGCTTATATTGGAACTTGTAGAAATAGCTAATTGACCTTTTGTGGCTTAGTTTAGTTATCAGTAAACTTAGATAAATGCTACTGTGTTAGCACTGGAGAACGTGACATCTGCTTTCACAACCGTCCAGAGCCCTCTGGTATCGATACCCAACGGGAGATGAGGAAGACTTTGGCTCCCGGGACGCTGGTCTCCTGGGCCTTCCTGTTTGCTTGCGGCTGAAAGCACTGCGGCGGGAGCAGGGAGGCCATGCCGAGGGCAGACTCCTGTCATGCTTGCCTTTTACGATGACTGTCTCATGTCTGGAGACCTTGAAAACTGATCTTGAGATCCAGGACTGGGTCTATTCAGGTTTTTTGTAAAATTAAAATAGATCCTCTCAAGGGCAGAAATCTCCTCTTTTTGTCCCTTCCTGGCCCCAGCAAACCCTCCTGAAGGCGACACGTAAATGTGGACACAGTCAGTACGCACAAATGTGGCTCATCTACACGGACTGCTGGCCTGCGGCGTGTTCCTGGGATGGGCGCTGCGTTTAGGCAGCGCTGAAGTGTCTTCACTGTCATGCTGACAGCGTCCTCTCCTGGTGAGTCCCACCGCTGACTAGAGGACTGAGGTTCAGATCCCAGCTCTACCACTGGTTCACTGGATGATGCTGGGCCAGTTAACTAACCTCTTTGGGCCTCTCTTTCATTACCTGTAAAATGGGGAAAACGAGAATACTAACATCATAGGGCAGTGGAGAAGTTTAGTGGTCGGTATTTACAAGTACTTTAGTGTAAAGTACTTGTAATGGCCTCAGGAGCATAACGAGGGCTGCGTAGGATGTGCTGTTGTAGTTAGCTTTGCCTTTTCCTTTACCAGGTAACTACTTGGGCTATGAACTCCCTTAATGAATAAAAATGAATACAAAGCCCAGATGTTCTTCAAATACAAGCTGTAGAGAGAGGCATAGAAGCAGAAGTTTCACAGTGTGACACCCCTTATCTGAAATCTGTGGGAGGTACTTTTCCAGGTAGAGAAAACCAGAGTGAAACAGGTAGGGATGGGCTGGAGAGGCTGAGCTGTTTGCTGGAGTCCAGGAATGAAGGGAGGTTTGCCCACAACCCAGTGATCCTTAGACCAGGCTGTTCCTGCCTGATTGAAGGCTTGCTGGGTGGTGCTCCCGATACAGTAAAGCAGAATTGGTTTCAATTTACTTCCGTTCAGAAACTCATGGTGTTTTCAGGAGGACGGGAGGAGAAGGCAGTGTGAAACAAACAGTCCCAGGGTGAATATGCATTGCAAAGTTGGGATCTGTGTGTGTGACCCACTGGGGGGAAACCAAGCCTTTCGGGGCTCGAGTGTCTTCCTCAAAATCTGCTCCATTGATGAGAAGGGAGTCCTAGGATTCCTGTGGTGAACTGCAGATCCCATTGTCCCCTCAGGAGAGAGATCCCATCATCGAGAGTGACTGTGCTGGAAGGGAGACCTTCTCTGGACACCTTCAGACACAGGGGACAGCATGCAAGTCAACTGCAATCCCACCTTAATTCCAGAGCTCTTTCTTTCCAAGTAGGCTGCCCATTCTTTGAGGACTTGAGGGCAGAGGCTGGACCTTATTCATTTCCAGGAAGGGCTCAAGAAATGCTTAGGAGCCTGTATCATGCACGGTATTTAACTAGATATTGATAAAGGAAGGAGAGCAAAGGAGACTAGACATTGAGCTTAGTAAACTGGGAAGGAGAAGCCTATTTGCTTCACCAGGAAGCTACAGCTTTTCACAGTGCAGGGGGTCATAGCCTTGCACTGCCAAGGGGGTGAACACTCTTCCCTTCCCCGCTCTGGTACCCGATTGCCAGGTGGGAGCCGGGAGAAGGAAGGCAAACATTCCATCCAAGTCAAAATGGCACAGCAGGAGGTGCTTGACCAAAGAGGCCTGTCAGTCTAGCCTGGGGAAAGAAGGGATTGATTGGGAGGTGGGCCCATCCAAAGCCCACGAAAACTTGGGAATTTGATTGGTTCTTTTGAAAAGGTATTTTGTCTGTGACCCTGGAGGAACTCTACCACCAGAGCAGTGGGGAACAAGCTGAGCTGCCTGGATGCTGGCTGAGACCACTCAGCAGCTGCCTGTAGGCTCCAGAGAACTAAGCTTCAGTGTGAAGGAAAAACTCTGGACAATGCTTTTTGTCTAGGCCTTGCTGAGGACATGGTTGGACTTTTTCCGTGGTGGGACAGAGGGAGATTGGCCATTGGCCAGGGGCAGCTTCTATTTCCACATGAACAAACCACACCACTCCACAGTCTCCCACGTGTGGGGCCTCAGAATCCCCTGTGACCCCCTGAAGGAGCCTAAGTCCCACTGACACCAGGGCGACCTGGGAAGTGAGACTCAGAAGGGGGCAAATGCTGGGGGACACATTCCCAGCCTCGGAAGGGTCCTGTCACTTACATTCTTTCTCAAACTTCCCCTTGTCCTTTGGAGCAAGGTGAGTATGAGGTGTTTCTTCTGTCATGTGGCCTTTTCGGTGGAATAGAAAAGGTAGGACGGCCCTGGCTGGTGTAGCCCAGTGGATTGAGCGCGGGCCTGCAAACCAGACAATTGAGGTTCGATTCCCAGTCAGGGCACATGCCTGGGTTGCAGGCCAGTTCCCAGCAGGGGACGCAGGAAAGGCAACCATACATTGATGTTTCTCTCCCTCTCTCCTTCCCTTCCCCTCTAAAGATAAATGAATAAATAAATAAATAAATAAATGAATGAATGAATGAATAAATAAATAAATAAAAAGAAAAGGTAGGACGAGGAGGAAGGAAGAAGGGAAGCGAAGGAAGAAGGGAGGGGGGGGGAGGGAGGGACTAGCAGTTTTGTGTACACATTCAGGTTAGACCACTTCTGTTTTCACCTCTGCTTGTTGAATTGCGATCCCGTGATGTGTGTGCATGTGATGTGACGTGTGTGGCGTTTTCCTCTCCCATCCCCTCCCCACCATCCATTTAAATTTTATCACGTGTGAAAGTGGTTGTAAACTAAAACAAAACGACCAACGACTGCACATTCACATTTATGCTGATGAAGTGCATGTTCAGAGATAATCTCACCCCTTTTGCTTGTAAAGTTATTTCCCTGATAATAAAATAATCTTACAAACAAAATTGAAACAGACTCATAGGTACAGAGAACAAACTGACGGCTGTCAGAGGGGGGAGGGGGGCTGGGTGGAAACGGTAAATGGATTAAGCAAAGGACTACAACAGCCACAGACACAGACACAGCGTGGTGATTACCAGGGGGAACGGGGTCGGGGAGGCAGGAAAGTGTAAAGGGGGATAATGGTGATGGAAGGAGACTTGACTTGGGGTGGTGAACACACAATACAATATATACAGAGGATGTGTTATAAATTTGTATATCTGAAACCTATAGAATTTTGTTTACCAATGTCACCCCAATGAATTCAATTAAGAAATAAATAAGTACATTTTTAAAAGAAAGAAAAAATTTCTTTCCTGACCTTTGGGGTTTGGCTCGATTGAAACACAGCAGGACGCCGATACACTTTTGGGGAGAATGAGGATGAACCCCTGCCGCAGAGAGTGTCCTTATGATGGGTAGCTGGGGCCAGGGTTTTCATGCGTCTTGGAGTGAAATTTGGCAAATGGCTTGCGCTGTGGGGGCAGAGACCTAACGATGCCGACTAACTCATGGTTGTCATTCATATTTGTGGATGGCTAGGTGTACAATTAATTCAAAAGCATCCTAGTCACGGGGTTCCGTAGGAGCTTCCTACGGTTCCCTGGTGTGTTTTACAAGTGAGATTAGGCTTTGTGGGAGCTGTAAACTTATATATGGATATGTACTTCTTTAAGTCTCCAATGCAAGAGTAATATTTCCGAATCCAGTTTTGCTTCTTATCTTTAATTATGTGTTCATCCTTCCTATATAACTGGGCTATTTATTTATAAGTATACTCCAGGACTGCTTTAGAAATTAGATGCTTTTGTTGACTTTGTAGTCAGAAAATGCATTGATTTGATTTCCAGAATCTGGGTAATGAACAGCATTAGAAAGCTAAAAAGAAGCTCATTCATTTCCCCATCCTTTATTCTTAGCCTTATTGATATCTACTGCTTAATATGGGTCCCCTTCAACAGGAAGCATTGACTGTATAGCTCATGTGCATTTGTGTATTTGGGGGTGTGTTTGATGTCATTGAGGGCAGGGAGAATAGGGCACGGAGTAGGTACACCTGGAATAGGGCACGGAATTCAACGGAGTGGGCTCTGCCTATAAAATGCTAGAATTCATTCACAAATAGTCTTTGAATCTTCAAATAGCCTTCTGTTGAAAGGAGATAGAATTTAGTTAAAATTGCTTGAATCTCTCTGAGGAAGAATGGTATCTTTGTCCAAGCCCAAACTCAGAATTATCAGAACTTCAAAAATCTGTCCTGACTAAGGGACAGCCTGAGAGGGGCCTGCCTCCCCCCTCCCAGGTCAGGTCGTGCGAACACCCGGGGACGAGCTCCCTCTGCAGAGTCTGAGGGGTCTGTTCCCCCCAAGGGGTTAACCTGCCCCCCAGGGCTGGGCTGCTTGGCTGAATTTGGGGAGGGGAGAATCCTGCCTAAAGACCTAAATGAAGGCTTTCTCCTGGGTGAATTATAATGTTATTAACCAGGAAAGAAAAGGCGTGTTTGAGGAGCTCGCCGTGTGTGCCCTTGATTCGTTAGGACCACAGTCAGCTCTCAGAGCACGGGTCCCCCCGACTTTGAGAAGCTGAGGTTCAGTGTTGAGTACCTTGGGGGGCATAGCAGAGAGGGGCTCCAGCCCAGTTCTGTGGGGCCCCGGGCCTGCGCTGTCTTCTCTGCCGTGTTTCTGGGGGCTCCATGGCATCGATACTCAGCTCATTAAAATCGGTTAAGAAGTAGGAAAGAACAAGTATTTTAGAAACATTTCTATCCAAAATGGATACATTTTATCAGGGTTTGTGCTCAGCCTAAGTGCCCAGAATGTGGGGGGGCTGGGGTAGCATAGCTCTCCAAGTGCTGAATTTTGGCTTGACACTTAGGGGTGACCAGATGACATTAGCACAGGCAATGTTGGGGAATAGGATTTAAAGGGAAAAAAGTCTTGGCTGGGGATTTGGAAGACCTGGGAGTAGTAAAGCACTAACGTTTGTTGAGGATCATGTGGACGCCAGGCCCCGTTTTAAGAACTTCACAAATACTAGTTCATTTCATTCTCACAAAGATCTTCTGAAGTAGATCCTGTTACTATTCTTATTTTACAGACAAGGAAATCAAGGCACAGAGCACAGAGAAGTTAAGTAACTTGCTCAGAGTTTCACAGCTCCCAAGCACCGGAGCTGGGACCAGAGCCCAGGCCCTGAGTCCGAGCACAGACCCCTCTTCCCTGTCACTCAGGTCACCTTCTGGAGTCCAGCATGGGGGCCCTTGAAATGCTGCTTAATCTTAAATATCAAAGACTCACACAATTAGCAATATTTTGAGCGGCATTAAGGCTGATGTTTGAAAATGTTGACAGCTGCCATTTACTCTTATAATAATTTCATAAAAGAAAGGACAGTATTAGCCCCCCACCCCAACACAGACTAAGAACACAATCTCAGGTTAAAGAACGGCGACCCTTTCCTGTATTTGACTGGATCCCCAGGCGTCCCCGTAGCAGACGTGCCCCGAGGGCCTACAGTGTGTCAGGGGCGGGGCTTTGGGAGACAAACCTAGTTCCCAAGCACGTGGAACTTGCATTCCAGTCGGGAAGGCGGTCATGGAAAAAGCAAACAGAAAATTGCATAATTACACGTTCATGAAGCGCTTGAAAGGACATGAGCACTTAATGCCTGTGGGGGGAGGGCACTGCTAAGAAAGGCCTCTCCCAGGAGGCGAGGAGCTGGCACGTGGCACGTGGGGCAGAGGGGTCCGGCATGTGCGACATGTCAGTCCTGGGATCGTGTGGGGGCCTGAGGAAGGGAGACACAGCCCGGCCCATCGGCTGCTGGAGCTAAGCTCAGGGCCCCTGAGGAGGCTGCGGAGAGCAGCCTGGGGCCAGGGCGCCCTCAGAAGACAGGTGAGGGGCTTCAGATTTCACTGGAGGTGCAATGTGAGGCCACCGAGGGGCGCTTAGCAAAGGTGTGGCCTGCTGTGGTTTACATTCCCTGGGATAGCTCTCAGGGAGCCGGTCTGGAAGCTCTCACAGATGTCCGGGACAAAGAGGCCAGGCTAGGACAAGGGTAGACGGACGCGCGGAGGAGGAAGTGGTGGCAGGAGCCCATGCTTATCCCAGTGAGGTCAGAGCAGGAAAGGGCAACATCACAGTCAGACAATTCAGGAGGGACCATTTCCACAGGCAGGGTGTGGGGGCACCACAGAGGATGGGGGGCTGAGAGCAGTGGAGGCCTGAAGTTTGAAGGAGAGGGGGCGTTACTGGCACCCCGAAGGAGGGCACTGCCTTGAAGCGACCTTCAGGGGAGGGTCCAGCCGGGCCAGTATTCTGGATCTCTCCTTCGTGGGGGGGGAGCCAAGGAACAAACTCTCTGACCTCTCTGCCTCCCTCCATCCTCTGCCATCCTATGATCTCATGTCAGCTGCCCCATTAGCTGTGAACCGGACACAGAGGGGGCCCACTGATGGGGTCCTTTCAGGCCAGCCCCTGGGAAGAGAACAGAGTGGAGAGCAGTGGGGCGGATCTGGTGGGAAACAGGAGAGATTTGTGTCTGAGCACGTAGGTGGGTGGAGGCCCTTTTCCTGGGGTGGGCAGACCGGGACAGGAACCAGTATCGCCATGTGGCAGTCACGCTCCTAGAACACCGTGTGTCTGAGGCCTCGGTGGGAGATTCACTGCTGGTAGATCCGCCTCATGTCCTGCTTCTTTTCAAACCTGTGTAGACGTTGTTTAGGCCGTCTCCTCGTTGTGTGTCCTCTAAATGTGTTCCCAGGCCGAGGCCGAGGAAGAGAAAGACCGATTACTTTGCAGATTTATATCCAGCCAGCCAAGCCTAATTCAGCAACTGAGGCTGGGAAGTTACACCCATCCTCCTGACTTTGAGTTACTTCATTTCGGTAACAGGAAATCTTGGAGATTCACTCTGAGTGGTTTATGAACTTAGTGCACACGTAGCAAACTGTCTTGGTTTTATCCTCTTTGTTCTCATTCTTTCAGAAAATAAAAAGAACTAACGTTTAGTGAGTACTTAGCATGTTCAAGACACTGTTCTAAGCAGTACACATGTACTAACTCATTCAATTATGAATGCCGTCATCTGAAGGTAATATTCTTATTGTTCCCAGTTTACAGATTTGGAAATAGAGGACAAAGAGGTTAAGTAGCTTGCCCAGAGCCACACAGCTAGTCAGTGGTGGGTGAAGACCCTAACAAAGGCAGTTTGGCTCCGTGCATCCACCCGCCTTGACCACTGCTCTCTGCTACCTCTGCACCTAAGGTCTGCCCTCGGGTCTACAGTGTGAGGCTGCCCCTCTGGGACAGTAACTTTCTTCCAGTTGCTTTACATCTTATTGTTTCCCTTTGTTAACAAATCTTTAAGTAAGTTAATAAATCTTTATTGAATTTAAAAGTCCTCTTGATTGTGACATCAATTATAGCTATGTAACAAAGGCAGCAGGGTGCATTCTGGAATTCTGGAATATAAATGGGGCTTTTGAATGCTTCAGTTCATTCACTGACATGGTCATTCAGCAGATATTTGCAGAGTACCTACCAGTACCTATTTGCAGGTTCCAGGTGCTGTGTCAGGTGTGGGGAATGGAAAGACAAACACATCCGGTATGATCTCGGTCCTTAGGTAGCTGTCAGTCTAGTGAGGGAGATGGACAGTCTTGTGCATGTAATTACTTAATTAAAAAGTGGAAAACAGTAACAAGGAGAATCTGACCCACAGTAGGAGCTCAAAATTTGTTTGTTGAATGAATGAGTGAGCGACGCAGTCCTTCTTTGAAAAAGTGACATTTTGGCAACTCTCATGTCCTGCTTCTTTTCCACTCTGCGTAGACGTTGTTTAGGCTGTCTCCTCATGGTGCGTCCTCTAAATGTGTTACCTAGATGTTTTTTCCTTAATAATTTACATTTTTAGGATGTCCAAGGTTGATTTTTTTTCTCCAGGACAAACACATTTTCAGCTTCATGATGGAAGCTGTTGGAAGAAGCACTTTCATTGTGCAGAAATTTACCTTATGGACAGGATTACAGAATACGTGGGATCCATAAAGAAAATTCCTGTGTACACAGAGAACAGTCCCTTCCGTGCCAGCATTCGGGTTGAGCCTGGCTTATGAGCTTAGGTGTCAGGTCTCAGGTCTCAGGTGTGGCCGCATCAGGTTCTGATGTGTCCCCCGTAGGTGCTGGCCTTGGGCCTCCGTGGTGTGCCCTCCCCACACTGGGTGTGCTTTCCAGTCCTCTCTTGGTGAAAAAACGTCAGTCACCTGTTTGCATATCTTAGGGACAATTAGCAACTGGGGCAGGTGAAGTCTCTTAGCTCTTTGACCTCTTGTTGAAGACACTCAAGTTTTCCAGCATTGCCATGTGACCTCCTTATGGGTGTCATCTTTGGCCTAGGAGGCCCTGTCCGAAAGTCCTCACCAAGCGGGGTCGATGGGAGAGCCAACACCTGCTGGTGTAGAATGTGGACGGGAGGGAGGCTGGGTGCTAGGGAAACACACACCAGCAAAAACCCCTGGTTGGAACCCCAGCTTTGCTGCAGAGCAAGCCTTGACGTCAGGCCAGGCACGTGACATTCTAAATCTCAGCTCCGTCTTTTACGAAAGGGGAGAAATGATAGTTCATTGGATAATTATTATGCACAGTCATTATGCAGGGAGCTATTTTTTATTGATTCATATCAGTTTTCCAAGAACCTTATCAAATAAGTGTCGGTGCCTCCGTGCGAAGATGAGAAAGCTGGGGCCTGGGGCCGCGCCCACACCTGGAAGCAGACCAGGTAGAAAGGCGGCTCTCGGAGTTGAAACCCAGACCTGCCACTGAAACCCACACTGCCCCCTTCCGGCCTCTCTTCCTGCGGCCTGGTCATGGTGAGCGCCAGAGAGCCCCAAGAGCAGGTGAGCTCTAAATCTTAAAGCAATCGATTGTTGTTGTTTTTTCTCTCTCTCATGGGTAATTGGTTAGTTTGGCTGAGATCTGAGTTTGTTGTTACTGCTTTAGGATTGAATATAAACAGTTTGTGATTCCCGGCTCCAGGTGAACCTATTTTCCTTGTTCTGTCAGTCCACCTGGCTACCCAGGGGCCTTAAGAGAACACTGTTTATTTGCATAAAGGTATCTGCATGCAAATGGATGTACAGTGTCCTGCTGGCTGCTGCCTCTCACCTGTCAGCAGGGCCCCTGCCCTCGTGCATTCTTCAGCCCCGTGTTCTTCGTGAGGGCCTGCTCTGCGCTGGGCCCTGTGCTGTGAAATACAGTGCTGGGGAAGTTAAAGCTTTTTCTGGTGGAGCTTATGTTTTAGTGAAAAGCATGGAAAACAAGACCAAAAAAACCCATGAAAGATTACATTAAGGATTGGTGGTGATCAGTGCTTTGAAGAAGACAGCTGGGCAAGGAAGGAGGCCAGCGTGGCTCGAGTTGGCATTAGCCAGGAGAGAGGTGGGACGTGAAGCCAGGCAGGTGGCCAGTAGACCCAGGGCACTTAAGGGCCAGTGGAAGGGCCTTGATGTTCTCCCTGTTCAGAGACATTGGCTTTTACTTTGTAGGAGACGGGAAGCCTCTGGGGCTTTGAGAAACGGAGAGGGAGAAGGGCAGAGACAGTAGCAGAGTGTCTGGATGGGAGGCCGTGGCAGTGGTGCAGGGAGAAGTGGTGGGGCCTGGGTGACAGCAGCGGAGGGGTGGGAAGTAACTGGGTCCCTGCTGTGCTTCAGGATGGAACCATTGAGATCTGCTATGTCCGTGGTCTACTCGCCCTGTACCTGCCCAGGAGGTAGGTAAGAGCAACGGGAGTTAAACCACTTATCATTGGCATGCCCATGGCAGGGTGATGGGTGGACATGACTGCATGCACATGGTCAAGTGAGACCTCATAATATGAGGTGGGGCCTCCTTGAGCATCTCAGATTAAGCACAGGAAGACGATAGCGTGCTTTTCAGTGAAATGTATGCTGCAGGAAGGCCACCGGGGGTCTGAGCACAGGTGCCAAGTGCAGCTGCAGCAGCATCAGGGGAGGTTCTGGAAGTGTCAGCACAGGGAAGGAAGGTGGCGAGGGGCTGCTTGGTGGGGACGGTCCAAATGCTGCAGCTTCCTCCTTAGGCCAAGGGACTGTGGACAGTGGCCTGACTATGAGCCAAATCCACCTGCCACCTGTTTTTGTTCAGCCCTTCAAGCTAAGAATGGTTCTCACATTTTCAAAGGTTGTAAAAAAAATCGAAGAAGACTAGAATACGCAACAGAGACTAGACTGTATGTGACCCTGCAAAGCCTCAACTATTTCCTATGTGACCCTTTACAGAAAAAGCTAGATGGCTTGGAGAAATGGGGGCCAGGGAAGGAAGGACACCCTACCCATCCCGCCTCATACCACTTCCTGAGGCTCGTGCTGGAGTGTCCTGCTGGGTGGCGGGGGGAGGGCCCCTGGTCCAGGAGTGCGCCATGTAGAATATGCCCCTCTCCCAGAGGGAAAGTCCTCAGGAGCCATTGAAAGACTGAATGACTGGGAAGACCCGCCCTGGCTCCACAGCATGGCGGCCTTGAGGATCCTGGCGGCTGAGAGTCAGATATTTTGTAAACTTTGAAGGTGCCGGTTTTGCCTATTGTGTCTGAAATGCTCAGAGGTTGCCCTTTCTGTCATGGACATCCTGGCGTGGTGCACCCTCGACACAGAGTCTGGGTTGAAGGCAGGACGTGTGTGGTGAGTCGGGACGTTTAGAGTCTTCCTTGGGTAGGAAAGGGTGTCTTCGAGGCATCTGTGAATGACCTGAGCACATCAGGGACTCTATACTCTGGTGTTGCTGATGGTACAGGGTGGTCGTCGGGGGAAGAAACCAGCCTCATGCTCCTCTGAGTGTCTGATGGGCCAGCTGTGTTCCTTGGAAAAACACCCAGAACACCAGAAGTTAGCCAAGGTCAGAGAGAAAACGATCCAAGAGTAGGACAATTTAGAGAAGAGAAGCTAGCAGGGGAGGAGGGAAGAAAGGAAGAGGCACGGACAGGGTTACCTTGTTGAACCTGTTTGACCTTCTACGCCAGGCAGGCCAGGCTAGTTCTGGGTCCAGACCCAGCAAATCCCCCCCGGGAGCAACCGAGCTCACTGTGAATCCTTGGCGAGCAGCCAGCCGCAGAGCAGGCTGCACTGTGTGCCGAGGCCCAGCAGGCAGGCCAGGCTGCAGGGGTGACCCTGGGCTGCAGGTTGGCCTGGCCTCTGGCTTCCAGCTCTGGCTGAAGATGGGAGGGTCCTCTGCACCTACTGTTGCCAGTGCAGCAGCAATGGTTTCCACGCAAGCCCCTGGGGGCTGGGTGAAGAAGAGGGGTTGGTACCTGGGTCCCACCCTGCAAACACGTCCATCCCCCATCCATCCAGTCCACAGCCCACAAACAGAGGAAATCTGTACCCCGCATTCTGAAAACTGCTGGTGTAAACGAGATTAAGATTCTTAGAAAGTTGGTCTCAGATCTGCCTCAGGCGGTGAACTTCGACTCAGCTGGGTGCTTCTCCATCTCTGTCTTGTTCATGGCCACAGGGCGGGGACAGCAGCTGCGTCACTGTGGGAGGAGGGAAGGCACAGGGGACTTGGATTTGGATGTTCTCTACCACGAAAGCCTTGGTAGTTGGCACGTCAACTCCTTCTGCCTGTTATGGGCTCAAAGCTCCATGTTATATTTTTATTTTTTGCCAGATCCTGAAGCTACCTATAATAAACAAATGGTGCTAACTTGGTACCAGCCATAGTTAAAACTCCTGCTGCACCTCTTCCTTCTTGGTGTTAGAGCTGTAAACTTTGATTAAGACTTTATTCTTACTACATAGCAACTGTAAGAGCTTGCAAATGAGCTAAACCTGAGTGGGCTCCTCTGACCTAATCATTCACAAACTGAATTCAAGTCTAGAGTTCTCTGGCCATTTCTTACCTTGCTTTAAAATAATTCTCATCTTTCCAGAGTACGATCCAGGCCATTTCCCCAAATCACTTCTAACAGGGGACACGGCACCCAGCCTTGCCCTTCTTTAAAGACAGATGGAGGAGACAGTGGCAAAGCCAAGGCCAGGGGTTGTACCTGCAGTTTGGGATGTGGCAACTCCCCAGAGCACCCTCTGCCTGCGGGGTGTAGGCGGAGGGCATCTGACGGGAGGGCTGCAGAGCAGGTGCAGCCCACTGGTGGTGCCCCGTGGTGGAAACAGGTCTCTACTCTGTCCCCATAATTCCTGTCTGCTTTGCCCCTAATCTTTGCTTAGCTCCAGATGCTGTTATGGCTCTGACTAAAAGCTGGCATCAGGGAGGATATAAGCCAGGGCTTCAATTTTCCTGAATCCCAAGGAGAGAGTAGATTTAAGAAATAGATCCAAGTCTCTCAATTGAAGATATGCTTGAGCTGACCCCCAGTGAGGTCAAGTCCAATGATGGGAAAGTGTGGGCGCCTCATGACATGTCCTTTCTCCTTTGCTGTGTAACTGTCCTAGCCTCAAAAACTGGCAGGAAGCACAGTGCTCTCATCTCTCAATCTCTGCAAGACTTCTCTGGGAACCCAGATTAAGTAGGTCTGTGAAGCCAATCTGCTTATCAAAATACTGATGAATAGGCTGGGCCAAGGGTGAGAGTCAGAGGCAGCCAGTGCTGAATCATAAACCCCTTGGATTAGAGGAAATTGCCCCGTCTTTAGGCCTGTTTTAGCTGCTAATGCAGTTTGCAGTCTGCAGCCAATGCTCCTCTGATAGTCTTTCTTATCCAGTTGGTCTGTGGGCCAGCCACCACTCAGCTGTGACACTGAGTAGCTGCTAACGAGACATCTCCTGTGAATTCCTTTCCATCCTGATGGAGGCGATGCCTCCATTCTGTACAGGCAAAGTTTCCCTCATGTCTCAAAGCCCCTCTGAGATGAGAAGCAGGTGACACATAAAGCCCACCTGAGACATGAAGCTTCATCGTCTGCTTATGGTAGACCCAGTCCCTCTGTCCAAAAACCACCCCTAGGAGACTGATTTATGGAGCAAGCAGGCGCACTTCAGTGTAAGAGCACCAGCCTGAAGAAAGCCACAGGCCACCCTTTTGTTCTTTTTGGGCTTTAGAAACAGTGAGAAGTCACACTACTCTTCTAGGTCTTTGGCTTCTTGTCCACGAGAAGAGGTGTGGGGGCAAGGTCTGGCCGGCTCTCGCATCCTCTGCATCTTTGCAACCACCCAGCCCTCTGTGCACGCTGCATGCACCCGAGTGTGAACCATTTCCTTCCTCTCCTCTCCTCTCCACTCCTGCTCTGACCAGCGTGATACCAACTCAAAGGGGGGTTGGAAGGAGGGGAAGAAGACTGCATGCCCCGATATGGAGACCATCTCAAGTGGAAGGGCTTAGAGAACCTGTAGGGCGATCGACTCTGCAAAGTGAGAGACTATTGGCCACTCACTTTTTGATGTGGAGGGTGGTATCTTTGCCTCTCTCCAAATTTGGCTCCAGAGGGGAACCAAATAATTTGGGGGAACTTGTGCAGACAGCTAATCCTACTCAGAAACTTTTCCTATTGTCTATCAAAGATCCTGGCCCTTCTTAAGCTGGATACCTTCCCATTTTCCACCATATTCAGTTCCTACAATTGTAAATTTTAAAGCCAGTGAGACACTTAGAGGCTGGGTTCTTAGTTTTGACTTGACAGATGGAGAGCCCTGGACTACAAAAGGTTAAATGACTTGTCCAAGGTCACATAATGAATTAATCGGGAGAGCCAGAATCACTGAGGTCTAACTTTTATACAGTGAAATGTACTTATCAGTTTTGACAAATCCACACACCTGAGTGACCCACAGTCCCATCAGAGAACCAGAATGAGATTCATTTCTTGGCCTCAAATGCAAGATTACTGAAAGCACAGAGCCTAATTGGATTTCAGCTTCCACTTAGAAAGACCTCCAGCTCCCTGTTTGTCCCCATTCCCTGAAGTGACACATGGTATCACCCCTTTGCCTTTCCTGTTTTGTCCCAATTTTTTGAGTTGCAGTTCAGATTTCTACCTGGTTTAGGCTGGGTTGTCTAGGACACTAGAAATAATGGCAGAATCTAGGCTGTACAGATTGGATTGGATGATCCCGCATTCCTTCTTCAGAGCCACAGAATCCTACCATCTTTGCACTGGCCTTCTCTGCTTTTCCCGCTGTGCTCACCTGCCCTCAGGCCACTGGAACCTTCCCCATGTGGCCCAGTTTGCTTCCAGCTCCCAGGCTGAAGTGGATGTGACCCTCCTGCTCAATTTCCAAGGACATAGCAGCTAGTAGCTATAGATGCTGGGTGACGTGGGGACAGATGACTCTGTGTCTGGGAATCTGTGTGACAAGTGGAGAAGAAAGGCCTGTGAAATTGAGCTGCTGTTTGAGTCATCTTTGTTTTCCAGGAACTGGAAGAGGTGTGCGTTTCAGACTGTTCATTGCATTCCACCTAAGCATTTTTCTTCCTCCTCCTCCTCCTCCTCCTCCTCCTTGTTTCTTTCTCTCTCTCTGCATTTATTGTTTCCTTCCCTTCCACTGTTATTAGAGTCAAGCCGCTGTGAGCGCCGCACTTGGGGCTACCTGTCTTTGAATGGGAGCTGCTTATCTCCGCTCTGTATCTGTAGAGCGAGAAAACGTGTCTCTACGTCAGCAGAGCTGGGTAATCACAAGCCCCGGGTCTCTAAGGCTCTTTATCAGATTCCCTCGCCTGACTCCGAAGACCCAAGTCTCCTGACTTGTCTTCAATGCTCCATTCACAGAAAGCTGCCTGTCTTTGTGTTGAAATCTGTGGTCCTCTGTCCTGTTGAACCTGTGGTTCATCTCCTGGGCTCCCAGCATTTCTAAAGAAGTAGGAGAAAGCTGGGAGGGAGGGGAAAGATAGTCACACGGTAATGTGATGGAGGAAAAGGCGTGCCAGGGTGTTAGCAGCAGTTTGGGGGGTGGAGGAGGAGGAGGAGTAGGAGGTGCTGGTGTGAGGGAACGAGGGGAGAGAGAAGGGAAGGGGAAAAGAGATGACTCAGTACTTACACACTGTACTGTAAGCATGTGGATAAGTGTGAAAATGATTAAGTCCTACGGTCCTGCAGCAGCAGAGAGGGTGAGGAATCTGTGTTTCTGAGTGTTTCCGTGTTTTTTCTCTGCGGCTGATCTCAACGATGGTCTGACAAACCGTGGGCTCAAAAACTGGAGAGGCAGAGAGTGTGTAGGACCTGCACAAGCTGGCCATTCCGTGTGGACAGATGTTTCAGTGACTCTGGATAAAACTTCAACTGTGGTTTTCTTTACTCCTTTTAATAGAAATGACAAAGCATCACCTGTAGCCTCCTGCTTACAGCTCATGGCTGCCTTTGGGGTGTTTTGGCCTTTTAAAGGGTTTTGTTTGTGTGTTTGTTCGTGTGTTTGTTTGTTTGTTTTTTAGTATTTCTGCCCTAACCAAATCTGAACGCGTCACTTCTTGTCTCCGCAGCCCCACTGTCCCTTTACCTTTGACAGCGACGCTTCTACCTCACGGCCACCACCTCATAAAACCTAGAGTGGCCTCTGGCTCCTCCGTGAGCCACCTTTGCCGATTCTTCTGCAAGAACCTTAGATATTTGCTTCGTAGTATCACCCAGATCTCTTCTCTCCCACTGCCAACGCTGTGGTTCAACCCTGGTCACCGCCAGCCTGGGCCTTTGTAAAAGCGTTCTTGTGTTCTCAGCACCCCTAGCCTATTCCGCATCCCCACACAAAGCTGAAGTCTGTATGATTCTCCTTTAATTATGTTAATCTGCTGTTCACAAGGCTCCAACTGCTCCCTACCGCTTATTGGCTAAAGCCCAGACTTCTCTGTGTGGGATTCAGACCTCTGTGAAATCTGGCCTCCTTCTTCCCTCTCAAATTCTCTTCGTCTCTGCCTCCCTCCACACATCCTCCTCTCGGACCAGGAGTATGGGCCGCATGCCCCGGTGGTCCACACCTTTCCCAGGCTGCTCTCACAGCCTCCCTCTTCCCCAGGTGCCAGCTCACTTCTAGTCCACCTGCTTGAACTTCCCCCACCCTGCAAGGTTAAACAGCCCATGTTCCCATAAAGGCTGGCTTGTCTCCCCCTCAGTAAGGCTGCTGTCCCCTTGGGCCTGTAGTGGCCCTCACTGCTGAGATCTCTTTTTTGGTCTTGCTGTATCACCAGCCACTATTGTGAGTATTATCTCCTCAATTATTGAATCATAAGCCCTTGGAGTCGAGCACCCAGGTCTTGCACTCTCGTCGGTCACCCCCGGTGCCTGGCAGTGCAGTGTGCAGGCAAGCCTCCTCCACACATTCTTCTGGAGTGGTCGAAGTGACAAAGTGACTTTCTGTATTCAGCCACAGCGTGGCCCCCAGGTTGAGGTGGCGAATGAGTTTTCCCTGAATGCACTGGCCAGTCTGCCCACAATTGAGGGTCACACGCGGAGCCACAGGACCCACAGAGCACGCGGCTCCCCCACCTCACTTCCCACCCGAGGGTGCGCTCAGGGGCTGGCAGTCACAGCTCTCCTCCCTCTGGGTCTAGGATTTCACTCGCATTGCCAGCAACCTAGTCCTGGCTTTGCCTCGATCTGATTCCACCTCCCTCCTGGAAGATGTTCTTCTTTCTGCTTTACTCTGGCTGCCAGTTTTGCTGCTCAGCTGCTTTCAGGCTTGTGTGCTTAAGATGTGCCCACGGGACGATTTGCCAGGGCATTCGCCCCACATGCAGGTTCTTCCTTAGACTAGTTATTGAAGAGATACCAGCATTCTGTTGCCAACCGCTGTTATGGCTGTGGGGCCAAACCCAGAGAGAATCCCCAACTGTGAGAGCCGAAATGTGGGAGATTTTAGGAGAAGAGCCCCCCTAGTGCACATGTAGATGCTTCTCTGAAAACACCACAGACTTCTGGCTGAAGGAGTCATATACCAGACCCATTTCTAGTCCAAGAACAGTTTATTCTCTGAGAGCAGAAAACCGGCAAATCTGGATCCAGGTGTCTGCTTACTACAAACACAGTGGAATTCTCCAAGCCCTAGCAGGCTTCTGACCAGCTCGGGAGAAAATTGCTGTGTAAATAGTTGTGGCACAGTGGGATAAGGAGGGTGTTATATGTCAAATTATTGTACCAAAGCCAAGTTCAAAGCAAGGGAGAAAGTTTTACAAATGTGGCTTGAGTTAAACAGGCCCTGGCCACGCCTTGGAAGTCTTTGTGCTGCATTGACTTTGACCGTGAAGGTTGTTTGTTCTAACAAGATTTGGCCTGTGAGCCTCAAAGATTTTTCCATCTTGTCAAAGGGGAGGTTTAAGGAGATCCCCGCTGTGGTGTGTTCTCGCCGGCCAGAGGCACAGCGTTGTCAGTTTGACGTCTTCCTGCTGTAATTCGGGCGTCCTCGTGCAGGGTCTCACAAAAGATGCTCAGGCACCACATTGACCTGGGAAAACGTGGGGGAAACTGGTATCGACCGGCCTCAGAGTCCAGCTGTTGGTCTGCAGGGCTCGTTTGCCTACTGCTTTCACTGGTCTGAATGAGCAGTAAATAAGCCCAGCCTTAGAAAGGACCTTAGAACTCACCTAGTTTAACTTTCCACAAAGTAAAGAGATGCCCAATTCTGTGATGTGTGATCTCCTGGCCCTGCATGACCCTTCCCAGCAGTAGGTGTCGGCTTTGAGCTGCCTAGTCTGCTGCCACTTCTAATGACTAAAATGGACCTCCTTTTAAAACATGAACAGGCAATTCACAAGAGAAGCAATACAAATGGAAACTGTTTGACAAAAATGTGTAGTAATTAAAGAAAAGCAAATTAAAACAATGAGATGCCATTTTGCCCTCTGACACATTGGCCAAGATTTCCTCTCTGTTTATCACTGAATAATTTTTGTTGTATTTTTATTACCCTTTGGTCCCCCTACACCGTCTCCCCCCACAACCACCACACTGCTGTCCATCTCCATGAGTCCTTTTTCCTTTTTGCTCAGGCCCTCGACCCCCTAGGCCCGCCCCCTTGGCTGTCATCCTGCTATGAGTCCGTCTCTGTTTTGCTTGTTGCTTCTGTTTGTTCCTTAAATTCCACGTATGAGTAAATCATTGATACTTGTCTTTCTCTGCCTGGCTTATTTCGGACCGGGAGAGCATTACTTAGCATAATGCTCTCTCCTGGTCCGTTCATGCCATCCCGAAGGGTGAAATGTTGTCTTTTTTACAGCCTAGTAGTATTCCACTGTGTGAATGTCTCATCATTGTGTTATCTGCTCAGGCCAAGGTTTTCTCAAAGGTTGGTTCTCCGTGTAGATGAAGATTTGAGAGGTGGGCCCACATTTGTTTTTACAGGACTGTTTGGCAATGTATATTGTAAGCCTCTAAAGATATATGTCCTTTGATTTGGCGATGCCGTTTCTAGTGCTCTCTGTTGAGGAAATAGTGATGTTTGCGTGCGAGGACGTTCCTGGTGGCGATGTTTACAAGGCAACAGAGAAGGACCTGAGTCTCTAGCAGTGGGGGGTTAGTAAGTCGGGGCACCACATCCTCAGCACGTCCCAGGCATTCTACGTAAATTAACTCAATCCTCGCAGTACTACCATGAGGTGGGACTGGGTTTTTGGGGCAATTTTACAGATAAAGTAGCTGCTCCATGTGGAGGGTGGATGATGTAGGGCCAGTGGTGGAGATGGGACATGCACCCAGGCGGTCTGTCTGCAGCCCACATTCTTAACCTGTGTGTGTGCTCTGCTGCCCCTCATAACACACATGTGGAGTGGAAAACATGTACTAAGTGGTATGTAGAGTACGATTCCATTTTTGTCTAAAATATCAGAGTCCCAGAATATACATGACATTACTTTTATAATCAGAAAAAATTGGTTAAAAAATCTATCTTTTATATTCAGCCAAACTTTGATTTTCTTAAGGCTTTACCCATTTTAAACTCATTCACTTCCCCGAGTTTCACTGAGCTCTTCCAGCAGGCAGGCCTGGCCACTGCTGCTCTGGATCAGCAGGGTGGGTGTCTGACCGCCCCAGCCAGTCCGGACTCCCGCCCCCTGGGGAGTGGTGAACAAGTAAACAGATGCCGAGGGCTGCCCTTTGTTGATGCAAACTGTGTGCTGGGCTTCCTTCTAACTGATGTTGATGTTTCCTATATATTTATACTTTTAGTCCTTTACAGAACTCCTTTATGACCCCAGACAGCATGCAGCATTATTCCCCAAGGTCACCCACCGGTCAGTAGGCAGTGGTGCTACAATTCATTTCTGGCAGGAATTCCCCAGCCTGAACGTCTAACTACTCCAGCCTGTCCTACTATGAACTCATTATGGTCCAGCCACACTGGCCTTCTTTCCTGCCTAAGGACCTTTGCCCTTGACATTTTCTCTGCCCAGAGCACACATGCTCCCACTAGACCTAAGCCTGCAGCCTACGCATCATACAGCTCACAGAGGCCACCCCTGAGCTCCTCATCCAGCGTGGCGCCCCTCCCACTTCCACAGTCACTCTCCATCACATTCTGGCCCATCACCTTCTTTTCTGTGTGGCTGTTACCACTCTCTGACATTTTCTGACACCATTTCACCTGCTGGACTGTAAGCTTCGTGGAACACACAGTCCTTGTCCTGTTGTTCACTGTGGTATCCCCAGTGCCTGGCGTGGTCCCCGAACAGAGTAGGTGCTACTGGAAATGGGAGGCAGGGGAATCAATGAAGGACGATGAACACAGCCCAGAGCAGTGGCCTCCACGGTGACAGGTGCATGTGGGAGGCCATGGAAGGTGAGTCAATCCACCGTGAGGCAAGAAGAAAACACAACAGACAGACAGATACATAGGGAAATAAACACACGGATAGCATCCTTTCTTTCTATTTTTGTGAATGACAGAGTATGAATGTAAGTTATCAAGAAACAAGTGTACACACATGTGGGTATATGCAAATGTTCACTGCTAGATCATGTTCACTTGACCAAAAATAACCCCATGGAGATCACAGCCCCCAAAGGAGAGACAGTAAGGAAGCAGGTTATTCGGAGGTGCTATTATAGGGACCGCCAGCCAGGTGAGGCAGAACCCACGCATACAGGGGGTCCCCCAACCTGCCTTGGGGGAGTTGCATAACTGTGAAGATTAACATTTTAAGTTGTTTTGTTAATATGAGTAATTATTGTCTTTTAAACTATCCAAAATACACAAGATTTTGTAGGTAGATCATTAAAGCCAGATAAATGACCCCAGGCTTCACGTTCATTTTCCTAATAAACGGTGAAAGAGAAAGCCCTTGAGGTTTCGTAGCTGACCAGTTAGGGAGGCTGTTTTTCAAAGACTTCAGATATGGCTGTTAATGCCGTGGTGAAGTATCCAAGGGTCCTTGCTTTCTGAACTGCATTTTAATCTGAAAAAGGGGAAATAAATATGCCTTTAAACTCTGGTCTTCTAGCTAGAAAGTCAGGAGGGTGTAGCAGTGAAAGAACTTAGGCATTGGAATCTGATGAACTTGGGCTTGCATGGCACTCCTCCTTCTTTTTCTGCATGTAACTTTGAGCAAGTCCCTTTTCTTGGATCTCTCATCTTCAAAATGAGCCCATGGAGCCTGCCTCAGAGGTATCTATCGTATTGCAAAGGTAAAAGAGACATTGCCCTGAAGGGATCAGCACCGGGCTCATTACATGAGGGGTCTTTCTGAATATTGGCTTTTTCCTAGTTCCTCTCTTTAAAGAGAAAACTCCATGCCATTTAGAAAAAAACCTAAATGTTCATCCTTCTGAACACCGTGTAGAACATACTTTTTCTTTTTGAACTTGATTGAACTGGGTCGTGCTTGAATATATTCTTTAAATAATTTCCATTGATTTCGTGTAAACCACAGCCACTCTTGCTGGGCCTGAATTGACCCTTGGTACTATGTCGGCGATACCATTAGACAAACCCTCTTTCCTTCCCTGGGCTCAAGCTCAAATGATGCTGCAGCTGGGTTTCTGCACTAAAATAACTCTGGTCCTCTGCGAATGGAGGGCTGCAATTGGGTTGTAGCAGAGCAAACAGGGAACCGGGACCTTGGCCTGGGAACCACCTGTGTGCGGGGAATGAGACCTCTCATAGAGTGTGGGCTGGGGGGAGGGCTGGGTGGCCTGTTTGGAGGAGAGGAATTGGATTGGGAAGGGGAGGACTAAACTGGGCAGAACTCAGCAGATTCCTTGGCATGCACTGCAGGAGGATTCCCTGAAGGACTGCACAGAAAAGAAATGTGCTGTGTGCTTGGCAGGCCAGAAACCACAGAGAACCTGGCAATGCTTTTTGAGGATTTGGGAGCAGAAAAGCAGACTCCCTAGGTGGTTATTTATAGAGTCAGCAGCAGTAATGATCAGTTAGAAAAAATAAATTATAACTCTGTTGAACCTGAAATAACTTTTCTTTTGCAACCCCAGGCATTCCACATGGGCCGCTTGCATGCCACTCCCTCCTGATAGTGTTCCTGGAGGCGGTGGGTCCACGCCAGGCTCACTCATGCTCCCCCCAACGCCCGCCCGCCCGCCCCGCCCGCACAGCTTTAGAGTGGTCAACAAGGCAGCAGAGAGGGAGGGAGTTTCTGGCTGGAGAAAGAGAATTCTGGCTGGGTGATTCCTTTCTCTCCCCCTGCACCCTCCAAATGGCAAAATTGCCCCTTCTCTTCTTCCTGAATACGCATGTAACAGGTTGCAAAAGGTGAACCTCACCAAGAGTGTGGAACTGTGCCATGCTGAGCCTCCAGCATTTGCGTACCTTGTTCCTGTCATATGTGCACACCAGCTAGATTTCAGCATGTGTGTTTTGGCTGCAGCAAGAGCTTCCTACTGTAGTGTCTTCTGAGAAGATGCTTGCTGACTGTGGGTTCACAGACCCCCCTAGTCTGTCATCCCCCCTCAGCCAGCAAGCAAGACCACGATGATGTTCACACTGACAGCTTGGCAGTGGGGTCACCTTGAGCTGCCCAACCCCCCACTTGGCATCATGACACTTGGCCACCCATCCTGTTTCCCCTCTGCCACCCATCTGCTCTGCTTTTCTATCCCTTCATTCATTTGTTCATTTGCTTGTCAATCAACAAGCATCCGTTGAGTACAATGTGCCAAGTACAGGTGATGCAGAAACAAATCTAGAGGCTGTGAACTGATGACACTTGAGTTGGTCTGGCCTGCAAATGCATTTTATTTGGCTCACAACGTGGTGTCTTGAATTTGAATTTGCCTCCACATATAACGATGGGGTGGTTTGGTGTGAGAATACTGATACCAGGCTTCTCCCCACCAAAAGTGAAGTTCTGGTGATACTGGCCCACATTCCCACGTGGCATTATTTTTCCCTTTAGGTAAGACTGGTCCCTCTGACTCATCAGAGATCCTGAGACTCCCAATTGTCTGGGCCACACCAAGACAGCTACCATCCAGGTCCCACAAATGAGCTACTTTACACATTTATATGACCTGCCTGGTCCCACGTGCACTTGAATCTGTGACCCCTGATGAAGACTCCAATCTGGGGGCTTTTATGGTGTGGGAGACAGACAGAGCCATAGGTAATTTTAGTCCATGAAAAGTGCTATGAGAACAGTGTACTTTGGGAGGCCAGGGAAGGAAAAGATTGATATTAACAGAGTCAGGTGCTTCATGGAGAAGGTGAGTTTGAAGGCAGGTTCTGGAAATGCAGTGAGGACATGATGGGATGAAGCTGAGAGGTGCAGCCCAGACAAAGGGCTCAGGCTGTGCAGAAGCTCAGAGGTGTGAACAAGCAGAGAGGTGCAGTGAGGACGGGGTGAGGCAAACCTGCACAGAGGTAGGGGTGAGGCTGTTCTCTCTTCCGTGGGGTACTGCACAGCCAACCCCACCCAACCTGAAACCGAAGACTGTGGGCCCTTCACACCTGTTTCTGGCTGGTGGATATGCCTTCTCCAGTTCTTGCCCCGGCAGCTGGGTGGCCCTTGGGTGCAGGTGCTACCCGTCTGCCAAGATTTGCCTCGAGTAACAGAGCCCTGCTGTCCCTTCCCAACCCAGCCCAGAGCTCAGGTGTTGGGGCAGAGGGAGAGGGAGAAGATCAGAGGCCAATAGGTGCACCTGGGCAAAGGCCCAGTAGTGGGCAGGCCGAGTAAGGCTCCATGGTCCCCCTACCTCTCTGGCACCTTTCTCTCCTCATCCCTTGAAAGCCAGCATCCCTCAACACATGCATTTCCCTGGTCCTCTCCCTCAGCACTTACACGTTCATCATTATTTATAGGCTGGTACAAACCCGGAGCTGAGGGATGGCATGTGGGGACCTCTAGCTTTCGAACACTTCTCCTTGGAGAGTTCACAGGTGTCCCAAACCCTTCCAGCTCTCATCCCTTCCACGCCCCACATCCTGGCTTTGCCCTGGTTGGCCCCTTCTGCCTTACTCTCCTCCCTCGCCTGCTGCTCGCTTTCTTGCCCTTTCTACATGTCGAAATTCTTCTGTTCTTTAAGGCCCCTGATGCATAACACCTCCCTGAAATTTCATGACTCTGGCAACCTCCAGCCGCAGTCACATCACAACACTGCCAGAAATCAAAGCCCTTGCCTGTGGTCCAGACGCCCCAGTCAATACAGCATTTCAAAGTTAGGAGAGAACTCAGCCACTGAAGATGACCTAATAAAGATGCCTTTATTCCCCACCCCATGCTTCTTTTCTGCAATGGACATAGCAGTTCGTGGCAGTGGTGATGAGTTCCGTGCCTTCCACCCGGTCGCATGTAGTTCGGGGCAGGGACTGGGGGCCGTGCCTGTCCTCCCAAGGACGTGCTGCAGGAAGACTGTGCCCAGCGGTACATGCTTAGTTGCCTGACTGAGGTGAATGCTTGGCCAAGGGGATGAGAAATTACTCTTTGCTTTTAGATTTGTCATTCAGGTTATCACTTAAGGAAGAGTGGAAAGTTTGGCAGCAACTGGACTAGAAGAGATGATATGAGGGCACCGGTGGCCAAGAGCCTCTTTGCCTGGAACATTAAAATCTGGTTCATGGGGAACCGGTTAATGCAGCCCACTTGTTAACCCAGGGTTGGTAAAGCGGACCTGGGGGAGGGAAGGCGCGTAGACCTTCCGTAGAACCTGGGCCTGCTGGCAAGGGGGAACTTGGCTTCTCTCAAGTTCTCATCTCTTGGACTCTGGATTATCCAGAGAAGTTTGGCCAGAGGTCGAGAGATCTCAGCTTGTTTCCTACCACTTTCCCTGGTTCAGTTCCACCGACACTTTCCCTACGTTCCTGCGGCTTCCCACAGTGGTCTTCTCCTGGGCCTCCTCCTGGCCGCATCGCCTTATGGCTGTGGCTGCTGGCTTCCTCTGCTGCTGGCAGCTCCCCTGGGGCTCCGAGTGGCCAGAGCCAGCACTGCAGGTTGTTACTGCCGGGCTGGGGGCCACACAGCGGCCCAGGGTCTGGGTGTGCTGGCCTGGGGGTCATGCAATAGCTCGGGGTCTGGGTGTGCTGGGGAGAACTGAGAGAGGCGGCAGAGCAGGGCTGAGTGGAGATGCACGTCCTGAGACATGACACTGGTTCGGACCTCTCCAGAGGCTGTGTGGTCTTATTATTAACCATTTAACAGCAAGTCACAGGCTTTTACTGTTGACCAAGGGTTTTCGTCTCTTCTCACTTCCTTGATCCTCACAAGGACACTGTGCCTCGGGTATTTTCACCATCTCCATTTTACAGATGAGGAAACTGAGACTCAGGGAGATTTAAATGACTTGTCTAGGGCTTGAACCCAAATTTCTTCACTCTAAAATATCATATCATTCTACTTATCTGTTGCCTCCGAAGTCCTATATCCAGGTAGAGCTGACTTATCAGCATCTTTCTATGTGAAATGGCACCAGAGCTGGGAAGCCATTCTGCTCCACCCCCAGTCCTGGCACTTCCTGTCTTCCTTATTCTGTCACTGAGAACACCAGCCTAAGGTACATTTTATCCTTCACATCTGGGGAAGCTCAAGGAGTCCAGCTCCTACTGTTGCAAGGGAAAGAGACTGGAAGGAAAGTCTCCAAATCCAACTTTGGGAACCGTGTTGGAAGAAGCTGCTCCTGGTGTCATTGGCTGTTTAATTCTTTGGTACGTTCATTGGTTCATTCAACAGATACGTGGGGAGAAGCCGTTAGGCACCAGGCACTGTTCTAGGTGCTGGGGTTACAGTGCTAAATGAGACCCATGAAATCCCTGCTCTCTGGGAGCTCCTCTCCTAGCGTCAGGTGGTAATAAGCCAGTAGACAATGAACAGAATGTTTCAGACCATGCTGGGGCACTGTGAAGAAAATCGGGAAGGGTAATGGGGTAGGGAGAACTGGCAGGAGTTGGGAGTGAGGTCTGCTCTGGTGAGGTGCTCAGGAGAGACTCTTAAAGAGGAAACGTACCAGCTCCAATTGAGGTAACAGAAAGAACCTGACATGAGAAAACCAGGGCAGCAGTTTTTCAGGGTGAGGGACCAGGAAGAGCAAGGGTCCAAGTGGAAACTCAGAATGAGTTTTTTTAAAGGAAATACTACTCTTCATGGTGGTTAGATTCCGTGTGCTGTGATCACTGGGGTTCAGCAGCCCTGCGCCCCGTGGGGGTGGTCATCCGGGGACCCTGCACATATATAATGGGAATTCTGGGAGAAAACCAGTTCTGAGTTCCAGGCAGTGGACCCCCAGTTGAACTTAGAGAACCAGGAGCTGCTTCCCTCAAAGGCTTCCTAAGAACTGACCATGGTATGGGATGAGTGCTTTGGTATGGAGAACAGGAAGAAAAAGCCTGCGTTCTCCGATTACAGAAACTCTTGGACCCTGTGAGCCTGGCGATGACAAAAGTCAGAAGGATTCCTGAGTCATGTGTATGATTCTAAATAGTTCTGCTGGGGTTTTTTGTTTGGATTCTTCTGTTATCTGGGTTTCTTTGTTTTTTTAACAAGTCACTTCACTAAACTTGGTAATATTATATGAAGTAAGGGAGTTAGATTAGATAAAATTGAAGGCACTTTTTCTTTGAAGGCCTCAGAATGAATGCGTTTATCACCGTTTTCTTTGTGTCGCAGCCTTTTCTATGCCTCTGCTTTGGGTGAGGTTGGAGTGCTAAGTGAAAGTGAGTCATTCGTAATTTAAGTCATTCATATATTAAGGTGGTTCCTTAATATAAGACAGGTCCATTGTTACCCTCCCTTGCTGTAGAGCAGTGGTTCCCAGAGTGCAGTCCTTGGATCAGAGGCAGCAGCGGTGCTTGGGAACTTGGTAGAAGTGCAGATTCTCAGCCTCTCCTCCAGACCTACTGGATCAGAAACCCTGAGGTATGACCCCCAAATCTGTTTGAACAAAGCCCCCAGATGACTCTGCTGCACACTAAAGTTGGAGCACTGATGCAGACCCCGGCTCACGGGGTCCATAGGTTGTGGCTGGGACAAACAAATTCACATGGACTGCAGAAGTCCTGTGGAGAAAAAGGAACAGCATGGCCACTCTCTAAGTGACAGAGAGGGCTCCAACCCCAGCCTGGACAGGCTTTTATTGCTTTTCTGGGTATATTACATTGGGGTTGGTCCTCATTTACTCTGCACAGGTTCACTGTAGGTGATTACCTTTTACAGATAACAAAGGAAAGAATGTTGCTAATTACTTCAAAGAGAAGGATGTTGCAGATCAAGGGGAAAAGTGATCGAACTGGTTACACTCCATACTTGGGAGGGTTAGCACAGAATTTAGGAAGTTAAAGATAACACAGTAAACATTTGCTGCCTCAATCCAGGGTGAGGGAGTTTTAGCAAAACCAAGTCTCATAGCAGCCTAGGTACAATGCAGGCCTGATTCCCCACAGGGAAACCTATCTGTGGGCCTGGTTCCTATGTGCTGAACCTTGCTCCCCACTGGCCTTTCTCAGTGGGGGCTGGGCTACATTTCCCACACCACACGGAACGGTCCCCTATAGAGAACTACTGGAGTAGAGTATGCGCTTCAAGATTTGGGGCTGCCAGCGATGAATTCTTACATTTCAGTCATTCTTGTGGCCACAGGAAATGGTTGCCTTTGTAAGATATTTATCCACCTTGGCTTGGCGAATAGTCCTATGACCGTAAAGCAAAAGGCAAGCTCCTGGCTCCTGCTGGGACTGGCCCAAGCGCTTCTGGTTGGCATCAAGTCTTGTCCGCTCTTCCAGGTGAGCACCTGCTTAGAGGCGGTGTTAACAAGGGGACACTCTCCTCCTGGCAGGAGCCTGGACGTAGGGTACAACAGATGTGCTTTATAGAAGCTGCTGCAAGTGGAACAGGTTGTTCATTACGGTTAGTGTTCACATATGTTTGAAGGATTCAACTGTCCTGGGTTCATAAGTCTTTGGTAGGTAGGTCTGCTTGCACCTGTGTTTTGAGGCTCCATGGTGACAAAAGGGCACGAGTCCCAAACAGAGAGTAACCTCATGACGGCTATATACTGCATTTAGAGTTCGGACCCAGTTTGGTCTCCTTGTCTGTGTCCACTCATAAAACTAGAATGAGGTGGCCAGATGGTCCAGATCACCCAGGACTGTCCCATGTTTCCCCTTCCTGTCCCTCTCAGTCTGGTGTCTCGGATTTGGCCCTGCGTTGCCTACTCCTGCTGGATCTTGTCCAGTCGAGGGACAAAACGTCCTGACATCTTCCTGAAGAACGGGAAGAAGGGAGATTGTGAAAGCACAGAGGGCAATACCAAGGAAGCCAACCGCTGAAGAATTGCCCCCACACCAGCATGAGCCCAAGGACGGCTGGACCCGGAGACACGCGGGCCCGAGCACGGAGGAGGTAAGTCCATTTCTCTGGTAGGCTCAGAGGAGGATTAGTGGTTGGTAGGAATTGGGAGGTGGGGCTGGGTTGACCCCTACTGGGCCAGAAGGCAAAGAATGAGAGGCAGATGGTAAAGCAGGAGGTGACAGGGAATGGCGAGGAATATGAGCACTTCAGCCCAAGCTGGCCTTGCCACTCTGCTCTCACCTTCTGCCCTTCTTTCTGCATTCTTCCTCTCTGACCCTGCCATCCGTCCCTGGTTCCTTACTTCCTCCTGCTTTGCTATTGGCCCTGCTGCTCTCATTAACCTCTTGCACTGCCTCCCTCCCCAAGCTCCCGCTGTGTTCCGTACACTGCCTATGCCAGCTGCTTGTCTCATTTCTGTCCACTGTTGACATGAGGAAAGCAGGAGAATGGTGGAGTCCCCTGGTGATAAGCACTCTCCCTGTTTGCAGATACCAGCAATGACCAGGAGCCACCCACGGCAGGTCCCGAGCTGTCCGTCCAGGACCCACTGAATGGAGCACACTCAGCAGGTCTTCCTCACCTTGCAGTTGCGATCGCTGGAACAGAGACCAGAGAAGATGAAGAAGCATCTCTAGTCCAGATGCTTTTTAGAGTAACCCTGAGAAAATTGTCTGTTGAGTTACGACCGGTTTTGCCAATGGATATCATGAGAAGAGACCTTCCCTCCCGCAACGGATTCTGTCAAACCCGGATGCCAGTTCCCATGGACTTTGAGGATCTCACATCCACCTTTCAGTGGGCTCTTCCTGCTTCAGCTCTGGGAGTTCTGGTTAACCTCGTCTATGAGAAAATGTTAATGTTTTCTCCCTTTGAGTTCTGGATTAAACAGTCTTACCTGAAGCTGGGTCTTTTTAAGACTAGAAGTACTGCTAGTCATTGCTGTTGTTCAGAAGTTCCCAAGTTCATGTCATACCTGTTTCAAATGTGAACAGGGTCCACTCTGACAGATGCTACCTGGCCTGGTCAGTGTGTCTCCCATCAGCTCTCTGGTGCCTTTCTGCCCTCCCGTGTCCCAGGTGAGGCTCACACAGTGGCAGCTCTGCCTCTCCTGGTGGGGACCCCGTATTTGGCAGACGTGCTGTGGCTGGACGTGTGAGAGGAAGTGTAGTCTTTGTAGATTTGGAGGCAACTAAAGCACAGCTCCCCTTCTGGAGAAAGTAGCTTAGAGGAGGCCAGGCTTCTCTCGATGTTCTTTTCTTTGTTCTGTTAAAAGTAACTTTGGTTGCTATCTTCATTATTGTAAAGAAACACATGCTTATGATAAAAAGCATCAGAACAATAGACAAATAAAAGGAGAAAAAAAATTCTCTAATCCTACTTACCCTGCAGATAATTACCAAGACTCAGTTGAAGGGCCATCCAGATCTGTTTCTCAGAGTAGAGTGTCCTATATACTGTATAATGGTACAATGCCGCATATATTCTTTGATAACACTCGTTGTTATTTAACGTTTTATCATGAACAGCTTTTCTATGTCAATACATTTTTTGGGGATGATCAAGTAATACCTTTAATTACAGGACAGAAAACTCAGGCCAAGTGTAATGCACAAAACATGAAGGTGCGAAATCATTTATTTAGTAAAGGGAATAAAGCCACGTGGATACAGCTCAAAGAATGCACATTCCCATTTTTCTTTTTCTTTCTTTTTTTTTTTTTTTTGCCATGAGTTACATGAGTCTGCAGCCACTGTCACGTAAGAGAACTCTTCTCGGTTACAGAGTCACACCGTCCTGTGTTTCCCTAATCGCACATGGCTGCACGTCTAGCTCATTTCCGGCTGTCCTCTGTCTTAAAGCGGCATGAGTGACCACACTTCTAGTTTAATCTTTGTGCAGTTATTTCCTTGAGGTAATTCCCCAGAAAGAGAACAAAGGACAATTAGTGAAGGTTACAAAGACCTCAAAGTATGGAGCCAGCATTAATTGCTTTGTATCCCGAATACATTAGAGACTCGGCCACTGGGAGGGCCGCCCGTGCCTTTTCTTGGATGACTTCATACGTCCACGCTTGGATAACCCTGGCCTCCTTTCCCTGGCCCAGAACAGAGCATAGCTGCAAAGGACGGTGGAGTTAAGCAGATGGTGAATGAGGGAGTGGTGGTGTCTGTTTGGGTTTGGTATTGGGGTGGATCTTGTGGCTTCTCCTCATGACAAATATTCATTCATTCATAAGCCATTTGTGGAGCAGCAACTGTAGCCAGGTGCCAGGCTGGAGGCTGAGAAGACAAAGATGAGTTAAACAGAAACTCCATCCTCAGGAAAATCATAGCTTAGAGAGGGCCAATGACTAATAAACCACATTTACTCCATAGTGGAGTAAGTTCAGTTATACATCTCAGGGCAGAAGACGTGGACCAGTCTGAAAGTCCCAAAGTAAAAACATGGAGATCACACATAATCCACTGGCCCATTCCTCTCAGCTGTCATTTTCGAGTGTCTGGTAGGCAGTGAGACTTGCTTGCTCGTGGCCATCTCCCTGGAGACAGCCTCCTTTCAAGGAGGCATTGCCTTTCAAGGCGTTGTCTGTGCCCTTCATTGTTCCCCGAGAGACCCTGGCACCGTCTTCTGCGACTTGCCCAGAAATCTGTTAGGTGGCAACCCGAGTGGGTGTGAGCAAACCAAAGGTACGGGGATTCATGACTTGAAACCAAGTCTCAATGTTTTATGTATGTAGGGAATTTGCATTAATTCATATCCTTCTGCTTGCTGAAAACTTTTTCAAATATTTTATTTTTATAAAAATAACAATCTCCTTTAAGTAAATGTGGGAACTAGAGAAAAGGAGAAGGGTCGCCCTGTCTCACCATCCTACCCCAGGGCTGATAGTATTTCGGTAACCTTCCCCCAGAAAAAAATTTGTGTTAAAATGGTGTGGAGGACAAGCATAGAGGAATGTGTGTTTGGTCCAATTTTTATTTTTAATTAAACATGTTCAATAGTTAACCACATTCACATAGTTCAAAATTCAAATAGTACAGGAGCGCAGTGAAAAGTCTGTATGGTCCAGCCATCTGGGTCTCTGGACATACACAGTGGTATCAGTTTCTTTAGTTTCTTGTGTTTCCTTCTGGAGTTTTTTTCACGTATGTAAAATTATTTATGTATATGAAATATGAGTGTTTAATGGAGGGCTTGGCATTATTTTTACTGATATCTAAGTTTAGCCTAGATTATCTTTTGATCTTAGTGGCTGGCCTGGGATACAACTAGAGAAGAAGAGAGGAAAGAGCCAAGAGCTCTGTGTGAGTGTGAGTGTGGGAATGTGTGTGAGTGTGTGTCAGAGGCACGTGGGTGATCGTTGCTGAGGGAGAGAGGTAAGGAACGAGAAGCAAAGGGAAAGAGCAATTGTTCATTCATTCATTTATTCACCCAGTATTTACTGAGCAGCTACTATATGCCAGATTCTATTCTAGATCCAGGAGAACCTAGAGTGAGCCAAAAAGACAAAATTCCTTGTCCTCATAGAAACTTTAAAGAAGTTGAAGGTGTTAGACAAAAAACATCATAAACAAGTAAATTAGATAATCTATGAAAATGTGATAAGTGGTATGGAAAAAATTAAGTAGGGAGATGGGGAGTCTCAGGGGGAAATTTTAAAGAAAGTAGTCAGTGTGAGCTTCACTGAGAAGGAGGCATAAGACCACAGACTTGAAGGAGGTGAGAAAGTGAGCCCTTAGGTTATCCGGGAGGGGGAGGGCGCACCTCAGAGGAAGAGGCCTGCAAAGGCTCTGCAGCAGAAGCCTCAGTCCAGGAGGCTGCAGGCAGCCCCGCCCCCAGGCTGCTCCTGGCTGTCTGGCTTCCCACGGGTCCAAAGAAGCCAGGTCAGCCTGCTGGGATCTGTCTGCAGTGCTGAGCTTGTCCTATACCAAATGGTAGTTTTTCCTTTCTCCAATTTTGATCTAAATATCTAATTTTACTCTTTCCAAGGTAATTCTGTGGTTTGGATGTTAATTTAGTCCAAGGAAGGAAAGAAGGCAGTAGCATTGTTTTAATAGAAAAAGCAAGATCTAAACTCAGGGATCCTATCCTGCCACTTGTTTTCAAGCTGGTCTTTGGTTTCCTCATTTGGAAATTGAAGGGGGTGTATGGATGACTTTCGGACTGTTCTTGGACCCCATAACCAGTTCAGACAGGAAGTGGTGTTGGGTGCTGTCTGGCCACACTGCAGGGAGGCAGCGGGGGCTTCTGCCTGTGGAGGACTGTGCACAAGTACAGGCCGCCACCGACTTTCCCCCTTGCACTAGAGCTCAGCTTCACCCTTCACACCAGATAGTCTACCTATGTAAGTGCAGAGCCCCTGGTGCTACCAGAGGAGACACGGCGATGCTGCTCATTGCATTCCTTTCCTCGCTCCCTTTAACCTCCACGAGGCTGGTTTTCTTCCTGTGCCTGAGGTGCACTGGTTCTCTGTCTGCAGTGGCCACAGCTGAGGTGGGGTCGGGGACCCCTTCTTTTGTTCTTTTGGCTTCACAGGTTTCCTCCCTTCCTTCCTGTCATCAGTTCAGATGCCTGGAGTCCTTTATCTGCCCTGGTGAACCAGGCAGTGGGGAGGCAAGGAAGAGTGTCATTGGCATCACTCTTGTTCCCTGTGGAGCAAAATCACTACGAATTTAAAAATGGGATTGTGTGTAAGAGGTTGTGGGGGCAGAGTTGGAGTCTTCAGCAGTTTCATTTAGGGGAAAATGTAAAACATGAATAGAAGGCTTTTCTCTTTCACTCTTAAAGTGTGAGTCACCTTGGTTGGGGTTACTTTGTGCTTTTTCCTCAGTGTTCCGTGTGTGTGTGTGTGTGTGTGTGTGTGTGTGTGTGTGTGTCACTATCCATGTTTGGTGTCCTTAGCGGCTGTTAAACAGGGCAACAGATGGGTGACTTCTCGAACTGGGTTTCTCCTTCCTTCCTGGAGTTTTGTTGTTGTTGCTGTTGTTTGTGAAGAGGGCACTGTGTTCCCTCAGAACCGTGGGAGAAAGACACATGTCATGTGCCTTCCACTGAAAATGGATTCTGAGGTGTTCAATTTGTTGCAATCAATTTCTGATGTCTCCCCGAGACCTTTAAAAATATATGTATTGTATGTTTAAAAAGCCCCAGGTTACTTCTTCCACTTTGTGTGATGCCCTTTGTCTCCAGCAACTGTTGTGGAGAGAAATTTTATTTGGAATATTCATCACAAGTCTATCGCTAATTATCACTTTAACAATGTGTTATGGAGTGTATCCATGCAGTCATCTGGAAAGGCACATATGCCATGAAATTTGGGACTCGCTGTGCACTGGGTGCGCCCCTCCTAGTGTTTCATTGGATCTTTGCTCTGGGAGGGAGTAGCGGTGGTTTGTCAGAGAGAATGGAGGCCTGACTTTGTAGCTGAATGCATGCATCCCTCACTCCTGTCTTCATAGAAACAATTTCCAGCGTACACTGCCTTTGAGTGTAAGAAAAGCCTTGAAATGAAAACCCTTCTGCACACCAACCGCCCATTCTGGATAGCTGCAGAGATCGTATCTGAGGTCAGCCCAGGTCAGTGCCAGGTGGGCGGATCCCAGCTGTAGATCTGATCCCAGGCCAGGAAGAGGCTGCTGGCCTCAGTGCCTTCCAGACAGTGGGGTAAGGAGGGCGGGGCTAAAGTCCCCCTCGGACTGGCAGACCACAGAAGCAAATGAAAAGGAACGGCACCGTCTCAGGCCAGGACAAGCGAGATTCCCTCTCCCTTTTCTTTCTTCCTGCTCACTTTTCTCTTGGGAAGGAGAAAGAACTCATGCTGGGTTCATTCGTCAGGATTCTCAGTGGACTTGAGTGTTGGGAGTCTGAATCACATTACCGCTGGGGCACATGGAACTCCTCCCAGTAAGGCTTCCTGATGGAAGTGGGTGAAGCCCCAGAGGCTGCTGGGAACGTGGCCCTGAAGTAATGGAACATAATGGCGCAGACCTCCTGTTGGAAGGGCTCAGGCCTAGGGCAGCAACAGATCAAGTGGGCCTTTAGGAAGAGCTGTTAACGGCACAGCAGGGAGTGAACTGGCAAACCTGGTTCCATGTGACTGTGGATCTTTGTGGGTCCTGCTTTTCACATCACTGGGGGATTCCGCCTCTCCTTTCTGGGTGTCCTCAGTCTTTTCTGAGGGATGTAATTTGGACGGTTGTGGAACTGAATACTACCAATTAACTTTTCATAACGAGTTTTACGGCATTTGGGGCTTGGTTTTACTAGATGTTGCTTTAGAAATAATGACATTAATTGTTTTGGGGGAGCACTTACTATCTGCTAGGCACATTATTTATGAGTGTTATTAACAAGTAACATTAGTGGAGCATTTATGATATACCAAACGCTTAAGCACTTTAGATACTTACCTCACTAGGTCCTAGAACAAAGCTCCCATTGGAGTTTTCATGTTCATGTGAAGAAACTGAGGCTCAGAGCATTGGACAACCAGTTCCCAGCCGCCCCGCTGGTAAGCTGCCTGAAGGAAGGTGGATTTAAAACTTCATTTCAAAAGCAAAGGAAAGTCGGCGGTGGGCGTGGTAGCTGTAACGGGGCACAAACCGTTGGGGTGAAGCCACCGAGGCCTCTTCATCCACGGGCAGGTGGATGTGGGCAGGCGCCCTGTGCAGTGCTGGGAGGGGCAGAGGAGGAGGCGGGGTTGTAGGCAGAACACTGGCTGGCTTTGTTGTGGTCCAGCCTGGGCTCGGCCTGGCCACATCTATTCACTGTGCCAGCACTATGCTAATAGGTGGGCGATTCCACTACTTCCTGCACTTTATTACCGGACAGAGGCCATAACAGCTCTTTGATTTAGCTAGTTAATAAAGTAAGGATCAGGCTCCACTGTTTAACCACTGACTGGATTGCCTGGGGCTTGGTGCTTTCTGAGAACCTTCTGACATTGTTTTAGAACCGAGAGAGAGCGGTGGGATTTGCAGGCCGTGTGGGAGTCTCCCGAGTTTCCAGCTGGCTCCTCCCCAGGCAGCCCCACCAGCCCAGCACGCCAGCACCCCTCCAGGGCCAGGCCTCCACTGGGTCCTCTGGTCCCAGGATCTGAGGGATCCGATCAGCTCGGGGGGGTGCCATGCCTAGAGATTAGTATCTGAAGGATCCGCTGAACGGTGTGGGAGCGGAGGAGGGAGTGAGCTGTGCGTGTGGTCGTTCCCATTTGACTTCCCCGTAGGTTCATAGGGCTGCTGAGACGATTTACCATAAACTGAGTGGCTTAAAACAACAAATTTATTCTCTCACAGTTCTGGAGGCCAGAAGTCCGAGATCAAGGTGTCATTAGAACCACTCTCCTGCTGAGGGATCTGGGGGAAAATCCTTTCCCACCTCTTCCTAGTTTCTGGTGGCTGCCAGTGTGCTTGGAGTTCCTTGGCATGCAAAGTGTTACTGCAGCCCCTGGCTCTGTCATCCCGTGGCCTTCTCCCTGTGTCTCTGTGTCTCCTTCTCTTATAAGGACACCAATCAGGTTGGATTTAGGGCCCACCCTAATCCAGGACGACTTCATCTCGACTAATTCTACCTGCAAAGATCCTATTTTCAAATAAGGCCCCAGTGTGAGGTCTGGATGGACATGAGTTTTGGTGAGAGGAGCACCATTCACTCCAGTCCAGACCCTTTAGGAACAAGTGGCAATGATGGGAACTGATTCATAGAAGGAGGTGTGTAGAGGGCAGGGCTCAGGCCTCCTAAACAATCCTAGGTGATCCCGTCTAGTCGAATTTTCTGTGACGATGGAATTTTCTGTAGCACTGCTGTCCACAACGGTAGCCACACCAGGCATTTGGCTAGTGCAGCTGGGGAGCTGGATTTTAAATGGTCACATGTGGCAATGAAGCTCTAGACCGTCCCAAGATGGAAATGAGAGAAGCAAGGGGGCGAATGTTTCCAACGTTTAGACAGAATCATTTGCATCCAGGTGGGTCACCGGAGGTTTATAGAGCTGAGCAAGGTAGACTGCTGTTCCCTTGCCCTCCTGATGAGGACAAGGATGTCCTATGAAATCCTCTGCTGGAACTGTGCATCACAGTCTGCTGTGCTGCAGCTCCTTTGGGGTCCTGCCACTCCTGAGTGGTACCCATTAGGGCTGAGTCGGTGCCCTCACTCACGGGTTTTCTCACACACACAGCGTTACCACCATGAGGTTTGCAGGTGGTTCTAAGTTATGCATGGTTACCTCTCCCAGGTACCATGCGTTGAATTCCCACACATGCCAGGTACTGGGCAAGGTCACCTCATTGTGTCATTTAATCTTCACAGCTTGACCAAGTTGGTAATACCGACTCTATTGTATGGAGGAGGAAACAGAGGCTCATAGAAGTGGAGACAGGATTTCAAGCCCATGCTCTCCGCCCAGGCAGATGCTGCCCCTTTAAGAAGATGGAGATAAATGTGCCATACCCTGGATGAGTTGTAAATAGGGTCCTAAAAAATCAGAATGTCATGTAAGGGCCAAGATCAGACAATATGACTCAGGAGGGAAGGGGAGGCCAGACCTGAGGCTGACCACGAGCGGATGCCAGTCAGCCAGGCATCCAGCAGCAATGCCGTGGGGTCTGAATGTGGGAATAAAGCGAGGAGTGAAATGTCAAAATGATAGAAAGAGAGGACAGCTCAGTGGTCACCATGATGGGATGTCCATGGGGGTGCATGTAAAATGGCGACATGAGGGGTCCTCGTGGTGATGGAAGTGCTCTGTATCTTTCCTGTATTGATGACAATGTCCAAGTTGGATATTGTGATCTTCCAGTATAGTTTTATAGATTTTATTGCTGGGTGAAGGGCACACAGGATCTCTCTATATTATTTCTTACAACTGCATGTGAATCTATAATCACCTCACTAAGTTTAATTAAAAATATATTTAAACGCTGAAAAAAAAAAAAGAAAGCAAGGAGTTCATGGGGCCATCTGTATCCAAAGGGCAGAATTCCAATTCTTTTCATGCACTGAAAGGGGAGCTTGAACATTGTCTTCTGCAGCAAAGATGTATTCACATGTCTGCACTAGAGGCATTTAGGCTTAGCATTGGGTCCTGCAGAGCCAAGTGGGCCACCCCTGCCTGGAGCTGCTAAGGTAGAAGCAATGTTGAGGTGGACAGTGACAGAGGGCCATCAGAATCCCCAAAGGTTGTGGGATGTCGGATCAATTCTGGTCCATCAGGCAAGTGACAAACACTTGAGTACCTACTGGATACCAGAGCCCATTCTGGGGCTAAGGACTCAGAGGTAAGAAAGCCAGCATACCTGACCATAATTCTTATGTTATAGAAGAGAGGATACAGGGAATGAAAACAGACAAGAAAGCAAATAGGGCATGTCAGGTACCAGCAGGCGCTATGAAGACAGAAGAGCAAAATATGACAAGAGTGAGCTCGAGTGGTCAGGGAGGGCTTCTCTGAGGAGGTGACATTTGAAGAAGCTGAGAGGAAGTAGATAAGTAGGGAGAGCAGGTGCAAAGTCCCTGATACAGATAAGCTTGTGTTAGAAGAAAATCAAAGGACATTGCTGGGTGGTGAGAAACTGGGGGGTAGAAGAAGATAAGGCTGAAGAGGTGGTCAAGGGCTAGATCCTATAGGCTCTTGTGGACTTTGCTAAGGAGCTGGTATTGGGAAGTCTCCCTGGAAGGTCTGATATTCTGTGTGGGGGTGTATTTTAGAGGGGCCAGGGTAGAAAAAAGGGACCATGATCTAGTACTACAATAGTCCAGGCAAAGGTGGTGGTGGTGTGACAAGGGCTTTAGCCATGGAAGTGGAGAGAGTTGCTGGCATGGGGTAGACTTTGGAAGTAGAGCCATAACGATTTACTGGTAGTGTGAACATAGGTGGGGCAGAAGGAGAAAAGCCAGGACGAACCTAGGTTTGCCAATTGCATCCTACCACAGCTAACTCTGGGAGGTGGGTCAGATTCTTTTTGGAGCTTGTGAGTTTCCTTGAGGGCACAACACTAGAAGTAAATGAGAGAACCAGTGAATTGGGGTGGTTACCAGTTGGGAATCCAGTTGCCAGTTTCACTGATCTGGGTTCTTAAGCTTGTTCTTGCTGCAGGGAGCAGAGAGCACACTCATGTAGTCTTGTTGATGGGGTTAAATATAAGGATATTGAGGTAGGTGGTGAGGGAGTTCCAGAAGCCATCCTGGGAGCTGCCCCTCAAATGCCAAAAAGAACTGCAGCATGTTCCTCACCACCAGGGCCATAGGCCATTCTCAAGACCAGGGCATCTGTGGATACAGGTGACTTCACCATGGTTCTGACCTCACTGTCCTCACTTTGCTGCAGCCATCTCTGCCTCATTCATCACTCTCTGGGTCTCACTTCTAGCTCCCAACAGGGAGAGGTGGCTTGGATTGGCTGGTCCACCACAGGGCATGTCTGCAGACCAGAGAGCTCAGGCCAGGCTCAGGCTAGAGCAGCTGGAGTCCTTGACATCTCCCCTGAAGGTCATTGTCTTTGGCTTGTGCAATATTCTTGACCAAGTTATGGCTAGAGACTTGTGGGACACTAAATGTGGCAGTGCAGTTGCTGAGGACCAGCTATAGTCCCCAAGGGCATCAGGGTTCATGAACTCACTGGTTTGTGGACTGTCCTGCACATGTAAGTCATGAAATCTAGGGAGACAAATGTCAGGTGGACAAGAAGGAGCTAACATGGCAGGTTAGCTTAACAACTTCTTGTGGTGAAAGCATGAAGAATGCAAAGTCATCTCTTATCTCATAATACTCTATCTCTGGGGACACAGAATTAACTTTATCTTTGGTGCGGTTTCTTAGCATGGTTCAGGAAGCACCACACTCATCCACCATCTATCAGTTCATTGAGCATGCTTGTTAGAGTAAGCTATTTACTTTTTTTTTTTGTTTAAAATGTTTTTTCAGTGTACCATAAATTCTGACTCCCCAGTGACTGTTCAGTTTGTAATAACTAACTAGCTTTTGTTATTACTTTGCCTGTCTAGTTGATATATATTCTTATTTAAGGCAAAGGAGGGGCTATTCCTATGTTGCAGGGGGCTTTCAAGGGTACTTCTTTTAAGTTTCTCTAGGAGTTCTTTTTATAAACATGTATTGCACTTTAATTCCTTCTAAGAAAGTAGTGAGATTATTTCCTGATTTCCTAGAGTATTCTATCTTATTTTGGGTGTTTTTCTAATGATTGTTATTGATTAAGCTTGAATTCTCAGATTGTTCTGATTGTTTCCTTGTGCCTATATTCCCTGACGTTCTAGTATGATATTATTATTCTGTTTATTGAGCCGGGAAAGGTCCAGGCACACTATCTGAATCACTGCCAGGGTATTCATAATGATTAAAGCAAAAGGGTCATGATCTCTAAAGCAAGCACAATCACAATAGGTATTGCAAGGCCTTCCATGCCATGTCCACCAGGTTGGAAACTGCTTCCTTGAAGTCTTACACCCCCCTCTCAGGACCTTGTCACGGAGAGAGGGATCCAACAGTGGACGCGGCAGTGGACGTGGCATTTCCCTCTCTTTTATTTTTCAGCCGAAAGTGATGAAATTCGAACGTAGTTTTTCGAAGGGAGGAGAGGATTACTCGGAAGACGACTGGAAAAACAAGGATTAAAATTAGAATAATTACCCCACCCGGTGCTTCTGAATCAGGGTCACTCCAGGGTGGAGAAATGCTGCCTGAGGAATACTGGGGTGATCTCCTTCCCTTCCATTCACAGTAGCTGACTCTGAATTTACCATTGATTTTCTCCACCAGTCCCTCTGAGTGTTACCATGGAGGAGTAGAAATGTATTTTTTTTCCATAATTTTTTTAGATTCCCACCTCAGGGCCTTTGCACTTGCCGTTCTCTCTGCCTGGAATGCCTTCTCTGACCATCCCATCTCAAACAGTGTTCCCTAACACTGTTTACTCTCTTGCCTTCCTCTATTATTTTGGGGGAGTTTTATCACTACCTGTGACTATATTATGGACTATATTAGGACTGTAGTTGCTATGGACTGAATTGTGTCCCCCTTAAAATTCATATATTGAAACCTAACCCCCGATGTGGCTCTTTTTGGAAATGGGGCCTTTAGGAATTAATAAAGTGAAGTGAGGTCATAAGGGTGGGGCCCTGATCCAAAAGGATTAGTGTCTTTACAGGGAGAGACTCCAGAGTGGTTGTTCTCTGTCTCCATCAAGTGCATGCACTGAGGAAAGGCCATGTGAGGGCCCAGTGGGAAGGTGGCCTTCTGCAAGCCAGAAGGAGTGGTCTCTTCAGAAACTATATCAGCTGGCACCTTTATCTTAGACATCCTGGCCTCTAAAACTGTGAGAAAGTAAATTTCTATTGTTTAAGCTATGCAAGACTGATATTTTGTTGTGAGAGCCTGACTAGGCTAAGACAATAATATTTTCACAAATTATTTTCTATGTACTTTGGTTTCATTAATGTCTCTAGATTTTTGGAGCTTACTGGCTGGGGGTTGGTTATTCTGGTCCACAAACCATGCAGATCAGATGGTGTCACCATTGTGCTCAGAATCCTCCAATGGCTTCCCATAGTGCTTACAGTGAAATCCAGAGTCCTCACCATGACCATTGTAATCTGGCCCCTGCCTGCTGCTCCAGGTTCACCTAACAACCCTTCATCTTATATCACTGCTCTTTGGCCCTAAGCACATTCCCACCTCAGGGGCTTTGCACTTGCTATTCTCTCTGCCTTGGAATGCCTTCTCTGACCATCGCATCTCAAACAGTGTTCCCTAACACTCTTTATTCTCTTGCCTTCCTTTATTATTTTTGGGGAGCTTTTATCACTACCTGTGACTATATTATGGCTATCTCTTTCACTAGAATGAAAGCTCTGTGAAGGCAGGGACTGGTGTTTGTTTTGCAGATTTCCAAATTCCCACACAGTGCCTGGCGCTTAGTAGATGCTCAACAAAGTAGATACTCAATAAATAAATAGTGAATGAATGAACTGCGCCACTAGAGCTCTAACCATGCCTTAGTGGAGAAGCCCCCACTTTGCTCTTTTAATCTAAGAGAGCCGGAGATCTGTTCTTCCTGAATGTTCTACCTGAGTCAGACCCTTCACACTGCCATTACCAGTGGTGGCCAACATTTCCTGAGCACTGGATGTGGGAGAGAATACAGTAGACGTTGATGAAAACCGTATTTCAGTCCCTAGCATTTTATAGGATAAGGGCCAGCCAGGAAGAGCTCCAAAACCAGCAATAGTGACAAGGCCCTCTGGGGAAGGGCTTGTACATGTGTCCCCCCCGCCCCAAGGAGTTGTCTGCTCAAAGCGGCCAGTGGGAGGCTCAGTGAAGGTGTCCCCTCGCTGCAGAGATCTGAGCAAGAAATTGGCTCTAGGTGGAACAGAGAGCTTCTGATAGTATTTTTAAAAGCCGGTGGGGCTCCCAGATGGCCACTGCCAGTCTGTGCTCCATGGTGTCATGGTTCTCCAGTCCTACTGTGAGGCAGGACCAGTGCAGGTAAGTTACCCAAGGTCCAGCCACAGGCCCAGAGGGAACAGGGCCAGCTGGTCCCATGAGGCCTTTCCAGCCTCTTGACCTTTCTTATTCTGTGACTGTGCCAGGGCATGTGGCCACACTGCTGACAAGAAAGCAGACCCCTGGCAGCAGGTCCTTTATGGGGTTGCAATGTCACTTCTTTCTCTCACTGTTCTTCCCTATTCTGGGGCTTGTGGCCTCACAGTTTCACAAGCTGGAGGCCCCCATGCTGAGTGGGCTAACAGCTTCTCCTCCGAAGCAGTGTCCTTTGAGAGTTGACCAGGTCTTGGGTTTCTCTCCATAACCTGCCTGTGTTCAGTCAGTGTCCAGATGACCTGGATACCAACACCAGGACTCATGAAAGGGGGGCACTTTTCCTCTGTGGCCTGAGGTGAAGCACGTGTATCTCCCATGATGCGTAAAGCCAGCAGTGACCAGAGGAGGCTCTGGGCACCACCTAGCTCTTTTCTGAGCCCCAGGGACCTGCTGCTCTCTTGTTAATGGTCATTATAAATCTGGGGAGGCAGAGGAAAGGGCACTGACTTTGGAGTCACGTCGCTCCGGATTCGAGTCTCACCTGTACCATTCATACCTCTGTGTTCTGGACTAAACTCCTTAGCTTCTCTGAGCATCGTTTCCTTGCCTCTGAGTTAGGAATAATGCCATCTTGTCACTTTAGTTTCTTAACTCTGCTTTCCCTCTCCAAGCCAGTGGGCCTCAAATATCATTGGCCAGTGGATGAAAGGCCTCAAAAACCAGTTCCCCCATGTGGTGTCGCATTGTGTGGGAAGCTGGACTTGGTGGCCTCTGTTTCCTGCCAGTGCTGGAGCTCTAAATCAGTGACAAGAGCACAATTTTGTGGTCAGCAGGGCCATCTGGAGACCCTGATGGGCCCTCCCTCGAGAACCACTGTTCTGAGCGTTTGGTCCTGTTCACTTGTTAAACCCACGCAGTCTGGGCACTGGCTTGGGGACCCTGGTAGTGGCAGCCCTTGACATTCCTTTTCAGGGCAAAAGAGTTGAAGAGCTTGTTTTTAGTTGGATTATTGTTTCTGCACCTCTTCCATCTTTAAAATGAAAAGGCTCCACGTGCGTTTGTAGCATCTGCCCCTGAACCAGATCCCACCGTGCAGGGTCCTCACTTGATCACAGAGGGGTTAGACTCCCAGTGTCCACGGGACAGGCACAGGCACAACGTGTGGATCCAGTGCAGAGGTCGGCCAGGACTCTCAGCCGGAGGAACAGTAAGAATGAAGGGTATAAACCGCCTTGGTTTGGGAACCAGACGGGTCTCGGTTTGCATCCAGGCCCCAGCATTCTCTGAGTGGGTGGTCTGAGGTAAGGTCTCAGTTTCCTTCTGGTTCTGAGGTTAAATTAAATAGCACTGAAAGAGGGTAGTGCTTTGACGAAACACTTACCAGGGGCCTGTCACGGTGCTGGAGGCCCCTTGAAGACCCAGCAAGTCCCTGTCCCTTCGCTCAGGAGTTTTCTGGTGTACGAGGCGCTGACAAACACACTCTGTGAGTGTGCCGCCATCCTGGGCGGCATGTGCGGAGGCAAGGGCATCTTCAGACTGTGAACAAGGACACTGATCAGTCCCAGAGAGGTGAAAAGTAACCCGGTCAGGCTCTTGTCGCCACAGTTTGCCAGTGTTGGGCCAGCGGCTAGTTTCTGACTCATTGCAGGAGTCCTTCTTCTATATCTATTCCTTCGGGACTCAAAGCCCGAGCCACAGACCGGCAGCCAGAAACGGTTAGGAATGCCCACCTCTGGCCCGACCCCCGCTCTTTGGTCAGAGCCTGCATTTTAAGGAGGTTGCTCAGGTGACTCGTGCGCATGTTGAAGTCTGAGAAACTTGACTTGAGACCATACTCATAGCCTCTAGCTGAGGCATCAAATGGTAACTTGTCCCCAAGCTAGGATGCTAGTCTTTAAAACACAGAGTGTAACTGTGCTGGATGGCAGCATAGTGCAGTGGCTAAAAGGCAAAGCCCTGGACCTAGACTGTCAGGTCCAAACGCTGGCTCCACCACGGGCTCCGTCAGCTAAATGATATTCATGGTACAAGGTGTGATCGCTCTTGCTCCAGTCCCCATAACTTTGTTGTCCAAGGGGGGTGATGAGAAGACCACCTCAGAATGACTGTTGCTTGTGTTAAATGAGGTAGCTGTTAAGAGCTGACCTTCCCAAGGGCCTGCCCCAGGGCAGGCACTGCTCTCAGTGTTCACATGACCGTGGACTTGAGCTGGCAGCCTCAACCAGTGTTAACTTTCATCATTACCTCATAGGACTTGAGAAAGAGACTTAACACTTTTTGTGGTATTTATGGAAAGAGGAGAATAATTATTTCATAGTGCTCTAAAGCTCTGGTGACCCCACGTTCGACATATCCTTAAGTACAGGGTCACGCATGAAAGTGTTTATAGCATTTATATAATCATGAAGTTGGCATCCGAAAGCCTGCACTCACTGGATATTGTGAAATGCTCTGGGAAGCTCCTTCCCAGCCCCAAAATGCCATGATTCCCTGGTGATTTATAAAGACAGCAATTTTGAGCTGCATAAGCATGTAAAATTATAGCATGCTGGAGCTGTCAGAACCCCTAGTGACCACCACATATGGTCTCTTCATTCTGCAGATGAGAAAACTGAGGCCCAGGAAGGTCAAGGACTTGTCTAAAGTCACACAGGTGGTGAACGGCAGAAACAAAGCTAGAGGTGAGGGCTCCTAAGTCCCAGCCCAGTGCTTTCCACTGTGGATGAAGGGTCATCTTCTCCTTCATTCATTCAACAAATATTTCTTAAAGGCTTGCACAGTGCTGAGTGATGCTTAGAAGCTGGGTGTATAAGTGGTAAGCAGCATAGCAAGGTATCTTTCCTCTGGTACTTACGTCCTGGTGGGAGAGCAGGGGAAAGACCACAAACAAGCAAGAAAGCAAAGACCAAGACAGTTTTGGATATTGATGACTGCATAGAAGGGGGAAAAATCATGACATGCTAGCAACTGATTTGGGCAGAGAAACACGAGACAGGACTGTCAGAGAAGTCCTCTCTGATAGGGTACATTTGAGATGAGCCAGGAATAAAGTGAGGGGGTGAGTCGTGCTGCTATGGTGATATGAAACTTCCAGGGAGAGCCAACCTTCTCCTACCTTCTGGGCTCTTAATCCTGGTTCCAACTGTCGCAGGTCAGGTTCCCCACCAAACAGACTGGGAGCTGGAGATCTGTGTTCAGGAGGCTTCCTGGGGAGAAAGGGGAGCAGGCTGGTGGTGGGGGGAGGTGGGGGTGATGCAGCTGCAACAAGGCTCAGTTCTATAGAGTTTTGGCTCTTCGGAGTTGCCCCATGTTGAGGCAAAGGGTCTGGGCCTTGGTCCCCATGCAACTGATGTAGCTCCCTTTGGTGATGCAGTCTGGGTAATGCCTGGGGAGGAATTCAACTGTGAGCCATCAGCTGGCCACATCCCTGCAGCTGGGAGCAGGGGGAGCAGGCAGAGCCACAGCCTCAACCACAGCCTGTCACTAAAGCACCAAAGAGTTTTTGGCTGGCAGGACTGTCCCACTGAAGGAAATAGGGCACCTTTATCTTCATTTATGTCTGTCTTGTCTGAATATACATCTGTTTATCGCATAATTGTTAATGTTTACTGACTTCCAATTAATGGGCTGGGCACTGAAGGGGCAGAAAGGAATTCTGCACATATTCCATCCTGGAACTGACAGGGCTTTAGGGGAGAGAAAACCGTTGACAGAGAAATGGTTAAGCGAGCATTTCCTTATAGCTCTTCCAGCCAGGGAATTGTACAAAAACACTTCTGTAATACACATGGTAGTCACTTAAGCATTCAAATCCATGGGGTCAGTGAGAGCTTTACATAAAGTATGTCATATCTGAATAAGTTCACCCTTATTTAATGAACAGACGTCATGGGAATTTCATAAACCCATATGATCAGCTTTTGTGGGGGGGGGAATGAAGGAAGGAGGGAAAAGATGAATTGCTTGTACCCCAAATAATAATGAATACAGCACATATCTGTGAACCCCTTACTCTGTGCCAGGTGCTGTTCTGAGCCCTACATATGAATTAACTCTCACAGTCCTCCCAGCATCTCACATGCTGTTGTTATTTTATTTTACAGATGAGGGAATCACAGAAATATAGGGATTCTTGAATAATTTTTTAAAAATTAGAAGCATAAGGGCAACATTTTAAAGACGATAATTAGTAAACCTAAAATAACGTGGACCCCTCCAATTTCCATCTGACATTTGAATGTATATGAATATAATTGATACCTTCTCTCAATTCACATGTGCTAGACTGCGTTGTGCCCTGATAGTTTTATTATATGTTGGGGTCACATTTCCTCCCCTTATTTCTGCATGTCTGAGCATCACTCTGAAGAACATTAGGAGCGGTGGCTTTCTGTGCCCAGAGGTTTTTATTTCGACTGTCCAGTGGCCACTGATCTGGATTTATACTGAGGCTGTTGTCAGGACCCAGGCCAAGCAGCAGGGTTGGGGTGGAGACAGAGAGGGTGGGGCCCTGGGTTTTCTAACTTGGATACGCTGACATACATGAGAGCATTTGAGCACGATAAGACCCAGTGGTAATGTGATATTTTCATTCTGTCATCAGCTGGATTTCTGTAATTGTGTGTCATGTCTGATTCCAGCTTTTTTTGATAAAAGTTAAAAAATTGTTTGGTTTTTCCATGAGATGGCTCTAGGAGTGCTTACTTGTCTCTAGCTTCATTAGAAACTATTTTGTTAGACTGTATTGTGACAGCTGTCATATCAGCGTGCATTTAAAAAAAATTGGTGAGTTTTTTTGTGGCTATTTTAATGTTGAAGATGGAAGAAAATAAGCAACATTTTCAGCATATTATGCTTTGTTATTTCAAGAAAGGTAAAAGCGCGATGGAAATGCAAAAAAAGATTTGTGCAGTGTATGGAGAAGGTGCTGTGACGGATCGAATGTATCAAAAGTGGTTTGTGAAGTTTGTGCAGGAGATTTCTCACTGAATGATGCTCCACAGTCGGGTGGACCAGGTGAAGTTGATAGCGATCAAATCGAGACATTAGTTGAGAACAATCAATGTTCTACCACACAGGAGATAGCCAACATATTCAAAATATCCAAATCAATAAAGTTATTGGTGAAAATTAAAAAACGTGTCTTTTATTTTATAGAAAAAAACTAAATGGGCTGTTTGGCCAACCCAGTCTATTCAGGCTGCTCTCAGGACCCAGACCAAGCAGCAGGGCGAGGGTGGAGACCGAGAGGGCAGGCCCTGGGTTTTCTAACTCGAATACGTTAGAGTATATGAGAGCCTTTGAGAATGATAAAACCCTGTGTGAATCTGGATTTCTGTAATTTTGTATCAGATCTGATTCCAGTTTCTTTTGATACAAGCAGACGGATTTTTCCAGGAGGCAGGATACATTTAAGTGCCTGCTGTTCCCATTTTGTTAGGCTCCACCTCTCTACTGACGGTATACTGCAGGCCATGCAGGGTGGAGAAGGGCCCCCACAGAGTCTGTGGGTCCAAGGGAGGGCGCCACTGAGCCGGCTTCCGGGGAGCTCTGCCTGTGGGAATGTTGCACAGCGTTGGCCCGAAATCCAGATTTTTAATGTAAAATCTCAATTCTTGGCCAACTACTTCACATTTTTGTAAAAGACTGTGTATGCCGAATAAAACATACCCGCAGACCAGACGGAAGGGCTGCATTAAGTGCAGGCTTTGGCGCTGGGGGAAGGTTCTGGATGGGGTGCGAGGGCACTGGCCAGGGCACCAGCTGCTTGACAAATGTCACTGAAGGAGCCTGCGTTGGTCCTTTCAGCTCTAGTGTCCTGGACAGGCCACGTATTCTCTCTCTTTTTTTTTCCTTAAGATTTTATTTATTTTTTTTTAGGGATCAGGGAAAGGAGGGAGAACGAGAGGGAAACATGTGAAAGAAACATCACTTGGTTGCCTGTCTCAAACCCCCAACTGGGGACCTGCCCCACAACCCAGGCATGTGCCCTGACTGGGAATCGAACCAGTGACATTTTGGCCCGCAGGCTGGCACTCAGTCCACTGAGCCACACCAGCTACCACAGACCATGTATTCTTGACTGGCCTGACGTTTTTCATCCATACAATGAAGCTTTTGCAAATTTACGGAATTCATAACGTGCAGGTACCTTCCACCCCCGGAGTGGGGTACCCATACATGTGTTTGTGGTCCCAGCGATCCCACGGGTGTCTGGCAGAGGTCCTGCACCTGGGCTGCACCCGGGGAGCAGAACACCCCCACCAGGCTGCACCCTAGACTCCTACAGCAGAGTCTCTGAGAGAGACATTTGGGACCTGCGCTTTGTTTTCAGTTTTCCCAGTTGATTCCAGTGGTGGCCGAGGTGAAGAACCACAGCCTTAAAGTATTAATTCTCTTAAGAATGCCTTCGGACCCCACGGGTCATTTCTAGGATTCCCCAGGGAAGGCCATTCACCATCGTGTAAGGAGGGATTGCATTTTGCACATAATCAAAAGGCAAAAAGCCATCAAATCCAATCAGTAATGCCAGTTGGATATTTCCAAAGTGAGTTAGGATTTCTTCTAAATAAGGAGAGAAAGTCCCTGGGGTGGTGGGGAATTGGCTCTGACAAGGGCAGCGGTGAGCATCTGCAGACTACAGGTGTGATGGTGTGGCCAGCGGGGACACTGCGCAGGAGAAGTCCGGGGTGGAGGTGGGGGGCTGCCAGTGGCCACCCCGTGCCCTGACCCCTCTGAACTCCACAACACAGCAGCTCTCCTTGCCAGAGTCCAGAGTGCACCTGACAGAATCAAGGTCACTATTTTCTGTTGTGTGCAGCTGGCGTGGGAGCTGAACGTGGACGCATTTTGTGCTGTGGAAAGGACTTTATGAAAAGCAAATCTGTGGTCTCAAGGAGTACGTTGTGTGGATAGCATGCATTTTGGATAGGGCTCACCCCTCTCTGCAGCCACCCACCCTCTTCCCGTCACTTTGCGCTGCCTTTATGGTCCTGGGCCTCTCTCTCCCAGCTCTGAGCAGCCCTGCCAGACGGCTGAGATGTGCCACGTCCGCCTGTTGGTGAGGACTCTCTCTTCAGAGTTACTGTCTGGGCGGGGCTGCCCAGCTCCCCCGCCCCTCCCATCAATGGCGCCTCCCAGAGGATGCGAGCAGCTCAGTGGTGTTTCCAGGACACGGGAACTGGCCAGGCGATGTGGTTGAAGAAATCGGGAGCCTGGAGAATGCTAGCCATGAGTCACTTCTATCATATTCTATTTTATTTCATTTTATAAGAACATACAACATGAGATCTACCCTTCCGACATACTTCTCAGGGTACGAGGACACACTGTTGACCGCAGCACAGTGCTGCACAGCGGGCCTCCGGAGCTTACTCATCTCGCTTAACTGAAACTTCTTGCCCCTTGAATAGCAGCCCTTCATTTCTCCCTCCCCCGCCTTTGGTTTGGTTCTGTGAGTTTGACTGTTCTAGCTGCCTCGTGTACCTGGAATCATGCAGTGTTTGTCCCCCTGTGACGTGACTTGCTTACTCCCCACAGTATAATGGCCTCCTGTGTTGTTGCACATGGCAGGATTTCCTTCATAGGTTGCACAGTGTTCCATTGTACGTACACACCACATTTTGTTATTCTGTCTTTTCACTGATGGGCACTTAGGTTGTTTCCTGCCTTGGCTATTGTGAGTAATGCCGCAACAAGCATGGAGTGCTAACATCGCTTCAAGGTCCTGTTTTCAACGCTTTAGGGTCTACAGTCACAAGTGGGGTCCCTGGGTCATAAGTTCTATTTTTAAATCTTTGGGGCGGAACCTCCATACTGCTTTCCATAGCAGCTGCACCAGTTTGCATTCCTGCCACCCGTGTGCAAGGTTCCAGTTTCACGTGGCTTCCCTCTAATAGTCCCGCTGACCTCTTCCTCAGTCTTCTGATGAGTCTGCCACTGCTGGGTGAGCCAGAAGTAACTTCCCAAGGTCCTGCAGCTATTAAGTGACTGAGCCCAGACTCTTAATGGCCACTCGAGTCCATTGGAAAGACTTATGGCTGGGTGTCAGGCCTGGAGCTGGGCCTGGGAGGTAAAGGTGACAGGAGAGTTCTGCCTGTTGTGAAAAAGGACAAGCAAAGGAGAATCTGGCTTACTCAGGACATTGATTGCTTCCACTGGGGTTGGCACAGGGAGCTGGGCATCATCCCAGAAGCCTGCAGCTCCCAGAGTGGGTGGTGGTGTCCTGGGTGAGGTCTGGCTGAACCGGTGCAGGCGGGGCTTGCCAGGCAGAGGAAATAGCACTTACAAATGCAGGGGGCGGAGTCATGACTCGCTGGGAAACTACAAATAAAATAACATGCTCCTCAAAGGGGTCCTTTGATGTCAGTGTTTGAAGAAGCCAAAGGGCTGCCCTAGGAGCCCCAAGACTTTCCTCCCTCTTTTCCTCTCTCCTGTCCCTCTCTCCCTACTACCACCTCCTTTTCCCTGTCTAATCCCTGACCCCCTTTTAGAAAAGGCAGGCCCTGCTGGAATTGCCCGATGAATTAGAACCAATGAGATATAAGTGTAGCCTTGACAGGAACCTTCTTCATGTTCTGCACTGCGATTTGGTTCTACAGGAATCATTTAGTTACTGGAGTGTATAATGTATTTATTAATGGTTGAGATCTGTGCCTTCTGATCACTCTTGGGTCTTTTTCATACTAAGCCCGGCAGTCACTTGAAGATGGATAGAGCTGCTCTGGTTCAGTTGGGACAGGGGACAGGGGACAGGGGACAGGGGACAGGCCCTGCCTGGCCCCTCCCTCACTGTTCCTGCCCCCCTCACCAGCAGCACCTCAGGTCCCCGAAACAATGTGAAAGTCACCTCATCTAGAGTTAGGACAAGAGGGGCGTTGGTTTGCAGGTGATGGTGAAGGAGTAAAGATGGCCAATGGCAGCAGGGAGATGTGTGACCAGGTCAGCCAGTGGGTGAGGTGTGGATGGTGATTCAGAGAACAAAAACTCAGGTTGTTTTGAGATCTCAGGTGTCGCCAGTGAGGACATCCAGTAGAGCACTCCTGGTAACTGGTGGAAAAGGTGAATATAATCCATGGGTTTGTGGTGGGACAAGAAAGCACGTTTCCGTAGGTCTAGGCTCTTGTCTCTTACCGGTTGCAGGAAGGACTCCCTGGTCTTTGCTGTCAGCAGTGCCCCAGACTTTGGGCGGCCTGGCTACTGCCTTCTCTGGGTAACTGTTTCCCCTGCCCAACACAGTAGAAGTAGGAAAGAGCTTCAGGTACAGGAAAGAGCTGGGACTTTGGAGACAAACAGATGAATGTGCGTTCTGAGTGACCTGGGGAAGGCACCACAGCTCTTTGAGGCTCACTGTCTTCATCTTTTGAACGGAGGTCGCAAGCTCTCCCCTGAAGAATGAAGGAGTCCCTGGGGCCTGCATGGCACCCAGTGCTTGGGGGCCCTCTGCCACCCTTAGTCTGTCCACCACTGTGTGAGCAGGTGTTGAAGTCAGCGGTATTTCTCCCTGACTATTGAAGTAATGCGGGGTCATTATAGGACATTTGAAAAAGATGTGCAAGTAGAGAGAAGAAAAGTAACCTGTTATTCCACCACCTAGTGACAGCTATGGTTAATGTTTTGGTGTATTTCCTTCCAGTCTTATTGTCTGTGTGTATATACACATATACTTAGAAAGGATTTTTACCATATGAGTAATTTTGGAATCTTTTATTTTTTCTCTTAGCATATCATGAACACTTTTCCATGTCATTTCCCACAGTTACTTTGAAAAACATGATTAGTAGTGGCTGCCTGATATTCTAATATTTGGATCCACCATAATTTACTTAGCCATTTCCCTAGTGATCATTTAAGATGTTCCTTATTTGTTACTATCCTTAATTACAATTAATAATATCAGTCACCAATGTTGCAATGAACATCCCCCTACATATTCTTCAGGCCCATCTCTGCATTGCTTCTTTGCAGTAAGTGCATTACTGGGTCGAAGGGAATACACGGCTCCTGATGTTTATCGCCAAACAAAACCTTGTATCCGTTAACGCCCTGAGCCGGGTTTGGAGGGATGAGCAATTTCTCAGGCCTCGATTCCTGTTCTGTAGAATAAAGACAGTGGAAGAACTTGACCAAGTTTCCTTCGTGTTGGATGATTTGTGCCCCCAAGGGGTGAAGGTGCTGGCCTGGCGCCTCCTGCCCGCTCCCTCTGCCTTCTCTGTTGCTCAGCCCAGAGCTGTTTCATGCGTTAAACCACCTTGTCCCTCCACACACCTTAAAAGTCTGGGGTACCTCACACCTATGCACGCAGACTTGGAACCCCGAATATATGCTGCTGCCAGTGAAGACCACAGGTTCCATTTAGACGCTCCCGTCTGGTGGAGTCCCTAATTCCTCACTCAGCCCCTCCTGGGGCAGGACAGATTTCAGCCTCTCACCTCTGGGACGATGACCTGGGGAAGCAACTGTGGGAATGAGAAATAAGGCTTTTATAAAATGTTGACTCACGAGTGATGAAATAGCAGACGGCTCCCGGATTCTGGAAGAGGAAGGGGCATCTGCAGCTGTGGGAGAGCAGGCGGAGCAGCAGCAGAGCCCGGGCACAGGCCTGCGGTCGTGCGGGTTGAGAACTGCCCAGCTCTGGTGCTCAGGATATTCCCACGGGGGCCCTTCACACTCAGGGCTGCAGGGGGGCGGAGCTGCTTACAGAACCAAGGGCTCTCTGAAGGTCAGGTCCAAAGTCGTGAGGACTGAGGGAGCTATTACACATGCAGCACTTAGAACGGAGCTGCAATCTGGTGATTGCCAATAAATGTTAACTCTGATGCTTATTCATGTGAGTTAATATTCGCAAGGTTCATGAGAAAGACTAGCTTGGGCAAACCAATACCGACTGACCAGACACAAAAGCATATTTTCTAGTTTCTTGAGCTTTATTCAGTGCAGACCGGGTGTGGCGGGTTGTGCGTGGGCAGGTGGGCTGTGAGGTTGCAAAGAAAAATGCCAGGACGAGGGTCTAGACCACTTATGACACTGGCCACGTGATTCTGTCCTCAGCGGAAAAGGGGGTATTACCTTTCCCATTCTACCAGGTTATTATTAAGTTATAAGATGGTAGATAGTACTTTTGATTAGCAAAAAACAATTAGTGAAAAGCAAAACAACGATCAGTGAAAAGTCCACGATGGAAATGTGTATCTGAAGTAGCTGGGAAACGGATGCCATGCCCTGTTTTATGGGGCCTCCCCAGAGGAAAGAGCACGGCGTTCGGAATGAGGAGCCTGGGGTGGGGTCTTCGTCTTCCCTCGAGCTGGTTCCTTATATTCTGTGTGTCTTCACCTCCTCACCTCTGAAATAAGGATAATAATGTTCAAACACTCACCCCACGGAGCCTGAAGTGAAGACAAAGCTAGGTTGGCAAACATGTGCCCTAAATGCTGAGAAGTCCCATACAATGGTGGGTTTTACTACAGATTAAATCTGTTACTAGAGTCCACAGCCTGCCTCTCTGCTTCTGCGGCCCACTTTGAAGTAGCAAGAAACCAGACATGAATGTGCCAAGAGAGAAATAAACGGATTTTTAAAATATTTGTTTGCAGCGCTTTTGAGTCACCGACAGGAGTTTGCTGGAGTCCCAGTACCCTCTTAGAAGGGTCGGCCGGAAACAGGGCTGTGCGCGCTCCCAGGGCCTCCCGAGGGGAAGACAAAGGCCGCTGTCTCCCCGCCCACATACACCCTCCTGACCACCGGGCTTCTTTGTCGCCCTCCCCAAGGGCAGGGGAGGAATGTGCAGCCTGGGCGGAATTCTTCTCTCTGCCCCCTACTCGGCGTGGCCTGTGCCTTAAGCGAGTGTGGACGAGGTACCAGGCAGAGCCAGGAGCAAACGGCCACCTGCCAGGATGTCCACCTCCTTCCCAAACGGCAAGTTACCAGGAATTATCAGGGAGGCTCCTGGCATGGAGGGCGGGTTCCAATAGGTCATTCACCATGTGACCTTGGTCCGGTTATTTTAACTAAGACTGAGTCTTGCGTTCTCCTATGTGACAGGGGGGCTGTGATATCTGCGTCTTCGAGTTCTCGTGAGGAGACGTGAGCAGCGGGTACGGTCTTCGGTGCACCCACCAGCTCAGGCCACTGCAGCGAAACAGCACAGACTGGGGGGTTGCAACGGCAGGCGTTTCGTTTTCTTGCCGTTGTGGAAGCTACAAGTGCAAGATCAGGCTGCTGGCATGGTCCAGAGATTTGGGTAGAAACTTTAGACAAAACTTGGGGCTACATGTCTGCCTCTCTCTTTTCTGGGATTCTGCCTCTCACTTCCTGTCGTTGCCAAGATTGGAGTCATAGCCCCCACCCCAAGCTGGTGCGGCCCGACGTTGGTCTACAAGCTGCAAAAATGGGAAGCTGACCCTATACAGCTGCCTTTCCCGGCGTCAGCTCCCCTCCAGAGTCTGCCCGCTCAGGCTTTTGCTCTCCAGTGTGTTTGGGTCGTGGTTTGTGTTGTCGTTACTGTTGTTTGTAGCACACAGTTGTTACTTAGTAAGTTAAGTTCCCATCGGACAACCCTCCTTCACATAACCACCAGGTGTTGTGTCAGCAACTCAGTCCGTGCGGTTATTAACTCTGCAGAGTAGTTATTGATCTTAAAAATCAGTAGATGGGTTAAGATCTAGTAAAACACAGGAGAAAAATGCATTAGTAAAGCAGAACTGAGGAAATTATGAAATCACCACAAACAGCACACAGGGATGAAAATATGAAAAAATAGGACAGAAAGGAGAAAGTCCTGAATATGTCTCAGAAGAATTCTGAAAGGAGAGAGTTGAGAGAATGGAGAAGAAGCAATAAACAAATGAACAATGGCTGGGAACTTTCCCTAACCGAAGACGTTAGGGTGTTGATAAAGGGATCACAACGACCCCCAAGGGTAAATGAAGCTATAACTGGATTCCGCATATTGCAGTGAAACTGAAGCATATTGAAGACCAAAGGAGATCTCAGTATGACTGGGGAGGATCAATCACATCATCTACAAAAGAAAAATGATTGGATTTATAGATGCCACCACAACAATAGAAGTCCCACATCCACTGCTCCCATGGAATTATACTTTAATTGTGGAGAGAAAAAAAACTAAACTAGTATACCTTGTGGTATTATCATTCAAGAATAAAGATAAAGTAAGATACACTGCAGAATAAACTTCAGGAAGAAGGCGGTTCTGCCTGGGAAGGAGAAAGAGAATATAACACTGAGCAAAGAAACTAGGAAATGTGTAGATCGGTGTCAATAAGCATTTTCTTTTTAAGACAACACATACTTCTTTTAAAACAAATCACAAATTTGAGGGTATCAAAACCAGGTAGAACTAAAATATTAATATAATTTTAAGGTGAAAAGTGTGGGGGGCATTTAAGCATTCTAAAGTTCTGTAATATTCACCTGAAAACTAGGAATAACTTCAGACTTTATATGCATTAAAAAATATTACATTTAAACAATATGGAGAAACATCAGCATGTACATAGAACACAGTGAGTTAAATGGAAGTTTGACAGAGGCACCAAGATGAGGTGCTAGATCCAACTGCAGAATTTCTGCAGGAAATATTTGACCCCTAGTTCCCTGACTCTAAGGCAGGACCCAGTATGTAAAAGCGGGTCTGGGGTGGATGTAGAAGAGAAGATCTTGGCAAGAGGGTTTTGGGAAAGTCACTGAAGTCCAGACCCCTAAGGATGGAGATGTGAGGGTGCCTACCCTCTCAACTCAGCTTAAGTACATGTGGTGCCGTGGCGGGGTAGGGGAAAAGCTCAACTACTCAGAGCCAGGTTTGGTCTCCGGCAGCTGGGAGACAAACTCAGATGTTTGACAAAGAACCGAGGTGCTCAGGTGGCCTTTGGCAGGGAGGAGTGGGTAGAGGATTCATTTGGGAAGTACCCACGTTCCCACTACAGCAGGACACGGGATGCACGACAGGTTTCCATGGATGAGCTGGAGGTTGTGCAGAGAGAAGTCACATGGGAGTCTTCCCATTTAAGACCTGCCGGAGAAGAGAGGGTAGGTCCCTGTGATGTGGACCTCTGGAGGGCTGGGGGCTGCAGGGCAGGGCAGCCAGAGGGATAGGTTGCAGCCTCTGCCTCGGGGGGACTGGAAGCCAGAGGAGTCCAGCTGGGGAATCTTGAAGCTGGAGTCAACTGTACCTTCTGCAGGGCTCAAAGAGTGCAGAGCCTATAGGATCAGTAGACAAGTAAGATCTTCACTGCCCCTGCTTTCTCTCCCAATGCCTTAGGGGCCCAAAGGGATTGCTCTGTTTAAGAAATTAGGGGCAAGAGAGTGAAAGGAGAAGAACTCACCATATCTCCCTTCCCTAAACTCAAGGTCCCACCTGTCATAAGCCCTAGTTAGAAAGGGGAGAAACCGCCTGCAACCTGTCTATTTAGGAACAGGTGATATTTTATCTTGAGATGAAGAGTCAAGTGTGCATTCATGCAATAAAGCTGTGTTGAGGGCCTATTCTGTGCCCGGGATTGTTCAACCCTGGGGATTTAGCAGAGTGTACAGAATACATATTAATTGACTGTAAAGGTGTGGGTTTACTTCTGGGCACTATGTTCTGTTCCATTGATCTGTGTGTCTGTTTTTATGCCAGTACCAGGCTGTTTTGATTATTATGGCCTCGTAGTATAGTTTGATATTAGGTAACACGATTCCTCCAACTTTGTTCTTCTTTCTCAGGATCATTGTTGCTACGTGGGGCCTTTCGTGGTTCAATATAAATGTTTGAAATATTTGTTCTAGTTCTGTGAAATATGTCATTGGAATCTTGATAGGAATGGCATTGAATCTATAGATTGCTTTGGGTAGTATAGACATTTTAATCATGTTAATTCTTCCAATCTATGAACATGGTATGTGCTTCCATTTATTTGTATCTTTTTCAGTTTCTTTCTTCAGTGTCATAATTTTCCAAGTACAGTTTATATTCTTGGCTAGGCTTATTCCTAGGTACTTTATTCTTTTTGAGGCAATTGTGAATGGAATGTTTTTTTAATTTCCTTATAACATATCTTTCTTCATGGAGCTAACATTTCTATGGATTAATATCTAGGACTGGATTTTGTTCCATGTTTGGAGTTTTTTTCTTTTTTGCTCAATCCCTTCACACCCCTCTCCCCCCCACCCCAGCAGGATTAGGTATTTTTAAGTTGATATTTTATGTTGTCACTTACAGTGACCATAGGACTGTCACTTAAAAAAAAGTAGAAAATTCAGGGGCAAGTGAATATAAACTAAATATTTAAAACATTTGAACTTTAATGGGTTACTATTTACCAGACAAATACTACCAAAAGAAAGCTGGTGTAATGATATTATCATTACAGAAGAGCATGTTAACAAAAAATGTTGTTAAGCGATTTTAAAAAGGATTCATGAAGCTGTAACAATTCTGAAGTTGTTTGTAGCTAATAACTTTAAAATACACAAAGCAAAAATGGGCAGAATGACAAAGAGAGATAAATCCATTATTATACAGGAAAATTTAAACATAATTCTCTCTACAGCTGATAGAGCAAACAGACAAAAAGAAATCATTAAGGATACAGAGTATCTTAACAACACAATGAGCAAGCTTGATCTAAAGGAGAGACTGGGAAATGGTAGCCCATGGGCCAATTCCAACCCGCTGCCTGTTTCTGTCAATAAAGTTTTATTGGAACACAGCCACACTCATTTATTTAGTCCTGATGAACTGCTTCTGTGCTGCAACAGCAGTGTTGAATAGACAGACTGTCCGCAAAGCTGAAGAAATTTACTCTCTGGACCTTATAGGACATTTGTTGACCCTGGTCTAAAGCCTTTTTGCGAAATCCCTGCCTCTAACAATTGAGCAGTACATGTGAACACTTTGTAAAAACTGGTAACGTATCAAACATCAAGCAATAAAAAACAACCAATATCACATATATCTCTACAGAAAAAAACAAACAAACCCAGTATTATATATTCATACGGCCACAAAGAATTAACTTAGAAGTAAGTGAAAGATAACCGATATGCTCATGACTTTGAAATTTTAAAAATCTCCTAAATAATTAACAGATCAAAGAAGAAATCTTCATGAAAATTGTATATTTGAATTGAATGATAATTAAAACTGGACATTTTAATGTGGGCAATGGCTAGAGCCGCTCCGAGGGGGAGATGCAGAGCTGTGAATGTTTGCCTCTGAATAGGGGAATCCGGTCCAGAAGTCAGAAAAGGAGCAAAAGCAAACTCAGAGACAGCAGGAGGAAGGAAACGTTAAAGGCAGAATTAATAAAACAGGAAATAAAGAACCAATAGGAAAAGAACAATTAAATCAGAAAACAAAAGATAAGGAATCCTTCAGCGAGACAGACCAAGGGGAAAAAATGCGAACGGAGCAAATGAACACCATTGAGAATGAAGCTGCTTTGTGGTTAAATGGCAGTGGACTGGGCAGAGCGCGGCAACGGGCACGACGTGCTCCTTTTCTCAGCCTCTGCACGTTTCCGTGTGTCCAGAAGATTTCATCACACACACACACACACACACACACACACATACACACACACACATGCCCATCAAATAAAATGTGCAAACAAAATAAAGAATCTGGGCTCTGGGATCAGACGGCCTGGGCTTTAACATGGGTTCTACTATTTATTAGTGAGTGCCTTGCAGGGTATTACTTAAATTCTCTGTGTGCTTCTGTTCCCTGTCTGTACAATGGAGATAATACGAACATCTGGTCCCTCAGCATCACACTCCCTCCTTCACGAAGCACTGGGATTTCAGGTGCAAGGTGTCATTGGGCCTGATTTTTAAAACTCTCTCTCTCTCTTGCTAGACTTAAGCTTGCCCTAGAATCACTTTACACGTCTCCCTCAGGAGACAGGGCTGTTTAAACTGCCCAGGAAGCCGTGGGAAGCTGTGTTGGCGCTCCAGACTCCACCTGTGAGGAAGCGGGGTGGTAGTCGGGGGCAGGGTGTACAGTGAGGGATGGAGCTTGGAAGGTGCAAGGAGAAGAAAACAACAATTTTTAGAAGCTGCCCCCACGCCCCACCAGAGTGCATCGGCACCAGATGCGCGCACCTATTTCCCCCGTGAAAGGCGATGACCATGGCCTCCGCCACTGACGGTGTTCACTTTCTTTCAGTGCTACACGTCAAGGTTTCTCCATGCCATGGGACGTACAGTCGCTGACTTCTAGTGACTGCGTGCTAGTGACTGGGATACCAGATTCGTCACGATCTCCCTTACCATTTCTTCCAGTCTCAGGCACTGAGGTCGCTTTCAATTCCTGGCCACCAGAACCAGTATTTATGAATTTCTTCATTGGTGACCCTTTGAACCAATGTGAACATTTCCTTGAGACTTGTAGCTGGGGGTGAACTTTCTGGGTCACAAGGAAGGTAAACATTTATTTAAACTAAGTCCTGGCAGGTTGTTTTCCAGAATGGCTGGACGCATCTGCAAGCCCGCCACAAACAGGACACGAAGATGCCCATTCCCCCACACGCTCACTAACACAGGTACTGACGGTGTTTACAACCTGGGGAGTCAACAGCATCTCACTGAGTTTGTTTCGGCATCTTTCTAGTTACTAATGCATTGGGAGGTCTCTCGGATTTCCTCTTCTGTGAGTTTCCCCTTTGGTTTCGCACTCCTGTGCTTCGTCATTTTCCTATTGTGTTTTCTTTCTCTGCTGACGGGTTCTCAGGAGGGTCTTGTACATTCTGGATATTGACCATCCGTGGTGTTAAGACATCACGGATTCTTCCCCCAGTCTTCATGCGTCTGTGACTCTGCTGTGGTGTCCTTCCTGGGACAGCAGGGCTGGCCTGTAGTCACTCCACCCAAGGAAGCAGAGTCAGGATTAGAACCGAGACCGGTCTCCCGCCCAAGTCCACGCTCTTGCTGTAGTGCACCCCACTGCTCTTCACTTTCTCCAAAGAGAGTAAGTTCCCCACTCAGTCAAGGCAGCATTTGGATATTTGGGGTTTTTTGGGGGGGGGTTGGTGTTTGGAAAGGAAGGCAGCAGTGCATCCCTATATTTCACATGAGGGGGACTCCCACCAGTGCTGTAGAAGCCATGTTGATGCTGAAGTATGAGGTTTCATGATTTTCAAAGGCCTATTCTGGAGCTTCTGGCAGCTCCAATTTCCCTCTGCCCACCTGGGCGTGGGGTAACCATTACCACCCAGGTTGTAACTGTCAAGCACTAAGTACATTTCCGAATGGAGCATCGAACCACAGGTCCTCTTGGTGACCTGGGATCCCACTGACAAGCCAAGCTGAATATGCAAAGCTGCCCCAGTCTCCCTGCTCCCTGCTCAGCCTTGGCATCCCAGCAGGCAGCACCCTCGTTCCCCCAGCAGCCCACCTAAGGACTGAAGGTAATTCACCTCCGACTCACTTCTGTGCTGTTTCCTGCCAAATCCTGCCCCATCCTTTTCTCTCTGCTGTGTTGAGTTTCCTTACAGTTCCTCCCATCCAGCCTCCCCTCTCCAGCATCACTCCCCTCCATTGTCCCTCTCATGTCTCCACCGAGGTTGTCATGACCTACCATGACATGGCTATTTATCATGTCTGAAAATGTAGTCTGAGGCCTGAACACGGGTCTCAGTCTTGCTGCTCATCAGCACGGGCAGGAAACCCTTTCCCAGGCATCAGTGGGTTCATCAGCACTCAGTAAATGTCTACTCTCCGTGAAGCTCTGTAATGGGTGTCAGCAGTCTGACAGTGAATGAGAATCCCTGCCCTCAATTTGCTCACAGTTTAGTAGGGCAGACAGATAAGACATCAGATGTGTACAGTGTGGTGTGATTAAAAAAAAAAAAAGATAGAGATGTGTTTAGTGATTAACTTGGCCTAAAAGGGGGTGGAGACGGTCAGGGAAGACCCCTTAGAGGAGCAGATACCAGAGTTGGATCCGGAAGGACAGAGATGAATCGGTTTCTTTTCCAGCTGGGTCGTGCCAGTGGAGGACAAAGGCATGACAAGGAAGCAGGCTGGCATTGTTAGGAATGCAGGTTTCTACCCCATCTTCCTCACGGGCCTTTGAGAACCACATGCAAACACATTGTGAATTGGCAACAAGTGCTGTGGGTAGGGACGCTATTAGTTGTTATCTGATGTAAAATTTGCCCTCTGGATTTGATCTGAAATAAGAGAAATGCTGGCCTTCTTGTCTCACCAGGCTTGGGTGGCCTATTCCTGTGGCTGCCTTTTGCCATGAGCAAAGCTCTGCAGAAGTCCATGCTTTGGTTTGAATGGTGGGGTTCTCTCTTCCTCCCCGTCCAAGCTTTACGTGGGAGCTCCTAGGAGGCTGCAGTGGAGAAAGACTCAGGATTGTGGAGTCAGCCGGACCTTGGTTCAAATGCTGGGTCTGCCAGTTACTGCTTACTAACTCTGGCCCTGCCTCCAAGGCCGCCTTGATTAATTTGCGGTGCTTCATGGTGCTTTGGGTACTCACTCCAGGACCCAGTGCGGGGGTAACCGCAGCAAGGATTTGTGGGTGTTAGTGGATTAATTCTCAAGGCTATTTTAATCCTAAAGTCTAGGGGCACATTCTACATACAACTAGAATAAAATCCAAACCTCCTTCCTTGGCCCAAGCGGCCTCTGTGAATTAGCTTTTCCCATCTTCTCCTGCTTTCCTTGAGCTAAGTCCCACTGACACTGGCCAAGATCCTTGCTACCTCAGGGACTTTGCACTTCCTCTTCCTTCTCCCTAGAACCACCTGTTTTTTATATGACTGGCTTCTTCTCAGGCATCAGTTTAAATGTCACCTTCCAAAAGTCATAGACTCCAAGCAAGGGAAAACCTAGAATACCCCACACTTTGGCCAACCATGGCAGAGTAGCTTCACTGAAGCAGCTGCAAATAAGTTAAAACTAAAAACTAAGCTAAACTAGACTTTAAATTAGTCAACTGATATTTTGTAGAAATTGTTACACATAGTTATAATTTAACCAACCATGCAAATCATTGTAAACTTTAAAAACAGTCACCTTTTATTTTCTTCATGGCACTTATCACCTGAAATTGTCTTATTTCTTCATTTACTTGCTTACCATCTGTCACCTCTGCTAGAATGTAAGTTCTGTGTTAGTGGGGACCTTCTCTGTCCTGATCACTGTCATATCCCCAGAACCCAGAATGCTGCCGTGTGTACACTGCATACTCAATAAATGCATTGGAATCAATGGGCCATTGAAATAAATGGATTTACTACAAAGAAGAAGCAGCTCTCCATTGAAAAATGGATGAACTGACTCCTTCGGTACCTAGAAATACCTGGGGAACTGAAACATAGGTATCTGTGGGACTAAAACATATTAATGCGTAATAGATCTATTGGTTGAGAACATCATGGAGAGTGATGGTAATGGAGTAATAATTACAAGATTAACGTGCTGTGGGAGGCGCTGGGGATTGAGCCCAGCATATTTTAGACCAACTCTTGATCCTGCAATAGGGATTGAGAAAGTGCTTCACCCAGGTTCTATAAGCTCCATGCTGTGATGTGGTGGGAAGCACTGGCCTTGGAGAAGCAAGGCCTGAGTTCAAGTTCTAGTTCTGCATCATCTTATGACCTTGGGCATGTTCCTTAACCTTTATGGGCCTGTTTCCTCATCAGTGAAATGGGAGCACACTAACCTCCAAGGTGGTTATGAGGGCTGACTGTGCGTGTGAAACTAACCTGCACTTGGTGCAAGACGGGGAGGGAGCAGGGATCGTCGTCACGTGACCCCGCTCTCTGGGCCGCTTTGGCCCAGGCAGCGCATGCTCAGATAAATGTCTGCTGAGTGCAGGTGGAGGGACAGTCGCTCTTCTTTAACCTCTGTGGTCAGAAGCCAGTTTTCCACAAGCCTCACAGACATGACGTATTGAAGCTTGAATTTCATCCCCGGTCCAAAAAAAATTTTTGTCCTTGTCTTCTTGGCCCTCACTACTCAATTTCTTCTGAGGATTTCTTCAAGATAGTAGAATAAACCATGACCAAGGTCAAGAAAGTCAAGAAGTGGAGCCCCTGCCATAGAGGATGGCTGTGTGGGGCCAGGCGGGGGCTCCTGCAGATCGCTGCGGGGTGGCGCTGGGGCCCCAGCATCCCTTAGGTGGGGAGGTCCAGGCCACCAGGCCAAATGGCTGGGGAAGAACCTAACCTCCTCAACAAGATGTTGCCCCAAATCTGAGACAGATGCTGTCGTGGCTTTTTCTGTATGTGCCTCTTTGGGGTGGGGATGGGGTGCGGGGTTGGGGGGTTGGAGAGACCTAGTGTCCAGACATGCCGCTCTGAGCCAGAATTAAGGGAGAGGTGTTATGCGGCATGCTGTGAGGTCCTCAGCTTCCCTATTTTAATGGTGTCCCATGTGTTAGAACCACTTTTTGGACATTATGCGTGGAGTCAGAGGGCACTTGATGACTTCTAATGGCCTCTCCTATTTACTGGCTCCGTGACTCTGAGGTTGTCTTCTTTTTGTCTGGAAGATATGCTCCCTGTGGCCAGAAGCAAAGAGGAGATTTCCACACGAACTTCTGTTCACTGTGGTCCTGGGGAGAGAAATGGCCCCTCCGGGAAAGGCCAGAGAGAGACAACTGGAAGAAAGCACGTGGACTCACAGTCTCAGGCTCCCTCTATGTCCCCGAGTCTTGCCAGTGTGTCTGGGAAGAGGACTAGCTGATGGCGACTGCCTGGCACAGGAGCGAGTCACTGCTTTCTCGCTGCCGTGACAGCAAGGCTTTCCTGTCATCAGAAAGACAAGAGTGTTTGGCACATAGTGGTGCCCCCTGCTGGTGGAGGCTGCAGGCCAAATAGAAAGAGTGATGGGGGTGGGGGGTCTGGGTGACTGGATTCCTGGGATCTGGGACCTTAGAGTCCTCACCACTAATATGAAGGCCTGGGGCCAGGACCTGGAGACAGCTCAGGCTTGTGCCTGCTCTAAGAGGCTCTGAGGCCCCACAGAGCACAGGCCCACAGGGGCACGGCTGGGTTTCCCAGGTTGGGAAGACTGCTGCGCTCCCCTGCCCCCTCCTAACAGGCTGCAGCTGTGGAGCAGAGCACCTTCACTGCTCTGCCTCATCTGTCCCAGTGAGGGGGACATTTCTCACATCATAGATGGAGCAGCTGTGAATTTTTAGCCTAGCGGTTCACCTTCTCTGGGCTGAGGAGCCCTGGGTCCTTTAAGCAGTCTTGATACTTGTGAATTTCCCTTCCCTGCACAAACTTGTCACTATCGCTCTTGAAATGAGGCGTCCAGATGGGAACACAATACAGGTATGACCCTGCTCTTAGAGAGGGGATGCTTGAAGGCTGCTGAGGGGTGTCTAGGGTTCAGACATCCCCCAGATGCTCTTGTCCTTTATTGGAGCCAGATCCCATAGGCATCTGTCTATTTCAGGCCGAGATAGAGTTTTATGTTTGTGTTTCTTGTGTTTGCAATTTTCCTAGAAGAAAGCTTTGTTTTGAGACAAGTGCTGACTTTGGCGCCCCCTTGAGGAGAGCTGGCTGGGCTTAAACAGCCTCCTATGCCCTGGTGGCCGTGGGCTGCTGTGTCTGTCTTAAGGCAGCAGACAGTTTAACGACCTGGGTGGCTTTGCTTATTCAGATATCACCTTGGGATCTTTTCATATCATTGTAACAAAGGGTTGAGTGAGTACCTATCTGTCTTCTTAAGCAGGTCCCTCTGGGTGCTCTTCTTTATTATGTGGGCAATTGCTCATCTTTAAAATAAGGCAATTTTTTCTAGTTCTAAATTGCATGACTCTTTGGAAGCTAGATAGAACCTGTCTTTACAACTTCAATAGCTACCATTTTTGCGATAGTTGCTCCTCCTCTAGGAATTTATTGTGGTCCTAAAAATGCATCTTTTTTTCTGACTTTATGCCTCCAAATTTCTATTTCTCACCTTCGCCTGATGTGTTGCCACTCCCTGCCCACCTAATCTGAACTTCAGCAGGAAGCAGCATAGCACAATGGTTAAGGGCAGGGTCTCTGGAGGGGCCCAGCCTGGGCGTGTGGTCTGGGTCCATCACTGATCAGCTGTGTGACCTTGGGTGAATCACACAACCCGCTGTGTCTGCCCCACTATTTAAAAAGGGGGAATAATGCCAGTAACTGCCTTATAGACAAATACAGATAAAGTGCTTAGAATAATGCAAAATAGTGTTTTAAAGAACCGTTCATTCTTATTGTTGTATTTTGATGGAGTGAGGTGGCAAGTGAAACCCAGGGCCACCCCTGCTCTCTCTGTCTTTAGGAAACAGGACAAGCAAGCAAGCAAACAAGCAGCACAGCTCCTGAAGTTTCCAGTGCTGTTTGTTCTTAGTGGGACCAGCACAGACCACTGTCCGCATCCTCAGGAGAAAAGTTCAGCTGGTCGACAGGCAGAATGGCCACAAATGGCCACACAGAGCAGGTCAAGTCATGGGTCAAGAGATGGGGTCATAGCCAGAAAGTTATTTATTTCTGTCCAATGAACACTAAGGACCTCAGGGACCACACCCTGCTGCAGGTATAAAAAAGGATCCAGCCCTGGCCTATGTGGTTCAGTTGGTTGGAGAGTTGTCCCATAACTGAAAGGTTGTGGGTTCGATTCTTGGTCAGGGCACATAACCTGGGTCACAGATTTGATCCTCAGTCTGGACATGTACAATCCCCAGTCCAGGCATATACAGAGGGCAACCAACCAGTGCATTGATGTTTCTCTCTGTCCCTTCCTCTCTCTCTAAAAAGCAATAAAAAATGTCCTCAGGTAAGGATTAAAAAAATATCCAGCCATTGGAGGACTAAGACCAGTGGGAAAGATAAACAAGTTAGCAGGCAGGCATCCTGCCGTTTCAGGACTGAAAGGGGGCATCCTAGGCTTCTTGAGTATCCAGGGAGGGGTTGAAGGACCTCAGGCCAAGGTGTAGAACAAGGCAGATCCAACGGAGTGAGAAGTGAGAGATATCAAAGTTTCAGGCCGTTGTAGAGCAACCCATGGCCTGCATGCCACATAGGTCTTCTGGCTTCTCAAGAGGGGACCCACGCTTATATAAATGGGGGCAAGGGGAAGTTAGAGAGCTACTTCTCAAAGTGATGAGTATATATTCTTTCTATAGCTATTAGAAAAATAGAACCTACCTTTTTTGTACAACTAGCACAGCGATAAAACTAAATTTACTTTAAATCACTTCCTTTTTAGAAGAATATAATCATATAGAGAAACTCTGAATAACCACTGTTCACCACGGCAGCGTTTTTAGGGGCCCAGCCAGGATGAGGGTCAGTACCTTGGAGAGCTCCGATGGGGTTCCAAACAGCTGAGGCAGGCAACTGGTGCAGCTGCGAGGCAGAGCCTGCTGCATGGACTCGCAAGGCGCGAGCCACCATCTGCCTTGGGCTTCGTTGCAAAGGCCGGTGCTTCTCTTAGGCTGAGCCCCAGAGAGAGGTGGCGGCAGATGCAGACCGAGGGCCCAGGATGGACATGGAGTATCTGTCCTTTCCTTGGATGCACTCTTCCTGGTACCCGAGAGAGATCTTTGTACCGACCCTGGAGTTACCTAGTAAGCTCTATGAGTAGGGTGTTTCTGGAGTTTTGTTGTCTGAAAGGTGGTTGGCAGCATTTCTTTTCTAAGCACAGTGACTATGTTATTTCAGATAAGATATTAAAAGGGCTGCTGCTGCCTGAAGGCAGAACCAAAAGAACTGGGACAAGCTCAGCAGCGGTTCTTCTGTTTCAGCCTCACGGATATGTGGATTTCTCCCATTACACAATCTGCCCAGTTCTTGTGGGTAGCTGGGGGTCTGTCTGTGAGACGCAGGGGGAGGCCGGGCGTTGAAGTGTTTGTGGTTGACTTTCGGCCCTGAGCAGTGGAGCCTGAGTGAGTCTGGTGTGAAACCTGCCTGCCTGCAGTTTGGGAGATGCGCCTGTGTGCATCTGGCGTGTGCACGCACACTGTTCTTTTCCATCGGATGGGTGTTTGGGTCGGATATTTCTCTTTTGGAACCTTGTAGGTTCAGGAAAGTCCCCAGCCAGGTGTGAACTCTGGTGAGATGGTGCCGTCAGCAGCTTTTATCCACAGGTCTCCTCCACTTCCCCTTTTTATTCTGTCTCAGTTCTTCCACCCACCGGTTCCCCCATGTACTTGAATGTCTTTTCCGTGCAGGCCTGGGGTGTGCACCCATGGTCACCCTCTGCCCTAGATTTGCAGGGGACATTTCTGATTATGGGTACTTTCATTCTGTTCATTAAAAGTGATTCAGTCATAAGTGGATGACTGAATGTGATTTGACTTTATATGCTTGTGAAACATGGATTTATAGAACAGGTTTTAATCTTCAGCCAAAACACATATCTGAATTTTGCATGTGGGGAATATGCTCATGACATATTTAAGACAGAAGAGAATTTTAATATCCTAGACCAGTGTGATCCACCAGAGGACTTGCCTGTGTCGAGAAGGAGCCTGAGATGGCACTTGCTTTGGTGGGAGGGAGGGTCATGACACATTAGTGGCATCTGCTGTGAGAATCACACAGCCAGCAGTGGTGTGTGGACCATCTTTGGGACCAGCCATTTCTGTCCCGAGGTCCCACTGTCCTCACACTATGCCAGAGCCTCTCTTGTCAATATATTACATGGGGAGTGGGTGAAATGGGTGAAGAGAATCAAAAGGCACAAACTTTCAGTTATAAAATAACTCCTGGGGATATAATGTTCAGCGCGGTGACTGCAGTTAATAAAAGTGTACTGCATATTTGCAAATTGCTAGGCGAGTAGATCTCAAACGTTTTTATGACAAGAAGAAAAATTTGTAACTTACATATGGTGACAGATGTTGACTTATTGTGGTGATCATCGTGCAGCGTGTACAGATACGTATTAAATCATTATGTTGTACTGCTGAAACTAAGAAAATGTTATATGCCAATTAGACTTCAACAAAAAAGGAAAAGTTTATGTCAGCACTAAAAAACAAAACAAACGAAGTTTTAGAGATTGGTGTTGGTTGCAGAGCAACGCAAATATACTTAATGACACAGAGCTGTACATTAAAAAATGGGTAAAAGGAGCCCTGGTCAGTGTGGCTCAGCTGGTTGGAGCATCGTCCCATAAACCAAAAGGTTATAGGTTTGACTTCTGGTCAGGGCACATCCCTGGTTGCGGGTTTGGTCCCTGGTTGGGGTGGAGATTAGAAGAGGTCTGGGCACACAAGAGCTAACTGAGCAACGTTCCTCTCTCACGTCGATGTTTCTCTCCCTCTCTCTGTCCCTTCCTTTCCCTCTCTGTAAAATCAGTGACTGTGTCCTTGGGTGTGCGTAATCAACAAATGAACAAATATTTTTAAATGGGTAAAAATGGTAAGTTTTATTTTGGTAGGTATGTTTTGCCACAACTAAAAACAAAACAAAACCTTTGAAAAGAAACAGGATACTTGCATAGACTCCAACTGTCTCTTTTAAGGTATTTATTAATTACAAAGGGCAGAATAGTAACCTTACAATGGAGGAACCCAGCAGATACCCTCTGAACCAAGCATCAAAGGTTAGTACCACCACTAACAGGATAGATCACGTACTTCCTCCGTGATATTCTTGCCAAAATACATCATGTCAATCTAATAATAAGAAGATACCTGAAAAGTGCACGTTGAATGGCACTTTAAAAAAGTGAACAGTATTTTCCAAAGCATCCAGATGATGAAAGACATGGGGGAGTTGGCCACTAGAAGAAAGGAGGCATGATGGTCACGGGCACCGTGGGATCCGGGTCGGGCCCCAGAGCAGGAGAAAAGGCCCTCGGTGGAAAAACTGGGGAAACCCAGGCAGGGGCTCTCATGTAGTTATGAGTAGGGCGTCATGTCAATGTGCTGCCTTTGACAGCGCTGTGGTTATGGAAGGTGTTAACACTGGGACAGTGGGGCCAAGGACCCGCCGGGACTCCGCTGTTTTGAGAACATTTCTGTAAGTCTAGAGTTATTTCAAAAGAAATTTTTTAAAATAATAAAAATGTTTTCTTTTAAGTGGACCAAGTGGTAAAAAAAAAGAAATTTAAAAAGTGACTAAGAACTAGGGCTCTAGAGTCAAATGGAAATACAGATCTGCCCAAGGCATCGGTAGCAGAGGGTTACTGCCTGAAAGTGGTGAAACTGTCCAGAGGCTGTAGGAGGCAGACCTGTGTGTGCCTCACGAGCCTTCGGATCTGGCCCGGAAAAGGGACTATGCCGGGACTTCTCATCCCCCCTTGCACAGCACAGAGCCAGCCCTGTTCTGAACTCGGACTGGGTTCTCAGCTTACGCCGACCTCGTTCAAGGGGCAGAACCCGTAGCTGGTGGCGGACGGGCCCGGCTGCAGCCCCGAGTGCTCCAGACCTGCTGTGTGGCCCTCGGAAGGTTACTTAGCTTTTCCATTCTACAGTTAATTGCTCTGTAACATTGAAATAATAATAATACCTGCCTCTCACATTTATTATAATAATTAAATCATCAACCACATTTAAAGTGCCTGTAGTGGTACCTGGCACGTAATTGGTGCTCCATAAACAGGAGCCCTTTCAACAACTTGTGAGGATGGAGGACTATATTTCTTGCTCCAGAGTGGCTATTTGGATAAATCTGTTTGAAATAATGGTCATTGCCTATACTTTGGGCAGTAATTCCACTCCACTTCAACCCCCAAACCCCAAAAAATAAATAAAGGAAGTGACCTTTGCTAAGTGATTTGGAATTTCAGTGGAAGGTTCTGTAATTGCTAGTTAAGAGGCCTGGGAAACCAGCTCTTGTGCAATAATTGGAGGTGCGCAGGTCGGGACATTTAATTACGGCCTGGCCGCCTGGAATAGAAACCTTGCCGCATGACAACACCTTTCTGCAACAGCCTGATTAAGTCAACAAATTGTTGGTTCCCGGCCCAAACTGGTTGGCGACCAGGCTTTCTCATGCTGGAATCTTTGGGTCTTGACGTGCCAGTCAAATTCTTTTCCAGATGCAGGAGCAGGATAAGATGCGGCGGCCTCTGTTCCAAAGGCATCTGCAGTCTGGTGGGTGAGTCCAGCGGAGATGGGCCTGTTAGGGAGAGGCAGGGTGGTGGATGGTCTGTGGTGGCAGCAGAGACTACTGCCTAGCAGAGCCTGCCTGCCCAGGTTCAAATTCAGGCCCAGTGCTGATGGTGGTGCGTGCCTTGGGCAGGTAACTGCACCTCTTTGGGCCCACTTTCCTTATCTGCAAGATGGAGATAATCACAGTACTTACCTCCTAGGGTCACTGTGAGGATTTAGTAGAGAATTGTGCTTGGGGCAATATCTAGCACATGGTGTAATTGTTTGACATTGTTACTGGGTTATCTGAAAAGAGAATGACTTTTGGCTCCAAGTTATCAGGGATACGACAGGTACTATTAGGGGGCTCCTCCACAGCCCCACCATTGGCTGGAGCCGCCTCACTGGCTCCTTGCTGCTGGGCACTCATGCCTTTGCACCTGCTCTTTGCCCCCTTTGACCTCCTGACGTATTCCCACGCCTGCACCTTCTGAGACGCAGGCCAAACATCATCCTTCGTGACATCTTCCCTGGTCCTCGGCCGCTGCCAGACAGGGCCAGTCGCCTGTCTCTTGACCTCCCAGACCACTCTCCACCCGGCAACTGTACCTCTTTCTACGTGGCTTGGGTGCTTTGGTCCCTTGTGCGTCTCCACTGTCTGCCCTGCTGGAGGCTGGCAAACCTGGGTGTCCGCTCTGCTCCCGACTTGCTAGAGGTGAGATGCTGGGAAATCACCTCCCCTCGCCTCTCTCTTTACAAACAGGCACCACCACCTCGAAGGGTTGTGTAGAGACTGTCTGGCCTGTCATTGAGTCTCAAGGAAGATCGAACCCTTTCCTCCCTCTGTCTCCCCCCACCTTGTCTCCTTGACCTGGCATGAGGTCTGGCCATCCAGAGAGGTCAAACACATGAGTTCCTGAGTGCCTTCCTCTCCTGTCCTCTGGGATTCTGGGCTTAACACATGCTGGGGGTCATTGTATGTTTGTGTCTCCCTCTCCCTTCCCCTCCTCATTCTGTACCTCCGTTCTCTAGCACAGGGCTGTCAGCAGTGGGGAGGGGGCCCTCAGTACAAGGGCGAGTAGTGGGAGTGCACTGGGCCCAAAGCCACGTGGGAGAGGCTTCCGGGGTTCAACCCGGGCCCTCTCTGGGGTTCAGCCTTGCTGTACCGCAGGAGAACCAAGTGTGTTCTACTTTTACCTTTGAAGCACGTCAGTGGCCACGATCCCTCCCACATCAGAGCCCAGGAAAGTGGTGGGGTTCGAGAGTGGGCGGAGAACAGGGGGTGGGATAGGTTGGAGGAGAGGAAATTAAGCTCTGTGACCATGACCGTGACTGAGACCTGGAAATGATTCATCCTGTCCTCCTGAGGGGCTCTAGGCTGTGTGGGGGTAAAGGTGGAGGTGGCAAGCACGTCACGGTCTGGGTCCTGTCCCATGGCCTTCCTGGGAAAAGCAGGGAAGGCCTTGAGCTGAGAGCCCCCAGCCCACCAGAGTCCCCCTGAGATTCCCCGGGGTCTGAGTCAGGCCTGAGTGGTCCTGCTGCTTGCTCTCAGCCCCTGCTGGGCAGCTCCCCCTCTGAAGTTCCACAGAAAGGAAGCACAAAGGTGTCCCTTTCTGCTCAGCTGTTACTCACCAGCCTCTGGCTGTGTGCCAGGTGCCCAATAAGCACCTCATGTTCTCACCACGACCTTCCGAGATGGGTGCTTCTCACCCCATTCAGCACATAAGGAGATTGAGGTTCACGAAGGTGACGTTATTTGCCCAAGGTCTGAAAGGGTGTGAGTGAGGTAGCTCATCCCAGGGGCTGTGGGCTCCGAAGCACTCAGTCACGGTGACGAGACATTCTCTCAGAGAGGGACGAGGAAGTCGAGCAAGGAAGGGTAAGGCCAAGGAGATGTCGGGGTCATTCCTCCCTCCCTGTGTGGTCAGGTCGGTCACCCTGGCTGGGTCTCCTAAGGTTAGGACACCCAAGTCTGTTAACACAGGAAGAGGGGAGACATGAATGGGGACAGCTTTGGAGTTGGCAGCTGGTCCAGGCTGGAAAGAGTGTTGGTGGAACAGTGAGGGTGTAGGTCCAGAGGACAGTGGTGAGCAGCCGGAGAACCCCAGACCTTCGGGGAGGGAGGCAGAGGGCAGGGCGGAGGCTTTACCTGTTGGGGAGGACAGAAACAGCTGACATCCTGGTGATACCAGCAGCGTACTAGGCCTATGCCAAGAGCAGGGACCCAGATCAGAATGAGGCTGAGTTTTTGTCTGGAGGGAGCTCAGTGGAGTGGGGAGACAGGTGGGTGGATCAGTATCGTCCATATAATGTCATGGGCTATACCAGAGACACATGTGTAAGGTGCCCTGGCGATGTGGGGTGGTGAGAGGATTCCCATCTGAGAGTCTTGAATGGCACGTGTTGTTCACCAGGCAGCCTGAGGGAGGCAGTGTGGGGAAGCATGCCAGGGAGCAGGGCCCGCCACACCAGGGAAGGCAGGGCGGTGGAAGACAGACAGGCTGGGCCTCTAGAAGCAGCTGGAAGGGTAAGCAGGGTCCAGTTGGGGAGCACCATGGGGTTGTCCAGTGGCTCGTGGACCACTGCAGGGTGAAGCGGAGAGTGACCTAGCTAAATACTTAGATGGGCATTCAGAGAAGTGAGTCTGGCAGCCAGTGTGGGAGAAGGTCAAGCGGGGCCGGGGCTGTCAGACGGGCTGGGGGGACCCGGTCACGGGGGTGAGAGACGAGAGGCCTGCCAACAGCTACCCCTCAAGCCTAGCTGCCACATGGGACCTGGGAGTCTAGATGGCGAAGGTGGCACCAGCCACCCATGGCTCCCCGTCCTGGAAGACAACCGAGGAAAGGCGGAGCAGCGCGGCCCAGGGTCCTGCAGATGGACACAGGGACAACGCGCACGGGCCACGCTGGCCTGTGCCAGGCACTGGGCTGAGTGCTTCCTGCCAGGCAGGTGCCTTCTGTGAAACACAGGAGGAGTAACGGAGGCAGGGAGAGAATAAGTAAGTGCCCGGGTCACACAGCTGACCTCAGGGGCTCCCATGGCCACCAGGGTCCAGTCTCCGGACTCTGCCAGGCTTGTTTCCCCAGTTCTGAGTGGCCGTTTCAACTACTACTCGCATTTATTCACTCAACAAATACTGATCTCAACCACATGCAAGACGCTGGGGGAACTCCAGGGTGAGCCAGGCACAGCTCCTGGGTGTGCCTGGCTCTGCAATCTCACAGCTCCGCAGAAGAGAGGGGCGCACACACACACACAGCACAACGTAAGGCATGAAGTAGCCTGCAAGGGGAAAAGCAGACCCTCTGAATAGATGATCTCCACTGAGATGCAGGAGGGGCTCTTCCGGAAGTGGTGGCTCAGAAACCCTTTGCCTTTCCTTCTGCTCACACGCCCTGTTCCCTTAGCTCTCCAGCTTCTCTCTCATTTTGAGCCAGGGGAACACAAGTTCTGGAAAGAGGACCCCTGCTCCTGCTTGCATATCCTCCCACCCGGGATCCTAGCGACTTAATGAATGTCGCCGCCCCCCCCCCACTCCCGGGCCAGCCTGTCCTCACTACAACCCTAGGAGGTGGTGCCGTACCATCCTCCAGTTACACAAGTGTAAACCGAGGCTTACAGGGAGGGTCCCGGACTGGCCCAGGGTTGTTTGGACCCAACAGCCTTCCGCCTCCCTCACTGAGTAGAAGTGCACGGGGCATTTTAATTTAAAGGCATCAGACCAATTAGGCTCCCAGTTGGAATATTAAATATTTAAAATCCTTTCATGTAGTTTAATTGTCTGGACACTGTGGGGCTGGGAATGAATGGCCTCATGCTTCTTGTGCACTTGCTCACCAGGAAAGCTGGCCTTCCTTTCTTCTGGAATCATCTCGCAGAATTAGCTCTTGTCTTCTGCTTTTATGTTGTGACGTCACCACTTAACAAAATTAAAAGCTGTGTGTGTGTATTTGAGGGGAGGTGAGGACCAGGATGCTCTAAACCAGTCAGGCTTATGAGTAGCCAAATTCTCTAACCTAGTTGCTCTCAGCAGCCCAGGGGAGGGTAAGCATGAAGGCGCTACAATTAAATGCATGTAAATGTTTTCTGGGCAGTCCTAGAGAATGGATTTCTATAATTCAGGCCATGTTTTAAGTGCCTCAAGTGGTGTGGATGCATTTGACGTCCATAGTACAGTGTTTGATAATCTAAGGACATATAATTTCCATCCCTCTCTCTCCTGTCTCTCTCCCTCCCTCTCTTGCTTTCTTTCGTGTAAAAGCTCTTTTTCATATGTTGAGTCATCTGAGGGAAATGAGCCCAAGATTAGGTTAGGAACCAGGGTTTGGTGCTGGCTGTGCCAGTCCATAGTACTCAACGGTGGGTAAGAGTCTAGTATTGCTGAGCCGGTGAAAGGGGCACCGGCATCCTTATCTGGCAGGTTTGTCTTGAAACTAAACACACTGATGTATGTGAGGCACTGGGTGCAAATCTTGGCAGAGGGTGCACCTAGATTTCCCCCAGGAACCTTTTAGATCGGAGAGTGGGAAGCACTGTGAAACAGACACAGGACAGAGCTGTGGGTGAGAGCTGCCCCAGGACCATCCACGCAGGGACTGTGGGGCCACCAGGGAGGGGAGGCCCGCCTTCACGGAGTGGTTAAGGAGAACTCAGAGGTGGGGACAATTAAAGTGGGTTTTACAGAGTCACTAGGAGCTGTTCGCTCAGCTATGTGCGCATACCCTACCTTATTCCAAATAAAAGTTTGAGATGGTTTGCAGAAGCTCTGCGTGAAGGTAAAACGAAGGCGAAACAAGGCACGGGGAGAATAAGGGCAAAAACTGAAGTGCAGCTGCGGGTCAGGTTCGGAGATAAAACTGCTGGTGGTGATTCACGTGTTTGGCACTAAGCTTCTTAGCGATGAAAACAAAAAGGGAGTGTGATCAGGTGGCCAGTTCATGGTCACCGTGTCCATAGGATAAAAGCAAATCAGGTGCCCAGGCCTTTGATGTCCCTGAAGCTGAGGGCTAAGACATATTCTCCCAACGACCCCTCAGTAAGGGGACTCTGTGTGACGGAGTTCTTTGTGCCATCACTGCAATAATCATGTCATCCCAAAGTGAATGCTTCTGAGGGAGAGTGTGCCATGCAGGGAACAGTGTTCTTGGCAGAGGGAACAGCATGAGCCCGGCTCCAAGTCTTTTTTAGGGGTTCAGTGCAGGGAAGGCCTACAGGCCTATCATCAGCATAGTTCTTGGATGAGGCCTCTGGGAACCTGTGGCAGGAGTCTGGTGGGGAAGGGCGTTGCATGAGGTCGAGGGACACAGGAGGGCCGTGCTGGGGTGTGGGAGACCTGTTTTGAGTTGGGACGAGTCAGGGGTCGGGGCCCTTGTGCTTGGACCATTTGTAGCTGGTTGGAGACTGAGGAGGCAGGCTCTCGAGGCTGCTAAAAGCCTGATTGGCTCTGGGCTGCCTCCAGCCTTGGCCGCCACCCACCCTGCCATGCCACTCACCTTTATAAAGACATTGCAAGCCATTTTCTCACATGAAATTTGAAACAAAAAACAAAAACACATACTCTGAAGGCTGTTAGGAAGCAATGTGAGAAACCTGAGCTGTCCCACTGTCAGAGTCTCATATTTTGGGGTTTTTGTCTGTTCTATTTTTGAGGCTGGTAAACTGGTTTCCTGTTTGTTACAAAATGGGTGGTTGTCGCTGTCTGTGCCTGGCCTGAAGGGAGGTGGCCTCCACAGCTCCCGTTGTTCTGCCTTAAGCTAGTTCCTGTCTATGCAGGGGCCAAAGAGGAACCCGGGGTGGCTGGGGCGCTGAGCCGGGGGCAGCCCTCCAGCCACTTCCCAGGATGCGCGGTGTTTGAAGTCACCACACTCTGCTGCAGCGCCCCCTCTGGGAAAACCCGCTCCGTGTCACGGAGAGGGGGCATTTCATACTCTAGACTCTAAGAGTGTGAGGACGGACTCAGATGAAGGAGCCATCCATCGTTGGAAGGGTAAGGGAAGAAACAAAACAATGGACGTTCATGGATAAATTGATACTTGCTACAAGACTGTCATTTCACAACTCCTATCTTATGTACTTGTTACGTATTACTCCCATTCACAGACGAGGAGCCTGAGGATCAGGAACATTTGACTGGAGTCATGTGCCCAGGGTGTTGGCACTTTGACAAGTCTTGGAGAGCGAGTTCAACATTCCTCCCACCACCTTTTTCATAGAAACTTCGAGAGGCAAAAAAAAAAAGCTTGCAGAAACTCACGCAGCTAGTTAGTAGTAGGATCAGAAAGTTAGTTAATGAGCGGTTTCTAGTCTAACGGTTTTCCAAACTGCCTTAGATGCTCTCTAGACTGGCAGGGAATGATGTCTGGCACAGACAGGGTTGGACCCCCGAGCCTGCCCACCCGCCCAGCCAGTGTGCGGGCCCACAGGTGCAAACATCGCCTCTCCCTCAGCAGCTGGATGGCGACGTCCAAGCCGGACCTCTGAGTTTCAGGGTTCTGCCTCTCCCCACCCCACCCCACCCCTTTACTCCTTCCCATCATGCCCTTCCAGGCCCTGCAACCCGTCTCGTGTCTTTTGAGGTCCAGAGATTGAAAGCCCTTCCAAAAACCTACGTCTGTCTTACTGGCTTGTTATTCCCTTTCACTGGTGGTTTTCCACCTGCTCCTGGACCCTGGGGCATTAACGTAGAGAGATCTGAAATCTATGTTCTCGTGTGGGTTTGCTCCATCACAGGCTGAAAGTTGTCACTAATCCGTTGCAGGAGTCCTTAAATTCCTCAAGCTGGAACTACCACCTGGGGGCATTCTCAGGTCTTAGTAGCTCTTCTTAAGTACGTAGTTTTCCAGATTAACCCACCCCAGGCCTGAATATAGGGTGGGTAGTGGGTAGAAAACCCCATCAGCCTAGGCGGCCTCACTCTGAGAGACCTTGGAGAGGGGAAGAAGGGAGACCAGCTTCAGGGGGAGAATGGTCTGGTCGGGGCAGGGGGGCTTCGGCTCCCTCCCACCCCCCACGTCCCCTACTTTGCTCTCTCCTTCCACTCCTTCTGCCTTGGATGACTCGCTTCCCCTGTCTCTTGCTGCCGCGGCCCTGCCTCTCTTTGAGGCTTAGAGCAGATGACCCTCTGCCAAGCCGCCCAGCACCTCCTCCCTCTTCCCAGCCCTAATCGGCCCTCGGCTGCCCTGCCTCTCCTCTGACCTGCCTTCGTTGTACCTGCTTTTAAATTCTTTGTGACTGGATTCAACTCCACGTGGTAACTGTAGCTCCTTAAGTGTCAAGATAGCATTAATTATAGTTTGTTCTCACCACATCATGGCTCAGGGCCTGATCATGTGGAAGAAAGGGAGGCGGGAGGTTGGATGGGTAGGTAGCTCATTCCTTCCTTTGTCTCAGGGGAGGCCCTGGCTGGGGCATCGTGGGAGTGGCGGGTGCGCCCCAGATCAAGCCCATCCTCCCGCCCTGGGCCTGTCCTCTCTCTGTACAGGAGGCATCTCGTCACTTGGGATCCTGATACCCCCACACTGTGCAGACTTTGTGGGAGGGGCTCCTGCCTTACTTTTGCAGCTTCGACACCACAGCTGCCACATTTGAGCTCCATCTTTAATTCTGTTTTTGCTATTTATTGCTGCCTAACAAACTTCTCCAAAACTTAGTTACTTAAGGCGATGGTTTATTATTTCTCACACTCTGGCAGGGTAGTTCTCTGCTGTGCTGGATGGGGCTCACTTGTATAGCCGCATTCAGCTGGTAGCTGGGCTGCGCTGGGCTGGGCTGGGAGGTCTGGGAGAGACTCAACTCACAAGACCAGGGTCATGGTACTGGTGATATTCCTGCACATGGCCTCCCATCCTCCAGCAGACCAGACTCGGCTTCTTCACAGCACGGTGGTCTCAGGGTTCCAAGAAACCAAGCTCCTGGTGCGGAGCATGAGGGCTCAGGGGAGTGACTGCAGCGGGGCCCTGGTTAAATGAGCAGAGGGGCCTGGAGCCTTGCTGTGGCCTTGTGCTGGGCTGGGAGACCCTCGCCCAGGCACGGGTGTTGGTAGTAAGCACTCTGTGTACCTCGAGAATATTCCTGCAAAGAGACCTCTGTCACAAGAGGACACTATGTAGCAGGGCTCCGGGTGACAGAGAAAGGGGGTCATGAGACAGTGACTTTTTTTTGCTGTGACCATTTCTACTCACACCTGGGGGTGAGGGAGAGGAAGGCCTTTTTCATTCATTTCACAGCCTCGCTTTTGGAAGGACCAGGGAAAGAAAAGGAGGAGGATGGAAGCCAACACCTATCATTCCTCCTTTATGGCAGGAACTTGCAACTTGGGTGTGTTCTCACGCACGTGAGCACACGGGTCCTCAGTGCACACTGAGGGGGTATTTATTGATAAATAATAATTGTAAGGGAGAGGATGGGATATGCGATTTTGTTTTTGTTTTTTAAATTTCTTTTTAATTATAAGATCACATGTTTATTTTAGAAAATTTAGAATATATAGACATGTACCAAGAAGGTAATTTTAAGATGCTGAGACCTGGTAAGGGTAAATCACCTGCACAGTTGGCAGGGGACAGACTGTGGATTCAAACTGGAGAGAGGCCACAGCGTGTGCCCGGCTCCCCTCTTCACCCGCTCATTCATTCACTCGAGCAACACAGATCGACCGACTGCTTTCTTTCTGCGTTTCATAGACCACACCATCTGATTCCACTTTACAGGAAAAGAATCTGTCGGGAGGCCAAGTTAGTGGTGGGGCCGGGATGTGTTTTCAGTGCACGCACAGACGGGAAGATAAAGACCTGGAGGTAGACGGGTGTTCACACACAGTCAGCGCATGCTCCCCTGCCTCCTGGCTCTGCCCTCCACCGAAATGCGCACGCCCAGCACCAGATCTTAGTTCGCACGTGCCGTTTCCCAGTCAAAGAAACCAGAGCCCCTTGGAGAAATGGCTGCTTCAGGGGTCGGGCAGGGAAAATACAGCATGAGCCTTACACATCTGATAGCTCTAGAGAGTAAGGAGGTACTAAAGACAAGACAAAAGGTGAGAGTGTCCGAAGGTCGCAGGGTCAGCTAAAAGAGCCCTCGGTGGCCAGAGCTGAAACAACTTGAGCAATAAAATAAATAAAAATAGTTTTGAATTATAACCCAAAGAACCCATGAGTACATTTATTACAAATAAATAACTGAGGAAATAAATAAACAGGGCAGAAGACACAAATCTTCCTTATAGAAGAAGTCTAGTTCATAGACAGCGGTGGGCAAAGGTAGGTTTATAGTTGTGACTATGTGAAACAGAGTTTATTCTTGTATCGTTATTTATTAATTATTGTACTACTTTCCATACAAACAACCGTAAACCTACTTTTGCCCACCCCTGCACACTGCTCCCCCTCCGGCAGATGGAGCTTAATTCCTCTCCCCTGGAGCTGGGGCTAGACCTGGCGACTCACTTCCAAAGAATAGAGTTTGGGGAGGGAGACTAGCGACTTCATAGTCGGTCATCCCGGGAGACACCACCTGACCAGGGGGTCAACATTAACATTACCCCAGGGCGGCTTCTCCGCCCCTCTGTGCGTGTGACCAAGGTGGCAGGACGGTGAAACCCAAACAGTGGGCAGAGTGAAGGACCAGAGGAGCAGCCGGATGCGAGAAAGGCCTGTACAGCAGTCAGCGCCAGGCTCAAGCCACGAGAAGGGCTGCTCTGCAGACAGGGAGCCCCCCTGACCAGGCAGAGGAAGCCCAGAACACCAGGTGAGGTGTCAGGAGCTACTGGCAGTGCTGGGAGCAGATCGCATATGGATGTCCTGGGAAGCCCCAGAGGTAGCAGGTCCCAAGTTCCCAGGACCTGAGGTCTCTGTGGTGACACGTAATCCTGGGTGTGTGCAGTGGCTTCACGGCACACAGGGCAGGAACCACCTAGGACAGCCCACTCCTTTGTGGGCCAGTTCCAATGCGTGGGAAGTTCAGCCTGAGGTTGAACTGAAACCCTCCTCCCTACAATTCCCGCTGATCATTAGCCTTCTGCGGGGATGGTCCAACCATCCTGCCATGTGCTGGGCATCCACACCTGGAAAAATAGAATCCAGGTTCCCCGACCCTTCTCCTCTCCTGGCCCTTCATCTCTCTGTCCCTCAAGGACACTGCTTCTGTGCTGCGTTCACACAGAGCTACTTTCTGTTATTTCGTATCTCCTGGTGCAGTTCTGAAAGTTCTCCCATTTTTCTCTATTTTCTGTCCAGAGAACTTCAGTGTATGATTTTCTGTCCAGAGAGCTTTGGCGTGTGTGATGAGCTTGAGGTGAACTGCCATGATTTGCATCGCATGGTGTAGATTTGCATCGCATGAAAGGTGTCCTTTTGCTGGGTCAAACTCATGGCAGGAGGGAAGGTCCCTGCCAGGATGACGTCTGCAAGGCTGCCCACTCCCTCCTGCTCCCTGGCCCCCTTGCAGCTGCCGCTTCCACGCTCCTGGCACTGGGTAGCTGCCCAGAGAGCAGGTTTCAGGGGGGCAGCTGAGGGTTTTCTCCTTCACTTCTTGAGCCTTCTGCCTGGGGGCATGCGTGCCTACTGAGGGAATTGGGGAGGGGCAGATGGTGACAGGCAGGGGCCATGGAAGTCAGAGCCCTAGGGAAGGTTTCTGTGAGCACCAGAGAAGCTGGAGGGAGGTGAGTTACACATTCACTCATTTACTCACTCACTCAGCAGACATGTCCCGGGGCCTTCTGGGGTATAATGTGCTGAAGAGCAGGTTCTGTTGCCCTACAGGAGCCCCATCGTCCCCTAGGAACATGGCCCTGCCCCTAGGCCAGACTCCCAGGCCCAAGGAGACAAAGCCCATTCTCAGGAGAGTGTTCCCTGAACAATTTCACATATGCCCAGATTCCGGAGACTGAGATGAATGACCTAGCTCCTGCCTCAAGCAAGGTGCAGATGGACAAGGAAATGATGACATGGCAGAGGGGCCATGGTGCATATTTGGGTAGATATTTGGAGGCAGAGGGGAGCCATTACTTCTGCCAGGTAAGGGTGTGGTGAATGTATGTGGAAGGTCTAACTGGAGGGGGTCTTTCCAGCAGGATCTGGAAAGCTAAGAAAGTGTTCCCAGGAAGTCCATGGAGTGGAGAGAGCAGAGAGTGTGATGCCTGAGAGAAGCATGATGCTTGAGGAAACTAAAAATAAATAAGTAGGTTTGAAGCATGAGGTTTGGGAACGGGGAGGGGAACTGTGTGTCTGGAGAGATGAGTAGGAGCTGGATCAGGAAATGGCTTGTATGTCTGTCACATTGGATAGGATTAGATTTTCTGTATGTAACAACAGCAACCAACTAAAATAACAGTGGCTTAAACACATGAAGGTGTATTTGCTTTTCTCATAAGAGAATCAAAGGCAGCTGGCGTACACTGGGTATATGGCAATTCTACAATATAAGCAATATCTCAAGCTCTTCTCTCTTTCACTTACTCCATCCACAGAGCATGGCTTCCATTCTAAAGGTTCCAAGGGTCCGTCCTCATGTTCCAAAATGGCTGCTAGAGCACCAGCCATCACATCCACTTTACATCTATAGAAAGGCAGAAGGGCCGTGCAGCTACATGTGCTCTTTTCAAAGAACCTTCTTGGTAGTTTTACCCAGCGATTTGCACCTACTTTTTTTTATACTAAATGAACTTTATTTCTTTTAATTTAAATTATTTTATTGTTGTTCAATCACAGTTGTCTGTATTTTCTCCGCTCCCCTCCCTCCCACCCTCTCCAAACCCACCTCCTTCCCTTGCTTCCACCCTCCCCCTTGGTTTTGTCCTATATCTTATTGGCTAGGGCTTAGTTACCTCGCTGCCACAAATAAAGGGAGGTGGGAGTTTGCAAAACGAAATGCCTCATTTCAGCAAGGTGTTAAAAGGTCAGAAGGAATTTACCCATCAAAGAAAGGGAGTATGATGTTCCAAGATGTGGCAGCAGTTACAAAGGTGCACAGGTGAGTTTGGACATTGTTCTACAGGAAAGTGTGAATCATGCAGAGACTTTCAGGGCTGAGTTGATCAGATGTGGGTTTTTGGAAGATTCGTCTGAACACTGAGGTCAGGAGAATGGCGGGGAGGGGTGCTGGTGTTACAATGGATATGTCTTGTTCACGGGGCAGTAGGGAGCATAACACCTACTCCGTGGGTGTTCGCATCAGGGGAGTGAGGCTGGCTGGGTGGGAAGGGGCCACGTGGTCAAGGCCTAGAGCCTTGCTGTGCTAGGAAAGAGGGAGCCAGTGAAGGTTTTGTAGTAGGCTTTCCTGATTATGGGTTCTTCCGTGGCCAGTGGGGACATCCCTTCTCTCTTGCTTTTGGAGGAAGGAAAAAAGGAAACTCACTTTTACTGATCACCTTCTACGTATTCAATAGCAGGCATACTGCCTCTTATCTCATTTTGCAGACCTGAAAATGAAAGCACAGAGAGGTTAAGCAACACGTCCACAGTCACACAGCTAGGAAGTAGCAGAACCAGGGCAACCAGTTCCACCAGTCACCTCCAACCCTGCAGTCAGAGACAATACCTGACCCAGTTTCATAAACTGGTTGCTTTTATTCCGTGGGATTGTTTCATTTTGTGTGACCTGGTATTTGACCCCGGTGTCATGTGTGATCCTGTCTGGTGACAAACCACGTATTCATGAGCTTCTTTAACTTGTACTTATTCCAATGAAGCCCTAAAGGAGTCTCGTACTGAGGCCGCAGGACAGGAGGACACAGCACGGGCTGGGGGCTGGGAGACCATCTGTCTGGTCGCAGCCCAGTTGGTGACTGTGCTGGTGGCCAAAAAGTCCCCGCCCTTTACTTCCTGTTTAGCATATTCTCCTCAGAGAACCAGAGAGTTCAGGCTAGAGAAAAATTCTCCAAATAGCCTGTGGATTCTCCCTTCACAATTCATGCAACACTCACTCACCCCCTGTGCCATTATTTATTTCAGTTTTTCTTTAAACATATTTTCCTTTATTTAACTGCCTTTTACTCAGCTATGACCTAAATGATAAGGTCTATATAGTCATGGGTTTGAGTTCCTCTAACCACATATTAAATTCATAAATATAAACAAGATGCTGAAGTTTTTTTTCATAGCAATAATAATAGCTAGCAAATGTTGAAACACTTTCCTAAGTATTATACAGATATGAATTCATTTTATCTTGGCAATAACTTCATGAGGCAGTTACTTTATTTTCCTCCTTTTACAGATGAGGAGACTAAAGCACAGAGTGATTACATGACGTGCCCAAGATCACACAACTAGATCCACCTTAAGCAATCTCATAACTCGCCCTGGCTGGTGTAGCTCAGGGGATTGAGTGCCGGCCTGTGAACCAAAGGGTCGCAGATTTGATTCCCAGTCAGGGCACATACCTGGGCTGTGGGCCAGGTCCCCAGTAGCGGGTGCTTGAGACTGCAACCAGGATGCAACCAATCAATATATCCCTCGCACATTGATGATAATCTCCCCGTCTTTCTCCCTCCCTTATCCTCTCGCTCAAAGTAAATAAATAAAATCTTCTTTAAAAAATCTCATAACCCTCCAGCAGCAGCGGCTCCCACTTTGGGGAGCACAGTGCAGGTCCCGGCTCTAACATGCCACAGTCCCATGATGGGTTCTGCGGCCGCAGGGGTGGCAGTGTGAGCTGTGAAGTGAGCTGACCCGCCGTGACCCTGGACCAGGGAGGGCTCTGGTGCTCCAGGAGGGCACCCGCAGCAGCCACTAGGAGCAGATGGGACTGTAAGGGTGTTGCTGACTCTCTGGGTACCATGTGGGAGGAGGGACGTGGAGCAGGGAGCCCGGGAGACCCTGCCAGGAAGAAACATGGGGGTTGGCAGGAGATGTAAGGTTCTGCTTCAGTGGGAAGCAGGCTGCACTTGGCTGCCCAACAAGTAGATCAGCTGGCTGATGTGCCCTCCTTTCCACGGGCAAGTGAATAGACACTTACTTGGAGTTTTTCTTATTCCATTAGGCATTCATTTCTAGCAGAATGATTAACACCATCCCCAGCTTTCTCCCAATTTCAGTCCCCTGGATGAGATGTCATATTGAGAAACTCTTGTGCCCAGGGTACTAACTACCTGGACCACATCCCAGGACACTGTGGCTGGCTGGGGGCATGCCGGTGACTCACCTGTGTTTCCTGGTGACGAGTGGACTTGGCGGAGCCCCAGAACACGTCAGAGCAGCAGGATCCTCTTTGCTTTGTTCCCGGCTGGGAGGGGGGCCACCCGGCCACTTCTTCCTGCCCAGGCCCTCTCCCCTCCTTCCTCAGTGGGCCCTGGCTCCCGAGCTTCTGCTGGGGGTTACTGGCTGGGTGGCCTTCATGGCCACTTGGTCTCTCTGGGTCTGTGGTCATCTGGATACAGCCCAAACTGCCTTCGAGTAATTTGGAGGCGTCCCGCAAAGGGTCCCTGATATTCCCACAACCCCACCCATCAGCTGTGGTCAGCGCAGGCATGTGATTGCTTCCTGCTCTGGCTCCCACCTGTGCTGCTTGGAGAAGCTTCATTCCTGCCTCTAACCTACCAGGTGGTGGCCACACCTTGCCAGGGGGCTCTGCCTGGGTGGTTCTAAGGCCTCCAGTTCTCAGGCACAGGGCAGACGCCGGACAGATGGGAGGTGGGGTGGAGATAGGGTGGAACTTCATCACCTGAGCCCCAAAGCAGCTTGCTGGGGTCCAACACCCTAGGTAGCCTGAGTAGTTCCCTAGGTTCTGTCTCTGGTCTCTCTCTGGACCGGGGCTCAGAACTAGTCAGGAGACCCGAGGACATCTGCCCGGTTCCTTACCTAGTTCTCTCACTGCCTCTGTCTCACTCCATATCAAAACGTCTTCTCTCCCACCTTGACGAACATGTGAATGGAAGCAGTGTGAAGTGGCCTGCTGTGTCTGTGCAGAGGGCCATGTACCTGTGGGGTCATTGTCCAGGTCTGTGCTGTTCACGATGGCAGTCACTTACAATGTAACCAATACAACCAGGGGACTGTTGTGTGTGTCTTTTTAAATTTTTTTATTTAAGTGTAAATTTAAAAACTAAGGAGCACTTTCCATTGTTTTGGAAATGCTACAGTTCACTTGAACCTTGGCCTCCTAGAAGATCTTACTGTAGTTCAGCAGGTCCTTGGGTAACATCGTTTCCTTCAGTGTCGCTTTGTTTTAATGTGGCTGAGATGCTGTAGGAATTTAACTCTTGTTTGTGTCAGTCAGCCTGTGGTAAACTGGCTTTAATAGACCTTGTTTTGCTTAAAGCTGCAGAATCGATCAGTGACATTGAGAACGTACTGTGTCCGGGTGCGCGGGAGATGCCAGCACTGTCTCCAGTACCTTGTTAGTGCTCTTTTTATATTTACTACTCAGTGAAATGATAGTATTTGCATATATTCAGTTAAATGAAACACATTACTAAAGTTAATTTCACCTTGGATTTTTTCATTTTTAATGTAGGTACTAGAAAGTGACACGTATCACTCACTTTGATTGGAAAACGTTGGTGGAGAGCAGAAGTCAGCGAGCTTTTCCTGTAAGGGGCCCGCCAGTGAGCACTGGAGGCTGCGTGGGGCATTCAGTCTCTGTCGTAGCTGCTCAGCTCCTCACTGAAAATGCTGAAACGGCTGTAACCAAGACAGAAATGAGTGTGCGTGGGTGTGTGCCAATAAAACTTTATTTACAAAAATGTGACCTGGGAGCTCTTGTTTGCAGACTCCTGGTCTAGAGTAACAGTGGGCAACCAACCAGTTCACTCCGGCATGTGAACTAGGAGCTGAAGAGGATTAAATGAGCAGCCAGAAGGCCAGGGCCGGCCCCAGGCGGAGGATGGGGCACGAAAGACCCTCCACAGTGATGACAGGGAGAGAGGAGACCCATGTTTACTGAGAGCTTAATGTGTGCCAGGCATTTTTCATGTATTTTACTTGTATCAATGGCCTTACTTTTCTCAGCGAACCTGCAGAGTAGGTACAGGTACCATCCTGGCGCGCGTTTCCTAGCCGAGGAGCCAGGATTCCCGCACAGGCGGCCTGGCGCCGAGCCTGCGTGCTCTACGCCGCCTCCCTCCCTCACTGCACGTCTCGACACTTTACCAGGTGGGTGTTGGTAACCTAATTTCACCAATGAATGCCTGGGGCACAGGGGCGATAAGAACTTGCCTGAGCCCACATCTGGTACCTGAGCCCTTGATCCTAAGTCACCTGCCTTCCACGCAAGTTCTCCTTCTGCTGTGTGTCTTCATGCAGGGAATGTTCTTGATGGTGAAGCCGGTCTTGATGCCTCCTTGTTCTGGGCATTGACTCCCTGGCGCGTGTGGCAACGGCGATGTCTTTTGGAATGGGACCAGGTGCTCTCCCTGCTCCTCCTGGTTGCTGGTGGGAGCCCCTAGGATGCTGGGGGCTGGGCTGGACTCAGGGCCTCCATGTTCCCCCCTCTTCTCATTACAGGCCAAAGAAAAGAGGGTAGCACCTTGCTGCACCACTTGAAAAAGCCCCTTGGTTTTGTGCTTTTCAGTTTATCTTCCACTGGGTCCTCCTGACCCAGGGAGGCTGCAAAAAGCATGGAGTAGGGGACACCGGGGAAGCATTTTCCTGTGCACGTGTACAGATTGAAGCAAAACTGGTCCCATAATTTATATACAGCTTTATATTTTGTTTTTCTCTCTCATCTAATATTATCGTGGGCAACTTTCCCCACTAATAAATATTTTCAAAACCAGAAGTTCCAGGGTCTTCCCAATGTTGTACTTTATGGAGTTGTCACGATTCATTTAACCTCTACTCCCTGTTGGATGTGTAGGTTGTTTTGAGTTTTTTGCTGTGATAAACAATGCTTTGATAAACATCTTTGTACCTAAGTTTTTGACCTGCGACTTTCCTCATCTATTCTAGATTCCTAGGAGTGGAACGACTTGCTCCAAGTGTGTAAGATTCTAAAGGTGGACCCCTCCCCCATTCTTGCCCACTCAGTCAGCTTTAGGGCCCCTTGAGCTGGGCAGATGACAGGCAGAGGAGAACTGAGAGCAGCGAGAGAAGCTGAACCGGTCCTCATGCAGAAGGAGGGCCTGGACGTGTGGCAAGAAGAGGGGAGTCCCTCCATGAGATCTTCATTGCTATGGTTCTGCTCCTGATCTAGCTGTCCTCTTAGCTTGCTTCTGTTTTAGGTGTGGTTGTTAATAACTGTGCGTTTGCTGTCCTTTCACTGTTCATATTTTTTATCTTCTTTTTCTTAGATAAGTCCCTTTAACATTTCATATAATAAGGGCTTGGTGATGATGAACTCCTTGAATTTGATCTTATCTGAGAAGCACTTTGGGGGAATAGGACAACTGTAATGGCATAATCAATAAAATAAAAATTAAAAAAAAATAAAAAAAGAAGAGGGAGATCCCAGCGGGAAGGTAGGCTGAGAAGAGCTCAGCCAGAGAGGAGAGGGGGACCGAGGAAGGAAGTCGGGGCAGGTCGGAGAAGGCGGGCGCGTGAGAGGAGCAGCTGTCTTGCGGAGGGATACTTGTAGAAGTAGAACAATGGGTGAGGATGTTTAGAAGGTGTGGCTGTAACTTGTACCATTGCTACCACCTTGGGAGACTTCAGTCAAGAATTAATCATAATTTTCAAAAGTCAGGAGAGCCCTGGCTGGTGTGGCTCAGCTGGTTGGGCATTGTCCTGCGGACCAAAGGGTTGCTGGTTTGGTTCCTGGTTGGGGCACATGCCTGAGCTGTGGGTTTAGTCCCAGTTGGTGCATATCTGGGAGGTGGCTGATCAGTGTTTCTCTCTCTCTCTCTAAAACATAAATAAACTCAGGAGGACCCAGGAAGTGTTTCTTTTGGGTGTGTCATGATGCTGAGACAGGCATTGAGGTGCAGTGTTATTTGGGATACAAGGTTTTAATAGGGTTGCTGAGGTACCTGTGGGGGAAACATCTAAGAACTTACACGCTAAAACAGGGCCGTGCTTTGTGGTACCCTCAAAACAAGAATTGTGACTAATAATTTTAAAAGGCTGTTTTCTATTTAAACTGGGATGTGATAGTAAGATTACACTAGAATTTGTAGGGTTTGATCCTCAGCCAAGATCTTATCCATCAGCTTGAGCAAGTCATGAAAACACTTGGGTCTCTGTCCCATTACTTATGTAACCAGATGGCCTGACCCAACCCTTCTCACTTTGGGGTGTTGCTGCTGTCCCCTGGGACATCCCAGAGGGGGGACGTGGAAGCCCCCACCCCAGGCATCAGAGCAGTCAGCCGGAGCAGCCTCTCTCCCTGCACTGAGTCCAGGGATTCCACAGAGCAGCGCCGCCCGAGAGAAGCATGATACCAGCCACAGGTGTGAATCACATTTATCTTTACACTTTTCCAGTCACCGCATTAAAAAACGTCAAAAGACACAGTTGAAATGAACTTTAATTACGTGTTTTCTTTAACACAGCATACTGTTATCTTTTCAACATGTAATTCATATAAATTGCTTATATTTATTTCATTTATAGCACATTTGACTTATTTTTATATTACCTCTTCATAATCCAGTGTGTATTTACCTCTGTAGCCAGTTTCAAGGTGGACTAGCCACCTTTCCCCACCCAAGGTGGCTGCAGCATCCGTGTCCGGCACATAGCCCGAGAGCCAGGAGCCCACCTTCCCCAGGAGCGGTCCCAGGTGGGCAGGGTCCTGGGCTTCCCCTCGAATGATGCCGTCTGGAAACACAGCCACCTCTACAGGCTGCAGGGTGCCCAGAGCAACTCAGCTTAACTCAGTCCTGCGTCTCTCTGCCCCTGTGATTCCGAATCGCGTTCTTCTCCCTCAGTGGGGTCCCTGCTGAGCCTGGCAGCTTTTTATTTTTAAGTCCCGGAAGCCCAAAGGATCGGATCCTATATCCTTCCCCAGAAAATGGACTGCTCGTCCTGCCTGCACCCCTTTGGGGAAGAGCTTCTGTCCATGAGTCTGGCCGCAGCCACTTGTCCTGAGTGCCCGTGTTAAAGGACATCATCCTCCATCTCATCGGCGCTAGGGGGCCTTACCTTCCCTCACCTTTCTAAAGGGGGCTCCGTCCTCACTGGGCCCTGAGTAATTTTCAGGCCCCTTCATTCTGAACAATGCCCGTAAGTGTCATCTCCTGCAAGGCAACCTGCTATCCTCATAAAAAGGGGTGAAGCCAATGACCTTGAAGGTCTCCTCCATCTCTGGCGGTCCTCATGCTGTTGTTCTCAGCACCCAGCACTCTCAGGAAGTCTGGGGGAAAGATGAGTGTGTGTGTGTGTGTGTGTGTGTGTGTGTGTGTGTGTGTGTAGGAACAGAGAATCCTAAAAGCGCCCTGCCCACCGCCCCCTCACGTATGACTCCATGAGCCCCCCCTCCCAGCCTCCCTCCTTCCCACTCTCCTTTTGTTAAGTGGCACATGAAGATACCGTTTATTGTAGAATCCTGACAAATAAAAGCCATTCCTTTGATTTACAACCCGCAACCTCTTCTCTTTGAGTCAACGTGTGAGTCATCTCTTTAATGTGATACTTCCGAAGCGTGTGGCTCACTCGGGGAATGAGTGTGGAATGAGCCCTTTCTGCCGGCCTGCCCTGGCTCCTCACCACTCTTCCTGGCCCTAACACCCACACCAAAACCCAAAAACCAAACAAACAAAAAAACCCAGCCTGTGGCAGCTTCTGCCGAAGGGCTTAACGTTTCCTCCGGTGAGCCTGTCCAGGGAGTTACTCTATACTGACTTCCCAGGAGAAGGTGCTGGCCCTCGAAGACAACCGCTGGCTCAGGTTCAGTCGCAGCCCCAAAAATTCAGTTTGGTTGGGGAGTCTAGGTTTGAAAACTGGCCCGGGGCACACTGTGAAGACCTCCTGCCGGAGGGACGGTGATGGGGAGGGAGGCCACCCTCGTCCTACCCCGGCCTCCAGGCTTTCCAGTTCTGCCCTGGTCACGTATCTCCTACGTTCCCTCTGAGGCTCCACTGGTCTCCCCTGCTGAACTGCTCCCCCATCCATGTACTCAGTAAGTGGTCATTAAACTCCTCTCTGTGCTCACACTGGTTTTTTTTTTTATGTGATAAAATGTGCATAACCTAAAATTTACCATTTTAGCCACTTTGAATGCACAGTTCAGTGGCACTAACTACATTCACACAGCCGTGCAGCCCCACCATCGTCCATCTCCAGGACGTCGGTCACCGCACAAAACCGAAACTCTGTCCTCTCAACTGCACCTCTCCTCCCTCGCCCCCAGCCCCACACAGCCACCTTGGCCTTCCCGCCTCTGCATTTGATGACTTTAGGGACTTCACATAAGTGGAATTGTATAGTGTTTGTCCTCTCATAACTGGCTTATTATACTTACTGTGATGTCCTCAAGGTTCACCCATGTGGTAGCATGTGTCAGAATTTCCTTCCATTTTAAGACTGAATGATGTTCCATTGTATGATTAGGTGCGATCTTGTTCGCTGTCCATCTGTCAACGGACAAGTGGCTTGCCGCCACCTGTGGTTAGGTCACCCTTTTCTTGGTACTGGGCACATACAGGTGCACAGACATTCTCCGCCCTTAAGAGGTTTCAGGTCTAGGGGAGGAAGAGTACTGCGCAGGAGGTCGCCATGTGACCCAAGGAGAGCTGCTTAGCTTTGTCCTGGGATGGCGGAGCAGGGAGGCTGATGACAACAGCAGGAAATGAGAACAGAACCGATACCTGAAGGATGATGACAAGTGACAGGAGGACAATGCAGCAAAAGGAACAGCATGTGCAAATGTTCAGAGGCAGGGAAAACTTGGTTCCTTCCAAACCTGCAAGTACGGGGCCCAACTTCAGGCCAGTGGGCATGCGGGGAGCAGTGGAAGTGAGGGAGGGGGCGCGGGAGAGGCTCATCCTAGGGCTTGCGCACCTCTCTATCCCACCAACCCTCGGACACCACTGGAGGGTTTGAAGGAGCCCTTACCAGGTGGAAGCGCTCACCTTGTGGCTGTGTGGCAGTCTCAGAGTGAGCAAGATACTGGGAAGCTGGAGGCGAGGCATTGCAGTTTGGAAACAAAATTGCTGCCACAGTCTAGTGAGAAACACTGTTAAACAGAGGCAGCTGAGTGGAAAAGATGCAGCCGTTTTGAGAGGTCTTTAGGAGGAAGGACAGACAGAACCCAGGAGCCATTCAGCTGTGGTGGGTTCATTTCATTTCAGCAGCTGCTCATTGAGCTGGGTGAGGTCACTAAGCAACAGCATCTGCAGTTTAGTATGGAATGAGCAGGAGGGGGATATCGGGAGTGACTTAGACGTGTCTAACTGGGATGACATCATACCTTTTTCATGGTAACTTTCCCTGCCCAGATGCATAGGCTCACCAGGTAGCAGCGCCCGTAAGCACGGCCTGGTCTGAGTTTACAGAAAAGGGTAGAGAAGCTCAGAGAGGTGCATGATCTACCCAAACACACACAGCCAATTCCTCTCCTTCCTTAGGTCAGTTGTAAAGCCAAATGAAATTCCTCCACCCACTACGTAACCCTTCAGTTTTAAGAGATTTTTATTGTCAGGTCACCAGTCAGAGATCTAGAGATGTTAACAAAATTACAAACAGTGGGGAAGCGAGAACTTGTAATTAAAATTCTCAGTTTCTGTTATTCTTGCTCTTCATTTAAATGTCAGTGGGGCTCAGCCACTCAGCATGCTCTTCTTTCTCAGACGCTTGCCTTGGCATTCTCTGGGGAGAGCGCTCCCCACACTGGCGAGGCAGTTAGCTTGGCTTAACACAGAGCTCCCCCTTGCTCATGAGAGAAACCTCTAGATGCCTATTTGTGGGACTGACCTGTGCTGTCAGGGTCCTGAGCCCCAGACAGAGTCAAGTCGACCGCCCTGGGGAGCTCCAGGCCCTTTCTGCATCTGCTTCTACTCTCTACACCAGTTTGAGCCTGTTCAGGAGGAAGGTCTCTCCCTTGTCTTTCCCCAGAGCTTCCCGTGAGGGTGTCCAAAGGGCCTCCTCTGGTCTGGAGGATTAGGAGGTGGCCCCTGACCACTGTCACTTTAAGACAGATAGGGAATAGCTGCAGAGTCAGTCTCAGAACTCTTGTTTCCTGCCTTTCCCCTGGGCTAAGGCCTGGCTTATCCGCAATTTGTTATGGGTGCCCTGGCGCTCCTTCCTGGGAATTTCCAGGGGCTGCCACTCCCCCCTGGCACTAGCCTTGAGCACCTGGTTTTCTCTTTGGCACACACCTCCACTTGGCAGACAGAGACCTGGCTGCCCCATTCATCTGCGCGCCACTCCAGGTCCTGCCTCAGCTCCAGCTCTCCGTGTCACGGGGGGCCTCTCTGCACAGTGTGAGCTGGCTGCGGCATCTCTGGCCCCTCGAGGTCTCTGAGTTGTTTTGTCCTGGTCCTGCTCATCCATTCTGAAACCTCCTCACTAGCTCCGTGGTCGGTCTGGTTCCTCCGTAAGTGAAACCATTTATCCTGAACCCGTCTCTGGGTCTGTTATGTCATTTTATTTACTCTTTTCCAAACCCTGAGAGAGACACAGATAGCCATCTCCATATTAAGGCAAAGAATATTAGGGTTCAGAGAGGTTAAGTCATTTGCCTGAGAACGCCCAGCTAGAGCTCCAAGCCACATCAGTCTGACCCAGCGCCTGTGCTTCCCGTGCATCTAGAGCCCACTGCTGGCCCCCTGCTGACAGGGTGGGAGAAAGGGCTTATGTTACCTTGATATTTTCCCACTAATATCTGCTGAGCATTATTCCATATTCACGTTGTACATGTAACTCATTTGCTCTCACAACAGTTCCTATATCCCTGTTTTCCATTTGAAGAAGCCGAGTGTCACCAAGAACAATTTGCCCAGGCTTCCCCGAGCAGGAAGTGGCACAGCTGAGACTCAGATGCAGGCAGTCTAACTCCAAAGCCGGCAGCCTCGTCACTGCACTGCACAGCCTAGTGCACCTCCCATTGGCACTAGGAGACCACAGGGACATGGAGAACAGACAGATGCCCCTGGGCAGCTGAGCCCTTCCTGAAGGTGGGGGTGGGAGAAAGGCAAGCCGGGCAGTGGGGGCTGAGCTGTGACCAGAGCCATCCAGGAGGCGGGTACCATCTGGGGTTGGAGAGTCTGAAGCAGGGAGCAGAGGCCCAGGCAACGGAGGTGTGGGGCTGGCTGTCCCAGCCACACTGGCCTCCTCACCATTCCTCAGACACACCAAGCGTACTCTTGCCGCGGGGCCACATGCCTAGGCTGTTCCTTCTGCTTGTGATGCTCTTCCCCTGGCTCACTCTTCCTCCCCTTCCCCTGTCTGCTCAGATATCTCCTCCTCTGAGGGGTCTTCCTGACCAATCTATCTAATAGCATCCTCATCGTGTTCCATCCCCTTTTCCTGTTATATTTTTCTTTTTACTAGTTAGTTACCACCAGTTGGTATATTGCATATTAGTTTGTCCGAACCACTAGAATATAAGCTTTCTAAGGGCAGGGACTTGGCCTGTTTTACTTTCTGGAATACACCCAGCCCCTAGGGCAGTTCCTGGCTCATCATAGTCCTGCTCCTGCTCAATCAACATTTCTTGTACAAGTTGAGTGAATGAATGAATGAGTAAGTGAGTGAATGAATGAGGTAAGAGCCCAGTCCTGAGAAGTGAGATGCAATGCCACAGCAGGACCAGCTGCCAGGCTGACCTGCCCCACCCCCAGCAATATGATTGGTAAGTTCCTGGGGTAAGGCCTAGCCTATAGCTAGGGACTGGGGGGGGGGGGCAGGTGTACTTTCAGAGAGTCACTGTCACTTCAGGTGCTCTCAGCAGGGGCCCTCTGCTTCCAGAGGACCTTGGCTTGCCAGCCTAGGGTGGGCTCATGGGGCTGAGTGGCAGGCATCTGAGACTCCGTCCTGGGGCCTACAGGGTCCGTTGCACCTCACTGAATGTCTGGACCACTGAGATAGGGAAATAAGCTTCCCTTTCCAGCAGGGCTGAGACAGGCCACTCAGGAGGTGTGCTGGTCACTGAGGGGCAGAGCAGACCCAGTCCACTCAAACTCCAGGCAGTGATAAGTAATCCTCACTCCAGCCTGTCTCCTCTTCCTGCCCTACTTACTGACAATGAGGGGAGAGTCAACTTTTACATCTATGAATAAGGAACAGCATCATCTGCTGTCTGTGAGCCTTTGCTGAGTTTACTAGAACATAAGCTCCATGAGGAAGGGGTTTTGTCGTTTTGCACAGTGACTCACATAGCGGCTGCTCCAGAACCACCCATTGGATGAAGGGTCTGTCGATCGTGTGATGGAGTCCAGCAAGACACACTCAGGAACCCCAGTGCCCGCTGCTGGTGTGGGGCTGCCTTATACCCTTTCTGACAAATCCACACCTGTGTCTCCTGGTGTCTTCATGGAGGGCAGGGGTCTCGGCCAGGTGTGTGGTTGTGAGGTTAATGTGACTGATACGTGTAGTAGGTAGGATGGCGCCTGACAGAGGCATCAGCTCTTACAGTGAGCTGCTCTTGTTCCCTTTTGGCGGATGATGGCGCTGAGCTTTGGTGAGGTCTAGTAAATGACCTGCCTTGATCTTTAGACCAAAGCTCTGTTCTCTGTGCGCTCAGGAAGTCACACTTTTGAAACTGGTCATCTGTCATTTGAACTTACTTGATCAGATCAGGGAAGGGTGTAAACCGTTCCAACAGGATGTTAGGCTACATAATAGTTAAATATCCTGGCCCAGAGTTTTGGCTTCACTGGGTGATGGCTTTGGGGATTTGCAAAAGGGCCTGTGGCTCTATTGGCCTGCCCCACTCAGCCTGAAGCAGGGGCTGGGCCAGAGAGCGCTCGTCACACGGCCACGATTCTGAAAGCTAACAAACACCCAGTGTTCCCACAGACAGGCTGGAGAGAGGGGGCTGCGTGGCCAGAACAGCTGGGTGGAGGCTGGTGGCAGGAGGCAGTGTGAGTCCCCGCTTTGTTCCTGGCTGGTCATGGGGACAATCAGAAGCATAGAGAAGCCCCTTTCCTTTCCCTCTGGGCCACAGCCCAAGATTTGGAGTTTTCTGCTTGCTGGCCAAAGAGCCACTGGGAGAGCCCCAGGTCAGTTTCGGCACTGAGGCTGGCAGGCAACCAGGGCTGCCTGGCCTGGCCAGGCCTCTGCACTTCCACAGCCCTCCTGCCCACTGGGGAAGGAGACCCTGGACCAGGATTCCCAGTCCCAGCTGCTGTGCCAGGGCTGCTGCTTAACATCTGTGTGGCCTTGGGCGGGTCACCTTCCCCCTGCCCCTGAAGGTAGAACTTGGTTCCATGTCTGCCATCTAGTGTCTGTACCACACACAATAAAGATCGGCACAAGGAAGAAGTGGGGAGGAGTAGCAGGTGTTCCCTACACACATAAAGCAGCTGAAAGGGTTTCCAGAAAGACGGCAGAGTGAGTGCCTGTTCCTGGAGCTCCCTTCTCTGAAGCTCTCCAAATGAACAAGAGTCAGAAATGAAGACGACATACCTTCTTTACTGAGAGTGGACAGTCACCATGGCCTTGTGCCCTGACCCTGGACACAGTCATGAAACAGTGAAATCCGGGTGAAAGGAAGAGGGCTCCTAAAAGCCAGCACCAGCCCAAATGGCTGTCACAGACTCATCTGCGGCCACTCCTTCTTCACCTGCTTAAGGACAGGGTCACCTCTCCTAGACAGACAGGCAGATAGACTTAGGTCCTCAGGACCAGCCGTGGAAGAAGACCCCCCTGGGGTGCCCCGTTGGCCTGACCCTGGCCCCTGGAGCACGCTCGCATGCCCATACTCTCACACCATGGCCCTGAACACTGGCTCACATGTGGGCACTGCCCAGTGGTGCCTGGCATGAAGAGCCTGTTCGGGAAGTGTCCGTGTGGCTGAGGTCACAGCCTCTCTCTCTCAAGAGAAGTCTCTGATTTTTCTCCACAGACACTCGGCAGGTGTTTAAGTTCTGAGCCCTGGCCATCAGTGACAAGGACAGGTTTCTTGCCTCCGTGAAACTCTAAAGTCCACTGGATTTTCTTTTCTGGACCGGACAGGCAAGGCCTGCTTGGACAGCCTCTTTTTTTTTTTTCTGCACACTCTGACTGAGGGCTTTGTTTGAATGCCAAGGGACGCGTCCCTTTATTATTGTTGTTATTTCAACTGCAGGAAGCCCAAACATTCGCAGATTTCCCCTTGCACTTCTATTATCTATTCATCAGTGACAGAGAACACATAGAAATGGGTGCAGGGGCCTGTAACTGGGTCCGTGGGCAGCTCCTGGGATGATTCCAGAACTCTCCAGAGCTGAGCAAACAGGACCGTCGGACACTGGGTTCTCTGCCGAGTAATGTGCTGGCCCTTCTGGTCATTTGATGGCAGGAAAATGTGGCGTATTTTGCCTCTTAGTGGATCCACCTAATCATGGAGTGGATATTGGAAGTTAACTGTCAAAACCTCCCCTTTCGCCCTCATGCGGTCCCCAGGGGATCTGAAAGAACATCAGGCTGTTTTCGGTACCTTGAGGCTTTCATTTAGATTCTGAAGCCAACAGCTCTGCTAGAAAGAACGAGGTAACGTCTGAAGCTCCTCTTAAGGGAATCTATTTTGATTCAGGTTTATGTGCTCTCTAGAAGTGTCTTCTCCCACAACGAGTACTAAAAGAGAAGGCTTTAGATGTTTGTCTTACAGCAAGAACGTGGTGGGTGGGTGGAAAGACGGGGTGAGTAAGTGAGTGAGTGAATGGGTGTGTCTCAGGTTTCATGCCTGAACACCTGAAAACAGAATGAGATTTAGTTACTCTATTTGCCAAAAACAGCAGTTGTAGAACCTACATGAACACGCACACGCGATCCGAGTTGGATGCAGTGTTCCCGAGATCCCACATTACCCTGAGACATGTTATTTACTCATCCTCCAGATTGAATAATTCCTCTTATGGGACAAAATATGATTTTTTTCTATTTCTGAATAATTTACACAGAAACCATGGGAGTTCTACAATACTGGGCTAGCCAAAAAGTCCATTTAGTTTTTTCTATAAAATAAAAGACACATTCTTCATTTTCACCAATAACTTGATTGATTTGGATACTTTGAGTATGTCGGCTATCTCCCATGTGGTAGAACATTGATCTCAGTTAATGTCTTGATTTGATCGCTATCAACTTCACCTGGTCTACCCGACTGTGGAGCATTGTCCAGTGAGAAAGCTCCATCGTGAAACTTCACAAACCACTTTTGACACATTTGATCAGTCACTGCACTTTCTCCACACACTGCACAAATCTTTTTTGGACATTTTTGTTGTGTTTTTACCTTTATAGAAATAATAAAGTGCAACATGGCAAAAATGTTGCTTATTTTCTTCCATCATCAATATAAAAATGGCTACACAAAAATTCACCAATTTTGGCAAGTCTTTTAAAAATGCATGCTGATGTTACAGCTTTCACAATACAGTCTAACAAAATTGACTCGGATGAAGTTAAAGACAACTAAGCGCTGCTAGAGCTGTCTCACGGGAAAAAGCCAAATGAACTCTTTGGCCAACCCAATACATTCAGTCAAAGGTTTATTGATTATAAGCCTTTTTGAAAAGTTTATATAAAAACATTTCTGGGAAATCCAAATATCTACTAAGTACATGCCAATTATATGCTTGAATTCTCTTTAAAAATGATGTTTGATTAGGATTAATAGACCTTTAAGGTCTAAAATTCAATTCATTTTTATTCTTTTCAAAACGCCCTTTTCTCCCATTGTATCAGTATCAGTCAGCTTATGCTGCCCTGACAAACAACCCAAAATATTCATAACTTACAAAAATAAATAATTATTTCTTGCTCACTTTACACGAGGCCTGCGGCGCCTCTGGACTCTGACGGTGTCTGCGTGTCCCTGTTCTGTTGCCCAAGCTGCGGGAGCAGTGGAACCCAAGATGCACAGTTTCCTTGTTGCAGAGGGAAGGCTCAAGAGCATCCTGGCCCCACCTCCCACTCATCAGAAAAGCTTCTGCTCAGATCTGGCAAACATCACATCCTCAGTCATCTCATTGAGAAATCTCATCCCAGGGCCAAATCCAGAGCCAACCAGGCAGAAATACATGCTCCCAGGACACTCAGGCAGATACGTGAGAGTCACAGGGATGTCGAACCAAATTGCAGGAGGGAGTGAACAGCAAGGAATGTTAATTCAGTCCACCACACCCATCTGTTTGTGTAAGGAGTTCTCGGTTTTTGGTTAAATTCCAAATTCTTTGTTGATAGTATTGAATTTGTCTTTAACGGGCAAGTCTCTTTCACAAAGAGTCATCCCTGATCTGTGGAACTCTCTCATTTAATCTACTTTAAAGTTCTTGAATCTGCATAATGTAAAATTTTCTATTTGGGTGACTAGAGGCCTTATGGTGTGGAAAGTACTTGACTGGAAGCTGAAGGACTTAGGCTTAGACCCAGCTAACTAGCCAGGCAGCCTTCTCTAGGCCTCGGCTTTCTTGTCTCTGCATACCAGAGTGCACAAGAGTAGCGACTACAGGAGTAGTGAGGAGAGAAGGAAGCACCTAAGAAATATATGGTTGATAGAAGCTGCATTCAAAGTGTCACTTAGGAACTGTGTTTAGTGATTGGCCAGGACTGATGCAGGCCATGGACCACAGCAGCATCCTGAGGCCTGTGCTGGACTGTGTGGGGGTCTGGACAGGAGGAGGAAGGGCAGCCTTTGAGGATGCTCAGAGCAGTGCCTGGCACAGAGGAGTGTCAGCATTCTAGCCACTGGCACAGTCATTACAGTGCACCCCAGTGGCATGCCAGCCCTGTGTGATTTTTATTCATATTCCTGCGGATGAAAAAAGGCAGGGTTGCCAAGCAGAGTGTTAAATTAGGAATCATAAGACATGAGTTCTAGACTTAGTTCTACCAGTTACTTAGCAAGTTACTTAACTCTTAATATGACCAGTTTCTCTATCTGGAAAATGCAGAAAACAGCCTCTACCTTATAAGGACGAAATGGGGGAATGTGAGTAAAATGCCCAGTACAGCATCTAGCTCACCAATAGTTGTTTCCTGGATCTGCATCTAAACTGTGACCTGAGTTTGGGTCCCAGTTCTACCTTACACTAATTCTGTGAACACCCGTTTCCTGTAAATTCCATAAAATGGGTCAATCTATGGGGCAGATAAGTGATGCATACAATGGGTTTGGAATGGTGCTGCTTGGTATTTAGTAAGTACAGAAATAAATCTTATTTTTATTCTCTGTTGTTATGATCTCTGTGTTGGTTTGCTCAACCCATCCCCGTCACTGCTTCTCCCCTCCCCTCCCTGTCATTTCTGATGTATTTTGCTTCTAATGGCTATCATATTCTTCCCTCTTCTTTATTCTTTCATTTTCTGTTGTTTTTGGCTTCTTCCTTCCCCTTCCACTTCTCCTGCACAGCATGGGATTGGCTTTGAGAATTGAGATGTGTTTGGCTGCAAGTAACAGAAATCCCCTCAAGCTGGCTTAGCTGACATGGAAATGTGCACCATCACACAGAGGGAAGCAGGGAGCTCAGTGGTGGAATTAGCCATAAAGACACGTGGTTCAACCCATCTCCACCCTCCTGCAGCAAGATTGCCCTTGTAATTAAAAGGAGAATGCCATTTAGCAGCTGGAGCTAAATGTTTCCCATTCATGCCCAGGTGTGGGTAGATATTGACAGAGAAAGAAAGCACAAGCTTGAGTCATTTTTAACACCCTCCCCCAAGGGTGTGGCCCAGGGGAGTGACCAGTGAGAACCAGGAGGTTACACATGCCCAAACTGAGATGGCACCACTCTACACAAGGGGCTGCAGAAAGAGGCCCCTGATGACAGGTAGAAGTCACTTAAGAACCCAAACTGTCCCAGGAGTCTCCTTAAATACCTGCCAAGCCCCTAGGGAAGCACCATCAGCTCCTGAGAAGAGCATCAGTCACACCCAACCTTTTCTGCCCCTTACCTCATCCAACCTCCCCCACCCAAACCAAGACAGAGCCACAGGCAGCCTAGCGAGGAGGGTGGACACACTGGACAGAGGGGAGAGAAGATGACAGGCAAACTGCTCTCCCGTGGCCCGTGGTCAGCCTGAAGCAGGCCTGAGCTGGGGAGGGGAGAAGCTCTGATTGAGTTAAAGCTAAACTTTTTTTCTCCTATTATTATTACTCCAGGTTATTCTTAATTACTAATGAAACTGTTTTATGAGTACAGGTACCAGAGGATTGCTCATTTGTTTAGGCAAGGCCTTCACAAGCCATTAGGAACATTATTTAAACTTAAAAATATATATATATTCTTATGTTTCCAAAAGAGTTGCAAAGATTAGTTGCAAAGAGTAGTAGTACCTCTAGAGCAGCATGTCTCCAACCCTCGTTTCACTGTCGCCCCAGCCCCACTCCAGGAGCCTTTTTAGATGCTGGCTTCTGGAGCGGCTCTCCCATGACATTTCAGTGTCACAGACAAGCTGTGTATCTATTCATGTACTGGGGCCCTTCAGAGGCCCACATTCCATTGTAATCACTACGATGGTTTTCTGCCCAACAACCTCTGACACCCTTAGAATAGCCATTTTTCCGAGGAGCCCTGAATCTCAGAATCTTCTAATTACCCAAGAGTGACCAGAAATGCCATGGGATGTGCTCTTGATTTCTGCCAAAGGGCAGAGGACACCGGCTCTTCAGGGTAGGTTAATGGGACAGTGGAAGATAAAAATGCAGTTGCTTCTTGATGCAATGCTAAATGGCCCTTTGCTCAATTTGACAGTAATCTTGTGTCACTGCCCCCTTGTAGGGTTGACCAGATGGGCTGAGAGATGTGACATGCTTTGGAAAGGGGACACAGCTTTCTGAGTGCAAAGGCTGCTTTGGATACTTATTTCAGGGCCCAAGATTCCTGGAAGTCCATTTTGTGTGTGATTTTTCAGCCTCTTGGGGCCTTAATGCTGAGAGATACTGATCAGAGAGGGCTTGCATTGCAACACCTCAGCCAAGTTTTTCTGTGGCAGAGTGGACATGAGGTCAATGGGATTTCCTGACATTGCATAGCTATTCTTTCCTGTAATGGCTGGAATAAGGAGTCTTATGGGGAAAACTCCTGGACACCTGACTGTGCTGCTGGTCCAAGGCTTGAGGAAAAGCCCTGAGCTCAGAAGTTAGATTTCACTGGAACCTTTCTTGTCGGGCTCAGCAAAGCCAACGGGGCAGGGTTCCAGGGTGGGAACCAATCCACCAGCCCATGACCCAGGATGGCTATCAATGTGGCCCAACATAAAATCGTAAATTTACTTAAAACCTTTTTTCTGCTAATCAGTTTTCATTAGTGTTTGTGTATTTAATGTGTGACTTAAGACAACACTTTTTCCAGTGTGGCCCAGAGACACCAAGAGGTTGGACTTTCAGTGTTCAGTGAACTTTTAAGTTGCATTTGGAAAAGCACAGGCGAAACCCTCGCAGATTCCTCTCTGCTGACTCCCAGCAGCAGCAGCAGCCCCTCAGCTTCGATGGAGCAAGGACAGTTTTTTCGGGACTGGTGGCTTTCCTCCTGACCCCAAGAAGCATTCCTTTCATCCCAAAGAAGGGGGCTTTCACTTCACAAGAAGGGAAGCTGGTTAACAAGGGTCTGTACATCCAAGGAGCTGGGTGCTTTCAATATCCATTCCTTCAGCTCTGGGAAGCTCAGCAGAAACGAGCCTAAGATTCTGCGTCCTGAGGCAGAGCCTGGGGATGGCTGGGACCACAGGATACAGGAGTGTGGCCAGAGAGCTATTCCATGGAATTCTGTGTTATCAGAGCTGGCAGGGCCCACACCCCTAATCCTTCACCGGTTAGGGGACAAATGGAAAGTGTCCCCTCCCCTGGGAAGCCTTTCCTGTGCTTGGACTGCCCACCTCTCATTGCTCTCTGTGCCTAGTCCCTAGGGAGGCAGTGAAGGGCTTACTGTACTGTAGTCTCCTTGTTGCAAATCCACTGTGCTCAGGAAGCCGAAGCTTCTTGGGGGTGGAGGGACAGTGTCTGCTTTGTCTCTGTATTCTCTGCGACTCTCATCACAGAGCTTCCTTCCCTAGTGAAGGCTCAGTAGAACTTTGTGGAACTGAACAAGGAGTCTTGAAGGAAGCTGAGTCTGGAGGGAGGACCACAGATTGGAGATGGAGTCTGGGTACATGAGAAGGCTCAGATGAGATGTGGGTGTCAGATGGAGAGGCTGGAGACACGAGGGCCTGAGTGAGAGCCATTGCGAACCTCAGAGGACAGAGGGGACCTGGGTCTAGTGGGACTGAGGCTGGGGCTGCAGCCAGATGCCAAAGCTACAGCCACATTTAAGGCTAATGTGGGGGTTGGTACAGAGTGCCCATTGGGCAGAACAATTTGGGGGAAACTTTCATATTGTGCAGTTGACTGGGGGAGCGTCTATAAAAACCAAAAATGTTTCCAGACATTCCCAAATGTCTCCTGGTGTGTTGGTGGTCGGGGCAGAATCATGTCCTGGTTGAGAACCACTGCACTAACTCTAGGCCTGCCAGGTGCTGGTCTTCAGATCGGGAGTATGTTTCTGGCGGGGCTGCAGCCAGAGTACACACCATGCCTGCCCTGCTCAGGCCCACTCAGGCCCTCTCAGACCCTGAGGTCCACTTGGCCCTGGCTAAGGGACCCATCACAGGAGGCCACCATGGGGCAGTAAGGCACAGGCTGATAAGGCAGAAGCCAGTAACAAACTGTCACCTTTCCAGGTGGCATAGCTCAGCCAGCACAGGTCAGGGCAGGCTCAGAGGGACACTTGGGAAGAAAGAAGGAGCAGGTGTTGCCCCATAGGAGCTGTCATAACATGAAGCCCTTACTGCCAAACAGGCGGGGAAGGACGATGGAATGGTAAAGTGGGAGTGGGTCAGCATTACGGAGCCCTTCCGTATGCTATGCCAGGCACTCTACAAGCCTTGTCTTCTAGACTTTTCAAACAGCCCCATCACATTTACTCATTCATACCATCACCAATAAATGTTTACCAAATAGCTAGTATATGTGAGGAATGGTCCAACATGCTGAGGATACAGAGGTGGGGGTTTGGGAAACAAAACAGAAAACCTTCCTGCCCTCGTGGAGCTTACATTCTAGGGGGAGAGACAGACAACATTCGGAAGAAAGTAAGCTTGATGTGCAGCCTGTCATTTGTGTAAAGCACCCTGGGGAAGGTGGAGGAGGGGCCTAGGAGGGTGTAGGGCTATGATTGTAGTGTGGCCAGTGAGAGCTGAAGTCTAGAGCTAGAAGTCCAATGTCACCTTGCTTCTTGCCTTAAATTGACCAACATAGTATTTGGTACCCAAATTACAAAATGAGTCAACACTAAATATTAACTTCCAAAGACTATGATGGCAAACCATATTGCTCTTAAGGGAGCAAGGCTCAGAGACCTGCCCAGAAATACTCAGCTGATAGGCGAAGGAGCCAGATATTGACAGACAGCTGGCTGACTCAACAGCTTGTGCTGTTACCACCGGGCTGAGTTTCAGGAAACGTCAGGATTAAGCAACATGAGATGAGCTCAGGGTCGACCAATGGGTCCTCCCTCCCTGGGGAGACCTTACAGCAGGAGAACTAAGACTGAGAAAGGAACAGAGTTGTAGACTGAGGGAAGAGGGGTTTATAAATAGCTGGGGAAGAAGAGGAAGGCTGAAAAAGGAACAAGGGTTGGTGGGGCCAGGGAGAGAAAGATTAATTAATTGAAATAAGCCAAACCATGCAGTCATGCTTTTCTAGCACTCAGGAGGCTAGAACCTTCCTCCCCCAAATTTCTGGGAGCTCCCTATTTCCAGAAATAAAGGGTTATCAAGAAGCCTCAGAGGCGAGAGTGGAGGGGGGTTGCAATATCTCAAAGCCACAATGCTGCACCCTCTGAGGTTGGCTTGCTTAGCAGAGGTGTGACACAGTTGACATCATGGTTTTTCTGAAAATACAAGGTCACAGACACCCAGAATTCATACCACTGTCTCATGCCACCCACACTGGGATGATGGACTAAAAACTGGTTTTATGATGATCCCAAGTCATGAGGAAAAGGTTGGGATTGCTCTGAAGACAGGAGCCAGTCCACTGAGCCAGGGACAAGTGTAAAATGTTACCTTTTTGCAGCCTCTTCTGGCCTCCTATTAGAATTCTCAGCTGACAGATTGTCAAAAACTCCCCTACACGATCGTCTCCCCACTGGACTGCCCACCTGAGGAGAGGGACAGAATTTCTGGTTCCTCTCTACGTCTCCAGTGCCTGGTTATGATGTCTTTTCCATAGGAGGGATGCAAAGTATTTGTAGAATGAAGACAGAGACCTATTTCCATCAGAAAGATTCAGACCAAAAGCTTTAGCCCTTGGAGAATTCATTTTCTGAACACAAAGCACCAACCCAGCAACCCAGACAGACTCTCCAAGGCTGGAATCGTCACTCCAGACTGTACTTCTCCACCCGCACTTCCTTTCAGGGGCCCAACCTGTGTCTGCCCTCTGGTTTACTCAGCTTTGAAGGCTGAGTCTTCTCTGGCCCCTCCTGTCCTCACAGTACCCCCACCTTGTCCTGTCAGTTACAACGTTCAGTTGAATCAGCTCCTCCGCTAATTCCCACACCTGCCTCCTCCTTTCTTTTCTCCTGTCTTCCGATTTAGTTCAGGCCCTCTTGGGTGGGTAGGACCTTCCATCTTCCAGCTGGTTAGCTAGTCTCCCCTAACCAATCTTACAGTCCCTCCTCCCACAGTCAAATCCCCAAAGCCCCGTCAGGCTGTGGCTCTTCCCTCCTCTGCTGCCTCCGTCAGCTCCCCCTTGTTTTCCTTATTTGTGCTCAATCCCCAAACATTTCTCACGTGTCACCTGTCTCCAGCCCACCCTTTCCATCTCATCTCCTACTGCCTTTCCCATAGGTACCCTGGGCACTGAGGCCCTGGGCCCAGTGCCCACTCTGCTTTCCAGCCCCTGCACCTTTGCTCCCGCAGAGTCCTCCTCTGGGCAAGCCCTTTCCTCCAGCACTCAGCACCAAAGCCTTGCCTTCTGGGAAGCCTTTCCTGACTCTCCTTCCTCCTTCTTGATCACATCCTCCTTGAACTTTCACATTTAACCTTCTTTTGTGGCATTTATTACCAAGTATCAAATTACTGTTATTGTATGTATCTTACCTTACCTAAAGTGTGCTTTAAACTTTATTGATTGTATGCTCCTCCAGCAAAAGTATTTTTGAGAACACACTCTAGTATGTATGTGTGTATGTATATATATGTATATATACACACTTATATATAATTTGAACTACTGTACTAATATATTTTGAAGATACTAAAACACACAAAAATGGGAATTGACAAAAGGATGTGATACACATAGAAATAAAAGCCCTGGCATTTTCTTCTCATACCAAAGAGCAGCCTTGTGTACTGTGCTTTGGAGACCACTGGTCTAATGAGTGACAGGTGCTCAGGCTGCAGCAGGCATGAAGTCGGGCAGCTTGTGGTGGGGAGGAGGCATCCGGCTGGAAGGGAAAGCAGGCAGGAGGGTCAAGCAGGCCTGGGAGGGGAGCCCCCTGGATGGCTGCCCCTGCCCACTGGATGAGGAAGGGCACAGCAAGCCAGACCGAGTGTGGCAGCTGGGGGATGATTTGGAGGTCCCCGGACAGCAGGCACACAGCAGCTGGGCAGCTGGCTGCTCCAGGACTCCAGGGGCTTCAGGGCAATGGGGCAGCTGTCAGCACTATGTCACCTTGAGTGTTCATCTCAACCAACAGTGGCAGCTCACAGCGGAGACACTGATGCGATGTGAAAGGGAGGGTCCCGACGCCCATGGTATTTGATGGATGGGAAACTAAAGCTCAAGGGAAGGTGCCCAAGGTGACCATGGCACTACTGATGTGTGAACTCTCCTGGAATTGGCCTCTAGTTTGTATGTTAGTGTTCACACTCTCAGGAACCCCTGGTGCCATTCTGGAGGCATGCGGATCCAGCTACCCAAACCAGGATGCTCCTGCAGCATTGAAGTGGCTGGGCTCAGGGAAGGAGAGGCAGAGTTCACTAATGCTCCAGTCCCCAACACATATATGCACACAGCCACACACATACACATGCATATGCACATACCCACGCACACACCCATGCACTCAGACATGCCCACCAGGTGGGACCTCTCTCTCTGTCAGGATCCCTTCACCAGTAAGTGCCCCTATAACCTCTCTGCATTGTCATCTCCTTCTGCAGAGAGGCAGGCATCAGTGCCTCCATGTCTGACCATGAACACTTCCTCCCAGAGCATCTTTCAGTAAAGAGTGTGGTCTAATTTTAAGTGGGCAGACAGAGAGGTCAGGGTTGAAGTTTGGGGCAGGAGGGTCTGTGCCTGACCTTTACCACTTTCTGAGCCACAGGAAAGCTGTGGAAAGTTGTGGTGACCAGGTGGCTGGGCCTTGTCACTGCTCTGCTCTCTCCTGGACTCCGACGTGACCTCTGACTGTGCTGTTCACCAGACCACATGACTGGGGAGAGGCATTGTGGGAGGATTCTGGCATGTTCCTGGTGCCACTGTGGGAGAAGACCCCCAACTCCAGGTCCCCGCACCACGATCAGCCCCAGGGGCCCATGCCCCAATGGAAAGAACAGTTTTTTTTTCATTTATGCAATCAACAAGCATTTATTGCATGTCCTCTGTACTATAGGCCCTAGAGAAGAGGCACACACATATACCCAATAACCCAAGCTAAGGTCTACACTCAGTTAAATGTAGGAAAGTTTGCATAAAAAGGCATGGAGCATAGAGGAAGGGTTGACCAAGAGGCTGCTGTACATTGACTTGTCCATGTGGGAGAGAAGAGTCCCAGCAGAGAAAACTAGAGAGAGAAGGAGAGAAGGTTAGGAGGGGAGGGCAAGAATGGGCTCCCACTAAGAAAGTGAGCACACTTTCCACCACTAGTGCTATGGGTGGCAGCATTTTATAACAGGAGCTAAGTTGGTGTGGTTTTGCAGTTACTGTTTTGCGAGAGTTGAGTAATTTAACACGATAGTGCTATGCAGCAGGTACTCCTATTCTCCCCATTTTATAGGTGATGAAACTGAGGTTCCAAGAGGCTAAGTAATTGCCCAAGGATTTACAAGCACTGAGTGAGAGGGATGGGCAGAGATCTCACCTTCACTACTCTAAGACTCCCTCTCGCCTTCAATCTCAATTAATAACTGATTTGATATTCAGAACACCCCATAAGACCTTACAGAGGAGCCGAGGTACAGAGAAGCACATGGTCTCACAGCTCGTAGGGGTCATAGTCTGACCTACACCCAGGTCTCCTAGCTGCCCACACCTTTCTACTCTGCCACAGACTCCCAAGATGCCAGAGCCCAGGCTAGATGCCAGGTAGAAAACAATTTGGAGATTTCCGAATAAGAAAAACATAGTTACCTGTGATCTAGCAACTCCCGTCCTAGGTATAGACCCCACAGATTGAAAAACAGACATTCAAACGTATCAATGCTCATAGCAGCGTTATTCACAATAGCCAAAAGGTGGAAACAATCCAAGTATCCATCAACGGGTAAGTGTATAAACAAAATGCAGCATATTCACAGTGCAATATGATTCAGCCATAAAAAGGTGGAAGTACTGACACAAGCTACAATAGGGGTGAACTTGAAAAACATCAAGCTGAGTGAAAGAAGCCAGTCACCAAAGAGGCATGGATTGTACTATTCTGGGCATATGAAATGCCAGGAGTGGGCAAATCCATAGAGATAGAAGGCAGACTGGTGGTTTCCAGGGACTCCGAGAAGGGGAACATAAGAAGTAGCTGCCAGTGGTTAGAGTTTCCACTTGAGAAAGTTGTGGAATGAGATAGTGGTGTTGGTTGGACGACACTGAATTACTTGATGCCACTGAGTTGTACACTTTAACATGGTTTAAACTTTCATGTTAGGTGTATTTTATTACAGTAAATAGGGAGTGGGGGTGTCCTGGGGACTCACCAGGTACTTCCTTCTGAGAAAGCAGAGGGTCGCAGTACACTCAGGAGAAGTAATAGGGACAGTGGTTCCTATTAAAGGGACCTGGTTCCTATGGTTCTCTTAAAGGGACATGTCTAAAAGCCCAGGAATGTCCTTAAAATGCCCTGAACTCTTTACAGAAAAGGCTTCTTACAAATCAATAATTGTTAGCCACGTCACTTCATCACAAATGGCATAAAAACTACTAATGTCATACTGTTGGATTTCTGCCCCCAGCCTGGACTCTCTCCAACTCTATCACGATCACTCTGGACGTTTTGTAAAATGACAGATTCCTGGGCCTCATCCATAGGGTAAGTGGGCTGAGGTCAGGTTCAGTGGGCTGAGGTCAGGGCTCTATATTTCACGAAGCTTCCTGGGCATTGTGCCACAGCCTGTCTTCAGAAGGGAACCGTGGCCCTGGCCCACTGAAGTACTGAAGGCTGTGCATGAGAAAGGCCCTGGGTGAGAGACGTATTTGCAGATTTCCATCCTGCGCCCGCCCTTGGCCCGTCTCCAGGGCAGATGTGCACCAGGGTTGCCCTTTCCCACTCCTTCCCCATGGACCCCAAATTCAGCACCGTTCCTGCTCCGAACAGCATCCCATCAACTCTCTAGCTCTTAGGGGTCCTCACTGTTGTCTAAATCTCTTACTAAGCTTCTCACTTCAAACATAATGTCCCTCAGGGTCCTGGAAATTCTGCCCTTAGGAATGGTCCTGGGGCCCCACAAAATCTGTCCACTGGGAACAGGCAGCCTTGGCTGGTCTGTGCAGCTCAGATGGAGGGCTCCATGGCAAGTTCGACACTTTGTGGATTCATACTCTCCAGAAATATACCTCACGAATACTACATAACTGGCACTAAAGAAGAGAAAGCACCAATAAACTAAAGATGATATGATTAATTAAATCCACGTGCTCTCTGAGATAACCATTGTTCATATTTTGGTGTGTAAGCTTCTAGACTCTCTCCTGTGCTGGTGTGTGTGTGATATGTTTATTTAGCAAATGCTTACTGGGTGCCTGCCCTGTGTCAGGCACTGCACAGGGTGGGGGGGTGGGGGCTAGGAATCTGGAGGAAATGATACAGACATAGATCTGGGCCCTTATGGCACTTACAGTCTATACATTTGTATGAACTTAAGGAAAAAAAACTATATGCTACTTTTAGGCTATTTTCCCCTTGGTGTATTATGAATGTCTTTCTATATCAATGAATATAAAGCTATACCATCACCAAGATTTTAAGGATTGTATACTATTCCATTGGGTATATTTATAATAGTCTATTTAACCAATTATGGCATAAAGTAGTTTGGTTTAATTTTCACTATTATAAGCAAGTTTGAGATAATCATCTGTAGTGATTTTTGATGCCTTTTTGATATTACCTTAGGATAAACTTATAAAAGTGGAATTTTGGGGTCAAAGGGCATGTGCTTCTTTTTTTTGTTTTCAATGTGGTTTTTAAGACTTTTTATTTTGAAATATAATTATGGATTCACAAGAAGTTGCAAAAATAGTACAGGGAGGTCCCATGTACTTTCACCCAGTTTTTCCCAATGGTTACATCTTCTATAACTACAGTATTAAAACCAGGAGTTGACATCATGACAAATGCGTGCACACAGTCCTATGTCATCCTATCACATGTGTAGATTCATATGACCACACCCAAACCAAGATGCAGAATTACTCCGACAACCAGAAGACCCCCCCCCCATGTGCTAACCCTGTGCCGTCACACCCACCTTGTCCCCTGGTCATTCCCGACTGCTGCCAACCACTACTTTGTTCTCCATCTCTGTGATGCAGTCATTTCGAGAATGGTATGCAAATTGAATCATACATTATATGGCCTTTTGAGAATTGTCTTTTAACTCAGCCTATTGCCCTTGAGATCCATCCAAGTTGTTGTGAGTATCAGTAGCCTGGTCCTTCTCATTGCCGGGCAGTGCCCCATGATGGGAATGTACTGTGCTTTGTCTGCCTATTCACCTGCTGAAGGGCAGTTGTTCATTTTTCACAAACAAGGCTGTTATGAAGATTTGTATACAGGTTATGCAGACACATGTTTGCACTTCTCTGAGATAAATGACAAGGGGTATTATTGTTGGATCCTAGGCTAAGTGTATATTTAGTTTTTTAAGAAACTGCCAAACTGTTTTTGCAGAGTGGCTGCACCATCTTAACATTCCCACCAGCAATGCATGAGAGACCAGTTTCTCCAGACCCTCACGTATTTGGCATAGTCAGTATTTTTTTTTAATTTTAGCTCTTTGAATAGCTCTTTCAATAGTATATTATTGTGGCTTGAATTTGCTTTTGGCTAATTGCTAATAAAATTGATTTTTGTTCATGTGTTTGCCTTCTGTATATCCTCTTTGGTAGAATGTGTGTTAATGTCCTTTGCTCATTTTCTAGTTGGATTGTTTATTTATTTATTTATTTTGATGTTGGGTTTTGAGAGTTCTTCATATATTCTAACTACTGTCCTTTCTCAGATACGTGGTTCGCAAGTATTTTCTCCCTGTCCGTAGCTGGTCTTTTCATCCTCTCAACTTGGTCTTTTGTAGAGCACATGTTTTTCACTTTGATGAGGTCCAATACATTGATTTTTTTCCCTTCTTTTATGGATTGTGCCTTTGAGGTCATGCCTAAGAACTCTTCACTCACCTCCACGTCTTCAAGATTTTCTTCTATGTTATTTCAAAAAGCTTTATAGTTTTACGTTTAAATCTATGACCCGTTCTGGGTCAACCCAGTCTTTGTTGAGTTCGATTGTGTTTGCCTATGGACAGTCAATTGTTCCAGCACCACTTGTCGGAAAAAAAGATCCTTCCATTATGGAAATGCTTCTGCACCTTTGGTAGGGGCCAGTCCTCGTGCAGAACTCTTTCTGGGTCCGCTGTTCTGTTCCAGTAATCCATGTATTTATCCTTCTGCTAATTCCACATCTTGGTTACTCTGATTCTATAATAAGCCTTCAAATCAGCTTGAGTGACACCTCTCACCTTATTTATTTTTTCAGACTTGTTTCAGCTGTTGAAGTCCCTTTGGTGTGTACTTTTGAAAGGACTGTGATAACACACTACCAAAGTGCCCCTGAAGGTGGTGCTGAGTTAAACTTCCGCTGGCAGTGCAGGGTGCTGTTTCCACACGCCCACACCAACACTGTTATCATTCTTTTAAAATCTTTGCCTATCTGATAACTGAAAAATTAAATCACATTCTTATTTTAAGTTGCATTTCTTCAGTTGCCTTTGAATCTAGGCAGGCAGCCAGTGCTCCCAGATCTTAGGTATAAAAATTTGGTGACCCCTAAGGTTTCAGAAATGCCCAACAGAGGAAGCAGATGGGTTTGTATGGAATCTGTTGATGACTCCTGTTCTTCCTTGCTTGTTCTTCTAGCTTCTAGAGGTGAAACTATCTATTCAGGAAGCCGCATATGCTCACCCAAGGCAGGCATCTTTCCTCAGAAAACCCCAAATTTACTTTCAAAATACATTCAGAAATCGATTGTTCTCGATTGTTCCACCCCAGTTCTCATGCTGCCATGCCTAGCATTGTAATAGCATTCTGTCTATGAGTGTCCTGACTTCTACACTTGTCCCCCAGGACTTGTTCGCAAGCCAGAAGCCATAAGATTGTGTCTCAAACACAAGTCGTACTCTCTCCTGGGCTCCTTACCCTCCCTTCCCACCCAGAGTGAAAGCCAAAGTTGCTGATGGCCTGCCCAGTCATCGTGCCCATGTCCCCAGAGTCCCTGTTCAGTCACTCTGCTTTAGCCATCCTGGCATCCCTGTTCCTCCTCACATGCACCCAGAAGGCTACACAGTCTTGGTCTCCTTTGCTATTTTCATCTGCCTGCAGTTCCCTCTGCCTGCAGTAAATCTCTGGGTATCCCCATAGCTCATCCCTTCACCTTCTCCCTTTTCCAAATTGGAACTCCCACCCCAGCATGTCCTTCTTACTCAGAGCACCCATCACCAAAGGACACACTATGTATGAGGTTCATCCAGAAGGCATCCAGCCAATTACTATGAAAAATAGAAACATTTATTGAAGCAGATACAAGATACAAGAATCATTGTACACAAGACAATGATGCCTCAGTCCCTTTCAAAGTAGGCACCTTGGGACCTCACACAGTTCTCCCAATCACCATTAGCTGCCCTGTTGTATTTTTGTGAATCTCATCGATGGTCTGAAATCTCTTCCCTTTCAAAGGTGATTTTAGTTTTGGGGAAAGCCAGAAGTCATAGGGCACCAAATCTGAGCTGTAGTGGGGCTGAGTCACCTGGGTGATTTCATGTTTCACCAAGATCTCTGCCTGCATGCCACGTGATGTGTGAACGAGAGCATTGTTGGGATGAAGCTGCCAATTCCCAGCTGCCCATAACTGAAGCCTTCTGAATCATCCAAATACTTTCCACAGAGGAGCACTCAAGCTTAACAAAAAATTTTGTGCAGATTCATTGCTGTACTCTCTCAATCATTTTGAATGTGATGACCACACAATACACAGTACTCGCTCAATGGTGTCTACTGCCCCCACTGACTAGTTACAGTCAAGTCACCATTGTTCACACATGCTCATTCCAGTCCATGCTCCTTGGCTGCCAGGCTACATCAGTGCTGGGCAAACCCTTTTCCTTTTTTCTTAATTTTTAAAAAATATATTTTATTGATTATGCCATTACAGTTGTTCTATTCCCCCCCTTCATTCCCCTCTACCCCACACACTCCCTCCCCCACCGTTCCCCCCCTTTAATTTATGACCACGTGTTTCAAGTTCTTTAGATTCTATATCTCCCCTACTATTCTTGCCCTCCCCCCCATTTATTTTCTATCTACTGTCTATGCTACTTATTTTCTGTACCTTCTCCCCCCTTCTCCTCCTCCCACTCCCCTGTTGCTAACCCTCCTTGAGATCTTCATTTCTATGTTTCCACTCCTGATCTAGCTGTCCTCTTACTTTGCTTTTGTTTTCGGTGTGGATGTTAATAACTGTGAGTTTGCTGTCCTTTCACTGTTCATCTTTTTTATCTTCTTTTTCTTAGGTAAGTCCCTTTAACATTTCATATAATAAGGACTTGGTGATGATGAACTCCTTGAATTTCATCTTATCTGAGAAGCACTTTATCTGCCCTTCCATTCTAAATGAAAGCTTTGCTGGATAGAGTAATCTTGGATGTAGGTCTTTGGATTTCATGACTTGGAATACTTCTTTCCAGCCCCTTCTTGCCTGTAAGGTCTCTTTTGAGAAATCCATTGACAGTCTGATGGGAACTCCTTTGTAGGTGACTGTCCCCTTATCTCTTGCTGCTTCTAGGATTCTCTCCTTCATTTTAATCTTGGCTAATGTAATTATGATGTGCCTTGGTGTGTTCCTTCTTGGGTCCAACTTCTTTGGGACTCTCTGGGCTTCCTGGATTTCCTGGAAGTCTATTTCCTTTGCCAGATTGGGGAAATTCTCCTTTATTATTTGTTCAAATAAGTTTTCCACTCGTGGCTGTTCCTCTTCCCCTTCTAGCACCCCTATAATTCAGATGTTGGAACATTTAAAGATGTCCTGGAGGTTCCTAAGCCTCTCCTGATTTTTTTGAATTCTTGTTTCTTTATTCTTTTCTGTTTGGTCATTTTTTTCCTCTTTCTGGTCCACTCCTTTGATTTGAGTCCCAGTTACCTTTCCATTACTATTGGTTTCCTGTGCATTTCCCTTCATTTCAATTAGTTTAGCCTTCATATGTTCCTCTAATTTGTGACTAAAATCAACCAGGTCTGTGAGCATCCTGATCACCAGTGTTTTGAACTGTGCATCTGAAAGTTTGGCAATTTCTTCATCGCTTAGATTTATCGGCTCCGGGGCTCTAAGTTCTTCTTGGGCCATGTTTTGATTCATTCGTGCCTGTTAGGTATGAGGAGCAGAGCCTAAGTTGTTCACCAGGGCGGGGCCACCCAGGTGGCTGGTTTGTGACGCTGTAAGTGGGGGTGGGGTCAGAGAGGGACAATGGCGGTCCCCTCTGCTGCTTCCTGCCACTGGGGCCTGCACGGTCTGTCTCACCAGTTCATCTGCATGCAAATGTGCGACCGTGGTCAGCCTTCAGTGAGTCCACCGCCTTGCGCCCCCAGTGGGTCCACCCTCTACTCCACACCTGGGATCCACCTACGGCTGCGGCACGCCTGGGTCTCGCGCCTGGGTCGCGCGCCTGGGTCGCGCGCCCTGGTCGGTCTGGTGGATCTTTCCTGCCCGACCCCACTCTGCTGCTGGCTCTGCCCCTCTTACCAGTTTGGCTGAAGGGTTTGTTGTTGTCAGACTTCCATGAAGTTCAATTTTCTGTGGTTTTGGCTGTGTTTTTGTTGCTAAAACTTTGTTGTTTTTAAACTTGGTTGTGGGAGGAGGCACAGTGCTTCCACCTATGCCTCCATCTTGGCAGAAGTCCTCAACCCTTTTCATTATGTTAATAATGGCTGGACTTTTTTCAGACAGACTCATACATTGTATGTTAATCAGGCAGCTTATATGTTAATTGTTTGCCTTCTCTCCTAGGAGGATAGAGACTTTATTAATTTCTTTACCTGCTCCTGTATCATTAGCATCTAACACACTGCCTGGAACACAGTGACTGCTCAATACACATCTGGTGAATGAACAGCCACTGAGTAATCAACCCTGTGTTTTAAACATTTAGGTTGTTTCTAAATTTACAACAAACAACACTAGCATAAATATTTTTGCAGTAAAATGCTCATACATAGCCATGATTATTTCCTAAATAATCCCTAAATACTTCCTAAATATTCTCAGGAGAAATTTCTAAAATCAAATTGCTGGATCAGGGGGAGGTACATTCTTAAATGCTTTTGACAGTTAAGTCTCCAGAAAGGCAGTATCAATTGCTGTGCTCACCAACAATGTGGGACCATGTCTTTTCCCCCACACACTCCCCAGCACTAGGTTTTTCATTTTTAGAAAGTTTTTGCCAAGCTGTTTATTGCCACTGTATTCTCCAGGTGAGTTTTATAGAAGGAACTTTGTGTAACTGGATCAGCAACAATCATTTTGCAGCAATTCAGAGATCACCTTCCTATGGATTCTTCTTGTAAGTGTTCTTAATAACAGCTCAGGGCAGAGGCGTGGCAAGGCGTCCAGATGCGGAGCTTCCAGGAGTCTGACCCAGAGTAAAGGAGGCACTTAGGGTATCCAGGGGAGAAAAAGGAGGGCATATTTCTTAGACCACTTCTCTAAATGGTTACTTTTCTCAGATAGGCTCTGAATAGGACCTGGAAAGCTGACAGTTCAAGGTTTTGTTGTCTTCCAAAGACTTGCCCTACTAATGGTTCTCAAACCGAGAGAGCCTCACACTCACCTAGAGGGCTTGTTAGAACACAGACTGCTGATTCAGCAGGTCTGGGATGGGGCCCAAGAATTTGCATTTTTAACAAGTTTCCAGAGGATGCTGATGCCACAGGTCTGGGAACCACACTTTGAGAACTGCTGGCCTAGAGGGTTTTTATTTTTTTGGTCTAGAGTTTTGATGTTTATTTTGTCTTTTTCTCACCAGTTCTTTCCCCCAGCCTTTCAGGTCAGGTCAGGCACCAGCCTCTGTGCCCTATGGGATCTCCATCACTGCATCAATCACATTGTAGGGCTCTGCCATCTTTTCCCACATCTTTCTCCTATATTTGGAGGTGGGCCTTGGTAAGGGACCACAGTTCATCTCAGTCCCTTCAGTGTCCTCTGAACCTCCCAGCATGGAGGCCTTCAGTGAAAGTTCCCCAGAGGAGTGAGCAGTGGCTGTGTGAGATCCACTGGTGACCACATCAGAATCTCATGTGCTGACCAGCAGAGAAGCAAAGGGTAGAGGTCGCCCGTGGTTTGAAACTTGGAGAACTATCCCAAGATCCATTCTCACTTCCTCAGACCATCAGATTCTGATGCCGTCAGGAAGTCATTCGGAAGTGAAACAGAAAACCAGCCCAGGGGGCTTGTTTTACAGGTGAGGAAATTGAGACCCCAAGATGGGGAGCGACCATCTCAAGGTCACGCACCTGAGTGATGACACAGCTGAGACTTGAATTCCTGGCCTCCCCAACAGCCCCCTGAGGAGGAGGTAGCTAAGGAGATGAGTGTGGTGTGGACTCAGCGCACAGACCTAGACACTGACCTAGGTTCCTCACCCATCACAGGCTTCAGTGGACACCTCACTTCAACTCTGAGCCTCTACTTGCTCACCTGTAGCCTAGGTAGGATACCAACTGGTGCTTTTGCGGGATTAAACAAGATCACCTGTGTGAATGCCTTAGCACCATGCCTGGCAAATGGAGGGCATTTGACACCTCCCTGCCTCACATGACTTCTGCTGGACTTCCCAGTTCCTTGCCTGCTCCTTGGGGCAGTGGTTCTAAAGTACAGTGTGGTCTCTGGCCCAGTGGGTCTAATGCTCCAAGAGGAAGAAAGGGGGAGAAGCTGAAGAATCTCTACAGTTTCTTCCAGGAAGAACACACACCTGAAGGTGCAGATGGCACCTCATGTGATGTCAGCCTCTGATCACATTTTGTGAACTTCCCTTCTCTCTCTACCACATCCTCCTGGGGTTTTCAGTGTCAGAGCTCAAGTGGAAGGTGCAGGCAGAAGTTAAATATAGAAGGCACCTACTCATGGTGAAATGCGTGGGCTGAGCCTTGGGTGAGGGGGCGTAAGCACCTGCTAAATTTAGCAGCTTAACTTCCTCTCCTGTCCCCTTACATGCCATTATGCAAACAACAATGCTTATCAGTTTCCCTCTGAGGAAGACTTCAAAGGGTGAAGAGGAGAACTTGGAAATGAAGCCTGCCAGTTCATTATGGTCCCTTGCCCTGGAGGGTCCCGCATCTACTATCACCTTTTACCCTCACAGCCATTCTGAGAGCTGGGCATTGAGGTGTTGCTGATGTCACTTTACAAATGAAGACACTGAGCCCCAAAGAGGCTGAGGGACTTGCCCAACAACATCACGGGGTAGAGCCCAGACAGAAGTTCAAGGTTTCGCATTGACTCCCACCCATACCAGTTCCTGAGAACCCTGGATGGGAGGGCTCTGGGTCGGGTAGCTTGGTAGCTGATAAACAGTACCTGTTGTATGAATGTTTCTGGTGCTCTGGGCGGTTCGCTAACTGCAGGTGAAAAGCCTGCACACTCAAAAGTATGACCAGTGATGGGCCGAAACCTTGTTGCTCAAAGTGTGGCCTACAGCCCAGTGGCCTTGGACTTATCTGGGAACTTAGAAATGCCGAGGCCCAGCCTCCTTAGTAGATCCTATACTTTAATAAGCTTTCCAGGTAACTCGGGGACATATGTAAGCTTTGGAAGTACTAACCCTCTGACTTCCAACCTTTCTCATCTCACGGCACATGTAAATTACTAAAATTCTGCAACACACCAAGAAATATTTTTTGCTGATCTGACCAAAAATATAGGCATATTTTGATTCATTCAGATCAGATGGCTATTGTTGGGTTGGCTGTTGTCATTTTTTTATTTGACAATCTAAAGGAAAAGAGGTCAGTGCCCCTGACTAAATAGTCAGGTGTTGCATGTTTTAAAATTTTTTCCAGCACATGGTTGAAAACCGCTGCTCTAGCCTAATGCTTTGAGCGGTGCTCACTTAGTCAGTTCATGGAATTTTATATTCCAGAAATTTGTTCCTTCACTCCCTCATTTATTTAACTGCCATTTATTGATTAACTTTCACGTTTGAGGCCTCATGCTAGAATCTAGGACAGAAAATAGCCGCTAACACTCATAAGCATTGACTGTATATCTGGCAAGCTGTTTTGGGTTTGTGAATTTGTTTAACATCACAACAAGCCTATGAGGTTGGTATGTGCATTTATAGATGAAGCAGGCCAGGAAGTTTGGGCAACACACTTAAGATCATGGCACTTAGTAAGTGGTAGTAGAGTCAGGACCCACCCAGGGGTCCAGCTCCTGACCAGGAGGCTCGGCCATCTCTGAGAACTGAAGACCCAGAACAGTGTGACCCAGAGACAGCCCGGACTCCAAGCCAGAAAGGACTTGGAGTCCAGAAAGAAGGGCCAGAAAGGAGCCATCTGCTGTACCGGGGCTTTGGTTTAACTTTGACTCTAAACTACAGAGCCATTGATTTGCATAACATCTCACGCAGGTCCAGAGGTGCTCTGGTTGGGCAGGGATAGTGCTCAAGTTGTCCCTCTCTCCTCCCCCACCCCACAGTGCTGCTTGTGATCACATCAGCGCCATAGTTAGCGTGAAGGTGAGGCACCTGGAATAGTACCTGGCAGGAAACAAATGCTCAGTGATGTTAACTGCCCTCCTACTGTTGCCGTGATGATGATGATGATGATGATGATGATGATAGAGTTACTCTAACATCTATATTCAAGTCTTAGCTCTTTGGTCACTTTTTAACAGTGGCTGGACCACAGTTTCTCATTCAATAGTGGAAGGAATTGGGGCAGAGAGAAGGGGATCGCTTCTCTATATCAGGGACAAAGCAAGGACACGTCCAGTTTAGATGTGTCATTTTTTTATTAAGGCAGAGGTTCTAGTCACCAGCCTGGTCCCTAGCCCCTTTATTTGCTCTCCTTGAAACTGAGGGCCCCTTGGCCTCACCCAGAGGAACCTGAGACCGGTATGCCGGAGTCTTAGCCTCAAGCCAGCCTTTGTAAAGGCTCTAACTAGGCTCCCACCTTGCTTTTGAAACCAAGCTCACCGTTTACTTGGCATTTGCTAAATGCCAAGTCCACGGCAGGCACTTAGGACAAAAGATAGACACTGTTTGCACAGAAGCCGTGTTCCTGCCCTGGCCCCAGCTTTAAGGATGGGATGCCTTTCCATTGCTGCCTTGGTCTCTGTGTTGGTAACATGCCTGGTTCTGCAGGGCCTCTGGACCTCTGGGTCCTCTGGGCCAGTGGCCTTCCTTCACCTGTTTACTTCCTTCAGATGAGCAAATGCTTCTAAGTGAAATCACTAGGTCAAAGGAAATGGTACCTTTTAAAGACTTTTGAGCCATATTCTTAATTGGTCCCCAGAAAGACATTATCCTGAAGATGTTAACTCCAGTATTGCTTTTTGTATACCCAGCAGCATCCCACCAGTCAGGGGTGGGTTACGTCAAATGTAAATCTGCACAACACAATATCATGCCCGTTTAAAGGTGGCGACATAGCTGGACATTCCAATGACTTGAAAAGGCACTGATATGATATCAATAAAAAATGCAATGCATCTAATAGACATAAAAAATAAAACCAAACAGCATACATGCATAGAAAAGGCTCTACCAGGAAGGACACACCCGTGAACAGTGGAAATCACCAAGATGGGATGATGGCATTTTGATTTTCTTTTTACACTTTCTGAAGTATTCACAGTATGTATTATCTTTAAAATCAGAAAAAAATGTCGACTCTTTCCCTTTTCCTTATCCCCCTGCCAGAAATGTGGGTGGGAGCTGCCAGTAGCCTTGGAGGCGGGCAGCATCCATACCTCGTCCTAGACAGCCGACAGCATGTGGGTACGCGGTGAAAGCTGGCAGATGCAGGTCTGGAAGTTGGGGTGCCCTGCAGCAGTGCCCCCGAGGCCCAGTGTGTTCTCAGGATCAAATGCCTTCCTGGCTGAGAGTGCCCCCCTTCTTGGTCCTGGTTCTCACGAGCAGGGGTGGCAGCTCAGGAGCTATCGAGGAGCTTCCTGTCATTTCATCTTCTCCCCTTTCCCCTCCCCCCTCCTCTTCCTAGCCCTGAGGTCTGAACACCACAGTATAGCTCCTTATCTCACCCCTTCCCTTCCCTTCCCTTCCCTTCCCTTCCCTTCCCTTCCCTTCCCCCTCCTCCCTCCCTTCCTCCTCCCCTTCCCTTCCCTTCCCTTCCCTTCCCTTCCCTTCCCTTCCCTTCCCTTCCCTTCCCCCTCGCTTCCCGTAGCCAAACAGAAGACAGGATGAGAATTTCACAGCCACAGTCCCAGGCCCTGTTTCCACCACAAACATGTCACTCTGCAAAGTCCCTCGTTTGTAATCTGAAAACAGGGTTCATGAAGGGTTGGTGTAAGAAGTAAATGGATAATGGTTGTGAAGTGATTAGTAGAAGCCCAGGCATTTGGTACCCATTATTACTGTTGTTTTTATGGAAGATAATTTCCGTCTAAATACAATTAGTGGTTTATAATCTATGGTTCTCTTTACTGCATTAGCCACAGAGAGAAACCATAGGGCCAGCAGGCAGTACATCAAGTTATTTATGTAGAGTGAGAACTGGTGTAGCCTCCTCAAGTATGCTATTTAGGATCAGAAAGGGCCTTAGAATCATCCAGGCTCAGAACATTCATTAGTTCTTTGTAACTTAGGCACTCATTCATTCATTCACTATAATTCATTTACTCATTGAGCAAAGATTGATTGAGAATTATTATGTGCCAAGGACCATGTTGGTACCAGGTCTCCTAGAAGCTACTGGAAGTTGTTGAAGCCCCCGGCAGGAGGCCTGTGACACAGTTGCCATGTCCCCCTTCTTGGGGGTGAGGGAAGGACGGTTGAATTCCCTCCAGCATATCCCTACCAGACCCTTCTTCCCATATCCCCACTCTTGCACCTCCAGTCTAACTCAGGCTTTTAGCCATCCACATCAGGCTGCCCTCCACTGAGGTCCTCAGAGACATGAGCTGCCTAGAAATATTGGACGAGACCTCACAATGCTCCCTCCTTTTGTTCAAGGAAAGATACCTGCCATATCCATAGCAAGTTATGATAAGAGCCCCATGCCCGGGGTTTCCTCTGCTGGTGCTTCTCAGCTGTGGGTGGCCATGTACTCAGGGGTCCATGCAGAGTGCCTGAGGCCCAGGGAACCACAGCATAGAACTGGCTCATCTTCCATTTCAAGAATGGAATCCGTGAGTATGTAATGATATACATACACAGGCACAGATTATGGAGTAGAATATTACATGTTCATGGATCTTAAAGATAAAACAGGAGACTATAGGCAATTTGGCTTAGGAGGCCTGCATTGGGCAATTCCCCTGGACCTTCCAAGGGAACATGTCCTGCATCCTCACCCCTTCCCGTTCCTTTGGTGGAAAAATTTGAGAACTTCACCACGGTGATACCAGGTGCTGGCAACACCCTGTGTTCTGCCTCCTCGGTGCGGCTAGTGTGAAGAGTGGGCTGCATTGGCACATGCCAGACTTAAGTTAGACATGGGGAAGAATTTTTTGAGCATGAGGATTGTCAGAGGACCTAAGGAAATCACTGTCTCCAGGTCACTTGGGTTGAATGTCCACAGAAAAGAGAAACTTAGGACATGAAAGCATCTCCCTCCTTTGGTGGTGCTGGGCCCCCAGCTTTTGACCAGAGCCCAGCGCTTTCCAGAACCAGGATTCATGAGACTCTGGCTAGTGTATAAGCTCCTCAGAGATCTGCACAGCTGGCTTCTTCACTTCCTTCAGGCACCTGATTAGAAAGAACTCCCCTGGCCACTCTTTGACCCTCTGCCCCGCCTTCCACCCCATTATCTTCAAACAGAGCTTGGCCGTCTTCACAGCGCTTGGCAGCACCTGACAGGTCAGACGTGCCTGTGTGGAAATGTAGGCTCCGCGAGAGCATGGGCTGTCTTGGTGTCCACTCCTTGCATAAACGCACCCTGTAAATCCATGCTTGGTCAGAATCTTACTGACCAATACCATCTGTTGAAGAGAATATGCAGAAAGCCAAAACCAAAACAAACAAGAAAACACAGCTAAATGCAGGAACATAAGCTCCTTGTAGACATTTGATCCTTAAAACATAGCTTTCAAGGAGTGTCAGGAACTCGGCTCCATGTGATGTGATCTCCCGGAGTTCCTGCACCCTGCCTGTCTGGCCAGCACGCACGGTCAGGCATGGCCTTTCATAGAAAATGGCTATTGCCACAAAGACCGGAGGCCTCCGCCATCAGGGGCCTGGTTTGATTCAGATCTCCTGCATGCAGGTGGCTCTGTGGGTCCTCTCAGCAAAGGTTCAGTGACATCAGTTTCAAAGGCTGCCTGGTCTCAGAGCTCCACACCGTAGGGAAGAAATCTATGTGTTACCAAGAAGGAGGGGGACTGAAGAAGGGAAAATGTGCCCTGGCCAGGCAGCTCAGTTGCATGGAGTGTTGTCCCATACACCAGAAGTTTGCAGCTTTGATCCCCAGCTGGGGTGAGGACTTAAAAAACAGCATGGGAAAATGTTTGCCAAGGTTGAAGAGTTTTCTGGTTAATCCAGTCCCACCCAGGACATTCAGAGGGCCCTCTCCTCGCCCCCTTCTTTTCTGTTTCTCTAGCAGCTGCTGGATCAGGTGTGTCAACATTCCTGTGAAGGTGCCTGATGGCAGCCATGCAGGGAAGGGGAGAAAATGCAATCACGGGCTACCTGCCACGCTCAACTAAGGGCCAGGCCAGGTCCCCCGGGCCTAGAACAGAGAGGGGAGCAAGGGGGTCTACCCCACATTCTGGTGAGAGAGAAGCCTTTAGGAGTAGGCAGTGCTCACCAGTGAAAGACAGCAACTAGCCCCCAGGGGTCACCTCCAGTTGGCTCGCGCCTTGAAGGCAGGGTGGGACTGGACTGGAAGATAGGCAGGGATCCCTCCCCCTGCCCCTGTTTTCCTGTGGTTTGGAGCTGCTCAGTGAATATTACAAGTGTTTGTAATGGACGTGTTTCATCAAACGGGCACTCACCAATCATTGGTTGAACACATACCATTCATCCATCCATCCATTCATTCGTTTGTTTGTTCATTCATTCACCCAGTGCCAGCCCTATGCTGGGCCCTGTCCTGGGGGCTGGAGACTTGCTGGCACTGAGCAACACAGACACAGCCCTCTCCTGGTCTTATGGAGGTCACGTGGCAGAGAGTAGTCAACAAATCACAGCTCACAGTTGGCGGGCCTTCACCATGTGCTGGGCCCTGTTGAAGTACCTTTTCAGATAGAATCTCCCAGTGGGAGTACAGTTCACATTTTGAGGGGAAGTTCTTTGTTGTGCAGGTTGTGTGGCATGCTGTAGGATTTAGCATCTCTGGTTCCTGCACCCTGTTGTCAATGGCACCCTTTCCCATGCCCCACTCTGGACGTCAGAGCACTCACGTTTAAAAATGCACCGGTAGGATGTGGTACTGTCCCCCATTAGAAACATGACATGATCTCATTTAATTCTCACAACAGCCCTGTGAAATTTGTTCCGTTACCAATCCCCATTTTACAGATAGTGCAACTGAAGCACAGAGATGCTTAGCAACTTCTCCAAGGTCACACAGCTGGAATGATGGATTTGAACCTCAGGACCCTGGCTTCAGGGACAGTGCTCTTCACTGCTCTATTGCAGCCTCTTAAGAACAGAAACTGGAAATTCTAGGCGAGGAGGGATGCTATACCAAAAATAGACGAAGATGGTGTTTCCTGTGTCTAAAGCATTCTACTGACCCAGCAGGGAGAGAAGAGGGCGGTGAGGATCAGCTGCGGGCTCCTCACAGTGCTTTACACACAGGCACTCTGGACACACCACTAAAATCTTTTTGTAGGGGTGCACAAAGTGATTATACTTTAGTGAAACCCTTACAGGGAATACTCTGCTTATTGAGGAAAAATTATGTATGTCAAAGTCACTCACAAGGAGACTCACCTGCGGAACAGAGGAAAGGCCACATGGAGCAAGCCAGATTCTGGGAAGGGAGGCAGCCTGCTTTCTGTCCCCATATCTAACCAGTGGAAAAGTGATACTGACTCCCTGTGCTGTGGGTCTGAGCCAACAGCAGTGGGGAAGCTGTGGAAGCTCCTCTTTTTTTGAGCCCCCATTGCAGCTGGCACACAGTAGGTATTCAAAGGGATGGATGGATGCATGCATGGACGAATGAATGCATGGATGGGGGGTGGATGGATGGATGGACAGGTGGGTGGATGACTGGGTGGGTATATGGACTGGGGATGGACAAATGAACAGATAAAATTCGGTGTAAGCTCCACATGGAACTTCCAGTTACAGGGGCCAGATATATTCAGGGACCAGTTCTAGATGATATAGAATGAAGAGCTAAATTACAAATCAGTATCAATTCTAAAAAACATTGGTTTATCTTTTCTCAAATCAAGTCAAGAACAATTTGACTTGAGAGCATTTTCTATCATGTTTCTTGGCTGGCCAATGTAAATGAAAGCTCCGGGCCCTCAGTCCTCTTAGTACATCCCAGACAGTTGAAGAGAAGAGCGAAGATTTGCTGAGAACCTACTGTGTGTCTGGCATTCAACAGACATTGTGGCTTTTAGTTTTCAGAATAGCCCTGCATTTGACAAATCGAGAGGTTTACGCTGCTCACACAGGTGAAGCAATGGGTATGAGGTCCTACTGCCAGCGGCCGAGCTGGAAATCCAAACATGGGTGGTCTGTTTCCACAGCCCGGGCCCTCCCCCGGCATGGGGAGCAACAGGTAGGGCAGTGTGTTTTCAGGGAGCAGATCCATTGTGGCTGCGGCCACAGTGTGACCCACCTGTCCTGTGGGTTATCTCATGGTATGATGCAGGGCTGGCAAGAGGCCCAGGTCAAGAAGACAGAGGAGCGGATTAAAGAGGAAGGAGCCTGTTTCTACTGCGGAACCAAGAGAGGGCAGCTTCGTCAGCAACTGGGCAGTTAGTCAGTGCAGCAGGGTAGATAAGAGCGTGGGGATAGGTCAGGGCTGTGGGAGTGAGTAAACTCCCACCATGGAAAGACAGCTAGGGCCCCAGACTCTGCAGAGAATGCAGGGGTGGGGGAATGGGTGGGTTCCCCGTCTCTTGCCTCTGGTTGTTCCATTGGCCCCTTCAGGCCTAACACGTTTTAGCTGCGGGAGGAGGGTAGAGGGGAGATGCAGGGGACAAGGAAGAGGGGGAGAGGAGAGGAAGCTGCCTTCTTTCTTTGAAGACAAACAGATCTGCGTTCTTACCATAGCTCCTCCCTGTTCTAGCTGTGTGATCTGGAGCAAGACACTTTCCTTCTCTAAGCCTCAGTTTTTGTCTCGCTGGGTTGCCTTAGAAATTAGACAAGATTCTGTATGTGAAAATTCTTGGTTAGGGCTGGCATGTGGGAGGTGCCCAGGAAGTGGTTCCCGTCTTCCCTTACCCCCCTGGCTGAGCCTGATGAGAGGAGGGAGACACAGCAGCCTCCGGCCGGGCAGAGGGGGACCGAGCCCTCCTCCCCGTTCTTTCTTGCCCTCCTGTGGGCTTGGCTGCCCTCACCAAGGGTGCTTCCGCTCACCCGAGGGCAGGGACCACAAGTCATGACCTGTAGCATCGGAGCAGGGGCTGCTTCATGGACACTGAAGGTGGACCCTCCAGAATCCTCAGAGATGAGGAGACCAAGGTCCCACGAGGGCACAGGTTTACGTGGGTCACATGGCTGGGAGTGAATGGCGGAGCCAGGGCCAGCGCCCAACTGCGGGCTCCTCCTGCAGTGCCCACATGGCTTTCTCCTGCCTCTCTGCCTCCTTGGCATCTGTGTGGTGCTGTGCGCAGACTCGGGGCTTCCCAGATATTGTTTGTAGGAATCAGTGAGGAAGGAAATGTGAGAGCTCAGGCCTGTGGAATGAGGGCATGTTTATTAATATCTGTAGGATGAACAGATGAATAGAAATGATACCTCTCCCAGAGCTAGGCTCTCTGTACATGTTAATTTTCTCCTTATTCCCCACTCTTTGCACCCCAAAAGGCTGTTGTGGGCTCCCCCTGCCAGGACTGGAAAGAGAGGTGGGCAGCGTCATGCCAGGACCTTGGCAGGCTTCCCAAGGTCTGTTCCCTCCTTCCCCGACCACACTGGGCTCACCAGGTACAGCTGTGTACAGGCAGCGTGGAGCTGAGAGTGTCCTCAATGGTCCTGCCCCACCTGAGTGCACTCACCTGCTTCCTGGCCACCCCACCCCCACAGGTCTTGCCAGAGCTGCTTTCGCACGGCTTTAGAGGCAGAGGCTCAGGGCTGTGACGGGGAGTGCGGGGGATGCGCACACAGAGTCCCAGTGCCCATGTCACATCCCGTCCCCTGGCCCACAGTGTGGTTTGATGGACAGAGTGCGTGGGGATCGTAAGATCCGGGTTTGAGTCCTGGATCTGCCACGTTTCAGCTGCGTGACCTTAGGTGTTACGTTAACTCTCTGATTCCCTCTCGTTGCCTTTCAAATGAGAACAGACGACTTCCTGCTTCCTGTGGTTGTGGGTAGGAAGGGCTTCTCCATGACTGGATGTTGGGGTGGCTGAGAAAACACGTCGGAAACATCTGAATCGCGGTCATGTGGGAGTTCGGTGTCACCACCACTGTGCCCTCTCTTCTGGAGCAACCTGGAGAGCTGGACAAAAGAGCCGAGCTTGAGTCCTGGCCTTGAGCAGGTCACACGGTCTCTGAGAACCTCTGCTTTTCTCATCCATAAAGTGGGTGTGATTGCCCCATCTGCCCTTCTAAGGTCATCTGTAAGCACAGCAGATAATATCAGAAGTCCGTGTTGAGAAGCACTTTGTGACCAGTAGGTGGGTCTGGGTGCAGTCGTGGGGAGAGTCTGAAGAAGCCCAGACTTCCTTCCCAGGGGGCAGGTGGGAGGAGGGTGGAGAAACCTCGATTCTTTATCCTGTGAGCTGAGGGCGCACTGCCCACTCTCCCCGAGCCTCCGCGTGCCTATCAGAGCAGTTACTTGTGCACAATGCCCAGCGCTTAGTGGGCAGTCCCTGGGACAGCATGTCATTTGCTTGTCTCCGCTACTAGAAGGAGTGTCCCACAGAGACGGGGCCTCCCTCTCCGGGCCACCGAGACTTGAGGACAAGAGAGCCTCTCTGACCTCACTCGGCTCCTGCCAAAGTGCTCCCCAGCTCCAAGCACTTCTCTGAAACAGGGCGGCTTCCTGGAGTTCCCCGGTCACCACCGACTGCCCTGCACACGTGATCTCCAGCTCGAGATGTTGAAATCTCACTCCAGGCTGCCCGGAAAGCCCCGCCGGCTGAGGCCGGGCCAGGGTAGGGACAGGGAGGGCTCCCTGGGTCTTGCCGCACAGCCATCTATTCGGGTTCTCCTTTCAGACGTTCCTGGCTCCTCTCCAAGGAGTAGTGGGTGGCGGAGGGAATTCAGGCTTCCGGTGGCCGTGAGATTATTCCAAGCACATGCCATCATACGGATGCTCTATTTGGGGAACCGCATGAAATGCTGTGGTTTAATGGCACTGCTGTCCATCACCAACCGAGCAAAGATGCTGGAATCCACTGTTGGGGGACCTGAGTGCGGATGGGCGGTCTCCTGCTCACAGGCTGCTTTATGCCGTTTGCAGGAAAAAAGGAGGGCAGGGCACTGTCTGTTTGTGGGGTGACTGTGAATCCATTAGCTCCCATGCTGCCCAGAACTTTGCCCCCCTTTACTACTGATGAAGCACAGTGGGGAGAAATGACCGGCACCAGGCAGTACTGTTTGTAAGCGGCAGAACCATAACTGGAATCCAGGGCTGTCCAGCCGCAAAGCTGCCCGTCTCAGCCTGGGCTTGTTGGTGCTTCTCTGCTAGGTCCTGGACCGGGTGCTGGAAACTAACTGTGCGACCCGATGCCTCAGGGCTCTGGTTTCTTTCATTGTCCTGCCAGAGGATTGGACCAGCTCAGTGTTTCTCAAACCATTCCCCAGAGAAGGTGAAATGAATGTCTTGGGAGTTTCGTGTTTGTCCCTATAACATTCTCAAAAGATTGTGTATTCTTCTCCATGATTTTATAAGGGTTTAAGTTTCGAAAAAAAAAAAATGTTGTTGGTTTTTTTGCCCCCTAAATTCACAAGCAGACTCGATGCACTGAGAAGATGCACCACGTTCCCCCGGCCCAGTGCCAGCCCCCCACCTGGGCGGGCGGGCTCTTCCTTCCCAGGGGGAAATGCCAGGGACAGGCCTACTCCAAATGGGGCGTCACTCCCACCGGCGGCCTCCGACTCAGGCCTGGACCCGAGCAGGGTGGAAAAGGACCCTGCCTTCCTGAAAGGTGGCTGATGCCAAGTTTGAGTGTTCATGTTACTGGCTGTGACCGTGAACAAATCACATGCCTGAGCTCCTGGTCCTCCGTAGACATGGGCATGGATCTAGATCTTCCTCACGGATGATGGTGGCATGAAAGAGAGCAGGGGGAGGAGACATGCCAGAGCAGGGTAGTGACACCTGCTGTATAGTTTAGGACCACAGAGCCTCAGAAATCTGTAAGCCATTTCCCCAGGAAAATCAAAAATAAAAATAAACCATTTTCCAAAACTATCTTCCTCTCCTGATTTTTTTTCATAAACTGAGGCCTTGGGTCAGGGCACTGATGGCCCTGATTAAAGTGCAGTTGTTTCGCGGAGATGCTGGGGCTGAGCTCCATGCCCCATCTTCTGCTTGAGTAGCAAGTCATCCCTCTCCTTTGAGTCTATGCTTCTGCATCTATACATGGAAGGTTCACGACTCTTTTCCAGGCACTCAAAAGTTAGGGGACAACAGACGAGTCAATGGGTCATCGTAACCCTGGACACTTAAGTCCAATGACACAAGTCTGTCACGGGCCCTTTGGGGACACAAAGATGCACCAATGCAGGCTTGGAAAATCAGAGACCTTTCATGGTAATTGTTGGGGGTGTCATCTGAGATGTGAAGGATGGCAGGACTTGGCCAAGAAAAATGGGGCTGCGGGGAGCATTGCCGGGAGTGGGAACCGAGGAAGGTCGGCCCGGGCGCCTCGCTGAGCTCCTCCTCCTGGGGCACACAGTGTCTCAGGCTCCAGACAACCCCGCCAGTAGTTACAGTTCACCCCACTCTGGAGATGAAGAAACTGAACTGAGATTCATTAAGCAGCTTGCCTGAGGCCACCTAGCTTGTAAGTGGCTCATCTGGGCCAGTCAGATCTCAGAGTCTGTGCTCAGAGGTGGGCACCCACACTCTTGAGCTGGGAACAAGGGCCCATGTTTCTCAGAGGACACAGGCGAGGGTGGAGAGGGTTTGCTTCACGTAGTTGGTGCCTGGAGGCTTTATGGGGTGGGGGAGGGCGGGTCACGGCACACCGGGGTCTGAGAAGTGGGGAGTGGCTAGAACCTGGAGGAGTCAGCCCTGAGGGGACATGGGGCCTCAGCCAGCCACCAGGCTGGCCTATCTGTGTTGAGAAAGAGCTAGAACCCCTTCTAGTCCTTTGGTACTTGCCCTGAGGCCCTCTGACAGAGTCAGGACACCCTGAGCATGCATGGGGCCACTGTCTTCTCTCTGTTTCTTCCTTTAGACTCCGAGCTGTTCAAGGACACAAACATGGTCTTCCTGTGTCTTTCCTCTGGACATTCAGCATCTCAGAGTCGATGAATGTTGGCTGAAGGGAGCCACAAACACATGTCCTGGTTCCTAGTACGGCCTCTGCCTGTAGTAAATGCTCCCTTGGGTGCTTGGGGCATGGAAGAGTGGCAGGTAGTTTAGCCTCTCGTCTCACAGATGAGAAAGAGGGGTCCAGAAAGACGAATTTTCCCAAGATCCCTGTTCAGAGTACACAGTGCTCCTGAGTTGCCCTGTTTCCTTGGGCGAGAAGGAGTTGGGTCAGCGGTCTGCCCCCCTCCCTCTTCCTGAAGCCAGGGAGCCTTGCCATCCTCAGGACCCCGTCTTCTCCTGGGCCATCCACCCTTTCCAGGGGGAGCCGAGCATTTGGCATTTTGCTGGGCTGTTATGTTCTGCACAGGAGACACACCGCCCAAGGTTCAGTAGGAAGGAGAGGCTCTTTGAGCACAAGTGGGGACCCGGCTGAGAACTGGGGGGCCGACTCCTGTCTGGTTCCCCAGAACGGCTGCTGTGGAGGCCTTCAGCCTGGGTAGTCCTTGCTTCCAGCAGGGTGAGATCAGAATTTGGGGACCTTCAGATCCTCCTATGTGGGAGCATGAAGGGCTATTGTGATAACCATGGGCTCCCAGACGCCCTGGTGGTGGTGGGGGGCTGGCTGCGATTCTGTCTCGCAGAACAGGGGAAGGTGTCTCTTCGGAGGCTGCGGCTCCCCCGCACAGCTACAAATCATTTTTTTAATGAGTTGTCACTTGGACAATGGGGCTAACTAAGTCTTAGTCCTGATTCAGTGTTGTTGCCTGCCCCCACCTATGTTTTTTTTCCCCTCTCCTGCTTGCTTGCTTTCTCTCCAGCCTCCACTTACTGGAAACAAAATCAGCGCATGAATGGCAGGGAGGGAGGAAGGCGCAGAGACAAAGAGAAGGCTTTGTCTGGCGGTGAATTTAGATAGCACGTGGGTGGCGGGAGCATGCAGACTTCCTTCATCCACCTTCCTTCATCCACCTGTCACGGAGCTTGCCTTGTGTTGGAGGAGAAGAAGAGATGGGTTTAATCTTCTGGCAGTGCCTGGGTCCCAAATCCCAGGCTACAAAGAGCACCTCAGCACGCCACCCCTGCGGGGGAAGAGCAGGGTGGCAGCTGTTGCTAGTTGGGGGAAGGGCTGTGAGCAGGGTCTGGACGCCTCTATTTTAAACCAGTGAGCTGGAGCGTTGGACGAGGCCGGCCTGCGTGGGCTCCGTGCCTCATGGTGCCCCAGACTCCCACGCCACTGTTGCTCGATTTCCCAGCACTAAGGGATGCTCACCCCTTCCTCCTCGCACTGCCAAAGGGACTAAATTAAACTAGAGAAGCGAATCCTCAGTGCCTCACAGTCAGCACTGTCACCTTCCTCCTCGTCATCACCATGGTAGTGAGCATTTATGTATCATCTACTGTGTGTCAGGTGCTGTTCAAGTGCTTATAAATGGGAAAGGATCTCCCATACAGTCGGTTTCCAATAGTAATGTTTTGTGAGGGACTCTTTCTGCTTCGTTGATATCTTTTTGGGCAAGATGACATCACCTCTCTGGGCCTCAGTTTCCCCAGCTGTCAAGTGAAGGCAATAGTACTTTCTGCAAAAGGTTGCTGAAGGTTTCAGTGTGTGGAAGCGTGTGCAAATGCTTGAAAAGGGTCGTGTGCTAGCAAACTATTTACTAGCGTTGTTGAAGCGTGTTGGTGCGCAGTGTCCGGGTACCAGAGAGGATGCATTTCATGTGATACACATTCTACCCACAACAGCTTGCCCTAAATGCCCCATCATAACCTTCTTTTAAAAAAATGTTTATTCAATTTATTGAAGTGACATTGGTGAATAAAACTATATAGGTTTCCAGTGTACAACTCCATTATACATTACCTGTATATTATATTGTGTGTTCACTACCCAAAGTCACATCTCCTTCCACCATCACATGTTTGCATGTGTGATACTCCCTGTGCTCCGTTCTTCCCCTGCCCTCGACACCCCTCAAAGTCCAGGAGCACCAGCGCCATTGCCTTTGCCCCCACGTGTGTCCCTGCTGCCCATCCCTCCTGCCCAGCCCCCCTCAGGGTCCCTCCTCCTTCCCAGGCACTGTGCCCCGCCCCCAGCCTCTTTGCTCTTCCTCCTCCTTCCCAAGGTCCCCTTTACCCTCAGGGTCCAACAGGTCTTTCTGAGTCACAGATACGGCCCGTAACTCTTCTGCTGACCACCCTTCAGTGAAAACAAGTGATCAATCGTCAAAATGCTCAGTGGCCGTTGGCTGTGTCCCACCCAGCTCCAGCCCTGGGCACAGGAGGGGATGGCTGGAAATACTTGCCAAGAGGCTACTCCTTATATCACTGAGTGAATGTTTGTCATTTGCCTTCTCTGAGCCAAACACTGTGCCAGGCACATGCCAGCTGGCTCATTGGTCCTACCTGTGAGGCAGATGTCACTCTTCCATTCTGCCCATGAGAAATTGAAGTCCTGAGAGGTCCACTGGCTGGCCAAGGCCACAAAGGCAGTGTGAGTGGTAGACCCTCGATTCTGATGCCATGGTGTCTGAGGCCAAAGGCACTATCCACTCACTACTGCAGGAGACAGGGAGACCCGGTGGGCCCGGTGGGTACAGCCTCTGCCCCCTGCCCAGAAGGGAATGAGGGGTGATGTGGGAGCTGTGGTGGGAGCTGTGGTAAGATCAGGAGGGAAGAACAGAGCTGGGGACAGCAGTGACACTGGAGACACCCTCCAGTGTCAAGTTCTTTGCTTTTTACAGTAATGCCCACTTAGTGCCTGAGCGTTGGGCAGTTGACTGTCAGCGCTGGAGTTTCAGCACCCAAGGACATCCCATCCCCTGGCTGTCCCTTGGCTTGTGTCCTCATCCTCCCCTGTCCCGCACCCATCTCATGGTCTCGGCACTGCCCTGTGTGGTCTGCATAGCAGTCCCTGGAGGTGATGACGGCAAAGGCTTGGATCGTCAGGTACAACATGAAAACTCATTACCGTGACATTTCCTCCATGTGGTTTCCAAGAATGCTCCAAACTGCATTACGTCTGCAGAATGGAGCCTTGCTTCTGTCAGTTTATTCTGTGAACAGGTACCGGCTATGTCGTCTGCACCAGGCCAGGGACTGGGTCCTGGTGACTCTGGTGACTCAAGGCACACTTGCGTTCTGTGGGGGCTGGAAACCCCAAAGCCCTGTGCCCCCCCTGCTCACCCCCTGTTTCATCTAGTGAAGAAGGCAGGTGCCTGACAAGGTAACTTGTTGTGCTTGAGGGCAGCAGTTCTGGGGGCTGGGGCAGCCAGGCCTGAGCAGGGGGTCTGGTCCTAGAGCATGGCGCTCCCTGGTCCGGGTGCTGGGTGATGGGGAGTGGGCAGAGCTACAGAGGGGACTCGTTTGGCCCAGGCCAAAAGCTCAGCAGAGGCAAATTGTGAGCACCCTGCAGAGAGACGCGGCTCAGGCAGAGGTGAGGTTGCACAAAGCCATGTGGTCCCTAACTCCTGGCATGTCCCACCGCCCTGCAAACCTGCTGTCCCCTGCTTTTGCACGGCCCTGTGCGCATCAGCACCTCTCAGTTCCTTGTCTGGAGGCACACCGTCGCCTGCTAGCTTTCTGCTCAATGGCTTCCACAGTTCAAATCCCAGATCCTGCACTTCCTGGGATTGTGACCCAGGGCAAGTTGCTTAACCTCAGGTTTCACATCCACAGAAGAGGGGAGACAACAGCTCCTATCTCAGAGGGGTACCATTAAGGATACAGCAGTCAACATAAGAGCCATCGGAAAAGCATCCCTCTTCCACATGCTCCCTGTCTTCCGTGACCCAGCCGGAGCCCTGCCCCCATCCTGTGGTTCTCTTTCTCCACCTTCCTTCACTGTGGCAGCCGAGCCCCATCCAGAACCCTCCCACTGCTCCTGCTGCTTGTTGCTGTCAGCCTCCGCCACACCACCAGACCTCCGAGAGAGCCAGGACCACACCGTCGGTGTCCTCTCTGCCCCCCACAGACCCCTGCAGTGCCTAGTCCAGTGTTTCCCTTCCACAGAGAAACACTCTCAGCCAGAGGAGTCGTTCCCTTGTCTGACCAGCATTTACTGAGAATGATTTTGTTATCTGTCTATTGCACATGACATTACCCAAAAACTTAGCACTTAAAACACTAAACATTTCCATGGGTCAGGAATTCAGAAGCAGCTTAGCCAGGCAGTTCTGGGTCAAAGTCGCTCCTGAGGCTGCAGTCCAGATGATGGCCAGGGCTGGGGTCATCTGAGGGCTCAACAGGGGGTGGAGGACCCACTTCTGAGTTGGCTCCTCACATGCCTGGCATGCCGAGTTCCCCTCCACACGGGCATCTCCACAGTCTGGGCAAGTACCCACGGGTACGGCAGTTGGCTCCCCAGACAGAGGGATCCCAGAGAGAGAGAGATGGAAGCACGCCTTTTACGGCTGAGCCACAGAAGTCCCACCGTCATTTCCAAGGCATCCTCTTAGTTACGCACATGAGCTCCGTGCAGCGTGGGAGAACTGTCCAGAGTGTGAACACTTGGAGATGAGGGTTGCGGGGCAGCATCTGAAAGCCCAGCCACCACCAGCACCTGCCATTCTTCTGTACTGTTCACCCTGTGTGCTGAGCCCGGGGCTGCAGAGCTGAGAGGCTCACTGAGTCTCATGGGACCCCGGGTGGGCTCAGGGCTTCTGGCAGAGCAGCTGCCACCATGGTAAGCCGGAAAGCTAGCTGGGTTGGTGGCCTGGAGCTTCTTGAAGACAAAGAGGACCCTCAAGATTAAGACCCAGGACCTGGTCTCTCACATCAGTCTTTTTATCCAGCTTCCTCGCTCACTCAGCCAACACACAGTGGCACCTACCTGCTCTCTGGAGTGCTGTGCATGGCTGTGTCTAGTTCCATAGTCAGACCCGTTTAAAGATGGGCTGCATGTCATTCTGGGAGGTAATGAGTGCTCTGGCCCTGCAGGTGTGCAGGTGCTTGCTGCGCAGCACTGGCAGAGGTGCCACCTGGGGGGATTCTGACAAGACGTCTCTCTCAGTCCTGAGTCTCTACGATGCCCCAGTTTCTCTGTTACCTGTCTGCAGGGGTTGGGCCCTTGCTCTTCTTCACAAGTGTGCTCAGCCCCTCTGCAGGAAGCCTCAGCTCACCCCACGTAATCCCCCAAATTGGGCTCTGATGTAGGCAAGCTGTCCCCTTGCCCCGCTCCCCCACTCCCCGAACCTTCCACCTGTAGGGTCTAAGTGCCCGGAATCCTAGCTTCCTGCCCGTGCTGCCCACATCCCACCAGAGAGCCTTCCCCAGATAATCAGGACCATTAGAGGCCTCCTGATGCCACCTGACCTCAGGCCCGTGATGGGCCTTACACCGGCTGCCCATGCATTATTAACGTGCAGAGAGCATGAGAGAACTGCTTGGATGTATTTCACCCCCTGTCCCCAGTGGATTCATTTGTAGCATTTGTAGCATCCCACTGGTGGCCCATTTGTAGCACACCCCCACTCTGCCGTGAGCGCGAGTGCCGACTTCGGAGCCCACCCTTCCGGCACTGGCACCTGCAGCCGGAGGAGTCGGCAGCGCTGACACCAGGGGTGTCGGACTGGGCGGGCCTGGCACACTCAGGTCAGGGAAGGGGTCAGGTTGAAGGGTCAGCTCACCTACTCCTCACTCTGCAGGGAAGGAGGCCAAGGCTCAAGGAGGGAAGGACCTGATGATGTTCAAGGTCACAGTGAGGAGGGCAGAGGCCCGGGCTGCTGGTGCTCCCACTGACTGGTGCTCCCACTGACTGGTGCTCAGCACTGAGTCCTCCTCAAGCTGAGCCTTATCAGCTCTGAGGCCATAGGCAAGACCTCCCCAGGTGGACAGAGGGGAATTCTGGGCAGCAGGGGGCTTAGAGGCCCCAGGAGAAGGTAGGATGAGAGCTCCTTATCCTGCAGCTGCATTTCCCGAGGTTGATACCATTTGTGCCTAAAGGGCCATAGGACATCAGTCTGATCACTTACCCTTTCTTGGCCTTAATGTCCTCCCAGGGAACATGGGCACCCTAATGCCTGCCCCCTCCTCCCTCCCCAGGCTGGGGGAAGGCTCAAGAGCAGTGTGGCTGAGAGGGAGAGTGGAAACTCACATGGGGACTTTTCAATCATAGGTCGAAAGCAAGAACACACCACTTTCTTGGTCTCCAGCACCTGGCACCTTACCATGGAGAATCAGCTGTTGGGCTGGCTGACCTTTAGTTAACTTGAAATAATGAGAGGAATGGGGACAGTGACTGTGAGGCCCCAGGGTCATAGTGTTCAAGAAGCCCTGCTCTCAGTCCATCCCTGCTACTTACATGCTAGTGGCCTTGGCTGTGGCCCTTCTTCTCCCTCTATTCTCCTCACTCTTTCTCCTTCCATAAAACATGTAGGAAGTTGGGAGGGAAGAGCTTAGAACTTCTCCAAGAATCCAAGAGTATCCCAGCTCTGAGGTCATCCGGGGCTCATTCAGACTAAATGGTAAATGACTAAAATAAGGTTCTTTTCTAACACCAAGTCCTGGGAACCTGGAGGTGAAAGGTGGGGATGAGGGCAGTGGGGATAAGCTTTGCTAACTGTCGCTCCTTTCCTGAGGGCCAGTGTCTTCCCCATATTGCAGACAAATAAGCTAATCTATAAAGGGCAGAGTGAGTGGCCTTAAGTCACAGAATTAGGGTGAGGGATAAAATGGGCCCAGGTCCACCCAGTCCCTCAGATGTAATATAGAAAGTGGGTGGGCAAGGAAGGGAAAGGGGCTGCCCATGGCCATTCACCTCTGACCTCTGTGGGTTCTCTGCAAAGTGCATCCCCTCCAGGATCTCATTTCCTTCCCACAGTGCTCCTGGGAGGTTGGTATGTTTATTTTCTCCATTTCACAGATGGAGGAGACACTAACGCGCAGGCAAGTGAGCAGAAGCCCTGAGGGTGATGGAGCCAGTGGTCCAGTTCCTGGCTGCTCCTGGACGGCTGCGTGGAGGGCGGCGTGGCTGTGGCAGCCCGAGCAGCCTCCAGTCAGTGTGGGGGTCTGTGACTGAAATCGAGACTGTAGCTACACAGAGGCAGGTGATGCCACCCGTGGCAGCAGCTGACGTCTATGCAAATGAGGTCTTTGGCACACAGCGAACCTGGCAGAGAAACCCCCTTCTTCTCCTTCCTGTGACCCCCAGACTGTGCCTTGTGACAACTTCACCGCAGCAGCTGCCCTCACTCTAGTCCTTGAGTCCCAGGCCAGCCCACTTCACCACAGCCACACCCGTGCCCTGGGTAAAATCCCCGAGTCTATCTGGAGGCAGTGACCACCCCAGCAAAAGCCCGGCTGAGGAAGGCTAAAAAAGGCTGGCCCCAGAAGCCAGCCCTGCGGTCAGGTGCTCACAGAAGCACCTCAGCAACATGCCTGTGTCACTGCGGGGCCTAGTCTGAGCCCCGTTAGTGGAGCCTTAGATGAGAGAGTCCCTCGCTCTATAAAGACAAGTCCAGCCTTACCCATTACCGCTGTGCCTGGACACTGAACCCCCTGCCCTGCCTTGGTGCCTTTGCTCCTGCCGCTCCCTCCACCGCTTCCCCTCTCCGCCTGTGCTGATGCCTCTGCAGAGCCAGCCCCACATCCCTGCCCAGCACTGGGCGGCCCATCCCTTGGTGCGCCCTGCCATCACAGTGCTGCTTCTGCCCCTGGAGAGTGTCCAGCTCCACGCCAGGCTGGGCACTGCCCGGGCCGAGGCTGGTGGATTCATGCCTGGCTCTGGACTAAGTACTTTACACACGGTCTCATTGAATCCTCACAACCTAGGAGGTAGGGGTATGTCTTGTTTTCACTTTACAGAAGAAGGAAGGTGCTCAGAGAGGCCAAGTAACTTGCCTGAGGTGGCACAGCTCCAAGTGGGAGAGCTGGGATAAGGAGCTGGGAGTCTGTCCGCAGAGCCTGTAATTGGAAATAAGCCTGGCTCTTCTTTAGCCTCTTACTGTGGCCAGTGGAGCACAGAGTGGTTAAGGCCAGTAAGTGTCAGATGAATGTTTGCTCAGGGCTGAAGGCAGTGATGCTCCCTCGCAGGCATGCTGCAGCTCGGGGCGCAGCTTCTGCTGACCTCCTGTGTGCTTCCACACCCCCCCCCCCGGCACAAGCCAGGGCCTCCAGGGGTCATTCACCCTGCTCCGGGCTTTGGGTCAGGAACAGTCCTCCCAGCAGTGTTATGGGCTTTTACCCAAATGGCCCTTGGGCCCAGCGAGGTGTAATCAATGCCCCAGCAGCACCCAGCAGGAAGCGGTCCGCCCAGCCTCCAGCCTAGGGGTCCTGTGCTCAGCTGGAGGAGGTCTTCCTGACCAAAGCCACCAGGCTGCCTTCGGCCCAAGGTGAGGAGCTGACAGTGGCATGGGACGGTTGGCCGACTGCCACCGCCTCCCACTCCGTCTCTGAGAAGAGAGGAAACACCAGGCTGCGGGGGATTCCTCCACCGGCGCCGCCCCTCGGCCACTTCCTCTGGACACTCTCATTTTCTTTGTCACTTGTTTTAGTTTCTGCTTTTCTTCCCTCGTTCCTTTTTTTTCAAGGCCACTTTCATTTCCGTCTGTCGGTGTCTTCCCCAGCCCACCCTCACCCATTTCCGTTTGCCACCCCCCCTCCCGTTCTCCTCCTACCACGTTGGGACCCCCAGGGGCCCGGCCTGCCTGGGCCTTGGTTCCTGGCTGGGGTTCTGGCCAGGGTGGGGGTCAGGGATGGGAAGGCGCCGGCACCCTGCCTCTCGCCCACAGCGGGAGAGCCGAGGCGGCTCCCCGATGGTCCTGAGAGGCTGGGCAGCTGGTGCCAGTCCCCCAGGCCCTCTGCTGACCCTCTCTGGCCTCAAGCTTCTCACTTGTGAAATGAGTAAGAAACTCAGCCTCAGGGGATGCACAGAGAAAGTGAGACAACACACGTAAAGCTCAAATTAACAGCATTTAGAAAAAACTCAACAAATACCAGTTCGTGTCTCCAGGCTGCCTCCGAGTCCAGGTCCTCACTGGGCCCACACCTGGCCAGAGGCAGAACTTGCCCTCTGGGCCTCCCGTCCTGAGCCACCAAGGCCTGCAGAGAGACGGTCTGAGAAAGGAGGGTATGTTATCAGTTGCGCCCTCTGAGTCAGCACAGCTACTACCCAGAGCAGGAACCTCCTTCCTCGTGCCCAGCACACGGGCCTCCTTCCTCCAAGATGCCAGTGGCAAGTAGCTTAGCGCTGCCCAGGGCAGCCCATCTCCCATCAGGCAGCTCTGCTGCTTAGAAAGTTCTTTCTCCTGGTGAGCTGAGACCTGCGTGCCTCCACCCCCGCCCTCCACCTTTAGCCGTCGCCAAAGGCACTGCTGTTCCCGGCATTTGCATAGGACAACTCCAGACTCGCCCTAGTCCCTCAGCCCCAGCCTCAGGGGCAGTGTAGCAGAATGGTTAAGCTCTTGGACTCTAGGGCCAGCTCCCCCAGTTTAAATCCTGGCATGGCCCCTTGCTACCTGTGTGACATTGTGCCCCAAACAGGACAACTGTTTGACCCTCGTGAGCCGGCGTGTGTAACATGCTGTAAGTACCTGATCCATTTTGCCTGCTGCCATTATTCTCATTTAAGACCAAACATCCACGACTCTTTTCTTTAACTGAGATATAATTGACATGACATTCTTTAAATTTCAGGTGTACAACACGATTCAATGTTTGTGTGTATTGCAACACGACCACCACAGTAGGGCTAATTAACATCGTCACCACACCCACGTACAAGTTTTTCTTCTTGTGATGAGAACATTAACGATCTACTCTCAGCAACTCCCAAGTGTGCAGTACAGTATTGTAACCTTAGTCGCCATGCTGGCTGTCACCTCCCGGGACCTGCCTTGTAACTGGGACTTTCGTACCCCTGCTACCTTCACCCATGCTTCCCAACCCCCACCCCTCAGAGCTGTTCGCAGCTCCTCAGACTCCCTCGCCCGCCCCCGGTGCGTCTGCGGGGTCCTCCTTGGCACCTCCCTCCGACACGTGGAGAAGGCGCCTTCGGTCCTGCAGGCAGCGCCTCACCCAGGAAAGAGCCCCAGCTGCAGAATGAAACCCGTGTTCCCGTGGGAGACACAAAAAGGAAAAGTTTCTACTTCAAAATATGAAAACAAGGGGTTAGAACGACCAAGGTTAGTTAATAGGTTCCAACATGATGAACTATTCGGTGGTGGTCGTGTCCCTCCCTGTGCGGCCCCGGCGCCCTGCTCTGCCAGGGTTCCAGGTCACAGACGACTGCTGAGACGTCACAGCCTGCCGCCAAACTTACGAGCTACTCGCTGCAGTTTCCACAGCAAGACTTTTAACATTTCAGAGTGTTCTTTTCCATACAAAGAGTGTATTCAGAATGTTACATGCGTTGTGTGATGTGGGAGAGGCCCTCAGAAGTAACAGCACCTGGGTGGCGAATGGCCTTCCAACAGGCCACTTCGTCTCTGAGTCATCGGCTCTTCACCTGCAAGGTGAGGACAATACACCTGCTTCCCAGGGTTGCTGAGCCCCGCCAGGTCTCTTGTGGTAACTGCCTGTCTTTTGGGGACTGTTAGGGAAGGGACAGAGGACGGTAACCCTGGCTTCCCATGCAGTTTCCATGTGGACTCAGGCTCGTTGGCTTTATTTCCCAGTCCAAAGAATCCAGGTCTTTCGCTGGCCGGCCACCCATCCGGACTGGAGGGGACAGTGCATCAGCAGCAGGCAATAGGCTGGGTGCTACTGAGAGATTCTCAGTTATTCCTCGGCTGCTGCGTCAGGCAGTTCCACACAAGTCCTTGAAGTCGACGTCCCTCCCTGGTAGCAGTAGCAGGATTCAGCTGGAAGACATGTCTCCGTGCCCTTGCTTCTCGACAGCTTTTTCTTACAAGGAGCCACCACCCCTTGTTATTGGGAGAGGCTGGTGGCAGAGGTGGGGAAACACTCGTGTTTACAGATGGTGTGTTTCTGCCCCTCCTGAAGCCTTCTTAGTCCAGGGATGCTATTCACACCAGAGAGATGCTTTCACAGATGCCCATTCTGCCCAGGGCAGGCTGCTTCATTCAAAGAGGGTGGAAAATGTTGAGTCCTGAGTTTCAGTTCTGCCTTTCTCATCCACTTGCTGTGGGACTTTGGACAAGTCACTTGACCACCCTCTGTGACCTGGGAAATGAAAGGCTGACCCACCCCTTCTCTGGGCTGATGTGAGACTATGGGCAGGAAAGGTTCAGTGGACCGTCATGGTGAAGCTGCAGGTGGAGATGGCCGTGCTCTTTGTCTTGGTGTGAGGACACACCTGGAGTCTGTCACCGACTCCTGCTGGCCTCTGCCCGACTCCCACCCCAGCCTGGCCAAGCCTGGGGGTCATTCCCATCAGGTCACAGAGCTGTCCCACTGGGATAGAGCTCCTGGCCTCAGATAAGACCCAGCAGGTGACCTCAGTGCAGACAAGGCCTCAGCACCTCTATTTACACTTGCATACCCAATAGCTTCCCCCCATCCCTGCAGAGAGGTCTTTAGAAGTAAAATAAAACAAAATTGAATTATCATCAGCAGGAAAAACATGCATCTCCCAGATTAGATGAAAGTGGTCATTTCTACTGTTCCCTCATCACCCACCACACATGCCCATAATCAAAGACAGGGATTCGTTAAACCAGAGAAGTCCTTTGAAAGGATCCCGTGCAGTCCAGCCTTTGCCAACTGAAACCACGAGGTTCCGTGACTTGCCCAAGCTTGCGCAGGGCGTGTGTATGGAGCTGGAGCCAGGGCTCAGACCTCTGATTCTTTACCTGACTCCAGATGCCTCAGTGCTCCACACCTCACTGCCCTGGCGCTGCCCCCTTTATCCGTTACTTGCTCCCAAACTGTGACGTCAGCTCAGAGCAGGGCACCTCCGGTGTGCACAACATTCCTGAGAGGGTCAGGGAGGGTGGGTGTGGCCAGATGTTCAGGAACCTCCTGAGTGTGTGACCCAGGGCAAGGCTCTGTTCTCGCGTCCTCAGTTTCACCATCTGCAGAATGGTATTCTTCATGGGCCTTCATATTCACTTTCGTTGGGGAGAACAGTAGTATCTCCTAAGGAAAAGCCCATCCTATAGTTCATTCAGTGCTAGGCATTGCAAGGGATGGAACCAGCCCTCAGGGGAACCAGCCTCCCAGCTGTCCTCTGAGGGGGTCTCCGGGGCGGTGTCCTGGTGGGCATGAGAGCATTTAGAAGACTTATCTTGAAGCTGCATTCACAGGGCAAGCACACTTTTTACCCACGTTTATGTCTGTGCCGTAGACTAAATGTGTTCCCCCCAAACGCACCTAATACGTGTGATGGCATTAGGGAGTGGGGCCTTTGGGAGGTGATTAACTCACGAGAGCAGAACCCTCATAAATGGGATTAGTGCCTTTGTAAAAGGGACTCCGGGAGCTGCCTTCTTCTTTCTACCCTGTGAGGACACAGGGAGATGACCATCTGTGAACCAGGAGGCGGGTCCTCACCAGACGGTGAATCTGCCAGTCCCCTGATCTCGGACTTCCTGGCCCCTAGAACTGAGAGAAATTTCCATTGTTTACAAGCCACCGAGCCTGTGGATTTCTATCACAGCAATAGGAATGGACTACGGGAGTTTGCTTACTTCGAGCAGCTTTGGAAGGTAACAGCGGATGGTGGTGGACGGGGGCACAAAAGTCTACCCCAAGACACTATGTAATGCTACTCTTGCAGACGTGGAGAGGTGGATCTGTGTTTGGGCTGCCTGGAGGATGCTGTGACCCCAGGCAAAACTACCACTATATTCTCTGGGAGCAGAGGCGGGTGATGACATCCAAAGGCAGTGGGGTGAGCTACTTACTCTCCAGGTCTCAAGCCAAGCTCCAGGAGGGGTCAGAGCACCCTGTTGGTCATTCATTCCTTCACAAGCTATCTAATCCGATTCCTCTCCGACCTTGACCGGGAGAGACCTGAGAGCTGCACTGAGATGTTTCGCTGCAAAGCCGGATTGGTGTCTGTCTCTTCCCGGTTGGTAGTAAAGAACAAAATCATTACTTAGCATTACCTCATTTTACATTTTTCTCCCATTGGCTTTACGCTCCTGGAACCCGCTACTGCTTGGCTGCTCATGAGTACGCCAGGCAGAAAAATGAAAAGTTCAAGTAGAAAAAAATATTAGTAGGAAGTATCAGAATCAGCCAAATCTGTTGAGTATTTTTTACACACGGCGTATTTTTTACAGTGGGTGTGCACGTGTGGTTGTGATTGCATGGCAGCACAGTTTCTGCTACTAAAGTCATTCCCAGTTCGTGTAACAGAGCCAGAAGTTTAGTGTTTCACGGAGTCCCCCCTAGAATTCCATCCTGTGACTCCAAGTTATGGCAACGGGATGAGGACAGAGATGGTGGCAAAGCCAGGGGCCCCAGAAGGGCCTCATTTCCGACAGAGCACTCCCACCCCCACGCAGGGCAATCGAGGCCTGTTGACTCGAACCCTTTCAGGGGTGTCCCCTTCCTTTTGCCTCCACTGCTAACAGCCCTGCCTTCTCTGGGTTTCTGTAGCTGCTTCTGCCTGCCACCCCACGGCTCTGCAGTCTGCCCTCCAAAGTGCACCAGGCCGATCTTGCCAAACTACCAATCCGGTCACATCATCTCTTGCAAAAAGTCCTTGAATAGCTCCTTGTGGCCTCCAGGGTTCAACACAAAGTTCCTTTACAACGGCTTACAGAGCCCCCTGGGATCTCCCCCAACTCCTCCACGTCTCCCTCTCTGCCTCCATGTTCCAGTCACCGCAGACTGCTGCCTTTTTGTGCCCCCAGGCCTTTGCAGGTGTGGTTCCTTCTTCCCAGAAAGCTCTCCCTCCGCCTGACTGGCAGGCACATTCATGGTTCCACCTATAGCTCCCTCACTCCTTGCACAATGGGCTTTGAAAAGATGGAATAGCAAAGAATGCAGGGTATTCAGTGCTTGAATTGGGTGAGCCAGAACTGGATGAACACATTTCTTTCCAGAAGAACCCAAGCTGTCCCAACTGTGTCCAAACAGAACCAACCTGTGAGTGAGTCATGAAGGTGTAGATGTCCCAGTGGAGACAACTACAGGCTCTCCCTTCCTCTTTGGTCCCTTCGAGAGTTGCTGTCTGGGGCCTGCGAGCAGCACCAAGGGCCCGATCAGGGGTGGGGCTGTGGGCACATCGGGTGCATCTTGCTGATTATGGAATTCCCTGGCTGCTCTGAAGACTTCTCAGTATCTGGGAGGGAGGCCTGGGAGGATGTCTGAGGAAGGGCAGGGGAGGCGTACAAAGGGCCCTGATGGCTGGGAAGGGACACTTGCCTAAAACCAGAGCCAAGTCTCTGACGGTCTGGGCCCCTACAGTGGCAGGTGTAGCTGAGCCTCATTGCCTTCCCAAGTCTGAGTCCCTGTGGGACTGAGAATGAATTGCTTTCCATCTCAGCTTACGTTCTTGGCCTGTGCCACTTAGAAAAAGAGATGGCCTGGCCTGGTGGAGAAGATCTGGAGTCTGGGAGCCAAGTCGTCCTGGGTTCAAATCCAGACTCTGCTACTTAACAAGCTACAGGTCTCAGGCAAGACACTATACTTCTTCAAGGTTCAGATACTCACCTGGGGCTGCTGTGACTTTGGGGTGAGGTGGAGGGTGAGGCTCTGTGTGTCTCTCCTGAGCCTGGTCACCATGTCATCCTTCTCATTTTGTAGCTTTTGCCCCAGAAAGATGCATGTCCTGGTGGAGACAGAGAAGGTGGCCACAGACCTCCCTGAGCACTGCGGGGCAGCCAACGACTGCCATTGGTCAGGAGCATCCGCCCTGGAGCAGTCCCCCTCCCATGTCCAGGACACACCCATCTGGGAGATGGAAAACGTGAGGCACAGGACAGAAAAATGACTTGCTTTGGCTGCCTCAACTTTTTTAGAGTTATTCACATGCATGAAGGCACTGCTGTTTGCTCAAGGTAAAGGTGAAAACTGAGGGCAAAATGGGCTTCTTGCTCCACCTCCCTACTTACATCTCCCAACTTAGAAAAAGCCTGAATCATCAACGGAACCTCACCGTTACTCCGCACCCTAAAAGTTCCAACCTCTGTGCCTTTTTTGTTCTGTTTTGTGTTCTGCTTGTAATACAGTTCTCCTATGGAGCAACAAAATCTATTTGTCCAAATTCTCCCCAAACTTCAAAGCTCAAATGACAGATACCCTCCTCCTCCTCCAGGAAGCCCCTTGGGGTGCCCGGTTGCCTCTGTGCAGCTGCTGTCCATGGCCGCCACAGCACAGTCTGATCCCTTCATTCCAGCTGTCTGGCCTTGGTCCCTCGCCGCTATCAAGGGGATGTTTCTTATCAATGTCACTTGGTCAAGAGCTTTTGCTCTCCTGACCTCTGGGCAGGTCTAGTTTCATCCTGGCTAGTTTTAGGCCAGCCAAGAGAGGATTAAAACATGTATCTCAACCTCTAGTCAGAATCTTCTAGAAACTGTTCTCCTTCCCTTCACTCTGGTTTGTTTACCACTGCCCTGGAGTGGGTCAATGTCTTATGGCCATAATTGCAGCACATGCGTGTATGTGTGTGTGTGTGTGTGTGAGAGAGAGAGAGAGAGAGAGAGAATGAGAGACAGTGACAGAGGAGGGAGGGGGGAGAAGGAGAGGGGGGAGGGCTCGGGCCAGGACACACACGCCATGCTTCTGTTTCAAGGTGAGGGTGAAACAACCCTTGTTCCCTATCAGCTAATATCCCGGGCAGACCCTCTGTGGGATACTAAGCCTGCTAGCTAGGGTGGGTCAGCTGTTCAGATCCCAGCTGGGTCCAATCTTTGTCACCTTCAAAGAATGATACCAGTGTCCTTGAAGTTTTGCTGATCATTGTAATAACAACTTCAAGCATTTGGAGCATTTGCCCTGCTAAGCACTCTACATAAGTTATCTTAATCCTCACAGCTATTTGAGGTAATGCCATATGAGTCCCATTTTACAGATGAGGAAACTGAGGCTCAGACAGATTCCAGGCCATTGCAAGCACCGGGTACAGATCCACAGCCAATCTATCTGGCCCCAAGCCTATGCTCATGTCCATCACCCAAGAGCATCCCACTGGCCCTGGAACGTGGCCTCCTGGGTGTTGTGATCTTGGCTCTGCCACTGGCTGTCATACGTGGGACATTCAGTGCATCAGGCCTCAGATCCAGCTTCTTTCAAGTTGACCAGATGCTGCTGAAGGGCTCTGTCAACTGTTCTATGCTGAGAAGTTGTGCTTGGGTGATTCCGAATTCTCTGAGGCTAACATGCAATCAGGTGTACTCACTGAGTTTCCCAGAATCTGACTGCGGACTCTAGCATCCTGGAATCTTGTGATCCCTGTATTCTCAGATCCTCACTGGAGGATGGGCCCCAGGTTGGCAAGAGTTTTCTGTGCACGTGTGCCCTGCTCTATGCCAGGGCCCACCCCAGCCAGTGCTTGGGGCGTGGTAGGCACTCAGTCAGTATTTGTTTACTGAATGACATATACCTTCCCTTCTGCCTCTGCCCATGGTTAGCAGCCAGTATCCACAATCTGGCTGGAGTCTGGGCCCTGAAATGTGGCCGGTTGCCCACACATGGCAGGTAAGCCCTGAATCAGCAAGCAGCCCACTTGCCCTCTGGCCCTGCTTGGCCACTAATCAGCAATATGACTTTAGGCAAGTCCCTTAACCTCTCTGAGCTGTTTTTCCCCCCAGTAGCACTAGATGAGGAGTCAAAGAAACTTACAGAGCTCATTCCTGCCTCAGGACCTTTGCACACACCATTCTCTCTGCCTGAAACACTCTTCTTCAAAATTCTCTTTCCACTGCACCCACACTTCATTCAGACCTCTGCTGAAATGCCATCCCCTCAGAACCTCACCTCCTTAGAGAAGCCTTCTGTGACCACCTCAACTCAAACATCTCCTCTGGTCATGTTTCTGTCCCTCCTCCAAGTTTTTTAGTTCTTTCCTAGTACTCCTCACTACCTGACAATATTTACTTGTTCAGTTATCTGTTTTCCCAATTAGAATTTAAGCTCCAAGGAGACAGGGGTTTTGTTTGTCTGATTCAGTGCCTAGCCCAGTGCCTAACACATAGTAGGTGCTCAATAACATTTGTTGAAGAAGGCAGAAGGGCAAAAGCTGAACGGGCTGCCTTGGCCTAGACATCTCCACCCGGTGTCCAGTCCCCATACACTGAGACCCTGCTCTCTCTGGGCTGACTCAGCCTGACCTCCCATGAGGCCCAGACACAAGCCTGGGCACCTCTGCCATGGGAAGATAAGACCAGAGGTGTGTATCCTGAGAGAGCAGGACCTGAGGCAACTTGATTTCCCCAAAAGGGGAAGACAGCAAGGTGGAGGCATGGGGAAGCTGGCAGTGTCCTGATGACATAATAATTGCTAAATAAACATACCCATTTTCCATGACAGGCTGTTGACATTTGGTGAATGCTGCTGGTGCTCAGGCAGCCAGACAAGAAAGAGGATGCTGTGTCTGAGAGTTGAGGAGAGGAGCAAAGAATCATATGCCTGACCCAGCTGGCTTCCTAAAGCTGCTTTACTCACACGTCTTCATCCTACCTCTACCCCTCATGGTTTCCTAGAGGTCTTCACTGCCCACAAGAGAATACAACCCTTTAGTTTGGAATTCATGGCTGTCTGGGACCCAGCCCTGCCCACATCTTCTACCTGCTTTTTCCCAACTCTCCTGCAGAAGATATCAGCTGCAGCAGGCTCCAGGGGCTATTTCCCCAGTGCACTGTGACCAGTCCCCTTGCCAAGCTTTACTTGCACTACACTGTCTGCCCAAAATGCCTCCACCACTCCTCTCCCAAGAAGCCCTCCCTGATCACACTGACTCATGAGATCTCCCCTTCATCTGGGCCCCCCTCAGCTCTCCTGGACTTGCCCACTTCTAGGGCATGCTTGAGAACCTATGTGTATATGTGGTGAGTTGGGAAACCATGTCAGCAGGGATCGGGGAGAGCTTGGGTGGGGCAGTACCCTCTGCCCATCCTGGCTTGATCAAATGAGGTAATGTACATGGGTGTGCCTTGTAAACTACACAGCCCTGTTCTGCCTCAGCCTAGGCCCCTTTAAGTCTGGCCTGGACTCTTGCACCAGCATCCCCATGGGCCTTCCTGCCTCTAGTTCGCCAGGCCCCTCTAGCTTCCCTGCTGAGCACCCCAGGGGTCCTCGTGAAACATGGATCCGAAGAGTTCCCTTCTCTAGCAACCTCTCCTTTCTGGGAGTTTCCAGCCCAGCAAGTCTGTGTGCTGCCCTCAGACCCTCCTCATGCTTTCCCACCTCGCTGCCTTTGCTCAAGTCATCCCTTCTGCCTGGAATGTCTTTCCCTCTCCCTCTGGTCCTCATTCCATTAGACCTCCCTCTTCCTTTGGAATTACTTGGCCCCTAGGGACATCCGGCCACTCCGGGTGCCCTTGCTAGCGATCTCTGTGCAGCGACACCTCCCCAGCTATATCTCGGTCCTTATTTATTTGTGCCTCCCTGGGGTTGGCGTGGCATAGAGAAACCATCCCTCCCCTAGTGGGTGGTTTCTCCTGGTAGACGGTGCGTCTACTGTGGATGTCCTGGGTGCAGGCCTGGCGCTTTGTAGACTTCGGTTTATCGAGAGCCAACTACAGTCCTGGGGGGGGAAAGTCTTCTTCCCTATGGTAGGACCAAGGCTCAGAGATGCTAAGGACCTTGCTGAAGGTCACGCAGCAGAATGTGACAGAGCTGGCTGGCCTGGGGACCCTGGTTGGATTGATTTCACAGCTTTTCTCTAGATTGCATGCCTGTGACAAAGTTAAAGACACCAGATCTCTTCCCAGAACATGACTGTTTTTTTAAAGTATGTCAGTAGTGGAAGGATCCACCCTTTTTACTTGCAAAAGGTGAACAGAAGGCTACTGTGTTTCTCTGGGACATTTACAAATAGTTTTCTTCACGTTAAGAAGAAACTGAAAAAGTAGATGTCCACACAAACATGACTGTTAATAAACCTTCTTAGGGATTTTATCTGTCTTTTTTCCTGCCCGGTTCTTCATGCCTCCATGGGTGCTTCCCGCTCATCCCTGACAAGCAGCTGGTTGGTGTACAAGGGACCACAGTCTTCCTCCACCTCCCTGTCCCTCCATAGGCCTGCTATGGGTCCCCTCCAGGTCACCTGGGCGCAGGCTCCAGAACAAGGTTAGACCTAGTCCTTCTGTCCAGGACCCCTCAGAGAGCCAGGGCCACCCCGTGCCCACGTCTGTCCCAAGCCTCCTCCCAGCCCTGACACCCAGGCTACAGATCAATAAATCTGTCTCCTGCTCTTCTCTCTCGACCATCTGTTCTCCCTGGTGGTCCCCAGGGAGTCTGCCAGGCTGGCTTCAAGCTCCCAGGTCAGAGAAAGGAAGCTATTTCGGGACCATCTGTTTGAGAGGTGCCTCTGGCTGGGGTTCCACAGCTGAGGGGGGCTGTCCAGGCAGTGGGTGGCTGTCAGGAGGGGACAGCAATTAGGGAATGAGAGTCACCTTTATCTTTGGGCTCAAGGCCAGGATGTGCCAGCTCTTCCCCGACTCGGGCAGACCTGTCAGATCTCAGCCCTGGGGTGTGTCTCGGGCAGATGGTGCTGGAGGAAGCAGGGAAGACAGTCTGAACCTCACCGCCTCCCCCCACCCCACTCCCTTTAAAACATATACACACACCCTTAAAATTGGGTTGCCAGTGACAACCTGGCATATCGTCTTCTTTTTATATTATTCTTAGCCCCTCTGTTACCATAGCAACTGAACAATGCTTTTAAATATAGCAGTTAATTTTTTCAGCTCCAGCAACAAAGTTCTGGTGGTGTCCAGAAGGCCAGAGGCTGGCTTCTTCCCTGGGGGCGAAGCCCTCCAACTCCTCTCACCGCCCTCGGGCCCCAGAGTGCAGCTGGGGCTGGGCGTCTGAGGCCAAAAAGACCCTCTGTGCCCCTGGACCGGGCTGCACGCCAGAGTCCAGGTGTAGTAGGAACGCCCTGGGTCCTGCACTCAGCAGACCTGGATCAATAGCTCCCCCTCCCCCTGCCCCTGAAGCCCTTGCTTTTCCTCTCCAAACCTCAGTGTCTTTATCTGGTCAACGAGGGTGACAGAATCTGCCTCACAGATGGAGAGAAGGCTTAAAGGAGCTACAGGAGGCGAAAGTAGCACATGGGAAACTCAGCAAATGCATCTGTGCTTCTTGTCCTTTCTCCTTCCCCTCCCCCATTCCTTCCTTCCCTCTTCCTTTTTGTCCTTACCTCCCTCTCTCTTTTGCATTTTTCTCACCCTCTTCTCCCCACTGCCTTGAATTATTGATGTTAAATTCCCAGCCAGTAACATCAGAGGGTTAAAATCCATAACCAGCTTTCCTCTGGCCTCCCCTTGGATGGCCCTCCCTCCGTGGGCTGGTGAGCTCATCAGAGTCATTAATCATACATCAGGGCTTGAGAACCCAGGCCCTGTGGTACAGCCGCTGAGCAGCCCCGGGCAGGATGCAGCAGGGCAGGATGTCTTCTTCTTCGGGAAGGGCTGGGCCGGCTCTGAAGCCTAGGGCAGAGCAGGCGCTTTGGTACGAGTCTGTCTGGGAAGGGGGAATGACAGCCGGTGAAGGGACATATCAGGAAGCACTCGCTCCCTGGCCCAGTGACTGGAGGTGTCCTTTCCAGATGCCAGTTCCCAGCGCCCTCCCAACATCCTGCCCCTCTCCCAGACCTCCCTCACACTCGCCCCCCCACTTATTTCTCTGCATTCCAGAGCTCCGCATGGCAGGCCTTCCAGCAACAGGCAGCAAAGGCTCTTGAGTGCTCAGAAGCAGCCAGAACGTGGCGTGGCTGCCCGTCAGGTGCAGTTCCCTGGCCTGGAGAGTTTCACGCTCTGAGGGCTGGACATGGCAGAAGGGATTACAGCATCGGTTACAAATTGAAAAAACTCTTGTCTTAACCTATGATTATATAATAGAACAATAATATTAAAATCACCATGAAATTTTGCAGAGACTTAGGTACTGATTATCTTCATTTACAAAAAAAAAAGAAAAGAAAAGAAAACTTGTCAGGGTCATTAGGCTGGTAAAGAAGCTGACTCTGAATCCGTGGTTTTACCTTCCCCGTTATTTTTCAAGTTCAGCTTTCCTGGCTGGAAGCTGCGTGGGGACATTTACAGAGCAGCAGCTGAGTGTAACTCTATGCTGAGCCCCAGGCTGGTGGCTTGGAGCTGTGCAGGAGCCAGAGGCTGCTCCCCGGTAGCTGTCAGTCTTGTTCAGGAACTAGACAGACACAGGCAGAGAGCACCAGTGCTATCAAAGCCTCAGGAGCCCTGCAGAGGGAAGATGCTTTGGGCTTTGGGCTCAATTTCGGCCAGGCCCAGCGGGAGGGAGCCGATGCAGAAGGTGGCCGAGCTGCTCAGGCCCTCCGTGGGCCACAGGCCTGTGGGCATTTCACCCTACCTTTGATCTTCCCACGGCTCTGCGAGAGTGGCCCCACATCCAGCTTTGACAGATGCTCTTCGGAGCTCGTCAAGGTCAGACAGCTCAGAAGTGGAGGGACCACAGGTGTCCGACACCAAAGCACCGCTGACATCTGCGGGAGGTGGCAGAGGGTCGGGAGCAGTCTGCCACGTCTGGAGGGCTGACGGTCTGTCAGTCTCCGTAGACTGAGGCCAGCGTGGGTGACCGGCGAGCCAGGAGGTGGTGGTGGCTGAAGGGACCTGGCTCTGACCCTTAACCTGGCAAGGCTGCGTCTTGCACCCCCCGCCCCATCCACTGGGCAGGACGAAGGGAGGGATGGCAGTGATGGGGACAAGGGGCTGCCGCGCCGTGCAGGGGTTAGTCCTGGCCTGTGAGACAAGACACCTGGGGCAGTCCTGCTCTTGCTGGTTCTCTGTGAGCCCCGAGGCAGGCCATCCCAGGGCCCGGTTTCCCTCTTCACTCAGGAGAGCATTCACTGCCTGCCTATCTCATGTGATGAAGTGAGTCTGTAATTTAGCATCAGCCTAAAATGTGACAGGTCCCTCTGCTGTACTTTTCTGCATAGCGTTACACATCCTGGCAGTCTGTCACACACAGCTGCCTTTACCTGTGACTGCCTTTCTCTGTCATGAGACCACAAGCCCCAGGGAGGCCAGACTGGACTCGGTTCAGGGCCGCATCTCTAGCACCTAACCAGTGCCTCGCAGGTGTGAGCACCAGGCACATCGGCGGACGAATGAGTGACCCGTGTGATTAGAATGGTGTGCCTCCTTCTTGCTCCCACAGCCCATCCGTACCTCCTCCTGGCACTTGTCACAGGTAGTGTGACGGCATGTGTCCCGTCTGTCTGTCCACACACTGTTTAGCGGAGCACAGAGCCAGCCTGGAGGAGATGCTTGATGAACATTTGCTGACACACTCTCCTCCCTGTCCTCAGTTTCCCCATTTGTACACTGTGAAAGTGGTCACCCCAGAGGCTTTTTAATCATCCTCCCTCAGTGGCAGTCTGGGATTTTTAACTCGCTGGCTGGCACTGCTGCACCTGCACCTTTATTTTTCTCCCCAGTGCTTGTCCTGGCCCTCCAGGGCTGGTCACTGCCCAGAGCCTGCCTTCCCCTTGATGAGCAATTCAGACCCCAGAATAGCCCATTGTTTAGAATCAGGTGCCTCAACCCTATATTTATCCCCAGTGTGCTGAGTGTGCTTAGGTCCCTGCCAGCCGTGTGGGGGGCATCATCGGGACTGCTCGGGTTCCTCACCCCGAGAAGCTCTCTCTGGCATCAGGAGACAGTGCGCACCAAGAGGAGCGGGAGCCAGTGAGGAAAAGGCAGGGGAGGGAACCAGCTTTCACAGAAAGCCGGGCTCCAGACAGAGGTGTTTCACACGTGCTCACCAAGGCCACTCAAGATCAGTGTCATTAGCCCCATTTCACAGCTGGGGGTTGGAGACTGTGAGAAGCCACCCTTCCCATGGAACTGCCTAGTGGGACAGGGCTGGGATCTAAGCACAGGACTGTCAGGCTTTTTCACTGTGCTGCTTAGCTTCCCCTGGGTGGTGGGCAATGCTTGGCACCACCAGGCCCTAGAGCCGTAGCCCCGTGATGGCCAGTGATGAGTGAGAGGGAGCCAGCTTCATGGCTGCTGTCATGGGGTCTACGTCTGCAAATAACCAGGTCCTGTCAAGTCTTGTGTCCTCTCTGAAGGACATGACAGAAGCCTAGAGTGGTAGTGAGTGAGCGGGGCCAGGAACTGGCAACTGCCCATGCCCACAGGGAGAGCAGTTGCTCAAGGCCAGCCCAGGGGGAGAGAGTGAGAGGAATCCGGTCCAGGCCCGCAGCAGAGCAGAGTCCAGAGAAATGGCTGACATGCGGCTATCAGGGGGCGATTGGGCACTGCCACTTACCAGGCCAGTGAGTGACCTTTGGTAACAGGGCCTTCCACTGCCTCATCTGTGAAATGGGTGTAATGGTAGTAACTGCCTGGTATGGTCTGCTTAGGGATTTGATAAAGTAATTCATGTAAAACTCTCAGATGGGCACCTTCTTTGGAAGCCACTCTTGGCTGCCACCATATCGTCATGGTGCTGCACAGTCCAGGTGCTGGGGACTTGGGCTGGGATGTGGGACCACAGCTGGGCCCTGGATCGAGGCTGAGGAATAAGGCAGTGCTGGACTTCGGGAATAAGACAGTGGCAGTTTCCAGAGACAGGGCATGATGTTAGAGAGTCCGGGCTGGAGGTTCTTTGCGTGATTGTAATGATTATAAGAGGGAAGGCAGGTTCGGGAACAAGCAGTTGGGTGGAGCTTGCAGGTGAGTGCAGGGGACCCACGTGTTGGAAGAAGAGAGATAAAAGAAAGGGGACAGACCCTCCCTCACTCCAGGCTTAAATTGGAGCCATTCCAGGGGACTCTAAAGAATTCATTTCCTGCTCACGTGCTGGTCCTTTTGAAGCAGAGCCATGGAATGTCAGAATTGGTCTGACCTTAGAGAGGATGAGACTGCCCGGGCTCGTAATGGGTTAAGAGCACTCACTCCCCTGTGCTTCTTCTCTGTACCTCTGTTTTCCTTTTGGTCACATGAGGTTGGTATATTAGATGACCTTTTGGGATTATTCTGGCCTAAAGATGACCCCTAGGGACTATTTCTGGGGTCTGTTGGGTGTTAGGAAAGAGGTGGTGGGTGCTCTGCAGAGGCAGAGCATGCAGATGAGAATATAGCAGGAGGAAGCACCCGATCCCAGGGCTGATGCACGAAGAACAGGATGGGGGGGGGTACTGGTTCAGTGGCTGTCCCCTTGAACTTGAACAGGGCTATCTCCTCAAGGCACCTGGGTTGCTTGCATACCATCAGACTCAGGTTGGCATAAGCTAGAAATCTCGCCAGAGATTCTCCAGCTCCTGATGGAAAATGTTCCCTCACTTAAGCCCCTGTTAGTTCTGACTTCCCAGCTCCACTGAAGGCACTGTTCCTCCAATGTGCCTGTCCAACACCTGAGCTAAAACAGTCCAAATTTCATCAGTGCCCAAGAGGCTGGCAGGGCCTGGCATTGACCTGGTTGCCCTGAACTCCGTACCTGGCATTCCTATGGGTGGTGGCGGGGTGCCCACTGCGCTGCAGCCTCCCCCAAACCCTGTTGTGTTGGTGACTCTACAGAACTGGATTTGCTGCTTTCTGCCTCTGTTCTCCTGCCTTGGACTCCACTTCTCCACAAAAGTCAGAGCCACACATGAACTCCATACCCTGAGACCCTGAGTAGCTATTACCATTCCATCCAAACCCCACTTCGAGCTAGATTCCCTTCCCCATGCCCTCAAGGTACTGACCAGGTTCTTGCTCTGAACAAGGAAGATTGTCAGAAAATAGTGCTGCCATTCTTCTGGCTTCAGAGATTGTCACTATTGGAGACTGCCGTGAGTGGCCCTGTTTGAACCCATCACAAGTGTGCCCCAACCTCCAGGTGCTCCCTTCTTCGAGCCACTTCCTGCCTCTCGCCCGTGATGCTGCAGTGCCAACCTGCTATTGGGATACACACTCCCAAGTCTGAAACTCTGGCTGGGTGTTCTGATGCTGTGGGCTGTGGGTAACAGAAACCTAACTACAAGAGGCTTTGACAGTAGGGTTTCATTAACTCTGAGAGCCTGGAGGTGGGGGCAGTTCCCAAGCTGAGGAACTCAGCAGCCCAGTGACGTCAAGGAATGCCGTTCTTTCTAGCTTCCTCCTTCTGCCAGTCTAACCACAGTTGGCATCATCTCACCCAAGGTCATGAGATGGTCTCAATGGCCATTTGCAGACAGGATGGTGGGTGGTACAGAAGAGGAACATTGTCCCTCAAACCTTTTTTTTTTTACTAACAAAGTAGTCCTTCCCCAGAGACTCAGAGAAAGATTTCCCTTAGCTGTAAAATGGGAGTAAGAGGTCCCATTAGCCAGAACTGAGTCACATGCCCATGCCCGAACCAGTCACTGGCAAGGAACCATACCACCTCTGCCAGATTGGATTAATCATGGTTTACTCCCAGGGCCTGTGGAAGGTTTGACCCCCCCCCCCAAAAAAAAAGCAGGCCTCCTCCAGCAGAGAAGACACAGGGAGGAATAGCTTTATTGAGTAGCTCCTAATATTCAACTTGAACTTTCCCTGTTTGCATTTGGTGCCAGGGTACCTGGTCACAGCCCTTTGTACCAAAGCCGTTTTGACTTCTTCCTCTCTGCACCCATCTGGACTCTTTGGTGGAAGCAGCAGAAGGTGATGTCAGGGTAACTTAAGCAAAACAGAATTAAATTGGAAGGATAATAAGGATCTCACAGGTCTGACAGAAAGGCTGGAAAACCAGGCTCAGAAAAGGATCCGGGACCCGACAGAAAATGAACTAATCCGTGGCTGTCCTGTCATGGCCACAGAAATGGAAGACCCAGGGCCTGGAAGAGAGCATTCAATATGCCTAGCTCAGCCTTGTGTTCTCCCCTGGGCTGCAGGGAGGCTGGGAACCTTGCTTTAATGTCCACCAAGACCAGGGGAGCTAATTCCCCAAAATGGAGTCAGGGTGCTATTGCAGATATAGGGAGAAAGGGTGCCGAGTGGCCCCAAACCATTGAACTCCATCGACACAACAGACATCGGCGTGGTACACGTCTCTCATAGGAGGTAAAAGATGCACAACCTTAATGGCATGGGAACGGCCAGTTGGAGCAGGAGACATGACTAGAGGAACCCTGTCTAGACAACCCTGCACAGGTGATTGCTTTATCCCCTTTACAGACGACAGAAAGGGAGATGCCGAGAGGCTAGAGAACTTGCCCAGGCTCACACACGTGGAGCCTGAAAGAAGCCGGCATCATAAGCCCCAGAACCCCTTTCTTCCCTTCCCATCATGTTGCTCCTTTGTCTCTGTAACCCTCTTCTTTCCCCACCCCTACCTGGCCCACGGTGATACAGGCTCTGGAAGTTCCATTACTGTCCATACACGAAGTTCTTTGCTCAACAGAGAAGGGCCGCTGTCAGCCTTGTTGGCCAGTGCCATCTGCACTGGGCCTTCAGGACTCTGTGCCTCCCTGGCTCCCCTGTTCCCTAAATGTGACCTCTACTCAAAAAGGACATGAGAAATATTCAAGAGTAAGTGAAGAGCCAGGCTTTAAACATCAGGCAAAAGCGAAGTCCAGACGTACAGGGGCAGGGGAGGCTGGGAGTGTCTTGGAGGACAATGCCCACTGTGCACTGTGTTTGGGGTGCTGTCACATCACTCTTGGTGGATTGTTTTGGGGGAGCAACTTCACAGCATGCACCAAAAGCATCGCCTCACAGATATCCATGCTTTGGGGCACAGTCATCCCAATTTCCAGGAATGTAGCCTAAGCAAAAAACAGTTGTAAGAAACTTCCATGCAGCCTTATGTGTAATACTGAAGCGCTGAGTACTGAAAGCAAATCTAAGTGCTAACACATGGAAATAAAAACTAGCGTATATCTCTACCAGGGGTTGGCAAACTATGTAGCCTGCAGGCCAAATCCCACCGACAGCCCGTTTTTATAAATAAAGTTTTATTGGAACACAAACAGGCCTGCTCATTTACATATTGTCTACGGCTGCTTTTGTGCTACAGCTGCAGAGTGGAGCAATGGGGACAGAAAGTAGGGCCCAAAAGCCTAAAATAGTTACTATCTGGCCTTTAACAGAACAAGCTCGCTGACCCCTGATCTACTTGATGGAATAGTATGTGCCCTTTAAGAACATGATAACTGTAGATATAAGGTGGAGAAGAGCAAGCTACAAAGTTTTATGCGCAGGATGCCTTCATCTGTGTATAAAAAATCCTGGACATAAACAAAAAACCAGAGAGGCATAGATGAAAATATTAGCAGTTTAGGGGAAGTAGGAACACAATGAGTTGGGCTTGACTTCAAGCCTCATTGCAGAGCTGCCTCTCTTCCTCGTACCAGGGTCCCTAACCTGTAGGCCACGGGCCTTGAAGCTCAGAGATGCACCATGAGTACCTACTGAATGAGTATTGAAGGACTGGATGCCCGAGGGGTCAAAGTCCTACGCCCAGAGGACGTAAATAACCCGTCTCAAATGAGTATGTGGAACCATTATTTAAATATATGTGGTGGTGCTATGATTACTAAAATATAAGTTAATTGTAAAGCATTATGTTCATTGTGGCTTTTGTATTGTTGTTTATTCTTCTAATGAAAAGAAACTAAGTGTAGAGTTACCATCAGCAGGAGTTTTGAGAAGTAGTTTCATACAACAAGGAGTCCTTGTGCTGAGAATGGTGGGAAGCACCATGCCATCTGCACGGCATATAGGAGACGCTTCGGCCGGTCTCTGGCACGGGGACCGCTCAGAGGGGCAAGGAAACCCGCCAGGCCAGGTGTCGAGAGCCCGTGGCATTGGTCCTGTCTCTACAAGTGACTCTCTTGCTAGACCTCTGCTGTCACTCTTGGTGACTACAACTCTGTGAGACCTGACAATAGCATGTGATGCTTGTGTGAATGAATGAATGAATGAATGAATGAATGAATGACGGGAGGAAAAGTGAAGGAGTTATGGTGAACAGTGATGAGGGAGTACCAAAGAGTGCTTGAATGTGAGTCTCTCAGGCCGACGGGAGGAATAGAATGCAGGGGGTTCTGCAGGGGCTGGTGACAGGACTGTCAGCTCTGAGCGGGTGATGGAGCTATGGCCATGTCCCTGGGAGAGCCTTCCCTTGGCCCTGTGTTGACCTTGGTGTGGGAGAGGTGGTAGCTGGGGCTTGACCGTGAGGCCATTCTCACCAAGGCTGTGATCCTCACTTTTGGGTGAATTTTTCAGACTCAAGTGGAGGTTGACAGATGGTGCTGGTATAATAGTCTCACTTTCTACTGCCCACAGGTCTCCCTCCAACGCAGTCCTCCAAGCTCTAAGAAATCTCTGACACATCTCAACCATGAGACCACGGCCGGCTTTGGGCAGGTAAGCCTTCCCCCCGTCACATCTTCCTCACACCACAGGACACGGAGCAATTTCAGCACAGGCCAAAGGTCACCGGGCCATATTTGTGGCCAGCAAGTGGGTGGATCTGACTTCATCTGTGGCAGGAGAATGGATCCCCATGCTTTACTGAGACTTCAGGAAAAACCTGCTAAATGTCCAGAGCCCTTCAGCTGACATTTCCTCAAACACAGCACATGGTGATTGATGGGTACACATCCTAGGATGGAGGCCAGGGAACTGGGTCTGACCCTGCTCGGGAAATTCTCAAGCAAGAGCCTCCCTTTCTTGTCTCTGTTTCCTTCTATGAACATCAAGGGAGCTGAACCCAGTGAACTGGGCAGACCTCAAGCCACTGGCTGTTCTGGGCCCTGGGGTGGGAGAGGGGTGGTGGGAACTGGAGCAGTCTGCCACTTCCCTGGGACCTCACCTCCACAGGGAGCCTGGGCCGGGCTGTGTATATGCCACGTGTGTGCATGTCTGTGCTTAGGGGCCTGTGTCCTTTCCAGCAAACTCTGCTTATAGTCAGACTCAGACCCGGACGGCCACCAGCCACACACTTGCCTTCTCCTGCCCACACCTGGGCAGCACACCGCGGACGCTATAAGCTGCCAGTGCCTGGATGAGAAGGGTGGAGACTGCCTGTACACCGACAGCTGGGCAGGCCCGCAGCAGAATGTGGGGGTGCAAAGCAAGCTGGGTGAGGGGCCATGCAGGCCGGGAGACCAGGTTAACCTTACAGGGAGGCCCTCATTTAGAGCAGAAGTAGGTACAGGGCTGAAGCTCACAGGCAGGTCTGCAGTACAGGCTCCCAGGGGGAGCTGCCTGGGAGACGAGGCCTGGACGGTACGCAGAGGCCCTTTGTCCAGCAGTTGGAGCTGCCTGGCAGGCAGGAGGCTGCCACTCCACCATGCCACTCTCAGTCTTGATCAAGGCTCAGGGGACACGTGCCAGGAACTCAACACTCTGTCCTCAGCCTGCATCCAGGCTGCTGCCTGAGTCTGGTTCAGGCCTGGCCTCTGAGGGAGGAGAGGGCCACCCTGACAGCCTCAAGGTGGTTTGAGGATGGGCCTGTGGGTGTCTGAGCTGGGAGGGGTGTATCTGCTTCCTCAGTAGGGAGACCTGGCCTCAGGGGCTCCTAGGCACATATCACTGCTTGGCTGGCTTAGCTGCAAAGCATGGGACCTTGGAGGGCTAGAGAGTAGGAGGAAGCTAAAAGCAGGTGAGACAACCTGGGCGGATCCTCTGTGACCTGGCACTGCCCCTCTCCAGCCTAGCCCCAGCCCCAGCTCTGCTACATCCACCCCTGCTCTCCCACCCTGTGGCGGTCCCCAGATGGAGCAGCATTTCACCCCTCCCTATTTTTGCCCATGCTTTTCCCGTGGCCCCCCTTCCAGTGCCCTGCTATCCAAACCAGTGGGCTGTCCTGGACCCTACACTTGGTTCTCTGGGGAGCCTCTGCTGACCATCCAGCTGGACTCAGCACATAGTACCCGCCTCTACCATCACTTACACCTCCCTGGTTCAGTCGTTGGCTTCCACGTTGTCTCCCCACCATGGTGAATTTATTGAAGGCACGGGCGACATCTTGGCCCCATCTGGAGTGAGCTGTGGGAGTCTCTGGGAGTGAAATGCTATGTGGGGACAGGCAGGGCCTGGTCATTGGGACATATTTGTTACCTGCTGTGCTGTACCCTCTGTGCTGGGCACTGAGGCACACGGATGAATGATGTATGTCACTGTCCTTAAGGAGTTCCCATCGATGGAGATGATGTGCAGAGAACCATAGAAAACCTGGGAGGGAGGGGTCCATTCTGTTTGGGTTTGGTTGTGGGGGTGGTTCAGCAAAGACCATTTGAAGGTGACACTTGAACTGGGCTTTGAAGAATGAGTAGAAGTCCACCAGGTTAAAGAAGAAGAAGAAGAAGCAGGACATTCTAGAATAAGGAGAAAGCAGGTACAAAGGTGGAGTGCCTGGGCCACGGGCACAGAGGAGGGGTGTGCGGAAGTGAGGCTGGTGGAAGCGGGCAGGCCCTCGAATGCCATGCCAAGGGGCTTGGGTCAGGTCCTGTATGACCAAGGAAGGTACATAGTCAGCTTTGTGTTTCCAAGAGAGGCCTCTGGGCCCAGGGGAGAGGCTGAGAGCTCAGAGGAGGTGCTCCTGTTAAAAGCTACTGAACCAGAACAGGGGGAGGCCCAGGGCAGGCTGCTGCTCACTGAGGTGTCTGTGGCCCAGCGTATTAGGAGCTCAGGCCCCACTGCAGCCCTTCAGGTCTCCCGACACAGGGAGCCCCAGTCACTCCAGGGTCTCTGTCCTGTGCTGCAGCTCCCTCCGGTAGAGGGCTGCTTGGCTCCTGATCAAAACACCTCTTCCCACCTCGCCCAGCTCTCTTCCTCCCCTGTCCCTGAAGAACAATAGGCTGCCTCCCAGGGCAGCCACCTTCAAGAATTCTGTGCTGTTCTTAGGCCCCCTTGGGCCTAGATAATGACAAGGCAGCTCCCTCCGAGTTTTTCTGTGCGGCGGGTGATCCTTCTCTGTTTTATAGTTTCACAGTTTTCTCTCTTAGCAGAACTCAAAACACTTCCACATCTGTCATCCCGCGGGACAGTAGAAAAAGTAGGTTCTGGGGCCCGAGAGAGCTGGACGCCCATGCTGCCTGCTGCCATCTGCTCAGGGAGCAGTGTAACTGGTCTGAGCCTCAGAGTCTTCATCTGTAAAATACCTACCTCCTCAGGTGGTTCCAGACTCCAAGGCCAATCACCCGTGAAAAGCCAGCTCAGAACCTGTCTTGTAGTTGGCACTTGCACCCTACATTCCTCTGTCAATGCACACCCCTATGATGAGCAGTGGCTACTGGTGGGCAGCGATGGCCTGGACAGGCCTGTGAGAGTTTGGCTTCAAAAGGGGGAATGAGACATTAGCACATGCCTTAGCAGGAAGGCAGAGCAGTTGACTTGACTTCCCTTTAAAAATTCATTCAGCAGCACTTTTCCTGAGACTCCTGGGACCCTGACACTGTGGACCCTGTGGGGGGGAGGGACGCATGAACAAGCGAACACCAATCCACTGTGAGAATGAATGGCAGCTGATGCACACACATGACACAAGAGAAGTGGAAGCCACAGACTGTTGGAGGCTATGATGTAGAGGCAGGGGTGTGTGAGCTGCACTGGAGGGTCTACGGGGGCTTGTCAGACCCCTCGCAGGAGGACTCGGGAAGGGAGAGAGGGCATTCTGGGCGGAGGACCTGGCAGGCACAAAGGCGCAGCCGTGGGAAACACCCCGGTGTGGTAGGGCAGCGGTGTTGGTGTTTATAATGACCTGCCTGCCAGAGCTCCCCATCACAGAGAAGCATTCAAGGGAGCCTGGTGCCCAGGTGCCTTGCCAGCTCAGGCCAGGCTTAAAGGAACACCAGCGAGCTCTGGGATAAGGCCAGATGCACAACCTCCAGTGCCCAGGCAGACAGGAGCTTCTGTGGCTTTGTTTGGTTAGAGTTGAGGGTGCAGGTTACCCATAAACTTTGAAGTCATCCTGGAGACATGGTCTCTGTGTTTGCGTGGGGGGCCGGGATAGAGGTCATTGCCGGATGGGGCCTGGCCCTGAGCGGGTTTGCCTAGGGCCAGCCAGTATGTGTGGGTTCTTAACTTTATATAGAAAAGACTACAGCACAAGTCCAGGTGACTATGAGGACACATTTATGAAAGCTGGGGACAGTAAAATAGGAAAGGGCTTAGTAGAGAAAAGGGGACCTTGGGGACAGGTTCAGGGGAGTGACCTGAGACAAGCTGCCTTGGCAGGGTGTCTAACCTTTTGGCATCTCTGAGCTATGCTGAGGAGAAGAGTTGTCTTTGGGCCACACGATAAATACACAATCACTAACAAAAACTGATGAGCAAAAGAGAGGTTTTAAGTAAACTTACAATTTTGCGTTGGGCCACAGGATGGACACCCCTGCTGGAGTTGAGGAGATGTGTACCTGTGCGCAAAGAAGGGCAAGGCGCGGGCCGCTCTCCCCAGAGGGAGACCTGGAGCACCGGGTCCTTTGCCTTGAGTTATTCTCTCTCTTTCAGGGGGGAATCAGGGGACGGTTCAGGGGAGGTTTCAGCAGACTATTCACCAGTTCTCCAGGTGGGCCCTCTCAGGGTTGTGATTTCCACTGGTGGTCAGCGGCAGGGCAGGGGGTCCTAAGTCGTTGTGATTGGTTCTGGCCTCCCCCACCTGGTTTTGCTGCTTTCCTGGGCCTGGAGCTGAAATACAACTGAGGCTGAGACGTAATCTCCCTCGAGGTGACCATTCAAATCTGGCCATAAATTGCTTGGCCAGTTTGGTCAGCTGTCTGTCTCAGTTTCCCTATTCCACTTGCCAAGGAATTCTCCTGTCTCAAGGTGACTAAAACTTGGTCCCTGCCCCAAGTACAGAGAGGGAGGTGGACAGGCCCTCAACTGCTCACACCGCATCACCACTGATGCTCTCGATTGGGAAGACATTCAAAGTGTTACAGGCCCACAGAGGAGGGGGCAGCCAGAGGGCAAGGGGCATCCTAAGGAGGGAACCTGAGCCAGAGGGTGATAAGAAGAGTGATTATAACAGCTGCTGATCACTGAGGGCTTATCCGTGCCAGGCATTGTTCTAAGAGCTTTGTATGGATTTTCACTCTACCTGCATAACTCTATGAGGCAGATACTATGATTACCTCTTTTAAAGATGGGAAGAATGATGCACACAGGGGCTGAGTAATTGTTCTGAGCACACACAGCCGGGAAGTGGAGTAGCCAGGCTGAACCCAGGCCTTCTGGCCTCAGAGCCCATGTGCGGAAGGCAAGGTAGCCTGAGCACGAAGCTCTCTGGAAGAATGGACAGGGCCGGGACTGCGTCAGCCTTGCTCTGGTGCACAGTCGGCACTCGATAAAAATGCGTTCACTGATGAGATGCCCACGTGTGTGGATGAATGGGCCCTGGAAGAGTCGAGGAAGAAAATGTGGAGAGGGACAGGCCCCACAGGCAGAGGTTGCAGCGGGAGCAAAGGCTTCTGCTCTGGGCAGCTGAGGCACGGCCAGGTCTGGGGCACTCACTGGGAGGGGACCAGAGAAGGGAGCACACTCACAGCGGCCTCTCTGGCCAGCCCTTCCTGTCCTGAAGACCTGACATCTGCCTGCCTTCTCCTGCAAGTCTTACTTGCCTGCCCTGTCCCACATCAGGAAAGAAATGGCGCTGTGCCCTTTGGATCCCCACATCACTGTTTGTCACCCATCCCTCAAAGGCACCTGGGGGCTGGTCCAGCAACAGGAACACAAGCCCCCAGAGGCAGGGAAGGGGTGCAACACCCAAGATGGGCTCAGCAAAGACAGTTCAAAACTCTCCCGTAGGGGGTGGCTTCCTGAACGTTTGAGCCTTCAGGGAGCAGATATTTTTCAAAGGTTTCCTTTCTTTCTTCGAGCCCAGTGGGCTATGGATGGAAAACTAGGATTGGGACTGAACTCTGTGGCTTCCTAGTGGGGCGTACGAACAACTCTAGAATTAAAGGGGGCAAGGTTTGGGGAAACTCCTGTGCAGGACCAGGCTCAGTGAAAAGTAATTTCTGGGCTTATTGCTTTACTTCTAGGGCCTCATTTTTCTCTATAAAATAAAGAGTTGGAGAATGTTGATCTTCAGCGCCAGCCGGCCTGGACATTCCAGGACTCAAAGCCACCGCCACTGGTGGACTAGATATATAAATACATTTGCGCACACATATACACTCTATGTCTGTGAGCATATAATCATTGCTATAAATTTAAAATACACATTAAATTCATTTAAGGTAAAAATATCCTTTACAGCATCCTTTGTTATCTTTTCTTCTGATGACAAAAGAAATAAATGTTGATTGAGGAAATTTTGGAAAGCACAGGAAAACCATTCAGCCGCTGTTTCCATGTTCGCAACTCGAGGCAGCCTTTTCGATACCCAGTGACGTTGCCTCCCGCCTTTTCTCTGTGCCCATACGCGGCTTTTTAAAAAACATGTTTGGGATTATACTCCACCTTCTATTTTTTAACTCACGTTGAGCCATTGAACCGGGTCTCTGGCCTGGGCCTGAGAGGAACCGGAGGCAGCTGCTGCCACAGCTGTTCGGTGCCTGCGCCCCACTCCTACCTGGGCGGCGGACTTGGGGCATCTGACCTTCGGATGTTCTCTGTCTCTGGCGGGGGCACATTTCACACTAATTTTAGCTCAGCCGCTCAGGCCCTCTGGCCTTGGGGCCCCGCATATAATGGACACCTTATGCAGAGAGCTGCCAAGAGTGCGGGAAGAAGGGTCCCACCTGAAAATGTTCCTCATCGCCCGCCAGTCCGCTGCTGTCAGAGAACAAGCCGGCTCCTGTTCCTTCTCCCAGCAGGAAGGGGCTGTTGTTGATATTCGTGGCCCAGCAGGCTGGACCCAGCGGGCAGGTGGCCGACCAAACACACAAGCAGTTGCTCCTCTGGACAGCACTGTATTTTTATAGGACAGGCTCGGATTTGAGCTGGAACAGCTGAGAGAGACTTCCCAAGAAATTGCTAGGGAGTGCGTTTGCTGCTGGACAGCTGGGTGCCTGAAATGTCCTCAGCTGTGTATATAGAGCCTTCTGGAACCTCACCTTAATGCTTTACCTCTGCCCAGTGTGGACAAATGGTACACAGTGTCTTTTGACACCCCATTTTGTCCTGATAACAGCCCTACGTATCAGATGGCAGTACTCCCATTTGACGAGCATGGGAACTGAGGAGGAGATGCAGGCGTAATCTGGTCAAGTCAGTAGCAGGGACTTGGACGTGAACATGAGTCTGTCTCACTCTGTGTCCAGGGCTCCTGTCACTCCTCAGCACCATACCGGTGAGCAGGTCGGCCAGGTATGGAGCCCTCTGCTCTGTGTGTCGTGTTTGGTATCATTTTTCCAAAATGGAGATACTTTCATTTTCACTTAAAAAATGAATGTATTGAAAATAAATATACCTAGTTGGTCTGTTTCTAAAGTACAAATCTGATCATGGGAGACTCGTTCTTCAAAATGCAGGAAGTCTTCCTTTGCACACAGGAAGAAATTCCCGTGCCTCAGCCGGACATCCAACCTCCATAGCTTGCTACCTGCTGGATGGAACCTCCCCCTGCCCCCCACCCCCACCACACGCACACATGCAGCCCCTGTCTAGACTCCCCAGCGCTTAGGTAGGGCTGGAACATTTTCCTTATGATCTGCTTTCTGACCAGAACACAGTACCATATGGCAGGAGACCCATGGGCTGCTCATCTCTATGTCCCCAGGGCTTGCACTGTCAAAACCAGTAAATGAATCGGTCCCCAACCCATGGCTCTTCATAAGAACTGGAGCTTTAATCCAGGCCTAGATATAAGCCAAGGCCTGTCCAGCAGCTGCCAGACCAATGAGGAAGTGGCTCCTTGGCTGGACTCCCAGGAGGGGCCTGCAGGGCCAAGTCAAGAAACCCTGACCCTGGACAGGCTGGGAGGAAAGCAGAAGAATGTCCCTGTATGTGTACTGGAGACCAACACTCTTCCCCCATGACACATCTCCCACCTCTCCCATCCCTCCCCTCCCCAGTTTCATGATGAAAATACGACCTGTATAACACGTCCTCAGCCTGGTGGTTCTTTGACCCAAGTCTGATGTTCTTCAGGAACAATCTATAAGCATCACATGCTTCTCTGGGGGAAGAAAACTTCTCTATGGACTTTCTTGAGTTAGTGAAAGCAAGACCATCTTTTTCCACCTCCACACAAGACTCCTCTCTGGGCCACGGCCCCTCAGCCTCCCAGACTCTACTGCTCTGGGCGTTTTGTGGGGAGAGGCAAGGACTTTACAGTCCTACAGCCTCAGCTCCCACCAGTCCTGCTATTTACTAGCTAGGGACTCCATCTCTTTGAGCCTCAGTTTCCTCATCTGCGAAATGGAATTAGTGATACCAACCTCTCAGGATTCATGTACCTTAAGGAAAAGTGCTTGTCAAGAAGTCTAAGAGAGCGGCAGGCTTGCAGTGAGTGCCTGCATTCCTTCCCCTGGAGGGCTTTCAAGGCTGCAAGAGCCTCCCTGAGGAGGACTGGGATGTCCCGGAGAGGGAGGTGGGCTCTGTGAAGAGGTTCTGTGGCGCGTGCACATGGCACGTTAGTCTGGCAGTGACCACGTCTCTGCTTCTGACAGGGTCTTGGGGGTTTCGCCAAGGACAAAAAGGAGGAGGAATAAAACTCTTGTTTTCTCATGAAAGCCTGTGGGAAAGCAGATTTTTGTAATAGAGTTGGTTCACTTCACTTTCAGCTTTCTAGGGGGAAAATCTTTTTGTTTATTTGTTCATTCATTTATTCATTCATCCGACAAATATCTCCATGGCCTCAACCACCTACCAGATGTGGCAAGAGACCCACAAACAGCTCCTGCAGGGCCCCTGACTTTAAGGAGCCTGCCACCTAACCAATACTTGTAATTTGGAGTCAAAAGTAAGAAGCAATGTGGGTGAGGCTTGGTGTTGAAAGGGAGTGATCATTTCCTGCAGAGTTGGTGGGAAAAGGTTTTGTGAAGACGATAGCACCAAGATGAGCCAGTTAGAAAGCACAGAGGGGAAAGGCCGTTGTGCTCCAAAGAAAGAGAAGCATAACGTATCCGAGAATAAACTTTAAAAAGTATTGGGGATTGATCTATAAATTAAATAAAATCCCAGTTAAAATCCCAATGATTTCTTAAATAAAATGATTATAAAGTACATTGGGAAAAATAAACATGGGGGAATAGCCTAGAAAAATTCAATATTGGTAAAGGAAAAAGCCCAGAGCCCAAAGGGCTGGAACCAGAAGTAGATATAAGTGAGTGTGGCATTTCAAATTAGAGACAAAAAGGCAGATGATTTCTAACATATTATAAAGACAACCAACTAGCTAATCATGGAAGAAGGGAAAAAAGAATAAAACTGGATCCATACCTCAGTTCTTACACCAAAATAAATTCATAAGTGATGAAAAAGCATGAAACCATAAAGGTAGTAGAAGAAAAGCAATGAGGGATGGAGGATGCCACCTTAAGTATAGAACCAAATCTAGAAGTCATGAAAGAAAATTATTTATGGGCCAAAAGCACAATAATCGAGGTTAAAGGGTGATGAACTAAGAGAAGTATTGCAACACATGTATGGTGGGTACAGATCCAAGATCACCAGTGTGGAAAGATGTCATAAATGAAGTGAAGACACGTCCAGTAGAAAAACGGGCAGAAGATGCAAACAGACAATCCACAAAGGACAAAACACAGAGCATAGTAAGCCTCCGAAGGGTGAGTCAGGGGAGTCAGGAGTCATCGGGAGTCAGGGGACACTCATTAAAGAATCAAGCTCTACATCTGGGGGCCTATTTCAAAGAATGGGAATTCCTGGGAAATAGAGAGTAAGAACAAGGACACGTGAGATGAGCACTGTTAGTGGGCTGTGGGTTGATACACATTTGCTGGGGGTAGGTTTAACAAAACGTGCTCACATATTTAAATACGCACACCTTTCAACTCAGTAGTTCACTTCTAAGCAGTTACCCTGAACAACCAATCAAAAGGTACCAGAACCTTGTGTGAGAGAAGCAGCAGAGCACTTTGGTCAAGAATGCGGCATCAGAGATGGAAAGACCTGGCTTTAAGCTGTGTGACCCTGGAAAAGTTACTTAAGATCGCTAAACATGAGAGTCTTCATCTTTAATGTAGGCACAAAAATACTAGTGATATGGCCCTCACAGGCTCGTTGTGAGGCTTAAGTGAGATCATACCTAATAAAACTCTTAACACAAGGCTGGGCCCATAGTAAGTACTGAAACGTGTTAGCTATACTATTATTACCAATAGGCATGTTCATCATAGTATTGTTTAAAATTAGCAAATAACGGGAAGCAACCAAGTTGTCCATCAGTAGGGAGCTGCTAGTTAATAGTTGAAGAAATGTTCACAGGATGCAGCTGTCTGGAGATCTGCATGTAGGGACATGGAAAGATATCTTTGACACATTGAGGTATGATTTTTTAAAGGTGTCAAAAGAGTATGGAAGGTATGTCTCGAATTGCATGAAACTATACAGCTGTGTATCTAGGAAAGGATAGTTGATTCTCACTATTCCCAGCAACCGCGTTGTTTCAAGTCCCCACAAACACTGAATTGGTGATCACTGGACCATTGCTCCTCGGTGAAAAATAGCATTAGGTTCCCAAGAGCCTCTGGACACAGCCCTCTTGTCAACCGATCAATACATAACCTTGTTTCTTATGTGTTTCTGTCAAAAATACTTTATCTAACAGGCATTGTTGATTCATTAACATTGAACTCATGGCCAAGAACACCATAACTCATGCTTGAAGGAAGCTTATCTTACAGACAGGCACACGGTGCCTCCCACCAGGGCATCCCCCCCCCCCCAGCCACAGAAAACCACCGGGCCCCCTTGAGCCTGCCGTGCCTCTTCCTACTCACAGGCCCCCTGCTCGTCCCCCAGGGCTCTGCTAAAAACTCTTCTTCTTTCTCAAGCCATCAGAAAAAAGGAGGACTCCTTCTGCTGATTCCCCCTCCAGTTTTGAACTGTATGGCCATTATTTCTACTCACTTTTCCACCCACTTACCCTCTAATACACTCCTTTGAATGTCCAGCACCCAACACGTTCTTCACACATTTTATCTAGCACTAAACATGTGGTGAATGAATACATGAACAAACAAATGGAAATACCTAAGATTCTGAGACCACCCCCCCCCAAAGATCAGGCCGACTGGATTGTGGCGTGACTGTTGTTGAAGGCTGCCCAGGCTCTGCAGGACTCTGAGGGCTGAGCTGCCTGGCCAGGAGCCACTGTGACCACAGGATCAGGAGGCAGCGCTGACCAAGCTGCAGGACCGACATTAGCTGGAGTGCCGTTTCTGTGGCCTCTGAAAACCCCCGCCCTGGTGGGAAAGACTAAGAAAGGTCCCATTCAGCTTCTCTTGGCATTTCCAAGGGAAAGGATGGGGTTTGGATTGGCTGGGCCAGGGACATCTCTTCTAAAATAGCCTCATGCATATTCAGCTGCTCCCTGAAATAGTTGGGTGGCTATTTTAAGCAGCTTCTACTCAGATGCCCACACATAATGGCATCTACCTTGAGCGTGTAAACCAGCAAGAAGCAAAGAAAAGGGAACAGGAGGACAATGCGAGGAAGCCTTTGATGGATTCCTACCACTCCTCCCCCACCTCTTGGTGTGCTTTCCTCTCAGGAACTCTCTTGCATGAAATTGAAAGTCCTGGTTACTATGACAACTCACTGGAGGAGTTTTCCCATCCAGTGACCTCACCTACCAGGGATCTCAGAAAGCACAACCACACCAGGGCAGCCAGAACCTGATGCACAGTGACAGGAGTCCATCACGCCAGTCAGTCAGTCTGTCCCTGAGAGTCCCTTGGTGCCCATTTCCTCATGGTTTACTCAGTTCTAACAGGCTCCCAGCAGTAGACGTGAGGGCCATGTAGGGCCGTGAGGGGTGGGACCCTAAAAGCTGGGGGGGGTTGAGGTAGCAACATGCAACCCAACTGTAAGGGTAGAGAGAGAACAACTCTGCAAAGGAAACCTTTGTTAACAAGTGAGTACTAAAATATCAGTATGTCCCCCGCTGTGCTTTTTCTGTGGAAATAAAGGTAAATAAGACACAGGTCAGGAAGTGACATGTAAGTAAACAACCATAAGTGTATTTATCTAAGCTCTAACTTAGTCCCCCCCAAAAAAAGATTCAAAATAAGAAGCTGCAAGGACAATGTAACAAAGGCAGAGAGTGGGACAGACAAGGCAGGAAGTGCTGTGTTGACGTGAGGACACGGGAATCAGAAAGGGAGGAGGCAGGTCTGTCTGAGGAGGCTGGGAAGGTGAGGCTTGGGCCAAGGATAAGGGCTTTCTTGTCAGACAAGCAGGTGGTGGCCTGTGTTCCAGGTGGCAGGCACAGCACATGCAAAGGGACAGAGGTGAGAGACGGCGGGTCCCTTTGGGGAAGTCCCTCGCAGGGTGGCTGGAGCGTGGTGCCCATGAGCGTGGGGCCTAGAATGGTGAGCAGAGAGGCTGCAGAGTCTGCACCCCTTTCCTCGTGGGCCTCGGGGGCTCTGCTCTGTCTGGGGCTACTGGGAGTTTGGGCAGGTGCCCACCCACCCCAGTCACATCCATGTGTTGTAATATAGAACAGTGGTTGGAAAAAGGTAAGATTAGGTTCCATGCTTCACAGTGAGAAGTGTGGCAATGAGTTCAAAGTTCGTTCTAGTTTCTCAAGAGACGTGTCAGGCATGTAAAATGAACACGGAGGCTGGAAGCCTGGAGGACTGACTTAGGTCCCTGGGCCGCAGCTGGCTCAGCTGTAGGTCACAAAGAACACGTTGTTTACCTTTATGTGTCTGACTGCATATTCACACTGTTGCCCAGTAGTCACCCCAAAAAGATTTGGCCTTGTTTTGTTCAGAGCACCCTGAGAACACCAGGGAGGTGGGTGCTGCCTTTTAAAAAGAGGGTCACTCAGAGGGATTGGACAAGATGAAGCTTAAGGGGGTGAGCCGCACCTCCCCACAGGACACCCTGTCCAGCAAGACTTCTTTAAAGGGGCAAAAACCCTCGTCAAGAATGCTGTGCCCAAAGGAGGCTGCGTCTGTGTGTCCTGTTCATCCCCTGCTGTTCCTCCGTCGATGTACAGCTTCGTTATTCTTCACTTGTTTATTTCTTCATTCATTCATTCATTCACTCATTCAACTGGAACTACAGATGGGGAAATCATTGGCATATATAATGGTTTCTTCACCGAATTTCCAGGGATCTGTGAAAACCCTGAAGTTACAGGAGGATGAGCGCATCCTGTGCTCACTTTCTGAAGAGGTATCACATAGCTTTCAGCAGATTCTCAAAGGGGCAGGTGACCCAAAAAAGGTTAAAAAGCTCTTCTAGCGATGGGAATTGTTTTATTTTAAAACACATGACTTCACCTTTTGGTAGACAAGCAGGGTGAGGGAACGCCAAATGAAATCCCCATTCTGCATGGAGCTGTCTTAGGTGATGAAGTGGTACCAGGGACTCTGTTAGTGTCCCCAGCATCACTGTGCACCTGTGCATAGGCATGTGCGCGCATGCACTGCAGCCTAGCCAGGCCCAGAGGTCTTCTGAGCATCGAGGAAGTGCAATGTCTCCAACCTAAGCCTCTGTGTTTCTCTCTCAGCCCAACCGCAGCCTCTCTGCAAGGCACCTTTGCAGCCTGTACTTGGCAGAAAGTGAGGAGGCCCTCCCAGTTGGGAGAGAAGTAGAAAGCTGGCAGAAACCTCAGTAAGGAGAAAGCATGTGAGCCGCTGTTGCAGAGGTCTGGGAATGGAGTAGGCTTTGAAGGGAAGGGGCAGCTAAAGTGTATTGATTCGTTACAAAAGTCAGGTTGTGTCAGCGCTTGTCTGGAAGGCTGCCAGGGGTTTCCTGTCTCTGAGTAAAAGCCAAAGGTCTTATAAATGCCTTCACGGTCTCAATGACGTGGCCAAAAATGACTTCTCACACCCCAGAACCTCTGACCTTCATAAAGTTCCTCAAACTGTGGCCTCAGGGCCTTTGCACTTGCTGTTTCTTCTGCTGGGAAAACATGCACGTGGTTCACGTCCTCATTCCCTTCAGGTCCCCATGTGACTGTCTCCTTCTTGGTACAGTTTTCTCTGACCCTATTTAAGACGGTAGAGCATCCTACTGCCACCACCGCATTCCCTGCTTTGCTTCTCTGAATAGCACTCACCACCATCTAGTATGCCATTGTCTGCACATTATTCCCGGTGCCTGGAGTAGCGCCTGGCCAGTGGCAGGTGCTAAATTAATATTTGTGGTCTGAATGAATCGATTCTTACCTCACTCCGAGCTAATTGTTTGTAACATGCTATAATCTCATACTGATCCTATAGTAACTCTGCAGGGCAGGTTTTATTCTCCCCTTTCACAGATGCAAACCAGAGGCTCATAGCAGCTGGAACCACTTCCTGGGTTCTCAGGGCTCAGAAACTCGTTTGTCCCCAACCCCCACTCCGGGAAGGCGTTGATGCTGCCTTCGCCAGGGCTCCTTGGGGCAGAGGAGAGGCTGGGTTAGCACAGGGACCCAGCCAGCAGTTAAAAGATCCAGCTGTGTCCAGATCAGGCGGTGTGTTTTGGGCCCTGGGAGTGGCCAGTCACATGCACTCACCAGAAGCCATGTAAGGAGAAAAGAAGGCAGTTTTATGGGGCTTTTGATGGATTTCTACTCCTGATCACCACCCCATATTGTATCTTAAACATCATCTCTCTTTTCTGGAGGAAATTGCATAAACAAGGACTTGGCTGTTTGATACGGCTCAGAATCCAAAAGTAAGTCCAGGGTGCGCCGAGACAGCCGTGACGTGAAGCACCTCCATAAACATAAACGAGTTCACTGGCTTAGAGTGGAATCCGCCGTTGCCCCTCCCCTTCGCTGTTTTGCACAATTCTAACGCATGCCCGGCCTGTGACACGGGGGATGGGAAGACGGTGAGACAGGACGTGGGCTGCGTGGACAGAGACAGAGCCTCGCCACAAATCCCCACAGGTGCCCTGTGCTGGTCACTGAGAACCACAGAGAGGATGACACAGAACAGGCCTTGACGGAACTCACAGTCCAGCAAGAGATACAGATGGAAACCCTCATCTTGTTCCAACGAGGATTCAAGGTTAGAAATTGGAAATGTGATGTAGTCACATGCTGCAGTTGAGGTGGGGACTCAGGCTGACAAAGGAGGGACAATCAGGGGTGGGGCAGCAGGGGGAGCTGACTCTGCCAGAGGCCCAATGGCTGGAGTGCAGGGCAGACCACCGGGTCCGCAGCTGCACCCTCCTGGCTCTCAGAGGCCAGTGCCCAGCCTTTGGAATGCCCAGCGCTAGAGGAGCCCATGGCATTTCCTGTGGTGGCTGAGGCAGGCACTCCTACAGGCTCGGTCCTCTGCACCCCCACTACCCGCTGCGCTGATCACAGTCCCATACTGCTTCCAGCCACAGGAGGACACCCCGAGTTCAGACCACAAAGAGCAGCCACAGAGCACCCCACATCACCTCAGCCGTTCCTCCCGGAGGATGGCCAGAGGGCGCCGATTCTCCAGGGGGCGCCGATTCTCCAGGGGACGGATGGGACCCCAGAGGCTCAGAGATTCTAAGTGTCACTTGCAGGAAGTGGCAGAACCAGCATAGGAATCCAGGGGGAAGGGACAGAGACCCTGCCACACAAGCAGGCAGCTGCCAGGGCAAACACCAGCACAGACTATGTAAGGTGCTGCAGCTGATGGAAAATGCGTGGGCTCTGGAATCAGACTGACCCAGGTTCAAATCCTGCCTCCACCAGCCATGAGCTGTGTGCCCTCGCCTCCCTGAGTTTCAGGGGTCTGAGGAGCATAATCCTATCTACTCTGCAGAATTAGGTGAAATGGTGCATATACATCTACGTAGCAGAGTAAGCGATGATAAGACCATCGTGTATGGCTTAGTTTGTGGCTGGCTTTACATGCATTACCTAATCCTCCAAGCAACCTCGAAAGTAGATAATAGCAACTCATTTTGCAGATTTACAAGGAAACCGAGCTAACCAAAGCACCTGCAGCCCACAGGTGATGAACACTGAACACTGGCTATAGACCCAGTTATTAAATATGAGGCTATAATTATGCCTCATCTCATTTCACTGATGAACCTTTGGCCCACATAGGCTCAGCCACTGGCCAAGTCCATGGAGGTGACCCCCTGACCCAGCTGGAGGGAAGCACCATGGGACTGCAGCAGAGTCCCCAGAGACCCCATTGAGGCCAAGTGAGCTTGACCCTGGAGGAAACGATCAGCAGCTGTGGTCTTGGGGAGGAAGGGCTGCAAGGTCACAGGCATCAGGCAGAGCCTCATGGTTAAGGTGGTTGGTGGCTTTGGACTAACCAAGTGGTGACCTGGAATCCAGCGGGCTGGGCTTCCCTTTCCCACTTCCTTCCTGTGCCGACTGTCTCTCTGAGTCACCTCCAGGATGTTGGGCGGCGAGGCGGAGAGTGAGGAGCCCTGGGTCTTCCTCGCTCCTGCCGTTGCCTCATGTGTGAGCCTCAGTCAGCCACTGCCCCTGGCTGGGTCGGTGTCTACATGCATCGCACCAGAGGCCTGGCTAGACCTCCGGAGTCAGCCAGGGGCTTTTTCAGAGGGCGGTGCCTCCTGGAAGAGAGGTCAGAACAAAGGACCACTCGGTGGGTGGTAAGACGGGCATGTCATGGTCATCTAGCTCCCCTGTGCTCCCACACAACCTGCTGGTTTCTTCCATGCGTCCTGATGTCACCGTCTGGTGAGGGGACTGGGAGGGCAGCAGGGGGTGGGCCCTCTAAGTGCTGGAACGGAGGCGGCTGCAAAGGCATCGGCCTCCCCCTGCCTCCCTGGCCTAGGCCTCTTCTGACTTAGCTCCGCCCTCTGCCAGCCTCCTGTGATTTCTGTCTCTGAATGTTTACTGAGTCCTGGGCCCTGGCGAGGGTCTGAGTAGAAGCTCTAGGACTCTCAGTGCAGGCACAATCTTGCAGGAAAATGTACAACTGATGTGCACCTACTCTCAGCTCCCAGCAATGTCCACTTGGAGCCCTGGGCCATGTAATACCCCCCTCGTTCACTCAGCCCCCCAGAAAGCTGCTTTGGCTATACGAAGTTCCGACTCTGTAAGACTTACCCTAAGGATGCTGTGTTCTGACGTCCAGGTGAACTCATTTCTGCAGGATCGGTTCTTAGTGTGTCACAGGTCCAGGACGCAAAAACACCCGTGGCTAGGAGGCGCTCCTGTCAGCGGAGAAGACTGTTCTAGAATGTGGGGGAGTCACCTGGCCGAATGAGTGGGTGGGGTCACAGCACCCTCTGTGCTTCCCACCCCTCTGGAGATGACGGGAACACAAAGAAGGGAATCAGCAGGCCGTTGGACTCCACGCACAAGGTCTTTACCTATAAGCTGGAGTCCATTGGGATTAGTGTGGCTTTCAAGCCCCACCTGCTGTGGCCTTGCCCTTGAGCCAGCCTCACAGTGCACGTTCCCACTGCGCTTAGGGCTTCAGCCTCAGCACTTGGCTTGCGAAGTTCCCATCCTGCGGTGCCGTTTCATGTTTCCGTGTCTCTGACATTCCTCTTTAACTGGACCACCACTTCCTCTCCTTTCCCATCTCCAGCTCAGTCCTCCTCACAAACTTGCGTTTAAGCCCTGGTTTGGATGTCGCTTCTTTCAAGATGTCTCTCCTGACCCCTCCTGTCTTCCTGGGTAGCACCTCTGTAAACATTTTTGTTATTTTTTTTTTCAATCCACTTTACAGTTCTTGGGGTCCAGGCCTGTGCAGTGCCTTGAGCGTCAGGACTGTGTCTTGGTGGCATTTGTGTCCCAGGCTGAGCCCAGGTCCCAGAGGGTGGTGGATTCATTCCTGAGGAATGCGTACCCCACAGCCTATAACCAGGGTTTGGAGGCCGCGTGATGGTTGGGAGAGGCCTGGGAGCTCGGGGGAGCGCTTGGCTCAGCCACCAACAGGCCAAGCGTCCTCGAGTGCCAGCCGTTCCCAGCTAGCCTTGAGCTTTCCTTCTGAAAAATGGACTAATTTCTTAGGTCTCTCTGCAGCTGCCATTCTGGGAGGTCTATAATCTACTTTAGCAGAGTGCCCCAAGTCACCGACCATAGGGCATTCGGTGGGGTCCTTTCTCTAACTCACTGACCGATTTCATCAACCCTCCCACACAGGGCCAGGCCGATTCAGGTGCTGGGGGCACAGGGAGGAATCAGACGGACTGGGTTCCTTCCCTGGAGAGGTCCTAACCCAGTTAAGGAGACACGCGTGTCCTCCAAGGCACAGTGAGCACACGGCGCTGTGGGAGCCCGGGGAGGCCAGCCCCGAGGTGGCGTGTGGCGGTGGTCAGGGCGGACTTTCTGGTGGGGGCGGGCCTGAAAGGCCCGAGGCGGCATACCGTAGAGGGAACCCTGGTGTGGCCAGTGGCATGGACGGAGATGCGGCCTCAGCTGCTCCAGTGTGCTGGGGTGTGTAAATCTGTGTGCCTGGGTGTGTCAGTGTGCGAGATAAACACAGAGAGAGCTCACAGAGAGGGGTGAGTGGCAGGAGGGCCTGGGCTGGTGCGAGTTACATCCACAAGGCCCTTGGGAAATAGCTCTCCAATTAAAGGCTGGCCGGTGGGGGCTGGGCTCCCTGGATTATGTAATAGTGGGGAAATGTCGTCTGGGAGAGCGTTCGAGGGAGGCCGGGTGTGTCTAAGCAGGGATCCACCACTCCTGGCGGTAAGCTGGGAGCAGATCGGTGAAAGAACCAGATTCTCAGGTAATCAGGGAGAACGTGAGTGCCGGGCAGCCAGCCCAGGTTAGGAAGAGCGGACTCATCCGTTGCAAGGTTGTGGCAGTTAGATTTGTGTGTCACCAGACACAAGGTCTCTTTTCTGGCTCCTCTCTCCCTCGGGTAGCACCAGCCAGCTGGAGCACCTGCCCACCCTATTAGGGTGGTCCCTGGGGATGGATTGGTTGGGACAGGCCAGCTCTGCATGGTGCTGGCCCAGAGGACATGTGCTGGGTGGACTGTGTCTACCAAGGAATGGAGTGCAAAGGCAGCCAGTCTCCTGTGGCTCCTAAACTGACCCCAGGGTCCAGGGACAGGAGGCCTGAAGCCACCTGAGTGCGGCTGAGCACTGTTGCTTGCTGGGGAGAGAGCACGTCAAATTTCAGTTCAACTGTGAGTCGCTCCTGGACCCCCAGGAACCAGCTCCTGAAGCCCATTGATGAAACGCACAGATCAGTCTTAGCTTCTGGGGGATGAGAAGGGCCTTAGAGCAAGATGGACTTGGAGCCTCCTTTTCCTCATCTGTAAAGTGGGGACGATATTAGTACTATTTCCCAGGAGTGTTATTGGGAGGTTAAATACACGTGAAATGTGTAGCCTGGAGCTCGGCACACAGTGAATGCTCAATGCTTGGTAGCTATGACAATTTGCATAGAAGACACGCTTCCACAAGGGGCATCCTTTTTTATTTATACTCCATATACAATTGGAAAAGATTTGGGGTGCCCTCCAGGGGCTAAGTAAGTGGCAAGGGAATCAGGTGGCACAAAGCAGTTTCTGGGCCGAAGGGTGAGTTGTACGTCCAGCGCCAGCAGAGAAGACGTCCCTTCTCCCCAGGCCGGGACTAGGACAGCCCTGCCATCAGGTCAAGGAGGAACAGGGGGCCATACGGCCCCAGGCCTATAGGCTGAGCCGGACCAAGCTGGACTCTATGACAAGGCTGAGACCTGTAAATAATATCCCTGGGTGTAGCTTCCTGCCCCAATTTCTTCCCACTATTTTGGCACTCTGAGGGGCACCCTGCTGGATTGGAACTGGGGAGAAGGGAATTGGAGTGTATGGCCAAGGCCAGAGTGACCCCTTTGTCGTCACTGAGGGGAACTAGTGGGGGCGGAGGGGGTGGGGGAATCTCAGCAGCTCAGCCAGTGCGGAAGGCCCAGTCTCAGGCCTGTTCCCCTCACAGAACTGACGGTGTCACAGCTGTGGCTGCCTGTGCCTCTGTGTGTGCTCCAGGTATGACAGCCAGGGTCTCTGAGAAGGGGACTTCTGGTCCATCTCCCTTCATGGCAGGACCCAGACATGGTTACTATGAATATGAAGCAGAGAGCCCAGCCCACAGAGGGAATGGCCGTGAAGTCAGGCCGGTACCAGGCTCTCGGCCAAGTGAGCTGGACCTGAAGTTCCCACGATGGCAGCAGGACTGGCCTCAGCTCAGCCCCACAGAGGGCTGCCCTGCCCCCAAAAGGCACTAGAATAAGACCATGGCAGGTAAGGAGAGGCAAGCCCCAGGCACCCACAAGGCATGTAGCTTATGGTGAGAAAATTAATTCTAGCCTTAGATGGAACTGGGTTTCCCACATCCTCCCAGGCCTGGGCAGGATGAGCTCAGTGATGGGTGGGGCTGAACCTTCAGCTGCTGAGCCCAGAGTCTGGGGGAGGGAGTGACACTCCTGGTTCGCACAGTGCCACTGGAGCCATCGCTGGACATCGGAGCCACGTGGGTTGGCCAGCTGTCTTCCATCCCAGGGGTGCGGACTGTCCTTTCAGTTCTGCCAACAGCCCCCTTCCCAAATGCATGCAGTTGGGCTCTGGACCACGAGGAGAGGGCAGGGAAAGACCAGCAGCTTCCACTGCAGGTAGAGTCAAAAAAGAGTGTCCCCACACACCCGGCAGGGATCGGGGGTCAGGGTCTGTCCTTTTGGTGTTCAACAGCCATCACAGTGCCAAGGAGTGAGTCTGGACTTACGTTCTGACCGATGAGTCCAAATCCACGCTCCGCCTCACCTAGCTCTGACACCCTGGCATGGACCGAGGCCTCTGGGGGCCCAACCCCCTCACCCACAAGATGGGGTGGGTTTCCAGAAGCCCACATGGTGGTAACTCTGGGACCCACCAGATTTAGATGTATGTCAATGGAGCTAGAGAGTGGCTTTGGGGAGGTGAAAAAGAAATAAAAGGAACAATATTCCCCCAGCCCTAAGGGGTCCCCTGCAGCAAGGGTCTTTAATACCCCAAAGGCCTAGTCGTGATGTCAGCTTCCCTGACCAGAATCCTCGTGGTCCATCCCTGGCAGAGCATCTTCTCCCTGGGCCGTGATTGCTACCCTACAAACACCTAACTCTGTGCCTGGAAACATCACCCCTTGCCCCTGTTTTTTGTTGCTTCTCTGCCTTGATTACCAGACCCTGCTCCCAGGAATCCCTTCCTCCCTGGAAATCTGGCCACAGTAGTAAGGAGGAGGGAGCAGACTCTAGGGTGAGCTGCCTCCGAAGCCTGCTGGGTGCCCTCACCTTCTCTCTGAGATTAGGGGTGTCCTGGGTCTGGAAGGCTGTCCCGATCTGAGCAGGCACAAACAGTGGGCATGCGGAGCCCTGGCAGCCCTAGGAACCTGGCCTCGGCGGGTAGGGCGGTAGACACAGTCACCGTAACCAGGAGGCATGGTATGTTTGGGCCCCACGGGACTGGGGTTTCTCTCAAGAGGGTGCTCTGATGGGTGGGGGATGGGCGGGAGACCGTGGTCTTGCTCTGCCCGCCCAGTGCCTGCTGTGGCTCCAAGGACGAGGCCAGTGGGTGGAGAGGAAGGAGAGCAGGAGGCCACCCTGGGAAGAGGAAATGGACGTGGCCGCAGCTCTAGGCCCACAGGAAAGCCGGGTCCCTGGCCTAGAGCAGCTCCCCTCATTACAGTTTCCCCTGAGTTGGTGGGAACGAGGCTCCTAAGAGAGCACTGGCCACGGCCAGGGCTGGCCAAGGAGGGTGAAGCTGAGCTGAGGAGTGGGGAGTGTCTGGTGGCCCGCTGCCTGGTATGTTGTCGCAACGAGACCCCATGAAGGGCCAGCGGCTCGGCCTCCCTCCGGAGTGGAGCAGACAGGTCCCAGCGGCCCAGGAGTGCAGCAGACGCAGATGCCTGCCAGGGACGCGCCGTGGGGATGGCAGGGCGTAAACAACGGAGGAGAATCGCCCTGTAAACCACACTCGGTGGAAATCTCCCCGACAGCTGCATCGCAAGATGCAACCAAAATACTGATTCTGTGCAGCAGTTTTCAGAACCGCTCTTCGGCAGGTGACACAGCTGTCCAGTTTCCCGGAGAGCACGGCACAGGGGGGCACACCCAGCCCTCACCCCAACGAAGCCAACAATCCATTAGATAGGGACTCAGGGTGAAGTTCAGCCTCTGCGGAGTCCTGGCCCATCCTTCCCACGCGTCCAGGGGAGCCTGGAAGCAGCTTAGACTCATCTGGGAACTATAAACAGACTCCTTGCCTCGGTGACCCGCCAGCGCTCAGCTGGAGCTGCCATCCCTGTGGACACACCTAACTACCCAGCGCGTGGGGAAGCAGGCCCATCAGCCACCTGTGTCCCTGCGGGGTCAGCAGCCAATGGCCAGATGTCAAACTCCAGCTGGGAGGTTTTCTTACACACTCCTCTTTTACCTGTGGCCAACACTAACTCAGAAACAAGACATATAAAACAATCTTTCTAGAAAGGACCTCTATATCTGGCAGGCTCAGCTGCTGTCTGTGAAGGCCTCCCAGCCAGGAACACTGCCAGGCGCTTTCGCTGGTCTGGTCTCAGCATTCCTCGTGGCAGCCGTTGAGGTAGACACGGCCACCCCTTTTCACAGAGGAGGGAGGGAAAGCCCAGAGAAGCTCAGAAACCAGCTCAGCATCACACAGCCCGTGCGTGGCAGAGCCAGCGTCAGAGCCCCGATCTCTAACACCCTCCTCTAGCACCCCTTACCTCCCATCACATCGTCGCATGTCTCTGTTATTGTGTGGGCTGGTCATGATGTTGGGGTGACATGTGTGACACGGGTGAGAGTGGTGCAGGGCTCGCCCCGCGTGCTCACGGTCCTTACTGCGGCCCTTCGTTCCTGAGCGCGGTGGGTTGTCCTCGGCCCTGAGGGAATTGGGCAGCATTCTTTTAAATGTGAAGGCAAGAAACTGAGTTTTGTCTCACGGTCTCGTTTCTCGGGGAGGATGGGGGAGCGGGCGAACCTCAGGCATGGCCGGGGCCAGGAAGTGGTGCAGTGCCACCGGGTCATCAGACTCTTATCTGCCTTTCATGTCTCATCTTTACTCACTTCTGTTTTGACCTCAGTCTTGGCTGCTGACTTTGGGCTTCTCCTTCCCCATAACACGACACCTTGGCTGGAGGGAGTGAAGAAGTGCCATGGGCCCCTGGTGGCTCCTGGCCTTCACCATCCCGGCTAGTGACTCCAAAAGAAAAGCACTCCTCCTCCTCCCAGTTATTATCCTGGGAAATGTCTCCGGGAGGTCCTCTGCTGGGCCCGGCTTGGGTCACAAGACTCCTCCAGGCCCCGGGACGGTGGTGTTGGGCCAAGCCAGTGGCCTGCCCACTGCAACGGACAGGGTGGTGGGACCCGTGACGACAGTGGCCTGAGTGACTCTTTCCAGAAGAACGGGAAGAGAGGGTGCTGGACAGACAAAAGGCCGTGCCGCCCGCTGCCCCGGGACTAGAAGAGTGGGCTGAGTCCATAATGTGGCATGAAAACAAGCCACTCTGTACCGGCACGCCCTTTCTGTCGTACGGATTAGGATGCCGGCCCTCAGAAGCGTCCTGTGGCCTTGTCATGCTCGGACAACGAGTTTCTGAGACACCCAAGGCTGGGGTCTGAGTCCCCTGCTCCTTCCACCTCCCTTGCTCGGGGAGGAAAGTGAGGTCACAGGGGACCTTCCTGCCACCTTCTGTCTCACCCTGAGCCTGCCTCTCAGAGAGGGAAAAACCCATGGGCCAGTTGCCACCGTGGCAGGTTCTAGAGAGTTCAATGGTGCGCAATGCACACTTCGCCCTGGTCATAGAGCTTGTTTTCAGGGAGGGAGCTAATCATCATACCAAAACCTTACACACAATAAAAGAAATCATAAATGTCCATTCTTGGGCTCTGGAGACAAGGTATGTGATGTTGAGAGTATATAGAGACTATATGTAGGTTCAGCCAGGAGTCGGGAGAGGTTTTTTGAGGAGGTGAGGTATAAGGTGAAATTCAAGTGTCGAGAGAGGAGTTAAGTGGGTAAGGAGAGCATTCCAGGCAAAGGACACCACGTGTGCTACTTGTGCCCAGAATTGTAAGAGTTCCGTGTGCTTAAAAATTGGATTCAGGGAATGGAACCCCTGGATGGCAGGTGGGGGGGAGGGGCGGGCGGGCTTTGCCCATTGGGAATCTCCAAATGGTCCGTGTAATAATCTGTGTTTCCCAACACATTTGACCATGAGAAATGCTGTTGAAAAGTGACTCGATCCGATCCCAATATGAGGACACTGTCTTTGAGGGCCTGCGGCCAGGTCAGCCTGGGATAAGACTAGACATAGGGATTCCCTGTTAATAGGTCATTACAAGGAGCCCATCAGTGATCAGATCTGCTGCAGACTTCAGTGGCTGTCCTGGGTACAGGACGGGGAAGATGCTCCAGAGTTGGAGTCTCACCCTCTGTCCCCACCCTGAGCCCATTTTTCTTCTCTCCCTGGTTCCTGCCTGGAGATTTCCACATCCTTGGAATATCTCAGGCTCAGACTCAGCACCCCGAGAGGCCTGGACGGGGGCTAAGCACACATGCCATTGAACAGGACAGTGTCACCAGGGTAAATACACCAGTGTGAAAGCCTTCACTTGTGTCCACCAAACAATGACACTAGTGAGAGATGGAGAAGAGGGAAGGGGAGGGAATGCCTCCTCTCTCTCCGCCTACTGATTCCATAATGACCATTTAACAAACATCACGTACTGGACAAAACACGGGATGACTGTACGGGAGACAGACTGAGCCGGGTAGACTTCTGTGTGGCATTAATTCTCCCGATAACTTGCTCCTAGATAAGCCTTTGGAGAGGGTTGACTCCAGCCAGCTGGGTTTAGGAAAAGCATACTGGCCTGGAGTGGGAGGCTCCTGGGTCAGCCGTGCACTCCCGGGAAAGTTACCCAGGCTCGGCACCTGTGTTTCACTCTGTGTAGAAGAGAGGCAACTCCCCCCCACCCCCGCCCCACATGAGGTTTCAGGGAGGCACCACGCTCCTGGCACCCAAAAGACCTTGCACGTGGTGGCTTTTGTTCTTATCGTCTCTCTTCCCCACCAGAACTCAACCATGTGATTTTGGTCCAATTTTTTCCAAGCCAAACATCATACTCCCTCACCCCCAGCTCAGCATGTGCAATCGAGACCCACGACCAAACCTGGTATTTTTTTATTTAGGGAGTTTTCAGGAACAACCTGCCAGATAAGTCTTCAACTTTGAGGAGCTAAGCGTTTCTTTTTTCATGCTCAGAATTAATTGGACAAAGGCTCATATTTTTGGTTTGCCTCAAGCAGTGGGGTAGAGTAGGATTAGCCCCAGGTGTGTGACAAGGAAATCCAGGCTGTGTGGTCTGGTCCCTTGCCTGCCAACTGTGCAGGGCACTCAGCCCTTTTGAGCCTACTTCTCCTCCCCACCCCCACCCCCCGACCCTACAGTGAAGTGTGGCTGGTAACTCTCCCCTCCCAGGTTGCCAGGATTGCTGAGTGAGGTACAAAAGCAATTATAAACAGACATCGCTGCACCTCAGAGTGACTGCCTGCCCGAAGCTACTCAACCTCTTCTCTTAAAGAACTTGCAGACCCTCTTGGGAAACTGGCATTCCCACTGTCTCCTTCCACCTGTGACTACCCATCTGGCCTCTGGGATCCCCCAGCCAGCTGTTCCTGACCCAGCCGTTTGGCTCCAACTGTCCTGTGGTTAGAGCCGCAGGCCTGCTGTTCTGGGAAGTCTCTTTCTCAGGCTGGGTCTTCAGGGAGGGAGCTGAGCCCCATTTGGTGGGGAGAAGTCAGGGGGGTGGGGTGGGAGGGCCAGCCTGGGAGAAGTTGGGTGCATGATCTGTCGTGTTTTCAAATAACTCCACGTTCATGAAGCTAAAAATGTGGTCTGGCCTTACATGTGTGTGTGTGTGTGTGTGTGTGTGTTCCTGGTACATTTCCTTCTAATTTTTAAAACCATACGTAACATCAGGGACATTTAATCCATATGGTTCTGATTCCTTAACACTTAAATCATCCAAATGTTGTTTTGGAGAATCTATTTGCAAATCTCTTTACATAAGCTTTTAACTCCTTCTCTCTCCAGGGCATCCAGGTAGGGCCTTGGCCAGGCCTTCTCCTCTTCCAGTTCCCCACTCCCCACCCAAGCTGGCCGGAGACCTTGACCTTCTGCACTTTGGCACCAGCTGCTCAGAGCTGGGGGGACTGGTGGAAGGCACCCTAGAGTCCATACCCCAGCTCCATGACTTCCTGGCTGAGTCAGCAGCCTCCAGTTCACCTCATCAAACCCTTTTTCCTCCCCTGTAAAAAAGGATGCAAAATGCCTCAAAGTGTTGTTAGAGGAATTCAACCAGAAAATGTAGAAACTTGTAGCCCGGAGAACACGGTGTGGCTTCCTCGGACAAAGCCTTCCTGCATGCCACAGGGCTGTCCTAAGAGGTAGGAAGTGCTGAAATGCAGGGTCGTTCTCAAGGAATCTCGAGACAGTAGTGCCAGGTAGAGAAATGGAATCCAGAGAAGCAAAAGGGAATTCTGGCCATGGGAAGTGGGGATTGAGGCGAGGACGCAGAAGGGACTGTACTGGCCAGGAGGGTGGCGGTGAGCGGCCGATGTCAGGAGATGCAGGCCCCAGCCCTCAGGTGCAGCTCCATGCTTGCTGTCCACCCAGGGTGCTGGCAGGTAAGAGAAGGGCCTGCAGGGCCCAGAGGGGGCCACAAGGAAGGCCCACCCTCCCAGATCCCAGGGGGCTGGGTTTCACCCCTGGAAGCCACCACACCCGTCAGTCAGAGCAGCGGCTGCAAAGGCCCCTTCCCAGGTGCTCCCACCTACAGGCATAAGCCCAACTCCTTAGCCTGGAGCCAGGGCCCAGTGACCACGTACACACAGAGAATTCCCACTTTCTCCTCCCTCCCTCCCTTCAGACCATTCTCAAACACTGAATTCCCTTTTAAGCTTTTGTTTTTTCACCTATTTCCCCCGCCTTGGTGATCTTTTCTTGTTTTTTTCCATGAATAAACACCTACCTACCCACTCTTCAAAGTCCAACTCAAAAAAGTCACCTTTCCACGAAGCCTTTCTGGGAAGATTTGCACAGTGGGCCCTTCCTGTGCGCGTTTCCTGGTCTTGGTCTCACTGGGCCTTACTGGTCTGGGATGAACTCTTCAGGGCCAGTGTTGGGAGCTGGGGTGTGGGGATGGTGAAGAGTCACACCTTTCCAAGAGGCCCTCCTGTTCTGATCGAGACCTCCACGTCTGACTCACCCGCTTTCGGGAGAGGCAGACTGGAACGCAAAGATGGCACCCAGAGCTGCCAGCCATGAGGAGCCCAGGGAGGAAGGTGCAGATGGCCCGGTGCAGCCCAGCTCCTAGGGGCCTCCCATGGCAGGGCCCATCGGCCTGCTCTGACCAGGGCATCGCAGTGTCTGCACCCGTTGAGCAGGGCTTGTTTCCCTGGCAATCCCAGACGGAGTGAATCCCAGACAGCTGAATCTCTGGGATGGAAGAGCAGATGCTCAATCTAAAATTAGTCTGCTGACTGTGACTTCATCTAGGCTGCAGGAACTGATCTGCCTCTTACATCTGTCATTGTGTAGCAGAGGAGCCCCTGCCTCCCTGTCGAGGCTGAGTGGCGATATGACAGCCACAGCCAGGGGTCCAGCCCTCTGCAATCTAAAGAGCTTTTCTGCTCTTTACCTGGTCGATTCCCTACAAATCCCCTGAGAGCCTCCCGGCCCCTCTCCCCCTCAGGAGCGGGATGCATGTGACTTTGGCATTGAAGGCTTCCCCTAGGTGGTTAAATGACCTGTCCAACATCACCACCACCGGTAAGGGTCCAAGCAGGTCTGGCGCCCAACTCCAAATCCGGGCATCAAGAAGACAGAAACATAGAGTGATGCAGATGGGAACTGAGGAGAATGGCAGTCAAGGAAAACCTCTTCCCCGCTGCTCTTTGGTTGCTGTTCCTGCCTCTGTTCAGACGTCCTGGACCCTCCGTTGCCTGCTGAGATGGTTCTGCTTTGGGGGAAGAGTGGTATCTGTGGGAGGCCTACCATGGGGGCCAAGCCCCCGCCATGATCTTCACTTGTTTCTCCTGAAACTACGGTTCTCACTATCGCCTACAGGCCCAGGGAATTTGCCTGATACACTCTCATCTCAGGGTGCTTGCACTGGCTGTCCTCTGCTATAAAGATCTTTCTCCAAAATCTGTGTTACTCAACTTTTCATCTGCTGCAAGTCTTTGCTCAAACGCCACGCCTTCTCAGTGAGCCCGACAGTAACTACCCTATTTGAGTTTGTGACCTGCCTCCCCCACCCCTGCTTTCCTTATTCTCTTACTCTATTTCACTTTATATTTCTAGCATATACATTTCCTTCTAAGATGTTATATAATTCATATATATATATATTTTTTCTCATTATCTGTGTCCTCCCTCCAGAATGTAAGCTCCACAAGGACAGGGACTTTTGTTCACTGATGTACTTCCCTAGGCCCCCAGAATGGGGCCTGGGCTGTCGTAGGGGTTCACTGACCATTGTTAGAGAACGTCTGTGTCCAGGTGAGGCAGAGGCACCTGGACTCGGGGAAGTGCCCTTTCTTGGCCCTTTTGGAGGCGAGTCCCTGCTATTGAGACCCCCCGTAGGTCCTCTTTGGGCCTTCGTTTTCTCATCTGGTAACTGGGGCCAACAGTCCCTGTTCTTGGAGCTAACATGAGGGTACATGTGTGACCCCAAACTACGAAGGGCTACCCAAATAAGTGTGAGATATCTGTTTGTTCAGTCAGCATCACTGAGTACCTACTGAGTGCTAGGCTCCCTACTGAGTGCCAGGGGTCCACAGAGGAGTGACAGCTTGTGCCCACCTGCAAAGAGGCTCTCCCAGGTTGAGTGGGGCCAGCTCCAGAGAGGATGTGAAACATCCCTATTCACTGTGTAGGGTCGGTCATTGGACAAGCGGGACTCCAATAAGGAATGTGAGACACTCCTGAGATCTGGGGGGATTCATTCCTTAGCCCTCTGTACTAGTCAGTGTCTCCAGAGGAATAGAGCCAATTAGATAGGTGGATGATGGATGGATGGATGATTGATAGATAGATAGATTTATATCCACATATCCTGTTTGCATGCATGCATGTGTACAAAGAGGAAAGAGGGAGACTTGCTGTAAGGAAGTGGCTCACATGATTACGGAGTCTGAGAAGGCCCCAAATCTGCAGCTGACAATCTGGGGACCCACAAGAGCCAGCGGTGTTGCTCTGGTCTGAGTCCAGGACCTGAGAGGCAGGAGAGCCAGTGGAGTGAGTTCCAGGCTGAAAGCCCATAGGCTTGAGATGCAGAAACAGCTGATGTTTCAGTCTGAGTGTAAAGGCTGGAAAAAAAGCTGTTGCAGCTCAACAGTCAGGCTGAGGAGCCCCCTCTTACTCTGCTTTTCTGTTTGATTCAGGTCTTCAGCAGATTGCACGAGGCCCACCTCATCAGGGAGGGCTATCTGCCTTACCCAGGCTACCAATCTGAGTGCTAATCTTGTCAGAAACACCCTTGAAGACACACCCAGAATAACATGTGGCCAAATATCTGGGCACCCTGCGGCTCAGTCAATTGGATACATAAAATTAAACACCACACCCTCTGCCCCACCCCCAAACTGCTGTAGATCCTTTACCACCAAGCCCAGACCCAGCTGCCATCCATGTGCCCACATTTCCCTCCCCAGGTCCCCAGCTCTTCCGGTCAGCCACCCTCTCCTCTGCTCCAAAGCCCCTCTGACCCAGCCCTTCCCAAGCGGTACCCACTAGGTGCCCCAGGATGCTTGCTGGGGTTGAGGAGCCAGTAGAGGACCTAAGCAGGAGGCCCTGGAGGAGACAGCCCTCAGAGGGCTGGTTTTCAGGCTGGAAAAAGCATGGCTGACTGCACTCAGTGCCTGGGGTTCTTCAGGGGTCACTGGGAGCTTTCTGTGCACTCCAGGTGGAGTGACAGGGGCTACTGTGTTCCCGGCTATGGGAAGCGCAGGAGAAAGCCTTCCAGGTGCTCTGGAAGAACACCTACTAGGTGCCAGGCACAGACCCTCAGATCTCTCCCAACCTAGTGGGGGGCATCAGACACGAATACTTTACTGTCATGTGGTTAACGCTCCGATGACGTATGCCAAGCAAGTTACAGGAACATTGAGAAGGATTTGGTTCCAAATGCTTTCCACTGGGGGGGGGGGGTCATAAATAAGGAAGAAAAGCAGGACATTTGAAGGAGACCTTACAGAATGAGTCACAACATAGTCAAGGAGAGTTACTAGAGGAGCTGAAGGGAAGGGTTTCCAGGTGGAAGGAACAGCATGAGCGAAGGCATGGAATATGAAAATTTATATTGTACCGAGGGAACTAGCTGGCGACCCTGCCCAGGCCGGCCCTCCTTGCAGGCCGATCTAAAGCCGAAGGATGGAAGATTGATGACCTCATCTTCCACCCGGAGAGATGAGAAAGTCTGTAAGGGAGTGAGCCTGAGAAGGGTTGGAGCCAGACCACTCCCGATTTCCTTTCTGTTGTTAGATGGGGGCTCCAAAAGGGAGCCTGCCCGCCAAGCCCACCCCTTCCCATGTTCACCCTTTTTCTGTATCTTCTGCGTCATTCTTTTCTTTCATTCACTGTTATCACAGTAATTTTCCAAGTGTGCGCATCCTCTTGGCAACGAGGCTGTCTGATGCACAGGCCCCAGTGTGCCTCGCTGGTCTTGCTCAGGACCCCTGCCCAACAGCCCCTTGCCCTGGGCTGACCACATGGGTGATAGCAATACTGGCAAATCAAAGTCACACAAAGGAAAAGGGTTTTAAGGCCATCCCAGAATTTCCCTCTCCCTCTTGCTGCTCCCAAAGCTCTCTTTCTTGTCATACCTATTACTGTTTTTCTTGTCTAATGTTTATGTGATGAAATTCTCACTCTCCCCTGCATCAGAGGCTCTCACAAGAGCACGAGTGAAGTTGGGGGGCTTCCTTTATCGAGCATCTACTATATGCCAACTTCTATTCTTCATACTTAAGTGCATTTTTCTCCTTTAATTTTATTGGCCCGCATTTAATCTTCACAGTCCTCCCCTGAGATGTGTTCTCCTCATTCTACAGCTGTGAAAACCGAGGCTCAGAGAAGTTAGGTGGCTGACGAGAGCCAGAGCTGGGACTTGCCCCCAGACTGTCTCGGCCCAGGCCCTGGAAGTTGATTCTGTCTGCAGCACCTCCCATCGGCAAGCACGAAACCATGAGCAGAGTCAACATTTGTTGTTATTGATGATCTTGCAAGCTGGTCCCTTGGGGTAGAGGAAACCTGTTCTCACAGCTGCCAGGGAAGTGCGCGTCTTCTGATTTTCTGGAAGCAAAGGCCCCGCCCTCCCCACCTGGGGCCCAAAGGCTCTGCGGGAGTCCCCAGAAATGCTGGTAAAAAGCCAGAATGAGGCAGACACAGGGCTTGGACTGAGCCAAAGCCTCCGTCTGAAGTGTAGGAATAGAGGATGCTTTTGTCATTTGGGGGAAACCAGTCAATGGGCTTGAGGCCAACTGGCCTCTTGTAACTGTTTACTAGACAGGAAGACCAGAGAAGCAGAAGTCTCTCCTTAACATACTCTGAATACCTGTGAGGTTCCCAGCACTGAGCAAGCTGTGGTTGTGCACAGAGCTTCAGAATCTACAGGAACAACAGATACACGAGTATAGGCTACACACCGTGGGACACAAGCCAGGACAGTCTGTACGAAGAGCCGGAGATGCATGGAGAAGGAAGCAGACCGGGCCACCTGGGGGACCAGGGAGGTCTTCATATGGGAAGTGGCCTCCCAGCTGACCTGGAAGGCTGAATGGAGCCAGCCAAGCAGACATGAGTAACGGGAACAGTATAGGAAACTGCATGTGCAAAATGCACTTGGCAGGCTCAGAAACAGTGAGTGATTCTGTGTGGTGGGAGCATTGGGTGGATAGGGATGGTGCAGAGAAAGGGAAGCTTAGATAGGTAAGCAGAGGCTCAGTTGCAGACTGCACTGATAGATGGGATAGTTTAGCTGGGCGGGGAATGAGCTGATTTTGTTTGGGCGAGTTCCACCTCTGTGGAGAATGGATTGGAGGGACAGGGGACCAAGGAGAAGGCTGTTGTAACTGGGAGATGATGGCTGCAGGCTTGGGATGTGGGCGCCCCCATTAACAAAGACAAACAGTAGGAGAGGAACAGGATTCTGGGTCACAACATGGGGAACAAAGTAACAATTGATGTTGAGTACCTGCTAGATGCTGGGTAATCCCTCAAGGACTCAATGGCCATATCTTGCCAAATCTTCATAGCAGCCCTTTGAGATGAAGAAGCCAAGATCAGTGACACCACGTAACATGACCAAGGTCACACAGTGAGTGTGGGGCTGGGATCTGAACCCAGCCTCCTGTGGCTCCAAGGCCCACACCGTTACCCACAGCATCAGGTTGACGTGAGTTAAGGGTAAAGTAGCACCAGACTGAGTCAGGAAGCCAGAAACACAGCCCTCAATCTGGGGAGAGAGGTTGGAGCTGAGACCTTGCCTTCCCGCCCTGCTGCAGAGGTAAACTCCATAAACCGGACGAGTCCCAGGCCTCTGTCCCAGGAGAGAAATAGCTGCCTCCGTGAGAAATGAAGTGGCATGTGTGCAACAGGTCTATTGGGAGAGTACCCACCACACACACACACACACACATAGTGCACACTCACAAATAGTAAAACAACAGCATGCATCCAAGCCCAGGAAATCAGGCATGGGAGGTAGGGCGGAGCGGGGGGCTGGGAGGAGTGGCTGGTAAGTAAGTACAAGATTTAAGCAAGTAACCTGGAGGCCCTGCTGTGTGGGTTGCTTAGCACCTTCTTTAAAGCTCTCCCGAGACCACTCTGGCAGTCCCCAGTTCCTTAGGAAGGACAGCGCATCCCCAAACTGGATCTGTGATTTAGTTGGTGGGAGCTAGAAACAAATTTTCCTAGACAGACAGCCTCCTAGACGACAGATCAGATGCCAGCCCTGCCCTCGGCTCTAATCTTTCTTATCCTGTAAAGTCTCTACAGCGGGATGTTGGCTGTAGAGCAAAACCAAGCCCGATGTGTGTGTGTGTTTCCATGGAAACAAGCATTCAGCAATTACCCAATTAGCCTGGGACACCTGGACCACAGACTGTCTCTCTGAACTGGAGCCCCAGAAGTAGAATGAATCTTATCTCCCACCTTGTGAGTGTGCCCTCTGCCGCGTTCCATGCCTGGCTCAGAGCAGCGAGGCTCTGTAGTTGCTCTGGGATAATCCGTTTACCTGCCGGTCTCCATCCTGGCCTGGGGCTCGCAGACCACAGGTTTGTGTGCTGCATGTTCTCGGAACAGGGAAGGGGCCTGATTCATGTGTGAGGAATGAAGGAATGTAGGGAGGCCCCCAGGGCCAAGCTCTGGGAATTTCTCAAGCCCTGGCCCAGTTATATGCAGGGGATGGGCTGATAGGAAGCAACTAGGACCTGGCACCGCCCGCTTTCCCACCGGGGCCCCTCCAGCTGCTGGGTGGGAAAGGTGCCCTGGGCCCAGGGGAGGGGTGACGGCTCACGAACAGCGTCAGGCTCAGGCTGTTAGCCTGGAGGTGGGACTGCCAGCTTCCACTCTGTGCCCCTGAGTCTGAAGCTGGGGTCCTAAGACCTGCTGGCCTCCAGTGAGAACTGGCACCAGAATGGGGTTGGAGGCTGAGTCTCAAGGTGGACACAGCTTTGGTTGTGGAAGGAGCTGGGCAAAGGCTCCTGTGCTCACATGGGCACAGATTGATAGGGCCTGTGTGGCTGGAGGATCTCTGTAGGGTTTAGGGGAATCCAGTGTGATCGAGTCTGGCACAGTGTCAGAGCTTGATAAATTGCACTTCACTTCATCTGTTCCCTCCCTCCTTGCTGTGGCCAGTTCAGGACAGTGAGTTTGGGGGTGGGGACGCACCAGGCTGCCTGAATGGGGTTGCATAGGACTTTGCCACAAGAGGGGGGGGGAGACAATCCCAAGCCACAGAAAGTGGGGACAAAGGAACAGCCCAAGGAATGAGTCTTGGCAGGGAGGCTATCCAGGGAATGCCCCTTGGCCCGGGTTCCTGAGTGTTCATCCAATCTTGTCTGGCAGAAAATGCGGCCCTCCATCCCAGGCCCTCAGCAGGCCTTTGAGAACCTCTGCCAGAGCTCCGAGTTGGACCATCCTGCCTCTCCTGTGGTTAGTGTTTCATTTGGCCCCCCCAGGATCATTCATTTACTTAACAAATGTTCGTGAACTCATCAGTCCAGGCGGGAGAGAAGAGCTAAGGAAGTTCAACTCCCAGTCTGAGAGAAGGGCGGTCTCTCCCAGCTGATTGCAATTTGGGGTGATGAGCGTGTCTCTGGAGGCAGGAACTACTGAGCTGTTTGTGGCGGAAGAGGAAGGTGAGGAACCCTTTGGCAGTTCCATGACCGCCCCTTGGAGCCTGGGGAGGAAACTCATCCTGGGGCAGGAGTGTGGCTGTCATCTGAGCCCTTGTACAAACGACAGAAAGTCACCCCTCAGGGCATACGAATTATAACAGGACACCCACTTTCTCCTGCCTGGAGCTGCTCCCAGCCAGGCACAGTAAGCAGAACAGTGGGGGCGAGGCAAGGTGGGAGTGCAGTGAGGGGCACGGACCTGCCCCAGGTTTCACCCTGACCCAGTTGCCCTAATCAAGGGAAGGGCCTGTATCAAGAGCAGGCTTGATTTGGGGTGTGAAGAGCAGCAGGCATGTATTAGATAGAAGAAGAGTCTATGCACAGACCCCACGGAGTAAAAGCTGGTGCCAGGTTGTGTGGGGGCGAGGCAGCTGGGCAGAGGGCACACAGACGGCTGAGCTGCAAGAGATGCAGCTGGTCAGTGGGGCCTCGCATGCCAGATCAGGGAGTGTGTCCTTCTCTTTGGGGCTTTGTCAGAAAGAGGATGATGACCCAGGGAGAGCTGGGATTGGGCTCTGAAGGAAGAAGGGAGAATGGGGAGGTGGTGGTCAGCAGAACAACTGGAGGCTTGGCAACTGGCCAGTGTGCAACTGTGCACACGAATATGCGGCCCCTGTCCAGCCACAGTTACACTTCCCACCTCTCCCTGCAAGCCCCAGAGCTACAGCTTCCTCCTCCAGCACCTAGGAGTGTGGCGACCCCAGGGAAGTCGGGGTTCACTCCATTGAAGCATCAATCTGGAAGGGGTTTATTTGCTCTGACTTAGCTTTGGGGGAAGGAGAAGGCTCTGCTGGAAGCTGTTTTACAGAGAAAGCACAGAAATCTCCAGGGCCACTAGCCATGTGCCCTGGGCCCAGATGGCCTCTGGTCAGAGGGAACCCACTTCCTGTGACAGGCATGGCCTTGAATTTGAGGCCATCACTTTGGAGCCAGAGGAAGCCCAGGGCCTCCAAGAAACCTTAGAAGCCCTTGTCAGCATAGTGGTCAGTCACTCTGTGGGTCCTTGAACTTTCCTGACCGGCAGGGGGAGTGGCACCCTGGGCACTTAGTTTGCCTAAGTCTATTCCTGACTTTGGCTCCAGGCCCCATTACCTCCTGAGGCTGTTACAGGCCAGCAGAGGCCAGCCCTGGAGTCAGCCAAAGCCAGGGTCAGCTCTGGTTCTGCAGAGACCTGACCTCGGGCAAATCACCTGACATACCTAAGTAAGCCTCAGTGTAAGAATCTCTACAGAACAGTTCCATTCTGCTCTCTAAAGAGGCAAGCGGATGGGGTCTCGAGTGGGGCTGGCCCAAGTATGCAAGCTTGTGTGACTCAGGTCTCAAGACCTGGGATCCGGCAGCTTTTGGTAAACTCAGGCCAATGGGAAGCCCCGGGTTGCCCCCCACCCCCACCCTCTAAGCTGGAGCCTAGGGAAGCCCAGCCTGGCCTGCCCGGCCCAGTGCTCATTAAAGCGAATTCCCGCCTTGGGTGTCGAGAGCTTCCTGGAGCGGAGCTGGCACCGGGAGCAAAGCGGAGAGCACGCACTTTGGAGACACCGATGGACACCCGCAGGGCCTGGGTGCGGCCAAGGCGGGGCTCCGCGAGGCAGGGCCTCAGCGGCTGCAGCGACCGGGGCTTCCCTGATTGCCCTCCCTGGAGAGCTGGGGAGGAAATGACAGCGCGGGAGCTCGGGCGGAGGAGAAGGGAGGGGCGGCGCCCAGAATGACACGGCCTGTCACCAGGGAGGCTGCAGCACAGACCCTCCGGGCCCAAGGCTGCCCGGAGTCGGGGATTCCCCAAATAGCAGACCCTCCCCCAGCTGCTGCGGGTCCGCAGCGCCCAGGCCCATCGAGACCCCAGCGTGCAGCGACCATAGAGCAGCTGGCAACTAGGCGAGGCTTGCGAGGGTCGATCAGGAGGAGAGGCGCCCCAGGCGTGCGGGCGCCGGGGTCCCCGGGGCTGGGCAACAGGAAACTCTAGGGAGTGAATGGAAAGAAGTGGGTGGTCCGGCCCCTTCGACTTCCCCTGACATCACTGCCCAAATAAGGAGCTTCCAAGCGGCCGCGGGGCGGCCCAGAGCCGCGCCCGCCGCCGGCGCCAGCCCGCCCCGCGCCCACCGTGCGCCGCGTGGGCCGCCAGCTAGCGCCCGGGGCACCGCCGGGCGGAGCCGAGCCGGGCGGAGCCGAGAGAGCGAGAGGGCGCAGCAGAGTCGCGCGCGGAGGCCGGGCGCGCAGCCCAGCGCAGCCCAGTCGAGCGCAGCGCAGTCCAGCCCAGAGCCGCGGAGCAGCGGCCGCCCGCAGGTAAGCAGTGAGCGCCGGCGCACCGCGCCTCCGCAGCGGCCTGACAGCCCCGGGAGCCCGGCACCTCCAAGTAGACAAGCAGCCCTGGCTGGGGCGGCAGCGGAGGGACCGGCAGGAGCTGGGCGGGAGGGCGAGGACGCGAGTGCTGGAGCGTGTCGGTGCCAACTCCCGGGACCTCCGGGACTCCTCCAGAGCCTGGGGTTGGCTGGTGCACCCACTTTCCGCCTGTGTTTCCCACGCTCCTTGGGCTACCGTCCTGGGGTGTGACACTAGCATCCCCGTGTTAACACTTCTCTCGAGGCACTCACACCTGGCACATCCCCACTTACTGTTGGCGTGCACAAGCCTCCCGAGAGCAGACCCTCAACCGCCACTCCTCCCAGGCCTCACAGTCCCCTACACCGTGGGACACAGCACGCTGGTGGGAACTGCTGAATGGGTTTGGCAGCCCTGACCGTGCTTCCCCCTGGAGGTGGCAGTTTCAGACTGTCAGAGCCACCAACCTTGGGCTCCTTGGACTTACTGGGAGTGAGGTAAACTAGCAGTGCTCCCGTTCTTCCCGCCCCACCCCTCCTTGCAGAATGGCACCTGGTACCGGGGGTCCAGCCTAGGGGCGCTGTACCTGGCTGGCACGGTTGGGAGGGTGTGGTGACTGACAGGAAGCTACTCCCAGCCTCCCAGCCTGGGTGTTTCCAGGGCAGCTGCTACTCCACTGGCATTTCTCTGAGCACCCTCCCCTGCCCTTCCCACACCCAGTGCAGGGTGCCTAGGCTCTGGCGGGAGCGATGGAGACTGCAGCACAAATGCAGGTGTCCTCAGCCTCAGCGTCTTTCAGGGGCTCAGCTCAGTGCCAGAAATTGCTTATATCTATAAAACATATCATGTATTTATTGACAGTTTGATCGAAGACACGGGAAACTGACCAAAGCAAATTATGGGCCCATCATGCGGTGGCTCTGGGCAGATTCCTTCATTTCTTTCAGGCTGTTTTATCATCTGAAAGTGGGATGAGGGTCTTCAGGGCAACGTTTCAGGGAAACTCAGGCTCGTGTAAGTGAAACTGCTTAGTAAGTGTGCAGCCCTGTGCACACGCCAGTTGCTGTGGTTTCGGTGCTTTGGGGCTGGTACTTGCCTTGGCTCTGCTCTGTGACTTAAGGAGATCGAACACCACTTCCGTCCAGTCATGTGCTAGAAAAAGGGCCTGCAATCGGATTCCCCAAAGTGTGTTCTGTGGAGCATTAGTTCTGAAGGCTGTGCCACGAGTTAAGGTTTCCCTGTTCTAGTTAGTCTGGCAAATTCTGCAAGCTCCCTGTTATGCTTTTGGCCAATCGCAGTCAATATTGGCAATTTACAGGCTGTGAGAAGTACTCAATAAAGAACACACTTGCCTTTGTCAAGCCCAACATTCCCCTATGACCCTGCCTCTTTTCGAGTTGCACGAGCTTGCTCTTCCAGGAAACTGCTCCGGGGGCTGCCGGTGGTGTGGAGCTGCAAGCAATCGTTGAGGGCTCAGCTGTAACTGCCTTTTTAATGAAGAGTGGGCAGAGCCCAGAGAAGCTGAGTAGGTTCACATGAGATCACGTAGTTAAACAGTGACCCAAAGACACCCAGTAGCTAGTGGTAGATCAGGGACCAGGACCCAGGTCCTCACCTACTGCTCCCACCCGTCAGCAGCGTTCGGAAGTTGAGAATTCTCTTCTTGGAACCAGCCTTGCTGCTTTGTGAGGACATTCTGCAGAATGATCTGACAAACGTAGGAATCCGAATGGTTTCTTGTTGAATGGATTCCATGGCGACCGGGTACCCACCATGTGCCACTTATTGCGGGGACTTTGGCACGTGCAGTTCAACCAAATGTGGAATCTGTGCTGAAGAGTAATGGTAGCGGCGTCATCACAGACACAAACATCCACACAGGTGGACTCTGACACACTCACACACCTGCCTCTACACACAACTGCCTCTCTCCCTACATTCTCACATGTGTCCACACACCCCGTCCTGTGCACTCATTCGCACACATGCTCCTCCATATGCATACGTGCTCGCTCCACTGCCCCTGTGTGCACACATCTAATCCTCTTCACCCTCTCTCACACACTCGCCTCACCTGTTGTGCTCCAGGCTGCAGCCAGGAGGCACTCATGGCAATGCGCATGTCCCCTGTCCCCAGGTCCACAGAGCTTGTGCCTGGCACCAGCTCCCAGAGATGAGCACTGAGCATGTGGGAAACACCTGCAGGTCCAACCCGAGGTTTGCACTACCTCAGTGTTTCCCCATTTCTCCTCTTTTATGCCTTACCTGTCCCCCTGCCTTTTTTGGTCAGCTGTTGTTTGATCACATGTGATATGACTGCTACAGCGCTGGCTTCTACCGTGTTGTTTGTTTCAAACAACCATCCGGGCTCTGTCAGGGCAGGGGCTTGGTCTCCTTTGTGTGGTTGGAATGAATCCCCAGTGCCTAGCAGAACGCCTGGCCTGGAGGAGAGGTGCACTAGCATTTATTGAATGAGTGAGTGAGTGACTGCTGGCTTCTAGGATGTCTGTGACCCAGGCAAGCATCCAAGGAGATTCGCTGCACATGTTTGTGGAGTATCTGCTGGGTCCTAGACACCTTTCTGGGGATTCTAGCAATCAAAGCTTTTTAATCCTCTGTTCACGGAGCTTGCATTCCAGTGGGAAGGGAAAGCATGAATAGCAATGGACAAGATAATGGTAATGTCACACACTATGAAGAAACTCAAACAAGGCAGTGTGAACGTTAGTGAGGAATAGGGGGAGCTAAAGATGGGGCCTGTGGAGTTCTCTCTAATGAGTTGACATTGATCCTGAGACCTGAATAATAAAAACATGCAAAGATTTGGAGAAAAGAGTATTCCTCGCAGAAGCAGGTAGGAAGACCCTGGGGCTGGACGGAGCTGGGCTGAGGGCATGTAGAGGCCATACGTGCAGTTCACTGCTGATTCCCTTACCAGTGTCCTTTGGCGGTGGGGCGAGCACTGGTGTTTAACCTGGGACCTAATTACCTTCGTGGTTCAGCCACCAAAGCCAGACCGAGTACATCTGGGTTTGGAGGGGGCTGGGCTGCCTCTGCTACCTCACAGGGCTGTCCTCCCCATCTTGTCTACCCCCCACCTATAAACAAGGAAAAGGCCGGACTCCCAAGGCTGCTCCCAATTCTACCTTATAGAATCTGATGTTCTGCTTGCAGGAGGTTTGCAACAGTTCAGGTGGTCCATCTGGAGGGGTCGTGAATTAGTTGTGCTGTTTCCATTATTAATAACCATGATGTCATACATCTGTGCGGTTCCTGATCGGCTGCAGAGCACTCTCTCCTATTATCCCGTTCACTCTGCGGACTCGTCTGCCAAGTGGGGGAGGGTGCAAGAAGAGGGGGTTGGTGGAGGTGGAGAGAGCTCACACACTGCCACACTCGGCCGCAGGCTCGCTTCACCGCTGAGTCCCTGCTTCCTCTGCCGCAAAGCAGGATATGGGAGAACCCACCTCCTGAAGCCCTGGGGGTGTGAAGTGAGAACCTGCATGTCAGGCGCCTGGCACATCTAGGCACTTAGAAGCTAGCTTGTTCACATTTTACAGATGAGGAACTCAGGGCTAAGAGAGATCATGGCTTTTCGTGGTCCACTTCTGAATCTTCAGTGTTCCCAGCCCAGGGCTTGCGGGTACATAGTAGGCTTTGAACAACTATTTTTGTTGAATCGACTTGCCTTGAGATTGCACAGCTGTTAAAGGGCCGAGCTGGGATACCAACCCAGGACATTGGGCTCCAAAGTCTTTTTCATAAACAGCACACAGTCTGGGAATGATTGTCACGGTAAATCAAGACAGACCTTCACACCCCGTTTGCTGATGATCAGAATTATCGCTGCTTTGTTGAAAATCCTAGAATTACAAAGTCATGATATTTTTTGCAAACTAATCAATGAATTTCTTAAGAAACATTTTGGAACCTTCTAGAAGAGGGTGTAAATGTGAGAAAATGACCTGAGAACTGAGAGCAGTGATTCTTAACCAAGGATGTTCTCTGCTGTCACCTGAGGGCTTTTACTGGGAGAGTTCCTAGTCCACCCCAAGGATCTGATTCAGGGCCTCTCAGGGGGGCATCTGGGCACATGCAGATGCACCTGGGACTAGAAGTCCGGGCTAGGGGTGAGAAGCCCCACCCCCGGATGCCCAGGAATTTAGGCAGTCCTTCCCCTGCCGCCAGTTTCCTTGTCCCAGGCCCACGCCCGTCCCATGGCAGGAGCACAGGCTACAAAACCCCACACCTGAGTTCGCATCTCCTGCTCTCTAGCATGTGCGTTGGCCCAGTTCCTTTAGCTCCCGTAAGCCTCAACTTTCTTGTCTGTAATATGGGACACTCACACTTACTTACAAGGTGGCTGGATGGGTTACAGGTGAGCATCTGTATCAGTTTTCTTATGAAATATCTGTGGCTGGCACAGGGTAGGTGAACAGTAAACAACAGTCTCAGTGGTTATTATGAAAAATGAATGATAATGAAAACAGCTGCCGTATTTGTGAATTGGCTGCTACTAAATAAAAACAGATTAGTTCACTCCAAACACCAGACTTTTGAGAAGAGGGTACGCTCCAAGCTGTAAACAGCAGCCCCTGGGCCTTCATGACGGCACTGCAGCTCTGGTGGAGAGCGGAGGGCTGAACAGGGGCCGGAGCCAGTAGCGCTCCCCACACTGACTCAGAGAGGGGGACGCGAGGCGTGGAGACTAGTGCTGACTGAGTGCAGGGTTGTGCGCAGCTACCTCAGCCCGGGCTCCCATTCCTAACAGAGGGCAGTTACGGGGGAAATACCTGGCTCGTGGGAGTCACGGGAGGCTGTACTTCTAACTTACTCTGTTGTTCACTCATGTATTCATCCACAGTGATGGAGCCCTTAGCTCTGGGTTTAGCACAAGGAGAAAGGTCAGAGTCTGGCAAATGCAACCACCCAGCCACTACGTGGTCATGAACAAGCTGCATTTCCTCTCCAGATCTCAGTTCATTATCAGAATGGGTGTATTCCGGCTCCTTTTCCAGAGGAATATTTTGTGGTTTTAAGGACCTGCCCCACTCCAGGGTGCTGTCCGGATTTTAGGGTCTCTACCAGAGTGCTTGGGCGGAGAAGGGCTTCTGAACCAGGAGGAGCTCCACTTACTGCTGGCTCTGCCACGGACTTGCTGTGTGATTTGCTGTGTTTCTTAATTTCTCTGTTTCCTTTCCTCACTTAGATAATGTGGTTATGACACCTCCGTTGCAGGGCACTGTGAGTGTTAGGTCAGGTGATAGGGAGGACCTGGCTGTCAACGAATGTGACCCCCGTTTCCTTTCTGTCTGGCTCTTGGCTCTGCTGTTCTGTGGGCTGCTGCTTTGTGGAGAATCACCTTCATCCATCTCTGCCCAAGCTTCTCGAGTGCCCAGAATGGGCCAGGTAGGCAGATGGCCAGATTGAAGCTCAAAGAAAAGCACATGCTCCTGGCCACAAGGTGGGCATAGGGAAGTGGCTACGGCCCAAGAAGAATCAGGACCAGGTGGGGAACTAGGAGTCCTGGGTTCTGTCCTGGACGTGCCAGTAGGTCACTGTGCACTTGCCAGTTCCCTGCCGCCTCTGCATCAATGTCCTGACTTAGGCCAGTCTGCAGGGCCCCCTCCCTGGCTTTCTTCCTGCTCCGAGGAGCCTGCAGGCCTTTGATGTGCAAGTGCTGAGTGGCCACAGTGACAGAGAGGGCCAGCTGGGTGTGGAGAGTTCACCAGCTTTTCCCAGCCTGGGCTCTGCTGGAATTGATTGTGGGGAAAGGCCAGCAGACAGACTGGACAAGGAAGAGACTGTGGTTTCCAATTGGCAGAGCTGCTCATGGGAGCAGAGGCAGGTGAAGGGAACTTAATGGCATTAAATCAAACTCAAAGGAGGGCATTACTCCCTTTTTTTTTTCTTTAAGAAGACTCAGGAGGCTCAGAGTCACCTGCTTCTCAAATGGCTTCCCTCTTAGTTGGATTCATCAGTATTTTTGGATAGGAAGGGTATGATTTTAGGTTATTAGGATGGAGGCAAGAGGTTGCAGAGTAAAGCCAAGGGTCAGGTTGTTCATTTTCCAAGTGCCTGTTGAACACTTACCAAGTGTCAGGCACTGTTCCAGGCATAGGGATACAGCAGGGACCTAGACAGACAACAGTCAGCTCTCCCCTAGAGCTTATAAACGCGTGCCAAGAGGCGTGCCGTGGGCAAAGGAGTGTGTAAACGTGCAACACGGCAAGTGGGGGTGAGTGCTGTGGAGGAAAACAAAGCAGGGTAAGAAGTTAGAGGGATTCAGGAGGCTCTTGAATGTTGGGATGGTCGGAGTGATAAGGAGACATTTGAGCAGAGCCATGAAGGGAGTATAGAACTGAGACTGATGTATGCAGACATTTCTTTCTCTGCGGGGTAAGTGAGTCTATGGAAAGGCCTCATCTGAGGCTGAAATGGTCAGCTTAGCCAGGCAGCTCAGACGCTCATTTAGATACAGGATAGTGAGTCAAATTCATGACCATTGTTACAGCTACATTAGTAATAACAGTGAGCTCTAAAGGGCTCTGAATGAATTTGACTTTGAGCCCTCAAAATGCCTGTTCCTATAAACTGTCTTGGTTAGCCCTCTAACGAGGGAGGAGGTACCATCTCCATGTTGCAGATGCAGAATCTGAGAATTCTATACTGGAGTGACAAGCCCAGGACTGCATCCAAGTGAGGGACAGAGTAGACACCCAAACCCAGGTGCTGCTGCCCTTGCAGGGTAGCTGGGCACTCGGCATATCACACTGCATGATGACAAGATCGATATTTATTTGTTGAAAACATGAATCCATAGACTAAGGAGATACGATGACAAAATGCAATATGGGATTCTGGATTGGATCTGGGAACAGAAAATAAGTATCAGTGGAAGAACCAATGAAATACGGATGATGTTTGTAGTTTAGTTAATGTGATATGCCAAAGTCAATTTCTTAGTTTTGACAAATGTGCCTTAGTGATGTAACATGTTAACATTCAAGGAAGCTGGGTGAAGAGTCCATGAGAACTCCCCCTATTAACTTTGGAACTTTTCTGCCCATATAAGATTATTCCAAAGTGAAAAATGCATTTAAAAGTAAATGAATAATCCACATGCACTGTGACTAGCTGGCCTCCTCGGGGTTGCTGAGAAAAGCTGTAAGGGATCCCGGAGTAATTGAATCCCTGCTGCCGCCAGTCCTCCCAGGCACACGCTCCAGAGTTCCCGGGTGAGAAGGAGCAAAATTATAAACCAGTGCTTGTGAGCACGCTCGAGGGGGACACACTCTTGGAAGTATCGCTCCAGTATACCACACAACCTACATTTTAGGCTGCACCAACTCCATCCCTTCCCTGTGAGGGAAGTTCCCCACCTCGTTTGCCCCTGGTGCTCCAGCGGGCAGTTGGAGACCAAGTGTACTCTGGAGAGTTGTACTCCGTGACCGCGTGAACTTGCAGTGACTGGTGGCCATGAAGGCAGGTTATGGGGTAGTGAGAACAGAATGAGAAGCCCAGAAAGGCATGAGCAGTAATCTGGTTTTCTTTTATGGTAGAAAATATTGAGAGCCAGGGAGGGGTGTCTCTGGGAATGAAGGAAAAGAGGCAAAGTCAAGGGATTCCAAGATTTGGTCCTTCCTTGCAGTGATACCCAGTTCACAAAACAAGCGAGCTGGCTTAGGTAAGTCTCTGGGGACCCTCTGGCTGAAAACCATGGAGCCCAGAGCAAGTGACTGGCCCAGGTTCACCATGCAACTGCTGAGTGACACAGCTTAGCCTGTCAGCGTGACCTGGTCCCCTCACAGTTTCCAGAGGGCTTGTGCCACCCTCTCCATGCTTCGCCTTGGCACATGGGCATTGGGTGTCACCTTGAAGTATGGGAGAGGCAAAGATGCTCAGATGGATAGGAAGCCATCATCATGGTCTGTTAGAAAGCATTTAACATTTAAGAGTAGGATAGCCACTCCAAGATGGGATGGGCTCTTTATTTTAAGCAGGCTCTGCTCTTGTGAAATAAAGAAAGCTAGCATTTCTCATGGCATGTTCCATAGAACACAGGTGCGGCAGGATAGAAAGATGTATTATTACAGAAGAAAATAAAAGTGCTACCACCAACTAAATGTGAAAAGGTTTAAAGGCCTTTATACTGCAGCACTTCTGGAGGTTTACTATGTGAAAGTACGTAGGAAATCTCCAAAAAAGTGTGTCTCTAGAGGTAGATCTCGCGTGCGGCTTTCTGATCTGGCTCAGAGAATGTGCACACATATAGATGATAGAATATGTATCTATATTAATAATACACAGGATATATATGCATGAGTGTGTAGGCACATATGTATGTAAAAAGAACAGCTGGAGTAGTGTTCCATAGGAAAACATTTTGGGAAACACGGAAGTGATACAAGGTCAAAGCTGGGGAAAAAAAAGAAATGAATGCTCACTTGTGATTCTCAAATTTATTTCTGCATGTCCGTTTCAGCATGTCAATTTCTCACATTTTTTTCCTACTTCGTTAACTTAATTTCTTTTTTCTCAGAAGAAAAATGAAAAATGGCATGCAAATGATCCTCCCCCTCCCTGTGCACTGTGCTCACAGGAGTGTTACCAAGAAGTGTCACCGAGCTCATGTGACAGCTCAGTGGTGGGTCTCCAACCCAGAAACCCACATGTGACACTGGTTTTTTTGGAGCTAAAAAGGAACCTCATTGAAAAATGCCGCTAACGGCCAAAATTCTGCCTTTGTCAAATGTGGCTTCCACACAAAGGGTTCCCCAGCACTTCCACAAACGCAGGTGTGTTCGCCACCCTGGAAGGCGAGCATCTTTGCTGTCCATGCGCGTGGTCAGTGGACATGCCCAGTTAGATGAGAACACCCTTTGATGTGATGACAATTTCTAAATAGACCTGCCTTCTCCCCCCTGCCTGGGCCTGGCCTGGCTCTGCCCCGTGCTGCCCCTAGGGAAAGTCCTGTAAACCACCTGCCTGCCCTTTGAAGCCCTTCGCAGACTGGAACCCACCCCAGCCTACACATTTCCTCTCCTGACTCTTACCCCCATGCGTGAATCCTATCCCGCCAAAACCTGCTCCTCACCCCTCGGGGCACATCCCCAAGCATGTGGGTGTCCCATCTCAGATGCAGAGTCCGTTCCATTTTGTGACTGCCATGGTCAGAGACTGAACTTCAGTTTCTTATCTGGCACAAGAGAACAGTGTGCTCCTGAAGAGTCCATAGATAAAGGATAAGTCAAAGGAAGAGGGGAAATGAAAAAGGGATTTTCTTTCTCTCGGAGTTAGATGGGAGAGGCAGAAAGCATCACAAATATTTGATTCTGCCGTGGCTGGTTCGGCTGGCCCCTTGGACTCTAGCCTGTCATCTGACATGTGTGACTTCAGACAAGTTATTTGAAGGCTACCTGTTAGTTATTATTATTTATGAGAATTTCATGAACCAACAAACAACAGCCAAGTTTTTTTAAAAATGCACAAAAGTTATGAACAGGTAGCTTGCAGAGGTGAGAAAGCCCATAAATGTATGACTCTAGCTACTAAAACCCAAAGGATTGTAAGTTAAAATGCTTAGAGATGGAAAAAGATGGCGCAGACCTGATGCTGGCAAGGGTCCGGGGGACCTGCAAGCCTGGATTGGTACCGGTGAAAATTATAAATGCGCATGCCTGCTTTGCTCCAGCAGTTCCCCAGCTATAGAAAACCGCATGTACACGAGACTAAACATGTGAAAGGGTGTCCCCTTGCAGCACTGTGTGCAGTGGAGAGAAATTAGAAAGGACCTCCACGTCCAGCAGTGGCAGTGCAGGAAAAGCTTACAGTGCGGTTCTCCTGTGGAATACTTCATAGCTGTTTAAAAAGAGAGAAGTGAACCCACAGATCCTGACACGGGGGGACATTTACAATGTATCTTCTCCCGGGAAAAGGTTCCGCCTGTGATATGTTTCATACAACCCTATTTTTATGCAGAGCAGTGTAGGAATTACATGTGTGTGTGCACATGTAGACACGTTCCAGTGCCCGTGGAAACTGTGTGGGAACATAGCAGGGAGCTTTGGGGCAGCTTCATCTGGGGAGTGGAATTTGGGATGGTGAAGGGGGCTCGTCCACTTTTTACTTTAAGTACGTATATATTTTAAAAATATAAAATATATTTTCTTATACAAAGGAAACAGAAAAGAAAGCCCCAAACCATGCAGAGCAGACTAATCTCTGTAGCACAGGATTATTGAGGAGATTAAATAAGATAATACTTGACAAACATCTAACACAGTGTCTGATGTCGAGTAGGTGCCCCCCAAATTCTTCTATCCACTTCTTCCTCTCTCCTTAGTCTTCATGCCCCTGCCCCCTCCTGCGTCTGGTCCAGTGTTGCTCTCCCCCCAGCCCTGCTCCCCAACTACCACCTCAATAAATACGCAGTGGCGATTACAGCCCCATCGATACACCAACTGCTCCCCGCCCGGGCTGGAGAAGCTGCCCTGCTCCATTGCCCTGCAGCTCACTGTGTCCTTTCTTCTGGGTCCCCTTTGCAATGGCCGCCCTCACTGGTTGCTCTCTGCCATGTCTCCTGCCTCCCCACGGAGCCTCTCCACCTCACCGGGTGGGGCCGGCTTGGTCGCCAGCACACTCCCAGGGGGAATCTGCACCTTTGGGTCTGGCCTGCTCCTGGACTTGTTTCTCTTCTGCTTCTGCTCATGGCCGTGCTTCCCCGCTCCCGGCATGTGGGCTTTCCTGGGTCCCCTCCCCCACTAGCTCCCACCTGGCCCCGATGAATTCCATCGTGTCTGCTTAAAATCATTTTACTTCCAATTTGCTAATTTAATTCTAGTCTTACAGAATTTTGGCAACCCTGCCAAATTGGGTGCCAGATGCAGATTTAATGAGCATATTTTCAGTTCTTTCTTTCTTGTCTGCATGAAGATGCTGAAGAGAACAGGGTCTGGACGTGGTTTCTGGGGAGCTCCCCAAACATCCCTCCCCACCTGTGATCCTGAGCCACTGGGCGTGACCCCCCAGCCAGGTCTCTAAGTGTCTAATGGGAAGAGCTCACTCTCTGCTCCTCGGGGGAGGGAGCCGTTACTGCATCATCCCCCCAGACCTAGAAGCCCCAACCCAATTCCCATCATTTGGACTTCACAGGAAGTGTATTTGAAGAAAATTACTTATTTCCTCTGGCCCATATCTTCCTGCAGCCATGTGCGGCTCAACAGATGTTCAAGGATTCTGGTGTTTAACAGACACATATTGAGCACTTTCTAGAGTGATGTCTTAAAGTGTGGTCTGCTGACCACCTGCCATGGAATTATGGGGAGGGCAGGGCACTGGTGAAATGCAGATTCCTGGGCTCTGCCCCTCAGCTATGGAATCAGACAAAAGGACAGGGTGGAGCCTGGGATTCCACTGCCCCAGGGATGCTTGCGCCTCTGGGATTTCTGTGGATTACCTCATTTCAAACTCACACCAATCCCTTAACAGAGACGTTTTTATCTCAAAGAGCAAGACTCACACTAAGTCACGTGGGTGGAGTGGTGTGATCTAGGCTGGGACTTTGCTGGAGGCTTTTGACTAAAATATAGGGCACTTTCCCTGTCTGTCACAGCGACTCAGGGTGGAGCGCGGTTGCCCGTGAACTCGACACATTGCGAGTGACCAGCCCACAGCAGGTCTGCCGTAGGGCGCCCACGCAGGCGCCACTCTGCAAATGAGGAGACAGAGACTGGGGCTTCCCCGGGCAAGCTGTCACACGTGCAGCCCTGGGAAGGCCGGAGCCAGGACCCGCACCACATCTGATCCTGAGTTCTGTGCCAGGCAGCGCAGGGTGGAGAGTAAATGGAAGTTCCCGCAAGGAGCAGGGGAAACAAGCTGAGCTCTCTGGCTTCGCCACCAAGGGCCTGGCCTTTGAGCGAGTCACGTCTGCTCTTGAGCCTTGGGTTTGTTATCGGTACAGCGATTTCCAAACTTTCAAAATAGTGGAAGCTCCCCCAATCCTCACTTCTCATCAACCCAAATAAAATCTTGCACTGAATCGTGATGCGTACAAAGAGACAAAAGTGGAGGTGCCCTGCACGCCTCAGTGCAGGCACTTCGGAAACATGTTACCGCGCATTTAGCACAGATCATTTGTGTGTCTCCTCCCTCCACCGTCCATCCCTGATGTGACCTGGTGGCACCAGCTTCAGCTTTGGAGTCCGTCACATCTGAGTCCAGTCTGGGCTCAAACTCCTTCTGGCTGTGTGGCCTTGGGCAAGGTGTCGGCCTTCTCTGAGTCTCTGTTTTTTCTCTGTAAAATGGGAATAACAGTAGTTATGTTGAAGTGAGGATTAAGTAAACTAGTGCTTGCAAAATATTTAGCACAGTGCCCAGCATGTAGAAGATGCATTGACTCTTGTTTTCCTTTGACAGAATAGGGTCTAAAACTGGAGAAATTATGGCAGAGGTTTGCCCAGACCCCAGGGACCCCATGTCATATGAGTGAGGGGCCTGGACATTTGGTGGTGTGTATATATGTCAGCAAACTTTTTGGCCCCTACAAGGGGTAAGATCTTTGTTCTAGAGGAAAACTCTCTGTGGGGTGAGTGGGCTTTGGGAAGAGGCAGGGTTTGGACTGAACTTCCCTGGTGGGAGTCCCAGGGAAGGAATGCAGAGCAGGCGGACATGGCCCTAAGCAAAGGTGGGGGGACAGGGGAGGTCGGGGGAGGGGAACAGACGGACTCACGAGAGTGGGCCTCTGGCCGCTTCCCTCTGTGGGCTCAGCCGCCACAGGGCAGGGCCCAGTTGCATCCTGGAGGCCCAAGGAGGCGATAAAAATACGAGTGGGCTTTTGGCCCAAGGGGGTGCCCGTCTGATGCCAGTGCTTGGTGGCATGAGGTCAGAGAAGGGTTGGGACACTGTATGGACCTGCAGCTCAGGGGCAGTGAGGATGAGGAGGAGAGGAGACTCCCAGCACCCACCATGAATGGTGGGAAGTGAGGGCGCTCAGCCCAGCCTGGCAGTCAGGTCCCCGGGGACAAACCCAAGCACCTGTGTTCCCCCACCCGGGGCCCAGGGGAGGAGCCCCAGGTCACCCCCAAACCCTGGAGAGGCCTCCAACTTGGAACCCACCTGAGCTTCCCCCGCCCACAGCACACGCACGGTGACAGGGAGAGTGAGTGTGTAAGAGCAGGAGGAACACCGAGAAGGGATGTTTTCCGTCTCAGTGAGATTATTTCTGGCTCTGCTCCTGCAGTCACTGTGGAAACTGCACGTGCCCGGTTCGGTGTGGAAACATGACTAGTTTTCCAAGAGAGATGTACATTAAGCAGGCAGCCAGGAAGCTGCCACCGCCGCCGCTAGCAGGGTGTGGGTGTGTGTCTGCCTGCCTCCCCACCCACTCCGCCACCCTGGCTCCTCTCCCTCTCTGCCTTTCTCCTGAAGCTGTATGTAGGGGAGACGTGTTCCGTGCAGCGTGGTAGGCAGAATAATGGCCTCAGCAAGGTGCTCCACCTTCGTTCCTAGACCCTGTGCTTGTGTGGCTGTATGTGGCAGAAGGAACTAAGGGAGCAAGTGGAATTACGGTTGCTCATCAGCTGACCTTAAAATAGGCAGACTCTCCCGGAGTGTCCACTCGAGCCGAGTGCCGTCACAAGGGCCTCTGAGTGTGGAAGGGGATGGCGGCGGAGACTCAGTGTCAGTGCTGAGGAAGCTGCCGCTGCTATGCTGGCTTTGAAGATGGGGGAAGGGACCCTGAACCAAGGAATGCAGGCAGCCTCTAGAAGCTGGGAAAGGCGAGGAAATGGATTTGCTCTAGAGCTTCCAGAAGAAATGGGGCCAGCCGCCACCTTGATCATGGCCCAGTGAGACCCATTTCAGACTTAATACATTTATGTTGCTTTAAGCCATTAAGTTAGATGCAGCAGCAGGCGATACACCGGGGAGGCCGGGGTGTAATGGGGAGAACAGAGTTGCAGGTGTATCTTTATTTTCCTGAGACCTGACTGTGGCTGGTGCCTCATTCTGGACACAGGTCCCCTCTGGCCAACACCCTGCCCCCATGGGAATGTGAGCTTCCCCTCAGTGAGCACCCAGCTCTTCAGAGCCCTGAGCAGGGTGTCCTGGGCAGGCCGGCTCCTCAGCCTGCAGTGCTACCCACCCCCCACTCCCCATCTCCCTCCAAAGCCCTTTGGTTCTTTAAGTCTCCCACTTATCACCCTTAAGTAAATTCTTTCTTCCCTGATCCTCTGTGCCACTCTTGAGGCATTTGTCACTCTGGAGACCTTGCATTTTCTGTGTTTTAACCACCAGTACGCTGCCCCACTCCCCTCGCCCCACGCAACAGCCCCATGAGAAGAGGAACCCACGAGAAGAAAAATAGAGCCACACACACCGGGGCATTGCCAGAATCTAGATGGAGAATGAGTGACTTCTGCCGGTTGGAACTAGTTGTGTCCCAGACTGGTAGGAGCCTCACTCTGTCCTGTGCAGAAAGAACCTAGACCTGAACACAGGGTGCCCAGGCATCAGTCCTGGCTGTGGCACCTGGTAACTCCGATCAAAGAGATCGATGTAAAAGCCCGCTGACCACACTGCTGTCCAGGGTTGGCATCACTGTCAGTGTCACTTTTCTCTCCCAGAGGTGTATCCGGGAGTAACAACTCTTCCCCCAACTGTGACACAAGTCACCACCCTGCCTGGCAGCCCTTTTCCCCTTGCTTTGCTGGGCACCTACTTATATGCCCACACCTGGGTGAAACTGAGAGGAAACATGGAAAAGCAGGGTCGGAACATGGGTGCGCTGAACGAGGTGCCCAGGGTGCAAAATAGAAGGAGGTTGTCTGCCTCAGCATCATGCAGATGCAGCCTGGAAACTCTAACCCCGCCCTCCACTTTTTAGATGAGGAAACCGAGGCCCAGAGGGTGGAAATGCCTTGCTCAGGGCACATGGGCATCTAGGGGTGAAGTGGAATCAGAACACAGCTCTCTCACCTTCAGCTCTGGGGCTGGTCCCCTTTCCTTCCAATTAAATGCATGAGTGAGTGGCTGAATGAGTTTGTGTCTCTAATACATGTTTATTGAGTATGTATTTTGTGTTGATACTGTCACACAAGGGGCTGGACTACAGCTGGGTAACAAGACAGACAGGGCCCAGTCCTTCACTGAGAAGTCATATTCTCTAAGCAGAGGGTAAGCCATTACGTATTAGCTCTGTAACTGCAGCAGTGAGAAACTGTTCTGGGCATGGTCAGAAGTCATAGGCTGTGAGTGGCTGCACAGGTCATGCGCTGCACAAGCACACGTGGAGGTCCTATGGTGGGTCCTCCTTTGAAGAGTTTACGGTATAATTTGGAAGATAGGACCAGTGTCCTCCAAGTAACAACACAAGACCATGGTTAACAATGGGGGAGAGTTAGGCTGGAAGAAGGGCTCGGAACTGCAGCCCTAGCTCCTTCCCCTGTAGGGCCCTGGGGTCTCCCCTTCTCTCCCTCCACACCCTATGCAATCGGTCCTTGTTGGGAGTCTCTGAGGAGGACCCCTGAAGGCAGAATGGCCTGGGCGACCAGGAAGAATGAGGTATTGCCCTGATGGGGGGGGGGAGGTGCAGAGCTTCTGTTGTTCTGGACTGGGTTCAAAGGCACGCAGCCTGTGATGGCAGAGGGGCTGCAGTCTTCAGATGAAGATGGCTTATCTGCCTGGGCAGAGCCCAGCTCTTGGCATTGCCTCTTCTCTGGAATGTTGGGCCTAGGAGGAGCCCAGCTTCTAGGAAGCAGGCATCTCCCACCAGCCACTGTGCAGCTTTGTGCCTCTTGGCTCCCTAGGTGCTTCCCTGTGCATGAAAAGAGCACGTGGAAAGGCACAGGGAGATGGTGGTGCTGCTGTTTGGCGTGAGCATCCTGCCTGCAGGGGAGGGAGGCCAGCTCCTGGGCTGCTGTGCTGGGGCCTCCGGGGCCAGCTCCTCCTCGCCCACATACTAGCTGGGGGGGGGCGGGCTCGAACAAGTCGCTTACCTCCCTGAGCCCCACTTTGTCAAAAGGAGAGTGGGAAAAACCTATTTCACTGAGTGTTAAAATCAAATAAAAGGAATGCATATGCAAGGGTGTTTGAAATCCCTGGTTCACAGGACCACAGAAAGTGCCACCAGATGAAGGCATTCCTTCCAGGATCAGCGGGGCACTTTGCATGCTTCTGGAGCTGGAGACCCATCCTGGCTTTCAGGAGGAGCTGAGAAAAACACGTGGTTCTCTCTGTTTGTTTTTCTTCAATCGGGAAGAATTATTCTGGCTGGTAAATAAATCAGCCCCTCGAGAGTTTGGATAGAAGGGTTCCTTACAGACAGGTATATTCTAGTCTTTGGTTTGACAGAAAGGGAAACCAAGGCCTGGAGGAGAACGTGATTTATTCTCAGTCACATGGCCAGAGCTGGGTCAGACCCCAGGTTCTGCCTGTCTCCAGCCATCCCACAGAATTCCGGGAGCTTTGCTATTTAAAGGACATCAGGGAGAGATGGCCTGGTAAGGAGGCAGGAGTGTAGCCAGGTGAGGGTAAGACCATAGGAAGGTGAGCGCAGTCTGGGCCAGGCGTGAGCAGAGTGGAAGCAACCGCATGTGAGGTGAAATGCCCTTCAGCTTCTCCTCCTCTCTGACCGCCGCCCCAAAGCCTTGACCAATGTCCAGGTTCCCAGGCCACACAGCATCCGACTGTTCAGGGTCCTGGGGCTGCAGCTCAAAGCAAGACTGCAGGTCCCCCAGGAAAACTCTGTGGTCTAGGTGGACTGGGGACCTGCCAGTTTGGCAAATTCTCCCCCTGCTTGTCCTGGAAAGTGAGTTCCTGAATGTGGTGATGTCAGGGACCACACCCTGGAACGTGGAGGGCAGGCCAGTGGTGCTGTGTTTACTCATTGTTATTCGTCACTCATTCACGCCACATGCCAAGCACTGTGCTAATAAGCACTGGAGGTACACAGACAGTACATGTTGTTCTTGCCCCGAAGGTGCTTGCTGTCTGTGGGGAGGATGGGTGTGCAGGAGGCTAACTGTCGCAGCAGGTGTGGTCGGCGTTACAGCGAGCTCTGGATGGAGGGCCAGGAGAGACGGGGGTGCCGGTGTGGCCCCGGAGCGATGGTGGGGCTGGGACAGAAGGCGGGATTGCCAGGGCTGAGCTCACACAGGTGGGTGGGAGTTTGCCAGGCACAAACGGGGGAGGAATCCCCAGGAGTGGGGACGGTGTGAACAAGAATTTGAAGCCTGGGAAGAGGAAGCATGTTCGGTATCATCAAGTCGTTGGAGGGCAAGGAGTGAGGGAGAGTCAGGAGACGGGTGAGCCTGGAAGAGACACAGGGAGGAGACTGTGGAACCTGGATTTCTGGTGGCGGTCAGCAAGCATGGGACATGGAGCGCTGTGCTAGGTGCTTATTCTGTGATGCAGAAACACCTCTCTGTGCGGCGTGGGGAGTGGGCCCCATGGGGGGGTGGGCGGAGAGGCGCTTAGGCTTGCAAGGCACTTCCAGAGCCAGTCCCCTGAGAACCTAGTGACATAAGGAACGTGGGGGACGAGGGAGACGCAGAGGTCAGCAGTGGCTCTTGGACTCCTTGGGATTCCTGGCGTGACTTTCAAGGCCTCCACACTCAGATTCAGGGTCTGACCATGGGACCCTGGCTGGGACGGAACTGCGAGCCCTTTGGGGTCGCAGGCCCTGGCCAACACCTGGTCTACTGGCTCCCTCAAGAACCAAGGAGAGCGTGTGGATGCTGTTGGGCGGCTGATTCATCTTCACCAACACACCTACTGGTGTTTTCCCCTGTCACCAGGGGTAGTAAATTGAGAGAACTCAGTGTTTATTCACTCATTTGTTGTCGCCAGTGATGTTCGAGGCTCTGTGAGTGATACAGAGATGAATCACACACATCCCAGTCCTGTCCTCAAAGATCGTGTGGTTTGTCTGTGACGCCGACACGCACTCGTGTGCGTTATATTCCACACAGCGGGGAGAAAAGGTAAATGCCACAATAAAGAGAGCAAGTGCTGTAAATGAGAGATCATTTCTGGCCCAAGAGCGGAGGGCGGGGAGGGCTTTGTGGAGGAGGCGGCGTTTGAGCTGGGCTCTCAGGGCGGCCGCAGATACCGCCCCACTGAAAGGGGAAAAGCGTTCCAGACAGAGAGCGCTGCAGGGGGGCTCGAAAACTCTGAGCGAGTTTGACCAGAGCAGGGCTTTTGATGTCAGAAGCAGCTTGGCCTGTTCATGAAGGACATCCCAAGGGTGGACTGTTTTCCAGGAGGAAGAAATAAGGATTCGGGGCAGGGAGGGCCGTGGTGAGGGCTGAGTGTCAGGGTAGCTTAACTGGCCTCTTGGAGAGGGAGCCAGACGCTGCCGTACATCGTCCAGAGAGGGGGTTGGCCACTGGGGTCTTAGCCAGCGCGACAGAAAAGGAGGACTCCATCCACACTGATTGACATCTCTTGAGGCTTTAGGCCAGGGGCTGTTCCAAGCCCTTTATATGGATTAAGGTAACTGATGGAGTCACCCCTACACCCAGGAAGGTGCTACTACAATTCCCACTTTGCAAATCTGTTCACTGAGGCACAGAGACGTTAGGTAAGCAACCTACCCCTGGTCACACAACTAAGATGTGAAAGAGTCGGGATTCGAACCCAGGAGGCCAGGCTCTTAAATCCCATTTAAAAACGGCCCCCCAAAGGGGCTGGGCAGATGAAAGCTGCCCCGCCAGGGTCGGGCCCATCCCTCCCACTGGTCAGACAACCCAGAACGTGGGGCTGTCTGCCTCTGAGGCTGCCCCCCGGGGCCCCACAGGGCCTGATTTGGTTCACTGATTCCAAACAGCCTGCATATAGGTGGTGACAGTGTAAATAACTGATGCAATGGAAACTTCCTATGGAAAAAGGTACCCACTAGAACAGCCACAAAGTCCAAAAAAAGGAACGGCGGAGCAGACCCAGAGGGCTCAGGCGCGAAGAGTTTCCTTTGGTACAGCCCTTCCTATCTGCCCCAGGCTGAACTGGGGGGGGGGGGGGGTGGGGTGGCACTGGGCACCGTGGGCAGGCTGGAATGCAGACCAGAAGCTCGTCCGGTCCCCGGAGGGCTCTGGGCTACGGCGTCCCCTCTGAGCCAAGGAGGCAGTCATGTGGGGGCAGAAGATAGTTGTCCCTCCAGACACACACCTGGCCTCACAATCTCTCCATCCCCACTGTGGGCAGTGGTTGAGGTTCTACAGTCCTGGGCTCTCCTGACTCTCAACCCACTTTTTTTTTAAGATTTGTATTTATTTTAGACAGAGGGGAAGGGAGGGAGAAACAGAGGGAGAGAAACATCATGTTGTTGCCTCTTGTGTGCCGCCGACTGGGGACCTGACCTGGCCCGCAAGCTAGGCATGTGCCCTGACTGGGAATCGAACCCTCAACCCTTTGGTTCAGAGGCCAGCACTCAAAACACTGAGCCACACCAGCCAGGGCTCAACCCATTTTCATTTGTGTTCTCCCTGTAAATAAGTTGCAATAGTCTTGTCCTGGGATCCGCAATCTTCTTATTTTAGAAGACAAAGTCATTGTGAATATAAGCAAAGCTGAAAGATTGAAAATAGCCAAAAGAGGAAGAGGGCAAAGGTCATTTTTTGGAACTCTGACTCTATTATTTAATTCTCGCCCTGACCCAGCGTCTGCGTGATAGCTCCCATTTTAGGGCTGAAGAAACTGAGACCTGAAGTGTTAAACGACTCCCCTGAGGTCACACAGCAACAGAGACTAACGGTGCCTGGTTTTATCTACCACCAGAGCCTGGGGTGCCCCTGCTCTGCAGGGTCCTCCACATCTCTGCTTTCTCAGCCGTCAGATGCTGAGCAGCCCTGCTCACCTGCCCACAGCATCAGTGTGACCGTGAGATAGTACAGGGGCAGCACTGATGAACGGCAGGCACTCAGCAAATGTTGGTTTCCTTCCCTCCCCCTCCCTTCGTCCCCGTGACCTGGCGAGATGTTCTGAGCCTTCCTGGGGGGAAACAGCCCAAGTCTGGGGCTCCTTGGGAGAAAGGACCATAATCGCTGATTTTCTGACCCACTCTTCCCTTCCAGATCTGTAGCACCCTGAGGCAGGGGCCAGGGTTACTTCACCTTTGCACTCTGGGGTCTAGCCCAGTGACAGGGAGTGTCTTGTCCCAGGTTGCTGAGCTGGAGGCAGCTGGACCTCAGGTGTGGGCCGATCCTGTGGCCTTTCTCTCACACCCAGCTTCAGGAGACTTCTGGTGAGAGGGGGCCTCCGCGAGGTGTGGTCTGGTCCAGCAGGAAACGGCTCCTGGAGCCTTCCTGAGCCCTGGGAGCTCCCAGCACCTCCACCTCTCACGCGGCCCCTGGGGTTTCATCTGCACCTCCTCTTCCTTCAGCTCTTTCAGTGCCTCTCTCCCCTTCCCCGGCAGTGCCCAAAGATCACGAGCACCTTCAATGCCTACTCCCAAGACAGAGTTTAAGGGACTGGATATTTCTGCCTATCACTGAATGGAATCCATTACCCTGCACTTGAAGTTCTTCTTTTTAAATTCTAAATAAAATGGAAGTGTATCACCATCCTCTGTTTTTAAAAACTCTGCTTTTACTGCAGACCATTTCCCAGGCGTTCACAAAGCGCGCCTGTGCACACCAAGGCTCCAAGCTCCACCACCTTTCTCTCTGCTCACTGCCCTTGTTTGGGACACACTGCTCATGGAAGGGGGCAGGTGCTTGTCTGGAGAGCAGGGCCAGGAACCAGGAAAGATCCAGAAGCAGCTGCCCAATGCTCATGGCAGCATTCCCAGCCTGCAGTGCAGGCATTTGGACCAAACAAGAGCACCCCACGAAAGTGAGACCCTGAGCCTGACCACAGGGAAGGAGGCAAGAGAGCTGGCAGGGCCATTGCCCCAAATGGAGCCAGGAAGGGGAGAGAGTGACAGAGGGTGGCTTGGGAGGTCCCCCACCATAACCGAAGAAGAGCAGGGGCATGTGTCGAGTGCCTCTTGGACGTTGGGTCCACATCAGATCTCTCCCACGCTTGGTCTCGTCTGATCCACACAAGCCCAGGGAGGGGTGATCTTCACTTTTTACACATGAGGGAAGTGAGGCTCAGAGAGGTGAGGGCATGTGGCTGATCGTCTGGTGAAGCCAGCATCTGAAACCAAGTTCTCTGGTGTCAGGGCTGGCTCCCTGGGCCGTGCAGGCTGCTTCCCTGGTGTCGGGTGGAGGAGGCAGGCCAGTAATTCTCTCCATTCCCCTCCCAGTTGCTAAGTAGCCCAGCAGGATCCACAGAGATTGCTCCCTGTGACTCTGCTGTGTGTGCTTCGTGTCTTGGTTTTTCTCGTTTTTCTACTGATCCACAGACCACAACAGCAGAAAGAAAAGTTAAAATAGAAAGATAAGTTCCACAGTTGCCTACCCCAAGCAGATCAAACCCAGCTTACCCAGATGTCCCTCCCATTCACAGTGTCAGGAGGGCAGCCCTGGCCTCAGATCCAGCCTCACCCACCTTCCCCGGGCTCAGGGCATGAGGCCCACTGGCTTCCTTGCTGGCCCCTGGAAAGCCTCATGCTGTGATCTCTGAAGTTAGTCCCCCTCTCCCCCCGCCACCCCAGGCATCTGGGTTTTTCCTTAACCCTTCATCTGCTGAACCTCCCCTGCACTCGTGACTATCCCCAGTGCCCAGGCAGGATGTGGGACACCGACCCACTAACAGCAAAGGACAGGCTGGGATGCTTTGGTTTCACAGGGAGGGAGGAGGGGAGTGTGGGGGCCCCCTCCCTGTGGTTTTGGGTGGGGCCTGCAGAGGAGCTGGCCCTGGGGCTTCCTGCCCTGGGAGGGAGCCACCTTGGGGATGGGCCCCTCTTGCCCTAGTAGGCCTTCCCTGCCCAGCTGCTTTCGAAAAATAAGACACTTTCATATCACTTTTAAATTATAAAAGTGATACCTACTCATTGTAAAGAGGAATGAACAGTACAGACACATACAAGGAAGAAAATGCAGGCCCCAAGCCCCGCCCACTGCACAGTCCCAACGGAGGACGAGCTGACAGCAAGGTGTTCATCCTCTGTCCGCTGAGGCGCTCACAGCCGCGCCGAGATGCATGTGTCTGCCCTGCCGTGTTTCCCCTTCACACCCTCTTCTCGAAAGGAACTGTGTGCAGCCATGAGGCGTGCCGGCTCCAGAGTCCCACAGACCCAAATTCGGCCCCCGTCAGGTCTCTGAGCTGAATGAATCTCATGTGGGAGCTGGGGCTGGCCATCCTGCCTTCCCCCTGCAGGCTGTGAGGAGCAAGGGGTGGGCCATGAGGAGCGTCAAACCCCGGGTTCGACACGTAAAGCCACAATGGATCTCTATTAGCGATAGTATATATTTATTTTTAGTTAAGAAAAGTTATTGTCCCATTACTGTTTGGTTTGGTGGATTTATCATGATTTACTTACTAAACCAGCCCCCTGCTAATGGATGTTGTGTTGTTTTCGTGTTCACTGGTGAAAAATAGTGCTGCAGTGGGCAAGTGTATGCGGCACCTGTGTGTAGGCTTGTGTGAGAGGATGGTGTGTGAGTGTGAGTGTGAGTGTGTGTGTAAAGCTGCTGGGTCAACACAGTTTTGGCCACTCCTTACTCTAACCCTGGATAGTAGTGGTCATTTTCCTCTTTGCCGATCACACGGGGGACAGGCGACAACTGTCCTTCAACATGCACCCTTTCATGGTCACTGAGGCCCAGTGTCTTTGCGTGTCTGAGACATTTTCGTTTCTTGAATAATGATCTGTTTATTTCCTTTCTTCATTTTATTAGCTCTGTGTCTTTTCTTGTTTTGTGGGTGCCTGTTACATACTAAGGATACTGACCCTATTTTGTATATGTTGCAAATATTTTATATAGTTTGTCGTTTGCTTTGGTAACTGTTGGTGGGCCCTTTTGACATGTGCGGTGCTTAACATTTTTATGCAATGAAACTTATTAGTCTTCTTTTGAAAGAACAATGAGGTTCAGCTCAGGTTTTCAAAGTTATTGTCCAAGATTAAGTGATAATAATATTCCAATGGTTCGGACATTTTCATGGCCTTGCTTCTCTGTCTCATTTATGTCTTTAGTCAAATACATCCCTGTTTGAGTGCGGTGCATGCACTGTAGTTACGATAGACTTCGGCACCCTCTCCCTCTGTACCCTGGTCTGTCACGCCGTTTACTGCACCTGCTCGTGTGTCTGCCGCTCGCCTGCCCTGGCTACACCCTCCGCTCCACAGGGGCAGGACCGCTCCTGTTTTGTTGACTGCGGAGTCTCCAGTGCCCAGAACAGTGTCTTATACGCAATAGGTGCTTAATAAATACTTGTTGAATGAGTAGACAGTCAGAGAGTGGCCATAGCTCCCCTGGTTAAATAATCCAGTCTTTCTCTTAATTCATACTATTTTTGGCACTTCTCTTAATTCCACCTTTGACAGCCTTTTCTGTTTTTTCTGTCACTACTGGTCTATTCAGGATTTCTCCCTCTTCAGTTTTTGTGCTGTATAACTTTTCTAGAACATCACCAAAGTTTCAAATCACTGACATCAGATTGCATCTCCAAATCCCTTAAACTTTAAAAAGCATTCATATGCATGCTTATATTGCCTTTCTTAACACTTATTTGTGGTCTTGCTCTTTGCCGCTAGTCCAATTAGCCAGAGGTGCGTCCATTCCGTTGGGCGCAGAGAGAACCAGTCTGCAGCTCTGTGTTTCTTTTATTGCTGCTGCTGTGCTTTTCCCATACGTGTGTTTTTGTTCTCAACTTCATTCACTTCTGCCTTCTAGATCATTTAGGTTCATTTTTCCTTTCTCAGCTTCTCCGGTTAGATGCTTAATTCATTGAGTTTCAGCCTTTCTTGTTTTATCATAAAGTCATTTAGGATTTGTATCTTTCCTTTATGCAGCTTTGGTTGCCTTCCACAGATTTTCAAAAGTAGCGTCCTCAGGGTTGGGCATTTATTATACATATTCTACAGTTTCAGTCTTGCTGTCCCTTTTGACTCAAGCTATTTAGGAAAGCGTTTTGAAGTTGTCATGCACATAGGTTATTCTTATTTTATTTATTTTATTATTATTATTTTTTTTTTGCTACTTGTTAATTTCTAATTCCATTGCCCCGAGAACAGAAGACTGTGTTGTTGAAATATGAGACCTTGTCATCCAGGACAAGACCATTTGAGGAAAAAAGGCCTTTTTTCTGTTTCTTGAGTATGTATGAAGTTAGGCTTATAACTGTCTCGGAGGTACTGGTACCGTGAAACTGCAAGTAACGTGCTCAGCCATCACTGCTCTTTTGCTTTCTGCTCATGGTTTTAGGGACGTATTGTTCTGTGTGTTGTATGGGTCTCTTGTTCAGGGTGAAGGCTAACGATATTTGTTTCTTCCTGGAGAAATAGACCGAGCAATATTAAACGCCCCGTTTAATTCTACTTCACATGTTGGCACTGTGGCTGATCTTCCTGCGTTCTTTCTGTTACCACGTTGCCTGTTACAGCTTCTTGCTGTTCCTTCGCTTTTAACTTTTCTCTGTCAGCGTAAGTGCGTTCTCCCGAACAGCCTATGGCTCTTGCTGTATTCACATTCTTGTGGTTACTGCTGTGCTTGGTCTAACTTTATCCTATTTTATGTCATTTTTATGATACTTCTTTCATTCCTGTCTAGTTTTCCTTTTTCTAATTGCACAATTGAGTTTTCTTCGTTTCCCCTCTCCCTCCCCCACACACAATGGTTTAAAAGGTCCGTAATTTATTCTTCTAGAAATAGTTACCCTTAAATAAAAAATTAAAGCGCACACTTCTCTACTAATGTCAAGAATTAAATGGTGTTTACTTTCCAACAAGAGAAGACTTATTGTCAACAGTTATTTAGATTTGACTGTACATTTTTCTACTTTTATTATTCATCACTGTTTCCTGTGTATTCTGCCTTGCTCTTTCTTGAATTACTTATTCTGATACAGCTTTTATTTGGTTGGAGTAATTCCTTGAGTAATTTTGTTAAGTAAAGACAAGTGGGCGGCGTACTATTTTTGGCACTTCTCTCTTTGGCTTTGAGACTTGGGTGAGTAACGGATCTCAGGGTTTTGACTCTTTTTCCTCAGAAGCCTGTAGTCTTTGCTCTGTTGCCCTCTAGCAGTGGATGATGTGGATGTCAAGTCCAATGTCAAGTTGATTCTCAAAGTTTTTGTAGAGACTGTCAGAGACAAAGCTGAGTTTGTTGCTCTCCCTGACATGTCTGGAGGAACAGGGCAAGATGGGGGTTTGCTGAGGACCAGAAGTCCCCGAAATGGGGTGCGCGGGAGACGGGTAGAAATTGGCAACGGGAATTTTGAGGCAACACAAGGGATTCAATCAATCTTAGGTCACAAACTACAGATTGAGAAGCCGGTGGGTCTTCAGGGGGTGTCTGTAATACACAGTCGAGCCATTTGCCGGCGCTACAGGCCCCTGGGGACGAACAGCGTGCTAATGAAGGCAGCGTAGGGGCGGGTGGTGGCCCTTCTCCCCTCGCCATCCCCACTTTAGTCTCTTCGAAAAGCTGAAGGATCCACTCATCCTCCTTGGGTCCAGGAATTCGCCCAGCCCACCCGCGCCGCCCTGGCTCCCACTGCCTCTGACGGAGCATCCGGGCGTTTGGCACAGGGGCCTTTCCCTGCCCTCGCTGGGCGAGGCTGGCTTCACTCTGATTAGATTTTCTGTCGCTCCCACTCGTCTGCTTTTCCTCAGACTTGCTGGCCAGCTGGTGCTACTGTGGGTCTGTTCCTCCTCGTACATTTCTCCCTTCATTTCAGCAGTGTTTGGGGGAGGAGAGGTAAACAGACAGGCTCCGTTTGCCGTGTAGAACCTCAGGTGTGTGTGCTCTCCACGGTGGCGGGTTGCAGCACGTCCACCACCTCTGCCACCTGCCCCTGGAGCCAGGCGAGGCAGTCAGGTGACGCTGGCCTCACTTGAGGGTGGGAGAGTGGCCGCTTACTCCCCCATCTTCTCAAGCCATGTCCCTGGTTCTGACCATTACCTCACTCACTAAAACAACTCGGCGGCCTCACTCTATCATAAGGTCAAGTGCAGGCTATCTCACATAACAAGTTCTTGCTCATGAGCTATCGCTGCTCCTCACTGCCAAGAGCATGTGATTTCTTGAACATTTGGCCAGTTGGGGGTCTCCTGTACTCACACTACTTCCTTTGTTCAAAAGAGCCTCTTTCTCTTTCTGTCACGTGTTCAGCCACCAGCCAAATGGACTACTCTCTTCTTTCTGCCGTCACCAGGTGGCAGCTTAGAAACAGTGACAGCGGAAGGCATTCCTCTGAGCCCTCGCCTGAAATGTGACCCCCTTGAAGGCAGGGACTGAATCTTGTCTCCCCAGCAGTTACCGCCAGGCCTGAGCCAAAACAGGCACTGACTGTACATCTGTTAAATGAATGAACAACCAAATTAAGTTCAAAAGAAAATTGCTCTGCACTGACTGTGTATAAGACATCATGCCAGATTCTGGGGGTGGGGGGTGAGTCAGACCGACCCTGCTGAGGTTTGTGCAGTCCTCGGCAGTGCAGGACTGCTAGAGTCTGTGCACGTGGAACTGCCGTTTGTCTGGAGGACACAGCAGGTGTGCCGCGGGTCCTGCGGGAAGGCGGGACTGAATTCCCAGTTCAGGAAAGCTGAGTGAGCCTCCGGGGAGGCTGGGCAGGAGTTCACCCGGTAGACATGCACGAAGGCTCCAAGGTGGGAAATCGTGGACCACATTTATAGAATAGTGTGCTCTGAGGAAGCTGTGTTTCTACACTGGGAGAGCTTGAGCACAGACGTTTTCAGTAAGAATAGGATCTCCTGGAGGGTGTGAGGTCAGATCTGGGGATGATGGAAAACCGTGGAGTGGCGAAGAGCTTGAACAACAGGCTCGGGAAATGATCAGGAGCCACAGAGCAAGTTCAACCACACTGTGTGGTGGTGCGAGGCTGTTCTGGCATGAGGCTGGCTGGATTTGAGAGCAGCAAGTATGGGGCAGGCAGCAGAGGGGTTCCTGGAACATTCTGTAGGAATCAGCAAAAGGATGTAGTTGCCAAAACACTAACAGTTCTTGGGCTGTGTCAGTAAAAAGTAGGGTGCCCCAGGGGAGAATGGTGGCAGTGCCCCAGGCCTGCATGCAGGTTACTCCAGAAATAGATTACGGAGTCTGCTCTGGGATAGTGACAATATCCATAGCAATTACACTGGCCGTGCCATGTGCCAGACGTTGGTCCAGACCCTTTACAGGTACTGAATCATTAAAACCCCAGAGGTCCTTGCCATTCTTATCCCCCCTTTTTCAGACACAACAAGGCTAAGAAACCTCCCATAGACACAAGGCAATGAGTAGATGGTCTGGGACTTGAACCCAGGTATCCTGGCCCCAGAAGCTGCATTCCTACCATCGAGACACTCTGCCTCCAGCAGATAAACCAGAGCACAGTCCCGAGAGGGCAGGCGGATGTGACACCACACCACACTCAACTAAAACAACATAGGCTTTCTACATCATAAAGCACTGTCCTCGTATCTCCTTATGTGACCCTTTAACAGGCTAGCGGGTCGATTACTGAAAACTGGAGTCCACTCATTCGTCCATTCATCTGCAGTCACTGTCCAGCTCCTGCCCTGAGCCAGGCCTCCATCGGCCCTAAGTGTTGTTTTGTTTAGCGATTTGGGGAGTGCAATGTGCTCTCATGTCTCGTATTTACTTCTCACTCACCCGAATGCGAGTCACTTTGGCAGGTCATATTGGGTTTCTCTTGCTGTATAACAAATTACGTCAAACTTAGCAGCTGGAAACAATACTCGTGTGGGCACACAGTTCTAAGTGGCTGGATTCTCTGCTGGGGCTGAAATGCAGGTGTTTCTAGGCTGAGTTCTTGCCTGGTGGCTCAGGGGGAAATTCCCCTTTTCCGGGCTCATTCGGGTTGTTAACAGAATTCAGATCCTGTGGTTGTAGGACTGAAGTTCTGGGTTTTTTTCCCTGGTTATCAGCCAGTGAGGATCAAGTAGTCCAGCTCCCAGAGGCTGCCCTCCGCCCCTCGCCACACGCCCCCTCCACCTTCAAGGCAGCAAGTGGGCATCAGAGTCTCCTCCTCATTCTCATCTCTGTGACCTCTTCTGTGACCAACCAGAGGACACTCTGCTTTTGAAGACTTTATCAATTAGGTCCAGCCCACAGTATAATCTCCCTAATTGAAGGTCACCTGTGCCCTGTAATATAACCTAATCATGGGGGTAAAATCCATCATATTTACAGTCCTGGGGACAATGCAGGATGCCCACACTAGGGGGACAGGAAACCTTGAGGGTCATCTTAGAATCTGTCCCCTGTACTGGTGAAGAAGTGGAGCCTCAGAGAGGCTAGGAGGAGCTGGGTACGAGGTAGCCACCGTCCTCCTCGGGGAGCATGGGGATCTAGCCCTGCGCCGAGACAAGTGGCCTAAAGTTGGCCAAGAACACTCCTTGACCATGTTTTTCAACTGTCCCCTGCAGGATTTGAGAACCAAACTCGCAGCCTTGACCTAGTCCATGGAGGAGCCACAAGAGGTTCTGGCCAGGCAAGCTCCCCCTTCCGGAGGGAAGAGCCGAGCGTGAGAGGAGGGCGGCCGCAGCAGGCGTGGACATGAACGCTGGTTTTCAGAGAGAACAGCGTTTTAGTTTTGGTCATCGAAAGTGGTGCCTGCAGCACAGGTAAGAAACAGGCTGGCACCGACGATGCCTGCTGGGGGCGCCGCTCTGCTTTCTCTTGCATAAGCTTGCTAGTGGTTTTCCTCTTCAAATGTATCATTATTGTTGTCATCCTTGCCTTCTTTGAGCCCCTGTGAAAGCTGGACGTTCTACAGACTTCCTTGGCCAGGAGTAGAGACCTTGAGGGCCAGCACTCTTACACTGCCCCATGCTGTCTCCCCCAAATGTAGTCCTGTGTCCCCACTGCCTCAGTTTCCATTCTGTCCCTGGCAGCAACTCCTCTGGAAGGGACCACAGCCTCCCCACCAGGCAGCTCCGCTGTGCTCTCGCGCCTTCCGGAGCTCCACCTTCTTCTCTACCCCCCTCACTGCCCGCCCCATCCCCGCCCCACGAAAGCTCTTGTCTGTCCACTGCCTGGTCTGAGGAGCACAGTGAATGCTGAAGACTGAGCACCATCTCTTCAGGGCCCTCCCCTGCATTAAGAATTGAAAGAATGTCAGGTTCCAGGCCATGCCTGCACCTTAGAATTGGTGACATTCCAGTAGCAGGGCCCCAGCTCCAAAGGTACTTACCGAACTGTCCTGGGGAGGCGCCCAGCATTATGGTGTGTGTGTGTGTGATCTCTTTTTTGTTCTTCAGGTACATGTTGTGGTTTTAGGTTAGAAGTTCAGGTTGCAGGTCAGGCTAGGTGTATGGTGTTAGAAGCTCATCGGGTCTGGCTATGGATGCATCAGAATCACCAGGGATGGGGCGAGAGTGCTGGGTGAAAAAAACAAAAAAGGCAGATTCCCTGGCCCACACTCTTTGAATCAGACTCTTAGGGGGTGGGGCTACACCCCCTGGGGGGTTTGTATCTTGATTCTGTTATAGCCAAGGTCTGGGTACTGAGGCCTCTTACTCAGGTCTCCAGAAGTGCTCATCTGCTTGGGTCGGTGGGCTTGGCTCTGGGTCACAGCGGTGCTTCCCAGCCTTGTGTGCAGTGAACAGTGCCCCATCCTTTCCCTCCAAGCAAAAGTTTTCTCATGGAGAGGAGAGAGGGCCCTAGCTAACCTTCAGAGATGGCATCACAGTAGCTGCTGAGCCGCGGGGGTGGCTCGGCCCAGGCCTCTGCCCATAGCTGGGCCATGCCACATGGGCCCACCGGGCCCAGGCCATGAATCAGAGTTCTCAGCGGGGGTGCAAGATCATCCTCCAGACTCTGAGGGAGGGCTGGGCACTTGAGCCTCGTTCAGAGAGGGTTGTTTGACGTGGCGCTTACTAGTGAAGGCTCTGGGTCTTCCCAAGCTCAAATCCCAGCTCCAGCAGTTGCTCAGGCTCTCTGCCTCATCTTCCTCACTTGTGGGAAAGCAGTGGTACCTACCTCACAGGGCTGCCGTGGAAATACAGGTAGGCTCCTGGAATGGTGCTGTGCCCGCAGCAAGGGCTCCCCAGCACAAGCAGCCCCTCTGACCCAACCAGGCAGCACAGCCGCCACTCTGTCCTCCTGGGCCCGTGCTGAGACACGTCTGCCATGCTCTGCCATCCGGCCCCGCTGCCATCAGGTCTCAATACCTCAGGGAGTACCTAAGAATCAGGGTGTAAAAGGGGCCTAGCACTGCTCGTGGGCCCTGGTGCATTTTACAGACTAGACCAGGTCCTGCAGGAAACGCAGCGAAGCTGCTTCTCTTGCCCCCTTTGTGAAAATAAGGAAACAGCATGAAGAGGTTCAGTAATTTAAAGACAGTCACACAGCCAGTAAGGAACAGCGGCTCCCCTTGTTACAAAAGACCTTGCACTTTCTTTTCCACCAAGGTGCTTCCTGAAGAAAGGCAGTGACAGCTACAAGGATGCCCCTCCCCCAGGGATGTCTACATTTTCATAGGAATCCATAGAACCATAATGAATGGGTCCGCCTTCCTTGGCTTCCTGGGCTGACACCTCGTGGTGCTCAGTTGAGCATTTGTTTCCTTCTGCACGTATCACAGTGAGCCGATCCTGGGTCTCCTCACCCCCCTACTCTGTCAGTCTCAGGGCAGAGTCTGGCTTTATTCAGCCAGGGGTGCAGTGGGGACTCGAACTAGGCTGGAAACAGAAACCTCTGGGGGATGCAAGCAGAGACACAGGGAGTGCAGAGTGAGGAGGCCTCCCCAGACCTCCCTGGCATGTGCCCTCCCCCTACTTCCCTCCCAGACTCTCTTTTCATCCACGTGGGCTCTGCCAGCTGCATAGAAGGCTCTGTAGAGGATGGGACCAGCTCAGAGGGAAATGAGCTGTCAGTTCCAGCAAGAAGTCTGGTCCCCACCCCTTCCCGTGCTCTTCCTAGGGGATAAAAGCATCTGTGATTAATGAGGTGCTGACTCAGTGCTTCTGGAGTGTCCCGGTGCTCATGCCCACTGCTGGCACATCTCCCCAGCCATCAGGGAAGGGCTAGAATACATGGCATCTGAATGAGGCGGAAGGCTCAGGTCCAGGCTGGCGGGCGTGCCAGCCTTCAGCAGCATCGCAGACGCCCCTGTGCTGGAGAGGCTTATTAACACCCTCCGAGGCCTGGGAACAGCTATGTGTGGGATGCTCTGAGGGCAGGGAGATGTGGAGTCAGAGCCTCCCCTTCTGCAGGCACCTTGGCTGGGGCTCCTTTCAGAGCACATGTGATTTCCCAGTAAGTGACTAGAGGGCGAACCTTATTTGAAAATGGGTATGAAAGCATTTTCACAGCAGCAAAGCGCTCTGCTGGTAGTTTGCAGACTTTAGCATCTTAGGAGCCATTTTTAAAAGTCAAATCCCGTACGTGATGCCAATGATACAAAACAGGTCAAAGTGGTAGTTTATTAATACACATGCATTAATACACATTTATCTTTAAATTTAAAAAATTGAATACCTTTTCATTATGAAAGCCCATCAATGGAATGATGACTCTGATGCATAAAGGCCTTGGAACTTCAGGGTCAGGATGGGCACACTACAACCAGGGGGCCTCATGCAGGCCACTGCCTGGTGACTGGAAATAAAATGGCTTTGGAGGACAGCCATGCCATTCGCCTGCCCGGTGTCTGTGGCTGCTCTCCCACTCCGATGGCGGAGCTGAGGAGTTGGGACAGAGATCGTCTATCCCACAAAGACAAAAATATTTACTATTTGGCTCTTTATAGAAGTTTGCTGGCCTGTGCTCCAGACAATCTTTGTATCCCTGCGTCAGCTGTAACATCCAATGTTGCTCTGTTGGTTTGTTTGTTTGTTTGTTTGTTTGTTTGTTTTGGCTGGGTTTTGCAGTGTTAAGGAAATTTTAAGTCAATCAGGAAGAGGCTGTGACTGGTAGCAGATTTCTAACAGCTTACCTTGAAGCCCACGATGGGTTCAATGTCATGTGGACATTCGGGAAGGAGAAGGGAATTCTGGTTTGCATCACTGACAGTTTCAAACAACTGCTTGAATTCCTTCTTATTACAACACTCAGACAGGAAGTGCACAATCATTTATGGCATTTTTGTGATAAACATTCAATATATTCCCTTATCGCTGAAAGCTTTCGAGTGTACTTGTTTGTGGGGCTTATTAAGCACGTATAGCCCTGAATTCAAACAACAACAACATAAAGATGCCCGGTGAAGATCTCCAATCTTTCTAGTTGACGGCATAGTTCAACACTGAAGTTCAAGATCTACCCAGGCCTTACTCCAAGGCCCAAACCAAGTGAAGCTGGCCATGCCCGTTGGCTGTGCTCAGTGTGTTACAGCATGAGATAGACCATGTTCTAAGGGGCGTGTCCATTTTTCATAAAGGTTTTAAAAGGGGTTGAACTATATTTTTGGAATAAAATTCTCACGTGACACTGAAAGAGCCTCTGAAACGCTTCCACAGAACACAATTTGAAAACTGCTCCTTCGGCAAATATTGGTGGTTCTCATTTCTCTGCTGGAGGATCACAGAGGAGCCATAGATGCCGAGCATTGGGAGGAAGTAGTAAAAGATGGTGGTGCAGGAGAGAAGCAAGGGAACCGGAGGGCAGAGGGCTCATAGTGGAAAAAGTACTCAGGAAACACAGAGAAGCCTCCTCATGAGTTTCTGCCAAAGCTTAAGGTGTCTCCTAATTATCGTTGATGATTTCAGCACAGCTCTTGGGGGCTACTCTAGTGAGCTCCAGCCATCAGCTTGGAAGAAGAGGTCCCAAAGAACATGGGGAAAGTTTAAAATGGGGGTGGGGAGAAATGAGCCTACAAATGGCTTCTGTTCAGTATGCAAAGGGCCTTTGAGGCCACTCAGCAGATGAAGGTCAGGGGAGGGCATGGGAGAGGAGAGGGATGGCAGAGGGGTCAGCTGGGTCAGCATGCCGAGCCAGCCTTGGGCAGGACGGAGGCACACGACCATGGGCTGAGCTTGTGAGCAACCTGTCAGGGCCCCACACAGGTGGTGGCTGGGGTTAGGCAATGGCTTTGGGCATCATTAGAGGCAAAGTCTTGTAGACTTTGAGCCAGGAATAAAACCCAGGGGTCCTTCTTCCCAGGCCTCCCGCCCGCCCTCTGTGGGCTCAAGGAAGGGAGGGGCGGGCCTGCTGGCTTTGAGAGGGTGTGGGCTGCAGAAGGCCTCTCGGGGATGAAAAAAAAAAAGCACCAGTTCTTTCTGAGGTTTTGCTGCTCACCCCATAGAAAAGGGACATTTTTAGATTTTAAAAGGATGACCTCATTTTTTTCTTATTTACGTAGCCCTGTTTGTTTATGTAGTCCTTTAAAAATAGCAAGCGTGTGCTAAGCTTAGTGCTCTCTCCCACCGCTAGCAGCGGAGCCACCGTGTGGGGAGAAACACCTTTTTATCTAAGAGAGGGACAGCCTTGTTTCCGAGGACAGATGGGAGCAAAACGGGACAGGTAGGAAGTTTCGTGGTTTGTCATGTCGCTATTCTAAAATAGCCACCCGCTTGCCTCCCACTTCCTGCCTGACTCAACTCGGGGTAGATTTTCTCCTGTAGAAGACTGTGTTCTGTGAATTCTCAGGGAAGCTGGAAGGCATCTGTCAACAAGCAAACATGCTCGACCCCAAAGACCTTGAGCTTGACACTAGGTTTGCGTCCCGGCTCTGGTGCATACCAGCTGTGTGACCTCGGGCAAACTGCCTCACCTCTCTGTGCCCCCATTGGAAGAGGAGGATAATGACAGGACCTGTGGTTGCTGTGCAGAGGAAATGAGGGGATAGATGTAAAGAGCTTCATCCAATGAGGACACGCAACAACTCTTAATAATGCTCTCAATAGACAGCAGCTGTGTTGTCGATCCCATGCCCCACCTGGACAGTCGAACCAGCCTCCTAGCCACCTTCCCTTCCTGCCAGCTCGTCTGCTCCAGCCCATCCCTGCATTGTCCCAGAGACACAGAAAGATAGCACACACTTCTGACCATGCTGTCCGCTGCTTAACACTTGCTAGTATCTTCCAAAGCCTGTGGCAGGAATCGGCAGAACTTTTCTCTCAATAGCCGGCTAGTAAATAGTTCAAGTTTTGCCGGATGTGTAGTCTCTCTCGTTGCTACTTACCTCTGCTGCTATTGCATGAAAGCAGCCTTGGGCAGTGTGGGGGAGAATGGGTGTGGCTGTGTTCCAGTAAAACCATGTGCACCAAAACAGGCAGTGGGCTGGCTTTGCAGGCCCCTGATCTATAGCATGCGTCCCTCAGCTCAGCGTTCCCAGTCCAGCTGTCCCCTGTCTTCCCTCGGAACTCCTCACACTTTAATCCTTCGCACACACTGTTCCTTCTTCCTCAATTTTTCTGTCCCTGCTCCCTGGGTGCTCCCCTCCCATGGCTTTAGGAACCTTTGCTCTGGGATCCTGTGGTTTCCCATCTTCATTCCCCTCTGACCATTCATGTACACACCCTCTGTCTTTGCCTTTAGAGCGGACACCCCTCCAGGCAGGAGGAATTCTGCCTCCCTCCTTTGTGTGCCACCGGGTAGGTGTTCAGATTTGCACAGGTGCTCCGTTCACATTTGTTACTGAACGGAGAGCTGCGAGAGGGGTGGTGGCCTTCAGGGTCTAGTTAGGAAGCTAGAATGTGAGCCAGCCAGGGTCCCAGGTGGGGGACCGCAGTGGCTGTGTCTGCTCATGACCAGTGACAAGAGGTGTTTATGCCCGATATAGAGGAAGGGGAAAGCACTCAGATTGGACCTTGCTTGGTGGGAAAGAGACTTTCAGAGAGAGGAGGAGGTCAGGAAGGCTTTCCGTGTTGCAGAACTGTCAGAGGAGCAGCCTTGGTTCCGGGTTCAGGGTGGTGAGTGGACAGAGCGGCCTGGTGAGTGCTGAGCATTCTCCCGAGGGCAGGTGATGGCCCGGCCACGTCTGGAAAGCAGGGCTCAGGTCTGACCAGGGACCGGGAGCAGGGGTAGGGAATTTGGACTTTACCCTGTGAGCCAGAATTTCTCCAAGTGCGGTATACACATGTGCACACACCCTGCAGCAGAATCATCTGGGGTGTTTCTTGAAAATGCAAATCTGGGGCCTGAGACTAGAGGTGAAGAGGCTGCAGGGGAGTAACGCTGTGGTCCATGGAAGTGAAGAAGGCTATCACATGGTTGGGGGTGACGATCTTAAGTATCCTGCAGACTGATGTCACCTGTGGTGTCACAGCCAGGCCAGGCAGAGGCAAGGCAGAAATAAATGATCCTCTCAAAGAGCAGACAAGCACAGTCAAGCTCAGACCTGGCAGGAGACTTTCCCAAGGTCATGCTGTGGGTTACTTGCGGATGTGGGACTGCCTAGGGCAGAACAGGCTTCCTCACAATCTGAGGGCCTGGGGTGGTCCTGGAGGTCCCACAGAGGGAAGAGGGACAGGCATGGTGACTGTCCCCAGAGCCCAGTGCAGCCTGGTACCCAGCGGGGCTTGGTCAGTAGGCATTGAGCAAGTGAGGGAGTGGGTGGGGTGGATGGGTAGAGGGGTGATGCGGGGGCAGGAGAGCAGGGCTCCCATGTGGTGCTGATGTTGCGGTCCTGAGGGACTTAGGAGAATGATGGCATCAGAGGCAGCAGAAAAGAACAGATGAGCTTGGGGCCAAGGTTGCTGAATCTGAGAGGCTGGCGGGATGGCCACGCCAAGATGTCAGTAGCTGGAATGCAGGCCAGGGGATCTCCAGGCAGAGCATCTCCAGGGCAGAGCATCTCTGGGGCAGGGCCAGTGGCATGTGCAGCTGCAGAAGCTGCTAATTCGACAAGGTGAGAAATGCAGAGAGAGACAGCAGGGAATTAAGAGTCAAAGCCTGAGGAATGTGCACAGGCACCGTGAAGAAAAGGCTCAGGTGAAAGAGAAGAGTAAGCAGAGATGAGAGTGGAGTCCAGATGGGCCTGAGCAGACTAAGAAAAGAGAGATTTGAACAGTCAGTCACCCAAGTAACACAGTCAGGGCTCCTCTTTAGAAAACCAGCCAACCTCAAAGAAGTTGTGCCCTGGGTAAATAAAAACGTCAATCCAAATGAAAGTGAAATCACGAGTTTCTGTTTGGTGGAGATCTGTGTTCCCGCCAGCGTGGCTGCCGGTGTGGGAGAGCCAGGGAGGATGGATCCACCCGCCCCGCCTGTCAGGACAAGCCCTGCCGTCTGGTCTCTGCCCGGTTCTGCTTGGCAGGCATCCCGGGATCCTGTTGTCTCTGGGAGCCTTCCTCTTCCTCTCCTGCGACCGTCTTAGCTCCTCTTAACCCTGCCCCGCTGTCTCTCTCTTTAGTCATTCACCAGATATTTATTATCGGGGATAAAGCTCTGTGCAGAGGAACTCAGCTGAGGTCCCCAAGCCCAGTGGAGTCTATAAGTCACCCACTGGAGAGCTTTCTAAAATATACATTCCTGGGCTTGCAGATTCAAGGTGCCTAAAAGCAGGGAGGGGCCAGCCACACCTGGGCTCTTGGAGCCCCATCCGAGCAGCCTCGGTGGCCACCTCTGTGAATTTCTGCCCCATAAGGCCCTAAAAATGCAGCATCTGGGCAGCCTCCCTGCTGGCCTCCTGGGCGCCTCCTGAGCCTGTCCTGCCTTCTATCCTGCATGTGCCACCGCACTTGTCCCCTGCCACACACACACTAAGTCATGCTGACACCGGGACCATCACCACCATTATCACCATCATCTGTCCTCCAAGAGGTGGATCCTTAAAACCAGCCCTGCCTACACAACAGGCACCGCATGCCGTCTAGGTGACAAAACAGAAAAAGTCCTGCCTCTTGGAGTCACATTCTAATAGAGGAAACAGACAAACATACAGGGGTGGGCAAAAGTAGGCTTACAGTTGTGATTTCATGAAACACAGGGTTTATTCTTGTATTATTATTGACTAATTAGTTATTTCTGTTACAACTATAAGCCTACTTTGCCCACCCCTGTATTATCACCTTATTACATAGTATATATTTTGGGAGGTATTAAAGATATGAATATATCATCACTAAAATAGAGATATTACCTTTTAGCCCTGACCGACATGACTCAGTGAGTTGGGCATCATTCCACAAAGTGAAAGGCCACCGGCTCAGTTCCTGGTCAGAGCACGTGTCTGGGTGCCCAGTCAGGGCTCACGTACAGGGGGCAACAGATGGATGTTTCTCTCTCTCTCCTTCTCTCTCCCTTCCCCTCTCTCTAAAAATAAATAAATATTTTTGAAAAAAGACATTACCTCTTCCTTACATAAAATGTGTATTACTTGCTAAGATGACAGGAGAGAACAGGCCCCTGGTGGTCAGGAGGGGCCTGACGGGAAGGCAACGTTTGAGCAGACCTGAGGGGTGAGGGGGTGAGCACCGTGCTGTTGGGGGGTGGAGCAGAGATGGCTCATTTAAGGGGACAACAAGGAGGCCAGTGTGGCTGGAAGGGTGGGGTGGGGGGGGACCAGAGGAGAGGAGGCGGGAGTGGGGACAGGCAGAGGGAGTGCAGCCATTGAGAAGCACACAGGTGCCAGGTCTGCCAGATGTTCTAAAAGCCCCCTCTGCCACCCCGTGGGTGCATGTGGAGACCACTCTGCAGGAGGCCAGGGCAGCGCCGGAGACCAGCTGGGAGGCCGGTGCTGCCATCAGGAGGGGACAGTGTTGCAGACCAGGTGGCGGGAGCTAGTTGGATTCTGGGTGCGGTGCAGGCAGAGCTGTTGTGACCCACTGACAGATGGGACACAAGGTATAAGAGAAAGAGTTTAGAGACACCCTGCTGATCTACTTATTCACTCCATTCTCCAGCTAGTCAACCTCTCTAGGCCTCAGTTTTTCATCTGGAGAATGGGTCACTGGTGGTTGGGTGGTCAGGGAAGGCTTTGTGATTATGGGATGGAACTTGTGCTTAAGAAAGTGGGGGCTTAGACTAGACACAGCAGAAAAGGGGGAAGAGGAACGGTCCAGGCAGAGGGAACGGCAGGCACACAGACTAGGAGGCAGGACTGCGAGGCTTGCGAGCGATACCCGAGGAGCAGCCGGCCGACACCATGGCCCAGGCCCAGGGCCTCAGTGGGAGGGTGCCGGGGCTGCGGAGATGGGCACACTATGCCCTTTGGAATAAACCAGCAGATTTGGGGCCCAAGCATTTTGGCAAACACTGAGGCCCTCAATTTTGAGCATTTTCAGATGGACATACTCAGGCAGGAAGGAACAGGCTTGGCTCCTGTCCGGGGAGAGTTAACCTCCTGGCCCGGCACTGCATAACCACAGAGTCTGCTGAGCGCAAGGAGACTCTTCTGTGTGGCAGCCAGGGTGGCAAGCCTGGTGGCTCGGGGCTCTGGCACGGACCCGCAACGGAACAAACAGCCCTCCCTTCCCAGATAATGGCCCTCATTGAGCATTGTGTCCCGGCCAGCGCCCAGCACAGGGCAGCTCAGCCTGGGTAAGTTTCCTCTCTTGGCTGCTTAGCAAAATATTTACACTATGCCTTTCTAGTAAGACAGTTTCTAGGAACCAGCAGGCAGAGGGAGCTGGAGAAAAGAGCCCCCTCCCCATGACCTTGCACCCAGCTCGTGTAAATGCTGCCGTACACCCAGTGCATGAGCCTGGGTTGGTCATTGCCCTCCAGAGCTCTTGCAAACAGGCATTGAGCTGGAAGATGCATGAAGATCTGTCTGGCTTCAAAATCATGGGCATCCTCTCTAAGTGAACAATGAGCTTCATTTTCCTTTATTGTGTGAGGGTAGCATTTGGCTGGTCTTTAACACCCTGCCAAGGGTCTTTTGCTCAGGAAGGTATGCGTGTACTTTGGGGAGGAACCGAAGATGAGAACTTGGAACCCTGCCTACTCCGATCTCTTCAAGGGCACCACTGACATCGGAATAGATACCGTCCCCCTCTGCATGTGTCTTTCAGTGGGGAGAAGGTCACCCAAGAGGGTGCTGCACTTTGAGAGGTATTGGGACCAGACGTCCATAGGGACAGCCAACCGTGTTGTCAGGGGACCATCTGAAGAAACTGAGAATGAGAAGAGGGGTCAGAGGGGTCCTCAGGACGGAATCAAAACCAGTGAGTGAGAATCACTGGCTCAGCCTTCGGAAGATGCTACAAACCATGGGCCCCGAGAACTGCTTCAACCCAAAACATGCACACCCGGGACCCATGGCACCCCTTCCAGTAACCCAGCCTATGGAACAACAGCACTAGTCTGCTCAGTTATGTGTACAGAGGGTGTCTGCTGAACATTTCTAGTGGCAAAAAGAAAGTTAGAAAAAAATTGGAAAACTTAGCGGTCAGGAAAGTTTGGAAGTGTTGTATCTAAACCATGGCCCATCGTTCAGCTATTAGATGGACCTGGAGATTGTGATGCTAAGAGAAATAAGCCAGCCTGAGAAAGACAAAGACCATATGATCTCACTTATATGCAGAATTTAATGAACAGAACAAAGTGATGAATAAAATTGGACCAGAGGCATGGATATCTGGAACAGACGGACAGACCTCGCAGGGGAGGGAGGTGGGGGAACAGGGAGAGATTAGCCAAAGGACGTACATGCGTATATGTGTAGGCCGTGGACACAGGTAACAATGTAGTGAGGCCTGGGGAGGGGGTCTGGATGGAGCCCGGCAAAGGACGGGAAAATGGGGGATCTCTGTAATAGTGTCAAAAAAAAGAACAGAAGGAGGCAGACCCTGTGTCTGTTTTGAAAGGCAGTAAAATGCAGTGGTTAGGAGCACAGGGTCTGGAGAGAGACTTTCAGGGCTCAGATCTGCATCCCACAGCTTACAAACTGGGTTATAGAACATCTCTGACTCTCAGTCTCTGTGTGTGTGTGTGGTAACGTAGGTATTAAAATAGTGCCTGCCCTATAGGCTTGATGCACATGAGGTGCTTATCATTGTGCCCGGTGTATTCTAACTGCTCAAAAAAATGTTGGCCTTTGACCTAGGAAGATTTTTCTTGAGAAAAGCCCTTTGACCTAGGAAGATTTTCCATGAGAAAAGCAAGGTATAGAGAAGAAAAGCAGGGTGATTTCACTTTTATAAAAACAAAAAAACGCCTACCCACCTTCTTGCAAAAGAAAGAAGAGTGATTGCTGCTCCCCCAGGACTTGAGTGGTCTCTGGAGAGCAGCCCCGAAGGGAGGTGTGAGGCTTCCATGGGAGCTTGTGGCACTCACCTTGGAGGTCCCTTCCAAATCCAGAACTCTGAGACTTTGTGGACCCGTCACGGCAACCTCAAAGTGCACCCTAGGCTGGCATTTGACCCAAGATGGTCTGTTCACAAAATGTATATGCCACAACTGGTGCTCTTTGCAGGTGGGGAGCAAAGACATTGGTCGGTGGCTTGGTTTTACAGAGACGCTCACTGCTCTGATGTGGCACTCACCGGTGGAGCCCGTGCGGGTCCTGCCGGGGTTCTCCAAGTGGCTTTCTAGACCCGGTTGGGTTTGCTCGAGCCAACCAGCTATGTCATGACCCATTTGCAATGGACTCTGTTGGCCACAGTTGTGCTCAGATTCCCCACCCAAGTGCCACAGGCTTTGGGAGTGGAGGGAGGGGTGACAAGCCGAGAAGACCCCTACCTTTCATGCACATCAGGGCCATTCTTCCACCTGAGGTGGGGCGCAGAGTGTCATATTAGCAGAGAGAAGCTTTAAACACTTGTTGGGGATTCTAGATTTAATAAGTATGTTTAAATTTTCAAAATATTCCAACCAAACAGTAACACCAAAATAGACAATATAGATAATATATTGTCTATAGATAATATAACAAACAGCAGCGAACCTACCACTCACTTTAAAAAGACTTCAGTATGCAGGGATGTAAAGTACAGCATAGGGAATATAACCAATTACGTTACAATAATGGTGCAAGGTGGGTACTAGACTTATCAGGGGAATCACTTCATAAATTGTATAAATGTCTATTCACTATGGTGTACACCCAAAACTAATGTAAAATATATTAAATGTCAACTATCACAATGAAACTAAAAAAAGAAGACTTCAACAAATACAGTGGAAGCCTGCATAGCCCTCCACAATTGGAACCTCTCCCCCCACTTCCAGAGGAGACCAGGGTCCTGAGCTTGGTGTTAACGCCCCACAGTTGTTTTCTGAGCACAAACCAGATTTACCCAGGTGAGCAAAACAGACAAGGTTCCTGCCCTCACAGGGCTCACCGTAGGGTTAAGTGAGTCCCCAGTCCCTCTCATGACTCCCTCGGTGAGTTCCAGGCTTCGGTTATGTGAATGTTCGCTGATCTATCTGTGGCTGTGACCAAGGCAAGTCTGAGAGACGTCTTGGCACCTGCCCTGTCGCTAGCCTTGTGATTTGGGGCAAGTCCCTTATGCTCCCCGGGCTCCAGCATCTTCCTCTGTCACACGTGGGCTTTAAACTGGATGCTGTTCAAGGGCCTTTCCAGCTCTGCGATCATAGGGTGTGAAGGCGGAGCCTTAACCAGAGTTGAGCAGCGATGTCCCCACTCATAGGGGTGGGGGCGGGGAGGAGGGGAGGCGGAGCTTTGCTGTCCTTAACAGAGGAGGTGTGCCCCAGTGCATTGGGGTGAGGGGAGGGGCTTGTTCCAGTGCAGGACATGAATCACTAATAGAACACAAGGTGATTTTAGACAAAAACATGGGTGAGGTTCTTTATTATAATAATAATAATCTCTTTAATTCAATAAAACCCTAGAATTGGTGGTTATACCTGTGATCCTCATGGCTTAGGATGAGGCAATGTTTTAACAAGTCAATATAAGTTAAAGTACTACATAAATAACAGTAGAGATGGTATGTGTTTTTGGCAAAACTTGAAACCATGGTCCCCAAATGACACCGTGTTTCCCAAACAAGAGTAGTGATGTGAGGGGTGGGGCCCACCTGGCACCCCAGATGCCAGCAGAGCCTGCCCAGTGCCGGCACACCAGAGCCCCAGAAGCACCACCGGAGGAGTGACTTCATGAATGGCTCGCTATTGAAAACAGCATGAGAGAAATTCCCTTCAGATCTCCGTGCCAAGGAGAGCTTTGCTCTTCCTGAGGAGCAGGTGTGTTTATCGCCGGGACACTGAGAATGTGCGATTAGCTGTGTTGTCCTTTTTTCTTTGGCTGCCAGGAAGCCGTACCCTGATCCCAGGGCCCAAACAGAGCCACGTGTTCGGCCTTCTAAACTACTTCTCCATGCTTGTCTGGCCCTTTGCTCCACACCTTCTGTCTGCCGTCTCCCCTGGGCTGATCTGTCATTTTTTTTCTAATTCTTGTGCCTGTTTTGTGTTTATAAACCACCTCAGATCCTCAATGGAATAAAGCAAGTTAAATTTTTTTTAAAAGGGAGTTAACTGATTAATGAATTAATCAACTTGTGTGCACACTACCTATAAAACCAAAGCATCCTTTTTTGGCTCTCCTTGGCCTGTGGGACTTCCTGCCAGCAGCTGCTCCCCAGCTTGAAGGAGCCTGGATAGGATAGGGAGGGTGGTGGCAAAAGAAGATGGGTGGCTGTTGCCTGCTCTGCTCCTCCAGGTCTGATCCAGTCAAGCCCTGGAGACCTGTCCTCCTGTTGAGCTTGGAGGCCACCTCAGAAAAGGGATTGTCCCTTCAGGCTCAGAATGGCCAGCCCGGGGCTGGTGGGCTTGACCCTCCTCTCTCACCACGAGAGAATAGGGTTTGGGCTTTCTCCTCCCCCAAGGAACACCTAGTGCAGCCGCCTCGTGTGATTGTTTCCTGACCCCTGGTTCTGCGGCTGGCCTCAGACTGCCCTCGCTGTGACAAGTCTCTCCCACTGGCCTCCTGCGGCGCCCAGACCTCAGGCAGCCCCGATGGCCTGTGGCTGCTTGTCATCTCACAGGCACTATGACCTCAGAACCCCCGGGGGTCTGGGTGCTCCGAGAAACATCAGGAGATGCTGATTTTTAAAAGTAAATGACTAAAAACATTATAAACTAAGTGAAAGAAGCCAGACACAAAGGACCACATAGTGTATGATTCCATTTATATAAAATGTCCAGAACAGACAAATCCATAGAGATGGAAAGTAGATAAATGAGTTGTCGCCAGGGACTGGGGAAGGGAATGTGGAGTGACTGTTAATGGGCACCAAGCTTCTTCGTAGAGTGGTGAGATGTTCTGGAATTAGATGGTGATGCTGGTTGCACAGCCTTGTCAGTATTCTCAAAACCACTTAATTATCCGTTTAAAAGAGTGAATTTAATGGTATGGAAATTATACTGGACACCACCTAATGTCATGGGTTCCCAACGTTAGTTTTAGGAGACACTCAAAATTTAGAAAATTCTATTCGCTAACAGATTAATATACTCTCTAGTTTTGGAAATTAATATATCCCCCTTTTCCAGAAAGGGATTAAAGTGACTTCTGTAAACTATCCACTAAGTAAGGTTTTTCACAACTCAAGTTTTCCTCGCTCACTCGCCAACAGCCGTGAGTGCCTCCTACGGAGCAGGCGCAGGAAGCGTAAAGAGGAGGAAACATAAGCCCAGAGCCTGTGCTGTCTGAACTCTGTAGAGGAAGACATGACATGTGAAACCATTAGTACAGCGTCTGGAGCCCAGTCCTGTGCACATAGTGAGCAATCAAGAGTTGGCAGCTGTCACTGCCACAAGAGAGGGAAGCTATGAGTGGCCTGGGCTGACAAGCAGGAGTGTGATCCCCTTTGGGAAAGAGAAATCACTCACTTGAGCTAAAGCCTACCGGGAAACCCACTCGGAGAGGACTGTCACATGTTAGAAGGATTTAGAATTCTTGGGAAGGGAGTGGGAGTCCCTGGGGGCAAGTGAGCAGGGCTGTGCCTGGCCTGGCCTCCAGAGAGATGACTCAGTGCCCAGCACTCCGCAGGGCAGCCCTGCAGCCCCCCCCCACCCCTTCCTGCTTCTAACTGCTCCAGAGCCTCCCAGGGCGCTGTATCCTGGGAGGAGGTGCTGGATTTACCCTGCTGTACAGGCAAGGACAAAAGCTATCAGAGGCTGTCCCGTTTCTCCAGGGCAAAGAAGAAGTGCCTTTGGGTTTTCTATGGTTCTGCATGAGGGAAAAAGACACCGGGATTTCAGGCTCTCAAGATCCCACCTCTGCCCCCGTCTCAAGTGCAAAGATGAAGGGTGGGGGTGGGGGGCTGGCATCACAGTGCTCTGGAGGGAGGTGCTCTAGGACAGTGATTCCAGGCCTTGGGGAATTTGTTTTTTGTTAGTTTTTAACTTAATTTTTATTATATATTTTTCCGTTACCATTTAGTCCCTTTATACCACCTCCTGCCCCGTCGCAACAACCACCACACTGTTGTCCATGAGTCCTTTTCCTTTTTGCTCTATCTCTCACCCCTAACCTCCCCCCACCACTAGCTGTCATCTGTTCTCCATTGATGAGTCTGTCTCTGTTTTGCTTGTTAGTTCAGTTTGTTCATTAGATTCCACATAAGAGTGAAATCATATGGTATTTATCTTTCTCTGACTGGTTTATTTCACTTAGCATAATGTTCTCCAGGTCCATCCACACTGTAGCAAAGGGTACAACTTTATTATTTTTTAAAGAATTACATTTGGGTAGAATTCCATTGTATAAATGTCCCATAGTTGTTTTATCCACTCATCTACTGATGGATACTTGGGCTGCTTCCATATCTCAGCTATTGTAAATAATGCTTCAATGAACACAGGGGGGCTTATGTTCTTTTGAATGAGTGTTTTGGGTTCCTTCAGATATAGTCCCAGAAGTGGGATTGCTGGGTCAAAAAGCAGGTCCATTTTTAATTTTTTGAGGTATCTTTGTACTGTTTTCCACAGTGGCTGGTCCAGTCTGCATTCCCACCAACAGTGCAGAAGGCTTCCCCTTTCTCCACATCCTCACCAGCACTTGTTTTTATGTCCATAGTACCCAAAGCAATCTATAGATTCAATGCAATTGCTATCAAAATTCCAATGATGTATTTCACAGAACTAGAACAAATATTTCAAAAATGTATATAGAAGGATAAAAAAGCCCCAGATAGCAAGAGGGATCCCGAGAAAGAAGAACAAAGTTGGAAGAATCATGCCACCTAATATCAAACTATACTACAAGGCCATAGTAATCAAAACAGCCTGGCACTGGCATAAAAACAGACACATAGATCAAGGTAACAGAATAGAGAGCCCAGATATAAACCCACACCTTTATAGTCAATTAATATTCGACAGAGGAAGGAAACACATACGATGGGCTAAAGATAGTTTATTCAATAACTGGTGTTGGGAAAATTGGACAGATACACACAGAACAATGAAACTAGACCCCCTTCCTACGCTACACACAATAAATTCAAAATGGATCAAAGGCTTAAATGTAGGACCTGAAACCATAAAAATCCTAGAAGAAAACATAGGGGGAAAATCTTGGACATTGCTCATAGAAATTTTTTATTGAACATGTCTTCCCAGGCAGGGGAAACAAAAGAAAAAATAAGTAAATGGGGCTTCATTAAACTAAAAAGTTTTTACACAGCAAAAGAAATCATCAACAAAATAAAAAGACAACCCACAGAATGGGAGAATATATTTGCCAATATATCTGATAAGGGGTTAATATTCAAAATTTATAATGTACTTATAATATAAAACTCAACACCAAAAAAACCCAAACAACCCAATGAAAAAAATGGGCAAAGGACCTGAATAGACAAATTTCTAAAGAGGACATACAGATGGCCAATAGATGTATGAAAAGATGCTCAACATCACCAGTTATCAGAGAAATGCAAATAAAAAGTACAATGAGATACCATCTCACACCTGTCAGAATGACTGTCATCAATAAATCAAGAATTCATTGTTTTCTATCAACATATCCCCCCTGTTTCCTGAGTTCAGGACACTGTTTGCTGAGGCTAAGGAAGGAGCAGGAAGACAGAAATGAGTCAGATCCTGGGTGCAGACTCAGGGAGCAAGGTCTCCTGGAGAAGCACGCCGCTAGGAGTAAGAAGGCCTGGGTCGTGGCATCAGCCCGACCACTTTCCAGCCTGGTCCCACAACCTCTCTGAACCTCTGTGTCCTCGACCTGCAAAATGAGATGTTAAGGCCCTTCCCGGAGGGCTGTTCCATTTAGGAACTATACAATTGCGAAGCAATGTTCAGACATGGTGTTTACAGCCCAAGGGGGTGGGGGGAGATGGAGCCTAAGCAGTGGGGTGGCTCTGCAGGGAAGAACCTGGCCCATTAAATGAGATGGTGACTGTGAAGCCTTTGGTGAGCTCCACTCATGGCCCCCACGCAAGCTGCCATGACTAGCGTTGTTATTATCTGCATAGAGGTTTACCCACATCCCAGAGTAATGGGGAATTGGTTCTGTCTGGGACCCTGGTGGCCAGGTTGTTCGGGACAGAATTTGGCAGGGTTACAAGTAGGATTTGGCTGGACGAAGAAGAGAAGAGGGATCAGATAGCAGGGCCAAGGGAGGGGCTTGATCCGAGGCCCAGAGGCAGGAAGGGCGGGGAGGTTTTGGGGCTAAGGTGGGACCGCATGGGAAGAGGCAGGTTGGGAGGCAAGAGAGGTGGGGCAGATGGCCCAGGGCGGAACATCTCAGCCAGGCAGGAGGGTGAGGTCCAGTCATGTCCTGGAGGAAAAGCCAGGAATGTCAGGAAACAGGAGCCCATCTCCACACAGACCTAGTTGAAGGGTTTGGTGAGGGCCAGCATCAGGCCTCCTGAGGGCATTATTCTTGGGGCAGCTGGTGGACCCAGCCTAGGTAGCAGAAGCATCCAGAATAAGAGTGTGGGTATGTCTCCAGAGCCCAACTCTGGTCAATACCCTCCTTTTTAAAATATGGGAGCAAGTAGCACAGAGTGCGTTTGGCTTACCCAGGGAGCCCAGTAAAGTGGGTGTCAAGCCTAGTCACTGGATCCCCAGGCTTGTGTCCCACCCCTACACCTGGAGCAAAATTCTCCTGTTGCCTTGATTAATTCTGCAGGCTCCGCCCTTGGAAGTTCTTTGAGTCGGGAGCACACTCTCTGGAGCCACCTGCCTGCCAGCTCCCAGCCCCACTCTTTATTGAATGTGTGTCCCTGGGCAGCTCGTGTGCTCTTCTGTGCCTTAGCTGCCTCTTCTGTCAAGCGTGCGCTCCACAAGGGTGGCCCCTGTGGAGCCTGAAGATGATGGCCCCCAGCCAAAAGGGCCCATCTCCCCTCCTGGTGTGTCGGGATCCTGGGAAGGATATTGGTCTCTCTGTCAGTGAGTCACAATGCAATGATTCCCCAACTGCAGAGCACAAGTGTCCACCTCCATGTCTTTCCTAGGAACCATCAGATGACAGAGAGACCCAAAATGTTAGAAAGTCTTAGGAAGTAAGGAAGCCCATGACGCTGCATCGATGGGGAAATCGGAGCAGGAGCCATGCAGCCCAGTGTCTGGCCCCGGAGGCCCAAGCGAATTCTAAGCATAGCTCAAGCTGAGAGCTAACAAAACAAAGAACAGGAAGGGGCTGCCAGGGTTACAGTCTCTTAAAGAACTTTTCCCTAAAGCAAGTACAGTTCAGCCCCTCTCACTTTCTGCAGGCAGGCAGCCAGTGGCAGGCCAAGTCCCCGTGAATGCTAATAAGGAAAGTAACAGGGGCTCAGGTCTGAGAGGGCAGCTCAGATGAGGGAGAGCCAGACCTCCCAGGGCGCACGCAGGGAAGCTCGGGCAGTGCTGCCCCAGGTGAAGTCTAGCACCACGCCCACCAAGTAGTTAAGCCCTTCTTTTGGCAATTGCAGGAGCCCTCTGACAGCTTCCTCTCCGCAGTCCTTAGAAGGAGACTCGCCATTGTAATGATGCACCCTATACAGGGGACACTCACACAGGGTGGGTTCACAATCCCGCCATCATGTTCAAGGGCGAGCCTTTCAGAAAAACAGACCAAAGACCTCACGGGAAGCCCTGGCCCTATTCATTGTTTCATCAGTATCCTTTTTTCTCTTCTTCTGTAGTGACAGGCTTGTTAGCTGGGCACATGCCACCTAGCTAAAGACTGCACTCCCTCAGCTTCCTAACAGCTAGGTGTGGTCTGTAGCTGGTGTGAGCCCAAATCATATGTACGACTCCCAGCCTTGCCCTCCTCTTTCTCTTTCCTGCTGACCAGGATGTGGGTGTGATGGTGGGGGATGGAAGCCAAATGCTGTAGATGACAGAAGAGTGAGATTAAAGATACCCACACGTGAAGCCACCGTATCTGCCTGAGGCCACTGGCACTCAGACTGCTGCACAGAAATCACCTTGTGTCCTGTCTGAGCCACCGTGCGGTCGGGTCCTTGTTACAGGAACTAGAACCTGTATCCTAACACATACTGACTTCACAACATCGTCCTTCATTCATAAGTATGAATGGACAACCGAGATCACCAAATGTTAGGAGAAAACCAATAGCAGAAAGAGAAGGCCTAAGATAGGGAAAAAAAAGAAAATTTACTCTAAAGGAAACAGTTCGAACATATGAAAACCCTAAAATAAATTATTATTATTATTACCTTCAACAATAATTGAGATGATTTCATTTACTAGAATGAAGTTACTATGAAAATAGAATAATCAGAGAAAAGAAAATAATTATTGAAAATTTAAAATATGGCTCCTGAGAAGAATTCTGGAGGTGAACTGAACGACATCATAAATAAGGATCAAGACAAGTTGCAGATCTAGACATTGAAACTAAGAATATATCCCAGAACATAGAGTAAAATATCAGGGAGAAGAAAAATGAATGGCCGTGGAGGGCAGGTCCTGGAGGGCCAGTGTCCATCCAGCAGGAGACCCGGCAGCAGACCACAGACAACAGCTAAGCAGGACAGAAAGCAGGCAGAAATACAGCGAAAGGTAGTTTCCCTCAGTTGGAGAAACACACACCGATTTCAAAATGAAAAGAGCACACTCAGGTTAGGACAGGATTAGCAAAAAGAAAATTTAGACCCGTTTTGCTGAAATTTCAGAACGTTGAGTATGAAAAGCAAAAAGCTTCCAGAGAGAGCTAAGACTGACGTCAGGATTTCTCATCAGTAACACAAGACGCCCAGGACAATGGAGAAGTGCTTTCAAAAGTCTTCAGGACAATGATTTTGAAATAAGAATTCTATGCCCTCAGATGTGGAAAGCAAAATAAAGACTTTTCAGTGTAAGAATTCATAAAGTTTTTCACTCAGTCATCTATATTTTCTGGCAGAAAAAAAAAACCCTCCTGGAGTTCCTTCTGTCATCAAAAAAAGGGAATCCGAAAAGCGGATGGCATATGATTCAAAAGGAAGTAGAAGAAGGCCATAAACTCTTTGTTGGAAAATTGATTGGTTGACTTTTTTTCTTGTGACAAAATTTCAGTCCTGTGGAATTATATTTCTTTCTCTTCTGTCCATTCATAGTCAGTAGTTCCCCAGGGAATAATATCTTCAGAATCTTGTTTACTAGTGTCAATTTGTCGGGTTAACCTATAGACTCTATAATTATAATATAGAGGAAAATGTAAGTGTTATGAAATTGGACAATGCAACAATAATAATGTATAAGTAACAAAAAATTGAAGGTGGCTGGGAAAAGGAGGCAGAAAGAAGAGAATGTGCACCAATTTCCTTACTGTTCATAGCAGGAAAGGAACAGATGCTACTAAAGTTGACAGACCAGGAGAGAGCAATTTAAGTATATTATCTGAAGGTGTTAAAGGCTACTAGAGTAATCAAAAATATCAGGCAATCAAAAATGGCGAGATGGAGTGGAAGTACAGGGAAAGAATAAATACAAAAAACCCCGTCAGCTTTGTATCAGAGTCAGTACTGTAAAGGAATGAAGGTGGTTTTGAATTTTGCAGGCTGGAAGACAGTAGACTTTGAACGTGAGCAATTTTGTAAGAAGTGGGCGCCACGACCCCACCAATGCCGTATCTCATTGGCACTTGCTGCCACGCAAGTGCACCTGCCTCGTGACTCCAGGCATCGGATGCCTCATGACTGCGGGAAGGCTCGTTCATTCACTCAGCAAATGTTTACAGGGAACTCACGCAGAGAAACAAGTCTGAAGCTGATTTGGTTCATGTCCTCAGCCTCCCCCCACTGTGCTGTGCATGTCTGATCCTCTGACCCCACTGAGTCACCTGCCCTCCCACGCACAGCGTTTCCCCAGCCTCGCCATGCCTTTGCCCACGTTAGTCCCCTTTTCTGCTCGGTGAAATCCCATTTGTCCTGGGGGCCCAGGGCACCATCCCTGAAGTCTGCCCTTCCGAGCACTCGCTGCCCCGCAGCCTGGGCTCGGGACCCTTTCTATCATGGCCTCCGCCACCTTTCATCACCCATTTCCGACGGTGTCTCTCTCCTTGGAGGATTTGCACTTTTCAAAGGAAAACTCCATATCTTTTTTTTAATTAAGGAATAACAAGCATACAATTATGTGCACACAGCATAAGTATACACATGTCGTAAGTTGTATACGCAACCCAAATAGTTTTTACATATATACCCATATAATATGCATGATTTTGGTGTGCATTTCCCCAGTGAATAACATTTCTGTCCTGCCCAAAGGCCCCGCCTTCCCTTTCTTGGTCAGTACCTACCTGCCCAACCAGAACAAATCACTATTCTGATTTCTAATGCCATAAAATTAATTTGGCCTGTTCTTAAACTTCAATTAAGTGGAATCAAGTATGAACAGTCTATTGTGCCTGAATTGTCTTCCTTATTATGTCTGTGAGATCCCTCCATATTTCTGTCTGTAGCAGTCCCTTGTTCTTTTTATTACCATTTAATAATTCTTGTATAAATATACCACAGTTTTATTTATCCATATTATTTGTTGTTAGCATTTGGGCTGGTGCCTGCTTTTTGCTGTCATGAATGAAGCTACTGTGAACATTTTTGTTTGTGGCTTTTGGCAGACATACACATGCGTTGCTGTAGAATATGTTCTTAGTTGGGGGTCATAGGGTAGGTCAGTGTTTAGCTTTGAAGATTTTGCCGATCAGATGCCCAAATGCTTGTGCCTACCTTCCCACCGACCACTTGCGAGAAGAGTCCCAGCTGCCCCGCCTCCCTGCAAGCGTTTGGTGTCATGTGTCTGTGGCGTCTTTGCCACTCTGCTGAATGTGTGGTGGATTCAACTTGTGTTTTCCTGGTGGGTCATAATGTTGAGCGCCTTTTCATTTGCTTATGGACCATTTATATCACATCTTTTTCAATGTGCTTATTCAAATCTTTTGTCATTTTTAAAAGTTGTGGTAAAGTACACGTGATATATAATTTACCATCTTAACCATTTCTAAGTGTAGTAATGTTATTTTCACACTGTTCTGCAATGTGAATGAATTTCCAAAACTCTTTTCATCCTACAAAGTGGAAAGTCTACACACATTAAATGGCCATTGCCCTTTACCCTCTCCCCCGCCCCGGGAAACCACCATTCTTTCTGTTTGGTATGAGTTTGATTTTTCTATGGGTACCTGTAATTGGAATCATATAGTGTCTGTCTTTTTGTGACCTGCTGATTTTACTTAGTATAATGTCCTACAGGTTGATCCCTATTGTAGAATGTGTCCTAGTTTTTTTTTCCTTGAGGCTGGATAATATTCCATTGCATGTGTATTCCATGTTTGGTTTATTTATTCAACTCATCAATGGACATTTGGTTTGCTTCCACCTTTTTGGCTATTGTGACCAATGCCGCTAGGATCACAGGAGTATGAATACCTCTTTGAGGCTCTGCTTTTCGTTCTTTGGACTGTATACCCAGAGGTAAAATTGCTGGATCATATGATAATTCTGTTTTTAATTTTGTTAAGAAACCACCACACTGCTTCCTGTGGAGGCTGCACCATTTTGCATTCCCACCAGCAGTGCGCCGCAGTTCCAACATCTCCACGTTCTCACCAACACTTATTTGCCGGGGTTGCTTTTGGTAGTAGCCATCCCAAAGCACAGGAGGGGGTGTTTCCCATGGTTTTGATTTGCATTTCCTTAATGAATAAGGGTGGTGAGCATCATTTCCTGTGTTTGTTGTTCGTCATTTTCATAGCTTCTCTGGAGAAACGTCTGTTCAAGTCCTTTTACCATCATTTAACCTGGTTGTTTGGTTTTTGTTTCTGAGTTGTAGGAGTTCTTTTGTGTTTTAGATATTAACTCCTTATCACACATGTGACTTGCAAATATTTTTTCCTGTTCTGAAGGTTGCCTCTTTCCTCTGTTCTTTATGTCCTTTGATCCAAAGGACAGTGTTACCTTTTGATGAAATCCAGTGTATCTGTTTTTACTCTGGTTGCCTGTGCTTTTAATGTCAGACCTAAGCAATCAATTGCTAAACCCAACGTCATGAAGCTTTTCTCCTGTGTTTTCTTCTCAGAGTTTTATAGTATTGGCTCTTATGTTTAGGTCTTTATCCATTTTGAGTTAAATTTGGCCAAAAGTTAATTAGGTTGTCTGCCTTTTTAAAATTCATTTTCAGGGATGAGTCCTTTGTCAGATATGTACACAAATATCTTTTTCTAGTCCATGGTTTGTCTTTTCATTCTATTATTGGTATTTTCTGATAAGCAGATGTTTTTTATTTCAATAAAGCCCAATTTATCAATTCTTTCCTTTGTAGTCAAGTGATTATGCTTTTTGTGAACCGTGTGAGAAATCTTTGCAGGACCCATGCTCATGAAACCATTGCTGTGTTTTCTTCTGCGGGTTTTATTGTTTAATCTTTTATATTGAGGCCAATCTCCATTTCACATTGATATTTGTATATGGTGTGAGATAGAAGCCTACTTCATTTTTTCCTTATGGATATCTACTTGCTTCAGCACTACTTATTGAAAAGATTATCATTTCTCCACCAAATGTGGTAACGCCATCATTATAAATCAGGCGACTATGTAGGTGGCAGTCTGTGTCCTTACTCTGTTCTTTCCATTGTTTTTTTGTTTTGTTTTGTTTTTTTTAATCTCTCCTTGTGTTGGTACTACACGGTCCACTTTACAGTAAGGTCTATAATTCTTTTGTTTTCCTATTATTGGCCTGGCATCGAGAAAGTCCACATAATGCTTGAAGACTGAGTGAGGTGAACTTCAAAGTGATGACTGTAACTACTGTACCATTACAAGCACAGTTATATCATCCTGCCACGTGGGTAAGAATGGTAGAGACTGCAGGCAGTCCCTACTTTCGTCACTGTTTACTTTTTTGAATACACTGTTTATGTCACCTAGTCTCCCTGGTCATTGGTCCTTATATCATTCATTCTATAGTGTGTGTGCATGTGTGTGTGTGTTACAGTGTGTTCTGTGTATTTCCCTTCATAGTAGACTGAGGAGTCTTTACCTAGGAAGCTTATAGGCAGGTATGCCTTTTGTACCATAGCCATTTGTGCAGAAACAAAATGTCATCAAAGGAACTGATGAGAGAAGAGGCCACTGTGACAAGTGTGGAGTGCAGGTCTTTCTTAGGCGACACTGATGTGAGACCAGCAAGAAACAAATGACCAAAGACACATCGCCTGGCCCCGTCCAACTCTCAGTTCAGGCTTCGTTCTTTCCTAAACTCTTTCACCCACAGGTAGTTCCTGGACCATTTAAGATTAAGCGGGTTAAGTTCAGGCGCTTGCCAAGTTCTCCGGGGTGTCTGGAAGCTTTTTTTATTCTTTACTGCAGCTAGGTAGATATGATAAATGATGAGATGGGTAGGTGCATAGGTAACTAGATTTGTAACAATAGATAACTTAGTGGATTAATAAACTACAAGTATCTGGGTTTCATCAGACCCTTGTTGAGTCAAGACTACAGTCCCTGATCTCAGTTCATCTTCTGTATCAATGGGAACAAGACTTAAACACGGTCAATACTTTTCTAGGTGAAAGAAAAAAAAAGCTCTTAACAAGACCAGCCACATAATGGGAAGGAAGGCTGCTGGGAACAAGGTTTGGTTACCCAAAATGCTAGGACCGTGATTCAAACCTGGTCCTGTCTGCAAGGCTGGCGTGGCCCCGCTGCCCTGAGGCTCTGCGCTGCGGAGGTCATCTGACGGCCCAGGTTCAGGTTCCTGCTCTGCCACTGCCACCCGTGTGACTGTGTGCTTCAGTTTCCTCGTCAGCAAGATGAGGATGATCATCGTCCCTGCCTGATAGAGCTATTGCGTAAACATAGGAACAGCCCCGACACATATTAAGAGTTCGGTTATTCGGACAAGACATAGGACGTTGGTTTGAACCGTCTTGCCTGAGTTATCACAACCACAAACAATCAGGGCTACCTCTGGGCTTCCAAAGGTCCAGCAGCGTGGAGCTCTGGCTGCATGATTGCCTGGTCTTGACTGGGAAGCGTGTTCCTGTTTTCCTCAGGGATGTCCGTGGAAACTTTGTCCTCCCCGGAATGTCAGTTCCACCTCAGTCCCTGGGCTGTCTAACAGGAAGACAAGCACTAGCCAGATATAACTCACTTGGTATTGCCTAGCTCTCTCTTTGCTATGAATAGAATTTGCTTTTTGACCAGTGTGTAGAAATTCTAAGCCCTGGCTAGGTCTTAGGGTTGGGAAGGAAAAGAAGGAAAGTAGGAAGGCAGAAACCACAGTCACCCAAGGGAAGTGATTTGAGAGCCTCCCAGACAGTGACTAATCCACCACTCATTGTCGGTGGGGAGAAGCATTGATCAAAAAACTCAGTTCTGAGCAGGGTCATGCCCAGTGATTTGTGCATGAGGAGGAGACTTTGGTACAAGTGGAGATGGACATAGTTATCTGGGAAGAAAGGCACAGTTAACTCCTTCCTGGAGGAGCTGGGGTGCTGGGAAGAAAGGCACAATCTTTCTGGGCCATCATGGCTAAGGTTAGCACTCTCGAGGGCTTTCTAGACAGTGGCCGGCACTTGGGGTCCATATTTTACCTCTACTCTTTCTTGTATCACCTGAAGCCATTAGCCTCACCTCTTTGAGTTTCAGTCTTTTCATCTGCGAAAAGGGGCTGTGTATGAGCATTAATACGTGAATGTTTAGTATAGTTTGGGCACATGGAAGATGCTCATCTAAGCATTTTTAAAATATTTTCAGCCCTGGCTGGTATAGCTCAGTGGATTGAGTGCGGGCCTGCAAACCAAAGGATCGCCAGTTCAATTCCAAGTCCAGGGCACATGCCTGGATTGCTGGCTGGGTCCCCAGTGCAGGGCATGTGAGAGGCAACCACACACTGATGTTTCTCTCCCTCTCTTTCTCACCTCCTCCACTCTCTAAAAAGAAATAAAATCTTTAAAAATATATGTATTGTCAGCATTTGACTCAATGCTGGGTTCAGTGCCAGGCACTGCAAATCCAAAGTTGAATAAAGCCCAGTCTCTGCCCATTCCAGGAGACTGGTTTGCCAGGAAGGTGCTCATGAGCTGGTGAGCCCACAGACCTGACCCACACCAGATATCTCAGGCTTCTCAGGGTTAGTGGCAAACTTCTTCCCAACATAGGCAATCTATCAGACCCCAAGGAGACCTATTTCCCATGAGTGAATCCAGGGCAGAGGATGTGAGTGAGGGATTGGTCACCCCAGAAGCCTGACCCAGCCCAGTAGCACACCCCTGGCCACCACATGGGACCATATTTTGCCTTCTACTTGCTTCCCGAAGATCAGTATTAACCCCAGCTGTTAGATCTGTTTGGTACAAGTTTTTGTTTGGGACTTTCCTTGTCCTAGTGCATACAAGGGAATGTGTAGAAATCCCTTACTATGCCCTGAACCCATCCTAGCAAAATGTGGGACCTGCGCCAAGACATATGGGCTCAGGAGCCCCAAAGCCCAGGCTGAGAGGAAGGCAGAAAACTCAACACCCACTGTGGACACATTCTAGCCTCCTGTATTCTGCATAGGTTGTACCTCCCATCTAGACCAGAATCCCTTTCTTCCAAATCTGTCATCATTTTCCCCATCTTTCAAGAACCAGCTCAAACGCATGTTCCTCTGCGAAGCATTCCCTGACTTCTATGTGGAATTAACCTCCAGACTCCTCTCTCTGCCTGAATCCTAGGGAACAGCGATGTGTAAACACAGAGTGATCAGAGCATGTCAGTTAGATTTGATGTAAAAGCACAGGGCAGGCGAGGAGGCTGGGAAGGCTGATTATAATGGGGCTGAAATGCCATTAGTAGACTCTCCCTGCAGTGGGGAGCCATGAGAGTTCTTAACGAAGGGAGCAGTCCAGTGAGGTTGGCTGTTGAAGAGATTCCTCTCGCCACAGTAATGGGGGAGTGGGGTGGAGTAAGGTGGGGGAAGGTCAGGAACCTAGAGGTGAGGCAGAAGAATGTCATCAGTTTCTGCAAATGCCAGGCCGTAGAAGAGCATACGTTGGATCTACATGGGGAATTTTGTGAAAATATAGATTCTGGGGCCCTTTCTTCACATAGTTGTTTCAGTGGATCTAGAATGGGGCTAGAACCTGTGCTTTTAGAAGACACCCCAGGGAATTCTGGTGGGAGGGTGGGCTATTCAGTAGTGATGTTAGAACCATTGGCTAGCTATACTGGGGAAAAGTCAAGGTGAATGCCAGATAGAGTCAAGGTGGTGACTGAAAGGGAGGAACGGAACAGCAGAGGAGTGGGGGGCAGCAAAAGGAGGGAAGAAAATAAATAAACCATAAAGGAACTGGAAGAACATTTGGTAACATTCTAAACAATAATCCTGGACATGAAACCTAAGAGTCATAAAGGGAAGATTGACTTTTTGTTTCATTGACCACATAGAAACGAAATTTTTCTCTTCAGCAAAGTTAAATACTAATAATAAATAGGTAGAAATATTTGCACTTTACATACAGGGTGAGGAGAAAGTAGGTTTACAGTTATTAATATAATACAATAATTAATAAGTAATATATGAGAGTAATCTCTGTGTTTCACATACTTACAACTGTTAACCTGCTTTTGCCCCACCCCGTATAAAGGAGAAATATCCCTAATATCAAAGAGTTTATATAAATAAATAAGGAAAATTTAGTTCATTAGAAACATAAGCAAAAAATAATTGCCTCAATAAAATAATATTCTCATGCAAAGTTCTAAGCCTCCATAGAGATCAAGAAACACAGATTTTTAATAAATATTTTATTTATTTATTTATTTTTAGAGAGAGAGGGGAAGGGAAGGAGAGTGGGAGAGAAACATCAATGTGTGGTTGCCTCTCATGTATCCCCTACTGGGGACCTGGCTTACAACCCAGGCATGTGCCCTGACTGGGAATCAAACCAGTGACTGAGCTACACCAGCCAGGGCTGAAACATAGATTTTTAAACAATAAGATGCCACTGTGGTAGGCAGCATAATGGCCCCCAAAAGGTCCATGTTTTAATCCCTGAAACCTTGTGAATCTGTTGGCTTTTGTGACAAAAGGGACTCTGTAGCTGTGATTAGATTAAGGATCTGGAGACCGGGAGGTTATCCTGGATTATCCAGGAAAGCCCAACATAATCACGAGAGCTTTTATAAGTGAAAGAGGGAGGCAGTGAGGTCATGTTGGTGTCTAGTTGGTGTCATTCACCGTGGGAAGGATGTGGCAGGCCGCTGCGGGAGTCAGTACCGTGAGCCCAGGACGGCGGGCAGCCGCTAGAAGTTGGAAAGGTGAGCAAGTGGCTTCACCCTGGAGCCTCCGGAACGGTCAGTGGCCCCACCTCGAGTTTAGCCCAGTGAGACCCACTTCGGACTTCTGGCCCCTAGAAACGTGTGATACTACAATGTGCTGGTTTTACCCACTAACTCTGTGGCAGTTTGTTCCAGCAGCCACAGGAAGCTAGTACCATGACTTCGTGTTAGCAAATATTAAAGACGTTGGTTATATTCCGAGTAGAAAAGTAAAGTTTGGAGAAACAGCTCTCACACGGAACTGGAGTATCAATTTGTGCTTTTGGAGGAGCTCCGTGTCAGTATCTATCAAAAGCTTCATGGTGCACTCCCTTTGGCCGAGTTTTTCCCCTTCTTGGAATTTAGCTTGTGGATATACTCACACTAGCATGCAGAGGATGTTCTTTGTAGCATTTCCTGGAACAGAAAAAGCTGAAAACCACCTTTGTATGCTTCAGTAAAGGACTGGCTGAACGTGAATGTAGCCCCTAATGGAATACTACCCGCCACTAGGAAGAGCGGAGTGAACCTAGACATCCACGCATGAGTTTAAAACAGCAAATCAGGAGGTCGTTTCTTCAGAACACCTTAGGGTGTGGCGAAGAACGCAGGACACTCACTAGCCTCTGTGAAGAAGGACATGTAGGGGCGGGGGTGCCAGACATAGTGCAACTCTACAATGGCTTAAATGGCTCAAGTGCATTTTTTTTTAAAATGTAAGGAAGGAAAAAGCTCCATCGGATTTCTGTTCTGTAGCCAGTCTCTGGAACTTCTGGGCTAGACAAACCTGCGGGTCTGGACCAGGGCCTCTAGAATGGGCACAGAAGAGACATGGGAAGCAGAAACAGCCGGACGTGTGGCACTTCTGTTGTCCCCATTTTACAGGTGGGGAGACTGGAGGTTAGAGAGGTTCCACGAATTTTCATTCAGGAGGTGTACAGCCGGGGTTCACACACATTGCGAAGCTGCCCTTGGAGTCGTTGTGTGGTATTGCCACGTGTGTGTATGTGTGGGTGCGGCCTTAGGGATAGGATGCTTTTCACAGCAGGTCCCCATCTTGTCCTTGAGGCCTAAACCCTAGTCCGTGTTGTTACCTGCAGCCTTCTGCACTAGGTTTCAGCTTTTAATATGAGGAGGAAGTCCTGCCTTCCTGGTGTTTTTAAGATCAGTATGTTTTATTATCATCAGTAAAATTTTGACCAGATTTTAGCATATTAGCTTGCAGGTAGGCATATGTTTGTGTGAGTGTATAACTAAATTACAAGCAAAGAATTTTATCAAGCCACACAAATTTGAAGTTTGATTGACCCTGGGCATCTGGCCCCTGTCCCCATCTGGCCTCAGTCTTATCTAACTCGGCTGGTGAGTCAAGCTCCCTAGTCTAGAGCCCGAGGCAGATCCAAGCTGGCTTCCTGCCCGGATGCAGGGAGCCGTCCTCCTGACAGAGCCCGCCTCCTATCTCCCCTCTGGCAGACCCCTCCAGGGTACCCACTCTGGGCTATGGCTGTGCTGTCCTGGTGCCCAGCATGTGGAAGTTGCTTTCTTGTCTGATTTCAAAGCTTCAGGCCACCTCCCCTGGGCCCCATTGGCTCTTCCATCTCTTCTAACTCCCCTGAGGCCTTTGTGGCTGCAGCCCCAACACCCTGCTCTCTTTTCTGTTGGGCCCTCACAAAAGCTAGACCTATGGAAGCTTCCAAAAGTGGGAGCTGAGTTGTCTGATGTTAGCTAACTGGCTCTTGAAGCTCATATTTTCCTAAACCCTAAATCTGGCTCTCCAGGACAGAGTTTCCTCGTGGTTCTAAGCTGGTTTCTGAGCCAGGGCTCTCAGGGCCGTGGCCTCAGTGGCAGACAGCGTGGGCTCCATGGCCATTGTCCCACCACCAGCAGAGGACGTCTATCACCTTGTGGCCTGAGGCTCAGGCCCCGGCTGGCCCAGCTCCTGGGCCCTGGCAGGGAAACCCCTACCTCTGACCTCACATCACTGGTGGCTTTTACAGGCGCCCTCACCAATGCTCTGGAAAAACAGGTTTTCCTTCGTTACTTCCAGTTCACATTAAATTTGACACATACCCCCAGAAGCACAGAAGGCAGAAAAGAGTCTTTTTCTTAGTGTGGTCAGGGATTAGAAACCACCCTTCAAGAGGAGTTGAAGACTTAAGTGAGAAAATGCTTATGCCAACCTGAATTGTAACCCACTCTAAGGCCGAGGCCCTCTTAGTTCCTGTAGTTTTGACCCACATGTGCACCCACAGTCCCAGCTGCCCCCCCCCCACTCCTCTTGTGTTAAGAACCTCAGACCTGTCATGAGGTGCAGGGCAGGGCAGCTGAGAGCACTGACCCAGGAGTCTGAGGCCCCGGGCCAGTCATTTCCCCCCATGGCTCAGGCACCCTCCCTGCAGATCAGAGGGGTGGGCTACCTGCCTTCCAGGCTTCACTGACCCCATAACCTGGGGGCCTGGTGGCACTGGTCGCACCTCTCTCAGAGCGCACAGGCAGGGAGGCCCTCCCCAGGGAGCCCAGGCCAGCTCACAGGTGTAGGCCGGATGCTGACCTCGGCACGTGTGCTGGCCCAGTGAGTCACCTGATGACACAGTAGTCTCCTGACTGTTGCCATCATCCACCCACCGCTCCCACCTGGTTGGACATTGCCCCAAACCCCAGTCACTAAAATGCATTTCCCAACCTGCTCCTGGGGAGCCTGCTGGCTCGGTGAAGGGACAACTGGGGGACTGGACAATGTAGGGTCCTCCTTGGCCAACTGACCCCCACTTAGGCTGTTAATTTACCACCTAGTCTTGAGGCAGGGTCCCACCCATCCATCAGAATAAACAAAGCTTATTTCTAACATTATGGGTGGGGAGGTGCTTTGACATCCTTGCCTGAAAGGGTTGATAGAAATAGTGGGTATAGGTGACCCTTTGTCATCCATGCACAGTACCTGCAGGCCTGTCCCCTGGGAGTCCCAGGGGCAGCCAGGCCCGGGAGTCCCAGACCAGCCTGGAGAACAGTGCTCTGTCCGCACTACAGATGACGCCTGCCTTGTTTGACTTTTAGGTGACTCAGCACTTCTACCCACCTTAGTTTGGATAATCAAGGCCTGGGTATAATGCCACCATGATGGACTCCCCACCATTAGCCGAGCTCCCCATTTCTCCTGTCCAGCAGGCCTCCTTTGCTATTAACTCCCAGACACCTGCTGACACTCCTCATTGGAGATGTAGCCATGTCCCCAGGGCCAAGCCAGCGCTCCCACAGAGCAGAGAGCCACAGGCAGCCAGTGTACCACAGCAGTCAGGGAGGGCATTGATTCACTGGGGCAGGAGACAAACCCTGTCCCCAGAGGCATAGGACAGTCCAGCTCTGCCACCATTGCTACGCAGTTTTTAGGCAAAATCACATCCTCCTTCTAGGCGTCAGTCTCTTCATCTGTCAAGTGAGAGGATTGGCCCAGATAACCAATCTCTCCATTAGGAGGCCACAGTGTCATTTCAGTCCTCGTAGCAAGATCAAAAGTTTACACCTGATATCCAGAGTGAACACTTATGCCTGGTTTAGGTCCCAAGGTAAATATTGATTATAAGGGTAACCATTTGTCCCAATGTGCCTGGGACAGCCCTGGTTTACTCCTGTTGCTCCTCCACAAGCCTGGTAATGCCTCTCACTCTCGAGCCTGCCCCAGGTTGAATGATACCTTCCGTGGCCCCCCTACTGCTGGTTATGTGGTACAGTGAGGTTTCCCTGCCATGCCTACCCTGGCCCTGCTTTGGGAGGACGCCTTCTCTGCCTGAGTCAAAGGAGGGCTTCAGTGGCTCAAACAATAGCCTTTGCTGAGTTGTGACCTTCTGTGACAAACATTGGGCACTGCATTGGTGGGAGGCATTTCATTTGCAGACACAAATGGTGCAGACACAAATGATCACACGAATGGTGATCGCACACACCATTCACTGCCCCCGCACCATGCGAGTAAGTTCTTCTCAAGCAATCCTTTGCTTCCTATAAGGAACTGAGATATTTCTTCATCTCTGTCTTATAAGGACTCTGTACTCTGTAATGGACGACATCTCTCCTTTCTCCTTGGCTGCTGGGAAGCTCAGACGTAATTGGATAGCTGAGCTATAGAAGCACTGTGAGCCCTTACGATTGGTATTGCAGTGTTCTTTCCACCCCTCCAACCCTGCCTTCCTGCCATATTTACATTCTCTCGTGTTCTGATTTGTTATTCTTATTTACACTTATATTTATTTATAGCTTGTCATTTTTATAAATATTTATACAATTTTGCTATAGTTCTCTTGAATTTTTTGTAGAACAAAGATGAAAGGGAAACACAAAAGGAATAAATTTATAGTGTATAATGTTTAGCTAATAGGTTGAACCACCTGCCCCTCCATGGCATGTTATTACGTCTGAGGCCCTGCCATTTGTGAGACAATCATTCGAGTCTCTCAGACTTGTCGACTTTCTCAACACCCTGTGACCGTGCAAAGAGGGAACCCTCCAAGTCTGCATCACAAAATACCTGGTGAAAAGCAGGGTCAGGGCATGAAGGGAGCCCGATGTCAGGGCGCTGGGGGCGGAGCATGCTTACAGGAGAGAGAAGAAGGCCGGGGGGCACGGGGCACCCAGGGGGCCCTCACCCAGGGGGCCATCACCTGCAAGTGGCTGGTGGGTGAACTCCAGCCACAGGAACCTGGGTTTGGTGCCAGCGCTGCCTCTAAGGAACATGTAGACCACCTTCCTTAGCAGACTTCCTTTCCACTGTGGTCCTCGGTTTTCTCCACTGGAAAGAAAGGTGGCACATTGAGACTGGAGCCCAGACCTCTGTCTCAGTGAGCTTTGAAATGCTGACCGTGCTGCTGGGGGCAGGGGCCCTCAGAAGCACTTGGAGCCCGAGGAACCTAGACTGCCCAAATTCTGGAGGGCCCCAGGAGGATGCACACACTTGGAGGTCCACCCGGAACATCTTTGCCCCTCAACTTGGGAAGGACCACCATTCTGAACCACTTTCAGGGTGTCCCTGGGGCACTGACTGAGCAAGGAAAGGCTGCAAAACTGGAGGAACCTGCCAGAATGAGCCTCCTAGCTCTTGCTTAGCAGATCAGGTGGTCATGGCTACGTTAGACTGTGAGCTCCCCCAGATTAGGGCAGTGGCTTTAGCTTCACCATGAGACACGGCTGGAGAGGTGGGTCAGCAAAGGAGGAAGAGCCATGGGCGAGGCCCATCCTGGACACCGTCAGAATCCAGGGCCTGGGAGAGTATGATACCTGAGAATAACCTACCCCTTGGAAAGTTCACCCTTGAACTTTCACCCCACCAGCACCTCCGCCTGCACCAGCCAGCCTTGTCCAGTGGCACCCATGCCCATTAGTGTGTTGGACCCCACTATAGCCCCAGGGCACAGCTGAGGCAGGAATTGCTGTTACCCATTTTCTAGGTTAGGCAACTGGTGCTTGGGGAGCTAAAACCCACTCAGAGGTGCTCACAGAGCAGACCGGAGCCTGGGCTTCTTGTCCCTGACTGCTCCTGATACCCCGCACAGTTGTGGTGCCCAAAAGCACAGCTGGAACCGGAGTCACCCAACAGCCCTGTGAATGTGGGTGAGGGATGGATGGGCAGCGCCCAGATGTTTGGAGCCAGGGCCGTGGGTTCTGCTTGCATCTCCCTGGTTAAGCTTTTAGGGACCTCGCTGGCTTTCGCAGAGCCAGAGATGCCCAGGCTGTGGACCAGTCGCACTAACTCTCTCTTCTCTTATGTGTGTGTGTTTCCATGTGTGTGTTTTTGTCACGTAGAAGAGCGTGAACTCCCCTCCACGGCTATTGATCTCCAACACGGGGCTAAAGGGGACGCGAGGCCGACGGAGCCACTGGCGGCACCCAGCGTGGCTCCTCTTGTGCCGGGACCAGGGATGACTGGGCCACGCACGCAAATGTCTCCGGCCTTCAGCAGTTCACATAGCACACCGAGGACTCACGGGGGGCCACGTGTCACTGCCAACTGAGACAACACGATGGCAACACTGACGTCCTTCATGATGTTTCCAAGACAGACATTCAGGCAGAAAGTGCTGGGGCATTTTCTGTCTGCAAAGTAAAGGGCCATGCCTCACCGAAGTGACTAGCTCGAGCCCTGATGACTTGCTCTGAGTCCACTCACAGCCAGTGACACTTGCAAAAACTCCCAAAGCCGTCTCGGGTTTGGCTTCCTCTGCTCTTGACCCATGTGGCCAAAGCCAGACGCCTTCTCGGGACACTTGGATTACCCATAAATGCAGCCCACCCTGACCCTCCCTGAATAGCATCTGAAGTCTCTGTGGAGGTCATGGATCCTGAACAAAGTGTCAAGGGCACCAAGAAGGCTGAGGGAAGTCCCCGGAAGCGACTAACCAAAGGAGAGGCTGTTCAGACCAGTGTTTCAGCCAGTGCGCCGTACCCAGGCAGCACAGCGGCCGCCCCCGAAGGCCCCGTGCAAGAGCTCCTAGCCCCACAGCCCTTCCCAGGCCCCTCACCGGTTCCTAGGGAGGGCTCTCAGGAGAAAGCAGGCCAGCAGCAGAAGCCCTCCAAGAGGCCCTCCATCGAAGCCTCCGTCCACATCTCGCAGCTTCCGCAGCACCCTCTGACACCAGCATTCATGTCGCCTGGCAAACCTGAGCACCTCCTGGAGGGGTCCACGTGGCAGCTGGTTGACCCCATGAGACCTGGCCCCTCAAGCTCCTTCCTGAGCCCTGGGCTCCATCCTCAGGGCCAGCTCCTCCCTGCCCATGCTTCCATCATCCCCCCGGAAGACCTGCCCGGCATCCCCAAAGTCTTCGTGCCCCGTCCCTCCCAGGTTCCCTTGAAGCCCACGGAAGAGGCACACAAGAAGGAGAGGAAGCCCCAGAAACCAGGCAAGTACATCTGCCAGTACTGCAGCCGGCCCTGCGCCAAGCCCAGCGTGCTGCAGAAACACATTCGCTCACACACAGGTGAGAGGCCCTATCCCTGCGGCCCCTGTGGCTTCTCCTTCAAGACCAAGAGTAACCTCTACAAGCACAGGAAGTCCCATGCCCACCGCATCAAAGCTGGCCTGGCCTCGGGAGTGGGCAGTGAGATGTACCCCCCGGGGCTGGAGATGGAGAGGATCCCGGGGGAAGAGTTTGAGGAGCCCACCGAGGGAGAGAGCACCGATTCGGAGGAGGAGACGGGGACCGCGTCTGCCCCCCGCGCAGAGCTCGCCCCTCGGCCTAAGCACCCGCTCCTGTCCAGCGGTTTGTACAGCTCTGGGAGCCAGGGTTCCAGCCACGAACGCTGTTCCTTGTCCCAGTCCAGCTCCGCCCCGTCGCTTGAGGACCCCACTCCATTCGCGGAACCCTCGTCCGAGCACCCCCTGAGCCATAAACCTGAAGACACCCACACCATAAAGCAGAAGTTGGCCCTCCGCTTGAGTGAGAGGAAGAAGGTGAGCGACGAGCAGGCGTTTCTGAGCCCCGGCAGCAAAGGCAGTACTGAGTCTGGGTATTTCTCCCGCTCAGAGAGCGCCGAGCAGCAGGTCAGCCCCCCAAACACCAACGCCAGGTCCTACGCAGAGATCATCTTCGGCAAGTGCGGGCGGATCGGGCAGCGGGCCACCATGCTGTCAGCCACCTCCACCCAGCCCCTCCTGCCGCTGTCCACCGAAGACAAGCCCAGCCTGGTGCCTTTGTCTGTACCCCGGACGCAGGTCATCGAGCACATCACCAAGCTCATCACCATCAACGAGGCCGTGGTGGACACCAGTGAGATAGACAGCGTGAAGCCCAGGAGGAGCTCACTGTCACGGCGCAGCAGCATGGAGTCGCCCAAATCCAGCCTCTACCGGGAGCCCCTGCCATCCCACAGCGAGAAAACCAAGCCCGAACAATCACTGCTGAGCCTCCAGCACCCGCCCAGCACCACCCCCCCTGTGCCTCTGCTGAGAAGCCACTCAATGCCTTCTGCGCCCTGCACCCTCACTACCCCCCACCACACTTTCCGAGGTAGCTACTCCTTCGACGACCACGTCGCCGACTCCGAAGCCCCGAGCCGCAGCAGCCAAGCGTTTACCTCCCACCCCCGGATGCTCAAGCGCCAGCCGGCCATTGAACTACCTTTGGGAGGGGAGTATGGTTCCGAGGAGGCAGGGCCAAGTAGCAAGGACACAGCCCCCAAACCCACAGAGGAGCCAGAACCCAGGGAAAGTGAACTCACCAAAAAGACCAAGAAGGGCTTGAAAACAAAAGGGGTAATCTACGAATGTAACATCTGTGGTGCTCGGTACAAGAAGAGGGACAACTACGAAGCCCACAAGAAATACTACTGCTCAGAGCTTCAGATCACGAAGCCCGTCTCTGCAGGTGCTCACGCGTCTCTGGAAGCCGAGAAGAGTCAGGCCGAGCATGAGCCCTGGTCCCAGATGATGCATTATAAACTGGGGACCACCTTGGAGCTCACTCCGCTGAGGAAGAGGAGGAAAGAGAAGAGCCTTGGGGACGAGGAGGAGCCACCCGCCTTCGAGTCAACAAAAACTCAGTTTGGCAGCCCCCGGCCTTCCGATGCTGCTCGCAGTGTTCCCCCAGAGTCCACCAAGTCACCAGCAGAACCAAGTAAATCAGCACCCTCCCTGGAGGGACCCTCAGGCTTCCAGCCAAGGACACCCAAGCCAGGGTCCGGTTCAGAATCAGGCAAGGAGAGGAGAGCAATGTCCAAAGAAATTTCTGTCATCCAGCACACCAGCTCCTTTGAGAAGTCAGATTCTCTGGAGCAGCCCAGCGGCTTGGAAGGGGAAGACAAGTCTCCGGCCCCCGCCCCGTTCTCATCGCCCCCACCCACCCCGCATGGACGCCCGGCTCACTCCCTGCAGCCCAAGTTGGTCCGCCAGCCCAACATTCAGGTTCCTGAGATCCTGGTAACCGAGGAGCCCGACCGGCAGGACACAGAGCCAGAGCCAACCCCGAAGGAGCCCGAGAAGACAGAGGAGTTCCAGTGGCCCCAGCGCAGCCAGACTCTTGCCCAGCTGCCGGCTGAGAAGCTGCCACCCAAGAAGAAGAGACTGCGCCTGGCGGAGATGGCCCAGTCGTCGGGGGAGTCCAGCTTCGAGTCCTCCGTGCCTCTGTCCCGCAGCCCAAGCCAGGAAAGCAGTGTCTCTCTGAGTGGATCCAGCCGCTCCGCCTCCTTTGAGAGGGATGACCAGGGAAAAGCGGAGGCCCCCAGGCCCTCATCCACCACGCGCTCCAAACCCTCGGGCACACACATGCTGACCGTCCCCAGCCACCACCCACACACCCGGGAGATGCGGAGGTCAGCCTCAGAGCAGAGCCCCAACGTCTCACACTCTGCCCACATGACCGAGAGGCGCAGCAAATCGTTCGACTACGGCAGCTTGTCCCTGGCGGGCCCTGTTGCCCCGGTGCCGGTGGCTCCCACAGCCCCAGCAGCCCCAGCAGCCCCAGCGGCCCCCCCAGAGAGAAGAAAATGCTTTTTGGTGAGACAGGCCTCTCTGAGCAGGTTTCCAGAAACAGAGGCTGAGGCCACCCCCAAGGGAAGGCAGGAGAGTGAGGAACCAAAGCCCTCATCCAGTAAAACTTCGTCCAAAAGCTCATTGCCCCAGATTTCCTCAGCAGCCACCTCACACCCTGGGCACGCGGGAGGCAAGAGCCAGGGGCAGGACAGACCGCCGCTGGGGCCCACTCCACCCTACACAGAAGCACTGCAGGCATTCCACCAGCCCGGTGCCCAGCTCCCCCCGCAGGAGAAACCGCTCCCGCCCCCGCCCGTCTCCCTTCTCCCCTTCCAGCACCTCCTGCAGCATGAGCCTGGGCAGTCTTCAGACTTCTTCTCCTCCCAGGCCATGTCCAGCCTCCTCTCCTCACCGTACTCCATGCCCCCCATTCCTCCCTCTTTGTTTCAAGCCCCGCCACTTCCTCTCCAACCTACCGTTTTGCACCCAGGCCAGCTCCACCAGCTCATGCCTCACCCAGCCAGCATCCCCTTCCGGCAGCCCCCTTCATTTCTCCCCGTGCCGTACCCGCCCTCCTCAGCACTCTCTTCTGGGTTTTACCTGCCTCTGCAATCCCAGTTTGCCCTTCAGCTCCCTGGCCAGGTGGAAAGCCGTGTGCCGCAGATCAAAACCAGCCCGGCCCCCCTGGCCACGGGAACTGCCGGCCTCTCCCCCAGCGCAGAGTACAGCAGTGACATCCCGCTGCCCGCCGTGGCTCCCGCAGCCAGCTCCTCGGCACCCACGTCAGCCCCTCCGCTGGCTCTGCCCGCCTGTCCAGATACCATGGTGTCCCTGGTTGTGCCGGTGCGAATCCAGACCGACATGCCGTCCTACGGGAGCGCCATGTACACCACCCTGTCCCAGATCCTGGTCACCCAGTCCCAAGGCAGCTCCATGACTGCAGCTCTCCCCAAGTTTGAGGAGCCCTCAGGCAAAGGGACAGCGGTGTGTGGGGCCGACGTGTGCGAGGCTGGGCCCGGACTGGCTGGGGTAAGCGAGGAGCCGAGCAGAGGTTTCCAGACTCCATACCTGCGAGTGCCTGTGACGGAACCTGACAGAAAAGGCACTCCCCTGCCCTCGGAGAGTGTCTTGAGCCCGGAGGGGAGCTCATCGACAGTGGGGGGAAGCAAACGTGTGCTTTCGCCGGCCGGCAGCCTTGAACTTACCATGGAAACCCAGCAGCAAAAACGGGTGAAGGAAGAGGAAGCGTCCAAGGCAGATGAAAAACTAGAACTGGTAAAACCGTGCAGCGTGGTGCTTACCGGCCCTGAGGATGGCCAGAGGCCAGAGAAACCCCCCTTGGGCAGCCAGGGCCAGGGCCAGGGCAGGAGGGAGCCGGAGCTGCCGTCCAGCCTGCCCACAGATCCATCGGATTCCAAGGAAATTCCTCCCCTTCCTCACCCCACACGACCCCACGCGACAGCTCCAGGCTCAGAGGCTTTGAAAGAGCATGCGCAGCCATCTGGCAAACCTCACCTGAGAGGGCTGCCCCCTCTGAGTGTGAAGAAAGAAGATCCCAAGGAACAACCCGACCTCCCTTCACTGGCACCTCCCAGCTCCCAGCTTCCTCTGTCAGAAACGTCCCCCAAACCAGCCAAGTCTCAAGAAGGTACGGACTCAAAGGAGGTACTGCAGTTCCCCAGCCTCCACACAGCCACTAATGTCAGTTGGTGCTATTTAAACTACATTAAGCCAAATCACATCCAGCACGCAGATAGGAGGTCCTCTGTTTACGCTGGTTGGTGCATAAGTTTGTACAACCCCAACCTTCCAGGGGTTCCCACTAAAGCTGCTTTGTCCCTCCTGAGGTCTAAGCAGAAGGTGAGCAAAGAGACATACACCACGGCCACGGCTCCGCATCCTGAGACGGGACGGCTCGTGCCATCCAGCTCCCGCAAGCCCCGCATGGCAGAGGTGAGTCCCGTCTTATTTTTCTTTTCCCCGCTGATTTTTTAAAAGCCTTTGCTGAGCTTTTAAAGCCACAGTCTTTTCTGGTTCCATCTGCAAAACTAGAGCCAGATGTGTGGACAGATTTCCTCTCTGTCAGCTGGATTGGTCACCTTGCTGGGAAGCACTGATTGGTTTCCTTTGTCAGTGTGTCCCTCCTGCCAATAGATACATTTCAGTAAAAGGAGCTTTAAAGGGATCCTGCTTTCCCATTAGCTGCTATTGTAAAATCAAAGACATACCCTTAGCAAGGAAAAACAAAAAACAAGAAACGTCTCCAAAGGCCTGTTTGGAAAACTTGGCCTACAGCAATGTTAGAACTTTATACCATTCCATTGCACAATTCTTCCTGTCCTGTTGGTCTTTTCCTGCTTTCCTTCTTCTTACACCTGCTGCTTCCATTCTCTGGTACCACTGGAAACCTCACTTCCAGAGATTGTTTTCTGTGAGTAGGAGAGCTGATAGAGCTGGGCTGCAATATCCCTCTGTACCAGTAGGTGGCAATATCACTCACAGTGTGACCACTGTGCTGTGTGTAGCACCCGGCCTAACTAAAGGCTCACATTCTCTTCCGTTGTCTCTGACCCAAGGCTGCATCAGGGACTATATAAAATCAACAGGTGCCTGCAGGTTCAGGAAGTTTGAAATTCGGAAAATGACACCCCCCCCCCCATACCCTGACAAGGCCAGCCTGAGGATTCAGGCCACGATGTATGATGCTGACTTAGCATTAATGGACTAACAATTGGTCAGTTGGTTGAGCCACCTCACTGTGCCAGGCACTGTGCTCAGCCCTCGAACCCAAACAACGTTCACCCCCGCCTGGGGCCTGGGGGAGGGCGGGACCACCTCCATTCTACAGATGAGGGAACTGAGAATCAGAGGGTGAGGGAAGGCAAGGTCCCATGGCAAACATTTGGCAAACCCAGACTTGTTTGACTCCAGACACTCTATTTTTCTTCCTTTAATCATTTAAGGAAAGAAAACCTTAAAGTAATCCTTCAGGCTAGGTGCCTGGACCAAATCAGGCATGAGTCTCCTAAACTGGATGCACCCATGGGCAGACGAACAAAACTCTTCTCTGACTTTCCCCTGGCCATGTCCTCCTCTGTCGCTGAGCGAATTCTGCGCGTCAAACCTGTCCTTAGCTCAGCGGGACATTCTTCGCAGAACTGTTCCCCAAATTTTTTCTGTAAATGTTCTCACCAGTCTGCTGACGTCCCTAAACGAGATTTCCGCTTCTGCAATAAGCAGCATTACTGGTTTACTCTCCGGTGTGTCTTACGGCTACCGATCCTCCCCAGGTGCCATTGTAATTATGTTCATACTTGGAGCTACTCATGCACCTATGTGGTGCACAGGTACTATGCTGCCCTTTACTTTTACCCCCACAACCACCTGGTGCCCCATGGCCACTCTGCGAATGAGAAGGCAAAGGACATTGACCTTGGGAAGTTTGCACTTGGCTGCACAGTAAGTGGCAGAGCTTGGGTTCGAAACTGGCTCTCACTCCAGAACCCTCCCAGATGATCTGAACTGCCTCCCCGTTGCAATGACTGCATACTTCAAAGGCCATTCAATAAAACGAAAGAGTTAAGTTGGCTTAATTGGGTTTGGCAATCATTGCTTTGAAATTTGAAATTCTTAAAATGAGCTGAAACCTGCAAACTTTTTCTTGGAATGATGCCAGCTGGCTCCCTGGCGTGTTCCATACCAGCACGCGGTGGCCCGTGTGGCGCTAGAACTCAGGTTTCCTGATTCTCAGCCAGCAACCTAGCTGCTCAGGCCCCACACTCCCTTGTTGGGGCAGGTGTTGTGGCGGGCACAGGGGACATTCTTAGACTGTCCCAGCACCAGGGCACACAGTTGTTTCTCCCGCTGGCCACAAGCAGTGCAGTGTCTCGTGACCTTCATGACAGTGGCATGAAGTCGAATGAGAATCTCATTCCCAGCACTGCGGGCTCCAGCCACTAGCCCAGCATCGCTGCTCTCCATTCATGGGTGCGCCCACCCCCTGCTGCCATCAGGGCGTCTGAAAGACACGCTCTCATGGAGCCAGCTCTCCCCACTGAGGCCTGTAAGGAGACACATAGTCCAGAGCCTGCGCACCCTCAGGGGCACACCCATTAGTGGACTGGCACAGCCTCTGTGTGCCTGGCTCTGGGAGGTCCCATTGGTTGGGGCTTTCAGGAAGCCTGTGCTCTGCTCCCAGCAATGCCCTTAACCTGCTGGGTGACCTTGACTCTCTGATCTGTAAGACAGAATTGGACGAGTTCATCTCCACAGGCGGAGTCTTGTTTTGGGCACTGGCCTGACCCGGGAGACCAGGATGCAGACCTGTCCCCAGCAGCTCCCTGACTAGTGCAGAAGAAAGAGCAAACACAGCTCTCGTGGGAAGGCCCCGTCTTCCCCTGCAAAAGCCCTGCCTGGTCCAGGTCCTAGTTTCGACGCCAACTAACCACGTGGCTTTGAATAGGGACCTTTACCTCTCAGGGGGGTCAGCTTCCTTCTTTCTGTAAAGTAGGGTCACAGCACCTCTCCACAGTGTAGCGTGAAGAGGAAGTGAGCCACAATTGAGTGTAAGCATGTAATGCCATTGAAGGCTTCCTTCCATTACTGCCATGTAACCAGCAATGATTTTGTCCCTCCTGCGGTGGGCCAGGTTCACCTCCCTTCACTGGTTTCCCCGGAAGGCCAGAAAGATATAGCTAGAGTGGAGAAGGAAGAAGAGAAGCGAGGGAAGCCGGAGGAGGACACTCCTGCCTCCAAGAGAGGGGAGCCGGCGAGGATCAAAATCTTCGAAGGAGGGTAAGAATCATGTTCGGTTTGCAATGTCTGCTTCCTGTGGAGGAAGAGCTCGTGCCCGGCCCGTGTGCTGGGGTGGGCCCATCTGTGTTCAGAGGTGGTGAGCGTCTCAGTCAGCAGGGCCGTGCCCGGGGACCTGGGGTTCCAGCCGTGCCTTCCAGCAGACGCCACCCTCGTGGGACACGCGGGCCACCCCTGTTTCAGAACACGAGGCTCTGCGGTGGGGGCAGGGACACCAGGAGCTGTGGACAGGCTGGTCTGGGTCTTCATCCAGTCCCTCACCCCTCGGGCGCTGGGGGGTTTCCAGTTCTGCACTGGGTTCAATAGCGACTCCCCCAGGCTCTCCGCAGACCTCCATCTACCTTGGTGTGTACTCCCCAAAAGGCACCTCTGTCTGCCCAAGCAGCCGCCTCAGCATGCCCGCTGTCCCACAGGGCACTCATACCCTGCCCACTAGGCCGTTTGCAGGGCCGATAGCCCAGTTGGCACGGCCAGCTGTTCACAGCTGTCTGCGTGCTGAGTGGCCGGGGTCCAGGGCTTGTTGGGCGGTAAATACTTACTGGAATCTCATCCCTGGATTTTCACCTCCGTGCTTGTCTTTGGGGACCTAACAACATAAACGTCTTGGAACTCACGACAGTGGGCCCTCCGGGCTCCAGGGGGTACCTTGTTTCAGGTTCGCTTTGTGAAAGTTTTGTGCAAGCCGTGTTCTGTGTAGCCCTGTGTTTGCTGCCAGGGACATCGGTGTCAGGTCCCGTGGTGTCTGTCTCAGGGTCCTGTGTCTGTGTCCCCAGTGTTATCAACGCAGCCTTCATCCTTCCCTGTCCTGAAGGACAACAGCACAAAGGAAAATCGACCTCCCAAGGATGGCAGGCCCCGGGCCTGCAGTTCCCCAGCCCCTGTGGGTGCCCACCTCACACTGTCAAAGCAGGAGGTGCCGAGCTCCTCTGTAAGGGTGGGGAGAGCAGGAGCCGCCACGCTGCCCAGAGAAGGGGTGTTTGGAAACAAAACTTGGGGAGTTGGGTGTTCTCTGTGACGGGGAGGGGGTCCGGGATTGCAAACAGCCTGCAGCGGCAGGGGGCCCAGAGTTCCAATAGCAGCTCGGTTGAGAAACACTGGACCGAGGGTTTTCCAAATACTGCCTGAACCTCTTTGCCTGTGGGAATGGACTGGTTTCCTCCCCTCTGTTTGGTTAGAGCGCCCTCGTGTGTCCCTGTGTCCCCATATCATTGGGTCGGTACATCTGGACTTGCCTTCTTCCTCCTGCTTCGGAGTGTCCCCGGGGCCCAGGGGGTGCCGGTGGCCGTGATGAGGTTTGCTTCTGTCCTGAGAGGAAACGGCCTCCAACTGTCTGGTTCCCGGGCGGCTCCCTGCTGCCTGGTCTCCGAGAGGGCGGCTGGCGGGAGCCTCTCCCATCCTGGTTGGCTCACAGCTCCAGCTACTGGCTGGAGTCTCAGCCACAGGGTCTGCCTTCAGCTGAAAGGTTACTCCCGAGTCCCCTTCCCCTCTTTCTACAGTCCGGGCACTGGCAGCCACTCCTCCCCCACTTGCTGGCCCCATCCAGGTTGCCACTTAGTCCCACCTGCTGTGTTTCAGAATCTCCCTCTTTCAAGTCATCAATCTGTGCCCTTTGAGAGCAACTCAATCGCTCGCCCCTGCCCCACTCAGACTGTCCGCGCCCTCCCTCTCCAGCCAGCGGTTTCCTGGCCTGCGGGAGGGGGTAACCACACAGTGTAGACCGTCAGAGAAGGCCGGAGTCCGTGGGCACTGGGGAACCTTGCCACTGTGCCATCCGTCTCTTCCTTCTCCCTCCAGGGCGACTGGCCCTGTTCTGTCCACTGCGAAAAAGACCCTTCCACTCTCAACTGGCCGCACCCAGTCTGAGCACTTTGTGGGGGCACGTGATGTCGCCGGTCAACCCTCTGCTCCCGCAGCCCCGCCGCCCTGTCTGGGCCCCAGTGTGCCTCCCACCCCTGCGTCCAGTGACCCCTTTACATTTGTCGTTCACTCGGAGCCGGTTCCACCCCCAGGGGTGTTTGGGAAGGTGGGGTGAGAGTTTTTGTAGTTACCGCATAACGAGGGGCATGTCTGGCACTTCATGGGTGGGGCCGGGCATACAGCCCTCCATACGACCAACCACAGAACCACCTGCCCCCCCAAGTGCCAGAGGTGCCCCGCACTCAGAAACACACAGGGGATGGTCATGCCCATCCGAGGTCACCAGTGTTTCACCTTAGACTCGTTTATCCCTTTTCCTTTCTTGCTTTTTTTTTTAACACAGCCAGCATATGTGTGTCACCGAGGTGCATGTTCAACAGGGGCCTGCAGAGGAGTTCTGTTCCCTGAAATCACTGAGAGATCTAGGCCGATGGAGGCTGAGAGGAGAGGGAGGGGAAATGGTGAATTGTGTGCGGGGTCCCAAAGCTTCTGCTCCATTCCTTGGGCCAGAGCAAGCCACGGGGCCTCTCCCGCCCCCGAGAAAGCGGGGAAGTGCAGGCAGGCCTTGCATGTGGGGGACGCCCAGGGAGGCTCCGCAGCGAGCGCCCGCTGCCTCGGCGGCTTTCACGCACAGCGGCAGCCCGCTGTGTTCCCTCCACAGTGTTTTCGAGATGTTTCTGTGTTGACCCATATATCATAGATCTAATTCCTAGTGAAGAGACACAGAGTGGACGCTGCAGGAGCCAATGTCAGGAGTCTTCTTATCGCCAGTCAGCTACTCGCTAGTCCCTTACTCTCCTTCTTGACCTTCAACCCAGCAATTGATCAACTGAGCCATTCATCAAGGAGGAGCCATTAATTCGGTGCCTCACAGGTACCCTGTGCCAGGGATGTCTCGAGCCTGAGGTGTGGACTGTGTGGAGATGCTTGCAGCAGGAAGGGACCCGCTGGGCTGCAGTAGTCAGAGCAAGCAGCCTGCAGGGGGCGGAGCTCGGCCTGAAAGGCTGAGACTGAGGCAGGTGGAGAGGGGAGGTCGGTTGGTCAGCAGTCTGGGTGGAATGGAGACTCCCGTACCTGGCCCTTCGGACTGCTTTCTCCTGGCCTTGAGTGATCTCCCTCGTCAGTGTCATTCATTTCCTTGTCACCACGCCAAGGACACGAAATCTGGGTCTCCAGCGAGGACCTCGCTCTTGGCTATGGAGCCTTGCTTCTCATGCCTCCCGGGCACCTTTGACTGGGAGACTCAGGGCACCTCGAACTCCGCGTGTGCTGTCCAAGTCCTCCACTTGCCACCAACAGCATCTCCGTCCACATCTAGAGCTCACACGGTGCACCCAGCTCTTCGTACTCCAAACCTTGGTGTTGTCTTGGACACTTCATCCTCCCTGATCCTGCCCCTTCCAATGGCTCCGCAAACACTGATGTCCACACAAAGTGGTTCGTGGCTCAGGTGTGGTTTCCTCTCTTCAGGGCTCTGGCCTCCCTCTCTCTGGGGCCCTGGGTTGGTGCTCTTGGGCATCTTCTATCACAGTTCTGCCTGTCATTCCTCTGCTCCAGCATCTTCTGTGGCTGCCTTACCTCCGGGACCCAGTGGGAACAGCCCTATCTTCAAAGGGCAGTGGTCGACCCTCTCCTCTGGCCAACCTCCCAGGTCCTTCCACACCCCCTAATTTTTTGTGTGACTTCTGGAATAACACTGGTGCTGAAATCCAATCCTGTCTCCCCCCACCTCACCTCTTGACTTGGATCCCAGGGCCATGCTCTGCACTCACCTTGCCTCAATTCCTATTTGTCGAATTGACTTCCCGGCACACACCCTGTCTGCATTCCCCATCCTGTCCACACCTGGACAAAGCCCGCATTTTCCGGGCAGCCTCTGGGTGTGCCCGTTCGGGAATGCGCTGGCTCTCTCACCCGGCACCTGTGCGTTTGCCTTGCTCATTCTACAAGGGCTCCTTTGTTACAGAATGTTGTTTTCACATGTACAAAGTTATATTGTTCATTGAGGGTGATGCTATATTGTCCTAACTCAAGTTCATTTGTTGCAAAGAAAGATGGGCACTCAGCTCGAAGGGCCGGTGTGGAGAAGGAAGAGACTAAAATTGACAGGAACTACCTGGCTTCCGAAAGTGGTCATCCAAGCCCAGCTAGGGGGTGCAAGGTGCTGGGTTAGAGACAGGTAGGCCAGGCCCAGCTAGGGTGGCGCGTACTCAGAAAGGTGGCCACGGGTAGGGGCAGGAGTGGGTCGGGTCTAGAGTTGCAGCCCAGCCTCAACTCAGGACTGGAATACAGGGCAGGGGAACAGAAGCCCAGATGCGGGCTGGGCCAGTGAGGGTGGGGTGGCGTGGCTCATGGGCAGGGGGCTGCCCAGGACCATCCCTAAGACCTGCAACCTTTAGCAGAGACAGTCTGTGCCAGACCTGCCAACTGCAGGGCGCCGGTCTGAGCTGAGGGAGGACCATCTGTGCTCTTTCCAGAAGGCACTGGGTGCATCTCCTCCCACTCACCCCCCATCACGCCACTGCAGCCACTGCCCCCTGTGACCCACTCGGTTCAACACACCCAGACCTCAAGTCTCCCCGCTTCAGCACGCTTTTTGGGCAGAGGGCCCACATCACCTCAGCAACTGCTCTTATCCAGGCCAGCGGTGACCTCCACCCTGTGGAACCCTGAGTCAGTGCTCACTTCCACTCGTTCCTGACCTGCCGGCAGCACTGGGCTCAGGTGGTCCCTGCCCCCTCCCTGTTACCCTCTGGCCCCGTGGTTTGCAGGGCTGCACCTTCCTTGACCTCCTCTTCCTTTGCTGGTGGTGCTTTCTCGAGTTTTTGGTGATTCCACCTTATCTTCTGATCTTTATACTTTAGGGCCCTCGGGACCTGGCACCTGGGCCTCCCCTCTTCTCTGTAAAAGGGGGTCCTATGGACCATCTACAGATGGATGACTCCCAGAGCCAGGTCTCCAATGGACTCCCCCCAGGTGTCCAGACACCTGTGCGGTGAGGCACCTGGGCGTCCGGCAAGCACAGCACGGCAGGTGCGGGAGAACGAGGATGCCTCACAGGGCTTGGCTACACGTGTCAAAGAAATTATTTTGAGAGTTTACTTAGTTCTGTCTTGTTCCACTTGAAGGAGTTATTTTTTAACAGGTATGTTTTTCTGTCTTGTGTACTTTAAAAATAGCCGAATTTATTTTGGTTCAAGTCTAAGAGTTTATGCACTATATTTGGTGCATGTTGTTTTATGGTGCACCTAGATTTTTAAATGTGAGTGTGTGTTTATGAAATAACAGCTTGGAGGGAATTTTTAACTTTTAAAATGTGAAGTCTATTTCTTTTCTAATAACTTTTTCCAAACCTATTTCTTCCTGGGCTTTGAAACCTACCAGTGTGGTATATTTCTTATCCCAAATTTCTGGACTTCCACTCTGTCTCGTCCCATCTCACTGGGAACTTCAGATCAAGGAGGAAGCTGAATTTGTGTTTGCTGATACTTGCTACCTCTGAATATATATCGGAGAAGAAGTTGATGAAATTACGAGTGAAATGGATAGAGATAAGCTGGAGCTATTTGGATTGGTATAAAGAATAAACCCCTCAGGAAGCCTCTTAAAATCCAAACTGGAACAAAGCACTGCAGAGCATAGAGAGGCTGGTGAAGAAAGTTGTGACGTGTGTGACAGGCAGAGAGGCCGTGTGCACCACCACTCACTCACTCAGTGTCTCCTTGTAAGTAGCCAGAGGTGGGGGTGGGGACATCTTTTGAGAGCGGGAAACAAAATACGTATTCCAATTCTGCACAGACCACTTTATTTTTCCAGACACTGAGGCCCTAAACTGTTCTGTCTCACATCCATCAGCAAGACTGTTCTTGTCAACTGAACCCGTGAAACCCTATTTAGAATGTGCCCATTTCTTCCCACCTGCTGGGTCAGGCCAAAGGCATCTTGCATCTGGATGATGCCGGGGCCCTCCTATAACCTCCTGTGTCTGTCCTTTTCCACCACACTGTATTCTGACTCAGCAACCACAGTGACCGTGTTGCGCGTCAGCAGGCCCTGCCACTCCTGCTCTGCACCCTCCACGGCCCTCCAGTGGCTGCAGGAGCTGGCGTCAGCCCCTGTCTGACCTTGGCCCGCCTCCCCTCCCCTCAGCCCCTGGACTCCAGTCGGTGGTCTCCTGGCTTCTTGTCAGACAAGTCTCTGCCTCGGGGCCTTTGCACTTACTGTGCCCTCTGCTAGGAACACTTTTTCCAGGCAGCCCCATGGCTCCCTCACACCCTTCAGGGAGGCCTTTCCAGACCATCCACCCATTCGTATCCTCCTCTGGAATGTCTGGTCCCCCTTTCCTGCTTTATTTTTTTCATACATTACTAGTTTGTCTCTATGTCCTCCACCAGAACATAAGCTCTAGTGAAAGGGGAGGAATTGTGTCCTGTTCATTGCTATTTCCCCACTGCCGGGAGTGGTGCCTGGCACAAAGGCAGTGCTAAAGGATGTTTATGAAATAGAGGAATCTGTTCAACATGATCAGGATCCACTGAGACCTCAGGGGAGGGGGCAGGTCTCTGAACTCAGCAGCCCTTACAGTCTGAGAGCAGGATTGAGGCTGTGGGTCTCAGGAAGGAGCAAGGACCCAGAGTCAGGGCTGAACCAGGCTGGGCAGGACCAGCCTAACCTCCTGGAGTCAGGCGTGGTGTGGGGAAGGTGAAGTCAGGTGGTTTCTGTGATGGGGCAAGTGTCAGCGGTTGGGAGCCAAGGTCATTTGTGTGCCCTAGGGGGCTGGAGAGGGGGTCCTGGGCACCCAATTCTGGATAGGGACTGCTCTTCTTCCTGGTGAGCCCCAGCTGCCCGGGCCCTGTCCTCTTACTGAGAGAGACCCAGTCTCCTGCTCTGTCTGTGATTCTCGGGCTTCTCCCCAGAAGCGCCGCCACGCTGCTCTGTGCGTGGCCCCAGTGGACTGAGGAGTGGATTGTCTAAGCCCCATCACATGCACCCACAGTGGCTTTTGTTCTCTCTCTTCCCCCCAAAATCCTGTTGTCCCGTGTCTCCTAGGAAAGGTGACCTGGACTTCAGGAAGGGGTGGCAGCGGGGCAGCAGGGGACAGGATGTGGCAGAATCCTGGTGAGATGGTCAGTGGCTTGGAGCAGGGAGATGGCAGAGAAGATGGTGGGCAGAACCGTAGGGCTTCTGATGGGTCGAACACGGAGGGTGAGGAAGAGAAGCGTGGAGTCCGGAACGACTGCCCTGTTTCTGGCTCAGGCAGCAGCTGATGAGTGGTGACGCCGTTTCCTGAGGGACGGGAGAGGTTTGGGGAAGGAGCGATTACAGCCCGGCGGACGCGTCAACTCGGAGACACCAGCCATGCAGCAGAGGGCTGGACACATGAGCCCGGCATTCGGAGGACAGGCCACAGCTGGAAATCTCCCTTTCGGGGGTGCATTTGTTAATATGTGGATACTGTTTGGGGGTGGGGGAGGGGGGCTGGATGGGGAGATGGAGAAGAGAAGAAAGGCAAGGCCCAGGATGGGAAGGACAGGACAGTGTCCATGGGGTTAGCCACATGGGGGTCCCTGGTGACCTCGATGGAGCTGTTTGGGCAGAGCTGGAATCCCAACAGCTTGGGTTGAAATGAGCCATGGCAACAGTGGGAATAAACCTCTGACCCAAGGGGCCAGCTGTGGGGGGAAGCAGGGAAAGGGGGAGCGTGGGGGAGACACAGGGAGGAGCTGGAATGAGTGAGAGGTTGAGCAGGTGGATGTCTAAACCGAGAGATCCTCTGGTGTGTGCACAGGCTGCTGGGAGTGGTTCAGAGCAGGGGCAGGTGATACCGCTGCCAGGAGAGACAGAGAGACGGAGGGCGGAGCAGAGCCACAGAGAAGGGGCGGGGCCTCCGCAGGGGTGAGTGGGCCGGCTCTCCCACAAGAGCAGGAGGGAGGAAAAGTGCCGGGTGTGACTGTGACGGAGGCAGAAGTGGTGGATGGCAGTGGGGTGGGCAGGGTTCTTCACAGTTGGCCTCCGGTGGGCTGGCTTTGCGCAGCAACTCAGACTCATGAATGGCTATTTTGAAAACAAGCACAGGGAATTTCTGTTCCCAGGAAGCTACTTAGGTTCTTGGAAACACTGTTCCTGTGTAGAAATTATCCCCTAGATAAAAACATCAGATGTTAAGCAGTCTGGTCAGGCCGACTCTGCACCGACCTAGCCTCTTTCTCCTGAGTTCTAGAAGGGCTTCCTGGGGAATGCCCACTCCAGACATGAGAGAAAGGTGACTGTGTCACTAAGAAACCCAACTCAGTTAAAAAAAAAAAAAAAAGACAACGCAGAAAGCAAAATGGAAAAGAAAAAGACGTATTGATCGCGGGGCAGACTGAGTGTCTGAGTACGCCGGGGCCAGGGTCCCCAGAGCCCTGAGGACTGTCAGGGAAGACCTAAATGCATCCTATTAAAATTTAAAGGAGGATCCATTTCCCCAGCAGGCGCTGCCCCTGGTTCCTGCAGGGGGTCTGTGGCAGCAGGGGGCTCATGTTCAGAGGGGGGAGTGCAGGAAGTGAAGCCCCCACCCCAGCACACTCGGGCCCCTGGGAGCCGGGGCTGCAGCCAGGGCCTCCCCAAGGCCACCTCTGGGCCTAGACAGCCTGGGCCTGAGTCCTGGCTTCTTCCCGCCCTGGGGAGTCAGGCCGGCACCCCAGAGGAGGCTGGCTGGCTTCTCCCTGTCTCTCCTGTGGGAGAAGCAGCCTCATGGAAATCTCTCCCCCCATCCCTCTCTCTCTCTGTTTTCATATTCATAAAAATTACACACAGAGCTGGCCCATCCAATAGTCCTGTACCCTTGGTTATGGAGAGCAGCAGAGCCCTTTGCCTTTCCCCGCACTGCCTCCTCCCCAGCCTCAGGAACAGTCCCCTTCATCCCCTGTGGCTGCCCCCTGGGTTTGCCTCCGTGTCTCTAAACTAACGTGCCTGGGCTGCCATGACTCGGCTTTCAGTGTTGGGCGTTAACGAATGACACGAGAGCCGTTCCACCTTCCGTGTCCACCCCGTTCCCTCTTTTCCCATCCTCTCCTTACAGTGCTGCCAGATAGGATCCACAGTTCAGCCACATCACAGCCTGCGGCTCCTTTTTCTTCCCCATACAATTTTTACATTTTCACTGTGGATAATAATTGTGTGTATGTTCTTGGAAAAGCTACTTCTTTATAAAGATTACTTCCCAAATAAAAGCATCAAATGTAGCCCTGGCTGGTGTGGCTCAGTGGATTGAGCACTGGCCTGCAAACCAAAGGGTTGCAGGGTGGATTCCCAGTCAGAGCACAGGCCTGGGTTGTGGGCCAGGTCCCCAGGAGGGGACGCTCAAGAGGCAACCACACACTGATGTTTCTCTCCCTCTCTTTCTCTCACCCTTCCCCTCTCTAAAAGTAAATAAACAAAATATATATTTTAAAAGTATCAAATGTTAAATAGTTAAGTTGACTCTCTATATTAGCCTAGCACCATTCTCCTGAGTGCTCAAAGGACTTCCCAAAAACTAACTTATAGAAAACTATGTGAAGTTAGTTTTCTTACTAGAACTACTCCCAGAGTTGTCCAGACAGCCACAGGCTGCACGGGGTCTCCCTCTGCCCTCTGCCCTCTGCCCTCTGCCCTCTGCCCTCTGCCTAGCACATAGCTGCCATCCAGGGTTCTGGCTTCACCCCACCCTGGAGATCCTTTTGCCTCCTATGTTGAGACTCCTCTTTCTGGAAACACATGTCTTCTTCCTCGGTTTACGTCCTCATTTTCACTTATACCATCCATCAGCATGGACTTCTTGGAAAAGTGTCGTGAAAGGTTTTTTGGCGTTTCACATGACTGGTAATGATGGGAATGTCTTTATTCTGCTTGTCAGTTGAAGGAAGCATAGAATTCCGGGTTGGAAATGATTTTCTGTCAGATTTGGAAGGCATGGCCCCCTTGTCCTGAGCTCCACAATGCAATCCCTTTTGACCCTGTTCCGTTGCAGGCGGAGTGGCCTTTCTGCCCAGGCAGCAGAGAGCCACCGGAGACTATCAGCCAGGGTGTGTCTTTGATGGCCGGGTGTGGACAGCAGTTCAGCAGGGAATTAAGGGCAAGTTCCAACTCTGTGCCTGGGGGATCCATCAACAGTAAGAATAGAAACAAAAGAGAAAATGACCATGGGCTGCTGAGCAGACGAAGGCCTGGCAATGAGGCTGAGCATGAGTTCACTAGACTCTTATGAGCAGCGAATCACGGGACACTCACCTTTCCCACCTTGGGGCGTCGTCTGAAGTGAGGCCTCCCCCAGTGGGGGAGGAGCTGTGGTGCAATGCCTGGAGCTGGAGACTTGGGCAAGTGGCATTTCCTGCCTGGGTTTCAGTGTCCTCCTTGGCTTGGGGGATGTGGGAAAGGACTTGACCTTGGAGTCCAGGCCTGGGTCTGAGGCCTGACTCTGCCATTACTACCTCTGAGGTCTGGGGCTTTTCCTGAACCTCGGTTTCTCATCTGCCATGTGGTCTGGGGAACCGTCTCTGACGTGACACATGGCCGGGAACTTTCCAGCCCCTACCAGCCAATGAGCTATTTGGGCTCTGCACTCAGTGTTGGGAGACAGCACTCGGCAACCGTCCGCAGGGAAGGCCTGGGCAAGGGCGCTGTGCGGGCCGTGGCAAGCCCTCATCTCTCCCTGAGGAGAAGCTGGCCTCTTCTAAGGGTCGGAGAACCTAATCCAAGCTCATTCCTTGGGTGGAGGCCTTTGACAATGCCTGAGATGCAATAGCTCACATAGCTCACGGGAGAATGGGGAAGAAGTTCCTTTTGGAGACCAGAGTTGGGTATTGCGTATTGACTTGTCTGAATGCACAGGGGAGGGGCTGAGCAAGGCGAAGGAGAAAACAGTCTCTAGAGGGACCTCGGGCCCCGCGGCTTAGGGTAAAGAGCGAGTTGCTCTCTCCCCAAGGCCTGGAGTCTCTTGGATGCGGGGTCCCAGCTGTGATCTGTTCTCTCCAAGCATCAGCGGCTCCTTAATGTCCACGGCGTGAAGGCCCAGCCGACCACATCCTGCCCCCTGCACTTGCCGGCCTCGGCACCTTCAGCCACAGTCTTTGGTGCTCCGGGGCCACCTTCCTTCACCCTGGAGGTGCAGGTGCCTCTCGGGACTGTGGTGGATGTTGAATAGAGTCAGGCACGTTGAAACACTTGCCCAGAGCTTGGCACACTCTGTCCTACCTCATTGCCAGTCAGAGGGCACAGGCGCCCCCCCCCCCTGCCCTCCAGGGGAGCAACAGAGCCAGACCTGGGTTCAAGTCCTGGCTCAGCTACTGATTAGAAAATCATTTAACGTCTCTATGGCTGAGGTTCCTCATCTGGAAAATGAGAATGACCATAGTACCAGTTTACCAAAGTCAGTGAGAATAAAAGAAAACATGTTTGTATGTCATGTACCTGGCATAGCGCCCGGCGCGTAGCAAGCGGCCTCTCATGCTGCCATGAGTCATCGGTATGGACCAAGTGAAGGGCGCATGTCCCGGGCTCCCCTTTGACGAGCACTCGGTGGTAGAGTGTCGGCTCTAAAGCCAGACCACCTGCATGGGAACCCTGGATCCGGCAGAGTGACCGGCTGAGCCAAAGTAAATCACATAACTGTGCCTCAGTTTCCTCATCTGTAAGATGGAGACAATAATAATAATAATTACATCTCAAAGGGTCTTCATGAGGATTAACTAAGCCCAACAACCTGTAAAGAACTTATAATGCTTGGTGCATAATAATTACTCAATAAATGTGTATGGTTACTGCTACTATGAAAGAGTCCCTAGAAATCACTTGCTCCAAACTCCTCGCTTTGCTAATAAGGAAACCGTTGTCCACAGAAGCATTAACACAGGCTGTTACCAAAGAAACCAGCCTCTGGACACCTACTGCACATGTGCGAACAGGCAGAAGGGCGGGCGGGCTGCGGGTAAGTGTGTGTGAGCGTGGTAACCCCAGGGCATCCCTTCGGCCCAGGAGATGGCCTGGGGTGAACTGGTTGGGGGAGGGGTGCTGAGCCAAGTGGGTTGAAGAGGCCCCCACTCATGGGGGCCCAGGCATGGGGAGTTAGAGGCTGACCAGGCAGGGCATCCGTCAGGGCCTTGGCTGGAAGGAACCCACACGGAAGAATCGGGGTGATGGGACATGGTGTTGGCAACTTGCTCTTAAACATTCCGGAAAAAGTAATTTTTTTACTATATGTTTAGTTTTTCTGTATGTTGCGATTGTTGCAAAAGAAAAACTTGAAAAAGAGAGAACTGGTTTGGCTTGGAAGAAAGGAAACAGGACAGCCAGGCACCAAGGATGGAGTTTAAAAGGCACTGTCATCCCGCTGTCAGGGATGATTCTGGACAAGGGGATTCACCAAGGCCAAGAGAGGGAGCTAAAGGTGCCAGGCCGTAGGAGTAGGGCCTGAACTCCAAGCAGAATTTTGGACCTGCACAGTGGACTGGTGTCATCTGTCACCAGGGTGGCTTGCCGACCAAAGGATGGCCCAGCTGGAAGGAGAGTTAGGGGAGGTGTGTCCCAGGACATGGCAGCCAGCAGAAGACAGACGGGGCTGGAGCAGGGCAGCAGGGGCCAGCGTGCCAGGCAGGCAGGCTCCCAGGAACGTGTTGGCAGCAGACAGGACCCAACATAGCCAAAACGAGCCTAAGGCGGCCAGGCTGTGCACGAGGCCTTATGACCCACCGGCGAGTGAGGCTGGCAGGCTGGGGCCAGACGGCAGCCAGCCAAGGGGCTGAGCAGAAGTTCTGGGGACTGGAGCCAGGAGCAGGCAGGGCCCCTCCCCAGGGAAGGTGGCAAGGAGAGGAGGCAGCTGGCAGGGGCTGCAGGGGCTACGGGGCCTTGTCCCAGGCTCTGCTGCTCCTCCTGAGGCAGGATCTTCAGACGCTGGGGAGGGAAGCCTTTGTCCACTGGGGGCCAGGCAGAGTGCGGGCTGATTCAGATGGAAGGGCCTCACCCCCTAGCACAGAGGAAGAGACCAGTTCCCACAGACTTTCAGGACGTCAGCAGATCTAGCAGTCAGGCTGTCTCGAATCTGTGTCTCGGAAGTTTCTGGGACTGCTTAGCTTGCAAGCTCAGGACCAGACTCTAAAGAGCCGTGACTTTCCTGAGGGATGTCACCTGGTGCTGGGGCGCTCTGTGGACTCCGGTTTTTCACCCTCCAGTGAGCGGCAAAACCTTTCCCATGAGGAGGGCAGCTGGGGCCTTGCGTCCTCCTCCGTGGTCAGCAGTGGGAGGGAGAAGCCCCCCTGGGGGGCAGAGTGGGAGGTGGTGGCTTGATTGGGTCTGGACCAAAGAAACCAAGTTGCTCCTGGGGACCCAGCCACAGGTTGAGCAGTGTCCCAGGAGCTCCCATGGGGGCTGGAAGGAAGTGGCAGTGGCATGGACTGGGGACACCTGTGGTCTCTGCCAGCAGGAGGACATTCCCTGCTTGGACTCCCGCAGGGTGTTTTCAGGGTCTGGTGCTGGACAGAGCAGAGACCCATGGGTGTCGCCACCCTGGTCCAGGATCCCTTCTTCCCCTTTGTGGGGGCTAATGTGCCTTTTGTCTGCCCCATCCCCCTAAGGATCGGCCGGTACCCAGGGTGGGGGAGAAGCTGTTGTGAGCACAGTGGGACCTTTTCTGGGGCCCAGAAGAATAGGAGATCACGCTTGTTCGAGCCTCACCAAAGTGGAGGTGCCCTTCCCTCCTCTCTTCCTGGGGCCCCCTGCCCACCATGCCGGGAGGGGCTGCCCAGTTGGGGACAGCACACTGAGAGCAGCAAGCTGGGCGCCTCCAGGCTCCCTGGGGTCGGAGGGGCTCTGGCAGAGGACTCCGCTCCTCCTCTCTTTCCCTAGTCTGACGACGAGACCGAGACGTTTGGACAGGATCAAGCACCAGGGCTCCTAGGAGGCCCAGAGTGAGAGACAGTTGGGGTTCCGGCAGGCTCCCGTGGCACTGGGCAAGTTCTCAACACTGTTAACGGGGGGCCCGCGGGACATGGGCTCTCTCCTCTTGAAAATTCATCGTGCGCATGCACACACCATGCCTCAAATGTTGGTCCGTCCTTCCAGGAATCCCTGCGTGTCTCTGCCTCTCTGGGCACTTGGGTCCTCCCGGCCTCGGCTTGCTTCATGGGTTCTTTGTGTTGGCAGCTACCTGGGTGACAGCCTCCCACAGGCTGTGACGCAAATCGTTGGGGTGGTTTTAGGCGGCACCTAGACAAATTTCATTGTCATGTTCTATTTTAATGTATTAGAGAAATGTGGCCAACCTGCGATTTTGTGACTGTGAGTCCTTCGGCGAGGGCCACGGTGGTGCGGGAGCCACAGACACGTGCTCAGGCAGGCCCGGCTCTGAGCTCAGAGCTGCCGGTCCCTGGGGTGGGTCGGAAGCAGTGTTCCCAGGAGCGTCACTGAAGTCCTTTAAGTAATTCGAGGGACGGTCCTCCTGGCAGGCGGCTTGGAACTGGCTTAGGTACTGTAGAGGGAGCCAGCAGGCAGGACAAAGGCAGGACCGGGTGGCGGTCAGGAGCGCAGCCTCTGGGACCAGCCGACCAGGGTCTGAGTTCTTGCCCTGCCACCTGCTGGTGGGTGACCTTGGGCAGGTCACAAACCCCTCTGTGCCTTCCCTCTTCTTCTGTAAAGTGGGGAGAGGGACACAGCGAAGGCCTGCTCTGAGGCCTGAGGAGCTGGCACGGGCCCTGTGCTCAGCAAACGCTCTCTCGTCCGAGCCCTGCAGCCCCACGAGTCCTGCAGCCCCACTCCCAGCACCGCGAGGGCGGCTTTGCATGTGCAGCCATTGGCCGGGAGGGCGGGGCAGTGCTCAGGGAGCACGTGTGAGGACAGTGCTGGGGCCTGGTCCTGGGGTGACAGGCAGTTCACAGAAGCAGGGGGGTGGGGCGGGGGGAGGAGACAGTTCCGGAGGAGTGGCCTGGGAGGGCAAAGTTCTCCTCCCGGGGCTGGGGATGGGGTGCTGGTGAGGCCGCTGTGCAGAAGGAAGTGGGCGTCACTGAGTGGAAGTGGCCAGACAGGATGAGGAAGGTGGGTGGGCCAGGAAGGAGCCTGTGATGGGGTCCCAGGTGTCAGTGGGGGGTGGGGAAGGACCACTGTCTCTTTTCTATCCCATGGAAAGAGGCCATATCATGTGTCTCTTTTTTTTCGAGGAAAGAGTGGAAATGAACAAAAGAAAACCGCTGTCCGTTGCAAACACTCTGTGCATTTGGGGCTATTTTTAAACCCCTGAAGCCTGGTATTCCTGTAACTGCGACACATAGTTGACCCTAGAGCCCGGCTCAGACAGAGCCCTCGCTGGCTCCTCAGCACCTTCCAAAGCTCCCCGCAGTTAATTAGGCCACGGCCACCTCCTCCAGAGCCTCTCTCTGCCCCAAACCTTTCCCTCTGTAGGTCCCACGCTTCTCTCCTCTGTGCCTTTGCTCATGCTGTTCCCTCTGCCTGGAGAGCCCTGTCCTCCCCACCCCCAGGCTCCCACCATCGACCTGTCCTCCAGGGCCCAGGTCAAATACCCCCCTTCCATGGAGCCCCCCAACCTTCCCCCACCTGCCACTGCCTGATAGACACCACATCTTCCTTCCAAACCCCCAGGACCCGTGGTCTCACCTCACCCTGACATTTATCACTCTCTGTTTGGTTCAGATAATGTCCAGCCTTAGAGTCCACAGGCAGGGGAAATCCATTTAATAAAATCCACATATGGTTTAAAATATGTAAGCTTGAAAATGTCAGAGTGGGCCACATCAGAACAATCTTGGGGTGACGTGGTGCCACTTACCAGCTGTGTGGCTGAGGGCAAGTCCCCGCGCCTCTCTGAATTTAGTTTCTGCATCTCTGGAGTGGGGACTCCTATCTCTACCTCACAAGCTACTGTGAAGGTGGGGGGCTGGAGGACCTTTTGGCATCTGCCACCAGTCTCAGCCACCAGTCTCAGCCACCAGCAGTACGTCTGCAGGAAATGTGGGCAGGCTCCGTTCTCCTGCAGCCAGTGCGGGCTGAGTCCGCATCTCATCTGGACTGCGTTCCACCCACGGGGTTGCCTCCTCGCCATGGTTGCTCTGAACGGCACTGGACGCACCAGACATGCTGTAAATAGCAGTTTTACACTTCGTCCGGGCTGGGCCAGCTGCTGGAGCGTCGCCCACAGGCTTTCTGGAGACACTTCTATTGACTCACTTCTCAGCTGGGCACTGGGCCCGGTGCAGGGACGTGCGTGGGGAGCGAGTGGTCCTCTGTACTGAGGTCACGCCCAGTCACAGCTGCCCCAGCCCTGCTCTGGGAGACAGGAGCCTCAGGTCGTGACCCTGGCTCTGCCCTCAGTGCCTGTGTGGCCTTGGGCAAGGCCCTTGCCCTCTCTGGGCTCCAGCCACCTTGTTGACCCTGCAAGGCCTCCAGGCTTCAGAGAATGAACACGGGCACTCGGATGCCTGGGTGTCCTTACTGGAAACGTGCCGCTGCGTCTGTCCTGAGAATGGAGCTGCGCCCTCCTGAGGGCTGCTTCTGCTCCGCTGCCTCTGGAGCCCGCCTCCCTCGGCTCCCGGCTCCATGAGGGAGCACTGGTTGCTTTCGTGTGCCCTGGATTTACTATTCTCAGGCCCTGAGGGGAGCCTTGTAGCACAGGGAGGGGTCAGAGGAGGTAGCTCCACTCATGTCCTCCATTTAGGGGTGCCTCAGCCCCCCTGCCTTCTCCCTAGCAGCCTTTATCCTGCACAATTAGAAGGGACCTCTGGCCACTTAAGCTCTGGTGGCCACTGATGGAGATGCAGCCACTGTCCTCTGTCTCATCTGGCAGTCCCCCCACCCTACTGCCCACCCTTCATTCCCCATCTGTAATGACAGCAGCCACTGTCTGTTGAGGTCTGCTGTGCCTCTGGTACAGAACTGAAAACTAAGCAACTCACAGCCACTGGCCCACCGGCACTGATCCGGCACCTAGTGCATCCACGTATTTCATCAGCTATTTCTGGCCTCAGGCAGCACTTCCTCCTGCTGCTGCTGCACACGGCCAGAGGGGTGCTTCTGGAGCACAGCCCCACCTGAACACCTGCCCCACCCCCCACCGCCGGCAAGACATGGGCTGGGCTTTTGTGCTGACATCTGAGGCTCTTCTACTAAGTCAGGCTCAACTTGACCTTCCAGCCTCAATCCCTGCTGCTTGTCATGGAGAATTGAGCCAGGGCTTCCCCAGTATAATCCCTGTATAAAGTGCCTGCACAGAATAAGCACCCAACAAATGATAGCTGTTTCTTTTTCCACGATCAAAGATTACACCTCCGACTCCGGCTGACGCTCTTTTTAGTGGTTTTTAGTGAAGAAGAAGACACATTTCCAATCTGTGGGATCTGGTCACTTCCTCATTCTGGGACTGCTTCCTACCTGGGGAACAAGGAAGTAAAGCTGGAAGCATACTAGAGAGGGAAGGCCACAGTCCTGCTTCAGGCCGGGCTGGCTCCAGCCCCACCTGAGGGCCTCTGGCTGCTGTGGCATCCAAGACCATCTGGGGAGGAATCAGGAATCCATGCTGAGTGGAATTGTTTGAGGATGTGGAAATGTTGGGTCTAGAGGAAAGGAATCTTGAGCAGTGTGGCGTCCGTCTTTGGAGACGTCACGTGGAAGAGGCGTCGTGCTGGCCAGACCACAGACTACGGTGGGAACACAAATGGACAACTGCAGCCTCATAGTCGACAGCTGTCTCCAGGTGGCAGGAGCAACCTGGGAAACTGAGACCCCAGTTCCAGGATCTGCCTAAAAATGACCAAGTCAGAGGATGCACAAAGCCCCACCCACTCCGGAAGTCAGACATTTAAAGGAGTTTCCAAGCATGAATGTTCTTTAACAGTAATATTCAAGTTGTTTTTAAATTCACAGAACTCTCTTCTACAAAGTTCAGTTTACATCAGTGCCTACTCTGAAAAAAAAAATGGCTCAATAAGAGGGTGGGGCTGTGGAGGGGCCCAGGTCCCCGCCACTCAGCCTCCCACCTCTCTGTGTCCTCAGCACCATCTGAGAGCTGCTGTTTGAGAACCGGCAGGGCCCCCTGAAGGCCAGAGCCACTCCGTGGAATGTGCACATGTAAGGAGTCCACTCCACTTTGGCAACGTCCCCTCCCGATCTCCCCGTCCGGTAGGAAGCAGGGCCCTGGCTGCACTCTTCTGACCCGAGCTGACTGCATTCACCCCGGGCCTGGTGCCTGCTTGGCAGTTCTTGGGCGTCTGCCTTTGGTCATTCACTCCACAGCATCTGCACTTGTCATACCAATTTCTTTAGAATAAAAGGCACCTCCTATTTTTAGAGCTGTGCTTGGCCTCAGACCCCTGAGCAGTGCTGTTCTCCTGGAATAAAAAATCACCGCAGGACGACTGAGCAACACAAATGCAAGTCTGCCAAGTGGACCAGAGTGTGCCGTACTGGGAGTGTGGGGGAGGCAGAAAAGAAGGTCCTCGACCTCTTGCATCTGTGTCCTCTTTCCTCCCAACTCACCCGCCAAGACCTGTTTGAAAGGCATCCCTCCCCCACCATCCAGAGCACTGTGCGCCTTGTCCCCACTACCGTTCCCCCACCTCTGTTTCGTGGTCTCCAAAGTACCTGTCACTCACACTTGGTCAGGAGCGTATTTAGCTTCAGAGTCCTGACCCTGGCCCAGCCCAGGCTCAGACTAGGCCTTAGCGAGGGTTGTTGCATCAGTACAGGAAAAACTGCTGAACATAGACACGCCACAGGCGGGCTCAGTGCCCATGTTGGCATTGCCTGTGTGCCGTGGACATCCCAGCACAGCAGGCCTGTCCCTGGGCTGCACCTTAGATGCCCCCACGCCAGATGTTGGGACCTGGTGTGAGTCTGCAGAATCCTGACAGAAGGAGAATCTGGGATGTGCCCAGACCCCAGTGTGAATGTCCCCCGGGACCCACAGCTCAGCCTCCCTGGTTCATTTTTCACCAGTGGAGACATGTTCCCCCTGCCTCTTGATAACTGAATGTTTTTAGCAAGTGTGCAGCTCAGTCGGCTGTGCCAGCTCACCCTTGCGTCTCTCCCCACTGACACCCCTTCCTTTTCAAGCTTCACCAAGAAAGCAGCGGTCCCTGCAGACAAGTTGGCAGGCTCACTGTGGCCGGTCCTCCCAGGGCACAGCAACCACTGGGAACCCACCCCGAGCCTGGCTTCACGGGACCCTGGCTGCCTGCAAAGGCGGACCTCAGAGCACCAGCGTGTGCGGTTCTCACCACACCTGCCTCTGACTTTGCATGGTCACACCCAAGGCGCGTGCCCAGGGGAGAGGTGTGCTTAGCAACAAGACCATGATAAAATCAGAAATTTGGTAAGCCTTTATACAATATCCAAATTTGGAGGAGAGGGGAAAGTTTTGTAATAAGATATTAATTATATGTGGATAAGTGAATAATATACGTGCAGAAGAGCCTCACAGACTCTCAGATCAGGAAGGTACCATGGAAGCCATCAAGTTCCTCCCCTCATTTAAGAGAAAAATGTAGCTCGGCAGAGAGAAGTCACAGGCTTGGAGGTCAGACGTGCCCCTATTGATGCATGACCTTGGGAAAGTTACTCTGAGGTAGAAGTTCAGCTCTGGGCTGAGTCTCCCACTCCTTCCATTTTATTGGACTTAAATAGTGTTTTTTAAAGCAGGCAGCTGAGCACCTGAGCTTTGTATTTGCAACAGGTAACCTGGGTTCCAATTCTGTCTCTGTCATCTTACTGGCAGTGTGACCTAAGGTTACTGAACCTCTGTTTGACTTGAGTTTTCTTTGTGTAAATGAGGATGATTAGAAATGCTGTCTTATAGGTCTGACATGCCATTTAAATGAGGCAATGCATGTAAAGTCTTTAAAACAGCCCTTCACACTCATAAGACCAACATAAGGGCACGGTGACAGCCTCAGGGAGGGCGGGGCCTGCCTTCCAGGTCACCACAGCCCTGCCTGCTCCATCGTGTGGCCAGCCCACCCCCATCTAGTACCTTCACCCCCCATTTGGCCAGGAATAACTATATCTATTTATGTTTATTGGAATAAACATGGAATATTTGAAGGATAACTATATGCACTTTATAGCCTCCTTAGAGGCGTCAACAAGCTAATCCACCTAAACCCTCATCTATCAGCAGGCTGGACGTCTCATGGGCCTGAAATAACCATTACTCTCTCCCACTTCGAGGCCTGGCCTCTTGGTGAACAGCACTAGCGATGGGGAGCTCACTACCTCCCAGAGCAGCTTCATTGCCGAGTCTTTGCCATATGCAGAGTCCAAGAATGACAACTCACCCATCACCTCTCCTGAAATGCCATTTAATTTCCAACACATCCCCCCTTCCGGACTCCGGGGCAGAGCGAGGTGCCATCCCCTTGGGGAGCTCTGCACGGAGTCCTCCTGGGCTGAGTGGAAGCTGCAGCTTTGAGAAGTGCCTCCCGAGAGTCTGGAGCCACAACCCGAGTCTTCGCCTGTTAGATATTCAGTGTCGGGCAGCCCAGCATCCCCCACTGCGGGACTGGAGATGCTGCTGAAGGCAGGGGTCGCACTGTGTCATGCACACGAGCACTGGGGCCCAGTGTGCATTCCGGTTCCTGCTTGTAACTAGCAGCCTGTAACTCAGGGCATGACGCTCAATTCTGTTTCTGTTTCCTTCGCTATTGGATCGGAAGGAAACAACTCCTCCTGATCAGGGGGTGATTTGAGATTCTTTTTCTTCTCCTTTGAGTCCATGAGCCTTAGAGTAAGTTTAATGAAAACAGATCCAGAAGACCTGGGCAGCCCCACAGCCCCCCGGTAGTCCCACTCACCACCCAAGGCAGCGGAACAGAAAGCCGCTTCCAGGTGGGGGTCTGGGACGCCGGGTGCCACAGCCACGGCCAACCCTCTCCTCGAGCCCCCACGCTGCACCGGCCTCTGGCCTCACGGTCCTGCACCTCAGGCGGCTGAGCTGTCTGGTCTTGAGGTCCCTCTAAGACCTTCTGGAATTCACAGAAACAGCTCCTTTTCCTTACAAACAAAACCAAAATGCCGTTTCCTAGAATGGCTGACACCACTGGCTTGTCAGGGCAGCAGAAGACAGGCAGGTGGTAGGGCTCTGAGAGATGGCCCCTGTGCTGGGTGTCGCAGCCCTGGAACAGGCAGAGGGTCAGTGGCTTCCTCCCCTCGGGGAAGGGGAGACCAGGGAAGCAGGACCGCACCCTAGGGGCCCCGCCTTGTATTCTGGTTTCCTGCCCTGGCCCTTTGCAGGGCCTTTCTCTGCAGCCGTCAGCACCTGCGGGTCCCACCCAGAGCTGGTGGCCTTTCAGGAAGGGCTGGGTGGCGAGCGACGCCCTCCTGCCGTCCTGTGGCACTGCAGGCCTCACTTCAGGGATTCTGGAGAAGGAAAGCACTAAGGAAACCTCAGTCTGCATCATCGGAGAGTATTCCTACAGCAGTGACAAGGTGCTAAGTGCAAAAGTGGCCGACTGGGTGATCCTGGCCACACTTCGACTCTGGGGCTTGGTTCTCTTTTGTGGAAAATGGGGACAACAGTAACGCCCTGATGGGACCACTGAATGACGTCAGGCATGGGAGGCACTCGGTGTGGTTAAAAGGAATGCAGATTGACTATTTCCAGGAAGGGGAAGTGACTTGCCCAAGGTCACCAGTGAGCTCATGAAGAAGTGAGAACTCCAGCCCAGGCCCCGTGCTGACCACTGTCCGCCATTTCCACCAGGCAGTGGGGAGTGTCCACCAGTCCACCCTGGTTAGGAGGCACTGGCTTTGTGCTGTGTCCCTGGGAAGCCCACAGCATCGAGCACTAGGGACTGTGAATGTCAAGGCTGAGAAACTCACCGTGGCTGGTCTGGGGAAGAAGGCCCTGGCTTGGCTTTCTTCTGTGCAGCCGACGAGTACTGAGCACTTGCTGGGTGTCATCCCTGCACCAGACCCTGGGGACACACCAGCGAGTGCAGTACACGGGGTCCCTCCTCGTGGGGACAATGGGGACACACTTGTGAAGAGGCCATTACAGTAGACACACAGCCTGACAGGTGTGTGCTGCCGCGGGCCTAGAGGCGTGAGAGAGCTCAGAAGGAAGGGCCTCTGGCAAAGCCCCGAAGGAGCAGAGGAGCTGGGCAGACGGAGGAGAGGAGGGGGCGGTGCTGGGGCAGGTGAAGGCCAGTGGGAAATGCCTCTGAGGTGCTGGGTGAGTGCGGCGTGGTGGGTGGGGGGTGCAGCAGGGGCAGGGGATCGTGAGAATTGGTGAGAGATGAGCTGCAGGGTTTCGCTGGGCCAGCTGGTGCCCTGGGCCTTCTGTGCCCCCTGCGGGGGGCGGGGGTGCAGAGCTTTATTCTGAGAGAGTAGGAGGGGTCTGGGAAGATTGGCAGGGCTGGTGCATTTGTCCTGTGCAGGGCCCCGCGCAGAACAGGGCCTGGCTATTCTGCGCAGGAAGGATGCAGTGGTTTGGGACGGGAGTGGTGGCTTTGGCTGGCAGGGGCAGGGAGGCGGGCCTCCTTGGAGGGAGCGTGCGTTGGCAGGTGTGGTGATGGCGGAGACAGACACGAAGAGTGGAGGAAGCGGATGCACCAAAGATGTTGGCCTGGCCAACATGGGGTGGGGGGACCCAGAAGTATCATAGGTGATACAGGTGGGGGACATGGAAACGTGGTTCTGAGCACGTGGAGGATGAGGAGCCTGAAGACCACCAGCGGAGATGCTGCAGGGGCAGGCGGATGCACAGCAGAGAGATCAGAGCTGGAGCGGCCGAGGTCCAGGCGGAAAGTCAGGCCTTGTGCAGGGGGAGCTCTTGTAGGGGAGGGCATGAGGGGAGAGGGTGCAGGCTGGGGCCTGGGGAGCGTCACCATGGGAAAGGGGGGACAGGGAAGGAGCTTGAAAAGGAGCCCCAGTCAGGAGAGAATTGGGGTCACCACCCCAAGCAGGTGTCTCCAGAAAGCAGTGGAGAGGGGCTGGCTAAGGCAACTGTCCTTTGGATTTAGCAACCTGTGACCTTGGCAAAGACAGGTCAGCCAGGGGCGCTGGTCTGCAATGGGCTCAGGAGTAGGGTGGCGAGGAGGCAGGGACAGCCGTCTCCAGACCTGGGCTCAGAAGGGGAGCAGAGAATGGGCTGGAGTCCACAGAGGCTTTGGGGTTGGTTGGTTGGTTGGTTGGTTGGTTGGTTGGTTGTGGGAGAAAACTGAGTTTGTGTCCATGATGGTGTATTGTGCCAGAAGAGAGAGGCCTTGAAGCTGCCAGGAAAGGGGGTGAGGGACTTAAAAGGTGGGGCCTCTGCACAGGTGGGAGGGGCTGATCCTGAACTGATGGGAGTTGGCCTTAGGCTGGAGGAGGGTCCAGCTCACACTGGGCAGTGCCCCTTGGGAAGCACAAAGTGACACAGACCCCGGTACCGGCCTCCAGGGAACAGAGGAGTCACGGGCTGTGGGCCGTCCAAGCAGGGTGGCGCTTTCTGGGTCGTGGGGCCCCTCGGTGGCCATTCCCTCAGGTTTCCATGGTATCAACTGCCGGCCGCTGCCTCCTCTGCGTCACATGTTCTCCTGGCTGCCTCCCCAGAGATCCCTGCTCGGGGTGGGCTTTGGTGCCGTCTTAATACTCACTCTCTCCTGCGGGTGCCTGCCCGCCCGCCCCTCCCACCGTCCTCTTCTTGTTCACATGCATCCCCTCGGGTGGTCATCTTCCTCCTTACAAACATCCACACGCCTGTGTCCCACAGATGTCCCGCTGTGAGCTGAACACTTCTTCCAGTCTTTCTCACGGGCACCGCGCACCAAGCAGCTAAGGACGGGGGCCTTGCCTCGCTTCCCTCCAAGCCTGCGGACGGTATCATGTAAGCTCCCCAAGGTGCATGATCGGGGTCTCTGTGTCTCCCTCACTGTCACCCCTGCCCCATGGAGCAGCCCCCAGGCCCATGGGCACTACACCCAGGCACCTCTCGAGTCCTTGTTCGAGGACACACGCCCAGGGCTCGCACTCCGAGTCTCTCTTCCTCCAGACAGCCCCCCGGGGCCAGAGACATCACTGCTCTTTGAGACTTGATCATCAAGACGACTTGGATCAAGTCTAAACTTCTCTGCATGGCGCTCGAGGCTGACAGTGACCCTGCCTGTCCGACCTCACCTTCTCTCACCCATCAAACCTTCCTCCTGCCTTTGCATCTGGGGTCCCCGCCTGGGGTCCTCCCTTGCTGCCACCACCTCTCACTGTCCTCCCATGTCCCTCTCAGCCCAGGCTCTTCCCTCAAGCTCCCCCAACAGGTTGCGCACACTTTTCATGGCGCATAGGTCTCCAGCACCAAGTCAGGCTGCCACCCCGAAGGCTCAGAGTCCCTTCTCTGGGTGTGTGTGTATCCATTTGGGAGGACTGGGTGGCATAAGCTCGCTATAGGGAAGAGGTGAGGGGTCCCGGAGCAATTGTACTCTAGGTGGGTTCTAGCGCCTGCTTCTGGGTTGGCTGGCACACAGAGTGAAGCCTAAATATGGCAGAAGTCAGGGGGGCTGGGGGCCAGTGTGAGAGGGGCCTCGTGGAGCCCACTATGGCGGGGGGGAGTGAAGGGAAGGGGAGCGCTGCAGGTTGCCATCGCGCTGGAGGTTGGAGGGACGGGATGTCATGGACCCGCCGAGCAGGGCCGAGTGGAGGTGCCCAGGTAGGGGTAGAGCCTCTAAGGCCAAGCCATTGTCTCTTCTTTCTTCTGCCGCTGGGAAACAGCACCCCACCCCGGACTGGGGCCCCAGGCATAGAAGGACGCAGGAGTTAAAATCCAGGTGTGGGGAGCGGGCCTGGGCCCCGGAGGCCTGCCGCAGAGGGCGGAGTGCTGTCCCCGGGAGGCAGATGTCCCCCGTGGACCCTCAGGGTGCTCTTCATAAGAGCAAAGAGAGGGACTTCTCCCCACCCCCGCTCCCGTGGCCCTCAGCTCCTCCCCTCGAGCACGAGGTGGTGCTTCGCCCCGGGTCAGGGGGAAAGCGGGCCCCCGACCTGAGGACTGGACATCGGAACCTCAGACAGGGCCTGAGAGGGGAAGAAAGGGGCTTAGACAACGCGAGAGACATCGGTCGGCCAGAGCTAAGGTGACAAAAACAGGACCCACCCGTACTCGGGGGCAGCAGTGTGTGTGTGTGCGTGTGTGTGTGTGTGTATGACGGCACGTGGGGTGTGAGTGTGTATGAGTTCATGTCGGTGTGTGTGCTCTGTCGGTGAGTGAGAGGCTGAGTGTGAGAGTGGGAGGCGGTGTGTGTGAGTCCGGGAGTGTGTGTGTGATGGTGGCCGCCGTTTCTCTGCCTGCCGGCTCCCCCCTCCCACGGTCCTCTGTGGTGTCTTCTCGGGGCAAGCTGACGGCCCCCGCAGAGCAGGGCTGGGGCCCAGCTGCTGTCACTCCCTCATAGTCCCCCAGCCACCTGCCTGCCCCTCCGCACCTGTCCCCAGAGCTTGAGCTTCCAACCACCTGGGCAGGGCCGTGTGGCAGGGGTGAGTGGGGACCCAGGCGGGCCGCTGGCTGGACACAGGAGGCATGCTCAGCAGGCCGAGAGGCCACCCCCCCAGCAGCAGTGCTGTGTACTCATGCATCGGGAAGCTCTTCTGGAATTGGGCCGGACCCCCTCCCTGGGCTGTTCTGCCAGCGCAGCCGTCCCCTCCCGCTCGGGGGACTCGCACACCTGTAGCATTAGACAAGAAGGTGTTTCGGAGAGGGCGGCACTGAGTGAGCCTCGTGGGTTTCCTTCTCCGTGGACGTCAGAGCATCTGGTTCAGGTCCAATGGCGTCATCGTAGTCAGTGTTCCTGAGTCCCAGCAGGTGGGCCAGCCACCTCGGGAGACTCCTGAAACCCTCTAGCACTTTCCACTGTGATGCCGTGTGATCCCTGGAGGCTGGAACCTGGGTGCTGAGAGCTGCCGGCTCTCCTCCCAGAGACGAGGTCAGGGGGAGAGTGCAGGGCACCTGGCTTCCAAATCCTGAGGACAGAGAAATGACGGCCACCCCTCACCCCTCCCCTCACACAAGCGTCTGGGTGGCTTCCTAGCAGACTCGTTAGCACTTGTGCCCCTTGTGGGAGGCGGAGGGACTTGGGGGCAGGCGGGTTCAGACCCCAGTTCTGTCTCTTTCTGGCTGTGGGAGCCTTGGGCTCATAAGAGTTCTTCCTCGCGATCGTGGTACAGTTCGGGTAAAGGGCCTGGCACAGACCAACCTCGATGTAAACAGTAGCTGCCAGAGCCGTGGCTGTTACCTGTTCATTACTCTCATTGTTCCTCTGGTGGCCCAGAGGGGCTGTTCTTTGTGAGCAGAAGCTGGTGCCCAGCTGGCTCTGGAACCGAGATCCCTCTGCGAAGCTGCGGTTTCACTGCGCCCCCCGCAGGAAACACCGGGGTCTGCTGCCGCTGCGGGGGCCAGAGGGGGCAGCCCCCCAGTCTGAGGAGCAGGGCAGGTGCAGGGGTCCATGCTGCATCCCCCGGGGTGACTTGCCCCGCGTCACCCACCGTGGTTTCCTCCTGTTCCGCATCCTCCTCTCCCAGCGGCTGCCACGGCCGGATGCTGCTAGGAGGCTCGCTCATCTTCTGAGGTGGGGACCTGCCTCTTCTCCTCCTTTGTTTTCCTTTACCATGACGCCTGTTGCTCATAGGTACAAATCAAACGAAGAGTATGTGTATGTGCGAGGCCGCGGCCGAGGGAAATATGTTTGTGAGGAGTGTGGAATTCGCTGCAAGAAGCCCAGCATGCTGAAGAAACACATCCGCACCCACACTGACGTCCGGCCCTATGTGTGCGAGCACTGTCACTTTGCTTTTAAAACCAAAGGTAAGAGACAGTCGGCTGGGGCGCTGCCCCTGCCCGCTGCAAGGGGCTCCCCTCTGGGAGCCCCAGCACAGAGCTCAGGGGTCCAGACCTCTCCGCCTGGGGCCTGGGCACCCCCATGTCCTCTGTTCCCCAGTGGCAGAGCAGCCCGCTCCAGACTGGGCGGTGGCACCCCCAGCCACCCCAGCCCATGCCCTCGGATTTCACACGGCCCTGCCCCTGCGCACTCCCCCACCACCTGGTGGCGCTCCTGCACCGTTTCTGGTCCGCTGTGATCTCATCACCCCTTCCTCTGCATGTCTCCTTAGCCCTTTATCCACTGACCTAGTGAATGCCAGCATCCACACTTGTCACCGCCACTCTTGCGTTTGGAAATCCATCCCACTCCCAGCCACTTAACACACTCACATAGTCACTTGTCATGCCAGAGCTCACCCCTGCCTCCACCCGCCTCACACTCAGACCAAGTCCCTGCTCTGCCCGGCTTCTCTGCAGCTCTCAGTATAGGGCCGGCCCTCCCCCACCCAGACTGGCAGCCCTGTCATCCCAGCCCCGGCCACACTCTGTAGGGGAGCCAGCTCAGGCGCTGGCAGTCTCCTGTGCAAGGAAGGACTGACTGTTGAGGGTGGGCGTCCCACAGCTGTGAGGGGAGACGGCAGTAGCCTGGCTGTTGTGGCGCCCAGGAGCCTGGTGCAGACAAGCGGGGCTGAGCCCGCTCCTCCTGCAGGACCCACAGGGAGCACTGCAGCTCCCCAGTCGCTGAGCAGACAGAGGTGAAGGGAGAAAGGCCTGAGGCTCTTGACACACACACACCCCCTCCACCCTGGTGGCCTCAGCCTCCTGTGCTTGGCAGATTCTTAGGCCAGGGGTTTCAGCAGCATGAGGACCCTGCTTTCTCCTTCCCGCCGGCCCCACTGGAGTCCTGTGGTTTTTCAGTGGAAGAAACTCGAGAGCCAATTTCCCTTTGCCAGTTGTCGACCTTCCTACTGTTGGCAAAGCTGCGCCCAGTGAGGGAGGTCGAGCTGCAGCTTTGAGGGCCCGTGCAGCCCTCCCCACTTCCTCTTCCTCTCGCAGCCCTTTGGTTCTCTCTGCACCAGTCAGGGGGGCAATTTATCACAGCCCCTGGCCACAGCCTCATCTCTGGCGGGGGGCCGTCTCTGGTCTCCTCATCCCAGTAACCAGCTCCAGCCCGCGTTCCTCCTCTCGCCATCAATCTTCAATGGCCCTCACACTTTCTCGTTAAGGTTTTCATTGAATAGAGGTTCCCCCTCCTTCCTTGTCCTCACCTTCTTCTCACTTGGTGTCTTATGAACAGTGTTCCAAAGGATGCGTGGAGAGGGCAGATGGGCCTGGAGCCCTGTTCCCTGCCCCACGGTGCACCCAGCCCTGAAGTCCGACCACAACCAGGGTAGCTCAACCTAGCATGCCCCAGCCCTGGACATGGGCTCCATCCCCACTCGTCCCCTGCAACCCCACTTCCTCTGGCCTCGGGCAGCCAGGTGGGACTCTATGGAGATGGGAATAAGTGGCTAATGATTTGAATGACAGTCTTTGACTCTGAACGTCAAATATCACTTGTCCAAGTGCCCCTTGAAGGTGAAGAAAGTGGGTCTCAAAAAACAGAAGTGGTGTGAAAGCTGAAGATGTCACCAGAACCCTGCCTCGTGGGCATCACCCCACCGTGTTCCTCTCTGTGAGCACCCCCACCCCTTCTCTGGACAGAGTGGCAACGTCAGGTGGCCAACCAGGTGGTCTCCAGAGTGGGTCGTAACTGCTGCTCCTGTTCCCAGGGTGTGTCCAGGGGACCACGCTGTCCTGTCCACAGTATGAGGAGCCCAGCCCTGAGAGCGCCTCCCAGCCCTGGGGCATGCGGAGGTGCCACCACCTTGGGGAGCCACCACCTTACATGTGAGACCTGGAAACCCATCTGGTTAAGCTCCCGGTCAGAGTAGTCTGGGTGAAGGCCAGGTCTTTATTGTGCCAGGTCTGAGACAGGCCTGGGCCCCTGGTCGGAACAGCCCCGTCTGAGCAATGCCTGCATTGGAAGCTGTGCCGAGCCTACTAGGCTGCTCCCCAGGTCACTGTTTGCCAGGACAGAGGCCTGGAGGGTCCAGAGCTCGTAACCTGAGCAGAGGGACTGCAGACCCTCCACGTGCCCTGGGGGTGGACACGTCCCCACCGCCCTGCAGGCCCGGCCTGGAGGCTTTGCTCCACCCACTGATCAGGGGATGTGCTGAGTGCTCCCAAGATACTCACAGAGCCTTCCAGAAGACAGCACCTTCCAGGGCCAAAGCAGTGAGTGAATCAGAAAGGTGGAATCTCGAACTCTGTGACCACGGAGAGGAGCTGGTTGGGAATGGGTCAGCGCAGAGAAAGCTCACTCTCGGCTCTCTCTGCACGTTGGGGGATGGGGTCAGGGGCAGGACACCAAGGCTCCTGCCCTCCCTGGACCACGTGCCCTCCTTCAGCCATCACTCAGATGCCACAGGTCCCCTCCTCTCGAGGCTCATAGCCCCCATTGGGCGGCCTCCATCCCCCCTCCCCTTCCCCCTGGGGCTCAGGCCCAGCCAGGCTATGGGAGGGCTGAGGCCGGGCCCGGTGGTCCTCGGAGCCCTCCGTCCCCCACCCGACTGCTCCCAGGCCTGGAGAGTCCCTCCTGTTCGTCTCCGTCTGCCTGTCTCTGTCTCGTCTCTGTGTCAGACGTCGTGGTGGCCGCTTGGGCCCCGGGGCCCTCGCTGGGGTGGGGGGTCTCAGTGGGTGAGGCGGCAGAGGCCCACCAGGGTGTCCCTATGCAGGTGTGGGGGCCCCATTTCCTCTTCTCAGATGATTCCCGAGGCCAAGGGGGTGGCTTGCACCGATCGCCTCAGGGGACAGAGCTGACAGTCGTGGGAAGGCCTCGTGTCCATCTGGCTGCAGGGCAGAGGGAAGGTGGCCGGTCGGTCAGAGCCGAGCCAGGCAGACAGGGTCATCGGCTAATGCTCCTAATGGAGGTTCTGCCTCTCCTCCAGACGCCCGTCATTTCCCCTCCACCTGCCTTTCCTCCTTCACTCCAGGACTGCTAGACTGGGGGTGGAGGGTGTGCAGGGTGGGGGGCCTGGGAGGACTCGGAGAAGCTGAGGATTCTGCGTGGCAAGGCTCTGCCCATTGACAGAGGCAATGCCCTGGCTTCAAAAGACACCTGCAGCCATCAGGTACCCCTCCCTCAGTTCAGAGGAGGAGACCGGCCACGAGGGGAGGTCCGGGGGGGGGGGGGGCAATGTAACACGCAGGGCTGCTCATCCAGAGTTCGCTCCAGGCAAAGCTGCCTCGGACTCCCTGACTCCCCCTGCAAACCCCAGGGGCAGGGGTGAAGGAAAGCAGTTCTCCTCGGGCTGTCTGGCACCTTCTCCTGAGAACTCCAGAGCCCCGATGGAAGGGCAAAGCCGTTTGCATCACCAGCATCATCTCAGCATCTCTGTCCTCCACATTCAGGGTGGCATGTGGTAAAGTCCCCCCATGCTCAGTAAAGAGTGATCATCTGGGGGGGTGGCAGGGGAGGTGGTATGTGGTGTTGGAATGAAGGTGGCCCCATGCGGTGGGTGGGTGTTCTCTGCCAGGCACACTCTGCTGTCACCTACATATGCTCTCCCATCAACCGACCAGCAAGCCTGAGAGGTGCAGAAACTGGGGCTGAGAAGGTTAAGAAACTTGCCCAGAGCACACAGCCAGCAAGTGGCAGAGGCTGAACTCAAACCCAAACCCATCAGGCTCCTAGACCACTGGGTTCCGTGCAGCCACGTGGAGCAGCAAGGCCCCTGGAGTCCCGAGACCGGGTTCCAGACGGGTCTCTGCACCAACCGGCAGCGCGGCCCTGGCTGGTTGGCTCGCTGCGTGGGCCACAGGAGCACAGGAGCGCTCACGGGGCAGCCCAGCAGCGGAGGCCTGTCTAATGGTGCCGTCAGCGCTAGGACCAGGAGTTAGAGCAAAAGCGGGGAACCCCTGGGCCCGCTGGGGTTTGCGCTACATGTCTGTGAGGTTCCTCCCAAGATTTCACTTCTGTGATGAAGAGAGTGCTCCCCATACAAGGCCGCCATGGGCCCACTAGGTGCTCGGCGTCTAACTCGGCCGGAAAGAGGCCCGAACCTTCGAGGCAGAACGTGCACGACAGTCATGCCGCAGCCAGAACAAGCAGCGTCCACAGCCCTCTGTGGTCCGGGGAAGTCGGGGCACGGCGGGCTGGTCCCCGAACCGCAGGAGGCAGTTCGCGCCTCGAACCCATGGGAGACCCCACTGCCTTTACCGCCCCTGACACGCTCCCCGGGCGTGGCCTGCTCGTGGCAGTGACGGTGAGGCCCCTGCTGCTGGGCAGCAGCCGTCAGGAACCCTTTGGCCTCCCGATGACCCTGGAAGCTGTGACTGTGCTCCCCCTCCACCCAGCAGTGAGAGAGCCTGGTTTCTGTCCAGCTGTAGGAGGGAAATCAGGGATGGCAAAGAGGCCATCGTGGGCGATGGGGAAGGAGAACCAGCTCCTCTCCCGTCCCTGCCGCCTGGGCCTGCACCTCACAGGAAACCCCAGATCGACGCACCCAGTACCCTCCCGACAAAACCCTGACGGTTCCCTAAAATTCTCCAAATGATTAAGAACCACCCCTGGGTTCATCACGGGCTCTCTCCCTGCTCACCCGCCCGTCGTCTCCTTCCCGTCCCCCCACTTCTCCCATCCTCGCCTCTCACGGTTTGTCTTCCTGCCCACACATCCCCCCATCGTCCCCTCATCCTCTCCGTTCCTCCCGCCGCACACTTGGCCCCCAACCCGTCCACCCTTCCGTGCACCCTCCCATTCCCTCGTCCTCCTGCCTGCCAGCCTCCCATGCATGCATGTGCGTGTGTGCACCTGTGTGTGCATGTGCATGTGTGTGCACACACGTGCATCCGTTCACCCGCCCAACCAGCTGTTCCCCCACACACTCACGTTTCCATCCTCCAAGCTGGTTCTCCAGCCTCCCATCCACTTATTGACCCATTTTCCATCTATCCTCTTATTTTTTCATGTAATAATTTATCCCCATCTGTCCCTCCATCTGCGGGTCTAATCACCCAGTGTCCCACCCGTCTGTCCTTCTTTCTGCCCTTCTTCCACTTTACATTTCCTCTCGTCCACTCATCCATCCGTCCACTCACCAGTCTCTTATTCATCTGTTCGAGTGTCCACTGTTCTTTCTTCCATCCATCATTCAAACTTACCAGTTATGAAGATCAGTGAGACAGAGCACCTAGCTCGGAGCACTTGTGGTTTGTGGTGTGAACCACCACGCGGGAGGGGAGAGGTCCGCGGAGAGGCCGTGCATGTGTCACAGCGTGGCCGGGCCCAGAGGAACACTGGCCTGCAGCCTCCTGGGGCCGGCCAGGCCGGGGCTGGCGGCGCTCTGCTTCTCCTTCACAGAGCTCTCCTGCCCACAGGGCTTTGTGGCCTCCGAAGTGCTGAGCACATGTTGTGGGGAGGGGGCGTTGAAAGTATTGGTACCTTTGTCCTTATTTCACCAACCAGCTGCCTCTGCCCATCGGCCGTGGGGCTGGACTGACCACTTGGGGCAGTTAGCCACCCCCTGAGAACGCTGCAGGCGTGGAGCAGGCAGTGGCCTGGGGGACACTGAGGCCCAGGTCATGACTTCTCTAAGGAAGTCAGGGCTTAGGCCCCAACCCCGTGGCTCCCTGTGGCCTGCCCCGGAAGTCCCCTCAGGTGGAAGGGCATCCTCAGTGCTCAAGCCAATCATCCTGTTTAATGAGTGTCACTGGTTCCTGGGCCCAGAGTTAAAGCAAAAGCAGAAAAACCTATTGCACATGAGATGTCTTTTAACTTCTTTTTTGTTTGTTTTTTAACCAGCATCTCATACTTTCTCATTATACCCTACATCCTCTCACAGCGCCCCCCAGGCCCCAGATCCCATATGTGGCTTTGAACGGTGGCTGTGGCTGCACATCCCAGCCTTGGGTACAGGCCGCTGCCCAGCCCCGGGAGCTGGCAGGGCCTCAGCCGGTCTGAGAAGCCATGGCCTGCCAGCCAGGTGCTGCCTCTGTGTGTCCCGGGCCTGCCCTGGCCCCTGTGCTCCAGCCAAGCCTGAGTCTGTTCTCATTCCTTCCCAGGGAATCTGACTAAGCACATGAAGTCGAAGGCCCACAGCAAAAAGTGCCAAGAGACGGGGGTGCTGGAGGAGCTGGAAGCCGAAGAAGGTAGCAAACTGCCAACTTTCTCTATCCTGTCGTCCCCAACACCCCCCCCTCCACCACCTGCTCCTCTACCTGTCCCTCTCCCATTCCCTTCCTTCCTGTCCTCTCCCTGCTTCCCCTTCCCTCCCCTCCTCCTTTTATGCCCTTTCCTCCTGTTCTCCCAGTTACTGGGAGCCGAGCTTAAATTCACAGAATGATCAACCGCCTCCCCACACACTGAGAGTACATTCTGCGCGTCCATAACTCTTGCGCTTACGGTCTTGCGCTCGAGGGTGCTCAGTGAATGTGTGCTTAGTAAGTTAATACGTGAGTAATCCTTGTCAACATTAACAGCATCCACTACATGTCAGGCATGTTCTAAACACACGCCATTATTATCTCAGCAAACCCTCACCGTGATACTATACGGTACGCCACCAAGCCCCAGTCGTAGTCTTTCATTAGCAAGAGGCACATTATCAGAGCCAGTTTCCGGGGAGAAAGGGCAGAGGAAAAAGGTGAGTGTGAGGCAGTGGGTCTAGCTGGACACCGTCCAGCCTGGCACCCAAGGAGGAGGCCAGAGGGGCTTTGGCAAGTGGACCGCAGTCCCCCCAACATGGGGGAGGCCATAGGCATTCCTCCTGCACCTGTCAAACCTTTGACCCCATTTCCTAAAATCAGAATCAGGACTTAGAGTGCGTGTGTGTTTCTTCTGCTTTTGCTTCTGATTAGGGGCTATATTTGCAGTCTCACAAAGGAGCTAGATCGTGCTCTCTTTTAGGTGAAACAAATCACCATTATTGAATGAACTTGGTGCTGCTCCCCCAAAACGAGGAATGAGGTTGCCATTCTCATCAAGAACATCTGTCAGGCTATTTGCAGGAGTCTCACTGAGTCCTCGAGACTGGCGGTGGAAACGCGTGTTGCCCATCGTAAGCAGAGGAAAGGAAAGCTCAGACAGATAAAAAGCAATGCCCGAAGTCACACAGAAATGTTGGCTCCTAGTCAACCCTGCGCTGCCTGGGGGCTGGGCGGGAGCCCAGAGGCCAAGACTGGCACCAGGCCAGGAGACAACTGTGGGCCGCTGGGCTGGTCCCTGACTCTCTCCCGGCCTCGTTTTCCCGATGCAGCAAAAAGGATGACCGTGCCCACCTTATGCGAGATGAAACCTACAGAAATAGTATCTGAGTAGCAGCCCTTTTCCAGCCTCTTCTAGGTGCGGGGGAGTCTGCCCTCAAGAGGCTTACGTTCTAGAGGGAAGGCAGGCAATGAACGTGTGTATTGGGCAGGGGCAATGAGAATGAAGCACAAACTGTACAGGGAGGGCTGGGAAATGTGGGGAGGGGCCTCTCTCTGTTAGGACAGGGTGAAGCCAGCCAGCATTGCAAGCATTTTGCAGCTGAGGTCAGAGGGTCTGCTGATATCCAGCAGGGAAGGGTCAGGACCAGGGTCTGCTGATATCCAGCAGGGAAGGCCCCTGAACACCCCTTTTAAGGATGAGGAAGTTGAGGCTCAAGGCAGGGCAATGGTCTGCCCCAGACACCTGTTGCTGGATGATGGAAGCCAAGGGTCCTCAAGGGTCAGACTTGGCTGAAAGTGACCTTCCATGACTTTCCATGACTCTGGCTGTGTGCCAAAGGCAGCCGGTAGGGGGCGCTGCTGAGTACCGGCTGGTGAGCTGAGCGGAGGTGGGGAGAAGTGGTCGGATTCTGCATGCATTCTGCAAGTAGAGTCAACAGGTTTTGCTGACATGTGGGGGCAGGGGAAGAGGGAACATCAGGAAAAAAGGAGCCAAAGATGAGTCCGAGCTTTGTAGCCTAAGACACTGTAAGGATGGAGTTGCCACTCCCCACGGTGAGAAAGATTCCGGGAGGAGCCTGTTGGACACCAAACAGAGATCAGGAGTACAGCAGGGGATCCACCCGGTGCCAGGGCCTGCACCACAGCCGCACCATGGTCTTTAGAGGTTGAGCACTAGCACCACCATGTGGCCGAAACTCGTGAGCGCCCTTCCACTCTTTATTCCGTCTTCTCTTCCATTTTAGGCCCCAGTAGGCAGGGATTCCAGCAGTGACCCGCTGCTCCCTGGGGCGTTAGGAATGGGCCCCCAGGATAGGGGCATGCCATAGAGCCCTGCAGGAGCCCAGATGTGGGGGACATGGTGAACCTTGCTCTGGGCAGAGGACCCTTGGCTTCCACCACCTGGCAACAGGTGTCTTGCTCAGACCACTGCCCTGCTCTGAGCCTCAGCTTCCTCGTCCTTAAAGGTGGTCTTCAGGGGCCTTCTTTGCTGGGTGTCAGGAGACCCTTGTCCCGACTCTCCCTCTGACCTCAACTGCAAAATGCTCGTAATGCTGGCTGTCTGCTGAGCCCTGGGTACTTGAAACAGATAATAGCTGAGGTTTATCGGGTACTTACCGTGTCCAATCCTTGCAGTCCTCCCCACAGATTCATGTGGTGGCTTCTATTACTCGTACCCACTTTTTACAGAGGAGAAAGCTGAACGCAGAGAGAAAGTTATCCCACATATCACACAGCACGGACGGGGTGGAGCTAAGACTCCAACCCACACCATTTTCGACTTCTCGAGGCATAAAACAATTTTTAAACTGGCAGAATAATAAAGCAAGAGTTGTAAACCTTAGTTTTGATTCGGCCACTACCCGTGGGGTGATCCTGGAGGAGCCCCCCTTGCCCCTCTCTGGGCCTGGATTTCCCCAAGTGGCCGGCCAGGTGAACTCCTGAGGCTGAAGCAGGCCTCCGCTCAAGTCTTGGTCAGGAAAGGCAATGCCTGGGGCGGGGGTGGGGGCAAAACTACAAAGCATATTTGTACCCGCACTCGCTCCCACATCCCTGCTCCCTTCTCAATCCCAGGTCTCTCCCCCTTCCCATCACTCTGCTCCCTTCACCTGCTAGCCCCAGCTGCCCCCGGAGCTATTTGACCTGCATCTTCCTGAATGCCCACTGTCATTCATTCCATGTATCCTACTGTTGAGCTATTTGAATGAGTGAATGCTGCGCTTTCTGGCCCCTGGGCATCTTGGCATGGCAGGGCTTGGAAGCCTGGGTGCACAGGTGGCCTGAGTCCACGTGTGTGTCCAGTTCTCCCCATCGGCGGTGAAATGGGTGCTGATGATGAGCCTGGAGGTGGGTCCACGAGACCCAAACCTTCAGGAGCCTGCCAGGTGGGCCCGATGTTAGTGGGGCTCCCCTGAGTCCTGCCAGCTGCCAGCTTCATTACTGCCCCAGTGAGACCTGTGTGGTGTTGGAGGTGACTCAGCTGTCTGGGCCTGCCCTACCTGAAGCCAGACCAGGAGGCTGATATTTTGAAACTCTCCTCCCCACCCCACCCCCCACCCCAACTGGGAGCAGCCTAGGTGTCTACAAAGGCAGGAGGTCCTCTGGGCAGGTACCACTAGGACGGGGCCCTGCTCTGCCACCTGAGGCCCAGTTGGCCAAACCCCCAGAGGGTCTGGCCTGCCGCCTGCCAGAGGCCATTGCAGCGTCCAGCAGCAGGCTGGCTGTGGTGAAGGCTGCACATTTAGACAAACCAAGGCCCCATGCTGCCGAACTGGGCAGCATGGCCGCTGTGTCCCAGGATAAGTGGTTTCTTCATGGCCATATTGACAGTGACCGTAACCAGTGGAGTCCTCACCCTGTGGTATGTTTGCATTCACTGCCGAATCCTGCGAGGTGGGACTGTCACTCTCACTTGACAAAGGGGGAGCCTGAGGTACAGCAAGGGGACTTCGGCTGCAGAGCCAACACAGACGAATTAACGAAAAAATCAGAACGACGAAAAGAGGCCTGTCTTACTCGGGCTAGTCTCCTAATCCCTTTTACCTCAGTTTCCCCACCTGTAACGTGAAGATAAGAATAGTGCCGCCCTCACGAGGTTCTTGAGACTGAATGAATGAATGCCCATGAAGCCCTTAGAACTAAACCCGGCACATGGTCGAGACAAGGCAATTTGTTCATAGTGATTATTTACAAAGTGTCCCTCATCCTCAATGACCCTGTGCCGTGGGCATGGCTCCCAGGCTCAGTTTGCAGACGAGGACCCTGGAGCGTGGCGAGGAGGAGCCGTGGGGCCAGCTGTGACCCCAGGCCCCCTGTTCTCACCCCACAGGCACCAGTGACGACCCATTCCAGGACTCGGAAGGGCGGGAAGGCTCAGAGGCGACGGCGGAGCACCGGTTTTCAGACCTGGAGGACTCGGGCTCAGACTCAGACCTGGATGACGACGAGGATGAGGATGAGGACGAGAGCCAGGACGAGCCACCAGGACCGTCCTCAGAGGCACCCCTGCCCCGCCCACCTGCCTCGCTGCCCACGGACTCCTCACTCGTTCGGGGCCCGCGGCCCCCAGACGCCACCTCTGGCAGCCAGGCCACACGGGGCGGCTCAGTCTCCGAAGCAGGCGGTTGCTCCACATCCAGCCAAAGCGTTCTGTGCCTCCCCCGGCTGGGACCGGCCCTTTCAGGCCCCGTGGAGAAGGACACAAGCTCAGCCCTGAGCTCTAAGGCCTTGTCCCCGAGAAGGCCATGGTCCCCAGGCAAAGAAGCAAGCAGCCGCTCACCACTCGCCCACAAACACCCGCTAACCAAAAGCGACTCGTCTCCCCAGCGACATTCACCCGCCCGAGAGCCACCGGCCTCGGCCCGGAGCCCACCTGGCGCCCAGACTGGCCCTCTCCCCTGCGGGTCTCCAAGACTTGAGCTGTCTCCTCTCACCCCCCAACCCCTGGGAAGGGAGCTGCCCCCCGAAGATGAGGGCACCGCAGACCCAGGCACCCCCCAACACTCGCCCACCAGGAGACGGTCACCAGGCCAGGCTGAGTCACCACCACGGTCAGTGCTGCCGGGGAAGTGGGCCTTGGCTGGGCCGGGCAGCCCCTCGGCAGGCGAGTGCGGCCCAAGTTCGGGGCTGACCCCGCGGGCTCCCTACCGGCCCGCGCCTCTACCTCACAAGCTTCTTGGCAGAAGCCCCGAGACCTGTGCCTCCACATGGGTGAGTTCCTGCCCCGAGTGGCTGGGCCTCTTGCTCCTCCCAGTGGGTGGGGGGCTGTAGAGTCACTCTCCCCTGAGGGGCCAGGCCTGGAGCTAAACAACCCTGCCCACACAGGGGTCCCTGATAACTCAGCAAATGTTCACGGGGCACCTTCTATGCCAGGCACCAGGTGCCCGAGTGCCGGGTGCCCGAGACCAGCTGATCTGGCCTCAGGAGCAGCAGAGCTTGGACTTGGGAGCTGGCCCGGTGCCTGTCCCTTCCCACTCCGTCCCCACATGTTCTTTGATCAGATGGCAGAGCTTAACCTAAATCATCACATCTCAGCATCACTGTCCCCAGCATCCTCAGAGATGCCGCAGCCAACACCATCCCTGTCACACCCTCAGCACCGTCACTGTCACCATCGCCAACACCCTCACAGCCATCATGGCACTCCGGCACACCATGACCACCACCTCACTAGCTCGATCAGTGCTGCCACATCAGCAGCAGTCACTGCTGTTGTCACCACTGTCGCCACCACCAATGTCATTGTGATCCCCAGCCCTGACAGTGTCACCATTGTTAACTTCCCTCTACCCCCACCCCACCCCCGAATCCCTCCCATCGTAATCACCGTCACCATGTGTTGTGACCCCACACTACCCTTCACCAGCTGCATAGACACTGTCACCAGGGATTCAAGCTTCTGGAGGAGCATGATGTAGAAGTCTCTGCATTTTCAATTTTGGGGTCACGTTAAAATTCCTGGTGGTGGGTGAAGGTCAGGAGCCTTGACCGGGAACTCGGGACCAGGGGTAAAGTTGGGCCAAGGCCATTTTAGGAACAGGAGATTCCGCAGAACCCAGACAGAGGGCCAGCACATGGGGGCCACAGCGCCCCGTCTCCCCAGAGCACCCCCAGTCCCCACAGGCTGTGACGAGCACGGCCTGAGTGTGCTCCTGGCCGGTGCGCATCTGCGGACCACCCGCCGGCTGCAGAGAGGGCGCCGGCACAGCAGTCTCACAGGCAGGGAGCTGGGGCTCTCGGTTCTGCCCCAGCTCAGCCGGGACTTGCTTCTGTGACCTCAGGCAAGGCCCCCGTGTCTTTTAGGCCTTGAGGTGTCCGTGGGCCTAGCCTATAACCTGGCCTTACCTTGTCTTGTTTTCTGACCCCAGCAGAAGGCCGAGTCCCGAAGTCCCTCCTGCTCACCTGGCCCTGCTCATCCTGTCTCCTCCCGACCCTTCTCCGCCCCCCACGACTTCCACGGCCACACCCCAGCCCGGACAGAGAACGTCTTCAGCCACCTCCCTCTGCACTCGCAGCACTTGGCCCGCGCCCCCTGCCCCCTGATTCCCATCGGCGGGATCCAGATGGTGCAGGCCCGGCCTGGGGCCCAGCCCACCCTGCTGCCAGGGCCCACCTGGGTCAGTGGCTTCTCAGGGGGTGGCAGCGACCTGACAGGGGCCAGGGAGGCCCAGGAGCGAGGCCGCTGGAGTCCCACCGAGAGCTCGTCAGCCTCCGTGTCCCCCGTGGCTAAGGTCTCCAAGTTCACACTGTCCTCGGAGCTGGAGGGCAGGGACTACCCCAAGGAGTGGGAGAGGACGAGCAGAGGCCCAGGCCGACCCCCCAGCTGGGAGGCCCGCGAGGCTGGTGCATCTGCAGAGCCCGCGCCCACGCACAGCCCCCACACCCTGCCCGAGGCCTCGCCCCAGCCACCCCCAGGCCACCAGGCACAGTCCTGGAGCTCCTGTGCGGGCTCACCACACACGCTGGCCAGCCCCCCAGCCTCCACTGCTCCACCACTGGACTGCAGCAGTTCCGTGGGCTGCCTGGCGGAGGCCACCACTCGCTTCCCAGCCCAGAGGAGGAACCTCTCTGGGGAACCCAGGACCAGTCAGGGCCCCTCCGAGCCCTCAGGAAGTGGGGGGCCCAGGGTGCCAGCACACCAGCCGGAGGACAGGGGCTCTCCGAGCACTTAGCCTCTCTCCGACAGCTTCAGCATCTGGCTTCCGGTGTTTGGCAACAGACGCTTCCAGCCAGCTTCCTCGATCATCCTGCTCCCGTGGGCTGCCTGTCCGGTCTGTCCCGTGTCCCAGCAGCCTCCGCTCAGCCCCCTCGGTTGTACCTTCTCATGTATGCAGTTACCTGTGCCTTTTTCTGTACTTTTTGTTGCTTGAAAAGAAACAAACAAAACATACACACACATAAAAAAAAAACCCACGAGGAGTTTGAGGCTGTGAATATTTTGTGCTTTTCTCAGAAAGGGTGCAGGGGGGCCTCACACTCCACCTGAGGGGTCAGCAGCCACCCTGCAAGACTGGTGAGAGGCGGCCATTTGCTGAGGGATAGGGGATGCACTGAGGGAGAGAAAAAAAAAAAACGTTTAAAAATATATAATTAAATGCAAAAGCAAGCACTCCTATGCACAGATGTTTCTGTCGGTTTATTGCCACTTTAGCCCACCCCAGCTAGTGGTCACCCCTCACTGCCAGCACAGGGGCCAGTGGCCCCAGACAGAGGGACACACGCAGGCAGGGAGATTCCACTCAGCCTTCATGGGCAAGCCCAGAAAATTCCAACTTTCTTTTTCCCAAGAAAAAGAAACTTTCTTTTCCTAGGATTTCAACACAAAGTAATAGCAGGCAGAAGGGAGGAAGGAGCCGGTTGGTTCCCCCGGGCGAGGGCTCCCAGATGCCCAGGTGGTCTGAGTGCTGGGCCCATTTGGCCTTGGCCAGTGGAACCCCACACCTCACAGCCCCGCCCACAGCCCCGCCCCCTAAAGCCCCACCCCCAGACCCTGGGCTGGGGAAGGAGCTCTAACCATCCATCTCCTGCTTCCTGAGCACCTGACCTAGGCCTTGCTCTCAGGGCCCTGGCCACAGGCTGCCTGCCTTGTGCTAGAAACCACTCTCAAGGCTGGAGTGGCAGGGCCCAGCCCCCGGGGTCAAGATCCAAGGTGCATAAACTTGCTACTCCAGAAGCTGGGACTTGGGTTTCATTTCACGTGTTTCACATTTGGTCCGTGGGGTACAAAGGGCCCTCTTCCTTCACGGCTGGGTTTTCCCAGGGCTCGGCACAGGAAGTTTGCAGGACTGGTCCCCCCGTCTGAGCCCCCGCACTGTCAGGCCGCCACTCCCCTCAGGCTGGTGGGAAGAGAGGATGCTGTGGGCTACTTCCCCCAGACGGGCCAGATTCTCTTGACCAGGAGGAGTTTTAATGTCCTGAGTCACTTCAGTCCTTCTCCGAAGAGGTCACTTCTAGCCAGTGCCCCCCTTCTCAGCCCACGTCCTCCTCCAAGAAGCTGCCCTGCCTTTGTGGGGGCAAAACCCTGCTTCGTAAGAAAAATAACGTGGCCAGAAATTAAAATCTCAAATTTAAATGTGGAATTTGGGATTTTCCCCCCAACCCTCCAGAAATTTTCTTTAGTTTCTTCAAGGGGGAGAAAGCATATGCCTCCCTGCTGCCGCCAGGCCAGGCGCCGAGGCCACGGGGCAGAGCAGGGACCCCCCTGGCCGGCCCCGGCTCTCAGCCGGGCGGTGGGGACGCTCCTGTGCTGGTGCTCAGAGGGACCCCGGAACGGGGAGAGGGCTGCGCTGCTGTGAGCTCCCCGCACTCAGCCGTGACTCCCTCTTCCTCCAATCCAGGGCCCTGCCCTGCTCGGCCCCTGCTGGGTAGACACACCAGTCAGGTCCAGCCTCCACCACACCAACTAGTTCCTTCTGCTTTGACCTCACTCAGAGCTAAGACAGGGGGAATGAGGGAAAGGGTCTCCTCTGGGCCGATGGGCTCCACGGTGCTGGGGGTGGGATTAGCAAGCAGTTCTCAGCAGTTCTCGGCTGCCTGACCCAGTGTTTGGGACTCTCGCCCACCCTGGGAGCAGGCCAGCAAGCTGGGCCCTGACCACATTGGTGCTGTTTCGGCCTGGCAGGAAGTGGGGAGGAACCAGGCAGCGCTCGGCCCAGGCCGAGGCCAGGCCCTTCCTCGCCCTCCCCTTTCAGGCCACCCCCTGGACTAGAGACTTCAAGCGCTGAGGCCTGGGAGCTGGGTAAAGGCACTGCTTCAGCCCAGGTTTGAAATCTTCCTGGGCCTGATCTTCCAGCCCCAGAGCCACAAAGCCACAGACCAGGTGCTCTGTTAGACCAGCCCCTGACTTTGGGGGTGCTCATCTGCTCTGCACCCCCAGCTCCCCTGGGCATCGCTCCCTCTGTACTCAGACAGCCCACCCACAAGGTTACCCTCCTGGAAGGTACAGACATGGATGGTGTGGCCAGCAGGGGAGAGTCCTCGTGGTCACTCAGACCACAGGCATATGTAGAGGGGACCAAGACCTGGAGTCACCGGAGACCCATCTCTGAATAACAGAGATACATTCCACAAACAGAATCTGGCCTAAAGGCTGCTGCCCCACACAAGTGCTCAGAGAGAGAGAGTCAATGCCACCAGTCTGGGTCCCGTGTCCCTGGGCATAGCCCTAACCCCCCCGCCAGACTCCCCTCCCACTCCCTGAGCACAGGGCCCTGCCCCCACATACAGCTTCGTAACTTGGAAAGAGACTCTTGCTGCCGGTCCCAGGCTCCAGCCCTGCTCCTGGCCACTCTCCCGGCCACATCCGTGTTTCCAGTTTGCCTGTGACCGTGCTGTCCGCACTGAGGGACGGTGGCGGGGGCACAGGTACCTGCTGCACGCTTTGTTACCGTGTGGGGATGGTCACTCCTCGGCACAGGCCGGCTCTGGTCCTCGGGGGGTGTTGGCCGGAGGGGGCGTGGGAGGAACACGTGCTGAGGTCTCACAGACAACCCTTGCCTTCTGCTGGGGGTTCTAAGCCACGGGCTCCAGGCCCACCCTCCAGAACACCCTTCACCCTCAGCAAGCTCAAGGTCGCTCTGGACACTAACCCCGTTTTTCTCTGAGGCGGGTTTCCCCAGGCCCCCTGCGCTGCCCCCGCCCCCAGCCTGAGGCAGGGAACTGCTGGGTCTCCCACCCCCGCCTTCCAGACCCACAAGGCCCTCGTGGGGAAAAGTCTGAGAGAATTAGCTTCCCGACCTCTCTCACCTGTACTCCATTCCCACCTGGCCCTCATACACGGGAACCAGCTGAGTTCCTCTCAGGACTTTTCTTCGGACAAATCCTTCTTAAGCAAAAGTCCTGCCTGGGCAGCTGTCCCTGGGGACAGACCTATAGTATTGACCAAGGGAAGACAGTTCCTGAGGCCTGTCCTACAAATTCTGCTTCTGTGTCGTGAATCCAGTCCGCTTTCCATTAGGAAACTGCTTCGGCACTTATGATCACTTTACTCAATTTAGTGTTTAAAAAAGAAACGAAACAGGAAAAGTGTCGGCAAATGTAAGATACACGCTCTCTGTAAGATAAATATTTGCCTTTTTCCTCTAAAAGGTGTATGTATTCTGTCCTTGAAATTGTCTGTAGAGAGTTTCTATGTTCTTAAATGGCAATACGCTCTAAAAATCGTACTGTAGATATGTACAGCAACCGCACTGGGAAGGGGTAGTTCTGCCTGTAATTTTATTTAACCTCCAGTTTCTCTACTTGCATCTTGCAATGTTGGTATGGTATATATCAGTGCAAAAGAAAAAAAAACTCAACAAAAAAAAAAGCCACGCAGGTCTAAAGCACAGAGTCTGACGTACAAGAGGAAGAACACGCTCGGTATTGATGTGTGTGACCTTTGTTGTAAATTACATCTGTACTGTGAATGAGAAGTTTTTACACGTATAATAATTGCCTTTATTACAGCTCTGGCTGAGTGTTCAGCCTGAGGATATTTTTTAAAAAAAAGACAGCATGTTGGAATAAATTTGAAAATCCCAACATAGCCCCGCCCCCTGGCTCCTGGTCTTCCTTGAGAGCTTTGTGAGGGACGCCAGGGTCGGGGCCACTGGTGTCTCGAGGGTTTGATTTGCCACAGAGCAATCAGACCCAGAGAAGGGAAGTGAGCACAGTCACGCAGCTGACAACTTTGTGACCCCTCCCAGGCCCGGCGAGGAGACCCCAGGGCCATGGCCACGCGGTTTGGGGTCTATATTAGTTTCCTGCTGTGACAAACTGCCACAAATGAGGTGGCTAAAGACAACAGAACTGTGGTCTTACTTAGCTCTGGAGGCTGGAAGTCTTGAAATCAAGGTGTTGCAGGGTGGGTTTCTGCTGGAGGCCAAGGGACAATCTGTTCTGTGCCTCTCTCCTGGCGCCTGGTGCTGGCAGGCTTTCATTTGTGCCTGCTCAACTCTGCCCTGCGCCTCTGCCCTCTCTGCTTGTCTCTCTCTTCCCCTCATCCTCCCACCCCCCCCCACGCATCTCTTCTAAGGACACTTGTTATTGGATGGGGGACCCACCCTAATCCAGGATGACCTCACCTCGAGATCCTTGATTACATCTGCAAAGACCCTTCTCCAAGTAAATCCACACTCATAGGTTCTGGGGATTAGAACACAAGACTAAATTTTGAAGGGTCACCACTGAACTCACAATGGACGTGGGATAAGATCATGACTCGGTCACTCGCTGTCCGTGTGACCTTGGGCAAGCCACCCAACCTCGCTGGGTCTCCATTTCCTACCCTGTAATGTGGAGGGTTATCATGTGGTAAGCAAGGTGGTGCACACAGAGTCTAAAGAACTTCGAAGACAGTGAGCCTCCAGCAAATTCCCTCTGAGCAGGCCTTGCGCAGGTCCCCGGGGTCACAAGGATGGGTCCCCACCTTTTACACTCAACAACGATTTGCTGAATGCCAGTGAGGAGCCAATCCTGGACTACAACAGATGGTCCCGCCCTCACGGAGCTTACGTTCTAACAGGAAAGGCCATCCTTAAGCAAATAATGACATCATTAATTACTCAATCACATGGGGCCCTGATTGCTGAGGCAGAGAGAACAAAAGCTGCAGTCCAATGAGAGTCTGAGTCACCCTAGAAACCTTTCCTGGAAAACTCCTTAAGGAGGGGAAGAAGCCACTCAGGGGGTTGATGGGCAAACGCCAGGGACTGGTCCTCCAAAGTGGTTTCTGTTTTTTCACACCACCAAGCAACTAATTCAATATCAACACTATCTCCGCCCCGAAATAGCACCAGACCCCAAAGGTGAAGGACTCAGTCTCAGAAGGCTGCCCCAACACCCCCCACTTCAACGCCAGTCACAGACACAGGCTGCACCCCTGTGCTTCTGACCAGCCAGCTATAGATCTGAAGTTCCCACCAGCCCCTCACTGAGTTCAGCTGATTTGCCAGAGCGGCTGGCTCTCAGAACTCAGAGAAACATTTGCTTACACTTACTAGCTTATTCTGTAAGGATAGGATGATTTCATACTTCCTCTGAGCACTCCACTCCCCCAGCACCTCCACGTTCGCCAGCCTGGAAGCTCTCTGAACCCTGTCCTTCTGCATTTTGAAAAACGCCGAGAGGGAGGCGGGGGCGGGGGGTGGGTAGCATGCACACGTGCAAGAGAGCACGGGATCCTTGGTCTTGAGGGTTTTATCTGGTCTCCAAAGGCTGGGAGTTTAGAGGAGGATCTCAACAGAATATTCACGGGCTTTCCAGGTGTGACCTTTCAGGGTCGTGGTCTCTGCTGATTGGTCAGCACCAAGGCAGGGAACCATTAGCGCAGCTGGTCCTGATGTCAGTTATGGTGTCAATTCGTCTGATCTTGCTGCTTCTCTGAGCCTGGAGCTGAAACACAGCTGAGGCCTGGATGTTATCTGTCTGTAATCAACAGACCCGAGACTTTGTTCCCGGGATTATTGGATGCTGGTGGGAACCTCATTGTCCTGGGGGCTTAATGCTTAAGGGAGTGCTCATGCAGGGGCTTGTGTGGGAGTCCTATAAGGCTATTCCCTGACCCCCTTGTTCCTCCTCTAAGGGGAGGAAAAATCAGGGGAGGGTCCAAACTATATGACCAGCAACACAAAAGGTCAGGGGGTCTAAACTGGATGACCACACATATGCTAGAGGAGGAAAGGTCACCCTGGGGTTGAGGTCCCACCTTACTTGTTTTCCCAGTTTTGCTTGTTGCTAGGCAACCGGGGCTTTCCACCCCCGGTGACCTTCTGTACCTGGCCCATCATTCCTACCCTGCCCATGTCTGTCTAACCGCCTACTGTATCACATAGGGTAAAATTCTACCTGGAAGTTTAGCACTAAGAACCGTTGAGGGTCTGTCTGTTTCGGTACCAAGGGGATCATTACTAACCATGGGAAAAGTTGGCCTAGCACAGTGCCCGGCTCACAGCAGGCCCTTTGTAATTACTGTTGGGTGTCGAATACATGGTGGAGGCAGCTGGTGGTGGCTGAGGACTGAGGAGAAGGTGAGGAGGTGAGGAAGCGGATCTGGACACCTGCCCAGGAGCCTGGGGTGGAAGGCAGCAGAGACCTGGGGCAGCAGCTGGAGGGGGTATGGGGTCCAGGGAAGAAAGACTTGAAGGTGTTTGGAGGCTGGTGGGGAGGAGATGTGAGACTCAAGCCTGCCAGGTTCAGAGGAAAGGCAGCCACTCCTCCACGGTGACCCAAGAGAAGAGGTGCAGAGGAAGTCAGTGTGTCTGCTGCTTGGTGGCAGGAAGTTGAGGGCACTCCTGCAGGGGAATTTCCTCTTTGGAATGGAGTGAACTCACCTGCTAAGTGGGAAGGAGGAAGCTGCTGGGGAAAGAGACTGGAGGTTTGAGCAGGTGTGAATGACCTTTGCAGGGAGCAGGAGAGAGCCAATCAGGGCACTGGGACAGCCAGGGCTGGCTGCCACTCCTGCTCACCTGGGTCCTTCCTCCAGCCACTCTCAGCAGCCTGCCCCGGGCAGGGAGGAGGGGGCCGGGAGATGCATCCGGGGTGGAGGTTGTGCCAGGCCACGGGATAGACGGCCAGTGGGGTACGGGAGGTGAGTGAGGTGAGAGTATTGGCAAATGAAGAGGTGAGGTCCCAGACCACTGAACTTGTGGGCTGGGAGGGAGGCAAATGGAAAAAAAGTCAGTGGTCAAGTGACAGATTTGGATAAAAACAAAAAAAAAAATCGCAAGTTAGTTGTCTTTGCATGTTTAGCTGGGATGGTTGCAGACGAAGCCAGTGTCGACCTTTGGTTCGGGTGCGGAGGCGGAAGGGAGGAGATGCCACTGGAGGGGAAGAAGCTGGACGTGTGTTCACCGTGGCACGTGGGTCCTGCAGGGGGAAAGTGTGGTGGCCTCTGATGACTGTGGCGCTTGGGTGGAGACCGGGCTCTGATCCAGGGCGCACCCATCACGACAGGCGCTGTTGTGCTGCAGAAATAAGAAGCCCTGTTTCCAAGCCAGGCCTGTGTCCAGCACTTAACAAACCCCAGAGAGCATCAGGGCTCAGATGCCCGTTCTTGACAGCATGGAAAGTGCGTGTGGACTCTCTGAAGGACCAGACACCTGCCCCCTCCCACCTGCCACAGGGCCTCCCATGGCTGCTCTCTACAGTTCTAGAGGCAATTTTCAATTTTGCAGTGAGACAGAATGGGGCACACACCCCCATTTTTCAGGTGAAGGGTAGAGGCCGAGGTCACACTCTGGCAAGTGGCAGGGCCACCCACCCCAGTCACACTTGACCCAGACCCTCAGGAGGGCTTGTGCTGCTGTCTGGCATTGAGGCCTGACGAGTTTTGCCTGCCTCCCAGTGCAGGGCTGTGCTGCGCCTTCTGGGCTCAAAGGTCCCGCCCTCACTCCCAGACCTGGATTCTCTCTGAGCGCAGGGCTTGGAGTCCGCGCTCTGTCCTAGAAACTCCTGGGGCTAGGTGACTGCAGGTGGGCCAGCCTCAGAAGTCAGGCCAGCCCAAGATGGGCATTAACAGAGAGAGGCCCTGGCTGGCATAGCTCAGTGGATTGAGCGCGGACCTGTGAACCACACAATCGCGGTTTGATTCCCAGTCCAGGGCACATGCCTGGGTTGCAGGCCAGTTCCCGGTAGGGGACTCATGACAGGCAACCACACATTGATGTTTCTCTCCTTCTCTCCTTCCCTTTCTCTCTAAAGATAAATAAATAAAATCTTTAAAAAAAAAGAGAGAGAGAAACAGGAGGAAGGAGGAGTCGGGGAGGATGGAGAGGGGCTGGAGGGGAACACACTGGGGCTGCACCACGTGAGGTCATCTTGGGCTCGTGAGCGCCTGGGTGGGGGTGCACTTACCACCTCACCACCTTTATAGAGGAGGGAGACAGCTCAGGCGAAGCTGCTTCCCAAAGTCATAGTGGTAAGAGGCAGAGCTGGGGTTTAAAACTGAGCCCATGCATTTTGGAAGTGGTTGGCTTCCCATGGAGAGAGAATCTGGGCCACTTTGCTGCCCAGCAGCTCTCCCACCTGGGTCGGGGGTGGGGGACCTCAGTATATATCCCCCAACCCCATCAAGGCCACTTAAGGGTGACACGGCTGCCTACCACCTCTTTTTATAAATGAGAAAACTGATTTCTAGAGTCAGGAAGAGTTTGGCCCAAGGCCAGGGCTAAGATTCCCAAACCCTTGGCAAAGCCACCTGTGCCACCCCACCCAGCACTCCTCTGCCCAGGCCCGAGTTCACCTGCCCAGCTCTTCTGCCCAGCTGCCTTTTTAGGAAAGGAAAAGAGCAGCCCTGGTGATGGGCAGGTGGGTGGGCAGGCAGCCATGCTAATCCACCAACTCCCGGCAGCTCTGGTTACCGTGGTTTGGGGCCCGGGCAGCCTGGCTGGGAGTGCCAGCCCAGCTGATGGGTGTTGCCGACCGAGCTCCCCTGCCAGAGCCATACAAGGCCTTGCTGCAGCCCAGTCCTGAGCCGGCATAGGGCAGCCCCAGAACCGGCACCTGCCCCGCCCGTGAGCCTGCCAGCCCGGCACGTCCTCGGACTCTGCCTAATCCAGCCCGGGAGCAGGGAGGGCTGTGGTGCACGTGCACCAGGCCCAGGGCTCCCAGAGGTCAGGAAAGTGGCACTGCCAGGGCAGAGGCCGAAATGAGGTCAGGGGCCCAACCAGCAGCAGGAATCTCAGCTGGGGTCAGGGGGCAACCGAGCCGGGCCTGGTCCAGGCCCAGCCATGTCTTGACAAGATGCCCCTCTGGCCTGCCTGGCAGCCTGTCCTGCCCACTCCACCTCTGGGAATAGACTCAGCAGAGTTAGTTTCTGATCCCTTCTCTGGTCTTGGTTCTTTCCGGGGCCCAAGCCTCAACACGTCTCTCCCATCCTGGGTCTGTGGCTGCACACACCGCTCCAAATCAGGGGTGCCCATCCGTGTGTGCCTTGTGGAAGTTGTGTACGTGTGTGTCCCCTTGTGGGCTTTGTGTGGGCCACTGTCACCGCAGTGGGTCAGGGCCTGGGATGGTAAAAGCAGGTGGGGACAGGTAGCCGCTCCCCAGCAGGGCTCATCCTGTGTGTCGGTTCCTAAGGCCTCTGACTTCATGCTCACAAGATCCCTGGGGAGTTGGAGGTCCTGGCCCATTTGAGAAGCAAGGAGACTGAGTCACAGAGAGGTTATTTGCCCAAGGTCAGGGCACCAGGATTCAACCCCAGAGCAGTCCAACTCCAGACTACTGCACCACACAGACGTCTTCCCCTAGAGGGACAGGCGAATTTCAGCCCCTAGAGGGACAGGCGACTGTCCTTTAGGCCAAAGCTTGAATGGAGGAATGAAAGTCACTGTCAGAGATAAGAGAACCCTCTGATCCTGAGTGGGGCAGGGCCTCGCCTGGCCCCCAGGGCACCGCTGCCCAGGTCGTGGCCACAGCTGCCACTGTGTGCAAAGGCCTGCATGGAACTTCCCTGGCCGCCGCTGACAAAGAGATTTGTCCAGAAGCTACTGGATTCCAGCTGCCTTGTGTGTCCTATGTGGGCCAAGCTGAACTTGGGGCAAAGACTTCGGTGCTCTCCAGGGCCACTGGGCAGATGAGGGAAAGGTGCCAGCATGGGGGGGGTGGCAGGCTGGGCTGGCATCGGGCTCTGTTTGCTGGCTCAAGGAAGGAGGAGATAAATATAGACGCAGGATTACTCAGACACAGCCTGGGAAAACCTGCTCTGGGCCTCAGCTTCAGGCCTGGCCCCATCTCACCTTCCCTGGCCTGCCCACTCCGTGCCTGCTGCCAGGCCTGCTGCCTCCTCCTAGGACTCCCCAGCTGGAAACTTCGGGACAGCCCTGCCTACCTGCTCCCTGGGGCGGAGCAGAAACTGAGGCCCAGAGAGAGCAGGGTGCTTGCTCTGAGTCCCACAGCAAGTTAGAAGTGGGGAAAGCTGGGGAGGCACTGGCCTTAGAAGTCATCTTTTAAGGCCCGGGCACTACACCAGTCCAGACTCAGTTTCCCCACCTGTGAGATGGGGGACAGGTGCACCCAACCTTCGATTTCCTTGGACCTGCATAGAGGATGGAGTTGGTGCCTGCCCAGCAGAAGGAGCATGAGGCTGGAGTAGTAGGGGTACCACTGAGGCATTCTCACCATGCAGCCACACTGTGTGCTCCACGATTCAGCTGCAGGACTTGGGGCAAGTCATTTAACGTATCTGTACCCCGGTTTCCTGATCTCTAGAGGTAGAATAGTTGTTCATATTCTCTGCTATGATTAGGATATAAATACCGTATCTGGTATAATATTTATTATATACATATAATGTCATAATAGTAGCCTGATAATGGCACTGGCCTCCTAGAGAGTCAGGAGGATTAGATGAGTTACTACACGCCAAGCTCTTACACAAGCACCTGGCACAGAGCAATGGATTCACGCACGTTTGTTGTGATTATCCAGCCAAAGTGGTGGGCAGGAGGGGTGAGCCTGGGATACGAGGGGCCTGGATGGGCCGCGAGGGGCCTGGACGGGCCACTCCCAGGCTCCCGCCCCGCCTGGGAATGGCCTGGCCTGGGCTCCACAGGGCACAGGTCTCCACTGTGCTGTGGCCCCCGTAGGACCTCCCTTCCCTTCTCCCTTCTCACCCCGACTGACAGCTTCTAGAGAAAGGCAAACATGGATGTGAAGGCTAGCCCTGCCCCTTACAGGCTGTGTGACCTTGGGCAAGTGATGGGCCCTCTCCAAGCCTCGGATCTCACTTTATCCCTCCTGGGATTGCTACACCGGTTAAGCCAGGGAGTCTGTGGGAAACATCCAGCTCCGCCAGGCAAATGGGCTCTCCACACTCGGTCTCATGCTGACCCCATTCTCTTGCTTCTACCAACGGCTGTGAACCTGGAGCAAGTGAGGCCACAGTACGTGACCCTCACCGTGCAAGGGCCCTCGGCTGTGGGAAACACGCACCTCCCCCACACTGTGTGTGAGTGCAGGTCCCCTGGCCTGCAGGACCCCTAGGGAATCTTAAGTTTTCTCTTACACAATAGCCCCCCTTCACCCCTTATGAACTCATACATGCCCACACAAGTGCCCGTGCATACCCATGCATACATGGACACACAGGGCACAGCCACGCACACATGCACACCTATGCACGGCCACAGAGAGACACGTGGCTGCAGGTGTGCCCCTGCACCTCCTCGACCGCATGTTCCCACACTCAGCGGTGTCCTAGCCAGACCCCGCCCGGCCCTAAGGTGGCCGTCCTCACAGCAGAGGAATGCAAACAGCTGGGGATGCTCGCCAGCGGGTGTGAGGGAGAGGCCCAGGGGAAACCACACAGCAGGAATCCAGGCAGGCAAGCCAGGCTGAGGCGGGGCTCTCAGGTGCCAAGAACCGTGCCGAGGGGGCACGAGCAGACACTTGCTCTCCAGTTTCCCAACTCCCTGTGACCTCGGAGTCTCTGGGACTTGAAGGCCAGAGTCTCACAGACCGTTGTCCTCTCCCTGAGGCAGCAAGCAGGTTCTGCCTTGCCTGGTGGCAGGGCCCTGCCTCCCTAGAGCCACGGTGGCCTGATCTGCACTGCGAGGGGCCGCACCGGGCAGCCTTCCTCGCTGGGGAAAGAGGAGAATCTGTAACCACAGAACGACCGCAGAATGGACAGGAGCAGCTGTGCTGTCAGTGACTCGGGTCAGGGGAGACGATAGAGATGAGCGGCAGTGACTGCAACTTGGGCAGCGCTCATGCCGAGCCAGCAAAAGCTGTGTGCTCAGGCACTTGTGCCTAGTAACTCCCTGGACACTCACAAAGGGGACCCCGCTCCCCGTTTATAGATGTGGGATCTGAGGGGCAGAGGTGGGTACCCTACCCAGGTCCCAGGGCTGGCGGAGTCCAGAGTCCAGCGTCTAACCACTGAAGGGTGTGGCCTCAGCCACTGAAAGGGGTTTGCAAGCGAGGCCCAAGCACTGCAGCATGAACGGCACTGTCCCAGATGCAGGGATCTCTGGCCCCAGGTGACAGGGGGCCTTCTGGGGCCCCTGCATCATCAACCTTGTTCAGGTCACAGCTGTGCTACCAATGTATAAGACCCATAAGACACAGGGAGGAGTCGGGCTCAGAGCCATCTGGGGATTTTGACCTCTTCTGCCAGAGCCCATCCCTGGGGACCAACTGAGACTAAGCAGGGGCCATACCGGGGTATCCGGAGAGGGCAGGTGCTAAGGTGAGAATAAGGCCTCTGCCAGATCAGCCCTGGGGTGGGGAGAGGTCATCACTATCTCTCCTGCACAGAACGTATGGCCTAAGGACAGAAGCCAAAGAGTTCCAGACTAGGCTGAGCAGGGAGAGGGACTAGTGTGGACCTACCAATGGCAGAGTCCCCGAAGCCAGGACTGACACAGGTGGACTCCTGTGAAAGGCCACTGGGCCAAATGCGACCCCGATGCTCCAGTGCCATCTGTTTACTGGATGGGACTGGGGCAGGGTGGGGGGCACTGTGTATCCAGGACCTTGTGGATGAGGGGAGGGGAGATGAAGAGAGTGCATTAAAAGAATCCCACCCAGAGGACCCTCCCTGTACCCCGCAGGCCACCCTGCTTTGCCCCTCTGGGTTCTACCCATGGACTTGGACATTTAGTTCCAGGGAAGCCAAAATGGGAAAACCCCAGTACAGTCATGGGAAGACCCAGGAGGTAGGCGACTTGCCCAAGGCTCCCCAGGACAGGAAGTGTTCTGACTCCAGGCACCACAGCCCCTTCTGAGGACCGCCCAAAGTGGAGCCTCGGACCTCCCGCTGCACTGGCCAGGGTCAGCCACATCAGCAGCAGCTGGCATCTTGCGGTGTCCAGCCTGCCCCTCAGCCGGGGAAGAAGGGGGACCCAGTCACAGGGCCCCAGTTCCCACCCGCTCTGCCAGTGCTGGGACGTGGCCTGGGGCAGATGACTGCACTCTCTGAGCGTCGGTTTCCACGAGCAGCAAAGCCACCACTCAGGGCCATTCCGATCACCAGATGGCACCCATGCAGAAAGACCCGGCACAGCCTGGAACACAACGGGCCTCAATGTGGCCACCTGTAGTTTCCAAAGACTTCCCGAGGTCCCTGCACTTCCAAAAACTTCTAGCCTTGAGACCTCATTGCCCAACACAGGACCTCGGGGAAGCGCAGGACAGGCAGCACCACCCCATTGGTCAGCAGGCCAGGCCCAGAGACGGGGAGTGACTTGGGGGAAACACACAGCAAACTGGGGCCCAGGCTTGGAAGACTCTGCTCTGCTTCCTTCTCCCACACCAGCCTCAATGTGGAGAAGGGGCCATGGGCCCCCCAAAATGTCACCCAGCCAGCCTCAGGGTCTTGCTGTGGCTGCTCGACCTCTGGGTGCCACCCACTGGCCCTTCTAGGGCAGCTGCCTTTCTCTCCCTGGGAAGCCCTTCCCCGAGTTGTTTCCCTTGGACCCACGCAGGGGGACTGGGCTGCCAGGACCATTTAAAGCCAGAGCCCCTGAGGCTTGGGGGCGGGGGGAGGTGGAAGTGCGGCGCCTCCTGGGGTCTCCCGGAGTCCCCAGAGCAGGAACTGAGACCAGAGTCCAGGAGACGCGGTGGGGGTGGGGCGGGAAGGGGGCGCACATGGCCTTGCTGCCAGCGAAGTGATGTCAGGCCCCCGCCGCGCCCCGGTCTCTGCACGTTCGTTCGCAGAACTAGGAACAAAGCGTCCTGCGCATTCCTGCGCGCTGACTCACGGCTGTCACGTAGCACGCCGCCTCACGCAGCTTTGCCCAAAATTGGTCGCGAGGCGAGGGCGGGCCGAGCGGCAGCCGGCAGGTCTGCCGCTTGTTTCCCTCTTCAAGCTCCGCTGCCGCCTTGCTCTGGGCCCCCAGCCCGAGGATTTCCCAAAACAGGCATAAGAGGAAGAGACCGCGGGGATCCCATCTTGCCCCCACCTGGGCCTAGGAGGGTCAGGCAGAGGGGCCCGGAGGTGGGGATGGGAGGGTGGCCAGGGTGCAGGTGGCTGGCTGGGTGGTGGATCCAGGGCCCGGAGCGCTGCTTCCCTTTTTCCTCGGTTTCCTCCTCTGCCAAACGGGAAGTGCGGGCAGGGCATGGTTGTCAGCACTTGGTATGAGTTATCTCACCTCATTCTTACACTAACCCTATAAGGAAGGTACTATTATGATCACATCTTACAGATGAAGCTTTTAGACACTGATTTCCTTGAGGTCACATACTAGTGAGTGGCAGAGCTAGGGTTTGAATCGGATTTTTAAAGTTTCCAGAACCCTGATGAAACCCTTATACGCTTATGTGCGCAGTGCAGAGCCCAGCGAGTGTGTGTGCCCCCCTACCCCCTACCCCTTGGTGGTTGAGACCAGGTCCCTGACTTCCACTCACTAAACCGCCACTCACTCACCTATATGGGAAAGGGCGCCCTCCGGAGGTTATCAGAGAAATTACAACAGAGGATCTCCATGTGACCCAGTGGAAGGAAAAACAGGTGAATTTGATTCAACGAACCTTCCTCCCTGGTCATCTGCACCAACACCGAAGTACAGAAAGGAGCCAAGCAAAGCAGGAGGTCACCAGCCAGGCCGGGCTACTCTGGGAAGGCCCTCCTTGGGCAGCCAGGAGGCTGGGGAGCACTGAGTTGGAAAATGAGGCAAGAGGGTCTCTACCATGATCCCTCTTCCAGCTTGGCCTCTTTCACCATTGCAGCCCGATTTCAGAGAAGGGGGACATCTTTAGAGCTTCAGGGTGTCAGGGTCAGAGGTCTGCCCTGAGTTTGCAGAAATGAGGTGGCCAGCAGGTGGCCTTGTTCTCAGGTACCCAGATAGACGGGGCAGCACTTCTCCAGACTGTGGTGTCTCGAACCAAGGGCTCATCTGAGAGCCCAGGGAAAGCCCTGAAGGGAGTCTCCCCCTGACTTCCCCACCCAGGACTGCTTTGGGTGCCCCCCTGCCTGGATCTCCACAGCCCAGGTGCCAGTTGACTCCATTCGGCCTCAGGACAAAGTCAGCTCCCAGCAGGGCATACAAGGCCTGTGGCCCATCCTCCCAGCTCTATCTCATCACTGAGTCCCTCACATTGCTTACTCCAGCTCTGAAGACATATCACGCTCCTCCAAGCCTGCCAGCCTTTACCCATGCTGTTCCCAATGCCTGGAAGGTTTCCTCTGCCTTCACAGCCTGGGTCGTACGTCTTCCACTGGAAAGCCCTCCTGATCCTCATGGCAGAGGCAAGGACCCCTCCTCTGGGTCCTAGAGCTCTCCATCTGTCCTTCCTTTTCGGCCCACACAGAGCCAGGCACAAGGGCACACACTAGTCCTCAGTCCAGAGCCTTCATACAGGCCCTCCATGCTCCCGAATCCCTACCCAGCCAAATATTGATGCCTTTGGGGCCCTCTCCCCAAATCCCAGCTGGGCCAGGGACCCACAGACCCAGTCCAGGTCTGACACAGAGCAGGCTTAGAATGTTTGCTGCATGGTATCATGGGCCACAACCTTGTACCCTGAAGACCCTTCTCATCTGTCCCTGGCTGTGTGACCTTGACCAGCTTATTCAGCCTCTCTGAACCTTGTTCCCCGGCACTGTCCTACCCTGCCCGGCCTGCTTCCCAGGCCTATTTGGAAAATCAAATGAATGAAGACAGAGAGAATGTTTGGCATGTGAGCACGGCTCCCCACACAACTGTCATTATCACCAGGTCATTATTATGAACCTGCCTTGTGCCTGAGGCCTGGGATCCGAGGCTGGGTGGGCAGGCAGGTGATGAACTCAGAAGCTGCCGCAGCCACTGGCTGACTCAGCCTCAAACGGCATTGGGAGAAATGGGTGCTTTATGATCAGCCTGAGCCGGCCCAGCTCTGGCCCTCCTCTCCCCACCCCCAGGAGTCCCCCAAATCTGAAGCCGTGGGCCTTCTGGGCCCATTCAGGGCTTCTTATCTAGAGAGATAAAGGCCCCCTCCCCTCAGAGGGTGGATCCATTCAACTGGCTACTGTGCGACCTTGGCAATCCTCTGCCTCTCTGGACCAACCTTGGGCAATGCTGGGTGGGGGGCAGGCAGTGGCCCCAGGAGGCTCCCAGGCACGCGTTCCAGGCAGGCATGATGGTGGGGGAGGGCGTCGACTCACTGCCTCTGGGCCCCAGAGAATTGGGTCCTGTGTTCTTCCTCCCTGGTATTGGCCCCAGCCGGTGGTATGAGCTCTCAGCAACCCTGTGACCTCATCCTCCTGAAAGTCTGGGCTTATTATTTGTATTTGACACATGGGAAAAGTGAGACCCCGACTTCGGAAGGCTCTCATCCACAGCCACACAGCCGGGACACTGGCGTGTGAGTCTGCAGCCAGGGCCCGTCTGCTGCAGCCCTCCATTCTGTCGTGGGGAGGTGATGGCTGGCTGGTGATGGCTGGCTTTCTCCCTCCCCAACCCACTCAGGACACTGGCTATGTGCCAGGGACTGAACCAGAATGATCAGCCTCCGAGGACCTCACACGAGTCTGTAGGACAGAGGAGGAAGTCAACGTTCAGAGAGCTGAAATTGCTTGGCTCAGGTCACATAGCCCAAGAGATGAGTGAGATTCTGTTCCCTGTATCCCTGCACTGTGCTACCCCAGCTACCTCCCAGTCAGACAGGGTTGCAGGGTTCCAGCACCACCAGAACTCAGGGGACTTGCAGGAAGACCCTCTGGTCTCACGGACACCCCATGGCTACGGGCGGACAAAGAGGGAGTGTGTCTGACCTGCCGGGGTGGGCCCGCTGGGCCTGCCTGGGCCCAAGGCTCCTGGCCAGGCTCAGATGAAAGCGTGAGGTCATTGGGCCATCCCAGCTCCCTGTCTGATCTCACTGCTGTGACTCAGCCCTGCCTTACCCTACCCTCCTCCTCCAGGGGACCCCAGCAATAACCTGGCCTAGCCTGGGCTGTCCCCGCCGCCTGCTCAGGGCCTCCCACCCTGAGTCACCACTCGCCTCACTGGCAGGCGCTCTGTGTAGTGCATAAGCTGCCTCCTCCTCTCCCCAAGCTCTCTGAGCTCCTGCTGCTAAGGGCCCCGGAGCCAGGCTGAGGGATGGGGGGACTTCCACTGCTGCCCTTGGACTTAACTTCCCAGGGTCTGCTTTTGGGGAGTCTCTGGCCCTGATAGGAAAATCTAGAATTGAAATTGAGATCTCAGGCTAAGGGTTCAGACTGACCTGGGTTCAAATCCCAGCTCCGTCCTTGCTAAATGTATGACCTCAGACAAGCCACCTCAGCTTCCCCATCTGAAGAAAAGAGGGTAGTGACAATAAGCCACATCCCATGAGGATTCTACATGAGCTCACATTCCCAGCGTAGAGCTTCCAATGCAGCCCGTGAGCCACGCAGACCTGGATTCAAAGGGCCGCAAGTCCTTGCTCCTCAACTGTAAAATGGGAATGTTGAGATGAGCGACCTCTTGCTGTGGCAATTAAAGGTGATAGTTTACATAGAGGGTTTGTGCAGACTCTGGCACCAAGGACCAGACAGGGGTGAACAGTAGCTGAGATGAACTCTTTTTGTCTTTATTGTATTTCTCACATTACCTTTTAGTCCCCTCATACCCCTTCCCCCTAGCAGTCACCACACTGTCGTCCACGTCCACGAGTCCTCTGAGATTAATTCTTAAAGTGCCAGACACTCGGTGAGCCCAGGCTGGTTTCAGTGAACGATGGGGAGATGGCAGTAGATGTGGTGCCTCTGACTTTAACCAGAGAGAGTGGCATCAGGGGAGAGGTCCTCGGGCCCTTAAGCCCCAGGGGACCCTCTCTGCAGACTGAGCTCCAAACTTTTCTGGGTGAGTCCAGAAGGCTCTCACCAAAGGGGTCATTCCAGGCTGCAAACTGACCTTACACTTCCCAGTCTCCAGGACCCCCACAGAGCCCCTCATTTCATGGAGGGCAAAGCTGATGCTCAGGCAAAAGAAGGGACTTTCCCGCAGCCTCCCAGGTGGAGGCAGGACCCAGGCCTGCAGCCCACACCTCCCCCTTCCCGGCCTGGAAGCTGCGTCCCTGGACTCAGGATACCTTCACCCCCCAGGCTCAGACAGCGCTCTGGGTGACTCGCAGAGCTCACCAGCCCACCGGAGGCCCCGTGAAGCCCCGTTGGAAACCCAGTGTCCTGATCTCATCCCAAACATAGCGGCGCCCAGAGTTTTTCTTGGATGGGAAAACCTGGGCTGTGCTGCCACCGGCCCATGAAGCACTGGCCTTTATCGTATCCCACTGTGCTCAAGAGGCAGCTCCCTGAGTGTGGGGACCCAGTGAGCCCCCAACACACCACTCCTTCCCAGAAGTGTGTCCCCACCGAGAGGCCTGTGCATGCCTGCAGCCGAGGTGAGGGAGGGAGGACACGGGCTGACCAGCAGAGCCCTCCCAAGCCCAACAATAGCCAGACCTCCTGCTGTTCCTGCCCCAAAGCCACGGAGCAGCTGTACAGCAGGGTTTTTCCTCTTCGATGACTGACAGATGTGACCTTTGACATTCAGGAAGGTTAAACCAAGGTGTGCCCTTGGTGAACACGGCCAGGGAACAACAGAACCAGACCCCGGACTGGCCCATCCCTGCCCTCTGCTACTTCTGGCCTGGTACCGTGCTGGGCACTCATCCACAGGAGGATAGGGGTGGGGGTGGGATTCGAGCTGGAGTCACAAGGCTTTGAAGCTGGCAGCTGGATCCACCAAGCCTCAGAGGTTCCAGGGGTGGGCTGGCCCCTGACTCACTCCCACACCCCAAGCCAGCCTCAGGCGCCGGCTTCAGCTCCTGACCTCCTCCCGCCTACCAGAACCAGGCTGTGCCCCCCTGGACTATTCCTGGCTCAGAATTCCCCATAACTGGGTGAGAAGGTCAAGGCCTTTAGGCCAGAAAGTATCCCAGCCACACTTCTGCTCAGGAATGTCAGCCTGGAATCACTCGGGAACCCGGGGCTTTGCCCGCCTGCTGGGCACCAGGTTACTCTGAGGATCTACACCAGGCACTTATTTTGAGCTGACACTTACTTCTAGAACAAAATACAGTGCTTCTGCATGGCCCAGCCTCCCAGTGGCTCACCCCTTCCCAGAGGGGAAAGGCGGCCTCCTGGTGGGGCGCTGGGTGTGCCTCAGAAAACACGGGTTCTAGGCAACAGAGTGGGTGTGACTGAAACACCACCGGCTGCATGTCTTGGCTGGCAGTGGCGGTGGGATGGAGGAAAAGGTTAGGGGTGAAGCCCCTCCATGTGCAGGGGCCCAGGCCTCAGAGAGAGAAGAGTCCAGGCATCCCGGGTTTCTTGCACCCAGGCATGGCAAGGCAGCCTCTGGAAGCCTCTTCCTCTCCCCTGGACCTCGTGTTGCTCAGCTAGCTATAGGCCAAGGGTCCTTCTCTATCTGGCTGCCTGCCTGATTTTTTTTCCCTTAAAGATGATCTCAACTCTTCCCCATTACAGCCGTTTGAAGATGGTGTCAGGCACAAAAAGGGACCTAGAGCTCCCTCATCAGAAGAGCTGTCTGGGCAAAGGCGGGCTGTGCCTGGGGAGACGAGCCACCTTGTACTTTCCAGCGTTGGACATGAACCACGTACCCAGGCCTGTGCTGGGCCCTTGGGGTGGCGAATCCAGGGAAGACCATGACTCACTGAGCTCATCCCCACACCTCTCCCCTGGAAATAACGAAATGTTTTTAGGATAAATGTAACATGCCACTCAAAGCTCGTCACACTTTGGGCATTGTAACCTTTCCAATCCGACCTGTCACAAAGAAAGATGGATGTGTAGGGGGCTGGTTGGGTAGATGCATGAATGGAAGGATGGATAGAAGGTTAGATCATGGTAGGAAGGGGACTGGGAAGTTGAACTGATGGGTGGATGGAGGGATGATGGGTAGATGGGTGGATCATTGGTTTATATGTGATACAGGCTGTCGATCCCACAGCAGATGAGTGTAAGGGAAAAGCCTCTAGCTCACTGTGTGACCCTGAGGAAGTCACTTCCTTTTCTGTGAAGTGAGGCTCTTATCTGGAAAGACTTCCTCTGTAAAGTGAGATGCGGGGGCCTAGTGTGTCCCCCAGGTCTGCTGTGGGCCCCGGCGAAATAAGAATGCACTGTCCGTACCAAATAACAGCTGGAACCAGGCCTCCGTCCCCGGCTTGGGCACAGCGACACGCCATTTCTGCTGTCGGGGTGAGGGCCCCCACAGATGCCGGTGGGAAGCTACCTCTGCTCCTGGGCTCCCCACTTTCCCAGCCTGCACAGAGCTCTCTGCCTGTTAAGTATAGCAAAGGGACCCCTGGAGAACAGTTGCTATGAGAGGGCCCCTCACAGGCTGGAGAGCCGAGAAGGCACATTGGAGACCCTCGGGGCTCAGGGTGAGGGTTTTGGAGCTACAGAAATCTGCTTTCTCACCTTGGCATAGATACTGGGCAAGTCATGAGCCTCAGTTTCCTCACGTATAAAATAGGAACTGGTTATGTTGTGACAGTTAATAAAGGTAATGTATGTAAATCACTTAGCACAGAGCTTGGACTATCTTAACTATTCAAGAAATGCGTGTTTACACCACACCCCTAAAAGGCTAAGGGGGTGATTGGGCCCTTTGGAGGCAACTCAGAAATTCTGAGCTCAGAGACTTCAGGCCTGGGTGCTAAGTCCCTGAGTGGGTTTTCTTCTTTCAAAAACTCCAGCAGGATTCACATGGCCTCTTGACAAGGATGCCTTGACTGAACAATATCTGCTTTGGGCCAAAATTCCAGCAGTTCCATGGGCCTCGTTGACCCTGTGCTGATTATCCCCAGATTAATGGCAAACAGCACATGAATTACTCCTTTAGAAGCACAGTTTATGCGGGGGATATAAATCTTTCCAGCCTGGTTGAGGCGGAGGGAAGAGGACAACTAATAAGGGGGTGTCCTCTGAGGGAGAGGGAAGCCGTAGAGGCCAGGAAAGCTGGTCCCTCAGGGCCAAGGCTGCCCTTGCGGAGACCCAGTGTGGGGACAAGGGTGTGGGCGGTGGCAGGCTCTGCTGGCTCAGGGTGAGCTCTGGCCAATGGCAGGAGGCCCAGGCCACCCACCAGACAGAAGCCCTGGGGCTAAGTGGCCCCAGGCCTTAGTGGGGCATCCTTGACCCACTGCCTTGGGGATATAACTTGGGGACGGACAAGTGATCATGTGAATGTCTAAATCCCCTCAGTCCCTAAATCCCCAACCCAGGCTGGCTCCAGGGCCAAACTTGCCCTGGGACCCCCGTTCCCTGGGGCTCCAGACATCTCCCCCTGGCCAGCCCCATCTTCCCAGCTGCTCGCTCTACTAGGCTGCCTGCACGGTATGTGCCTCTGACCAAGACACTGTGTCCCTTCCATCAGGGCTGCAAACAGCACTTCCTGAAACCTGGAGGGGGCAGGTGACGAGGTGGAAGTGACTGGTTATGCAGAGGTGAGAGAGCAGAGGGTCCCACGAGGGGAGTTGCAGTCAGAGCAGTCTGCAGGGCCTCCATCAGTGGAGCTCTAAACTCGGGTCAGGTGGATTCTGGGAGTTGTAGACGTCAACCCTGGCAGTGCCCCTCACAGTCCATGGGAAGACAGGAGAATTTCCAGGGAGGGAACCAGACTTGCCCAAGGCCAACAGCACGAACGGCAGACATTTGCTGCTCCTGCGGCACCAGACACCTGCTGCAGCCCGTGCCTGCCCGTGGACGACAGCACCAGCATGTGTCCTCCGTCCTGCAAGGCCAGCCGCTCTTCCTCTCAGACCACAGTTATCTCATCCAGAAAATGGGAGTGAGGACTGGACAGGATTTTCAGAGGGCAGTTTCGAGCTCAGTGTCTCACCCAAAATGCACTTCTACGGCCCTCTCCTGGCAGCCACCTGCCCTCCCCACAAATCTCTCCCTCTTGGATTGAGCTGACACCAAGCAGAAGTGGAGCAAATTCTCTTGTGTTCAATACTATTTCCTCCCAATCCTGATGGTGCCCTTCAGGGAACCCCTGCCCCATGACCTGCAGCCTTTACTAGCCCAGGCAGGTAGAAGGGCCAGGTCAGGTTGGAGAGTATGCAGGGCTGCCTGCAGGGGCAGCTGGAGGGGGCCATTGCAATGTGGTGGGGGGGCAGGGTGTGCAGCCAGGCAATCGGGAGGGGCAGAGGTGAAGGTCAGGGCCCAGACTAAGGCCTCTTAGGGGCTGGGACTGGCTATTTTTAACTCAACTTCACTTTCTCCACCTGGAAATCAACCCTAGCACGTGGGGGAGTTCTGTTCCCAGAATGCTTCCACCCCTAAGACCTGGGCTCGCTCGGGTTCCTCTGACCGGGCCTCTCCATTTCCCTGGAGCCCTGTTCGCCCAGCTCCATCAGACAGCAGGGAAGGAGGGAACTGGAGTCGGCCCAGCTCCCCACGCAGACCCTGCCAGACCAGGCGGCCCTGCCTGCCCTGTCGTCACCCTCCTTTCACACCAGAGAACGATCCTGTCCCCTGGTCCATTTAATTCTTCTCTCAGGTTTCCCAGCCTCAGAGCCTCTGGTTCCCTATTGTCCTGAGCAGGCACTTCGAGTTTGTGTAAAGATTAGACACATTAGAACTTTCGCTCTCACTCCTGATGGTCTTCCTCTTTTCCTTTCTCAGATCTGAGTTCTTTCTCTCTGGCTCTGCTTCCTCATCCTCCCGCTCTGCCTGCTTGTTTTCCTCCCCACCGTGACCCCCTCCTTCTCCCTGGGGATCTGTTTTGCTTCTTTCTTCTCTTCACAGTTCAGCGGTTTGAATTCTCTATCCACCTCCTATTCCCCTCTCACCCTAACCCTGCTTAATTCTGTGTTTATATTCTCTCGGAGGCTAATAGAAATGGCTGAGGGTATTGCTCACCTCATTCCAGAAATACTGTTCTAAATTCTTGGAGAGGCACCGTCCGGAGGGCCGTTGGGGGTCGGGAAGGCAGTGAGCACTGCATGGGGAGTCACTGGTTTGCCCAGACGGAGATCTGAGTTCCAGAGCCGGCTCCGCACCTACCAGCTGCGAGACCTTGGCCAGACTCGATTTCCTCCTGGGCGGTAGTGGAGTTGACAGCCAGAAGACAGCAGCTGCCTCCTGGCACTGCAAAGAAGAGGAAATGAAAGTGTTCTGAGCACACAGTAGGTGCCCAGGGGTGTTTGTCTGCTCCAGCTTTCACTGCAGCCTGACCCGGCCAATAGGCCTCTCCCCCCTTCCTTCCATTCTGCTCTGCTGTACCGGGATTACATGCTCATACACATGTGCGTGCATGTGTGCTCGGGACACACTCTGTGAAAAAGCAAGATTGACTGTTTCTTCGTGGGCATCTATTTCCCCTTCACAAATACCTACTGACAAAAGTTTAGTTCCTGAACGCAGGGACTAAGAAGGGAACAGCCTGGGTCCCCGCAGACCCAGTTTCCCCAGTTCAAGGCCAGGCATTTTTATTCACTCGCACCACCACCCCCGCCCCCTCCGAGTACACTCAGAGGGCTGCTCCTGTGTATGCCAGGCAGGCTCCAGGCCCTGCCCCCTCGGGAGTTCTGGACCTCACGATTGCTGGGGAGATAAGCTCAGTGTCATGTGTCAGACAGGCACGAGAGCCCGGGCCCTGGGAATTCCAAGAAATGAGGGCGTATTTCCTGTTATGCCTGGAGACAGGGGGCCTGAGAAGACACTGAAAGAGGTGGCCCTTGAGCCAGGCCTGGGTAGGAGCGGAGGGCGACTGCCAGTTCCACGAACTGCTAGGCTCAGCACAGCGCATCCCTGCTCTGGTGTCCAGTGAGGCCCAGCTTCGCAGCCAGCAGAGGGGCAGGAGCAGAGCCGGCCCTCAGGGAGCACCCCACCCCCTGTCTTTTTCTGCCGAATGTAGCCACTGAAGTGAGCCAAGACATCCTGCCATGTCCACGACAAGAGACCTTTCAAGAGACACTTCAGGTAACCGCGGGGCATCTTTCGGGACAGGACTCTGAAGCCTGCTTCTTAGTTTCAATGGAGCCTGTGAGCCAACATATGAAGACCTCCCCTCCCCCATTTGGCTTTGTTTTGCAAACAAGGAAACTGAGGCCCAGGAGGGACATCCTTGGCCTTGGCCACGGCCACACAGCTGCAAAGGTCTGGAAGGGACCAGAATTCTTGTGCCCAGGCCCTGGAGAGTGGGGCGGGGAGAGGGGCACTTTGAGTGAGGTAGAGATGAGGCAGCCCCGGCCTCCAGGCTGGTCAAGGGTCAGGGGAAGGCTGTGTCCTTCACTAAGGGAAACAGGCCCAGAGAGGGCTCTGACTTGCCCAAGGCCACGCAGCCACAAGCAGGCCTTTTACCTGCTACACCAGAGAAGGGGCACCCTCGGTTTGGCAGGCAGTAGGCAGGCAGGACAGCGGGGTCTCTCCAAGGAGCGGGAGGTTTTTCTCGCACTCCCCTTTCAAACTCTTAGCTTTGGGCAAGACCCTGGGGAAAGTGGAGGAGGAACCATGGGGAGAGTGGGGGAGGAGCTCTCCGGCACTTTGGGGGAGGATTTGAGGAAGTCCCTAGAGACGGGAAGGAGTTCCTGGGGGTTGCAGGGGAAACTCAGCGCTGGGGAGTTGCTCCAAACGGAGAGGGAGGAGCTGGGCCTTTCCTTCCCCCTCCGCCCCCCTCCCCCATCGTGGCAGGCTGTGGAGGTTGGGCCGGGCTAGACGCCCCAGGAGGGGGCGGTGTCCCTGGCTCCGAGCCCGCCGGTGCAGTGCAGTAGGACTTGATCCAGGGGCGGGGAAGTGCCTGGTAGTTATAAGAAGCAGCCAGGGCACCGAGGCAATGAGCTATCGGCTCAGCTGGGCTCGCAGCAGGACTCGGGCAACAGGCGCGCTCCCTGCTCTAGTCCAGCCCCGTGCTCCGCCGCCGCTATGGTTGCTGTGCCCACTGCCTGGTGCTCCCTCGCTCTGGCTCTGCTCGTGGCCCTGCACGAAGGTGAGCCATCCGGCCTCGCCTGCTGCAGCAGCCCCCTGGTCTGCTCAGCGGTGCCTCCCCACCCCTGGGGACCGCGGTGCCCCATGAGCCAGCTGGGGCTATACGAGGCGGGAGCCCAGCGGCAGCAGCAGGGGGCTTGGCCAGTAGGGAAGTGCTACTGGCCCAGGGCAGCAGCTGGCCCTTCCACCTGGCTGCTGAGGCATACCGGCTGGTCTGGAGCTCCTGAGCAGTGAGAGTACCAACTTCCTCCATTATGCAAGAGGAGGAGCCTGGCAGGTCCCCCGTTCCAGCTGCGCCAAGCGTCCTGACCCACCTCTCCACCTCTCTCTCCCTCCTGTGCACGCAGGCAAGGGCCAGGCCACTGCCACCCAGGAGCAGCCAGTGCCCACACCCCATGCCCGAGGCTCCCACCTGCGGCCTCGACGTTGCTCCTGCAGCTCCTGGCTTGACAAGGAGTGCGTCTACTTCTGCCACCTGGACATCATCTGGGTGAACACTCCTGGGTGAGCTACCATGGGGATTCAGGCAGGGCTGCTAACAGTGGGGGCAGGGGCAGGGGGCTACGGCATGCTGGGGAACCTCAGGCACAATACAGCTCTCCCTGGGCCTCCAGATGGGAGCGCTGGGCTAATATCAACAGTTAGCAGTTATTGTTTCCACTCACACGTGGAGGCTGCCTGAGCGATATAGAGGGCTGTCTCTTGAGAATTCTCACAACAGCCTGGTAAGAAAGCGCTGGCTCCATTTTCCAGACCAGGGTACCGAGACTCAGAGAGGGTAGGTGCCTTCTGCAAGGTCATACCGGAAGGGGTGAGTGGTAGGTGGATGCTCCGGCCCAGCCCTGGTGGACAGCAGAGCTCACGCCTGCTCTGCCTTGCCACCTCAGCACGATCTTCTAAGTAAAATACAATTAATGACAGCGCCCACGTCTCAGCTGCACCAGGCCCTGTGCCAGGCACGGCTCGTGCACCATCATCTCATGAACCCTCCATCCTCCCCTGAGGCAGGTTCTGGTGTTGTCCCCAAATGACAGATGAGAAACCTGCCCTTTGTCACCTGGTGGAGCCAGGGTGGGAGCCTAGGCTGTCTGTCCTGTCTGCACCCGCACTGCCTCCGGGCCACTGCATACTTCAAGCTGAAGTTTCTGTGTGCATTTGTGGTTTTTTTCCCCATCCCCAAATTGCAAAAGACAAGAGAAGCCCAGCACGTAAGCGTGTGTGGAGCTAATCCGCATCCAAACACTGGCTCGGGGTGGGAAGCCTGCCAGTCCCTGCCTGTCGGGTCTACCTGGAGTCATTACAGCTCCAACCACACCAGCTAAAATTAGCCCTGGCACCCAAAGGTGCTGGTCCAACCAGGCACAGGGCCCCTGCCCTGCCCTCGGCCCGCCTTGGCTAGACTGATCTGAAATCAGTCCCACCTGGCCTTGCACACATGCATGCACACGCACACACCATTTTTAAGTCAACGCTCTAAGACATACATGTCACCCCTCAGGCAAGTGGGGACCAGGAGGGGGCAGCTTAGCTGTGAGCCTGAGTGTTTACTCTGTGAGGTGGTATTTCCTCCCCCCTGCAGGGCGAGCTTCAGGGACTGCCTGGTTCCATTGGCTCAAGTTCCTGTCTGAGAATGGGCGGGGCTGGGAGGGTTGGGGGTGGGCAGAGGCCCAGAGAGGGGAAGGGTCTCTGTTCCTGTCCAGGGTTACCTGGCACCTAGGTAGGGGCCTGTAGTGGGACTTCTTGAGGTCAGGGGCTGGTCACCTTTTGCTGCCACCCTGGTGGCATCTGTGGCCATCCCAGTGTGCAGTGTGGAGAGTCCCTATTTGCCAACGGCAGTGACTTATCTAATCCTCTCCCTCTCCTCCCTCTCTCTCTTTTCCTCTCTCTCTCTCTCTCCGCCCTGCATCACTACCTTACTGGCTGCCTGCCCACAGACAGACAGCTCCTTACGGCCTGGGAAACCCGCCAAGACGCCGGCGCCACTCTCTGCCAGGACGCTGTGAATGTTCCAGTGCCAGAGACCCTGCCTGTGCCACCTTCTGCCATCGAAGGCCCTGGTAAGTGGGCACTCAGCCTGCAGGGGCCACGGGTGCCCGCCAGCCTGGGCCTGCCCTAGGCAGCAGGGTATCTGAGAGGCCAGCGGAAGGGCAGAGGAGAGAACCGGGAGATGGAGTACAGGCTCCTAGGGGCCCACGGGCATTGTCCCTTCCTGCAGAGAACCAGTCACCCCTGAGTCCCTCCCACTGCCCAGCTCTAGGAGCTTCTGAGAGCACTATGTCTCACTCCTGGGCAGGGGGGATTCTCCCCGGACAACAGCTGAGGCATCCCAGGCCCAAAAAGGGGACAGTGCTTGTCCTGTCAGTCCACACAGCGGGTCAGAAGGAGAGTTGGGCTTTAGCCTTGGTCTGTCTGACCCAGTCCAGAAGGCTTCCGATTCAGCCCTGAGGCTCAGGGGACTTTGGAGCTTTCTTAGTGGAGGAGTGACATCTAGAATGGTGAGGCCATGGTCCCATTTGAGGGCCACCACAGAGTTGCTGGGGGCCTTTACCATTCTCTTAACTCTTTGGGCCTCAGTTTTCCCATCAGTAAAAGGATGGGAAACTTTGTTCTTTCCCTCCGCCACTTGGAGCATTGGGGGAAAGCAGAAACTGGCCTTGCAATCCTAGCCTCCATTCCCGTGATGATTTTCGAGAAGACTCCTCTGAGACTCAAGCTGTGGCCCCACCTCGGCCTCTATTTCCCTGCAAAGGGCCACATCCGCTGTGGGTGGCCGGATTCTCAGTAGGCCAGCCGCCCAGTGGCCTCTTTCTGAGCTAAGAGTACATTCCCGGTAGCTCAGTTCTCCCCACCCCGCCTGGGAAAGGAAGGATGCCAGGTGCACAGGGGTGGAAATGGATCTGTTCCTGAGGGCAGGTCCTGGACGGGTGGGGGAGGGGCTGGGCCTGCAGCCAGGTGGCCTCGGGGCCCTGCACAGCCCCTCACTTGGGCTCTAATGTTCTTCATTCAGGGCTGAAACAGAGGCGACCCCAGGCACTGGGTCCTCTGCAGACACGTTCCAGGGTGACAAGACGTGGACTACTGCGGGAGAGCTGCTCCAGCGGCTGAGGTAGGGGCACTGCACACTGTGCACCTCCTGAACGCCCTGCCCACTTCCTCACACTTCTGTTGTTCCCTCTAAGAGGCAGGACTGCGTCCCCAGTGGGCAATTAAGAGAACTGAGGCTCAGAGAGGTGAAAGTACTTTTCTAAGGTCACACAGCAATCTGGCATCTGGCTGACTCCGGAACCTTTTAACCGCTGTGCTCTTCTTTACCACCAGGCCAGGAAATAGACTTTTTAGAGGGTTTGAAGGTTCTTGACTCTGGAAGGACCACAGGCGTTCGTTCTGGCTGTGTCTCTCTCTCAAGCATCTCCCATGTGCTGGGGTCCAGAGGGGCCAACTGCCCAACCCGCTCCCTCCCTTTACCCTAGATGGGGTCCCCTTTGCAGTGAACTCAACATGTTGAGGGTGGGCACACAGGAGGAATGTCTGTCCAACCGAACCGACTCAACAGAAGCCCGTACCTAGCCAAGCCACAGCATGGCTAAGGGGCAGCTTCTGAGCCAGGACTGCCTGCCTTGAACCCAAGCCCTGCCACCAAGCTTTGTGAGCCTGGGATCCTCACTTAACTTCTATGTGCTTTAAGTGCCTATTTTGAAACAGGGACAACAGCGCTACCCATGTCCTGGGGTTGATGGGAGGTCAGGTGATTTGACATAATAAAGCACCTGGAGTTGGGCCTGGCCCGCCGCAGGGGCTCTGCAGGTGTCAGCCATTCCTGTCCCCATCCCCTCGGAGTCAGCCAGTGCTGCCCCCCCCCCCCCCCCGCTTGGCTCCACAGGGGTCTCCATCTTTGTGGGGAGAGAGAAACAGTAGAAAAGGCAGGATCGTGAGACGGGCAGGATCCAGCATACACTCGGGAACTGCCTTAGGATGAAAAAAGCAGCTAAGACAGCAAGCGCATGGCCCTCTGCAGTGGGCATGTTCCGGCAGCCTGCACACCCCCTTCCCACAGTGCAGGGCCGTTTTTGTCTGTCGGGCCCAGAAAGGGGCCCGGCGAGGCTGCGACCCTTGCCCAAGTCCCCACAGCAGAACTAAAGCCAGCTCCTGGCTTCCAGGCTAGGACACTTTGAGCCAGGACAAGGCCGCCTGGCTGTGTCCCCCCAAGGGTCTCAGCCAAGTTCATAGGCAGCCCGGGGCACCCCTGTTCGTCTGGACCCACGTAAGAGGAACGTGAACAGTGGGAACTGTAGTCGGTGGAGTCTGGGTGAGGAGAAGGGGAACAGCCTGGAAGGAAGGGCGTGAGCAACACTACGGAAGTGGGAAGGCAGGTCCTGGCAGTAAACCCCGGGCTGTTCTTGGCCGTCCAGTCATTCCAGCCTCATTGGACGTTGAACGTCAGCTCTGTCCAAGCCCCTGTGGGCAGAGAAGCCTCTCGGCCTGGTCTGGCCTGTCATTGGGCAGATCTTATTTTCAGGGCCAGTGGCTAACTTCTGACCCCAGGGCAGCAGTGATTAAGGGTGTCATCCCTGTTAGTGCTGCCTGTCACAGGGAAGTCTGGGCGAGGCCCACATCTCCTGAGATGCTAAACTGACCCTTCTTGATTGCAGGGACATTTCTTCTGCCAAGATACTCTTTGCTGGGCGACAGCAGGAGGCCACAAAAGAGACTGGGCCCACACACTCCAGGCGGAGGAAGAGATAGTATTGGAAGCTGGAGAAACTCTGGGAAGAAAGTCTGCATGGAGATGGGAAGAGAGAGGTAGCCCAGGCCAGGGAGACGCTCCACCTGCCTCCTGGGCCAGGAAAATGTGCCTGCTGGGACTGGCACAAGCTTTGGCCTCCTCCCCCAGTGAGGGAGCCACCCTCAGGCAGCTCCGAGACGTCACACTGCCCAGGAAAGCCTGCAACTCCCAGGCTGCAGAGCAGCCTCCTGCCCGGACTCTGGCCCCGCATCCTCGCTGGAAAGAACTTAGTCTGGAGGCCACGTCCTGAGAGGGGCCCTGCCTGTTGGCTACAAACCAGGAGTGACACACAGTGATGGACACTCGCACCTAAGCCAGCCCCGAAGACTGGACAGGTTTGCCCAATGGCTGGTGTCCTGGATGCCCTCATCTGTCCCCTCCAGCTCTCCCTCCCCATAGTCCTCTAACCCTCATACCCTCGGGGCGCTCCTGGCGAGAAGGGCCTGTTCTGCTTCACTGTCTGTATATAACTTATTTGCTATAAGAACTTTGGGAATTCCAGTTATTTATTGTAATGTATTTTTTTTAGACTCTCAATTATTTGCCTGCAAACTTGTGTTTGTAATAAACAGTGAAATGGTTTTCTGGTATTTCATCTTGGCTGAGGCAGGACTAGGAGACACCTCTTGCAAAGGGGATGCTTGGAAATTAGGAGGACACAGGAAGGGGGAGGAAAGGGGCTGGGGCAGGTGGCCAGCGCCCTGGGTTCCACTCCTTGGGCCCTTGCTAGGCGTCTCTGGCTGCTAACCCACCCTCTCTGGACCTTTACCTGTGATGTGCCTGGACCGACATTTGTAGCTCTGATATCCAGGACTCCAGGACCTATGTTCCCCTCAGACCAGGAACCAATGGCCAGGCTTTTCCCAAGAGCGGGTTTGGTGAAAGCCAAAGCCCACTCTGCTCCAACTGCCCTGTGCCACCAGGGGCTGCTAGGAGGCCCAGAGAAAATCTGCCCAGTGCGGGGGTGCTGCAGCTGGAAGGATTCCACAGATGTGTGCAGCCCTGGGGGCCAGTGGCAGTGCTGCGGTGGAACCATGGCCTGGCCCTGGCCCTGGCCCTGTGACTCACCTTGGGCTTTGGGTGGGGTCCTGCTAAAGCTGGGTTGACACTCCTCTGACCCAAGAAGCCTAAGACTCTAAGACTGGGTTGGCCAATCCTACCACGGCCCAAGAAGAAGCCCACCTGGGTCCCAGGGGCAGACAGCAACTACAGGGCCATCCCCGCTGACAGCCACCTGGCCCAACAGCCTCCCCTCTGCCAAACCCCCCTGTGAGCAGGCGGTTCCCTTTCCTCCCGGTTGGCCTATGCTAGGAGAGGTCTGAGCCAGCAATTGAAAAATAACTATTTATATGCCATTCTAATCCTGCCCAGTCCCTGAACCCATCCCTGACTCCTAACGGAAGAGTCACATGTTGACATACTGAACTCCTACTGTGTGCTGGCTCTTTACCCAGAGCAAATCACTTTGTTCTCACCACAACCCTAGGACATGGGTATTTTTATGATTTCTGCTTTGTAGATAAGGAACCTGATGCACATAGGAGGCAGCTGACTTGCCTAAAGTCACACAGCAAGTATGTGGTGGCATCAGGATTTGAACTCAGAGTCTGTAGTACAAATGCTTGTATGTATTTAACAAATATTTATTGATTGAATTCATGGATTGTCACTGCATGTCACCTTGAACAAATATCTCTTTCTGAGCCTCAGTTCTTCTTTTTTTAATCTGCAAAATGGGAAACAATAATCCCATGCAGGACCGCCTAGCAGGACTGACGTGAACAATAAATGGACAAGTTCTGGATGCCGGGCTCAGCCAAGGGCCTGATAAGAAGCAGAGGCTGCTTGTCAGTCCGTCAGTCACTGGGGCAGGCACAGGGCTAAAGGACCTGAGAGCAGAGAGGGACTGGGTGGGCGGTCTGGGAAGAGGAATGGCCAGAGAAAGTCTCCTAGACAAAGCCCACTCCCACAGCCTCGGAAGATGAGTTAGACTAAAATCAACAGAAAAAGTCAGAAGGGAGCTCCAGACGGAGGGACCGGGAGGGGAGTGTATGGCGGGGAGACAACGGAGGTTCCCGTGTGGTGTGGGCATGGCGATGAGGAGTGGGGGCGGGCAGGCGGCCCAAGTGAAGCCAGAGAGGCCTTGAGGACCTTCTCTTGGGGGCCATGGGGAGCCCCTGTGAGCACAGGGGAGCTGGTCAGACCTGGGCTTCGGAAATAGGCCACCAGAGGGTTACACAGAGCAGGAGCGAATGAGGGGACTGGAGGCAGGGAAGCCAGGTCACGACCGGCCCCCAGGCGTCCACGGTCCATTCTGGGTGGGGAGGGCTGGTATGGTGTGGCCTCATCGCTTCCCAGCCACTTCCCACTGCAGCCCAGGGGCCAGGGCCCACCTCTCAAACCTCAGCCGAGCCTGGTGCCGGGGGCCTCACTGCCTGGCAGCCCGGCAGCACCTTCACGATGCCCCTGCGCCCACTGGAAGCCCAAAGTAACAGCCAGTGGCCAGGAAGGCGGCTGTGGGAGGCAACACCAGGACGGCAGGTGCAACGAAAGCCTGGCTGAGGGCGTGTCGGACGCCCAGGGAAGCAGGCACCCCCTGCCCTTGGCACAGGCTCTGGTGGCTCTGGCCAGAGTTCATAGATCAGTGACCCAAATGACTCAGAAACAGAGATGATTAAAGGGAGGAGAAGAGGCCCAGGAAGCAGGTAGAGGCGAGGTGACAGTGCAGTCCCCTGGAGGTGGGGGCCTCTGCCGGGGCTGAAGCGGGTGCCGCTCTGGCCTTCCTTCAGACGAGCAGTTTGTGGGGCCGGGGGACCATGAGCACCCAAAGTCTGGGCTCGCTTCTAGACCACATCCCAGGTAGCTAGGGCCTGGCAGTGTGAGGAAGGTGGGTAGAGTTTGGAAGAAAAAGACAATTGGTGAGGAGCAGCTGCCAAGGGGAAAGGGACCCTCGGAAGAAAGGTGTAGACATCTTGAAAGGCTTGTCTGCACTTTGTGGGACAAAGCCTCCCCTTTTCCAGAATTCCCCATAAATATTTAACAGATTTTATCAAGGCTTTTTGAGCCAAATTTGTGTTCCTTTTGATGGGAATACCAGGCAAGGCTAGGCCAGAGGGGGGCACAGAATGACCGGATTTATTGGGGTTCCACTCACGGACAGAAGCTGAGTCAGAGGGAATTCGGTCCCATGTCCAGAGCTCCCAGGCCCGATACACACCCAGGCTGCTGCTGGGCCCTTTCCCTCCCTAGCTGACTCTGCCCCCACCCCCTCGCTCGGGAAAGAACCTCGAGGAATTATGGATTCCCTGTAAAAATGCGGGATTTTCACTTCAGAAAAGTCATTTGCCTGTCAGGGCGATAAATCATCAGAACGCGGCCACCCGTCCATTCGACAGTTACGAACGATCCTCTCTGCGGGCGCAGCCCCTGCCCCCCAGGTCAAGAGGAGGGCCCTTCCAGGAAACAGAGTTCACTGTCGAGGTTCCAACAATCACTAGCATCTGTGCAGCGCTCACTAAGTGCTTTCTGCACTCGAATCGCTTGCTTCCTCACACAACCTCCGGGAGCAGGTTCCAGCCTCCCTGGCCCCGTTTCGGAGAGGGGGTAACCAGAGGGTAAACTTGCTCACAGTCACGCAGCTAGTGTGTCGCTGAGGTGGGATTTCAGCCTGAGACTCTAAACTTATAAGCTGTTCTGTCTCTGATAGGATGCATCCACCCTATGATAGAGCTCCTAGGGTGGGGGAGCCCAGGGTGGCTTCCTGAAGGAGGTGGCATCAAGGCCTGCTTGAGGAAACCAGTCAAGAGGAGGAGGAAGAGGAGGAGGAGGAGGGTGGGCATGAGCGTTCCCGGCAGAGCAAACAGGGTGAAGGGAGCTGCTCTCAGCCCCTTTCAGGGAACGAAAGAGGAAAGGGGCAGGGAGGAGCCCAGGGGGGAAGGCGGGAATGAGCAACCAGGACCTCCTGAGCACCAGGTCCAGGCTGAGTGCTTGGTGTGGGGGAGGGGGCTACGGGCAGAAAAGGCGGGAAGATCCGCAGCAGTTGTCACCCCCTGCACAGCCTCCGGGGTGTCTCCCAGGGGAATGTTACCAAGCGCCCTCCTGCAGAGGTGTGTGTCTTCAGATCAAACTGCATTCAGGGGTCTCACAGGCTGGCAGAAAAGGCAGTTGGGGCGAAATAAAGGGACAGGAGATGCAGTACGTACCTTATAGGCCGCCCTTCCAGTTGGTGGGGGTGGGAGGGGAGGGAGTGTTTGGATACAGGGAGGGTTTGCACATGCCGGGATGGGGGAAAGGGTATCACAGCTGGGGGGAGGGTGTGAGGCATGTCTGGCCAGATCATGGAAGAATCCAGAGAGAGGCAGCTGGCCTGATGGGCAGGAACCAGGCTGGGGATTGAATCTATTGCCAGGAATTTGAACTTGAATGATGGGGAGCCAGTGAAGGCAGCTAGCAGGGGAGAGCCAGGACGGAAGCTGGCCTCGGGCTGCTGGCTTATCACTGTCCCTTCCACAGCCAGCCAGTACTTCCAGCTCAGGAGGGCCCTCCCAGCCCCTCTCAGGAGGAGCAGAGTGTGGGCCTCACCTCGCCTGCCAGGGACCTGAGCCAAGAGCCCTCAGCAGCTCGGAAGGGGGCCATGTGCAGGCCCGCCGGAGCCCTGGAAGAGGAATGCAACCTAATTAATTCTCCGAAGCTCAAGGGCCTCGCCTTGTGGGAGCAGCTGCCAGGACAGGCCTGCCAGGATGCCACCGGCCCAGCCTGTCGATCACTCAGTACTGAAGACAGTGAGGGGGACAGCAGAAGGGAGCAGAGAAACGAGGGCTCGGGGGCCAGCCCCGGGTGCCAGCATGCACGCGTCCTCCGGCCCCTTCACAGGTGGTGATGATAAAGTAACAGTGATAGTAACAGCCCAGAGGCCTTGAGCGCTTACAGTGTACCCAGCTCTGTGCTGAAAGCATGTCGTATTCACTCATCTCATTATTACAAAGACTACTGATCGAGGTGGGTATGGTTATTCTCTCCATTTTGCTGACATGGAAACGGAGGCTGAGATGTGAACTTCCCTGTCCAGAGAGCACAGGCAGGGCAGCTGGGATTTGGGCACATTGTCCTAACCGCCATGCTGGACTGACTCGGCAGGGGGAATCGAGGCCCCAGGAAGGTGGGGTGGCCTTCTCGGGAACAGCAGACTGAGAAAGGGGCGCAGGATCCTGAATGCAGTGAGGACCTGGCGAGGGAAAGGCCACACCCCTCAGCTCGGCTTACATTGCTTCTTCCCCAGGTTTCGCGTGGGGCTCTTCTCCCCTGGCAGGGGGACCTCAGGTCACTGGCAGGGACTCGGGGCTCACACTCCAGGCAGGTGGAGCTGGAGGAAGTGATCCTGCTCCCTGGGGTCTCCGCCTATGCCCCGCCCCAGAGGCACGGGAACAGCGCGGCCAGTGGGTCAGCCCAGAGACTCCTCCGGACCCTGTGCCCCCTGCACAGGGGGACACAGAGGACAAGGGAGGCTCAGAGTGGTGCAGGGACGGGCTGGACCGGGGTCCTACAGCTAGAAAGTGGCAGAGCCAGGACAGGGACCCAGACTGCCCGGAAGCCCAGGCTCTGACAGCAGGCCAGGGCTGTGTTGCCGAGGGACAGTTCCTCTCGGGGCCTCTGGTTCCTCACCCGCCCCGAGGGGATGAGGGGAACAACCCAAGTTCACTAATAAAAACCCACACGGAGTCCTGACTGGTGTGGCTCAGTTGGCTGGGCATTGTTCCACAAAGCGAAGGGTCGCAGGTTCAATCCCTGGTCGGGGCACATGCCTGGGTTGCAGGTTTGATTCCCAGTCGGGGCGTGTGCAAGAGGCAGAGGTAAGTGATTGATGTCTCTCTCCCTCCTTTCCCCTCACTCTAAAAATAAATAAATATATTTCTTAAAAACCCCCACACAGATGGTACTTCATGTCTCAGGCACCCTCTGAAGTATTTTATTTAATTTAAAAAATGTTCCAAAACAAGATTTTATTCATGGTTACATAATATATCATCATAAGGCTGTACTATAATGCATTTGAGGTAACAAATGTATATTTAACTGTGTTCAATTTCCCACCAATAAAATAACAGTGTGTGCTACATTTATACATAAATTTCATACTCACCCCTAATTCTCTTTTGCTACATATTTTTATTGAAATATAATTCACACCATAAAAATCACTCTTTTTAAAAAGATTTTATTTACTTACTTTTAGATAAAGGGGAAGGGAGGGAGAGAAACATCAACGTGGAAAGGTGTATCAATAGGTTGCCTCTCACACACCCCCACCTGGGGACCCGGCCTGCACCCAGACAGGTGCCCTGACCGGGAAATGAACCAGCAACCTGTAGTGTGCAGGCTGGTGCTCAATCCACTGAGCCACACTAGCCAGGGCAAAATTCACCCTTTTAAAGTGTACAATTTACAAATTTATATAACCATTATCACTGTCTAATTCCAGAACATTTTCATTACCCCCAAAAGAAATACTGTATCCTGCCCTGGCTGGTGTGGCTCAGTGGATTGAGCACCAGCCTGCGAACCAAAGTGTCCATGGTTTAGTTCCCAGTCGGGCCACATGCCTGGGTTGTGGACCAGGTCCCCAGTGGGTGGCGCACAAGAGGCAACCACACATTGATGTTTCTTTCCCTTTCTTTCTCCCTCCCTTCTCCTGTGTCTATAAATACATAAAAATTTATTTAGAAATAAAAAAAGAAATACTGCATCTTTTAGCAGTCTTTGCCCATATCCTGTATCCCCCAGACTCTAGAACTTACCAGTCCACTCTGTCTCCATGGATTTCCCTATTCTGGACGCTTCCTACAAATGGAATCATACACCATGTGGCCTTCTTGTCTGTCCTGTCTCATTTAGCCCCACGTCTTCAAGGCTCACCCACACTGCAGCATGGGTCCGTATTTCACTCCTCCCTGTGACCGGACACAAGTCCACTGCAGAGGGAGACCGCATTTTGTTTATCCGTGCATCCACTGAAGGACATTTAGGTTGTTTCTGCTTTGTGGCCTAAGCACTTTATTTCAGCCCTCAACAACTCTACGGGGAGATGCCGCTGAGCCATAATACAGACAAAGAGACTAAGGTCCAGGAAGGTTAAGTAAGCCTTCCCAGGTCACTTAGCTTGTGAACAACAGTGGGGGGCTTTACCCCAAGAGTCTAGTGCCAGAGGTGATGACTTCAGCCATTGGGCTGTGCCATCTCCCAGGTCAGAGCAAGACAGCGAAGGTCAGCAGCCACAGCGAGCTGCACAGAGGTGATGCCAACTGGCCGCTTGGCCAAGGGTGGCAGCATTCCTCAGCAGCATGTCTGAAGGTGGCGGAGCCAGGTCTACCAGGCAGGACCCCAAGCTAGGACAGGGCCTCAGGACACTCAGTGATAAAGAATTGCTACCTCAGCACACAGGTGAGGCTCCCCAACACAGGGACGGTGCTCCACGCCTGGGCGGGCCTGCCACCCAGAACCCACTTCCCCACCCGTCCCCACCTGGCAGGCTGTGGCTCCTCTCCTGGACCCAACGTTCTGCCATGGGGAGGCAGGGGAAGGGTCCTTGGGTGGGGTCAAGGGCAGAGCTATAGCTGCAATCAAGGCCACTTGTGACCTTGGATGGGTCTCTCTGCCTCCTCAGGGCCTCCATCTAATGAGACAAGAAATCTTAATGCTTTTTACAGATTGTTAAGAGAAATCCAAACGTTTTACTAAGAAATCTTTTTAAATTACAAAGTAAGACAATAAAGGCACAAAAGCTTGTGACTCAAAAACAAAATAAACATACAAGGAGCATCTAGAATCAAAATTAATTCTTGACACCCACTGTAAGGTACTATCAGAGGGGGTCATGTCGCCCTTTTTTTATGAATTCAGGTATACGTTTTATATCTAATTTGTAAAAAGATTTTTTAAATGTATTTTTAGAGATAGGGGAAGGGAAGGAGAAAGAGGAGAGAAACATTGGTGTGTGAGAGAAACATCAATTTGTTGCCTCTTGCATACGCCCCAACCAGGGACCGGGCTGCAACCCTGGGGACCGGGCAGGTGCTCCGACCAGGAATTGAACTGATGACCTTTTGCTCTATGAGACAACACCCAACCAACTGGGGCACACTGGTCAGGAGTGTATCTAATTTTTATAAGATATTTAAAATAATGAACGGAGCCATCGCAGTCTTAGTCTGAACAGCCGCACCGTGGTCCCTGGCACCGGCAGACCCTCGCCCACCTACCCAGCCACCCTCTGGCGCCGTGGGAGCCCTCCCTCGAGCGCCATCACCCACGCGCGGCGGTGAACGCCCTGTCTGTACATCGTTGTCCACAGAGAACAGGTTTTTAGATGGGAAGCAGATGGATCAAAGGACAGGCACGTGTTAAATATTCTACCGAAAACGAGGTTCCAGTGCACACTCCTGCACCCGCTGGGTGGGGACAGGTGCCCTCTTCCTCACGTCCCCTCCAGCACTGGCTGCTCGGAGGCGGAAACCAGTTCTTCCTAAGGTGCCCCCTGTGCATCAGAGACACACCTGCTGCTGCTCGGGTCGATGAGGGCAGGGGCCTGGAGGCTCCGGTGTCCCCTCCCAGGCTGGTCAGAGCGTGCCTCCGCGTCCTCCTGTGCTGCTGGGATCTAGATCCTGTCGGGCTCCCCACCTGCCTCTCTGCAGCTGGCACTTGCCCCCAGCCTTTCGGCTGCCCCTGCCCGGGGAACTTAGGGATGGAGAAGGGGCTGACCGGTCTCATCCTCAGCTGACTCCACCGTCTCTGAATAATGTGCCTTTGAGTAGGGCCCTTCAGGGGACAGCATTGTCATTGGAAAGCATGTGGGATGGGCGATGTTTGGCACCTGAATCTGCAGGTGTTTTGAATTGGGGGAGCCTGGGGCACGCTCAATTTTTCTCTCAGCCTGTGATCCAAACTGGACATCTGGATCTCGCCTCCGCCTGGGCTTTGCCGTGTAGACCCAGGCAGGCTGCTGTCCCTTCGGGGCTCCAGGTTTCCAGCTGCAAGGCTGGGGAGACCCCTCCCAGGGAGCAGGTGCAGAATCTGCTCCACTGGCCATGCGCATTGAGGTGAAACGAAACGAGGGCTCCTACTGGGAGGTAGCAGACTGCAGATGGGAGGGGCAGGGAGGGCGGAAGGGAGGAGCAAGCAGATGGGAGGGGCAGGGAGGGCGGAAGGGAGGAGCAAGCCCATGCTTCCTCGGGGCCAGGCATCTGAGGCCCCCTCCCGACAACGCTGATGCAGCATGGTAAGCTCGATACCTGGCTAATATGAGATGGCGTGTGAGCACATGCACACGAGGTGCATAAAACCTGTTCTGTGTTTGTGTCTCGTGTGAAGGGTTTTCATGCATAATCCACACATGTGCATAGTCCTATACATGTTCACATGCACTGGCATATGTGGCTGTGAGAGCCCCTGAGTATGGAAGTTTTTGCCTGGTTGTGGTTACATAGAGGTGTGTGCACAGATGTGCCTACATGTGTGTGCATGTGTGAGGATGAATGTGTGCCTGCAGGATGTGCATATGAGTCCATGATTGGATCATACGGGTGCATGAGTGACATGAGCATACACACAGGGGTGTGCGTTTGTGTCTGAGTACATGTGAGGACACGTGCATGACATTTATAGTCATGTAGATAGAGTGTGTGCCTGGTGTGCACACACAGATGTGGACCCAGAGGCGCTTCAGTGTGTGAGGGCAGAGCTGTGACCCTGCAGATGTGAACATACATGAGTGTGCATCTGCACCCCAATGGGCACCTCGAGGTCTGCGAACACTGACAATTCCCTCCAGGGCCCATCCCCTGTCACCTGGACCTCTTTCCCCTCCTCATACTGAGGAACAAAGAGAGGGACATTGTCACTGTATAACCTCTGAATGCTTTGCTTTATTTACAGGCATAACAGTCACTTAGTAATGAATAAGTCATTACAAACCTTACTGATTTGGAGAACAAACACATCACAGATGCAGTACTAATACGGAATTTGAACAAAAAGCCCGAAGGGGCGGATTTCCCAGGCTCAGCCTGCAGGGAGCTGTCCAGAGTCAGGGATGGCAGCATTGGCTCTGTGCATTCAGGGGACAGAAAGGGAAGGTGCCGGAGGAGCCAGGTTTCCAGGGCTGCCCACCCCTAAGCTCCATCCCCACCCCACACCCAGGGAGATTATTGTCCTTCTCCCAGGGGCTCCCAGATCTGGCTCTAGTGGGAATGGGGTCATGGGAGTATCAAACAGAGCTCTGGCCAGCCCCGCCCGGACAGCGACTGGACAGGCCACAGTCCCACTCAGCCTCCACTTCCTCATCTGTAGCCCAGAGATCATCATACTTCTCTAGAAGCTGAAAATACAAGCTCAGACATCTGCCCCCTCTGCTCACCTCCCTCCTGTGCCCAGAACAGTTTCTGGACTTCAGCCCACTGCACAGGGACCCTCTGGCTCCTCCCTTGGCCTGCCCTGCCTCCTCGCCCCAGGCCTGACCCACAAACTTCTACTCACCTATCAGACCCCACGCCCATGTCACCACCTGCCGCATATTTGTCTGTCTCCCTGAATAGACTGTGAACTCTCAGGGCAAGGACATTCCTGGGTCCCCAGAGCCTACCCTGACCTGGTATGGCTTAGCTATCACTCACTGTTGGATTTTTAAAATTTCAGATAACGAGGGAAGGTAGGGGTAGGGCTCTGGGAGCAGCAGTGTTTGGTACACACAGCAGGTCGTTGGGTGAGTCAGCTGCCCCCTGCCCTGGAAAGGGGAAACCACTATTTGTCGATTTCCACCGCTACCCGCACCGCCGCCCTACATTTACAAGTCTTATTGCATTTGACCTTCACCACACACCTTGGAGGCAAAGGTGACTTTTTATTCTCATTTTGTTGCTGCAGAAACTGACCCTCAGAGAAGATGAGTCAGCCCCAGAGCTGGGATTCTGGAGCCTTCTCCAGACTCCTCTCCTCTTTTATGAGCCGGGCCCACAACCTCAGGCACTGGCAGGTGTTTGTGACTCCGCCCTCGGGAGCAGCCCTTGATCGGGTTGGTGGTGGGACAACTCTCAGGCTGGCTCTGCCCCATCTCCTGGAGCCCCCACTGCCCACCTGTTGCTCATTAACTTGCCTATCTCACTTCCCACATTCTTTAGGTTTTCCCGGAATCACCTTGCGAATAAACTCCATGCCCTGGAATCCTGGTTCAAGTCTATTGCCGAGAGCCCCACCCATGACAAGGGGCAGCTGCGGTGCAGCTGCAAGTCCTGGGCAGGCCAGAGAGCCTTGTTCCAAAGGGGCCTCTATCTCAGGGGCCATGAGACCCCTACAGGGTCAGAGGCAGCTTGGGCTGTTTACTGGAGAGGAAAAGGGAGTGGGTGCGAGTGTAATAGGGCTCGCCTCGGGCCTGATGCGCCCACACCTTCTCCCTTCTACAGAAGTATACCTCAGACAACTCTGGCCCTGCGGGCACCAGGGCAGACCCCTGGCCCTCTGAAAAAGTCCAAGGCTCCCCACCGGCCCTCTTCCACTCAGCCCCTCTGGCCCGGGTCCGTCCAGGCAACGCAGGGAGCTTACCTGAGGTAAGGCCCTGGAGGACAGTCTGAGCAACTGGTGTCCTTCTCTGGGCCTCAGTCTCCCCTTCATCAATGCACAGGGCCTGGGTGGGGCAGAGGGAGGGGATGGAGTGATCTCCGCATCTCTTTGAGGGCTCACGTTCTCCAGTTCCGCCAGGAAATCATCTGTACACGAAACAATGGGTGTGGCATTATCTTGCCCCTCATCTCTGCACACTTTCAAAAGAGGGTACTGCTAACCCAGAGCGATAAATTTCTAATGATGGAAACCCAAGCTTTGCAAGAGAGATAGCTTGACTTTGGGGGTTGGCCTTCCTTACACCCCTCTAGTGATGCCATGTCTACCCTTAGGTGGGCAGGCTCGTGAAGCAGAAAAAGCACAGGCTTCAGAACCAGACAGACATGGACTCAGATCCTCTAAGAAGCCTCTTAACTTCTCTGAGCCTCAGCTTCCTGGGCTGTGAAATGGGCTGACAATACCCACTGGTCCCAGAGAAGCATATTTAATCTTCTTCAATCTGCTCTCTGATGAGGAAACCACTCTGATCCCCAGTTGACAAATGGGAGCCCAGAGAAGATCAGGCAGGTGTGAAGAAGGCCACCCCTGCTCAGGTGAGCACAAAGTGGTTCAGGACCTTCCTGTCCCTACCCGCTGCTGCCCAGGGGACTCTAGGCCTGGGCTGTACCCTGTCTATACCAGCCTTCCCCTGCCTGGCCTATTCTTCACCCAAGATACCCATTGACCTATTTCTGTATCTGGCCCATGGGGCAGCAGGGGCTGGACCTATAATTATCGCTCCTCTGGGATACCTTTGGCCTCAGGAATGTTTGGACCTGGGCCAGGAGGTCAAAGGACCAGCAAACTGTTCCTACTCTCTAGCAAAGCTCTTAGAGCCTCATGACACCTGGGATAGGCAGGCACGCCTTAGCCACAGAGGGAAACTGAGGCCTAGAGTCTTCAACAAGGAGGGGAAACCAGCGGCCTCCTTGATTATCTGGAGTGGGGATCAATACAGCAGCAGATGAAAAATGAAATCAAAATAAGAAATGGGTCAGCAATTCCTCTTCTAGGTGTATACCCTAGAGAAATGCCTAGATATACGTGCCAAAATATGTGTACTAGAATGTTCACTGGAACACTATTTAGGATAGTCCCAAAGTAGAAACTACCCAAAAGACCAGCAATGGCAGAATGAATAAGTAAAGTGAACTACAACTACACAAAGCAACATGGGTGATGTCACAAGCAAAGTGACAGCAAAGCACATAAAATGAAAGAGTGCATCGTGTAAGAGTTCATTTCTACACGGTTTGGATGGTGCTGGAAGTCAGTGTGGTGGTTTCCCTTGGTGGGCAGTGAAAAGGGTCAGGAGAAGGCTTCTGGGGTCATGGTCACGTTCTGCTTCTTGATCTAGCTGCAGGATGCATGAGTGTTCTTCTCAGCTTAGGAAATGCATCAAGTTATACATTTAGGGTTTATACACTTTTCTGTTTGAATATTATGCTCTTGAACTTTAGCTGAATCTTCTGGTATGTACTCTCTTGTGTCTGGCCTCTTTTCTGCAACATTGTGTTCCTGACATTCATCCATGTTGTTACATGTAGTAGAGTTTGTTCTTTTCATTGCTGTATAGTATTCCATTGCGTGACCATACCACAGTTTGCTTATTGGTTTTATGGTTGATGGAAGTCAGACTGTTTCCAGTTTGGAAGCTACTACAAACAGGGCTGCTTTGAACGTTTTTCCACCTGACCTTTAATGAATGAATGTATGTATCTCTGCTGGGTACATACTTAGGGATGGGTTAGCAGGGTCATACACTATACGCATCCTCAGCTTTGTTAGGTGCTGACCAAAAGTTCCCAGAATGGGTTATCATTTCACACTTCCACCAGCTATATGACAGCTTCACATCCTTATTGGCATTGGTGCAGTCAAACCTTTTCCCTTCAGCCATTCAGTGGATATAAAATGGTATTACATTATGGTTTCCATTTGCATTTCCCCGACGCCCAGTGAAGTTGATTGCCTACTTGGATTCCCGAGAAGCAGATCCCGAGATAAGTATTCAAGAGCAAGAAGCTTAGTTGGCAGGTGCATTAGTCAGCTCAGCCTGCTGTGATAAAGCACTACCGACCGGGTGGTTAAAACAAACAACAGAGCTCTTTATTCTCTCAGAGTTCTGGAGGCCAGGGGCCCAAGACTGAGCTGCATGAGGGTTTGTTTCTGGCGAGACCTCTCTTCCTGACTCATAACTACTGCCTGGCCGTGTTCTCACAGGGCCTGGCCTCCGTGCATGCACCAGGATGGGGCAGGGGGGGAAATCTCTGCTGTCTCTTTCTCCTCCTATGGACACTAAGTCTATTACGTTCGGGCCTCATTTAACCTTCATTACCTCCCTAAAGACTTTATCTCTGAAAGCAGTCACACCAGGGTCAGGGCCTCAACACACGAATCTGGGGCAACACAATTGAGTCCATAATAGCAGGTGATCCAGGAACACTCATAACGGAGTGAAGCGAGAGGGAGCGGGGAGGAGGCTCTGGAGTGTGTGTGAACAAGCAGGCTACCGTCTTGGGCATCCGGAGTTTTATCCCCCAGGGAGACTCTGGGAGACTGCAAACCGTGCCCCACAGAGTGACACCACCCAGGGCAAAGGAGCTGGTGTTTTATGGACCAACCCATGTAGTCATTGGCTGGGAGCTGCCTTGGGGAAAGACGGTGGGTGTTAGTTAGCTCCTTGGCATTTGAGTGCTGCCTTGCCAGGCTCCTGAGAAACCCGGGGGCTCCGTCCCAGCCACGGGTGCTGGCCTTGGAGGGAGTCCGTGCTCCAGCAGGTTTTCACATGCCAGTAACGACCAGGTTCTCACGTTTTTGAAGGGCTTCTCACATGCAGCTGGACTGTGAAGGGTGGGTATTGGCTAACCAGGCCGGAGAGGGTGTTCCAGCAGGCAGACCAGCATGGAGGGGCGTGAGACTGAGGTCAGGGCCAGCAGAGACTGTACCATGAGAGGCAGATGGGAAAGTCACCCCTTGGGGGCTCAGGCGCCCCATCTCTATGCCTATGTCCTCAGAACCCCAAGCTGGGCTGTGTCCCTAAGGTTATCCCAGAAGGCTATGTTCCAGCACCACCACCCTCCAAGTTTCCTGATTGCTGTCAATCCAGCCCCCCATTCAGCAAGCACCCCCAAATCCAAGAATGCCCCTGTAGCAGAAGATACATATACCACCCCCAGCAGAGAGGCTGCAAGCCAGGCCTGGGCCCTGGCCAGACAGCAAGGACAAAGGGACAGCATTTCCAGGGCAGCAGAGGCCCAAACACTGCGTGAGAATCGGGAGAGTCGAGGGTAGACCCCAAGGCTGGCCCTGAGCTAAGGACCTTGAGCTGAGTGTATCCTAAAATGCTGAGTGTGTCCCCTCGGGCCACCTGAAATCAGACTGTGCTGCTCCCCCGAGGTCCCATCACTGGTAGGAGGTCTGTGTGTTTGCACTGTCTGCGACACCCACACAAGGGTCAGGGAGAGGCTGGGCCAGGGCTTCGGGCCTCGTCAGGCGACCTCCACGCTGCTTTGGCCTGAACCACAGGCAGGTCTGAGCAGAGTCCGACTGCTCTGCACAGCCATTGGCTTGGAGCACAGCCATACCCAATTCCATATCCAAATAACAAGCATCCTCTCTACTGACAGAGGCATAACCCCGATGGAGGCCTGTTTGTTAGCTCAGCCTTTCTTTGACAAGCCACATCTCCCCCATTAACCCTGCTCCATCCATGGGGCTCAGGGGGAACCACCTCCCCACAGGCCCAGGCAGGGGGACTCGTGAACTAGGCCTGGCCAACCAGAGCACGCCCCGCCCACCCTAGGCACAGCGATTGACTCAAGGATAAACGCAGGACCCAGAGCAGGCGGAGAGCAGTCTTCCCTGAGACTTGCTGGAACTCCCAGGAAACTCTCTTGTTCAGAGACTGGGAGCTATAAAGATGAAATTGTAGCAGCTGGTGGGCATCTTGCATCACATGGAGAAAAGCTGCCAAGAAAACAAAGCCAAAGACACAGAGAGGGAGAGAGGCGAGCTTAATGGCGCCAATTAAACACCTGGATGCAGCGTTGCTGAGGTTCTAGGACTTCTCATTTGCAGGATCCCATGGATTTCCTGCACCGCTTAAGTCTCGTCAGGGTTTCTGTCCCCTGCAGTCTAAAGGATCCTGGTTCAAACGCCAGGCGAGAACACATCCAAGTCCTCTCTGCACCTTCGTATCCCAGAAATGCACAGGGACACAGGGAGCTTCTTTTCAAAGGGCCACGCAGCTGGACCGCGGCCACGAGGCGGAGACCTCTCCTGCTGCCCTTCTGTGAGAAGTGGCCATTGGCTAAGCTGGAGTAGAGAGAGCGCTTCCCGCAGTCTGTGTTCAAGAGCCCGGAGTGTCCCCTCGCACAGGGGTGGCCTGGCCAGCTGCCTCTGCCCGACTTCCCAGGGCGCTCCGGGAGGCGAAAAAGACGGGCGGTGCACTTTTCCAGCCAACCCTTCCGGGGCCGTTCAGTGACTTTTCTGTTGGCTGAAGTGTGGGGATCGGAGCCATGCAGCCTCGGGGGGAAAGGGAAGACAACACAGCATTGTTGCCGCCCCCAGCATGGATGGGCAACGACTCCACGCCGCTCAGCTGATACACAGTTGTTAATTCAATTGAGATCAATAAACCACCTGCATGTCCATCAACAGGGGTCTGGTTAAATAAATGACAGTGTGTGGATGTAAAAAGAAGTGAAGTAGCTCAGAATGTACTGCTATGGGAATATGTCTGTAATGTATGAAGTGTTAAGTGTAATTTTCACAGTCATATCTCAATAAAGGGTTTTTAAAGCAATTTTTAGAATGATATGCATAGTATATGCCCATTAAACATAATACCTGGCAGTTCTGTCACTTACAGGAGGCTTATCATTTATACACTTAGTCGTGAAATAAGAGAAAAATAAACGGCAATGAAAGGTAACTCATTCTCTTCCGGGATTCAGTCGCTGCAAACTCCGGTTCCCTGTCAGAGCCCTCTCCCCCGCACTGGGCGTCTCCCTCCCGTGATGGGGTCTAAGAGCTGGGAGCTCAGCTGTCCTCCTGGCATCAGGGAAAGGCCCCTCCCTGGCCTCAGGTCACCCTCTTTGAGAGAGTGGCTCACGTTGCTGGTTCTGAGCTTCAGTTTCTGCACTAGCTTCTGCTACCTGTGCAGCAGGTGAGGCCTGGCAATATTCTGACTTGGGCAAGACCCCCAGCTCCAGGGACGCTGGGCTGACCAGGATGGACTTGAGGGTGCGGGTGGGGTGGAGGGGGTTGTCCTTGTGCCCCTGTCCGGGGTCCTGACTGACAAGTGACCCACCAGAGCTCTTGGTGCCCTTCTGGGTCCTCCCATTTTTGGGTGCTGGGACATGGGGGGTCTCCTTTCCACATCGCACAAGAGACAAGCATGAGTAGGGGCACTGTCCCCACTCTTCTCTCTGCCCGAACACCCTGTACTGGGTCGAATGGTGGCCTCCGAGAAGATAAGTCCACATCCTGAGCCCTGGAACTTCTACATCTCATTTGGCACAAGGGTCTTTGCAGATATCACTAAGGCAAGGGCCTCAAGATGAGATCATCCTGGATTATCTAGCTGGGCCTTAGATCCAGGGACAAGTGCCAGTATAAGATAAAGTCAGAGGGGGATTTAGCACAGAAGGGAGATGACTCAGAAACAGGCCGAGGGAAGACTAGTAGCTCAGGGCGCTGCGGCCACGAGAATGCCAGCAGCCATCAGAGATTGGGAGGAGCAAAGGACGGATTGTCCCCCGCATCTTTGGAGGGAGCACAGCCCTGCTGATACCACAATTTCAGACTTCTGGCCTTCAGAACTGTGAAAGAATAAATGTCTCTTGTTTTTAAAACACCAAAGTGGTGGTAATTGTTATGACAGCCCAAGGAATTAACATATACCTTCTGTCGTGGGTATGGACCAAACATCCCTCCAGACAGTATCCTACAGTGTCCAGAGTTCTAGATGTGAGTGGAAGCCCCCAACCGGGATTTCTGTTTTCTCCACAACCCCCTCCCCGGGCTGGGGCTCAGAAAGAAAGGTGGGGCACTGGGTCCCCCAGGCAGCCTCTTTGCGTCCCCCTTGCCTCTTCCAGAACTGTCTTTCCACCTCCCCTGTGGCTCGTTGGAGAAGTGGAAGCACTGCCCACCGCCCCGCCAAGCCCAGCAGGAGTCTGCCTTACATCACGGCCTGAGTTTGCAGTGCCCCGCTCTTGCCATCCGCAGGAAAGTTCTGGGGATGGAGGACTTTACCATGTTCTTCCGGCAAATGGTGTTGTTTCTCTACCCATCTCCCATTTCCCTGCTCCTCCGCTTGAAAATGCCCCAGTTTCTATTCTGGAATTCACTTTAAGACCCTATATGGGGAGTCAGGAGCTAACCAAGCATTGGCCTTCATTCCTCTTCCTATTTCCATTCTAACTATTCAATATCTGCCTCTGGCTGAGTAGGAGGCAAATCTCTCCTAGGGAAGTTTGATAAGAAATACACATTACTGTACTTCCAAGAAATTATCTACCTTCCACTAACACTCACACAAAAACCTGGGGGGAGACCCTCCACACTGTTCACTGCGGTCACCTCTGGGGAAGAGAGTGTTGGCAAAATAGACCTCCCTTTCCAGGTCGGTATTACTGTCATGCTCGAATGTTTAAAGGAAGGACAAATTACACTTGTAATTTCAAATCCTGAGGATTCCAAGGCAACACAGGGCATCCGGAGCCCCGGCAATGGCCTGTTGTAGCTCAATGTCAATTACACGGATGTGTATGCATGGGGCAAAGCAATGGCCTAAGAAGGGTAATAATTTCTTTTTAATTTAGATTCAGATTTTCACCAGCTGGCACTGGCCTGACCCTAGCTGAGGGGATGTTTCCTGCCACAGAAAAACCTCCTACCGCAGAAAACCCTCACCCAGAGCTTTGCCAAATGGTGGTTTGCAAGACTTTGGAATCTCCTGGGAGTCAAGAGTGTGGGGTTGGGGGGGCTCACACTGCTCCTGTAGGAGGGGTGCCATATTCCCCTTGGCCTGAGCTGTGTACCCTCAGCATCGAAAGAGGCATCTCCAGGCTGGGGACCAGAGGCCACAGCCCAGACTCCAGAGTCCCTGTCACCCCGAAAGCCCTGGCTTCAGGACCCGGCTCACAGCTTCACCCTAATGCGACAATCAACCCGGAAGACCTGACTCAGACATTCCTCCAGGCTGGTGAAGCTAGGAGCTCCAGGGTGGGTGGGAGAGGCCTCTGCCCCGGCCAGGGGAAATCCCAGGCCTGACCCCGTACTCTCCAGGAAGGGCTGAAGAAGCCGGGCTCCGGGCTCAGCGATTTCGGAGGGAAGAAGATGGAGCTAGAGGAGAAAGTGCCAGGGACACGCTCACCCTGCCTGCCTCCCTCTCCACCCGGGACCTTGTCCCTGGGCTTGGTCCCTGGACTCTGTGCCTTTCCAAAGCCTCTAGCTCTGGCATCTGGAAAGGCCTCAGTGTGGAGCCCCAGTGGGTACCATGTGGTCCCCACTTCTAGAGTTGCAACTCTCAGAAAGGCCAGTATAGAGGACTTTACACTCCCCAGTCTGGGACTGAGGTAGACCTGGATTTCCCCCACACTCATCTCCCCCATGAAGGGCTGGGCTTCCACTGAAAGACAGTCTGTCCCCCATGGGTGTCCAGGCCCCTCCTGAACCCCTAAACATCTTCATTCACCCTTGACCCTTAGCTGCCTGGATAGCGGCAGCCCTAGAGTTCTCTGACCCCAGTGTGGCTTCCTGAGGACCCTGGGGACGCCAGGCCCCGTGAGGGGCATCGGGTTCAGAGATGAAGGTCCTGTCCCTGCCCAGGGCAGCCTGGTCCCTTGGGTCGATGGACACCCAGTGGCTGCCATAGGCTGCACAGTCACTCAGCCCGATGCCTGCTGGGCTGTGACACTGAATTGAGGCCAGTCTCTGCCCTCGATAAGCAAGTAAAGTTCCAGCGGGCATCTGCGTGGACACGCTCATCAGATGCAGCACCGCTCCCACATGTTGCCCCCTCGGGGCGGCCCCCCATGGCATGCTATTGAACCAGCCACCCCCGCTCCACGGCTCCGTGAAGCACGACTCACCACCCAGCACCGCATGTCTGATTTGCCCTTTTGGCGGCGGCCTGCCTCCCCACACCGAACGTGAGCTCGCTCTGTGAGCACAGAGCATTGGGGCTGCATCACCAGCCCCCAGGACGCTGGTGCACAGTGGGCGCTGTCTGTGTATTTGTGGATTCGGTACATCTGGATGAAGGATGGGGGTTAAACGCAGTTCTTGTCCCCTCCACTCCCTCACCGGTTGCTATCCAAGCTGTCCCCAAGTCCGCAGAGAGTGTTTCTCCCCCTCTTTCCTCCTCTGCCTTCTTTCCTTCTCCTCCGCCCCAAACTCTAAGCCCAGCCTCACCAGACCTTTCTTAGTGTTTCTTAGTCTCCAGGGCCCAGATGGAAATGTCCTCCCCTCTGTGAAGCTGGACCAGATGTCTCTGTGGTCACAGTCACATTATCTATTACTTGAGCTTCCCTCGCTCTGTACTTCAGTCATTTATCTGCTTATACGTCTGTGTCCCCCCACCCCCACGCTGCCACCACGCCAGAACAGAAGGTCTTCCAAACTGGGCTGAGGGCAGTTTCTCTCTGCATGTCCAGGGCTCAACAGAGGGCCCAAGTGGGTATAACACTAGAGCTCAGGAAGTGTTTGCTGGATGAGTAAAGGGACGTGAGAAGAAATGAATGAGCTCCCCCATCAGTGAATGGGCATGGGAAGGAGCAGGCAGCTGCATGAATGAGCCAGAGAAGTTACTGTGTGAATGAGTCAGTGACAGAGGGGAGAAGGAGGGGGAGGGAGGGAATGGTGAGTGAGCCTGTGAAGGAGGAACGGCTCAGAGGGTTCCCAGCTTCTCCAGCGGCCCTGGCACCAGTGCGTCCCCGCCACCCCTGGGCCTGTGCTCCATGCCAGCCAGCCCTCACAATGCCTCCTCCCAGAGCCAGCGCACGTCAGTGCTGCTCAGCACACGCTCCCTGATGCTGGCCAGGCCCTGCTCTGGGCCATGAATCAGACAGGCCCTGCCCTGGGGCCACCGGGATCGAGGGCAGACAGACAGCCTCGTAAATTAACTCGATGCCATGCTGGGCAGATGTGAGTTCTGGCAGAGCAGTGTGACCAGGCTGGCTCTGCAGCCTGGGGCAGGGCAGAGCCGGGCAGAGGGACCTGGGAGAGCCTGAGAGGAGGCACCGGACTGCAGTGCTGAACCTGGAGGGAGGGGGCCGGGGGAGAAAGGGCACTCAGGGCAGGAGGGACGGTGCCTGCAAAGGCACAGCAGCTGGGGGATGCAGAGCAGGGGACAGCACGGTGGGAGATGGGACCACAGTGAATGCTGGGCCTGGGCAGAGGAGTTGGGCTTGGCAGGGCCAGAGACAGAGACCCAGGAAGAGGAAGAACAGGGCTGTGGGCTGGCAGCCTTGTGTGTTTCAGCAGGAAGATGTGGAAATCTCCAGGAAAACGCTGGAGGGAACATATACATCAAGGAGTTTCCAGGGTGCTCAGGGCTGGGTCCTGCTACAGCTTTGCATAATTATGCTTCTGGCTTCTCTCCATGAAGAAGCCACCATCATCCTCCAGACCTAATACCCGAATGAGCAGCCTGAGGTATTTGGGGACCCCAGACGGGGAGGTTATTTGGGGGGAACCCTTATGCGAGTGTTTGTCAGTCGGGCTGTTTTACAGTGGTTCATGCTGCAGTCAGGGGAATGCTCTGGGGTTCCTGAAGCAAATCAGGGATTTCAGAGTTTGCCAGGAAACCTTGAGATTGGGGCCATGGAGTCGGGGAAACTAGTGAACACCCTGTAATGCACAGGACAGCCCTCCGCGCAAAGAATGGTCCAATCCGATGTCTAAGGGCCGAGGTAGTGCAGCCCCACCTCCACGAGCGAGAAGACTGGGAATGCCAGATCAAGAGGGGGTCCCAGGAACTGTAGTAGCTCTTCCTCTGTGCCGGAATCTGTGCTGAGTACCTCCCCCTATCAGTGCACATCATGTGTTCCTAATTTAAGGATGAGAAAACTGAGATCAGCTTGTCCTTGCAAAGGTGGGATTCCACCCCAGGAAGCCTGGCTCCAAAGGCTATGCTCTTGGCCTTGCCATTCATGGCCTCGCCATTCATGGCCTCGCCATTCATGGCCTCCTATATTACCTAGTTGCTGGGGCAGAGCTGGGACTTGAACCCAGGACCCCACTCTCCATGGCAGATGTTCCTCCCACTCTGCTGTGTGCCCCTGGTCCACACGGAGTCTCCGGTTCCTCCACTCAGCAGGGGAGCTTGGCAGCCAGGACCTCAGCTTGTCAGGGATGCACAGGGCGGGCAGGAGGCAGATCCCAGAGACAGAGGGTCTTTGTCTGCCCGCAGATGGGCAGGCAGGCCTGGGCTGTGCAGCCCGGCCCAGGGGTTGATCGGGTGCAAACTCATTAGACAGCTGCTGAGGCTGCCAAGGAGACGGGAACAATTAGAAGGCCCAGCTCAAGCCAGGAAGTGGAAGCTGCACTGTGAGAGCCGCCGTGGGCCGGCCTCCAGGAGGCCACTGCGGAGTTTCTCCCCACACTGCAGCAGCAGCTCCATCCTCGCCGATCGAACCTACTGTGTGCTGGGCTGGGCACATCACACATCTCGTCTCCTTTGGGGAGGGGAGGGTGGAATTACTTACACTATTGCATTCATTTATTCATTCATCCATTCGTTCAACAAATATTTACTGAGTTCATACTGTGTGCCAGCACGATAGGTCCTACTGCGTGCCAGTGCTGGGTCCTGGAGATACAGCAGGGAATACAACAGACAAAAACCCCTGCTCTTGTGGAGCTTACATTCTGAAATAGGGAGACAGCCAGTGAAAGAGGAACAGACAAGGTTAATGGCAACTTGTGGCCAGTGTCATGGGGAAAATGAAGGGGCAGGTGGAAGGCAGGCTGGGCGAGGCCGCTTTGCATAAAGTGCCGAGGGAAGGCCTGTCTGAGGAGGTGAGAGTTCACAGAGGAGGACCTGAGGTTCCGAGAGGAGAGGTGATCCGTCCAAGGCCACGCAGTGGTAAGTGGAGAAGCAGGGACCTGGCCCGGGCAAACCTGATTCCAGATCGAAGCCGGCCACCTGTCTCCTGGAAGCCCCTCCCTGCTGGGGCTCGTCGCCACCTTTACTCTCAGGGGACATGTGTCTCCCGTCCTTCCTCACACCAACCTGAGGAACTAAGTAGTCTTACCGTCTCCATTTAGAGGTGGGGAACTGAGGCCCAGGGAGCGGCCATAACAAGCCCCAGTCCCAGCAAAGGAGTAAATCTGAGTCTCAGTGTTCCTCCAACCACACCTCTCCCTTTCCCAGCCAGTCACTTAGCACTTAGTAGGCCTGTAAGAAATGGATTAACAAACAGACCATGTGGCTGTGGACAAAGTTCATCACCCTTTGGGGCTTCTATTTCTCCATTAGGAAATATGAGATCGGCCCAGCCCATCTCTGAAATGCCCACGTTCATCTTATTCAGGCAACATTCCTTGAGGAGTGCTGTGCCTGGGACACGGGATGCAGGAGACGCTGCCCCTCACAGCCCAGCAGGGACAGCCACGTGACTCCAGGAGGCCTGGCTGGGAGAGCACCCTGGGTGGGGCCATCGTGGAGCAAAGGACGAGGCAATAACCAGGGATCGGTGGGAACCTCCACCCACACTGTCCCCGTGTTCCCAACCCCTGGTACCTGCAGAAGGCCTCAGGCCACCACAGTCTCCATCCTTCCCAGCTCCAACCCTGGCCTGGGTTCAGGAGAGTGTCCCAGAGGAGAGACTGAGACAGGTCCCAGAGAGGTCAGGGCCACTGCCAAGTACAGACTGTGTGACCTTGGTCAGGCAGCCATCTCCCTGGCTCCACTTTGGGTTTTGGGAGATGCAAAGAGGCAGGGTGATCAGAGCGAGTTGGTAGCGTAATGAAAGGGAGGGTTTGTGGGTACTTTCTTCATGTGAGGCAGCGATTCCTTGAGACGGGTAATATTATGATCCCTGACTTACAGATCGGAGACCTAAGGCTGAGAGGAGGGCCGTCACTTGCCCAAGGCCATGCACTCAGAAACAGCCTGGTAGAGAGACACACACACACACACACACACACACACACACAGAGTCCTGCACTCCAGAGCTGTGCGCATAGCAAAAAGCTGCTAATTTGCACAAGTGTCTGTGCCCTTCCAACCCAGGCCAGTCAGTTCGGGACTTGACCTCTAGGAAATAATACAAGAGAACCAAGAAGATGCACCTGGCCACTGCAGTTATAATATGAGGACAATTGCAGCCTGACCACCAGGCTCTGTTCACTGGAGAAAACGGCGGCTGACGGGGCGCAGCATCCTCCGTGCCGGCACGCTCTCCTGCAGCCCCCTCCAACCCTGTACTGTGGGTCTGGCTCTCCCCACTCCTAGACAAGGCCTCCAAGTTCAGAGAGGGCGATGGGTTTGCTAAGGGCCCACAGCTAGTGACAGGCAGGCACGGGTGCTCCTGGTGCGGCCAGGCCGCTCACAGCCAACCGCACTGGAGGGCTGGGCCGCTCTGATCTACCAGGAGGGAGGCTGAAACTCAAAGAGGGAAGTGACCTCCCAAGACCACAGGGCTGAGGAGCAGAGAACCGGGGTGTGACCCCAGGCACTGGGAGTCCCCACACTGCCCCCTGCTGAGTGGGAGACGGCAGGTGGGTCATTTAGCCTCTAAGCCCCCGAGCTCCTCACCTGTAACATGGGGATAAGAATGTCTGTCACATGCAAAGGCGGTAGGGAGAATTCAGTGAGGGTCTGGCCAAAAGTTGAATCACCATTAAGCAGTGATAACAGTAATAACAGTGACAATAACAATAATTAATAATAATAACAATAATAATAGTTGTTACCAATGAGACAGTATTATGCTGCAGGAGGAAGGCATGTCTGGGAGTCAGGAGGTCTGGTTTCAAATCAGCTCAGACCCAACAGTCTCCTCTCTGGGCCTCAGTTTCCTCCCCTGTAAAATGGGGGGAAGGCAGAATTGAAGCCGGTTCCTGTTCTGATGTCTGTGAGTCAAGGAACCTTGCTGACTCCGGTTTTCCCATGTAGAATGCCACCTGGGCTCTATCTGCTGCTCCCCTGTCGCTGGCTGTCCTGAGGGAAGTGGGGAGAGGGCGGGTTTGGGCCTGAAGACACTCAGAGACCAGCACTGAAGCGAGGACGAGAGGCCCCGGGGCGGGGGAAGCAGGTGAGAGCAGGAGGCCCCTGCAGGGTGTCCCGGGAACACGGCCCTCGGCCCTCGGCACTCTCCAGGAGCAGCTGCCTGAGACAGCGCCCTGTCGTGGGCCCCTCTGCCCCTCAGCAGATGGGGCATCGCTCTGCCCTTCAGCCCGCTGAGTGAGTTGACCCTGATCCTCGGAGATGAGGAAGCAGAGAAAAGCAACAAAAGAAAGGTTGAAAGGGCAAGGGCTAAGCACTGAGCGGTTAGCGGAGCAAGAGCTGGAAGGGTCACGAGCTGGGGAGAACAACACCCAGGCTGGGGGCGATGGTGGGGGTGGTGGGAAGGGGACCTGGGGCGGGAGAGAATTGCAGAGGGAAGAAAAGAGGCCCAAAAGGCGCTTGGTGGTCTCTGACAGCTTTGGAGGCCCAGGCAGAAGGTAGGACCCCCTTGGTTAACGCTCCCAGCCTCCGGTCGCAGACTCATCATATCCAGGCCTTTCACACTGGTCACACCAGCCCGAGGGCAGGCCAGCGCAGTGGCCCAGGCCCCAGCACAGAATGGCCACACAGAAGGGCTCAGTGGTCCAAAGGCTCTCGGAGCTGTAAAGAATGTGAAGGTGGCCTGGTCCACTCTCTCCCCGCAACCCCCCACCCAGAGGGGAAGACGGACTTGCTCAGGTGACATGGTGAATGACTGGAGCCCCGGCGGTCTGCTCTGAGGCCTTTTTCCAGCCCGGTATCTAAGGGTCCCTCGGCCCTAGGCAGCAACAGGAGGATCCTCTGGCTCTGGTTCTGCCACCAGTTAAAGGACCTGGGTCCAGGCCTGTGGCTCAGCAGCTGATCCCTCAGGGTTAGAAGAGCATTACATAGGCTGGTAGATGTGAAAGTGCCTGCGAAGAAATGCAGGCTCCATGTGGGCTGAGGGTGGGGCCCCGGTGATACACGCATGGCTTTGAGCCCTGAGAAGCTGAGGGCACCGGCCCAGGACAAGCCTTCAGGGGGTCTGAGTGGTTCCAGGCCCCTGAGGGCAGGTGGCAGGAAGGCAGACAGGCAGGGTCCTTGGGATGGAGGCCGCGTGGCTGAGGGAGCAGAGGCTGGGGGCCCACCAAGGTACCCCAGGGGCAGTGAGACCAACAGACAGAGCCGGTCAAGCCAGAGGCAGGCAAGGGCTCTCACAAGCTCCCTGCTGCAGCCAAAGGCAGATCGGTTTGCAAACAGACAACAAAATCCCTCAGACATGTCCCGACCCATCTCTGTTGTGGGCTCAGAGCCCGGCTGCCTGCTCAGGTTCCCTGCCCCTGTCCAAGGAGGTGGGCAGCCGGACCTAGACCTGGAGAGGTCAGTGCCTCCCTCGGGCAGGCCAGCCCTGTTTCTTCCCCATCTAACTCATCAGCAAATCCCCTCTGGGTTTACTGTCTGCCCTCTTCCTTGCTGACTCCAGTCTCGTCCCCACCTGTCTAACATGGATCCCGTCGTCAGTCCTGCTGAGCCTTCCTCCCAAACCTTCCATGGCTCCCCATGCCTGCAGGGTTTGGTTCAGGCCTTGCCTGGGCATTCAGCATCTCCACGATCTGGTCTCTAACCTCCATCCCCACTGCTCCCCCTCGGCCCCAGCATTGCCTCTGAGTCTTGGGGGTGCTCTCCCCACTCGGTCTGCTCTTCCAAGCCTGCTTTAGCCTGCCAGGCCGTTTGTCCTGTGAGCAGGTACAGCCCGTAGCCAGAGGACGGATCCTGGCGGGTGGTCACACCTTCCTCCATCAGGGGAGCCGTGGCAGAGAGAAGCCCCGACCCTGCCGCCTCCCGGCAGTGTGAACTAAGGGAAGCGAGGCTCAGTTTGCTCTTCTGTAAAATGGGAATGATAATGCTTCCGCCAGATCCAAAGTCCTCGGCATAGTGCAGCCCACCGAGACGGCACTCAGCACACGCCAGCTACTCTCGTCACAGTCATGCCACGGTTCCTTCATGCAGCTGTATGCAGCAAATACACCAAGCACCAAGCCACCAGCGGGGAGCAAAGTTGTCAAACCAGAACTTCACATAAAGATATTAGAAACATTCACTCCAGCCCAACTTAAATACGGGAAACTGAGGCCCAAGGCCCCAAAGCCGTTGATGGCAGAGCTAAACCAGAAGCTGGCTCTCCTGTTTTACAAGCTAGAATTCTTCCCTACGAGGTGCCACTGCAAGGAGTCAAGTTCAAACACCGAACTTTAAATAAGACAGTCTCAAAGGATGACAGAGAGAAAACCTTAGCTACACGTAGGTATCTTTATTGTTTATTCTCACTGTAATTCCCCCCTTCCATACACCCATGACCCATTAGAAGCATCCTCTCCTCCTTCCAGGCAGAGCTAACTCTCCAGCCCGCCCCCCCCCCCCCGCCTCCTGCCCCACCAGCCCTCAGGAGGCCTTTCTCTGACTGGCCCTGGTCAAGCCAAAGGGCAGTTGCCATCTTGCCTCTTTGCTCCGTCGCTGAAAAGCCGAGTTCCTTTTCTCCCTTCTGGATTTTGTTCTCAGCCTCAGGGGTCTACTCTCTGCAGGGAACCAGAGCCTCCCTCCCCCCCCACCTGCAAATGTCCCCAGCTCCTCCCATCCCACGAACCACCAGCAAGCAGACAAAGCAAACCTTCCCCACGCTGCCCCTTCAAGCCAGCCCCAGTCTTTCTCTTTCAGCCCCATTTCTTGGCGGTGACCTGTTATGTCCAGGTCCCACCTCCTCAGTGTCACTCCCACAGTGCAACCCACCCAGCAGCGTCTGTTCCCTCCCCCTAGACTGCTCCTGCTACAGGCACCTGTGACTCCAGCTCCCTAAATCCGAAGGGCCCTGGGTAGTCTTCAACCTGCCTGACCCTTCTGAGCCAGTTGCCCTGCTGACTGCTCTCTCCTTGGGACCTCCTGACACCCCGCTTGTCCCTCCCGCCCCTACCACCGCTCTACCTCATCTCCTCCATCTCCTTTGTCACTTCCTCCTCCAACTGAGTGTTGACGTTCTATCTTGGGCCTTCCTCTCTTCCCATCATGCTCTTCCCCTTGGCACTCCCGTGGATGGCATTTCCATCTCTGGCCAGCGATTCCCAGGTCCACATCTCTAGGCCAGACTTGTGTCCTGAGCCCCAGGCCTGGGCACCCAACTGCCTCCACCGAGTGCCTCTAAGGCAAATCAAACCGAGCATGTCTGGTGCCCTCTCATGATTCTCTCTCTCAAAACCCGCTCCCCATCCCAAGGCCCCATCTCCACAAACAGCCCCACCACCCACCCTGTTGTTCAAGTTGAAGGCCACCAAGGAGTCACCGGCCTGTTCCTCTTTCTCAACCCCACCCCCTGTCAGTCACCAAGTCCTCTTAAGTCCACCTTTGAGATGCCTGCACGATCCCCCCAGCCCTCCCGATTCCCCTACCAGGACCAAAATCTCCCCTGGCGGGGAGCCCTAACAGTCTCTCAAAGCCACACTTACCCCTCATTCCACTCTCCTTACAGCAGCCAGAGGGATCTTTCTAAAGCACAGATCTCTTTATGCCATTTCCCTACTTAAAACTCACCACTGTCTTCCAGTCATCCTCCAGAACCGCCCCCAAATATTTGGTGCCTTATCGCACCCTCCCTCTCGTTCCCTGAGCACCTGCCACTCTGGCCTTTCAGCTTTCCTTTCAACCGCCCCATCAGCTCCTGTGTCCGAGGCTTCGCTCCTGCTTTTTTCCCTGCCCGGACTGCTTTCCCCTCTCCCCACACCCCCAACCCATCCCCAAGAGATCAGGCCAAGGGCTTCTCCCCTCATTTCCCACCAGCCCGCATTCCCACCCCTCTGCCCCCGCCAGGGCCCTTGGGTTTTCATGAGCTGCCAGGCTGTTTGCACTCACCCATGGGTGCCTGTGGTTGCTCGATTCATGTCTGTCTCGGCTCCTGGACTGCAGTTTCATGAAGCCAGGGGCCACGTGCCTTCCTGCACCCACACTGCACCTGGCACGTGGCCTCTCAGAGCCCCACTGGCCTGAGCCATTGCCCGTCCAGACAGCTGGCGCTGACTGCCCCAGGGACAAGCGCCAGTCTGGGTTTCAGGGACTCTCCCCTCCAGCGCTCCTGGTCTTCATCCTCCACACGTCCCCTCTCCTGTCCCCACAGCAGAGCCCTCTGCCCCCACTCCCTTGGCTCCCACCCTTTCTCCCGCCTCTCTTTTTCTCTAATGCTATTCATGCAACAACAGCCAGCTCAAGCCCCTCATCCTCAACAAGGCTTCTGTTCCCGGACACACAGCCCATCTTCCTCTGGACTGGAGGGCCTGCCTCGCTGCTTCCAGGATGAAATCACAAGGCACTGGGGGGCTTCGCCATCCAACCTCAGCCTCCACTCTTAGCTCCCCACCACCCACACCCCAGCACCCCAGAGTCCAGCCAAATGGGGCTAGATATTTAAAGCCACGTTTCCTGCAAAGAAATAATAATAATAATAATAATAATAAATGTTTAAAGCCATATTTTCTGCATTCATATACTTCCTTCACCTCTTCCAAGTTTCAGGATCTTGGACCCCTGTACCCTCACATGAAGTATGAACAGTAACAGTCCCCACCTCGTGGGATTTTGTAGGGATTAAATAAGGGAATCCACGGGAGGATTTAGCCAAGTCCCGGGCACCTCTCCTGTGCTGACGTGAGGCCTCCGAGGTTCTCGCCTCTGCGGTGGCCCTGACTGGTTAACCAGCCTGTCCCTTCCACTGGCCCCGGGCTAAGAGGACAGGTGGGGTCCCTTCGGGCTCTGTATCTCCCCGCCTAGCCCAGCGTCTGGTCCCCAGAGCACTCAATAAGTGCTTATTAATGAGTAGGCAGACCACACACTTGGCAGAAATCATCTTATTGTTCCTCCACTTTCGCATGTGTAAATCTTCTCTCTCCGAACAGGACTGGAGCTCCAGGGCAGGGGGGAGGCAGAGCCGTGGGGAGGAGAGAGCTGGGGCGCCTTCGTGTCAGAGCATCCAGACCCGGGAGGGATCTCCTGACATCCTCCTACCCCCCACAGTGCCCGGCCAGGAGAAAGGAGCCAAGCAGGCCTGTTGACAGATGGGCCCGCCATCTTCCCCCAAGAAGCAGGCATGGTTCTCCTTATGAGATATTGCCCCCATTATTCCCTGGTGCCTCCTCTCCGCACACACATCTGCTTTTTTAGGCAAGAGCCTGCTTGACTTACTCACACAGAGTTGTTTCAGCCGGCGGTTCTGAGCCAGCTTGGTCCGTTTCTTCAGAAATTACAGCAAAAAGAGAGGAAACCTTTTCTTTAGGACACAGAGCACAAAACCAGAATAAGGGATAGATCACTTCTCAGCATCGAAAGACCAGCAATGGACTAGCACTGGCTGGATCATCTCAACACCCTCCCAAAGGCAGGCCCAGAGGGCGCAGTGGAAGGGTCACTTGTGTTGGACTTCGCACTCGGACTCAGGTTTGAACCCAGACTTTGCTCCTAACCCAGTGGGTAACCTTAGGCAATTTACTCATTGTTTTCTAAGCTCAGTTTCCTTGACTATAAAACGGGGCTAATAATAGTACAAAGCTCAGGAGAACTTAATTAGGAGAGTTCTCAAAAGGTTCGCTGTTGTTGTCATTATACCATTGAACGTCAGATCCAGAAGGAAACTCAGGAGTCATCTGGGATGCCAACTGCGGCCTGCAGCGGTGGCCGGACCTGGCTGAGGCACACGGACACTGCTTTTCTCTCCACCCCTTCTCATGACATCTTTCAGAGAACCAAGGGAAGTCTGCTCACTTACCCCCTGGACTCAGAGAAGGTCACCCACCTTGGTTTGGAGAGCTCGGATTTGGGGGTCTGGGAGGGGCAAGTGCAGGGTGTTCACGCCGATGTTAGACTTGTTATCAGGGGGCCATTTCTTCAAGAGTGGGCCCCTGCCAGTTGGGGGTGGCACTACCCACAGATGCCGCCATGGCTGCAGGGCAGATCATAGCTCTGTTGGCTGCCATTCAGGAGGCAAGGCTGTGGCTCAGTTCGCTGTGGACATAGCCTGGACCCTTCAGACATGAGGACCCTGAGGCCAGGTGGGCAAGACATGGCCTGGGCCCCCTGGGCTCAGGTGGGCCTCTCATTAGCCTGGTCCAGGGGCTCCGCCTGCCCGCCTGCCTGCCAGATGGAATGCCTGCTGCTGCCCACCCTCACTGCCCTCCCCTCTCCCTGCTGCTGGGGAAGACCCACCTGGCCCATCTGGAGGGACCCAGAGGAGCCCTGAGAATGAGGCAGGGCATGGGTCTCTTAACCACAGCTCAGAGAGGCATCAAAGGCTGCTCTTTTCTCCCACTGAGGAAGGGACTACGCTGAGCCAAAAAGGCGGGTTCCAAGCAATCTTTAAGTGAGGGGCCCAGGAGGGGTCTTCACTGAAGGAGAACCCGAAATCCCCTCAGAGAACGCCAACAACAGGAGCACCTGTCGCTCATTAAGCAGCCACTCTTCTTAGCCCGAATCATCCATCATTCCAGGCAATCTTTGCAGCAACTGCCCCTCCACTGGGGGTTTCTGAGTCTGAATGGGAAGGTGCATCTGTCCCAGAGAACCCAGAAATGGGGTAGGGGGTGCAAGTTAGGGCTGGGGGATGAGAGAAGCTGCCTGCTAGCTCTTTGTCAAAGTACAAGTGGAGGTACTTGGAAGGTCTTGGAAAAGACCTTCCTCATTCAGGTGTCACCTGGCCAGGGTGGGGGAAGCACGTGCCTCTCAGTTCTCCAATCGCAAAGCCCAGAGGCTCCTGTGGTCCTGAGGAAGGGTGAGCAGACTTGCTGGGGCCTGACAAAGGCTTCTGTCTCTTCCCGTGGCTCTCAGAGCTGGTCCCTGAGGCCTTGGTGGGCAGATCTGAGTAAGGACAAGAGTCCTCCATGTCCAGTATTGTGTCTAAAAGGCCAGGCTAACCCATCGCCCAGAAAAGACACTGGGTACCTACCACGCCATCCATGAGTGAAACGATGAGCTAACTAAACACTGGGTCTGGAATATTGGTAGAAGGCTGGTTCTGGTTTCCCATGGGGCCAAGGCTAGAAGCCCTGCTTGGTCTGACAGGGGTGTTTTCTGTGCGGCCAATGGCCAAGTGTGTGACTGTGAGTCTAAGAAAGCGGTAACTGTGGAGCCCACCTGTGAAAGCCGCAGAGGAGGACCAGTGTTCAAGAGGCTCGGCGGACCACGTCTTCAACAGCGCCCCCGTGTGGTAGCAGCAGAGGCAGTCACAATGATGGCCTGATGAGAACTAGTTTCTCTCTTCCTAGCGTTAGGAGCAGGATTCTCCCCATTGGACAGAGAAACCTGGGCTCATTTGCACAAGGGCAGGCAACGGCTTCGATCAGGAACTATTGGACTTTCATTAAGATGTGCAGGAGGGTGCTTGAGCAATCAAATGGAAAATTAAGAGTCTTGTGACCGGTACTCTCAAACTAGTGAGGTGAGTGATTCTATAGCATCGAACTTGTCTATCTCATTGGTTCCTTCTAATAGCTAAGTAGGTGTAATTATGCACATTAAATATATGAGGAAATTGAGGCTCTAATGATCGCTTTCAGTGCTCCACAAGCTAAGAATAGTAACCTGAGGCCACACAGGGTCCACTGTCCTCACGGTGGCTTTCTCATCCTTCAGATTACAGCTTAAATGTGCCCTCTTCCAAGAGGCCTGTGAGCCACGGGACCCAGAGTACATTTCACCCTACACTTCTCCATACATGAGAACAATATCTTTCCTTCCTTGGAGTATTATTGTAATGATCGTAGCATCATTTTCATTCATGTTTTTAAAATTCCCTTTGGTCTGTCTCTTACCAGAGAACATATGCCCCATGAGGCCATTATGTTTGCCATTGAGGCCCAGGGCTCAGCACCATACTGAGCACATAGGAGGACCTCAATATGAACACTGGTTGAATAAGCGATTGAATAACTAAGTAATGAGAACTTGAAGCCATGTCCCCTTGGATGGAGTAAAAGTCTGGAGATATTGTAAGAAAGAGAAGATTCAGGGAAGATGCGGGGCCCGTCTCCAATTCTGAAGAGCTTTCCTGGAGTAATAGGAGCGGCTGGGATGGGAGCCACCAGAGCAAAGTCACTTATAAGTAGGACCATCCATGGGTAGGGGGGGACTGGGCCCCTGGGGAAGTATGAGCTCCCTGCCCTTGTATGTGCAAGCAGGCCCTGCCCCCCACCCCCCGCATTCTGCTCCCACCTGGGCAGGTCCAGAGAGAACCCCAGCCACGGGTGGAGGAGACTGATCAGGAACTCAGAGCAACACAGGTGAGGGGGCTCTGAGGAGAGGTGAGGCTATAGGTTCCCCAGGGGATTATCAGGAGTGGGAATCTTTAGGCAGAGACAAGGGTCTGTCTGCTGAAACTTGCTCGTTGCAGCTTCTGGGCTTTCTTGCCAGATAATTGCAAACAAAATAGACTGGGGCCTGGGCAGCAGCTACAACCCCTTTCTACAGAGAAGGGCCCAGGGTGAGGCACGCAGGGGCAGGCACAGGGCCCTGAGTCATAGAGGGAACTGGTCACATCAGAATGCCTAAGATTCTGGTCTCGGCACCTTTCTGCCTGGTGGTGGGCAAGGCCTGCCTCCGTCTGTCTGCAGGCTGCTCCTGTGAGGACTGACAGCCCACTGGGCATCCACATGAACTTGGCCAGAGCTGGGAAGTAGAAGCCAGTGGCACTGCCCTTTAGGCAGCCAAGGGGAAAGATGTGCTCTGCATCCCACGGCACTGAGTGCCGCACACTGGCCCAGACTCCAGGGCTGGGGGTCGGAGCAGATCAGGCGGCAGGGCCAGCCCTGAGCTCTTTCTCTGTGCTGGTTGGGGAAACTCCGACCACCTAGAGGGGCTTGAAAGGCAGCCAAGAAGGGGCTGACCTGAGGGACTGAGAGACTGGCCAGGGACACCTGGGATTCCGAAGGCTGGGTTTCCCAGAGGAAGTGTGCATTCATGTTATGCTTGGGTGTACCTGCATGTAAATACAAGTGTGAATCACATATTTCTCTGTTTGTGCATGTGAATCTCCACACTCGAGTGTACGTGTGTTTCTACCAATCACATCTCGTGTATGCCTGTGCATGTGTACACCCTTGCATGTGTTTGTTTCTAGGTACACGTGGGGGTACATGTGATCATGTGAGTGATTGATTCACATGACTCACATGTGAGTCAATCAATTATTGATTGATTGACATACATGTATTTATTCCACAAATAATTATTAAGTGCCTAGCGAGTTCTATATGTGGTCCTAGAGGCTGGGAGTGAAGAGGTGAATACAAAGTCCAAGGTCTCTTTCTTTATGCAGTTTACATGTGGTGTACGATACAGGCAATACATTAATAATCAGCCCCAGATAGTCATCTCCACCATGAAGGAAAACAGCAGGGTAATGAGAAAGACAGCGTCTTGGGAAGGGTTATTTTATATAAAGGGGTTAGAAAGGCCGCATAAAAATGCGGAATCTCAGGTCTCCACCCAGGCCTCCTAATTCAGAATCCGCATTTAACAACATCTCCGAGTGATCTGTATGCAGATTAGGGATTGCGAAGCACTAGGTTACAATACATTATCATAAACATGACAGAGAGGGAAACAAAGAAATGCAGGGGCAGGCAAAAGCTCACAGTTGCGAGCATGCAAAACAGAGTTTATTCTTGTATGATTCAATGTCCCATTGTGTATTTGTATTACCCCTGTAAACCTACTTCTGCCCACCCATGTACACAGGCACACACTACAGATCTCCTTCTGCTACTCGACCTGAGCCACTAGTTGATGTTTATCAGTTTTCCCCTTGCCTTGGCATGACCCTTTACCCAGTGAGTTCTCCCAACCATTCCTATGAATCTGAGCGAGACCTTGGAGGCTCTCCCCATGTTGGCCACGGTGGTCTTCAGTTAACTTCTAGCCTAAGACGGCTGCCATTCCTATGACTCCTCACTCCCTCTGAGTGTCATAAAGCTGACTTCCTCGTGACAGTCAGAATCAATAACCTCAGTCAAATTGTGACCCCTCTTCTGCTTGTTTGCCCAGCGATCGAAGGAGTTGCCAATGGCCGGCTGACATTCTCTCCTTCCACTTGAATGCAAATGTTCTTACATCCTCTCGTGGAAGCACTCCTGCCTGGGTTATGAACACTCCTAAACCCCACGCTGGGGGAGCAGGTCAGCAGGAGGCATTGTGAGCGGTGCCACCCCTGCTTCTGCTCCTCACTCTGGGAGAAGCACACCACGTCCAAGCGGCCGGTTAAGAGTGTATGTGGCATCCTACAGAATGGCCCCTGACACCGTAGTATTCTTTTAATCACATTTGACTCTGGAACTAAGTTCTTCAGTGGGTCATAATTCTACAAGTCCACCTGCCTCTGGGCAGTGGCGTACCTGGTTTGACCGGTGATCCATGTGGCTCCAGTCCACTGGCTGGCTCCTGTCTCTGTGAAAGGAACTCCTTGGTCTACAGCAGGGTACGGGACACCACGACAGTGTGGTCCTCAGTGAGTCCGCAGATGGTGCTGCTGGCAGAATTCTAGCAGGTGGGAAAAGCAAGTCCAAATCCACAATGAATGGCCATTCCAATGAGGAATATTTGCCATTCCTTTCCATGAAGGAAAAAACCCAATGTCATCTATCCACCACCAGCTGACACCCATGGCTGTTCTGTCATCCCGCTGAGCAGGCACTGGGGTGTCCAGGGAAAGAGACCAACTGGCATCCACAGGGGGTCCTCCCTTCCAGGGTCTTCGGGAACTTTCAGTGAGCGCTCCTGTAGGACATAGGTGTGCTTATGGTGCTGGGCCCATCCTGAGAGCCAAGCACATGCTGCTTCCCCGGGCTCCCCTCTCGCGGTCCATCGGTCCAGCCTCATCCAGGCCCCTGTCTGGCCAAATCATCAGCCACTCGTCATGAATCACTGCAGAACTTAGGCCTGTTCTTCCAGACCAAGACAAGGGGGTAGAGCAAGGTGCAGTTCCCTAGGAGAGCCTCCCCGTTCTGTCCTTCAGAGGCACTTCCGATGGGGCCGGGACGCACAGCGTCGCACCTCCCGCGGGAGCCAGCCTACCACACGGAGCCATTGTTCACCAGGCACAGAAGGGTTTCACTCCATAAGTTGGCTATAGGCCCTTCCTGTGTGATCACAAGTGTAGGCTGAGAAAGGTATAGCATCGGTGAGCGTGTGCCCCCGCTTATGCAACACGCTCGTGCTTTCGGGACCTGCTTGGGTCCAGACCCCTGTCTACCATTTTCACTTGATGAAGGGGTATTGTTGGGCATGCTCAATTTAATGGCTAGATGGGCCAGATAACACAGTGGGTATTCGGGACTAAACAATTACTTCATAGTCTATGGTCAGGTGTTTGGCCTCTGCCAGTGCCAAGGGGCAAGCCAAGAACTGCTTCTCAAAAGGTGTATAGTTATTTGCCAGAAAAAGAATGGCCTTGCTCCAAAAAATAAAGGGTCTCTAACTGTGATTCTCCTATTTGGTCTTGCCAAAGACTCCACACAGCATTGCAATCTGCCACAGATACTTCAGGCCCCATTGGACCTAATGTATCACAAGAACTTGGCATGAAGTCTTAACCAGCTCTGATCTCATTTAAAGCCAGCAGCTTTCTCAATCACTCAGGAAGGGGCTTGAAGCAATGTATACAAACGTGGTATATGCTGCCTCTGAAGTCCAAATCAGCCCACCAAATGGTGGGCTTCTTTCTTAGTGATCGGGTCTGCAAAGTTTAACATCCTGTTCTTCATTTCGAAGGGGACAGTCTGAATTCCCCAGGTTTCTACTTGCCCAGAAGCCTTACGGGATTCTCGGTATTTTCTCGGGTTATTCTATCCCCCACCACCCCGCTCCCTCAAACCCAACTGTATTTCAAGATTTTTGCCGTTTTATGATTTCTAGGTCCAATTAGCATGGTGTCACCAATGTACTGGACCAGTGTGATGTCCTAGGGAACAGTGAAATGATCGAGGACCCTATGAACTAACTTGTTAGAAAGTTAGGGAGTTGGAGAGTCGACCCAGCGCTGAGGCACAGTGGAAGGCGCACGGCTGTCCCCACCGTGAGAGAGCTACGGTGCTTCCAATGTCCTCTCATCGTCGGGATAGAGGAGAAAGAACATCCTCTGGGTGTCAGATCCTCACTAACCTGTTCCAGTTAGGAGGCCACACTTGGAACGCTATGGAACTGTAATTGGAATCACCATCTGATTAGTTATAATAATTTGTTTTCCGTTTTTAAGACTCGACCAGCTTACGCACTGGCCAAACTAGAAATTCAATGGAATCACTGCCCCTGCATCTTCCTGTGAGAGTAGTTTCACTTTGCAATTCCACCAAAGAAATGATGTTCTGACTTTCTGTTTTTCAAAGGATTTTTAAGAGATTTTATTTTTATTTATTTTTAGAGAGAGAGGAAGGGAGGGAGAAAGAAAGGCGGAGAAACATCAATTGGTTGCTTCTCTCACGCCCCCACCTGGGGACCCAGCCTGCAACCCCGGCATGTGCCCTGACTGGGAGTCGAACAGGTGCCCTTTCAATTTGCAGGCTGGCGTTCAAGCCCCTGAGCTACACCAGCCTTTCTATTTTGACATTGTCTGGGCACCTACAGTGGCTTTTGCTTGGCCTGTCCGTGCTCCATGAGTCACGGAACCAGTGTAAAAAATCTACAGTTCTGAGGATATTTTTCCAACAATATGCTTAGAACCGGGATAAGTAGCCACAGGTAACTCCGCCCCCTGCCATGGAGCAAACTCTGATCAACATCCCGTTTCTCGTCTGATCCCTGGAAGCCTGCACTCCAGTTGGTAAATCTGGGTCTTTAGAAAGTAGCATTTGTGCAGGACTGGTGTCTAACAGTTCTCAAGAGGTCTCGGATTTCTGCCAGTACTCTATGACCCTGAAATCTGGCCACCAATCCCTTTGGTGAAGTTTTCAGGAATTAAATGATTTAATTTATCATTATTACAGAGCATTTCCTCTAGGGGGCCCACCCACTCCTCTTGTATTCAACCAACTCTGGTTCGACACACTGATTGGTTAAGGCTCTGAAAATGTTTATTCTCCATTCATGAGATGCACATCTTCCTTATTCTCTGAAATAGGACCTTAGTGAGCTCCCCATCTCTTCAGGCTGTAAACCCATGACTTTTTGGACGGTAACCATGTCCAAAATAAAATAAAAAATCCTTCAGTTTGGACCATCCTGATTACCAGGAGACTCTGCTGCCTACGACGGTCGGCACGCTCACCCTTTAAGTGCCTTCCCCCCTGACCTTTAAGTGCCACCCCATGACCTGTGTCACACCAGGGTCCTTCCATTTCCATTGAAATCAGGAGCCCATTCAACGATGGCTGCTGCCACCTGCATGCCTAGCACACAGAGGACAGCCACTGGAGCCGTTTCTCAAAGAGGCTGGCATCTCCCTGGTCAGTGAATTCACCCCCCACACACACAAGGTCTTGGTGAAGGGTGACTCTTCCGGGCTCCCCAAGGGGTCAGAGTTCAGAGGACATGTCTTTCTTCGGGATTTCTTACATCCGGAAATTTCTTTCCTCTCCTCAGACCAGAGCTCAGACAGGCTCATCAACATCAGGAAATCCATGCAGATATAAAATGATATCCCTTCTGAGAATTTATCCTCGCACGTACTCCCTAGAATTTTGCCAAGATAAATTAGCAAAGTCTTGTAATTCTGTCAGTGAGTAAACTTTCTCCTCTAAGGTTTGTCTTTATAATTGGTCCCTAGGAACATTCTGGAATCTGACCTAGTCTGAAGCCTGGGGGGACAAGGAGGATTGCTGGTTTCCCTTCGCAAGATAATACCCTTGGGCAAAGAGGCCTTAACTAAGGCAGGGCAGCATCTTCTCACAGGGGAGCAGGGCCTGCGTGGCCAACGTGGCAGACTCCACGAGATTTGGAAGTTTGACTGTCTGACCGAGTCTATTCCTCATAGATACCCCCATTTTGATTCTCAATTATCACTCTTTCTCTGTTAATTTTCTAACTTGTATGTAACAACCCTGCAAAGATTTAGAATTTGCCTATTATACTTCAGCAACCCAGCACAGCAAAGCAGGCATTTTGGTCGTTTCGGCCTCAATGAGATCCTTGTCCCCTGCGGGAGAACATTCCTGAGTCTCGGTCCACCGCTTGGGCTAGGACCCTAGGGCCTTTGCTTCATTATTTTCATTCTTTAAGCTCTCCAGTGCCATTCGAAACAGCACATCCCACAGTCCTTGAGTCCCCTGCCTTTTCTTCTGCTCTATGCTTCGTGCTTCTAATGTCTTGCCTTCAGTGGCACTTCATTTTAGATGACCACAAGGGACGCTTTAATTGGCCATTTCAGCCCGGGCACCAGGAGCTTCTGGGTCCCACCCCTTAACACCAGCCGTTATTTTCCCCGCCGTCAGCCCTAACTAGGGCCGCGACCAATCCCAGGTCACAGTGATTCCCTTAGCGTCGCTGCCTGCACCCCAATTATGGCACCAATATCTGCACTAATCAGGGTCCTGCTTCGCAACAGAAACTCTGGTTGACTGGTGTGGAAATGAATTTATGGAACAGGCACTGGGGAGTCACAGACTCTGTGCAGAAATGGGAAGACCAGGCAGGAGCCGAGGAGTCACGGAGGAGCCCCTGCTGCAGGAATGACAGGCTCTCGAGTGGCTGCGGTGCCTTCCCCAGCGGCCTCCCCGTGGCCGCACTGGCCCCACGCCTCAGGTCACTCTTTCCACTGTGTGTGTGCGCATGTGCGCACGTGGGTAGGTGAGTTTCTCTTACAAGTTTTGTGGGGAAACAGAACCAGCGCTAACACACAAGCGACCTACCCCAGGTGGAGTCCCAGCTCTACCAGCTGTCCAGACTCTGACTTAGCTACACGACCTTGAGCAAATCACGGACCTTCTCTGGGTGGGTCTCAGTTCCATTGCCTGGAAAATGGGAACCGCACCCATCCTTCCGGTCCCACTGAGGAGTTGGGTGCCATAGCATCCCTCCTATCACAGGTAGGACTCCGCTCAATATGTAACAAGACATTCATTTGTGAATTATACCAATAATGTCTATTCATCCAGGAGGCCATCAGCTCTGCAAAGTCAAGGACCATATCAACCTGCTCAGGCTGTTTCCTCAGGACCTAGAAAAATGAATAAACATACTACAGGCCCAACAGATGTTTGTTGAATGAAAGAGTGAATAAGCTAAGGGATCAGGGAGGGCTTTGTAAGTTATCAGGGCCGTGCAGATATAAGGGCTGGGGTTTTGGGGCCCAAGAGACCCCCATTCAGTCCCACTGTCTCCATATGCCAGGGTCAGCCGGGTGACCTCGGTACGGTGCGGTTTCTGAATCGGTGAACAGGGCACCCCTGTCTCCTGCAGAGCTATGGGGAGGCTCTGATGAGGGCGTATGTGGGGCCCAGCCCCGGGGAAGGCAGGGAGCCAGCACGGGGAACAGCCAGGAGGTTGGTGTCGGCCCAGCCCTGCTCTTTCCTTTCTGGGCAGGAGCATGTTACCAGTGATCATGAGGTCCCTCACAGGACAACACCTGGGGTCAGGTGCCATCACTGAGTGTCCTATAAAAATGAGGCTCTCGTACATACTCGTGTGTGTACAATGACAACGACAGCAAAGCCTGGGCTCCGGCTCCCAGTCTCACACTCGATGGCCCGAAGGAAGGGCTGGCCCACACCGGGACTGGGACGTGTGCTTGCCCTTTTCTCTCCCCACACTGGTGTGTGTTCCATCCTCTCATCCTTCTGGATGCCACTCGGGGAAAGCCCTCCGTGGTCCCCTGTGGCTCCCCGCTGTCACCTGCAGGCTAGTCCCAGCACTGGCCCACTGTACTGTGACTTCCAGGAGCTGTCGGCCCAGCCACGCCCTCCAACAGCCAGGGACTTACCCCAGGGCTGGAGGTGTGCCTTCTTGTCTATAACCTCGGGACCCAGCCCAGGGCCTAGCACATGGCAGATGCTCAGAGAATGAATGAATGAATGAATGAATGAATGAATGAATGAATGAATGAATGAATACATTTTTAAAACTATAAAATCGATCTTTGTTTGAGGACAGAGCCTGAAGAACTGAGCTAAACCTGAAGGAAGGTGCACTGAGGTTAGACCTGAACAGAAACTCCCCCAAGGTGTTTACAAAACCCCACAGGGGCAGGACACAGGCAGGAGGGTTGCTTTCCTTCTTCCTGGAGAGAAGCTGGGGCCGGGTAGGGGAGCTGAGACACTTGGCAAAGCATACCTCCATTGACAGGGAGCTCATTACCTGTTGGGCCAGCCTCCTTGGTTACCAGCTTCCTGCAGCCACTGGGGTCCACTTGGTTCCCATGTCTCTGGTCCCTGTTCCTCATCTCTCCCACCTGCACCTCTCCCAGGGGGCTGTGACTCTGCAGAGTTGGCAGTCAGGAGACAGGCCACCACTTACAAAAGAAGAAAGAGCCTTCTTTCTTTCTTTCTTTCTTTCTTTCTTTCTTTCTTTCTTTCTTTCTTTCTTTCTTTCTTTCTTTTTCTCTTTAGAGAGAGGGGAAGGAGGGGAGAAAGAGAAGGAGAGGAACATCAATTGGTTGGTTGCCTCTGGCAAGCCCCAACCAGGAACCTGGCCTCCAACCCAGCATGTGCCCCAACTGGGAATCAAACCAGTGACCTTTTGGTTCCCAGGCCAGCACTCAATCCATTGAGCCACACTAGAAAGGGCAAGAAAGAGCTTTCTGATGGTGGTTGTTTAATAGGAGAACAGACTAATTCAATAGTTAAACTCTCTGATGGTGGGAATATGCACAGAACTGACCTGGGGTTTGTCTTTATGACACACCGAGAACTCTGAGGTGAACCCACTCCCCTGTCCATTTGATTGGCTGTGAAAGCCATTGTCCCAGGTAACAGCTGAGGGAAGGGCATTCCAGGCAGAAGAAATGGCAGGTGCAAAGCCACTGATACAGGAGACATACCGCAAGTTTGAACAAAGACACATTATCTTGACTTTTAGGTCAGAACACGGGACACTGATATTACTGAGCACAGACAGGTGCCAGGCAATGGGCTGAAACCTGGGGAGACACTGCAGCCAAGACACACGTAGCTTCTGCTCTCATGGAATTTATGATCTAGTCGGGGAGACAGATAAGAAACAAAAAAGTGAGGACCACCACTTCAGACAGCTAACGTGCTGTGAGGAGTAAGACCAGGTGACACAGGGGAAAAGGACCGGGTGGTCCTGGAAAGCTGCTCTGAGGAAGTGATGTGCGAGCTGAGGTCTGAAAGAAGCAAAGAGCAGGGTGAGGAGAGTTCCATGCAGAGGGAACAGCAAGTGCAAAGGCCCTGAGGCAGTAATGAACTTGGAATTATAGAGAAACCAAAAGCACAGAGAGGAAAGAGGAAAGCTGGTCCCACCTGCGCAGCCTCTCCCCCTCTGCCTAGACGCTGAGTGTTCAGGGTAAGACCCTACTCCCTGCTTCCCAGACCCCACTGCTTCAAGGATCCTGGTTCTTCCTGGCAGCAAGTTCCAGCCCATCTCAGCCTTAGTTCTGCAATCTCAGCCTGCTGCACCCAGCACGGGCACCAAGCCTATTAGTTCATCCCCCCTGGCCAAGATCCCAGCACCCACCCAGCCTCAACCCAGGAGCCAGGGTTCTAGCACTGACCCAAAGTGGCTCCAGTCACCAAGCCTGACAGCCCTTCACACCCCCAAGCCATCCTAGGAACCAGCTCTGGGCGACAGTGTTTAGGGCCGGGAGTGGCAGGGGGCGGCACAGGACAGGAGATGGCAGAGCCAGACCCAAGATCCCAGACTAGATAGAGCCGTGGGGAGTGGGGAGGGGGCCTCTGGGCTCAGCGTTCCTGGGTGGTGATGCCATCTTCCAGGCAATGGAGGGCGGCAGGCGGGAGCCTCCGATTCCCCCAGAGGACTCATCCTTGCTGCTATCTGATGAGGGAGCTGTCGGTTACAGGAAGGCAAGACTGTTAACAGGGGAGCAGGAAATTAACCCACTACGCCAGAGGCAGGAGGTGCAGGGCGGGGTGGGTAATTAAGGGGCCCTGCAATTAAGGCTCCTTCAAGCTGGGCCAGTGTTGGGGGGAGCTGCAATCCTACTCTTCTGGGGGAAGGAATGATCCCCTGCTCCTCGGTCTTCCTTCTCTTTATGCTCCTGTCTCCTCTCGCGTTCCTACTCCCATCCAGCCTCACGTGTGATTCACAGGCTCTGCTCTCTCCCATCTGCGCTCATGCTGCTCTTCCCGCCTGGAACACCTTTCCCACTCTGCTCTGCCTCACCCTGTCCTGCCCTCGCGTCAGACCCCGCACAGGCCCTGTCTCCTCCAAGATGCTTTCCTGGACCAGCCCTGTGGGAAGGGGCTGCTCTGTTCTCCTAGGACACAGCCCCTTTATGTTACTGTGAGAAAACAGACTCGGAAAGGGCAACAATTTGCCCAGAGTCACACAGCAAAACCAGGACCAGAACTTGAGACTCCTGAATCTCAAACTAAGTTTCCACCACACTGTGAGCTCATTAACCAACAATCAGTCTGAGCCTCATCCTGTGCAAAACCCAGGACACAGAGCAAGAGCCACAAAGGAGTAGAGGATCCCGATCCTATTTATGCAGCATCTACTTCACGCTGGATTCTGTGCTAGGAAGCAGGGGTGCTTCATCAAGGAGACACGGACATGGCCCCGCCCTCAGAGCACTTGTTAGCAATGAGGAGCACTTGGTGGGAACCACCGCCCTTACGGTTGCCCCTGAAAAGGAAAAAAGGGTGAGGAAGGCAGTCTGGAGGTGAGTGGGGACCCCAATGCTTGCAGTCAAGGCCACCGACCTCATCTCACGGTCCTTCGTGCAGTGCATAAACAGGGACTGGTGACAACGCTGTGCTAAGCCCACCTCTGGGCCTTTCACATCCAAGAAGGGGTTCTACTCACCCACTTTACAGCTGCGTAAGAAGAGGCCCAGAGAGAGGAGAGTCCCCAGCTGAGTCAGTGCAGATGCAGAAAGTATCCAGGACGTCCAGCTCCAGCATTCCAGCTCGCACTTTCCAAGAGCAGGAGATCTGTGAGCAGCTGGTGGAGACAGCCAGGGAGAGGCCCTGGGCTCAGGGGCCACCAGACCCCTCCTTTCCCCCTTCACTCCCTCTGCAGGCCCTGGGCCTCGGGGGTGCAGGCCGGAGGCAAGGAAATGGGTCAACCCCAAAGCTTCTGAGAACCTTAGGGCCACGTGAGTGTCCACACTGGCATCTCTTCACCCTTCCTCCTCCCCCCCCCACCCTGTTCAGAAAATGCTGCACACCCGGTCGGACACGGAGCAGCAGAAGCCACGTCAGGAGAGCAGAGAGCGGGAGTTCTGTGGTCCGTGGAAGGTCAACTGCTGCGCCCGACCTGGAGAAGCCAAGTGTGGGAGAAGGTCGGCCATGACCTGTGAATTCTTGGATTCACAGGGAGATGGTCCAGCTGTGCCAAAGCAGCTGCCCTGTCCACCCTGAGTGATGGCAGGGAGGGGGCAGGGTTTGGGACAAAGCAGAAGTAGCCCCGTCCAGCAGAGGGTGCTGGTGCAGCAGAAACCCAGCCAGTAGCAAGCAGGAAGCCTTGCCGATCCTACCTGGGGTCTGGAGGCTACCAAGGCTGGAAGTGGATGCCGGGACAGAGAAGTAAAGCCACCTGCTCATCAGACCTGACTGTCAAGTCACGACCTGGCACATGGGACCCCGTATGGTGTCATGAATAGGAGCACAGGCTTCGATAGCCACTAGGACAAACTGGAGCTGGAATCCTGATCGTGGCTCTCCGTATGACCTTGGGCAAGTCATTTCCCCTCTGCTCTTCAGATTTCATCTCTAAAAAGTTAAGATGCTGCCCTGGCTGGAGTGGCTCCATGGACTGAGCACGGGCCTGCGAAGCAAGGGGTCACTGGTTCAATTCCCAGTCAGGGCACATGCCCCGGGTTGTGGGCCTGGGTGTGTGAGAGGCAACCACACACTGGTGCTTCTCTCCCTCTCTTTTTCCCTCCCTTCCCCTCTTTCTAAAAAACAAATAAATAAAATCTTTTAAGGACAATGATGATCCCCATGAGGTTGTTGTGAGGCATAAATGAGAGAATGCAGATGAGGCTTGGCACCTGGCAGGTAGTAAGTGCTCAGTAAAGGGACAGAGTCCTTCGTAAGGAGCAAGAACATGTTCAGACATCAGGACCAGCTTGGCAGATGCCCAGGTGCCCCTGAGCCGCTGACCCAGGCTCCTTTACCCTCGCACTCTGGTTACGGCAGGTCCCCGGCTGAGGACAGTGCCGAGCCATTGGAGCAGGAAGGGGCTTTCAAAGCAGGAAGAGAAGGGCTGCGGGGCCTGTGAGCCCGACAAAGCACCAGGAGAGAGGATGCAACCTCAGCTACTTGCCAGGTCGAGCACTGCCCCACGTCAGACTGGGCCAGGCACAGAGGTCTCAGGAAAGAAGACACACTTGTCCTGTCCTCTGGTCTCAGGCAGGGACCACTCCTGCTGGCCACAGCTGGGTGGGGCTGTGTGTCCTGGGTTAACACTGCTTAAGCACTTCCTGGTACCAAGTCCAGCCTTGACCTCACAAGGCCGAGTTATCACCCCGGGTAAGGGAAACCCGAACTTGGCACTCGAAGGCTCCTGAAGGTTCGAGTAGAAGGAGGGGGCCGGTGGCAGAGCCCAGCCAACTCCCTTTCTCTTGCTCTCTCCGCCATACAGGACGCTGCTCTCAGGGACTGGGCGTTGCCACTCTGTGCCTGGCGATCTCGGCTAAGTCATTCTGGCCTTCTTAGTCTCAAGTTCCTCACTCATAAAATGGGCCCCCTGGGCCTGGTAGCGGAATACAAGGAACACGTTGAATGATTTATGATACGGTTTCCCTTTCCCTTTCATAAGGCAAGCCCTTCTGCTTTAGACTAACCCTGCAAGGTTGGTGTTAGTTGCCAGCTACAGCAAAGGAAAGGCTCAGACAGGTTAAGTTACTTGCCCAATATTACGCAATATAAATGAGGTCCATCTGACCCTAAAGCCTGTGCTTTTTCTAGAGCATATACAACCACAGGGCAGATCGACTGTTCCTTCTCTATGATGGGCCCATCCGGTACCAAAAGAGTCACTCGGAAAATAGTTCACAAGGAGCTGTCAGTGGTAAGGAGCCCTCCTTGGGGTCGTGACCCCCTACCATTGGAATCCTAATATCTTGGATGATAATCCTGGATCTGCTGCAGACTGGATGACCTTGGACAAGTCTCTTATCCCATGCCTCAGTTTCCCCCTCCTTAAAATGGGGGTAAGAGTTCATTAAGCCTAGGGTAGGCTCTACCTCAGTTTGCTCCTTACATCCACCTGCTCCCTCCCAGAGATCCCTTCCCAGGCTTTTCCTCTGCAGGGACCCCCAGGATCATGCCCGCAAATGATGCACGGTGCTGCTGTGTGGAAGGGAGCCCCACTTCTAAGAAGCGTGGTCCCCCAGCTGGGGCTGGGGCCACAGGAGCCCTGCTGAGATGCCCTCCTGATGCACTGAGTTCTCCCTGAGGCCTTCCCACCAGCCCTTGGAGCAGACATCCCAGCTGAGGAGGCTCTGCCTCCGGGGACACGAGAAACCCAGGGGCAGGTCTGAGGAGGCGGAAGTGGGGGCTGGGGCTGCCCTGGCTGGCTCTGCTCTCCTGCCTTGATCTCTGGTACTTCTGGGTCACCCCGGCCATAGGATGTTGGAGGCCCAGCCTGCCTTGGAAGAGACTCCACCCCCCCCCAAGGCCTGGGGTGTCCAAATTATAACTAACCTCCCTGGCCAAGCCATCAAGTAAATGGCATCACCTCCACATGAGCATGGATCTCAGGCAGCTAAACACCACACCCGCCCTCCCCAGCCTGCACAGAACACTCTGCAGGGGGCACAGACTGCCATTAAAAAGGACCGCGTGCTTTGGAGAGGATGTGTGGAGAAAACTACCAAGACACCCCATGGCCAAGCCTGAGGTGAGACGGCAAGTGCAGGGAAAAGAAGTCCTAGCAAGCCTGGAACCTCACATTTAACCAGGACGCCCAGTGGTCCTCAGAGAAGGGCAGCATTAGGGAGCTAAACGTCTCTGCCCCTCAGGGTCTGGCAGAGGGCAAGCTGCACTTGGCTCCATCTGCATCTGGAAGCAGTTTTCGTTTCCTGAAAAGACTGGGGTCTTCTCTCCCTCCCTTCCTCTCTCTCCCCCTCCCCACTATGAAATTAATACTCATTGAGTAAATTTTTTAAATACAACAACAGCACAAAAAAGCAAAGCCACACACAGCCCTGTCTTACCACACCCACGTTCAGCATCTGACAACTTCCTTTTGTCCTCGGCTTCCCCTCACTTGAGATGCCCCCACGGAGGCACAGGTACACCGGATGAGTGCCGCCCTTCGGCTGAGTGCCTTCTCTGCCAGAGCTGTGCCCTGGTTCGCAGTCTGAAGGGTGCTGCCGTTTCCTGCTGTTCTAACCAAATCTGTGATGAACACCTGCATGCCAGCAGCTCTTCCCAAAGCCTGAACCGTCTCCTTCACACTGATGTACTGAAGCAGGTGGCCGATCAGATACGGAAGCCAGCGAAGGCTCTGCATCCTAAAACGCCCTTTAAAGGGCAATTCTTTGTGCGGGTGAGAGCCTGAGGCTGTGCTTCTCAACCCCTCCCCCAGATGATGAGAGGACTTCCAGGGGAGACTTTCCCTTCTGCTCAAGGCCTACAAGGATGAGGGGTCACCCCAGTGGCCCTGGAAAGAGGACTGGGGCTCCTGAAGACGTCTGTGTTTGCCTTGTCTCTGAAGAAGCAACCAGTGGGCTGGAGATGTCTCCCTGGGGCTCACAGTCAGACACGGGGTGGGGGGTGTCGTGCTGCCTCTGTTACCGACCCACTGGACAATGGGGGGCCAGCTACTTAGCCTCTCTGAGCCTGTTTTCTCACCTGGGGAATGGTGACAAGAGTGGCCCCTATGCCCCCGGGTGGGCGTGGACACTGAGTGAAACGAGGCACGCGGAGCCCTGAGCCCAGTGCTCGTGGTGGTACTGCAAGCAGCGGACACCTCAGACCCAGGGCGAGGCCCGTCAGCTGACTGCCCTCCCTCCACAGGTGGCAAGACTCCCCCTGACTTCTCCGCGTCTTCATTTCTTCAGAGCTGATGGGGCCAAGGGCGACACCTACCCCCCAGAGCTGCCAGGACACAAATGTGCCTACCAAGAAGAGAAACACCACCTTGTGAACCACAACAGGCTTTGTGGTAATTTAGTTCCTCTGTTGCTGCTATTCTCAGGTCGGGGAACTCACTACCTAGAGATTAGGCCTCAGGGGCAACTCAGGGTGATGCGGCTTCTTCCTCCAGGAAGCCAAAGCCTGCTTCTTGCTCTACAGAACAAGCTGGCTTCAACTCCCACAAAGCCTGCCCGGTTCCCACCTTCAGGATCCTGGGTTGCACAGCACCAAGGTCCAGTCCAGGGTTTCTCTTTCCCAGCTGTGTGTCTTTGGACACCCACCTCTCTGAACCTCAGGCCCCTTGCTGCACAGTGGGGGCTCACGGGGCTTCACAGGGCTGTGAGCAATAGCGGATGAACTCACCGGGCACGTGGTGGGCACTTATTTGGTGTAAATTTCCTTTTCACCTGGTGGGCACTTATTTGGTGTAAATTTCCTTTTCCCTGCAGATCCCGAAGGGGGATGTTGGTGGGAGAATAAAAGAGACATGAGAGAAAGAGCCTAAATTCTGGGGAAGACCACGAATTGTGTTGGGCTGTGATGGGTCACTCTCCAGCCACACCTGCTTCTATCTCAGAGGCTCCTAGGAAACCAGTTGCATCCCAGGGCTGGGCCAGAGCCCTCCCACGACCCAAGGCTCGGCACGGAGCTGCAGTGATGGGGACAGGGACACTGTCATTGTGCCCCCAGTGTACAGGTAGAGCCTGCAGGGTGAAAAAACAAAGTCACTGCTCTCACAGGCCCTGTGTTCCAGTGGGGGGTGGGCACAAAGATTACAAGGTAATGCATGAGATGAGACGAGGGAGTGCCACGTGAGGGAAACAAGCAGGGGGATCAACAGAACAGGGAAGGGTGCTGGCTTCAGCTGAAGAGGTCACCTTTGTACGGAGATCTGATCATAAGGAGCCAGCCAAGGGCTGGGGGCACAGGGAATAGACCATGCAAAGTTGCAGAGTAGGGAGTCGAGGGTGATTTATGTGAGAGCAGCGAAGAAGCCAGTGGGCAGGGCTGTGGTGATCCAGGCAGGGGGCAGGAACCAGATCTCCGCCCTCAGAGCAGAGCACAGAGCAGCGGGGGCTTCAGCCCATGGGTGCCGTGGGGACGAGAGCAGGTGTGGTCCATGTGGCTCACGGGGCAGAGACAAGTCCTCAGGAAGCAGCCTCTGAGAGGCGACCTCCACCTCACCATACACCAAGCTTCTGCACAAATACAGAGTCATCTGAAGATAGAAATGGATTCATCATCAGGGAGCAAGCTCCCCATAGCTGGAGGCATGCAAGCAGCAGAGAACAGAGTGCCTGAAGGAGTGTTCTGGGTTGCATTGGACTGTAGGCATTCATTGAGTCAGTCACTCATTGGACAGTAGAGAGTCGTGGATGCCTCTGTGACCCACCCTGTGCTGCGGTGGCTGAAATACGTCTGCCACAGGTATGGCTCTTGTGGAAGTGATGTCCCATGGGGAAGACAAGGTGTCTGAACAGGGTGGAGAGGACTCTGGGTCACCTAGGGGGACAGAGAAAGTGTCAGGAGAGCGGAGGAGGAAGGAGGCAGGGAGAACTGGGGGGAGGGAGGGAGGGAATTTCTGGCTAGACTGGAGGGAAGGCTTTGTGGAGGACATGATGCAAGAGCTGGGCTCGGGAGGGTAGGTGTTGACATCAGGACACAGGGCACTGGACGGGACTCAGGCAGAAACCAGGGCGTGACCGGAGGTCTGGAGCGGCACTGCCCCTGGGACGTCGTGATGATGAAAGCTCCGCACTCGCACCACCCCTCACAGCCCCCAGCAGGCGCCTGTGGTTCTCGAACACTTGAAATGTGGCCGGTGTCCATGAGAAATGGAATTTTTGTGTGTGTGTATTTCACTTTAATTCGACTTAAATCGCCACACGTGACTAGGGGCTACCACCTCGGGCAGCACAGGCCTAGAGGCAGGAGGAGGTGTCGGGCTTGGGAGCAGGGTGAGCAAAGGACAGGAGGAGTCACGGGGATCTGGCCCAGGTAACCTTGGCCTTGATGCTGAACACAGTGGGAGTCCCTGGGAAACTTGCCTGAGTCCTAAGCCCTCTGAGGCCAGGAGGAGGGGTGCTGGGAGGGACTGAAACCAGAAGCAGGGAGGTGAGTGTGATCGACTGAGCAGAGTAGGGGTGTCTCTGGGCTGGGGAGGAGACTGCGGGAGGGAGACATCATGTGTCAGCCCAGGACACAGCCCTGGGCGGGGCGCTTGATGCAGTGGCCCCAGTCCCCGGGTGTGCAAGGTGTTGGGTGGGGGCGTCCAGTGGAGGGGAAGGCACAGGTCTGTGTGGATAAGTGGCCCTGGGCGAGTCGCTGAACCTGAGTCTCAGTTGCCCTCTCTGTGAAATGGGGCACTAACTTGTGGCAGGTGAGAGCCTGTCTCTGAAGGGTTTGGGGAATTGTTTCCTGAGGTGTTGAGGGAGTTATACGTGTGTGTGTGTGTGTGTGTGTGTGTGTGTGTATACATGTGGGGGTAGAGGACACACAGCGGGGGCTGGGGGACTGGCGAAGCAAAGGCAGGTGAAGGCTGGCACCTGTCTACCCCACCGTCTCAGGGGCTGCCTCCGGTATACACTAGGAGCTTCCAAAATGCAGCTCAGAGCAGGGCCAGGAGCACTGGGCAGAGGTTGGAAGTCCTGGGTTTGAGTCCCAGGGCCGCTCCCGAGAGAGAACGGAAGAGAAAGGATGTGGTCGTGCACCTGCTATGCGCCTGAGGCACCTTGTCCCGAGGGCAAGCAGGGTGCCCTCGCCTCTCTGGGCGTGAGCTTCCTCACGTGGGGGGAGGCAGAGGTGCACCTGTGCCCAGTGAGCTCCTGGGTGTGCTTTATCTGCAGCACCCTCCCGTGTTTTCCCAGGGTGGAGTGCAATTACTCCTCACGTTTGACAAAGAAGAACCGCCCAGGGAGGCGGTCACTTGCCTAAGGCCACACAGTTGATATGTTTGCTGGCTCCAGAGGCCACAGGGCCCCGACCCCAAGCCTTCCCCTGGGGTGTCTGGAACCGCAAGGCACATTGCTGGTGCTGCGCCCTCACTGCCTGGTGGGACCAGGGTAAGGGCTGGGCTGGTCTGTGAGGGTCAGGAGCACGAGCCATGGGTGCCTGTGGGACTAGCGGGAGGGGGAACCCCAGCTGTCTGCCAGTTTGCTGCCAGGACCCGCCTGGGATGAGAGAGCTCCGGGGAGAAGCAGGTCACCTCCCCACCCAACGTGCCCCTCCCCCTTCCCCGCTGCCCAGGAACAGGCAGCCTGGGGTTCACGGGTGTTTCTGCGCATGCGCATGTGCTCTCCTGGGGAAAGGGGGTGTGTGTGCAGAACGAGCCCCTGTGTGGTTGTGTGGGTGGCTGTGGGCTCGTGCGAGTGTGAGTGGTGTGTGTAGACAGTTGTAAAGCCACATGCACTTGGGACTGTTCAGGAGTGCTGGGGGCAGTGATAGCCATGGGCAGTGGCCTCCAGGGGGCAGGCGGTGAAGGTCGGGGTGCGTCTGTGGAGGAGAGCGCTGCCAGAGGACCGCTGCGCAGATGTGAGCGGTGCCTGTGCGTGGGAGTGGAGACCTGTCTTCCTGGAGCCCCGAGGAGCCCACCCCCCTGCATTCACACCCCCGCCCCCCCCCATCATGCCTGGGCAGCCCCCGCCCAAAGCTAGAGACTGGGCTCCAGGAGCTCCGCCGTCAGAGCCGCCCAGCCTCCCACACAAGGAGCCGGACTTGCTTAGAGCACCAGCCTTGGCAGGGCCCTGCCCTCCCGGTCTCACCAGGCTCTGTCGAGCTCCCCCACCCCAGGAAAGGTCCAAGCAGGCAGGTGAGCCGGCAGGCAGAATCACCGGGAACCAGCCTGCTAGGCTATTCATAGGCACCTCCTCCCGGCCTGGCAGCTACTGTATTTGACGAAAGAAGCCAGTCAGAGAGAGACAAGTCCCATATGATTTCGTTTGTATGTGGAACCTAATGAGGAAAATAAACTAACAAACAAAACCGAAACAGACGCATAGATACAGAGAAGAGACCGACAGCTGTCAGAGGGGAAGGGGTTGGACGCTGCGTGGAAAAAGGTGAAGGGATTAAGCAAAGAAAAAAACCTCATAGACACAGACAACAATGTGGTGACTGCCAGAGGGAAAGGGGGCAGGGAGGTGGAAGAGGGCACCGGTGGGTGAATGGCGATGGACAGAGACCTGACTTGGGGTGGCGAACACACGGTACGGTGTGCAGATGATGTGTCGTAGGGTTGTGCACCTGAAACCTGTATAATTTTATTAACCAGCGTCACCCCAATTAATTCAAAAAACATTTTTAATAAAAGTAAAATAAAACATATCTGGGGATTCGGGAAATCCCACATGGTAATGTTCTGCCATCTAAACTACCTGGAGAAGTGTATACACAAATACATGTCAGCGTGTTACCCCAAGAATATTTCTGGACTTGCTGATAAATGGCATTATTACACACACACGCAGAACAAGAAAAGAAACCCCACAACCTCCCCAAGGGGGTGTCATCATCACCCCCATTTCACAGAATCGGACCCTGAAGTACAGAGAAGTGACAAAAGCCATTCTTCCAAGCAGGTGCTGGCCCTCGCTCCCCACCTGCAAAGTTGTGTGTGGCACATGGGGTCCCCAACCAAGACATCTGCTGGGGACAGGGTTGTGGGGGCAGCACGCCCCCTTCCCCCTCGCCATGTGAGTCTGCCAATAGGCTGGGCTCCTTGTCAACGGGACCAAGATTCCCAGGCACATGACCTCCTCAGAGGGAAGCTGGCCATGGTAGGCGAGGGCTCAGCACCTTTATTGCTGCTCTAGACCTCCGGGAATGTTGGAAAACCAACCCAGCCATTCCCTGGAGCAGACAGGTGCAGTGACCCAGAAAGGGCCTGGGGGCCCTGCTGGGAAGTCTCAGCTTTGACGCCATATGCAGGGTTACCCTTCACCCCTTCCTGCCCGGGGAGCTGTGGTATGGCTCTAGGACCTGAGACAGGAGGGAAGGCCTCGAAAGGCAAAACAGGTGCCCTGTCCATCGTCCAGCATGGCCCCCACCGGTACTTGTAGCTGAGCCCTGCGAGAGAGGCCTGGGCTCACTGGTGTTTCGGGAGCTGCTGGCTTCCGGGGAGGGGGCTGGGAGCTGGCACTGGTCACAGCCCTCAGCCAGTGCTTGTCAGTCCACCATCCATGGCTGTGCCAAAGTCACTTACTAGCCCAGAAGAGCTGCTGACAGCCAGCCAGGGTGGGCCTCGAAGGAGGGGTCCCCATATTTCAGGGAGGGACCCTGATAAGAGGACAAGAGTTCCTGATCCCCAGGAATGTGTCTCTTCCTGGTCGTAGGGGCCTGCCCGCCATGGCTCCACCAGGTCAGGGCTGTCAACGCACCAGGCAGATGAGCAAACTGAGGCTCAGACTGGGCAGGATGGCCCAGCAACTCAGATGGGACCCCCTCTGCAGTGCTGAGAGTGGGACATTCTCAGAAATTGGCTATTGCCTTTGGGAGGCGGAGAGAGCTCAGCCCTTTAAAAAATTGACGGGGGCCTCCATTGAGGTGCTAGCAACTTACCGCACAGCCAGAGGGACCCCAGGTTGATGTCAGGAGGAACTTCAGGGTGCAGAAGTGGAGAGCAGGTGGCACACGGTCTAGAAGGAGCATCCATCCACTCCAGGAGGCTTGGCCCACCCTGCCCATCACTGGGTACCCTTGCCCTCAGGGAGCTTGGCCAGAGTCAAGTCTCTGATAGGATGGTGTTCGAGACCCCTGTCTCCCCATAGCCCCCGAGGACACTGGGAACACATGCCTGGAGGTGCTCAGGGTGGGATTTGGGCCAAGGCAGGATGCAGCCACCTCCCTCTGGCCCTCTCCCGACTTTCCTCCCTCAGTCCAGGCACACTGGGGGGAGAGGGGGGCGTGCGTGAATCAGCTCACAGGGCCATGAGACACCCAGTGAGCAGGAGCACTCCCCACACTTCGGGTCCAAGGCCGAGCTCACTGCCTCCCCATCTGCTTCTTCTCCCACCTCAGAGAATGCCCCCCGTCAACCACCCAGGGTCCCAAGCCAGACATTTGCTGCCTCCCTCCTGCTCAACCCCCACATCCAATCTACCACCCAGGCCTGCCCACGCCGCCTCCCAAACTCTCTCAACTCGCCCAACCCCCCTGAATCCAGGCCGACATCATCGTCCCACTGGATGGCTGCCCATTCCCCCCAGCTCCACACACCACACACCCCTCCTACCAACACACACACACACACACACACACACCATCAGCTGTCAAGAGGTCTTTCCAGAACTCGAATACAGCCGTAACCTGGTCTTCAAGGCCACTGGGACTTGCCTGCTCATCTCCCTGAGACCCGAGGAGCAGAGCAGTTTAAAACACCAGCTTTGGGTCGGACAGATCTGGGTCTGGAACCCGGGTGGGCCATTTGGTGACTGCGTGATCCTGGGCGAGTCACGCCATCTCTCTGAGCTCTTTCCTCACCTGCGAAACGAGGTCGCTAAGGGCCTCCGCCATGAAGGACTAATGAGGTACCAGGGTGGGGCGCTCGCGAAGGGCTGGACTTCAATTGGCCAGACCACATGGCACTGGCTAACTCCCCACAAGCCCCAGGCCTGCCTGACCCTGCAGCTGTCCTTCCTCCAACAACCCCCCTAGCACCCTGTCCACAGCTGTCTGTCCTGTGGCTGGTCTCTACCTGTGAGACCGGGACACATGAGAATTATGTTCGAGGGAGGAAGGAATCCTGTAGATGGATGTGGTCACATGGAAAAGCACAAACACAGACTCACACATGCACACACATGTGTACACATGCACACTCATGGTCACTCTTTGCCACCCATGGCCCAGAAGGGTTAAGCGTCAGAAAGGAGCCCCGAGGGTGGTCCATCTTCCCGCAGGAGTCCCTTCTGCATCCCCTTGGTGCAGTCCGGCTCAGCAGACTGCACAGACAGGTCAGGACCTGCCTTCTGAGGCTCTGCGGGGTGTGCATCCTCCACCCTCACAAAGAGCCCGAGCCTAAGACCCCGAGGCACTCCAGCCTGCAGCGGGGAGCCTGGGGGGCCATGGAGGCCCGCTGGGCAGGGTGGCCTAAAGTGGGGGGTGCAGGCTGCCAGCTGGTGAGTGCCGGGGCCTGCCAGTGCCGCCAAACACCCACTCACACCAGCCGTTAGTTTCTAGGACCTGCCCATGAGCGAGCAGACACGCCGGGCCCGGTCACCCTGGGGTGTCCTGCCAGGAAGAGGCAGCTTCTGGGAGGGTGGCCTGGGAGGGCAGGGCCCATCCTCCACCTCCCATCTCCCCACCCACCAGTGAGAACACCAGGCTGGAGGCCAGGGCCACCCTCAACTCACAGTGTGGCCTGAAACAAGTTGCAGTGCTTTCAGGGCCTCGGGTGTCTGTTCTGCATAATCCAGGCTGGGGTCCCACAGCTCTGTCCAGGCTGACCACCCAGCTTTGGGGATGCTGGTCCCCTTAAGGGGTGGTATGTAGAGGGATGTGACCACAAGAGGGCGCCAGAGCTTCACCCCGCAGGGAGCCAACACGAGGAGGCCTCCAGGTGAGGCGCTGGCGTCTAGGTCCTCAGAGTGGGCCGCTGAGCTGGAGCCGGAGCTGAATTTTGCTCAAGCTCTTTTCACCTGAGGGCAACACCATCTAGCCTACATAAAAACATGAATAAATTAATTGAGTGAGATAGTAGTAGGTGTTTTGCAGATGTGGAGAGTAGCTCAGAGTGATTCAGTGATTTGCCTGGGTCACGCAGCAGCAGGCACAGAGCAGGGTATGCGCCTGGTTCTGGCAGCTGGCAGAATTTCGGAGAAAGAGCGGGAACCACTCTGGGGGGTTGCCAGCACTCAAGCCCTCAGAGCAGGGACCGGACACCTCCAGGACCCCATCCGCCCAGGGACCAAAGCCTTTTCTGGGCAACACCAATTAGTAGTAATAATAAGACGAAGATCCTGCTGTGAGCACGTCACACACCTGCGAGGCACCAGCAGCCTCTGGCTCACAGGTGAAGGAGACAAGCATGAGAGAGGTGAGGGACTTGCTGGAGCTCACCTCGTAGTTCCGGTACTTTGGCCCCGGAAACCACGTTCCCCTCCCCAAGCCACGTGTCTGGGGAGCTTCCGGCCGCCTCCTCCCCACGTCCACCCAGCAGCGTTTCCCACCTGCGCGGTTGGGGCCGAGCTGCCCTGGCAGCTCTCTCGCCGGGGGGACAGAACAGGTGCGTGGGAGTCACTCGGAGCAGGGGGTGGCCATGCTCAGGAGGGTTCCCCCAACCAGTCGGGGGGTCGGGGTGTTCTGAAGGGAGGTAACCCGTGGGCTTGAGTGTTCGAGGAGAAGGCAGGGAGGGTTGGTGTCCCAGGCGGGGGAACACACGTAGCAAAGGCTCCAAGAGCCAAGTCAGGGGGCAGGGCCTCATCCTGGGTGGAAGGACACTCACGCAGGGTGCTCTGCCGAGGAGAGGGTTAGAAGGATCAGGGATGGGTGCTGCAAGGGCCCGGGCTGGGCTACTCTCCCCACCCACATGGTGCCCCCTCCCCGCGCCAGCCCTTGCTGTTTTCTCTCCTGGGCCCAGGGGGAGCTCCTGAGTTGGAAGAGACTGGCCCTGTGTGGACAGGGGTGGGCACCCCGCACGGCCACATCCAGGCCGGTTCCCCCAACAACTGCCGCACCCAGCCATCACGAGCATGGTGGGGTCATGAAGGGCTCACCGTGGGATCCTGATGAGGTCACAGGTGGCCACGGAGCCAGGCTCTGCACCAGCTCTCCAGCCCCTTCTCTCTGGATGGGGCCCTGGCTGCCTCCGAAGGGGGGGCCGGGGTGAGAAGTGGACGTGGCTGCGGTGCCACACTCCCAGCACCCAGAGCCCAGAGACTTCACCGCTGACTGTCTCCGAAGCCCAGAACCTTGAGCCTGAGCAGAGCCTGAGGGTGGAGGGGACGAGGGCACCATCAGGGGCCAGGACTGCTGCCCTCTTGAGTTACCAGCCTGGGTCCCAGCCCCATGCCTGCACCCGTGCCTCAGGGCACCTTGGGGATCTGACTGCCACCCCGTGAGAGCCTCTGTTTCTAAGGGGGCAGTGAAAAGGCAGCCCAGGTGCTCCCCAATGATCTCGGCCTCCTAGGGCAACTCATGGGGCTCTAGGGGCAGGACTTGGGCCAAGCAGCCCCCTCTCTCCACCTGCAGCCCAGAGAGTTGTGTGGGGGGTGCTGGGAGCTGGGCAGGAAGCTCCCCCAGCACCTGTGCCAGCAGGGGCAGGGATGTGCTGCAGGCTCCTACGTGGTTTAAGACCTTTAGATCTGCATTCTCCTCTGCTGAGGCTCACTCACGGCACCATCAGCTGTCTCCCCCGGATAAAACTCAGACCCCCCACCCCCCACTGCAGTCCTGCCTTCACCCTAACCCTTCCCAGCACCCCCGATGACCCAGCCAACCCCTGCCCCTCGGTTCTGGGGTCTCAGTCACCAACAGTCCTCTTCCTCCTCTGCACTCTCCCAGCCACCCCCACGCTGGACCTTGTCCTCACTCCACCCCGTTACCCCCCATCCAGAGCTGACCTCTGCCCACCACCCTCCATCCACCCTCCCGCCTCGGGCTGATTTCACTTTCCTGAGCCCATCCCTGACCTCATCTCACCCACTTTGTTGCCCCTCCTGGGCTCCCTCCCCATCCAGCCTGAACCCCAATGGGCCTTTTAGCATCCACAGTCTTGTGCACCCACCCTGGCCCTCAAAAGTCTCCCACCCTGTTCTCCAAGGGCCCAGTTTGGGGCAGACCAGCGGCCTCCTCTGAGCAGCCCTCCCCCGCCCTCCTTCCCCACTCTCTGTTTCCCTCCATCAGCAAACTCCCACCTCTTGTCGAAGACTTTTAAATCCTCCCCTTCAGCCCAGCACATGACTCCAGCAGGGCCCCACCTCTCTTCTCCCCTTCCTGGTGGCGTTTTTTTCAAGCCTCACCTACATGCCCAATCTCTGCCTCTGCGTCCCACTGAGGTCCACGCCATGTCCACCCAAATTCTTCTTGTGGGGTCACTTGTGACAGCGTGGCTACATCCACTCACCAAGTGTGCTCCCAACCTCGCAGGGGACATCCCGGCCCAGGCTGGCCTCCCTCCTCCCTGCACCCTCGCAGCTCTGTGACCCCACAACCCACTGTCCACTTCTGCAATGACGGGTCGTCTCTCAGCCCTGCTTGTGAGGGCCACACTGCCTTCCTACTGCTGCTCCCAAACTCCCCACACGGGCTCCAGGCCCAGGTGTCCCAGGGCCTCCTGAGTGTCCATCGACCCCCACACACACTCATTTAACCGTGATGCAACCGCCTGTGCAGGGAGGTACTTGTGCTGTCCCCACTTTGCACTCCGTGGGGCACGGAGACAGAGGTTAACCAAGTTGCTTGGGGCGGAAGGGCAGAGAAGCCTCTGAGCCCAAAGTTCCCCACGGAGGTCCCACAAGGACCTCAGCCTCGCCACAATGGAACAGGTGCATCGGCCCTGCCCTGAGCTGCTTATCCCTGGCCAAGCTGGCCTTGGACTCAGACAGCAGTGGCCAGACCTTGCCCAACTTCACTTACTGTCTTCGAAGTGCTCAGCACAGAGCTGGGCACGCAGTGAGCAGCTGCCGAAGGCCCGCTGCCCCTGCTGCCGGGGCCTCTGGGCAGCTGGGCCACCGCATCTCTGAGGCGGGTGGTTGGGGAACATCCAGGTCCCCCGCCTGGCCACCTGCGGGGCGCTGTGGCCCTGCCGCTCACTCAGCACGCTGGCTTTCCTGCACTTACTCAATCAGAACAGCATCAATTTCTAACCCGGAGTGTTTGGCATAAATGCACTATTTTTCAAAAGCCAAAATAAAACTCCAAGGAGCTGTAAAAGCCCAGGAGTTTGGAAGATTCCCTGCAGGGTCAATTAGGGTGAATTAGGACCTACAGATGTGACTCTTCCCAGGCACATCCTGGCAACGTGGGTGGGTGCGCTTCGGAATGCGAATGAAGGTGCCCGCTGGTGGGGGGAGCCAGCCTGCCGGGCGGGTGTGGGGTGAGGAGGGGCAGGGCCTCGGCCCCCCTGGGCTGTGTGATTCGGGGCAGGCCTGGGCCCCACTCTGAGCTGCAGTTGCTTCACCTGTAGAAGGGTGAGTACGCATCACTTGGGAGAGGCAAGTGCGGGTGGAGGTGTAAAACGATGTGTGCAGCCCTTTTCATCCTTGCGCATGGATCTTGGGGGTTGCAGTAGTGGGTGCAGGAACAGCTCACCAATTGGGGGGTGCATGCAACCAAGATTTGCTGTGCGTGTCTCCACAGGGCAGAGTCCTTCTCCACCTTCACGGAAGCAAGCCAAGAGTTTCTCTGGCTTTAGGCAGCGGAGCTGGTGGGGGGCTGGATGCAGTCCCAGGCTCTGTCACTTTTACTAATCACCCCCACCCCTAGGTATGGTGAGCACTTTCCCTGCTCGCTGGGCAGAGGAGGAGCCTGAGGCCTGACTCCCAGCCCAGGAGTTTAACTTCTGTCTGTGCATGGGATCCAGGCCCCAGCCGCAGCCACCTCCTTGCTGGGTGAGGTCACACCCCTGCCCTGTGCCCCAGTGTCCCACTGCTTGGCAAAGAACCCAGATCTTGGAGCCCCAAAGCACAGATCCGACCTACAGCTGAGCAGCGAGAAACAAGCCGGTACCTCGTCTCTGAGCCTCAGTTTTCTTATCTATGAAATAGAGATGGTGGTGGTAACTGCCCCTGGCAGTTAAGTAAGAAAGCCTGTGTGAAATGCAGGCACAGTGCCTGACCCAGAGTAAACAGTTTAAAGGTCCTCACATCTATTCATCTATTCATGCTAGAATCTATTTTACCCAGTTTTGCAGATTAGTAAATGAGACTCAGAGAGGTTTAGCAACTTGTCCAAGGTCCTAGAGCTCAGGAGCAATGGAGCAGCAGGGAGGGTGTGAGGGGAATAGGAGAGCTGGGGTTCAAGTAAGATCTGCTTGTCTTCTAAGGGGTCGGGATGGAAAGGGAGTCAGCCAGGTCAGAACCCCCAGGGCAGGGGGAGGAATCTGGAGGGTCGGAGAGGGAAAGGCCAGAGAGGAAAGGGAAGAGAGAGCACCAGAGGGCACAGAGGTGAGGCCAGGCGTGGCAACCACCTTCAGCAGAGGGCCAGGGCCAGCAAGGGTCAGTGGGGGAGGTGCCTGGGCCGTCAGCAAGTGCCCACATCCTCTCTCTCTGTTCTCCAATTACCCATGACCTTGACTGCTCAGCCTGCACTGCTTGCATCCTAATGAGGCCCTGTGGGCAGGGGTGAGAGCACAGTCTCCCACCACTAGGGCCAGAGACAGGGTTCTGCCCCCACCCCTGGTGGCTGGAAAGTGCCTCCCAGGGGCTCCATTCTAGCCTGGGGTGGCAGGAGGTGTGCATGAGCCCTAGCAGACAATAGTCCCACGTGGCCTGCTACCCCCCCCCCCAGACCTGAGGCACCTGCACAGTGGGTGGGCCCCACCCACCAGCACTGGGCCCTGCCCAGTCCTCGCTGAAGCACTGACAGCTGGCAATTCCAACAGCATGACCCAGTGAGCCTCTCGGGGCTGGGAACCCGGCCCAGCAGCCCAGATGTTCTGGTTACAGCTCTAGCCACGAGTGGGCTGAGGCCAGGGCGAGTGACTGCCCTCTCTGGGGTGGGCCTCTCCAGGCCCGGGAGGAGTAAGCCACAGTTGAAAAGACTTCCAACCCAGAGAATTGCAGATTCTGGAATCACAGAAACCAAGGGTGGGAAAGAACCTGACTCTAATTTCCTACTGGTCTGAGGCCCAGCAAAGTCAGGAGCACCTGGGAAAACAGAAATGTGGGGGCTCCCTTCCGCCCCAGCAGATCAGGAGTTGGGGAACCTGGGCATCAGTACATCTGACATGAGTCCTAGATCCAGGCCCTCAGGGGGCCCCGTGGCCTCTGATTTCTGGGTGGGAAGGGCTCTAGAGACAGGTTACTCAGGGATGCCCAACTCTCCCCAAATCCTTGAGGCTTCATGCCTGGGTCTCCCCAGAACTGGTCCCAGCAGCCACTCCCCAGCTTCTCTCCATCGAGGAGAGGCCGCAGCCACAGGCCCTTCCAACCTTCCTGCCCACGCAGGCAAGGGGCCGGCTTTGTGTTTCCTTCATCTCCCAAAATTTGCAGACAGTGCCTTGATTTTAAGTGAGCAGCTAGACGCACTTCTGTCTATGGATGCTCCCAGTAACTACCACCCTGTGAAGCTCAGAGCACTTCTCACATCCCAGAGAACGCCAGGCAAGACCCCCAACCCCTGTGCCCACCCTCTGTCAGCCCAGATGAGCCTGCGAGGCCTCTTTCAAAGGTAATCTTTTGTGCCCACCCATGAGGATGGCAGCTGGACTGTCCTGTTTCTTGGTGGTTCCTGGCACAGAGCAGAAGCTTGAGAAGTTGCGGGAGGCAACAAGGTGGCTGGAGGTTGCACCCTGACTCCAGAAGCTGCCATGACGAAGCCCAGGTTCCTTGGCTCGGCATTCGGGGCTTCCTCCAAATGTCAGCACCCTCCCCTGCCCCCGTCAGGCCTGACCTGCAGGACACCCTGTCATGGGCCTCTGCCCTCACTCAGACTCCTCTTCCCTGACAGTCCCCGCCCCCCAGCACCTTTGCTCTAGCTGTTGCCTCCTGCAGTGGCCCCTGGCCCTCTCCATGGTGGCCTCGCTCACCTGGAAGGCTGCACTGCCCCTTCTCCCTGTCCCAACAGTGCCTCAGCCAGTAAGGAAACCTAGAGATGCCACACTGGGCTGAGCACGAAAGCTGGGCTGAGCAGCTTTCCAACCCACTCACACACTCACATGTGTGACTTTGGGACTGTCACTCTCCATCTCTGGGCCTCAGTTTCACCATCGGTGAAATGGCACCATCGGGCTGGGTGTTCTGATGTTTCCAGTGGGACAGCACCCACAGCAGATGTAAATCAGTATTTGTTAGGCAGATAGACTCAGTGAGTCCCCACTGCTGGTGGCTTTGTAGGCATCTGCCACAGGTGATTTAGAGGCAGATTTCAAGTGTGGTGGTCAAGTCACACCACCTGGGTTTGAAGCCCTAGGTCTGAACTTTCTCATCTGCAAGGTGAAGGTAATGGTAGTGCAGGGTGAAAATAAAGTGCGATGGCGCATAGAAGCGGTTGGAAGAATGCCTGGCACATACCAAGGGCTCAGTAGAGCTCAGCGAGGCCCTGTAGTCCAAGCCAATGACGCTTGTAGGGAGCGAATATGGGAGCAGTGACTACATGCTACCACCAGAGGGCGCTGTGACACAGCCAAAGCCGCCCAGGTGTGCCCACACCGTCCCGACTCCTCCTGCAGGGAAGACCACTCCTGAGAGGAGGATGTGCCTGCCGGAGGCCTGCCAGCTGGAAGGGCGAGGGCCGAGGGCCAAACACCTGTGCAGTTTCTTCTCCAGAAGATGCCCCACACCATCCTGGCTTGACATTCTGTCCTCTTCCATCAGAGTCTGTGACCAGTAGCAGTCTGGAGGGCACCTAGACTTTCCCCCCAGGGCCATTAGACTCATCAAGCGGGGCGCCAGAAAGGGAGAGGCCAGCTCCAGGGCGTGAGCTGAATTCTGCCTTCCCTGCTCAGACTGACTTCCCTGCACATCTCACTAAACATTCATGGTGTGATCTTCCAACCGGGGCTGGGAGGCAGCGTTCATGCCCACCCCCCACACTCCTTGCTGGGGAGGGGGTGGGGGGAGGGTGGGGTGGGAAGACAGTGGAAGAAGCACATCTGATGGTGGGGAGACCTCCGGGAAAGGGGGCTGGAGAAAGTCAGTGCTGAGAGTACAAGGACAGAGACAGATACGAGGGAAACTGTGGGTGGGGGGCATGGAAGAGAGAGATGTGGGAGGGACATTTGAAAGAGACATAGGAGAAGGTGCATGGAATAAAAAGTGAGAGACAAGAGACATGGGAAAAAGAGCCAGAGAAATGAGGCAGAACTGAGGGTGGAGAAGGTAAGGAAAGAGGGAGAAAGGGAGGAGAGAAAGAGAGGGAGGGAGAAGCAGAGAGAGAGACATATGGAGAGAGAGAGAGAGAGAGACAGCTCCCAAAAGGCAGAGAGAATGATGCAGGAAAAGAGAGACAGGCAGGGAGGGAGGCAGAACGCAGTAGGAGACAGACCCAGCCAGAGAGAGAGAGCTGGGGGGTGAGGAAAGCAGAGGGTCCATCCTGTCCCCCTATGCCACCCAAGCAGCCTCACCCTGGGCTGGGGCAAGGGGAGCCCCCCATCCCCTGTGCTGGGTGCTCAGCTAGAACTTTTGTCCTCACCCCTCTGTCCCACCCCCACCCCAGCAGGGCTTGAGAGCCAGACACGCCCTCTTGGGGTTAGCGGTTGAGCCAGGCTCCCTGGGGCACCTTGGGCAGACAGACAGTCAGGGTCCCTGGGACCACGTTGCTAGGAGATGAGGCCCAGGGCCCCAGCTGTCTCCTAAGCCTCTCCTAGGGCAGGTCTTAGCACTCACCTTGGGTCTCACCTACAGCCAGGATCCTGTCAGTCCCTCCCCCTTCCACCCCCCCATCCCCCACTCTCCCACCCCCTCCCCCGCCCACCGCACCCAGCCCTGCAGGCCTTTGCCCAACTTCCTCTGGGCCCCTATGCAGCCAGCAGGTGGTTAAGGCAGTGAGCTCCCACTGTTCCCCAGCAGCACCAGCTCCTGTCCCAGGCCTCGGGCCTGGGCACTCAGGAGAAACACTGAACTCCCAGGCTTAGGTTCAGGTTGCAGAGAGACACGTTCGAATCTCAACTTGCCTTTTACATGCTGTGTGCACTTGGGGGAGTCACTCTCCTTCTCTGAGTCTCAGTGCCTCAGTCCTTAAGCAGGATAACAATAGTGTCCACTTCATAAGTGCAGCCAGAGGAAGAAGAGCCATAATGGGGGCGCAGAGCAGGGGATGGGAGGCTGGCTTTAAGCTCTGTCCCTGAGCCTGCAGGGGCTACAGCGGGGAGAACTGCCCTGCACCTCCCCAGTGGGCCCTGTCTGCCCACAGCAGGCCCAAGTCTGATTCACAGCACCCTCTGAGGAAGAGGCTGCCCTGACCCCCTCCTCCACAAACTCAGACACAAACCCAGGGCACTGGCAAAGCCACACCCATGTCCCTGAGTGCTGCTCTGGGGCCTCGGGTAAGAGCAACTCACCTCCCAAGCCCTGTTCTAAGCACCTTAGCAAACCTGCTGAACCCTAACGAGGACCCATGTGCAGGTCCCACCGTCACATCATTTACAGATGAAGAGATGGGGGCACAGAGCTGTGCCTTTGCCCAGGATCCCACAGCCAGGTATGTGGGAGCCAACACTTGGACCTGGGCCAGCAGCCTTTGGCGCCCCAGAGCATATAAAACTAGAGACGCTCCACAGGGATGGAGAGTGAAGGCGGAGGGCCAGGGCTCCGTCAGAAGCGCAGGCAGGGCAGTGAGGAAGCCTCAAAGGCAGCATGGGAGGGCCAGCCTGAGTCCAGGATCAGCTCGGGCCTCCCAGCTTTGATTTATCTGCCCGGCCTTCAGGCTGGATGCTCACCTCAGCCATAAATCTCTGACTGCAGTGCTGACCAGGCCCCTGGCAGGCTTCAGGGCACATCTCAGGGAACCTCAAGCATGCCACCCAGAGGCGATCCTGCCCTGGCCTGCCCTGGCTTGCCTCCTGGGAAGAGATCTAAAATCTACATGCACACAGGATGCACAGGGTGGCAGCTGGTGCCTGGCTGCGCCAGGATTCTGTGGGGCTCGAGGACCTGTGGCCTTACACCCGGTGCCCAGCCCAGAGCCCCAGGCCCCAGCCTGCTCCCTGCTGGGCAAGCTCTCAGTGCCCTTGGCCTCGCAGGGTCAGCCAAGGCCGTGCGAGTTAAGGGGCTATGGTAACAGCTGTGCCAGGGCCACTCCAGCCACTGTGCCTTTCAGGCCAGGCCATGGCTTTGTGGAGACAAACACCTGACTGAGGTCAAGGCCAGTCCTCTCCCATACTGGCCCCATGAACCTTGCCAGCCCCTTGACCTTCCACTTAAACAGACAATGAGATGACAGAGGCTGGCATCATACTGGCACCCAGGAACAGCCCCTCCACAGATGCCAGCTCCCTCCATCCGCTTCGTCCCGCCGTGGGCGCTCGGCCCTGAGTCAGCCTGGTCAGGGGCCTTCTGGGCTCTTTCCTGGGGCAGCAGAGCCTCAGCCACAAGCGCTCTGCCGAGGCCTCAGGAGATGGGTCCAGGGAGCTGAAAGGAGAGAGGACCAGAGGGAACATCCTGTGGGCTGGGGTCAAGGGGGTGTCAGTATGCATGTGTGTACATAGGTACGCACACGGATATCTCTGTGTACATGCCTGTGCTGTGTGCATTGCTCGTGGGTATGTGTATCTGCTTGTGTGCACACATGTACTTGTGTGTGCCATGCATATCATTGGGCTTTGTGTGCATGAATGCACGTGTGAACAATCCTGTGTGCTCTGTACATTGCCTGTGTGCTCACACGTGTGTATGCATGTGCACAAAAGTGTGAGGGTGCTGCGTTGGTGGGTCTGCCGGGCTCCTCTCTGCCCTCTGACTCCTTGCAGCCTCCTTTTTCCATCCCTCTTCCTCAGCCTCCACCACTCTCTGCCTCCCTCCTCCTCCGAGACCTGTGGCCAGAACTGGCGGCCAGCAGGAGGCAGCCGTGAGTTGGAGCTGATCACACTCTACCAGTCAAGAGGGCCCTCTACTCCTCTTGGTTCCCACTGAACCCCACAGCTCCCCACAGTAGCACCCTGAACATGCTCAGCTTCCCTGGGGACACATGGCAGAGGGTAATGGGCCCCTGAGCCAGGCCTGACCAGGTTCAGTAGTCCCAGTGAACGCCAAATCCCCGCTGGGGGTCGAGAGGGACACTTCTCACTCAGTAAGGCCCTTTCCTCTCCATAACCCCTTTTGATTCCCACCGTCTCCAGTGAGGTGGGAATTCTAACTGCACATTTGACAGTGAAGGGCCCTGAGAGGGAGCAGGCTTTCTTAAGGTCACGCAGCAGGTCACAGGCAGAACTTGCTGAGCTCAGGCCACTCCCACACCTGAGGCCCCAGGGACACGCCCTGGGGTGCTCCCAGAGGAGACAGACATCAGGGGGTCTCCTCCCTACCAGACCCCTGCTCACCTTCTGAGGCGCAACTCCCTGGGGCAATCTTCCCTCCTGGCCCCCTGCCTCTGCCCGCCGGCTGGAGCCTCCTGGCAGACAGCCCTGGCCTCTGGCCCTCACAGCCCTGCCTCTCTGAGCCCGGGCTTCCTCTCTGTAAGTTGGTGGTGACAAGAGGGCCTTCCTCCCAGGGTCACTGTGATGAGAAAGTGCTTACTTAGCACAGGGCCCGGCCCTCGCCTTCCCTAAGCACCGGGGAGCTGGCTAACACTGCCCAGGAACACCTCCCGTCTCCTGCTCCACCAGCAGCTCTGACCTTATCTCCCCTCTCTTGAGTTCCAGGACCCCAGATACCCGAGTTGCTCCCCACTTCTTGGTCCTCAGGCGCCTCTCTGCATCTCAGCCTCCGTGTCTGCTGAATGGTCCACGCTCCTCTCCACCTGTCTGGGCCGTGGGGCACCCAAACTCACAGGTGAGCGCACAGCCTCTCTCCCAGGGCCTGCCCTCCACAGGTGGCCGTTCTCACAGGGCTGCTCTGCGTCCCACAGGACAGAGGCGGGGGGCGGGGCTGGGAGACTGTTGGCCCCGCCCCTGCAGTCACCCCCACCCCAGCTCTGGCAGCCAAGCTCTCCGCTGGCACTGGCAGCGAGGAGCTGGCACCTCACCCAGGAGGGGAGAGCAGCTGCAGCGATGGTGGGAGAATTCCTCCCGCTGCTGGATTTGTAAAACAATTGATTAAAGACAATGCAATTAATTATTCCTTGATGAAATAGTGGAAATTACCCAAGAAAATGAAGATTTCAGCAGCAGAACGTTAAATCCCTCTAATTATGTCATTTCTGAAAATGGGGGAGGGGATTAAAAAGGATAGAAATGGTGGGACTGAGGGAGGAAAAAGACACATAAAAATAGATGAGGTGACCCTGGGGCCCCACGGAGGACGAGCCGGGGGAGGATAAATAGAGCCACCGGCCTGGGCCTTGATCGTGCTGCTCAAAAGGAAAGCCTGAGGTAACAGCTCTCTGCGGGGGACAGGAAGCAGCCCGGCAGGCCAGACACCGGGAGACGTGCCTTGGGTGCATTAGCTCATTGTCCTCCCACTGAATGCCGCCGCCTGATTCTCTTTTCACAAATGAGGGGCCAGGCTTGGAGAGGTCTCGTACCCTGTCCAAGGATGCACAACTGCTAACGAACAGAGACGGGACTGGAACTCAGGTCTGACACCAGACCTGTACTTCAACACCTCCCAATGGCACTGCAGACACTCTTGGCAAAAGCTGCTCTGACTGCCAGCTCCCCGGGGGTCTCAGTGGTCCACTGAGTCTCAGGGCTGGGCATGGGGGGTGGGGGGAGTGGCTGCCAAGTGTTGCCATCTCTGCCTGTCTGAATTGGGCCTGAGGTCCTCTGGGAAGGGGTTGTTCTAAACCCTCCATCCCCTCTGATTCCCCTGAATAAGCTTTTGCAGGCCGTGCAGGGGTAGCACGTGGACCTGCCACGGGTGACCGTCTCTCCCTAGGAGCCCCAGGTGCTCACCTGAGCCCAGGATTAGGGAGCTGATGATCCAGATTCTAACCCGGCTTTGCTAGGGCTGGCCGTTTGGCCTTGGGCAAGTTCCCTCGCTGTCTCCAGCTCCAATGTCTCGGTGTGTACCGGGGATACAAAACGTGGACCCACTGGTCCGTTTGAGAATGCTGGACTCAGCCCTGCCCCAGCTCCAGTGATGAACTCAGCTCCAAGAAGCTAAAACTGGCTCTAGACTGAGCAAGGGGAGGAGAGGGAGGAAAGTCCCAGAGCCAGCAGAGGAGGGACTCTCCTGCCAGGAAGGAGCAGGGAGCCCTGCAGGGGCAGCGGCAGTGAACGGGTGGGACAGCCACCTCGGGGTCCTCCCAGTGTGGGCTGAGTCCAGGGGTGGAAAGGAGGGTGGGATGGGAGAAGGGAAGCAGAGAGGCCTGGAACCGAGTTAGACGCCCCCTCCTCCCCCGGCCCCGCCTTGGGGCGCTAATCAAAGGAGACCAGTTCACTGCAATGGCTGGGCGTGGGGCCTGAAGCAGACACTGCTCGATTCTTAGCTCTGCTGAGATCCTTCTCGGGGCTTGTTCTGTGTTTCCCTGCTTCTGGGCCACATCTGGGGCATGTCCCCAAATTTTTCTGGACACACTCACATGCTAGCAGTCTCATTTTATGATTTAAAAGTTCAAATATAATCTAGCATCAAACTGCAGTTTTTCATTTGAGCTAAAGATGCATCCTTTCGCTCCCTAGCTCAGGGGCACCGGGCTAAGAAACCTGTGGTGGGGAGGGGAGGCCTGGCGCCCCGGGGAGGTCAGAGCCCCTAGGTCTGCTGTGCAGAGGATTTCTTGTGGATCTGTGGGGGCTTCCTCCTTGAAACCCCACCCCTGGGGCTTCCCTGACATGGGCAATGATGCCCACAGCCAGCATCGCACGAATGTCCCACTCAGAGTCTAAGAGGTCACCTCACCTTGGCAAGTGACCCTCTGCACGCCAGACCTCACCTTGGGGTCTCTGACCCTCAGAAGAACCTGGCCTTGCCAGACTCTCCCCCACAACCAGACAGTTCCCAGTTGCCAACTCCTTCTAGAGTCTTTTCAAGCTTTGGCCAGGCCTTGGCTATGGTGCTTCCCCAGGTTCTAGGGGACATGTCTGCTTTTCCAGGTATTTCTCCTGAAGCGCCACCCCCTCGCCCCGTTAGGGTGGGAGTAGGGAGCACGCCCTGCCCCTCCAAAGGAATCTTCACTGCCCACCCCACTCCCCTCACTCTCACCTCCGTTTATGAAGCGTGGAAGCGGGTACCAAGGGTCACAGAAAGAGCTGGGGGTCACCGCCCTTGCAGGGCCCGAGGAGATCCACATCTCGATTTGGAATGTGGGGCTTCTCAGAGCATTCCAGGTGAGCTGGGTCCTGCTGGGGCATCCTGTTGGGAAAGGCCCCTACTCCTTCCGCTAGCTCCGACTCTTTTGGCTGCATCCTGATCCCTGTCTCCATCCCAGCTCCAGCCTCAGTTCTCCCCCCAGTGCAAAGCACAGTAGCGGTACCTGTGATGCGGCCATCCTGCAACGCTAGGACAAAGGGACAGTGCCCTGAGCAGGCTGGCTACAGAGCCAGACCCCAAACCCAGGTGCTGACTCATGGGCCAGTGCTCCTTCTACCAGCTCAGCCCCTACCCATCCTCTCTCTGGAGAGACCAGGAAGGATGCCCTCCCCTCTGCAGCAAGGGTCCCTGCGAGAGCAAGGCTGGGAACCAAATGTCCCTGGACTGGAATCTGGGGGCTCCCACTTTCCAGGTGGCTGACTGGGGGCAAGTGGCCTCACATTTCTGAACCTCAGTCTCCCCTCTATAACATGGGTGTGCTAATACTGAACCCACAGAGTAGCTGGGAAGGGTGATGGAGATGGGGTCTTAGCCAGGTATGCCAGTACCTGCAAAGCAGGTTAGTTCTCTCTGGACCTCTCCCTTATATCAGGACACCAGGGCCCTGCTCCTAGTCCAAGGACCAATTTTCTGGCTGAGCAGGTCTTGAGCCTCTCATTTTTTCCATGAGGAATAGGCTGTGGTGTAGTGAGGCCGACAGCGATGGCCTGAGGGGCTAAGGAGCAGTTCCTGGAAGAGAGTCTTTAGAACCTGGGTGGGGGCATAGCCCAGATGGGAAGGGCTGTTCCTCCCACCCATCTGCTCCTGGACCCCTCCCACCAGGGATGGCACTCTAGCCCCTCCCCCAGCTCCCAGCACAGATGGCAGGAAGGAAATGCCAAAGCACAGAGGCAGGGAGGGGCCGCCCAGCCCCCGGAGGCTCCAGCCCTTGCCAAGCTTCCCACAGGAGGAAGAAACAAGCCCCTCCCTGCCCATGGCACTGCCCCTACAAGAGCCACAGCCCACTGATGCCCTGGTGCCTTGCATCCTGTTGTCATGGTAACCAGGACTAGCTGATGTGCCGACAGGCAGACCAGGAGCCGTTGCCACATGAATCACTTGAACTTGATGTGACAGATACAGGCAAGTGGCCTGTGGAGGGAGGTGGTGTCCCTATGGGCAGAGGGCTCAGGCTGAATCCCTCTGGTCGTGACAGGTTTAGGGACCCCAGAAACCTGTGAGACCCTAGAGGTCCCTGTTAAAGGTAAGTCCCCTTAGATCAGTCATGGGTCCTCTCCAAGCTCCCATTTTCTGTTGCATGCAATTGGGGAAATGGACTGCGTGATAAAGATCAAATAAAATAACGAGCATGGGCTTGCTTTGTAAATTCAAAGTGGTCATATGTTGGCTGTGTAGGAAGGCTCAAAGGCCCTGTCCTCACGTGGGCTTGGGCTTCAGTCCCCCTTCCGTCACTTACTGACTTTGTGCCAGCCTCAACTTTCTGTTCTGTAGGATGGGGACAATGCAGTCTTCCCAATGGGATTCAACATTTCTCCTAGTCACTTAATAAGTATTTATCAAACCCATCCATGTGACAAGCACCACGTTGGGTCCTAGGGACACAGGAGTGAAGGAGGCCAGCCCATTTCCTCTCCTGACTGAGCCTCCCTTGTATTGAAGGGGCAGCCCCTCAGCACTGCACACTGTCTGGAGGGTCCTGTGAGGAAGGCAAACGGACTGGGCAAGGGCTTATTTAGGAAGGGTGCTCAGGATGGACACTCCGGGAAGGTGACATCTGGGCAGAGACCTGAATGACAGGAAAGGGCCGGCTTTCAAGTGAGAGTGAGAGTTCCCACCTGGCCTGGGGACAGCAGGGTGGGCGTCCTGAAGTGTGTAAAGTACAGGAGGAAGACCACTGTGGCTACAGCAGGGCAAACAGTCACCTGAGACTTTGTTCCAATGGGAGCTTTAGGTATGTGCTAAGGACGCTTTTGCTGCCGCTTCTGCGGCCAGCGGGGAGAAGCCAGTTGCAGAGGCCCCAAGTGCAAAGGAGGATGGTGTGAACCCCAGGGGCAGCGATAAAGATGGAGAGAAGTGCTCAGATTCAGGATACTTTGGGGAGACAGAACTGCTGAGGCTTGTTCGTGGTCCTGATATGGGAAAAGGGGGAGAGAGAGGGTCACACCTGTGTCTCGGGTCTGAGGATATGGGTGATTGGTGATGCCAATTTCTAAGATTGGAAAACCGATTACTTCATAAATCATCTGTGAAAATGAAACTTCAGTCCATGGCACTGAAGTTACCTCTGCAAGGGAGAAAAGACCATGGTTCAAGGCATGCCACCTCTCCTTCCCCTGTCCTCACGGGTCTGCCCCAGCCTCTCTGGGAGAAGTGGCATGGCAAGGGGCTCAGTAGGTCAGAACTATACTTCGCAAATGACGGAAACGCAACTCCCATCAGTGGAATCCAAGGAGTTAGCCCACGGGAATGGCCCAGCGAACACAGGCCTGCGGTGCTGCTGGATCTGCTCTGCTCTCTGCTTCTCCCCACGTGGCAGCTTGTCCACCCCGACTGCACACTCACTTCCCCCCTCAGCAGGAAACCCTGAATCCTCCCAGTTTTTGAAAAAAGAAAGATCAAACCTTATTTTTAATGTTTTTCTCTTCCGTAGTGTTGGCTTGACCACCATATGATAATGAAGCTTGCAAGGAGGAAAAAGACAACTCCAAAAGCACATATATATTAAAAAAAGATTTATTATTCTAAAAAGTATTCAAATGCAAAAGCAATGAAGTATGTCTAAAACAGAAAAAATAAAATATGAAAAATTCATAATAGCATCCTCTCCATTTTTATACCCTATAACTTCCAAGAAAGACTGACTCTTTCATTTCCAGTAGAAAAACTTGGAGAACTTAGTTGCCTAGGTGTAAATTATGCTCCACCCTTGGGCCAGTAAACTATGGCCAGGGGCAGAGTCTCTATAAGAACACAACAGCCCACACTGCAGTCACAGGGCTGTAGGGGCCAGGGAAGGGCTCCCCAGGGGAGAGAAGCATGCTGAGAAGCTAATGCTCCCAATGTCCCTTGCATGGTCTGAGTGTCAGCTCAATTCCCAATCAGAGAGATGGAAGGGAACCATGAGAACAAAGGAAAATTCACAAGGTTGGAAAACTGAGTAACTGTCACAGGGAGACCCAGGAGGGACAGCCAGAGAAAAACCCACAGACCCAAAAGTCATCTACTGAGAGCAAAGGACAGAAAACCTTCACCCAACAGACAAAAGGACGAAGGTTCGCCAGAGTTTGTCTGTGTGTAACTGAGACTGGAAGAGCAAGCTCTAGAGTGATTGTGGGGATCAACTATAAAATCTGGTAAAAGTTTAAGAAAAACTGCCCTGGCTCATATAGCTCAGTGGTGAGTGCCGGCCTGTGAACCAAAGGATCGAGGTTTGATTCCCAGTCAGGGCACATGCCTGGGTTGCAGGCCAGTTCCCAGCAGGGGACGAACAAGAGGCAACCATCCACTGATATTTCTCTCCCTCTCTCCTTCCCTTCCCCTCTAAAGATAAATAAGTAAAATCTTTTTTAAAAAAAGTTTGAGAAAAACCCTTTTATCCCCAGAGACCAGGGTTGCCAGAGATCTGGGAGCTGAACTGGCAGACTGGACAAAAGCAGGGATTGTTGATTGCCGTCCAAAGAGCCGGAAGCTCTCTAGCCACTCACAAGTTGTGCAGTGTTGGGTAAATTAGACTTCACATCTCCCGGCCTCAGTTTGCTCAGATTTAAAATGGTGAATGTGGAAAATAAAATAATGTACTAATGAGAGTGCCTCTCCTTCACAAGGCCCAGTGAAGATTAGACGAGACAACGTATGGAAAAGAGCTGCTACAGAGCCTGGCACAGAAGGCATGCTCAGCAATGTCATCTGCCATGTTCATTACCACTGCAGAGGTGGGAGGGTCAAAGGGAGTCCCTCTGGGTGCCTATGAGAGAACAGCCTCAGCTTTCATGCGTGGCGGCTGTGGCCACCGTGAGCAACAGTGATGGAGCTCTACTTTCTGACCACCTCTATGCCAGACACTCTGCTAGGTACTTTATTTGCATTATCTCATTTTCCCACCTAGTAAGGATTTGAGACAGTGCATCAGTTAGCTTTCGCTGTGTAATAAATCAGCCCAACATTTATGACTTAAAACAACAACTGCTCATTAAGCCCATGGTGCTGTGGGTCGGAAATTCAGCCGGGCTGTTCTGGTCGTGGCTGAGTTCACACAGGCAGCCGCAGGCAGCTGCCACTCCGTTAAGTGGCTCCACTTCTGGGAGTTGCCTCACTGTCATCTAGGTGATGGGAGTGGCTGAGCCATGTGTCTCTCTTCATCTGGCAGGATGGCCCAAGCTTTTCGCACAGCAGCTGAGCAGGGTTCCAAGAGGACAAATGAAAGCCCCCGGGGCCCCTGGAGGCTTAGGCTCAGAACTGGCACCGGCACTTCCACCACCTTCGATTGGACAGCGTTAGTGGAGAGGCCGTCCTAGATTCAAGGGGACGGGACAAGCTGCAAAGCGATACTGCCACGGCACGTGCTCAGAGCGGCGTGGAGAATCGTGGCCGCTTTTGCATCTACCACAGGTAGGTACAGGTATCGCTGCCACTTTACACCAGATAAAATTGGGACTCAAAGAGATAAAGAAAATGCCTTGCCCAAATTACGCAGCTCGTCAGTGAGAGAGCCAGGATTTGAACTCGTGGGTCTCCGCACTCGACTGCATTATGACGTGCCCCAGGGGTAACTGGCAGGGCTCCTGTCGGCCACGATTCCAAACAGCCCCATCTAACCGGCATCAGAGAGCTTGGCTGAGCTGAAGGCGAGGCAGGAGCTGATAGAAAAGTTGAGGCAGGGGATTCAGATTAGAGCCTGTGGCCATGGCAAGGATGCCAGTTTTGTGACAGGACTTCAGCCTGCCTCACAAAGCCACAGAACTCCACTGGACAGGCCAGAGCTGACCTTCTTCCAGCCAGAAACCTTGCCTGGGCCTCGTACTGGCAGGCGCCCATTGACAGCTCCTGGTGAGGGAGCTCCCAGACCATGAGTGGCGACAGTCGGGGCCAAGAGATCAAAGAGCTGTCACAGGGTGAAAGAAAAGACCTGCCCTCTCAAAAGCACTCTTGAGATGTCTCTGCCTGTACCAAGGGTGAGCGGAGGGCACTGGGCTGGAGATGGGACTGACCCACCTCCTCACCTCCACTGTGACCAGCCCCTCCCCCCGCAGAGACACCAGAGCCAGGAGCACAGCTGTGCCCAGCCAAGCTGCCGGGTGCCAAGACAGGCCTGGCGGGCTCCCTCTCATCTGTCTCTCTTTAGCAGGAACAAATGGGAATGAGGGAATCAATTAACAAGACTCCTTAGCCAAATGACTGCTGCTCCCTCCTTCCCCAGCCTGTTAACCCTTTGCTTCCAGGGCTGGGCAGGGCTGCCCTGGCTTGCCAACAGGGCTCACCCCCGGAGGCCGCAGCTGGATGCTGTGCTCCTGCCTTGTCTGTGCCAAATGCCACTGGCAGCTGCCAAGCGGAGGAACCAGAGCCAGAAACACAGACACCTCCGTTCTACCTCAGCAGAATTTGGGGTCCATCTCGGAGGATACTCAGGGACTCTGGCCCACAGGGCAGGCCTGGCCCTTATTTTTAATCTCTCCAGAGACATGAGACCCTCTCTTGGGTCAAAAAGCCCAGAACATAAGCAACAGGCCTAACAGCAGCCTTCAGCTGGGGAGGCTGGGTCAGGGCTGGACCCTTCCTGGAGCCCACACTGGGCCTGGGAAAGGTAGAGGCCCAAGGGACTGGGCAGGGGGCATCAGGACACATTGAGTGAGCCCTGACAACTCTAACTTAAGAAGCAAGTGGTCAGAGCTAAGAATTCTCTGTAAAGAATTCAGAAAGGCAATTGTGGGGCCTAGAAGTCCAGGGAGGTTGAGTCCTGGGTTTGAGCCCCAGCTCAACAGCTGACATGGAGCCTGATGGCGTTTGGAATGATTAATCAATAGGCCACTCTTCCTCCCACCCACACTCACCAAATGCCTCTACTTGTTCCCCAGGGCCTTTCCCTTGAGCCTAGGCAGCTGGGCTTCAGCCTTGAGCCACTGCTAATGCAACCGAGGGGGTACCATCATAGCCTGCCAGGGCCGGAGACATAGGGCAGCTCACCCATCCTTCCATTCATTTCACAAATGGAAGTGAGTGCCTTCCATGTATCTGAACAAGCAGACGTGGGCCCTGGCCTTGGGCAGGGTGAAGGTGAGGACCACTCCGTGTCGAGGGTTGCCCATCAGGAATGAGGCTGACTATGCCCTGAGTCCTGCCTCAGCACCTCCTGGGTTACCCAATCGGTGCAGCCCCCTCTGCCTGGCTTCAATCTCCCTGACAATGGCCGTGAGCTTCCTGAGTGATGGTGGGCTCTACACAAGCGGAAGGTGATGAAACAATGCAGGACAGACTTGGGCAAGGTGGAGCTAGGTGAAACCAGCTGGAGACTGTCCAGTAAGCCAAGCTCCAGGGCTGTGCCGTTCCGGGTGGGCTAGAGTGGACTCCCTCCCCTCCCCTCAGTGCATTGGCCAGCTTCCTTTCTCCCATTGCAGAGGGGGATCTGAGCTGCTGAAAATTGCAGAGCCTACTTTAACCCCAAGTTCAAAACTCTCAAGTCAGGGCTCTGATCGGCCCATTTGAATCATGTGTCCATCACTGAAACCATCGACGCTGCTCGGGGGATCTGTAAAACATGGCTGCTCCATTCCCAAAGTAGGGTTAGCGTAAGGGGAAAATGGTTCCCTGAAGACAGGGCCACAGGTATCCACCAGACTGGCTTTGGGCATGTGCAGATATATTGAGCTAATACATGCCCACCACACTGAAGGATTAAAGTTTTGTAGATCATCCAGAGGTGATTGCTCAGCATACAGCAGGTACTGAAGAAAGGAGAGTCAAGATTGATCTGGGACCTCTCTGGCTTTAGTCATTCCCTCTCTGCAATAGGGGGCGTTCTGGGTAATCTCCCCAGTCCTGATGCCCTGGGATCCCATGGCACAGAGTCTCCATACAGGTGTGAGTGAGCAAAGACCCTCCTCTCAGAGGTCAGGAACCCCCTTCTATTTCTGAGGACTAGGGAACTCCTTCTGCTCTTTCCCCCTCCCCCACCTCCATCATCCCACCCCCTATAACTGCCCCCCATCCCTCTGAGTTTCTGCCTGGGGTCCTGGGAAAGAGCACATGCAGGGCTGTCTAGAGCTGGACATCCAGAGCTCAGGTCCCTGTTCTCTCTGTCACTTACTGGCTAGGTGATCTTGGCCAGGCTCCTTAACGCCTCTGTGCCTCAGTTTCCTCATCTGTGACAATGACGTTGATAATAAAAACTCTCACAGGATCATTGCATATATGGCCATGTAAGTGTTAGTTATCTGGGCTATTATCTCGGCTGCCTCCTGCCCCACCCTGTCGTGGAAGCAGCGTGAATGGGCACACGTGAGCTGAGACGGGACAGAGCAGTGGCCCAGCCTGACTGACGCCCCCCCACCCATCCCCCTCGGGCTCCCTGCCTGGTTGAGGCAGACACACCAATGGGCAATTTCAGTGCTAGGTGGCCAGGGCCACGCTCTAGGGAAGCCAGGGGGAGCTGTGTGGCCACAGAAGGGGCTCGACCTCACAGAGGGAGGCCAGGGCAACTGTCTAGCCAGGTGACGGCCGGAAGACAGTGCAAGTGGGTTGGGTGAAGGAGGTTCAGGGTGAGGGGTCCGAGCAGAGGGGCCAACAGTACGAGAAACTCAAGGGCTGGCGAGGAGTCATAGGCTGGTCGTAGTCAATTCCCACAGAGGGGTCATGACAGGACTCAGTGCCCGCCTCTCAGTGGGCCCTGTGCCTGGCTGTGATTTTGTGTGATTGACTATGTGTGTACCCGAGTAGCTGTGTGGGGGACAGTGTTTTTGTGGATGAATTCCTCTGTGCAATTCTGCATGTGAGGGTATAAAATATTGTGCGTTTGAAAGCAGGGGCTTGATATGCCTGTTTGAGACAGGTTAGGGTGTGGTCACGGGGTGACATTGTGTGTCTGTGATTGTGTGCCCATGGTGTCCCTAAGCTGTAGATATGTGGCTGGCTGGCTATGACCAGGAGTGCCTGCTGGTCTGGTGTGCAAATGTTTATACATGGGTGAGTATGTATGCATCTGCTTGTATGTGTATTGTGTATGTTTGTCTTTGTGTAGGTGTGTGTGCACGGGTGTGTGAGACACATGCACTGTTGTCTGTGAAGTCCAGAGAGCTGCTCCCTGCTGTAGACACACACACACACACACACACACACACACACTCACTCACTCACAGGGCTGGGAGGGGTGGCTGCCTGCCGCTGCCACAGCCAGTCAGAACTTGCTAATTTGCATGTTAATGAAGCTTGGGGAGCTCTCCAGCTCCAGACTGACAGGAGCCCCCACCACGGCACCCCCTCACATCCTCCCCTGACAAGCCTGGGAGGGGAAAGTAGGGAGGGCTGAGAACCAGTGGAGGGAAGAGGAGGCGGAGGCTCTGGGCTGAAGCTCCCCTTCCTCTCTTTCTCTCTCCCACCCCAGTGCAGGCCCCAGGCCCCTCCACGTGGCTTGCTGCCTCTCAGTCCCTCCGCACTCACCTTCCAGACTGGGCTAAGCGAAAGGGGCTGAGGCAGAGCCCCAGGGTGATGGCAGAAGAGGCTGCTCAGGGTTCCCCATGAGGTGAGGCTGGGCTGACCAACCCCTGCCCCTCCATGGAGCACCCAGAAAGCCGCCCCGGGCACCCACCCTGGGGCACCCACCCTGGAGAGGCATCTGAGAGCTGGCTGGTGCCCACAGCCAGTAAGTTCTCCCTCCTGCCTCCTGGACTGGACTTCAGCACAGGGGCAAAGGGGGCCACTATGAGCTCTTCGCCCTGTCCCCAAGAGAGGGCCTAACCCACATACGATCAGGGCTTCTGCCCGGAAGGGAGCAAGAGGACAGGGTGGGGGACAGGCCTGGGAAGAAAGGCTGCAGACAAGGGGTGTAGGCAGACTGAGGTGGAAACGAAGGGCACCTGCCCCCTGAGCTCTGCGCCTCCAGGGAGACGAGGGCGGGTGGCAGGTGGGAGCCCTTCCGGCTTTGATCAACAGGTCACCCCTGGTTGTGCGCTGCCTCACGCTCAGTCCCCTGTCCCCTCCACAGTCTCATGCTGTCCCACATCCTTCACCTCTCCCACCCCCCACACCTCCTGCCCCATCCCTCCTCCCCTCCTTCCTTTCTGAATCAGCCACGTCCCACTGGAGGCTGGGCTCTCTGGGGAGCCATCAGCAGCTGGCTCCTAAAAACACTGTCTGGTTTTGTCTCAAAGGCTTGTCCCCTGCCTTGTCAGAGGCAGTCTGGGCTGGGGGGCCTGGCTCCTGCTGCCTCAGCTTGAACCCCACTGGAAATTTTCTTCCCTCCTTTGCCTTTTCTTCTCCCTCATTTCCGACCTGGGTCTTGCTTGCTGCCTTCCTGTTTATTCCTGGCCCTGGGCCTCACCTCTCCCTCCTTCTTTTCCCCAAAGGCTTAAATATTCTTTCATTTCTCCCTCCCCCCACCCAGCCCCACTGCCCCTTGCTCTAAAGATCTCTGGGCACCTGCCCCTGCTCCATCCCCTACCTTGTGGCCAGGCCTGCTCCCCAGATGTGTCCAAGCCAAAGCTGGGAGGCAGGCAGGTGAACTCTCCCCCCAAGGCCCAGGGTCTCTGCAGGTGAGAGGAGAGGCAGGCAGTTACTGGTGTTAATTGCAGGGAGGATGTCTGGCAGAAATAAGGTGGTTTTTCTGCTTCAGTGACGACTGTTACAATCAAATTGTCCACAGACAATTAGCAGAGTGGGAGAAATAAGAATTAGATTTCTAATTATTTTCCAAGTAAAAGCTGCCCTGGACCCCGTGGGTGAGGGGGAAGGGCTTCTCGGGGGGAGCTAACAGGCGCTTTCAGGGGCCCAGCTTCCGTGGGCAGATCCCCGGGTAGGAGTTCCCAAGGAGGGTAGGGAGGGGCACACCTGGCTGAGCCTCGGGTGTTGGGAAGAGCTGGGAATTTGGACACCTGGATCCCAGAACTAGCCTTACGTGGTGGTATTTGCTGTCACCTCCCATTTGGTGCCTCAGTTTGCTCACTCCAAAATGGGGGCGTAGTCTATCCCAGGCAGTAAAACCACACGGAGCTGAGCAGGTGAGGTGGTGAAGGTGCCTGACAGACACCGGCACAGGCAGGGTCCTGCACGCCCGTGGATGCGCAGGCTCACACGCATGCACACTCGTGCACGGGAGCCTCTGCTTCCACACCCTTCTGCCTCCCTGGACGTCTGCAAGTCTGTGTCAGTGACAGAGGACAGGGACTCTCGGGGGAAAAGGGGCTCAACCCACACAGATACTAACTCCGAACAAATTCGTCTCCCCACCCGGTGTGGGCCTTCGTTTCCACACGCGTCGGGTGTGAGTGATGATGGTGCCCTGGCCTAGGGTCGAAGCAAGGGTCCCACGACACCTATATAAAGGACGTACTTCCCGTCGGGCACACGGCGTGTGCTCAGTGAACACCGCTGGTGGTGAAAGTGCCCTCCGAGGTGTCCCGCCCAGGCCTGAAGGGGGAGGATGGGGCAGTTCGGGGAGAACAGGTTAGGAAGCTGAGGGAAGGATGAGGGTGCACTTGTCAACCCTACTAAGCACAGGCCTGTGCAGAACGCTCTGAGCTCACCAGGCCCAGCCTTTGTCAGGGACCACAGACACCCAGAGAGTCGCACAGAAGACCAAGCACAGAAAGACCCACTGAGCTGGGCCGGGCAGTCCTGGGTTCGTGTCTGGGCTGTGCCCTTTCTGACTCGTCTACTTCCCTTCTTGGAACCTCAGTTTTCTTCCCTGTTCAGTGGGTGGCATATAAGTGGCTTCCTCCTGGAGTCGTTCTGAGGCTGTGACAATGCCTCCAGCAGGGGCAGGAGGGGCTGTTGGCACAGTTACTCCAACTCGAACACCAGCACCCCATGCGTCCTGCACACGGATTTGGGGCCTGTGGGCTGGAGCCGCTGGGCCAACCCCGGCCTTCAGGCCTGACTCCACCTCAAGAAAAAGGAAAAACTAGCCCACTAATGTCCTCAGAGTGCCCATACCTGGTGACAGCCAACACCTGCACAGAGAAGTATCCATGCAGGTGCAGCACATGCTCACACTCTGCTCTCACCGTCACAATCACTCACACACACACACACACACACACACACACACACACACACACTCTTGCTGGGGCAGCCGGAATGTCCCCGAGTGAACTGAGGGGGAGCTCATGGCCGCACCCACCAGGGCTATGCTGGAGGCAGCTGCATCCCAGCTGCGGGGTCTGGGTGGGTGAGGGGAGCTGCTTGCAGACTCAGCTGGGAGTCAGGCAGGAGGGGGGCTCAGCTGCACCCTGGGCTCCGGGCTACCACCTCACCTATCTCTGAGGCCAGCTGCCTGGGCTTGGCAAGGCAGAAGTCACCTGCCTAGAGGTGGCAAGAGCCTGTACCTGTATCAATCTCCCCCACTCCCCACTGCCCTGCCCGCCTTCCCCCACCCTCTGAGCTGCTTCTTCCTTTCTCCCCCACCCCACCTCTGTCTTTGCCTCTCTGACTCCCTCTGTCTCTCCTGAGTGCCCGTTCCCTGTCTCTCTGGGTCTGGGTCTCCCTGCCCTGGTGCTAGGCTATGTAAATGTGGTATTTCTTCTCTCATCACCGGCCTGCCTGCTTGGCTCACATTTAATTTGATCCGTGGCAGCACCTCTATGGAGCCACTCATCAAAGCAGGAAGACAATTAGGTGAATGTCAAGGTGGCCTAGGCCCCAGGGTGACAAGGGCCTGGGGCTGGGGCCATGAGGGGCGGGGCACAGGCACTTGGCTGCAACCTTCTTCTCTCTTGGGGCCTGTCCACATTCAGGGCCAATACCTGCCGGTAGCCGGAGGCCCGGACTGCCCCAGTGTAGACCAGGCTCAGCTCTGCCCAGGACCAGCAGCTTTGAGGGGCATGTCTGGTACTCCTATAATGAAGGCAGAGCTTAGCAGATGCCCCTCCCAGCCCCCAGGCCACAGAAAGTAAGAGGCCTGGGCACCTGCGTGGCTGCAGTTAGGTGGACACCTGGGCTGGGTTGGATTTAGGAGAGGGGCTGAGCTCTTGGCTGGCTCAGGGTCTCCCGGGGAAAAGCGCACATTCTTTCCACAGGCACTCCCCAGCCCTGCCCACGTGCTCCTGGGAGGGGTCCTCTTCTGAGCCTAGGCCCTGCCTTTCACCCTCCCTCTCTTCCTTGCCTCCTGTGTCTTTATATTTGGGTGTCTCTAACCTCTCTCTGACTTTGTATAAACTCATCTCTTTGCTCCCAGGCTTGCTCTTATTGTGTCTTACACTTCACCCTACCCTACAATGTCCTGACTCTCCCTGAGACCCTCTAGCCTCATCTACTGTAATTTCCTGGCTTCCTTACAGCCCTGTCCCAATGGCTCACCTATGGGTGGTGACCTTCTAGGCAAATCCCAACTCCCCACTCCCAGTCCCAGATTCCCCCCACTGTCCCCCACTGCCCAGGAGCCCCTGAATCTCCCTCCCTAATGGTTCCCTCCTGTCAGCTATCAACATATTCAAGTCTGTTCCTTCTTTAAACAACAGCAACAACATGAAGAAAATAAAAGGTAAAGAAATATTCTCCCTGATAGCACATCTTCAACCAGGACCAGCTCTCTCCTTGTCCTGCAGGGGCACCTCGGGGGAGCATTGTCTACATTTGCTCCTTAATCCACTCCAAGCTGGCTTCTGTACCCATCATACCCTAGAAACAGTCCTGCCCAAGGTCACTGGCAACCTTCTTGTCACTAAATCCCATGGTCACACTTCATCTGCGTGCCAGGACAGTGTCAGGCACAGCTGACCTGTCCTCTCATCATGGTTCCCTTGTGCTCCCGTGATGCTTCCTGGATTTGTGCTCCCTTCCATGGTTCCTCCTGGATTTGTGCTCCCTCCCATGGTTCCTCCTGGATTTGTGCTCCCTCCCATGGTTCCTCCTGGATTTGTGCTCCCATGATGCCTCCCACACCTCTGACTGGTACAACTCCTTGGACTCTGCCTCTGCTTGTGCCCCCCAAGCCTGCCCTTCAGAGCTCCGTCCTGGATCCCCTTGTCCACTCACCTTTCACACAACCCCTGAGTGATGTCATCCATGTCTGAGGCTTCCGTCACCATCGGTGTGCCTATACTTCTGATCCTCCGCTCCAGCCCGTTCCTTCTCCAGAGCTTGGGACCAGACTAGCCACCGCCTCCTGGCCTCTCCCTGCATGTTCCATGGCTATCTCAAACACAACAGGGTCCACACCAAGCTTTCCCTCCGACCCCACACCGCTCCTCTTGTGTTCCCCAACTTGATGATGGGCACCTCCTCTCCCAATTTCCCAAGCCAGAAACCCAATAATCAGACCGAGCCCACCACAGCCACACCAGGTATATAGATTCAACAATTCTGCCCCTAAAATATCTCCTTCTCTAAGGCCCTGGAAGTCCACCCTCACCTTCCCCATCTTCCCTAGACAGACCCACTTAAGCCAAGATGTTCTCATTGCTCCTTGGAGGCATCGTATGCTTTTCTACCTCCGGTGTGTTTACTTACTCTTTGTCCCTACATGGAACACGTCCTTCTCTCCTTTGCCTGTCCAAATCCATCTTGCAACCCTTCTTCATAGCCTAGATCCAGCCCCCTTGAAGGAAGCCTCTTTTCTCCTCCCCAGCTGGCAGAACCTCCTTTCACCCTAAGCTCCGGGACCCTTCTTGCCTGGCTCATGCCTGGACACACAGCATTACCTCCACCCTTCCTCCTGCATACATGGATTCCTACATTTCCCAGGCTCCTTGCTGGTAAGTGGGCCATGTGACTACTCCTGGCCAATGAGCTGTGGGCAGAGGTGAAAAGGTCACTTCCTAGCCAAAGCACACAAGAGCTGGTACATATCCTTCTGGCTGCTGCAGCAACCAAGAAAGCCTCTTTTGAGATGGTGGATCCTCAAGATCAAAGTAGTCTGGAAAGCTGAGTCACCCTCAAAGGACAGCAGCCCTGAGTGATGCCTGGAGGGATGCCAGCATGATTTGCATAAGCAAACAACAAACTTGTCGTGTTTGTCCATTGAGATTTAGGGGCTGTTTGTTAGCACAGCATAGTCTCTCCTAGCCTACCTAATACTGCCCTCTCTGAGTGTTATTTCCCTGCCTCTAGTCTGACAACTGTCTGCTCCTCACAGACTGGTTGTGAGGATTAATTATTCAAAGGTCCACACTGAGTCCCCAAGGTGCCTACTGCACACCAGGCCCCCTGAGAAGTGTCTGACTATGAGATGTCCTAGCTGGGTGGGTGTTATAAACTGCGTGTTTGTGTCAGGCCAAAATTCCTATGTTAAAGCCATAATCCCCAATGGGATGGTGTCCGAGTTAGGGGCCTTTGGGAGGTAATTAAGTTTAGATGAGATCGGAAGAGTGGAGCCCCCATCGTGGGATTAGTGTCCCTATAAAAAGAAGAAGAGGCCAAAGCACTGTCTCCAGCAGGGGAAGAAATGGGGAGAAGGCAGCAATCTGCAAGCCAGAGAGGGTTCTCACTAGGAACCAGATCTGTAGGCACCTTGACGTTGGACTTCCCAGCCTCCATATCTGCGAGAAATGAGTGTTTGTTGTTTAAGCCACCAGGTCCACAGTATTTTGTTACAGCAGCACAAGCAGACTGAGACCGGCAGAGCTCCAAGTATTAAAGAGGAGAGGAGATAGCTTTGTTCAGATGCGCAGGCGGGCACTGCACAATTCGGGGTGGAGGGGGCAGCGACGGAGATCATAGCACCGCCTGGAATTGTGAGCTGTCTTACTCCCAGTTCCGTTTGAACCCACCGATAAATATGGAGACTGATTTTGTTGCTAGAAGAAGAACTGGGACGGGGGGGGGGGCTCTGAAAAGAGCGCGAGGGAAACAAGAACAGTGGTTATTATACCATAATAATAGTGTTAGGAAACATTCACCTCATGCTGCTATGTGCCAGGTACTGCTCCGAGTACTTACATTTATTCATTTATTTCTCACAGCAGATGCCCTATGAGGTAGACGTCATCATCCCATTTTACAGATGAGGAAATCGAGGCAAAGATAAAGTAAATAAGCTACCTAACATCATGTGGATTATAAGTAGCAAAGCCAGGATTTCAATCTGGGCAGTTTGGCTTCAGAACTGCTCTTCACCCCTCTACTGTGTGGGTTCATTGGGAAGAGAGAGGGCAGTGGGGGGGGCCTCACCCCAGCACAGCACCTGGGCTGGATCTCAGCTTCCAGAGTTAGGGTGAGGGCAGAAGCCGAAGAAACTGATTTCATGAGGTTGCAAGGTACTACACACCAGCACAGCTCTCTGGGGCCCAGATGACAAGACGCAGAGCTGAATAGGAACACAGCTCCCTCCACCCTTGCCCCTTTCACCCCCCACCCCCACCCTGCCACCTTGTCCTTGATGTAGGGCCCAGAACCGTTCTGATCCAACGGGCAGGGGACTTGGAGAGTGTCAGAGACCACCCCTGTGGCCTGGTATCGGTATTTCACGAGGCGAGGAAGGGTGAGGAGGGTTTTCCTAACACGTTCACAGGCGGCAGGTGTTCATGAACAGGAGTTTGGGCAGAACCAGGATAGAAGAATGGGTGGGCGCCCATAATGAAAGACAGGTTTGTGGGCCCCTGTGATATCCCACCTGTGGAGCCTGGCAGAAATGGCCCCTCAGTGAGCAGGTGGGGACTCAGAGCCTGAGTCATTTAAATGCAAACGTAACCTCATTTGTGTTCAGGGAGGGCCTTCGGCTCTTTGACACATCATGCCACAGGCAGTGACTCACCTAATGTTTATCTCAACCCATTTTACAGATGAAGAAACGAAGGGTGAGAAAAGCTGACTTCCCAAGTCACTCAGCCGTTAGAAGTCGCAAACCCCAGAGCTCCAGCACGGTCCACATCTCCAGTGAGATGCCAGAAATGCCAGCCTTGCTGAGAGAATGCCCCACGTCTCCAAGGACACCCCCCCACTGGGAAGCAGGCCCTTCAGGTCTCCCACAGCCTCGCAGAGGTCTGTCTACCGGGCCAAGCCTCTGCCTCAGCCGCCCACTTGTGTGCTAGGGACAGAAGGGGGACTTTATGTGCAATCTGCCCGACTCTCCAGAAAGCACTTAGGTTTATGATGTGCATGAAATTGATCACCAGTTGGCGCAGCCCCCGCTCACTCGGTGCCAGCCCAGCTCTGGCAGGAGACTGCCCCCCTTCTCCCCCTTTCAAGGAGCATCAAAGCTGCCTGCCAAGGCCCCTCATGAGGGTCCTTCTTCACTAACAAGTGCAGAGTGGAGGGGGGAGCTCTGCCCAAAGGCCTTTCCACAGCGCCTGTACCCCCACGCCCATGACAGTGAAATAGCTCCGTGTTTTATGCCAATTCCAGCCTCTTCTGCTTCCCTCTAACGAGCTGATGCTTTCAAAGGCTCCACTAATTGGTTTGCGCCTCGCACACCATGACACTTTGATAGTCACTTAGGACATGCGTCCACCTGACACACCCACGGTGCGGGAGGTCACTCGCCTCACTGTACCAGGATGCCCTGTCCTGTGTGCACATGCGAAAGTGCCTGTGCACCCTGTTTTATGCATGGAAGACGTGTCTGTATGGGCACCTATGTGCACGTGTGTATGTGCTCTTTTGAGGTCATTTCTCATGTTTGTCAGTGCCTGTGCACAGGTGAATGCTACCATCTGTGCACATGAGGATGTGTGTATGTGCCCAAGTTCCTGGGTGGGTGTGTTTGCATGCATGTGATAGAGCCTTTACATTTAAGGCTGCACTGTGTTTTGTATATGTTCTGTGTGGACATCTGCTAGCAGGCACATACATGTGAATTTTCGTAAGTCTATAATAAGGTGTGTATTCGAGCCCAAGTGCATCTGTGGTGTGTGGGTGTGTGGGTGTGTGCGCCTAAGCACAGGGTGGGGCAGGCTGTGCCTCTGTGTGCACACGGGTGAGGTGTGGCGGAAAGGGAGTGTCGGCTGGGGTACCTATATGTGGCATGCATGTACTTGGGCATTTGTGCATGATGTGTGATGCAAAGGTATGACATAGTGGCCAAAGGCCCATGGGCTCCAGGTTTGAGCCTGGCCCTACCATTTACTAGCTGTGTGATTTGGGGATAATCACTTGACCTCTCTAATCTTCAGTTTTCACATCTGTAAAATGGAGATAATAAAAGCATCTATGTCACATCGTTGTTGTGTAGACCCAATCGATACACACAGAGGGCAGGCAGGAAGGTGCAAGATGTGGGAGTGCACCTGTGCACAGGTGGGAGGGTTCCTTCTCACCCTCCCAATGCCCCCTCTCCCTAGAACATGGTGGTACCAACCCTCTCTCCTGGCTGCAACAGGAGAGAGACCCTGTGGCACTTGGGGAAAGGACTGGTCAGGCCCAAATCACACAGTAGCAGCTGCAGTCTCTGAGATCTTTGTCACACCCCACGTGAGTGGACGTTTACTACCTACCTCTGACAGGTGGGAGACCAAGGCCCCTAAGTGGGTGCAAGTTGGTGGCTGAGCCATCAGAGGACGCAGCCTGCAACAGGCTTACTCCTGAGGGAGGGGGTGGCTTCATGAGGGTGGAGTAATGTGCACCTCACCTTTGTGCAGCCCATGCACAAAATGCACAAACCTGGAGCAAAGGGGATTCCTCACCTGGTCTCCAGCCTGGGGTGTTTGCCTCAGGACAACCCCCGAGGAGCCCAGCCCCGTCACGTGAGCACAGCTTTAGTATAACCCCACGACTTACTCACTGAGAAACGGAGGCTCACAGAGAGCTAGAAACTTGCTTAGAGCTGTTAGGACAGAAAAAAGCTACAACAGAGGCCCCTGGCACCCAGACCATGACTCTCACTTCCTGGGTCTCCTCCTTCACCCCACAGACACTCCATCGGCACTGCCCAGGCTGGGGCGTTATGGGACAGGGGCCGGGGCCTCCCCACGGGCAGGTCATAGGGCCATCCCACTAGCTGGCGGTCATCCTGCGGGGTCCACCACATGCCCATTTGGAGGGAACGTGATCACTAGACCTGGGCTCCTGCACTGCCCCTGCCTAAGATTGCAACCAGTATTCATTACTTCTTTTTCCTTCCTATGTTGCAGGGTGATCTATGTTATATTCTAATTTAAAAAATTAAAACTTTAAAAAAATCACAACCAGCAGCACTGTGACCTCCCCAGTTGACATTGCCACTCTCATTAGCACCATCCTCCTCCAGAGTCATCACTGTCACCAGCATCAGCGTGTGATGGCAGCCACCACCAAATCCCACCCCTGAAGCTGTCCTTACCCCTAGCCCTTAATAAATGTCTCCAACCTGGCTCCAGAATTCAGCAAAAATGGTCTTTCCCCGCCATTTGCATTTCATTTCTCCTCCCACCCCTATGCTCATTCCAGGATCATGTGACCCAAAGCCCTCCCCAAATCTGCATCCTGCCCTGCTTCCCTACTCCCAAGAGCCCCTGGCCCGGCCTATCCCGCAGAAACCTCAGGCTGGGCTTTGGCCCTGAAGCCTCACTGGGGACTGGCAGTCAGCCAGGGAACCAGGAGGGCAGGAGGGCAAGCAGCCCCCTCCTCAGGCCTAGTGCCCCACCCACCCAGCCGGCTGCCAGTCTGCCTTCCTGAGCTCATTAACTGCAGGTCACTGTTCAGCAGGAAAGACAAGGCGTGGGTTCTCTGGGCGTTCATTAGCCGTGAGAGGAACAGTGTGTGTGAAATTAGCAGTCACCTGAGGACCTCGATAATTTCATAATTAGGAGGCCTAATGGCTCCAGCTCTGGATGGCAAATGACTTAACCCCTTGTCTGCTGGTCACCTAACCCCCAGCCCAAAGTGGAGGGGAGGGCTTGCAGTGCCCCCTCCCCTCCAATCCCTGACTCCCTGTGATCCAATCACATTCATTTCTGCCACTCCAGGGACAGGCACCAGTGCTGGCACAAAAGTGGTGCAAATTCAAAGTAAGTGGAGTGAATGAAGGAATGAATGCCAAACAGGTGTCTGAAAGGCAAAAGAGTCTGAGCCCCCACTGCAGGTGCTCAGGGGAGGAAGGACTCTGCATCTGCATGAGTAGGTGTCGTGGCCGTGTGCACGCCTATGTGCAAGAGCATGTGCCAGCATGAATGCACACACACACAGGTGGGTGTGTGATGCCTGCTTCTGAGAACCTTGCGTGTGTCCTTGCCCAAGCTCACATCTGCTGTCTCCTGTCTGGAAACGGTGCTCGTCATGTGACAGGGCCCCAAGCGCCTCTGTTGAAGCCAGCCTCTCCTGGCACCACCTGAATAATGGTGGCTCCAGAATTTCTACATGGGGGTGCACTGGAGGGAAAGAGGGGGGGTCTAGGGACTTTGCCTTGAACCTGCATTTGCATAGCCATGCACTGTCTTTATTTAAATGAAATATCATTTGGGAAGCTGTTGCTAATGACAGGGGGCTAAAGTCATACCCTTTAACATGGGGGAGCTGGTTATGACAGCTTCCCAAAACCTGAGCCTTTCTCAGCCTACTCCCCCCCCCTCCCAAACTTGCCCTGGTCGGGAAGGGGGAAGGCTAAGGTGCAGGGTGGGGTCCACTGGGCTCCAGGCTGGTGCAAGCCTTCCCCAGCCTGGGACAACTGGTTCGGAGTCTCCAGGGACCCTGCCTCTCACCCCTGATTGCAGAGCAGAAGTGGGGAGGAGGTGAGTGGGTGAGAGGGGAGGAGAATAAAAACGGGAGGAGAGGAGGAATGAGGAGAACAATAAAAGACTAGAGAGGGAGACCAGGAGGGGAAGGGGGAAGAAAGGGGAGGAGGAGAAAGGGTAGGAAGTCCCAAGGAGGTGAGAGGCAGAAGATAAGAGAGAGGAGAGGGGAGGGGAAGGGAGAGGAGGAGAGGCAAGGAGGCTGAGAGCATTATCAGCACTTAAAAAGCGAGCAGCTCAGTTCTTCTTTGGCACAAATAATGGCTTTTTATGAATAAATCATGTGTCAGACGCCTCCCAGGGAGTAGGCATGGAGGGGGGTGCGTCTGCTGGGCTCCATGGCTGGCAGGGAAGGGCCAATTGCAGACCCCCAGAGGCAGGGGTGTTGCCCCCTTTCTTCTGATGGGGCCCAGCAGGACAGAAGCCTTCTCTAGAATCACCACTGGCCTGAGCCAGGCAAAGCTCAGTCATTGCTTTGAGGTGGTCTCGCTGCTCCCTGCTCAGGAGCCTGGCCCATCCCAGGCTGGGAGCGTCCCTCTGCTCCCTTCCCCTCCCACAGCAAAGCAGCCCATGACGCTCCTGGCAGGGGAACATCAGCTCAGCTTGGTGCACCAGAGAGAGAGGTCTACGCCAAGACAGGCGGACACGTCCAGGGAGGAAGGCATGCAGCACACACAGCTCACACAGGCATGGACGTCACAGCCCTGAGCGCACATGTGGGCACACTCAGAGAGGGAGACGCTGTCATTCCCAACACACATGCACAGGCCACACAGATAGATGCATATGGGGCTACATGGACACACACAGACCTACACATACACACGCCAGCAGCCCACCCTCCTTCAGTCAGGGTGGGGGCAGCTTTGCAGCCCATATGGTACCCAGACCCAGCTTGGCTGTCCCAGAGTCTAGATGTGGGGTGGGGCTGGGGCATCTGTCTCAGGGGTGGGTCTGTCAGCCTCAATGTTCTCCCCCCCCCCCAGCAAGGACACTTACCACACCCCAGTGAGGTCTTGCCCCTCAATGAATTGAAGCCTGGAACCTGTACAGGTCCCACTGGCTCCGAGCTCCTTGGTTCCTCTGCTCTCACAGCCCCCTCCCAGAAGAAGTGGGTGCCAAAGGACAGCTGGGGCATTGGAGGTACACAGTCCACACAGAACCCTGGCTCTCCCTTTGCCAGCAGTATAACCTCAGAGTCATTCCAATTTTATTTGCTCCTCAAAACCAATCTGAGACAGGTGTTACTGGCCCATTTTCCAGACCAAGGAAGTGAGGATCTGAGTGTATTGGGCATTTCTTTCTAGGACCACCCTCTTTTCCCAAACTTGAGGTCCCTGGTGTGCTGGTTTTCTTCCTCCTCTCCCTGCAGCTGCTCCTCAGCCTGTGGTTCCTCTTCCCGGGCCACGGTGCTCTAAGGAGTTCATCAGAGCAGACCAGAGTGACCTGTTCTTCCCACTCTGCGCCACCCCATGCCACTTCTAACACCTCTATGACAGTCTCTGTGTTTTTGATTCTCGGACCTCCCTCTCCAGCCCAGACACTTTCTGGGCTTCTGACCCCACGATTCAGCCAAACTCTCCCGATGCCATGTTGCCCAAGCCAGGGAATGCTATTTGCACAGCATATATGCTCCCATAGGACATAACTCATATTGAGCCCGGCTGAGGCCAAGTGCATCGTCTTCTCCAGGGTTCCTCCTGCCCAGAAGTTCTCCATTCAGGGGAGAGTCCTGTCTGCCCAACCAGAAATCAGGCATCACTTGACTCCTCCTTCTCCCTCCCCACATCCAATCCAAAGCAAAGTCCTGATGCCCTTGCTGTATACCCAAGAAGTCTCTATGGGACCTCATCCTTTCTCCTCCAACCCCACTGGCCTCTCCCCCTCCCGATTTGAGTCACCACCAGTCACTGACCCTCCTCCACCGTTGCCCTACTCTGACCCATTTGCTTCCCTGTCATCATTCTTTCATCTCTGCACTTTGACCACACTAAGCTGCTTTTTTGTCCTGGAACCTTCATGATCTGACTCCAGGTTTCTGATCTTGCTGTTCCCTCTGCCTGAAGCTCTTCCGAACTTCCCAATACCAACTCACCCTTCAACACCTGCAGCAATACCCTCCCCCACAGGCATATCCCTGACTCCTCAAGCACAGGATAAATGTAACTGTGTTATATGTTCCCACAGCAGACCCCCGGCTCCTGCACTCATTACAGCTCTGGTCTATAATCACCTATTTACTCTGCTGTGTCCCCTTCAAGCCTCGAAGTTCCTTAAGGGCAGATTGTACTTATGTTGCTCTCTGTGGCAGCCCCAATGCTTGACACAAGACCTGGCAAAATAGGTGCTTAATAAATCTTCCCAATGAATGAGTGAGTGGGTGGGTGCAGAACCTGGGCTGAGCACTTTACATAGCTTTTATTACTCACTCCTCACAAGAAATCCACGCAATCAATGAGTGGTATTATCCCGTGATCTAAACCAGGAAAGCAAAGCTACCAAGGTTGAAAACATGCCGAAGTTCATACAGCTGGTAAAAAAGAGAGAAAAAAAAAAAACAAAAAACCAAGCAGGGAATAGATGGATTCAAGCAGAAATTTGTGAGCCTTCAGAAGCCGCCTTTCCCTTCCCAAGCCCTGCTCCCTTTCCGACCCTGTTTTCTCATCTGTGCAGAACCTATACAGAACCTGACACTAACAGGTTCTCAGTAAGTATCTGTGCCTTCTCTCCCAACTCTGAGGGTCATTCGGGGCAGAATTTCCCCAGGCCGGAAACTTCTGCAGCACGTGTTCACAGAGGCAGGTGCAGAGCTCCACACGGGCACGTCCCGGGAGTTCCGAAAGCAGGAGGCGCTTAAACGATGTGCGCCGAGCAGACAGACAGGCAGAGGGGAAGGCTGACACACACACTCAGACACAGAACCACGACAGGGACTCTGGCTCTGGAACGCCCGCCCCCAGGATCCCTGCCAGTTATTCTCCTCCCCCGCCACTCCCCCTGCTAGCCCAAGGCGCGGGAAATATTTAAAACAATTTTATTCATGAAAATATGCTGTACAATGCACTCTACACGGCCTCGACACGGCACACACGCACACGCTGACGGCACGGCCACGGTACACAGCCTACGATATGCGCCGGGGACGCCGCGCCCACAGCCCGACCCGACACTTATAAATACGCGAGAGAGGAGCCAGGACTGGCACAGAGAAGAAAGGGGTCTGGGGGTTGGGGTGGATCCGGAGCTGAAGCCCGCAGGAGAAGCTGAGACCTGTACTGGGGCGGGGTGGGGTGGGGGGCCTGGAAGGGCGACTGACTCCGAAGGAGGAGGGGAGCAGCTGGGACTGACAAGGGGGGCAGGGCTGAACCATGAGGGTGGAGGGCCGAAGGAGGACAGCTGGGGGTGCACAGCCAATAGGCAGGTGTGAGTGTGTTTTCGGGAAGGGGGTGCTGGCTTCCGGTGGGTGAGGCTAAGACCGGTGAACAGTGTCGATTGGGAACCAGCTCGGAGCTGGGGTGGGGCGACTCGCTACCGCGAGGGCCCCCCACAAAGGAAACGCAGATTCAGAGACACCGAGGCTGAGTTGCCTCGCCCCATTTCCGGGCTGGCTTCTCCGACCAGCGCAGCCCACCTCGCCCCTCCCCACCCCCACCCAGCCTGGAATTCAGCCTCCACCCCCAGGCTTCCTGCCCCGGGAGTAGGGGAGCGGCTATCGGGAGTCTGGGCAGGAATGTGGGGCGCCCCAGCCCCTCCCTGCCACTTCCCCCGGCAGCCATCTTCTGAGGGGTGTCTCTAGCAGGGCCGGGCTGCCTCCTGGATCCTCTCTGGAGCTGGAACGGGGGTGGGGACCTGGGGATCAGGACGGGAAGACGGAAGCCCCTTGGGGGCGGGGCAGACGCCCGGCGCGCGGAAGCGGCCCCTCAGCCGGGTACCCAGCTCTGGTTGGGGGGCGGGGCCCCGGCCAGGCCAGGCGGCGGTGGAGGCAGTGCCGAGTCGAAGTTGAAGTCCATTTCGTCGCTGTCCATGAAGTCGTTGAGGATGATGGACTCGACGTCGCACTCGAGGCTGCCGCTGAACATGTCGAGGTCCAGGTCGGCCGGGAAGCGGTCTGGCGCGGCACCCAGTGGCCCGGCGGCGGTGGCGTATGGCCCCGGCAGTGCTTCCAGTAGGAGGCCACCGGGCGGGCCCCCGAAGGCGGCCGTGTGGCCAGGCGGCGCCAAGCTCGCGGTGCCCGCCTCGCCGGGCAGCGTCATAAGGCTGATGGGGTGAGCTAAGGCACTGCGCGAGGGCACCGGCGGCGCGTACGGGGCCGCGCCCTTGCCGGGATAGGCGGGAGCCGCGCCAGCCAGCGCCAGCTCCCCGGGCGCACCCAGCACCGGGCCGGGGCGTGGCGCGGGTGGCGGCGGGGGCGGCAGCAGCGTGGGCAGCGCCCCGGGGCGGAAGGACGCGGCGGCTGGGGCGAAGCTCGCCTGCTTGTTCTCCTGAATGGTCTGCATGGGTAGGCGGCGCAACGCTCCCAGCACCTGTGGCCCGAAGCCTCCACCCCCGCCGTAGGCACCGCCCTTGCAGCCCCCGAAGTAGGCAGGCGTCCCGGCGCGGGCCCGTGGCCCGTACGCGTCCTGCGCGCTGTCCAGCAGGGCCTCGGGTATCCCCGCGCCGCCACCGTGCAGGCCTATACGGCCTCCCAGCTCCGCCAGGCGAGGCATTTCCCCCGGGCAGCGCGCACCTAGCGCGGGTGACAGCGCGCTCGCCGGACTCGGGTACATGAGCGGCGACGATGGCGCCAGAGCCTCCAGAGCCTCGTCATCCTCCAATTCGGCCGCTTCCGCGAGCAGGGGTCTCCCGCCGCCGCGGAAGTCGGCCCACGCCTCGTAGTCGTCGCTGGCATGCGAGGCTGGGCTGGTGGCCCATTTGGCCGGAGCAGGCACAGGCCCCGGGGCTGGTGCGCCTGGGGGGCTGTCGTCGGGGCTTCGCTCAGGTGCCTGTAGTTGCTTCTTCTTGCTTGCCTTGCCTTTGATGCGCAGGAACTTGGCCCCGTTGTCCATGGACACCGCCCTGCGCCGCGGGGTCTTGCCGGTCTTCCCGCCCTCAGGGTTCAGCATCCACCATGAGCTCTTGCCTGTGCCTTCATTCTGCACGCGGATGAAACGGGTGTGGAGCGACAGGTTGTGCCGGATGGAGTTCTGTGGCCAGAGACAAGGACGTGGGTGGGGGAACGGGAAGTGAGGAGGCCATGAGTATGGGACAGTGATGGATAGAGGAGGGGGAGGAAAAAGAGAAAGGAGAGGATAGAAGAATGGTAGAAGAGCCAGAAGAAGGAAGGGGAGGAAATAGGGAAGATGGAAGGGTGAATGAGGAAAGGGGTTGGGGGTGAGGGGAGGAGGTGTAAGTATCAGGTCAGACAAACTCAGAGTATCTACCTAAAACCCAGAACCATATCACCCCGCCCCCATAGGCACTGCCCAGAAGGTGGGGCGGAGCTTTGAGCCTAGCTTTTCCCAAGAGGCATGGCCAACCCCGAGGGCTACTCTTAAGGGGCCTGCAGCAGGGGAGCAAGACCCCCGTCTCTGGCTCAGCCAAGCCCCACCCTGGAGCTAGCCGGGCTGCCAGGGCCCCCACCCCCAAGCAGATTATGTAAGGACTCATGCCGCTGTGGCTCATTTGTCCGCCCCCCCTTCTTCCCCAGCCTGGCATGGATCCAGGAGCCCGAAAACCCAGGGCTCCAGAAATCAATCTCGTGGTGACTGATTAAGCCCTGTTTAGAACTAATTGCTCTTTCGTGTGTGGGGAGAATAAATTACCTGCTTTAATTTCGTGTCTTTAAAATGCAACTGCAGGTAGAGAAGACTGTTAACCCTTTGCTGGGAGGGCCGGGCCAGGGAAAGCAGAACAGGCTGGGCATCCCCACAGCAGGTGGAGGCCTGACACTTTCAGAGATTTCCCCCAACTCTTCTGAGCTCCTGTGAACTCTCCAGAGGCCTTGGATCCCAGCAAGCCCCTTAATACACATCTCTGGGCACAGCAGTCTCCCACCCCACTTCTGCTCAGTGCCCGCCTTCAGGCCAAACCAGCTCTCAGGCGCCCTTTGGGTTACAGCATCCCCCTCCCCAAAGTCCCTTCCTGGTGAAATCCTCACAAACCTCCACAAAGCAGGTGGCAAAGTGCCCACTTACAGTTAAGAAGACTGAGGCTCAGAGAAGTGAAGTGGCTTGCCCAAGGCCACACAGCCCTTCCTGCTGTCCCGGGTACTTCCCTGGGCTTCACATCTGTCCCCCCTGCACAAACCTCTTCTAAATGTCTTTTGCACCAGCCTGCAGTGCTCCCCCTATCACTGCCTGCCTTTGCCAGGCCTGTCCTGGGGACAGAGGAAGGTAGGAAAGGCCAGGGGCGACTGACTTCACAGGAACCTGTTGGGCCTGTCACACCCCACCTCTGGGTCTTGACCTCCTGGCTCCAGTACAGAAGCAGAAACAGCATGGGCTTGGGCTGCAGAAGGCTGGTCAGGACGTTTGGCTCCTTTCAGCCACCTAGTTATGTGACCTTGTGCGGTTGACTTAACCTCTATGAGCCCCAGTGCCTTAATGAACTAACCTGAAAAAAAGTGGGTGACGTTCAGTAACCACCTCATTACCTGAGATGTGTATGGGTGTTTGGTGAACACACCAGGTGCTCAGAAACGGTTAAACTCCTCACCCTATCCATCCTATCCGGAAGACCTCACCTCTTAGATCACCAACAGACCTGCTCTGTCTGCCTCCTTTCTACTGCACTGAGTGTAACTGTGCTGGGCACCAACACTCTAGGAAGCTGGCATTACCCCATTTCAGGGACCAGGGTGTGGAGGCCTGGAAGCATGATGTAACGTGCCCACGGTCCCACAGGCAGCACTGCCAGGCACCACTCCTGACGTGCCCAGCTCACCGACCTGTCTCCACCCAGCTATGTAACCACTGATCCATGACAGCTGCCCCTCCTGCCTCCTTCCCATCAGTGTCCAGAGGAAGGGCCCTTTCTGCTACCCAGGGTACCCTCCCTCAGCCGAAGCTCCAAGTACTGACCTGATTCTTCAGGGCCCCAGGTGCCCTATCTCTGGTACTGTCTGGTCTTAGAAGGTGACAGCTGGGCTCCAAGGCCCCTCCCAATGTTGCCCTGCAAGGCTTCTCCTGGGACCCTGAGAGGAGAGGGAGCTGGACCTCCAGGGAGTGGTGTTCCCTCAAGTAGATACCCCCTTTCCCCCCGCTCCCGCCCCTGCACCTGCCTCCCCAGCCCCTCCCCCACACCTGTGTTCAGAGCCTCGGAGGCCTCAGTTCTCCCATATGGGACTATCTGGCTTACAAGGCTCCACCTCCCAGCTTCTCCAGCTGAAGGTCAGTCAGGCAACACCTCTATATCATTGTCACTGTGTGCCAGCCTAGTTCTGAGTGCTCAAGGGTGGAGGGAAGAGGAAGGACATCAAGTACCGGCCCCTACTCCGCACTACCTGTTCAGCCCAGGATGTGTCCGTACTTTATCTCGAGTAACTTATCAAACTCTGTACAAGTCAGGGATTGTGATCCCTATCTCAAGATGAAGAGAGTGAGGCGCAGAGAGGTTAAGGAGGCTGTCAAGGTCACACAGTTTAAGTGGCAAAGCCAAGTATTGATTTCAGGTTAGTGTAGGGGTGTCAAACTCATTTTCACTGGGGCCCACATTAGTCTTGCAGTTGCCTTCAAAGGGCCGAATGGCCGAATGTCATTTTAGGACTGTATAAACGTAACGACTCCTTAACGGTTAAGTGAGAGCTCAGCACTGCCACTGGGTAGATGCAAGGTGCCAGGCTGGATAAAACAGGGTGCTGGGCCGGATTCGGTCCTCGGGCCTTGTGTTTGCCAATTGTGGATTAGTGTCTCTGGGTCTAAAGGACGTGGCACTCCACCATGGGAGAGAGGACTGAGCCGGAGAGTTTCCAAAGCACCTTAGGAAGCCAGTACTCCAGCACTTCTTAAACTTTCCATGTACACCTGCCCTAGAAGTTGGCAGCACGGGAAGACTGGGGGGCATGTCAAAAAGTCAGACTTCCTTACAAGTCTTGTGCTTTCTTTTTAGGATTCAAGGGAATTTTGCATTGTGCTTTATAATACATCCAAGTTTTCTGAGTACAGATAAAAATGTCTGGGCCTATGAAACTTTGTATCCTCCCCTGTCTGTGCCCTGCTCAGCCAGGTACCACTGGATGCCTGAGCTCCAGCCTGAAAGCCCAGCTGATCAGACCCAGAGAGAAGAAAGGTCTTGCCCAAAGTTGCCCGGGACCTGGCAGCAGAGCCGGGAACTGCATCCCTAGCCCCTGCTCTTCCCCCTCCACCGACCTGGGCAAGTCCCTCATCCATTCTGGGCCTCAGTTTCCCTACCTGTAAGCTGACCAGATGGGCCAACTCTACTCTGAGGACCTTTTCTATTTGATAATGAAAGTTCCTGGAATCATCCAGTCCAGAGGTTCTGAAACTTTAAAAAAAGATTTTGACACTTTCTGTGAACAGAAGAACCTAGGAAAATACTTGAGTGTTACACAGTCAAGCCATCAGAGGGCGGGGGCAGGGGTGCCTGGAGCCCTGCCTGCTCTGCACCCTCTTGCACTTTCCCTTTGGGAGGGATTCTGCAGGCCAGATGGATGGGCAGTTGGGGCCTAGATGGGTGCCACGCCTTGCCCAGAGTCCCCCAGGGAGGAGGCCCAGGGCCGGGTGAGGACCTCGGCCTGTGACTGCTGAGCCAGGCCCTACATTTGGTGTGCACCAGGGCTGTGCCCCAGGAGGGAAGTCCAGGCACTGCAGCCTAGTGTGGCTCCTCAGGGCCCAGCCACCTGGTACCAGTCACAGCTCCAGGCCAAGATCCAATGGCAAGCACCGATCACATCTCACCCATGAGGCCTCCTGGGAGGCCAGAGGCCACAGAGGAGGTGAGGGTGGCAGAGGAGGGAGATGCCTCTGCCAGGCAACAGTAACCAGGGCTCCCTCTTGGAGTCACCTAGCAACCCGCCACCACAGCCATGCCCTGGCATGCCCAGGCTCCCCTAGTGCCCAAACTGCGCCAGCTTCTGGGGCCTCACACCTCCAGACAGACCTGGAGGTGGTTCCCCAGGGAGACAGGACCTCCCTGATTCTGGGCCTAAGGGAGACCATCAGGGTCAGAGGGAAGGGACAGTGGCCATCCATCCCTTGCCCATCCCACTTTCCCTCAGAACCTAGTCCGAGGAAGTCAACCTCCAGGGGCCTCACCCACCAGAAAGGAGGCTGGCGTGGGACAGAGGGTGGGCCCTGGTGTTCATCTGGCTTCTAGTTTTGGCTCCAACAGCCACAAACCACGTGGCCCTGGATTAAGATGTTTTGACCTCAATTTCCTCAAATGGCCCCTTGCTTCTGCCTTCACTTCCCTGCGGACCTCCCTCCACTAGGCAGCAGCCAGTGACCCTTTGGTGTCACTCAGAACCCTGCAATGCACCAGTCTCAGACCCAAGAACAGAGAAGCCTGGCAGGAACCACAAGCCCCTCCGTGGCCTCAGACTCCGCCCCTGACACTGTCCTGCTCCATCCCTCCCTCTGTTCCTCCAGCCTCACAGGCATGGTCCTGCCTTGGGGCCCCTGCCTCAGGGAGCCACCGTTCACCCCGCTACCTACGTCAGTCCCTCATCTCCTTTGAGTCTTTGTCCAGACGTTCCCTTTCAGGAGGCCCATCCTAGCCACTTTAACAATTGCTCTTCTTCCCTGTCATTTCTTGCCCCACTTGTCCTACTCTAAATTTTTCTAAAGCCATCATGTTCTAAATTAATATATAATTTGCATATATGGAGGCAATATACACATTAATAAATTGCATGTTGTATGTATAAACATATAATTTAGCTCCTCTATTATTTGGTTTTCCTTATATTAGAATATAAGTTTCATGAGGGATTTTTGTCCATTTTTTACTGCTCTGCATGTGTTTGATACACGTGAGGAATTTAATAAATGTGTGTAGAATGAATGGGGGGGAGAGAAGAGGGAGGGAATATTGTGTTGCAGGGAGAATGAATGAGGCTAGACAGAGTAGCTGGCACATGACAGGGCTTTCTCCAAACTGGGCTGACAGAAGACAACACAGAGTGAGAGACTGCGGGGTGGGGGAGTTGGAAGGGTGTGCTCCGCAGCGAGAACTGCGGAGAAGAGTGAGGGCTTCCACGAGAGGTGAAGATGGCCTCGCAGGGCAGCCAGAGCAGCTGCCCACTCCAGCCCCCTCTCCTGCTCCCTCCTGCTCCGCAGATAGACTTGGTTAACCCAGGGTGTGCTGTGGCCAAGGTCCCTCAGCCTGTACCATCTGGCCAGAAGACACTCCAGGAGCCCCAGTGGGAACAGAATAACCTTGTCCTTGCTGACGGTGTCTCCCTCGTGAATAGGGTCTGATCCATCTGGTGGCGGCAGCTCATCTATCCAGCAGGACACCCTCATCTATTCCCAGGACACCCTTCGCCCACGAGCAGTAATGCATTCCTCTGACAGCACAACCCCATTTATCCAGCACCCCAGTCCCATTTATCCAGCAAGTACAACCTCATTTGCTAACAGCACTCCATTCACCTGACGGGCCCCCTCATTTATCCAGCAGGACACCCTCATTTATCCTCCAAGTTGGAGGCTCTCCTTCTTCCTGCGGTGTGCCTGTGTTCTCCGGTGGTGCAGCCCGACTGATCCAGCAGGACGTCATCTCTCCTACAAGTACACCCATCCCCTGACAGTACAACCTCATTTATCTCATAATGTAGCCTCACCTTGCCTCCAAGTACCACCTCATTCCCTGACAGTAAAACCTTGTTTATCTTCCAATACAACCTCATTTCTCCTTCCAGCACAGCTTCATACTCTGATAGCTCAACTCAGCCAATCTTACTTCTCCAGCCACAACCTGCCAGGAAGCGGGGGTAGAAGGGGGAAGAGAAAAGGGGTCCCACAGTCCCTGTCCCATGTCTACAGAGGGCTGCCTGGTACTATGACTACATCCAACCTCCCCAGGCCCAAAAGGGCCCCTTGACTTTGAACTTTAGGTTGCTTGGCCCAACCACACTCCGTTGCCCCACCTCCCCTTTGGTTCTCTCTGGGGCTAAAGAGGATCTGATCTACAGGATGGGTTTCCTCTATCTCCCCAGGGGGGAAAGAATCCCAACTGATAGATAGGTTTTGCTGAGTTATGTGGCATGGATACTCCCATCATGGCCAATTTTAAGCTGCCAGTATAACGTGATCACTGAGTGCGAAATTGGGAAGAAGTGTGCTTGGAGGCTCTCATGAGCCAGTGCAGGCCAGTGCACACCGCTGGCTGTGCTTCCAACACTGGGGCAGGAGGAGGGCAGTACCCAAGCCCTGCCAGACCCAGACTGGGTTCATTACATACTCTTCTACAAAGGGGAGAAACAGAGGCTCAGGCGGGTTAAATGACTCCTGAGGCCACGAAGCTGGGAAGTGATGGAGCCAGGTCTGGGTCTCTGGGCTGCTGATTCCAAAGCCAGGGTTTACACCCCCAGGGTGGTGGGCAACATCGCCCTGCTGGCCACATCAGTGGCCAGCCCTGCCCTGGTTCTCAAGCCCATTTCCTGGCTTGTATCAGAGACAGGAGACCTGAGGCTTGTGCCCCATCCACTACAGACCCTGTGCAACCTCCTGGCCTCCCTGGCCCCTGAGGAATTTCAGGGCCCCTCTGAGTTAAGTCCAGGGTCTTGTGCCCGTCCTTCTACGCCCAAAGCCAGGTATGAATGCCTCTCCAGGTTCTATCACTGTCCAAGGTTCACTCCACGCCCTCCTTCAGGAAACCGAGCCTGTCTACAAGGTGGGGACGGTGATCCCCAACTTCACGCAAGTGACACTGGGCCTCCCCTGTGAAACAGGGTAACAACACCAACATCCATGGGGGAGGTCTGGGACGTGGATGACATCCTACATGTCAAGAATCTCATCCTCTCTCTGTCTCAGAGTCCCAGGAGCGGCCCCTGTCCCACCCCTTACCCTCCACCCCACTCTGGCCCCGGTCTGGCCCAAGAATACACACCTGTCTCAGACAGAGCCACAGACTCTCCAGGGGTCACTTGCTCTGCTGCCTGGGGTGAAGCTGGGGTGCTCAATCCAGGCAGGCTTCCTGGCAGAAGGGGTAACCTGGATGACCACAGGGGCCTGAGGCCATGTGTAAGTCCTTGGTACTAGGGCCTGTAGTAGAGGAGGGGTAGAAGGGCAGGTGGGGCATCAGGGCCACAGGTGCTGACAGACAAGTAGGCTTGGGGTCAACAATAGGACAGAAGTGGGCAGCCAGGGGCTAAGAGGAACAAAATGTTCAAAACAAGTCATGAGATCAAGGGATAGGCCCTGGCATCCTCCACCCCAAATCCAGAAGACAGCAGAACCCATACACCCAGCCTGGGCAGCAAACAAATCAGCAGCAGAAATCCAAGCTCAGCCCTACGTGGCTCCTCACCACCTGTGGGCTTGGGTCCAACTCCAAGTGCTGTTCGAGAGCCCTTGATGCTCTTCAGCTTCATCACCTCCGTTCTCTTAAGCCCATCTGAGGTTCCAGCCACCCTGATGTCTCACACTTGCATGCCTTTGTACACTCTCTTCCCTTTCCTTTCCCTCTCTCTGCTTAACTAGTTCCTGCCGATCCATCAAGGCTAGCTCTGTGGCTTCTTCACAGCCCCCTCTGCGAGCCCTGAAGATAGCTGCTCCTACCTCAGTGTTATTGCAGAAATCTAACTGCGAACTGGAGGATAACTGTATGTGAGCCTGCCTCTTCACTTGAACTTTGTGGGCAATCCTTAGCCCACAGTAAGTCACACATAGGATACAGCTCTCAGCAGCCACAAACCACTCAGGGCCTGGCCATTCTGTTCAGAGCCATTCAGGCCTCTCCCTGTCTCTCTCCCTCTGCACCAGCACCTCCCCACACCCTGCTCGGGCCCTGGGAGCAGCTGCAGTGACCTCACCCAGCCCTGCCCTGCGCCTGGCTCTGGGGAGGGCCCAGCAGCTGTGCCCCAGCCCTGCTGGCTGGCTCCTGGAGGGAAAAGAGGAAGAGTGGGCAAGGTGCCAAGAGAACCATCTGCTCTCCCAGGGGCATGGCCACCCGCACAGACATTGGCCTCGCCCCCAGGGGCTGCCCTTGGCCCCCTGTACCCATGCCAAGGGGCTCCAGGAGCCCAGGGCAGCCCACCCAGACTGGGGCACCAGCCATCACCTGCCATCTGTCTTCTGGATTCTGAGAAGTCCTTACAGGACATGTTGCAGCAGGAATGCCCACTGAAAAATGAACAAGTGCTCGGGATAAGCTTGGTGCAGAGGCCAGAGGGCAGCCCTGGGTGTGCTGAGCGCTGCCTGCCCCAGCCTTGCTGGGCTAAGAGCCTGTGATCTCCTGGGGAGGGGCCTGCACCCCCTCACATCTGCTCAGCTGGCAGGTGCCTCTGGCAGAGGGTAAGCCCCTTCCCCCACAGCCCCAGCTCAGGTTACAGAGGAGGCAAGGCCAGCTGAGGACAGGGGGAGGGGACAGGAGGGTGGAGGAAGCATCACAGCTTCCCAGAGTGTTGGGGGAGGGGAATTCAGATCTCTAGATAGGACTCAAAGCCAGAGAGGAAAGGACCATGCCCAAGGTCACAAAGCCTCCCAGTAGGCAAAAAGCTGGTGTCCAGGCAGCCCTGGGTTCAAGAGTGACCTTGAACAAACCATTGGCTTCATCTGCAAAAATACAGAGCCTAAACCCTGCCTGCTTGCCTCCCAAGGCCGTGGGGAAAGCTTTGCAGGCTAGAAAGCAGTGGGTATACCAACCGTAAGGGCAAGACAGAGCTTGGACATCCTGAATCCCTAACACCTCGGGAACAGAAAGGGAGGCATAAGAACAAGGGCCCCTTTCCCCCCACCCACACACACAAAATCAGTGTCCTCAGAGCTCAGGGCCCAAGGACCCTTACGCTACATAGTAGTGGGAGGTAGTTCTTTTCTTTTCCCACAGCAATGGATAACAGTAATGATGTTTGCTAAGATTTCTTGAGCACTTTACTCATATCATTCCTATAATTCTCACAACAAAGCTTGGGCATAAATCCTATCATCCCATTTTGTAGAAGAGGAAACTGAGGCTCCGTTGCCCCAGGCCACACAGAGGATGAGTGGCAGAGCTAGTATCTGCTCTTCCCTGCTTGTTCAGGCTCCTACCAATACCACTGCCTCACTTCCAAGATGTTCAAGTCACCAAAGGGTGTGGCATAGCACCTCAGGCCTGGCATTTTGGACTCCGCCCCCTCTCAGGTTCATTTTCTCTACCCTGGTACCAGGTCCACACGGGGCACCTGGGCCAGTCCCCTGTACTCCATCTTCCACACCACCCTCAAGTGATCATTCTTCATCCTTTAAAGTTTAAAGTACTAGCTCCCCACCTTGGCATTCAAACCACTCACCCTCGGGCCCCTGCTTGCTTCTCCAGCCTCAAGTTCTGGCCAGTACAGCCAGACCTCCAAGGGCTCCCGCCCTGTGGGTCTAACCTCCTTTGTCAGTTTCCCTCTCCCACCTCCAAACACTGTGGCTCATCACTGGCCTTCCACCATGACCCTGAGCAGCCCATCCTGAATCAAAATCAGGAGTCTTCATCTTGACCTGGGGGCACCTCAAACTCAGGGAGCCACCGAGTTCCTCTGAGTGGCACTATGCAGTGGGCCAGGAGCAAAGTGAGTGGAGGAAGCTGCCATGGTGCTTGGGGTGTGCAGATGAAGGGAGGAGACATCCCAGGGTGGGGGATATATCTCAGATAGGTCTCCGACAAACCCTGGGACCCCGCCCCATCCCCCAGGCTGCAAGCCTCAGGGCCAAACTCCAAGGGCAGCAGAGCAGCGATGAGGGCAAGGGCGGTCAGCTTGGAATGGCCTGGCCAGAGCACTGGTCTCGGGAAGAACTGGCCCTGGGGAGTTTCAGTTCTGTCACTTACAGCGGGATACTGGGAAAGCCACTTTATTTCTCTCAGCCTTAGTTTCCTCATCTGCAAAACAGGGACAGTAACAGTATCAGCTTCAGAGAACCGCTGTGAGAATTAAACAAAATCATGCAATGAGTTGAATCCTGAGGTGGAACAGTTCAGCGTGGATAAAGCAAGGGTCAAAAGATGAGAGGGGTGAGTGACGTGGCCGCAGCAGTTGACTGGGGCCAGGTGGCCGAGGCCTTGAGCTTCACACTGAAGCCCCAGGATTGGATCCTGTAGTAACAGGATGGTGCTGTACACATGCTCTTGTCTCTTCCACCGGATGGGGAGCTATCAGAGAGCAGGGGCTGCAACTCTCAGGTTCTTCACCATTCTGGGTATTTACACTGACATTTTCCCCCCATCCCCACAGCCAAAGGCTCTCAGTGGCTACGGGCCCATTCTCTCCCTCCATGTTCTACACAGTGTAATTCCACAATGTGGGGGCTGGGCAAATGTGTTGGAGATGCTGGGCGGGTGTGTCAGGTCCCTCAGAGCTGACTGCAGGGGTTCAATTCAAAAAGAGGAGGAGGAGTGGTTCAACCCTGGGCAGCCTGCTTAGAGAAGAGGCTGGTCCACACTGGGAGCAGAAGAGAGGACAAGCAGGAGCCCAGAAGTTACCATCTAAGGCATCAGTTCAGAATCTGACCCATCACCAGACAAACCTGTTAAAATACAGATTCCAGAGCCCATCTGAGGAGAGTCTAACACAGAGGGTCTGAGATGGGGAGTCAACACCTTTATTCACCGAAAGCTTCTATGTGACTCTGATCATCAGCAGGGTTTGCCAACAACTAATGATTTAAGGCAGGAATTCTCAGGCAGAGGCAGTAGGTTCCAAAATCACCTAAGAGGCAGGTCTTTGTTCAAACCACTTAAGCACCCCTCCTAGTTTCTGAGGGGTTTCCCAAGGGATCAGTCCATGAGAGTCAATAGCTGCCTTAGTGAGCATGTGACAATGGCAGTGGGTGTGGGCTGAGAACTCCAGTGTCTGGTGTAAAGGTGGCAGTGGAAAGGCAACCTGAGATCACAGGCAGCAGGGAACATGGGAGGGAGGGCAGGGCCTGGACAAGGCCAGCAGAGGGCCCAGGGTCCAAACAGAGCAGTGAGAGCTTGGTTGGCTCCCAAGGGAACTGAGTCCCAGAGGGTTCTGGGGCGTGCGCAAGCCTTGCAGCGGGAGGGTCTGCTGGGTGTGGGGCTGGCACCGCACCGGCACTGGAGATGGTACAAACAGACAGGTCTGCACCTAAATCCAGGCTCATCCTCATCCCGGCTATGCTGCCTTGGCCAGATGATTTCACCTTTCGGGGCCTCCATTTCCTTAACTGCAAAATGGGGCAATAAACACATACCTGGCAGGTCCCAGGGAGGATGAAATGAGAGAATTTATGTGAAGCGCCCGGCACCAGACATTATGGCTCTTAATTCTTGTTCCCCTTCCCACAAGAGGCATCACCCCCTTAGGGACTAGAAAGGTTCCCTGCAGAGGAGGAGGCCCTGGGGGGAGGGTGTGGGAGGCCCCTCCCCCACACACCACCTGGCCCCCCTCCCACCTCCACATATGGGTTGGGGGGTGGGGAGAGGCAGCAAACAGCCAAACCGTCCCAAACAGGAGTTGGTTTCCATGGTAACCAGGGTGCCAGGAGGAAGGGGGAATGCTCTAGATCCAGCTGTCCCCTGAGCACCCTACCCAGGCCCCAGAGCCTCAGCTAATGCCCACCCAACACCCTGCACCCCCATCTGCCTCCTCTGGGAGCCAGCTGGGACTGCCATGAGTACTCCCTTCATTGCGCCCAGAGTACGTTTGGCACCTGGGTACTGCCGGGGCAGGGTAGGCAGTTCCAAGCAAGAGTCTGGAGTTCGAGTCCATCGGACTGTACTCAGATGCTTCCACACTGAGAAATCCCTCCTATCAGTACTTCGTGCCCTCGGTCCCAACTAACCCCTCACGACTCCTGGAACCAGAGGGTTTGTCAGACACAGCCCAGGAAGGACCAAAGACTCTGTTAAGCCCCTCTGGACACTGATGAGAATACCAGGGTCTGGAACAGGACGGAGCTTTGCTCCAGCTCACACACACAGGGTCGGGTTTGCCTGCAGGTGCTCTGTCTGCCCCTCTCCCACTCCCAACTCCACAGCTGACCCCAAAGGACTGAACTGGGGCACCCTGAGTGATACTCCAGGGAGATGGGACGTGGCTGGGAGGAGGAAGCCCTAACATTAAGACCTGTAGCAACAGAATGGCAGTCCCCAAAGTCATGAGCTCTCAATCACTTGGTGTATGTGAAGGGACGCCCCCTTTCCCGATTTGGATGAAGAAGAACTGGACACCGATGGGTACCTGTTTCCCAGGTACCCACACCCACGAGCTGTACTAGGGAGGGCGTACTGGGGAGTCAGCCACAGGTAAGGGAGACAGTGAGGTGAGGAGCGGCTCCCATCCGCAGACACAGTACAGAATCGCCCTTCATCCCTCACCAGACACACATAAAGGGGCTTCCACAGCCCCCTGGATTACATGTGATGGCCATCACCACTGAAAGACTGGGGAAAGAGCACCCTTTCAAAGTCCAAATACAAGCTCCCTTCCAGCCCCAATGGCATGGTAAACACGTGAGTTTTGGGGTCAGAAGGAGGTTCAGTTCCCAGGTCTGCCACTTCCTAAGGATGTGACCCCAGGGCAAGTCACTCCTCCATCTGGGAACAGGGATCTTAGTAACCACCTGGAAGAATGGTGGCCAGGATTTGATGGGATATGCTCTTGGTTAGTGGGTGCGTCCTTCCCGGCCCTCTCAGCCACCCCCACTTCTCTCTGGCAGAGCCCCAACTCCAGTCAGTCCTGAAGCTGGAGTCCTCAGGGCCTGAGAGTGGGGCCCCAAACCGCAGAAAGTGGGGGGGGGGGCACTGAACTTTCCAACCCACAAACCCCATCCCACCCCCCCGCGCCGTTCATTACCTTAACACGAGTTAAAAATAACCGTCTCATCTCTTTAAATTAGTCTGTCTGCAATTACCGCCTGGCACGGCGCTGCCCGCCATCCTCCCGCTGGAGCGGCGCCAGGTGGCAGGCGGGGGCCCTCACCCTGTCTGTCGGTCTATCTGTCTGCTCCCTGGCGCCCCTCCTTCTCCTCCCAGCAGGGGGGAAGTTGCCCCTAGGGCCCTGGGGGTCCAGCTCCCCAAGTTGCGTGGGTATGGAGCCAGGGCTATGGGCTTGGAGCAGGTAGGAGTGAGGAGAAAAGGCTGGGAGCAGAGGACTGGGGTGGGGGCTCCAGAGCGCGGGGGAGGGGCGTCAGGAGGCCCTGAAAGCCGGAAGGGCCCGCCGAGCCAGCGCTCGTGGGTGGGTGTGAGCAGGTGGCCGTGGGAGTCTGCCGGGCGTGCCAGCAACTGTGCCAGGAGCGGCTGGCACGGGCTCGTGCCCAGGAGGCGGACAGCTGCCAGCCCCCCGCTCGTGCAGTGCAGGGAGGGGGGAGTGAGGACACCCCCCAACCCCGGCTCGCACAGCCTCCTCCCACACCCCACCATCCCTTGGGGCTGGGGATCCCCGAGGACAAAGGAGGAGGAGGGAGCCCTGCTCCAGTAGTCTAGGGGGAGGAAAGATGGGGGCGTCCCCTGCACTCACAACCAGTGCTCAGCTGTAGCAGGACCCTCCTCCTGGCGGCTCAGATCAGCCCCTCCTTCTAGCCCCCCGCCCCACTTAGGGCCTACAGGCCCCCTTGGGCCAGATGAGGGTAGCACCACCCCTCCTGATCCAAACCCCAACAGCCAAGCTGCTCCAGGCCCTGAGGGAGAAGGAAGTCCTCACCCACTGTGCTCCTCCCCCACAAGAATGGGAGGCGCCCAGGCTTGGCCTGGGAGCTCCCAGGGGAGCAGGCAGCCAGGAAACAGGCAGAACAACTCCAGGAGCTATAAGAGAAAGGAGCGCTAAATGGAAGAAGCGCCAGGATGCAGAGCAGCCTGGAAGGCTTCCCGGAGGAACCATCGCTAGGGAAGGTGGAGCTGGAGCATCTGAGAAAGTGGGAGGCTCTACCTGGATGTCAGATATCCACCCTTCTGGGACACTGCAGAGAGATGGGGACCTGCTGCACAAGCCCTCTTCCCAGACCTGGAGACCCTCTACTCTGAGGGGAACACTATCTGCCTCTTCAGAAGAGTTCCCAGCACTAAGCCCAGCCTCTTTTCGGGCTTTTGCCTGGTGGGTGTACTGTGCTTGCCGCCTCCTGCAGTTTGCCCAACTACTTCCTCACATCACCAGTGGGACCACCAGGCATAGGCCAAACACATCAGCCCTTCCTGATCTGTTCCACTCTACCTTTCCCATGCCACCTCCCAGCCATACCTAGAAGCCCTCGTCCTATAGTCTAGCATGCCCAGTGGTCCCCCAGACCCACCTCCTTGACTTTGCATATTCACTCAACATCCCCTGGAAGACTTTCTCCCAAATTCTACCCCCAATGGAGACAGCTCAGATCAAGTGCCACCTGCTCAGTAAGGGCTTGCCTGGCTCCCCAAGGGATCTAACCTGCCTTCCCCGAACCTCTGCCCCCACCCCTGGCCCTTTCTGCATGTAAAACACAGGGCCTGGGTATGGAACTGGCCGAGCCCTGATGTGTCCTGAAGGCAGGTCCTATGTTTTTCTTTGAGGTCCTCCTACTCCATCGAACACAGGGTTTAGTACACCCCAAAGATCCACATGCAACACTTATGTGGGGGAGGAAGGAACAATGGGCCATGCCCTCAGCCTAGGTACCTGAGATGTACCACAGCCCCTGCTAACCAGAGGTTGGCTGGGAGTTGGGGATGGCCCCTCTACCAGGCCCTTGGCAAAACTAACTGGAAATGGGGGAACAGGCATCAGGGAGGAGCAGGAATGAGAGGAGGAAAGAGATTCTCTGGGGAGTTGAGTTTGGGGTTGCAGGGAGTAGAAGGAGAATCACCACCAGGGAATGAAATGGGAAAGGCCAGAGGCCCCTCTGAACAGCCCTCCTCCAGTGGCTGGGTGGTCCTTTCCAAGGCCTAGGTCAGGAGCCCAAACCTGAGGGCCCCTCTCCAATGCCCCAGCCCAGGATCAGCTTCCAGGACTCCCTCCTTCCCTGTACTCAGGACACAGGGAGAACCACTGTGTCCTGAGCAGCTTGGTGCAGTGGAAATTGAATCCAATGAGCTGGCGGGAGACCTGGGCTGTCATCCAGGGCCTGATGCTCACTGAGAAGAGTCCCATCCCCTTTCTGGGCCTCAGTCTCACAGTCCGAGAAATGAACTCGTGGGACTAAGTTATCTCCAAGCACATTCCCAATCGTATGTTAGTACTTAGACCTGCCCCTGTTCAGAAGCCAGCAGTGTACCGCTCCCACACCCAGTGCTAGCAGGACACTATTTCAGAGGCTCTGTGGGGGCAGTCAGGGGAGAGACACCTGGATTGGAGTCCAGCTTTCCCATCTACTGATGGTGTGACCTTGGGCAGTTTACTCCTCCACTCTGCGCCTTAGTGTCCAGCTCTGTAAATGGTGGCAGTAAAACCTTCCTCAGAGACTGCTCGGAGCATTTAAGGAGACACCTGGCACAGATGCCTGAAAAGCTGTCTGGCACAGGGCTTGGCCCTGAGACCCTCAAGGAACTGCAGTTCTCTCCCAGCTTCCAAACTCATGTCCCCTCTTACCATCTTCCCCCATTGTTCTTATTTCGTCAAGCGCCACCTCCTGCAGCAAGCCCTCCTTGCTTACTCTGGCTTACAGTGCCCTCCCGTCCACCCATTTCTTTACTTTTTCACCAGACATGTACTGGCAGTTGCTGTGGGCACAGAGATTGCTCTAACACTGCTACTGTCTTCCAAAAGCAGTGTGGGGAAGGGAAATAAGACAAGACACAAAAGACTAAGACCTATGACAGGCAGAGAGAGGGCCAGAGAAGAGGGAATCCTAAGCTAGCTAAAAAGGGTTAAGGAAGGCTTCCAGGAAGAGGCATCTGAGCTCTGTCCTTCAGGACAGGGAATATATCTACAGGGAGAAAAGGTGGGATAGTGTATGGAGAGCGGGAAAGGAGGTGGGAGCAAAGCCCAAGGGCAGGACCCACTTGTGGGGAATAAGTGTTCCAGTGGGGGCTGATCCAAAGGGGACTGGAGAGGCTGGGGAAGTAGGCTCATGTCTGCTTCTCCTGTAACCCCACCCCACAGTGGTCTGAGAGCCATGGGCTCCCAGGTCAGAGCACCCATGACCCATACAATGAAGCCCCTGGGCATCTAGAGCTGTCCATACCCATAAGCCCCACCTCCTCCACTGGCACACCTCCTTCTCTGACCCTACCTGAAGCCACCACCAAGCATGGCCCCCTGCCTCCATTTAGGCATGCCTCCTCGCAGAGACCCCTCTCTTCCACAGGGAGTCTGATAGCTCACAGGCCTTAGACACAGCCCCCTATCTCCAACTTCCTATCCCCCCAACATATCAAATATTCCCACTCCCCAGGGAGATGGACGGAAGAGGGTCGGGAGGCCACAATCCACTCAAGCCCCTGTCCTCTTCCAAGATGGCTCTCCCCTTTACACTGGCTGGCACTGAGGCTTCCCCTGGGGTGCCCCACCCCTCCCCCACCCCCCAATACATCTGAGCTCAGGAAGCCAGGGAAGTGGAAGACAGACAGCCTGTGGTAGACAGGAACAGATACCCAGCCCTTGATACCCTGCCCTAACACCAGCAGGGGTCATCGCCAGTCTACCATGCTGATAAAAGACAAGGGGGGGGGGGACAGCAGCTGCCCCATGGACAACTCAGATCCCAGGTCACCTGACAAGTCACCCCACCCCAGACTGGCTGGTGCCCTGGAGTGAACTGGAACCACAGGAAGAACTGTGAGCCCAGGGCTGCACTCCTCATTCTGGGGTAGGCTCCAGGCGGCGCAGTGGGAAAGATTTTGGGCAAAGCAGCTACTGACCCAAGTCATTATTCCATCTCTTTAAGGACGGTGCCCTGATGGAGAGGTAAAACAAGAGTAACCCAAAGCACACTCATGGGGGTAAGAGGTTCTTAATGTCCGAGACCTGGGAATGTGCTCCTCTACAATGCCCCCAAAGATGGGTTGGCGGTGTCCCTCGGGGGTGCTATAAGTGTCAGTCAGTCCCTTGTTACCCCACCAAACCTCCCAACCCTTAGCCAGAGCATGGCTGCTCCCAGCACGCCCCCTCCTGTCTGCTGGCCGGCCCCGCGCCCTGGGCACATACTCTGTGACCCCTGGGGGTGCCCCGGGGCCTCCCTCCCGCCGGCCCGCTCTGAGCTCAGAGGCACCAAGAAGCCCCTGAAAGGCCCGGCCAGCAAGCCCAGCGCCCCTCCCCAGCCGGACGCCCCCACCTTCCAGCCGGCGGAGCTGTTGCTGTCGCCTTTATCCTTGAAGTAGGGCACGTAACGGACCATCCAGTCGTAGATCTGGGAGAGCGTGAGCCGCTTGTCCGGGGCGCTCTCGATGGCTTTGGTGATGAGGTCGGCGTACGACAGGTTTCCCCACGCGTTCCGTCGGGAGCTCTTGGCTTTCCGCAGCGGTCCGACCTCCGCTCCCAGCGGCGGCGCTGGGGCCATGGCCGGGGCCGTCGCCCGGCGCTCCGGCCCGCAGTCCTCGGCGCCCTCAGCCACCCCTGAACCTAGCGCTCGATCTTCTTCGCCGGCCAAGTCAGGCTGCGGCAGGGGCCAGGTACACGAGCGCGGCCGGCTTTGCGGCGCGAAGTCTGGGTCCACGTCCACCTGATGCGCTCGCAGCTTTGCAGCCATGGTCCCGCCCGCCTCGGGCGAGCAAGAGAGGGAGGCTCCTCGGAGGGTGGGCGGGAGGCTCCGGGATCTGCACGCCCCGGGGAGGCCCGCGGGAGGGGTCCCTGGCGGCGCCGGCTCAACCGCGGGGCGCCATGGGCCGGGGCGCGGAGACAGGGGGTTGGACTCGCTGGAAAGCCCAAAGGGAGGGAAAGATGGGAGCAGTGAGGGGGCGGCGGCCCCGGAGCCCAACGGGCACACACCTCGCCCAGCTCCGCTTCTAGCACCTGCCGCCTGCCTGAGCCTGCAGCCGACACTGCCACCCTCGCTGCCGCCGCTCCCTTAGCGCCGGCCCCGCGCCCGGGCCCCGCTCTCCCGGGACGAGGGCGGATTGCACCATGCCGGAGCCCAAGCCCGTGCGGGAGCCCGCGCCGCCGCCGCCGCCCCGTGAATGCCGCCGCCGCCGCTCCGGCTCCAGCGCCAGCTCCCGCGCCTGCCGCGCTCAGCGCCGGCTGCACCTCGGAATGGGCGGGGGACCGGGAGGGGGCGGGCCCGGCGCGGGAGGGGGCGGGGCGTACCCACTAGCAGCCGCGGAATCTTCAGCCTGCCTGGTGCCCCGCCCCTTGGCCGGGGTGGGGACGCGAGGCGCGCGACTCTGGACGACCCTGCCACAGCCCCTGCAAGGAACAGCGCCGCCTACAGAGCAGGGGAAGAGTGGCGGGCGCGACCCCGCCCCCTGCTCGGCGCTAGGGGCGGGGGCGCGGGGGCGGGGTCTGAGAGTTCTCATTGGTTTTCAGCAGGGCCGTCCCGCCTACGAACTCGGCCCGATCCCTCCTAGAAGCGCGTCAGCGGGTTATTGTTACAACCCGGGGTTTCCCGGGGCAACGGTGATGGGGCGGGACTCAGGGCACTTGGTCCCGCCTTCTACTCCTGGGAGGAATGCCCAGCCCTCTGACTCTAGACCCTTGGCCTCTCCAAGTCTTAGAAACCTGATGGGGATTATGATCCAGCTGGCCTTTGTGCCCTACACTGGCCTGGGGAAGGAGAAAGGGTTAGGAATACCTGGGTTCTGGGCCAGGCTTTGTCACATTTTTAGCTTTTCCATCTGCAAATGAAGTTTTCATGGGCTCTTAGGGTGCCTGTGAAATAGTTTTAGAGTCTTGGTTCTCAAAGTTTAAAGTGTGAAAACATGTTGCTGGAACCGACAGGGTAAGCCTGGATTGGGGCTGTAGATTTTGTATTTCTAACAAGTTCCCAGATCATGCAACCAGGACTACACTTTGCAAACCACTGTTTTAAAAACTCTGTGGGATGCTCTTGCACGGCTAGTGGAAGAAGGACTTACTTCATAGTTCATTTTGTATGGGGAGAAGCTTCTCATTCATTTAACAGTTCATTCATTTACTTATTGAGTACCTTCAATGCTCCAGGCACACTTCAGGCCACTATGGCAAGAGCAGCAAAAGAGACAGATGAGGTTCCTACTGCAGAGGCTAGTGGCAAGTCAGATGCTTATCATGTCATCATCAGGCCTCGGAAGGGAGAGGCTGGCTGAGAAGTTGGGCAGCCCAGGACCTCATCCCACAGGGCCCTAGGCTGAGTCTGCAGTCACCACACCACCTGCCAGCCTTTGCTCAGAACATCCCTTCTGCCTAGAGTACCCTTTCACCCCCTCCAGGCCATGATCAGAGATTTTTCCATTCTTCAAAGCTCAGCTCAAGTGTCAACTCATCCCTGATCCCTTCTCTAACCCCAGCTCCTAACACCACTGCTCCTAGCTCTTTTCCTTGCCTGCCCACACCGCTGCCTGCTCTATCAGCAATGCCTTATGTCCCTTGAGGACATTATTTCTCTTTTGCCAGTCAGGAAACTGAGGCCCAGAGTGGGGAGGTGACTCACCCAAATGAAATGGCCAGGACTAGAATCCCAAGCTCATCAGCCAGTACCACACTTCTGGAGAGGCTGGAGACGGCAACTTGCAGACTTCTCTGGCCATGAGAGACAGCCTCTGTCAAAAATTTCTTCTTTCCAGCTGGGGTCCCAAGGAGTAGAGCTAAGGGTGAGGGTGCAGGAGTGGCTAGAAGGTCCCCTCCTTACTCTCCCCCAGGGTAGAGCCAGGCCCAACTTTCAAATGCCTGGCACAGCATCTTCCTGAGTTACATCCTGTAGGCCAGGGTGGGCATGGGAACCATTGCTGCCCCCCATACTCCTCTGCATGTATGTACCCACTCTCCAGGTGGTCTGTTTAGAGTCACAAGGGCTCTGAAATCACTGCTGGACCCCCTCCCAGAGCTCTCATGTGCCCTCCCTGCCTGGGGAGCCCACATGGGGAGCTGCCCTCTGAGGTACCCTGGAGGCCAGGCAGGCCTCACGCCAGCTTCGGCCCTGGCCCAGCCTGCTCTGTGAGGTGGAGGCCTGCTGAGGGCCATACCAGAGCTGGGAGGATCCTTAGCTGGGGGCCCTGGCACAGGCTGCCACTGCAGGGTTGGAAAGCTAGGTTGGCAGACACTCCTTGACTCAGGCTGACTCAGACTCTGCCCAGGCCCCTGCCCTACCCAGTGTCCACAGCTGCTGCCTGCAGTCTCCTTGGGGACCCACATCTGGCGCACTCAGCCCTGCTTCACACACATACAAACTCACTCCCACCATGCCGCACGCTGATACTTTTCATTACTCACAACTTGACCCCGGCTTACGCACTCACTATGGGGCAGTATAACATAGTGGTTGAGAGTGTGGGCAAGTTACTTAACTGCTCAAAGCCACTATTTTCTAATCTATAAATGAGTGTTGTCATAGCACTGGCTTTTCATAAGATATTTGAAGAATTCCATAAGATCATGGATATCAGAACTGGGCTCAGGGAAAGTGTTCAATAAAGTATCGCTGTTTTTATTATTGTTGGTACATGTCTTCCATTGGTACCCACTCTCACCGTGCGCACACTCGTGCCCATGCACACACGCTGGCTCACTTACATGCACACTCGTAATGTGTGCATATGTCCCATCCACTTGTATCCCAATTGCAGAGGCTCAATTCTTCCTAAGGTTCTTGGCCCAGGTCTGTCCCCTCCCCGCCCCTCCCCTCCCCCATGCTTGCTCTCAGTCTGCCCTTTACCCTCCCTACCACTCCCACATTCATTCCTGCTCACAAACAAGCCCCCACTTGCTTACCCTTGCATTCCTCCCCTTCCACGCACAGACACATTGGCTTCTGCTCACACTTTCCCTGGGCTTAAAGACGCTTGTATTCCAACGCATGCACACTCTCTTGCTCACACACTAACAGACAAGTGCTTTACCCACACTCAACTCCTACTTGGATCACGAAACTTGTGTAGACACCCAAACAACCTCAGTGCATGCCTCAGTACCTCAGCCGGTCCATCAGTTCCCAGTAAGGAGACCACACCACACAGCTCTCTCCACACAGAATGCTGCCGGCAGATACCGCGGGCCTTGGGCCACAGTGGCACTCCCCCCACCCTCACAGGACTGTCTCCTCCCCGCAGCTCCAGTGTCGGTTCCCCAGCCCCTCCCAGATCTCAGAATAGCCTCTGCCACTGCGGCCACTGCCACCTCCGCCGCTGCCCCTGCGGAGCTGTCAGGGTCCGCCAGAGCCTGCTGCCCCACAGCTCAGTGCCAGCTGTCCCAGCGCACTCGGGGCAAGTAAGGACAGAAGGACGGACTTTTCTGAGGTCTCATGGACATAGCTGCCCAGCACCCCTAGAACCCCTTGGCAGAGCCCCTCTGGAAGATAGTCGGCTTTCAGAGGAGGCCACTGCCACTTGCCCAGGATTTTCCCAGCCCCCTAAGGGCTTTTCCAGTGTCCCCAGATCCTCATACCACCCAGTGAAGGCAGAGACAGCTGCCTCTCCTTGATGGTTCAGAGAACTCAAGGCCTGGGAAGGGAGGGGTTTGCTCAAAAAGCACTGTGGGTTGTTGGGAGCAGAGCCAGACCACGGCCAGCCTTTACACGTCCCTGTGGGGGACTCTAGAGGAGCCTCCCCTAAACCACACAGTTATCAAGAACCACCCCCCACCTCCACCTGTCAGTGCTCGGCAGAGCCTGGTTTGACATTTGATATCACAGTTGTCAGGAAAAAAGAATAGCCCAGGGGTGAAGGCTGGGGACGCCTCTGGAAGGGGAGGGGTTGATGTCCAGACAGGCCTCCAGGGGTGGAAAGGGGGAGTGTCTGCAGGAGCCAGAGGGGACATCAGGACAGCTGGGAGAGCCTCCAGGGCAGGCTCAGGCCTGGCCCAGGGACAAAGTCGGGGAGAGGGTGGGGCTGAGCTGAGGCTGTGTAGCTGAGGGGGACAGTGCAGTGGGAGAGAGCCCTGGTGGCAAGACCCAAGGCTCCTGTAGCTGACTCTAAAGTCCATGCCTGGGGCAGACTTCTGCTGGCTTTGGGGAGGCAGCTTGGACTGGCAACTGCTGGGTGCCCGAGAACATGTGGCCCAGGTCAAAAAGGACCTTATGTCCTGGGCCACGGGGCTGTACCCCCACAGACAATGGTAGAGAATTAGCACTGAAGTGAGCTGTTTGTAAAGCCCACGCCCATTCCACACGCCATCTGATTCAATCCTATATTCTTATCCTTGTTAGTTTTACTGAGCACTTACTAAGTGTCGGCCCCTGCAGAGCACCCCACAAGCATTGTCCAGAAGAACGTGGCTTTTTGGGAGCACAAATTTTGCCTTTCTTGTCCACTGCTCTGTCCCCAGGACCTAGAGCAGGAACTGGCACAGAGATCTTCAATAAATATTTGTTGAATAAGAGAATAAACTCACTTCAGTCTCACAACCACCAGAGAGGCAGATACTATCATTCCCATTTTCTGGGTGAGGAAAATGAGGCTCAGAGAAAGGAAGTATAGCTTCCTACCTCCCTGGGACTCAACTGGCATCTGGGTGTGCTTCCTACATGGCACCTGGTGACAAAGGGAAATGAGCTTAGGGCCAAATCTCTTCTCTAAGCCTTACTTTCCTCATCTGTGAAATGGCCACACTTCCCTGTAGGAGATAATGAAGATCACAAGCAAAGAGCACATTGCAGACAAATGTGTGTTCCCCTCAAATGTATGTTCTTCTCCACCTCAGGTTTGCTCTGATATTCTAAATTCCAGCACAACCACACCTGGGATCCGCGATGCTTGTAAGTCACCTTCTTTCCATACTACAACAAGGAGGTATGTAAGCCTGCCAGGGCTGCTGTAACAAAGTACCAAAGCGACTTAAGACGACAGGTATTTGTTTTTGCACAGGTCTGGAGGCTAGTGATCCGAAATCAAAGGCTTGGCAGGGTCGTGCTCCCTGAAGGCTCTGGGGGAAAACCCTGTCCCACCCACTTCTCCCCCCACTTCTGGTGGTTGGTTGCAGACAATCCCAGTGTTCCTTGTCTTGCAGACACATCACTCCAGTCTCTGTCTCCTTCTTCACGTGCTGTTCTCCCTTGTTTCTTCTCCGTGTCTGCACATGGCATCCTCCTCTCTGTGTCTCTCTTTGTGTATGGACACCAGCCATATTGGATTAGGGCCCCCTACTCCACCATGACCAAACCTTAACTAATTACATCTGCAGTCTTTATTTCTAAATGACGTTATACTCTGAGATTCTAGAAAGAGCATGACTTTGGGGGGGCGTGGGGGCACTCTTCAGCCCAGTACAAGAGAGGTAACAGAAGAGGTATAGGATCTGGGGGCCGGCAAAACCAGGCTTGAATTCTGCCTCCTTTGCTAAGATGCTGCCTGGCTTCAGACGTCTGTGAGTCTTGTTTCTTACCGTGTGAAGTGAGGACAACAACCCTGACCTCCCAGGGTCACTGAAAGGAGAATGTGAAGCAAGGTCTTGACAGCAGTGCCTGGCAGAAGACCTAGCATCTGGCTGTGGCCGCACTGCCCTGCCCTGCCCTGCCCTCGACCTCTCCTCTGGGCTGTCCTGACCCCAGCCTGTCATCTCCGTCACCCAGTGATGCTGTCAGAACCTCGGGCTGCAATATTCTGCTACTGGCCCTGCCCTGGGCTAAGTCACCTCTCTGCTCCTCAGGGGCTCTGTTTTCTGATCTGTCAAATGGGAGGGGGCCTGGAGTGGTTGGTCTCAGAGGCCCCAGTCTGCAGTCATCAGCACTATTCCCGTTCGGCCAATGGGGAAACTGAGGGCATCTTCCGAGGAAACTGAGGCAGCATTTGCTGAGGAAATCTCACGGGGCTATTGTGAGAATGACAGTAATAACAAATAGAATAATACTTGTCAAGTGCTTCCTAAATGCAGCGTCTATGGTAAGTGATTCCACAGTTCTTCCTTGGTCCTTAATGAACCCCGAGAGGTTGGGCCTGTTTTAGAGGGGGCAGCAGAGGCTCGGAGAAGTGAAGTGACTTTCCCCAGGTCACAGAGTCAGAATGTTAGCCTGAGGTTTCCGACCCTAGAGCCAGTGCTTCCGCCGCCTCAACTGCTTTCTCTCACTTGTCGCCCACGCACGGGTGGGTGGGGCCAAACTGACTGGCACAGATTGCCCGGGCCAAGTGTGGCTGACAGTGAGCGCCGATGGGATATGCCACTTCCCTGCTCCTTGTTTTATGGAACACACTCAGCCCACACACTTGACTTTTACTGTCTAATCCTAGCAATTTGATACTTGGGTTACACTAAGTAAGGACAGGCCAAAAATGTGGTCCATGCAAATGGTGCCATCCCACCCTTCCTGAGCTCTCATCACCAAGGTGCCAAGATGGCCCCCTCGGGAAGCCTGGCCCTCCCCAGTGCCCTGGGGCCCGGGTCCAGCCCCAGTGTGCTATGTGCCTGGGTGCTTCTCCACCGCTCCTCTGGGTGCTGTGTGCGCGGCCCCAGCATGGCCCCGCTGCAATGGCAGCATCGCTCACTGCAGGGCGCGGGCGGGTCGTGTGTATCCAGGCTCTCTCCGCAGATGCCCTTCTGAGGACCCCTTGCCTGACAGAGGGACCTGACGTTGTCCACTCTCTCCCCAAGCCTAGCCGCTTCTGCACACTTGTCTTGAGCCTTTATTTCCTGCCCTCTGCCCCTCGACATGGAGAGAGCACAGGGACGGAGCCCAGCAGGCCTGGGGTAGCTTCCCGGCTCTGCGTGACCATGAGCCGTTCTTCTCCCTGAGCCTCAGCTCCTTAGCTGTAAGCTGCATGGGCTGTACCTACTTCACAGGACCATTGTGAGGATGATGACAATAATGACACAGATAATAGCAAGGTTATTTATCAAGGGCCTATCAAGGGCAAGCTCTATGCTAAGTGATTCCATGGCTCTCACTGGCCCTTTATCAACCTGGAGAGGTTGCTATTATTTCATTGTCATCCCCGTTTCACAGATGAAGATGTGGTAACAGGATTCCCTGGAACACAGTAGGCACTTGACAAGTGCTGGTTCTTTCTTGTGGCTTTTGTTTTTTCAACAGTCTAAATTCATAAATAAATCGCCTGTGCTCCAGCCAAGCAGGGGCATACAGCCGTTCTTTCCACCCGGACACCTGCAGGTGTGCATCTTGCTCTGTGACTACAGCGCGGCAAACTGGACACCCAGGCTGGCTCCTCACCCCGAGACATTTCGTCCTCCAACCCATCCCAGCCAAACTCGGGAAGAGGCTGTGCGGGGGGGGGCTAGAGCCAACCCTGCTGATGATTCGCTTAACTCCTCTGAGCTTCAGTTCCTTCTCTGTTCACATCTTAGAGTTAGTGATTGTAAAAAAACAAACAAACAAAATATAACTGCTCCAAAACTGTTGGCTGCATGGCCTCTCTGTCCAATTTAGCCATGTGAATGAGTCAGAGTTAAAGACCAATTAACAACACTGACCAGCCCAGTACACAAGGGAGCCATAAACACAGGGAACAAACCAAGGGTCAAGTGCAGAGTGGAGGTACGATGGCTCTACCGGGGGGTTGGATGGGCCCTTTGTCCCCACAGTGCAGCAGGTGTCTTGTTCGCCTGCTGGGAAGCAGAGAGGTAAATCTTGTATTTGATAGAGGCAACTATCTTCAGTTTCGGCTTATGCTTCTTCGTTCTCTCTTTTCCCATTTTATCACGAAGCTCTTACTCTTTCTCCTCACTTGGTGGTCCTGTCGTTATTGTATGTGTCATTTTATAAAAATTAGAATCTACCTCAAGTCCCTCTTTAGGAAGTAGACTTGGCATAAACGATGGGTGAGGACAGGAAGCCCGGACATGGGAAGTAAGTCACAGTCAAGGTGAAGACTGCACCCAGGCCTCACCCCCGCCTCCCCGACGAACTCCTAGCGCCTTTCAGACCTCGGTTTAGCTATCACCTCCTCAGAGAAGCTCCCCGGACCTCCGTCAGTGTGTCAGTCCTTCTTCCTCTGTTCCCGATGCACTTTTGTTGCTCTCGTCACTTTCATTGTAATTATCTGTTCCACATCTGTTTACACTAGTAGCCTGTAATGTCTTCTAGCACTGGGTCTTTATCCCACTCATTTCTCAGGCCCAGCCCAGGACCTGAATGGGGCGGGAGCGGGTGGAATATGAGAGGCTTCACAAAGGTGAATGTTCGAGCTGGTCTCCCAATAATTTTCTGAGCACTTAATATATTCCAAGAAATAAAACCCCTCTTGGTTGATTAATGATCAAGTGAGAGCCATGGAATTACTTAGCATGGAGTCCGTACTCTATAAGTTCCTGATAAACGGTTGCCGGTATTGTAAGGCTGGGGGTGGAAGGTGGTTTACTTAGCCAGGATCACAAGTGAGGGTAGGAACATCGGAGGAAGATGATGGATTCGGTTTGGGGGTATTGAGTTGGAGGTGCCTGTGGGACCGGCAGGGAAGACATCTCTTCAACAGGCATTGATACACAGCCCAGAGCTGGGGGCAGAGGCGCAGACAGGAGGTGTGAGTTTGGGAGTCCCTGACACAGAGATGGTGAAAGCATGGGAGGGGCTGTGCCCCTGGGGGAGATGTGGAGCAAGATACGGAGAAAGCAGGGGGCTAAAGGGTGATGCTGAAGGATGCCCCGCACATTACAGGGAGCAGAGCAAGAGCAGACCACGAAGGATTCTGGAAGGAGCTGCCAGAGAGCTAACAAAGGGTAGACTCATGAAAGCCAAGAGAAGTGAGTAGTTAAGACAGAAGGAACTGGTAAATACTGCAAATGTTACAGACAGGTCAAGAAGACAAAGCTTAAATGTGTGTTCTATAGTATTTGCTTTCTCAGACCAGTACAGGCCAAAAAGTAAGGCAGCAGATGCCCACAGTGTATGCCACGAGCCCCCAACAAGGGCTGGGCCAACTTTTAAAGCTCACGTAAGAAATCCTGGTCAGTCACGGGCCCTCAAAGTGGAGCCCGCAGACCCTGAAGAAGCAGCGTGGAGGTGAGGAGGGGCTGAATTTCTCTGCATGAGTTTCTGCCCAGTCTCTAAGCAGTTCTGCGTCTCAGTTTCCTCATCTGCGAAAAGCGAACCATATCCAAAGTTTGACCAGGGTTGAGTAAGAATGTAATGACGCCATTGTATGGTATGCAGTACATAATGGACACTCGAAGGTTACTGTTCTTGCTCCTTATTTTAGTATTAAAATATCTATCCTTGATGATCCTGAACCAAGAAAAAGGTAAATTCAAGTCAATTATCTCTTTTTAGGGAACACAGGGAAGGGTGTAGTATACTCTAGAAAGCTTCGCAATAGAAGTCACATCTGTCTTATTTTCGGAGACAGCTGGTTTTGGTGATAAGGTTCCCTGGGAGGTGAATCCACCAGCCCCTGGAGTGGGGCGGGGGCCAGACCTCTCTGAGCTTCAGCTTCCTCACCGGGGAAACAGGGAGGAGAAAACCTACATCACACGGGCGCAAAAAGAGTACCGGGGAAAGCTCCTGGCCAAGAGCAGATGCTTCTCTTCCCTCTCAGCTCGTATTTGTCAGATGAGGAGGCCCAGACAGGGGTAGTGACTTGTCCACAGTCACATACACAGACCAAGCCCAGGACCTCGCTCCCCTAGCCTTCGGGCCCTAGACTGTTCTCTCCTCCTGAATCGGAGTGCCGTTAGAGTCACGGCACTGGAGCCAGTTCAGACCACGTGGGCAGAGGCGGAGTCTAGAACTGCTGTCACGCTGTCTAGCGCCACAGCCACTAGTCCATGTGGTTACCAAGTCCTTAAAACGTGGCCAGTTCCAAATAAGTGTAAAAACACACCAGAGTCTGAAGATTTTGTATGAAAAAAAAATGTTGGAGATACCTCATTATTTTTATATTGATCATATGTTGAAATTATGTATTTTAGATATATTAGGCTAAATATTATAAAATACCATTTTAAGTTAATGTCACCTATTTCCTTTTACTGAAAGGTGGCTATTAGAAAGTGTAAAAGAACACAGGTAGCTCGCGTTATATTGCTATTGGAACAGTACAGGTCTCACACACAGGACGAGCTAGGGCCGCTCTACTCCATGCAGAGGGAGACTGGGTTAAACTCTAGACCGCGCATCTCCAGAGGCATGTAGGCGGGGAGGAGCCTCTTCAGAGAGAGTAAGGAGGGCGAGGAGGACCTCAGAGGGAGGCCATAGCATCTCACAACTCAGGGACCCCGCGGACATCACAGTCCAGTGAACTGTGTCATGAAGGGACAGTTGAAGGACCTGGACTGGTTCCACCTGAAGAGATATTTGGAGAGAAGACGTGATCACTGTCTCCAAATAGCAAAGGACAGTCACCTGGCCAAGGGAACAGAAGCGTTCTGTGGGGCCTCAAAGAGGAGAGCTGGGCCCTGAGGCCGAGCTCCAGGGAAGCAGACTTCCACTCAGGAGTGGGCCAGGACTGTCCCCAACGCAGCTGCGCTGTCTCTTCTGGGGACATGGAGGGTGAACAGAACCTGGTGGACTTGTTTTTGAAGGGGTTAGCGTGGAAGGGAGAAATGTTAGATTACCTAAATGGAACATGCCCTCGCCCTGGGAGCCTCTGAGGCACTTTCTGCTTGGGGTGGCTGCCCCAGGTAGGTCAGGGCAGAGGGGCTCCCAGCAGCCCCAGCCTAATTGTGATACCACGACAACAGCTGCTTTCAGTAGTTACTGTGCAGAAAAAATTCTGAGACCCCCAGTGGCTGCCTGAAACCACAGGCAGTATGACCCCTCTCTGCTCTGCTTTTCGCCTATATGTACACACCTATAATAATGTTTAATTTGTAAATTAGGCACAGTAAGAGATTAGTGACAGTAACTAATAATAAAAGAGAACCGTTATAACAATATACTGTAACAAAAGTTACGTGAATAGCTTTGGGGCCATTCTTAGGTAAAATAAGGATTGCCTGAATACAAGCACCGTGGTTCAGCAACAGCCGATCTGATAGCTGATACAGCCCCTAAGCGACTAGCCGGTGGGTCGCACGCCCAGTGTGGGTACACTGGATAAAGAATGATTCACGTTCGGAGCCGGATGCAGCAGGACAGCACGAGATTTCATCACAGTACTCAGAACAACGCACTGTCAACATAAAAAATGTCCGGACCTGTAGAGAATTTTTATAATTTATTTTAGCCAAACTGATGACATATACTGGGGAACAAGATCTGAAATGCTCCTGAGAACAACAGTTTTGCAGCTTCTCTTTGCGTTTGAAAGCAGGAGGGGACATAGGGGAGGCTGGAGAAAGCAAGGTGTTGAATTAGATTACAGGATAGTTCAGATTATGTGCTCTTTTCAGGGTTAATACCCGCTTCCAGGGGTATTTAGACATTTCAGAGGTGTGTGAACCCAGATGTACAAGGACAATGGGCAGGGCTGGCTTAAAACCTTTCACTAAAGGAGTTACAGGCCTGGGACATGACTACCCTCCGTGACCTGCCTAGTCAGGAATTTATGGTCAGCTCACCCTGGGAGGCCACTTGCCATGGGGATTTTTTGGTCCACGGCACAATTTAAAACTTACAAATTGTTTATTTTTGGAATTTTCCATTTAATATTTTTTGGACCACAGTTGACTCTAGGTAACTGAAACCACAGGAAGCGAAATGGCAGTGGGGGGGGGGGGACCGCTGTATTGGGCAGCTGCTATGTGCCAGAGAACTTTACACATATTATAGGTGGGTAGGGGAACAGAGGCTCAAAGAAGAGGACTGAACAAGGAGCCTTGTCCAAGGTTACCTAGCCAGAATGAGGTGGGATTTGAACCTGGCCTGGCTGAAAGTAGTACTCACAGGCATGGGGCAGCTTCCTCAGGAAGCCGGAGGGGCAAAGGCCGGCTGAAGCCCTAAGGGACTGGCTCTTCTTCATGGGAAGCCAGGGCCCCACTGGGCTCTCCAATTAGCAAGAGCAGAGAAATCAGAGGCAGCAACAAGCTCTGCTAATGAGCTGCCACATTAAACAATGAGTCACACTTCCATACGGTGCCGCTCCAGCCCTAACCCGGAACAAACAAGCTGTGAGAAACAGTTTACAAAACAGCGAGGTGTGACTGTCTCCCTGCTGCCGCCTGCTGCTGCCACCACCACCGGCACTGCAGCCACCATTGCGCCCACTGTGCCCACCACCCGCGGGCAGACACAGGCACAGAGGTAGCTCCGGGGCCAGTCCTGGCTTCTGAGCTCAGTGGAGTCCCCATCTGCAGAATGACCTCAGGACAGAACCCACATTGCAGCTTCCACTGCCATTCTACCCATCTTCTAGGACTTAAGGGCTCTGTCATTTGGTTATTCTGTGATCTAGGTCTCAGGTCTCTAATCTGTATTATGGAGATAATAATGATATCTAGCTCATTTTTCAGTTGTGATGACTGCATGTGATCATCACATAAACTGCCCACTGCAGTGCCTGGCACACACAGTAGGTATGCAGTAAGCTATACATACCTTGCTCCCCTTTCCACATGAAGGGAATCCAGCTCAGAGCCAACTCGTAGAATGCTCCGATAAGAGGGACTGTTTCCATCTCCTGCAGTAAATTATACTTATTTATGCCCCGGGCTTACTTTCCTACTGAACTGCAGGATCCTCTGACTAGGGACTTTCTTACTCATTCTCACACTCCCCGGACCAGCACCGGGAAGCAACATGGTAAAGTGGGAAGGATCATGCCTCTGGCAGTTTATTAGCTGTGGGATCCTGAGTGGCTAGGATAAGAACCATTTCTTGAACCCTACCCTGTGCCAGACAAGTGCTTCATGTGCGTTCTCTCATTTCATCCAATGATGGGTATTATTATCCCATCTCACAGATGAGACACTAGATTCTCAGAGCAATTAAATAGCATGGTGTATGGCTTTGCAATGTGTCAAACTTGGCTCAGCTGAACTACAGTTCCCAGAATGGTCTTTCCAGTATGGCTCTGGTTAGAATCTCCAAGTGGTTCTGCTTCTTTAATTGAACCCTGATTGATACACATAACATAGGTTCCACAGTATAAAGTTAACAGTGGAGTTAAAATTCAAAATGTGTTTGCTTGATACTCAACTCTAGATTTTTCAACTATTCTACCCTGATAATAATAGCTAATACTTTGTAATAATTGATGCCAGTTATATATTAATACACTTAATATATAAAAGTTCTATAAGGTAGTTTTTATTATCATCACTCCATTTTTACAGGTGAGGAGACTGAGGCACAGAGAGGTTAAATAATTTGTCCAAGGTCATGTGACTCATAAATGTTGGCTATACAATCCATCTTTTTATCTGCTATATTATTCTGCCTTGCAACTCTACTATACTACAACTCATTCTCTATGTCTCATTTTATCTAATCTGCAAAATGGAGATAATCATACTTAATATATATATATATAAGATTATAATGACAATAAGAAAATGTCATTACAGGAAGATGTATTATTTCATCTTCCTACATGGAAACTTAAATGATAGAGACTAGATTTGCCCTCTGTCCTGAACAGCTGAAAACCTAGATAAAAATATATGAAACAACAGTTTTCAAATACTGAACATTGAGCAGCACAAAACAGCAATTCCTGAGAGAGGAAAAACTAATGAGGTGAGCCCTACAATTGCCTGCTTCTTCTTGGAGAGAGTTTCCAGGCTGCAGCACAGGAAGCAGGGTCCTAGCTGTTTCCTTGGGTTGAGGAGACAGAGCAGGGAGTCTGCAGAGGCCAAAGCAACTAAAGTTCACAGGGAAAAGAACTTCAAAGAAAAGAGCTTTGCAAAGAGAGAGCTTTAAAGATCTGCTGAGAATTCCCCTCAAACCTGCAACTGAATATTGAGCAGCACTTGAATATGAGGAAACTACCCATATTTAAAGAAAGAATATCACATGGGAGCAGAGGAAACAATTTCCAAAATACACACAATTTCTTGTTTATATCCCTTCCAACCAGAGTGAAAAACCTCATAAAGCACAGGGCATCAAGTTGATTCCTTAGAAGGGTATTCCCTCAGTAGTGAGGGGAAGAAAAGGTGATGGTTCTGTCTAATAAGGTTGAGAAATAAGTCTCCACACAATCATATTACTTTCCAGCAACTTGGCAGCATTCTGAAACAAAGTTCAGGAATATTAATAAGAATAGTAAAATGACTAGCACACAACAAGGTAAAATTCACAATATCTGATATCCAACCAGAAACTACCATTCATGAAAAAAAAAAAAGCAGGAAAGTACAACTCATAAGAAAGAGAAAAGCTAATCAGTAAAAACAGACCTAAAAATAATCCAGAAGATAGACTCAGTATATAAGGATATAAAAACATAACAATATAACTATTTTCATATGCCCAACCTATACACTGTAGGAAAGATTGATCATGTTAAGCAGAAACTGGGAGGAAAAGGTCCAAATCGAACTTCTAGAAGATGAAAAAATACTGTGTTTGAGATGAAAAATATACTGGATTGGATTAATAGCAGATTTGATAACACAAAAGAAAGGATTAGTAAATTTGAAGACATAGCAATAAAAAGTTTCCAAAAGAAACTATTGAGATACAGAGAAAAACAATTTAATGGAGAGATCATCGTTGAGACTTGACACAACTCCTAGTATAGGTGTGATTGGTCTCCACCGTCCAAGGAGGGGGAGAGCAGAAAAATATTTGGAAAAACACTAGTCAAATAATTTTCAACTTTGATAAAAATTATAAACCACGGATTCAAGAGTTTCAATAAACATTAAGCACGAGAAACATACAAATTCACATAGTCAAGTTTATTATTGCAACTTTATACAAGAAAGTTGCTTAAAAGTAATTATACTGAGAAATTCTGAAAAGCAATCAGAGAAAGAGACATATCACATAAAAAAGGATAAAGAATGACAGCAGACTTCTCATTGGAAACAGTTCAAGTCAAAAGACAGTGGTACAACTCTCTAAAGTACAAAATGTAAAAAATAAAACAAAACCCAAAACCCCATCAATCTACAATTCCATACCCAATGAAAATATATTTCAAAACAAAGGTGAAATAAAGTTTCTTTCCAAAATAAAAAGGCGGGAGTAATTCATCACTAGCAGACCTACACTATAACGAATATTACCAGAAATCCTTGAGACAAAAGAAAATCAGTTTCAATTTCCACGCAGGATGGAAATCTGGATTTATGCAAAAGAATGAAGACTTGTGGAAATGGTAACTATGTGGGAAAATACGAATTTTTAAAAAATATTTTATTTATTTATTTATTTCCAAACAGAGGAAAAGAGAGGGAGAGAAACATCAGTGTGTGGTTGCCTCCTGTACATCCCCCACTGGGACCTGGCCTGCAACCTAGGCATGTGCCCTGACTGGGAACCAAACCAGTGACTGTTTGGTTTGTAGGCTGGCACTCAATCCACTGAGCCACATCAGCCAGGGCTAAAATACTTTTTAATTTAAAAATCTGTAAGGGATAATTTATTTTTTTAAAATTTTATTTATTTATTTTTCGAGAGAGGGGAAGGGAAGGAGAAAGAGTGGGAGAGAAATATCAATGTATGGTTGCCTCTTATGTGTCCCCTGCTGGGAACTGGCCTGCAACCCAGGCATGTGCCCTGACTAGGAATCGAACTGCGATACTCTGGTTCACAGGCCCGTGCTCAATCCACTGAGCTACGCCAGCCAGGGCTTGTAAGGGATAATTTATTGGTTAAAGCAAAGAATAAGAAGTATTCATGGTTTATACCATATATAGAAGTAAAATGTGTGACAACCATAACATAAAGGCTAGTAGGGGGAGAAATAGAAGCATACTATTCTAAGGTTCTTATTCTGTACATGAATAGTATAATATTACTTACAAATAAATTGGCATAAGTTAAAGATGTATAATAAACCCAAAGTAACCACTAAAAAGTTATAGCTAATTAAACCAATAAAGGAGATAAAGTGAAATCATACAAATAATCCAAAAAAGGGAGAAAAAGAGGAAAAAGGGAAAATGTATACATGGAATTAAATAAAAAACAAATAGCAAGAGAGTAAATTTAAACCAAATCATGTCAATATTCAAATCAAATATAGGTGACATAAAAGCCATAATTAAAAGGCCCAGATTGTCAGATTATTTACCTAAAGGAAGAGTCAACTACATGTTGACTGCAAGAAATCTACTGTAAATATAAATACTTAAATATAAATTTAAATTCTATCAAAAATGGACAGAATTGCTAAGATAAATGGGAAAACTCTACAATTATAGTCAGTGATATCTCAATGTCCTTTTCTCAATAATTGATAGAGAAAGCAGGCAGGAAATCAGGAAGCATACAGTAAACTTGAACAACATGATCAACTAACTGGACCTAATCAACATTTTTGAAACACTTCATCAAACAACAGTAGAGTACATATTCTTAAAGTGCACCTAAAAATTTTTACCAAGATAGACCACATTATGATCATAAAAAGTTTCAAAAAATTTAGGATAAGTCAAAGTATGTCCTCTGACCACAGTGAAAATAAGTGAGAAATCAATGACAAAAAGATATTTAGAAAATCTCCTCCAAATGTTTGGAAATGAAATAAGATACTTGTAAATGACCCATGGGTCAAAAAAGAAAGCAGAAGAAACACTAGAAGGTATTTCAAACTAAATGAAAATCAAAATACAACATGTCAGCATTTGTGAAATAACACTAAAACAGTACTTAGGGGACATTTTATATGGCTCCAACAACCTATATTAGAAAAGAATGAGGGTCTCAAATCAGTGCCATCAGCTTCTACTTTAAGAGCTATAAAAATACAAGTAAATTCAGCTTAGATCAGCAGAAGAAAAGAAATAACAAAGATCAGAGCATAAATCAATAACATAGAAAACAGGAAAATAATAGAGAAAATCAATGCCATCAAAGCTGTTGTCATTGGTGGTGGTGATGGTGGTGATGGGGTGGTGGTGTGTGTATTTAAGATCAAATGGCTCTAGAAAAATACCAGATGAAAGGAATGCAGCTGAGCACAATCTTTGGAGGCTGACAGTCCTGATTTTAGTTACTATTTGAATATTGGTAACTATGAGATCTTGAATTGTCTGTGCCTCAGTTTCCTCATTTATCAAATGGAAATAATAGTACCTGACTTATATTTTCATATATTATTGGTAGGAGAGAAAAATGTGATAACTCCATAGAGTCCAGTTTGTCAACACTTATCAAACATTTGAATGCATACATCATTTGTCCAACAGTCCCAGATCTGAGACTCTATTTTGTTTTCTTTAATGGGAATTTTGAGACATAACTTGCAAACTTCACAATTTGCTCATTTCAAGGGCAAAATTCAATGACCTTTTACTTTATTCACTGACGTAGGCACCTTTACCACAATCTATTTTTAAAGATGTTGATCACCTCAAAAGGGAATTCCATACCTACTAGCAGTCACTCCCATTCCCTACTGATTCCTTAAACTGCAGATAAACACTAATTTAATTTATTTCTATATAGATTTGCTTACTTTGGATATTTCATATAAATAGAATCACACAAAATATGATCCTTCGTGACTGGCTTCTTTCACTTAGCATAATGCTTTCAACACTTATGCATGTTGTAGCTTATGTCAGTACTTCATTGCTTCTTATTGCTGAGTCATATTCCACTGTATAAATATACCAATGTTTATCCACTCATCAGCTGGTGGACATTTGGGTTATTTCTGTTTTTTGGCTATGACAATTAATGCTGCTATAAACATTCATGTACAAGTTTTTGAGTGGAAAAATTTGGAGTATATCTAAGAGTGAAATTTCTTAATCAAATAATAATAACTCCATACCTGAGATTTGGAAGAACTTTCAAATTGTTTTCCAAAGTGACTGCACCAGTTTACATTTTACAGCAATGCATGAGAGGTCCAATTTCTCCACATTCTCACCAACTGTTACAGATTCAATGTTTGCAGCCTCCCAAAATTCATATGCTGAAGTCCTAACCCCCAAGTGGCCATATTTGGAGGTAGGGCCTGTGAGCAGATAAAAAGCTGGATGAGGTCATAAGGGTGGGGCACCAACCTGAACAGGCTGGTGAATTCATAAGAAAGAGAAGAGACACCGGAGCTCTTTCTCTGCACACACATCAAGAAGATAGACTCCATATGAGCACACAGCAAGACAGCAGCCATCTACAAGCCAGGAAGAGTTCTCATCAGAAACCAAAGTGGCCAACACCTTGCTCTTGGACCTTTAGAACTGTGAAAAATAAAATTTTCTTGTTTAAACCAACCAGTTTGTGGTATTTTGTTATAATAGCCTGAACAGACTAGAACACCAGTAGTGGTTATTGTTTGTCTTCTTGATTATGGCCATTCCAGTGGAAGTGAAGTGGTATCTTATTGTGGCTTTGATTTGTATCCTCATATGGCTAATGATGGTGAACATCTTTCCATGTGCTTATCAGGCATTTGTGTATCTTCCTTAGAGAAATGTCTGTTCAAATACTTTGCCAATTTTTAAAAATTGAATTATTATTTCACTGTTAAGCCTACAGAAACTATCACACATATAAAATGATGCCCGCAAAGCCTGTTTGTTGCAGCAGATTTTAGATAATTCTGGTGTTATCATTAGAAACTGTACAGTTCATTCGCAGAGTGAAATATTATACAGCTGTGAAAAGGAAGGCGAAATGTCATAAAGTACTTTATGGAAAGACCCCAGGATATATTATCAAATGAAAATAAACAAGATATATAGATATTATTCTTCCTTTTTTAAGGGAGACATAAGAATATATATACATGCATACTATATATTTTTTCTTATATTACCATAAAGAACCAAAGGAAGAAGCCACAAGAAATTTTTTAAAGTGGATAAATTTTTTTTATGGATAAAGTGGATAAAATTTATAGATAAATTTTTTTATCTATATAGTTAAAGGTGGGTAATGCAGTTGACAGAAGCAGGTATATAACTGAGCTTTCTTATTTATACTTTTATATATTGTTTAGACTTTTGAACTATTTAAATGTTACTTATCCAAAACACAAATAACTGAAATATGAAAAGTTTAAAATGTCAGTAAAGTATCTGACCCCTAGGAGGTGTTTCCTCTGGAAATAGACCTTTGTACGCCCATTGCGAACGGATAGCCTTCGGAGTGGGAGCAGAGTAGGGAGTGGCCACACAAAGTTCCAGACTTACATCGTCCTGGATCTTAGAGGAAAAAGAAGCATTTACTCATCCAGCATTTAGAGATAAAAAATCTCAAGAAAGGACTCTTATTTGCTCTGCTTGAGTCATGTGGCAAGAAGCAGGAACTGTTATCTGACACAGCATCAGAATCATAGAGAATGAAAGAAGTCTGTCTCGTTTCTTCAAAGTGAGGAAGGGAAGATGTTATTATCAAAGGGGGCAAGAAACACTGTAGAGATCAAAACAGGTGTCTACCCCAGCAGAGGAGACGGGCATATAAAAAGACAATCTCAGAGTGGTGCATGCCATGAGTAGGTGGGCACAGTGTGCTATGGAGCCCAGAGGAGGCAGCAGTCTAGCCAGGAAGACTTCTCGAAGGCAGTGATGCTCTGGCTGAGTTTCAGATAAAGAGCAAGAGGCCTTCAGGGGAGAGAAAGAGAGAATGTGGACCATGTTCCAGTTAGAAAGAAAGGCAACATCAGTAAAGCTGCAGAGGAGGAAGGCAACATTATGAGCTAAATAGTGTCCCCCACAAAGTTTGTTTGTGGAAACCCTAAACCCCAGTATCTCAGAATGTGTCTGCACTTGGTGATAGGTCCTCCAAAGAGGCAATGAAATCAAAATGAGAGTGTTAGGGTGGGTCTTAACTTGTGTATTTACAAAAAGAGAAAATTTAGACACACAAAAAGACACCAGGGACAGGTGCTGTCTCAGGGCGAAGACCGTGTGAAGACACAGCAGGAAAATGGTCATCTGCGAGCCAGAGAGAGGCCTCAGGAGAAACCAAATTTGCTAACACCTATTGTTGGTCCTGGACTTCTGGCTTCCACAACTATGAACAAGTACATTTCCATCATTTAAGGCCCCCAGTGTGTGGTCTTTATTTTGGCAGCCCCAGCTGACCAGTGCAGGTAGGATAATGCAGTGAGGAGTTCCTGGCTGGTCTGCAAGGTGTGAGGCAGGAGTGACAGGTTCTTGTGAAGACAGATACTAGCACAGCCCTGATCTGGGAAGCACGTGGTTTAGTGGAAATAAAAACAGCTCATGTTTCCTGAGTGACTGACTGTTCTGCCAGACATTGTGCTCAGTTCTTTACATGCACCCGCTGGTTGAATTCTCACCACAGTCCTCTAGGGGCTATCGTAACCCCCTCGGGATAGTAGTGAAAACTGAGGCACAGATAGGTTAAGGGATCCGCCCAAGATCACACAGCTAACAAGTAATGGAACTGGCTTTGGCCCCCAGATTGGTCTGATTCCAGCCTTAAGGTAGAAGAATACTCAGGATCTGGTGACCAACTGGAAATGGTGGTGGTGGGAAGAGGGAATATGGGCAATGACTGAGGTTTTGAGTGCAAATGCCTGACATAGATGGCAGTGCCACAGGCTTCCAAGACTTGGGGTGGGCTTGAGGCTCGAGAGGCAATGTGACCAAGTAAAGCTAAACACCTAGATTTAAATCCCAGAACTCTCTCTACACATACCCTTGAGCAAGTGCCTTGCCTTTTTGAAACCTCAATTTCCTCATGTGGGGATAATGTATTTTTCTCAAAATAATACATGGTAGTTAGTGATAGTAAGTTTGGAAATGTTCACTAATTATAGCTGCTGTCACCATTACAATCGTGAGAAGGGGGTGGGAGGTGATGTGCTCTTCTGGATGTGCACTTGGCCTCCAAACGTTCTGCTTCCAGAAGCTCTTACCCCCACCCCCCCCTCAATGTGGCAATTCTTCTGTGCTTCAGGGCCAAGGCCCACTTCCTTCTGGAAGCCAACCCTGGTTGTTGCCCAGGGTTCTTAAGTAACTGAGTGTAGTAGTCCCCCCTTTTTGGTGGGCTTATACACTCCAAGACCCTCGGTGGGCATCTGAAACCACAGAGTACTGAGCTCTCTATGTACTGCGTTTTTGTCTATACATACATACCTATGAGAGAGTTGAATTTATCTATTAGGCACAGTAAGAGATTAAAAACAATAATAATAAAAACAACAATTATAGCAATATACTGCAAATGTAATGTAAATATGGTTTCTCTCAAAAAATCTTAGTGTACTGTGTTCACCTTTTCACTTAAAGAAAGCACTTTCCGGCTTCTCTTCAGCATGTCTGAGTTGCCAGCATCACTATTCTTGCACTTTGGGGCAATTACTACATAAAATTAGTAATTACTAATTAGTAATTAGTCCGTGTGGCTACTTGCACGCAGACACGGTGATACTGCGACCCTCAGTCTGATCACTCAGTGACTAGTGAGCGGGGAGCACACACAGGGTGGATGCATCGGAGGAAGGGAGGACTCTCGTCTGGTGGATGGAGCAGGGTGCTGTGCGACTCCATCGTGCTACTCGGAACAGTGCATTACTTAAAACTTATGAATTGCTCAGTTCTGGAATTTTTCTCTCCATATTTTTGGTCCGTGGTTGACCACACATAACTGAAGTTGGGGAAAGCAAAACTGTGACAAGGGAGGATGACAGTAACTGTTCTGCCTCCATGGCATAGTTGCTTCGGGGGACAGTAAGGTCTCCTGTCATGCCACGGTCTCCTTCCTTCCCTTCCTTCTGTCCTTGTTCCTCTTTCTCTAGAAATCTATGGCATCTTTGCCATCAGCCCCCTACTACGTGATCACCCAGGAGACCAGAGACCCCAGTCCTGACTTCTAAGCACCTTCACTTACCTAAAACCCAGCAACAGCTGGAGTGAGGTAAAGCAGCGGGTGTCAGGGGTGGGCCTCTGAGACCTTGGAGGGGCACAGCCGCCGCACTCCCTCGGGTCTGACGACCCACTGCTTTCTCCATTTCTGGGGCCTGGTTTGTGACCCATGCGGGGTGGGGGTCTCATTTCCTCCCTGCGAGATTTACAGAGGGCTGAGCCAATGTACATACACCTCCTAGGGTCTGCCACCCCCTCTGCTAAAGCATGGGCACCTACTGAGTGCTGAGCACAGGCAGAACAAAAGAACCAAGCTGCCTTTGGCTCCGGAAGGGTAACAGCTCATCTTGGGGACTGACTGTAAGGCAGGGAGGTGGCCTGGAACCTGAAGAAAGGTTTGCTCCTTCCTTCTGCAGGTCCTTACATGGTGAGGGGCTAAGAAGTTGCTCCCCAACCTGAGGCCTGGTTCAGACCCACCTTGGGGGGTTCACTGATGGGTGGGGGTGAGGGAGCGCTCTGCCAGGGGCTCCCAGGCAGCAGCCTCCTAACAACCCCCTCTGCTCCACCCCATCTCTCTCACCTTCTCACACGCTGTCACACTTATTAAATGAGATAATCAGAGTAAAGCACTTCCCATCCTGCCTGGCTATCAAGTGAGCACTTGATAAATGTGAGCTTGTGGTCATGCCCCTGTCCCCCACACATGGTCACACACAGTCTGTCTTGCACACGCGTTGTACATGAGCACTTTCAGTGGCTCTCTGACTCCAGCACACCATTCGCTCCAATTTGGATGCACCTCTCATTCTCCAATTTACACATACGCATACAGGGCCACCCTCATCACACCCATACACACCCTCCTACCCTACCCCATTCTTCCTCTGTGTTGAACTCTCCCTGGCAGGCTCTTGGCAGGGCAATGGGGAGAGGCTTGTTTCCCATGACCCAGCCCCATGCCAGAGGCCTGAATCTGGAGAAGCCTGGAGAAGGGGACCTGGGGCTGGCAGGAGGGATGGGAGAGGAGGAAGGCCATGAGGGGGGTGTGCTAGGCTCACTCAGCCTGTTCACAGGGAGGGTGAGAAGTCCAGAGCCTGAGACCAGCCTCTGAAAGTGACAGTGGAGTAAGGGGTGCAGGGGGAGCAGAGACATACACCAAGCCTCTACAAGACCAAACCAAACTGGGAGCAGGGGTTTGGAAGGGCCACCCCTGACCCACAAGGCTTCTCCCACCTTAGGTCAGAACCAGGACCCTCAGGCTGAGGCCGACAAGGGCCTGGGACAATGGGAGCAGAGGATCAAGGACTCTGCTCTCTTCCCATCTCCACCCCCAGAGTCACGTGCAAGAGCCGTGATCCCTGGACAGAGTCACAGAAAGACTGACCTGGGGAAGACAGGCCACATGAAAAGAAACAGGAACTGTGGCCTGAGCATCAGAAGAGCAGGGAGGTGAGAGGCTGAGCTCTGGGCTCCAACAACACACTCAGCAGATGCCACCCGAGGACGTGCAAACACACACTCAGCTGCACAGCAGACACCTCTCTCCCAGCTCGTGTACCCACATGCACACAGTACGCTGTCACGTGGCAGGACCACACTTGCACCAGCAGCACACAGAGCACTCTGAGACACACTGAACTGCCCCCAGCCAAAGCCCAAAGCAGCCAGCAGAGATATTCCTCCCTCTCCAGCCTACACCAATGATCTGGAAATAGGCACACGCTCTGCAGGATGACAATGTATAGGCACACACACACATGATCTCAGAGACACACATGTGTACACGGACACATGTGCACAGACCTGCAGACACTGCTCCCCATGCTCAGATAGTTCTGAGATTCTCCTTCCTTTTCTTCCCACTGCCTTCCCTGGTCTTTAGTTCCCTCCTGTGTGTCTTCAAAATGCATTAGGCCAGAACCCTTTAGTCCTCAGCTTCCCCGTTTCTGGCCCCCTTTCTTCACCAAGAATTCATGCGCACATATGCACATCATACGGTGGTTCTGGGAAGCCCTGGGAGAGCAGTCTCACGTCACAGAGAGTTCCCCTGTCACTCGGAGCCTCTGGAGGCCTGACAGGAGGGATTTCAGCAGGGCGACCACTCCTACCCCAGGACTTGGCCTCCTGGTTCCTTGTTAAGACCCACTAGAAACCCCACCCCTCATCCGCTCCTGCTACTTTTGCTACTTAGTTGCAGTTCCAGAACATTGCACCCTGCACTCTTGTCTTCAGTTCCTCTGCCTAGAATGCCCTCCCTATTCTAGCTGTCAGTGGGCCTTACATTTCTGAATTTCATGGACCATTTAAAAAGTTCTAAAGAAAGTTTGGGGAATGACAGAGGTTGCCAAGTTTTCCTTTTGCTAGTAAGGATATTGAACATGTGACTAGCATCCTCTATCCACCGTCATTTCACAAAGAAAATGCATTAATACCAATGAAGTAGGGAGAACGGAATCTCAGGATAAAGGGTAATCCTGTTCGTTGAGCGCATTTATTTAGCTTTACGTAAAACCCATTGCATCACCGTTTTTGTCCTTTGGCCCATGAGCCACGAAAAACTTCATCACAGCTCAGTGCTTGGAACCACTGAGTCCTTGGCTCACACTGTGCCTCCTCCTGGAAGCCTGCCCCGGGCCCTGACACCCGCACCCACCCACTTCCCGTCAGACTGCCCTGTGCTCTGCACACAGAGCCACAGTCGGCATTGTTTACTGAGGGCCTACTCAGTTAAGCACTACCAGGTGCTTAACACAGATTATCTCATTTTATCCCCGTAGCCCTGAAAAGTGAACATTTTACAGATGAGAAATCATTTAGTGTCTTTCCCCCAATCCTCTACCTCCTACTGGAGGCCCTGACAGAAGGTAGCAGCATGGGGTGGTGGAAAGAACTCCAGAGGCAGGTCTGGCTACAAACCCAGGGTCTCCGCTTGCTGGTGATGCTGCTGGAGCAAGTCTCTCCATCCATCTGAGTCTCAGTTTTATCACCCATGTGATAGAACAGAACACCTGCTTCACAGTGTTGCCCCGAGGCGGTGCGTGTAAAGCTCCCTCTACAGTGCCTGGCCCGTGGAAGACACTGCGTAATGTGAGTCACTCCCCTCCCCTGTCACCTGCTCTCCCCTCTCTGATCCCCATGACCTCTACACCTCATTCTCGTGATTGTCCTCCCACCCTTCTTTCCAGGCTCCTGTGTTAGCCCCGACTGCGTTCCTTCCCTCTAAGGGTAGGGGTGCTCGGGGCAACAGTCCTTGGTCCACTTTCCTTTTTTATCGACACCCCCTGGCTAGATGGTCTCATCTAGTCCCATGGCTTTCTACACTGTCTACACGCAGACTCCAAAATGTAGGTCTGCAGTCCTGCTCTCTCTCCAGAACTCCAAACCTGCTTGACACCGACCCGTGAAGACCTCATGGGCCTCTCAGACTTGGTACGCACAAAACAGAGACTTGATTCTTCTCATCCTAATCCCATTTCTTCCTGAATTTTCCCATTGCAGCAAGTCAGGCCATCGTTACCCAGTTGCTCAAGCCAAAATCACAGTTGATTCTTCTCTTTCTCTCATCCCTCACTTACACTGATCAGCAAATCTCATTGTTTCTGTCTCCAAAATACAGCCCAAATCCTTCATTTCTCTTTCATTTATTTTTTTTAAATTTTTTAATTGATTATGCTGTTACAGTTGTTCTATTCCCCCCCTTCATTCCCCTCCACCCTACCCCCCCATCCCCCCTTTAGTTTATGACCATGTGTATCAAGTCCTTTAGATTCTATATTTCCCATACTATTCTTGCCCCTCCATTTATTTTCTATCTACTGTCTATGCTACTTATTTTCTGTACCTTCTCCCCCCTTCTTCTCCCACTCCCCTGTTGCTAACCCTCCTTGAGATCTTCATTTCTATGTTTCCACTCCTGATCTAGCTGTCCTTTTAGTTTGCTTTTGTTTTAGGTGTGGTTGTTAATAACTGTGAGTTTGCTGTCCTTTCACTGTTCATGTTTCTTTAACTTCTTTTTCTTAGATAAGTCCCTTTAACATTTCATATAATAAGGGCTTGGTGATGATGAACTCCTTGAATTTGATCTTATCTGAGAAGCACTTTATCTGCCCTTCCATTCTAAATGAAAGTTTTGCAGGATAGAGCAATCTTGATTGTAGGTCTTTGGATTTCATGACTTGGAATACCTCTTTCCAGCCCCTTCTTGCCTGTAAGGTCTCTTTTGAGAAATCTGCTGACAGTCTGATGGGGACTCCTTTGTAGGTGACTGTCCCCTTAGCTCTTGCAGCTTCTAGGATTCTCTCCTTCATTTTAATTTTGGCTAATGTAATTATGATGTGCCTTGGTGTGTTCCTTCTTGGGTCCAACTTCTTTGGGACTCTCTGAGCTTCCTGGATTTCCTGGAAGTCTATTTCCTTTGCCAGATTGGGGAAATTCTCCTTTATTATTTGTTCCAATAAGTTTTCCACTGGTGGCTGTGCCTTTCCCCCTTCTGGTACCCCTATAATTCGGATGTTGGAGCGTTTAAAGATGTCCTGGAGGTTCCTAAGACTCTCCTCATTTTTTTGAATTCTTGCTTCTTCACTCTTTTCTGTTTGGCCATTATTTGCTTTCTTCTGGTCCACTTACTCCATTGATTTGAGTCCCAGTTTCCTTTTCATTGCTATTGGTTTCCTGTGCATTTCCATTCATTTCAATTAGTTTCGCCTTCATATATTCGTCTAATTTGTGGCTATAATCAACCAGTTCTGTGAGGATCCTGATCACCAGTGTTTTAAACTGTGCATCTGAGAGTTTTGCTATTTCTCCGTCGCTTAGATTTATAGGCTCTGGGGCTTTGAGATCTTCTTGAGCCATTTTTGATCTGTTCTGGCTCTTTAAGTGTGAGGAGCGGGGCCTTGGACTCCCAGGTCGCTGGGTTGTGATGCTGTATGTGGGGGCGTGGTCAGAGCGGGGAAATGGCGACTCCCTCTGCTGTTTCACGCCGCAAGGTGAGGAGTAGCGCTTTAGGTGGTTCACCTGTGCCGGGCCACTTAGGTCGCTGGGTTATGACACTGTATGTGGAGGTGGGGTCAGAGCAGGGAAATGGCGGCGCCCTCCCTGCCGCTTGCTGTGGGGACCCACTGGGTTCCGGTCCAATCGCCCACTCCCTCACTTGTCTATCCACGCACCAATGCGCGACCACAGTCAACCCGCAGCCCTGCTCCCTTGCTGTTTCCCCCGCGGTCGGTCGCTTGGTTGCTCGCTCATTCGCTCACTAGGTCCAACCCTGCGCCTGGATTCTGCACCCCTGAGTCTGTGTGACCGAGTTTTCCTGTGCAACCCCGCTCCACCAGCTGCTGGTTTCGCCCCTTACAGGTCAGGCTGAAGAATTTGTTATTAACAGACTTCCGAAAATTTCAATTTTCTGTGTTCTGGCTGTGTTTTCTGTTGCTAATATTTAGTTATCTCTAAACTTGGTTGTGTGAGAAGGCATGGCATATCCACCTATGCCTCCATCTTGGCGGAAGTTTGAATAATCTCTCTTTCCCTTTATTACTGTCCCCAGACTCTGAGTCCCCATCATTTCTCTTCTCGTTCACACCAGATACATCCTAGCTGGTCTTTCTTGGCACCTATTTTTACTCCTTCAAAAGACCGATTTTGAAGTAGTCTTTAGATTAGCTAAGAAGAGTACTTCAACTTGGTTCTTTTTCAAAATTGCCTCGGCTATTCTAATTCCTTTGCATGTCTCATATATTTTAGAATGAACTTGTCACACACACACATACCAGTTTGTTGGTGTTTTGATCGAGGTGGCTTTGAACCTATATATCAGTGTAGGCATAACAGACATCTTAACAACATTGAATTTTCCAATCCATGAATATAGTCTATCAGCGCACTTATTTAGGCCTTCTTTATTTCAACACTGATTGATGGTGTTCAGTATAGGGGTCTTGAATGCCTTTTTCCAAGTCTACTTCTGAGTATTTTACACTTTTTGTGCTATTGTAAATACATTTAAAGATTTTCCCCTTTCTAAACTGCTTACTGCTAATATACAGAAATAAAATTGATATTTGTATATTAACTAGTATCCTATAAATTTGTGACATTCTCTTACTAGTTTTGAGAATCACTTAGAGTTTACAAATAAAGGCAGTTTAGCCCTGGCTGGTGTAGCTCAGTGGATTGAGCGTGGGCCTGCGAACCAAACAACCTCAGTTTGATTCCTAGTCAGGGTACATACCTGGGTTGCAGGCCAGTTCCCAGCAGGGGATACATGAGAGGCAACCGTACATTGATATCTCTCTCCCTCTCTTCCTTCCCTTCCCCTCTAAAGATAAATAAATAAAATCCTTTAAAATTATTTTTATTAAAAAAAAAACAGTTTTACTTTTTCTTTTTCAGTCTTTATACCTTTTAATTCCTTTTCTTACCTTTTGCACGGGCCAGGATTTCTGGTACAATCTTGAGTAGTAGTAATGAGAGCAAGCACCTTTGCCTCGCTCCTGATAAGGGAGAAGAGCATTCATTCTTTCATTATTAAGTATGGTATTGACTGTAATTTTTCCATAGATGTCTAATATCAGGCTGAGAATGTTCTGTTCCCAGTTTTCTGGGAGGGTGTTTTGTTTTTGTTTTTAAAATGTGAATGGGTGTTAAGTTTTGTCAAATGCTCTTTTTTTGCATCTATTGAAATGATCTTATGGCTTTTCTCCTTTATTACGTTGATGTGGTGAATTGAATTGACTGGCTTTTTAAATGTTAAACTTTGCATTCCTAGAATAAGCCCCACTTTATAATACTGTATTCTCTTATTTATGTAGTTTTGTTGTTGTTATTGTTGTTGTTGTTCTGTTACTCTCTTATTGAATATACTTACAATTTGGACTACACAATTGCTCTTTTTTTAACTTAATCTTTATTGTATTTTTTCCATTACTATTTAGTCCTCTTATGGCCCCTCCCCCCAACAACCACCCTGTTGTCTATGTCCATGAATCCTTTTTCCTTTTTCTAGAACTTTATTTGATAATGTTTTGTTAAGAATTTTTGCATCTTTGTTCATCAGTGACACTGAGCTATACTCTTTTTCTCTTATGAATGTCTTCATCGAGTTTTGGCGCAGCAATCTGTGTGACAGATTGCTGCAAGTTCTTTGCTGCTTTCCCATTGAGGGGTAGAGTCTAATTCTCTTCTCTTTGAGTCTGGGCTGCCTTAGTGACATGTTTGACCAATAGATGTGCCCTTCTGAAGATGGATTATTATATACTCTGCAGTTTCTACTCAGGTCACTTGGAACGCTCTCACTTAGAGCCCCTAAGCTGCCATGTGGGAAATCCAACCACGAGGAGGCCACCATACTAGAAGGATCCTAAGCTAACCAAGAGGTCATGTGGAGAGGGAGGGGAAGATTCCCAGACAGCTTCCAACTGTTACAGCCGCCAGGCACTTGAGTCACCACCTGAGGCCCCAGACCTTGTAGAACATAGATAATCGAGGCCTCACCAGTGTGGTCTGTTCAAGATCCTAACCCTATAATCATGAAGCAACAATAATAAATTATTGTTTTAAGCCAACACCTATTGGAATAGCTGTACAAAAGTAAATACCAGCAGGAAGATTATGCTAAGCTCATAAAATTAGTTGGGTATGTTCCCTTGTCCTATATTCTCTGAAAAATTTTGTGTAAGATTGGTGCTATTTATTCCTTAAATATTTGATAGAATTTACCAGTGAAACAAGTGGGGTGGGAAATTTTTACATTATAAACTCAATTTCTTGAATAGATATAGAGGTATCCAGATTTTCCATTTTTTTCTTATAAAATAATCTTTTAAAATGTCAATAAATTATATCACTGCTCTTATGAAAATCCCCAATGGCTTCCCTTTGCTCTGAGAATAAAATCCAGAGTCCCTTCCATAATCTGTAAGGCTCTTTCTGATCTGGGTCCTGCCTGCCTTTGAGATCTCACCTGGACCCACTTCTTGATATTTACAGGAATATTTCCTTAATGTCATGTAGATCTTTAGCTGAGGGGCAAACTTCAGAAGGGAATTTTTTTTTTAACCCAACAAGTCAAAATAATCTCAATGGGTCTATATCATTTATACATTTAAAATGTTATGGCATTTATCACTAGCTGACATTAGCTTTATCCTTAGTTTACTCACTTATTATTCCTATTGAGTTTAAAATCCCCATACTCAGCCTCATGAGAGAAGCCCATAGAGATATCTCCTCCAATGGCCTCATTCGACAGAGAAACTGAGGTTCAGACAGAAAGTAACCTGCCCAGATCCAATCCCAGGACTCTATCCCAACTCTGAGATAAAGCTACACCAAAGGACCATGCCTTCCAAGAATTTCAGGCCCATGTGGCAGTGGCCTTGTTGGTCTTATCTACAGTTGTGTTCCTAGAGATTAGAACATCTTGTCATATAAGGTGGCAAATATATATTTACTAAATTGTCGACATGTTTCCCTGGAAGCCCCAGGCCTGATCTGGGTGTATTTGTTGAGGAAATGCTGGAAAAGAGACCTAGAAGAGTCTTGGCCTCTACTTTGATTGGTTCCAGAAGTAGTCAGCATTAGGTACAAGAATGGGCCATTTTCAGTGGCCACACCAGCCCACTGGTTTGTTTGTTTGTTTGTTTGTTTTCTGTGGGGTCTTGCTCCATGTAGCCTGGCTTCCGCTTCCATCACCAAGGCTTGGAGGTAGCTTAGAGGCCATTTAGGGGAAGTAATCCAGGTGCAGCATCTAGGAGCAAAGTCGTGGCTGCTAGTTCTAGTTCAGAGGCCCCTCAGTCCGTGTCTTTGAAAAATCGCTTCTTCCCTCTGGTTCTGACCTGACACACACTGTAAACGTGCAATCATTCTTGAATAAAGATCCATGCCATACCTACATTTCAGCCATTCTATCTTACCCCCACACCCTCATCACAGAGGAGGAAACTGAGACACAGAGAGGCTAAGAGGCTCCGCCAGTGGCACACAGTAAGTTACTGAAGGCCGTGGAGCTCAGAGATTTTCCTTTCGATTTATGATTCACCAACAAGGGCATCAATTTCAGAGATTAACAGTTGTAAATGATGGCATCAAGTCGGCTGCCCTGGCAGCTCTTCGAAATGCATCTCCAATTCAGGTTTGTCTTCATTAGGCAAGTAATTCATTACCGGGTGGTAAGAATTCACATCAGAGCAAGAATATTAAAAAAGTAATTATATTTTTCACAGTGCAGCTTTCTGGGTAAATTGTATGCAAATTGCTGTCTAAATCAGACTGGCAGATCCCGTGCAGGTCTAGGCACCACTTTGGAGGGTGTTTTGGAGACTGGACCAGTCATACTCCACTCACCTCAGTGAGCATCCAGCACAGGCTCTTGCATTCAGTCAAAGAGGCTAAAATAGTAGCCATAATTATCGTTCCTTAACTACAATGAGCCTCAGTTTCCTCCTCTGTAAAATAGGGTTCCTACTAGTGATTCAGGGTACAGCCAAGAGGGGGGCCCCCAAAAAAAGATTTGGAATGGTGTCCAGAGCTCAAGGTGTATAGGAATTATTGGAGAGGCATATAAGATGTCCTCACCCCTTTCCCCCACAGGTGTGAGTTGGGGGAAGGGACACATGGAACAGGAACATGCAGGGCTGTTTTGTACAGCCACAGCCTTTCTGCTAATCCATAGCCTGGTCATTTAACATATTTATAGCCTTTGGTGGGTCACTTGGATATGTTAAATGGCTGTGGCCAGGCTTGGAGCCAGGGGGATGAAGTCACTTCCCCCCAAGATGTAACTGGGTGGCAGGTCCCCCTAGTTACAGCGCCTGCGTGGGAGCTTGGAGAAGATTGGCTCCATGACATGGGGCCATACCTTCCCAGACTCATGATGGCAGCTCAGTAAACTTGCAATGGTGTGGAAATACTGGCAGGTGTAACTGATTGTGGGAGGAGTCGGAAATAGGGGTACAGAGGAAGATTGGTGCGGGGATTTAAACCCAGACACGGCAGCCATTGAAGGGAGAAGCACTTGGTTTTAGCAGAGTGAGGACCCCCTCTTGGTGAGGTGAAAGGGAGAGCCACATGGTTTTGGCAGAGTGAGGACCACCTCTTGCCCAGGTAAAGGAGAACCACATGGCTTTGCCAGAATGGGGACCCCCTGCAGCCAGATGAAGAGGAAAGCCACACACTTTTGGTGGAGTGTGGAACCCTGAAGCTTTGGTAGAAGAGGCCCACGAGGCCTTGGGGTGCTTCATTTGGCCGCGTGGCTTGGGAAGCAGGAGAGACTTTGCCTAGAAAAATGGGTACAAAGGACTCTTGCCAGTGGACCAGGAGAAGGTGTCACATGACTTTGGATTAATTGGAGATCCTCCCTGGAGAGCCTCAGCTGACAGTACCAGTGGCCTGAAAAAATGGACATGTGCTCTTTTCCTGATTTATGGCACCCAGAGTTAGGACAGGGGGAGAAGGGAGCTCTGTGTGCGTAGATGGATATTCTAAAGGACTTTGATATTTTAATGAAGATGTTAGATCTGTATAGCATTAAATAAACATTCCTTTTCCTTTTCACAAATCTCTGGCATTGAGAGATGTCTTTCCAATTGGCAACGGAGGATTGGGCCCAGTAGGGGGTCCAGACAGTATTAGTATACCATCCTCTGGAGTCCGGGCCCTGGTGTATCTGTTCTGTAACACTAGGACTGTATACAGGAATGGAGAGGACAATCTCCATCACAGTACCTGCCTGGCATGCGCAGGGGAGGCACGTGACTTCAGGAAATGGCAAGTCTGATTCAGGGAGGACCAGGGTGCTGCTTCAGGGAGGCACTGACACCTAATGGTCCAGAGAGAGGGTGAGGTCAGCTGCTGGGGAGGAGCGAGGGGGCGTTGGGGAAGGACCAGTGGGCCTGGCTCCTTCTCACCTCTGGGCTACACTAAGCCCTCAGCCATAGTGAAGTCCTGAGTAAAGGTCACCCAGCAGGTGTACACAAGCCCCCAGATCAACTGACCTCCAACCTCTGGGAGCAAGAAGGCCCATGCTGCCACAGACTCTCTTAGTTCACCGGTGAGAAAAAGAAGCCCAGAGAAAGGAGCCAATGACCCAAGTTCACAGAGCAGGTAAGTGACAGAGTCAGGACCAGAATCCAATGCCAGGGCGGCTCCCATATGTACTGTCAATGCCATCTGTCAGATGGGCATTCCAGGGCCTGAGGTGGAATCTCTGAAGTGCAATTTGCACAGTTGGTATCACTAGCTTTATCTGAGAGATGCAATCCTGGGATTCGATCTAGGGCAGGTTACTTCCTGTCTGGACCTCAGTTTCTCTGTCACATGAGGCCATCGGACTAGATATCTCTATGGGCTCCTCCCAGGAGACTGAGTACTGAGGATTTTAATGACACCTTTTCCTTTCCCCCTGGGCACAAACTCTGAGAGAACCCTGAGACTTCCCAGGGACCTCGAGGCAGAGGCAGTTGGGCCTGCCCAAGGGGATCTTCGTACCAGCTCCCAGCCTACCCCGCCCACACACTGGGAACCAGCTGGCAGTGAAGGTTTAGAAAGCTGTGTAGTGCCCCTTGTGATGGGGGACCACCTGCTTCAGAGCCCTAGCAGCCCACAGCCCCAGGCCACAGGGCTATGGCTGCCCCAGAGACAGTCTTAAACAAGACCAGATAATCCTAGTAAATGTGGCTACAGTAGGGCACGGAGCTATGTTGGGGGCCGTGGCTGGGCCTGGAGCTGTACTCACTAAGCCCACAGCTGTGTCTGGACACAAATTCAGGCTGGCACACACTACACCCATGGAAGGCTCAGACAGAACAGGTGCCCGCACCAGCCTGGCCATGTACAGCCACATTGGGCAATACCTTCTTCACACAGGGAAACCCAACAATACCTAGCCACAACTAAGTCCTGGGTAGTTTCCAGCCAGCAGGGTACACCCAGGCAGATGATGGCACTATAGTCACACTGAGATACCCAGTTATATCCAGACACTGAGCCCTCCGGGAGACCGTATGCCTCCTCTCTGACCCAGCTTTTGTTCAGAACCCCTCACTTGTACAGCTACTGAAAAGCCTTACCACCACCCCTGGACAGCCAGAGTCCAGGCAGCATATGAGAGCAACTGCTTCTGCGCATGCCCAGACACACAACGCATCTGTGAGGCCCTCCTTCCATCTTCCTACCGCATCATTTCAGAGCATCCAGCTGTGCAGGGGATTTTAGAGAACAGCTAAGCCATAACTCCTGCCTTCTCCTCACCCTGATGTGTCTGAGACACAGCCCAGGAAGCAACCTCAGACCTAGCTGGCTAGGCATCTACATTTGTCGTGGAGCCTGGATCAGCTGGGTCGAGGGCTGGACATGGACTTGCAGAACTTTCCTCAGGTAGTGAGAATCCTCCTAGGTGTTGGGAATTTCCTCGCTGGTCAGCTTTCTCAAACTCACCTTTCCAGAAGAAGTTCAAGGCTCTCCTGGAAGCCTTTCAAGGCCATGGCCAGCAGCACTGCCCCCTGGGTGCAGATGTGGTCAAGACTTGACCCTGGAGTCAGGGGCCCGGGGTCATAATCCTGGCTCCCGTGCCAACATGCTGACTGACCCTGGTCCATCTCTTCTTCTCTTTAGGCCTCAGTTTCTCCGTTTGCCCCATGAGGGTTGGTGGGGTAGAATGAGGGGGATAGCATTGAACAGAATTTGAAAGCCACCTCCGGTCTCATATCTTTTAGGCTCTGCTTCCCCCAAAGACCAGAGCTGGTGACTAAAAAGGCAAAACCAGACCGCATCTCCTGACACCATTCCAGGCTTCAGAGCCCAGGCTCCCGGCAAGGGCAGAGTGGAGCAGTGGAAAAGGCAGTGACATTTGAGTGAGAGAGAGCTGTGGGCACATGGTGAGCTTCTGGAGGTCAGGGACTGCAGTTTCAACCTGCAGCTTCTTCCACAGGGCCTGGCACACAGGAGTCACTCAACACACATTTGCAAATTGAATCTAGTCCATTCCTTCCTAGTCACATAGCCTCGGCAGGGAACGTCATGTCTGCACTTCACTGTCCTCCACTGCAAGTTGGGGATAACAGTTCAGTCCTGGTTACAGTGGTCATGAGGATCCTGCAAGGGACCAGCACAGTGCCTGACCCAGATGGGGCCCCAGCAACAGGCAACCCCATCCCCTGCCTCTTCCAGCCTCCACTCTCACTCCAGCTGCCTCAGGGCTGGGCCTCCCTGAAACCTGCCCAGCTTAGGGAGGGGGAACAGAGGAGGGGCCATGCATGCCAGTGAACTGGCAAGGAGCTTGGGCTGATGCAAGCAGCTTGCTTCTCACTCTTGCCATACCCAGGGCCCTGCAAAACCCTGAGACCCAGTGGCTAGAGCAAACAAGAGGGAGATAAGCACACTCACCCGCTCCCCTACAGATACAGGAGAACTTGGCCCTGGAGGTCATTAGTTATAAAGTGTCTCCCAAGGAAAGGAATCCCCTTCAAATCAGCCCTCGTAGGCTTTGCCCCCCAGGTTGCTCTCTGCCCCCGAGGCCTGCCCAGCCCATGGTCAGCTTTGCCCTCAAAGCCTGCATAAAATGCATCTGCTCCTTCTGCCTCTTAACAGCTCCAGGACCTACAGACCAAGCCAGTATGCCACCCCACACTTCACCTCCTAGACCTTTGCAGGCCAGACAATTCAGCTGTTGCTTCCACAACATGGGTCTGCATTCTCTCACCTGCTCAAACATGTTTCTGTGTATCCAGGCACATGATCACATATGCACACACACACACACACACACACACACACTCACACTGAGCCTCCTCCCAGATTCAGTCCATCCCAGAAGGACACTTCAACCCTCTCCAGCAAAGAAGCAGCTCCTCCTCCTCCCCGAGTCCCCAGTGCCACAGAACTGCCCTAGTAGACAAGGAGTGGGGAAAGGTGGAGGAGGCCTGAGAGGACACATCTCCCACTGGGAGCCCTTCCTCTTCTCCCACCCCCCGCCTTCTGCCACTTTCCTATGTCAGGGCCAGGCTGATGACACCAGAGAATCCATCAAATGCCACCCCCGTGTCAGGTCATGTCACAACATAATTAAAGCATTAGATCTTCGTGATGAAGCCGTTGCCATCAATTCTGAGAGTGACTGATCCAATCTACAGAAAGGGGAAATTTTTCTCCGCCCGCCGCAACTGCAGCAGCTGCCGTACCCTCCCCAAGAAGGGAGACAGCATGGCTTGTTCTATTTAGGGCTCTGGACCTCAGGGAGTAAGAAACAGAGCCACAGGGGAGGAGGGCCTGGCCTTGGGGTGTGTGTCCCCTCCTGTCTCGGTGCTGCCTGGGGAACAGCACAATCTAGAAACCTGGGGACTCCACCCGGCTCAGTCATTGACTCATTCTTTGACCCTGGAAAACATCCCCCCCCCCCCCCGCTCTGATTTCAGTGTCCCTTTTGTAAATGGGAAGTGGGAGGTGAGAAGGGAGGGAAAGAAGGCAACTGGATTGCTAAGGATCCTAGCAGTTGGAAGAAGCAAGGGCACTGGGGCCAGATGCTTAGGTTCACAACCTGACTAGCTGTGCAGCTGGGGTCAAGTGAGTTCTTTTTCCCATCACCTATAGGAAGGAAAAATTATTCATGCCTCATGAGATTACCGTGAAGGCTGAAGGACACGGGGAATGTGAGGGCCCACAACTAAAGAAAGGTCCCAATGCCCTTGGACTCCTCACAGGCTCTTGGATTCAAGCTGTAGGTCAAGGGACTGGATTTAGGCCTGGTCTTTCTTAGCTCAGGGTTGTTAAGTGAAGGAACAAAAATTCTGGAACTACAGTGACAGAGGGCAGATGGAAAAGACAGAGAAGGCAGGAACAGAAGTGCTCTTTCTGTTGCTTCTCAGATAACATCACCATCTGGGAGTCCAATATAGTGGGAAAAAGAGGTTAGGGATGGCCCCAGGAGAGGAAGAGGCACTGATGGGCCAGAGCCCTCAGTCTAAGGCTGGCATGTCAGAGGAGAGGGTAGGTAAGGACTGGGCAGGTAGCAAGAGCCTGGGGAAGTGGGGGCAAAAGCAGAAGCAGGACAAGCAGTCTGAGGCCATTGAAGTGATCCAGGCAAGAGACAAGGGTGGCTTGCACTGAGTTTGAGCAGGAATCAGGGGGTGACTTCACAGTTTGAACAACTCTAAGTTACCATTGATGGAATTACCATTTATCACATTTGAGTAGACTGTGGCAGGAGGAGGTTGGCAGTGGCAATCAGGAATTTGTTTAAAGTTTGAGATGCGTAATAGACATCCAGGTGGAAATGTTGAGCACAGCAGGAAGGTACACAAGTCTGGAGTTCAGGGCAGAGGTCTGAGCTGAAGAAATCTATTTGAGATTTGAGCATCATCAGCAGAAAGACAGCATCTAAAGCCATGAAATTGGTGGTCCCCTAGGAAGCGAGGGTAGGCAATGAGAACAGGTATAAGGACCAACTGAAGCAGTGCAACATTAAGAAGCTGGGGTGATGGGAGTGTGGGAAGCAACAATGAAGACTGAGCAGGGAAGCCATAAGGGAAGAGAAAGCAAGGCCAGTGTGGAGCTCTCGAAGACAAGTGAAGGCAATGTCTCCAGGGGGAGGAAGTGATCATTTTCATTAAGGGTGATGACAGCTCAGGTAAGATGAAGACTGAGAACCAGCCAATGAAAATGTGAGGTATGGAACTGGAGTGCTGAATGGGGTCTAGAATGGGATCTGGCCTCATGGATAGCAGATGAGGCGATGCCAGTTCAGCAGCAGGTAAGGAGGGTCAGGGTCCAGAACCTGAGAGCCAGGTCGGAGGAGGCCCTGAACAATTTCAGCTTGAGGGCAGGCAGAGTTGGTCCCTGGAACAGGGAGGAGAGCTACTTGCTGGCAAATCAGGTGAGGTCAGCTATGGGGGTAGATGAGTTTCGGAGACCAGGTAAGGCCTGAAGGCCAAGTCCAGACCAAGAATTCAGAGTCAGAGAAGAATTCAAGCGCTACAAAGCCTGCCAAGAACATTGTATGTGCCAGGCATTGTGCAAAGCATAGAGGGAAAACACAAAGGCATAAAAGGTGGTCTTTCCTGGACATACTCTCCATCTAATAAGGGAGAGACACAGTGGATGGATGACTTAAGTACATGAGAGCAGCAAGTGCCAACCTTTTGTGGCTACTTTAAGTTCCCAGACAAGCTTCTGGAACCCAGATTCTACCAGGCCACCTCTAACGGGCTTTTCTGAACCATATAGGTTTTCAGTTTCTGGTTTCTGACCACACTCCTTAATTCTCTTATTTTTGGCATCACCCTTTGGATATGGCCTTAGGGGTCTGCTTAAGCTCTCGCCCATTAAGGGAACCCTCCATATAGTCCCCTAAAGGCAGGCTGCACACCCCAGTAGAGCTCCCAGACTCTTGGGGCTATTTCTGAACCCCCTCCCATGCTGGTCCTGTCTCAGTTCTGCTTCCTTTGTGGGGTGTACCTCAGGATCCTGACTTTCTGGGCCACGTAACAATCTCCTCCACTTCAGCCAGTGGACCCCACAACAGCCAGTCGCTTCAGGCCCAACCTTCAGGCCCCAAAATCAGACCGTAATTGAATCTGAGAGTCATTCTACAAACTATGGCCTTGGCTCTGCTCGAGAAGGAGCTGGTTTTCCTTCCTGGTTATTAGGCTTGTCTTCTCCACTCTGGGCCACTCTCGACCCCTCCCCCTAAGCGGCACACCCACTCTGCCTGCCCGCCCCTACCCCTCAGGTGAAAGACAGATGGTACATGCTCCAGAGCATGGGAAAAACAAGGCTGTAGCACTCAGACGGGCATGGGGGCAGGATTGATTCTAACCCAGGGGTTCTGAGGCTGCTTCCTGAATATGGCTCATTCAGGTTGGCTGGGTGGGTTTGAGACAAGTGCAGATATGACTGTGAGGGCAAGGGGAAGGTACCCCTGACAGAGGGGTCAGGAAAAGCAAAAAATCTGAAGTCTGAGGGAATGGTCTGCTTGGGGAGAAAAGTGGTGAGATGCCCACTGAAGATGGGTTCCCATGAGTCGGTTACAGTCACCAACTATCGTCTGGAGGCTGCCAGGTACAGCTTTTGGCAGGAAGTCCCCAGTCTCCTTCCCAAACTTGTCCTGGGCCTGATCATCTACCTAGTAAAACTCCTTCTACCTGCACAAATTTAGTGTTCCAGGCTTGGTGACCTAGCACCTTGTTATAAGGAGATGCACCCAAGTCAGTCTCCAAAGGCCCTGCTAGTTCCCTCATAATAAGGCAGAGGCTGGGACTGAGTCATTTCCCAGCTTACTGGGTCATTACCTACATGTCACCCTGACCCTGGAGTCAAGGTCTCAGAGATCTAGAGAAAAAGGTTGAAATCATCAGCTTAAAGATAATCTCGGAAGAGAAGTCATGTAAAGGGAGAGAAGCAGAAGGTCGGGACTCCCGGTGTCTCTTACCTGGAGAGCTGAGCCCCTCACTGATGGCACGGACACTGGGGAGGAGGGCACGCAGGCTCTCGGGGCACAGAATCAGGACTGAAATGGACCTTCCAGGCACCCAGTTCACCCCTGTGCAATGCAGGAGTCCCTCCCCATCATCCTGGCCAAGTGGCTGGCCAGCGCTCCCATGCATGCCCCCACTGAGGGAGTGCTCGCTACCTCCTGATGGCCATTTCATCTTTGGACAGCTCTGAGTTTTCCTGAGTCTAAATCTGCAGTTCCATTCAAGGTCAGAGTCTATATTCAGGCACAACAACCATGGTTTCAGCTCCCCCTTCACGCTATAGCCTTGCAGGGACTGGAGAGCAAGGAACCTGATGCTTGGCCCTGAGGATTTCCTTCCTCGTAAGGCCACAGAACCAGCTCGGAGCTGTCTCTTGGCCTTCTAGTCAAGTATGGGTCCTGGATCACTATCTGAAGGGGTGTGCAGAGCAGCATCTCTGCCTATGTTTGTGAAGATGTGCCTGTGACTTGTACTATGTGAATGCTTGTGGCTGGGGTTTACAGGTCTGCAGACCAGCTGTGCCTGGACTGTACTTGTGTGTGAGCACGGGACACGTGTGAGTGTTTATGACTCTGGCTGTATGTGTGTAGGAGTGTTGGTGACGGCCTGCCAATGATGGGCTATGTGTATCTGAATAACTGTGATCACAGGGTGATCTGCACCTGAAGACCTTGCTAGGGCTCTGTACGGATGCGACCAGCCATGTATATGTGGGTCTTTGGCTCTGGCTAGATTATCTCTGAGTATCTGGTTGTGACTCTGTGCATGAAGAGTGTGTGTGTGACAGATTGCAACTGAATGCATCCGTGACACTGTGTTTGTGACAGACTGTAATTTAATATGTGTGAGAGACTGGCCGAGGCTTTGAGTGTGTGAGACAGTGTGTTCCATGGGTGCCTGTGCCTCTGTGCATGAGGATGCGGTTGTGCATACGTGCTTAGATGCATCGGTGTGGCTGTGCGTCAGTGCTGATTGCTGTGTGTGCAGGACTGTGGCTCAGTGTGCATGATGATGCAATGTGTGTGTGTGACTCTAGTCTGTGTGTGTGCATGTGTATGGCTGTGGCTAAGTGCAAATGAAGGTGCCCGTGTTTGGAGGTGGACAGGGTGAGGACAGTGCAGGATAAAAGGAGGACTTGCTCGAAAGGTCTCCCCAACCCCATTTTAATCAGAAACGGAGCAGCTGTTAGTCTGAATAGACACTGCACAACGGCAGACGTCTTAATCTCTTCTGCATTGTGATTCACTCGGCGGAGCCCTATTACTCAGCTTTTGATAGGAGCTTACTTGTCTCAAGTGTTTTCATTATTGCCCTAATACTATCTATTAACATACTGGAGGGAGCTCACTGCTGTCTGGAGCTGGCATCACTGGGCTTTTAAAGATTATGGGCCTTGCAATACATAACATTTTACTGCCTTACAGACGTAATTCATTGGGGGGGGGGAGACTCACGTAAACAGATAGGTAAATAGATAACTGAATAGGGGAGAGAGGGCGCTGGAGGGAGAAGGAGAGTCTGTGATCCAAATGCAGCTGTCATCCCCAGCTCAAATAATCGCCTTTTGGGAGGAGGGGCCAGACAGACATCTGTCTCATTTGGGGCAACTGTAGCCTCAAATCCTTCATCTCTGGGTGTCCTGGGGTGGAGGTACTTCCTAGGCCCATGCCAGACAGTAAGACTCTGGGCTTCTCTGAGGGGTGCTTGCAGGTGCCAAGTGGGACAAAAGACAGGGAACAGTGTGATGAAAGATGACAGAATTCGGTGTCAGGAGGCCCAGGTTCAAACCCCACTTCTGATGCAGATTTGCAGAGTGACCTGTGCCTCGTTTCCTCAACTGCAATGTGAGGAGTCTGAACTGGATCCCACAGAAAGTCTAGTCCTAGGCTCCGTGGGGGCGGGATTAAAATGATCATTGTTAACACATCAACACGGATTCCTGAGGAAAAAGATGCTGAAGTGACAGCATCTCCAACACCTCAGACCTGGCAAAGAGCAAAACCGTCTTCTGTTCTGACCACCACCCTCTTCCACATTCCTGTCGTGTGAGTGCACACCCACAGTGAGAGGACTTGTGCTACCTTTTTGTCCCTTTTTACAGTATGAATATGCCTGAAACATTTTTGCATGTCCTGGTGGTTCACAATGATGTTTGAAGCACACACAATTTCCTCCCCTCCTTCATCAAAGTTCATTAAAGTTATAGAAAGATACATAAAAAGAGTGCATCCATATCAACTCAAGAAAGCAAGAAATCCACATCAGCAGATCAGAAAAGTTTGAAGACTTTCTACAAGATAAAAATCAGGTAGAATCAGATTTCTGGAGGAAAGCAAGAGTGGTTAAATCAGCACAGAAGAAATTGGCTACAGAGATAAAACTGCCTTTTTCAACAGCCCTAGGGAGACTCCAAGTACAGGGAGCAGGGAGCAGACCAAGGTGCAACATCAGGTAAAGAACTACGGAGTAAACAAATGGCTGGCCAGCTTCTTGCTTTCCCAACGTATTTAGTTTCATTTCCTAACACGGAAACCTGGTAGATCGCTTCCTGAACAAAATGAAAGATCAATCTTAGGAGCTGTGGTAAACTGTTACATTGGTAGCAATGAACCATTCTCTCAGCATTCACATCCTTCTGAAGTTCCCTAACATGTCAACTTTGGACTTGGCAATGTAATTTGCTTTGGCCAATGAAGCATTAGCAAGAATGATGCAGTTTGGGGGGCTTGCCTGCTGGGAATACTTCCCTTTGGAACCCAACTACCTTTCTGTAAGGAAGTCCACCCAGTTCTCCTGAAGAAAAGAGGCTCTGGAGAATAAAAGGCCCTATGGAGAAAGAGGCCACGTGGTGGAGAAACTAGGTGCTTTGGCACACAACCAGCACCAAGGCCCCAGATGTGGCAGTGAAGCCTTCTAAGGACTTCCAACCTAGGTGAAGGCAGCTGCATGAGCGGGCCCAGCCAATGCCATGTGAAGAATCAGCCCAGGTAACCCATAGAATCATGAGAAACAATGTCATTGTTGTTTAAGGCACTGAGTTGTGGGGTGCTTTGTTGTGTGGCACTAGATAGCTGACACAGGGAGGATGACTATATGGGTATTGGGGACAGAGAAGCAAAAGAGCTAAATCTCTGTGATGGTATTAGAAAGAGGAAAAGAAAGAGAAGACGATGAGGCAGTCGTGCTCAGGAATGAGATCTATTAAAGTACTCACATACAGAATACATTCGTTCTTACGTCAGCAATCATGAGGGCCCCCAGCCTGCTCCTGTGCAGTCCACTCACTCTTTCTAAAGGGAATCTCACAGAGAGCAAGCCCCCTGCACTCTATCACTTATACAAAGCTGCACACAGCTTCCTGCCAGGAAAAGGCCCATCCTGGAAGCTAGGCTACACAGTCATGAAAGAAGCTCATACCAGTCCCCTGAACATATTAATCAACCTAAGTTTAATTTATAAACCTGAATTGACCATCATGGGCCACCTTTGAGGCAAACAAGAGTATAAAAACAAACAAGATGAAAAACCAAAATAATTTATCTTAGAGGAAATGGGAATAATGTAGGAGATGGAAAGAAACTTCAAAAGAATTCCAGGTTGTACCCTCAGAGAAAGCCCAAAGAAATTTGTTTTTATAAATTAAGAATAGATTTCTATGGAAAAGTAGCAATCAAATAAAAAGAAATAAGTCTTGAAAACTACAAACATGAAGATAGTCAAGAAAATTCCCTACAAGGTAGAGTGAAAACACAAAAAGATACAAAATGTGACAAGTTTCAAGATCTAAAATTTATAATAGGTCCAGACTGAGATAAGAGAGATTAGAGGTGATGAAAATTAGACACAATTTTAAAATCTTTTTGAGAGCCAGAGAGATCCAAGTCTCAAACTATAAAAAGTTCCACCAAGTAGCAAGCAGAAAATACAAAAAAGACACACATTCTGGTGACATTTCTAAATCACAAAATAAAAACAAAATTCTCAGTGCTTCTGGATTATTTTGAACCTGCAATTCTGTGTCAGCCAAACTGTCAAGCTAAGATAGTTTCTGATAATAAAGGACAAAGGAAATTTACTACTCATTCATTCCTTCTGAAGAAATAATTATGCACTGCAGAGAAACAAAAAAAAGAAATTCAAAAAGAGAATGTCATAGGATTTTAAAACTTTTTAAAGAAACCAGAAAATGTCTAAAAGTATGACTAATAAATGAAAATAAATCTATAAATATTCATGTAATTTTAAGAAACAATTCAGATAAAAAGTATATAAAGTAAAATAATAACACTTGGAACAAAACTTTCAACAAAATGTGAAAAATAGGAGGAGGTTGGTTAGAATGTCATCCCAAAACACCAAAATTGCAAATTCAACCCTGGTCAGGACACACACAAGAATCAACCTATGAACGCATAAATAAATGGAACAACAAATTGATGTTTCTCTCTTGAGCATGCTCTCTCTTGATCTCTCTTCATTCCTCTCTCAAAAAATTCTATTAGAAGAAAAAGTTCTTAAATAAGTTTATTAAAAACATAGAGCACTAGAAAAATAAAAGTGGTGCATATACTGTAACTTGCCAAAAATAGCAAAATAGAAATAGAAATGAAGAAAATTTGACCTGTCAAACAGAAAGCAGGGGAGAAATGCAAACATATAATTAACAACAAATGTGAATGTGTTAAATTCTCCTGTTAAATGATAGAGACTTTCAAAATGGGTGAAAGAAATCTCAAGAACATACATGTTGTATAATATGTATACAACAATATATGCGAGTATGTGTGCCTGTGCATGTGTGTACACATACATGTCTACATACAATGCAGTTATTTTAAAGAGTCACATTTAAAACAATACAATACAAAAGGTTTTAAGATGAAAAGATAGAAAATAAACATGCTAACAAAGCAAAAAAATGAAAGCACAGAAATATTAATATCAGATTACATAGAATTCAAAAGAAAAGCACTATAATAGAAGTACTTACAGTGTACCAAGAAGATATGATAATCAGGTAAATTTTGCACTAAACAACTGACTATCAAAATATAGAAATAAAATAAAATAAATAAAAAGAATAATATATAGAAAGAAATAGTTTTAGAACTAAAAAAAGAAATGGTCAAACTTGTAATTACTTGATCTCTACATGGCTCTTCAAAAATTGATAGACCAGGTGAATAAAAATAAGTAAAGCTATAGAATTCAAATAATATAATTTAAAAATGTGATTTGAGAATTCTATAAGAAAACCTTCTAAACCAAGAATACACACTTAGCACATTCTTTTTGACAACTATGTTACATTTATAAAAAACTGACCACCCATTAGAACTGGCTAGAAACAAATTCTTAATTCCAAAAAGTGGAAGTTATATACACTACATTTTTTCACTACCATGTTTTAAAAAACTAGATTCAGAGACAAAAAGAGTAGCAAAAAATATAGCAAAAACTCAGTGACTTGAAAATTTCAAAACATTCTTCCATATAATTCCCACATTAAGGAGAAACTCAAAATTGAAATGACTTTATAAATGAACAACATTGAGAGCACCAGATAATGAAACCAATCGGCAAGGCCAATGAAGTATTTATAGAAAAATGTGTAGCCTTGAACACATTTATTATAAAACAGGAAAGAGAATAAAAACCAAGCAGCAAGGAAAAGGAAAGTTTTCCTAGGGCAATGTGTTCTCCTCCAGAGCCTCCAGAAAGAATGCAGCCCTGCCAACCTGTTTCAGACTTTGGACCTCCAGAAGAGTGAGATAATAAAACTGTGTTGTTTTATTTTTATTGAGGATTATTTTAATTTTTTTATTTTATTGATTATGTTATTATAATTTTCCCCCTTTACTCCCTCCACCCAGGAACCCCCATTCCTCAGGCAATCCCCACACCATTGTTCATGTACATGGGTCATGCATGTAAGTTCTTTGGCTACTCCATTTCCTATACCATATTTTAAACCCCATGGCTATTCTGTAACTATGTATTTGTGCTTCTTAATCTCCTCACCTCTTCACACATTCCCCCAAACTCCCCTCACATCTGGCAACCATGAAGATAGTCTTTGTACCTATGATTTTGTCTCTGTTTTCCCCTTCTTCTTCTCCTTCTTCTTCTTCTCCTTCTCCTTCTTCTTCTTCTTCTTCTTCTCCTTCTCCTTCTCCTTCTCCTTCTCCTTCTTCTTCTTCTTCTTCTTCTTCTTCTTCTTCTCCTTCTCCTTCTTCTTCTTCTTCCTCCTCCTTGAAAAATAAAACCGAGACATTGAAATTAAGAACAATCTGACAGTAACCAGAGGGGAGGTGCAAGGGGATAATGGGAGAAGGGTTTTCAGGAACAACTATAAAGGACACATGGACAAAACTAAGGGGGTGGTAAAAGCAAGGGAGGGAAGTGGGTTTGGCTGGGGTGGGGGAGAGTGGTGGAGGGTAAATGCAGACAACTGTAATTGAAAATAATAAAACAGTTTTTTTTTAAAGAACAAAGACAAAATCATAGATACAGATACTACTCACACCAGTGAGAATAACCATTAACAAATCAACAAACAAGTGTTGGAGAGGATGTGAAGTAAAGGGAACCCTCGTGCATTGCTGGTGGGAATGCAGACTGGTGCAGTCACTGTGGGAAAACAGTATGGAATTTCCTCAGAAATATGGGACTGCCTTTTGACCCAGCAATTCCACTGCTGGGAATATATCCTAAGAACCCTGAACGCCAATCCAGAAGTACCTATGCACCTCAATGTTGATAGAAGCACAACTTACAACAGCCAAGTGCTGGAAGCAACCTAAGTTCCCATAAGTAAATGAGTGGATCAAAAAACTATAGTACATTTATACAATAGAATACTATGCAGCAAAGAGAAAGAAGGAGCTTATACCCTTTGTGAAAGCATGGATGGAACTGGAGAGCATTATGCTAAGTGAAATAAACCAGGTGGTGAGGGACAAATAGCATATGATCTCAACATCATACTCATTGGGCAAAAACTTAGAGCTTTCCCATTAAGATCAGGAACAAGACAAAGATGCCCGCTTTCACCACTACTATTCAACATAGTATTGGAAGTCCTAGCCACAGCAATCATACAAGAAAAAGAAATTAAAGGCATCCAAATTGGAGGAAGCAAAACTGTCATTGTTTGCAGGTGACATGATAGTGTACATAGAAAATCCTATAGTCTCCATCAAAAAATTGTTCGACCTAACAAGTGAATTTGGCAAAACAGTGGGATACAAAGTCAATATTCAGAAATCAAAGGCATTTTTGTACACCAACAATGAAATATCAGAAACAGAAATTGTGGGGGAGGGAATCCCACTTCATATAGCAACAAGAAAAATAAAGTACCTAGGAATAAACCTAATCAAGGATGTAAAAGACCTGTACTCAGAAAACTACACAACACCGAAGAAAGAAATTAAGGAAGACAAAAACAAATGGAAGCATGTACCATGCTCATGGACTAGAAGAATTAACATCATCAAAATGGCCATACTACCCAAACCAATTTATAGATTCAATGCAATCCCTATTAAAGTACCAATGACATATTTCACAGATATAGAACAAACTTTTCAGAAATTTATATGGAACCATTAAACAGTCCCAAATAGCTGCAGTGATTTTGTCTCTGTTCTTATTTGCTTAGTTTGTTTTTTAGATTCAATTGTTGATAGATACATATTTGTTGCCATTTAATTGTTCATAGTTTTGATTATCTTTTTCTTAAATAAGTTCCTTTAGTATTTCATATAAGGGTTTGGTGATGATGAACTCCTTTAATTTTTTCTTGTCTGGGAAGCTCTTTATCTGCCCTTCAATTCTAAATGATAGCTTTGCTAGGTAGAGTAATCTTGGAGTAGGTCCTTATTTTGCTTTTTATGACTTGGAATATTTCCTGCCAATCTGTTCTAGCCTGTAAAGTTTCTTTGGAGAAATCAGCCAACAATCTTATGGGAACTCCCTTATAGATAACTAACTTCTTTTCTCTGGCTGCTTTTGAGCTTCTTTCTTTATCTTTAACCTTTGGCATTTTAATTATGATGTATCTTGGAGTGGGCTTCCTTGCATTCATCTTGTTTGGGACTCTGTGTGCTTCCTGGACTTGCATGTCTATTTCCTTCGCCAAATTAGGGAAGTTTTCTTTCACTATTTTTTCAAATAGATTTCTAATTTCTTGCTCTCCTTCTTCTCCTTCTGGCACCCCTATGATGCAAGTGTTGGAACACTTGAAGTTGTCCCAGAGGCTGCTTACACTATCTTTGTTTGTTTTTGGATACTTTTTTCTTCTTGTTGTTGTGATTGGTTGTTTTTTGCTTTCTTATGTTCCAAATCATTGATTTGACTCTCAGCTTCATCCACTCTACTGTTGTTTCCCTGTAAATTGTTCTTTATTTTAATTAATGTATCCCTCATTTCTAACCTGATCCTTTTTATGGTGCTGAGGTCCTCACTAAGTTCCTTGAGCATTATTATAACCAGTGATTTGAGCTCTGCATCTGATAGATTGCTTATCACCATTTTGTTTTGTTCTTTTTTCTGGAGTTTTGATGTGTTCTTCCATTTTTTTCTTTGTCTCCTTTTTTTAGGCAGCCTCCTTGTGTTTGTTTCTACATATTAAGTAGAGCTGCTTTGACTCCGTATCTTGGTAGTGTGGCCTAATGTAATAGGTATTCTGTAGGATCCAATTACACAGCCTCCCCTATCATCCAAGCTGGGTACTAGAGGTGCATCCTTTGTGTGAGCTGAGTTCACCTCCTCTTGTAGTTGAGACTTGGTTGCTGTGGGCAGATCAATGGAAGGGATTTACCTAGGCCAGTAAGCTGCAAGTACTGTCTGTGACCACTGACAGGTTGGACCACCAACCTCCACCATCCATGGAGGATCATCTGTGCAGGGGCAGGGTGGCAGTGCTCCAACATGGTCTGTAGCTGTCCACTGGATGTGCAGACTCTGGGGTTTCCCCAGGTGGTGCAGGCCAAGGTCAGCTTCCACCTGCATTTTCCCTGCAGCCACCCTGCCTAAGCTATAAAGAAATCTGAGGTGAATATTATTTGCGCTGGGGTTGGAGATTCTCAGGTGAAGCCAAGCTGTGAATTGAGAATGATTGCTGCCAGTGCCAGGCCTGGCACCCCTTAGCAAGAGGTATAGGGGTTAGGGGCTCACTGAGGCTACCTACAATTTAGGAAGTTGTGAAGCATATGCCAAGACAAACCATTCATATGGAAAAGCAGCTTGGGTGGGCCATTAGTTGGGAGGGATTGAGTCTCTGGGGATCCTCAGGGTGGGTCAAACAGTGTTACACAGATGGAGCCTCAGATATGGCACTAGTCTTCTGGCTCTATGGCTCTGTAGGAGGAGGGTTCAGAAAAAGGACAATGGCCCACATTTCTGTCTGGGAGAAGGCTGTCTCCAAGCTCTTGCCTTGATTCCAGACACTTCGCTTTCTCCTTGTGTGCCACTGGTGCCTTTCAAGCTGCTACCCCAGTGCTGGAGCTTAAAAAGAGTGAGTCTGATTAAGTATGTGGTGCGTGTGGGCTCTTTAAGAGGAACTGCTTGGGACTCAGAAGTTTCTTCCACTGACTCAATAGGGATTGAGTTCTAAATCATTGGAACTTGTTTTTGCAGTCAGAAGTTTTGAGGACTTATCTTCCTGGCACTAGAACCCTGGGCTAGGGGGCCTGGTATGCGAACTCCTCAATCCTGGGATATCCCTCAGGAATTTTTATCCACCACACATGGATGTGGGACCAGCCCACTCTGTATCTCTGCTCTTCCTACCAGTCTGGATGGATATGTTTTCTTTAATTCTGTAGTTGTCAGACTACTCTTCAACTCGATTTCTGATGGTTTTGAGTGATGGCTGTTCTATATTTTAGTTGTAATTTTGATGTGGTTGTGTGAGGAGCTGAGTTATGTTTACCTATGCGGCCATCTTGACCAGAAGTCAGGGCTGTATTGTTTTAAACCACTAAATTTGTGGTCATTTGTTACAACCACAATAGGAAACTAATATAGAAGATAATATATGAATAAAGACCTCAGGGAAGAGAGGTTGTAAAACAATATGTATCTGGGAGAACTGAGTTTCAGATAGGGGGAAGAAGAAAAGCAAAAGCCCTAGGGTGCAAAGGCTAAGGGACAGCAAAAAACCAAAGTGTTTTGAGCAGCAGGAGCCAGTGGAGGAGATCAGGTCAGCAATGAGAAATGGGGGCCTTGGAAGTGATTTTAAGGAATTTGACTTTTACTTTCTTTAAAAATTTTTTATTTCCTTTTCTTTTTTTTAAAATTACCATTTATGAGCACCTAGAGCAGAAAGGTCTACAATTTGGCTAACACTTTGAAAGAACCACTCTGTCTACTGTGGGTGACCAGAAATGTGGTCGGGGGCCCAGCTTTACTATTAAGCTAATGAAGCTCAAACTTCAGAACTCTACACTTGAGTGGGCCCTTCCCAGACCCAGCAGTGCATTCACATGCTCATACGCTTGTAAAATTTTCAAAAGTAGGATATTGTCACCACAACTGGTTAAGGCCACTTGATCTCTTTTTTGATAGATTCTCTACCTTAGTAACTCTCGGTGCTGGAATGGCTACAGAAATTTTTGGATCTAGCTAGGGAAAGCTGAGTTGGAGATACCTTTAGTTTGAGTATAGTGGGACATATTTGTGTGGTTCACAGTTTATTGCATGTTATTGGAAGTTATTGCCAACTGTCTTAGAGCAAGAATGGCTTCTAGGAATTTGCCTATCACCCACTGTATTAATTTACCCAGGATGGTGACAAGAGAGTTTTGGGTATTATCAGCTCACAGAATTTTAAAATATTAGTCACTGATCAAGAACTTTTGAAAGACTCAGAAATCTTAAAGTTCAGATGTAAAAGATACTTGGTCAATCCTCATAACTTCTGGCTGCAAATTTGCTTCCCTAAATTTGACAATTATAAAAATTCACCAATAGCAAGTTGTGAAAGTGGAGGAAGCTTTTTAAAACTATTAATAATAGAAAAATTAAATTCAATCAACTGGAGTAGAGAAGAATTTTGTATTCTTTTCATGAAAAAAATTTGTCATAAGAAAAGTTTTGACAAAGAATATAAAGTCAAAAAATATGGGGGGGAATAATATAGAGATATGCCAGGCAATTAATTAATAGAAAAAGATTGTTATTCTGTAAATTAGGTCAGATATTTGTAATATTTATCTGCCTTTTAAAATTTTGTAATTTGCTGTGATTCCTTTTTTATCTAAATATTTACTTTCATTCCTAATTTAGTGTTTTTCATCTTTTATTTTTTCTTAATGACAACCCACCAGACTGCATATTATTTAGGCCCAAGACCTAAATCTGTCCTGGGGGTGAATAGAGATTGGGGTAAAGATGTGCTAGTCCTCAGCATCTTTGTCTTAGATCCATTTCTCACCCTCCCAACCCAGCCCTGCATCTCTGGAAAAGTAACAACCCCACAGGCTATTTCCGGGATCCTTTGTCAGCTGCCTTCTGTCTGGATCTGGCCAATGAGAGATCTGGTGGAAATTAGAGGGCTGGAAGAAGGGAGAAGCTGGCTCTCCCTCCTCCTATGGAGACTTCATTAGCCTTGGCTCTGTGCCTTCAGCTCCTACCTTGGTTGCAGCTTTTCTCAAAGTAACTGGCCCCCTGGTGTGGGTAACACCCCATTTCCTGCACCTCTACAGTCTACGGGTGGTCACAGCTTCCTGCTATTGACAATATTGGGACCACCTCCCAGTGCCCTACTTGCCTTCCCAGCTCTCTATCACCTGTGTAACAAGTTTCAGTGTTACCTTCCTTCATGAAGTGGTTTCTGTTGTCCTGGGTGGATCCTGTCTGAAAGAAGGAGATAAGGACAGAAACGGAGAGTCCTATTAGAGGACTAATGGAATCATCCAGTTGAGAAATGAAGGTGGCTTGCTCCGAAGTTATAGCTTTGGAGGTGATAAAAAGTGTTAGAGATAAGTGATTTACTTATAGATGGGATGGGAGAAGTAAGAGAAATAGAGGAGTCAAAGATTACTGCAAGGTATTGGACCTGTGCACCTGGAAGAACAGGCTGATGACTTCCTGAGGAGGTACAGACTGAGGGGATGGGAGGAGATGAAGAGTTTATATGGAGACAATTTAAGTTCAAGATGCCAGTTAAACAGAGTGAATATACAAAATTGGCAGTTAGATACAGGAGGCTTCTCAAGAAATAGATCTGAGATGCATAGTAGAAAAAGCTGAGAAACTCATCAGTGGACACAAATGGAGTGAGTGCAGACAGTGGAGAGAAGAGGTACACTAACTAAACCCTGGAGCATAGCGATGGTTAGAGAGAGAAGAGGAAGGACTGGCAACAGAGCCTGAGATGAGGGCCCAGAGAGGTCGGAGAACCAGAAGAGTGGTGCCTGGGAAGTCAGGTGATGAAGGTGTGCCTAAGAGAAGGATCCTATGTGTTGAGTTCTGCTGACAGGTGAAGTACTATGAGGTTTGAAACCATTCTGCAATATGAATGTCATTGATGCCCCTAACAAAGAGCAATTTCAGGAGACTGTTGGGGTTAATAACTTGAAGACCATGAACATAAATGATGTTCTAAAAAACTGGGCTGTGAGGTAAAGCAGAGAAATGGTGTAATAGCTGGAAAAGAAAGCAGGGTCAGGAGAGGAAAGCAAATATGTATATTTATACATGTTTATCTACACATACACACATATAACTTTCTGTTAAAGTATAACATACATAGAAAGGAATGCATAAGTCACAAGCATAAAACTCAGCAGATTTTCACAAGCTCATTTATCTACATAACTCCTACCTAGACCAGAAAACAGGACATTGCCAGCTCCCCAGGAGGCCCCTCCTGCCAGTCATTACCTGCTCCTTTCTCCCCAAGGTAACCAACATCCTAACCATAAATTAATTCTGCTGTTTTGGGGAGTCATACACTATGACTTCCACTCAATATAGTCTGTGAGCTGTCGAATGTAGCAACAGCCCTTCATTTTTCATTGTCATAAAGTAGGCCCTGTATGGCCATTCCACAATTTCCATATCCATTCTATTCTTGATAAGTGGGCATTTGGATTGTTTACTATTTGTATTATTATATTTACTTTTGCTATCATCATAATTGAGCATGTCTGTGGGTGCACAAGTGTATGCATTTCTGTTTGGTACGTACAATGGGTGTAAAACTGCTGAATCATAGGGCAAGTATATGTCTAGCTTTTGTAGATATTGCCAAGTAGTTTTCCAAAGTGGTTGTATCAATTTGTACTCCCACCAGCAGGGCAATCCAGTTGTTCCACATCCTTGTCAACACCTGACACTGTCCTGGGCCTTTTTAACTATAGCCTCTTGGGGAAGGAGTTTTAGCTGGGAGCCAGAAAGATAAAGAAGAGTTGTCCAGGCCATGAATCGGGAAGAGAGTGTCCGTGAAGAAGCACGATGTTGGGGATAGGACAGGAATGTGGTGCACAGGTGACTGGAAACCAGAAGCATCCCTGGGGAAGGGCTTGGCGACTGATTCAAATGACAGGAGGGGACAGGCAGGAGAAAGAGGAATCTTTGCATTTTTAAAATGTTAGCCTCAGGACTGCCTGCTTTATGTTCAAGAAAATTCACACTTTTTAGGTATACAGTGTGATGAATTTTGACAGATGTGTGCAATTAAGCAACCACTATCACAATCAAGTCATAGAATACTACACTTAGCCCACAGGGCTCCCTGGTGCCCATTTAGACTCAACTCTTTTCCCCCACGGCCAGCCCCTGGCAACCACTGATCTGCTTTCTCTCACTACTGCTTTACCTTCCCCACATTATCACAATGGGATCATACAGTATATATAACCTTTCTGGTTGGTTTCTTTTCCTCAGCATAATCCTTTTGAGATTCATCCATGAAATTATGTACATCTGTAGTTCATTCTTATTACCGAGATGTAGTCCTTTGTATGAATGTACCACAATTGATTCAATCAGTAGTTGATGGGCATTTGAGTTTTGGGCGTTTTTGTTTCCTGGTGTGGGCTATTATGAAGAAAACTGCTGGAAGCATTCATGTACGGGTCTTCGTGTGGATATATCTTTTCATTTCTCTAGGGGGAATATCTAAGAGTGGAATTGCTAGATTCATAGCAATGTCTTAACTTCATAGGAAACTGCCAAACTGTTTTCTAAAGTGTCTGTATCATTTTGTATTCCCACTGGTAATGCATGTGAATTCCAATTGGTCTCATTCTTGCCAGGACTTGATATTATCAGTTTTTAAAAATTATTATTATTATTCATTTAGCCATTCTAGTAGTTGTGTGGTAACATCTCATTGTGGTTTTATCATGCTTTCCCTAATGATTAATGTTGTTGAGCATACTTCCATATGCTTAATTACCATCTGTATCTCTCCTTTGGCAAAGCGAGCCTCAGAACTTTTCATTTACATTAAATTCTTTGTGAAAGCCCCAAATATTAAATAATAAATAAATATGAAATACTGAGGTTGGGGCCCGGAGTCCTAGCTGCTTGGTTTCTTCCACCGCTGTCCCCTTGGCCCCCTCTCCCAAGCCCTGACCCTTAAGAGGATTCCACAGGGCAGCGTTCCAAACCAGACGAGGCTCTTTCTAGCTAGTCCCCAAAGATGACTTCCCAACAAGCCACACCTTCCTGTAGCCAGGCCCTTGTGCATTCCCTTCCCACACTGAATCTGGGTCAGCCCTGTAACCAATAAAATGCAACAAAAGCGAAGCCTCATGACTCCTGCAGCTAGGTGAGAAGAAGCCATAAAGCTCCCGGCTTGATCCTTCAGAGTGCTCACTCTGGGAGAAGCCAGCTGCCATGTAAAAAGTCTGCCCACGTCAAGATCACGATGCTATGAGAAAGCCCAAGGCAGCCATATAGAGAGGTGGTATGGAGAAAGAGAAGCGCCTGGCCAGCCCCCAGCTATTCCAGCCTTTCCAACCCAGGCGCCAGACATGGAAGTGAAGGAAGCCGGGTTGGATATCCCATCCAGTCAAGCCTTCGAATGACTCCAGCCCAGCTGTTCACTGAATACAATCCTACCAGAGTCCACAAGTTAGAACTACCTATCACAATCAACCCTCAAAACCACGAGAGATCATAATAAATTGCTGTGTAAAGTCACTATGTATTGGAGTGGTTTGTTATGTAGCAATAGCTAATTGGAACATGGATAATGACCAGGCTTGGAGTCTGGCTGACTTGAAAATGTGGTGGGGTCATCCCTGAGTCAAGGAACAAGAGAGGACTCTGAATGTTATAACATTCCTTCTTTTTCTTTCTGCATTCAAACTCCCTGGATGTTGTCTTCTATCCTTACACCGCCAGTGCCAGAATCGTGGGTGGCTACAAGAAAACGGAGACCGAGCAAGAAGCAGGAACTGAGAAAGTCAGAGCAGATGCCAGGCCCAGGAACGAGCCCAGCTCTGGCAAATAAGAACAGTAATTCCTTACATGTTTACAGTCCTTTACAGTTTCTAAAGAACACTGAAATGTGTTATCTTATTTGACCCTCATGCCAGCCAGGTGTGTATGGGGCGGGGGTGCCTGCATTATGAGTCCCATTTAACTGGAAAAAGAAATGAAAGCCCAGGAAGGTTAACCATAGGAGAGAGCACAGTCCTGGGGTTGTTGCTGGGATGAGAAAGAGAATTAGGACCAGTTCAGAACTGGGGTGGGATGGGAACTGGGGGCAGTAAATCATTTCTATAAAAAGTTGGTAAAGACAAAGTCAGGGCCTAATTATTCACTGAGCACCTACTGATACTAGACTATGTTCTTGGCACCGCTTGTCTCATTCACCCCTCCTAATAATCCTGTAAGATGGATGAAATTGCTGTCTTCATTTTGCACCAGGTCTCTGGCACCACCACTCAGAGGTGTTGCCCCCAACACTCATCCATCCAACCCATCTTATCTCGATAAGTGTACTACTGATTCACCAGACACTGGGTCTGTGGCTGGAATCTTGTGCCCAGATGATGAGCAGAGGGTCTTAGCTGGCCTCCTAACCGGTCCTATGCACACTGGTGTCCTCACTACCCTTAAGCCCAAGGCCATGGGTAGTAAGGACACCGTGCCATTTCTGTGCTCAGAAATCATCAGGGGCTTCTGGTAGACCAGCCATTTCATCAATCCCCCACCCACCCACGCTGCCAAAAGCTTAGGACCATGCCTGTTCCTAGTTGTAGGAATTCATTAATTCATGCATTTAACAACTAATTATCAAATGCCTGCTGTGTGCCAAGCACTGTGTTTGGGAGGACAGCATACTATACAGTAAGATAGATACCTTCTTTGACCACAAGGAACCTACAATCCAGCAGTATATATAAACAAGCTCCCTAGGACACCAAAGAGATTTGTAGAGAACTATGGAAATATACTGAAGAGAGAGTGACTTAACCTAAAAGTGAAGTGACGGAAGTAGCACCATGAAAGGGTGAAAGTTGAGAGAGAGAAGCATATGCAAAGGCCCTGAGGCAGAAAGGTGCTTATGTAAGGACAGGAGGAGAGAGGAGAGGAGGGGAGAGGAGGGGAGGGGAGGGGAGGGGAGGGGAGGGGAGGGGAGGGGAGGGGAGGGGAGGGGAGGGGAGGGGAGAGGAGAGGAGAGGAGAGGAGAGGAGAGGAGAGGAGAGGAGAGGAGAGGAGAGGAGAGGAGAGGAGAGGAGAGGAGAGGAGAGGAGAGGAGAGGAGAGGAGAGGAGAGGAGAGGAGAGGAGAGGAGAGGAGAGGAGAGGGGAGAGACAGGATAATGTAGGGCTTTGTAGGTCTTATGAAGTATTTGGTTCTGAAGTGAGCATGGAGCAGAGATGGTGATGCAGAGTTTTGATTAGTAGTTTGACCTGCCTGCTGATTCCACTTGGACACAAGTCCTCATTTCAAATAGTTCCTAAATTTGGCCTCCCAGTGTGGAGCTCTTGCCTCAATATCTTGTTTGCAGCTCTGTCTTGCACACATTACCCTCTGGCACTGGTAGAGGCTGGAACAGAGATAATTTCTTGCCTACTCAACATTCAACCCATTGTTCCTAACAGAAGTCTAGCTGGGCTCAGAAATTTCCCTTCCTATATGGGGCCTGTGCTTCAGAGCAGCTGGCCCTAGCCCCAGGGGAAAATTTTGACTGGCATGAGTCAGTATTGGTGTCTTGCTTCCCTGCCCATGATGGATTTAGGCACAGGGATATAAGGGACAGCTTAATGGGGGACATCTGGGAAAGGAACCTCATTTCTTCAAGGGACATTATGTTGTCTATGTCTAGATGAGATGCCTGGATCTGGGACAGCCCTTTTGTGATCATGAGGACAAAATGAACACACTGAAGGTAGCAGCAAAAGACAGAAAGAATAAACCTGGGCCCTTGATAACACTATTGAATGACTGTATAGGAGCTCCTCCTCCTTCTCTGGAGGGAGTTCCTGTTATGTGAGATCATCTGTTTCCTCAACATTGAGAAAGCTGAGTTTGAGATACTCTGTTACAAATACCCAAGAGACTGATATACTCTGCTCTCAGGCATCCCTGCTCACAGCCTGTGCCTCTGAGGCTGACCCCTGTCTGTATGCCCATGTAGACCCCGGACTTTGAGATTCCCCATCATAGCACTCCTCTTACCTACCACGACACTCACCTTGTTGGTGACCTGCATGTGGCACCGTAGCCCTCTTTCCCTTTAGCCCCCAGCAATCTAGTTTTGGATCTTCCACCGTGTCTTGGACCTTGGTGTCCTCAGTATGACTTGTACCCTTTTCCACTGCACCCATGCCCTTAGAACTGAGGATAAAGAAAACTTTGCTCAAGTCCTGGGTCTTCTCTAGCTGAGCTGTCCTTTGTCTGGTCCCCTGGCTTATTCAGCAGGAAATCAGACAGAAGCTGCTTCATGTGTTGATCCTGGCAAGGCTGTGATCAGGAAACTAAGTCAAAGTCAGCACTTGGGAAGATCAGGATGCAAAAAGGAAGGGAAGTGCAAGATGGTGGTTCAGGACCACGACTTCAAAAGTCGGTCATGGAGGAACTGAGTGTGAAGAGGCCTGTTTGGATTTAAAAAACCAAAAAAACAAACAACAGTGTAAGGTGTGGAGGCAAGTCTGCCCGGTTGAAGGCCTTGGGCAAGACCGGATACTCCTCTGGATACCTAGCAGCCCCTCCCCCCTCCTGCCCACTCACCGAGTGTCTGGTGTAGATTTCCACGTTCCCCTTTAGTGAACTACAAACTCCCTAGTTAAAGTAGTTCAGACTGTGACTCCAAATCAACTTAGCACACAGACCGCCTACTCCTGCAGTCGGTGCTAGAAATGCTGTGATAAATAAATAAGGGCCCCTGCCTGCTGGGAGCTTGTTGTTATCAAGATGGTTTCCTGTCCCAGCCCTAAGTCTTGCAGAACCTGCCCCTAGTCCCCACCGCTAAACCCAGAACATTCTCCTCTTCCCTCTGCATTCTCTTTTCCTTATGATTCCACTGAATATTTACCCCCGTCAGGAAATTTTCTCCAACTCTCACCACCGGCCTCATTTTGTGCCATTCCAGCAACCCTTGGAAATTTCCTATTGAACTATGTCCAGCTGGGATTAACGCAGCATGTGTCCTTTCGGCCTTCAGAGGTAGGTAGGGGTGTGTGTGTTCACCTCATTACAGCCAAAGGTCACATCCCCCAACGCATTGCTGTCCAAACACATTTGGATAGCAACCCGAGCCGAGGCCCCGCTGCCCTTGACTCTCCCGAAGCCCCAGCCCTGCTTCTCTAGATGTCTCCCCTTGCTGTTCTGCCAAGACCTCAGACTTATCACACCCCAAACCATCCTTCCAAACTGCTCCGCCTCCCATCGCCCCATTCTTGGTTTGCAGCCACATCAGCCACCCAGGCGCACTGGCTCAAGACCCCTGACCCATCTCCAACAGACACACATGTACTGTTGCACAGCCACTCTCAAAACTTAGAGACCCCATAGCTGCATGAGAGCTTCACCCTTGTTAACAGTCCATTCAGTCACGTGACACAAAAACTCACACTTCTTCCCACAAAACTCACATCAAATTTAGAGGCCTGGTCAGTCCCACAAAAAATAAAGTCAAACCATGCAGAACTTCGCCTTCCTGCCCCATCACATCAGATCATGTGTATGATACATACATGCACACACTCACACATGCATGGTCCTGGGTGACAAGATTTTCATCAGGAGCATTCTGGGAAAATGAAACGTCATAAAGTCCATTCATCTTGAATCTTGAACCCAGACCCAGGCCCTGAACCTATTAATCCTGCAGGCGGGGAGAGCAGGAAGTTCCTCTCCCTGTGCCTGACAGCCTCGTGATTTGCACCTGCTCTCCGGGGCCTGGCGCCATAATTCACCCTCGGTGCCCACAGGATGACTGCCCAGCCTGGCATTTTAACCAGCTTAAATGCCAGACTTGCCTGTGCCTATTCTCCTGGCTCCAGAGCAAAGCTGTATCCCTAAGATGGGGATAGATGTAGAAAATGTAGGTGCTCTAAGGGCTCTATGTCTCCGGAAAGAGAATCACAAAATGTTTTTATCACCTGTGTGTCTTCCAGGATCCCCTGTGCTCAGCAGTTGGCCAGGGACTTCAGGACAAACTCTTCTCTCTGCCCAGACCACAGTCAAATCCAAGCTGCTTTAAATAAATTGGCAAAGAGGATGCCAGCAGCCTGAACCTGGGGCGCAGACACCAATGGCAAGCTGCAAACGACTGCTCCCGTCGCTTTGCCTTCCCTTTCCTCCACCTCCAAACCCACATACAGACCGCCATGGCTCTGGGGCTGTCTTCCTGAAGACAGGCAGTTCCTGAGCCATCCCTGGGCTGCAGCGCACTACTCCGGCGGTGGCAATGTAGAGACAGAAAGCAGGATGAATTACTTACATACTAGTGTGATAATGTGGAGTATCTGGGCAAGTGGCTGGAGTGGATGAAAGAGATAAGGTAACAGGAGGATCTGACAAAGATACAAAGTTACAAGGCAACTTTCTATTGACTCCAAAACAAGGAGGACAGTTTTTCTTTTCAGCCACTGAGAGCTGGGCCCAGGGCTTTCCTGCACTCATACAGCCTTCCGGAAGGGGCTCTGATTGAAATGCGGGGTCTGGCTCAGTCCCTCTAACTTCCTGCTTCTTCCTATGAAGGGTGAGCAGGACCACAGTGAAGGATTGCCCAGGGATTAGCTGCCAGCAGATTCTTGTGCAGAACTGCTCTTTTAACCTCTTCTGTCTTGGAACTTTATCTACCTACCTTTGTTTCCTCGCTGGTCCTCACTGGGGGCAATATCAAATAATCAAATGTTACTGGCGTAACTGACCAAGAATTTGGAAAACAATAAAGCTGAAATCATATTTCGCTCTTTTTTTTAATCCTCACTGAGGACATTTTCTCATTGCTTTTTTAGAGAGAGGAAGAGAGAGAGGCATCAATCAGATGCCCCCATATGTGCCTGGGCCGGGGATTGTGGGCATCCACATTCGGACCGGGGCTCGAACCCTCAACTTTTCAGTATGGGACAACGCTCCAACCAACTGAGCCACACCGGCCAGGGCTATACATCACTCTTTACACAAAAATAGATTCAAAGGAAAAAACACAAATGGTAAAAAGTGAAACCACACAAGTACTAAAGCAGAGTGAATATATTTGTATTATCTTTAGGAAAAGTGCCCTTTCTAAGCACGACATGAAATACAAAAGTTATAAAGGAAAAGCTTGGTAGGCTTAGCCACATAAAAATCAAGTACTTATGAAGGACAAAAAATAAATAAGATTGAAAGTCAGGATCAAGTAGAAAAAGATTGGAAATATTAGTTGTAATATATAAAAGAGCTCCCACAAATATCAAATAAGATAAATATTCCGACAGAGAAGTGGGCAAACGACATGATGAGACACCTCGCAAATGAAATATGAATGCCCATTAAGCACCAAGTATGCTGATCAAAGAAATGCAAATGAAAAATCAATTGTCACCTATCGGTGAGCAAAAGGTTTTTCAAGAACTGCCAAGGGTGTGTGTCATTGGCAGTGGTATAAGGAAAGGGACACTCTCCCACCCTGTGTTCATGGGTTGGAAGACTTAATACTGTAAAGATATCAATACTACCTAAAGCAATCTACAAACGTAAGACCAATAGAATAGAATAGAAAGCCCAGAAATAAACCCTTGCATATATGGTCAAATAATATCGGACAAGTATTTATTACCAAGACTTCTTAGTGGAGAAAGGATAATCTTTTCAACAAATGGTGCAAAAGAATGAAGCTGCATGCTAACCTAATACCATAGACAAAAATCAACTCAAAATGGATTAAATACCTAAACATAAGACCTAAAACTATAAAACTCTTAGAAGAAAACACAGGGCAGAACTACATAACATTGAATTTAGCGATGATTTCTTGGATTTAACAATAAAGGCACAGGCAAAGAAAGAAAGAAACTGAACTTAATGAAAATGTGAAAATTTGGTGTGTCAAGGGTGAAAAAGCAACCTGCAGAAATAGGACATAATATTTGCAAATGATATCAGATAAGGAATTAGTATCCAGAATATATAGAGAACTAACACTCAACAACAAGAAAATAAACAAACCAATTCAAAAATGGCCAAAGGATTTGAATAGACATTTCTCCAAGAAAGATACACAGATGGTCAATAAACACAGGAAAAGATGCCCAACATCATAATCATTAAGGAAATGCAAATCGAAACGATAATGAAATACCACCTCATGCCCTTTAAGATGGCCACTATCAAAAAAACAGAAATGCCCTGACTGTCCAGCAAAGCAAAACCCTGGTTTGATTCCACGTCAGGGCACATGCCTGGGTTGTGGGGACTGGTCTCTGGTCAGGGCGTGTGAGGGAGGCAACCAATCAATGTTTCTCTCAGACAATGATTTTTCTCTCCCTCTCTTCCTCCCTCCCTTCCCCCATCTCTAAGAATAAATAAATAAAACCTTAAAAAAAAACAAACAGAAAATAACAAGTGTTGGTGAGGATGTGGACAATTGGAATCTTTGTGCATTGTTGGTGGGAATGTACAATGGTACAGCCACTGTGAAAAACAGAATTAGAACTAAAAATAGAATTACCATATCATTCAGCAATTCCACTCCTGGGTATAAACCCCAAAGAATTAAAAGCAGAGTCTTGAAGAGATATTTGTACACTGATATTCATTGCATTATTTACAACAGCTGAAATGTGGAAGCAACCTACATATCCATTGATGGACATATGGATAAGCAAAATGTGGTATATACATCCAATGGAATATTATTTACCCTTAAGAAGGAAAGGAATTCTGACATAAGCTACAGTATAGATGAATGTTGAGGAGATTAGGCTAAGTGAAATAAGCCAGTCACAAAGAGACAGATACTCTGAGATTCCGCTTCTGTGTGACAGCAGTTAGAGTAGTCACATCAGAGATAGAAAGTGGAAAGGCAGTTGCAGGGCCCGGGGGCAGGAGAGAACAGTGGCTGCTGTTTGATGGGGCAATTTCTGTTTTTCAAGATGAAAAGAGCTCTGGAGATGGATGATGGTGATTGTCACACAACATGGTGACGGTCGCACAGCAATGTGACTGAACTTAAAGCCTCAGAACTATACACTTAAAAACGGTTAAGACGGTAAATGTATGTTACATGTATTTTAGTAGAATAAGAAAATGGGAACAAAAATCTAAAGAAAAAAACCCCCAAACCCGACAAGGGTGTCTGTGGTTGGCAGTGGCTTAAGCACAGGGGCTCTCTCCCACACTGCTGGTGGGAGGGGGGAGAACAGCTTCAGTGTTTCCGGAGGCCAGCGGGCCATGGTACCCACAGAGGCAGCTAATACATACCTCCCTTACCACACACCCGAGGCATCCTCCTGGGTGCTTTGCGAGTAATGATTTATTTAATCCAAACAGTAATCCCCAAAGTAAATCTTATCATTACCCCCATTTTACAGATGAGGAAACTGAAGCCCAGAGAGGTTAAGTAATTTGCCCAAGGTCCCTTTGCTAGGGAATGGCAAAACTGGTATCGCATCCCAGGCATCTATTCCACAATGTTAATTGTGCAAACCTTTTGTCCCAGAAACTCCACTCCTGGGAATCCATCTGAAGGAGTTCATTAGGCAAGTGCACAGAGATGTGTATACAAGGCTGTGTCAAATACATCAGAGGAAAAAAGGGAACAATATAAATGTTCATCAGTAGGAGATCCATTGACTAAATTATGTTACTGCCATAAAACAGAAAGCTATGCAACCATTAAAAACTACGAGGTATATTTCTATTCACTGATAAGGAAAGATTGCGACAACATATTGTTGAGTGGAGAAGCAGGTTGCAAAACAGCATGCATAGTATGATCCCATTTAGGTGAAATTATATATATATCATTCAGGATCTGAGAGGATGCTCACTGAAACGCTAAAGGTTATTATCTTAAAATGGTGAGGATTTCAGATAATTTTTCTTTCCTTCCTCCCTCCCTCCCTCCCTCCTTCCCTTCCTTCCTTCCTTCCTTCCTTCCTTCCTTCCTTCCTTCCTTCCTTCCTTCCCTCCCTCCCTCCTTCCTTTTCTCTTTCTTGTGTTGTTCGAATGTTGTGCAGTGAGCATATATTATCTTTGTAAACAGAGGCAATTTTTTTAAAAAGCCTCCTGGAATTGGTGTCTTCTTATGTGTATCTCTGCACTTTGTTCAGCCAGCCTATAATGAGAACTTACTACGTGTTAGGTCCTGGATTGGAAGGCAAAAGAGTGGAAGGGATACCTAGAGGCATGGGCGGGGGGCGAGGGGGTATGGGGGGTGCAGCGAGCAGAGACAAAGCCACAGTGGGAAGCCTGGGGAGAGAGACGCCTACAGTCTGTTTGACAGACAGAATCCGGGCCAGAGCAGAACGGCACCAAGAACACGCAGCAGTGAGAAGGAAAGATGAGAAGGTACAGACACAGGTACTTGGTATGGGCACCGTGTCTCACTCCCAGGTTGGTTAATGCTGTCCTGTTAATGAAGTGAGTGATTAATAGCCAAGGGGATAGAGAGCTGGTATATGAGATTAATCCCAGTTAATGAATCCATTGTTAACGGCATTAAATAGCAACGGGGGGGGGGGGGGGGGGGATGAGGGTGAGGCAGCCTCCTCTCAGCACGTCCAGGCTGGGGCTGGCTCTACAGCCAGCAGAGGGGAGGCCTGGGCACGGGGTGAGGAGAGAGAGGAGAGAAGGAAGACAAGCGATGAACATGCATCGAATACCTGCTGCAACTAGGGCGCTTTCTCACACGCCCTTTCGTGCTAGAGCAGCGTCTTCGGGGTCCCCATCTCACTGGACCATGGAAATGACAGCCTGCCCCGTCCCTGACTGCTGTGCCTTCATCGACCTGACTCCAGGCCAGGCTCTGTCTGTCAGGCCACGCTCCCTTTAAGGGGTAGCTGAGTGACAAGGTCTGGGGAAGGGGGTGGAGGGTGAAGAGAAGCAGTCACTAGTCACTGGAGACAGGAGGACATGAAGGAACAAGAAGAGCTCTCTGAGAACCAAAACAGGAAGGGCCTTTCACAAAGGCAGAGAAAAAGTAGATGGCAGAAGTCCCTCTTTTTGGAGGACAATAGAGCCCAAAGGTGAGGTGGCCCAGCTGTGCACTGCCTCTCTTCCAAGAGACCCAGGCCTCACGACTGTCAAAGCACCAAAATGGACACCTCTGTCTCCCCAGGCCGTCTCTCCCCTGGCTCCAGCCAACCACCCGCAGCCGTCTGAGTGGGAGCCTGAGGCTCACTCCTGCCTGCCCGATACTTCTCCATGTGCACAAAGAACATTTCCTCAACCCTCAACTGGTCCCAATGCTAGAAGACGAACACACACTGATTGGCTTGACCCTCATGATACCCCCAAGTAACAGGTGTTAATATTCCCATTTTATAGATAAGATCACTGAGGCTCAGGGGCAGACACTGCCTGGCCGGAGATCCCACAGCAAGCTGGTGATACAGCCTGTATTGGAAATTACTCCTGCCTGGCTCCAAAGCTCTGTTCTTGCCGCAGCTCCTCCTTCCCCTAGACCAGAGGCCCTCAGAGGGCAGTCTGCACATCAGCAGCAGCAGCGGTAGCATCAACTTGTTAGAAAGGCAGTTCCTGGGCCTCAGCCCAGACCTACCAGCGGCGGCTCCCATGTCTGTGGTTTAACCAGCTGGGATGATTCTGAGAGCCACCGCCCTGTACACTGTTTCTCCTCGGACAGTGGAGGAGCTCCTCCAGCGTGATGCCGGGTGAGCCTCCTGAACTGTCCTGCTCCCCCTGCACTGAAGCACCCCAGGGGCCCGTCACTCTCCCAGCTACACTCTGCGTGATCTCATCCTATCCCCTGGCTTTAAACAGCATTTATATGCTGACAACTTCCCAATTTATATCCTCAGCCCTGACATCTCCCCTGAACTCTCATACATCCCGCTACCTGTCTGACATCTCCTTTTAAACGTCTCAAGGCATCTCAAAATTAAAGTGAATCATGGTTGTCCCCCAACCTGCTCCTCTCTCACCTTCCCCCGCTCAGTAAACAGCAGCAACACGGACCCAGTTGTTCAGGCCCCAAACCTTGGAATCGGCTCTTTCTCTTTATCTCATAGCTCACATCCAAGCCAGCAGAAGACCCCGACGGTTCTGTTTGCAAAATCTGTTTCCAGTCTGACTGCTGTTTGCCACCTTCACATCTGTCCCTGTGCTCCAAAGTGTCTTTCTCTTCTCACCTGAACTCATACAGTCACTTCCTAACCAACCCCTCTGCTCCCACTCACACCCTCTACAATCTTGTCCATAATCAGTGGCCAGAGTGATCCTTTTAAAACATAAATCGGAGATTATGTCACTTTCCTGCTCCAGCCCCTCTGGTGGCTTTCCAACACGTACAGAATTCAACCCACGGTCCTTGCCTGACCTCCAAGGCCCTGTGTAATCCGACCCCCACATCCTTCATTTCTCTGCAGCCTCGCCCACCTTTCCCACCTTACCTGCCCACCACACCACAACCACACCTGCCTTCTTACCCCACCTCAGGGCCTTTGCTTGCAGCAGGGAGGCCCCCACCTCAGGGCCTTTGCTCGGGCCATTTCCTCTGCTCAGAATGTTCCTGCAATTGCTTCATCCCATTCTCTGCCTACCACCCCCTGATCCTTACTTGGCTTTGTTTTATGCAGAGCACTCATGTCCCCTGACATCGTGTCATCAACTCGTTTGTTTCGCTATCTGTTTGTCCTGCCAGGCCATATACTCCATGGGGACAGGGACTTTTCATTCACTCGGTAACCAGAACCATGTCTGCCACGGGAGGTGCTCGATCTGTATTTGCCGAGTGAGGGAGTGAGTGAAGGAATTAATTAATTAATTTCTCTGAACCCCTGTTTCCCCACTTGTGAAAATAAGCCTGTTCACCTCATAAAGTACCTCTGAGGACTGAATAAACATGATAAAATACACGGCTTACGACTGGCATAATGTAGATCCTAACTAAAGATATTTTTTATCATTTTGGATCTTACCTTCCCTCCGTCACTTAAGAATCTATGCTGGCTCTGTATTTCCTACCACCTTCAGTGTGAGCTTTGACCAGCTTGTCCCCTGAAAGAAATCAGCAATAAATTCTCGTCTATACGACACTTTACACTTTTACGGTTTGCCTTACACTGACGTCAAACAGTCTTCACAATCATCCATCAAGTCTGTACCACGATGCCCACTTACAGATGAGTACAGGGACAGTGTGAGGGGTGGAGCCAGGATGGCAGCCACAGGGCATGGCTGAGATAGGGATCGTCCCTAGTCATCAGAGGCCAATCCCCCCTGCTCCGTGCTCTTTCTTCTGCTTTAGGATTACTCTCCACACCCTCGCTTCCCACCTTTCTCTTGTGCTTGGACTGCCCTTCCCTCTGCTCCAAGTCTCAGTTCTACTCTTGCTCTGAGATCCAGGTCCCCTTCCTCCTCCTCCAGGAAGCCCTCCTGACTACCCCTCTCTCCTCCAAACTTCTCTAGTACAGACTGCATTATGTACTCTCCTACCCTGTTCCCTGATTGTTTCCCATGTATATTCTCTCTTCAGCTACAATAGTGACCCATAATTTTAAAGTTACATTTGCTGTATAGGCAAATAGATTATAGAGATATAGAGAAAAAAAATCAAAGTTCCTCTTCATTGCCCCTCCCCAGTTGTACTCCTCCTCGGAGTAACCACTGCCAACGGTCTGGCCTGACGGCTGGTTCACAGACTCCTTCCAGGCATTTACCCACCCACACGTGCTCACGTGCAGACAGCAGTGTTTGATAGGTGGGATCATACTGCACCTCTTCTCCAACTTGTTATTTTTGACTTAGCAATCTGTCTCGGTGATTGTGCCCTGTCAGCATGCACAGACTCCCTTTTGAAGAGCTGTAAGACCCAGGATGCACCACGACTCACTAACCCATTTCTCTGGTGATGGATGTTGGGGTCATTTCCAATTGTTTGGTGCTAGAGAACACACTGCCCCGTCAGCCCGCGTGTACCTCTCTGAGCACACATGCATTCCTGTGGGAAGCAGAACTGGAATGGCAGGGGCAAGCCCGCCCTTCAAAGAGGCTGGGCCACTTTACACTCCACGGCGGCCCGCAGACTGACCCTGCACTCTGATGTACAAAGCACTTCCACAAGCACTATTTTATTTGCTCCTCACAAGAACTCTGAGAGATATCAACATGAGTACCATTTCACAGGCAAAGACTGGAATTCCGCCCCATCCTGTCACTCTCCAAGGCTGGTGCTCAGATCTGAGCTCATACAGACAAGACAGGTCCCCAGATTCTGCAAGTGGTGGAGGGGATCGCATATGGGCACTTCAGGAGTCCCAGCAGGGTCCTGAGCAGCGGAGGAGCAAGGAGACTCAGGTGGGGGGCAGAGAGGTGAGACACTTGGTAGGGGCTCAAAAGCCTGAGGAGGGGCTTTCTTCCCACTCTTTGCACAGCTCAGAAGAGCCTGGGCTCAGGCTGAGAAGCAGGGCTGCTATGTTGCCATGGAAACGGAGGGTTCCTCTCTCCCTCACAGCAGGAATCACGGTGATTGGGGGGTGGGGGTGGGAGGAGGATGTTTCCCTGGCAGCACCAAGGGTTGGGGCTAGGAGGTCAGTCACTCCACCCCCTCCTTCCCCCTTCTCCTCCCTATTCACTGTCAAGGCCAACAGGCAGCAGGAGGTGTGGTGTAGGTGCAGGGGGTGCTGGTATAGAGAAGAAGGGACACAGTCAGTTGGTGAGAGTGGGGTGAGGTGGGGAGGCAGGGGCTCTTGAAGGAAGCTGCAGAAGGCACCTCCCTTTAGACATCCCATGTATCGGAAGCTCCCTTACACCCCAAGCCCTGCCCAGGGACTCCTACAGGACACAGCCTCCACTCACACTCACTCACAGTCACGTGGCCAAGCCCACTCTCCAGCGCAGCAATGCCCGTGCTGACCCGAGGCACCCGTGCAATAAACTTCTTGCACACACTGCCAACCACATGCATGCAGAGTCACACACTGATATGCTCATACATTGACATGTTTCCACATTCATTCATACACAGTCACACGCAGACGTGCAAACCACATGCACCTGCTACCTGATGCACAAGTGTAGTCACATTTTCATACACGCGAGCAAACACAAATCCTCTCTCCGCCTCTGTGACTTATTGTCAGTCCTGGAAGCACCTTGCCTTCTTCGAATCTTCTCCTGCTCACCTCCTTTCCCCTTTGTCTCTCTCCTCCTCTCCCCCTCACCCTCAGCCTGTCCTTGGAGGGAGTCCTGCCCTCTAGGCACAGCCGTGGAAGGAGATGTTGTCATTTCCGAGAGGGCAGAGTCTCAGACACAGACAGCACTCAGCCTTGAAGAAGCGGGAAGGGCTGGAGGAGGCTGTGTGGAGCTTAATACCCCGCCCACCTCCCTTTCCTTGCAGATGATACTCCTGTCTCATCCCAGCTGGATTTAAGAGCTGCAAAAGCTCTTCCCCTCCCCCCAAAACAAAACAGACAAAACCATCCTATAAGCTTGACACTGTAAAAGAAATTGTGAATATCTGAATAACTATAGTTAATAATAATAGGCAGTTAAGTGGCTAATTATTGAGGGCTTGAGTACCAAGTTCATGGTCCCACTTATTCCTCACATCAACCTCCAAGGCAGGGAATAGTAGATCCTTTCCACAGAGCAGGAAACTGGAGTTTAAAGAATCCATGCATCTTCCAAGTGATGGAGTGAGATCTCAAACTGAGGCCTGCCAGATCCAGTGATCCCTAACCAACACTCCCCGAACCTTCAGCTGCCTGGGTTCTGTACACTGAGCTCCTGCACTGCGCAAGGGCACTTTGACAGGAGGTCTTGGGTGTCAGCAGGATGACCGGCACAACCAAGCAGACAGTGGCTGGATGAAGCAGAATACTAGACAGCCCTCTCCTGAGGGTGTTTGTCATTGGCCTCCCACTCAGGGAACTTCCGCAGGTAGTCTCCGAGACTCGAGACTCGAGCCGCCTGCTCTGCATTTGGACTCCTCCTTGCAGCCTCTCCTCTTCTGTCACTAGCTTGCTCATCCTTCCAAGTCCCCAACTGCAAATATTTCTTTTGTGGTGAATTATTCTAGTTTCATTTTCCCCTCCTGGCCCACTCCAGCCAGGCCCAGAGAACTATTAGAAATGACTACAATGGCTCATCAAGGTGTTATGCTAAACACAACTTAGCTCATTTCTAAGGAGAAGTCTGTTCTCAGTTACTATTTTTTTCCTCCCTGCTACACTGAGATTATTATATTCTCCTAGCTTTTTGAAGGTAAAATGTTCTTTTTGTAAAATGTCCTTACTTGAAAAAATTTGAAGATGACAAATTCTATGAATTTCATTTTTTTTTTTTAAGAAAGGGTCTGGGAACTACTGATTGCCTACTAATCTAACCCAACCCTTCATTTTCACTGACAGGAAAAATGAATCCAAGAGAAGAGGCTTGTCAAAGAATTGGCTTTATTTTTGAGTTCCACAAACCCTGGAATCGAAAGACACAATTCAAAGCCAGCCCAGTGATTGTGTGACCAACGCTGGGCAAGTCACTAGACCTACGTGAGCCTCAGTTTCCTCATCTGTACAAGGGACTGATCTGAAAATCTAATAAGACACCGCACGGTTATCACTTTGAAACTATAAAATGTTAGCAAGATTTAGGCATCACATAACACTTCAGCTGCAAAGCCGGAGCCAAATACAGGCTTCCTGACCCTGGTCCTGTCCTTTCTCCGTGCCTCGGTATGTTCAGTTGCTCCAAGGGTGGACCGTGGAGTGAGAAACTGCATCCAGCTCCAGCTCCTCCATTTACTAAACATGGCACTGTGGGCAATACAACTCACATCCCCGTTGGTCCTTCATCTGCAAACAGGGAATTAGAATCTTCCATTTGTGGTTGCTGGGATCAAACGTGTTCATGTAAGGGAAGGGACCTGCCCAGTGCCTAGCACATGGCTAGCTGACAGCAAGTGGGCGTTTTCTCCCTTTCCCCTCAGACTCTTCCCCTCCAGCTGTCATTCTCTGAATTTCTTCAGTGGTGACCAATCTCTCGCTTCCTTTGAAGGAAGATTTGATTTTGGAAAGAGCCCAAGGTCACCGAGAGGCTCATCTGGCCAGGGAGGCAGATGATTAGTAATCAAGCCCAGGAAGAAACACCCTTTGGGCGTGCAGATGGGTTTCAGCCCTGCAAGGGGGAGGAAGAGCTTCTCCTCCGGTGCCGCCAGCGCCAGCTTGGAAGGAAGCCAGTCTTGCTGGGGGTGGGAGCCCGTGGTTCTACTTTGCAGGGCCTCTTCTGGAGGCCACCACGGGAAGCAGGTCTGCAGCTCCCAGGAAGGGGCAGTCATCCCGTGCTGGCAGTTCAGAGGGGATGGTTCTGGCCTCTGCGACTGCCTCTCATCCTCGCCAAGCGGGATGTCAGAGCCAGAATAACACATCATCCGGTCCACTCCCCCATGTTTTTAAATGAGAGAACTGAAGCCCTTCCCTCCCCCACCTGTTCCCTGATGGACAGAAGTGAAGCTTCAAGTGCAACTCAGAATGTTGAAGCTAAAAACTGACCTCGGAGATATACAACCCAACTTTTTCTTTCCCAACACACTCTATAGATAAGGATGCCGAAGGCAGGGACAGAGAAGTCATGTGACCAAGGCACATGTTCCCCAGGCAGTGACAGAGCTGCTTCATACCCAAGTCTCTAGCCCCCGACCAGTGTTCCTCTACTGCCCGTAGATACGGCTCTGTACATGAGGAGCAAATAGCTGCCCTTCGGCCCCTCCTGAGACCGCGCACAGAGGCAGAGGAAGGAGGGCAGCCGGGGAAGAAACTTAGGAGCAGGGAGGTCTGCCAAGGGAGTAGCAATGTGGGCTTACATCAAGGGTCCTCCAGGAAGCATCTAATCAGCAGAGGGGCCGGCTGGCAGCAGCTCTGTCCGTGCCTCCCAGGACGGGGCAGTCCTGCCCTCTCCTGCCTTCAGGTTCCTCACCTGGAGCAAAGACTGGGTGCCTCACTGCACGCACTCCTGGGCCTTTACTCCTCCTCCGAGGGCTGCGGCCCCTAGGGTCACACAGCTTGATCCCACGGGAAGGATGGCAGGGGTGTCCTGCCCGGCTAATTCCCACAGCGGCCATTGGAGGAATAGCAGGTGTCAGCAGCGGCAGAATACTACCTCAAATTCCCACTTTTGGGGGTTCCAGTATTATCTTTGCCCCTCAGTTCCCCCCCAATATCCTCATCCCCATTGGCAGCAGCTGCTGGGAGCTCAGCCTAGGGAAGCTGCGCCACCTAGGGGCACTCAGCCTCTACTGCAGCTTGGCAGGGGGAGGAAGGCTGGATCAGGGAGTTCCCTTCTCTCTCAGCGGGCTCTCGATGCTCACCTATCCTCTCTGTCCTCACTACTACCTTGAAAAGGGCAGGTTAGGGTTTTTAAGACAAGGAAACTGAGAAGATCAAGCGACAGCAATGTGGCAGAGTCCAAATCAGAGCTCAGGCCTTCTGATTTTAGCAAGCTTTTACTCCTTTTTTTTTTTCTTTCCCTAATTTCAAGGGTATCTCTGGGTGGAGTGACAGTTAAACATGAGAGGTAAGTCCGTCTTCAACAACTGCTCTTAAGTGGGGCGGGAATCATCTTATTTGGCTGTGAAGCTTCTTCTGTTGGTTTCAATAAAGATGAAGGATGGACAGAGTCTGGCCATTGCTGCTGAGTGGCCTAGGAGAACCAGCAGGAGCTGCGACAGACTGGGGGATAAAGTCCTTGCTCTGTCAAGGACTCGGCTGGTCCATCCACACGCCCCCACCCCCTGTCTGGGAGAGAAGTCTCTGAACTCTCTAGGAAGCTGCATTCACTTTTTTACAGGGTCCTTGAGAGGATTAGCAACAAAGTATTAGAAACGCCCGACACCTGGCTGGTCTCAGCAAGTCCGTCCTCTAGGCAGTAGCCAGAGCGATCCTGTCACTCCTCCACCCAAAACCCACCACCGGCCTCCCAGCCCCACAGCAGCCTGGAGGCACTTGGGACCTGCCTCCCATCACCTCCCTGGTCACATTCCTCCTTCTTCACCCCGGGAACCTCATTTCCCCAGTACACCCTCACCCCATCCTCCTCCCCTCCCCTCCCCCCACCCCCACTCCGTGCCCAGCCTCCTCTCTGTTTCTAAACACACGGGGTGTGGCGTTTGCTCTTCCTTCTGTCTGAAATGACGTTGGCATAACCTGCTCCCTCCCTGCCTTCTGGTTTTACTCAAATGTCATCTTCCGGAAAGGGGTCTTCCCTATCTAACATTTCAACAACCCCTCCCTTCCTTGCACGATTTTGTTTTTTTCTCCTTTCATGTCTGTTACCACCTAAGATACCATCTATATCTAACTTACTTCTCTTGTTTATTGTCTATTTACCATTCGCTGTGTTCCCTGCGAGTTCTTGTCATATAATAAATATTTGTTAAATATGTGGATGACTATTCAAACAGTAATTTTTTAAAGAATGAAAAAAAAAACCCCAGAATGCTGACCTTTCCAATGCCTTCAGAAACTAAGAAAATAGTTAACATGTTTAAGACTTTTCCATCTATAAAATCTTTTTCAATAAAATGTTAAAGGTTATCCCCAGAGCACTGTGAGGAGTCAGGAAAGGGGCAGCATGCCCCCTTTATGAGTCGGGAAGTGGAGACTCTGCAGAATGAAGGGCTTGGGTCTGGGTCACGCAGCTGCTCAGGGGCCGAGCCAGGAGAACCCAGTCTGTAGGCTCAGAAAACCCAGTCTCCAGGCTCAGAGGCTGCAGAGCTTTCTCCGTCCCATATTTCAGTGCCTCCATGGAGCAGGAGACCTGGAAGTACTTATGCAGAAGCACTTGGTTGAAGGATTGTTCTGAGCATAAGCACAGTACTTAAGTGGCCACCCAGTCAGCTTTCTGAAGGCTATCCCAGGGGACGAGAAGAGCCTTTCTTAACATCTGTGAAAGCTTATTGGGCTCCAACTCTAAGGCAAGATCATAAGACCAATGCCAGGCAGAGAAAGACAGACTGCTCAAACCAGCGTGACTAGCTTCCCAGAGTAGAAGCCACTCCCATCAGGCAATCCCAGGGGCCATAGATAGTCTTGGAGAGAAGCAGTGAGATCTCCAGGAACTGAGTAGGGCACAAGGATCTTAGGGTGGAATCCCAACTCCATTGGAAACTTGCTGCATGACCTTGGCCTCGCCACCATTGGGTCCAGTTTCCCAGGAGCCCTTCCTGTCTTCTGTGCCACAAGGCACCCATGCCTACCTCTGGCAGAGCACTCACCATGTTGTTTTGATATGTTAGCCTCCCTTTCTCCCCAAGTCAGTAGTTCTCGACCAGGGGGAATTTACCCCCACTCTCCTCTGAGAGGACATTTGGCAATATTTGGAGACATTGTTGGTTGTCACAACTGGGGGGGATGTTACTGGCATCTAGTAGGTAGTGGCCAGAAATTGTGCTACACATCCTGTAATGCACCACTTCCCATAAGAATTATTCAGGCCCAAGCATCAAGTGTCGTTCTAGAGAGCTCCCGATTCTTCTCTGCACACCCAGTGCCCTGTTCTGCCACATGGCACATGGAAAGCCACCCACATGTTTGCTGATCACAGAAACTCCTGGATGCCCCTTGACCCTGGGTGTGTATGATTTAAACCCCCTGACTCTACCCTGCTGGCCCCTCTCTCCTCATTGGCCAGGCCAATGGACCTGGGGTTGGAGGTCAGAGGGCCTCCACAGGAGAAGGGGGCTCGAATTATCTTTGCCTGTGGTTGCCACATCTCCCCTAGGTTCACAGCCCCCAGCCCTGCCCCCAAGTCACATCAGTTTCAGAGACAGCACTGGCCTTAGAATCAGACCAACATGAGTTTAAGTCTAAGATTCCTACTCACTCACTCTCTGTGTACTTCTGCGAGTTACCTCTCCTCCCTCATCTGTCCCTGACTGCCTGTGCAGGGCTTTTGTGAATATGTGTAAAGTGCTGGACCAGCAAGAGGAGAATTTCCTATTAAGGCTAACAAGTTGGCTGGTTCCAGTTAGAATATCCTGTTTCAACAGCACGGCTGCAGAGGATGGCTTTCCTGGAGAATCTCTGCTCACCATGGCCCCTAAAGCTATAGCCAACTGGCATGCCCAGGAGCAGGGTCTGGCCCAATCAGCGATAAGCCATCCTCAACGGAATGATTCAAGAAGATGTGCGGAGTCCAGGAGCAGCCCTTTGAAAGCAGGGCCGTGTCTGAGATGTTTGCCCACACATCCCAGAGGATCGTGACAACATCTGTCACCTGCTGGGCTTTCAGCATATTCACTGTTGCTCTTGATGGAGCCCTTACTGTGCCTGTGCCCCACCCAAGCCTTGCACACAATCCCATTTAATCCCGTAGTAGCCCTGTAGGTATGATCTACACCCTGTATTTGCAAAGGAGCTGAGGCCCACAAAGTGAAGCTTCACGCCCAGGGTCACAGAGGTCATAGGTGGCCTCTCTGGGATTTGAGCTCAGATCAATTGCCAAAGCCCACAGTATTTTTATAACCCTCCCTGTATCCCCTCTATCCAGGCGTCAGAAACTCTCTCGAAAAATAGTTCTAGGAGGAGGCCCCTCCAGCCCAAAGAAGCTCCATGTTGCACTCAGGAGAGAAGCCAAGGGGTCAGCTAGGATTCTCACTTCTCCAGCCTCCAGCCCCTCCAGTCTCGTCTTCACCAGTGTCCGGGAGTCCCTGGAGCTAGGGGAGATTAAAGCGAGCACCTATCACCATTCCTGGCAGAGCCTCCAGAATCGAGGGTCAGAAATCTGCTCTTGCCAGCAACGTCCAAACCTTATTCCAGAACTTCTGACACGGTTCAAGTCCCTTAGCTCAACTCCTGGGGTACATGTAGCAGGTCATCATGGCTGCACCCAACGTTTCCTGTTCTGTCTTCCGCCAGTCCTTCCAAACACCTCGGGTTCTACCTCTCAGGTCAGCGTGACCTTGCTGGAATCTGCTGTCACCCTCACACCTCCGTGTTTTTGCTCATGCTGTTTTCTCCACCCAGGACTGCCTTTTCTGTCTGCTCTGCCAATCCGATTCCTTCTCAACCTGGGCCTGCTTACCCATTAGGCACAGTGGGCCCACAGCACGTTAAGGGACCCACAAAAATGTTTTCAGGTAAGTCGGAACAAAAAATCAACTTTTAGATCAAAGAAAATGTTTTAATACATAATCTTACTAATTTGTGTTCATACCAATAAGGTTGTAAAATGTACTTTTAATTATGTGTGTGCGCGTGTGTGTGTGTGTGGAGGAAGACACCACGAAGGTAAAGCATGTAACGCCCACTAAAGTCATAAAGTGAGCCTGTCCTCACTCTTCAAGACCAGCTCTTGAGTCACTTCCTCTAAGAAAGTGTGCCGTGAGCCCACCCCCAACAGAACCGTCTCTTCTCTGTGTCCCCACTATTCATTTTATGCCTCGCACATGACATTATAATCATCGCTAACCTGTTTTTCCATTGGATGGTGAGCTTGGTAAGGTAAAGGGCCATATCCTATACACCCCCGTGACCCCGGCACCTAGCTTGGGGCTAGCACATGGCAGGTAGTCAGCAAATATTACTGATTCAGTTGAAGCTCCTCATACCAATAAGGAGCAAAGGCCTCACCTCCCCAGGTCACCCAATAGTGTAGACAGCAAAGCTGTGTCTAATCATGTATTCAGTCACACATGCCCACTGCGGGCCAGACACGCTCCTGGGCAGCAGGAGTCAATTGGTGATAAGGAAAGCAAACCTAGTCCTGCCCTCAGAGAGCTTCTACCTGCCGGCTCCTCCCGCCAGGGCCTGCCCCTGACACTCTCCCATCATCTCCCCATCCTGCCCCGTGATGTATCCCCGACACAGGTGCAAGGAGAGAAAACACTGCTCCCCAGCCCTCCTTCCCCACCTGCTCCAGCCCCTCAGGCCCCACTGCCTCTCCCGCAGGGTTCACATTCCTCCTTCCCCCTCTCCTAGAAGGTGACGACTCCAGCTCCTGCGTGCTCATTAATTTCACGCTCCATCTCCTGTGTGACTGACCTACTTTCTGCTTTTCCCCCACGTGGCTGCCCAGCAGCTCTGGGTCTCTCCCACACCTGGGGCTGGATTTCTGAAACCTCTCCATCTCCCTGCAGCCGGGTGTCACTCAGATGCCTCTGCTTTCCCACCCTTACACTGCAGCAGAGGCTATACATTGAAAAATATCCCTTGTCCCAGCCCCATCCATGGACATCCTGCCCTTGCTGGAATCCACCATTTCTAAAGAAGTCTGGTACTTCCTCTGCTCACAGCAGGGCCCAGGTCCTTGCTGGCCAAGCCCCTTTATCCTCCTCCTGCTTTCCTTCAAGGCCAAGTGCAGGCGGTGCTCTCCAGTCTCCCATTCCCCCCACCATCCTCCCTCTCCTTCAGCCGGTATCTATTTACACCCTGCCCCACTCAGAAAGGGATTTGAGGCATGACTTTTAATTGGTAATCCTCATTTGGCATTCAACACAGAGACTTACATCTGGGCTTTTCTGGGACAGCCCCAATGTCAAATATCCCACTTTCCTATTCCCATAAATGCATGGTGGAATAATAAAAATAATAGCTAACATCCAGTGTGAGCTACTCCAACACAGGCTTTGCTCTCAGGGCTTTACACAAATCAATTCATTTAATCCACATAACGATTCTATGAAGTAGGTACCATTTTTTGCTTTGGGAAAACTGAGGCACAGAGAAGGGAAGACACTTGTCCAATGTGGTGGAGCTGAGAGTAGAACCGAGGCAGACTGGCTGCAGAGCCCAGCCCTGGGCCATTAGTGAGCCAGACAGACTATGGACTGTTGCTTGCAAGTGGACCTGGCTCAACAACTCTTTGCAGAAGAATGTGCCCCAGACACTATATGTAAGTTTTCATATAGCAAATAGGATGGATTAATTGTCTTCTCTCATATTCTCTCCTCTCAGGCAGGAGTTCATGGTGGAGTGGGGCTTCTAAACTCTGTGCTCTTTCTAGTACATCGGGCTAGAATGAGGGAGCTCTGGGTTCCCTGCACACACCTGGAAGGCTAGCACTGTGCCAGCTCCCGGCAGGCCCGACTGCTTGCCTGCTCCTTGTGAAGGGGTGTGTGCTGAGGGGCCGTGGGGATTGTCTAATCCTCTTCAAGGCTTTGAGGACCAAGGACACTGCATCAGGAGAGTGGGCAGTACCTGGCTTCAGAATCACAGCGCATAGGTGCAGAAACATCACCAGGCCCTCTCCACAAACTATTTGACGACATGAGGTGGGCAGGGCAGCCATGCAAGGTGGGTTGTGGCTTTCTATCCATTTGGCCCAGTAGGCAGGGCCTGAGCTCAAGGACAGAAGTCAGCCCACCCTGTGCAGGGGAGGTGCCAAGTCCCCACACCCCCAGCACGAGAGTGGGGAGCTGTAGGAATGGCTTTGTATGCAGCAGAGTTCATTTAGTTTTAATAATACATATTTGTTTCTGATTATACAGATAAAACATGCTTATTGCAAACATTAAGAAAGATTTTAAAAGTCATCTATGATCCCACAATCCAGAAATAAGGATTGTTAACACTTTGCTGCCCTTTCTCTGAGCCATTCTGCCATGCCTATATATTTTTACATCATTGGGATTCTAACAGTTATACCACGAGTATTTTCCCCATTCTGAAAAAGTCTCCAAACCGTGATTAAAAAAATTTTTTATCCTATAAGATATCTCACAACATCTTCAACGATTCTTATTGAACGTTTATTTACGTTATTTTTGACCAACCCCATTTCAAAACTGCAACGGTTATTGGAACAAGAGGCTCCATGGTCCAGTCATAGACAACTGAAAGAATAAATGAATGAATGAGTTCGGTCCAGATGTTTAAGGCTTTGAACATCCAGAGAAGGGTGTTTAGACCTGATGCTGCAGTTGCCAAGGGAGTGGAAGGTCTGGAGCTGGCCAGGAGAATGCCCTTTGAACTCTCCCAATGCTGGTCAAAGCCTTGGCCTCCTCAGGAGCTGGTAATGGGGCAGTCCCACCCCCAGGACTGGCCTAGGGAACAAAGCACTGTGGGAACCCCAGGGAACTTGCCAACCAACCTCCCCTGGTGGTGCAGGACTGAAAGAGGCACTCGCTCTAGTTTTCACAGCATTCAAAGGCAGAACTGTCAAAAGCTGGCCCCCAAATGTTCATATTATGTGGGAGAAAGTCTTGGGGAGAAAATGAGAAAGGAGGAGAATTATGCAATTGAAAACATGTACGAATCCAGACAGAATAATGAAGCACAGACACGAGATTCTGCACTCAATGGAAATTGCATTTTGCCATGTTTTGTGGTTTGAGAGAAAGAGAGAGACTGACTCAGAGAGACAGATGGAGACACATGGGGCAAAGAGAAAGAGAGGGGGGGAAAGAAAAGAGACAAAGATGCAAAGAGAGAGGAAGCAGCAGCCAGATGGAGCTTCTCAAAGGAGAGGAGAGGAAGCAGTGGGGATTGGGGCGAACGGCTTTGTCTTCCGCCCGCTCCTCTCCCCTGACTCTGCAGCTGGGCCTGCGGAGGGTCACCCCGGCCAGTCCCAGGGCCTAAGCCAGTTCTGACCTGGGCGAGAAGAAAATCAGGAGACCACCCTCCAATCTGGGATGTTGGGATTTTTTTTCTATTTTTAAAAAATATTTACTCTGGATTTTTTTCTATTTTTAAAAAGTATTTTCTCTATTTCCAGTTTTTTAAAAAAACTAACCACTCATGAAATGTTACTTAACAATAAAAAGGAACCAACAATTGCTACATGCAACAACCTGAATGAATCTCGAGGGTATTACATTGAGTGAAAAAAAGTCAATCTCAAAAGGTTATATACTGTATAGCTCCATTTTTATGACATTCCAGACGTGACAAAATTGTAGAAATGGGGAAATTAGTGACTTCCAGGGGAGCGGGATGGTGGAAGGAAGGTGGGTGGGCGGGGCTTTATGGGGTAGCACAAGGGAACCTCTGTTGTGATGGAATAGCTTTGTATCTTGCTTGCAGCTTGCATGAATCCATACATGTGGCAACAGGACACCAACCTAGACACACGCATTGTGCCCACATCAGTGTCCTGTTTTTGATATGGCACCATGGTGGAAACTGGGTGAGGGGCTGTACTTTTGCAGCTTTCTATGAATCTGTAAGTATTTAAGAATAAAAGTTAGCTACATGAAGTTACTAAAAAACAAAAAAAGATTGCACGTTATTCTTATAATAAGAGAGGCTATCCCAAAATTTTAAGCACCACACAGCTGAAAGCTAAAATTGTCATAACGATAGGTCATTACCTAAGAGTAATAACCCACACACAAAGTCTTGCTTAAGCAGAAATCCTCTCTGAGAATAGAAAGCTGAGCAGAGACCAACTGGAGGATTTGCAGAGAGCGTGGCTGACAGGGCAATGCACTCTGCCTCTTTCTGGCTGTGTGACTTACGGCAAGTCACTTCACCTCTCTGGGCAGATTTCTTATTTGTAAAATAGATTTACAGACTAAAGGGACAGCACTTACGAAGCACACAGTGCTCAGACTGTGAGTCCCTTCCTTCCTTGAGGTAGCCACCAGCCACAACAAGTGCAGTGGCCTGCAAGGACCCTGACCTCTACTGGGGCCAGGGAGGGAGATTAGCACTGAGGGGGCTCCTAGGAGAATCCATTATACGCCACCAATCGTACTATACAAGTTTTTGAGCCCCACTACATTTGGGGAAAAGATATCCATTTTCCCCTGAGAAGGTATTTCTGGAATTATATATTTTAGAGCAAATTTAAGGGCATCGCAAATTTGATAGTATTGAGAGAAAAAAATGCTTTGGCTTTAAAACACAGACAAAACAGTAATTCCATTAGCATTTTTAAATCGTAAAAGATATAGATAAATCTTACTGCCACGTTAACTGTAAAACACCCAAGATAATGCAGGTGTTGAAGTGCAATAAGTAGCACTAGCAGGTGTGATCACCTGTTCGGAACGGGTCACACAGGTGGGTGGACATATATGGGGCAGACTGAGTGGGCCGAGTTCTCCGGAGCCATGGAGAAGCCTCATGTCACCTGGATTCTGAAATCCGCTGGTGGAGACACTGAGAACCACTAGGTTTGAGTCCAACACTTTGATTCATAGGTGCGACCCCGAAAGAAGAACAATGTCCTGGGCCTCAGGGCCCACCCACCACGAGCAGGAGGGCGAGCTTTCGGAAATACGTCAGTGTGTGCAGTGAGGTCGGCCTTCAGAGCAGCAGAGCAGCCTCTGAGGACAGTAATAACACTCGGGTGACACTTTTCGATGCGCAGGATGCTTTTGTGGAGCTGTTTCCTGTGCCTCTCCCAGAACCCTCCTTCCTGCTTCAAGCCCCCTCCATCCAGGCTCCCGGCGGAAGGTCAACCATTCGCCGCTTGAGTTCCCCCAGTGACAGCAGCCCACTCCTTGTTGGACAGCTCCTGTCGTCAGAAAGCTCTCCCCGCCAGCCCGGTGAGATGTCTCTGACCCAGCCGATCGACCCCACACACAGCCTGTCATTCAGCCAGTTGAATTCTATTCCTGTACACTTTAAAGATGAAAACATCGCTATGACTCCCTTGTTGAAATTCAAGTATGGCCACGGACACCTAAAGCCCCGCGTCAGTGAAGACCTTTGAGGTGCAGTGTTGGCAGGAAGTCCCATGATGGAATGACTTGGGACAGTCAGGGTGCAATGAACCAGGAAGCTGGGAGGCCGGGAGGCCCAAATACATTTTATTCACAGGGCTCCTGGGTCCTCCAGAGCCTGCGTCTCCTTGGGGAAGAAAACAGATGCACCCAGAAGGGCAGACTCCTTCCTTTCTGGTACCTGCACACTTCACTGTGGACATAGTCCTATCACAGGTAGAGTGTCTCCATTCTGGGGAGATTCAAAGGGTCCAGAAAATTCTGGTCAAGATGGTACCGTGAATTCATGTTTTGAATCCCATTTTCATGCACTAAATAAAGTCATAGCAATCAGAGAAAAAGATAAATTCAAAACAGGAATAGCTGTGCTCAAACCTGGGTAAACATCTTTGGAGACCAGGAACACAAAGTCACACAAAGGGTGACAATAATGTGGAAGCTAGGGCTGGGTGCAGAACAGGGGGAGTAGCCAGGAATTTGACTCCCTTGGGCAATGAGCCCCAGGTGAAGCCAGGGCCAAGCCTCACGAAGGTTCAGTGACAGGATGTGAAACTCCCAATTGCCATCGCAGGATGACAGCTTTGAGTTATCGATAGGAAACCTGGTTCTGGACAGGGTCTCGGGAGTCCAGGGTGCCTTTGTAGAAGCTTTTACATTCACTGCAGCATGTCTAGGTGTGAATGTACTTTTGTTTCATCTGTTCAGCATTGAGTATGCACTTTGAATCTGAGCCTTCAAGTCTTTAACTCTGAAAAAACCCTCAGCCCTTATTTCTTTAATCTTGCTTCTTCTGCAACCCCTCTGTTCTCCTGGAACTCCTGTATAGCATCCCATCAACCTATGCTCCATGTTTCTTAATTGTCTGGGGCATAGTACGCCACTTATCCCCAGTATCTATTTTCCTTTTCCTTAGAAATAAAAATTTTGACTCTTTAATTAGGTACATGGCCACTTAGAATAAAGATTACACATCTCATTCTTCCTTTTAGCTGCATGTGGATATGTAACCAAGTTCAGGACAATGGACATAAATAAGCACAAGTCTTGCAGAACTTCCTTGAAATGTCTTTAAAGCAAGGGAGCATGCTATCTTTCTGCTAGCTGGAAAATGCGTGAGATGGCCAGAGTTGGTGGAGCCATCCCGACCATGGGCAGGAGCGCATAGCAGGAGTCTTCAAGAAGTTATCCTGAAGTTCCTTGTGCTGGACCACTACTCCATGATAGAGAAATGGACTGGTATCTTGTTTAAGTCATGGTTATTTTCCTATGTCTTAGTTTGGGTTTCCAAAAAACAGACCCCAAGACAAGACAAGAATTTGAATGCAAGTAGTTTATTTGGGAGACGATGCAAGGAAGCACAGTGAAGGAGTCAGGAAATGAGACAGGGAAGGGAAAAAAGCCAATAAAGGATTTGATCATGAGCAGGTTACTGCTGGGGGCACCTGAGGCTCTACCTGCTGGGATCAGCCAAGGAATGTGGGCCAGGCACAGAGTGTGTGTGACCTCCTGTTGCCTTAGAACTTCTCTACCTTCTACACTGCTCTTTCCCATACCTTACCTGTTTATCGCTTGTTGTATCCTGAGTGAAATCCCCAGTTCTCTCTTCCAAATAATTCATCTTTTCTTCTACCACAGCTAATCTAGGTTTATTCTTCTAAGCTTATTTCAATAACTGTATTTCTCATTTCCAAAGTTTCTAAATGGGTTTGTTTCCTTTCTGGTTGTTTTTCATTTATAATTTATTATCTTTTTATGAGTGAATGTTATTCCTGACTTTATCTGAAGGGCTTAAACATTTATTTTGAAGTTGTTTCCAAATAATTCTATCCTTTTACTTTTCTCTGTAGGGGAGTCATTCTTCCGATTATTGATTTTGTTCGCTGTTTTCATCAGCATTAGTTTTCCATGTGTATTTCAGAATTTTAGTTTATGGGTTTTCCTTAAGTGGGATTAATTTTTTTCTGCATATTCGGCCTGCCTCGTGGTTTGATGCCTTCTCTCCAGACTCCAGGGACAGACCCAGAGCTGGGTTTATGCTGATGACTCAGGCTCTCACCCTGTGATGCTGGTGAGGGGTTCACACGTCCAGTCACTAAACCTGTGTGATGTGTGGCTCTGGCTCATTAGACACAGAGGAAAGCCAATTACTCAGTGATTAGTCCAACTACTATTTATTGAGCGCCTTCTCTGAGCCAGGCCTGTTCTAGAGGTGGGAATACAATGATGACCTACACAAACAGTAAGTATAAATAAGTCTATCATTAATTACCAGTGATCGATGCCCTTAGAGAAAAATAAAGCAGAGTAAGGGAGTAAAAGTTATGGAGAGTGAGGGTTAGAGTATCTTTGGTCAGTTGTTTATGGAAGGCCTCTCTGTAACATTTGAGTAGACAACTGAATGAAGTGATACAGTAAGCGATGCACAGATCTGGGGTAGGGGGGAACGCCCCAAACAGAGAGACAAGCAAGTGTCAAGGCCCTGAGCTGAAAGTGCACTTGCTGTGTTCAAGAAACAGAGAGGAGGCCAGGGGTCCAGCAGAGCAATCAGGGAGAGGGATAAGCGGCTCCTACGTGTGGGGCCTTGGTGCAGCAGCGAGCGGAGCCAACTCAGACTAGCTCTGGAGCGCTTATTGTCCAGTGACGTCATGCCGGAAGTCTGGAACTGGCTGTGGAGGGAAAACACACGCCACAATTAGCAAGTGCTACAAATCAGGGCTCCCCACCTTTGAAAGCCTGTTGTTAAGCATTTGCCAGCATACCACTGCTCTGTAGTTGTGGTGAGAAATTTATTCTAATCGGAACAGGAGGCCATCGGAGGGGGTTTGAACTAGGAAATAACTGATGTGGTTTCATTTTTAAAAGATCGCTGTGGAGGGCAGACCCCAGGGGTGCAAGATGGGAAGCAGGGAAGCGAATCAGGAAGCAATGCAGTGGACCAGGTTAGTAGGGGTGGGGACCTGGTCTGGAGGGGTCACGGGGGAGGAAGCTGCTTTAATTCTTTGTTCTGTTCTATGATGTTTCCTCCCTTAATATCCTCTTTAGCCTCTGTCCAAAGTGATGCCACTGGCCGGGAGGACACATTTTCCTAGAAAGAGGATAACATTGGAATCAGAGAGCCCAGGTAGAGATCCTGGGTCCACTTCTTAATAGAATCACTTTGGGGAAATTATTTAACCCGAGTCACAGTGCCTGTGGGTAAAACAGATAATACTTTTAAAAGGGTGGCCATGAAGAGTAAAGAGTGTGCCGTTTCCCTTCATTCTTCTTTCCTGGGTCACAGCACCCTGACCCTCAGGCCCCCGGGGCCTCTTCCTCTACAGGTCAATGTCCTAGAAGGAATAAGAGTGAAACTGCTGGCTGCCCTGAAGATGCCACCGCCGCCTCGGACCTCCCGGTGCCCAGCTGTGGTCAACCCCACCGTGTTCCTCAGCGTCTCTGCTGCTGGTGAGACTTCGGGCCAAGTCTCCTTCCAGCTGGTTGCAGACAAAGGTCCAAAGACAGCAGAAAACTTTCAGAGGAGAAGGGATTTGGTTATAAAAGCTCTGCTTTTACAGAATTATTCTGGGATTTATGCACCAGGGTAGTGACTTCACATACCACATTGGCACAGGCGGCCAGTCCACCTTAAGGGGAGAAATTTGATGATGAGAATTTCACCCTGAACCACACAAGTTCTGGCATCTTGTCCATAGCGAATGCCGGTCCCAACACAAACGGTTCCCAGCTTTTCGTCTGCACTGCCAAGACCCTGGGGCTGGGTGGCTAGCCTGTGGCCTTTGGGCAGGTGAAAGACGGCAAAGATGTTATGACAGCTAGGGGTCCAGGAAAGGCAAGACCAGCGAGAAGATCACCATTACTGACTGCACACAACTCTGATACATTTGACTTGTGTTTTATCTGAACCACCAGACCATTCCTTCTGTAGGTCTTGGAGAGCACCCTTTCACACCCATCTGCTTGGAATGTTCTATAATCTTCATGCTCTTGATGCACTTCATTGGGTTCCATGTTTTCCTTACCGCATACAAGTCCAGCTGGTTTGCAGAGTTAAATTTATGATTATGAAATAAAAACTAAACAAACAAAGAATGAAACTGCTGGTCACCGGTTCCACTAGTCCTGCTTCCTAAATAGATCGCTAGCGCCACCTAGTGCCCAACCTGATTCTTGCCGGCCAGCCTTTCAGGGATGGTTTCTTGATTGTGAATCCGCTCAAGATTAGACTCCTTTGCCAGGTGAAGCCAACAGCATATTAACTGTCCTAACATTCATTGTCTGGCCTGCCAACAAAACCTGCTCTTTGTTGTCCTCCAACCCCTACTTACATGTCAGTATTGCCTCCACATCCAGAATGTAGAGGGCAGGACCTGTATCTTCGGAATCCACTATTTCTTGAGCAATTATGTTGCGGCAGGCACTCTGCTTTAATCCTTAAAGCAATTCATTCTTAATGTTCACCTGGAGAAATTGAAGCCCATACATATAAAGTGACTCGCTTAAGATCACTGAGTAAGCAATGGAGGTAAGACTTGACTCCAGGACTCTGCAAGTCCAAGTTTTTTTCCCACAAAAGCATCCAGCACAAGCTGGGTGACCAGAAGATGTTCAGAGTATCATTTTATTTGTTAGGCTCTTTGAAAGTAGTGAAGCAAAGAACACTGAGCAGGAGTCAGGTTTAAGGTCTGAAATAAAAAACTTGTTGAGTAACTTTGGGCAGATTAATATTCCTTTGTGGTCTTCAGCATCATCATAATTAAAGAAAAGAATGGGACTACATGGCCCCAAAGTCTACCTCCAGGACTGAAGTTTAACAGTTGCAGAGCTGGGAGGGCTCTAGATGAAACTCAGCCTCCAGGCTCTGAGGCCATTGCAGAGTGAGTCCCAGCTTTGCCATTCAATGGCAGTGAGATAGTGGGTGAAACATTTATCCTGGCCTCCATTTCATTATCTGCAAAACAAGTATAATGAACATGCTCACTAACTCTGAGTTGTCAAGGCCTTAGGTAGGGCAGACTACTCCTGCCAGGAATGGCAATCTCTTCTACCTAACAAAAGAGGCACATGCCTGGCTTTCAATAGGTACAGTGGTTTGGTGTAGTTAAGAATGCAGGCACCTGGGCTCTTTGTCCCAGGCTTGCCAGTAATTCCTATGTGACCTGCAATAAATCATTCCCCCACTTTGAGTTTTCGTTTCTTTGTCTAATGATCCAAGAGCCCCTGAGCTCAGAAAATCTATGAATACATATTTATTGAGTGAATGTGTGAAAAGAATGAACGAGTAAATAAATGAGTGAATGACAATCTAATGTTAGTGCCATGCCCCTTACCCATTCACAGAGGACCACTAGTCACACAGGCGATACTTATCATACATGAAGATGTCTGCTATAACTGGTATGCACTATTGGGGGAGCAGAGTGAATGGAGGGAACAGAAAAGGAGGAAGAGGAAGGTTTCAAGCAGGATGAGCAGGACTTGGCCTGGAAGACATTTCTGTCAGATGGACCAGCAGGTCAAAAAGCAAGGCTGTCCTAGCACGTAGTCTTCCCTCTTGTCTGCTCCCAGATGAAGTAGCAACTAGACCCTGAAGTTAACAGAGATAAAACAATCTCTTCTTCCTGTGACAGATGACTGATGTTTTTATTTCAATGCCATACTTGAGAAGGTGTCTTCTCTCTCAACCAGAAATATGAAATCATATAATTTGCATCTGAGTTAAGGCTGAGAATTGAAATGTACTGAATTCTAAAGTTCTGATTCTAACAAGAATGTTAAGTGAGTCTCACTCCCAGTGCATGTGACACACTTTAAAATATATTTTATGGAGCTTGACGCTGTTAATTGGGACATGTGTAATCTGTGAGCAATACAGTTGCTGTGGGAACCTTTGGAATCTAATACTTTTACATCCATGATCTCATGATCTTAATTACTTAGACTCCCAGAATCCTAGAATATTAGTAATAGAAGGCCCCTCAGAGACGCAACCACCACATCTTCCTGACAGAAAAACTCAGGCCAACACATGGGAAATGAGCTGTTTAAGACCATACAGCAAAATCATTAATTTCTGACACCAGAATGTAAGCCCCTAAGCTTCAGATCCCGGGCTCTTTCTCTGCACTAGGATTACCTACTCCCAAGGGACTATTATAAATTGAGAGTTGGTCTTTTCAAATTGCACACTTCAGTAACAAATGTTCATTTTGAAAATGGTTCATTTCCTTTGGGTCCAATGGACTTCTTTCAACAAGGTCAATACTATAAAGTTGTATTAGGCCCTGGCTGGGTGGCTCAGTTGGTTGGAACATTGTCCCGTGCACTAAAATGTTGCAGGTTTGATTCCTGGTCAGGGCACATAACTAGGTTGTGGGTTCATGAGGCAACTGATCAATGTTTTTCTCTTGCATTGGTTTTTCTCTCTCTCATTTTCTCCTCCTTTTTCTGTCTCTAAAATCAATAAACATACCCTCAGACGACAAGTAAAAAAATCAGACCTCAGATTTTTTTTTACCATGTCCTTAGTATTTAGGTGACAAATCATAAAATCTTATAGCAGAAGGAGACTTAACAGATTTATCTGGTTCCACCAAAGAAAGAGCTTTCTTGAACATATATAGTGATAATATTCATTTCTTCCAAGAGACTTTAATCCCATTGCTTGGACACAATTCCCAGGTTCAGTGGGCTGAATTCTGTTTCCATGCCTATTCTATTCATCAAGAAAAGGGGAGGAAGAAAATGGTACTCATTTGGGTATTAATCACATGTGAGGGGCTTGTATACAGCACCTCGTTTGATTTTTTAAATACCTCTTTAAAATAGATTGGATCATCCTAGTATAAGGCAGTGGGGTTGGGGAAGAGTTCAGAGTTTTAAAATGCCCAAGTTCACCCACAGTAAGTGAAAGTTTCAAGTCTGTGTGTAACTCTTTGGAATGCTGAGAAGCCCTGTCTCTCCTGCCTTCTGCCTTTCTTGTAAAACTCTTTCGGTATGGTTCGTTAGAGCTTTCCTTTTAAAATAAAATCCACCTACTTAAATGCTTTGATGTTTTTTACTCCAAGCAAACAGTCCAAACTCTCTAGCTATATATCCAGTGTCCTTGATCGTCTGCACCCAGCTGGACTTTGCAGGCCCATTTCCCTCACTCCTCTAGCGCACCCTAGGTTTTCCGCGAGGAGACCCCTTCCGTCTCTGCACACGCTGGACTTGCTGTATGAGTGCCCTCCTTCTCTTTCTCTGCCTAAAAAAAATCCTGCTTTTCCTTTGAGGTCCCCCCAAATGTTACCTCCCTGGTGAAGCCTTCCCCAGTGTCCGCAGAATTCATTCCTCTGCTTTCTCCTGGTATATCGTACACACCTCTGCAACTGCTCTTTTGCATTGTCATGGTCCTTTGTAGTCTGAATCCTCAAGGACAGGGATTGTATTTTACTTTTCTTTGCATTCCCAGTGCCTGGCACTTCACAGTGTTTCAGAAATATTTACGAAATAGAACTGAGGCTTTGTCCTTTTCCAGATGTTAGCCCTTCACTTATCTGAAGACCCTTCTAAGGCCTGCCCTATGCCATTCTATTATATATTAAATATAATTTATAATATATTACATATTTTACATATTTATTGTGCATAAATACATGTTCTATTCTACCCTAGTTATTTCTTCTCTAGGTGAAAGATCCCCAAATCCTTCAGCTTCTTATTGTAAAGTCAGATTTCCAGATTATCATCATCTAGATTATTTGCTTCTGAATGATAATTTGTAAACATCCTTCTTTTAAAATATCATTCCTAAGTCAAAACTTAATAGCCCAGGCGAAGTCTGGCTGCCGGAGAACTGAGAGGATTACAACTTCTGAGTTGATATAACCTTTGTTTAACCTTTACTGTGTGCCAGGAACCTCTGCCTATCTTATTTTCTTTCACTCTTACAATAATGTTGGAAGGGAGGTATCATTTCTCCCATCTTATGAGTGAGGCTACTAGCCATATGGCACTTTGAATGTAAGTTAACATAAAATCACAAGTCCAGAGTATATAGTGTGAGCTGGTGGTCAACTCATACCTTTCAGATAATTTTTACATGTACTGCTCTCAAGTTATTTCTTTCCCAGTTATGAGCTAGTGACAGGCTTAAGGGCAACTGAGGACAAAAAGAATCAGTGCCTTTAGAAGGGTGTACAGCCACAGCCTAGAGAAAAGGCGGGTTTGGATTAATGACCAACTTCCTAACAATAACAGCCTTCATCTCAAAACTCAGACAGAGCCTGGAATTTCTCAGCCACATAGCTTCCTGGAACTATTTTTATTTGGTATTTTACAAGAGGAACAGAAGTAGAAGTGTCTTAGATAAACAATGAGGTCTGAGGCTCAGCACTCCTCTGCAGAACTTTCACACCATCATAATGTGAGCAGCCAGTCCAGGCGAGGCCCTGTGAACTCAAGTAGACAATAAGGAGGCTGCCTCTTTGATCCGTGACCTGAGCTTAAGAGGGCACCACTGTGCACATTCGCTCCATAAGTATCACTGAGGACCATCATGTTCTAGGTATAGTGTGAGGTGCTGGGCATTTGATGAATGCAGAGAGACTTCCAATCTTCTGGAGCTTACCATCAGGGGGAAGACAGGCACAGAAGCAAATGATATGCTCAGTGACGACAGAATGTGCCCAGGCTACTTGGAGAGCAAAAGAAGGAGCATTTAACCCATCCCGGGGTGAGGTTGGAAGAGAAGGGACCAGAGGAGGCTTCCTGGGGAGGGTAATCTTAATTAATAAGTAAGAGTTAACCTGGTGAAGGCAGAAAGAAGAGACAAAAGAAAGAAGAAAAAGTTTCATAGCAGAGTCTCAAACACAAGACACAGCATAAGGTTTCTATACAATGTGGGAAGAATTATAAGCAGTTTGGTGTTTAATTAAGCCCCAGAGGCTGGGAGGTAGATGGGATTATTAAGTGTGTATTGTGTGTTAAGCACTGTGATAAAACCTGCACACACATTATTTCAGATTGTTAACTCACTGTGTGACCTTGAGCAAGTTACTGCAACTCTCTGGGCCTCCCTAGTAAAATGAAGACTAGATGAGTTCCAAGGTTCCATCTAATCTCAGCCTCTGGATGGGAAGGCATTCTCATCTACAGTCTGTCCACTACGTTTACAGAAATGCTAGTCAGGTAGATGGAGCATCATGACTTCCCAAAATTACAGGCAGAGTATTTAAGAGGAAGTGAATTCTATTAGACTCAAAAACACTTACTAACGTTTACCAGTGTGTACAGGATGCAGAAATGATAGAGATTAAAACAGCTGTCTGACAGGGTAGGAGTGTTAAAAGTCCCCGGAAAGGGTCAGATGGGGGCTGTAAAGAGCTCAGAGTTGGGAGCTCCTAGTTGGCTGGAGGGTTGGAGCAAGGCTTCTTGGAGGAGAGAGCATTTGGGATAAGCCCCAGGATGCAAAAAATGGTGAAGAGGATGAGCAGAGGCATTTCAGGCAAAGGGAACAGTGAGAGCCTAACAAAAACAACCTAAAACTATACTTCTGCTCCCCCCACCTCCCCTCTCCACCCCTGCAAATCCTCTGCTCACCCTACCCTACCCATTCTCAGGATTCCTAGCTGACGGTTGAGACTCTCCATAGCTAAGCCTCATTCTCTCTTCAATAAGACCCGCATATCTCCCATATGGATCCTTGGCTCCAGCTTCACAAAACGACTTGCCACTTCTTAAATGTGCCCTTCAGTTTGCTGTCCCTCTCTTACTGTGCCTTCTCCATGCAATGTCCCATACTGTCCCTCCTCCACCTCCAACTTTCCTACCATTCAAGGCCCACCGAAAACAGCATTTTCTTTATGAAGCCCTTCCTGAGTCTCTTCCAAACACCACAACATTTTGATTGCATTTCCCTTGCAATGCAACTTTCTGCCTTGCTTTCCTCCTTAGACTTTAAGCTCCTTGAGGAAAAGTGCTGTGCCATTTTTGTGTCTCTCCCAAGGGTCTTGCACTGGAAGCACTCAATAACTAACCAGACAGCTAGCTCCCCAGTAAACACATGGGCTGTGAGCCACATGGTCAGAGGGCAGTCTGAAAGAACCTGTCCTTTAGACTGTCAGTTAAGGAGAAGTAGAGTCATTCCGTCACCTTTTGGTTATCCAGCTTCATCCTGCTCAACTCAGATGTGTGTTTTGGTGGTAATGAGCCCACCTCTAGCGCTAGCAGTCAGCTGTTATCCTACCCTCCTAATTGTTTCTAAGAAGGCCAAAGTTCCTGATCAGATCAGAACATTTCCAACCATTCTTCTGTTTCCAAACAGAATATAGATGAATCTGGTCAAGCTGCACATCGAATGCTCTTTGGCAGTCTTGAAACAGAAAAGAAGCAAGGAAAAGCCAACAACAACAACAGCAACAACAAGACGTGGAAGGGAAAACATCCAAATCAAGGAGTTTAAAGGCCCTTATATGTTCCAGTGCTCCACCTCCCCCCGGCACGCCCCCCCTTTCTAAACACCAAAAGACATCTTTTTTCATTTCCTTCACCAACTCTCCCTTGGGGTCTCTGTCTGCCAACTAGCATGCTGAAAGTAAAATACTGTTCCCTTGATTGTCAGCCCCAGGATAGTAACTCCTTCTTGTTTTGCTGTCCCTTATGGAGGGTTCTGCAAGTTTTATTCCTTAATCTAATACATAAAACAGCAGGCCCAGGGTTTTTGCCCCCTTCTTTTTACATCCTCCTTTTTAAAACCTACATCCTGACTGATTTGCTCATTTTCTTCCCTCTCCGTTGCCTCTGTACTTCTTGGCTTCCCCGATCTGTGACCCTTTCCAAGGGTCTGGTCATAGCCCAAATCCACCCTCCATCTGCCTCTTGCTTTTTAAACCCCTTTCATCTCCTCTTTAAAAATTCAAACATTCACAATTAATGAAATCTATGCTGTGCTGAGCCCTGGGACACTAAGTGGAATCAAAGTGAAGACCTACCCTAAAGGAAACTACAGTCTAACTTAAGATATTACAGTGTGGTAATCTCATACGGAGGCATTTACAGCACAGAGGAAGGAGCAATTAATTCTTCCTGAGAAGTGTCAGAGAAATTTTGAGCTGGATCTAAAAAAGAAGCAGGGCTTCAAAAGAAAATGTGTATGCTTTTTAATTTTTTTCAGCAGACACATAGGAATATCTCCTTCATGCAAATCCTGAAGCATAGGAGCTACACTTGTAAACAAAGTTCTTGATCTCAAGAAGCTTCCAGCATAGGAGTTTTTAAATGTATCCAGTCCTAATAAGGGCAATATTAGGACTGCATATTGTGCCATGGAGAGTTACGTGCCATAGGAGTTCTTAGAGAAATGTAGCAAAGAACATTCTTCACTGGGTATAGCAGGCAGAATTCTAAAATGGCCCCCAAGATTCCTGGCCATTTGTGCACATGCCCTGTATAATCCCCGAGACAGCGACTGTTAGGAATTTTACTCCTATGATTAGTTTATGTTATATGGCACAGTTTCCCCTAAGTAGGGAGTTTGTCTGGGTTGACCTACTTACAAGTGTTTTAAAAGCTGAAAGGATTCTTTTTTTTCTGACTGATTGAAAGAGGGGATATTTAAGAGATTCAAAAAGTGAGTGGGATTTGATGTGAGAAAGGTTCTCTGTTGAAGAAATGGAAGGAGCCACATTTCCATGCATGTCTCTATACTTTTACTACACGTGTACCTGTCCCTAAACAAAATTGGTATTGTTTTGCTTAGTTTTGAAGGTTGTGTGTGGCACCATACTACTTATCTTTTTTGTGCAATGCATTTCTTTTTATAAGTATATTTTATTGATTATGCTATTACAGTTGTCCCATTTTTTTTCCACTTAGCCCCCCTCCACCTGGTACCCCCATTCCCTCCAGCAACCCCCCTTAGTTCATGTCCATGGGTTATATATATACAAGTTCTTTGGCTTCTCTATTTCCTATACTATTATTAACATCCCCCTTTCTATTTTGTACCTACTGATTATACTTCTTATTCCCTGTGCATTTACCCCCATTTTCCCTTTCCCCCTCCCTACTGATAACCCTCTCTGTGATCTCCATTTCTATGATTCTATTCCTGTTCTAGTTTTTTGTTTATATTTTGGGGGGTTTTCTTTAGATTCAGTTGTTGATAGTTGTGACTTTGTTGTCATTTTACTGTTCATAGTTCTAATCTTCTTTTTCTTAGATAAGTCCCTTTAACATTTCATATAATAAGGGCTTGGTGATGATGAACTCCTTTAACTTGACCTTATCTGAGAAGCAGTTTATCTGCCCTTTCATTCTAAATGATAGCTTTGCCGGATAGAATAATCTTGCCTTTCATCACTTTGGATACCTCTTGCCAGTACCTTCTTGCCTGCAAGGTTTCTTTTAAGAAATCAGCTGATAGTCTTTTGGGAACTCCTTTGTAGCTAACTCTCTCCTTTTCACTTGGTGCTTTTAAGATTCTCTTTATCTTTAACCTTTGACTTTTAATTATGATGTGTCTTGATGTGGCCCTCTTTGGGTCCAACTTGTTTGGGACTCTCTGAGCTCCTTGGACTTCTACATCTGTTTCCTTTGCCAAGTTGGGGATGTCTTCTTTCATTATTTTTTCAAATAAATTTTCAATTTCTTGCTCTTCCTCTTTTTCTCCTGGCACCCCTATGATTTGGATCTTGGTACGTTTGAAGTTGTCTCAGATTCCTAAGCCTCTCCTTGGTTTTTTTGAATTCTTGTTTCTTCTTTCTATTCTGGGGGAATGTTTATTTCTTCCTTTTGTTCCCAATCATTCATTTGAATCCCAGCTTCCTTCTCTTCACCATTGGTTCCATTTACATTTTTCTTTACTTCACTTTGTATAACCTTCACTTCTTCCTTTATTTTGTGGCCATACTCAATTATTTCTCTGAGCATCCTGATCACCAGTGTTTTGAACTCTGCATCTGATAGGTTGGCTATCTCCATGTCGCTTAGTTCTTTGTCTGGAATTTTGATCTGTTCTTTCATTTGGGCCATATTTCTTTGTCTCCTCAATTTGGCAGCCTGCAAAGTCAGAGTATGACATCAAAAATAGTCTCATTACAACAACTACATAGGTCCAAGAACTGAAAATAACACAGGAACAAAAATCTGTTCACAGTGCTGACTATTATCACCAAGGTCTTTGGAAATAACAGCAAGTTTCTCCCTCAAAGCCCATTCCAAGACACCCAAAGAAAAATCACCCTGTCACCCTCTGCCAGCTCCATTCAAGGTTGCACCAAGAATCTCTTCTCCCACCCAAAAGTATCATAAATGTAGGTGACCTAGCTGGCCTCCAGTTGCTGTCCAGCTTCAAGCATCTTTCACAGTCTGTGCACCCAGGCCTCACTCACAGGTTCCCATGCTCACAGGCAGACACAGGTCACTGCTGGTATCCAATCCTCAGGCTACCCCCTCTCCAGGGCTCAGGGCAGGGGGACAGGGAGAACCAACTGCCTTTTTGCTCTCCCAAGCTCCTTTCAAACTCATCTCCCAGAATTCATTGGGGACCAAAAGCCAGTGGGGGCGTCTAGCCTTCCAACCAATGAGGGCCACACGTGGGCCGTGTTGGCTTTTGCCCCTCTTCCAGGCAGGTTTAGCAAGCGGGTAAAGTCTCCAGTCACTCCTGCGCCCTTGCAGACTCCCTCAAGGGCTAAACTGAATGTGTCTGCCTGTGGACTCCCTCCTTCCACCCACTCTACCAGAGGCGACCAGTCCCGGCAGGAAGGGCACAGGCATGAAGTCAGTGACACTGGAGATGAGCCTCCACCTCGTCACTTACTGGCTTGGTGACCTTGGAAAAGTAGCTTCGCCTCTCTGAGCTTCAGTGTCACTGAAGGCCTCTCTGAGCCCTATTCTGCTAAAATAGGGCTAATCCGGTGTGGAAGTGGCAGTTAACCAGAGGAGTGTAGCAAAGAATGCTAATGGGCACCAAAAAGATGACCCTGGGTACTTGCTTAATGGGTGAACCAATGAAGGACTGTGCAAGCTTATACTTACTAGGTATTTATTTACTAGATCCCCGCACTGTTCTGTGGGTTTTACAAACATTAACTTATTTCCTCGCACCATCCTTCTGAAGTAAGTGCTATCGCACTTGAGATGAGGGCCCTAGGGTAGAGACGCGAGGTTTTGCACCCAAGCTCATCCATCACACAGCTGGTCACGAGCAAGGTGTAGAGCGCCTGCTCTTTGCCCGAGGCGGCGCCCTGCGTTAGCCGCCCTGCGTGGCCAAGACCTGACTGCTGTTGGGTCTGCCGACTCCCTCACTGGCCTACGCGTGGCCTTGGGGCGGGTAGCACGCCATGGTGGGATTCGAACTCAATTCCCTGAGCTCTTTTCAGGGCTGGGCCATCCTTGAGACGCCGCGCGGAGTGCCGGCCAGGGGGCGGAACCGGCCCCAGGGGCAGAAAACGGGAGGCGGCCGGGGATGTCGGGGCTCAGACTCCGGCAGCGCCCTCACCACACCGCTCCGCCCCCCACCGCCCCCGCGCGCGGGCCTAACGGCCGAGGCGCGCGCCACCGCGCGGCGTTAGGGGCGGGGCCGGGGAGCTGCGGGCCCGCCCACCAGGGGGCACCTCCCCCCCTCGCCCCTCCCTCCTCCCCACGCCTCAGCCCCGCTGCAACTGCTGGGATAGAGCCCCCCGCCGCTCGGCCCCCTGCCGCCCTCCCGAGCCGTCCCCGTCCGCCCCCTTCTGGCGTCCTCTCTTGCTCCCGACGCAGGGGAAACATGGCGGCGGGGAGGGAGTGAGCCGCCCCGCACTGCTTCGCGTCCGCAGGTAAGCGCCTCGGCAGCTGTCTCCACCGGTCCGGACCCGCGGAGAAGTCTTCTCCCCGAGGGGCCTGCGTGACCGGCCGCCGCTCTGGGAGAGGCGGCGGCGCTGGCCGGACCTGCCCGCTCGGTGCTCCTGCACCACCCCCCGCCCGGACCCGGCTGTCTATGTAGGGGTCGCTTGGCCTGTCTGTGGAGCGGGCGCGGCCCTTCCCCACCTTGTCAGCTCCGCCCGGAGCCCCGGCGGCCGGTTCTGCCTCCGCGGCCGGGCCGGCGGGGCGCAGTGTCCTGCCGGCGGCCTGACGCGGCCGGGGCACCCCAAGGGCCTCGGCACGGGGAACCCAAGGACGGGGGGACCTTTGGAGGCTCGGCGTCTCGGGGTTGGTGGGTGCAGGAGCTGCGGCGTCCAGGCCGGCGGGGCTGGGGTCGGCGGGGGGGTGGGGGGGGGAGGCTGGCTTTGAGCCGAGGGCGGAGAGCCAGAGGGCTCGTCAGTCCGAGTGCGGGTCTGTTGGCCTGCTCTCAAGAGCTGAGAGATGCCCGTGGGTCCCAGTGGGCTGTCAGCAGCGCTCCTCCGGACCGGCTCCAAGCGGCCCGAGCCGCGCCGGGACACTCACGTGTGCCGCAGGGGACCGGCGGGGAGCGCAGGTTTCAGACCTCAGACCGTGGGGCGAGGGCGGGGGCGCCGGGCACCCCGGCGCACACGCCGCCAGGAGGGCCGGACGCGGGGGCAGAGCGCCGGGCCAGCCCAGAGGAAAGAAAAAGGGTTTCCAGGAGATGGCTTGATCCCAGAACATCTCCAGGCTGGAAGGGAATTTAAAAGCCATCAGGGTCCGTTTCTCCTATCCCATTACAAAGTAGCTTTGAAAATCTCAAATTCTGCCCTGATAATTTGACCAGCCTGTTTGAACACCCCCAGTGAGGGGAAACTAACCTTTTCCCAAGGAAACCCAGACTGTTCCTGAACACCTGTGGTTTTTAGAAATATGTGTAGTACTGTTTTTGTTGTTGAAAGAAAGAGCTGCTTCCTATTCTTCCGAGTTCTTTTTCCTTCCTAGTAGACTCTGTTTTAAGAGACCTGAAAATAACAACGATATCCTTGGAGTCTTGTCTTCTCTTTACTAACTCCAGTTCTTTCACTTGATTATTGTATGTTGTGGTTTCTGATCGCTCCTCTGAATAAACTCTAGTTTGCCAATATCCCCTTTATGTGGAAACTTTGGGGTTTCCCCTCATTTTATAAATGTCTATAAACACTTTATCAAATGAGTTAATGTATATCAGAGTGTTGCAATGCACCATGCAAATAGAAGTGTTTATTATTTTTACTCTGAAAAAGGATTGAGACCCAGTTTGGTGCCAAACTGCAATTTAATATTTAGTTGGAAAGGGAAATGCTTTATTATATTGAAGTCTGTGCTCTATTTCTAACTGCCAGAAGGCCCAAAATTACTATGAAAGAGAATATTTTTGTTAGTCACCAGCATTATTTTTACCGGCTTTTTCACCAATTAGCCTTCTTATGTGGGGTTAAGTTTTTAAAAAGGGTCTTTTGCCGAGGTCCTAAATCCCTAACTAAGCAATCCTGTTGGTTAGCAATTGGGTTTTTTAAAAAAGATTTTCTTTATTTATATTTAAGGGCGGGGAGGGAGAAACATCAGTGTGTGGTTGCCTCCCCTGTACCCCCCTACTGGGGACCTGTCCTGCAACCCTGGCATGTGCCCCAACTGGGAATGGAACCAGTGACCCCCTTGGTTCACAGGCCTGAGCTCAATCCACTGAGCTACACCAGCTGGTGTGGTTAGTAATTTTTAAGGCCAGAAGAACGGGTGATGGTCTTGCAGACAAAATGCCAAGTTCTTGTATCTGGGACCCCGTTTTGGTTCTAAGCCAAGTTCTGCTGTTTTTGTAACATAGGCAAGCAATCAGAATTGGTTCTTTATCCTTTTTCTTATGTCTTAATTTTTTAAGTTGTTTAGTGGTTTTAAAGTTTGTAGTACACATATTAAGTTTTGATTTCTGGTATGTAAGTTGGATGAAAAATGTATATTAACACTATTCTGTATAGATTCAGGAAAAGCTCTGGTTCCTTCCCTTTGAAGGACTTGGAGTTAGTAGTAGGAAATCCTAAAAACTGAGAAAAAAACTGGTGTGAATATCTCACTGAGAATTTAAGTTCAACATGTTCTGACCTTTACTCTACATTGTGTATCTGTGTGTCAGGCACTGTGCCATGCACTGTGTTTAGCTGGGTATACTAAGATGAGTAAGATACATTTTCAATCTTTGTGCAGCCATGTAAACTGAATGCTAAAATAGGACATCTCAGAATAAGAGATAAGAGCTATGCATACAGTGTTCCAAGGTTAGGATGCTTAGACTAGCCTAGGACTTTAGGGAAAGCTTTGGGGAGAGATGACACCTGACCCAAATCTTAAATGGTAAGTAGGAGTAAGTCACACAAAGATGAATAAGAAGTGTGCTTCAAACACAGAAACCAGCCCTGGCTGGTGTGGCTCAGTGGATTGAGTGCCCGCCTGCAAACCAAAGGGTTGCCAGTTGGATTCCCAGTCAGGGCACATGCCCGGGTTGTGAGCCTGGTCTTCATTGGGGGACTCGGGAGACACAACCACACAAACATGGAAACTGGTGTGAGGAAAGTCATCAATGCAAGAAAAAGAATAGCTTGCATGGAGAATCATAAGCAGTTTGGGACTGCCTGAAATTAGCTTCCCCTTGCATACTCTTTCAAATCACTGAAAGATTGGAGATTGGAGGTTGAATAGCATGTTTAATTGTGGTCAAAGGGATGAGAAAGAAATGAAGGCTTTATGATTGATTGGATATGCCAATACATACCATGCTACTCCCAGACAGTGCTCTCTCCAAGAGTCCGGCAATGACGTATGCATAGCTCTTATCTCTTATTCTGATGAGGTTTTCGGTTTGGGTGACTAAGGGGATAGTGGTGACATTAACTGAGACAGGAAACACTGGATGATGAGTTCAATTTTAGAATTGAATATTGTGCGATTTTTTGAGTTAGGTCAATGAGCAAATGTGGTGGAAATAAGTTAGAAAAAAAGGAAGTTGTGGTCAGAAAGTGGAATACGGGAGTTAAATTGTCTGATGTGGAGCTGTTTGTAGGTCTGTCTGCGTGAGTAGCTGAAGTACAGCAGAGTGAAGGTTCGTGAAGCTGAATAGGACAAGGAACTGTGAGGCCGTTTTATTGAATGAATCTTCTTTGTGGATAGTGAAGTGATTTAGGATGCTAGAATGTGGGAGGGGGAGAGAATATTGTGACCCAGGTGCAGTGAATATAGTGAATTAATCGGGAGGGTGGTAGATAACAGATGAGGAGAAGGGTGGAGATATAGCCAGATGGCATAAACCTCAGAGGAGGAGGAGTTTTTAAACAAGAGAGCAAAAAGTAATGGCTTTTGACTTTTCTTCCCTGGAAGCAGGCTTCTGATCTCTTCATCTTTATTCAGGACTCATATTAGTTATTCTGTTTGTTCTGAAGAGTCTGTTCCTAGTTTTGGAAAGTAGGAGGGCAAATATCCTATATCAAATCTTTCCTGCTAATGTTTTATGACAAAGGCAGTGGAGTTTTATTTCTGATTAGTGGGTGGATAGGAAACAATCAGATCTATCTAGGCTGTGTCACTTACTGGCCTTAGAACTGTAAGCATATTGTTTAACCTCTGTGATTTTTAGTGTCCTTACCTACAAAAAATAAATTTCTACTTCATAGGGTATCACAAAGATTGTATAAAATAATGTGTGTGTGTGTGTGTGTGTGTGTGTGTGTATATATATATATATATATATATATATATATATGAAAAGCAATTGGTGCTTCATAGATGCAAAGTAAATGTTAGTTCTCTACCAACTACCTTTAAAGGACTTCACCTCTACTGGCAGAAATGAAGTTTTTTCATGCTTAACCTAAATTATAAGGCCATAAGTACTCTATGGGAGGTCAAAGCAAAGTGATATAGGAATTCAGAGGAGGGAGCTGTGATTCTCAACATTTGGAAACAAGATTAGACATCACACTCAAGATGAATTTCATTGGGGCCTTGGAGAACACAATTTTGAGTAGATTAGATAATTTAGGTCGAGATACAAAGTAGGGAAAGTGTAAAATAAGATACGTTTGTTAAAAAATGGTAGTTGCCACAGGTTTGAATACTGTATTTGTGTAAGTCATTAGTGAGAAATATGGCTAAGGAGATCATATTAAAGACCTGAAACTGGAGTTTGGACTTGATTCCAGATATACTAGGGAGGTGTATATCATCTATCCTCTCTCACAACCTCAGTTTCCTATCTGTAAAATTAATAAGCACTAATTCAGAAACTTTGGATTTGTGTTTGAAACAAACCAAGTAAGAGATTTCACATTTGGAAATAAGTTCCTATGTAAGCCAATTTTAGGTTTAAAAAATAAATGCTAAAATTTGTTTTGTAGTTGTAGTTTAGTCTTTGCATTAACCTTGCTTGGTAGACAGGCTTACTGGAGTTGAAAAACATACAGAATGCTCTGGCCAGTGTGTCTCAGTTGGTGGGAGTGTCATCCTGTCCCATGCACCAAAAGGTTGCAGGTTCAATTCCTGGTCAGGGTACATACCTAAGCTGCAGGTTCCATCCTTGGTCAGGAAACCTACAAGAGGCAACTGAATGATGTTTCTCGTATTGATGTTTCTCTCTCTCTCCCCCCACCCTCTTCCTCTCTCTCTCCCTCCTTCTTCTCTCTCTAAAAGCAATAAAAAGGTGTCTTGGTGAGGATTTAAAAAAAGAAGAAGAAACATATACGATTTCACTGGTAGAAAGTGACTAAAGATGCTCTGATTTCACATTCTTTTTTATACTATCATACTGATTTAGATTTGAAAAGAAGCCTGGACTCCTCAATGTCACTAATATTAATTAAAGAACCCAAAGCTGGTCAGTTTGCCTCCCTGATCCTTAGATGCCTCATATATAAAGTGAGGGAAGATATAGGTATAAGGTTTAGCTAAGATAGTATGTGTAAAGCACTTTATATAAGGTCAGGTACATGCTAGGTTCTCAAATGTTGACCCCACCCCCAAATCTGTAAATGAGAAAATTTAACCAAACCATTGACAAAGCTTTAGTGCTAACTCACTGATGACCAGGAAATTGCTAGAACTAATTATTTTGGTAACCTTATGGCCAAATAAACCCAGCAAATCTTATCATCTGTTATCTTTGTCCCATTCCCCCCAATCATCTCTCTTCTTCTATACTATTAGTCCTGTGCTGACTTGGCTTCCTCTCCCTGTCCCTCTCTCCCAACCCTGCCCTTTGCTCCCTCCCAAACCTTTCCAGTTCTCAGAAACTCCAGTTTTCTACATTATTAACCATTTTGCTGGATTGCATGTGTGTGTGTGTGTGTGTGCTGGCCTTAAATGGAAGCTAGGCTCTCTGCTGAGTGATGGAAAGCAATATCACTTGGGTGCAGCCCATTCTCCCACACCACTGATACACAAAAGGAGAGAGAGAGGATGACTGTAGTTTTTCATGCACCACTATTAATAGACTATTATCTCTGCATCTTTTTAAAATCCCTGTGCTCTCTGGCACAAGGGCTATACCATTTTGTCTTCTTATATATAGATCTTCTCTCATTTAGGACCTAGCACACACGTTCTTCCTTTACAACTCAATTTCTATCCCCATTCTAAGTATTTTCAATATACATATGGACCGTTGTTTCTCCAACACATTGGCCTCTTCAACTCAACTTTTTTTTTCTCGTTCTTCTTTTTTTTTTTTTTTAGCTAACCAGACCCATGGGCCTTGTTATCACCCAGAAAAGGCCAACCTCTGAAATTTTAAATGAAGACTTTCGCTTTGTTCAAAATTTCTCCTACCTGGCCTTTCTTCCTACTAGATCTGTTCTTTGACCTCATTCAGGCCTATCTTTACTTCCTTCCCTATCCAGCTTAATTTTCTTAGCCTGCCACGGATTTCATTTATTCTTTTGTCATTATCTGCCATTAGTTTGCTCCATTGTCCTTCTGTCTCTGGGTAAAATCCCAAATAACCTCTCTCTTCTTGTCTAGATTAGCTCTACTGTGCCCTGCTAGAAAAATAAAATCACAAAATTGTACAAATTAAAAAAAATTATACATTAGACCTTCAAAACTTAATCATTCTTTGTCATCTTCTCTGTGAGGTCTTATGTCAAACCTATTCCTTAAACTATGCCTATATTTTCTGGCTTCTTCCTCTTATCCAAGGTTAAATCTCTGACCCCTGTCTTTTCATTTCCTTCACCCTCTCTCTTCTGGCTCTCTTTCTCTCTCTCATTAATGTAAATCTGCTTAGAACTTCAAAATTTATCTCATCTTGAAATAAAACTTATAAATAAATCTTAAGCCCATGTTTCCCTCCAGTGCCACTTAGACCTCTGCCCTGCATATACTTTACTTAAACTTCTTGAGTTATATACATTTAATGTATGAACTTTTTCATTCTCACTTCTTGCATTCTGGTTTTAATCTTCATCACTTAATGATAAACTTCAGTTTCCTCATCTGAAGATAGATGATAATAGTATGTATTAGGTACTATAGCACCTTAAGATGTTAGTGATTTTTAAAAATATTTTTATTTATTTTTAGAGAGGGAAAAGGAGGGAAAAAAGAGAGGGAGAGAAACATCAATGTGTGGTTGCCTCTCACACACCCCCAACTGGTGACCTGGCCCGCAACCCAGGCATGTGCCCAGACTGGGAATCAAACCAGCGACCCTGTGGTTGGCAAGATGGCACTCAATCCACTGAGCCACACCAGCCAGGGCTTTTGTGATTTTTTTGTAAGTGTAATTTGCACAGTGTCCAGCACATTGTAGGAATGCATGTATATGTTACTTTTATTATTATTGCTATGTATTTAATTTGTAAAACACTCATGAGGCGATGATAGCCTTTTCCTCCCTCCCTCCCTCCCTTCCTTCCTTTCCAAATAAAGGAAACTGAGATTTACAGTTTTACAAACTTGTCCAAATCACACAGTAGTGGCAGAGTCCTTGAAACTGCTCTGATCAGAGTCACCAGTCTTATTACTAACACCAGGCAGAGGCCCTAGCAACAGCATTTCACACTCATTATTATTGCCACTTCCTCAGAACATTTTTTCCTTTGGCCTAGGTGCACCTCAGTGTATTGGTTCCTCCTTGGCCACCTCATCTCAAATGCTGTTTGGATAGGAGCTCCCTTTTGCTTTCGTCTTTGGTCCTAGGCTAACTTCTCTATATTCCTTCAGCAATCTCACCCACTTACTTGGCTTCCAGGAATATTGATGTATTCATAACTCAAATTTCTATCTACAGTTAGGGTATTATTTCAAAGTCAGTAGATCCCAAGCTGAACTCAACTTCCTTGCCACTTTTCCTGATCCTCCTCCTTTGTTTAAGAAATTTTCTCTTCCTGAAGCGTGCTTATAGTTTAGAGAAATTTATGTTTACTCAATAAATATTGTTGATCACTCAGATCAATTACACATATTCCTTTCTCTCAGGGAGCTCATCATTTATGATGCATACTTAACTAACTCTTGCATAGCCATATAAGGTTAAATGCTACATAACTATATAAATAGTCCAACAATTCAGAGGTAATAGGAGAAGTCACCAACTTCTGGAGTGGTCATATAAAGTCTCCAAGTTCATTGCTGAGGAGAAATTGAACATACACAATTCAGGAATAGGTGCTGAGATGGAAAGCATGAGCATTTGGAAACAGAATTGCTTTTGGAAAGGTAAAAGTAAAAAATTTGTCCTTTCTCTTCAATCTTTAAAATATTACAAACTTCATTAAAGCAAAAGTTTTCATAGGATAGATCAATTTTAATTGATCATCATTTCTTGGCAAAAAGTCTCATAGATGCAGTTACCAGCAGTTCTTTGGCTCATTCTGTTGAGTGTACACTATGTGTTATATATACTGTTGGTATATTGAACAAAATCATATGTTGAAATCCTAACCCCCAGTGCTTCATAATGTGACTATTTGGAGTTAAAGCCTTTAAAGAATTAAGGTAAAATGAGGTCAAATGGATGGGCCTAATCCAACATGACTGATGTCATATTACAGACTTACTCTGATTTTCAAAAGTTTGTTTTAAGCCACTTCACTTTTATGGAAGACCTACATTAGCAGTACCTAACTGAAAGAAATATGAAGAGGATTTTTGCTTTTACCAAAAAATGATTGAAAGTGAAAATGGTGTTCAGCGTTTGTTTTGCAGTGAGCAGATACAGAGGCAGCTTGGACACGGAGCATTGAGAGCGGCACAACCAAGCTCCTTCCCCAGGAACTTACTTAAACTCATCATCTCAGCATCAAGCCACTGTAGCTTTGATCTGTGTCTGTGAGAATCTGTGCATTATCTTGATTTGTTTTGTACGTCTGTTAGCAAGATGTGTCCTGAGGTGGTTACTTCTTGACTTTACACCTTTTGGCTTAGAAAGGTTTTGTAGGAATACACTACTTTCAAATTGTGGGGGAATCCTATATAAGAAGAGGTTAGGACACAGAGGAAAGACCATGTGAAGATGGAGAAGATAGCCATCTGTGTAAGCCAGGAGAGAGACTGCAGAAGCAATCAACCCTGCTGACACTTTGATCTTAGACTTCTAGCCTCTAAAACTGAAAAAAAAAAAATTTCTATCGTTAAGTAAGCCATCCACCCTATGGCATTTCTTATGGTGGCTTGAGCAGACAAATACAATATCAATTCCAGAGGAGTTTATATCCAGTTCTGCCTAAGAGTTTCAGGGGTGGTGTAAGTGGCATTGGGGAAGAAGAAAGATGAGGAAGGATAGATGGTTACAGTTGCATATCATTGAAGAATGTTACACACATTCTCTATATAATTTGAAACATGTAATAACCCTGTTAGGTAGGATGCCAGATGATAATAAACACTATTTACTGATAACAAACTGAGTTGTATGTTAATTAAATAATGCACCCAATGTCAAACAGCTAGTAGATGTCAGAACAACTCAAAACCAGCTCTTCTTACTACAGATTTTGTGCTTTGTCCAGAATGATTCATTGCCTCCTATGACCTACCTTTTAAGGCTCTGAACTTTCAGAACCTCCTGCTGGAAATACTTAAGGAAATTTAACTGTTTTCTTAAATTTTGAAGCATATAAAGGCTGCTACATTCTTTTTTCCTTCTGTATTTATTTGTAAATGTTGCAAATGTTAGCTTTTAAAATTAAAGCATGTACATACTGTATATTCATTTTAATCACTATGTTTATTGCTCATTGGTGTATTATAGGCATGTCTCTAAGTGCTTTCTTATTTATTATGATTGTTTTACTTTCATACAATTTTCTCTGGGGCATTCAAACATGAATAAAGTCCACTTTAGTCATTACGTCTTACAAAATATAATAGAAAACATGAGAGGCAGCATACTTGTTCTTGGAGATATTTGAGTAAAGAGCAGACAACCATTTGTCTTAGAGGATTTAGAACATTAGATTTCTAATCCTGAGTTTTTGGTGTTTTTTTTTTAAGGGATGGGGATGGAGGGGGAAAAGAGAGACAGAAACATCAATGTGAGAGAGGAACACTGATCAATTGCTTCTCATATGTGCCACATTTGTCTGGGGATAGTACCCACAGCCCAGACATGGGTCCTGACTGGGAATTGAACCGGTGACCTTTCATTTAGTGGGATGCTCAGTGGGCCATCCCAGTCAGGACTTCCTGCTCTGTCTTATCTCCAGTTACCTCAAGGGACTGCTAGAAGTCCCCAAACTGATTAAATTTGTTTCTTTAAAAAATAAATGAATTTGGGAGTATAAAAGTTTATAAAACCTAATGGTATAGAGGGTCACAATTCCAAAATAAAGGAATATAGGATCTTAAAGACATCTGATTTACTTGTCTTCAGTTTTAAACTCATTCATTCAAATATTTATTAATGTTTACTAACTCTGCTATGTATAGTGGCAAAGATGAGTACCATAAATTTTTAAATTCAAGGACAAGCCACAGAGTTAAAGAATGTTTTAGTGATAAATATAACAGCCAAATATTTCTATCTATAATAACAGAGGATTCCTACAAATAGATTAGAAAAAGACTAATAAATAGAAAAATGACAAGGCATAGAAGAGACAGCTTAAATGTTTAACTATTCTCTGGTAATTAGTGGTAGGCAAATTAAAGCTCAAATGAGATATCATTTCATACCTGTAAGATTGGTAAAAATTAAATCTGATAATACCAAATATTGGTGGGAGTGTGAACTTAAGAGAACTTTTGGACACTATTGGTGGTAATAGAAGTTGCAAAACTATAGTAAAGAATAATTTGGTAGTATCTATTAAAACTAAAATTCTTGTAACCTACAATCCAGTTACTTCACTCCTAGATAAATACTCTTTACAATCTCTCCAAAGTATGTATAAAGAGGCATACAAAAATATTCATACATTATTATACCATAAAATTCAAACTAGTCCAAATGTCTGTCAAAATAATGAAAATATTGTCATATATTTACCTAGTGGAATTGCATACAGTAATGAAAATAAATGAACCAGACCTATATAATAATTAGATCTCTATAGTAAATGAACTAGATCTATATTTATAACCTGTTACAAATAAAAGGTTGAGTGAATAAAGCAAATGGGAGAACACATTTATATAAAGCTTAACATTCATTATTATTTAGGAAAACATACTTAAATAATAAATGTTCAAAGAAACGCATGGTAATGACATTGGGTTCCCCGAAAAGTTCACTTGTTTTTTTCCTTAAGATGGCTCTACTAGCACTTTAGTTGTCTTCAACGTCATTCAAAATAATTTTGTTAGATTGTATTGTGACAGCTGTCATATCAGTGTGTTTTTGATTAAAAAACATCAAAATTTGTGAATTTTTGTATTGCCATCTTAACATTGAAGAATGAAGAAAATATGCAACATTCTCAGCATATTTTGCTCGATTATTTCAAGAAAGGTAAAAACGCAACTGGAACACAAAAGATTTGTGCAGTGTATGGAGAAGGTGTTGTGACTGATAGAATGTTTTAAAAGTGGTTCGTGAAGTTTCATGCTGGAGATTTCTAGCATGATGCTCCATGGTCAAGTAGACCAGTTGAAGTTGATAGCGATCATATCGACACATTAATTGAGAACAATCATATTATGTGGGAGAAGGCTGACATACTCAAAATATTCAAATCAATAAAGTTATTGGTGAAAATAAAAAATGTCTTTTGTTTTATGGAAAAACTATATGGATTTTTTGGCCAACCCAATACATTAAGGACAGTGGGTATCTCTGAAGGGTAGGGTGGGGAGAAAAGACTGGTAATACTGCTAGCAAGAGCGCACAGGAGGCTTAAACTGTATTGATAAATATTTTTCAGCTAGTTTGTGGATAAATGTGTGTCCATTCTTTATACCTTTTTATATATCTAAAATATCGTATTATGTATGTATTTTTAAAGAATAATGACATGTAGTCCTTGTAGAAAGTATAAATGCTGGGAGGGAGGGGGTAGCAAAAGTATGAAGAGACGTTATTAGACTGAATCATGTAAAATAGTTGTTTTTATGGGTCTAAAATGGTCTAACATAGGCAATTTCAAGTGGCTCAGTCTCATTCAATCTAATGTAACAAGTGCTGTCATTGAAATATATTCAAAGTACTATGGGAACACAAGGGCAGGAACAGCTGACTGCCAGGGTAGAAGGAGGAAGGTGATCTCTGGAAAGACTCCAGAGGGAGACAGAGGGAGAGAGAGACAAACAGACATTTAACTGGATCCTAAAGGTTGAGAAGGAATTCACCAGATAGAAGAAAGAAGGCCTTTCAGATAGAAGAAAAGACCCATATTGAATGGATGGAATCTCCTAGGTGGAGTATGTGGAGGTCAAAGAAATACAGTTGAGGAAGAGACTAAGAAGTAGAACAAAAATAACAGCAAATGTCTGTAAAGCATTTACTATGCATATTTATATACATAAAAATGTACATAATCCTCCCAGAGTTAAGTAATCTGTCCAGGGTGACAGGGTTAGCAAGTGGTAGAACCAGGATTTCAACTCTGGCATTCCAGATCCAAAGTTTATGCTCTTGGCCAGTAAGCTATACTCCGAATCACTGTATTATAAGCAAAAGTTAGGAAGAAGTGGTGTTTTGAATGTCAAGGGAACAACAGTTAAGTTTCAAAAAGAAAGGAACAGTCAGCAGTATGAAAGTTCATGGGCAGATAAAGTAAGAATACTACAAAGAGACCATTGGATAACAACAACAAATCATTGTGCTTTGAGGTACGGTAAGGGATACCAAGATAATAGATAAGTGGATATCTGAGAATAGTAGTAATTCAATCTACCAGTTCTGTGGGCTAGTAATTATAATTCCATTTAACTATGGAGAAATGGAGTCAGGGAAACTACAAAATAGAGCTTCTCTATTTTTAAACATTTGATATATCAACACAGTTGAAAGAATTTTAACCCTTTGATATTTATATTATCATTTCTCAAAAATGTAACTAGGGTTAATAATGACAATTGTTTATTCTATATATTCTGGTTTTAATAAAAATAGACCTTAGGCTGTTGTTACTGTATTTTCAAAATTGGTTGATATTCTAATGATCAGTATTTCAGTCTCCAATATTTCGTAGGTAAGAAGGTGAAAGAGACCTTGTAAGCAATATGATATGTGGAAAGAATTTTGGCTTAGTGGTTGAGTCCCAGTTCACATCTCTGTCTGCCACTCACTGGCTTCGATTTAGGCAAGAGGCAGTTGCAGCCAGTGATCACTTAAGATTTACAACTCTCAGGTTCTATGACTATGAGGTCAGTTATTCAGTGAAGAAACTGATGCCTAAAGAAGGGAAATTTCCAGAGTCATGAAAACTGGAATTTGATTCACTTGACTCTTGGTTCAACAAATCTGATAAAAGAATCATCAAACATTTGAGTGACTGCTGTATATTAAGCATGTATTAAGTACCTGAAAAAATGTAAAGGCACATGAAATTGTTTTAGTATTTATCCACTATAAAAGTAACAACCAGCATCTCTTTCTTTACTTATACATATCCAGTCTTATTCCAGAATGTATTTAAAGCATACCAACTCTGTGTAACATATGATAATTAAGAAAGGGAATAACCTTTTTTGGGTATCTTTCGGTCACATTGCAACATGCAAACATACAGTTTTTTTCACCCACCTGCATGCAGGTGTTATTAGCTCCATTTTATACATAAAGAAACTGAGACTCAAAGCTGTCTGCCAAAATCATACAATTTATAAGTGATAGGCCTCAGTTTCAAATCCAGATTAGCCTGACTTCAACTCTAATGCCCTTTCCATTTCACCATGTACCATATTTTGCTATGTATAATGCACACACTTTTGCCCAAATTTTTGAGGGAAAAATAAGGGTGGGCATTATGCATGGGTATAATGATTACATACCATGGATATAATAATGGGTATAATAGTCCCATGTATAACGGGACTATTTTGCCATGTATAATGCATTCCTATGTATGATGTGCACAAAAACATGGGTGCGCACTACACATAGGAGTGCATTATACATGGCAAAATATGGTACACTTCCCTCAGCCAGTGTTACAGAATTCTGAGACTTTATCAGTGAAGGAGGCAAGGTTTACTGGTAAAATCAGGGTGGCTCAGTTGGTTGGAGCATCGTCCTGTATACACCAAAAATTTTTAAAAGTTACAGATTTGATTCCCAGTCAGGGCACATACCTAGGTTGCTGGTTTGATCCCCAATCACGGCATGTAGGAGAGTCAACTGATAGATACTTCTCTCTCTTCATCTCTCCCTCTCTCCCCCTCTCCACTGCTCCCCACCTTCTACTCTCTAAAGTCAATAAACATATCCTCAAGGATTAAAAAAAGAATTGAGTTTTTTAATATATCCTATCTCACCAAAGAATGTAAGCAAACTAGAAAAATTGTAGAACACTTTAGTGAATCAGAGTCATAATTATTTTTAATTTGAGCAAATATATGAAGTTTTCTTGTTAGAGCCAACGTTTATATTTTAATAAGTTGCAAAGTTTCTGTACCTCCTCAGCCTTTGGTGAACATCTACTTCTTCCTTCTTAACCAACAAATATTTGCCAGATACCTAGTAAGTATACAAAAGTCAAAATAAGATGTGATTCCTTCCCTCAGTGAGCTTACAGTCCAGGAAATAGTTGAATTAAAAATGTTAAACTTTACCTCAGTAGTCTTCCTCCCCGAAACCTGTAACTCTAGTCTAATCATGACAAGAACACCAGACAAGTCTCAGTTGAGGAGCATTTTGCAAAGTACCTGATGAATATTCCTCAAGACTGTGAAAGTCATCAACCAAGGAAAGTAAAGAAACTGTCAGCCAAGAAGAACCTAAGGAGGCATGACAACTAAATGTAATGTGTTTTTCTAATTGAGATCCTAGAGCAGAAAAAGGACGTTAGGTAAAAACCAAGAACACCTCAATAAAATGTGGAAGTATATTAATTAACAGTATACCAATTAATTGTAATAAATGTATCATACTAACATAAGATGTTAATAATAGGGGAATCTGTGTGCAGAGTTTATGGGAACTCTGAATTACCTTTGTAGTTCTTCTGTAAATCTAAAATTGTTCTAAAATACAGGCTTATAATTTTATGTCCTATTTCTTTGGGATTCAAAAAATAATCAAATGGGACCACATCAAACTAGAGTTTTGCACAGCAAAGGAAGCCAACAAAATGAAAAGACAACCTACTGAATGGGAGAAGATATTCACAAGTGATACATCCAATAAGGGGTTAATATTTAAAATATATAAGGAACTCATCTCATATGACTTACCAAAAACACAATCCAATTAAAAAGTGGACAGAGGCTAATAAAAACCAAAAAAAAAAAAAAAAGGCAGAGGACCTGAATAGAAATTTCTCCAAAGAGGACACACAGATGGCCAATAGACCTGAAAAGATATTCAGAATTGCTAGTCATCAAGGAAATACAAATTAAAACCACAATGAGATATTGGCTCACACCTGTCAGAATGGCTATCAATAAATCAACAAACAACAAGTGTTGGCGAGGATGTGGAGAAAAGGGAACCCTTACACTATTGGAGGGACTGTATATTAGTGTAACCACTATGGAAAACAGTATGGAGATTCCTCCAAAAATTAAAAATAGAGTTGCCATATAATCCAGCAATTACACTTCTGGGTATATATCCAAAGAAATCCAAAACACTAATTCAAAAAGATATATGTACCCCTATGTTCATTGCCGCATTACGGATAATATCCAGGATATGGAAGCAACCTAAGTACCCATCAGTAGATGAATGGATAAAGCTTGAAGCACCTCTCCTGATATGAAATTCTCAAAAACCTTCAGTCTGTCCTGTAATTCATGGGGCCCAAACCATCTGATGAGAGGGTCCACTACAGATCTTTCCTTGGTAACTGTGTGTATATATAACCACATCTCTATTTCTAATTCTGCAATGGTTGATTGTACCCATGAGTCAGGCAAATGATTGTCCAGCCACACCCTTGTCCCTGTTTCCAGAGCACACTGTTTGGATAGCCAGAGAATTTTCCAAATTATCAAGTGCTGGTTCCTTTTTGCTTAACAGTTTATTCTTCAGTTCATCTCTTCTCATATTTCACTATAAGCACCAAGGGAAAAGTAGGCCACAATTTCAACACTTTACTTAGAAATCTCCTCAACTAAATATCTAAGTTCATAATTTACAAGTCACCCAATGGCTGGACACAGTTCAAACACATTTGCTGCCAATATAACAAGAAGTGTTTTTCCTCCAGTGTCAAATAACGTGTTCATCATTTCCTTCTAAGGCCTCCCTAGAAGTATCTTTAATGTTCATATTTCCACCCACCATCTCTTCAAGATAGTCTAGGTCTTCTCTGTCAATCCTCTACTTACCCAATTCCAAAGCTACTTCCTCAGTTTTAAGTTCTTGTTAGAGCAGCACTCTCATCATTACCAAAATCTTTATTGGTTTGCTGGGGCTACCAGAAGCCAGAAGAAGCAAAGAAGGAGCTTCTTCAGGCAAACTTCAGAGAGAACATGACCCTGCAACATCTTTATTTTAGATTTCTAGCCTCTAGAACTGTGCAAGGATGAATTTCTGTTGTTTATTACATCCAGTATATGGTACTTTGTTATGGCAGCCCTAAGAAGCTAAAATAGTTACTTGGAGGTACTGTAGTCATTAGTGAAAGACAGTGAATATATGTGGTATCTCTTGGCATCCACAGGATTTTCTGCCATTTCTCTTCTTTTAAACCGTATTTGTGTCTAGGTGCATTATAAAGTTTACCGCATTTCACTGTGTATAATGCACACCGATGTTTTTGTGTGCATTATACACAGGATTATTATACCCAGTATTATAACCATGGTATGTGATCATTATACCCATGTATAATGGCATCTTTATTTTTCCCTCAAAAATTTGGGCCAAAAAAAGACCATGGCAAAATATGGTACTTTTGTTGTGTTAACAGCTTATAAGGTGGTTTGATCTCAGGAGAGTACCTTTAAAGCATTAGTAGGGATGCTTTGGTAGCAAGAAACCTTTTTTTTTTTTTTTTACTTATTTTTAAATTTTTATTGTATTTTTTTCCATTACCATTTAACCCCCTTATGCTCCGCTTCCATGTAATCACCACACTGGTGTCCACGTCCATGAGTCTTTTTTCCTTTTTGCTCAATCCCTCCATCCCTTAACCTCCCCCCCCCACCGCCCTGCCACCATAGCTGTCATCCTGTTATCTATGAGTTAGTTTCCATTTTGCTTCTTAGTTCTGTTTGTTCATTAGATTCCACATATAAGTGAAATTGTGTGGTACTTGTCTTTCTCTGACTGGCTTATTTCACTTAGCATAATGTTTTCCAGGTCCATCCATGCTGTCCCAAAGGATAGAATTTTCTTTTTTACAACTGAGTAGTATTCCATTGTGTAAATGTCCTATAGTTGTTTTATCCGCTCATCTACTTGGGCTGCTTCCATATCTTAGCAATTTTAAATAATGCTGCAGTGAACATAGTGTTGCTTGTAGTCTTTCAAATTAGTGTTTTGGGTTTCTTTGAATAAATTCCCAGAAGTGGGATCATTGGGTCAAAGGGTAGATCCATTTTTAGTTTTCTGAAATATCTCCATACTGCCTTCCACGGTGGTTGCACCAGTCTGCATTCCCACTAACAGTGCAAAAGGGTTCCCCTTTCTCCACATCCTTGCCAGCACTTGTTTGTAGATTTATTGATGATAGCCATTCTGACAGGTGTGAGGTGATAATCTCATTGTGGTTTTAATTTGCATTTTTCTGATGATTAGTGACATTGAGCATCTTTTCATATGTTTATTGGCTATCTGTCTGTTCTCTTTGGAGAAGTGTCTATTCAGATCCTTAGCACATTTTCTAATTGGATTGTTTGCTTTTTGGTGTTGAGTTTTATAAGTTCTTTATAAATTTTGGATATCAACCCCTTATCAGATGTATTGGCAAATATGTTCTCCCATTCTGTGGGTTGTCTTTTTATTTTGCTGATGGTCTCCTTTGCTGTGCAAAAGCTTTTTAATTTGATGTAGTCTCATTTGTTTATTTCTTCTTTTGTTTCCCTTGCCTGGGGAGATGTATCAAATAAAATATTGCTATGAGCAATGTGTGAGATTTTACTGCCTATGTTTTCTTCTAGGACCGAGGAGCCTTTAAACTTTTGAAGGGTTAGAGCTTTAGTTTTACAGACCTTCCTTCTGCTAGAAAGCCTAGTACTGGCTCTTGGTTTCCTTCTCATCTAGGTGACATGGGAAAGCTACAGTGGCACTTCAGTTAGCTTTTGGATAGGCATTTGACCCATAAATTATGAATTACATAATGAGTCCTTTATCATTACTTCTAATGGACATCTGTGATTTTCAGTTTTGAGTTATTTTTTAACAATACATTCTTTGCCTCTACTAATAAGGACCTGTGCCTTTTTGAATTCCCCCTAATGCCAGTCACATAGTTTGCAGGTCTGTTATAAGATACTCTATAAATGCTGTTTTATCTGTGGCATTGCTAGTGAGAGACCAGCTCTAATGATAAATAAGAGATGTTAGTTGCCAGAGCTGTCATTTCAATTTATCTTGCTTGCACTGAGCTCATTAATAAATTGCCACAATGGTAATATGAAAGTAATGAACCTTCTGGAGGCCCAGCTGGGGCACAGTGTGCTAGCAGGGACCTTCAGGGCAACTGCCATTGTTATAGACAGTTCAGATAAAGGATTTCAGGCTTCTCCTGCCCCCTTTGAAATAGTTATATTTTGCAAAATCGAAATCCTTTTTCCTACTTTTGTACTTTTTAATTTAGTGGATTTGAATTTAACTCAGCATATACCTGATGCCTAGTATTGTCAGGCAGTGTATTAGACCTTAGGGATGTAAACATGAATAAAACATCCCTTAGGGCTTCACTGTCAAATAGGATGTAGAGGCATATAAACAAATAATTGTAATACCATATTTAAATGTTGCAAATAGAACCCAATATCAACATAGCACAGAAGAAGAAATGATTATCTAAGGAAAGGTGCTAAGAAGTTTGAGAAAGAGGAGATACATTGATTTCTGAGTTAAATTTTGAAGGTTGAGTTACAAACTGAGAAATTGAATGTATAACGGGAAAAGGGACTTCATTATAGATGAGTTGAGGGACAGTAGACCATTTAGAATAACTTAGGGGAGGAAGGTAAAAAGAAGGAGAAAATGGGTAGATGAGGTTGGAGAAGTAAGTGCTGGGGCCAGATCATAAAGAATTTAGGTTTTGAAGGGCTACACATGCAATGCCAAGGACTTCGGTGGATTTCATTCTATAGGCTATATGAATCCACTGAAGGATTTTAAACAGAGAGGCAATATGATTGACTTTTTGTTTTACAAGGGCTACTCTGGTTGCCATACACATGGTGGAATGGAAGTAGAGAAGAGGTCAGTCAGAAGGCTATTGGTTAGTTTTGTGGAAGCAAAACAAAATATACTGCTAAGTATACTATGCATACTATACTGCAAAGTAACAACATAGTATACTGCAAAGAGCATGATCTAGATTGTTTAACATCCCAGTTCAGACACCTAACTGTAACTCTGATGTTTCCTCATTGGTGAAATGGGAATAATAGCAATCTCTTACTAGATATTATAGAAAATCATATGAAGTAACATATATACATGGAATTACACCCATGAGCTGAGTATAAATCTTAGATGTTATATATTTTTAATAAAGATTTTATTTATCTATTTTCAGGGAGAGGGGAAGGGAAGGAGAAAGACAGAGAGGGAAACATCAATGTGTGGTTGCCTTTCACCCGCCCCCTTGCTGGAGACATGGCCTGCAACCCAGGCATGTGCCCTGACTGGGAACCCAACCAGTGACCTTTTGGTTCACCAGCCTGCATTCAATCCACTGAGATACACCAGCCAGGACAGATGTTATATTTTTAACTTCTCTTTTTGTTGACTTTTAGGTAACTTTATAACCAAGCATGGGATTTTTATTTTTCTTCTACCACTCTGTCCCAGTAAAAGAGAGAAATCAGAACATTTACCAACATTTTATATTCATATTAAGATTCATATTTTAGGGGGTTCCAAACATTTAAAAAATATAACTAAAGCTTTTTCTTTATTTAAAGATTTTATTTATTTTTTATTAGAGAGAGGGGAAGGGAGGGAGAAAGAGAGGGAGGGAAAGCTCTATGCAGGAAAGAAACATTAATGCAGGAGAGAAACGTTGATTGGTTGTCTCTCCTACATGCTCTGACCCTGGGGACTGAACCCACAACCCAGGCATGTGCCTTGATTGGAAAAGAACTGGTGACCTTTCCCTTTGCAGGACAATCCCAACCATCTGAGCCATGCCCAGTCTGGGCCTAATTAAAGCTTTTTCCTTCGGCCACCCTGCCAGACTCTCAGTTGGAGAATCAGGCTTAGTATCTTTGAGTTGGTGGTACAAAAGGCAAAGACTGGATGGAGCCTTAGCTCAGCAAATGAGCTTTTTAGCTGAGAAACAGCATCAGTTTACTCTGCCTTTGTTTCTTAAACACTCTGCAAATGTTTAATAAGGATAACGTGAGTAGGTGTACTAGCCACCTATGTATCTATTGTGAGAATCACATCCTTTCTGTAAGTAAACATTCATTAAACTAACTATGGCTCCACTACAAAGAGTGTAGAAATGAGTCAGAGCTGGATCCTAATTTCAAGGGAATTATAGTGCTAAAATAACTGTAAAAGATGTATACAAATAACTAACACAAATAAGATAATATGTTAGTCATTTAACTTTGGAAATAATAAAGGCGTGAAACTAGAATTTGTTTATATTTTGTATAGTATATTGTAAAAATATGTTTTATAAAATATATTTCATATGTTCTTATTTAAATTGCTTCTCCAAGTAAAGCTGGAATAGAATCACTTTCTTAGATACTTGTGGAAAATAAATGATAAAGATAGATTTAGATTTTAGGAAGATTTTTAAACCTGTATGCATTTTTTGATCCCAGGTTTAATATTCACTAATTAAGGTATTTTCTGAGACTTAGGGGTAAGGTGGGGTGTATGTGTGTAATGGAGATAATATGATTTGCCTTTCAGATTTGTTGTGATGAAGTGATCGTATATGTAAAAGTGCTAAAAAAACAATGTTGGTTCTTTCCTTTTAGTCTCTTTGTTCTAGCCTACCCAACTTTACACTGTTTCCCAATGTTGAGTTTTGAGACAGCAGCTTCTCTGAGATGTTTTAAAGTAGTCTTTTTTACTTGTGAAAAATTTCAAACATGCAACAAAATTAAAAGGATTTTGCAATTAAAGACATTATGTTCACCTCCTGAATTTTACCATTACTTGTAAATATTACATGTCTGTTTATATGTCCCCCTACCTATCCAGCTATATTGAAATTTTTCTGGTGATTATTTAGGACTTTTCTGAAAGAGGTTTAAATTAATTTGGGAAGCCAGGAGTGCCAATACATTTCAAATATTTATAGTTAAATTATATCTTTTCTATTTGCATTGCTTGTTCTTATAAAGAATTTTATTTACTAGGTTATTCATTATTTGGATCTCTTTGTACTATCTGTGCTCCTAGCCAGTCATTTCTAACTCATCCCATTGCATCCTGTGGGTGCCGTCGGTTAAGCTTTTTTCAGTGTCACATTTAGAGTAGGTTCTTTATGGTAGTCTTTGTTGTCTTTTTCTCCTTTTAAAGTATCTTTAAAATTAATTTGAAAAGATACTGTATGTTTTGTGCCTCATGGCAAACAATGTAGCTAGAAGCTTTTCTTGATTAAGAGTAAGATGCTAGCTAGCACAGGTCTTAAAATCTCAGGTATCTCATTACTTTCCATCAACTCCCATTTCTTGTTTCTTAGCTTGGGTTTTTTCCCAGGACAGTTGATTTATTTAGTATGCCCTGGGAGTAAATAGAATCCTTTACCTACATTTGGTTAGAGGCTATCAGCAATGGATTGATTTTCTCCATTATATAGCACTATTTAGATTGTATGTCACAGAAATTCTTCAAAGTTTCTGATTCTTTGATGGTACTCTTCCCCATTTTCCAGGGCTGATAAATAGCTGGGTACTTACTCAAATTTTTAAAATATCATATTTTTAAGAGAGAATACATGTCTTTTAAATGAGTTTTAATCACGTAGAATTTGTCTTCATGTTACATGGATGTCTTTAACAAGCTGTGAGGACTATATTGAGAAAAGTCTATGCAATCAAGACAGGACATATGATAGAGAAAATCATCATATGGTTAGTGCTAGAAGCCTCTAACCAAACATAGGTAAAAGACTGTGTTTATTCCTAGGGCATACTAAATAGCCCAGTTTTCCTGGAAAAACCTTAAACTTCAGAAACAAGAAGTGGGCCAAGATACCTTGCTTTGAATTCAAGCTCCACCATTTACTAGATTAGTAAATTTACTACTAACTGTGTAACTTTGTGCAAATTTTAAGATACCTCTCTGCAATGGTTTCCTCATCAATAAAATTAGATAATATAATAGTATCTATCTTACTGGATTGTGAGAATTGAACAATTTAGTGCAAACACTTAGAACCATGCTTGGTACATAGTAAGTGCTTAACATTTAATTTTGTTATTTATTTCCTCTAGATATGGATTGTCTAACACAATAGCCATGAATTTAGTGTGACTGAAGTACTAATTTTAAATCTTATTTATTAAATTTAAATGTAAAAACTGATTCTTGATATACTTATTGGAAAAATTTCAAGTATGTTTTGGTTCGCAGGCCCGTGCTCAATCCACTGAGCTACACCAGCCAGGGCTTTTCAAGTATGTTTTGAATAACAGTATATGAATCTTTTTCAACTATAAATTTATGTAATATTAATACAGGTCAAGTATTTCTAATAAAAATTTAGCATCTGAATTGAGATATGCTATAATACACACCAGATTTTGGAGACAATATAAAAAAGAATGTAAAGTATTTTCATTGACTTTTATAATGATTACTGGCTGAAATGATATTTCAATATATTGTGTTAATTAAAATTCATAATTAAAATAACTTATCTTTTTTAACTTTAAAAACTGTGACTACTGTAGAAAAGTTAAACCAACATACTGGGCTCGAATTATATTTCTGTTGGACAACACTGCTCTAGAGCATGGGGCTGAGGGGAAGAGGAGTGGAAGAAGCATGTGGACTGGAGAGGTACTTTTTCTAATTATACAAATACCCACAGAGGTTCTGAAAAACCTTCACCTGGTGGAGCCTCCCTTCCCATCAAATTAATCCTAATTCCTACCCTCTTGCTGAAAATCAGTGCTTTCAATGAGCCTGCCCTCACTGATTAAGTGTTTTGTATTCTTCAGATATGTGAGGGTAGGAAAAAAGTTATGAATCACTGCTCTGTGTTAAAGAGCATTGCACCAGTTAGACACCTCTCAGTGATTTTTAAGTATATTTTATTGACTATGCTATTACAGTTGTACCAATTTTTTTCTCCTGTTTATCACTCTCCTCCCTGCACTGCCTCCTACTGTCCAGCATTTCCTCCCCCACTTAGTTCATTCCGTGAGTTGTACATATAAGTTCTTTGGCTTCTCCATTTCCTATACTGTTCTTAATCTCCTTCTGTCTATTTTGTGCCTACCTATTATGCTTCTTATTCCCTGTACCTTTTCCCTGCTATTCCTTCCCCTTCCCACTGATAACCCTCCACATGATCTCCATTTCTGTGATTCTGTTTCTGTTTTAGTTGTTTGCTTAGTTTTTGTTTTTCAGGTTCAGTTGTTGATAGTTGTGAGTTTATTGTCATTTTACTGTTTGTATTTTTTATCTTCTTCTTTTCCTTAGATAAGTCCCTTTAACATTTCATATAATAAGAGTTTGGTAATGATGAACTCCTTTAACTTGACCTTATCTGGGAAGCACTCAACTGCCCTTCCATTATAAATGATAACTTTGCTGGATAGTGTAATCTAGGATATAGTCCTTGCCTTTCATGATTTTGAATACTTCTCTCTAGCCCCTTCTTGCCTGTAAGGTTTCTTTTGAGAAATCAGCTGATAGCCTTATGGGAGCCTCTTGTTGCTTTTAAGATTCCCTCCTTATCTTTAATCTTGGATAACTTGATTATGATGTGTCTTGGTGTGTTACTCCTTGGGTCCAATTTCTTTGGGACTCTCTGGGCTTCCTAGACTTCCTGGAAGTCTGTTTCCTTCACCAGATTGGGGAAATTTTCCTTCATTATTTGTTCAAGTAAGTTTTCAATATTTTGCTCTTCATCTTCTCCTTCCTGCACCCCCATGATTCAGATATTGGAACACCTAAAGTTCTCCCATAGGTTCCTAAGCCTCTCCTTATTTTTTTGAATTCTTATTTCTTCATTCTGTTCCAGTTGGATATTTATTTCTTCCTTCTGTTCCAAATCATTTATTTTTTAAAAGATTTTATTTATTTATCTTTAGAGAGGAAGGGAAGGACAGAAGGAGAGAAATATCAATGTGTGGTTGCCTCTCATTAGTCCCCTGCTGGGAACTGGCCTGCAACCCAGGCATGTGCCCTGACTGGGAATCGAACCGTGATCATGTGGTTCACAGGCCTGCACTCAATCCACTGAGCTACACCAGCTAGGGCCAAATCATTGATTTGAGTTCCAGTTTCCTTCCCTTCAATGTTGGTTCCCTGTATATTTTCCTTTATTTCACTTTGTGTAGTCTTCGTTACTTCCTTCATTTTGCGACTGAGCTCAGTCAGTTCTGTGAACATCCTGATTACCAGTGTTTTGAATTCTGCATCAGATAGGTTATCTATCTCCTCATCACTTAGTTCTTTTTCTGGAGTTTTGATCTATTCTTTCATTTGGGCCGTATTTCTTTGTCTCAGTGCTCCGAGACAAAATCAGTCTGGATGATCGTTTCTTCAACTCCTTGGTTGTTGGACTTCCATGCAAATGCTTTCCTGGCAGTTTTGGTTGTTCTTTATTTTTAAATCAGTTGTTATCCTTTATATGGTTGTGCAAGGAAGCAAAGTGTTTCTGCCTATGCCTTCATCTTAGCCAGAACTCACCTGTCAGTGATTCTGATGAAGTAAATATCTGGAGTTCTCTGAACTAGTACGACTATATAAAATTGTTCTCAGGAATAAAGTCTCCCACTAACCCTGGTCCAGTGAACCCTAGAGACTTAAAATGAGGGAGAATTAAAGTAGGTTTTAATTAAGGGATAAATTGCTGGGTCAAAAGCTGAGGAAGTAGAGAAAGGCATTTTGTGTTCTGCAAGCTAAATTTCTGGAATTAAAAAATAAAACCTCTCCTGGCTAGTACAGCTCAGTGGATTGAGCGCAGGCCTGTGAACCAGAGGTCACAGGTTTCATTCCCAGTCAGGGCATATGCCTGGGTTGCAGGCCAGGTTCCCTAGTAGGGGCCATGTGAGAGGCAACCACACATTGATGTTTCTCTCCCCATCTTTCTCCCTCCCTTCCCCTCTCTCTAAAAATAAATTTAAAAAATTTAAAAGGAAGCAAGTAATGAAGGCATAAATAAGTGGAACAACAAATTGATGTTCTTCTCTCTCCCTTCTGCTCTCTCTCCAAAATCAGTCAATAAAATTTTTTTAAATTAAAAATAAATAAATAAATAAATAAAACCTCAAGAATCCAGGCAACTGGACATACTTTTTTTCATCTCCAATGCCTCTTTGTCCCTACTTGTTCTATGGTTATTTACAGAGGTTTTCTGACTTGTTTAAAGTGTCATTATTCTCAGTAGTTAACACAAAAAAGATTCCTACTAAATACTGAGTAACTAAGCAAATGGTAACACTTGTCTGCCTTAGCTGTTTGGAATGCTTATTATATATTCTTTTTGTATCATCCCCAAATAATTTTTTACATCAATGATATGCCTTAGCTTAATACCACTCAATGATTATTCCATGCTCTCTCAGTGAAGTTAGTTTTTATAGAGAAGTGAGCCCTTTCCTTAGATTGCTATACTTTTTTGGATTTACATAAGACACTTTTATTGTTACAGTGAAGAAAGAGCTAGTCTCAAAGTTTCCTAACCAGAAATGGGTATTAGGGTAATTGCCTGAGGAGCTTGCAGGAAGACAGTTGATACTATTTGTTAAATTTTTCTTATTTCAATAGTAACAGGATTTTCTATGAAGCTATAAAATCAGACACTTGTAGAGGAGGAGGATGAGGGAACAGAAGCATGCAGCTAGTTTGTAATAAATATAGTACCTGGGAAGGCGCTATAGAGTTCTAACCTCCTGGTTTTCAGATGAAGAATTTGAAGCCTTGAAGAAGTGGCTACTCAGTGACGAAGAATGGACCAGGCCAAGTTTAGATCTAAGTTGCCTCTCAGTTTCTTGGTACATAAAAAAGAATTGTCCCAAATATCTCCATGGCCTAAGCAGGGAGGATTTAATCTAGTTTCAGGGTTGTATCTCTGAGGAGGTAGTTTTCTATACAGGACTCTATCCTAATAGACTCTAGTAGAATAAAGTTGATCTTGAGATGTCTGGTACTGTGTGGCATAGACACCTTTCAAAGGTCTGCTTGGGCAGTGTGGACAGATAAGAGTGGTAAATGGGTTAATAGTCTCTTCTGGGCCCCCAAAGCAATATGAATCTGACCTCAGATTTTAATTTTGTTACCATGAAAAGCTTTTAAGTAGCTCCTATCTGCAGATGGTGACATTCAAATCTTCACTGTAGGAAACCTTGGGGAAATAAGTCACTTTTAGAAATTTGATGTTCTGAAGCTACAAGTTTGTTTTATTCTTTGCACATTAAAACTTTGTTTAAAAAAATCATTTTAGTTGGAAATTATTCTAAAATGGATTGTATTCTTTCTTCTTTTCAGTTTAGTTTTTGGGCCTAGTTTAACCTTTTCTTAATGACTTAGACCCTTATGGGTGTGTGTGTGTGTGTGTGTGTGTGTGTGTGTGTGTGTGTAAAGGGTACAAAGTTCCATGGGCTTTTAGTAGCCTGTTTCTAACTTTACTTTTTCCACAAGCCTATTTTAATACATATTTTTTTACAGAATGTAAAGTTTTTCAGGAATGTATAATGTAAAAACACCTGTATTTAATTCTGTGGATCTCAGTCAAAAAGGTTTGAAAATCACTGCCCTAAGTAGCTCCTTCTTTATGCTAATAATAATGTCTTATAGTTGCATAGTAACTATTTGTTAAACCTCTATACACATATATGGCCTAGGATAAGTAAACTAGGGAAGGGATTGACTTCCTGTTGTTTTTAAACTGTGTGGTAGGCAAGCATAATGGAACCTAAGAGAACATGAACTTTGAAATGAGACAGTCTTTAATTTTAGCCTTTCCTTTTAGTAGCCACGGTACCTTGGGTTCCTTAATCTAATTTCAGAACCACAGGTTTTTTAAAACCTTAAATGGGAAATGCTATAACTGTTAGGTGCTTAGATCATGTGATGAAGATAAAAATGCCTGGTAGGAGCACTGTGATCAGTCTCACAAACAAAATGTTGAGTGGAAGGAAGTGGACATAAAAGAGAGTACATGTGATGTAAGTATTTCTATAATGTTCAAAGCAGGCAAAACTAATCTACAATGATAGAAGTCAAGACAGCATTTACTCTTGAGTAGAGTAATGACTGGGAGATGATGCAAAGGGAGTATTTCAGGTGCTAGTAATGATCTCTTTCTTGGTTTGGAGACATATTGTAAAAGTTCACTGAGCTTCATACTCATGATTTGTGTGCTTTTTATTAGGTATGTTATACTTAGACAAAAAAGTTATTTTTAAAATGCTTAGCATAGAACCTAGCTTATAGTTGGTTCCCTTTCTTCTGTGATGGTTCCATTAAATTAACAATATGGAAGTTTATTTAGCAAAATGATCCTAGCCTACATTTTTTGGTAACCTTTCAATTTCTTTTTTCTGTTGTGGTTCTCTTTGTCTCCTAATCCTGGTTTTATATCTAAGCATGTTTATATTGATGGTAATCCTAAAATGGTGTAGTCGCAGTAGTTCAGGTCAGTCAGACATGGTGAAATTGAATGTCTGACCAGTGTGATCTAGGAGTAAATCAGGAATATGAATCTTGATTTGATGCTATTCTCTGATCATTATGTGATTTGATGTTTTGCTTCAAAAAAACCCCAAGATTTCTTTTTTCTTTTTAGAGAGAGGGAGAGGGAGGGAGAAAAAAAGGGAGAGAGAGATCTGTGCTTGAACAACTATAAAAAAAGGTGAAAAAAGAGAGAGAGAGAAACATTGCTCGGTTGCCTCTCCCACGCCCCCAAACAGGGGACCTGGCCCACAACCCAGGCATGTGCCCTGACCAGGAATAGAACCAGCGACCTTCCTCTTTGTGGGGCACTGTCCAACCCACTGAGCCACACCAGTCAGGGCTGATGTTTTGCTTTTTACATGGAGATTAAATGTGTATTTTTCTGAACTGTATAATCTAACTTTGTCTTCTATTAGACCAACTTCATTATTAAATGTTTTCATGGTGAGATATTAGGCTTACTCTTTTATCCCTAGCACTTTTAATACCAGCCAATTATAGTGTAGCAGGCTTAGAAATCCTAAACTGTCACACCCATTAACACCTTACAGATTTTTCTTAGCTTCTTAGCACTGAAATGGAACCATATTTATCATTTTTACCTTGTTGTTTATACTCATTTTGTACTACAAACATAGAAATAGAACTTGTGTACTTGGGAATTTATGCAAGATCCTGTTGTAAAAAACTTAGAATTGTTGAAAATTCAGTTTTAAAAAATTGAGAAAGTTATTTTTTTCTAGGCAATGTTTGTGATATAAAATAAGCCTATGATAGTCTCTGTCTTTAGGGATGATGGAATCCTGATGGAAGGAGAGGTTTGTGATGTAGGCAGAAAATGAATTTGTCTGCATTTGCTTTTGGTCTTTTTGACATTGGCTTTTTTAAAAAAAATTTATTGTTGTTCAATTACAGTTGTCCCCATTTCCCCCATTACTCTCCCCTGCCCTGCCCACTAGCAAGGCCTTCTAAACCACAGAGAACTGTGGTGATGCATGGACGCCAATGGAGCCAAGATACAGAGAACTGACTTGTGAGTGATCAGTAATATGACAAAAGGTTAGGGAGGTGAGGAAGTACCTCCTCTCTATCAGGTGCTTATTTATTTTCATTCATTAAAATAGTTAATGCCACTTAACCCTCACAGACCCTTCAGAGTAGATGCTATTATTTTTTCCCACTTTAAAGATACGTAAATTGAGGTCCAGTGACATTTAGTCACATGTCCAAGTTTACATAGTTAGTGACAGAATTAATATGCAAATCTAAAACCCATCTATACTACTTGCTATATGTAGATAGCAACATTATCCAAAGAAAGGATGTGTTTATCAAAACATAGCTTCAAAACATACTAAATGGGAGGTTATAAAGAAGACTAATTGGAGGTTCCATCTATGATTACCCAGGAAGGGGAATGCTATGACTCCAGGACTGAATTTCTTAAGAGTCCTGTGAGGCTTTTTGTATTCCTGTTAGAAGTTGGTTGAACAGGACTGTCACACTCTGCAGCAGAGTCACTTATTGGCTGTTTGGGTTTTTTGTATGTGATAAAATACACATAACAAATTTTACCTTTTAACTCAAGTACATTTCAATGTTAGGTAGCATTCACTAATCCATTTTCGCAGCTTTTCCATCATCCCAAATGGAAACCATGAACCTGTTAAATCATAACTCTCCATTACCCACCCTGCCCAGCCCCTGGAATTCATTTTACTTTCCATTTCTGTAAATTTGGCTATTCCAATTAACAAATATAAGCGGAATTACACAATATTTGTCACTTCAGTTTTGGCTCATTTTACTTAGCATAATGTTTTTGAGATTCATCATGTTATAGCAAAAATCAGAATTTTATTACTTTTTATGGCTGAATAATATTCCTGTGTGTGTGTGTGTGTGTGTGTGTGTGTGAGTGTGAGCGAGCATATACACCACATCTGTTTATCTGTTCATTTATTGATGGATACTTGGATTGCTTTTTCCCTTTGGCTATTGCGAGTAATGCTACTATGAACATTAGTGCACAAGTATCTGTTTCAGTCCTTGCTCTCAATTATTTGGGTATGTATCTGGGAGTAGAGTTGCTAGATAATATGGTAATCATACGGTAATTCTATGTTTAACTTTCTGAGATTTTCCACAGCACCTGTACCATTTTTCATTCCCACTAACAATTTGCAGGTATTCTAATTCTCCACATCCTCACCAGCACTTATTTTTATTTTCATAATAGCCCTTCTAATGGATGTGAGTGAAGTGGCATCTCATTGTAATTTTGACTTGCATTTCCCTAATGTTTTCTACTATGAGATTTATAATTTTAGCTCTTATGTTTAGGGCTTTGAGGCATTTTGAGTTAATGTTTGGTATAGTGTAAGGTAAACATTCTATTTTATTGTATGTTTAGCATTTGGGTATCCAAGTTTCCCATCATTATTTGCTGAAATGGGTATCTTTTTCCCAAATGTGAATGGTCTTGGCACCTTTGTTGAAAATCATTTTACTGTATAAGTTAGGGGTTATTTTGGGGGCCCTTTCTTCTATTCAATTTGTCTATATATCTGTCCTTATACCCATGTCACACTGTTTTGATTACTGTAGCTTTGTAGTAGGTTTTAAAATCAGGAGGTATGAGTCTGCCAAATTTGTTCTTCATTTTCAAGATTGTTTAAGCTATTTGGGGTTCTTTGAAATTTCACGTGAATTTTAGATGACTTTTTATATTTCTGCAAAAAAATCATTGGGATTTTGACAGGGATTGAGTCTTTAGATCACTTTGGGTATTATTGTCATCTTAACAATATTAGTCTTCCAATTTATGAACACAGATGTCTTTCCATTTATTTATGTTTTTTTTCCATTTTAATATTATCATTGACCATTTGACACCATCTACTGAGTCTTTGGGCTTTTCAAGTTTATTTATTTATTTACATTTAAGCCTACTCTACCTTTTTTTATTGTTGTTTAAGTACAGTTGTCCCCATTTCCCTCCCCACCCCACCCATCCCCACCTCCCACCCTCCATCCTACCCCCTTTTGGCTTTTGTCTATGTGTCCTTTATACATGTTCCTTGATGACCCTTCCCCTCTTTTTCCCCATTATACCCGCCTCCTCCCTTCTGGTTACTGTCAGTTCTAAGCCAGGCAGTGAAAGACAAATACCATATGACCTCAACCAATAAGTGGAACCTAATCAACAAAATAAACAAGTGAGCAAAATATAACCAGAGACATTGAAATATTTATGTTTCCTTTAATATTTTTCAACAGTGTTTTGTAGTTTTCAGTGTACAATATTTTAGTTCATTTGGCTGTTATATTTCTCGCAGTAAGTTAATAAACATTCTAATTTACCTATCATTGTTTAATGACCCAAGATCTGTCAAGAGTCTATTCTATTTTTAACATAATTAGGATTCTGAACCTACAAAGATGAGGGAAGGATCCCAGAAATTGGAAACATAACCAAATCACAGCCCTTGGAAAGGCCTGCCTGAGTGTCCAGACTGCTGGTTTCCTCTGATAAAATCCTAATTTCACCGTACATCCTCTTTTCTCTACAATAGTTTGTTCACATTTCTAATTTTTTCTGTCTTTTGCTTCTAGATTTCTCCATCTTACTAAAGAGAAATGATTTCCTATTTGGTATAGCCGATGGTACCATGCAAAAATCAGATCCTCGAAAAGGTCAGAACCTGTATTTATACATAGTAGAAATAGAGTTATCCTCTATTAGGTTGTGTATGAATGTGTGTATCACAAAAAGTGACTACAGTGAATAAAAGAATCTCACCCTTTCTTGCCAACTTAATCCTGCAATTTTAACAAGGCCGGCACATCATTTATACAGCTCTTTACAGTTTGCAAAGTACTCTTCACACAGTTATACAGTCTCTACAGTAATCTTATGAAATGGTACTATTCCTATTCCTGTTTTATGGAAACAATATGGGGTTATGAGACTTATTCAAAATCTTAACTCTGAACAGCAAGATTTATTCCTAGATCTTTAGCCTCTAAATTTTGCCCTTCTTACTACATATGAACTTACTACATCATAAGCTCATAATCAGTATCAGAATTTAGTAAACATGTAAGTGTTGAAGCTGTATGAACATTGGAAATAATGTATGTAAAAGTCTGAAAAATGTTAAAATCCCTTTTATATATAAAATACCAATAAGAAATGAGATCTTGATATTGAATGTCTAATATAATCTTTGGGGTGACACCAAATGCTTCCATGTGTAATACACCATTGTCTTAGTAGGGCAGATGAGTCTGTTCACAAGTTTCTGCCTACCTACTTACCTGTTCTCATCTCATTCAGTTGCTGTCATTTGTCTCTGTAGCTTACCCCTTTAAATCTATAATAAATTATGGACTGTTATCCAAATATGCTATGCATTTCTAGGAATTATGATGTGGTACCACTGGTATTAGTAATCTTCCCTGTTCTAGAAGCATGAGCCAGATGCATTCTAAAAAGCATTAGCTTCTCCTGTGCTCTGGATCATACCTCTGTAAGCCTCTGGAAAGGATAAACATTATACATAGTTCAAGCCTACTAGGATGGCCTGTAAGACAAAGGTAGCCATGGCTTTTCTGCATTTTCATTAGCCACTTATTGTTTGCTGCTTGGCCTGTTAAAGAAGATAGTGATATTCTCTTGGGATTCTTCTCTCTGTGCATGTGCAGAGATGCATAATTGCTACAGAGAGTGGGGGGAGGGACGATCACCAAATAGAGAGAGATTTGCTCCATCTTCTTTGTTCACATCTGCTGCAAGACAGAATTCACTGGTCTCTTTAAGAAAGTGATTGCCTAGCTTACTTCCCCGCCTCCCCTCTTCTGGGGGATCATCCCAGAGGAATATTACCATCTTATCACACTCATCTCTGAATGGAACAAAGTAAATGAGAGCTGGAGGCAGAGGACCATTTGAAAGGCACTAGGAATACTTCCTAAGAAGAGAGTGGCTGATCAGTGGCACATCTCAGATCAGTCTCCAGCCTCCTCCGTAGCTTGTCCTCCATGACCACAGTGGGATAGTCCTGCTCCCAGTGTTTCAATTTAATTTCTGTGCATATTGGCATAGAATTATGGCTTATTAAAACCACACTGTTATATAACACTGAAAGAGTTCTGTTTTGTAATGGGTTTTCAGAAGTATGTTTAATATTTCTCCAGTTTTCATTCTTCCTTCCTTGGTCTCTTCTGCCCTTCCTTCCCCAGCATGTAAACCTGCATTACTTTTGTATTTTCCAAGCTCTGTGAATATTTAAATCATGGTAGCAATGGGCATCCTTTGTTTAAACTAATTTTACCTCATTAAATCCCAGACTGTGCCTAATCTTATTCAGTGTCCAGATCAAGTAAAATGGGTAGAACATCTACATTCACACCTGGTTGTAGTTCTTCCCAAGCAGGCTATTTTATGTTGGAAGTGATTATATGGTTTCTTTTTTATTTGTTTATTTGTTTTAAGGGGAGAGAGAGTGATATTAAAAGCATAGTTTTTGTGTTCAAATCCTGCCTTTTTTTCTAACCTTTTAGAAAGTTAATCATCTCCCTGGTATTATTTCCTTATTTGTAAAAAGGGGTAATGATACCATACTAAGTGGTATTAAACTGGAGAGGGCGGTGTTATTGAAATACTTAGCACAATATCTGGCACATAATAAACACTTAAAATACAAACTACATAATGCTAATAATTGCTATTTTAATATACAAGTGATAATTTACAACTGAATTTTTTCTTAATATCACAGTATATGAAGAATTTTTTTCTACTTTTTGTTGCTTCAAAGTATGACCTGTTGTGATTGTTTTGTCACATTTAAAAAGGATGCTTCCATAGCCTTGTAGATTTTTCTGTTGCTTATTACCTTTCAAAGGCTTCCAGAAATACTAGAATCTTTACACTGTCAAGATCTGTACTGTTCAGTAGAGTAGCCACTGGACATGCATCTAGTTAAATTCAATAAAAATTAAATACAATTAAAATGCAGCTGTTCAGTCACACTAGATGCATTTCTCCTACTGGATGTCACATGTGGCTAGTGGCTGCCCAGTTGACAATGGAGAAATAGAACATTTCCATTATCACTGAAAGTTCTATTGAATGGCACTGCTTTAGGTATTACTAGTCTATGCTCTTACACTCTTTTATCAGAAATCAGAGTGCCTATTTTCTAGGATGTTCCAGAAACTACTGGACATCAGGGCTCTGGACATTGAAGGATTGAGGTTACTCTTCTTACTCCAGCCTCTTAGTGTCATTACTGTGTTTTAAAATAAATACAGAGACTTTAATTTCCCCCAAGATCACATTACCTTAATTTTTAAATGTCCCAGTCAAGAGTAAGAGAGGAAGCCAAAGGGAAAAGAAGCAAAGTAAAAGTAATTGTAGCACATATTCCTATATTAGTTACGAAAGTTGTGAGAATTAGCATCCTTAGATGCTTGTCCTTTTGGCAAGTACACATTGTGTTATTCACAGGATGAGTTTTCTCTCTGAGAAGGGTAGTAAACACGTTTTTCCTTAATAATCTCTATTATCTATATTATGCACTTTAAAAAGCCATCTTTTTATTTTTCACAACAACCCAGTGGAGCAAATAGCATTAGCATTACCATTCCCATTTTTTTTTTACTGATAAAAAACTGAGGCAGTTACTTGCCTAAAGCATTTAAGGAAAAATAGTCTTTAAGGAAAAATAGAGTTAAGATTCAAAACAGGATAAAAGTGAACTTCCAGTTAAGTATTTTATTTTCTTTTGTTTTTTATTTTGTAAAAGAAAAAGTGAAGTTTCTTTAGAGCAACTTGGAAACCAATGACTGTTTCATGAAGTCCTCTCAGAGAATTACTATAGTCTCATTTGTCCTATGACCCATGTGTATTAGTCAGGGAGGGCTGCTGTAACAAAATACCACAGGCTGGGTGGCTGAAATAACAGAAATTTATTTTCTCCCAGTTCCTAAGGCTGGAAGTCTAAGATCATGGTGTTAGCAGGGCTGGTTTCTGATGAGGCATCTCTCCTTAGGTTATAGACAGGTGTCCTCACCCAGCCTTTCTCTGTATGTGTTTGTGGGGATAAGGGGAGGAGAGATATCTCTGGTCTCTCTTTCTTTTTTTATAAGGATACCATTCCTGTCAGAGTAGGGCCGACCCCTATGACCTCATTTAATCTTAGTTATTTCCTTAAAAGTCCTATCTCTCAACACAGTCACATTGGAGATTATAATTTAACATATGAATTTTGTGGGAACACAGATCAGTTCATAACATCATGGTAATGGTGTTTAGTATCTTTTGGTTTTTCTGGCTTAACTTGGTTAATTGGAAACTATGTTTATATTCAACATTTTCATGGAACCAGATGCAGCAAATATTTTTATCTCTGGATATTAAGGCTTAGTTAAATTAAACCCATAGTACTTACTATAAGGTACTCTCCCACCCTGAGATATTCTAATAGGCAAAAAATTATATCTTACTATCCTAATTTTCTTATAATGTAGTCTTGTTTGTTAATAGCTGAAAGTCTCAGTACTTTACAGGGTAATAAATGTTCCCCTTTCCTTTTCACCCTCATTTTACAGATGGAGAAATTCACATACAGAGAAACTGTTTTCTCAGAGGTCAGAGTAAGGAATTGGTGGATCCAGGAATAAATCCCAAACTTCTTAACACCTTGACCGGTTTTTAGTTCATTGACTATGCAGCCTAGTGGTAAGTATCTTTTTACCCTTCCATCCTGGAGGTAAGTGGGGTTAAGAGCTTTGGCAAAGACTTAATTTAAGGAATTTCTCACTACTAATTAGTTCACTTATTATCGTTTTCTGTTATGAAAATCCATCATGTAATTTTTGTTGTTAGCATGAATTTTTCTGGGTCAAGAAAGGAGTCTTGGTTTTTAAATACTTTAAAATATTTCTCTAATGGTTCAGCTCTACTAGAGATTATTATTAAGAAAGGAAAGAAAGAGAAACCTATTTCATGAATTTGTTCTGTTTTAGGCACCATGCTAGACACTCTGTATTATGTTATCTTACTTAAAATGTCCTTAAAACTTATAACCATTTCTGGAAGGTATACATTCTTATCATTGTTATAGTGATATTTTTATAATATTAGTTGAATTAAATAAACAAATATCCTGCCCTGGCTGGTGTAGCTCAGTGGATTGAGCGCGGGCCTGCGAATCAAAGGATCGTGGTTCGATTCCCAGTCAGGGCATATGCCTGGGTTGCAGGCTGGTTCCCTGCAGGCCAATTCCCAGCAGGGGACGCAAAAAGGCAACCATACATTGATATTTCTCTCCCTCTCTCCTGCCCTTCCCCTCTAAAGATAAATAAATAAAATCTTTTAAAATAAAAAAAATAAACAAATATCCTATAAAATTCAGAATTTAAATTCTAGTAAAATTTGAGGTTTGTGAAAACTAAGAATCTTATCAGAAGTCTTTAAAGCTAAAATCTCTTTGTGTTTAAGCATAGTTTCTGAGGTGGGATGATTTGTCTTACCTGATAATTAAGTGAAGCTTGCTTTTCCACTTGACACTAAAATCATATTTTCTCTAAATCTGCCTCTCTTTCTTCTGCCTCTACATCAGAAATAGTTGTGATTCTTTAAATCACCAGGGAGGCTGAACAGTCAAAGCCATGTGCAAAGCAAGGATATAAGCGGGCCTCCAGAACCAAGGTTCCATAGACCATAAGCATATTCTCTCCTGTATTCCTCACCTCTGCTTCTCTGCCCATTGCCTTCTTGCTTTTTGTAGATCTGCATTCTCCATTATAGTATAAAATAGAGCCACTGACATGAACTGTATTTTACTTCTCTTATGATATCATACCCTTCTGCTTCAGCCACACTGAACTTCAGTTGTCCAACATGACAGTACTGTCCATAATGTGTTTTTCCCTTTCATGGATCAAAGGCTGAGTGCCTTGCTATATATGTCTGTATCTAAGTATCAATCTCATGTCAAAATTGTTTCGATGAAAGCATGCATTTAAATATTAACTTTTTAATATGTATAATTTTTCTCTCATTGTATAACTATTTCTGAGTTTGGTAAAAAGACAAACTTTTTTATTTTTATTTTTTGAGTGCTTGTTGTGTGCCAAGTCCCAGCAATATTGACTGGCTTAGTAATATTTAGTTCTGATACTCTGTGATAGGCACAGAAATAGAAGGTAAAGATGGTACTGTCCTCTGCTTGGGGATGTTAACAGAAAGCTATTGCAAAGTAACAGTTGCCCTTGACTGTGCTGAATAAATAGAAATCTCCCAAATAGAGGAAGAGAGAAAATTTTAGAGAGATGAAACAGTATGACATATTTGTTATGTATGGATACAGTTTAGGGCTTGATCTTTGAAGACTTTTAAATGAGGTAGTGACAAGTTTTATCTTATCCATACTTTAGAAAATTGATATTAAACTATGGATTGGAAAGGAGTGAGATCAGACAAGAATTAAGTAACTGTTTTCATTGGTCAAGGTGAGAGATAATTAAATCTTTTTAAAAAATATTTTATTGTTGTTCAAAATCTTAGATTTGAAAGAGAGGAGATAGTCATTTTAGAGGTAGAACTGATATAATTTGATAACCTGGTCAATTTGAGGGCTTGGGAGCACAGACAGTTACAGAGGATTTCAGGTTTCTGATTGTTACTGTTAACTGGGTGTGACTACCAGAGAAGAAATATACTGTCTGGGGAAAGGGAATAAAACAAAACTAGTTATTTAAAAATAGTAGCTATATATCATAATATACTCTGAAACATGGCTATAATTCTCATCATGCTTTGAAAAATTATGTGACTTTTTTAATGTGTGGAATTCTATCAGATTCTGTATTCTTTTCACTTAAGAATTGGCATGGGGACAGTTATGTAATCCACTGAGTACTTTATGATGGTGCTTTAAAATTAAGCATTTTGTAAGGTAGTTGTTGTCTCCTTTTCTTTGTGTGCTTCTCCCAGGCTCCACTTGTTTGTGCCAGGAGTTTCAAATATTTCTTCTCAGAAGTTCCTTTTCCATTGTCTTAAATTAAACCTTATTTGGTGCCTCCCTACCCAGTTACATTTGTTAGTCCTTTTGTTCATTTTGCTTAGCCTTTGAGCCTGGCTTTCATTTTTTGTCTTTACTAGGATTTTTTTTCTAAATTGCATTAGTTGCTTTTAAATATTGTTTTATTAATGCTCATGCAGCCTGGTTTCTATTTATCATGGCTTCCTGAATCAGTTTTGCACGTACTAGTAGCTCATCTTTACTTAGGTGATATAATACTGCAAACTTGTATATATAATGTACTGTATATTGGTATTTAATTTTAAAGAACACATTCCTTCTAATTATAACAATAATTGTAAAAAAACTTTAAACATAAGTTCAGTTATGATACCCTAATATCTTTGTCAGGAATTTTTAAGCCTGATCAACTTTGTAGTTTTTAATAATTATCTAGAGGAGAACAAATATGACAGATTACTAGAAAGACAGGGGCCATCAAACCAGGAGAGAAGGCACACTCTTGAAATGGGACACTGACCATTATGACTGGAGGGTAGTAGAAAAGGAAAAAGTCATAAATAATAGATAGGGTCAGAGGAGTGACAAAAGCCAGGCCTTACATAGCTTTGTAAGGCACCCTTAACTCAGTGCGAAGCTGCTGGAGGTCCTCAAGCAGATAAGTGACATTATCTGTTTTATGTTTTAAAATGCTCACTTTGACCCCTACGTGGAGAATACTGTGAAGTAGGGCCAGAATAGAATCAGGAAAACATATTAGCAAGCTGTTGTAATGTTCCAGGTAAGAGGTAATAGTGACTTGACCTACAGTGCAAGTGGTGAGATTAAGATCAGTGGATGGATTTGTAATGTGGGCCAACAGAGTTTACTGATGGGTTGGATGTGAGTGTAAAGGAAATAGAAGCATCAAAGACAATTTCAAGGATATTTGGCTCGAGCAACTAGGTGATGGAGATGCCATTTATGGTTTGGGGAAGGCAAAAAGAGGAACGGGTTGGCAAGAGGGGGCATTTTGTTTTAGCCAGACTGTTTCAAACTGTTCAGTTTGAAATTGCTGATCAATAACCATGTGGAGATGGGCTATAGGTAATTGTCTATGTAAGTGTGGAATTAAAAAAAAAAAGAAGACAGTGCTGAAAATAGAATTTGGGAGTTATGTCAATGGGGTGGTGAGCAGAAAAACTCTATTTGAATGAGGTGATAATTTGAGGAAGTGTGGAGTCAGTGACTATAGACAACTCTTAAAATAAGTTTTCCTATGAAGGAGAGCAGAGAAGTGGAAGGATATAGCAGGAGGGACATGTGTGGGAGTAAGAGGGGATGTTTGTTGGCTTTTTGTGTTTGTTTGCTTGATAGGTGATAGAGTAATAAGAAGGCTGGCGCAGACAATCTATTAGAATGGGAACACTTGCAAAGTCCTTAAGAGGATGAGAGGAAATGGGATCTGAAGCAAAAATGGAGGGTTGGCTTCTGGTAAAAACAAGTTCACTTTATCCTCAGCAACAGGAGAACAGCCAGAAAGAATGATGACTGTGTAGCTTCGTTCACTCAGCAAATGTTAACTTAGAACCTACTACTATACTATGCAGCTGGGGATATACCACTAAACAGGATCTGTACTTTTCTGAAATGAGTGGCATGCAAAACGTTATCCCTCTTATTTCTGTTTTCTCAATGAACTCAGAATCTATGTACTCCCCTAAGAGTGAAGGTGAAGTAGTGCATATTTGGAGTATGAAGAGAGAGAAAAGGATATTAATTTGGGTTTTGTTTTGGTTTTTTTTTGTTGTTTTTTTTGAAAGTAGAAAACTTAGTAGGGATATGTGGCATGATTTCTAGATGATGTTAAGTAGCATTTGAGAATTATGGCCATCAGTTTAAAGTGAGACTACTAAGCCTGCATTTGTTTTTCTTCAGCACTGGGGAGCTGTTGGGGTAGGCATGGTATACATGGATAAGTGCCTTTAACCAAAGTTAGGATTGAGACTTGGAGGGAGTCAAGAGTGTTTGCCAGAAAGTGATTTTAATGAGAGACCATGGGATCTGAGCTAGGTAGGAAGAGAAGTGAACACATCGTGGGTAATTGGTGGTAAGAAAGTGGTGGAAGATCAAGTAGATGAATCTACATTTTCAAACAAGGAAAATGTACTCCCATCATATAATAAATGTATCCTCTTTGTAGAAAATTCTAACATACGTGAGATTAGAAAAGAGGAAAAAAACAGTACCATCACCCAGAGATAATCTGTTGTTTATATTTCCGGTTACCTTTTTTTTTAAAAATCTTTTTAAAGATTTTATTTATTTTAGAGAGGGAAAGGGAGGGAGAAAGAAAAGGAGAGAAACATTGATGTGTGGTTGCCTCTCATACATCCCCTACCGGGGACCTGGACTGCATTCCAGACATGTGCCCTAGATTGGGAATTGAACCTGTGACCCTTTGATTCACAGGCAGGCACTCAGTCCACTGAGCCACACTGCCTAGGGCTGTCTTTTTTCTAATGATAATTTTTTAGGCTTGTATTAGTTTGCCAGGGCCACCATAACAAAGGCTATGAACAGGTGATTTAAACAGACATATTTTCTCGAAGTTCTAGAAACCAGAAGTCCAAGATCAAGGTGTTGGATTTGTTGGGTGTGGGTTTTTTTTTTTTGAGTCCTCTCTCCTTGGCTTGCAGAGAGATGCCTGTCTTCTCCCTGTGTCTTCATGTCATCTCTTCTCTGTACCTGTGTCCAAATATTCTCTCCTTAGGGGGATACCAGTCATATTGGATTATGGCCCACCCTAATGACCTCATTTTAAGTTAATTACCTGCTTAAAGACCCTCTCTCCAAATAGTCACATTTTGAGATATGAGGGAATGAGAATTTCAACATGAGTTTGAGGTGGGGACACAATTTAGCACATAACAGGAGGGTTTTTTGTTTGGTTGGTTTTTACATAATTGTTATTACTCCATGAATATAATTTTTGATCCCATATTTTACCAGATACATTATAACTTAAACATTTTCCTATTTTTGTTGTTTAGTCTATAAAACAGCTACAAAATACCATCAAGTGAATGTATTGCAAGTAACTTAATCAGTCTTCTCTTTTGCACGTTTAGGTGCTTCCCCCCACCGCCCTTTTTTTAAAGATTTTATTTATTTATTTTTAGACAGAGGGGAAGGGAGGGAGAAAGAGAGGGAGAGAAACATCAATGTGTGGTTGCCTCTCACACATCCCCTACTGGGGACTTGGCCCGGAACTAAGGCAGTGCCCTGACGGGGAATCAAACTAGCAATCCTTTGGTTCACAGGACTGCCTTCAGTCCACTGAGCCACACCAGCCAGGGCCCCCACACCCTTTTTGTTACTTATAAACACTACTGAAACTTTTAAAATAAACCCCTTTTTTCCCTGTAGTTTGGATTATTTCTTTAGAATAGAGTCTCAGAAGCAGATTATCAGAAACTAGTAATACATATGGTTAAATTGGAGAAGTATTGAATCTTTTTATTTTTTCACATGACTGTTTTCTTATTCCCCACAGAAATAGACTGGAATGATGTTAGAAAACACAAATATGGTCATCTATTTGAGTCTGCATCCCAACATCAAGGTAAGAAAAAACCCACTTAGCAAAAAAGACTTTTATTTGACATCTCTTACCATAAAAACTTTGTACAAAGGAATCATTGGACTCATCAGTTAAAACAAAAGTAAATAGAGGTTATCTGTAAAAAACAATATGCTTTCTTTTGAACTGGAAGTCAGGAAATTTAGATTCTAAGTATAGATAATCCCAATTAGCTTCATAGCTTTAGGCACAATTGCATAGCTTCTCTGGACTTCTATAATTTTTAAGAGTTTAGGCTTGGGAGTTAGGCAGAATTGGGGTGTACATCCACAACTATTACTACTGAACTTAATGTCATTTAAAATGAGAGAATTGGATTAGACAAACTCTTAAGCCCTTGTTTTACTCCAGATTTCCACCTTTCTATCATTTTGGTATGTTTGTCAAAATGACTTATGCTGTGACATTTTTCTTTAATAGAAGCTACTGACATCCTGGAGCTAGGTAAGATTTTTTCTTGTATTTCTGTTAAATAAGGGGAATTACTAAACCCAGAATTTGATATAACTAGGAAAAGAATTCCATGTGTTTGTCTCATAAACTAGTGAATCCAGTTCTCTTGTCTGCCTGATGAGCCCCTGTAGTTCATCTCAGTTGCTCTGTCAGATCCTCCTTATCAGGAGGCCACAGACCAAGCTAAGAAAAAGGGAGGGGGTGGAATTTAATTACACAGAGTACAGAGAGGATGGAAACTGAACCAAACTAGAAATAACTTCTCAATTTATTAAAGCCAACCCCCACCATCCATAATTCAGAATTTGGTGGGATTCTCCCAAAATAAATGTTTTTTTATTTGAGAGATATTGAACTGAAATTAAACCTAAAGATTTTCTAAATTGTTTAACTAAATAAACACTAAAATATTAAAGTATCAAATAACAACAGTCAGACTAATTAATACTGCATTTGGTTTTCATTCCTGCATAGTACTTTAGGACTAGGATTTGAGAAATAAAACTAATATTGGTATTTCTCGATGAGCTTTCAGGGTTCCTATATAAAAAATCAGTCTTAACTTCTTAGGGTTCTTTAAAACTTTTCTACATGGTACATGAATATTGATAGTCTGATGCATTTATAAATTTTTGCTTAAGTATTTTTTTAAATTAAAAAAAATTTTTATTTAGTTATTTTTCAAGTACAGTTTTCTGTCTATTTCTCCCATCCCAGCCCACCCCGCCCTGTGCTCCCTGCCTCCCTCCCATTTCCACCGCCCCCATTAGTTATTGTCCCTATGTCCTTTATACTTGTTTCTCTAAATCCCTCCCCTTTTTTCCCCTTAAATTCCCTCCCCTCTCCCCTCTGTTCGCTGTGCCCCTATTCTCTATTTCAGTGTCTTTGTTTTTATTTTGCTTACTTGTTTGTTTTGTTGTTTAGCTTCCTGTTAAAGGTGAGATCATATGGTATTTGTCTTTCAACACCTGGCTTATTTCACTCAGCATAATGCTTTCCAGTTCCATCCACGTTGCTTAAGTATTTTTACATCTTTTGTTACTACAACTTCCAGTGTTTAGCTCTATCTGTTGTTATCATTGCCTATTTGCTTCCTCTGCCTTTTCTTTCAGCAACATTTTGCCTTCATTGCCCACTGACAAAGAAAATAATGTAAGGTAGTAGAATACTAGACTAGACTAGGAGCCAGAACTTCTAGGTTCTTTGAAAACCAACTCTACCACTTAGTAACTTGGTGGTTCTGATCCTTAGTTTTCTGATTTGTCAAATGGGGATAATAATCCATTCTGCCTACTTAACAGGGTTGTTAAGAAGATTGCATGATCTAATGGATGTGAAAACATCTTAAAAATTCAAATACTTTTCAACTTTGGAGGATTATTATTTTCATCCTGTTCAACTATCCTCAGACTTTAAGTCAAATTTTGTGACATTCTTTGAAGTGAAGTATTCTGTGAATGTGAGCTGAAGAAATGAATGAAATGAAATAATGCAGGTAAAGGGCCTGGCACTTGATAAATGATAAATGATAGTCTCTTTTTATTATTCTTTAAAACTTTCCTCAAGCATTCTAAGGTGTTAGAAAAACAGGACTAAGTATCAGACAGGCCTTAGTTCAAATTCCTATTCCCCACTTCCCAGTTTTGTTATTTCAGGAAAATTACTTAATCTGTCTGAGCCAATTTCTTATCTTTTTTTTTAAAGATTTTATTTATCTTTAGAGGGGAAGGGAAGGAGAGAGGGAGAGAAATATCAGTGTATGGTTGCCTCTCATGCGTCCCCTGCTGGGAACTGACCTGCAACCCAGGCATGTGCCCTGACTGGGAATCGAACCGCGATACTCTGGTTCACAGGCCCGTGCTCAATCCACTGAGCTACACCAGCTAGGGCGCCAATTTCTTATCTTTAAAATGGGAATAAAACCTACTTTTCGGGTTATAATGAAGGTGGGAGATACTGAACATAAAATGGCCTGCTGCAGGCACAGGGAGGCACTCAGCGATAGCTGCGGTTTGGGTTGCTTATGATGATGACAATTATGGTTCAGTGACAACATCAGGTGTATTGTAAACAACGTATTTTGTTGACAGGGAATTGTGAAAAGTAGATTCTCAATTGAACATAAAGTGTATAAAGTGATGTAAAACTTTGAATATATTTCTCCTTGTGAGACTAGGGGTAGTATGGCTAGGTATATCCTCTGATAAATTAATCCTACATCTTTCCTGTTGCCCATCAGGCATAAAAAGCAGCTTTAAATATCAAACTGAAATAAAATTCAGTAGACTTTTAGAATCTCAGAATTTGGAAGAGGCCTTAAAATAATCTAATTTGGCCCAGCATTTTAAAATCTGGTATTTTGAGTTTCTTGCAAATTGTCTTGTATTGAACTCCTCAAAGTCACTGGGAACTTCTTCCCCAGGCAACTAGTATTATATTTAGACAGATAATTACTGGGTCAATATATGTTTCTTTGTAAATTTTGTTAGTCATAACTTTTAGGGCCACATTGAGTGGTTTTACCTGGTTTTTCACCCACTGGTCTCTAATTAATTGGGAAGCAGCTCTGGGGACTGCCTTCTCACCACCTGGTTCAGACCACCATAGTCTCACACCTAGATATTAGAACAGCTTCCTAACTAGTCTTCCTGCCTCCAGCCTTACCCTCCTCCAGTCCATCTTCGTACTGCAGACAGAATAACTCTCCCCCAACCCTTCAGTGCTGCTTCTTTTTAATGTGGTGTATGAGGCCGTCTGATACCCAAATACTGCTTTTATCTATAGCCTCTTTTCTAAACTATTTCTTTAAACTCCGCCCAATAGCCATACCAAAAGATTCAGTTTTTACAACTGCTTTTTCTCACTTCTGGGCCTTTATACATGCTTTTCTTTCTTTCTGGAAAAGAAAAGAAAACAATTTTCTCTTTGACTCTTAGATATTACTTCCTGTGGGAATCCTCTCACAATCCCTCTAGGTGCTCCTATATAGCACACTTGACTCCAAGTGTAATATTTATCACAGTTTATAATAGTTGACTGTTAGGGCTCTGTCCCTCACTGGACAGAGACTTCATGAGGGCAAAAATAGTATTTTCATTATGATTGTATCTTCAGCACCCACACGGTGCTTTGGTACACACTATAAATATTTGTTAGATGGATGAAAATTTTGATTCCTTATTCATGCTAAATGTTTATTGTTCCTTCAGCTGACTCTTGGGTGACATGGTTTTGTGTTCCTTTATCCTGTAGGTCATCATTTAGGCTTTGGTTTGTTCTATTTCTCTCAAACTATAGCTCCCAGAACTAAATTTAATATTCCAGAAGTGAATTTACTAGTCCAGAAAAGAGTAGGACTATTGCTTGCTTCCCTTCATTCACTAAACTTTCATTTAGCCTGTTTTAAATTTCAGACACTGTGTTAAACAGTGATAATTTTTTTAAATTAATAAAAGATAGCCCTTATCCTTACATAAATAATTATGATGATCTAATGTGATGAGCATGAAAATAAAGGTGCTAACATGATGTTATAGGAGACAAGGAAATGGATGGATTTGTTCTTGGAAGACAGGTAAAGTCAGAAATCCTTTTTTTAAATTTGGTGTTTTATTTCTAGATGATCCATTATCAGATACCAAGCTATTTTTTGCATGTCTTTTTTAAAAAATATATTTTATTGATTACACAATTACAGTTATCCTATTCCCCCCTTCATTCCCCTCCACCCTGCACACCCCCTCCTCCACCACTCCCGCCCTTTAATTTATGTCCACGTGTTACAAGTTCTTTAGATTCTACATTTTCCATACTATTCTTGCCCTCCCCCCATCTATTTTCTACCTATTGTTTATGCTACTTATTCTCTGTACCTTCTCCCCCCTTCTCCTCCTCCCACTCCCCTGTTGCTAACCCTCCACATGATCTCCATTTCTATGGTTCTGCTCCTGAAAATACCAAGCTATTGATCTAAAAGCCCTATGGACAATGTTGGGGCACTGTGTATATTAAAAACTTAGCTTCGGACATTTTAAAATAACTGGCTTTTATTCCTGCTGGATGTGCCATAACTTATTAATCATTTGAAAGTGCCAAGAAAGCATAAGGTTGAGGGTATGACTTATTAAAAGGACTTGCTATATCAGATATTTAAATTAGTTATGAAATTATAAGAAACAAAGTATTCCTGGTGCTGGAATAGACTGACTAGTGAGAAGAACAGAATGTGGAGTCTGGAAATAGATCCAAGTGTGTATAAGAAATTAACATATGATCAAGGTGGCATTTTAAATCAGTGGGCAAGATGATTTAGTCAATAAGTGATGGTGAAGTACATTTATTAAATAAAGATGAAACAGAAAGCTCCATGTTGGCCTTATTTGTCTCACAAAATAAATTCCAAATAGATCAAACATTTAGATGTGAAAAAAATGAAACCTGAGAAATTCTAGAGGAAAACATGGATTAATATTTTATAATACTGAAGTTAGGAAAGATGATATAAAAACCAGAAACTATTTTTTAAAAAGGGCTGAAAAATTTAAGGGCAGATCCTATCAGACTGAGACAAATGTCTTCAACATATATGACACAGGACTAATATCTTTAATATACAAAGAACTCTTAGACTCTGAGTAAGCAGAAGGCTAACTCAGTGAAAAATGGAAAAAGTAAAATACAAATTGACTATAAGCCTAAAAAGATCTTCAACTTTATTAGTAATTGAAGAATTACAAGTAAAAGCATAAGAGCATTTGATTTTTTTACCAAGATTTATCAGAATTATAGGAATGGTTAAAACAGTTGTGGCAAGGAACATAGTTTTAAGTACTATTGGCAAGAATTATATTGTATCAAATATAAAATATATTATGTTTTGTCCATTGATATCACCGTGGAATTAACCCTAAGGAGTTCATCTTAAAAGTGGTAAAAGATATGTGCACCAACACTAGATACTCATCAAAAATTAGAAAACAATTAAATGGCCATCAATATTATTTAACAAATACTATTGTTATGTAAATTATGGTACATATAAACAATGGAATACTTTTCAGACAGTAATCTTGGAGTAGAATTTATGGTCTAAAGACTATGAGTGTCTATTGTTTTTAGGAATTTGGGTTGCACACTTTAGGTGGAATGAAGTTCTTGTAGAGGAATGTGGCCACAACAGTAGCCAGCATGTGTGGAGGTACCTGACATATCTGTGTGAAATTAGGAACATATGAGAAATTTAGGACATGTGTAGAAAAATTAGATGGATGTCTAGCGTCAGTGGGTAGAGGTTAGAAGAAAATAGACTTTGGCTGACTGTAAAGGTAAAGTCTGTGCATTTGTACTGCTAAACAGTAACAAATAATGAGTTTCTCATCATTGGAAGTATTGGAGCAGATGCTGGAGGAACCTTTCAGGTCTTAACTTTCATATCACCTCATCAAGAATCCTTTCTTGACCATCTTGCCTATATTAGAACACACAGTGTTGGCATTCTCTTTCCTCTTACTTTGCTTTATTATTTCTTTACTTGAAAGGGGCCAGAAATTGTATAATTATTATCCTTGGTCTTTGTTACCCTCTGGACCAAATGATATATGTTTGTTTATTTATTGCCTCTCTTCCCCCTTATAATGTAAGCTTTATGTGGGCAAAGAGTTTGGTTGTTTTATTCTTTGCTATGTATCTATCACCAGTGCCTAGAACCAGGCTTGGCATATAGTAGGTGCTCAATAAATATTTATTGAATGACTGACTATTGGAGAAAGGGATTCACGCATTCAACTAGGTTGATCTCTTGTGCTTTACGTTTTGGGGGGAATCTTATTCTCTAATAATAAATGTAATTTTGTTGTATGCATTACAGTTTATAAAACATTTTCATTAGTATTATTCAGTAATATAAATGAGATGTCTGGCTTTTTCCCATCCATAAGGTTGCAGCTCAGATATTTCCTTTGTAGGACATCTGTCCATAACTTTGCCATCTAAGATAATTCCCAGCCTCTATGCATCACATCTCATATTTTATTTCCTTCAGGCTTTTCTCACTTACTACCTTATTTATTTGTTTATGTGTTAATTGTGTCTCATCATACACCAGAATATGAATTCCATGAGGGCAGGTACCTTCTGTCTTATTCTAACACTTAGAATTCAGCACATAGAGGATACTGAAACATAAGCTGAATGAATAATTGTAGCCACTCTGTAAATTTTTAAATGTTATATTAGTTAGTGTTAATCTTCACAATAATTTTTGATCCCAAGTATGGATTAGTTTTCCCTGTTATGCATTCACATGGCGACCTGTACTATCTCATTAACATAAATTTATTGTAATTATACCACGTTATTTGTGTGTTATTCATATAGCTCTGCTTATGTCTAGACTGCAAGCTCCATGAACTTAGGAACTATGTCTATCTTGTTCCCTTAACAGTTAACACAGTGTTTTTGCACTTGGAAGTTAATATTTATTGAATGAATGAGTGTATGTACAGTCTTGTACAATACGTATTATCTCCATCTTTAGATGAGTCAACTGATATTTGGAAGGATTAAGTAATTTATCCAAGATAGTTATTTGTAGAAACAAGACTTTAACTGACATCTTCTTGCTCTCAATATCATATTCTTTCAACTATAGTAGTAATTTATAGATGCAAGTGTTAACCATAATTATCTAATGAGCCTTTTTTTAAAAGATTTTATTTATTTGTTTATTTATTTTTAGAGAAAGGTGAAGGAAGGGAGTAAGAGGGAGAGAAACATCAATATGTGAGAGATACATTGATTGGTGTGCCTCACACACCTCAGCTGGACACCTGGCCTGCAACCTAGGCATGTGCCCTGACTGGGAATTGAACTAGCAACCTTTCGGTTTGCAGACAAGCGCTCAGTCCCCTGAGCCTTTGAAGATACAGATTCTCAGACAACACTCAGAGCCTACTGAATGAGATCTTCTTAAGATAGGGCCCAGAACTCTGCTTAAAGAAATTAGAAAAAATTATTCAGGAGATTCTGATGATAGGCAACATTTGGGAATCAATGATAATAGCCAAGGCTTGGCAAGCTGGTTAAATCTAGCCTGCTGCTTGTTTTTGTAAAGTTTTAGTGGAACACAGTCATGCTTGTTAATTTACATATTGTCTGTGGCTATTTTCATGCTGCATTACAAAGTTGAGTTTGCGACAGAAACTGTATGACTCACAAAGCATAACATTTTTACCGTCTGGTCCTTTACAGAGAGTTTGCCACCCCTGATATATTTATACTTTGCTGCCTGTCCTATTTCTGTTATGGCCATTTTAGTGCTTGGAGATGTGGTAGACATGTTTGTCTCCATTGAGGACATCACAGTAGGTGCCCACATATTCTTACAAATTAACTTATTTTGCAGTTTTCTTGACAATATGGGACTAAGCCGTAGGTAGCCTTAAAGTCAGATATAAGAAAAGTACTAAACTATGTATGCTTCAAGCCAGACAGCCCTCACAGTGGGTGAACTGCTTTTAATGAAGGGATTTTTTTTCATTCAGTTGATGATAGGGTGTTCCCTAAATGGTGGGAGATGTGAGGTTTCTTGCCTGTATAACAAGGATTGATTACCATAATTGATTTGAGATTAATATCTTTATTATTTTGGTACCCCTTATGCTACCATAGTTCTTCAAACCAAAGTCTCTTGGATGCTTTAAGTCAGAACTCAAGCTAATACAAGCAATTACCCAGGACTGACCAAACCTTGAGACCTGCATTGCCTACTATAGTAGCTGTTAGACATATGTATGTATTTAAATGTAAATTACTTAAAATTAAATAAAATTTAAAATTTAGTTTTCTCATTTACACTAGTCATATTTCCAAGACTTATTATTCAACTTAATCTTCATTTATGGAATAATTTGTAATGTTTCCATTCTCTTCTTCTGTTTTTTTAAGATTTTATTTATATAATTTTTTAGAGAGGGTTAGGGAGGGAGAGAAGGAGGGAGAGAAACATCATTGTGTGGCTGCCTCTCATGCACTCCCTGCTGGGGACCTAGCCCACAACCCAGGTATGTGCCCTGGCTGGGAATTGAGCCAGTGACCATTTGGTTCACAGACCTGCACAGTCTACTGAGCTACACTGGCCAGGGCATGCTTCCTTTTTCTAACAGCCAATAGTGATGAAATGTATTCAGTCCTTGTGTTAGGGCCATCTCAGCTAAGAAGAAACTTTATTAAATTCTGATAAGCTCTTTAAATCTTGACTCCAGGAAATATCCATCTCATTTACCCTATGGACTGTCTCTTCATGATGATTAATCATTGGCCAATTCATGAAATGGCTTAGAGACTGAGATTTCTAGCCAAATCTATTTGGCTTGGTAAATGGTGGTGGGAAAGGGACCAGTTTTAAAACAAAAGTTAAAAAGTCAATAGAATATATAGTCTTGGCATCATCTTTGAAGTTATTTAGATTTCATCATTCAGTAACTCATTTTTATTCCCAGCATCTAGTGCTTTTTGCATGGCCCAAAGTGGCTCTGTGCTGCTCCACTGCAGAGGAAACTTCAAGAAATGCTGGTTTGCTACAGTGTTTTAGCTTGTGAGCATCTCTGGGATCTTCCCTGCTCCGTCATGGGGGCTCCTCTAGGTGGGTATGAGGGGGAGATTGGTAACTGGTCTAACTTTTAATAAAGAACTTGGTAATCTTTTGTGATCCAATAAAATATGTATTCAACAGCCCATCCCTTAAAATGTTTTCCCTGGTCCCAGGATAGTGTCACTTTAAAGATTGTTTCCCTGATGCAGTGTTCCTTAAACTTTAAGAGGCCCTAAGACCACTTCAACAGGCTAAAAGACTCTGTGGACACCCACCCCCCTCAATTTATTCTTAGATACATACCATCATCAGAAATGCTAGGACCTACTTTTCTGTAAATTACCAGGTCTTTGTCATTTTGCACCTGAGAGCAGTGCAGCATAGGCAGGAATGGGAAGAGGGTAGAGGTGGAGGAGAGAAAGCCAGGTTTTAGACTGAGGATTCATGTATAATTTCACTAATTCTGGCTTTTTCTGCTCTCAAATCCTCTTACCTAATGTTTCCAGATTGATTTTATATATACACACACACACACACACACACACACACACACACACACACACACACACACATATATATATATATTTGAGCTGAAAAGGGATACAACCATATTGGGTGTTAAATGCCATCACCTGTGGCAATAAGAGACCTCTCCAGGAGTCAGATTGTTCAAAAGGAATCTCCCCATCCATTTTCTACCTGTTCTGTTTTCCACAAGCTTCCTGGGTGCTTCTTTGAGACAGTGGTATATCTTCCTGTGGCATTTTGGATCATTTTAGTAACTAACATAAACAACACCTCAGGTCATCTTTAGACCATGATTTAAAAACATTGATCTAAAGTGATCCATTCAGGTCACCTTGATTCCTCACCCTAATATTCCTTTGAGCCCAAACAGGGAAAGGTAAGTTTTATTACACTCCAAACCAGTCTGAAAATAGCCTAATATTTAGTGTAGTTTACATCCTGAAGGCATTTTTTAAGAAATCGACTGTGATAAAGATTTCTGTTTCCTTTACAGGTCATTTTACCTGGGACAAATACCTAAAAGAAACATGTTCAGTCCCAGCGCCTGTCCATTGCTTCAAGCAGGTAATTGATTCTCAACATTCTTAGTAGGTTGGAGGCAAATAGGCTTTTTCTGGTCCTTAGACAAGCAAAGCAAAACATGAGGTTGGAACTGTTGGGTTTCTCACTTGAAGGCTCTGTAACAAACTTCTAAGGAAAAATGCAACTCAGGACTCACTATGAGTTTCGACAGCATACATTCTCCTCAGTTTCATTCCAAATAACACCTTTTCCTTCTTTACCTCCTTAAAGATATTCTGTATTTCTGAAAACAATAATTTTTACTATAGCTCTTAGATTAGACAGATGTGATACATTGTTATAGCCCTTAGTTCTTGAAAGTAGAGCAGTATTTGTTTCTCTGTACTCAACACCCCTGCCACAGTCATCTCTTTCCATAAAAATACTGGCACTGAGTCCTGTGGAGGCAACGGAGTATTCTAGGAGCTCATCAGAGGTCCTTCAGAGCTTTCCACTTAAGATTAAATGCCTCACAAAATGCATAGATGATGTTGACTTTATCAGTACATATTAAGGCCAATAAACAAAGATGTGTACTGCTGCTAAACAGCCGAACATTAGGAAGTTATGTACATTCCTCTTTCTTTAGTATTCAGTTATTTTCTCAAACTGTCAACATATTACTTTGAGTTTGAATTTTGTCTATGCTCTAAATGAAAGAAAAAATTCAGGACTTCTGCTCATTCTAAATAGTAGGGACTAAATTCATATTCCCACCTAAAAAAATAAAAAAGACAAACTATATTAAACAATGGTTTTTAAATTACTGAAAATCAAGTAACCACGCATAGTGCACTCTGAGAGATGGATAACGAATAAGCTGAGCCCCTTATGACTTCCCGGCTTAGTGCCTTAAGAGAGTGTTGAGACATGGCCCAGAGAAGGGAAACCAAGGTTGAGCCCATCACACTCCCTAATTTGAGGAGATGGATCCGAGACACTAAGGAAAATTCGCAGGACACAGTGACACAGAGGAGAGAGCTGCACAGAAAGAAAACAGCGGAATTCTCCCTTCCAAGTATTCAGCAAAGTACAGTGTAATTGTTCAGTATGTGCATGTGAAGAAACTACCCAAAGCCAAGGGAAAAACCATCTGAAAGGTTTAAATGGAAGAGTCTGGCACTCACAATGGGCTGGGAATTCTGCCCGATCCCACCAACTAGACTGGAAAATCTCGATTCATGTGGTATTGTGTCGAATACTCAGGAAACTCTTGCTCAGTAGTGGTAAATAATTAGCCTTAATGTGAGCACTGTTCTGGCAAATCATAAAGCAAGACTCAAAATGATCAAACCAGTTCCAAGTAAAAGATTGGAGAGTCATATACCATACTAACATTGGCTGTATTAATATGAAAGTACATTTCAGATCAAAGAATATTAACAGGAATAAAGAAGGTATTTTATGCTAAGGGATCAGATTCTTCAGATCACAGGTGGCAAACACAAGGCCCACAGGCCGAATCCAGCCCTCTACCTTGTTTTATCTGGCCCGGCCCTTTGTTTCTACCTAGCAGCAGCTAAGGAGTACATTTATACAGTCCTAAAATTACGTTCAGCTCTTTAAAGGCAACCACGAGGCTGATGTGGCCCCCGGTAAAACGAAGTTTGACACCCCTGCCTTAGATGAAGCAAAAAATGATGAGACATAAATAAACCTAAAATTTGTAGCCAGACTTTTAATACTCTATGACTAAAAAACAAATAGACATAAAATAAACAAGTATGTAGCAGACTTAACAGTATCAACCAACTCGACCTCATTGATACTCTAATTACAATAGAATGTGCATTGTTTTCAATTGTACACAGAACATTTACCAGGTTAGACCATATTCTGGACCATAAAATAAGGCTTGATAAATTTAAAAGGCTTTAAATAATACAAAGTATGTTTTCTGATACATTGGAATAAATTAAAAATCAATATCAAAAAGCTACCTGGAAGATTCCCAAACATTTGGAACCTAGTATCACATTCCTAAATATCTTCAACTAAATGAAAATGAAAGCAGAGCATTTAAGAATGTGTGGTATGCTTCCAAAGCAGTTTTTAGAGGGATATATGTAGCTCTAAACACTTACATTAGAAAAAAAGAAAAGTTTCACTTAGTGACCTCAACTTCTACTTTTTAAAAAACTAGGAAAAAAGGACAAGGTAACCCCAAAGTAAGCTTAGAAAAGGAAATGGAGCATAAATCAATCCCATAAAAAATAGAAAAGTAATAGTGAAAATCATTGAAACCAAAAGCTGATACTTTGCAGTGACATAAACCTCTGGTTAGAATGATCAAAAATAAGAAGAGAGAAAATATAAATTACTAGCATCAGAACTAAAGGAGGTAACATCACTGTTAATTCTATAGATATTAAAGAGATTTAAAGCAATATTATGAACAAATTTATACCTCTAAATTTGACCACTAAGATGAAGTAGATAATTTGACAAATGACAAAACTTACCAAAGCTCACTTAAGAAGATAAGAAATGTGAATAGCACTATTTTTGCCACAGAAATTTAATTTTAGAAATTTAATTCCAGACCTAGATGACTTCACTGGTGAATTCTTCCAAACATTTAAGGAAAAAATAATGCAAATTCTACACAAACTCTTTCAGAAAATTTAAGAGAATACCTCCCATTTCATTCTAGGAAGCAAGCATTATTCTGATAGCAAAACCAGGCAGACATATTGATAGAAAACTACAAAATGACATCCCATGTGAAAATAGATATAAAAATTCTAAACAAAATTTTAGGAAATCGAACCTAATAATATATTAAAAAAATTCATGACCAAGCAGGGTTGAATTTTAAGAATGCAAGCAAGATTGATTTAATGTTCAAAAATTAACCAGTGTAATTCATTCACCACATGAACACATTAATGAAGGAAAAATACGATAGTCTAAATAGATGCAGAAAAAACATTGGACAAAATCCAGTGTCCATTGCTAATAATAATACCTCACAGCAAACAAGAAGGTAATTTTCTAAATCCTAAACTGCAAAGAGCATCTATGAAAAAAATCTACAGATAACGTCACATTAAATGCTTTTTTCTTAAGGTCAGAAACAAGACAAGAATGTCTGCTCTTGACACTGCTGTTCAACATTGTACTACCAATGTGACCAGGCCAAATAAAAGAAAGAAAAGGGATCCAGACTGAAAGACTACAACAAAAACCAAAGAAAAATATATGGGAAGACTGTCTGCATTTAATCATGGCAAGGTTATGGAGCATAAGATTATCATGAACTACGGGTGAAAATGTAAAATAGTTCAATTACTTTGAAAAATAGTTTGACAGAAAAACTTTAACATATTATTGAGCAAAAATAAAAATCATTAAATTAATTAGTAACTAGTAATTACAGCCTAAACTTGAAAAAAGTATTTATAGCTCAGTACTAAGGCCAGTGTTTTACTCAGTGATAAAAAAATAACTCAATAAAGTTATAATAGAAGAGAAATTCCCATTTACAATAGCAGCACAAATTAATATTTATGAATGAATTAATAAATATGCAAAACTTATATAAAGAAAACTTTGAAAACAGCTTACCAAAAGCATGATCTATTAAAAATTCATAAAGTAGACTTTGTCAAAATTAGGAACTTCTGCTCTTCAAAAGACATTGATAAAATAATGACAATGTAAGCCATAGACTTGGAGAAAATGTTGGCACATCACATAGCTGACAGTAGTACTCCAAATTGAGCTATTGGTTTGATGTAATTTCTGTCAAAGTCCCAGATGCCTGTTTTGCAGAAATTGACAAATTGACTCTAAAATTCACGTGGAAATACAAGGGACCCAAAATAGCCTAAACAATCTTGAAAAAAAAAAGAGAGCAAAGGTAGAGGATTCACATTTTTTTATCTCAAAATTTAGGACAAAGCTACAATACTCAAGACACTGTGGTACTGACATAAAGATACACATGTAGACTAGTGGATTAGATTTGAGGGCCCAGAGATAAATCCATACACTTTAGCTCATTGATTCTGGACAAAGATGCCAAGCTAGTTCAGTGGGATTTTTAACAACTAATTTGGGGACATCTGGATATCCACATACAGAAGAATGAAATTGGGCCCCATCTCCACACCATATACAAAAATTTACTTCAAGTGTATGATAGACCTAAGTGTAAGAGCTAAAACATGAACCTCATAGAAGAAAACATAGGAGTACATCTCAGATTAGGCAATGGTCTCTTATTAGATATGGCACCAAAACCACAAACAGGAAAACTAGATAGACAAAATTAAAAGCTTTTGTATTTCCAAAGACACTATCAAGAAAGTGAATGGGAATGCAGACTGGTACAGCCATGGTGGAAAACTATATGGAATTTCCTCAGAAAACTAAAAATGGAACTGGCTTTTGACTCGGCATTTCCACTGCTGGGATTCTATTCTAAGAACCCTGAAACACCAATCCAAAAGAACGTATGCACCCCAGTGTTCATAGCAGCACAATTTACAATAGCCAAGTGCTGGAAGTAACCTAAGTGTCCATCAGTAAATAAATGGATCAAAAAACAATGGTACATTTACACAGTGGAATACTACCCAGCAGAAAGAAAGAAAGAGCTCCTACCCTTCACAACAGCATGGATGGAACTGGAGAGCATTATGCTGAGTGAAATAAGCTAGGTGGTAAGGAACAAATACCATATGATCTCACCTTTAACTGGAACCTAATCAACAAGAAAAAAGCAAGCAAAATATAACCAGAGACATTGAAATTAAGAACAATCTGACAGTAACCAGAGGGGAGGTGGGAGGGGATAAAGGGGGGAAGGCGTGAAGGGTTTTCAGGAACAACTATAAAGGACACATGAACAAAACCAAGAGGGGGTGGAAGCAAGTGAGGAGGTGGGGATGGCTGGGGTTGCGGGGGTAGTGGTGGGGGGTAAATACAGACAACTGTACTTGAGCAACAATAAAATAATTTTTTAAAAAATGAAAAAAAAGAAAGTAAAAAGGCAGCCCGTATTAGGAGAAAATACTTACAAATCATGTATCTAATAAAAAAAAAAAACTTGTATCCAGAAGATAGGAAGGACTCTTACCACAAATAACCTAAGATTTAAATAGGCAAAGAATTAGAGTATTACATATTTCTCCATATATATACTTGTAGCCAACAAGCACATAAAAGATGTTTAGAATCATTAGTCCTTAGGGAAATGCAAATCAAAACTGTAATGAGATACTACTTCACATCTACTAGTCTAGCTGAAATAAAAAAAGCAGACAATAACAAGTGTTGCTAAGGATGTGGAGAAATTGGAACCCTCATATATAGCTGGTGAGATTGTAAAATGCTGTAGGCACTTTAGAAAACAGTTTGAAATTTACTCAAAATAAAATTACCACATGACCTAGCAATCTCACATTTAGGTGTGCACCCAAGAGAGAGAAATGAAACAAGCACACAGAAACTTATACACAAATGTTCACACCATCATTAGACATAACCAAAAAGAGGAAACAACCCAAATGTCCATTAACTGATAAATGGATAAGCAAAATTAGTATATCCACATAATGGAATTTTACTCAGCAAAGAAAATGAATGAAGTAATGATATACACTACAGATTAATGGCTTTTAGGGATTGGGCTGAGGGGAGAATGGAGAGAGAAGGCTAAGGGATATGGGATTTTTGGGGAGGGGATACAAAGATTTATATATGTATGTTCATAAAAGATTTATTTGTAATAGTGAAAAACTGGAAACACACCAAATGTTCATCAACATGATATACTACTCAGAATCAAAAGAAGTGGATTATTGAAGCATTCAGCAATATGGATGAATGTCATAATAGGTATGCTGAATGTTAATATCTATCAAAAACCCTATACCCAACATCACACTTTGGTGAGAAGCTGGAAGCTTTCCCACTAACATCAAAAAGAAAGCAAGGATGTTTCTCTCACCACTCCTTTTCAGCATCATATTGGAAGTCCTAGCTATTGCAATAAAAAGAAAATAAAAGGTATATAGATCAGGAAGGAAGAAATACGTTTCTATTTGCTCATGACATGATCGTCTATGTAGAAAATCTAAAAGAATCTACAAAAAAATTTCTAGAACTAATAAGCAATTATAGCAAGGTTGCCAGATATAAGGTTAATATACCAGAGTCTATTGTTTTTTCTATATATTACCAATTAAAAAGTGGAATTTGAAATTAAAAACTACCTCCAAAAATGAAATACTTAGGTATAAATCTAACAAAATATGTATAAAATTTATCTGAGGAAAACTACAAAACTCTGATGAACAAAACCAAAGAGGAATGTAAAAATGGAGAGATAGTCCATAATCAAGAAAAGGAAGACTCAGTATTGATAAAAATGTCGGTTCTTCCCAACTTGGTCTATAGAGTCGTCGCAAGCTTAATCAAAATTTCAGCAAGTTATTTTGTGGCTGTTGACAAATTGATTCTAATATGGGGAGGCAAAAGATCCGGAATAACCAACACAATATTGAAGGAAAACAAAGTTTGAAGACTGATACTATCCAAATGCAAGACTTGCTGTATAGCTACAGTAATCAAGACAGTGTGGCATCAGTGAGAGAATAGATAGATGACCAGTGAAGCAGAATGGAGAGCCCCAGAATAGCCCTACATAAATATAGTCAACTGATCTTTGACAAAGGAGCAAAGGCAATACAGTGGAACAAGGTAGTCTTTTTAACAAACGGTGCTGAAACAACTGGACAGCCACAGGCAAAAAAGACTCTAGACACATATCCTATTCTCTTCACAAAAATAATTCAAAATGGGCTGCTATAAGATAAGAGAAAAACAGGATGAGCTTGGCTAAAGTAGTGACTTTAGATCCAACACAGAGGCATGATCCATGAAAGAAATAATGGATAAGCTGGACTTCATTAAAATTAAAAGCTTCTGCTCTGCAAAAGACACTGTCAAGTGAATGAGAAGACAAGCTACAGACTAGGAGAGAATATGTAGAAAAGACATCTGCTAAAGGACTTTTATACAAAATATACAAAGAACACTTAAAAGCTCAAAAATAAGAAAACCAAGAACTTAATTTAAAAATGGGCCAAAGATCTTAGATACTTTACACACACACAAAAAAAAAGATATGCAGATGACAAAAAAGCATATGAAAAAAATATTCCAAATACAAGTTAAATACCACTACACACCTATTAGAATGGTGAAAATCCAGAACATTGACTCCACCAAATGCTAGCAAGGATACGGAGAAATAGTAAATCTCACTCATTGTGGAAATGCAAAAGGGTACAGCTATTTTGTAAGATAAGTTAATGATTTTTTTTTTGGTAAGGATTTTATTTATCTATTTTTAGAGAGAGGGGAAAGGAGGGAGAAAATGAGGGAGGGAAACATCAGTATGTGGTTGCCTCTCGTGTGCCCCCTACTGGGAACCTGGCCCATATCCCAGGCATGTGCCCTGACTGGGAACCCAACCAGTGACCTTTTGGTTCACAGGCCAGCACTCAATCCACTGAGCCACAAAAGCCAGGGCCAAGTTGGTCATTTCTTACAAAACTAAATATACTCTTACCTTATGATAAAGCAATTATATGTTTTAATGTTTACCCAAAGGAACTGAAAACTTATGCCCACACAAAAACCTGAACATGGATGTTTATTGCAGCTTTGTTCATAATTGCTAAAACTTGGAAGCAACCAAGATGTCCTTAAATAAACTATGGTATAGCCAGAGAAAGGATTATTATTCAGCCCTAAAGAGAAATGAACTATCAAGCCATGAAAAGACATAGAAGAAACTTAAATGCATATTGTGAAGGGAAAGAAACCAATTTGAAAAGGCTATATACTATATGATTTCAACTATACAAAGGGGAGCCCCAGAAAAAAAACTGTAATTATTTTCTGGCAGGTGATAAGTACAGGCTTCCCCCTCTAAGTGAGTGTTCTAGGAACCCATCTGTATCAGTGTACCAGCTGGTGGTGGTGTGAGGGGCTGTGTTTGGTTTCAGTATATTTTTTTGAAGACTCAACATGTTTGCCCGTTTCATGATAGGTTATTTATGAGTGTGCCTGGCCACATTTCACTGAGTATTCAGCACAGCAAGACCAAAAATGGCATGACCACCATATTCCACCCTCCATATTCACCCCATCTCACCCCAAGTGACTTTTTTGTTTCCTCGAATGAAAAAAAGTCCTCAAATGAAACATTTTGCCAGTGTGGAAGAGGTGAGACAAAAAATAGCAGAAGCACTGAAAGGCATCAAAATTGATGAGTTCAAAAACTGTGTTGAGCAGTGGAAAAAACATCTCAACAGGTGTATCGCATCAAGTGGGGAGGACTTTGAAGGTGACTGAAGTTTAAACATGTAAGAATACACAATCCTTTATAAAGAAATTCTGGGGTGTTTTAGGGTCCCCCTTCATATGACATTCTGGAAAAGGCAAATTATGGAAACAGTAAAATGATCACTAGTGGCCAGTGGTTGACTTGGGAAGGGATGAATAGACAGATTGCAGAGTATTTTTAGGTCAGTGAAACTTTCCTATGATACTGTAATGGTTAGTATGTGTTATTACACATTTGTCCAAGTGCAATGTACAACACCAAGAAAGAACCCTAGTGTAAACTGTGGATTTTGAAGAATTTTGATATACCAATATAGGTTCATCAATATAACAAATGTAACACTGTGGCAGGGGACACTGATAATAGGAAGGATGATGCATACGTGGAGGCAAGGTGTACTTGAGAAATCTCTGTATCTTCCTCTCAGTTTTGTTGTGAACCTAAAACTGCTCTTAAAAATTCTTTACAAAAACAAAAGAAATTAATTATTGATACATTTAACAATATGGGTGAATATCAGCATAGTTACGCTGAGTGAAAGAAGCTAGACCAAAACAAACATGTATATTCTCTGTTGTTCCATTTAAGACTAGAAAATGCAAACCAATCTACAGTGATAGAAAGTAGATCAAATGATTGCTCACTAACAGGGGTCTCAGAAGGGCTAGACAGAAAGATTATAAAGAGACATGAGAGAACATGTACATGTTCATCTTCTTGATTGTGGTGATGGTTTCAAAGCTATATATGAAATGGCATTATGGATGAATACATATGCCAAGATTTACCAAAGTGCATATTACATATCAATTATAACTTAAAACTATTTTTAAAGGTATGAATTTGATGTATAAGTTAATGTCAAAACAAGAAAAAATTGACCCTCAATAGATTGTATGCTAGATATACAAAGCAATATACTAAGATGATTCATGAAGAGACACTTAGGATATGATAGGTATATAGGATGATTTCTATAAAGAAAACATTGTGAATACCTAGAGGATTAGGGAATTGGAGAAGATAGAATGAGAAGGCATTTAAGTAAGGACTTTTGAGGCACTGTTGTCCTTTTCTTACTGGTGTGAGTCAGTATTTGATGCTTCAGTGGAAAGTAATTTTTCCCCTTCATCCTACTTCCCAGTGTTTCTTCCCAGTGTTTCCACATAACTCTTCTGAAGTATTACGAAATAATTCAGTGTTTTGTCCCTGACTCAGCTGTAACCACTTTGAGTCCAAAGCAGACATTCTCAGGTTTCATCTCTTAACATCCTTACTGAATATGCCATTTACCTCAGTCTACCTAATCCCCATGGCTTGTTCTCCTCAGTCCTACACACCTCCAAGCAACGAGTTCAAGATCAGCATGAAACTGGAGGCACAGGACCCCAGGAACACCACATCCACCTGTATCGCCACAGTAGTTGGACTGACAGGTGCCCGCCTCCGCCTTCGCCTTGATGGTAGTGACAACAAGAACGATTTCTGGCGGCTGGTTGACTCAGCTGAAATCCAGCCTATTGGGAACTGTGAAAAGAATGGGGGTATGCTGCAGCCCCCTCTGGGTGAGTAACTAAGTCCAGCCCACCTTAACCAATTAACTATCTTCCCAAAATTGTACATCCCATTATAGGAAAGACTAGGGTTTTCTGCCTACCTCTTCTTTTTCATATGATACCTCTTCTTTTTCATATGATTCCTCCCCCACAAAAAAAGCCCATGCAAAATAAAATGAGCTATAAAATCAGAATATCTCCATCTCTACATTAGTTAATAATATTCAAGCATCTCTCAAATGCCCCTTTTTCTAACAAAAAGAAAAAAACACACTCTTCTTCCTTCTTTGTAAGTTCCCATTTACCCCGATAGAGTGGAAAGAGGCCATGCCATTTAATCTACCTCAAAAACCATAGAGCTTTTATGAAATCCTACAATAATAACAGGAAGTAAGGGGAAAATCCTTAGTAGAAAGGATGACTGTTTCAAGGTTCCCTTATCTCCTCTCCCCTAAATTCTCACTTGGTCCTAGGAATTTTCTCACACTCAATTAATTATTCAGTAAAATGCATTGTTTTACTTAAACTAATAACCCTACCAGATTTTCTCATCAAGATCAGATTGACCTTTTTTTTGTCTTAGTATGCCTGAGAGATATAGCCTATCTCTTCGGTTATTATGAATCATTATTGCAGTGAGTCTCCATGGAGGATAGAGAGATGGGCTATGTGGTGTGGACTGTGTTCCCACCAGGAGGCTGTGCTAGATTAATTGAGTTTCAAAGAACATGTATTGTTTGAAAGCATTCTCCAGGTTGTTTAGCATTTTCCCCCATTAAAATTATTTGTAATGTAAAATTTCAAACATATACAAAGGTATTAATAGCACTGTGAGTGTCCATGTATCCTTTGTCCTTGATAATTATCAACACAGAGTCAGTCTTGTTTTATCTGTATCTTTATAATTCCCTACCCTGTTGTGCCCAGTTGCCCAAATATAGTATCATTTTGTCATTAAATATTTAGTGTATTTCCCATAGGCAACAATTTTAAATACAACGGTAATAGCATCACACGTAAATAAACTAATGATAATTTTTAATATCAGCAAATTTTTACTCAGTGTTTAAATTTTCCCTCTTCTCTCTCTCTGTCTCTCTCTCTTTCTCTATTACAATTTCTTTGAATCAGGATCCAGATAAAATACACATATTGCAGTTGGTTGATATGTCCTTTAAGAGTCTTTTAATCTTTGGGTTCTCCTCTTTTAATTTTTTCTTGTAATTTATTTGTTGAAAACCTAAGTCATTTTGCTGATTATATCTCTATAGTATCATTTAACATATTCCTCTATACTCTTTCCTAGAAATTGTTAGCTAGATCTAGAGACTTGATCATGTTTAGGGTCAGTTTTTTCCTAAGAATATTTCATAGATGCTGGTGTTTACTTCTATAGGAAGTATATATAGTCTGATATTCTCTCGTTTTTATAATGTAGCAGTCAGGGGTTGACAGATTTTCTTAACAGGTCAGATGGTAAATATTGCAGGCTTATGGGCCATAGGTTCTCTATTGTAGCTGCTCAACTCGATCTTTGCAATGCGAAAGCAGCCCTGGGTAATACACAAACAAACAGACGAGACTGTGTTCCAGTAACACTTTGTTTTCAAAATGGGTGGTGTGGGCAGCCTGCTGGCTATAGTTTGCTGACCTCTGATTTAGATTCATCAATGTATTATGCTTGTAACATGGGGAATTTTAATCTTATCATTTCATCCATGTAAATTAAGTGGAATATGCCTATTAAAATAAACTTTCATCAACTATTTGGTTATCCTTAGGCACAATTCATGTAAGAAGGATGGATTAATGCTTGATTTTTCTCTTTATTTACCAATTTTAAAAATAATGAATTGCTTTCCTGACATCCTCCAAAAAATATTTAAGAAGGGTTTTGTTGTTGTTTAGTATCAAAACTCAAGGATTCATACATATGTGATGTTTTTCACTTCATTGCACTAATTGTTTATTGAGTTGTCCCATCCTTGGCCTCCTAAGAGCCTCATCAAGTTGTCTCCTGGCTCTTTATTATTTGGTAGCTTTCTTGGATTTTTGAAATTTCAAAATGTTTTTTGCTCATCTTGCACATTTTTTGGCCCAAATAAGGAATCAGCTATTTCTTTTAGCTGCCCTAGGCTCTTTTTAGTATTTAGATACCATAATCTGAGCACTAGAGTGCTCAGTGCTATTGAGTTGGTCATTCTTTTTTGGTCTTTTTGGTGTAGAGAGGTAGGAACATCTTTTTTTAATTAAGATTAAAAAATCATTAGTTTATAGTGATACTTTGTACTAAAATGCAGGCCAGTGGTGTTTTTACTGATTTCATCTTAGTCTTTTAAATCTGTATCTCCTTTGTACCACAACAAAACTCTAGTTTTCCATGTCACTAAAATTAATTCATTTGCTTTGTCCTACAATACACATACAACAGTCTCAGGATAACTGTCAACACTACTACCACTATGAAAACTAAACAGTGTTTGAATTATTTACAATTTTTTGCTTAACCTCAGGGGATGTCTGATAATGTTATAAGGTCATTTGAATTAGTTTCTCTCTGGGTGGCAGTGCTACTAACTTGATATAAACTTAGATTCACTTGTTTCATTTTACTTTTGATTTTTAAAGATTGCTTTTTAAAAATTTTACTTTATAGACACATAAATAATGTACATTTGTTTTTAAAGTTAAATCTATAAAACCAAGTATTTTCAGAGAAATCCCCTTCATCCTGTTCCTTTCCTTTGTCATAGGTAACCACTTTCTTTTACTTTTATATTTTATACTCCATTTTTTAAAATATAAACAAATATATCTGTGTGTGTATCAGTATGTACACATATAGATATGTATCCTCTACCTTACAGAAACTACAGCATACTATACATACTTTTCTCATTAATTATATGTCCTAAAATGACTTCTTACTAGTATGGAGATTTTCCTCAATCCTTTTTATGGCTGCATGATATGGAATTATTCTCAACCTACTTTATGAATCACTGTTTAGAAGTACCTTGAGAGGCTATTAAAAATATAAGGTCCCAGAGATAATGGTGACCACCTAAATCAAAAGTTTACTATAAATTCTTCAGAAATTTACAGATCAAAAATATACAGATACTTCAGTACCAAATTGCAAATCATCTGTCTCATGAAAGAGAAATTATGGTAGGTACAAAGGCAGGCACACTAGTAGGAGATTGAACACATCTCTCTTTAGGTAAGATAGTCTAAGAGGACAAAAAGTAAAGGTATTTGAAGACTTTAATGAATAAGGTAGATTATGTATATGTGTATATACATACCAAGTTTTATACCCTAGCAAATATGCTTCCTATTTGAAATTTAAAACTCTTTAAACAACTCTTGCTCAAAAAAGGTGAATATAAATCAAATGTAAAATTCCTAAAACATAATGATAATAAAAATCGTGTGTCCAAATTTTGAGATACAGTTGAAGCAGTGGTTGGAAGAAAATGTATAGCCTTAAATATTTGAAATCAATAAAAATGAAAGGATAAAAATTTAATGATTTTAATTCTCAAGTCAAAAAGCTAAGAAAAGAGTCACAATACAAAGAAAAGACAAAGGAAGAATAATAAAGATAAAAACAAATTAATGAAGTAGAAAATAGTCAAAACACAAATTCAGTGGGGAAAAAATCAACAAAATACATAACCACTAGTTACCCTAATAAAAAAGGAATAAGCACAGATACACAAAAGTAGAAATGACCAAGAGGAAATAGCTCTAAATAAATTTGAAAGGCTAAAAGAAATGGGAAAAATTCCATCTTTCCAAATTGGTCCAGTAGCATTACAATGTTTTAATTAATATATAGAAAACATAAGTTTTCAAAGAACTGTACCTATATAAAAGCACCATATACAGATTATTTTACAAGGAAATCCTACAAAACCTTAACAATCAGATAATTCCAATGCTATTTTAGTTGTTGTAGATCAGCGACAGCAACAGAACTTCTTGTGATGATGGACGTGTTTTGTATCTGTGCTGTCCCGTAGGGCAGTCACGAGCCACATACGGCTGTTGAGCATTTGAAATGTGGCTACTGCAACTAAGGAACTGAATTTTTAATTTTATTTAATTGTAATTTAAAGCTTAAAAGCCTCTATGGCTGGTGGCTACTATACTAGACGGTGTAGCTCTAGATTATTGGAAAAGTAGGAAAATATCCAAATACTTTTTATGAGGCAGGTAAAACTTTTATATCTAAACTTGATTTAAATGCATACACAGAGTCATATATGAACATTGTTATAAAAATCCTAATAAAATATTAGGAATTATAGTTCAACATACGAAAACAATTTATCATGGCAAAGTATGTTATTCTGGGGTTGAAAAAAAGATTAAACTTTAGAAAAGTCATAAATGGAATTTACCGTATCAAGATAAGGAAGAAAGTCATATGAACTTTGACTGACAGAAATACAGACTTACAGATCAGTGGATTCGATTTGAGAGTCCAGAATTAACCCATGCATTTATGCCTGACTGATTTTCAACAACAATGCCAAGATGAGTCAGTGGGGTTTTCAACAACTGATGGTGGGAAAACTATATATCCACATGCATAGAATGAAGTTGGATCCTACATTCACACTGTATATAAAAATTAAGTTCCAACTAGACAATAGACCTAAATTTAAGAGCTAAATCTATAAAACTCTTAGAAGAAAACATAGGAATAAATCTCAGATTAGTCAATAGTTTCTTAGATATGGCACCAAAAGCATAAAGGAAGAAAGTAAATTAGTTTCCAGGCCCTGAGAGGAAGGGAGAAGTGGAATGGCTGCTGGTAGATGTGGGGTTTCTTTTTGGAAGAGTGATGAAAATATTCTACAATTAGAATAGTCTTTGTACAACTCCAAAAATCACTGAATCATAAACTTAAAAGTGTAATTTTTATGGGATGTGAATTATATCTCACTAAAGCTGTTATTTTTTAAATAATATAGTGTTGGGAAAACTGGATATCCCATGTTGAAGAATGAAGTGGGACTTTTATCCTACACTATATACAATAATTAACTCAAAATGGGCCAAAGGCTAGAATGTAGGAGCTAAAACGTAGAAAACTCTCAGAAGGGAACAAAGGTGAAAAGCTTAATGATTTTGCCACTGGATTTGGCAGTGATTTCTTAGATATGACAGCAAAAGCACAAGAAACAAAAGAAAAATAGTTAAATTAGACTGTATCAAAATTTAAAACTTTCTTCATCAAAGGACACTATCAACAAAGTGAAAACAGAACTCACACAATGGGAGAAAATATTTGCAAATTACATATCTGTAAGGGATTAGTATCCAGAATACCTGTATTTTAAAAACTCCTTCAACACAAAATAAAATACTCATTTAAAAATGGGCCCTGGCTGGTGTAGCTCAGTGGATTGAGTGCGGGCTGCAAACCAAAGGGTCGCTGGTTTGATTCCCAGTCAGGGCACATGCCTGGGTGTGGGCCAGGTCCCCAGTGGGGGACACATGAGAGGCAACCACACATTGATGTTTCTTGACTTCTCTTTCTTCTTCCTGTCCCCTCTTTCTAAAAATAAATAAATAAAATCTTTTTAATAATGGGCAAAAGACCTGAATAGACATTTCTCTAAAGAAGATATGCGCCTAAAATGGGGTTAATACCCAAAATTTATAAAGAACTTAATCAACTAAACATCAAATCAAACAATTCAATTTAAAAATGGGCAAAGGATCTGAATAGACACTCTGGCAAAGTGGACATGCAGATGGCCAATAGACATGAAAATCTGCTCAATGTCATTAATCATCAGAGAAATGCAAATTAAAACCACAATGGGATAACACCTCACACCAGTTAGAATGGCTATCATCAGAAAATCAACAAATAAGTGCTAGTGAGGATGTGGAGAAAAGGGAACCCTTGTGCACACAGTTGGTGGGAATGTAGATTGGTGTTCCCCACCAAAATTTAAAATGTAGAAAGCAGTATGGAGTTCTCTAAAAAAATTAAAAATGGAACTGCCTTAAGACCCAGCTATTATACTTCTGGGAATATAGTCAAAGAAACCTGAAATGCTAATTTGAAAGAATATATGCACCCTTATGTTCATTGCAGCATTATTTGCAATAGCCAGGATTTGGAGGTAGCCCAAGTGCCCATGATTAGATGAGTGGATGAAAACACTGTGGCATGGTACCCTGGCTGCTGTGCCTTAGTTGGTTGGAGCATCATCCTGTAAACCGAAAGGTCACAGGTTCAATTCCTGGTCAGGGCATATGCCTAGGTTACAGGTTCAGTCCCAGGTCAGAAGTATACGAGAGACCACTGATGGATGTTTCTCTCACATCCATGTTGCTGTCTCTCCCTTCCCCTCTTTGAGATCAATGAGCATGTGTTCAGGTAAGGATTTAAAAAATAAATTAAAAAAAAACTGTGGTATAGTTACACAATAGAATACTACTCACCGTGAAAAAAAAAATCCTACCTTTTGCGGCAGTGTTGCTGGACCTGGAGAATATCATGCTAAGTGAAATAAGCCAGTCACAGAAAGACAAATGCCATATGATTTCACTTACATGTAGAATCTAATGAACAAAATAAAATAGAAAGAGACTGATAGATACAGAGAACAGACTGACAACTGTCAGAGGGACAGGGAGGGAGAGAAGGTGAAGGGATTAAGCAAAAAAACAAACAAACCTCAGAGACGCAGACAACAGTATAGTGACTACCAGAGGAAAAAGGGAGTGTGGGGAGTCAGAAGAGGGTATAAGGGGGATAAACAGTGATGGAAGGAGACTTGACTTTGGGTGTCAACACACAATACAGTATACAAATGATGTATTATAGAACTGTACACTTAAAACCTACATAATTTTATTAACCAATGCCACTTCGATAAATTTAATAAAAAATAAATAATTTTAGGAGGTGCTCAACATCGCTAATCCTTAGAAAATTCAAATCGGAACTGTGATGAAAAACCACTTCACACACATTAAGATTGATAGCCATTATCAGGAAAATAGAAAAAACAAGTGTTGATGAGGATGTGAAGAAACTGGAACTCTTATGTAACTCTTGTGTAAAGTTTCTTCCTACCAATTACCTATTAGTTACAAAGAGAAATTGCAGTGAGGGAATCTGTTCATCACCCCCTAACAAGTCATCAAATTTAGTATCATCAACAATTTGACAAATTGACACTATATGAAGTAAGGCAATAAGAAGTACTCGACATCACTTGTATTTATGCCAAAACTGTTCGGCATGAATGTAATCCTAAGAAAACATCAGAAAAGTTCCAAGTTGTGCAACATGCTGTAAAACAGCTAGTGCAGACTCTTCAAAAACATCAATTTTATGAAAAACAAACAAAAGGCAACAGGGCTATTGTAAATTAAAGGAGTCTAAAGAACATGACAACCAAATGCAATATGTGATTCTTGATTGGATCCTGTATTTTAAAACCAGTTACAAAGAACATTTGGAGAACAATTGAGAATATGTTTAATTAAAATTCTTGGGTATGGTAATATTGCAGTATTAAAGGAGAATGTCCTAATTCTGAGGACAAAGGTACTGACACATTTAAGGGTGAAGTGTCATGATGTCTGTAACTTGCACGTAGTTCAGAGGAAAAGTGTGTGTAGGTATATGGAGACAAGATGGCGAAATGTTACTAGTTATTGAATCTAGGTGAAGGGTACATAGTTGTTCATATACTGTTTTTGCTACTTTTCTCTAGGTTTAAAATTTTTCAAAATAAAAAGTTTTAAATAAGTTATGTATATAATTATACATATATATGTGTGTGTGTTCATGTTCCCCAGGCCTCCTCTGGACCTCTCCCCAGAGTTGCTGAATCAGAATCTCTAGGTAATGGGGCTTGGGATTCTGCATGGTAAATAGCTCTCCCGAGACTCTAATGCAATTGGTCTATATTTGGGAAGCATTGCTCTAGAAGAGCATTTTTCTCCATTAAAATCTTGTATGGTTTGTGTGTGTGTGCATGTGTTTGTTCTGTTCACACAGGAACATTCATTACGCCCTTGCAGAATCCTCTCGGGGGAAAAAAGGTGAAAAGGCAGAATGGTTCACCGGTGAAGCTACCTAAGGGTTGCCAACCTTTCCCTCCCATCCCCTCGTTTTACTGACCTCTTCTACTACTCAAGACTGTGATTATTTCTTCTAAGCAGGGCTGTCTGGGTCACTAGTTCTCAAACTTAGTTGCCAGTGGAATCACTTAGGGAATTCTTAAAATGTTTAGTCTTAGGTCTTAGATCAGTTAAATCAGAATTTCTGGGGTGATACTGATGTATCCTTTGATGCCCGCAGGGGATTCCAGTGGCCAGGTGTGAGAGTCACTGATCTAGATAGAGTAGAAGCTGACCTCCAGTGAGGCCACTAGCCAATTATGTCAGGATCCTAGTACAAATACCCTGCTCAGCAAACTTTGTCACGTGCTCTGGTATGTATGTGGTACATTGACTTGAAAGGAACCCTTTGTATGTTCCTATCACTGATAGCCTTCTCACTTGCTAAGTAGCCTCCAGGTCCTGTCAATTAAAAGAGGGATTTAAAAATCCACATCTCACTTTCTGGTCACAGAAATTTGAATTCTGTTAATAGACATGGGGGCGGGGGAGAAAAGTTTGGAGAGAAGTAACTTTAACCATGGTGACTTAAATGCTTATTTTATAGAGTTAATTTGTGCAATATTTACTGAGCTCCCTTTTTTTTCTGCAGCAAGGCCCCTGGCATCAGGCAATGCCAGTACCATCTCTACCTATGCCTATCTCAGGATTAGTCACAACTCCCACCCTCAATAAATTAAATTGAATTAACTTGTGTTTGAATCTATATGGGAGTGTAGCAGCAGCAAAGTGGAGATGAGTCCTATCAGAACTAAAAGGAATCCCAAGAGTCCTCCCCTGGGACAATCATTTCTTCAGGGAAGACTGCTGATATCTCCCTTCCAGTTCCACTTCTTGCTTCTCTGAGTCTGGGGTAACATTTAGATGGACCGCCAAATGTCAGTTTTGAAGCACTGCTTTAATTCATTGTCTCCATCTGACAAATACAGAAACAAGGAAAGGGAAATGAGTTGCCCCAAGTTGTACAGTGCATGACATATCTCTGTACATATATCTGTATGTGTACATGTGGATAAAGCTCCTCTTGGGGGAGAGTGAATTGGGAGTGTCATGCAATCATCTTCACAGCCGTAGAGTCCAATAATTTCACGAAGCTTGGAATTATACAGAACCATGGCAGGGTGGGAAGTAGGGCCTATACTGTGGTTCCTGGTGTGAGTGCTGTTCTGATACCTGCCACCAGAGGGCGGGGACTATGATTGGATTCTAGACCTGTTGTTCTACGTTGGAGTTCAGAGCTTCATCAGATCACTGTTAAATTTAAACAGCTGGACCCTAATCTAGTCAGTAGTCCCACCATCTGGGGAGCACCTGAAAGCTCTTTATACCTGGTTCCATATCAATATTTTTAAGGTAAGCACAGAACACTTGCAGCATGCCTAGGTTTAGAATTAAAGAGGTCTGGCTTTGTAATGTTCTCTCAGCCACTTATTAGTTTAATTGTGTCCCCACTGATAAGTTACTTTACCTGGACTTTTAACCTTGAGTCTCAATGGCATCACTTGCCAGATCATTAGTAAGCTCTGCCATGCATGTGTTTTGTGAGGATTAAATGAAATAACATGATAAAGCATCCATCAATTCCTGGCTCCCATTTAATAAGTGGAGATTTCTTATTTGTTCAGTAAAATTCTTATGAAGCTTATATTCCAGTTGGAAAATACATACACATTACAAGGAAAAAAGAAAGAAAATGGAGGCAGTGATAAAAGCTGAGGATAAATAGAAGGCAGCAGGATTTAAGGTGCTACTTTAGATAGGACAGTCTAAGAATGCCTCTCTGAGGAGTTGAGATTTCAGCAAAAAGTAATTACTGAAGATTTGAGGAAAGGGAGGGGGGCCTGTGGCAGAGGGATGCAGCTTGATGTGTTTGAGGAAGAGAAAGACCAGGGCATGGGGCACCCGGCAGTGATAGATGGGTTATGAGAAGTAAGCAAGTTCCAGACCGTGTAAGTGTTGTTAGCATGTGCAAAGTGTTCAGCTTTATTTTGTTGTGGGATATGAGCATAAGAATGAAGTCTGATTTATATCTGAAATAACATGAACATATTACTCTGGCTGCTATGTGGAGAACAGATAGTAGGAGGCAAAAGTAGAAGCTGAGAGTCTAGATTACAGGGCTGTTGCGGTAGCCTAGGTAAACTCTGACTGTGGCTTAGATTAGGGTGATTAGTAATGGGCAAGAATATGTCATAGTGAGAAATGGTTAGGGTATATAAGATGAAAGAGCCACCAAGACTTGTTGATTAATAGCAAGGGAGGAATCAAGAGTGACTTCGTGTAGGCTTTTTGGTCTGAGTACTTGGGTTTAATAAGTGGTGACATTAACTGAGATGAGATGACTGGAGGAAAAACAAGTTTGGAGGGGGGAGCAAGGTCAAGATTCTGTTTTAGACCTATTCATTTCAAGAATTTTTGGCATCCATGTAGAGTGATAGGATAAGGCGATTGGAAGTAAGAGCATGAAACTCAGGGCAGAGGTGTGGGCTGGAGATGTAAATTGGCAGTCATTATTTGACAGGAAGAGAGTGGGGACCAAGAAAGGGCCAGGCCCTGGGGTACTCCCACCTTTAGAGATTAGGATCTCTTACCTGCCTATCCTTTTCCTTGCAAATACCTCAGGCCATTGTCTAATTTAAAGAGACCTTCAAATTATTTTTTATTCTTCACTTCCTGCTTTCACAAATTTATGACTTCAACTCTTTTTTACCAAAAGAGTCAGTATGGAAGAACTGAGTGAATAAATATTTGAAGATATTTATGTGATGATTAATAATGAGGGCTGTGGAGACAAAGGAGTTGGATTTAAATCCTGCCTTGTAAATATTTTACTTAAGTAAAGTTGTAACCTTGGATATTTTACTTCTCTAACCTCAGTCTTTTCATCTATAATAAAAAATAATGGATAGCATTTATCTAGTATTTACTATATACCAGGCAAAGTTTTAAGTCCTACACATGTAACTCTGAGAACAACCCAGTGAGGTAGTTACCACTCTTCTTGTTGAGGAAACTAAAGCCCGAGAGAGGTTTCGTAATTTACACGTTGCACACCAGGTTAAGTGTCAGAGCCAGTTCAGAGTCCAGGCAGCCTCCTCGTCCAGAGCCAGTGCTCCCTTTCTTGTGTCTGGTTCACAGAGTTCTGGCAACAATTAAATGAGATGACCCACTCGAAGTGCTTGTTTAACACACAGCCTGGCACACAGTGTGTGACTCGGTGTCCCCTTTGGGAGGCAGCACGGCGTAGTGGAAGAGAGCCGGATGGAAAGGCCTAGGGCTCAGGTCCAACTCTGTGACCATGAACATGTTTCCTAGCCTCTTTGGACTTCGGTTTTGTCATCCGTAATATAAAATGAATTTGGAGCAGGGTGGGTAGTCCCACAGTACCTTGGGAGTTGAAGATAAGGATCCTTGGTACTTCCTTGGGTTGTACCCAGAGGTACCAAGTACCCAAAACATTTCTGCTTTGCCCTTCTACTATTGAAGAAGTAGGAGTTTTACTAAGAGGTAGTAAAACATGCTAGCTAAGAACCATGAGGTCTGGAGTAAAACCATCATATATTGGAATCTGCCTCTACCACTTACCACCTTAGACAAGCTACTTACTTCTCTTGAGTTTCTGTTTTATCATCTGCAAACTAGGGATAACAATAGAGTATACCTCATGGTACTATTTCAAATACCCAGTAAGAAACTGCATGCAAAATATTTACTACATTAAAAGCAGTCAATATGTATTAGCTATTACAATATTATTATAAGGGTTCCCAAAGCTGAGAGGATTTTTTTAGTTCTTCAAGTTCCAGGTGAGAAAGACATCCCTCAGTAACCTGATCCTAAAAATTGGAATTGGGTGTCATGTGGTGAGGCTCTCTAGTGTTAGGAACCTAGGGCCTGAATGTGATATTTCTAATTGCACAGGTATTTCTCTCTACTCCTCTCTTTTACCAAGAGGTAGGGCACATTTTTCTAGAACAGCTGTGCTTCGCTTTGCCTTATCCATAGATGTACTGAACCACTCGTGGCAAATCTGCTCTAAGTTTGGCTTGCTTCAGCCTTTCCCAGACTTAAGGAGAATTGTTTTCCCCACACACAGACCAGGCCTGTATCTGAACTCTTGGAGAGATTTAATTGTTTTCTTTTAACCATGGTCAAAGGAAGAGTAGTAGCCAACACTGTTTGGGCAATGAGTGCAAAAACCCAACTCACTGATTTAGAGGAAAGAAGGAGGAGGAGATGGGAATTGCTGACTCATGTTAACTGAGAAGTCTAAGGCCTGGTGTTGAGTGTGTTTCTAGACACAGGGTTTTAAACATTCTAATGTCTTAACCATGGCCAGGTAGGTTGGTTGTTTAGAAAGTAATTCCAATATGCCAAAGTTGCGGGTTCAATCCTCCATCAGGACACACACTAGAAACAACCAATGAATGCATAAATAAATAGAACAACAAATTGATGTTTCTCTCTCTCTCTTTCTTTCAAAATCAGTATAAAATAAGTAAATAAATACTCTCATAGCTCTCCATTACTTGCCCACCTTGGCTTTATTCTCAGTTTTGTTCTCCATGCAGCAGTGCCAAATCTACAAACATCTCTCTTGCCATGACCTCAGATAACGAGACTCTGTCCTCCAGTATGCATATATCATATCAGAAAACAGTTGACCCAGCTTGGGGTATACATGTACACTTTTGGTCTGTGGGAATCTAATGCTCTTAAATGGCATTATTTTCCTTTCCATGGCCAGGTAGGTGGAGCCATGTGACAGGCGTTCCCAACAAAACACATAGATTAGGGTAGGGTTTTTTCCAAAAGGCAAAAAAGCTAGACAAGCAAAAAAGTAAGTGATAGCAGTTTTAGATTAAGTGATGAGCATCCACAATGCTGTCACCATTGTTGATGTGAATGAGCTATCCCAAGAAATCAGACTTTGGGAAGCTTGGCTTAGCCTAGCCAGCTTTGAGACTAAAAGTTTAAACCATAATAGGGTGATAACTCTTCCGTTTTCTTCTCTCTTCTCACCTCTTCCTTGTTAATTATAGTTATTAATGAATACTTAAGCCCAAAAACTGATTCTCCATTTTTCATTTTATCTATATACTGATGTTTAACTTAGTGGTTAAGAGTATGGACTTAGGGGTCAGATAGCTTGGGTTTTGATACTTGGTCATTTGCTCACTTAGAAATCTTAAGCAGTTTACTTTATACCTCTTTTCTCATCTACAAAATGAAGATAATGTCTACCTCACTGGGTTGTCTTGAGGATTAGGTAGTCAGTGGAAAGTGATTGGCACAGTGTTTGGCACACAATAAAGAGTTCAATAATATCAGTTTCTATTGTAATTTCCCAGATCTGAAGCTTTGGTCCAGTCTATTGTTCTTTTGTCAGGAATGGGAAAACTGAGGTATATTGGGAGACTATCAAAAAGGAGTAGATTTTGGTGTCAGGAGAGAGAGTCGAAGCCAAATTGAAAGAAGTACTGGGAGCTTCTTTCCATTAATTGTGAGAACTAACTACAATAACAATCTTATTTTTGTAGTTTATTAATGGTACATTCTTACTGACTTTACTGAACAACAGTGGACAATTAACATCTCCAGGCTTTTTACTTTTTTTGTAATATTAAGTTTTGGATAGGGTGATCCCTTTCATCTTCATAATTTCCTGATCCTTAGTTATTTAAGTAAAAATGAATATCAAAAAGTGTTTGTACTTGGTGTGTGTGTGTGTGTGTGTGTGTGTGTGTGTGTGTGTGTGTGAAAGAGAAGTGAGAGAGAGAGAGCGCACACACTAGAGAGTGAGAAAGCAAGAGAGAGAGAGAAGTAGTGGGTTTATGTTGAGATAAACCAAAACAATTCATTTGTGTATTGGGTTAATCAGTTGACATATTCGGTGTCGTCTTAAGAGGTTATTAAGAAGAATAACTTCCATACTCCCCTGTCTAGACCGTTTCTAAGTATTTGTTAATCCTCTCACATCTATTTTGGATTTTTCAAGGAAAACTTTTTAGGCACTATGATAAATAATCTGTGATACTTATCTCAAAGTCAGGACACTTGGCTAGGGGCTTTGTTTCACTACTTACTTTGCAACATTACACTTGGGCAAGTTACATTCCCTCTATGTGCCTCATTTTCCCATCTGTCTAATGAGGCATTTCTTCTACTTAACCTTTAAGTCCTTTCCTAACAGTCTATGATTCTGTAACTTATCACAGTATAGGTTGTGGAGGAGTGGCTGGATTCCAAGGGGAAAACTTGATATTGTCTTTCCCTTTGAAACATATTTTTCATCTGTTGCCTATTATGTTTGCTGCAGGATTTCGGCTGAATGCCTCCTCTTGGCCCATGTTCCTTTTGAAGACGCTAAATGGAGCAGAAATGGCTCCCATCAGGATTTTCCATAAGGTAGGGTGTTCCACAGGTACCACCAACTCCAAACTGCTTAAAATCAAATGCTTACATCCTTTAAATTGCTGAGCCTCTGGTGTCTATATGATATTTATGGCCCGAGGATGCCGTCTCAGAAACTAGTTCCACAGAAGGAATATTTAGTACCTTATGAAGCAGCAGTTATCCCCAAAGGAATATTAGACTCAAAATTATGAATCCTGATTTTTGGGTCCCAGCTCTACAATAGGGCATTCGAGGGGCAACCACACCTTGATGTTTCTCTCTTTCTCCCTCCTTTCCCCTCTCTCTAAAAATAATTTTTTTAATGTGTTTACTAGTAAAACATATAAAATGTGATACATCTGAAGGAGTGGTTCTTGTTATAGATCTTGGAACTTCATAACATTCATATACTAAATGAGGAGAAAGAGACAATTTTTGAGTGCCTACAGTAAATTTAGAGCTTCTATACACTATCTCGCTTAATACCCACATGTGGATAAAGCTGATCAAGCATTGCCTATAACTGTATAAAAAATTGTAACCACAAAAGTGATTCTCAGTATAACAGTATGGAACTAAATTATCAAATACCTATTAACTCGGGAGTAATTAAAATATTCTAAATAAAGTCCTTGTATTGCTTGTGACTAAATAAAGATGAGTTTTAGACTTATTGATGTCAACTATACAATCTTAAGGGGATCCACTGAAAGATTATAAATAGAATGGTTAACATCTGAATCAATAGGGAGTGGAGAGATGAAAATTCAGCCAATTTTAAAGGAGAAAAAAGAACCTTAAAAATCAAGTAAAATAGAAATGTAGGTAATATAATAGATATAATAAATATATAATTTTCCCTGGCTGGTATAGCTCAGTGGTTGAGCATGGGCCTGCAAACCAAAGGGTCACCATTTCGATTTCTAGTCAGGGCATAAGCCTGGATTGCGGGCCAGGTCCCTAGTACGGGGTGTGCGAGAGGCAACCATGCATTGATGTTTCCCTCCCTCTTTCCTTCCCCACCCCTCTCTCTAAAAATAAATAAATAAAATCTTTAAAAAATAAAAAATAAATATATTATTTATCACAGTAAATGAGCTTTTGAACTCATCAGTTTAGTTAGATTAGATTGTTTTTAAGTTTAACTACAAACTATTACAAAAGACCCTGATAAAATATGCCACAAAAATCTTGAAAGTAAAAGAACATAAACTATATATACTAGGCAAACCTTTATCAAAATAATGCCGCTATTAACTATACTGAAGTCAGACAAAGGAGATTTTGAGGCTAAAATGCATTTAAAGAGCTCACTATCTAATGACTAAAAAGTACAGTTCACCAAGAAAATAAAAGTTATAAATATACATGCTCCTAAAAAAATAGCCTCCAAGTATATAAGGTAAAATTGGTCAGAATTACATGGAAAAATTAGAAAATCCACAACCACTAGGGGATATTTTAATACATATCTCTGAATAATTGATAAATCAAACAGACAAAAAATTGGTGTATCAGTCAATATATGCTAATCAGGATTAAATTAGCTAATCAATTTGTAAAAATCAGTTGCATTCTTATGTAACAAATGGCTTGAAAATAAAATTATAAAAAATATTTATGATAGCAATACAGTTAAAATGTGCCTAGACAATATTAGTAAAAAGAATGAGTTTTTTTATAGAGTGAATTTTAAAATGTATATTAAAGAACACTTAACAAATGGGAAATGCTATTATGTTTATGGGTTAGAAAGGTTCAATATTATATATAAAAGATTACTTTTCTCAAATTAATCTATAAATTCATTAGGATTCCAGTCAAAATCCAAATAGAGTTTTTCTGTGAAACTTGAAAAGCTGATTCTAAAATTCATACAAAAGAGCAAGGATAATGAATAGCCAGAATAATATTGAAGAATTAAAAAATAGGGGGACTTTTTCTTTCAGATGTCCATTTAATGAGACTGTGTTATTGGACAGGATTAGACAGTAAAACCAGAGTGTACAACACGTTTTTATATCTTTACTCTTGCAGTTACACTGCAGTGTGGGAGGGCAGGAAGAAAGAGAGAACACTGCTAGACAGAGTATATGATGTCACAATCACTTTGGAAGGCAATATAATAATATTTAGTAAAGCAGAAAATGTGTATAGCCTATAACCCAATAATTTTGCTCCTAGTTATTATATATCCTAAAGAAACCCTTCCACATGTGTAAAAGGAACAAGTGTAAGAATGGCCATTAAAATTTTGAAATAGTAAACAGTTGGAAAAAACCTTAAATGTCCATCAACAGAATGACTAAATTGTGATATATACATATAATGGAATACTGTTAGTAATTAAAATGAACAAGAACTACCTTTATCAACATGGATAAATTTCAGAAACATGATGTTGAACAAATAACTTATAGAATGATGTGTACAGTGTAATGTTACCTATATAAAATTTAAAACATGCAAATGGATATGTACATATATGGTAAAATATAAAAACATACATGGGTAACGGGATAGGGGAAGGGCACAAAAGGAGGTTCAGCTTTATCTGTTACCTTTTACTTCTTTAAAAAATACTAAAGCAAAGAGGTCACAAGGTTAGGATTAACAAAGTGATTCTCTAGTATTCTTTGACATTCATTTGGAAGAAAGAGTAAATCTCCATTATAAATTTTATTTTATTTTTATTTATTTATTTTTTAATAAACATTCTTTTTTAATTTATTTATCTTTAGAGGGGAAGGGAAGGAGAGAGGGAGAGAAATATCAATGTATGGTTGCCTCTTGTGCGTCCCCTGCTGGGAACTGGCCTACAACCCAGACGTGTGCCCTGACTGGGAATCAAACTGCGATCCTCTGGTTCGCAGACCCTCGGTCAATCCACTGAGCTACACCAGCCAGGACTCCAGTATAAATTTTAGATAGCAGTCCCTTTTTAGTCATCCAAGTGATGTAGCAGTCTTTTGGCATACATGGCCTCTCTGTTTGTGCCTAGGTCTGTATATTTCCATTTCTCATCTAGGAACCACCATCACCTTCCCACAACTTCTTCAAAATGGGAATGAAGCTAGAAGCCGTGGACAGGAAGAACCCTCATTTCATTTGCCCAGCCACTATTGGGGAAGTGAGGGGCTCAGAAGTGCTTGTCACTTTTGATGGGTGGCGAGGGGCCTTTGACTACTGGTGCCGCTTCGACTCCCGTGACATCTTCCCTGTGGGCTGGTGTTCCTTGACTGGAGACAACCTACAGCCACCTGGCACTAAAGGTAAAGATCCATCTATGAGTTACTGAAATCAGGACCCAAACTGGTTGTGGAGATTACCTAGATCTCTCATGGTTAGCATATCTCCACCAATAAACCTCACTAGTAGGCAGAGGAGAGCAAGGGCAAGCAACTGACGTAAAAACCAAAGTCTACCTGACAATAATTAGAAACAGTAAGAATAAAATGTCAAATGAAGGTAGGCATGGAGTCTGTGATAAAATAAGTAATTCCTTTCTCTAAATGTCTTGGATTATTCTCAAGCAGCTAGCTTCTCCTCTCTCTTATTTTTGTTTCTAACCTATTTCAGAGTTTGAGTGGTGTCATTCTCTAGGTACACAGCTTCCTCGGCTCTTTGGGCCTTTTATATGAGCTGGAGGAGCACTGTGTTATAAAAATACTGAGAAGCACTGGAGCAGACTGGGAAAGACGAGGGCTTTGACGTAAGCTGGACTAGGTTTGCATTCCAGCTAGGTCACCTCTCCAAACCTCACATTCCTCCTCTGTAAGAGAATACCTGCCTGCTTCATAAAGTTTTTGTGGGGGATTAATGAGATTACATGTGTAAATTGCTTACCTAAAATCTGGCAAAAAGTAAGTGCTAAATAAATGTTTTCATTGTATTATTGCTGTTAATATAGCAATTGTATATTATATTTATTATAATTGTGCTATGTTATTACTATATTATAATATGCTATGCTATCATTATTATAATACTATTATAAAAATTACTACTACTGACAGAAAAATATATAAACTGCTAGAATAGTACTGCAGAGTAATTAAATAGTAAATGGTATTTCTAATAATGATAATGTTGGAAAATATTCAGGATACAGTTTGAGATAGATACTCTTAACAAAGGGAATAATATGAATCTTACCCCCTTAAGTCTAAAAGTAGTGACGAATCCGAGAGACTAGAAAGTCGTCCTTTGTATTGTCTATGGGTCTCTTCTAAACATTTACTGGATTCATTCACTGAATTAGCCAACTGTTTATTGAGCTCCTAACTCTGAACCAGCCTGAGGACCCAGCAGTTAGAAAGATGAACAACATTCATGCACTCATGGCACGTCCATTCTGCTGGGATGAGATAGTAAGCACTTAAATCAAGTAACAAACGAGGCAATTTCAGGCATACAGTTTCTCCTAAGGAAATAAAGTATGATAAGATAGTGATTGTTAATGGAGTTTTTAAATGTTTAACAGCTTCATGAAAGTAGAAAGTAAAATAAATTGAAAATACATAAAATGTACAATTTGAAAAGTTTTGACATATGTATGCATCCATGAAACCATTACTATAATCAAGATAATGAATATATCCATCAGCCCCCAAAGTTTCCTTATTCCTCTTTGTGAAGCAGCAGCTTCTTTAGATACAATGTCTTTTAAAGAAAATTGGTCTGAAAAGGTGATGTTTGAATTGAATGCTGAGAAGGAGTCACTCAGGAAAGAGAACCCCAAGCAGGCATTTTCACTCGTGGGTACTGTATGTACCCAAGAGAACAGAAGACATCTGTCCACACAAAGATGTGTGCTGGGGCAAACGTACCAGTGGTGCTGGGACGGCTGCTCCGGCTGCACGCAGTGAGCCGTGTGGTGGGGAGAGTGGCACCGTCTGAAATAGGACCTTGGAAGCCAGAGTGGGAACTCGGAGTTTATTATAAACATAGTAGGGAATCATTAGAGGGTACTATGTAGGGGATGTGACGAAGCTGATTTGCTTTTAAAAAATCACCTGAACTTATATCCTTAATATAAAGGAACACGTAACTCAACAATAAAAAGACAACCCAGCCCTGGCTGGTGTTGCTTAGTGTTTGGAGTGTCATCCCATAACCAAAAGGTTGCAGGTTCAATTCCCAGTCAGGGCACATACTTACGTTGCTGTTCATCCTTGGTCCAGGCACCAGCATGTGTGATCCCTGGTCCCAGTGTGGACCCCCAGTCTGGATGCATGTGAAGGCAACCAGTTGATGCTTTTTGCACTGATATTACTCTCTCTCCCTTCCATTCTCTCCCTCTCTCCCTCTCTCTTTCTCTCTTAAGAAAAAAAGATAACCCAATTTTTTTAAAAATGAGCAAAGGGTTTGAATGGCCAGTAAGCACTTGAAATGATTCAACATCATTAGTCAACAGGGAAATGTAAATCAAAGCCACAATGAGACATTGAGACATCACCTCACATCCATGAGTATGGCTGTAATCAAATGTGGAGAAATTGGAACTTTTGTACATAACTAGTAAGACTGTAAAATGCTGCAGCCCCTATGGGAACAGTTTAGAAGTTACTCCAAATATTAAACATAGAGTTACCTGTGACTCAGCAGTTCCACTTGTGGATATATACCCAAGAGAATAGAAGACATATGTCCACACAAAAATGTGTCATTAATGTTCAAGGCAGCATTATTCATTATAGCAAAAAATTGAAATAACCCAAATGTTTAACCTCTGATGAATAGATAAGTAAAATGTGGTATATATGAAATAGTATTTGGCAATAAAAAGGAATGAAGTCCTGATGCATATTACAACATACATGTATCTTAAAGACATATGGTAAGTAAAAAAAAAACAGTCACAAAAGACCACAGATCGCCCTGGCTGGTGTAGCTCAGTGGATTCAGTGCAGGTCTGTGAACCAAAACATTGAGGTTCAATTCCCAGTCAGGGCACAGGCCTGGGTTGCAGGCCAGTTCCCAGCAGGGGACGCACAAGAGACAACCATACATTGATATTTCTCTCCCTTTCTCCTTCCCTTCCCCTCTAAAGATAAATAAATAAAATCTTTTTTAAAAAATTTAAAAAGACCACAGATTGTATAATTGCATTTATATGAAATGTCTAGAATAGGCAAAAACAGAAAAATTAGTGGTTGTCAGGGGGCTAAGGGGAAGGGGAATAACTAATAGGTACAGGGTTTATTTTTGAGATGATGAATATGTTCTAAAATAGGGATGATGTTTGCATAATTCTGAATTATACACTTTTAAAAGGGTGCATTTTATGGTATGTAAATTATACATCAACAAAGCTGTTATTTAAAAAAATCACTTGGGTTGCTCTGTGGGGAATGGGTTGTACTGTGGTATCTGTGGAGAAGGGAACGGCAAGAGCAGCTTGAATTAGGTTGGTGGCACTGAGATGGAGGGAACTTGAGGGAAATGAGACACACATCTTGTGTCAGGAAAGTGCTGCTACCCCTCTACATGCTTTAGGAAACAAGTGCCCTGGGGTTGGTGTGAGAAGTCCATTGCCATCCCTCTGCAGGCCCTGTGAGATATCTCTGTGAAAGCAGCAAGAAAAGTGCCTTGGAAGCCATAGGGGAGCCATTTTTGTTTACTTGAGACTAAAACAGAATAAGCTTTGTTGATCCAGGCTATATTCAGTGAGGTTTATTTTCTTACTTTCTTGCCTAGAGAACTCTTATTTTGACTGGTGAATCTCTTACAGCAGTTAGGCAGTTCTCAAGACCCAGAAGAGCTGAGGGTCTCTGCGTCCAAGAATTGTTGGACATGCATTCCTTTCTGACTGCACACCATGCTGATAAGAAATATGACTCACTGTGTGGTTGATGCTTCCAGAGGTATTTGCTGACTGTTTTCCTTTCCAGTTCTGTGTGTCTCTGGAGATCTTAGATTTTTAACAGAGATGACCAGAAGGACGAGGCTCAGTAGGTAGAAAGAGACCATCCACTTGGCATTTCCAGACCAGGTCCTTCAGTCATCATCATTCCAGCAGCCAGGTTGGTTCCTCTAGCAGCTTCCTTCTTCCCCACCCCATGCCCACAGTAGGTTCTGTAATGTAACTTTCAGTAACAGCAGAACTTCAGCCATCTCACTGTCTTGGCTAAGGAACAAGTGATACAATGTGGAAAAAATGTGATTACTCATTTCATTTCACAAAACAAGATGTTCTCTGTATATGTAATCCTGTTCTCTTTCTAATCATGAGATCTCCTTCATTTCTACCTTCTGGTCATTAGTATGCAAATGTGAAAAAATCAAAAGTAGTATGAAATTGTTTCTTGCTTGCAGTAAGCAGGAAAAAGTACCAATGTTTTTTTAATGTTCTTTTACACACGTTATTTCATTTTATCTTCCTGGTAACTCTGAACTAAACATAATTATTTTGGGATACATTTTATTTATGAGAAAAGTAAAGTTAAAGGATTAAGTGACTTGACTTTGTTGGTATCTGAGTCTAGAGGGAAGGCCGTAGAGATCTTTTAGTAGGACCAGTTGTCAGGGCCATCACTTTGAGTCATATTGCCCTCACACTTCTACCTTCCACTGTCCCCATTCTCCTCTGGGCTCTCTTTAAAACTTCATTTCAGACCCTGGATCTTGGCTTCCAGATCCTGATACAAAATAGGAAAGAAGCAATGTAGTGTAACATTAGGGCATTGAACTGGGAGTCTAATCCCAACTGGACCACAAGCTTGTTTTATGTCTTTGTATAAGTCATTACAAATGTGAGAGGTTCAACTAGATGATCCCTAAGGTCCCTTCCATCCCTGTAGTACTGTATAGTTTCCTGATCTTGGGGATGGGTAACAGGTGACTCCTGTGACTGTCTCCTACTTGATTCCAGATCCCTCAGCTCATTTCCCACCTAGCTCTGCCCTCCAGCAGTACTGGGCTCGGGCTCTGCCTTTCCAAGGTGTTGCTCCCTTGCTTTGCCAGCTGTTTCTCCTTTGCCAAGCCAGATCCTTTTTAGCTTCTAAACTCCTGGGGCCAAGCCAATTTTGATGAAGAGCCTTGCAACTAATCCAGGGTACTTAGTTATAAAAGGCAACAGCTTTTTCTTTTCTTTTCTTTCTTTATTTTTTTAGCTCATCACTTTTTGTCTGTGTAATTTTAAAGTGAAACAGAGGTATGAAATCAAATGAAAAGTTCAATCCATTTGGCATAGCCATTAATGCTAATTGGGCCTTTAGACATCTTAATAATCCATTTAACTCCCCCTTGTTCCAATTTCAGGCTGGACAAGCCAGTTTCAGATTTTAGGTTAGTTTCTTATATAATTTTATGACAGTAAGAGAACGTGAGATGTAAGCTATTTCATGTTCATATTTTTATTAAAAATTTATTGCATTCTGGGTTTTACATAAATCTTTTATGACTTCGTATAGTGTAAGCTGAGTCTGGCTGCTCTCCATATGCTGTTAGAAATGCAGGGGACCGACAGAAGTGCTGAGCACCCCCACTGGAGTAAATGGTCAGCTGAGTCTCCTTTGCCCTTTCTGTCTGTCCTTTCTACCTGTGACATTGTACACAGAGAAAACAAAGAGAAATCGGATTCATTGCTGTGCTGGGTGTGCAGGAGTATTACCATGGTCTGAGGAGTAAGAATTTGATACTTAAAAACAAAACTATCAGAATGTTTCTTTTTTTTCTGTGAAACATTTAAAAAGTATTTCCCTTAACTGCATACGAAACTACACTATAATCACGTTGTGATTCTGGGTCAGAAAGAGGGTTGCTTAAAGTGTTAACCTAAACTATACAAGGAAAAACTGGGGCAGAGGCAAGGATAACACAACCAGATAGACTGTTTAATTTTATGCAACAAACCAGCCATTCATTCAAGTTCTAACTATCAAATCACAACTAAGTGCTGGTCATTGAGTCAGTTGATAGGGATTCTGCCTTTAGAGTTCACAGTTTTGTGGGCATATAGACCAATAGACAATTACAGCTTGGTAGTAATGAAGTTCAAAGGGGTGCTTAACCTACATTGGAGAATTGGAAGTGGGAGGTCAGGGAAGGCTTCCAAATGAAGTGGCATCTAGGCTGAAACCAGAAGAATGGGGAGAGAGAGAAAGCATTCTAGCAAAGAGAACAAATGAGTGGAGGCCCAAGATTTTTAAAAAATGTAGTCAAGGAACCAAAAAATGTTTAAGTGGCATATTTGTAGGGTGTAAGGAGAAGAAGGCACAGGAAACATACAGCTTCCCTTTAGATCATTTTTAGGATCCAAGTCTTTACCCCAAGAGCAAGGAGAACCATTGAATGAGCTTTAATTAGTGGAATTACAGGTCAGATTTGTGTTTTAGAAGAACCAATCTGGTAGCAGCGAAAGGATAGGTGACTTCCACAAGCTGAAAGCAGAGATGAGAGTTAACAAGCTGTCATGAGGCAGTAATTCTTTGTGGTGGCGGAGATAAGATTGGGAGCAGAATCTTTGAACAAAGAAGTCAGAATGCGAGTTCTTAAAGTTTATTTTAACAGCCATCACAACTATTTATTTAACAAGTATCTACCAATGTAACATGTAAAGTAATGCTAGTTTTGGCAGTGTACACATTAATAAGGGAGCTAAAATTCTCCTTTCTGCCATGTCTAGAAAGTTAGGGTTTATTTCTACCTGCAGTCCTTATTAAATGGAACTAATATATTAACTTCATCTTTATATCCCCAGTGCTTGGCACATAATTATTCAATATGCTGAGTGAAATACATCATGCTATATTTTCTGATTTCATTTCTATTATCACCTAAAGCTATTATTCACTTAACTATAAAAGTGAGAGTGCTACTGCAATTTTAATAGATTAAAAGTTATATAAACTTGTTTTATTTTTCAAATTTTGGAAACCTCATAGCCAAAAATAAGAGTAGCAAGGGGCACTCATCTCTAGAGAGGCTCGTTTCTGAGCCCTTATTCACCCACTTGTCTGTCACTAAACATGTGAACAGCTCCATACCTGGACTCCCCTTCTACTTCCCTTCCACCCAACTTCTTTTACTAAGATACAAGAGACAGGAGAATGTCCTCTCCACAAGAAGCTCTGGCAACCAATATGCCCCTCTTGTCTCCTAAGAAGATGTTCCACTAACCATGTGAGAAAAAGTGCAGGCACCTTGGGTAATAGTGAAACAAATTCTACTTGGCTACTTTCCCTTTTCCTCTCTCAGATATGCTAGTTCCAGGCCTTGCCTTTATTTAACACACAGTTTCCTCCCTTCCTACACACATGCACACACGCTCACGTGCACACGAATGTCTCTGTCCTTATTTCACCTTTGGCCTTGTACTCTGATCCCATCTAGAAACTCTGAGCTTTATTCATTCATCTGTCCAACAATTAGCAGTGTTAGGCTCGGTAATAGAGAAGTGTTTCCTTTGTAGGTTGAGTGACTTAAATGAAAAATGGGTGTGTGAATGCATAGCCCCAGGTAGTCTGTAATGGATGTCCACTATCTGTTAGCTGTATCTGAATTAAGATGCCTAGACATTCCAGGAAAAGGGAACTACACACACACAGGCATTTTAAGTGCTCTATTTGGTCAGGAGGAAAATATTTATGAGATGAGGTTTGTGCAGTGATCCAGACCTCCCATAACAGGTTTTCTCTTATTGTGTGCCTGTGGTACACAAATAGAAATAGGAATATGAGAAATGAAATGAGCAGCACTAGGTTATGAAACGGGATCTGGGTTCTCTTGCTGATTCTAATTATATCTGCCCAAGAGACAAAAAAAAAAATTCCGTCTCATGCCTCTCTTCTAGCTTCCTTAAGCTGCCCCTTGGCTCTGCCCAGTTCTCTCTCCTGCCCTCACCAACCACAGATGCCTGAGAATGGTACCAGTTTTTCAGCATGTGTAATGAAACAGCTGGCCTCTTTTAAACTTCCTGGAAATAGTGTGGAGTAACGTAGGCAGTTTATAAATTTGACCAACATACCTGCTGTTTTCCTGGGAATACTTAGATCCATGAAATTTTCTTTGGCCAGCTTTTACTCTAACGCTGCCTGTATGCCAGCACCAATACATCAACTTGCAAAGGCCCCCATTTTCAATAAATGTATGTGGTTCTTAGGAAAGTCATATTGGAAACCAGTAATATAAACTCTGTGTTATTACACTTTCCCCTTAATTCCCTAGATGAATTTTGAGAAAATATTACAGTTATAAATGAGAGTTTCTGAATATCAGTAATGACTAAAACAAAATATAAACATTCGTGTACATCAAGAACACGAGGGGAACTTGGCAAACTCTTAGAGAAAAACAAGATTATGAAGGTGAAATGGTAAAAAGGCAGGAGCTGGTAAGATTCTGAGGTGCATTGTCTTATGCTAAGGAAAGCTGAATGTGTTCATTTGGCTGTGGCCGACCACCAGGCGCTTCCTCACAATGAGTTTTCACACCCACCGCCTCTCTGCATAGCTTAGACTTGACCAGACACACACAGACTGTCATCTGAGAAGACAGAGCCCTCCTCTGCTGGAATTGCCCTGGAATCCTCTTAATTATCACCCCAGGCAGCTAGGATCAGTCACTCTTCTGAGTTTCAATAATAAGAAGCTTTTGAAGTTGGCTTGTGGTCCCATCATGATGATTTTATTATCCTTCTGTTTTCCCCAGTCTCTACAGATTGATCAGCCTAAAAAGACCCCAGGAAAACATGAAATGTCTTTATAATTCAGAGGTCGTCTCTTCATTCTGTAGTAATAAGGGTCAAGAGGGAAAGAAGGAGCTAGATATGAAGAACCGAAAGTGTTAATTGAAGGCCCAGAAGGAAACCTCTGCTTTATTAAATGAACTGGAATTTAGGGGAATGGAGCTTCAGCCTTGGCATGAGCCCAGCTGGCAGCATATAGCTGAACCCAGCCAAGCTGAGCAAAGCTAATAAAGAACACATCCTGTAAATTATTGTGCTAAGGCCAATGAATGATACACTGTGAAAGAAAACAAGACCCCAGTCCAGGAAACTGATAAACCAAATGGGTTTCCTCATGTTCTTTTTTCTTTTCCATGGTTTATGTTCTATGTCATGTAGATACAGATTCATACAGGCATGTGTGTATGTGCACACACACACTAGCTGGGCTTACGTTTTATTTTTTATTTTTATTTTTGATTGTTGTTCAAGTACAGTTGTCTGCCTTTTCCCCCATATCTCCCCCCACCCCAGCCATCCCCACCTTCTTTCCCTGACTTCATGCCCTGTCCTTGGTTTTGTCTATGTGTCCTTTATAGTTGGACTCTGAAAACCCTTCACCCTTTTCCCCCCCATTATCCCCTCCTATCTCCCCTCTGGTTACTGTTCGTTTGTTCTTAATTTCAGTGTCTCTGATTATATTTTGCTTGCTTGCTTGTTTTGCTGATTAGGTTCCACTTAAAGGTAAGGTCATATGGTGTTTGTCTTTCAACCCATGGCTTATTTCACTTAGCATGATGCTCTCCAGTTCCATCCATGCTGTTGTGAAGAGTAGGAAGAGCTCCTTCTTCTTTCTGCTGGGTAGAATTCCATTGTGTAAGTGTACCATCATTTTTTCAATCCATTAATTTGCTGTTGGGCACTTAGGTTGCTTCCAACACTTGGCTATTGTAAATTGTGCTGCTGTGAACATTGGGGTGCATAGGTTCTTTTGGATTGGTATTTCAGGGTTCTTAGGATATAATCCTAGCAGTGGAATTGCCAGGTCAAAAGGTAGTTCCATTTGTAGTTTTCTGAGGAAATTCCATATTGTTTTCCATAGTGACTGCACCAGTTGAAATTCCACCAACAGTGCACTAGGGTGCCCTTTTCTCCACATCCTCTCCAACACTTGTTGTTTGTTGCTTTGTTTATGATGGCCATTCTGATGGGTGTGAAGTGGTATCTCATTGTGATTTTAATTTGCATCTCTATTTTTTTAATTGGATTGTATTTTTATTACAGATTTTAGGAGTTTTTAAAATATATTCTGGATGTTCTTTTTCTGGCGTATGTGTTTTACATATTGTTTCCCACCTCTGGATTTTTTTTACTCTCAATGTTATCATATGATGAACAGAAATTTTTTTATTTTAACAGAGTCATATATGTTCATCTTTTATAATTAATGCATTGTGTGTCCTGTTTAATCAATCTTTGCTTACCCCAAAATTTTGAAAATATTCCCCACTGTGTTCTTCCAGAAGTTTAATGTTTTAGCTTTCACGTTAATTTTTGTATCTGGTATGAAGTGTAGGTTTCAAGTCACACTTTTGGGGTTTTTTGCCAAGTGGATATCCGTTTGACTCACCACAGTTTTATTGATGAGATCTTTTATCCTCCACCCATTCCAGCCACACACACAGAATTATACAGGGACACCTTTATTGTAAATTAGATGCCTGTGTATATATGTCTATTTCTGGACTCTCTGTTTTGCTCCATGGATCCGTTTGTGTATCCTTACACCAATAAACATATCTTAATTACTGTAATTTCATAATGGGTCTTGATACCTGGTGGTATAAGTATTCCCTCTAGCTTTGCTGCTACTCATCAAGATTGACTTGGCTATTCTAGATCCTTTTCATTTCCCAATAAAACTCAGAATTAATTTGTTGATTTGAGCGCACATACCCAAATATTTTTTAAAACCTGGGATTTTAATTGGAATTGCATTGACTCTCTATATCAATTTGATGATAATTGAGAGTTTAACAATATTGAGTCTTCCAGTCCATGAATGTAATATATCCCTTTATGGCCACATGGTATCTAGAACTTCTGTAATTTCTCTGAGAATATTTTATAGTTTTTAGTATAGATGTCTTGCACATGTTCACTATATATTTGACTTGGAGTTTTTAAATTTATTTTCTAATTGGTGGTGTATATAGAAATATAACAGCCCTGGCTGGTGTGTCTCAGTGAATTGAGCACCAGCCTGTGAACCTAAGGGTTGCTGGTTTGATTCCTCGTCAGGGCACATGCCTGGGCTGCAGACCAGGTCCCCAGTACAGCGTGCACTAGAGGCAACCACACATTGGTGTTTCTCTCCCTCTCTTTCTCTTTCTCTTCCCCTCTAAAAATAAAAGCTAAGTAAAAAATTTAAAAAAATAAATACATCAGATCTTTGTATATTGAGTTGTATTTCATGACCTTTCAAAATCAATTTTTTAACTGATTTTGTAGATTGGAGGGGTGCAGTTTATGTAAAAATATTGTCATGTGCAAATAAAACTTCTTTATAGTTTACATTTATAGACTATTTCTTTATTATCTTGGCATCCAATGCAATGTTGAAAAGAAGTGGTAATAGTGGGTATTTTTGTTTTGTTCCATAATTCAGTAAGGAAATCTTCAATATTTCACCATTAAGTATACTGTTGGCCATAGATTTCTTTATAGATGCCTTTTTCTATAAAAACATTCCTTCTATTCCTAATTTGCTGATAATTTTTCTAATGAATGTTGATTTTGACAGCAATTTTTTCTGCATTTATTGGGATGATAAATATTTTCATCTTTACTTTGTTAATGTAGTGAGTTCAGCTGATTTTTTTCTATTGTTAAATACCTTTGTATTTCTGAAATAAACCCCATTTAGTCATGACATATTATCCTTTGTATATATTGCTGTATTTGATTTGCTAATATTTTGTTATGGATTTTGTCTCTCATGATCATGAGAATATTAGTCTATAATTTGTTTTTTTGTAATAGCTCTGTCATGTTTTGGTACAAGGGTTACAGTGGCCTCACAAAATGAGTTGGAGAGTGTTACTTTTTCTATTTATCTAAAGATGTTTTGTACAATTTGTTATCATTTCTTAAATATTTGCTAGACTTCACCAGTGAAGCATCTGTGCCTGGAATTTTATGTACAGAAAGGTTTTTAATTGCACTTTCAAGTTTGAAATTATGTATAGGGCTCTTCATAGTCTGTTTTTTATGTGCATTTTAACAAGTTCTGTTTTTTTTTCAAGGAAGTTGGCTATTTCACATAAAATTTCAAATTTATCTATAACATCCTGTTACTATCTTCTCAACGTCTGAAGGCTCTCTATTATTCTTGATATTTGTGGTTTGTGTCTTCTTTATATAGTTTTTAATCAGGCTTGTTAAAGGGTTATTTCAAAGAACCAACCTTTGACTTTGTTAATTTTTTCTATTATATGTTTACTTCCTTTCTTCATTGACTTATTCACTCATCTCTATTATTTTCTTACATTTAGTTTCTTTGAGTTTAGTTTGCTATTTTTTCCTAGTTTTTGAAATAGAAGATTAGATCATTGATATTTCACCTTTCTTCTCTTCTGATATGAACATTTAGAGCTATAAAATCCCCTCTGAGCATTATTTTAGCTGAATCTCACACATTTGGATATGTCATATTTCTATGAATTTAAAGTTCCAAACATTTTTTATTTCTGTTTTAATTTATTTGATATACGAGGTACTTGCAAGTATGTGTTTTTTTAATTTCTTAGTATTTGGGGGTTTTCTAATTAATTTTCTGTTATTAATTTTTATTTAATTTCCCCTGTAGTTAGGGAAAATTCTGTGTTCTTTTACTTCTTTGGACTTTATTGAAGATTGCTTTTTCACCCCACATATTCCATAGCATTTGAAAAGAATGTATATTTTACATGTATTGGGTGGAGTGTCCTATATGTGTCACATTGGTTGGTTATTTATGTTATTAGTTGGTTATTTGTATTACTCAAATCTTTTCTATCCTTATTGACTTTTCTTCCACTTCTTAACCTATCAGTTACTGAGAGGTTAAGATCTCCAATTTACAAGTGTGGAATTGTCTGTTTTTCTTTATCGTTCTTTAAAGTTTTGCTTTACATATGTTTATGTTATTAGGTACATAGGAATTTAGGTTTATTATAGCTTCCTTTTGAATTGACTACAGTCATGAGCCACATAATGATGTTTTGGGCAACAACAGATTGCATATACAAAGGTGGTCCCACAAGATTATAATGGAGCTGAAAAATTCCTGTTGTGTAGTGACATCCCAGCCCTCACAACATCATAACACAATGCATCAATCGTGTATTGCTTATTTTTAGATGGGTTTAGACATACAAATCTTATTGTGTTACAGTTGCTTACAGGCTTGTAGCTAGGAGTGGTAGGCTATACTATACAGCCAAGGGGTGTATTAGATTCTACCATCTTGGTTTGTGTAAATGCAGTCTATGATGTTTGCACAATGATAAAATCATCTACCACACATTTCTCAGAATGTATCTCCATTGTTAAGCAGCATGGGACTATATTTTATCTTGATGAAATGCCCCTTTTTAGTTGTCATACTTCTTGCCTTAAAAGACTATCTTGTCTAATTATAATATAGCAACAAGAACTGTCTTTTGGTCAGTGTTTACAGGGTATATTTTGCCATCTACTTGCTTTTTCTTCCTTTGTCATATTTCAAGGTCCTTTTATAAAACAGATATAATTGGATTCTGGAGTTTTTGGCTTAGTATATCTATTTTTTCTATTACTTAACTTGTTTTTAGTAAGAGGCAAAAGATGTGTGCATTCTGAAGAGAAACCAGAGTATTTAACTTGTTATTAATATAATTATTCATTTGGGTTTGACTATCACTTTGCATTTTGCTTTTTGTTTTGTCTTTATTCTAAGTCTTTCCTCATTTCTTTTTTCCTCTTTCTTGCCTTATTTGGAATTAATCAAGTATGTTTTATTATTTTATAATTCTCTCCTTAGCTTTTAGTGATACATTCTTATATAATGCTTTAAGTAGTTACCTTATGCAAATATACATCTTGGACTTAAATTTAAGTCTACCTTAAAAATGCTTTCTAACCACTTCCCAAATAATGCAAAAGTCTTAACAAAGTTTTGCTTTATTTACCCCCATTTTTGTCCTTTGTGGCTATTGCTTTCATATAATTTACTAAAATATATGTACCATATATACATTAGTATGTATGTATGTATTATAAGCCCTACAAGCTATTTTTTAAAAATTCTTGTTCTAAATAGTCAATATTCATTTTGGTTCTACACACATATTTACACTTTCTTATGCTCTTCATTCCTTCCTGCAGTTTTACCCTTCCATCTAGGAGTACTTTCCTTCAGCCTGAAGATCTTCCTTTTTACTTTTTGTAGTTTTAGGTCTTGTGGTAACCAATTCTCTCAGCTTTGATTTGTCTGAAAATGTTATTTAATCTTCTTTTTTGGAAGATATTTTCACTGAGTATAAAACTCTAGAATGAGTATATATATATATAATTATCTTCAAAGGGCTAAAATATATCAACAGCTAACCTGGAGTTCAATACGCCTTAAAAAGATCCATGTTTCTTGGATGTGGGCCTTCTTAGGCTCTCGATTCAGAACCTAACAGGGCTTCGTTTCCTTAGCCCTGAAAAACCATCTTATTCTTGAGAAAATTAGGGCTTAGTTCTTTGACCTCTCTTCTTAAAATTTCACAATCTTGAGGAAATCAGCTATGTGTTTGAGATAGAGCTTCTCCTTTTAGTGAGACCTTGTCTCCTAAAACCTCAGGATAATGGGAGATTTTATTCTATATTTTAGATGCTCTCAGTCTTGCTTCACAGTTCCAGTGTGCAGGCTTAGAATTCATTAAATGTTCCATGGGGAAGATTGGCCACATACATGGAGCTCCTCAAGTGCCAGTCTATCACAGAAATCTCTCTGATTTCTCTTTCCTCCAGTAGAGCTCCTCTGCACAGGCCAACCCTGATCCTAAATTTGTGCCCTTGAATTGGCAGATGCCCTCAGGAAAGAAAACAGTGTCAGCTACCACTGTTTCCAGACAGGTCTGGAAAGTTCATCTAGTGAGTTCTTCTAATCTGCGTGATTACTACAGCACTGCAGTGTTTTTCACAATAATTTATCTGACTTTTCTGATTGTTTCATCAGTAACATTGCATTGTCATAATCTCTTACATCCTACCTGGAAGCATAAGAAACATTACCTTCTACCCTTCCATCACAATGAGTTTTTAACTAGTCTCTCCAATTCTGATCTTGCCCTGCCCCCTCCCAGAGCAGCAGCCACAGTGTTTCTTTTAAAGTACATCATGTTACTCCTGTGCTCAAAACCCTCCAGTGCTGCCCTTCAAACTTAGAGTAAGTTCAGGTTCATTGTCTTTTTTTTAAAGATTTTATTTCTGTATTTATTTTTAGAAAGTGGAAAAAGGAGGGAGAAAGAAAGGGAGAGAAACATCAGTTATGTGTGAAAGAAACATCACACACATCTAGCCAGGACTTGGCTCACAACCCAGGTATTTGCCCTGACTGGGAACTGAACCAGTGACCCTTTGGTTCACAGGCTGGTGCTCAAGCCACCAAGCCACACCATCCAGGGTGAGGTTCATTATTACAATCTACAAAGTCCTACATCATCTTATTGCTACACCCTTTCTAACATATTCTCCTTCCACTCTCCCCTTTCCTCACTCAATTCTAGCTGTATACTAACCTTCTTTCAATTTCTCAAACACACTAACATGTTCCCATCTCAGAATCTTTGCAATTGTTACATACCCTCTACTTGAAAGGCTCTTTTCTCAGATCTTCATAAGGCTGTGCTTTTATTTCATTTGGGAGCTTTGTGCAAATGTCACCTCTTCAAAGAGGACTTTCCTCTATCTTTTTAAGTTTGCTTTAATTTTGATAATAGCAATTACCTAATATTATATTGTATGTGTGTTTGTTTATTTTCTGTCTCCCCTGCCCCGTAAGAGGGGAAACTATCTGTTTTGTGCACTGTTCTATCCCCAGGCCTTCTTAGAACAGTGCATAATCTGTAGTAAATGCTCCACAAATACTCATGGAATGAATTAGATATCCCTTATCTTGAAAAATCATCAATTTAAGAAGAAAATGAATGATTGGAGTAAACTTGAAAGTACTCTAACATAGATGTCTACAGAATGTTTTGGAGAAGGAGACACTGACTTAGTTGGGGTATAGTCAAACAAGGCCTCAATAAAGAGGCAAGTATTAGAAATTGAATATTGATGTATGTCTGACCAGGAAAAATAGAGACCCCAACATATACAAATGACTTGGTGTTCAGAAAACAGTGGGTCTAGAACTTGGAGGTGGGTGGCAGGAAATGACATCATATATAACTGGAGATCAAGGAAGGGGGAAAAAAGTCACAGAAGTCCTTGGATATCAGAATAAAAGAATTTGGACTTTACCCTAAAGATAATGTGGAGCAAAGATTTTTCAGGTGAGGAGAGATGAAAGCAGATGTATTTGTTTCCATGTGTTTTACTACTCCTCTCTGCAATACTCACACTAAAACTTTACGTGGATTGATGTAGAAAATTTCTGACTTGGTTGACAGGCCTAGTTTCAAAACATAAGACCTCATCTCAACTCATGGTGTAACCTGGAAAAGGCATCATTTTCTCTTCTGAAATTCCATTTTTCATTCTTAGAAGGAAAGGACTGTATCCCTGTGGTTCTGTTTATGTGCTTTAATTTGATGCCTTGGGGATAAATTTTTAATTTTTTTCTACTACACCTGCCAGAAATAATTAAAACTTCCAATTCTAGCCAACCTAACCTCAGTTCTCCTCTGAGGTTTTCTAATATTTAGGTCAGATGCCAGGAAAATAGTAGCAAGACTAGTAGCAAGTCTTTTTTTCCTCTGGCTGGGATGGGAATACAGGTGGGAGGAGAGGGTGATAGAGTAAGTCTTTTTCTTGCAGTTGTGATTCCAAAGAGTCCCTATCCTGCATCTGATGTGAACACTGAGAAGCCCAGCATCCACTGCAGCACCAGAACTGATTTGGAGCATCAACCAGGGCAGAGGGGGCGTAAACCAGGAAAGAAGCGGGGCCGGACACCCAAGCCCCTCATTCCTCATCCAATCGCCACCCCATCTAAATCAGCTGAACCTTTGAAATTCCCAAAGAAGAGGGGTCCCAAACCTGGCAGTAAGGTAGGTAAAAATGTGGGTTTCTCAGAAAGGAATAAAGGGTTATAAAGGGATAACCCATCCATATCCATCCATCTGAGAAAGGGGCATGTCCAGCCCTATTCTCCACCTTGTGCATGCTCTTAAGAGGAATCTCCTAGGCTGTCGTCCCTACTTAGCTACTTACCTGGGAGTCGGTAACATTAGACATAGTGTGATGTGGATAAGAAACAAATTTTGACTTTAAAAGTTACTCTCATTCAAAGGAATTCTGATCCAATGTCCTCCATAGATGGAAGGTCGTGCTCCTGATTGTTAACCTACCAAAAGTGAATGCCCAGGCTTGTAAACAAAAAGAGGAAATTGATTTCGTAAATGTATTTTTTTCTATTCCTGCCACTTCTTAAAAAAAACAAAACTACTATCAAATACCTACTAAGCATAAGGTTCTATATCAGACCCCATTGTATATCACATAATTTTCACAAAACCATAGAAGATGATAATGTCAATGTTATTTAAGAGTTAAGTAAATTGAGACTTACTGATATGAAATGACCTCCCTAAGGCCACATAGCTAATAAACAGCAAAGGCTACAGAGCTGGGTCCCCAGGTTGTCTAGTTTCAATGTCACTGCTGCCCTACCACACATCCACTCCCTCGAATTTTTTGAGGGAGCTAACACCTTTAGTGTAGGAAAAGACTGCTGAGTCCAGCTTCACTGAGCATTGTCCCTAAAAGTACCACCTTTAAGTCATGACTTCATGTGTATCTTCCCCGGGGAAACCATTGATGCGAAAGTTCCTCAGCGGCTTCTCTGGGGCTTCCTTTGGCATGACCTTCTGCACTCCCTCCCTGTTCTGGATTTCTCTGCAGCTCCTTCCTGAACTAGACTGCCTGACTTCCACCATGGACATGATGCCCAGTCCTCCTGAGAACTCCATTCCAGTCTCCTAAGTTCTTCCCTAGGTTTAGTTTGTTGGTTGGTCAATTTTCTTTTGTTTATTAGCTCCAGCTGACTTCAGTCCTAGACTATAAGCTCCTCAAGGTTAGGAACCTACTCTTTTTCTTCTTTCTCCTGCAGTTCCTTATATATCAGTCTCTTGAGAGATGTTCAGTATATGCAGGATGGGTGGATGGATGGTTTGAGTGATGATATTCTAATTGAGATTGTTTCTCAGTTACTGGCTTTGAACTCTCAATTTCACATCCTAATATTTGTATGTAACACATAATGTTCCTGACTTCCTACCACTAACCCCTGACCCAGGTTCTGATTTACTTTTGTCTCCATAACTCTTTCTAATTCTCATGTTGTGGAGGAGAGTCTGAAGGCCCTAAGATTGCAAGGCCAGAGAAGCTGTGCTTTTGATGATGTAAAGACATCTTGAAGACAGTCAGATTAAGGAGGGAGAAATTTTGTCTGTGAGGTTCTGAAGACAGAACCAGAACTAAACAAGCAGAAACTCAAGCAGACAGCCTTTTTCTCAGGATAAAGAAACAGTTAAATCCATTCTAAAATACAGTCTGGCAGAAGTAAGGCCTGTTAGAGGGTGGTTGATAGGGTAATAATATGAGTGTAATAATTTCTAGTTTTAATTTTAACATTTCACCTGAAATGTCATATGGTGTGCTTGAGTGTGATATTGTTATGTTACAAAATTTCATGCTGATGATTTTGTAATAAAAGATTTTATAGTAAAAAAGGGGTGTTATTTCTGCCAGACCCTGTAGCAGTAGTGATCTCCCATTATTAGAGGTATTTCATCAGGGACTGGTTGGATGGCTGTATGGGAAGGATGTTTTCAGGGACAAGGAAGCAGATATACTGGATGGATGGTTGAATTAAATAACCTTTAAGATCCTTCAAAACCTAAGAACTGTGACTCTGTGATTGCCTCTCCTCTGCTTCTTCAGCCATTCCCAAACGTAGGTCATCTTTCTTTCTAGCCTCTTAAAGACATTAATTCTAATCTTATCCTATATTTTAATGGCCTGGCATTTGACTCCCTAATTCCCCTTCCTGGTATTTTTACCTACTGCTCTAAGTGTATATCCTTTCATTTTAACCTATAACCCTAATATTCCTTTCTGAAGCAAAGTGGTCTTGTGACTAGAGGCTTTGAAACCAGACAAACTTGGTTTTATATCCCACCTCCATTTGTTACCACCTGTGTGATTTTGGGAAAGCTTCATTGAGTAAGACTCTGAGCCCCAGTTTTCTCATCAATAAAATGGAGATGAGGTAATATATGAATAGATATAGTACATGTAATTGCACCTATCTCAAATAGTAATACGTAATGTCTTCATTTTTCCTGGTTTCTTCTACAATGGTCACCTAACTCACCAGGATTGTTCCTTCAGGGACCACATGAAATCCTACCACCAACTCAGTGAAGTTGAACCTGGTATTCCTTCCTACCCTGACTCATTGTTTATTTGGATTTTTACTTTTAGCAATGTCAAAAAATATGAGCAGCTGTCCATGTCCCGTGTATGTTTTCATAGGTGTTTGTGTGACTACTTTCACAGGCAAGGCCATCTTACAGTATATGTTTGCTGTCAAGGGTGCTCTCTCTTTAGATAATAATATCCCTAGGAGACAGACAGGTTTATACAGCTCTCAACAGTGGACCCTACATGGCATTTAGTAAAAAAGGGACTTCTGGACCTTGACAATGATTATTTTACTTGCATTAGAAAGGCTTTTAGCAAACTTTATCTTGGCAAGAACCTTCTGAGATCCTTCTCTCCCAGAGGCTGCCCTGACCACCATAAGGAAAATTTTAGATATGTCTCAAATAATTTTTATTACTTCCCTCATTTGCATTCTATACTTTATGCTTCATGGAAAAACATTATTGACACATGTATGTCAAGTATCATGCTAGTGATCATATCAAAATCAGACTCTCAGGAAGCTCTAGGCTAATAGCAAATGCTTTTATAAATATATGTAATGACAATATATTGTGACAGATAGCAACAATACAAAGAACAGAGATAGCACAAAAGAGACAGTAACTAGAGAAAACCTAGAAACATTTCCTGGATAAACAAATATTTGTAAGATTTTTAAAAAGGTCATTTTAAACAGAAAGAATGGTTTATTATTATAAAAGTATAGACCAGACATGGTTTTTAGAGAAGTTATATAGTTAGAGATTACTGGAGTACAAGGTTGAAGATAATAAATGGCAGGTAATGAACCCAACAGGTAGGCAGAGGAAAGTAGTTTGTAGAATTAGAGGAAGAGACATTTCTGCTTTTCAGGAAAGAGAAAGTAAATGTGAAAGACAGTTAATTAAGCTTTGGCTGTACGGAAGCCCAGAATATTGTTCATTGGTTCAGAAAATATTTACTAGGCATCTGCTGTATGTACAGCTTTGGACAAGATGCTGTGTACAAAACAAAGATAAAATACAGTCCCATCTACAAATATATTTTTGTTTCATGGGTGAATTAAGGGTTAGGAATAGGGGAATGAGAAGACAAGTTACCTATCATGGGTAGCAAACTTTTCCCCATCCATTTTGACAGAGGAAACCTCGGACTTTGATGAACCCACCACCCACCTCACCAACAACCAGCACCCCTGAACCGGATACCAGCACTGTACCCCAAGATGCTGCCACCATCCCCAGCTCAGCCATGCAGGCCCCCACAGGTAAGAGCAGATCATGGTACGAGCTGCAACAGCCCCAGGCCCCTGTGCCTGCACTTTCTCATTTTTCCCCACTAATTAGTCCCTTATCTATTTGTAAACCTGTATAGGTTCTTTTTTTTTATTATCTTTGGCATTTGAAATAGCTTCAGAGACACCTCCATCCTATCAAAAATAGTCAAAGAAACTTGGGTAGGTAGTCTGTGAACTCAGAGTTGGGGAGCTGGGGTGGCCCAGTTTATATAATATTACAAATCCTTTCCAGTTCAGGGTGCCCCATTCTTAGCGATTCCTTCCAAAACCCTTCCAGCATTACAATAATCCTGCCACTGCTCAAGGTCACACAGAATGAGCCACGGTCCAATTGGGGAATGGTGACACCATGATCAATAAAATCCACCATAGCCTGGCCTAGAGCAGGCAGTGGATACAAAGTTAGTTCCCATTTTTCCTAGGCTATGAGATTTAGGCCAATGATCGCACTGTCAGAAGAGATGGTCAGCTTTATTTAAATGGAATAGTGAGGCATGGCATGAAGATTCCTCTGCTGTGGATCTTCTACTTACTGTTGAAAAGGCTCCTAAGCAGCATCTAGAATGATGTAGGGTAAACCAAGCAGGCATGCAGGCATCTTGGAGGCATGTCATGAGATTTGAAGTCAGTTCCCTTTCTGAGCCTTAGAGTCCCTTCAGATGCTAACATAAATTAAAAGCTATGTTCCATACTATATTCTTTTTTTTAGCAATTAACTTCAGTATTTTGCTGCTAAAATATCAACAGCTCAATTCAAAATATGAGTTGAAGTAGTTTTTTGGTGGGGTCTATAGAATATAAAGGACTCAACTATAGTCTTTATTACCTACTTTTTACTTTTTAACTGCACAGCACTTTTTAAGAATTATTATATTCTCATAGTCTAAAGGAAAATGAACTCTACAAGAATTATTACAAAAATGAAAGTGAACAGACCCCCATCCCCTATTATTTACTGCTCATCAAAAATAATCCCTTTTTAAAAATATATTTTATTGATTATGCTATTACAGTTTTCCCATTACCCCCCTTTATTCCCCTCTACTTTGCACACCCCCTCCCACCCACATTCCCCCACTTTAGTTCATGTCCATGGGTCATACATACAAGTTTTTTGGTTTCTACATTTCCTATACTATTCTTAACCTCCCCCTGTCTATTTTCTACCTACCATTTATGTTACTTATTCTTTTTACCTTTTTCCTCTCTCTCACCCTCCCACTCCCCTGCTAATAACCCTCCATGTGATCTTTATTTCTGTGATTCTGTTCCCATTCTAGTTGTTTGCTTGGGGGTTTTTTTGTGTTTGTTTTAGGTGTGGTTGTTAATAACTGTGAGTTCATTGTCATTTTACTGTTCATATTTTTTATCTTCTTTTTCTTAGATAAATCCCTTTAACATTTCATAGAATAAGGGCTTGGTGATGATGAATTCCTTTAACTTGACCTTATCTGAGAAGCACTTTATATCTGCCCTTCCAATCTAAATGAAAGCTTTGCTGGATAGAGCAATCTTGGATGTAGGTTCTGGCCTTTCATGACTTGGAATACTTCTTTCCAGCCCCTTCTTGCCTGTAAGGTCTCTTGAGAAGTAAGCTGACAGTCTGATGGGAACTCCTTTGTAGGTAACTTTCTCCTTTTCTCTTGCTGCTTTTAAGTTTCTCTCCTTATCTTTAATCTTGGGTAATGTAATTATGATGTGCCTTGGTGTGTTCTTCCTTGGGTTCAACTTCTTTGGGACTCTCTGAGCTTCCTTCACTTCCTAGAAGTCTATTTCCTTTGCCAGATTGGGGAAGTTCTCCTTTATTATTTGTTCAAATAAGTTTTCCACTTGTTGCTCTTCCCCTTCCCCTTCTGGTACCCCTATAATTTGGATGTTGGAATGTTTAAAGATGTCCTGAAGGTTCCTAAGCCTCTCCTCATTTTCTTTGAATTCTTGTTTCTTCATTCTTTTCTGTTTGGTTGTTTCTTTCTTCCTTCCTGTCCACACCGTTGATATGAGTCCCAGTTTCCTTCCCATCACTCTTGATTCCCTCTACATTTTCCTTTATTTCCCTTAGCGTAGCCTTCATTTTTTCATCTAATTTGCAACCAAATTCAACCAGTTCTGTGAGCATTCTGATTACCAGTGTTTTGAACTGTGCATCTGATAGGTTGGCTATCTCTTCATTGCTAAGTTGTATTTTTTTCTGGAGCTTTGATCTGTTATTTCATTTGGGCCTTTTTTTTTGTCTTGGTGTGCCTGTTATGTAGTAAGGGGCAGAGCCTTAGGTGTTCACCAGGGCAGGCAACTTCCTCCCTGCGTTGTGATGCTGTATGTGGGGTAGGGGTCCGAGAGGGAACAATGCTGCTTGCTTCCCTCTCTGACAGAAGTTTTCAGTCACTTCTCCTACTACCCACAATCAAATTGGGCCCTTCTGCTGCTGATTCCTGGGTGGGTGGTTTGTGTATGTTCTAGGACCCTATGGGCCTCTCCAATGAACTCTCCTGTGAGGCTGGGAGTTTCTCAACCCCCTTAACCTCCACCGGTGTTTTTAGTCAGAGGTTTGAAGCTTTATTTCCCTGCCCTGGTACCCTAGGTTGCATGGTCTGTCTCCCTCCCAAGTTATTCCTCCCAGTTTATCTGCATGCAAATGTAGGACCGCCAGCTCCACCAGCCACCACCTTGCCAGCCAGGTGCAGCCTTGCCTGTCCCACTCCACAATCCATTTCCTTGCCAATCTGCCAGGTGCTGCCTTGCCGCCGTGAGTCCTCTCCACTGGCTGCCAGTCTCCCCACCTCCTACTGGTCTGGATGAATGTTTCTTCTTTAACTCCTTGGTTGTCAGACTTCCATACAGTTAGATTTTTCTGTCAGTTCTGGTTGTTTTTTATTTTTAAATTGTTGTTGTCTTTCTTTTCATTGTACAGGGAAGCACTGTGTGTCTACCTATGCCTTCATCTTGGCCGGAAGCCCAGTTGCTTTTAGTTTAGTTGATTCTCTCATTTACCTCTGTATAAGAAAATGGAATGTTTTTTTAAATTTCTCTTAATTGTATTCCTTTTAGAAAATGGAATGTTTTTTTAATCTGTCTTAATTTTTCCTTTGTTTTTATTGTTGTGCAATTACAGTTGTCCTCATTTTCCCCCAGTTACTCTCCTGCTGCCCTACCCACCCCACTTGTCTTTGTCCATGGGTCCTTTATACATGTTCCTTGACAACCCTTCCCCTTCTTTGCCTCATTATCTTCTCCTCCTCTCTTCTGGTTACTGTCAGTTTGTTCTTTATTTCCATGTCTCTGGTTCTATTTTGCTCACTTGTTTGTTTTGTTGACTAGGTTCCACTTAAAGGTGAGATCATATGGTATTTGTCTGTCACTGTCTGGCTTATTTCACTTAGCATAATACTCTCCAGTTTTATACATGTTGTCTCGAAGAGTAGGAGTTTCTTCTTCCTGTCTGCTGCATAGTATTTCATTGTATAAATGTACTACAATTTCTTGATCCACTCATTTATTGATGGGCCCTTAGGCTGTTTCCAGCACTTGGCTATTGTAAATTGTGCTGCTATGAACATTGGGGTGCATAGGTCCTTTTGAATTGGTGTTTCAGGGTTCTTAGGGTATAATATTGCCATTCTTTAGCTTTAGGCATTTTTCAACTAACAACCCAGTTTAGAAGATGAAGATTTAATTCTTGATATCCTAGCTCCTTATCCACCCACATGTACTTCCCTATCTTAATTCTATATCAATACCCTATATTTTATTAGGTTGAAATTCAGTATTTTGTTATTGTAACTTGTTAAATGCTCTTCTCAGTAGAGACAGGTAATCTACTATGACTATTTTTCCTTTTGTTGCACAACATTTTGATTTCAGAGTAAATCTTGTTAATTTTTTATTATTTATTTCACTATGTGTTTATTCAAAATTAAACTATCTTACTACTGTATACATCTCTCTTTATGTTCAGGTACATTATATATCTTGTCCATTGAACTCTAAAAGAAATCTGTCCTGGAGGCTTTGGAATTTCTTGACATCCTTTTCACCAGTCTTCCGTATTACCCTCAGTTTGCTACTTTCCATGTCTTTGTTTTCCCATGTAAATATTTCTTATATTTTCTTCTTTAGTTTTGTATATAACCTGTTTATTCTCTTTGTTTATTCTCTTTGAAGCTTCTCTTCAAACCCACTATTCTGAAATTTCACCTAAGGTATGAGTATTTTTACCTACAGTGCTGGACACTTAGGGTTCCCATTTCATTCCTTAGTTTCTTGAAATCTTTAAAAATTCATTCATCGGTGATTTTCTACTTTTTCTCTATTCACTCTTTCTGGCATACATGTTACACAGATGTTGAACCTCTTGAACTCCTCTAATATTCTTAACTTTCTGTATTCTTATTCTTATTCTTTGTCTTTTGCTCCACTTTCTTGAAGCTTTTCTCAATTGTATCTTTCAACTTTGTATTGAGCTTATTCTTTCTGACATCTTACTTTTAAAAGTATCATTATTTATTATCGTAGTGGCATTTTCCAAAGGGTGTTTGGTGGAAAACCAGACTTGCAGAATGCTCTTCGTAAAAGGGTTTAACATACATTTAGGAAAATGGTCACATACAATTAGGAAATGCTTATATTCTGCTTCCTTGCTCTTGAATATTTGCATCAGCTATGAAGAGCTTTCTTGTTCTCTGAAAGTTTTACTAGACTTTTTTTTAGGTTACAGCAAAATTGAGCAGTGGTTATAGAGACTTTTTACCCATATTCCCCTGGCACCCCCACATGTATAGCCTTCTCCATTATCATCATCCTCCACAGAGTGGTACATTTATTTCCATTGAGGACTCTACATTGAAATGTTATTATCACCCAAAGTTCATAGTTTACATTATAGTTCTTTCTTGGGGTTGTATATTCTGTGAGTTTCAACAAGTATGTAACAACGTGTATTCACCATTATAGGGCCCACTCATATGTGGATTTTTTCAATAAATATACAGTTGGCCCTCCATAGCCGTAGGTTTTGCATTCACAGATTCAACCAACCACAGAGCAAAACAGTATTTTCCATGGGTTTTCACAGTGAAGGGGTCAGCACTCCTAACCCCCACATCTGTATTTCTTCCCTGGATTGGGACTTTCGTGTTGTATCTAAAAAGTCATTGCCATACTCAAGGACATCTTGGCTTTCTCCTATGTTATCTTCTAGAAGGCTTATAGTTTTGACTTTTGCATTTAGGTATGTGATCTGTTTTGAGTTAATTTTTGTGAAGAATGCAAGGTCTGCATCTAGATTCATTTTTTTGCATGTGCATCATTTATTGAAAAGATGATCTTTTCTCCACTGTACTGCCGTTACTCTTTTGTCAAAGATCAGTTAACTACATTTATGTGGGACAATTTCTGGACTCTCTCTTCTGTTCCATTGACCTATTTGTCATTTCTTTCACCAGTAGACACCATCTTGATAGCTGTAGCTTAATAGTAACTCTTGAAGTTGAGCAGCATCAGTCTTTCAACTGTGTTCTTCTCCTACAATATTGTATTAGCTATTCTAATCTCTTGCCGCTCCATATAAACTTTCCATAAGTTTGTCAATAGCCACCAAGTAACTTGCTAAGATTTTGACTGAGATGGCATCGTATCTGTAGATCAAGTTGGGAAGAAGTGACATCTTGACAATGAGTCTTCCTGTCCATAAACATGGAATGTCTCTCCATTTATTTAGTTTTTTATTTCATTCATCAGTTCTATAGTCTTCCTCATATAAATTTTGTTAGATTTATGCCTAAGTGTTTTGTTTCTAGAGGTGCCCATACGGTATTATGTTTTTAATTTCAAAAGTTGTTTACAGCTGTTATATAGGAAACTGACTAGCTTTAGTGTCTGGAAACCATATCTGGCTATAGTTGCTTTTTAGTTCCAGGAATTTTTTGCCTTTCACATTCTCTACATAGACAATTATGTCACCTATGAGAAAAGAGAATTTTATTTCTTCCTTCGCAATCTGTTTTCTTGTCTCATTACAATGTATTAGTTAGAACTTCCAATACAATGTTGAAAAGTTCTGGTGAAAAAGAACATCTTTACCTTGTTCCTGATCTTAGTGGGAAAGCTTCTAGTTTCTCCCCATTAAGCATGATGTTAGCTGTAGGTTTTTTGGAGATGTTTCTTATGAAGTTGAGGAAGTACCCATCTATTTGTAGGTTGCTGAGAGTTTTTACCATGAATGGGACTTGGCTTTTTGTCAAATGGTTTTTCTGCATCTTTTGATAGGTTATATATTTCTTCTTTAGCCCATTGTGATAGATTACATTAATTGATTTTTTAATATTAAGCCAGGCTTGCATACTTGGAATAGATCGCATTTCGTTGTCATATATAATTGTTTTTGTATATTGTTGGATTCAATTGGCTAATATTTTGTTGAACATTTTTACATCTATGTTCATGAAAGATATTGGTCTCTAATTTTCTTTTCTTGTAATGTCTATTAACAAACAAAATTTAACTCAATAAATTTGAAGACCTAATGGAAATGATTCATGAATCAGGCAGCATCTCATCTAGCAAAGAGAGATATACTCTGAGAGTAATACAAGATGGAAGGCTTTTATAGAAAAAAGACTGGCACAAGGAAATCGTTAGTAAGAGAAAAATGAACATTCTTCAGAGGAAAGTAAGAGTTCAGGTGACTTACAGTTTCTTCATGGCCGAGCTATAGCATTTTCATTGGCTGGACTTGTTGCTGGACAAGAGGAAAATCTTACTTCCTCATACTGGAGTACTAAAGTAGCTACATTTTCTGTTGGGAGGTGAAGGTAAGTTTCTTCCTATTGGGTCTGTAACTGACATTTCCTGTTTGGAGTAATTGATGTCTTTCTATTTGGAATCATTGACCATGTAGTGGGATGGCCAGAGCTCCTCCTATAGGCCTTCTCAAATCCAATTTTAATCAAGGTTTCCTTTATCAGTTTTCACATGTCTTTGGTTTTGGTTTTAGGGTAATGCTGGTATCATAAAATGAGTTAATAAGTGTTCTCTCTGATTCTGTTTTCTAAAATAGATTATAGAAAATTGGTAAATATATTTCCTAAATGTTCGATAGAATTCACTAGTGAATTTGAGCTTTCCACTTTATATTTCAGAAGGTTATTAATTTTTTTCTGTCTGCATTTTTTGCAACTTTATTTTTTGTCTTAACAATGCATCATGGGCATTTTCCACATCAACACATACAAATCTAGTGTAGTCTTTTTTTTTTTATAAAGTCAGAGTCTTATTTTTTAAGATTTTTATTTATTTTTAGAGAGGGGAAGAGAGGGAGAAAGAGAAAGAAGCATCAATGTGTGGTTGCCTCTCGTGTGGTCCCCAAAGGGGACCTGGCGCACAACCCGGGTATGCGCCCTGACTGGGAATTGGACTAGCAAACTTTCAGTCTGTGGGACAACACCCAACCCACTGAACCACACCTATCAAGGCAGAAGGTTATTAATTATTAATTTAAATTCACATACACATATATATATAGTCTATCCAGGTTGTCTTTTTCTTCTTGTGTGAGTTTTACCACATTTTATCTTTCACAGAATTGCTCCATTTCATCTAGATTTGAATTTGTGGGTATAGAATTACTCATAGTATTCCTTTATTATCTTTTTAGTAATCATGGGTCTGTAGTGATGTCCCCTCTTTTATTTCTGATATCAGTATCTTGTGTTATCTTTCTTTCCTTTTTATTTAGACTGTCTAAAGGCTTATGGATTTTATTGATCTTTTAAAAAAAAGGAGTTTTGGGTTTTTATTGATTTTTCTCTTCTGACTTGCTGTTTTCAGTTTCATTGATTTCTGCTCTAATTTTTATTATTTATTTTCTTCTGCTTACTTTGGATTATATTTGCACTTATTTTTTTTAGTTCCCAAAGTAGGAACTTAGACTATTGATTTTAGATTTTCTTTTCTAACATATATATTCAGTTTTATAAATTTCTCTTTATCCACTGCTTTTGCTGCATCCCACAATGTATTTTCTTTTCATTTATATCAAAATATTTTTAGATTTTTTTGACCCATGTGTTAATTTAGAAGTGTATTGTTTAATCTCCAACTATTTGGGGATTTTTTAAACCTATTTTCTGTTACTTCTTGTTTAATTTCATTGTGATCTAAGAGCAGACATCACATGATTTCTATTCTTTTTAATTTGTTAATGTGTATTTTGTGGCCCAGAATGTGGTCTGTCTTGGTGAATGTTTCATGTGAGCTTGAAAAACGTGTGTTCTGCTGTTGATGTGTGAAGTAGTCTATAAAGATATCAATTTTTTTTATTTTTTTATTGATTATGCTGTTACAGTTGTTCTATTCCCCCTTTATTCCCCTCCACCCTACCCCTCATCCCCACCATTACCCCTCCTTTAGTTTATGACCATGTGTCTCAAGTCCTTTAGATTCTATATTTCCCATGCTATTCTTACCCTCCCCCCCATCTATTTTCTATCTACTGTCTATGCTACTTATTTTCTGTACCTTCTCCCCCCCTTCTCCTCCTCTCACTCCCCCTGTTGCTAACCCTCCTTGAGATCTTCATTTCTATGTTTCCACTCCTGATCTAGCTGTCCTTTTAGTTTGCTTTAGTTTTAGGTGTGGTTGTTAATAACTGTGAGTTTGTTGTCCTTTCACTGTTCATGTTTCTTTAACTTCTTTTTCTTAGATAAGTCCCTTTAACATTTCATATAATAAGGGCTTGGTGATGATGAACTCCTTGAATTTGATCTTATCTGAGAAGCACTTTATCTGTCCTTCCATTCTAAATGAAAGTTTTGCTGGATAGAGCAATCTTGGTTGTAGGTCTTTAGATTTCATGACTTGGAATACCTCTTTCCAGCCCCTTCTTGCCTGTAAGGTCTCTTTTGAGAAATCCGCTGACAGTCTGATGGCCAGTCCTTTGTAGGTGACTGTCCCCTTAGCTCTTGCTGCTTCTAGGATTCTCTCCTTCATTTTAATCTTGGCTAATGTAATTACGATTTGCCTTGGTGTGTTTCTTCTTGGGTCCAACTTTTTTGGGACTCTCTGAGCTTCCTGGATTTCCTGGAAGTCTATTTCCTTTGCCAGATTGGGGAAATTCTCCTTTATTATTTGTTCCAATAAGTTTTCCACTGGTGGCTGTTCCTTTCCCCCTTCTGGTACCCCTATAATTCGGATGTTGGAGCATTTAAAGATGTCCTGGAGGTTCCTAAGACTCTCCTCATTTCTTTGAATTCTTGCTTCTTCACTCTTTTCTGTTTGGCCATTATTTGCTTTCTTCTGGTCCACTCCATTGATTTGAGTCCCAGTTTCCTTTTCATTGCTATTGGTGTCCTGTGCAATTCCATTCATTTCAATTAGTTTCGCCTTCATATATTTGTCTAATTTGTCGGTATAATCAACCAGTTCTGTGAGGATCCTGATCACCAGTGTTTTAAACTGTGCGTCTGAGAGTTTTGCTATTTCTTCATCGCTTAGATCTATTGGCTCTGGGGCTCTGAGATCCTCCTGCGCCATTCTTGGTCTGTTCGGGCCCTTTAAGTGTGAGAAGCGGCACCTTGGATTCCCAGGTCGCTGGGTTGTGATGCTGTATGTGGGGGCGTGGCCAGAGCAGGGAAATGGCGACCCCCTCTGCCGCTTCTCACAGCTGGGTGCGGAAGAGCAGTGCCTTAGGTGGTTCACCTGGGCCGGGCCACTCAGAGTCGCTGGGTTATGACGCTGTATGTGGAGGTGGGGTCAGAGTGGGGAAATGGCGGCGCCCTCCACTGCTGCTTGTCGTGGGGACCTGCCGGCCCGGTCCAACCGCCCACTCCCTCGCCTGTCCACCCGTGCACAAATGCGCGACCTCAGTCAACACGCAGCCCCGGGCCCGGCTGTCTCCCCCGCAGTCGCTCGCCTGGTCGCTCACTGGGTCGCTCACTAGGTCCAACCCTGCGCCTGGATTCCGCGGGCCTGAGTGTGTCTGGCCGAGTCCTCCTGTGCAACCCTGCTCCGCCAGCCGCTGGTTTCGCCCCTTACCAGTCAGGCTGAAGAATTTGTTGTTAACGGACTTCTGAAAAGTTCAATTTTCCGTGTTCTGGCTGTGTTTTCTGTTGCTAATATTTAGTTTTCTCTAATCTTGGTTGTGTGAGAAGGCACGGCACATCCACCTATGCCTCCATCTTGGCGGAAGTCCAAGATATCAATTATATCCAGTTGACAGACAATGCTGTGGAGTTTAACAATGTTCTTCCTGATTTTCTACCTGTGGATCTGTCTGTTTCTGATAGAGGGGTGTTGTGGTCTCCAACTTTAAGAGTGGATTCATCTATTTCTCCTTCCACTTTTATCAGTTTTTGCCTCCCATATTTTGAAGCTCTGTTGTTAGATGCATATATAGTAAGGATCAATATGTCTTCTTGGTTAATTGACAACTGTTTCATTGTGTAATACCCCTATTTACCTATGATAACTTTCCTTGCACCAAAATCTGTCAGAAATTAAAATAGCTACTCCCACTTTCTTTTGGTTAGTATTATATGTTTTTCTCTGTTCCTTTACTTTTAATCTATACATATCTTTATTTTTAAAGTGGGTTTAACTACAATAAAATAATTAAATAAACAAAGTGAGTTACTTGTACACAGTATACAGTTGGGTCTTTTTTTAATCCACTTTGATAATCTCTGTCTTTTAAATGGTATAGTTGGACCACTGACATGAAGTAATTATTGACACAGCTGGATAAATACCTGTCATATTTGTTATAGTTTTCTATTTGTTACCCTCATTCTTTGTTTCTGGTTTGGTCTTCCATTCTTTTTCTGCTTTTGTAGTTTTAAGTGAGCACTTTATATGATCCCATTTTTTTCTCCTTTTTTATCATGTCAGTTATATTTCTTTTTTAACATTTTTGTAGTTACCCTAGAGTTTGAAGTGTACATTTATAAGTAATCCAAGTCTACTTTCAAATAACACTATACCACTTCACAAATATAATAACAAAATAATTCTAATTTCTTCTTCCCATTTTGTATATGATGATGTCATTCATTTCACCTACACATAAGTATATGTAAACACATATATACACACACAAGCATACAGTCAAATACATTATTATGTTTTTACTGCGAACAGACTATTATCTGTTATATCAATTAAGAATAAGAAAAATAAGTTTTTGTTTTTTTGTTTTGTCTTCACTTATTTCTTCTCTTATGCTCTTTTTTCTATATGTAGATCTGAGTTTCTGATCTCTATTATTTCCTTCTCTCTAAGACAATGCTTTAACATTGTAAGGCAGGTCTACTAGCAACAAACTCCTTCCACTTTTGTCTAAGAAAGTCTTTATTTTTCCTTCACTTTTGAAGGATAATTTTACAGGGTACAGATTTTAGGTTGTGGGTTTTTTCTTTTAACATGTTGAATATTTCACTCCTTTCTCTTCTAGCTCTCATGTTTTATAGGAATATAATTTTATTGTTGTTCCTCTACAAGTAAGGTGGGTTGTTCCTTGATTTTTTTTCAAGATTTTTTCTTTATCTTTGATTTTCTGCATTTTGAATATAATATGCCCAGGTGTCGCTTTTTGGCATTTATCTCACTTTGTGTTCCCTGACCTTCCTAGATCTATGATTTAGTGTTTGACATTAATTTGGGGAAATTATTGCTTCACATATTTATTGCTGTGTTGTTATCACTTCAAATATTTCTTCCATGTGTTTTTTTTTTCTTTCTTCTCATTCTGGTATTCCCATTGTGTGTATATGCTACATTTTTTGTAGTTGTCCCACAGTTCTTGAATAGTATCTTCTGGGTTGTTGGCCAGGGGGCAGGGGAATGTGGATTAGTCCTTTTTTATTTGCTTTTCGGTTTTGGGAGTTTCTATTGAGATATCCTCAAGCTCAGCCAATAGGCTCACCTTGAGGCTCTTGCCTTGGCCATGTCCAGTCTACTAATGAGCCTGTCAAAGGTGTTCTCCATTTCTGTGACAGTGGTTTTTTTTAAAGTAAACAGTAACTTAATTAAATAATTTTAAAATCCTAATGCATGAAAGTTTCTAAAAATAAAAGGAACAAATTGAGCAGTTCAGTAGATTAATAAGCTGCTCATAAAAGATGAAATGCATAGAATACCCAAGAACAGTAAACTGAGTCTGTTTGTTGCTGGGGTTTTTTTTTTTCATTTTTTAATTGTTATTCTATTACAGTTGTCCCAGTTTTTTTCTCTTTGGCCTCCTCTGCTCATGCCACCCTCCACTCCCACAGTAAATTTCCACACCGTTGTCCATGTCCATGGGTCAGTCATTTATACATATTCTTTGACTAGTCCCTTCCCCTTCTTTCCACCATTACCACCTCCCCACTACCCTCTGGTCACTGTCAGTCTGTTCTATGTTTCTGTGCCTGTGGTTCTATTTTGTTTGTTGTTTATTTTGATCATTAGATTCCTCTTATGGGTGAGACCATATGGTATTTGTCTTTCACCATCTGGCTTATTTCACTCAGCATAATATTCTCCAGTTCCATCCATGCTGTTGCAAAAGGTAGGAGTTCCTTCTTTCTTTCTGCCACATGGTATTCTGCTGTGTAAATGAACACAGTTTTTTGATCCACTCATTTACTGATGGGCACTTAGTTTCCAGCACTTGGCTATTGTAAATAGTGCTGCTATGAACATAGGGGTGCCTAAGTTCTTTTGAATTGGTGACTTAGGATTCTTAGGATATATTTCCAGCAGTCTGTGACAGTGTTTTTGATCTCTAGAATTTTTTTTAAATTCTTTCTTAAAATCTCCATATCTCTGTATATATTGCCCATCTGTTTTGTATACTACTTTATCCTTTTGACCCCATTAGCATATTAATCATAGTTGGTTTAAATTTCCGATCTAACCCTGGGTGGTGTACCTTGAGGGCAGGCCTGCAAACCAAAGGTTCTCTCATTCAATTTCCAGTCTAGGTGGATTCACATACCTGGATTGTGGGTCAGGTTCCCAGTAGAGGGCACACAAGAGGCAACCACACACCGATGTTTCTTACCCCCCTCTTTTTCCTTCCCTTCCCCTCTCTCTAAAATATAAATAAATAAAATCTTTAAATTCCCAATCTAACAATTCCAACATGCCTGCCATGGCTGAGTCTGATTCTGATGCTTGCTCTGTCCCTTCATACTGCACTTTTTGCCTTTTAGTATATGTTGTAATTTTTTTTGATAGCCAGATGTGATATACTAAGTGAAAGGAATTTTTATAAACAGGCCTTTAGTAAATGTGACATGGAAGTGTAAAGGGAGAAGTATTCTACAGTCCTACAAGTAGGTCTCAATCTTTTGGTGAGCCTGTGCCTCTGGACTATGAAATTCACTAGTGTTTTTTAGTCCCCCCACCCTTCTTAGGTGGGATAGCATGGCTGGAGGGGGTTGGTGTTGGGTATTGCTTCTCCCAAGTAGATTAGGCTCTGATCAAACCCAGCAGGTTAAGGTCTCATAAAATAGTTTCTTCTAAAAGCAGACCTTGTTAAGAACACAATGCTGTGACTTTTACAAAATGGTTCCTTTACCCCTCTCCCTGCTGGAAGCATGGGGGGATTTTTCTCCATGTTCACTGTGAGAACCTTGTCTAACTCCTGAAAGTAAAATGCACAAAAGTGTAGGGAGCACCCTACAACATGACTGGGTCCCCCTAGAATTTTTTAAAATATATTTTATTGATTATGCCATTACAGTTGTCCCATTCCCCCCCTTCATTCCCCTCCACCCTGCATATCCCCTCCCCCACCCTTCCCCCTTTTAGTTTATGTCCATGTGTCACAAGTTCTTTAGATTCTATATTTCCCATATTATTCTTGCCCTCCCCCTGTCTATTTTCTACCTACCATCTATGCTATTTTTTTTTTATTCTCTGTACCTTCTCCCCCCTTCTCCTCCTCTCACTCCCCTGTTGCTAACCCTCCATGTGATCTCCATTTCTATGGTTCTGTTCCTGATCTAGCTGTCCTCTTAGGTTGCTTTGGTTTTAGGTGTGGTTGTTAATAACTATGAATTTGTTATCCTTTCACTGTTCATATTTTTTATCTTCTTTTTCTTAGATAAGTCCCTTTAACATTTCATATAATAAGGGCTTGGTGTTGATGAACTTCTTGAATTTGATCTTATCTGAGAAGCACTTTATCTATCTTTCCATTCTAAATGAAAGCTTTGCTGGATAGATCAATCTTGGATGTAGGTCTTTGGATTTCATGACTTGGAATACTTCCTTCCAGCCCCTTCTTGCCTGTAAGGTCTCTTTTGAGAAATCGCCTGACAGTCTGATGGGAACTCCTTTGTAGGTGACTGTCCCCTTATCTCTTGCTGCTTCTAGGATTCTCTCCTTCATTTTAATCTTGGCTAATGTAATTATGATGTGCCTTGGTGTATTCCTTCTTGGGTCCAACTTCTTTGGGACTCTCTGAGCTTCCTGGACTTCCTGGGAGTCTATTTCCTTTGCCAGATTGGGGAAGTTCTCCTTTATTATTGGTTCAAATAAGTTTTCCACTGGTGGCTGTTCCTTTTCCCCTGCTGGTACCCCTATAATTAAGATGTTGGAACGTTTAAAGATGTCCTGGAGGTTCCTAAGCCTCTCCTCATTTTTTTGAATTCTTGTTTCTTCATTCGTTCTGGTTGAATGTTTCTTTCTTCCTTCTGGTCCACTCCATTGATTTGAGTCCCAGTTTCCTTCTCATCTGTTGGTTTCCTGTGCATTTCCCTTCATTTCACTTAGCTTTCATTTGTTCATCTAATTTGTGACTAAAATCAACCAGTTCTGTGAGCATCCTGATCACCAGTGTTTTGAACTGTGCATCTGATAGGTTGGCTATCTCTTAGTCACCTAGAAGAACTGGCTCTGGGGCTTTGAGCTGTTCTTCTGCTTAAGTCATAATGTTTTGGTCTGTTCACATCAGTTAGGTATGAGGGGCAGAGCCTTAGGTGTTCACCAGGTCAGGGAGACCCAGTCACTGGTTTGTGATGCTGTATGTGGGGGCGGAGTCAGAGAGGGGCAATGGCGTTTGTTCTGCTCTCTCTCGGATTTCGGACTCCTCTGCTGCTTCCCACAAGCAAATTGGACCCTTCTGGTGTTGGTTCCCAGGTGTGTGGGCTTGTGCACCTTCCAGGACCCTGTGGGTCTCTCCAACAAACTCTCTGTGAGCCTGGCAGCCTCTCCTGGCACCTCAACCCCCAGAAAGTTTTTCCAATTGGTGCTTTTAGGCTTTAATTCTCATCACTGGGGCCCTGGTTTACATGGTCTGTCTCACTACTCGCTCCTTTGCCTGGTTTATCTGAGTGTGAATGTGTAACCGTGGTCAGCCAGCCGCCTTGTGCCCTTTCTGGGTCCGCCCGTTGCCACCCCACACCTGGGATCTGCTAGCCACTGCCTGCGTGCCTGGGTCGGTCTGGCCACTTTTTCCTGCATGACCCCACTCTGCCAGCTGCTGACTCTGCCCCTCTTACAGGTCTGGACGAATAGTTCGTTGTTGTTGGACTTTGGTACAGTTCAATTTTCTGTCTGTTTTGGTTGCATTTTTGTTATTAAAACTTTGTTGTCTTTAAACTTGGTTATGTGAGGAGGCACAATGTTTCCACCTATGCCTCCATCTTAGCCGGAAGTCCCCCCTGGAATTTTTAACTCTCAGGTTTGTCCACACTGAGCTTCCAGCAACTTGTTAACTTACAGTTTATATTTTCCTACCTTGGCTCTGGTTCTCATGGAGGTTTGTGCTCATGGATTTCTGCTCTAGTAAATTGTGATTCTCTTTATTCACCTGTCTCTCTGTCCAAATTTGGGGGGTAGCAGTTTGCCCTGTGACCTCACTTCTCTAATGGATCTACAAGGGACTGTTGATTTTTCAGGTTGTTCAGTCTTTTACTTATTGTTGGAATGAAGTGGGTACTTCCAAGTTCCTTATATGCTGGTTCATTCCCAATTTTTTTTACAACCTCATCCAAGTTCTGATATGGATGCAGTAGAAAACCAAAACATGACATTATATAAAAAGTATCTTTATGACCCTAACATTGTGAAGGATTTTTAAAAACAAGACAATAAACATAAATTATAAAAGAAAAGATATAAGGACCTTTTTTATACCTGGAAAAAGTAATATCAATATATCCAACTATTTTTTAATCAGGACAGCTCATTGCTCTTCCCCCTGGCATCAGTCAGAGTGGCTCAACTGGGGCTGAAGGGTACGCTTCCAAGATGGTGTGTTCACATGACCAGCCAAGCTGGTGCTAGTTGTTAGTTCTTCTCTACACATCCCAAAGGGTAACTTGAGCTTCGTCATACCATGGTGGCTGGGTTTCAAGAGCAAGTGTCCCATGAGACAAGAAATGGAGGCAACCATTTTTTTAAGGTTTGAGCCCAAAAATTAACACAGTGTCATTTCCACCATACTTTATCGATCAGTCAGTCAGAGCTGAGATTCATGAGAGGGGGAACAGACCCCACATCTCTATGTGAAGAGGGTCAAAGAATTATGGACCATTTTCTAAAACCACCTTAGTTCATTCTTTAGGCATAAATTATTTACATATTTTCCCACTTGGATAATTTATTCTACTCCTTGCAAGATTCACCATTAAAAGTCTCATCAAGTTTACATCCTGGCTAGGTGGTTCAGTTAGTTGTCACTTGGTTGGAGCATCATCTCACATACCAGAGGGATGCAGATTCAGTCCCCCCAGTTAGGGCACATACCTAGATTGCAGGTTTGATCTCCAGTTGGGTGCATACAGGAGGTGGCTGATTGGTGTTTCTCTCTCACATCAATGTTCCTCCCTCTCTGTCTTCCCCTCGCCTTCTCTCGCTCCCCCCCTTTCTCCTTTTTTCCTTCCTTTTCTTCTTTTTCTCTAAAATCAATGAACATATTCTTGGGGGAAGATTAAGAAAATAATAATAATAATAAAAGTCTCATCAGTTTACAACATCAGGCTCCAGGTGTAGGATCTCCTGATCTAAATCAGACCCAGGTGCAAATCAGACCTCCCAGGTGCAGTTTCTCAGGCACATCTCCTTGACTGCAGTTCTCCAGTCTGAAGACCTGTGAACTAAAGAAGCATGTTGTCTAGTGTGGTAGTTACCAGAGAGGAAGTCAGGGGAGTATGAGAGGGTACTGAGGGTCAAATATATGATGATAGAAGGAAACTTGACTTTGGGTGGTAAGCACACGATGAAATATACAGATGATGTATTATAGAATTTTAGACTTGAAATTTTTATCTTCCTAACCAGTGTTACCCCAATAAGTTTTATTAAAAATTTAAAAAAGTAAGTAAAATGCACTGTGAAATAACAGTTAGACATACTGGGGGAAAAAAGAAACATGTTGTCTGCTCCCCACATACCCAACATACAGTGGTTGGACAGGCAGAGAATAACTTACAGATACACCTGTTCAAAGGGGAGAAAAACTAGAGGCACATAGCAGTCACTGTTCTATACAAATTCTGAAATCCAGTTTGGCACATGTTGCCAATTCATTAATTTGATCCAGTACTACTTTCCAGGAGCTGTTTTTTATTACTCTTGGTTTTGTCCACTGGATCATCATTCCTTTTCCATGAGAAAACTGAGATTGCTTTTTCCGTCTTCTGCCTGCCTATAAAAGATTGGGGCTCTGAAGGATTGTTTTCATTTTGTACCAGCTTTGTCTTTTTAGTCCTAACTGGCAATGCTTCTACCAGAATGATTCTCTTAAAAACTTGAGGGATTGTCTGTGAATGCTGTTGGGATTTACTTCATTAAACTAAAGCTACAACCACAGATCCCTTAAATATAAGCCCTTCTCTGGTTTGGCTTCCTGTGCAGCTGCTGTGAGACAATGACCAACAGATTCTATTGTTTAAGGGAGAGAATCTGAGAGATTTGCCCTTAAGATTATAGGGCCTTTTGATCTGAAGGAGTCTGCAGAGCATAGTTTTACATCACTCTGACTTCTCAGCAAGAGATTTTGTTTTCCCATTCTGGATTTGACACTTTCTCAATTTAGGATATTTGCGTCATGGAGAGATTGGAAATGAGAGGCAATTTTGTTTGTGAACTCTGCAAGTCCTGAGTTTTTTTATGTTTTATGTTTTGTTTGTTTCGAATTGATTCCTCATCCTGCATTTTTATCAAAGGTAGTGAAAAGAAGTTGGTGGCACATGCATCACCTTAGCTATTTCACCGAATTCGTCAGGTACACTTATTTCCTTGTTCTTCAAGTGACAGGGCTGCCCAGCTTCCCATCACTACCTCGTGGGTCCCCTGTCCTCCATCTCCCAAAAAGATTTTTCTCACTTTCCTTTTGGCTGTCACTGACAGCCTTCTCAGCACTTTCTCGGTGGCCCTTTATGCTTCTTTCTGATGCCCAATCCCAAAGACAATGTCATGTGTATCTGGCTTCTGTTACTGCTGCACCCAGTTTCTAGCACTACAATCTGTTCCTATAATCTTTTGCTACGTAACAAACCACCACAAAACTTGATGGCTGGAAACAACAGTGTGGGCAGGGCTGAGTGGCAACAGCTTGTCTCTGTTCCATGCAGTGTCAGTTGCGGCAGCCAGACTAGGGCTGGAGGATCACTCCCATACATGCTGACAAGGTGCTGCTGGCTGTCGGTTTCTCTCCACACGGACCTCACCACAAGGCGGCTTTGCCTCCTCACATGTGGTAGTTGGGTTCCAAGAGTAAATGTCCCAAGAAACAGGAAGTAGAAACTGCTAGTGTTTTAAACCTTAGGCTTAGAAACTTACAATGTCATTTCCACCATAGTTTATTGGTCAAATATCACAGAGATCTATGTAAGGAATGTCAAAGAATTTGGAGGCCATGTTTTAAAACTGCGACACTCTGCCTTGGCTGGTGTAGCTCAGTAGGTTGAGCATTGGCCTGAGAACTGAAAGGTTTCCAGTTCGATTCCCAATCCAGGCAAATGCCTGGGTTGCAGGCCAGGTCCCCAGTTGGGAGCACATGAGAGGGAACTGATTGATGTTTCTCTCCCTGTTGTTCTCCCTCCCTTCCTTTCTGAAAAATAAAATCTTTTTTGTGTGTGTGCCTGATAGAATTTATTTTTATTTTTTAAATATATTTTATTAATTATGCCATTACAGTTGTTCTATTTCCCCCTTCATTCCCCTCCTCCTGCACACCCCCTCCCCCACCATTCCCCTTTTTAGTTTATGACCACGTGTCTCAAGTTCTTTAGATTCTATATTTCCCCTACTATTCTTGCCCTCCCACCATCTCTTTTCTACCTACCGTCTATGATACTTATTTTCTGTACCTTCTCCCCCCTTCTCCTTCTCCCACTCCCCTGTTGCTAACCCTCCATGTGATCTCCATTTCTATGGTTCTGCTCCTGATCTAGCTGTCCTCTTAGTTTGCTTTTGTTTTAGGTGTGGTTCTTAATAACTGTGAGTTTGCTGTCCTTTCACTGTTCATCTTTTTTATCTTCTTTTTCTTAGGTAAGTCCCTTTAACATTTCATATAATAAGGGCTTGGTGTTGATGAACTTCTTGAATATGATCTTATCTGAGAAGCACTTTATCTGTCCTTCCATTCTAAATGAAAGCTTTGCTGGATAGATCAATCTTGGATGTAGGTCTTTGGATTTCATGACTTGGAATACTTCCTTCCAGCCCCTTCTTGCCTGTAAGGTCTCTTTTGAGAAATCGCCTGACAGTCTGATGGGAACTCCTTTGTAGGTGACTGTCCCCTTATCTCATGCTGCTTCTAGGATTCTCTCCTTCATTTTAATCTTGGCTAATGTAATTATGATGTGCCTTGGTGTGTTTCTTCTTGGGTCCTACTTCTTTGGGACTCTCTGAGCTTCCTGGATTTCCTGGGAGTCTATTTCCTTTGCCAGATTGGGGAAGTTCTCCTTTATTATTGGTTCAAATAATTTTTCCACTGGTGGCTGTTCCTCTTCCCCTTCTGGTACCCCTATAATTCGGATGTTGGAATGTTTAAAGATGTCCTGGAGGTTCCTAAGCCTCTCCTCATTTTTTTGAATTCTTGTTTCTTCATATTTTCCTGTTTGGCCATTATTTTCTTCCTTCTGGTCCACTCCATTGATTTGAGTCCCAGTTTCCTCTTCATCACTTTTGGTTTCCTGTGCAATTCCCTTCATTTCAATTAGTTTAGCCTTCATATATTCCTCTAATTTGTGACTATAATCAACCAGTTCTATGAGCATCCTGATCACCAGTGTTTTGAACTGTGCATCTGAAAGTCTTGCTATTTCTTCATCACTTAGATTTATGGGCTCTGGGGCTTTGAGATCTTCTTGAGCCATTTTTGGTCTGTTCGCGCCCATTAATTATGAGGAGCGGAGCCTTAGGTGTTTACCAGGGTAGGGCTTCCCAGGTCGCTGGGTTGTGAGCTGTATGTGGGAGCAGGGTCAGAACAGGGAAATGGCGGCCCCCTCTGCTGCCTCTTACCACTGGAGCCTGCTCAGTCCCGTCGTCTCACCGCCCACTCTCTTGTTGGTCTGTCTGCACACGAATGTGGGACCACGGTCAACCCGCTGCCCTGCACCCTCACTGGGTACGCCAGTCGCTCACTGGGTCATTCACTGAGTCGCTCACTGGGTTCGCCCATTGCAACCCCACACCTGGGATCTGCGTGCCTGAGTCCGTCTGACCGAGTTTTCCTGTGCAATCCCGCTCCTCCAGCTGCTGGCTTCGCCCCTCTTACCCGTCAGGCTGAAGAATTTGTTGTTATCAGACTTCTGAAAAGTTCAATTTTCTGTGTTCTGGCTGTGTTTTCTGTTGCTAAAATTTTGTTGTCTCTCAACTTGGTTGTGGGAGAAAGCACGGCATCTCCACCTATGCTTCCATCTTGGCGGAAGTCTCTTGAAAAATAAAATCTTTAAAAATAAGTGAATAAATCTGCCACATTCTTATAAGGGTTTCATAGTTTTCCTTTTATATTTCACACTTTCATCCATGTAGACTTTTTAAAATCATTAATGGACTGGTTATATTTTTTTCTTTTCTTGTGTTTTAATTAGATGATGTTTCCATACAGTGAAATATACAAATCTTAAGTGTATAATTTGATGAATTTTAGTCAGTGTAAGCACCCTTGTAACTAACTACTCCCCAAACTCCCCAGAAGTTCCCTCATGCCTCCTTACAGTCTTCACTTTCACCTTTGATTTCTATCACTGTAGATTAGATTTTTCTGTTCTTGAACTTAATATAGATGGAATCATACTATATGTATACTTTTTTTTTCCCTCTGGTTTATGTCTCTCAAAATGATGTTTGTGAGAAGCGCCCTATCAATGGTTTGTTGTTTTTTACTGCCAAGTGATATTTTAATAAGTGATGATGCCATAAGTTGTATATCTATTCTCTTGTTTATGGACATTTGGATTGGTTCATGTTTTGGAGTCTTATGACTAAGCTGCCATGAACAACAGCCTTATAAAGTTTTCATTTATTTTCATTAGTCTTCTATCTTTTTGAGTTCTTGCATTTTTACTTTGTTTTCAGCAAAAAGGTCATGCTTAAAATTTTTATTGATTTTAAAGAGAGAGATAAAGGGAGAGAGAGCGAAACATCAATTTGTTGTTCCATTTGTTTATGCATTAATTGATTGCTTCTTGTGTGTGCTCTGACCCGGGGTCAAACCCTAGCATATCGGGACAATGTTCTAACCTACTGAGCTACATGACCAGGGCAAAAAAGTTATGTTTTGACATGGAAATCCTATTTCTTAACAGACTTCAACCAATCCTTCAGTTGTTAGATCTACCTCCACACCCATCTCCAGAGGCACCTGCCCATTCTTGGGTCTTTTGTGAATTATAAGGTGAAACAGCTTGGTTCTCATCATCGCCCATTTTTGGTTAAGGATTCAGCTTTCCTAGATCTGCTGAGTCAGTCATTACTTTGCCGGTCTTTTTTCCCCGCTTCCAAAATCTTATGCTATCTCCCCTTCTTATCTGGCTCATTTTAATGGGTTTTAGGAGAAAACATAGTTAAATATTTATTTCAATTTATCTTATTTACCCTTTTTTCCTTTTCACCTCTCATTTTCTACAGCCATTCTCTCCCTTTCTGTTTATCATTTTCCTCTCTCTACCTTTCTTCCCCTTAGAATCGGAATGATAAAAGTGGGGGGGTCCTCAGAGAGCATCTGGCCCAGCCCCTCGTTTTACAGGTGGTAGGCATGAGGCCGGTAGAGGGTGGCAGTTCCTCCACAGCCCACACAACCACCACTTTTATCTTTTGGGCCTCTAAAAATAAAAGAGACTTTTTGCCCTCCAACCCCTTCAGTGTGAGAAAGGAGAGGACCCCTGCTCAAGTGGAAGCTTAGAAGGCAGGTCAGCGGGGCAATGCATAGCTGTGCAGGCTGTGGCGAGTCCTCTCCAGAGACCAAGGAAGCAGCTCCATTTAGGACTGCCTCTGTCTCTGGTGGCTACCCACCCTCTGCCCCACCACAGCTCCTGCTGGAGGGTTGCCGTTAGGAGAGTGCCCAGCTGTCTTAACAGGAGACACTCCTGAAACAAACAGACATCTGAATTGGGATCCTCAAGCCTCTTCCATGATTTTCTTTATCCCTTTTTTTCCCCTCTTTTTACTGCTTTCTTTGGGCCTGAGTGTTGATATAGAAGATAAAAAGGGGACTTCAAGGTCCAGAACAGAAAGCAAGGCAAGTGACCAGTGGTGTGACCATTCTAAGTCCAAGACCACACACACACATGTACACACACACACACACACAGAACCACATACTCTTGCTAATATTGCCATGGCCCCACAACTTCTTACACATATCAGGTAAGATAGACAAAGAATATATGGGGCAACCAAGTACCAAAAATGGATGTGTGTGTGTATTTTTGTATGTGAGTATCTATGAAATTATTTAGATTTTCTCTTCAGTGCACAGAAGACAAAGTGCAAGTTCCGTGCCTTGGCTTTGGGTCAGGCTGTTCTTCCAGCAGGCTATGTTCCCAGAGCCTTTGGTCATGCAGTTTGGGCTGGAAGCAGCTGGGCACAGCCACCCTCTGCCCCCTCCCACACTGTGTCACTAGCTTAGCAGCTGGGAGTCCTGCCCAGAACCAGAGTCCAGGGTAGAGAAGATAGAAGAGAGCACTGTTATCTAACTTCTCTATCCCAAGTACTCTGTAAGGTTCTTTAATTTAATTCTCTGTCTCCTGCAGTTTGTATTTACTTGAACAAGAACGGCAGCACAGGCCCCCACTTAGATAAGAAGAAGGTCCAGCAGCTACCTGACCATTTCGGGCCAGCCCGCGCCTCTGTGGTGTTGCAGCAGGCTGTCCAGGCTTGCATCGACTGTGCTTATCACCAGAAAACTGTCTTCAGCTTCCTCAAACAGGGCCACGGTGGTGAGGTCATCTCAGGTAAGCTCCCTCGGGCTAGTATGGCCTCCTAGCTAGAGGATGAGGCCTTCTCAACTGGCTAATTTCTGACAAAGCCATCCTGGTTCCCACTGCACACCTGAAGGCTCTAAAGAAGGGTGAAGGTGTACTCTTCTACAGAGAGTCCTCGTTTTCTACACCCAGAGCCTCTCTGAGTCTCATACATACCTCTGCAAGTAGAGTACCCATGCGGACTGTTTAGAGTCCTGAGCCTCTAAACAGATTCCTCTGCTGTCTGCCTACTTGGCCTCTCCACACAGAAAATATGTGAGTGTGGCACCCAGAAGACAGAAGACTCAACAGGAGGCTGTACTGTAGCAACAGGGGAGTTTCTCCAAACTGCCACAGCCTCCCACCTGGTGTGAGGGAACCTCGAACTCTTCTTTCATTCTTTTTGATTCCTTAGCTTCCTACTTTGGAGCCAGCCCTAATATGAGGGAGTTAAATCCCAAGGCAGAATGGGAAGGGCCATTCCCTCTTTTTTTCCTGCTATGAGAATCTGAGTCAGCTGCACAGTGTGTTGTTGTTTTCACTGAGTATATTTACTTTTTCTGCTGTGCCCCTGTTCTGTTTCAGTTTTCATGAGTCCAAAACCCTATTCTTTACCCACCAAACCTACGAAGGCTTGACCTAAAGCCTCTCAATTTTAACTGTATGTTACTCCATAATCTCCCATTCCTTCCTTCTAACGCGTCACAATATTTGGCCTCAAGAAGCAGCTGACATGGAAAAACCCATAAATAATCCAACTGTATTCTTTTGAAACACATTAATTGAGCCCTTACTGTATGTCAGAGGTTATTGTCAGGACACTGGCTGGGGACGGGGAGAAAGGAGAATCACAGGCTCAGGCTCTGCCCTGGTGGAAAAGGAATATATCTCACAGCTAACTGAGAGGTGTGACAATGGAGAAATACGTACAGCGTAGTGTGGGAGGCCAGGCGAAGGAGGAATTGGCTGAGAAGAGGATGCGGCAGGCAGGGGAAGACTTGCTAGAGAAGGCAGAGAACTGCAAGGGAATCAAGCCTTCCTTTCCTTCTGAGGCAGAGGCCACTGCCGGTCTCTCCCTTCCTTCTGCGCAGCAGTCTGCAGGAACCCGGCCTTCCTTGCTGCCTCTCTTTAGCTCCTAGCACCTGTACCTCCTGTAGGGTTCTTTCTCTGCCCCAAAACTAGTTCCTGAGAATGACATGTCCCCCCCATCTCCTGTTGCTCTCAAACACAATTGCGGAGATCTTTAGCTTTTTAAGGGCTATACAGATACTTTTTGAATAGAAAAAAGAGTGAAATTAAACACAGCATGGCATAGTTCCAAATGTTGCCGAAATTCTAGTGCTCTTACATAGATCAGATTGTTCACCAAACCAGTGCTGCAAAGGCTGTGTTTTCTGCACAGCTTCTGTTCTCGGGCAGTTCTTATTAGGGAAATAGCACACAGAATGAACAGGTTTCCTGGACGAGGCCCAGCCAACTGATGAAGCAGATAGAATTATGTTCACAGTTGTTTTCACAAGTTGCATAAAGTCATTCCAGAGCCCCAGGTGCAAGGGACTGGCCTGGCCACTCCCATTATTGCAAGCCCTTTGGAGTTGGCGAAAATCATACCCTCAAGGGAGGGAGGGAGAAAACCTAGGCGCTGATTGCCTTTGTGTGAGCAGGTAAGCCTGAGGCAAGCCGTGGGCTGAACTCCTCATGCCCAGCTCTGCGCTGCGTGCCTGGCTGACATGCTCAGCCCTGTTTACTTCACTCCACAGCTGTGTTTGACCGGGAACAGCACACCCTCAACCTCCCGGCCGTCAACAGCATCACCTACGTCCTCCGCTTCCTGGAGAAACTCTGCCACAACCTTCGCAGTGACAATCTGTTTGGCAACCAGCCCTTTACACAGACTCACTTGCCACTCACCACCACAGAATACAACCACAGCCTCGACAGGTACCTACCAGGTAGGAGCTGGGATGGGGCCTGGGCTAAGAAAGGGTGCAGGGCCAGTAGCAGCACCAGCAAGGGCCCAGGGCCAGCCCTCAGACCTGCTAGCTTGGCACCTATTTTCCAGAGGTGTGGGTTTCTGTCCCCAACCTTTGTCACATCTGGGACTTTTTGGTCTCCTCTTTATTCTCTCTTCAGGATTTTGTCCCCTCTCTCTAGGATGAACCTTCTTTCCTCTGGATTGTTACTCCTAGAAAAAGTGGTTCAGGAGTCTCCCTCTGAGCTCCAAACTGCATGTGGAGCCACTGCAAAGTCACAGTACAGCTCCCAGTGTAAATCTGGCAGCAGAGGCCTACCATAGAGCTCCCTTGCCAGCAGGAAGGTTTAGTCTCAAGCTACAGATTGAGAAATTTGCTCCCTGGTGATTGGCCATCCACTCTTTCCTTTGGCACGTGGCCCTAACTCCTCCAGCACTGCCAGTCTAGCAAGTCAATTCAAGTTCCTGCTGTTTCTAACTAGGCTGGAAAATAACTTTCTTAGTTAACATACCAGACCCACAGCGGGAAAGCGGATGCCACGTGGCCGGATCAGTGACTAAGCACTTCCGAGAGAGGTTAAAGAGTGAATGGAACGCGGCATCTCTAATCTGGAGCCCAGGACACAGCCGACAGGAAGGGAAGGAAAGCTCGGCCCAAAACATAGCGAGGTAGGTCATTGTTGAGAGAGGGAAGGAAAGGCCCTTTAAAGGAGCCCTGTGGACTTTGTCCTGGCCAGAGGAATAGAGAGGTGTGGTGCTCTCAGTTTCAGGGCTGTACTAGCTGTTGATGGGGGAGCATATAAATTGAAAGGTGCCCCCTACTGACCTTCTATACAAGTCTTGTTCCCACACTGCCTTCCCCATAGTCTTTTTATCATTGTCTTAACAAACTCAATTCTGAAAAAAGTGCCACTTCTGACGGAAGTGCCCTGGGCAGGGACTACTGACCCAGCCCCAGCCAACACCAACCCTGTCTTTTTGCATCCAAATGAGTATTACTATGTAACTTGTAAAAATATCCCTGAATTTCAAATTCTGCTTGTAGGGACCAGACCCTCTGGTTCCTGCAGATATATTTGTGACCCCTTCACTGATCCTTTCTCTCACCTAAGCTGCTCTCGGTTGCTTTCTTTCAGCATCAGAATCTTTGAGAACAGAAAAGGGCATTCTTGCTCACAGTTAGGATGTTCTGCTGGGCATGGTAGCGTGGTGCAAAGGCAGGCTGTTACATATCCCCAGCTGTTGACATTCAGAAACTCTAAGCTGCACTTCAGTAATGAAAGTTAGGCCTACCTGGGATTCTGGAAGAATGGATACATTAGAGGGAATAGCATGTCCATTAGTGTAGCTGCTAAAGACAGATTTCTCAAAGAAATAGCAACTCAGAATTCCTCAGTGGAATATGGTCCTTAAGAACTAAGAGAAACATATTGGTGGCCATATACAGAGACTCTCAGGGGTGTATACCGTGGACAGGCAGTCACGAAGGTAGTTTGGGGTTGGGGACATGACCTTTTCTGGCAATTCGATACCAGTTTGCATCTCTCTGATTCAGCTCTGATTCAGATAGGAGAAGCAAGCTTTAGCCACTCTTCCTTCTTGCCTCACCAAGAAAGACACCATTGCCAGGGTTATCACATTCTGGCATTGGCTGTCCCTCTTCCTTTCTCTCATTTTCAGACAGATTTAGCCAACTCCCTGCACCCTCTTGTGCTCTCTAACCTTTGTTTCTCATAGTGGGTGCCCAGCAACTTGGCTGCTCTCACCCGAGTTTTTATTTGCTTCCCTGAAATGAGCATTTTAATTATGCCCAGACAAGTCAGAGCATTGCCTAGATTTCTGATTTCTCTGTGCTCCTCCTTCACTTATCCTCTCTGCCTGCCTACCTGCCTGCCCGCCTTACTAACCCTTTGTCCCACCTCCGATCATTTATCATTTCCTGTACTTTTCTGATTAGTTACCCAAACCTCTGCCAAAGAACTTGATCTGGACTAGGACTGTCCAAGGTGCCCTTTGGATCTGGTGATTATCACTCCCTCCCTCCTGCTTGCTTACATTCTTCTGCTAGTTCACAGCCAAAAGTGCCACCTCTGTTATCTAGGTACTTCCTGGATCCCTGTTCCCTACAGGTTCCTTTGCATGCTGTCCACCTTGTAGAGTCTTCGCCTAACTGACATACCTCATTAGGCTTCCTTACCTAAGTGAAGGCTTAACGTTTTGTCTCCAACATTTTATTTTGAAAAATTTCAAATCTATAGGAAAGTTGTACAAATAGTACAGTGAACAACCATGTACTCTTCACCTAGATTTAGCATTTAACTTTTTGTAATATTTATCTGTTTCTCCAAGTGTACGTACATATATATATATCTGTATGTTTTTTGTTTATTTACTAAACCTTTTGAGAGTTAACTGCAGATAAGACGCTTGGTCTTTAAATACTTTTATTTATATCTCCTAAGAATAAGGAACATAATACTATCATAACACTCAAGAAATTAATAAAATCCAGCATTGTTGACCCTTGAAACAACATGGGTTTGAACTGCACAGGTTCACTTACAGGTGGATTATTTTCAAAAAATACTGTAAGTGCTTTTTTTCTTCCTTATGATTTTCTTAATAACATTTTATTTTCTCTAGCTTACTTTATTGTAAGAATAAAATATATAATGTATATAACATATAAAATATGTGTTAATTGACTGTTTATGTTATCAGTAAGGCTTCTTCTGGTCAAGAGTTAAATGTGGATTTTCAGCTGTGCAGGGGCATGGGTGGGGGGGGACAGGGAACGGGTAGAGTAATGGGTGCCCCCAGTCCCTGCATTGTTCAAAGATCAGCGGTAGCTGATAAAGACCATGTTCAATTTTCCCAGTTCTCCCAATGATATCCTTTTTTTACAGTAAGACATTTAATTTTTTTTAATTGTTTGAAAAAAATTTAAATTACAGTATACATTCATAATTATTTTGCATTAGTTTCGAGTACACAGCATAGTGGTTAGACAGTCAAATACTTTACAAAATTATCTCCCTGATACTTCAAGTGCCCACCTCGCACCATAAATACGTATTACAATATTATTGCTATGTTCCCTATGCCAATCATGTTCTTTATAGTTGTTTTTTGCTTCTTACAAATTTTTTTTAACCTAATCCAAGGTCCAGTGAAGGGTCATCCATTGTATTTATCTCTTTAGTTTGTCCTATCTCTTTAGTTTCCTTTTATCTAGAGCAATTTTCTAACCTTTTTTCTACATGACATGACATTGGCATTTTGAAGAATCCAGCCCACTGTTCTGGTTGAAGTCCTCAAACATTTGTCAGATACTTACTCTTTGCCAGATCCTATATTGACCTGGGGAGACAGAGATGAGACAGACATGATCCCTGCCCTGAAAGAGCCCCAACTGAGAGAGGGAGATAAAGGTAAACATGTGCGTAGTGAGAGCATGGAGGTCCTCAGGCCCAGTCAGGAGTGGTGAGCAAGAAGGCGAAAGAAGACGTCAGGAAAGGGTTCCTGGAGGAGGTTGGGGTGGGGGCAGTGTCAGATCGGAATCCCTTCAGCGCTCTGCTTCTCTACATCAAGCAGGAGCCCTGTGAAGGTTGAGAGGGAGCTCCTTCTGGCTTTCTACAGAACTGACAGTATTAGACAGTAAATAGCATTAATTTAGCTGGTCCCAGTGAACATTCATTCATTCTAGCCCTTGAAATCCATCCAGCATTAACTCTAGGTCTGCTGTTTTGGAATTGCTGGGGCTCCGCTCTGCTAGAGGAAGCAGTTCACTTTACCCATGACAATAGGTTCCTTGTGTCTGTCTTTCAAGTTGCCATCCAGGTCTTCTGAGCTAGTTATAAAGTTGTTCTCCAAATCTCCAAATGCACAGTGATTAAAACCAAATAAAAACTGAATTCTCTTAGGACGCTCCTTCATCCCTACACTAGGTTTCCTCACAGAACTGTCAGAGTTTTAAGATGACTCAAATGTTCATAATTAACTGAAACTGTTGATTCCATCATTTAGTCAGTCAGTCAGCCCAGTATCTACTGACTACACAATGCCAGGCTCTGATTTAGAAACGGAAGACCCCACTTTAATCTAGAGGGCAAGGTCCTGACTCCCACAGAGTTTCCAGCCTAGTAAAAAATACAAACAAATAAGCAAATAGTTAATTTCATGGTAATGAGTACTTAACTAGGACAAGTTCAGAGTTCAAAGTTCAAAGCAGGTGTGTCAGGTAAGACTTTCCAGAAAAAATATAACATAATGTGAGAGATGAGGCTGCAATGGTAGGCAGAGGCCCACACAAGAAGGTCTAATTGACCATGTTACATACTTTAAACTATATCATTGGGCAGTGAGGACCCGTTGAAATGTTTCAAGCCAGGGAAGTGACATTCAAATTTGTGTTTTAGATAGCTCACTCAGGGTACTGTGTGAGAGGATGGATTGGAATGTAGCAAGACAGTAAGCAGGAAAACTAGTTGGAGATTTCTGCAGAACTCTGAGTCCTCCTAGATTTGGGGATTTTCCTTTCTCTTGATATCCATACCTAAATTAAATAAAATAAACCCCATCCCAGAATAAGGTTACATTTTCCTGGTAGTTGTTCATATTTCTTGCTGTCCATTCCTGCTTCTGACTCCATTCTTAATTCCTTTCCCTGGCAACTCCCGTAGCCCATGGTCTCTCTCTACAGTCCTTTGCCCCAAACCTTTGATCCTGTTCCTCATCCTTCATTTGATCCAGTCCCTCAAATCTCAGAAGTAGAAAGTGCTGTGGAGATGACCTCCTGTGTATCCCAACAGACGAGGGTGGTCAGCTGGCCTCTGCTTAAATACTCCTAACAGTTGGTTGCTGTCGCCTTTGGCAACCAGTTTTACTTTTAGATACTTCTGATTGCTAAAATGCCTCTCTTTTTAGCTGAAATCTGCTTCTTATAACTCTTGCTCACTGTTCTACTCTGTGCCTTCCAAAAGGCCAGATCTACCCAGTCCTCTTCCTATCCCATGACTGCCTTTAGGGGTTTTTTCTCCACTGACCTTTTTCCAGATTCTGCACTACCAGGTTTTTCTTCTTTGCCTCTCACCAGCATTCTGATTATGCTCCACTGGGAACTCTAGTTTTTAAGGTCAGCCTTGCAATGTGATACTCAGATCTGCCACTCACTGAAAATAAATTATTAAGGTCAAGGTCCTTATCTGTCTGTTTATCTCTGCATACCCCATACCTAGCATAGTCGCTCACAAACAGAGTATGCGACACATTTTTGTTGAATGAATGAATGAGCTGCCTTTCATATTGATTGTTCTCATGTCTCCAGCACATCAACAGCAAATTTAATTTACATACACCTTATGAGGTTAGGGTTTTCATCTCTATTTTATAGAATGGCAAACTGAATCCCTGGGGGGGAAAAGCAGTGATTGTTGACTCATACTTGTTCTAGAAATAGAACTTAGTCCTCCAGTCCCTATTTCTGATCCCTGGGCCAGTAGTCTCAAAGTGTGGCTTGTTTTAACAGTAGAACTCCTTTTTTGCAAAGGTAAGATTATATGAGAGTGTATAAAAGTTAAAACCAGAGCCATTTTTATAGAAACTGGAGTGAGACCCAGAGCTCTAGTTCCTTGACTCCCCCCTGGAGGCCCCCAGGGCCCTGTGAAGCACAGCTGGAACACACTGCAGTCTCTGTCCTATCATTATCCTCGTGAGGGCAGCCAGGGCCTTGTGGATCCGCCCTACGTGGACTAGGACCCCACCAGAGCCCAGGGTATGATTTTTTCACTGCATTTCATTAGGATAAGATTTAATGGCCTTGCCTAGTCTAGGTGCCACCAGTCCAGATTTTCAGTCCCATCAACTCAAAATCCGAATGTCAGTTACCATTTTTAGCATCACTGAGAGGAAAAGACACTGAATTGCATCAGCATTTGGTGAGCTTCATGTTGTCATCATTCTTTTTCACATCTGTTGGCTCTTGTGAGGCAGGCGGTATTATCCCCAGTCTTCACTTAGTAAAATGGAGACTAGAAAGGTAAGGTTCCCTGCTGATAAATGCGGAAACTCAACTTCATCTTTTTCTTGAGCTCATTCAGAGAACGTAGGTTTGCCAGTCTATGAGTGAAGAATGAAATAATAATAATAACTCTCCACCTTTGTAAAGTCCATCCCGCTTCATTTCCTCATCTGACATTCTCAGCATGATAAAGGGTGCTTTTTCCCAGTTTACAGATGAAGAAATTGGTGCTCAGACAAGAGAACCAACTTGCCCGGAGTCACACACCTAGTGCAAGGCAGGAGCTGAGGCATAGTACCCTGGCCTCATGTTTCCTGTTCTTGTCTCAAAGCAGGACAATGATATAATCATCTCTCTGGGAAAGCAGGAATCTGGAACCTCCCCTGAGAATGGGAGTGGATATGATTTAGGTATCTTGGGGCTCAGAGACTCCTCTCTGGAATCATATCTATGGGAGGGCTTCATCAGTTACATTGCTTGAGATAACAGTGAAATCTGTGTCATGCTAGGTTTGACTTTAAACCCATGGTTACTAAGAAATTTTAGGTGAATAGCAGAAAGCAGTTCTAAAGTCCTAAGCCATCTTGCCACAGAGGTCTTACTGAATGCCAGGCACTGTGCTTGAATTTAGTGTTTATCAGAGGCCCTGAATGAACCCCAAGCATTATCTAAACACCTGAACTCTAAGAAGAACCACAAAGGACATTGATAAAGTCCAGTACCCAAGACAGCACACCCCCCATAAGTAGCAAATGCTGTGACCAGGGCTAAGGAAATGTTTTGGTGTGTGTAGAGCCCAGTCATGAGACAGAGTCTGCTCATGTTTTGTAGTGCAATGATTAGGGGCTGTTGCCTGGTGTTGGGCTGTTGCCTGGTGTTGGGCCGTGGCCTGGCAGTAGAAATGTCAGGATGAGATTCCCTTTGCAAAGGCTTGCATAGCCACTTCCTTTTGATATTTACAAACCCCTTAGAAGAAAGGGACTTCCGTTGTTATAGATAAGGAAACTGAGGTTCTGAGGGAAGCTTTTTGCCTGCTGAGTGACAGAGTCGAATTCTAACCCAGATTCTGGTTCCATGCCCACATTCTCACCACTGTATAATCTGGCATCCTTGGAATGTTTCTCTAGAACAAAGCAAATATGAAAGGAGGGAAGAACATAAGAGCAGATCCTTTGCAGACAGACAGGCCTTTAGTCACACATCAAGAAGCATTTCTGAGATGCCCTGCTGTTTGAGAATCAGCTTCTAATGTGCCCTTGTATAAGCACACATACCTCCTCTCCAACACCCTATTCTCTGCTCTAGCATCTCATGCGTAAGGCAGGCAGCCTCTTCCAATTTTTTTTTAAAGTTCTCCTTATCCAGAAAGAGCATAAGATATCTAGAACAGAAGAAACCTCAAAGACCATCTAGTCTAAGAGAAAGTGTCTCTAGGGAGATCCGAGTCCAGAGAGTGGCACTAGGCTTGACTCAGGCCACCGAGTGAGAGCCAGAGCCATGACTGGCACACAGACCTCCTAAGACTCAGCCTGGGACTTAATATTTTGCTGCCTCTTGCTCCACCCGAACAGGTACCTGGGAGCCAGCACTCCCACAGTCCCTTGAGATTAGTCCCTTCTCTAACCCTGGTATTACTGTTTTTCAGGTGAAACCTTTGTCCTGGGGAATAGTCTGGCCCGGTCCTTGGAGCCACACTCAGACTCAATGGACTCCACCTTGAATCCTACCAACCTTGTCAGCACCTCCCAAAATCTTCGAACCTCTGGGTACCGGCCTTTGCTTCAGTCCTGTGGCCTCCCACTGAGCACTGCCTCAGCTGTGCGTAGGCTGTGCTCCAGGGGTAAGCTTACTGGAGTTCTGGAGCTCCCGCCCTCCCTCACTCTTCCCTTCTCCCCATCTTTCCTAAGGTCTGGGAGTCCAGAAAGGACCTAGCTCTCTTGCCCTCTGCTTGCTGATTGGACTGGGGTCTGCTAGGCACCTGAGAGGCAACTGAAACTCTCTGAGATTGGCTTGAGAATAATGGAAACTAAGACCTAGAGCCAAAGGGACAGGAAAGGATTCATTGATTGATTCATTAGCTATTTATCTGAACACCTATGTGTTTGGCATGGGGATGCAAAAATTGGTCCTTCTTGTTCTCAAGGAGCTCACAGTAGTGTGGAAGAAATGCCTAAACAGGTCATTGTAAACCAACATCTTGAGTGAAGTCACAGAGACATTCTCTGTTAGTATAAAAACTACAAGAAGGAACACCTAACACAAGCTTGGCATCCGAGGGAAGCTTCTTTGAGGAAGTGACGTCCTGAGATTTAAAGAGTGACTATATGAATGGCAATCTCAGGAGAGAATATAGGGAGGGAGAGCTTTCCAGAAAGAGAGTACAGCATGAGCGAGGGTGAAGGGAAAGAACTAGCAAAGTGTACCAGGAGCTATATTTGGTTTAGTATTGCTGAAACCAAAGATAATACTGAGGCGTCAAAGAGAAAAGTTTGGAAAGGTCAGGGTTATGCCATAGAGGACCTTAAGTGCCATGTTAAAGAGCTTAAAGTCGATCTTATGGGCAATGCAAAGTTTTTGAAGGCTTTTAATTAGAGGCAAGACCTAACATGGTTTGTGCTTTCAATAGATCATTTACTACCATGTGGAGGATGGATGTGAGGAAGGACAAGACTGGAGAGACCCGTTAGAGGTTACTAGCATGGGCCAGACCACAAGTGATAAAGGCCTGGGTGCAGGCAGTGAGGGAGCATGTAAAGGAATTGATGCAGCTGGAGAGAGAAGAGTTTAGATCAACACTGGATCTGGGGCGGGTAGGGAAGAAGCAAGGCTGAGAGAAGTCTGGAGGTTGGGGAAAATTGTAAGATTGATGTGCTCATGATCTTGTCATATAATGGTTATAATGGACATAAGTCACAAGACAGTTGGAAAGACAGGAGGTTGGGTCAGAAAATGGGATGTTTAAAATTGTGAAATGAATTTGTTCCCAATGATAGCAAGAACCAGGTGGTAAACTTGGCAGTAGGTATTTGAAGTAGAGTAGATGTGAAAGTACCAGTGGAGGCCAGGAAGTTGAATAGATTGCCTCTGAGGATTATGGCAGGAATTGGGGTGGAATAGAAGGTAGTGAGCTAAGTAATTTTAAAAAGGCTTCATTTAACAACAGGTAGAAACCCAGAGATTTATAGACAACAATGATCAGGAAGGGCAGATGGTAAAGTACATGTTTGGCCTCTGAAGAACATGAGCTTTCATAAGAAGATGGTCTAAAAGCAGCCATTGGGAGACAGGAGCATGCCACCCCCATACCCTCACTACGGCCTCTCCCAGCCCAGAAATGTGTGGGATGTGAAACAATAAGAAGGCTCTATTAGCAAGGCCTGCAGTGGAAAGAAGGACTTCAGGAGAGAGAGAGTTTTCAGGAAGGCTGACTGGGGAAGAAGTCCGGGAGGCCCCGACCTCGACCCTGACCCCAGTGAGACAGCAAAATGGAGTATGAGAAGCTCTGAAGTAGAGGTAGAACTGAGAGTTGATTCCCCTCTTGAGACTTGGGTAAGTCATCTCACCTCACACGTCTGCACGTTCCTCATATGCAAAATGGAGATGGTGATACCCCCCTGGTCTTTCCACAGGAGTGTTAAAAGGATCAGTTGGAAGCAGGGATGTGGGATCGTTTTGGAAACTAACTCATTCCCCAGGTATGAGGGTGTTACTGTTACTGTGACCTTCTCCAAGGCTGCTTAGGAATGCCTCACAGGGCACTGTTGTCCCCCAGGCATCTCCACTCTTCCTTTGGAATACATTGAGTCTGTTGGCCAGGTCATGGTCATCTCTTCTGACCCTGAAGAACCTAATAAGGCTATGAAAGGATTCTATTCGGTTGGCCCTAAAACTGTTTCTCTCGCAGCATGGAATGGATGCTGAGTCTATCCCCTCTTATTTCACTCTCCAGGATGATTGGGCATCTGTCTGTTAGTTTGGCCTCTGCAGGGGCACCTCACCTGCCTTAGTCATTCTCACACTAAGACATGATCCCTTTCTTGAAGAGTGACCACTCCTGTACCCACTGAGTGGAGGGAAAGAATCCTGATCCAGTCTGTCTGGAAAATGAGCACAGGAAAAGACAGAGACGGGGCAACGACTCATCTCCTCCCTGCCTGTGTGGTCCTGGGCCAGTCAGTTCACTTCTCTGGGCCTCAGTTCTCTCATCTTTAAAGTGAAGATGATGGTAATTCCTTCAAGAGTTATTTTAAGGGTCAAATGAGCTGATAATTGTAGGGGTTCTTTATAATGTTCATATATCAGACTGCTGTTCTCCACATTCACCACTACCCGTTGGTGCATGCCACAGTCACCTCTTTGTCTGGACCGTCTTAGGAGACTCATTTACAACTGCTCTCCCTCACTTCTGTCCTTGCCCCCTAACGTCTGTTATCAACACAGACCATGAGAGCTGTCCTTTTCATTGTAAATCGGTTCATGTCACTCCTGTGCTCAAAACTAACCTGCACACTCAGAAAAGCCAGTGGTCTCTCAGTGGCATACGAGAGAGACTCTCCCTGGCCCATCACACATGTACACACCTTCCAGATGCTATTTCCTACCACTTCTACTCATTCACTCTGCTCTGGCACGTTGGCCTCCCTGCTAAACCTTAAACATGCCCATCATTCTTCTGCCTCAGGGTCTTTGTTCAGATGTCTTCATCTCAGTGGAGTATGCTTTCTAAGGGGAATAGGCTGACAAACACATAACATATTAATAGTATTATATATGTAGATTTATATATGTGTATATTTTTATTTAACACCATTATATACATTATATATAATACTCTGTGTGTATGTGTGCCTGTGAGATTCCTAGCTCCCCTGGGTAGAGGAATTAGCTAAGATGGTCCAAGAAGGACACTCAGTTGTATATCTTCTCTCTGCCCTCCATAATCTCTGCACTTGCTTTCTGTCTTAGCATCACAGTGGACTTTGAAGAACTGCCTGGCTCACACAGAGCCCTCTCCAACTTCCTCTCTCCTACCACCTCTAAAAAGCCATTGGAATTTCTGTGGCTCTAATCACCTCTGCTTGCTCTGGCATACCTCTCCCCTGGTCTGTTCAGTGCCCAGCCACAAGCTTCATAAATAATTGCTAGAGTCTCTAATACAGGGAGCAGGGGCTAGGCCAAGCAAACTAAGCTTTAACTTTTAGACCTGGGACCCAGAATGTAGAAAAATGAGAAGATATTTTTAGCCTTTAGCCTCTTTAGCCTTTGCAAGAGGTAAATAAAGAGTAGGCTCCTTCTATTCTCACAGGTGTATTCCAGATCTGCCACTTAGTATACGACTGGGCATTCCCTGGGTGGTGAGAATACAGATATGAACAAGACAAGGTCCCTATCTGAAGACAGACACAGTCTAGCAGGAGAAACAGAAAAATACACAAGTAATTGATCATTCGTTCATTTAACAAATGTATTTGAACATCTGTGGCAGATGGGGCACTCTTTTGTGTGCTGGGGACTGAAAACTCCTCCTGTGTGTCCCCTACTTTCAGTACTCTGTTCAACACTACTGCACTTCTGAAACCTGACCTGTGGGTTCTCCACACGCCAGTGGGGTGTCCTGCAGTTTAGCTCAGTTCTGACACTACCCGGAGATAACATCCATCCTGCTACAGATTAAGGGCTCAGGCCCACCAGACTGCTGACCCACCCCCACTCCTTCAGAAGCCAGTCGAAAGACTCCATTGTTAGAAGTCTTCTGTACTTCTAACCAACTACATAAGTTGGAGATTACCACCATCCCCTCCTTAGATTTAATTAATTTGCTAGAGTGGCTCACAGAACTCTGAAAAACTGTTTACTTACTAGATTACTAGTTTTCTGTGAAAGGATCCAGCTCCAGAACAGCCAGGTGGAAGAGATGCAGAAGAAAGGTAGGAGGAAGGTGCGTGGAGCTTCCCTGCTCTCTCAGAGCTGGGTGAACCACTCTCCCAGCACCTCCATCTGTTCTTTACTGTAGTAAGAGACAAAGGACAATACATAATGATAAAGGGAACAATCCAACAAGAGGATATAACCCTAGTAAATGTTTACACACCCAACGTAGGAGCACCTAAATATGTAAAGCAAATCTGGGTGAACATAAAGGGAGAGATGGACAGAAAACAGTCGCATTTGGGGATTTTAACACTCTGTTGACTTCGATGCATAGATCTTCCAGACAAAATCAACAAGGAGACAGCGGCCTTAAATGACACACTAGATCAAATGGATTTCATTTGTATCTTCAGAGCATTTCATCCTAAAGCAACAGAATATACATACTTTTCAAGTGCACATGGAACATTTTTTAGGATAGACATTTTTGTGTCAGAACACAAAACAAGTCTCAGTAAATTTAAGAAAATTAGTATGTCAAGCATCTTCTCTGACCACCATGCTATGAAACTAGAAGTCAGTCACAAGAACACTGAAAAACATGCAAATACATGGAAGCTAAATAACATGTTATTAAACAATGAATGGGTCAACAGTTAGATCAAGAAAGAAATCAAAAGATACCTTGAAACAAATGAAAATGAGGACAACAATCCTAAATCTGTGGGACACTGGAAAAGCAATCCTAAGAGGGAAATTCATAGCATTACAGGCCTATCTCAAAAAATAAGAAAAAGCTCAAATAAACACTCAAACTTCACACTTAAAGAATTTGAAAAGGAACAATAAACAAAGACCAAAGTGAGTAGAAGGAAGGAAATAATAAAGATCAGAGCAAAAATAAATAGAGTCTGAAAAAAATGACACAAAAGATCAGTGAATCCAAGAGCTGGTTCTTTGAAAACATAAACAAGATTGACGAACCTTTAACCAGACTCATTAAGAAAAAGAAAGGACCCAAATAAATAAATCAGAAATGAAAAAAGGAGAAATTATAACTGACATCAAAGAAATAAAAAGGATTGTAAGAAAATATTATGAACAACTACATGCTAACAAACTGGACAACCTGGATGAAATGGACAAATTTGTAGAAACATGCAATCTTCTCAAACTAGCTCAGGGAGAATCAGAGAAGCTGAGTAGACAGATAACACCAAGTGAAACTGAAGCAGTAATCAAAAAATTCCCAACAAACAAAAGCTTCACAGGTGAATTTTACCTGTGAAACATTACAAGAAGAACTAACATCTCTTCTTCTCATAAAGTTCAAGAGGATGGAAAACTCCCAAACTTATTTTTTACAAGGCCAGCATTGTCCTAATTCCAAAAGCAGATAAAGACACCACAAAGAAAGAAAGTTACAGGCCAGTATCCCTGATGAACATAGATGCTAAAATCCTCAACAGAATACTAGCAAACCAATACAGCAATGAATCAAAAAAATCATACACAATGATCAAGTGGGATTTATTCTGGGAATGTAAGGTTGGTACAACATTCATGAGTCAATAAACATGATTCACCACATAAACAAAATGAAGGATAAAAACCACATGATCATATCAATAGATGTAGAAAAAGCATTTGATAAAACCCAGCACCCATTTATGATAAAAACTCTACGCAAAGTAGAATTAAAATATACCTAAAATAATAAAGGCCATGTGTAACAAACCCACTGCCAGCATCATACTCAATGGGCAAAAACTACAAGTAATCCCCTTAAGATTGGGAACAAGACAGGGATGTCCACTTTCACCTCTTATGTTACATAGTAGTAGAAGTCCTAGTCACAGCAATCAGACAAGAAGAAGAAATAAAAGGCATCCAAATTGGAAAGGAAGAAGTAAAACTGTCATTATGTGCAGATGACATGATACTGTACATAGAGAACCCCAAATATTCCACCAAGAAACTATTAGAACTTATAAATGAATTCAGCAAAGTAGCAGTATATAAAATTAATATCCAGAAATCAGTTGCATTTTTATATGTCAATAATGAAGTAACACAGAGGGAAATTAAGAAAACAATCCCATTCACAAATACTTTAAAAAGAATAAAATACCTGGGAATAAACCTAACCAAAGATATAAAACACCGGTACTTGGAAAATTACAAGACACTGAAGAAAAAACTTGAAGAAGATACAAATAAGTGGATGCATATACCATGTTCATGGATAGGAGCAATTAGCATCATTAAAATGTCCATACTACTCAAAGCAATCTACAGATTCAACACAATTCCTTTAAAGATTCTAATGACATATTTCACAGAACTAGAGCAAATATTTTTAAAATGTATATGGAACCACAAAAGTCCCCACAAAGCAACAGTGATCCTGAGAAAGAACAAGTTTGGAGGAGTCATGCTACCTGATATCAAACTCTACTAAAAAGGCCATAGTGATCAAAACAGCATGGTGCTGGCATAAAAACAGACACACAGAGCAGTGGAATAGAATAGAGTCCAGAAACAAACCCACACCTTCATAGTCAATTAATATTTGACAGAGGAAGCAAGCACATACAATGAGCTAAAGATAGTTATTTCAGTAAATGGTGTTGGGAAAATTGGACAGATCCATGCAGAAAAATGAAACTCTTATCTTCTTATACCACACACAAGAATAAGTTCAAAATGATTCAAAGACTTAAATGTTAGACCCAAAACCATAAAAAATACTAGAAGAAAACTTAGGTATGTTTTTCTCTTTTTAATTGGTTAAAGATGGTCTTTTTAAATAAATTTTTTTAGGAAAAAAACCTATTTCTGTGTTCTCCAACAGGGATGACTCTCCCAGACACAATGATGAGTTAACAGAGCCAGATACAAAAGTGTGCATACTATGAGTCAAGGGTCCTGAAGTTCAAGAACAAGCACACTGACTGACAATGGGAAAGAGTCAGAGCAGAGGCCACCATTAGGGGGAGAGGCATTGACTGGCAAGGGGCACAGCATCTGTATCTTGATCTGGATAGCGGTGAAACAGGAATACATAAATGTCAATATCCAAAAAGTTCTGCCCTCAGAAGTTGTCCCCTTTATGTGTAATATGCCACAATGAAACAAATTTAAGACACCAAATAAATATCTAAATATAGAACATACCAAAAATACTGTGCTACTCAAATGACTTTTTTTTTAAGACCAAGGAGTTGAGATTTCATATCTGGTACAGTAGGAGCCATTGCATTGAGTTTTTAGGGAGTGACACAGTCCAATTACTTGTTAAAGGGTGCTTTGACAGCTTTAAGGAGAATATATTATTAAGGTGATAGGGGAAAAGTGTGTAGAGATTTAGCTGTACCTAGAAGATACATGAAATGCTTTGTGAGACCAAGCATTTCAATATTAGAACAGAAAAGTTTCATAAAGGAGCTGGTCCTTAAAGCCATCTCTTGCTTAGCAAAGTTGGAGTTTGCTGAAGAAAAGAGAAATGGAAGGGAGACATGCCAGAGACCTGTGGCAGGTGGTGATCAGAATACAGAGATCCCACATCCATCAGGGGAAATGGGAGGAGCTGGATTCCAACCATGATTGAGATAAAAGCTCTAAGCAGAGCACTAAATTAATGTTGACCCTTCTGGTAGCCAAAGCCAAACTGTTTTTCTGCCTCTGAGCTTTAGGCTATAGTGAGGTCATCTAATCCCCAGTCTTTGGAAGAGTCAGGGTGTTATCCACTGCTTTTTTCTCCCTAGACCCCAGGGATTGGGCTCTACTCTTGCCCAGTTCCCAGGGTCTCTCTAATGGTCCCCAGAGCCAAGGCCGACACTGAACCCAAGTAACCACGTTGACCTCATTGTTACCCAGACTCAAGTCCAAAATGAATCACAGCCTCAATGTTAAATTCCTTCTGACAATTTGCAAAATAGATCTACCCTTAGAGGACAAATATTTGACCTAAGACTCAGCCCCTTAAACGCTTTGTAGAAAGCCCTCCACTGTTTCTGCCTGCTCTGGTTCCTCTGCTCTGGCAAGACTGTTAGCCTCACCCACAGAGGCTTGCGGGACGTGCCAAGGAGAGTGGCGGGGAGTTCAAATCCGTCCCCACCCGTAATGGCAGGTATCCTTCTGTTTTACAGGGTCAGACCGATACCTGGAAAGCCGGGATGCCCCTCGACTGAGTGGCAGGGACCCCTCCTCATGGACAGTCGAGGATGTGATGCAGTTTGTTCGGGAAGCTGATCCTCAGCTCGGACTCCATGCTGACCTTTTTCGTAAACACGTAAGTGCCCCTGCCTGATCTCTCATGCTTGCTGGGAGTATTGCTTCTGCAACTTGTAGACTCCTAAGGGCATGGACTGTGTTTTTGTTTCAGGTCCCTTGAAACCAAGCACAGGAGATTACACAAACTTAGAGTCTGGGGTCTCAAAGAGTCTTCACTGGGCACTGAGTTCAGCTTACTCCTCTAGTGTAGGGTCTGATTCAGCCACATTCCTACGGGGTAAACATACACCCTCTGGGCTCAGTGTCAGGCCCCCCTCTTGTCCTTGCTCCCCCATCTGCCTGCCTTGGCCCAGGAATAAGGGGCCACAGCCCAAGTTAAAGAACCCCTTGGCAAGTGGCCCCCAACTCTCCATCCTCATCAGTCCCTTCATCTTCTACTAGCCCCTCAAACACCTATTCAAGAGACCATTTGGCCCTGTGGCCAGGGTCTACTCCTGACCCCCCCCCCCTGCATTGACCATACTTCTGATTTGGGGCTCAAAGCCATTTCCCCGTCACCCGTCACTTGGTACTGTTCTGCCCCTCGGGCACTCAGAAGACATCTGCCACCTTTTGTTGGTCATTTATACCACTCACGCCAGGTGGGTGTAGAGGGTGCTCTCAGCTCAGGCCTGAAGGTCTCAGCTGCTCGGTAAGTGCCTGCCTTGTGTGTGGCTCACACAGAAGGTTCCTGCCGCGCAGGAAGGAGAAGGACTCCCAGAATAACAGGTGAGGGTCAATCTGTGCAAACACAGGCTCTGAGAAGTGACCAGAACCCCACCTGAGATAGCTTCCTGGACGAGATGGAACAGAGCTGGATCCCAGAGGTTTGGGAGGGTCTCAGTAAAGGAAGAAAATTGGCGCAGACATGTGAACAGCTTAGCTGGTTGGGCTCAGCAGTAGATTTTGCAGGGAGGGATGGTTGGAGACAGAAGGTGGAAGACCAGATAGGCTTTAGTATCACAGCAGGTTCCCTGGACTCCATGGGGCTGGTACTTCCCTGGGGTCATCAGACCAACCAGGCCTCTGATGGCACCTCCTCCCCCACCCCCGCCCGCAGGAGATTGACGGCAAGGCACTGCTCCTGCTGCGCAGTGACATGATGATGAAGTACATGGGTCTGAAGCTGGGGCCCGCGCTCAAGCTCTGCTACCACATTGACCGGCTGAAGCAGGGCAAGTTCTGAACAGGAAGCACCGCGCAGACACCTGAGTGGGGAGCAGGTGGGGCCGATGGTCTTCTCCCAGGAAGCAGGACCAGCAGCCCACTCCCGGTGCCTCACTGTGTTTCAGGGCCACCTCAGGACTGCAGGAGGCTGTGTGGAGACCCCACTGCTGCCCTCCTGCCATGACGTGCCCTTCCATGAAGGGCTGAGGTGGGGGATCGTGGGGCCCAGGGCTGGCACTGCTCTTCCCTCTGCCCTGCCTCTGTTCTGAGGTCCCTCTATTTATTTCCCAAGCGCAGCTGGCCTCTCACCAAAAGTTTAGACTGAACAGCTACCATGTTATGGCAGAAGGAGCCAACCCCTGAGCTTCAGAAGAAGGGGCCCTGAATTGACCCTTGTGCCCATTTCCCTTACCATCTGCTGAACCTGCTGTGGCACCGTTGGCCCACAGCTCCTGCCTTCTCCTACAAGACCCCCAGACTTTAAACTCATGGTGCAGACCTCTACCTTTTTTAAAAAGATCTTTTCTTATTGCTAATTTATTGCTTCTGGCACTGGGGCAAGCCCTTCAGTTCATACTCCTCTCACTGCAGACCTGAGGCTTCAGGAGGAGAGAGACTGCCCTGCCCTGGTCCAGAGAGGCATGGCCCCTTCACAAAGGACATGGCCCCGGGGCACTTTGTTTTGGGGATGGGCAGACCCGTAAAGCCTTGACCACTTTACTCAGTGCAGAGAGGAAGGGTCCTTGTTGCCTTGCCCTCTCTCCCTTTACCAGGCCCTTTGCAGCCCCAGCCTGGTCTGCGGGAGTGCGAGTGCCCTGTCCTGCACTGTCCTCAGCACAGCTTCCTGCCGTGGCCAGAACTGCTGCAGCAGAAGGTTTCACCAATGATTTTAGGACAAGAAGGCCCTAAGTGGGTGGGAGGAAAGGTTCTCCAGGCTGGAGTCTGGCTGCACCCAGGCCACCATCCACATGCTTCCTTCATAAACAGGTCAGCAGCACTGCTGCCCTGCTGCTATCTGGACTTATTTTATGTCAATTTGTTTATAAATAAAAAACAACATAGATGTCAGTGTCTTTTTAATCAGTCAACAGCCAAATCACTTTTCCAATGGGCAGGCCAGTCCCCTCCTTTTGGCCTTAGTTTCCTCAAATATAAAATGAGGAGTTTGGACAAGATGGTCCCTAAGAGTTCTTCTAGTTCCAGGTGTCCCCTGAGGCCCCAGCATTATGTGACCCCCGGGAAGACAAAGGGCTTCACTCAGGTACAGCGAGACAGCAGAGGGCACAGCAGCTATGTGTGCCCGAGCAGAAAGAACAGTGTTGGGGTGAGCAGCTCCAAGGAGCCTCAGGGACAAGGAGAGATGCAGACTAGCCCGGCCAGGGGCCAGGCACTCAAGTCCAGGGCCACACCTGCGTGTTTCTCATGGGGCATAGGGGCGGTGGCACAGTGCGGTAGAACCTGAGAGTAACTCACACTTTTCTATCACTACCCCACAAACTGTTCTACATGAATTCGAATGATCTCATTCAATCTTCACCACAACCCATTTTATAGATGAGAAGAGATAAGCTCAGATCACATAGCCAGGAAGTGCTAAAGTAGCATTTGAAGCCAAGTAGCCTGACTTCAGAGCCAAGGCTGAGGCTCCCGCCAGTCCAGCTACTTGCCGTGGCACTTTGGGCGAGTCATTCCCTTCCTTCAAGTCCGTCTGGCTCTGAGGGGTTTGGATAAGGAGACTCCCGAGGGCCCTGCCAGCTCTCACCGTTGACTGGTTCTCACATCCTGATGCCTTTTCCCCTTGGCCACTGTGAGATTCTAACTGTGAAGCTGAGGGTCAGGGCTGCCAAACCAGAACAGGCCCAGGTTTTCCACAGACTCCTGGACAGTGGGGTCTGGTCATTTGGAGTACTCCCAAAAAGGGCCTTGACCCATTTTCAGTGCTCTTCTGGACAGCAGCCTCTGTCTCTGGCACAGAGAAGGGCCTGGTGTCAGAGGGAGCCCTGGAACCAACTGCACGTTGGCCCTTCCTAAAGTATCTGGGCCCTGTCAGTGCTGAATGGAGCATGGGATTGGTTTCATCTTCAGCCCCTGTGTTCTGGGAGCTGCCCAGAGGGACCCTCAGGGCCAGCCCGGTGTGTATCTGTGTATAGCTCTTTCTATTGACAGTGGGGGTGGGAATTAGGGGGAAACATCCCCCTATGAGACTTTCCACCCTGGCCACCTGAGTGCCTAAGGCTAGCCCAGAAGGCATTGGTGACTCAGATGAGATCACAGAGGGAGTTGTAAGGCCCCGCCCACTTCCTCCAGCCCTGGTTCTCACTGACCCCCACACCAAGCCCCCAAGTGCCCTTGGGGGCTGCTGGCCAGGCATCAGGGGCTGTGGGAGCTCAGGGCTGGCCCCCAGGAACAGTCAAGACATGAAGGTCACAGGCATCCCTTTTCCTCCTACTTCCATTGGCCCTGAATGTCCCTACCCCAGCTGAGGTGGCCCCCCGGCCCTGCCTACCTGAAGGATCCAGTCTGAAAAGATGCAGGCCGGTGGGCCCTGCCACACAGCCCAGAGGCTGGGTGTGCGGGGGTAAGTGCAGGGGCTAGTGTGTGCGTAGCAAGCAAGCGAGGTCCCAGGCTTGGCAGGAGACTGGATGGGGCTAGGTAGGGGCCCAGCTTTGCCCCTCATTCTGCCCCTCCTCACTTCATCTCTCTGAACCAGAAACAGAGGACTCGGTCTAGGCTAGTTCTTAAGAAGGGCCACAAAAATTAAACATACATATGCAAAGTCCATTTTTTTCTGGGGAGAGGCCGAGGCTTTCATTGGTGTGCCCAAAGCATAAAAATCTGCTCTAAAACCCTCTGAGCCAGCTCTGACTCCATCAGAGCCTCCTCTGGGCTCATACCAGGTTCAGACCAGGCAAGAAGAAGCAGCAGAGGGGCCTCAGGCAGGCCTCGGAGCCCTGGGTAAAGAAAGCCTCCCCCAGGGCCCTTGAACAAACTTCCTTGGTGTCTGGAAGCAGCAGTAATCTCTGGTGGGCAGGAAACCCCATGGCCCGAGCCTGTGGACGAGGGAGGGAAGTCAGGACCCCTGGGCCAATGAAAGGATATGAGAAGCCTCAGAGACCTGAGTCCTGGTCCCCTCGGTCTCTATCTGGACACATGCCCCTCAGTCTTCCCTTCTGTGGAATGGAGGGGCAGGCTCACACGCTCTGTTCTCTGGCTCAGCCCTGCCTGACTGTGCTGTCCTGTCCTAGGCCTGGGGTGGGTGGCTGGCCCCTTGCTGCTAGTCCTCTGCCCTCTCTCTCTCTGGCCCTCCCCAGCCCCTGCCCATCTGTGAACCTCCCAGGAGCCTTACTTGGCACCCCTTGAGTTCCCTGGGAGGCCTGGGCCAAGCTGAGAGCCCAGGGCCTTGGGGACAGCAGCCAGCAGTAGCAACCCTGGAAGCCCTTGTGAGGGAGACCCCTCCAGAGACCGCCAGGAAGAGATCAGCACAAAACAGGTGCAGGAGCCCCTCATGGAGCCCCCAGGCAAGCAGCCCCTGCAAGAGGAGCTCCCCGCAGAGGAGTCCCTGCCTATGCACTCAGGCCTGGAGCAGGCTCCCGGCACGCATATTCTCTACGTGGGCCACTTGAACCCCCAGTTCTCGGTGCCAGTGCTCACCTGTCTGCTCCGAGACACCCTGGAGCGACTGGAGGTGCCAGTGGCGCGGGAGCACATCGAGGTGGTGAGGCGGCGGAGGAAGGCCCACGCCCTGGTGCGGGTGGCCACCCACGCCGAAACCCTGGCCTCCCTCCCCTGGCGCCTGCAAAGAGCCTTGGAGGAGCACCAGATCATCAAGGAGCTGGTGGCCCACGGGAAGGAGCTGGTGCTGGGAGTAGGCCCCCGGCCGGCAGACCACAGAGAGGTAAGTGAGGCATTCCCAGAGCCACCAGGCCTGCAAGCCCCAGAGCCTCGCCCAGGCGCACGGGTATGCATAGCCTCACTGGGGTTTAAGGGGAAAGTTTCAGGAGGATCAGGAAGAGCGGGGCTCTGGGAGCCCCTGCTGTTCAGAGACCTGAAGCTGTCTCATGGGACCTCAGGGCACTGAAGGACCTCCTGGTGATGCAGTCCTGGGCCTCAGAGGTCTATCCACACCTGAGTGGAAAGAGATTGCCCCACAGGTGGCCCAGCTTCAGCCCCGGAAAGGAGAGCTCTTCTTACCCGACATGCATTTCACAGTCCACCTGGGAAGACAGCAGCAGCCCAGCGGGAAGCAACAGTAGCCGCTTTGAGCCCTTGATCCGGCAGGCATTCGCTCATTGGCTGCACGATCTTGGGCAGAATGAGACCCCTCCGCCTGGGAGGGGCCATAGGGATTCCTGAGTGGGTTGAGCCCCAGCATGGTGGAGGTGGGTGTTCTGGGAAGCCTGTCCCTCTTGGTGCCTTGGTCCGGGCTCCCGACTCTTGCACCACCCCAGCAGGAGGAAGACAGCGGCCCGAACCCTGGCCCCCGCCCGGGCCTCAGCCCGGGCCCCAGTCGGAGCCCCGGCTCCGGCCTCCCACGGGCCAGGAGCACCAACGCCCCGCCTGCCCAGGCCCCGACGTGGCGTAGCTCCCCGTACCAACCCAGGTGCGCGCGCTCGGACAGCGCCATCATGCACCAGGAGATCCAGGGCCAGGAGTGGCTTTTCCAGGGAGCCTTCCTGGGCAGCGAGTCGCGCAACGTGGAGTTCAAGAGGGGCGGCGGCGAGTACCTGAGTCTGACCTTCAAGCACCACCTGCGGCGCTATGTGTGCGCCTTCCTCAATGGCGAGGGCGGCAGCCTACTGGTGGGCATCGATGACAGCGGGCTGGTGCAGGGCGTCCACTGCAGCCACCGCGAAGAGGACCACGTGCGTCTGCTGGTGGACTCCATCCTGCAGGGCTTCAGGCCCCAGGTCTTCCCCGACGCCTACGCGCTCAGCTTCATCCCTGTGCTCAGCGCCAACGCCAGCAGCACGCCCCTTAAGGTGCGCTGCAGGACAGGAGGGTCTCTGGGGCTGTTTTGTTATCTGTCATGTCCTCACTCTACACGTGATGGCCCAAATCTACTCTGCTGAGCAGCGCTGGGCATGGGGTGGTGGCAAAGACAAGTCGAGGAAATGGGTGACTAGAAAAGAGACTTGAAACATCCCTGCCCCGGCCCCACCAGGCAGCCCCCAGGCCCCTGAACCAGGAACGAGCAGGGCGGTGTTTGGGCAGCACACTGCCGGGGGCCGCATCCAGAGCTGCCGCTGCCCTCACCAGGTGATCCGCCTGAGTGTGCACGCCCCCAAGGCCCAGGCAGAGCCGCAGCTCTATGAGACAGACCAGGGGGAGGTGTTCCTGCGGCGGGACGGCAGCATCCAGGGCCCGCTGGCCGTCCATGACATCCAGGAGTGGTGCAGACAGGTACGTGGCTGAGGCTGGGCCCCTCCACCACTCACTGAGCAGTCCTGGGCCAGCGCTCAAGTTCCCCTTAGTGTGCCAGAGGGGCTGAATCGAAGTAACCCTGCTACCTCCTCTATTCCCCCGTTGTGTGGCTTGGGGGAGCCAGCAAGTAGGACACTGAGAAGTTTTAAGACACCCTGAGGACTCTGTATCACATTTTGGGGGAGGATCTCAAGATAGGGGGCAGTGAGTGCTAGACAGTGCCAAAGAAAAGCATCTTTGAGAGGGAAACATGAGGTGGCAGAAAAGCAGAGGAGGGCAAGGGGCTCATGGAGAGAGAAGGACATGGGCAGTGGCGGGAGACGGAAGGGCCTGCCAATCTGAGCCTGCCTCTGGAACTCAGGGAGGTTGCAGAGGATGGGTCCTCCCAGGGCCTGGGATGCTCGGCTTCCTTAAAACCCCAGGGCTGACTGGGCCAGGGGTGGCTGCATGGCCAGAGGACTTGACTTCTCCACCTCGCAGGGTCAACCCCGTGCCGAGTGGCCTTGAGCAAGCACCCCAGGCTCCCTGAGCCTTGCCTTCTCCATCAGTTCAACCCCAGGAGGAGGGTCTGAGCACCTGAGAGGAAGTCAGCTTAGGCCAGCAATTTTCAGCTGGGGTGCCCCAAGAATTTTTTAAATGTTCAACACCTGACGATTTAGTCAGGGGCACTGACCTCTTCTCCCTGAAACTGTCAGATAAAAAATGACAACAATGAACACAATAATAGCCGTCTGGTGTGAATGAATCAAAATTATACCTATTTGTCAGACTGGCAAAAACTGTATTTCATGTGCCACATAGTTTTAGTAATTAGCTTCTGCATGCCACAAAATGAAAAAGGTTGAAAATCGCTGGCTGAGACATCTGCTTCTATGATGTCCCCGCAGAAGTGGGCAGCAGAGCAGAGCAGAGCAAGCTGGAGCAGAGGGTGAAGGCATTGATGGAGGAGAAGGAGCAGCTCCAGCAGCAGCTGCAGCAGCGCAGCCCCGTCTCCTGCATCTGCTGCGTCCTGTGAAGCCCCAGGGGCCAGTGAGGGCAGGGGTGAAGCTGCCGCTCTCCCTGGGAGACGCTGCGATTTCCAATTGGAGCCAAAGTCCTCCCAATAAACCCATCTGGCTACTCAGAGGGCACTCCTTCAGGAGCACTGCACATGCACGGGCTGGTCCCCACGTGGCTTCAATCCTGAGCAGACCCCGGACTGGGTAGCTAAGAAATTGCTTTTAGCATGATCTCCAAGGAACCTTACCTTCAGAAAGAACCTGTAAAAACCTGGCCAGAGCTATACTAAGGCTGAGATAGAAGGGACCCTCCCTGCCCCTACTGTGCTCATCTTGCCCGGGCTGGGGTCTATGGACTCCTGTTGGCTAGACAAGGCCAGAAAGGCATTTGTGGTCTTGGGAAATCCCCCTTGCAGATGGCAAGGAGCATCGCTAACTGTGGCTGCAGGGCAAACAGGCTACCTTGCAGCCCCCACGCCTGGCATGCTGGAAATTGTGACTCGTGTAGCTTTTTAATAAACTACAGGAACCTGGGGCAGGAATGATTACTTCAAGGACACCTGGCCAGCCAGTTGGATGCAGCTGGGCTACAAGTCCCATACCCAGTTCTGTCCAGGAGGCCAAGCCAGCCCTGGGTTCTTACCACACAGAGGAGGGGGAAGGAGCCCAGATGGGCAGGTTCCAGCCCAGCTCTGCCTCATGACTGGGCACTTTGGGGTAAAGTGCTACCTCCTTGCAGCTAACAGTGCACTTGGTCATCCTCAGGCTTGTGCCATCTCTCCAGCACATAACAGCTCCTGCCCCAAAAGGGTCAGACTTCCATTCCAAGCACCCTCTGGCCACTGGAGCAGTCTCGCTCAGCCATTTCCCCACAACCACCTCCACCAACAGAGCCAGAGACACTAGAAAGGCAGCATCTGAATCAGGACAGGCCTGAGCTCCCCACTACCTTGAGCAAAACCCACACCATGATCTACGTGGTTGTCCTTGACCTGACCCATCCTCCCTCAACGCCTCCTCCAGCCCCTGCTCGTGCACTCCAGCAACACTGACCAACTTTTTTGTTTAAAGATTTTTTTTATTTTTAGAGAGAAGAAGGAGGAAGAGAAACACCAGTGTGGGGTTGCCTCTTGTGCGCCCCCTGTTGGGAACCTGGCCTGCACACAGGCATGTGCCCTGACTGGGAATCAAACCAGCAACCTTTTGGTTTGCAGGCTGGTACTCAGTCCACTGAGCCGCACCAGCCAGGGCCCCACTCTATTTTAAATTACACGCCCCACCCCCTCCTGCTTCCATGACAGATGCTAGCCCAGGCATCACAATCCTCAGAAATGCTCTGACTGGGAAACAGCTGGTTTCTACCAAGGCAGGTGCAGCCAAGTTGCAGCGGAGCCACTCCAGGCTGCTCAGGACCAGCCCCGAGCACCTGGGTTGGACACCAGAAGACCTTCACCCGGCTTCCTCCCACAAAGCCTCTGGGTGCTGGTCAGTGGACACTGGGCATGGAAGACCACCCTCCGATGCAGTCTCATTCCTAGTACAGTCTCCTCCACACAGCTGGTTGGCAAGGTTGGTCAGGCTTCCCAAGCCATGGAAAGGCATTGGGGTCCCTGTTCTAGAAAGTCGTGCAAGTGACTAGCACCTAACAGCTGGTCATCTGGGGCACTCTTAAAGGCAGGGTGGGGGACATCTAACCATTGTGGCTCCTGCAAACCACCTCGCACCACCCAGGGCGTTTTCCCCGGGGCCACTGCCGCTGCCACCTCTCCACCAGCTGGTCAGAGCCCTCAGTCCAGGGAGCAGCCCTTACAAACAGAACTGATGACTGTCTGCTGGGACCGCAGGCCTTCTAGGGAGAGGCGAGTTCACCGGATAAGCCCCCCTCAGAGTACTGTGCCAGACGAGTGCGGAGGCCACCGAAAGTGAAGGCATTTTATGTTGGCCATGAGACAGAGTCACAGGCAGCTGGGCTGCTCTTGGTCAGGAGGAGGAACGGCAGCTTCTGGGCCTCAGCAGTGACGGTGGCCCTGGACTAGTCAGTGAAGGATAAAAGGGACCCACTTCCTTTCTGGGTCTCTGATGGGGGAACGCAATGGTGAGAAAGAAACCTTTTCTCCTCCATCCCTGGTTTCTCAGAGGTGAATGAGTGACAGTTGTTGACCAACAAACAACCCGGCCTGAGCTCCAAGCCTCTGCAGAGGAGACTGTTCATGAGAGGGTGTGCTCAGCAGCCACAGCGCCGGCATCGCTAAGTTCAAAGGAAAAACCACCCAGGGAGGGCCACGACCTGGACTCCGAGCTCAGGGAGTAGGACCCACGAGGCAGTCCTGCGGCCCCGGGCCCGTGTGTGGGGACCCGGGTCTGGCCCGGCAGCGGGAGGGCTGTCTTCATAACACGTCCACTGCCCCTTTCTCAGGATCAGACCATGCACAGCGCCCACGCGTCTTAGAATCTCTTATCTTTGTATGCTGAGAACCTAAATGTGATGTCTTTTGGGAAATTCTAGTTCCCACTTTTAAAAAAAGTCTCCTCTCTGAATTTTTTAAATCTGAGGCTATTTTTTTAAATCGATTTTAGAGAAATACCGATGTGAGAAACACGGACTGGCTGCCTCCTGTCACACCCTGACTGGGACCAAACCCACAGCCCAGGTACGTGCCCTGACCAGGGATCGAACCGCAGCCTTTTGGTGTGCAGGACAACGCTCCCATCGACCGACCACCCAGCCGGGGCTCCTCGCAGTTTCTGAATGTTGAACCATCGGATCTTCCACTTGAGGCTGCCCACCTGGAGGAGAGCCTGGTGCTGACAGGTCAGGTGACCGACCGCACACAGACATGCCTGGCACTTAGCTCCGCCGGCCGTGACAGAAGCGGCATCACAAACACAGTGCGAAGCTCTTGTTCTGCATTATTTATTTCTTAAGTTAGAGTATACAAGTCCAGCCAGAATATAATGGGCACACAGCAGTGCCTATCATGACACCAAGTGAAGAAAATAGAGCTTCATATGGCCTTTCAACCGCAGTAACGCCGCCCTGGAAGGAAGAATCGCTTCAAGCAAAGCTGTCTATATGTGAGAGGGTTTTAGAGGCAGCTTCCCCCCAAATTCTTTGTTCCTTTTTAAGCGACCCCTTGATGCAAGGAGTGTTTCCCAGCCCCAGGAGAGAAGCACAGCCAGAGGGCAGGGATTTAAAATTGGGCTTCAGAGACACAGACTTACTGCCACTTCGTGTGACAGCAAACTGGCCGTCCCTTTGAACGAGTACCAGCCACAGTGGGCACGGAGAGTCCCCACGGCACAGGGCAGTGCCAAGGCTGTTTCTGGTGTCACTGCCCTTGGCGGCAAGGTCGCCAGCACCGAGTGCCGTGTTAGCCACAACCCCCTCCGCGTTAAACTCTTTACATCGCTCTGGGCCTCCCTGGGGAGGCAGGCTGCGCTCTCGAACCCAGACTCCTGGTAGCCAGCCCCGTCTGTCACCCACTCCTGCCCAGATGTCCTGCTTCTCGTTTGAGGCTGGGGGACTGACATGGAGAGCGCCAACACCAGGCCTCACACCGTGTAGGAGCCGATGCACATGACGGGACATGCGAGTCACATAGTCCTCCACACACCTTTCCCCCATAATAAAATATTCTTAATAAAAACATAATTTAAAGGAAGTGTCAAAAGCTGAGTGTAAAATCAAAGCTGTAAACTCCCAAAGTCTGAAGACTCTCTTGAAGAATCACCCCTGCTTAAAAGAAAAATAAAAATAAATTAGCAATTCTGTTAGATGTATGTTAAAGTAGAAAAGTCAGGATTTTTATCAGCTGCTGGGATAAACTATGTCTTTTTCTTTGAAGACCAGTAGTAGGAGCCTAAAAGGATAATTACAAGCTAAATTCATAACCCCTCTGAAGTTGTAGATTTTTGAGATCTTACGTGGGCCCCTGCATCCGCCCCAGTAGGAGCTCGTCCCACAGCACCGCCTCCTAGCTGTGCCGCGGGCAGCGCGCCCCACCCAGCGGGGCCTGCAGAGATCCCACCTCACTGACCAAACCTGTGCCCCGACCACTGAAGTTTCTTCTCTCTGCTGCAGTTTCTTAGACTATGGACCAGCCTCTCGCACACCATCATGTGGACAGCATTGGCCAGTCCCTGGGGGCTACACACTCGCCCTGGGGTGGCTAAGCAACCACCACCCCCTTCCCCATACGAGTCCACCCCTCTCGCCCACCCACCTCATTCCAGTTATCACTGGCTGTGTGCCCATTCGACCAGATCTGTGCAAAGCAGAGCCCACTGGTGGTGAACGCAAGGTACGCAGGAGCCAAGGAGGCTACCTGCCCGTGCCCTGGGCAAGAGCTCCTCTTAACTGCGAGGGGATCCTCACCCCAAATATGAGACCATGCCACATCCCTGGCTCTCCCTGCAGACCCCACAGATCCCTGACTGACACCCCCAAACCCCCGATACCCTGAGCAGGAGACTGTGCTGCAGCTGCCACAGTTCACGCAGTTGCAGTTGCCCGGGCAGGACCTCACCCCCCTCACGGCGGTGCGTGCAGCTGCCGTGCTGTGAGGACTCACGTGCCCTGTCACTGTAAAGACTAACGTGCCGAGTGTGTTCAAAGATTGTTTGGACTTTAAGCAGCAATTAACATTAAAGTGCTGCACGTGTAATTCTTAAAGCACTTCCTGATGAAAGCTGAGGCTCTGCAAAAATGACAAATACCACACTCGCCTCCCCCTCAGGATCTCTAGTTCATGGACACAGGGAGCATCGAATGGCTAAGAACCCAGTTCTCCGGGGCTCGGTCAGACTGGCACCTGAACGCAGCAACCGGCGAGGAGACAGCCGCCCAGGCCTGGAGCCCCGGGAGCAGGGTGGGCCACGGCCTGTACCGGGAGGGGCCGCACCCATTTGATGCCCACGCCAACCTCACCATTTCAGTCTCTGGCAGATGAAAATTTCAACACTAAACTCATGGCATTCTTGCAACTCTAGGGTTACCTCCATAAAAAAAAACCACTAAAGCTTAAAAATACATACGTTACCTTCAGTCGTGATTTACTGATGGAAACTTCAGTTCGGTGATTTCCGAGTCAGGGGAGCTGCTCCCGCTCCTGTCACTATACGTGTCCCTGTAGAGCCCACACAGCTTGGTCATCATCTCCCACCGATAACCCACTAAGCCTGTCTCTGCGAGCGTCCTCATTACCACAAGGACACTCGTCTGCACACAGCAGATGTCAGAAAGACCCTGCATGGCGCGACACATTCAGCATAAAGCTGTAGAACTTCTAGTTACACAAGATACACATGGGAGTCACGCTTCAGTTGTGATCCCCCAGCTACCAGCTCAGAGTAACTAACAGGCTCTGGGTTAAGGCGCACAGGCATGTGACACTGCCCGGGCCCTGGCCAGCACCCTGGGAAAAGCCACAGCTCCCCTGGGACCGTAGGGTCCTACTTACAGATGTAGCCCCAGAACCCCAATGCTGCGGATGGGGGGCCTGACCACAGTGCAAGGGGAAGGTCACGGCCCCACAGCAGCACCCTGGCTCCTGTGGCTCTGCTCCCCACTAGGGGGCGACGGCTCGCCGTCACGAACCCGAGACCACCCGAAGGACTGGAGAGGCGGACCCACCTGGGCGAGAGTCTGCAGCCTTTCTGGAGGTAATGCTGGAGCCTCCCCACGGAGGCGAGGAGGAGGCCAAAGTACGGCGGGGATGGCTTGATAGGTCTGGACAGGAACTCGGGGTGGTACTGAACCCCGACAAAAAAGGGGTGCTCTGAAATAAAGATGCAAGAGAGAGGGCTTCGCTATGTGTGTGCATGTCAATTTCGGACAAGGAGAAAAAGCTTGTTAAATGTTTCACATTCCCACAAACACTGTGATTATCTGAAAACAGTGTCTTGATCAGAGCCTGGGTAAAAGCAAGCACAAGGCATGGGAGATGTGAAGCCCCCTCCCCGCACTCTGTCACATTCCCGGTGAAGGGACCTCTTCTCCTGGTTCCTGTCCCTGGCACCCCGGACCTCCAAGGGGTTGCATCGTGCAGATCACCTTAGATTAGAAAGGGGCTCACACACCAAGTCCGCACTCTCATCCCAGAGAACAAGGGACCGAGGCCAGAGGTCAGACACAGCTGCCCACAGACGCCACGGCACGAAGCTCATCCTTGGGGACCCTGCCGTCCCAGGGTTCCAGACGCCCCTGCCCCCCAAAACAGTGCTGCTTTCCAACTATGGGAGGTCGAGGGTAACAACTAACATTTTCATATTTTCCCACATACCAAGGAAACCTCACTAAGTTTTCCGTTAAATACAACAGCCCAAGTAATGACCTTCCAACTCCACGATTTCCATCCTCTCTCCTCCAATGTCTTGGCCAACAAACTTCAAGCCTTGCTCCTCCAAACACTTTTTCAAGACTGGGTTCACCTGTTGATGAACGAAGAATAATTTCTCAGCTTACTGTTCCCAAAGTAAGAGAAAGAAGATTATTTCAAAAGTCACAAATCTCAATTCCTCACCTCAAATCTGTGGCGGTGCCTCTCTTCCAAGTAATCTGGATCCCCATAGAGCTTCCCTGGCCAAAGGAAAAAAAAAAGGCAAGTAAGCTGATGTAATGTAAAGAATTGATTTTACAAAAAATAAAAAACCTATTCACAACCACATCCTGCTTTCCACTTTCCTTTCATCATCCACACGGTCAGGCCTCTGCAGGTTACTGCTGGGACTCTCCCGCCCACCACGGCCACCAGCTGGGAGCGGCGCAACAGGGACTAAGTCTGGATTTTGACTCTTCTCGACCACAGCACGACCCACTGACAGAAACAGACTGAATCGCCACCCGCCAACCTGAGGCACAAAGCGCTTCTGCTGGAAACTGCCTTGGAGAACAAACCAGGATGCAGCAAACGTCCTAAGCCCCGAGGGAGCTGCATTAGGAGGCACACCGGTGCCCGTCAGGGCCAGCGCTGGGCAGTTCAGTCAGTCGTCCAGACCCTCAGTACCCGGGGGCTGCCGTGAACAAGTAAGTGCTGCACTGGCAAGTGGACTGTTTCACAAGATGCTGGGGGTGGCCGGGTGCGAGCCCCAACCCCGCAGAGCGTTACAGATGGAGGGACTGCAGATCACGCCCCAGACCCTACAGACACACAGCTGCCTCTGCTGCTGCAGGGGAGGGCGGACTTGGGCTACAGCTGCGAGTACCCGGGGCCGTTCACTCCGGTACCTTATTTAAGTACTGTATTGTTTTCCATATGAACAACTGTTACCCTGTTTTGCCCCACCCTGTATAGAGAGAATGTTCCCAGCAGGCAAGAAAATTATATCTTAATTTTTAAAAATATTTTCCGCCCCAAATTTTCCCTAAATCTTTAGCACCTGCAAGTATTTTTAGAATTAAATCTACCTAGGTTGAACGTTATGAAACTGCCATTTTCATTTTCTTTTTTGGGGGGGACAGAAACTGCCAACATCAGCAATTTCATATGGTTTATCTCACAGATTAGGTAAGGAAAGGAACAGATTACAATGGATTTCACCAAACTGCCTCACTCTGGTGACACACCCACGCCCACGGTCCCCCGGCCCTGCCCCCACTGCCTGCAGCTTCCTGATGCCGCCGAGGCTTCGCCTGTTCCGGTGTGGCCCAACAACGGTGCACGGCTGGGAAGGGACGAGAGCTGCTCAAGCAAGAACAGAACCAGACACCCCAGAGCCCAGCACCACCCCAAGACGTGCGTCCTGGAGGAGCCGAGCCCGAGGCTGGGCCAGTTCGGGGGCGGGGGAGGCCGCTCTTACTCATGACGGAGTTCTTGGTCTGGAACAGGGTCCTCCTCTTGCCCAGCCGCATGGTCCCGCCCATCTGCCCGGGGTTGTGCTCTGGCATGTCTATGACCTGCAGGTGTGGAACACAAACGCGCACTGGCAGGCTGCTTCCATTGTAGACGGACCGCCGGCACCAGCCCGTGAGGAAGCCCTCCTTCCCCAGTCTGTCCTTGTAGAAGAGGTTTGTCACAGGGGAAAATGCCTCCCAATGAGTATTTCTAAACCATCACTGCATAGGGGCTGTATCCTCTGGCTGGTTCTGGTGAGCGGCAGGCCGTTCCTGTGCCCAGCGCTTGGGCCCACACGTGCTGCTGGGCGGCGGCAGTTCTCACAAAGACGAACGCCACTGCACGTACATGGGACAGGACTGGGGTCACACATGTCCCCTGTGCTGTCTGACCCGTGCCCCGCGCCTCCACCGCCCCCACATTTCAACACCTTTGACTTTCTCCTGCAGTCTTGGTATTAGCAAAGTTCAATTTCAGGCCAACACACATATACTGATGATGTCGAAGCGCCTTGACACCAAGAGCTTTGCCCATCCGGTTTAATGCAGCTTTCTCAGTGTCAAGAACAAGCCTGCCGCCCCTGAGCCAGGGGGTCAAAGACAAATGAGGCACCGTCCTCGCCCGTGAGCCACGTTCCTCTGGGAGGAGCCACGTTCCTCTGGGAGGAGCCACGTTCCTCTGGGAGGAGCCACGTTCCTCTGGGAGGAGCCACGTTCCTCTGGGAGGAGCCACGTTCCTCTGGGAGGAGCCACGTTCCTCTGGGAGGAGCCACGTTCCTCTGGGAGGAGCCACGTTCCTCTGGGAGGAGCCACGCTCCTCTGGGAGGAGCCACGTTCCTCTGGGAGGAGCCACGCTCCTCTGGGAGGAGCCACGCTCCTCTGGGAGGAGCCACGCTCCTCTGGGAGGAGCCACGCTCCTCTGGGAGGAGCCACGCTCCTCTGGGAGGAGCCACGCTCCTCTGGGAGGAGCCACGCTCCTCTGGGAGGAGCCACGCTCCTCTGGGAGGAGCCACGCTCCTCTGGGAGGAGCCACGCTCCTCTGGGAGGAGCCACGCTCCTCTGGGAGGAGCCACGCTCCTCTGGGAGGAGCCACGCTCCTCTGGGAGGAGCCACGCTCCTCTGGGAGGAGCCACGCTCCTCTGGGAGGAGCCACGCTCCTCTGGGAGGAGCCACGCTCCTCTGGGAGGAGCCAGACAGAACTCAAGGCACGCTGGTCTCCAAAGGCTCTGGCGACCATGAAACAAACTGGTGCTACATTCCAGAAGTTCTTTAATGATATGCTCACCTCCCAGCGGTGTGGGGAATTCAATGAATCAATACACGGGGGTGGGCTACAGGGGGTTTACAGTTGTGAGCGCACAGAACAATTTCTGTGTTACTGTTTATTCCTGTATTACAGTTTCTCAGATGAACAACTGCTGACCCACTTTTGCCCACCCCTGTGTATAAAGCAGTAGACAGTGCCCAGCACGTGATAAGAGCCTGTACGTGTTCCGTATCAGTGTTATTATGAAGTGCTCCTGGGAGCTAAGGGGAGTTGGGATGGGGAATTATTTCAGTCAGGATCCCCTGAGCTGGCTGGGGGGGGCACCTGTCCTTAAAACCTTCTGTGGCAATCTGGGAAGAGCAGTGAGAAATTATACAAGAATAAGGAAGTCCCTCCCACGCAGCAGGCCTGAGAATCAGGAACACGGGGTTCTCGGGGACGCACCCACGTGGCCTCACTGCCTGTGTCCAACCACCAACCACCTTCATCAGCGACCAGTCCCGCCCTCCAAGCCCTGGCGAGAGGCCAGCACTGCACTCACCACAGGATGGCTGGTGTTGGGGTCAAACTCTGTGGAATTGGCATCTGAAAAATCAAAATATCTGTGCTATGAAAATATTTACAAACAAATCCGATTTCTTGTAAGTTTCATTCCTAAGCTCACAATCACAATTTCCCTCCTATTGAAAGTCATTCAGTGATTAGAATAAAAAATTGGGACAATATTTTAAAGATATAAAAATATACACACAAGCACATTTTTCCCATTAAACCCGTAACTCTCCGGGAGGAGTCGAAGCCGTACAAAGTGGCGAGGCGGAAACCGACTGTGGCCTCAAGTGCGTCCGCTTTCCGTCTCAGACCGTCTCCGTCCGGGACGGGCGAGCCCTGTTTCTTCATCCTCAGCATCTTACACGTTGCCCTGCTCAACTGCCTCACTCAACAGCTACGTCAGAAACCAGCCGATTTGAAAAACCTATAAAACCTTTCTATCTTTTGCTGAATTGAGCATAAGCAAAACCACTAAAGACTGGAAGGAAAAGAGCCAAGCTACTCATCCTCCAGGGAAGGTGAGTGGTGGCAGGAAGTGACAGCTGCAAAGGGGTGACAGTGCCCAGAGGAGCAGCTCCAGGGGGGCAGGGGGTGGTCAGGCGGCACCTGCTCAGCAGCCGGAAGCTTGGGCCCGCTGCCCATGAGAGCGGGCCACCACCCGCGGTGTTACCGAGAGGTGACCTCTCAGGAAAAACGGGAATGAGCCCAGCCGTTACCAGCAGGCTGGCCACAGAAGAATCACACGTACTTCGTAAAGCCAGACACTTATACGTTCTTCGGGTTGCTTTGGTTCTTTTTCTCAGAACTCAGGAGGTCTTTCTGAAAAGCTACTGTCAGCTGGACTACAGGGAATGAGGGGCTGTGGCAGACTCGTCCAGTGGTGGATGCAGTGAACCACACCCCCCGATTCACTTCGTGGTTGTTCCCCCATACCTGCTCTGAGCTCGGCCAGGGGACACCAGCGAGCTCATCACGTGCTTGCCCACTGGGCTTGTCATTTGGAAGTTGGTCGGTCTCCATACTGTGAGGCAGCTCAGGTTGAATTAGTAATTGATGAGCTGCCACATGGCGCAGAACACCAGTCACACCACAGAACAGAGACATAAACTACTGTGCTGGAGGCCATCAGGCCGTGGGCTGGACTGGACACAGTGACACAGGCAGCCAGGCGTGGAGCCAGCAGGACTGTTGTCTGCCGTCCCTGCGCTGGGCCTGCCCGAGTGCACTGTTTCATTTACCATTTGCAACCGTGTGAAATGGATACCAGTATCACCCCCTTTTACAGAAGGTACAGAGGCCCAGAAAGGCTAAGGAATTTGCCTCGAATCGTCCATAACAAGTGGTAAAGTCAGAATTTGAGCCCTGGTCTGACCAGCCCCACAGCCCGAGTTCATAATAACTGCACAACCTCACATAAGCGGAGTTTTATTGCTGGACACCAGCTCGGGGATGACGGTCATGGCGACCGAAGTGTGAGGATCTCCACAGCAGGAAATACGGAGTCAGAGAGTGACCTCAGCCATGCTCCCTCCTTCCCGGGGTTCTGCCTGGAGGAGCCGCGCCCTCCCTCAATAAAGGTCCCGTTAATAGGCCCCGAGAGGTACTGAGAGACTGGGCCAGTCCTTCTCCACGGCCCCCGATGACCCAAAAAGCACCGGCCTTCACGCCCTCCTGGAACATGGAAGCAGGAGTTTAACAAGCTTTTAAGTAGACACTTACCTTGCCATCCCAGCACGTTCCTTGAAAATTCCACCACTGCCAGCTGCATTCCTAAGCACACGCCTTGCAGATGGGAGAGGAAAACAAATGAAGCCCCGCTGAAAAGGCGGCACCCACACCCCACCAGCTGCTGGTCCCCAACACTCTCATCACAAGCCCTCCTAACTCCCTGCTGTAGACGGGCACCCGGCTACGTTTTGTCCATATCGGATTTCAAACACTGGATCTTTGTGTATGTGAAGACTCCAGGTTTGGGAAGTCGTTCAATTTTAGAAATAAACAATATTCTATTCAGTACATCAAAAGGTCAAGTTTCCCTGCCCCCAAGTCACCTCACCCAATCACAGCCCGCTGCTGCTTCATGTGAGGGTGGAAAACAGTCTCCAATGTGTCTTGCCCAGAAGACAAGTTCAGTAAATAACCAAGATTTCCTGACATTTCATTCTTTGAGGCTTCCACCACATCTACACGCAACTCAAAGTTTAAACTTCCCATCTTCAAGGAGGATTTGGGGATCTCTTAAATCATCTTGGGGATTTCTCCCCAAGAGAACCAAACAGGCCTGCCTTTGGCTGTGCGGATCCCTTTCACTTACAGACTCCTGCTGGCACCTTCCTCGTGTTCCTTCCTACTTCTTACCCAAAAAAGGCTTCTTCTGTTTCCGAGCCCAGGCGATAGCTTGGATTTTCCCTTCCGTCCCTCGAACGCCGAATCCCCCAGGGACCAGCACTCCACTGCACAAGAGAGCACAGCATAAGGTGACCCCCCTTCCACCAGTCTGGCTCCCGATCACCTCCCAGAAGCCAGTTCCCGGATGCAGACATGGTAAGGTTAGTCTGCACACCCCGCACTAGACAATGTCTGCGACTGCAGGACTGCCAACAAGCTGAATGCAGACACCACGAACTCCGAGCACACACAGAACCGCGGACTTTCCTTAGTGACGCTACAACGTGCTCACAACGAGGGGAAACAAGATGCTACACAACAGTGAAACACTGCACCCCACGGCCTCCGTCACAGGCATGGTCTCTTTCCTAGTTTTTCATCTGTATTCACATAAACACAGTTTTTTAACCTCTTGGCCTACGGTGCTCCCTGGGTAGGGAGGCCTTTCCTCATCGGCACAGAGCGCCACGCCCACCCCGGGCCTCAGCCACCGGGGCAGTCACAGTCAGTTCTTCTCGTGAACTAGAAACTCCTGCTCGTGTTTTAGGGTTGTTAACAGCAGCTGCTGAAAACAAACTACTCAGGATCCTCTACTAACAGACACTCGTCAGACCTTCTGGGTGGAAAGCTTTAAATGAGCCTCATCGATAGATGCACACAGCGAAGAGTATCAATGAAATGAGAACAGGTTCTCTTCAGATTCAACTGCACTGATAAGGTGTATTTGGTAAAGACGAAATCATCCAGAATGTAGGCTTTTCATAAGTAAAAGACGGTTCAACAAGCAGATTTACCACCAGCACATGAAAGCACAGCATTTTGTGCACTGAAACCACCCCAAGCCGCCTCGATCCATGTGGCTTCTGTTGGTTGGACATCGTCCCACAACGTGAAAGGTCGCAGGTTCAATTCCTGGTCAGGGCACGCGCCTGGGTTGCGGGTTCAGCCCCCACCGGAGCGCACACGAGAGGCAACTGAGCAGTGGTGTTTCTCTCCCTCTTCCTCCCTCCCCTCATCTCTAAGAATAAATAAATAAAATCCAAAACCAAACAAACAAAAACCCAATTCCCTGGAAAGCAGAGGCAGAGCTACTCACTGGGCGCTGCAGAGCTTCTGCCAGGCTTCATGGTAGCGCACGGGCTCCTCCTGCAAGGTGCTCGGCTCCAGGTCCGTGGAGTCGATGTACTGGGAGCAGCGGGCAGAGGAAAGGGGCGGCTGTGACTCCAGAGCCGCGCTCTTTCGTAACTGCTATGCAGTATTACCAATGTCCTTTCTCGCTCAATTTCCAACGTTTTAAAATGATACTCTTAACAGATTTAAACCTAGTAATCACTTAAAATAAACACTAAAATCTTTCTTCTATTTTAAAACACAAGCATTTCCTTCAAAATCCTTTCACTCCCTAACCCATCTCCGTCCGCTCAGGCACTCTGTTTAGGAGCTGCTGCAGCAGGTTCCGAGTGTCCTCTGTGGTCCACCTTCCCCCGGCCATCTTCCACCTGGATTGCTTTTCATCGTTTTCAACTTCATTAAAGTTGAATTTACATACAGTAAAACGTAAGCACAGTATCTGTCCCAGGCCTCAGGTAGACAAGGGGTGGACCACTCTGATGAATTTTATCACTCGCTCAGTGGTGTGACCCCACCCCCACCGCGATCCACTTATAAAAAGGTATTGCCATCCCCAGAAAAGCCCTTTACCCCCCTGTGAACCACCTCCTGGCCACTTCCGTTCACCACAGGTGTGGTGCATCTTGCAGGTGCATCTTGCATCTGCTAGAACGTCATGTAACTGGCACCACACAGTATGGAGCCGGTTCTGTCTGGCTTCTTTTGTTCAGCACGTTTCTGAGATTCATCTGTGTTGCTGTGTCTATCACAGTACGTTCCTCTTTATTACTGAGCAGGAACAGACCCCAACGTGTTTATCCACTGACTTGCTCTGGACCTTTGGGTTGTTTCCAGATCTTGGCTCTCATGAATAACTGGCCCATTTATATAAAAGTATTTTTGTAGACATGTTTTCAGGTCTCGAGTAAATTTCTGGGAGTGGCGCTGCTGGGTCACACAGTAAGTGTGCACTTAACCTCACAGGAAACTGCCAGGCTGTTTTCTAAGGTGGTCGCACCACGTTACACTCCCACCAGCACGGTCCGAGCTCTATGTCCTCACCTACACTCTCAGCCACTCTGGCCAGTGTGTGCTGGTCTCTCACTGTGATTGCATTTGCATTTATTTCCCTGACAAATAAAAGATGTTGAGCATCTTTTCACATATACTGTGGGCAACTTCTATGAAAGTGCCTGTTTGAATCTTTTACCCATTTTTAATTAGATTGTTCAGCTGCCTATTTCTTCCTGCCCTGACTTCCCTGAACACGGAGGCAAGAGCCAGGCGTGGCCCAGCTGAGGACACCCATGACCAGGCCTTGGCCGGCCCGCCTCCAGACTCCTCCCATTCCCCGCTCGTCCCTGCTCCAGGCCCCTGGATATGCTCTACCTTCTGTTGGAAAGGCCCTTCCCTTCTGCCCCACGCATCTTCCCAAGCTCGCCCAGGTGTCCCTCCATGAGGAAGTCCACCAACCTCACACACCTACCGAGGCTGGATCACCCATCTTCTGTGTGGCCCTGTCACACCTTAGAGACCCCACCGCCATCATAGTCACCTCTCACCTCTACCATCTAACACACAATAGGCACAGGCCACCTCCGAGTGGATAAACCAATGAATGATCCAAAGAACTAGCAAAAACAGGTCAGAGCAGTGTAATGAGGTCCCGGATTTCTTAAAAAATGCGTAACAGGTCTTCCTACAGGAATCTGTTCACCGACACAAAGCAAACTAGATTATTACGCTGGGAAACCCCTGGAGACATAGGGGGCAAACCCCAGTGTCCTTGGCAAGCGCATCTCCTCCTGAGAAGCCCCAGCCAGGAGCTATGCCGCCGGGGAAACAGTATGAAAGGGACAGGTGGAAGGTTCTCTGGAAGAGTGAACACATACAATACTTCCTCCATGCCAGGCACGGTACTTGGCACTTCATGTGAACTCATTTAACTCTTCTAATGACCCGAGGAGGAAGGTGCTATCACTACCCCTTTTTAAAGGGGAGGAAACTGAGGTACAGAGGGTTAACTAACTTGCCCAGGGTCACATATCTTGTAGGCAATGAAGCCAGAATCTGAGCTCTGGCTGTGTGGTTCTGGAACCCACGAACCACTCTCCGCGCTCAGCTGCCGCAAGGAGATGGGCCAGGGCCACGCGCTGACGTTGCACCAGCTCGGCTCTGCCCTCCGTGGCACAGAGCAGAACTCCCAACTGCTATTCCTGGGTCCCGCCCAGGTTCCCAGCACTGACCAGGCAACTGGACACGTATTTCTGAGAAACCTCCCAGCCCTACGGGGCGGGTACCAGCCTTCCCACTTCACAGACGAGGGAACTGGAACCAGCAATTTTCAAAGCGCAGCTGGCCAGCCAGGGCTCCCCATCCCCATGGGGCATTTTACTCGGTCACTTGATATTCAAGCCCAAGCATTCACTGTCCCTCAACTTCTACTCTGACCACCTTTCCCCTTCATTATCTCCTGAAAACGCTCTGCTGTTCTTAAGCCAGGAGCCCACCATAAGTCCTGTCTACTCCTACAAAGAAATTCTGAGCTCCGAAACCATAAAGCAGATATGCAGCACACAGGGGACAGCCGATGGCCTCCCTGTCCATGCCTTGGCCGTGCCTGGCCCTGCCCCCTTACCTTGATCTCCAGCTTGTGGTTGATGGCCAGTGCAGAATGCTCCAGAGCTTTGATGACAGAGGCGTACGAGTCTGAGAACTTGGTGTACTTGCCCACAAGGGCAATAGTGCATGTCTCCAGCAAGCGATCGTATCTGTCAACCAAAGGTCAAGAAACAACAAGTTATTAGAATGTACATACAAACATGAAGTCAAAAATCCTTCCAAGCCCTGGCTGGCATAGCTCAGTGGATTGAGCGTGGGCCTGCGAACCAGAGTATCGTGGTTCGATTCCCAGTCAGGGCACATGCCTGGGTTGCAGGCCAGTTCCCAGCAGGGGACTCATGAGAGGCAACCATACATTGATATTTCTCTCCCACTCTTTCTCCTTCCCTTCCCCTCTCTCAATAAATAAATAAAATATTTTTAAAAAAAAATCCTTCCAAAGAGAAGAAAAACAAGTCTGGGAAGAATTTAATGGGAGTGTCTATTATCTGAGTACCAAACAGTAAAGAGGAAAAAGATCAGTGTGGCAGGCTTTTAAACAGGAGAATTTTAGAAGCTATCACAGAGAGCTGGCGTCGAAATCTCAAGCACGGTTGGGTGGTGAACATGCAATTCGATGTGCACAGGTGATGAACTGCAGACCTGCACACCTGAAACCTTTATCAACCAATGTCACCCCAATAAATTCAAAAAAAAGGGAAAAAATCTCACATATATTGTTTCACAAAAAATTTAAATGCCAAAGGGCAAAAAAAATAACAATTCACAAGAGTTAATCTGATGAAGTGAATACTCAAATATATTATAGGATATACACACAATTGTCCATATTCATGAAAAATCTCCACTATAAACTTAATTACTAACAGAGCAAAAGTGTTTATAATATTTTATGAAAAAGATCCTAAAACTGTGTGCCACTCTTGTAGGTACGTGAAGGTATACATATAAATGGAAAGTCTGAGAGGGAAAATGTCAAAATGAAAACACCACAGCAATGAAATGAGACGTTCCTCTTCCCCAAGTGCTGACTAATATTGTCACATTAATTCTGCGCCCACGGTGAGGCACACCCAGCGCTCTGAGGCCCTGTGTGAAGACACCTGATGTGACACGTGAACATTACACAGCTTCAGGAGGAGAGGAGAATGGGGACAGCTAAAGTGGCGAGTTCTGGCAGCAGCAGTATGAAAAGACTGTCACTTTTGCTGGTTCTTTTCTGGTGCAGGGTAAGTGCTATGTTCCCAAACACAGCTCAGGCATTTGGGATGCCACCCAGAAGTGCGCCAGCCACGGCCAGCCAATGTGTGGACCTTGCGCATGTGCTCCGACCCGCTGCCCCTAGGATGCCTGTTTGCACTGATTTTCTAGTTGACGGGAGACAAGGGTTTAGGTGTGTAATCTGAACTCACCTGGGCCAACTCTACCAGGACTTCCTCACCCATGATGCAACCACACGACAGCCGAGAGACTTTCTTAGAGCCCCTTAGCATCTATAACCTTTTCTCAGCAGGAGTTGATAGCACAAGAGTTGAATTCCCTAAGCCCCTAATAATAAAGAGAACAAGACTGGAACTGCCGGCAAACCTGTCAGCCATCTCTTTCCACTTCATCAGCATCCTTCGTGACTGCTTCTCAACAGGAAGGTCAAGTCTTCTGAGAAAATAATCTACGACCCCCTGCTCCTCTAGTAGCAAAGGGACTCGGTAGATGGATGAGACGTCGTGGACGCAAATCACCTGTTCGAACAACAGAAAAGGTTATTTAATAAAAATGAGTCAAAACTCACAGGGCTGACAGCCTCCTACTAGCTGTATGACCTTGGGAAAAGAACTGTTCTAAATCTGAAAACAGAAAATAGGGCAATTTTCTAGAAAGAAATATAAATGACCAAAACCAACTAATGCAAGAAGAATTTTAAAATAGCGGTGAGGGTCGAGGGGGGCAAAGGGGGAAAACTGGGGACAACTGTAATAGCATCATCAATAAAATATAATTTAAAAGTGGAATAAAATAAAGTAAAAATAGTCACTAATTTCTAATAAACATGGGTAAAAAAATATCCAAAAGAAAAAAAAATCACACACCAAACTATGAACGTAGTCTAAAAAAAAACCCTGTCCACGGGAGCTTGTCCCCAGAACAGAGGTTCTCAACTTTGGCTCCACACTGGAGCCCCTTGGGGAAGCTTAAAAACCCGTGAGACGGCTGCCCCTGCTGGGGCTCTGGGAGTTGGAGGCAGGCATCAGTATTTTTCAAAGCAGAGTTTGAGAACCACCACATTAGGAAATTTAACAGCAGAATTCACTACATGAACAGATTAAAGGAGAGGAAAAAAACACTTCAGTGAATGCAGATTTACTAAAAATTCAAAACCTATTTATAATAAAAACTCTTGGTAAATTAGGAACTTTAGGGAAAATATTTTTAAAAGCCCCATAGCAAACATCATTTAGTTCATATCTAATATTAATGCAAAAGTCTGGAACAAAGCAAAACTGGCCACTATCACTACTTTTATTCAGTGATGTACTAGGGGCATTAGCCATTACAATTAGATAAGAAAAAATGTATATGAAGTGAAAAATAAACAATTACCACCAACTATATACAATATTATTGTTTAATCCATAAAAAAACAAGAGAATTTGCAGGTAAACAACCAGAACAGAATTTTAGTAATGTTGGCTTGGCTTGAGAACAGCAGTTTCCTATATGTGGGTTGTATCTAATCAGGAAATATAATTTTTTTAAATATGCCATTCATATAGTAAATTGTAAATACCTATAAATAAATCTAAAAAACTCTCCAAAGGTAAGTAAATCTAAAAAAGCACCTTTATAAAGAAAATTACAGATTATTAAAGGATAGTCCTGCCAACAAATGGAGCCAGCACAACTAGGCATCTACGGGCAAAAAGATGACTTCCAACTTTTACTGAAGAGTTACTATATATAAGAGTGAACTCACAAAGGATCCTAGACCTAACTGCAACACCAAAAACTGTAAAAGTTTTATAAGAAAACACAGAAGACAATCTTTATGACCTTGGTTAAATAGAGTGCTTAGAAATGACACCAAAGCATAATGTATAAAGGAAAAAAATGGATAAACTGGAGTTCATCAAAATGTGAAAGCTTCTGTGTGCCAAAAAATACCATTAAGAAAATGAAAAGATAAGCCACAGACTGGGAAAAAAATATGCAAATCATATCTGATGAAAGACTTACATTCAGAATATATAAAGAACTCTTGTAATTCAATCAGATAAGCAAAGCGACTTTAAAAATGCATAAAATTTGAAGTTCAAATTTAAATACAGAAATACTTGTCACATTTTTTAAGTGAATAATTTTAATGACAACCTGTTCTTTAACAAAATTAAACTACCTTCATTTGCTAGGATTAGAAGTATCTAAAGTAACTGAAGTGTGGAAGCATTTTTCTCAGTCTGTTGAGATCTTGCTTCCAGGTGTGTCCTCTGTTTTGGCTCAAAGAAACTGATAAAAATCTTCTGCAGGTTTGCAATCTCACATTGAGAAACAGCCACTGCAAAATGAAGTCACAGCTGCGCTCCCAAAGGAACCCCCTGCACGTCTGACTTCTGCAAACCCTCACAATGTTTCAACAGGGCAAATAACCTTTGGACTGGGCCAAACCAACAGTGCATTCCAAACAACTGTTTGCAAAGCTAACAAGAAAATACAAATTCTGACTATTGAACTGAAAAATTAAAGGCACTGTTTAGAATCAGCACCACCATGCGCAGCTAAAGAATAATTTAGCTTGTTTGCACCTATAGAAATTCCTTCTTGAACTCATTAAAGCCAACAGAAATTCCTTCCTTCTATTCATGTAACTATTCTTTTTTTTGCTTTCTCATAGAAACCTCCTGCTTTCACCCTCTAACTGAAACACCGTTTTGGGCTTCTACGATTTGGGCTTCTACCTGAATCGGTGCTTCCCAAATAGCAAAAAGCTAAATTAGTAACAATAATAATGATAATGTAAGTACATGGTAAAAAGGCTGTTCATAACAATGAAATTATCCTGCTGCTCCCCCTATTGGTTACGGCTCCCTTGACCTCACCTCAGGGGTCACACCCAGGAACCTGGTCGCAGGCCCCAGGCTACCCACACACCCCGAAGCCATCCCCCCACTGGGAGAGCACAGCTGCCTCCCTGGTGGTGAACAGCTTTCCTCCAGCCCCCCACTTCAAAGCCCGGCCACTGACTTTAACATTTCTATATTCACTTCCATATTCCTGGTAGTCTGTAAATGGATTTCCCTTACTTTAACCCTGCTGTTTCATTCTCCCCTGTCCAAGCCAGCTGGGCTCCCCTGCTCAGTCTCCTGATCCTCACATAACCTGGCAGTAAAACAAAGCATCCATAACTTAACCATAAAACCCTTCAAATCCATAAAAACTCTTCGTCAACCAAACCTGACCAAAGCTATAATCCCAACTCATCGCCCCTAGAATTCCCATTCATGCACCACACTTAGATGCATTACAGTTCCAAAATTTTGAACTTCATGTACCACAGGTACCCTCCATTAGCACAGGTAACAAAAAGACTGTAAAATGGGCTTAGAGCCTGCAACGCCTCACACACCAGGCACCAGGGACAGGAAGTTGAGTGGGTGATCCCTGCCCTCCAGGAGCTCAAAGCCTGTGAGGAGAAAGGCACACACGAAAGGGAGTATGCTGGGCTCACCGCCTGCCCCTCTGAGCCCAGACCTGAGGCTCAAGGGTGAGGAGGTGTGGCAGGTAAAGCTGCTCAGATAATACTGTGTCCTGGCTGGGCCCCAGAGGAAGAAAATGAATAGGAAGACTGTGAGGCCAAGAGAGACGGGGGACACACCCATTCAGTATGGCTACAGCAAACAGTACAGGAAGTGGGGAGAGAAGGGGCCGGGGAGGTAAGTTCATTTGGAGACCTGTGTCTACAAGGTAACGGAGTCACGGAGCCAGCAGTCCAGTCTCAAATCCCAAAATGACAACAAGCCTTATGAAACTAGTTAAGAAACTTCAGGATAATTCGAAACAAAAATGATTCATGTGAAGATGGAATTTCTACTCACTTGCTCAGGTTCAACATGGCAGAACATTGATATTTTCTCCTTCACTGCTGTGTCGAGGGGATTTGAGCACCGGCACACAACCTGGGAGTAAAGAGAGCGAGGCGTTTGGATCAAAGGGATTACAATGCTGGGCTTCTCCCCTGATTGCAATTAAAAGAGATACCACATAGTTAAGCTAACTCCCAGCACAATGCATGTACATGGTGACAATATGACCTGTTTGCAAAATCGAGATCCCTGAATCCCCAAGTGGAAAACATAACAGAGTGGCAGCCCAAACGCACAGGCTACTGAGCCACAAGAGCCAACTGTGGTTCACTCAACTGTCATCCTTGGTCAGGAGGGAAGAGAGAATAAAAGACCACTGAGGGGAGGTACAAGACACGACCATGCGCGTGCCGGGTCAGGAAATCTTTGTAAACCACAGGCCTGGTTCCAAGAACCAGACTTACTTCTCCACCATCAATTAAAAGCATGCCAAGAAAACAAAGAGCTTGTGTCCCACGGAGGAGACGTTAATTAGACAGACACCCCAGGCCAGGCCAACACCAGGCCGTCAGGAAGTCTCACCAGATCTGGGGAGAGCCCAAGGCCTCTGAGTTCCCGAACACTGTTCTGGGTAGGTTTAGTCTTCTGTTCCCCTGTTGAACTTGGCTATTTTACAAAAGGAAAAAAAAAAAGTTAATTCCTGTGCGGCAGGAATTTTCAACTATGACTTTTCCCTGAACACCTTTTGAATGGGGAAATAGATCATTTACCTAATTTATTTTTCATTTTCTGTGAAAGTTACACATGCATGTATCTTAGAGTCAGATAGCTCTACCAAGTTTGCCCAAAGACCACCGACATCAAACCTGGAAGACAGTCCCTCTTTCACTCCTTCCACCTGTCCTTCTGGTGCCTTACTTCCCAACCTCTAGTTCGAGCCACTGCTGATGACTTCTGTTAGACACAATCCCCGCGCACGTGCTGTGCCTGCGGCCGGCCCCCTCTCAGGTCACGCTCCCTCTCCAGTGTGCACGACTCTGACGGCACTGAATCACTGCCCACCATTAAACCTGGGCTGTACTTTTCCTTTCTGATCCAAACGTTTGTTTTGTCTTGTGGGTTAGTGAGTTTTCTATGTACTAAATTATCTTGATTCTCCTCTCACACTTAACAGATCCATTTGCTGGGTATAGAATTTAAGTAGAAAATCATTTTCCCAAGCATTTTTAAGGAAACGGCTTCACTACCTTTTAGCTCCCAGCATCGCTGATGAGAAGTCCAATGCCATACTGATTCTTGACGTTTCTCTTTAGTGTTAGAGTTTGGCCCCACTCCCCTGAAATTTCAGTGATGTGCCTTGGTGTGGCTTATTTTTCATTCAATGCCTTGGGCATTCATTCATTGGGCCCTTTCAATCTACTCATGTCTGGATATTTCTTTGAATTGTTTAGATAGAGTCAATTTTTCTTCTATAGAGGGCCAGATAATAAATATGTTCGGTTTTGTTGGCCATACAGTCTCTGTCACAACTACTCAACTCTCCTGATTTAGCATGGATGAGATGTAAACAGCAGGCTTTGGCTGTTATTTCCATACAACTTTTTTTCCAAAATGGGCTGGGTTATTTGGGTCTGTGGCACATAATTATGAACCCCTCGTTCAGATTTCTTTCCTCTCCACTTCTGTTATTTTTCGGGAAATCCTATTATGTGGATGTTAGAACTCCTGGACCAGTCCTCACACTTTCTTGCTTTCTCTCTATTTTTTCTCTTGGGCTTTCTGCTGTACTTCCTCGAGTACTACCTCACCTTTCTTTCTCTTAAATTTTTCAATTCTGTTATGCAGTTATTAATTCCCAGGAACTCTTTTCTGTTCTCTGTTCCCTTCTTAGGGTGTTCAGCTTTGTTTAATGGACGCAGTTTATCTCAGTTCCAAGGCTGTTAATGACAGGCTGTTTTGCTTTCGGCTTCCTACTCCCTGCAGAGCCGCAATTTCCTCTAGTTTTTCTTCCTGTCGTTTTGGTCTCTTGCATGTTAGATAATTTCTCCGAATGTCTGGTGATCACCAGCTGCCAACTCGTATTTAAAAGCTAACTAGGGGTTCTGTAAATGTGGGATTTGTCCACCAGCGTCCTTACTCTGGGAACCTGTGGTCTATTTCATGAAGCAGTGTGCGTTCTCCTGGGCTAGTTGTGCACCCCAAGAAGAACCTTGGGAATCAACCTGTCGCTCTGGGAATCAAGCGGCAGAGGAGAGTAGGGTGTCTCAAGAGCACAAAGTTACACTTAACCCCATGTTTTTAGTTCAGTATTGCCGCTCCCAACTGTCCCTAGTGTCTGCTCATCCAGAATACCTCTTCACAGCGAAAAAACCCTCCAGTCCTCTGCCAAGGCAGGGGAGGGGCTAAGGCCCCACTGTGCACACCAGGGAAGGGGATGTCAGGGTCTGACTGGTTCTGGAAGGGCAGTTAGGAGCCCGACCCATGCCCCCCACACCCAGAGGTGCCTGATGTGGCCCACTCCTGAGCCTCTGGGGGTTCCGAGGGGCAAACGGGGCTGCTCCTCTGCTTTTCCTGATGCTGAGGATCCTGCTGTCCCAGGCTTGCTCAGTCAGTATGTGTGAGTCCATCTGCTTCCTGCCTTCCTGATTTCTGTTGCTGCTGACTCCTCTCCTGGTATTTACCCGGGCGAGTTTTTGTCTATAAAACAAGTCCCTGTGCTGCAGTCATCACGGGGCTTTGCCATGCGGGTGAAGACAGATGAACGTGTTGGACCCACCAGCTTTAACTGCAACGTCCCTGATTCACTTTCCAAATGTTCCCCATGGGATCTTTCTTTTGTCTCAAGATTATTTATTTTTAGAAAGGGGAAGGAAGGGAGAGAGAGACACATCCATGTGCAAGAGAAACATCGACTGGCTGCCTCTCGCATGCTCCCAACTGGGGACTTGGCCCGCAACCCAGGCATGTGCCCTGACTGGGAATCAAACCAGCGACTTTTCATTTTGCGGGATGACACCCAACCCACTGAGCCATGCTGGTCAGGGCCCCACCGGATCTTCTTCGAAAGTATGATTATAATACTTTAAAATTTGTAAAGAAGTTTTTATTAATTTTCTGCTTCCCGCAGCTTAAATATTTAAAACAGAAAAGGAATGAAAATCATCCTTTTCTCCCTCCTCTCCATCTCCCCAAAGGAAAGTTTTGATTGACTTACCTGAGGAACCAGACTGACGTGGATATTACAAAAGTTCTCTCTTTTGACCTTGAACTGGAACTGACGGAAGGCCTCGATAAAGGGCATGCTTTCTATATCTCCCACTGTTCCGCCGAGCTGGAAGGACACCGCTACTTTAGAGGCTCCGCACCCAACCTTCCCCGGCGGTTGGGTTTAGTCATCTAACACACACTCTGTCCTCTTGATCCCACAGTAAGTCGCAGTGTACTTCGGACTCTCTGGGTCCGCACAGTGTCAGTTAACAGTAATGAGACATTTCTCTGGGCTAGAAGATTACCTTTTTGGATGCGCTTACCACTCCACAGGGTTTTATCATGGATCGTGGGTCTTTCCACATCATTTAAGAAAAAGGTCAAGTGAAAGCTGTACTAGGGATTTTATGTGTAGGAGAGCCACAAAGCAAAGAAACCTAAATCTTACCCTCTTAGCCACAAATAACTTTTGTATTAAAAATCATCTGTTACAAACAAGCTGCTGAAACTTTCAAGCCTCCTGTTTCCGTGGGAGCACCGAGACCCACCAGCGAGGATCAGCGAGGCAGGAGCACAGACACTGAAACCCACTGGGCTCAGTCTCACAGAGACCAAAATGTGTCCCGGTCTCCACTATGTGAGCACGTAAATGCTGAAACAGGAGAATCGCTTAGGCAAAGTATCACTTTGGATGGCCATCCACATGATGCTACTGTGCCCTCACCTGCGACATCATTGGTAGGAAGGGCAATGGCTTAGCTGGGAATCGTCTTCTCAGCTGCTGATGGCTGATTAAGGGGGTGAATGTGCACACCTGGTCACCTACTCGGGAATCACGGAGTTTAGGAAAGACTCATACATACCTCAATAACGCACACTTGAGGTTCTAGGCCATCTTCATCCACAGGTATTAATGCCTGTCTCATCACCCACTCCTGGATTGCGTCTGTGATGTGAGGGACCACTGAGAAGGAGAGAAGTATGTGACTCACACTTTTCCATCAGCAATGATGAGAAAGATGCATTTAAGATGACTACAAATGGGTGCACTCTTTGCCTTCACAGGCAAAGGGTCCACAAGAATATTGAGACCACTCTTAACTGGCCTTAGAAAAAAATCTCTGGGCTCACACTCCCCATAGCCTCCTTTCCAGGTGTCCACACTGTGGCTGGAAACACTACGAGAGGGCAGGGCTGAGAGTGGAGCCCTTACCCACACCAGGGCTCTTCTTGCCCCTGAGCAGGCTCACCCTGGCTGCACCGCCACGCATGGCCACACAGCCGCCCTACTGCTTACAGGCAGAGGTGGGCGTATCACAACTGGGTGCTTCTCCAGGAACAAGGGAAACCAGGCCCCTCTCCCATTATGTTTCCAGGCTGCCGAAGTGGAGACAATCCTCTGCGAGGAGCCAGCACAGTGTAGCAAGAGTGGTTAGGAGCATAACGCCTGGTCTCAGAATGTCTGGATTCACATCTCAGTTCCACCACTCATTAGGGCTGGATCTCTGGGCAAATTAACTATTCTTAGGCTCGATTTCCCTATCCATGAACTGGTGGTAACAGCCTCAACTTTATAAAGCTGTGAAAATCAGTGAGACAGCACTGGTAAAATGCTAAGCAGAGTGCCCACCAAGTCGGTGCTCAATAAATGCCAGCTCCTGCTGAACACTTTAAAAAACCACAGCTGTCAGGCTCTGGCGGCAGGTCCCCAAGGGCAGGAGCTCAGTCGAACTCCCTGTGTGTAGACAGAGCCAGCAGTGCCTCGGGCACAAGGATGTTCATCAACTCCTCCACACAGATTGGCCAAAGTGATCTTTTAAAAATGCAGATTAGAGTTCACCACCCCCTGAGTTTCCATTCTAAAATGCAAACTCCAGGCTGTGGCCCAGTGGGCGGCCCTGTGTGACTTGGCTGCACCCCTGTCACCTACCTCTCTGACCATCATCCTGGGTCACCGCTCCCGCCCCTTCCATGACCAAGCCCTCTGTGGTCTTGGGCCTCTTCACGGGCCGTGCCTGCTCTCCTCCTTCCAGTCCTCCCGCTGCCGGCCTCCCGGCTCACCCATCCTCCCCCTGGAGGCCTTCCCTGGCCCCCTGCCCAGCCAGCTCTCCCTCCACTTTCTCAGTCTCTCTTCACTCCCCCCCCCCGCCACAGCTCCCATCGGACTTCCCATCCCACGAGTCTGTGACCTCCACACCAGCAATGGCCTTTCTGATCTTGTTCCTCGAGTACTCCCAGCACCAGGGAGGTCTGACCACCTCGAGCACTCACAACATATCCGACAGATGAATAGATAAACAGATAAATACACTGGAGCCTACAGCCACAAGCTACATAGTCGAAATCATTATAATTTCAAACTGATCCCTTTGTCTGTATCAGGAACTCAAGAGAAACACTTGACTGACTTTAACGCCTTTCATCCTGCTAACACACTGGAGAGGCAGGTACTGTTATTATCTTCATTTTGTAGAAAAGGAAAACAGATTTCAGAGAGATTAAGTAATCCGTCCATGCTCATAAAGCTGGTAAGTGGCAGAGCTAAGGTGTAAACATGACCCAGTTAACCTAGAATCTGGGTCTGGGGCTGCTCACTGTCAGCGGGACCCTCGCTATCAGCCCACTGTAGCCTAAAGCCAAAAGCAGATTTATTCTCAGATCAGATAAAAGCCACTTTTCAGCAGTCCCCAAAATTTGGACTTATGCCATTATGCCAGACAAGTGGTTCTCCAACCCCACCTTTTTCAAACCAGCCCTTTCCTCAAATGAACACTGTGTAAACCCCAAGAGAGCAAACAGACACAAGTGACGGCGGGCCGGCGGTGGCTCAGGAGGACCCAGAGACCCAGTCCTCAGACTCTCCCTGAGGCCGTCGTCCTGAGTGTTAGCCTGAAACCAATGTCCATGATGGACATTCTGTTCCCTGTCACTGCCTATGCACAGACATATCACACACACGGGCACACACACACGCACACACATGGAGTCTGGCTCACTGCCTAGTCTAGTAGTCTTCATCACTTCACACTCATCACTGCATAAAGCAGGGGTATCAGACTCATTTTCACCGGGGGCCACATCAGCCTCACGGTTGCCTTCAAAGGGCCAAAATAATTTTAGGACTGTATAAATGGAACTACTCCTTAACTGCTAAGGAATTGAAATTACATTCGGCCCCTGGTAAAAATGAGTTTGACAGCCCTAGTATAAAGACAATAGTGCTCTGGCCCTGACTGGTACGGCTCAGTGGGCGGGGCGCCCACCTGCACTGAAAGGTCACCAGTTTGATTCCCCACCGGGGCACATGCCTGGGTTGTAGGCCAGGTTCCCAGTTGGGGGCGTGCAAGACACAACAGATCAATGTTTCTTTCCCTCTCTTCCCCTTTCTCTAAAAATAAATAAAATCTTTTAAAAAAAACCACGAAAAACCGTTTTCTGAACTCAAATCATGCCGCTGGACTGACAGCCTCAACACCATCCACAGAGCAGTGATGGTTTCTCCACCTTATCTTGTGAGTCGACTGAAGGCATATTTCAGCAACAATACACGAAAGAAATTCAACCGGTTAAGATTTTTAAACTTTAAAGGCAAATAAATCCAGTATTACCTTGGACAGTTTTTCCCAAGTAATCCCCTTTGCGTTCCTTGTTAATAACATACTGGTATATCTTCCCGGTGGTCAGGTTATTGTCCTTGGTGAGGCGGATGTCCAGGAAACGCTCATAGTTCCCCAGGTCGAGGTCTACTTCCCCGCCGTCGTCCAGCACAAAAACCTCACCTGGGGTGCGCAGGGAAAATGTTCAGAGCAAGGGAAAAACACATGCGCCGTGGCACAACTCGCTCCAAAACGTAAACACCTGACTAGAACAAAGTCTCAATTACCCACACACAAAGCAAAAGAAATTTATTTCTAGATCACTAAAGAAGACACAAATAGAAAAGCACTAGCCACTCTCCAGAAGGTAACTTCACACTTCCGGTCTGCCCACAAACTCAGTCGGAATCAGGCAGAGTTCTGAAACAGCGTGGAGTGGAAGGAAATCACAGCCCCAAGGGCTGGGGACAGACGGGGCCTTCCAGTTCGTATGGTGTCTGCTGTTCTCCACGAAGTCGACTACTTGAGCAAAGCAAGGTATGAAGCGTGACAAAAAGCATGATTTAGCTCAAAAGTTAACCAAGATAAACCATTAAGATCATCCTAAAAGCCATCTTTTGGGCTGCACTTTAGTCCTAAACAAAGCTGTGAAACTACTAAGTTTTTCCCATTTCTTTTTTTAACATTCAGTCCTCAAAACATCAGTCTAGAAAAGTTTGCCCAGTATGGTTCATCCCTACCATCACAATACAATATAAGCTCAAAAATAGGGAAGGGGGGAAAAAAAAAAGAACCCATCTTATTTTCCCCCTCAGAGAAAGAACTCATCCTCTGCTCAGGGGTCCTGAATGAACTATATGGCTCCAGTCCGTCCCTCTTCTCCTGCTGCATTTATTATGCCAACGTTGCCGCCCTGGTGACACTCATCCGTACAGATTCTACCTCAACGCTAGAAAGCAGGAGTACGACAACAGAATTTAAAAACTTAGAAAGTGTGCTTTAACAACACATCCACCCCCCATTTTAAGCAAATAATCTTTTAGGTAATTCAGACAATCACATAGCCACAGATGTGATTATACTCTCCTAACCTCCTGTAACAGTTCCAACTTTTCACTCACCTCAAAAGATCCTCGTTTATATTATTCAAACTGTGTCCGCAAAACAGTATCTCTGGCTTACACGTCACGCAACCCCAGCATTTATCTGTGGTTTAAATCCCTACAAAGTGGTCCTTTAGCCTTTTTGAATGAGCACACCTCCATCAAAGGGACTCACAGCTTCTGGAAGTCAGTTATCTCAGTCTTGGAAAGTGCTTGCTATGATAAAGATCTTTCTTGTATCACAGAAAAATCTATGTTTTCATCATTTCTTTCCATGCATCCTATTTCTAAAGCTTGGGACCACAAAGAATAAATATAATCCCTCTTCTCAAATATTTAAAGAAATTTATTATGTCCCCAGATTACCTTTTTTCAATAGAAGTGACAAATTTTCACTCAACCACCAAAAAGATCATTTCTGTTCTTTCTGTTACAGAAACCTCTAGACTCTAATCACTACATTGCATACTAAGATTTCTGCTTCCTCACCCTGACCGGCGTGGCTCAGTTAGTTGAGCATCATCCCTGCAAAGTTAAGGGTCACCAGTTCGATTCCCCGTCAGGGCACAGGCCTGGGTTGTGGCCCAGGTCCCAGCTGGGGTGCAAGTGAGAGGCAACCAATCGATGTTTCTTTCCCTCTCTTCGTCCCCGCTTTCCTTCTAAAAATAAATAAATAAAATCTTTAAAAAAAAAAGGAAAGAAAAAGCTTTCTGCTTCCTCTGTCCAGGTGAGGAAGGCACTGGTCTGCTACTCTAAGGACCTTTTTAGAAGGCAAGAAATGGCAGTTATGCAAAATACACACAATTTCCAAGGGCTGACTGACACGTTCTTCTACACACTACACTTAAAAATGCACTTTGCTTACCATGCTCATAAGGAGAGAATGTTCCTGCGTCAATGTTAATGTACGGGTCGATTTTAATCGAAGTGACGTGTAAACCACATGACTTCAGGATTGTGCCCACACTGCTGGCAATGATCCCTTTTCCAATTCCTGATATAACACCACCAGTAACCAGAATGTACTTCATTTTCCTTTCTGACCTGTGGGAAGGAAAAATTACAGATTAAATGTAGCTCAACAAATCAAACATATCTAGCTTCAAATACTGACTGCCACTCACTAGCTAAAACCCTCTCGGAGCCTTGGTCTCCCTGTCACATGACTTCAGAAAGTTGTTTTGTGGGTTCCTGGATCACTGAATGGCTCCAGTCAAATATGAGTTGAAAAACAACTGCTAATCAAGTAACGTACCTTTTTTTTGTTTAAGCTTTGACAACACTGAGAGTCAACCTATTTTAAAACAAACAAACAAAAACAATGCTCTAAGCTATCAGTAGAACACTGTGCTCCAAATGCTGGTTGGCATCACCACCAGACAATGGCATACCAGGCAGGTACCTCATTACTTTCCCTACATGAGGAAAACAATTTCACTCTTGGATGAGTACTCTGACTTCCCATAAAATAGTGTCTTTGGCTAAACTACAATGTAGCACCAAGAAAACACAGCTCCTCTAGGTTAGGAAAGACAGAATAAAAGAACTTCAACATTTAAAGGAAGTTGCAGTTACACCTAGAAGTCTTTTCATTAAAGGCAGCTCTCTTCTGCAGTTTAATAATAACTTACTCCTTGCCAGCATTTCCTCCCAGGTACGCCCTGAAGAGTTTTACATGTTGGAGGAAAGGGACAGCAGATAATAAACCAGTTTGAAGCACATAATGAGCAGAGGACTCAAAAAGTGGGCAGATTAGACTAAATCCAAAGAGCCAGACGGTTATGGCAGTGTCTGGAAGAAAGAGACTCGACACAAGATAAAAGCGATGGATAGATGCAAGAACAGCAGAAGCAAGGAGCAGGGAAAACAAAAGCATAGACAAGTGGAGGAGACAGTGACAGGCTCACCAGGGAGAATTTCTCTCTGGCCCACAGCTTCAGAGGCCCCCAAAACATCGTTTGGTCAACAAACCTAAATGTGATCAAAATGAAAAACACAATCACCAAGGCGAAAGAGAGAATACTTGCTTTGGCAAGGTCGAGTCCTTCTCTGGGAACACGTCACGTAAAGCCAAAAACAAGCTACAAAAAGGAAGAAGGAAATAGGAGTTCTGCTTAAAGCATCGCCCTCACCTAGCTCCTCCCCAAAGCAGGAATACACACACTTGGCAAAGAGATAAAATGTTTAAAATGTCTTCCCCCCGACAGGCAGATGCCATTGCTGCGTCCTGCCCTTTCCATCCTCTGTTGCAGCATTTCCAAAAGCATGCTTCTTGGTTTGTACAAAATGCATATGGAGTTCCCCAAAAGGATTTAGGGACAAATAAAAGAAATGCTGGAATATCAGTTAAATAGTCAATTGGTTTCTCTAATGCAAGACTTCTAACTTTTAATAAGTTAACATTCAATGTAAACCTCCAAAAGGAGTACTCGGTATGCAGTATTCCCAAACCTGTTTGACCCCAAGTCCCTAACATTTGGGAGAAACACTACTCTGACTGCTCCCTTATAGTTGAATGAGTCCTTACTGACCCATGAATATCAGACTTGGCTGTATCTTAGCCAGGCCCTAGCGGGTATACCCCAAAGATTATGCCTGGTCTTACCAAATTTTGGATGTTCCTTGAAATTCTTCAGCCACTCTGAGTGGTTTACAGAGTGAGAAGTCTCATCTCATCAATTTACATTGGAATTGCCCCCATTTTATTCTAAAAGGGTAATACCACTCTTTAGGGGTGATTCTTGCAGTCTCCAACAGTGCCTGGCAATAAATATTCAAGGTACTCAAAGGCCAGGTCGGGGCTCACAGGACTCATCCACTCACATTCATGGACGCCCATCACTGTCAGTGTGTATGTGCAGGCTACTGTGCCAGACACTCTGGGGACTACCATTAATCAGATTTGGGCCCACACCTCAAGTGGCTGGCAGTCCAGTTTGAGACAAAACACTTACAAAGAAAGGGGTGATGCAGTGATGCTGAGAGCAGAGGGACAGTATGTGAAGGGTATAAAAGGGGAAGAAGAGCAGAAAGCTTTCAGTGGCAACAGCAGAGTCAAGTCCCAGGGCCCATACTATTCCTGCTCTGTTGCCATGAGGGCCTCAAAGCGCTGACTGCCTGACTTAAAGCATGGGGAAGGGAACAGAGTGAACAGGAAGGTGAAAGCTATCTACGGAAACCAGAGGTAGGGCCGAGACAAGTGGTGGGGGGAAGAGGAGGAAGACAGTGGGAAATAAGTTGTAAATGTAGGCAAGGGGCCCAGTCATGTGAAAACTTGAATGTCCAATCTGAACTTTATTCTGAAGGAGATGGAGACATCGGAATGTTTTCAAGCACAGAAGTAACAAAAATCAAGATGTAGCAAAGGAATTCAACAGAGATGGAAAAAAGCTTCTTTTTTTGTTTGTTCATTAAATGTTGTGAGATCCAGTTCCAGCTCCATCCCTTGGGTACTGAGACCTGTCAGGTCACTTAAGCTGCCTGAGCCCTCCTTACATCTGTAAAATGGGGGTGAGAATCTCCACGTCACTTTTGTCATAGAACTGCTGAGAATTCAAAATTATAATGTGCAGATGAAAATGCGCAAAGGTACTGAACTTAACTTTAAAATGCAACATCTTCATCCCGGCGGCCCAGAAGGGAGGTGGCCGGCTGTGGGGACGAAGGGGACAACACCGGGAGATTGTCAGGCCCGGCGAGCTCCAAGGCCCCTTCCGCCACAGGAGACAAGGCGCGCTGGAGGGGGCCGAGGTCAGGCCGTGGAACCCATCCCACCTGGACAAGCCTGTCTCGGATCTTGAACCCCCTCCTGGCGAGGTGCCTTAAGGCTGGAGGGACGTAGCCCCGGGCAGTCCGAATGGAGCAGCGGCTGGGGAATCCAGCGCTCTAAAGCCCTCTCCATCCCATGAGCCAACCTCGGCGTCCCGCTGCGGAGCCCTGCAGCCCTTCTTGCTGCCCCACGCCCACTGCGGCCCTTCTCCCCAGCGGCGCCCGGCCACGCGGCCCCGCGCGCGGGAGCCGGCTCCTAGCCCGCCTGGCCGCCCGCCCCATTCCCGTTAGGCATGGAACTCATTGGGCAGGCCTGCCACCCACATCGCCCGTGATTGGTGGGAGCGGTGTCGGTCACCCGGCGGTAGGGCTGTCCCGCGCTGGGCTCAGCCCGCGCCGCCGATTCCTGCACCAGGGAACAGCTACCCCAGGATCTCTGGAGTCAGCCTACCTGAGGTCCGCTTCAAATCCTCCTGTCAGCTAAGGAGTTAGGAAGGAGATGCACACGGTGGCCCCGGCAGCCAGTGAAGCACCCCGACCGCATGCGCCCGGCAGTCTTTTACCGAGGCGGGCCCTAGGCGGTGCGCACGCAGAGGTAGGGGGCGGGGCGGGAGCGTAGTCCCTCCCGGTGGCGGAGCCTGGATGCGCGCGACTCAGGGCCAGCCCAAATGCGCAGGCGCCCGGCGGACTTCGTTTTCCCACCGGTCGAGAGGGCTAGTTGGAACTGTCCTTCAGCTCCTGATACTGCAGGATACTTGCTATTCGAGACTGGGGAAGTTGTGGCATTTCTGCCAAGAAGCCTTTGTCATAGCCAGTGGTGCAAGCTTCGTCTCTTAAGGGGGAAGAGAGCGTTTTTGTATTCACATCTGGCAAATCCTTCGCTTGGCTGCAGCCTCCTGCCACAAAAGCCTTCCAAAGAAGTCTGGATCCATCCCACCGAGCCTCGGAACCTCCTGCCTTATGAGCAGGATGGTTAAGGCTCCTGGTGTTGCAAACCCAACCCCATACCTCCCGCCGCGCCTCCTGGGCCCGGGCTTCTAAAAAGGAAGCCTAAGAGGGTGACTGGGCACAGGTTCCTTCCTTATCGAGCTCCCTTTCCTCTACATCAGCCCCAACAGTGGCTGCTTTAGCTGGACAATGATCCAGAGACGTAGTGTGTCATCCAGTTAACGTTCACTGAGCGCTCACTGAGCCAAGCGCTGTGCTGGGCTCCAAGGGGCCCTGTCCTAGGTTCAGTGATGCAGTGCACAGGCCGACTAATCAGCTAATGACAGTTCACGATTTTCCTAAGTGCTTGTGGCTGAAGTGCCAGATGGCAGGGGAGTGAGGGCGGGGGGGGGGTGCAGGGACTGACCAAGCCTCGTGGGGGTTGGGGATGCAGGCTGGTAAGTTTTCCCTGAAAAGGCTGTCTTTAAAGCTAAGACCTAAAGTATATTGGTAAAAGAAAGGGAAGGGAGAAATCAGAGTAAGGATGCGTGAGGGAGAAGTAAAGCTTGTGTAAGGGCCGTGAATCCCAGAAGAGCCTAGCAGAGCTGAACTGGAAGGCCAGTGTAACTGCGTTGGAGAGCGGGCACTGAAGGAAGAGGGAATCATGAGGCCGGAGTGGTGAGCAGAGCTATACTGTGCAGAGCATCAGAACAAGCTAAGGATTTCTTTTCTTCTAAGGGCAATGGAAAACCATAGAAAGGTTTGGGGAGGGTTTTTGTTTTTCTAATGAGTAGTGAGTACATGCACATGATTAATTATATTTTTTTCATGTAACACTCCACAAGGACAGACTTGCAAAGTGAGTCTCTCATCTCTGTACTCAGTGTCCCTGTTTCTTTCCTAGGAGCAATTTGTCACAAGTTCTTCTGTATCTTCATTAAAAGATTTTTTTTAATGTGTGATATGATCAAATTTGCATTTCAGGAGAATAACTCAAACAAATGGACTTTTAAAAAATCTTTCCAAGTCTGCATCACCACTGCCCCTACTCTGCCGAGCTGCCCAAACTGCACTCAGCTCCGGATATAAAACAGGCGTGGGGTGTGTTTGGTCTGTACGTCCACACGTACTTTCGAGAAGTATTTGGTGTTTATGGAAGTGTCTGGGACATGATAGACTTGAGGACGTACTTGCCGAAGTAATGAAGATGCTGTAGGAGACACTGTACAAAAATGAGCCATTCTCTCAGCCACGCTTCTGGATGGCCACTTTACACTCCCTTCTTCCTCAAACCTCTGCCATCCCCAGCCCCATACTCTCTCAGCTGGTGGCCTCAGTTCCTCTCGAGCTGAAAAAATAGAAGCCACCAGGAGAATTTCCTTCAGCGCTCACCACCCTATCCACCATCTTTTATCTGTGCACACACGCTCTGCCTGCTTTCCTGTACTGTGGAGAAACTGTGCTCCTAAAGGTCAACCGCTCCTCTTCGCTTCGAGTGCCATATCCTCTCAACTCAAGAATGTCACTCTAGTGCTCCCTGCCAGCATCGGCAACTCTTCCCTCTCTGCTAGATTGTTTCCACTAACACAATGCAATTTCTCCCATCTTTAAGATTTTATTTGAGAGGGGAAAGGAAGGAGAAAGAGGAGGAAAGGAGCATCAATGTGTGGTTGCCTCTCACGCAACTTCTACTGGGGACCAGGCATGTATGTGCCTTGACTGGGAATTGAACCCATGACCCTTTGATTCACAGGCTGGCACTCAATTCACTGAGCCACACCAGCCAGGGCTAATTTCTCCCACCTTAAAACCATTTCTTAAGCACATCGTTTTTCTGGCTACTCCATCTCTCTGTGCTCCTTTTTGGCACAACTCCTAGAAAGGGTTGTTTATACTTGCTGTCTCCAACTTCTTCCCTCACTCTTGAGCTCATTCGGATCACACTATTGCTTATGTAAGTTTACCAAAACTGTTCTTGTCAAAAATTAATGTCCATGTTCCCAGACCTTTTCTCTGTACAGCAGCCTAGACTGACAAGTCCCAGGTAAAGATACCAGTGTAGCTGAATGCGCATGGTGTGAGTGCCTGTATGTATCTGCACATTTGGGCTGCTCCTCTCCCTGACCTTGAGCTCACAGACTCCCTTTGGGCTTCTGGGTACAGCCATACTACCCCCAGATCCTTCCCCTGAACTAGTTCCCTAAGAGCGCTTGTAAGAACTAGTCATTCCCTCTTTACTTGGCTTCTAAGAAACTACTTTCTCCATTTTTCTCCTACTTCACAGGACTCTCCTGGGTCTCCTTTCTTACATTCTTTCCTCTCCCTGACCTGTAAACATTGGGATGCCCCAGGGCTCAGAAGATCTCCTCTCCATTCTCTAGATCAGGGGTGTCCAACCTTTTGGCATCTCTGGGCCACACTGGAAAAAGAAGAGTTGTCTTGGGGTACACATTAAATACACAAACACTAACAAAAACAGATGAGGAAGAAAAAAAGCTCCTTGCATAATGTTCATGATATCTGCCACCACAGATAAGCAAAAAAAGTCCTCACACAATAATCCTAATTATGCATCAGCCCTTTTGATAATCTTAAAATTGTTGAGCAGGTCCCAAGTTTGTGATCACTAATATAGAAAATGTATATGTCTGCATAATAAAACATCATCTATTTTTTTCAAATATTTTTTACTTGTAAAAGTAAATGAAAAGAGGACAACACAAAACTAGTGGGATGTTTGACATTGAGTTTGAGAAACTAGCACATCAGTATCTGGTTTGATAGAAGCAGTTGCTACTCAGTGAGTTCTCAAGGTATCATCAGATATTTTGGTTCTAATTTTACTCTTAATGTGCTTCATTCTTGAAAACAGCTGCTCACAAACGTAGGTTCTGCCCAGTAGGGATGACATGAGTAAGGTGTGATTGCGAAGCAGGGATATTTGTCTCTGGGAAGATAGGGTCTGTGAAAGTCCAACGAAGAGACACGATCACACTTTTTTTTAGGTTGAATGGCAGATTGCAGTTCTATGCATTCCATTTGAAAATTGGCAGGTAACATTTATGTTGACTAAAAATAGAATCACAAATATAGCAAAATATTGATTTCCCCCCTGGAAATCTTGAAATCTGTTTTCAAATTCTTGTAACAAATCAAAAAGCAAGGCTGCGTATTTTTCACTGTTCACAGGACTGTGTTTAGCCAATGTGTCGAAATGCATAAAATTGTTTGCCTTAATTTGAGCTTGCCATAATTTCAGTTTCATTTGGACCACTGTTACGGTTTGAAACATGGTATTGGTAAGTTGGTTTTCACCTCAAGGACGCATGTTTAACTCATTTTTAAACGAGTGGTTAAAGCCACTGAAATTGCTAAATCTTTAAGCCAGTTTTCATCGTCAAGTTCCAACACAAATTTGTTTTTTGATACCATAAATGACTTGATAACACGTTGCAAATCATAAACTCTTTCAACATTTGGCCTCAACTTAGCCATCTTCCGAAAAGTAAATGATGTCGCCATAGTCAGCATCAGTACTTTTAAGGAATTCCTGGAACTGATGGTGATTCAATGCCTTACGGAATTCAGTTTCATTTGGCCCTTACGGAATTCACAGTCTTGATTATCTGCGTGATGTTATCCATTTTTAAAGCTTTTGTGCATACATTTCTTTGGTGTGCTGTGCAGTGATACTTCATCAAAGGTGAGTTTCGAATGGCAATTGCATCATCTGTTAATTTTGCAAGCCCTTCACTTTCACCTGCCGATGCTGGGCCCCGTCTCTAACTTCACCAGATGTGTTCACAATGGACTGAGAAAAATGTTGTAACACATTTTTTACTGCTTCACATAAATCTCTTGATTTAGTTGCATCTTTCAATGGCACTAAAGAAGCTATGTCTATAGCGATATTATATTTGCCATCAAAACATCTGATAAAAACGGCAAGTCGAGCTGCACTGTAGCGTCAGTGCCATCATCCATCGCCAAAGCACAAAATTTAAAATTAGCAGCTTTACTCTCCAAACTTCTTTTGATAGATTTTCCAATTTCTTCAACTCGTCTGGCTATAGTCTGGTGAGACAAATGGATTTTAGAAATAACTCCCCTTTTTTCAGGCCAAATTATATCTGCCACACTTTCTATGTGTTGCTTAATAAACCCACCATCAATAAATGATTCTGAATGTTTTTTTAAGATTTTTGTTTAAATTTATTTACCTTTAGAGGGGAAGGGAAGGAGAGAGGAAGAGAAATACCAATGTGTGGTTGCCTCTCACGCGTCCCCTGCTGGGAACCGGCCTGCAATCCAGGCAGGTGCCCTGACTGGGAATCGAACCACGATCCTCTGGTTCGCAGGCCTGTACTCAATCCACTGAGCTACACCAGCCAGGGCTCAGTAAATGGTTTTGATTTTTTTGTTATTAAATGTGCTACTACATAACTAGCATTTACAATAGAATCTGTCCAAGTTGTACTTTTTGAAAAAATTTTTGAGAAGTCCTTTTTTCAGTTCTACTATTTTGTCCTTATGACAAAATCCTTCATACACGTTGAATTTGGCTGCGTGTTTTTGCATGTGATGCCTTTTCAAATTATAGTCTTTGAAAACCTGCACAGATTCTCCACACACTGAGCAGAGCGCCTTACTATTTGCCTCAACAAAAAAGTAGTCACCTGCCCACTTTTCACTGAACACTCTTCCTTCATCTGTAATTTTCCTTTTGGGGGGGTTCTTTTTTTTTTTTGAGACGTTGTAGAAGCTATCCTGAGATTTTAAAAAAATGATGGTAATTCAAGACAGTTCAGAAACGGATGGCAAAGCCATTCAGATTTAATTTTATTCTTTTTTAAACCATTTTTACTTTTTCAATTACAGTTGACATTCGATATTTTTTTGTTAGTTTCAGGTATACAACATAGTGGGTTACACATTTATATTATTTATAATGTATTCTCCCCAGTAAGTCCAGTACCCACCTGGCACAATTCATTATTATTAAAATATTACTGACGGTACTCTCTGTGCTGTGACTGTTCAGTAACTAACAACTGCACTTCTTACCCCCTAACCCGTTCTCACCTAGCCCTCCACTTCCCTCCTGTCTGGCCGCTGTCAGTGTGTCCTCCGTATCTAGGAGTGTGTCTCTGTTTGTTCATTTATAGTGTCCTTTAGGTTCCACATGTAAGTGAAATCATATGGTATTCGTTTTTCTCTGTCTGACTTATTTTACTTAGCATAATATCCCCTCGGGCCACCCATGTTGTCATAAATTGTCAGATTTCATTGTTTTCGTGGCCATTTAATATTCCATTGCGTATATGTGCCACAACTTTTTCATGCACTCGTCTGCTGATGGGCACTTAGTATATTTCCGTATCTTGACTATTGTAAATAGGGGTAAGATGAACATAGGCATGCATAAGTCTTTTTGAATTAGTATTTTGGATTTCTTCAAATAAACACCCAGAAGTAGAATCGCTGGGTCACCGGGCAGCTCCATTTTTTATTTTTTGAGGAGCCTCATACTGCTTTCCACAGTGTCTGCTCCAGGCTGCCTTCCCACCATCAGAGCAGGAGGGGGCCGTGTCCTCTGCTTCCTCACCAGCACTCGTCCTTTGTCGATTTATCAATGACGGCGATTCTGACAGGGGTGAGGTGGTATCTCATTGTGGTTTTAATTTGCACTTCTCTGATAATTAGCTGCATTCAGCACGTTTTCATATGCCTGCTAGCCATCTGTATGTCCTCTCTGGAGAAGTGTCTATTTAAGACCTCTGCCCATTTTTTTAATCAGATCATTTATGGGGGTTTTGGTGTTAAGTTGTATGAGTTTACAAAGTTTGGGTATTAACCTTGTATCAGATACACCCTTGGTGAATATCTTCTCCCAATTGGCAGATTGTCTTTTTATTTTATTGATGGTTTCCTTTGCAGTGCAGAAACTTTTTAGTTTGATGTAGTCCCATTCGTTAATTTTTTCTCTTGTCTCCCTTGCCTAAGGAGATATATCAACCAAAATATTACTGCGCCCTGGCTGGTGTGGCTCAGTGGTTGAGTGCCAGCCTGCAAATCAAAGGATCGCCAGTTCGGTTCCCAGTCAGGGCACATGCCTGGGTTGCAGGCCAGATCCCCAGTAGGGAGCACAGGAGAGGCAACCACATATTAATGTTCCTCTTCTCTCTCTCTCCCTCCCGCTCTCTAAAAATAAAATAAATAAAATCTTTTAAAAATATGTTACTGAGAGTAATGTCAGGGCGTTCATTGCCTACGATTTCTTCTAGGAGTTTTACAGTTGCGGGCCTCACATTTACATCTTTAATTCATTTTGAGTTTTCATTCAGACTTTAAATACCATCTAGATACAGGAAACCATCTGGAAGTTAGCAGAGGGGGGAAGGATGAAGGACAGGGAAAATTGGTGACGGCAAAAAAGAGGCACAAATTTCCAGTTATAAAATAAATGTCATGGGAATGCAATGTACAGCATAGGAAATATAGTCAATAATATTGCCATAAATTTCTACGGTGACAGATAGTAACTAGACTTATTGTGGTGATCATTCCATGATGTATTGCTATGTAAACACCGAACCGCTCCAGTGTACACCTTAAACGCACTGAGTGTTGCATGTCAGTTAGACTTCGGTCCAGAAATGAAGCCCCTGGAGGAGACGAGAAGCTGGCGGGGGTAGTTGTCTCTGGGGAGTAAAAAGGCATCTGAGGAATAGAGTGGGTGGAGAATTCCTTACATTGTAAAAGTCTTTTCTTCCCTTTTGAGCATTTTACCATGTATACATGTTACATATTCTAAAAAATGAAGAAAATAATGCAAATAAATATTCACGTAAATAAATAGCTACATGGCTAGATAGAAACCATTTTTATTCAGACAACCCCCAAATTTGTATTCCCAGCTTGGAACGCTGCTGGACTCGAGGTTTGGGGCCCTGTAAGCCCAGGGCCCTGCAGTCAGCCCTGCGCGAAGGTGCGCAAGGCCACACATCACGTCTTCAGGGGGATGACTCTGCACGCTGTTCAGGATCTGGAGCTCCCCAGGGGCAGAATGAGGCTCAGACTCAGCAAAACCAGGGGTCGGCAAACTTTCTGTAAAGGGCCAGATAGTTAAAACTTTAAGCGTTTAGGGTTGTACAGTCTCGGTCACAACTATTCAACTCTGTGTTTATGGAGCAGAGTGGCCATAGACAGAATATGAACAAGGTAAGTGCGTCTGTGTTCCAGAAGACTTGGGCCGAAGGCCAAAAAGTGCCACCCCTGAGCTAAGTACACCGCCTGTCTAGCTTCTCCCCTGCCCTCCCTGCGACCATTCCTTTATCTGTCACTCGCACAAGAACCCCATCTCAGACTTTGCTCCCAGGGAACCCTGCCTAAGGCAGCATCCCTCCCACCTGGCCTCCCTGCGGTGCACTTGGTGCTCACCCCACACTTAACCACAGGGTGTTGAAACTGCCTATTCACCTGTCTGTCCCCTCCACGTCAGACTGCAGTCTCTTTGACTTACTTGACCTTTCTGAGTCTCAGTTCCCTTATCAGCTACAGTCTTGCTCACCTTTTAATAACCATTATAAGGTCGTGGTACCTTATAATGCAAATGCCATCACTGTTACTGTATTATGTGTAATGAAGCCAAGACTGAGACGTATAAACACGCAAAGCACACGGGTGGGTTCACTCTGAACCCTCTGTCTTGTGTGGTTCCCCCTCCCCTCTCAGCCTCCTCATCACCACATCTCGTTCATTAGCGTTTCCTCGCCAAGGCTTCTTTGGGTTACTTCTTTCACTTTCACATCAATATGCTGTCACCTGGTCTAGCATTTTAATTTTTTAATTTTGTTTACACTCACCTGAGGACATTTTTTTCATTGCTTTTAGGAAGACAGAAAGGGAGAGAAACGAATATGAGAGAGAAGCATCCATTGGTTGCCTCCCACACGTGCCTAGACCAGGGATCGAACTTGCAACCTAGGTATACGCCCTGACTGGGAATCAAAGCTGCAGCCTTTCGGTTGTGGGAGGGTGTTCCAACCAACTGAGCCACGCCAGCCAGGGCCCAGTCTGACATTTTAGTAGGTTATCTGGGTCAGCAGTGGGGCAGAAGGGTGACTGCAACTACTGACTTAAATTTGTAATGTTTTCCCAGAGTGAGGCTATATTCTAAAATGAAATTTCATTTTTATAACTATGCAAATGGCACAAAGTTCGGAAGGTAAAGAGGAAAGCGCAGTAAGTGCCTCCTGCCGTCCCCTCCCCAGCCACCAGTTTGCTCCCAGAGGCAACCGCTGTTACCAGTGTCTGTTTATCCTTCAAGAGATGCTCCGTGCGTGTCTATGCCCTTTCTTACTGGCTGTGTACAATTGCAGTACTGATGTGTTATGTTGGGTTTTCCTCATTTGAGCTGGCTTTCTTTAATGTTATTTAGTGAATTGTTTGGTTATACCCTCACTTTGCTCATGAAAGGATGTCAAGGCTGTGTGTGTGTGTAAAATATGAAGAGAAAAATAAAGCCAAGGAAAAATAAGGGTAGGATTTCATTCTCTTCAATGACACTCTGTTGCCTTCAGGAGAAACTGAGAGCCACACATTGGCTTATGGGGGATATGCGCCAAAGCTGGACTCAGTTTACCTCTCTAGCCAGAGGGCCCACTCCATACCCTAGCCACACTGAGCTCCCTCAGCTCCCTGCACTTGCCATCTGATCTTCTCCCACCTGTGGGTCTCCGCCCAGACAGCTGCTGGAACATGTCCTCTCCTGTGTCTCACTAATGTCACGTTTCAGCTTGGCCTTCCATTCCCCAAAGTAACTTTTCCGAACCGCCTCCTTCTCTCAGGCCAGGGTGGTCTGCACCAGCAGCCCATTCTTCTATTGCTGCCTGGATGTCCCCAGGTATGGCAGGTGCATGTGGTGCCTCTCCTTGTCCAAAGCTCCCTCTTGTGAGGCCTGGGACCTACCTGGTTTTCTCACCTGTTTACTGCTGCCTGCTCAGGGCCTAGCTGGTCCGAGCACATGGTAGGCACTAGATAAATATTTGCTCCACAAATAAGCGAGTCCAGAAATTAAATTAGACCCTGAATCCTATACCCTTTCAAGAGATGAGTCACAAATTTGACTCTTAACTTCCCAGCAACCAAAATGAAGAAGGTCAATATGATTAAGAAAATTACACAATGCTCAGGAGAAATATTACATTTTTACTAACCTTTCACTGACCCCCTGAGCCCCTTACAAGCACCCCTAATTTTCCTTATTAGCATTCATCAAAATTATAATAATTGATAGAGTAACTGGTTGTTTGATCTCTATGTTCCCTACCAGTCTGCCTTTCATTTTTGAGTACATCCACAGCACGTCTCACATGGCCTGCATGTAGTAGGTGCTCAGTAAATGTTTACTGAGTGAATTAAAAAGGCCATTGTTCCTGCCACTGAGATGGGAAATTGACTTCTTCTGTGAGTCTTCATGGAGAGGACGCAGGGAATACAATGTAAAGAGGACCGGTCTCGGTAACACCCGCACAGCCAGACACCAGGCAACAGGCACAACAGGGCTGTGTTTTATGATTGTCAGTGAGGGCTGACGGCAGCCTGTGACATGCAGTTCGGTTCAGACAAAGCGATCTGCAGAGAACCAGGGGGGTGCCAGTGGGGTGCAGGGTGCAGGGGCCTGGCTCGTTTGGGACTAAATGACAAGCCCTCTTCTGTTGTTCCTCTCTGAGGACTGTCCTCTGACCTGAGCTCCGGGTAGACTTTGCAGGGAGTGAATTCAATACCACGCTCTCTGAGATATACATGGACTAAGGCTATTCTGAGCTTCCGATTCAATTCAAAGACTTTTAACAGTCATTTCAGCTTGGGGGTAAAGTTCACATTCACCCCAGGATTAATTAATGTCCTTCGCAGGGAATATGATGACAGGTCAGAATAATCTGATAGAGACACCTGTTTCATGCAGGCATGTAATAATATGCATTACTATTACATATGCCTGGTTGTTATAATCATACACTAGTGCCTCAATAATTCATGCAGGGGGAAAATGTGGTAAAAGGGAAAGAAAAAAACACTTTATAAAGACATGTTATTATGCAAGCATAATAATAAATCCTCTGTTCATAAGTATACTAGGGTATATTTATGAACTGAGCTCATCACCACATATTCCAGATTTGGGGGGCACAGTCTGATTTCTTGAAAGTTTATAATTTTTAATAACAGTTATGTGTTACATATGGAACTAAAGTCATTTTGCCATTAAACTCCTATAAGACTTTTAATGCAAATAAATGAGCAGACAGAAAAAAATGAATGCTTTTTCCGGTCCCATGTTTTGACTTTTGGGTTCAGAAATGGTACACAGGAGTCAGTTTCAGTGGTCCCCCGCCCCGTGACAGCCCCCAGCCTCGCCTGCTCATTGAGTGCCACTCCTCTGACACACAGGGCCCTGTCTTTACTGTCCCAGCATTTACCATGTCATACTGAGATTATCTGGATTTATGTCTTTCTAGATTGAGAGAAAGAGCTGCCTCTTTTCAGTTCCAGTAACTGCAAGAAAAGGTGGGGAAGCCCCCCCGAACTTCCATAGCCCCTCCAGAATTGCCTCAAACACACACTACCCCAAAACCGTGGACAGGGGGGGTGCAAACAGAGCTTCCAGACAGGTTCCCACCACTTGCCTCCTGACAAACTGTGGCCCCTGCCTGCTTCCGGGGGCAGAGCATTCTGTCCGCAGTGACCAGCACAGAGCTTGGCACAGCGCAGGCCCTGGATAAATATTTGATGAACTGAATCAAGACTATGGAACTACCTTGTGACTTTTCACTTCTTCATGATCTGGCTGTTTTCCACTTATCTGACCAAGACGAATGAGTGTTCTTGCAAGAAGGTCAATTGCTGTACTTCAGCTGGTGGGAAGACACACGAGAGAATCTTTATATCAGCTCGATAACCCAAGGGTCTTCAGTGTTTCCAGGAAGTGTTTCTCCAGGGTGATTTGTGGACAGATGGCCACTGAGGGGGTCAGTGTGTCAATATTTTCTGGGCTCCCTCTGGGCACCCAGCGTTCTCCCAGCTGCCACAGCGCTGAGTGACCTGAGTAATGCGGAACGGAGGGACAGTCAGGAGACTGAGAGATTCAGAAAGATTTGCATTTAGGAAGCAGAGCCATAATATGTATAGAACTCAATGGTTATCATTTCAAATTCTGGGGCCAGGCTCCAGACATCTGCGTCTCAGATCTCTCTGAGATCTATTTCTGTCTCCAAGAAGGACTCATACCCCTGCCATTAGTGCCACGATTTCTTGAAAGGCACTCTCTAAAACCTGGGGGATAAGGACTCAGAAGATATCCGGCAACTACCAAGTTTATATTATTAGCTCTTCCAGTTCTGTTGTACATAATGAGAGTTTTTAAAAATGATTCAATCACTTAAAATGCCTGTCTTCAACATATATCTAACTAATTTGAGGTCCAGAGGGAAACACCCATCTGTTTATAGGTTTAAATAACCAGAAAGACTGATGAGAACATTGTAATGGAGATGATGTTATCTTGGAGAAAAAGTTTAGGGCTGATTTAAAAAAAAATTATTTACTTATACACTGTAAACATTTTGAAGTGTGATATACAAACATCAAAGCATGAAAAAGATAAGTGTACAACTACTCATGCCCGGACCAGAAAGCAGCCACAAGCCCCTGCGCTCCCAGTTCCCAGCTCCCCGAGCGCATCCGCCACCCAGATTTCCAACACTATCAATCAGTCTTCTCAGGGTTCTTTTTAAAGCTAAACTGGGAATAATATGGTCATCTACTAAAATGCGTCATTTTTTCAAGACTCTTAGGATTCACCACATTCTATTTGTCTCCTTGAAAGTGTCCCTGTCTCCTCTCTCTCCCCTTCAAGCCATATCCACTTCCCTTTTAGGGAAACAAATTATTTTCCTCTGATTCTCACTGTGCAAACAAAGCAAATGAGTTGGCAAAATGGGCATGTAGTTCAATTATTTATTCACGGAGCATCTATTGGCACCTCTCGTGTGCCAGGTGCTGTCCCAGGCACCGGGGCCACAAAGGCAATGACAATATTGAGGTCACTCTGATATTGGGGAAAGCAGCGGGTTGCCTAGGAACCCCCAGGAAGGGCACCTAGTCCATCCAGGTGGCCAAGAAAAGCTTCTCAGAGCGGTGTCTCTAAGGGTGGGCAGGTGCCAACACAGGGAAACAAGGAGGCCAGGCTGGTGGGGGTGGGGGGATGGGAGGGCTGGGGGAGGGGGGATCCTGTGCTGGGCCACAGACAGAGTGGGAGGAGCTCATCCACTGAGGCAACTGCAGTTAATTCCACGTGGAGGGAGCCCACAGTGGTGAGAACATTTCTGAGTTACGGTGGTAGATTGAACAAGTACATCAAACTTTCCCTCCCCACTGAAACCTCACCAAAACTGCAGTAAAGGGTAAAGGGGGCCAAACGTTAATTTACGGTGACAGAAGATGATCTGACTTTGGGTGGTGGGCACACAATACAATATACCGCTCATTTCTATCATAGAAATGTACATCTGAAACCTGTATGATCTTATTAACCGATGTCGCCCTAATACATTTAATTTAAAAAAGAAAACAAGGACAGAGAACAGAAAGCTGTCTATTGCTAAAGAAAAAAGAAATGCATTAAAAAATACGTAAAGATGGGTGAGCAGGACAGGTGCCAGAAGTATAAATTTTGGAAGCAAGAAGTTAGACGAATGCATGCAAACCAAGCAAACAAAGAAAGCCCAAGCCCAAACCAGATCTCACCTTGATGGCGAGAGGGACTTAGCATAGGAATTTGACTGCACAACTCTAGGAGTAGCCAAGAAAGCGAAGACCCAGAGTGGGAGACAAAGGAGCTGAAGAGTCAGTACCAATCTTGAAAAATGATTATAGGTGGGCACCGTGGGGCTTGCTGGGAGGCAGAGAAGCCAGACATGCTGGCCCCTGGGCAGGGGAACTTCAAAGCCTTGGGGCAGCTACCTCGTCTAGGTGAGCCAGAGTGGCTGGCGGCATGCCTGGGGCACCAGGGCCAGCCCTGCCTGCACGGCCAAGAGGAGCTGAATGTGACAAGCTGGAACCCAACAAGGGCTTCTGCATCAGGCTATAGCCATGTCCCCCTTTCAGGGAATAGTGGCCACGGCTTCACTATCACCTCCCTGTCCTCAAGCGGTTCCTCTTCTGGCCCTTTCACACAGGAACCCTGTAGAGCAAGGGGTTCCAGGAAATATCATCTCAATTTAACCAAGCTGAAAATAAAACTTGGACCAAGGAATGCAGGGAAGCAACAAGTCAGAAGGAAGCTAGGCACCAGCACCGAGGAACCCCGTCCCAGGCCAGCTCATGCCCAGGCAACTGGCTGAGAGAGAAAAAAGTTCCGTGTTGCTTCTGCTGCTGGGATTTCCGTTCCTTTGGGTGAATGCCTGTCTCGGCTAAAACATCCTCTGCTTGTCCAATTGCACTTGTCACTTTATAAATTTCAAATCCCTCCAAGATGGGGATCTGCTAGTTGCCTTTCATTCTCCATCCGGCCTGGGCCTGCCATTCTGGTTGGCAACTCCCTCACCAGCTGCCACACCCAGGCTCAGCCTTGCCCGTGCTCACAGCTCACTGCTTGGGGGCTGCAGGGAATCCAGGCCTTTTCTCCAGGCAGAAGAGAAACTCTGCTTCCACAAAGATCCTGCTTTTTCTATTGTGAGCCCTGCCTGCCTCTCTTGCCTCCTCCTCCCTGAACTGACTTTAGCCCCTCAGCCTTCCTTCCTCTGGCGGAGCTCACTTACTCCGTGTGGGCACCTGTGTCTCCTCAGCCACCTCCTTCACAGCCAGTTGTGAGTGGTTTCCAACGCTGGGTCAGCTCCTGAGGGCCCAGGGTGTGCTCTGCTGCCTTAACCACAAGGCCAAGCTGCCCCAGGGCCTGTGGCAAGCTAAGCTTCCATGACAGAGACCCCAACTTGCAAGTGGCTTAAATAAGATAAATACCTATTTTTTACTCATGTAACAAGCCTAGGGTGAGGGATTCCGGGCTGACCGGCCAGCTATGCAGGGACCCAGGGGCCACCCATCCTGTCACTCTGCCTGCCCACAGGGTGCTGTCCTCCTCTGCGTGGGCAGGGCTGGTCTCTTGCCATGTCTGTGTTCACATCCCTGCAGGTGTGGGGAAAACAAAGGAAACAAGGAAAAACATGTTCCTTTTCAGCAAATAATGTGGAAGTTACCCAGACCCATTCTGACGCATCCCACTGGTCAGAACTGAGTCGGGGGCCACGACTTGGCTGAGACATGTCATCTCTAACAGGGTGACCCTCTGCCGGGCAAATTCTATTTACTGCCGGAGACATGGAGACTAGATTTGGGAGGATAACCAAGTCTGCCTGGCTCCCATCAAAGACCTAGAGGATAATCACTCTCTTCTGCTTGCCACTGCCCACTTCTAATAATATTCCTTCCCCATCCCAGAAAAACATGCAGGGTCTACCCAGAGAATTCTCCCTAACAGTGTAAAACTGGTGTCATGTGGTACAGCAGATGCTATCCTCACGCTGTCTGTGTTCTTAGCCCTCCAGGGCACATTGCCCTGGCTTCCAGCTGTCAGTTCCTGGAAATCTTCACCTAGGGCTCCCTGTGCTGCCAGGGCCTGCTGTGTGCACAGGGCAGGCCTTCCATGAGCCCAGGCCCATTCTGTTCATCTCAATCAGCGCTGATGCAGGCCCACTGGGCCAGGCTCCACGCTGGGTCCTCATTTCATTCTCACGGGGCCCTTGAAGGGCAGTTCTCCCCCCTCCCCATTTCACACACCAGGGAACTAAGGCTCTGGAAGCATAAGTACCTGCTCAAATCCCAGCTTGTAATCAGGGGAGGTGCGTTTCAACAGCATCATCCGGCTCCACAGTGGCTGTGTCAAATAGAAAATGCTCGCTGTCCTGAAAGCCTTCAGTCATTAGGCAGAGAGAGCAGGGAAGGGAACAGCTAACAATTGAATACACATTGAAAGCAGCCATGAAATATGTAAAGAGGATGAACGATGGTTTCGTTCGCCTTCTCCTGGTGGGGATGCCTTCAAGGGATGAGCTAAGCAACTGGCACAAAGCCCCTTATGTTTGGATTGTTACTGAGGGGGCAACACAATTCTCTATTTTCAAGCTACCATTATTTTGATTTTTTTTTACAGGAATCAAACTCTTTTAACTCAGTGCTTCCCACTGTTTTCACCTCGCGGAGCACGTAGAAAACGGCGGTATTGACAGGGCACATTTGGGTGAGGTCAAGATTTGGGACTGTCTGTAGAGCCCCTGGTGGGGCTCCTAACTGCGTTTCCTTGGGAGTACATAATTATGGGAGGGAGTCAAACACAAGTATTTAGCAAAATAGTACATACTGAATTAGAATAAAACTCCCAAATAACATCTCTACAAATATTCGTAGAGAGATGGCCTGCTTTTCATAATAGATCCTAAATCTGAAACGACTGTGAAATTCCTGGTTAGGTTTTCTGATTATGCCGTCTTCAGGTTCACCGCTGACAGGAGCGTCTCTCAAACATTTGCTGCGAATGGCAGGGATCTCTATGGTTTTTTCCTCCAACTGTCAGAAACGCATGTCTTGCTCTTAATAGAATTAGGATCCTTTGCATTATAACTCTAATGATACCATTGTCCTCTAAGTTCTGTGCTGTTTTGTGTGGTTTGGGGGGTTGTTTTTTTACAAAATGTAATGTTGAAATTTCATGTCATCATCTACAGGGCTTGAGACTCCGATAGTACTTAGTTCTGGCCAACCATTTTAAGGTTATGATGACATTTTTTCCAACACACACCAACTTTGCTCTGTTAGTCTTAATACTTTTTCTTTTGGATTCAAATAATAACTCCAACTTAGTTCACTAGTAAGCCATTTATAATTTCCTTCTCCAAAGGTAAGTTTCTTTTCGAATTCGCAAATGTGGTTAGCACATATTAATATTGTATCGGGGGCCCCCAAGACCACCCTCGTGCCCATGATTTGCTAGAAGGACTCACAGAACCCAGAAAAGCTGGTGTGCTCCTGGTCATGGTTTGTTACAGTGGAAGCTTACAGGTGAAAATCAGTAAAGGGAAAGGCTCTTGGGTAACATCCAGCAGAAAATAGGCATTCTCCCCAGTAGTGTCACACAGACACTGCCCGCAGTGATGGGTGATAATGTGGGCAAAGGGCTGCCAGCAAGGGAAGCTCACCTAGCCTTGGTGTCTGGGGTTTTCAATTAGGAGTCAGTCACACAGGGACGCAGCACCTGCATGACTGACCTTGGCTGATAAACCTCCAGGTCCGCAGCAGTCAAACTATGCAGCATGTTCCATGACATCGGGGATACAAAAACTCTTTCATCAGACAGGACATTCCAAGGGCTCAAAGGTCAAGGGCTAATCTTGAAGAACTTTGCAATGTACAGGGAGGGTTTCAGTAACCCAGGGCTTGTGAATTAAGTCATTACTGCACAAATACACTTTCAGATGACTCTTACAGTTTTTCATCAAGTTCATTCAAAGAAAAAATGTCGGACTTCCGCCAAGATGGAGGCGTAGGTGGAAGCACTGCGCCTCCTCCCACAACCAAGTTTAAAAACAACAAAGTTTTAGCAACAAAAACACAGCGAAAACCACAGAAAATTGAACTTCACAGAAGTCTGACAACAACGAACCCTTCAGCCAAACCGGTATGAGGGGCAGAGCCAGCAGCAGAGTGGGGTCGGGCAGGAAAGATCCACTGGACCTACACGGGCACACGACCCAGGCAGCCGTAGGCAGATCACAGGTGTGGAGAAGCGGGCAGACTCATTGAGGGCTGACTGTGGGCATTCTCGCGCAGATAAACCAGTGAAGGAGCGAGCGGTGAGACAGACCGCACAGGCCCCAGTGGCAGGAAGCGGCAGAGGGGACCGCCATTGTCCCTCTCTGACCCCTCCCCCACCTATAGCGTCACAAACCAGCGACCTGGGTGGCCTCTCTGACCCGCCCCCACCTACAGCATCACATACCAGCTACCCAGGTGGCCCCGCCCTGATAAACAACTAAGGCTCCCCTCCTCATACCTAAGAGGCACCAACAGATCAAAACATGGCTCAAGAAAAACTTAGAGCCCCAGAGCCGATAAATCTAAGTGATGAAGAAATAGCCAAACTTTCAGATGCACAGTTCAAAACACTGGTGATCAGGATGCTAACAGAACTGGTTGATTTTAGTCACAAATTAGAGGAACATATGAAGGTTAAACTAATTGAAATGAATGGAAATGCACAGGAAACCAATAGTAATGGAAAGGAAACTGGGACTCAAATCAATGGAGTGGACCAGAAGGAAGAAAAAAATGACCAAACAGAAAAGAATGTAGAAACAAGAATTCAAAAAAATGAGGAGAGGCTTAGGAACCTCCAGGACATCTTTAAACGTTCCAACATTCGAATTATAGGGGTACCAGAAGGGGAAGAGGAACATCCACAAGTGGAAACCTTATTTGAACAAATAATAAATGAGAATTTCCCTAATCTGGCAAAGGAAATAGACTTCCAGGAAATCCAGGAAGCTCAGAGAGTCCCAAAGAAGTTGGACCCAAGAAGGAACACACCAAGGCACATCATAATTACATTAGCCAAGATTAAAATGGAGGAGAGAATCCTAGAAGCAGCAAGAGATAAGTGGACAGTCACCTACAAAGGAGTTCCCATCAGACTGTCAGCGGATTTCTCAAAAGAGACCTTACAGGCAAGAAGGGGCTGGAAAGAAGTATTCCAAGTCATGAAAGGCAAAGACCTACATCCAAGATTGCTCTACCCAGCAAAGCTTTCATTTAGAATGGAAGGGCAGATAAAGTGTTTATCAGATAAGATCAAATTCAAGGACTACATCATCACCAAGCCCTTATTATATGAAATGTTAAAGGGACTTACCTAAGAAAAAGAAGATAAAAAAGATGAACAGTGAAAGGACAGCAAACTCACAGTTAGTAACAACCACACCTAAAACAAAAGCAAAGTAAGAGGAGAGGTAGATCAGGAGCAGAACCATAGAATTGAAGATCACATGGAGGGTTAGCAACAGGGGAGTGGGAGAAGGAGAAGGGGGGAGAAGGTACAGAAAATAAGTATCATAGATGGTAGGTAGAAAACAGATAGGGGGGAGGGCAAGAATAGTAGGGGAAATATAGAATCCAAAGAACTTGAGACACGTGGTCATAAACTAAAGGGGGGAATGGTGAGGGAGGGGGTGTGCAGGGTGGAGGGGAATGAAGGGGGGAATAGAACAGCTGTAATGGCATAATCAATAAAATATATTAAAAAATAAATAAAATGTATAATCTTAAAAAAAAAGACTCAAAATGTCAATTAAGTCAGCTCGTGAAGCCCATTACTATCCTTCAAAAAATTCACAAAGTGATACTGAGTCGTGATTTTCAATTTTTATTTTTATTATGTTTTAAGTTCATAAACTGTTGACAAAACTCTTCTTTGGAGAGTCAACCCATTTCTACATGGGACAAATAGTTTTGTTGTCCTAGTTCACAGAAGGCTGAAGACACACAGGGCTGAGAGCCTTGGGGTTCAAGTCACCATTTCCATCATATCATTCACTGTGGAATTCAGATCTTCGAGGATATCTTCACGTATGATAAGTTTCTGCAGGTGAAAGACCATGTTGCCCAAGTCTTAGAGTTTTTGGAATGAACCCGAAAATAAAAAGCCTGCACCTCTTGTTATTGTTGCAGCCACCCCATGAGACCACACTCCCCCAGAGTCACCACGTGACTTAGTCCACCAAAGGCGCTCGCTGGCCTCTGACCGGTTCCTCCTCATGGGTTCCGAGAATGCTGGTGCTCTGACTGGCCGCAGCCTCTGGTGGCCGCAGAGTCGTTAGTCTTAGTTTGTAATGAAAGTTTCTTCGAGTTTCAGGATTAGCTTTGTTTCCATGTCGTCTCAGGTTATTTTCATTAAAATTGTCTGTGAAATTGTTTGGAAGTGGCAACTTTTCTATTCTCCGGCCCCAAACCTAGTATTGATCATTTTCCTGAGGGCCAGTAAAGTGAGAGATTCTGAAAATGAGCAAGATATTTTGACTTTGGCTATTGAGTTCAGGACCTTGCAACCCGCTTCTTGAGCTCCGCCTGTGAGGATTGTAACAGAGCTCCTAAAAGAGCTTTGTTTCTTATTTTGCAAATATACACATTTACCAAAGATCAGTGTTTTCCTGCAGCAGCTGAACGGTTTGCAGTTAGGTGTAAGCAGAAACGGCCTTCTTCTTAAAAAAAAAGTATTGTTATTTTCCACTTCATCCTCTTATAAGTGAACATTCCTGTACATTACATTTTTATATGCTGTGAGGTAGGTTATAGTGTGAGTTTTGCTTTAAGAGAAAGATCATAGTATTGCATTGGCTTAGAAATTAGGTTTCGTATAATGTTGGAATTAAGCTTCCAGAAAAATACGCAGCTTGGCCAACCACACACATCAGTGACAACTTAGACTAGTCCATACTATATTTAAAGAGGCAAATTTTATGAAGGAAAGATGCATTACGAAGCAAAGGATGAATTCAGCCTGTGTCCTGCGCAAAATAATACACTATCTTTTACAGTTCTTGAAAAATATAACATGTTCAGTCCGTCATTCTGTCATTATCCTGGTAATGTTGTCTGGGCTCCTGCCCCGTGGAGGAGGAGTATGTTCCAGGAGGATCAGAGTATGGGCACAGCACTGAGCAGTATGAAGAATGCTTGGTTCAACGTGATGTCATGTTGATTTTCAGGGAAACGGGTGGGGCACGTGCTGTCATATGGGACGCAGCATGGGAGCGGGTGGTTTGGGAATCCACACAAAGTGGGTGGCAGGCTGAGGCATGCAGTTCAGGGCAGCGTCTGGGGAATGCACTTGGACCTGGATGGTCCCGCTGGGACAGGGACTCAGGGTCCTAAGGGGATGCTAACGGTCTGAATGGTTTGCAGGTAAGTGTAGGCAGAGACGGCCTGGCCACCTGGCTTTTCATGACAAGTTTTGTGGGACAGAAGATTTCTGGGCCAAAGGATAGAACTGGGAGACTCCAGACTGCACGTGTGAGATCATCCTTGGTATATTTATTGTCTCTTGAGTGACAAGCATTTTTTATACTGCTGTGTACAGTGATTCTTATGACATCCAATTTTAATTAAAAAGTTGTCTATTGTGGTGGGGAAATAACTTTCCATAAAAATCACATCTATTTAAATATAAAGTACTTAAGGTTACTGTAGACCTTTATGACTAGAGGTCTTCTGCCTTGCTAAGAATATTTTGTACACATTGCATTAAACTTAGACAAGAAAAGAATTAGGTAAGCAAAATAGGAAGGATTAAAAATTAATTTCATTTAACTTAGTAATTAAAATTCTGAAAATCAACAACATATAACTATTGCTCATATCGATGTCTGATAAAAGTATTTTGAAATCAATTTTCTGGAGCTCTGAAGTCTTACATTCTCTTGAATAATTGATTTGATCAATTGATTTTCTATTAGTTCTGGTTTTAGGAAAAAAATTGTGTTTTTATTCATAATTGCTCTTACTGGTGCATAAAATAGGCACAGTGAGGATCGTGACGTGTGTGCCAGACCCAGGACGAGACCATTCCGTCCTCCTAGAAAGCAGCCTTACCCCCGCACAGGTGACCGCCGACCCGACCGCTACCACCAGAGGTCCGATTGCCTGTCTGAGGACTTCGCACAGATGACATCATACAGCATGTGCCCTCTGATCTGGCTTTTTCACTCAGCAGCGTGTCTGAGAAACCATCTCTGTGGTTGTGCATAGCTATAGCTCATTTCTTTTCAGTGCCAAGTATCATCCCACCGTGTGTGTTTGCGACAGTGGATTCGTTCGTCTGCTGCCGAACACTTGGGCTGTTTCCAGTGCAGGGCTGTGGTGAGTAAAGCTGCTACCAACATACCTGTGCACGTCTTTTCTTTCTTTTCTTTTCTCCCCTTGTGCATCCTTTGGGGACAAGGACACTCGCCGCTGCCAGGTAAACACAAACCCGGGACTGCAACTGCCAGGTCAGAGTGGACAAATGTTTAACCTCAGGAATATTTTCTCATTTTTAAAAGCAAAAAGTAATTCATTCTAAAATTCTATCAAGAATCAATCTGTGCTAAATTGTACCATTCAAAATTAATAGTTATTCATTCAATTAAAAGTAACAACGAGCCCTGGCTGGTGTAGCTCAGTGGATTGAGTGCGGGCCTGTGAACCACAGGATCGCGGTTCAATTCCCAGTCAGGGCACGTGCCTAGGTTGCAGGCCAGTTCCCAGCAGGGGATTCATGAGAGGCAACCATACATTGATATTGCTCTCCTTCTCTCCTTCCCTTCCTCTCTAAAGATAAATAAATAAAATATTATTTAAAAAAATAACAACGAGAAAATGGATAATAATACGAGATGGATAACAAGAAAATAGTAATAATATCCATACTTCTATTTTTAAAATGTGGAAAATCGGAGGAAATTCAGTTGAAGAAACGTCAATATTTTGTATGTACTTGCAAAATAAAACATTGCAGATGTGAAACAAACCATGACAAGGGCTGTGATCAGACCACCTGAGAGGGTTTGATGGGCGCCCTCGGGAGTGTGGCAAGATGTGGCCACGACAGAGCCATTCCGGCATCGGGTGCTCTGTATAAAATCTCAGCCACGTAAACAGTTGTGGCCAAATTCAGGAAGTTCGCGGAGGGAACGGCTAAATGTCCAAATATACTTCCAGTAGCAATAAGTGGCTGGCCCAGTCAACATGACTAGAGCCCATTGCTAACATGCCAGTTGGAAAGCTCTGTCCAAACTAACAGAAACAGTGATTCCAAGACAAGATGTGTTCTGTGGCCCAATAATTTTGGAGGATTCTATGCTAAAGTTGCACTACAAGTTTAATACTGCAGGAATTCTCAGAAACTTTAAGATTCCAATGCCCACTGTGGATTCTTTTTGACTGTGAGATAAAAATGGGCAAAGCACAGACATGGGCGGCGCACTGGAGGAAAGACAGGTGTTCTTATATAAGGTAGGTTTGGGGGGAGTATCAGTTCAGGATGATGCTCAGCTGCATGGAACAAAAAGTCTGACTTTATCAGACAGGGGTTTATTGCCCTTCATAAGGGAGTCTGGTGATAGGCATCCCAGGCTGGTGCAGCTGCTCCACAATCTCACCAGGGGCTCCGGCACCTTCTGTCTTTCTGCTCCATCATCCTTAGCATGAAGCTTTTAGTCTCACATTTACCTCACTTGTAATCAGGCCTCATGATTACAAGAGGGCTGCTTTACCTCCAGCCTTGGGTTCACATTCCAGGCAAGAAGGGAACAGCAAGGAGGAGGAGATGATACCTCCGTCAGGAAATCAGTGCTTTCTCAGAAGTCCCCTGCACCCTTCTACTTACATCTCAGTGTCTAGAAATGGCTATCCCTTCTGTAAGGAAGGCTGGGAAATGGAGTTTTTTAGCTTGGAACATTGCCTCCTTGAGCAAAATCAAGTGTGGGTTTACTTATTCTGGTCTCAGCTGTCTCATATTTCATCTCATATTTTTCTCGATGCCGCTCTTCAACCTTATTGATTATAACAGGTAATGTTACTGCTCCACCCAGATGCCTCTTTTCTCATGGTGTGTGGTCCTCAGTTTCATATGCTTTCACTTCAATACCCAGTCCCCGTAACTTTTGGGGGGATGGGGCTGTCCTCAGCCTACCAGAGCCCACTTTTTTAGAGTAGAAAAGCAGCTCTTTAAAAATCCATGAGCATTTATTGAGACACCAAGGATGAGTCAGGAGCTCCCAAATCACTCATGGTCTCAAGGACCCAGACCCCTGCAAACTAGTACGTACGTGCACTGGGAAACTGCTGTAGTGGCCTGTGCACAGGGCTGTACCAGCAATCACTTCTGCCTGGGAGAGTCCAGGAAGGCTTCGTGGAAGAGGCCATATTTGACTTTAAAGAAAGAGTAATTTTTTTGTGCAGGGAGAAGCTGATCATGGTCCCATTAGAAATGTTTGTATGTAGGAAGCATAAAGTCCACAGCCTGGCTGTATAAATAAAATAAAGGTGCCTGAGCGTAGCAGCGGGCAACTGAGGGACAGGTGCACAGGGTGGGGCAAACATAGGTTTACAGTTGTGAGTGGGTAACACAGAACTTATTTTGTATTATTATTAATTATGGTGTTATTTTCCACATGAACAACTGTAAGCCTACCTTTGCCAACCCTGTGTGTGTGGTGACGGGGAGGGCAGACAGCAAAGGACCTTGAATGTTTAGCTTTGTCCAGAAGGCAGTGGAGAGCCATGGGTGGGGGATGGACAATGGCGTATATGGTCAGAGCTTGGTTTTAGCAAGTTACCTCTGGTGGCGACATGGACAAGGTCCAGAGGGGAAAGCCCATCCCTGTCACCCATCCACTCACAACTCCAGGTGCAGACCTCAGCTGTTGGCACCAGGGGGCGCTATGACCTAGGACAAGGGCCTCCCGCCTTCCCTGACCTCTTCTCAGGCACTTCAGCAGACACTTCCAGCCGGCTTGGCACCACTGTCTGGCTGTCAGCACACACGGCCTTTGGTTATCTTTTGTATTGCCTCTTGTTATTTGACTTTCTCTTCCCATGTAATAATAACTTTTGGGGGGCACCGCTGGAAGTGCAGTGGGAAATAAACAGGGCAGATCCCTGGTGTCTTAGAGCACTTGGTCTAACCACAGGTTCTCAAAACAGGATCCCTGGGGCCAGGGATCAGCAACTACTGGGAACGTGTGAGCAATGCAGACTCTCAGGATCCACCCCAGACCCACCGAATCGGACACTCTGGATCCAGGTGGGGACCGGCAACCTCTGTTTTCACAAGCCTTCAGATTGACTCTGCTGCGTGGTCAAGGTTGAGAATCACCGGTGTGGGAAAGCGCTGTACAATGCAGTGAGTGCCCTCGGAGGAATGAGTCCAGCATGCTGCAGAAGGGCCCCAGTTCAGAGGAGCAAGGGCCACAGAGAGGCTTCCTGGGGGCGGTGTCATGGAAGGAGGCAGTTCGGCAGGATGAGGGGCGGGTGGAGAAAGTCCTTCCAAGCAGAGAGAACACTTGCACCAAGGTCCTGAGGAGGGAGACCTTAGCCTCTATTAGACTCCAGCTGGAAGGGAACCCACACAAAGAGACTCAGTCTTTGTCCCCTTATGGACACTCCTGATTGCTCTCCAGGGGTTTTCATGTTTTAACAGATGTTGTATTCCAAAAAAGCTGCCCTAAATAATTAATAATCCATTCACTTCCTACTATTTATTAATCAATATATGTAGGTACAGAGATTGTGATTAGGATGAGATGTCCAGACTTCCTAGCCTAAATTAATCATGATAATAACTACCATTTGCCAAGGGCTGCCTTTGGGCCAGGCTGGGTGCCAAGCCTTCTACGTGCGTTAGCTTATTTCGCCACTACGTCAGTTTCTGAGGGGGGCGCTGTTATCGGCCCATTTCACTGAAGAGGAAACCAATGCTCAGGAGAGGCGGGTCGCTTGGCCCGAGACCCAGCTAGGTGTGACCTAACCTAGGTCAGCCCTCCTGCACATCCGGCTCGACCAAAATGCTTTCCTGTTTCTTGGGAGTCATGGACTTCAGCCCCCCGAAAAGACACCTGGCCTGTCAGCACATAGTCTCATCCTGAGTAAATGCACAGTTCCCGCTATGCATTTAAAAGTACCAGAATAGCTCATGGTACCCATTTCTATCTTGAGAGTTCCCTCGGGTTCTGGTACTCTAGGTCAGAGTCTCTGAGCTAGTCCAGCATTCTCTCTGTCTGTGCAGGAAAGAATACAGAAGCCCAAGTATGGGCAGTGAAGTGGAGGCAGGCTTCCGGGGCCCCTCTGAAAGCATCCCCTGATATCAGGAAACTAGAAAAGAAGTCTGGTCCTTGGGTCATTTTCCCCCCTCTCTTTTCCCCCTCTCTCTGCTGCCCTCCCTTGCTCCCTCCTGCTCTGTGCCAGGCCCTGGCCATTGGGGAGACAAGACAAATAGGAACTTCATGCCAGCCTGTCAGTTTCCCGTGGGCCGTAACATGTTGCTTCCACATGCTTTAATTAAGCTATCTCCACCACAAAGGCAGTTCTCCAACTGATGTCATCAGTAGCAACACCAATTATATCCTCACCCACTGGCTTTGCGGGATAGAATATAGTACAGCCTGGCCCTCCTCCCACTGCACCTCTACCTGCCTCTCTGCCCTCGGTTTCCAAGGACAAGCCCCATGTACCATTAGCCCTACCCACGGTGTTTAGGGGGTGCTGGCTGCCTCCTCCCTTTCTCACAGGCTCTGTTTGGTAAACTGACTTGCTGTATGTGCCCTTCCTCCCTCCTGCCCTCCGGCCATTGATGGCTCACCGCCAGTCTCTTTTCTTACTTCCCGACTGCCAGTTTTACAGCCAGGCTTTACCATCTGCCTGGTGGGCGAGTTTCCTTAGTCTATGTTTGTGTTAATAAATTAGGTCAAGTAACACTCTCCCTGCTGGCTCCTAGGAATATGAACAGTTAGACCTGGTGCCGGCCATGGGGAGCTCACGGTCTGCTGTGGAAGGAAGGGTGCTATTGCCACGCTGTGAAGGGGAGACCAGCAAGGTAGCTTAACTGCTAAGGGGTATACTCACACGCTTCAGTGAGTACTGCGCAAACACAAGTGGCCTGCCCGGCTCTCTCAGGACACAGGCAGTCCTTGCAAGCACTAGCTCCAAAAGGAAGCCAGGATTCCCGGTGGGACGTCTGTAATGGCCAGGAGGGGGAAACGTGGTACAGGAGATAACCCTGTGTGCGCAGGCTGAGGGGCCGTCTTCGGAGGCAGACTTTCAGTAACCAGCTCACGGACACGAACTGTCAGTGAAAATGTATTTCATGAAGGGGGTTTTTATTTTTCAATATTTTATTTACTTATTGTTAGACAGAGGGGAAGGGAGGGAGAAAGAGAGGGAGAGAAACACCAGTGTGAGAAAGGAACATCGATCGGTTGCCTCCTGCACAGGCCCTGACTGGAGGGGAAGCAAACTTGCAACCCAGCCACGCGCCCTGAGTGCGAGTCCAGCCGGCGGCCTTTCACTCTGCAGGAGGACACCCGCCCACGGAGCCGCACCAACCAGGGCTGATAAAAGTGATTTTTTTTTAAAGTAACATAGACTCACTGCAAACGTTTTAAGTGACAGAGAAATAAAATGTGCATTTCAAACTTTGCCTCAATCTACATCACTGTTAACGTTTTGGTGTATAAATTTCCAATATATATAATCACATATGTGTGTGTTATATACAAATATATATGGAGAGGGTGAAAGATAATTTTAAAATATAAATAAAAATGTAACATTTAAATATGTTATAAACTTATCTATATGATAATATTATAGGTATAGATAACACGCATGGTATTCAACTTGCTTATTTTTTCAGAATAGAGCACCGAATTGTGGGCACCTTCCCGGGCTGGCATGCGTAGAAAGAGCTCTCATTCTTCATCAGCTCTGTGCTATAAACATACCACGAATTCCTCCATCCTCTGCTGACACACATGTATTTCCAGTCTTTTGTTACTACAAACAATGCCGCAAAGAATTTCCTGTATATTTATCTTTGCTCACTCCTGCCAGTGGTTTTATAAAGTAAATTCACAAAGGCAGAATAGATTACATCAAAGGACACACACATAAAAAGCCTTAGTAGAAATTGAAAAATTTCTCTCCAAAAATAATGTGCCCGATTTGCATTTGCCCAGCAGCGACAGAAAACCTATAGATGCTCCGCCCCAACACCTTCCAATGTTTGCTAATCCGATGCATGAAGGATGTGATCACATCGTCGTTCTCATCTGGATCAGTCTCTTCCTGTGGAGTCCAGCATCTCCTCATGCGTTGGCCATCCAATGTCATCTGCTATAAAATGTATTTTCCCATGGTATTTGCCTATTTTCCTTCTTCATCTTTTTCTTACTTTTCTTCTTTTGTACTTTCATAAAAAGTTGATTTGTACAAGTTCTTCGCACACCAGGTTCTTAGCCCTCACCTGTCGTATGAAAGGGAATCTGGTATTTTCTTCAGTTGAGTGTTTGCTATTTGCTTTATGTGTATAATTTTTCTTATAAAAGTTCAGGTAGTCAGGTCTGTCCATTTCTTCCTTGACAATTTCTGGGACTTGTGTCATGTTTTAGAAAGATTTTTCTCCACTCCATGATTGTAGAAATAAACATTCTCTGATATCTTTTTCTATTATTTTTATATTTTTAAGATTTTATGTATTTATTTTTAGAGAGAGAGGACGGGAGGGAGGGAGAGAGGAAGAGAGACATTGATGTGCGAGAGATACAACCATCTGTTGTCTCACACATGCCCCCAACTGAAGACCCGGCCCAAGCATGTGCCCTGACTGGGAATCGAACTGGTGACCTTTTGGTTCCCAGGCCAGCACTCAATCCACTGAATCACACCAGCCAGGGCTATTATTATGGTTTTTAAAAAATCTGTACATATCTGATCCATCTGGAATTTACTCTAGTGCACAGCATGCAATCAGACAGGGAGACAGGGACACAGCTGGAGTTTTTCCCAGATGCCCAACTATTGTCCTAATACCTATGTCCCCACACCTATGTGAAACACCACCCTCATTATATACCAAACTTCCGTATATGTTTAGGTCTATTTGTGAATCTTCACTCCATTTATCTCTTTATCAGTTTTTGAGCAAGTTACACACATTAATTACTGTAACTTTGACTACACTGACAACTTTCTCAAACCCCTCTCTCTGGAGGACCTTACCAAATCTGCTGGTGAGCTACACACCTTTTCTCTGGCTTTAGGTGTCTTTAGAATGTGGTCAAACCATCTACAAAGTGACTCTTCCTCTTCTCTGACCATGTGCATTTCTTATTCAACATATGCTCACTGCGCCCCTACCGCACGCCAGGGGCCGCGGTGGGATCCGGAGAGATGCGGGCAATGCGGTCGCAGAGGGCGCAGACGTGGGCCCTGCCTCCCGGACGGATTCTGGCGGCGAATGCTGAAGGCCACTGCACTTCCACAGTTCCCGAGAGTGAGGGGCTCTGCGCTGTCAGCCCAGCAACTGCTCCAGAAGCCATGCCGGGACCTGCTTGCTTTCAGATGCCCCTGAGCCGTGGCCCCACCACGACCAGAGGTAACAGGGCCAAGCGAAGTTGGATTTTAAACAAACCTGGCTTCCTCTCCAGAATTGTTGAGAGACCCTTATCCAATCACTGCCTTCTCGTCAGATAGGAGAGAGAGCAGATGGGGTCTTTGGGGACAATGGTGTGTGATGAGCTTTACGAAACTGATTTTTTTTTTGTTAGATTGAGGAACAACATAGACAAAAGAAATTGATCAGACTGCTTTATCCAGAAATGAACTTCGGTTCCCAGTGGTGGAGAAGACAGTCTGGGGTCAATCCAGTTGTGTGACCTCAGGCACGTCCGTGGACTTCTCTGGACTCAGCCTCAGGAACACCCAGGGCCTGCACGCAGACACTGTGCGGAGACCTTGTCTCTCCCGCAGGGCTATCTGACCCTCGGGACACCTTCACTAGTAGCTTCATGATTAGTAGCCGGTTTACCCCCAGAAACCCAAGATTCAAAATGGAAATTGACATGCCCGAAGCCGCTCACGTAGAAGGAGCAGAGCGGGTTCCCTGCTGCGCGCCAGGTTCTTGTAGGAAGAACAGGAGGAGGGGCTTGCCTCACCAGGAATCAGGGCTTACGTGGAGTCACTCTATAAAGGCGTGTGGTACTGACATAAGGACAGACAGACTGACCCACGAGAAGGAACAGACCTCCAGGGTCCGACCCACACCTGTGTGCGACCTTTGTACATGGCAAAGGTGGTATATCATGGTGAAGAAAAAACAGATGTCCAAAAAGTGGAACTGGAAAAAATGACTTTAAAACATGTACAACTATTAGCTCTACATGGATTATGGACTTAAATTTGAAAAATAAAACATTAAAACATTTATTAGAAAATGTGGGTAAAGATCTTTTGGAGGTTGGAATGCAGAGAGATTTCTTAAGGCCCCAAAGACTACTAGATATGAAATGAAAGACAGATAAACTTGACTGTATTAAAATTTAGAACTTATGTTCAACAAAAAACACCTTAATATAAAAAAGACAAATAATTAAGTAGGAGGGGAAAAAAATCTCAAAACACACAAGCAATAAAGGATTAATATGAAGAGTATATAAAGAACACCTACAAATCAACCTTTTGAGGAAAAAAAAAAAAGAAATGGACAGAAAGTATGAGCGTGCTCTTCCAGAGAGGAAGAAAGACCTCCGCTAAGTGTGAAGGCGCACTGGACATTGGTAGTGACAGGGAAGTGCGAACCGAAGCCACCACGAAGCACCAGTTTACATGCGTTCAATTTACAACAGTCAAAGGTCCGACACCAGGTGCTGGAAGGACGTGGGCCCCCAGGACCTTCTGCACATCGTCAGCAGGAGCGGAAGCTGGTGAAACTGTTGGGGAAAGTCCAGCTCCCTCCTCTGAGGCTGAACATAGCTTCTGACGCAGCAGCTTCACTCAGAGCTGGCTTTTCACATGGCAAAGCCTGGAAACCTTCAGGGATCAAATGCATTGTTTGTTCATAACTATTTATTCCCTGTTCACCCTTGCCAGGCCTGCCTGCTAGGCAAAGGCCCTTCCCCAGCAGACCCTCAGCCTCACAGAATGAGAACTAGAAATAAACATTTGGCGCTAAGGCCATTGAAATATTGGGGTTGCTGGTTCCTGCGGGACTGGATGGAAAACGCCCACCCTCACCGCCCCTGGGTAGGGGAGTGATGAATACGCTCTGACCTGCTCTCACGTGGTGTACAACAGACAGCGATCAGAATGAATGAGCTGCAGGGACACGCCTCAAGGATGAATTAATTTTGCCGGTCCTACACTAGAGGAGACAAATAAATCTCAGCAATTATATACAATATGACATTCTTTGGTAAAGTTAAAAATGACTAACAGAAGTATTCTTGCCCTGACCGATGTGGCTCGGTGGGTTGGGCATCGTCCTGCAAAGCAAAAGGTTGTTGGTTCGACTCCTGGTCAGGGCACCTGCCTGGGTTGCGGGTTCCATCCCTGGACAGGGTGCCTATGAGAGACAACTAATGGATGCTTCTCTCTCACACCAGTGTTTCTCTTCTCCTTCTCCCTCTCTTCCCCTCTATCTAAAAATAAATAAATAAAATCTTCTTAAAAAGTATTCTTTTTAAGGACTGACTACATATAGTTGCAATAAGGGAATTTACGGTTACTTATAGGTCATCAAGTTACTAGCTTTGTCTCTGGGTAACCATTACATTATGATAAACAACAGAACCAAGTGTGACATGCATGGGCCAGTGTTAAGAGACTGTCGAAAACCCAGGTTTATGACAACGTAATTCTGTGCACCTGAGATGCCCTTGAAAGTCAAGTAGCAAAGATACTACATGTTGAACTTGTAAACACTCCCTAAAAATCTTTTCAAAATTTTGACTTAGAGATTTGAACTTGCTTCTGTGGACATGCATTTTTAGATCAGATTTTGTAACTTTGTGTTTCTATAGAAAGAAGAGAGTGGTGATTCAGCCTTCCCTCTGGCATGGTTTATTTTTCAGCATGGAAAAAAATTATTGTTAATTTAGAGAAGCTTCTTCCAGTTTCACAATTTGTTATAGGTCACGTGTGTAAATTTTTAGGATTGTCGAACTTGGGAGCAATCTCTGTCAGGTCTCTTTCAGGACAGTTTAAGTTTTCTTGTACACTTAATCCTAAATCCTCTCTTACATGATGAAACTCATTATCTAGTTTGTCATCAATGTCTTTTGTAGTGGTACATGATACATTTTATGTTCTCTTCTGTATTCAGTCATCTATGCCAAGTGTGCAAAAAAATTCAATATCTTTGCCAACGTGTCCATGTGATTAAGTCCTTTTTATTTATTGGATTACCAAAGACCCCTGGAAACTTCATACCTGCTTTTCAAATTTATCTATTCTCTCAATGAGTTGCTGTTTTTGAAATGACCTAAAATTTTCTTCTATTAGCTTCATCGTTCATTTCTATGGATTTGATTTCATACTCTAGTAAGTGTTGAATATTTATGTCAGCTATTTAATCATATGTATTCAAGGATGACCAAAATAGAAAGGTGTTCCCAGATAAGTCCAATTCAGAAATCTATAATTTCTCAATTATTTTATTGAAACTCGAGAGTCTCTCCTTCAGAGAGGCCTTGACCACTGAACTTGTAGAGGTTTCTGGTCCCTTTCTGACCCCTGCTTCTCCTTTTCCCCTTTGTAACAGTTGATCTGATGTTCAGTTATATACTGATGGGTTTCCTGTCTGTCTCCTCTAGTAGAACCTAAGGAATTTTTGGATCAGTTGTATTCTCAAACCCTACATCACTGGTGGATGAATAAATAAATGTTTGTTGAATGACTGACTGAGCGACTCTCTTCAGTGAGAACAGAGCAGGTCTGCACTTGTGGCTGTTGTCCACATCCTGCCCTCAGCCACTTCCAGGGCTGCCGAGAGCCAGGGACTGCTATGAACTCGTGGTGGTCTAAACCCCACAGGAGCTCCCCACCCTCATCTCTGCACTAAAACCATCTCTATTTTCTTTTAATTTTTATTGAATTTATTGAGGTGACATTGGTTAATAAAAGTATATAGGTTTCGGGGGTTCACTTGTATAATATACCATCTGTATATTGTGTGTTCGCCACCCCAAGTCAAGTCTCCTGCCGCCATCTATCTCCCTTTGCCCACTCCTACCTCTCAAACCATCCCCACTTTTAATCTCTTTTCTGTGAAAAAGGAACTGCCCCACCTTTTCTGATATAACACCCAAGTTATCTCTCCACCCAAAGTCTCTGTTCCACGTACAATTATTTTGCCTACTTTTATCTTTTTAATAGAGTATAATCTGGCTTAATATATTTTTAAGGTTTTTAAAAAGATTTATTTTTTAGACAGAGAGGAAGGGAGAAAGAGGGAGAACGACATCAATGTGTGGTTGCCTCTTGCACGCCCCCTACTGGAAACCTGGCCTGCAACCCAGGCATGTGCCCTGACTGGGAATCCAACCTGTGACCTTTTGGTTCTGGCACTCAATCCACTGAGCCACACCAGGCAGGGCTTGTTTTGTGTCCTTACATGTGGTCTAACTTTGAGAATGTTCCATGTACACTTGAAAAGAATGTATATTCTAGTCCTTTGGTGTGAAAAGGTCTGAAGATATCAATTAAATCCATCTTCCTGAAACCATGGTTTTCTTATTGATTTTCCATCTGGAAGATCTATCCATTGATGTCAACGGGGGGTTAAAATCCCTGAATACGACTGTATTCCTGTCCATCTCTCCCTTTATGTCCATCAAGATTTGCTTCATATACTTAAGTGCTTCAACGTTGGGTACAGAAATGTCTACAAAGGTTATACCCTCTTGTTGGACTGATTCCTTTATCATTACATAGTGCCCTTTGTCTCTTATTACAGCCTCTGTTTTAAAATCTGTTCTGTCAGATATAAGTATTGCTACCCCAGCTTTTTTTTCTTAATTTCCACTTTCATGAAATATCTTTTTCCATCAATTTACTTTTAGTCTGTGTGTATCTTTCATTCTGAGGTAAGTCTCTTGTGGATGGTATATCTACGGGTCTTACTCATTCAGCTACCCTATGTCTTTGACCGGAGCATTTAAGCCCTTTACATTTAATATGATTATTGATAGGTATGTGTTTATTGCCATTTTATTCCTTATAACCACGTTCCTCTGTTTCTTCTTATTCTTCTTAAAGAAGACCCTTTAACACTTCTTGAAACAGTGCTTTGGTGGTAATGAACTCCTTTAGCTTTTCTTTGTCTGGAAAACTATTTAAGAGAGATTTTTCTTGATTGGGACATATAGAAAATGTCCCTGGAGGAGGTGCTTTTTGATGGCCCTCCAAGAACCGAGAACAGATAGGACTTACACAGCTTGCAGGCAGGGGAAGCTGGAGTAGGGAAGCAGAAGCTGAGAAGGAGGCTCAGAGCAAGCAGCCTGGCAGGGGCGCCCAAAGTGCTGGGGCGGGGGCTTGTGCACAGAGCCCAGAGAGCCCAGCGGAGGGGCTCCCATCTAGGCCAAGGCAGGGTCTCCTGTCTGGGCCTCTGGGTAAGTAAACATGTCCTGGGGAGGAAGGGCTTTGTGGGAAATAAGACTAACCTGCAGAGCAGGCAGGCAGGAAATTGCCAAGGGTGTTCAGGAAACCAAAGCATGTTCTGTGGGATATTAATAGGGCTCCACAGTCAAACTCATTTGGAAAATGCTGGATGAACAGGGTGAAGCAGATTTCTTTCCTGCAGGGTTTGTATGTGCTGCATTTCCAAAAAGGGCTGTAGACTCGTTTATTAACTTGACAGCACATTAGTTATAAAGAGATGGCAGAGAAGCAAGCTGGTGCAATAGCTCAGGGTGCCCTAGAAGCCAGACTAAGGAATTCTGACATTCCCTTGGAGGCCACTGGAAGAGTAAAGACTGTTAAGCAGGGGGTGACCTAACCGCAGCTGAGGGGCAGGAGGCTGCCTCCGAGGTCACCAAGGGGCGTGGACACGAGGAAAGGGGGACATTCATTGCTCTAGCCACCTTGCCAGCACTTTGTGTACATATTGGCATTTCATCTTTACAACTCTGCAAAGCTCGGTGTGATTTTTTTGTGCTTTAATATTGTGGAAACTGAGGCTAAAGGGGTGCTGCACCACCTGCCAGCACCCAGTGAGGTCAGAGGCAGTTCTCGAATCCAGGTTAGCCAGGAGCAAACGGGTGGGCCTCAGCCAGGAGGAGCGTTGGGTGCTGCTGGGACCCCCAGCACTGTGGCCCTCTCTCAGGACCTAAGCCTGGAGCTATCTGCCACCAACCTGCTGGGTGATCGGGCCAGCTCGTACCCCCTCTCTGGGCCTTGCTTCCCTCATGTGTGCACAAGATGATTGCTATTATTCCTCCCAACTCTGAATTCCTATCCACGTGGGCACTGCCTGGTAGAGTCCTGGACCTGGTCCTCCAGGGTGGAAATTTGGGATTGACTGTCATATATCTGACAGACCACACTCATGTCATCCCACCCTCACAACCACCTGCAGGTATTCAGTCGGCGAGAATTTACTCCCCCGTCCCCAGAGCTGCCATCTGCTGTCCGTGAGGCAGAAATGGCTCTGGTGTCCAGTTGTCCGATATGGAGCCTCATCCCAGGTCTCACCGGGCTCAGCTTTGCATCAGGTCTAACTACACCGCCAGCCCAGCTCCTGCCCAGTCTGCTTGGCTGTCACCTGTGTAAGGGCCGGAGCCCAGACCTGCAGAGCAGGGTGAAGAGGGGAGGCGTGGGGAAGCAGGGGTAACAGTGACATTAGTCCAACCTGGTTGTGATTCTCGGTCCTGCCACCTTCTAGCTGTGTTACATGGTGCCAGTCATTCTGCTGCCCTGAACCTCAGGTCTCACATCTACAAAAAGGCTCTAATCATACTTGCCCGGTCGAGTTGTTGGGAGAATGACGGCTCCCCCAAACATTCTGTCCCTTCTCATGATCACTTCCAAATGCCTGCAAAGAGGAATCCAGAAACGAAGGAATAAGTAAAGTGATTTCCTAGATTCCTTGAACTCTAGTGTTGGAGTTCTCTTTCATGCGTCCCTGTATGGCCTGCATGACAATGACAACGACTAGCATCTATTGAGCATGGAACAGGCTTCTCTAAGAATCTCCCTGAGTGTTTTACAGACCACAGCTGTGATGGACCAGAGCCACGATCTGGTCCCAGGCCGTGTGGCTCCATGGCCCACGCCATTAACCGCTCCACTATCTGGCTCTGCAGGTTCAGTACAAACCTCTGTGTGTAAGATGGTGAGATCCCTGGGATTAATAACCATATTCTCTGCAGGATCCAGAAGCCAGCACAGACCTAGCGCTGAGTGAGTTTCAGCAAATTCATTCACTCACCTGCTCTTTCATTCATGTATTTAGTATCTATTGAGCACCTGTGATATGCCCAGCACTGTTCTAGGAGCTGGGGACACAGCAATGAAGAAGGCAGAGAAGACCCTGTTCCCATGGCAACTCCATTTAGAGGCGATGCAGGCACTAAATGCACAAGCAAGAAAACTATCAGCCAGTGATTCATGCAGAGTTAAAATAGGATTATATGGCAACCGGTGACTGGGTGGCTGCCTTCGATGGGTGATCAGGAAAGAATTTTCTAAGGAGGCCATGGTTTAGCTAGAACTTGAATAATAAGTAGGGGCCAACCACTGGCAAACAGGGGGGAACAGAGCAGCCAAACAAGGAGAACAGCGAGTGCAAAGGCCCTGAGATGGGCACGGGCTGGGCTGTCTGGGGGCAGAAGCCGTGTGCGGCTGGAGGGCCAGTGAGTGCAGGGAGAAGGGGAGGCGGGGCCACGTCCTGGAGGCATCCGACCGGCGGAAGGAGTTTTGTTACTTGTTGTCACTTTTGCAAGATGTGATGGGAAGCAGTTGGAGGGCTTTAAACAGAGAAATGACATGATCTATTTTTTTAATTAATAGGCTTTCTTTTTGGGAGTAGTTTTAAGTTTACAGAAAAATTGAGAGGAAAGTACAGAGAGTTCCCATATGCACTCTTATCCCTCCCTCCCCCCCACACACGATTTCCCTCATTAGCATCTTGCATTAATGTGATACATTGGTTATAATTAATGAGCCAACAGTGATACATTATTATTAACTGAAGTCCAGAGTTTACATTAAGGTTCACTCTCGGTATACATGGATTTGACAAATGTATAATGAGCAGCATGTATCCACCATCCGGGGCACAAAACATCCCCCATGCGCCCCCTACTCACCCCTCCCTCCCCCAAAGCCCTGGCAACACCGCTGACCTTTTCACTGTCTCCATAGTTTTGCCTGTTCCAGAATGTCATGTAGTTGGAATCACACGGTATGTAGCCTTTTCAGATCAGCTTCTTTCACTTGATCAGGCTTTTAAAAAGACCATGTTAGCTGGTTTGCAGAGGACAGATTGGAAGGGGACAATAACAACAGCGGGGAGGTCAGTCGGGTTGCGAAGCGGTGGTGCAGGGGCTCAGACAGGCAGGCGGCTGAGCCAGCGGGCGAAGTGCGAGGCCGAGGACACCTGTGGAGGCCCGAGGCAGACAGACTCGCTGCCGGGGGAGGGTTGGCAGGAAGGCGCGGATGGCTTCACCACGCGGCTCAACCAGGTCCTGCATAGAGTGGGGGCATCGAGTTTTCATAAATAATTGTTTTGTTTTTAAATTTCACTTACTTAAATACTCCTGAATTGAAGACATTGATCCAGAAGGATTTTCTGGCACCACACAGTGAAGCGATAGCCGGGTCTACTACGGGGCGGCAAGCTCCGGTCTGTTCACCCCCCTACCCGTCCCCCACCCCCACCTCCCGCCTCCCTCCAGGTCATCAACTGCCAGCTCCCCACCCCTCCGGGGCCTTTGTTAAGTATTTTCTCTCTTGTTGGTCGTTTTGTTGCATAATCAATAAACCGCTAACAAAAGTAAAAGGCTTCCAGACTTACACGCTGACTCCCTGCCTGGGCAGCCTTCCCCTAACCCTCCTTAAAACCCACCTGGCTTCTCATGGCACCTGGCGGGAACTCCATCTGGAGCTAAATCTCAGCAGAACTGCTTGTTACCTTACCCTGACCCCCTGAATTAGTTCAGTTTATGAAAGCCAAAAAAAAAAAGTGGTGGGAATTTGCTGGGTTTCTTACCAAGGGACCTCACAGACTGAAGGACGAGGATAAATGGTCAATTTGCAGGACAGGTGCAGGATCCAGAGAAGCACGCTGCCTTCCGGGGGCGGGGCTGCAGTGACTCCAGGGCTGGGTCACTCCACTCCCTCGCCCTCCCAGGAGGCCATGGGTGGTCCCAGCTTGGGTCCCGGGCGCCACTTGTCCCTGTGCTGACCAATCAGCTCTTGCCGGTGGTCGGGGGAAGCACAGCCGCTCAGGGAGCAAACAGGGTGGCTGCCAGCGAGGGCAGAATCTTCATGGGAGATGGAGCTGCTGGTGTCCCTCCAGGCACGTTGGCCATCCTGTCCCCAGGGGCCCCTAATTCAACCACAGCACTTCTCAGAATGTCCGGTAATCTCTCCTTGACATGTGCTTCTCTCTCACTGGACAGTGGGCTCCTCAGGGGTTGAGCCTCGACTTGCTTAGTTCAGCACGCTGTAGCGGAGGCCCCCAGTTGCTGTCCTCCCTTCTCCACATTAGCTAGAATTTTTAGCTAGGCTCACAGCCACCCGAAGGAATGACATGTCCCAGTCTATCTTGCAGCTAGGAGTCACCAGGGGACAAAGTTCTGACCAAGGCCTAAGAATGGAGGTGATGTGGGCAACTTCCAGTCATACCCTTCCTGCAGAAGGGCATGCCCCTCCCTTCCTGTGCTCACATTGCTGGCCGGACTGTGGGCGTGGCGGTGTGCCCTAGCAGACCCCATGGAAAAAGGGAACTTGCCTAGGAATGGCAGAGCCACCAGACAAGAGAGATCCAGCTTCCCCAGCACCCTGAAGGTGCCACATCAGCTTTGAACTGCTTACCCCCAGAATATCTGGAGAGGCAATAAAACCTCTTTGCTTTGTAACCCTCCTTCAGTCTAATATAATCCACACTAATAACCATGCTTAACACAGCAATTGACACTTAGTAAGTGCTCACCACATTATGGTTGAATTATTAAATCAATTACAAAAAAAAAGAAACCCCTAATTCTAGCATTTAACACGTCGACTGTTTGCATATTCCCTCTCAGCTCCTGTCTGTGTGCACTTGATATTTTAATAGAGGTGTAATTAGAGCAGAAATAGATTTCATATCCAGCCTTTCCCTTTAATAGTAATTGCATAATAAACATTTTCCACAAGTCATATTAGCATCGTTTTCAGTAGGTGTGTAATTTCCCACCAAAGAGAGCGACCATCATTTACTTAACTTACTGTGTGATACTTGAATACATACAATTTTTCCCCATTTTTTTGTAATTCCCGGAAATGCTGCAATGTTACAACTCTAGTTTTTTATCCCATATATTTGACGATTCCCCTGAGAATGGGATTGTTGTCTAGTTTCTAATATCTTAGATCGCCCTCTACCTTTACCAGCCACTCTTAAGCTTTATAACTTCCAGTTAAATTCTGAACCACGGTGATGATGAGAATAACAATTACAACAATTACAGCAGCAACCAGTGCATATCGCCAACCACTGACCAGGTCACTGTGCCCTGCCGTGCCCTTGCCGCACACTCACATCTGACGTGTGTGCGTGCTTTGAGCACTCGCTGCTCACCAGGCAGAGGGCGCGGCGCGAAGTGCGGGTCTGAGCTGAGACTGGATGCAGATCTCAGCCAGACTGCCTCCTAATGACGAGACCTTGGGCAATCACCTAACCTGTCTGTGCCTCCGTTTCCTCACCAATGAAATGGGGAGCATAGCCCTGGTGGGCGGGGTCAGCTGGATGGGGCACCCTCCCACAGCGGGAAGGTCGCAGGTTAGGTCCCTGGCCTGGGTGTGTGTGGGAAGCAACCAGTCGAAGCTTCTCTCACGTTGATGTTTGTCTCTCTCCCTTCCTCTCTCTCTAAAAGCAATGAAAGAATGTCCTTGGGTGAGGATTAAAAAACAATTTTTTTTTTTTTAGTTTTTAAAAATGGGGATAATAATGCTTTCCTCATGGGGTTGTGTGACATTTCAACCAGACAACAGTAACTGCTCCCAGGTGCCAGCCCTGTGCTAAAGGCTTCACGTGTGTTCCTTGCCCGAGCACAGGATGCATTTCCACCCTTATTTTGCAGATGAGACACCTGAATTGAAGCTCAGAGCTGAGCTATTGTCACTTAGGTCAGTCGCTGACTTCAAAGCCCGAAGTTCCTTCCGAAAGGATTCCTCCCTTATGGTGCTCATGGAGCCAGAGCCTCAGAAGCCAACTCCTGCAGCATAATCCCCGCTTCATCTGCTGAGCAACTTCCTGTCCTTCCTGAATTGTTATCCCTGCGTGGAGAACCCCAGAGTCTCAGTTAGGAGCAGTAACCATTTACCAAGCACTGCCTCTGGGCAGACCCTGTGTTTGGTGCTTTGGGTCATTATCTCATTTAATCCCCAGAACAGTCCTAGACTGAAAGCACCATTACCCCCACTTCACAGGTGGAGAAACCAGGCCCAGGATGGTAAAATGAGTTGCCTATGCCAACAGGGTTATTGCAGCCAAGCGCTGAGTCACCGCCAGGCTGGGAAATGCAAGCCTCCTGTTCTCACCCACAGCTGCCCCGATGATGGCTTCCAGCGGGTGGGAAAGGCGTGCTGCCATGGTCCCAGGTTGCCACTGTCTACCCCAGGGCAGTCATGCAGAGGCACCAGCACAGCGCCACCTAGGTTCCCCTGGCCTGTCAAGGCCCAAAGACAGGGCTGGGATCCAAGAGAGAGCTATGGGGGAGCTTCCTGTGCGGCCCCTGAAATAGTCCGGCTCACAGCTGCTGCTCCAGGAGGCGGCAGGCGGGTCCCGGAATAGCTCCTTCCTGCTGCACAGCGACCTAGTTTGTAGGTTCCTCTCCTCACGTGGGGCTGGCTGAGCAAGACTTCACCTGCCTCTCTCCCCAGGGAAAGCCCCACCCGGCACTTTCCTCTCTCCCCTCTGCCAGGGCCGCTCCCCCTCTTCCCGCTGCTCACTCAGCTTAGAAGTTGGGGGAGCGGGTAACAATGCACTGAGGCGAGCCTTGCTGTCCTCAAAACACGCTCACAAACACCATCACGCTTCCTTCTGACAGTGGGCGGGGGCAGGGGCACGGAGACTTAACATCATCCCCTTTCACAGTTGAAGAAATGAAGGCACAGAGAGGGTGAGAAACATGAGCAAAAACACACAGCTGGGAGGAGGCAGAGCCAGGACAGCAGGGCCCTGGGCATCTCCCAGTGCAGTGCTTCTCTCTGAGGGCCCCAATAACAATGCTTTCCTCACCTGTCCGCTGATGGGTCTCCTGAGCGCCTGGAGGTGGAATTGGGTTGCAGAGGTTGAAACCAAAGAATTTGAGGTCCATCAGACCTGGGTCGGGGCTGGGGTTTGAGTTTTGGCATTTATCAGCTCTGTGACTTCAGACAAGTTGTTTACCTGTCTGAGACTCAGTTTCCATATCCATAAAATGGGATGCCACAGATGAGCTGCTGAACTTCTCTGAGCCTCCCTTTACCCATCTATAAAAAACGGGCATAATATAACCTCTTTCACTGATGGGAGGATTGGATGAGGCACAGCATACGGTGGGTGCTGAGGAAGCATTTGGGAATCTGAACTTGAGCAGCCGAGGCAATGAGTCCCAAGACCAGAGGCGCCATCCTAGAGGCAGGCAGACAGGTAAAAGGAAAGATGCTGGTGGTGTGGAGGAAACAAGGAAGGCTTCCCAGTGTTGTTGGGACTGGCGCCGAGGCCAGTATGACTGAGAAAGGCGGAGACGCTTGGGAGGTCATCTCAGGCGGAAGACCCAGCAGGACAGAGCCCGGAGGTCAGACAGTGGAGGACATGTGGGCCAGCCGCAGCCGCCCATCACTCTTCCTCCACGACTTCAACTCCCAGAGCTTTTGTCCCTGCCCTCACTCCGCCTTGGTGGCTGCTTCCCTGTCACACGCACACACACACACATTCCCACCATCATCCTCATCCCCTTTCTCTTGTGTGACTTCCTTCCGAGCACTCACTCATCTCATGTTTTGATGTTATATTATTTGGTCATCTGAGTACGTGTGTCTACCTCACAGAGGCTGTAAGACCCTTGAGAGAGAAGCCTCTGTATGCCCCATTCGCTGGAGCACCCCAGTTTCTAGAGCGATGGCAGCACGTAGTATTCACTCAATAAATAGGGATAAAGTAGGTGATGAGTCAACAGTGGCGAGTCCATGCCAACAGAGGGGAGGTTGACGCCAAACTGGGGCAGGCCAGGAAGCCCAGACTAAGACATTTTTTAAATATATTTTATTGATTATGCCATTACAATTGTCCCATTTCCCTCCCTTCATTCCCCTCCACCCTGCACACCCCCTCCCACCCACATTCCCCCTTTTAGTTCATGTCCTTGTGTCATAAGTTCTTCAGCTTCTACATTTCCCATACTACTCTTGCCCTCCCCCTATTTTCTCCCAACCATCTATGTTACTTATTCTCTGTGCCTTCTCCCCCTCTCTCCTCCTCCCACTTCCCTGTTGCTAACCCTCCATGCGATCTCTATTTCTGTGGTTCTGTTCCTGTTCTAGCTGTCCACTTAGTTTGCTTTTGTTTTAGGTGTGGTTGTTAGTAACTGTGAGTTTGCTGTCCTCTCACTGTTCATATTTTTTATCTTCTTTTTCTTAGATAAGTCCCTTTAACATTTCATATAATAAGGGCTTGGTGATGATGAACTCCTTGAATTTGATCTTATCTGAGAAGCACTTTATCTGCCCTTCCATTCTAAATGAAAGTTTTGCTGGATAGAGCAATCTTGGATGTAGGTCTTTGGATTTCATGACTTGGAATACCTCTTTCCAGCCCCTCCTTGCCTGTAAAGTCTCTTTTGAGAAATCCGCTGACAGTCTGATGGGAACTCCTTTGTAGGTGACTGTCCCCTTAGCTCTTGCTGCTTCTAGGATTCTCTCCTTCATTTTAATCTTGGCTAATGTAATTATGATGTGCCTTGGTATGTTCTTCCTTGGGTTCAACTTCTTTGGGACTCTCTGAGCTTCCTGCACTTCCTAGAAGTCTATTTCCTTTGCCAGATTGGGGAAGTTCTCCTTTATTATTTGTTCAAATAAGTTTTCCACTTGTTGCTCTTCCCCTTCCCCTTCTGGTACCCCTATAATTTGGATGTTGGAATGTTTAAAGATGTCCTGAAGGTTCCTAAGCCTCTCCTCATTTTCTTTGAATTCTTGTTTCTTCATTCTTTTCTGTTTGGTTGTTTCTTTCTTCCTTCTTGTCTACTCTATTGATTTGAGTCCCAGTTTTCTTCCCATCACTATTGGTTCCCTGTACATTTTCCTTCATTTCACTTAGTGTAGCCTTCATTTGTTCATCCAATTTGCGACTAAAATCAACCAGATCTGCGAGCATCCTGATCACCAGTGCGTTGAACTGTACATCTGATAGGTTGGCTATCTCTTGGTCGCTTAGATGTATTGGCTCTGGGACTTTGATTTGTTCTTGCATTTTTGGCCTGGTCATGCCTGTTATGTAGTGAGGAGCAGAGCCTTAGGTGTTCACCAGGGTGGGGCAACCCAGCCTCTGGGTTGTGACGCTGTATGTGAGGGTGGGGTTGAGAGGGAACAATGGTGCTTGTTCCACTCTCCCTTGGATTTCGGTCACCTCTGCCACTTCCCACAAGCAAATTGGGCCCTTCTGGTGCTGGTTCCCAGTGGATGGGCTTGTGCACATTCTAGGACCCTGTGGGTCTCTCCAACGAACTCTCCTGTGAGTCTGGGAGTCTCTCCCAGCACCTTTTCAATCGGTACTTTCAGGCTTTATTTTCTATTGCTGGGGCCCTGGGTTGCACGGTCTGCCTCGCTGCCCGTTTTTGCCTGGTTTATCTGTGCTCGATTGTGTGACCGTGGTCCGCCCCGTGCCACCTGCACTCCTGGGTCTGGTAGCCACAGCCTTTTCCTGCCACGATTCCTCTCCACTGGCTGCTGACTCTGCCCCTTACAGGTCTTGTTGAATGGTTGTCAGACTTCCGTACAGTTCAATTTTCTGTGTGTTCTGATTGTGTTTTTGTTTCTAAATCTTTGTTGTCCTTAATTTCGCTTGTGTGAGCAGGCAATGTTTCCACCTACGGCTCCATCTTGGCCGGAAGTCCAGACTAAGGAGTTTGAGTGACTTTTCAAGAAGAAGCAACAGACTTGTGACCAACCAGGTAATGGACTGGTCAAATTTCTGGTCTGGGTGACAGGCAGAGGGGTGGGACCGTTGGCTGAAACCAAGTCTTTGTTTCTCAAGACTCTGATATGTCTCTTCTGGACCAAGTTCCAAGTTAGACAACAGGGTCCAGGTATGAACAAGCCCTGCTTCCTTCTTTCAACAAGCCCCCAACTCCCATGATGGTTTGTGGAGCAGCAGGACCTCAAAAGGCAGAGAGGAGTTTCACATGGAGACACGTGGGCCTGGACCTCCCCTGAGCAATGAGGGGGTGACAGGAAAGGACAGCAAGAGCTTGGGAAGAGACAAAGAGGAGATGGGGGAGAGCAGGACTGGGAGGCCTCCTCCCGGGACTGGGGTGCTGTTCCATCCCTTGATGGCCTCCGAGGTCCCTGGGGATACGGCTTCCTACCTGAATGCCTCTCCTGTGGGCAAGGACAGGGAGGAGGAGGGCACTGGGCTCAACAAAGGGGCATTCTTCTAGCCACCACCCACAATCAATAGAGGCTTGTTCGCCCTGCTGCCTGGGGAGCAGCCAGGCACAGTAGCTGGCCAGGGGACCTGGGCCACCAGGTGGGAACACCAAGTCCTGAGAAGCCCTCCTGGAGCACTGTTCTGCCCCAGGGAGGCCATGACCAAGGCTTCCAGCATCTTTTTTAGAGCCGGAATGGGGGAGGGAGTGGCCACTCCGGAGAGCATCCAGGCCCGTCTGCACCTGTAGGCAGGGCCCTCAGGCTCGGGGGGCTCTGGGGATGGCAGTCCCCGACCCCTTGCCTCCATAGGGATAGCCCCCCAAAAATCCCCCCTCTCCAGAGCCATCCTGTCTCCCCTTGACCAGGTCATTTCACAAGCATACAGATGAGGTGTTATTTCTTTCCTCTTTAAAAAACAAATAGCAAACCACACTTGGCCCCACTTCTCTATGAAGTCCCATTGTTTGCACTGTTCTCTTGCCCTTTAGTCCACAGAGTGACCTACACTGGCTGTCACCAGCCCCTCCCCAACCCACAGGCTCCTGCACCCAACCGTGCCTCTGACACTGGCCTTGTCCGGGTGTCCGTGGCCTCCGTGTTGCCAAGTGCACTGGTCGGTTCACTCTCCGTCCCCCTTTTTCCTGCTGCCCTCGGCTACTGTCTGGTTTTCCTCCTCTCCACAATGTGGGGAATGTGGCAACAACCATTAGGAGGCCTCCCCTCACCCTCCAGTGCACACCCACCATTGAAGAGGGTCTGCCCTCTTCTTTGTGAAGGACTCTGGGTGATGCACTCCGGGCCAGGGACCCACCTCTGCTCCAGTCATTTACACCAGGGACAGGGCCACGTGAGACTAGATGCTGTTAGCCACATTGCCCAAAAAGGGGTGAGTGTAGCCAGGAAGGTGTCCTGCATGGACCCGTAGGAGCAGAGCTGGCCTCTCAACCTGTACTTCGGTGGTGGGTGGGGATGCAGAGAGGTGGGTGGGGTCCACAGACACCGAGGAAGTAGACATTGCATTATTCGGCGACATTTAGAAGAAGGGAGTGAGGTGCAAGGAGGACCCCACCACCACCGCCTCCTCTTCCTGCCAGATGCCTGATTAGACCAGGCTGGCCGAGGCAAAGCGGGGGAACCCAGGAGGAGTTAACAGACAACTTTGGCCCCACGAGCAGCAGTGTGGTGTACAAGCATTCACACTGGCCGGGGCAGCTCCCTCAAGTCCTCATCTGCTGTAGTCACAGGCAGCAGGGGGCACCCAGACCAATCACCCAGACTCTGGAGGCCTCACCTTTGTCCCCCAGAACTAGGAACTACACTACCTGCCCTCTCAAGATTTGGGGAGGGTTGGCTGGGATAAAACAGTGGCAAGAGTCATTGCTCTTCTTGACAAAGCAATGGCTTCCTTTGATGACTGCACGAGACCTGTCCTGGGAAGACTGGGAGCCTCTGCCCTGCTCGGTGCGGGTTCAGTGGGAACCCCCCCACCCTGAAACCTCCCCCTAACTCTTCCTAAAGCCCCTACCTACCTCTGGAAATCACTGCTCTTCCATGTTCTGCAAGCACAGTACCTGAATCAGAATCACCTGGATTGCTCTGAAGAAAGGCAGGTTTCTGGGCTTTGACCCAATCCTACAGAACCAAAATCCGAGGGCATTGCCCAGGGACCTGCCACGGGCACCCACTGAACCTGAGGACCACTGGCACAGAGCCCTTCACGTCACGGTCGGTCACGTCACGGTCAGAGATCAGAGCTCACACCTGAGGCTGGCAGAGGGAACCGGGTTGAAATTTGCATTCTGGTGTAAAGGGCTGACAGCTGACCCTTTACCCAGGAAGGATTCCGATGCAGGGGGGGGGGGGCGATGGAAAGGAGGCAGAACCTGAGCAAACAAAGGGACAATGACTGGAGAAGGAAAGAAGATGAGGAGAAACGTGGTGACATCCAAAGGCTAATTTGCCTTCCCCACAACTTACCAAAGGCTCTAGTACTAGAGCTCAGCGAAGACCAATTTTATTTCTTTATCTTGGCGCCTCCTCACCCATGAACTCGTCTGACCTTCACTGCAACCTTGGGAAGTAGACAGAAAACTGATTTCTACCTCCTTCTTCCAAGCAAGGTGACTGAGGCAGAGAAGCCAGGCAGCGGGCCCAAAAGCACTTGTCCATGAAACATTTGCTGACACCTGATCGGAGGTCTGTCCCTGGTCACAGCTGAATGAGCCCAAGGCTGAACCTGGGTCACCAGACCAAGGCCCGGAACCCGCTGCGTCGCTGCGTGGTGGGCGGGGTCTCACTAGGCAAGAGATTATCAACTAATTCTTCAGTCTTGCGGGTTTCCCCATCTCCTCCTCCTATAAATTCTAGAGACTCTGAGTTCATATATGATGATTTGGGAGAGAAAAGGGATGTTTGTGTTTCATACTGTCAAAAAGGGAGGGTTAGAGAAAAACCTCCTTAAGAGGGAAAAATTATCACTTTTCATCTCCCACAGCCAAAACCGAGGAGAACCGATACTAAGGCTCCTAAGAGCTTTTCTGTTTGGAGGGTGGGGAGGTGTTTGCAAGGTCGGGTGAGCCAGGTGGTCTCTACATTGCCCTGCCCAGGAGGAAGGGAAAATGGGAAGAGACGCACAGGGAGCTGAGTGAAGCCTGGGGCAAGGGGGCAGAGAGAACAGAAGAGCCCAGTCAGCATATGTATTAGCTTTCGCTCTGCAGTGTGCAAGGCAACACCGTCTCCCATCTCTTGACGAAACCTTCGGTAAAATCGAGCTTTATTCCCCGAGGCTTCGTGACGTACTTGGACCAGCTTGTGGGCCTTAGCTCAAGTGCGAGGCAGTCCTTGATGGCGGGTGCGGGTTGCCAACAGAGGCTGTTCCGGGGGCTCTCCACACTGGTTTCCATCTCCGGGTAATTGAAAAATGGTTCGGCATAAAGCAGAAACAGAAAGGGCTTTTGTCCCGAAACACAATGCATAATGGAAGTCCTGTTGCGTCTCATTTTAGCGATCGTCAGATGTGATACTGCGCTTTCAGAAGACCGGGGCTTTTCGGTGGCAGGTTACTTTTGCTCCTAGTCCTTGTTTTCTCTGGCTCCTGCCGCATCAGCCGAGATAACTCTCTGCTAATTCCAAGGACAGCACCGACCCAGGCCCGTCTGAGCGCCCGAGCTGCTGCCCACCACACACAAAGGGGCTTTGTGGGTTCCTGGTGAATTAAATACGGATGGGTGGTGGGGACGGGAAAGAAAAACTTTGGTGATCGGAGCACTGAGCTGTGCCAAGTCCTCATTCCAGCAGTTACTGTCCCTAGGCCGGGGGGGGGGGGGGGGATGTGGCAGGAGGCTGTGGTCACACTTTTGTAACTGGGAAAGAACTCATGAGGTGCTTAAGAAATTGTTTTCATCCAAATTGAGTTTAAACTGTCGAGCAAACCCCTAGCGGGATGAGCAGAAAGTCCAGAATTATCTTTGTGGGCAACACCTCCCGTCCCCCGCTGCTCTGACCACTTTGGGTCATTCAAGAATAGCCAGAGCGGTCGGGGGGGGGAGTGGCAGGGGGGTGGAAATGGGAGGGAGATGGGGAGGGCTTGGGGGTGGGCTGGGATGGGAGTGAAAGGCAGAAAACTGTACTTGAACAATTAAAAAAAATTTTTTAATTGCCAGAGCTTCTAAAATCCAACAGGAATGGACTTGCTTGGCTTTCACTCCCAAGATGGGGACAAGAGTCCATAGGGCAGTCACTGTCACTGCAATTCGGCCCCTCTCCCCCAAGTGACCCTCATGCTGCACCCCCTCACCATAGGGCTCTCCTGCCCCTGCTCCAAGCAGTGAGTGTGGCACCCCCGCCACCCCCCACAGCCCGCAGGGCCTGGGTCAGCTCTGAGGCTATGTCTCTAAGTGTCCCATGTCACCCACAGTCTGTGCGAACCACCTTGCCATCAACCCCAGACTTCTCTAAAATTTGGGCAACTCCTTTCAAACAATAGATCTTGAATCGCCCCTCAGCAGGGCCCGAACTCAAAACTCACAACATTTCCCGGGTGGGGGTGGAGTCAAGGAGCTGCGGCAGAAATGCCTCCTCTCCTCCCTCACCCTTGAAGGGGAGACAAGAGCGAATTTTGGGCACCTTCTCTGCTAAAGCAGAAAAAAAGTTTTTGGCCCCAAAATTTTTGGCACCTTCTCTGCTAAAGCAGAAAAAAAGTTTCCACTTTCATCTTTTATTCAAGAGATTAATCCATGTGTGTTTCGCTTTGTTGTACAGGGTTTGTTACTCTCATAGTTTGGGCAAGTTTTGTGGAGTCCAGGAGAGCGGATGTCTGGGTAGTAATTCTCGAATGGGGGGCCCTGAGATTGTGTTTGGGGGAGACGCGATACCCGATGCCAGTTTTCGAACAGTTGCTGTGCCCGCCAACTACCTTAAAACATTCGGTGTTTGTTTCTGGGTAATCATGTGAATCTCTCTCTTTTTTTATCTGCCTTCCTCTTGCTATTAAGTTATAAAAATAAGTACCAAATGCTGCCGAGGTCAGCAATGTCTCATAAGGTGCCGGAGGTCCATCTGATCTGTAGCAAGAGCTCCCAACCTTTGAGCTGTAGAAATGTGGAAGGGTTTGGAGTTACTGCAGGGGGTTTGTGGGCAGCCCCGGGTCCCCGTGTTTATCACGGACACACGGATGTCGGGTGGCTGGGGTGGGACTCTCAGCTCCACCAACATTCTGTCTGTGTGAACTTAAAATGTTTCACTTGAATTCTCTGAGCCTCAATCTCATCATCTGTAAACTGGGGGCAATACTAAAAGCACCTAACTCGTAGTTATTGTGGAGATTAAAATAAATATTACATTTAATATGTTGAGCTCTGTGACTGAGGTAGTACTGATCAACAAATGTTTATTATTATTGCCATTAGAATTATTCTAATGGCAATAATGATAACAATGGTAACAGCATTACCATTATTCAGATACTTATTCTTTTCCAGACACTGTGCTAGAAACTTTCCCTCTATTATTCGAATCCTCATGACACTCCTACTTTATATAAAGCGAGGCCCAGTGACCTGCCCAAAAAGAGATTGTCTCAGCACTTTATTCAATGCTGGTTTTCAAAACCAGCTCTTTCTGGCTCCACAGCCTGCTTCCTCTGAGCTGAATCAAACTGTACCTGAGCCAAACTATAGACTGATTATTTAATGTCTTGCGTATATGCACACAACCTGGAAACTATTCAAAGGGCTTAACAATCTGCCCAGCACAGAGCTCACCATCAGACTGAAAAAGCCACCTCACCCCAAGATGGGGCCAAGGGGCCAGGGAGGCTCCAGTCCGGAGCCGAACATCCATTCTTAAGCTGCCGGGCAGAGTGAAGTGAGCAAAATTGTCCAAAACCCATTTCCCATTTCCCAAGACAATGCTTTCACCTGACTGATAAGCAGGCAGTACTCTCTTTTTCTTGCTGCTCTAACAGTAACTATTGTAGACATTCTCTTTTCCCTGAAAATATCCATTCTAGGCATGAATGTTGGACTTGGTCTGCTGGAGACTGTTTACCTTGCAGCAGGACAGTAACGAAACTCGGATGTGTGCTCATAACTGAAATGTCTGCAGAGTTTTGCTCCTTGTTGAACGGTGGAGACAGGAGAAGAGGTTTCTGAAGACTTGCTCAGGGGTGGGATTTGGAGAGGGCGGAGCAAGCACTACTGACCAATGAGGGCAGGAGCGTTTTAATGAAACATCAGAGCCAAGGGGGCTGCAGCTGGGGGGTGGGGGGTGTTCAGCTCTGAATCAGCCCCAAATATAACAAGTTTAAACTCTGTCTAGACCATGTAAATTTTACTGAGGCTTATACAATACAGAAACTGGATTCACAAGAGCGTATTGACATTACAGATTTTCTCAAACAATGAATATCATGTTTTTAAAAGTTAAAAAGTGTTCCATGAAAATGAACTAACAAGCAAAATAAAGACAGACCTGTAGACAGAGAGCAGCCTGACAGCTGGGGATGGGGGAGGGTGGGGATATTGAGAAAAAAGAAAAAAATTTGTAGATATGGACAACAGTGTGGGAATTGGGCAGGGGAGCTGGAGGAAGGTGTATGGGAGATAAATGGAGACGGGTGGAGACCTGACTTGGGGTGGTGAACACACAATACAGTGTGCAGCAGATGTGTTGTGGAATTGTGCACCTGAAACCTGTATGATTTTGTTGACCAGCATCACCCCAATAAGTTCAATAAAAAGGGGACACAATCAGTGTTCGATAGCACGTTAACAGTCACTGCAGGCAAGACCCACTGACAAATGCTCAAAGAGTGGGTGAAATTTCAAGGATCAATGGAGTATTGGCCGAGCCTCAAAGTATCTTCTTCAGAATATTCACTACTGCTGTGCTTGTAACAGATGTCCACAAATTCTTTGCTACTCCTTGCTCTGGGAGGTGGAGCTTAATTCTCTCCTGCTTGGACTGGAAGTTGTACCGAAGTCAGAGAGCAGACAGTTTCTTGTGTCAGACAAGGAACTCTTCTGGGCAGAGAAACCAAGAAAATGGAGCAAGAGCTTGGGATCCCCATCTGGGGCCTGTCCAGAGTGAACACTCAGGGGAAGCAGACAAAAGGCCCCAGAGCGAAGAGGCCTGCGCCTCGCTTCACTGGGCGCTAGAGAGGACGCCACGTGCAATGGCATGAGGGGTATTCGGGGAGAGAGACCGTAGCACTCCTCTGCCAGCGCAGCCCAGTTCCTCACCCCGCCCCCCGCTGCCAGTTAGTAAACTACTAGCTCTCAGCCCCCAACCTGGCCCTCTATATTCTGGGTGTTTGGGTTTTCTTCCATTGCCGTTTGCATTCAATATTGTTTTGTGTTAGTTTCAGGTGTACAGCATCGCGGTTAGACAATCATATACTTCACCAAAGTGTGCCCGCTGATATTTCCAGCACCCACCTGGCACCACACATAGTTATTATGTGGTTATGATGGACTCTATTTCCTATTCTTTTCTCTGATGCTGGGGCTGACACTCTGCCAGTACCGGTTTGGTTTTGTCGGCTGTTTCCAGGGCCATTTCTGTCGATAGGGGGCAGCAGAGAATCCAAGACTGGATGAAGAAGGAAGAGCTTGCAGTTCTCTGTCCATTCTCCTACTTTCCCAGACCAGCTTGTGGTGGCCCCTCAGATCTACCAGCACCAGACACAGGACCCAAAAGGGCCTGGGTCCCACTTACTAAGTTCTAGTAACCCCGACATCTTGCACTGTCCTCCCATCCCTAGGGCAGTGTCTGTCACCTGGAGTTAGTACCTCTGATATCTTACTGTCTGCTTTCCCACTTGTTGATGCTCTGTAGCCAATTCCTTATACTAAATGTTCTCTCTTAGAAACAACCAGTATGACTCTTTTGTTTTTCCTGATGGGACTGACTCATACAAGGGCCTGATTTCCCAAGGCCACTGTGGGTTGTGACAAGCATCAGGAGCTTCCCGTGGGGACTCTCTAAACCCTGATAAGACACTGTAAGAGGCTTAGAGTCAGGACGATGCGGGCGGGCACAGCCTTGAGAGCAGAGGCCATGACTAAGGAGTCATACTCTGGAGTGACGCATGCTCAGGCCCAAAGCCAGGCTGGACCAGTTACGCCAGCAGAGAAGCGTCAGGGAGGGAAGCTGACACCGAAGACCCAAGCGGGCAAGGCAGCCGGCAGGACCAGCGAGCCCAGAAGGCTTGGCCACAAGGCTGTGGGTGTCACGGACAGTTCCTCTGCTTCCAGGTGTCATCGTGAGGGATGGGGGTTGGGCACCACCAAAAGACAGAGCCATCCAAATAGAGAGTTTGCACCCTGATTTGACTATTTTTCTGGGTAAGAGTACACTTTCTTATTTAATTTTTTCTTTTGACATAATTTCAAAAAAGTTGCAAAGTTACAAAGAATGATGCAAAAAATGTCAAGATAACCTTCATCCAAATTCTCCAAATGTTAACATTTTACATATTTGCGATATTCTTCTGCATGTGTTTTTTCCCTAAGGTCATGTGCATTTTTTCCCTGAATGGTTTCCAAGTTGCAGACAGATGTCTCTTTACCCCCGAATCCTTCATGGTGGATTTCCTAAAAACAAGGACTTTCTCCTGCATAACCACAGTGGAATTATTAAAATTGGGGAATTAACAGTAGATGGTACTCTGTCTAAGCTATAGACTTACTATGGGTTTTACCTATTGTCTCCGAATGTCCTTTGTAACAAAAGAAAATGCGGGATCATGCACTGCACTCAATTGTAAAGAGAATAAACTTCCACCCAGAAATGAAGCTGGGGGAAGGGCTGAGTTGTAGAAGAAATAAAGTTTTACTTCTGCATGTCTGAGCTACACGGTATTAATGCTGCCCTTGCAAAGTCAGTGATTAATAATAGTGTTAATGGAAATAACCATCTGTGGCCCTTTCTGTTCTGGGCCTTTTTGTCTTTGAGACAGATTTGTGGTCATTTGTCATCAGCCAGCTGCTCCATAAAAAGGGTTATTATTGAGACCATGTAGAGGAATGTGAAAGGCAAGAGTTTGGAATTAGACAGACCTGGGTTAAAAATTAGCCTTGCCACTCCAGGATGGGCCAGCTGGGACCTTTCCAAATCTCAGCCTCCCTGCCTTCGACTCAGAGGAGAGGTTAGCACAGTGGAATGGGAAGCCCCGCAGCACTGGGCTCACATCTTGGCTCTTCACCAACTTGGGTTTTGGTCTGCTCATGCGTAATGTAGGGAAAATGCCACCAGTGCACCTTGCTGGGCTATTGGAAGGAGGAATGACCCTTGCACCGAAAGCCCTGGCTCACGGCAGGTTCTCAATGAAAGATTAATTCCTTGCCATCAGCCCTTTTGGGTTTGGGCATGTGAGACTTCCTCTTGGGGCCTCAATTTGTTTATCTGTGATACAGAGCCAGTGATACCCATTGAGAAGAATGAGAATTACAGATGGAAAGCTTGGATCTCTGAAAAGCCTGTTGTACTGTGGCCTTGGCAAGAGTCAGTGATTGGCTGATGTGACAAAAACAGAAAGTGCTCTGGAATCCCGTGGCCTGCCAAGAATGCAGGCCAACCTGTTCTCCCACTGCTGGCCCCTGCCAGGTTTCCTCCTCCTCCCCCTGGGTGCCTCTGATGCTGGCCTTGTCCGGCCTGCCTTCTTCTAGGAAGCCACTCAGTCCTGCCTCCAAGAAGGAAATAACGACATCATCTTGTCCTGGGCACATTGCTGGACAAGGGAGGGCAGTTCTAGTGCTGACCTCTTGCTGGGAAGAGAGGAAGGAACCTGCAGCCCCAGCAGGCCTTCCTCCCAGGAGTCCTGTCCCTGCTCCAGACCTGCCTGTCTCCTCCCTGTCTCTTGCACACACACCAAGTTCATGATCCTATCAGGAGAGCAGAGAGCCTTGGTGGAAAGGGCTCTGGCCTGGGAGGAAGAAAGCATTCTTCCCCCATAGCATTCATAGGGTCAAGAAAAGCCTGGGGCAGATGATAAACCTGTAAGCTTATTTACTCCATGTTTTCTTTATTTGGCTATTTTACTTAAATGCATTTAGACTCAGCCTCAGCAATAGTTTAGTCAATTGTATCTATCACAACAACAACATAACTGACCATGTGTCACCTAAATTCCTCTCTGGTACCTCTACTGGGTATCTTCGCACTCGCTCATCTCTTTGTGCCTCTCGGTGTTTGCCTCTGAGGAGGGACAGCATTTGAACACCATGATCTTCCAGCCCTGACACTCCAGGCATCTGTGACTCAGAGAGTCACACACACCCAGGGGAGGAAAACCTAGAGATCAGATGGAATCAGCAGGACAGGCGGCTGGTGAAACAACATGCTTATCTGTCATGTTTTGGAGGCTGAGCAGTGACTCAGGAGGCAAGACAGGAAATCCCTTGGGATTGGTCAGTCAACCACCCTTCCAGGACTAAGAGAAACAAGGAGGCAAATCCCCAGGAGCCCCAAACAGCCCCCAACTCATGAGCTACACACTCTTCACGAGACTCACCCAGAATCTTCTGGTTTCCAGAGGCACTGGCACCCCAGATGGAGGAATTTTACCCCTCAAGAAGTCTGCCACTGGGAAATGACTGGGCAGAAAGATGACCTGACTGGCCTTCTCATAGTCCCAGACCAGGCGAGAGGGATGCGGGCTCCTTCCTGGGCCCCTGCTCAGGCCATGAGTCCCTGTTTGACTCCGACCCAGAGAGACCCTGGGCCCATATTTGTTCTGGGTAGTCCAGCCCCTTCTTGTCCAGCTAATTGGCCAGAGGCGGGCACCAGCATTAGAGGGAATCACTCGTGAATATCTGAATTAGGGTGAGGAATTGGGCACACGTACAGGTCAGGTAAAGAGATCACTGAGGAGCCCCGTCCGGGGTGCCCATCTGAGAGACAGGGAGGAAACCAGTGTCCTGAGAGAGGCCCAGGGGAAGCTGGGCACTCACTGCCAGAGAGCCTTTCATCCTGCTACCTTGCCAGTCCCAACAGTGAGGCCCTTCTGTGCCCTGCCTGCCCTTGAGGTCTGTGAGATAGCCTTGAAGTACACTTTTTGCCTAAACCAGCTGGAGCGGGCTTCTGGTTCAGGTAACAAATCAATCAGTGATACAGTGAAGCGGGCCCCTTGGTCTTCTGAGTCAGACCTGCCAGACAGGGTAATGATGATAATAGCAGTGTCCGCCCCCACCCTTGAACTTGATTGACACTTTAAAATTTTGAAAATCCCTAACATAAAAGTCATCACTCCCAGCCTTAGGAAACTTGCCCCAGACCTACTCTGGTTCAAGACTCCTCTTTCAAGAGCTGGGAAATAGCAGCTTTGGAGCCAGGGAGACCTAACTTCTAATCCCCACTTACCGGTCACTTACTATCTGTATGACCTTGGACAAATTATTTAACCTCTCTGAGCCTCATTTCCTTATTTTTACAAATTAAAAAGCAGGACAGTGTGGACCTGGAGTCAACATCTCCTGGCTCTGCCACCTACTGGCTAATGACCTTGGAAAAGTGACCAAATCCCTAAAAGCCCCCGGGTCTTCAACAATAAAGTGGGGCTAATGAAACCTATTTTAACTGATTGTTGCAAGGCTTGAATAAAGGATGCAAAATGTTTAGTGCCTAGTCTGATCAAACTGCGCCCAAGGCCTTAGAAGCCCTGGACAATTGAGTTCCATAAGCCAAGCTACTCCCGTAAAAAACTTACAGCATTGGAAAAAATGTTTCCTAAATTATCCGGCACAGAGTAAAAGTGCTCAGTATAGGTGGCCATAATAGCAACTTATTATGTAAAGTACCCAGCATGGTCCTTGATGCCTAATTATCAATCCAAAATTATGTATTAAAAAGTGCACACTGGTCAGTGCAGAGGGTTTAACTCAACCTGGCTTAGCAGGATCACTTATGGGATGGACAAAGGAGTCGTCCTAGCTGGTAGCGAGCTTCAAGTAGACCCACCACAAAGCTAACATGATCTCAGGTCAAGTTAAGAAAAGTATTGTCTCAAGAAGATGGGAGGTGTTAGTCACACCTCCCTCAGCCCTGATCAGACAGCACTGAGAGACAGAGAGGGGGTAGGGCCTGGACAGTGGGCGTGAACCCTTCACTTCCCAAAGAAAATAAAAGTCATTTCTTGGACAGTGTGCTTATCTGAAAAAAAAAAAACAAAAACAAAAACATGTATCTAAACAAAGATTCAAAGATTTCTCTTTTCTTTTGATTTTTTAAAGAAGTTATGCTTTTGTTTTGGAGTAGAGTAAGCTACAGTAATCCGAAATATGGTATTGGTGTAAACACAGAGAAATGCATCAACAGAGCAGAATCAAGAGTCCAGAAATACCCATAGAAGCACAATTGATTTTTAACAAAGGTACAAAGGCACCTCTGTGGAGAAAAGTTGTCTTTTTAACAAATGGTGTTGGAACAATGACTCATCCATCTGTTAAAAAATAAGCACACATGAACCCTTCAATCTACTCATTGCATCATATAAAAAAGCAACTCAGAAAGGATTTTTAGACCCCAAGTAAAACCTATATACATAAAACTTGTAGGAGAAACATAGAAGAACATTTCTGTGGTCCTGGGATGGGCAAAGTTTTCTTAGATACAGCACCAAAAACATAATCAATAGAAGAAACAAACCAATACACTGGAATTCATAACAAATGGCACTGGCCTGCGTGGCTCAGCTGGTTGGGCAGCGTCCTGCAAACTGAAAGGTCACTGGGGTTGCTGGTTTGGTCCCCAGTCGGGATGTGTTCAAGAAGCAACCAATCAATGTTTCTCTCTCACATCAGTGTTTCTGCCCCTCTATTTCTCCCTCCCTTCCCCCTCTCTGGAATCAATATAGATAGATAGATGGATAGATAGATAGGTAGATAGATAGATAACAATTGTAAACATCTGCTCTTTGATGGCTACTGTTAAGAGGAAGAAAAGACAATCTACAGCCTGGGAGAAAATATTTGCAAATGATCTATTTGGTAAAGGATTTGTATGCAAATATATATAAAGAACAAAAAACTCAATAATTAAAAAACAAGTAACCCAATAAAAAACTGGGGAAAATATTGAGCAGACACTTCACCGAAGAAGATCTATGAATTTCAGATAAGCACATAAAAACATGTCCAACACCACTATTGGGGCGCGCAGGCTAAAGCCACAGTGAGCGGTTACCGCAGGCCTGTCGGAGGGACCAGAGCTAAAACGGCCAACCGCACCAAAACCGGGGCTCCCATACCTGGCTGGTGGGCACACAAAATGGCACAACCACTTTGGAAAACAGTTTGGCAGTTTCTTAAAAAACTTAAACCTACACCTTCTGTATGACCTGGCCATTCCAATCCTAGGGATATACACAGGAGCAACAAAAGCGTGCATCCATGCCATGACTTGTGCGTGAATGACACAGCGGCTCTCTTTGGGACAGCCCAAAGCTGGGAAGCCGTGGGCGCACCGACAGAGGAGTGCATCAACAAGCCGGTGCATCATCACAGAGCACACCCCTTGGCAATAAAAAGAGTGCGCTGTTGATAGATGCCACCAGATGGAGAAACCTCACTACAGTCATGCCAAGTGAGAAAAGGCAGACAGAAAGAGCTCTGACTGAATAAAATTATATTTACATAAATGTCTCATATATTTACATAAAAATGGAGAGCAGATCGGTGGTTGCCTGGGGACAGGGAAACATAGCTGGAAGGCACGAGGACTCTCTCAGGGGTGATGAATATGTTCATTATCTTCATTACAGTGATGGCTGCACAGGGGTGTATCACAACATAGAATTCTATACGTTAAATACGTGCAATTTATCGCACGTGGATAAGTACCCCCGTAAAGCTGTTTACAAAAACAACACGACCACCAAGGGCCTCCCCCGTGAGTCACCTGCCTGGGGCTTGCCCCAGACGCCTCACAACACCCTGGCACTGCCCTCTGCCCGAGCGCCCTGGCTCCCACTGGAGCCATGGATGGGAAGCCCTCTTCCCACGGGGTCGGAAGGCCCACCCCACTGCACTGCCTGAATTGCAGCCCATACCACCTGGAATCTTCTTTCCCTGAGCCCCACTCCAAGGAGAAGCCCTGTGGGTAGCTTGGTAAGTGGAAAGGAGTAACAGAACCAAATACGGAACGCCACCCCTCAAATCCTACCAAATCCATGCTTCTTTAGTGCAGGAGGTTGTAGTGTAGCCACCTGCCTTTCACTCTGGAGGAGAGAACGACATGCCCTGGACCTCCAGACCTCCAGAAACATCCCTGGGGTAACAGCCCGTGAAATTCTGTGGCATTGATGTCCCACCTCCAGCAAGCATGTATCTTACCAGGGGAATGAGGGTGTCTGCTACGTCCGGCTCACTGAGTCTTACCTGCATGATGTCATCGAGGCAGCAGGCCAGCATGGCCCACCTGCGGACTAAGGTACGTCTCCCTGAGCCACCAAGCTGGAGAAGATGATGGGGACAAGGGAAAGAATGAGCTGAGATGGGGGTTGGGAGAGGAGAATGGATGGTGTTGAGGGAAAAGGGAGGAAGGCTCAAGGCTCAATACTGGAGCCTCCTCTTTGGTTCTGATGGAGGAAGCCCCAGGCTCCATGTCTCCAGCCTGGGGTGAGGGAAGGGGTGTGCGCTCTTCGATGAGCGCTCCGTGGCCATTTTCATCCCTCACAGCTCCCTGGTTAAGAGCAGGCACTGCTCCCCCATCCTACGACTAAGGAAGCTGAGGCTCAGTGGGAAGGAGACCCGCTGGGTCCCCTAGTCAGCGAGAGTGGAGGTCTCCAAAATTAGAGACCTGAGCACTTCCAGCCGCTCCCCGCTTACACATTCCTACCTCACTCCCTCCAGATCCTGGGACTCAGGGTCCAGGCTTCCGGAGGAAGGCTGCAGTACCCAGAGGTAAGCTCTCCTTTGGGCTGCAGGAGGAACGCCAGGGCCGGGCGCCATGGAAACCTAACAGGAGCTCCCCATCCTGTGAGGGAATTTCCCCCATGTCATAGGTCCCCCATCTAAGATTTGCCAAGTTACTGAACGTTTGAGAAGCTTTTGCAATTAGCTCAGTGAGCTGAATGTGGGTTCCACATCCAGCAGGAACCAGCGATCCAAGAGACCAGTGCAGAAGCCGCAGGGTGGCTGCTAACCGTCGCTCTGGGTCACGAAGCAGGGCCTGGTGCTAAGGCGCAGTTCCTTCCTCTGAACCGACATTTGTGAGCACCCACCCACCGAGCACCGGGCACTCTCTTGGGGCTCTCCAAGCCTGATCTCCTCAACTCTTCTCCACAGTCCCGGGAGGCCCAGAAGGCAGTGAAATCCACAGGACTCTGCCGTAATTGTAGCCAAGGGAAGGGTCGTCGACAAGGAAACACCCCAACTCTTCCCTGTGAGGCGGGTCCTTCTGACCCAAAGTCCTTCTGACCCAAGCAGCCCCTCCTCTGCTCTGAGCCACTTCCATCCTCCCTGCTTCCATGGGTCCCCCAAAGCTTCTCAGTTGAGGTTTCACCCTGTTATATTAAGTATTAGTAAGCATAGAAAATACTTCTGTAAGATGCATGCACATTATAAAGGTGAGAGGCGTTGAGGCGACTCCCGCTCTGCTGCCCCAGCCCAGCCACCTTCATGCCGCAGCCAGGTCCTTGCTGCCCCGGGCCTTCCCTTCTCAGGATACAAAAACCACTGGCCTGAGCTGTCTATCACCCCCTTACTCAAAAAGTTATTCTAAACACACACCATGTACCGCTTCATATTTGTGAAGTGTCTGTAGGGGTCACACGGAAGGTATTGGCTGTGACTTGGTCTGTGGGTTCAGTTGTGTCATCCTGGGGCACCTGGACGCCGAGAGCTGTGCGTAGGTCACGCGTGCTCACCGCCGTGAGAATGCACTCTGCTGCACTGGAGTACACCATAGTCATTTACACACTCCTCTGGGGATGAATATTTGGGGTGTTTCCGGGTTTTTGCCTATTACCAACAGGCGGCTCTGAACATTTTTGTACCCATGCACTAGTGTGAGAGTTTCTCTAAAATCTCTAAATTTCAAGGAGGGGAATTACTGAGTGATGAGGCAGGTGGTCTTCAGCTTTGCTAATAACACCAAACTATTTTCCAAAGCGGATACGCTAGACAGAGCCCAAATTGGACCCTGCCCTCAAGGGGGTGGGGAAGACAGGTGACCATCAGGTCATCACCACCCAGAATGTCAAATGACAGCCCTGTTCTGGGTGCAGGAAAGAGAGAAGACAACCCTGATCCACTTTCCAGGCCTGGGCACGGAATTCATGAGCAAACAACTACATGCCGGGAACGTGACCTCGTCTGCCTCCTCTCCTTCTACAGCAAACCCGTATTTCAATTAGACACCTTTCGTCTTAATTTACAGTTAAGGACACCTGAAACACAGAGCGGTTAAGCAACTAGCCCAGGGTCAGAGAGTTGGTTAAACCTGAGTCTGGGTTCCAACTTAGTCTCTCTGATTCCAAAATCCACCATTCCCTTCTGCCTTCCCTTATAAACTGCTGCACATAGAATTGTATTTCTGAACCTTGACTAAGGAATTTCATAATGTTTACTCTTTCCTTCCCAAGTATTATTATGTTTTTAAAAGCCCTCACCTGACTTGTCAGCAGTGTAAACCCCCCGCCCATCCTCCAGGAGCACATCCCCGGTGGACCCCGGCAGGGGACCTGCCCAGGGCTGTGGCTGCCTGTCGACCTGTCCGATTCCTTGTTGTAAAGCAAGATCTACACCCAGGGCAGAGTTGGTGCCAGTAAGCGTGTAAGGAAGGAGGAAGAGAGAAGGCAAAATTGGAGGGAAAGAATTTTTAAAACTCATAATAGGAAAAATACTATTTGTTGAGTGCTTGTACTGTGCCAAGCCCTGGCTCTGCATTCTGAGGCACATGTGGTCTCCCCTGAAGCCTCTCCATCTCATGAGGTAAATATTTTCATCTTAAGTTTATGTTAGAGGAGAAAGAAGAGGGTCTCTCCTGCCTGGGGTGCCACAGCAAGTAAATGACTCTACAACCAGTGTTCCCAGCTCCCCCTTGATAACCAGGAAGCCACTTCCCCGTGCTCTCCAGGCGACAGATGGATTAATCAATGCAGTTTTGGTCAAAAAAAAAAAAAAATTCTAAATTGTGCCCCTCCTGGTCCACTTGGATTCTTCCCTCCCTCCTTCCCTTCTCTTGGGTAACACCTAAGGGGGGAGGGGGGAGGGACGGCCTTGGATAGCCCCGGGGTCTTGGTCCCAGAGTTGCCTCCAGCTTCAACTCCTCTTGGGCGTCCACTCTCTGCGGCTGCTCTGATGCACACGTTCATCTGGCCTCTGGGCCGGTCCCCTGGCAGCCGCTGCCCATGACCACTCTGGGCCACAGCTTTCACACCCTCTCCACTAACCCCAGCTCCCTCTGGTCCGCAGTCTTCCTAAGCATTTCTACACCCCCATCTCCTGGGGTACTAGGAGCCCTATGTTGCCTTCTCCTCTCCATCCCCTATGTCAGGACTATTCAAAGTCAACATCACCCAGGGGCTGGTCAGAAATGCAAATTCTCAGGCCCGACCCTGAGCTAGTGAATCAGCAACTCTGAGGTTGGGGCCAGCTAGCCGTCCCTGTGAGAACGATCCCTCCAGGGGACTCGGAAGCACACTCAAGTTTGAGGACCACTGCCTCAGAGCTTCCCTCCCACCAGGGCTCAGAGTGAAAAGTCCCTGCTCCAGCTTGGCCAGGTCTCCACGTGTAAAAGGAAGTTTGAGGGTTCAGAAAAACTCTTTATCCTTCCTGAGCATGTAGGTCTTTAAATTGAAATTCTAGATTCTAAAGCTGTTATAACTGCGCAACTCTTTCAAAACATCCACTCAGAAAGTCAAAGCTGAGGATTAGCTTCCTGTCGGCTGCAGATTCTGTGTCCCCCACGGGCGAGCGATGCCTCCGTGTCCAAGGTGCGGAAGGACAGGAAAATGGCTGGGAATTAAAAATTCACAGGATGGCTTTCAAACACCTTTTTTCACTACATCTACCATGTGTTTTCAGTTCCAGACTGATACAACCCTCGCGTCAGCCCGGAGAGGTCCTGCGATATATTGAGCAGCAGTCCGCCCAGAAACCCTGGACCCGGTCCCCTGGGCCCACCCGTGGGGTCACTCTCATCCATCCCTCCGCCCCACCCTCACTGATGTCAGTGCCCACTCCCTGGTCTCACTGTCCCAGCCCGACCACTCACCACTGTGCCGTCTTGGGCAAGTCACTTAAACTCTTTGCCTTAGTTTCCTCATTCAGTTTTGCAAACAGGTGATGGGGCACCTGCAACACGCCAGGCACTGGGCTTGCAGCAGTGAAACAAGCGAACTCTCTGTCTTGGAGCCGACGTTCTGCTGTGGCCGGAAAAGAGAACAGCTGGGTGGGGGAGAAAGGAGAGTTGTTACTTTAAATAGGGTGGCTAAGGAAGATTCTACTAACAAGGTGACCCTTGAGCAGAAAATTGAAGGAACAAACTACATGGATATCTGGGGAGATGGCATTCCAGGTGGAGGGAATGGCCAAGTGCAAGTATTCTGAACCTAATGGTGACTTGGAACCTTGAAGGGCTGCCAGGGTGGTCAGTGCCCCTGCAGCAGGGATGGGAGTCTGATAAGGAGCCAGGGAGAGAGGAGCTAGACAGTTCATGTAGGGATCTAGCTGCTATTGTCAGGACCTTGACTTTGACTCCAGGGAGATGGGGGCAGATCCGAGCAGAGGGGGGACCCATCTGACTTTGTATGTTAAGGTCACACTGGCTGCTGTGTGTGGAAAAATAAGTGAAGGGGCTGGAGGAAGGGTAGAGAGAAGCAGGGACAGCAGTCAGAAATGGGGCCACTGCAGTAATCCAGGCAAGAAGCAGCGGGGGCTGGACTAGCCGGCCACGTGAGGAGGTGAGAAGGGGTCAGATGGAGGATACAGCGGAAGTCAGACTCAATAAAGAGTCACTGACAGATCAGATGTGGGGAGTGAGAAAGGGTGCCCAGGGCATGGGGAGATGGTGAGGGGACAGGGTGCACAAGGGTGATGGCCAAGTTTTGAGACCGAGTGAGCGCAAAGATGAAGTTGCTCTTTGCTGAGGTGGGGAAGGCTGAGAGAAGAGCATGTTTGGGAAAATCACTTTTGGAACCATGAAGGCTAAGATTCCTGTTAGACACCCAATGGACAAGTGGCCTGTTGGACACAGAGACCTAACAAAGGGGGAGTGTACAGGTTGGATGCGGAACTGGAAGACCTTAGGGGATAGAGGGTGTTTCTAAAGGATCATGAGAGCACCCACTTTGTGTGGATGCTGTGGGGATCAAATGAGTCAGAGCACGTAAGCACGAAGAGTGCCGGGCCAGTAGCAGGCACTCCGTAAAGGTGAGCTAGTCACCAACATCATCTGAAGTCACTTAGACTCACCTGCTAGCTTCCCAACTGGCCGCCCTGCTTCTGGCCCCGGGCCGCCTCCGTGCCGCCTCCGTGCCATCCTCCACACTGCTGGTCAGTGGTCATTCCAAAGCCCATATCTGACCATCCCTCCTGCTGAAGCCTGCAATGGCTCCCTATTGCCTACAAGGTAAAGTACAACAGCCAAAAGCTTCTCAAGACCTTTTCTGATTCAGTCACTGCCACCTCTCCAGCCAAATTTCTGCCACAACCACCCACTTCCCACTTTGTCCTTCAGTAGTAATGGGAACCCTTTGTTGACAGCTTGGTGTCTTTGAACACGCAGCTGCCTCTGCCGTGACTTGCCCAGCAGCAAACTCTGACCGACTCTCACATCCTCCATGAGGCCTCCTTCCCCGCTCAGGGGGCCATTCTTCATGGGGCCTCCCTGCCATCCAGGGGGCTGTCCCCTTTCTTGTGCCTCTGCCTCCTTTCCCTGGTGTTCCTTGCCCTCAAGAAAGATTAAGCTCCTTCTAGGCCCCATTCCTGCAGCAGTGAGCACTGAGCCTGCCACAGAGAAGGGGCTGGGGAAGGGGTGATTATCCATGATGGATTTTATTACTGCTACTGTATTTTAAATCAGCAAGCAGAGGCCCAGGGAGGTGAAGTCACTTGCCCAGGTCACTCGGCTGGTAAACACTGAGGCCAGGAGTAGACTTCAGGCTCGTCTGATTCAAAGACCTGTGCTCAAATGTGTGTGCACACATGTGCACACACACAATTAACAATCTCAGACGCCACAGGTAGGAAACTCCCTACTTGGGAAGGCATCCAGGGCTACAGGGAGGGCTAAACATTTAGGCCCAGAAATAGGTCTTCACTTGTTGATTCAATGATTCATTCACTCATTCATTCGCTTCCTCATTCTCTGACTCACTCATTCATTCAATCGTTCATTCACAGTCAACTGTTTCTGCTTCCAGTTTTTACTCCTAGTAGACTCAGACCCTCCCTCCTGGGAACTCGGAGTCTGTGGAGAGAGAGCCTGGCCAGGAGACAGACTGGCACAAGACAGGGAGTGCAGCCCGCGGGGCTGGCCGTGGACCCTGGGGAAAGGAGTCCCCGCCTGAACCTACGAGATGTAAAAAGGTCCAGAGGCTCAAACAGCTACTGGAGACCTTAAGCAAACCTTCCAGGAGGAGAGTAGCTGACAGGGCTGAGAGAAATGGCAGGGGGAAGGCTGGAGACATGGGCAGGGAAGTCGAGGTCAAAATTAATTTGGCAGTTAGGTGTGGAGCAGGGTTAAAGTTTGCACTGGGTTTAGGATGAAAGATTAGAGCTGGAAATCCGCTTACCATACTTTTCAGACTGTAAGATGCACTCCCCTCCCCAAATTGGGGAGGAAAGGGGGTTGCGTCTTATAGTCCCAATGTAGCTTTACATTTACATTGGTGAAATATTATGTCATTTACGTTATTAAATATTTTACCACATCTTGTGCTTCAAAATTTTTTCCCTATTTTCCTCTTCTACAATCTAGGTGCGTCTTATGGTCAAAAAATACGGTATTTCTTTATCTCCTGCCTTTTCCAGAAGGTCTAGTGCCCTGTACCAGCGGTCAGGGTCTGGGGTCATGATCAGGGCTGCCGAGGACCTGAGCATCAGGGATGGGCTTTAGCGTTGGGACTCCAGATGCAGTAAAATCCAGGTCCTGGAGGAAGCAAAACCAGTATTTGCTGCGTGGGGTCTGCCTCTCCCTCCTCTCTGAACCATGGATGCACTGGCTGTGTCATCTTGGGCACACTCACCCCCACGGGCCTCCCAGCGCCCACCTGTTGAACTGTCGGGCGGATTAGGATGCGGTTCTGTACCATCAGTATCTTCCGTGGGCCAGGCACCCTGGGCCGTCCAGATGTTCTCCTGTGCCCCCGACAGCACCCTGGTGCTGACCAGGAGCCGAACAGCCTGGCCGACACCTGCAGACAGTAGGTGCCCAGCTCCATCGAGGTTAGTTCTCTCCCCTTACTTCATTCCCCACAAAGCACTTCACTCCCCTTCTCGGCCTGGGCGGCCCGGGAGTGCTGACTCACTCGTCTGGAGGAGCGGGGTCCAGCGGCTGGGGCGCGCCCCCCAACCCCGGCCCCTCCCAGGCCAGCGCGGCGCAGCTGGGGTCCTGAGCCGCCGCGGGCGGGCGGGGAGCCGCGCAATTACGCTAATTACAGCCCGGTCTCCGCGGCGGTGGCGAGCGCGGCCACGCTGTGCGGAGAACGCCCCCGGCCCCGCGGAGCGTGGGAACCGCCGTGCCCTCCGCCCCGGGCGGTGGCGGCGGCGGCGGCGGTGTTGGGACCCAGCCCCGGAGGCCTCGATGGCCGATAAGCCCGCCCCGCCGCTCGCCAGACTAATTACCGGGCGGCGCTCAGCGCGATCGCAACGCCTTTCATCTACCTGCTCCAGTGCCCCGCGCCCAGGAGTCCACATCCCACACCTGGGTGGGAGCAGCGGCCTGCCCGCGGCCGCAGCTGCGCGGGGGAAGCCGAGTGGCCAAGCTGGCAAGGAGGTTCCCCCACACCATTCATTCGTTCGCTTCTTCACTGGAGACAGTTTAGAGGAGGCTGGTGCTGCCGGAGCGGCGGGAGGCAGATGCAAGCCCTGGAAGTGCCTCAGTTCCTCATCTCGGAGATGGGGGCAGCAGTCCCCGTTCTGCCCCCCTCCCAGCGCTGTTGCAGTTTTATTGTTCTTGCCTTCATCGATTGCATTCATTCCCTTAGAACATTTCAGAACTATGAACTTGGTGCCAGGGTTAGGGTGACAAACTGTCCCAGGTTGTCCAGGACTGAGGGGTACCCAGGAGGCAGGACTTGGGGGTGCTAAAATTAAGGCAGTGCCCTGGCTGGTGTGGCTCAGTGGATTGGGTGCCAGCCTGTGGACCGAAAGTTCTCCAGTTTGATTCCCAGTCAGGGCACATGCCTGGGTTGTGGGCCAGGTTCCCAGCTGGGGGTGTGCCAGAGGCAACCCATTCATGTGTCTCTCCCTCCTTTCCCTTCTCTCTGAAAATAAATAAATAAAAATCTTTAAAAATTAAAAACAACAACAACAAACAAACAAACCCTGAGATAGCAAACCAGGATGGTTGGTCACCCCGGTTGTGCCGGCTGCTGGGCCTAGGAGCCACACCACAGCATGGCCTGGTCCCTCTGAGAACAGGAAAGACTCCTGCCCGCAGGGAGGGACGACCCTTGTGAACAGCTGGGACTGGAACAGGGCGAGGGTGAGGCTACGCTCAGCTTTTTCCCAGTGCCCTGGCTCAAGGCCCAGACAGATGTGTCGAAGCAAGCCTACCCATTGCCTCGCTGGGAACGCCAAGGCGGAGAGGCTGGCAGAGGCTTTCCCACAGCGCTGCCATGAGTCAGTGCCCAGGGGCAGGCGTGGTCAATCCCACCCCCCTGTGCTTTGACCTTGAGCAAGCCACCTTACCTCTCAGTGCCGCCTCTAATCTTTACCTGGAGGAGTCAGGGGTGGGGGTATGGTGGTGGCTGCGTGATCTCCAGAGCTGGGGGCGCGGGTACCTGCCACTGCAGGAGGTTTTTCCAGGAGCCCTCACTTCTCCAGGAACTCCCACTGAAGCAGGCCTCCCCAGAGCAGGGGCGCCTGCCAAGAACTTGGTCACTGCGGGCTTCTTGGCAGTTGCCAGGTGAGGGCATGCCAGGAAGAACCTAGAAAGATCAGCCTTTGGAATCAGACAGAATGGACATTAACTCCAGTGACTGGACCTGTCTTGGCCTCATTTTCCTCCTTTGTATATTGGGAGCAATACCGTCTCCCGCCTTTGGGGCAGCGAATGAGATTCTGAAGATGAGGGAACACGCAGGCGCTCAGGACATACCAGTTCCCTTCCTGCCCCTTTACTGGTCCCTGTGTTTCCCTGCCCGGCTGGCATGGCCTCGCCCTCTGCTTCCCTCTTTTCCCTCCATGCACTGGGTACCCACCACCTGCTGGGTTTCTTAGGATGTCAGGTGAGGCAGATGTAAAACAATTCGGAATTTTCCTTCTGTTATGGGAAGCCTCGGTGACTCCGAGGCCCATGGGTGGCAGTAGGAGGCCAGCTCCCTCACTCCTCACCTCTCTCCAACCATGTCACCCTCTGCCCAGATGTCCTTCCCCATTGCCCCCCACCCTCACCATCACACTGTCACCACCAGTTCCATTGCTCCTGCCTCTATCCAGCAGCGAATCCTGCCCTGGTTGCTCCAGGCAGATTGAACTACTCCTTGGACATTTGGCTTGTGTTTATCTGAAACCAAACACAGGGTCTAGCTCACTGTAACTGGCAACAAATGTGGGAAGAGGAGAGGGAATCAGAAGGGAAGGGGTGGACCTGAGTCTACCCAAGCCTGGGAACTTACTGAAGGGAGTCCTGCCCACACTGTGCCCAGGACGTGGCACTCCCTCCAGAAAGGGAGAAGGTGACAGATGACAGGATGTCCACTGGGGCGGGGTACATACTAGCTCCTTCCAGTGTCTTCCTGCCTCATCTCTTGCCCCTTGATGGTGGCCATCAGCAACCCATGTCCACGGGTAGGGGACTGCTGGGACATAGACACCCAGGTGGGGGGACATCAGCTTTGCTGGGAGCAGTGGGACTTCTTAAAGAAAGCCACTTCCTTGTGTGTAAGGGGCTTGACCAAAGGACCTTGAAGTCCTTCCCAAGTCCTTGCAGAAATTTTGAGACTCTTGGTTCTTCGCACCCAGCGTCCCTGGTGTAAAGCTTCTCTGTCTCCTGCAGTAGCCACTAGGCCCCGGGCGCTACTGAAATCATGATATGTGGCCGCTGCAAAGTGGGCTGGAGGCACAAAACACAGCCCAGATTTCAACAGCGTGATCCGAAACATGTGGAATACCTCATTAATTTTATATTGCTTATGTGTTCAAATGATATAATTTTGTATATATTAAATAAATTTGTTATTAAATTAATTTCACTTGCTTCTTTTGACTTAAAAATAACATGGTTACTAGAACACATGGGACGCACATTCTGTTTCCATTCTACAGCACTAGTTGAAGAGTGGGGGTCCCCCAGCTAAGCCAAAACTTTTTCCTGGGGCACCAATTAGGTCTGGGGATGTTGGGGTCTTGTTCTCTTCCTTCTCTTCCTTGGAGGGAAGACCCAGACCCTGATACCTTATGAGAAAGTGCTGTCTCCTTGAGTACCCCCCAAATGAAGGTACCCAAGTCTCCTCTTGCCCCTTGAGTGGATGAGTTCTTGGGCGTGAAGGGCAGAGCCCATCCTCCAATGCCATGCTCCACAAGGAAGGCGCAAGGAAGACGTGACTGGGAAATTCCTTTCCAGGCTGGCTGCGAGCCCAGCAAGGGACCGGCTGGCCCACCTCTTCCTGCCTGGCCCACCCCTGCCCCCTAAGTCAGGCTCAGGGGCACCCCATCCCCCACTCCCCAGCCAGGACAGCACCAGGCTGGGCATTCAAGGGGGCACATGACTCTCCCCCTTGAATTTACACACCAAGGAAGCAGGTCACACCCACAGAGTAACTGGAGATGATCACACAGCAGCCTGCATCTGCTGGGAAACAGCAGATCCCTGATGAGATAGGGGCGCCCTGCTGCTCCCTGCCCCACCCCCACCAATGTCCCTCTCCACATTTTGGGAAGGAAATAAGGAACAGGACGCAGTGGTTAATAGTGAAACCTTAGCAGTCCTTCAGGCATAAGTTTAAACCCCAGTTTGGCCAGCTGCTTCCTGTGTGACCTTGAGTGCAAACCTCCCTGGGCCTCAGTCTCCTCAAATGTGTGTGTAAAATGGTAACAGTCAGAGGACACTGTTTGCAGGGCCATTGTAAGAATTCAGTGACCTTGCGCAAGCACACTGCCCGTCAGAGCAGACGCTCACCAAACATCAGCTACTGTGACTGTCACTGATAATAACAGAATCTGTCCTCACTCACCCACTTCTTTTCGTGACTAACGTCAGCCAAAACAAGACTGCCACAGGGAGCTTCTCCGGAACTCCCAGCACCAGTCACGGGAACACGGTCTGACTGGGAGGGGTTGGCAGGGTGCCTTGTCTGATGATTTGCAAAGACCAGCCCCTCATCTCTGAGACAGTTTGAACTGGTCCCCTCGGTGATCGTTGGCTGGCCAGATCTTCAGCAGCACAGGCTGGGTGAACGGCAGGGAGGAAAGAGGACCCTGCCCCTGGGGCAGCCCAGTTCTGTGCCCCCCCCGCCCCCAGACACCAGACACCTGGGCCAGGAGGGGTGGGGTGAAGTTGAAGGGAAAAGTGCCTGGAGAGTTCCAGAAGTTGTTGGTTTTTTTTAGTTTCCCACAGTTCAACTGCAAAGTGAAATAGCAGAAAGAGTATTACCTCCATCTCCCTCAATATTCCCACCAAACACTGGATTTTCAACAATAAGTGGGATTTTTTTTAAGTCCCGGAATGAGCCTTTTGTCTCAGCAATTCCAGATCCTCAAAAGGACATACTCTATCAAGAAAATAGTCATGAACTTCAGCGCCAAGCTGGGAACCAGGGAGACGGCCAAGGCTGACCCCAGACTGGTGCAGGGCCTCACCTCGGTGGTGCAGACACTCCTGAAACAGAGGCAGCACAGGGTTCGGGCCATGTCCGACCAGATCTCTGGAAGAGCCGAGGAAATGAGCAGTCACCTCCATGACCTGGAGTCGCCTCCAAGACCTGGAGAAAGACATTAGACCTCAGGACACAGGCTGGGGCAGAACTGGAAGGGGAACAAATTAGCTGCTGCCCTAAGTAGTGGAAGCTGGCTAAGTCACACGGAATCTGCAACATGGTTTTACGGGCTGAGAGAAAAACCTAATGGCTTTTGCAACTACTATGTGTAGACAGGTTTTATAAGTTTGTATTCTTCTTATCACACACTTCATAGTTAGTTTATACCGTGCTTCCCTCCCACCCCCAGTTTCTTGAACATGGGAACTTCACATCTGGGACCTTGGTCGGTTGTGCTATCAAATATTAACACTAAGAAAGAAATTCCTGGCTGGTGTGGCTCAGTGGATCAAGTGCCAGCTTGCAAAATGAAAGGTCACAGGTTCGATTCCCTGTCAGGACATATTCCTGGGTTGTGGGCCAGGTCCCCAGCTGGGGGTGAGCAAGAAGCAACCAATTAATGTTTCTCTCACGTATCAGTGTTTCTCTCCTTCTTTCTCCCTCCGTGCCCCTCTCTCTAGAAATAAATACTTAAGATCTTTAAAAGCACACACACAAAGAAAAAAATAAACTAGTCATATTAGCACATAATCATGTAAGACAAAGTGTTATGCCCTAATTTTCTGCCTTCAAAATGGTCAATGTAGTGTTTTTTGTTATGTTGATGTACCTTTGTCAACTGCTCTTTCTCGAGAGAAAACAATAGTTCAATTCGAGATATTGTTCAGTTGGATTTTTTGGTGTTAAAAAAGTGGTCTTTCCTTCTATGGAGTGGTGAAGTGGCTGGTCATTTGCTTCAGGATGGCTGGTTAGGTTGTTGTCTGTGTCTTGACTTAATGAAATAAAAACCTGGCCACCTTAACACCTGTTCCTAAAATCTGAAAGGGGATGGTTTACTGATCCAAAGAGCTAGGACCACTGCCCCCTGACTCCCCATTCAGCCTCCTACCCACTGCGCCCCTTCCGCTCGTCCTGCCCGGGTGGCACCCACCCACAGAGAAGAGATGGCAGGAGTCCTGGCAACTATCACCCCCACCCCTGGCAAGAGGGGTCCCCAACTCCCGGCAGCAAGGCACTCACATTTCCAGAGGCTCCCATGCCACCCTCACACCCCTCTGACTCTGAACAACCTTCGTCCACAGAACGGAAACCCGCTCCTGGGGACGTCTGCCCGCTGCCCACGGGTCCCAGATTTGTTCTCAGAGGTCACCCAGAACTTGCACTCTTGCTGCCAAGGACAGCCAGTTAGAGATCTGAAGGCAGCATGATTTAAGGGCCCCGAGAGGCTTCCCTTCTCCGGGCCAAACAATCCAGTTCCTTCCTGAGAGGGCCTCCACCCTGCCTGCCCTGCAGCCCCTGAGCTCCCCTCCCGGAGCTCAGTACCCGGGGCAGGCAGCGTGGCTGGTGAGGGTGCGAGCTCTAGAGTCAGGCAGGCCCGGCGCAGCTCCTGACCACGTGACCTTGAACAAGTTACTTCAGCTCTATGTGCCCCAGTTTCCAGTCTCCTCACCTCAGAGGAGAGATAATAACAGCTCTGATGGGACTGTTGTGTTTTGAGGGTGATGTCAATTAACACACGTTAAGCCTTAAAACGGTGCTTAGCGCTGGCTGTGCTCAGCATGTGTCCTCTAGGATGCATTTCGTGAGCCTGCCCTCCCCACCCATCACCAGTGGACTGGGAGAATGGTGGGGGGACCAACCCCAAGCTGGGCCAAGGAGCCTTTTCCCAGGGGGTTTAGACCCGGGAGGTAGAGAAGGAAGTCATTTTTCTCCAGTAGCTGAAGGTGCAAGGTACTCAGCCATGGTTCCTACGTGATGAAGAAAATCAGTATGCTGTGACAGAGAAAAAAATATTGCTCAGAAATAAGCAAGAATGAGGGAGAAAGAGTTTCAGTTCCAGTTGCTCCAAAAGGCCAGCTCTATCCCAGTCCTTCCTATAACTTCATTGTTTGTCTCAGTAAGCTTTTGCTGTGTAACAACTACCTCCAAACTTAGGGCTTTAAAGCATGGACCATTTACTAGCTCCTGATCCTATATGCTACAATTGGGCTGGGCTCTGCTGGTCTCCCCTGGGCCCATTCATGCAGTTGTAGTCCTCGGGCAGCCTGACCTGGGCTGCTTGGTCGGAGATGGCTAGACGGTAACCTGGCATTTACTGAATGTCTGCCATATGCCTGGCACTGTGGGAAATACCCAAGTGGAGAAAATTAATATTTACTAACGTCCTACTTTGTGTTAGTCTGTGATGGAAATTTTAGGTGTGTTGTCACACTTAATCCTCCTGATTATGTGGACAGATAGTTGTTATTAAGATTATCTCCATTTTATAAATGAAGAAACTGAAGCTCAGAGAGGAGGAATAACCTGCCTAAGATTTCAAGACCCAAAGGGGCAGAGCTGGAACCAAGCCAGGGACTCCTGAGTGTCTGAAGAACCCACACTGCTCCCTCCTGGCCCTTCCCACATGGCAAAGCCCTACGCTCATGCTGCTTTAAGAGTTGTCAAGGGGACTGAGTGGACACAACATGCAACAATGTAAGATTTAATGCCATTCATTTAGCAAACGTGCCCCCATACCTACTTTGTGCTAGGCACCATGTTAGCTGCTAGGGATGGGGAAATGACTCAGACGCAGGATGCAGCAGCAGCAGCAGTGGCAACGTGGAGGAGGAAATGATTAATCCTGCCTGGTTTGGGCTCAGCGTTAACTCATTTATCAGCCTGAATCTTAAGGGATGCATGATGCTGGTGAGGAAATGCTGTTCAAGCTAAACTCCCCTTCCCACAAATGTACAGGGTCTCAGAATCCCAGTGACACAGCAATCAAAGGGCAAGATCATCCTCAGGGGGAAGGTCAAGCACTCTCAGGCCATTCTTTGAGCCTGTCTGCAAAGCTGAGCATAGGCCACTGGTAGATGTTAGGTTAAAGTGGCAGCTTCCAGGGTTAGGTGACACCCTTGCTGTCTTCTAAGGTAGCTCGGGGATTTCTGAGTCCAAGGAAGGAATTCCTGCCAGCCCAGGGCTGGGATGCTCAGAGAGGCAGCCTCCACACGCCCAGGGCCCTGTCCCCAGTGGGGGACAAGGCAGAGCGAGCAGTGCAAGGAAAGAGCTGGGCTCTGCTGTGAGTTCTAGCTGCATCGGTTTCTGACTCTGTTCCCATTAGCTGGTGATTTATTTCTTCCTGAGCATCCTTCTCATCATCTACAGAATGGAAACAAAACTCTGCCTCTGAGCCAACATTTTTTCTGTCTTTCCAGCTAGTTTAAGCAAAACGCCAGGACAGAGGGCACATGAGCTTGGCACTGCACCTGTGAAGCTACCAGAACTCCAGTCAGGACTCCCTGCCCCTCTCCTCTCCTTTATTTTCCCTCCTTGCTTGCCTCACTTTCCTCACTCTGCAGACAGGCTTCTTCCATTTATCTGGAGTGCGTGGCAAAAGCTGCCCCATAGCTCACACAGTGGCCTATGTGTGGCAGTCCCAGCCTCATTCAGTGTGGCTGCTCAATCTTTCAGTGCCGAGTTCAAACTCCTAGGAGAAAGAATCTGGCCCAGCTTGGGCCTGAGGTCCACACTCCAGTCTATGGCACAGGCGCCTGTGTCCCACAAAGTCGGGTTACAGAGAACACCTGGGGACCCCCACAGGTGAAGTGAGGAAGGGTGGACCTTCGAGAAGTCATGGTAACTTCTCAAAGAAGGAATGTCGCCATGAGCTAAGCAGACTCCCCCAGGAGTTACTGTGAGGATTGAATACATCAACAAACATCAACGGCCTGGCAGCTGACCAGCATGCCTTTCCAGGGAGGGTCTCAGGTCAGAGTCCCCAAAGCAGAGTCTCAGGAGAGAAGTGGGGAAGAGGAGGGCGAGGGCAGGTATAAAGGGCTCTGTCCCAGCCTGGTCCACGGGGAGCTCCGGGCTCTCAGCACCACCTGCCCCACAGAGTCAGTCTCACCTTGAGACAGGGGACTAGTGCATTGTGCCCTCACCAATCTGTCCCCAGGATTGGTGGGGTGGGGGGAGGGGAGGCTTCCATCTGGCTGAGGGCAAGTCTCAAGAGAGAGGCATCTGTGACTATTATCAGCCAACATCCCGGCAACTGGGAGGTGGTGTGCCACCCAGGAAAGGGGTCCAGGCAGGACGTCATCCAGTACCAGAAGCCTCACGCAAACATACTTGGTCACTGGTTGGCTCTTGCCTGTACCTCTCCCTTTTAAGAGAAAAGCTAAATTACTTATTAGATAAATGTTTTTTATATAATGTATGATTTTTCATACTGTATATTAGCATCTATAATATATACAAACATACCTATTACTATAAAGATGTAAATGCAATAAATCTCATAGGGGATTCTTAAGGACTACCCATGCTTTCTGCCTTACCTGCTGATTTTAGGACTTAATGCCCTCATTCTTATTAAATATGGCTCCACCATCAGTGGCTGAGCTTCTCCAAACCTCCCTGGTGGCCCTCTTCCACAGGGTCAGGGGTCCCCATCCTGGTGAGGACCTCGAGGGGAGAGGACCTCCTGGCTCCAGTGGCTTCCCATCCCACTTGGAACACATCCCCTTGACTCAGCCCTTCAGTGCCCACATGACCTGACTGATGACTCCCTGTCTGACTGCTGACCCGAAGCTCACCAACCTCCAGCCTCAGGGCCTCTGTAGACATTTCCTAAAACCCATCAGCTGGTTCCCGCCCGAGTCCTTGCACAAGCTGCTTCTTGCCCAGAGCATCTTCCCCTGTTCTTTGCAGAGCTGGCTTCTGGTCTCCATCACGTTCCACCTCACGTCACCTGTCAGGGAGGCCAGCCCTGACGCCTCCTGCTAAAGTTCCAATTACCTTACTTCGTTCCTCACCTACACAGTTTATCACTGTATTTATCATTGTTTTTGGTTTTTCTCTTGGTTCTTGTCTCTGTTGTCACAAAACTGTAAGCTCCATAATGTCAGAAACTACCTGCACACAGTAGGAGCTCAGTAAGCACTTGTTGAATGAGTGAATGAATGAATGAATGAATGAGTTGGGTCTGTTGCCATGCCTCAGCGGTTTACCTCAAACCCAGCCTGTCCTTCCCACTGCCAGGAGAGAAAGTTTAATGAGAGGACATCATTCTCCCTTCCCTGCCCACAGTCGGTAACAATCACTTGAACAGGCAAGTGTAGGACTTGAAGTTCAGTGACCCAGGTTCAAGTCCCACCCTTGCAGCTCGCTTGTTATGTAGCATTAGCCAAATGATCCACCTCTTTCTAGCTCAGTTCTTTTCTGTAAAATGGGTGAAACACCTCCTGCCTTTTCTTCTTCTCAGGTTGATGCGAGGAGAGGTGGAAAGTGTGCAGAGATGGTTTTCAGTGCGAACCGTCAAGGGCCTTCACGGTGCAGGCCCGATCTCTCCAGACACAAATGGTCATTATTCCTGCCCCACCCAGCTACCTGGTACTTCCTGAACTTCACCCTGTACGTTCACGCCCCGCTGCTTTCATTTCAAAGCTGTGCTCTTTGCAGAGGAAGGTCATTTCCTTGACTTCATCTGTCCAGACCCTGCCCGTCTGAGAAGGCTCACTGCTCTGTGAACTCTTCCTCTGCCTCCAGCCTCAAGGAGTCTTTGACGTCTGTCTCCTGAAATTGTCTCCCTCCCTGCACTCAAGCTCCTTCCCCCGGCTCAAACTGCTACTCCGACATCACACTCCCTAGTACAGACGGGAGAGGGGTCCCACCACTGCCCTCAGGATGGTCACCACCCGGTGGGATCAGAGGGTCCAAAAGGCACTTGGTAACTGATTGCAGGCTAGGAGGGCATAGTGGTGAAGTGCACTCACGCAGAAGTTACACACACCTGGCTTTGAATCCAGGGTGCATGGAGTACAAACTTAACTCCTTGACTGAATAAGGCATATTTTTTATTTTTCAAATAGTAAAAAGACCAAAGTAGGTCAGCCAGGATTACCACGGAGGCTCTGTGGTGCATAGAGGGCACAGGCTCTTCCCAAATTCCACTCTGCCATCCTCAGCATGTGCTATTATTTTTGTTCTCTATATGAGTTTTCGCATCTAGAAAACAGGAATAACTACCTCCCTTATAAGGAAGATACAATAAATAAAGATTCAGCAAGCTGATGTATATAAAAAGATTAAAAGAATATCAGCCCATGTTAAGGGCACTATAAATGTTAGCTATTTTTCACCCCCTCATGCTGAAAAAATGGCTGCTATCCCTCCAGGCATCCCATTCTCATCCCTGGCAGGAAAGGAAAAAAGGCAAAGCACAAAAAAGTGAGTGCTGGCTAAATCCATCTGTTGTTTTTTTTTTTAATTGAGGTGAATAACAAAAAGTTAATCACTCAAAAATTAACAATTCAGTGGCACTTAATGTATTTAATCTTGTGCAACCACCAACTATTTAGTTCCAAACCATTTTTATCACCCCAAAAGGAACATTGCATTCATTAAGCAGTTGCTCCCATTCTCTGCTACACCCCTACCCCTGGAAAGCACCAACCGTTACATTGTCTCTGTGGATTTACCTATTCTGCATAATTGCATCTATTTTCAAAGAACTTTAAAGAAAATGAGCTTTCCAGGAATCCCCACCCAACCTCTTCTGCTCACATCTCACTGGCCAGGAATGTGTCTGGTTTTTGTCTGGGCACATTGCTGCCCTCCACACAATCAGCATTCTGTCATTTTCTATCCTAATACTTACAGCATTCCTACAGCCATATTTTACCATCCCCAGCCCATGATTTTTTTTTTTTTACATTTTAACTTTTCCAAAATAAGGATCCTCTTATATTGATACTATCTCATTTTTAATGAAATATGGTATATATCAGGCACTGCACCAGATGCTGGGACAAACCAGTAAATGAGACAGACACAGGGCCCGCCCTCCTGGAGCTGACATCCTCCTAGTGGTGGGAAGATAGACAAGTACACAGAATAAGTGAATTGTTTCATGTCTTAGAAAACAATAAATGCTTAGAAAAAACACACAAGTCAAGCAGAGTAAGGCCCATTGGAGGGAAGGACCAGGGATTGGTTGCTGTACAAATGCATTAGTTATCTGTTGCCGTGTAACAAATCACCCTAACACTGAGCAGCTTAAAACAACAAACATTTATTGTCTCAGTTTCTGTGGCTCAGGATTCTGAGAATGGCCTAGCTAGGTCTTTCTGGCTCAAGGGCTGTCACAAGGCTGTGAAGGAGATGTCAGCTGGGGCACAGTCATCTGAAAGCTTGACTGGGGCTGGAAAGTCCGCTTCTGAGTTGGGTCACACACGGCTGTCAGCAAAAGGCCTGAGTCCTTCACTGTGGGGGCGACTTTTCCCACAAGTCCCCCCGTCTGCCACGTATGAAAGTAAACACTACAAAGACATGGTCTGCTTGGGGAGAAGAGGTGGCCAATCCCTCAAAAGGGAAGGGCCTTGAGCCCCTTCCTCCATGGGCTTTTATTAGGTTGCAATACACAGGAATACAGGGCGGCAAGGATCAAACAGTAGATAACATTTCAAAGAAATCTGAGGGCTTAATCTGAGTCAGAGTCTGTCGGGAAGGGGGTTTTGCAGAAACTTTAGGGTTTCCTGCTCAGACCCTTCACATATGAATGAAAACACTCTCAGCAGAGCAGGTTTCACAAGTTTTTTAGGAATTCTTTGTGATGCCAGATTTTCCCCCAGGATCCACTCTAGCAAGGCAAGGAGCTGCACCCCTCCCCATCAGGTATTCAGGCTTAAGTGGTTAGAGCCAAGAAGCGCTTCTCCCAGAGGACATGGGGACTCGGGCTATGTCACACAGCGAGGGGGGGGGCGGACACGGGTCTATTGCTCACTCTTTGTTGCAGCCCCCTAAGTCCTTCTATGATGGCCTCCCAAGTGATCAAGTCTGGCTTACGTTGCCCGCTGCTGTGAGGGGTCTTACCTGTCATTGACTTCCTACCATGCTTTGGGGGCAGGGAGAAGAAACCGAGGCAGCATTCGCTACCAGAGACAAGCTTTGTCTCCTGTGGCTCGCATTCTGGAGGTCACTCGCTCATCCTTAGCCATGGGAGGCAGTTACAATTCCTGAAACCAGGCAGAGTGGTTCACAACACTTCACTGGCTGTTGGCAAGAAGTCTTGGTTCCTTGCCATGTGGGCATCTCTACAGGGCTATTTGAGTGTCTTCACTTCACCAGACAAAGTGATTCAAGAGAGAGGAGAAATCCACGCGGAAACGACACCATCCCTCCTGCTGTATTCTATTTGTTCGAAGTGAGTCACTATTTCCAGCCCACATTTAAGGAGAAGGGAGTTTAAGGAAGTATATCAAAGAATTTGTGGACATTTTTGGAAACCACTGCAATGGAATAGGATAGACAGGATAAAAGAAAGGTCATATTTGAACAAAGACTTGAAGGAGGTGAAGGAAATCAGCAAAGCAGATATGGCCGTGAGGGAGGAAAGGATTCTGGCCAAGGGAAAGTTGGGGAAAGTTACCTGGCATGCCGGGAGAGAAGAAGGAGAGAGCGAACTATTGGGAGACAACTAGTGGGGCGGCTACTATCCTTCCCTCCATTACTAGTGACATGACCTTGGGCAAGTCACTTCCTCCCAGTTTCCTTCTCTGTGAAATGGGAATGATAGAAGTAACTACACATAGGTTTCTTGTGAGGATTAAATAGGGCAACACATGGAAATCAGCCAGCCCATGTCTGGTGTATAGTAAATACTCAGCAAACATTAGCTAATAGTTGTTTTTTTTTGGGGGGGGGGGGTTGTTACTACCTGGCACAGTAGCCTCATTCTTGTTGCTTGAGTATCAGGTACACTGGTGCAAATGGTCAGAGTGGGGCTCTTGGAGGACTTGACTCCTAGGGGATCTAGTAGAAACTTCTCCCCTCCTCTGTACCCTACAGAAAATCTTGCCAAGAGATGAACCCTGTCTGCCCATCAGAGCCTGGACGTCAGGTCTCACGGCAGCGTCCAGGTTTAACTGCCAAGTTAGCCAAGCTGCTGGGGTGGGAGAGGCTCAGCCAGGGACTGGGGAGCCAGCTCAGAGTTTCTAGAGCAAGGCACCTCTCCTGAGCCTTCCAGTCTTAGTCAGTCCATGGACCATTGCTTCCTGAGCCCCTAAGAGCCTCACCATGTCTTGGTTACTGGAAATGGGGCTGTCAGTGAAACCCGAGAGGTCCTGCCAAGTTGGGGGTCTTTGGAAGAGGCAGAAGCCCCTTGAAGTGGATTCTTCTGTATGTTCTCAAGAAAGGGGACTGGCCGTAAGGAAAGAGCAGGAAGAACTGCATCCTCACTTGGTGCTAAAAACTGTCCCCAGGTCCCATCAGCGCCCACCAGGGCCAAGCACCACTCTGGCCCTGTCAACTGGCGCCAGGTGGACTCCAGGGCTTCTCCTGCCCCATCCCAAACCCAGTGGGCTCATAAAGTGGCTTCAGATGAAAGCAGCTTGGATCAGTGGGGAGTTCTGTGCTCTAAGAACCGCAAATGTTGTTGCTTTTGACCTTGCTCCACCACACCCCTGGTGACCCCAGCCAACTTCCTGAATCTTTGTCAGGACCTCAGTTTCCTTCTTTGTCAAAAAGGACAATAACTTCTGCTCTGCCCGATTTATTCATTCAACAGCTACTGAAGTCCCTACTATGTGACCAGGACTGTTCTGATGCCTTAGAAATACTGGGCAGAACATTTCATGCAAGGCATTCAAGGCCTCAGCTCTTGGGGAGCTGAGATGCTAGCGAGGAGACATTCTGTGGAATAATGGTTGTAGAAGGAAAGCAGAGTAGGGGGCGGGGATGGAGAGAGCTGGGCATGGAAAGTCTCTCTGAGGGGGAGAGTTTTAAATAGAGGTCAGAACAAAGTGAAGGTGTGAATCACGTGCATGCCTGGGAAAGGGAAGTCCAGGCAGAGGGACCAGCAGGAGCCCCAAGAATGAATGTGCCTTGGCAGTCCATGTTGGAGGAAGGAAGCCATTTGTGGAGACACTAGGAACAAGTGGGGTCTGACCAGAGCAATGCCGCCTCAGCACAACCCAGATCCTGTCACTCCTCTGCCGAAGTGCCGATGGCACCATATAAGGCCCTGCATGATCTTCCTTGCTCCTTCTCTTTCACACCCGCCCCTGCCACCCCCAGACTCCCACTGCTCCAGCCACACCCACCCTACCCCAGCTCTTACACCTGCCTTGAGCTATTACCCTAACTCAGGGGCTCAGAGTCATATGTAGGCCTTACTGAAATGCAGGTAGCTGAGCCCCAGCCCAGCTACTGATGCAGAACCTGATTCAGTCTGGGACTGAGTCCCAGAATGTTCATTCCTAAGAAGGTCCTTGGTACTACAGTCTGAGAAGCACATTCCTATTATTCCCTCTACTGGGACCACACTGGCCAAGACTGCACGTGACGAATGCCCTCTCCTCCTTCAAGTCTTTGCTCAAACTAAACGGTCTCAGCAAAGCCTACTCTGACCATCCGGTGCACCACTGCAACCCGCCCTCGGCACCCCTGATCTCCTCCCTACTCTACCTCTCCTTTTTTCCCCATAGTACCTACCATTTTCTAACATGTGGATAATTCTTTTTCTTAGCTTGTTGTTAGCTATATGTCCCTAAGTACCTAGGAGAGGTTCTTGACCCAGACTCCAGGAACCCCTGAGCTGCCCCCTGGGCCCCCGGAGAGCTGCTATGCGATAGTGTGTGACCGTGGTGTCTGTAGTTTTCATCAGATTCTTGAAGAATTACTTGATCCTGAAGCTTAAAAAGCCACCAGCAGATCACTGCCCAGCATAGAGTAGTTGTTCAAGAAATATTTGTTGGCTAAAGGAAGAAACTTTTTAAACATTGTTCACACATACTACTTTTTTTTAACAACAAGGAAATCTATACAGCAGCACAACAGCTCCCCAGTGTTGGTGTCCTTAACCGACCAGGTCAGAATAGCAGGGTTGCTTTTTAAAAGTACAAATTCTTATGATTCAAAACACCCTCAGAAAGTCTGAGTCAGGAGGTTTGGGTGGGGCCAGAGATTCCTCAGTTTTCAAAGCCCCCTCCACTTCCACCCCCACACACCTCAGGTGAGTCTGAGGTGTGGCTGGCTGGGTTTAGGAATTTTGGCGTGAAGCCTTCATTGGAGAGAGACTCAGGACAATCAACTCCAGTGTGCAGCTTTTACACTTTGCAAAAAGTGTGATCACACCCACTGTCACTTGTGACCGTCCCACAAGCTCTCAGGGTGACAAGGCAGGGATCCCAACCTCTCCTTCCCTGCGCAGAAAGCTGAGGCCCTGGGAACCAAATGACACCCTCTCCCCAACACCCAAAGGTCACACTGTCTCCACCTGGTGGAGCTACGATTAGAACTAGGGCCTCTGGACTCACTCTAGGTAGGGTTCTCTCCTCTGAACCACCTGGATAAACCCAAGTTCCAGGAAGTCCCAAGGCCACTACCAGGGGAGGGGAGCCACAGAAGGGAGGGGTGGAGTGGCATACTGCGGAGAGCAAGGTTCAGGGAGGCTGTCTTCTGGCCCCGGGGGAGAGACTCAAACTGCCCCACCGGCATTGACATGCTAACTCAGCCTCCTCATCTGCACAATGGGGCTGATAACCCCTGCCCTGTCCTCAATAAAAAACTTGTAGAATGCAGAGCACTCTAAAGATTCATTTACACTATTATTGTTATGTGGGAAAGGTACAACATCGGGACTCAGATCTCCAGGGACAGAACTCCATCCAGCCCTTCATTCATTTGAGATGCATTTTTGAGCACCTATTATGCATCAGGCATTGTGCGGGGTTGTACACTCATGGCTTCATTACCCAGTGGGGTTGGTGCTGCTGCTGTCCCCATTTTACAGATGAAGAAACCGAAGCTCAGGAGAATGAGTTACAATTTATTCCACCGTTTGTTCATTTACCTAACTTTTACACAAGCCTGCTCTGGGCCAGGCTCTGGGCCAAGTGCTGAGGTCACGAGGATGAACAAGTCCTTCAAGGAGACATGCCCATAAATTACTTTAATAACAACTCAGTACATGCTTCCACAGACAAGTGAGTGAGAACCAGAGAAGGGGCACCTCTCTCCCTGGGGTTGTGGGAAGAGGCAGCTGACCTTTTGCAGAACTCTTCACTGCTAAAGTGGTCGTAATGGCAATCACAAGGGCTGGGTTCGAGTGTCACTTCTGTCAAGGTTCTGCTGTGTATTCCCAAGGAAACTCCTGCTACCGATCCTTGATCTCAACCCGAAAAAGTAAGAGACTAGTCTTGTGATCCTGCAGCTCTGGGAGCCTAAACCTCTGGCCGTCCCACCCCTACCTCTGGTCAGTTCAAGCTTGACCCCAGCCAACACTGAGACTAAGCCTAGGACATTAAGATCAAGCCCCTTGAAAATTGCCCAACTCTGGCCGGCAGAACAGCACTCATAGCATGCAGCGCAGCTGGGGGTCCAAGGGCGGAGCTCTCTCTGATGGGGGCAGGGCTGAGACCTCCTGGAGGGCGGGGCGGTCCTCCCAGGAGCGTCTCATCCAGCCAATGAACGCACCGGAGCGGGGCAGCCCCGCCTCCGGATATAAGTCTTGGGTGCCGGGGAGCAGCGAGGAGGTCTCAGAATCTGAGCCGTGGGAGTGTGTATTTCTCCTCGCCGCGAGTTGCGGCCACGGGGCGCACGGGAGCACTTGAGTTCGGTGCGTTCTGGACTAGGCAGGAGCACCGGTTCGGTTCGGTTTTCCTTTGTCTGGCTGGGTTGTGGGAAGGGCACGGGACCCGGATCTCTCTCTGAAGAGGGACAGCTAGCTGGGGTCGGGTGGACGCCCGTACTGACAATCCGCCTGTCGTCCCCACAGGCTGCCAGCCTGCCGTCATGGCCGACCACCTGATGCTCCCCGAGGGCTACCACCTGGTGCAGAGACCGCCGCCCACCGTGCCCACCAATGGCCCTCAGGCGCTCCGGATGCTGCAGCCGTATGCGGGTCTGGGCATGGACAGCGGGTTGCGGCAGCGGGGATCTCCGCTGGGCCAGCCGCCGCAGCCACCTCCACTCGGGGCCCTGGGGTGCGGGGCCTTCGGGCCTCCGCCTGTCTTCCAGCCCTTTGCGGCCATACCGCCGCCTGCCGCGGGCAGCGCGCACCTGCAGCCCGTGGCAACGCTATACCCGGGCCGCACGCCCGCGCCTCCTGGTGCCTCGGTAGGTCCCCTGGCCCTGCAGCCGGCCCCTGGAGCCCCGGCTCCCCCGCCACCTGTGCACTCCCTGGGCAGCATGGACGCCGAACTCATCGACGAGGAGGCACTGACGTCGCTGGAGCTGGAGCTCGGACTGCACTGCGTGCGCGAGCTACCTGAGCTCTTTCTGGGCCAGAGCGAGTTCGACTGCTTCACGGACTTCGGGTCGGCGCCGCCCGCCGGCTCTGTGAGCTGCTGAGCGCGGCACATCGCCTACCTGGGGTGCCCAAGAGGAGAACGGATTCTGACTGCCCGCCAGACTGCGCAGCCCACACCTGGGCCCCGCACGCACCCTCCGTGAGGGAGGCAGCAGGCTAGTGGACCAAGTTAACTACGGCTGGGACACCTGGCGTCACCCCAGGCCCTGCCTCCTGCAAGATGACAGTTTGGCATCACTTCTCTGACCCGGAGCCTTCGCGGTAAAAAGGGCACTGGACCCCCTTCTGACACCACATTCTTGGATTCTATGTCCTCTCCTCTGGGACTCTCCCTCATCCCCCCGATCTGAGCCATTCCAGGCCTCTGTCTGATTCCCCCTCTCCTTGTGCAGCCTACTATGGTCACTGGGTCCCTGGAGCTGCCCGTCCCCTGGGGCCTTCACCCCCTCTGCGTGGGCCTCTCACCTCAGAGAGGAGAAGATTGTACATATAGTCCCCCAGCAGAGTGGAGCAATGCCTCATCTGGCCTCCAAAAACCAAAATAAAATTGGGTCACTTTATAGCCTTGCATTTTTATTTCCTTATCTCTCCAACCCTTGACTATATTTGGCTTCTAGAATCCTGAGGCTGTTGGGGAACCCCCAGGTGGGATGGAGGCCACAGCCCTGGTAGTGCCCAAGGAAGGAAACTGACAGTTTATTTCAAAATTCTCTGAGTTGTACAATTGTTATGTCATAATCTGGAAGGCAGAGGCTGCCACCGCCAGGTGGCAGGGTAACCCAAGGGCACCCACGTTGGATTTCCCAGCTCCTGGGAGGGGGAGCTCGGTGGAGCTGTCCTCCCCTGTTGCTGGGAGAAGACAGCACAGAGGGTGAAAAGGGAGCTGGGTGGTATCTGAGGATTCAGAAGACTCTGGCTTTGAGCCATGGCTCTCTTCCTTGTCCATTCATCCAGATTTCCGAGGCTATGTTCTCAGAGAGAGATGGTCCCACTCTCAGGTTGGTGTGAGGATCAAATGCAACATGAGGCCATTAGCACAATGCCAGACCCTAAGGCAGCCCTCCGTAAATGATAGTGACGCCTAGTCTACAATTGGTGTGAACTCTATTCCATCCCTGTGCCAACTGTTACGTGCTCTTTTGGAATTACAGTTTAGGTGGGAGTGGGGACCAGGGCGGGGCAGGGGAAGAGGGCGTGGTGACAGATCTGGACATCAACTCATGCTGGTACAAGGAAGAGTATGACGAGGACTAGAAAATAGGACATCCCAGCAAGTAAACCCAAAGGAGGAAACAGTTTCAGCTGCTTGGGGATGGGGACATTTCAGGGTTAGGGAGGTGGTGACATTTGATGTGATGGACAGAGTCTTGAGTGATGAGCACATTTTCACGAGCTGGGAAAGGTGATGTGCAAGTGAAGGGCCCATTCTAAGGCAGGCTGAGGCACCTCAGGGAAGCCCACAGTACAGGGCGTGTACAGAGAGGCCAGGGGTGTCTAATAGCGACAAGGTCCAAGTGGCTTTGCAGCAACATTGTGACGTAGGCACAGCCCCAATTCAACAGATGAGGGACATGGAGCTTGCCCAGGCCTGGCAGGTTTGGCCTCAGTCCTGATCATCAGTGTGAGCTCCTGACCACCCTCTGCTGTTGAGTCTCTGGAAAGGTCCCTAGGTACTCAGGGGTGTAGGAGAGAGGCTGGAAGAGAGACTGAGGCAGGAAGGAGACTGGGTCAGAGACTGAGGATCGGGCTAGGATGGGGCCGTGGGGCCAGAGAGGAAAGAAGGAATTCCAGAGACTGGAACTGAACACAGAGCCGAGAACCTTGTATCCCCAGTGGTGGTGCTACACTCAAGCTTGTTTGTTAACACGACCCTCCTCCCTCCAGCCTGTGAATTCACCCAGATTGCACTGTGTCAGCGCCGGCTGGGCAGCCAGCAGGACAGTGTAGGGCGGGCAACAGAAGTGTTTAGCAAATGAATAAAGGCGTCCCCTAAGATAAGTGGGGCTTTCTGGGACAGGATGGGGAGGAAGGGCAGAGAGGCTTGACTGGCCTGAGCTCTGAACTCAGAAAGGCCAGTGTTTGTCCCTGCTTGGACCAGGACCCCAGAATAAAGACAGAAACTGAGGGGTGGACCAGACACCGTTTTGATTCTTGTTTCCCTGGGCCCCCTCAGCTTCTCTACCAGTAAAATGGGGCTAATATGTCTGACCCGTTATTCCACTAGGCGTTAAGCCTCATAACAAGTGAGCTAATTCAGGGATGGATTGATAAGCAATTGTAAAACTCTAAGGTGCTCTCCTATGGAAGGGATTTTACAATGAAAACCCAACACCTGCCTCCTAGAGTTTAGGGGGCAGGTAGAAGAGGGAGTCCAGGGATACCCACCCCGTATCCCTCCTAGAGGGGCTGCCGACGGGGTGGACAGCAGATAGGTGGACAGCGGAGAAGGTAAGGCCCGGGCAGTCCACCGCCTGGACCCCTGAATCCCTCTGTGGAGGACCCTGCCCCTCCCAGCTGGAGGGGAGGTAGATGGAGTGTCCTTCCAGAGGTTTGTATTCTAACCGCCTCAGGGTTCAGTTCCAGAAGCAGCTCTTAGCAGCTGCCTGACCTCAAGCAAGCCAACCTGAGTGCTGGTTCTCCTACAGCACAGGCACACTGTGGGTTCAGTTTCAGACCACCTTGGTGAAGTGAGATGTAACCTTTTTGCTTGCCTTCCATTTGTAAAAAACACAACATCTGTGAAATGCAATAAAGCAGAGTGCAATAAAAAGGAGTATGCCTCTAATCACACCAGCTTCCTATAGATTCAACAGGTACCTCTCACCTCTTCCCTGGGGCTACCTCCTTAAAGCAACCTGCCTGCCTTGGTTCTGTACATTTCACTTCCATACCTGGGTTGGGTCTTTGGGTCTGGGAGGTGCATCATAGGGGAGGAGGGGTGGGGAGGAGGGGAAGACCAGTGTTGTAGGAGTCCTTAAACTTGGGCTCTGGGTGCCTCGTTTGCCTCTCCCAGACTAGCATCTCTCCTATCAGAGGGAATAAATTATTTCTAGGGAATATCAACCTTACAGGGCTGATATGATAAGACTGTAGATTATGTATTGATTTTTAGAGAGAGAGAGAAACATCCATTGGCGAATTCTTTGTTTAACACTTTATTTATTTATTTTTAGAGAGAGGAGGAAAGGGAGCGAAACATCGATGTGCGATAGATACATGGATCGGTTGCCCCCTGCACGCCCCAAACTGGGGACCCGGCCTGCAACCCAGGCACTTGCCCTGACTGGGAATCGAACCTGCGACCTTCCAGTTCAGCTAGCACTCAATCCACTGAGCTATACCACCCAGGGCTGGTTAATTCTTGTATGTGCCCTGACCAGGGATCAAACTTGCAACCTTGGTGTATCAGGACGATGTTCTAACCAACCGAGTTACCCAGCCAGGGCCATGGTAGATTCTTAATAACAGAGAGCAGCTGACATAATCACCACCACCACCATCATCGTCGTCATCATCATCATCATTGCCATTTCAGTTCAGCTCAGTGTTCAATAGTCATTTGTTGAATAAATTAAATGAATAGTCTGTTCCTGGTCTTTTCCCAGGCTGCTTAAATTGTTTAGCTGATTATTAAGTAATCCTCTTGAATTTCTTAATCCATTCTTGACTAATTTTATGCTACCCTGATGTTAGAAATGCTGGATCAGAATTACTTCTGACTGAGGACTGAGTCAGAATTTGTTGAGTGCCTACTCTGTGCAGGCCTCATGGGACCTAATAGCACCCAGTAGGTACTCTTTCTCTTCCAGCCTCTCTAACCACCCCCCCAACCAGGTAAATTAGCACTGCTGGGTAGTTTCGTCCCCACTCCAAAACTGGGACTCAGTCAGTGAATTATTCCTTCAAGTCACACCCCAGTAAGTGCTGGGTGAGCACGCCCATTCTGGTATATCCAAGACCCTCCCCCCAGGCTGGGGCTGGCCAAGGATCTGAGTCTGAGTGGGGCAAGAGCAGAGCCCCAGACCTGGTGTTGCCACTTCATGGCCATGGAGGCAGAGGAAGCCACTGAGGCCTAAAGATAGGCCTCAGTTTTTCTCTCTGTACAATGTGGAGAATAAACCAACTTCAGAGGTATGTGCACAAGGATTCGAATGAGACCTGGTTTCTGAGAGCGCATTGCAAACAGTGCTGTGCTGTTTGGTTGGGGCGAGCTGGGGGTCGACAGCCATGCCTTTTACCCTTACACAGCTGATTTAGAGAGAGGAGAGCCACACACACTTGGAACTTGAGATCTGGGCCAGCCTGCAACGTGCGATGTGGAGACACACGTCGAGGTGGCGTGGCAGGCGCTGCCAAGTAGCTCCGGGTCTGGGAAGCCCTGAGAGCTGGTGTGATAAAAGGGTAGTGTGTGTGTCAACTTAGGGAAGACATCCAGATAAAGGCCCAAGGCCCAGAGCATCCCCTGGCAGAGAGAGGAAATAAAGGACGCTACTCTGAGCCTAGTCTGCTCGTCTGTCAAATGGAGATGTCCCAGGCTTCTCTTGAGGATGAACTCAGGTGATGTTAAGTGACTGCCCTGTGAGCTGCTCAGCTAGGCGCTCTTGTTGGGAAATATGGCCACAGGGACGAGGAGGAGAGAGCCTTGTCCCAGGCGGCCTCCGGGTGCTTCCCACCCTCCACTTCAGCCACCCCTGGTACACCACGTTCCTTATGCCTCAGTGCCTGGGCCTCTGCTGTTTATTTGGCCTGAAATGCCCTCGCTGGGCCCTTTTCCCCCTGTGAAAGGCCTGTTTCATCACATGTCAGGGTTGATGAGGAGTCTTTACCCCTAGACTGTAAGGCTTGGAGGGCAGACCCTGATGCATCATCGTCCCCATCTCCACCCCACCCATGGCTTGGAGTGTGTGTTAGGAAGTGCCAGAGTGAGTGGCTGCTCCTGGCCCTGAGCGGGGAGCTGAGGCTGGGAGATGGCGCTGGGCTCTAGTCCCCACTCAGCCATGAACTTTTGAGCTCTCTAAACTTTGTAGCCCAGACCACATTCTTCACCCCTTGTCCCTCACAGGTGTGGGAGGCAGTGAGGCTGGACTGAGGGAGGAGGGCAGGGAACTGCAGCACTTCCAGAGCGCCCTGGTGGGCTGGCCCCAGGGGCAACGGGCTTGGTGTGCACCATCTCCCTCAGTCCTCACAAGGGCTCTGGAGTTTGGTGTCGTTTTTCCCTTCATTCTATTCCGTTGGCCTCATTCCACGCAGTGGAATCTCAGAAAGTTTAAACAACCTACTCAACCACACAGAAGAAGGCTCTTAGGAAAAAGTTGTTGTTCTTTGCAGGATGAAGGGAGGCTGGACATCAGTAAGCATGAAGTCCAGATATGCCCCACAGAGCAGGAGTACGGCCAGGACGGAGTTCTACAGAGCTCATTAGGGGGTGGTGTCCGGAGGGACTTGCTCCTTTGCCTCCTCCTGGTGAGGCGCCACAGCAGGGAGCTCTGCCGTAACACCCGCACACCCCGCCAGCAGGACCACTCCCACCCCAGCACCCCAGCCTCCTCTGGCCCGGAATATGAGTCAATCATTATTTGTTCATTTTTAAAAACAAACACATTGTTTCTAGTCACAACTAATATGTTCTTGAGGCAAAATAATTTCAAACAATCTAGAAAGTCTAAAAAAGTCAAAGACACCCCCAAGTTTTTCTTCACACAATACATATGATGTGTACCTGGAGTATATGTAGATAATGTAGACATCTATGTCTACCTTATGTACTATACATTTATATATCATATACACCACTTTTTCACATAAATGTGATTATATTATTTTATATAATTGGATTTATTTCACTTAATATATTTTGGAAATCTCCCCACATCAGTAAACATGGCTGTACCTTCATCTTGGTCATGACTGTATTGTGCGTTATCTACTTACCAGCCTCTTCTGATGGAAATTCATTCTCCTAAATTCCACTGTTACAGATAATGCTACCAGGAGCTTCCTCGTATATTTACCCTGGAGCAAGTGGGGACATCTTTATAGAATGGATACCTAGAAGGGGGGTCACTAGTTTAGAAGATATAAGCAAATAAAATTGAGCTAGTCTGAACAGTGTTGGTTGAGCACAGCCCTGCAAAAGTGAGAGGTTGCCAGTTTGATTCCCACTCAGCGCATGTGCCGGGATTGCGGGGCGGGCCGGTTCCCTGTTGGGATATGTGCGAGAGGTGACCAAGTGATGTTTCTATCACACGCTGATGCTTCTCTCCTTCTCTTTCTCCTTCCCTACCCCTCTGTCTAAAAATAAATAAAATCTTTTCAAAAATTTTGCTGGTCACTGCCAGACAGTTCTCTGAGAGGCTGATCCCTCTGCTTCCTGCCAGCACTGTTGGCTCACGCCCTCCATGACACTGGACATTAGTGATGTTTTTAGTTTTTTCCTTTCAAAATGAAAAAAAAAAACAATTACTCAATTTGGATTTCTTTGATTATCAGTAAAGACATGGTCTATTTGTGTTCTAAGAATTACTTGTGCATGTCCTTGCCCACATTTCTCCTGAGTTATCTTTTTCTTATTCATTTATGAGTTCATATTATATTGTGAATGGTAAACCTCTGTCTTTTGTAAATGTTGCAAATATTCTCTCCTGAACTGTTACTGGTTATTTGATGTTGTTTATGCTCTCTTTTGCCTTATGGAAGTTAATAATTTTTATGTCATCAGATCTCTCCATTTCTGCCCTCCCTAGCTCCTGCGTCTAAATTAAGGACAGGAATGGTCTGGCCTTCCTCAGATCTAGCTGGAGACTCTGGCAGAGTTGTGCACTAATCGGGATCTGCACTCGGAGCAAGGTCGACAGACGAGCCACAGGGGTTGAAGGGCCAGCCTGGGTCTCGGGATCCACAGACCTGGGTTTAAATTCTGGCCTCAAACTACATATTTGACATCTGTCAAAGCCACTTTACACTCTGAGCCTCTGTTGTTGTTTTGTTTTGTTTGTAATTTTTATAAAATACATACCAATACATGCACACCCAAGTGCTCAGATTAAATGAGCTGAGAGCTGACATGCTCAGCACAGTGCCTGGCACACACAGTAAGAGCCCAGTAGCTGAGAGTTGTCTCCAGTGTTAATGCATGAGGTGCCAAGAGAGCTGTTAGAAGTATCCAGAAAAGGAGTCCAGAGTGGGAGGGTGGCTTCAAAGCATGTCTGTCCCCTGTACATGGCAGAATGATGGGGCTTTTCAGCTTACAGTGGAGACCCAGAGGCAAGGGGAACCGCTGCTGTCTACGACTCCCAAGACCCAGTCACTCCTCTCCTGGTGAAAGGCTTCCCCAAAGTTACTTTGGGGAACCAACTCCCTGTCATTTAGTTTGGGTAACTTTGCCTGTTTCCCTATATATGATTCAAAATAAAATAATACTAAACTATAAAATTAGTGTAAAATATTTCAACAATCTTCAGTTTTCCATGATTATTTTGAAATAGCAATGCTTTATTTCCTCCTCTTCTTCACCTGGAAGTTTTTCAGATTGTCGACTAGTGCCCTAACACCTGAGTTGACCACTAGTTAGGTCATTCAGTACTGACTTATAATAACTCACCTAATACTCTCAGTGACCTGACAATATATTATCATTGCAGGTCATAAAGAGTCAAGGAAACTGAGACTCATAGAGGTAAAGTGACTTGCTTACTGCCACACACTTAGTAGTTTACTGAGTTAAAATATTTGACGTACTAAGGATAGTACACACAGCAAAAGATATTTAATGTTAGCTCAGCTGCTGTAACAAAGGGAACCAGAAGTTTTAAACATAGTTTAAAGAGAGACTTCAGGCCAAGATGGAGGTGTAGGTAGACACACTGTGCCTCCTCTTACAACCAAAATAAGGACAATAACAAATTTAAAAACAAAAACAACCAGAATTCACAGAAAATTGAACTCTATGGAAGTCCAACAACCAAGGAGTTAAAGAAGACACATTCATCCAGACCAGTAGGAGGGGCAGAGAGGACTCACAGTGAGGCAGCAGCAGGCAGACAGGGAGAGGCGGTGGCAGGCAGAGCGGGCAGTTCCACATTTGTATGAGGATAAACTGGGAGGAACAACTGGGAGCGAGACAGACTGCAAGATCCAGGGCTCCAGTGCAGAGAAATAAAGCCTCGAAGCCTCTGATTGAAAACGCCTGTGGGAGCTTTGGTGGTGGGGAAAACTCCCAGCCTCACAGGAGAGTTTGTTGGAGAGACTCATAGGGTCCTAGAACATACACAAACCCACCTACCTGGGAATCAGCACCAGAAGGGCCCAATTTGCTTGTAGGTAGCAGGAGAAGTGACTGAAAGCTGGTGAGAGCTGAGCAAGCTGCATTTTTTCCCTCTCAGACCCCTCCCATACAAAGAAGCGACTTTTGTTGCCCCGCCCTGGTCAACACCTAAGGCTCCGCTCATTATTATGTAACACATGCACAAGACCAAAAAGAAAAGGGCAAATGAAAGAACAGATCAACGCTCCAGAAAAAAAAGAACTAAGCAACAAAGAGATAGCCAACCTATCAGATGCACAGTTCAAAACACTGGTAATCAGGATGCTTACAGAATTGGTTCAATATCATCACAAAACAAAGGAAAAGGTGAAGGCTATGAAGTGAAATAAAGGAAAGCGTGCAAGGAACCAACAGTAATGAGAGGGAAAGTGGGACTCAAATCAACAGTTTGGAACAGAAGGAAGAAATAAACATTCAACCAGACAGAATGAAGAAACAAGAATTCAAAAACATGAGGAGAGGCTTAGGAATCTCCAAGACAACTTTAAATTATCCAACATCTGAATCATAGGAGTGTCAGAAGGAGAAGAGGAAGAGCAAGAAATTGAAAAGTTATTTGAAAATATGATGAAGAAAAATTTCCTTAATCTGGCAAAGGAAATTGACTTCCAGGAAGTCTAGGAAGCCCAGAGAGTCCCAAAGAAGTTGGACCCAAGGAAGCACACACCAAGGCACATCATCATTACATTACCCAAGATTAAAGATAAGGAGAGAAACTTAAAAGCAGCAAGAGAAAAGGAGACGGTTACCTACAAATGAGTTCCTATACAATGCTCAGCTGATTTCTCAAAAGAGACCTTACAGGCAAGAAGGGGCTAGAAAGAACTATTCCATGTCATGAAATGCAAGGACCTACATCCAAGATTGCTCTATTCAGCAAAGCTTTCATTTAGAATGGAAGGGCAGATAAAGCACTTCTCAGATGAGGTCAAGTTCAAGGAGTTCATCATCAATAAGCCCTTATTATATGAAATGTTAAAGGGACTTATCTAAGAAAAAGAAGAGGATCAAAACTATGAACAGTAAAATGACAACAAACTCACAACTATCAACAACTGAACCTAAAAAACAAAAACAAAACAAACTAAGTAAACAACTAGAATAGGAACAGAATCACAGAAATGGAGATCACGTGGAGGGTTACAGTTGGGAGGGGTGAGGAATTGGGGAAAAGGTACAGAGAATAAGTAGCATAAATGGTAGGTAGAAAATAGACGGTGGGGGGGGGCGGTTAAGAATAGTATGGGAAACACAGAAGCCAGAGAATTTATATGCACGACCTATAGACATAAACTAAGGGATGGAGAGGGGAATGCAGGTGGGAGGGGGGCACAGGGCAGAGGGGAATAAAGGGGGGAAATGGGACAACTGTAATAACATAATCAACAAAATATGTTTTTAAAAAAATAAAAATTGAAAAGTGGCTTAAAGAGCAAAAAAGATTTTAGTCCCACCCAGTCAGCCAAGCCCAGACTGCTTTCTTCTTATTGCTCTTCCATTTACGACCCCAACCTGCTCAAAGTCTACATTGGCTTTTTATTTCTGTCTTTACAGACTGGAGGCTGGATCACGGACATGTACACAATTGAGCTCTCAGGGGGAAGAGAGTGAGGAGGTGGGCACACCCAGTGCTTTCAGGCTCAAATACACACAACATCACTTCCATGCAGATTCTCTTGACAAGAATTTAATCACATGATGACACTAAGCTGCAAGAGAGGCTAGAAAATATGGTTTCTAGCTGACAACCATGCGTTCATCAGCAACTCAGTAACTACGTAAAATGGGAAGGCTGGATTTTGGTGGACAACCAGCAGTCTCTACCACAGCAAATGGTAGTAATAACTGGCTCACTTGAGATTAGAACTCAAGTTTCCTATGCCCCTGGGTACCTGGTGAGGGGGTGGGAAAGATGTCAGGGGCCTGAGTCCTATATAAAGAGAACTGTTGGAACTTAGAAGAGTTGGTATGAGTCAGTCATCACTGTGAGTGTGCATGTTGGGTAATTCCCTTCTTTAGTCTCAGTTTCTTTATCTGTAAAATGGGGATAATAATGGGACTTACCCACAAGTGGCTGCTGTGAAAGCACTTACCAAAGTTTGTGACACATACTAGGTGCTCACCTGATGCAACAGTGGGGAGGAATTTGGGCATGAACACATAAAAGAAGGAAGTGCCAGGGGAGGTGACAATGTGCACAATGGCCGAGTGGCATGAATGAATAAGACTTGACTGGAAAAGGCAGCAAGTCCAGCATGGTTAGAAGACAGGGTGAATGCTCAGGGGCAAGAGATACATCTGAAGTAGGTGAGGATCAAAGTGGGCTAACCCTTGAGTGGCAGGCCGAGGAGCTTGAACTTGATCTTGCTGGTAATGGGGAGCCATGGAGTAATAAGCAGGATGAAAAAAATAATTAGATTTGCATTTTGGAAAGGTCACCGTGACTGCTGTGAGTAGAATGGACTTGAGATGGGCACACTGGAGAAATGGAGAATGCTGAGAAGACTGTTCCTGCTGATTCGGGCAGCAATAAGGGACCTAGGACAAGCAGTGACAAGGTGAGGTAAATGGGAGGGACCGTAAAGACAGAAGTAGTGTGTTGGGTCATCCAGGACTGGTGTCCGGGTGGAGGCAGGCCAGGGAAATGGGCCACATGAGATCTGAACTGATAATAAACACGTTGTGCATTATCAGCGTATCTGTGATTGCCGCAGGAATGATGAAAGTGGCCAAAAGTAGAGCCTTGGGGGAACACAGACCTGTCAGAGCAGGAGGGACAGAGACCGAGAAGGAGCATCTGGGAAGGCAGGATGGGAGCCAGCACAGAAGATGCCCTGGAAGCCATGGGAGGTGTTTCCTGAAGGAGGGTGGTCGGCAGGGTCTAATGCTGCTGAAAAGCCAACTGAAATAAGGGCTGGAAAGTGGCTCTTCAATTTGGCGACTGCGAAGTACAGAGCAGTTCTGGGGAGAAGAGGGTGGGGGTCTGACTGTGGTGGGTCAGCAGGAGGTGGGCAAAGAGGAAAGGATGGTCAGGTGTAAATGGCTTGTTTTAAGTCATCTTTGGGACCTCCATGCTTTTGTGGGTGGAGTGACACGTGCCTGGGGCTTCTTCTTCCGGTGTTACTGGTGGGTTTGGCCCAGGCAGCACCAGCTTTAAATGGGGTGCAATACCTCCCTCTGCACAGGAGGTGGCAGCACCACACTAAGTGACACCACCGTGACCAACACAATACATACAAGTGTATTTTCAGGGAAATGAAGTTTAGTTCCCCCAAAGATTTTTTGGGAGGGAGGATCGCTGTCTTGGATGGGATCCTTGAGCAGAGGAAACTAAATGTAACTTTGGATTCAAGTCTCGAGTCTTTCACATACTGACTGAGTGACCTTGAGCAAGTCCCCCTTCCTGGTTGGCAAACCGGGGATAACAAGCCCAAACGCACCTCCCAGGTCACTGCGAGTCCCTAAACAAGCTTGGTTGTGTCTGATGGCCTTGTGGGCAGATTTAGGGCAGAGGAGGGCAGCAGAAACAGGCTCAGAAGCAGAGAGAGGGGATCCAAACCTGAGGAACCCCAGGGGGGCTGCCTGGGGTCCCACAAAGCCCAAACAGAGCAGATGTTTGGGAGTCAGGAAAGCTTGGTTCAGATTTTGCAGCTGAGAGAACTGAGTGTCATGGAGAGGAAATTACTTTCCCACAGTCATGCCCCTCAAACAGACAAAGGCATCAAAACCAAAATTTGAAAGGAATCTGATGTTTCATTTTTCTATGAAGCATTGACTTTGCATCATGGGAGAAAATCAGAACTCTGTGGGACTTCTTTGCCACTGTGGTATGGTTCTGTGTTTTCTGCACTTAGGACTTCCGAAGGCATCCCTCTCCTCTGGCCCCTCTTTAATCTGCACATTCTGAGCGTGCCCCCAAATCTCTCCCTTCCCACAGGGATAACACGGGGCAGATTAAGGGCCTGAGAGGAGGAAGGCCACCTGAAGACAAGCCTGGACGTCAAGTGACAGGCATTCAGCTCTGGACTCTGCCTTGGTCACTCAGACCATTATGAAAGCCTTCGCTTCCCCCTGAGCTTCCCTGACCATCCCCCCAACTAAAACTGTTCCCCAATGCCATCACTGTCCCGCTTCTGTTCTGTTTCCTTCACAGCTCTTATCGCTCTCTGAAATTATCTTGTTTTTTGTTTATATTCTGTCTAGACAGTAATCTACTGTCTACTCCAAGTGAACTGGGACTTTGTGAGCTTGAGAGAGCCGCTAGACCTTGGCACCTAGTCCAGTGCTTGGCACGTAGGAGGGATGAACAAACAATCGCAGAACAAATGAATGAAGGGCAGAGAACGCAGCCCCTTGCTCTGTGAGGCAAGTCCTGGAGCCCCTGTTTCTCAGCGTATGGCCTACTCAGTTCTGCCCCTCCTCTGTCTGGCTGCCCCACCCCCACCTTAATGAAAGAGCTTTCATGGTGGGGGGCCCTGGCCCTGAAAGTCCAGCCTCTGTCCTGGCTCCAGGCTGGCACCACAACACCAAGCCAAGGTCTTTGCTGACGCCTTGTGGCTGTGGGCGCACATAACAGGGACCAGGAGAACTCCCTGGTGGGAGGGGATGGGTCCCAAGGGGCCCTGCTTTCCTCGTGTCTGTCTTGCCAACCAGCATTATTGATCAGCTATGTGCCCAGCCTTTGCAGGGGACAGTGCTTCATGCCCTCCAGGAGTTGAAGTGACATCTGGATAAGGAGAGGTGGGGGGGTCATAAGGTCCAGGAGAACAGCTGAGGGGGCGTCTGGTGGGAGAAAGGGTAAAAAGTAAGGGCAGAGCCCACCCAGGTTCTGAGTAGGCAGCAAGCCTGGGTCTTGGGCCTCAGGATCCTCCCCAAAGCAATTTTCACCCTCTCTAAGGAATCTTCCATATCTCCCACCCATTTTAGAGACTGTTGTGAGCTAGCTGGCAGGGAGAGAAAGAAAGAGAGGAGGAGCTAGCTGATGCCCAGAGAAACTATTTGGAACAAAACCAAAAATGTTGCAGGAGGGTTTAAAAAATGTTCTGCTTTATAATGTATAACATAAACCTTTGACTTCACCGCTTCTAGGAAAACCCACCTGACTTCCTGAATTAGTCAGGGCTTGCTGGGATAATGCTGTGAAACAAACAAGTCCCAAATCTCAGTGGCCAAGGAAATCAGATATTGCACCCAGCTAAGCCTCTAAGTCAACTGAAGTTCAGCTGAGTCTGGCCAGACTAGGCTGGCCCCCGGACTTCAATCTGGCTCAGGCCTACTCCGTGTGGCCGCATTCTGGACCCAGGAGGAAGGAAAAGCAACAACCTGAGTCTCCTTGTGGTGGAGGAAGGAAACACCAAGGGTCTAGCAGAACCCCTGTGGGGGGCATGTGCTATGCCCCTCACAGCCTCAGCTTAGAATAAGCACACAGTCCACCGCTGGAATGAATCCCAGCCCCAAAGTCAGTGGGGTGGTGGAGTGGATGCTTGGTCCTCAGATGCCCCCTTCAGGGCCAGTGCACCCATTCGCCCAGCTGCTGGCCATCTCAGCTGCTGACTCACTAGTCTGGGAATTGCCCTTGGCCTTAGGGAACCTTCTCCCCAAAGTCAGGCCCCTCCCAGGGTCAGCGATTAGCTGATGCGTAGAAACAAAGGCCTGCCTCCTTCCCTGTTTGGCACAACTCTGAAGGGCTCTCTGAACTCCGAGCTCCTGAAGATCAGCAGAGGCCTCAGTTGAAGCCACATCACAGATCAGCTTCTCCCTCTGCCGGGTCCTGCCTTCCTGACGTCCTTACAGACGAATCTCCTGAGAGCACCACCCCCCCCCCCAAACCTGCGCACCGCTCTCTATCTTGGAAGCTGTCTGTAGGAGACCCATTGTAAGACAGGTAGGAAATTATACTCTGCCCAAAGGTAGCCATGGTAACGGTGAGGCAGGAAGACTTTCAGACAAATCATACAATCTAATACCATCATTAAAGGATGTATCATGGAGACAGATCCGACTTATTTTTGCTGCAACAAAGTGCTGGACACACGCCCAACATTCATGCAGCGGGGAAACCGGGACCACTTCCGAGAGCTCCCCACTGGGGGGCTGTGGTGATTTTGTCTTTTCTCCTGGGGTTCCGAACAGGTCATGTCATAGCAAAGGCTCTGGGGCTTAAAAAAAAAGGCTTCTGAGCCACCTGGCTCCACCCCATCTAGACACACGTCGAGCTCTGTCCAGCTGAGTGGGGCAAGTCCCAGGAAGGACTCTCAGCCCTGAGCATTTACAGCAGAAAGGGGACCAGGATAGGGGTCACACCCCCACTCCAGGTGTTATGGGCTGAATTGTGACCCCCAAAACTCATGTGTTAAAGCCCTAACCCCCGGTAACTCCAAGTGTGACAGTTGAGAGACAGGGCCTTTACAGAAGCGACCGCTAACAGGGGTTCTCAGGGCTGCTGCGGAGGGCTCTGCCTCGGGCAGGCCCGTAGCGTGCGGGTTCTGGACTTCGTGCAGCAAAGATCTCACAACATGAGTCCAGGTGACTATGAGGGTGTATTTAGTAAAGCTGGGGGCAGGGGAGCAAGGAAGAGCTTAGGACAGAAGAAGCAATGGGAGGGCCTGGCAGGGCTCCTCTAGGTTCATGGAAAAGTCAGAGGAAAGGAACCTTGGAGGCAGGTTCAGGGGTTTTGCTGCCCACTGTTCCCCTGGCTGGGATTCCCAGGGGGTCCCCAGAGGAGTTTTTTGTAGAAGCCTGAGAGAAGGGCACAGGTGGACCCTTCGTTTTGATATGTTTTCTGCAGGAGGAAATCCTAGGATGCCCAGGACAGGCTCTTGGCAGAACATTTATCAGCTTTCCAAGTGAGTTCTGAAGTATGTTTATGTGCCAAAATGAGTGCCTAGAGGCACTGGGTCATTTTCTGGTCAGTTGCACCTTCAAAGAATGTCACCATAGAAGGACCAGGACTATGGTGGGTCTGCCCCAGCATGGTCAGGAATGTGTAAACTATTTGTCCTAAGTGTCCTTGTTTAGGGAAGATACGACCTTGGGCTTATTATCTGGCTGTAAATTGCTCTGGCCATCTTGTTCAGCTGTCTCCATTTCCCCATTCCACTTGCCAAGGAATTTCCTAGTTTCTCACTAACCCTGCCTCAGGGTGAGCCCCAATCCAGAATGACTGGTGTCCTTGTGAGAGGCAGTGATTAGGAGAGAGGGCGGACGGGGAGGGAGGGAGGGCGCACAGACATGTGCACGCACAAGGAACCACCGCGTAAACACACGGAAAGAAAATGACCACCGACCAGCCAAGAAGAGAGGCCACGGAATGGAACCAACCCTGCTGACACCTGGATCTTGGAGGTCCAGCCTCCAGAACTGTGAGGAAATCAAGTTCTGTGGTTCAAGGCCCCCAGTACACAGCGTTTACTGTGACGGCCCCAGCAAGCCAATACGCTGGTACAGCAGCCTTCACAACCCCGCTGCACACAGGAGCTGAGTGAAAAGGGAAGGCGCACCACTCGGCTTCTCAGAGGCAAAGCACAGAAGTTCTCTTAACAAGTGCAACTTTCAGCAGCACATGAAACAAAAGTTATTTAAATTGGGAAATAAGCAGCATGGTTTTCTTTGATCGGCAAGAGTAAAATTTGCAAGATTCAGAGCCCCCCACATCCATGTCAGCTCGGCCCCTACAGTACTGCAGTCCCAGGCCAGCTGCTCCAGCTTCTGAGCCTGGGCCTCAAGAGGCCAGCTCTCCCTAGGTGGGTCGCTCAGTTGGTTAGAGCACTGTCCTCGATCAGCCAAGGTTGTGGGTTCAGTCCTGGTCAGGACACATGCAGGAAGAAACCAATGAATGCATAAACGGGCGGAAAACAAATCCATGTTTCTCTTTCTCTCTCAATCAATCAATCGATCAATAAAGAGGTCACCTAGCATGTTTTTGCCCTCTTGTCAGGGGAGGAAGTTCAGTATGATCTACTGGAGCGTGGGAAGGCACCCGGAGCAGAGATAAGCCACCCCACACGTGGACTCACCAGGGTGCTGACAGCCAGCACCAAACACCGGACGTGTGAGAGAGGCCGTCTCGGGCCACCCAACCCCACTCAAGATGCCAAATGATTGCAACCCCGTTAGCAGTCTCTGGTGAGATCAGCAGAACTGCTCAGCTGAGTCCAGCCTAAATTGCTGACCTACAAAATCCAGAGTAAGTAAAATGGTCGTTGTTTTAAGCTGTGAGTTTTGGGGTGATTTGTTACACAGAAATAAATAAACGGTACACTAAGCTAAAATCATATTGGCTCTGGAGACCATATTTGATGACAGTTTGCGGACTCCCATAGCCACCTGCAAGCGCTCCTTGCTGAGCCAGACAAAGCTGGGAGATAAAGAGTGGCATGTGCACTGGTTAATTGTGCATCTGTTTTCCCCAGAGGCCGAATGACCTCAGGGCCCTAAGTGGGTCTCCTGCATTCCGTGTATTATGCTGAGCCAGGGTCTGACATACGGCAGGTGTTCCACAGACATTTACTCAAATTAGTGAGGCACCATGGGACTTGTTTCAAGTTATCAACATCTCCCCCTCTGCTAACCGGTCTCCTTGCATCCAGACTTGCCTCCTCAAATCCATTTTCCATCCTAGGAAGAAAACTTTCTAAAATTCAGATCTACCCTGGTTTGAGCCCTGATCAAAATCTGTAACTAGTTTCCCAATGCCCCCACGGTTAAGGCCTGTCTCTTTGGAATGAGTCATGAAATCCTGCAAACCTTATCCCCTGTGTGATTCTGAAGTCCCATTTTGCACCACTCTCCTTGCCTCCTGGGCCCACTCGCAGGGATCTCTTTCCATTCCTATCGTGCTCCACACTCTCCGGTGCCTCTGGACCTTTACACAGGCTCCGCCCTCCAGCCGGGGCATTCACCACCACCTAGCCCCCACGTGTGGCTAAATCCTACTCACACTCCAGAACATTTGGTTGTTTGTTTTCCCTGGACTGAGACATGACGGGAAGTAGGGACCACAGTGGTTTCTGGGCAGTAGCTACTGGTTTGGCTGGATGTTCAGGGGCCCAGGAAGCACAGAACTGGAGGATTTGTGAGAAGGAAGACAGAAAGAGGTATTGAGACAGACTTTCAGAAACGGGCGCAGAGTGTGAGGAGACTTCTGACGCAAGTGGAATCCACCAAAGGGCATCCCTGGCAGAGGAGGCTCTTGGTAATCAGATGGCTCGATGGCACACCCCGTGGATGTCAGTCGGCCTCTTCTGCAGTCCCTCGCTCAGCACACTCGTGTACAACGTGGTGATGGCAGCAAGAGTGGACACTGTCTACAGGTTCAACACCATGCACCTACCGAGGCTGATCTGGCTAATGCCTCTACTGCCTGTCCAGCCTACTGTCAGCAGAGATAAATGTTGGATACCCAATACATCACCATTGAAAAGGGTTCACCTAGCCACCTGGTGCCGACAGATTCCACTGGATCCTTTCCAACATGGAGAGAGCACTGATTCGTCCTCATTAACACAGCCAGACTAGAAGTTTCCAGGAATCGATGGGAGATAGTGAGAGTGGCTTTCTCCCTGTTAGACCAAACCCCACAATTTTGTGTGGGTACTAGAAGCGTGGTGTCTTAAAACAACAGAATTTATTCCCTCACAGTTCTGGAGGCCAGAAGTCCATCAGTTTCACTGGGCCCGAATCAAGGTTCCAGCAGGGCCACCCTCCCCCCAGAGCTCTGGGGGAGTCTCACCTGGACCCTTCCAGGTGCTGGCGGCAGCCAGCATTCCTTTGCTGTGGCCACGGGGCTCTGGTTTCTGCTCTGTCCTCATATTGTCCCCCCTCCTTCTGCATGCATGAAATCTCCCTCTGTCTCTCTCTTAAAAGACCACTTGCAATTGGATTTAGGGTTTTCTGGTTAATCCAGGATAATCTCCCCACATCAAGATCATTAACTTAATCACATTTGCAAAGATCTTTTCCCCTTACAAGGTAGCATTTTACGAATTCCAGAGTGTAAGACCTAGTACCATTGCATGACCACCATCCAGGCTAGTACACCCACTCACAAAATGTTTGCCTCTTGCCCCCATGGCACTGGGCTCTGCTAGTTTTCAGCCCAGGGAAGGGAAGCAACACAGTTTGCACTGAGTTGGAAGTTGGAACTTCTAACTGGCCATTTTGGGCTCCTCATGCTGCTAAATCAACAGGTAAAGAAAGAGTTGATGTGCTGGTTGCCTGACTGATCTTCATTACCAAAGGGCAATTGGGGTTCTGCTACATGATGGTGAGGAGGACTAGTCTGCGGCCCAGGGTGCCTCTTAGTACTTCCACATGCAGTAGTAAACATTCATGAGACGAGGTGGCACCCCAAACCGTGCGGGGCCATTGAGGGTTCAGACCCTGAAGGCATGACCCAACCACATAAAGAACCCTAACCAGCTGAGGCCCTGGCTGAGGGCCATGGGAACACGGAAGGGCAGTGGAAGACAAAAGATAGACATCAGCAGCGGATGGATAGTGCAGATCCACTCTGGCACTGGGACAAGCTACCAGGTCTCCTGCAGCTTTGCGTATCTCCGTCCCTGCTTGGTGTGTGTGTGTGCACGTGTGCGGTATATATTAGGCAACTTATTTTCTCCTTCCTCTTCCTTTTCCTCTATTATTTTATGTAGATTGGGATGGCTACTTTAACAGCTTATTATTTAGTTGCAGGTCGGGTTGCAACGGAATTAGAGGCATAATTAACATCACCTAAATGTGGATTCGATAACTCACTCCTGGAGATGGAGGCATCTTTCAGATGGTGGGACTTTGTGTTTTTCCCTTTTGGGAGGGGAGAAAATTAGAGTGTCTTCAATTGTATGCAAGATAGTTTCATCTTATTAGGTGGAAGCTACTGTTGCTATATACAGGTGCAAACATGTGTGGATTGATGTGTTTGGATACTGAGTGTTCAAAGGGGTGGACTGTAGTGGTTATGAAGCTATTGTCTTTCTGTCCCCAGTTCAGCCTTCTGCACTCTGCCCTGCGATCCTGGGGCTGGGACTCTCCCCTGTCAGCTTCCTTTGACAATATCAGTCCTAGGGAACCACTGGAGATCAAGAGAGGAGACCTCCTTCCTTTGCTTACTGACCTTACCACAGCTGATTGCACCCTCTGGCATTTTTCTGCATTCCCAGACAAACCTCACTGTATCCCCAAGAGGTATTTTACCATCACCGACCATAAAGCACCCCCTTTTCAGACTTCTGAGGCCAGCATTGTAGGGTTCCCCCAATCAAGCTTCTCTATATTCCTGCTTTTGGTGCAGTAGCAGCTTACTACAGTGATTTTTCTCCAGGTTATCCGAGTGTTCTCTTGTGTTCTTTCAGCCCACCTACATCAGTGTAACCCACTCCCCATAGTACATTCTCTTTGTTGAAAACCTAGTATAGTTTTCCTGACTGGACCCTGGCTGATGCAAGCTATTAGGAAAGTGGCGCTGCTTTTCACCAGGGCATTGAGCCAAAATAAAGTAAATTTGGAAGTGCAGGGAGGGCCCTCTGAGAGGCGAGCCTGCCTGAGAGGGAGGCTGAGACAGAAGATGGGATGCTGACATGTTCTGTCGCCTAGACCTAGCCATGCACGGAGCCACACACAACCCCTAGACTTTTTCATTATCTGGGCCGATGACTTTCATTTTTCACTTCAGCCACAAGGGATCGCATTTTGTTGTTACAATCAAAAGTCTTCCCTAATCCAAAGCAGCTCATGCCACCCCCAGATCGGGTGCCCCACACTACAGCCACCAAACAGCCAAGGCCAACCACCTCCTACTGAAAACTTTAATGAAACCAATAAGTTAATAAGTTAACAAAGTGAGGTACTTGCATATCTGAGAACCAGGTTGGTGGGGAACCTTGATGGTGGAAGGAGCGAGGGCTCCTGCCTCAGTCTCCTTTGGTCACAGGGTGAGCCCGCTCTCCCACCCCTCTCTGCAGCTCCGCCTCTGACGGGCCAAGGGGTGGCTCTCCGGGGACAGTGCAATGCAGGCGAGGTGAGCCACAATAGGCTCCATCCAGGGCATGATGGTGACATGCAGAGGGCATGTTGGGGCAGAGGCTGGGCACCGTGGGGCTGAGCAAGAGCCAACCCCAGCCCTGGTGCTGGTGCATGCAGGTCCCAGTCATGAGACACAGGTGGCTGGGCCCGAGCCCCTTGTTCACAGGCACCCCACAGAGGGTCACCCTGGGTGACCCACTACCCACCACTCTGCTGCCACCTGCAGTAGCTTTACAGAAGAGGGACAAAGGGGTAGGGATGCCAAAGTGGTGCTGGGAGCCTGGAGTGGATGGGGGCTGACGCCAGTGTAGGGGCTGCTGACAAAAGGAAAGAGTGGGGAATGGAGGGAGAGGAAATTGCAGGTGAGTATTAGCTGCACAGTTGGTGCCTGAAAATGGTAGTCGCTCGGCGCACAATTTTTGTCTGGGACTTACAGTGATGAGGAAGGCAGCAAGCCTAAATAGGAGCGGGCCTGATAACCCCCTGGGGAAGCGCCTGGGGTCTTTTCAGGGCTATCCAGGCCCCAGAGGCCCAGGCCTGAGCTGTGCTGTGGCAACGTCAAGGAGGCCCCTTGGGGGCAGGCAGAGGCAGCACTTGGGGCTCCTGGACCAGTAAGGAGTAGTCTTGAGAAAGGGGCACTGTTAAAGCTCTGGGGTGGGGCTTGGAGAGACCTGGGGTCACTTCAGAGGTCCCCATCTACCTGGATGCAGTAGGGGGCACCACTTGACCACATCCTGCAAGGCCGGTCCACTGTCATCTGCTGGGGGGGGGCGCCAGGAAAGGCTAAGCGGCTCTGTGCTCATGTCTCCGAGTGTGTGACTGCGTGCGTCGGTGTGAGTGAGAGACTTTCTGCAGGCACAGGGAAACTAAAGGGACTTGCTTGCATAACATGGAAGCATTGTCTGTGGGAGGCTTTGGGGGAGAACACAGAAACTTGTGCTGTCAAATGTGAATGGAGGGCCAAAGAGGAGGAAGAGGGAGCTCCTGGGAGGGGACACTGGAAAAGTGAAGAAAGGCCCAGGCACTGCTCTTGGGGGAGGCAAGGGAGAAACAGGCCCCATGCTGGTTGAGGAGAGGTGATAAGCCAGAGTGGAAATGGGGATCATGGCCAAGCAGCCTGAAACCAGCTACTGCTGGGAGCCCATCTCCCAATAGGGGATGAGCAGAGGGACCCCATAGGGGTCTCCAAAGTTGCATATTTAACATAGTTTGCATATATGGTGCCCACCTGCCTTATGGCAGAGATCTGTGCTTGTTGGGTACCTGTGAGGGCACCTTGGGCCCACCCCCAAGGGGGCAGGGACTTGGCGGGAGGGCTTCCCTGCTCTGTCCGAAGGGCGGGCCAAAGACCTCACCTTGCATAGCTGGAAGCTGGTTCAGGGCCCAGAGCCTCAGCGACCCGCTCCCACTCCCCGGGGCAGTGCCCCTGACAGGCGGGCCGGCTGAGCCTTGTTGGAACGGGCAGGGCACTGGGGGGCCCAGAGATCGCGGGGCAGCGCTGCTGCTGCCCTCCGTGCGGCCTGGCATCTCACGCTCCTGCGGTGGGGCGGGCCGCTGGCATCCACAGCGGGTATCTCGCCCACCCAGGCAGCTCAATACTGCACGTGGCCTCTCTCCCCGCGAGGGAGCGAGTTCAAGTAAGAGAAGAGTCCGGAGGCCTCAGAGGGCGGGTCCGAGCGCCAGGCCCGGGGCTGGCGGAGTGCGGTCCGACTCTGAGAAGCCCCTCAGTCCATGTTGGTGCTGACCGAGCGGGAGATGCTGAGCGTCTGTGCGGAAACGGAGATGTCCTCGTGGTCCACAGGGCTGTGGTAGTCCGAAGTGATGTCGGGGTCTAAAAGCGGCACTTGAACGGTGCCCAGGCTGGTCGAGGTGCCAGAGCGCAGGTATCGCGAGTAAAAGCCCAATAGAACGTCCAGCTTGCGCTCGATGGACTGCACCTGGGGGCAGGGCACGGATGGAGGCGGGGCTTGGAGGCACTGGAGGCGGGGCTTGGGGCCGGGGCGGGGCGATGCTGGAGGTGGGGCCTGACAGGAGGGCGGCTAGGGGCGGGTCTGGCGGGGACTAGAGGCGGGTCAACGCCAGGAGGAGGGGCCTGTCCCGGGTGCGGCGCGTCTGGGAAAAGCGGAGCTTGGCAGGAGAGTGGGACGAGGCTGATAACCTGGGCTTACCCCTGGTCAAAAGTAAATTTTGCCAGGTTGGGATAGTCCAGGCGATCAAGAGACAACAGAGGCAGGGTTGAATTAAATAGGTGGGGCTTAAACGGATTTATCTGAGATTATAGCAATGGGGCGGAGCTTAGCCGGAAGAGTGGGTTCATCCTAAGCAGCCTTACTGGGGAGGCAAGGCTTATCTGTGCGGCGGGGTTCTGCGGAGCAGGAGGTGCGTGGGTCCTGCTTGAACCTCCCTGGCTGGTGGGTGGTCTAGGCTGCGACTCTGAGAAGCGCACCCTCTCCTTGCGCTTGTCCCTGCGACCTTCCAGAGCTTCTCGGTTGACAACCAGTTCCACCACACCAATGAAACGCTCTCGCACACTCACCTGCTTCTCCACCTTGACCACGCGTCCCATCAGACTAATTTCATCCGCCGCCTCCGTGTCTGAGGGCCCCTTGTCGCCCTTCTCCCGGGCCTTCCGGTCCCCAGGGCTCCTGCCTACAATCTGGTCCACCCTGCGCAGGGGGAAGGGAAACGTCAAAGGGCCCAGACACACGCCACTCCTCCCTCCCACAAGAACTGGAGGTTGCCTGCTGAAAGGGGAGACACAGCCTGTGCCAGGAGGCGGCTACCTGAGGAAGGGGGCCGTTTCGTCTTGCCAAAGGAGGGACCTGGCCACTGCATTGAGCGTTTTCCAATTAGCTGAGCAAAGGCATCACACAAAAGCCTGACAAGTAAAGCAAGCACTTGATGGGAGGACGGGTGGGAAACTGGGCTGGGAAAAGGCGGGGAAACACAGTGGGTTACAAGGCGCACAAGATGGGAGCTGGTCCCATGTCACTTTTCCGCTCTCCTTTACAGCAAAATTCTTGAAAGTGTTTCCTCTACCCTCTGTCTCCAATTTCTCTCCTTTCCTTCTCTCTAAAACCTACTCCAATCAGGCTTTCATTTCCACCATTTCATTAAATCTACTGTTGTCTAGATTCCAAATGACCTCCATGTTGCTAAATTCAACGATCATCTTTCAGTCCTCATTCATTATCCGTGACCTGTTAGCAGCGGTGGGCACATCTAAGCACCCCTTCTTCTTTCACTTTCTTCATTTGGATTCCCAAACACCACCCTCTCCCAGTTCTTCTACCTCACTGGCTTTCCTTCACCCCTGAATACTGCACGACCCAAGGCTCGCTCCTAGAAACTCTTCTACTTATTTACTCTCACGCACTAAGGGTGCCTTCATTTCAGGTGTTCATTCTGCTATACACTGTTAACATCGAATCTGTATCTCCAGCCCCGTACTGCTCCTCTGAACTCCCCTCCCCTCGGACTGCCAGATCAACACTCCATAGGCATCGCAAACCCAATACACCCCAACTTTTCTGACCAAAACTTACTCTGCTCATTGCCTTCCCTGTACCAACAGACAGCAACTTTTTCCTCTTATTTAAGCCAAAACATTTTCTTCATCCTTGATGCCTTTCCCCACCCCACCCCCTTTAAGCCCCATCAGGAAACCCTGTCAGCTCTACCTTCAAAATGTATCTAAAATCTAATGATTTCTCCCCACCTCCACTGCTGTCCCCCCCTGCCCCCCCCCAGTCCAAAGCTTCTGGATGTCTGAAGTGACGTCTTCACTGGTCTTCCTGCTTCCACCCTAGCTCCCTTACAGGCCAGTCTCAACACACCAATTAGGGTGATCCTTTAAAAATATATCTCAGAGCCCATTGTCTTTTGCCCGAAGCCCTCCGATGCTTGCATCTCACCTTGGATGAACACCAACATCTTTGCAGTGGCCCACAGGGCTTTGTGCAGTTTAAGTTCCATCAGCCTTCCAACCTCATCTGCTGCTTCTCCCACAGCAGGTACACTAAGCTCCTCGCTGCCCCTAAAACAACACCCCAGCCACCTGCCCATTGTGGCGCCTTTACACTCACTGTCCACTCTGGAATATCTTTATTTAAATAGCCACAGGGCTGTCTGCCTCACCTTCATCTCTTAAATAGCACCTCTCCTCCTGTTTAAAACTGCAAACCATAAAACCCTAGACCTCCTTTTTCTCCTTAGCAGTTACTGTCATCTGATACATTCCAGTTTCACTGATTTATCATCTGTTCTCCTTCCACTAGAATGAAGCCTCCAGGAGGGCAGGGACTCTGTTTCGCTTTCCACATCTGACAAGTAACAAAGGCCCAATGACTATTTCTGGAGAGAATGAATGAATGAACAGGAGGTGAGAATTCAGGCCACAGGGGGAGACAGGCAAGGTGCAGGTGACTGGGGTCTTGGTGTGAGGATTCTTCCTATACGCTCGTTGGAGAGAAGTGCCAGAAGATTCCAGATGCAAAAGGTAGGTAGCATGGAGGGCAATGTGCCTGTCCCCTTGGGAGATGGGAGGTCACTGATTATTTTAAACCTATTATTTTATGGCCAGGAAACAGTCATCTAAAGCTGTCTCCTGCACTGTGCTGGTCAGTCAGGTTCTCACAGCAGACCTGCTGCCACTGGGGTGGTTCTTCAGGCTCTTCTGGCGAGGGGACTGGCCTCAGCCGTGAGAAACGCCAGCTGCCACAGTGGCCCCTAGGGGGCGCTCGGGCTTCATTCGGGCGCTGGTGGAGGGGCTTTGGCCTGGGGACGTCGCCCCAAATCCAGGGTCGAGGCCTCCCTGCCCGGCTCTCCCATGGGGGATGGAGTCTTGCGTACTCACCGAGCCTGCAGGCTCTTGATGCGGCCCAGCATGTCCAGGTGCCCTGCCGAGTACTGTTCGATGACGTCCTGCACGTCGTAAGGTCGCAGCGTCTCCTTGAATTTCCTTTTGGCCACCAGGAACTTCAGGATCCTGTCGGGGGGAGGGTCTCAGAGGAAAGGAATTCTTTCGCAGCCCCCTCTCTCTGTCCCTTCGCCACGCCCTGTCCTGCACCAGGGCTCCTCCTCCCTGGGTAGAGGTGAAACGCCTGTGCTGGGTCTCCCAGGCTCCCTACTACCAAGCACGCCCAGCCCCATCCACGCCCCATCTCGTAGGTTTGTTTGCTAATGTGCTTGTATCTGCAATCGCATCAACCTGGGAAGGCAGAGACGGGGCCTGGTTGCTCTCTACTAGGTGGCACACTGTGGCTGAGGACAGTTTGCAGAAAGACACTTTTGCATTCGCTCCGCAAATGCTTGCCGGCATCACTGTGCTGGACCCTGGGCACATGAAAGGGTGTCAGATCCAATCCCTGGCCTCAAGAGCCCTGGTCTGAGGTGGAGGTCAGACAACACAGACAATGATGGGGTGACAGGGGCCATGTCAAGGAAGAGAGAAAGAGGGCCACGAGAAGGGAGACCTTGGCTGGGGAGGTCAGGGGACAAGCCTTGAAAGTGATACTTTTTAGTCCTGGGGCAAGAGGTGGGGGATGAAGGAAGGCTTTTTGGACACAGGCAGGCATGGAGGTGTGTGAGTCAGTTCAAAGCAGCTGAAACAAGATAGGAAGGGAAGGGGCTAATTCATAGGAGGTGGAATGTGGGGGAAGGATATGGGAAAAAGGGGAAAGAGACTGGCCTTGAGATAGAGGCTGGAGGAGGGTACTCCAAAGAGCCCTGAATCCCGGGCATGGATTGGGCAATGGGAGGTGGGGGTGGTAGGCAAGGGGCCACGTACTTCACTCTGCTTTCACACATCCATGTTGCCAGCCCTGGAGGGAACCTGGGAACCTGGAGCTTATTTTCCCAAAAGAAATTTAGGTGGGAAGACTAACTCCAGGGGATGGGCCTGAGCTGGAAGGGGGCAGTGGGGTGGAGATACGGGACAGCTTTGAGCAATTCAGGACTGCAAGTGACTGAAGGCTTCTAAGTCTGAGTCCAAGGTGACTCCCATGGCTTGGGGGACTGGATGGATGGTGGTGCCACTGCCTGAAATGGGGACCCAGGAAGGGGAGCAGGCTTGGGGCATGTCAGGGAGGGAATCTGTGGCGTGGTCAAGGAGCGTTGACCTGGGCCAGGTGGCAACTCAGCCACTGTGTTCCGAAAACCAGTCACTGGGAGGGGAGAGACGGGATGTGTGCAGAGGGCAGGAAGAGAACTCAGATTCTCAGGGGGTGCAGGGGAATCTAGCTGACTCTGAGTTTAAAGGAACACACAGGGAAGAGGCTTGTGGGCAGGTGCATCATCCAGGGAAGAGAGGAGGTGAGTCTGGGGCTGAAGGCATCTCTGGATCTTGAGCCACAGGCTGGAGACAGAAACTAGGCCAGGACTCCATGCCAAGAGGCTTGGGGGCCAGTTCCATGGCTGGGCCATGACTAAGGGGTTCAGGAAACCCTGGTTACCCCCTGGATGTGGGGGCAAGGAGATAGCCGGTAGAGTCAGCAGGGCAGGGGTTTTTAAACCTTTTGACCAAGACCTACCGTAAGAAATACATCAGCACACACAAACCAGCACACACATCAGAAACCACTACATGCAAACATGTACACAAATCACTGAAACATATGTTTCATAAACATTATTTACCCTTACTACTTGGGATCCATGTGGGTATTTTCTATTCATTGTTTTTTAACACTGACCATGGCCAACTATACTGATTTCACTAAGTTGATTTCACATTGTTGTGACCTGTGGTTTAAAAAACACCGCTCTAGAGGAGGTCCTGGGAAAAAGGCAGGCCGAGGGCAAGGCACCCAGGAAAAGAGAGAAAGTCTGAGGAACAGAGAGAGGGGAAGAGCGTAAGACAGAGACGCAGGGAGAGGCAGGCAGATGCTGACGGACAACCAAGGACCGAGACACAGCGAAAGGGAGCCTGACATAAAATGAGCAAGAGCAAGAGAGAAACAGAGGGAGCGCATTACAGCGGGGCTGCAATGGGCAGCTGAGCCCACGGCCCCACCCAGCCAGCCCTCCAGACGGAAGAGTATGCAGGAACCCTGCTGGGAGCCATATGCCACCTCCTCACCCACCCACACAAGGGTGCCAGGCGGGCAGCAGCTGGCGTGCCCGGGAGCCAGTCCAGCACTGGCTGTGAGGGCAGGCCCCAGATGGGGAGCAGCGATGAGCTGGCAGATGAATGGGGGAGGGCCCCCCACAGACCTAAGTCTCACCTGACAGAGCGGATGACCGTCTTCACAGCGGGCATGACATCATCCACGGTGAGCTCGCACTGGTAGCTCTTCTCTTCCGCCACTTCCTCGGAGGGGCCCTCTGGAAAGTCAGGGGACCCAGGTGGTGGCAGCAGAAGGGGCCACTCCCACCCCTACCACTACATGCCAAACCACCCTTAGAGGTATTGATGGGGAGACCAAGGCCCAGAAGGGCTCAGAACCTTCCCGGGGGCGCAAGTCAAACCAGACTTCAGCCTCCCATAATGCCCTACCCAGAGTAAAAATCCCCAGCTCGTGGCATGGCTTCTCCCTGTGGCCAGTCGGGGTAAACACCTACAAGGTGGCCGGGTGCGTGGGAGTGCCTCCGGCCTGGCCCGGGGCAGTCTGCACAAAGCCCTGGAGGAAGCCCCACTGGCTCCCCTACACGGGACAGGGAGTCCCGGAGAAGACGGGCTTGTGGCCTCTGCACACAGCTGCACACTGTCTTATCCTTCGGCCAAGAGGGAAGGAAGTTCAAGGGGCTGGCTCCCCTGCCCCGCTCTGCCACTGGGAAGGCCCCTCCATCAAATCATTTTCCCTCTGGATGAAAGAACCAGCTTGTCCGAGGCTGGTGCCCTGCACTGCACAGAGAAGTGGTACTGTCCTGGCCCCACAGAGCAGGCAGTGGGGGGGCCAGGTAGATCCTAGGGCAGCAGAGAAGAGGAGGCCCGGCACCAGCCATGCCTGGACTCCCACGGGTCCGCTCCTCCCAAAGACTGGTTTGTGGGGTTCTTTAACTTTCTAGGAAAGGGCTCTCCCAGGTGTCAGCCAGCAGCGTATGAGGGGCTGACACAGCACGGACAGAGGCAGCACAACCGGGTCCCCTCTCTCCAAGGCCAAAGGGGCTTCCTGCCCCCACCCTCCGTGGCTGTCCACCCACCCCCTCCTTTCCCAGCCCAGTGGTCTGGAGCACATCAAATCTGGGAGAACTCTTCCAGGGGACTTGGTCCTACCCTCCTGTCTTCCCAAGGAGGACACTGGGGCACAGAAAGGGGCAGTATCTTGCCTAAGTCACAGTGCAAGTCAAGAGCAGAGCTAAAACTCAAACAAGTGACCTCTTGACCTGGCCACATGGCTCAGTTAGTTGGAGCACCATGCAGTACACCAACAGGTTGCAGGTTCAATTCTGGGTCAGGGCACATACCCAAGTTGCGGGTTCCATTCCAATTAGAGCGCACACGAGGAGGCTGATCCATGTTTCTCTCTCTTCCTCTCTCTCCTTCTCTTTCTCTCCCCCTCCCTTCCTCTCTCTCTCTCGCTCAAATCAATAAGCATATCCTTTGGTGAGGGTTGAAAGCTTAAAAAAAGCAACCACCACCAGGTTCACAGCCTCACACAGTATCTGCAGGTGGGGTTGGGTGGAGGGCGTGGACTATGGAGCTGGACAGACCTGGTTGAGGATAACAGCTCTGCCACTGACTGGCTGAGAGCTCAGTCTCCACATCTGTGAAATGGGGGTAAAAACTGAACCCACTTCCCAAGGTGGTTGGGGGAAGTAAAGAGAGAACCCAGTGTGGGGCTGTGCACAGCCCAGGCTCCACACGTAGGCACCCCTGCCCCTCCCAGGTCACATCTGTAATGCAGCTGGCTTTTCATGAGCACTCACTATATTCCAAAATTCTGCTCAGCTTCCATGGATGGCCTCCTTTGTGGTGAGTTTAATGCTCACCACAATCCTATGAAGTAGGTACTAGTATTGTCCCCATTTTATAGATAGGAGAACTAGTCCCTCAGAGATTAGATTACTCAGGACAAATGACAAAGCCAGGATTCAAACCCAGGCAGCTTGTCTCCAAAGCCGGTGCCCCTACTAAACGCCACCCTCTCTCTGCCTTCTTATTCAATTCTTGGTCTCGAGCCCAGCAAAGCAGATATTGTGACGCTCATTTTACAGCCCAGAAGCCCCGTGCCTAGAACTGATGAATCAGTTGCAGAGCCAGGACTAGAACCAAGTCTTTCCACCCTCAGCAGGTCCTGAGCCCCAGACCCCCAGGGGCTCACCCTCAGCAGACGAGCGGGGTTTGAGTCTCAGAGAGGCCCGGAAGCGGGTGCGGTCATTGAAGCTCCAGCTCTTCTGGACCTTGGTGGGGCTACTGGCCTCGCCCATCTGCTCACTGCTCGGCGAGGTGGCCATTGGAGGTGGAGCCAGGTGCTGCTTGGAGGGGGCCGTCCGTCGCTGGGAGCTGCCTATGCAGATGCGGTCTTTGAGGCCCATCCGGCTGCTGGCAGAGCAGATCGGGTGGGGGGGAGAGCCAAGTTAGCTGGAGCCAGGGTGGGCATGAGTGGAGGCGCAGCTCACTTAGGGCCTGGGGATGGCTATTGGGTCTTGGTTCTCCAGCAAGTGAAGACTTCCTGGGGTGGGACAAGGGTGCAGTGAGGGGGTCCCTGACTCTTACAAGAAGCTGATCCAGGGTCAGTCTGGGCAGACCCTCCCCCGACCCCCGACCTCCCACCCCTCATTGCCCAGACAGATAAGGGGTGCACAGGAGACAGATGTCAGAGTGGGAGGAATGACAGAAACCCAAGATGGAAGTCAAAGACAGACAGGAGGACAGCTGGCCTGGCCCAGATGGGTGGGTGGGTGGGTGGGTGGAAGTGGTAACAGGCCACTAAAGGGTGGAGGCCAGATGGGCACCTGGCCATGCACCCTGAGGTTAGCCTCCAGCTCCTCGCTGTACACAAGGGCAGGCTATGTGGAGTTCAGGGTGTGTGTGTGTATCTGCATGCATGCCACAGTGGGTACACATGTTCCAGTGTGTGTACATATGTTGGGGTGTGCGTACATGTGTCAATTTATATTTTCCTCTTTCCCTACGTCTGGAACTATCTAATCCCACACTGGCCAGGTCAGGGCTTTAGGACCCAGTACGGCTACACAGGTAATGCCCTGCAAAATCCTAAAGGCTCCATCACACAGACTTCAGGGTAAGTGGTGGCCCGGGGGTGTGCAGAATACTGGCCTGCTGCAGGGCCTTGGCCCTGTGGGTTTAGCTGCCGGGCCCATGTGCACGCCCAGGACAAGTCTGGTGCCTGCCCTCCCAGTGGAGATCTATAACCTGTTCTTCTTTAGTCTCCCCTGCTTGAACGGTGCCCACCTGGACGGATAACCTGCCTGTGTGAGCAGGGATTCTCCCTCCTCAGTCCCACATGCCCCCCACTGCCTGCTCACTAAGCCCCCAGTGAAACGCACCTACACACGTCTGTGCTCACATGAGCCCACAGGTACGTCTCTGCACATGCGCAAACTTCCCTTCCCACACCCGGGTCCCCACCACATTCCCCAGACCATGGAGAAAGACAGTGGGGGAGCTCGGGGTCCCCATACAGGTCCTGGATAACCGATACCCGGTAGAGTAACTCTGTGTCCAAGAGGTTCAAGGACCACGTTATCGCTACTGGAGTAGGACCTATGCAAACGTCCCCCATCCCATGCCCTGTGGGTGTCACAGCTGCCTCCCTGCTGTGGCTCTCCACTTGGAAGGTCCCCAGCAGATATGTTTGGGGGCCCTTCTATCCCAAATGTTTGTGGCCCTGGCTCAGGAGAACAACAGCCAGTCTCAGAGGAGGCCTGAGGTGGGGCAGAAATTTGGGGACAAGACTGTGTCACCTACTTTCAAAGACTTTCAGATCAAGGGTATAGCAGAGGACAGACTCTGGTTTCAGGTTGGGTGGGAGCCGGGGCCCCCCATGCCCAGGGCATGGGGTCCAGCATGTAGAGTCAGGGTCCTGGGGTAAGGGAGACCTCGAAACCAGGGGCACCTTCGGGAAGGCAGCCAGGATGTAGGGCCATCCTCATAGGGAGGCGCCTCTGCCCAGAGGGGAGAGGTTATAGGTCAAGGATTAGGGCCCTGAAAATCAGAAGGGAAGGACAGGGGTGGTCCCCGCAATCCAGCATGCTGTTTGCTGGCCCAGTATCCCCTCGACACATCCAAAAGATTCCAACCAAAGTTTGAGGTTGGCTCTCCCAAACTTTCCTCTGCAGAGCCATTCCTGCGAGCTCTCCTCATGCTGGCAAGCACCCCCACGCCCACCCAGCCCGTGCACCCCGTCCTTCTGTCCTCCACTCCTCCAAGGGGGAGAGGGAGAGAGGGAGGTGGAGAAGACCCTGACCTTCAGCCAAGGGCCTGGTACTCCAGATCTCTGCGCCCAGCACATCACTCCAATGGTATTCTGGGGGAGGGGGTGACCTCCCTGTCATGAGAAGTATGCAAGCAAGACAGCTTGCACTCAGCAGGACTTATGGAGGAAAGGGTCTGGGGCCTTGTACTAGAGGCTTTGAAAAGTCCTTTTCCAGCTCTGATTTTGCAGTGGTTGAAGGAGCTTCCAAGCCTGGGCTGTGGGCTGCTGCCCAGCCAGCCAGAGGCCCTGGGCTTCTCTTCAGGGTGAGAAGGCTCTGTTTTCCCAGGGGTGGCCCTGGGTTCCAGCTCCTTGGGCAGGGCCCAGACAGTGGCTCACATCAGCCTTTCTGGAGCCTAAAAGCTCAAAGAAAACGGAAAGAAACCTGGCACACGGCGGGCATCGAAGGAGCGCCTTCCTTTCCCAGGCTCCTTCGAACACGCAAGGTCCTGTCTCACTGCCTCAGCCCTTCCAGTTCTCAGTCACTTCGTGTGGTGGGCTCCGTATTTTCCATCCCTGTTTTACAGATGTAGAGGGAGGTGAAATGACTCACCCAGGGTCCAGTGCTCCTGGGGTGGAGCAAAGGCTGGAACCCAGCTTTCTGACTGCATGGACTGTGTTCTTTCCCTGGAATGAGCAATCAGGATAGGGTCCGGGGCCATGATCAACTGGGGGTGATTTTGCTCACTGGGCAATGTGTGACAATGTCAGAGACAGTTTTCCTTGTCACACTGGGGTGTGCTCCAGGCTAGGGATGCTGTTAAACACCCAGCAATGCATGTGACAGCTCCCGACAGCAAAGAATTATCCGGCCCAAAATGTCAGCCGTGCTGAGGTGAAGAAACTCGGGTCCGGATTGAGAACCCACATTTCTAGGAAATGGGGCCTCTGGGGAGAGCAGCCAGGAACCCCGTCACTCATCTCCTACTCACGGGCCCCCCAGTCCACAGGCCCCCAGAGGCCCTTCTGGGAAACCCAGGACTCCTTGAGCCCAGGCCTCCAGGCAGGGCTGACAAAATGAGGCCCACAGGGGCTCTTGGGTTCTTCATGACCCAGCTCTGCCCCCAACCTCAGCTCCTGACCTCTCACCCTCAGCTCTGGCCATGCCGGGATGCCCGGTGCTTTGCCATGGCTGTACTCTCTCGCCTCCTCACCTTGCCACTTCCTTGGCCTAGAACACCCTCCCTCACGCCCACTCCTTTTTTGGCCCTCTTGGGGTGAAGCGCCCAACCCAAGCTCCGCAGGCCCTCTGCCTTCTCCTTTCACTGCACTTACTGCACCGAATAGCAATTACTCTTTGCAACTTTCCAGGGACCATGTTTTATTCATCAGCCTGTCCCCATTGTGGGGCCTGGCTCGGGGCAGGGACCAAGGAATGTAGTGGTGATGTGGCTAAAAGAGCTGGGCCCTGGAATTAGCAAGGGAGGTGCCAATCCCACTCCTTCAGGCATCTGCTAGGTCCCTAGGCAGGCGATGGAAAGGTAAAGCCAAGGCCCAGCAACAGTCAGAGTGGGAGGGACTCTCAGAGAGCCTCTAGTTCAATCTGCCCATTCCACAGATGGGAAACTGAGGTCCAGAGAAGGGAAGCAATTTGGCCAAAATCACACAAGGGGTCAGCGGCAGAGCCAGAGCTCATCCCAAGGCTCCTAGAAGTGTCCCTCCTGGCAGAATGGGCACCAGGCCCATGCCCCCAGACTTGGCAGAGGCATCCCCCAGAAGGTAAGGGGCTCGTTGGGACCCTGAGGCAGATGGCAGGCGGCAGGCACATGCACCTTGTCCTTGGCCCGTCCTGTCCCCCTCTCCAGCCCCCAAACTGAGTGGAGCAAGGAGGAGCGGGGACAGGAGGAGCAGGTAAGGGGGTACCTCGGTCTCCAGCTGGCGTGGATCCGAAAGAAACTCCGTTTATTACTAAACATCTGGCTGGAAAGTTGAGAACAAGACACAAACAGAGGTTAGTGGGAAAGAGACAGGTGGGCAGAGCATGGGGAGCTTCCAGGTGGAGCCGGCCTCCTGTTGCTGGTGGGAGAGAAGGCCCCCCGACTAGAGTCATCCTCCAGCCCACATTCCCAGAATGCAGACGTTCTTGAGCTTTGCATGAGGATCTCCTGGGGAGAAGGCTGAATAAGCAGACTTCTGTGTCTGTTCTCCAGAGATTCTCCTCTGGGAGAGGTCCAGCTACCTGCATTTTCAACAAATACCCCACAGGATGCTGACCCAAGATGCACGTGGAACATGCTTTGAGAAACACTGCTTTAGCACATCATCACAAAACCCCAAAGAGGGCAGGCACTGGCCTGATGATGTCTGGCCCCAGGAATCCTGTTTCTTGTACAGTCCTGGGAATGTGCTCGACCTGGGCCCATCAGCAAGCACCGCTGAGGATGCGGCCAATCAGGGGTGTGTATGTGTATGTGTGTGGGGTCCCACTGGGGGCACCCACGCATGGGGCCCAGACTGCCAAGATTAAAGATATGGTCACTGAAGGAATTTGGCCAAGACCACACAAGGGGTCAGCGGCAGAGCCAGAACTCATTCCAAGGCTCCTATAAGTGTCTCTCCTGAGTCTGGTGCCTGACCTCCTAGAAGTCACAGCTCAGTCCCCTGGGGTTCCTTGGTAGAAGGGACACTCCACCACCACCACCAGCCCCAGCCACACAGACACTCCATGGCAGACAGACAGAAGGCTAAAAATTAGTGACGGCCAAGTGCTCAGCAATAATCTGTTCCTAGGCCTTGGGGGGCCTAGAGACCCAGAGCAGCTGTGAGGGGTGGTACAGGTTCTGGTCTCCGAGCTGATCTCCATTCTCAGAGCCTTTCTATTCAGGTGAGCTGAGACCAGAGTGACTGGCAGCCACAGAGCACCCTGGCTCAGCTGGGCAAGGTTGCACCAACGCCAAAACTTTTGAATTTCTGCCTGAAGATGGGATGACGACGACAGCCGTCAGGCCATGACAGAGAACCCAAGTGGGGCTGCACCACGGATGCAGATCCAGGAGCTGCCGGTCTGGCCTGGCTAGTCGCACCTCCCCCGCCTCCAGCCCCAGACCTGAAGGGCTCTGCCACTCTGCCTGCTTCCTGCTAAGCCCCCGGCAAGAAGCGTCCTCACTGAGAACAGGGAAGGAATGCTGCTCCCAGCATCCCCTGCACGGCAACCACCTCCTCCCAGAAACCAAGAGAACCAAGAGCTCCTTATCAGCCTAAACATCACTGATTTTCTGCCCAGAACCCAGAGGCTCAGAGTGACTTGATGACTTTTGCAAGGACACATGGCATCAGGTGGCAGAGGCAAGCTTTCGCCACACCTCCTCCTCCTGACCACAGAGGGGCTCACCTCTGCTCTCCTCCCTTGTTCTGGGCCCCAGGCTCAGCATCACACCTGAAGCTCAAGGCCCTGATGCCTGGCTGGCTGATGCAGGGATGATGTGTGAAGATGAGACAAAATAAAGAGATGGGTAGAGGAGAGGTAGGAAATGAGGTGGGATTGAATCCTTGACCTCCAAGCTATACCTCCACAGGGGCAGCCACTTTCCCAAACTGTGAGTGAGGGGGCTTCCTTTATCCAAAGAGGCTTAAAAGTCCACTATTATGAACATTCTATGTGGGAGTAAGCACTATTTCTTAGTTCTTCTTTCAAGATGCAAAAGCTCCGGGAAAGTCAGGTCAAGGGGAAGAAGACTGTTGGGAGCAGCAAAATGTCCCTCGGTAAGGAGAAAAGGCATTGTGGGAAAATCCCAGGAGGATCCTCTGGGTTAGCAAAGCGATGGACAAGGGTTACACAAGACAAGAGCATTCGTCATTGGTCGAGTTTACGTAGGTCCTAGAGTGGTTCTTAGTCACAGAGCTCTCTTTCCAGCTGGCATCTCGTTCCCAAGAGGCAAGCTCAGTGTCTAGCCCTTCCTAGAGAAACATGCTGGGGGAGGGGTCCCTGCCCTCACACCCCAGGATGATGTCCACGATTACCTGAGCCGTATGCACCTGTGGCCAGCAGCCTCCTCCTCTCTCCAGCTTCCGGGGAGGGATGAGGGTGCAGGGATGGAGGAGTGAGGGGGGCACGTAGAAACAGGGAAAGAAAGAAGACAATGGAATGAATGGAGGAGGTGAGGAGAAAGGATGGTGTGGACAGATTCCCCCACTCTCCCAGGTGACAAAAAGATGAGTCCAGCCTGGCCCTTCCAGAGAGGCTCTTGGCCTATACCTGACAATACCTGGGAGTCCCCAGAGCAGGCCCAGACACCCATGTAGTGGCTGGAGGCAGGTCCGAGACAGGATGAGACAGAGAATGAAGAGGAAGAGGAGAAGCAAGAGGAGGCGGTGGCCCCACAGGGCCCCTACCTTTCCCCAGGGCAGAAGGAGGTGCTGCCCGGCCGGTGGCAGGTGGCAACGGGCGGGTAACGGGAGGGCGCTCCATCAGGTACCGGCGCCCGCCGCACCTCCAGGGGCCGTAGGCCCCCATTGCGGGCCCGTTGCACGTGCTCAAACAAGAGGGCCAGCTCTCTGCAGGAGAGGGCACCGTCAGCGGCAGGTAGGGCCCTGGCACCACCCCTCACCCAGCAGGCACTGAGCTCCTAGCTCATATCCCACCAGACCCTGCCCCTCTAGAGGTGCTCCAGGGGCTCCGGGTGGGGGAGGCGAGCCTTCCTCCCTCCCTTTCTACACCTGGGGGATCCCCAGGGATGCCAGGTGTGGCTGTGCAGGTGTGGCACACTCCAGAGCACCTTCTCCAGGGGGCCAGTGGAAGCTCCAATCCAGCTTGCTCTGCCCATCAAGCCGACCGCCTGGATGTGGAGCTGTGCCTCCCCGGAGACCAAGAGCAGCCCTGAATTCTTCGCCCCCCAGATATGGCTCTGGGTTTTAGGGGGGAAACTAAGGCTGAAGAGGGAGACTTGATAGAGTGACTGGCCCAGCTTCTTTCCCCTGCAGCTCTGGGTTCTTGGAGACCAGATTTGGGGCTCAGCTTCTGCCCAACTCTCCAGAAATTTCCTGTTTTCATAACCCAAGGAAGCTGTCTCCCCTTTCTGCTTTCCCATTGCATAGATGAAGAAACTGAGGTCCAAGGGGCAGGAGGCCCAGTGGATCCAGAATCTCTAAACCAAGCTCTGTTCCTCCTACCAGAGGACCAAGGACTGCCTCACCCCAAAACCTTCTCTCCCCTGCACACACACATCATATTTCTAACAAACCGGCGCCCGCACCACTCCCCAAGGCCAGGGCTTGAGTCCTGAGGTCTCCTCCTGGAAAGGGCAGCTTCTTCTAACCTAACCACCCTCCTCATCTCTGAGGTGGGAGCCTGCCTCTGTCAGGTGCAGAGATGGGGGTAACCAGTGTGATTACAGGAATCCCCCTTCCCAGCCCCTTCTCCCCAGCTCTTCCCCTGGGAATCCCCTAGGGCTGGGAGGGAGCAGGGAGGGGGCGGCCAGATGTAGGAATGAGTGGGGTTGTGCAACAGCTGCTCTTGGAGAACTAATGAGGCAAAAAAAGGCACCCGCAGAAGCGCTGAGCACAGCAGCCAGGCCTGCCTTGACACCCCCTTGATGCCCGCCGGCCCACGGGACCCGGCCGTGCTCCTTGGTCTTCATTCCTGCCCAAGGCCAGGCCCAGCACCTGGCCACACAGATCCTGATGATGCTATTAATAACGCCCCCTGTGCAGTCTTACCCCAGCCTGGGCCAGTGGGGCAAACTCACTTCTGAGCCCTAAGCTTCTGCTTCGCACAGTAGAAGGAGGTACATATTTGCACACAGGGGCGCTATGCAGGCCCTTGCACCCAGCTCTGGGACACCCATTCTTGCCCACCCCACACTTTCTCTATCCAGCTGCAATACACCAGGCTGGCAGGAGCTGACACTGCCCCCAGCTCAGACTGAGGGGGGATGAGCTGGCTGTGGATAAGCATGGGCACTGCCAGCTCTCTAGGGCTCGGGGCTCCCCCCACGCCCTATGTTCAGTGTCCACAGCCTTCCCTGGCCATAGACAGTGGGAGAGGACCCTCCCGGCTCTGAGTTAGGATCTGCAGAGCCAGCCCCAGGTGCTCACCCCTTTCCCACCCTCCAGGGCTGAGTCCCAGCCACTTGTCCTCAAGGGGCATTACCATCAGCCCCCTTCCCCCGCTACCCCCTGCATCAGGGCCTACCTGAAGGAGGGGAGAATACTGTCGTAGTAGTACCAGGTGGCCGTCAGGTAGGCGCGGCTCATGTCAGTAGAGTACAGGCGCCATGCAGCCTGGTGGTATGGGGGGAGGGAAATGGTGGACAAAGCATCAGTGAGGGCCCTCGACCCCCCACCAGCCCTCTGCCCCTGACAGCACCCAGGCCTTGGGCCAGCTGAAGGGTGCACAGAAGCAGAAGCCAGTTCCAATTCCATAGCCACCAATCAGGCCCACCAAACACATGGTGGCCTAGAGAGAAATGACTTCCCCAAGGTGAGGAGCAGGTCAGCTTCAGAGCCAAGGGACTGAGAGGGTGGCCGTGGAGACCTGGGGTTCAGTCCTGAGGCAGACCTGCATGTCCAATCCCAGCTGCGACCCTTACAGGGTGGGCCAGTTACATAAAGCTGTAGAGCCTCAGTTGCCTCATCTGTAAAATGGATGTACTGCTACTTACCTAACAGGGTGTTTCGAGGATTAAATGCATGAATGTATGTGAAATGCCAAGTGCAGTGCCTCACACATAGTTGGCGCTTAAATGCCAAGTTCCCCCTTTAAACTCTCCTGTTATCTCCCTCACTACAGCTGATAGATATCTATGCTTTGTGTATGTGATTAATGTCTTTCCTCCTAGACTGTAAGCGGTGTCTTGGTCCCCACTGTAACCTTGGTGCATGGAAACTGTTCTGCAAATGTTTGAGGAATGAATGCTGACTGAGTGAATCGTTATTACTAATAATAACCCCACCCCATCTTTCCCAGCTGCCTGTCACTGCCCCTGGGGTTGAGGAGGGGAAGACAGAGCATCACCTCCCTCGGCATCCACGGACTTGCAGGCTTCCTCTGCAGCAGGAGGGATGAGCGCCAGACAAGAGGAAGGTCTGTTTCCTTCCCTCCAGGTAAGGAGAAGAGCCAGGGAGGGACAGTGAGTGGGGTGGTCAGCGAGGGCAGGGAGGCATGGAAGCTGTTAGGCAGGATGAGGCAGAACCGGCCCTGCATGCCCCCCAGTTTTGGGTGCCACATGCCCTTAACGGACTGCCCACGGATGAACTCCACAGCAAGGCACCCTCCCCGGACAGGAATATTTTTACTTCCTGCTTGCACAGGCCCCTGGCTTAGGCTGGGGAGCAGCTGCCAGACTGTCTCATTAATTATGGGCACCACAATACCAGCTGTCTCTCGGCATGGACAGTGCCAGCTGCCTGCCCCTACATTGCCCCTTGGAAGGCCAGCTCCCCTGGGGCAGTGGCCATTGTGCCCCAGGGGATGCCGAGAAGGAAAGGCTGGGCTGGTAGCTGCAGATAGCAGGGATGGGGAGCAGAATTCCACTGCAGGGAGGAGAGATAAGGAGGAATGAGTCAGACATGGGGTGGGGGGCCAGAGGGTGGCACGCCAACCTGGGCTGTGCCAACATTCCCTGAACTGTTCCCGCAGGAGTGTCTCTTGCACACACTCCTGACCAGGGAGAAGCCAAGGCTGAGTCACAGAGTCATAGAAATCAGAGCCTTTGTCTCAGCTCATGCCCCATCAGAGTGCTGCAGCACAGCAGGGCAGACGGGGGCCGCACACTCCTGTTTTCCATCCCACCCTCCTGGCTGCCGCTTCTCTGTCTCCCCGGCTGGCTCAACTTTTCCTGCCCAGCCACAAAATGTTGAGGCTCCTCAAAGCCCAGTTCTGGACCATCTTCTCTGCTCCCTCTTTCCTCTCCCCACTAGGGGAGCTCATCCACACCCAAGGCTTTATTACTGCTGTCAGCAAGGGCTCTACTTGTCTGCCCAGCCCATTGCTCTCCTCTCAGCTACACACCTGCACATTTGGTTGCCTGCTCAACATCGCCCCCCTGGGGCTGAGAAGACCCTCGGCCTCCACGCGCACTAGCCAAACTCACGTTCTTCATGTCTCAAATCTGGCCCCACTCCAGGGAGCAGGGCCATCAAGCATCCATCCCGCTGGGCAAGCCAGAAACCGGGAAGTCACCCCACCATCTCCCTCTCCCTCCTTCCTGATATCGCTGATTTCATCTCCTGAATATGCAGCGTCTGCCCATTTCTTTCCACGTCACCTGTTGCGACCCTGGTCTACATCTCCCAGCATCCGCCTCACCCAAACCGCTGCCAGAGTCTCTTCACCGGTCTCCCGCACTGACCCAAGTCACCCTCAAATCCATTCACCACTTCTCAAAACACAAATCAAACCTTGTAACCCCCTCCCCTCCTTCAAACTTGTCAATGGTTCCACATGGCTCTTAGGAAAACGTTAAACTCCTCCCTGGGGCCCCCAGGTCTGGGCCTGGACCACCTGCCCGCTACCCACTATCCACTCCTCCTTCAGCCTTCCGTTCCAGCCATGCTAGCTTCCTTCAAGTTCACCAAGCCCACCAGGGCCTTTACATATGCTGTCCCCTTACCCTGAATGCTCCCCCTTCACCCCATCACCTAATTAACACCTACCCATCATCCAGCTCTCCGCTCAAGTGTCGTTTTCCCAGAACAGTCCTTCCTGAATCCCCTTCAAGGCCCCCAGTTAGAAGTCCTTCAGAGAACTGTTTCTTTCTTTCAAGGCATTGAAATGAAAGGGATGTTGGTTTGTAGTGACAAAGTTCATTTGATATGGGGAGGGCTTGTGGGATGAATTAACAAATTAAGGTGTTGGGAGTGGATCAGGCTTGCTGCTGGCTGCACAGCTGACAAGTGTCTCCACCAGGCACCCAGGGCCTCCCATCCAGGCTGTGCGCCACCTCAGGCCTGACAGAGCTGGCACCTGAGTCGGCCAGTGGGGCAGCTCTGGCGAATCCTAAACTGGGCGTCCGGTGCCCAGGGACGTTTTCGACTACCTGAGTCAGCACCCCAGCTCTGTTCCTGACTTGGCATCTGACCCAGAAAAGTCACATCTCCTCTCTGAGCTTCAAAGTGGAGTCACAGTTGTGAAGCTGGGACACAAGAGTCAGCACACAGTGGTGACACACCAATTCAGTTCAGGGGCTTCCTAGGCATCCTGTACCTGGATGAGGTTGGCCGCTGGCATCCTGCGCTTCTCGAAGTGCTTCTGCCGGTGTTGTTCCTGCACCTTCAGGGCAAAGCCAGAGCCCAGGATGCCCTAGGGGGACAAGCACAGTTGGGGGAATGTGGAAGTGGGGACAACAAAGGGCAATGTCTTCCCCTCGGAGGTGCCCCCCACTGCTGATGCAGAATAAGGGCTTAGCAGGCCCCCTCTCCCCCGGGCAGACCAGGACTCACAGCAGGCAAGGCAAAGAAGGAGACGCCTAGTAAGGCGAAGCCGGCAGCCAGGATCCTGCCAAGCCATGTGTGAGGCGTCTTGTCACCATAGCCGATGGTCGTCAGTGTAATCTGGGAACACAAATGGGTCACCCACAGGGCTGGTCGCAGGGGCCACCCACAAGAGTTGCCGAGGGCACAGGCAGAGGGAAGCCTGATCAAGAGGGAAAGGGCCCCCCTGGGTGCTCACAGGGGGCCGATCACAGGGAGTGGTTAGGGGCACAGACAAATCCCACCCCCACTGCAGCCCCAAGCAAGAACATTAGGTCACAGGGCCTTGACATCTGGGACTAGATGAGGGCACGAGCAGTCCACTGGGGCAAGTTGAGGGGCCAGCATGCAGGCTGGTCATTGGGGCAGGGCAGGTCCCAGCCATAGCAGGAAAGACAGGGACAGGCTCAACCCTGAATCAGAAGTCGCAATGGTCAGGGATGGTCCTAAGGAGAAGGGGAACCCTACACAGACCCTCACCTACCGTTCCCCACCACAGTGAGTCAGCGTAGGAGGAGAAGTCGGAGTTGGCGTCCTTCTCGGCCAGATAGACCAGGAAGGAGGCAAAGATGAGCACCAGGAACCCGATGTACCACGCAGTGATCAGCTCCTGTGGGGGCAGCAACAGGTGAGAAAACCACAGGCGGGGCCGAGGGGGAAAGGCATGAGGAAGTCGGGAAGCTGCGCCCACCAGTGAGAGCCGGGAGGCTCCCAGAATGGCCGGTGATAGATGTTGCAGGAGCAGATAAAAGCACCCCACCTCTCCGTACCACGGTTCCCTGGCACCGGCTCTACCCACCTTTCTCAGCTTCTCCCCTCAAGGAGGCCGTGCCCCTCCTTCCTGAAACTGCCCGGCCCTCAAAACTGCATTGGCATTCCTTGACCCCGCCCTTGACCCTGCAGGTTCTGGGCTCAGACCTTCGCCCCTAAGCCCATCTTGTCCCATCCCCCATCCCACCCTCAGACCCCGTCCCAGCTCCCATTTTGCTGTGCACATAGACCTGCCAACCCAGAAGTTTCTAAGTGAAACCTTCAAGCCCTACACCTCAGGCCCTGCCTCTTGGCCTGGTCAAGACTCCTAGACCCCGCTCTGGTCCAGATCTCACCCCCACCCCCGCTTTGTTTCACTCTTTTACACCCGGCTCTGGTCCAGGCTCCACTCCACTCCGTTACCACCTCCCTCCCCCGGCTCCCCTCCGGCCACGCTGCTCTCCACTCTGGGGCCAGACTTCGCAGAGTCTCTGACAAACCCTCAGCGGGGCCTCACCTTGCTGTGCGCGTAGACCACGGAGCCCAGCAGCTTCCAGGTGCCCCCGCGGCGGTCCATGCGCACCATGCGCAGGATCTGCAGGAAGCGCATGCTGCGCAACGCAGACGTGGCAAAGATGTTGCCCTGCGTGCCCGCGGCGATGACAGCCACTGAGGCCACGAACACGATAAAGTCTGCAAGGGAGGGGAGGGTGAGGTCAAAGCCAGAGCCAGCGAACCAACCCACCCTGCGTCAGGAGCCCCAGGTGGGATCGTGGGACTGTGTGGGGGACTGGGAGGTTCCACTGAGTCAAGTGCCAGTAGCCAGGGTGAGGTCAGGGATGGGCTCAGGATGTCCACTCTGGGGCTTGGGGTCAAGGGTCAGGTGCAGGGAAGTTTGAGGGAAAGGCTTTAGGTTCTATTACCGATGACACAGAAAGGTTTTCTGGCAAAGCGGAAGCGGCCCTGCCATCCTCGATAGCGGCAGCAGCACCCAGCCGACCAGACACGGATGATGTACTCCAGGCCAAACACCACGATCATCACAAATTCCTGCGGGGCCCGGGGCCTGAGTTCTCCCCAGGCTCCAGGACCCGGGCCCAGGTCCCACAGCCCAGAAAAAGCCTGGAGTCCCTGGGTGAGGGGTACTAGGGTCCCTCGAACCACCTCTCCTGGAGTTTCTTACACCTGGATGAGCCTGAGGAGGGTTCTCGAAGGCTAGTGGCACCTTCGCAGAGACCCAAAGTCCAAGTCTGTCCTCTTTCTGTGCACATGAACTGTATGGGTTTTCTCCTCACCCCACCTTCCCCCTCCCGGTCACCCCAGACTCTCAAAAGCACACTGAGTGACATAAGGGTGGCTGTCTTTAAGCTGTCACCCTCCCAGATGCTTTTGGTTAGGGAGAAAAAAACAAAACAAAAAACGAACATCTCACTACGGGTGACATTAGCAGTTTGGGTCCTGAGAAGAAGTGGGACCTACTCACCTCCTCTCTCGGCCCCTCATAAGCCCCAGTCCCCCAACACCTACCGTACGGTGAGGTGCCTCTCTCCAGCCTTCGCCCTGAACCCAGAGATGCCACCTCACACAGCCTCCCTCAGACAGGGACCCAGCACTCACCAGGATGAGGAGACACTCGTTGGCAAGTTCCTGGTGCTCCTGGATAGTGGACAGCACAGACAACACCAGGCAGCTGAACACCAGCAAAAATCTACAATTGTAGCATCAAGGGAAGGGTTAGACTGCTACATGGACAGGCTAGCCAAGGAGCCTCAGCAGGGGCTGTGGAGTCGGAGGAGGAGGGAAGCATTATTTGAGAAGAGTTGTCTGGAAAGCAAATAAGAGTCAGAATCAGAGTTGCCTGGAATTGTGGCTCTGCACTGAACACCAAAGGGAGAAGCCCCCACTCTCCGGACTACTGAGCTCACAGGTACCTCAGAGTTCTGTCCACTGCCCTGGATGCAGGCTGCGGTTCAGAAGGTAGTCACTCAGCCTTGAGTGGCGGGTTGTTCTGGGCTGGCAGAGGGAACAGACTGGCCCAGGCTCCCACAGTCAGGAACACGCCCAGGCTCAGCCACTCTCAAGTGTGGCCTCAGTCCCTGGCTCAGATTCAAGGTTGTTTTAAGAGAAGTGCTCCACAGATCAGATGGGGCGGGGGCTCGGCAGAGAAAATCAGTGACTGAGGGAGACCCATGTACCATTCTCTGATCCCCGAGGGGGCAAAAAGCATGGCTTCATCTGCAGAATGGAGCCAACCGACCCTACCTTTATGGGCCCCTGAGAAATTCAACAATGAGACAGCAATGGGAAGAAGAGGATCAGGGAGGACAGGCACAGGAGAAGGACACGGGGGGGGGGGGGGTGAAGAGGGGAGTCAGGCAGCAAGGAGCCATGCCAGGGAGGCCAGGACTCCCCTGAAGGCAGCAGGAAGTGACCGAGTGGCCCAGAGCCAGACGTTTAGACAAGGAAGGAACTTCAGAACCCAGTCCCTCCACCATTTCTCTCAACCCCACTGCGCACACGCACAGACCGAGGCCCAGAGAACGGAAGGCCCTGCCCAAGGTGTGTCCAGGATGAGACTGGAGCCAGGGTTCCTAACTTTCCAGTGGACAGGCAGAGGGAAGGGCACAAGGACAGAAGCTAGTGGCCTCCAGAGGGCGTGAACGCGTGAGGGAGGCAAGATGAGGCTCAGCTGCAGATGCAGCAAAAGGGAACGGGGATGGGCTCCAGGACGGTTCCTCTCTGGGATGGGCTGGGGGGCGCTGGACATGCTCGTGCCCTGGAAGAGGCACCTGAAGGAATGGACTTGCTGGAAATGCATCCCCTGTGGACCAACCCACCGCCTTCCCCAAAGGTCCCCAGAGTCTCTGCACCCGGGACTGCTGATGCTGCATTCTGCCTGAAACGCCCTACCATGGTAGCCTGCTGAGACTGCTCGCCCTCCCCCACCAACTCTCTGTGCTCTGAGGAGCCCTCTGGGATGCCCCCTACCCTACTGTTCCCTCCAGCGCTGGTGTCCACATAGGTGGCCCAAATCACTCTCTGCACGGCTAAAATTGTGTTTACTCATGGGGACAGGGGCATCATTGGGGAGTCGGAGAGCTGGGTTTGAATTCTAGTCCTGCTGTGTGTGTGGCCCTGGGCAAGTCACCTGCCTTCTCTGAGCCAGTCTCCTCACTTGTAAAGCAGCGGCTAACAGGGGGAAAAACACGGTCAGGGCACGACTCCACCTTGACCCACTGACACCTCCTTGGAGAGGCACGGCCGGCCTGTTGGAGGGCAGGCGCAGGCGCAGGAGGCAGGCGCAGGAGGCAGGCGCAGGGCTGCGTCCCAGCATGCGGCCCTGGGTGAAGGAGGCAGGAGGCAGATGTCAGTGAAGGGTTCTGAATGAATGAGGGAGGAGGAGGAGGGGGCCTCCTTAGCCCGTTCCAGACAAGAGCGAAGTCAGCTGAAACAGGAGGCGGGAGGGGGAGGGGAGCGCCAGCTCCTCCTGGTCAATTACTGACGGCGGAACCTGCAGCGGCCACACTCACTGGGGGTGGGAGCTGTCGCAGGCGCCGGGCTCAGGGCAGAAGGGCCCTCCCTGAGGGCATCTCACCCAGCCCCCTCCTCTGGAAAGGGCTGCAGCCAAATCGTGGTGAACTTCACCCCAGTGCTGGACAGTAACCCTCAGTCCTACCGCTCAACCACCCGAGGCTCTGCCTGCTGGATGTTTCAAAAACAATTTTTCTCAACATTTTTCCTTCTACACCAAGAATTACACAAATTCACAATATGTTAAGTGAAAAAAGCATATTAGAAAACATTAAGGACAATGTGATCCTAATTTTTAAAATGTAGATGTCTTTTATGGACTATATACCCCCAATGTTTTTTAGAATAAACATAGGTAGCCCTGGCTGGTGTGGCTCAGTGGGTTGAGCACCAGCCTGTGAACCAAAAAGTCGCCAGTTCGATTCCCAGTCAGAGCACATGCCTGGGTTGTGAGCCAGGTCCCCAGTTGGGGGTGAGTGAGAGGCAACTAACTGGTGTTTCTCTCATACACTGATGTTTCTCTCCCTTTCTTTCTCCCCCCCTTCCCCCTCTCTCAAAAAATAAATAAATAAAATCCTTTTTAAAAAAGAATAAACATGGGTAATCACAAGCTAATATTTTAAAACATTTCCTTAAAAATACAAATGGGAGGTGGGGTAAGGGGCTGGGAAACCACTGTCGGTCCTGTCCCCCCTTCACACAATAGCCACCGCCATTAGCAGGTGTGACAGTGTGGCAGCCTCTCCCCAGAGTCCAGCTCACGTGTCCAACTGCCAGCTCAATGTCCTTCCTCGGATGTTAGTGACCTCTCATACTGAATGTGTTCAAATACACGCTCTGGATTTGCCCTCCAATTTTGCTCCTCTCCAGTCTCCCCATCTCAATAATGGCACCACGCAGGGACTGGGGCCGAATATCTGAGTTGCCCTGACTCTCCTTCCCCTGACCCTCCACATCCCGTCCTTTAGAAATTTCTATGGTTTCTACCTTCAGAATAATCCCTGGACAGACCACGGCTCACTGTCCTGACTCGGTCACCACCTGCTGGCCCCTGACTGGTCTCCTGGCCTCCCCTTGCTGTCACCCACTCTCCTTAAAGCAGCCAAGTGACCTTCCTCTGGCGCAAAACCAGAAACCATCCTCCTCCTCAAACCCCTCCACTGACTTCCCATCCCGCAGAGAGAGAAGCCCAGCCCCTCGATACAGCAGGTCGGGCCAGGCTCTCTGAGACCGGCCCCCTGCCCCACTCTCTTGAACTTGATCTCCCCTCTCAACCCGGAACCACTGGGCTCCAGCACTCTGGCCTCCTGGCCCTTGCTGGAACACACCAAATGCATTTCTACCTCCAGGTTTTGCACTTACTTTGCTGTTTCCCCTGACTACTTATCGCTCTTAGTCATCCAGGTCTCCATTCAAACATCACTTTCCCTGAGTCCTCAACCACCCCCTCTCCAAAATAATGGCCTTGTCTACACTCTTCCTCCCCTTACCCTGTTGTACTTATTTATTTATTTATTTTGTAGTGCTGTTGAAAGACCAAGTAAATGAATAGCAGAATTTCAAGTTAAACAAACATCGGGACATGGTGTCACCGAAGCCCCCACTGTGCACCCACTGAAGAGGCTCCCGGAGCTTTTAGCGCACGTACCTCTGACCCGTCGGTCCCCGGCATTCTTCCTGAGAAAGGAAGCGAAGGCAGGCCCCTAACCTGGATGGACTCCACTTGATAGATGCTGTTTAAAAGCCTCTGGGCCCTGACTGTTGTGACTCAGCCGGTTGGGCATCATCCCCCAAAGCAAAAGGTGGCCAGGGCGCAGGCCTGGGTTGTGCGTTCAGTCCCCAGTCCGGCACTTACGCTGTTTCTCTCCCTCTCTCTCTCTCTTTCCCTTCCCCTGTCTCTAAAAATAAAGAAATAAAATATTTCTTACATAAAAAATAAATAAATAAGAAGACCCCGAACTTCACCTCTCTGTGCCTTTATGCCCTGGGTGGGAGTTTTCTTATCCTTGATGCCTCACACAGCCAAACAGATGGACTTAGCCTCACAGGCAGCACCTTGCATTCCGGGTGCCTGACTCATTGTTCCCAACTTCCCAAGAAAGAAAGGGGGCCCGGGGAGCGATACCCTTGCTCAAGATCACACAGAATCCGTGACAGAGCTGGGGCTAGAAGTGCAGCTCAGGTCGACCTCCACGCTGCCTCGGCCTTCCCGAGGGGTCCTCACACAGACGCCCACTCTTTGGGCAGCAGGAGAGATCAATGTCTGGGGCTTAGGGAGGGAGGAGATGGGGGATGGAGCCTTGAGCTGGGGTGCGGCTGTGTCTGCCAGAAGGAGTGTGACTGCCCTCACACAGCACCTAAGGACTGGAAGATCATCTCTGACCCTGTCTGGGGCCTCAGTTCCTCCATCTATACAAATGTAGGTGGCACACGGGAGGCGGCTGGCTTGGGCCCCTGTAACTACCCCAGCAGAGAGGCCAGACTCACAGCCACTTCCTGGAGCAACTTTGCCCATCATGTCTGGCAATTTGGAGCCCTTGCCCAGCCCAGGAGGCAGAGCAGGGACAGGTGGGGGCTGCCTGGCTGGGGCTTACGGAGAGACATCACAACCCCACCTCCCTCCCTCCACCGTCCCCCACCCCATTCCAAGATGGTTCCACTTATTCAGGAGGACAGCAAGGAGGAGGCAAATAGTTTGCTTAGAACTGTGGTTCTCACACTGTCTCGGGCGTCAGAATCACCTGGAGGGCTTGTTAAAATAGTGATTTGTGGGCCCCACTCCTGGAGTGTCTGCTCCAGTGAGTACGAAGTGGGGCCTGCGGATCTTCATTTCTGCAAAGTTCCCTGGTGGTACTGACGTTCCTTCTCTGGGGACCACACGTGGAAAACCCCTGATGTAGCTAATGCTAGTGGCTGTGGTTGACCAGTTATTAGCTGCCTCAAGGCTTTTGAAACAACTGTAATTATCACCTTCTCCCCCACTCGCGCCCCAGCCCTCACGGCCTCGCTCAAAGCACTGCCCAGAGCAGCCGCCGAGCAGGGGAGCGAGGAAAGCCCTTCTGGGGTGGTGGGTCTCGTGCCAGCGTTGGCTTTACCGCTGACTCACTCCGTGACCCTGTAACTGCGCCTGCTGGCCAAGGGTCCCTGCCGGCCAGGCGCTGCGCCAGGCCCGGGACAGGCACATGTACATGTCGCCACTTCGCACAGCCCGGTGCCAGCAGCTCTGTCATTGCCTGAGGCCGACCAATGAGGACGTGCAGGCTCAGAGGGCTGCACAACTCTATGAACATACTGAAACCACTGAATTTTACACATCATAAGGGGTGTGTGTGTGTTATGGTATGTGAATTATATCTCAATAAAGCTGTTATTTAAATAGAAAAAATAGAGGAAGAAAGTTAACTAGGTTGTCCAAAGTCGAGAGGCTGGGACCTGAACCAATGTCCACCTGCATAGCCACACTATCTCCCTGGGCCTCAGCCACCCCGTCTGCAACAGGAGGCGAGGGGAGTCAGCCTTCCGATTCTCCAGCAGTGGGGCACGAGTGAGGAGGTCAGCCGTGAGCTTAGTCCCCCAGATTCTCTGGGATGTCCCTAGAGAAACAGACATGCAGAGGCCCGAAACTTGGCGATGTGGGGGTGGGGGGCCCACACAGAAGAAAAGATTTTACCATCTAAACTCTCTGAACCACATTCATTCAAGAAGCATGAACTGCTGTCTACACTGAGCCAGGTTTACTGTAAAGCATGAGGCAAATAACCTAGACCCCCAAGAAATTAACAAGTGTAACAGAGCAGTGAAATAATGGACAAGCTGATGGCAGTGTGCCCAGTGCGGGGAATCAGGGAAGACACGTTGGAGGTGACAGGGACAGGGTGGGAGTGCCCCCAGCAGAGGAGGCAGGGCAAGCCCAGGGCGGCCAGCAGGTCCAGATGGTGACGGCCCAAAGGGAAGGGGCACTGGAGAAAGCAGAGGGGGCCAGATCCACGGGCCTCCAGCAGCCCCCTCAGGCATCGTGAACATTTTGCTAACGGCCGTGCGGAGCCACTGGAGAGTTCCAGGAGAGGACGAGGTGGTCCAATTCCTGTTTCAGGACCACCACGCACGGGCGGTGTGGACTGTGAGACAGAAGAGGTGGGACTGAGGGGGGGAAAGTAGAAGGCTGCACAATAACTCAGCCTAGAGAAAGCCGATGGGGGCAGGGCACCGAAGGGAAGTAGATGCTCTGGAGAAAGTCTTAGGAAGTAGGACGTGGTGATGAAACGGAAGTGGGGACAATGAGGGAGAAGGACTCATTTCCGGTGTGGGCTCAGGATGGACAAAGGCACCATGTGTGAACTCTGATGGGACATCCCAGTAGAGGAGCAGTGGGGGTGACGACTTCCACTGCGGACACGCCGAGATGGAGGGGGCGGTGGACATGGGCCAACACTCAGTGAGTGTGAAGAGACAGACCCAAGCCGGAAAGGCAGATTCGGGGAACATCAGGGTAGAGGCAATGACCGAGGTCATGGGAGCAGCTGGGACAGTTCAGAGAGCATCTCTGGCGAATTTAGAGGCAGTCCCCGTGGAACCCCCGACGTGCGGAGGGAGGAGAGCCCCTTTACCCAGACTGGGCAGGGACAGCCAGCAAGACGGGAGGGAAACCAGAGGAGAGAGGTGCCAGGTCAAGGGAAGAGAGCGTTTCAAGAAGGAGGGAGTGGATGACAGTGTCAGATGCTGCCAAGAGGTCAAGTGAGATAAGCCCTGAAAAATGTTCATTGGATTTTGTGACAAGCTGGTCACTGGGCGCCGTGGCAAGGGCAGCCGCAGGGCGAGGAGTGGATCAGGGCAGACCCATTGGGGTGAGAAAGGGAGAGGGGCAGCGAGGGAGTGGAGACAGAGCAGGTACAACTATTTTAAGACGTTTGACGCACAGAGCGGATGCTGAGATCGTTAGCTAGAGAAAGATACAGAGTGCAGAAGTTTGTTTCTTTTTAAGACAAGAGAACCAGAGTGGGGGGAAGAGGGAGAAAGAGAAAAGAAGTTGACAATGCAGGAGAGGAAGGGAGGGATCCGTGGATGAAGCCCACAGAGCAGCAGGGAGGCGAAGGGCTAGTGCTGAGCAGAAAGGACCTGATGGCAGATGAAAAGGGAGAGAGACTGGGTGGGAGAGAGGAGGGTGGGCAACAAGGGAAGGACGGAGAGCTCCCATGGGAGCCCTACTTTTGCTGTGAGGAGGAGGTCAGGTTCGCTTCTCAGAGGTGGGGAGCAGGGTGGATGGGGGGTGGGAGGAGGTTTGAGACTCTGTGTCAAGGATGGGAGCGGAAACTGACTAGGCCCTGGAAAAGGGGTGCCCTGAGGACACAGGACCATTATCCCCAACAGTGAAGTGGGAGGAAAACTCTAGAATATCAAAGGTGTTGCATGCATGTATTTTTGGGTTTGTTTGATTTAGGTTTTTTTGTTTTGTTTTTTTGTTTTGTTTTTAAATATATTTCCCCCCTTCACTCCCCCTTTCACTCCCCTCCACCCTGCACACCCCCTCCCACCCACACCCCCCCTTTTAGTTCAAGCCCCTGTGTCATAAGTTCTTTAGCTTCTACATTTCTCATACTATTCTTGCCTTCCCCCTGTCTATTTTCTACCTACCATCTATGCTACTTATTTTCTCTACCTTTTCCCCCTCTCTCCTCCTCCCACTCCCCTGTTGCTAACCCTCCATGTGATCTCCATTTCTGTGGCTCTGCTCCTGTTCTTGTTGTTTGCTTAGTTTGCTTTTGTTTTAGTGTGGTTGTTAGTAACTGAGTTTGCTGTCCTTTCACTGTTCATCTTTTTTATCTTCTTTTTCTTAGGTAAGTCCCTTTAACATTTCATATAATAAGGGCTTGGTGATGATGAGCTCCTTTAACTTGACCTTATCTGAGAAGCACTTTATCTGCCCTTCCATTCTAAATGAAAGCTTTACTGGATAGAGCAGTCTTGGTTGTAGGTCTTTGGATTTCATGACTTGGAATACTTCTTTCCAGCCCCTTCTTGCCTATAAGGTCTCTTTTGAGATATCAGCTGACAGTCTGATGGGAACTTCTTTGTAGGTGACTGTCCCCTTATCTCTTGCTGCTTCTAGAATTCTCTCCTTCATTTTAATCTTGGGTAATGTAATGATGATGTGCCTTGGTGTGTTTCTTCTTGGGTTCAACTTCTTTGGGACTCTCTGAGCTTCCTGGACTTCCTAGAAGTCTATTTTCTTTGCCAGATTGGGGAAGTTCTCCTTTATTATTTGTTCAAATAAGTTTTCCACTTGTTGCTCTTCCCCTTCCCCTTCTGGTACCCCTATAATTTGGATGTTGGAACGTTTAAAGAGGTCCTGGAGGTTCCTAAGCCTCTCCTCATTTTTTGAATTCTTGTTTCTTCCCTGTTTTCTGTTTGGTTGTTTCTTTCTTCCTTCTGGTCCACTCCATTGATTTGAGTCCCAGTTTCCTTTCCATCACTACTGGTTCCTTGTGCATTTTCCTTCATTTCACTTAGTTTAGCCTTCATTTGTTCATCCAATTTGTGACCAAAATCAACCAATTCTGTGAGCATCCTGATCACCAGTGCTTTGAACTGTGCATCTGATAGGTTGGCTATCTCTTGGTCGCTTAAAAGTATTGACTCTGGGGCTTTGATCTGTTCTTCTGTTTGAGCCATTTTTTCGAGAGGGGGTCTGATCAAGCCTGTTACGTAGTGAGGGGTGGAGCCTTAGATGTTCACCAGGGTGGGGTAAACATACCCTGCCTCGTTGCTGGGTTGTGACCCTGTATGTGGGGGTGGGGTCAGAGAGGGAACAATGGCACTTGCTCTGCTCTCTCTTGGATTTCAGTCCCCTCTTCCTCTTCCCACAAGCAAATTGGGCCCTTCTAGTGCTGGTTCCCTGGTGGGTGGGCTTGTGTACCTTCTAGGACCCTGTGGGTCTCTCCAACAAACTCTCCTGTGAGGCTGGGAATCTCTCCCTGCACCTCAACCCCCACAAGCATTTTCAATTGGTGCTTTTAGGCTTTATTTCCTGGCGCTGGGGCCCTGGGTTGCATGGTCGGTCTCGATGCCCATTTTCATCTGGTTTATCTCCATGTGAATGTGTGACCGCGGTCAGCCAGCCGCCTTGCGTGCCTCACTGGGTCTGCTCATTGCCACCCTTCACCTGGGGTCTGCCTGCTGCCGTCTGTGCACCCGAGTCCACCAGCCACCACTTTTTCCTGCCTCTACTCCTCTCTAACGGCCACCAACTCCACTCCTGTTATGGGTCTGGATGAATGGTTGTCGGACTTCCGTACAGTTCAATTTTTTTGTCAGTTTTGATTGTTTTTTGTTTCTAAATTTTTGTTGTCTTTAATTTTGGTTGTGCGAGGAGGCACAGTGTGTCTACCTACGCTTCCATCTCTGATTTTGTTTTTAAGACCTGATAATCCTGAGGGGGAAGCAGACTGTGTGGGAGGAGGGGAACATGCCCCCCCCCCCAAACCAGGCTAAGGTGAATGCAGAACCAGGCCCTGCCCTTTCCTTCCTCCTCGGCTTCCACCCTTCCTTCCCTCCCTCCAGTGGCCCTCCTCCCAACAGCTCTGCCGGTGTCTGCCACCTGCTTGGCCACCAGCTGTCTCCCTCATCTGGCCTTGGGAATATGTGACCCCTTCCTCAGCCCCCAGACCAGGACCTCAGAGGCAAAGATCTGTCTTCCCCCCTGGGGACAGATGGGTGCAGTCTGTCCCCACTTCAGCTAGACCTGACAGGCACTTCCTGACAGGAGGCAGGGTGGCCTGGACAGCCCCAGGCTCCTCTGGGAAGAACAGGCTCTCGACTTTCTCTTGCTGGGACAGGGGTGCAGGGGGCGGGGGAGTAAAGGGGAGGGCCAGCCAGCCAGGCCTCGGAGCCTTGGAGCAAGGCTCTTTCCAAGAATCCTCAGGGGCTGGGATGGGAAGTTTCCCCTGATCCAGTGATTCTAAATATGGCCTAGGGAGCAAAAGCATGTGACCCCGGGCCCCGCACCAGGGCTGCTGCGCGGCCGCTGCTTCTCTGGGCCTGGGGGCCGATGCTGGGGCTCAGGGTGACAGACGAGGTCTCACTGGGGCCTCAGTTTCACTGTCAGAAACATGGAGGTGAGGGACAACTCCGTGAGGGATGAAGTCCCTTCAGTCTCATGGCTCTCCAGCAGGGGGGCAGGGGGGGCGCAGGGAGGGAGACTGGCCCTGAGCTCAATTCCAGATTCTCTGAGGATGTCCCTGGAGGGACAGCAGCTGCCAGCACATAGTACAAACTATGACCAAAACACCCCCTTGGAGGACCAATTAGAAAAAGACATTCTCTTTGGCCTGAAAAATTATTAAAAGTTGACTCCTCCAGATAGTCCCCTTAGAAACAGGTGTCCCTTGCTCTGAGCTGACCACCCTGAGCACAGTCTTGGTTGCAGTGCCACTGGCTTGTCCCTCCACCAGGCCCCTTGGCAGGCACTGGATGCCCAAGGATGAGGGGAGCTGGGGCGTGGCCACCGCAGCCCTGAAAGGGCCAACTCTGTGTAGTACCACGGATTCACCAAGAACTGGAAACTGGCCCAAGAAAGGTACCCCCTGAGCGGGGCTCAGCCAATCAGATTGTGTCTTTCAGAAACACAGCTGAGAACCACAAAGGAAAGTTGGCGGAGGTGCAGAGAAATGGAGAGGAGACTGCTGCTCCAGAAGCCCATCACCCCTTTTCTACTCCATGAAGCCCGAATGTACTTCCTGCAGTGATGCTACAGAAGTCTCCCCTTCCTTTGCAACAGGTGCCCTCCACCTCCACACACCTATTTTTCTTGGGCGAGTACCAATGGTCTTGGTACCACTAAGGTATGGAAGGCAGTATCTTTGGGACCAGGTGTTTAATGAGTCACAGGATAGTCCCCGCCCACCTCGGCGTGCTCCAACCCCTCCTACTTGCTCTCACTGCTGCCCTCTGCCATGCCAGCCAACTACATGGTGTGCCAGGTAAGTGGGCCGAGCAACGCATGAACAGGAGCCACGGACGGGAACGAGGGGGAGCAGGGCCATCCGTCTGCTCAGGGCTGGCCAGGCAGTGCTGACTCCTCAAATAAAGGGAGCGGGGCCTCTCAAGCAGGAGGCCAGCAAAGGAAGGGTGAGCTAAGGGGTGGGATGCAGGCAGCCTGGGGTTGAGAAACTTAAACAAGATGGCCAATGAAAACTGTCCCCTAGTTCCACCTGACCAGCTCCATGTGGATTTGGGTGACTCAGTTCGATATGCTGAGCTTGGCATAAGATTTCACTTGAAGAAAGAGCAATTGCTGCTTTTTAAAAAAGGGCAGAATTCACCAACTTGCAGCCTCAGGCCCAAGCTCCTTAACATAATTGCAAGGAAGACCCTTGCCCACCCCTCGGCCTCATTCTCCATCACTCTGTGCCCAACCTGGTGCCTGGTACTCCGTGGCCATGGCTCCAGTCCCTACAACAGCAAGCAGGGCCTTCTTCCCCACCTTTGCTCACAGTGCCCCTCCTCCAGTCCAGCTGAGCTGGGTGGAAGCCCCACCTCAGCCTCCTTTGTCTCCCGTCTCAATCTCTAAGCTCACCTTCCTTACAGCATTTACCTCAGCGCATGAAAAGCTCTGTTTGAATACCTGCCTCCTCCTATAGACGGAGTGCTGGTTCTTTCCACCTTGAATGCCCTGCACCCAACTCAGAACACTGCTGGATCTCTAACAGGCGCCACCCGCCTTCCCAGTGCACACCACCCAGACTCCACACCTTGGCCCTCACTGTTTTGGGCTGGATCACGAGGGAACCCAGGTGGGCAGCCACTCCAGGAACCGGACAGCCCAGAGCCACCGAGCATCCACACGGCCACTCACTCACACGTTCATTCCATGAGGATATACAGAGTGCTCACCGCGGACTGGACACAAAGACAGACAGCATCCCTGACTTCAGGGAGCCTACATCTTGCAGAGAGGAGATAGATAATAAGCAATAAAGGTTCCAAAAGTGGGCTGTGCAATAAACCTCACAAGCTCAGGGAAGCCACAGGGCAGGCCCAACAAGGTCAGTGACCAAAAGTAACCACACAGGGTGTTGTGATCACAGATTCCTAACTGGGCAGGTCACAGCAAATGTTCACGTCCCGGGCCTTGAGCCTCCTTGGCAAAGGTCCATCTCTATCTTAAGCGAGCTCTGCCTATCGTTCTTATGCATCTAGGATAACATGCCTTCGAAATGGCCGAGTAAGTGTCTTTCCCTCAAAGGCACCAGAGATTTCCCGGTTTGCTTTCTCCTGCCCCCTTTATCTACCACCAGTGGATTTCAGTGCCTTCCTTACATCTTCTTTGATTCTCGTGTATAATGTAAGCTGCAAAACTGTTATTCTCGGGGGCATTTGAGATCTTGCTCCCTGGCATGTGTCATCAGTTTGGATCAAACAAACTCGTAAAAATCCTCTACAGGTTTGGATGTTTCCTACGTTGACAAAAATGTCAGATGAGAATGGAGAGCAGTTAAGTGGGCAGAGGGGACCAGGAACATGGCGATGGGAGTAGGGGGAGGTTATTTTATAGAGAGCAGTCAGGGAAAGCAGCTTTGAAAGAGTGACATTTGAGCAGAGGTCCAAAGGAAATGAGCGCGTGAGCCATTCGCGTTTCTGGGAGAAGGAAAAGCAAGTACTGGAGGTCTGAGCCAGAGGGTGCCTGGCGTGCTCCAGAACCGTCAAGAAAGAAGTGCTCCCTGAGCCCGTGAGCTGGGGGAGAGTAGGAGGCTGGGAGGGCGGAGAGGCAGAGGTGGGAAGCAGATCATTCACTGGCAGTGTGAGGATTTGGGCTTTTACTCCAAGTGACACGGGGAGTTTTGAGCAAGGGGGAAACATGATCTGACTTCTGTTTGCAAAAGATCACACGGGCTGTTGAGTGGTGCAGGGAGAAGGTGGGGGAGGGGCGGTGACATTTGCCCCATGTGAGTTGGGAAGCTAATAGTGTACTCCAGGCAAGAGAAGATGGTGACTTGTACAAAGGGGAAAGGGAGGTGGCAAGAGGTATCAAATACTGACTATATTTTGGCACCAAAAGGCCCCTTAGAATCCGTCCACCCTCTCATTTACAGATGGAAAACTGAGTCCCAGAGGGGGACCTGACCTACCTGTGACCATGCAGTTGGTCAGAGGCGGAGCGGGGCCCAGCGCCCAGATATCCCAGTTCCTACAGTAATTTCTTTTCATTTCTCCACTTTCTGTAGAAGGGCCCAGGCACCTGCTGCTCACCCTCACCTCAGAAACTCCCTCATCCTGCGGCCCTCCCTGCCACAGGCACTGGGTTCAAGGATTGCCCAGGCCTCCAGCTACTTGAGCCTGGCAGGGGTCAGGGTCACCTCTAAGGAGCTTTCTCTCCTCTGAATCAGCAGAAGCTGCGCAAAGAAGGGAGGGAGGAGGGAGGGAAGAATCCAAAACAGGGAACAAGCTTAGTATCCACTACTTGGTTCTCAGCACTCCAGGAGCAGAGAGGGCACCAAGAGCTGACGAGGTGGAACAGGATCTGTGGGAGGGCTGGGCCCCAAGACTGAGCTCAGCCTGGGAGTCCTGCAGACTCAGCCATGGAGGATCGCACCCAGTGGGAGGTTTAAGGGGGCATGGTGAAGGAGGGGTGTTTCAATGCCTTGGCTACTAATAAGCAAAGCAGCATGCAAACTCACAGGCCACACCTGGGGCAGCTGGTTACAGCTGCCCAGAGAGCCTCGCTTCTTGTTGTACCCCCAAGTCTATGACCAGCCAGACTAAATCCAGCAAGACTGACCCCAGTGAGCCCTGGCTGGTGTAGCTCAGTGGACTGAGCATGGGCCTTCAAACAAAGGGTCACTGATTTGATTAGGGCACATGCCTGGGTTGCAGGCCAGGTCCCTAGTAGGGGGTATGTGAGGGGCAACCACACATTGATGTTTCTCTCCCTCTCTTTCTCTCGCCCTTCCCCTCTCTAAAAATACTCTAAAAATAAATAAATAAAATCTTAAAGAAAAAAGGACTGACTCCAGTGGACCCTTTCAGCTAGGAAAGGCCTGCTGTGTGACTTTTGGCCAGGAGTGTAACTTCTCTGGGCTTGTTCCACAGCCAAGGTGGAAGGGTGGTGAAGAAGATCTGAGACTGGAGACTGGAAGTACATCAGACCCTCTCTGTTTCTTCAGCCTTTAATGGGAGAAGCTGTCCAGCCTGAGGTTCCAGCTGATTCAGAGTCCTCGAAAAGTCAGCAGCCTGCTCAGTGGCTCTGAGAGAGGGGTCAGAGTTAGGGGAGGCAGAAGGAGAAGCACAGGGGTGTGGGCTGAGCCAGGACCTTGCAGCAGTGGGCTCTGTATCCTGACTCTGTCATCACTCAGCTGAGCAGTTGGGAAACTACCTCAGAGTCTCAGTTTACTGCTCAGTGCAAGGAAGGGGTTGAGCGAGGAGGTCCCTCTTTTCCCCCGATCCCCTGGGACTGGTGGTTTCAGCTTCCCAAATGGGGAATGAGGCCGGGGCAGCCCCTGAAGCTGCAAGTCCCGAGGGACTTCTAGAGTCCACAGAGGAGGGTCTTTCACATTTCGTTTGCACGGTGCTCCTTGCATGCATGGGAAGTCTCCAGAGACCTTCTGCCTCCAAAACTCCCCTCTAACTGAATATATAAATGACAGCAAGGGGGAGCCAGGGTAGACCAAAGCAGAACTTCCAATAGTTCATTAGCCACAGAAAGGGTGCTGGAGGTCAGGGGCAGGGGACAAATTGCACCTCTGGCCCTGACGCCCCCACCTCTTCTGAGGAAGACAGAACTCTGCATGTTCCAGAGCCAAAAGAACCGGCTGGAACTCAGCTCTGACCCTGACGCCTGCCAGGCTCCAGAATTCAGCGTTGACTGAGAGACCTTGAGCAAGTGAACTGTTCCTCTCCGGGACTCAGTTTATCCGTCTGTGGATGGTGCCAATGATCCCTGGTGCGCAGTCTGCAGGCGGGGGTCTGGCCCGGAAGAACTCCTGCGCTAAGGGGTTGGGGAAAGGCTTGGGTTCAATCGGGGACACAGAAGAGGTTGACACCAGGCGGGGCTCCTCAGGAGAGGGAGGGGTTCCTAGAGAGGAGGGCTCCTGGGGTACTCTTCCCCCAGCAGGGCCCCCTGCCTCTTTCCCCTGCTGGGGCCCCTTCCTCTCCCGCAGAGGTACCACGACTCTGTGCCCCGGGATCAGCCGTTTCGACGCGGGGAGGGGCACCCTGGAAGGCGAGGGCACGACTGGGGGCGGGGCGAAGTGCTGGGCGGGGTTCCGGGCCCGGCAAGGGCGGGGACTCAGCGACACCAGGCACCGCTAGCGGGAGGGGCCGGGGCGGCGCAGCGGCTCCAGTTACCTCCTTGCGGCCTCCCCCGGCCCGCCGGCTTCTTTTTCCGTTTCCAAATTAACAATTGAAAACGCGGCGGCCTGAAAGGCGAGCAGCGGGCCAAGCGGAAAGTGTGAAGGTGCCGCAGCGTCTCCGAGGAGGGGGCGGGACACCCTAACTGCCCGGAGCTCGCCCACCCACCAACAATGGGTGAGGAACTGAGTGCCCCAGGACTCAGGGGCGCTAATGCCCTAAGTCGGGTCCAGGCCTGATCTGGCCCCAGTACTGCCCTGGCCAGTGTCGCAGGACCCAGTGCCCAGGCTCAGGGTGGTGCCAGCACCCAAGGGGGGTGGGGGTCACTGAGGCTGGGTTTCCACTCTCAAGGCTGAATGCCCAGGAGGGGCAGGTGCCAGGCAGCACCCTCACAGCACCGTCCTGAAGGGCTCCCAGAATCGGGTAAGTTTGCGTGTCATTTCATTTCAAACCATAAGCCAGTCACTTCACCGTACCGAGACTCAATTTCCTCGTCTGGAAACCAGGGAGGGAAGATAATCGACCACACAGAGCTGCTCGTGAGGCCCAAATTAAGTGAGAAGATGCACAAGGCTGACCTGCAGAGAGCAGCTATTATTATCTTATGTTGATAATGATGACAATACGCTGTCTCTGGCACCTCCACCTCCTCGCCCAGTCACAGGAGCTGTCCACCAGTGGGCGACACTCCCTTCTCTCGCTTCCTAAGGGCCTCCCCAAAGCCCTGCAGGACCAAGAAGCTGAGGGCAGGAAGGTCCTAAAAGCACTCCAAGTCACATGTGAGTGAAAAGAACTAGGGCCTGAGCCCAGGGCCTGACCCCCAGAGCTCTTCTTCTTTTTTTAAAATTTAATTTTATTTAATTAATTTATTTTTAGAGAGAGCAGGGGAGGGAAGAGAGAGAGAAACATCAATTTCATGAGGAACATTGTTCAGCAAACGCACAACCCAGGCATGTGCCTTGATCGGGAGTTGAACCAGCGAGCCCTCACTTTGTGGGACAATCCCCAGCCAACTGAGCCACACCTTTCAGGACCCAGGACTCTTCTTATGGAGACAGGTGGTCCCTGAGGTTGTGGCCCTGGGCCTTGGAACCCCCTCCTCAGCACCCTGAGAGAGGGTGCTAATACCAGGGCAGCTGGAACATGAGTGAGTGATGGAAAGAGTCCCCATGTCCAGGCATCCAGGGCAGTGGACAGAAAGCCAGAGGGTGGCTACCACCTGGCCCGGGTCCCCGTAATGTAAGTTCCTTGAATGTAGCCACTTCATCAGTCTTGTTCACCACTCTCTCTCCCACACCTGGAATAGGGCTTGGTGCATTGTGGGTTCCCAGTACATAATTGTTGAACGATGAATGAGCAAGTCCCCTTTTATACTGCTTTGGGGAGGGGGGTGTGGGTGGTATGTCCCCCTCCCCAACTGGGACACCTAGACAATGGCATGGTGGGAGGAGACAAGAACCAAGACAGAGTAAAGGAGGAGAAGGAGACAGAAGGAGTTCTAGAGGGGAGAGCTGAGAGCACCCCCATCCCCGCCCCCAGTCTATTTACCTTGCTGTAGCAGCGCCCCTCCCCGCTTTACAATCCTACAAGGGCCCCTTACTGTTTGCGTCTAAAACTCGAGCAAGATTGTCCTCAGCTCAGAGCACAAGGTTGTAGTCCGTATACCAAGCGTCAGCCACACTGGGCCCCTCCATACCGTGCACATTGCCATCTCGGTAACTTGTGTGCTCTCTCCTCTCCTTGGGCGGCCCCCCTTCCTGTGCCGCCCCCTCCCTGGATCTCCGATCTGCTTTGGAGAGAAGTGCTCTCCCAGCCTGGCTGAGATTCCTGGACATCCCTGGGCACCCCAGGCCTCCCGTGTGCTGAGGCTGTTTCTAATCCTGTCCGCCACCCACCACCACCTCATTAGGATCCATCCACCAAAGGCGAGGCCAGTTCCAACTCCCCCACATCCCCCAGGCTGGCCTGGAAGCTGCTCACGCAATATCTGGAAGGAAACAGAAAGACCCCGGTTGCTAGGGCCTTGAGCTGGAGTGAGTTGGGATTCACCCACTGTCCTGTGAACCCCGAGGGTTCTGGGAAAGGGCATCTTGCTTGGAGTTGCCGCAGAAGTGGGTGGATGGAGGGAGGGCTGATGCGAGCCCACCCCAAACACTGGCAGAGCCGGGAAAGCATACAAATAGAGACCCATATACCATAAGTCTAAATATTTAAAAGTTTAAATCAAGCTAACAAGCTGTTAAATAAAATATGTTCTATCCTTCCTGACACATATAACTTCATTGGATCTGGAAGGCCAGGTTTGAATTTAAAATCTTGGATTCCTTGGGGTCCATGCTGGTAGGGAAGAGATGGTCAGCCTCGGCTACCCTCCCAGCCGCAGCCCATGAAGTGCCCTCTTCTCTTCCCACTCTGGTCTCATCCCCTCCGGGAGGGGCTTAGGTACACTCCTGTGGCTGCCCAGCCCGCTCCTCCAGGCTTTATCTACACTGGCTGCAGACAGCTGCCCTTGAGCCTACGTGTGCTCACAGACAGTGACCCTTAGGATGATGAATCGGGAAGGAGGCCTGTGCAAGCCCTGGAAACAGGCACAGGACTCTGGCTGAGGAGCTCCAGGCTTACCTGGAATGGGTTCTAGAATGAGGAGGGCCAAGTGCAGGCTCCCGGGCTGGTGGTATGCAAGGCCATACAGGCTGAGTGGGCAGAATTCTGCCCCGCCCCCAGACTCCACCCAGAGCGGCCCTGCTTTGATCTGTTTTATGTACTGTGCTCCTGTGTCACGTTTCATTTAAAGAACCAGATCTACAGCTTAAAACAGTTTGCAAAGCACTCATCTAGACCCTTCCCTCCTACTGAACACAGGGGGAGCTGAGATTATGGGGTGCCAGGGACCACAGTCAGGTAGCAGATAACAACAAATCCAGGGCTCAGGCCTTGACCTCTGCCTCCTGCCCAGGCCCTGGCCTCCACAGGCACATTTCTGATTAGTAGGACCCAGTGCCTCCAATGGACAGGCCATTGGGAGGTAGTGAGCACCCCGTTCAGAGCAGGCCTCTGCTACTGGGGCCTCCAGCCTTGACAGAGGGCTGCACCCTCAACTCAGGCAGGCCAGCTCCAGAGAGGACTGAGAGGCCCAGACCAGGCCCGAGAAGGAGAGCGAGTCCTGGTATAAATAACCCTGGGGTCCGGGATGTTTGGGCTGTCTCCTGAGCGACGGCCGTGTTTACTGCCCAGTGAGGGGGGGCATGGCCCACACATTTGCCTCCCTGACTTGTAGCCAAATTTCTCCCAGAAGGGGTGGCCCAGGATTAGCCCCAAACACTCCAGCTTTGCATCCCTATCAGGTCTTCCCCCGACTCTGCTCCAGCATGAGCTCTGACCCTCCTTGACATCACCCTCGTTTTTCAGCCCCAAATGCTGCACAGCATTGCATCTCCATCAGTTCCAAATGGCCCAGTGTTTGCTCCCATATGCCCCAATCTGCTCAAATCCTGGGAGGGCGAGGAGCACAAGCAGGGCAGAGAAGGCCCCAAGTAGAGGGGCTGGGTGTGTGCCAGGGACCTGAGCTGGGGCTGCTGGGGAAGAGCGCAGGGACAAACCTCTCCCACAGCCCTGGCCGAGACAGAGGAGGCCGGCGGCCCCCGGATTAGGAGAGTGTAAATCCCTCTCCCAGCCTGGTGCCCACCCCATGCCTGTCATGTGCAGGGCATTAGATGGCCAGACCCCGTCCTTGATCACTCCATGGCCAGCTCCTTTCCCCAGCTGCCCAGGCCAAGAGAAAAAACCTCTCAAGGCTGGAGGGCAAGTGGAAAGATGCCCTTCCCCACGGGACAGCAGCGACAGCCTGGCTGGAGCACTGAGGCACAGGGGTTGATTGACATGAGCCGAGTCCCAGCCCACAGGCTAGGTTGGGCACACGTGTGCACACACGTGGGTACACGCATGAACATACTCTGTCCAGCCAACTGACAGGTCTTGCTTGGGACATCAGCTGATTTTCCCTGATAGCAGAGGCTCAAAATTGGGACTGGGTTGGTCACGGGGCCTAAACAGGCACATGTACGCCTGGGCTCCAGCCCCATATCAGCCACTTCTCAGCTGAATGACCTCAGGTGAGTCATTTCTACATTCTGATGCTCCCCGTAAAATGGTGTCATAGTATCACCCTCCAGGGTCATTGTAAGAATTCTGAGCAAACATTAATTAAGTCCCATTCTGGGCCAGGCATGCCTCCCAGTGCTTTGTGAACTGTGAGTCAGGCGAAGGGACATCCCCCCCCAGCAGAAGGTAGCATTTTGGAGCCAGAGGCTGATGCTCAGCATTGTGAAGGGACTGCCCAAAGCCACCTGGAGGGGCCAGGTCTTTGGTGCTGTTCGTTGTTGTTGGACACAACTGAGATTCCTGGGCTGAGCCTGGGCTCCAGTCTGGGCTCTGTCACCAGCCTTAGTCCATGCCCTGTTTGGGCCTCAGCTTCCCCACCAGGAGAATGAGGGGACTGGTGAGACCAGTGATTTCTGTACCCCACTGAGCAGTAAGAAAGGGAAGGAGAGGGGAGCTGAAGCAGGCTGAGCCACCTGGGCTCTGCCCCTTTCTCTGGGGTACCCCACCATGAGCTGGGCCAAATTCCTGGGTGTTCTCATGGGGCAGTTCCAAGGCCACTATTCTGGGGACCCCCATGTCCCTAGAGTCCCTTTGCAGGCAGTCTCCAGGCCTGCACCCACCCACTCTGCTCCCAGGGCCTCCCTCAGCTGAGCCACACACACCTTCCCCCAGGCCAGGCTTTGCATAAGCAGCTGTACTTTCCCCTTAGGCAAAGTCCTAGGGCTCCAGGCCAGGTCTAGCCAGGCCCTGGCAGGGTAGTGGGCAGCTCCAGAGGAGCCACTCGGGGGGCTGGGTCATGAAGGTGGGCCAGAGGGAAGAAGAGGCCATGCGGATGGCATTCCCGGAGCTCCCCGCCAGGGTCTCCCTGCTATCACCCTCCTTGCCAGACCCGGAGAGACATTTCTGAAACACCAATATGCCCACAGCACCCCCTTCTTCGGTTCCTTCTCCCAAACTCCATCTCCTCCAGGAAGTCGCTGCTCTCCTGCCTGACACTCCCATCCTGGCCTTGCTCATGTCCCAGCCTCTTCTCTGTGTACCTCCTGCCTCCTCTAAGCTCCCAATTTCCTGGCCTCTTGCAATTCTTTGCAAATACCATATTCAGCTTCACACTGGGCTTGCCCACACTGGTCCCTCTGCCTGGAATACTCTTCCCTGCTCCTTTTTGGGGGGTTGACTCCTATTCATTCTTATCTTTTAGGTCACAATTTAAACCTCTCTCTCAGGGAAGCCTTTCCAGCCATGCCCATGTTGGGGCTGGGTTTGGCCCCTCTGTGCTGGGCTCCGACAGGACTCCATGGTGCTGGCCCATCTCCACCGGGGTGCAGGGGAGGGTCTGATTCACTGCTCTGTCCCCAGCGTTTCAGATAGGGCATGGCCTGGAGGGACTGTCAGTGAAGGCTTCCCAAATGAGATGGAGCAAGAAGGAAAGAACGAGTCCCCAGTATAAAACTGGGGTGGGAGACAGGACCTTGAACTTTAAGCCTCAGCTGGTCCTCCTATCAGCATCTCAGCAGACAGGGTGAGCGGGGCAGGTGAGGTCACGGCCCTAGAAATGGGCTTCCGGACTCTAAACCCCTCCTCATCTGAAAAATGGGCATAGCAACAGTATCCACCTCACCTGGGTTGGTGAGAGGAAAACGTGAGAGAAGGCAGGCAAGTTCTCAGAGCGCTGGAAGGGGGCTCATCAAGCGTTTGCTCTTATTGTCTTTGTTACCGCTGACAGTCACAGGTTGACAGTTGAAGGAGGAAGGGGAGGCTGAGACTCCAGGAGGTGACTGCAGGAAGCCACAAACAGGAAGGCGTCTCTTGCCTCGCCAACCCTTCCCACAGGCCCCACAGGCACCATGAGCACCCTCGCCCACCCGCCCACTGCAGCCCTGCAAACCTGCTCCCACCCTCTCACACCGCAGACTCCTTGCACCCTCAGGCTCACATTCCCGTCCTGCTGAGTATTCACCACTCAGCAGGGCAACGGGCCGAACCTTCCAGCTTCAGTGTCCCCTTCTGCACAACGGGGTAACGATAGCACCTACTCCTAGGGCTCTTGCAGGGATTAAATGAAGTAGTACTTGGAGAACATTTGGCACGGTACCTGCTATAGATCAGACCATGACTCTTAGTCCTCCGCGAGAACTCTGAGCTCGGAGCCTGGCTCCTGGCAAGTGCGCTGTTGTCAGAGGTCCCGGGCCTCCCGCCTGTCTGGGGCTCCTGAGGAAAGGCACTGCCAGTCTGGTCGATTTGCTCTTACAGGCCCCGTGTGCCACCCCCCAGCCCTCCCCAACATCCCTTCCTCAAGGCTCAAACAGTGCATCGCTGAGGACAACAAAAGCACAGTAAGCCCTTTGTTTTTCCAGCACTTAGTAATTAGGAAGCACTTGACGATGCGGGAGTCAGGGGCAGCCCCTGGCAGGTGGGCAAATTCAGATGATCATTGTCATTCGACATGGACAGAGGCCGGAGACTCCCAGAGGTCTAGTCACCCGCCTGGGGCCACACTACTTTCAGGAAGCAGAAGGGGGAACCAGTCTTCTCCCTCCCAGTCCAGGACTCCTTTAACAGAGGGCTAGTCCTGATTCTGACTGACGCTGCGCACCCCAAAACCCCCTCCCCAATCTTGGCAAGAGCCCCGCCTGGGCTGCTTCTTGCTGCAGTCGGGGCAGGCAGGCCCCAGGGGTCAGGAGCAGGCAGTGCAGACTAACCAGCCCAACCCTCAATCCTTCCATTCCCACCCAGACTCCTCCCACTCTGGCCCCAGAGCGCAGGTGGGCGGAGGCAGGATGGCGCCCAGAGTCTGGGATTTCACGCATCGGTGAAATTTTCAAAAACACTTTGGGGACTGCGTAAGGTTATCAACTCTTTACTTTGCCAAGTAAGGACGTTTTGAAAAAAACCTCCTGGCCCCATCACTTCCTAAAACAAAGGACATAATATCAGAGTCAAAGGCAGTCCTGTAAATGGAATAAATTTAGCTTTATGAAAAAACTCATCTTGTTGTCCCTATATCCCTTGGTTTTTCCTTAGGCCACTGAAAACTGCCAGGGTCTGCTGATGCGTGAGTCTTATTTGGAGCTTGGATTCAATTCCTGGCTCCACCGTGGACAAGCTGTGTCATTCGGTACACATTACTTCCCCTCTGCACCTCGGTGTCCCATCTGGGAAATGGGAACGATAATAGTGCCTGCCCCAGAGCGGCAGTGGGAGAACTTGATGACTAGTGTTTGCAGAGCGGGAGCTCGTGGGAAGGGATCAGTCTCGCTCTGCATCCGGCCAGTGGTGCTCCCCGTTCTGACTCCGCAGATCCTGAGGAGAAGAGAGTAGGTGTCCAGAGTTCCACCTCAAAGCCATTGTTCTAACACTCAGGACAAAAACTGTGAGCCCTGCCAGCCCAGTGCCAGCACACGGAGGACTTAGGGGTCCTTTCTCCAATTTCTCTCTAGTTGGCAAAACCACTCTCATCCTTAAAACCCAGCCTCAATGCCACCTTCATTTCCTGGCTCAGTAAACATTCAGTAATTATCAACCATGTGCCAAACACAGTGCTCAGCCCCGCCCCACCCCCACCCTGGCCTCACCATCAGATGTGGAAGAGTACAGAAGAACACACAGGGGCGAGTGAGCCCAGGTCTGCGGACTCCGGCGCAGCCTAGAGTGTGGGTGGGCAGGGAGTGATTCCAGAGAGAGCTGATGCTCAAACTGGGATTTGAAGGATGAATAGGAGTTCACTAGATGCCTGGGTGGGTGGGAGGGGCAGGAGTTTCAGGCAGAAGGGAAAGCACCCGGAGCGTTAAGCAGCACATTTGGGGACACCACAAGTTGTTTCTTAGGTAAAGAGCAAAAGATGCTTGAGGGAGGGTGTTCCTGACTCAGGCACTGGGGGTCGGGGAGTCACTGCGGGGGTGGAGGGAGGACGGCAGGTTTGGAGGGAGATGCTGAGTTGAGGAAGGGGGTGTGGAGGTGAGGCATCTGCAGGCAGCTGTACAGGAAGCTCAGGGAGGAAACTGCAGAGGGGGAGGCTGTTATCACAGAGGTGACCCCCCGATATTACAGGGGTGTACAAGAACCCCCTCCATGGCAACTGTGCACAGAAAGGAGGACCCCGGACAGAGCTGGAGGCAGAAAGGGTAAGCAGAGCTGCCGACAGAACTGAGTGGAAAAAGCCGAAGAGGCAAGCTGACCAGAGCTGAGGGAAGAGCACGTTGGAGAATGGGGAGCGCAGCAGGCTCGGAGCTGCATTCCGGGCTCCAATCCCATCTCCACAGTTTATTAGCTATGTTAACCTTGGACCCTAATTCCCCGATCTGTAAAACAGGGCTACTTTATTTTTTAACAAAAAAGGAGGTCAAAGGGCATAGGGAAGGGGCTGCTGAGCCTCCCTCCCTCTGCCAACAGGCCACACTCTCCTGTCCCTCGCCGCAGACTGCCACCAGTCCCCAGCGGCAGGAGAATGGATGAGTGAATGAAGGCAGAGGCTGCTCCTTCCCTCTGAGATGGGGGCGGAGGTGGGAGGCACCTCTCCTGGGTTCTCGGCTACTCCAGCATGAGGAAGGGAGGCGGAGGAGACCCATCTGTGCTGTGTCCTTGGGCAACCAGGGCCTTTGTCCTGGCCTCAGTTTCCCCATCTGTGAAATGACGCCATGGACCCGCTTCAGCCTAGAGGCCCTTCTGGCTCAGAGGCTCTGCAGCAGGATGAGCGGAGAAAGGGTGAGGGAAGGGAGGTCTGTTCCCAACCTGCACGCCGCCCCTTGGGCGGAGGCCCCATGGGGGTCTGGGTCCCCATTGTGCCCAGAGACCAGTCCCTCCAGAAGAGGGTGGCAGCCAGGCCAAGGAGGGCAGGAGCAGAGGCTCTGAGATGGTGCTGACAGAGCTGTTCCTTCTCCCCTCCTTTTCTCCCTGCCCCCTCCTCTCCCAGGGGACAGCCGAGCCCAGCAAAAAATAAACCCAAAGACGGTGACCTGGACGGGCTGAGGCTCGCAGGGAGGAGCGACAGGGAAGGAAGCGTGGAGAGGCAGCAGCCTGTGCCCACCCACCCCCAAAAGCCGAGTGTCCCTGACCTGGTCCCCTCCCCACCCCCAGGCTCTGTCTGCTGTCCACCCTGCCTATTGTAAGGGAAGGGCGCCACCTGCTCCGCAGGGGCAATTATCAGAGCAAATCTTACCCAGTCCCTCTAGACACGGGCCCCAAGTTTTGGAAAGAGCACCCCAGGGAACCTCTACCTCCTGGTTATTGGGCAGTCCCTCCTGCTGCCTGAACTCATCCCTTTGGCTTCTGTGGGAACCACGGTCCATTTATTTCCTGCAAGCTGTCCCCTGTCCCACCAGCCTGGCCTAGATGTCCAAGGAGTCTCAGAAGAAAGTGCCCTGGATTTTCCTGCAGGGTTTGGGCTCGGGCCCAGAGACCCTGCTCCTCCCACTACTGCCTGAATCTCCAGGAGGGAGGGAAGAGAGAAGGAATCGCTGAGTTCCCTGCTGCCTTTGCCTCCCTCCCTCCCTCAGGCTCTGCCCACGGATTCCCAGCCCAATTAGTCTGCTGCCCGGGGCTGCCCCTCCTTCCTCACCCCCCAGGTGCCAAGCCCCAGGGCACACAGATCCTGCCCTAGGGACAGAGTTGCCCAGAAAGCCTGGAGTCTTAGGGAGTGATTTCTGGGGGACCCAGGGGTCTGCCTCACACCCTCTCCATAGCCCCTCAGAGTTGGGGGTGGGGGCACGCAGCCCTCTGGGTGCCCTTTTAAATATTGCCCAGTCTTCTGAGGAACCAAGGAAGAAGGTACTGGAAGAAGAACTCCTTCCCCCCAACCCTACAAAACTCAGGGTTCTGCCCTGGCTGGTGTAGCTCAGCAGATTGAGCGTGGGCCTGCGAACCAAAGGATGGCGGTTCGATTCCCAGTCAGGGCACATGCCTGGGTTGCAGGCCATTCCCAGTAGGGGACGCACGAGAGGCAACCATACATTGATATTTCTCTCCCTCTCTCCTTCCCTTCCCCTCTAAAGATAAATAAATAAAATCTTTTAAGAAAACAACTCGGGATTCTGAGAGAGCATCTCTTCCCATTCATCCCGAGTCCCTCTCTGTGCCGGGCAGCCCTGGTGTTCACCTCCCTGTTCAGCCCCATTTTACAGAGGTGGACAGTGAGGCCAGGGGCTGGGGTGGAGGAGGTGTGGGCACTTTCCCAGTAAGCATGGGGACCGAGACCTCTAAACTCCTTAGGGATGCCCCGTCCCCATCCCCAGGATGATGTTCTGGGACAGAGGAAGAGATTACCCTCTTCTCCCAGGGACCTCTGGCTGGGCCCAAGCACCGCCCCGGGGCCTGGCTGGCTGCAGGGTTTGACAAAAAGTCCACACCTGAGCCTCTCACATGCACCTTCCTCCCCATGGACACTCCGACACACTCACACCTACACCCGCGTCCCTGGGAGAGAAGCAGGAGGGGCCAGCGGTCCGCAGTCTGGGCAGGCTCAGCAGCCTCCTCACTGGGCCCTCCCCCTCTCCCTGCAGGGCCCACACACGGTCTACCTCCCTCTGCAAGCCCCTCCCCCCCAGCCTGGCACACAATGGATGCTCTTTAATTATAGTTGTCGCGTGAAGGAAGGAACGAATGAGTAAGGTCCTAGAGACTCCGGTTGGAGTCCTGGTGCCACCATTCAGTAGCTGTGTGACCTTGGGCAAGTGAGTGAGGACCCCTCACCGGCCTCCCTTCCCTCGGGTATGAAACGAGGGTGATCATAACCATGCCTGCCCGCAGAATGACCCAGAGGGTCGGGTGAGAGAGCAGCAGTAAGAGGCCCAGCATGGGCGTGGCGTGTTCGAGGTGCTCCTCAGAGTCCACGAAGACGCGCCTGTCCTCAGGCTCCGTGCGGAGAGCTGCGGGCCCAGCGACACGGGCAAACACGACGCCAGCCCCTCCACACACCCAGACACACCTCACTGTGCTGAGCCAAGGACAGCGGTCCGACCTCCCCCCAGGGAGGGAATGGCAGTAATAACAACATCATCACAACGGTGATGTGAATACGTGTGCCCAGCACAACATCAGGTGCTGGGACTCATTTAGCCCTGACAATCCTAGAGGCAGCTATTATTATTCCCATGTTTCCAATGAGAAAACAGAAGCCCAGAAAGGTTAAGTCTCTTACCCAAGGACATGTAACTGCTGAGGGTAGAATCAGAAATGAACCAAGTCTGTTGGACTCGGACCCCATGCTCTTGAGCCCTGTTGGGACAGTCTCTGGAGAAATGGCAAGTCCCTCCTCTTCCTCCACTCCAGCCCCACAACTCCCACACGAGGGCGTGTTATGAGGAGCTGCCCCCAGGTCAGACATGCAGAATTCCCTGCTGGGGCCCCTAGCCCACAAGCAGGCCAAAGACCCACATCGGTGCAGGGGAGGAAGGGGGCGCGAACATTTTCAGCCAGGGATGCTTCCTGCACGGCCTCCCTCTCTGGGCAGGGAAAGGGGCAGGGCCTTGGGGACCTGCACAGCCTTCTCTCCCTGCTCCCAGGAGGTTTCAGCTCCCTTGTCTGGCTCAGAGAACCTTAAATTAATCACCCACTCAAAGTGCTGCCATCAGCCCAAGAATAATCATCTCTTAAAACACTCCTGGCTCCAACATTCTGAGAATAGAGGCTTCTGCAGCAATAGGGGTTGAAGTCAGACATTCAGCAGGGCTTCTTTCTCAACGAAAAGAGCGAGTGTGCTATGGAGTGGGGTGACTGACCTTGGGAGGTCTAACCTGCTCCAGTGACCCCAAAGTAGAACTCAGGGAGGAGGGAGCAAAGGGCGTAAGGGCAGGGAGAGGGCTAGAAGACTGGCAGGACGGGTCCCTCCTCTCACCCCTTCTTACAAAGACCAAACAAAAGGGCAAAAGGACTGCGGCTGGAAAACAGCAGCAGGAAACATCTGGGTCACACTCCAAGACTTTCCCCATTACAAGGCCAAGGTCTTGGAGCATCAGTCTTCCCTATCAGCTGGGGTGTGGGAAAATAGTATCCAAAGTCCTGATCTGGGATGCTGAAGGCCTGGGTTCCTGGCCCAATTCTACCTCGGACCCGCCAGGTATGACCTCAGCCAAGTGTCTGCCCCTTTCTGTTCCACCAGCCCACTGCAGGGCTAGACAGGATCTCCGAGGGCCGTTCAGGACAAGCAAAGGCCAGCAAAGTTCTAGAGTCAGCCACCCTGCTCCCACATGGTCCAAGGCTGCTCTCCAAGGGATGCATGAACACACAGACCCGGAAGGGCAGCCTTGCAGTGGGGATGGGTGGAGGTAACACGCTCAAGGAATGGGGCCCACTCTGTTCCGCCCCAGAGGTCCAGGCTGGGCCCACAGGCCCGGGTGTGCCTCCGTGATGTCAGTGAAGAGGTGAGAGCAGCTGTGCATTAGATTTCTTTTCATTGGAGGTGTGCCGCTTGCACCTTTTTGACACTCACGGACGTGTGTGTCCAAGCTGCAGTGAGTACGTGCATGAGACAGACTGACAGGGCTGTAGCAGGGATACACATGTGTGCAAAGCCATGCACAGCAGAAGTGTGATTGCATTGGGTGAAGTTGGGCAGTTTCCACTCAACTCCACAAAATCCCGCCACTGCCCACCTCCTGCTGCCTGTGTGCTGGGTGCTGGGGACAGAGGCCTGGACGCACAGGAGGAGCCTGGGGCCGGGGCACAGCTGAAGCTGAGGTCCAGGAGAAAGACCGCTACAGGTCAGACCCGGTTCTTGGCCGTAGCTCCTCCGTTCTCACCGGATGGGCGACCTCTCCTGAGGCTGTTTCCTCGCCTGCCTCGCCCCCGGTCGAAAGACACAGGAGAGTAGTTTATAGAGAGCACTCAGCACGGGCTCAGCACAGGGCTGACGTGCCTCACGTGACCCGAAATTGCAGTTCAACCCCAAGACCCCACCCAGGCGGCCACAGGGTCCTGGCCAGGGAGTCAGGAGTCTTCGGGTCTGGTGCTGGTCTGCCATGGATTTACTATGCAACTTTGGTCCCCTGAGCATCAGTTTTCTCATAAGCAAAGTGGGGCTATCAAATATGAGGACCTGCTGGGCAGGGACACCTGCCCGCGGTACCCTTTGCTGGGACTGTTTCTGATCCTGGTGACATTCTTCTTCAGATGGGGGCCCCCTCTCCTGGGGAAGCTGGGTGGGGGCCGGGGTGAGATGTCTGAGGGCCCAGGAGCAGCAGCCACCTCGTCTCCTCCCATTCCCACAGCTCCTGCCCCCAGGGACGGGGCTGAGGGAGGATGTTTACAGAGCGTAAACCTTCACATAGAGAAAGTCTGCTGCACCCCTGGGGGCTGGGAGCAGCGCTGCACAGGGGCTCGAAGGTGGGGACAGATGGGGCTCTGCTCTGTCCCAGTCCCTTGCAGCCTTCTGACTTCCAAAAGGGAAGCTGGGGGTGGGGGGGGCCTTTGACAGGGTGCATCGAGTTGAGCGTTCCTCCAAAGGCTCAAAAAGCATCATGGGCAGCGATGTGCTCTTTCTCAAAATTCAGAGGGCAGGACCTGTGAAGGGTTGAGGGCTGAAATCAGGGCGGGGGATGTGGGGAGGAAGTAGGGGCTTAGTGACGGCAGCGAGGCCCTAACGCGAAGACGGAAAGCTCGGAGAGGGGCCAGCAAGCCCTCATTCTAGATCTCAAGGAGAAGACCGGAGTCAGCGGTTCGCACTTCCCAGAGCCACAGCTCTTGGCAGGAGAGGCGGAATCGGGGCTTGTCCTCTGGGCAGTCTCCCACACCTCAGGGCCAGAAAAGGTGCAGCTTCCACCCAGGGCCCAGTGGGAGCTGGCTGGCAGGTGCGAGGGAGGTGTCTGCTGGGGTGGCTGGACCCCGCTCACCCCAATTCCCTCCTTCCTGAGCCCTCCTCTTCCAGGCTTTTCTGCTGGGCTCTAGGAAGGGGGTCAGCTAACTGTGCACACTGGGCTCCCCTCACTTGGGCTGCCTCTGAGGGTCACTGGGGAAGAAGGGAGGATTTGACTAAACGTGCCCCAGTAGGACTAAAAGTCCAAAAGCAGGAAGCACTTCCTGGCTCACCCAAGACCTTACCACGAGTGGCTGAGAAAACCCACATCTGGAGCTCCGGAAGAACAGGAGAGGCCTCTGTTGCCCAGACCCAGTGTGGGCACAGACCCGGTGTGGCTCCCTTGCCCAGACCCAGTGATAACATCCTACCCTCATGCTCCAAAAGGCTCTTGCATTTCACCAAGCTCTTCCCCACCCATTACCTCATCCAAGAGGGAGGCCACAGGGTTGGGGTTTTGACCACTTTGATGGCCTAGAGATCTAAAGCTCAGAGAGGCCCAGTGATCAACCCAACATCACAGAGCATTCCAGAGGCGGTGCTCCTGACCCCTCAGCCTCCTCTGATCGCCAGTGGATGACCAAGAACCTGAGATCACAGCGCATGCCCTCCCCCACAGCTCCTGAGAAATGCCTCAGCCCTGGGCTCCTAGGGACAAGTGGTCAGAACAAGCATGCCCCTGGCCAGGGCATTCCTGGCATCCAGTAAGGCAGGATGTGGGGCAAAGGTACCAGCAGATTTAGCTCCTAGAGAGGAAGGAGAGGCCCTTCCAGAGGAGGTGAAGACAGTCGCTGGCCAGGGGGACACAAGTCAGAGCCTTCACTTTCCGTGACCCTTGTGAGAGCTGAGAGACTAGATCGGAAGACTAAGCCCCCGACCTCAGAGCCCTGTTGGCTTGCCCAGGCTCAGCCATGGCTTGAAAAAGTCATCTCCAAGAGAGCCCATGGAGGGTGAAGCTGCTCCCCGCGGAGTACCTCCCCGTCCTTGGGCACCCCGGCTTCAATGTGGGCAAGGGCTCCAAAATGCTTTCACTCATTAGCAGTCCCTTCCCCTCAGCCCCAACCCCACCATCCCTTGTGCCCCAGCAGAGAACCTCCATCCCCCAGCAGCAAAAATATTCACCCCAGGCCTCCCGGTGGGCAGTGGGGGCCATGCTACTCCTAACTGTTGACCCTGACCCTAAGTGTACCATCACACCCTCTGTAATCTTCACTCTCTGCTGGGGTCTGTGCACAAAGTCACGGCCGCCACCCCAGGAGCTCATTGGCTGAGGGTCAGCCTCCTTTACCCTCCCCAGGGGCAGGGGGCTCCTTTGCCAGCATTCCTCTCCCCTTCGCCTTTGAAATTCCATGAGCCCAGTTAGGGCAGGGCAGAGGCGGACAAACAGGGACAGGAGGGAAGATAAACCAGAAGATGATGGAAACAGACCAGTAGAAGAGCGAGACAGGTGAATCAGTGAATAGACAGATGGACAGACAGGCGCACAGATATGTGGACAGGTCAACAGAAGGAGGGAAACAGACAAGGAAAAGGGCTGTCGGACAGTTAGGTGGAGAGATGAATGGACAGGCCAGTTCTCACACAGGTGGACAGTCAGTCTGGCGGAGGGACAGCCAGGCAGGCGGCAGAGCTGTCAGACAGTAGGTGGAGAAGCGCAGGGACCACCCAGGAGACCCCAAGAACAAAGGGTCCTTTTCTGGGGGCAGCAAGAAGGGATTAACAACAGCACATTTTCCAGGAACCGGAGGTCTCTAACCTGGAGTCCCGGAGCCAGGCCTGGCCCTTCAACTGATATCGGAGGGCCTCTCATGTTCCGTCTGGCCCAGGCCTTCCCCCAAGACGGAGCTCTGAGCTGCCAAAATTCACTCTTTACATCCAAGAGGGGTCAGTGTTTTTGAAAGTTGGAGGAGCCGGGGGTGGGGGGGGCTGGTTCACAGCGTCAGTGTTTCCAAACCAACCCCTCTCCTCTTTCTTTTTTCCCCTGGGCTGCCCAGAGCCAGGCCTGGTGAAGCGGCCAGCGAGCTGGGCAGGCTAGGCAGCCCGCTGCTGCTGCTGCTGGCAACTTGAAGGTGGAGGGGAGGCTGAGTTGAAGACTCAAGACAGACAGCACACAAGTGTCAGAGCTCAGGGGGCTCCCTGGGACCCCAAACACCTACAACGGGGAGCCCGCCCTGGGTTGGGGTGGAGACTTTCCCTGGAGAGGGTCATTTCCAAGGGGAGCCCAGGTGGGAGCCCAATGTAGTGACAGCTGGGGAGATGACAGAAGTGTGTGGGGGCCAAAGGGCCCCCTTTGTATGTGGGACACAGGGAGACAGAGGTGAGGATGAGGAAAGGGGAGCCCCACTGCGGTGGATCCAGATTGCAGAGAGGATGAAGCTGGCTGTGGGGAGCATCTGGGACAGAGGAGCAGGGGTTGGAGGTCAGGATGGAAATAAGGAGTTGAGGTGGGAGAGGTCAGAAGCGAGTCAAAGTAGGGGTCAAGGCTTGGAGACTGAGGGTGAGGGTCAGGCTGGGGCTATCAGTCATGTAACTCAGGCCTGAGGAAGAAAAGATGAGGGTCGGCCCTGGGGATGGGGAGCAGGAGGCGGAGCCAGGGCTCGGCGGCTGACCCAGGGTAGCCTAGGCTCCCGCAGGCGCTGCGGGAGGCGGGAGCACCCGGCTTGGCCAGGGGTGCGGGGTCGCAAACTCACATGAAGGCGTGGTAGACGAAGGCCCAGCCTCGGGGTCGTTCCAGCACGTTGTAGACCCAGTTCTGCAGGCGGCGGTAGCGCTTGTGAGCGGCGGAGGAGCGCTGGCCGCAGGCGGAGCCCGATCCGGAGCCCGGCCCCGGGAGGGGTGCACCCGGAGGCAGGGGGCTGCCCAGGAGGCCCAGGCGGCGCGGGGAGCCGCCCCCGCCCGCCTCGCCCTGCTCGCTTTGTACCGCCGTAAGAGCCACCAGCTCGGCGCGGGGGGCGTCTGCAGGCGGGGGGGCCAGGCCGAGGCGGCGCGGGGGGGCCTCGGCCATGGGCGGCGCCTGGCGTGGGGGCCGGGGCCCGGGGACAGTCCGGGGCGGGGGGCGCGCGCAGGGCGCTCAGCGGCACATGGCTCGGACCCGAGGCCGGCAGGGCGGCCCGGGGTGGGCGCAGGCGGCGGGGGCTAGGGTCCCGGCAGGGGCTGCGCCGGGGCGGGGGGCGGGCGCTCGGAACCTGGGGGCAGCCGGAGCCCGCTCTGACCGCCCGCTTCCCCGGCGACTGGGGCGGCTGTTTCCGACTCCAACTCTCTTATTACGCGCTCCATGCCGCTCGCCTTTCCACCTGCCCTGGCGCGCTGCTCACATGTCACCCTCCCCGCCCCGCCCCTCCCCCGCCCGCCCCCGCCCGCCCCGCGGCCGCCTTCCCAAATCGGGAGGGAGCGAGCGAGCTCGCGAGCCGGGCGGAGGGAGGGGACACGCGGCGGAGGCGGCGGGCCAGCGCGCACGGGCCGCCCAGTCGGTGCCCGGACCCGACCGCGTGGCGGCGGGCAAGGGGCGTGCACTGCCGCGAGGGGCTGTGTGGCCCCGCAGGCCGGGCTGGAACGCCGACTGTGTGCTAGTGGATAGCGGGGCGCGGAGTGCGGAGTTGTTGCCGCGGTTGCAGACGGGACACGCGTGCCGTGGAGTTTGGGTGCGAGTGGATGCAGAAGTGTCTGCGTGTGTCCAGGGGCGGTGGCTAGGGGTCTGCCAGGTGGTGGGACTGAGTCCGTGGAAGTGCGTGTTGTGGGTCCCGGGTAAATGGGTGTGAAGAAGGACGTGTAGGTCCGACCGTCTGGGTGTTGGCGGTGCAAGAGGTGAGGTGTGCCCCTCGGGTTGTGCCCAGTACGCGCCGTGCAGGTTGTGTTGTGCGAAGTGTGCCGGCGCACCGTGTGGCTAGGAGAGCAGCTCCTGCCTGCGAAGCCTGACGCCCCAGCGCTGCGGAGTTGGGTCGGAGTGTGTAGCACGTGGGCCCCAGGTGTGCCCGTTTTCCTTCCCACCCACCCCCACTGAACTTCCCTTCTTCAGGGTGGGGGAGGAGCCCCCAGGGAGGGAGGCCACTCGGCCCCAAAGAAGAGTCTCCTCTGATCCAGGTTCAGTCTGAAATGCTCCGTTGGCTTGACCCCAGGTCGGGGAACCAGGGGCAGGGCACAGGGGTGCAGGGAGGTGAGCTCGGAGGCAGCGTTCGGGCTGGACAACCCCGTGCCCAGAGGCCCCAAGAATCCCACCCAGACACCGCGAGGCTTTCCACCACCGCGCTCCCCCTCCAGCTGGAAAGTTCTCAGTGCCTGGCCTCGTCTCTCTAGCTTGTAGTGCAGGGGCGGCCCTTTCGTTCTCATGAGCTCTCTCCGGCCAGCACGGGGCGGTGATTCGGGGTTCCCCATCCCCATGCCCTCTTCCCCTGTGGAAGCTTGGTCCACACCAGCCGCTCCCTCCGCAGGCCCTGCCCCAAGGTGAAGCGCTTTCGCAGCAAACTCTTCCCGTTCCTTCGGGAGGATCTCGGGGGACCAAGCAGCCGAGCGGGAGGGGCGGGAGAGGGGGCGGGAAGGCGAGCTCGATTCTCAGCTGTCAGCAAAGGCAGCATTGATCTGCTGAGCGCCAGTGGGGGAGGGAGGCAGGCGGAGCTGCGGGCGAGCAGGGGGGGGGGCTTCAGGGACCTGGGGGGGGGGGCCAAGCCGGGCTTGGCAGCCTGCGCACACCCCTTCACCCTTTCCCTCTGCACAGCAGGGGGCGCCTTCTGGGGTCCGACCAGAATCTCGCCAGTTGCTTCTGGCTCCGGGTGGGCCCAGGGCCAGAGTCAGAGGCCCTTGGGCAGGTTATGCCCCGCCCTCCCTGGGTAACTGGGGAGGGTTTCTGCCCCCCAGGGCCCTGCTATGGATGCAGCACCCCAGCTGGGCTAACCGTCCTCTCCGTGTGTGCTGAAGCCAGCACCCCCTGGACACCGGGCACGGCTCTGCCAGACCCTCATCTGCCTGAACCTGTCTGCCCCAACCTCATCGGTCAGGGGCCCTGGGGGTGGGACTAAGGTCTGGGGACCTGAGTGGTGGAAAGGAAAGCTATGACAAAGGACCTGGGGATGTTTCTTGGGGTCTTTCCGGGCCCTTCTTCTATGGCGGACATGAAACCCAGGTTGCCCTTGTTAGCCCCCGGAATATCTGAAATTAGGTCTGTTCTGGGAAATACGATCCTCAAGCTCAGTATCGCCTCTGGACCCCGCACCCCCCTTCCCCTTTGGGAAAGTGCAAAAGTCCTTTCCACTCCTTGGGAGGAACCCTCACTGTGGGGAGTGGGTCTGTCATCATCTTCCCCAACTCCAGCTCCAGATTACCCCACCAAAGGCAACAGGAGGCGGCAAGAGATTGTGTCTGCAACTAGGATGGAAGTTCGATCTCAGGAAGGACTATGAAGAGGGCACAGAGGCCTGTTCTCCTGTAGGTTGTGTGTGATAGAGGGTCGGGCCCTCTCCTTTTTACAGTGAAGGCACGTGGAACTCTTCCTAAGGGGTGAGGGATGAGGAAGATGGGTCTAGGAGTCTATAAGCAAAGTTTAATGGGAGTGTGTGTGTGTGTGTGTGTGTGTGTGTGTGTGTGTGTGTAAGAGAGAGAGGAGAACCAGAGGAGCAAGTTTGGTTCTGAGAAGACAGGTGGCCACTCTGAGGGTCACCTGGCTGCCTCCCTGCCCCCATCTGGATTCCCAAGACATGACTGGGAGAATGGATTTCCCCACCACAGCCTTGAGTGACAAAGGCGCTGTTCTGGGCAAACACCTGTCTTAGGCTTTCTCGGTCAGCCTCTCCGCTGCAGGGAGCGGGGGAGGGGTGCTGTGGTTTTCCCGCCCTCCGCTGCCCTTTCTTCCCACTGCTCCCTTCACCCCCTCCTCAGCAGCTTCCTTCGCACCCCAACTCTGGTTGTCTCCCTGCTAACATTGCCAGAATATCCTACCCTGCCCAGACTCGATCATTGTCCCACCTGGGCAAATCCGCCCCCTGGCTCTGGGCTCCAGTTTCCCTCTCTGTACCACAGGAAGAGGGCAGGGCCCCAGGATCTCCTGCAATTTGTCACTGTCACCATCATCCATCAATGGAGCAAGTATTGATTGAGAAGAAGAGTGGGGAGGGAGAGGGCTTCCCATTTGCAGGACACCAACTAAGTACTAGGTCCTTGTGGGACCTAGAACAGCCCTTTGCACGAAAGAAAGCTGAGGACAAGAGGTAAGGGGACTCATGTAAAGACACAGCAGGCAGGGGGTGAGCCTAGAACTGTCTGTGGCCAGTCCACTCCCCCAGCTGGCACCTTCCTCCTGTGCATGTGAGCCTGGGACCAGTGCTGTGGGCCAAGGGACCCCAGATGGCCTGGTCCTTGTTCTCCAGGGCTCACTCCTCTGAGAGGGTCAAGGGGTCGGCAAGTGCCTGGGACCAGGGGCCAGGTTCAAGCCTGTCATTGACTCCCAGTATGACCTCAGGTCAGGCCAGGGCTTTCTAGGAGTGGGAAAGAATGATTTAAGTGAACAATTTTCATACTCTGTTAGCAAAGGAATCCTTGTTACAGACAGAGTCATAAGGTAGCACCCCAACATGTAAAAAGCATTCAGTCAGAAGTGCTGTGGTTAAACTGGGGTGAGCAGGTCAGGGTTCCACCCACAAGCTTCCTCCTCCTCCCTCCCCAGAAACCCCCTGGGTTTTCTTACAGCTCTTGGGGTTGCTAGAGGTCAGAGGAGGCAGACATCTGCACAGGCAATGGCAGAGGGACCTGCTGGGGTGGGCCAGAGGTGGGTGGGGCTTGGGGAGGAATAGAGAAGCACAAGTACCTGCAGCCCCCACTGATAAGGCCCAGGCTAAATACTAAGCCTCACACAGGGGGCTTTGTCTGCATTGTCTATTTCACTGTCCCAACAGCGCTGAGGTGACACTGTTCACACCCATTTTACAGGCAAGAAGACTGAGGCTTATTGAGGAGACTTGTCTGGTACAGCCCTTTACCCCTGTGCTGCAGTGTGTGTGCACATGAGCTCATGGGCAGGGTGGGTGTGGGATGGGAGGATGTTGTAGAGGAAGCAGCGGACACAGGGGGTCTTGAATGCTAGGCTGAAGGGTTCAGTTGGGCCTGATAGAAACCAGGGAGCTTGGCCAGGGCCTGAGCCTGCGCATGCCCTGGAGGCTGACACCCTACAGGACAGAGCTCAGTGGGGCGGAGAGGGAGCCAGCTTCCAGGGAGGTTGGCAATGTCAGGGGCAGAAAGAGCAGAGCGCTGAGCTACATGTCATGGCTGCACTGCCTGGCTCCACCGCCTGGCTCCACCGCCTGGCTCCACCCTGGACCAGCTGGTCACTCCACCTCTGCCCCACCTTCGCAGCTGATAGGAGGACTGAAAGCAATAATGTGTGAACAGTCGAGGCCATGCTGGGAGCTGTGCAAATGCAAACCATTGATCCTACTGCTCTTCATTGGATGGAGAGGGGAGATGCTGCGAGAACCCCCCAGTCCTGCAGCTCTTCTAAGCTGGAGGGGGGATCAGAGTGGAGGGTGTTTGTGAAGTGACGGCATCACATGCATTACTCACCCCCAGGGACCCACCGCCACTGAGAGCAGAGGAAGTGTGAGAGAAAGACCAGGCCTGCTTCCTTTTCCCAAGGAGGCCTGAGTGGGCAAGAGAATTAGGCCAGCCAGCAGGGGAGAGGTGCTGGAGGGGGGCCCCAGAGGGTTTCTTTCCCCGTGGATCTGGACGTGCCACTGAGCTGTCCCCAGCCCCGACCATGCCCGCTGGCTGGGACAGTCATCAGTGTCACTGGCCAAGAAGTAGTGAACCCCACTGACCCTCGGGGCTGGAGGAGGACCCACAATCAGGATACACTGAAGGAGGAGGGGGTGTGGAAATGAAGGTCAAAGCCACGCCTTCTTGCACTGCTCCTCCTCTGCCTTCGGGGTTCTTCCATCTTGACCCCAACCCCTGGAAGACCATGTTGAAGGCCATGTCCTGCGGTCCTGCCGGAAGGCTCCGTATTCCCAGCGACAGCCACTGGCACAGTGACGTTGGTGGGAGAGCAGGGAGGAAGGACTTTTCTGAGTTGCTGAGAGTGCATGGACAAAAGCTTCCCTGCTCCCCACTCCTCTGGTGGGAGGAACTTGGATAAGGGCTCAGGATGGGAGATTGTGTGAGTAGGAGGGGCTGCAGATTGAGTCGCAGGGAAGGAAGTTCAAAAAAGGAATGAGATTTGATAAATGAGACACAGGTTCCGGAAAGAGAAGGGGGGCTCGGTGACAGGGCTGGGAGACCCAGAGCGTGGGACTTCCAGGTCAAACTTGATCCAACTTATTGAAGTCCCTTCTCCTTAAAGCTGTGAATATACAAGATAAATGCTGGTTAATTAAAAATAACAGCAGCCCTGGCTGGTGTGGCTCAGTGGACTGAGTGCCGGCCTGCAAATGGAAAGGTTGTTGGTTCCATTCCCAGTCAGGGCATGTGCCTGGGTTGTGAGCCAGGTCCCCAGTAGGGGGCGTGTGAGAGGCAACTACACATTGATGTTTCTCTCTCTCCTTTTCCCTCCCTTCCCCTCTCTCTAAAAATAAATAAATAAAATCTTTAAAAATAACAACAATATATCCAAGCTTGAAAACAAGAATGAGAAATCTCTAAGGGCCAGAAATAAGAAGGAATTCCAGTGGTGAGCAGTATTTGAAGCTCTACCTCTGAGGAGGGATTCAGCTTTCCAGAGAAATGGGAAGTATACCCGCAGACCCCACCAGTGGCATGGCGGGCTTCCTGCCTAGAGCAGGGTCTGGGAACCTGCTGTCTGCCATAAACAGGACCAAAATAGGTCAGCCTGCAAGCCACCTGGCCTTGGCTTTGGGTAGAAAAAGTACCCAGGTGGGTATGATACCTCAAGCCTACCCACATGCGGTGCGGGCTCAGGACCTGATATTCACACCACGAGCAACCCCAAGCCCAGACGGCAGTGGAAGAGCGAGTCTGGGGCTGGGGCGCTTCCACCGGGCTTGGGCAGCCAGAGCTGGGAGCTCATCCCTCAGGGCGGCCCCCATGTCCCACGGCCCAGTTAGAAAAATGTGCTGAAGATAACCATCTGGAGGAGAAATTTCACAACATAGAAGAAGAAATAACAGTATTTCGAGAGACATCTCTCTCATGGGGGAATTCACACTGAGAGATCTAGAGAAAAAGAAACAATCTAAAAGTAAGTTTAATATTGTTAAAATCTTCTCGGAGATAAAGGAATAGCATTTATAACACCAGAACAGAAAGATATTAAACATGGGCATATGGTAGATATGACGAAAACTAGAAACTTTAGAAAACAGAGTCACATTAAAAAAAAAATTCAGCCCTGGCTGGTGTAGCTCAGTGGATTGAGCTCGGGCCTGCGAACCAGACAATCGCGGTTCGATTCCCAGTCAGGGCACATGCCTGGGTTGCAGGCCGGTTCCCTGCAGGCCAGTTTCCAGCAGGGGATGCGGAAAGGGCAACCATACATTGATGTTTCTCTCCCTCTCTCCTTCCCTTCCCCTCTAAAGATAAATAAATTAATTTAAAAAAAATCAGATGGGTTAGTAAATACTGCCGAAAAGAGAATTAGTGAATTAGAAGCTAAACTTGAGGAAATCCTCAGCATGAATCCTCAGCAGAACAATAAGGAGATTAAACACACGAAAGAAAAGAGACATCAAAGAGTAAATGAGAAAATCCAGAATGTACAGAGTCCGGCACAAATAACGCCCCTCTTTTCATTACGAAATCATAAGCATGTAATTCTGTAATATAACGACATCACACTCAAGCACACCACATGACATTTTAGGTGAAATGTTCAAATTAAAACTATAAATATTCACTCAAGCAGGCCTCACTTCTGCCAGGTGCTGTACGGTGTTAGTTCCAGGAAAAGATACTGGAAAGAGTAACTCATCTCTTTCCAGAAACAAGACGTGAATTTCTTGATTGTGAAGGCCCACAGACTGCCTAGTAAGACATCTTTAAAAACAAAACAAAAATACATCTAGACACCTTGCAGCCCAAGTATAGAATATCTAGAATAAAAAGGAAATTCTAAAAGCCACCAGAGAGAAAAGATAGCTTATCTACAAAGGTCCAATAATTGAACTGACAGTGAGCTTCTCATCAGCAACAACGGATTTTGCCAAAAGACAATGAAATAGTATCTCCAGAATGCTGAGGGCAAATAACCGTGGACTTGGAATTCCATACATTGCCAAACCATCATTTCAACACAAAGCAAAATAAAGACATGTCGACACAAACAAGACCTTAGAAAGCACCTGTTTCACGCTCTTCACTGAAAGAGAGAGGCGCAGGGCCCTGGGGGAGGGGTGGGGAGGGGGAGTGGTGGCGGGACTTAGTGGGAGGCCCAGGCTGCAATGGGGGAGCTGGGTCCTGTTTCAGACCTGCCTCTCCTCAGCACCAGCCAGCCTGGCCCACAGGAGTGCGGCTCGGGTTCTCCCCAGGAGTGCCAGACTTGCTGCCCTCCCGTCCTTTCTCCTGGGCTGTGGTAGTGGCAAACTAGGGAGTAAGGCTGCCATCCCGGCTCAGGGGACCCAGAGGAGGCCACACTCGGGGGAGCAGGCACTTACTTGACCTCTCTGCCCCAGTCCTCTCCTCCTGGGAGGCCTGTGGATAGCTGGAGAGGTGGGACAAAGGCTAGGTCTCTACCCAGGAGTTGGGGGCGGAGAGCTCTCATTCTCTGTAGGAAAGAGTCGTGAACAGTAAGGACAAGACCAGTGGAGCTGAGCAGGTGGGGGCAGGAAGCTTCTTGAAGCATCCGGCTCTACTTAATCAGCTGGTGCCCTTGGGTAATTCCTTAACGTCTTTGAGCTTTGGTTTCTCACTCACAAAATGGGGAGAATACCTACTTATAATGAGGATGTGAAGATGAAATGAGATCATCTATTCAGGTGCCAAGCTTTAGATATATTTTCCTTCACAGAAATTTCTTAAAAGGATAACCTCTATCGCACAGCCCTCCAGCGTTAAGATCAGCACTCAAGAAAAAGTTAAGAAAAAAGCAACAGTAACAGCAGTGGGAATGTGAGCGCTGTTGAAGGCTGGCTGCGGGGAAGGGTTCATGTTCATTTACTTGCTCATCAGTTACTATTGTTCTTTTGGTGCCAGGCCCTGTGCTGGGCTCAGGAGGCGCAGAGATGACCTGGAAGTGGAGAAGACAGTCGAAACCAGAAAATTCTAACAGTGACAGGGAGTCCCTTCAGGGCTCAACTTGTCTGTGTTTATCGTCTCTCTCATTCCCTCTCCCACCTCCGCCCCAACCCAGGAGAAGCTCCGTGATAGCATAAACCTCGCTGGCTTGTTTTCATCTGTCTTCACAATGTCTGACACACAGAAAGTGCCAAAGAAATATTTGCTGAATGACTGTGTATTCAAGCACTAATAATAGAGACTGTGTAAGTTGCTATGGGAACATTGAAGAGGTCTTTGCTAACTCTGCTCCAGGAATTAGAGGTTTCTCAGCAGGGGCCATTAAACTGGGCCTTGATGGACGTATAGGAGATCAATAACTGGAAAAGGACATTCCAGACACTGGGGCCAGTACATTTTGAAAATATGGGAGTTCGGTTCAGGGGCCAGCAAGTAATTGAGTGTGACAGGAGCACAGAGTGCGGGGAGGAGGGTGGAAAGACACAAAGCTGGGGACATAGGGCCTTGGCTAAACTAAGGTCATCAGAAAGTCCTTGTTAAAATCTAACCACCAGCCAGGGCTGGTGTAGCTCAGTGGATTGAGCATGGGCCTGTGAAGCAAAGGGTCACGGGTTCCATTCCCAGTCAGGGCACAGGCCTGGGCTGCAGGTCAGGTCCCCAGCAGGGGGCGCCCAAGAGGCAACCGCACATTGATGTTTCTCTCCCACTCTTCCTCCTTCCCTTCTCCTCTCTAAAAACAAATAAATATTAAATAAAAAAATAAATCTAACCACCTACCCTGATGTAATCTTAAGGAGGCCCCTCCCTTCAAAAGTTAAGGGTCTTATCAGGAAGGGGCCAAGGAGGATCTAGTCATGCTGCCATAATTCCTACCATACTTCCTAGAGTTGGATGAGGGTGAGACATGGCATCTCCCAGACTTGGGTGCTACATGCTGCCCCCTTGTGGCCACAGAAAAACTGAGCAGCAAGGATTCCAGCCAGGTGGTCTGTTTCAATCCCAGGGGCCTCCAGGCTTCTGCATCAGCCTCCAGGAAAGTTACCCCAACCACCAGCTGTCCACTGCCCAGATCCTATTGCTTCCTTCATTCCACATATACTCAAGGCCGGGCCAGCAGATTTGGGGAGTCAGAGCAAAAGGAGTCAGTTCACATTCAGTAAAACCTTGTTCTTTTACACACACACACACACACACACACACACACACACACACACACCCCCTTCAGCCAGAAAAAGCAGCTGTGTATGCACAGGGGATCCAATGTTTTGGTTTCAACTCCACCCCTTTTCAGGGAGTGACCTTGGGAAAGTCACTGCACTTCTATGGGCCTCCATGTCTCCATCTGCCACACAGGGATCGCCATCCCTCTTCCTGTCTCCCCTGCAGGGTCACCGTGAAGATCACATGGAGGACAAGTGCTGCAAGTGCTAGGAAAAATGTTTAAAGAGCGCTCCGGATGTAAGGGGATCGTGTTGGGCATTAGATAGGGGCTGTCTTGGGCTGCACTGAAGTGTTTGTTTACACCCCCATGGGCCCTGCTGGCGGGGAAATTTAAAGGGAACGTGCTCAGCAAGGAAGCTGCTTGCCAATCAGAACCGATGGAACATCCCCAAGTAAGAACGACAGTCTGGAAGTCTACAGGAAAGTGGGGACCCACTGACTGGCACGCATTTCCAGTTACGCTTGGGTTTTCAGGAATGAGTCAAAGAGCAGCAAGGTGGGACAGTTCAGTGGCCTCAATAGGGTGGGTGAGCCAGGAAATGAACAGCTGAGCTTGTTTTTTCTCTGAGGCCAGGGCCTCTTCCGTGCACTTGACTTTACCCTCCTCTTGCATTTGCTCATGGGGCTACGCACGCAGCATGTTTGGCTAAAGCAGTGGGAAAGGTCAGTGAACCCTTTAAAGAAAGGTCCGGGATGGGGGTGGGGGCACCGACCTTGGGAATCCAACACCCCTGGGGCTGCCTCTTACCAGGGGAAGAAAGGTAAGAAAGGCATGCCTATTCTTACCATGCCTATTCCCCATGGTGATAGTATCTGCCCCACCTCCCTGACAACGCCAGAGAGGTATCCTTATCCCAAACCCTGAAACTAGAAAAAACAAATCTTTGCTTTTGCAAATGAATATTTTTTCTTCTTTTCATGGTATGAATCTTACCTGGTTCTGGGTCTTCTGCTTTGGTGGTGCAGAAACCCAGGATGAGATGTGAAATCCAATTCTAACCACCATGTAGCAGCTCTTTACAGCCAGAATATTTGTTTTCTATGATTCTGATTTCCTACTCAATTATGTTCTTCTTAACTCTATCCTGTCATATTTTATTTCACTGTGTATGTTTTCAATGGTGAAGTACAGACGTCCAAGTACTTGCCATGGCTGCCAGCAGGGAATTTATAAAGGCACCAGGTCAGACCTGCAATCATCTAACATTGAAGACTCCTCCCCATGCCCACCTCACACCTTCAGACAGCGCCCCCAAAACAGGGAGCTGCCCAAGGTTTTATGGTATATTACTGTCAGAGAAGAAGCTAATACTCACTTCTGGCATCCAGTTCTCCCACCTTCCCACACAATGGGCCTCGTTCTAGTTGAGAGGATGGTGTGATGAGGGTAAAGACGGCTTGCCATTGGCCTCTGTGGTCAGTGAAGTAGATGCTCTTTCTATTCTTGTTGCAATTAGCAGGATACAAGCCCTGGCTATAGACCTCTCATGACCTGCTGTTGGACAAGGGCTTGGGCTGCCCTTCTTGGCAGATGCTACAGGCCATGGCCACAGTGGACAACTCAATGTTGTGCCATGGCTGGGGAGGAGGGATTTAACCGGGTCCTTGGTTGAAGGATAGAGACGGCTTTCTCAAAGACAGGTGCTCTCTGGACCCTCAGCCCACAGGACACAACTGAATCTTGCCCACAGTGGTAGCCCAGGAAGTAAGGCAGGCAGGGACCTCTGAGAAGCAAATAGACCCTACTCTCATTTTAAAAATCAGCCGAAGACCTCAGTTTGAATCAGATACGTTTCAGAGTAAGTTTTCCTTAGTTTTTTTCCACAAGGGGTCCCCTCCTTCATACACACCCAACCTGAGGGCAAACCAACCTTTCCAAGCCTCACCCAAGCAAAGCAGCCCCATGAATGCTTCCGGATACAGAAACTCAAGACTCTTAATTATCTAAAATGAGATTTATTGCATGTTATGCAGTTTGAAGTCCATGCGACAAAGGAGACTAGCACAATTTTTAATGCATTTAGAAAATAAAGACGGGGTGGTGGTGGTAAATGCACAGAGCTCTAGTCTCCTTGGGTCCCTGTGAGAGTAGGTTTGGGAGTGAAATCACCCACTCTCCATGACAAATAAGCTCATCTCCTAATCACAAGGGACGTTTCCATGGCCTCCGATGCAAATACGCAGAGCTCTGGGGCAAGAGCCAGACGAGGAGAATGGACACCAATGAAAAGGAAGCTACACACATTCACCTAATTTAATCTGAAGATAGAACAAGGTGGAGGATCCTGGGGCAGCAGCTGTTCCAAGAGTCAGGAGATAACATATACCTGTTAGGAGATTGCTCCTAAAAAGAAGTGGCAGTAAGAACCAAAAAAAAAAGAAAGAAAAACAAAAGAAGTATTTCTTCAACCACACTCTTCAAGAAATGCCATAAATATGTTATTTAATATTTTCATTTCATAGCATTGGACACACAACATACTGAAATATCAATTCCTTGGAAAAAATGGAAAAGGAGGAAATAAAAAATATTGCATCTTTCTGCTGGAGAATCTCGGCCCCCAGGCGGGGGTGCAGCGCACCAGTGTCCTAGCCTGCAGGAGGTGCTGAGGTCGGCGGTCCTCTGGGGAGGGACGCTGTGCCCCTTGCCTGGGGCTGTATGGCAAAAATTGTGTTGGGTGTCCTTGGCCTTGCCAGCTCATGCCCTCAGTCTCCGGTCACCTGGGGGGCCTGCCCGTCGGAGGGCTGGTTGGCTGACTGGATGAACATGGGCTGGGCGAGGTCCTGGCCGGCAGGCATGGTGACTTGCTGGATCTGGTAGAGCTGCTGCGAGGGGTGGAGAGGAGAGAGTGAGGTCACCCCTGGGAGAGGGGCATGCAGCTCCCTATGGGCCTCAAGTTGGTTGGGGGCCCCAGACACTTCAACCACCACCCACTGCAAGGCGTCAGAGGGAGGAGGGGGTGTAGAGCTCTGCTGGGGGTGGGAGCAGCAGACACAGGAGGCACCCGCACGGTGTGAGGGGGTGTGTGTAGTGGGCGGGGAAGAGGTGCAGGGAGTTGCATTTCCTGTGGCTTTCACTTCTCTGGGCTCTGCCTCTCCCGTTAGCTCAGAGCCTGGAGCTTGCTGCACGCTGTTCCTCTGTGACAAACACAAGCAATTCGAACCACTGTACCAGCAGCTTGGAAGTCAGCATTTCCCCAACTCTCAGTAATCCTCACTGGCAAGGGCAGCAGGATCACCCCCTCTCCTCCTTTCCTCGGAATATCTGGCTCAGGTGGACGCTACACTGACCCTGCATCTCCTACATGGGCCCTGCTGAGGAGGTCGCCTGGGATTAAACACTTCCTACAGCCAAGACCTGTGAGGGGGGAGGCAGATGCTCACAGAGCCACTTTGGGAGGTGAGGGTCAAGTGGATATTTGGTTTCTCAGGTGTCCCCAAAAGAAAGCAAAAGCCAAGGCCCAAGACCCTGGCCCCAGAAGCCCTGGCACGTGAGCCTAGTGCCTGGTGCCAGCAGAGGTGGGAGATGAAGCTCCCCTCGCTCGGGCAGCAGAGAACACGAGTCGGGGCACGTCACCCCATCGTGTCCGCAGGGCTGTCTGGGACCAGAGCATGAGGGGAAGGCCAGGGGAGCAGGGGAGGTTCTATCGTCATGTGGCTTTAGAATTACTGAATTCCAGGCACCGAGAGAGGCTGAGGGGTCCCATGTTCTCGGCATTCCAACCGATCCATGCTATTAAAAAGCAACATGGCTTAGGAAGAAAACTAGTTCTAGAGAGGGAAAAGGAGACCTGTGTTCTAGTCCTGGGTCTGCAATGAACAGCTGAGTGAGCACGGACAAGGCATGTCCCATTTCTAGGGCTCCGTTTACTCATCTGTAAACTGGGGATTTGGGCTAGACAATGTCTAAGGTTATGTTCAGCTCCCACAAGTCTATAAACCTAAAGGACAGGCTGATTTAAAGACTACTTGTTTTTAACAATTTTTGTCGACTCACTGTTAACCGAAGACAGGACAGCTACCCTAACCATCCAAACTCACAGATGTCATCCACTAACCCCAGCCCCAACTGCTCACCCCCACCCCCGCCGGATGTCTTACCTGTCCGTCCGTGAACTGGCTGAACTGCTGCTGTCCTTGCTGGACCTCGGTCTGTGTGATCTGGAGGAATCAAGATGGCAGAGCAGGCGGGTCAGCCGCAGGGCCTGGCTCACCGGCCTACCACCCAGGAGCGGGCCTCGAAGCTCAAGTGAGACAACGGGTACCAGGTGCCCGGAATCAGGCCTGGCGCAGAACAGACGCCTGCTGGGTGGCAGAAGAGCAAGGGTCCCTGCCCACCCCCAAGCACTGAAGGCTATTCAGAGCTCACCCCACACAGAGGACCCGCGACCACGGAATATTAATGGCCACTCACTACCCCCAGCCCCAAGGTCTTTCTGGGGCCTGAGACTCAAATCAAACACACACCTAGCTCCTGAGTGCTGACAGGAGAGGACATGTTTATTGTTTGGGCAGAAGCCCTAAGAGTCTTTCAGCCAGTGAAGATAGTTTGCAAACAACTGGGCAAAGTAGTGAGTGGTCCCTTTCACTCTTGGAAGGTGGGCTCCAAACCAAACCCATTATCACCCAGATTATCTGACTGGAATATGAAACACCCTGGCGAGCAGGTGGCCTTGGCCCTGGAAGCCTTTGTGGCAAACCTATGAAGTTTTTCCGATGGTGGCCACGTGCAGCCCTCTGGGCCAAGGTGGGAGGGGTGGGGGAGGAAGCAAGGAAAACATTTATCACGTGCACTCAAAACCTTAGATGTGGACTTTAAAAGAAACTTGGTGACGTGCACAAATGCACCCTACAATGCCAGCTGTGGGACAGCCTGGCAGACCAGCAAGACGACTGAAACACGCCCGTGTGTGCCCGGGTGTGCCTGCGGAGCACTCAACTGAAAATGGCCTCTGTGCACCACCTCCTGGAGCCAGCGCAGCCAGCCTGCCAGGTGAGGACTGTCCTCTCAAGTGTCCTCACAACAGCCAAAAAACCCCGTCTGGCCTACCCAAGAGGCTATGTGGAGCAAGAAGGGGACAGGCGTGAAAGGGCTTCATAAAGGTTTCCTCCTGCTGTTCCTTGTCTCAAGTCTCTCTCCTCATACCAGTCTAGAAGCTGCACGAGGGCAGGAGCTAAGCCACTGCCTAGTGCAAGTTAAGTATTTCAGAAATGTCTGCAGAATAAATGAATGACCCTGAGGCAAATGGAAAATATTCCTCATAGATGAGGTTAACCGTGCCCCGTGGCCAGCAGGACTGATCTTTACCGCGGCTGAAAATAAAGTTTCATTTAACTTTAAATGCCATTTACATACTATTTACTCAGCATCATTCAAAAAATATTTACGGAGCACCTATGGAGTGCCAGCTGTTGCGGTTACAATCTGTTGTCGCATGGGTTCTGCCCTCCAGTGTGCTCTTCTTACACTGCCCGCCCCCCAGCCCCGCGTGCACCCAACTCTCCCCACTCTGTGGCTTTAGCTTCTGGTTCCAAAACTGACATCTGGGGAAACACCAAAAACCGTCCCTTTTCATTTCCTCCCACCCCCAGGCCACGGAAAGTTTCTGGACCCCCGGTTGGCTGGAGACCTGCTCTACACACTCAGCTGTCACTGCTGTCAACAGATGCCTCACCAGAAACGCAATGGGGCCAGACAGGTCCGGCTCTTAAACGATCGCTGCTTTTTGGGGGGCCTGAGGCAAAAAACCCCATTAACAATGCCTCCCCCTGACCAGCACCCCGTTCCTCTACAAATAATGCCCGCATTCTCCAACCCCCAAGCCTAGGGAGGCAGCCCCTCAGCATCTGGGGCCCACAGCCTTCAGTTCCTAAGACATGAGAGAAGGTGAGGGGGCAATCACTGGTTAAGGATGCCCAAGGAGGTGAGCATAAAATCTAAGCAAGCTACCCTGACTGGGGTGGCTCAGTGAACTGAGCATTGGCCTACAATCCAAAGGATCACTGGTTCAATTCCCAGCCAGGGCAAAATGCCTGGGTTGTGGGCCAGACTCCCAGTTAGGGGCACGTGAGAGGCAACCACACACTGATGCTTCCCTCCCTCCCTTCCCCTCTGTCTAAAAATAAATTAATAAAATATTTTTAAGAATCTAAGTGAGCTTTCTAAAGGGCAGAGGATATGCCAGAACACACAGCTGTTCAGTTCAAAGGTGGAAACTCAGCCTGACAATGAGGCATTCTGTCAAAGTGCTACTTCTGATCAGACATGCACACAGTAACACCAGGCTTTCTCCAAGTATCCTGGAGACTTCCCTGCCTTGCACTTCTTTGTCCCTCCACAACAACATGGTAACAGAGACTCTTGGGATATGACCTTCCAAAAGACCCCGCCTGTGCCTTGGGATGCACAATATGCAGGGTGTGGAGGTGGCTCTTGCTGAAGAATAACACAGCAAGAGGGAACTGTGTGCTGAGTATCCTTCCCAGCCAGAGGCCTGGTTGGTCCCCAACTCAAGCCCTTTGTCTCTGGGGCACATACCTGTTGAGCATTGGTGGCAAGCGTCTGGATCTGTCCCTGCACGACTTGGGTGCCTGATACAGGCTGGGCTAAGCGAATATACTGCAGCTGGCCGGTGTTCAGCTGCACCTGGGGCAGGGGCAGGGATGAAAAGACCACAGGAGACTGAATGCAACCTCAGGCACACTTTTCATGTCCCCTATTCCACTGAGCCCTCCAAAGAAGTCTACCCTGAAAAGGGCCTTTTTAATAGAGGTCCGGCAAAACCATCACACCCCCGCCCTGCAAATCATAAGACACAAAAAGGCTATGCTCCCTAAATGGACTTTGAAAAATTTCCTGAGAACCCTGTCCCCTTCGTTTGGCTCTTCGCTGTTTGCTCAGTTCATCTTCAAGTTTGGCCCTAAAGGCTGTCTAACATCACCAGAACATTCGCAGCCTAGGTGTGGGCCTTTCTCCCCTCATCTCCACACCACTCCACCCGGGTCTCCAGAATGGCGGATCTAATACGGAGAGAAGTTCCAGTGTCTGCCAGGAGCACAGAGCAGATGGCCGTCACTCCACACCACAGCCCAGAACTGCCCAACTCCATGCTGCACATCTTGGAAGAAAAAGCTGACCCGCTTTATGATCTGTGTCCCCAGCAACCAGAACCAGTGGGGGCATCTGCAGGACTTTTAGAATCCTTGGTGTTCAGCACTAGCTTCTGGCCAAACACCTCCCAAGGGGAAGCTGAATCAATAAACCTTTCATAGAAAAGCCCATCATGGGAAACCAAAGCTACAAAAATGCCCTTCGAGTCCCTCGTGCTTAAGATTAAGTCTCAGATAATACAGTAATACCACATGCTACATTTAATTGTGTGCTAAAAGCCTTAACTCAGGCTCTTAATGCTCCAATGTGCCATGAAAGTTTTAGTGCTCTGAGTGTGGGGTGAAGAAAGGACCCAGGCAGTTACAACGCAAGAGGAACTGCGACTCAGCAAAGGAGGCCTGCAGACACTCACACCAAGACGTGGGGGTGAGAGAAGCTCCAGGAGACCAGCAGACCTGGTTTCTCTCTCTGTGGGGGCCCGGACACCACACTCCCTGGCTGCCCAGCCTGCCTTTGCTGTGAGGATGGGCTTCTTGCAGCTAACGTTCCCCTTGGAGAGCTAGTGCCACTGAAGGGAACTTTGCTTCCATGAGGCAAATGCTACTAGGAGGAAGTTGCACTCCTAAATCGAACTGCTCCTCCGAAACTGCCAGCCTCAGAGAACTGGAGCCACCAGAAAAGAGTAATGCTGGAGTTTTGGTAGACCATTCCAGAATTGTCTGCTTAAGGCAAGATGGAGAGAGCCACAAAACCGAAACCTGTGAAGAATTAGTCAAAGGAGACAGGAAACGATATTGTGAGCCCCATTCACTTCCCAAGCCTACACTGAGAGCAGCTGCTGGGAAGCTGTGAGGGTCGAGCCTCACCTCCCCATCTCCATCCCATGATGCGGCTCCCAGGCGACCGTGCTAAGATGCTCCGGGCTGAAGGCAACTGAGTGGGGGCTTAGGAGAGCTCATGTGTTGAGGCTGAGGGGGCCCATCCCAGGGGTCACCAGAACACCAGTCAAGGCACAGGAGATCAGAGACTGAAGCCTCATCCCAGGAATGGGGGAAGGTTTACTGCCGGCCACAGGGATTTTCCATTTCCTGGCTGGGAAGAGCTCTTTGCAGAAACTCAGATGTGAATGAAAAGCTGTGAGCCAAACAGTTCCAAGCAGTTCTTAGAAGAGGCTCTTCTTTTAGGTTTCAATTTAGGCATCTGGCGATATCTCTCAGTCTTCTGCAAGGCTCGGTCTGGGGATCCTCACAGCCTTTTTACATTAACTACAGAGCAAGTAAGTCCACCCCCAGGGCATTCAAAAGAGAAGCAAAGTTTCCTTCCTGAAGGTCGTCACTACTGAAAGCACGCTGATGAGTTCAGAAGGGCAGACTCCTGTGTGAGAACAATGAGGACCAGGTCCTGAATTCTACGACAAACCTCTGTGCTATAGCCCTGTGCTCCACAGGGTTAAAAACACTCAAGTTGAAGTTACTGCGAAGTGGGAACTCGTCTCTGGCTGAAATGAATTGGCTGTGGAGCCTCCACATGAGCGAAATCATTCAAGAGCGAGGTCTCGGGGTTGGTGGCTGAAAACGTGAGGCACAGCACCTGGAACTGATGGGCTCGCTCGGGGGTGGGGGGTGGGGTGTGTGCGTGTGTGTGTGTGACAGAGAGAGAGAGACAGAGAGAGAGAGAGAGACAGACAGAGAGAGAGAGACAGACAGAGAGAGACAGAGAGACAGAGAGAGCAAGGGAGCCAGCACGAGAGCGAGATGAGACAGAAAGTGACGGGCGCAGACTCAGAAACACACACGTGCCCCACTTCCCTAAGGTTTTCTCTGGCCTATTCCTCTGTTACCGTAATAAGAACAGTTACGAAAACAGAATTGAGGATACTTTTCAAGAGTTTTTCAGAGAGGAAGTGGTTCAAGTCCAAGTGAACTTCTAGACCTGCCTGCATTTCACTCACAACAGGAAGGGTAGGGGCAGGAAACAGGACTGCTCCATGTCCCTCACTTTCCACATTTTCTGTTGGCAAAATGACCAATGTATAGATGGCAAGTGTTAAGACAAGAACATTTTTAACAAAAGAACAAGTACGAATCTAAGAAATGAAACCCCTCAAGGCACACAGGAAGCTGCAGTCCACAGTGAAGGAATGGGTAAGTTAAATGAAAGCCAAAAATACACTTTGCTGCAGGCTCCACTGGGAACCGCCTCATGAATATGCAACAAGTGTATTTATGGCCTTCCCTGTACACCTCCCTCCTATCCTCTGCTGATCAAAAGACAGGACAGCCTCACAGGGCCTTTGGGCCTTGGCATGAAATAGTGGTTACAATGATTTCTCTGCACAGATGGAATGAGGGGAAATTAAAAGGAGCTGCCCCATAGTGGTAAACTTGAACCTGGGTTAAAGGAAAGCAGTGAGTGTACAGTGAAACAAACTGTGGTCTGAGGCAATGGGAATATAGGTTAAAAAAATCTATGTATGTCTGTATACATAACAATATATATACACATATACACACAGACACGGAGATAAAATCTTTAAGTACTCCCTGTTGCAATGTTGCGCACAGTGCCATGCAGACCTCGAGGCAAGGCAGGCAGGGCTTACCGGGATCTGCTGGATCTCTCCCGTGTTCGTGATGATCTGCTGCATCACCTGCATGGTCTGTCCAGTGCCGCTCTGGGCCTGCTGGGCTTGACCCTGTGGCTGGGCCTGGACAATCTGTACCTGCTGACCTTCTCCAACCTGCATGGTCACTGGTGTGGTCTGGAAAGAAGAGTCATAAGAGAGCTGATTGAGCCATGGCTCAGAGTCAGTAGGCTAACCAAGGGGTTAATAACCAGTGGTTAACTAGAAGCAAACCCTCTCCACAAAAGCCTGAACTCACCCCAACACCTGAACTCACGGTTGAGTACAGTAATAGTACTCAACCAACAGAGTCCTATGGCCTTAAAGCACTGTGAAAGTTACTCACCAAAATCAAAGACGAAACAGTCTGATTTTTAGGCTCATAGTACATGTTATTTGCCCAGGCCCCAAACACCTCTATGCTTCAAATGTTGCAACTTTTCACAGCCCCTTCAATGATGGTAAGGTACACATGGTACAAAAGAATCAAAAGCAACCATGACAGTTCATTTGAGAAATGGCCAAAGTCAAGTCTGGAGCAGGTGAATTTGGAGGGTACACTGAAAGGGAAACGGGGTCAGTACGAGTCTACTGAACGCAGAATCCCGAGCTCCTTGTTAGGCTGGCGAGACCCTGGAAGGAGAATTAAGCGCACACTGGCTTTCCACCCCCGAGGAGCAGCGCCGCTTCCATGGGAGAGGCAGACAGGTGAACACGCTGGACACCTCGCAGTGTTAACACCTGGACCCTAACTGAGGCAGCCCTTACCTAACAGAATTCAATAAAGCATTTTAACTTTTGAAACACAGAAAGCTCAGATTTAAGAAATTCTGTCTAGTGTATACGATTTTCCAGATTCTGTGTCTTGCACACACATTTACTGGACTGTAGTCCTACAAAACTTACTTTGAGAGACTGTAAAAACTTGACTGTCAAAAAGGTCAATCTTTTCTTCAAACCTCAAAACTTTACCCCGGATGTGACCTTTATAACAGATCTTGCTCACCTGGTACTGGTAGGAGCAGGGGATGGTGGTGGTGAAGAGAGTAGAGCCTTTCAAGGCTTACCTACAGCCCTGACCAATGGTTCAGTTAATTGGAGGGTCGTCCCACATACCCAGAGGCTGCAGGTTCAGTTCCCAGTCAGGGCACATCCCAGTCAGGTTGTGGGTTCGATCCCTGGTTGGGGCGTGCTCAGGAGGCAACTGATCGATGTTTCTCTCTTACACTGATGTCTCTTCCTACCACTCCCCGCCCCCATCAAAAACCAATCAACACATCCTCAGGTGAGGAATAAAAATAAATAAATATGTACATACGGTATACTACACCTATACCCCTAAACCCCTGATTTGGATATGCTCTCTCCCCTTTTCAACGACAGGCCCTGGGGGTCTCATGGGCTTCCATCAATACTGCTGTTCTGATGCTCTCTCCCTTCTGACCGCACAGGTCTGTTATGCACCTAAAGTTGCAAGGGCAGGGACGCGTCCTGGGAACTACATAGAAGCTTCCAGGGACCACAAGGTAAGGAGAAATCACTGTAAACTTGAGGACTGGAAAGAAAGATGACAGAGGGACCCGTGTAGAAATGCACGCTGTGGGCTAGGTCAGCAGGAAATACTTGTTCTCACACTGCGATTTTCTACTCGGCCTACTCCCCAAGCCTCCAGGAACAAAAGTGACCGATTTGTGACAGAAAATACAGTATTCGCTTTACCAAAATATGCTTTCCTTCCAACTTTAGCGTGTACTCTCTTCTGCAAAGGTTATCTGCACTCGACTTGAAACAGCCACTACCACACAGGTCCAGGCAGCTGTCACACAGCCGAGGCCACCCTGAACCAGTGAGACAGCGAAACGACAGCTGGGAGATGCTGGGACAGACTGAGGGGACCATCCTCACAAGCCTCATCAGCTCCAAGCTGAGCAAGTCCGGAGTGGTAGAGGAGAGAATAGATGAAATTCTCCCCAGCCAGGGAAGAAAAAAGCATACTGTCAACTCATCACTGTATTCTATCAACTTAATTTTCCTGAGAGGATTTCCAAACTATTTCTAAGTCCTTTCAGGAAAATGAGGGACTGAGTTGGCCTGCCAGCTATCGAGTCATGTATGATGCACCCTGCTGTTGGGGCATGGTAGCCATGAGGGTCTTAGGATGATCAACCAGTTAGAGCCAGACCCTAGCAGACTCCCTTGAGGTTCACTCTGTGAAGGGGTAAAGCCTCCGGCAGGTCAAGCTCTCACCACTGCAGACACACAAGCAAGAGCCAAAGAAGGCCAGCAGGCAGCACGGTGCTGAGCTCTGCGGCAGGGACTGGGCGGCCATCATCTTTAACCCCCTCCCGCCGAGCGTGGTGCCTGGCAAAGACGGAGCACTTAACAGATTTGTTACATGGATAAAAAAATAAGCAGGGAATAAACCCTAAAATCCTAATTATATTTAAATCTACCAACACTGCCATTCTTTTCTCATAGGCAAACCTGGCTCCTTACTAGAACGCCCCAGGCTGTCTAGGCCGCGTCCTCTGCCGGTCTCTCCGAGCCCCCCAGATGCTCCCTGTGCCTCGCCCTCTCACGCCTCCCCTGCGCTGTTTCTCACCTCCAAGCCTCTGCTTGCGCTGAGCCCTCCAACGGGAAAGCCGTCCTTCCCCTCTTTGATTCCTTGCCATTATTCCCTCTAAAACTCGTATTACCCCCTTAGGAACCTCCCCTGACATCCTCTTCCGCCACCCTCATGTCTTTGTTAGGTAACCCTTCTGACGCTCCCCTAACATGCTCTCCACAGTCCCGAGAATACCTTCCACTTCCCACACGGCGGTGTGACTCTGAAGTATTTGTAGCCCCACTAGACTGCGAATTCCTAACGACAGACTGTTTTGTTCATGCTTGTGCCCCCAACACAGAGCAAAGGACTTCACCTATAGAGGATGATCAGTGTTTGACAGGTAAAAAAATTAACGACTGACAGGAAATCTGGATTCAGAAGGAAGACAGCAGAGTCCTCCGTAGCCTCTCCTGACCCCAACAAACGTGACATGACTGCTCTCACAACCACTGCACTGGGGAGTGGCAGCCTTCGGGTGACACAACTAGGGCAGGAGACGGATGATGGGGAGCAGGCGGGGACAGTGCAGGCCTGACCGCCCCCTTAAGGATACAACTTCCAGCTCTGGCGCAGGCGCACAGAGGGCAGGCGTAGAGTCCACTCTAAACATCTGCTACAGAGATGCCGCTACCCCTCGTGGGGATGCTGGACAGTTTTCCCTTCTAAAACTTTTCAGCTCATAAGGATCATGAAGAACATCTTGTCCACTATCCTTTCCTCATTTGACCCATAAGGAAACCAGGGTCCAGAGAGATCAGGGTGTCATGTCACTTCAGCAGCCAGGTTTCCAGACTTTAAACCCAGTGCTCTGTAATTGTCTGAGTACCTCTCTGCCCTGGTCAAGCTCTCACCATCCCAAACCTACGAGTCCTATCTTGCTGGGCGGGCCCCCTCTGCAGCGCACAGACCTGGCCCTGCTGAGGCTGTGCAATGATGATCTGCCCGGGCTGGATGGTGGTGGTGGAGCTGGTGGTCTGCTGGCCTTGCTGCTGTCCCTGGACTTGGACAGCAGTGGGCTGCTGAGCCAGCGTGAAGTAGTACTGGACGGGCTCGGCAGGAGTCACGGACTGGCGCACCTCCTCCTGTGGGGTAGAAGGAGAGGCAGGTAAGAGGAAAAGAACTGACTCAGCAGCCGCCAGAGTGAATTTCCATTCTTCCCCCAAATGGGCTCTGTGCAGTTGCCTGCTGAATGCTGAGCTCTCCACATTTGAAGCCAAGGGGAAGTGGAATTCGAAGAGACCAGTTGTGCTAAATCAAACTAAAAATAACAGATTCCATAGACTTCACAAAACATACAGCCAATTTTCCAAAGAACAGAGTTATCACCCATTGTGTGATGAGTTACAAATGGGCAAATAATTACTGTTACTAGAAGCCACACACCAGCAGCGCTTGTCAGTGAGTGCTGTCAGGGCTCTGACCTGAAGACAGTGCTAACCCGAGCACTGGAGGCTACTACCCAAACGCCATGCTCTCTGGCCGGCTCCCGATCTCCCAAATAGGCAGCACTCTCCTCGTCTTGTTACCGCCACCTCAGGAGAGACTGAGCAGGGAAAAGGGACAAGGAGCTTTTTCCCTGGGTTGAAATTTTAGTAGGGAAGTGCCCCGCTTTTCACAGCACACTGAGAGCTCTGCAGTCACCGAGGGCCACATCTATCCAGTGTGGCACATCTGGTTCTGATTGTACTTAGCCAGGGAAGCGCAACCCAGGGGGCCGGAGGGACAGCTCTCCGCTGGGGTGCCGCCTTGGCTGACTAGGGAGGTCGCATTCTGTCCGGTCTGCCCAGTGAAGAGACTGTTCCTTCTTCAGCTGACGTTTTCCATGGCAGAAGGAGTAAACAACCCTCTCCCAGCCACCTTGAGCTCACAGCTGAGAGTGTAGGATGTTTACACGCACTACGGCATGGTTAGAGCCTGAGGGTCCAGGGTCGGCCGGCCCCTGACCACTGACAGAGATCGGCATCTGCTCCGGAGGGCCCTGTGACACACGGTGACCCTGCCTGGGACAACAAAAACAACAGAAACATACAACTTGGGCTGGCTGAGGAAAAAAAAACAGCTAAATTTACTCACTCCCTTGTTCTGGACTTTGCCAGGTTCAAGGAAAGAGGAAAAGACACTTCTTCAAGGTACAGAAACCCTGTGCCCTGCCTCAAAGTTACCCCAAGTGACATTCACAGAGTTGATATTGACCTCACCCCCTCACTAGGGCAGGGGGCTGTAATTCGTGCTCCAGTCCTTTCCTCAACACACGCTTTGTCCTTGCTTGTCAAAGTCACTGCTTTCCCTGACAGAATGGAAGCCCCATGAGGGCAAAGCCTAGCTTTCTTCCTCTCTACTGAGCCGGCTATTCACTCCCTTATAGGAACCCAATAAGCACCTGCTGAACCAGAAGGGATTCACAGAGCCAGACAGGCAGCTGGAGACAGGAAAGTACAGGCACACAGCAGTTTACTGTGCTTCGCTTTATTGTGCTTCCAGGTGCTCAGGTTTTTTAAATGAACTGAAGGCAAGACCCTCCACCAGCAAAACAATTACAACTCACTTTACTGAGATACTTGCTTTACTATGGTGGTCTGTAATCAAACCCGCAATCTCTCCAGGATGCCTGTACTCACTTCACTGTGGTGGTTTAGAGCCAAACCCCCAACATCTCTGAGGTATGCCTGTACTTTTTTTTAAAACTCAAGTTGACAGTAGGACAAAGTCTCTCAAACACAACATCTATTACCAATAGAAAAGGAGTCCCTAAACTCTCTTCGCTGCCTCTAGGATCTTGTGGTCTAGAGTGCGGGAAGAAGCTCATGTCCCTTGTGGAATAGAGCTGGGTGTTATTTTGTCTGCCTGGTGACTGGAGGGCCCCAGATACTAAAACTAGGCCTGCTGATATCTTATCTGAGAAACTTGGGTCTCTGCAAGACCAAGTTCCCCAATGGGCGTCTACGCAGCCAAAGAAGAACACTTGTGACCTGCTGGTTTCTGCGCCAGTGCCCGGACATTTACCAACTTTTTAGGCTAATGCATTCTGTACTTCAGACCCAAACAGTCTGAACCCTGAATGTGATTGTGCTGAGGCAGATGAGAAGGTCCCTTTTATTTTCATCTAGGTCTCAGCTCCCAGAACTTGACTGTGACAATGTCACCTCCATTTCAACCCCCAACTTCTTGCCATTATAAATAAAGGTGAGCCTTGTCAACTAGATCTCAGCTATGGCAGGGATAAAATACCGACAGCCTCCTTAGCCAAGGAACTGCTCTTTTCCAAAGCTCTTGAAAAGAGTTCAATGTTTTCCATCGAGATCTCCCTTCCCGCTTTATAAAAAACATCATCACTAAAGCCCAGACCTAACTTGAAAAGGCTCTTGGGTGACGAGAAGGTATAGGGAGCTGAGAGCCACCCCACCTCCTCCAGCCCCACCCAAGTCAGGGGGTAGGAAGACACTGGCATTTCCAAGCCCTGACCTGGGATTGCTCTATATCCAGTTATCCCTGACTGCAGCTGATCACCAAGTGAATATGGTCTTCTTTATCAAAAAGCAAACCCTTTAGCCCTGGCTGGTGTGGCTCAGTGGATTGAGCCCTGACTGTGAACAGAAAGATCACAGGTTCAGTTCCCAGCTGGGGCACATGCCTGGGTTGCGGGTCAGGCCTGCAGTTGGAGGCAAAGCAACCAATTGATTGATGTATCTCTCACACACTGGTGTTTCACTCTCTGTTTTTCTCCCTCCCTTTCACTTTCTCTAAAAGTAAACAAATAAAATCTTACAAACAAACAAACAAACAAACCACAAACCCTTTAAAAATACCCCTTTCACAAGCCAAACCGCCCCTTGCCGAAAGCTGTAAGAGACCCTCCCATGGTGCCTGCTACAGCCTCCTGACTTGTTTATGAACCAGGCAGCACGCAGAACGCTCTGTCATGCAGAGCTGCCCAGGTTTGTGCTGTGAGGAGGGCATGACTATTCTCAAGTCACTGGAATGGAAGGAGGCGGACCTAAGGTTCTTCAGCATTATAAAGATTCACTCGGCCAATGGAGGTCAAGCTAGCAAGGGAATGATTATGCTTGGTTTAAAGAGATGGGTGAAGAGAAAATGGTATTTTAATGGGCAGGAACTTTCAACTCATAGCTTTAGTGGGCTAGAAGTCAGGCCTCAACTACCTTCTGCTTTCAAATAGTTTTTACTTTCTTCTCCGAAGAACAAGAGAAATTCCCAAGCGCCTCTGAGAAGCCAAGGGCCTTAGATCCCCAACTCAACATTTGTAGCTAGTTCCTTCTCCCAGCAGGGGCACGTCATCCCAAGTACTAGGACCATCTTGGAAGGGCTGGATCAATCCAGAACAGGGCACTTGCCCAGTTTTAGCAACGGCCTCCCCAGGCAGAGGGTTTGTTCTTGGAATGTGTTCAGAAGTAGAGACTGACTGACAAAGCCAGAGAATGGGCTGCATCCCCTCCCAGGGCCATCACTACAGTGCAGTGCAGCCAGCCCCGGACTGGGAAAAAAAAGCACAGTTGCTTCAGTTGCAAGAGTGAACTGCTGCCTCCTTCAGAAAGGGTGAATTTTGGAGAATGGGTGCTTTTCAAGGACTTAAGGAGATGCCAGCCAATTTGGAGCTTGGGAAAACTTCATGTCCACAGAAGATTAAAAGTGCCTTAGAGCTTCACACCACTTTTCAGCAATCTCAACCTTTCAAAGGCCAGGCAGCAGCTGTCCCAAATAGGATGCCAATCAATGGCTTGAACACCTACAAAGAACTGAATCCAGACAGCAAGGAGCTGCTGCAGCCAGACGCACTTCAAAGAAATGGCTCACTGCATTTTGAGTCAGGGTAGGATGGAACAAGGAACTGTCTGACACCCTGAGAGAGCCAAGTACTGAGGACTTTGGAGGAAGGGACAGGACATGACCCTTCTCTTCAGCCGACTGCCTCAACAGGCAGCCCACAGAGAACAAGCAGGAGTCAGCACAAGGAGCAGGAACCAGGCCTAATTCTGTCAGAGATCTCACCCCCTTATTTTTGAAGGGGGCTCCTGAAACAAATTCCAGCAAGGAGAGCGTGTGTGTTGTATCATTTGCTTTGCAGAATGAGAAGTGGTCTGAGTTCCTGTCCTAGTGACTTCTCAGAGAGGAGGGACGCACCCCAAGAGGAGGAACTGAGCCCATGGGCACCAACCTGCAATGTTTCAGAGGCGATGCGCAGCCAGGGACGACCGTGGCAGCCTGCCGCTGTAAACATCCGACTGAAAGCTCCTCTGAACACCTTACAGCTTCCAGTCAAGGATGTTTACAGTAGCAAAGACTGCCCAGGAAGAACGGAGATGCAGTGAGGCTCCCCGCTTTAGTAAGGAGGTAACAGGGCTGGCTAATCCAAAGGGTCGGGATTACAAATGTCCTTTAAGACGCCCACTTCTCCTGCACTTTCTGACTGCTTATTAATATGAGATAGCAATGGGAATCAGAGAATGATTCTGTTTCTAAGGATAATGTACTATGAAATTAAATTAAATTCATTAAAACCACTTAAAATTTTATTAACGAAACAAGTGAGCAGAGTCAGGCCCTGCTTTGCTCCTGTCAAACTCTGCCACTGTTCCCCAAGTAACTCCACTACATCTGGTGAGTCATGCAATCTGTGTGCCTGAAACAATGAGTTATTCAGGAGAGGGGTCTATTACAATCCCAATTAAGAGCTTTACGCACCCAAAGTGCTGAAAAAATAGCTGGTGTGACCTATGGAGAGGGGCGGGAAGAAGCAAGGGAAAGGCAGACAGACATTCACATTCTTTCCCGTGACTGCTAAGAAAACGGCTTAAGTGGTGGTTCTCAAATTTGGTTGCACATTAAAGCATCTGGGGAGCTTTAAAAAGCTGCCAGGGCCTCCCCATCTCAGGTTCTGATTCAGCTGGTGTGGTGTGGAGCCTGGGCACTGATACTTTTTTAAAGCCTAGCAGGTAATTCTACTGTGTAGCTAGAACACTATATAGAGAACCACAATCAAGAGTAGGAGAAAACCCAAGTCCACTCACTCCAAACACCACTGTGCGCAGAGACAGGCTGGTTCTTGAAAATCTAAGATCTGTACCTCACTGAGCACGTTCGCCCATCCCAGATGAAGAACTCTGACAGGCTTCCTAGGACACCTTGAAATGAGCTTCACTTTATTATAACCAAAAGCTTTAATTTTCACTGCAATACCACCTCAGCAGCACTGAGTTAAAAGTATCCATAAATGAGTAACGGAAGGAGATGTTAAGGATGGATCTGGTCTAGAGAGGGAGAAGCAAAGGAAATAGCAATGACTTGTGCTGAGAGAGGAAAGGGGCGTTATCTGACACCCATAGGCAAGGTGCTCTTCAGTCAGTCAGCAGCAGCAGCAACGCCTTCCCAGCTCACCTGACGCTTTGGAGGTTTTAGTTCATCTCTTGGAACAATATCGATGAGAAAGTCAAACTGATCAAATTTTGTAATTGCCATGGCGATATCATTCCTCTGTAACAAAGAAAAGCAAGGTGAAAAATTAGCCTGGGGAGAAACTAGTTCACCTGACTTTATACCCTCCAAGCTACAAGTAAGATAAGATGGTGACTTCTAAGCCAAACTAAGTACCCATGGCCAAGTCTATAGCTGAAATAAGCACAGCCAAACTCTTACAAACCTGGAATGATCAGACCTGCTGGCAAGACATCTACAAAGGTGACAAAATAGAGCTACCTGCAGCTCATGCTCCACAAGCCAGATATTCGAGCCTCCAACTATTACTGCCTCTGCTGGGTTCTGACCCAAGGTCCTCCCCAAGACAGTTAAATCATGGTCCTCCAGCTAAAACTGTACAGATCTAGCAACCTCAAGGGGCAATTATGTGTTAGCGAGGTCAGGCTATCATCCACTCTAATAACGTTTTTAAGGAACTAAATATTATTTTGCCTCTTTGGTTCTTAAGTAGCTAAAATCTATTTTGAATCTCCTGGCTGAAACCCTAATTCAATAACTTTTTGTACTATTTTTTAGTAACTGATCTGTACTACTATAATTTTTATTTTGGAATTCAAAATTCCAAAAATAAAATGTTAAATCCATGGTTTAAATCTTGTTTAAGGTGATATAAACATTGGAATTCTGAAGTTACCAGAACAGAGGCTCAGGTGGGAAGAGAACCTGGGAGTCGGCTGACTAGCGACACTGAAATCAAGGCCTGCTCCACTGGGCTTCAAAGAGTGACAAGCACTGCCTTTAAATAATAAAATTAAAGGATTTTTTTTTTTACTAAAAATCAACATACTAACATTATATAAACATTTTTTTAATATAAATTTTTATATAAACATTTTAAAGAAAAAGAACAAACAGGAAAAAAGAGTAAACTCTAGTGAATAATATGCACATTCAAGTATTTAGGGAAAAGTAAACATTGAAATTCATTTAAAAATAGACGACTTGATGGACAGAGGGATACGGGGATAAAACAAGTAAAATTTTAATGGTCGGATCCAGGTGATGAGCACACAGGCATTCACTATAAACTTTGCTTATGTTTGAAGTTTTTCATTATCAAATGCTTGGGGGGGGGATGTCAACTCACTAACAGAAATCCTTAGCAGCCTCTACATATCACATCTTCAGAGAAGGTGACTCATCAGACTAAAGAGGAGGGGATGGAAATTTTCTGTTTTTTCCTTTCCTTGTTTCTGTGATGGCCCCATGCCACTGAAATGCAAAACTCTAGTCCACCATTCTTGCCAACCACCAGCTAGATGATAAACCCATCCTACTGAAGCAGGGCACACCTTAAAGCTGCCAGGCCTTATTTACGAGTAGTACAATAGAGTATCGCGTTCCTGATGATGTCACCTACTCGAAGCTATCTAAACAGCTCATCTAAGGATGAAGGGGGGGGGGCAGTGTGAAGAAATAATAATCATCTCCAAACATACATCAAAGTGTTCTACAGTATTTTGGAAACATAAATATTATTTAAATCGGTCTTTTTAACATTTTTATTTTGCCTTTTAAGTGCCAATATCCTACTGAATCATTGCTCATATATGGTAAAATACAAAAATCTTAAGTACACGGCTGAATGAATTTTAATAAATATAATACAACCAGGCAGCGATCTCCCAGATAAGAATATAAAAAGTTTCCTTGTATCCCTTCCCAGCCAATTACCCACACCCCTAATCTGAAGCAACCATAATTCTGATTTCCGTCACCATGGACAGTAAACGGTATCATGTGCTATGTCATATTTTTTCTTTAGTTTCTTTTGCTTGACATAATATTTTTGATATTCATCCATGTTGTTGTATAGATCAATAGTTAGTTTCTTTTATTGGTGAACAGTAATTCATTTTATGAATATATAAAATTTTTATTTTATTTTTTCAAGATTTTATTTATTTAGTTGTAGAGACAGGGGAAGGGAGGGAGGGAGAGAAACATCAATTTGAGGAACATCGATTGCTTGCCTCTTGTACATGCTCTAATCAGGAACTAAACTTGCAACCCACGCATGTGCCCTGACCAGGAATCGAACCAGCAATCTTTCACTTTGTGGGACAATGCCCAACCAACTGAGCCACACTGGTCAGGGCAGAATGTAGCAATTTTTTAAAATATTCCTATCTGGATGAATATTTGAGTTCTTTCTAGTTTTTGGCTATTATAAATAAGGTTGGTATGAATGTATATTTTTTAATTTATTGATTTCCAAGGGAGAGGGAGGCACAGAGACACTGATTTGTTGTTCCTCTTATTGATGTGTTCATTTGTTGGGTAAGAACATTTTTATACAAGAATGTCCACGCTTTTGAGAGTGTAACTAAGAACAGAATGGCTAAGTCAGAGAGTAGGGATATGTTTATCTTTACTAGAAGGTGCCAAATAGTATTCCAAAGTGACTATACCACTTTACATTCTCACCAGCGGTAATGAGTTCTGTCACTCCATTTCCTCACCAACACTTGATATTGTCGGTTTTTTTTTAAAGTTTTAGCCATTCTACAGGTATCAGCCAGTGTCTCACTGTGGTTTTAATTTGTATTTTCCAGTGACAAACAATGTTATGCACTTTTTCAAGTTTACTGGTCATTTGGAATCTTTTTTGAAGTGCCCATTCAAGTGTTTTGCCCTTTTTTTTTTTCTTCTTTTCTCTATGTGGGATGGTTGATCTTGAGCCTGCGGGGAGCAAGCTGGCCCCAGACCTCGCCAGTCCACACTTCTGTGCCTCCAATTCTTACGTGTCCAAAGACAGGGAACCACGGACACGCCTTCGTAGGAGGATCCCATTTTACTTTTTAATCTTAATTGACCTTGAAGGTGACTTCAACTGGCTCTCTAGATTTACAGACTTCCTTCGAGGCAGCATAAAGTTCTCAATGTCTATCTGCACTAGAATGCAGGATTCCCAGGGGTAGGAATTTTTTTCTGTTTTGTGTATTAATCTCCAGAACCTAAAACAGTGCTCAGCACAATGTGGGTGTTTAATAAATATGTGTAGAATAAATGAATATACACATGCATGTTCAACTTTGGAGGTAAGGGGAAATGAGAAAATATAATTTACCATATTTTGCCACATACAATGTTCTCCTGTATAAAATGGTGCACCATGTTTTTGGTGCACTTTCAGGGAAAAAAATCTTTCATTTAAAATTTTTAATTCAATTATTTGTTTATATTTAGACGCTTTTTGTATTATAAAGAAATTTTAGCATTAATTTTCGAATATATTATGGTATAAGAAATTTTATGTAACAAATAATTATAAAACATAAGAACAGATTCAAGGTATTTTAGGTATTACCCGTGTATAATGTACGTCCTTATTTGTCCCTCAAAGATGTGGGCAAAAAAGTGCGCACTGTACACAGCAAAGTATCGTACTGTCTTGGCTTTGTTGTTAAAATATTGTCATTCTCTTGTACCAGGCACACCCTTCCTCTTTTGTCTGGAAAACCTTTCCTTCAAGAGTTAGGGCCTGACTGTTGAGGGGAGAACATCTAGAGCTAATAACCAAGAGGTCTTCATACAATATAAATGCTGACTTCCTGGATTAAAATAAAAAGAGAACAAAGAGGAGGAAAAGGATTCCCAGGAAAGCAGACAATGAACAAAAAGACTAATGAGGTTACTAAAACTGATTCTTCCTGGGATTGTCCTTTCCTGGAGTCTCTCAAGGCTGCCAACCAGAAATTGTTTACATCTGGAAATAGATAAATGTCACTTTAACCTCTGTTTGTAGTGAACTGTTCTGTAGTGAACAGGCTTGCCAAATGAATGGTTCAGTCGCTGAGCTGTGAAAACCATAGGAGAGTTGGAAATTAAAATATTGGTGGGGTTACCCTGTCCACTGTAGTTCAGTTGGTTGGGCATTGTCCCACAAGGCAAAAGGCTGCTGGTTTAGATTCCCAACGGAGCACATGCCTGGTGTGTGGGCCTGATCCCTGGCTGGGGTGGTCAGGGTGACTGATGTTACTCTCTTACATTAATGTTTCTCTACCTCTCTTTCTCTTTCCCTTCCCCTCTCTCTAAGAGTAAAGAAATAAAATCTTTATAAATGAATAAATTAATTAAAATACAACTCCTGGTGGGGAAATACTATCATGGTTATAAGGTATGCTTGCCTCCCAACAGCAGAGGAAGGTACCAGTTATATACACCAACCTGGCAGAGGCCTCAGGTAGAAGAATCTTCAGTCCAAAGCCATGCAAGAGAGGCAAGCAAAGGCAGTTGCTTGCCCAATTTTTCCAATGTCAGTCCACAAAATTACCTGGAGAGTCCGGCGCTTGTTATCCTCTGTGTGGATCCAGGCTCGAAGAGTCAACTCTGTGATGAAAATCTGGGCTGCCTTGGCAAAGAGCACAGGGGCTTCTGCACTGATCATCTGCAACAGACAGAGGCCCTCCCTGTCAGTCACTGGCAAGTCATTCCAACCAGTTAGTTGTCCCTTACCTCACGTCCTGCCACTGGACTATGGGGCAAGGGCTAGAAAATGACAGGTGGTAGCCTCAAGAGATTCCAAGGTAAAATAAACCCACAAGTAGGGACAAAGCAGGCAGAAGGGAAGAGGGAGAAAGAATCCAGCACCTATCATGCACTTTTTTACTCTTAGGATCGCCTTTTGGAGAAACTAGGGTTTAGGAGAGGTGAAATCATAACTTGCCCAGGGCCTTAAGTCAGTAAGTGGTATAATCCAAGGAGAGGAAATGTGGGGAACACAATGAGTTTGAGAGTCGATGGATTTACGCAAAATCTCTGGCTTCCCATCCTTTTGGGCTTTATTTTGCCTGTACTGAAAAATGGGACAACTTTCCAGGGTTGTTGTGGAAATCACGAGATGATACTATGTGTAAAAGCACCCAGCACACGGCCTAGAGCGTAGCGAGTGTTCAAGTGCAGTGATAAACTCGGCCAGACAGGTTCTGACCCCTGGTGAGGCGGTCTGCACAGGACGGGGCCATGGGAAGAGCTCTGGAGCTAAGAAAGCAGAAGATGAATACTGGAATCGGTTATCCAATTCTGGGCAAGTCACTTTGACCTTTTTGTCTATTTCCTATCTATAAAGTGAAATTAATAACTAATAAAATGTTAATATGCCTTTGATCTTTAATTTATAAACATCTGTCCTTCTAAAGTTAATTATAATTGGTGACAGCTTTTCTCAGAGAAACTGGTAATTCTTTTTTTTTAAATTTTTTTTAAGATTTTATTTACTTATTTATCTTTAGAGGGGAAGAAGAGAGGGAGAGAAACATCAATGTATGGTTGCCTTTCATGCATCCCCTGCTGGGAACTGGCCTGCAGGGAACTGGTCTGCAACCCAGGAATATGCCCTGACTGGGAATTGAACTGTGATCCTCTGGTTCGCAGGCCTGTGCTCAATCCACTGAGCTACACCAGCCAGGGCTTGGTAATTCTTATTCTATCGAATCTCACAGGGTTGCCACGAGGAGAAGTGAGCTAGTAGGGAGAACTGCTGTGACCTGTCAGCTCTCTCTACAAATACAAGAGACTACTAGTTCTGAGTGGTACAGAACAAGAGTGGCTCTCTTTCTGAGACACTTGTACTGGGTGGTGGACTTCTAGGAACAAAGAAAGGGCCACCTCCGAACAAACCCTCTCACAAGTATTATTTGTGTAAAACAACTCACAGATGCAGTATCATTATCAAACATTTCTCAGAGCTCAGCCCAATGAATGAGATAATAACAGGATGCTCAGAAGACGGCATCGTCCTGCAGATCTGATGCTGCACGTTTACACTACATGCTGAAAAGAGTGGGGTGATTCACAAAGCACTCAGCATCTTTGCAACATCTAGGAAACAGGATAGCCCTTATTTTCAGGGAAGTACCACGTAATGAGTAAAATTGTTCAATTTCCGCTCATTTAACCATTTTATGAGGAACCAAATGAAAAAGCAACAGACAATAACAATATTTTTATTTTTGTTTAATTAAACTTTGAGCTCTAGGGAAATAAGCAGTAACTACCCAATTTAGCTTCAATATATGTAAATAAAAATGAATGTGAATTTACCTTCACATCTTCATCCAGTTTCATAATCTTCTTAATACGGGCCAGTGGGAGTTCCTGTACTCGGAAATCTTTCTGAAATGAGTAACAAAAGTTGCATAAATGGTGGGGACAACCAAGAGGGAAAGGGAGGCATCATGAAGCACACTGATTGGCTCAGTCCCTCCTTTTAGAAACAATGGCAGGAGAAGAGGCACAGATGAAACAAAGAAAATACAAGCTCCAGAACAAAGTTCTTCTTCACCCATGCAGAGCTTTAAACAATTAAAGGGTTTCAGGATAATCTCATGATGGCTTCATTATAATAGTGCCCTCATGAAAGGTAGCCCCAAACAATACCCAATTCTTTGCCAGCACAATATAGAGGTACATCATGAGTATCTTTTTCTTCCCAGAAGTTTACCAGTATGCAATCTGAAGATTAAAATGAGGTTTTTGCCTCAGAGGCATCCGTTGCTCTAAGTTGTCAGTTCTTTCCTCTATTCAGGGATTACAAGGGCAAGTGTAAGCAGTCCTGGCCACAGTGACCCCACAGTTCTCTTCAGCCAGTATGACCTGGCTATTTCTAACCTTTGCACTAGCCCGACACCAAAACTTGGGTAAGAGCTCCTTTCCCACCACAGCAGCAAAGGGCTTGTGTCCAACACTGGTGTGGGGGGTGGGGACCTGGTAGGAGAGTATGGAAGAAGGGCAAGGGTGAATTTATCAGCCGGCTTTCTAGAACAGCCCTGGCATGTTGTTTTTTTCTTAACAAACGAAACTGGGCTGGAGGAAAACCACACCAACTTTACTGTGGAAAGGATTTAGGAAAGGGCTTTTTACCCAGTGCTACTCAATTATTTGCAATTAAGCCCTCTTTCGTTTTATTTTGATACTACTGGTATTTCAACACATGCCCAATAATGGATGCAATTCTAGAAATAAAAATCAATTCTGGGTTTCGGAACTGCAACGAAAAGAGAGGTGCAAAGGGAGAGATTAGCTAAAATCAGCAAAATCCCTCCTGGGACTAGGTATCAAATGACTGCTCTATAAGTGGTCTGAAATGTAACTCACCAAACCCAATATTCTCACCTGGGAATTTGCATCATCACATTATGGAAAGAGCAGCTATTATCTGAGATTTGGTATAATTAACATATATAAGTGAACTTTCTTTTCCAAGACCAACAGAATACCTTAACTAATGTCAAAGTAGGGGGTATTTGGAAAAACATAAACAGCCTTTCCAGAATCCCTTTTATGACTACAGAAGGAGGAGCAACCACTGGGACCAAGTGCACACTGAGACATCTCATTTCCACATGCACACTCACTCAACAAGCTGCATGGCTACTGGCTATCACTCACCTCTACAAACTTCCAACACCAATTTTTCACCTTTTTCCTTTTCCAAATTAGATGTCAACATTTTCCATGAAGCCCTTTCTAAAACTAACCCTGAAGTAACAGAGGGTTTAGAAATCCAGTTTATTAAAATTTCACCGAAAGGAGAAAGCAGGACACATTCTTTCTATTGTTATTTTTTTCCTCTTTCATTTACTCATTCATGTAACTCAACTAATACGATACCTACTACTATGTGAAAGATACAAATCCATTCTTACCTTTGCAAGGTAAGAATAATTAATTTAATTATTTAATTAAGCAATTAAGTTTTATAATTTAATTATTTAAATAATAAAAAATTTAAAAACTGTCTCATAAAAACGTTATGGTCCCCTATGCTATAGTCGAATGGGAGTGTAAAACCCCTCAGGGACAAAGAAAATAACCAGTTGACAATGAGGAGCTAGAGACAGTAGGAGGACTGGCAAACGCTCCAGAGGGGCTGACATCTGCACCACGTCGAAGCGATACCAGAAATCTGTTTGTTGAAAAAGTATGAGAATGTTGCTGTTCAGACAGAGGGAACAGTATGCACAGAAGCACAGAGACACAGAAAACACAGCCCATTTAAATGTTAGATATACGACCTTAGTACAAAGGGGAACAGGAAAGAAAATGCTGGGTTGAGGCCAGACCCTAAAGGAATTAAAAACAAAACAAAACATTTAACCACAGAATCAGTCACTGGTCTTCCTCCTTGTGTGGCATATCACAGAAAACGACAATGTGAAACAGAAATGCCAAGGAAAATGCTGGGGATGACAAGTCCTTTGGAAGGCTTCCCGGGGCGATACACACAGCACAAGATTATAGCCATAAGATTTGGTTCTCTCGAAAGTCTGCTGTCATTTGGCTTGCTGACTGAATATAATTTCCACAAGAGTGTTCCCAAGATTACTTAACCAAAGCCCAAAGCTGACAGATAAAAAGACCTCCCTCCCCAACTTGAAAAAGTAAAATACCACTTTTAAAATTTCTACAACACTAGTCTTTAATCAAAAGCAACACAAAAGGGTCAAGGATAAAGAGATTATATCATTCCCACCTTGGAGAGGCATAAAACAAGGCAGAAATTTACAGAAAGCTTGGTTCTAAGCCTCACCCCAACCCCTTCTTTTGTGAGAAACTTTTCTCATAATCCCCAAACTTTCAGCTCTCAAGGGGCAGTGTGTGAAAGTAGATCTTCAGATGTGTGTGTGTGTGTGTGTGTGTGCGCGCGCGCGCTTGTGTGTGTGGTTCATTACTACCGACAAGAGCCCAGTCACATTTAAGAGTTTACGATGAGCTTACTGGAGGGGGAGCCCTTATGACTGAGGCCCGCTAACTTGGCTTTCAGGTCAATGCTCCCTTGGTCACTGGCAACCATGCACCTGATGTGGAGAACATTTTACTTCCTCTCCTGACACCGATCTGTGTGGAAGGACTGAGGCCGACTGACTGTCTTTCCACTCTTGATAGTGTTATCGGTGAGGTAGGAGAGCAGATTCTCTCTCAGAACACTTCTGTACTCCTGACCACAACCAGAGAACTACATTAAAAATGCTGCCATCTGAAACTGCTGAGTTTCAAAATGTCTGAATTCACTCAATGAGAGCTCAGAGCCGAAGAAAAGCCTGTGGTTCTCAGGCTGCACTAAGGAGCATTCAGAGTTTCGAATAATGATGAGGGGCACCTTTTCCCAGGTCTACTGAGTCAGGCGCTCCGGCAAAGACAAGATCCCAGTCCTCCCAAAGGCAGCCATCCTCAGCTGAGGCTGTCGGTCAGAATCACCAGGGAGCGTTGGGAAAACAAGATGCCTGGCTCTACCCTAGACTAATGGAACCAGGAATTCCTGGCATCATGTTTTTTGAAAACTCCCCTGGTGCCTATGAAGGTTAAGGGCTACCACTGATTTTTAAGGCCTTGCTACTCAAAGTGGGGTCCTTGGACCAGCAATGGCTTCACCTGGGAACTTAGAAGGAATGCAGAATCTTAAGCTCTGTTCCAAACCTACTCAATCAAAATCTATATTTTTAACAAGATCCTCATGTGGTTCATTAGACAATGAAGTTTGAGAAGCACTGCTCTACAGCAAGGGCTCAAACACAGGACCTGTTTTGTAACAATCCATGGACCTTCACCGCCAAGTTCCTGTTTAAATGGTTATCCGACCGTGCCCTGGCTGATGTGGCTCAGTGGATTGAATTCAGCCTGCAAACTGAAAGGTTGCTGGTTCGATTCTCAATAGGGCACGTGCCTGGGTTGTGGGCCAGGTCCCCAGTTGGGGGCATGCAAGAGGCAACAAATAGATCGATGTATCTCTCTCACATCAATGTTTCTTGCCCTTTCTCCCTCCCTTCCCTTCTCTCTAAAAATAAATAAATAAAGCCTTTAAATGGTTAACTGACTGTAATGCTAGAAATGCCATTGTCGAATCTGGAGGCACTGAATGAGATGTAACTGAAAAATAAAAGAAAGTGACCTAGGCGTTACATTACAGCTAACTGAAAGCTGAATGGGACACAGGGAGTAAGGGGAAGATTAGATTTTTCTTAAGATTCAAAAAGAAATGCCTCCCTCCCTGCCCACCCCGAAAGACAAACTTGGCTTTTTCTTGCCCACTTTCAAAGGTCTAGAGGGATAAAATTCAACACCAAAAAGCTTGTTGATTACTGTTTTCTGAGCTCTGCTGAGCAGGAAGACAGTACTTCACACAAACACCCTAGTGCACAATCATTTTGGTATGATTTTAACCAACTTCAATTCCGGCTGAACACCACCTGGATTTATGCACAATTACTGAGTGAAGAGAGTGTGATGGCCATGCTGCGATGAAAGATAAATTGCTTTTGCAGAACTCAAGACCAAAATGACTAGGTCGAGTATTTCCAATATATCATGTAATATGTATCACCTAGCCAACTTCGACTACTTGTTTTTAGAACAATCTTTGTCCCAGTCTTAGAGACCATAACACCTTCTGAATATTCTTATAAGTTTTATTCATGTTTGGATAGTTTAAACATAGGAATTTTTAAAAAATCGGTTAGACATGTGATGTCAACCTAAGAGGCTCTGACATATCTGAGGAAGTCTGGTCAGAAGTGCTGGTGAGCTCTGGAAAGGCGCAGACTAAAGACTAAAATATCCAGCAGCATCACACAACGGAGGTGCAGACAGAGAAGCAGATGCTTTCATGTGCCATAGGGAGAGGTGGATGAATGCATAAGTAAGATGTAGCACACACACATATACATGGAATATTATTCAGACTAAAGAAGGAAAGAAATCCACTCACATGCTAGAACATGGATGATCCCTGAAAACATTATGCTAAGTGAAATAGTGAAACTAGCAAGTCATAAAGAGACAAGTACTGTACAATTCCACATATATGAGGTACTTAGGATGGGTAAAAGTCATAGAAACAGAAAGTGGTTACCAGGGGCTGGGAAAAGGAGGAAAGGACAGTTGTTGTTTAATGTTGTTTAATATTGTTTCAGTTCTGCAAGATGAAAAAGTCCTGGAGACATGGCCCACAGTATACTCACAGTAGTGTGAATATACTTCACACTACTGAACTGTACTTTCCTAAATGGTAAATTTTGTGTTTTTACCACAATTTTTAAAAAATCAAAGCCCAACAAAATACAAAAAAGGTTAAGTGCTGAGCTGGGACCTCCAGAGTTTCTCGGGCCACTCACCTGAGTTTGGACTTGTCCCTATGCTCAGTTGGAATGCAGACTCGCTGCACTGGCCCAACCCCAACCCCCACCCTGGGAGGGAGCCAGTTCTACACCAGGTTGACCCTGGCACTGAAACCTGATCAGCTTACCCAGGAGATTATCCCCTTAAAAAATGGACAAATGATTCTGCTAATGATCTGATATTTTCATTTTTTCCCCTCTTCTCTTTTATATCCGAGATAGTGACAGTACAGATAAACCACCACCTTCAGACTGTGGAAGAAAAACAATGACTTTTCCGTGGGAATCCACACATGAACAGAGGCCCCTCTGAGAAAGGCCAAACCAAGTTCAACTTCTGAAAATCTTCCCTATAAATGAACATGACCCACAGGTATATCCACAATATGAATTAGTTTTTTACCCTTAGGGTCAGTGGACATTAGTCACAATGAGAAGTTATTTTATTTTATTCATTCATAACTTGTTTACAGTCTGTCTCCCCCACCAGAATTTACGTTCTGTGAGTGCAGTGATCCTGTCTGGCTGGTTCACTACTGGATCCACAGAAACGATCGTAGCCATAGTAGGTGCACAATAAGTATTGTTGAGTGAGCAAATAAACTGACCTTGTACGTCAGAGGTTAAAAGCCAGTAATTCTAAGAAATTACAACATCAGTTCTACATTAGGAAGGAACTCAGCATCTGCTCTGCCAAGATGCTAATACCTCCAGAGCAGGAGTGACACATCTAACCCAGAGAGCTCCTTCAGACTTTGCTGAAATGACACCAAATGGAACATTCTCTCTTCGTTAAGGACATGATGCTGTACTCTGAAAATAGTCTAACTCTAGCCTGTCTCACCTCCTGCTACCACCGTTAGACCCTTAATCATACCCCACCCCCTACTACCTACAGTCACCTCCGGCCACTCTGAACTTCTTACTGGTCCTCTAAACAGAAGGCCTTCCCCTCTGGGCCCCTATGCCTTTACGGATGATGGTTCTCTCTGCTGAAAATACACTCTCCCATCCTCTATCTGGTGAATGCATGCTGATGTAACAAGACCCAGTAAATTGTTCCCTTTAATTAAGGCTTCCCTAACTCAACCAGGGAGAAACAGCCTGATGTCCCCTGTGCTCCCAAAGAACTTTTACTGCTTCAGACTCATCACTGTGCCTGACTCAGTAAGTATTTAATAGACACTTATTGAAAAAAATTATTGTAGTTATAATTACTAGATTGTAAGATCCTCAAAATCCGGGTCATATTTGATCCTTTTAAGTCAGTGGTTTTCAACAGGGGATGATTTTAGCTCCCAAGAGATGTGTGCCAACGTCTAGAGACGTTTTTGGTCATCACCACTGTCAAGAGGTGGGGATCTAGTGGGTGGAGGCCAAGGATGCTGCTCAACATCCTACAATGCACAGGACTGACCCCACGGCAAAGAATTATTCTGGCCAAAAATGTCAACAATGCTGCTGTTAAGAAACCCTAACATAGGTGTATCTTTTTAAATCTGGAAAGAGTGACTTAGAATAGATCTGTTGTTGAAAAAATTGCCCAACACTTTCCACCAGGCTCTAGAAATCTGGTGGGGCCTCTAAACTGGGCCTAAGAAATGAGCTGAAGGTACTGAATAGAAGCTAGAGCTCTGCTTTTCTGCATTCTCTAGAAGATACGTCTTACATTAAACTGCCTCCAAGTCAAAGCATCCACTATTAACCCACATGCCTAGGGAAAGTCACTGAGATGTGGGAAAAACCCCACACTGATAGTTGCCTCATCTAAGGTAAATTGTATTTTCAGTTCCCTACCTGAAAGTCAGGAATAAATTATGCCTTCATAAATGTGCTTGAGATTAAATATGTTTTAGTCTGTTTTGGTCACTCATCTCACAGTTCTTTACATCCTTTAAAAGTTTCTCCTTCTTTCTTACCACTGTTAAGTTCCGGATTTCTTCCATGACACGAGGCCAGAAGGACTGCAGGCTTTGCTGGGCATCACTGCTGCTACTACCGCCAAATCCTCCTTCTGTGGACATTCTGACAACTGAAAACAAACACACACATGAGACACATTAGACATAACAATAAAGTCAGACTTTCTGCACAGGTCATTCGTATCTTTCCTTGTAGATGTTTTCACTACTTCATTCAACTTTTCAACAATGGGAAATTAAATTTAGGATAGAAAGAAGAGGATCAGAACCTACATTTGGTCAACTGCTTTGTGATGGGGAAAGAAAGGTCAGTTAGGATCCCCACATCAGCTATAACTGTAGATAATATTATAATGTCTTAAAAGACTGACAGGGGGAAAAAGTAAACTCCGGATGGCTTAAATGCTTATCTGGTAAATAGTTAAATGCAAGAAACAGTTTACTCAAACACAAAGAAGTAGACACTTAGTGATGTCCTAAGAATTTCTATTCTGAGAAACTATCTGAAAGGTTTAACAATGCCGCTAACAGGATGCCGGCGGAGAGCTATGTAAGCCATTAAGAACTAATTCTGAAGAGCTGAAAGAAAAGCACCACAGCAGGTGTCACATGGCCAAACATGTTACTTTCCAGGCTCCATGAGGATACACGCCAGTATAAAGGCTGATAAATCTAAGTTTAAACTGTGAGGATGCTTGATTCACTCTTAAATGTTTGCCTGGGATTGTCTTAGAGGTCTCTGCTTCCCCCCCAGCCCCCCTTTTTCCTTCTTAAGGAAATGATGAAATGAAAAGCAATGGAAGGAAATCAAGAGTACAATCTTCAAAGCAGATTTCAGTCTGGTGTAATGACATAAGTGGGTGATGATGTAATGGGAAAAGGTTTGGAGCCAATTTCTAGTGCTGGAGGCCTACAAGAAGCTCTATACATCAACAGGAACTCTAAGTACTAGGAAGTAATATGATCTTGGAGTTTCTGGAGAGAATTAAAGTGAAGTGTTGAATCACATTCGGAGATGACTAGATAAAATCCTGAGTCCTAACTAACTAACTAGGTCCTCCACTCAGCTCCCATCACATTTTCACTTATCACCATATGCACATAGCCTATACTCTGCTCTCTCAGATGTACTGAGAGCTAAATAATCTGGAGATGCTTATTTATTTTATTAGTAGAGTCTTACAAGGTAGTCACAACCATAAAGAGAGATACTAATCTTTTATAAAATGGGGCAAATAAAAAATCTTTCTACAAATGAAAATAATTATTAAAAAATTTCAAATAAGAATCTAACTTTCATTGTATAGATCTATGGACAGGCCTGATCTTAGTAAAATCTGCCAGGCAAACTGCTACAGTCAAAGGAGGAATACGCACAACTACCAGTGTGATATCTTATATACTTGCTAATAATGAGTGGGTTTGTTTGAGTGTAAACATCCGTTAGATTTAGAAAATCCTTAACAACTTCTGGTTGTCCTTCGATCTCTTCCCACAACCATTACAAAAGTGAACAATCTAAGAAACACTTTTAAAACTGTCTGTGCAGTCCGCTTATAAATTTCACACCGCCCCAGCTGAGAATGTCTTGGTGTAATCAGTCCCCAAACATAGGGGCAGTCACTGTGAGGGGACCGTGAATGGACGTTCAGGGCACATACCGCTGGAGTGTGGGTGTGGTGGCAGGTAGGTGCACAACCGAAGTTAAGTATTTCTGGAACTCAAAAATTATTTAAAGGTTAAGTTTTTTAACCTGAGAGTCCCATCTGTGTTAGACAATCACAAACAAATAATGGAAAAAAGTACATCAGTCAAAATGTCCTTTATGTTTTACTGCATTATAGATGTTTAGAAGCCACCCAGGCCCAACCCTCTGCTCATGGCTCTGCTTCAGCCTCTGCCCAGCCCCTCACAAGCCCCCACTAGGTGGTCATTCAGAGCACATCTGAGGTCCTCCCTTTCCAGTTCTGGGAAACTGGCCTACTGGTAGGTAAGGCATTCTGTTCCCTCTTCAGAAAGTTCTGACTGTTCTTTACATTAGGTTAAATTTGCAAACAAAGTTGCATTCAAGCTTTGGATTTAGAATTATAGCTTTTATGATTTCTCTATCCAGAAACCTCTTTTTATAAATTCTTGACTTCAAAGATACTCTCATCAGGAACAGAAGATTGTATCATGAAGAAAGAGATAAAAAGGTTTGGAGCATGTTTTCTAACATTTTTGCACAGAAATGATTAATAGTTAATTCTTTTAATACCTACCGAAGGACACAAATTATAACTATAAATGAGTACTTTGATTCAAAAGGCTTTCCTTAAGGTAGATCCACTCTTTAGATGGGGCTTTAAAAATCAGACCAAACCTCAAGCCACAGATTTCAGGAACAAACTGATATCCTCAACGTTTTCTGACCAAGAGCACAATCTAACACTACAATCATAAACACAAACAACTTTCGCTCACCAAACACCCAAAGTTAAAAAATATAAAGCAGCCTTAATCTCATCACTTATTTTAATAATTAATATATTAATTGTAATAAAATTGATTTTGCTACAGAAGTAGCCTATTTATAGGCTATGGAAAATATGTAGCCTATCTACAGCCCATGGAAAATATGCTAGGCTCATATTCTAGAATGATGAGAGAAGGTATGTATGTGAATACATATATTTTTAGACACAGGGGAAGTGAGGGAGAAAGAGAAGGGAAGAAACATCAAGGTGTGGTTGCCTCTCCCACACCAGGGACGTGGCCTTTTATCCAGGCATGTGCCCTGACTAGGAATTGAACTGGCAATCTTGTGGTTCGCAGGTCAGTCCTCAATCCACTTGAGTCACACTAGCTAAGAGGAGAGAAGGCACATATTTAATAGTAAGAAAGAGACTTATTCCATGATCCTCTTCATTCCATTTTAAATTGCTATCACTATCGTGGGGTAAAGCTATTTATATACAGTTGACAGGGACAGAACTGCCTCAAGGCCAAGCTACATTTGCTTAAATCACTCTTATGAAAAATGCAGGATAGAATTGCCCAGATTTAATTCATTATTGATGTTAGATTTAACATTCATGCTCATTAATTACTTTATAATCCTTGAATAAGACTCCCTGACTTAAGGATCAAGTGAAATATTGCATGTTGTTGCTACAAGAAATCTCAACTCCCAGTATCTATTATCATGATTTATTTGGTTTTTATTTGCTTTTCCAAAGCTAGAAAGGGAAGAATCAAAGTCCATTATGAAAAAGCTATTGCTCCAATGTTAAACTCAACCACCATGTCTCCACAAGTCTTCTCTAAATACCCCCATCTGGAAGTGATGACTCCTTCTTGTGAACCTAGAGTCCTTGATCTGTATCTCTTTCTGCCCTCATCATGTTACCTTGTATGATCATTATTTACGTGTATGTCTTATCATATTTCCCTTTCTGGTTTATAAGCTCCTTGTGGCTAGGGCCTGAGTACGATTCATTTCTGGATTCCTTGCAGCATCTAGCATGCAGTCCGATTAAGGAATCACTCCTGAAAAAAAAGGCAAGAGAGTTGCTGGGTAAGGCCTTTCTGAGAAAGAGGCCTCTTGGAAAGTTTACACCGAAATAGATGTACTGGGATTGCTCAAACAACCAAAGGAAGTGGTTATCTTGTACAAACTATGCTGAGAAGCTCAGAATAAATGAGGTTCTCTCTGGGCCTTCAAAGTAAGGACTACAACCAGAAATCCACATGACTGGAAGGATGGGCACACACCCACAAACACACACTCGGTCCCGAACATTGTAAGGCAGACTAAAAGACAGGAAACACAGGTGCATACGATTCCTAAAATACGATTCCTAAACGTAAATCTTTTGAAAGTCTGAACCTTCTCAGAAAGGAAACCAGGACAGATTAGCAGTTTGAAAAATTTATGACAATAAGGTAAGTAGGAGGAGAAGGAAGGCAAATACCTCGTTGGCCATCCATTAACAAGAAAAGGAGAAAACCATGAAGGAAATAAAATGATTCAATCAGATCACTCAATGGTGGCCAATCTAGCTGTCATTTTAATATCTAATTAGTCTTTACCATTCTTGAAGAAAGAGAAAGAAACCTAAATAGTTCTTAAAACATCTCAGAAGCAGAGTGGTCCTCTTTTCTCTCGGAAATCATTCAAACTCTTACTTTTGACCAGGTACATGCTTGTCAAACCCTCGCTTAGTGATGCCTGTATACAGAAAGAATGTATCAAAGTCATAAAATACAAAGAGAAATATAAGATTTTATGGCCATATTCCCTAATTTCTAAAATTCTTGTACCTTTAGATTTTAGCTCTCCTACTTCTTGGCACGTACCTCATTCTCTCTACAAAAGTCCTTTATAATGTGCCAAAACCCACAGTCCAGCTCTCTGAACTAACTAAAACCAAATCAGATGTTTTGGGGTGATAATACTTTAAAACCCTAATATCACAACAACTACTCAAGTAAACAAACAAACAAACAAGAAAAAAGGACCACAGAAAGCTCACCCTAAAATGAAGCCCAATCCTTAACGAATGCTGTTCTATTCAAGTACTAGACCTGACTCATCCCTGGCAGTCAAGTTTTACCTAAAAATAATGCTCTCATTGTCAAATGCAAGCAATATCTTTTAGCCCAGTTTTGAATGAAAAACACATCCAAACATTGGTACCATCTTTCCCCTTAGTGAGTGCCTCCAAGCTCCAACTTGCAGCCTTTAGACGGTTGGGTGTGTCCTCAATCATCCCTTTGTCTCCAACTTAACAGACCCCAACACACCTCCCAATGCTCGAAGCACGGATCTTCTTCCCTCCCTTTTTGACTTGCATTTTGATCATGTTTTCCTGTCATTAAATGACACAACTTTTATTTTAAAGTCCAATCAGCAGCACTATCCCACGCATTTTACGTTCCAGTACTGCTTCAGAAATTAAGTCAGTTACAGTTTTATTTGAATTAGCTAGAACTGTTGGGATGTTGTGTTTCAAACAGTGAGTGAGTGTTTAAAAGAAAGAAGGAATATTAATATGAGTGAACAGATGGATAAGAAAAGAAAAAAACAAAGTAGAATTAAAGGTAATTTGAGCTTGCTATTTTATTTATTTTTTATTTTTTAAAAAGATTTTGTATTTGCCCTGGCTGGTGTAGCTCAGTGGATTGGGCTCGGGCCAGCGAACCAAAGGATCGCAGTTCAATTCCCAGTCAGGGCACATGCCTGGGTTGCAGGCCAGTTCCCAGCAGGGGACTCACGAGAGGCAACCATACATTGATATTGCTCTCCCTCTCTCCTTCCCTTCTCCTCTAAAAAAAAAAGATAAATAAAAAATCTTTTTTTTAAATCAATTCCATTTTTTTTTTAAGATTCCATTTATTTATCTTTAGAAAGGAAGGAAGGAGAGAGGGAAAGAAATATCAATGTGTGGTTGCCTCTCATGCGTCCCCTGCTGGGAACTGGCCTGCAACCCAGGCATGTGCCCTGACTGGGAATCAACCGAGATCCTCTGGTTCACAGGCCCACGCTCAAACCACTGAGCTATACCAGCCAGGGTGAGCTGGCTATTTTAGATAGTATTCTAAACTACAAAGAAAAATGAAAACTAAATGTGAGGACTGAGATTTCAAAAACAACACAATTCTACTAATAGAGAATTTGGTTCTTGTGTGCATACCGATGGACCTCAGTACATGTGCCATTATCAACCATGGCTAAAAAGCTCTCCAAGCCTTAAGGCAGCATATGCTCTCCACAATAAAAACAACCTTGAGCTGACAATTTCAGAAAAAGAAAAATAACACTACTCTGGAAATCAAAAGACCTATGTTTGTGAACTGGCCTGCTGCCCACTGCTGGTGACCTTGGGCCAGTCACACCACCAAGCTATTCCAGGACTGATGTACACACTGAACACATGCTAAGGGGTGGTCTGATTCGGAAGGGTGACACTTCACTACTTGAGGATGCCATAACTGAATAATACAAGGGAAGGCAGGGTGACTAGACAGAAAAGAGGTCTTTATTTAAGCTCATCCAAGGTTTCCACTTAAGTAAGAAAGCACTAAGCTTAGTGCCAGAAACCTTATTACTTAAGTTGCCTTACATAACTTGATACCAGGTGACACCAACTACTATAAGAATGAATAATGTAGCCTTACTGGAGACCCCTTTCCTGATGAATTCCAACTTTAGTGTTTGAGGGTATGTCTGTCTTCAGCTCCGAGAGGCCAACTATGAAGCTTTTCAAATTGCCTACTGGAAAAAAACATGCTTCCCAAAAGACTAAGGGCTGGAACTAACTGTACACCGCTCTCCCTGAAGATCTGCTCATGAAGACACATTTCTTAAACTGGCAGCAGAAACACTTTTCCTCAAAAACGAAAATGTTTCTGTTTGCTATCTTCTACAACATAATCTTTTAAACAGGGCCTAGATCGTAATATAGTTATAAATGAAGACCTATACCAGATAGAAAGAACTGGTTGTAAGAAATGAAATTGACAGGAAGGCATGTACGGAACATTTTAAAACCTCTGTCTGTAGAAAAGAAACTGTGTCTAAACACCCCACCTCATACGCTTTCTTTCTCAGTCCTTCATTAATGTTCAACATAAACTATTCCTGCATACATGGCAGCAGTAAAACACTACTGGTATTTTGTATGATGGGGAAAAAAGACCGAATCTTTTAGAAAAGTATTCTAAAGCAAAGGTCCACAAGCCCCTTTTTGTAAATTAAGATTTACTGAAGACAGCAACACTCATTCATTCACATTGTCTATGGCTGCTTTCACACTACAATGCAGAATTGAAGTGTTACACTGGAAACCTTATGACCTGCAAGCTGAAAGTATTATCTGGCCCTTTACCAAAAAAGGGTCAGATAACATTTAGAGCCCAGTTCTAAAAAAATGTTAAGTGTTTTATTTCATAGAATCCTTCCATGACAGAGGTACTGTTATTCCCCATTTACTGACAGGAAAACCGAGTACCAGAAGTTGAGAAGTTTGCCCTAAATCAGTTGTTATATGGCTCGTTCACCTGTCCAGCCTCCATTAGGAATAAACTGGACAAACCCTTCTGTCCCACAGAAATATCTGACAATCTCTTTGACCCTCCAACTTAATAGGAGTAAATAAATTCTTGCAGAAAGAATGATGAGTAACTGGTTTTTCAGGCCCTGAGCCTGAAAGAATCCCAACATGAGCTAGAGACAGAAATAGTGCCAGCAGCCAGGGTCACAGTTACCCTAAAACAAAGAGCCATTTTGCTTACCGGATCCCTTCTGTGATTCAGAAACCCTGAGAATAACCTCTTGTCCACCTTCTGGCAGGATCCTGTGTTTGTGTATGCTCAGGAGAGGTGAGAAGAGTGATTAGTGGGATCCTGAAAAATGTTTCAAAGATGCCACCTTAAGACTTTGAGTTACAAACTACTTGTCATACACATTATCCTCAATTGATCTTAACTCAGCTCAGTGATAAAGATACCAACCAATATTATTCCAACTTTACAGGTAAGAAAGCTGAGAATTGGGTATTTTAAGTTACTTGCTCAAGGTCATGATATAGTAAACAGTGGAAATGCATAAGCTCTAAAATTCTGTTCCTGACTTGGAATAAATAGCCTGTTCACTCTCACTTTCTGTGCTGTTTTAAAGTACATGTCTATTCAAACTGTTCAGAGAGATCAGCAATCTCAGCTTTGATCACTGACTTAAAAGTCTCTAACTCAAAGAATCATTTTTTATCCACTTGCTGCCCGCTCCCAACATCTCTGTGGCAATCATAAAAGATGCTAACAACACTACCATCTCCTATCATACAAGTATCTTTCTTTTATTTCTGTGTTGTCTCTTTCCAGGCTCTAGCACTCTTTTTTCTTTCCTGTTTTGTCCTTCTCATTTGCGTGTCTCTGGGTCAGTCAGTTGCACCTATGAATACTCAGTTGCCAACAGTGGGGGGCAGTAAAGTACAGGGTAAATACATTAAAGAAAATGTACTGGCCCTGGAGACCTTGCAAGGTACTGCTATAGGTGGGCAGAGGCTCCAAGAAGTTAAGTGATCTGTCCAGGATCATAAACATATAGCAGGTTGGTAGCCAGAGAGCAAGAATCCCCAGGTTCAGTACATATATGTCAGAAGGTCATGAAAAATAGCAAACATCACACACAAGCCAGAAGGTATATCATCATCCCTGCTCAGAGAATTCTCAATTAAAAACCTGGATGGTGTTATAGGAATGTCAAGATGAGCTCAGCTGTACTGATTTGGCTGTATGGATTCTGCTCTTCTGCTGATTCACAGACACACTGAATTCTGCCCTCTGCTTGGCGTCTTTTACCATTGATTTAATTGTTCAAAGAAAGAAAAAAGGGGGGAGAGGGCGAGAGCAGGTCTGAGATAAAACAAATCTTCTAAGACAACGAAACACTAAATCTCCCACTTCCAGGTATACAGCTGTCAGGACCTGAGAACGTAAAGACCACTTCAAAGAATGCAAAGCAACTGAGATGGTTATGCTAATCTCTTACATTTGTACATGCTTTACACTTTGTAAAGTAGTTTTCTGTACAGTATCTCGTTTGTTTTTCACTGCAAAAACAGCACAGGTACTGATATTCCCATTTGACAGATAAAGATACTTTATCCAGATAGACCGAGGGTCTTGTCTTCAGTCACAGGGCAAAATATGTGCCAGAACTGGAACTAAAACCCATGTGCCCTGGTTCTCAGTAGTGTGCTTTCTCGCTGCATGTTCTCCTCTCTCTATAAGAACTGATAACTCAGTAAAGGACTAAAAACTTAAGAACCTGTGGATCTTCTCAGTCTGTAACATAAATCCACCAACCCTGTTCTCTTTGGTTTTCCTGATCCTCCTCCTGGAAAAAGTATTCCAAAATGCCAAGATGTCAAATTCTTAGACATTTCAAAGTAGAAAGCTCAAAGTTTTCAAGCATGGCAAAATTGCAGTTGTCCACAAGAACTGGGACTTGGGGACACTGGTCACCAAGCACAAGCACAAGTGGAGATGAAAAGTTCTGGTATGCAGAGCTCAAAGTTCACCCTCTCTGGGGGCCTGGTGATAGAAGTCAGTCACTCTATCTTTCCACTATAGTTCAGAGGAACAGCCTTAGCCTAGCACCCTCACTGGAGATGGTTCCACAGCTACACACTAAGGAGGAATCATCTGGCTACATGTATGTAGCCCTCGGAAATCATAGTTATTGCTACACTGTGAACAGGGTGAATTCCCTTGTTCTAACTACCTCCCTAGGGCCAAAGCAAAGAGTATAAATCACAGCTAAGAACTATAAAGCAACTGATTATTTAAGAACACCATGACTCATCTAAAAATACCTATCTCTGTGGTCCAAAATAAGAACCCAAGGAGGTGCCCAATACATACCACAAAGTATGCTTCTCCAAGCCTTGGAACACCAGAAAACACCTAACACAACTCTAATCTCCCATCTGGAAAAAGTCCTTCGACTGCTGTATTTTGCTGTGTACACCCACAGTTTGTGTGCATTATACACGGGATTATTATACCCACATATAATATGCATCCTTATTTTCCCCTCAAAAACCTGGGCAAAAAACTGCACATTGTACAGGGCAAAATATGGTACCTATCTGACACTAAGTGAATTCAGGACTGATGAAGACCATTTTCCAACACACTGGCAGTGCTCATGCTTTGTTCTGAAAAAGGTGGCTCAGTTTACCTATCTTGTTTGACAAAAACTTCGAAAAATAATTCAATGTAACTATTCAATAGTATAATTCAAAAATATATTTGATGCTTTTATACAATGACCTGACTAGTCATACAATGTAAGATTATATGCAAACTCTGAAAAAATTCTTTTTTTTAAAAAAAGTGTGTCTTTTAGGGGCAGAGATGCACAGAAAAAGGGGAGGTGGGAGGAGGAATCGGTCCCATAAGACATACAAGACAGACACAGCTTTAGCTTGTTTTCTATATACAGTGACAAGGTGCAGTGCAAAGGGCACAGGGCTTATGTCACTAGGCTCTGCCCCTTGCTTCCTCAGCCACAAAATGGGCATACTACCTACCTTAGGTAATTACCAAGTGAGAGAACAAATATAAAGTCACTCCGTTAACTCTAAAGTGCTGTTTCATAGAAACATTGCAAACTGTTTCAATGCTTAAATACCTTCAAGGGTGGCTTTGTGAGCATTTGCCCAGTTACTAATTACAGGAAAGAAATAATCATGGAGTTCAGGATATAAATAACCAGGTAAGATGGCTGGAAATTACAATTATTTCTCTAGTGAAAAATTTCTTATTGCCTTTACTTTCAGATTGAGGATAATTACATACCTAGTCTAGTAACTAAATACAAGTGCCTTATAGTAAAATTATGCTAAATTCTACAGTTGTGGTTATCTTATTCCTGGTAATCCACTGTGTGCACTGCTCATCACTGTTACCATGATCATGTGGCTATCAATTATTTGCTAAAGGCAAATGTTGCCAAATTCCTACACATGTATACTTATCATTGACTTAATGCAGAATGCTGCCATTTGAAACTTCAAAAGCTAACTAACACCAGTAAAGTTAAACACAAAGCAATTTGGGAGGAAAAACACTAATCTTTGCACTGGATGGAGATGTGTATGTACCTTAAAGCTGAAACAAGAAAGCTTAAGGTTACACACACACACACACACACACACACACACCTAATCTCAAAGAACAGCTGGATAACAGTTCAAGGAAATATGTGTACATTTTTGGAACAAGTGAATGCCACCAAATTCTAGGGCAGTATTTCTAATCTTTTACATATCAAGGCACACACGGAAAATGTTAATATTGGCTTTCTGAATATTTAACCTATGGGCTGATATTGATGCCCTCCCTCAGTTTAACTTATCACAAGACTGAGTATCATGCATGGTGCTCTAAGCAGCCTGAGGACAATGAGGTCTATTCTAAACAGTGACACCTTTATTTGGTTCTGTGTGCCTGGCCAGGGGAAGTTACAGATATTCTCTGGTTTTTAACTAAACTAACATTTAAAAAAATGGCCAAAGCCCTGGCTGGTGTAGCTCAGTGGATCGAGCATGGGCCTGTGAACCAAAAGATCGCGTTTCGATTCCCAGTCAGGGCACGTACCTGGGTTGCATGCCAGTTCCCAGCAGGGGCCAGTTCCCAGCAGGGGACACACAAGAAGCAACTATACATTGATTTAAAAAAAAAAAAAACCCTTAAAAAAATTTAAAAAGGCCAATGACTAGAGTAAAGAACACTAACTCACATATGGGAACTACACACTCAGGTAGTAGGTGTGCAACTGCAGCCGCTCAGAGAACACTGACCCAGAGGGCTCGGCCGGGCTCATTCCTATCTGTCTCAACTTCGGGATCCGACCTTTTTTTGTTTCCGTCATTAACATTAAACTTTGTTCTTCTGGTTCTTCCGTCCATTCTCTCTCCCTTAATTCTCTCCCATCGATTCCCCAAGTTCAGTTATAGACTCTATGGCTTAAATTTCAACATAAATGGCCAATTCTGATATTCCCTGAAGTCCCAGTCCTGCACGCTGACCATCTCCAACTGGGAAGCCCACCAGAAGTCACACTCCCCGTATCCAAAATTGCATCTATCTTCTTTCCCCAAGTCTGCTCCCGCAAACTTTTCTCTTTCTTCCAGTTACAGGCTTGAAATCTTAGGGTTATCCTGGACTCTATGTTTTGATTCTAATCAACTTCTGAATTCTGTAACAATAGTGTCCATCTCCTCATCTTCTTCACATCACCATTAACTTTGTTCAGGCCCTCATCATCTCTTCATAATAAAAAAAATTGATGATGATGATGAAAATAGCTAATATTTACTTAGTATTTGTTGTATGCCAGGTCTGATGTTAAGGTCTTTCCGTTACTTTAACCCTCATACAGATCCAGTAAGGGTTGTAAACCTAGTATGTGAACTCACTGCATATTCACTGTTTCCAGTGTCTTCTACTCAAAATTCTATTCATTTCTAGGTGGTGATCAATAAATCTTATAAAAGCCTGGCTCCAATAATGCCATATCAACTTATTACCCCGAATCTTCAACAGCTCACCAATGGCAAGCAGAGACAGTTCGAATTTCTTAGCTAGGCAGTCAAAGCCCTCCAATACCTGACCCAACAACTTACATCTCCACACTTCTTTCTTTTGCAGTCCCTCCCGTCCCGAACTCATCTCCATATGCTCTAAACAGACCAGCCCATCTTCTGCTCTCTTCAGCCCACACTTCACTTTTTGAACCATGACCTTGCTCCTCCTGTTCCACATGCCTGCAATGCCCTTCTCCCTACTCCCTGAGTACAACTCCCAGTTAAACTGCCTCCTTCATCATAAGTAAAGATGTCCCCTCCTCTAAAGTCTGTGTCCTGTGTTTGTACTTTCCACATCAGTTTCATGTATTTGATATACAACATCTGTCCCCCCATTGGACTGTTAGATCCTAAACTTTTATTTGTGTGCATTTTTAAAGTTTTCACATAACAGGTATTAATGCATGATGAATTAGTGAAAAGAAATGTAAAGTATCCAACTTTAGAATATTCTTAAAGAACTATATACCTTAGAATATAGATAAAGGAAAAATTCGTTTTATCTGGATATTTCCAGCCAAGCAGCTCTTCCCTTTAGTTTTCTATGTAACTGAAACTATGGAGACAGACCAAAATGATAGCACATTTGAAAAAAAAAGATAACCAGGGGCATCGGCACTGCTGTTTGCTGTGGTTATTTAGTCTCCATTCTTCCTTTGAACTAAGGAACACAAGGTCACAAGCTATGTTATGCCTCTTAAAGTTAAACATTTACTAGGTTTTTTAAATGTTTCGTTCTGTCTTTACGCTGGAATTTACCATCACTTCTTACCCTTCAACTGCCCTTTTTCATTGTAGTGTGCAAAGCTGTAATTTAATTTATAGTAAACACTCTAAATGGAGAAAAATTCTTCATCGATTATTGAACAGTGGGGTCTAGCTTTGGGATGTGCTGAAGGGAGAGACGGAAAGATAAGGGTGGTGATACAAACAGGATCTGACCAACTTTTAAAGAGCTGCACCCAAAACTGAGGCAGCAGAAAGAACAGAATGAAAAAGAAAACTAAACTTCTGGAAAATACAAACAAGAAGCAGATACCATCCATGTGTGTATCTACTATGATTTTCCATCACAGTATAATTCAGGACTAAATATTACTAAGTTACACCATCTAAACTCTCATTCCTTCAATAAACTTAACTTTTGTTCAAATATATGAAGGTAGTAAAAAGAAATCCAACTACAAAAAATTTTAAAATTTCAAGTAGTTACAGTCTATAAGAGAATATACAAAATAAGAACAAAAACCAAGTCCACACTACACAAACACACAAATGCAGATACACAATGACACTTTGCTGGTGGTAAAGATTAAAGCCGGCATAGTTAAAATATTATTTTGGGAGTATACTGACAATGACTTCTATTTCAGACTTGTCAAATGCTTGAAATAATCCTGAGACCTTTGTTTATTAAAAACAGGTTGGCTTAACAACTCACTTGAAGAACCAGGCCCAAACTTGTTTGGGAATTAGCTTGTTCTTCAGGTGTGTTAACAAAAACAAATAAAACAAAACCAACGAACTGGCATGCAGGTGTTGTATTTGTAAACCTTAGTTTACTTCCTTGTAATGCATAAAAGTAACCAGCTCTCTGGGACACCTCAGCCAGGTGGGCACCATTAGCTTCCCAGCTGATTCTCAGCTTCCTGAACAAGCAACCGGCTGAGGCAAGAGATCCTCAGACCGCAAAAGGGAGGGAAAGTCTGTTGCCACAGCAGACTTTCTAACCAACAGACTCAACATTGAGACTTCTGAACCTCTCCCATGGCCCATTTTCTGTGTTCAAATAGCAAACTTGTACAGATGTACCAAAATAGAGAGAAATATGGAAAATAAAAAGCAAATACAAACTAAAGGAATGTAAGAAACATGGAATGAACTGAGTGGGAGCTGAATCTCTGAATGTAAGCAGGCCAGTCACTAAAAAAGGCTGAAAGATTGGGGCACCTAACCTCTCTGGGCCTCGACTTCCCTACTTTACAAGAAGCAAACTAGACTAGATCCCTAAGTGATTTCCATGAATCTAACTTAAGAATATACAAACTCTATATGCATTTATGATCAAGGATAGAGATAGGCAAAATAACTTCATTCATGTTTTAAGAATGTTTTTTGGGTAACAAGCCTCCCCCAAAGTATATAGGTTCACTAAAGGGAGACCTCATCTTATTTTAGGATCAAAAAGCCCACTTTAACCATGACTGCTGTTTTCGAATACACACATCCCCAGAACTGGGATTTTATTGGAAGAGGCCCATGACGATTTGCCAGGCTTCATTCTGTCTGAATACAATTCTTTCAATGCACAGAGAGCAGGCAGATATCAATGCTGTCTGACCATGCTTGAGAGGAAGTGACTTAACAGGACAGGAAATCAAACAGATCACAAAGTAGCCAGCCAGCTTTAAGCAGGAAAAAAAAAAAAGGTCCTAAAAATAGATGACCGCAGGTACGTAAAATGGGTGAAAACCCGAATCCCGTGCATTTTCACCATTTATTTTGGAAGTGTATCTCACAGCAGGTATCAACTGTGTGAAATTTATGCTAATGATTATATTTTGACATAAGACCATTATTTTTAAAAAAGTCTTCACCCCAACATTTACTTGCTTGCTACTACTGTGCAAGCTATAACTGCCTCCCGAGCTTGGAAACGGGCAGATCATATGACCACAAGGCAAACAAAAAAATGGCTCCCGGTTAACTTCATAAATATTTGGTACATAAGCTAAAAATGTAACCTTTGCTGGTAAACAGCTACAACTATTACAACTTATCTGAATTGAAATGCACGTCTCAGTATCATATTGGAACAAGTCTCTAATTTTTTTATCTGAGAGGTTCCTAAATCTAGTAAGGGTTTCAAAAAAATCAGCATTCCCTTATCATCTTAATTCTGAGGACCCTAATTTTTGCCAAAGGGGTTAAAATGATTTAATAGGAATCTTGATAAGGAAAGGTTTGAAGGTCTTAACATATGTATTACACAGAGTCATATCAGCATAAAAAGGAATATGCAGGTGAAGGCATGTGCAATCAGTTTAAAAGAGATGTGTCTGATTTAAACAAACTCCTTGGTAAACATGTTAAAATACTGGCATTTTTTTTCTTTGATGCCATACCTATCTTCATAAGCATTTAACCCCCCAATAGTTTGAAGTAGTAACAGCTAATACTATGTAGCACTTCACAATTTGCAAAGCACTTTGACATACATGATCTCTTCTGAGACTCACCACTAAATAGGAAGGTGCTATTTTTAGGACCCATTTTTACATGTGAGGAAGCTGACACTAAATGGCTGACTTGCCCAAGCTCACAAAGCTGGTGACAGCTGTTGGGGACCTGAACACAAGTCTTCTGACTTTAAATAGCCTGCTTTTGCTACTGCCCCATGCTGCCTCAGATACTGTAAATAGAGTAAATAACTGCTTATATCTCAGATCCCATCTAAGCCCCCCCCCCCCCCCCCCCCCGCTGCACACACTGAGCCACCCCAACTCTAAGTTATAGCTGGCTCAAGAAGATCTTTGCTCCTAATAGGAGTTTTCATTTCTCTGGAAAATATTTATCTGCTTAAAGGGTAAATGAAGAAATCATATAAACACCATTCAATATATACTGAAAAGTATCTTAGTCACCAGGGTTCTGCACAGACATGCCTATGTTCATTTTCCAGGTAGTAGGTCAGATCTCAGGTCCATGACCCTAAAAAGGTTAAGTCCAGGCTAGAGACAATGGCTAGATATCTCTCCAAAAAGCGAAATCCACGAAGTTCTTAATATGAAGAGTTTTATCTAGGCTCACACTGTGCCCCACTTACCTTCTGCCTCCCCTGCTCCAGGCCTTCACCCAGAGCCAATTAGGGCCATGCAGTACCTGTTTTTTTATTTACATATAAAACCTAGAGCAACTGATAACATATAAATCAGTACCTTGTAAAAGATAAACTTAAATAATTATCTGTTAAAATGTAGTCCTTAATACATATTCTTTTCTCTTATGACATCACTTCCCAGAATGACTGTTTTCTTACCATAAGTACTCCAATTCTCAAAAGAAGTTTCACAAACATTACTTGAACTCCTGGAATACCATTCTTCAATAAGAACCCTCTAGATTACACAGAAGACAAGGTAGCATGCAAGGAATTCGGAATCTGTTAGGCAGTTCACTCAGCTATCATACCAGAAGGATTTAGAATTTTTTTTGCTGGGGGAGGGAATGGATAAGAGTGGGAGAGAGTGAATATAGCCCTATTGTCTTACTGCTTGAAAATTCCTAATTTGAAAGTATAACATATTCCCACTAGGAACATTCAAGCACTCAACTAGGACATCAGAAGTACAGTCTCTTTTCATCTTAAATAGAGCTTTTCAGTCCAAATCTGTATAAACAAACTTTGTCCTTCAATCTTTCAACTCCTCGGCAGTTTTTCAAGGTCACTTTTGCGAGCAACGACAGAAACCTGCATGTAGCAACTTTGACTGCTATATCACTTTAATTTGAAGAGTCCAAATTCTAAACCCCTTTCGATCCCCTCCTTCAGGTAAACCCTTTACTCAAAGGCAAGTGAGGGAAAGGCAAATCAACACCCTCCAAACTTCTAACAGGGCCTGCTCCTGCTCCTGCTCCCCACCCAGAGACAGAGTGCTGCTGGCTCACTGCTCCACACTGAGCCTGCTGCAGAAATATTCCAATGACCTTCATTCCATGCTTGCAAATAAAAAGGAAACAAAGAATTGCTTTTTAAAATCAAGTGAATTATAGTTCTTTAGTACATGGGATGGAAGGTTTCACTATTCATAAGAACTGACCAGTTATTGATCAGCAACCTGCATTAGCTTCACAGCCATTAGAGAAAAAAAAAAAAACACATATCAAGGGCAAAAAACAGGGTGCCTACACTCTTAACTTTCCTATTCACAAACTGCAGGTAGGACTTAAATATTTCATACAGAAAATGAAAAGCATTTTGCTCACACCATTTTAAAGAACCAAATAAACACCTGACAAACAATGTGTGAAATTTGTGGGAAAAGATTTGCACTTGTCACTGCCGATATAGTGGAGAAGTATGTTTCCAACCAGCATTTTGTGCTAAAATGTGCATTTTTAAATAAAGATTGTTACTTAATTGATATTTATGAGAATCTAGAAGCAGATCAATAAATAAGAAAGTTAAGGGAGAATTTCACATTGGCATATAGGCCTTCACCATTAGAACCTGCATCAGTGCAAATAATATTTTAACACAATTTAGAAAAGCAATAGTGTTGCTTCCACCTCTGAAAACACAGATGTCAACCAAGTGCATGAAAATAGAAAAAGTCTTTGAACAACTCAGCTTATTCTGTAGGAAAGCTTCAGTGCACTTGAACAAAGGAAAATTATTTGGAAAACAGTTAAGTTTACCCAATGCAAAGAGAAAGTGCTTTGCTTCTGGGTGCCCCTGAAAAATGATTAGCCTTTCTTCATGTACCTGATCTTGTCGCTCAACTAGGAAAAGAAATCCTAGTTGAAGGGCATGCAAAATCTAAACAGAGCAAGGTATTCTAGGTGCACCAAAAGGTATGCATGGAATGTAAAGTGGCCATTTTCTGAAACAGTGCAACTTGTCTACACTCTCTGAAGCTAAACAGTTTCTACCATTTTAACACAAAACAAAGAATTAAACTTACCGGGAACTGCATTAATTTTACATGTAGTTATTTATATCTCCTCGGACAGGGAGAATTTAAATCACTCCTATCCCTCCCCCCCCAAAAAAAGACGGAGGAAACAAAAGGCAGCAGGAGATGCAGAAACCTGAGTCTGGAATGTCCACTCCAGTGAAAACCCGAACAGCTGTCCCCCCACCCCCCAGCAAACTATTCGCCATTTTTCTTTGTCTTTCAGCTGACCCCTGCCTCAGTGAAAAACTCCGAGGCTCCAATGAAGCCCTACAGCCTCCTTCCACTTTAACAGTCAAAGGCATTCAATCTAGCATGCTATTTGACACCAAACCTCGCCTCCAGAGTGGTCCCATTGGCTGAGCTGCTTTATCGGCTAAGAACAGAAAGCCATGATTGGCTGTTCACGTCATCAGTTACCTCCTTTGTACACTTCCTGTTTTAAAGTTACCTTGAGAAGCAGAACAGGGGTCAGAGTCAGACTTCAAATTACAGGGAATTTAAGGCTTGGAAATGCCTGGCAAATGCACACAGCAGTTGCACTAAGGCCTCATGTGCTTCCAAAACAGAGGGTAGTGAAAATTTAGAATTGTTTTTAAAATCGCACGAAAGGGTTGTTACAGCTCCCACCCAATGGATTTCTTATTGGCTGTCACAGTTCTATTTAAAAAATTTAAGGTAATTTAACTGCTTCTGATTGGCCATCAAAGATGTCTGTAAGATATTGCTACAGTATCCTATGGCAGTAAACCAGAGAAGCAATGTGCACAAGGTCGGAAAGTTGTGACTTAACTATCTTCAGGTTTCTGTTGAGCATTAACAGAAGAAGAAAAAGAAAATTGGGTGGGGTAATCTAAAGCTCCAAATAAAATACAGCTCCTTTTACAGTAACGGTGGTATCAATGGCCCTACAATAGTTTGCAGGATTTCTAAAAAGGCATCTGTCATCATGCCCATGGTAATTTTAAAGGCACACATCAGTACCAGGGCAAATCACTTTATTGTGAAATAAACTAAGATAAATAGGAAAGTTCTGGGGTAATGTATGAAGTTAGTGACAGAAACAGTGGCACTTCCAAAAAGTCTACTAGGAACCCAAGAGGGAAGTATAAGGATAAAGGGAGAAAATGACAAAGAAGAATGTCAGTGAATATATTGTTTCAATATATTGTTACTATATTTTGCAAATTAACATTTGATGGATTAACCAATTTATTTAGTCACAAAATGTTGCTAACTAGCTTTTAATATTACAGAGGTTTGATATAGAGGATACATTTTTCTACCACATTCACAAGAATAAGCAGCAGGACTGATCTCAGTCTGGGGTATTATAAATACAGGTATTCCCTGCTTTTCGAAAGTTCACTTTATGCCACTTCACTTTTACAAAGACCTATGTTAGTACCTGTTGTCACTAAGTGAAAGAAATCCGAAGAGAATTTTCTTTTACGAAGAAAAAAGCAAAAACAGCAGCCAGCATTTGTTTTGCAGCAAGCACCCCTGGCAGTGAGAATATCAGCACCAAGCTCCTTCCCTGGGAACTACAATCAGCACCTCAACACCAACCAGCTTTAAACTGTATATATGAGCACCTGTCCCTTATCTCGAGTTGCTTGGGCATCTGTTAGCAAGATGTATCCTAAGGTGATTGCTTCTTCACTTTACACTATTTCGGCTTTCACCAGTTTCATAGGAGTGATCTACTTTTGGATGGTGGGGGAAACCTGTAGTAATGGGATTACTTAAGACATCAGGGTCTTGAAGTTTACCAGTGTTGTCAAAGATTTGCTAGTGGACCTTGGGCCCTACTTTTTAGGTTAACATACCTTTTTTTCTTTTTCTTTTTTCAAACAATAACATCTCACTATTACCTAAGGCCTTTAACAATCTCATTAGATCCGCTTCCACCCATTAAAGCTAAGTAACCCAGGTCTAAACAACACAACTGCTTTGCCAGGTGGAATAGATCTTTTCTAGAAATACCTCGATTGACCTCACATGAGAGTTCATTACAGGCATATTCAGAGATTTGGCAGAGACCTGAAATAGAAGCAACACAGTCTACCTTATCACTTTACCTATTAACTTCTCTACACACATTCTATTCACTTCCCATGTTGAAATGAAATAATTTCTGAACACCAATCAGTGCCAGGTTCCGAGCTAGGTACTTTACCCCTCTAATCCTCACTATTCCCTTTTACACGTGAAAAAGGGTGAGGTTCGGAGCAGTTAAACAACTGGCCTGTAGCCATTTACATAGGATGCAAACTCAGGTCCCATCAAGAGTAGAACTCCTTCCATTGCACCACACTGCTTATCAAAACATGGAGCACCTGAGGACACATCAAAGAAATTCTTAGGTGTCACATATATGTACATAAAACATAAGCCATTACATCTAATTTCATTAGTTTAAAAATCAGAAATTCGGCCCTGGCTGCTATGACTCAGTTGGTTGGAGCATTATCTGTAACAGAAGGGTTGAGGGTTCAATGCCCGATCAGAACGAATGCCTAACTTGCAGGTTTGATCCCTGGTCCAGGAGCATATGACCTCCGGACAGGGTGCATAACGGAGGCAACCAGATGATATTTCTCTCTCTCTCTTTCTTTCTCTATCTCCTTCCCCTACCCACCTCTAAAAGCAATGAAAAACTGTCCTCAGGTGAGGAATAAATAAATAAGACAATAAATAAAATCAGAAATCTCACTAATGTTGAATTTGATCTGTTGGTTAGGGATCTAGCTAAGCATCTGAAAAAACAGACTCTTTAAGTTGCTACAAATTTTATTACTGAACTATTAGGAGCATCTGACCAGTAGCAAATCACATTTGTAATTTATAAGGACTTGAAGTAACAACTAAATCATTAGAAGTGGCGTACATTAAAATATCAAAAGATTGTGTGGCAACTTCACCACGGCATCTAAACAAGAGTTTAGTTATGCTAACAGGGTGTTAGTGCCCTGTTGCAGGTATTGTAGTTGTTTTCTTGAAGGTTTAGACCATAGATTCTGAATAACTACCAGCCTGGGAAGAGAAGGCAAAAGGCCAACAGGCCAGTTGAGTGCCTTATCCACACTAGAGCCTCTTTTAACCCCCCAAACAGCGGGGGTCAAGTCAGCTGCAAAGAAGCAAAGAAGCTCATTTGAGGAATGAGAGGCAGAAGAATAGGAAGGACATTTTCACATCACTGACTATTAATCAGTGTCACTATGGCAAAACAACACTTGGAAGTTGAGCAAAGCTACTTTCAAATTCTGTTCCTTTACTTACTAAGTAATTGTATGGCATTGGGCCAACTGTGAGCCTCAGTTTCCTCATCTATAATATATGAATATCCCTTCTATATCACAGAACCACTGTAGGAATTAAATGAGGTAATAACATATGTAAAGTTATTGCACTAAATAAGCACAGGGGAAAAAAAAGGGGAAGTGCTAAAAGTTATCCAATCCAAATTCCTTGTTTTACACAGGACTTAAGGCCCGAAAACTACTATGAGGGAACATCTCTCTCTTATCTTCAGCATACTCTGCATCCCTGCAGAAAGAACTCCTGAGCCTTCAAGGGCAGTATGGGAGGACTACCAGCTGCTACTAAAAATCTTCTTCAGTTTTTATGCCAGAAATACATGTTTTACCACCAGTACTGGCCGAGGTCTCCTTATTGTCCCAAAAGCCTATCCTTTGACACTGCTTTTGATGTAGCAAATTAAACTAAACATTTATTTCTCTTGATACTTTGTGAAGGTCTTTAGCACAGTTTTTATTAGTTCTTGGCAGTTTGCAAAAACAGAACAAAACAAAAAATACTTCAAGCCCTATTTCTCATCAACAGTTACCTTAGTAGAATTCAAGACACTAGTGGGAAGAGAATTCAAATTATCCTAGAATCTCCATTTGGTAGCCTGATCCATTTGCTTCCTACAGCTTTCCCTTCTCTAGCCTGGACTAAGAGCCTCATGGAATCTCTGGGATCCCAACTCACATTGTTCCCTGGTCCTGGATCTCAGCAGCCCCCTATACCAGATGTACATCTTTTTGCCCTAAAAACACCCAGATCACTAGGAGACAAAACCACTGCCTCTGGTTACATGGTTCAAGCTTTAATGCTCAAACAAGGCAGGGTGGGAACTGATGTTCTTGGTCAGAAAACTGATTTTGAATCACAGCTGCCTACTTACTACTAGTTGTATGACCTTGACCAAGGTACTTAACCATTTTTGAGCTTACTTCTTCATGTGGAAAATGGAAAAAATAACACCAACTCACAAAAGCACTGAGGCTTAAATGAGATAACTTAAAGCACTAGGCATTAATACCCAGTATGTGATAGGTACACTCCATTAATATCTAAATATATATTTGACTACAGCATTTATCACATATTATAATTACTTTTTACCATGTCTCTATTACCAAAGAAGGGCTTCTTGAGGGCAATGACTGTCTTATTTATATCCACATACATCTCCAGTGCTCTGTACAGAGATATAATAGAATGCAGCCTTAACCACAGTGTCAATGGAATAACTGGGAATGGTGAGGAACTGAGGAAAACTGGAGAGTGCATGCCCCATCTAAAGGGGCAACTACTACTCAGCTCCAACTGAGAAGAGCCATGGAGGAATGCTGGTCCACCGCACTAAGAGCTTCACACAGAATAGCCAGACCCTGCACACAAAAGCTGATGCTGGCACAGATGTTGATCTGGCATTCTGAAGACTGCCTGAAGGACCAAAGTCATGGCAGGAGTTAGCCTCAACCACCATGGCAATTTCTGCCCAAAACAACGTCTTGCTCAGTACACTCCAGATTACCTGATCTCAAAGGTTACCCTGTATCCCAGCAGAAGCAAAAATAGCAGCAAAGAAACTGGGTTCTTCGGTGGCCTGCGCATTCTATTGATGGTGTCCTTAACTAACCCTTTCTCACTTAATAAGTGAATCTGAGGGTTCCAGGAAATACCAAAGAAGACCATTTCTAGAGAAAAATGAACTTTTAAAAATACTGAGATGGGGACAAAAGCCATATTCATTTGAATAGTAAACATGCTGTATATATTACTGGATACTAATGTAATGAGATACATGTATACAGCAGTTTGTTGTTGTCATACTGATGTTGTTCTAGGTTAGGGTAGCTACTTCTGTGTGCTGCAGGAATTTTTAAAACACGCAATACCTGACTATTTAGTTGGGGGCACTGACCTCTTTTCCCTTAAATTGTCAAATTAAAAATGACAACAGCCAACACAACAGCAGCTGTCCAGTGTGAATGCCCTGTCTTGAACCATAAATACAGAGATCATATAATAGAGCTACATCTTATTGGTCACATCATAGAAGGTTGCATCTGGTTGCTTAATTCTTGGTGTCAGAAATCCTTTTTTAAAAAGACACTTTGGAGCAAAAAGGGTGGGTAATCACTGTTACTTTTGTTACTTTTTATAAATTCATCAAAATCATACCTAATTTTTGGGTCAGATATGCAAAACAAATTTTTTGGGTGTGCTGAAGAATTTTAGTAATTAGTTTATGTGTGCCATGAGATGAAAAAAGTTGAAAATCACTGGGTTAGGAAGATAAGATTTTTTTTTTACAAACACCTTTAATCCAACCACCCAGAATCAAGCACTGTGAGTATTTTAGGTTATATACTTTTAGAGATCCTTGTGTAAATTAGATATGAGACTGTCAGTCCCCTACAACGTTAGAAAACACTATACAAATGTTTTGTATTTTTTCCACTTAAAAAGCTGATGTAATTAACAGTAACTCACTACATCAAATATAGTCATTTATAACTGAGTTACAGTCCATTGAATGGGTGTGCCATAATTTTTCATTAGTTCTATATTAAATAATTTCAATATTTTAAGTTTTAAAATATTATAAATGGCATCACAGAGAACATCCATTATACCCATTACTTATACCACTAATTTCATTATCTCTTTCAGAACTTCATCAAGTATACTTTTATCTGTATTTTTTAAAGATTTTATTTATCTATTTTTGGAGAGAGAGGAAGGGAAGGACAAAGAGAAGGAGAGAAACACCAATGTGCAAAAGATACATCAACTGGTTGCCTCTCACATGCCCCCTACTGGGGACCAGGCCCACAACCCGGGCGTGTGCCCAGGCACAGGAATTGAACTGGTGACCCTTTGGCTCAAAAGCCACTGTTCAATCCACTGAGCCACACCAGCCAGGGCTGGATTTTTTTTTTTTTAAAGAAAGCCAAATTGTTAAATCTTCCGATTTTCAATTTTGGTTTAAATTTTTTAAAAATTAAATAAGGGGCAGGACCTAGTTAAAGAACAAGCATAAATGACCCAGGGACAACAGGGTGGGGATTGACTGTGGGGGGCAGAGTAGGAGGCAGAGGTGGGCAACAAGGGAAAAATGGGACAACTGTAATAGAGCAATAATATGAATGAATGAATGAATCAATGAATGAATGAATGAATATAAAAATAAAATTGAGGGCAGCTAGATTGTACTTCCGACCCACATTTTCACCTGGCTTGGTCCTGAACAACTATTAGCTACTTCCCAAACCAAATCCACCCTTAAGGTTTAAAAAAAAAGTGTTGGCACATTTTCATACGAATCTGACAGAAGTCTAAAGATAATCCTCATCTTGAACAATGACCTCGTTAGGATAAAGAACCCAGTGATGGCACTCAGTAGATGGCTGCTCAATAAATGAGTGAATAAAATAAACTAATAAATGAAACCTTATGTGGACTATAAATTCTGAATTATTTGCTTTTAAAAAATAAGTTATATTCTCCAAAGCATAAATTAAGACCAGAGTATGGAAAACTATTCTAGAGGGACCTATTTCAGCTCTCAGAGCTATCCAAAGATGGCACCAGCTGCCTTGGAAGCTATGGATGGGGTTGTTAGCACAGGCTGTTGGGACACTTGACAGAAATATGTAAAGACAAGATGAAAAAGAGCAGCCATGTGGAGAAACAGGAAAAAAATAAGCCTAGTCTTTCCAACTAGACAGATTTAGATTCTAATCCTGCCTCAACTCTTTTTAGCTGAATAACTTTGGGCTAGTTACTTAACCCACTGAGGCCAATTTCCTAAACTGTAAAACATAGTGAAAGGTTGTAAGGAATACAACCTTTGTGTTATTCCACAAAGGAATAAGATACTTTGATTCATTCAATAAATACTTACATGTATAGACATTGTGCTAAGATCTGAGGATCATAAACAAGACACAGCCCCTGTAAGCCTCAAGAAGATTAAAGTCTATTATAACAAACAGAAAAATTAAAATAGCCAATTATAGTGCTGTTTGTTAAGAGTTACAATAGGAGCAAATGCAAAGTTTATGAGAGAGGCTGAGCACCTAACCCATGGCCTAACTCAATTTCAGGCTGGTGAGAGGCGGCTTCTCTGGAGATATAAAATCCTAAGAATAGGAACCTACTTAAATAGATAAGCAAACTGCATGTACAAATGCCTGGACCTGACAGAGAAGCATTATATTTCTGGAAGGGCTGCAGTATGGTATGGCAGCAGCCCAGGGGCAAGAGGCTAGAAATTAGAAAAGTAAACGGAGCTGGACAAAGTTTTAAGCACAGTCAGGATTACCCTTTTAAAAGATTATTTAGGGTACCAGGTGAAGAAAGGCCTAGGGTGGGAGGGTGGCAGCATTCCAGACAGATAACAGGGGGAACGGGACACTGCAGTAATCTAGTTACTGGAAAATGTAGTAGTGGAGATGCTGAAAAGCAGATGAATGGGAAATATTAAGATAAAATCATTAAGACTGGTGGTTAATAAATGCATGCGAAACAATAACACTGTGCCTGATAATAGCAAGTGCTTCAAAAACTGGTACCTGCTACTATTACTATTGTTAATGAATTAGACGACCTTTGAAATCACATTCATCCCTAAGTCTACGTTACTTTAGAGACCTATCTTATAGTTCCCAGAAAAGTCCTTTCCCACTATTGGTCAAGCTATTCTATACAAATGGATTCATCTTTTTTATTCATACACCCTATGCCAGAACTGCCTGACTGGGCTCCACTACACACCAGTCATAACATGAAATGCTTATTAGGTATTCTCACAAACAGGATGCCATGGCCAAATAAGTTTGAGAAACACTGAATAACATAGCTGTCTTCTTTTCAAGGGTCATAAGGCACATGAGAACAAAAACTCTGAATACTAATTCTGTAGTAAAGAAATGCATATCACTTTGGCCATTATTTTGTAAAGAACCCCTTTCTCATCCCCAGAGGGCACACCTCCATTGTTTAAGAATTAAGAATGTTCAATGAAATAATAGCCTGGAAATGCTGCTCTAAGGCAACCTACAAATTTTAGTGAAATGAAAAGATAACTATTCTGACCACCTTCCAAAAGGGTTTTACACACATTACAGCACTTACACTTTTTAATTTAATCCTACTGAAAATGGCATTAAATATCACCATAAATAGCAATCCTCTGCCTCCCAAATTATTGCCAACTAAGTATGCTTTGCTTCTTTAAAAGGCCCTAACTTTGTCATCTGATAATGAGCAAATTCTAAATTAGTTACCTTCCAGTTTCAGTATTGGTTTTTAGGACAGTTAAAAATGGCAAAGATGGCCCTGGCTAGGTGTGGCTCAGTGGATTGAGCCTGCTTCACGGGCCTGTGAAGCAAAGGATTGCCAGTTCAATTCCCAGTCAGGGTACATGCTGGGGTTGCAGGCCAGGTTTCCAATAGGGGACACATGAGAGGCAACTACACATTGATGTTTCTCTCCCACTCTTTCTCCTTCCCTTCCCCTCTCTCTAAAAATAAATAAATAAAATATTTTTTAAATGGCAAAGATGTTCAACTGTGCACATAGCACGTACTTTCTCTTTGAAATGTCTCTATGTCATTTCCTTTGAAATGGACATATGCCACCAGTGAGGGGATATGTTTTCCCAACACTGGACAAAAAATGTCACTTCCTACTGATTAATGGATAGTCTCTTGCTCCTGAGGACAGGGTTAATGATACCTGTGAAAACCTTCACTAACACTAATAGATTTTAATCAACAACATGATACAAAATATTCTACATTCCAATTTATTTTCTATGAGTCACAGAAAGCATGTATTGAAGCACTGCTCAAGATCACTATTTATAGCTCATACTATGAATGCATTTAGAATGATCCTTGGAACTTTTTTATGATATAGTTGATTTTAAATGGAGGGTGTTCACTGATATAGGATAGCTTATACTATATCATGGACATGGAGATCTGAACCTTTAATTTAAATCTACACTACTGGAAACATTCAAATGCAAAGGTTAGACTAGTCCCTCTCTCTAAACTGCATCTGAAGGTTTTCATTAGAAAGCTTTTACTACATAACAGAAAAAAACAGTAGATTCAGAAGTAACCTGTCTACAAACAAACAAAAAAAAATACTTAAACCAAAATAAAAAATACAACTCCAATACTGAAAATGAGTACAGGAATTACCTCACTGACATCACTAAATCCCCGATAAACATGGAGAAGTGTGGGAAGAATGCAAATATTGCAATCTAGCAAAAATTTCAGCAGGCAGAGAGATGCTTTCCTGAACCATTCCACAATGTTGTCTTCCTGCTTATTTCAAACAAAATGTGACCGGGTGTATAAAACAAATTTACAGTCCTAACTTCCACTGACAAGCTCTACAATTAGAAAACATTTTAAATTACTATAATGCAAATTTCTTTTTGGACAGGATAAAAATGATTGTTCTGATTTTAATAATCACGGCTATCTGGTAAATATGAAAGTTTTCATCTCATCAGAATCATCACTACTTGGCAACTGGGGATTAACAGAGGTGATCAGTAAACAACCTAACCCTAAAACAAACTCCTAAACCACAACAGCACAACTAATTAGGTTATTTCTTTCATGTCAAGTGGTTGCTCCCCATATAGAAATCTCACTGTACATAACATAGCAGATAATTACAAAAGGCCTCCTTGTTAGGGAAGCTGTCGGGATAGGTTTTATACTACTGTAAAAAGAAAGGCCCACTCATTAACAGTTATTTATTACATGCTATTATATTCATTTCTTATAATCACTCTATAAGATAGGTATTATTACCACTACTTTACACAGGAAGAAACTAAAGCTCAGGATCTGACCCCCAGCTAACAGAAAATAAATCCACTGCAGAGATAAATTCTTTCCCAGGTCTGACTCCAACGTCAGCAGCTACACTGCCACCTCCAAAGGGCACTTTTTGGCCACTATATTTTAAATCCATTTCCTCCTACAATTAATCTACTTACATTACGTTAGGTGCTTTGAGCCTCTGTGGGAAAACACTAAAATGACCTTGTAGTCTTCCTAACTAGTCGCAGTGTAAGCATGAAAACCTGAATAAACAAAATGAAAAAGAGAGACTGTAAGACATCAGATAACTCAGTTTGCTTTGAGCACAAGAAATAGAACGGAAAAGAACTTGCTGGCTAAGGAATGTTCTTCCTAGGTTGTATGCCTGAGGCTAGAATGAACCTCAAGGTCACTTGTGAACCTAATAATGTCCTCTGCCATTCTTCCTCCTGTGAATGAGGCAAACTTGTCAAAACACAAAAGTTGCCTTAGAGACATCTCTGCCATCAAGCCAATGCTCCCACAGGCGAAACAGTGCTGTCCAGCAGAATGAGCACGGGTCTGGGACTCCACTGTACTTGCCTAGACTTGGCTTTGTCCTTGCATAGCTAAGTGACCTTGTCAAGGTCATCATACTATTCAGGGCCTCACTACAAAGGACATTCCTGAAAGAATCAAAGGTCACTTCCTGAGCTAAGATGCAAGGATTTTTCTTTTCTCACAATATTCTATGGTAAAGAGGACACAGTATTTAAGAGTAAGGGATCCACAAATTGCATAAGAATTAACAGTTACAGATCTATGTTTGAATCTGGGCTCTGCAATGTGACCTTGAGCGAATTACTTTGAGGCCAAATAGTAAGAAGCTATGAAAACTCCTTGGCAAAAGGAATGGGGAAACTGAGAGAGATAGAGAACCACACTGGCCGAGCAATTTACAGCCAGATACAAGTCATCAGGGCAGAAAGCCCCAGGTGCCTAGCAATGGGCAAAACTGGTGTCAGACCTCTCCCCCAGGGTGGCCTTTCCTCCCCTGGATATTGCTGATCCTGCAGTTTAGGACACTCTCACCTTTTTTCCCCAGAGATAACACCTAGGCCTCAGCTGTATTGAACATTTCAGCTCCAGGCCCAGAAAAGCAGCAAAACCAGTGGGAAATGCCAGGACCAGCTGCAATGACTAATAACCCTCTGCCCAGGCACTGGCTAATAAGTGGAGATCACAGCCCTGATAGGGCACACCTGGAAAAGCTGATGAACATTCTATTGAGATCCTTCCCTAAGATCTCCCCTAAATTCCAAGCCTTTAAAACTCTCAGAATGAAGGTCCCAGCACAAGCTCACCCTCCAGGGAGCACACCCATGCCTTCATCTTCCCCCTCTCCTTTCCCCACAGTGTATATCTCCTAAACTCTAAGGGACCCCTAGATGGTACAATGTAAGCACACAATAAAAGGCAATAACTAGCCCTGGTTGGTGTAGCTCAGTGAATTGAGCACCAGCCTGTGAAGCAAGGCTTACTGGTTCAATTCCCAGTCAGGGCACATGCTGGGGTTATGGGCCAGGTCCCCAGTAGGGGATGTATGAGAGGCAACCACACATAGAGGTTTCTCTTCTTCTTTCTCTCTGCCTTCTCCTCTAAAAGTAAATAAAAACCCTTCTTTAAAAGGCAGTAACTATATTAATCCTGAGTATCTTTAGTAGCTCTGTGCCTATGAACTAAAAAATAAGAGATGTGAACTTAAAAACTGTCTCAGCACGACACCTGATAGCCCCTCGTGCCTCCATTTCTCTGTAAATGGGGATAAGAAAACTCCTACCTTTTCTAGTACAGTGAATCAGTTTTGGCCAAGTTAAAAACGTGTAAGCATAAATGATATATTAGGATTGTTATAAAGAGTAAATAAGATGACATGGACAGTATGTAAAGTATAAAACAGTATGTTTTCTGCTGAGAAGACAAAGCTGCTGTTCACAACAAGTTTTTAATATAAACTTTGACCCACTCAGACTTCCTGAGAGTTCAGGATTTCTAGGGTGGTCAATTCCAAATGATAACAAAGTCCGGCTAGCAGCCATGGGGATAAGGAGCTAATGTGGAATGAAGGCAGTCACTGGTGTTGAAGAACAGGCAGTCAAGAAATGCTCGCTGAGAAAAAAAAAAAAAAAAAAAAAAAAATATATATATATATATATATATATATATATATATATATATATATATGTTTTTGTAATCTTGTCCAGACTTACTAAAAAAGAAACTAAGTTTTGGATGTCAAAACCTTCCAAAACTGTCATAAGTTACCTGGTTAACTTAATGACTGAGCCAAATGAAGCTATGTGAGCAATGTACAAAATGCCCGTCAAACCCTCTTTCTCTCTTACTTTATCTTCTACGCTGCAGTGTAACAGCAAATAAAAGGGAGAATACTCTCACCTAATCACATCAACAAACAAAAGCAATTAAGACTTTCCTCTTGAAACCTGAATTACTTAAAAGATTTCCACACAATACTGGGAACTGCAAATATTTTGTTGTATCAGTTTTAATATTATACATCATTTAGGATAAGTATATCCTAGAATCATTATTCTACAGTTTGGAGAAGGCACTAGGCTTTTGGATAGATCCCGGCGTTTGGAGACAAACATCCTAAGAACTGGTGATATTTAAAAAAGTTCCCTAGTGAGCTCTTTTACACTATGCACTTGGTAGTTTCTCACTGCTTGGCATTAATCACTTCCATAAATAGAAAGACTATGTCAGCAATATTCTGAAGGCTGGTTCTAAAGAATGCAGATTCTTAAACTTTCTGTACATACTTTTTAACCAAGAACAATCTGGGTCTGAGAAAACTTCAGCAGTTTACTTTGTCAATCTTTCCCTTCACATTGGAAACCAAGAGGTCCCCTGGCTGGTGTGGTTCAGTGGATTGAGTATGGGCCTGCAAACCAAACACGAAGGGTCATGGGTTTGATTCCCAGGCAGGGCACATGCCTGGGTTGCAGACCAGGTCCCCAGCGGGGAACACATAGGAAGCAACCACACATTGATGTTTCTCTCTTTCTCTCTCCCTTCCCTTCTCTCTAAAAATGAATTAAAAAAAAAAAAAAAAAAAGAAACCAAGGGGTAAGATTTAAATACCTAGTTGAAGAACCTATAGTCAACTGGTTACCACTCTGTGGTGTTAATCTTTGGAACAGAACTACAAATTCATTTCTTAAATATATTTTATCGATTATGCTATTATAGTTATCCCAACTTTTCCCCCTTTGCTCCCCTCCACCCGGTACCACCCATTCCCTCTGACAATCCTCCACTTAGTTCATGTCCATGGGACACACGTTTAAGTTCTTTGGCTACTCCATTCCCTTTACTGTTCTTAACAACCCCAGTCTGTTTTGTACCTACCAATTTGTACTTCTTAATCTCTACACATTTCCCCCCATACCTCCCCTTCCCTCTCCTGACTGATAACCCTCCAAATGATCTCCATGTCTATGATTCTGTTTCTGTTCTGCTTGTTTGCTTAGTTTTTTACATTCAACTGTTGACTGTTGTGAATTTATTGCCATTTTAATGTTTTATAGTTTTGATCTTTTTCTTTTTCTTAAATAAGTCCCTTTAACATTTCATATAATAAGGGCTTGGTGATGATGAACTCCTTTAGCTTTACCTTGTCTGGGAAGCACTTTATCTGCCCTTCCAATCTAAATAATAGCTTTGCTGGATAGAGTAATCTAGGTTGTAGGTCCTTGCATTTCATCACTTTGAATACTTCTTGCCAGTCCCTTCTTGCCTGCAAAGTTTCTTTTGAGAAATCAGCTGACAACCTTATGGGAACTCCTTTGTAGCTAGCTCTTTGTTTTTCTCTTACTGCTTTTAAGATTCTTTCTGTAGCCCTGGTTGGTGTGGTTCTGTGGACTGAGTGCCAACCTTCGAACCAAAGGATCACTGGTTTGATTCCCAGTCTAGGGCACATGCATGGGTTGCAGGCCAGGCCCCCAGAAGGGGGCATGCAAGAGCAACCACACACTGATGTTTCCCTCCCTCCCTTACCCTCTTAAGAAATAAATAAAAACCCTTTAAAAACCATTCCCTCTTTAACCTTTGGCATTTTAATTATGATGTGTCTTAGAGTGGACCTCTCTGCATCTTGTTTGGGACTCTTTGTGCTTCCTGGACTTCTATGTCTATTTCCTTCACCAAATTAGGGAAGTTTTTTTTTCATTATTTTCAATGAAAGTTTTCAATTGAAAACTAAGTTTCCAATTTCTTGTTCTTTCTCTCCTCCTTCTGGCACCCCCATGAATTGAATGTTGGTAAATTTGAGGTTGTCCCAGAGGCTCCTTAGCCTATCCTTGTTTTGGGGGGATTTTTTTTATTTCTTGCAGTTCTGATTGAATGTTTTTTTCTTCCTTATGTTCTCAATCATTGATTTGATTCTTGGTTTCATACACTCCACTGTTGGTTCCCTATAAATTTCACTTATTGTAACCTTTACTTCTGCCTGGGTCTTTTTTATGCTATTGAAGTACCCAGTCAGTTCTTTGAGCAGCCTAATAACTAGTGTTTTGAATTCTGCATCTGATAGATTGCTTATCTCCATTTTATTTAGTTCCTTTACTAGAGTTTTGTTCTGTTCTTTCATTTGGGCCATATTTGTCTCCTCATTTTGGCAGCCTCCCTGCATTTGTTTCTATGTGTTAGGTAGAGCTGCTTTGATTCCATCTTTAGTAGTGTGGCCTGTTGTGGAAAAAAGCACCCATAAATTGGATGGAGCGGAGCCTTAGGTAATCGCCAAGATGTGACAACCTGTATAAATTAGGTTGGTAGAGTCTCTGATAAGGTGTTGAAGCTCTATGGCTCTGTATGGGGGAGGACTCAGAGAAAGGACAATGCCACTGCCTGGCCTCTGAAATTTTGTCTGGGGAAAAAGCTGTCCCTGGGCACTTGCCCTGATGCCAGACACTTCAATTTCTCCCCATATGCCACTGGGGCCCTTCCAGCTGCTGGCCCAGTGCTAAGGCCCACAGGGAGTGAGTCTGCCTAAGTCCTAGGTCTGTCTGCAAAGCCTTTAACAGGAGACTCCTGAGAATCCCAGTTTCTTCCACCGTAGCAACCCCCACTGTTTTTTACAGCCAGAAGTTATGGGGGCTTATCTTCCTGGCACTGGAACCCTGGGCTGGGTGGTCTGTTGTAGAGCTAGGATCCCTCACTCCCAAGGAATCCTTCCCAATTTTTATCCACCACACATAGATGTAGGACTGCCCATTCTGTAACTGTGTCTCCGTGCCTAGCTGTTTCTCTGCCCCTCCGATCCACCTAGATGAATGTGACATCTTTAATTCCTTGGTTGTCAGGCTTCCATACAGCTAAATTTTCTGACAATTCTAGGTAATAGTTTTGTAATTTTTGCTGTGGTTGTGTGAGGAGGTGAGCAGTATTTGCCTATGCTTCCATCTTGACTAGAAGTCCTAAAGTAAGATCTACAAATTCTTATTATTTATATCCACCCACTCAATACTCTCCTAACACACAAATCAAAGAAAGATGATCTGCTTTAAAATACAGAACTATCTGGGAGTTTGATTAGTCAGGTTTATGTTGGTAGCATGATATAGCAGATAAAACCAAAGGCTTTGGCATCAGGCAACTTGAATCTGAATCCCAGTTCAACCACTAAGTGACAGTGGACGTGCTACTTTATTAACCTCTAGGATCTTCAACTTTCTCATCTGCCCTACCTACCAGGAATGTTGTATTAAATATGCCCTGAAGTGTCAATTCCCTTCCTTTATCACTGGAAATTACTATTTCTCTCTCAAAAAATTTATGTGCATTCACATAAAAAGTGACCAATCTGAAAACCACGAGAATTTCTTGAAATTGACATGAAAACAGAAGCATAACACCTATCTAAAGCCAGAAAGAACCATCTAACATAGGCAAGAAAAAACAAATTAGGAAAACAAACAGGTTTAACACAATGTTTTTCCCTGATCCCCAAACCTTAGAAAACACAAATGTAAAACAATCCAAGTCAATACCAGTCAACAGAAAAGGAATGTATACACAACAAGCTGACTCTGACAAGTCTTAATTACAACAAAAACTTTTTGAAACATGAACCAGAAAATGCTGACAAGTCCTGTTACTTAAGACAAGATGCAAGAAACTATGTGCTAATTTATTTTCATTCTGGGTTACTTATTTTTTAAATAATTTTTTAAAATGCATATGACAGTGGGTGTATTTTTTGACATATATAAAAGTATATGAGCCAAGATCCAGGATCTCTGTCAAACTCTCTTCTGCTAACGAGAAACCTAACACATCTATCCTTCTAAAGCAAGAAAGCTTCATAGAGAACATCTCAAAACTAGCTGCATGGTCCTGAGCTCCAATAACCTATAACTGCTCCCTTACTATATATAATTCCCAAGTCTGAAAATGAACCCCAAAATGCTTTGTAAAGGGTTGGTCAAAAATTCCATTTAGTTTTTTTTCTGTAAAATAAAAGACACATATTTCATTTTCATTAGTAACTTTATTGATCTGGATATTTTGAATATGTTGGCTATCTCCCATGTGGTATAACATCGATTGTTCTCAATGCCTCAATCTGATCACTATCAACTTCAACTGGACTACCCAATAGTGAGCTTCATCCAGTGAGAAATCTGCAGCACGAAACTTCACAAACCACTTCTCACACTTTCAATCAGTCACAGCACCTTCTCCATATACTACACAAAACTCTTTTGCATTTCAGGTGCTTTTTTTTTGCCTTTCTTGAAATAATAAAGAATATGCTAGGAATGTTGCATATTTTCTTCCATCCTCAATATTAAAATGGCTACCCCAAAATTCACCAATTTGGTAAGGTTTTTTTAATGCATGCTGATATGACAGCTGTAACAGAATCTAACAAAACTGTTTCCAATGAAGTTAAAAACAACTAAGCCCTACTTGAGCCATCTTAGAGAAAAACAAACTTTCTGGCCAACCCAATACTTTCTTGTTCCTATAGATCTGTCACTACTTAATGCTGTGCCTCCTCAGCTTGGCATTCAGTTATTAAGACCAGCACACCTATCCAATACGATCTCTCCCTCAGGCTGAGTCTGTTTACTTCTTCCTCATATCATATACCAGGTCTGGTAACTTTGAACTTCGGGACTCCACCTAAACCGCAGTGTTTCATTCAATGCTGGCACTGTGTAGCAAAATCCCTGATCCACTCCTAGCTTTCCTTCTGGCCCTAGGGGCCTGAAGCCCTTTCCTGTTATACTGCGCGCTCAGACCTGCTATCCAAGGACATTAGGGTCACTTCCGAACTGCGTTACACTGTAAGTTTAGCATCCCTGGATCCTGAAGATCCTCTCGGCCTGTAACTTGGGTTTCAGTGTTTTCAAGTCTGTCACACTTGGGGCTTTCAGGCCCCTATCCTAGGCCTCCCACTCCTGGCCATGCACAGGCCAAAGTATCTGCCAGACCATCATCCTCTCTTCTCCCTTAAGGCCTTCAAGTTCGCCCAGCCTCCACCCGAGGCCTGCGCCGTAGGGGGTCATCGCCCCGCCGCACTACCCCAAGACGCGCAATCTTAGCAGCCTCCGATTCCCTCATCAACCCCCAGGCCGGAGCCAGCGCAACCAATAAGGTGCCAGGTCCGCGGCCTCCCGGCCACCAACCAATCACGAGCGAGCCCCCCCGCCGTCGCCTTCCGCCAATGGGAGAAAGCCCGCAGGCCGGGCCGGCGAAGCACACGGACCCCACGAGCGCGGCGGCGGCGGCGACAGCGGCGGCCCCGGAGAGAACACAACATGGCGGCGGGCAGGCCGGACAGAGTTACAGTAGCGACCATGCGAGGGAAGTGAGGTCGCAGGCGGGAAGCGCTGCCCCTCCCCCACCGTTGCCGTTCACCCCACACCCTCCCTCCCACAGAGCTCCCGCACACTTACACGCTTCTGCTCAGGAATCCAGGGAAGAGCGAGAGCAGCCCCCGCGCCCCAACAGAGTAGAGCAAGGCAGGGGCCTGGGCACCGCGGAGGGGAGGGGAAGCGTGCGTCACGGAGAGCAGAGCGCGCGCGAAGCGGGGGTGCAAACAAGATGGCGGCCACGCCGTTTGCACCGTCCCCCCCCCTCCCCTCCCCCTCCCTTGGCGCCTTGACTCCAGTGTCTTGTAACACGCAGAAGCTGAATCGCTTGAAGTCTCGCGAGAATTGGGAAGAGCCGACAACAGCGCGAGGCTTGAGAGGTATAAGAGCCTTTTGGCTCCGCCCTTTTCTAGGGCATCCGGAGGCGTTCCCTGGTGACCTCCCTAGGACGTTTTATACTTCTGGATCTGCTGTGGTACGCGCTGTTTTGCGTTTTAAAGAATAAGTTGCTTTATATATGTATTCATTCTTGATTTTGGAAGAAGGAGCTGGGGGATGAAGGACGACATGGGGAATCCAGATTAAGTGCGCCGTTCAAGACGATAGGTACCAGTGGGGTAAAAGAAGATTTAATACCAAAACTGTAAAATGATATACTCCAGAATAAAGAACAGTGCTGCCCGAGAGTGGTCAGCTTGTAGTCTTACAACGACATAGACATTGTTTTTCTTATTTGAATGCGGAGTTTAAAACTTCATAAAAGGTTGGAAACCACAGCTACAATGAGCATTACCACATCTTTTTCATCCTTTCTATATTTAATCTCCACAACGAGTTCTAGGACATTAGTATTACTTTTACTTTACGGATAATAAAATAAGCTGAAAGGGATAAGTAACTTGTTCAGGTTCTACAGCTAGTGTCAAAACTTAATTTAAATAGCTCCAAAACCTGTGGATAAATTCATTAAATATGTATTGAATGGAATTACCTATAGTGAGACTGTTAGTGCTTAGGTAGCAAGCACAGAGAGAAATGAGATTGCTCCTGCTAGTGGTTACCTTGAGTTTTACAAATGACCTTGGAGCCTTTCTGAGACTAGTGTTGCAGGGGTCTTCAACAATAAAATCAACAGACTTACTATTTCCTTTCTTTGAGTTCATGACCATAGTGACAACATAGTTGTAAATAGTGGAATAAACCCTTAACTTGAATTCAGGAAAATTGTTTTTAAATCCAACCTTAACAGATCTAAGTTTAGGCACTCAATATTTGATGAATGAATGAACAGAACTTAAGTAGCTGTAAGACACCCGACTTCACTGAGTCTCAATTTCATCATCTGTAAAATGATCTAATTCCTACCTCCTGGGAGTGTTGGGAAGATTGAATGAAATGGTGTGAGGGAGAGTGCTTTGTAAATTGCAAATGTGTTTTGAAGAAGTTAGAGATATTTTCAGACATGAGCAATGGTATAAAAATTAATGAAGATTCAAAATAAATAGTATGTTGAGATAGTAGAGAGAGAAGTTTACCTAATGGGAAAAAGTTAGGTCTTTCTACAAAATGTTTACTGAGCGTTATTGCATGTACTATGCAAAAATGTCAGAATGTGTAGAAAGCAACACAAATATCATTATTATCATTAAGTAACCACAGCATATAGGAGCTGCAGTGAGTTTCCCTCTAAGAGCCTGGAAATTAGGTTGCACTCAAACTAATAAAAGTTTACATAGCAGAGGAAATTAGCCAAGGGAGGTACTAAACATACTTAAGCATAGGTGGTGTTCAAGCATTGATCGAGTCCTGGAGCTACCTTTCTGCACTAGATGTTAACCCCTCATGCTAGTTTGTGAATAGGGAAGTCTTAGGACATGGGAGTTGTCAGGAGGCTCAGGGCAGCAGCTAGTTACCAGCTAGTATGGGAGTATTTTAATATTTTAATAGTCAATATTATAACTGGTAACAATCATACTGGTGCACATAGGTAATATTAGTCCTTGTTGTAGACTATTATCAAATTCTTGGCCCCTCCCTTTCTTAAACCTTCCTTCCCTGTCTGGCCTGTCTATAGGAGATTATACTTCTTACCCTCATGTAATCAAGTTTAGCCTTTTTTTGACCAATGAAATATGAATAGAAATGGCATGAGCCACTTCTGAGCAGAAATGCAGGCCATTTCTTCATTCTTCCTTATTTTTCCTCTGCCAGGAGAGCAGCACGTTCCAAGTAGAGGTACTTAGTTTTGGTCCCAGAATGAAGATGTGCATAGCCACATGACATGTACGAAATAAAACCTTTTTGTAAGTCACTGAGATTGTTTTAGTTGTTTGTTACTGCAGCATAACCTAGCCAGCCTAAACTGACTACTACAGCCCTGAAATTAGCTGTCACGTGGGGGTAAGCCAAGAGCTTGTCCACAAACATGTTCAAAAAACAAGCCAAATTCTGATACAGGTCATGTAGGAGGAATCAAGAAGACAGATGTGATTGTCATTTAATAAAAGAAACTTTAATCAATCTTGTCAACCAATTGTTCTGTATCCTGTTTGAAGAGTCTGTGAACCAAAGGGTTTAATTAGCCATGACAGCCAAAAACAAGGCAGCCCCAGAGACGAGTACTAGCACTGCCCCTCAGCCCTGCCTCGGTCAAGCCAACCCGAGCGTTCCAGTTTCCTTGTCCACTGCCATGCCTGTAGTGGCATGAGAATATTTCAGGCTGCCTCAGCTAAGAAATGCTTCAGTACATTTTCCTGATGTGATCTAAGCTCACTCAGCAAATAACCAGAGGGACAGAATTTAGTGATCTGCCACCTAGAGGATTCCAGTTCTTTTGATAACTGCATTTTTCATATAAATTAGTCTGTTGGGTTTTATATAACTATCAGTTTCTATAAACTTTATGAATACAAGAGCCCCCCCCCCCCCCCCCCCCCCGAGAGATGGTTCCACTCTGCTATGATAAATCAGGCTTATTGAGCCCTGGTCGGGTGGCTCCACTGGGTGGAACATCATCCTGTGCAACACAAGGCTGTGGGTTTGATTTTCAGTCCGGGCACACACCTACAGGGCAACTTTGACACCCGGTCAGGGTGTGTATGGGAAGCAAGCAAATGATGTTTCACCCACATCAGTGTTTCTCTGTATCTCCCTTCCTGTCTCTAAAATCAGTAAACACATTCTCAGGTAAAGACAAAAAAAAAAAAAAAAAAGTGTGATGGGGTAAGAACCAGCCAGACGAGCAATTAATTACCTGTCTTTCAGATATATGCTAAGTTTCTTTCTTCTGAAGGGGTGTCACAGATAAGGAGAGATAAGGAACACAAAAATCTCTTAATCCTGGTGGCCTCATGGAGAGCTGAGAATTCAAAGGCGCTTCCTGAGTTACAGCTGTAAGGTAAAGCCAGAAAAACAGAATTGGAAACACTGTCAGTTGTGGAGTCTGGTGCCAAAGATGGGATTGCCTAGACCTAGGAAGCCATGTGGAAAGAGCACCCCACGTACATATCCTCACTACGCAGCATTTACTGGGACTAGTAAATTCAAGGGTCAGAGCCTTGTTCCTCTTGGTATTCCCAGCATCTAGGAAATTACTGGCACCCTAATAAGTGCTTAATATCTGTAGAATGAATGAATGCAAGTAATGCAGTTCACTCCCTGGTACATAGTATTCACTCTATAAATGTTAAGGTATTAGAGGGGAAAAGTTCTGCAGTGAAAAGGTGCCAGGGAATCCTTGGCTTAGAAGCTGTAAGGTCCTCAACATACTGCCTGGCACTGAGGAATTGCTCAACAAGTGGTCACTGCTAATTATTATCAGTGTGAAAGTAAGGGTTTGTAGAAGGACAGGGGAAGACCTTGATAATAACAAGAGCTGTGTTGATCTCATTTAATCCTTAAGCCCAGTTGATGAGATAGGTTTTAATTAGACTAATTTTACAGACGAGAAAACTTCAAGAAGAAATGTGATCTATCTAAAGTTAGCCAGCTCAGAAATGGCAAGCTGGTGTTGAACTTGAATTTAGCTGTTACCAATGTCCAGGCTCCAGCAACAAAGATTCGGAGCCAGGGAGCAGGATTCTCAAAATGGGAGTTTAAGGAAAATAGTTCTAGTGATGAAATTCACCACTGATTTCTGTCCATTCACACAAATACTGATGTCTTTTCCTTTCATACCCACTACTTGTCTTCTTGCCAAGATTCTCCTCCATTCTACTGAGTTCAACTCTAGGCCGCCCATTCAACCATGCCTACTCTGGTTTGGCTCAAAGAAGTGGGGGTTGAAATGGGGCCAAAGAGAGCTTTTTAATTGTTGATTTGTTTTTGGTTTTAAGAAGAGAGATTCTAGAGCAATTTTGTAAACTAAATATTCCAATAAAACAGTAGAATTTGACAATGCAAAAAAAAGAGAATATGTACAGATATAAGTTCTCAGGGCCCTCAGCACAGGTTGGGCAAAAGTTTGCCTCCAATAGGCACTTGGACTTTACTTCAGAACAAAATGAAGATAGAGAATGTGCAGAGAAATTACTGAAGGGTGGGATGCTTAAAACCAAGAGTTAAGTTTTGTAGCAATTGATGATGGCATGGTATACACAGGGCAGTGTTTTCGAACTATAAATTATAACCCTTTAGAAGATCATTAAATCATTTAGAAGTTTGCAACCAGCTTTACTTTTTTTATCATTAAAAAAAATTTTTACCCAAGGACATTCATTCATTGCTTTTCAGAGAGAGTAAGGAAAGAAACATCAATAAGAGAAATATAAGTTTGTTGCCTGCAGTCCATGCCTTGACTGGGGACCAAACCCACAATCTAGGTATGTGCCCAGCTCAGGAATCAAACCTGCAACCCTTTGGTTATAGAATCATGCTCCAACCAACTGAGCCACACTGGTTATGACACTGGCACCAGCTTTATTTTTTTAAATGGAGTAGGATAGAATTGAAAGTTTAAATTAAGCCCTGGCTGGTGTAGCTCAGTGGATTGAGCGCGGGCCTGTGAACCAAAGGATAGTGGTTCGATTCCCAGTCAGGGCACATGCTTGGGTTGCAGAACAGTTCCCAGTGGGGGACACACGAGAGGCAACCACACATTGATGTTTCTCTCCCTCTCTCTTTCCCTTCCCCTCTAAAGATAAATGAATAAAGTCTTAAAAAAAACAAAGATGTCTTCCATTATAAAAAAAATTAAATTAATTGCACATAGCAAGGGTAAATACTATGAAAACTATTGTAAAACTTGTGTTTGAGTTATATATACAGCTATGTGTGTACTGGTCACACTGACATTTATTTTTTATTGAGGGTACAGTAAAAAAAAATTTAAAAGCCCTAGTCTAGGATGTGACCATGGGAAAGGTGGCTGATTCCTAGAACTATCTCTTCCAGAGTTTTCCATGATGCTTGTAAATTGGTCTTGCTTTGTGACAGATAACAGGCACCCCAAGGGGCACAAGCCTGATCAACTACACCAGAGCTTCCTAAGCAGTGGCTACGGGTTGTGGGTTCCATATGTGCCCCAAATTAATTTTCTTGTCTTCACGGCTACTCTTCCTTCCTGGTTTCTGCTCCCCTTACTGCCCCAACATGATTGCCATGAGCTCCCTGGGGCTGTATTTCTCCTCATTCATGGTTAGCAAGGAAGAGAGTCTATGTGCAAAAATCCTGAGAGTCCCATCTGATTGGACTAGCTGAGTTCATATGACCGCCCTGAACCAATCATTCTGGTCCGTGGGATTGACTGACTCAGCCTTGCTCTACCCAGGTGCAGTCTGCTTCCTGGAAACCCATGGATCCTGGAAAGGAACTCAGGTTGTTGGAAAGTGGGAAATGGAGAAATGAGGTAATCACCTAATGTCCAATACATATGGCCTCTGAAGTGCCAAAACGAGTTGGAAGGTTTTTTTTCATCTTTACTTGAAAATATATCCATTGATTTCAGAGAGAGAGAAAGAGAGAAATCCTGGTGGGCAGGGACCAACCAATTGGAGATGAACCTGAAATCTGCAACCTGCTGGTGAACAACCTGGCCAGGGCCAATTGAAAGTTTTGGGTTGTTTTTTAAAGATTTTATTTATTTATTTTTCAAGAGAGGGGAAGGAAAGGAGAAAGAGAGGAAGAGAAACATCAATGTGTGGGTTGCCTTTCACACACCTCGCACTGGGGACCGGCCCACAACTCAGGCATGTGCCTTGACTGACAACCAAACCAGAGACCCTTTGCCTCGCAGGCCAGCACTCAATCTACTGAGCCACACCAGCCAGGACTGAAAGTTTGTTTTTTTTTTTAAAGATTTAATATACTGTACTCTGCTGTGTATCATGAGCACTTTTTAGCCCAAATTTTTGAGGGGGAAAAACAAGGGTGCACAATATACATGGATACAATGATCACATACCATGGGTACGATAATCCCATGTGTAATATGTATCATATGTGGGTATGTACTATATATGGACAAATTTGGGTATTTGTTTTCAGAGAGTGGGCAAGGGAGGGAGAAAGAGAAGGAAAGAAGTGTTGACGTGTGAGAGAAACATAGATCCCCCCAGTTGTCTCTCACAGGCCCCCAACTGGGGACCTTGCCCACAACCCAGGCATGTGCCCTGACTGGTAATTGATCCTGTGACCTTGTGGTTCACAGGCCATTTCTCAATCCACTGAGCCAGACCAGCCAGGGCTAGTTGAAAGTTTTAATAGCATTTATTCTGGTCATTTGCCTATTCTAACCTTTCCATGCTCTGCTTTGTGCTGGGGAGTTCTGGGTCCTGAAAACTACATTTCCCAGACTCCTCTTGCCAGTTGGCCTCCTGTCTGATTCAGCTAATGGGAAGTACTGGTGAGAAACTGTATGGCTGGAAATGGGATGGTGAGAGAAGAGGCGAAGCCAGCGTTCTCTCCTTATCCACCCGACACTCTGGCAGCAGCTGGTAGGTATGGGCTCAGAGACCGTCAGTGTTTCCGGCAGTGGTGGGCCACTGCCACAGGCTCCAGCAGCATCAGTGGTACTGGAGGGGCAGCAGTGGGTAGCTGTAGGCTCCAGCGACCTGTCAATTCTGCCAGCAGCATCCTTTCAAAAACAGTGTTCCAGCAGTGTCAACAGCAAGTGCACTTCTGGGTCTAGTAACACCTTCCATTTGATTGGCCAGGCCTGGGGGTGGTAGAAGCTTCTTACAGCTACCTATCTCTGGATTGCCTGCTTTATCATTTTGCTTCTTCAAGCTGACATGTTTCTAACCAGTTCTCTGAAATAAATTCCCTCCGTTTGAAGTTCCAGGCACATTTTCTGTTTTCTTGTCTTCACCTTGACTGACACAGTGGTGCCCTGACCTTGGGCTAGGCCAACTGCCATGACTGATTTCCCAGTGGTGCTGGGCAGTGCCGCAAGAGAAACATACCAAGCTCTCCTCTGGAACATTAGGAAAGGAGCAGGGGTGGACCCTGAGAAAGCACAGATAAAGCCTCCTACTCCTTTTCCTTCAGCACCTACCCCTAACTATTAGGACTATGTGATGGAGAACTTACTGCTTGCCTCCCTAGATAACTTGACCTCATGTTGTGACTGGGAGGGATAGGCTCCAGAATGGTTGGGTAGTAATGAAGCAATGAGTGCAATTGGCAAGGGGGTTTAAAACAGAGGAGCCAGGAAAGGTCGTCCTTGCTGCAGAGTATAGTTTAGAAAGGGAGGAGGGACAGGGACCATTACTCCTTCCTCTTTTTTAGAGGTGCGGATGAAGGGAATGACTGATGGTTCTCCACCTTTCCTGCCTGACTTTCCACCAACCACGCTTTAATCGAAACAAGAAAATCGACCCTTCCGACGGCATTTATTCATACCAGTTCCTAAAGAACTATCACCAAATCCTTACATCTAACCTGGCTTACTTCGGTGGGCTCTTGGTACTACCCAAGCCATTAGGAGGTAGCCACATCTGTGTAGGGACTGAAGGGATAAGATCGTGAATGACTTCTGGAGGCCTCAAAGGGGCAGCAGTGCCAGAATACCATTTCGATGAGAGACACCTTGCCGTGGCCAGTAGCGTTTTACAAGGTGATCTTAGGCAAGTCCTGCTTAAGTGTGATCCACAGTTAGAAAGCATCTACATCCAGCTTAGTCATTAACTTGCTCTGTGATTTTGGGCAAGTTGCTTCATCAAGCTCAGTCTCAATATTTCCATCTGTTTTAAAAAGAGCAGAGAGATCATTTCTCTAACTTCTTTGAAAATAAATTGTTGTAAGGGAGTGCATGGGATAGAAGAAATGATAGGTATTATCCTCTATCCCTCTTTCTTGCCTGGTCTCCCTGGTTTCTGTATCAAACAAGATAACACACGTTAAAATGCTCTGAAAGCATTTACTATACAAAGCACTTACTATACAAAAGCAAGAGTGTATTATTATCAACATAGTTTTTAGCTTAGAAGGATGAAGGCATGGCACAGGCCTAGAGCCAAACAGCTGGAAGGCAGGAGAGCTTAACACCAAAGAAGGAAACTTTCTTTGTTCAAGTTCTTCCCAGAGGGGCACTTTCTTTGGAGCAGACCTGGCACTGGCATCCTCTGAAATGCTGAAGTGGGTCCAGGAAAGTGTTAAGAAGGTAGGTAGGCATTCAGCAGCCAAAAGACCCTGGACCAACACCAGCCCTGGCTCCTCAGTTCCTTTGTGCTTCATCAAAGGATGCAGTGGAAGGCAGATTGTAGCAGCAGGGCTCAGGTTCAAAGCCAGGTGTGTGTCGGATCCTCCCATAGGCTCTTTAACCAGCTACCAAACTATTTTGGGAGCCAGGATGTCATGACGCCCTGTAACTAATACTGAATTTAGTTGCCAGCAACCTGAAAATCATTTTCTCTATGTAGTGTTCAAAGAGAACATTGATCTGGAGAAGACCTCAGAGATGGCCTAGTCAAACTGAGGCCCAGAGAAGGGCAGAGACCCACCAAAATAACGAGTAGAATTAGTCTCATTGAGCTGCAAGGAACAGAAACCTCCTCCACCAGCTCAAATAAAAAGGAGTTTCTTGCAAGGGCTGAAACTGAAACACCAGCTGGAACGAGGCAGGTCTAGGACTCACGTCAACCTCCCTCTCCTCACTCCCCATCTCTGCTCAGGGTGGCTCCTTTCCCCTGTACCCTCTAAGGCTTCTGCTTACTCCTGGTCTCTGCTCCCTCTTATCTTGGTTTACACGTGGTTTTACTGGCCACGGCTCACTTGTTTCTAACCTTCCTGTTTTAATTCTCTCTGCCATCTCATGATTTCTTTCTGTTCCTTCAAGAGAACTTCTAATTGGCCTGTCTCAGACTGTTGTGCAGAACCATTAGTTAAATGTCACCAGCTAATATGTGGAATGGTAACCCTTGGCTCTGGTGCCCGCCCTGTCCATCTGCTCAAGTTGAGAGACTGGAGGAGCCAAGTGGCCCCAAGCACGGCCCCAACAGAGTTTGTGGTCTGGGCAGCTCTTCTTTAAAGTGGATGTGAGGTGTGCAGGCACTGTGCCATCATTAGGGCCACGTCACTGGAGTTCAAGACTCCAGGTTTTCTGCCCAGACCTCTTCCTATGGGATTTATTATTTCTTCATTTACGCAGCAGACATGTCCTAATGCCTGTTAAATGTCATCAGTAAAGATGTTCTTCTTCCTCTTCCTCCTCCTCCCTGCCCAGAGGAACTTACAGTATAGTAATGATAAAGGAAGGAAATAACTAGGATATCTGAGTGTTTTAGAAGAGGTATAAACAAAGGAATAATAACTATCATTCATTGAGTGCCCTGCACCAATGGCTGCTGATCACTTTACATGCATTTCCTAATTTAATCTTTATGGCTCCCTGAGAGGTCAGCACCACATTGTTCACACATGGAGACAGGCTCAGAGAGCAGTGCACAGATGATGAAAAACACGGCAGGACTCTGGTGCCACGGCCGGCCCCCTTACCCACTGTGCTCTGAAGCCTTTATCATGCCGTTGGAGCCCCATGGCCCATCTCGGCCTAGGCAGGAGGCAGGGACCACTGGGAAGAGCAGTAGGCTTCCAGGAGGAAGTGGTAACTGAGCTGAGCCTTGGAGCAGTGCCAGCTCTTACCAGGCACAGGTCGGTAGGGACCAAAGAGCAGTATGTGAGCACAGAGGAGCACCTTGAAAGTCTGGAGTGGGGACGCGGGCAGGGAGAAGGGTCGGGAGCACGTTGCGTGCCCAAGAGTAAGAGCTGTCTAAATTTGTGCCCTAGTGCCTCATTTGCCCCACCCTTATCCAAGCCCTGGAACAGACTGTGGAGTTGAGGTCATGAGGAACAAAGCAGACAAGGATCTAGGAGAAGACATCAGCAGAGCTTAAGAAATTCAACTGCGATTGTTTGGTCCTTTGTACCTGAAGTGGACTGCAGGTGGAGGGGTGGAGCCCAGAGTGAAGAATTCGAGAGGGATGAAGATCTTTAAAATAACCACATGAGCAGCAACCACACTGACAACCCTCCCAGGCCCAGGTTCCTCATACAGCTTGCTTCTGCCTGACTTTCAGGTCTTGTCTTGGACGTTGCTTCCTCTAGGAAGAATCCCTTGGCCTGGGCACTTAGCTTATTATAGTCACGTGCTGCGTAAGGAAGACTTTGGTGAACAGCTAGTGGTTCAGGAGGAGTATTTTTCCCTGATGGGATCACTACCTGTAGCGCTGGGCAGTAGCCTCCCTCTCACCCACAGCACCGCACCCGTCAGTGCCCGACATCCCCGTCACCGGTGTTTCAGCAGAGGAGCCCGTCCCCTTGGCACTACAGCCCTCCCTGGTCTGCCTCGACGGTCTTGCTGTGAGTTCTCCGTTGCAGGTCGCAGACCCTGTGCAAGGACACAGGTCCCCAGGGACTCCCTTAACAAGTGTTCAGTGTCACTCCACGCTAGTAAAGGGTTTCTGTGGCCGTGTGGAGGTGGCCTGTCCCTCCCTGCACTTTGAAAATATTACATCAGGTTGTAATGACATAAAGTAGTGATTTTTTTAACCCTTTTCATCCCGTGGCACACATAAACTAATTACTAAAATTCTGCAGCACACCAAAAATATATTTTGCCAAACTGACAAAAGTGTTACAATTTTGATTGATTTGCATCAATCATCATAATTACCTACCCTTTTTACTACAAAGTGACTTTTAAAAAATATCAGGTGACTATACTTGTACATAATAAGATTTCTGATACCAAAAACTAACCAATCAGATACAATCTTATTATGCAGCATGACCAATAAGGTGCAACTCTATTTCTTATATGACCTATATGTTTATAGTTTAAGACAGGGCAGTCACACCAGATGGCCATTATGTTGGCTGTGGTGTTTTATTTTTATTTGACACTCTAAGGGAAAAGAGGTCAGTGCCCCTGACTAAATAGTCAGGTATTGTATGTTTTAAAAATTCAGGTGGCCCATCAGTTGCAAATCACTGATGTAAAGCATAGATAAGTTTTATTTCTTCCATCTTTTCAAAGCCAGAGAGAACCCTTCACGCAAGATAAGGTCAAGAAACCCAAAACAAATGTCCAAAGTCCAAATATTGAGTCCTCAGTTCTATACCTTCTTTATGTAAAACACAATCTAGCTCAAATGCAGAGGAATGGCTTTTTTCCCCATAAATACTACAAATATAAATATAAATAATACAAATAATAGTGTCTATAAATACTACAAATTTCCTTAATTGGTCCATTGCTCCAGCATGCAATAGCCCACACTACATCGCTATATGACAATCCCCTGTGCTCCTGAATTGTTGCATCTGGCTTTCGTATCCCTGCTGACCCCCAGGCCACCTTTCATGCCCTCACAGTCAATATGATGATGTACGCCTTACCCAGCCAGGTCCTCCTCCTGATAACCTCAGTCGGTTCAGGCCACATCACTGTTCAGGGAGCAGCAGCATCAACAGCTTCTCTGATGTTCTATTTCTGACCCTGTCAGAAGGAAGCAGGAGGAGGCTTTTTGGACAGTGTTTGTAAAGTCTGCAGTAGTGTTCAGTGATGTCCTGGGCCTTCACATTCGCCCGCCACTGACTCACTGACTCACCTAGAGCGACTTCCAGTCCTGCAAGCTCCAGTCATGGTAAATGCCCTGTACAGGTGTGCTATCCTTTATGTGCCATTCCTGTGCCTTCTCTACGTTTATGTTTAGGCACACAAATATCTACCCTTGTGTTACAGTTGCCTACAGTATTCAGTGCAATAACATGCTGTACAGGTTTGTGGCCTAGGAGCAGTAGGCTGTACCATACAGCCTCGGTGTATGGTAGGTTATACCATTTTGGTTTGTGTAAGTGCAACTCTATGATGTTCCTGTAATGACAAAATCACCTAATCACCCATTTTTCAGAATGTGTCTCCATCATTGAGCGGCACATGACTGTATTTTATAATTGCCTTGTCTGTCTCCCTACCAGGCTGTGAATACCCTCACTGCAAGGGCTGGGTCTTGTTTGCCCTTTTATCCACAGAAGATCAAGTGGCTTATAGTAGCTGCTCAGTGAAAGTCATATGAAAGAATGAAAAATAACTTCTAATGAGTCTCTGCCAAGTGTTTTAGGCCACATGGATTTCTTTTATTTGTCTCTGTCTCTGAGGTCCTACCAACTTCAACACTTGGATGCCTACACATTTTAGAGCCAGAAGAAACCTTTAAAAATCATTTAGTATCCTGGCTGGTATGGCTCAGTGGATTGAGCGCAGGCCTGCGAACCACACAATCGTGGTTCGATTCCCAGTCAGGGCACATGCCTGGGTTGCAGGCCAGTTCCCAGCAGGGGACTCACGAGAGACAACCATACATTGATGTTTCTCTCCTTCTTTCCTTCCCTTCCCCTCTAAAGATAAATAAATAAAATCTTTTAAAGAATCATTTAGCTATCTCCTTTCTCTTATCATTTCACAGATCAGATGACTGAGGTCTAATGTTCATGTACTTGCCAACAATCTCAATTTAATCTCTGCAGCCATAATTTTCTTCTCTGAATTCAAGACCTAATCAGCTGCCTCTGCAGACCCTCACCCAGGAGGGCCCACAGTTCCTGTATCTGAACATGTCCAAGACTGGACTCAGCATCGCCCTCAGGCCTGGTCCTCCCCCAGGCTTCCCTGACCTGGTGAAGAACATCACCACCCACCCTGCTGCTGGGGCCGAAACATCGGGAGTCCCTTCACCACCTCCTACAGCCTCCCACCACCAATCATACACCAAGGCTGATTTTGTCCACTCTGCCTCCTTAGTGTAAATGCCCCACAGCTCTTCATGGACCCCTGTAAGAGTCTTCTCATTAGTTCCCCTGACTCTGGACTTTCCTTGTTCCTACCCATGCTCCCCACTGCAGCCAAAGCAACCTTCTAAAAATCCTACTTTGTCATGTAACTTCTTTGCTGATAGGCCTTCAATGGCTCTCTACTTTAAAAAATAATAATAATTGTTGTTATAGCTAACACTTATAAAAAATTTATTGTGTCCCAGGACCTGTTCTAAGGACTTTATACCTATTAAGTCATTTAATCCTCAGAACTATAAATATCCCCATTATACAGGTAAGGAAACAGATTCAGAAAAGCACCTTCAGGGCTTTTGTGTAAGCTCTTACCCAATCCTCAACTCTTTGATCTGGCTGACTGCTATTCAGACTTCAGATGGGATACCTTGAGGAGCATTCTGCAACCTCTCTTACTGGGCCAGGCCCCCCTATGGCAAGAATTCCGGTTTGTAATTGCACATTATTTGGGGAGGGGATAACTGATATTTGTCACTTCAACAGGCTTTAAATGCTATGCTTTGCTCATCAGTACTCAACATGTGATAAACGGTTGCTGAATATTTGTTGAATGGATCAATGAAAAGCATTGTTAATAGGAGAGGAGTCATGATCAAATCTGCTTTAGAAGGATTTCTCTTGTGTAAAAGTTTGGAAATGGTGAAAGGGAGGCCATCTGAATGGAGAGCAGTAAATGAACCTGAGGGATATGTAGGAGGTAGACTGGGCAGACCCTGATAATTAACAGGATAGAGGCAAGGACAAGGGAGGACTCGATGGAGACTCCCAGGCTTCTGGCTTAGGCACCTAGTACCTTGAACCCAAATGAGGAGCATTTGGAGGGAAAGAAGCAGGTTGGGTTGGCAGCAAAGGTGGCCCCTAGAACAAGTGAACCGAAACATAGAAAAAGCTCTCAGGGACTTCCGGCCAAGATGGAGGCGTAGGTAGACACATTGTGCCTCCTCACACAACCAAATTAAGGACAACAAAAATTTACAAACAAAAAAATGACCAGATCTGACAGGAAATTGAACTGTATGGAAGTCCAACAACCATTCATCCAGACCAGTAAGAGGGGTGGAGTCGGCATCCAGTGGAGAGGGGTCACCGCAGGAAAAAGCGGTGGCTGGCAGACCCCAGGCACGGGGTGGCAACTGGCAGACCCAGTGAGGCATGCAAGGTAGCTGGCTGACCTCGGACACACATTCACATGCAGATAAACCAGATGAAAACGGGCAGCGAGACAGACTGTGCAACCCAGGGTCCCAGCACCAGGAAATAAAGCCTAAAAGCACGAATTGAAAACACTTGTGGGGGTCGAGATGCAGGGAGAGACTCCCAGCCTCATAGAAGAGTTCGTGGGAGAGACCCACAGGGCCCTACAATATACACATGCCCACCCACCCGGGAACCAGCACCAAAAGGGACCAATTTGCTTGTGGGAAGCAGTGGAAGAGACTGAAATCCAAGAGAGAGCAGAGCAAGCGCCATTGTTACCTCACTGATCCTGCTCCCACATACAGAATCACAACCCAGCAACTGGGTTGCCCCACCCTGGTGAACACCTAAGGCTCCACCCCTCATACGTACAGGCGCAACCAGACACTGCCCCCCCCCAATGGCTCAAAGGGAAGAATAGATCAAAGCCCCAGAGCCAATACATCTAAGCAACCAAGAGATAGCCAACCTATCAGATGCACAGTTCAAAACACTGGTGATCAGGATGCTCACAGAACTGATTGATTTTGGTCACAAATTAGATGAACAAATGAAGGCTATACTAAGTGAAATGAAGCAAAATGCACAGGGAACCAATACTGATGGGAAGAAAACTGGGACTCAAATCAATGGAGTGGACCAGAAGGAAGAAAGAAACAAACAAACAGAAAAGAATGAAAAAACAAGAATTCAAAAAAGTGAGGAGAGGCATAGGAACCTCCAGGACATCTTTAAACGTTCCAACATCAGAATTATAGGGGTACCAGAATTATAGGGGTACCAGCAACAAGTGGAAAACTTATTTGAACAAACAATAAAGGAGAACTTTCCCAATCTGACAAAGGAAATAGACTTCCAGGAAGTCCAGGAAGCTCAGAGAGTCCCGGAGAAGGTGGACCCCAAGGAGGAACACACCAAGGCACATCATTACGTTACCCAAGATTAAAATGAAGGAAAGAATTCTAGAAGCAGCAAGAGATAAGGGGACAGTCACCTACAAAGGAGTTCCCATCAGACTGTCAGCGGATTTCTCAAAAGAGATCTTACAGGTAAGAAGGGGCTGGAAAGAAGTATTCCAAGTCATGAAAGGCAAGGACCTACATCCAAGATTGCTCTATCCAGTAAAGCTTTCATTTAGAATGGAAGGGCAGATAAAGTGCTTCTCACGTAAGGTCAAGTTAAAGGAGCTCATCATCACCAAGCCCTTATTATATGAAATGTTAAAGGGACCTATCTAAGAAAAAGAAGATAAAAAAGATGAACAGTGAAAGGACAGCAAACTCACAGTTATTAACAACCACACCTAAAACAAAAGCAAACTAACCAAACAACTAGAATAGGAACGAAGCCACCACAGAAATGGAGATCACATGGAGGGTTAGCAACAGGGTAGTGGTAGGAAGAGAAGGGGGAGAAGGTACAGAGAATAAGTGGCATAAATGGTGGGGAGAAAATAGGGGAAGGGCAAGAACAGTATGGGAAATGCAGAAGCTAAAGAATTTATGACACATAGATGTGAACTAAAGGGGGGGGAATGTGGGTGGGAGAGGGTATGCAGGGCGGAGGGGAGTGAAGAAGGAAATGGGACAACTGTAATAGCATAATCAATAAAATACACTTAAAGAAAAAAGAAAGAAAAAGCTCTCAGAATCTTTTTGCTCAAAAGCCTCCATGCCCAAATTCTCACTTGGTCCTGGTGTACTTGTCCAGCCTCATTTGCAAATACTGCAGCCATAAGGCACATAGGCCACCGTTCGGCCCAAGAACCCCTTTTCCTCCTTCCTGGCTTGTGAGTGCCCCACGGCTCCTTCATCCCTCCCTCAAGCCCCACGTGACGCAGCTTCAAGCACACCTCTGGGATTCCTCCCCACTGCCCCCACACTTTCCTGGGCTTAACATGTCCTCTGCGGTCTCCAGGATTCACTATATCTCAATTGTTTCTCTCTACCCGTGTCCCCTACTGGCTTCGGAATCCCCCGCACCTGGGACAAGGCCTGGATCAAGATAAACCTAAAAAAAAAAAAAATGTTCTTGAATTCCCCCAAGGCCTTGGCTTTCTTGTATTAAGAATGGGGAGACTTCCGCCAAGATGGAGGCATAGGTGGAAGCTCTGTGCCTCCTCCCACAACCAAGTTTAAAATCAACAGAGTTTTAGCAACAAAAACGCAGTCAAAACCACAGAAAATTGAACTTCACGGAAGTCTGACAACAATGAACCCTTCAGCCAAACTGATAAACCAGTGAAGGAGGGAGCAGTGAGACAGACTGTGTAGGCCTCAGCTGCAGGAAGCGGCAGAGGGGTCCGCCATTGTCCCTCTCTGGCCCCGCCCCCACATAAAGCATCACAAACCAGTGACCTGGGTGGTCCCGCCCTGGTGAATAACTAAGGCTCCGCTCCTCAAATGTAACAGGCACGAACAGATCAAAACATGGCTCAAGAAGAACTTAGAGCCCCAGAGCCAATAAATCTAAGCAATGAAGAAATAGCCAAACTTTCAGATGCACAGTTCAAAACACTAGTGATCAGGATGCTCACAGGACTGGTTGATTTTAGTCACAAATTAGAGGAACATATGAAGGCTAAACTAATTGAAATGAAGGGAAATGCACAGGAAACCAATAGTAATAGAAAGAAAACGTGGACTCAAATCAATGGAGTGGACCAGAAAGAGGAAAAAAAATGATGAAACAGAAAAGAATGTAGAAACAAGGATTCAAAACAATGAGGAGAGGCTTAAGAACCTCCAGGACATCTTTAAACGTTCCAACATCAGAATTATAGGGGTGCCAGAAGGGGAAGAGGAACAGCCATGAGTGGAAAACTTATTGGAACAAATAATAAAGGAGAACTTTCCCAATCTGGCAAAGGAAATAGACTTCCAGGAAATCCAGGAAGCTCAGAGAGTCCCAAAGAAGTTGGACCCAAGAAGAAACACACCAAGGGACATCATAATTATATTAGCCAAGATTAAAATGAAGGAGAGAATCTTAGAAGCAGCAAGAGATAAGGGGACAGTCACCTACAAAGGAGTTCCCATCAGACTGTCAGCGGATTTCTCAAAAGAGACCTTACAGGCAAGAAGGGGCTGGAAAGAAGTATTCCAAGTCATGAAAGGCAAGGACCTACATCCAAGACTGATCTATCCAGTAAAGCTTTCATTTAGAATGGAAGGGCAGATAAAGTGCTTCTCACATAAGATCAAATTCAAGGAGTTCATCATCACCAAGCCCTTATTATATGAAATGTTAAAGGGACTTACCTAAGAAAAAGAAGATAAAAAAGATGAACAGTGAAAGGACAGCAAACTCACAGTTATTAACAACCACACCTAAAACAAAAGCAAAGTAAGAGGATTGCTAGATGAGGAGCAGAACCATAGAAATGGAGATCACTTGGAGGGTTAGCAACAGGGGAGTGGGAGAAGGAGAAGGGGGGAGAAGGCACAGAAAATAAGTAGCATAGATGGTAGGTAGAAAATAGATAGGGGGGAGGGCCAGAATAGAAGGGGAGATATAGAATCCAAAGAACTTGAGACACATGGTCATAAACCAAATGGGGGAATGGTGGGGGAGGGGGTGTGCAGGGTGGAGGGGAATGAAGGGGGGGAATAGAACAACTGTAATGGCATAATCAATAAAATATATTTAAAAAAAAAAAAAAAGAACGGGACCAGGAGTCAGACATTGATTCTTGAGGCCACCACTTAGAGATCGGACAGTCACTTTTTTCAAATCCTGTTTCCTTGTCAAATGGACATGATAATACAGTGGACTTGCCTAGGAAAGCCGTTTTGAGTATCAAATGAAACACTCTACCTTAAGTGTTTAGTACAATGCCTAGAACATTCTTCACTCCTTCAAACATTTGAATGTTTTTTATTTTAAGAAAAAAAAATTGCCGCCTTCACGCGGGGAAGCTGCATGAGCTGAAACCGAGGACTGCAGTTCTCAGGATGGCCACATGAGAGAAGTGGCGAGCAGCCTCCGGTCGGACTCTGGCTCCGCTGGCTCCGAGAAGGCACCTGCTGCGGAGCCAGATGGCCTAGCGGGGATTTCCTGGGCTTCCTTGCCCCTGAACAGGTGGGCGCTGGCCGGGGTGCCCCGGGAGAAGCCGCAGAGATGTGCTCATCCTCGATCCTCACAATTGTCCCTCCAGCTTGACCCCTTCTTGGTCTCAGAGGACTGGTGAGCCTGAGGGGACAAGAGTGGACATCAGCTGGGGTTTTATCCCCCCTGGGTTTGTCATTGGTTTTTGAAACCTGAGTGTGATCACTTCTTCTCTCTGGACGTTTTTAGAGTCATATTTATTGATGTTCTACCTTTGGCTTCTAGGTTTCACTATGCTTAGAAGAAAGTATTTTATTTCCAAGATTATTAAAACATTGAGTATATTTTCTTCTGGTACATTATGGTGTTATTTAAGTATACACTACACTGGGAATTTATTTCCCTGTAGAAAGAGGACACAGCTTTCTTTTATTTCCCCCAAATGGCTTGCCAGTTATTTCATCCATTTGTCGAAAGGCCTCTACCCCGCCCCCTGCCCCCCACTTACCTGAAGTGCTGTCTTCATCACGCACAGCAGTCCTTTGTGCAGCTGGCCATTTCTGTTCTCCACTGTGCCCCACTGACTCCCTTCGGCCTGCTTCAGTGCCGTACTGCTTTCAATACGTTGGCTTTATAATATACCTTAATGTCAGGTATGGTGAATCCTTGTCCATTACTTTTTTTTTAAGAATTTTAAATTTCTGAATGTTTATTCTTCTATATGAACTTAAGAATCAGCCTCTACCACTACCCACCCCCCAGCACTTCTGGAAGCCATTATGGAGCTTTGGAGCCCCTGAAATTTGGAGCCTGGGGAAGTGTCCATGTGCACATCTCTGCAGAGGGAAAGTCCAAGTTTTTATCAGGTGTGCGGAGGGCCATGATTCTCAAGGGAGCCCCTGGTTTACATGTGTTTGTGATAGGATGCCTGGGAGAAGCACAGCAAAGTCTTGGTTCCTCCCTTCTCTCCCACATCTTCACAGGCTTTGCTCTCCAGCTCTCCACATCCTTTACCCTCACCATTGTCCCAGCTATTCTCTGGCCCCCTTCCCCCAATAATCTAATCCTTCTTGCTGCTCCAGAGCAATCATTCTTCAACACAGGCCTGATGTGGACTGGATGATAACAAAAGTTTGGTTGATACTTGAATAGAGGTGTGAGTCCCAGTACCACTGCTGGCCAGCTGCGGCACCCAGCCTCGGGCTCTCCACATTGTTGGGTCTCAGTTTTCCTTTCTCACAGACCAGGTGAGAAAGGGTGAGATAGTGAGAAGTATGTAGAAGAGAGAGCTAGCTATCTCAGGAGGGTCATTTAATCCCAGTCATTTCCCTTTCCCCACACCTTTCCACTCCCCCTTCACATTTTAATCCATGCCTTCATCGGGGAATACTACTCGCCTTTCCGGCCTCCAGCAAACAATTAGGAAGGCAAATATTAATTTCGTCCTCTCTGTAAATGAGTAGAGTTAAGAACACTGGAGCCCAGAAGTGGAATTGACCAGCTGAGCAAGGTTAAAAATGGCAAGCCAGGCCCCAGACTGGTGTTCTCAGTGGATTGAGTGCCGGCCTGTGAACCAAAAGCTCCCCAGTTCAATTCCCAGTCAGAGCACATGCCTGGGTTGTGGACCAGGTCCTCAGTAGGGAGTGTGCTAGAAGCAACCCACACTGATGTTTCTCTCCTTCCCTTGCCCTCTCTATAAAAATAAATAAAATGGTAAGGTGAGGGCACCCTACGAGACACTTTATACAGCACCCTCAAGTTCCCAGCTGCCAGGGAACCCAGGACTCAGGGAGCCCACTTGGAAGTTCATCTAGGCGAATCCCAGGTCCTAGAGCAGGGCTTTCAGCCTTGGCATCATTGACGCTTTGGCCTGGTAAGTTTTTGGTGTGGGGCTGTTGTGTGCATTGCAGGATGTTTAGCAGCATGCCTCATCCCTTCTCACTAGATGCCAGTAGCAAGCCCCAGCTGTGGAAACCAAAGAGGTCTCTAGACATTGCCAAATGTTCCCAGAAGTGGAGGGGGGGGGGCAAAATCACCTCCAGTTGAAAAACATTGCTCTAGGGGAAGAAGAGAGGGTAGGGGAAAAAGGTTAACTTGGGTCTCAAAGCAGGAAACCCTACGACTTGACCCTTTGTCTGAAAGAGACACCATGAAGCCTCTTTCCTCATAGCAGGCACTTGGACAAGTCTTTTCCTTTCTGGGCTTCAGTTTTTCCATCTATATTCGATGTAAGTCATTTGCCCCTTCATCATCTGACATTCCTCCATCCGGTCCAGGGTGAAACAGGGGTACTGTGGTGCCATTGAGGCGCCCCAAAGGAAGGCTAAGAAAGAACAAATAGAGGCTGGGGAGCGGAGGTAAGGTAGGAGACAGGAAGGTCCTAGGGTTGTGAAGAAGTCTGAGGCATCTTCTAGATCCCACCCCCTCCGAGGCCTTATTAGCGTAGATCGCCCCCAATCTGGCAAACCCACGCTCTCCGGACTCCACCAGGCCCCGCCCACAATAAAAGACCCAGCCCTCCCGGTTCCGCCCACCTCACCGCCCCTCCTGCCTCCTGCCCCGCCCCCATAAGGCCCCGCCCCTATAAGACCCCGCCTCCCTCTTCACCTCCCGCCAGCCGGGGCTTGTGCTTTGCACCCCGCGGCGGCTGAGAACCTTGGCGGCTGCAGAGCCGGCAGCGCAGGCGGACGGAGCGGAGCTGCCCGGCCCGGTGACGGGCGATGCCCCCGTGAGCATCTCTCGCTGCCCCTCCCCGCCCCGCGCCCCTACCTCATCAGAGTCCACCGCCCGCCTGGGACCGGGCCGCGCCTACCGCCGGGTCCGCGGGGCGGGGTCCAGGGGCAGCACCTGCCCCGCCTTGCAGAGCCGCCTCGGCCAACGGAGACCCCTCCCTATCTGGACCCTGGCCCCACCCCAGGTAAGTCGGTAGGCCTTGTTCGCCCAGGAGCGGGCGTGGGAAGAGAGCTGCGGAGGTCTGAGGGACCACCCGGGAAGGGGAGGGGAGCTCGGGCCGGCAGGCGCCACGTAGGGATCTGAGCGTGCAGGGTCTGTGGGGCGGGAGCTGGGGCATGAGGGAAGACGAGCACAGTGTGTGATGGCTCTGGGGTGGGGGCTAAGGTATACGAAGGGAACATGGGATGTTTGGGGGAGCCAGGAAAACGGGGTAGAGGGCTCCAGAGTCTTGAGTGTTTTGCTGAAGCTCAGAGCATCTGGGGTCCTGGTCTTCAAAGGCATTGCCTCGCATGGCATTTTTGGAAAGTGCTTAAAATTCCTCCTGGAAAGAGAGCTGGAAGGCAGCCTGCCTTCCTCTGTCCTGCCTGTGCCCTGGTTGACAAGCGGCCACTCTTTCCTTCCAATGAGACACCATTGTGGTGCCTGGAAGACCCCCCCCCATTCTGTGAAAGAAAAGGGGTGATGCTCACTCCAGCCCTAGGGTGGAAAGAGGGGGGCTTCTGGGAAGCTTGGAGAAGCTGTTGGTCAACCCATGGTGGGGAGTATAGGGTTTGGGGAAGCTTGGCAAGATCCTTAGTGAGCAAGCTGGGCACCCTTTCATTCAGGCGAGGTGTCTGCACTGGCTGGCCTCCAGGTTGCTGGACTCATGTCCAGATCACTTTCTCTGGACAGCCCAGCCTTGAGGAGTGGGTTTCTTCCCAGTATGCTGGACCCAGAAACCCCATGAGGGCTCATGGCTCCTGCGGTTCTGGATGAGGTGGGCAGTGCTGTACCCAAGGCCAGAGAACAAGGGGTGCTGGCTGGCACTGCCACCTGGGGGCTGCTCGGATGTGGTCCTATGGGGCTGGGGAGCCTAGGGGAATGTCAGCATTTAACCCCTGCTCCTGGGGTGTTTCTGGGTGTGGCGAGAAAGGCTGCTGTCCCTTTGGTCCTGTCCTCGGCTCATGACTTCTTAAAGTCTAGAGACCTTAGGTTTAGGGCCTGAAGTGGTGGGAAGAGGGCCTTTCTGGGCTAGGCCTGGTCATCGAGGGGTTAACTAGCCAGCCCCACAGTTGCTGCCAGCCACCACCAATTATTAGTCTATAAACAGGCAGCTGCCAACTGTCTCTGGGGGTATGTGAGCAACCTAATGGGGCAGGGTTAGGGAAGGGGGTCTGTGAAACCTGTGTTTAAACCAAGCACCATGCCTTTCAGAGCCTGTTTAGGAGCCACAGACCCCTTCCCTGCCCTCTGTGCCAGGCTACTTGGCTTAGGGATCTCCAGCCCTAGGGTTTGAACCCTACCTGACCCTCTGCAGGATATGAAGCCCAGAGTTAGGCAAACTTGGCTTCAGACCCAGGCTGTGCCACTTTCTGGCTCTGCACTATTAAGGAAATCACTTCCTTTCTCTGAACCTCCTTCAGTAAAACAAACCCACCTTCTAGGTCTGCTGGGAGGAGTAAATAAAATGGTGGATTTGAGCTGCTTAGCACAGTCCCTGAAACCCAGGGGAGCTCAGTAAGATAACTGCTGAAGTCAGGAGCAACTCTTGTGCCAAGGACTTGATGGGACAGGCAGGCAGGAGTCAGGTGCTAAAGACCCAGCAGGGACCAAGGTCCCTCCCTCGGGGCATGTGTTCTGAGCCAAGCACCGTCTCTGTCTCATTATCTTTCCCTCCCTTCTTGCTCACAGACACTTCTGGCCTCTGGACATTAATTGGATTTTACTCTGCAGAACTCAGGGCTGAGCTATTCCTTTCTGGGCTCCCCCTACCCCAAACCAGGTACCAAGCTCTATGGAGTCTGTCAGGGGTCAAAGTGATGTCTGCAGCTGCAACAGCATCTGGCCCTTTAAGGAGGGAAGAAAACAATTATCTGGCCTGGGCATTGCATCAGCTGGAGCCTGGAGGGTCCCTGGGGAGCTTTGGGTGGGGGGGGGGGGGGGGTAGGCTGGTGGTTGATTTCATTAGTGCCATGCGAGAACTCTCACCTCAGGCTGCCCCACTCCCCAGCCACACGCAGCCTTCTCCCCCAGGCAGCAATAGCAGCTCCAGCTACATTGCCTTCCCACACCCCAGGAGCACTATCTGCGCACCCCCAGCCTATGTCATGGGCCCAGGCAGACGCTGGCACAGGGAACTGCCTCTCACACTGGCCTTTTGTTGACTGAGGGTGCATGGTGTGCCTCCTGGACCTGTACTTTGCTGATGATGGGGGTGTCTCCTCCATTAGTGTTTGGCTGACCTGGGGGGTATTTGTCCCACACTGGCATTTTGTTGACCCAGGGGAGGGGTGACACCTATGCTGGCCTATACACTGGTGTTTTGCTGACCCAACAGAGGAGCTGTACTGCCTGGGGCGTGTGTGAACTGAAGGCATGGGTGGGAAATAGTTGCTATCTGGCTGGAGGTGAGCTGGCTAGAAACAGAGAGTCACAGGGGCAGAGAGGACACTGAGTAGGCAGCAGACAGACCTGGGTTCAAATGCCGCATCCTCCACTTCCAGACTCTTTTACCATTCCAGGCAGGTGGTCTCAGACACCCTGGAAAACAGGAATGATTTTCACTCAGCTTGTCTCACTCCCATCTGGAAGGTTCTTGAGGGACGAAACATACTAACTGGATGTACTGCACCCAGGCCAGTGCTGGATACTGTACGATGATTCTCTTCCCTCTGCAAATTCAAGCTCCTCACACCTGGGACTCAAGATACCTGGACAAGAAAAGGATGGTTGGGGAGGAGGAGAGAGAGGGGCAGAGAGTGCAGGGGGATGCATTCAGATACCTGTTGTACCAAGTGCTGTGAGCCAGGAGCCCTGAGGGCCCAGAGCAGGTGATGTGTGTTGAAAGGAGGGATGCAGGGAACCTAGGGTGACAAGAAGTTGAGGAGGCAAAGAAGAGATGAGGAAAGGGAACAGTGTGTGCTGCAGCCTTGGTGATGGTGGGAACAGGGCTGGTGCGGTGGGGGAGGACAGCAGTGGAGAGAGGGCAGGGAGTGGGCAGGCGTTGGCACAACCACACCAGAACTCCCTGGTCTAGCAGGGCACTAAAGACTTGGGAATTATCCTGTGGCCAAGGGTAGCCCCTAAATCATTTTGAGCAGAGGAAGCAGGATCTGATTTCCAAAGAGTGTGGGCTGGAGTCTATGGCCCTCAGGCAAAACCTTCTCAAGAGTGACCTTTTGCCCTCCCCTACCCCTTTGCCTGTGCAGCAGCCCTGGTGCCCAGGGAGCTGGTTGTTTGCGTTGCTCCTCCCAGGAGGGAGGGGGCCAGTCTCAATCCCTCCAGGTCCCTCTCTCTGGGCCTGTTGACGAAGTTCATCCCTTGGGGTCAGGTTCTCCTGACCTCCCTGTGGAGCCAGAGGGCATCAGGCGTGGCTTTCGAGCCAGCTGGCCTATGTTCACATTCCAGCTGGAAGGCACACCTGTCTTTGAACCTCAGTGTCTTCGACTGGAAAATGGGATCGATGTTATTTCTCTATGGGAAGGATAAAACAAAATTCCAGATGGAAATCACCCTCTCTCAATTGTTGGCTGTCATTTTTACTCTGTTGCATGGAGGTTGACACCTACCTGGGCCAGGCCTAGCCCCAGGGCTGGCTGGGGGTGAGGGCAAGGTTGGTTGTATGAGTCTGGGGTTGCGCAGCACCCTCCACGAAGAAGGATCCCATGCTTGGTTTAATATTCTGCTGTCACCATCTTGAAATTCTTAATTTTGAACAAGGGGTGCTAAATTTTTATTTACCACTGGGCCCTGCCTACCATTTAAGCACACAAATTGGGGAGGGGTAGGAAGAGGTAGAGAGACACACAGACCTGCAAACAGTTCCTAAGTGGAGGAGATACAAGGTGGGGGACATGACAAACTGTCCCAAGGTGGATGGGATGTTAATAATAGTAACATTTATTTAGTGCTTACTGTGTACGAGGTTCTCTGCCAAGCACTCTGCATATTCATCTTCAAACAGCCCAATGACATAGGTACTACTATTATTTCCATTGCATAGATGAGGAAAGTGAGGTTAAGTATCCTGGCCAAAGTCACACAGCCATCAAGTGGCAGCGCTGGGATTCAAACCCAGGTTGTTAAACTGCAGAGCACGTGCCTAAACCAGGGAAGCCTTCAACTAGGAGGAGGGGCCCCTGAGCTGGGTCTGAAGGATAACTTGGAGTTTGCCAAGGAGGAAGGTGTTGTGGGGAAGGAAGGGCTGTCCCAGCTGGGAAGTGCCCGTGCCAAGGCGTCACACTTGGCCAGGAAAGGTGAGGCCAGAGCCACAGGCCTCCCAGGGCTGAGCGAATTACCCTTTGGGTTTCATGCTTCTGATTTTCCAAGCTCAGAGATCCTGGTCACTCTGCCCCAGGCCCTGCTGCTACCCTGATTTCTCAGAGCCACCCAGGCCTCAGTTCTCACTCTGCTGCACACTTCCCCACCACCAGGGAAACTCACTTACTAGTTTGACTGTTGCTTCTGGCCTCAAGACCTGTAGGTATAACTGCTTTAGATGTCTCTTAATAAACCTCAGGTCCAAGCCTAGGCCCCCAGCTCCGCCCACAGGCACCTGCTCTGCCTCCGATGTCCGCCGCTCTTCTCTGCCACCGCCATCCACCCACCTGCTCAAGCTGGAAAGCTGGAAGTTCTCCTGGACACCTCACCCCCACATCTCACAGCCAGTCCTCAGCAAGCCCTGTTTGTTCTCCTGACTATCTCATGAATCTGTCATCCCTCCCTCTGCCCACCGCCCGTTCTAGTCATTAGCCCTTTGCCCTTACCTGGACCACTGCGACAGCCTCCTACACAGATCTCGTTATGTCTCTGTTCTTGCTTCACTTCATTTTTCACACTGTGATCTTGTGAACATAAATGTTTATATCATTTCTGTGCTTAAGACCCTTCCAAGACTTCCTGGAAAAAAAGCCAAACTCTGACGTCATCTACAAGGCCCTGTGTGATCTGGTCCTTGCCCATCTTTTTGTGTCATCTGGCACCATTCTCCCTCCCCCTCAGCTGCAGGACTTCAAACCCGTTCCCTCGGCCTGAAATATAATCCTCCTCCTGGTGCCCTGTGAACTCCTACTTATCCTGTGCGCAGATACCAGCTCAAACCTCATTTCCACAGCAAAGCCTAAAAACCCGAAACTAAACACCACCGCCCCCATAGGACCTTGTACTTCTTCGTGATACTCATCACACTTGAATTGCTTTTTCCTCGTCTCTTTCTTGCTCGACTATAAACTCTGTGGGGTCAGGAATCCTGAGTTGCCTAGCCCCAGCACACAGTAGGTACACAGTGAGTTGTTCAGTGAATGAAAGAATAGATGAATCATTGCTTAGCATCCTCACTGGCCTCCCTGCGTCCCTCTCTGCCTGCCTTCTCCAGTCCTTTTTCATTGTGGCCCCAGAGCCATTTTTCTAAAACACAGAACTGACCCTGTCACCCCCTGCTACTTAAAATACTTCAGTAGCTCCCCATTGCTGACAGGGACGGCTTCAGTTTCTCAGAGTGGTATTCAAAGCCCTTTGTGATCTGCGTGACTGCCTCTCCGGGCTCCTCTCCCCTGCCCCCCTCCCCCCGCACTTTGAACTCCTGGCGGTTCCTCTAACGTGTCAGGCTGTTCTGGGCCTCTGGGCCTCAGCACTTGCTGTTCCTTCTGCCTGTAATGCCTCCCCACCCCTGCTTTGTCTCCCTAGAAAGTCCTTTCTTCTTCAAAATCAGCTTGGCTGCCACCTTTGCTGTGAAGCCTCTGAGGAGCCCTCCTGGCCCCTGCCTGGGCTGACTTAGCTCACCTCCCTCAGCCACATCTGCAGCGAGTCCACATCTCTTCCTCCTTGTCTCCTGTTAAACTGAGCTCCTCTGGTGCAGGCACAGTGATTGTTTTCTTCAGGATTGTTCATCTTCGAGCCTCCAGCTCTCAACTTCTTCCTGTCTTAGGTCTTTGCTTGTATATGGAAACCCACTCGAGCCAGCTTCAGTAATACGGAAGGGTTTAGTGCAAGGACATAAGGGATTCCTGGAGACTGACGGGCAGAAAATGCCCTAGCCTCTGGGAAGTGGGATCTGAAGGCCAGGAGAAGTTGAAGCAACCTTACTGGCCATTTTTACCTCTCCGTCTCTCAGACTAGGCTTTTTCTGTTTTTCCAGATGCTGGGCCACCTATAGTTCCTATATATAGTCCCTCAATTCCAGCCACATCCAGAGATAAAACCCAGGGCTTAACAGGTCCAAGCCCAAACTTCCAGAAGATCTGATTGGCTCTGAGTGGGTCAGGTGCCTATCCTGGTCCAATCAACTGCAGCCTGCTGGGAATGGTCACAAATCAGACATGCAAAGAGCCTTTCTCCAAGGCTCTTGACCTCCTTGGAGAAAGCAGGGCTCTTGGTTATCAGGGAAAGCAGTTCAGAAGACATCTGCTAAAACCCTTAGAGTGCTGGGGTGGGGTGGCCTCCAACCTTCCATCTGGACAGCACCTGGGGGAAAGAGACTGGGCATTGTGACTTGAAAGCGAGTCTAGTTGGGGCAGCAGTGCCCACCCAGGGCAGGCTCTGAAGAATACGTCAAAAGTCATTCAGAGGCCTGATCAGAGAGATGGGGAGATGAGACTTTGAATTTTGGAGAGGGAGGAGGAGGGCATGAACAGTCAGAACAGTTCTCCCGACCAAAGGCATATTTATCCTCTAAGACTTAAATCATTTCCTTTCCTCAGTGGAGAACCATGCCTTGCCTACTCCCTCTGCCCCCAATGCCTTATTTCTTATCTGCATTAATTTTGTTCTTTGTACTTCCCTAGCAATAAGTATTTTTGAGCACTTTGCACCAGACATTATGTGCATATCTTGTAAGATAGGTACTATTATACCCATTTTACAATGAAACTGAGGTTCACAGAGTTGCCATTTGCAAGCTAGGAACACACAACAGTGTGATTCCGGAGTAAAAGCTCTTGATATCTCTTAACCTCAGCTACTTACTCACTTGCCCATTTGCCTTTCGGGATTGTGAGAGTCTCAGTACCAGGCAGACACCAGAATCCCATTCTGCCTCTACCCCAGCATAGGTCAGCCCAGAGCCAGGGCTCCTGACTGTGGGATGGATGGATGCAGGGGGAGCAGAAAAGGCATCTGGACAGAATCGGAGGTCCCCTACTCATGGACCTCCCTTGTGGAGCTGTGTGACTCGACAAGTCTCCACCTTCGAGAACCTTGGTTTTCTCATTAAAAAATGGGATGATAATTCTTTCTGTGAATCTAGTATTCGATGTGGGTGTAAGGACAGTTTGTAATAGGAAAGAACTGAGCAGTTTCTAAGGACTATCATGACCACAAAGGACTGTGGCAACAGAGTGCCAGCTGGCCACTGTGCCCAAACCCCTACAGGAGGTGGACAACCTTAGAGCTTCCCAACGTGGGGAGTGGTACCTTCGGTGAGACCTGAGATGGCTTTCAGTGGCTCATGGACCTGCCATGACATAGCATTGCTCACATGGTGAGACGGTTGGTTCCCTTTCAACTTCATCAAGTCCAAGTCCAAGGCTGTCTCAGGGAGAATGTCAGCATAGTGCCAGTGCGTCTTCACCAGCTTTCCAGTGCTTGCTGCCCTGCCCTTTTGAACAGGGAGATCTTGACTGGCAGCTCCATGTAGCTAAACTTTAATAGTAGAGCTTTGTCAATACTGTATTTATTTTACTGTATTTTCTAGTTATTAAAAAGTGATACTGACTTTCTGTGTATAGTAGTAACACAAAGTTTCTAATTAAAGTATATGCTTTTAAGTTAAAAGTGTGAATTTGAAGAAAATAATAATGAGCACCTCAGAAGTATGGAGACTTGGCAGATAGCACTGAGTGGGCACCGAGTGTTTTGGGGATAATGCAAAACTGGGACATAGTGCGGATACGCCCGAGAGTGGACCATTGGTCTGGACAATCTTGAAGGCCCCTTCCACTTGCCTAGACAATTTAGGGATCTCTTGCTGCTGTGCCAGCTTTCATCCCTCTCCTTATCCTGTGCTCCGGCTTGGCTTTCTTTCAGAGAATCCTGCTGTGATTGTGCCTGTGGACAGGAGAATTTGTGCCACTGTTCCCTCAGCCTGCTTGGGGGTCTCTTGGAGTTGGGGTAGCAGGGTGCAGGTAGGATGCCCCCCATCTCTGAGTCAGGGCTTGGGTACCCCTGGGGGACCAGGTGCTGCAGGTTGCACAGTTCTTCTGGTGTTCATGCAGAATACAGGTGTCGGGGCCGCCCAGAGGTCTGAAGTCCCAGGGAGAGCTGAGGCTGTCCCCATAGCCTCTGCCCCAGGACTCAGGGCCTAGGGACAGAGAAGCCAGGAGGATTTGGGGTCTCAAAGGTCTCCTTTAACTTAGTCCCCTATTCCCTACCTGTTTGTGCTGCTGACTGCCTGCTCCTGGGGATTGGGCATCGACCCAAGGAGGCCTTAGAGGATACAGGATTTATCCACAGGACCCAAGATCTGCCTGACCCCGCCCCAGTCCCGCCCCAGCCTGACCCTGCACTCCCAGGTTGGAGGGCAGGCCCCGGGGCTCTGGGAGGGTGGTGGGCCTGGTAGTGTGGGGCGTATATATCCAAGGTGAACATCCGAGGGTTTCTGTGAAGGTATATTGTATGTGTTTGTGTGTGTGAGAGAGTTGAATTTTGCATGAATGTGTGCATGTGATGTGTGCATGTCTGGTGAATGTAGTAGCTCTGGGCGACATGTCCAGGGGTCTCTCTGAGAGCATATAGTGTGTGTGTGCATTTGCACATGTGTGCGGGCGGTGTGAGTGTGTGTTTGTGGTCGAAGCGTCTTTGCGTCGTATGTGTGAGGTTCTCTGTGTGGCAGTGTGTCTCCTGTGTCTGTGTGTGATGTGCATATGGGTGTATGGTGAACGCATCTCCACGTAGTGTGTCTCTGAGGCCTGTGGTGTGTGTGCATGTGTGTGTCCAGGCGGCTTGTTTGCTGGGTGTGGTTGTGCCTGTTGTTTCATGTATATCTCCATCTTTGTACAGCACGTACCTAGCTATGTGGTGTGTCTGAGTGGCTGTGTGAAGGTGTGTGCTGTGCACGCGGGTCTTTGTGTCCTGGAAAGGGACGGGGTGGGAGGGGCCGAGGGGTTTTCGGGGAATGCGTAGCGCATTGAGGGTGGTGTCTGTTTGGCTGGTACTGCGGGTGTGCTGAGTTCCCGAAGAGGGTCCCTAGAGCTGGTGGCAGGCGCAGGCGGCGCCTTCCGGCTTGGCGCAGAGCTGGTAACCCGAGCCCCTATCCCCATGAAATATTGATCAGGATAGCGGTGGGAAAAAAAAAAAAAAAGCTGTGGCCGGCCGCTGTCCTTGGTACTGCTGCGTCTCCCCCGGATGGGGGGCCACTGCGCTCGGTCTGGGGCGGGGCTGGGAGGGGGAGAGACTCCCCCATCCACCAGCCTCCTCAGCGGGGCCCCAGCCTCTGAGGATGAGCTGGTCAATCCCTACCACCTGTCTGTTAGTCCCACCACTTCATCTAGAGGGAACAAGGACCAAATGGGTATTGTTATTGAAATCTAGCATTTCCCAGGGCTAGGGTGACCACGCAGCTGGATTTGCCTGGGATAGTCCTAATTTACACCTGTGGCCCCTGTGTGGTTTTTAGTAATGTCCCTGCTCACTCTCAGAAAAGTCCCAGTGCAATGACAAATTATGTGCTCCCCAGCCATAAGGCTTTGTTCCAAAGACCTCTTCCCCCACCTTCTCTCCTCTGCCCCCTCGTGGAGGGGGAGGAAGAGGGTTTCTGTAGGGGTGTGTGTGTGTGTGTGTGTGTGTGTATTTGGGTGCAGGGATTGTCCTTCCTGAGCGTGGGCGGAGCTAGAATAAGTGCCTGGGAGCCCCAGAACCCTCAGGGTCCTGCTGCAGGCTAGATCCTCCCCAGGGAGTCTCACTCCTTTCTCTAACTGACCCAAGTCTGCTTTCCATCCAAGCTGTGCTCTCTTCAGACCTGGGCTCCCCCCGCCCCGTAGGACAGAGCCAGGGTGCTCCCCAGCCTCCCTCCTGCACCCTGGGCTGCGCAGGCCTCGGTCTCTGTGTCAGGGTGTGGTGGGGTCTCCGGGTGGACCATCTGTGTACTCATGGCACCTTCTCTGAATTCCCCCACTTTTAACCACGGGTTATCCACCCTTCAGTGGATTCCACTGTCCTCCTTCCCCTAACTATGGGTGTCACGTCTTGCCCTTTCCGCACTCTATACCCTGGGCATTCTCCTTCCGCTCCAAATCCCGCTTTTCCCCCGGGGGAGCACCCCAAATCCTGCGCACTCACATTGCTCTTCTGAGCTGCAGTGAATCTGCTCACCTGCCCGACACCTCCGTGTGGGAGTTGCAGTATTATCTCAGGCTTATCGTATCTAAAATGGGGATTCGTCTTCCTCCTAAGCTGACTTTTTCCTCTGGGACATCAGGCTTTGCTGATGGCACCTCTCAGTCCCCACCCTCCCTGTAAATCACTTTGGATTCATTTTTTCTTTTCTTTCCCTCTCCCCAACCATGTCCCATCACTAACTCTAGGCCACGCCCACAAGCCACGCCCCCCGGGCACCTCTTCCTCCACACTTGCGTCATGGGAGGCAGTGCAGCCCTTTCTCCCTGCCCCCTGACTGCTCTTCCCGCTGTCAGTCTTTCTTCTGGTTCTGCGCTCAGCATCGGATTGATTTCTGTAAAGCATTGCATCTAAGTCATGTCGGATTTCACTCCCTTCGGGATTAAAGCCCAGCCTCAGCCCTCCTTTGGAGCTCTTCATTGGCTGTCCCCAAACTCGCTTCCCAGCCCTCTCTTCCCAATCGTGCTGCTCTATTCCCCAGGCTCTGAACGTAAAGTTTTCTCTCTGGACCTTCGCTCGTAGTTCTCACTTCTTTCCTGCCACCTCGAACTTTCCAAATCCCTTCTCTTTTTGAGGTGTTCTGCGATGCTTTTCTGCAGGATGACTTATTTGGCCTCCCCATCCTGAGGAGTTCAGTCCTTCTGCAGAACAACCAGAGTTTATCTCTCAATGCCATGGGCCATCGAGTGGACCATGGACCAGCAGCACAAGAGCCTGTAAGAAACGCAGAATCTCAGGCTCCACCTGGGACCCATGGAGTCAGAATCTGCATTTCAATGATGTGCCCGGAGGACTTGTGTGCACATTTAAGTTTGAGAACAACTTACTGAGGACAGGAACTTGCTTTTTTGGGGAGTAGTCTTCAGTGAGGGCTGGTGGTGTTCTCGTGTGTCAAGTCAGGTGACAGCTGCCACATCTGGCCAGATCCCATGAGCTTTGAGAGGCACCGGACAGTAGAGATGGCCGACAAGCATGCAGACTCCACCTGGACACTTCCTGCCTGGATTCCATGCCCCACAAGGCCCTGGAGCTCACACTCTGTACATCCGACTCCGGAAGGCACTCTGGCCACATGAGGAGGAATCAATTAATCAATAAAAAAGCAGTTATTGAGCATACAGCAGAACATTTCCCTCTTCACAAAACACACAGTGGTTAAAAGTGTCTGTTATTTTAATGTATGTTTTACAAAGATAAATATGTATTTAGTGTTTTCTTTATGGCAACATTAGTACAGTTCCTAAAGAGGTAACACAATATGTCGCATGAAGAAAATAAAAATGACTCACAAGTCTACTCCCCAGCTGTAAATACTATTAATTTCATATTTATTATAGATCACCATTCATTCATTCATCAAACATTTACAGAGCCCTACTCCATGCCAGGCCTGTGCTGGGGACTGGGGATTCAAGGTGGAGAAGAGCACAGGGTTCCTAATTTCAAGCAGCTCACCCCCAGGGGTGAGGTGTGGGAGGCAGGCAGCGAACCAGTCACGAATGACAGTGTATCCATTTCCTAGGGCAACCGTAACAAAGTGCAACAGACTAGATGACTTAAGCAGCATAACTTTATTTTCTCACAGTCCTGGAGACTGGAAGTCTCAGTGTTGGCCAAGTTGGTTCCTTCCAAGAGCTCTGAGGGAGACTCTGTCCCATGGTCTCTCCTGGGTTCTGGTGACAGCTGGCTCTCTTTGGCATCCCTGGGCTTGTTGCTGCATCACCCTCATCTCTGCCTCCATTGTCACACGGCATCCTCCCTGTGTCTCTACCTTCACACGCCAGCTTCCTAGGAGGACGGCAGTCATAGTGGATGAAGGACCCACTCTACTCCAGAGTGACCTCGATCTAACTGAGAAGGGCTGCAGTGACCCTACTCTGAGGTCAGATTCTGGGATACCAGGGTTAGGGCCTCAACGCATCTTCTGTGTGGGGACAGAACTGAAGCCGAGGCAGTTCTGTGCTGCCGAGGCAGAACAGGCAGAGACGGTGCAGTCGGGATGACTCTCCCAGAAGACGGCACTCAAGCTGGGACTAACGCGCAGGGATGGCCGGCGAAGGTGGCGTAGCACACATCGGGGCCTCGGGACTTGAGTGGGGAGGCAGGCTGGAGAAGAGCATTCCTGGCAGGCAGCTGACAAAGTGGCACTTTTAAAGAAATGAAAAGGCCGATGTGACTGGAACGTGGAGGAGGGGCAAAAGCATGGGGTGAGCTGTGTCACTGGGCCTGTGGGCCTTGGTGAGGGCTGTTTAGTCTCTCCCTCGGGCGACGGGCAGCTGCAGGAGGCTGTCACTCGGGAGGGATTCATTCTCCTTTGTGAACTGTCTGAGGGCTGTGTCGTTCCTCTCTGTCCCCAGTTTGAAGGGAAAGGGAAGGCGCATGTCCTCAGGAGCCCCCTGGCTCAAAGAAGACATGTGGCAGCCCTGTCCAAGGAACAAAGGCACAGCCCTACACCCCCAGCAGCCCCCAGTCCAAGGTGGGAGTGAGAAGCCCTGCACTCAGGAACCTCATTGAGAACAGAACATGGGGCTCTCCCAGCTCTGAGACACAGGTTCGGGCCTGGCCACCCTTCCCCCGCTCTGTCGTGAGGACTGTGTCTGAGTGTGCGTCTAGGGCAAGCACGTGACCCATGTGGGTCTCTGAGGCCAGAGGCCCCAGTGCTGGTGGAGACCAGGGCTTAGGTCTTGCAGGGGACCTCTCTTCAGCATCCTGCTCTCCACAAGGGATGCCTGGATATTGCCTTTCTGGGCAGGACCCAGCCTCTCTGATGCTCAGCCCATCCCTTCCCATGCCCTCATGGCTGCCCCTTTACTGTGCATGAGGGGAGGGAGCCCTGTGCCCAAAGCTGCCTGTCTGCCCTTGCCAGGGCTGGGTGGGCCAGGCTGGGTGGAGAAGTGGGTCAGCTCGGTAGCCATGGTGACAGCCGCTGCTCCCTGCCAGCCTGCTCATCTCACCAGAAACCTCACCGATGAGCTCCTTTGTCCAGCCTGCTGGGATGGGGGCCAGGAGGGTGAGATCAGGGGCTGGAGAGTATATGGGTGTGCATGTGTGTTCCAGCTCGTGCAAGCGCCTGCTCAGAGATGGTGTGTGTGTGTGTTGGCCAAGGGAACCCAGGGACAAAGGTGAGACACTTCCCGGTTCCCTGGCCACTACAGAGATGGGGCTCTTCCTGCCTCTCTGGCCTGGATAGGGCTCAGGGAGGGGCACGTGTGTGAGTGTGTGAAGGCCTGTGGATGTCAGTGAGGCTGCCTCTGTGTGGCTGAACATCTCAAAGGTGCGTGCGCATATCTGCATGCATGTGATTGTGTCTTTAAGTGCGTATCATCTGTATGGGTCTGTGTGGTGTGGGATCACACATTTGGGACACTGTGTCCTGTGTCTGCACTGGTGTGTGAAGTGTGTGTGTGTGAGCTCGTTTTGGGGGAGATAAAGGTTGCACCATCAGGAGAGGAGCTGGCACTGTGTTCCCCACTCGGGCTAGGTGTGCCCCTTCGGCCTAGCCTACCTCTCCCACCACATGCCAGCTTTGTTACCCACCCATACATCCCTGAGGGGGAAAGAAAATTCTAGAAACAAGGGGACTCCTCTCTCCTTTGGTGGATGGTGGCACTGACAGGGGCACAGCCTGGCACGGGCGATGTGGTGGGCAACCCTGGTGCTGGATGGGGTGGGCGGGGATCTCAAATGCCAGGCCTAGCATCCAGCCATGAGCTGAGACGCTGGCGAAGGAGGGCATAGCCTCACGTGGCAGCTCCCAGCCCAACTGAGGTACAGGGACCAGATCCCACACTGGTCCTGGGCTCTGGGTGGAAGCACCGGAGCTGGCGTGGGAGTTGAGCCTGTTGGTCTCTGAGCCTTCTAACGAAGTGGTTGCACCTGGTGTGTAAGCCCGTCCAACAAGCACTAGCACCTGTGCAGTCCTTCACCATTTACAAAAGGCACTGCTATGAGTAGTAACAATGCAATTGCCCAAGTGAGCATTTAGCATGTATCAATCCTTATTTTGTAATGTTTCATCTAAGAATTCTAAGGCTGTCTTTATTATTCCCAGTTTAGAGATGAGGAATGGTAGGCTCAGGGGGCTTGTGAGGGAAATGTCCCTGTGTCACACAGCGTATAAGTGGCAGATCTTAAGGTAAGTCTGTCTGCCTCCAAAGCCTAGGTTTTTAATCACTGTGCTTTTCTGCTCCTCATCATCTCACCTGCTCCCCATCCGGCCTGGAGCGTCCAACCGGTCCAGGTGCTAGTAGGTGCATTCTATAGAAGAGGAGATGGAGGTTCAGAGAAGCTCAGTGACTTGCTAAGGGTCACATGGCTGGGGGTGGAGCCAGGAGCCTGCCCCCGCCCCCGCCATCAACACTCCTGAGTGCTGGGCCTGTCTCAGGGCATCTGGGGAGGGACACAGACCCCATCAGTCAGGGGGAGCACGGAGGAAGGAATAGTAGTGTCTAGAGCCGATTAGCATTTGAACATAGATGAATCCTTCAGGTGTTAAGTCTTAAAGTTGTGGGTGGAGCTTTAGCACCAACAGCTTGAAGTTAAAAGTTCCTAAAGGCCCCATGGGGGACCCAGGAGTTTGGACAATGTTGTGAAGGAGGAAACAGAGAATAAAAGAATTGAAATGATTTGCTCAAGGCCACACTGCTGTGTCCAAAGTCTGTCTGTTTACTCCAGAAGCTACTGGAAGCCCTTGAGGACAGATGTCTTCTCTAGGCCCTCCTCTAAGCTCTCTTCTTTCCTTCCAGAGTCTTATCACATCACCTCCTCCTGGGAGCTACCCTGATTGCCTTCGCCTCCTTTCTTGGAAACTGGTGTCTCAGAAGTTAACTGAAGCCTGTGTCAATGCCCTAGGGGAGTGTGGTTGGGAGGGGCACAGCCCCCTGGGATGCGGAGCACCACGCACAGATTTGTCAGTTCGGTGAGTTTGGGCTTTCTTCAAGGTGGAAGGCAAGGAGGAAGCATCTGACAGGTGATGTGGAGTCTGGGAGTTAGGAGGGTTGGGTTGGAGCCCTGATTTTGTTGCCCACTTTCTATGTGCCCCTGGGAGTGTCTCCCATTCTGGGCCTTGGGTTCCTACCCCACAAACCCAAGAAAGGCTCAGACTGGGTTAAGGATGGCAAACCCGTTTTCACTCTGGAGCTGGTTCTCATCAGTTGGGTCTGACGCAGTGTCAAAAGTGATTCAGAGGTTAAACTTGCCTCGATGGGAGAGGGATGGGTTAGCGATGTCCGCTGTGGGTGGAAGATTGGGAAAGGCGGTAAGAGCCTCGGTTATTTGCCATCTCTTTCAGACTAACAGCCCATCATCCTGTGACAGGTTCCTTGGTCTTTCCTGTTGAAGGGTGGGTGGTTATGTTTATCTTGGATGGTCTCATTGACTCTCAAAACAAAAAGCTCATCTGGTTAGACATACGGTCAAAGGGACCAAGGGGCCCAGGGTGGCTTGGCAGAGCCCTGAGACCTGCTGTTGTCAGGACTCAGAAGACAGTTGTGGGGGACCTGAGGGCACTGAGACCTCAGGGCAGAGGCCAGACTTCAAGGGCTGGAAAGAAAAGGTTTGTTCCTTGGGGAGCCTGGAAGGTGCCTGCTGGTGTGGAGCTTTGGCGGGAGTCAGGGCAGCAGCCAGAGCAGCCGCTTCCTCCCTAGAAGATAGATCTGAGCTGTGGTCATAGATGCTGCTGCAGCCGTGCAGCAGGGTCAGCAGGGAGAACTTAACAGTGAGGCCCTGGGACCCAAGGACATTGAGGAAGAACTCCTTTCCTTGGTCCTGGAAAGGGCAGTCCTGCTCAGAGGCAGGACATTGTTGAAGGATTTTTGTGGCAAGACTGCCATTCCTTTAGCAATCTTTGAGAACCACCGGAATGTGCGGCGCCGTGTTCTGCGTCCTGCTGGCCCCTCTTCCCCTCCTGCCCCCTCCTGTCCTGTGGTCCGATGGCTCAGGGGCTGCTGCGTAGCAGGACTTCCCTCCTCAGAGGGACCAGGTGGCCAGCTGTGTCTCTTTCTGTAGTGTTTTTGAGCTAGACTGGCTGCCAGAGCAGCAAGTGGAGCCCTAGTTCTGAGCCTGCTAGTTCACGGACTCTGCTCTCCCAGGCGAAGGGACTTTTAGAGCTCACCTAGTCCAAGCCCTTTGTTTTACACACAGATGAGGAAACCAAGGCCCAGAGAAGGTAATACAAGAAACCTATACGTTCTGATCCCACCTCCTGATTCTTAGTCCTCCTGGCTACCTACCCAGGACTCATGTACTGGGGGTCAGGCCCCGTGACCTCGGGCCCAGTGCTTTGGACCTGGCTCCTCCTATCCCCTTGAGGATGGCAGGCCTGACCGGCCCTCCCAGGTACTCCTCAGCTTTCTAGGCTCCCTGGGTAGTTAAAGATGAGAGTGGCCCTGGATGGTGCCGAGTCCTGGATGTCAAGCCATCCGCTGTTGGTGCCATTTATTATTCATGAGGAAATATGAGTCCCTGGGTTGGCAGGGTCAGGAATTTTGTCCCTTACCCTCTTTCCTTCTCGTCCCCTGGGAGTAGTGTTCTTGAACTTCCTGTAGTCTGGCTACTCTGGGGCAGCTTTCTCAAAGAGCCCAGAGACTCGGGGCAAAGTGTGAGCAGGAGGGTTGGGCCCACGTCTTTGGGTGGGATCTGGGTTGGAGGGGCAGGGGCTGCAGAGTGCGTCTGTCTCTTTGCTGAAATAGGGGCCCTGCATTTGAGTGCAGGCCTTGCCACTTCTTAGCGGAGTGGAGTGGGCAAGGCCTCGATGTCTTTGAGACTCAGTTTCCTCATCTGTGACATGGAAATAACTACACACCTGGCAGAAATACTTTCAAGAGCAAGCGAGGCTTCCACTGTAGCGGATTCAAAGGATCAGATAAGCTCTCTCCCACCATCCAGCAGAAGACCATGCAGAGGCCCCCAAAACACACCAACTGGCACTAGAATTGGAAAGTGAAGAGAAGAGATCATCATAGGCCCAAGTCCAGGGGACTTTCCATTAGCCACAAGGTTGATGGGGGGTGGATGGAGAAATACAATCCGGGGCTCAGCACACATCACAGGGTGAGCGAGAACAGTCCCGACAGCCACAAAGAAGGCAAGGCACCGCTGTGACTCATCCCCACTGTCAGCCCTAATTCTCCAGCCAGCGGGAGCCATCCTGACCAAGAGATCAGACTGCATTGTCAGCTATCTGGGGACTGTCTTCCTCGTTAGCTGGAGGGGTGCCTTCCCTTTCCCACCTCTGTTTTCCCACCCCTTTCTTTGTCCTTTTGAAAAGCTGGGTTTCCTCAGGGTGACAGGCCTGAGGACAGAGGGTCAAGCAAAGTGCTCCTGAGCCCGGGGAAGAGGGGCTGCCTAGGAAAAAGACTGTGGGCCGGGTGCAGAGCATGCTGGAGGGGCCTTCTCTCTGATACACGGCCTGAGCATCACACTTCCAGTCAGGTTGAAGGGCTGATAGCCAGAGGTTCCACCTCTGTATACAGAGCCACCGGTTCCTGCTGCCTGACTCCCCAGAGTGGCTCTCAGCACCCTCTGTCCTCCTCCCCAGCACTCATCAGAACCATCATGAAATATTCAACTGCATAATTAGTTACTTACTATCTCTCTTCCTCCTGAACTGGAGGATTGAGGAGGGCAGGATGAAGGTGGATTGGCTCAGTACTGTGTCTTCGGCACTCAATACGGGCCTTGGAATTTTAGGGGCTTAAATGTTTGTTGAATGCAGCTAATGGGGAGAGTCCATTTGTATACTTTGGAAAGAAATTTAGCACTATATTCCAAGAATTGAAAAAATGTTTAGGCCCTTGGTATCTGGTAGGATGCTTTTGGATGCAACAGAGAACCCTGACTCAAACTGGCTTAAGCAGAGTAAAATACACTGTCCCACACAACGGGAAGGCCGGAGACAGGCGGGCTCCGGGGGGCCCACGGTCCTTTCTGTCTCTGTGCTGTGCTGCCCTCAGCAACACTGGCTTCGTCCTAGGGCTGGGCCCTCCCTGGGGGAAGAGTTGAGAGAGAGAGAGACAGACAGACAGACAGACAGACAGACACTTCCGCCTCTCTCGCAAACATGGAATCCAAATCTTTCCCTGAAGTCGGATTGGGCTGACTTTGTCACATGCTCACCCTTGGATGAGCCGGTGTTACCAGTGTGAATGATGCTCAGTGATTGGCTGAAACTAACAGGATGGGGTGGGACTGGGTGAAACCGGTGCTGGGTCAGGAAGCAGGGAGAGGGGATGCACGTTGGGGAAGCTACTGGCAATGTCCACACCCTGTTAAACCAGTCACTCTATTAATGGGAATCAAGACTAAGGAAATAAGCAGATAAAATCAGTACAGAAAGATGTTTACTGAAGTATTATTTAAGACAGGAGGGAGATGGAGAGACAGACCTGATCTAAGAGGTAACTGTATTGAAATATTTAAATCAACTATGCTACTTCCATACAGTGGAATATTATGGTGGCATCAAAACTTTTATACAGTGTTAATGACATTGGGAAGTGTTTGTGATAGAATGTTAAATGAAAAATACCAGGATATAGCACTAATTCAAATGAACCTATACACCAATGTTCACAGCAGCACAATTTACAGTAACCAAGTGCTGGAAACAAACTACGTGCCCATCAGTAAATGACTGGATCAAAAAACTGTGGTACATTCACACAGTGGAATTCTATGCAGCAGAAAGAAAGCAGGAACTCCTGCCCTTCCCGACAGCATGGCTGGAACTGGAGAGCATTATGCTCTCTTCACTTCTCCAGTGAAGAAGTCAGGCTGTCAAAGACAAATACCATATGATCTCACCTAGAAGTGAAACCTAATCACCAAAACCAACAAGCGAGCAAGATAGAACCAGAGACACTGAAATAAAGAACAGACAGTAAGCAGAGGGGAGGGCAGAGGGGGATGACGAGAGAAAGAAGGGAAAAGGTCGTCAAGGAACCATGTATAAAGGACCCATGGACAAAGCCAAAGTGGGGTAGGATGGAAGGTGGGAGGTGGGGGTGGGTGGGGCGGGAAAAGTGGTGGCGGGAAAATGAAGACATCTGTAATTGAACAACAGTAAAAAAAATAAAAAGAAAAAAAAACCCAGGATATAAAGTTATATTTGCAGAATGAGTTCGATTATTTTTTAAATACATAGAAAACAGATTAGGAGGAAATAGATTAAAATGCTCATAGCGGCTGCCTCTCAGGAGTGCAGTTATGGGGGACTTTGACCCTCTTCTTTAGGCTTTTCTGAACCATCCCCCTTCCAGCAGGAGGGCCTCTCCCACAGCCCGCACAGGCCAGCGCCAGTTGTGTGCTGCCCGTTCTTAGTTTGGCTGTGAAACAACAAGTGCTGACTCTCACTGAATGTTTACTCTGTGCCTGCTGCTGTTCTAGGCACTTTCATGCGCACTGGTTCCATCCCTACAACACTCCCATGAGGTAAGTGCTTGTATTTCTTGTTTTGCTGAAGTGTTCACTGAAACCCCAGGATGCTGGGTCACAGGGTCACACAGATGGTATGTAGAGGCCTTAGCAATTCGAGAATGGGCCATTTGATGCACAGCCGCTGCCTTTCCCACCAAACCCAGCCACTTGCCAGGGAAGCCATGGGCTAATAAAGATAGTTCCATTTATTGAGCCATACTCTGCACCAACTTTTGAATCCTCGAAGCCTCAGGGAGGCCCAGAGACTTGCCCGAGGTCGCACAGCTCAGAAGCTGGGGCTGCAGCAGAGTGGCCCAGTGTCTGATGTGGTGCCTGCTTGCCTCTTTGTCTCTCCCACAGAGTTGCCTGAGGCCCTGCCGCCCCTTCGGACCATGTTTAACGGGGAGCCAGGCCCGGCCTCGGCCGCAGGCGCCAGAAATGTGGTTCGGAGCTCCAGCATCAGCGGTGAAATCTGTGGATCTCAGCAGGCAGGGGGCGGGACCGGGACCACCACCGCCAAGAAGCGGCGCAGCAGCCTCGGGGCTAAGATGGTGGCCATTGTGGGCCTGACCCAGTGGAGCAAGAGCGCACTGCAGCTGCCCCAGCCTGGTGAGGGGGTGAGGGAGTGCGGGGGTGTGGGGCGCCGAGGGCCACGGTGGGTCGCCTTCTGCCCAGAAGCAATCCTCATGGGTGTACACGCCCATAGCCACAGGCTCTTAGGTAGCACTTACCATGCACCAGGTGCAATTCTGGGTCCAGTACATGTCCTGACTCATCGAATTCTCCTGTGCCTCTGAGACCAGTACTGAAGCACAGAGAAGGGAAGTGAGTTGCCCCAAACTACATAGCTAGTGGGTGGTGGAGCCCGCATTCAAACCCCAGCCATTTGAACTCCTAACCATTACCCTCTGCTGCCTCCCTGCACAAGCGTACACGCTATTTAGGAACTGTTTGTTACACAGCCTCTGTGTTTCTGGCCCTGTGCTAAGTAACACAGCTTCACAGACGCACACGTCCACAAGTTGAGTCTCACCAGTAATCTCCGAGTTTCCTTCACACCACAAAGAGCCACACAAATACACGACAAAGTCACAAGAGAGACAAACCCCCACACAAAGATACACGCCTTACATAGTTATATAAATAGCATGTTCAGTTGCTTAGGTGAGTCGCTACCCTACTTCCAGGAAAGGACAATATTGTTATTTGTACTATACATGGTCATAAATGAAGCCAGTCCTGCAATTCACACAAGCACAGCCCTCTGAAACTGACAGACCCAGGTCACAGGAGCACCGTCTGTCTCTCCCTCTCTCACACACAGAGCGGCCCATGGTTACAGAAACATGTCACACACACGTATGCGCACCCCTCACAAAACCCCATGTTCACACACCATCTGAGCTGCACCCTGACAAACACATGATACTTTCTCGGACATCTAGTTATGGAATCCGGCTGTGCTCAGAGCAGTGGGCGACCCACCTTATCACATGCAGTCACCTGGACCCTGCGTCACAGACCCCCCAACCCGGACCTCCTCACCGTGGCATCAGCCCAAACACCAGCTGGTTGTGTATTAAAATCTCTTCCTGGTTGTTTTGCTCAGAGTAACAACTTCCCCAAGAATCCCTCAAATAGGCAGCTGGATGGGGGTGGCGAGGGGGCGGGGGTGCTGGAGGATCTGGGGAGAATGCTCATCAAGAGCCCCAGTTGGGGCTGGGGGTGGGGGACGTCTCCGGGCCTTAAAATAGCTTTTTACAAAGCCCTCCCCAGGGGGAATGTAGGATGGCCTTTCCCAGCACTCAAGCTGCAGTGTGGTTTCTGGCTCAGAGAAATGCTAAGTGACGAGGGGTCTTGCAGTGATCCATGCCCTGGGTGGGCACAGCCGCTGTGAATATGCAGTGTAGGCCTGACATGAAGCAGTCGGGAAGATGGGGACCAAGAGACCCAGGAGTTGAGCTGGGACAACACCAAGGGTGGCATTAGGGTTAGGAGGTTGAAGAGGTGTTGGGCCCCAGGAGTCGCATTGGGAGACCAGGCACTGCTGCTGACCTTCAGTGGAGTGGCTTCAGGGCCAATGGCTTCTTCATGTCGAAAGCCATTTGGAGGAAAAGTTTTTCAAGGCCAGGGCAGGGGCTCAAGTCACTGGGAAATGTTCCAGTGACCTGCCTGGGGCTGCCCACCCACTTGCACCACCAGTCAGCAGGCAGGGACTGGAGCAGACACCAACCTCAAGAGGTGATGAGTGGAGACCTGTAGCCTCAAGGGAGATGAGTGAGGATGGGGCTTCTGGACCGCTTCTCTCTACAGTGTGTTAGGGTGTGGCTGATGGCTGGGGCCAAGCCAGGGGATCACACAGATGCCCTTCCAGCTGAAGGTCCCTGTGACTCATCAATCACCAGATGTCAGAGCAGGAAGGTCCCCTTGAGATCATCAAGTCTGATGTGCTCATTTTATTGATGAAACATCAGAGCCTGAAGAGGGGAAGGCATTATCCTAAAAACAACTTCAAGATGGTCTTTAGGGCCACGCCCTGTTGTTTTTGAGCTGGGTGACTCAATAGAGGTACTCCAACTCTGCACTCACCACCGCATTTGTAGAACAAAGACAACAATCTGTACCTTGCAGAGTTGTCCAGGGGGTTTCATGACATAGGTGATGCAAAGGCACCAGCCTTGTACCTGGTAGGCACTTGGTGCTGTTGGTGTTATTGTTATTACCGAGGGTCCAATGGTAGGGCCAAAAATAAGAATTCTCTGGCCTTTACAGCTCCACCCCTTGCTTGCAGCATACCTCTCTCCCAGCTATAATTCCTTGTCCCCATTTTTTCTCCCAAGCCTTTAGGTTGCCAGTGGCCCAGCTTGGAATCCCATCCCGGGTTGGACAGTCTGGCTCCAGAGGGATGTACGGGGCTGGCTCAACTTGGGAATGGGCCCTGGAAACTCTCTTCTGGGAAGAGATCCCAGGAGAGTGTCCCGGTTGCCCCCAGGTGGGACGGCCTAGTTCCCTGCAGGGCCAGGCTGTGTGAAGTGGCAAGGAACCCCTGTCCTGGACCCAGTCTTCTGGGCCCTGGGTCTGCCTTCCCAGGGGCCTCCTACCTCCTAGCTCATCCATACTCAGCATTGGCTTGAGCTCCTCCTCTTTGTCTCAAAGCCTGGACTGTTACAGCAGCCTCCCCTTGAGTTCCTCTTCCTCCTGCCTACCCCTTTCACATTGCCCTAAGGTGGCTTCCAAAAACTGGTCTTGGCTCTAACTCCTCACGGGACCTTGGGAAAGTCACTTTCCCTTTGGGCCTGTTTCCTCTGTAAAATGGAGCTAAAAAGACACTCTCCCAGCTTTCTTCTAGATCCGAAATTCTCCAAGTTGTGGGGGCAGTGAGATGGGTGGGATAAGAATTTTGGGGTCCCAGGACACATGTGGGTTCTGGTCTAGCTTTAGACTGGGTCCACACAAGGCCGTCCCGGGGCTGTCCCAGCCCCTGGCCAAACGGCGCTCCTCTTTTCAGCACCAAGGACAGCAGCCCCGCTCTCATGGGCTCAGGGCTCTGGTTCAGGTGGGAAAGAGGGTTCGGTATCATCACTCCAAGAGACACCATGGTCCTCGACGCCCCACACCCCCGCTGTAATTGCCTCTCCCTCATAGATGCCGAGACAGGTGGGATGGTCCCTGGAGTCTTTCGGTCTCCAGGGACCACAAAATTATTGCAAGCAACTTGGCTGGGTTCTCTGGAGAAAGGGGCTACCTAAAGTTACTCCCCAGATCTTCAGGGTTCAGAGACTGGATAGGTACAAAACAGTAGAGGAATTTTCTCTAAGGTTGCAAGACCTCGCTCCTCACGCAGAAGACACAAAACTTCATCCCTGCCGAATCACATACCCACCCATGTGGAGTTGGTGGAGAAAGGAGTAGCACGTCAGCAGATGGGCTCAGCCTGGGCCTTGTGGGCGCCTGGCCCCCTCAGGCCCTCATCTGTGAAATGGCAGGGCCGGGGGGCTAGCTGCGTGTCTCTAACATGTTAGAATTCTGTGATTCCCCTACCAGGGGGTCACAATGGAATGGGCAGGTCTGATCAAAGACAGTAAATTTTCTTCCAAATAGGTCAGAGCTTTCCCGAGCTCTAGAAGAAAAGGACTGGGGTCAAGGGTGAGACTCTGGCTTCAGTTCAGCATGTGTGTTGGAGGGAGGGGGTTCAAGGGGAGGAAGGGTAAAGTGCAGATCCCACAGACCCACCTGTCTTCTAATTGGGTTAGAGGGTGTTGGCGGTTAGGGGCCAGGGACAAGCCAAGCCCCTCGACACCCACCGTTATTGCCCAGCCCCTCTGCATGTGGCAGGTCACCCACCATTTCTGAGTCTGCATCTGTGTATGTGATTGACTGGATAGGTTCAACTCCAAGTGTTACAGTGTGAAGATCACACTTATATGGCAGAGCATGTCATGTGTATATATGATTAAGACCTGACAGGACCATTTGTTACTGCTGTATGCACATACACATGACCTTGTATGTGAGACCACTGTCTTCATAAACGTGATCGATCGTCAGCACTTGTGTGTGTCTGCTTATGCCTGTTGGTATGAAAGAAGTATGAACGAGCTACTGTGACCGTGTGTCCAAGACAGAGAGAGAAATGTATTCCTGGATAGTTAGCTATTCCAATATCCCAGAAATGGGGATGGGTTCAAAGATGACGTTCCTCCTCACCGCCGCCCACTCCCAGCCCCCCCCCACCCCGGTCCTGCCTGCCAGTGATGCTGGCCCTCTTAGCCTTTCCTCTCCCAGTGGGACTTCCTGAAAGAGAAGTAGGACAAAGCCAGTGGAATAAACTCCCCCCTTTCCAGAGCCATGGTCTTGAATAGCCAGCTCCCCCTCCCCAGTGCTTTTGAGGGTGCTGCACTGGCTGTCCCACCCCCAGCCTCTCCCCAACCCTATAGGTAACTTCACTCTTAATTTGCCTGGATCTCTAACCAGTGATAGCAAATGGCTCCTTTGGTACAGACCCTACCCGAGCACCGCTTCTCTCCCCATGGGGCTCCTCAGGCAGCCAGGCTTCAGCAGGGGAAATCCCTGTAAACCCTCAACCCGTCTTCTGTGCCCTCCACCCCCACCCCAGGAGGAAAGGGTGTCTAGAGGGACCACACTGCAATGCTGAAGAGGTTGCCATGGAAACCCACGCAGGATGGTGCGCTGCTAGGAGTAGCAGAGTGCCCCGTGTTCCCTGCAAGTCTGAGCATGGGGCAGGGTGGAGGCAGAGGGCCCTGCGAACAGGAGGCACAGAGACATGGGCCAGGCTCTCGCTGCACAGCATCCAGGGCAGTCTGTAGACTTCTCTCTCAAAGCCAAAGTCACTTCAGGCCAACCTAGCTGCCCCTCTCTGTCTTGTTTCCTTAATCACCTCTTGTTAGTTTGGGGTGGCCAGGCTTCACAAGGGCTTTTATAGGAGCCATGAAGATATCAGTTGGGCTGTGAGACGTGAGCAACATAAGGTGCATGAGGGAGAACAAATGTGGCAAAAGGCAGACTTTCCATAAAAGAGAGGCAAGAACACAACTGTTTGGAGCAAGGGCTGAAATTGAGCTGTCAGGGCTCGGGCTGAGGGTGGAAGGCTTTGGGGCAGGGACTCCACCCTGGTGACTTCACACCCCGCCCACATCCCCATCATCCTGACTCTGCCTCCAGCCATCTTTCTAGTCTGCTTTGACTGTGTCACTGCCCTGAGCAGGGCCAGGGGTCAGGCTGCAAACCAGCTCTGGAGGTCATCTCAGCAATGCTCCCGCCTCCAGTCACGGCCCTGCCCAGCGTGCCCCTTCCCCAGCAGGGTGACTTCGGGCACGCTCTCAGAGAAGCCTCATTCCTGATCTGACCTTGTTCCCTTTCTGTGCTTTCGGGGGTCACAGAAGGGGCCACCAAGAAGCTGCGCAGCAACATCCGGCGGAGCACGGAGACGGGCATCGCCGTGGAGATGCGGAGTCGGGTCACACGCCAGGGCAGCCGCGAGTCCACCGACGGGAGCACCAACAGCAACAGCTCGGACGGCACGTGCGTGCAGCCCGCCCCACTGTGGTCCTCCCCATCCTGCCTGGTGCTCTGGTCACAGCGCGAGGGGCAGGGCGGGAAAATCTCCAGTTGGGTTTTCAGGCCAGATGTCTGGGATCCTCTGTCCCTGCCTCCCTCCATTCCCCTCCCCCGTGTCAGCTGCCTGGGCCCCATCTTCCTTTCGCTCCAGGCTGCTGGTTTTCATCCCCTCTGTTTATTTTCGTGCCTCTGCCTCCCAGCACCTGCACACTGTCTCACTCCAGGGGAGAGGGTTCAAAAGGAAAATGTGATTCGAAAATCCGTTAAATCTAAAACCATTGTCGTGGCTCAGATAAATGCAGCTCTCACCAGCGGCCTTGCTTGGGGATTAGGGGCTGCAGCTGTGTTTCTCAAGCTGAGTGGTGACACAGGCAGAACAGAAACTTGGTTTAGTGGGGTGAAACCAGCATTAGAAAAAGAAACAGAAATTTAATTGTATCATAAGAAGTAAGGATGAATTACCTTGTGAACTTGTGTTTTAGTTAGTTTTTTTTAATGTATGGGTATGCATAGGTCTATGACATGTATCTCATACATTTGCATGTGGGTTGCAGTAAAAAATTTGAAAGTGCCTCAGGTCTCTTCTAAATTATGAAACTATGGTGGCACCACTAAGATTTCCTGATTTGGCCCCATTAGGGTGCAGTGATTTCAGGGTTCCGTAGCTCTGTTGTTTAAGAGTCTGTGACCGTGTGTCTCACTGTCTCATTCAACACTCACAAGAATCCTGAGGGGTGCTGTTCCCCCTGCAGAACTGAGACAGCAGAGGACGGTGAGGCACCTGGCCCAAGGTCATGACTATTAAGTGGTGATGGAGTCAGGATTTGAATGAAGGTCACTTGGCTCTCTGACCTTTGTCCACAGTCCCCACACTCTCTATACCGAGCTGCTGAAGTTCTGTGACCTCCAGAGCAGATTTCTTTCTTTAACCTTCTCAGAGCCTGTTGTCCTCAGGATGTGATGTTAGGCCATCGCTGACTGTGGCCAGTAGGAGTGGGTGACCCTCAAAGCGTCTTCCTGGGGGTGGAGGAGAGACACAGGCCCTGTCTGATAAGCCTGCTTCCCCTCCCTGCCTGTCACTGGCCAAGGGGCACTTGTGGCCAAGCTGTCCAACAGGGGATTTGTTCTGGGACAAGCTTTGATCTCTCTAGCCAGCAGCCTGAGCAGTTTCAGATCTTAGGGCTTTCTCTGGTCCACTGCAGCTCACGAGTAGACCTGGGCCAGCCCTCCCCCATCTGTCCTTTCTCTGCCGGCACACCCAGAACACCGAGGCTTGAGGACATGAACAGGGAACACTGTCCCTCCATGATAACAATGGCAGCGATAACTACCATGTATCGGTTGTCTGAAACTTTTCACTCACCATCTGTCCTAATTCCTACCATAAAAATGCCTGAGTTGGACATCACCTCGGTTTTGTGGGCAAGTCTCTAACATCGTGAACCCTCTGTTTTCTCATCTGTAAAACTGGATGATGGGTCCTGCCACACTGAGTCATCATGAGGATGAAACTATGACGCATGGGGAGCGTTCAGTGCACTCTTGGCACCTGGCCAACTTTCAGGGACTGTCAGCTTAACTTGTTGCTATTCCCCGGCCCCCACAAGCACGGCACACCATCAATCGTCACCAACCATGTTATTCTGGACTCAGCCACTATTCTGGCCACTACCTCATGTTATTGACTTGACCTCAAACTTAGAGTCACCTCAACCTCAGGTCTTGAAACTGCTTCAGGCATTAAATTTCTGTCCTATGTCTCTGGTTCCCGGCATTCACATCCCCTGGTGAGGACACAGGTGTTCAGCAAGGCCTGCCTTTTAAGAGTCACCTTAGAGCCCTGACCGGTGTGGCTCAGATGCTTGGGCGTCATCCCGTGAAGCAAAATGTCTCTGGTTGGATGCCTGGTCATCAGTCCCCAGTCGGGCACGTGTGAGAGGCAACCGATCTGCTGAGTTTTCTCTCTCACATCAGTGTTTCTCTCCCTCTTTTTCTCCCTTTCCCTCTAAAAGTAAATAAATAAAATCTTTTTAAAAAGAGTCACCTAAGCCCTGGCTGGTGTAGCTCAGTGGATTGAGCACGGGCCTGCGAACCAGACAATCGCGGTTCAATTCCCAGTCAGCACACATACCAGGGTTGCAGGCCGGTTCCCTGCAGGCCAGTTCCCAGCAGGGGGCGCACGAAAGGCAACCATACATTGATGTTTGTCTCCCTCTCTCCTTCCCTTCCCCTCTACAGATAAAAAAAAAATCACCTATCGTTATGTTAGGTTCATTAGTCTCTATTCTTAAGTAATATCAAAATATTTTCTTAATGTACAGAGATGAACAGTTCTCTCTGTCCCAAGCCAAAATAGTCCACCACCCGCCATGTGGAGGGGAGATCGAGGCTCAGGGGAGAGTCCCCAGTGCCTCAGAGGCGGAGCCGCTGTGTCCCGCCAGCCAGATGCCCTGGTGTGAGCCTCTGCCTTCTTCCCCAGGTTCATCTTCCCCACCACCCGGCTTGGGGCCGAGAGCCAGTTCAGCGATTTCCTGGATGGGCTGGGACCAGCCCAGATTGTGGGGCGACAGACGCTGGCAACTCCACCAATGGGTGAGTCTTCTTAAGGTGGGGTGAGTAGGGTGATGGCAGCCGCACAGCAGAAAGGGTGAGCTCAGCGGGGCCCTGCGCGATCCAAGCAGCAGGAAGGAGCCCTCACTCGGGCTTCTGAGGAGTGAGCAGGGCACTTGTACACCCCTCCCCCCTCAGAGGAAGGCCACCGGCCGCAGCCTGGCCAGCACACTCCCTCCCTCACTTCACCACACTCCCTGTGTGCCAGCACTGCCCATGCTGGATGTAAAATGGTGGGTGCGGACCATCGTGACATTGACTTTCATGGGTTCTGTTCCGTCACCAGTTCTCTGGTGGCCTTGGGAAGGTCCCTTCTTTGAGCCTGTTTCCTCATCTGTAAAATGGGAATAAAGATACCTGCCTTCTTTCTGCAATCTATTTATTGAGTTTTGTTTGTTCGTTTTGATACTCCGCACGAAGTTTCCACTGACTCCTTAGGAACTGTGTCTCATTTGACTCATTACTCCTAACAGTGTCTGGCACCTAGAGCCTTCTAGTAATTTTCTTATCCCCTTTCCTGCTGCTAAGAAGGACTTCCCGAAGTCTGCACTTGGTCATCTTAGCTGCAGTTCTGGCTCCCTCCTCTCTCTCCCTTAGATATTGGATGTGTTGGCTTCAGGCAGCCCCTCCCAGGCCCAGCTTCCCCAGAGATGCTGCCTCGCTTCCACCCTCTTTCCCATTAGTCTGACTTAAGCAGTGTCTGACCCAGACAACGGCACTGACCTCACAGCAAATGAGGAAGCTGAGTGCAGTCAGCGCCCAGCTGTGAGCCATACAGTGGGCTGGGTTTCATTCCAGGCCAGGACTCTTCCCACTGCACTGCCCTGTCTTCCTCCATGTGCTCACATGGGAGCCTCTGTCTGCTAGAAAAGGGGTCCATGGAGACCCTCAAAGGGTGTGCATCAGATCTCATCTGGCTCAGGATTTAGACCTGGCTAATTGTCAGCCCTTGCTTTCAGACACTTAAGGGCCTGGGGAGTCTGCTTTTCCTAGCCCTTGGCCCAGGCAGAGAGGGGAGTCAATCACTTCCATAAGCCAAATGCGCCATCACAACTCAGAACCGTGTATGTGGTGCCCCCTGGTGTCCCAAACTGGAAGTGACAGTTTTGCGATTGCCCATCTTGGGGGATGTTATAGTGAGACAGGGAAGAGATCAATTCCTGAAACATCCCCTCCCAACTTCCCCGTAGGAGGCCAGGGGTACTTGGAGGGAGGGGGATGAATTCAAGAATGTCTTTGTTTGTATTTGCATCTTCCCAAGTACCAAAAACAAACAACAGCATAATGGCTCAGAGAATCTAAAATGGGTGGCCGAACCCACAGTCTGGCCTATTTTAGTTTTTCTGCACCCGGCGTATGAGTCTGCAGTCCCTTGAAGGATGTTCCAAGTGACTAATGCATAGTTTCAAATTCCAGCAGAATTTGATCAGAGCCAAGAGTTCTGGAAATCAGATAACTGATGAGACTCCACCATAGGACTTGCCACAACTGGATAACCGGTTTTGCAGAGCACAGTGAGGAGTTCTTAGTGCTCTGCCCTGGGAAACCCATTGGCCTCCCCTCATCCTTCAGCAGGGACAAGGGCGCCAGCCAGCCCTCAATCCGGGGTGCGCCTCTGTGTCCTGGGCAGGCTGGAATCTCAGCCTCTCTTCAAGCTGCTATTCTTTGTTTGTTTGTTTGGCTTGTATTTAGAGGAGTGGCTGAGGGCTGCTGTGGAGAAGGTGAGTACGAGCCTCTGAGCCCACAGCCTCCCTCTGTTTTCCTGACGCTGGAAGCTCTGGCCCCAGACTTGCCTATTCTGCTCAGTAAAACAGAAGCCCCTCGGTTAACCAGACTTAAATGGGGCTTCGGCAGCCATTTTTGGTCCGCAAGCATGTCTCTTGAGGGTCCAGCCCTCACCTGCCCCAAGAGATCTTTTAAACTCAGAACCTTCCTCAGCTGCTTTGAAGTGGTCTCCGGAGGGCTGTTCTCACACTCAAAGTTTTCTTCACCTTGTGCCCCATCCGGGGTTGTAGTGTCCTTTGCAGACCAGCATTCTGCACAGCGCTGGCTGCTCTGCCCTGGTCCGGCTCTGCCTGGACTGTCCCTCTTCTCCCTTGCAGGGGACGTGCATGTTGCCATCATGGACCGGAGCGGCCAGCTGGAGGTGGAAGTGATCGAGGCTCGGGGCCTGACCCCCAAACCTGGTTCCAAATCCCTCCCAGGTGAGGCTGAGCAGCTGGGAGAAGGACTTTGGAGATGGGGTCCTGCCAGGGAGGGGCACTCAGCCGAGCACTAAGTCTAATGAGTCCTCAGTTCCCCATTGTCCTAAATCGGTCTTCTGGACACTGGAGCCACGGCCCGCCCGGAAGGCCAGTGAGTCGGGGCAGGGGTAGGAGAGGATGGAGGAGTCATTGTTTGAGTCAGTCTCTTCCACCTTCCGTCCACCGGTCAGCTCGCCCTGCTCACCTCCAGGGCCACCTGGGGCATAGCAGTCCCTCCTGGACTCCTCCCCATCTTGTTTTCTCCCATCCTCAGCCACCTATATCAAGGTTTACCTGCTTGAGAATGGGGCCTGCCTGGCCAAGAAGAAGACAAAGGTGGCCAAGAAGACCTGTGACCCCCGGTACCAGCAGGCTCTGCTCTTTGACGAGGGGCCGCAGGGCAAGGTGCTGCAGGTGAGTGTGACTGGGCAGCTCTCCAAGACTGCAAGTCACAGTTTGAAATGTGTTCCACTTATGATTCACCCTGCGCCAGGTGCTTTGATACGCATTGGCCGTTTATTTTCACAACCCAGTAAGGTGTTATTGCCCCTGGTTGATTCATAAGGGCACCAAGGTTTGGAGGGTGACTTGATTGTCCCCCGGCTTCTGCCTGGTGCTGGTTTCATTGCACATCGGCTCCGCACAGGACTCGGTGGTAACTGCTTTCCACCTGTGACCTCGCTTCAGCCTCGAGATGATCCCGTGAAGCTGGTGTGGTTCTCCGCATTTTACAAGTGAGGAAACAGTCTTAGAAAGATGAAGCGACTTGCGTGAGGTTTTAGCTAGGGACCTAGGGACCAGCCCAGGTCAGGGTAACAACTCTCACCCCAACTACGTGAGAGTGACAAACCCTTCACCACGGTCCTGGGAGGAAGGGGTCATCATACCTGTTTCATAGGTGAAGTGACCCAGGCGGCAAGAGGTTACATGGGGGTAGAACACAATCCTGGGTTCAGTCCCGAGTTCAAGTTCTGGCGTGATCGCTTACTAGCTGCAGTATGAGGTGAAGGTAAAATGAGAGACGCCTGTAAAGGGCCTCCCGTGGCGCCTGGCACAGACAGCTGCTCGCTAACTCTCAGCAGCGGCGGGGTTGGGGGACTGTCGGCCTTGCCTGAGGCCATGCCGGTGGTGAGGGGAGGCTTGCGCCCGGGGCTGTCTGGGTTGTGGGGCAGCTCATCTAGGGCTGTTGCCCTGGGCTGAGGTGGTTCTTCAGCAGGGGGCGCTTGGAGTGCAAGCAGTAGGAACAGATGAACCCCAGGGTTCGGTGGGGGAAGTTCAGTCTTGGTTGTTTTGGTTTTTTATATATATTGGGATTCCATTTTGAAAAATGAATTCACCAATAAAAATACCTCAAAAATCACTGAGCTAATCTATTCTCCTCTCCCAGTTTTATGGATAGATGGGAGCCCTGAGGTCCAGTGAGGGCCAGGGGCTTGCCCAGGCCCAACTGAGAGGCGGGGGCAGAGCTGGAGCCGTGACGCAGGTGCTGGAGTGTCAGTCTGCTCCTTCCTGGAGAAGACTGTGGCCTGGGATGCTGGGAGGCTCCACGAGTCGGGCCCGGCGTGCATGCCCAGCTCTGCCACCAATTACTGTGTATCTTTTGGTTCATTAGTAACCTCTCTGAGCAGCAGTTTCTTCTTTGTGGAAATAATACACAGTACCTCTACCTGAACAGTTGCGACAGTTGAGATGATATATATATAAAGTCCGTAGGTTGGAGCCTGGCACTCCTTAAGTGCGCAGTGAGCTGTTGCTTGAAATCAGCGAGCTGCAGCTCTCTCTGTCCCATCTGTGCCCTGGTGAGACGTGTGGGCTCCTGGGCCCACTGCCCAGCCCGGAGTCGGGGAGGCGGCTCAGTTCCTCTCTCTTCCTCCCCACTGGTAGGTGATCGTCTGGGGAGACTACGGCCGCATGGACCACAAGTGCTTCATGGGCATGGCCCAGATCATGCTGGACGAGCTGGACCTGAGTGCCGCCGTCACCGGCTGGTACAAACTCTTCCCCACATCCTCCGTGGCAGACTCCACACTCGGATCCCTCACCAGGCGCCTCTCCCAGTCCTCCCTGGAGAGTGCCACCAGCCCCTCATGCTCCTAAGGACCTCAGGAAGAGGCTGGGGTGCCTGCTGGCACCTCTCCTCCTCCCCTGTACATAGTCTCACGTCTTTCTGGCCCCTCGCCCTGCTGCATGCCTGTTGGCTACTGGGCACGTCCCAGCTGGCAGTGGAGAGTGTAGTCTGTGTGTGTGTGTTTGTGTGTGTGTCCGTGTGTGACCATGTTATATGTGTTCACTTCTCTGGGTACCGTCAGTCTTGGTGACCACATGGGCTGAAATCCATGTCCCTCTGTGTCTCATTGACAAGAAACCTAAGTGAGTGTTGTGTGGACATGACCCCCCCCCCAGGCCAGGGGTAGAAGAGGGAGACGTGGCCCGGCCTGGTCCTGTGCTGGGGCAGAGCCCCCCTGTGCCCGCCTGTGCCTCTCGGTGGTCCCTGCTGAGTTTCCTGTCTTGTTCTTTGTTGCCTCTCCCAACACTGCTGCTTTTTTTGAGGAATGTAGCATCCACTGCGGCTGGCCACACTGAGGCCCCTCTGGGAACCGTGATGCCTCTCCTCCCACCCAGCGCTCTGGCAGCTCTTCCCACCGAGTGCACCTGCAGCATAAGGCATGCTTGTCTAGTGCCCTGGCCAGGGCCCAGGGAGCAAAGATGCCTGGGGAGCTGAGGGCTTGGAGACTGCTGCCTCCCTCGGCTGGAGCCACCTCCTTCCTACAAGCAAGACAGGAGGAGGTCTGAGTTCCCAGGGTTGCTGGCCAGATACCTTAGAGGGAAGTTCCGCTACCTCCCTTAGCACTGCCCTTCACCTCTTATCTCCCTCCACGCCAGCTCACTCTGACATGCTGAAGGAGCTCTCCCAGTGGACACAGGAGGCGTGGGCGGAGCCTCTGAACATCCAGGAGGCGGCCCTCAGAGGGGATGTAATCTGCCAAAGCAGACAGTCCTCCCCAGGCTGTGAGGGTGGCCCTGTCCCCAGCAGGGCTCCTCCAGCTGGAGCCTGGTCTGCGAGGGGTGCTGAGGGGGGCTGTCTGCTGCGAGAAGAAGGTGAGGGTTGACAGGCTCGAGCCACTGCTGAGAATCCTGTCTGACATGTGGGGACTGGCTGCCTGAAGTTAACCGTTTAGGGCTGTACTTTTTGTTCGTGTCTAGGCCAGAGTTGCTGTCTGGGAGACTCATGTGGGCCCCAGCATCCTGGCTCGACTGCCACTGTCACCAGCTCTGTACAAGCAATACTCGCCTCCCCGCTCCTGCATTCCGCTGCCCTCTGGAGAGCAGCCTAGGCACCTGCCCTGCCTCTGCTGTCACTCCACCCACCCGGATGGAGCGTCCGAAGCTGCTCAGACTCTGACTTGATCTGACAGTGGGGCCCTGCGGGTGGGGCCAGTGCCTGGACCTTGTGAGGTGTCTGCTGGGAACCCTGGAGTCCGGCTCAGGAATGCTTAAGTCTGTCCCTTTCCCCACCTCAGGTCCAGGGTGAAAGGTGAGAGGCAGCCCAGGAGATGGATACAGCAGCCCTGGGGGCCGTGCGGTGGGGGGCGAGCTCTCTGTTTCTTCCCCAGGCGTCACCCCCCCCCCGTGCTGCAGTGACTCTAACCAGGCCACCTGCCGGAGGGGCTACCCAGGGACAGCCCAGAGTCTCAGAGCCGGAGTGCTCGAGCCATTTGTGACCGAAAAGGGACAGGCCTGGAGGGGGACTGTGAGAAGGGTAGGGGGGCGGAGGCTCTCTGGAGACACAGCCATCACCGCCAAAGGGCCTCCTGTTGGGGCAGGATCCACATTAGGCTGAAGCCGGAGCCCAGTGTTTTTCCTCCAAACACCAAGGGGCAGAAACCGGGCCCCCGTTGGTCCTGCCCGCAGACAGAGTAGGTGATACGATGAGCTCCTGGGCTTCGGTCTCCTGCCTGAGCCTCCGCTCTCATATCAAAGACGAGAAGCGTCGTGTGCATGGAAGAGAGGGGAGGCCACGGGGCCCTTTTCTCTTTCTGCAGAAACTCTCCCATTGTCGCGGCTGGCTGGTGCACGCATTTCTCATGTTTCTCGGAGGGAAGCAAAGGGCTCTGTGCTCTCGGGTCCGAGGGTGGGGAAGGGGAGGCACCTTTCTCACAGGACATTTTATGTCCTGTCCGTGATGCATACACCTCCGGAGAGGTCACCCTCGAGTGGGTGTGAAAATACACCCGGGGTGGTGGGATTATTAGTGACAGTGCAGGCATCAGCTGATGTCACACTGAATGGTTGATCCATGCAGCCACACCTGGGCTGGGGAGGAACATCACCCTCTTCCTCAAGGGGGCCCAGAGAGGCCATGAGAGAAGGTGGGAGCTGCCTGCAGAGAGGCCGCTGCCCCTGGCCTGGGGGACGAGGGAGGTCGGTTAGCACTGGGAAGTTCCAGCCAGAGGCAGGGCGACATGGGTTGCTAACTGAGCTGCCTGCAGTCCCCAGCTACCAAAACCCCAGGGGTTGGGCTACTCCACAATTCCACCTCTAATGGGAAGTAATTTCCTTGCAAGTTGATGCTGGGAATGAGTCTGTTTAACCCTTTGCATCAAGTAAGTGACTAATCCCCACTGGATTTTCCCCCAGGAGGGCAAAGTTGTGTGAGGCTGCTGTATGTGTGTGATGGTGACTGGCTGGATATAAGGGTCTGTTCCTCAGCATCCTGGACGCAGGGGGCCTGCCTGAGAAGCCGCTGGGACGTGAGCCTGTCCCAGAAGAGGGGGGAGCTCAAGCGTCACTCCTGGCCACCCCTGGGGTGGGGAGCATCTCTTCTTTGAGGAGGGGACGGTGGGGTAGGAAGGAATGTGACCTCCCAGGTTTCTCCCTAACCTGGGACCCAACTCACTGCCAGGGGCAGTATCTGGTCCAAACGCCCCCTTAGCCCAGGTGGAACTCGGAGCTGATTACAGACTGGGGCTCTGTCCTTCCGTCTTCCTCTGCTCTGGCAGGATCCGTGGAAGTTACAGCAGAGACAGAAATGGCCCTGCAGCGATGCCGGGCCGCAGGCAGGCCCCGTGACAATGATTCAGAGCATCTGTCTTCACATTTCGTCTCTGTTTGATCTGTCCCACTTCCTTCATAGACTGCTTCCCTACAGGGAAGTCTGTGATGGGCCTTCGGTATGAATCAGGCTCCACTAAATGGGCCAGGTCTCGGTTTGACAAGGGAGATGTGATCCTTCAGGGAAGAACCATCTCCAGAACTGCTCCCCGTGCAGTCTCCTCCACCCCCCAGCTCTCCTAGGGAAGGAACACTCTGAGGCTCTTGGAGTGCACCAAGTCCCAGGCTGCACTCCTGGCAAGTCCAGGACTGGCCGAGGCAGAACCTAGGAGCTGCAGAGAGGGGGCACCTGTGTACCTCATCACTCGTGGGATCACTGCCCCTTGCAGCGCTGAGGTCCAGCCCCTTCTCCCAGGGGCATCAATGCCTGGGCTCTTCTTCACTGCCAGCCTTGAGGAGAGCAGAAGCGCCCCCTTTTGAAGACGACAGGACACTCCAAGAGTACTTTGAAAATAAAATGTAGCACAATCTGACTGCGTTACAGGAGCCCTGGCACCCAACCAGGGTTCTTGCTCTTCACCCCGCTGCCCAGGAGACCTGTGCTCCTCCTCCCTACCCCCCCCCCAGGCCTCCACAGCTTCTAATACCTCTGATCCCCCATCTTCCTTTGCCCAGAAAGTAGCAGGGCTTCTGTAAGGCTGCTGTTCTCTTTCTCTGATTGCTCCCTGCACTGTGCAAACTCTGCAAAAAATTGCTGCCTTTGTTTGATATTGTAATGAGTTGTCCTTCACCTGGGTGGAGAGAGATGGCACGTCACTCAAGGCCAGGGGGTGGTCCTGCAGTATTTCTGCAGTGGCTGCAAGGAGATGGAAAAGAAGAGGCCCGCTGCCCTGCCGACCCCCACCTTTCTCTTCCTCTGCTCAGTGTTTCCTCCACTGTCCTGACATGTAAAGAGGGTCTTTAACATGCTGCTTCCTGTACTGCATTATCTGTCACTGGATGATCGGGGGGAGATGGGAATGTGGACTCTTGTCCCCCACGTTCTCCCTCCAGTCTGCTTTCACTCAGGTCAGAAGAGATTGGGGTAAAACAGCAATCACGAGTCAAGGGCAGGGGAGCGCCTCCTGATCAGGCGAGGCCTGATGGGGGCTGGATGGACCTGGTCTGGCTGGGAAAGGGTCATTCTGAAAGCGTGCCTGAGCATCTCAGAGCAATGTCAGTGATGCCAAAGAGAGCAACTTGGCCTCCTTGGGCACCAGTTCTGTGTAGGCCTGCCTGAGGGTAGGGCCTTGTTCTCTGACAAAGGGCTTAATCTTTCCATGTAGCAAAGCAACTCCCCCTCCCCCCAACCCTGAGCTCGGGCTTTTGTGGGCCCAGCGTGGCTGTGCCTGTGAGGGGAAACACACCAGAGAGAGAAACTGGCATTCTCTCAGGGGCCTAGACAGGCCGGTGGGGCCGCCGGGAGGTGCTCATTGAAAAGCGTAACTGCTTTGGCAAAACCCCCCAGTGCTCTGGTTGGCAACCTGGCCAGTGAGGTTGGGGTCTTGGGCTTCCCAAAGAGCTCACCCCAATGCCAGGCAGGGCCCCTGGGACTGGGTTCCAGAGAGCTTGGCTAACAGAAATGAGCCCTGGGAATCCCAAGAGCAACAGAGCATCCACCCCATTGGTCCATGGCCTGGACAGCTGGCAATGGACCATCAAAGGCTGTTACATAAAGTTTGCCAGAAACAGTGCCCATGTGCAAGACTCCTCACTCTTCTGTCTCCGCTTTCCCAGCTGCAAAGTCAGCGTGTTTGCTAGTGGTTCCATGGTTCCCTCCAGGTTTTAAAAGTCTGATCTGGAGCTGATGAGGGTTGCGAGACTGGCGCACCTGGCACCTGGTTCCATGGGCTGGTGTCTTCCGGCCCTGGGTGCAGGTCCCCATCTGTCCATGCCCAGTGCTGCTACTGGCAGGAACTCTCGGAAGCCTAGCAAATGCTCCCACCTCTTTGTGGTTTATTCTCTTATTCTTGTGTCCTGATGAGAGATAATTAAGAAGTGTCTACAGTGGACAATCTTCAAGGTGCTGATGTGATGTTACCACCTCAGCTGCATCCTGTGTAGGTCAGTATCCCCGCCAGCAGACGAGGCTGGGCCAGTCCTCACTGCTGCTTCTAGAATGACATCAGTGGGAGAGTTGAACACTGGAAAATTTTAAAGGAAATGCTCTCTGATGCATGGAGGGAGGGAATTTATTTCCCGTTCAAGTATTTTGCTTCTTAAAACCACTCCTCTCTCCAGAATGCCTTTTAGCAAACATGTCAGCAGGCAGAGTGACTGCTTCCATAGCAAAAGTTGGCCTGATTGTTCTATCCACCCCTTTAGAATATAAATTCGCAGGAGGCAGGAACCCTTTTTTTTTTAGAATATCCAAATGCATCCCACAAAAAAAGAGATAGCTGATAGGGACTGACAAGCACACTGTTCAGGTAAGAAGCAATTAGCTTTTGACATCTGTGCTCTATACATTTTCTGTGTGCAGCGTCTTTCCAAACTGGTTGCGGCTCCTGGGGGGTAGGTGGACAGCTGGGAAGGATTTGCTGGCCGTTTGTACAATGTTCTTGCCAATTCCCTTGAGGAGAAAATTCTTCACATGGCTTCTGCATGTACAGTATTTGAGCAGCGCAAAAAAATAAATAAATAAAGTCAGTTTGAAAACAGTTTTGTGTGTTGCTTTCTGAAGATGGTCCTTAATGCTAGGAGGGCCAACACAGGGCTCCGGGGACTAACACAAGGAGAAAGGGGTTCCTTGACCGAGAGGCAGGAGAGAGCAGTGCCTCTCAGGAAAAAAGGCCTGAAAAACATAGGACCTGGGCTTCTGACTCCAGCCTCGGAACCCTGTTGCCCCTGTGATGCCCTGGGGCCATGGGATCTGACTAGTGCAGGCAGCTTGCAGGCTCTGCCTCCAAGGGTCCCTGTTTGTAGGCCCTCAAAGCCTTCTCCCCCCACAGACTGCACACCCCAGGGATGCCCAGAGCCAAATGGAGTCGAATGTGAGATGGAGCTAAGGGCACTGCGCGTGACCCACTCCCACTGTTCAGTCCTTTCAGAGACCTTGTGTCTAGCAGTGCTGCTCAGGCTTGTGACTGGGGCTGTCTCACTTTGTTCACACCTGATCAAGCGGTAAACATAGCAGCTGACCTCCAGGGCTGTGAACTGCATCCATCACTAATCCTTGGAGCACCCTTGCTTCAGGAAGGAACAGAAAGGTGTGTTAACATTTAACCACTTCTGGGTGGTGCTGTTTCCTCCTCCGGTTGGGTCTAGGGGTCCAGCAGATGGGTAAAGGGAGTGTAGCAGTCAGAGCTCTTGTGTGGTAGGAAAAGGCTGGCATTCTCCCGGGCAGGAGCCCTCCAGCTGGCCTCCACCGTGGTGGCTCTGGCCCTTGGCCCTGCAGTTCCAGGGGGCACTGTCTCAAGGGAAGGCTCATGAGACCTATATCTGATGCTCCCCAAGGTTGTGTTTTTCCACGTTTGCTTTCTCCCTGAGATATATCCCACACACTCGCATGTTTAAGAGTTTTCAAGCTTCTAGACAGCAATGTTCCTCACCACCCCCCCAAAAAAAGGGAAAGAAGGTAGACAACAAAAACAAATCCAGAGAAGAAATTCTAAAGGATTTTCTTTAGAAAGAAGGAATATAGAATGTACTTCACAGGGTTATTGGGAGACTGAAATGAGAGTTTGTTGAGAGTGCTCAGAACAGTACCTGCCACATAGTAGATGCCCTTTGCTACTAGTCAGGAAGATGATCCTAGATGGGAGGGCTGACATACACAAAGGAAAAGTGAGTAAGGAAGTGGGTTTTTTAAATTAGCAAATATTAACGTGCTTATATCGTAAAATATAATGTTTCATTTGTGAAATTAAAAAATATAAGCATGAGGACTTCCGCCAAGATGGAGACGAAGGTGGAACCACCTTGCCTCTGTGCACAACCAAATCTAAGAACAACTATTTTTAACAACAATAAACACAACCAAGCCACACAGAAAATCGACAATACGGAGTCCGAAGACAACGAAATAAATGTTCAGCTAAACCGGTAAGAGGAGCGAAGCCAGCAGCGGAGCAGGTTGGCAAGAAAAAATCCCCGAACGGGTGGTGCGCGGTGCATGAGCAGCCGAAGGCGCTGATCGCGGGCTGGCTACGGGAGAACGCAGGGAAGAGGTGGGGCGGGCCGTCTGCGGTAGGTCGCGCATCTGCGTCCGGATAAACCAGTGAGGAGGAAAGCCTGCGCGGGGAAGCAGGCTAGCACAATTCCGGTCGGATAAACAGGCCCGGGGCGAGTGGTGTGACTGGACGGACTGGGCTAGCGGAGAGGACTGCCATTGCTCCCTCTCTAACCACGCCCCCACACACAGCATCACAAACCAGCGACCTGGGTCGACCCGTCCTGGTAAACAACCAAGGCTTTGCTCCGATTACTTAACGGCACGAATAGACCAAAAATGGCTCTAGGACAACTCAGAGCTCCAGAACCCATAGATCTAAGCGATGAAGAAATAGCCAGTCTTTCAGATGCACAGTTCAAAACACTGGTTATCAGGATCCTTACAGAACTGGTTGATTTTAGCCACAAATTAGAGAAACATATGGAAGCTAAACTAATTGAAATGAATGGTAATACAAAGGAAACCAATAGTAATGGAAAGGAGATTGGGACTCAAATCAAGGGAGTGGACCAGAAGGAAGAAAAAAATGATCAAACAGAAAAGAATGAAGAAATAAGAATTCAGAAAAATGAGGAGAAGCTTAGGAACCTCCAGGACATCTTTAAACGTTCCAACATTCGAATTATAGGGGTACCAGAAGGGGAAGAGTCACGAGTGGAAACCTTATTTGAACAAATAATAACAGAGAACTTCCCCATTCTGGCAGAGGAAATAGACTTCCAGGAAATCCAGGAAGCTCAGAGAGTACCAAAGAAGTTGGACCCAAGAAGGAACACACCAAGACACATCATCATTACATTAGCCAAAATTAAAATGAAGGAGAGAATCCTAGAAGCAGCAAGAGCTAAGGGGACAGTCACCTACAAAGGAGTCCCCATCAGACTGTCAGCTGATTTCTCAAAAGAGACCTTACAGGCAAGAAGGGGCTGGAAAGAGGTATTCCAAGTCATGAAAACCAAAGACCTAGAACCAAGATTGCTCTACCCAGCAAAGTTTTCATTTAGAATGGAAGGACAGATAAAGTGCTTCTCAGATAAGATCAAATTCAAGGAGTTCATCAGCACCAAGCCCTTATTATATGAAATGTTAAAGGGACTTACCTAAGAAAAAGAAGATAAAAAAGATGAACAGTGAAAGGACAGCAAACTCACAGTTAGTAACAACCACACCTAAAACAAAAGCAAACTAAGAGGACAGCTAGATCAGGAGCAGAACCATAGAAATGGAGATCACATGGAGGGTTAGCAGCAAGAGAGTGGGAGGAGGAGAAGGGGGGAGAAGGTACAGAAAATAAGTAGCATGGACAGTAGATAGAAAATAGATAGGGGGGAGGGTAAGAATAGTAGGGGAAATACAGAATCTAAAGAATTTGAGACACGTGTTCATGAACTAAAGGGGGGAAATGGTGGGGGAGGGGTATGCAGGGTGGAGGGGAATGAAGGGGGAATAGAACAAATGTAATGGCATAATCAATAAAAAATTTTTAAAAAATATAAGCATGAACTAAAATATTATGTAGTAATAGCATAGAAATTGGTCCTTGGAATGTTCTTGAGGAGAATAAAGACATTGAATAACCTCAATCTTCCTTAAATATCCATTCTAAAATCTAGAGTAAATACTAAGAAGCTAGAACTAGTAGATGCAAAGATTCTATATACAAGCTATGAAACCATGTATTAAAAAAACCATGATAATCAAGTGGTATTTATCTCAGGAATGCAAGGATGGTTCATTATTATCACAAAAATTTATAGCTATAATTCACCACATTAATAGGCTAAAGGAGAAAAATCATTAGTATCCTAATGTAGAAAGGATTTCAATAAGGTTTAATCCTATTTATAATAAAAAACACTTAGCAAATAGAAGGTAACTTTCTTAATCTGATGAAAGTCATATACCAAAAAATCTACAGCAAACATTATGTTAATGGAAACACTGTAGACATGCTCTTTAAAATTAAGATCATACAAGGAGTCCCACTATCATTGCTACCACTGAGCATAGTTCTAGGATTCCTGTACAGAGCCATAAAGAAAAAAAGAAGAAGTGTAAGAACTGAAAGAGAAGGAATAAAATTGTAATTTATAGATAATTTGATCACTAGTTTTTAAAAAATATTTAATTTATTTATTTTTCGAGAGAGGGGAAGGGAGGGAGAAAGAGGGAGAGAAACATCCATGTGTGGTTGCCTCTCATGCGCCCCCTACTGGGGACCTGGCCCACAACCCAGACATGTGCCCTGACTGGGAATCAAACCCACTACTCTTTGGTTCACAGGCCAGTGCTCAATCCACTGAGCCACATCAGCTAGGGGACTACCTAGTTTTTAAGAAACAGCAAGGTTGCTGTGTACAACATCACCTTACAAAAGTCAAGTGAATTTTTCTATAACAGCTATAACTAATAAACAATACACAGATATTATACATAAGAGCAATTTAAATGATTAAGTAGGGATTGTTTGAGAACATATATAATCTCTATGGATAGAATTTTCACTCTAATAACAGAGTTGATGATCTGAATAAATGAAGAGACATTCCCCATTCTTGGGTGAGACAATCTAATATAAAAATATTAACTTCCCCAAATTAATCTATAAACTCAATGTAATCTAAATAAAATTCTATTAATGGTTAAATCAACTTCTGTTGAAACAAAAGATGAGCAAAGTTGCTGACTGACACATGTATATATGAGAAATTAATATGTGACAAAGGGGCACCTTAAAACAATGGGGGAAATGGATTGTCTTCCTAAAATACGTATTAGCACAACTTGTTCACTATCTGGACAAGAGAAAATCCCTGTCTAAACCAAAATACAAAGAGAAGCCCTGGGAATCAGGGGAGAGAGGCGGGCATGGCTGGGGTTGGGGGGGATAATGCAGACAACTGTACTTGAACAACAATAAAATTTAAAAAAAATACTTTTAAAAAAGAAAAGTCCTAGATGGTTTAATATATTCAAAGGGAAAGGTAAAATGTAAAACTGATACAAGAGAAAGTAAGAGGAATATTTTTGTGAACCAAGGGCAAGAAAACACTTTTAATATTTCAAAAGCACAAATCATACATTAAAAGTTGTGTAATGTGATTACATTAAAAGTAAAGATTTACATTTAATGAACGGCATCATGGACAAAAGTTAACGAACAGATTACAGAATAGTAATTTACAAGGTCAAAAAATGGCGAGAGATTAGCAGCTACAATATACACAAGAAAGTCCTGCAAAGCACCATAAAAAGACGACAACTTCCATGGGAAAAAATGGGCAAAGGGAATGAACGAGCAAACTTCAAAAGCTAATAAGCACATGAAAATAGCTTCAGAATCATTATAATCAGAGAAATGCCAATTAAAACAATACAATAATGAGATATCACTTTATGCCTACACTAGATTGGCAAAAATTAGGAAATTGAATGATGCTCGATGATGACAGGGACCTGGAGATGCAGTCGGTGCAGCCGGTTTGCAGAGCAAACTGACGTTACCCAGCCCACTTATGTGCAGACCCTGTCCTCCGTTGCGGGAATGTAAATTGGTGCACCCACTATGGAAAGCATTATGGAGGTTCCTCAAGGAAAAAAAAATAGAACTACCATATGATCCAGCGATTCTACTTCTGGGTATTTATCTGAAGAAAACACAAACTAATTTGAAAAGATGTATGCACCCTCCCCACCACGTTCATTGCAGCATTACTTACAAAAGCCGAGATATGGAAACAAACTAAGTGTCCACCGATGGATCAATGGACAAAGAAGACATTATACGCAGTATACACAATGGAATATTATTATTCAGCCATAAAAAAGAATGGAATCTTGCCATTTGTGATAACCTGGACGGAGCTTGAGGACATTATATTAAGTAAAATATTCAGATAAAGAAAGTCAAACACCATATGGTCTCACTTATATGTGGAATCTAAGAAAACAAACAAACAAAAGACAAAAACCAAGCCCATAGATACAGAGAACAAATTGGTGGTTGTCAGAGGGGTTGGGGTGGGGAGTCAGAGAGTGTGGGGTGGAAAAAATGGGTGAAGGGGGTGAAAAATTCCAGTTATAGAATAAATAATCATAGGGAAATAAGGTATAGCCTGGTGACTATAATTAATAATGCTATATTACATATTTGAAAGTTGCTAAGAGAGTAAATCTTAAAGTCCTTATCACAAGAATATAATACTTTTCTGTAACCGTATATGGTGCTGGATGGTAACCAGACTTATCGTGGTGATCATGTCACAGTGCATACAAATGTCGAATCCTTATATTGTACACCTGAAACTGGTGTAATGTTGAATGTCAATTATCCCGCAATAAAAAACACTAACTCTAAAAGAAAAAGAAAATTGGATCTCATCCAAATTAAAATTTCCTCTCTTTGGGAACTTCCGGCCAAGATGGAGGCATAGATAGACACACTTTGCCTCCTCGCACAACCAAAAGGATGACAACAAAGTTAAAAACAAAAAAACAACCAGAACTGACAGAAAATCCAACTGTATGGAAGTCCAACAACCAAGGAGTTAAAGAGGAAACATTCATCCAGACTGGGAGGAGGGATGGAGACAGGCAGCCAGTGGAGAGGCCTTGCGGCAAAGCAGTGGTGGAGACCAGGGCGGGCAAGGTGGCGTCTGGGGGAGCAGGTGGTCTCACATATGTGAGCAGATAAACCAGGAGACGGCGCAACCCAGGGCCCCAGTGCAGGGAAATAAAGCCTCAAACCCGCTGACTGAAAACAGCTGTGGGGGTTGAGGCGGCAGCGGTGGGAGAAACTCCCAGCCTCACAGGAGAGTTCGTTAGAGAGACCCACAGGGTCCTAGAATGTACACAAAGCCACCTACCTTGGAATCAGCACAGAAGGGCCCAATTTGATTTTGGCGGGGGCAAGTGACTAAAATCCGGCCAAGAGAGGAGCAAGCGCCATTGTTCCCTCTTGGACCCCTCCCCCACATACAGTGTCACAACCCAGCGACTGAGTTGCCCCACCCTGGCAAATACCTAAGGCTCCACCCCTTACATGTTATGGGCGGGCAGAGACAGCAGAAATATGGCCTGAATGAATGAACAGATCAAAGCTCCAGAAAAAATATAACTAAGCGACAAAAAGATAGCTGACCTGCCAGATGCACAGTTCGGAACACTGGTAATTGTTGAGGTCCAAAACAGATGTTGAAAAGGGACAATCCCGAACGAGCCCTGGATAAAGTTAGGCTGACCAGGAACTAAAGTTAGGCTGACCAGGAGCAGGGAAATTTTTACTTCCTAAAAGGGCTAACCACCAACTACACAAAGAGCCTTTTGAATTTCCCTAATAAGCCAATGGCAATCAGCTGTTTAGAGCTAGCCAATAGCTAACGGCCACATCTGCTTCTGTTCAAAGCTTGCTTGCATACTCCTATATAAGGACATAGCTGTAAGCGCCGGGGCGGGGCTCTCATCTGCAGCTCTCCTGAGCATAGTGTCCTAGGACACTCAGAGAGCTCGCCCCTGCGGAGGTAAAACTTGGCCAATAAAGTAACATCTTGAAAATTCTGAAAGTCTCTGAACCTCTGTTTCTCGTGACAGCGGATGCAACAGTAATCAGAATGCTCACAGAATTGGTTGAGTGTAGTCACAAAATAGAGGAAAAAGTGAAGGCTCTGAAAAGTGAAATAAGGGAAAATGTACAGGGAACCAACAGTGAAGGGAAGGAAACAGACTCAAATCAACAGTTTGGATCAGAAGGAAGAAATAAACATTCGACCAGAACAGAATGAAGGAACAAGAATTTTTTTTAAATGAGGAGAGGCTTAGGATCTCCAGGACATCTTTAAATGTTCCAACATCTGAATCATAGTGATGCCAAAAGGAGAAGAGGAAGAGCAAGAAACTGAAAACAATGAAGGAGAACTTCCCCAAACTGGCAAAAGAAATAGACTTCCAGGAAATCCAGGAAGCTCAGAGAGTCCCAAAGAAGTTGGACCCAAGGAAGCACACACCAAGGCACATCATCATTACATTACCCAAGATTAAAGATAAAATCTTAAAAGCAGCTAGAGAAAAGGAGACAATTACATACAAAGGATTGCCCATCAGACTGTCAGCTGATTTCTCGAAAGAAACCTTGCAGGCAAGAAGAGGCTGGAAAGAAGTATTTCAAAGTGATGAAAGGCAAGGACCTACATCCAAGATTGATCTATCCAGCAAAGCTTTCATTTAGAATGGAAGGGCAGATAAAGTGCTTCTCAGATAAGGTCAAGTTAAAGAAGTTCATCATCACCAAGCCCTTATTATATGAAATGTTAAAGGGGCTTATCTAAGAAAAAGAAGAAGATCAAAAATATGAACAGTAAAATAACAAACTCAAAACTATCAACAACCAAACCTAAAAAAAAAATTGAACTAAACAAACAACAAGAACAGGAACAGACTCACAGAAATAGAGATCACATGGAGGGTTATCAGTGGGGAGGAGAAGGGGGGAGAACGGGGGGAAAAGTACAGGGAATAAGTAACAAAAATGGTCAGTACAAAATAGACGGGGAGGTTAAGAACAGTATAGGAAATGGAGAAACCAAAGAACTTATGTATACAACCCATGGATATGAACTAAGGTGAGGGAATGGTGGTGGGAGAGAGAAACAAGGAGGAGGGGAGTAAAGGGGGGGGATGGAACAACTACAATAGCATAATCAATAAAATATTTTTATAATTTCCTCTCTTTGAATGACACTATCAACACTCATAATAAGTTGATGGCTTAATAAGAAAACCCAAGTAAAAGATTTGAACAGATGTCACAAAAGGAGACACACAATTGCCAATAAGCACATGAAAAATGCTCATCACCCATATTCATCAGGGAAATGCATAGCCACTAGAATGCCTAAAATTAAATACTGGCAATCGATCAAGTGTTGGTGGATTTTTGTGCATTTTTTTAATGGAAATATAAAACAACACAGCCCTGACCAGGATGGATCAGTTGGTGGGGCACAGTTCTGCAAAGCAAAGTGCAGCCGGTCCAACTCCTGGTCAGGCACATGCCTGAGTTGCAGAGTGCTTGCTTACCAAAGGCCACTGATTGATGTTTCTCTCTTGTATCACATGTTTCTCTCCCTCTCTTTCTCCCTCCCTTCTCCTCTCTCTAAAAATAAATAAATAAATTTTTTTAAAAAATGGTATAACCACTTTGTCAATTTCTTATAAATTTCTTATACACATACCACATGGTCCACAATCCCACTCCTAGGTATTTATCAGGAAAAAATGAAAATATAGGTTCACCCAAAGACAAGAATGCTCACGTCAGCTTTATTCATAATTACCCCAAATTGGAAACAATATAAATGTCTAACATGTCTGGCAGGCTTCAGTCAGAATACAGAAACCACGCAGTAATGAACGTTAAAGATCATTAACACTGGCAGGGGAGCACTATGAAGGTGTAAAGAGGACTCGAGAATGTTCGAGGAAGGAACAAACTGGAAGGAGCACCACTGCTGTAAGCTGGAGTCAAACCTTGTTGAAATAGTGTAATATGATGTGAAGTGTGCTGGGAGCCCAGGCCAGGCCCGGCTCGGCCAGGTCCAGGCTCCGGATCAACAGGAAACCCACCCCCGGAGAGGTGCTGGGCTGAAGCAAGCAAGTTGACAGGTTGGCAGGTTGGCAGGTGGGCGCCCAGGGGAGTCAGTGTCAAGAGCCTACTCACCAGCAGGCTGATGCAAGCCTGAGGTGTGCAGGGTCCACGATGGGAGTGAGGTGGGCACTGGGCCAGGCTGGGGCTGCGAGCTCACAGGCATTGCTGGCCGTGGACACACAGTAGGGGTAGAACGCTAATGAGTGGCTCCATGCACGTGCTCCTAGGAGCTGTGCAGAGGGAAAAAGAGACGTAAAGCAGAAACTTTGAACCGCGATGTTTCTTCGCCGGCCGTGTCACTCCTACGCCATCTACTGACAAAGCTCAGTACTGTTCTCACTGCAAAGGAGAAACGTTTAAAGCGCCTATCCCACTGTGGCAGAGCAGGTAAGGAAGGGTAGATGTGGAGTGTGAGAGGCAACAAGTTCATAACTGTCACATCGATCTACATACACAATGGGAGAACAATTTGTGGTATGTTAGTATAATGGGACAACAGCACTAAATAGAATGAAAGGCTGATACATGCAACAGCACAGATGGACTGCAAAAACAGCATGCTGAATGAGAGAAACCAGACACAGCGGGGTAAATACCGTGATATAAAATTCTAGAATACACAAGACTGATCTACAGGGACAAAAATGTCAATCAGTGTTGTCTGAGGGTTGGGGGTGGGTGGTATCTATTGCAAAAGATCACAAAGGAATTTGGGAGGATGACTGAAATATTCCATATCTGGTTTGTTGTAGTAGTTACATTAATGTATACATTTATCAAAATACATCAAACCGCACCCTTAAAATTGATGCATTTTATATAAATCATACCTCAGTAATATATATTTTTCAAACATCGTCTGCAAATGAGACAACTGGGAGCATGTGGGATCTCGACTACCACCATCTTCCAAGCCCTGGTCCCTTGTAAATGCCGGGGCAAGCCAGTTGAGAGGGCACAGGTTTGAGAGAAACATTGGAAAATGTCCATCTTTATTGCAGATTATTCCTGAGATGCAGCTGAGATGGTGCACCTAGAAGAAAGTCACTCAGGAAACTCAGCTCAGAGGGTCTCTCAGAGAGCAGGCCCCTGCATTTTTCTCTAGCTCACCCACCATTACTTCTGTGTTTTCCACGGTTTGGCCATGGGCGGCGTAGGGGATGATCACAAAGGGAGATGCCCTTCAGGACTGGCCCACCAACCAGGCAGGATAAGGGTTGCAGGAGGAGCCACCTGCTGAAGGAAAAAGAACTCACTAAAGACCAGACAGCTTCTGAAAGTGTGAGGCATTATGGGATGACATAAAACAGTGACAATTGTAATTAATAATTCCAATAATTACAAGAACAAGTTGGAAGGAAAGTGGAGAAGAAGCCCGACAGGCAGCTCCTTTATGAACAAAACTTAGTGACAGGCATGGACCCGCGAGCTAATGTTTGCTGGTGCTGGTGGTCGAGAGGAGAGTCTCTAGTCTTGATTCATATGAGTGTTTACTTGCCTCCCAACTCCAGAGAGTGAGTGATAAAGAACATTGACTAAGATTCAGGAAAATCTGTAAACTATAGGCTGGTTGTGAAAGTCTTCACCTCAACAAAACTGAAAGATATCTTTTGGGTTTGAATATTTATTTCACTTCCTAGATCTTGGGCATATCAATGGCCCAGAGGGAGCTTACTGAACTTGCTTTAGGAATATGGGTGATGAGTGATTTCTCCTTCCAGCAAGAACACCTGCACGTGAGCACTGGAAGGTTGGACTGGGCACCCTTTGACTCAGCACTCCCAGTGCTGGGGACCTACCCAGAGAGCTCGAACCGCGGTATCAAAAGGGGGCGTCGAGAGGGATGGCCAGTTCAGAATTGTCCACAAAGGTGGGGAGTTAGAGGAAATCTGGGTGTGTGCCCATCACTGAAAAACGGGTGAGTATCATATGAAGGAGACGCTCGGCAGGATCGAGTGAGAAGTTAGAAGCACAGACAACATACACACACATAGAAAGGTCTTAAAAATAGAGCGCTGGTTGAAAGGAATGAATAGAATCAAGTCTAGTGCATAATACGTATGAAAATTTAAAATAGGGCTCACTAAATAACACTACATATTTTGCAAGAATGCATACACATATATATCAAGAAATCTTGAGAGTATTTTTTTAATGAGGGGAATAGAAATGAAAAATGGGCATAAAAGAATCACCTAATAGAATAAGCCCGGGGCCTTGCACAGTCCCATGATAAAGCATGCTATGAACTGAGAAGAAATATGAACTCAGTCCTCTGCTTCAAAGGTTAAAAAAACAAAAAAAAGTTCTCCATCCCAAGATAAATGTACCCTATGTACAAACGGACCTCAACCGGTCAACATGTTATGAAGGCAAACCGAGACATCCAAACCAGGTTTTTGGATTGTATAAAAGGACTGGGAACACAGAACATCTCAGGAACGTTCCAGTCACACCATCATTAGGCCAAAGTGGTCTCGCACTTGCATGCTGGTCTCTGCACAGGATGACGGTGGCCAAGACAACAGGTGGCTGTTGGACGGCGTGTGTCTGTGTGTGCATTGGCTTCCAGGATGGAAGTGTTGACACAAATAGAAGTAATCAGAATTTGGAGTCCACTTGCAATTTGCCCTCAGCTTTACACCCTGTGGAGTCTCTCTCTCTCTCTCTCTCTCTCTTTTTTCTTTTTGTAAAAATAAGCCTCCATTTATCTTTGGTGGGAAAAGTGGGAAAGGAATCACACCCTAAACTCAGGCAACAAGGTAACCAAGATGTGGGGGTGGCTGAGAACCCCATCTTGGGAAAGAGGCCCTAACCTGAGGGAGGTGCCCCTCCAGGCCAAGTGCCTGGTGGTCGTCATCCAGAGTCTCCCAAGTCCACCAACCACCAGGATGCAGGGTACCAAACTCTCAGGAGTTCTGGGTTGGGCAAGGTATCCCACAAGGCAAGGATGTTACCTCCACTTTAAGGAAAAAGAAACTACGTTCAGATAGGGGTAGACACTTGCCCAGGGCCAGACAGCCTTGGAGTGATAATACCAGGACCAGAATTCCTGCCACCAGTTCTGTGCTCTTTCCATGAAATGACTACATTGGAAAATGGGATGAGAATCTGAGGGGATGTGGATGTAATGACAGAAGCCACAACCAACCCTTCAGCCTGGAGTATTTTTAGTCTATAGAATCTCACTGTTAACATACCACCTTCCCGGCCCTATCTTGGCCCCGTGTCTATGTGCCCCCCCCACCTCCAGCATCTGCCCTGAGGCCCTTCAACAGCAGAGCCTATAGGCAGAGAGGTATATTTTTCAGTGAGCAGGCCGTGCTGCTTTATTTAGCAAGCCCTGAACTCTCAGTGGCTTTGTATAATAACAGCTTATTTACATTCACGTCCTATTTGGATAAGGGTCTGTCCTGGGCGTTTGTTCTCTGAGCGGTGATGTAAGAACATCTTGTACCCATGTCCTAAGAGACACACTGCTTCCAAGCTCACTGAGAGAGGGAAAGTAAGAACTGGAGGAGCCCTGGGTGGTGTGGCTCAGAGGACCTAGCGCTGGCCTACAGACCTAAGGGTCTCCGGTTTGTTTCCCAGTCAGGGCACACGCCTGGGTTGTGGGCCAGGTCCCCAGTTAGAGCCGTGTGAGAGGCAACCGATTGATGTACCTCTTGCACATTGATGTTTCTCTCCCTCTTTTTTCCCTCCCTTCTCCTCTAAAACTAAATAAAAATCTTTGTTTAAAAAAAGTGTGTAGAGAGTGTAAAGGGACAGCAGCTAGGAACAAGAAATAGCATTTATGGCCAAGGTAGACTGAGGCTCCTGCAAAGCAGACTGGAAGGAAATGAGCAGCCCTGGAGGCTGCAGGAAACTCAGCAGCTGGGTGGGAAGGTGAAGGGAGCGATCGGAGGGGTGTAAGAGGACTTTTTGCATTTAACCAGAGGATGGTGAGAGCAATTTCAGTGCATGGTTGGTCAGGGGCTAGGAGTGACATGTCTAATAAATCCTCGGAGTCCCCGTATCTTGTCACCTTTCTAAGGAGAGCTGAGGTAAGCTGCCTTGCACTTGAACCCATCCTGCACTGGTGAGTTAAAGAAAATTCGCTCAGTGGTTGAAAAACCCCACTAAGCTACCCACCTTCATGGGTATGCTTTAGGAGATCTGGGAGACATCTCTAACTGAGTCGGGGTACTGTAACCAAATCCAATCAAGGAATCCCTGGAGGTGGCAAGGAATAGAGCAGTGCAGAGCAGTGTGCGTCCATACTTTCAGGGACAGGCAGCCTTGGGAGGCAGGGAGCCCTTGTTCAGAGGGGACAGCACGCTCTGCCAAGTGCCCAGAGCAGCTTTCAGCCTGCTCTTGAGTCTCAGCCTGGGGGGAGGGCCCTCCCTCCCCACTTCTTTTTGTAGAATTATGCTCACTCTGCACAGAATCGCTCTTTGCCTTAGGCATGAGCAGGTGCCCAGAGAGGTTATCTTAAGAAACAGTTTCTCAGCATCTTCTGGTTTGAATGGATTTGAACTAAAATGAATTGGAAGTTTTCTCCACTTAGGTCCAAGATTATATGAAGTTGTGGGAGGTGGTGGGGAGAGTTGATAGGGAGCTTTAGGTGCTGGGAGCAGGCTTACTCTGCTGCAAGTCATTTGCAGACGGCCTCCGACCTAAAATTCAGGCCTGGAACCCACTAACCTTGGGGGCCTAACACCTCTGCTAACAGATGGGGTAGAGGGCAATGCACCTGGGTCTCAGCGACTCTCTGTTTGGGCCCAAAGGGCAGCAGAGCAGGGTCCCACCCGGAGCACCTCTTATTCTGTGTCCAGGTGTGCTCCCTGTGGTTACGGCAGAGAGAACCGGTGCGGGAGGGAAGAGAGCCGGCAGCCCCACCCAGTCCTCAGCCCCTCAGCGCCTCCCCCGGGGCAGTCTCCCCATCCACTCAATTTATTCGCAAGGAACGAAGAACCAATTTGTTTCCTTCAAGTAAATAAATAAAATTATTAAGCACCTACAGCCAGAAACTCTACCTTTAGGGCACTTACAGTCTAGTGCAGGAGACGTACAAGCACCTTATACGAAATCTGAGTTCCAATTATTCATAGAAGAGGAACAAAGGGAATCGCGGTCTAAGTGATCTCACCAATACCCCCCAAAATAATAATTCTTGTTGGAATGATTCAGCATGCTCTGAGCACGCACACGGCGCAGGCTCGCGGAGGGGGAACCAGCAGGCGGCCCAGCCTTCACCCAGCCCATCGCCTGGCACGGGACCCGCACTCGGCGATCGCTTTTTAAATGAATGGATGGCTAAACGCAGGAGCATTTACTAAATATATCCATCCAATCAGACTGTCGAGGACAATTCGTGGTGGAATTCAAGTCAATTTTAACGGGCAAGTGAAGCTCTGGAAATTTTCAGAGCAAGTGAGTGAAGCGGCTCCGAGGACTTCATGGCTGGAAGGTGAACAATATTTGGAATGAAATGACTACCGGGATTATGCAAATCCATTCTGAGGGCAGCAATGCACTTAACTAGAACACTCTGACTACATTAAGCAGAGCGTGTGGCTCTGTGTCCCCAATGTAGAGATCGGTGCTAACGACTATGTCCAGAACCGAGGGAGGAGATTGAACGGCTGAGAGAGGGCCAGCCAGCTGCGTCGCCAGCACGACCTTCTACGTAGTATTTCCCTCTACGTATACCGTCTAGAAAGGGAACTTATTGCATACTTATTTATCGTTTTTTCCACTTAGAGTCTTTGAAATAAGCCATGGTTTTCCTTGATGTTTGGGAGAAAAAATTACAGTCAGAATCCTGGATGGCAAAGGGACCAAAGGTAAGAAACGGACCAAGGACTACCAAGAGCTACCCCTGGGGGCTGAGTCAGAAGCAGGGCAGCCCGGGTCTGCCAGAGGCTACTCATTTCCAATTCTGGAGAGCAGTGGTGCAGACAAGGGGCAGATGAGACGTGGGTCAGAGGTAAGGATGACATCAGTTACCTGAGGGTGACGTTTCCAAGGTTCAGGCAATAAATAGGGAGAGTGGGAGAGGAGACCTGGCCGCCATCCGTCTTAACCCAAACGAAGATTTCAAAAACAACTGAAATAATTGTTTCCTATTTAAGAGGAAACATTAAGTTGGGAGCAAGGCTTGATAAATTGCTCGAGCTGATTATGGATGAACCTGAAAGTGTGCCTTTGGGGTTCCAGGTGGCCCAGGTGAGCTGCAGGGACCAGAGGAGGGTGAGGGCCCCAGTACATCCTTACACCCCATAACCTACCCCTGTGGACTGACCAGATTCGTTGCTTAATCGTAGATTATTAAAATAAAGGCATATTTGTTGGGGTGTAATTTCCCCTCTAAAAGAGTGATTCCTCTATCCCCACCCTCAGATTTCCCACCTTTAGCCCCAGGTAAGTGGACGGGGAAGGGGGAGGCTGCTCCTAACCATGGCTGTCCGCTGCAGGGGCCTGCCCCTTAGCCCGTTTACGGGCTTCAGGGAAGCCAAGGTGTTAAAGGTCCGAAAGCATCCTCAGAAAAGGGTGGGCACCACAGTGGCCCTGCCCTTGACCACTGCTCGGTCTTTCTGGCCTCTTTGCCCTTCCACAGCCAGTTTCCAGAAGCAGACACCTTTGAACTCCACCGACCATCTATGAACAAGCATTACAACTCCTCTTGCATTTCCCACAGAAAGGGCGGGGTGGGTGCTTGGATCCTGTTGGTTCACTCACAACAAAAAAAGGGGGCGCTTATTAATCACAGGACCAAGAACCTCTTCTTCCTTATGGAGCAAAATGTTCCAGTACCAGAAACATTTTTTCAGTGAGGAATTGCTGACCAGGGCACAATTATTTTTATATCTTTAGAGAGAATTTGTGGGACGAATTCATCAGCGCGAAGGCAGGGCAATCAGAAGGTGCTTCAACAACCCCACCTGCCACCACCTGGCCCTTCTCGGAGTCAGAAAGCCCTCTTCTGGCCTGGTTCCCTCACTTCCCTTAATTGCTATCTCAGGAAGCTCCGTAAGCACCGGTACTTTAACAGGATGTTCTAGGTCCCATCTTAATTGCCATGACCAAGGTTCCAAATGAACCAGCCCCTAGGAAGCCAGGGTTCTGTTTTACAAAGACTTACAAAGCAGCAGTTCTGACACCTGGGACTTAGATGCTTAGTCTCACAGAAATGCTGAATAATAAATAGCCTCCTGAGGTGGAGGCCAAGATAGCTGTGTTTTTAACAAGCTATAGAGTTGATTCTGATGCCCAGCCACATTTGAGAACCACTGATACGGATTCAGATGAGGGTATAAATGGCCTATTTTTGCCATTCCATATGACCAAGTATGCATGCTGATACTGGATATAGCGAAGATTATTTCAGGGACGATTCAATTTATGTTAATATTTCTAATTTAACCATTGTTTCAGTAGGATGACTTAACAATTATTCCACTCTAATACAGGAATTTCTCAATCTGTTTTTTATTTTTCATATTCTGCATGACGGACTCATGCCAGGTGCCCTTCACCAGGTCATACATTCCCGTGCCAAACCATGGGGAATGCTTGTTCGAAGCTTTAGAAATAACATCACTTCAGAAGCCCAGCTGTGACTGCTTGCTCCTATTAGTTTTCATTTGTGGGCACCAAACATCTCATCATGGGTGATGTCAGACAGCCATTTGTTAATATTTCCTTGGGCGGGTTGATGTGCATTTTCAAGTCTCCTGAATTTTACTTCCTACTTCAATCAGTTTGTGAAAATACCTGTACTCAGTGGACACAGCACACTAGCAAAGGTGCCACCTAAGGTTTTGCTTCTTTTTCTTAACCTTACGCACACATCCCACAGAGCAGTAACTCTCCAACTCTAGTATACATGGTAATCACCTAAAAGGGGGCAAAGGAGTGTTTACAAGTGCCAATTCCTGGACCTCACACTTAAGTTATGGCATGAGACCCAGAAATCTGCATTTTTACAAACCCCCCCCAAAACTGATGTACACTGACACTTTTGAACACTAAATATTGAAGTATTCTTTACATTCCAGTACTCACTTTGAATAATTCTGATATAGGTGGTCTGCAAACCACACTTTGAGAAACAAGAATAGCCATGTAAGCCCTGGCTGGTGTGGCTTAGTGGATTGAGTGCTGGCCTGCGAACCAAAATGTCACAGGTTCAATTCCCAATCAGGGCACGTGCCTGAGTTTTGGGCCAGGTTGATGTATCTTTTGAACATGGATGCTTCTCTCCCTCTCTTTCTCCCTCCCTTCCCATCTCTCTAGAATAAATAAATAAATAAATAATTTTTTTAAGAAAAAATGCCCACGTGAGAGTTCTCAAAGTGGTAACTGTCACCCATCTCAGGACAAGATTTTACACAATGCACAGAACCCCCTCCCCCAGGAAAAGTGGCACTGTGGACCTTTCTCCGTGGTCACTTGCATTCGTGGCAGAACCATGCTCCACTGGATGAGTCGCCGTAGGAATCAACTCCTGAGGTGGTTTTCTAGATTCATCATAGGTCCCGGATGTTTCATAGTAATCGTCCTTTTCAACTCCTTTTATTGTTTCTTCACACTCAGAACTATAGGGTAACTCGTGTTTTATAACGTTAAAACACGACAAATATTTTCATTTAAATGTCATTAAGGCTGTTGGCATGGTTTATTTATTATGCGGGATTTTGTTACGGGTTTTGAAGTCCAGGGCGAACTTCCCCCTCCCCCTCATTTGTTACATTTACAGTAGGCCTCTCTTCTGCGTGTCTGTAAGTGGTAGTTCTGGGGTCCTCATGACCACGTTGGTTCCACAGATTTTTACTGTGTAGACTCTACTAGAAGTGGGCACTTCCTTTCTAGCTGGTCCATATCACACTCATTTATTTATAATTGTCTCTTGTGTGGATTCTCTGATGAGTGTGTTGCAAAGCCTGAAAGGAACATTTATTGCACTCATCTCATTTATAGGGTCTCTCTCCCCTCATGAATGCCAAGTTCTGCACCCTAAGGAAGACGCCTACTACACTCACCACAGTCACATGCGTTCTGTCCTGAACGGAGGGTATAATGAAGGACAAGAGTGGAGCACCCAGTGAAGCCCTTACTGTGCTCACCATACAGATACGGTTTCTCTCCTGTGTGGACTCTGATGAACTCAAAGGTCCACAGCTCTACAATAACTCTTACCAACCTTCCTTCATGTATAGGGTTTCTCTTCTGCATGGACACTTTCATGATTGCAAATATTCTTGTGCTGCCTGATACCCATGACCCCACACTTGTAAGGCCCTTCTACTCTATCAATTCCAGGATGAATTCTGATTAAGCTCTTAAGACATTCTTTACATACACAGCCCTGTGTGGGTTGTCTGATGAACTCAAAGATTCATACTCTTGATGAAGCCCTCGCCGTATTCAAACATGTACTGCACAGAGATACATTGGTGGAGATTCAGGGTGGGTAGAGATGTATTTGCTTATTGTCTAGTCAGTGCACATGAAGACTCTTCATGGTGCCCAAGCACCATCTCCTCCTCTTCGGGTTAAGCAACCATTTCTGTTCTGTGCTTTTGTCAAATGCACACCATTCCTGGCTAATCTATAGTCAGCCTCTCTCCATAGCGTCTAACTCTGGAAACCACTGATCTGTTCTCTACTGCATTTGTGCATGTTCCAGAATGTCATATAAATGGAATCTAATGGAATGTAATCTTTGCAGACTGAGTTCTTTCACTGAGTATAACATGTTTGAGTTTCATTCATGCTGTTGCATGCATCGGTCATTCATTCCCTTTATTCCTTTTGGTGGGTGCAATTTGTTTATTGATTTACCCACTGATGGACATTTGGGTTGGTTCCAGAGTTGGGTAGTTATGAATAATGCTGCTATAAACATTTGTGAACAGGTTTGTGTGTGATTTTAAGTCTTCATTTTTCTAGGATAAATATCTATAGGTGGAATTGCTGGGTCAAATGGTGTTTAACTTTCTAAGAAACTGCCAGACTGTTTTCTAGAATGGCTGTAACATTTTGCATTTTCACCAGCAATGTATGTGAGCTCCTGTTGCTTTGCACCCTTGCTAATATTTGGTGTGGTCAGAATTCTAAAAATGTAGTTCATCTAAAAAGGGCATGTGGTAGGAAGCCTCTGACATGGCCTCCCATGATGCCTCCAGGTAACCACACCCTTGGATAATCAATCCTCTTGAGTGTGGGCTGGACCAAACAACTTAATTCTAACAACGAGAGTAAGAAATACTAGCAATTCAGCCCTTTCAGCCCTCAGGTGACTGAATCCAGCCAATAAGCATTCTTGGAAGTGGATCTTCCCCAGTGAGCCTTCATTTGAGAGTGCAACCCCACTCACTCCTTGATTTTCCATGCTGTTCCATTATTTTGTTATCCATATGCCTGTATGACACTGTCTTGACTACTTGAGATTATCTTAAAATCAGATATGAGTTCTCCCTCTTTGGTTTGTTTTTTTTCTTCTAAAAATTATCTTTAGTCTAGTTTCTTTACCTTTACATATAAAATTTTACTTTGGAATTGCATTAAAATCTGTATATCAAGTTGGGCAGAACTGACATCTTAATCATATTGAGTCCTTCAATCCACAAGCATGGTATGTCTCTTCGTTCGGTCAGTTCTTCTCTCAGCTCTTTCATAAGCGCTTCGTAGTGAACATACAGAACCTGCACCTATTTTGTTGTGGTTATACTTCATTTCTCTTTCTTTTTTGGTGCTATTCCAAACAGTGCTGTTTTTTAAATTTTCGTCCCCAAATCTCCATTGCTAATATGTATAAATACAGTAGATTTAGCATATTGTATCTTGTACCTTCCAACTTTGCTAAGCTTATTAGTTCTAGGAGCAATTTTAATAAATTTTAAAATAGGTTCTTTGGGATTTTCTACATAGACCATTTATATCATCTGTGAATACTCTTGACATCTTCCTTTTCAACCAGAATGCCTTTTATTTTTCTTTAGCCTCACTGGACTTGCTAGATCTTCCAGAGCCATGTCCACTGGGAGCAGTGACAGTAGACACTCTTGCCTTAGGTTCCAGTCTACACGGAAAGCACTCCATCGTTCAATGTCACCACGTATGACCTTAGCTGTACTTTTCTGATGATGACCTTCACTAGACTGAAGAAGTTCCCTTCTATTCCTAGTTTGCTGAGCTTTTATTATGAATGTATATTAAATTTTGTCAAGTGCTTTTTCTGTACCTATTGATATCATCATGTGGCTTTTCTTGTTAAGTATATTTCTGAAGAGAATTACCTTGATTTTCAAGCATTTGACTAGTTTTTGAATTCCTGGAATAAACACCATTCAGTTCTCCTGTGTTATCTTTTTATATATTGCTGAACTTGATTAGCTAATAGTTTGTTAAGGGGTTTTTGCATTTACGCTCATGGGAGATATTGGTCTGTAGTTTTCCTGTACTCTATCGAATCTTTATTTGAGGGCTCTGTTGACTTTTTTTTTAAGATTTCATTTATTTACTTAGAGAGAGGGAAAGGGAAGGAGAAAGAGAGGGAGAGAAACATCAATGTGTGGTTGCCTCTCATGTAGCCTCCACTGGGGACCTGGCCTGCAACTGAGGCATGTGCCCTGACTGGGAATCCAACTGGTGACTTTTTGGTTCACAGGCTGGCACTCAGTCCACTGAGCTACACCAGCCAGGGCTGTTGACCTTTTAAGGATGTTATATAAATGAAATACAGTATGTAATCTTTTAAAAATGACTTTTTTTTCACTTAGCACAATTTCTTTCAGATCCAAGCTTCTGTGTGGATCATTTGTTCCTTTTTACTTGCTGAATAGTATTCCATAACATGGAGGAACCACTGTTTAAGATTTCACTGACTGAAGGACACTGATATGGGAAGGTTCTAAGTTGGCTTAGTGTTTAGGCTATTCAGTTATGAGAGGGGGGGGATAGTTGATTATATTAGTGTGACAACAGTGGAGGGGTTAAGGAGTGATTGGATCCTGGATACGCTTTGAAAATGGAGCTGACAGGTTTGCTGAGGGACTGGTCTGGAGGTGAGAGAAAAGGAGGCAGGGATGACTCCAAGGTTTTTGGCCTAAGCAACTTGAAGAGTGGACTTTCCATTTCACTGCGAGGAAGAGAGAACTAGAGAAAAATCAGGTCTGGAAGGGGAAGAGGGAAAGTCAAAAGATGGTAACTCCTACTTTTTAGATAAGCAAATAAAAATATTAGGAGCAGTGAGACTGTGAAGAATTGGAATTCTCATAAGAATCTTAATTGAGCACCCTGGCTGGTGTAGCTCAGTGGATTGAGCGTGGGCCTGCGAACCAACAAACGCAGTTCGATTCCCAGTCAGGGCACATGCCTGGGTTGCAGGCCAGTTCCCAGCAGGGGATGCATGAGAGGCAACCATACGTTGATATTTCTCTCCCTGTCTTTCCCTTCCCCTCTAAAGATAAATAACTAAAATCTAAAAAAAAATGTAATTGACTCAAACGTCTCAAGGGGGCAATCTGACAGTAAACACATAGTCTCTGATCCACCAATTCCTCTTCTATAAATTTTTTCTATAGAAATGTTGGAACTAAAAATATCCAAAATTCCAAGCACAAGAACAGTTATTTCAGCATTATTTGTAACAGAGAAAAACTGGTATCTTAAATATCCATCAATAAAGTACTAATTAAAAATTAACTTTAGTACATCAATACATCATACAATGGAACGTGATGCAGCCACTAACAAGACTGAAATGGCTCTAAATAGTGAAGAAAAGATTGAAATGGGTCTGACAACTTTGAGATGTAAAGATGCGTAACATAACTGAAAGGCAGTTGCAGAGCTCATTTTTGTAAAACAAACAGATACACACATAGATACAAAATAAGCACAGGCACACCTCATCTTGTTGGACTGCTTTATTGCACTTAACAGGTGTTGCATTTTTTACAAGGCACCCCACTCCACCAACAAAAAGATTCTGACCCATTTTATTGTTACACTCGCTTTATTATAGTGGTCTGGATGCAGAACTGCAGTATCTTCTTTTGGGGCAATGAAAATGTTTTGGAACTTGATAGAGAAGGTAATTATGCAATCCTTTGATGTAGTAAATACCACTGAACCATACAAATTAAAATGGTTGATATCATGTTCTGTGAGTTTTATCTCCAAAGAAAAGAAATACAAGTGGGGGAGGGGGAACAGATTTTTATTAGGCAGCAACATTTTTCTTTCTTCAATAGTGACTGAGAAACTCTGTGATTTGAATCCCAAGCCCCTCCTTGGTTAGTAACACTTTTGGAGCCCACAGCTTTTAACCACCAAGGAAACCAAAATTCTCAAAAGAGTAGTTGTTCTTACCCACTAACACCAGGTTGCCATGGATCTCCAGCTCATTTGTTTGCACAAAGCCCTCTGTGCAGGGTCCAGTTACCTCTCCCACTCCTCTGTGGTTAAGTCCATGGTCACGTCCTTGAATGTGACAGGTTCCTAAAACACCAATGAACAGTGATTCCTCTTCAGTAAGCAAGCATCTACGCCAACGTTCGTAATACAAAGGGCAAACTTGGCAACACTGAGAAAGGTAGACAGAACAAAAGACACTTCAGATTTCTGCCCAAGCCATAAGAATGACTAAAAGAAACTATAAAAAATTTAAAAAACACATATATCTTATATAGAGGTTCACCAACACTAATAATAGAAAGAGCTCTTAAAAATCAAATTAAAAAAGATAAAATGCTCTAGTTAAAAATGGACAAAGGAAAAATGATCTCTGCTCCTTAAAAAAGAAAAATTATCTGAATGAGTAATTCCTAGAAGAAAAACAAATGGACAAGAAAGAAGGGATGTGTTGCCTCACAAATTAGCAAAGAAATGGTCATTCAGGTAACAATGAGACATTGTTTTCCCCTATTCATTGGGCAAAGATTAAGACTTATAACACCCATGACTAGTTAGAGTGTAAGGAACCAGGTACCCTCATACACTGTCAGAAGAAGTATGAATTGGCACAGTCTTTCTGGGTTTATCAAACATAGCCTTTGATTAAGCAATTCCAGTTCTAGAAATTCATCCTCATTAAGATAACGAACAACTTCCTTGCTGGTAAATTCAATGAAAAGTTTTTCTTCCTCTTTATGCTTGACTCCCTGGCATTATTTGGCCCTGTTGCCCATCTGATCTCCCTCAAAACGCTCCTCTTAGAGTCTGGATACCATAGTAACCTGGTCTCTTCCTACCTCTCTCATCACTCTTTGTCAATCTCCTTCTCTACACAGCTTATCAGCATTGGGGTTCCCTGGCCCTCTTCACATTCTCCTGATGTAATTTCATCTATTCTCATAGCTTCAAATGCCACCTGAAGGCTGAAAACTTCAAATTGTACTCCAACAGCCAAGTCCTCCAGCCAGAGCTACAGTATCAAACCCAAAAATCTACTTGAACATCTGGTGTGAAGCACAGTGCCTCATCTATAGCAGGTAATCCATAGATACCCACCAGGTGAAATAAATATCCACTTGCATATCTCAAAGGCATCTAAATCAGCTTGCTCAGTCCTGACTTATCTCCTTTCCAAACCCGCTTCTTTCCCACCCACCGTTCCCTACCTCAGGAAACCACACCTCAACCACTCGGATGTTCCAGTCAGAAAGATGGGTCGTGCTTGACTTCTCTCGAATCCCTGACTCTCATCCCTCACTAAATCATGGACAACTATGGGGGATTCAAGGCTGTAGTGGAGGAACTGACTGCAGATGTGGAAATAGTAAGAGAACCAGAATCAGAAGTAGAGCCTGAAGATGTGACTGAATTGCTGAAATCTCGCTATATGAAACTTTAACCGATAAGGAGTGGCTTCTTATGGATGATTCAAGAAAGGGGCTTCTTGAGATGGAATTGACTCCTGGTGAAGACTGTTGAAATGATAATAGAGAAATTAGAATATTACATAAACTCAGTTGATACAGCAGCAGGATTTGAGAGGACTACAATTTTGAAAGAAGTTCTACTGGGGGTAAAATGTTATGAAATAGCATCACATGCTACAGAGAAATTAATGAAAGGAAGTCAGTCACTGATAAAGCAAACTTCACTGTGATCTCATTTTAAGAAACTGCAACAGCCACCCCAACCTTCAGGAACCACCAACCACCCTGATCAGTCGGCAGCCATCAACCTTGAAGCAAGACCTTCCACCAGCAAGAAGATTACAACTTGCCAAAGACTCAGATGGTGGTAACCATTTTCAATTAAGGTACACACATTGTTTTTTAGATCTAATGCTATTATTGTACACTTTAGAGACTACAGTCCATATGAAACACAATTTTCATGCGCACTGGGAAACCAGATAACTCATGTGACACCCTTTATTGTGATACTCACTTTATGGAAGTGGCCTGGACCCAAAGCTACAGTATCTCCAAGGTATGCCAGTACCTTTCACCCAAAGAGATCCCACACATATTTTCTCAGTTGCTGATGGGTCAAGCAAACGAAAATAAATCAGTAAGTACACATAAATTTGGAACAAGTCAGATCTTATGGACACTTACAGAAGTTGGCACGTGCCATTAGAGAATATACAAGGTCTGTCCAGAAAGTATCCAGCCAATACTATGAAAAAGAGAGACATGTACTGAAGAAGATACAAGAAACACTGTCCATAGGACAATGACACCTCAGTCCCCTTCAAAGTAAGCACCTTGGGACCTGACACAGTTCTCCAAGTACCTCTTCCACTGTTCAAAACACTCTGCAAATCCTTTTTTGGAACTGCCAACAGCTGCCCTGTCGTATTTTCCTGAATCTCATTGACAGCCTGAAATCTCTTCCCTTTCAAAGGTGATTTTAGTTTTAGGGAAAGCCAGAAGTCACAGGGTGCCACATCTGGGCTGTTGTGGGGCTGAGTCACCTGGATGATTTGATGTTTCGCCAAGAAACTCCACACAAGATGCGGTACATGAGGGGGCTCACTGTCATGATAAACCTGCCAATCACCATTGCCCATAGCCATTTTCATGCATCTCTCTTCTGAGGAATGTTCGAGCTTAATGCAAAATTGGATGCAGATTTGTTGCTCTGCTGGCTCAGTCATTTTGAATGTGACGACCACACAGTACACATGGTCACTCAACGGGGTCTACATGCCCCATTGACTAGTACAGTGAAGGCATCATCATTCATGCTTGTGCAATGCAGTCCATTCTCCTTGGCTGCCAGCTTACATCAATTTTGGGCAAATCATTCTCATTATATTAACAGTGGCCAGACTTTTTCCGGACAGACCTCGTATATCATCTTCCTCTTCCTGAGTTTCCATTTCCTGTGGAGCCTGACCCCATAAACCCACACTCTCCATTCTTCTGTAATACTCACCTCTCTCCTCAAACATCTGGAACAACACCTCCGTGGATGAAGTCCTGGATGGCACCCCCCTGTAATGAACGCCATGATTCAAACCCTGGATGGGAGAGACAAAAGTTGGTTCCTATGTCTCCTGAACTGGGGGTAAAAGTCACAGGTCAGAAGAACCTCTTCCGAGGACCTCTTTACCCTTCCCCTTTTCCTAGAAAAGAATGGACTGAATAACAGGAAAGCAACACTCTTTCAACAGGTATTCTGTGAACTCGACAGCACCTATAGCCCTTGGATGGCCTTTTGTAGTATTTTTTTTTTCTTTTTTAATCCTCACCCGAGGACATTTTTCCATTGCCTTTAGAGAGAGAGAGAGAGACAGGCAGACAGTCATTGACTGGTTGCCTTCTCCTACACACCCCAACTGGGAATTGAACCTACAACCTGAATTTATGCCCTGACTGGGACTGGAACCCACAACTCTTCAGTCTACCAGATGATGCTTCAACTGAGCCACACCAGCCAGGGTGTAGAATTTTAACCAGGGCTGCTGGAAACCCAGACAGGCAGGAATATGCAAGAGGGACCCACAGGCTGAATTACAGGGTCTTCCTGCAGAGACACCAAGAGCTCTCTCAAAAAAGTAACGATCACAAGTTCAAATTTCACTTTGCATTCACTCCTCAGAAAGGATAATACAAACCAACTTTTTGTTTTAGGTAAAGTACAATACTATGCTGAGAAACAATCAAATTTCAGGTAAAATTGCAGGGAGTTTGAATACTATCTACTCCACTTATTAGGTTTGATTTGAAGCTGGGAACTTCTTCACATAGTTACATCATAGAGTAACAGTGATAAATAAATACCACTCTTAAAAGTGCTTAATAGTGTCTGACACTGGATGTATTGGTTCTCTTCCCCACCGCCATAAGGGGTTTACTGCCCTCTGAGAGCCAAAAGGCTCCTAAAAGGGGGTGCAGCACAGTTCAACTCACTGGTGTGAGCTCCCTACAAGTATCTGCACACGCTACCTGCAACACAGCAATGCAGACTGACCCACCACAGGCCCGCTAGACCTGCAGAAGCCCCGCCTTTGGCTGGCTCTGAGCCAAATCCGCCCCCCCTCTCCGGGCCCCCCCATAGGGAATACCTACAGTTTTACTTCCTTCACATGAACCAATAAGCCGGTCTTTGCTCTTCAGTTTTCACAGGACGCTGGAGCCAAACTAGCCAAAGCACTCAGAACACTGCCCGTCCTGCCCAGTGCACGTGTATGGAAACATTGATTCTGTCAGATTTCCCAGGGTCCACCGCAGAAATTCATCGAGGACTACATTTCCCATAAGGCTCATGGAGCTAGGGTCCCAAAGGAGGAGGGGCTTCCTGTTCATCAAGAGGTTTCCAGTTTGGTCTCTCGAGCTTCAGGGAGGGCTCTGGTCACAGTGAAGAGAAAGGTGTGTGTCATTTTTACTTAATATAGATATGACATATAGAGGACATGTGCCATAAGACATGGCAAATAGAAACCAGGAGGAAAATAGACCAAGTACAGTTTCTCCTTTCATTTTCTTTTTAAAAAAGAATTAAACTTTAGTAACAGAATAGCAAATATATCTTAACTGTAAGTAGTTTAAACATATAGAGTACAGAAATTAATGTATTAAAGTCTATCAAAAGGGACATTTGTTTCAGACAGCCTAGTTATGTTTCAGAGGTTTTTCTACAATTGTGTTGTAAGGCAACAGCAAGAGGCCAAATTTAACTTTCATTCAGGGAAAAAGACTTTATATAGGAAAAGAGAAGGGTTACATAACCATTCTTTGCTAGCTACTCAATAAAAGGAAAGTATCTGACAGGCATCACGGTATGTGGACTAGTTGCTAAAACAAGTCTTAATCCCATTAAAGTCATTTAGAAATTGCTTATCATCAATGGTAATTTTTCTAGAAGGAAGTCATGACTTATAGCATGCAAAAAAAATTTTTCCAGGATAGATTTGGGACAATTTCTCTTTTACTAGTTTCTTCGGACCTTTCCCTACCTCCCACCCCACCACTTAAAACCTCTGTGTGTGTGTGTGTGTGTGTGTGTGTGTGTGTGTGTGTGTGTGTGCTGTGAGGCCTACTATAAGCATATATCTAATATTCATTCAGCAAAAACATGTTGAGTTACCTCCTGTTTGCACAGAGCTGAGGATGGTTTTGGTTTTCTTCTTGCCAAAATTTTATACAGCCTAAGACAATGAGGTCAGTGACAAAGGTGCTCTAGGTGACAGTATATGCTTTTCCAGTACTGGAAATACATTTTAACTTATTCTACAGTATTCCTTCTTACCCTTATAGAAGAGAGCAAATTAATTTATGGAATTAACTTACATGCCTCCTGATATATTACAATGAAAACTCTTATTTTATTCCTTATTTCCACAGCAGACCATTGCACACTTCTTGTCAGCTTGACCCGCACAGCTGCTTTCTCAAGGGCATGTAACATCATGCTGGCAACAGCACAGCCCCCTACTCCCTCCTAAAATGTGTCCCCTTCCTTTAGTCTTTTTTAAAAAGTATATTTTATTGGTTATGCTATTACAATTGTCCCATTTTTCTCTGCCCTTTATTTCCTTCCAGCCTGCACCCACCTCCCACCAGCATTCCACTCCCCCACACCTTTAGTTCATGTCCATGGGTCGTACACATAAGTTCTTTGGCTTCTACGTTTCTCATAATATTCTTAACCTCCCCCTGTCTATTTTGTATCCATCATTTATGCTACTTATTCCCTGTTACTTTTCCCCCATTCTCTACCCTCCCTACCTGCTGATAACCCTCCACGTGATCTCCATTTCTGTGATTTTGTTCCTGTTCTAGTTGTTTGCTTAGTTTGTTTTGGGGTTTTTTTTAAGAAGTAGTTTAGAGTTTCAGGTGAGAGCCATGGATATGGGAAGGGGAAATAGGATGGGAATGGGAAGCACTAAGTAGAGCAAAATGAGGATTTCATATAGGGAATAAGAAAACTGTTGAGCTGGAAAAAAGGAAAATCTTGTGACAATAAAGAAAAGAATTTCCTGTGTGGCTGGCAAACTGATTCTGAAGACAAGACCAAAAGAAGGCTTAAGAAGGTCCTGAAATGATTGCAGAAGTGAAACTAGCCTATACCCTCCCAAGTAACTTGGAAAGTGTTAAAGAAAAAAAGATATTCGTGATGCTTGTTAAGGAATATATGCAAGGCAGACTTTATTTGGGACTATTACATAAGTATAGTACTGCTACAATGGGATTTCAGTGGAGGATAAAATATTAAGCTCAACTCCAATACAGAACAGACAAGTGGGAATCTATAGCCCAAGGAGCAGAGCAGCAGCCAGTGGATGGAAAATGAGTAAGAGGAAACACCAGAGGTAAGGAGAGGGTTGGTTCTGGCTAAATCTATCTACAGGGTTCTTGCTGAAGACAGGCCAGCATGATCAGACATCACCTAAAAGGATGCTAGAGAATGAAGAACTGATCAGATACCGAGAGTAGGGGGTTCTGGTTAAATTGACTTAGCAGGATTCTTGCTAAAACCAAATTTTACAAGGAAGTGCAAAATGGGCCTAGGAGAGGGTTCAGGAGCCTGACTAAAGTTTGGTCAAAGAACCTTTGTCAATTACAAGGAAAAGAAAGTCCTCATCTAGATTGCTAAACAAGTTAATTTTACCAAGCACTGAAAGAAGAATAAACACTCATCCTTCTCAAACTATTCCAAAGAATTCAAGAGGGGAAGATTCCCAAGCTGATTTTTATGAGGCTAACATTGTCCTAATTCCACAACCAGAAAAAGACACTACAAAGAAAGAAAATTATAAGCCAACACCCCTGAAGAACATAAATGCTAAAATTCTCGATAAAATATTATCAAACTGGATCCAACAATACATTAAAAATATCATACACCCCGATCGAGTGGGATATGTTCCAGGGATGCAAGGTTGGTTCAGTGCCTGCAAATCAATCAACATGATATACCACATAAGCAAAATGAAGGATAAAAACCATACAATCATATCAATAGATGCAGAAAAAGCATTTTTAATAAAACCCCGCACTGATTTGTGATAAAAACTCTCAACAAAGTTGGAATAGAGGGAATATACCTCAATGTAATAAAGGCCACATATGAAAAATCCATGGACTACATCATACTCAATGCGCAAACTAAAAGCATTTCCCTTAAGATCAGGAGCAAGACAGGATGTGCACTTTCACCTCTCTCATTCAACATAGTACTGGAAGTCCTAGCTACTGCAATCAGACAAGAAGTGGAAGGAAAAGGCATCCAAATTGGAAAGAAGAAGTAAAACTGTCCGTATCTGTAGATGGTATGAAACTGCATTTAGAGAACCCTAAAGATTCCACCAAAAGCTACCACAACTGATAAATGAATTCAGTAAAGTACCAGAACACAAAACAAATATCCAGAAATCAGTTGCATTTTTATACACCAACAATTAAGGAAAACTAAGAAAACGATGCCATTCACAATTGCTTAAAAAAATATACCAAGCAATAAATTTAACCAAGGATGTAAAAGACCTGTACTCAGAAAATTGTAAGACACTGAAGAAAGATACTGAAGAAGACACAAATAAGTGGAAGCATATACTGTGTTCATGGATAGAAAGAATTAACATCATTAATATGTCCATACTACCCAAACCAATCTGTAGATTCAACACAATTTCTATCAAGAGACCAGTGGCAGATTTCACAGAACTAGAACAAATATTCCAAAAATGTATATGGAACCATAAAAGTTCCCAGATAGCCACAGCAGTCTTGAAAAAGAAGAAACTTGGAAGAATCACACTTCCTGATATCAAACTATACTACAAGACCATGGTAATCAAAACAGCATAGTACTGGTATAAAAACAGACATATAGATCAATACAACAGAATAGGGAACCTACAAATAAACCCACACTTTTATGGTTAATTAACATGTGACAAAAGAGGCAAAAACATGCAATGGCTAAAGATAGTCTATTTAATGAATGGTGTTGGGGAAATTGGACAAATACATGCAAAAAAATGACCACCTCCTTACACCATACACCAGGATAAACTCAAAATGGATTAAAGACTTAATGTTAGACTCAAAACCATAAAAACCCCTAGAAGAAAAACACATGCAGTAAAATATCTGACATTTCTCATAGCAATATTTATTGATATATCTCTTTGGGCAAGGGAAACAAAAAAATGAACAAATGGGACTATATCAAACTAAAAAGGTTTTGCATAGCAAAGGATATCATCAACAAAATGAAAAGAATGAATGGAAGAGCATAATTACCAATGATACATCTGATTAGGGGTTAATATCCAAAAATTTATAAAGAACTTATAAAATCTGCGCTGGCTGGTGTAGCTCAGTGGGCTGAGTGCCAGCCTGTGAACCAAAGGGTCACTGGTTCGATTCCCAGTCGGGACACATGTCTGAACTGCAGGCCAGGTCCCCAGTAGGGAGTGTGTGAGAGGCAACCACATATTGATGTTTCTCTCCCTCTCTTTCTTCCTCCCTTCTCCTCTCTCTAAAAAAAGTAAATAAAATCTAAAAAAAAAAAAAGAATTTATAAAACACCAAAACCCTCCCAAACAATCCAATTAAAAATGGGCAAAGTATTAAAAATACTTCCCCAAAGAGGACATAAAGATGGCCAACAGACACGAAAAGATTATTGATGTCATTAGTCATCAGAGAACTAAATGTGTTTTAATCAAATTAAAAACACAATGAGATACCACTTTATACCTGTCGGAATGGCTATCACCAATAAATCAATAAACAAGTGCTGATAAGGATGTGAAGAAAAGGGAACCCTTTTGTGTATTGCTGGTGAGAATGAACATTGGTGCAGGTGCTGTGGAAAGTAGTATGCAAGTACCTCAAAAAAATTAAAATTGGAACTGCCTTATCACCCAGTGAGTCTACTTCTGGAGAAACCCCAAACACTAATTCAAAAGGATGTGTGCATCCTTATGTTCATTGCAGTGTTACCTACAATCGCCAGGATATGGTAGTGGCTCAAGTGCCCATCAGTAGATGAGTAGATAAAAAAGTAATATTTGCACAATGGAATACTACTCAGCCATAATAAAGGAAATCTTACCCTTTGCAAAAGCATGGGTTGATCTGGAGAGCATTATGCTAAGTGAAATGAGCCAGTCAGAGAAAGACAAATACCATATGATTTCACTCATATGTGTAATCTAATGAATAAAGCAAATTAAGAAACAAAATAGAAAGAGACTCATAGGGAACAGACTGACAGCCAAGAGAGGGAAGGGCAGTTGTGGAGCTGGGTGAAAAAGGTGAAGGGGTTAAGCAAAATGAACAAACTCAAAGACACAGACAAGAGTGTGGTGATTACCAGAAGGGAAGGGGGTGGAGGGGAGGTAGAAGAGGGTATAGAGCACATAATGGTAATGGGAGGAGACTTGACTTGGAGTGGTGAACACACAATACAATATATAGATGATGTATTATAGAACTGCACACCTGAAACCTATATAAATTAACCAATGTCACCCCAATAAATTCAATAAAAAATAAAAATATGTCTTTGATAGCAGAAAAGATATCATTTAGATCCTTAAGTTCTAGTATGCTTATGCAAAAAGCACTATCATCAATTTATAATCATTATTCAACATTACTTTTCAAAAAAATAGCTAATGAAAGAAACAGTATATCATAGTTGTAACCAAGCTTAAACTTGAAAGTGGTATGAATTCTGAATTTCAGTTCAAGCTGTTATTGCAACACTCAAGGAAAAGCATAAAGGGTTTTCGATATTACCAAGGAATACTGTGGACAACAATAAAAACTTTAGCTTAAATAATGGGTCGCTCATCCTTCCAAGGAGATATGTGGTACTAACAAAATGCCACATTCCAAAGAAATGTTGATATGCAGAAAAACTTGCTCTTTTAAACTTGGTTAATGCTGCCTGTACTGTCATATAGAAAATTCCGGATACTCCTATGAGATATCAACTTTATGTATACATATATATATAATCTTAGACCTAAATACTAGCTGCTGGAAAGTTGCAAGCTATCATGACACCCAACTTTACTAAAATCAAATACAGATAACATAGCTAAATATGACTTGAGCTATGCTATATCTCATGTAGATACACCAATGAAAAAATATTTGACCAGAAATGTTTTATTTACATACTTAAATATTTTCCTCAATGAAATGCTTATTGTAATACAGAATACAACTGTTTCCCCCTATCAATTGTTATCTTGTTAAATTTTTGTTTTGGTGTGTACATAAGAAAACGTCTTTATAACAAGTTTTGTAGTTAAAGAGGAGACTCTGGGATTCAGTCACACTACTATGCCCATTAACAGTGCCAGCAAATGGCCCTGGCTGCTGTGACTCAGTGGTTGAGCTCTGGACTCTAAAACAAAAGGGTCAAAGGTTCTATTCCCAGTCAGGGCACATGCCTGGGTTGTGGGCCAGGTCCCCAGTAGTGGAGTACACAAGAGGCAACCACACATTGATGTTTCTCTCCCTCTCTAAAAAATAAAATAAATAATATCTTTAAAAACATTATTTTGAAAAAAGTGCCAGCAAATGAATAAAAATATTACTGAATTTCATATTGCATATTAAACCACATTTCCCCCCTTGCATGTTTTGTTAGGATTGGGGGGGAAATGGTGATATTTACTGCAGAAATTCAATAGATATTTAATATTATGAATAAATATATTTTATTCTCACACTCACATAATTATAAAATTTGTTATAAAAATAAAAAACTCAGGGATGGTAAATGAAGTCTTCACTGATTCATTACTTAATTTATGCTTACTTTCCAAGCTCTATTATTTACAATTCAATATTTTCTGTGATCTCTTCTGTAAAAGATCACAATCATGTTGTGATTGGAATTGATTATCTCTTTATGGAAACCTACTTCTTCCAAATTCATTATATAATTCCTCAATTTCTCTTCACCATGACATCTCTGCTATTTAATATGATTTATTTAATATCTAAGGCTTTCTCATATTCATAAAGTGAATACTATGTATGAATTCTTTGATGTACAATAAGATTTGACTTCTGGGAAAACGCTTTCCCACATTTGCTACATTCATAGGGCTTTTCTCCTGTATGAGTTATCTGATGTCTAAGGAGATGAGACTTCTTGATGAAAGCTTTGCCACATTCAATACATCCATAAGGTTTTTCTCCCGTGTGAATTCTTTGATGTGTAACAAGCACAGATGTGTTGCCAAAGGCTTTGCCACATACGATACATTGGTACGGTTTCTCTCCTGTATGAAATCTAGAATGTTTATAAAGGGATGAACTATACCTGAAGGTTTTCCCACATTCCTTACATTCAAATGAATTCTCCAGTGTATGAGATTTCACATGTTGAGTAAAGGAGGAGTTCCATGTGAATGATTTCCCACACTGACTGCATTCATAGGGTTTCTCTCCAGTGTGAAGTCTCTGGTGCACCATGAGCTGTGCTTTATGCATAAAGGCTTTCCCACAGTCACTGCACACAAAGGGTCTCTCTCCATTATGAACTTTCTGATGAGTTGCAAGGTGTGCCTTCCTGCTATAGGCTTTCCCACAGTCATTGCATTCAAAGGGTTTTTTTCTTGTGTGATTTTTCTCATGTCTAATTAAATGGAAATTCTTTTTGAAGACTTTCCCACAGTCTTTGCATTCATAAGAGTTTTCTCCATTATAATATCTGTTATAATTAAGTAAGCCTAAAGTAGGTTGCAAACTCTTTCCACATGATTTGCATTTACATAATATTTTTCTTGCATTTATATAATTCTTTCCAATATGATGTGTGTTCATATTATAACCATGGAGTCTCTCCATATTCAGAATTTTATTGAATGTGAACAAAACTGAATTCAAAAAATTGTCTTTGCTTTCTTGGTGCTTCTCTGATTCATCAACAAATGGGCAGTCAGCTTCTAAAAAAAAAGTACAATAAGACATTCCTAGTTAATTTTTTTCCATCAACAGTTACAGGAAGAAACTTATATGGCTTCAAAACTAGTCTCTCATTTTGAAACTAGTCCTATATTTGCCTTGCTCCTGACCTTTAAGAATAAAACTCTAAAGAAGAAATGGGAGCAGATGAATGACAATAATGAGAACAGATGACTTAACGTGTGACTTGTGCAAAGACTGTAAAATAGGCACAGGGCACAGTGAGTAGGGGGCAGAGGAAGTCAAGGTTGCTCAACAAGCATGCACAGTTAGCTCAGACAATGAAGAGAGCCCATTGTAGAGATCTGATCAATGGATAGGGCAAACAGGGGAACAAAAGACCCAGGGGGTTAAGGGAAATTATCAGAGGAAAAACTAGTCTTGGAAGAGGCAGATCAGAACCAGAATCCTCACTATCTGATTTCTAAATACCTTTTTAGGATAACTCCCTATTTCCCCCATTCACATCTCTTTTTCCTCTTAATTACCTGACACAATGTCAGTTCCCTTCAGGAACATTGTTATATCTCCAGTCCTCTAACCCCATCCAAACCACAGCAGAGACATATCTGCAGACAGGGCTCCAGCTTTACTGCAGCTGGAATTCATTCTCCCACACACTTACCTGTGAGCCCAGGAACACAGATGTCCAAACAGATCACTCAACAGCAAGTCATCCTTAGCCCCAGTATTCTGCTTAGCCCCAGATTCTCTCTGCTTGCTGTCATTTTTATTCTGGCTGGGTTTCTATATATGAAATCTGTCATATTTGTATTTGGCAAAAACTGTTTTTAAGCCTCTTTTAATCTGCCTAATAAACTAATCCCCAGAAAGCTGCTTTGTTCCTAAAAATCACACTTTTTCATGTCCATCCTCAAAACCCTCTAAATCCCAAATTCAATGCTCCATTAAAAAAAGAAAGAAAAAAGAACAGAAATGGGGGACTATAATTCCCTGTTTCTGAGATTTCTTTCATGTGGAGTTTTAGCACAAAACCCTTAGCCTCTTGCTCTGTGCCTTATCTTTCTTTACGGAGCTCACCTGCATAGTGGACTATAGACATTAATAGCCATGTCTTTACAAAGTGGTTCTAGTTATGGAGACTGGGTTTCTATCTTTTCTCACTTCAGTCAAGGGGAAGTAGCATCTTGTGTTAGAGCAAGCAATAATAACTAACTGAAAAATCCAGGGTAATTAGCCTGGTGAATAAACTATGCAATATAATGAATTCATTCATGGTATCTAAGCATGCCTTCCTCTAGTTCTGAACAAATACCTTCTGTCCCAAAGAGTCTAGACTCTAAATGACTACAATCTTTTGCTCAAAATCCTTCCCTACTGTAACTTGGTCTCCCTCACCCCTCTCATCCTATCTAGTACTCAGACATCTTTAGGGAGGCCCCATTGTTCCATGACCTCAAAATGAGACTCCTCCAATCCTTACACACTTTAAACTTGAACCTCCAATTTGTCTGCATGTCTCTGTGACTTCCTAAATCACACATTTTGACAACTAACTACAAAACTGCAATGTGAGCATGCACTGAGCAAATGTTCCACACTCATCAGCTTAGATCGTATATGGCTACATTTTGCATCTTCAACTATAATTTACACACTTGGAAAAAGTCAATGGTTTTTCATTTTCTTTCCTTTTTCTTACTTTCTTTGAATGCTTCTCAGGAAACAACAAAAGGCCTTCTTGAAAGAAATAAGAAAATCCCCATAGTCCCTGACGTCATGACAGTGAATTAATGAAATAATTGCTCAGTGATTGCCATTATGGGCTCAACAATGGTGTAAAAGAAAAAGCGATATGGGTCTTTCTCTTCAGGGTGTTATCATAAGGAAATATGCCCTAAGAACCATGGAGATTTTTTAAACCTAAGGCAAGTATTTGTCAAGTTTTTATGATAGAACCTTATTAGAGTCGGGATGGGAGTTCAAAGAAGGTAGAATTAATCCCGGCTGCAGCTACCATGAAAGAGAAAACTGAATTCAGATTTAACATCTTCTGGTTTTCGTTAGGTGGAGCCCACCTGAATCAAAAGGACTGATGCAGAGAAGAAAATTATGTACAGGGTACACTAAAGAACCCAATTGCTATGGAATAGGAAAAAAGAAGAACAATTCTGGATAAACAAAATGGGATAAACAAAACAATTCTGGATAAACATTATAGAGGGCTTTAAAAGCCATTTAAATATCACAATGTAGGGTATAAAGGAATAAGTTATGTTTGTCAGGAAAGTGACAAGAAAAGTTAATTTGAGTAAATCTTACAGGAATATCTAAGATAAACCAGAAAATATAAAATAATTCACAATATAGGAATATAAACTGCCTAGGCACCATTTCAGGAGTTAAAATTCATTTGGTTTATGTCAGAAGTTGAAGTCTCAGGTAATCTAAAATATATTTAATGGTGTCTTAATCATTTGAAACATACTTCTTTTACAGACTCTGTGGAAAGGAAAATTTTTATTTTGAATCAGTCTCGGATAAACTAATAGTTGAAATCATAGGCAATTAAGTCACAAGAGCATTTAAGAAGAAATTCTTAAGAAAAAAATCTAAATTGCCCACCAGAGTGATTTTGAGGTGGCAAAGCAGCGGGCCAGTCATTCTTCTTTACAGTAATATAAAGACAATGGTGACAGTGAAGGATGTCGGTGACTAAGAAAAAACTGAGACTGTAAGGCCAGGTGAAATCAAAGTAGGGGGAACAGAAAGATGGTGAGGGAAAAATGCTCAAGAGGGCATAAAACAAATAACTTTAGTCTTTAGTGACAAAGCTTTTGAGGGAGTTACTGTGGAGAATAGTTCACAAGGTAAAAGAGAAGGCAAGAAGCAAAAGTTGAATACGCAGTAAGGTTGAGGGTGTATTAGCAAGGAACCAACTCGAAGGAGTGGGAGGAGAATTTCCAACAGGTGATCAAATTACCAAATGAAGCAGAAAAATGAACTCTAAGGGAGACAGATACCTCAAGTTATCAGTGAGGCTAAAGATGAGCAAGGTGGGGTACACAGGTGGGATGTACGATGCAAGACAAGTGATTTTTTTTAAGGAAAATAATTAGAAAGAACATGATGTGACTAAAAGTTCTGAAATAAAGACAACTAACATATGCTCACTATCTGCCAACTATTTAAAGGGCTTTGCATGAATTCACTCATATAATCTTTAGAAGGAAGGCCGAGATAAAGATGAATATTATCCCTATTTTATAAGTAAAATTGTGCTACAAAGTAATTAGGTTAGACAGTGATTGGTGGACTAAGACTTCAAATGCACACAATCTGACTACACTCTGAGATTTAGATGTATGGAACAGCTCTGTGATCATGTTGGGCAGGGAAAGAGAATGAGGATTTTAGGAATTAAGAGAACAAAGTAAGGACCTAGGGACTTCTGGCCAAGATGGAGGTATAGGTAGACATACTGTGCCTCCTCACATAACCAAAAAAAAGGACAACAACAATTTAAAAACGAAAAACAACCAGAACTGACTGAAAATCAACTGTATGGAAGTCCAACAACCAAGGAGTTAAAGAAGAAACATTCATCCAGACCAATAGGAGGGGCGGAGACAGGCAGCTGGGCAGAGAGGAGTTGTCACAAGGCGGCAGCAGGCAGACCTGGTGAGGTGGCGAATTGTGGACTGTGCAGTCCCACATTCATGTGCAGATAAACTGGGAGAAATACTGGGGAGCAGATGGACTGCGCAATCCAGGGCCCTAGCACGGGGAAATAAAGCCTCAAACCCTGATTGAAAACACCTGTTGAGGCAGTGGGAAAAACTCCCGGCCTTACAGGAGAGTTCACTGGAGAGACCCACAGGGTCCTAGAACATACACAAACCCACCCACCTGGCAATCAGCACCAGAAGGGCCCAATTTGCTTGTGGGAAGCGGGGGAAGTGACTGAAATCCAGTAGAGAGTGCAGCAAGCACCACTGTTCCCTCTCTGACCCCTGTCCCACATACAACATCACAACTGAGCGACATGGGTTGCCCCGCCCTGGTGAACACCTAAGGCTTTGCCCCTCACTATGTAACAGGTGCATCAAGACAAAAAAAAAAATGGCCCAAATGAAAGAACAGATCAAAGCTCTAGAAAAAATACAACTAAGCAATGAAGAGATAGCCAACCTATCAGATGCACAGTTCAAAATACTGGTGATCAGGATGCTCACAGAATTGGTTGATTTTGGTCACAAATTAGATGATAAAATGAAGGCTACGCTATGTGAAATAAAGGAAAATGCACAGGGAACCAATAGTGATGGGAAGAAAACTGGGACTCAAATCAATGGAGTGGACCTGAAGGAAGAAACATCCAACCAGAAAAGAATGAAGAAACAAGAATTCAAAAAAATGAGGAGAGGCTTAGGAACCTCCAGGACATTTTTAAATGTTCCAACATTCGAATTATAGGGGTACCAGAAGAGGAAGAGGAACAGCAACAAGTGGAAAACATATTTGAACAAATAATAAAGGAGAACTTCCCCAATCTGGCAAAGAAAATAGACTTCCAGGAAATCCAGGAAGCTCAGAGAGTCCCAAAGAAGTTGAACCCAAGGAAGAACACACCGAGGCACATCATCATTACATTAGCCAAGATTAAAATGAAGGAGAGAATTCTAGAAGCAGCAAAAGATAAGGGGACAGTCACCTACAAAGGAGTTCCCATCAGACTGTCAGCTGATTTCTCAAAAGAGACCTTGCTGGCAAAAAGGGGCTGGAAAGAAGTATTCAAAGGCATGAAAGGCAAGGACCTACATCCAAGATTGCTCTATTCAGCAAAGCTTTCATTTAGAATGGAAGGGCAGATAAAGTGCTTCTCAGATAAGGTCCAGTTAAAGGAGTTCATCAGCACCAACCCCTTATCATATGAAATGTTAAAGGAATTTATCTAAGAAAAAGAAGAAAAATATGAACAGTAAAATGACAGCAAACTCACAATCATTAACAACCACACCTAAAACAAAAACAAAAGCAAACTAAGCAAACAACTAGAACAGGAACAGAACCACAGAAATGGAGATCATATGGAGGGTTATCAACAGAAGAGAGGGAAGGGGAGAGAAGGGGAGAAGGCACAGAGAATAAGTAGCATAGACAGTGGGGAGAAAATAGACAGGGGGAGGGTAAGAATAGTATAGGAAATGTAGAAGCCAAAGAACTTATATGTATGACCCATGGACATGAACTAAAGGGTGGGAATGTGGGTGTGCAGGATGGAGGTGAGTGAAGGGGGAAAAATAGGACAACTGTAATAGCATAACCAATAAAATATATATATTTTAAAAGTAAGCAGTCAGTGCAAGAAGGCAGAGTACAGAGGAGAGGGACATTCCTTCACACAGAGGTGAGCAAAGGGAAAGAGCAGCTATATGGAGAGTGAAAGTAGGTGTCATTTGGGGATCTGATGATTATGTCAAGTGTACCGGTCACTTCCAAAGGTGTGTGGCTTTTAAGAGACACTTCCTGAAAAGTATTTCAAAGATGCCTGTCTCTCACTGACCAATTCCAAAGACTCTCATCTACCTGGTTTTCTCTCACTCACCCAGGTGGCTCCAACGTGGGCTCTTTCCCTCCACCATCTGCAGCTCTTGTCCTTTCTCCACCTTGAAGACCGCTTTTGATTTGGTAACTGGAGCCCCTGTTCAAGGGAAACAACACAGAACTGGGAACAAGGTGCCAGGGACAAACACCTCAGGTCTGCCTCCTTGAGTCTCGGGGCCTGAAAGGATGAGTGTCTAGAACAGAAAGACTCTTCTCCATTTGGGAGGTTGAAGCATAAACAGACTCTCTGACCCGCACGGAAAATGAAGAATCTGATCACTAAGATTCAGGGCCAAACTTACTAAAGCTTCAATGTTCACAGCTTTCACAAGTCTTCAAGGAAGGGCACTATTAACACACTCTGAGTTACAATGAAAAGCCACCACCCACTGTCCTTACCCAACGAGACGAGGTTTCTAAAGTTCTCCAACATCACATCCCAATACAAGGTTCTCTGATCACAGTCAAGCAGCTGCCACTCCTCTGAGGTGAAGTCCACAGCCACATCCTGGAATGTCAATGATCCCTGTAACAGCACATGGATCTTCAAACTAAAGTGTGTATGAATCATGCCAGCCTCATATGGTCATATCATGTTCACTGTTTTCAAAAAGTTGTGTATGATAGATTACTGCAGGTTTGATTCAGAAATAGACTCTATGATCTAAACAAAAATCATATTTAAATAATCAACTACTGCCAGGACAATTCAATGGGGGAAAGTATATTCATTTTAACAAATGGTCTTGGGACAACCAGATATCCACATGCAAAAGAATGAAGTTGGACCCCCCTCCCACACACACCTCACATCATATACAAAAATACACAAAAAATGGGTGAGAGACCTAACTGAAAGAGCTAAAACTAAAAATTCTTAGAAGAAAACATAGGAGTAAATCTTTGTGACCTTGGATTAGCCAGTGGTTTCTTAAATATGACAGAAAAAGTATAAGTGGCAAAATATAAAAAAAACAGTTAAATTGAAATTCATCAAAATTTTAAAATTTTGTGTTTCAAAGGACACCATCAAGAAACTGAAAAGACAACACAGAATAGGAGGAAATACTTAAAAATCATGCAACTGATAAGAGATTTGTATGTAGAATATAAAAAGAATTCTTAAAACAGACAACCAAATTTACGGCCACCCCACCTTCCCAGCGCAGGACCACATTGATATTTCTCTCCCACTCTTTCTCCTTCCCTTCCCCTCTCTCGAAAAATAAATAAAATATTAAAAAAAAATAGCCAAAGGATTTGAACAGACACTTCTCCAAAGACATATATAGTCCATAAGCACACAAAAAGATGCTCAACATCATTAGTCATTAGTAAAATGCAAATCAAAGCTACAATGAGGTATCATTTCAAAGTCACTAGGATGGCCAAAATTAAAGACAGACAATGACAAATGTTGGCAAGGATGTGGAGAAACTGGAACTGTCATACATAGCTGGTGGGACTGTACAATTGTGCAGCAACGAAGGAAAACAGTGTGTTGGTTCCTCAAAATGTTAAACAAAATGTTACCATATGATCCAACAATTAACTCCTCACAGGTATATACCCAAGAGAATTGAAAAATACATGTCCACACAAAAACCTGTGCACAATGTTCATAGTAGAATTCTTAATAATAGCCCAAAAGTGAAATCAATATGAGTATCCATCAATTAATGGATGGATAAACAATACTGCACATGATGCAGTATTGCTCAGCAATGACAAGATGTCTACAACATAGGTGAAAATATTGCACTGGGTGAAAGAAGTCAATTACAAATGATCACATATTGTATGATCCCATTTGTATAAAATGTTCAGAATAGGCAAATCCATAGAAACGCTAAGTAAATTAGGGCTGGGGGAAGGAAGGAATAGGTATGAGGTTTTTTTGAGGGTAACGACATGTGTTTAAATTAGGTAGTGGTGATAGTTTCACAATTCCATCAGTAAACAAAAACCAGTGAATTGCACATACTTTAAAACAGGTCCATTTGTAATATGCAAATTATATCTCAATAAAATTATTTTCAAATATTGTTTATATATTCTTCACTCATAAAATATGCAATGAGGGCCAGATACTGTACTAGTATTGCAAAAAAAAGAATAAAATTATTACTGCCCTCAGAGATATCACACTCTATTAGACAATATAAAGTGAACATGTAAGTGCAATAAGACGTTCAGGAGCTGTAAGGTTAACATACCAGACTCACATAAGCATAATAAAATAGGAAGATGTGGATTTCGTTAACATGATACAATATATTCTTTCAACCATAAAGCCAAAGTCATGTTTAATTAACATAAACTGAAATTAAAAAGGCATGTAGCTACATGTCTATCACAAAGAGACAGTTAAGACTATAAGAGCAGGGGACAGCAGGGGTCAGCAAACCACAACACATGGGCTGGCCTCCTATTTTTGTAAATAAAATGTTACTGGAATGTAGTTGTATTTATTTACCTCAGCTACAAGGGCAGAACTGTGCAGTTTCCATAAAGGCTACATGGCCTTCAAGCCTAAAATATTTACTACCTGGTCTTTTAAAAAGTTAAGAGACTTGGTACAGCTTATCCCAGTAATTCATACATAGTTCAGTATTAGAAATTCTAAAATTAATATAAATTCTCTAAACTGCTATACTAGATAACATAAAATATATAATTTTATTGACAGGTATTTTAAAAGGATATGATAAAAAAGTTCCTAATTTATGAAAATAATCTTCACAAGCTAAAACCCTTAACTTGATTAAAAACAAAAACAAAAAACAACTATCAGAATACAAGATGAAACAGTGAAACACTGGTAGCATCTCCATTAAAAATGGAACAAAAAGATTTTGGCTAGCAATTACATTCAAAATTATAATTACTAGAAGTCCTGTCCCTTGCAATAAGACAAGAAAAATGGATATATATATATATATATAGAGAGAGAGAGAGAGAGATATATATAGAGAGAGAGAGAGAGAGAGAGAGAAATAAATCTAGGAATCAACTAAAAACCTCTTGGACTTAGTAAGAGTTCCATAAACTGACATACATTCATGTGCTGCATAATGATGTTTCCATCAATGACTAATCACATAGACAACAGTGATCCCATAAGATTATAAAAAAAGCAAAAAATTTCCTATCATCTAGTAATGTTGCAGCTGTCATAACCCCATAGTGCAACACATTACTCATGAGTTTGTGATGATACTGGTTTAAACAAACCAATTGTACTGCTAGTCATATAAAAATATAGCAATATAATTATGTATAGTACATAACACTTGATAATGATAATAAACTACTGTTACTGGTTTATGTATTTACTATACTTTTTATGTTATTTTGGAGTGTACTCTTTGTACTTATTTTAAAAAAATGTTTTCTGTAAAACAGTTGCTATGTGATGCCTGCAGCAGCCCAATACATTTCATATTTACAGTGTCTCTTGGTTGAAACATTTTCTCTTATGCTTAGTTTAATCTTGTGTTGTTTTACTCAGTAATATGCTGTACAGACTTGTAGCCTAGCAGCTATAAGCTATATCACCTAGCCTACATGGCTATACCGCCCAGGTTTGTGTAAATACACACTATATGATGTTCACACAATGATAAAATCGCCTACTGACACAGTTCTCAGTCGTAAAGCAGAACGTGACTCTAAAATCAAACACATTAACCCATACTTTCCTGTATAAAAGAATAATCAATAAGAAAATATAATGAAAAATATCTATGTCATTCTCAATAGCAACTTTCATCATGTGTAAGAATAAACATTACAAAAACTGTCCAAGAATTACAATAATAAAACTATAAAACTGTAATGAAGGACCTATCAGAAAAATTATATAAGTGAAAGACTCATTATTGAAAAGTCATTAATTTTCTCCAAAGTAACCTAAAAGTGTAATGCAGTCACATACTCCTTTAACAACCCTGACAACCTGATTTTGAAATGCATGTGGAAGAGAAAATGCTTAAGAATAGCTGGAGACCCTGAAAAGGTACTAGGAACCTTTTAGTTATTTTTCAGATGAACATTAAAAGGGTTTATGTAGTGCCGCTTGGCACCGTGTTCTCTGTTTACTCAGGGAACACTCTAAGAAAGGCACAGGGAATCTGATGTTATATTTACCACAGATAAACCCGGGGAACTATTTTGCTTTATCCTCACAGGAAATGCCAATATTTAACTAATTGGTATCCACTTTCTATGACCCCCAGAAATACTGGGCACACAAATGCAGCTAAAATTCATTCCAACTACCTGCAGACCCTATCAACTTAACCATATTCTAAATTTCGTTTTGGACCTAATCCATTCAATCTACATTTTCCCTGACTATACATTTCCTTTTTATATGGATTTTTTGGAAATTTAAATGACTGAATAAATAAATGGCTTACCTGGAAGTTGATCATTTTCTGCAGCTCTTGCACGGCTATCTCTCACAATAAAAATGGGAAAAGAAGAGAAGTATGTGAAAAACCAAGACTGAGATGTGGGACCCTGCCCTGTCACAACAGAAGCACCCACACTACAGCCTCAAAGAATCCCACCTAGGGGGAGAATGTTTCTAGCAAGTCAGAAAAGCCCCTATTTTATAAGCACCGATCTCTACTTGTGCTTGTGAATACATGGATGTTGTACAGTTCTGTCCTACTGATCTTACCGAAAGTTGTTAGCCTTGGAACCAGTGACAGGTTTTTTCCCAGAAATTTATCCTAAGAAAATAATAATGAATGAGTGAAAAGACTCACTAAAAGCCTGGTCTCTGAAGCTCGGTATCTCTGGAACTCATTCCTTCTGATTCTCTGGTCTCTGCTCTGAAACTGGGGTAAGATACCACAAATTAGGTTGACTTTATTGCAAAGGCTAGATCCACAGACCCAGGAACTTTTTTTTTTTAGGCTGGAGCCCTCAGTTTAGACTCCAAATCTGCACTGCCCCCGGAAATTCACCATCTCCTATGGGTGGAGTCTCCCTGTGGCTGCAATCCTTTTCAAATTTCAGCCAGCACCGCTGGGGCCCTAGAAAGGCTAAAATGTGCATGAGGGACTCACAGCTACGTTTACACAATCTTCCCTGGAAGACCCGCAGATTCACCTAGTGACCCTTAAAAAAATTCCGACAAATCTAAATGTACTCACAATTCACTGCTCAAATATTTCAAAAGAAGAATAAATCAAACTAATTGTTTATTTGTTTTGTGCAGAGTGCTTTCTTCCAAAAAAGAATGAAATTTGGAGAGAACTCATCTGGATTTGAATCTCAGCTCATCTACCTATTAAGCTATGTGAGTTCAGCCAAATAACTTCACCTCTCTCAGCTTCAGTTATTTCATATATAAAATGAAGATCTTAACAGTGACTTCAGGTGATGGTTGTGAGAATACCTTAAAAAAACAGCATGGCAGTTTCGGAAATACTTACTTCCCAGATCCCTTGAGATAGTTTAACATTTCCTGTAGCAAGCTCTGGTAGGGACAACGGCGCTCTTGGAACCAGAAAGGTGCAGTCTGGTGCACAAACTCCTACCCAGTGACCTTTAACAACGAAGGCAGCAACGCACACTGAGCCTGCCCCAGACCCAGCCGGGACCTAGGCACCCACTGAGTGGCAGTCGGAGCCTTGGGCTTCTCTCTGAACAGCTCCGGAATTGGAAAGGACCCACAACCCAACACAGTCACCGCAGGTGCAGTTTGTTAAATTTAATCTTCGTTTGTTTAAGCCAATAAACCGGCCCCCCGTCTTTCTCTCCGCCCTTCCCTTAGCCCAGCAGTCAAACCTGTCAGCCTTTCACCGCCACGCTCCAAGCTCTGGCTCTAAGTCCTAGTTCGGTTTGCCGAGCTCCATGGTCCAGAGACCCGGGAGAAACGCTCACATAGAACCCAGGTTGAATGATTAGACGCCTGGCTACCGCCCCATTGCGCGTGTGCGGAAGTAACTGCCCAACTGGAGTTCCCAGGCTCCCGGGGTACAGGCTCTCCATCCGAGACTACATTTCCCATAAGACCCACGGAACTCATTGTCCGAAAACCCTAGATGCTTCCACCTCTTTTCCGGGAGATCCTGGTGTCTTTGGGGCTGCTTCAGAGCCGTGCTCATTTTTAAAAGTGTTGCTGGCGGTGCTGTGACCTTACACTGTAGTCTTTCCTATAAGGCAGCCTACAGCCTTTATCACCAGCGGGAGGTGTGAGGCTGCCTATACAGCCACCAGCCCTACAGACAACGCTGGCACTGAGGAATAACAATGGTCCAACAAGGATGATTATATGAGGGAGGACCCCAAAACCGGAATTATCTTTTGGAGGGCATGCCTCTTGTAGTACTGTGGAGAGCAGGGCCAATAAAATGGCACTGGCCCCATAAATATAGCATAAAGTTTATAAAGCAAAGTGGAGTCACTCAGGTCAAACAAAATGGCTGTCAGTCAGCCATGACACTTTGGTTCAAGGAGGAAACTACCTAAGTCATAACAGATGTCTGGCAAGGAGACACACGTGAGATACCTGCACACGTGATCAGAACAGCCATGTACTACCCATAGGTTCCTGGGTAAATTCCCCTCTTGGCATCTGGGGTGCCAAGACATTTATAAAAAAGACCCAAAAGGGTGGCATACAACACTTTCAAGGTGTAACTGAGGCAGGTTGCAGACCACTGCTGAGACGGCGGAGCCCCACACACCAGACTGCTGCCTCATGCCACACTGATCTCCCTTGGCACTGGCCACCAGAGTCTCTGCCTGCTGGACTGAAGACTTCATCTGCCCTGCTGCCCACCTGGCTCCTGGGATCTTTCCTTGCCAGATGTTGAGAACTCCCTTGCCCACCAGCTGTCTCCCAGACCTGCAGACTGAGACTCTGGGACTCAGGTTCATTATCCCCCACTGATTGCTGTGTGTGTGTGTGTGTGTGTGTGTGTGTGTGTGTGTGTGTGTGTGTGTGTTATTCCTCTTAGATTGTTAGAGTGTGAGTAGGATATTGTATGATGATGCTCTACTTTGAGTGAACCTGCACTCAATAAAAGCCGAGTGAATAGCATAGTTACTGTGTTTGACTCTTGTCTATTCCTTGGTGCCAGGCTGCTCAGAAGCAGCTAGCTGAGCAGTTTGCCAGGCTGACTTACAGGAATGATTATATCACAAACATACATTCATGACAAGTACAGGCTTCCTCCACCCCAGGTGAGTGTTCTAGGAACCCATCTGTATCAGTGTACTAGCTGGTGGTGTTGTGAGACGCTGTGTTCTGCATTGGTGAATTTTTCTGAAGATTCTTTTACCACATTTGCCCATTTCACAATGGGTGATTTACGAGCACAACTGCCCACACCATGCTGAGTATTTAGCAGTTTTTGACCCAAAACAGCATGACACCCTTGCTCCCTCCCCCCATTCACCCAATCTCACCCTGAGTGACATTTTTGTTGTTGTTGTTGTTTCCCTGGATGAAAAAAGTCCTCAAATGGGAACCTTTTGCCATTGTGGACAAGGTAAAACAAAAACCAGCAGAAGTACTAAAAGGCGTCAAAATTAATGAGTTCAAAAACTGTTTTGAGCAGTGGGGAAAAGAATCTCAATAGTTGTACTGCATCAAATGGAGAAGAGTACTTTGGAGGTGACTGAAGTTTAAACATGTCATAATACATACACAATTTTTATAAATAAACTCCAGGATTTGGGGGTCCCCTCTTGTACTATTCACTCAACTTTTATTGATACAGGTTCAATCTCAATCAATAGCAACAACACTCAGAAACAATCAGTAACAATATCACACAGGAGAATTGGGGGAAAACAAACCCAAGTTCCAAGAATCCAGATCAGAGACGAGATCCCGGAGACAGTGGGCAGGGAACGTCTCGCAAGGCAGGGCCAGGAGCAGCGTCTCAGCGGCACTCTGCACACTCTGCAGAACGCAGAGAGGGGCAGCCTGTGGATGTCTGCGTCGGCTTCAGGAGGCTGCTGTCTCAGGCTGCTCTCGGGGTCTTCTGCTCTCATGCTCCTCAAAGCTGCAGCATCATGTTGTTTTGATCCATGTTTTGATCAGTTTCAATAAACACATGTTGTTTGGGTCAGTTCATAGTAAACATGTTTTGCTTAGTTCTGATAAGCACATGTTTATAGGACAGCTCTGATAAACACATGCGTTTCTTTGTTTTCTAAAAAATTCTTACTTATTTTTAGAGAGCGGGGAAGGGAGGGAGAGAGAGGGGGAGAAACATCGATGTGAGAGAGGAACTTTGATCAGTTTCCTCCCATATGCTCCTCAACCTGGAACCAAACTCATAACCCAGCCAGGCATGTGCCCTGACCAGGAATCAAAACGGTGACATTTCTCTTTGCCAGATGTCACCCAACCGAGTCACACCAGACAGGGAACACATGCTATTTTGATCACCCAATTCTGCTAAACATGTTTCAATCACTTAGGGCAGACGGTGTGTGCTCTCTACATGGCATCAGATCTGTTCTCCACAAAAAGGCAGGTGTATGCTACTGTGGACACCTGAGTCAGGGGTTTCCCCATCTTTAGTTCTTGCCTTCCTTGCAAGAGAAGAATTCAAGTGAGAGACATCTATGATGGAAGTGAGATAGCAAGTATTTATTAAATACACTTGAGCACGAAACAGCAAGCAGGCCCTCAGCTAGTCTGAGTGCCCCATGAATACTGGAAATAAGGTTGAAGGTTTTTATACATTTGAGCCCGAATCTGCAAGAGGCAGCCAACTAATTGGAGTGCCCCAACTACTGGGACTCCAGGAGTTTTATGTCTGTAGCCAGCCTCTAGGTTCCCCTTCCTCCTCCCTTCTCCAGACCTTGGGATTAATACATAGTTTCAAAGACTTTCTTTTCCAGCTAGTGGAAACAGAATTTCAAGAGATTCCCTCTTCCTGTGATATCAGTTTTACTTGTGATTTCCAGACCACTTGGCAATCTTATCCAACCAGGCTCAGGACTGTTGAGTAAATGGGTGAGACATGTCTTCCACCCCTCCCTGCCTTTGTTTACTAACTATCCTACCCAACAGTGTACATACCATTTTTATTTAAAAAGATAGACGTCCGAATTTTTAAATACTGGAATATAAGGAACTGTTCCGCTTGGTATGGAGAATGTAGCCCAGCCCTCAATTTGAAAAACCGATGGGGAGCAAGTCAGCACACAGGAACCGAGCCCATGAATCAGTTTTCCCATGGGGAATCAGGTCTGCATTGTACATAGGCTGTTTTGAGGCTTGCTTTTGCTAAAACTCCCTTACCCTGAATTGAGGCAGAAAATGTTTACTGTGTATCTTTAAAGTAACTTCCTAAAATCTGAGCTAAACCTCCCAAGTATGTAGTGTGACCAGATCGACCACTTTCCCCCTTGATCTGCAACATCCTTCTCTTTGAAGTGATTAGCAACATTCTTTCCTTTGTTATCTTCAAAAGGTAATCACCTACAGCAAACCTGTGCATAGTAAATGAGAACCATCCCCAATGTAATGTACCCAGAAAAGCAATAAAAGCCTGTCCAGCTGGGGGTTGGAGCCCTCTCTCTCACTTAGAGAGCTGCCATGCCATCCCTTTTTCTCCACAGGACTTCTGTAGTCTGTATGAATTTGTTCGTTACTGCCACAACACACAGAACCCACAGGCCGGAGCCCACATCACTGGGAAATCTAAATCAGCAGTATGTAAGAGAGTAACTTACCCTGACTCAGTTCAGTTTCTTCTAGCAATGCTGTGTAGCTTAAGTCAGGGAGATGAAGAGGACCCAACAGAGGAGACTCAGAAAAAATAATGGTGAGGTACATGAAAAAGTAGGCGAGTTTGGATTTGAAAAATCAAGGGAACAAAATGTTTCAAGAAGAAGGGCATAATCTACTGTGTTAATACTGCTGCTGTATCAACTAGGGTGAGGACTAAGAATTGATCACTGCATTAGCAATGTGGAAGTTGAATTAGCGATGCCATTTTGGTGTAGCGGCAGAAGTTTGAAAAAAGCGGGATGAAAGGATGAGAGGAGAGGAAGTGCAGAAAGCAAGTATAGACAGTACTTTTAAGGTTTGCTTTTTTAAGATGAGAAGGAAAATAAAGCTGTCTTTATGAGGATTGTGGGTCCAGAATTTTTTTAAAGGTGGAATTAAGAATTACAGTATGTGTGTGCCCTAATAAAAATGACACAGTAGCCCTGGCTGGTGTAGCTCAGTAGATTGAGCACTGGCCCACAAACCAAAGAGTTTGCAGGTTCAATTCCCAGTCAGGACACATGCCTGGGTTATGGGCCAGGTCCCCAGTGGGGAGCATGTGAGAGGCAATCATGTATTGATGTTTCCCTCTTTTTCTCCCTCCTCTAAAAATAAATAAATAAAACCTTAAAAAAAGAAAAAAGAAAGAAAGGGAAAAAATGACACAGAAGAGGAGGGAAACTGACAATACAGAGAGACAGGCCAGTGCAGGAGAAAAGTCCTTGCAGAGAGAAGGGATGGAATCCAGTACACAGTCAGAAGGACCAGTTGTCAGAGTGTGGTCCTCCATCCATTAAAATAAAAGGGGAGGCAGAGTTCATAGGCACAGATGCAGGTGGGTGGATAGATTTGGTGGTGGGAGAATGAGGATATCCTCTTTTGAGTGCTGCACCTTCTCAGTGAAATAGAGAACTGAAAGTGAAGATAGGAAGAAGGTATTAGAGGTTGGAGGGGAGAAACCATAAGAAATACTGTATTACATAGATTCTAATATAATTTTTTCATATGTCAACATCTGTGAAGTTGCTGCCTTACAAGTGATAGCATGCCATAATTTAACTGGCATTTTTTTCTTTCATAGTAGTGTGTAAAATAATGATATGTCTTGTAATCAATGACACATGAGATTTTAATATAGTTAGGAAGGTGAAAGGTGAATGGATTAAAGAAATGTAATACTGTTGCCTGACAGCATTAAGAGCCCATCTGATGTTAGTAGCCATGGACTTGACTGGCATTTTCAATGTCATAAAGACATATTTTCTATGTCTCATCTTTTAAAAGTCCATTCTTGACCTATAGCCCACTTGAGCAATTGCTCCATTTCCTAGCTTTCCTTCACAGAAAATTTTCTCTGAAAAGTTGTTTCTTGTTGCTGACTATATTTTCTCGCCTCCAATTTTCTCCTCAGTCCACTGTAATTGACTTCTTGATCCTCAGAACTCTCCTGAAAGTGCTCTTGTCAAGTTACTGATGAAACTCCAGTTGAAAAATGAAATAGACTCCCTGTCTTCATCACATGTGACCTCCAGGGTGTTCAACAAAATTGAAATAAAGTCATTGTGAGGTTTCTGGAACATCTCACACAAACTGGCTCCTCCTACCTCACAAAGACTATTTCTCTCCTTCTTTTACTGAATAGCCTTCCTGTGTTCCACATCCAAATGTTGGAGTACTCAAGGTTTGGCCTTGGGCCGTTTCTTTTTGTAGTTTCCCATGATTAGTCACATGGCTTTGAAAACCATTTACATGACCAATGACTGACAAATCTTTATCTTCAGCCCTCACCTTTTCCCTGAACTTCATACCTCCAACTTCACATGTCCAAACTACAGTATATATATATATACATATAATTTATTTTTAGACAGGGGAAGGGAAGAAGAGAGGGAGAGAAACACCAATGTGTGGTTGCCTCTCATGTGCCTCCTACTGGGGATGGCCCACAACCCAGGAATGTGCCCTGACTGGGGATCGAACCAGAGACCCTTTGGTTTATGGACCAGTGCTCAGTCCACTGAGCCACACCAGCCAGGGACAAACTAAACTCTTAATTCCTCCTCCTGCCCATCCCACAGGCACTTCTCCTAGTTCAATAAATACACCATCATCCACTTGGTTAATCAAGCAACAGTGTGAGTGTACATAAAACTGAATTGTATACTTAAAATGGTTAAAATTATAAATGCTGTTATGTATATTACTACAATAAAGTTTTTAATATTGAAAAAAATTTTAAGGAGAGAGAAATTATGGGAAGAGGCAAGAATTCATCTACTTTTACCCCAAAATATTAAACGAGATTTTTAAGGTCTCGAATAATCTGTACCCTGCTTACTTCTCTAGCTTTATCTCCTCCCACTTCCCTTCATCCTATTATTTAAATTCGACAAACTTCTTTGATCCCTGAGGCCACTACATTCTAAATCTGACAGACTGTTGCACCTAACCATTCTCTGCCTGAAAAAAGTATTGCTCAAACTCTCTCAACCCAGCTATTCACTCCGTTCAGGACTCAGCAATCTACCAGGAAGCTTTCCTGGCCTCACCAGTCCAGTGTAGACTTCCTTTTGTGAGTCTCTACTACCTTGTACCTCCCTGTACTAGCTCTTGTCACATAGCTCTGTTGTTGCCTGCTTACTTGACTGTATTTGCTGCTAGACTATATAGAGCATAAGGGCCAGAACTGAATCTCTTGGCTGGGTCCTCTCAAACCTTTGTGCCACAGGATGTCTGGAATCATTAGGTAAGCCTCCAAGAATATCATGGCCTTCAATTTCTGCCAAGATGGAGGTGTAGGTGGAAACATTGTGCCTTCTCACACAACCAAATTTAAAGACAACAAAGTTTTAGTAACAAAAAACACGGCCAAACCACAGAAAATTGAACTATACAGAAGTCCGACAACAACAAACCATTCAGCCAGACCAGTAAGAGGGGCGGAGCCAACAGGGGAGCAGGGTCGTGCAGGAAAGATCCCCTGACCCAGGACCTCAGGCAGCCTTGGGCAGATCCTGGGTGTGGGGTAGCAACAGGCGGACCCAGTGAGGGTGCAAGGCGGGAGGCTGACCGCGGTCACACATTCATGCCCAGATAAACCAGCGAAGGAGCAAGCAGTGAGACAGACCATGCAGGCCCCAGTGGCAGAAAGCAGCAGAGGGGACCGCCATTGCCCCTCTGTGACCCCACCCCCACATACAACCTCACAACCCAGTGACCTGGGTGGCCCCACCATGGTGAACACCTAAGGCTCCCCTCCTCATACGTAACAGGCGTGAACAGACCAAAGCATAGCTCAAGAAGAACTCAAAGCCCCAGAGCCGATAACTCTAAGCAACCAAGAAATAGCCAAACTTTCAGATGCACAGTTCAAAACACTGGTGATCAGGATGCTCAAAGAACTGGTTGATTTCAGTCACAAATTAGAGGAACAAATGGAGGCTAAACTAATTAAAATGAACGGAAATACACAGGAAACCAATAATGATGGAAAGGAAACTGGGACTCAAATCAAGGGAGTGGACCAGAAGGAAGAAAAAAAATGACCAAACAGAAAAATATGAAGAAATAAGAATTCAAAAAAAAGAGGAGAGGCTTAGGAACCTTCAGGACATCTTTAAACGCTCCAGCATCTGAATTATAGGGGTACCAGAAGGGGGAAAGGAACAGCCACCAGTGGAAAACTTATTTGAACAAATAAGAAAGGAGAATTTCCCCAATCTGGCAAAGAAAATAGACTTCCAGGAAATCCAGGAAGCTCAGAGAATCCCAAAGAATTTGGACCCAAGAAGAAACACACCAAGGCACATCATAATTACATTAGTCAAGATTAAAATGAAGGAGAGAATCCTAGATGCAGCAAGAGATAAGGGGACAGTCACCTACAAAGGAGTTCCCATCAGACTGTCAGCTGATTTCTCAAAAGAGACCTTACAGGCAAGAAGGGGCTGGAAAGAAGTATTCCAAGTCATGAAAACCAAAGACCTACGTCCAAGATTGCTCTACCCAGCAAAGCTTTCATTTAGAATGGAAGGGCAGATAAAGTGCTTCTCAGATAATATCAAATTCAAGAAGTTCATCAACACCAAGCCCTTATTATATGAAATGTTAAAGGGACTTACCTAAGAAAAAGAAGATAAAAAAGATGAACAGTGAAAGGACAGCAAACTCACAGTTATTAACAACCACACCTAAAACAAAAGCAAATTAAGAGAACAGCTAGATCAGGAGTGAACCATAGAAATGAAGATCATGTAGAGGGTTAGCAACAGGGGAGTGGGAGGAGGAGAAGGGGGAAGGTACAGAAAATAAGTAGCATAGACAGTAGATAGAAAATAGATGGGGGGCAAGAATAGTATGGGAAATATAGAATCTAAAGAACTTGAGACACATGGTCATAAACTAAAGGGGGGGTAATGGTGGGGACGGGGGGTAGGGTGGAGGGGAATGAAGGGGGGAATAGAACAACTGTAATGGCATAATCAATAAAAAAATAAATTAAAAAAAATGAAAAAATAAGAATAAAAAATCTTATTTTAAAAAACGGCACTCAACCCATTCTCTAGCCCAGGAAGCACATTTTAAAAAATTAAGAAATAGCTTTGTTGTGACATCTCCTTTCATTTACCCACTCACTGAACAAACATCCAAGAGGTCTGTAATGTGGGGTTCTAACACCTTAGAAAGAATTAATAAGAGATGAATTTACTAGATACACATATTTAGTAAAGACTAGTTTACTAGTGAAGTGAAGCAGGTGAAACTAGTTTACTAGTCTGCAATGAAGACTGCAAACCAGGGAAGTATTTGTAGAAAACATCATCAGTGACCCAAACAACAGATGCCTCAACTCTTTTGTGAAAAACCATAAAGTGATAAGCAGATGTTAACTTAAAATAAGGATCTGGGAGCTCAGGGAACTACTGAATCCTGACAGGGTTACTGTCTGAAACCAATTAATTTTCTCCTTTTCCTCGTCTTAAAGCTTCCAGTGTAAATAAGATGCTACAGAGCCCCGAGCAAGTTTTTCTCTTGAAGACTACTAGCTTAATACTATTTATTCCATAAGGTCCAGTTTACTATACTCCCAATTTAGTTTCAAACTTCCTCAGGCCTAGAGTAACATACAGTGCATGAAGCCCAACGACAGCAGGGAAAATTTACAGCATGATGGTTAAGAGCGTAAGCACTGCAGTCAGACATATCCAGGCTATAGTCTATTATATTCAAACTGTGGGATCTTAGGCAAGTTTTACAAGCCTTCTAAACCTCAGTTCCCTCACCAGGGATAATAATGAATACACTGATTTAATCATAAAAGGACTTAGCACAGTGCCTGGCTCATAACATCACTCAGTAAATTGGAAGTATTATTACAAGATTCCCATTGTCCATAAGAAAAAAATATGTGTAGCTCAGAAGGCCTCCAGAGGTAACCTATCATATCTCCCACAAACGTCCAGGGTTTACCAGTTCATGTATAACAGGGAGTTACAGTAACAATATTCACCATGTTCCACTGGTTCTCAGCCTCCCACTTAATATAGAAACTCCACCCCTGCCAACTCCTCCCCCCTCTATCTACTTCTGCCAGTTCTCTAGTAATTTCTCCATAAACAAGCCTTCACTTTCTAGGTGATGCCCATAATACTCTTTCCTCCAGCCTCTTTGGTGATGTTTACAGCTAAGGGCTCTACTGCCTTTTAAGATACACTGAAATTCCTTTTCACTATCTTTCCATCTTCCTTTAATGTTTTTATTTCTGTTGCACATTTTATAAAAAAGGTGTATACCATATATAACTTCTTGAGACTCACTTTTCCACTTAGTACCATGCTGCTAAGATTCATCCACATGTTGCATTGTCCTTTGTCTTGGCTGCTGTACCACTTCATTCACTCTTCTGATGATGGGCATCTGGGTGGTTTCTAGGTTTAGGTTTCACTATTGTGAAAGTGCTACAACATCTATTCTTGTTCTAAGAGTTTCTCTTAGCACATGCCTAGGAGTGGTAATACTGGATTGCCCAGTGTAAATGTTACTTCATATATATTTTTCGTATCTAACATTTTCATGCCATGACTTCCTGTCCTGCTTTATTTTCCCTTATTTCTCTGACCACATTTACTATGATTATTTAAAATTCCACTAATCCAGAAATACGTTTATATACGTACTTAAAGGCTTACAAGAGCATACACACAACCCTTTGTAGTGGTCACCTTTAAAGGATTGAGATTTGGGGAAAAAATATATCAGTCACCTGACCTGGACTGTGTTTCAGTTTATTTTATTATATAAAATGTAGAAAGCCTTGATTGAGAAAAAATAGGGTAGAGACTTAACAGAAACTAAGGAGTCATCTTAGGAAAGCACTGATTGCTTTGCTCCAGTCATGATGAGCCTCCATCTTCTTCGTAATCTATGGTGAGGCTCCAGGTACAGTACAATCCCAGATCTCTCCTGCTCACCTGAGCCTTGGACCTAGATTTGAGTGGTTAGAGGTTGAGAAAATATGAAAAGAACCAAAATAAGAACACTCTCCATGAAAGCTAAGCTCAGGGACTGGTCCTCTTTTACTCTGTTGAGTACATCAGGAGCAGGAAGGATCCAAGTTTCTTAAGGTATATGTTCTGTTACGTGGCTCATTTGGTTTGGGGCACCAGCGTGGAGCGGCGCGCTCCACTGCCCTTCCTCCACTCACAGATATCTGCATAGCTGCACGTCCAGCATTTCCAAGCCTCCTCCACATCAACCCCTTGAGGCTCTCTGCGGCCCACCCAGTAGGCCATATAGTGCTGCACTTTATTTCTCAGCTCCTTCTCTTCAAAGAACACAATCTCCGAACCCAGCAAAGCAGCAGTCTCTTGATGGATATACTCAATCTTCAGAGTGTCAATGACTGGAAGGTCAGACAGCGTTAAAGACAAGAAAACCAGCTCCATGAGGTCACCCAGGGATGTCACAGAGAAGCCTCCCTGCTTGGCATGCTTCAGCACTGAAGGTCCCAGTGGCTTTTCTGGATGCAATTTTGTGTGGTGTAGCAGGCTAGCAGCAGTCACTTTCCCTTGTACCATGGCATCAAAGATATATTTGTATAGGCTGACTTGAAAACGGTCTTTTTTCTTCTGAGCTTCCAGAGGGAGCACAGGGCCTCGGCGTGTCTTGAGTTCAACCAGTTCTAGTTCCCCCTTGGCTGTATAGTGCAGCTCATCAATCACTCCAACGAGAAGCACACCCTCCACTTCTCCAAACACTGGAAACTCTCTGATGTGCCCTCCTGACTGCAGGGTAGGAATCATTGATAACATATTCAGGAACTTAACTGCCCAAGTATCTTCTTTACTGGTGATGGGGATAGTCACAAGATCATGAACTTCCAGTTCTCTAGCTAGATGAATGCTGGCACCAGTGTCCAAAACAGCTGCCTTCTCAGGTGCCAGGAAAGCAGGAAGCTCCTTCCCATATACCATTTGCTGTTCACACCAGTTCTGAGTAGACAAGTCAGTCACACACAAATATTTAAGATGGAATCGCTCCATGGGTGATGAGACATCCAATCCTCTTTCCCACCTTGGTAAGCTTATGGACTTGCCATCCTTCCCAGGGAGTTCAGAAGAAGGGCTAGGCTTGCTTAGTGAAGCACTCAACTCTTGGCTATCTTCCAGGTCCAGAAACTCCGAGTCACTCATGTCTGAGAATCCCGAGGCCTCTGCAGACACCGCCTCCTCTTCTCCAGTCTCTGCCATGGCACAGCTCTGGACTGGGCCAGGTCCTGCGCATCATGTTAAACAAATGCATTATTCAAAAAAAATTCTCAAAAAAACCTTCAAATTCCAATGAGGTAAAAAGAATTATGACTATTTATTTACAGTCCTTAAAGAAGTCTATTTGTTTACAACCAATTGGTAATGCTAAGGAATTTCAGTACAATTTACAATAATAGGGCTCTTTGTTTTTGTTATTTTAACTAATTTTATTTAGTTATTTTTCTAGTACAGTTTTTTGTCTATTTCTCCCATCCCAGCCTCCCCTGCCCCTTGCTCCCCACCTCCCTCCCATTTCCACACCCCTTAGTTCTCATCCCTGTGTCCTTCCTATTTGTTTCTCCAAATCCCTCCCCCTTTTTCCCCGTAACTTCCCTTCCTACTCCCCTCTGGTCACTGTCCCCTTGTTCTCTAGTTCAGTGTCTTTGTTAATAATAGGGCTCTTTGTATCATCCATATATGACACTGAAGAATTTTTTAAGCCCTGGCTGATGTGGCTCAGTGAATTAAGTGCCAGCCTGTGAACTGAAAGGTCACTGGTTCAATTCCCAATCAGGGCACATGCCTGGGTTGTGAGCCAAGTTCCCGGTTGGGGGCATGTGACAGGCAACCTATCAATGTGTCTCTCGCACACCGATGTTTCCCTCCCTTTTGTCTTCCCTCCCTTCCCCTCTCTCTAAAAGTAAATGAAATTTTTTAAAAAATGTTTTAAGTACAAAATAGTTTTATTCCTGAATCTAGCACTAGCATATTATGTGTGATTAAGCAAATCATCTTCTTTGACATCAATTTCTTCATTTTTTTTTTAACTTTTTTAAAAAAGATTTTATTTATTTATCTTCAGAGGGAAAGGGAAGGAGAGAGGGAGAGAAATATCAATGTATGGTTACCTATCGTGTGTCCCCTGCTGGGAACTGGCCTGCAACACAGGCATGTGCCCTGACTGGGAATCGAACCGCGGTTGTTTGGTCCACAGGCCCGTGCTCAATCCACTGAGCTACACCAGCCAAGGCCTCAATTTCCTCATTTAAAAAATTTGAGTTTTTCCTTTTCTCCTTTAAAGTTCTACTGACTTGGGACATTATTTCATTATTTTAAGTGAACACGGATCTTTGTAAATGTTGGAACAATGTCTGACAGTTTACATGGATCATTGCTATAATGCCTTTGATATGAAGTTCTTGACTATGATAATAAATCTCAACTGCAAACTGTTTCTTGAGAAAGAAAACAGCTTTACGATGACAGTTCCTAAATTTAGTTTGCAGGAACAACATTTAAAGACTAACTATAGATACAAACAGATCTACTCATACACAAAGTAAGAGCCTAAAGAAATGAGAGAAGACAGTCACAGAGACATGTGGAAAGCAGTTGCTTTTTATACTTGAGATGTGTTAAGGAAATGGCAAGGAAAAAAGTTCTTGGGTTTTACTTTAACCTTACTGACTTTATTTATTTATTTACTTATTTTAAAAGATTTTATTTCTTTTTAGAGAGAGGAGAAGGGAGGGAAAAAGAGAGGGAAAGAAACATCAATGTGAGAGACACACCAATTGGTTGCCTAAGTGCTCCGACTAGGGTCCAACCTGCAACCCAGGCACATACCCTGACCAGGAATCAAACTGGCAACCTTTTGCTTTGCAGGACAACACCCGACCAACTGAGTCACACAGGTCAGAGCTACTCTTACTGACCGTATGAATTATCCTCCTAACATTTTATTTTCTCCCTCCACAAGACAGTAGTTAATGATGGAAAATGTCTGTCAATAAGCATTATTCAAATATCCCTGTGTATAAATAACAGTGATATTTATTGTGCGGTTATTGTGTGCTAGACACTGAAAGAAGTGTTTCGCATGCACTATCTCACTATTCTACCATAGGAAAGGCGCTTTAGAAGTTTTTACCGTGAAAAATTTCATACATACAGAGAAACAGAAAGAGAGCAACGACCACCTGTGTACACACCATCTAGATAAGCAACTGCTGACATGTTATATTTGCTTCTTTCACGTGCGTTTTGTTCTTTGGCTGAACTATGTTAAAGTAAATTACAGACACCATAACACTTCAAACATAAATGCTTCAGCACACATTTTCAAACATGTGCATCCTCCTACGTTAATTACAACACTATCCTCACACCTCACAAAATTAACAATTCCCTAAGCACTCTGGTCTGTATTCAGATCTCTCCAACTGCCCTAAAACGTCTTGGATAGCTTTTCTTTAAACCAGTCAACAAAGACCACATCTTTCATTTGATTGCTTTGTCTTTCAAGTATTTTCAATCTTAAGAAAGTGGGCAAATGAAAAAGAAAGGAAAGAAAGAAACTAGGCAAATTATCTGGTGACGATACTCTTTTTAAGCCTTCCTCCTAACCTCACCTATCTAACCCTGCGCAGAGAGAAAACAAAACAAGGAACGACAGTCCACTGGTATCTGACTTTGGGTGCCAGAACAATGAGCAATTTGACACAGAATTTAAGCTGACTGAGGCAACTCTGAGCCAAGTCTCCTCATCGCTATTCTACTGAGCAATAAATAAGTTTAATGCACCAACTCCAAGTTTAAAGCTTAAGAACTGACGCCTTAAAATGGTATACTGGAATAGTAATAAAACACAGAAAGCACATTTGCACAAGTGTCTTAAACTGTAAAGGGGCCTTAAATTATGATAGCTTCAAAATGAGGTATGTGATTTGGAGCATGAAATTCCTTTAGAGAGAGTATCTTTACCCTCTACCAAGAAAGTAAAGTTCAATAACAATGAACTCTGCATACTCTGGGGTTCCCCCCTCATGGGGAAAGGGCACTAAATCCAAATTAACCGACCTTGAACATATTTTATTTCAAATATCTAGACCTGGGCTGTTCAATCTGTAGCAACCAGCCACAGATGACTAAACTTGGACTTAAATAAAACTTAAAACTCATTTTTTCATTCACAGTAGGCACATTTCATGCTCAGTAGCTACATGTGGCTAGTGGGTACCACATTATCAGGCACAGAGAGAGAACATTTCCCTGATCTCAGAAAGCTCTACTGGACAGTAATGTTTTATACTATTTCATGTTTGTGTATTAACTCTCCAAAGAGAGAGTAAGCTCTTGAGAGGTGTGGACTTTCTACTGGTTTTTCATACAACATTGAGAACAGAGTAGGCCTGAACTGGTAAGTGAAGAGTTGTATGGAAAAGACGCAAAGGGGGTCAGGGGAGGTGCATTCTCTGTGGAATTACTCATCTTAAAAAAAGGAAATAACACACCAAGGACGGACAATTGAGACTCTGGTGTGTTGCCTGGACTTTCCTATGCAGAAAAAAATCTCAGCAAGAGTGTAAGGCAGTGCACGGCATCCTGAAATGCAGTTGGAATCTTCTGAATGCGAGATGATTTCACACGGTACATTGATCAACATTTTTACATGTACCTTAGAATAAATGTAGAGCTATTAGAGCATCCATCAAATGTAGAATTTCACAGATAGTGTTTCGTAGGACAAGTCTGATTTTAAATAAACGTAGTAAAAAATTAAAATATGAGAATAACAATCCAAGTAGTACACAGGCATGACACAAATCATTAGGTGGCAAGTGAATGAGATATTCGGGAAACGTCTACGGATCTGGATTCTGAACATAACCCCAAATCAGTAGTACTTGGGCATATGCTACCGGCCTTAGGAATACTCTCCGGCAAGTTTTCCGGAGGCTACCCACTCCTCTTTAAAATTGGAGTACTCCTTCCACCTGTGCTCAGTTAACCACATGACTGAGGGGTAAAACAGTATATATGTTAGCAGTCAACAAATGTGGATCTTCTCCCCTTCCCAAGGAAGAGACGGTGTATTCATTCCCTCTGACAAACGAGATTAAACCTCAGGAGAGAGGAAAACTACTCACCCGAGACTTGGTTGATCTTCCTCCTCACAGGGAAAGGCAGAATGCAAAATGACAACGCTGGGGGAGGATGAAGAAGCTCCGAAAGACCAGGTCTGCACCGAAGAATCCAGATTAGAAACTGGGCTTTGCTGTGGCAGAACGGGAACTTTTGGTCCTTTCTCAGCTGTCCAGTCCCTCACACTGTGGCATTTCTTCCTCTCTGATCCACACGGCACAAACCGTACCCCACCCCGGGTCCTGGGTAACGCTTGCTTCTCTCCAGGGGAAAATCTTCCATGACTTCTTCACTTTCCCCATACCCTGGGTGCAGTTACTGGACCCATTCCCTGCTCCCTGCAAGTAAAAGGATAAAAAAATATATATATAACCAAGCCCCCTCCGCCCCCACCCCCACCCCAGGAGCTTCGCAGTCCCCTCTTCCAGTCCCAAGCACGGTCCAGAAGTTCAGGTGAAGACCTCAGGTCACACAGAGGCTTTTGTCTTCTGATGGGTTCCTGCTGCTTAAGAAGCTACCACTGACTTTGCCCCCGGCACCCTACTTGTTTGGAGCAGCCCAGACTTACAGGCTTGCTTTCAAGTGCCCCAACCCACGATCTCCCCGGGAGTTCCATGCATGCCCTAAAGTTTACTGAGCGCTTCCTGCAATGTCCTGGAGGAGTCGGGAATGACAGCAAGGGGTCGCTGGCCTCTGGAAGGGTGAAAGGTCCAGAGCCCGCCGGAGCCTGGCCTGCAGCTGCCACCCCGGGAGGAAGGTGAGGGACGCGGAAAAAGCGGAGACAGACCCCCGAGCTCCAAAACGCAGCCCCTCAATCCGCCACCACCATTGGCCGGCGGATGGAGCCCCTCAATTCGCATTGAGATGACGCAGCCACTCAATCCGCCACCACCATTCCCCGGCCTTCCCCTTACCCTGGACACTCCTGCGAACCCCGGACTCCACCAGGCTCCGCCGCGGCCTCGGAACCCAGGCTGGACTATACTCACGACCCGCAGTAGCACGTTGCGCGGCAGCCCTCGGCTTCCGGTGTTCGCACAAAGCTGCCGCTGAACTAGGCCGGGAACGCCCCGCGGCCGCTCAAGGACCGCCCCCTCCCAGAGGCCTCACGGGCGCCCTCTAGAGCTCACGAGACAGCGGCTCCCACGGGAGTCCTAGCTGCGGGTGTCCTCCGCTCCCTGCAGATACGGTCTGCGCGCCACTGGCTGTGCGCTTGGTTTAATCCGGGTCGGAGCTGCGCTGTCACTTGACCTGGAAGTGCCCGTTCTGGCGGGGTTTTCTGGCAACTGCCAAGCCAGCGTCGGAGAAAGGTGTGAGCACGTCCCTTTCTTCAGGGCACCTGGCCTCAGTCCTTTAAGTGCTGCGTCTTTGCTCTGCCACCTTGGGTGATGTATGCCTCTCTGCACCTTGCACCAGCATTCCCAGCGCTGAGAAAAAACACGAACTCACTTTTCACCCTGGCGCTTGTCTCATCAGTGTGTTTCTCTTTTCTATTTACTTACTCTTCCTGGAATCTTTTTTAAAAGATTTTATTATTTTTTTTTTTTTTTAGAGAAGGGAAGGGAGGGAGAAAGAGAGAAACATCAATACGTGGTCGCCTGTCACGCGCACCTTTCCCCCACTGGGGACCTGACCCACAACCCAGGCATGTGCCCTGACTGGGAATCAAACTAGTGACCCTTTAGTTCACAGGCTAGTAGTGCTCAATACACTGAGCCACACCAGTCAGGACTATTTACTTCTTAATTAACCTTTCTTATTGGGAAATATTACACAATTGCATTTTAAAGTACAAAATCAAGATAAGTGTAAATAATTATTGAGCAGACATGTTATCATTGGAGCAAAAATAAAAGTTTCAGGCCCTTCCCAAATACACGCCATACCACCTTCTTGAGGAAACCACTAGCCTGACTTTTATGACAATCACTTTCTTCACTGTTCTTCACTTTATCACGTATTAGGAAACTTGCTTTATGACAAAGGTGGAATTGCATAGCAACGGAGAAAAGCTGGTCTTTTCAATAGCAGTTCTGTGACAGTGGGGTATCCTTATTAAGTGTATACAAAATGAGACCTCTGACTTCATCACAAAAATCAATTTCAGAAAGATTAAAGACCTAAATGTGAAAAGCTAAGTGTTAGGGAAAGCCCCAAAGTCTAAATCCAGGGTAGATTCTGATTCAAATTTGTAAGAGCTTTAATAGGAGAAACTTGCTTGTACTGGCAAAGCTCCCAGTGGTGGCCAGCTGTGAAGAAATCCACTCCCTCCCAAGATAGGGTCTCTTTTATAGGGGGTTAATAGTAAAACCATGTGGAGAAAGAACAATGCATTTCTAAGTTAACAGATAACATCAGGCAGTTATCCACATTCTATACACTCACCCTCCTTCCTGGGGGTGTGTCCTTTATCTCTCAGTGGTATTCCAGCTTTCTGGGTAGTTAGCGAAGCCTGAGGCTACAGAGTTAAACAGCCACAGAAGGTTAATCGGAGAGTCCAATCTCTCCCAGGTACCTTTTCTGCTGGAGGCCTGTTCATTTCTGACTTCCCTTACACTAAACTATAAAGTTCTTAGAAGATAATAGGAGGAAAATACCTTTTGGACTTCAGATTAGGGAAAAAAAATCTTAAATAAAAATACAAAAATGCTTTTAAAAACTACAAAAAATATTTTTGGTCAGGTGAAAAAACTTAAATGTGAATTGTGTTTAATAGTGTCAATTATAAATATCCCAGATGTGATGAACACTTTGTGGTCATAAAGGGAAACAAACATCCTTGTCCTTGGAAATGTGAGAGTTAAGGAAAGCCTAATTAACTGAAATATGAGTAGGCATTGCTGGACTGAGGCTGGAGGTTTCTGCTTCCTCCCTAGTGTAACCTTATTTCACCAGGACGTAACTCCCAGTGCCAGGAAAGCCCCTTCTCAACCCATTCACACACTGATCTACCTTCAGATGGAGTTGGGAGTTGGGGACAAATGCTGCTGGGTAGAGTGGAGCAGAAGAGATTCAGAAGCAATCATGAAATCCATGGGGGAAGGAAATATCCAAGACAGCAGAACAATGTTCCCAAAAGCTTTCATTCTCAACTGTGGGACTCAAATCTCAAAAAAAGATGCCCTTCCCCAAAAGCCTATCCTAAGAAGTTTGAGAATTTAAGGCAAATTCACTGATTTAGTGTTTCCATCCCCATGGACATCTATAACAAAGGAAATACTGTTTTCTTTTTAAGATTTTATTTTTATTTTTTTAGAGAAAGGGGAATGGAGGAAAGGAAGAGAAACATGGATCAGTTGCCTTTCACATGCCCACAACCGGGGACCTGGCCTGCAACCCAGGCACGAGCCCTGACCTGTAATCAAACCAGCAACCCTTCAGTTCGCAGGCCAGCGCTCAATCCACTGAGCCACACCAGCCAGGGCACAAAGGAAATACTGTTAAATGCAAATGGTCTGTTTTCTTCTCTTTCCATCTTTCCTTCCTATTTTGGTTACAGAATTTGTACCTCTAACATCACACCTATGACAGTCTACAATGTTTATCTTCATGACAGAAGTGTTGGTCTGTATCAGTACTCTAAAGCTTCACCGTCCAACTCGGTAGCCACTAGCTACATGTGGCTCTTAAGCACTTGAAGTGTGGCTGGCCCAAAGTGAGGAATGCTGTAACTGTAAGTACACACTGTATTTTGAAGACTTAGTATGAAAAAGAATACAGCCCTGACTGGTGCAGCTCAGTGCACCGTTCTGCTCAGGGTGCTGTTCCTGGTCCTGGTCCACTGTTAGAATGTGTTGCAGCCCCTGTCTTACAAGACATAGCCCAATATCTCTCTAATACCGCCCCTCTGAGACTTAAATATCCCCAGATGATTTCTGCTATTTGCAACCTAAAGAGTTCCAACTAATACAGGGGTGGGCAAAAGTAGGTTTATAGTTTTAATCCAATAAATAATCCAAGACTAAACTGTTTCTAGTACTCACAGCTGTAAACTTACTTTTGCCCACCCCTGTGTAGTTTAGTTAAAGCCCATAGGGGGAGGAGAAAAGTGAATGGAGTATCATAAAAACTTTAATAAAGTTTTACCAGGTTAAAAAAATGAGCATGTACAAAATCACTGTAGTCCTGACCTTCCCGTATTCACAACATAATGAGCAATGTTAACTGATTAATGCTGTCATTCATTGCTTATTAATCAGAAGGTTGTGTCCTTGCTCTTTCCTGTCTCCCAGGCACTAGAGTTGTTGATGGAAAAATGTCCTCTTCCACCAGCTAAAACTGTGATGGGCTTCGCTGCTATTACATAAGATGCAGATTCCTCTCTGGCTCCAGGGATGGCAAGCACTGATCTTTCTGGGGATGCAGCTCAGCTGGTACTTCTAGGCTATGTCACTGAGATAAGCTGATACTTCTTTGATGGCTGATAGGTGTGTTGGTCTTAGAGATGCTTCAGCACCAGATATAAAGTTTTATCTCTTGCTGGTGGAAAAGAAATTGGTCCAACCACTATGAAGGTCAACTTGGCAATATCCATCATACAAATGAGTACACCCTCTAGCACAGGAATTCCAGTTTTAGGAATATACCTTACATATGTACTTGCATGTGTGAGAAGTGAAAATATGTAAGACTATTCATTGCAACATTATATAAACAAAAGATTGGAAATCCAAAAGTCCATCCCTAGTAGACTAACTAAACATACATTCAAAACAGGGAATATTATGCAACTATAAAAAGAATAAGCTGGCAATTTATCTACTGGTGTGGAATGCCCTCCTTGGTATATGGTTAAGTAGAAAAGGAACGTGCAGATGCACTTGTATAGGAGGTTGCCATTTATGCTTAAAAAGAAAAACTGTATACTTGTATTCTCTAGGACATAAATAGAAAATTCTCTGGAGGGATACACAAAAAAAGTTTTGGTTATAAAAAATGGCTGCCTTTAGGTAGAATTTGATGGTGGGAACAGAGGTCTGTGCTTTTTGAACTTTGTGCCATGTGATAGTTTTCCCCACTAAAAAAATAAAATTTTAATTTAAAACATGGGAGGTGGTGACATTTTAAACAGTAGTTCCCAAATGCCAACCTGTAAATCAATGAAGGCCCATGAATAAGTATTTATTAATTCACCACAAAATCAGAAAAATAATAATGTGTGAATTTCCCACACTGCTGAATACAAAATGGGCAAAATTAGAAGTTGGTATCATTATATCAATAACTCCAATTTAGAGCCCTAAAATTTAAAAGTGTAGAATCACTGATTTAGACTTGGCTTTTGTCCTCATGTTGGATAATCTGTTTTTACTCATTATCTCTGAAGGCATTCCTCCTGTGTATTTCATGGTGCCGGGTAAGTGATGAATTATAGCTGAAGGCTTTTCCACATTCATTACATTCATAAGGTTTTTCTCCAGTGTGATGTCTCTGATGTTTCTTAAAGGATGAGTCGTGCCTGTAGGCTTTTCCGCAGCGGTTGCACTCATATGCTTTCACTCCTGTATGAACAGTTTTATGGTTGCTAAGGTGGATCCTCTGCCTAAAGGCTTTCCCACACTCTTTACATTTGTAGGGTCTCTCCCCAGTATGGATTCTCTGGTGATGTGTCAGATATGCTCTATGACTAAAGGTTTTACAACACGCAGTGCACGCATAAGGCTTCTCCCCAGTATGAATTCTTACATGTTCACTGAGGTGTCGAATTTGTCGAAAGGTCTTCCCACATTCATTGCATGTAAAGGGTTTCTCTCCAGAATGAGTTCTCAAATGTTGGATCAAACTAATGTTCTGGCTGAAAGCTTTCTGACATTTATCACATGCATAGGGTTTCTCCCCAGTGTGAGTTCGGTGATGCTGATTAAGAGAGGAGCGATGTCTGAAAGCTTTGCCACATTCTTCACATTCAAAGGGTTTCTCACCAGTATGGATTCTCTGGTGGGTGTTAAGAGACGCGCTTTGACTAAAGGCCCTGCCACATTCCTTACATCGGAAAGGTTTCTCACCAGTATGAATTCTCATGTGTTCTGTAAGATGAATGGGTTGTTTGAAGATTTTCTCACATATGTTACATTCATAGGTTTTTGTTCTTATATAACTTGTTGGACGGTTCATCAGATTTAATTTGTATTTGTTCCTCTTTCTAAGTGTGTCATATTTATGGTACCTCTGTTCTACAATAACATTTGAACTCACAATATTTTCCCCAAATTTATTAGTTTCTTGGCCTCTCTTCTTATGGGTCAAGATGGCTTGTCTTACATTTCTTCCCTGGGTGTCCTGAGGCCTTTCGAACTCATCGTTGTATCTGGAGACTTTTCTCAATGTGGAATCAATGACATCATCCCTCACGAACCTTTCCGTCACAATGCCCTGATATAACTGTTCCTGTAAAATATCATTCTTTGCAGTTGACATACTGGTTTCTGTTTTACTCTTCAAGTCTGAAAGAAGTGGAAAAAATACAAACAATTCATATTCTTTGTGCTTTGGAATCAGTTAGTGTTGTGTATATGGAATAGAGATTTAGATAGCAACACATATGAAGTACATGAGATTTTAATTATATTTAAATATGGCATCCTGGAGAGGTAATGGAAAATTAAATTAAGAGACAGTAGCTCAGTTGGTTGGAGCATCATACCACACACTAAAGGTCTGCAAGTTTGATTCCCAATAAGGGCACATTCCTAGGTTGCAGGTGTGTACAGGAGGCAAGCAACTGATGTCTCTCTCTCAGAGAACATAATTTTAAAAAATATACCATCTACAATGGCAACAAAATATAGGATCTTCAGGATGAATTTGACAAAAGAGATAGAATATGCACAATGGGGAAAATCCTAAAATTTAATTAAAAAAAATTAAGTTGAAAAGAGTATGGTTTTGTGAACCAACTCCAGTAAATTTTAAAAATAAATAAAAATTAAATTCTAAGAAAAATAAAAAATAGGAAATATTATTAAACAAAGCAATATACAATGTTCCTGGGTAACAGAACTTAATATCATAATACTAATCCCCCTGAATTGATCTAGAAATTCAATTCTATTCCAGTAAAAATACTACCAAAGTATTCGTGAGTGTGTGTGATGCACACTATATAATTTTGATGCATTTTATGTATCTAAATACAGATATCTAAATATATATGTATTTATATATCTAAATATATATCTAAATATATAGATACATTTATATATCAAAATATATCTATATATATATTTCATGTACTCATTATATAATTTGTATGGAAAAGCACAAGGCTAAGAAAAGACAGGACAATTTTAAAGAACAAGGTGGGAGAACTACCTCTACCAGATATGAAGGTTCACTTCATAGAGTGAAGTGCACGTGGAGTGTACATGAAATACAGTAAGGAAGTAAGACAGCCTGGAGAGCCCAGAAACAGACCCAAGCATTATAAACTTGACAGGTGACAGAGTGCCATTAACTATTCATAAATAACTATTCACAACTACAACAAACTACAAATGATTCTGGGGCTGATTATCCATGCGGAAAATATTAAACCAGATAGTCATTTTACACTACATATAAAATAAATTCCAAGTGCATTGAACCTAGATATGAAGGCAAATTTTTAAAAATACAGGATAATATCTATCTTTTCTAAAAATCAATTAAAAAGTAAAAACAATAACAAAACAATTGGAAAAGAATATATATAAGAAATTAATGAAAGAGGAATCCCGGATGGTCAATAAACATGAAAAATATGTTCCCTCTCATTAGTAATCAGAAAAATGAAAGAAATAATACACCATATTCACCCAATGAATTGACAAAAATTTTAAAGTTGTCAGTGCCAAATGTTGACAAAGATGCTGAATTCTGGAAACTCTTTAACACTTGCTGATGTGAGTACACATGGGTGCTACTGAGAGCAATGTGGTCACACCCAGCAAAAGGAAGAAGCGTATACTCCATGACCCAACAATTCGATTCTACCAATTATCTCAGAGAAACACTTGCATCTGTACCTAAGAGAACACATGAAGATTTACTGTAGCATCTCTAACCCCAAATTTAGAAGAGTATAAAGTCTATCCACAGGAAAATGGATAAATTGTGACTTACTAATTCAATGGAAATGAGTAAACACAGAAAATTATAAATAGTGTTGAATGAGAAAAGTGAAAGAATAAGAACATGCAAAACAATGCAATATATTGTGTAGGGGTATATACAAGTAGGAAAAGCACAAAGACTCATGGGAATATTAATATTTAAACTCAGAGGACTTCGTTACTTGAAAAGGTAGGAAAGGAAAAACAAGGCTTCAACTGTGTTTTAGTGGGTTTTTTTTAAGATTTTATTTTTTTATCTTTAGAGAGGAAGGGAAGGAGAGAAATATCAATGTATGGTTGCCTCTTGTGAGTCCCCAGCTGGGAACTGGCCTGCAACCCAGGCATGTGCCCTGACTGGGAATAGAACCGCAATCCTGTGGTTCGCAGGCCAGTGCTCAATCCACCGAGCTACACCAGCCAGGGCTCTGTTTTAGTTCTTAATTGAGGTGGAGGCTACACAGAAATTTGCTATAATGCTCTTTATGCCTTTCTGAATATGAAACATATTTCATAACATGACAGTTTAAGGAGATTGTTGAAGACCACTGAATTTGAGAATGAATCCTGTGTTAATTTCTCTCACAGAAGTTGTCATTAAGTAGTTGCTACAAAAAGTTAAGATATGTGCCCTGGCTGGCTGGTGTAGCTCAGTGGATTGAGCATGGGCCTGCAAACCAGGAGATCGAGGTTCAATTCCCAGTCAGGGCACATGCCTGGGTTGCAGGCCAGTTCCCATTGCAGGCCAGTTCCCAGCAGGGGACATACAGAGGCAACCATATATTGATATTTCTCTCCCTCTCTCCCTCCCTTCCCCTCTAAAGATTAAAAAAAAAAACAAAACAAGCTAAGATATGTGAGTTAAAAAAAAGAATGAGAATTGAAGCTGGGATTATAAAATGAAAGATGGCCCTAGCTTGGTAGCACAATTGATTACAGTGGTGTGATTCTGATATGCCAAGATTGTGGGTTTGATCCCTGGTCAGCACACATGCAAGAAAACCAATGAATGCATAAATAAGTGGAATAACAAATCAATGTTTTTCTCTCTCTAAAATCAATCAATAAAATGTTTAAATAAAATGAAAGATGGTGAAAGTGGAACTAGAATAAGAAAATTAAAGATTTGAAGAATGCAGAGAGAGTCTTGAACAGAGATCTGTTTTCTGTGAGGAGAGACCATATACATTTGAATGAACAGAGAAAGGAACTTTCCACTGGTAGACTTCAGGATACTGAAGAAAGAGGGAAAATCAAGCTTAACGAGGACAAGACGTCTCTTCCTTCCAGAGTGACTTTTGCATGGTCAAGTAAAGGCAAGGAGAGACAGAGAGAGGGTGAAACCAGGTCTAGTGCATGCCCTGTCCAGGGGCCTCAGCCTACGAAGCCTTCGGGCTCACCTGCACTGTGATGTTCTAGGCCATCTTTCTCTGTTATCCACGGCTCTTCTCCTTTTTCCAATTTGGAAATCACCCTGGGCTTGGAAAGTTCATATCCTGCTTATGAAGAAAAAAAAGAGTATGAATGTTTATGTTGAGGTCTAAGAACCATCCCCAGAATTTATTCCCAGTCCTAGGTTCTCTGAAAAAGGAAAGGAATGCTATAGTTTGTCTTTGTATCAGCTCTACAAAGTATAGGAAGGAGAATCAGATATGCCCTGGCTTCACACTCAAAGGAATGAGACATCTCTAACACAGAACCCAAGGCCAAAATCCAGGGAATTCATGACATCTAATAATTTAGAAATAATGACCCTTCTGGGGGCTGGAAAGAGGTATTCCAAATCATGAAATCCAAAGACCTACAACCAAGATTGCTCTATCCAGCAAAACTTTCATTTAGAATGGAAGGACAGATAAAGTGCTTCTCAGATAAGATCAAATTCAAGGAGTTCATCATCACCAAGCCCTTATTATATGAAATGTTAAAGGAACTTATCTAAGAAAAAGAAGTTAAAAAAAACATGAACAGTGAAAGGACAGCTAACTCACAGTTATTAACAACCACACCTAAAACAAAAGCAAACTAAAAGGACAGCTAGATCAGGAGTGGAAATACAGAAATGAAGATCTCAAGGAGGGTTAGCAACAGGGGAGTGGGAGGAGGAGAAGGGGGGAGAAGGTACAGAAAATAAGTAGCATAGACAGTAGATAGAAAATAGATGGGGGGGGCAAGAATAGTATGGGAAATATAGAATCTAAAGAACTTGAGACACATGGTCATAAACTAAAGGGGGGGTAATGGTGGGGATGGGGGGTAGGGTAGAGGGGAATGAAGGGGGGAATAGAACAATTGTAATGGCATAATCAATAAAAAATAAATTAAAAAAAAAGAAATAATGACCCTTCTATAGTGGGCAGGTTTCTGGATAAGTGTGTGGCCCATCCTTACCCACGGAGACCAGGTTCCCGTAGTTCTCCAGCATTACCTCCCGGTAGAGGTTCCGGTGAGCAGGGGTCAGTTGCCCCCACTCCTCCTGGCTGAAGTTCACAGATATATCCTTGAAGGTCACCTGTTCCTAGAATATCAAATACATTGCTTTTCAGCCACAAACCACCTCCATTAAGGCCCATGGAGTTCTGAGAGTATTCTACATTCTGAGAGATCCTAAACTACTCTTACTGGAGCCACCTCTGGATCTGTTTGGAGAGTCTCTGGAGATTACCATAAATAATTAAATACACAGAAGGGCAGATGGCCATATGTGCCTTAGAAGAAATTCAGCAGGACAAGGGGAGTAGGGAGAGCCACGGTGAGGGAATGGATGGATGATCTTCTATGTAGGGTGGTAGGGGAGGGCCTCTCTGAAAGGGTGATATTTGACCAAAGATCTGAATTCAGTGAGGAAGAGTTTTGTGGAAATCTAAGGGAAGAGCATTTGAAGCAAGTACAAAGTAACTATGGCGAGATTGTCATTTGCTTGTTTGAGGAGCAGGAGAGTGAACGGTATCACTGGAGGCAGATTAGTAAAGGGGAAAGTGGAAGAAGATGAGATCAGAGAGGCCCAGGGAGCAGAGGGGACAGATAATTTTAGTACTTATTGCCACAAAGGCCAATGCATTCCTGCTGAGCTTAAATTCTGAGGCCCTGCTGGAGTTAAATGTAAAGATGAATAAAACTGTCTGGAGCTGTAGTCCTAGCTCCCCCTTCCTAGCCCAACTACTAAGAAGATAACAAAAGATCAGCCCCTCTGCGGTGGTGTCGTGGGCACTGGGAGCTGGGGTAATCACACGTGAGCGCCATCGAAGCTGTGTCTCAGCCAGAGCTCAGCCACAGCTCCAAGAGGAATATGAATAATCAGTCCCCCACATTGAGTCCCGCCACCGCAGGGAAGGGCCTAGAGTCTCTCAAAAATAAAAAGAATGAAACAAACTATATATACAAGGTGTGTCTCGAAAAAGTCCAGCCATCGTTAGTATAATAAGAAGGATTTGCACAAAATCAATGTAACCTGGTAGCCAAGAAGAGTGGAATGCACATGTGTAAACAAGGACGACTTCACTGTACTAGTCAGTGGGGGTGGTAGATGCTGTTGAGTGAGCATGTGTACTGTGTGGCCACCGTACTCAAAATGACTGAGTACAGCAACAAATCTGCATCAAATTTTGGTTTAAGCTTGAACATTCCTCTGTGGAAACTATCTGGATGATTTAGAAGGCCACAACTATGGACACCTGGTGATTGGCAGCTTTGTCATGACAACACCCACTCATGTATCATGTCTCACGTAGAGTTTTTTGGCAAAAACATCAAATCACCCAGGTGACTCAATTACCCTACGGTCCAATTTTGATGCCCTGCAACTTCTGGCTTTTCTCAAAGCTAAAATCACCTTTGAAAAAGAAGGGATATCAGACTATTGATGAGATTCAGGAAAATACATCTGGGCAGCTGATGGCAACTGGGAGAACTGTGTGAGGTCCAAGGTGCCTACTTTGAAGGGGACTTAGGCATCATTGGCCTGTGTACAATGTTTCTTGTATCTTCTTCAGTAAATGTGTCTATTTTTCATATTACCAGGCTGGATACTTTCTGGACAGGCCTCATATTCATTTAATCTTCCACTGTTTCTTTATATACAGTATCTACCCTACAATAAAAAAAATTATTAGACTTGTAAATAAATGAGGGAAATCTGACCTATAATTTAAGAAAATAAACGTTATTATTAGCACACCCATAGGTGACCAAGTCATTGAAATGAGCAGAGAAGAAAATTAAAGCAATTATTAAAATATGTTAAAGATTATACAATAAAATATAGAAGAGGTGAAAACTTGGTGGTAATTGAGGGGAGAGACAGAAATGCTAAAAAAAAGAACTAAATGAAAATTCTACACCTGAAAAATATAATATCTAAAAAACCCACTGGATGGACTTAATAGTGCACTGGACCCTGATAAAAATGAGATCAGTGAAACTTAAGACAGGTATATAGATGTTATTAAAACTGAAGCACTGAGAGAAAAACACCTGGATAATATCCAGTGGTTTAATATATATGTAACTAGAATCTTAGGAGGAGATAAGAGAATGGGCAAAAATAATATTTGAAGAAATAAAGGCTAAAAAATTTCCAAATTAACCCACAGATACAAGATGCTCAGGAAGCCCCAGAAGGAACAAATTCAAAGAAAGCCGTGCCTATGCACCCCACTTTCAAAGTGCTAAAGAGTGAAGTTAAAAGGGAAGATTGTAAAAGTAGCCATAGGAAGGAAGGAAGGAAGGAAGGAAGGAAGGAAGGAAGGAAGGAAGGAAGGAAGGGAGGAAGGGAAGGAGGGAGGGAGGGAGGGAGGGAGGGAGGGAGGGGAAAGAAGTAAGGAAGGAAGGAAGAGGAAAGAAGAAAGGAGGAAAGAAAGGAGGGAAAGTTGGCATTTAAAAAAGCAGAAAGGCACTCCAGATACATGCAAACAATGAGAATAACAGCTGACTTCTCATCCCAAACAATGCAAGCTAAAAGATCATGCAACACCTTTAAAGTGCTTAAAAGAAAGAACAATCGATCTAGAATTCTGTATCCAGCAAAAGATGCTCATATAGAAAGACAATATAAAGACATTTTAGATCAACAAGAAAAAGCTGTGGGAACCCATCATCAGGATACTCACATTACGAGATATGCTACTTTTTTTAGGCTAGAGAGAAATGATGTCAGAAACTCAGAACTAAACGAAGGAATTAAGAGTGCCAGAACTGGTAAACATGTGGGCACATATGAATGATCATCATCTTTTCCTTTTCTTAATTTTTTTATGACATAATTTACTGTTAAAAGCAAAAATAAGAACAATGTATTATGGGGTGTATAACATAGAAAGTGAAATGTATTATGATGATACACAAAGAGTGGGAAAGAGTAAGTGGAAATATAAGACTTTCATATTATGTGTGAAGCAATACAATATTAATTGAAAGCAACTGTGCTATGTTAAAAGTGCACATCGTAATGACTAGGGCAACCCCTTAAGACAAACCAAAGAAGTACAGTTTAAAAGTTACTAGGGACATAAAATGGAATACTAAAAACTATTCAATCTGAAAGAAGGCAGGAGAAGCGGGACAAAGAATGGATGGGACGAGCAGCAAACAAGGACAAGAATGTACTCAAATCCCACCACAGCAATGATCATGTCAAATGTAAAGGGACCGGCCAAGCAAGACCCAGCAATATTTAAGAAGGTCACACTTTAAATATAAAGACAAAGACAGGTGAAAAGTAAAAGAATGGAAAAGGTTATACCATGCAAAAAGTAAAAGAACACAAGAGCAGCAATATTAAATCAGATGAAGTAGACTTTAGGAAGAGGAATATTGCTAGGCATAAAGAGACATTTCATAATGATAAGTTCATCATGAAGACAACAAATCTCGTGTTTATGCAACTGATAACAAAATAAAGAATTAAGAGAACTAAAGGGAGACAAAGACAAAAATAATCAGAGATTTTGACATTCTTCTCTCAGTAACTGACACGATCAGACAAAAATTCATCAAAGATATAGCTTTGAACAACTATTAACCAACTTAACTCAGCTGACATTTATAGAACATTACAGAATGTGCCGTCTTTAAAATTAATTTTTATTTTGAGAGAATTTGACATAATTTTACATATAAATCTATTTTGAGACAGGTTCACATGCAGTTACAAGAACTAAATGCAGATCCTATGTGCTCTCTCCTGGGGGCAAAGCAGTTTTGATTGGGGGCATGGGGAAACTTTCTGAGACGGTACAAATACTCTCCATACTGATTTGATTCGATGGTGTATACATACTTCAAAATAGAAGTATACACTTTCTCAAGTGTTTTATCCTATGGTTTTTGAAATGTAATCTTTTCCCAGGACGAAGAATCCCATCAGTTTTTGATAAATGTCAGGAAGTGAGGAGTTCTAGAAAATTGGAATGCAGAAATAACTCTTTAAATAATTAGATCATTACTTCTTCCATGTTTCTCTAAGTAACTCTGCAGTTCATTTCAATCCTAGAAAATATAGTGTCTGAATTAGCTGAGGAAACTGGGATTGTAAACAGCTGAGAACTATTGTGACAGATCACGAGGCAAGTAAATTCAAGAGGTAAGTTTCAAATCCTGTAACCATCTAGTTTCAGGACCCAAGTTCTTCTTACCTAAAACTCTTCTGTTCTCAAATAAGGTTTCCTCTTCAATAGTCTCCTTTTCCTTTGACTCACCAATTTTCCTTCCGTCTCACCTATCCTGCCACCAGGCAGTGAGGACACCCGTTTCCGACACCCCGTTGTATCGGCCCAGGCTACCTGCTGCACCGTGTGTCTGACCATTTCTTCTCTTCCCTGACCATTTCTTCTCTTGGCTGCAGTTTGACCTCAGCTGCCAATACTCTGCGGGTCGCCTCATGAAGTTCAAGGGTAGTATGTGTAGCTCACTAAGAATGTCAGAACTTTCTTCTCATTTACAAAGTTTGTTTTTCAGTATGAAAATAAATAAATAAATAAATAAATGAATAAATAAGGTTTATCTTGGATCCCAAGTAGTATCTGTTGGTTTTTAGAGGCTAGAAGGATATCGTTCATTTTGCTTTCTTTACAGAAATTAGAACAGTGTTAGATCTAGATATTGGTTAGTAACAAGAGTTACATGGAGGAAGGTATAACTCATACTATGAGCAGATAAATTGCTACCACTATGGCCCCGTTTTATGCACAAGAGCAATGTGCCTTGAGCTCCCTAGATTGGATCTGTTAGCCTCAAAGACCTCCCACTCCAAAAATATGGGAGCAAGGTACAGCTTTAAAAATAAAGAATCGGCTCTGGCTGATGTGGCTCAGTGGATTGAGTACCAGCCTGTGAACCAAAGGGTCTCTGGTTCAATTCCCAGTCAGGCCACATGCCTGGGTTGCAGGCCAGGTCCGCAGTAGGGGATGCACAAGAGACAACAACACACTGATGTTTCTCCCCATCTCTTCTCCTCTCTCTATAAATAAATAAAATCTTAAAAATCAAAAAACAAAGAAGCCTATCCAAAAAAATGAGCAGAAACTCTGGCCCACCTGGGATTCTGCTGTTCGAGCCCCAGACGTCCTTTCATCCTTCAAATGTTCTCCCTGGGTCTCACCAGCATCCTGAGGTAGCAGAGCTGGAGAGGGAAAAGAGTCATGAGGTTTGCATCTCCCTAAACCCCCCAACTGAAGAGCTGCCTGCAGACCTGCTGAACAGGCTCCTCTCTCAATACAGTCACAAAGAGAGACATTCAGAAGGACTCAGGTGCACACTGGAGCCTCATCAATGAGGAGGACCTGCAGGTGTTGTTTTGGGCATTAGTATTTCCCAGTGGTTGGTCCAAATGCACAGATCTACCAAGACGCTCCTTTGTTCAAAGGTGTGCAACAAGAAACAAAGTTCAGCCATTCCCCATGGACTTCAAGACACTCTACAGTCTACCTGAAGCATATGTGTCCAGCACTGGCTTCCTCTAATCACCATCCTTAAGTTGGACACAAACATCGACTTCAGTTAGGCTACAACAGTCTTCATTTTCTGAACCTGCTGCAAAAAAACTTGGATATCTTTCAAGGCCCAATTCAATGCTGCCTGCTTTGTGAAAATTTCTCTGATAAGTACAATTGGGAAAATATTTCCTAGCTCTTGTCTTCCAAAAGAACTTTACCATAGCATTTTCCTAGGTTACCTTCTACTGTTTTAATCTGGGTTTGTGTCTATCTCCACCAATTAATAATCAGCATTAGAGATCGGTATTCTATTTTCTATCTCTCAAGATGCTTGGTAAAGCTCCTACCTGACACAGCTAGCATACAATAAATATTTGGCTGAATTTAAAGTGTTAAAGGTATGAATTAAGAGACCACATGAAACACAAGAATTCCTCTATCCACCCATCACTCCTGACCAGAGCACTAAATAATGTGTAATCTTGGACATTTTCCCACCAAACCCATATATTGCAAGGTAAAGTGAGAGTAATCAAGCACATCATTCCTTCCTCTTAGCAGAAGATGAAATGAAAGAAGTGATACTGGTTTGGGGCTAAAATGACTAAAACCTGTGGAGGAAAACCACTGGAGGGTTTAAGGGTGCAAACAGCTTTGACTTTGCTGTCACATGTCCACACTCAGGAGCCGCTGATGGGGAACATCCTACGTTGAGTGTAGTATCTGAGGACAGGAGACAGGAGAGCATGGGGCAGCACAGAGCGCATGTCAGCAAGGAGCCTGACAATATTCTGTGGGGAGCACAATATTAAGTACCAGCTCCTTGGGAGGCAGCCGGCTGAGCAGGTTTGAGTGCACACCCCCACATTCTTCTAGAGGAGCAAAAAGGCAGGAGAAGAGGGATCCAGAAGCACCCACCAATCATACAGCCAGAACTCTCACAGCTATCCCCTTCCCAAAAGCCACAAGCATGAACCCCAGAGACCTGCTCTCCCCCAATTTTCTCTCCATGAGACCAGAACAATGAAGTGTGCCTATCTTTTAACACACAAATGAGAATTCCACTTTCTCCTTCCATCCCCACCTCCATCAGTCTGTTCTCACCTTCTCCTTCAAACATCTTAGTCACGTCCTCCCACAGGGGCGCCCCCTCCTGGGCCTTCTTTGGATGGTGCAGCTTCACCCAGGCGCTGGCCCCGGTGGGCAGGGTGATCAGGAGCTGCTGCAGCATGATGACGGCTGCCTAGCGGGGGCTGTCTTCCTGTGCTGGGGAAACGGCCAGACCTCTGCTGGGAGGATTCACGGCTGCCTGGTCCTCCTCTGATCACAGCCTCCCGCCCTCAGGCATATCCTGCGGCACCAGAACCTGGGGGCTCCTAGAGGCTGAGGTGACTTTAACAACCCTGAAAACCTGACTCTGCTCTTAAATTAAGTACCGCCTTGTTGGGAGGCAGCGGTTGGGTAGGTTTCAGGGCATGCCTCTCTCTTCTTCTAGCAGAGTGCACGGCAGGAGAGGAGGGATCCAGGAGCACCCTCATACAGCCAGCACTCCAGAGCTTGCAAAAATATGTTTAAAACTGCAAAAGATCCAAAAACAAAGATTTGGCATCAATGTGGGAATAAGTACAACCAATGCTCTTGGGTGCAGCTCTGTCTCCCAGTTCCATACACACACACACAAAAAGCCAAAAGCACACAGACACCCACCGACCCTGCCTTGACCTCCCTCCTTATAAGCTGCATGTACCTTCTGCCTGGACACAGATTTGAAAGAGGGCAGGCTTTAAAATCAGACAGCCTGGGTTAGAGTCCTGATTCTTGCACTTAAAAGCTCTAAGGCACTTCAACTATCTGGGCTTCAGTCTCTTCACCTATAAAATAGAAATAATAATTGTACTTCATAGCATTGTAATGTTGATTAATTGAGACAATGTCAGGCACACCATAAAACTTTAATGAACATTATTATAAATGTTTTGCTTTAATGCTGTATCATAGCATTGTCTTTTTATTTAAAAAACAAAACAAAACTATGAGCCCTGGCTGGTGTGGCTCAGTGGATTGAGCGCTGGCCTGCCAACTGAAGGGTCACCAGTTCGATTGCAGGTCAGGGCACATGCCTGGGAAGCAGGCCAGGTCGCCAGTAGGGGGCACTCAAGGGGCAACCACACACTGATGTTTCTCTTTTCCTTCCCCCTTCCCCTGTCTCTAAAAATAAATAAATAAAACCTTTAAAAAACCAAAAATAAAAAAACAATGAATCTCAATTTAAAGTTCATTTCAAGTATCTCAACTGATGGAATAATCACGTAGCTGTATTTTCTTCACATAGACAAGCAGTGACAGACACGTCATTACCCACATGGATGCCTAGCACCTGGCAAGCTCTTTTAACCTCTCTGTTAAGATGTATCCTGGTTTCAAAAATGTTAAAACTGAGGGAGAGGAGTATGCCTAAAAATGGAGGAAATTTAGTACTTGGGGTATAATGAAGACTACTATAGAACTGTTTGTAATAGGCAATGCGGGGAGGAAAAAACCTCAAATCCATCGCCTATCTCATCTGACCCCATGACATCTGGGCAGGTAGTGCTCTCCACAGTGACCAGTTCAGTGTATCTGGGGCCCCCAAATCAGTCCCATCTCCGTAGAAAGAAGGCTGGCCCAACTTTATGAAGTTTGTGGGGAAGGTAATGCGTTTTATGGGCATTTTTGTTTCATCTGTGAGTGATACAGAGAAAGGGGGCTACCTCCTAACCAACTGAAGAGTGTTGGAAATATTCTGCTTCTTAATATATAAAAAGTAAATGTCTTGTTACCAAAGTGGAGAAATTTATGAAACGGTTAATGACAGAGAAGCTTCCTTTCGAAGGTACCCCTTCTCCCTGCTCGCAGACCTGCCTCCCTCAGACTTCAAGGCTGACGACGCCAGCACTGTGGCTTCCTACTCACCAGATCGGCGGTGGACGCTGGTGGGGCCAGAGATAGGGGCGTGAGCGCCCGCTCTTGAGGCTTTCAGCTCCAGGTGTTTCTTTAGGGGAGGACTGGTAACAGATTTTATTCTTTTCCAGCCTTCTACTGACCACAGCCCCACTCAAAATACGCCCAACGTTCACACCGGCCTCCAGACTGGAAGTGGGTCTTCTCGAAATTCCCCAGCATGGGCGGCCCAGGGCGGGTTACTGCCACTCCTGATAAACCCTAACCCTCCCGCAGGGCCTTTCGCAACAGCACAGCGAGGCGGGGAGCAGCGATGGGAGGGATTCCCTGAACCCGCTTTCCGCGGGTACACCTAGACCAGGATACACCTCGCTGGCTGCAGCTTTAGTGTCTGGGCAGCGGCAGCGGCCAGGTCAACGAGCGCGCGGCCTCTTGGGCCGCAACCTGGAGTCTTCTAGCGCCCCTGCTTCAAGGCGCTTCCCCACGGTTGCCTGTGCCACGGGTCGCCCTAGCCCGCGGCCCAGTGGAGCCCGGGGTGCGGCTCACCCAGGCGGGCGCACTCCCCTCCAGCACAGCACCAGCTAGTCTTCCGGAGGGCTCCACCCGCCCGCTGCTGGCTCCGCCCACGAGGTCGGCGGGGAGCCCGCCGGCTCGAAGAATGTGGGGCGCGAGTGAAGACCCGGAACCCGGATTTAGTGGAGCGCGCCCCCCATCACACCCCCTCCCCCCCAGACCACCCAGACCCTTGGGCGGGGACCTGCCGCGTTTCCTGGTAGTGGTTGGGAGCGACCACGTGCACTGACAGCTCTTCCGGTGGAGTAGCCCCTTCTCTGTCATTCACTAATTCATTCACCAACTACCTCCTTAGTGCCCACAACCTGCCATGCATTGATTGTTACAGGATCAGAGGATACAACAGTTATCCAAAAGTGGGTATCCACTTATCAAAATGCAGTCCCTCCTTTCTTGGATGTGAATTCCGGTGAGATTAAGTAGGTAAGTAGAAGAATAGATAACATCCCAGGAGATTATAAGGGCTGTGAGGAAAAGGGAAGCAGTGTATAGAGTGGGGGGTAGAGGATATCTGGAGCTCCTACCTCTGGTCATCGTGGGCTAGGATATTTATGTCAACCCACGTCAGAAAACAATACGAATAAAAAGAAAAAGTCTGCTATATATATATATATATATATATAAATGATTTTAAAGGTGTGTATTAGTTTACTAGGGCTGTCATACAGTACCACTAACTGGGTGGCTTAAATGACAGAAATGTATTTTCTCAGTTGTGGAGGCCAAAAGTCCAGGGTCCAGGTGTCAGCAGAGCTGATTTCTCCGGAGACCTTTCTTCCTGGCTGCAAGTTGCTGCCTTCACCACCTGTCCAAAAGGCATCCTTCCGCTGTGTGCTTGCACACCCCTGCTGAGTCTCCGTCCAAATTTCCTCCTATAAGGATGCCAGTCAGATTGGTTTAGAGCACAACCTACTGCCTCATTTTAACTCAATTATCTCTTTAAAGTGATTAAGTTCAATCACCAAAATATGTGGTAAATACAGTCATATTCTGAAGTCCTGGGGGCTAGGGTTTCAACATTTGAATTTTGGGGATACATAATTTGGCCCATAACTAAGAGATGGCAAGATATAGGATTACCAGACCAAAAGCTGGAAAGCAAGGATCCAGAAAGGTAATCCAGCTGGGAACATTGGAAGATGCTTTTGCCCTGAGACATTTGCCCAGCTGAAAAATTATGATCTTCCTTTTGCACTTCAAAGAATGAATGAATGGATGAACGACGTGTAGGGAATGAAATAGAAGGCCCATTGTACAATAACTGTGACCCCAAAGGGTTGCACACTTAGGGTGAGAGTGAATTGGAAGTGGAACAGCTTGAAAAGAATTTACAGGCTGGGGTGAAATTGCCTGTCTCAGCCTTGGCCTTGGTTTTAGGTGGTCTCTGACTGTGACGCCACCAGATGCCGGGCAAAGGCAAACACAAATCCTCCCTGGAAGGAAGCATTATAACTATAGGCCTTATACTGTTTTTACAGATCAGTTTTCAGAGAAATGTGAAGTACAGAATTAAAGATAAGCAGATATGCAAGAAAGCTAGAGTCTTTGGGTGAGTTTTTCAGCAGAAACATAAATAACAGAAATAAACATGTAAAAATGATTTTTAAAAAAAAACAGTTTCTTTTGGAATTATCAGATGCAAACTATAAAATGATTAATATTTTTTGGTTTAAAGAAATAAAATATAACTCAGATGGTTTTGCCAAGTACCTGGAAACTATAAAAAGTGATAAAGCAGATATTTAAAAAAGAACTAAAGAAAAATTCTACCATAATAAAATTAAGAATTCAGTGGATGGTATAACAGGTTAGACATAGCTGTATAGAGACTAAATGGAATGGAAGTAGGTAAGAAGACATTATCTAGAGTGAAGTACTAAGAAACAAAAGGATGGAATATACAGAAGAGAGGACGAGAGATATACATGATACACTGAAAAGATCTAGCATAAGTTGAAGTACAGAAAAGCTAGGGCGGAGATAGTATTTGAAGAGAGAACAACTTTATATTCTTCAGTACCTATGAACGCAACCAGATTACAGATATAAGAACTCACAAAACTCTCTTGATGCAGACTCCAGCCTAAGGGGTCTGTGTGTTGTGGCTGTGATAAACAAATCCACATGAACTACAGAAGTCCTGTGGAGAAAAAGGGACAGCATGGGCACTCTCTAAGTGAGAGAGAGGGCCTCAAACCCTGCCTGGACAAGCTTTTATTGCTTTATATCAAGGACGGTCCTCATTTACTATGCACAGGTTTACTGTAGGTGATTACCTTTTACAGATAACAAAGGAAAAAATGTTGCTAATCACTTCAAAGAGAAGGATGTTGCAGATCAAGGGGAAAAGTGGTTGATCTGGTTACACTCCATACTTGGGAAGTTTAGCACAGACTTTAGGAAGCTACTTTAAAGATATGCAGTAAACATTTTCTGCCTCAGTTCAGGGTGAGGAATTTTAGAAAAAGCAAGCCTCAAAGCAGCCTAGGTACAATGCAGGCCTGATTCCCCACAGGAGAACCGATCTGTGGGCTGGGCTCCTGTGTGCTGATTCGCTCCCTGTTGGTTTTCCAAATCAGGGGCTGGGCTACATTTACCATGCCACATGGATAGGTTCCCTATACTCCCTAACAGGATAAATGAAAAAAAAAATCTAAACCTAGACACATTATAGTAAAACAAACAAACAAACCTAAGGATAGGATGAAAATCTTAAAAGTGGCCAGGGTTTTAAAATATACCCATTCCTCCCTCTGATAGGTGGAGACTAATTCTTCTCCCCTTGAACATGAGGCAAACTCACTTCTAAAGAACAAAATGTGGTAGAAGTGACAGCATATAATTTCAGAAGCTAAGCCATGAAAGACATTTCCACTTCGGCCTTGCACACTCTTATTTTACTTATTTCCTTGCACACTGATTGCTGCTGTGAGGAAAGCCAGCTGAGTAGCCAGTATCAACTTGCCAGCCATGGTGGTGAGCCACCTTCAGATGACTCCAACCTCAGCCAACATGTTGGCTCACCCCGTGTGGGGGCGACTTCTTCTCAAGTCCCCCCAGTGCCACAGACACGTGTGAATGAATAAATATATGGCCAAGACAAGATGATATTGTTTGGGGAGGAGGAGTGGGCTGTGGCAAGTTTCTCAGGGGAGACAAAGGCCAGCAGCGGCCAGTTTCTCCGAGGAGAAAAAGGCCCAGAGTGCCCTCTTCCATAGCCTTTTATTGGGTTGTAATACACAGGAATACAGGGAGGCAACAATCAAACAGTAGATAACATTACAAAGAGATCTGAGGGCTTCAGAGTCTGAGTCAGTGTCTGTCAGGAAGAGAGTTGCAGAAACTTTGGGAGACATACTCATTTCCTCTCGGACCCTTATCGTATGAATGAAAGCACTCTCAGCAGAGCAGATTTCACAGGTTTATCAGGAAGTCTTTGTGATGCCAGACTGTCCCCCAGGACACGCCCTAGCAAGGCAAGGAGCTGGACCCCTCCCCATCAGGTATTCAGGCTTAAGGGGATTAGAGCCAGGAAGCGCTTCTCCCAGAGGACATGGGGACTCGGGCTTTGACAAAGCTGGGGTGGTGGTGAGAGTCCATTGCTCTTTGTTGCAGCCCCCGAGTCCTTCCATGAGGGCCTCCCAAGTGATCAAGTCTGGCTTAGGTTGCCCCCCACTGTGAGGGGTCTTGCCCTCATTGACTTCCGACCAAGCTTTGGGGGCAGGGAGAGGAACTGAGGCAGCGTTTGCTGCCAGAGACAGGCTTCGTCTCCCTCAGCTGGCATTCCAAAGGTTGTCTCTCGCCCTTAGCCACAAGGGGTAGAGATACAATTCCTAAAATCAGGCAGAGCAGTCTACAACAACCCCGAGCCAGAACCTCCCATCTGAGCAGCTCTGAATTACTGACCCATGAAAAACGTGATATTCAAAAATATTTCTTTTTAAGCCATTAAGTGTTAGAGATCTTGTTTAGCAATTGCTGACTAATACAGGGGCAAAATTTGATAACTCGCACAAGAGGCATTCTGACAACCAACTTATCACCAGTGATGATGGAAGCCAGAAGACAGTGCAATAAAATCGTCAGTGTTTTGTGACAAAGGAATTGACAACCAAGATTATTCAATGCGGAGTTTACAAAAATCTTTCAAGAATAAAGGCAAAACAAAGACATTTTCAGACAAAGACTGAGAGAATTTGTCACCAGCAGAGTATATTAAAGGAAATCCTCAAGGCTGAACTTCAGGCAGAAAAAAAAAATGTTCCAGATGAAATGACAAAGATGCAAAAAGGAAGCAAAAAACAAAAGAAAGCAGAAAACTTGTGCCTAAATCTAAATGAGTTTTAATGATGTAGACTAAAAAACTTTTTTTAGTCTAATTTGTGAGGTTTTAAAAAAGATTTTATTTAATTCTAGATGGAAGGGAGAGGAGGGAGAAAGAGGAGAGAAACATCAATGTGTGGCTGTCTCTCACGTGCCCCCTACTGGCCACCTGGCCCACATCCAAGGCATGTGTCCTGACTGGGAATCGAACCAGCAACCCTTTAGTTCACAGGCTGGCACTCAATCCACTGAGCCACACCAGCCAGGGCATGAGATTTAAAAAATAGGGTTAACATACCCAAGATCAGGTCAGGAAGGGGGTGGAGTTAAAGTAGACTAAGTTAAAATATAACACTTCAAGTGTTAACTAAGTAAAAGTACTCTAAAGACTATCTTGGAGGAGGGTAGAGGTATTCATTAACATTAAACCTTGACAAGTAAAAAAACATTGTTGGCTGGAATACTTATGTTACTCAATATGAAAACCTACAAAAAGTTATAGTATTAAGACAATGAGGTAGCTATTGGTACAAGAATAGGTCAATTGAACAATGGGATAGACTAAGAGTACAGATGTAGACACACACATCAACTGTCACCTCATTTATGACAAAGGTGGGGGAAATGAAGGCCTTTTTAATAAATTAGCACTGGGTCATTTGGATATTTATACTGACCTTACTTTACAACATACACAAAAATCAGTCCAGGTGGTTTCAGTTCTAAATGCAATAGGTTAAACAAACAAACAAAAAAACAAAACAAAACACAAAAACCTTGAGAAGAAAGATGGAGAATTTTTACAACCTTGAAATAGCATAGACTACATGGGATAAAAAGTGCTAAATCTAAAGAAAAAATAATAAATTAACCTAAATAAAAAGTAAAGCCCAGACATTTCAGACACTCCTGGTGAGAGTATAAATTGGTACAACTACTTTGGAAAACTGTTACAGAACAAACCTGGGGTGGAGCAGACAAAATACTATTACCAAATGGATCCCCCCTTCTTCCAGGGTCCTCCTGTACTAGGTTTGCCTTGCCCACTGCCAGGGAGGTATAGCTCTCAGTGTCAGAGATAGGTGAAAACGAAAGAAATTATTTATTCAAAAAGTTATACAGACTTAGAGCAATGTCTTAATTGGGATGAAAAAGTCCCTTAAAACACCCACAAATACACACAGTCTTCCTTCCCGCTTTGCCCAGTCTGGGGTACCATATCTCAGGAAGAGAAATAGAACTCCGTGGCTCAGGTAGCACCCAGTTCTTCCCTGTAATCCATGCTCAACTGGCAGGCCTCCCTCAGTTCCCAGCACCATCAGCTGTGTCACCAGGATCTCCAGTTCTTTTTTCTTTTTTTAAGATTTTATTTATTTATTTATCTTTAGAGGGGAAGGAGAGAGGGAGAGAAACATCAATGTATGGTTGCCTTTCGTCCATCCCCTGCTGGGAACTGGCCTGCAGGGAACCGGTCTGCAACCCAGGAATATGCCCTGACTGGGAATCGAACTGCGATCTTCTGGTTCGCAGGCCTGTGCTCAATCCACTGAGCTACACCAGCCAGGGCAGATCTCCAGTTCTTAATCCAAACCCGTGTGGCACCTGCAAGAGTCCTTTCACACCTTTCCTTACTGCAGCATCTCTTCTGCATTCTTCTGAACTGCTAAGAGAGACCTCTGCATTGCTGCTACATTTTGCTTTCCAGCTTTCTAAGCTGCGTGGCAAAGGGAGCACCCAAAAGTGGCGTAGTATTGACTCTTACCAAAGCCACATGGTCCCCAACCATCCAGCATGGCTGCCATGCCTGGGTTTAAATCCCAGCACCAATCTTCCTCTGCAGCCCCATTTCTGACTCCTCCCACAATCAGTTACACCTGCCAGCATTCCCGAATTTTTTTCCAGCCCTTCTTGACTGCCATAGTAAGTCCGGGCAGGTATGGCCACATAGCGTGGAGCCAATCGTCTCCAAGCTCTTATGCTGGCTCTGTAGCCAGGGGGAGTTGCCTCCCAGTTACATCCTAGGTGGAAGTCACTCCCATCCCCCTGGCTCAAAGCATGGCCACGGCTATTTAACATACCTGTGAAACCAGTTAAAACTTGTAGATATGTTAAATGACCATGACTGAGGTTATTTGCAAAACTGTTGCTATGCAAAAAAACTCTCAGTGACCCTGCTCCATGTGTCTCATCTCCCAGTTCAGACCTGCTGGGTGGGGACATCCCATATTTTTAATATTTCCTGGACACCTTGAGTTCTGGACCCCGTTACAAACCCTTCTTTGGGGGGGCCCCCTGGCTACATCCTCTTACGAAAGTATTTGGTAGTATTTATTAAAGCTGAATACTATGACCAGCAATCCTGTTCCTAGTATACACCCACCAGGAATGCATACATGATGTTCACCAAAAGACATACACTAGAATGTTCATAGCACACTCTTTATATTAGCCCCAAAGTGGAAGCGATTCAAATGGCCATGAATGGTGGAATGGGTAAATAAATATTGCTGCATCACAAGATGGAGTAATGAAAATAGACTACAGCTACACGCAATACTAGTGAATCTCACAAACACAGTGCTGAGCAAATGAAACCAGTCAGGAAAGAATACACAATGTGTGATTCTATTTATATAAAGTACAAAACTGGGTGACATTAACCTCTAGGATCAGAAGCTACCCTTGGAGGATAATGACTGGAAGCGGACAGAGGGCTGCTTCTGGAATGCTGAAATTTCTGCTCTAAATCTGTGAGCTGGTTACACGGATGTGCTTAATTTTGAAGATCTGTCAGGATATTTATTTATATGTATGCACTTTTCTGTATGACTATTATAATTTAATGAAGTTTTTAATGAATGTTATAACATTCATGGCAACCACTAAAAGAACAGAAGTAGAGTATCTAACTTCAAACTAGTAAAGAGGGGGAAAGGAATGGTAAAAAATATAACGAATCCAAAAGAGAATAGCTAGAAGAAGTGGGAAGCTGTTTCATAGAGAGTAAACAAGAAATGTCCTTGTGATAAGATGCTATTTGAGTGGAGACCTGGCAGAAGTCAGGAGGTGAACCACACTGATGTCTAGAGAAAGAGCATCTTTGCAGGCAAAAGACCCTGAGGTGGTGATGTGGACTCTGGCCAGTGGGGTCCATGTGTTGTGGCTGCGACAAATCCACATGAACTATAGAAGTCCTGTGGAGAAAAGGGGACAGCATGGCCGCTCTCTAAGTGAGAGAGAGTGCCTCAAACTCTGCCTGGACAAGCTTTTGTTGCTTTTCTGGGTACATTACATGGAGGATGGTCCTCATTTACTATGCACGGGTTTGCTGTAAGTGATTACCTTTTACAGATAACAAAGAAAGAATGTTGCTAATCACTTCAAAGAGAAGGATGTTTGCAAGTGCAAGGGGAAAGGTGGTCGAACTGGATACACTCCATACTTGGGAGGTTTAGCACAGAATTTAGGAAGTTAAAGATACACAGTAAACATTTTCTGCCTCAATCCAGGGTGAGGGAGTTTTAGAAAAAGCCAGCCTCAAAGTAGCCTAGGTACAATGCAGGCCTGTGTGTTGACTCGCTCCCCGTCAGTTTTCCGAATCAGGGACTGGGCTACATTTACCATGCCATGCAGATAGGTTCCCTACAAGGTGGAAGCGTGTGGGCCTATGGAGGAAGCAGCAAGAAATGTTGTATTGCTTGAAGCAAACCATAGTAAGAACATTGGTTCTATGTCGAGAGGAATGGGAAGTCCTTGAAGGTTTTTGAACTGAGAAGCAAGATAATCTTCCATACTAAACAATCGTCTGAGTGCTATCTGGAGAATGAACTGTGGGGTCTGTGAGTGAGCAATGATGCAAGTGAGAAAATATTATGGGCTGGACTAGGTAGCAGTAGTGGAGGTGATGAAAAAAGGGACACTTTGATGGACTGAATGTACAGTTAGAGAAAGAGGAGTCAAGGATGGTTCTGGCTGAGAAATTAGATGTTCCCACTTACTCAGACAAGAAATCCTTCAGGTAGAGACAAGAAATCCTTCAGGTAGAGCCTGGTCAGAAATGAACTTGTTAAATTTGAGGTGTCTGATGCACACATCCAGGAGTCAAATGTGCACCTGGAATTAGGAACCTGAGGTGCAGAGAGTTTAGAGTTGGAAATATAAATGTGGGTGTGTGATGCTCTGACAGTTTGTGTCCCCTCAAAGTTTGTATGTTGCAATCCTGATTGGCCGATGTGATGGTATTTAGGAGGTAGGGCCCTTCGGAGGGGCTTAGGACATGAGGGTGTAACCCCACCAATAGGATTAGTGCTCTTACAAAAGAGAGCCCACAAGGCTCCCTAGCCATGTGAGAAGCCATCCAGGAGGTGGCAGTCTGCGACCCAGAAAAGGGCTGTCACCAAAAGGCAGCCTTGCCTCTTCTTCAGCTTCCAGCCTCCAGAGCTGTGAGCAGTAGGTTTCCGCTGTTTATAAGCCATGCAGCCTATGAGGTTTTTGTTATAGCGACTAGACTTGATTAGGGTGGGGTGTTAACAACATACGCATTTGGAACTGAGGGTGTCTGCAAGGCATGACTAGGAGCTGTGTAGGGGGAGAAGGGAGGACACTTGGCATGTCTAAAAATGTCTTTATGTTGCCCTCGCACCTGTTTGGTTGCTGGGCAGAGAACTTTAAGCCGAAGATCAATTTTTTCTCAAAAAAATGTTTAAATTGTATTTTTATTGCATTTATTCCATTACCATTTAGTCCCCTAGAGCCCCCCTCCCCCACATCTTCAAAACGTTGAAGACATTGCTTGATCCTTTTTGTGAGAGGTCTAAGGATTTTCTGATAGATCACACAAGTGAATGACCTATCATCTTGCTCCAGAAGCCATTAGGACATTCTCTTTCCCTCTGGAGTGGTAACATTCTATGATGAAGTTCCTCAGTATAGCTCATTTTTGGAAGTAGATTGCCTGGGTTCAAACCTCAGCTCTGCCATTCACTACCTGGGCGCCGCCAGCTTAAACTCTCCATGACTCTGTTTCCTCATCTGTAAAATGGGAATAATAGTACCCACTTCATAAGGTTTTTGTGAGAGTTAAGTGAGTTAATATATACAAAGTAGTTACCACAGTGCCTGATACATTGTAAATATGTGATAAATGTTAGCTGTAGGTATTTACTGTGCTGGGAACACAGATCCTTTTACTCTTAAGATTCATGTCCTTCAATTCTGAAAAACTGTCCGTTGTGTATGCACATATTTCCTACCCTTCATCTTCTCTTCTCCTTTTGGAGACTGAAAGTTCAGTTTACATGTGCAGGGCACTTGGGTTGCTGGCCAGAGATTCCTCCAATGGTGGTTGCAGAGAGACTGGGGAAGGGGTGGAGCCTGGCTCTTCCTGGCAAAGGGGGCTGAGGGTCCCACCGTTCAGTCTGCAGCTTTACATTAATCTCCATTTCAGCCCTGCTCCTTACCTCTAGTCTGTACTGGGTCTTGTGTTCCTGATTCCAGAGCAACTCTAGTCCTCCAGTGAACAAACTTCTAGTCCTCGAGATGAGGGAAGGTGGCAATGGAATGGAGAGAGGCATGGACAGAGGAATGTGTAGCAGCCTGCTGTGTGGGGTAGGTGAGGGGACCTTGGGTGCTAAGTACAGAATTCCAACAGATCCAGATTTTCAGCCCCTGGTTTTCCGTGATGCCCACTGTCTCCACGGCCTCACCTTCCCAGGGACCTCCCCTTGTTTGTATTCTTCTCTGCAGGCTCTGCTAAATCAATTACCACTCTTCTGTTTTCTCACTACCAAAAACTGGCTGACATCTCCAGTCTGCTTCTGTATTCTCCCTGACTGCTGGGTGGTCTTTTATCCTTCCCTAGTTTCTTATAAACTCACACTCACAAACCAAAGATAAGCTCTTGTCATTAATCAGCCACATTTAACTGCATTTTTTAGCAAATTAACTTAAAAATACCCTTCTATCTTAAAAGTGTATGTTGTAACTCATAGTTCTTAGAGGCCTAAAAATTCAACCATTTGCAAAGCAATAAATAAATAAAACTTAAAAAGGAAACAAAAAGATCTCACTTATAAAATCTAGGTATAGGGATCATGTTTCTCTATTGTCATCATGGATACATAATTCCATTCAGTTCAAATTAAAACAATCAAATATTGAGTTCCACCTGTGTGCCAGGCACTATTGTGAGCACTTATAGGAAGAAAAAAAAAAACGGATACATACCCTCTTGGAGCTTAAATACTAGTCAGGAAAAACAGAAAATAAGCATAATAACTATGTAAAGTATCTAGTATTTGCAGTGTGGGGGTAAGGAACAGTACGCAACTTTAAGTAGCATGGTTTGGATAGTGTTCAGAGAAAAGGCGACATCTGAGCAAAGATGAAAAGGTAAGGGTAAAGGATATCTGAAGGAATGGCTGGTGCAAAGGCCCAATGTCAGGCACAAGGCTGGAGTCATGAGGTAGGTCTGGGCTGGAGACGTGAGTCTGGCATTTAAATAGAGGTGGTATCTTACACCCTAAGACTAAATGAGGTCACTGAGGCCAGGACTATCAACAGAGAAAAGCGATAGTCATGCTTTTCCCTAAAAGGAACAATCAGAGAAATTCAATTCTTAGGAAATCTAAGGCCATAAAAACTTGGTAGAACATATGTAAGGAACAGTGTGTATCCCCTCTCTTCTGTGACCTATATAAGAGCTTAAGAATCAGAGGCCAGTTTAAAAAAAATTAAATGTGGTAATAGAAAAAAATCTATAAACATATTCTGGATTTATACCTTTACTTTTTTAAGTTCACACTTACAATGCTCAGGCAGCTGAGTTGTTCTGCTACGTAAGAACAACTCACGTGAACTTGATCTACCTCTAATTATGTTCGGAAGGATACAGTATCTATTAAATTTAGTGAAGTACTATGAGTTCATTTTTCCTTTTCCTCTCTCATGCTTCCTTGCCTCACTATGGCCCCTGAAATCACCTTCTCCCTGGTCCTCTTTGGTGGGTTTCTAGATGTATTGCTCTGAGGGCTATCCCAAAATCCCTGCCAATGAACAGAATGCACATTTTCAAATCTAATACTTTATACTTATCAAAGGGAAAACTTTAAAAGAATATAAGTGGCCACCAATTTCGATATATCTATCTTCAAAAAGTCATCAATATGTATTAAGGGATTATGGCCTAATATTTTAGGTGTAATAACAGCATTGCAGTTATGTTTTAGAGATACATCCCTAAGTACTAATGGATTAATGAAAAAGGGTCATTAGCCCTGGCCAGTTAGCTCAGTTGGTTAGAGCATCATCACAATACGCTAAGGTCGTGGGTTTGATACCTGGTTAAGGCACATACAAGAGTCAACCAGTGAATTTGTAAAAAGGTGGAAAAACAAATGACTGTTTCTCTGTCTCCCTCCCTCTCTTTCTCTAAAAGTAAAAAAAAAAAAAAAGAAAAAAGAAATCACTATAGATTGAAGTCTTTTTAAATATCATGATAAATAATTCCTAGGCTTACACAACATCATTCCAAATGTGATCTTTTTTTAAATTCTTGTAACAAAATACCAAAAAGAACTGATAAGAAGATAGGAGTTATGGCACAGATAGACATAGTAATATGACACCAAATGAATTTCTTGCCATTATTAGCCATTTACATACTCTATATATAGAAGAGGCAAACTATAGCCCTTGGGCTAAATGCAACTCAACACCTTTTTAAAAAAATTTATTGGAACATTCAGTTGTGCAAGTTCTCAACTAGGGGCAATCTTGACCCCAGGGACATCTAGCAAAGTCTGGAGACCTTTTTGGTTGTCACTATGGTGGGGGACTATTGGCATATGATACTGGCATTTTTAGTCAGAGATACTGCTAAATATACACAGCACACAGGAAGCTGCCCATAACAAAGTATCTGGCCTAAGGTAGCAGTGCCACGATCGGGATACCTGAGTCATGTGTTGTCTCTGGATGCTTTTGCACTAAAAGAGTGATTCTGAAGGCACACAGCACATTATATATTTCCTATCTGGCCCATTACAAGAACAGTTTGTGAAATGTCTATAAAAAGCCATTAAAAATATATAAGCATCACATGCATAGTAAGTTATCTATCAATTCTAGAAACTTTCCCTTAACATTACTTCCTGTAGAAGTGAGCCAACCAATATTTTTATTTCTGCTTCTTCTAGCCATGTAAGGAGCTATAGTAAAAAGGATATATTACATTTTATTCTGACTCATTAAAGGGTATTTAAAACAGTGACTCTCAGAAGTCAGTCTACAGATTACTGACCTGCTGTGAAGTTTTCACTGACTCATAGTGCAACAAGAAAAATAAAGAAAACTTTGGAAGGTTTTCAAAAAACTGACTTAATTCAATGTAAAGGTCTGTTCTTTATGATTATAACCTTCCTATATTTTTAAATATTAAAATGCTCTTTATTTTCAGAAACAATGCTGACAATAGGTGTTTCCACTTAATGTGACAAAACTAATAACTGTAACATTGGATCAAACCAATAAAAAATTACTGGTTTTTGAAATCCCAAAGTCAGAAAACCACTATTTTAGAGGCTTTTGTTCCAATATGAGGATTCCTTGATGTTGAACATCTTTCCTGTCATTGCTGAAGTTTCCTTAAATGTGTTTTACAATGTCTGATAAGTGATGAACTACGGGTGAAGACTTTCCCACATTCATTGCAATCATAAGGTTTTTCTCCAGTATGAATCCTCTTATGTTTGGCAAAGGATGCATCATGCCTAAAGGCTTTCCCGCAATGACTGCATTCGTAAGGTGTCACTCCAGCATGTACTCTCTGATGAATGGAAAGATGTATTCTTTGGCTAAAGGCTTTCCCACATTCCTTACATTTATATGGTCTTTCCCCAGTATGAGTTCTCTGGTGTTGAGTCAGGTATGTGCTATGGCTGAAGGTTTTACTACACGCATTACAAATATAGGGTTTCAACCAGTATGAATAATCTCATGTTGCCTGAGGTGTCCAATCTGAAAAAAAGTGCTTTTCTACAGTCGTTACATGTGAAAGATTTCTCTCTCACATGAGTTCTTAGACGCTGGACTAGCCCAGTGCTCTGGCTGAATACTTTCTCACACACACCACATTCCTACAGCTTCTCCCCAGTATAGATTCTACATGTTCAGTAAGAAATGACAGATGTCTGAAGATTTCCCCACATTCCTTACATTCATAGGGCTTCTCACCATAGGGATTCTCTGATGTGGAATAAGGGATGAACTTTGGCTAAAGGCTTTTCCACATTCTTTACATCTGAAAGGTTTTTCTCCAGTATGAATTCTCACGTGTTCTGTAAGATGAATGAGCTGTGTGAAGATTTTTTCACAACTATTACACTCAAAGGTTTTCATTCTTGTATAACTCCTTGAATGATTAATCAAATCTAAATTGTATCTAATTCTCTTCCAAGGTATGTTATAACTATGGTCTCTTTTTTCTTGGAGAACCTACTGGTCCTGGAATATCTTTGGAGCTCGCATCAATACTTTTCTCAAATCTGTTAGATTCTTGGTCTTTCTCCTGAATGAGCATTTTTCTGTGGCTCAAGGGGATTTGCCCCTCACCTATTCCTTGGTTTTCTTGGTGGCTCCCTAACTAATCACATTTGGAAACTCTTCTAAATGTGGAACACAAGGCACTTCCTCTTGTAGACATTTTCTTCACCAGGTCACGGTGTAATTCTTCCCACAAAATGTCAATTCTTTAAGGTTAGCTCTCTGGTTTCTGTTTTACTCTCCAAGTCTGAAAGAAATCCAAAAATACAAATGGGTCATATTCCCTGCATTAAAAAAAATGGCTATAGTGATAATGGGAAGGAATGACAATAACATATAACAGGTACAGGAAACCTGAACTGTCTTCACCTGTGATCCTGTCACCTAGAAAGCTAATATGAGAGGAAGTGAGGAAGTGACCAAAGGAAGCTGTTAAAAATATGTGGGGTGACTTTCAGAAACTGGGAGAGCCCTGACCATGGTGGCTCAGTAGGTGGGGCATTATCCTGCAGAGTGAAACGTTTCAACTCAATTCCTGGCCAGGGGACATGCATGGGTTGCAGGCCTGGTCCCTGGTTGGGGCGCGTATTAGAGGCAACTGATTGATATTTCTCTCACATATTGATGTTTCTCTCTTTCTCTTTCTCCCTTTCTTTGCCTCTTTAAAAATAAATAAATAAATCTAAAAAAAAAGAAATTGGGAGAGTTCATTCATGTGAATTGCAAGAGAAGATGAAATAAGAAGAGGGCATTGTTGTCAGGGCAAATATCAAGAGATAAGATTAAAGAAGATGGAATTCTAATACCATATCATCTCAAGCTCATACTTCTATGACAGAATTTTCTTCATTGAAAGTTGTAAGTATTTGTCTCATACTTTTTACCCATTAATTTAAAGTATTAAATATATAGGAATGTATCCACTGAAATTGGATAGCCTCCCTCAATCCTGTCCCTGTTCCCTCTAGCCTTTTAGGATTTTGGAATGCACCTGTTCCACATTCCCCAATGATATGTGCATGTGAATGTTTGCACTGATGTATATATGGCCATAAATATACAGTTGCACTAAAAGGGATCACGGTATACATATAGCTCCATAACTGCTTTGTTCTGTTTTTTAACTCACCTGTATCTATGGGCCCCCTTCCATGTCTGTTCACTTAGACTTATTTCATTTTTTAAACTGTGTTGCATTCCACTTTATGGACATACCATAATTTGACTTTCGTGTACTGAAAAATAATTAGGGTGTCTCCACCTTCTTGTTATACACACACTTGTGCACAATCCTGACAGTGTTTCACAGAATGTACTAAAGAGGAATTACCGGGTCGTGAGTGTGTGTGCTCTCAGCGAACATGGGTGCCTTTCCCTGCAAACTCAATCTTCCTAATATTTGCCTATTTAAGAGGGGGGAAATGATCTTCATTTATGTCAAAGTATTAACTACAAATCTTAAAGGATAGAGAATATATATTCTATCTATATGTGACACCATTTTTGGATCAGCAGTTTCTCTGATTTTTACTCTCTATTCCTACCCATCCCTTCTGGACCCTGCCACCCTAAAACACCAACATTTCTTGTTCACAGAAGAATCATATTCCCTAGGATTTCTAACCTCACTTTAATAATAGCACGTGCAACGTGCTCCGTAATAGCTGAATAAATTTTGGCATGAACTTAAAAAGCAAATGGAGATGTTTACATTACTTACTACAGGAAATAGTGAATCACCTAACTTTCTTTTTAAGGCAGAAACAAGACAAATGTCATATTTCGAGTGGTCAAATCTGGCAGTAGTATTCAAAATAATGCAGAGAAAGAAAAGAAGACATCAAATGCAACTAGAAATCATAGTAATTGGCATGTGATATACTTGGCTTAGCATTGCCTCAAGAGAGATGGAGCGAAGAGGCTCCATTAAAAGACAAACTAGGGGGACTGAGAGGGAAACAGAGTATAAAGCACAGTGCAGTATTGCTGACATCATGACACAAAGGACAGGAGGAGTCAGGATGAGAAACTTGTTTGGGAGTGAAGATGGCTTCTATTTTGGGACATACTGGGTTTGAAGTGACAACATTGCATCTATACAAAGATGTAGGAATAGAGTTCCTGTGGATGTATAAGACCAAGATGAAAATATGGAGAATATCAGTACCAAAGGGATGGCTGAGACCAGCAGGTGCACTTGTGGATGTTTGCGAAGGAACATAACTGCTGTGTCGAAGACGAAGGCTCCACAGAGGCTGCGGCAGAGACTGTTGGCCGTCCTCTGAAACCTGCCTTCCCATCTTCCTGACACACCACTCCGCTGTGTTTCCCAGCCTTCCTTGAATTTGATTGAGTGACGTGACAAAGATCTCCCTGTTAAGTGAATGACAGTGAAAGTGATCTGAATTACTATAGGCTGGTCTGTTAAAAAAAAAACTCTCAAATGAGCTTCTTCCACTGCTGGGTAAATTTAGATGATGTGCAAGCTCTCGGGGATTGAGGAGCAACCATGTAGGAGAAATCTTGGCTCCAGATTCACCAGGTGGAAAAGAACTGTCCATTGAACTAAACAGTTCCCCCAGACCAGTATAGAAACAAGAAACTCCTTTCTATTTGAGACAAATTTTAGAGTCCATTTGCTAAGTAGTTTAGCCTATCCTAATGAAGGTGGAAATGCTACATCTATATTAAAAAGGATATTGATAAGAAGCCCTGAAAAAGCAATGAGAGGAGACAAAATGAACCAGGTTCCCATAGTTCTCCAGCAACACCTCCTGGTACAGGTGCCAGTGAGCAGGGACCAGTTGCCCCCACACCTCCTGGGTGAAGTCCACAGGTATGTCCTTGAAGGTTAACAATTCCTAGAACATTGAATATGTTCCTTTTCAGCCTGAGTTCGGGAAGTTGTCCTGACCTGGTCTAAAGCTAAGATTCTACTCAGGTTCTCCAGGACACCTGCTCGTTTGGCCGAGTCTCTGCTGGGGGTTACAAAACAACACTGAGAGCAGGTAAGTTGTCTTTTGCAGGTTACAATTTGGCAGAAGTCAAAACACTCATGAAATATTAAAGAAGGTCACAGAGTATTGTGTTGTAGTTGAGACTAAGGACAAAGATCAGGAATATTTGAGAGAGGGGAGAGTCAAGAGGCGCCGAGGCCACAAGAGAAAAACAGGGACCACTGTTGGCCCGAAAGAACCGAGAAAATGGGAACACATCAGCGTGGGCAAAATACCCTTCGCTGGGTAATCCTGTTGACAAGAACTTGTTGGAGAATAGCCTGTTTTTGGAGGGGGCAGGAATTCCACCTAGTAACGAAGAACACTGGATGGAAGCAGACACTCTTAAAGTACAGGAGCCTGCTATTTATGATCTACGCAAATTAAATAACCATTTGATAGTTCTTTTTCAAAAATATTCCCAAATGCAAAGAGAACCCGGAAGCCAGAAAACTGAGATAACAAATTCCTTCAGTATTGAGACTATTCTAAGGCTTTTATGTCATTGTACATTCTGGAATGCATGTCAGGATTACTAGCCTGACATTGAGGATGATTAAGGGTATGGGGCCTAATCCTGTGCCGTGTGGTTTTGGAAGCTAAGAGCACCCCACTTTAAACTACCTCTACTCTCCAATAATGTCTCCCTTTAAGCTGGTTTTCTCTGATTACTCTATCATTTTCTTATACTTCTCTGTGCTTCCAGGGTTTGGCAGCACCGCACTCTGCCAGTGCCATTGGTTTTCCAATGAGCTCATTTGTGAGACAGGGACGCAGCTGAACTGCCCTTAGAAGTTTCCTTCCTTTTCTGCTCAGCCCACTTAGTTTGTGCCCATCACCACCTGCCAGCAGTTTCTCTACTCATTTCTCTTTTCAGCTGCAATTCTGCCCCTGGATGTGACCAAAAAGCCTCTCTTAAAGGTCATTAATGAATTGTATTCATCTCCAAGAATATCAGAACCTGGTTCTGTTCATTTTTAAATGCTGCTTAAAATGCTTTTCTTTCCCACAGATGTCATCCCTGAGGTTTACGGGCAAAAATTACATTATATGCTTTTACGCACATGCATGCACAATGGCACAATTTTTAAATGTGTTGGCTAATTGGTACAGGCTTGCTAGAAACAAGAGGGCCCTGAGGAAGGTTCTTGCTGGTGGGGAAATTATCTGTGAAATCAGCAGATGCAACTTGGTTCCAAACAAGCTAAGAACATCCAAGCCAGGAAGACAAATTAAAGAAAATCAAAGTCCAGGGCTCTTAAAATGTGAAAAGCAATTTCAAGAAAGTGAAAGGGAATCCCAACCCACCTGGGATTCTGCTGTCTGGGCCCCAGGCATCTCTTCATCCTTCGAATGTTCTCCCTGAGTCTCAGCAGCACCCTGAGGAAGCAGAGGTGGGGGGGGAGAAGAGTCATGAGGTTTGCATCTCCCCGAAATCCCCAAACAGAAAAGCTGCCTGCAGACCTGCTGAACAGGCTCCTCTCTCAATACAGTCACAAAGAGGGACATTCAGAAGGACTCAAGTGCACACTGGAGCCTCATCAATGAGGAGGACCTGCAGGGCGTTGTTTTGGGGATTACGTTTCCCAGTGTCAATGCTGGTCCGAAAGCACAGATTTAGCAGGCCAGTCCACTCCCGAGGACCACAAGGTCCTCCATGACCAACCCAAAAGCTGTTTCTCCAAATATTATCTCCCTCTGAACACCCTCCTTCATCCACTGGACGCAGCGCCCACATCATGCAACTCACCATTCTTCGGAGACCCCTGGACAGCTCCCACCTCAGTACTTTCCCCCGAGTCCTACTTCAAGTATCAAGTGATGTTTTCTCAGACTCCCTGAATGAGAAAAAAGCGTCTTCTCCCTGTGCTCCCCAAAGACTTCGTTTTTATCTCTGCCCAGGTATCTACCTTAGTCTGCCCATTGCATTTATTTTTAGAATGACCTTCAATTGAGCACTACTGTGAGCACCTGGGTACGAACTGCAGCTGGTGCATTTCCCCCATCTACTCCAGTGTAAGTCACCACACCCTTCCAGGCTGCTAGAATTCAAGAAAGACTGACTGCATGTGAGGCATTAAAAAATAGGAACTAGGCCCCAGCTGGCAGGGCTCGGTTGGGTGGGCCTTGTCCCACGAAAACAAAGGTCGCCGGTGTGATTCCTGATAGAGGCACACGCCTGGATCGCAAGTTTGGTCCCCCCGGGGTGCGAATGGAATGCAACCAATCGATGTTTCTCTCTCACATTGATGTTTCTCGCCCTCTAAAAACTGAAATTAAAATAAAAAATATGAGCTAGGAATGACGGCATATGAATTATTGTCCTTGTATTTTTCCCAACTTTTTATCATAAATGTTGAACACCCATTTATCCGCCACCTACATCCAACAATTGTTAACATTTGCCCTATTGGCTTTATCTATATTTTTTTCTGGACCATTTTAAAGTTACGGATGTGATGATACTTCATCCTTAAATACTTTAAGTAAGAATCTTCTCCTGCATAACCACGGCATCATTTATCACACCTGACAAAGTAACAATAACGTCATAGTACCATTTAACATTCAGTCCATATTCAGATTTCCTCAGCTGTTCCACAAACTCTTTTTTATTCTGAATCTTTTCCAAGCTAGGAGCCCATCAAGGTTCACACATTCAAAGTGGTTGTTATTTCTAATGCCTCTTACTCTAGAATAGTGTTCCCTCCTTTTCCTTGATGTTAGTTTTTCAGAGACCAGAACAATCTCACTGTATCCTTATTCCTCTGTCCCCTGTATTTTCTTTAATCCAGCAGTTCAGCCTTTAAGCTTAATTTAGGGTCACGTTAAACATTTTTTCAGTAGTTTGTTCTTTTATTATGCTTCCCGGTATATTTTTAAATTTTATTTAGTTATTTTTTCAAGTACATTTTTTTTTGTCTATTTCTCCCATCCCAGCCTCCAGAGGGCACAAAATGCCAGGTCCCCTCATCACTGGGACACTTGGTTAAGATCTGATTACCAGACCTTGGAAAAGTATGTACTTTCCTTGGCGTTTAGCAAGTAATTTGTGGGGCTGATACTTTGACACCACATAAATATCCTGTTCCCCATCAACCTTTCAATGATTTCATTTACAGTAAAATATTCTATTATCCCATCTACATTTATTATTGGCAGGTTTTTACTAAAAAGAGCTTTCTCTCAACAACTGGAAATGATCTAAAAAGTAAGGTCAGTGTAGCCTTTGTTCCCATACGAATCTATTTTCCAAGTAAGCAATCCATGTATTAACCACCACCAATGATGGCGAGTGAGTTTTGCCCCTTCTTTCTCTGTTTTAAATGTCATCACGAACGTGTGGATTTCATTTATTCAAGGTGTTACCATCGATTTGGATACTTAAACTGTCTCACATTTGTCCAGTGGAAGCCCCTTGAACCTGGCTCTCCCATCCACCTGAGAACTAACTGTGCATTAGCCCTTCAGCTCTCCCTTGCCTTCTAGCACAAGAGACTCCAGGCTTACTTCATACTCTCCCTGAAATCTTCTACTTCTGATCTAGCCACCAACTACCTGGCCAGGTCTCTCATTTTATTCACATTTCTTGCTGTGAAATAAGGAAAATCAAGCAAGTCCACCCTGCCCCAATGGCCTATGGAGAAGATAAAAAGATAAAAAGAAGTAACGTACACTGGCTGGTGTAGCTCATTGGATTGAGCGTGGGCCTGGAAACCAAAGCATTAACTGGTTCAATTCCCAGTCAGAACACATGCCTGGGTTGCAGGCCAGGTCACCAGTTGGAGGAGTGCAAGAAGCAACCACACATTGATGTTTCTGTTCCTCTCTTTCTCCTTCGGAGGAGGAAAAGGAGGAGGAGGAGGAGGAAGAATACAACCATGACACTGAAATCTTGGCTTTAGGCTGAAGTGGCCACCAGTACTCAGGAAAGTCCCAGGCCAGGAGCCCTAACCAAGAGCTCCAGAGACCTCTTACTCAGCAGTCACTCCAAAAGATGCTTCTGCTCAGGTGTCTACCTTCTCCCCCACACTAATGTTGCTTTGCCTCCCTCCCACCTGTCAGTCTGTTCACACCTTCTCCTTCAAACATCTTAGTCACGAAGTCCCACAGGGACACCCCCTCCTCAGCCTTCCTTGGATGGTGCAGCTTTGTCCAGGCGCTGGCCCGGGTGGGCGGGTGGTCAGGAGCTGCTGCAGCATGATGACCTCCGCACTCCCTTCTGGGGCATTCGCCTGCCTCAGCCCACAAGGCAGAGTCCCTACTGGGCTTGTCCACTTTTGATGTGGATACGGCTGGAAACGCTGAAAGAAGTTTTCACAGTTGTATGTGTGTCCTCCCTCCTAGGAACCCAGGGAACATAAGGTGCCAAAATCCAGAGTGTGGACCTTTTAACGTCAAGGCTTCCCAGGAACACCTCCCATCTGGAGCTCCATCTGTCCCCTCAGCAGGCAGCTGGAGGCTCCAGGTATGATTCTAAGCAGTCACCTCTAGACTCCCCTGGTGATGCTGGACAGAAAACGTCTGAGTCACAAAAAGGATCTCAAAGGCTCCGTCACTTGGTCGGAGTTCTAGAACTTGCGCGGATCGCTGGACAGTTTCTACAAAGCCACAGGGAATCCTGGAAACACACAGCCCACACGGGCCAAAGGGCTGTGCTGGTGTCGCAAAGTGTCATTTTAAAAAAATGAGTAAAACCCGATTGTCTGAAGCAGTAGTGTTTTAAATAATCCGATTTGGAATCAAAAAGGGCCTGGGTTGGAATGCCAGTTCCTTCACTTGCCAGCTGTGGCAAATCCCGACGCCCTGGAACCCCGTGTCCTCCCCGCCAAACAGAGAGGACGAACCTTCCTCCAGGGCCGGACAGACTTTGTCCAATCCCGACTCCCAGCGCCCCCGCGTGACCGTGTGCGGCTCGTCCCCTCCCCAGACTCTGACAGTCCCCCCTCAGCCCTTCACACGCCCGGACCCAAAACCCTTGCCCTTCCGTGGATGGTGCCCGGTACACGCGAAGACGCTCCCACGCAGTGCGCCCCTGGCCTTTGTGCGCGCCGGTCCGGTGGCCTCCGGGGCAGCGCCAGTCCCGCAGGCGCCCCACGGGACGCTCGCCCCGTGGTCCAGCCCCGCTCTGCCTGCGGCATCCCGCGTCCCAACCCGGGGTGAAGCAGGAGGAGCCGGTGCCTGTGTTCTTGTCCGCTCTCACCCAGAGACTGCAGAGTAGACCAGCTCTTCTGCGCCAAGAACGGGGGTTGGGGCAGTGTGTTTCCGTGGGGAGGTGTGACACCCTGGACAGAAGGGAAACATCGGTATCACTTTTTTTGTTGTTGTTCAAACAACGTTGGTATTAAAATAATCCAAACCCATACCACTGTTCCTTAATAAGAGGTACGCAGAAAAGACTGAAAATGGAATGGAATCCAGTGTTTTATTAAGAGAATACCACGATCAGGTAGGTCTTTGTTCTGGCGTTCAATAAGTTCTTATGTTCATCGCTCTCCCTATACTTCTGGAATTCCAGAAAATACACAAAGGCAAAATAATTATCTATAGTCTCACCAAGCAGAGATAACCATTGCTGCCGTCTGGTGCACACACGTACCCACACTCACACACACGTTTTTAAATGCATTTTTATGGAGGGTTTGTTTTTTTTTTGCAAAAGTGATCACACTGTAATTGATGCATTTTTGTCTTAACAAAATAGCAGTACCATTCCAAATACATACTTCACGGCAGTGGTTTCAAAACTAACAGTTTAGAAAACAGCACAAAACTATGTAGGTGCTTTACGGGTCAAATGTTTGTCTCTCTTCTTCTGTTCCCCCAATTCGTGTGTTGAAACCCCAACCCCAGTGTAGCTGTATTTGGGGAAAGGAAGTAATTAAATGAGATTGTAAAGGTGGGGCCCTAATGCTTTAGGATCAGTGTTCTTCTGAGCACATGTGCCAGAGGGCTCGCTCTCTCGGAAGGTGAAAGATCCAGGTGAGGATTCAGGAAGAAGTCACTTTATACAACCGGAGCCAGGAAGAGTCTCCCCCCAAACCACCTGCTGGTCCTTGAGCTGGGACTTCCTGCTCTCAGAACTATGAGAATATCAATTTCTGGTGTTTAAGCCACCCAGTCTATGATGTTTTGTTACAGCAGCCCAAGACCAATCCATTAGCATACAGTATGTACAGAATGAGGCTTTGTTCTAAGTGCAGTCCATATTTTAACTGAGTTAGTCCTCATAACAACCAACCCCTTGAGGTACTATTATTACCTGCAGTCCCAGGTAAGAAAACTGGGACTTGAAGAAGTTAAGTAACTTGCCCTACATTACCCAACTTGCAAGTGGTAAGTCCCGGCAGGCCAAAAATATCTGCAACCCCAAAATACAGAATTAAATAGTGTAAATGTTTATATATAAATGGTATATAAATGGTATTCTAGGTGGTGGTACATGGATGTTCAATGTAAAATTCTTTCAACTTTTCTGTATGTTTAAATATTTTCATAATATTGAAAAAGTAAAACTAAAAATAAATGAGAATTATGTAAGACATTATGAATAAGTTACTGATTTAAATAGAGACTAGTGACATACACTATATTCATGGATTGAAATAGAACATTCTAAGTATGTTACCTTCCTCCACTTTAATACTCCCCAATCAAAATCTCAGCTTTTCTTTTTACTAAGTTAGATGAGTCTACAGTGTTCCAGGATGGCCCAGTAAAAATTTCCAACAATGATGAAGTCAGAATTGCCCTACCAATAAGATATTATCTTGTATTACAGAGGCACAAAAATAAAAATAAAATGTGCCAAAATATACGCATAAATTAGTGAAATGAAATTGGAAACCCACAAACAGATTTGAGAATTTAAATTTAATATTTCATAAAAGTGACATTTCAGCCCTGGGTCGTATAGCTCAGTGGACTGAGCATGGGCCTGTGAAGCAAAGGGTCACTGGTTCGATTCTTAGACAGGGCACATGCCTGGGTTGCAGGCCTGGTCCCCAGTAGGGGGCACATGAGAGGCAACCACACATTGATGTTTCTCTCTCACTCTTTCTCCTTCTCTTCCCCTCTCTCTAAAAATAAATAAATAAAATATATTTTTAAAAAGTGACATTTCAAATTAGCGGGGTAATGTGGGATTATTCGGTAAGGGACATTAGGACAACTGGATAGCTACTTGAGACCTGAGTAGACCCCTCACCAGAAAAGATGCACAGATGACAAGTGAACATACAACAAGATGTTCAACATTACACATTAGGGAACTGGACACTAAAACAACAATGAAACACCACTACGTACCTCTCAGGATGGCCAAGATCCAGGACACTGACAACACCAAGTGCTCGCAAGGGTGTGCGGCAGTGGGAACTCTCATTCATTGCTTGTGCAGTGGAAAATGGTGCAGGCACTATGGCGGACAGTTTGGCCATTTCTTACAAAACGAAACATACTCAGCATATAATCCAGCAGTCACGCTGCTTGGTATGTACCCAAATGAACTGGAAATTTATGTCCACACAAAAAAAACGCACAAAAATGTTTATGGTAACTTTATTTATAATTGCCAGAACTTGGAAGCAACAAAAATGTCCTCCAGTAAGTGAGTAGGTAAATAAACTGTGGCCCATCCAGACAACAGAATACCACACAGTTGTAAAAAGAAATGAGCTATCAAGCCATGAAAAGATTTGGAGGGAACTTAAATGTGTATTATTAAGGGAAATAGCCCATTTGAAAAGGCTACATACAGTATGATTTCAACTATATGACATTTTTTAAAAAGCACAAATATGGAGACAGTAAAAAAAAAAAAAAAAGAAAACACCTGAGGTCACCAATTGGGAGGGAGAGACATAGGCAGACCACACAAGATTTTTAAGATGGTGAAACTGTTATGTGTGATACTGTGATGTCGCCGTACATTTGTCAACACCCATAAAATGTATGTCAAGAATGAACCCTAATGTAAACTAGGGATTTGTGGTGATAATGATGAGTCATCGTAGGTCCATGAATGTGGCAAATGCACCGACCACGCTGGTGCAAGGTCAGAGGGGAGGAGGTTGGGGTTGGGAGGCAAGGGGTACATTTTGTGGCTAGCCTAAAACTGATCTAAAATATATAGTAATTCTTAAGAAAGTCTTTAGCACAAGACTTTTCAGAGCCATCACTATTGGGATATTGTATTCCAGACGTACAAGAAGAATAGAACACGCAGTCTTCCCAAACCATGTCAGCGCTGACGTGGACACCTTTGAACATCCCGCGCACCACTCCATTCTCCTCTGTCCCGACTACCGTGGCCTTCGCTCAGCTTGTATCCTTCCTCTGGTCCCCTAGACCTGGTCTTGTTTCCTCAAATACATTGTTCTCAGTAGCTGCCGACACCTCGCATCCGACCACGTCCCTCCACTGCCTGCACCACTTTAAGCTGAACTTCCCGGGCTACAGGAACCCCCTGTGTGATCTGGCCCAACCCCACCTCAGTCTTTCCTCTCACCACACCCTGACTCACATTCCTTAGAAACATCGGACTGCTGTGCTTCCCCAAATGTTCTGTGCCCGTGTAGGACTCTGTCTTTTCACATGGTGCCATCTGTGTGGAACACTCTTCTGCCCACCCGACCCCGCCCACTGGTTAATTACCACCTATCCTGCAAGTCTGCTGCCTTAGGAGACTGTGAACTTCTTAGGAGTAGGGACTGTCAAATTCACTTTTTCTTTTCTTTCCAAATTCTAAAAGCTTATGGGCCCCAAGGCTCGGTCCTCTTCTCATTGGGCTCTCAGATGACAGCATCCAGTCTCAGGGCTTTACATGCCATCAGTACCCTAGTGGCTCCCAGACCTGCACCTCTAGCCACGCAATTCCCAGTGCAGACATTTACCCTTGTTCTGCTCTTCCCAGATCCCGACACAACTGGCTGCTTACTCAGGCCTTAGTTCAAATGTCACCTCCTCCTGATGTCTCCATATAATGGTTGCATGCCCACTTCCCCCCCTTAACCTGCCTTACCTCGTATTATTACTGTTTGAAATAAAATAATTTATTTACTTGTTCATTGTCCACCTCTTTTACTGCAAGCATGAGAGACTGGGGAGTTCTGACTCATTGCTTTATTCCAGAGCCTAAGACAACAGTGTGTGGCATGTGGTAAACACTAACAGTTGAATGAATTCATGCCTAACATAGGTCTGGAGCATATTCCCCACTAACATTTGAGTGCTGTGTGCCCAACGCTGCGCTGTGAGCACCACAGGAACCACGTCATTTGACCCTCAGTGTTGCCCTTTAGCCCCGTCTCACACTGGGACATGGAATTTAGCAGTCGGCCCAGGTCACAGACTAGGTAGGGATATGAATATTAGCAGCCTGATCCAGAGTTCACTTTCCTAGCCGCTGTGCTCACCTCTCACATCTGGAAGTGAAGGAAGGAAGGAAGGAAGGAAGGAAGGAAGGGAGGGAGGGAGGGAGGGAGGGAGAGGGAGGAGAAGGGAGGAGGGAGGGAGGGAGGGAGGGCCACCAAGGAAGGAGGGAAGATGGTGGGTGAGAGCAGGGGGTGGTGCTTCCAGTTCTGATGTTCTGTGACACCAGCGGGTGCAGTTTTCCACGGTCTCCAAGCTCAGTCTCTAGGCACCACTGGATAAAGGTCCCCTTTCCAGCTGTCTGGGCCTGGGCCTGGGCCTGGCCCTTGGGTTTGCCCATACAGAATTTTTTTAACTACAGGGAACTGCCCCCAAAAGCAGAAAATGTGGGTGAACTCACCCTCCTCCAAGAGTGACACACAGTGACAGCAAGCAGTCCTTCCCTGCAATATTTATTAAGGAATTTACACATACACAGGAGGAAGGCAACCAGGAATTGTGGTTCCCATGAATGAAATCTTTGAAGCAAAGTTTTCTTGTTTTAATTTTCAAGTGGGGTGAAGAGTGACTGAGAGGAAAGCTGTCCAGGCTCTCTGCCTCATACACCTGGAGCAGGTGGGGAAACGGGGCAGCCAGGGACTCACAGGTATGAAAGAGGGATTGGCAGGTTGGGGGAGGGGAAAGGAGGAAGAGAGCCATCAGTGAGATTACATTTTTTTTTTAAACTGTAAGAAAAACTGGCAACAGTCTCAGGCTGTTGATAAATTGTTTCCTCTCTGTTGTAAACCTAAACCTGAAAAAACAAAAACAAAAATACCCAGAGCAGATGGGGAGAGAGTGGGAGGCGGAACACACACACACACACACGCACGCACGCACACGCAGTGCACATGTTAAGCTCTGCGTTCCCTCTGGTGGGGCTGGATCTCCAGCCGCGGAGCCGGATCCTACCACAGGCAAGATGGAGGCAGGGACAGGGCTGTGTGTTTTTGTGGGGCCTTCCCGGAGTCTTTGGTGCTAATAAAGGCTGACTGAAGCAGCGAGTCCCGACACCTCAGATCCAGAAAGCAGTTCCAAGTTTAGGAGGGTAACACTTTTGCTCATCCTCACAGACGGGGGTTCGTCTCTCCCCAGAGCTAGGCCCAACCTGATCTAAGGCCCAAGAAGTATTAAATTGGATTTCAGTACATTCTTAATTCCCATAAATCATGGGAGCATGATGCTTCCCGCTTTAACCAATAATTTAAACATGTAGAAATAGTTTATTAACACACATGGAAGTAGCTCTAAACCCTCCCCTCTTTGCCTAAAACAATACCTACAGGCCCCTCTGACAGTCTGAAAGGAGGGCTGCCTTGTGGGAAAGGTACTCAAAAGTGTGCACATTTCTTCCACAGTATTAAGTGCCTTCTGCCAACAATTCCTAAGGTGCTGGTGCGGGGGAGCACTGGGGTTGCTGGGGAGGAGGTCAGGATAGCTCGGGGACACGTACAACGGAAAGCAACAGAGAGGTCTGTGTGTTTGGGAAGTGGCTGGGCTGGGCAGAATGCCAAATCCCAAACGACAGACTGAGCAATTTCTAAACCAAACTGAGAGAGGTAGAAGGGGATGGGCTAAAAGAGTTGGGGAAGCAGGAGCAAGGGGCAGAGAGGGCGGAGCAGAGGGGCAGCCCCCAGGTGTTCTGTTTTTATTTCCACATCTGAGGGCTGAGAGTCTGATTTGCTGCCTGTCCATTTCCACCGCTCATCGACTGTCCATAGCTCAGCATGCCATTGGCTCCACAGAAGTTCATCCCTGCCATCTGCTGGGTCATCTGAAAGGGAGAGAGGAGACTTTCAGACATCTGCTGGGATGTGGGCATGCAGCCAATTAGTGCAAAAGGCAGGGTAGGAGTCCTTCCGTCTGCGGATGGGGAGGAGGAGACAAAGGGAACTCTGTTGTGGCGAGTAACTGCCCTGAATGGCAACAGATCATTTCAAAGATTCCAGAGCTTGTAAATGGTCTCCTCAGAAGAGACACATGGATGGAGACTAACACTCAGGGAGGGAGCGCCGGAGTCCTGCAGCCAGTCCACAGAAAAGTGGCATGGGAAGTGGCTCTTTCTCCTCTCCAAGGCCCTCATCCTAAACAGAAGGAGCCTACTGTAACTTTGCCGAAGCCAACCCTGAGAGTAGGGAGAAGCCCCCACACCAGCGCTCCTGTCTTCTCTCCAGCAGAGAGTTATTACTGTCAACGAAAGTGCTTGTGCACACTCAAGAGAAAAAGAAAATGGACTGTTCAGGATGAACAAAGGCAGACAAAAAAAGGCCAACATGTCTCGAGTGCATGAGAAGGGAAACTGGGAGACTGGAGCCCCTGGAACAGGGCCTGCACGGGCTCGGGGCCTCTGTGGTTTGCTGTGAAAGACCAGCCTCTGGCTGGCAGTGAACGGAAGAAACAATTTATCAAAGCAAAATGCCTTAAATTTCCTATGCCTAGTACATTTTCTGCAGAAGCTTTTTTTTAGGAGGTCTATTTTTCTTCCACCAACTTTTAATTTCAAGCTTACAGAAAACTTGAAAGAAATAGCACAATGAAACCCATTAAGACGTCCCTTTCTTAAATTCACCAATTATCAGCCTTTTACCATATTCCCCGACCAATCTGCATGAACTTTAAAAAATGTTGATGGGCACTGAAAATTGTGGACATGGGACACTTCACCCTTGAAGTCAGGATGCATTTCATAAGAAACAACACTTTCCTGGAACCACAATACAATTAACATGCTCCAGAAATGTACGATTAATACAGCATTCTAACTCACATTTCATTTTCCTGTCTCTTTTCATCTAGAACGCTTCCCCTACCCCACTTTTCTTTCTTCCTGATATTGTTTTAAGAATCCAGCCACTTACTTAACAGAAAATCCCTCAGTTTGGATTTTATGTCACGTTTTCTCATGATCGGATCCGTTTTTGGCAAGAATTCTATGTCGGTGACATTGTGTGCTTCTTAAGTCTTTGTACAAGATGCCAGAAAGCACGTGATATTGATTTGTCCCATTGCTGGTGATTTTACACTGGGTCATTTGGCCTAGGTAGTAGCTATCATTGTGTTTTTCCACTATAATGAATACATAATCTGAAGCATATTTCTTTGAGAATATGTGAATACCCTATTTTTCTACAATTATTAGTGGTCATTCTTCAATACAGGCTTTCCCTCCCTCTACCCCACACCCAGTTAAAGATATGTATTACTATGGACGCGTGGGTTTTTTTCCTGCAGGGTTACAGTCTATTGGTGCCTTTCTCGGTTCAAGAGCACCCTCTTCTGTTGGCACAGTGAACTGAGCATTTTGCAGAGGCGAGGACGGTGCTTCTGAGCACGTGACCCTCTTTTCCACCTCCCGCACCACCAGGCCTCCAGAAGGCATGTCCTTCTCAGTCGTCCCATCCCTGGAGAAGCAGTGCTTTCTGGGGCTGCCATCTATAATCCTACATATTTCAGTCTCTTATTTTTGATTCTCCAAATAACCGGAGTCCTTATTTACCGGGTCTCAGACCTCCTTTCAACACGTCTCCAATCAGGGTTGGTCTTTCTCTTTCTAGGGGGTGATTTTGTCTGTCTTCTTTCACCTCTGGCCTCCTGTTCCCTCTCCTCTTTTCTTTTTCTTTTTTAGATTTTATTTATTTACTTTTAGAGAATGGGAGAGAGAGAGGGAGAGAAATATCATTGTGTGGTTGCCTCTCACGCGCCCCCAACTGAGGACCTGGCCCGCAACCAAGGCACGTGTCCTGACTGGGAATCAAACTGGCGACCCTTTGGTTCACAGGCCAGCACTCAATCCACTGAGCTACACCAGCCAGAGCTCTTTTTTAAATTTATTTATTGGTTTTAGAGAGAAAAAGTAAAAGGGGAGAGAGAGAGAGATCAGTTTGTCATCCCACTTACTTATGTATTCATTGGTTAATTCTTGAATGTTCCCTGACCCAGGATTGAACCCACAACTTTGGGATGATTCTCCAACCAGCTGAGCTACCCGGCCAGGGTCCCTCCCTTCTTTTCACAACCTTCTCCATGACGCCGGCTCTGCTGGCTTTAGGTGTTTATACGCCAGACGCCATGTAATCTGAAGTCTGCAGTACTCTGTCTACGAGACGTGGCAGCCACGGTTCTGGGGGGTTTTATTTGTTCTCCTTGTTTATCTGTATATTTTTCCTTTTGTTTTTGTTTTGATGAATGCACAGATTTGGATTTAGGCAGTTACCCTTATTCTACATGAACCCAGAACTCTGCAGAAAGCCTGACTTTGGAAGGAAAAATAGCAAACCTAAGCATAAGAATGTCTCTTGTGTTACCTCATCTGTTGGAAGGACACACACTGTGAGGGAGAGACACACAGTGAGATGGCCTTGAGGAAGTCTGAGAACACTTGTCCCAAGTGGAACAGGGTGGCTTACCTGAGTAAGGTTCCACTGCAGCTGCTGGGCTGGCTGAACCCCGTACACAGTCTGGGGCATGGCTGCCATGCCTGCCATGTAGCCAGCCTGCTGGGCGGGCATCATTCCGTTCGGCACACCCATCACTGGTGCCTGCATTCCGCCCATGTAGCCTGCAGGCATGGCCATGGGGGCAACCATCCCGGAGGCTCCTGGCTGAGCCACCATGCCTACTGGTGGGGGCATCATGCTCCCCATTATGCTGTTGGGGGGTGCAACCCCAGGGAAGCTGGGGTAGGCTGTGGGATATGCCATCTGAGCAGGAGCCATGAACATTGCTGTCAAGAAAACATATACAAATCCGTTAAGAAACCACACAAAGTCAGTCCAAAGTGTCACTGGCTACCCCTTTCCCTCTAGAATTTCTCAGGACCACTCAACTCAGGATGCTCTTTTACACAGCAAAACAGTGAGTTCGACAGAACCCCTGCAAGGCTGGCGACGGCTTACCACCAGTGGGTTTCTGGCCTCGCCACATCCCCTTTAAGGTCTAGATCCAGACCTAGAATCGGAGGTCACAAAGGTGTGACACTGGACCCCACAGAAGAATCTGCGGATACTTTGTGGCTTCATAAGAAATGTCGTTCATGCACGGGCTTGTTTGGAGTCCGATCCCACAGCAGCTGCCCCACCACAACGGGTAACTCCTGCACTTAGTCCTCGAGTCTCTGTCTGGCAGGTTGTCACACACCCACGGAATCTACCTTGGGCAGGCATCTGCGGCGTCTGGGACCCGTACAGTGAGAGGATGGAGTCTTTAGAGAGCTGCTTCTTGCTCGCTTCTTCGGATTTGCTCCCTGGCTCTGGAAACAGGTTCAGGTTCTCAGGGACAGAGCCGGCGCTCCCTGCAGTTGGCATGGAACCTACAACCTTGGGGCACAGAGCGCGGGGGGAGGATTCAGTGGTCCCCGGGGGGTCTCCGTAAGGACCTCCCTCATCTCTCTGCTGCTTCGAACTCTTGCGATAAGAATTCACAGCTGAAGTTAATAGCCTCCTGACATTTTTACCATACAAATATCTGAAAACACCTGATAGTTAAGCTCTGGAAAAATACTTTGTTCTTTAGCAAAACAATGTGATTTGCTAAAAAAATAAAATAAAATAAATTGTAAAAATAAAAGCAATCTACAAATGATGCAGCCAGAAATAACTTAATTTAGATACCAGAGTAGCCATTTACTTGTTGTATATCAAGAGATTAGTCAATAAATTTTCTGAACTAATGTTTCCTCATCTACAAAATATCCATTTTGGCCCTGGCTGGGGTGGCTCAGTGGACTGAGTGCGGGCCTATGAAGCAAAGGGTCGCTGGTTCGATTCCCAGTCGGGGCACATCCCTGGATCATGGGCCAGATCCCCAGTAGGGGGTGTGCAAGTTGATGTTTCTTACCCTCTCTTTCTCCTTCCATTTCTCTCTCTCTACAAATAAAATTAATAAAATCTTTTTAAAAATATCCATTTTGCAGGGTTGTGGTGAAGATTTCAAATTATAAATGAAATACACAAAATAATATACAAAAATACCTAACACTGTATATGGTTCATTGAAAATATTCCCCAAATAGTAGCCATCAAATGTTTCAAGTCTTTCACACCTACAAATTCTCTGGCAATAACTCAGGCTGAGGAGTTGACCTGAGATATCAGTTTTTACAATCTGACACCCCTCAGACAGAAGCCCGTTCAAAGGGCCCACTCTTTGGGGGCAGGAGAGAATGGCGTGAATAGTAAACTTAGTAACAGAGGCAACACAGTATTAAGGAAAGAATCAAGAACCAAGAAAACCAAAGTTCCGTTCCACCAAGGAAGCATGACTTGGATCCATGATTAAGTTATCAACATCACCCTTTTCAGAATCCCCTTTAAATCCCGAGGAGCCCACAAGACTCACCTGTCTGGAACCCGAAGAAGAGGGGGATGGAACAGAAGCCAGAAGATCTAAGTCCTTCTCTAGGGTATTGCTGGTCTTACTACTCACAATGGAGCAGGCCACAGGAGCATCTGGGAAGGAAGACTGAAGTTACAATGTAGCCCTGCTCATGAGGCCCCTGCCTTCCTTCTACTGTAGACACAAAGACCACTGAGAAGGCCCACATGCTCCATCATGGACCTGGAAATCTAGGCTTCTGGAATCATCTAGCTTGGATGGGGCATCCCAAGAGAGGCCTCACCCCCTGTTCTCAAGCGCACTCTGGAGAAGCGTGGAGAACCGGGCCCAGGGCAGCAGAAACCCAGGCCTGAAGGCTGCAACAGCACCGCAGCAAGAGGGCCGGCTGGCTCCTTCCTGGCTGAGGGACAAAGCCGTGTAGGGCTGAGTTTCAGAGAGAAATTAAAGATACAGAAATTAGAAGCCTAAGTAGCCAATAACCTAAATTCGCTGAAACGGACTGAAATAAAGACAACCATCAGCACGGTGAAAGGTAAAGAGTGAGCTACACTTCCAAAGGGTCATGGTTTCTAATGTGTGGAGAAAAGTGAGCACCAGGTAAGGGGGCGCACCTGAAAACAGAGAGGATGGGGGCAAGGCTCACAGCTGTGGGCGCAGTGAAAAGTGCTAACGTTCACTGAGCACGTAATACGTGCCAGGCCTGGGACTAAGAGATTCAGAGGCATCATCTCATTTCACCCTCCCAACGACACCCTTGCAGCGGAGACTCAGCATCGTCATGTAACAGTAAGTGGCCGGGCTGGGACTCTGGCTCCAGAGGCCGTACCCTTAACCACTGCCCTGCACTGCCACTCTGAAAACATCTTAGGAAACACTGTCTCAGCAAACTGCTCAGACGTAAAACAACAGGAGGAACACGAGAGAACACTCTTAGGGACAAGGACACAAACCGGAGACCCCCACCTCTACCTCACCTCTCCTCCCAGGACCAGAGAGAATTCATCAAAATGTGTAAGATTATGGGAGTGGAAAAGTCGAACCCTTACCAAGGCCCAGCAAATCCAGGACGGGCGCTGCGGATTTCGGGGAGCCTTTCCGAGGTAGCTGTGGGTCTTCTTTTTTCTGTGGCTGAGGTGGAAATATGTTATAGAAAAAAATGAGCAGGTGTTTTGAACCCTTTTTCCCCTCTCCACTGTAAAGCCACAGGTATTGCTGTGGTGTGGTTGCTGCTATTCAAAGAGACTTATCAACAAAACAAAACTCAGGAAGTGGCAGGTGAAAGAATCAGGGGGCGCAAGGGCATAACTCAAACCTGAAGTGAAAAACACAGATACCATCTGTGCTTGCCTGGCCTTCTGAAGAGACAGATCTGTCTGAAACCGAGACAGGCACAGATCAGGGGTCCGACGGAAGTAGCAGTTTTGGGTCCCAGGAAAAACAAGAATAAAGTAGGTGTCTGATGGCACAAAAGCCAAGAGCCAACAAATCTCCCAGTGACTAGAAAACCTTTAATACTAAAAGGGCGATCAGTCTGAAGATTACCGAATTCACCGCCGGAATCACTAGTGACTGTGTTCCTTAACAGTGTGATTCAGAACGATGACGTAACGTTCTTTTTAAGCAAACAGGAAAAAGTCCTCTCTCCTAAGATTCCAGGCTCTGATACGGGAGTGTCTACCATTACAGCCACCGTATGTCCTGTGGAAAGAGGACGGTGTCCGCTTCAACGTGACAGAGCAAGAATGCGAGAAGTGATTGTTTAGAACGGATCAGTATGGCCTGGCTTCTGGACTGCTCTTCACTGCAACGGGAAATGAGGTTCAGAAGGTCTAGCAAGAGAAGGACTAAAGTCGGGTAACATTCACTCAGAAGGTGTCGCACAGCCTTGATATTCTGGCATGGAACATGCCCTCTTGCTTAAATGGAACAGATGTGGTTCCCAGTCTGCCAACTGGCCGCAGAGAAGTGTTCCAGAGCAGATTAGGCCACAATCAGCAATCAGTGGAAGCGGCAGCAGGCGATCTAACCCCCGTGTGGAACCCCGCAGCCCCCGGGTCAGCGTGCCGCCAGCCCCACAGCAGCCTCCGCACATGTGAGCGTGCCTGAGGCCGCCCACACAGTACGGACACCTTCCCACTCACCATTTTCACTTTCTCAAAAACGACAGGCTCCACTTTTTTCTCTGGAGCTGGCTCGTTCCCTCTTTTCCACTTGTCATCTTTTTCTTTCTACAGTGATTTTACAAACAAGACAAAGAACACAGGCTCAATGGTGATTAATAGTTTGATAAGCTGTCATTCCAAATGTCCAAAGAGGAAACAAAAAAATCTCTGCTGAATCTGACGCAAAACTCTGACCAGCTTGGATGTGTCACGGTGCAGGGCCTGAGAACGGGCTCTGCCCGCCTCAGCCTCAGGCTCTACGAGGCATCTCGCAAACGTCTTGGGCACCTGCCCTCCCAGTTCTGTCTTATGACTCTTGAACTGTGCAGTTCGGGCTCTCTGCCGCGGTTCCAACACCTCACCCTCTGCTGCCCCTTTTCAGCTCAAGTTTAACTGGCTCATGCTTTGAGCCACCCCCACCCCACCCCCGAAATCTTGACATATATCAGTGAAACAAGTTCATGTTCAGACTAACAAATATCCTTTGTGATTTTATAAATTCAATCATAAGTTCTCTCAATCTTTGCCTCTTTTTTAAAAACTCAGGAAATGAACTGTATCTTCAAGCTTAATGATTAGGAAAACAAAAATCAAGGAAAAAGGCTGGAAAAAGGAGTAAAAGGATTAAAGTATCCTTTTCAGGGTGTCCTGAATGAGCAACCTGTATAAAGCCAAAAAGGCACATCAAAAATAAAATATCAGTCTCTGCCAGCTTTGTTACTTTCAGAGGTAGTTTCGTAATGCTTTCACAGATGTTATTGGTCACATTTTACTAATCAAATAAACATTTAAATGTTAACCAGAACCACAAAGTAAACTCAAGAACATAGGCATGTGAAAGGGAGTATAGCACACGTGTGAAAATGTTCAACCTTGCTAATGATCAAAAGTGCAAATTATAATGCTTTTCTTTTCTGAAAGACGTCAGTAATACCTAATGTTGGCAGAGATGATGTAAAACCCATACTCTGACACAATGCTGAGAAGACAGTATCAAACAGTGCAACTTCTGGGAAGTATGTTGGCAAAAGTATGAAAAATACTGAAACCCTCTGACCTAGATAATACCATATCTTCTAATATATTTTAAGAAAATAATCCAAAATATGAAAAAGCTCATATGCACCAAGAAATGCACCGCACAATTATTTATGGGAAGAAAAATGTAAATCGTGACTTTTATGCCACAGAAGGAAAATGGTAATAAGATAAGCTGTGATCTAAGTACGTCAAATAAAAAAACACTGAAATAGCCTTTTGGTAAACAGGAGGTGTCTCCTCCCTAAATGAAGACACGCAGTGAGTAAAACAGGATGTTCTCGGGAGGAGGCCCTGTCTTCATGCAGCAGTGCCTTCTCCTCCCATCTTTGGGATCACCTGGGATGCCCTCTTCTGATCTCGTCTAATGTCATGTCTTCAGGTCCAACGCACAGAGGTAGGCAAACAGACTATAGTATTCCAGAAGTGAAAGGAAGTGCATGTGTTTTGGTTCCAAATCCTTTTGGATAAGCCATCCAAGCCGTAGCTCTTCAGTGGGTTAATCTTCCTTGGAACAGTCGTTATGACCTCCAGGTCCTTTTTTCTATGACTCTGAGGTGAGAGTCCTTCATACTGGGATGAGAGGGCTTATCTTTACTTAACTGCAATACTACGTTGCACTTACTTGCCTGCGTGGTTAATACCTTTTCACACAACCTCAAAAGATCAATCTGGAGCTGATTCCAGTTCATTCCTTTTCATTCAACGTCAAAAGACCAATTTGCAGCTTTAAATTATCTGAAAGGGCTTAGAGCCCCATGTACACTTAATGATTTTATTAACCATCTCGTCCTCCACTAAAATAACTCACTAGGTGGATGACAGATAAACAGCACCTGTGCTAGAATTAGAGACTACCACACTTTCTACCCTTCGTGTGGCTCAGGAAAGTAGTCAATTACACCTAAGCGAATTTCCTGTAGAACCTCGTCCAAAGCTCTCTAGATAGTCCTATGTACTGGTTCTTTAGTTGTCAGTAACTGGGCTTGTATTCTTCTTCCAGAAACCATGTCACATTCCCTCCTGTATGGTATACTTGTCCTAGTTTTCATACATCATAGTCCAGATTCTAACCGCGTGCCTAGAACGGAAAGTGCACCTGGCCACTGATAGTCTCCTTCCAAGACCCTTCTCACGAAAAAGCTTCCCAGTGCAGTCAGTCCATGGACATACAGGAAATACATGCTGGTCAAAGTGAAGAAAACTGGTGATTTAATTGCATTTAATTTTGTTGACTTCATTTGTAGAAAAAATATTTATGTATGTTTGTATGTATGTATGAAGGGTTTGTGTGGCTGTGTATATATAAATAATACACATATAACATATATACACACATATACATATACATATAGATGTATATGTATACACTATTCTATTTGATCTCACATGCCCAGCACGTCTGAAGAAATAATTTGGAACTGGAAGTCACTAACACCCGAATACAAACCAAGACAAAGAATTCACTGATAGTTTGCCCCGTCCGCCCCGGAAGCCAATGATTTTTCCATGACATTTCATGGTCTTGATTCAGTAACTGGCTCTTCTCTACTTCTGCATTTTTTTTTTATTGATTATGCCATTACATTTGCTCTATTCCCCCCCTCCATTCCCCTCCACCCTGCATACCCCTCCCCCACCATTTCCCCCTTTAGTTCATGAACATGTGTCTCAAATTCTTTAGATTCTGTATTTCCCCTATTAATCTTACCCTCCCCCTATCTATTTTCCATCTACTGTCTATGCTACTTATTTTCTGTACCTTCTCCCCCCTTCTCCTCCTCCCACTCCCCTGTTGCTAACGCTCCATGAGATCTTCATTTCTATGGTTCTGCTCCTGATCTAGCTGTCCTCTTAGTTTGCTTTTGTTTTAGGTGTGGTTGTTAGTAACTGTGAGTTTGCTGTCCTTTCACTGTTCATCTTTTTTATCTTCTTTTTCTTAGGTAAGTCCCTTTAACATTTCACGTAATAAGGGCTTGGTGCTGATGAACTCCTTGAATTTGGTCTTATCTGAGAAGCACTTTATCTGTCCTTCCATTCTAAATGAAAACTTTGCTGGGTAGAGCAATCTTGGTTGTAGGTCTTTGGTTTTCATGACTTGGAATACTTCTTTCCAGCCCCTTCTTGCCTGTAAGGTCTCTTTTGAGAAATCAGCTGACAGTCTGATGGGAACTCCTTTGTAGGTGACTGTTCCCTTAGCTCTTGCTGCTTCTAGGATTCTCTCCTTCATTTTAATCTTGGCTAATGTAATGATGATGTGCTTGGTGTGTTCCTTCTTGGGTCCAACTTCTTTGGGACTCTCTGAGCTTCCTGGATTTCCTGGAAGTCTATTTCCTTTGCCAGTTTGGGGAAATTTTCCTTTATTATTTGTTCAAATAAGTTTTCCACTGGTGGCTGTGCCTTTCCCCCTTCTGGTACCCCTATAATTCGGATGTTGGAACGTTTAAAGATGTCCTGGAGGTTCCTAAGCTTTTCCTCATTTTTCTGAATTCTTATTTCTTCATTCTTTTCTGTTTGATCATTTTTTCCTTCCTTGTGGTCCACTCCCTTGATTTGAGTCCCAATTTTCTTTCCATTACTATTGGTTTCCTTTGTATTACCATTCATTTCAATTAGTTTAGCTTCCATATGTTTCTCTAATTTGTGACTAAAATCAACCAGTTCTGTAAGGATCCTGATAACCAGTGTTTTGAACTGTGCATCTGAAAGACTGGCTATTTCTTCATCGCATAGATCTATGGGTTCTGGGGCTCTGAGTTGTCCTAGAGCCATTTTTGGTCTATTCGTGCCGTTAAGTATTCGGAGCGAAGCCTTAGTTGTTTACCAGGACCGGGCGACCCAGGTCGCTGGTTTGTGATGCTGTGTGTGGGGGCGTGGTCAGAGAGGGAGCAATGGCGGTCCTCTCCGCTAGCCCAGCCCGTCCAGTCACACCATTCGCCCTGGGCTTGTTTATCCGATCGGAATTGTGCGAGCCTGCTGCCCCGTGCAGGTTTCCCTTCTCACTGGTTTATCCGCACGCAGATGCGCGTGACTGACCGAGACAGCCCCCCCCCTCCCCGCGCCTCTTCCCTGTGCGCTCCGGTAGCCAGCCCGCGATCAGCGCCACACACCACCTGTTCGGGGATTTTTTCTTGCCAACCTGCTCCGCTGCTGGTTTCGCTTCTCTTACTGGTTTAGCTGAGTATTTAGTTGTCTTTGGACTCTGTATTTTCGATTTTCCGTGTGGCTTGGTTGTGATTGTTGTGAAAAATAGTTGTTCTTAGATTTGGTTGTGCACAGAGGCAAGGTGGTTCCTCCACCTACGTATCCATCTTGGCGGAAGTCCTACTTCTGCATTTTTTAAAATTCTTGTTCAGTTACAGTTGTCCTCACTTTTCCCATTACTCTCCCCTGTTCTCCCCTCCCCCATCTTCCACATTCAATCCCCCCGCCCCGCTGCTGTCTGTGTCCAGGGTCTTTTATGCATGTTCCTGGACACTTCCCCTTCTCTGCCCCATTGTCCCCCACCCCCTCCCTTCTGGTCACTGTCAGTTCTTTATTCCATGTCTCTGTTTCTATTTTGCTCACATGTTTGTTTAGTCACTTCTGTATTTTTTAAATGGTAGTTGTTTTAAGATTTTATTAATTTATTTTCAGAGAGAGTGTAGGGAGGGAGAGAAACGTCAGTGTGTAGGGGAAACATCAATCAGTTGGCTCTCACACGCCCCCAGCTGGGGACCTGGCCTGGAACCCAGGCCTGTGCCCTGACTGGGAATCAAACCAGCAACCTTTGGGTTCGCAGGCTGGCGCTCATTCCACTGAGCCATACCAGCCAGGGTTAAATGATAGTTTTGGAGCATGCTGGTAGGTGTCCTTCAAATTCTTACTTATTATAAAAAACTACTTATTATAAACAAAACTTAAAAGATTTACAACCAACCCTAAGGGCATTGATGTCCAGACTTCGGTCCATGTATTTCTTCTTCTCATATTTATCTCGAATAAATCCCTCAACAGCTCTGCAAAAAGCTCATTAAGGATAAATCAAACCAGTCTTTCCCGCAGGATGACTACGAAAGGTCAGCCTGTATCCCCCGGAACGTCATTTTCTCTCTGCCTCCTGCCTGGTTTCCCCACGCGGCCCCTGTCTCGCCTCACGCAGCTTCCCTGACCAAAACCGTGAGATGCCTCCTTCGTGGTTACTGCAGGGAACCCTGTTTCCTGAGTTTCCTTTGGAGGGCTGACAGCCACAGGTGGGATTAAGTTTCCTGTTAACAGCAGAGGAGCCTGTAGCTGTTCTAGAATACAGATAAAGCAGCAGTCAATTACCTATTTTAGAGCCCTTACGTCAACAGGCCTCAGACAAAGGTAACTGAGTGGCCTTTAAAAATATAGACGCTTGCGTCCCATGGCCAGATTCTAATCAGTGGGTCTTCTTTCTGCAGGGCCCCAAATCTGCACGGTAACAGGTGCCGCCTGCACCAACCAAATGTGAACTCTAACAAGATGGCCAACAAACCACATTTTGAGAAGCATGGCCTTTAGGGGGTTTGGTTTCGTGAACTAGGTGCTAGCCCATGTGGAGGGCGTGGGGGAAAGTTATTAAATGGCCAACGACAGTTCATTCTTCCACATAAAAAGGCCCTAAAAGTGGCTGGTAGTTTTGCTGATTCAATACAACATCTTATACTATTTTTACCACGTGAAACTGCCATCCTGACATAGAAAGCATACATATGCTTTTTGTGGGTCTTGGTTCAGGAGAGAGAGAAAACGTAACTATGACTAATCCTCGTAGATCAGATCTGACTTTGCCCAGACGAATCATGGGTCTCGAGTCTATGTGACTCTCCCAAATCACCAAAATACCACTCAGGCTTCTAAGTTGCTCCAGAAAAGATACGGGTCTATCTGAGGTCGCCGGAAGGTCTCAGGAAGGTAGGCTTCATAAAGTCGGTTGGCCTTCCCATTCCCCATCTCCTGCATGCACTGCAATCAAAGAGATGTGGAAACGTGGAATGTCAGATCAGGGAAGAACTGAAAATCTTCTGATTCTCATGATTCTCTCTACTTTGCCCCCAACCATCCGCCCCCACAATTGTCTTTCCCAACCCCAACCCCCATGAGTTTCAACCTCTCATTGAAAGATCTGACAAGATATATTTAATTCAGTCATAATCCAAGATCCCATCTGAAAGCCCGAGACACACAGCTACCCATCGAAACGTCTACTGGGCGGCAATAATCAGTGCCTCATCGGGCCTGCAACACACAGGCAGTAAACACGTTCGGAATTTATACTCCTGATTAACCTGTTCAGCTTAATTACCAACAAATGTGTTGTAACTGGGCTTTTTATTTTCTTTTATTTTAGAGGGGATGGGAGGGAGAGACACGGACATGACAGAGAGACATGGACTGGCTGCCTTCCACACCCGCACCGACTGAGGAGGGAACCTGCAGCCCAGGCGTGTGCCCCGACCAAGCGTCACACCGGCAATGGCTTGTGTTGTGGGATGACACCCGGCCAACTGAGCCACACGGGCCAGGGCTCAACTAGGCTTTTGAAATAGACTCCTTAACACTTGTGAGAGATAAATCCCAAGAACTTATAAAACCGTCAAATTCCCAAATGCTCCAAGGCACGTAACTTCTTTCATGAGATACAGGAAAGGGAACTGACAAATACTGATACAGCTCAATGTTTAGGCCTTTAATAAATCTATAAAGACAGCCTAAAGCATTTCTAAAGCCACGGCCTGGATAAGAATAACCTTTTATTTCCACTATCAACTTTGTCAACAGGTTTTCTTTGGAGCCACTCTTCCCCCCTCAGAAAAAAGAAAGTTGTTTTTAATTAATTACTGTGAGAAGTTTCAGTGCAGGAAGAGAACCGAGAACAACGAGGCCACATCCAGGTGCCGATGTGAAGCCAGCTGGACTCGCTAACCCCAGGTCTCGCTCCCAGCCCACCAACCTAACAGCAAGCAAGGGCACATGAACATCTGAGCAATAAAATGTCACAAGTCTGCGAGTTAGAGGGGTCTTTTTTGTTTTGTTTTTAGAGAACATCTAAAACTACAAATGTTAGATCTGCAAATGCCAAGAGTCTTAGAAAACAATCCAAAGATCCCCCTATCCACCCTCCTGGATGTATGAGGTCCAAGACCATCGGCTATTTGCATTTCAAAGTAAGTAAAATAAAGGTAGAATAATTTGTATTTTAAAGAGTAAAATTAAAAATTTCTCTATTAAGGTATGAGAATTTGACTTGTTTGATAACTAAACTTTCCTGTATCTTCACCTTTGTGCCCAGTTTGAAGTTCATCCGGAACTACTGTAACTCACTCTTGGGTTGCAATAAGTACCTGAATCTGTTCTTGAGTCCACTGGTCAAGGTTAACTGACTTTACCCTGGATATGTGCACCCCCAGATTCCTGTGGATTCCAGCACATCGAATGCAGATGAACACACCAATGTTCCAGGAGGCCCATCGCGGCCCTGTGAAGGTCAGAAGCAGGACAGTAAAGTACAAATTAAAACAATGTTCCAGGCCCAAGCTGTAATATTTAGATTATCAAACATTTCTGCTACAATGTAAGTGAAAGAATTGTTACTACAATCGCCTCTTTATTGGTTTTGTTCATTCCTCTATGGGTCAGCATTTTTTGTTGTTTTTAATTTTTTTAACTGTACCATACAGTGGTTTTTAGTATACAGGGTGAGATAAACGTAGGTTTACATAGGTTTACAGTTGTTCATATGAAAAATAGAATAATTAATAAATAAAAATACAAGAATAAACTGCTTCATACACCCACAACTGCAAAACCACTTTTGCACCACCCTGTATTCACACACTTGTGCAACCGTCACCACTATCTAATTTCAGAACATTTGCATCACCCCCAAAAGAAATCTCAAACCCGTAAGCGAGCACGCCCCATTCCTCCCCACCCCCACCCAGGCCCTGGCGACCGTAAATTTAGTTTCTGTCTGTGTGGACTTAACATGTCATATACATGGAATTATGCGTCATGTGGACATTGTTGTGTGGAGTAGCTTTTCACAGTGTCTAATGATATTCGCGTTGAAATGCAGATGTTGTAATATTGTTGCTTACACACAGAAAAACTCTAGGAGAACAGGGCAAAGTCATGTCGCGCTGTACTCGGTCCTACATGAACAGCCTCCCTAGAGCAACTTTTCCTGCTAGGAAAAAAGATACAGTCATGCCATGCCAGCCCGAGGTTCGACCTGAAATTTAAAACTTTGTTTATCCTCTTCTCCCTACCAGGCCTATAAAATATGCATCCAGATGAACTTAATAGGAGAACCTTGGGCTGATGTCCCTGTTTTACCCAACTACAGAATCATCTAGATCACAGGTGGCAAACGCAAGGCCCATGGGCCGAATCCTGCCCTCCACCTTGGTTTGTCCGGCCCAGCACCTTGTTTCTACCCCGCGTGGCCCCCGGTGACAATGAGTCTGACACCCCTGACCTAGAACTGCCACATAAAGATGCTTACTGAAATAAAAGAAGTCTTGGGTAGGTATTTTAATAAAAAATGGTTACATAATCTCTCATTCCCTGCTAACTTTGCTCACCCTAATAATCACTCTGGAAAATTATCAAACTTGTCTTCATAATTTTTATACAGGAAAAAGCAACTTTTATATGACACCTGGCGAAGACTTATTGAAAAATCACTAATATTTCCTTCTCCATCATTCCACTAGGCAGAAATCTACCACACAAAATAAGCATGATATCGAAGTTAGCAGTTACAACAAAGAGGTGAAAAGACACAAACTGATCTTCTACAGACAGAAACAGGACCTTGTGTTCTGAGTAACTAAGGGTAAAAGGCCGGACACAGACAATTGTTCGATTGGTCTGTGGTTTCAGACAGCAGTTTAATAGCGGAATGCTAGAATCATATGCCAGCCTCTACTCAGAAATTTGAATCCACAGTTATTATAAGTTAGAATGTAATTTTTTGACAAAGATCTCACTCAGACACTGTGGCAAGTACTACAAACCCAGAAGGCTCAAGTCCTCCTCACAACCACCAGGTGGTGGGCTCCGCCTGAAACTTCATCCCAGTACTTCCTCACCGCTATTACCCCAACAGACTCCGATTCATCTTCTAAACAGACCTTCAATCCCTTTTGAGTCCTCGACAGAGTTGCATAGTCCTGCTGTATAGCTAGTCACACACAAATGATTCACACACTTCTTTCAGTGACGGGGAGTCACATAAACACAAAGCGAAAAACTCAAACAGATATGAATGAAATTTCACAGGAGGCTGTGTGTCTATTTTAGGTTGCAGCTTTCATAAAGGAATTCAGATATGATCTAAGTTATATAGCATTAAAAATGGGAGTAAAAGTTAATAGCTCAGGTTTTTTACCATTTTCCATTTGTTCTAGATTCTAGAACTCATGATAAAATAGTTAAAATATATTTGTTTGGGAACAAAACCAGAAGCCAAAAACACTAATTAAAAGTAAGCTGTGGCACACGGGGAATACAGTCAGTAATGCAATGCTGTAATAGCTACATATTACCAGGTAAGGTCTACACACATACAACCACGTGCAGTGTCAGAGGGGCACCACAATTATCGGGGTGATCGCTTCCTAAGTTACATAAATGTTTAACCACTATGCTGTACATCTGAAACTAATATCATATTGAATGCCAACTGTGATTGAAAGAAATTATCTTTTATTTTTAAGAGTTAAATTAAAAAGTCAGCTAGGGGGTGTGGGTGACGCTGTTGGCTTCCTGGACAAGGCGATCCCCTGTCCTCTAAGCCACCAACACAAGTGCGGACCTTCTCCAGACCCCATTCCAGAGACTCTGCCTCTGAGGGACAAGAGCTGATACTCTGGAGCTACTAACAAGGCCGCAGTGCAGAAACACAGGCAGTAATACTTTCAGGGAAAATCAGGAGAGCCTCCTCTGCCCCCTCCCACGCCCCTCCTACGACCTTTCCCCAGGGCAACAGTGATAATTCTATCCTGGGTACTCAGGCTCCTTCAGTTCTAAGCCACTAGATTTATCAGTCCATAGCTGCGCGTTCCATAAAAGGTTCTGAAATTGGAGAAGAAAAAATAAGAAACAAAAGTTACTTATATGGATGAAAATGTGGGAAAATTGTGGCATTATTAAAATTACAGTCTTTCCCTGGCTGGTGTAGCTTAGTGGATTGAGCACGGGCCTGTGAAGCAAAGGGTCACCAGTCGGATTCCCAGTCAGGGCACATGCCTGGGTTGTGGGCCAGGCCCCCAGTAGGGGGCGCATGACAGGCAACCACATGTTGTTGTTTCTCTCCCTCTTTCTCTCTCCCTTCCCCTCTCTCTAAAAATAAATATTTTAGAAAATAAAAGTACAATCTTTGCACCAGACAAAACTTAAATTTGTATGTCAGCTCCATCAATGATTAGCTGTATGACCTTCAGAGAGATACTTAAACTTCCCAAAATCTCGGTTCCCTCATTTATAAAATGTATATAATATCTACCTCACAGTGCTTAGAATGTAGAGGACAGCGGTATCAAATGAGATTTCCAGAACCTATTTCCAGTTCACCCTTCTCATTGATAAGGTCTGGTTAATTCGTTCATGTGTGTATGCCACCACTGTATACAACTCTGGAGAATGCTTCTTGTTAGACAGGAATGAGTCCCGGTCCTAAAATGTCAGAACAAAAGTTGACTGACTGAATAGAAGAAGGAATTGAACCTGAGTAGTAGGAAGGATCCAACTTCAAAGTCTTCTAGAAACATAAAATTTGAAGCAGCTTGCTTTACCTCCCTCAAAATATTCCCTGAAATTGCACCCCCCAGCTGTCTCCCTTCTCTGCTACCAAGGCCACGCTGCCCCTGTGCCCACACATGCCTTTGCTGAGCTACCCAGGAGCGCCCAGAGCTGTCAGCCCGACATGCTTGGATTCCACAGCACCTGGCACTGCTGCTACAGGGCGAGACAACTTAAACCTGGTGCACTTGCAAAGATAAACCAACTGTCCAGTACACATCAGTCACGGCAGCCAGGAGAAAATTATAAAAGATACCACTTTGAAGCTGAAAATACTGACTCTGAGAGGCAATATTCTGAACACTTTTGAAAGGAGCAGATGGAAAAGAGGATGATATTAATTGGTAGTGATAAGCACAACACAAGAACAAGGTCATGGCTCAGGAAGCATAAGCAATATTAAAATTAACATATAAGCCCTGGCTGGTGTGGCTCAGTGGATTGCGTGCTGGCCTGCAAACCAAAGCATTACTGGTTTGATTCCCAGTCAGGGCACATGCCTGGGTTGTGGGCCAGGTCCCCAGTTGGGGGCACGTGAGAGGCAACCACACATTGATGTTTCTCTCTCCTTCTCTCTCTCTCCTTTCCCCTCTCTCTAAAAATAAATAATAAAATCTTTAAAAAAATTAACATATAATTGCAGTGATACTGCCATAAGGAATCAGTGAAAATAAAGAAAACATATGGATGCAGTGCATGAATTAAGACCGTAGTAAGTACTGGCACCAGGGAAACCTGGGCTTACACTGACAAACACACTGGACTTCCACTTTGATGTCTCTCTAGGGCTTATAACCCTATTTGTAAAATGGAAAGCACATAAGTAATATCCAATTTACATTCAAATTCTGGGCAGCTTCTGCTGTCCGGTAACTTCTGGTGCTCTGCTGCAAATTTCTCTTGCTGCTGAAACTTCCCCCACAACTAGAGCTGCTAGGCTTAGAAGGATTCTGGGCTTGAGAAGTCAGCAGAGAGAAGAACTAGAGAGTTACAGGTAGAGCATAAAGCTACTACTATCATAATTACAACTCGGTGGCTTCTAACCTCTGGAGCTCCAAATGAATAAATGTTGAGGAAAAAAATGAGATATTTTAAAAATCAATGTCCATATGTAGACTTGCTGGCCTCATGGAGATGCTGAAAAGTTCTTCGAAGGTCAAGGGTGGGAGAGAAAAATCTCTTCCATCTTCCATTCAAGCCCTGTTGAATTTACCTTGGAAACTTTCCCAAAATCTATCCATGTCTACCTAGACCTCTCATCTCTCATCCATAACCAGTCATTCTTTTAATATTATTTGTGTACCTACTATGTGTCAAGCACTCTGTGTGCTATTTATTATAGATAAAAGGCAGAGACAATAAAGATGAGATTCCCCACGCAAAGAGCTCATGGACTAACAACTAGCTGGTCTCCAGACTCCCACCAGGATCTTCCTAAAACTGAAATCTGTACGGCTCAGGTCTCCAAATACAAACCTTTCATGCAGTCTTGTGTATAAAGGTGAAAATGCAAACAGGCACAAATTTTCTAGGCATATCACAAACTGTGTTCTCTATCTCTTGCTACAAAACCTGCTCTTCCTCTATTTTTCTCTATCTTAATGAAGTCCACCTCCAACCACTCAGATGCATCGGTCAGAAACGTGTAAATCATCTTTGATTCTTCTCTCCTTCGACCCTCATATCTACGCCATTGCCAAGGCCAAAACATCTCTCAAATCAGCGTCTCTTCTCTCCACGTGCAACACCACTTCCCCACCCCACAGTCACCAGATCTCCCGGACTGGAGCCATGATCTCCTAACATCTCTCCACTTTTACAGTTCCTTTTCCTCCAAACCTGAACCCAAACCATTCTCCACAAAACGGCTTGAGCTCTTAAAGAAGCAAAAGTAACCTTGTAGCCCTGGCTGGTATAGCTCGGTGGATTGAGCACAGGCCTGCGAACCAGAGGATCGCGGTTCAATTCCCAGTCAGGGCACTTGCCTGGGTTGCAAGCCAGTTCCCTGCAGGCCAGTTCCCAGCAGGGGATGCACTAGAGGCAACCATACATTGATGTTTCTCTCCCTCTCTCATTCCCCTCTAAAGATAAATAAATAAATAAATAAATATATATTTTTAAAAAGTAACCTTGTAACTCAGTTGCTTAAAACCCTTCTACAGAAGGCTTCCTTCTATCACTGTCGGACTAAAGTATAAAATCCTTAATGTAGTCTCCACGGTCTTGCACGACCTGGCCTGTCCCTACTTCCCAGCCTCTCTGCTCTGACGACACCAGCGTTCTTTCATTTCCTCAAAACACCAGCGTGTTTTTTACTTAGGGCCTTTTTACATGCTGTTCCGCCACCAAAAAGGCTCTTTCCCCAGCCACCACCCACCACTTGCAGCCCGGTCAGCTCCTATATATCACAAAGGCCTTGGCTGCCAAGTTTTCTTCCTTGGCCCCTCAATGATAGATCAGATTATCATCCCTCTTCCATCTTTTCTTCTTGTTTTTACATTTTATTATGGAACATTTCAAACACACAAAAGCAGAGTATCATTAACCACCAGCTTCAGCAGTGGTCAATCTCTGGCCAATCCTGTTTCAGCTGTACCCCTCCCACTCTCCCTCTCCCCCGGCCTTGCAGTATTTTCAGGCAAATCCCAAATATCACACTTCATCTGTGTATACTTTGGTATCTATGTATAAAAGATGAGGACTTTTTAAAGATTATAAACTTTCATTTACCCTTTACTTTTTCTAAGTCATACCACACTTTATCATATATTTATTTGACCGCTCCACATATCTTTGTCCCTAAACTATAAGGGCCACAAGAGCAGAGAGCAGAGCTGTGACATCACTGTCACATTCCCGGCATGTAACACAGTTCCTCGCCCACAGCAGTGGGGCAAAATTAATGTAAAAACTAGTTAAAAATACTAGTAAAGCCCTTGACTTCCCCCTCCTACCTCCTGTAAGATTTCACCAGGGAAACAACAGGGGAAGTACACAAAGAAATACGCGAAGAACATTCTAATAAAAATGGAAAGCATCCACATATTACGCAAAGGAATTATGGTATCACCATACAATGGGGAAAAATTCTAGCTCTCTATTTCATTTAGAAATAGCTCCATGTTTTATTAATTTTAAAATCCAGTTTTAAAACTGAGCACAAACAACACCATCTTTTGTTTAGGAATGTGAATAAATGTACATGTAGGCAAAGAAAAAGTATCTGGAAGAATATATATAAAATAGTAAAAGCTATTATTTCTGGGTAGTAGGGTTATGAAATATCTATTCTCTATATTTTTATATACTCTCTGAATTGTTTGCAATAAGATTGTAGTACTTTTGTAACAAGAAAAAGAAAACAGTACAGGTAATTTAAAAACAAAAGACCACCACTGCCCACGGCTCCTTACTGGCTGCGGGACAAGTTGAAACTCCTTCACTCGACGTAGAAGGCCCTTTAAGAGCCTGTGCTTTACAAGTGTTGAGCTGCTGAGCGAGTCGTCGTTCTGAACATGCCGTGCGCTTAAACCTTGGCCTGCACCATTCTATCTGCCTGGAGTGGCTCTCTCCCCATTCCCTGCTTGACAAACTTCAAAATGTGGTCCACTGTCAACTCTTTCGTGAGGCTCTCCAATGGAATCTTGACGTTCTCTGTGGCTAATAGTCCAGTGAATGCTTTGCTCTTCCAATACTTAATGTCTCTTATAATTAGCTGCTCAGAGCTCTCTCTTGCCCTAAACAGCCTGTGAGCTCTAGAAAGCAAGGAAAATGCCCCTTCACCACTGATCCCAAACACTTAACATGATGCTGGCAAATAGTACATACAAAATATATTTATTAAATGAATTGATCAATAAGAAAGATAAAAGTAAACAACTGCTTCCCGTTTTGGAAAATGAAGGGAGAAGTTTTCAAACCCCTCAAAAGCAAAGCTATCACACAGAAGGGATTCGTTTACTCAGGTCAAGCTCCCAGGGCAGAACCAGCACCAATGAGTGGAAGTCGATTTCAGTGCACTCTGGGGAAGAATTTTCCAACCATTAAGGTTGTGTGAAAGCAAACGCAGCGTATCGGGAACTAGTAGAAGTCCAGTGCGTACAGATGTTCAAGCAGAGGCTGGATGACCCGCTCTCCGGGAGGGTGGGGAAGCGACCCCTGCACAGTGAGCTCAGGGTCCTCCTGCCACTGTGGCTCTACTCGCTGACTTGTAGTAATTTTTCAGTCCTTTCCTGTTTGACCTTCAGTGAATTATTTGGAAAACGCCACACAAGACAATTAATTTATGAAAACATTAGGACTTGATGAACCTAAAAAACCGAGTCAAATTCAGTTCATGGAGCCTGTGACTAATTTAAACATAATAACAAAAAACTGGCTTGTTATAAGGAAGAACCCATTTGGGGTGGTGAACACACCATACAACATATAGATTACATATTAGAGAATTATATACCTGAAACCTATGTGATTTCATTAACCAATGTCACCCCAATAAACTCAATTAAAAGAAAAAAGAAGGGAGGCCCCAACTTCCGTGATTCCCAAAGCCTCCATTGGACTTATACTGTGTGTGGGTTGCTGCTGAGCAAGTCACAGCCGGCACATGAGTGGTGGTGGCTGAAGGAGCAGCTACTGAAGGGTGGTGGGGGCGGGGCAGGGAGGCCCTGATAACTTTCCATTTCCATAAGAGGAAGGGGCTCTTAGCGATACATTTTTCAAGGTATTCAAACATGCTACAGGTCACATTTTTAAATAAAAATAAAGAGCCTGTGGTTTCTTATATATCCCTTCTAATTCGTCATGTTCTTTTTACTGAACTCTAGTTGTATAACATCAATTTGAAATAAAATTAAAGAGGATGTGAATGATTTTTTTTTAATGAGGCTGTAAGACACAGGAACGCATAGTAAGTATCCCTACAATAAGTAGCTACGTCATTTGTATTTGGGTGCTTTTCAGGACAGGTCAGCCCTGACCAGCATGGCTCAGTGGGTTGGGCGTCATCCCACAAACCAAGAGGTCACTGGTTTGATTCCCAGTTGGGGCACATGCCTCGGTTACAGGCCGGTCCCTGGTTGCAGGTGTGGGAAAGGCAACCAATTAATGCTTCTCTCTCACATCAGTGTTTCTCTCCCTCTCTTTCTCTCTTCCTTCCCCTCTCTCTAGAAATAAATGAATAAAATCTTTTTTAAAAAAGGACAGGTTAACTTGTAGCTGGCATAACTATATAGAGAGAAATAATTTAGGCTTCTCTTTCTTCACAAAAGGAAGTAGGAAAAGCTATATGAGATAACTGATTATCAAATTTTGAGCCGGCTGAAGAGCAGATCACTTTGAGGTCTGTACAGTGTATCTTTAGTTCCGAAAGTAAAGAATCTGTCTTAGTTCAAGAGGTGCCTTAAAGCTAAATAAGGGGAAACACTGATGGCTGACAAAGGAAAGGAAATATTTAAACTTATAACAAATAAAGGAACAGTTTTATGTGCTGAGAAAACTGACAAAAACCAGAATCTGGGCTATCTTTTCCCCTTCTATTTTTACTCATGATTCATTTCTTTTTCAGGACATGGCGCTGTGTACCATACTTGACTCACAATCATAAGGGAGATAACCACGCTCTCCGCCTGCGTGACGTGGCCATCCCACTATTTCCACCTGGACCTTTTCTCTATCACGTCAGCGGTTAAGGGTTCATTACATGGGCACAGGCCTCATGCGCTGCACAGGATCCTGGGTCCCAAACTGCTGATCAAGGGCACGTTCGGCGTGTTGAATCAACTAGGTGGCCTTAAAATTTTTTTTTAATTTAAATAAAAGGAAGAACGTAAATCAACAAACACTGATTTGAAAACAGGGCTTAATTCTCTTTGTCTTGGCCTGTCCTTAACTCTAACACAAACATTAGGAGTCAAAGTGAAGAAGCAGTATTTGTTCTAAGAACAATTCTAATGCCAGCTACCTCAGTCCCACTCCCTACATCCCTCCCCGCCCCCACTCACTCCGAAACGACAGAAACACCAGTGCCATCCTGCAGCACTGAGGGAGGGCTCAGAGGCATGTTTATCAGCCTACTTTCATCTGCACAAAAAAGAATTCACCTAGTCCTCTGTTTCAAAATAACAATACACAGGAATCGTGAACTTCTGTAAATACCAACATTTTAAGGAACCATGAGACCAAAACAAGGACTTACTCAACCTTTGTTCTCAGAATGCTCTGTAAGAGAAGTCCCTTTCTGTCTGGTTCATTCCACAAGAACGTTGTTTCCTTTTCTGAAAAAGAGGCACTGTCACCCTGGCCTGAGTGGCTCAGTAGGGTGAGCGCAGGGCTGGGAACGAGAAAAGTCTCCAGTTCGATTCCTGGTCAGGTCACATCCCTGCATGGCAGCCTCGTTCCGGTCAGGGCGTGTGCAAGAGCAACTGATCGATATGTCAATCACACATCACTGTTTCTCTCCCTCTCCTTCTCCCTCCCTCCCCCCTTCAAAAAAGGGGCAGGGGGACACTGTCCACAAATACTGACTGAACTATAACAAGAACATACAATGAAACTTCGCAGAGAATTAATCAAGGAGAGAATTTAACGCTTAGAAATAAAAAAGATGCCCTGACTAATGTGGCTCAGTGGATTGAGTCCTGGCCTGTGAACCAAAACACTGCTGGTTCGATTCCCACCCAGGGCACATGCCTGGGTTGTTGAGGAGGTCCCCAGCTAAAGGTGTGTGAGAGGCAACTGATCTATGCAATGTTTCTCTCCCTCTCTGTCTCCCTCCCTTCCCCTCTCTCTGGAAATAAATAAAATCTTAAAAAAAAAAAAAAAAAAGAAAGTGTATGAAAACATCAGAAGTGCAACTCCTGTGGGAAGACAGCCAAAGACCTAGAGAGAGAACTGGAATGAAACACTATCAGAGATGGATTACATCCCATGAGGGAAAAAGCTCAGAAAGTTGGTTGGCATCTCTGTCCACGGAGAGAAGGCTCAATGAGCTGAGGAAACGAATGGTCACAGGAGACAAATACTGGCTACACAGAGTTTAAATTCCAAGCTTTCCTTCAGTGGCTGCTTCACCCCTGGTATCGAACAAGCAGAGGCCTGAGCAGGTCAGTGTCTCTCTCCCTCCAGGAAAGGAGGAAGGTTAAACCGAGGTCTGAGGGACCCAGGGTCACGTTCAGTTTTGATTAAGCTTCCACAGCAGCAGCTCCTGAACATCCGCAAACACAGGAAAACATTTGCCTATGTTCTCTCTCTTTAAAAGTAATTTTGATTAATCTGTTTTTAATTAGTGGCTATTTGTCTGATGCTACATTTGCTCTTATTCTAATTTCTAAAATTGTATTTAATATAATGTTTAGAAACATATTATTTCTGTTTCACTGGACTCCAGAATTTGATAGTATAACTATTGTACTTTGACTGAAATAAAAGATCCGCTATTACTTCAACCATTCATTGAAGTTTGACACAAAACAATACAGGAACGCAGTGAGCTGTTATTATAAATCTGTAAAAATAACAATATTTATCTCAATAAAGTTTGGTTTTAAAAACAATGCAGTCCTGGCTGCTGTGGCTCAGTGGACTGAGTGGAGGCCAGTGAACCTAAAGGTTGCTGGTTCGATTCCCAGTCAGGGCACATGCCTGGGTTGTGGGCCAGGTCCCAGTGGGGGGCAGGCAAGAGGCAGTGATGGACGTTTCTTTCTCTCAAACATCAATGTTTCTCCCCCTCTTTTTTGTCCCTCCCTTCCCCTCTAAGAATAAAATATTTTAAAAAATAAAATAACAATGTAAAATAGCAACAACAAAAAACTAAACACCAGCACCAGCTAAACTGACTAATATTTTTATTAGTTTAGCCCTGAATTAATAGATTAATTTAGGAAAATTGGCATTATGTCATTATTTGTTTTTTGTTAAATGCTCCCACGAGAGACCAGTATGAAAGTGTGGTATGAATCCCTGGATCTCCAAGTGGGAAGCCTCATTCTTTCTGGAGAATTTTGAGTTTCACCGGGAGGGTGATGTCTCTCATGCCAGTGTCCTAAGGAAGGGCCCGGGTGCCTATCTACTGATCAGTGAGTAAAAGGGCCCTAAGAGAGCAGCAGCACAAGAAGGCTGGTTGGGCTTTTACCTCTCGGTCAAGTTCTCTAGAGAGTAAATTCCCGAGTGGGGGGTCCTTAGACAGCACCTTACACACAGAGGACGACCTGGTGCTGAGAAAAAAGAAATCAACCGAGGTAATGAAGAACCTGCACCTACGGCTGAGGCACCGGGGGCTTGGGAGTGTGAAGTGGAACGGGGACTGGGAACAAGCCAAGGCAGGGTCGGCAACTAAACCTTAAAAGGGTGACTATTTTTTCATCTCTTATGTGTTGTGGTAAATTCCCCTTTTTGCTCCCTCTCTGTACTCAAGGTCCGAAACAGTCTTCACAGGGCTGAGGGGGAAAACCAAAGGAAGTGACTGGTGTCTATAAATGAAGCAGAGCTGTAGGGCAGAGGCAGCACCGTGACGAAAGCTCCACGGGTCCAGAAGAAGCTGCCCAACGCAGGAGAGAGAAGCGGGGCTCGGGGGGCCACCGGGGCGACTTCTCATCTCTTCTTGTGCATTCTCTTTCCTGGAATCACATCTTGGAGGCTCTCCATTTTGACCCATAAGGAAAACCGGACTATTACACTCCGCGGATCAACTTATAGTCTCTCACGACAGCTTTACAGGAGCCACTCCATTTGCGAAACATCATTTTGTGAAACTCTTGCCCCATCCACTTCCTCCATCCCATTCCGACTCCCGGCCCTCTGTGTTCTCCTGGGACACTCACCTATGGTTGTTCTGTTGTTGGGTTTCATTTTTGCTTTTATTTTTGTGAGCTTCCTTAGGTAACAACTGCCTAATTTAGTATACTTAAAAAAAAAAAAACCCTAGTGTGGGTATTTGTGTTATGTGAACTTGAGATGTGAATCGTTGATTACTCAGAAAATCACCCAAAGGGAATTGAAATATCTTGCACGGAAAGTTAAGGGAAAGAGTGTCCTTACAATTCCTTGTCTCGGGGCAGCCCATATTTTGGCTCTAGCCAATTTCCTCTGCACAAAGACTCTGCTTAAAGCATCTATGAGTAAACTGGAAGAGTGGCAGCTAAGGCATGGCTGCTCTGAAAAGGGAAGGAAGGAAAGAAAAAATAGCCGCTCTCACTGGGAGCAGAAAGGAGGTTATTTCATTAGGAGCTAAACAGGGAGACTATCTCAGTATAAATAATTGTCTGCCGTGAAGGCTCCATGCTCAGCTGGAATGGAACCTGGAGCTTGCCAAGACCAAGGGACGGCGACTGACCCAGGCTCAAGTGTCAGCTTCATCACATCATGGCTTTGCGGTCCCCGAGCATCCAGCAAGATGCTCACAGAACTCACTCTACCCCAATCAGTAAACAGCACCACCCTGCACCCAACCAGCTAATTATGTAAATTTAAGAGATGAAGAAAAGATGGCATTTGGGCAAACGCGAAGTTATTCAACCTAAAACTGACATTTTATAGCAAACCTAACAAGAATAAAAATTAGATCTCACAAGAGAGTTAATACACTTCAATCACTATCTCAATAGCTAACATCAGGCTCGGGGAGGAAGTGTGCACGGAGGGATTGCTGAGCTAACAGCCAGACAATCATCTCAAAGTCTGCAGGTAGACCTAATATTGCCAAGCTTGATGTTATAATTAAACTAATTTCCCCATCAATCATGGCCTCACTTCAGGTAACGAGTGCTAAATCTAACTAACTTGGTTCTCTAAAAGTCACTTTCTTCACTCCCTGGGGACATTTTGTTCTTAACATTTTTAACATTACTTCAAGTTAAAGCCTTAACTTCCTCTTAGCAGTAACCAGTATCTACTCCTATTCTGAAAACCATTGAAGATGCAAAGTGAGCCTGACCACTTGGGGTATGCATATCTTTAAAAGTGGCCATATCAGATTCGGCTACTCACCAGTGAGAGTGCTCTTCATTCCCCAACCCGAAATAGGAACTAAGCAAAGAGGAACAAAGTAAAGATGGGCATTGAAAACAGCCCACATTCAAACAGTGCCACTCTCTTCCCTCTAGAGCAGTGATACTCAACCGAAGCAATTTTCCCAGGAGGCGATGTCAATGTCTGGAGACATTTTTAGTTGTCACAACAGGCGGGAGGTGGGCTGTGCTCCTGACATCCAGTGAGCACAAGGATGCTGTGAAATGTCCCACAGTGTGCAGGCCAGCCCATGAAAAAGAAGTGTCCAAAACGTCAAGAGGACCCAGCAATTCCACTTCTAGGAATATGTCCAAAGAAACCAGAAACATCGATTTGGAAGAATATATGTGCCCCTATGTTCATTGCAGCGTTATTTACAATAGCCGAGATTTGGAAGCAGTCCAAGTGCCTATCAGTAGATGAGTAGATAAAAAAGCTGTGGTACATTTATACAATGGAATACTATTTGGCCATAACAAAGAAAAAATCTTACCCATTGGGACAGCATGGGTGGACCTGGAGAGCATTATGCTAAGTGAAATAAGCCAGTCAGAGAAAGACAAGTACCATATGATCTCACTTATATGTAGAATCTAATGAGCAAAATAAACTGACAGAACAAAATAGAAACAGACCCATCCATACAGAGAACAGACTGGCAGCTGTCAGAGGGGAGGGGGGTCGGGGGGCTGGGTAGAAAAAGTGAAAAGATTAAGAAAAGAAATAAAATCATAGACACAGACAACAGTATGATGATTACCAAAGGAGAAGAGGCACTGGGGAGGTAGGAGAGGGTAAAGGGGATAAATGGTGAGGGAAGGAGACTTGAGGTGGTGAACACGATACCATAGACAGCTGTCGTATTACAGAACTGTACACCTGAAACTTATGTAGTCTCATTAACCAATGACACCCCAATAAATTCAATAAAAGTGTATTTAAACCTTTAAAAAATTGAAAAATGGACTTCCCTTTAGCCAGTGCCATTAATGTTATATTCTATGCAGCATAATAAAGATCTTCATATGAGGAATAAAAAGAAAATGTCAAGAGTGCTGAGGTTGAGAGGCCTGGTTCCAGATGGACCATTTACAAGCCATTTAGTTTGTGGCGTATGAGATATAATAATATACCAGTTTTGTGGAAAAGCCTCTTGTTTTGTAACAAACAACTTAGAGTACAGAATCCCAAAACTGTAAAGAACCTTAGGGATTATCTATTCCAAGCGCAGTTGGAGAAATGGAAATGAAGGCCCAGGGAGGTCAAGTCGTTTCCCCGAGTACATAGAAAAACTCACCGGCTGAACTGGAGTTAGAGCCATCGTTACACACCCCAAGTGTGTCTTATAGACCGAAAATGTGTGTTATACCCCAAGTGTGTTATACACCCCAAATGCATGTATATACCTCAAATGCCTCTGATAAACCCAAAGTGTATATTATACACCCCCAGTGTGTGTTATACAAAAGAGGGAATGACTAATGGTCACTAAATCAATATGCTGTTCTTTTCTACTACAGTACACTGTTCCCTCTATGCTGCTGGGAAGCCGGACACCTGAGATCGTGCATGAAGGCTTATCCACACCGCTCCCCTTCCACGTGCCTCTTCTTCAAAGGAAGCCTAGAAGCGGAGAAGAGTGTAAGACACGAGAGGTCAAGAACAAGCGTCCAGGAAGAAAATGTTTTCCAGTTGTTTGGACGGAAGCTCGTGCCTTTCACCCGGGCAGTGGCTTTGCACAGAACTTTCTGAGCTGGCACAAACTCTTGTGCAAGACCATGAACATGTGAACTTCTCTCCACCAGGGCGTGCGGCAGCTTTCCTAACACATCGGAGGAGCCCCAACCAGTGGCAAACACATAGGAAATCAGTACCGGGTTCACTGAATCACAAGGGTATCCAAACAAGCTAGAGAGCTTTCATTTCTAAACAAACAGCAGAACAGAAATCAATTCTGGGATCAAAGTACAGATGGTTAGCCCGGTGGTGCACTCGATGTTAGTACCGAAGCAGCCCCAGCTAGGAGAGCAAAGGCAGAGATGTGCCCTTTCAAAAAGAAAACATTCACCACAGTGTTTCAAAACCGAGGTGTTTCAAAATCGGGTATAATGACATCCGGGTCAGAGAGTGTGGTGCAAGAGGGTGAGGCAGAGGTGCCAGCCATGTACATGGAAAGAGCCCATAGAGGAAACATTGTACAGATAAACCCAAAGCAGGTCTCCAGGGGGAAAAATCATAGCTTCAAAAGAGCCATAGCAAGGTTTTTCAGATTAAACAGACCTGTTCCGGTGGGAACAAGGACAGCCTCTGAAGCTGCTGCAAGGTTATCATGAATGTCTACGGCACCCGCGAACAGCGTCTAAATATTTACTCCCATTCCACGCCAGTCTGAGGGATGCTGTCTCAGCCTCGTGTTTCACACCCCGAGCTGCAGTTTCCCCAAGACGAGGTGTCACACTACAACTCCTAGAGAGAGGGCAGAGTGCTGGCTTTGCCACTGGCTCCAGTGTTGCGTGTGGCACGGAGGCCAGAGCACACGGGGAGAAACGGCACGAAGGAAGTGACTGCCACGAAGCAACCGTGAAAGTCCCCTGCTCAGCTTCCTGGAATGTCATGGATTTTCAAATACCTGAGTTAACAGTATGAAGGTGACTTTCGAAAGACAAATTAGTATATGTATTCATATCATCTGAACACCCATTAATGGAACAATGGTGTTTACGGTGCAGACATGAGACGCTACGGGCCAGATGCTATGCGTTCAGGCTGCAGATGTAAAGGAGACATCCGAGGTCTGTCCAGAGGTATCCAGCCATGTAATATGAAAAATAGAGACATTTAATAAAGAAGATACATATACAAGAAACATTGTACGCAGGACAATGATGCCTCAGTCCCCTTCAAAGTAGGCACATTGGGACCTCACACAGTTCTCCTAATTTCCATCAGTTGCCCTGTCTTGTTTTCCTTATTTGCCCTGGGCAATTTTCCTGTCTTATTGCCCAGATGTCATCAATGGTCTGAAATCTCTCCCTTTTCAAAGGTCACTTTAGTGTTGGGAAAAGCCAGAAGTCGCAAGGTACCAAATCTGGGCTGTAATGGGGCTGAGTCACCTGGGTGATTTGATGTTTTGCAAAAAAAACTGCACGAGGTGTCATGCATGAGGCGGTGTGTTGTGGTGATGGAGCTGCCAATCGCCAGTTGCCCACAGCTGCAGCCTTCTGCAGATTCACTGCTTTACTTGCTCACTCAGTCATGTTGAATGCAATGGCCACACAGTACACATGCTCACTCAGCAGCGTCTACCTCCTGCACTGACTAATACACTGAGGTCGTCATTGTTCACACATGCACATTCCAGTCCATGCTCCTTGGCTGCCAGGTTCCATCAGTGTTGCCCAAACCGTCCTCAGTATATTAACAACGGCTGGAATTTTCCCAGACAGACCTCATAGTCCCTGTCTTCATGGAACTTACAGCTTAAAGAAAAGCCTTTAAAAATGCAGCCATGCCCAGCTGGTGTGGCTCAGTGGTTAGAGCATTGTCCCTGCAACCCAAGGGTGTGGGGGTTTAATTCCCGGTGGGGACATATGCCTAAGCTGGGGGTTCATCTCCATCTCATCCCAGCACGGACCCCCAGTCTGGGTTCATAGGAACATAACCAATCGATGCTTCTCTTGCATCGATGTTTCTCTCTCCCTTCCTCTCTCTCACTCTCTAAAAAAAAAAAAAACCAGATGAAAATGTCCTCGGGTGAGTATTAAAATTTTAAAAATGCAGTCACTATTATCACCTTTCCACCAATGGAAGGCCTCTACTCCACCTTCCCAGGGAACTGAATGTGAGCGTAGGAGGCCTGTGTGAACAAACCAAGGTGGTAATCAGTGGCAATACTACAGTATTTCCACATACCAAGTGTACAACGTGGAAGACTGTGCATGAGATACAAGAATCTATCTCGGCCCATCCTGCTGTGATCGTGTCCCTTAAAGCTGTTCCTGAGGGTCAAGCCGGGGCCCTCCCCAGCCCTCCACTCCTTGCCTCCACAGATGCCCACCGATGGAAGCAGCTCAGAATGATGGTCCCTTCAGCAAGGCCACCTCTGCGTGGGCTCAACCCAGAGAACTCCCTGACGACACTGGACAATTAGAGGGCCCACCCAGCTACTCAACTCTGAACAACCATCCACCTAACAGCTTCATAAAAGCTTACATTGTACCATTATTTATAATACTGAAAAACTAAAATGTAAATGTTCAACAACTGGGCAAAAATTAAGTACTGACATATTCAAATGATACACAAACAGAACACAATAAAGATATTCAGGTGTTTTTAATGTCATAAAAAATGTTTATGATAAATACTAAGCAAAATAATAATTTTTTAAGAGTTTATTTTTTTATTTTTAGAGAGAGGAGAAGGGGGGCGAGAGAGAGGGAGAGAAACATCGATGTACAAGAGATTCATAGATCAGTTGCCTCTCACACGCCCCCAACTGGGGACCTGGCCCACAACCCAGGCATGTGAACCGACTGAGAATCGAACCTGCAACCTTTCAGTTCACAGGCCAGCACTCAATCCACTGAGCCACACCAGCCAGGGCCACTAAGCAAAATAATTATATAAAATTATTATGGTATAAGCTTAAGTAAAAATGGATGAAATGGAGTATGGACAATATCTTCTACATCATTATATTTCATTCTCCTCAATGATTGTTATCACAAATATGAATAACTTCCATAATCAGAAAAATAAAGTTTGTGCTTTGTAAAGAAATTGCATTTGGGCCCTGGCTGGTGTAGCTCAGTGGATTGAGCGTGGGCCTACATTCTCTCCCTCTCTCCTTCCCTTCTCCTCTAAAAAAAAAAAAAAAAAAAAAAAAGAAATTGCATTTAATGATGTTTAGCTAATAAGCATAAGGATTCTCCTACCTCCTCCCTGCCCCCCACCACCCCACCAAAAATCCCACAAGACAAAAATTAACTGCTCTGGGAGTCTGTTCCTATGGTAACAACCCTCTTCTCTCCACCCGCTACAAAGACATAAGTCTAATGAAACTGAGCCCTATTTTTATTCTGCCCATGATGTGGACCCTCAATTTGTTTTGAGTCACTTTTGTCATAGAGTAGGCTTAAAACCAAGCCAGAATGCTCAGAGGAGCTGATCTGGGGTCATCCTGATTCCAGTGCTGCATTTCATGACTCCTTCTCTCACGTACACGCTGGGCACATTATCACAGTCCCTCTAAGAAAGACATTTTCCCAAAATTCTCCTCGGTCGGAAACTGTCCCTCTAACCAAACTCCTCATGCCTACCTTCAGAGAGACAAAGTCCCCAGTACCAAACAGCTATTCTTGCAGTAAAAATGCTTTCAACATAGCAGAACAGCCTGAATCTTTTCTTTCTTTTGCAAATCAGCTGTCACACTTAAATTGGTTTCCATTAGCCCTGCTGTTTACAGCTATTTTGAACAAAAGCATCATGGTAAGAACTGGGAGTTTCCATCCTATTTCTCATTGGATGGCTTGCATTAGTTATAACCCTAGTGGTAAAGTATCAACAAGAAAAAGACACCAGCACCCCTTCCTCCATGGGCTTTATATTGCAGCAAAAGATGTTCCCAGCTCACATAGAAAACTCTGTAGGAAGTTATTTTTTGAAGGTACAGAACAAGAACAACCATCGAAATAATATTAAAACAATTTTTAACTCAGGGCTTAGAACCCTGGAGAACTTATTTCTAAATCCACACACTGGATTTCCATAAAGACAAGAGAAGAGGAAGAAGGTAAACAACCACATGCACTTCGTGCACGACTCAGGAAGCAACGTCCCAGGATTAACACGTGAACCCACATCTGGCCATGTAAGGTCTCCGGTTGGGGAATGGTGGTGGTCTTCCCGTCATTAGCAACTGCTGCAAAAGACTGCATGGCTATTTGCAAAAAGGAAAAGAAAAGGAATTCTATTCTCGCAAACCCCTAATGCTAGAAGGACAGGTTTGTCAGCTACAGCTGAGAGCAGGTCCCTCTTCCTCCTATATTTGCTTTACTATTTTCAATGCATCATAAAATGAGAATGATGCACATTTGTTTTTTTGGTTAAAAATGAGAATGATGCACATTTGTTTTTTTGGTTAAGGAGAGATGACATAAAGCCAGAGGAATCCAGTCCTCACTGTTTTGGATTAAGAAATTTCTTTTTTGAAAGTTTTGATTTGAAGTGAAAAAAAATCAATATAGCATGCTTCAAGTGGGCTTCTGAAATCCAGTACTTGCTCAAAAACCACATTTTATATGTATTTAAAAGCGAACCAGAATACCCATAGGAAATATACAAATGGGGGTGGGGGAGAAGGGCTATGTTCAATAAAAATGGTCAGAAAACTACTTAACATTACTTGAAAATGAAAAAAATCAGCAATAATAAAATCCTATTACAACCTGGTGATGTGTTATTTACAAAGGTGGGATTCCGGGGCAAGTTTCAGCCACACAGAAGGGAAGACGGGGGTCAGGGCAATGCTGGACAAACTAAGACAACCGCCAGGGCAACCTTACGCTGATGGGTGGCCACAGCTGAAGGCAGATTTGACTCATCTCTGGGGCTTTCCACTGGGGAGGGACCTGCGGTGCAGCCATCAAGGGACCAGCATCCACAAAGCCTGTGGGGAGATATAGGATCCAGAAGAGTGGGGTAGGGAAGGAGAAAGTTTGGAAAACCAAAGAGTCAAATACAGTAGCGAAATAGGGTGCTCACTAAACCTCTTACGTTGAAACGAAGTGGCTGAAAAAAACTGCAATTCTGAAAACCAGTCTGATACGCTTTTTACATTACACTTTAATTACAAGTGGAATTATAGTAACACCTCCTAAGAGAGAATTAACTTTTGGAGAAAAGAGAAAAACTATGAAACCAATGCAATTTTTTCTCAAACAATGAGGGCCCCTTATCTGCAGCCTCTATGAAAAATAGCTTAAAAGCAAATCTACTCACACTCCACTGGAAACCTTTGCTGGTGGCCTAGTTCCACCAATTTCATTAATGTAGCAGGGGCCCAAAGGCAGGTGACCTGCTTGACGAAAAAAGTACTTCTAGAAAGCACTGAGCTTTTTTCACGGAACTCATTAAACACTTTATAATCAAGAGAAAAAAATGGTAAAAGTAATTTGGGAAGTTTTGCCTTTAATGGGAACAGCAGAAACTTTCTTTAGGAGATAAAATACTTCTCAGGTCCTGTAGAGAAGGAAGTATGGATAAATCCAGTGACCTCACCTCCCTCCACCAGTCCATCTGAAGACGAGGGGTGGGGGACGGGACACAGACAAACCAACAAGACCAGTCAAAATATGTGGCACGAGGAAAGTCAGCTCCACCGCGATTACCTTCATTATCAAAGAAAGTCTAATCTGCACGTGCTGCTGACTCAAGCCCCTCAGTGGTAGATGGGACACACTCAGTGTACCAAGGCTTCCCAGGACGGACAGAGTGGGAACTTGTTCTCTGAGTAACCAAATAATAAATCACGCCTGGCAGCGACCAACAGTCAGATTCGACAGAAGCCAATTTCTGTAGTCATGCACCCTAATTATACAGGCAATGACGGGGTTGTTACATTACTTCCTGAGAGTAATCATCACAAGATTGTATCTTTTTTTTTAAAGATTTTATTTATTTATCTCTAGAGGGGAAGGGAAGGAGAGAGGGAGAGAAATATCCATGTATGGTTGCCTCTTGTGAGTCCCCTGATGGGAACTGGCCTGCAACCCAGGCATGTGCCCTGACTGGGAATTGAACCGTGGTTGCTTGGTTCCCAGGCCCGCGCTCAATCCACGGAGCTACACCAGCCAGGGCTGTATCTACTTTCTTGCCTCTTGTCCAGAAAAACTCAGCTATTTACTTATAAGGATAAAGAATACATCTTGGAAGGGTTTTTTTTAAGCGCTTTTGCTTGTTTCCACTCAGTCCTACCCTTGCTCCAGTCTGTCACAGGGAACGCCATCTCCCTTGCCAACTGACTTCTGGGTAAGTTCCATCAGTGCTGGTACTGATAAGGATAAGAAACAGGAGGTCCGGGGAAGCCAGGGCAATGCCCTCCCTCTTACTTGATCTGAGTTCCAGCTGCCACCAGACAAGCTCTTCTTTCCACACTTCCAGCTCACACCAGATGGCTCAGGCTTCTGGCCTCTGGTGACACCAGCACCTTCTAATTTACTTGGGCTACAGTAGCTCCCAAGGCGTTGCTAATCTCTGGGTGGCCTCACCAGCCCATTTACCTTCTCGGCTCTTATATCATCCGTGTAACTTACTCCGTACACTAAATTCCTCCAGCTTTTACCACCCACCCACATGGGTTTCTGTTTCCTTGATGGGTACCTGACTTTCCAAAATATTTTAAAACTTAGTTTTCCTGAAAAGTAAACATTCAGATAATCTGTAAAAGATTTCTTCTAATAAGAAACCAAGGATTTATGGATGACAAAAACCAGTCCATTCATTCAAATATTTACTGAGAGCCTGGTCCGTGCCGAGCACGGTTCTAGGTGCTGGGAACACTGCAGCAAACAGAACAGGCACCCAGCCCCCACCCCCAGGGAGCTTCCATTCTAGAGGCCCTGTTAACCCTGGCAAATTACAATTTTAGAAAATGAACCTGTATAAAAATATGTCATTAACAATTGGGGGATTTGGCAAAAGCGAATTCACTTTAAGGTGTTCTACTCTGCACAGACTTGGTCCTACCCTTTCAAAGTGGTAGCTGAACTGTCACATTCCAGAGGCCAAACAGAACTTCGTCAAAGTTAGAATCTACTTAGATTGGCCACTTGTGCTCAAACAGAAGTGCAACTGTGATAAGGGTGTAAGCAGACACAATAACACAAGTCAGGCATTGAATATGCTTAGAATGTAAAACATAAGTGGCTTCTATGCAGATTCCTGCTTGGCATCTTTTTCACGGGGGAGATCATATGGAGGAATTGAGTCTGAGGCTGTTTAATAAGTCATTTGATTCCTTGTCTATGGCACAGGTACATTCCATCAACATAACATATTGGACAGGCCAGGTGCAATGTACATAACAAGTAAAGTGTTGCAGCCAAGAACTGCATGACATTATTTCCAAGATGGAATTTGCAGGCAAAGGAATAAAAACAGACAATGACTCATGTGGTGAACAGTTATATAGACAACTGTGCCCAAGAAAGCTGCCACCTACATACCACAATGACATCAGATGAAAAATGCAGAAAGTGGTTTTCTGATTTGTTTGAAAGCAACAGATTTGCTGAAAAGTGCACTAAGGATCAGACCGCACTGCCTGCTCACACGTCCTAGGCGCTGAGTAACCTTGAGCGCACATCTAACATCTAGCACCCTTAGACTGCTTGAATATAAAAGCATGTTCAGCCTCAAAACCAATGTCATCAACTCCAGAAATGACATAATACGTATCGCTGTCATTTCACTAGATTTTTCTGAAATAATTTAATGTATTCATTCGTGAAAGTGCACTTCCATGGGGATCTTGTGGGCACTGTCCTCTGACCTTTCTTATTACCAACAATTAAAAAACACTTCTACAATACTTATGCTTCCATTTGAGTAGCAGGTAGGCTTCCAGGAGTTACGGGCATCTGAAGTATATTCATAATCTCAGTCTGCAGAGCAAGTCAACTGTAGAGCTAGGACTTTACCCTTATTGGCCCCTGCCTACCTTATCCCTTGCCACTCCCCAGCCCGTCGTCAAAACACACTGAAGATTCCCCTAACTCACGTACACACGAGACCGCACGCCCGGCAGCCTCGCACATTGTTTCTTCTGCCCAGAATGCGAAGTCCCCTAAAGTCACATGGCAAAGTCAGGCTCACCGTTCAAGACACGGCCTACACGTCTCTTTGAAGCCACGACTTCCTGAGGCCTACTTGTTTGCTTTCTTCAGTGCTTTCGTTTCTCCCTGTCCACGGTGCCCTAATGCTAACTACGACATTGCCTCACTTATGTGTTTACACCTCCGCTTCCCCATTGGACTGTAAAGTCCTTGAGACCAAAGACCCTAGCTTTTAATCTATATATCCTGGTCCAGTGTCTGACACAAGTAGGTGCCTAAGAAATATTTTCTGAATGAACATACGCAGTGCGGGATTGCAGGCTTGCAAAGAGCTCCCCTAAAAGCCATGGCATTTGTCACCCCTGTCTCACTGCCACAGGACATTTCAAGCACAGGGAGAATGAACAGGACAGTATCTCCCAGGGAACAGGTTTAACAAGTTGATATTAAAAGACAATCTGATAGGGAATTGGACAAATTACTTTCAGTAAAACTGTGTCAAGCCAACCATGACTGTTAGAATTCAGGGGTATTAGCTGTAAAACCCCAGAAAGCTATTTGATCCTAGCTGGAAAAGGCTGTTGGACTGAAGATGGAAGCAAAACTCTTTCTGTTTTCTAGATTTGATGGACTTTTTTTAACCTCTCAAAAGGTGCCATAGATACAGCTAAAATAATTAAAAATTGATAGGAAAGTTTATGTTCTAAGGAATGATGTTTAACAAGCAATGATTCAGCTACCAACAGAAAACAAATGTAAAGCAAAGCTAGATGAATTTACTGGAGTTAACTAGGACTACCATTAGAAAATCTCAACACAAAGATTCCCTGGTCCGATCTTTCACACAAGTTTGAAAGAGTCAGGGAGCGTCCAGAGACCATCCTCAAGGGTTCATGAAGCACAACTGCAAAAATGCCAGCACCCCCCTGCATAGGAAATGGTCTTGGCTTCAAGACTGGGGAATTATTGGGTGAGTCATCATAACTGTGGCCTCCAGGAATTAGAGTATTTGAGGCTATAAAGGCAGAGAGGGAAATGAATAACATCAAGATAAAATAAATAAGATCAGCAATGTTAATAATAAATAATGCTTACATCTGTGTAACACTTTTATTTACAAAGCACTTTTATTTTCAACAGAGGAAACAAACTGACAATGTTAGTTGGGGTGCTGAAGGTCACAAAGCTAAAATGAGCAGAGTAAAGGAGTCTAAATGGCTATTTCAACATCAAGTCTACAGCTCCTTCCATTCCTCTGCTTCTTTGCCTCTTGAAAGGTGGGCAAAGGATGGATGGTGCTATGGATGAGCCTAGGATATATTCTAAGATGCCTTTAATGAGATCAAATGTCTCCAAATCACTTAAGCATGTCTTTCAACTTAAACAAGTAACGCAGGCATAGCCTTAGAAAACACCTTGAAAGAATGAAGAAGCCCCTCAATGCTGCGGATCTTCAGGTTCCCCGTGTTATACTATTGATTAAAAAATGCCAGGTGCCATGAATGGTGGATTACACTACTGTTTGCACAAAAGCACTGCATAGGACTATATTTAAGTGCAGCTGCTTGTCTATGCATAGATTATCTCCTAAGAGACACATAAGGAATCACCTGTAGCGGTTACTTCCAGGAAGGGAAAATGGTGGGGAAGGAATCAGAGGCAGGAGCGCAACTTTCCACGGCACACATTCCATTTTAAACCTTTTTAATTCTGAACTGCGTGCAAGTGCTACTTTTTTCAAACAGTAAATTGAAATTTAAGAATATAGAATGGGAATTGAAACAGAGGCAATGGTTAGGTGATTCTAGATGACATACTTCAGAGGCAGGAAGTAGCTGAAGAGAAAAGTAAAAAAGTATTACAAAGTTTCTGTCAGATGCCAGAATTCCACGAGGTGTTTCAAAGTCTGAAGTAAATACTCCTCAAGACCACCGCACTTTTTTCATTTTAATTCTTTCTTTTCCTCACAGTTTTTTCTTTTTAAAAATCATTTTTGTTTTTCTCTCTTTTACTTTCTTTTCTTTCATTTTAATTCTTTGCTCATGACACAGCTCTCAATTTTTTATGAACTTTGATACTGAGAAAGGAGTGTCCCAATAGTGGACCCAAGTATTCAGGTCATCAGAAAGGTAGATACTTCCGTGGTAAGTAAGATAGTGTCTAGTTGAAACCTGTCACTAAGGAGGGTGATAAGGAGTTATCTTAGGCACACTGGTAAAAGATGGAACCGCAGAGCTAAAGACTAAACCTTGGACCCATAAGACACCACCAAGGGCCTATCAAAAAATGGGGCCCAGCCTCAGCTAGGTAGAGTCACCATGGACATACCTGGAATTTTCAGTATGTTTGTTCCATCACTTCTACTAAAATCAGCCTAAAAATTTACCCTAAAGGTCACAATAACTTGAACATTTGGGATGGTGAGGAAACCACATCTTTGGGCCTAGAGCAAACCATAGAATTTTTTTTTGAAGGCTGTGCCAAATCAGCTTCCTTTCCCACATAGCGATCACTTCCTTGCCTTAGAGATCCCAGAAACTGGTGAGTCTTGTGCTCAAGGGAATTTTTAAAAATCCAGGACCAACAAAACTTGTACTACATAAAGAGAACACATTCTTGTTCTCTATTCTAATATTTAAGTTATGTATTTAAGCCCTGGCTAGTGTAGCTCAGTGGACTAAGAACAGGCCTGAGAAGCAAAGGGCCACCAGGTCGATTCCCAGTCAGGGCACAGGCCTGGGTTTTAGGCCAGGTCCCCCTAGTGCAAGAGGCAACCTCTCCCTCTCTTTCTTCTTCCTCTCTCTAAAAATAAATAAATAAATAAATTTAAAAAAAAAAGAAAGAAAGACAAGTGACAGAATGGGAAGACATTAAAAAAAAAGATTGATAACATTCTGCCCTGGTCGGGTAGCTCAGTTGGTTAGGGCGTCCTCCCTATAGGCCAAGGTTGTGGATTAGATCCCTGGTCAGGGCACAGAAAGGAATGAGCCAATGAATGCGTAAATAAGTGGAACAACAAGGCGATGTATCTCTCTCCCTCTCCCTCCCTTTCTCTCTATAAAATAAAAAGAGAGAGAGAGAATAACATTCTTAAGTAAGTATAAGGTTTTAAAAAGGAGAGTCATCACCAAAGAGTTATTTTCAGAACATTTCCAAAATACCTGCTCGTAGGTCTGCAGTCCAGGGCTAAACCACCTCATTTAATATTAATGGATTAGCCATTACTCACCAGGCCCTGTACAATTAGCTCTCAATTGTCTGAGTAAGAAAGGACATGAGACATAGAGATAAATAAACTCAAATCCAAGTCTCACTTTAGCTAACAGTTTTTAAGATCCTCCTCCCACTAAATATATTTTTTGCCACAGCTAATAGACAACTTAGTCTACTGATGTCTCTTCTCTCCACAGTCGGAAAGTTGTTCACATGATATTATGACAGCCAATGTCAGAGAAAAGGAGGGGCACATGAGTGAAAGGAGCTGAAAGAGTGACAGGGGTCAGATAATCCACAAACTGGGTAAACTGAGGCTCAACAAATGCCTTATTGCACTAATTGAAAGATGACTGACATACTGTCATCTCAATTTTAATACAGTGGCCAGGTCACTGAAGCCACGAAGCTAAAACATAAAACTTATTTGTAATAAGAAACTGTTTCAGGAACCAGGATTCTACCATCAACAGCAGTTAATAAGGTTTTCAAGCCAGCTGTTACTGGTTCTCATTAAATGTGCCCTGGCTGGTGTAGCTTAGTGGATTGAGCGCAGGCCTTCAAACCAAATGATTCCTGGTTCTATTTCCAGTCAGGGTACATGCCTGGGTTGAGTGTGAGCAAGGTCCCCAGTAGGGGGTGCATAAGAGGCAGCAACACACTGATGTTTCTCTCCCCTCTTTCTCCTTTCCTTCCCCCTCTAGAAGTAAATAAATATTTCAAAAAAAAAGAATTAACTAATGTTTCATTACCTGACACCAAATAATGCTATTGACAAAGAACAATGGAAAATTTGGAGGAAGAAGTGATGAATCAAACTCTCTCTTCCATATGCGGTATTTTACTGGAATATGAGTAAGTACAAGAGTGGTATGACAAATGGGAACGTGGGGGCGGTACCAATTGTCAAAATGGCATCTCACTCCCCAAATGGAGCACACTCACTCCAATGGGATGCTTCACGGTGACTCAAGATCTGTCAACTGAGGATAAGGGTATTTGAGTAAAGCCAAGAGATACCCTCCTAAATTTTAAACAGAATCTTTCTACAGATCTAGGACAAGATCTAGCAAGAGCCAACTTTAAGAAATTAACCTACTCAACAGAAACTTATTCTAAAGTACTTTGGAAAAGGAGTCTTGCTAATGCAAAAATTCAGGGAAGAAGTTTGGGGGTCTGCTTTCCCAATGACACCTTCCATCTGGTAGAGGGAACCAAAACAGACTACTGAGTGTCTGGTAGCATCGACGTATCATCCCCCGTTCTCCTCACACAACCTCATTTTTCTAAAATAAAAAGAAACTAGTGAAAGCATCAATTATGCATATACTTCGTTTCTCAATATGGACGAATACAAATACATTTGCATCTCTCTTGTACACTATCTGCCTAATATGCTATATGGCAAATCCACTGCATTATGAACAGAAGTAAATTAACGACAGATCCCAAAATATAACTACCTCTTTCTCCCCAACCAAAGGAAAAAAAGTCCCAGTTCCTACAATTTAGTCTAAATAATTCAGATAGAAAATAAGAAAACAAAGTATTTATAGACACTCGTATCTATAAATTTCAAGTGCAAGCCTTTCACTAATAACCATGTTTTCCTGTCATACTGATTTTCATTTGATCAAACCATAAATCTTTAAGGGAACAGAGAACAAAGACTAAATGACTCTGCCAATTTATAGCGATCATATTTCACCTTTAGAAGGGAATCATCATGGAAGCAACAAATTCAATGCATCCTTTGCTCCCTTCTCTCTAGTGATTAAACGGATCCTACACTACGGCCACAATCTGCTAGTTTCTGCCACCACACACACATTAGGCCTCTAACGTGCTCCACAAGCCAGGGCCAGGCTGTCTAGAAATCCGCACTGTGTCACTGCATAAGGCAGTTTCCCACTGCACAGATCCAGGAAGGAAGCCACCTAGCCACTCTGTCGGATCTCAGCAAGTCTGTGAAATGACAGAAGGAGCTGCTAACCAAATGGCAATCAGCAACAATCACCACCTTTAAAAATCATTTAAGCACTCTTCCTCCCCATCATCATCACCTTACTTCCCTTCTCTCCTTCTCTCCTTCCCTCCCTCCCTCCCTCCCTCCCTCCCTCCCTCCCTCCCTATCCCTCTCTCCCTCTCCCTCTGACACATTCACACTCACTGCAGTTCACCCCCAGCTTCGCAAGCGGAAGGCTGGGAGCTCTAGGCTGCCTCTGGAATGACAGCTCAGAACACATTCAGAACCCTGAAATACAGACACACTCACCTGCACACATCACACCACTTCCACTCGCACCGTCACCCCCCAACACACACACACACACACACACACACACACACACACACACACACGCTTTCACAACCTGTCTCCACACCAACCCCGGCGCTGCAGAACACCTAGCAGGCTCAGCAATACGAGTAGCACGAGGTTACCATCTAGAGTGATTTGGACGGCCTAAGGTCCAGAAACACTGTACCCACACAGACCACCTCCCAGGTTCGGCCCGGAGGCTGGAGGATCTCCCGCCCTCCAGGGGTGGGGGTGGGGGGGGATGCGCTACCTTTAGACTGGCAGTCCGCACAAAACTTGTTATCCTCCTCCAACAGTAGGTTGGCCAGGACTGCCTGGTACCGATCCACGTCCTTCACCGACTTGCCCGTCATGGCCAGGGTGCCGGCGGGGGCAGAGGGCAACGTGCCCTCCTTGCCCCCAGAAACCTTGCTTCAGTCTGTAGGTGAAGACTACCGCTCCCCCGCCCAGGGGTAACTCCTGAGCGGGGCAGAGCCTTCTCCTCCGGCCCGAGCCCCTTCTCCGGACAGCCGCGCCCGCCCCCTACTCAGCAGCCCCTCAGCGCGGCGCCCCCTGGTGGGCTTAGGGAAAGGCTTGAGTCCAGAGAAAGCTGCCGGACCAGGGACCCTCAGCTCATGCAAAGGGTGGTCTCGGGCCTGTGGTTGCTGGGCACGGAGACTACCACCCGGCCTCCCTGCCTGTCTGCGTGCGGTGCGTCCAGGGCCTCGGTTTCCCAGGCAGCTGCCGACTGCTCCGCCACCACCCCTGCCGTCTACTTCCGGCAGCTCTTCCTCTCCACCTCCACCCAGCCCCAGCCCGCGCATGCGTCCCGCCCCCACCATTCGTACTGGGCTCTTCCCTGGGCTCCTCCTCTAAGGAACCAATCCCGGCAGAAGTGAGGGGCGGGGCTTGGGTGGGGCGGAGGGAGGAGTGAGCACGCCCCCTGCATGCCCTTGGAAAAGAATGAATGGAGCCTGGTAGAAAGGGAGTGGAGGGAGTGGAGGGAGGGAGAGAAAGTAAACAAAAACAGCAACAAACATTTACTGAGGTCTCACTACGTGCCAGGCACTGTGCTAATCTCTTTACATGAATTATTGTAATATACTCCTCAAATCATCTCTTTGAGTTAAATAATCATCCTTATGTAACCTGGAGGTTATGGATACCCCAAAGACCTCTGCTTATTCTTTCCTTCAACAGTCAAATAAAACAGCCCAAGCTTCTAACCCACGATAAGGGAGATATCATCCTCTCCAAATTTTGAGAGGATTCTGATCACCTCTCACTCGGAATGCCTGCTTTCAGTGAATTCTGGGTCCCCTTGTTCATTTGCCTTCCTCTTGTGATTTACTACCATGTTTGGTTTGTGTGTTTTTTGCCTAGTGCTTAGATGCTTTCTTTTTCCATTCCTTAAATCCTCCCCAAGCAGTCCAGTTTTGTGCAGTAGACTTTTACTGCAGGTCATTTGGAGGGAGTGATGTAGAGAGAAGGGGTGATTACAGTATTCCACAGATTAGGCAGCTACTTAAAAACGATGATTAAACACAATTGTCCAAAGCCACCTTTGCTACAGAGAATTTCTCAATGACTAATTCTTTTCTTTAGGGATCCACTTGCCATCTGACAAATGTATTCATTCGCTCATTCAGCAAATTGTTATTGAGCAACTTCCGACTTAACTACCAGGCACTTGCTGGGGAAGAGAAAACAACACGGTCCAATCCACAGTTTTAAAACCTCACTGGCTGTGAGGGGACGAATGGATGGAGAAGCTGATAAAAGCAGATCCTCGGTTGTCTTACCTCTGGTGAAACCCTCTCCTCCATCTCTTCGCTTTCTCCCAAGACAAGGCTTCCCTCAAAACTTTAATCTCATCAGAGGAAAATGAAAATTTCCTATTACTTTGTTAATCAAAGCAATTTAATTCTTTGTTGAAACCTCTTCTCTTTTAGCTTTGCCTAAGAGGCTTGACTTTAATAAGCACACAAGTCTTTTAAGGCGTTTTTCCCAAACAAAATCTCAGCTCTTTGTCTAGAAGGAATTCTGCCTTCCTTCTAAGCTAATTGTCTCAACCTGCCATCAGTTTGCAATATATTTTCTTAGTATATAACTTATTTAATTTTTCTTACTTTAACACTGGTTTTATAAATGAGTAAATTGAGACTTTAGAACAATGGACCCCATCCAGTGAATAGCAGAGCTGGGGTTTCTGATCTTGGTGTCTGTGACTCCAGCAATGTCAGCCTTACTATTGTCAGAGTTCTGCTTATGTTATCCTTTCTAATTCTCAAGAAAACCCATCAAGATAGGTCTGAGCATAACCATTTTTCAAGAAATGATGAAACAGAAGCTAAAGTTTACCCAGTTTATTGTAGTAATTGTGCCTTAGTTCAACTCCTCTATTTCTTCTTTTCACTAGGCAAATGCCTCCTTGTCTTAGTCTAACCCTAGTTAAACTGATCCTTCCCCTCACTCTTTTTTTAAAATATTTTATTTATTTATTTTTAGAGAGAGGGGACAGGAAGGAGAAAGAGTGGGAGAGAAACATCAATGTGTGGTTGCCTCTCATGTGTCCCCCACTGGGGACCTGACCTGCAACCCAGGCATGTGCCCTGACTGGGAATCAACCGGCAACCCTTTGCTTCACAGGCTCACGCTCAATCCACTGAGCTACACCAGCCAGGGCCCCCTCACTCTTTGGAGAGAGTTTTCTAAATGACAAATCTGATTGAATCACACCCTCCAGCTTTAAATTCTTTAACAACTCTCCATCATCTGTGACAGCGCTTCCTCTCATTTTCCCATTTAATAAAGTCTGGTGGTTTAAGACAGACTATGGAACCAGATGACTGTGTTTAAATCCTTGTCTTCACCACTGTGTGACTTTGATCAGCTTGCTTAACCTCTCTGTGCCCCAGTTATTTCATCTATAAAATGGGGATTGTGATGATATCGATAGTACCTCTCTTATAAGATTGTTGCAAGGCTTAACTGAGATGATGCCTGTAATATATTTAGAACAGCTCTGGGTACATAGTAACTAGTAGAGGACAATTAATGTTCTTCATGAAATATTCCTGGCTTTCTGCCTTCTGGGAACTTGGTCGGATTTTATTTCCTGGCCCTCTTACCATTAGTTGAGTGTGGCTAGTGAGTTTGAGCAGAAAAAATATGTGTCACTTCATGCCTGCAGCATTTGTTCCCTGCCTTGAGACTCAACTGATTCTTTTTCCCTCAGGCATGTCAGCCATCACTGTTCAAGATGGTGGTTGTCTTACTCAGTTCGCAATACCACAGACTGGGTGGCTTAAAAACAGGAGAAATGCCCTCTCATAGTCCTGGAGACTGAGAAGGCCAAATGAAGCGCTGCCAGATTTCAGGATCTGGTGTGGAGAGGGAGAGGACATATAAAAAGACATCTGAATTCTCATCTTCTATGGGAGAACGTGGGTGAGCAAAGCTGAAATTTGTAAATTTCAGGAACAATAAGTAGAAGTGTTGAAAACAATTGCCTCAGAGGAGTAGGTATCAGAGTAAGTATGTGTGAGGGTGTTAGCATTTATCATTAGAAACCTTGTATAACTAGATTTTTAAAACTATGTACATGTTTTACTTCGGTCTTTAAAAATTTTTTTTTAATTAACCTAATATTGAAAAAAACTCACAGTCACCCTGGCTGGTGTGGCTCAGTGGATTGAGCATTGGCCTGTGAACCAAAAGGTCGCCAGTTCGATTTTCAGTCAGGGCACCTGCCTGGGTTGCGGGCCAGGTCCCTAGTTGGAGGCATCACATTGATGTTTCTCTCCATCTCTTTCTTCTTCCCTCCTCCTCTCTCTAAAAGTGAATAAATAAAATCTTTAAAAAACCCACAGTCCTACTATATCAGCATCCATGAGACTCTAAGACATGTTGCAAAACACTTCCTGTCAAAAGAGTTTTTACTCCATAGTAAGTTAGCCTCAGATGGACATCCCGCTAGATTTTTCTCCTCTTCTCTCCTCCCCACAAAGTCCACAAAGTTTGCTTGAAAAATAAACAAATAGGACTGCATTTCTCTCACAGAACAAGAAATCAAGAGGCTGACCAAGCGTTTACATCAATTCAGCTGCCTGGCAAGGCCATCGGCACCCAGACTCCATCATTCTGCTTTGCCATCATCAGCCTATCGCATTTTTATCCTCACATTCAGTGGTTCTCAAAAGGTGGTCCTCAACCTGGTACCATCAGCCTCGCCTGTAAACTTGGTAGCCGTGCCACTTCTCAGGCATGCTCCTGACCCGGGAATCAGAAACTCCGGGGACAGGGCCCAACAGTCTTTATTTGGAGGAGCCCTCCGGGTGAGTCTGATACGCACACAAATTGAGAAGCACTGCTCATGCTGTCACCTCATGGTCACAAAGTGGTCGCCACAGCTCTAAACACCACATCATCTCTGAAGGCAGGAAGAGGGGGAAAAGAGTGCCCCCAATCTGATTGTTCCTTTTATCAGGAAAGCAGAAGTTTTCCCAGGAGCTCCCAGCAGACTTTCCCTTAAGACTGGTGGGCCAGAAGCAGGCTGCACGGCCCACCCCTAACTACAAAGGTGTTCAGGGATAGCGCGCATCCACCCCTCAGAGTGAGAGGCAGCAATAGAGAAGGGGGCTGGGAATGGCCGCAGACACTGTCTGCCACAGGGCCCATGGTGGCCAGGGCCACAGGTGAATTATTCCTGACTCCATCCTGTAAAAGTAGCAGGTGATCTTGACATTCATCTGCAAAAGTAATCTTAGAACTTCCAAATTTTTCAGATGGGAGGATCTACAAGATAGAAATCTCACTCTCAAAAGATTAAAGAAAAAAAAACAAAGAGAAATCTCATTCTTATCGATATTATCTGCCTTTCAGGAATAGTAGTTCTGATCATAATTCACAAGCTAAAAGAATCCTGTTCTATCCAAAATGGGCAGGACCAGGGACAAGGAAGAAGAGAAGACAAGAAATGTCAAGCTGGCTTAAAGAAGCACCATTTTTACATTTTGACACTGGGATTGGACATGGCAGCTGCTTTCATACCCCTGACCAAACAGCCTATCAGACAAAATGCCGTCTTTTGGTAACATATCACAGAACAAAAGAAGTGCTTAAGTCTGCCTTAATAAAGTTAGTCAGTTTCCAGGCAGTCAAGGAGGGGAACATTCCAGGCGAGATTAGTTCGCATAAAGCGCAGAAGTGAGAAAGGAGAACTGAAAATCATCACGTGCCAGGAGCATTAGGGGAAGCTGGAGGAGCAGAGGGCCAGAGCTGAGTGAGCTGTGCCAAGGAGGTGGGACAATACACCGCCTCTAACGTCATTAACCTGGTCTGCAGATGGACTTTAGCTCCTTGTCAACCCTCTGAAACTACCTGACAAAATTCATGGGTGTGTGGGTCTGTGTAGTTTCCTGAGCAGTGGGCCTTAGATTTGCGGAGATGTGTGTCACCCAAACACATTTAAGAATCACTTCTTTGAGGAGTCAAGGAATTCGTCATTAAATGTTTCATTCATCACCAGAATAAATTCAACAATAATCTAGATCCAGGTTAACTAGGAAAGGACAGAGCTCAGATGGAATCAGGTTTCATTTTTCTGCCTGGAGCCCTATCCTGTGCCACCTGTGCCGTGGGCAGTCCCCAGCCAGGCCCAAGAGAGAGTGGCGACCCTGCTGTGTCTGAGAAACACTCGCCTTGCCACAGAGCTCCTCATCTCCAAAACCTCAGTCCTCACTCTCTGTCACTACTCCCAAATGATGGCAAAGCAGGGGATGGGGCCTCTGTGAAGGGAGGCCCACCAGGTTTCCATCACAGCTGGGCCACTCCGCAATGGCACTCCTCCAGGAAGCCACCGGAAAATGAAACAGGAGAGTGTCACCATTAAAAGTCTAAATTTTAAGCAGATTCTTGGACTGGGGATTCATATCCCTCAACTTGCTCAACTTTAGTACCTGTCTCATCCCCAGTTGCTTTTCCAAAACTGCCTCCTTCACCATGAAGCTCTATGAGTTTTCCCAACTCAATCATGGGCTTCTTCAGCATGTTGACTTTTCTAGCAAAGACGCCATGGAGAGAATAAGTAGATTGGCAAGCCTTTTCTATGTCTTTTCCAATGCTATCTGGGGTCAATTTACCGACCACTTCTTTCAAGTCATTTGTCTCTACACCTCCCCGGTTACAATTTCCATCATCTTCTTCTGGATTTGGCGGGCCTGTGGATGCTGAGCCTAACAGGTTTTCCAGTTCTGACTGTTGTTATTGTTTCAGTAAAACCAACACAGAGTAGATGAAGTAAATAATCATCAGTATTCTTGACATCAACATGAGCTTCAGGCACAGTCTGCCATTGTCTTTTAAATTTTTATTTATTTATTCTTTGTAGGAGGAAGAGAGGGAGAGAAACATCAATTGGTTGCCTCTCACACAACCCTAACTAGGGACCTGGCCTGCAACTCAGGCATGTGCCCTGCCCGGGAATCGAACTGGCCACCCTTCAGTTCACAGGCCTGTGCTCAGTCCACTGAGCCACACCAGCTAGGCCATGGTCTGCCATTTTTTGACCACGGAGCACATTTTGTCATGGGTAAGATCCATGCCATGGAAATTAGTCGGGCAGTTTTTGCCCTGACAAACATCCTCACTAATTAGCTTGAATTTTCTAAATGCCAATTTCATCATTCTGCAGATGAGCAATGCCCATTTCAAAACACAGCCCTGGAGACCATCAGATTCGACTTTGATTCCTGGAGTTCTTGTGACCAGTGCTTTTCCGATATTTCTTATTAGTCAGCATAGCAGGTGCTTTCACGTGGTACCTGTCTTTCTTAGAAAACAGGTCTGCTTTCTTCCTGGCTCCCTTTCAGCACCTTTTGCCCAGCAGGAGGTGCTGGTTTTGCCCCCTGCTACTGTTCTTGGTGCTGCTTAGAGAGTCAAAAGGGCACAAGGGAACTTCCTGTCCCTGTAATTCCTGGTAAAAAAAAAAGAAAAAAAGGATCCTCTGGATCTGTTCCCAGTCTTGAGTCTTTAGAAGTCTCAACTCCGGAGGCTTGATTTCAGTCATTTGTAATGAGTGAGCAAGCAAAGTGGAGCAAAATATCATCACTCTTCTGTCTTAACCCAAAGAGGAATTACTTTATAAAAAAATCACAGGAAACAAAATTTTGAAAATCTTTGTTTTAGAAGAAGATACAGAAATGTTTTCTACATGACTAAATCCACAGACCAGTGATGTTACTTTGGTTCTTTACAATTAATTCCTAAGTTTAAGAAGCCCTTGAGGCTCTAAGCCCCTAAGATACTGCACACTTGAATATTCACCCAGGTAGACTCAACAGACCCTGGAGTAACTTTGTTGCACCCCCAGTGAATTCAGAATAGGGACCCACTTACCTGAATATGGAAAGCAACGAGTGCCTGACGAGGAAGTGGCCTGTTTTCAAATGGCCACACAAATTCAGTTTTGTGCCAGTACTGCAGTCTGCCTCCTGGTTTTGACTCTCACGAGAAAACATGTATGTTGTCCATACTTGCCAGCTCACTCACTTCTGTGGGGTTTTTTTTGTTTGTTTGTTTTTTGTCTTCTTTTCTTTTCCACCTATCGATTTTATTGACTCCACTTTCCCCTGTTCTTAAAGTCCTTGCTGATAAGTGGACCTCTTCTGGTCACTCTCTGACGGTCTCATAGGCTAGGGACCTCCGGTTTGCACACACCCTCTGCACCTTTGCTGATCTCCAACATAGCGCCGTGGGTCTGGTCTGATTTGTATGCTGGTGGACCCTGAGGCACAGCAGTTCTGCTTGCGCGCCCTAATCCCTGCGGGTGTAGATGATGGCTGGAAGAAGCACTGCCTCCTCTGCGGGCGCCCAGGCCCGCTCTCCGGTACCAGAGATGTGTAGCTGTGGCTTCATCAGGGAGCCCGTTCAGTCAATTCAGAGCACCCAGCAGGGCAACCGCTCCACCCACGGCTTCTAGAGACTGGGATCCCAGGACCACATACCCGCTCCTCCTCACTGGCGGGGGGATTCACTCTCCACAGCCTCTGAGAGACGATCCTTGCCTTCTATCTGACTCACCAGCCCTCTGCCATTTTCAACAGCTGCCTATGCGATTCCCCATTGGACAACATGCTTCTGTAAGTGACCTATGGAACACTGGCGCTTGGTTTGCAGAGACAATAACACCGTTCAGGTTGTCATGAGGATTCGAAAAAGTAAAGAGTTCTCCACTTACTCTGCATGACCTCAGACAAGATACTGAACGTCTGTGTGCCTCAGTGTCCTCGTCCACAACATGGGGCTGAAAGGGTGGTTACCAAAATTCAGAATGATAGGTAAGAGGTGTCTGGTATATCGTAGGTGTTTAACAAGGGTCCTTACCCTTATAGGGTTATAAAGGTTGTATTAGCTTCAAACAACAGGTCTACTTCTGACCCCACTTTATTACTCAAGTCACAAAACCTCAAAGATTAAGTAACATAGCAACACAACAAAAGGCAAAAACAGTTATCTCAGAAAAATTCACAGAAATGCAATTGTAGAAAAATTTAATTAGTTAAACATCCCAATATAAAAATAGGGTAAATGATATGACTGGGCACTTTAATGAAGAAACAACAAAATGATCAATAAACACATGAAAAAAATTGTTCTCACAAAACAAATGAATAGAATAATAAAATCTGTTTTACCTATTGTGTTGGGAAAGATTTTAAAATCATGATACCAGCAGTATATTAAATGCCTCTTTAAAAATCCCTTTGGGGGGAGGGGATATAAGGAGACTAAATGGTCATGGGAAAAAATAGACTAAATCAATCAATGAAAAATAAATTAAAAAATAAAAATAAAAACCAGAACTTGAGCTCCCATTCTAGCAGTGTACAAAGGAAGCAATCCAATCAATTCAGTGAGAACTAAGTGCAGTAGTTTTCTTCACAGCATTGTTCACACTTTCGCAAACATGGAGACGGGTGGAGCTGTGTGTGCGTGTGGAGAGCAGGATGGGGGAGGGAGGCCAGCTGCACTGACCTCACCACCCGGCTCCTCCATGCCTGTTCTGGTGGGCACCATAGATGTAGTCGTAAAGTGATTTGACATGTCACAGAAATACCAGGTCTGAAGACTATTTTTCTAATGCAATGTAGAAGAGAGAAAAATAAACTCTGTTACCAGACTTTGCCCACATTCCCTTCCAACTAGACACCATTCTAGTTCTTCTAAGAGTCAAGATTCTCCGGCACTCTGGGCCTCGACTTGCTGTTCCTTCTTTCTGGAAGAGCCTACTCTCTGCCCCCACCCCAGCTTCACCCCTCCTCTTCTCTGGGCTGGCACCACACGGAGCAGACCGCAAGTCTCAGAGGAAACACTGACAACATAGTACACTCTCTCTCCATATGATATATAGCAATATATATATAGCAATATATATCATATGGAGAGCAATATATATATCATATAGCAATATGTATATATCATATGGCGGGAGAGAGGAATAGATATACACATACCCTCTTGAAACACTGTGTGTAACTGCTGAGTGGAGTGGAGAGTTTGAGACCCCCCAGGATTGGCCCTGGTAACTGCTGATGGTGGCGACACACTCACTTCCAAAGAGGATGAATGAGTCCAGCTAACAGCAGAGCTTTTGTATTGCACGTGTGGGTCCAGAACTGAATCGCTTAGGATAAGAAAGGAGAAACAGACTCCTTCCCCAACAGGACTCCCTCCCCAACCTTCCCTTATACAGTATTCATCCTCTCTGCAAAATAAATTTCAAATAAATATTAGAAGAGCCCTAGCTTGCTGGGTTGCGGGCCAGGTCCCCAGCAGGGGGCGCGCGAGAGGCAACCACGCACTGATGTTTCCCTCTCCCCTTCCCTGCCTCTAAAAATAATATAAATAAAATCTTTATTAAAAAAAAAAAGAAGAACACTGGCTTACATAGGCGCCAAGTTAATGGCCTGCTCAAACCACTCAAGGAAGCACCCAGCATGTTTCCATGCACCCCCAGGCTGCGGCCCAAACACCACTTTCACCGCTGCAGCGTCTGTGCTGAGCGCCCACAAACTTCCACAGAACAAGTGAACAGCAGGGCGGCGCAGTCGTGCCGTGTTCTCTCCAAGGGGGTCGACAGGAAAGGCGGAACCCAAAAAAGAAGCCAGTGGAATAGGAGCGTGTTTGTCACCTGGGGCTTGGCGTCCTCACCCAGCGGCTTCGTGCCCTGGTGGGGCGTGGGGCTGGGTTCACAAGGGCTGATTTCCAAGCCAAGTTCTGCCGCCTGTGGCCTGTGGCGAGGCTTTGGGCGACCCACGGCAGGGACCACGAGAGGCGCTTAAGGTGTTAGGTTTGTAAACCCCTTGGTGTGATTCCGATGAAAACCTGTGCACTCATAAACACAGTGAAGATGTCAGCTGGATCAGAACGTCTTGAGCAACCTCCCTCACAGTGAAAGGAAAACAAATTACTTGGCTGTGGCTTGTTTTTGCCCACCACAGTAGCAAACACGTAAAAGACAGATAAAGTCTGGTGTTGGTGAGGGTGCCGAACAACAGCCAAACTCATAAACTGTAGTGGGAGTGGAAGCTGGTGACAGACACCCTGGAAAGTGTCCAGGGGCATTTCGGGGGGTGTGGAAATGTGCACACTGCTGGACCACGCAACCCCTCTTCCGGGGATGGATCTGCGCGGATGAGGGCAGACATATCCGAAGGAGCATATTCCGTGAACTTCGTCCTGGATCTTCATGTAACCCTAACGTACCCCGAGACTCCGGACAGCCCGGTCCCTTCACATGGCCTCGTTCAAGGACGTCAGCACTGGGAGACTGGAATTCCAATCTCGGCTCTCGGAGAGAGATAAGATTTTCCGGAGCTGCGCAGCACGTCTCCCCTGCTCTCCTGACCTCTCCCGGGCCCGACCTCTCCCCGGCCTGACCTCCGAACACCAGGCTCTCAACCTTCCGTTCCTTCCCCCTGGCCTCCTGGTCTCCCCGATGAATTATCTGCCTGTTCCTGACTCAATCACAAAGCCTGGGAAACAACAGAACTTATCTAGAACGCAAGGTAGTGGCAAAGTGAGGGGACCAGCTGAGCAAAACAACCGGATTTGGTGGGGAGGGATTGCTGCTCAGGTTCAGATCAGAGAACACACGTCGGGAGGGGCAAAAAAGTGGAAGTAACGCCACTACCTCTCACTGGTAAGATGTGGTTCTAACACTTCATGGTAATACACAATAGACACAGGTGTTAATCTTTATGTACTGATTAGAAAAGAAATCCAGGATATGCCAGTATTTTGAAGAAAAGCAAATTGTGTGTGTATATGTATGAGAGAAAGAGATTTTAAAGAGGTAGGAGTTCGAATGCTATTTCTCTATTGTTTTTACAAACAACAATAAAAATAAAAGCAAATAATTTAACCTTCAGATCTCAGATGTCTCCTTTCCATCCCCGGGACTAACCTGGCACGTGATGGTTGTGGCTACAAGTGTGGCCTTCTAAAGTGGGGATAGGCCGAAACGAGGACCATGGCCAAGACCATGGCCAAGACCGCGGCAACAGTCGGGCCCCCAGTGCTCTCACTTCCGCCGTCGCTGTTCACCGCTCGCATCACTCCCACTAGCGTGATCATCACCACCTGGGACACCTCTGCCACAATCCTCCAGCGAATCCTTCAATGAGAGTTCGCAGAACAGCCCTGGCAGGGTGGATCATTTGGTTGGAGCATCATCCTATACACCCAAAAGGCTGTGGGTTTGATTCCCTGTCAGGGCACATACCTGGGTTGCATGTTCATCCCAGGTCGGGGTATGTAGGGGAGGCAATCAATCAATGTTTCTCTCTCATATCAGTGTTTCTCTCTCTCACTAATTTCTCTCTCTCAAATCAGTAAACATATCAATAAACATACGCTCCATGAGGAGTGGAAAAAAAAAAGAAAAAGAGCTCAGCCCTGGCTGGTGTGGCTCAGTGAATGGTTTGGTTCCCAGTCAGGGCATATGCCTGGGTTGCAGGCCAGGTCCCCAGTAGAGGGCTTGTGAGAGGCAACCACACACTGATGTTTCTCTCTTTCTTTTATTCCTCTCTTACCCTGTGTCTAAAAAAAATAAATAAATGGAAGAGGAAAGCAGAAGGCAGAAGCAGAGGGAGGTCTGACTGTGGACGATGGTCAGAGATGTAGCTTTTCTGGCTCTGAAGGTGGAGAAAGCAGGTCATGAACTAAGAAAAGTGGGAAACCTCTAGAAGGTGGAAAAGACAAGGAAGTGAGCTCTCCTCTAGATCCTCCAGGAAGGAACACACGAGGCAAACAATGAGTAAAACTGAGACAGAGTCAAAATCAGAGGCAGTTATAATAATCCAAGTAAAAGAGGAATCACAGCCGAGATGGAGAGAGATGGGTGGATTAGATAAACATATATGAGGCATCGTGACTGGAACATGGTGATAATACTTCCAGAGGGGAGAGTCAAGGCCGACACCCATATTTTTGGCTTAAGCAATAGGGCGGAGGGTGGACCCATTGGCTGTGTAATCAACACAGGAAGAAGAACAGGTTTGGGGGCAAGCAGTAATTTCATTTTGGACATATCAAGTGTGTGGTGGCCTTGGAACATCCCAGAGGCAATTGGATAAGTGGGCCTGAGGCTCTGGGAAAAACACCCAGATGATAGTCAAAGTCAGCAGAGCGGGATAGATGGCCCAGGAAGAACACGGGTAGGGAAAAGGTAAGGACCAGACAGGCCCCTTTGGGGTGGTAAATGTGTGCAGAGAAAAGGAACCCACGAAGGAGCATGAGAAGGAACAGCCAGAGATGTGTGTGTGTATGGGGGAGGGGAACAGGGCAATACAGCTCACGGAAGCCAGCACACCATGGTTTATCAGTGTTGCATCACGAGTGAGGAAGAATCAGATGGGACAAATGGGGGATCAGATGGGGCCAAGATCAGGACTGGGCAGGTCCGAGGAGTTTGGAGGAGCTCAGCTCTAGCTTGGCAAGAGAGCAGAGTGGTTGGCTTTCCTGCTCAGGCATGTGAGGGCAGAGCCCAGGTAGGCAAACCTGCTTAGGACTGGGGCTCAGCCTAGAACGGGCATCTGACTCCAAAAAGGGGTTCCGGCTCCTCTCACCGTGCTATGATTAAGAAGAGACAGGTACTCTCCCACCCCACCTTGCTCCAAGGGACTGGCCTTATTCTCAGCAGGGAAGAGGAAGTATGTCACCTACCCTGCATTCTGAATATTTTCCCTGTTCCCTGCCTTTGCTGACAATGGTCCTTCTACCTAAAACATTCCAAGCTTGCTGGGCACTTGAAGGGACTTGCCCAGGGTCGCACAATTAGTATGTGGTAGAATCAGGATCCAAATATAGCTGAATACAAATTCTAAGCTCTGATTCTCTAGGAGCCACGATCTCTCCCTTGTTTAGTTCCCACAGAGCTTTTTTTGCCTTCTCTCCTCATTTCATCTCTCGCTCCAAGAGAATCCAAGAGAAAAGGGTTTTTCTTCTACTCGTTAGCATGATGTGCTGCAGAACGGGACCACTAGGTGGCGCCAGAGCCCCAGAGAGCCTGATGTACTGCTGAGCGATAGGTGGCGCGTCCGAGGAGCCGAGGACACCTTGGGAAACCGAGGAAACGGGTGGGATGCCTTCTCTACTTACCCTCTAAGCCCACGCCTCCTTCCTCTCAGAGTTCTGGAGAAAGGGTGAGGGGATCGGAAGGTTAGAGAATAGAGGTCTGAGGATTGCGTGGTGGAGTGGCCCAGCTCTCAAGTCAAACAAGATTCTAAGAATTCTTCCCTAAAAGGGACAGGGAAACAACAGCTGCGGCAAGCTGGCGGCGTCGACTGCATTTCAGCCCCACTCCTCCCCTGCCATCCATTTTTGTACAGAGCCCAAACTGCACAACCTTATGCTGTGGCCTTAGAGGAAAAGGGAAGAAGTGCGCATCGCCCATACCTGCTGTGAGCCAGAGACACTGGAAACACAGCGGGGGACCTCGGGGAAATCATCTCATTGCTCTAAGCCACCCTCTTCTCGTCTATAAATGAGATGATCACGGGCCCCGCATCGCTGAGCAGCTGTGAGGACTTGACAAAGTGCTTACAACACACGAGTACGATATCTGTCACGTGGCCAGTGCTCAGTAGTAGTATAAATTGTAATAATATATAAATGATTAATGTTATTATTAATAAATTAGTAGTCCATAGCTACTCTTTTTATGAGGATGCCTCACACGACAAGCCTGACACATAAATGTAAGAGCACTGGGTTCGTCACTCGGAACTAAACCCTGAGAATCTGCCCCTGAGAGAGAGGGCAGGGCAGGGGGCCCCACGGGCAGCGCCAGCCCACAGGTCCAAGGTACATACGCTGCGGGTGGGTTCCATGGCGTATGACGTGCTCACTCCGAAACCTGTGGACCCCTGCCGCTTGGGAAGATAGCGATGACATCAGCCAGACTCAGTCTCTGCTTAAACAGGAAATATCTCTGGGATTAAGATTTAAAATTTTATTGAAATAAAGAATATAAATCTCGAGTTAGTGTGGATGAAAGAGAAATAGAAGGGACATTTCTCTTCCCCCTATTTTTTGTCTGAACAGAGGGCACTTCCAGGCTCTGGGAGTCGCCCAGGAGGGGCGGGGCTGGAGGGCGTGGCACCACCGCCTCCCACCGCCCAGGCCCTGGCTTCCTCGGCCCACATTTTCGTGCTCATTCTTGCAGAGGAAATTACTACGGCAGATGTAAAGACAAAAGCAAACTTTTGAGTTTTTTATGTTTTCTGCATCTTGGAGATAATCTTAAACTTCTTTAATAATGAATTACAGTAACTTATTTTCTAATTTTAAAACTGTCTACTTTCCTGGTATAAAATCAACTTGGTCATGATGCATATCTTTAAAAAGGTTGCTATATTCAATCTGCTAATTTTTACTTTATCTTCACTCGAGAACATGCTTATCGATTTTAGAGAGGGGAAGAGAGGGAAATGGAGAGGGAGAGAAACATCAATGCAAGAGAAAAACATTAATCAATAGGTTATGTCTCACAGGAGCCCTGACAGGGGACCAAACCTACAGCCTAGATATGTGCCTTCACCGGGAATCAAACCCATGACCTTTCAGACCTTTTGGTTTACAGGACAATGCTCCAACTGACTGAGCCACACCAGCCGAGGCAATCTGCTATTATTTCAAATAGAATTTTTCCTTCTGTGTTTACAGGACAGATTGGCCTCTAAAGTGTCTTTCTCTTACTGCACATCACTGGTTTGGATATCAAGGTTATATTAGCCCCATAAAATGAGTTCTTTATATTTTTATTTTGTGAAAATTTTATAGAAGATTCAGACTTCTGGCCAAGGTGGAGGCACAAGTGCCTCCAGACATACTGTAGACACACTGTGCCTCCTCGCACCATCAAGAGAAGGACAACAACAATTTAAAAGCAAAAACAACCAGAACTGCCAGAAAACAGAACTGTACGGAAGTCCTACAACCAAGCAGTTAAAGAAGAAACGTTCATCCAGACCAGTAGGAGGGGTAGAGATAGACACTGGGCAGAGAGGACTCACAGCAAGGTGGCAGCTGGCAGACTAGGGCGGTCCCACATTCCCATGCAGACAAACTGGGAGGAACAACTGGGGAGCGAGACAGACCATGAAACCCAGAGCTCCAGTGGGGAAATAAAGCCTCAAAACCTCTGACTGAAAACACCTGTGGGGGTTGAGGCAGCAGTGGGAGAAACTCCCAGCCTCCCAGGAGAGTTTGTGGGAGAGACCCACAGGGTCCTACAATGTACACAAGCCCATCCACTCGGGACTCAGCACCAGAAGGGCCCAATTTGCTTGTGAGAAGTGGCGGAAGTGACTGAAAATTGGCAGGGAGCTGAGCAAGCAGCACTGTTCCCTCTCAGACCCCTCCCCCACATACAGCCCAACACAGCCACGTGGGTTGCCCCACCCTGGTGAATGCCTAAGGCTCTGCCCCTCACTCAGAGACCAAAAAAAAAAAAAAGTGGCCTAAATGAAAGAACAGATCAAAGCTCCAGAAAAAATACAACTAAACAACAAAGAGATAGCCAACCTATCGGATGCATAGTTCAAAACACTGTTTATCAGAATGCTCACACAATTGGTTGAATATGATCACAAATTAGAGAAAAAATGAAGGCTATGCTAAGTGAAATAAAGGAAAATGTACGGGAAACCAACAGTGTTGGGAAGGAAACTGGGACTCTAATCAACAGTTTGGAACAGAAGGAAGAAAAGAGACATTCAACCAAAACAGAATAAAGAAACAAGAATTCAAAAAAATGAGGAGACCTCCAGGTCAACTCAATTCAAAGGAGGAACCTCCAGGACAACTTTAAATGTTCCAACATCTGAATCACAGGGGTGCCAGAGGAGAACATTAAGAGCAAGAAATTGAAAACTTATTTGAAAACATAATGGAGGAGAACTTACCCAATCTTTAAAGGAAATAGACTTCCAGGAAATCCAGAGAGCTCAGAGAGTTCCAAAGAAGTTGGACCCAAGGAAGCACACACCAAGGCACATCATCATTACATTACCCAAGATTAAAGATAAGGAGAGAAACTTAAAAGCAGCAAGAGAAAAGGAGACAGTTACCTACAAAGGAGTTCCCATCAGACTGTCAGCTGATTTCTCAAAGAGACCTTTCACGCAAGAAGGGGCTTGCAAGAAGTATTCCAAGTCATGAAAGGAAAGGACCTGCATCCAAGATTGCTCTGTCCAGCAAAGCTATCATTTAGAATGGAGGGGAAGATAAAGTGCTTCCCAAATAAGGTCAAGTTAAAGGAGTTTATCATTGGCAAGCCCTTATTATATGAAATGTTAAAGGGACTTATCTAAGAAAAAGAAGATCAAAACTATGAACAGTAAAATGACAACAAACTCACAGTTATTAACAATCAAACCTAAAACAAAAACAAAAATGAACTAAACAAACAACTAGAACAGGAACAGAACCACAGAAATGGAGATCACATGGAGAATTATCAGCGGGGGAGTGGAAGGAGGAGGGAGCGGGAAAAGGTACAGAGAGTAAGTAGCATAAATGGTAGATAGAAAATAGACAGGGGGAGGGTAAGAATACTATGGGAAATAGACAAGCTGAACTTATATGTATGACCCATGCACATGAACTGAAGGGGAAAATACAGGTGGAAGGGGGTGTGCAGGGCAGAGGGGAATAAAGGGGGGAAATGGGACAACCGTAACAGCATAATCAATGAAATATATATATTTTAAAAACTTTGTAGAAGATTCAAGTTAGATAGCCCTTAAAATGTTTGATAGAGCTTGTCTTACTGATCTATAAAAGCTCTTTGTATGTTATCCATATTAATTATTTGCCTGGTAATACATATTTTGAATATGTCCTTTCTGTCTTTTAATTTCATCTCTGCATTTTTATATGCAGACATTTTATAAGTGTTATGAAGTCAAATTTACACATCTTTTCATGATTTCGTGTATTGCTCAGGAAAATTTTTCTTAACACAAAATTATTAAAAATTTTTCCTTTAGATGTCCACAGTTTGTTATTTTTACATTTAGGTCCTTAATACATTGGTCCAGGAATATAATTTTTCTATGTTATTGTAGAAATATAACTTGAATTTTTTCTGAATATATATATAGTCACCTCAACATTCATTAACCGGTCTACCCTTTCCTTATTTATTCTAAATTTAACCTTTATCGTAAACTAAATATACAGACTTTTATAATGAATTAAATGTGCGTGATAAATGTGTGTGTCTTTCTTCTTCTTCTCTCTTCTCTCTTCTTCTCCCTCCCCATTTCCCTTTCCCTCTCCCTCTCTCAGTTCCTGGGCTGGTAAAACACTATTTGAATCATTTGCTTCGTAGTATGTCTTGATCTCTGGTAGGAAAAAGCTTTTCTCTCTCTCTTTCTCTCTCTCTTTTTTTTCTAGATTTCTTGGCTATTTTTGTGCTGCCTTTCTCCTAGAATCTCTTTAGAATGAGTTTGTCAAGTTTCATGAACACTGCATTGATTTTGATTGGGATTGCGTGGAGTTTATAGATTAATTTCACATATTTGCAACATCAAGTCTTCCTATCCAGAGATGTGGAAAGATGAGTCTCTTCGGGCCTCCCTGCTCCTTAAGACCTGTATGCAAAAAGAAAAGAAAAAGAGCTATGTGCAGTTGGGTGAAAACTCTAGTCCACTAGAGTTCAAAGCCTTCCCTAAGATTTCTCTTAGCTCCAGCTTTGAGCTTCAGCCTCGAGCTCCAGCTTCCACTGAAATGATTCAGGTTATAAGCCCAAGTGGGGTAGGTTGTATTTTCCAAAGATAGTTGCACCAATGTGTATCCCATCCTCCCAGCTCTTCTTGAAATACGATGTTGATGCTTGTTCGTCAAGAGGTGAGGTCTCTGTTGCTGCCATTGGAGCCTGGGCGGACTTTTGTAATAACCTGGACCAAAAGAAAGCAGTGACACTGATGTGACTTCTGAGGCTAGGTCCAAAGAGGCAGTTCTGTTTCTGTCTGGTGTTCTCCCTCTCTCTGAGCTGCTGTAGGAGGAGTTCAGCTACCATGCCGACGAGACTCTGTAGAAAACCTGCAAAGAGGTAAAGGAGAGGGCTGCCCAGGAAGTGCCAGCTGCTCCAGCCTCAGCTCTCAGAGGCTTCCCAGTACAGGCACCAGACACGTGAGTGAAGAAGGCTTCTAGATGGCGCCAGCCCCAGCCACCATCGGCCTGCACCCTCCTGACAGACCCCAGAGTCAGAACTAACCTCAGAGCCATTCCTGAAATCCTGATCAAGAAATTGTTGTCCTGAGCCACTAAGTTTTTAGGCGATTGTCTACGCTGCAGTGGACAACAACATACTACCGTGTGCTGTCCAGAAGTGACACGCACCCCCTTTCCATAGTTCCACACAAAAAAGCAAACTTACACAAGGCCTTTGTGCATTTGGTCCAGAAATGAACAATATAAAACCAACAGCTTTGGACATCCTATTTCTTAGAAATCCTGTACACATATTACCCCACCCTCCCCAGGCAATGCCCATCATCCCTCTCTTCCCTCCTCTTCCGCCTCCCTTCATCTTAGTTCCTACTAACTTACGCGTTCTTCCGAACTTTGTAAGGCAGACCAGTGAAACTCTCTCAAGCCCATTTTCCCAAACTCAGCTCCAGGAACCCACTTCAGAGCCCAGGGACCTTGGCCAGCAGGCTCCCCTCCCGGGAGCTGGGACTTTCCTAGGTTCCAGCGCAGTCTCCTCGACTGCTTCGGCTGGTCTGCCTGCACATTGACTGCAGGCCTGGTAAATGGGATCGTCAGTAAATCTTAACAAAAGTTAAGATGTATCAAGCACCCAATGTGTGCTGGCGCTAGGTTAAACATCTCACGTGCATCATCTTATTCAATCTTCACAAAAACCCTGTAGGAAAGGAACTTTTATTATTCCCTTTTACAGATGAGGAAACTGAGACTCGAAATAGTTTTAGGTGTCTGTGGGTATACTTGCAGTTAGTAACGGAGTCAGATTCCTAAGCACTTTACCAATATTGCTTAAGTGACTGAAAGGGAAGGTCAGGGATTCAGGAGAGAGGCTATGATGGACATGCAGGTTTTGGAAACTCTGGTTTATAAGGTGGTGTTTGTCTCCATGAAAATGAAGGAAGGTCGCTCCTAATAAGTGGAAAGGCTCAATCCTGGAGACTCCATGCTTAAGGAAGCTGCAGAGAAGAAAAAGCAGTAGAAGAAGAGGGGTGTGTGGTGGAAGCCTGGACAGGGAAGACTTCCAGGTCAGGATGGCCAAGGGCTGCCCCAGGTGCCAACAGCCTGCCTGGACCACTGAAGAAGGGATGAGCTTCTTCACTGGGGACCTCCGGGAGACTGATCTCCCGGCTGAGGCAGAAGCGGGAGGTGAGGGAGAGGAGGAGGTTTGGAGGTGGGTGGCAGACGACTCTGATCCAGAGCAGAGGACTCCAGGGAGGATGGGGCAGTCACAGGATGGCTGATCTGGGAAGGGCTGCGGGATGGTTTAGTATGAAAGAGGCCTGCTTGCTTGCGAGTGGAGAGAAACCAGGTGGGAAGGGGCTGGGTAGAGCCCGGTACGAGGTTCTGGAGTCCGCTCCACCTGGAGAGAGGACTGACCAGGCTCGCAGGGAGAAGTGGCCGAGGGCGTGTGTTAAGGGATGGGGCGTGGGCCACGGGTCCAGGGGAAGGTGGTGGGCTCGGGAGGCCAGGCTGGAGGGGGGACCTTGACGGCCCTCTACCTCCACACACAGAAACTGGACCGTGGCCTCCGTCCTGCCCTGCGCCGCTCCTCGGAATACAGGGCAGGGCCCTCCGGGAAGTCAGGGGCGAGGACGGAGGGTGGGCGCTGGCTGCTGGACGGAGCGGGGCGGAGCTGGGCGGAGGGCATCGGCTCCCCTCCGCGGGTCCTCTCAGGTGACAGACCCCGCGGGCCCCCAGCCCCGCCCCGCCGCGTATTCCAGGGGCCGGGCCCGCGGCGTCGGAGAGCAGCCAGCGCCGCGCGGAGCCTCAGCCGTCGGTGCGCGCGTGGACCCGAGCCCCCTTCCTCCTCCAACCCGCCGCCGCCATGGCCGCCGCGGCCGCGCCCCGCAGCCTCCTCGTCCTGCTCCAGGTGCTCGGGCTCGCCCTAGCGCAGATCGTAAGTCCCGGGGCCACTCTCGCGCCGGGGTCTGGGGACCGGGGTCTGGGGTCCGGGGCTCAGAACGCAGGCAGGAGTTTGATGAAGGGTTGTTCCCGACTCCCTATGACCCTCCCTAACCCGAGGGGTCGCTTCCAACAGTCCCGAGACGCAAGTCCCCTCGGTAGGTGCACGGACAGGGTGCATCCCCGCACCGTAAGGATGAGCCGGGGAGCCAGAGGGACCTTGTCCCGAGATGCTCGACCCTGCCAGGGACAGCATCTTGGAGCAGGAGCTGGCGCTGGCTCCTGGCAACCCGGCGAACCCAGGTGGCGTGGGAGACAATGGTGCCCATTCACGGGGCTCGGCAGCCTCCGCCCCCGCCGCCTCCCAGGGGGCGCCGGCTCCAGCCAGACGCTGCTCTCCGTCCGCGGCTGCCTCTCCGCGGGGCTCCCGCGCCCGCGTGTCATTTGCAAGGGCACCTGGGGCGGCGGGTCCAACGGGACCCGGCCGTCTGGCGCCCTGGGCGGTTTGCAGCTCTGCTGCGGGGCTCCCGCCTAAGTAAGGAGGGCGCGGGCCCTGGCACGCGCGGAGTCCCTGCCTGGGTCGGGGCTGGCTCTCCCCCCAACCAGGGTCACCCCAGGGAGATGCAGGAGCGGTGCAGTGGGGGGGGGGGGGGCTTTGAGTGGGAGGAGAGAACAGGCTTCCCTTCTCTACGCCAGACCCCCAGCCGCCCCTACTTTCCCTGGGGTTTTACCCTCACCGGGGGGAGTGGAGAGGGTACATACTCACCATCCATGCTTGTTGGACATCTAAAAATAATAATACGCGCAACCCTTCATTGTACTACCTGTGACTTATTTGAGCCATCAGCATCTCCATCTATTCCTCGCCACGACACCGCGAGGGCAGCGTGGCACAGTGGAATCCTGGCCCCGCCACTTACTCTGTGATCTTTCGTAATCCCCGTTGGCCTGTTTCCATAATGCAAACTGCGCTCGAAATCGCATCCGCCTCACAGCTCTGCGCATTCACTAAGATGCTGTATGCAGTGGTACAGAGCACCTGGTGTACCGTGGGTTCTCCATAAACGCACGTTTGCTGCCCCGGGCATGCCCAGCTCCCTGCACTGTCTGAAGGCTGCACACTCTCTGTGTGTTTTCAGAGAGGTCCGCCAGGAGAGCGGGGCCCGCCGGGCCCCCCGGGGCCGCCGGGAGTGCCTGGATCCGACGGCATCGACGTGAGTCTCTAACCTGGGACGGAAGCGGGAGGGTGGTTGCGGACAAAGGGGAACTTTGTGAGCGTTGGGGGCGGGGATAGGGTGGGTGGGTGGGTGGGTTCCTGGAGGTGCAGTGCCCCACGTTGCCAGCAGGCGGCACCGGCCAGCACCACAAGGAGCCCATTTGTTCTGTAAAACCCCCAAACCAGCCGGGAGATGCAGAGCCGATTATAGCTTCCCACAGACAAGGAGCTGCTGTGCTGTCTACCCACCACATCTCACAGCGATTCCTTACCCCCTTCCCCACCTCCCCCTCATGTTTAAGGTGGGAGACGCCTTAACCCCTCGCGCTGCCCACTGGCACGTCTGGATGCTTCTTCAGGGTAGTTTGGGAGCCTCGGCCAGACCAGACCGCTGACCAGCAGGGGCCAGACTCCTGCCTCTTCCTTCTGCATTTCTTTCCCGATTTAGAACCAGCTGGGTTTGTTCCCTGATCTCCCTAGCATGGCGAGAGTTAAATATCTCATTCAGGAAGCTCCCCCAGGAGGTCAACTCCATGTTTACCCATCTGCACAGACTTCTATTCAGCCTGGTGCCCCCACCCCAAACACAGGGCCCTGGGTTCCTGCCAGCTCCCTGGCTGCCGCGGGCTCTGAGAGGCCTGGAGGCCCCTCTGGGGCTGAATCTGACTCCAGGCTCTGCCTGTCCTCCACCAAGGGGCCTTTGTCACCGCTGAAAGGAGGTCCTTCCTGCCTTGGGAAGTTTGAATCGGTCCCCTTCCTAGACCCCCTTGCCCCCCAGTTTCTTGTTTTCCAGTACCAATCCAGAGGACGGCCACTGCCTACTTGACTCGCCTCCCCTTCCTGTTTTTCTAAAAGTTCCTTCTGCTCTGGCTGGTGTAGCTCAGTGGATTGAGCGCCGGCCTGCAAACCAAAGCGCCACCAATTCTATTCCCAGTCGGGGCACATGCCTGGGTTGCAGGTGGGGTCCTCAGTTGGGGGCGTGTGAGAGGCAACCATACAACTATGTTTCTCTCCCTCTCTTCCCCCCCTCTAAAAATAAATAAATAAAATCTCTTTAAAAAATAAAAGTTTCTTCTCACACTTGCCCAAATTCAAGAGGCACCAGCTCTCTGAGGCAACTGGGAGCCCACACCCCCATCTGCGTCCCGTCACCAGCACCTTACCTGAGCTGGCGGGTCAAAACCCACGTGGACATCGCCCTCACCTGCCTGGCTGGGATTGGTCTCAATTGCCCTATGGTTTTGGGGGTTGGTTTTTTTTTTTGAGGGAAATGGAGCTATTTTTCTAAAAGCGCATGGCTGAGGGAACCCAGGGCAGAGGAGAAGAGAGGGAGCAGGCATGTGGGACTGGTGGGCCAGGGCCTGTGCGTGCCAGCTTGGGGTACACGGGCCAGCACGTGCTGCCTCACTCGCTTGTGTCTTACAGGGTGACAAGGGGCCCCCTGGGAAAGCTGGCCCTCCGGTGAGTGCTGTTTCTCTTTGGCCTTTGACTCTTCCAGTTCTTGCTCTCCTCCAGCTAACGTTTGCTCCACCTCTGTTTTCAAGGGACCTAAGGGAGAGCCTGGCAAACCAGGGCCGGACGGCCCGGACGGGAAGCCTGGGATCGATGTGAGTAGCCCGACTCAGGCATCTTCCCTGATCTTTTGTTCAGAGTGGAGCAGCAGGAGGAGACTCTGCAGCTGTGAGCCCCCTTTCCCTTCATGTGCCTTGTGATCTCACTGGACCCCCACTCCCAGGAGCATGAATCACAAGCAGATGGGGTCCAGAGAGGGGGTCAGTGTGTCTGCAGCAGCCAGGATTCAGTCTCACATTTCTGGCCTCCAAGTATCACACCGAACGCTGTGGGCAGAGCTGTCCTGCACACCCTGTGCTCTCCTCTCTTCCCCTCCCTAACCCACCCCCTCGAAGCCCGGGTGCAGCTCAGGAGAGGAACATGATTTGGCTGATCCTAGAGTTCCCAGGAGCCCGGAGGTCACAGGCTCCCAGACACAGCCAGGGCCATGGGGATAGTCTTTGGGCTGGGAAATACATATGCTCCAATCACCGAAAGAGGGGAGGAGGAAGAGGCTCCCATGAGTTGCCTTTGCCCCGCTGGCTCAAGAGGCACCCGCCAGAGCTGCACCTAGCCCCTGGGGCCCCTCCGACTCATCCACATCCTGCAAATTTCACAAAGCACATTGCCTTGCACATCAGTCTTCACACATGCACCCGGAGAGGTAAGCGCGGTTATTAATGAATTTCGCAGGTGAAAAAACTAGGGCTCTGCAAAAGTTGCCAAGGGCAGACACCAAGAAAATAATGTCTAAGTCTTCTAGACTCCTAATCTGGGAGGCGTGAGCCTGGGCTAATCAACCTTCCAGTGTCGGTTTGTCATCTTTCAAAATGAGATAATTCCTCTGCCTGCCCGCCTCCCGGGGTTACTGTGGGAACTGGGGAAAGGAAACTGAGGCCCTGAGGCTCCTCGGCCCTGAAGGACTAGGTGAAAAGCAGTCTGGGCCCACCCAGGAGAGACCTCTGTACCTGCCCTGCCCCATGGGCCTGGGAGCAGGTTTGTCCCTCACTGATCTACATTCCTCCTTCCCCAGGGTCTAACTGGAGCCAAGGGGGAGCCTGGCCCTGTTGGGACCCCTGGAGTCAAGGTAAGTGGCCTGCAAGGGCAATCTAGAGCCAGAGTTTGGGAGGGGCTGCAGTAGAGAGGAGCAGGGTCCCAGGAGCCCCAGCCTCTGAGCTTCTCCCATTGCTCTTGCAGGGCCAGCCTGGGCTCCCAGGTCCCCCTGGCCTGCCGGTGAGTATAACTGGTAGAGGCTTCGATGGCCCTGTTTGGATAGGGGGGGCTTAAAGTTGAGGCCATCAACCCAATCTTCTTTCCTTCTGTTGCAGGGCCCTGGCTTTGCTGGACCTCCCGTAAGTCCTCAGGGGTGGGGCAGGGTCCCTGAGACTTCCAGGGAACGATGATAGGGGACTGGCCATAAGGGGGAGGGGCCGGCATGGCACCAATGCTGTCCGGAATGGGCAGACTAGCCAGAGAACTCTGGCCCAGCCCACTCTGAGCCTCTCCACTGGCTGTGGGATTCTCTGGTCCTTGAAGCCCAAATCTGCCAGTCTCTCTGGGGTAGGTTGCAAAGTAAAAGTGGGAAGGGTGTTCAGGCACTACTGGTCCTTACCTTTGCGCCCGGGGTGGGCTAACCCTCTGAGGCTCGGTGGCCAATGACATCTCTGCACCTAGGGACCACCTGGACCTGTGGGCCTCCCCGGTGAGATCGGAATCACGGGCCTCAAGGTGAGCCCAGCCACTCCTCTGCCGACTCTGCCTCCTGCCCTCCGCCTCCAAGCCTGCAAGCTAGGTGTCTCTCCAGGAGCTCCTGGGCCTGCTTCTGGCCATCAGGGAGCTCCTCCAGGTCTGGGGCAGACGCCCCTCCTGCTGAGCCCACCCTGTGGTAGGTCTTTCAGGGAGACCAAGGGCTGGGGCCATCCCTGGCCTATTGGGCCGAGAGCTCCCACGAGACCCTGGATCTCAGGAGGTGACCGGAGAGCAGGCTGGACAGGGGTATGATTTAGGTCTCTCTCACTTCCAGGGGGATCCTGGACCAGAGGGACCAGCAGGCCCCCCCGGCCCTCCTGGGAAACCAGTAAGTGTCCTCAGACCTCCCACATGGCAGTGTGCACAGAGGAAGGAGAAAGTGCTTGAAGCAAACCTGGGGTGGGGAAGGTTGGGGCCAGGTTTCACATCCACACATCTCCTCCAGGGCCGCCCGGGAACCATCCAGGGCCTGGAAGGCAGCGCGGATTTCCTGGTGAGAGGGGAGGATCCTGGGGCAAGGTTAATGCAGGGAAGGGGCGGGTCAGCTGGAGATGGGCGGAGGTGGAGATAGCTGGAGGTGGGTCTGGAGACAGTGGGTGGGAGATGGGGAGGGGCCGCGCAGAGTGGCTCAGCCAGGTGGGGTTGGTGGAGGGTTTGGGAGCTGGCAAGATGGGGAGGCACTGCCCCGCTGGCCTGAGGCCGGCGTGACCACAGAGCCCTGAGGAATTTTCTTTCCAGTGTCCAACCAACTGCCCAGCGGGTGTGAAAGGCCCCCAGGGACTGCAGGGAGTGAAGGTGAGCTCCTGGTCCCAGTCTGGGGAGGGCGGAGCAGGTGGTCAGGTGGGGACCTCACACTGAGCTCCTCCTTTTCTTTTAGGGGCATCCGGGGAAACGCGGGGCGCTGGGAGATCCCGGCAGCCTTGGGAAGACAGTAAGTGTGAGGGCAAAGGGCCACGGGGGCGGGGCACGTGGGGAGGGTCCTGCTGGGCCTCCCCCTCCTCCTCCCTTCCCCTTCCCCCTTGGTCTCTGGGGACAGAGCTCCGAGCCGGGCAGCAGAGGCCCAAGTCACAGGTCCGTGTGTCCCTGGGCGGGTCCCTTCTCCTTCTGGGCCTCGGTTTCCCCATCTGCCATAGGGATTGGAAACGGATGGTACCTTTGGTTGCCTGATACTTGTCTTTCCAACTGCCTGCCCGTCTGATCACCCAATCCTGCCCTCTAGGGTCCCAAAGGAGATGTGGGTGCTTCTGGAGAGCAAGGCATCCCCGGGCCACCGGTAAGAAGCACTTCCCTTGGCTCCTCTCCTTGTCCTAGGAGACCTTAGTGGGCTGGATCCCCTGCTCCAGCCTCTAACTTGGAAAAGAGACACCTGTGCCCAACCAGCATGTCTCTGGGTGGGGAGAGGGGGACTAAAGCTGACTGTCAGAAATCGGGGCACAGAAACCAAGGCTGTCAGTCAGCAGACTCGGCTGGGGCCCAGGTTCTGCCACTGTCCCCCTGAGTGACTCTGGAGCGTCCCTCCCTATCTCTGAGCCTCAGTCCCCTCTATGAGATAGAGACTTAGAAGGGCATCGTGAATGGGGTGGGGGGCAGGGGGGAGGCAGAGAAGGTATCATGAAGTGGGCCTGGCAATTGCCATCACTGTCATTCTTCTGTCCTGACAGGGTCCCCAGGGTGCCAGGGGCTACCCGGGCATGGTGGGACCCAAAGGAGAGACGGTAAGTGAGTCTGGGTGGAGGGGGGTGTGTCCTGCAAGAGCTGCCCTGACAGCCCTCTGGCCTCTGGGATGCAGCCAGGACTGACCTGCACCTGCCTCCTCTCCCCAGGGTCCTCGTGGGTACAAAGGAATGGTGGGCTCTGTTGGCGCTGTTGGGTCACCGGTAGGTCTGCTCCTGCTCACTCCCCACACACCTCCTCCTGGCTGGAGTTCCCAGGGCTGAGAAGGGGGCGCAGCTCCCCCCGGGCCCATTAACCTGGATTCCCGTTTGTCCTTGCCAGGGTGAGGAAGGTCCCCGTGGGCCACCAGGACGAGCTGGGGAAAAGGGTGACGTGGTGAGTCCTCAGGCCCCTCTTGTCCAGTCAGGGCCCCTGGGGAGCACTGGGCGGGGCTCAGCTCCACCCAAGGCTGGTGTGTGCTGCACATGGGGGTCACTCTGGCATCTGAACATGGGGGTGTGTGATGGGGGTGTCTGGTTCAGGGGAAGGAGCATTTGTACCCAGCACCCAGTCAGCTCCGCCAGCCACTACTCCTTGAAGCCCCACCTGCTACTGATCAAATTCAGACTCTGGGAGAGGCCAGGAGATCTGGTCTCACGGTCACTGCGGCTGGACAATTAAAATTCCAGCAAATCAGCCATGGGACTAATGAGATTTGGTCCAGACCCCAGTTCTCTCAACTTTTGTAAACTTTTAATTAATAGACTTTATTTCTTTTGAGCAGTTTTAAGTTTATAGAAAAATTGAACAGAAAGGAAGGCTAACTATGCTTTTTTTTTTTTTAGTTTTTAACTAGGCCAGTTTTTAAATGTACACAGAAGTAGAGGATGATCTAACGAGCCCTCATATGAGCGATCTCCCCATTTAACACTTTGCCACACTCCCGTCATCTTTCCTTCCTGCACTTTGGTACTGCTCTGCCCCGATACTTTTCAAGCAAACCCTCAACATCATGTCATTTTACCCCTCAATACTTCTTCTGTATATATCTCTTAAAAACAAGCACTTTAGCTCACAGAATCACAATATCATTATCACACCAACAAAATGATCGAGTGTTCCTTAACATCCTCAAATAACCAATCAGTGTTCAATTTTTCCCAATTACCTCCAAAGTGTCTCCTCAGGGTTCTTGTTCAAATTAAGACCCAAACAAAGCCCACACGAGGTGCGCAGCGGGGCTCGGTGAGCGCTGGCTCCTCCCCCCGCCCCGCCCCTTCGCTTTGGCGCCGACCTCCACTCCCTCCCGCTGGGTCCAGGGCCACGAACGCACTCCCAGGCCCTTTTCCTCCAGCCCCTGCACAGCACGACCTGTGCCAAAGGGACGCTGGGACCCGGAGGCCATTGTTCTCAGCTGTTCCCCTCTGTGAACAGCCACACAGGGGTTCAGCACCCTGAAGGTGACCTCATTTCTACCCACTTTGCAGGGAAGCCAAGGTGTTCGAGGACCCCAGGGAATAACAGGCCCAAAGGGAGCAACTGTAAGTGGCCCAGGCCCACCCAGCCAGAGGGTGGGTCCAGTAAACTCCTCCCAAACCCCCAGAGGACAAGCCCCCGGGGACTGTAGACTGAGCTCTGTTGCAGGCTGGCTGGCTTGGTCACCTTGGGAAATGCCTCGTTTTTTCAAACCTGTAAATAAGTGATGATGTAGGAGAGATCATGGAAAGCTTGCCGCAATCTGGGACACTTGTCACCCACACGAGGAAAGGACTGTGGTCTAGCCCCTGCAGTCCCATTCCCACTTCCGTTCCCCTCCCTCAGTTGCCTGGAGGGGTTTCATGAGATGACCAGACCCACTTCCTGCCTGCCCACTGACTGCAGCTGTCACAGAGGGACGTGGGTGGGTGCCCTGACCCCAGACATCTCCCCACGGTGAGTCTACCTTCCACTCTCCTCCTGAGCAGGGTCCCCCAGGCATTGACGGCAAGGACGGGACCCCAGGCACACCTGGCATGAAGGTAGGAGTGGAGGTTGCCTGTGGGATTGGGGCAAGGGTCAGGGCCCCTCCCAGCTCAGGCCGAGGGTCCCATCGCGCTGACCTTGGAGGCCCAGGAGCCTGGGATCCTCAAGCGTGTGATCAACGCATCCCCTCTTGTCCCCGGGCCTCGGTTTCCCTGCCTTCATTCCAGGGGAAGCCATGGACCCTCTGGCGGAACTCTCATTCTTGCCTCTGGTTCTCTCTCCCCCAGGGTAGTGCGGGACAGGCGGGCCGCCCAGGAAACCCGGGCCACCAGGGCCTGGCGGTGAGTATGGGGAGGAGGCACCGGCTGCCCCACTGCAAACTGCTGCTTCTTTTCCCCAGGAAGGCCAGGCGCTCTGTTGCCCACCTTCCTCTCCATGGCGGCATGCGTGGCTGATGAGGTCAAAACCTACACACCCAGGGCACCTGCTCCAGTCCTTGTCCCCACCCAGCCCAGACCTCATCCCCAGCTCTGTAGCCTCTGGCCTGGCTAAGGCCTCATCATTTGAATAATTGATCCAGCCTTCTGTTTGGCCGTTCCATCCTTCCATGTTGCCTGAGTGGGATCAGACCATTTCCCCACTCCAGCACCTCCCACGGCCCCCGCTGCCTCCAGGAAAGTCATTCCACCCAGTGTGTCAAGACACAGTTACTGAGTACCCAAGGCACCCTGAGTGGCAGGGAAACAGTCACGGACAGATAGCTGCAGCCCTTGCCCTCACGGCTCATCTCAGCATTCACGGACCACCGTAATCACCCTCCCCTCCCCACCTCCTCAGGCACTGCGTCTCCTACACACCTTCTGGAGCCCAATCCGCAGGGCCCCCCACCCCGGCTCCCCGCCAGGGGAACCGAGGCCGAGGCCTGCTAGCGTGCCTCTGTATGACTGGGCTCCTGTGTGCCCCTGCGTGTGCCTGTGAGCACATAGCATGCTCCTCTTCTCCCATGGACCACAAACGCCCCTCTGCCCCGTCCTCTCCCACCATGGCTTCGGGGCTGGGTACAGTCAAGTTCATGATGCCCACACCTGGGCCTGCTGCTGTTCAGCTCCCACAAGAGGGTCGGGAATCTGAATCAAGGGTGGGAGGCAAAGCACGGATGCATGGCACTGCCCCATGCCAGGGCGAAACCAATGTCCACTTTCTACAGGGTGTGCCAGGTCAGCCGGGGACAAAAGGAGGCCCTGGAGACAAGGTGAGGTGACTTCAAGCTGGCGGCAGAATGGCTCCATCTGAACAAGGGAGCCTGGGGGCAAGGGACTGGGGGCTTGTCATAAAGACCGAAAGGCTCAGGCCTCACCCCAAGCTCAGAGACTCGGCCATACACAGGTTCCTTACGTGCTATAAGCACGTCCCTTCTGTCACCCCTCCAAGCCCCTGCACCTCATCCCAGCTCAGTGAGACAGGAGGGCCTGGCTCTGAATCCAGAGGAGAAACAAACAGGAACATCAGTGGAGCCCAGAGGACGTGGCCAAGAACACCCTCTCCCTTCCCCAACTCATTTGGCTCCAGAATCTGCTTAGGGTTCCTTGGGCTTTCCCAAGACCACGGGCCGCCTGGGCCACGCAATCTGACCTTAGACTTGTGTTTTCCTGCAGGGTGAGCCAGGCCAGCAGGGCCTCCCTGGATTCTCTGGTCCCCCTGGGAAGGAGGTAAGTGCCCTCTCCTTTAAAACAAGGGCTCTTGCTTTGCCCCCCGCCCCCCACTCCAAGACTGAGGATCCTGCACTCAGCTTGTGGGGTCTGGGCGAGACTATGAGGTGAAGCCCTGGCATGAGGGTGCCCTGGGTGCCAGCCAGGGCCCTGCCAGTGACCCGCTAACCCAGGGACACTCCCTCTCCTCTCTGCACCATGCAGTAAGGGTACAGGTGGGTTCTGTTCTGGGTGTGACCTCCCCATGTGACCAAGTTGACTGGGGCTAAGAATCCAGCAGACAGAATCAATCATTCATTCATTCAGTCAGTCAGTCATTCCATAAACATTTACCAAACACCTGCTACTGTGCTGAGATACACAGTCTCCTACTCACACAGAGTTTACAGTTCAGCGGAAGACACAGACATTAAATAAATGACCACATAACTAATTACAATTGTATTGGGTTCTATGAAGGGAAAGTACTAAGACCTGAAGAAAAAAACAGGGGGTAAGGGAAGGCTTCCCTGACAAAGCGAATTATCTGTAACTCAAAGATGGGTGGCTGTTATCCAGGTGTGGAAGGGAGGGACCCCCCCAGGCCTTCTGCTTACCCCCAATTTCTCTGTCCCCCAGGGAGAGCCGGGGCCTCGAGGAGAAACTGGTCCCCGAGGCATCATGGGGGAGAAGGTAAGTGCGGGCGCAGGGCTCCTCCCTGGGGGCCTCTGCAGCTGCTGGCTCTGCTGGGCCCGGGACCTGGTCCGTCCAATGGCTCCAGCGCTTGCCCAGTCCTGTCCACGCCTGTGTGAGGCTCCCCCAGCCCAGGCCTCAGTTGGTTTGTTTGTGAGGTGGAGCAAAGGACTTCCATGCCAGTGACAGCAGAGATGGAGGGCGCCCTGACTGTGCAGGGGGAGGCTGCCGGTGCTGGTGGCCTGGGTGTGACCCTTTCTTTCTATTTCAGGGTGACCAGGGTGAGAGGGGGCCAGTGGGGCAGCCAGGCCCTCAAGGACGGCAGGTAAGTGGGGGTGACTTAGACTGGCAGGGGGAGCATGTCTGGGCAGCTCATTTGACTTACCCCTCTGAGTCTTTTCTTTTCAGGGCCCAAAGGGGGAGCAGGGTCCCCCGGGGATTCCAGGACCGCAAGGCTTACCAGGCATTAAGGGAGACAAGGTACCGAATGGCTCCAGAAAACACCTGAGAAAGAGGCCCTAGGACCGTGGGGGAGTGGGGGAAGGAGCTCAGATTCTTACCGAGCTTCCAAATCGGCGCAGAAAAATCGCTCTGTGGGTCCCAGGAGGTCCTAAGGGGCAAGGTGGAGCTGCAGAGGGGGTGCGGCCGGGAGCCGGGTGGAGGGACCCCGTGCGCCCAGCCCTCCCTGGAGAGGAGAGCCCACCAAGCACTCGACTCCCCCGCTTTCTCCAGGGCTCCCCAGGGAAGACCGGGCCTCGCGGCGGAGTGGTGAGCACCAGCGCCTCCCCTTCCCCGGCTTGGAGAGGTTCCGGGTGTCGGGAGGTGGGGCTCAGGGTGGGGGTGTCCCGCTGGACTCCAACGCGGCTCTGACACGTGGTTCTTCCTTTGCAGGGCGACCCAGGGGTGGCCGGCCTCCGGGGAGAGAAAGGCGATAAGGTGAACCTGCCGCAAGGGATGGGGGGGAGGGTTTCAGTGGGAGCAGTGCGTGACCCCAGCCCCCGCCACCTCCTGACAGCGCTTCCTTGTACCTGCAGGGAGAGTCTGGTGAGCCAGGGCCCAAAGGACAGGTGAGTCCTGCCCCAGTGCGCCTTTCTCCCCACCCCACTCTCGCATCCCTCGGCGCTGCTGGGGCTCGAGGCGGGGCGGGACTCGGCCTTCTTGTCTTGGATCATCACTAGCCCGCCCCTCCTTCTCACCCCGAGTCTGCTCCCGCCCCGCCCCGCAGCAAGGAATCCGTGGAGAACCTGGCTACCGGGGCCCCAGCGGGGATGCGGGCGCCCCCGGGGTGCAGGGCTACCCCGGGCTCCCCGGCCCTCGAGGAATGGCAGGAGACCGCGGCGTGCCCGGGCGGCCCGGGAGACAGGGCGTGGCGGTGAGTCGGCCCCGGGCAGGGCAGGCTTCCAGGTAGGAAATTTCTTGGAAGCGCTGCTTCTGTCCCGAGGCTGGGAGCTCCCACGGGAAGCTCTCGCCCCTGGGTCTTGTTCCGAGGCCCAGACCAGCGGGGGTGGGTGTGGGTGCGGCAGGAGGGGTTTCAGGCAGATGCTGAAAATACTTCCGGAGAGAAACTGGGAGCAGGGAGGGGTCTCAGGGCGCGGGAGAGGCAGCCCTGGCAGCCAGGGGCTTCTTCCTGAAAGGCCTTCTCTGCTTCAGGGCCGAGATGCCAGCGACCAGCACATCGTGGACGTGGTGCTGAAGATGCTGCAAGGTGAGGGGAGGCGCTGGCAACCCCTCACTCTCCCTGGCAGGACATGAGCCCCTGCAGAGTCTCTCCAGGTGGCCTTGCACCACCGTTTGGAGTCCTGGGTGCTCACGGCAGCCCTGCCTCCAAGGGCCTGGGGACCTTAGGTTCACCTGCCTTTGCTGGACCTTTGACACCTGCAGACCAGCGAGGAAGGGGGGTGTTAAACACCGGGCTTTTCTGTCTGTCTGCACACCCAGGGCTCAGGGGCTGTCAGGATGCTGAGCCTTCCCCAGTTTCTGGGCGGGCACCCACATCACAAGACCTCTCTACCTCCCTCCCACCCCCCAGAGCAACTGGCAGAGGTGGCTGTGAGTGCCAAGAGAGAAGCCTTGGGTGCAACCGGCATGGTGGGTCTTCCTGGACCCCCTGGGCCTCCTGGGTACCCAGGCAAACAGGGACCCCATGGGCACCCTGGTCCTCGAGGCGTTCCTGGCATCGTGGGAGCTGTGGGCCAGATCGGCAACACCGGGCCCAAGGGTGAGTGCTGTCCTGTGTTGGGTGTGGCCAGGTGATGGGATTTGGCAGGGGTGGGCCCCAGGGTCTTGGTTAGGCAGGCTGACTGCTTAGCCTCGTGTTTTCTCTCTCTCGGTAGCAGATTGATAGAAACAAAAGTGCTATTCTATAACTTTGGTTTTGTCGGGAGGGTTGTTTTTGTTTTGCATTTACTTAGGGGTACCCCATTAACATCTTTCCAAGTCTCTGGAAGTGGGGAGGCAGATTAACAAAATAGTAAAGCAGACAACTCTAGAATCACGAGACCGGTGTGTGTCCCTCCACTTGCTCGTGGGGGCCCTTGCACAGGTTGCCTGTTAATCTCCCTGGCTTTAGATTTACCACATGTAAAGTGGGGATATTCATAGCGACAGCCTCACAGTGTTGTCCTGGGGATTCATTCAGACAGAGGTAATTCACCTGGAGCTTTTAGTCCACTGCTTGGCACGTGGTGAATGCCAGCTGTCCTTGAACTTCATTGGCTGTAAACAGGGTGGGGCAGAAGTACGTTTACAGTTGTGAATTTGGGGAACACGGAATTTATTCTTGTATTATTAATTTATTAATTACTGTATTATTTTCCATATGAACAACGGCAAATGTACTTTTGCCCTACCCCGTAGTCTTCCACCCTCTGCCTGGACCTCCTTCCTGCATTTACCCAGTTCGTCGGTCATTCCCAGCAGTCCCCGAGTGTAAACTAGCACAAAACAGGAATAATCACTGGGTGTGAAACAAATTAAATAGCGACCACAGTAGAAAAAAGTTTCCAATTCTGAAAAACAAAGGCCCCCATCTTTCTCTGTAGGAAAACGCGGAGAGAAGGGTGACCGGGGAGATGTGGGACGTGGACACCCCGGGATGCCGGGGCCCCCGGGGATCCCAGGTAAGGCCTCCGCCCTGGCCGGCAGCAGCTCTGTCCCTCAGCTCCGGGATGACGCCCACAGACAGCTGGGTGTCCTCCAGGGAGGCCTCGTGCTCAGCCAGCTCGGTGCTGCGCACCCAGCTTTTGTATCCTTTGCAGCACCCGGAGTCTCTGGGTGGGTCTGGGCAGTGGAGGGCCTCCCGACTTGCGCTGAAATCTGCTTCATGGAGGGAAAGGAAGGGCATTTGCTCCCAAGGCTCACTGACTGGGAGCTGGGAGTGACGGACAGTTGCATGTGTGTCTGGGGCAGAGTCCCTTCTTCCTGTGGTGTCCTTGGCTTCGTTGTCCCCACCTGAACAGTGGGACTTAGGAGTTCTAGAGCCAAGAGGAGGGCCTGATGTCTCGACTTTCTCCCTTTCTCAGGACTCCCTGGCCGGCCTGGCCAGGCCATCAATGGCAAAGATGGAGATCGAGGGACCGCAGGGCCCCCGGGAGAGGCCGGCCGCCCTGGCCTGCCAGGCCCTGTGGGGTTGCCAGGCTTCTGTGAGCCTGCAGCCTGCCTGGGAGCCTCAGCCTACGCCTCTGCACGCCTCACCGAGCCCGGATCCATCAAGGGGCCGTGAGCACCAGGCCAGGACAGAGCCCAGCAGGCATCCTGGGGGAAGGACGAGGTCCCCTCTGGGTGGATGTGCACCCCACCCCTCAGCCCAGGACACTAGCATCCCCAGGACCTCTGTCTGGGACCCAGGAATCCTGAGGGAAAGAAAATTCTAACCCACGAGGGAAGGGAGGGGCGGGGAGGGCATTGGAGTGGAAAGGCTAGGCCAGCAGGCAGGGCGAGTGGCCCGGGAGAGGCCAAGCTCGCAGAGGAGGGGGTGGCTTCTCTCCCCGGAGCACCAGTCAGATTTTCACCAAAACAAGTACCTCCGTAATTTGTGCCATTCTCCGTTGGCCATCTTGTCCCTGGGGCCGGTGGACCGAGGTCTCTGCTGGTTCCTGACCCCATTTCACCCCTTGGGCTTACTGGGTGACTGCGCGGCCATCATTAAGCCAGCCCCCCTACTCCCCCCTCCCATCTGAGTATTTAAACACCCATGTCCCTTCTCTTTTGGCATCACTCTCCCACCGCCCTCTCCTAGACCCATACAGGCCTTTCTGAAAATAAAAGCCCCCAACTTGGGCACGAACCAGCCTGTGAGTTGTTGGGCTTCCTTTCTCACGGAGTGGGGATGGGCCTCCACTGCCCGGGCAGCGGCAGGGTGGTCCGGGGCTCCTCCCTGTGCAGGGGAGGGAGCGGCACCTTCATCTGGGCGCGTCCTGAATCGTGAGCATTAGGATGGCGAGTGGAGTTGAGGAACATCTGTGGGGAGAACCGGGGGGTGGTCGGGACGGCGAACTGCTGTGCACCTTTGGGCAAATCTTTCCCAGCCTTTGAACGGTGGTGGCGAGGACTCGGCCACGCCTTTTTATCTCAGGACACCGGTGATTTCCGACCAGTGCGCTGCGAGAATTTTTTAAACGTTCCATACCTGAGCGTTTAGTCAGGGGCACTGACTCTTTTCCCTTAAACTGTCAAATTAAAAAATGACAACAGCCAACACAATAACAGCCGTCCAGCGTGAATGCCCTGTTTTGAACCGTAAATATAAAGGTTATGTAATACAGCTGAATCTTATTGGTCACATTGTAAAATGTGACCAATAAGAGGTGGCGTCTGATTGGCTAATTCTTGGTACCAGAAATTCTTATATACAAATATAGGCAACTGATTTTTTTTAAGACACTTTGGAGCAATAATGGTAATTACTATTACCATTATTATTTTGTAAATCAAAATAACTACTATTTTATTGTCAGATTGGCAAAAAATATATTTTTTGGTGTGCAGCATAGTTTTAGTAGTGTGCCATGAAATGGAAAGGTTGAAAACGGCTGCAGGAGAGCGCACCTGGTGAATGGCCAGCGCCTGGCACACAGGCCGTCCCTGTGAGTTTGGGCGCTCACCGTGGGCGGGCCCTGGGGCAGGAACTGGAGACAAATACTAGAAGATTTGGCTCTTACCTTTCAGGGGTTTCCAGGCCCACGAGGAAAAGACACGGATCTGGACGATGAGAGCAGAAGTGGCAGTCACTCACACCACTTCCACTAAGGGGACACAGAGCGGAGACTGGCTCGGGTCTGATCTGCGCCCCTGGGCTCCCAGCCTCTTGCTTTGTAGGCTGGCCAGGCTGCACGGAGCAGCAGGAGCAGGGAAGCATGTGGCCTTTGACCCGTGCAAAGATGGCTTTCTAGGAGAGTCCAGTCCCTTTGCTCCATTATGGATTTGGGCATCTGTTCCTTCAAATGGAATGTTCTGCCAGCCCCAGGCCCTCCTGGAGACACAGGACTCCAGCCTGAGGTCTGAAGCCTGGGCCCTCTTACATCTCACCTTAAACTTGGCTGTTCACCCTCACCTACTCTGGGGCATCCTTTGAACTCCCCTCACTGGCCCACCCACTCTCCTCCCTCCCTCACCCTGGTACACTCACACACACACACTCACACACACACACACATACACACTTCACTTCCCCTGTAGTGACAGACAGGAAGGACAAGTGGGGTAGCCCTCAGGGCCACACAGGTGGCTTTGCTCTCTGTGCTTTGGCAAATCCCAAGTCATACATCCCAAATTCCTGAAATGCCCCAGGTGTTCATGTTTTTGTGCCTGTTGTTCCCTGGAATACCACGTGGTACCCTGCTGCCCCTCCTTGTCTAGCTGATTCCTACTCCTCTTTCAAAACTTGATCTTGACCTCTAGCAATCCTCTCCTTACAGCAGCTGCCAGCGGGGCCAGGCACTTTTGCTTTTGTGCCTATTTATATCATAGTGGCTATAGTAAATTATTAATATCATTATTAAAAAGTATTAGTTAGCCATCATTGAGCTCATATTACTGTCAGGTACTGCGCTAAACACCCTGAAAACATCTCACTCTGCCCTCCCAACAGCCCCGTGAAGCAGGCGTGACCCCACCTGTTGTTTTAGAAAGTAAAGCCTCTCAAACCCACTTCTGCAGGTTGTCTGATTTGGCTCCTTGTTCATCGCATGGTCCTTCTTGGATTCCCCTCCTGCTTTCTATTTCCCCAGTATCTGACACACAGCTTGTCCTCGAACCACATCCTTTTCTTGCTTTCCTCTTGTGATCTCACTTGGCCCTGTGGCTCTAAATTCCATCCATACCTCCCTAACCCAGGCCTTTCCCCTTAACTCGGCCTTTCAGTTACTGAAGCTAGATGCGCTGGTGTCATCCTCTGCTCCACCTTTCTTTCCTTCTTTCTTTCTCTCCTTTCCTCCTTCCTTTTATAGATTTTATTTATTTATTTTTAGAGAGAAGGGAAGGGAGAGAGTGAGAGAAACATCACTGTGAGAGAGAAACATCAATCAGTTGCCTCCTGTATGCACCCCAACCGGGGGCAAACCGGCAACAGGGGTTCGTGCACTGACCCGAACTGAACCACTGACCTTTTGCTTTGCAGGACCACGCCTAACTGAGCTACATGGGTTAGAATCCATGTTTTCTCTTGTATCCCATATCTGATACAACAGCTAAAAATCCTGCTGGCTCAGCCTTCGAGATAGATCCAGAACTCAACCACTACTCACCGCCTCCCCTACTGCTAGGCCAGGCACCGTGTTTGCTTCCTCCCGGAAGTATTGCGAGAGCCTCCCAACTGGTCTGCTGCTCGTGCCCTTGCTCCTCAACACAGCAGCCAGGTGGTTCAGTTAAACTTAAATCAGCCTACGTCACTCCTTGACCTGAGACCCTCTGATGGCTCCCACTGTGCTCTAGGAAAAGCCTGAATCCCTACGATGGATGGCCCGTAAGGCCCTGTCAAACCTGCTTCTTCCCCACTCCTCTGACCTTATCTGCCCCTTGCCTTCCTTGCGCACCCCATCCCGGCCACTCTGGCCTTCTGGTATTCCCCACATGCAGCAGGCTCGCTCCCGAGTAGGGGCCTCGGCACTCGTTGTTCCCTCTTCCTGGAATGCTCTTCCTCTCAGCATCTGCTTAGGTCACCCGCTCACTTCTTTCAGGTCTTTGCTCAAACACTACCTTCAGGGATGTCTTTTCAAGACCACCCTCTAAACACTGTCGTCCCCCCACCCCACCACCACATGCAGACAGCTCAGGTCCTCATTTTCCTCCAAGGCATGTGTCACCATTTAGTACGTCTGAGGTACTTGATTGTTCCCACACAAGAATGTTAATGCCATGAAGTGGGGATTTTTCTATCATAAATTACTGTTTCCCCAGCACCTACAGCAGAGCTTGGTACACAGCGGGGCCTCAATTCTTGTTGACTGAATAACAGATGGAGAAATAAGGGCTCAGTTAAGGTTCTTGCCCAAAGTCTGCCTAGTGCAATGCTGGATTCTAGAGCCCTGGATCTTACGCTGAAATTATACCTTCCTGTTTATCAACTATCGTCCAGAGAGCCACAGGGGAGCCCCGACCTGAGGGCAAAGGAGGTTGTCTGAGATACTGGCTCATCCTGCTCAGGGGGTTGGGGCAGTGCTGGATTCACAGGTTTTTAGGACACACAGGGGCATCTTCCCCTCTGCCGTATTGTTTAGGAAATCGTCCCACCGGCAACTGCCCCGCACAGTGCTGTTTGCACAGGGCCACACCATCCCACTGTGGATCTCTTCTGCCTTCTCACCAACTGTACTCATCCCAACACATGTCACTCATTCACATCATTGTGGGCTCGGGTCAGAAGTTTTTGGATACAAGTTATCTGTCATTTTCTTTGCACAGAACCCAAAACAAAACTTAAGGCTCTCGAGTGGTACTTAGCCTTCTGCTGCTGCTGATAGAACACTCCGAACAGTGAAAGCTACATGAATTATACGTGAATGAAGAGTCTGAAGACTGATGAGAAAGAGCAGTGGAGGAAGACTTCCTCAGACAGGGGTTGGGGAGACATTAAGGACAAAAAGGTAAAGGGCAAGATGGGAACATCATTAGTTCTAAAATCGCTGGATTAACCCCAGGGATTCCGTTCTTATCCTAAACAGAGGTGGGACTTTGTAGCAGCTCTCAGGCATCAGCCAAGGGCCCAGACAAAGGAAGGCAGTCTACACCCATGACAGAGACTCCGCCTTCATTCAGAGGGGGGCCCTGCTGAGGGAGTAGTGCACTTGAGGTCTCGCCCTATTTCCTTCTACCCCCTGCATATCTGCTGAGGGGTGCAACGTGCCACCCTCTTCTCTCCGTGGTTGGCCTCTCTACACTTTCCCGTAACTGGTCAATACCTCAGGAAGCTACCAGCATCCTCTGGCCATGCCTACGCCTCTGCCATCCATAAGTTATAGGTGACCTAAAAATAATTACATACTAGAAAGCTTCCTTTACTCCTGCCACACATAAGGAAGTCCAAACAGGCAGTTGGAGCAGGCCAGACAGGCCCAAGACAATCTGAGGCTATAAAAATGGCGAGGGGATGGTTCTGAATGGAGCTTTTGAGAAAACACCACGAAAACTGGTAACGCTCGGGCGTGGAGCAGGAGGACGGCTCCGAAGAGGCCGGTGCACGGGAGGCACGGTGACGGCGTTGACCACTCAGCACGAGGGCTGTTTCTCCCCCCTGTGCTCGGTGTCCTACAACTCAGTGCCTCCAGGTAACAAACGACACACACACTTCGTCAAATCAAAGACAAAGCACATCAATCTGCTTGGACAATTTTAATGTTTCACTTGTGCAGAACTGAAATTCTCATTAAAGGCACAGAAGGAAGAAAAGGCAGTTAACACAGCATGGATTCGCAATAAAGAATGGGGGATAAAAATCACAAGACTGCTCCCCTTTGAGCCTTAGGGAAATAAATAATGCAGTACAAAACTAGATCTTTATTTTCATCGTATTTCCGTGTGAAGACCCAGTTATGAGCTGAGCAGACTTTCTGTCCAGATACCAGGGGAGCACAGCTGATCCACTTGGGACTAAACGCCCAGAAGGTAAATAAGCACTGACTGCGGGCGGGAGCTCAAGCGCAAAGGAAGTTCTCACACAGGAAGTGGACAGACGTTTGAGATGGTCGCATACACGGCTTTGGAAACTGGAAATCTTTCATGTCATTTGTTTTAAAAAGAAAAAGTATCTGCATATCAAGAAGTTTAATTTTTAAAACTGGAACCAGGCCCAATTAAATAGTACTTACAACTTATTAATTAATAAAAATTACAAAAATAAAAACCACAACTCTTCTGTCCTTGAAAGAGATAGAAAACTATATTTTTTCTTATAAGAGAATCATCAGCATTTTCACCTTTATGTGTCTTAAAATAGCATTTCTTCTTCTTTCCACATTTCATCACTTTAAAAATAGCAAACCCTGTTCTGTTTGGTGATTTCTGCTGAGTGAAAGGCTCCACCGCCACCTACTGAGTGAAAGAGTACACGTGAGGCAAAGGCTGAATGTTTGGAAAAATACTAGTTACCTCTCATGGGGTCATACCCACCAGGAGGAAGGAAAGGTAAAGACTGAGATTTTTTCAAAAACAAAACTCAAACCCAATGATTTAAAACACTCCACACATAATTTCTAGCCACGAAGCACTGCTGGGAACTCCCGAGCAGTGTGTACAAGAGGGGGAACGGAGACATTTGGCAGAACAGTAGGGCACATTTCTAACTGCGTTCATTTAAATGACATCGGCCTTCCCAATTATTGTCTTTCTTCCTTATATAAAACACTGATAAACCAGATTAAATCACAACAGCATGAAAGTAAAATCAAATCTCAACTTCGATGAACACAGTGGTTCGGAACCACTGCTTCTCCACGAGACAGGACTCAGAGAGGATGTGTCCTCTTTTAAACATACGCCCCCAAACACATTATATGCCGATTCCATATAAATGTGTAAATAAAACAAGTTCTGTATTTGCTCAGATAATTTTACAAGTTGATGGTAAATTCGCTGTTAAAGATAAAAGTATAAGCCTTAAAATTTCATCCAGTATTTTCATTAAGAAATGGATTATTATTTTTTTTTCTATTTATTTACTTTTAGAGAGAGAGGGAAAGAGAAAGAAAGGGAGAGAAATTTCAGTGTGTGACAGATACGTTGATTGGTTGCCTCTCGCATGTCCCCAACTGGGGACCTGGCTGCAACCCAGGCATGTGCCATGACTGGGGATTGAACCGGCGACTTTTCCGTTCACAGGCCAGCACTCAATCCACTAGGCCACACCAGCCAAGAAATGGATTATTAAAATAATTTTTGAAATGAGATAGTAAATGTATTGTCATCTGGGCTTTACTGTACTTAATAATTATCTTTAAAAAAAGTTTAAAAAAATCAAGAGCTGGAACATGCTGTCAGGACAGAAATAATCAGCAATGTCTTCAGTTGCAGGCCCCGGGCAACTCAGTCTTGTTTGGGACTTTTCAGAGCCTGAAGTCTCTCCAGTAGTGGAGGGTGAGAGTAATGCCACATTGAAAACAGCCAGTCAGAAACCGGGAACCCCAAGTTGTCCTTGTTCAGTTTGATTAAAGCAGAATATAAGTCTTTAGCCTTCCCAAGTTTCTTGGCAAATGCATCCGCTTGAAACTCAAATCTGCGGCTTAGAACTGTCAGGCAAAAAGAAAGAACCTGAAAAAATAAAATAAAAAGGTTTTAATCACTGCCCACCTCTTTGTTGTCACCGAAGGTCTCAAGAGCTAAGTAGGACTGGAGGGGAAGCACAGCTCAGGAAAGAGAAAGAGCAGGTCCAGAGAAAGATCACTAGTATTTAGGGAACCTGGGGTGGGGGAATTATAAATTGAGCCTTTCCCCACCTAATATATAGACCAGAAACAGTTATATATCCAAATGAACGGTATCCTTACCAAAAAATACTAATTTTTAAGAATCTGCTATTTGCCGGGCACTTTACATATTTCCCAACAATCCTACAAGGTAATTACTCTTGCTCCCGTTTTACAGGCGAGGAAGGTGAAGTTCTGTGAGGCTCGATAACTTGCTCAAGGTCACACGGCTAGAGGTGGCAGTGCTGAAACTCTCAGACTCCGAAGGCCACGCACACCACCCGCCTCTGTCAGTGAAGTCCCAATGGTTTATACTGACTTTTTTTCCTTTCTAAAAAAATATTCTTGATCATGTATCTACCTTTAGAGGATAATTATAGTCTTTACTGAGAATATTCTAAAAAATATGCTACATTCTAATGACAATCTCAAAATTAAATTTTCTACAATTTTCTGAGCTACGGAAGCACTGCTAGAATAGATTGGGTTGGCCAAAAAGTCCATTTAGTTTTTTGGTTTTTTAAAAAAGATTTTATTTATTTATCTTTAGAGGGGAAGGGAAGGAAAGAGGGAGAGAAATATCAATGTATGATTGCCTCTCATGTGTCCACTGTGGGGAACTGGCCTGCAACCCAGGCATGTGCCCTGACTGGGAATCGAACTGTGGTTGTTTGGTTCACAGGCCCATGCTCAATCCACTGAGCTACACCAGCCAGGGCTCATTTAGTTTTTTCTGTAAACTAAAAGACACATGTTTCATTTTCACCAATAACTTTATTGATTTGGATATTCTGAGTATGTCAGCTCTCTCCTGGGTGGTATAATAGTGACTGTTCTCAGTTAATGTCTTGATTTGATTGGCATCAACTTCAACTGGTCTACCCACCAAGGAGCATCGTCCAGTGAGAAAGAAATCTCCAGCATGAAACTTTGCAAACCACTTTTGACATATTTAATCAGTCACAACACCTTCTCCATACACAAATCTTTTTTTTTTGCATTTCAAATGCATTTTTACCTTTCTTGAAATAATAAAGCATGATATGCCGAAAATGCTGCATTTTCCTCAATATTAAAATGGCTAAACGGGGGGGGGGGGGGCTGGGATGGGAGAAATAGACAAAAAAAAACTGTACTTGAAAAATAACTACATAAAATTTTTTAAAAAATGGTTAAACAAAAATTCACCAATTTTGATTTTTTAAAAAAAATGCATGCTGATATGACAGCTGTCACAATACAATCTACCAAAATTGTTTCGAATGAAGTTAATGACAACTAAACTCTACTAGAGCCATCTTATAGGAAAAAATCCAAAGAACTTTTTGGCCAACCCAATACATATCCAGTCTCCAATGGTGACAGCTATGAAAGGAATAAATTTCATTTGAAAATATAAATTTCTAAAAAAAAATAATTTCTTTGCATACTGAAATATTACAGGTTGAATGATGTTATTTAAGATATTCCTTACCTTAAAATACTTCATCATTAAAAAGCTTAAAAAGTCTCTCCTTTGTACCTCTTATTGGCACTAGCAAATAGGAGTTTTCAAGTAAAGTCTGTGACGTGAAAGGAAGTATCTGCCCAGTAAGAACTGCTCAGAGTTGACCAGCTCCCATGTTCTGTAGAATGTACTATTGCTTAATAAATTTGCTATCTTTTTGCTAAACTACAAAACAAACAAAAACAAAACCAGAGTAAAGTCTGGGAGCTCCTTATATCTTCTAAGATTGTTCAAAACTAACAACTGAATTCTGCCTGAAATTTCTCTTCAGATCTTGAATATACTTTTTAGGACAGAATCATTAACTGGGGTGGGTGGGAGGCATGGAGGAATATCAGTCTCTCTGGATATTAAGTGTTCCAGTGTTTTCTTTTTAAATTTTCTTTTAAAAATATTTTATTTAGGCCCTGGCTGGTGTAGCTCAGTGGACTGAGCGGGGGCCTGCAAACAAAAGGATTGCGGTTCAATTCCCAGTCAGGGCACATGCCTGGGTTGCAGGCCAGTTCCCGGCAGGGAATGCACAAGAGGCAACCATACATTGATATTTCTCGCCCTCTCTCCTTCCCTTTGCCCTCTAAAGATAAATAAATAAAATCTAAAAAAAATTTATTTAGCCCCTGCTGGTGTGGCTCAGTGGTTGAGTGCTGGCCTGTGAACCAAAAAGTGGCCGGTTTGATTCCCAGTCAGGGCACAGGTCCCACACTTGGACCTGTGGGCCAGGTCCCCAGTAGGGGGCGCTTGAAAGGCAACCACACATTGTTTCCTCCCTCTCTTTCCCCCTTCCCCTCTCTGAAAATAAATAAATAAAATCTTTAAAAATATTTATTTATTTATTTATTTATTTATTTATTTATTTATTTTTAGAGGGGAAAGGAGGGAGAAAGAGAGGGAGAGAAACATCAATGTGTGAGAGAAACATAAGATAGGCTGCCTCTTGCCTCAACTGAGAACCTGGCTGGCAATCCATACAGATGCCCTGACTGGGAATCGAACCAGAAACCTTTCAGTCCAAAGTCCAGTGCTCAGTCCACTGAACCACACCAGCCAGGGCTGAACTGTTTGTTTTTGTATTTCACTGTAACACATAAACAAAGACATAAACAGATACTAACATGCAACTATCTGTTCTTACTCTTCCTTAACAGGGCGATTTCTCCCAGAAAGTCTCTTTCCTATTATGACCTCTTAAACACTAATATTAAATATGAGCTTTTCTGTTTAAATACCTAGTCTTTTTGAAAAAAAATATTATGGGCTTGCAAAGGTTGTTTTTTTTTAAGATTTTATTTATTTATTTTTTACTGAGAGGGGATGGGAAGGAGAAAGAGATGGAGAACATCAAACAGTTGCCTCTCACAGGCCCCCAACCAGGGACCTGGCCTGCAACCCAGGCATGTGCCCTGACCAGGAATCGAACCAGCGACCTACTGGTTTGTAGGCTGATGCCCAACCAACTGAGTCACACCAGTCAGGGCCTCTCCAAGGTTTTAAAAGTTAGTATCTCTGTGGATTAATCCCATTTCAAGTTATTCTAATATCCCACATATTTACTTAGACTTGTTTTGAAGTGAACTCAACTACTCAATCTGAGGAAACAAAACAAAATCCCCCAAGCAGCCCAGTTAGATGCCACAAAGGATAACCGTTCACCCACTTACAAGAGGACCCTTCCACTCAGCCGGAATCTAGTAACTCTTACTTAATGAATAGAACTATCTGGTTTCCCAGGCTATGGCAGGTTAGAGAAGAAAATTATAAAGGGCCCTGGCTGGTGTAGCCCAGTGGATTGAGTGCGGGCCTGTGAACCAAAGGATCGCGGTTTGATTCCTAGTCAGGGCACATGCCTGGGTTGCAGGCCAGTTCCCAGCAGGGAACGCACGAGGGGCAACCATACATTATTGATATTTCTCTCCTTCTCTCCTTCCCTTCCCCTCTAAAGATAAATAAAATCTTTAAAAAAAAGAAAATTATAAAGGATAGTGACCCCACTGGAAAGTCACAGTGATAGTAACAAGGGTTATCACCCTGTGAGGGAAGAGACAAGAAAATTAGTTCAATCAATAAATAGATAGACAAATGGCATAACTGCTGAAAAAGCAGAGCACTCTGGGGTCATTAGCATACATAATTCATTGATTATGAATTGTGACCTTGATTGCTGAATTGTGACAGAAGACAGAAATGACAATATCATTATAAGGCAGGCTGTAACCTCTTTAAGCAGTAACAGACTGTGTAAGGCACTTTATAAATACTTTCAACAAAACTTAAAATATAAAATTAGGTGCCCCGTCCCTACCCGGGGGAGCGAGCCTTCCGTCTCCCAGGCTCCAAGGGCCCTTCTTTCGCCTCCGACTTGTCTCCTGAGTCCACACAGCCCGCTGGCTCACTTCTACACCTCTCTAACTTTCTAAACAAGCTTTCTCTTACAATTTGGAAATAGAACCTTAATGCATAAAATTAAAACATTTAAAATTTAAAGATAGCTAAGTTCTCTGGAAAATTTGTTCAGTTTATGTGGCTAATGCTATAGAAATATGATCCGTTCCCCTCTTTTCTGGTGCCTTACCCTTCTCTCCCTTTTTATGAAGAAATAGAATTCATTCAGTTTATCTTAAAACCTTCTCCCAAGAAAGTATTCTGAGTGGAGATATCCCCAGATCCCCAATGTTATTTCTTGGTTTAATGTGGAAGCCTAATTAAATACAGCATGTGGTTACTATCAGATTTGTTAATAATCTCAGTAATCTATGGCTTGTATGTACGAAGCCCCACAATCACGCAATCACAGAGCAGGGGGTCTTAAACGTCACCCACCACAGCGGACCGATTCTGATGCAGAGTGCCCTGGGGTGGGGCCCTGGGGCTCTGTTCAAGCAGGTGATTAGGGAACAGACTCAGAGAAACACTCCCACAGGCTCCCTCATCTAGCCACATGAACTCAGTCCTTACTTGTTTTATCCCCTCAGACGCGGGCTTCACCCCAGCGCTGGTGAACACGTGGTCTCGGACACAGCGTTCCAACTGGCCATTTCTCTGTGCCAAGACTCTGCCAGGTGCGCTACATCAAGGTCTGCATTGCTAAAGTCTAATTCTCCACTTTTCTCCCTAACAGCATGCAACAAGAATTTGTTTATTTGGCCTTGGGTTTTTCTGCCCAAGCAGAAAAACTTCTTTTTTTTTGTATTGGTCAGTAAATCAAGGGATGGAAGACTTTGTTTCATTTTCTTGTTAAAACTGTAGTTTTATTCCTTTTTTCATAACCCTACGGGGTCTAGTTTTCAAACCGGCAAGGACATGCGTGAGATTATTTTAGAGATTATACATTACCTCATTGTAAGGTGAAAAAATAAACTGGAAGATGATCAACAGTCCAATGAGAGTGGGTTGGCTGTCAAAAAAACCAAATGCAGCAAAAAGCTCCTTTCGACCAATTAACACAGCGAACAAGAAGAAACACAGGAAAGAATTCATCTAGAAAGAAGGACACACGATTTCTAAGTTATCACTAGGCTGATTTCACTGTAATACCAAAAAGCAGAGTAAGACATCCTGGTGTGACTTTAAGAATTATTAGTGTAAGGGCAGAAAAAGGCGGTTAGGTAGTTTCATAGTCTCACTTTCACTGTAAAAAGAAAAATAAAATTTCCCTAAACGCACGGTTTTCTCTAGAGACAGGCTTAAGTGGAGCCTCCTATGATTGAGGGTTTAAAGTGGCCAAGAGTAATGGGGTATTTTCTTCCTGTAAAAAGTTAAAGGGCTAGAGTGGATTCTGGCTTCATTTGCACTCGACCATAATCAGACACAAGGCTTCCCACCTGACCTCGAAGTGCGGGCTCAATAGAAACAGGCTTCCCTTGAATTCTCTTTAGGACCAACGGAGCCGAATGTTGCAGTTTGAAAGGTCCAAGGAAAAAGCAGATCTTTAACAATATATGAGAGGGAAAGAATTCCAAAGTCTGAACCAGTAAACTTGGAGAATAAATACCATTCCTTTCCCTTAGCAGATGTGGATCTTGGAAGCCACATATACCATATTTAAGGGTAATGTACCACCGATTTGCCAGATGACCCAAAAGCTGCCAGCTCAGAGCGGGCCCAAGCGCACAAGAAGGATGCCCAGGCTGGACGAGCAGTTCTTCCCCTCAGCCTTTAGAACTCAGCAGATCCGACACGGACAACTCCACTCACAGCGAAGGCCCTAGAATCGTACACTATGAGCTCCGTTTCCATCAAGTGACCACAGTCCTTTTGAAAAACAACCTCTGCTCTGCTACTGGGCTCTGCAAGGACTGATTCTTGACCATGGGGCACCATGGTCCTGCCACCTGAGCTGCTCCTCCTGACCTGGATGCTTCCTGGCCCACCTAGCGAGGACACTGGTATGCCCAGAAGCACTCCAACATCAGGTCCATACAGGAGTGGGGATGAAGAAGGTCATGAAGGCAGAAGTAAGTTAAATAAGCAGGTGGCTCATACCCCTGGTATGACAACTCCCGACATCTGTTGCCCCTCAGTCAGCCCTTACCCTGCGGAGTCCCCTATAATCATTTACTTGGGAAGGAAACATGTCAGCCTGCTTTACAAAGAACACAATACGCTGGCACCAGCCTAAAGTGGGACGCTGTGGCATCACAGTGCCACTTGAGGACGGCCCTGGAAGACAGCGGTGAAAGGAAATTCTCCCCACGAGGAACTTGAAGAAATTTCTCTCACTGTTCACTCAGTCTGGAAGCAGAGAGGGTCCAGGCTGAGGATGTAAATCCTAATTCACCGGCAGTGGGCAACCTCTGGTTTGGCCGGATGATCAGCGCCTTGGGAACAAGAGGATGGCTAACCAGGAGATTTGGAAAAGAGGGATGTGGGAAAAATTGACCCTGAGTGCGATTATTCCCATACAGAGGAGGTTCTGATCCCATGGAGAAGGTGCCTGCTCTGTGGATGTCAACCCGTCTCTTTTCCCAGCCACTCAAGAACTGGGTCGGGGGGCCCATGAACAAAGTGGCCAAGGAGGCAGGGATGGAGTCAGTGTGTTGGTCAACAACTGCCTACTGCTGGGTACCCAATTTATTTTTGGACGAGGCAATCAACCCCAACCCTGATCAAGTACCACACCTTAGGGACCAGCCCACAGCCTCATGGTAAGCTGATTCCATTGGACCTGTTTTCAAGAAACAGGCAGTGATTTTCCTTATTAGACGAAATACTTGCTTTGAACTTGGATTTGGACTTATTTAACATCTTAGTCACTATTGTGTATCCATACAACACAGCTTCAAAGCCAAGGAACCCATTTTTATACCTACTGATGTAAGGGGACAGGAAAGTGCCACCAGGGAGGCACTAAGTCTTCCCACACAATCCATCTCCCAGAACTGGCTGGCCTTTTAGAAAGGTATAAAGTCCCACTTACGTCCCAGTTAAGGCCACACATGCTCAGATCCAGTCAGCGGGATGGAGTGCTCTTTCCCTCAGAGCCTGAGAACTTGTGGGCACTCTGTGAGTTTAGAGATATTGATACCCAGGGGGGGATGTTAACAGGAATTGTTACTTTCTGATTTTTCCAGTTTATTTTTGATGGATGTATAATGACTTTTAAATGAGGAAAACTGTTTTTTTTTAAAGGATTTATTGTCTACCTCACTTAGGCCCACTCATTTTGAACCTTACAGCTCCTGCAGCTGAATGACTCAGGAGGTAGTGATGACAATAAACATTTTACAATACTCACTACTTTCCAAACACCGCTATAAACTCTTCACATGCATCAACTCATGTAATTCATTCTCACATCATTCCTACCAGGTATTATAATTCAGTACGGAAATGGTGGCAGACAGGGCTCCAGGAAGGTGCCTGAGGTCACCCACAGCAGCAGTGCGTGAGTCAGGGAGCTGTGACTCAGAGCCAGGGGCCAGGCTGCAGAGTCTGTCTTAACCTGGCTACCAAGTGACCGCTCCTACCTGCCATTCCTCTAATTTGGCTACCGTTCTGTAAAAAGAGAATCATCACTTTGAACTTACCTGGCTAATAATGATATTTTTGACAGTGTGTCCCAACTTCCAATGCCCCAGTTCATGGCCCAGTACAGCAAGTACCTCCTCGTTTTTACATCCTTGTTTCTTATTCTGAATCAAAGAACAAATTGAAAATAAATTATCGAGAACCTTCACAAAGTTTATGCCTTTTAACCCAGTGAAAGCCCATCTTTGATTCCAACTTAAGGAAACAATCTGACTTGTGTGCAAAACTGTTCTTTCACTTAACAAACATTCTCTGAGCCACTCTGTGTTAGACACTGGGTAAAGTGCTGAAGACAGAATCATGAACAAGACATATTCTGAGTTCATGCAGCTTACAGTTGAATTCACATTAGAAAAAAATGGAAAAAACACAATCTTATCAATAGGACAGTATTTAAATAAATTGTGGCGAGGTCATAAGGCAGCCATATCATAAACCCACTGGAAATTCTGTTCTCAAAAACCATGTTGTGACAATCGGGAAGCACTCACGATGAACGGAGTGGAACAACCGCTACAGACTATTAGTGACATTTCAAAGGTTATGTTCTGACAGGGGAAAAATGGTTTAATTAAGTGAAGAAAGCAAGAAACAAAACTAAAAACACAGTCTGATTCTCATTAGGAAATAATGTGAATGTGTATATAAAAACACACAAATCCAGGAACACAGACTGGAAGTATTCAGTGCATCAAAATGTCAACAGTAGTTTTTTTCTCTATGGTAGAAGTACAGTGATGTTAACTAGTTTATATCTTTCTTATATTCTAAATTACGTACACATAAGCACAAATCACTTATGACCTTCAAAAATACACCAGAAATTGCCATGAAAAATTGAGACTTCCAATTTAAAATGGCAGAAAGAACATTCACATCTAATTTTAGTCCCACCGAAACCCCCAATAAAATGATAACACCCCCCCATAGATAAAAACCGCCAAGAATGGGACAAACAGTAGCAGTGACAACAGCAACATTTTGGAAGCAGGAGGGCAGATGGAGAAAAGAGAACTGGCCTCATTCACACCAGAGTCTTCAAAGCACTTGGGGAGGAACAGCAATGGGTACTGTGGAGCTGGGGAGGTGGGTGAGGTGACTTAAATCAGGATTAGGCGAGAGCTGTTTGAGAAGGAGTTAGGGCCCTGGATTCCTTCTCCAGCTCTACACCAAAAGCCAACGGCTCCTGGCTCCTCCCTCATCCGGGCAGAACCCTGAGGGTTTGCTGTCTGGATAGAGCAAAAGAAGAGGACCTTTCACGTGAGGGCTCACTGAGCTTGTCAATAAAGAAGACAGTGGCTGTAGGACACCAGCCAAAATCTGCCTGTAGGCGGGGCATGAGACAACTAACACACAGGGTGTCAGAGCTGGCAGTAAAATGATGAATGGGGCTGTGGTGATGGCTGTGCTGCATTACGAATACGTCCACCAAAAAACAACCACATTTACACACTTTAAAATGGTGCAAATGGTAAATTTTACCTCAATTTTTTTGAAAAGTAAAATGATTACACAACATGTAGTAAGCATTAACCAAAAGAAAGCTGGTAGCAGTATTAATATCAGACAAAATCAACTTAAAGGCACAAAGCCTTCTTAAAGAAGGTCACAACTGAATGCTAAAGGCTCAGTTTAACAGGAGTATACATTAATCCTAAATTTTCATGTACCTAATACTGGTACCTCAGAATATATTAAATAAAAAATGTCAGATTTGTAAAAAAACCTGACAAATCTATCATAATAGAGGATGTTAACATACCTCTCAATCACTGAAACATGAAGCAAATGAAATATCAACAATGATAAAAGATCTGAACAAAATAATAAAAAGCCTGATCTATTGGAGACATATAGCATCCTGCAACAAGCAATTAGAAAACATATGCCCTAGAAAGTGAAGGCTAAAGGTTCTGAATTAACTTTAGCTACTCAAAAAACCAAACAAAACAGATGAGCATGGGACTGATTGAGCCTTATTGGTGTAGACAAATGCAACCCAACGGGAACACAGGCAGCAGGAGTTGTTGGAATCCAGGTGTCTCCCCTCTTCTCCCCTCTTTCACCGGTTCCTCATTTTTAAGGAAAACGACCACTTAAAGCAAAGCTCATTAGATGCGTAAGAAAAGGGATCAATTAAAGATATTTGCAAGATAGTTTTTACATTTATTTTATCTTTTCACTCTAAACATTAGAATATAGGTCAGAGTACACTTGGTAGAGAAAGAAAAGAATGAGATAACTAACCTAGTTCTTTCAGTATCTAAGAGAAACGTGTACTGGCACCTTCAGGGCATGCCCACTAAAAGAGAGTAATGAGCTAATGCACTAATTAAGAGACATCTACTCTAAGGGGGGAAGTTAAGAGGTACAACTGAAGACTTACATACAAAGATATTCACTGCAATAACATTTTTTTGGGCAAGAACATTTTTAAAAGCATGAAATTGGTAACAACCCCTATTCCCAACTAAGATTCCCAGTTAGACATGATGGTTAGTTGGATCATGAATGATTTTGTTATGGCCCTCATGGGTGTGGCTCAGTTGGTTGGGCTTTGTCTTGCAAAGTGAAAGGCTGCTGGTTTGATTCCTGGTCAAGGCACATCCCTGGGTTGAGGGTTTGGTCCCTGGCTGGGGTATGGCCGAGTCATTAAGAGGTGACCAACAGATGTTTCTCTCTCACATTGATGTTTCTCTCCCTCTCTTTCTCTCTCCTTCCTCTCTCTCTAAAAATAAAATCTTTAAAATAAATAAGTGATTTTGTTATTGATGTTTTCTAACTTTTCTATTATTTTATTAATAAGCAAAAATATGGCTGTTTTTGTTTAATAATTATAATGACGCTAACTCCTATTCAGTAGTGGCTTATGCACCAGACAGTGAATATTAAGTATTTTACATACAGTCCATTCATCTCCATCTCTATAAGGCAGGTATCATTAGCCTCATTTCATATAAATTAAGACCGTTTTCAGCCTTCTGTTTTCACTAGTTACCTGCTTCCCAATATGAACTATCAATTCTTAACAACCAGTTCTTGCTGTGGCTGGTGTGACTCAGTGGATGGAGTGCTGGCCCATGAACCAAAAGGTCACCAGTTTGATTCCCAGTCAGGACACATGCCTGGGTTGTGGGCCAGGTAGGTCCCCCCACCTGGGAGGGTGTGAGAAGCAACTGATCGATGTCTCTCTTGGATACTGATGTTTTTCTTTTTCTCCCTTCCCTCCCCCCTCTCTAAAAGTAAATAGATATTAAAAATAAAACCAAACAAACCCAGTTCTTCATCAGATAGCTCAGACTATAGGTCCGACATCTGGACTGAGGCAGCTATTCAGAACGGTACAGGGGTCACATTCAAAGATATGAATGAAAAGAGCTTAAATAAGGATCGCTTTCCAGAAAAGGGGATTTACTTATTTGTTGTAGAGTCTTAGGCAGAACTAGATTTTCTTTTCTTCCCACACTGATTTCATATAAAAGAGCGGAAATAAACACCACACATATTTACTTATCTATAGTATTAACACTCTTCTTTTTATATAAAATTCATACACTGATTCATTTGATCCTTACAACACTAAGCTGGACAGGACAGAAAGTATTATCTTCATTTTGGAGAGGAAGAAAATTAAGAAGGTGAGAAATCAAAACCGCTCTGGCTCGTGTGGCTCCATTGGTTGCAGCATCAGCCCATAAAATAAAGGCTGTGGGTTCAATTCTGGTCAGGGCACATACCTCAGCTGCAGGTTCAATCCCGTCAGGATGCATGCGCAAGGCAACGGGTTTCTCCCTCCTTTTTTTTTTTTTTTGATTGATTTGAGAGAGAAGGGGGAAGGGGGGAGAGGGAGAGAAACATTGATTTGTTTTATGCATCATTGGTTGTTTCATGTATGTGCCCTGACCGGGGATCAAACCTGTGACCTTGGCATATTGGGACAATGCTCCATCCAACTGAGCTACCTGGCCAGGGTGAGAAATTAAAATGTCTTGCTTCACATCGTCTTGCTAATGAACAGTGGGTAAAATTCAAACCCACATCTTTGGAGCCTGTGCCACTTCTATTCTGTCCTACTTATGAGCTGGGGAGACTTTTACCAACCCTGGCACTTGCTTGGGCAATACTTGTTTTCTTCTACCAAAGGGCAGCTTTTCTGTACAGCTTTTATATGGTTTTCATTTTCCTTTCATTTAAACTGCTTTTGACACAGGTTGTTCAAATTATGTGCTCCATTTGTCTCCTGAAGGGTAAAATTCCAGAGAATAAGTTCCCTAGACATTATAAAAATATTTATAGCTGGTACAGAGACATTCGAAAGGTTCATAGTGGTTCTTTCTCAGAGGAATTTCCGGTAACTGTGCTGCTCTTCCTGAAAGTTCTGTTAAAGATGAAACGACTCAACACCGTCCTTGCCTCCCCCTGCCCTGTACAGTGGGGGTCGGGGGCAGGTGCTGGATAAGCTGCTGTTTCCTAAACATCTGCCGCATCTGTGTAATCTCTATGTGATTACTTACTATCTTTTTTTCCATTTTTATTTTTTTATACTGAGAACATTTTTTTCACTGCTTTGAGAGAGAGAGAGAGAGACATCAATATGAGAAAGAAACATTTGGCGTGGGCTGGGATGGGGGTAAAAGGCAGAAAACTGTACTCGAACAACTAAAATAAAATAAAATTAAAAAAAAAAAGAAACACTGACTGGTGGCTTTCTCCTCTGTGCTCTGATGGGGGTTGGACCCGCCACCTGGGCACGGGCCTCGTCCAGAAATCAAACCTGCGACCCCTTCCTGGGTCTACAGGACAACGCTCCAACTAACTGAGCTACGCTACCAGAGCTTAATATCTTTCTTCAATCCAATTTACTTTTTAAAACTTAGCCTTATCCTAAATGACAATATTCATGAAATCATAACATGCTAATTTTATTTTTCCTAATATACATTACTAAACAATAGCTATTCAAATTCCAAATACTGATACACTCTCCAAAATCACCTCGCCAGCCCTGACTGTGTAGCATTGCCGGTTGAGCCTCAGCCCACGCATGAAAGGTTTCCAGTTTGATCCGGGTCAGGGCATGTGCTCGGGTTGTGGGTTCAGTCCCCCGTTTGGGGCGTGTACACGAAGCAACTGATTGATGTTTCTCACCTTCTTTTTCTTCCTCCCTTCCCCTCTCTCTAAAAATAAATAAATAAAACCTTAAAAAATAATATGAAACCAGCTCACCAGGGGGACACGCACTTACTGTAAGCAGTACAGCTAATGGGTGTTGAGTCCATCTCGACCTTCTCCTTCACCCCACAACGTAGCAATTACCAAGCACTTTAAATCCATCTTTTATTGTGACCCTTCCACTCATTCTGACCTTTCGCTCTAGCGCAGGCCCTCATTATTTCACGCCTAGCTTGGATACCTTGAGGCAACAGGCCCTAGAAGCCTCCAATCTTTCCTCTACCTTATATGCTGTCCCCAGATTTTAACCTTCCTAAAACAAGCTTTGGCCTTTACTCAAGTCCATCTAAACTGCCCAGGCCACTGGAGACACCCACTCCATGTCTTCAGGAAGGAGCATTTTATAAACTGGTCCTCGCCTAACTTTCTCCATTTATGAGAATTCATTCAATCATTGGTCTCAGGGCAGCCACTGTGTAGTTTTCTTTTCCTCTCCATAGCTTTATTCATTTCATGCCTTCAGTGTGAAAAGGCCTATCCTCAAGGTAAAATTCTATCTAGTTCATATATCCTTTTTAAATAACTCTGTCTGACCATTAGAACTTACGTTAATTTCTTAATTTTTCAAAGCCACACTATTTCAGCCACTTAGTATATTTACCACACTTGGCTTTAAAGTATGGGCTATTTGTATACATATGTAGTCTCCTTTACTATAGGTTCTTTTTAAAAATTTATTTACTTATATTTACTTCAGAGAGAGAGTGGAAGGAGAGAGAGAGAAAGATGGGATGTGAGAGAGAAACATCAATTGGTTGCCTCCTGCACCCGCCCGAATCAGGGCCTCAACGTGCAACCTAGGCATCCCGCCCGACCAGGAATTGAACCCACAACCATTTGGTTTACAGGATGATGCTCCAACTAACTGAGCCACACTGGCCAAAACTACTATAGGTTCTTTAAGTAGGACTGTCTAATGTATCTTCATCTTGTAAGTTATACATAGATGCTGAAATATTTGTAGTTATCAATGAAATAAAACAGACTCTTCAAGAAGCCAGGAAATAACTCAAACTCCATTCATCATGCTTCAAAGGACTACCCAATCTTTTAAAAAATTTAAGCCAAAGATTACCATTCTCACAGATACTAAAGATCAGTAATTTTATTACATTGCTTAAAATTAGTGAACCACTACCTACTGTCTAGGTTTGGCTATAATGTAATCCACCCTGTATGTGGTCACCTCCTAAGCAGGTTGCCTTGCTGAACTTGCATGATTCCTCAGTGCTGCAACTGGGTTCTCCTTTCTGGACTCCAGTGTTCCTATCTACAAGATGACCTTCAGATCTCTTCCTGGCTTAAAATGCTGGGACTTGTCGTCAGACCAAATTGACTTACTCCAACATCATAAAAACCCCACTTAAAAAATAAATAAAAAACTGCCCTGGCTGGTGTAGCTCAGTGGATTGAGTGCAGGTCTGTGAACCAGAGGATCGCGGTTCAATTCCCAGTCAGGGCACATGCCTGGGTTGCAAGCCAGTTCCCTGCAGGCCAGTTCCCAGCAAGGGACGCACTAGAGGCAACCATACATTGATGTTTCCCTCTCTCCTTCCCTTCCCCTCTAAAGATAAATAAATAAATATTTAAAAAAAAAAATAAAAAACTAAAGGAGGTAAGCCTCTCTCAACGCTGTCTAATCTCTTCACAGACTTTTGTTCCACCTACATATTTATAACAGACCAGGCAGTTTACTAGACCATCTTTTTAGGTAAAAATAGATGCTCAAGTGATAACAGTTATTCTTCTGGTACTTAGAATATATAAAATGAACTACAAGGTATTTCAAAATACAGGGTGGAGCAAAAGCAGGTTTATGGTTATTTGTATGGAAAATAATAAAATAATGAATAAGCAATAATACAAGAGTAAACTCTGTGTTTTGTGTACTCACAACTGCAAACCTACTTTTGCTCCACCCTGTATTATTTCACTTAATCTTCATGACCCTAGTGCCCCTCGACTCTGAGTGAACTTGCCCCACAAGCCCCTACCCCCTCAGATACCTGGCAATATCTAGAGACGTTTCTGGTCGTCACAATTGCTGGGGTGGCAAGGGGGTTGTGGCGATGTTTACACTGGCATCTAGTGGGCAGAGGCCAGAGATGTTAAACATCCTACGATGCATATGACATCCTCCCGCAATAAAAAAATTATCTGGCCCAAATACCAACAGCGTTGATGTGAAATTCACTGCCTTCATCTTTTAGTTAACAAACTAATGATTTAGCTCTGACTATGTGGCTCAGTTGGTTGGGTATTGTCCTGCAAAGCGAAAGGTCACTGGTTCAATTCCCAGTCGGAGCAAATGCTGAGTTGCAGATTTGTTCCCTAGTCAGGGTGCAAGCATGTGGTAACCATTTAATATTTCTCTCTCACACTGATGTTTCTCTCCCTCCCTTATCCTGTCTCTAAAAATAAATAAACGAAACCTTAAAAAAATAAAAAAGAAACCAATGACTGTGAAGCACACGATCGCGGATCGATTCCCAGTCAGGGCACATGCCTAGGTTGCACACCAGTTCCCTGCAGGCCAGTTCCCAGCAGGGGATGCACGAAAGGCAACCACACATTGATGTTTCTCTCCCTCTCTCCTTCCCTTCCCCTCTAAAGATAAATAAATAAAATCTTAAAAAAAAAAAAAAAAGAAACCAATGATTTGGAGAGCTTAACTTACTTGCCCAGGATCACACAGATCCAAAATTGCCTCTTAATGACACCAAAGCCAAGAGCACATCACACATACAAATACTGGTGACAGTTTCTGATTAAATTTGTGTTGTTTCTTATCATTGTCTCCTTTCCCCCATTTAGTCTTGGTACTTTAGATTTTGCTAATCAGCACCAGCCAACCTCATCCAGGAAAGGACTCAGAAAAAGCTTTCTTGGACTATAAAGTCAGCTTAAGAAATGTGTTTTCTGGTGTTCTCACTGCATCCGGTATACATAGCTTCACTGTGGCAATCACCATATTGTACTGTGGTGCTGTGAGCTCCTTGAGAGCAAGGGTTTGCCCCACTAATTTTGTATTCCTAGAGCCAATCTGAGTATCTCAGCACAGAGTAGTTTCATAAATATTTGTTAATCAAGCAAAAGAAAACTGACCAAATTACATAATGTACCCAAGGACACACAGCTACTAAATGACAGAACCAGGATTCAAATCCAAGTCTCTCCATTGCCAGAGTCTATAATTATTGTCTCAATGAAGCTACAAATTAGTGTTTAGCTCCTCTTTATCCTGCCTGTGGGATTTCTTTGATCATAAACACATAAGGAATATGTATAAAGTTCCTGTTTTGAAGACAGCTTATAATCATAAGAATTTGCCTGTCTATGCTTCCAATTTTAATGTGTGCACTCTGCAAAGCTTGCGAGATAGTTACTTAGCATGTAGTAACGGTGATGACCTCTCCTAAATATCAGAATTATAAAGAGGCCATGTGCTGTATGGGATAGTCTTCCTGGATTCAACACTCACACAGAAATGGATGTGATTTTGAGGTGTCACAGGAAATAAACCAGAGTCTCTTAGGAAAAGAAGAACTCACTTTAACTTTAGCTTTTACTTCTTCACTGTCCCCTTCTCCATCATTGCGGGGCTCCATGCCAGACTCCTCCTGGATGTCTTTGTTTAGGACAGAATACTCTTCTAGTAGAGTGTCAAACAAAACTATTCGCTTGTTCTTGAAGAAGCCATAAAAATAAGCATTGCTGTGGGAAGAGCGTTTAGATCCTAAGGAAAAGACAGTTCAAAGCATGGAGAATAATTAAAAAGTCTGGGGTCCTTGGAAAGTCTCCTAGAAATTGAATTACTGGAAAGGACATTAACATTTTCAAATTGCTTAATAGCTGAAGACACCTGGACCAACATAGACCACCACCAGCAGTGGGAGCGTGTCTGTCTTGCCCACACAGATTTCTGCTCAGCAGAGCTGTGCAGCAGTAAGTAAACAAGGAAAGCTGAAATATCCAGCTGCAGTGGAACAATTAGATTATGGTGAAGCCGTGAAATGGAATATTAAGCAGTCTCCCCAAATTATACTGTTGAAGAATTAACAAGATAGGAAAAAGCTCACCTATATAGTGAGAATATAAAACTTAGGTATATATGGTTCCATTATTATCATGGAAAAATATACATGTAAATTGAAAAGCAAAAACAAAAGCCTATTAAGAGACATATCAAAATACTGAAATGTTAAAAAAATACTGAAGTGACTTTTAGATCTATAGATTTTTGTTCCCTCCTTTATACTTCTGTCTCTTTTCCTAGGCTTTTAAAGTAAGTCAATGTAATTCTATACTCAGAAAATGATTAGAGCTACTTTTTAAAAGACTGAAAAAAATGTCTAAAGTTTTAACAGTGGCTAACAGTAGCTGAACTATGGCTTTTATTTTCTTCTTTATGTATGTATTTTATTTTCCAAATATTCTATAACGTGCAGTGAATTCAGCAGTTCAAAGCAGATTTTTGGTTCAAATCTTGGCTCTACCATGTATTAGCTGTGTAAATGGAAGAAACTTTCTTAATTTCTTTAAGTTTCACTTGCCTATTTATGATGCAAACCACTATCTACCCCACTGGATTGCACTGAGGATTACATGAGGAAGTCTAAGTAAATCTATTAGACTACTGATTATTATATAAACCACTGATTTATTTATTTATGAGCCTGATGCATATAAACTACTATTGTATGCTTTTAAAAAAGTTATAAAACATGTTTCTCTTGATAATTTGAGATCTTTCACTGTAAACATGAATTTTGTATCTACTCATATTTCTAATGTAAAGTGTGTTTAAATAGTATATCTAGAATACAGTAAATTTTATTTATATAGCAGTGTTTGGCAGTATGTTTAGAATGTGATAAGGTTTTGATAAATAGTGGCATTTATTTACTTATTCATATTTGTTTTTGTTTAATTGCTTGGATGTTAAGAGCCAAAAGTGGTCTAATTTTGCCAATAATATAGGACCTTAGGATTTGGGAAGCTGTGAATCATTCTGAGGTCTTACACTTCTTTCTCATCTCTGTCTTATCTAATTCTGATTAAAAAAAATTAACTTAAAAATATTTCCAAGAAGCTGCTTGAATTTATTTATGGAAGCAGGCAGATTGCATGCATATAAATAAAATGAAATTAACATCTTAATATCTCCCACCAGTCCAATGATGTCAAAATGTGATCCAAGGCACGCTTACGCCAAAATAAGTTCAGGGTGCCAGTCAGATGTAGATGTTAGAAACACCTACAAGTAGAAACAGCTATGAGATCCATGGGTGAGAAACTCTGGGAATCGTTTTTTTAACAAACTCTCCAGGGAATTCTTATATAGTACTCACTAAAGCTTCAAAGTACCTGCACAATGCACTGACTGGTGTAGCTCAGTGGACTGAGTGCCAGCCTGCGAGCCAAAGCGTGGTGGGTCCAATTTCCAGTCTAGGGCACATGCCTGGGCCGCAGGCTGGGTCCCCAGTAGGCAGTGCTCAAGAGGCAACCACACAGTGATGTTTCTCTCCCTGTCTTTCTCACTTCCTTCCCCTCTCTAAAAATAAATAAAATTAAAAAAAAAAAGTCCCTACACAAGACCATAAGCTTTTTGTATCCCTGTGCCTGGCATACAGTATACATTCGATAATGCTTGTTTACTGAATGGACTAATGATACCACTTGAGGTGTGATGTGTTTGAGAACTCTTGAGAATCAAAATGTTCCATGCAAATGTAAGGCATTGCCATCTGTGTCCTTTTTGTTTATGATGTTTGATGTTAACCTCTCAGCAGACCACTCTCCTTAAAACACTTTCTTTTCCAATCTCAAAGAGAACAGCATTTTTTCATGTTTTCCTTCCTACCTCAATGGTCTCTCCTCAGTTTCTAATGCTGACTCTGCTGTGAGCCCCCTCATACACGACACTAAACACCATCTCTGTGCCAGATACTTCCATATCAATATTCTTGGCCCAGACCTCTCCCCAGAACTCCAAACTCATACACCCAACTGTCTACATGTTGTTTATATTCATTCTTAAATATTTTACTGTTGTTCTATTACAGTTGTCCTAATTTTCCCCTTTTGCTCTCCTCCACCCAGTGCACCCCCATTCCCTCAGTCTCCACACTGCTGTCCATGTCTATAGGCCATTCACACATGTTCTTTGACTGGTCATTTCCCCTTCTTTCTACCCTTATTCCCCTCCCCACTGATTGCTGTCAGTCTGTTCCTTATTTCCATGTCTCCAGTTCTATTCTGTTAGTGTGTTGTTTTGTTCATTAGGTTCCTCTTACAGGTGCGATCATATGGTCTTTGTCTTTCACCACCTGGCTTATTTCACTTAGCATAATATTCTCCAGTTCCATCAATGCTGTTGCAAAGGGTAGGAGTTCTGTTTTTCTGCTGCATAGTATTCCATTGTGTAAATGTACCACAGTTTTGTTTTTTTTTAAGATTTTATTTATTTATCTTTAGAGGGGAAGGGAAGGAAAGAGGGAGAGAAATATAAAGGTATGGTTGCCTCTCATGCGTCCTCTGCTGGGAACTGGCCTGCAACCCAGGCATGTGCCCTGACTGGGAATCCAACTGTGATCCTTTGGTTAGCAGGCCGGTGATCAATCCATTGAGCTATGCCAGCCAGGGCTATACCAGTTTTTTGATCCACTCATTTACTGATGGGCATTTAGGCTGTTTCCAGCACTTGGCTATTGTATATACTGTTGCTATGCATAGGTTCTTTTGAAGTTTCAGGATTCTTAGGGTATAATCCCAGCAGTGTTATCACTGGGTCAAAAGGCAATTCAATTTGTAGTTTTTTTGAGGAAACTCCAGACTGTTTTCCACAGTGGCTGCATTAGTCTGCATTTCCACAAACAGTACACTAAGGTTCCCTTTTCTCTATATCCTTGCCAGCACTTGTTTCTTGATTTGTTAATGATGGTCATTCTGACCAGTCTGAGGTGGGATCTCATTGTGGTTTTAATTTGTGTCTCTCTGATGGCTAGTGATGTTGAGTATCTATTCATACGTCTCTGGGCCCTCTGTATGTCTTTCTTAGAGATATGTCTGTTCAGGTCATTTGTCCATTTTTTAAATTGGATTATTTGTCTTCCTGGTGTTGAGTCATATGAGCTCTTCATATGTTTTGGAGATCAAACCCTTCTCCGAGGTATCAATGGCAAATATGTTTTCCCATATGGTTGAATCCCTTTTCATTTTGATGTTTTCTTTAGTCCTACAGAAGCTTTTTATTTATTTATCTTTAGAGGGAAAGGGAAGGAAAGAGGGAGAGAGATATCAATGTATGGTTGTCTCTCATGCATCCTCTGCTGGGAACTGGCCTGCAACCTAGGCATGTGCCCTGACTGGGAATTCAACTGCGATTTTTTGGTTAGCAGGCCTGTGCTCAATCCACTGAGCTACACCAGCCAGGGCAGAAGATTTATAATTTGTTGTAGTCCCATTTATTTATTTTTTTCCTTTATCTCCCTTACCCTAGCAGGTATATCAGTGAAAATACTGCTGCGTAGGATATATAATATTTTACTACTTATGTTTTCCTCTATGACTTTTATGGTGTCACAACTTATATTTTAATCTTTTACCATTTTGAGTTTATTCTGGTGTATTGTGTAAGTTGGTGGTCTACTTTCATTTTTTTGCATGTAGCTGTCCAGATCTCCTAACACCATTTATTGAAGAGGCTATATTTACCTCATTTTAGGTTCCTGCCCCCTTTGTGAAATATTAATTGACCATGATGACATGGGTTTATTTCTGGGCTGTCTATTCTGTTCCATTGATCTATGTGTCTGTTCTTGTGCAGTACCAGACTGTTTTGATTACTGTGGCCTTGTAGTATATTTTGATAACAGGTATTGCGATCTTTCCTACTTTGTCCTTCTTTCTTAAGATCATTGAGGCTATTTGTGGTAGTTTTTGGTTCCATACAAAATTTTTGAATATTTATTCCAGGTCTGTGAAATATGCCATTGGTATTTTTTTTAAGATTTTATTTATTTTTAGAGAGGAAGGGAGGGAGAAAGAGGAGAGAAACATCAACGTGTGGTTGCCTCTCACATGGCCCCCAATGCAGACCTGGCCTGCAACCCAGGCGTATGCCCTAACTGCAAACCAAAGGGAACCCTTTGGTTCGAAGCCCACACTCAATCCATTGAGCTACACCAGTCAGGGCACCACTGGTATTTTAAAAGAGATTGTGTTGAATCCATAGATTGCTTTGGGTGGTATGGACATTTTAATGATATTTATTCTTCCAATCCATGAACACAGTATTTGCTTCCATTTATTTGTATTGTATCTTCCTTAATTTCTTTCTCCAGTGTTCTGTAATTGTCCAGAGTACAAGTCTTTTACCTCCTAGGTTAAGTTTATTCCTGGGTACTTTATTTTTCTTGTTGCTATAGTAAATGGGATCTTTTCCCAAGTTTCTGTTTCTGGTATTTCACTGTTGGTGTACAAAAATGCCTTCAATTTCTAAATGTTGACTTTGTATCCCGCTGTTTTGCCAAATTCACTTATTAGGTTGAGAAGTTTTTTGGTGGAGACTATACGGTTTTCTCTGTACATTATCATGTCATCTGGAAATGGAAATGGTGAGTTTTACTTCCTCCTTTCCAAATTGGATGCTTTTTCTTTTTCTTGTCTGATTGCTGTGCCTAGAACTTCCAATACTATGTTGAATAAAAATGGTGAAAGCTGACACCCTTGTCTTGTACCTGATCTTAAAGGGAAGCTTTTAGTTTTTGCCTGTTCAGTATGATATTGGCTGCAGGTTTCTCATAATATGGCTTTATTATGTTAAGGTATGCTCCCTCTATTCCCACTTTGCTGAGTGTTATCATAAAGGGGTGCTGTACTTTATCAAATGCCTTTTCAGCATCTGTTAATATGATCATGTGATTTTTGTCTTTTATATTGTTTATGTGGTGTATTACGTTTATTGATTTGTGAATATTGTACCATTCTTGCATCCTTGGGATGAATCCCATTTGATCATGGAATAGTATCCTTTTTTTTTTAATCTTCTTCGAAGGGAAGGGAAGGAGAGAAGGAGAGAAATATCAATGTATGGTTGCCTCTTGTGCATCCCCTGCTGGGAACTGGCCTGCAACCCAGGCATGTGCCCTGACGGGGAATCGAACCACAATCTTTTGGTTCGCAGGCCCGTGCTCAATCCACTGAGCTACACCAGCCAGGGCTGATCATGGAGTATTATCTTTTTAATGTATTGCTGGATCCAGATTGCCAATATTTTGTTGAGGATTTTAGCATCTATATTCATTAGAGATACTAGCCTGTAGTTTTCTTTCTTTATTGTGTCTTTATTTCATTTTGGAATTAGGAGAATACTGGCCTCATAAAGACTTTGGGAGTCTTCCCTCTTCTTGAATTTTATGGAATAGTTTGAGAAGCATAGGAGTTAGTTTTTTAAATGTTTGGTAAAATTCACCTGTGAAGCCATTTGCTCCAGGGCTTTTGTGGGCTGGGAGTTTTTTGATTACTGCTTCAATTTCACTAGTTATTATAAGTCTACCCAGGCTTTCTGCTTCTTGATTCAGTTTTGGAAGCTTGTACATTTCTAGAAATTTGTCCATTTTGCCCAGGTTGTCCAATTTCCTGGCATATAGTTGTCAGTAGTAATTTCTTAAAATCTTTTGTATTTCTGTGGTGTTGGTGGTAACTTCTCTTTTGTTTCCGACTTTATTTCTTTGGGTCCTCTTGTTTATATTCTTATGTATGTTTTTCACCCTGCCCAGGATTGGAACCTCATTTCAGAGTTTAGGGAATTCACAACATGTCTTGTGAGAGACCTCTTGTCACTTGAGAACTCTAAAAAACCAGATTATTTGTTTCCTCAGCATCCTGGGAGCTAGCTCATGCCCTGGCTCAATCAATCAAATGTACCCACTAGGGACTCTGAATAGTTAGCTAATTAGCAAAGAAGGGCGGTGAGGAACTAGTTGTGCAGGTGCTAGTGGCAGGGATGTTAGGCGTGCAAATGGCTGAATCCAACAGTAGGAGGCAACAGCAGTGTTCTCCCTGACTGGCTCTGCAGTGAAATTCTGAGTCCCTCGTCTCCCCAGGGAACAGCCCATTTTCCAAGTTAGGTAAACTTAACTTTCCTGGTGATTCTGTAAGCTAGCAAATATTGTTTCAATAAGTGATATTCTCCCCCCCCCCCCTTAAGTCAGCCACAGGTGGTTTCTATTGCTTTCTTGCAACTAGTTACTGTTTGCCAAATTCTTAGTTCAATGTTCGGTAGCTATCTCAATATGCAACACATCCAACTTAATTTCGCATAAACCTGCTGTCTTCCAGTTTTTTCCAATTTCAGTAAGCCACCATTTATCTAATTGCCCAGGCTAAAAATCTAGGTCATTATCCTCGATGTTTCCCTTTCTCCTTTATTCCTTTCCATGTACTCTATTAGCAAACTCTACCTCTAAAACATATCCACAGTGCACCCATTTCCATCCATCAATCACTACTTCCCTAGACTAAGCTACCACTATCTCCTACCTGTATTACTACAACAACCTCCTAATTGTTCCCCATGCTTCTATTCTTGCCGTCCCCTACAATCTATTCTCCATACAGCAAACCAAGTTATTTTAAAAACACAAACCAGACCATGTCACTTTCCTGCTTAAAACCTTCAGTGGTGCCCTGGCTGGCGTGGCTCAGTGGAATGAGTGCTGGCCTGACACAGAAGGGTCGCTGGTTCAATTCCCAATCAGGGCACATGCCTGGGTTGAGGGCCAAGTCCCCAGTAGAGGGCACATGAGAGGCAACCACACAATCTTTCTCTCCCTTTCTCCCTTCCCCTGTCTAAAAACAAATAAATAAAATCTTTAAAAAACCATTAAAGGCATTTCCCTTGCACTTAAAATCCAAGCTCCTCCCCCTGATTTACAAAAGTCTTTGTGGTCTGACTCTTGCCTGTCTCAGATTTCATGTCCTAACACTCTACTGTAATATGGCAGCCACGTTGGTTTTCTTTCTGTTTCCTGAAGATTCCAAGCTCTGGAAGGTCTTTCTACTGATGTCAGCAGGCATGGCTCCTTCCTTCAGATCTTAGCGTAAACTCACTTGCTCAGAGAGGTCTTGCCTGATGACCCACTCTTAAGTATCTACTCAGTGTTTCTTCGCACTACTTTAACTCTCTGCGCAGCACTTGCTATCTGATATTTTCTGGGAGCAGGAATCTTGGCTCCTCACTACAATATTCGTATTAATTTACAAATCTGTAATGTGTGTTGTTATTGTTAGTAAGAACATTCATTCATTCAAAATATTTTTGAGGGATGTTAACATTATTAACAATAAATGCATATATTACCAGTGAGTAAACTTCTGTTTAGCAAAAGTTAAGTTGCTCAAATTCACAAGGTAACTGATAGAGCAAGGATTCAAACCCCAGACTGCTGACTCCACAACCTGACCTCTGAAATTCTACCCTCCACCTACTCAAACCTTGATTTTCTGTAAGGTCCTAGCTTATATTATATCCCTACATAAAGTCTTCCCTGACTACTTTATCTGAAACCACATAGCACTGATGTGGTATATATCACACATCTATCAAATATTTCTGTTATCATTAACTGTCATTTCATGTTATCTGATTAGAACTTACATGATCAGCAAATTAGTTTGCCCCTTCAGTAAAAGACCCTCAGAAACTGCTGTACTGATTAGTGTGCTACTAGTTTAATATTAAATAAAAGAGCAGTGATCTCAAAGGCTAAAGTAATATGAATTAGCTTATTCTCCTAACATTTCCCCACAGAAATGTTCCAACTGTACCTTTAGTTTGGCTGTGTAACCTCAGAAGCTAACCAAAGTCTAAGATTTCTATACGCTCCTAGTTACTGCTAATTCATTCTTTCCAGTTATGGCCGTTTCTGTTCTCCCCTGGCCCCCCAATTTACATACGTTTTGGTTTCCACTCCTTCATCCAATTGGTGATTTTTTAGTTTAGAGGAGGGATGGGCAAACAACGGCTTGCAGGCCCAAATCAATCTGCCATTTATTTTTATGAATAAACTTTTATTAGAACACAGCCATGCTCACATGTTTATGTGCTACCTGTGACTGCTTTTGTACTATAGTGACAGAGTTAAACAGCTGTGACTGTGAACCTGTGGCCTGCAAAGCCTATGCTTTTACTATAGAGGCCTTTACAGAAAATGTTTGCCAAAAACCATAGTCTAGAGGAAGCAAAACTGAAACCTAGAGGGATGAAGTGACTTGTCCAGGATTCCACAGCTCGGAAGCAGCAGAGGAAGGACTGGTCTCATTAACTTACATGGACTTTAGTTTATAGATTCTAAAAGTCATGGTACCACACGACAGTGTTACTCTACATCTCTGTAAGCTTCCTGGAGACTTTAGTAGTCTTACGTAAGCTAATAAGACAGCTTACTTCTACCCAATGGTAGTTCAGTGTTTGGTAATCTGCAGGTGTAATCAGAGTCCTCCAGAACACTGAAGTTTTGTTGAAGGAGACAAAGCCAATAATAAGGGTTTTACTTAGGAGAGCCCAAAGTAGTGCTATATGGAATTTGACTATGCAAGAGTCCACGTTAATTACTAGGAGCCAAGCAGGTAACAGAACTACATAAATCAGTCTAATATACATGATATAACAGGGAGTGATAAAGGCCTTGACCCAAAATTAAAAACAGTACCATAGAGCCAACCAAACATAGCTTCGGCCAAGAGCAGGATTTGGTATCAGGCCACCGGCTTGATGACATGTCCCTGAACTATGTCATCTATTCCTATCAATCTTAAAAAGCCAAAATGTAAAATCCTAACCTTTAGATAACAATAAAAAAAAAACCCAAGGCTGATTTGTTCATTTATTAAAGTTTTAAGAATAAAGTACTCGAATAAAACAAACCAGTCAAATGAAATCTTCTTACCCCCAGTAGCCTTACCTTCAACAACATACACCTTAGTCAAAGGAAAGTCAATACTCTTTGCCATTACTTCAATTTCTTGTTTAAGCTTTCCCTCAGGTAGAGGTGTGAATTTGTCAAATAAAGGGGCAATATAATCAGCATAGATTGTGACAAGCACCTGAAAAGTAAATGTCAGAACAACCTATGAATATGTTCTTAAAAAAAAAACTACTCATTATACAAATTCAATCACATTAAAATAGCTATGTGATCCTAGCCTTGAGAACGGCGACCTTATCTTACTTGCTCTGATATTCCTAGCCCCATATCATACCAGATGAATCAAATCAAAATGAGTAGTCTCTAGGTGGTAATAACCAAAAAGTCAAATGGTCCATTCAAAACTATCCTGGGGATTTCTGAAACTTCATAAGCCCACAACAACTTGGAATTCTGCCTGTCAAAGTAACTGTGACAGACTTGAAGTCTTTGCTAAAAAATAATTACTAGAACTTGACTGTGTGTTATCTTATTTGGTTGGTCTGCTAAAATTAATTACCTGCAGGTCACAACTGTGCACTGTGATTGAAACAGCACTTCCTAAGCATTTTGGAAGCACTTCCTCTGCTCTTTTCCTCTCACTTCAGTTTGCCATACAACAGATACTTGTAAATCAAGCCAGTGCCCATCTTCTGATCTTGATCCCACCAGTGGGAAGTGAAACAATGGCACCACAGTAGTTCAGGCTAAGATAAACCTCCTCATCAATGGAGTTAAGAGATGATAGATGGTATTTTCTAGGGGCTGTCAACAGACAATTTTGATTGTGTTGTGAAGCAGTTTAGAATATAGGAAGGAGAAGAGAAAAAGAAAATGTGAGGGAGGAATAAGAAAAAAAGGGAGGGCAAAGGAAGAGCGACGAGGAGCAGGGACAGTGACAGTGGGGGAGGGGGAGGAAAGGAGGTAGGAGGAAGGGGAAAGGAACAGAGAAGAAGGGGTAGAGGAGGGACAAGGGAGAGAGGGAAAAGGGAGTTAGGAGGAAGGAGGAAGAAGGGCAAAGAAAAGCCAGCTAAGTTTATGCTTTTTCCTTCTTGTCCCTCTTCAATCTCTTCTCTTCACAACAGCCATGATTTTCAGGCAATGGAGTTCAGTCAAGAGTCATTACATTATCGAACCATGTCATTGTTCTGGTGGCAACCCATCAATGCATAGCCCAAAACTGCCTGACAACCGGATCACTACAAGTAACAACTAGCCTCTAGGATCTGTAATAGTCAACAGAAGGAGAAAAATCTGTCAGAGTCAATTCTATTTTAATAACCCAAAATAGAAACCAAGAGGGGAATTTATGAGCACCTATTTATATTGCATCTGCTTCTCAAGAACTGTTTACATGCCAATGAAGTCATACTTATCACACCAAGGAACTTTGTAAAAGAAAATGAAACAAAAATTTTACTCACCAGAGAAACAACTAATGTGAACAGCCAGGCATAAATAAAAAAATAGTCACCCCCAATTTTAATAATGTAAAGTAGAAGTGAAGACACAGGCAATAAAATGCACTGAGTTACAATAAATTTTTTGATTGCATCTTTTATGAAGAATCCCAAAGTCTGAAAAAAGAAAACATCATCACAAGAAACTGAGAAACTGCTTTTTAAATGAATATAAAAAGATACATTATTAAAGCAATTAAAAAAATTAAAAGGCAGTGAAACTATATTACATGACGCTAGGCAACAGTTTAAAATAAACATTTAAATGTTATTAGCTGAAAAACACTAGACATTAGTGCCAGAATAGTTTATCACAAGAACTTAAACTACGCTTTTTACTGCATGCAGTTCTGTTTTTCTCATTTAACTCACGCTCTAAAACAGTAAATTATGTTTCAACTATTACTAGCAGAAGACAAGAGCACAAAAGGTCTTCACATTTAAAAGAGGACATTTGCATTCTCCGCCATACCTGCTGATTGAAACCATGTTTTTCTTCTATCACAAAAGTATTATAAAGACTCCATGGCAAACCAGTCAACGCACTGAAGAGTGTAGCCATCAACAGAAACACCAAGGACTGAGTGATCTAAACACAAGGAGGAAGAGACCTGGCAGTTTTTATAGTGTAATATTAATTCGTTCTTAAAATGGATTACTGGGGAACAAATCTATGAGTACTTGCTGAGTACTAACAGATCTCAAGCAATGTGCTTGTTTCTGTGGGTAACACAAGGTCTGAAACATCATCTATACCCTCAACATTTACTTGCTAGAGAAGGAGGTACTAAAATAAGTCCTCTTTTATTACACAGGAATTGTATAAAAGTTACCTAAAGTCATACAGACAGTTATGATTTGAAGATCTGAAAATCCAGACCTTGCTCATCTATCATCTACTGAAACGTCCCCCATTCTCCCTAGTTTATCAGCATATCTTAATAATCAATATAAATAATGATTAAGTGATCATTAAAATTCTGGCAATCTCCTACTGTCCATTCTAAATATGTAAGGATATGGAAAAATAAAACTAACACTCATTTAGTAAGAATTAGTGTTTATTTCTTTAAACAGTTTGGACAATGCTCGCCTTCTCAAAGTTTACATCAGTTTTGAACATTTCACACTCTGAGCTTTCGACATCATAAAATGTCTCCAAGGTCCTCAAATGTGAGAGTTTCTGCCAGTACGCCACCTCCGGGACATTTTCATCCTTTTCGTCAAAACCGCCCTCCTCATTTATACCCACATTCCTCTGGCTGCACGACTAACCTCTCTCGGCAGCAGGGTTAGCCTTCCCACGGGCAGTTATTTCATCTACACCTTCACGAATGTTAGAATTGAATTTTACTTCAGTGTAACCATTTCCCATTTCTTAGCTAAACTTTCATCTTTGTTAGCCAATTCCCTTTCATTTACCCATTTTTTAAATAAAATGTCATGCGGATATATAGCTGGGAGACCAGGAAGCCACAGAACACACACTCTGCATAATTGACTAACAGGTTGATGACTTGCCAGCATACTTTGAAAAAACTGAGGTGACTGGTCACTGATGATTCTGAGCATCTGTTATTTGCAAGTGATCTGTGGACCAAAGAGCTAGCAGGGAAGTTCATACTTTATGCAATTACTCACATAATAAACTATGGTCATTGAAATCTGAACCATGTTGCTAAGGGACTGTTGTTATTGAACTAACATTTGTGTACACCAGCACTGCGCAAGGAAGTACAGACAACGTCACGTGGACATTAAAGCAAACAAAGACTTATCTATACAGACAGGAACAGATCTCTAAACATTGTTAAATGCAAAAATATCATCTCGGAACATTATATAAAGTATGTCCCATTCAGGTAAGAAATATTTTTAATGCACATATATATATAAATCGTGTTCAATCATTCAACAAATATTTACGGAGTACCTGCTCCGTGACTGGCATTGTCCTAGCACTAGTGACATAGCAGTGAAGGATATGCATATAAAAGGTGTCTGTCCCTTACAGCTTAAAATTCCTGTCAGGAAGACAAAAAGAAAACAAATGAACAAGATAGCTGCAGACAGTGGCAAGTGCCTTTATGAAGAAAACAAAGACGTGCTTCATCAAAGAGCGTCCGGTGACTTCCACTCTAGATGCAGTGGTCAAGGAAAGCCTCTCTGAGAAAGTGACATTTAGGGTGAGAACAGAAAAAGGAGCCAGTTGTGACATTACATAAAACCACCTTAAATCCTTTTTGAAACACTACAGAGATTATGTAAGTAAACCGAAACACCACATGTGACAGGTCAGGAGAAGGAGTCTGTGAAGAAGAGAGATGCCACAGAAAAAGGGGTCAAAAGAATTCGGCTGCTTTAGAAAAACGCATACAGAAAAGGGACATCGGATGAGCTGAATTAAAGCACAAGGTACCTATACACACAAAAGAGATCCAGCATTTCAAAAAGGAATCAGGAAGGGAGGAAAAGACGTGACAATTTCTGAGAAAAAGTCAGGAAGCAATGTCCCAACACCCATGATGGGTGGGAAGTCTCAGGTTCAAGGCTTTGCCTTAAACTCGAGTTCCTGGAAGGGTAGGTAGCCAGGCCAAGCGGCTCAATGGAGACTGCAGGAGATGCACACTCTGTCTTTGTCTGAAGCATCTGCTCAGTTGTGTGGCACAGAGAACCTGCTTAGTATGTCTGACCTCTCTCAGGGCTCAACAACATGCATGCTTCCCCACCGTTGCACAGAGTTGTTCTGAGAAGCAGCTGCCTCACGAGAGACTACTGTGCCCGGTTCCCTCGTGTCTGCAAGGGAGATGACTGGCTCACAAACGAAATAACCATACAAAGGTCAGCTATCACTTTAGAGCCAAGGAAATTAGGAAGAGGGTGTACATACCTCATATTCTGGTCCAAAGCCAGCACTGCCACAGAACCGTCCAGAAAGTCTCCAGAGATAAGGGATTCCTCCAAAGAGAAGAATAAGCTATAAAACAAAGCATATTTTGCTCACATTTGAGCAGTACCAGAAACTACCATGTTATAAACCAAAAAGGATCCATCTCATTGAGGATAAAATATGCATTTCAATGAATACAAACCAACTGAAATACTAAATTTAGACTGTTAAAAGGTTTTTGCCTGTACATTTTATAGGGATGAATTGCACAATATGTAAATTATGTATCTCCATAAAGCTATTTAAAAACAAATTTTGCCAAAAGACCGCAACAAGGGATTAAAAAAAATCTGCATGCTGCCTTCTATAAGGATTTGGCTGCACTGGCTCAAATTCTCCACTCCGCCAAGAGACAGGGCCCAGGCCCCCCGTCCCATCATGCCCACCAAAGACACTGCAGCTCAAGTGCAGACAGACTCCCCCTGACACCACCGGGCCACAGCCAGGAAACAAGCTTAGAAAGGCTGAAAAACCTATCCAAACTCCCACAGCTCATGAGTGACAGAAATGGAATTCGAACCAAGCTTTATGCCTCCATAACTGGCTTCTCCTTAACAGCCGGGACAAAGTGTCAGTATTGGTGTGAGTGAGGGTCCTGTCCACTAATGAACTGGGGCAGAACGGGCGTCGCACCTTCTCCAGGTCAGGAACAGGTGACTCCTGAGGCAGGAGTCAGGCTGTCAGAGAAGCGGGCCCCCTTCTCAGCGCACCCTTTGTCTTGGACAGATACAGTGAAGAAAGGCATTTGCCAAATCACGTGGACGTTCAAATGAAGCAGCAGCTTTTAAAATTTGAGAATCCATGTTAAGGAAACATGATACCTCACAACAGATACTAAGTTTGTGAGACTCATTTCGTTAAGAGGAATCACTTATTGCTCCTCTCCGTGGAGCCTCAGGAACACAGTGACCTCACTCCTTGGGCAGACGCTCACTCTCCCCCCGGTGCAGACACAGCGGGTCTCGTGCTCTGAGAGTCTGGGGCACTATAATGGAGCTCATGGGTATCGCCCCAATCTACTCTGCACTTTCATATATGAATCCATAAATAATACAGTGGTTTGTTTATACATGCTTTTTAAGAATGTGTATAAATGATTTGATATTATACAATGTGCTTTTTACATTCTACACTTTTTAGATTTATCCTTGGTGAGTTTTAACTTGATTCGGTAGTATCAGCTTGTTCTCTAAAGTATTTACCAAATTACGGTCCCGTCAGCAGTATCTGAATGTTCCTATTTCCCCACAACCTCACTCACACTTGGTGCTGTCCATCTTTTTAGCTCTTCACCAGTAAGCTGGGCTGGCTTAATAGCATGGCTCTCAAATACCACCTCTCCACAGCAGCAGCAGCATCACCCAGGAGTGTGTTAGAAATGCAAATTCTCGGACTCCACCCCAGAACCACTGAATCAGAAACTAGAAATGACCTTAGCAATCTCCAGAAAAATCTGATATATACCAAAATTTGAAAATCACTGTTTTAATAAAATGCTTTCAAAGGCTCCCTTAGCTCTAGGTCCAGCTATTTCCACATTACTACAATTAACTCAATTATGGACGTACGCCCTGTTTTCCCAAAAGACACATTCTGGCATCAATGAATAGTATATGCTCTACTTGTTGCACTGATCGACTTGGGATGGCACCTGTTTCATCCTCTTCTCAATATGAATAATACAGATTAACGGTTTATAATGCCTTTAGTAAAGGGATATTAAAACTCCAGCTTTTAAGTATGTATCAAGAGCAGCTTCATATGAACTTTGAAAGCATCTACGAATGCATTTGGATACAGCTGTTACGACCTGTTTAGTACGCTCTGGGGAATGAAAACCAAGTAAACTTCCTCTTTATTGACCATCTCACTGAGCATGCTCCTGGGGATTCCTACAAAAAGAACCGATGACCTCAGCAAAAACAAGTCCAGTGCTTTTACATACATTATGTCACTGAAGTCTTGAAAAGCAGGCATGGCAAGAGCACAGTCATCTCTATTTTATAGACGAGGCACCTGAAACTCAGAAAGGTTAATTTGCCTAAAGAGACCATATCGCTCTTTAGGCAATATGGTCATTGCTGCAATTACCATAGTAATTGCTGTATTAAGCACAGTAATAGGTGTTCATTTACATTATGTTACTTAGTCCTTGACATGACCATATGAGATCTGGTTTAATATCTACATACTTCTCATCGTAAAGAGGAGAAAAGTGAGGCTCAAAGATGCTAAACTACTCACCCAGAACCATACAGAAATTAAAGAAGCAACCATTTGGACTCTGCTACTCTGCCCTACTCTACTCCCTAGTGGTTCCATTCCTTGCGAGGACATCTATGAGATGTCAGGGAAGTCGGTCTCAGAGGGGCCGGACACCTTCTCTCTGGGTGCCCTGTCACATTTGTGGTCACACAAGGCCTCTGTTTATGTTCCTCTGGGTAGAAAGAACCAAGACAAAAAATAAAAAGGCTAAGTTAATCTTTGTACTTGTTCTTCATGACCAAAGTGTATAAGCCTATTGATTTTAATCAACACGACACAGGCATTAGTGAACTTGTTACAAACAGAAAGGACTTCAAAGTAACACAAAGCGCTTCCTCATCTGTTGGTCAGTGCAGCTACTAATTCCCCAAGGATAAATTTAGCACCTTCGTGCTGCAGGGCCTAGTGTTTCAAGACTAGTTTCTTCAATGTAATTTTAAAGATTCAGAAGAGCGGAGTCTGGAACCCGGTTCTCCCCTTTACTAGAGTCACCTGGTCTTTAATAAATGGACCAGCCACTTAATTTCTCTGAGCTTCGTTTTCTCGCCCACAAAAAGGGAATGATAATGCCTACGCTTTCTACCTCAGAGCACTGTCGTGAACATCAAACAATACAACAGCAACAGTGTATGAAGTGAAAATCGCTACTCGCACAACTGTTATAATGGTGAGCACTGCTGTGCCCAGGTTCGCCCATCAGTGCTGCTCCTGGTTGGAGCCACAGCAGATCCCAAAGCTCCTGTTCCACGCACGTACTCTCCCACTCCGTCCTCCCCTAGGACAGGCGGAGCCACTCCCATGGTCGCCAGCCATAAGGACCACGCTGTTGCCCATCTCTCCTGGAACTGTCTTACTAACGACAACAAGGAGACTGAAGATATTTTTCCTGTCTTTTTATAATGGCCCTGTGGGCGTTAAGTCAAAGAACTTCAAAGAGTCAAACATCAGAGAGGGAAGGCGGCAGTGTCTAAATTTCCCATCTCTACTTCCATCCCTCTCTCTGAGGGCCGATGCCTACTCAGGTACTGTCCCTAACAGAAGAAATGCTTCAGATAAAATTAACCAAAATCAAATACGATCCTCAATAATGCTGGCTTTCCTGGAGTGGTCGGAAGGCATCAAGTTTTGTTTTGTTTTGTTCTTAAAGACATGTTTTATTGGCTTTAGAGGGAGAGAAGAAGGGAGAGAGAGAAAAAAAATCGATGTAAGAAAGAAACACTAACTGGTTGCCTCCAGCACATTGTCCCACTGGGGATCAAACCTGCAACCTACACATGTGCCCTGGCTGGGAATCAAACTTACAACTTTTGGTGTACAGGACAATGCTCCAACCAATTGGGCTACTTGGCCAGGGTGGAAGGCATCAAGTTTGAACACTAATCTTCAGTATCTCAGTAACTAAACTTGGCTTAGACTAGTAAAAATATAACTTAAAAAATCAATACTGAAAAGACTAATAACTAGTATTCACTGTCTATCCCAAAAGCCACTGCAATTTTACTTTTCAGACCATTTATTAATTCCAAGACATAACTGTTCCAGAAGTTTTGCCATTTTCCATCATGTTGAGGAAATGGGAGAGGTTTCTAATAACCTGGTTCTAACTGCATTAGTCTTACTACTCCGTGTCTGTCAAGGCAGATTTTGTGGCTGGATAAATAATTTTGTCATCATTTACCAGAGCTACCAACAGTCAGTTTCTTCTCTTTAACTGAGAGCTGATCTCACCAATTTAAATGCCGGAATCTTCCCTTAGTGGTACTGGGGCCCTAAAAGCGCTCTGGAGGAACAGGTAATAACATGATCATAGTGATGGAACTAGTAACAGCCAACGCTTATGGCGCACTTACAATGGATCAGGCACTGTTCTAAGAATCTTACAAATATTAACTCATTTAATCCTCTGAACACCACTATGAATGAGGAACTAACATTACCACGCAGTTTTAGCAGATGAGAAAACTGAGCTAGAAAAACATTGAGTGACTTGCCTGCAGCCACATACTTGGTATGGTAGAGCTAAGATTCAAACTTAATCCAGGGTCTGCTCTTAACTTCTATACCACGCACTTTCAATTGTTCCTGGGGGTGGAAAACCAAGAAATGGGTTTTGGGGTAGAAAAAAATCTTACTGGCTTTATAAGCACCAATATACATACATATGGTACAGAAACAGAAATATAGTGTATCTGTGGTATTAAAATTTCACAGACGGACGATTAGGAAAAAAAAATGTCTAAAAAGGGACATGGTCTGGGGCCAGGGAGGAGCATGAAAAACAGACCAAGAAGCAGTGCTCTAGCCTACACTACGCAGACTCCTCTTTTAGCATGGAGGTTAAGACTGGCCCTGTTTTGCTAAGTAAAAATGACCTGTCTCTTACTGTTTCATTCAATAAGTATGAATTATGTGCTTATAAGCCAGGCACTAAGCATAAAATGCTGAGCAGACTTTAAAGAACCCTTTCTTTAAGGAACAACCAGCCTGTCCACTAAACGGGCACATTCAATACAACCTGGTAAGTACTCTGACGGCAGTACTAACAGGATACTACTTTCTGCAGACGTGAGGGACAGGGCAAGTTTCCAGTGGCTCCTTTAGAAGCCAGCCGGACCCTAATGGAACAGCAGGGACTAATCAGCCTCTACCGAGTGAGCGGCACTGCAGAGGGAGAGAAAGGGCACCCCTGACAGAGATACACACACGTAAAAAGACTCAGAGTCATAGGAAACCAACTTGGGTATGAGCACAATAGAGAAAGAGAAAGAATTCGGGGGAAGAAATGAAAAGATGAGGCTCAAGTAAGTAAAAATCACCTCATAAACCATACAAAGACATTTGGACTGCATCCCGTAGGAGAGTAACATGACCAAAATGGCTCTTCAGAGTTCTTGTGGTTGCAACAAAGGCAGTTGTAGAGTTAGGGTGGAGGCATGAAGACAGGTCGGGGCTGCTACAAGAATAACCTATAACATAAGGTTCTTCGCAAGTAGCCTCGGTGACAATTGCCATATTCTATAATTTTTCCCCAGTTTTTTAATTTTTATTTTTATTGAATTTATTGGGGTGACATTGCTTAATAAAATTCTACAGGTTTCAGGGGTACAATTCTACAATGAGTCATTTGCACAATGTATTGTGCATTCACCAACCCAAGTCAAATCTCTTTCCATCACCATTTATCCCCACTTTACCCTTTTCTACCCCCCACCCCCTTTCCCTCTGGTTGTCTGTGTTTATAAGGTGTTTTCTTTTCTTAATTTCCTCATCCTTTTCACCTATCCCCCCAACATCCCTCCCCTCTGATAACTGTCAGTCTGTTTTGCGTGTTTCTGTTTTGTTTGTTAGTTTATTTTGTTCGCTACATTCCATGTTAGCGAAATCATAACTAAATAGTTCTGTTTCTGAGTCTTTTGCTCATACCTATTCTATCAATAACAAAGGCCAGGAAAGCATTCTGGGATTTGTAGATGCGATATCCTCTTTTGTATCACAAGAATACAAAAAGGAAAACAAACATACAAAGTATTAAACTATTGGATAGATTGTCTCTTCAAGACATAAATTACTCACAGTGCCTTCGATCTCCGAGTAGAGTCCTGACCAGAAGCTGAAGGTACTTTTATCCAGCTGATAGAGTCGAGACTTTTCAAACGTTTCTGAATCCATGATCTGTCCTAACTCCAGTGGTACATGAGTCGTTGTTTTATATATTCGTCTCTGAAAGATTTTGAAAACCTTTTAATGAAATAGTCAAACCAACTCATTATTTATTACAACAGTCACTTAGGATCAAACACTGAATGGCTTATAGCATTAACTCGTCTCTTAAGCCTGTTGAATTCACTTTACATATACACAAAGGTTGCATCTGATCGAGCACACTGTCCACTAAAACAACGGATGAGGAAAGTGAAAAAACAGAGAATCTGAGGCTAGCTGACTAGGTGAGATTAAAATCAGGGCTGTCATCACATTTCAGTTTGCATATATAGACCAAAATTGTAACATCGAAAAGGGCACCACTCATTTCAGGTGTAACATACATTCTATAATGTAGAAAACAAATTCATGGATGAAAGAAGGAAACATATGCTAACCATGAGTATTCACAGATATTGTGGCTAGTGATTACATTTGGTTCTAGAAGCCAAACTAAGAGATATTTGAGGAATAACAGAAAAGACAAACTTCAAGAAAGACAAACTTTTTCATTGTATAAAATTTGGAAAGGTAATTTCAGCCCATGGCTCATAATACAGGGAACAGATACTGGAAAAGGTAATGGACAGCATCTTCTAAAATGGTCTTATGACAAATGGCTTCTCTATTGTTGTGCATCTTACCAAACCCTCACTGAGGCGTTACATTAAAGCATAACTGAATAAAGGTACTATAGAAAAGCAGTTACTGTAACTAGGCTTATTATTAAATACTACAGTGAAATGTTCAATACCCCACCTGTGTATTTACTTTATGCAAAGTATTTTCTTGAGGCTTATGAGATTCTGTACTAATGAAGCTACCCAAAGAGCTATTGGGTCAGATAACATTAGGTGACAGAAACTAATGCTTTTTTCTTCTTAACACCTCTTTGAATATTCTGGATGGAAAAAGAGATCAAGATACAATCCAATGTTGACAGACATAGAAAAATTAAAAAATTTAAATTTAAAGATTCACGTGGAATGTAAAATGAGAAGAAATTTTCAGAGGAAAAAGATGGTAATGCTCAAGAAAAAGTGTTGCAGTGGTTAAAAAGAGAAAGGTTTTTCTGACCATCATAGTTGACATAATTCAGCATCAGAGAAGAATGTTAAGTAAAGCAAACCAACAGTGAGAGATGACAATACAGCAGTCAATTAAACTTCAAATCTATCTCATTTAAAAGTTCAGCTCTCTAATCCACCCAGCTGTGAATTATGTGAATTTCCAGGAAATTCTGAGTAACTTTCCCTTGCTAATTTACTGTTTTAATTGTTTAAACAAAAAATAAGAAGACGCTTTTGAGAAAAACAAGAAAATATTGTCTGGGCAATAAAACAACACACTTTTTTTTTTTTTTTTTAAGGGAAAAGAGTTCAGGTTCTTGGAAGGCTTATGAAATCTTTATTTTCAGAAAATGGTTTCCCGTTTCTATGGCTGAACATAATTATACAAACGTCTTGAGGAAGCTGTTATTGTAAAATGTTAGTATCGCCCTTTGAAGGTTTATGGGTCGCTGCCAAAGATAAAAAAGAGAAGTCTGGGGATCTTAAGGAAGCTGTGGGGCAGGCACAAAAGCTAAAGGTTGACGAGGCAGCAGCGTGCTTTCCCTTTCGCCAGGCCCTGATCCACCTGAGTCCCACGATCACGTTGCGGAATCCGCCCCTGGAGCATCAGGTTCTCTCGAGACCAATCCCACCATCAAAGCAAGTAGGAAAGCTTAGTAAGGACCCGTAGGGTCAAGACTGGGTGCTGGGCAGCAGCATTCAGGGACTTGGGGTCGAGACCGGGACTGACCTAGAGCAGGCGGCGTGTCGGGGTTAGATGGGCCCTGTCTAGGCTCACCTGACGCTGTGCTAGGAAGGTTTCCCAGAGATACACGGTCCAGGAGAAGAGGAGCACGGCCCCAAAGATACGCTTCTCGGCCGGGATCTCCCACATCGGGTCCAGAGATGCCCACATGCCCACGGCCATCTGGTTCCGCCTGCTCCTTTAAGCGTGCACCAGTACCACACCAACACAGTCCCCTCAAAGCGTCGCGGCAGTGTCACAGCTATATCCGTCCCTCCCGAGAGCCCCTGCTCGGCCACCCGCCCGCATCCCATCCCCAACGCGCAGCCGGCTGTGTTACACAAATACTCTTCCCCACGCCACCGCCCCTTACTTGCCTCCCTGAGTCTGCCGGAAAGGCAGACATCCTCACTATTCCCGCCTTCCTCACTTCCGGCTAGAGACGGACGGTAGCGCAGAGGCCGCGCTCCGCCTCCGCCAACCCCAGCTCCGCCCTGGACTGATCCTGTGGAGCAGCACCAACACTCTGTCCTTCCCCTCGCACGCCGAGTTCCTGCCGAAGGTTCCGCCTTACGTCTTGAGCCCCGCGGCGCTCCAGAGCTCTCCGCTCTGTAGCTTCCGGAGCCGCAACTGCATTCCTTCGTTTCGGGGTTTGCCTGGATGGGCCGCCGCCTGAGCCGTTATTTTCCCGGCCAGGGTAGTGGGACTGAACGGGAACTAACGCAGACTGGACTGCTACATGAGCCCTGAAATAGCTGGGAAGAACGAGAGGAGCCGACGTCCCAGGCTCTAGAGACCATTCCTCTAACTAATGCTATTCGGACTGTGGTATGTGCATCCTGAAATACTTTAAGATAAAAAATATAGTGAACAGCGACACTAGGTATATTAGCCTGTATCGGGTGTTCTGAATTACGACATGTTAGAGAACGGTCGGTAGTGATGAGATTTTCAGTAAACATCTCGCCTCGCCACCGAGAGTCAAAGGCGGCGTTTAGCCTGAGAGAGTGCCCTGGAGCAAACAAGGATAGCGTAGGTTAGAAATACCCGAACTGAAAGGGCCTTACTTGATCTAGGGACAAACTCCTATCAAAGCACAATGCCATATCTCTGCCTTGAAATTCAAAAGTGAAATGTGGTCACAGGAACGAGTGTTAAAACATTTGTTTGACTTGAAAAGTGAATTTTTTTCTGACCCAGGATATGTCTGACTTGGTTAATTGGATAGACAAAGAGTGGCGTTGCTAACTTGCAAATTATTTACTATGAATCGAGCTAAATCTGCAGCTGCAATTAAAATATATTTAAATTACAGTTAAGTTGTAGTGCTAAAGATGTGTTGAAATTAACAGTATCTTGAATTTCCCAACTCGTCCTATAGGCTTCAAAATGAGAGTAATCATAGATTTAAAAGTCACTTGAGAAAGTGATGGATTTTATTGACAGGATAACAAATTATTTTGCAAGTCAAGTTGTTTCCAGTTCTTTGCTTTCAGCTAAATTGGTGATGGGCCTAGTTGAACTGTCAGCTAATGAAAGAACATTATTTGATGTTTGGCATATAACTCAGAAGGAAAACAAAGAATTGATTGACAATGCTATAAGAAAACTAGCATTCCTGGCTTTTTGTGTGAGTGATATTTCCCAGTGCTGTATCTATGAAAACAAAAGTAAGAAAGAAACAGTTATTCAGACACGTGAGTTAATTGGTGGGGAAGCCCTGTCCACCTCACTGAGAGATGCACTTCCAGTAGATTTTTACATTTGATGTTTATGTATTAAAATTTATGATATTATTTTGTGCAGATTTTTAGTCATTCATTGTACTGATAATTATAATGATTAGTCAATTCAAAGAATTCTTTCTAATACATAGACCCATATACTATTACAAGAAAAATTTTTAAATTCTACTTTAATATGTACATACTTTTATTTCAAATATGATTAAAGGTTTTTCTAACAAAAAGTGACATTTGGATAACATTTAATGGGGAAGTGGAATATAAATGTAAATTAGAGATGAGAGAAGAAAATATACAATGAACAAATGTTAAAGAGCTTATTTGTGTAATTTTAAGTGGATGATGGTAGTTATTCAATTATTATGTAGATTCTGGGGGATGCATTATAAAAAGTAACTTTACTTAACTTTAAGTCATCTTAAATCGTCGTTATTATAATTTGCCAAAATTTGCATCCATTGCAACTATTTAAGTTAATGATGAAAACTTTAGTTTTCAACTTCAAACATGAGGAGACAAACCCTTTTTCAAAATTCTCTCTCCCTTGGGCTGTCATCACTATGCCCTCTTCAGTCCCCCGTCTTTATCTGTCTAGGTCCATCCAGCCTGGTGCACTCGCTGCAAAGCCTCGCAAAAGCTCCTGTCACCCAAACTTTGTGGCTAAGAGCACAGCTTTAGTTAGTTAGGCTGCTCGAGTGCTGGTCAAAACCGTACCACACACTAGCAAGTTGCTTAACCTCTCTGTGCATCCATTCCCCATCAGTAAAAAGAGAAAAGAGTATTTGCTGCCTGCTAAGATACACTGATTAGCTGATAGCTCCCCAAACTCATGAGAATTTTATCATAGTGTTGATCTGGAACCATGTGTCTGCAGAGATTGAGGAACAAGAAGCTGGTATGAAGTTTTGAAAAGTCACAACTATAATTCGCTCATTCATTCGACAAATATTGAGCATCTGCTAAGTACCAGACACTGTTCTAGGTGCTCAGGATATAGCAGTGAACCTTTCTTCTCCTGTAGCTTAAGTACTTAGTGGGCTGGGGTGGATGAGGGTTGACAGATATGCAAATATGTAAAAGAAAAAGTGGAGGAGGTGGTAAGTGTTCTGACAGAAAAGCAGGGAAAGGGGAAAAGCCTGTTGGCACGAGGGGCACTACTTTACGTAAGATGGTCAAGGAAAACCTGTCAGAATAGTTGACAGGGTGAGCACAGACCCAATGAAAGTGAGAGAAGCTGCCAGAGAGTATCTGGGGAAAGTGTGCCTTGCACAATGAACAGCAAGCGCAAAGGCCCGGAGGTGGGACAATGCTTTGCGTATTTGAGGACTTGGGAGAGCGTATGGAGTAAGCAGGAGGGGGAGTGCAGATCATGCCATCATGGGCATTCTTCTATTGAAGAACTTGCTCAGAGCGAAAGAAAAGCAGTTGGAAGATTTTGAGCAGAGTAGTAACATGATCTCTTTGACTATTGTGTAGAGAATGATATAATGGGGACACAGATGTAAACAGGGAGTCCAGTTAGGAGGCCATTTCAAGAACCAGGTGAGAGAGAATAGCGGCTTGGGCTAGGCTGATAACAGTGGAGGGAGAAGTGAATTATGGAAAGGGAATAAATTACTTGTTCCCCTTTGCAGAAAGATAGTGTTAATAGAGGGGCTGGTCTGTCTGGAGTCTGAAATAGGAGCCTCAAAACAGGGTATTGTCAGGGTTTTGCCAAAAGAGAGAAGCTGAATTTTGAGAACATGGAGTCTCCTCCCTGAGCAGTGGACACAGGTATACGGTGGCTCATCTACCCCATCTAACCCGAATGATAAAGTAGCTGTCAAGCCCTTTCCCTATCTTGCCTTGATTCCTTGCCAAGCATCCAAGGTCCCTTAATTGGTGCCCTGGACATACGTGCTCTGATGTCAAGAAAACTGCCCTCTCTGGGAATGAGTACTTGATATTAGTCCCTTATGGTTGTGGTGTGAATCACACATCTCTTCTTGGGAGCTGAGATCCAGGAACAAGGTGACCCCATCACTAGTTTCTACCACACTTTGCATTTAGCTCGATCTGTGTCTTCCACACAGACTATCAAGTCTGTGTCACTCTCCTGTTTAAAAGTGTCCATCGCCAACAATATGAGAGGACCTTTAAATGCCTTCCATTACCTGATACCAGTATTCTTCTAGGCCCTTCTTCAAACACGTTCCTTTTGATAATTCCCCCAAGGTGATAACCAAGTCAAAATGACTGGAACAATGCAGAAAGACACTGAAATTTAGATAGCCTCCCCCAAATTGAGACATGGCCAGATAATGCACATTGTTGATAGCCCCCACCTGTTCCATTTGCCACATCATGAATTAAAAGCTGATTTGAGGATGAGGTTAGTGTGTCTTGCCCTGAACCAAAAATCCTTCATTGTAGCTCTGGAAATAGCCAGTTCTTTAGCCACCATGAAACTCTCCTTGTTCTCCATGCAAGCCACCCTCTTTTATGGCTCTATAATGATTCCAGCAGTGGGAGTACCTTCCTGCTCGATACCTCCCTATGTAACCGTTTATGGGATAACTCAGTGTGCCCTCTTTAAAGCCTTTCCTAGGTGCACCCTGTATGCGCTGACCCGTTGACCTGTTTTTTGCTCTGAGTACAATGAAGTCTCATTTTACACAAGGGTTGCATTTTAACATCAGTGCACTGGACAAAAATGATCAAATTACCCCAGAAATCTCTAGGAAGATGCCATGTGGAAAGCCACTGTCTTGTCTCCTGTTGAATAGCATAGCCACTTTTAGTCCAGCACAGCAATAAATCAGTTTGTACACCACGTGAAACATTTCATTTAGGTGTCAAACACTAGTGTTTCAATGAGTATTACCATATTTATTGTGGCAAGAATGCACACACTCTAAGGCTTGTGGGATAGGAGACCACTGAGAAGACCATCTACTATGTGTTTCCCAGTGGGCTGTCTTTCTGGTATACACTCAGATTGAGAGTATACGCTCAAATTGGGTGTGATGGCAGGTGCCTCCCCATCAAGTTGGGTTCACATATGAATTCCCTGAAATTCAAGATGTTAAAACCCCACTGTATTATAATTCCTTGTTCTGAAACTGCCTGTTCAACCAGCCAGCCAGAGTGCACCTGAAGCACTCAGGACAGATTCCCAAGGACAATCATAATGCTTAGCACAGAGGAAATTTCAGTAAAAATTAAATAAAGTTAAACAGACTCTTTTGTCCACTCCCACCCTTGCCCAATTCTGAGTAATTGATGCAGTGAGACTCCTGGGCCAAATAGTTACCTTTAGGCCCAAGACCAGTACTAGGGTCAGCCAACCTTTACAGGACAATCCACAGCATCACCCCTCAACAGCCCTTTCTTGCTGTTTTGATTAGATCCAATCCAACCTCTTCAGCATGGAGCTCAAGGCAATATCCCTGACCACTCTCCCTTCCCATCCCAGTCCCATGGATTCATCTGTCTGACGTCTTCTGTAGGACCGCTTATGGTCTCCAGCCTGCAGAGCAGGCTCCACGATCTCAGGGACATTTTTAGCAACCACCATACCCAGTATTACCCAACCACACACAAGAAGTTGGGCTCCACTGAATCAGTCCTTGCAAGGTGATTTCGGTATGTTCTCTGTCTTTATTGATACGCCACTGTACACATCATAAGGGAAACCGTGCTTTTCTGGAGAAAGATCGGAGTCCATCACATTTCAGATGTGGAAGTAAACCCTGATGTGGGCAAGGGACTCTGGCAGTCGGAGCAGCTGCAGTAGGGCTCAGAGGAGCAGTCCCGCTTCGTGGCAGGTTTTTGGGAAATGATCATCCCCTCCAGGTTCTTCACTTTGCTTTCCACCACCTGAAGTTTTTTCAGAATTTTCTCTTGCAGACCCAAGGACAGGAAGAAATTATTATTGTCTTGAGCTGGGAGACCATTCCCTTCTGGGTTGACCAGCAAAGACTGAAAAAAATCTGAGCCCTTCTTATAAAGTTTGTAGAGTGTGATTACAAACAACAACATTTTCTAAAATAAAACAACAGAAGTTTAACATTACTTATTTATTCATGTGAAAAGCCAATTTGCTATAGATGCAAAACAAGACAAAAAGACAAAAAGAGAACAGTAAAAGTAAGCCCTCATCCCTTTGCCAAGCCTTGTTTAACAAAACATCTGCACCCGTATTTCATCTTTTGATCTTCACCACAAAATGGAGTGGTGAGCAGGTCGGGGACTATATTTGCATTTACTGAATACAGACTGTAATAATAGATACCCTTTGCTGAGTTTGCTGCATGCAGGTCCCTTTGCTAAGAGTTTTCTTGTCTATGCATGACCTATTTTTGTAGGAAAAAACAACTGAATAGCCATTTAGTTAGTTACCTTCCAGTTTGGACCCTGTCATTGTACAAGGTCAGACACCTGGAAATGGTAGAGCCAGTACTGGAAACCAGAAATTCTGGCTTCTACATATGTTCTTTTGAGACACAGTGAAGAACTGTATTTCCTGGTCATGGCAAAAAAACCCCACAAAAAATCCTTTTTTTTAATGTACCAGAACAGATTCTTGCCAGAATAAGAAAAATAATACTAGCACTGCTTATTGAGCACTTATGTGCTAAGCTTTAAATATATAGTATCTCCTATAATCCTCACAACCCTGAGGGAGGCACTGTTAACAAACCCCGCCTACAGACAAGGAAACGGGCTTTGAGGCCCACTGATTGCTCTTGGTCACATAAGTGGTAGAACCAAGATTTAAGGCCAAGCAGTTGACTCTAGAGCTCATATTATTTACTGCTCTGTTATTCTGCTGCTTTGTCTTGGTTAAGAATTTCTGGAGAGCTGTGAATTCGTTTTTCTAATTGAGCTAAACATTAACTATATGAGAGCAGAACCCAGAATTACAGATGGGAGTTATTATTTTGCCTCATATTTTTCTATTAATTAAAATTTGTGTATGTGCGTATTTACAGACACATATCCAGGCTGGGGATTTAGGCCTGTTAGATTATGTTAAATGGGATTTGGGAGAAGAATTGAATTTGCAATCCTAAAAGCTGGGTTCAAGTCTCAGCTTTTCCAGTCTCTGTCAACATGGAAAACTTGTCAAGTTTCCTTGCCTACAAAGTGGAGGTGCCCTGCCCTGCCTACCATGCAGGGTTGTGAGAAATTGAGAGCATGCGACCATGGTTCCTCAACAGAAATGACATATGGAAATAAATGAATGCTATAGATCCTGTAATAGCTTCTCTTCACATTGTCCAAGTAAACCAGTCACTCTTTAAGAAAGCCCTTTTTTAAAACCTACTTCCTTTCATTTTCACTGAAGCTCAGTTCACCTCAGTTTTTCTGTCATATGAAAATAACTTCTATCCATTTCATGGAATTGTTGGGGTTCTCAAGGCATTTTCACTGTATTGTAAGTATAGCTATTCTTATTGGTGATTAAACAGAAGTATGCAAAGTCCTTAATGTTTCTCATAATCCCAGCCAACTATACTCCTATTACTGAAAAGAGCCACTGTATAGTTACGGAACCCTAGCTCATTAAAACAAGTAATGAAAACGCTGTGAGGACTAAATGAGTACACGTGCCTCCTCATCAGTTATAGACACAGCAAGAACCCAAGACCCCAGTTATACTCACGCTACCTATTCTACTCAGGGTGCCCCAAACGGTGTCTGACGCATAGGGGACACTCAGCAGTGGTCAAATAAATTTGGGGTTAAGGCTGCCTTCTCAGGTTGTGAACTTGTTTATTATAACACAAGCCAAAGGCCACTGTGAGAAAGAGCATTTTTCAATGCTCGAAACCTCATTGGGGGAAGTTTTACAGGATAATTTAGTTTCAGCCAAGTTCGGAGACAAAGGTTCACCCTTGCTCATCTGCATGGCCTTAAACCTGGGTGGCAGCAATATGGGAGAGAACTGATCAAGTTCCATTATATAACTATTTAAATTTCCCTGTAACAAAAGAGTATAACCTGAAATGACCGAATACTTCGTTTCCATAAGGCATACAGTCCTGCTCCCAACAAAATAAGAAATAAAATCCCCAGGATAACTTGCACAGCCGGAGCAAAATAATCTAGTAGCCCCAAATTTGTTTGCTGAGGCACACCAGTCTCTCCCAGAAAAGTTGCTTGTAGCCAGTTCCATATTGAGCTCAGAGAAACATAATCTATTTTGTCCCAGATAGATGAAGGTGGAAATGTTGACATTTTAATACGGTAGCTGCTCCAGGAGCTACATGTGCAGAGGCTTCTGGGAGTCAGGGGAAGTGACCTGGGAGGCCAGGTGTTCTAGGGCCACTGTGAGCTGTGCTTTGTGACATCACCGTTCCAAAGGTTAGCTTGCTTCCCACTGGCCCAGGGCACCTTCACTCAAAACCAGCCAAGCACTGGCCTGGGTTTTCAGTTCTCATGTTGCCTTCTCTGAATCTTTGGCAGTTCCTGGTTCTAGCACAGCACTGTCCAATAGAACTTTCTGTAAAGAAGAAAATATATGTTCTGTCCAAGATGGTAGCTACCAGTTCCTTGAAATGTATAGTGTAGCAGAGGAAGTAAATTTTACATTTTATTTAATTTTAAATAAATAGCCACATGTGACTGGTGGTGACCCTACTTGGACAGTATTGTCTAATAATCTATGGAATGAACACCAGTATTTTCATATGACAAATGAGAAAACTGATGCTATGTGGAGCTTCGAGGAGATGAGATTTAGAGAGGGCTTTCCTAAAGATTGTAAAGTTTATGTGATAAATGCAGAGATAACGTTGTTGCTGGATCGTTTTGTAGCATTCCCTTTTTGCCTATGTCACCACTGTTTAGATCTATTGTTTAGAAATTGTGATCTTTGGGAAGGCTTTTAACATTTGACCCTCATTCTGCTCATCTTTTTACAGGGGGGTGTTCCACCTCCTTAATTTATATTAGGAACAAATGGTCTAATACTGTAAACATGTAAAGAGTAGCCCAGGGCACTGTAAACTATCCGACGTTACCAAATCACTTACTTACTGATTAGTACCTATCTTCTCAGCAAGGTGATGTGAAAATATAAAATGTCTGATCTCTTCCAAAAGAGCTTATTACACTGACAAGATAGCACACAACACTGATCCTCCACAAGATGGTTTGCACTAGAGGAGGGGAGCAGGTTCTAAGGAAAGAAAAGGTCAGTTATGACAAATCATTTTTAGAAAATACTGTTTGATGCTACTAAAAATGAGCAGTTTGCTCATTCTGTTCGACTGAAAGAACAGGAATAGCACTGCCTGATGGGGAAGGGATACCTCGTTTTGTTCTTTCAGGGAGGGGAGGTATAGTGAGTTACTTGAGGTGTCAGAGACACATCCAGAAAACGGGAGTCTAGAAAGCTGTTGGAAATACATAGTACTTACGTCGGGAGAAGTGATTTAGGAGTGACTGCTGTGGGTGTTAAGTAAACCCATAGTCTGCTAGTGACTAACAGCCAGAATCCAAAATTTTTAGTAAGGACTAAGTTACTCAGGTTAAGACTTGGGATTTGACTAGAACAGGGATCAGAAACCATTCAACAGTAGTAACCAGAAACGTGTTGGAGAAAGGGGCTGTGACTGCTGAATCATTGCCTAACACTCCTCACATTCATTCAGACCCCATTACAGAGCACTTTATACTCTACTTTCAAAGCACTTAACACGACTATAGCGATTTGTGTGGTTTTTGGATTATATCAGTCTTCCTTGTCTGTTGTAAACCCAGAGGACAGGGACCATATCCATTTTATCGACTACTGTATCCCTAGTGCTTGGTGCATGGCATGCATAAAACTATTTTTAAGTAAATATAATGCCCCCCAGGAAAATTGGAGCCTAATCTGTTCAGTCATCAAGCACCTACCCCGTATTTGTGTGCTAGTTTGTGTAGAGGCTTTATACAGTAGCAGTGACGAGGACGAGCCTTCGACAGCATAGAAGGTCTGAGTTCAAATTCTTACTCTGCTATTCACTACCCTTGTTACCCTGGGAAAGTCCCTTAACCTGTGGCTCAATTCTTCATTTGTAAAGTGGGAGTTATTCTTACTTTGTAGAGCTATAATGAAAATTTGATACTTCGTGTAAAAGTACCAGGCTACATATATAGATAATGGCAACTATTGATACTATTTGTAGTGACATTTCTGACCAAACACAAGGGACTGTAAATCTCAGTAATATAAAGGTGCCTCAGAGAATCTAGGCCAAAAAACCTATCTGATTCTCCACCTGGACACCTGAAAACTCCCAATGACCAGGGATTTGCCACTATGGAAGGCACTGCGGCCCACCTTTAGAGAGTGTCATCTAGCCACGGAGCCAGCCAGCCAGCACTCAGTCACATCCACTCGGTAGCCTGCAACACCGTGCCCTAGCAGGACTTTGATGTATGCAACATTTACTTTAACCTTCATTTTCCTTGTTTGCCTTTCAAACAAAATGAAAAATCTAGAACATGGTTACAAGGTACCAAAATACCTGGTTCCTTGCTACCTACCCAACCCTATCTTCTTCCCTTTCCACGGTTTCTTTCAACTAGACTCGTCAATGTCACTACCACGCTGTTGCACCATGAAGTCTTCACATATAATGGAATTATCCTCTCTGGCTAACTCCTGTCCATTCTTTGAATTTCAACTTGAACATCACTTCCTCAGGGAAGCTTTTCCTGCCTCTTTTTGGTTCCCATCACAGGGCTTCTATAGCAGCACTTTTATTTAACTATTTTTAGTATTTCATTTAATGTCTTCCTTACTAGACTCTAATCTCCATGATGCAGAAAATTTGTGTCATATTCAACACTCGTATCCCTATGAGCCAGCAGTGGTATGTGCTCAGTAAATATATGGCTATAGCTTTTCTGGCTTCTCTTTTCCAGGCTAAATATACCAAACCCAGGCTAAATCTGACTGTCTTGGTTACCTTCCTCAAAGTGGTTCAGACCTCCAAATGCAGTCTGTCACGATCTATTTCTGCACATGGGGACCCAGCAAGTCAAAATAAGAGTGGGCCACTCTTTCTAGACTCAGCTTTGCATAATGGGAGGCTTTGCCCTGAATCTGTAGTGTAAAGCCAGGAGGCATCATTCTACTGTGGGAGTGGGAGGTGGGGAGGAGAGGAAACTGAGCAACTTTCCTGGCTTTCAAAAGATTCTTTAAGAGACGCTGACATTTTCCAAGTTACATGTTGTTCACAGAAAGAATTTGCACCTGTTTTCCATCTCTCCTCATGTGAGGAAATGTCGCTACTGGGTATAAGGCTGGACTTGGGTCTGCTAGACCTGGCTTTTACCTACACCTCAAACTTGATTTCCCACTCTTCACGTTCACAAACAATGCACTCAGTCTAATTACAGAATTGTGGTATTTTCGGTACCTTAAATGCCACCTGCAACTTTCCCTCTTTCTTCCTGCACATTAAGTTCCCCTCCATGATAGTCTTCCTGTTAGAAGAGATGGGAAAATAGGCTCTACCTCTTCCTAGTGTCATCAGCTAGGCAAGATACTTCATCTTTAAAGCTTCTGTCAGTGAAGGGTAACAGGACCAACTTCATGGAGTTATAAAAAGTCAAGATAATTTTCTGTAAAGTGCAAAATGTAATTGTCCTGAATTCTCACCGAACATCCCACTTTGTATTCTAGGCCACTGCTTCTGGAACTTTTCTGTGTGTGTGAATTATGTCTGCGTGTCTAACAGGCTCGTAGGTCCACGCTGCTGGCCTGCTGCTGCTCTGTGATTAACAATGTGTAAGTCACCCCAGCCCTCACATTGAAGTTCTACAGGAGCAAATGACTTAACAAATTCACTTTGGTAATTTTATATCCCAAAGTATCTGGAACTATCTTTAAGTATCTGTGTACTTAAATATGTGGTTAATGACTGCCTCTGTCTTCTGGTGACTATGTCCTTGGCAGTGCAGCTCAGAAGTAGGCCACCTGGGACTAAGAGGATAGGATGAGAATGAAATCCCTAGAAAGGCCCATCAGAAATTTTTCTTCTCCATTGTTTTCTACTCCCTCTTCTTTTACATATGTGCTCATGAACATGGGGAGACACTGAAGCAAGAGAATTGTGGGTAAAAAGAATGAATGAAAATGCCTGGCACTATGTCTACCATCATTTTACGAGGCACTCTTATATTGAAAAAGGCTTTGAAACAAAGTATTTTTCAGTCTGTTATGAAACCCAGAGATACCAAGAAAAATAACAGTACCTAAAAGCTACATATGACACTTTGACTTTCTATATTATCATATAGTCACACGTACTGCTTCTAACATAAAACGCTGTCTTCAATGAAGATCAAAATGAAGCAAGCCCAACTGGAATAAAAATTATTTGGGGACAAACATTTGATCCTAAGTACTTGAAGCAAACTCAGTTGGATTCTGAAAATTGGAGTTTGGTTGCACTGCAAAGGGACTCACTTGGTCCTTCCAGGGGGTAGGAATTAGGTGTGGTTGAATGGATATAGTTCAGTCTCAAGCAAATAAGCAGCTTTCCCTCCTGTGACAGTTTTCTTAATGAGGCCACCAGTTGTTTCTCCTGCTTAGATCACAGAAGGGGACCTTTCAAGATTATCACCCCTATCTCCTTACTTTGTGAGGAAAATGAAGCCCACAGAAAAAATTCACTGAAGATCTCAAAGAGCCAGCAGTGATCTCAGCCTCTAAAATGTTCCTAAGATGTCCCACTGTTTCTGCCACACTTTCAAATCCTAAAATTTTTATTTACCATATATTTAGACTGTAAGATGCAACCCCCAAACTTTGGGGGAAAGGGGTGCGTCTTATAGTCTGAATGTAGCGTACCTGGCTCACTGTGCAGGGGGCGGACTTGGCAGCCTATGTTGTTTATTATTTTACCACATTTTTCACTTCAAAAATTTTTTCTTTTCCTTTAAAACATAGGTGGCACCTTATGGTCCAGCGCGTCTTATAGTCTGAAAAAATCTGTATTTTTAGAGAAAAAGGAAGGAGAGAGGGAAACATCAATGTGTGGTTGCCTCTTGTGTGCCCCCAACTGGCTTCTCAACCCAGGCATGTGCCCTGACTGGGAATCAAATGGGGCAACAAGGTTCCCAGGCCCCTGCTCAATCCACTGAGCTAGACCAGCCAGGGCTCCTTCAACAGATTTTTATTAGACAGTCCTGTAACTACTGTGATCTGAGTGAAGTGACATTTTGGGTGCTTTAGACTTAGGGGGAGAAGGTGGCAGAATGAAATTCCCAAAACACTGATAAAACAAGGCAACAAGGTTTAAGGGTCAGAGAAAAGATCTTAAAATCCTAACCACAGGCATAATAAAGGGATGTTAGAAGTGTCTGAGTCATTTCACTGCTAGCTATTGAAAGTGGTTGAAAACTTAATGAGGAAGAGAGTAACTTTATTCTACTTACAATACACTGCTTTCCTTGTCATTAGACAGATGTCCCACAGTACACTGAAACTCATCACATCCAATGACCAAACTCTTGTTTTCCATCCTCTTCCCCAAAACCCATTTTTTCCTTTTTTTATTTGCACCTAATTGGCTACATCATTTTACATCTTCCTGAAAATGTTTTCCTCGCCTCCAAGGCCCAAGAATATGCTCTAAATTCATAAATTTCATTTACTCTTCCTTCTACTTTAAATGTCCACAGACTCTCACCAAGTTTGCCTCAATTACCTCAGCAGTCTTATCTATTCCATTTTAGCCCCTCAAATCACATGTCTGAAGTGATCTATATTTTGTTTAAAATCCCTTAAAGACTCTCTGCTGCCTATGGCCTCAAGTCCAAAATCATGTGTTCATGGTTGGGCTCCTGCCGATCTCTACAATCTCATCCACCCCAGTGTTTCCTGCTTTTCCTGCAGGCCTGTCAAATTATTTGTAGTTCCCTGGACACACGACTTCACACCTCTGAGTCTGCTATGCCCTTCATGTTCTGTTTGGCATACCCTCTCCTTTCTACTTAGATATCCTCTTGTGGGAGTTATCTTAATTCCTGTAGCTTATTACTCAATGTGAACATTTTCTTTCCACAAAAATTTCAAGACAATAGTCATTCAAAAAGAAGCTTCCTCTGAATAGGCTTATTAATAGGCAACAAAAAACTACTAGTGTAAAATAGAAATGCACATTCTAGGAAACATGAGTGCACTTCCGGCTTATGTGTGACATGAAAATTTTTTATGAGTAAACAAGAAATGGGTGAAAAATTGTAATTTATTGAAACTCAACTCAAAAAATATAAGATGCTGTAGTGTACAATATATTACACAAAGCACCCTCAGGTGCACATTCAAGTCAAGTAAGAACTCCATATCCCTTTCCCCAGCCCTCCCACCCTGGGATCATAGTATTTGTTCCATATACAATCATGCACACTTAATTTGAAAAAGGAAGCCCCAATATATTTTTTATGTATTAATTAGCACCAAACAAGAGTACAGTTCCATTTCTTATTTTTAATAAACAAAAACCCAATCAATAAACCAACTGGAGAGCTAATGGACTCAGCCAATAGTGCTGACATAGATATTATACATTCATGTAAATACACAGCCTATTCTACCTTAAACAATGGTATGGCTGGTTCTCAGCCTTTGTTCGAGTTGGCAATTGTCCCATGTTGCAGTGTTGGAGCTAGTCTGTTTCAAAATCAAAATTGCTGCTTAGGAACTTCCTACACAAAGCTCATCTGTTTTTTTTGTTGGAAACAAGTCTAAAATTGGTGTGGAAAACTTAGATCTTTCGAGGACAACCACTGGCCGAAGATAATGAAGCTGTTTTAAGGCAAGCTCTCCACAGTCTGTTAATGCTTTGTCCAATACGACTCTCAGGTTTTCCAAGGAAGGAACTGTTGTCGTCGTCTCAGCTACTATTAAAGGTGGGATTGCAGTCAGGTTCTCATGAATTGCAGAGTCACTGGAAGAATGAGGTATGTCAACTTCAGGGTCATTGTCATTCACCATATTATTTGCCACAACAGTCCCTGTCAAGTCATTACTAGATTGTGAAGAAGTACTTAATGTTAAGTGCTCTGAAGGCTCCCAATCATCAAAATCATCTTCTTTCTCTTCACTTTCCTGAATAAATTTCAGAAATGAAGATTCAAATCCCATAGGTTTGTAAGTCTTCAAATCAAATGACCTGGGCTGTGGGTGCTTCCTAAAATTCTCTTTTGGGGCATGGGTTGAATTTTTTACAGTGTTTTCTTGCCCTGAACTTTGCTGCCCATTTTCTGAGTCTTTGATCCTTGGTAAAGGCAGCTGGAAACTTGTGAAATAAGTCCCATTTTCAGTCCCATCAGGATCAGGTATGGAATTTTCTATTTTACAAGGAGGAGGCTGAACTATATTACACTGTTCCAAAGAAGTGGTTTCTGAACTATGGCTGCATTTCATAGTTCCTCTGTAAAGCAGACTATCTGCCTCAAACACTTGGTTGCTTTCAGTACATCCTTTCTGACCTCCATCCCTTTCACCTGGATGAAGGCATTCGGTGTTCTGGACAGGTATGCTATTTTCACCTAGGGAATGGCTGTGCTTTGTGCGCTCTGATTCACAGCTTCCATCTTCCTCTTTCTTTATGTAGGGCTCTATTTCAGAAGGCGGCTCCTCCTTAATTTTGGTACCGTACTTAACACAAATGACAAGATTTTCCATCTGCTGCTCTAAATAGGCACTACTCATCTGATGGGTACGTTTGTAATGCCTCACTATGCTGCTCTCCAACTTCACCACGGATAAGCATCCTTGAACCATGCAGGGGTACTGTGTATGCTCAGAATGCTCCACGCACATATGGAGGGCTTCAGCTCTTGTTTTAAAAGTAATTGGAGCTTTCTTTTCTTTCATAAGGCCACATTTTTTAGCCTTAGCATTAAATGACCTCCTGGTAGTCTGATGTTCATGCCCCTGAGAGAGAGCTGTTTGACACAACTTTTCACTCCTTAGTAGCCTTTCATTTGCCACTTTCTGGCTTCTAAACAGATCATCGTAATAGTCCTTATGCCGGTAATAGACATGTTGAGAATAATTACTGCGATGGGTGAAAATCTGGCCACAGCCATTAAGATCACAATGAATTTCATAATCTGAATGTATTTCTCCTTCAATATTATGCTGTTCCATCAAGTGGTGCTTCAACTTGCTGAATGTATAAAACACAGCAGGGCACTGAGGCTGGTTACAGGAAAACCTTGCTGCAGATTCAGCTTCAGAAAGCACTTTAGGCTCTTCAATATGGTCTAGATTATGAGAGTCACTACAGTGCTTAGCAAGAGCTTTGGAACACAGGAAACGTTTGTTACATTCTTTATATTTGCAAGCAAATATCTTTTTACATTTGACAAGTTCCCTTTTGGTTCTTGCTTTGTCTTTCTCTAAACACAACTGTTCTTTGTTGTACTGATGTACAGTTCTGTAATGGCGAATCAAGCCTTTTAGATTGGTGAATGAAGAGTTGCAAGTTTTATGGATACAATGGAATGGTTTGTGGTATTTATTCAAAATATAGCAGAGATTTCCTTTAGCAACAGTCCTCCTGCTACCTCTCCCCTCTCTTCCTTCTTGTTCTTCTCTATGGCTACCTATTGGTGATGAAATATCAGATGTTTTACTTTCTGTTTCTTCACAAGATGACTCCAAATCTGTTTCTGAACTGCATTCATCCTTTTTAGAATGACAGTGTGGCTTCTCAGAGTTACTGTTGGGATCACCTCCAAGTTCAGCAGAACAATCATCTTTCAACCTATCTACTGAGCATGGGCCTTCATGATCACATTTTTCATTATCTAATAGTTTGTGAGTTACTCTGTCAGTGCCAATTTGATGTTTATTTTTATAATGGATCCTAAGGTGTGTTTTTCTTGTAAATGACCTTTGGCAAATATGACACTGGAATGGGGAATACCGATGTTGAAACATGGTTAACTGGAGGACTTTTTCTTTTGAATAATTATGCTTTTTAAGATAATGCATTAACAAAGCCTCTCTGGTCACAAATTCATATTTGCATCCTTGAAGCTCACAGAAAAAAGGCTTAGCTGCCAACTGTGCAAGGTACTGACTTGGCATATTTTCATCTTGATTCTGAAAATTAAGGTCTGCGATATTGGGTGAAACCGATTGAAGAGACTTAGCACCACTGGATGGGTACCCCTGCAATGACCCTGAGAAAGATCCATGTGTCATTGAGTTTTTCAAGCTTAAATGTTTCAAGCGCAACAGAAGTTCCAACATGGTATCCTCTGTACATGGCCTTTTAGAAGCACAAATGGAGGCTTCTGAAGAATAACCTTGATGTTCTCGTTTACATTTAGTATGAATATTGTGATCTAGACCTCCATCTGGGGAGTCACTGTTTGTATCTGAGCTGGGTTTAGTTTCTGCATCATACTTTACAGTTGTTTGATTGTGTTCATTACCCAAGCAGGGGAAGAAATCTTTTGTTTTTATTTTTTTGGGTTTAAAATGATATGGATGAACCTTTCGTAGATGCTTCTGCATCCCTTTTGCATTTTTGTATGTAGAACCACAGCCCTCAAAACCACAGGTAAACTTAGTCCCATCAAAACAAATTGCCACACTGGAGCATTTCTCTTTCAAGCTGGAGGACACAAACACTTTCTCATGAGATAACAATATATCCTGCATGGTTTCAGGGTGATCCAGTGTGTCAATTAATTCTTCATTCACGGAAGCGGAAGAGCTGTGACTTAACTGATCACTGGAATTACTGTCACTGTTTTCTTTCAGATTTTCTGCAGGTTCTATTTGAGAACTAGCTGATCCTGCACAGAAAAGAAGATCCTCAGGTAAATGTGATTTATCAGTTTGGTCAAGTAGATGGGGCTGATCAATACACTCTTGCTTTTCACCTGCTGCAGGCTCCTCAAGCTTTACTGATTTCTTCACATCTCCATTTGAACTTTCAACATTATGCATTAAGAGGTGATTCTGGTATTCAATTTTGGAATAATAGAACTTTTTACAGCCAACAAAATTACATGTGTAAGATGCATCCCTAAAATGTTGTGCTTCATGGTGGTAAAGCTGTCCCAAGTCACTGAAAACAATATTACAGCCATTTAATTCACATTTATAACGCAGATCATCATGTTTTTGTTTATGGTTAAGTAGTTCATTCACTGATCCAAACCTAGCATAGCAATCTATAGATACACACATATAAGGTTGAGGACCACAATGCACTTGTTCGTGCTCCCGCAGGTGAAACGCAGACATGAAATGTCGTCGACAATAAGTACACTTCTCTCTTCTATTTTTCATATCCAAGTAGTGCTTGGCATTTTCATCATTATTTTGGTGTTCAGCTTTAAGATGTACACTTAAGTATTTAAATTGCTTAAACACACGGGAACAGTCTGTGCCAGGACATGGGTACAAATCTCTGTCTTGCAGGTGACAATCTTCTAATTTGCTGAATGTGACATATTCATGAGACTCTCCTTTGGTTTGTTCATTCAATGACTGATTTTGCTCCAGGGCTGCAGAGGGACTCTTGGGACAAATTCCCTTCTGAGAACCTTTCAACAGTAATTTCTTTCTAGAGGGGTCTCTTCTGCTTGGTGGCATTTTAACATGTTCCATCACATGAGGAACAAATATTTCTTTTCTCTTGAACTTTTTAATACAAACTGGACAAGTGTAAATTCCATCTTCCATGTGCATCTTAGAATGATGAAGAATCCTGGCCTCTATACATTCCCGCTTACATAACAAACAGAAAAATTTATACTGAAGCCACCTCTGGTATCTTTCAGAAGAACCAATGGGCTTTTTATCTCTTTTCTCCTTGTGCTGATCTGTCAAATCTTTTCTTCTATATTGTTTATCTTCTTTACCTTCCTCAGAGTCACTGAGAAATGATTCTAAAACATCTGTGTCATTTATAGACATTTCATAGCCACTTAGATCATCATCGGAATCTGAGGCCTCCTGTCCTAGGAGTTGGTGGCAGTGTCGTTTTAAAGTTTTCCAATCCCAAAACTCAGGATCAAAAGGCCAGTGGGCTTTTAAAGCTAATAAGAGCTCACATCGAAGAGAATTTGGAACCGGTGCATTTTCTTCATCAAATTTTTGATCTGGTTGCAAATATAGTTCTTCCAACATATTAAACCCATCCAAACTGGGTTCAATTAAGAATTCTGTAAGTTGACAGGCTCGTCTAACTTCTAAATCTTCTGGTAAAAGACAAGCAATTGTTTTACAAACTGATGCCTTCATTTCTTCATCCTCACTTGATCTGAGTTGAAGAGCTCTGACACACAGTAAAATCGAAACTCCAAGACCAGCATCTTGTGCCTGCAGGGAAGAAAAGGTTTGTTTTTTTTTAAATTATAGAAAATAAGAGTCCCTAACCCTCAACTAATTTACCTGTGTATCAAACCCTGAAGTAATTTACCTAACCCTCAAGTAATTTACCTGTGTCAGAACATATAAACAATAAAGGCAAAGGAATTCAGGATAAATAAGGTCACCAAAAGATAAAAAGAGATTTCGTCTTAAGTTGGGTAGTCTTAAGTTATTTAAACTCAAGAATAGAGTTTAGTAAAAGACAGAAAACTGTATTTGAACAATTAAAATTTTTAAAAGAATAGAGTTTAAGTAAATGTGTGCAAGAAGAAACAAGTGTAAATGAGTTTAATATAGAATTCAAAGTAAGAAATTCATGTGTTATGAAACACTTCAATATTTTCAAAACCTCAAGGCTAAAATAAATGATTTTCCTCATCTCTTCCTAAAAGAATCAATACTTAAAAGTTATAGGTTTACTGAACCTCAAGCTTTCCAGGGAAAAAACAACAGAAATCAGAAAATATCTCTGTGGCAGCAGGTTCTCAGAAAACAAGTTGAAAATTAGTTAGTGCATACAAGATGACTTTTTTATGGGAGAGGCTGAAATGGAATGGGAATATAATATGAGCAAAGAAAAGTGGGATTATATAGCAGAATAGCTTAAAATACATTACTTGAGAACACAGAATTTTGAGTCAGACTTTGTTTTTTTTTTAAATATTTTATTTATTTAACTTTAGAGAGAAAGGAAGAGAAAGAGTGGAAGAGAAACATCAATGTGTGGTTGTCCCTCATGTGTCCCCCACTGGGGACCTGGTTCGCAACCCAGGCATGTGCCCTGACCGGGAACCAAACCAGCAACCCTCTGCTTCACAGGCCCGTGCTCTATCCACTGAGCTACACCAGCTAGAGCTTTTTTTTTTTTAAATATTTTATTTATTTAACTTTAGAGAGAAAGGAAGAGAAGGAGAAAGAGTTGAGTCAGACTTTGTCCTTGAACCCTAGCTTCACTACAGTGACAAGTTCTTAATTCCTCGATGCCTCAGTTTCCTCATCTGTACAATGGTAATTGCAATGGTAGTATTAGACTTCCCTAACACTGTTATAAGAATGAAGTAAGATAACAGAAAATGATTAGTACAGTGTTGGCACATAGTAAATATTTAACAGAATACCATGTAAAACAACTGAGGATAAATCCCACTGTTTAAATCAGTAATCAATTTATTTGCAAATCAATAATTTGCTAAACAAATTATTTCATGTTGGGCACCATTCAAAGTGCTAGAAACACAAAGAAATAATTGCTGTTAATTTGCAGAACCCTTACTACATACATCCTAGGCACTATTCCAAGTAAATCCTTTGCATACATTGTCCTCATTTTGTACATAAGAAACCAAGGCTCAGGTTAGTTGCCCAATGTAACTAGCCGGTGAGCAGAGGAGCAAAGATTTAAACTTAAAGCAATCTTTTTCCAGAGTCTGAGCTCTTAACTACTTTACAGCCAATAATGACTTCAAAGCTTAACTGACTTGGCTATATCCCAGGTGCCCTTATACAATACACCAAGTCAATCTTTGTTCTCTCACCTTCCTGGTTTCAAAGCCACCAATTTATGCATGCCCACCAACTTGTTCAAAGTTCAGCTCCACATTCCATATCCTAATTCTAAGTTACTCGCCACTCTTTTAACAAGTAAATGCTTTGCCTATCTGTTCAGAATATATAATGGTATTTCTAGTTGTTTTTTTTTAAGTGTTCTTACTGATTTCACAAATTTTACCATCTCGAACACATTAGGCTGCTTAAGAAAAAATGGACATTCCACCCTGGCTGGTATAGCTCAGTGGATTGAGAGCAGACTGTGAACCAAAGGGTTGCTAGTTGAATTCCCACTCAGGGCACACGCCTATGTTGCCCTGGTCCCCAGTACAGGGCGCATGAGCAGCAACCACACATTGATATTTCTCTGCCTCTCTCTCCTTCTCTTCCCCTCTCTAAAAATGAATAAATAAAATTTAAAAAAAAAAAAAAGAAAAACCAGACATTCTGTGTATCTCAGAGTCTTTCAAAACAAATTCAGTAACAATAACTATTGAGAACCCATGAATTATTTTAAAATTTACCCAGCTTTCTCCAAGTCCTGTGTGCTATGATGTACAAGTGATAACCTTGTACCACATTATGCAATTTGTCAAGATCAGCCTAGTCCTGACTCTGCTGTGAACTAGGTGTATGATTCTGACAAATCACACACCTTTAATTTTTAGCTTTACTACTAAAAAGAAGGGATTAAACTATAAGGACATGTTTTGCAAAAACAGTAGTACCGTATTTCACCAAAAGGGCCCCCATGACCAAATAAACTGGATTCAAGATGGTCCCTCTTCTTATACCTTCCAATTCAAAATACAGCTGCATCTACATTCATTCTGTCATACTATTTTGAAAGTCTTCAGAGACACCTTGGATTCTCCAAAGTATTCCCTCCACTTATGACTTTCTCAGGTCACAGAATTCAAGTTTAACATGTCTTAATAAGCACCTTTAAGTGATGGTCTGGTTAAGCTATTTAGAGAAAATTGAACTCTGAGAAATAAAGAGACACTATTACAAAGCACTCTCTCCATTATACACTGTTGCTTTCTGTAACAAACCTAATGCACACACAAGCTTTTCAGCATCATTAACCATTTCCATGCCTAGGGCTATGTGATCCGTTGCTGGATATCTCCCAGTATCCTTTCCTCTATGCTACAAAAGCAGAACACCTGATTTTTATTTGTCTACAAAGTCACCCAGAATAATGAATATATATGCTAGCATCCCCTGCAGCTAGATGTGGCCATGTGTGTGTATTGGAGGGAGTGCGGAAAGGTGTGTCAGAGTATGTTTTCCCCTATCTCCCTTCTCGGTATCTGGAATGGAGACATTATAGCTGTGTTTGGAATAGTTTTTGGAATATGAGATAGAAGCTATGTGTTGACAAAGGATTATCTACCTAAATGAGAGAGAAACTTCTATCTTCTTTAAGCCACTACTATTATAGGATTTCTACCATTCATAGCAGAACTACAACAAAATTGATTTAGGTTAGATCATCGCTCTCTTTTAAAGAGCTAGAGGCACCCTGGCCGAGTGGCTCAGTCAGTTCATTAGAGAGGTGTCCTGTACACCAAAAGGTTGCAGATGCAATTCCCAGGCAGGACACATACCTAGGTTGCAGGTTTGATCCCATGTCAGGGTGCATATGGGAGGCAACTGATTGATGTTTCTCTCTCTCCCTATACCTTCCTCTCTCTAAAATCAATAAACATATCCTTGGGTGAGGATGAAAAATATTAATAAAAAGCTAGGTCTCTTCATTTGAAAGAAATTCTATACTCACTGTCTCCCTCCCACCTACATGTCCATATGTTTCCTACCTTTTAGGCTAAATATCATAAACAAGATTAGAATGGAAAGTACTTAGACAGGGATTAAGGAGAAATGGGTTCTGGTTACACAGATGTACATCAAATTTCTTGGTCTTAGAAACCCACTTTCCTCATCTTGTAGTGCATTTCCCAGGTTCTGTGGTTCCTTGTGGTAAGTACAATTCTAAGATGGCCCTCAATGGCCTTCACCTTGTATAATCTCATTCCCTGGAGTGTAAGTGGAAGCGGTAAATATGAGATTTCATTCCTGTGATTACATTACGGTATCCGGCAACAGGAACTTTGCAGATGTAAGAAAGAACCCAATTCAGTGATCTTAAGATAGGTGGAGCACCTAAGTGGGCTTGACTGAACCACTCAATCCTTTCAGTCTAAGTCTGGAAGTCAGATGGAAGAGATCAGATCTGAAGGAAGAGGATTCTTAGTGCCTCTGCTGGCTTAAAAGAGGCATGGAATGAGGGAGGCTTCTAGGAGCCTAAAACAGATTGTGGTTGATATCAAGAAAATTAGGATCTGAATATCATCAATAATAAGAATGAGCTGAAAAGCAGATTTTCTACAGAGCATCCAGATAAAAATTCAGCCTGGTCAACACCTCGATTTCAGCCTGTGATTAAACCTTGCCACAATGTGCTAAATTTTTGTCCTATAAAACCATGAACTAATAAATGGGTGTTGTCTTTGTGGTAATCTGTCATGCAGCAATAGAAAACTAATGCTTTCCTTAAAGATTAAAAAACAAAACTTTTTAAAGGTCAGTTGTACCACTAATTTTTTAAACAAAGCAAGCTCCATAATTACTTGCACATGTCCTTTCTGTGATAGGAGACACAACTTCATTCAGTGATTAGAAATAATTATCACCTGCCCTTGCTGGTGTAGCTCAGTGGATGGAGCACGGGCCTGTGAAACAAGGGGTTACCAGTTCAATTCCCAGTCAGGGCACATGCCTGGGTTGCAGGCCAGGTCCTTAGTGGGGGACACATGAGAGGCAACCACATATTGATGTTTCTCTCCCACTCTTTCTCCTTCCCTTCCCCTCTCTCTAAAAATAAATAAAATATATTTTTAAGTTAAAAAAATTTTATTTATTTATCTTTAGAGGGGAAGGGAAGGAAAGAGGGAGAGAAATATCAATGTATGGTTGCCTCTCGTGTGTCCCCCACTGGGAACCGGCCTGCAACCCAGGCATGTGCCCTCCTCACTGGGAATCGAATTGCAATCCTCTGGTTCGCAGGCCCGCACTCAATCCACTGAGCTACACCAGCCAGGGCAAATAAAATATTTTTTTAAAAAAAGAAATAATTATCACCTAACTTATCTGACCATGAATTTACTTCTGATAATAGTTTTTACCTTTTCCTATAGTCACTGGAGAAAACAAAATCAACATATTTCAAATAAAGTACAGGATATGAAATGGTACATTAAAGGAGACAGAAAATATCAAAGATACAACTTTGCCTTGATTTTAGTACAATAATAATCCTTGAGGGAAAAATAAATTAAAAATTAAGACAACTCTTGAATTTTGTCAAAGAAGTAACCCATAGAACGTACCCATGAGCCATTACAAATGTGGGCATATAGGGAGAACTCAGTCATGAGAAAATACTAAAAACAAACAAAACAAAAACAGAGAATAGCCTAAGACTCACCCCAAATTTCTAGCCTAGTAATCTTAGCATATAGGGTGGGGCAATAGTAGACTTACAGTTGTTTGTATGGAAAGTAATATAATAATTAATATGTGTGTGTTTAATAATTGTATTAATTATTAACATAATTATGTGTTTCATGTACTCACAACTGTAAACCTACTTTTAACCTATCCTATATATCCTTAGGGCTGAACTCAAAAAACAAAAGTTTATGTATGGCAACTTATTTCATTTTCAGAAATATTTACTTCCTAAAAATACCCAACTTGTTTCCTACTTAAACAGAAGTTTACAATTTGTGTAGTTGTTTCTGGAACTGTTCTAGTACTCTAAACTCTGGAAAAATGTATCACTGCAAGAAGCGGGAAAATACAATTATATTTTCTTCATTTATAATTATTATGTTAAGTTGCAAACAAACATGCCTGTATAGAATACAGAAGAACAATGTTCTAGGAAAAGCAGGTGTAGGGTGGTTGAGGTGACAGCAAAGAAACATAATCTTCCTTTCCTCCAGTGGTGTGTCACTTCAAATTACTATTTTCCATTAAGAAAAAATGTGGATCCCCCAGCAGTCAATCTGCAGCAATAGCTATGTCCCATTATTTCAAAGGAGTGGCCTGAGAATAATCTCCCCCCTCATTCTTCCCTCCAGGAAAATCAGCATTAAAAGCATGAATTACTCACTTCAGTCTGTACAACTCTAATGAGGCAAAATAAATGCTGCTGTGTTTTAGCTATGACACCAAATTGACGACAGCGCTCCAAAAAAGTGTCTAAAGAAGGGTCAATTCTTCTTTGCAGTTTACTCCAAAAGAGAGTCAATTCCCTATAAAACAGAAGAATAAGGTAAAGCATTTAAAGCAACTGGTAGTTATCTACCTCCCCATCCTTTCTTTTTTGGTCTGTGAAGATAAACTGACAGTAAACAAAAACTAGGGAAAAAAAACACACTATTGTGTGTTTTTCTTCCTCCCAAACCATTCCCACCTTGTTCCAAAAGGTGTCATCCTATACTTTGGTAATTGCTCCAACTACCCCAGTGGGCAGGAGTCACTACATACTGCTACACTGTCAAAACCCACACACAACCAGTGAATACTTTAAGGGTACATATACTTCTTCACGTTAACCTCATGGGCCTTTTCCAGCTCTAAAATGTCATGATGCTACTCAGGCCTGTGTTTTGAAATGTTTAAGTATTACTAATAAAATTAGTAAATTGGTATTCTTTTAAAAGGCTAAAATACAAGAATGCCACATATATCTCATTATGGAAACAAAGAAAATCTTGAAAAGAGTAAGTTAAAACTTTGGGTTAAGAGAAAATTCTCATGGAAAACAACTAGAAATTTTAAAATGCCAAGGATAGAAATGTTAGTGTGGATATAAAATGTGAATGCAAGGAAGTTACTCAGTAAAACTGAAGAGAATGTCATCACTTTAAAAAAAAAGTGGCTCTACTCTCTCTGTCTCTTTTTTAAGTGATAAATAACCATGCCCTGGGTGGTGTGGTTCAGTTGGTGGGAGCATCATCCTGTAAACCAAAGGTCCCAGGTTCGATTCCTGATCAGGGTAGGGTAGGTCCCTAGGTCAGGATGCATCCGAGAAGGCAACCAACTAATGTTTCTCACATCAGTGCTCCTCCTCTCCCCTCCCCTCTCCTCTTTTCTCTCCTCCCCACCCCCATGGCCTGTCTGGAAAAGCACTGAAAAAAACTGTCCTCATGTAAGGATTTAAAAAAATGATAACCATATTATTTTCATAAACTAGTACAGAGCACTAATATCCTATTATTGGCATTAACAGACTATTCCAAGAAACTAGTTACAAATCTGAAGCTTAATAAATAAATATACTTCTTTTTATTTTTATTTATTTTAACACTAGGTCTACATAATGGCTTGTCTCAATAGAGGAGACCACACAGGAAAAGGTTAAGACTTTGTTGCTATAGCAAAGTCAAACCGTCAGACAGTTATGATCTTGTAAGAGTGTTGCTTACAAGAATGTACCTCTTGCTCTGGCTGGTGTGGCTCAGTGGATTGAGTGCCAACCCGTGAACCCAAGAATCGCTGGTTCAATTCCCAGTTTAGGGCACATGCCTGGGTTGCTGGACCCAGTGGGGGCCTCATGAGAGGCAACCACACATTGATGTTTCCCCTCTCTCCTTCCCTTCCCTTCTCTAAAAATAAGAAAGTTAAAATCTTTTTTAAAAAAAGAATTTATCTCTTTTTTATTGTTGCTTAAGTATAGTTGTCTCCATTTTTACCCCACCATGCCCCCCCGCCCATGAACCTACCCCCCTGTCTTTGTCCATTTGTCCCTTATGCCTGTTCTTTGCTGGCTCTTCTCCTGTTATTCCCCATTACCCCCCTCCCCACCTACTCTCTGGTTACTGTCGGTTTGTTCTTTATTTCAGTGTCTCTGGCTGTATTTTGCTTGCTTGTTTACCTCTTTTTATAATAGATGAAAAATAAAAATATTTAATAGAACTTAATACTTTTTTATACATTTAAAGAGCTAACTGGGATTCTCATATGGTGAAATTATTATATAGATACAAAACTTGCTTCAAAGATTACATAAATATATGTCTCAAAAGATATACGATTAGAGCTTTTAATATTTAATGATGGTAAATTTGAACTAAAACAAATAAAATTAACTTTTAACACATTTAACTATTTGTCTTTGGCAAGCACTGTTGCTTCCAAACCAGAAAAAGTAAAAATTCAGATAGGTCAGCTTTGAAATAAGCTAACAACAGCCAGGCAAGTAATTGGAATGACGGTTTATTTTTAAACTCTCAAGACTGCTTCATTCAGATGTAAGCATTTTTGTAATAAAAACTTGAGAATCATGTAAAATTCTGAAGAACAAAGGAAATGAGAGAATTACATATACTCAGAGATAAAAGGAATATCGGTCAAAAATACACGTATGTGCCCTGCCCAGGTGGCTAAGTTGGTTGGAGCATCATCCTGTAACACCAATAGGTTGCAGACTGGATCCCTGGTTGAGGCACATATGGGGCAACCAATTTATGTTTCTCTCTTTCTTGTTCTTCTTTCCTCTCTTTATAAAAGCAATAAACATATACTCAGGTGAGGATTTTAAAAAACAAAACGCAAAGTACCTGTATGTGACATCTATCCTACTTAAATAGGACAAAATTATCAAAGCCAGTTAAGTCCTGATTATGAAGATAAAATGGTAAAAAATGAACATTCACTGACTAGCCAGAGGTTTAAGTAGGCAAATCTGATCATGTAATAAGAGGCAGATTGAGAATTAAGATCTCTGATAATTAAAAAATATCAGAATATGGCTTGGTTTATTCCAAATTAAATATTTCAGGCTCTTATTATTTTAACTTCAAATAACCATGACCAAAAAAGGTATTTTGGCCCTGGCTGGTATGGCTTGGTGGCTGAGTGCCAGCCTGTGAATCAAAGGGTCGCCAGTTAGATTCTCAGTCTAGGACACTTGCCTGGGTTAGGGGCCAGGTCCCCAGTGGGGAGTGTGCAAGAGGCGGCCACACACTGATGTTTCTCTCCCTCTCCTTCTCTTTCCCTTCCCCTCTCAAAAAAATAAAATCTTTTAAAAAAGGGTATTTTATATTTGTATACATATTTTCACATCACAATTCATAAATTTAAAACAATTATTACCCACCCAAACATGTCAAATGAACCTGAAACCATAATAACCCATAAATTACTTGTGAGAATATCAGTATGTGACTTTAATCACCCAATCAAATTTGCACACCTGAGCAATGAAACACTAATGAATCGTAATTTGTAGCCTGTTGGGTCATCCTTGCACTTTGACTAAAACTTCTTCAATGAATACAATAATGTGATTTTTTAAATTAGACAACCATTAAAGAATATATGAAAAATGATTCTACTATACAGATGCCTCCAATGTTCAGATGACTTACTGCATTCTAAAATTAGCTCAGTGACTACCTCAAGTCAACACACTACAAATTCATAAAATAGGAAAGGAAATTTGTTTCTATAAATAGGAGGAAATGCATTCTGGCAGCGATGTGGCTACTAAACAAGAACTTTAAACTACACTGTGTTTCTGCATAGCAAGAGGCCCATAAAGTTGAGTTAACATGTCATACTAAGGTCTAGAATTTAAGCATTTTAGAAATGAGGTGGGGAAAAAAACACCTTCATGGAATTAAGGAATGATCATGCCATAAAGAAAGCTCCTGAAAATATGAGTTGATTCTCATGACCTCTTTTTTCCTACAAAATTCAGTTACACTAAACACATGTAGTTATATGGTCTTCACCAGGTACAGGGCACTCAACTGTGAAGTAGGTAACATACTGATATGTGGTGACCCTGGTATACCACAGCCTAGTTAGGAGAGAACAGACAGAAAATTACATCTGAAGACATACAAACGTACAATATATGAAGTTTAAACTCAGAGAAATTACAGAAGGAAAGGCCAACCTACCAAATACTCACTGAAAGCTTAGTGTGATTGAACCCAATGACATTATTTTTAAATAAGCAGTGGTAATTACACAGTCCCACTCAAAATGGTTTTCTTTCTCACTTGCTTGGCTACTCTAATCACATTACCACAGCTAGACATCTATACAAAACTCATTCTTCCAGCATTTCTTTAATTTTTGCAGATAACCAAAAATTTGGGGTGGGGGGGAACGATTAAAAAAAAAAAAGTGCCCTGGCTACTGTGGTTCAGTGGATTGAGTGCCAGTTTGTGAACCGAAGGGTCACAAGTTTGATTCCCAGTCAGGACACATGCCTGCATTTTGGGCCAGATCCCAGGTTGGGGGCGTGTGAGAGGCAACCACACACTGATGTTTCTCTCCCTCTCTTTCTCCCTCTGTTCTCCTCTCTCTAAATAAAATCTTAAAAAAAAAAAAAAAAAGCAGTAAACCTTTCAAGATCAATGCTGTCATTGCTGCTATAAAATATTTTAATGTCTCTGAAGGAACTTTCTGTAAGAATAAAAAACTGTTTTGGGTGATAGTTATAGAATTTACATATCAAATATTATCTTCCATGGTAATTACATTAAAGAATGACATTTCTAGTAAATAAATTCTAGTATGTATATATGTTTAAAATTAAGTGACTGCTGCCATGAATGGTATATAGCTCAGTAGGTTGGGGGTCATCCTACAAACCAAAGGTCTCAGGTTCAACTCCTGGTCAGGGCACTTCCCTGGGTTGTAGGCCAGGCCCCAGGTTGGGGGTGCAAAAGAGGTAACTAATCCATGTCTCTTACACATCAATGTTTTTCTCCCTCTCTTTTCCCTCCCTTCCCCTCTCTAAAAATAAATACACTTTTTTAAAGTGTCTTGTTATTATGATATCCAACATTATTGTCATATTTTTACAAATATCTCATCAAAAATATCACTTAAATGCCCTGGCTGGTATAGCTCAGTGGATGGAGCTCCGGCCTGGGAACCAAGCAACCACGGTTCCATTCCCAGTCAGGGCACATGCCTGGGTTGCAGGCCAGTTCCCAGCAGGGGACTCACAAGAGGCAACTATACATTGATATTTCTCTCCCTCTCTCCTTCCCTTCCCCTCTAAAGATAAATAAATAAAATCTTTAAATATATATATATATCACTTAAAAACTGAAAACAATAGAAGGGTAAACAAAAAGCTTCCAGATTCTGAAATTTCGGATTCTGTTTATCTTTAAATTACTTGGAACAAGCTTACTTTTAACAAAGTGTGAAGTGACTTAAGATTTTCTTTCCTTTACTCATTATAGCTCCTCAGGAGGCCAACAAGAGGGAAATCACTGTTAATCCTTTCCTGCTACAGGGGAAGAGCATTAATCCTTAGAGCTGCTAACATCCTTAACAGGGCTAATGGCAGCGGAGTGGAGAAGGGAAGGAAAAAGGCAAGGGTCACTGTGAAAGGGAAGCTGTATCAAGGTTATTAGATAAGAACTGTGACTGGTTTTCAAAACACTTTCTAACCCATCCCATATGGGATTTAATGTATGCTTTGCACTGAAAACCTAAGTACAATTAACAGTCACTGTTCTCATTAGAGGCAAAGGGTTAGCTGTAATAGGAAAAACAGGAGTTTGGCAGGGGGAATGGAGACAACTGTACTTGAACAACAATAAAAAAATGTGAAAAACAAAAGAAAAATAGGAGTTTGTTCTTTTAAGTGAATACATGTTTTACTGAAGCTAAAATCTCTAATCTCTAATGCATAAAAAATCCTGTTCTTGATTAAATAATCAAAAACCTCACTGCTACTTAAGAATTTTGAAAACTTGTATCACTTCTTTTTCTGTTTCCTAACAAAATGCCCACAGTGATCATTACAAAGTACACTTAAGTCGCTATCCCACTATTTCCCTTCTCATAGGAGATATAATTCTGGCACAGTGGATTTGGTGGTAAAGGCTTGGAATTGGATTCTGGCTGTGCCAAGAAGACATCCAGATTAGGTAGGAGTCAAAACCCCCGGGGGGCTTGAATCTCAGCTCTGCCATGTGAGCCCTGAGACCTTGGGCAATCAATCACAGGACTTCTCTGATCCCTCTGAGCCTCCACTTCTGCCTCATCTGTGCAATGATTACTATGAGGACTGAGTGAGATAATTTACAGTACACGAATATTTCTATGTAAAACAGTAAACAAAAATATAGCAATACACAAAAAGCTACTAACACAAAATTATACATATACACACAGACACTCCAGATGGAGATGGATGAAGGCTGAGTATACAAAAAGGTTTACTAGGTCTTCCTATAAACAAAATGCTCATTCCCAACTTCATCTTTACTTCTTCATTGTGCTTCTAAAGTTATCTCTAGTATTTAGTTTCTAAAATACTCAAGGTTCCTCTAATCAAGACTATGCAGATCCAACCCATCCTTTGAATTAAAGCTTGAATATTACCTCCTCCCTGACACTGGTGTACAGTGAGCATCTTTTTCTAACCTCCTATATAACATTGTTGATACCACTAATCTGATTTCTTACTGACAGACTCTTGCATTTTAGAGGTTTCCTATGTACCAAGTTTGTCTTCTGGACTAAATAGATTCAATACAGTTAGAATGAAAGAACCATGGGTTACAACTACTGTTTCCTATTTAATAACTAAGTACTCAGCAGGCAAACAAGATATAAATTGAATTAAAACCAAAATAATGCATTTCTGCTATATGGCAGCAAAATCACAAAGGAAATTATTATTCAAAAGAATTACCTTCTCTACTGCAAGTATGACCTAAAAACCCAGATAACTAGTGTGTTTCCAAATAAGAGACAGAAAGTGACTACCAGAATTCTGATATAATAATGTAAAGGAAAACAACCTAACATCAATTTGTTTTGTACTGACATAATGTTATCTTCAAAGAAAAAGGCACATATTGGAGTTAACCAAGAACCCTCTATGGAATGATGAAGATGAGCTCAAATTTTTCACTCTTTATTTCTGAACCCTTCCAGAAAGATTAAATCAATGACATCATTAATTAAGTGAGTTAGCTTATAAACAAATTTATTCACAAGTCATCATTTAATTTGCTTGCACTTAAGCTTTGGAATGAACCAATGTTTTACATACACCCGACTGCTATGCTATGCGCTAACAAAGGGAATAAAATGTAAATATACTTACCAAGAACAATACACACTTGCAGTTTGGAGCTGCTGCGTAAGGTAGGTCGTACAAAGAACAAATGCTGTGTTATCCTGACCCTCGGATTCCAAATTACATATGATGTCTAGTATTTCCTTGCAGTCAACCTTTGCAATCTATCAGAAATGAGATGACAAAGTCAAAAAGAAAATGGTGACTTTCCTGTAAACTTTGTTACATATAATATAAGCTTCTTTTCTATCTTTGATCATTGATGAAGCAAGACTTTAAAATGTCTGAGTCTTACGATAATGAGTATTAAGGAATGAAATATTTCACATAAGAAAACTATTAAATAGAATAGAGCAGATAATATAAGTTCCACTGCAGTCCCAACACAGATAAAAATATTTTAGTGGTTATAAAAAAATTACTCATGAACACTACTACTATATAAATGAGTCAAATTATGCAGATTAACTTCGGGTTATTTTTCAGCTAAAGTACCATCATTTTCCCCCTGTATTTTCTTTCTTTTGTTCATTTTCAATTTTATTCAAGTCATTCTAGTTACAGGTAGAAAAATAAAGGGCTTAACCTTGCTGCCAGTAGGGCTAAAAGAAGACAACTAAGACACTGTTTTAAATGTAAATGTGATAGTAATATGTCATTTTCTCATACAAATAAGGAAAAAAACCCTTGTGGGTGAGTTTCTCAAACAACTGAAACACTTTTTGAAATTTATATTTTTAGTTTGCATTACTTACGGGAATCTTAACAAAAAAAAACTTCTGAGCAAATCAGTAGGATTTTCTGGGGCTTTTCTGTATACTGGTCAAACAGAATAAAACCTCTAAAGACCCTTTCTCACTCTCTGCTGTATCACTTCACTGTCTTAATAAACAGAATGTAAAGAACACAATGTACTTCATTACTGTTTCAGCATTACAAATGTCAATTATACCAGGCACCAAATACACAAAACTGATCATTTCAGGACTACTGAGGCGTGCATAAGGACAAATGAGGTATACAGAGTTTAGTTCTTGCTTACAGGGTGCTATGCAGTTCTCCTAGATGGTTCTAAGTCGATAATTTTAATCATACCCTCAGGCAGGCACCACAAGGATTCTTTCAACACTTAGCTCAAATGTCATTGTCTCATAGAATCCTACTCTAAAAACATGTTGGAATCCGTCAAAAACTCTACTTTTAAATTCCTCCTCTGTAGCATTTATCACTAATGATGTAATTCAATCATTAGTTGAACAACTTATTAGCCTCTGTCTTCTCTGCTGGAATATAAAATCCAGGAGGTCAAAGGTTATGTACATCTTGTTCAAAACTCAGCACTTAGAACGGGTGTCTGGAACACAAAAGACACTCAGTAACTAGGTGCTGATAAATGGATAATTGAATCAAGTTTTATCAAAGTAAAAGGCTCATGTTTACAGCCAACAAACTGAACATTATACAATTCTGTGTTTTCTAATCTTTACAAAGATAAGCAGTGACTTAATAAGCAATATACTGTGTAGTTAAAAGCAATTATTCTGGAACCCGATTGTGTCTATTCTCTTTCTAGCTCTGTAGCTACTAGTTATGTGATCCTGGATAAGCTGCAATAACTCCTCAGGAACTTAGTTACTCAGTTTCCACAACTGTAAAATGGGAATAATAGAACCTTTCTCATAGTTGTTGTTAAGATTTATTATGTTTTAGTACAATGTGATGACTATAATTAATGATACTGTACTGCATATTTGAAAGTTGCTGAGAGATCTTAAAAGTTCTCATCATGAGGAAAAAAAACTGTAATTATGTATGGTGACAGATGTTAAGTAGACTTATTGTGATCATTTTCCAACATATAAAAATACTGAATCATTATGTTGTACACCTAAAACTAATGTTATATGTCAATTATTACCTGAATAAAAAAGTATGTGTGCCTATTCAAGTTGTAGTTAAGTCTTTTTAAAAAGATGTTTTAAAAGGGGACTGGCAAATAGGGAGCACTTTAAAAGCGATGCTAAAAATTGTTTTCATAAAATATATAAATTTTTTTAAAGGAGTGGGAGAAAGTGAACCTTGAGAGTACTAAGAAGTATTTCAAAAGATCATTCTCAGATGCAAGATCACTCAAAGCAAATTTATATCTAACAAGTACTGGGAGGCCAAGTTAAGCCTAAAACATTAAAGTTAAATTCAGCTTTCAGGGGGAGACCTCATTATACATTATAAAGATGAAATTTTACTGATGCCCTAGACAACCTATGGATGCCCATCCTGAATTAAACAGAAGGGTCACTCAGAGAGGAAATGCCCACCACACAGTCACTTAAAATTGTAACGACTGAAGGACCAAAATGAGAATTCCGCAGCATGGGAAAACAGCTGTTCCAGAGCCACCACCACTTACTATCCCGTCACGTTAAAGCTCCTGTCAAAAACTGAGAATTCTAACATTTGACTTAGGCTGCCATATAACATATCTCCAAGCTGAGAAACAGCACGAAAAATTCTCTAATCCAGATATACAAATCAGAATAAAAATAACATACAACTGCATTTCTAGAAGTGCCCAGGTTCCCCAGTTGAGGGCTTGAGAGAAGCAACCAGTGATATATCTCTCACACATTGATGTTTCCCTCCCTTTCTCCCTCTCTTCCCCCTCCCTAAAAAGTAAATAAGTAAAATCTTTAAAATGATATACTTTTAACATCTCATAAGTAATACAATATGATTATACTACTTGGCCTCAACCTTTTGCAATAAGCTTAAGAGCACACTAAAAACCAAACATAAGCCACAAAATATTTTCCAGCTATAGTCAATTAAAATGAAGGTCATTGACAGGTTTTGAGAATTTCAATAATCATCTAGGAAATACTTTGTACCTGGACTGGTACTGAAATAATTTCTTTGTTCTTAAATATGATTCCTATTCCTGAGCTTTACATTCTTTACCTAAGATGAGGAGGACACACGCATCAAATAATTAAGTCTTTGTTTACCATCCATCTTACCTATTAGAATATATGTTCCTTGAGAGCAAAGATTTGTTTCATTCACCACTACATGTTCAGTGCCTACAGCAGTGCCAGGCGCATGGGGGAGGGGGGTGTCATCAATAAATATTTGTCAACGTGAAAGGTTACATGATAAATTAGTGACCACAAAATGTCAGGATGACCAAGTGGGACAGACTGAAGACAGGAAGAATAAGATGGACTAGAGTCAGAAAACAAGTCTTCAAGGAAAATAGTTTTGGGGGGATATCAGGGTCTAGATGTGTAAGGGTAGGATGGCCCAAAGAAAGATGACAGACTGAGCAAATTGTTAAATGTGAGAGTAACTACAGCATATGAGGAAGGAAAGGGTTGCCTATTATAAAGAGTAATATTTACCACTTAACTGGCACTAAGTGAATGAGACACTGAATTAAATAAGCTTAAGAGTTTAGGACAAAACTAAATTGCACACTGGAAAAATAAAACCATGTCACAAAGTTGTGCAGATTCAAACTACACAAAGGTAACCAGCTAAGCAGGTTAGCAGAGATTTAAATTCAGTCTGCTTGCGAAGCCCTGAGAGTTGGCATAGGGCTTCTCTCAGAAGCAGGGGGACCTTTGAGAAGCAACCATGTGAAGGGGGGCATAGTGGAACATGGTACTTTCTGCTAATTTCCATAAAGGTAGCATACAGCTAATGACAGTGACAGACTGGAGAACATGGAATTTACCCTTTGGGTTTTCTGGGGGAATTAGAGGATTTTGTTGTTCTTGTTTCTTTTGGATATATATCCAAAAAGGATGACTTGAAATCAGTATGGTTTTTGGCTTAATTTCTATTTATTAGATTTCTCCTAATCATGAAATTATTTATAATAGAAACCCTGAATGATATAAAAAACAAAAGTTATCCTTAGACCTTTTAACAGCACGGTGAGTTTTAGTCCAGTATTTTGTCTATACACACTAACTGTACAACATAGATTCAATGCGTCTACCTGCAAATATGTACCTATTTTAAAGAAGGGAGGAGAGACTATACTGGCTGTATATTCCTTCTTTTACCCTAATGTTCTGTTTGACTTAAGTGAGTTTTTTTACCAGCCCACACGATAGAGAGGAGAAGGTAGGCTAACTGTAGAGGCAAAGAGTGAGAAGCAGATGTGAAAAAAAGAAGTTGGAAAGGTAATAACAACAACAGCAGCAGCAGCAGCAACACTTCTAACTCTTATAGCATTCATTACTTTATGCCAGGCTCTGATCTGCAAGTCTACATAAACTGAATTTTCCCAACCACCCAACACTACTGTTATCCCCAATTACAGATTACAGAACTTAAAGCACAAATAGATTAAGTAACTTGCCAAAGGTTATACAGAAAGAGTCCCAGGATCTACCCCAGGCAGTCTGGCTCCAGAGTCCATACTCGTAGCCAATGTTATAGTGAGATGTTTTAATAGCAAAACACACAATATGTTATGTACAAATAGGAAGGAAACTCTACATCTTTGGTTTTCCCCAACTCTGTGCTCTTTGAAGACAAGGAGTATGTTGATTGTTTTGTTTCTAAGGGTAGTATATAAACATTTACTGAAGTAAAATGAATGAACCACGAGCAGAACCAGCCAAGAACTTAGAAGCATCTGAAAGACTATTCAGGATCATTCATTCCACACCATGTTCTCACCTTAAGCCTTTTCAAAATCCTATCAAGTTTCCTCAGATCTTTCCTTATCAAAATCTATTTCATAACAAAAGTCTGATAAACAATGATACAAAAACAGAAATCATGCATAAGCACAAGCAATGACATTTGACTTTACCAGTATCAAAACTTCCAAGATAAAAGCATGAAGTAGCTAATGCTGGAAAATCAGGTGGCAAAGATGAAAATGTATCACCTTACCTAAGAATTTTATATATATTGGTCACATAACTTCCTACCAGCCTTCATACTGAATAAGGAATAAAAGAGTTGGACAAACAAGGGTAATGCCTGAAAATTATCCTGTGGCAAATCCTGGGTAAAACATAACAAATGTCTTTTGTAAATGCATAGCTGAATACTCAAAAAAGAAAAATAAATCACTAAGTGAAGAGTATTAAGTTTGAACACCTTTCCTAATTTGATGAGTTGTTGCTCATGTCATCAAGAGTCTGAACTTTCTTTACAAGCTGAGGATAGATGACAGAGCTCAGACTCGAGAGCGGAAACTTGACACTGAGACTTTCTATATTAAGTTGGAGCCCCTTAAGAGCTAAAAACTGAAAGAGTGGACTATAAGTTTTTTAAAAAAAAAAAAAAAAGTAATGAAACCAGGGACATAATAGAAAAACTCATTTGTCAATCTTAAGCTGAATTCTGTTAGGATAAAAGAAGAATCATTTTAGAATTTATAACCTGTCCTCCAAACCTGGAGTTTGATATAACATTACCATTGTCTAAAATCCCCAAACTGAGAAAAATAAAAAAAAAAAAAATAAAAATAAAATAAAATAAAATAAAATAAAATAAAAAGAAGATCTAGCTGGTACCAGCTCTGAATCACCAGGCAAAAGCAATCATAAAACTACTCTGATTTATAGAAACACATGCTAACTAAGGCCTATTAGAATTCTCAGACATAAAGCACTCTCTATGTACATACACCCCACCAAAACTAAGCTCAAAATTCCAAACTATAAAAAGCACAAACAGTCCACTCCAAAAATGAAAACAAAGACAATAAGCTGCAGAACTAGACTCCTGAGGACTTCAGATAACAGAATATAGAACACAAAGACTTGAACACCCCTCCTACCATGGATTTTTTGGGGAAAAAAATTAAATAGAATACAATGCATTTGATAATAATGTGAGTGAGAGAGAGAGAGAGACTGAGATACATGAAGGGAGGGAATATGGGAGAGGAACGGACCAGGGGAAGGAGGGAGGGAGGATGTCATGAAAAGACATGGAGGTAAATGTATAAGGGCAGGCAAAAGTAGGTTTACAGTTGTGAGTATGTGAAACAAGCATTTATTCTTTTTTTACTTTTTCATTATTTTATTGTCCAAGTACAGTGGTCTACATTTACCCCCATAACTCCCCCAAGTCTATTCTTGTATTATTTATTATTTACTTATTTGCATTACAACTGTAAACTTACTTTTGTCCACTCCTGTATATTGTTAAGTGAAAGAAGCCGATCTGAAAAGGCTACATACTGTTTGATTCCAACTATATGACATTCTGGAACAGGCAAAACTGTGTAGGTAGTAAAGTGGTTGTTAGGGATTTGGGGGGAGAAAGAGGGAGAGATGAAAAGGCAGAATACAAGAAAATTTTAAGGCAGTAAAACTATTCTGTATGATACTGTGATGGTAGATTCACATCATTTATACATTTGTCAAACATACAGAATATACAACACAAAGAATGAACCCTAATGCAAACTACGCATTTTAGTTAATAACAATGTATTGGTTCACCAATTGTAAGAAATGTAACACACTAATGGCAAGATGTTAACAAGTGAAACTGAGGGTAGGTGGGAGGGTATGTATGGGAGCTCTATTTTCCACTCAATTTTTCTTTAAACCTAAAACTGCTCCAAAAAAATCCCATTAATTTTAAATTGAATTATTTGTCTTTTAATTATTAGCTTGTAAGAGTTCTTTATATATTTGGGATTCAAGTCCTTTACCGGACATGATTTGCAATATTTTCTCCCATCCTGTGAACCACTTTTCACTTGCCTGGGTGTCCTCTGATGCACAAAGTTGGAGTAAGTTCTATTTATTTTTTTCTTTAGTCACATGTGTTTTTGGTGTCAGATGTGAAAAACAATTGCCTAATCTGAGGTCTTAAAGATTTATTCTGTCCTGGTGTGACTCAGGGGTTGGATGTCATCCTGCAAACCGAACCCCCCGACCCCCCCCCCCCCAGTCAGAGCATGTGCCTGGGTTATGGGTCAGGCCTCCTGCTGGGGGTGTGCAACAGGCAACCAACTGCTGTTTCTCCCCATCTCTTCCTTCCTCCCTTTCCCTCTCTCTAAAAATAAATCTTTTAAAATATTAAATTTAAAAAGCCCTAAAGATTTATTCCTTTTTCTTGTAAGTTGCTACAATTTTAGCTCTTACACTTAAGTCCATGATGTATTTGGAGTTAATATTTGCATATGGTCCAACTCCCTTTCTTTCCCCTCTTGAATTGTCTTGGCATCTGCGTAGAAAACAACTGACTTTAAGTGTGAGGGCCGATCTCCAGACTCTCATTCTAGTCCATTGATCTTTTTGCCTATCTTTTTTTTTAATCGGTTCTGCTAAAATATAGTCTTAATTACCGTAACTTTTTGAAACTTTAGAAATAAAAAAGTGTGTCCTCCAAATTCATTCTTTTACTAATTTTGGCCATCCTGGGTCCCTTGAATTTTCACACGAATTTTAGGATCAGCTTGACAATCCCTGAACAAAAGGAAGGTAAGATTTTGATAGGAATGACACTGAATCTGTAGATTAATATGGGGAGTACTGCCATGTTTACAATATTAAGTCTTCTGATCCATGAACATAGGCTGTTTTCCATTAATTTAGACTTTCTTGCAACATTTCATAGCTTTTATTGTACAAGTCTTACACTTCTATTTTTTAATTTGTTCCTAACTACCTTATTCTTTTTTATACTATTATATGTGGAATTGTTTCCTTAACTTCATTTTTGCATTGTTCATTGCTAGATGTATATGACATTTGTATATTCATCTTTTTAGGATTGTTCATATACAAGACCATGACTTATGCAATACACTATACTTATTCATCTTCCTTTCCAATCTAGATGCCTTTCTTTCTTTCCTTGACTAAATGCCCTGGATAAAATTTCCAATACAACCTCAAATAGGAGTGGCAAGAGCAAACATTCTTATTCTGTCCCTTCCTGATCTTAGGGGAAAGCCAGTCTTTCAACACAAAATATGTCAACTGCAGGGTTTCACAGATGCCCTTTATCAGACTGAGGAAGTTCCATACCATTCCTACTTTGAGTGCTTTTACATGAAAAGGCATAGGATCTTATGATAAGCATGTGGCTTTTATCCTTTCTTTTATTGAACATGGTATATTATATTCATTGATTTAAACCAACCTTGCATTCCTGTATAAATCCCACTTGGTTAAGCTGTATACTCTTTTTTATATGTTGTATACTTGTCTTACTGATTTTTTGTTGAGGATTTTGCGTCGATAGTTATTGAGAATATTTGTCTGTAGTTTTCTTTCTCTTAAAAATTTTATTTATTTATTTTTAGAGAGATAGGAAGGGAGAAAGAGAGGGAAAGAAGCTGTACAAGAGAAACACTGATTGGTTGTCTGTCACATGCCCCCAACTTGGGGACCTGGCCCGCAACCCAGGCATTTGCCCTGACCTTTGGGTTCACAGGCAGTGCTCAATCCACTCAGCCACACCAGCCAAGGCTGTAACTTCCTTTCTTGTGAGGTCTTTGGTTTTGGTTGTCAGGCTAATAATGGCCTCAGAGCATTAGTTTAGAAGCATTTCCTCTGATATTTTTTTTTGAAGACTTTGTAAAGGACTGATATAAATTCTTCTGTATATGTTCACCAGTAAAGCTATGTGTGCATAAGCTTTTCTTTGTGGTTACTTTTCTAAATCACCAATTCAATCTCTTTACTAGTCATGGGTATATTCAGATTTTCTATTTCTTTGTGAGTCAGTTTCAGTTGTTTGTATTAAAAATTTGTCTATTTAAGTACATCTAATTTTTTGATATGTAGGTCTTGACTTATAATTCTTAATTATGAATTTAAGAATTCTGTAATTCTTCAAATGCAGTATTCCCTTATAGTTCTTTTTATTCCTATAAGGTTGGTACTAACATCCTTTCATTTCTAATTTTAATAATTCTAGAAGTCTCCTTTTCTTGTACAGTGAACTAAAAGTTTATCAATTTTGATCTTTTCAAAGAACCAACTAATTTCTACTGATTTGGTATTTTCTGTTTATTTACACTCTAATGTGTATTCTCTCCTGCTTGCTTTGGGTTTAGTTTCCTCTTCTTTATCTAGATGTTTACAGCAGTTGTTTAGGTTATCCATTTGAAATCACTTTTTTAAGACTGACATTTTATAATTATAAATTTCCCTCAAAGTACAGCATTAGCTGTATTCCATAAGTTTTAATATGTTACATTTCATCATTCATCTGAATGTGTTTTCTAATTTCTCTTGTGCTTCTTCCCTTTGATCCATGGCTTATTTGGGAAGGTGTTTAATTTTCACATATTTGTGATTTCCCCAAATTTCCTTCTGTTACTGATTTCTAATTTCATTCTATTGTGACTGAAGAACATATTTTGTGTGACTTTAACCCTTTTAAATTTATCAAGATTTGTTTTGTGGCCTGATAGAAGATCTGTCCTAGAGAACACTTCATATGCTTTTGAGAATAATGTATATTCTGTTGCTGTTGGGGATTCTATAAATGTCTATTAGGTCTAGATTCAGATCTGATGTTGAGTCTTCCTAGCAAATTAATTTTAATTACTGTATTTTCCACTCAATCTCAAGTTAGTTTTTTTTTTAAAAAAAATACCCAAGGATATGCTTTTTGATTTTAAAAAGAGGGAAAAGAAAAGAGAGGGAGAAAAACACTGATCAGTTGCCTCTTGTCTGCTGAGGACTAAACCTGCAACCCACGCATGTGCCCTGATCAGGAATCAAGCCTGCAACCTTACAGAATGATGCTCCAACCAAATAAGCCACACCAGCCAGGGCTCAATTTGTTTTTCTATAATTTCCGTTTTTTGTTGGTTTTTTTTTGCTGCTATTCTCCACTTCTTCAGACACTTGTTCTCATACTTTCCTTTAATTATTTACATAGTTCTACCATTGCTTCTTTTGAGCCACCTGGTTTGCGTATTCTCAGCTACAGTCACACAAGGAGACTCTGTCTTCTTGTTTCAGTTATCATAGTGTAACAAGTCTTTTTCATGTTCTATTTAGTGTCACTTTTTACATTTTTGTGCTTTTTTATTGGTGATTTCACTCTTTAAAATAGCCCCCCAAGTGTAGTACTGAAGTGCTATCTAGAGTTTCTAAGTGCAAGAGGCTGTGATGTGCCTTACAAAGAAAATACAAGTATTAATAAGCTTCATTCACCCATAGTGCTACTGGCTATCAGTTCAGTGATAATGAAGCAACTGTACATATTAAATAAGTTGTCCTTATACAGAAACACACGCAAAACAAAGTTATGATTAGTTGACAAAAATGTTGTGACAAGAAGCTTGCAGAAATCTAACCTTCCATATCCCCTAGGAGTAAGTTTCAGCATTTGTTAATTCAGTGTTTGCAGTGACCATTACAGAACATACCATATTTTTTGGACTGTAAGACACACCTCACCACCCCCCTCTCCACTTGGGAGGAAAATGCAGCTGTGACCCTGCTCTACTGCTGTCCCCCGCCCCCTAGCGAGCCACATTCAGACTATAAGACGTACCCTCCTTTCCTCCCAAATCTGAGGGGTGCGTCTTATTGTCTGAAAAACACTGGTAACTATCATGAATGACAAGAATTGACTGTATCTATAATAGGTAATATACAATCCTTGTCTAGTTATAGTTCAACATCTGGGTGTCCTTAGGAACAGTTTCTACAGTTTTTTTACCCTGTGTATGGGCTACCACCTTTCTTTTTATGATAAGTAGGTATTTTAAATAATATATTGTGGCAACTCTGGAAATCTGATTCCCTCACCTCTTTAGGGTTTGTTATTGTTGCTATTTACTTTGGGACTTCCCTGGAATAACTCTGTAAAGTCTGTATTGTCATTTGTGGCCACTATTAAGTCTTTATTCATTTTGCTAAGAGGTCAACTGCCTATTCGACATATTCAGGATATTTGTTTAAATGCCTGAACTAGTAGGCTCTGCTTTTGCCAAGCAGCTGTTTGTGTTGGGACATGCTTTCAGTTTCAGCAGGCACTTGACAACAATCTTGCCCTTCATTTCCTACTTGTTCAGAGCCTCAAGGTAAACAAAAGGTGAGGGACTGGGGTTGTCTGAAGTCATTCCTTGGTAGATACACAGTCCTGTACATGCATATTACTTTCCAGAATCCAAGGAATATCTCAGAGGTTTTCAAAGCCCCCTATGGACATCCCATATTCCAGTTTTTCTTTTTAATTTTTTGGCCAGTCTCTTCTTAGCCTGACCAGTAATGCTTCCTTAGAAACAACTGATTAAGTTGTCATTTTGATCAATTATCACTGATTGTTTTTGATGAATGTTCTGAGACAGTGCTTTTGGCAGAGTAAAATCTGAGACAAATAAAGAAAGACAGGTTCTGAGAAGGGAGTTTTTCAGAAGTTTGCCAGGTAGGTCAAATGGTGACAGTTTCCTGAGGATTGGATTTTTCAGAGTTCCAAAACCATTCTATTTCCTTCGGTGATGCTAGGCTGCTGGTTTTTACAGCCACCGTAGTTTCCAGGTTGTTTTCAAGGTTACTGTGACACTGGGGAGGGGGAGATGGGAAGTAGTAAAAATTAAAATGCCACCAACCTTGCTGTTCTTACTGAAATTAATCTGTTTTTCTTGAATAAAACCCCCTAGAATTGTGATATGTTGTTAGGTAATTTCCAGAGTTCTGAACTAGTTAATTTCAACCACTCTGACTTCAAATGCTGATGACTTGGAACTCTTTAATTTCCAGCTCAGACCTCTCCCCTAAGTCTCACATTGTGTGACTACTATCTGCTGCTCCTTCTCCTCTGTGTTCTTTCTGTCCTCAGTGCCTAGTAAAATCTTCCGACAGATATGTTACATGATTAAAAGGCATATCTGTACTATTTCTTACAATAACATGAGTCTACAATTACCTCAAAATAAAATGTCTAATTTTATTTTATTTTTAAAAAATCACTTGTAAAAGTGATTGTAAAAAAATGAACTATGGAAACATAGTGAAACATAATGAACTATGGAAACATAGATTTCACTATTGTAAAAAAAATGAACTATGGAAACAAGAATAGATGCAATGATAAGACTTTCATAATAATCAACTGTCATAAGAGAAGGTGGGTAGAGGAAGTATATGTGTCTTCCTAAGTTATTTTATTTTCATGCTTACGCTACAAAGGTTAAACTGGTACTCTGTCCAGTGCTATTACTGGATTATTTTCAATATAGTTCTTTCAATCAAGACTAATGGTCTCAATCAAGTATTTTCCTGATCCATCCTGAGGTGTAAGACAAATCCTAATAATACCTTTTAAAAACTGAAATCAATAATTGTCTTTTCAAAAAGGAATCATAGAGAACAAAAAGAATCAAAGTGGATTTAAGATCACCCATAACACAGATTACTCTCACTTGCATCTTTGAGTAGGAGAAATGTGGAGTTACAATCAGCAAGCTTCTATTTCACGTAAACCAGGGCCTATCTTTTGGAGAATCATCCCTGTTTAGTTTCAAAGACATCACCTGGAAAAAGGCTTCTAAAAATCTGGCTTCTGCCCTGGCTGGTGTAGCTCAGTGGATTGAGCACGGGCCTGCGAACCTGAGGATCGAGGTTCGATTCCCAGTCAGGGCACATGCCTGGGTTGCAGACAGGTTCCCTGCAGGCCAGTTCCCTGCAGGGGATGCACTAGAGGCAACCATACATTGATATTTCTCTTCCTCTCTCCTTCCCTTCCCCTCTAAAGATAAATAAATAACTCTTAAAAAAATAAAATAAAAATCTGGCTTCTTTTAAACTGTACCAATACCACAGACCACCACTATGTTGAGAGGTTACATGCTGGTTTCTTAAAGAAATAAATGGTCATTGATGCTTTTAATTAAATCCTAGAACAATGTGTATCTGAGAGAAACCTGCAATGTCCTACTGAATTTTTAAAAATAATGTATGTCTAACTCTCCAGTATAACCACACATAAACCAAAATATCCACACATACCCCATGAAAGTGAAAGAAAAAGTGAGATCCAAATATATGCTTAGTCATGGGAAGATGCTTATTCAAGGTATTTTTTAAAACTCTGCCTTAGGAGATAAAATATTTAAATAAGCAAATCCTCATTTCCTCAGAAGGCCTTTTTACCTTTAGTGTACTTTTCAAGCATACACATCTTATTCCCCATAATTATTAATGATAAAGTAAAATTATTCATATTTTAATTTTAAATTTAATTGTATACTTTGTTATTATTCCTTGTTCTGGATCCATCTTCATCTTGTTTGTTATTTAAAATACACTTGGAATTTCTATGTTCTTGTTTACTTTTTCTTCTATTCCCAATCTGAATTCCCAGTGGGTCCTGTTTAATGTATTTGCTATGTTTATCATTTATACCTAGTGACTGTGTCAATTCCCAACAGTGTTAGTTAGACTGGTGAATAAATTAGGTCCTGTTTGTCTGCTCCTTTCCCATTAAGAGAAGGAACAAGCCTTTGCTACTGTATCCATTAACCACATTAAACACTGAAGGTGTAGTTCATTCGGGGACCAAGGCTGAAATGGACCCACCCTGCAACAGATTTCTTGGTTCTTCATAATAACAGAAGTGTTTCATGTTTAAAACATAATTAAACTTCATATTATATGTGGAAAACTTGATCTTTGCAAGGATTTCCTCTTTCAGTAGTGAAAAAAATATACAGGAAAAACCTCCTTGGGACACTTCTCCATGGCCAAGTCTGTAACTTTCATTAAAATATTCTCACATGTAAAATTAAGAGCAATGTCATCTCATTCAATTCTAAATTAAGTATTTACAAAATAGAAATTAAGGATTTCATGGAGTTCTGAATTTTGGCTTTCAAGCTGACCCTGTCAATTATTCTTAATTGTATGTGTCTGGTTGAATCTTCCCCAGCAGAGGTTTCCCATTACACACACCTATTACTGTGATACCCACAGGTGCCAACACATGAATACTTTCCCCGCTGCTGTTCAAGTTAATTTGATTCTTCTGAACTCAGCTGAAGTAGACAGCAAAATATGTGTATAATTCTTCTATCTTAGAACATGTGCTGATTTTAAGCTAATCAGTATCTAGTGATTCATAAGTACTTTTCCAAAGCAAATTTTAAACATTCTCTTTAATTCTACTGTCACTTGTGGAAAAAAGGAAAAAAGAAAAAAAAAAGCATCACTGGACAAGAGACTAATTATGATGGTACCAGTGTTCTTTTTAAAATGATTTTATGATGTATGCAAAATGTTTTTGCATTAATTCATTTAATAAATTAATCCCAATCACTAGAAAATATTTTAAATCACACCTTATATATAAATGTATAAATATGAATAGAAGGATACACCACCAAGATGCTGCCTATTGGAACATGGCTGACCAGTGCTTACCAAATGAAAATAAGTTGTACAGTGGAAAGAGGGCTGGCCAGGGAGTCAGGAGGTCTGCATTCTAGTCTGGGCTTGGACATCGGCTTAATGCAGGTTGGGCTTTAAAGGTACTACCATCTTGGCCTTAGTTTCATCATTGGTAAAACACAGATTAAGCTAAATATGTAATGGTTGTAATACACTGGAAAATCTGATTCTCATAGAGCCAGGATCAGTAAACATTTTTTGTACAGGGTCATATAGAAAATATTTTCAGCTTTGAGGGCCAAATGGTCTGTTACTCAACTTTGCCACTGTACAGGAAAAAAAAAGCCATGGAGAATCTGTAAAACTTTATTTACAAAAATAGTTGGGTCGCAGGCCATAGTTTGCCAACACCTCTGTTTTTGTCCTATCAGTAGCAAGACTTGTCCTTTCTTCCATTGCTAACAACTCCAATTTCTTCTTCTAAACCTAATACATACTTTTTCTAAGTTTTTCTAAAACACTGTTTCAATCATTTCACTTCCTACCTTTAAAACTTTCCTAATATCCACTGCATCAAATCTAAGCTCTAATACCCTGCCTGGATCTTCAGAAGCATTCCTTTTCCACACCCAACAGATCACTCTCACAAGACCTCAACACTCACTCTCTGCCCCAGGCAAAGTGTTCTCTAGGACAAAGGTCCCCAACCCCAGGGCTAAGGACCAGCACTGGTCTGTCTGTGGCTTGTTAGGAACCACCTGGCTGCACAGCAGGAGGTGAGGGGCAAGCTAACACTGGCATTACTGCTTGGACCCCACCTTGTGTCTCCCACCCCAACCCCCCCATCCATGGAAGGACTGTCTTCCATGAAACTGGTTCCAGGTGCCAAAAGAATTGGGGATAGCTGCCATAGGGGTACTGGCAAAGTACACATTCATTTCTGTCTACTACCACCTTCAGTCATCCCAAAACCATTCCTTCTACCTTCCAAACCCCATAACCCCATCAGTATTTGAAGGTCCAACTCAAGGATCAATTTTTAAAAAGCCTTTTATTACAGTTTACAAAGACATTACCCTCACACTTCTACTGAATTTAGGAGCCGTATATTATGGCTTAGAATTTATCATCCTGTAATTGTTTCTGGCAACCAAACTAGGCCATCTATACTCTTTGAATTTGCCAATGCTTAATACAATGCTAGAAACAATACAGGTTTTAAATAAACAAAATGCTGAGATATTAAAGAAAAAGTTATTGTTATAGAATGGAGAAGAATCAAATTCAAGGTCTAGCATTTTTTATTTTTCTGAATTCTTTTGGTCTAAGAATAACCATTACTGCGTCTTACCCTGATTAAGTTTCCCAAACAAAATACTGCAGCTGTTTTAGGAGGTGAGCAGTCTTCCATTCTCATTACCCTTCTCAACATGGCAAATAAATAAATTAGCATACAGGCTGTATTTAGTCCCTATGAGTGCCTACACTGTGGCTAAGTATTCTTCTAGAATGCAGGAATATAGCACGGAACAAACCTGTGTCCCTCTCCCTACAGAGATTTTAATCTTGGGAGGAAGTAGAGAATAACCAAATATGAAGTCCAGAAGTAGTAATATATGTTACAAAGAAAAAACCAAATAGGTAAGGGGACAAAGTAACAACAGGGGCCATTTTATACATGTTTGTACTGGGTTGGCCAAAAAAGTTCATTTAGTCTTTTCTATACAGTGACACTAGTAGTGCATGGTTGTCTTTAACTTCATTTGAAACAATTTAGTTAGACTGTATCAGACAGCTGTCATATCAGTATGAATAAAAAAAAAAACACCTCATCAAAACTGGTTAATTTTTGTGCAGTCATTTTAATACTGAAAATGGAAGATAAGCAAATTTTCAGCATAATACTCTTTATTATTCAAGTATTCAAGAAAGATAAAAATGCAACGAAAACACAAAAAAAGATTTGTGCACACCTAAAAAAAAATTTGTGCAGTATATGGAGAAGGTGCTGTGACTGACTGAACGTGTCAAAAGTGGTTTGTGAAGTTTCTTGGTACTACTGACAGACATTCTGGCCAAACAATTCTTTGCTGTGGGGCTGTCTGATGTACTGGGAGGTGTTTAGTAGCACCCCTGGCCTCTGCCCACTAGAAGCCAATAGCGGAGATAGCTGACATACTCTAAATATCCAACTCAATAAAGTTATTAGTGAAAATGAAAAAATGTGCCTTATATTTTATGGAAAAAATCATATGCACTTTTTGGCCAACCAAATATATATTTATAATAACAATAGCAAATATTTATTGAAGAATCAGGGCAGAGTAAAATAAGGGATTAAGATATTATCTTAGATGGGACAGTGAGGCAGGCCTCTCTGATATGGCAGGGAGAGATGTAAAGGAATGAGCAATCCAAATTACCTTGCGGAAGGGCATTCCAGGCAAAGGAAATACTAAGTAGAAAGCTCTCAGGCAGGGATATGTTTGTCTTGTTCAAAGAGCAGCATAGACAAGGTGAGTGGACAGCAGTGAGCATTAAATTGTACAAGATTATATGGTCAGAGGCCCTGCCCAGGTAGGTCAGTTGGTTAGAGAGTTAGTTGTTCTGACATGCCTAGGTCATGGGTATGATCTCCAGGCAGGACACATACAAGAAGCAACCAATAAATACATAAATAAGTGGAACAACAAATTGTGGTCTTTCTCTCTGCCCTCCCCTCTCTCAAATCAGTAAGTAAAGATTTTTTTTAAAAGATAGGGTCAGAGATGGTTAGAGAAGTAGGCAGGGGCCATGTCACATAAAATAAAGACTTCTGGGTTTATTCTGAAAAGATGGAAAGATGTTGAATGGTTATGACCAAGGGAGTGACATGGCCTGATTAAGAGATTATTTGGCTACTTTTGAGAATAAAATGTTGGAAGCAAGAGTGAAAACAAGTACACCAATTTGGAGGCTTCTGATTTCAGCTGTGTATTCCCAATGTCTAAGACAGCACTTGGTATATAAACCCTTAAATATATAACACCTAGTGCAATATTTATTACCCCATATCTTTAATATACCAAACCCAGGTTTGATTCTCAGCATTACCACTTTAAGTTTGTAACCAAACACATATTACTTAATCTGAGCCTTAGTTTCCTCACCAATAAAATGGAGTTACCTGAGAGTTTTAATGAGGATTAAATGTAACAATGTATATACAGCACTTAGCCTAATACGCTTAACACAAGTTAGGACTGAAAACAATAGTAGTTGGTTATTCACTACCCATTCCCCCCACCTTCAACACTGAGAATACAGTTGGAAGACAAGTGACTTCCCTTAAAGGAAAGTTCATAAAAACAAATAAAGCCCCTTAATAGCAGGAATACCAGGAGCTTAGTTATGGACATGTTAAATTCAAGATGCTATTAGCCATACAAGTAGAGACAGTAATGAGGCAGTTGGATATATAAGTCTGGAGTTCAGAGGAGAGAACTGGACTGGAAATAAAACATTTGGGATTTAGATCATAGTTGGTACTTACCATCATGAGTCTAGATGAGATCACCGAGGGAGTAAGTATAGATAGAAAAGAGAGGACACTCAAAAACAGAGTCCTAGAGTACAGGTAGAACTGAGAAAGAACAACCAATCAGGTAGACAGAAAACCAAGAGTGTGGTAACCTAGAACCAAGTGGAAAAACTGTTAAAAGTTTAAAAGACAAAGTTAAGAAGTTCAGATTGAGTAAGATGAAAACTGAGAACTCTTCACCGGACATAAGTGATGTGATAAACTGGCAAGGGTGAATACCGTATTAAAAAATATTCAGGGAGAAAAATGTTAAACAGTAAATTTAGACAATTTGTTCAAGAAATTACTCTGAAGGGCCTGGAGAGAAATGGGGTGGTAGAAAAATGTAATCTTAAGATTTTTTTTAAGATGGAAAAACAACAACATAAATCTTTACAGCAGAGGTTAAAACTGATGATGTAGGAGAGAAAAGGAGAACTGCTGTAACTTTACCCCTGAGGGGGCAAGAGCAGATGGGATTTGATACAGAAGTCAAGGGGACTGACCTAAACTGGAAGGACAGGTATAGTTCATCCTTAGTAACAGAAGGGAAGGTGTATATGTACAGATGCAAGCAGCTGAACAGACGTCATGGAAGGAGCTTACAGAAATTGTCTTGTAACTGACTGCCTCAATTTCCTCAGAGATATAGGTAGAAAGTTCATAACAGTGACATGGGACACAAATTATAGTATGGTTTGAAGAGAAAGAACAAGTATGAAATAGTAACCTAAGAGAGTGGGAGAATGAATGAACTAGAGAAATACAGTGAGCGATTTAAAGTAAAATTAGTTGGCAAGTGTTCCTCCACACAAGTTTGGCATCACTGGTGCAGGTTAAGACATAGAGTTTGTGCCCTGGCTGGTGTAGCTCAGTGGATTGAGTGCGGGCCTGCGAACCAAAGGATCGTGGTTCGATTCCCAGTCAGGGCACGTGCGTGGGTTGCAGGCTAGTTCCCAGCAGGGACTGCATGAGAGGCAAACCATACATATACATAGATATTTCTCTCTCTCTCTTTCTCCTTCCCTTCCCTCTCTAAAGATAAATAAATAAAATCTTAAAAACAGACATAGAGTTTGTGGAAATTTAGGGATCAGCAGGATACTGGTTAGTCAAATAAGTACAATGAAGGGAGAGACCAGCAGAGGAATTGAGGGTGTATACAAAGAATGGTAACAATGACTGACTAGGAAAACAAAGGAAGAGGGAGGTGAGAACATGTAGAGGATGAGGATAGTACAAAGGTGACGGTATGAACAGGCTGTTGATCCTGGTGGAGTCTTTATGGTAAAAGGAGTGAGGCAGAAAGAGAGAGCACTGCACTTGGAGAGGAGGATATTTACAGTTCAACCTGTCATAAAACAACAGTAATTCTACATTATTGTTATAAAATAACAGTAATTCTACATCACTATGATGTGAAATTACTACATCATAGACCCAGATCACTGGGATTCCTATACTTAATTAAGAAGGTTCAATGTAGAGGTAAAATGAGAATCCATATGTCAGAAATGAATGGCAAGAGAAGTAAAGGGAGGAGACAAATTACAGCCTATGATGTCCTCATTTTTCTGTGTCATTTAACAAAAACTATTAGAGAAAACAAATTTTAACTTTTCTAAGGAAAACTGATTCATGTCTTAAAAAAAGAATGCAATCTGAGGACCTCTGGTCAAGATGGCATAGGCAGGCATGGCTCACCTCTTCACACAACCACATCAAAACTGCAACTAAAATATAGAACAATCATGGCTCAGAACCACCAGAAATCGAGTTGAATGAAAGTATGAAAATTACAGAATTAAAGAAACCATCCCCACCCAGATTGGCAGGAGGTGTGCAGGCATAAAACAGGCTAGTCCCTCACCCAGGTGTGATGGATAAAAATTCGGGAGGGACACCTTGGGAGTGAGGAGTCCCAGCCCCACACCAATTCCCCAGCCCAGGGTTTCTGAGCTACAAAGATATGTCCCCACAACTTCTGGCTGTAAAATCCAGTGAGGATTGAGTCGGTAGAAGAAACTGCTGGAGCCCCGAGCAGTTCCTCTTAAAAGAATCCACACATGGAGATGATGGACTCTCATCTCTTTTCTAAACCATCCTCCCCCAACAGAGCAGGCAAGCTGGTGCCATATCTGAGATTGCATCAACTGGGCCAATGTTGTTTGACCCAGCTGTGGATATCCCCAGAGACCCCACCCCAACTTCTGGGCCACCTCAAGCTGCTTTTACATATGAATGGCTAGTCTTGGCTCATCCTTCACAACTTCCTAGATGCTATCAAATAGGCGACAACTGTCCTCAGTTAAGTCACTGACTACATTAGCAGCAGCCAGCCTAGATTCACAGCTTGACTTCACCTGGGAATCTCCAAGCCCAGCACAAGTAGCAGCCATCTCAGATTGCTTTGTAGTTCTTGCAGGGTGGCCCCAGGCAAAGCACAGATGTGAACTGACTGTGCCCTGCACCACCCAGGAAACACCAACATACCCAGGGGACAGCTACAGACCACATCAAAGCACCACCACCCTGCCCCACACAGATGATCTTCTACAGAGGGTGGAGGTTGGGTGGTGAGTAGTCACAGTCCGTCCTTGCAGCAGACTGGCCTCCCACTGATCTGCCAACAGCAACCAAGCCTTTACTACAAGAGGAGGGTGTACTCAGTTCACATGAAGGGAAATCCTGAATATCCAGCTTGGGTGATAGTGGAGGCTGTGCCATTGAGCCCTAAAGAACACCTATTACAGAACACCCATCAGGCCACACCAGTAAGACACAAAGTCAAAGCAGCTCTACCTAATACACAGAAACAAATACAGGGAGGCTGCCAAAACAAGGAGACAAAGAAACATGGCCCAAATAGAAGAGCAGATCAAAACTTCAGAAAAAGAGCTAAACAAAATGGAGATAAGCAATCTATCAGATGCAGAGTTCAAAACACTGGTTATAAGGATGCTCAAGAAACTTAGTGAGGACCTCAGTAGCATAAAAAAGATCCAGTCAGAAACGAAGGTTTCACTAATTGAAATAAAGAACAATTTACAGAGAAACAACAATAGAGTGGATGAAGCTGAGAATCAAATCAATAGTGCGGAACACAAGAAAGCAAAAAACCACCAATCAGAACAAGAAAAGAAAATTAAAAAAAAAAAATAAGGACAGTGTAAGCAGTCTCTGGCATAACTTCAAGAGGTCCAATATTTGCATTATAGAAGTGCCAGAAGGAGAAGAGAAGGAGCAAGAAATTGGAAATCTATTTGAAAAAATAATGAAAGCACAGAGTCCCAAACAAGATGGATGTAAGGAGGCCCACTCTAAGACATGTCATTAAAATGCCAAAGGTTACAGATAGAGAACCTTAAAACCAGCAAAAGAAAAGGAGTTAGTTACCTACAGGGGAGTTGCCATAAGACTGTCTGCTGATTTCTTGAAAGAAATTTTGCAGGCTAGGAGGGAATGGCAAGAAACAGTCAAAGTCATGAAAAGCTGGGACCTACAACCAAGATTGCTCTACCTGGCAAAGCTATCATTTACAATTGAAGGGCAGATAAAGAACTTCCCAGACAAGAAAAAAATAAAGAAGTTCATCATTACCAAACCATTATTACATGAAATGCTAAAGGAATTTATTAAGAGTAAGATCAAAACTATGAACAATAAAATGGCAAAAAAAAAAGTATCAACAATTGAATCTAAAAGAACTAAGCAAGCAAAACTAGTCAGAATAATAGAGTATTTTGATGGTTGCCAGATGGGAGGGGCGTGTGGAGGAATAGGTGAAGAGGTGAAGGGAGTAAGACTTACAAACTGGTAGTTACAGAATAGCCATGGGGATGTAGAGCACAGTGCAGGAAATGGAGTAGCCAAAGAGCTCATACACAGGACCCAGGGACATATAGTAGTGGCACTGCCTGAGGGAATAGGGGTGCTGGGTGGAAGGAGGGCACAGAGGGAAAATCAGGACAACTGTAATAGCATAAACAACAAAATATAATTTTTAAAAAAGAATGCAATATGACTGATACGTTTTTTAAAAGATTTAATCTCTTTATTATTTTCTATAGTATCCAGTTTGTCCTCTTAATCACTGCTCAAAATGTATTCATAGGTTCCAAATTCCTACATCTTTTTGCTTACAGTTCAGTGTATAAAAGTAATTTAAGTTAGACTTAAGTGCCATTCTCTTTAGCTTAGCTGTTATTTCTGCATTTCTCAAACACAGAAAAATCATTACTTTAAGTAAAAACAACTTTCACATTTAAAGCAAACCATTACCCAAACATACATCCATTTGCGTATTCTTTACATTACCCACTTTTCAAATCTACCTAAGAAACAACTTTATATTCAATCTGTTGAACAGTTAAATATACAATTAAAATAGTATTTTTCAATAGCCTGAGAAAAGAGTCTTGATTTTCACCTTGCCATGCAACATTTATCAAATTCTATGAAAACTCTTAGTAAATGTGAATGACAACAGAAGTTACTTGCTTTACTCACCTCCTTAATAGCATCTTCATTGGGAAGAACAAAACATAAGCATGTGATATAGGCTTGCTGAAAAGATGACACATTGGAAATTTCTTTAGATTCTGCACATAGCTTTGATAAAGCAGTAGCCTGGGGGATGCAGTTAGATTTCAACAAATGTTTTATTCGCATTTGCAGAAAGAAAGGTCCTTCTTCTGCAATCAATTTATTGACTAGAAAAAAGGAAAAATGAAACAATTTAATAGCATACCACATAATATGTCATGGTTGTTAAGATGAATTTTGATCTTTTGATATTGTTTGTTTTAGTGAAATAAAAATTCAGTTGATGTAACTGGGAAATTGGATCTAGTCTCAAAACTCATCTGATAGAGCAGAGAGCAAAATAAAATAAGTTTGCTAAAGCTTCCCACATTACTCAGTTTTATTTGGAACATCAAACCTTTTAATAAAGCTACTATCATTTCATCAAAAATTATTATGTGATATCCTTCCTCATTTTCTGATAAGGGTAGTAAGAAATAGTGAAATGAACCATAAACATAAGTGCAAGAAAAAGAAGGAAGTGACCTACGTTGTATTAACAACTACAACTTACACTTATGAGGTACCAACCTTTAATTTACTCAGTTTTTATATACCTCTCGTTTATTCCTCACACCACCACCAAGGCAAGTCTTATCATCCCCAGTTTAAGGTTAGAAAAATTAATATTCAGAGAAATTAGGTAACTTGCCAAAAATTCCAAAGCCAGTGGTGCTCTTTCCTCTAAACCAGGCATTTCTCAAAGTGTGTTCCACCGACCAAAAGACCTGAGAGATAGTCCTAGAAAAAAAAAGGATTCCTTGGTCAAATCTTTGAACAGTCCTGCAATAAAGAAAACTGTCCACTTTTATTTATTTTATTGTTTCCCAAACTGATTTGACCAGAGAACCCTTTTACACATATTATTAGTACAATGTAAAATGTACGTTCCTGGTTCAGTGCACACTTTGGAAAATGCTGCTGAGTAGTACTAAATATTAAGCAACTGAGCACTGATTTGCAGTGTTTTGGACAAGTTCTCAATTTATGAATAGTAGACATTCAACAAATGTGTGGTATCATTTTACATAGTATTATTTAAAGAGCAGCAGTGGGAATATTGTGTGTCAAGACAAGTTATGAATGAGCAAACTGCTTTAAGTAGCTCATCTAAAATAGTGTTCCTCAAACTTCAAAGTGCCTTCTGAATCACCAGGGGAATCTTATTAAAATGCAGATTATATTTCAGCAGGGTTTAGGATGGGACCTGAGATTCTGCTTTTCCAACAGTTGATACCCATGCCCACTGGCCACACATGAGGTAGAAGTTACTAATACAGGTACTATTAAACCACTGCAGGGAACAAGGTAAGTAAAGCACTGGCCTGATCTTAACTATATCACTAGAATCAACTGTAGGTTTTTTAAATTCTTTTTTTTTTAAGCTAATATCATATATGCACATGACACAAAACTCAAATGGCATACAAAATGCGACTCCCAGTCAGGGCACATGCCTGGGTTGCAGGCCAGTTCCCAGTAGGGGATGCATGAAAGACAAACATACATTGATATTTCTCCCCCTCTCTCCTTCTCTTCCCCTCTAAAGATAAATAAAATCTAAAAAAAACAAAAAACAAAAAAAAAACCCCTAAAACTGTGTTTCTTCTACGCTGACTCCAGTCCTCTAGTCTACCTCCCCAAGAAACAGTAACAACTTCCAATTTCTTGTTTGTACTTCCAAAAAAATTCTGAGTACCAAAGTCATATTGTTTCTCACTTAATATATAATACATGTCATTCTATCATCACTGTACATTTAGAGCTATCTCAATACTTTAAACAACTGAATAGTATTCCACTGTGTGGGTGTAATTTAACCAATCCCTACTGATACACTTACAACTTGTTTCCAATTTTTGGCAATCCTCTATAATGCTACAACTTATAGCCCTGTACCTAGACCATTCCACACACGCATGACTGTAGATCTATGGAAAAACTTTCTACAAGTGAACTGCTGCCAAACTGATCTCCAGAGGCTGCGCCAATTTATACTCCCACCATTTACAGGTGGAAGGTGCCATTTCCTGTGGCACTTCAAAAAGGTCTGGGTGCCAGAGCTTCACCTCTGGAGATTGTGATTCAGCAGGTGCGGACTGGACCTTAGGGGTGGGTGTGTGCTTTGGTTTTAATTTTCACAGACAGCTAATACGCAGGCAAGGTTAAAAAGAATGGACAGAAAAATCACTTTCACTTGGATTTTTCCAATTTAGTCCCACAAGCACTAAATTTCACAAAAGAACTCATAACCATACCTCCCACTCAAACAGCTCCCCATTCCTTACTTCTTTTTTCAGTAATGGTCTTCTCTCAATCACATAGAAATGAAATTTTGGCATTATTCTTCCCTGCCAAATCCTTTCCTCAAGAAGATCAACTTAGTTGTTGTTTCCTAGTAATTCTTTTCAAAACTCTCTCCAATCTAATTCCTCCATATTATTTCCTGCCACATCTTTCAGCTCTATTTACCTACCCTCCAGATTGTAAGCATTTTCACAAATCCCACAGGGATTTGCCCCAAAACAGGCATATTATCCACACAACCCTCCCCCCTTTAAATCCCCACATTACTTCTTTCACCTCACTTAAATTTATTTCTCTTTCAGTACAGTACTAAAAGCTTAAAGTATAAAAATGTTAAGATCTCAGGTTTGGGAACCACCCATCTGAGGGTGAACCGTGACTCTGATGATACATACTAGCTGTGAGACTGCTGGTCAAACTGACTTCTCAGAGCCTCGAGTTTCTCATCTGTAAAAAGGTTACTAACACCCACAACACAGAGATGAAAGAATCGAAAATGAAATACTAGTAAGGCAGATAGGACACTTAGCACAGGGCCAGGCACAGAGTAAACCCTAAATACTAGTTGCTATTACTTGTCTATGACATTCCTCTTATCACATTATCAAAAATTTGTGATTACCATGTCTTCTTAACTTCTGTATTCCCTATAGGACTAAGCCGAATATCTCGTGTATTTGAGAAGTTTAATAAAACTGTGTACTTAGTAACTGAATAGTTATTACTCCTTAATCAAAAACCTTCCATCTCCTCACCTGAGCTCAAATTCTGCCCCCCAAATCTAAGCTCTGCAGCCTTGGGCATGCACAATCTTTCACCTGTTTTATGGATTAAATGAGACAGGAAAGTACTAATACAGTGTCCATCACCTAACACATACTCTATAAATCATACCTGTTATTTCTAGAGGTAAAAATATTTTACTCAACGTAGTCAGCCATAATTAAACTGCTGCTATATTAATTTTTAACATAGATCAATCTTGCATCTTAAAGTACCATTTTAAGTTATGTTAAAATTAATCTATATTTTTAAAAGGAAATCATCCATACACTTTAATATTTAAAGTATACACTGAGAAGTCTCACTCTCATCTGTGTACCTTTCTGTATTTTTCCCTAAATATTTTAATACAAAAAAAATTTAATCATATATCCTCTTTTCCATCTAGATTCAACAGTTGATCTGTTTTGGTATATGTCTTTACCTAATTCTTCTTTTTCTGAACCATTTAAAAGTCAGCTGCAAATATCATGAAAGTTTACCTTTTATGTAGTTCATCATGTAAAAAATGGTAATATTTAGGGTCCAGTTGAAAAAACAGCTTTCCCCCCGCAATCAGGAAAGCCTGTTTTTATTTTACCGGAGATTCAAGGGGCACATGACAATTAATAAAATGGCTTCAGAGGTAAGAAACAGAAGGGAAACAAAAATTAAACCACCAGGGGGAAGGAAGTAAGAGGGGAAGGAACTGGCCAGTTCCTTCTCAGCCTGATTTAGCGGGGAGAGTTGGTGTCTCTCCACAGTAAGGATGGATCCCTTCTTTCAAACCTTGGTAGGGGAGAGAAAAGAAAGCAAAAGGCTACTGCTTTGGCACTCATAAGTCTCATGGAAAAGGAGAGAAAGCCTGTGTTTTGAAGCCATAAATTATAGGATGTAAGTCATTTGGAATTTTGGCGGACTCTGGGTGACCTTACAGTTGGAGTCACTTCAATTTTGTGATGGGAGGTATCAAGGAGTCACTTCAGCTGCTGATGGGGGTTTGAGGTCCCTACTTCCAGCTGCTGCCATTACCCCTAGCAGTAGAGGAGGTTTTGTGGGCACTAGACCTCAGGTTGGGAACCTTCTTTGGGGTGTGTCTGGGTTATTCTCACCGCCCCCACCTTCTGTGGTAGGCTGTTGGGGTGGAAGGGCCTTCACTACCTGGGCCAGAATCTAGGTGGGAGAAATCCTTTATGTCTCTGCTAATCATGGCAGGCACAAGTGTCTACAACTGGTATTTAGTACATATTCCAGCAATAAATTGGGGGGTGGGGTGGGAGAAGGTATAGGGGGGCACACAAAACCAAGAATTCAAGGCAGGAACAATAAAAATCTTACAGACTTTTTTTTTTTTTTAAATTCAAAAAACTGAACTGAAAAGCATTTATGGAGTTCGCTGAAGGTTTAAAAATGTAAATTTTTAAGCCCTGACTGGTGTAGCTCAGTGGAATGAGCGCAGGCGAACCAAAGGATCGTGGTTCGATTCCCAGTCAGGGCACATGCCTGGGTTGCAGGCCAATTCCCAGTAGGGGACGCATGAGAGGCAACCATACATTGGTATTTCTCTCCCTTTCTCCTTCCCTTCCCCTCTAAAGATAAATAAAATCTTTTTTAAAATGTACATTTTTATACTTCTGATTATTACAATACTGACCAGAAGACAATCAATGAGATGATAGCCAGAGCTTTCTGAGAGTCCACTGTTAATATCTGGGCTGCAAGGGCAGTTGAGCTATAAAAAAAAGGATTTCTCATCTTTTGACCTGAAATTAGGGTAAGGGTCAATTGAGAAAGCAGGTAAACCACGGGCTGCCTACCATTTACACTGTGGTTCTCAGGCTAATTCCTTAGGTATATAGGTATCCTGTACCCATGCAGTCTTACAGATAATGGGTCCTTAATTAATCTTTATTGAACAGATATGGGGTGTTAAGTGAACAGTGCTTCTCACTGCTTCTTGATTTTTTTTTTTTTTACTATGTGAAAAGAAATTAAGTACTGTTAACTCCTGACGTGGGATGGTGTATTGATTAGCATGCATCAGGGGAAAATAAATTGGGGACATTTAACACAATTCCACCCTTTTTCTTGGGCATGGGCCTTCCCACAGAGAGCATGAGTTCTCTGCTCTCGTCAAGACTTATCTAAACTGGGGCCTTCCAAATTCTAGGATCCTTTTGAAACTATTTGGCTCTGCCCTATAACAAATTTTATTAATAATAAAGATGATATTTTAGCCTTCATCTGCCTATATTTACAAAGTAATGACATTAATTTGGTACCTCAACAGAAAACAATAAACACCAATCTCTTTTTGCTATTTAACAGCCCTTATTCTTTTTCTATTCTTTCTTTTTTGTCAATGTAACTGATAAGCAAAATTATCAGAGGAAAAGGACCAAAAGAAAATCTGAGTATTATTATTGGTAATCTCTCTAAGCAAAAAAAAAAAAAACAAACCCCAAACGGCATGTATAGAATACACTGTCAAACTTGGTGAATGAATAAGCTGAGATACTTTAAGGCTTTAAGAGTCAAATGGGCCATGGCTGGTGTGGCTCAGTGGATTGAGCATGCGCCTGTGAACCAAACAATTGTAGTTCAATTCCTGGTCAGGGCACATGCCTGGGTTGCAGGCCAGTTCCCAGCAGAGGATGCACGAGAGGCAACCATACATTGATATTTCTCTCCCTCTCTCCTTCCTTTCCCCTCTAAAGATAAATAAATAGTTTTTAAAAAAGAGTCAAATGGGCTGTTCTAAAACCTAAGCTAACTATTAATCAGAAGTGTAAATAAACACTGTGCTGAAACTCATTTTTATTCCAGAAACATACTTAACAGAATGTGATTGTTTTAATTTTCCATTAACTTAAAGCAAATGAAGTCACAATTGTTGGTCATAGTACACAAGATACTTTTCTGTGCCTAAAATGCAAATGTCAACTCAAATACAAAAATGTTCTGGTCTTAAACTGACAATTTGGCAAATAAAAATGTCCACTCTTCATATTTATCTGCAAATACTATGTTCAAATATTTCTGAAATTTAAACAGTTTTTTTCACAGTCCTCAGCTGTAGCAACCAGTGAACAAGTTATGAGCAAAGTTCTACTATATACCAAAGTCAAGAAGCAGATTACTCATTTCTATCTCGGAAACTCTGTACGACATTGTTACTCAATACACCATTTTAAAATAAGCGCAAAAGGACATCAGAACTCTATCTAAAAATGCAAGAATCCTTAGGCAAAACATTAAATGCTAATGGTTAGTTTTTACTATTCCAAGGAGAAGAGAATGACTAGGAATAAATATACAGATAAAACTCACAAAATTTTAACCCATAAATCAATTATAATTCTCTTAGAACTAAGCCCCTATTCAATGTCGTCAGTAGGTTTTAGGGCTTACCTTCTTCTGTTTCTACTGGTTGTTGAGCAAGAATCTGAAGAAGAACTGGATTTTTCCACACCCCTTCCTTGGTAACATGAACCAATATCTGTAGGTTATTATTCCCAAATTCCAATAATGCATCATGTGACTCCTAAAACAAAAACAGCACATCTAGAAAACAGGCTAATAAGCAATACGGACAGTAGTTTCACCTTTTCAATATATCTGCGCATCTATGAAAGGACCTGTAGCTGGGGGGGGGGCGGGGACATGACTATCCTTAAAGCTTTGTGGGATTATGGTGCTGCTCTTTTAAAGAATGAAACTTGGGTGTTTCCACTAAGTTAAAAGATAGCTTTAAAATGTTCTCCTGAATTTCCCTATCACAATTCATTTACATCTTCGCATTACTAAATTATTTAACAGCCCATGATACAGCTCTGCTTTAAAGGATTCTGCAGTATTCACACAGGCAACCTATCCCTTTGAATAAAAATATTAAGCCCCGGCTGGTGTTGCTCAGTGGATTGAGCAACAACCTGCAAACCAAAAGGTCATCGGTTCAATTCCCAGTCAGGGCACATGCCTAAATTGCAGGCTAGGTCCCCACTAGGGGGCATGTGAGAGGCAACCCCACATTGATGTTTCTCTCTTTCTCCCTCCCTTCCCCCTCTCTAAAAATAAATAAATGAAATCTTTAAAAAACTATATTATTTAGTGATATCAACTGTCATATACTTTTTAATTGTTTAAATTATTCTATCTAATGGCTTTTTAAATGAGAGATAGCTCTATAGAAAATGTCGTGGAAAGTCTAGGTTACTAGCTATCATGCTATCTCCTCAGAAAACAAACAAAATATAATTGCCAATAGTTTGTTCTCTAAAAGTAATTACACAAAGGGTGGGGAAAAGGGGGGTCAGAAATTTAACTTGGCATACATGATTAAGTATATGTCTCACTATCTTCTACTACTAGTAAGGATTATTGGTTGTTGTCAGTCTAAAATTTCTAACTTGTTTTTCCTTATTTTAGACTCAAGGAACATATGATTCCATTTATTGCAATATATTCCTTTGGAGTTTAAAAAGTTCAGTGACCTAAGAATGTTATCTTATATTCACTCAATTGAAATATGAAAAATAAAGTTCATTTTTCCCCACTTAATTTTCACATAAAAATGACAGGTTTTTGCCCTGGCTGGGTATCAGATGGTTGGAGTGCCATTCCCCTACACCAAAAGGTGTGGGTGTGATGCCTGGTTAGGAACATGGACAGGAGGTAACTGATCTCTCCCCCTCTCCCCCCTCTAAAACCAATGAAAGCAAACCCTTGAAGAAGATTTTTAAAAACATGTTTTTGATATACACATACGCTCTCCCAATATACCAAGTTATCTTCTACTAAGAAAGGGTTTAAGACACAAAAATGACACAGAAAGTGACATTCCCAATTAGTACTTTACTAATAGCAATTATCTTACTAATGATGCTTTACTTGTCCTCCTTAATTTAGGACAACAGGCATTTACTTTGAAGGGAAGGTAAAGACTGTATGTGAAAATTTCAGAATCTGCTGTCTGGTTACCATGTTTATGATATATAAACATACCTGAACCATTACACTTTAGGAGAAAATACTATCACCAACCATGATACACAGCAACTAAAATAAAAGCTATAGTTTGAGTTAAAAACAAAAACAGCTATCTACTTTTTCATCTGTTCTAAACACAGTTTATTCTACGTAAGAATGACATGTGACCTTTTGTTACCAATGTACATATTTATATTTATTATAGCAAAATTACTTTAAAAATATTAAATAAAATCTTCAGCCCTGGCTGGTGTAGCTCACTGGATTGAGTGCAGCTGAGAATCAAAGGGTCGCTGGTTCGATTCCCAGTCAGGGCATGTGCCTGGGCTGCAGGCCAGCTCCCCAGTGGGGGCCATGTGAGAGGCAACCACATTGATGTTTCTCTTTTTCCCTCTCTCTAAAAATAAATAAAATTAAAAAATAAATAAATAAATAAAATCTTCAAAAACTGCGAGCATTTTTTAAAAATAAAGAGCAGAGATTTGGTCAAATAATTTATGGTGTAACCACACAACAGAATCCCAAGTAGTTATTAGAAAGGGAGATCTATTGGATATATATGTAACCCTAGACATATGTCCATGATTGCAATATGGAGATTTATAAGATATGTAGTCTTCATCCACAGTTCCTGGGCATGGAAATTCCCCACCTCTTCCCACGTACATTGCCCTATCTGGCTGTTCCTCTGTTATATCCTATCATACTAAACCAGTAATCTAGTAAATAAAATGTGTCTCCAAGTTCTGCGAGCTGCTCTAGCAAATTATTCAACCCCAAGAGGGTCATGGGAAGCCTCTGGTTCATGGCAGTCAGTCAGAAGTATAGGTAACGACCTGGACTTGCACTTTGCATTCTGAGTTGAAAGGGTCATTGTAACTGCCAATCTGTACAGCTGGCCAATCAGCAGTGCAGGTAACAACCTGAGTTTGTGGCTGTTGTCTGAAGTGTGTGTGGGAAGGAGGAGGACAGTCTTGTAGGACAGAATGCTTAACCAATGGAATCTGATGCTCTCTTCTCTGGGTATATAGTGTCAGAACTCAGTTGAACTAATTCTTCAACACCCTGCTGGAGTCCCCAAGAATTGCTTGTTGGTGTGGGAAAACCACACCCTATGTTAATATCGGGTCTGGGGAACCTCATTTAATGATAAAATTATTGTTTTAAAAAGTTACCAAAAAGATTCTTCTGCCAAGATGGAGGCATAGGTGGAGACGCTGTGCTTCCTCACACAACCAAGTTTAGAGACAACTAAATAATAGCAACAGAAAACACAGCCAGAACACAGAAAATTGAACTTTTCGGAAGTCTGATAACAACAAATTCCTCAGCCTGACCGGTAAGAGGGGCGAAACCAGCAGCTGGAAGAGCGGGGTTGCACAGGAAAACTCTATCAGACGGACTCAGGCTCGCGGAATCCAGGCGCAGGGTTGGACCTGGTGGGCAACTCAGCAAGCAATCGCGGGGAAACAGCCAGGGAGCAGGGCTGCGGGTTGACTGTGGTCGCACATTCGTGTGTGGATAGACAAGTGAGGGAGTGGGCGATTGGACGAGAGCCAGCAGCCCCAGCAGCAAGCAGCAGCGGAGGGCGCCGCCATTTCCCTGCTGACCCCGCCTGCACATACAGCGTCAAAACCCAGAGACCTAAGTGGCCCTAACCTGGCGAACAACCTAAGGCTCTGCTCTTCACCCAGCTGCAAGAAACAGCAGGGAGGGGGGGGCTGCCATTTCCCCGCTCTGACCCCACCTCCACATACAGCGTCACAACCCAGCGACCTGGGAGTCCAAGGCTCTGCTCCTCAGACTTAACGAGTGCAAAGAGACCAAAAATGACTCAAGAAGATCTCAAAGCCCCAGAGCCTATAAATCTAAGAGATGAAGAAATAGCAAAACTCTCGGACACACAGTTTAAAACACTGGTGATCAGGATCCTCACAGAACTGGTTGATTATAGCCACAAATCAGACAAACATATGAAGGAGAAACTAATTGAAATGAATGGAATTGCACAGGAAACCAATAGCGATGAAAAGGAAACTGGGACTCAAATCAATGGAGTGGACCAGAAGAAAGCAAATCATGGCCAAACAGAAAAGAGTGAAGAAGCAAGAATTCAAAAAAATGAGGAGAGTCTTAGGAACTTCCAGGACATCTGTAAACGCTCCAACATCCGAATTATAGGGGTACCAGAAGGGGGAAAGGAACAGCCACCAGTGAAAAACTTATTTGAACAAATAATAAAGGAGAATTTCCCCAATCTGGCAAAGGAAATAGACTGCCAGGAAATCCAGGAAGCTCAGAGAGTCCCAAAGAAGTTGGACCCAAGAAGAAACACACCAAGGCTTATCATCATTACATTAGCCAAGATTAAAATGAAGGAGAGAATCCTAGAAGCAGCAAGAGATAAGGGGACAGTCACCTACAAAGGAGTTCCCATCAGACTGTCAGCGGATTTCTCAAAAGAGACCTTACAGGCAAGAAGGGTCTGGAAAGAGGTATTCCAAGTCAGGAAATCCAAAGACCTACAACCAAGATTGCTCTATCCAGCAAAACTTTCATTTAGAATGGAAGGACAGATAAAGTGCTTCTCAGATAAGATCAAATTCAAGGAGTTCATCATCACCGAGCCCTTATTATATGAAATGTTAAAGGGACTTATCTAAGAAAAATAAGTTAAAAAAAACATGAACAGTGAAAGGACAACAAACTCACAGTTATTAACAACCACACCTAAAACAAAAGCAAACTAAAAGGACAGCTAGATCAGGAGTGGAAACACAGAAATGAAGATCTCAAGAAGGGTTAGCAACAGGGGAGTGGGAGGAGGAGAAGAGGGGAGAAGGTACAGAAAATAAGTAGCATAGACAGTAGATAGAAAATAGATGGGGGGCAAGAATAGTATGGGAAATATAGAATCTAAAGAACTTGAGACACATGGTCATAAACTAAAGGGGTGGGTAATGGTGGGGACAGGGGGGGCCAGGGTGGAGGAGAATGAAGGAGGGAACAGAACAACTGTAATAGCATAATCAATAAAAAAATAAATTAAAAAAGTTACCAAAAATAGCCTCACTTTTATTTATTAAAAAACCCATTTCAAAAATTTCATTTCAGAGTTATTGTTTTTTAAACAGGAAAACTCTTATTTGTTTGTTTATTTATATTTTATTTTTAGAGAGAGGGGAAGGGAGGAAGAAAAAGAGAGAAACACCAGTGTGTGGCTGCCTCCCAGTGGCCCTCACCGGGTACCTGGTCTGCAACCCAGGCATGTGCCCCAACTGGGAACTGAGCTGGTGACCCTTTGGTTCAAAGCCCGTGCTCAATTCACTGAGCTACACCAGCCAGGGCTCAGAGTGTATTTTTATATTCATAGGGGAAAGGTCTCGAAGGGAAGACTGCTTTAAGTTATGACTGAGTGTTCTATCTGTGGTCTGCCTGCTCTGGTAAAACTATTCTCTTATTAAAAGTACCCTGAAAACCATCTATGGCCTTGTGACTCATCACTTAAAATAAGAAAACTTCAGGGTTTCACCTTTTAGATTTCAAAAGGACTATGGCATTAATCTATCTATTTGTACCTCTACTGCATTTATTTTATTAAACATTCAAAAATATATACTAAGTATCTGATAAAAAATTACACAGGGAAAAAGTAAAATATTTTATTCAGGCATACTAAGTAGAAAGAAACTAAAGAAATGAGAGTATTCTCTTCAAAGAATGCTAATAAAAATCATAGCAACAGCCCTAATAATAAATTAAGTAGATTTGCCCTTGTAGAATGAATGCCATACACCAAGACAAAACTACTGGCACGTCTCAGAACAAAGAGTAATGAAATCAATGTGCTATGAATGAAAGATGATTTCTGCCACTGTATGATTATGTGAGGAATTAGTACCACATTACAGTGAATAAAATAGGCCAACAGCCCTGGCCAGGTAGCTCAGTTGGTTAGAGTGTCATCTCAATATGCCAAGGTTGCAGGTTCAATCTCTAGTCAGGGCACATACAAGAATCAACCAATGAATGCATAAATAAGTGGAATAAGAAATTCTTGTTTCTTTCTCTTTCTCTCCCTCTAAAAAATCAATAAAAAAGTAAAATAGGCCAAGAACATAACAAAGAAACCTGGTCTACCTAAAGAGAAAAAGATTAATATTATTTCATTTTCGGTGATACACGTATATCCCAGAAAGGAAATTTCCAGATAAGGAAGTGTGTCAGTATGCAGACCTTTATTTGTGTCTACATGAAACAGCTCCAGGCTGCTATGGAGTCTGGGTCTTCAAGGAAGCAGTTAACAGACCTCGGATATAAATTGGGTGTAACTATGGGCAAGCTAATTATTTAACCTCTCTATCTATGCCTGTCTCCCCATTTGTAAATGGAGTCAAATGATTATAAGATTTGTAATTTGATTAAAAGATACAAAACATGTAGAGCAGTGTTTGGCACATAGTGATAAATAAATGATAACTATTATTATTTATATGATGATTGGTTTAAAGGTTTATTTTTAGAGAGGCGGGAGTGGAGGGAGAAAGAGATAAAAAACATTGTATGTGAGAGAAACACCGACTGATTGCCTTTTACACGATCCCCACTGGGACTGAACCCACACCCCGGGCATGTCCCCTGATCAGACACGAACTGGCAACTCTTTGCTTTTCAGTATGATGCCCAACCAACTAAGCCACACCAGTCAGGAAATAAGTCTACTTCTTAAAAAACAGTTTCTCTGTCTCTACCAGTAACAAGCACACTGGCCTCCTGTCACTGCCAGTGCACTTTCTTTTCTTCCTGCCCTAATCTCCTCCCCCAAACCTGCTAGTTTCTAATCTGCTCACCCTTAGAAAGCTGATAATCAGGCTAATATGAGAGCCAATGTAGCTCTCCTGTAATTAAAATGGATGAACAGAATTTATGATGATTAGTTTGACTTACAATGCTTGACAGAATCCCTGAAGTATTAGGGAGAAATTACTAGATAAGTGTAGTATGAATGATCCATATATTGCTACCATATAACCATACACAATTTTACATTTTTAATAGCTTTATTCTGTATAAAATTGTTTTTGAATAGTGAAAACTTATTTATTGTTTTCTGGGCTACGTAAAGGTGAACAAAACCAAATAAAAATATTTTTAACACATCCCCTTCATCTGAAAGGTCTCCCATTTCACAAACTTAATATCAATGTATAATGAACCTGTTTTTGTTCTAAGTTTCCAAACTTAATTTGCTGGGAGAAATTAATTAGGTGTCTTAGACACCTAAAAAGAAACCCTTTTTTGAGCCCAAATCAACTTACCTGCAGAGACCGAAGAAAGAGTACCCACACTTCATGAGGCAGTTCAGTTTCAGACACTGAAAGTAGCAATTCAAAACAACTCCTACAATATAAAGAAATAAATCAGCATATAAAGTGGCTCAGGTCATGATCAAACTCTATGACACTGATACTGAGTATATATTTTACAGTTGTTTAGACTTAAATTCTGGTTTTTTACTCTTCAAAATTTTCTTCAGTATTGTTACATTGGCTTTCAACTTTAAAAAAGAAAAACTAGGAGACTAAATAATTACATTGTTACTTTAATACATTCAGTTAAGAATATAGACTTTTGACAACTCTAATTGAACAATAAAATAATTTAAATTAAAAAAATACAGACCTTTAAAAAATCACATACCAAACAGTTTTGTTTAGTTAATTACAGTGTGGGGAAAGGTACCCATACAGAAAACAATGAAACAAACAAACACTGGCTTTGTTCTGATTCCAGAAGACAAAAACAGGAGCTCATGCTCCTGTCAATTCAGCTAATCAAGTGACAAATGCATGCAAGTGTCATCTATATAGGTTGTTGTCATTTACACAGGAAGCAGAAAGACAGTAAAGGCTATTTCTTTACCTCTTACAAATCAAGCAAGAAAAAAAAGTTTTCTTCTTTTTACTGTTAACTAATAATAAGGAAAAAATAACAGATTTTAAAAAGGAAATGCATTAACAACTTGAATAAAGATCAGCTCAAAATATCAATAAACCAACAGCTTTCTAAAATCTTGCAAAATGTTACTTTACCCTTTAGAGATTAGGGTAGGTAATATAAAAAACAGATTTAGTAGGAGGAATAATGGGATTATAAAACAAGGAATGTTTGTGTTCCATCAAAAGTACAGTATTAAAAGTTTTGGGTTTTGGAGAATAGGAAAGAAACCAGGTGAGGCCAGAGAAAAATAAAAAGACCACCCAGACAAGAAGTTATCTCAACAAACAATCTGTGAGCTGAACAAAGGTGATTGATTCCCCAGACAAAAACTAAATAGCTGCCACATTTTTTCAGTTTGCAGATGAAATTACATTAGAGGTATAATTTGTCTGCTAGCTGGCAACCAAATATTAAAATAGCAGCTAAATTATCGGGGACTCTTAAGGTGGTAATCTTACACCCTATCCTGGTATTTTCTGCTAGTAAAATTCCTAGTTCCAATAACATAACTAAATTGGAGATTTCATGTTTCCCCCTTCCCCACAATGTTCCTCTAAGACCAAAACTGTTTCCAGATACTCCGTCACTTGAATTTGAACTACACCTGAGGAGAGAGAAAATCTATCATTCTTGGATTCTAGGCCTCAGTAGGAAAAAAAACACTAGAGGCAAACAGGTTATGTTGCTTGGCTTGTATGGGTTGGCCAAAAAGTCCATTTAGTTTTTTCCATAAAATAAAAGACACATTTTTCATTTTCACCAGTAACTTTATTGATTTGGATAATTAGAGTATGTTGGCTATCGCCCACTATGGCTTCTAGTGGGCAGAGGCCAGGGGCGCTGCTAAACATCTCCCAAAGTGTGAGATGGCCCCACAGCAAAGAATTACTTGGTCAAAATATCAACAGTACCAAGAAACTTCGTGAACCATTTTTGACACTTCGAGCAGTCACAGAACCTTCTCCATACACTACATGGATTTTTTTTGTTTCGATTGCATTTTTACCTTTCTTGAAATAATAAAGTATAACATGCCAAAAATGTTGCATATTTTCTTCTATTTTCAATATTAAAATGGCTGCACAAAAATTCACCAATTTTGATGTTTTTTTTTTAATGCGCACTGATATGACAGCTGTCACAACACAGTCTAACTAAATTGTTTCAAATGAAGTTAAAGACAACTAAGCACTACTGGAACCATCTTATGGAAGAAGGAAAAAAAAGAAACTTTTTGTCCAACCTAATACTTTATTTCCTGGGAACCTGAGTGTGAAGTCTCAGAGCACAGAAAATTTCATGCAAAAAGTATGACTCTAACAGCGCTTCACTGAATACCATGATGCCATAGTAACTAGAAGTTAGGCAAACATTACAACCAAAAGTACTCAGTTTAAAGAATGATTTAAGTTCTTAAACTTACAGTACTAATCTGCCAAGCACTAACAGGACATCTTCACATTCAGTAGTTAAGTACGGACGCGCACTGGCAAAGCTTTGGATGGCAAGTCGATATACCTCCAGAAGATACACCATATGTTCTGATGCATTCTTGTTGCTTGCATATTGCAACAGGGTCTAAAAACATAAAATTAGAGTTTTAATTATTAAAAAAGTAAAAACAATGAAACAAACACTGTCTTTGTTCTCTTTTTTTTTTCTGAGACACAATACACCTTTTATTTGCCTTTTAGGATTGGGCTTATTTAGAGGATTCTATTTTCATCACTTAATGAACTATTTTTGCTGAGTTAAAGAAAAGGCAGAACTGCTCTTCTGACATGAAAATAGAAGACTGAAACATGAAAATCTATGAGTAGAGCCATAAATTGCCTATCATGGTTCTTTCTAAACGTCTGGAGTTACCGTCTTTAAAATCCAATGAGTTTCGATAATACAACATTAAACTGAGCAATGACCATGTCCAGGAACTAGGTATGCAAGAATTAAGACTAATCCCTGCTTTCTAAAAAAAGACTTATTCTTGAGTATGGCCCTCAGTTCTACAGTTCAAAAAAATATTTTTTTGCATACACAGAACTGATTAGGCTTAATTTATTCATACTAATTTATAAAAGGTTGGCGTTATAATTTATATTTAATTTTATTTTCAAAAATTAACATAAGTCAAAATGTTTACTTGTTTACAGTGAGGGCATAGTCACATCGTCACTCAGGATACCCCATTTATCTAAGACACTGTCTGATGGGCACAAAATCTAAAATAAAGGAAAATGGAGCCACAATTAGACTTGATAAATGACATGTCCAATACTAAGAATTTTCTGATAAACCATTATACAGTAAGAGTTTTCTTAACTAACACACTGGATTATCCAATCTTTATATGCCAAAATGATCAAGCCAGTTACGTTAGTATACCCATTCAATTAAGTACCTTACTCCTCTACCAGTCACTTTAGAAAAATGGGCTCCTTCTGTATTTGCCCCCATTAAACCAAATCCCAAATTTTAAGAAAAAAAAAAAAACTGAATAAGAAGATTATAAAACTGACCCCATAAAATTTCCCAGCTAAATGAGTAGAGAGAAGGAACATAGAATATGTATTTATCTGTTCCATAGGTAAGATTGAGCTTTACAAATTCATATTTAGAAGCAGCATTTATTCTCCTTGAGGTGAGATTTTAAATCATATCCATCACTATAGGCCTAATACTCCTCCACCTACAGGACATTCTCAATTCTCACTAAATGTATGCTGAATATACTCACCACTTTTTCACTTGACAAATATTAGCCTACTCTACGTACAGTGCTGGGTGCTGGGGAAAGACATGGGGCCTATCCTCCGGGAGCTTTCAGAATGAGTCACACATGATAGTTCAAACCACACATGCAAATTAACCAACTGCTAGCTAAAGTATGCAAAAAGAAGGGCTGAGTGCATACAGATGAGGTGGGTCTTTCCACAGTCCACCTCTGTATTTAGAATGCCCCTGTCACCAATGTAATCATCCTTGGACACAGACACTCCACAAAGACTACACCAAGTAACACAATTTCAAACATTCAATACCTCATAGGTATTTGTTTGCAGTTTGCCCTATATTGATTTATATTTTTTTTAATTCCCAAATCTTTTTCATGTGTTAGTCCAATGAAGTAGTGAAGTCTCCTTAACACACACTATGAGCATACTCTGGGCATCTGAATAGGCACTGGAATAATCTTTACTCTTACGTTTTCTAAAAACAGAAGACTTGACTTTGGGTGGTAAATACACAATGCAATATACAGTCCATGTATTACAGAATTGTACACTTGAAACCTAATGATTTTATTAACTGGTGTCCCCCCAATAAGTTTAATGAAATTAAAAAAATATGAATGAATTATAAGTAAATAATATTTCAACAAGAAATTATTTCATCAGAATGAAAAAGAAAAGTGGGAAGTATCTTATTTTATTTTAGAAATTTAAATTTTAGGCACCAAACTGAAAAAGAAAGAAGAAATAAATGATATATATAAAATCCCTCAAGTTCATTGGTATTCTTACAGAGACCAAATCAACAGCCTCTTCTCTTTGTTTCAGTAAACTCATTTATCCCATGAACACCTATTATGTGGCAATACTATGCTGGGTACTGTGGGTGGAGGACTCTATTCCTACCCTTAAAAAGCTAAATATACAGCCCTGCCTAGTGTAGCTCAGTGGATTGAGCGCAGGCTGTGAACCAAAGGGTTGCCGGTTCAATTCCCAGTCAGGGCACATGCCTGGGTTGTACACCAGGTCCCCCAGTGGGGGACACATGGGAGGCAACCACACACTGATGTTTCTCTCTCTCTTTTTCCCTCCCTTCCCCTCTCTAAAAATAAATAAATAAACATCTTTTTAAAAAGCTAAATAAGTTCTTGCTTTATATCTCACTCAAATGCCCCCTTAGACATTTCCATTTGGATGTCCTACTTCAATCTCAAACTCAACATATCCAAAATGAACACCTTTACCAGAAAATACACTCTTCTTTTCAAATGGCAGAGTCAAAAGATTGTCTTTTTAAAATTTTATTTATTTATCTTTAGAAGGGAAGGGAAGGAGCAAGGGAGAGAAATATCAATGTATGGATGTTTCGTGTGTCCCCTGCTGGGAACTGGCCTGCAACCCAGGCATGTGCCCTGACTGGGAATTGAACCGCGATCTTTTGGTTCACAGGCCCGCACTCAATTCACTGAGCTATACCAGCCAGGGCTAAAAGATTATCTTTGAAACCACTACATCAAAGTCTGTAATTCAACCTCAGAAATACCTATGTCTCTTTCCCCTAAGCTTTATTTCTATAGCCAATGACCTAGACCACGTGCCCAACATCCTTCCACTGAACTACTACAATAGTTAACTTCTCTTACTAAATACACTCCATTTCTGTACATGTGTTAAATGACAACACATTTGCACATTAAAAAATTAATGCATGGGCTCTAGCTGGTGTAGCTCAATGGATTGAGCGTGGGCCTGTAAACCAAAGAGTTGCTGGTTTAATTCCCAGTAAGGGCACATGCCTGGGTTGCAGGCCAGACCCCCAGAAGGGTATGTGTGAGAGGAAACCACACATTGATGTTTTTCTCTCTTTCTCCTTCCCTTCCTCTCTCTCTAAAAATAAATAAAACTCTAAAAAAAGTATTAAAAAATTTTTTTAAAGATCTGCTTGGAAAAAAATTAAAAGGCAAGGGAGAAAAAAGACTAGAAGGAACTTCCCCAAATACTAACATGGTTATTAGCACTGGGGCAGTAGTAGGAATATGAAAATTTTTTGTCATCTATATTTTCTGAACGTCCCAGATTTTCTGTAATAAGCAATATTACCATATTCTGCCATGTATAATGTGTTCCCATGTATAACGCACAACCATATTTTTGTACACATTATACAAGAGATTATTATACCCATTATTATACCAATGCTATGTAATTGTTATACCCACATGCAATATGCACCCTTGTTTTTCCTTCAATAATTTGGGCAAAAAGTGCGTATTATACAAGGCAAAATATGGTACGTTTACAGTAAAGGGAAAAGTATCTCCTCTCATCCCAAATCTACCTTCATTCCTCACTGCATGGCTTCAAAGAGGTTGGCAGTATCCTGACTATTCTATAAAACTATCAAGGAGGGAAATTTCTTTCAGGGTGGTCATTATTTCATATAGGAATGCATTCTAATTTAAAACTCAAATCATTCAAGACTAAATTTCCCTATGGAATAATCATAACTTAACGTTTCTGAGCACATAGTATGTGTTAGGGTTAGGCATTTTCCCAAGAGCTTTACATGCTACGAATATTTAAAACAACCTGCCCTGGCTGGTGTGGCTCAGTGGATTGAATGCTACCCTGTGAACCAAAGGGTCACTGCTTCAACTCCTTGTCAGGACAAATGCCTGGGTTGCAGGCCAGGTCCCCAGTAGGGGTGGCACTCAAGAAGCAACCACACACTGATGTTTCTCTCCCTCTCTTTATCTCTCCCTCCTCCTCTCTCTAAAAATAAGTAACATCTTTAAGAAATACAACCCTATGAGCCAGGTGATTATGATTAGCACAATTTTAAAATGAGAAAACAAAGACACAGTCATTTGCTTAATGACATCCAATAGGTTAAGTGTTAAATTCAGGATTTGAACTAGGGTCACGTAGCCCCATGTGTTTTCAAAATGCACAACTCTACAAATACTTTAAATGAGCTTTTAAATTCTGCTTTTTTCCCCACTGTGCATTAACTTTACTGATGGCTCACAAAGAAATGACAAAAAGTACCTGGTATTGGCCCTGGCTGGTGTAGCTCAGTGGATTGAGCACAGGCCTGCGAACCAGAGGATCGCGGTTCAATCCTCAATCAGGGCACATGTCTGGGTTGCAGGCCAGTTCCCTGCAGGCCAGTTCCCAGCAGGGGATGCATGAAAGGCAACCATACATTGATGTTTCTCTCCCTCTCTCCTTCCCCTCTAAAGATAGATAGATAGATAAATAAATAAATAATTTAAAAAATTTTTTTAAAGTATCTGGTATTTACTATTAAAACTGCATGTCCTATGGCAATAGGAAATTATGTGACTCATAATAGAGGAGGGTTTGCATTATTTCAAATTTTGCACACAAAGCTAGAGGCCTTTTGACTTTAACTTCTCAATATTTTATTAAATAAATTTGAGTAAAATGTGATTGCACTATGATAGACTTCAAACAAGAGGTAGCACTTGAGCTAGGCTTCTAAACTACGGGGTCACTTTTGAAAACACACATATTAGGGGAACAGAAGGACTCCGAGTAGACAATAACTTGAACAAAGTAAAAAAACTACTAAAACAGTGACAGCGCTTAAAACATCAACTGGTGAGGAAGCACCAGAGGTTTCCCATGAAGATGCTACACTGGCTATGAGATGAAATAGAATGAATGGGAAGAGAATAGCTGGTGGCTTACACTGAGAAAAGCTAGAGTAAATTAAGTCTTTTACGTATGCTTTTAATAGGCCCCAATTCCCACTTTCTGTATCTAGTTAGTTGATTTTTTTAAACCCAGAAATATGACTGACTGATTTATCCATCTTTCTATTCATCCTCCTGATTAAATTTCACTGGATTTGGTCCATCACTCTGGACTAAAATCTGTCATGGAATTTAACTATGCTTTCTAACTTCATTTCATTTTCAATTTTTAAAAACATCTTTTACTGTTATCAGAAAAGCATCCTTGGCTGGTGTGGCTCACTGGATTGAGCGCAGGCCTGTAAACCAATGGGTTGCCAGTTAGATTCCCAGTTGGGGCACATGCATGGGTTGCAGGCCAGGTCCCTGGCAGCAGTGCGCAAGAAGCAACCACGCAATGATGTTGCTCTCCCTTTCTTTCTCCCTCCTTTCCCCTCTCCAAAAATAAATAAATAAAATCTTTTTTTAAAAAGCAATAAATTTACTTTTCAAAAAATATAGATGGAGCCCCGGCTGGTGTAGCTCAGTGGATTGAGCATGGGTCTGTGAAGCAAAGGGTTGCCGGTCTGATTGCGGGCCAGGTCCCCAGCAGGGGACATGAGAGGCAACCACACATTGATGTTTCTCTCCTACTCTTTCTCCTTCCCTTCCCCTCTCTCTAAAAAATAAATAAGTAAGATATAAAATAAATATATAAATGGAAAAGTAAAAATTAAAATGTCAACTATCCACACTACCAGCACCTAGTAATAGACCACTACTAACAGACAATATTAAGTTTGAGAAACTTTTATGCCTCAATAAAAGCATTTTAATTGAATCATACTCTTCACTGTTTTATAAAACTTTCAATATTGTATTTTTCTGATAAAATTTTTTAATTTAATTTATTTTTTAGAGAGGGGAAGGAAGAAAGTAAGAGAGGGAAGAGAAACACCAATGTGTGGTTGCCTCTAGTGCACCTTGCACTGGGGACCTGGCCCACAACCCAGGTATGTTACCCTAGACTGGGAATCGAACTGGTGACCCTTTGATTAACAGGCTGGCACTCAACCACTGAGCCACACCAGCCAGGGTCAACATCAGTATTTCAATGGTACACAGTCTTGCATGGGATCCACAATTTACTACCCAATTCTCTGTTTCTGGACATTGTGGTTTCTAACTGCATTATTATACATAATGGCAAGAGGACCGACCCCTCTATTTAATTTTTTCCATGTAAGCATGATAATTTTTTTAGGATAATGTCACATAAATGAAATTGCTGAGTCAAAGAATGCCTAAATTTTATGGCTTTACATAATGCCAAATTCTGTTCCATAAAAATTTGTTCCAATTTACATTTCTAATATTAGGGTAAGACAGTGACTGACTGAGGAGCTGTCACAATTATACTATAGCAGATGGATGGACGGGGGAAATATGATGTGTTCTTTATTCAACTTAAAATCCTTTCATTATGTTGCAATAAAATAAAATATTTCATGTTTCTTTTATGATGTAACCTGAACATTTAATTACTACAGCATCTGCATGTATCTTCATCTGAATTACCAGTAGTATTAGGGAAGAAAGTTTGAATGAGAACAGCATCAACAGTTAACTTAAATTTTCAAAAATAAATCAAAGAGGATGGAACACTTCCTAACTCATTCTTCGAGGTCAGTATTTCTCTGAAACCAAAGCAACGCAAACACAACAGTGAAGAAAACTACAGACCGATATCACTTATGAACACTGATATACAAACCATCAACAAAATACAAGGAAACTGAATCTCCTGGCATATTAAAATAGATTATACACCATGACTAAGTGGAGATTTATTCCTGGAATGCAAGAATGGTTCAGCATATGAAAATCAATGTAATACAGTCCTCTGCCACTTAACGACAGCAACTACTCCTAGGCCACAAACCTGTACAGCATGTTACTGCACTGAATACTGCAGGAAATTGTAACACAATGTTATTTATGTTTCAAAATATATCTAAACATAGGAAAGTACTAAAAATATGGTAGAAAAGATTTTAAAATGGCACACCTGTATGGGACACTTACCATGAATGGAGATTCCAGACTAGAAAATGCTCTGGATGAGTCAGTGAGGGATGAGTGAATGTGAAAGCCTAGAATAATACTGATCACTACTGTTGGCTATATATAAACACTGCACACTTAGGCTACACTAAATCTAATTTTAAAATGTTTTTTTAAAATGATAAATTAACCTTAGCTTACTGTAACTTTACTTTTTAAATAACAAAATTTTTAAAACTTTTTAACTTTTGTAATAACACTTAAAACACAAACACATTGTAGTTGTACTAAAGTGCCCTCATCCAGGGTTGGCAGAGACAGCTGAGATTTTACTTTGGAAAAAAGAAAAAAAAAAACCACACTTGATTTGGCTTTGAGCTGGAAGCATGGGTAAGAGGTGACCCCCCAGGGCAGCAAACTCCTCCACCCCAAGGGTAAGCGAGCTGAGGACTGAGGCTGAGCCTCAGGGTGGGTCTCCTGTGCCTACTGCTCCTCTGCACAGCTGCACAGCTCCTTTCCCTCAGGCCTGGAGGACAGGAGAGACCACAGCAATGGTTCACCTGGAAAAAACACCAGATGACTCAGACCTCAGCTTCCCAATGTGAGTCTCGATCTTCTTCATAACCATCATCTTGGAGGAGCTGAAGCTGGTGCTAGTGCATGTGGCTAAAGGAGCCAGAGCTCCCGGAGATCAAGGTGGCCTGAAAGCCCAAGCCACAGGTTAGGTTCCTGTAGGTTGGGCTCAGCCTACCTGAGTAACCACTGGTAGTATTGGTAATAGATACTCATGTTCTATATCCCAGACTCCATCCAGTTCTCCTTGCTCTCCAGCAGTTTGTAGTAGGTGGCAATCTCCACATTCAGGACCAGCTTGAAGTTCATGACGTGCAGGTGCTAGGCCATGTCCAGTTTGGGGGTTCTCAGAGCAGCTTCCAGCTGAGCCACACTGGCCTGGCATCCTTGACAGCCAGCTTCCTACATTGCTCGTCATTAGTGATGGCAGCCTCCAGGGAAGCCCTCTGGCCTTTGAGGCTCTCAATCTCAGCCTGGAGTCAGGTGATGTTTAAGTTCATCCCATAAATCTCCATTTTCATGTGATGCAGGTCACCCCCCTGCTTCCAAGCCAATGTCTGCAGTTCCTCATACTTGGTCTGATACATCATCTTCTCAGCCTTGGCCTGGCTGTGGTTGGCGATTTCCTCAAACTGAACTTTGATCTCAGCTATGTCATCCGGGTCCAGAGAGAAGTTGTTGTCCATGGACAGCTCCACAGGCAGCACCATGAACATGTCGGAGATCTGGGACTACAGATCATTAATCTCCGCCTCTTACAGCTGCCTACAGAAGCTGATCTCATCGGTCAGCTCTTCCAGGCAGAACTCCAGTTCCACCTTGTTCATGTAAGCTTCATACACATCCTTCTTGATGAGGACAAATTTACTCATCTCTGGTACTTGCCAATCTCATCCTCATTATTATTCAAGTCCTCCGCCAGTCCCTGCATGATGCCAAACTCCACTTCCAGCCTCAGTTTCACCTGAGCCAGCATGTCTAGCTGCCACTGAAGGTTGCTGCTGTAGCTCTCAAACATGTTGCACACGTTACTGCTAGCCATCTTACGCTGCTGCTGCAGGTTCCACTTGGTCTCCAGAATCTCATTCTGCCTCTCCAAGCCCCACACCTCATTAATGAAGGAAGCAAATTTGTTGCTGAGGCTCTTGATCTTCTCCTTCTCCTGGTCGTGCACAGCCTGGATGTTGGGGTCTATCTCCAGCTTCAAGGGATTCAGCAGTCTCTGGTTCACCTGGACATCTCTAATGCTACCCATACTCCCAGCCCCATCATAACACCTGACCAGATTCATATTCGCATCCAGGACAACCTGGTAGCCACCGCCCACCAGGAAAAAGGCTGAGGAGCCAATGCAGATGCTGGGCCCACTTGAGTGCAAGCAGCTACTTAAGACCTGGGGGCCAGAGGTTGACACCTTGTAGGTCTTGAGTCACCCTTGTGGACATGGTGGAGGCTGGAGTTAAGGTAAGGAGGCCAAACCAGGCAGAGACTCGAGAAGGAGCCAATAAGCTGCTTTAATATCTTCTTTCTTTTTATCCTTATTCTATAAGTTTCCTTTTTTTAAATTTTGAATATATTATTTTTATTTTAAACTTTTTTGTTGTTAAAAACTAAGATATAAACATACACACTAACCTACCTAGGCTTACACAGGGTCAGGATCACCATTATCACTCTTTCACCTCCACATATTGTTCAGCTGAAAGGTCTTCAGGGGAAATAATATTTCATGGAGCTGTGTTAATAAGGCCTTCTTTCGGAATATCTTCTGAAGGACCCGCTTCAGGCTCTTCTTGAGGAAGAGTTACTTGTTTCAAAAATATCAGTCTGGTGGTTTGCTTGGTTTTTTCTTTTTCTTCATCATGGATTTTGTATGTAAGCAGATAATGCACCATAAACATTTTTCTCTACTAATGAAAACCTTTCGGTGTTGGGTTCCACGTTTTCAAACTTTTTAACAAGCTCGCTGAGGTCTGCAAAAGCTTCTGCTAACTCCTTTACTGTGAATTTTCCTAGGGGCTCTTCTTTTTCTTCCCCTGCAGTTTCCTTTTCTTTTGCCTTCTTCCAACCACTCCTCATTTAGTCAATTCCTCAGGAACCACTTCTAGGTTCTCCTCAATGTCATCCTTATCCATTTCCAAGTTAAAGTTCTTCATCATTTCAACCACAGCCTTGTTGATTTTTGCAACCTCCCAATCCTTGGCAAATCCTTTGAAGTGTAGGATGAATCTGAGTGTCTTCAGATGCCATTTATATAATCCTTGAAGACATCAACTCAAGCCCAAACAAAGCTCCTGATTAAGTCATATACAACTGTAATCCTTCAATTGCATCAGTGTATTCTCACTGTCTTCCTTGCCTGCACAGTAGCCTGACCAAATATTCTTTTCAGATAGTGTATCTTAAAGGCTGCTAAACCCCTTGACCTATTGGTTGGATCAAAGAGGTAGTGTTTAGAGGGAGAAACACCATTTTGATATTGGGATGAAGACTATCTATAAAAGGAGGATGGCCATAGGCATTATCATTAACAATAATCAAAATCTTGAAAGGTATGTAATTCTCCAAACAGCACTCTCTCTCTGGCATAGCAATTGAGAAAGGCATCTTGGAAGAGGACCATCCATGACTTACTGCTCCTGTGTACACTTGCAGTATGTGCTTATTGATATGCTTAAAGACCCGGTGGTTCTCACTGTGGCAGATTTGTAGTTTTCAAGAAAAAGAAGCGGGTGAGCATGTAACAGGAAGGGGAAGAAAGAGGAAGGTAAATTCAGATATCCCCATTTCTGGTTTAGTGAGTCACTAGTACTAAAAATAATGGTCTAGACTACTACTTAAGTCTGGAGATTTTAAAATCCAAACATTATTACGCTGAGAAAAAGTACTAAAGTTCTGAGACAGCTATGTAATTGAGTAAAATAACATGCCTTTTGGCTGTGGATTCAAACCTCTATCCCCATCACTTGTCAGCTAACCTGTCTGGGTCTTGATTTGTTTTTTAATCACTGAATAAGTGATTTTCAGTACTTTCAATAAGTACTGAAATTGAGTACTTAACTAGACATTGTGCAAAAATAGCTTTTTTGAAAATGTGAGCAAAAAGCATAGCAAAGTGTACCATCTTAACCATTTAAGAGTACAGTTCTGTGGCAATAACTATATATACAGCTGACTCTTGAATAATGAAGAGGTTAGAGGCACAAACCCACACACAGTCAAAAATCCACCTAACTTTTGACTTCCCAAAATGTAACTATAGTTGTCCCTTGGTATCCTCAAGGGATTGGTTCCAGGAACCACTTGGATACCAAAGTCCATGGATGTTCAAGCCCTTTATATAAAACCGTGTAGGATAATGCATACAGTCAGCCCTCCCCATCTGTTAATTCCCAACCACAGACTAAAAATACTGTTGGTTAGTTTTATTTTTTAAAAGATTTTATTCATTTTTAGAAAGAGGGGAAGGGTGGGAGAAAGAGGGAAAGAAACACCAGTGTGGCTGCCTTTTGTGCATCCCCTACTGGGGACCTGGCCTGAAACCCAGACATGTGCCTTAGACTGGGAATTGAACCAGCAACTCTTTGGTTCGAAGGCTGGTGCTCAATCCACCGAGCCACACCAACCAGGGCTGTTTGTTTTAAAATACTGTTTTTGATGCGAAGTTGGCTGAATCCTCAGATGCAAAAACCAGGGGATATAGAAAGCTAACTGTGTATTTTTTCTAATATATTTTATTTATTTATTTATTTTTAGAGAGAGGGGATGGGAAGGAGAAAGAGTGGGAGAGAAACATCAATGTGTAGTTGCCTCTCACGTGTCCCCTACTGGGGACCTGGCCTGCAACCCAGGCATGTGCCCAGACTGGGAATCGAACTGGCGACCCTCTGCTTCACAGGCCTGTGCTCAATCCACTGAGCTACACCAGCAGGCCTAACTGTGTATTTATTGAAAACAACCTACATAGTTTAACCCAGGTTATTCAAGCATCAACTGTACACTGTTGTGCTACCATCACCAACACCCATCCACACAACTCTTCATTTTGCAAAACTGAAACTGAACCCACTCAACAATAACTCGCCATCCCTCAACAGCCCCTGGCAACCACCATTCTAACTTTTGTCTCTCTACATGCAAGACAGCTGTCATAATATATTTTCGTTTTGAAAAGCAAAATGAGTTTGGTAATGGGATCAGAGTACACAGTGGAATCAGTGGAAAAGAGTCCAAAAACAGACCCACAAACCTATGGCTAATTGATTTTCAACAAGGTAAAAAGTCATTTCTCAATACAAAAAGAAAGTCTTTTTAACAAATGATGCCGGTACATTTAGATATTCATACTTTTTAAAGATACTTTCATTATCCTCTATAAAATATACAATAATTAACTCCAAATGGATTACACATCTAAATGTAAATCCTGAAACAACCCTGGCTGGTGTGGCTTAGTAGATAGACTGAGTGCTGGCCTCAGAACCAAAGGGTTGCTGGTTCGATTCCCAGTCAGGGTACATGCCTGGGTTGCAGGCCAGGTCCCCAGTGGGGGGTGTGCTACAGGCAACCACACACTGATGTTTCTCTCCCTTTCCTTCTCCCTCCTTTTTACCTCTCTAAAAATAAATAAACAAAATCTTAAAAAAGTGTAAAACCTAAAACAATAAAATTTATAGAGAAGAACATAGAAAAATATCTTTGTGGCATTGGGTTAGGCAGATTTTGTAGATATAACATAAAAAAATAGAATTCAGCCCTGGCTGGTATAGCTCAGTGGACTGAGCGCGGGCCTGCGAACCAGACAATCGTGGTTCGATTCCCAGTCAGGGCACATACCGGGGTTGCAGGCCGGTTCCCTGCAGGCCAGTTCCCAGCAGGGGATGCATGGGGGGCAGCCACACATTGATGTTTCTCTCCCTCTCTCCTTCCCTTCTCCTCTAAAGATAAATAAATAAAATATTTTAAAAAATAGAATTCATGAAAGAAAAGTTTGATAAATTGAACTTTATCAAAATTAAAAACTGTGTTCTTCAAAAGACACTGTTAAGAGAATAAAAAGAAAAGCCACAGCCCAGGAGAATATCTTTGCAAAGAATATATTTGATTCTATTTCCCCTGACCCCATCAGCTCTGTGGCTGTAAGAGGGATCAACTTAACAGAAATGAACCATGGCTTGGCTGCTCTTGTGCCCACCCAGTAATGCAGCCCACCCAGTGACGTCTTTCTTCTTAACATCTCACCTAGTTTTTCCTGGAAGTTCTTGAGTGTCTTACATGAGTTCACCAATAGTTTTGTCCAGAATATATGACATCCACCATGTCGTCTACTTCAGTTCATCCTTGTCAGCAGATGCTCCCTATGAGCTGGAGGACAACACCTCAGTCTTTTCCCACACTGACATCACCACAACAGAATCTGTCATGGCTAAGGGTGTTTTCTCTAGAGAGTCCCACCTGAACCAGTGGCAGAATGTAAGTTAGAAGTGTGAGGTCTATCCAGAAGGTATCCAGCCATGTAGTATGAAAAAGGCATTTATTGAAGAAGATACAGGATATAAAAAACACTGTACATAGGAAAATAATGCCTCAGGCCCCTTCAAAGTAGGCACCTTGGGGCCTCACACAGTTCTCCCAATCGCAATCAGCTGCCCCATCGTATTTTCCTGAATCTCACTGACAGTCTGAAATCTCTTCCCTTTCAAAGGTGATTTTAATTTTGAGAAAAGCTAGAAGTTGCAGGGCACCAAATCTGGGCTATGTGGGAGGCTGAGTTACCTGGGTGATGTGATGTTTTGCCAAAAACTCTGCTTGAGACATGATGCATGAGTGGGCACATTGTTGTGATGAAGCTGCCAATCACCAGATGCCCATAACAGCAGCCTTCTGAATCACCCAAGTAGTTTCAGTGGAGGGAATGTGCATGCTTAACACAAAATCTGATGCAGATTCGTTTCTCTACTCACTCAGTCATTTTGAATGTACATCCACATAGTACACATGCTCACTCAACTGCCATGGGTGCCAACTGCCCCAATGACTAGTACAGTGACACTGTCACTGTTCACATAGCAGCACTCCAGTCCACTCTCCTTGGCCAAGTTAAACAGATGTCATACAAACCATTCTCATTTTATTAACAATGGCTGGACTTTTTCCGGACAGATCTCATAGTAGTATAAATCACCATCCCCAATCTGTCTGTCCTTTGTAATCTAAGCCTCAACTTTTTATTTTAAAAAAGGGAATATATTTTATAAAGAGTCTGTGCATGCATGTGCATATACACACACCCCATGTGCACATACATACCCTTTTCTCAAAACTCAACAATAAAACAATCCAATCTTTTTTAATATCCAAAAATTGAAAAGATACTTCATCAAAGAAGATACAAGGATGGCAAATAAATACATAAAACATAATTAACATAGTAAGTCATTAGGGAAATGCAAATTACAACCACGATGAGCTATCACTAATTTTAGAATGAATAAAATTCAAAAGACTGGCCAAAGCACGTGCCGACTGGAAAGTGGAAAACAAATCTCCTACATTGATGGTGGGAGTGTAAAATGATACAACTCACTCTGAAAAACCTGTCATGTGACCCAGACATTCTACCTGGGTATTTGCGGGGGTGGGGCAGGGTGAGGGAGCATTTGTCCACACAATGGCTTATACACCAAGGCTGACAACAGTTTTTATCTGCAATAGCCAAAACCTGGAAATGAGCCAAACGTCTATCAACAGGTGAATAAATAAACAAATCATGATATAACCATACGATGAATAGTCAGCAATAAAAGGAATTAACTATTAATATACACGTGAATAAACTTCAAAATAATTATACCAAGTGAAAGCAGACAAACAGAAAGAGGCTATATAATTTTATTTATGTAAAGTTATTTTTATATAACCTATAGAGACAAAAAGCAGATCACTAGTTGAGTGAGGATGGATGGATGGATCAAAGAGAAAGGTAAAAAATAATAATAAGGGGCTGTGGCTGGTGTGACTCAGTGGATTAAGCACCAGCCTGTGAACCAAAGGGTCAAGGGTTCAATTCCCAGTCAGGGTACATGCCTGGATTGGGGGCCAGGTCTCTAGTTGGGGGCATGCGAGAGACAACCACACATCCAGTTTTTCTCTTTCTCCCTCTCTTCTCTCTCTAAAAATAAAATCTTAAAAAAAATAAAAAGGAAATACAAAGGGATAAGAACAAACTTCTAACGCTGGTGAATATATTTATTATTTTGATTACAGTAATGGTTTCATGGGCACATATGCCAAAGCTTATCAAACTGTACATTTTAAAAAGAGCAGTTTACTATGTCCAGTACATGTCAATAAAGCTGTTTTTTGAAAAAGACAAAAGGGCCACAAACTGCACAAAATCATAAAAAGAATTTAAATAAATTTGACATTTCAGTTGTCATATTTATGATTTTTACTGCAATAAAATGTAAAACTTCAGTGCATAAAGATAATATAAAATGTGAAAAGATAAACTGGAGAAGATAATTCCAAAGTACCACTATATGACCAACAAAGGATTAATGTCTAGAATACATCATTTCATAAAAACTATTTTTTTCAATATTTTATTTTTTTTTTATTTTTAGAGAGAGAGTATGGGAAGGAGAAAGAGTGGAAGAGAAACATCAATGTGTGGTTGTCTCTCATGTGTTCCCTACTGGGGACCTGGCCTGCAACCCAGGCATGTGCCCTGACTGGGAATTGAACCTGCAACCCTTTGCTTCACAGGCCCATGCTCAATCCACTGAGCTACACCAGCCGGGGCATAAAAACTATTTTTTTTAAAGGCAAATAATCCAATTGAAAAATAAGCAAAAAATAAGGTAATTCGTAGGAGAGCTGACTATTAATAGCAACCAAATATACGCTAAGAAGATAAACAGCTCTTTACAAGTAAACAGAAAAAGCAAAACCACAATGCGATACCACAGTCCACCCACCAGAATGGCTAAAATAAAACTGCCTACATCTAGTACTAGCAACGATGTGGGGCAATAGTAATGTTCATACACTAAGAACTGGCATAAACTGCCACAAATACTTTGAAGAATAACTGGGTGGTATTTATTAGTTGATAATAAACCTAGTATATGAAGCTAGCAATTCCAATGTAAGCACAGACCCTAAAGAAATTCTTAAATCCTTCCCTGGCCAGGTAGCTCAGTTGGTTAGAGCATCATAATAATAGGACAAAGTTGCAGGTTCCACCCCTGGTCAAGGCACACAGAAGAATCAACCAATGAATGCATAAATAAGTGGAACAAATCAATGTTTCTGGCTTTCTCTCTAAAAATAAATTTTCAAAATTTTTTTCTACAAAGAAATTCTTACACCCATGTGTCAAGATATTTTTGAAAGGCATCCACCCTAGTAGTTAATATAAGCACCTCTAAATCTGTCAATAAAGAGTGGACAAATAAACTGTAATATATTTGCATAATAAAATATTACATACCAGTAAATGCATACATACCAATACAAAACTTAGAAATATTACTGAACTTTAAAACTTCACAATACATACATTACCACAGTTTAATTAATGCTGAAACAAAAAATACATTAGTTATTAATATATTAATAATATTAATCTGTCAAATTTATTGATTATGCATTTAATGCTTCAAACAAAATAATACATTGTTATTAAAATGCACAAAAATTTAAAAGGTAAAGAGATGCAGGGAAATGATTAAATACCCTAATCAGGATGGTAGTGGGAGGCAGATGATAATCTATGAATGGATACATAGGTAGTGTCAATCATTTTATTTCTTAGGTTGTATTCACTTTAGTACATTCTTTATGAGTTTGTATTTTAGAGATTATCTGATTTTTATAAAGTAACATACCCTTCATAGTTCTGAGCAAAACTGATTTTCCATCCAGATTCCTATACCCAACCAGTCTAACACCATCAAGAAACTAAAGACTGCCTCAAGAAGCTACATTCAAAATAAAAAAAACATGAGGGTCACGAAACAAGGAATCTAATGAGAGACAGAAGCAAAAACAAGTATTGAAAACAACAGTTGACAAAATGAAAATGAATTTAAAAGGGTAACACAGAAGTATAAACTCTATAAAAACATAAAGTGATCATCCCACTAGTTCTTAAATGAAATGCAATAAATGATAATACTCTAGTAATCGTCTTTCAAATTTTTTTCCATATATCATTGCTTTATAAAGTGGGGTAATAGTTTCCTAAACCTTTTCTCTAAACAATGATCTTGGATATTCTTCCATATTAATAGAGTGCCATTTTTTTTGCCCTTTTAAATTTTATTTGAAAAATACTGAAATTCACAAAAAGCCAAATTCACACATAATTCCACCACTTTAAAAATGTGTATGCAATACTGCTCGCTTCGGCAGCACATATACTAAAAATGTGTATGCAATAAAGAAGTTAAAAGGTCACACCTATGGTTCCATCTAATTCCACTCCTGCTCCCAAATGACCCTTCTAAACAATTTAGTACATACAGCCTTATATACATAGAAAAAAGCTTTCTAATTCTTGGCAATAATCTCCTAGGCTCAAATATTTTATGACTGCAGGATGATCAAAGGATACTTATTTTCTGGCATTTCCAAACCTAAAATATCTTATAAAAGCCTCATCTAGCCCCAAATGGATTCCTGGAATTCCTGCTCTCCCCTACATTAGTAGGGTCTTCCTCTTCTTAATCACACACTTGCTTCAAACTTTTAGTTTGGCAACCAATACCAATGAAGTTGTTGTAGAAAAGTGGCACAGAAAATGATGTCTTTATAATCTATGCCAAGTGACAAAGAGTAATAATGTTGCCCATTCAAAACCATTTATATTAGGCTTCAAAATTATGCAACAGTTAGGCATTGGGAATTGTTTTACTTATATTACTTGGCAGGTGAAAAATATACATGATCAAACACTGACAACTGTTCTATTGTATCAAAAGCAAATATAATATGAAAAACTGTTTAATGTTTATCTTCTCCACTAGACAATAAAGTCAGAGGGCAAGAACCATGTGTTTTTTCCACCCCTGTAGACCAGAACACCAAGCATACTGAGTAGCACATAGCAGGTATTCTGAAATTATTTGCTTTTGACGCTTTGCACTATTATTAAAAGATCTACTAACTTATAAGTTTAAGACAATTTTTCAGATACACATCTTCATTGAGAGAAATATGCCGGTATATAGTACTAAAGCAAATTCAACTAAGTAGTTTGATTTCAAATTCTCACTGCTTCATTAAAATCCTATAAAAGGAGAGCAGCATGTTGACTAAACTGCACTTCCTTCAAAAAGGAAATGCTTATATCATAACATTGTAGAAAGGTGCTCATGTCAAATCACAATGATACACACTACTACTGAATTGGCTGATGGAAAATAGGTACATCAAAGGTCAGAACTTTATTGAAATTATAACCTATTCTGATCCTCAGCTAACATCCTAGACTAAGAGGGAGGTTCCCCTTTAAAGTTTTAAGCTGGAAAAACAAAGAGCTAGAAAAGCTCTATAATCTTCCCCTAAACATAAGATTCTATGATTTTATAAAAAACATGGCCAGCCATCTTTTTCCCAGGGACTCAAATCCAATGTGTTACAAATTCAAGTCACTTTTGATATATGCATATTTCAATAAAGTACACAATTTAAATCTCAAACAATAAGCCAACTTAAAATCAACAGCCAGATGAATAAAAAATATTTTACATAGAATGATCTGTTGGTTGCAATAGGCCAAATCCATTACGCACAGTGTAAATCCCAAAAGAACATCCATATTGCCTCAATATAATAAAAATTCACCACAAATTATACTTCCAGTCTACAAAGCTCGTCATAGGCTCTCTGAATCTAAAACTATGTTAGAAAATGATCTGTAAACATCTAGAAAACTTCTTTTTTCCTTTAATGGGCTGTACATTGACAGAAAAATGGAGGAAAGCTGTTCTACATGAAATATTCCTTTAAAACAATATTCAAGATAGAAAGTCAGTTTAAAAACCGACACATTGTGGTCCTGCTACCAAAAGCTATGCTAAGGGCAGTGTTATACTGTCTCATTTGACCATTATTTGGAGTAGCTTTCTATTACACCAAATTTCATAGACAAGAAATTTCAACCCAATAAGGCAAGGTTTAAGGTCACAAGAGTGTTGGAAGGAGTATCTAAAATGCAATCTCCTAACTTTAAGTCTACTTCCTACTACGTATGTTCTCCATTTCATAAGACAATAAAACATGAGATTGACCAAATGTAATGTTTTATCCACATTCACTGTTAAACTTTATGGGATAATTTGCTCTAGATTTAACATTTTCATTTGCCAAGTTGTTTAAACACCAAAATCAAGATTTCACTATGAAGAAAAGAGCCAAGTAGGGAGAGTGAACATAACTAATATAAACAAATAACCTCAGTTCATATTAGCAGAGTGGTTTCCAATGAGATGGACATTTGCCCTATCCATTTTATAATATTAATATAAAATATTAATATTTTTATTTAAATGAATTTTCAAAAACTCTCATCCCTTTTATACTTTTCTGCTTGCTTATAATTTATATATTGGTACTATATAAATAAAACATTAAGCATTCATTTATTTCAATTGAATGCACAAGACAATGTTTGGTAATTGATGTCTTAGAAAATAATCCTTAGTGAGTGTTTTTCAACAGAATGATACAACATTGGAAGAGAATGGAACCTTAAAGGTCATCTCATTTAAGCAGCAATTTGAGGCCCCAAACAACAAACTGATTTGGCCCAACGTTGTATATCCATCCAATCAGTGGCACTTTATATAAAAACATACAGATAGCCCTGGCTGGTATAGCTTAGTGGATTGAGCACGGGCCTGCGAACCAAAGGATGGAGGTTCAATCCCCAGTCAGGGCACATGCCTGGGTTGCAGGCCAGTTCCCAGCAGGGGACACACGAGAGGCAACCATACATTGATATTTCTCTCCCTCTCTCCTTCCCTTCCCCTCTAAAGATAAATAAATAAAACCTTTTAAAATAAGTAAATAAAAATAAATAAAAATGTGTAAAAACAAGGCTCACATGAAAAAATATAAATATGTAATACACATGAAAAATATGCAAATGTTGTTAAATTGCAAATTAATATAATAATGTGATAGCACTTTTTAACTATCAGAATGGCAAATATTAAAAAGTTTAGTAGAAGTCTAAGTCCAGGCAGCCAAAGAGTGTGGTAGATAACGGTCATCAGCACAAGGGTCATTCTGTTGCTGGGAAGGGATGGCCCTTGCCCACAGTAATGGTAGTTAGCAAGATGAACTGAGAGAGGTGGATGACAGCAGTGATAAGCCAAAAGTTGACAGAAATGGGAGAAAGAGAATACCTTAAAGAGTTGCTTAGAGCTAAATCAATTGAATGGGGCTGGCAGGATCAACTAAAGGACACTGTACAGAAGTAATTAAAGAAAAAGGACTAAGAGAAAAAGAAAAAGGACTAGAACATGTTACTATTGATGACTTGATGGCAAAAATCACATGAAAAGACAGAACCCTACTACCTGACAATGCAAAGGAGAAGCTTCCGCAAAGGTAAGAACACTCCTTGTTTAGCATGCCAGCTTTTAAGATTGAATTAGATTGTGCTGTTTTGTGGTCTTATTCCTGACAGTAAAACTTATCATAAATTAGGAATCGCCTCCCCAAAATGAAATATTTTTTGTATGACAGTGTACAGTTCTCAGTATTGATGCATACATTGTATTAATTCACCCCCACCCTGTTATTTTAATAGACAGCTCATGAATGAGTTTGAAGTTTCCTTGGATCTTGGAATAAATGGTACTTTTCAACAATCCACTAGATTTGCTGAGAGAAAAAGTCATTGAGTAATATAGTTTAATTATTGAACGTGTGCCTATTTCTGTGCTACCAACTGAGAAGTGAGCAGCCTCTTTTGATTGCTTGGATATGATGTGTTTCTCTTTGGAATCCCTATAGTATTTTACAATATATGCCCCGTTTTGTACTAAAAAAAAAAAAAGTTTAATAACACCAGAGTTGGCAAGGATATAGTGAAACATGGACTCCCAAACTATTGGTAGAAGTACATATTCAACTTTTGTAAGCCAGCATCCATCAAAATTTAAAATAAACATTCTCTTTAATCCAGTAAGTTTCATTTCAGAAATTTATATTACCAATATAAATAACCAATGCTTAATGTTTAAGGATATTCACTGCAACATTATCTGTGATAACAAAAAAGGACAAAAACAGTTTAAGTATGATACATATTCAACATGTACTGATATAGCAAGCTGTTCTTGATGCATTAAATTAAAAAGTAAACTGCAGAAGAGAATGTATTCAAGCTTTTAAGAATACACAAAAGACTGGGAGTCACTGGAGGAATTGAGAGCCGAAGGCAGCTTTTACTATTATTCCCATAAACCTTTCTGTGGCATTATATGTTTTGCCTTGAACATTGCTTTTCTATTTAAAATGTTTTTTAAGAATAAGAGTGTTGAAGGTTTTGCTACCTATAGAATTTTAAATCAATGCAGTTGCCAATGAAATACTGTTCATTTATTTTTTAACATAGTAAATATGTATTCCACATGAGAAAATGAGTATAATATGCTGAGTAAAATAAGCAAGTTTTAGCATATAAGCTTGATATTATTTCTCTAAAATTGTAGATATATGCATATACCATATATAAAACTTCTTTAAGTACACATCCCAAATTGTTAACCTAGGAAGATTGTAGTAATCAGTATAAAGGGTTATGTGACAGTTTTTCACTTTAATTCTTATTTTTTACAATTAGAATACATTACTGCATTTCTCGGTCAATCGAAATTTTTAATAGTTTACACACACACACACACACACACACACACACACACTACATGTATTTTTCCAAAAATCAGATAACTACACCAAGCTATTAACAGTGAGATTACATGGTCCTGGACTTCCAGTAAAGATGGAGGTGTAGGTAAATATACTTTGCCTCCTCACACAACCAAAAGAAGGACAACAATTTTAAAAATAAAAAACAACCAGAACTGCCAGAAAAGAAAACTGTATGGAAGTCCGACAACCAAGGAGTTAAAGAAGAAACAAGAAACATTCATTCAGACTGGTAGGAGGGGCTGAGACAGACAGCTGGGGTGGAGAGGATGAGTGGCAAGGCAGTGGCTGACTCCCCTAATCTGGCAAAGGGAATAGACTTCCAGGAAGTCCAAAAAGCTCAGACAGTCCCGAAGAAGTTGGACCCAAGGAAGCACATACCAAGACACATCATATTTACATTACCCAAGATTAAAGATAAGGAGAGATTATCTTAAAGGCAGCAAGAGAAAAGGAGACAGTTACCTACAAAGGAATTCCCATAAGACTATGAGTTGATTTCTCAAAAGAAACCTTACAGGCAAGAAGGGGCTGGAAAGAAGTATTCCAAGTCATGAAAGGCAAGGACCTACATCCAAGCAAAGCTATCATTTAGAATGGAAGGGCAGATAAAGTGCTTCCCAGATAAGTCAAGTTAAAGGAGTTCTTCATCACCAAGCCCTTATTATATGAACTGTTAAGGGACTTATCTAAAATGATGACGATGATAAAAACTATGAACAGTAAAATGACAAACTCACAGCTATCAACAACTTAACCTAAAAAAAAAACTAAGCAAACAACCAGAATAGGAGAACAATCACAGAAATGGAGATCACATGGAGGGTTATCAGTGAGGAGGGGGAAGAATAGGGAATAAGAGGCATTAATGATAGGTACAAGAGACAGGAGGAGGTTAAGAATAGTATAGGAAATAGAGAAGCCGAAGTACAACCCATGGACATGAGGTGGGGGTTGGGGGGATGCTGATGGGAGGGGGTGCAGAGCAGACGGGAATAAAGGGGAGAAAAAAATGAGACAACTAATAACTAATCAATAAACTATACTTAAAAAGAGATTACACAGTCCTTTCACTTTCTGCTTTATGTATTTATACATCTTGTCTTAAGCTTTCAAAATAAGCATGTGTTATCTGGAGTCTCACAAAGAAATATAGTTTTATTACTTTAAAATACCTTGTATACTTTAAAATATATATGTGAAAAAAGCAAATTAAATTAAATCACAAATAAACATATGCCTATGTTATACAACCGTATACCATAAAATTGCAATTACCAAGCTAAACCATTCATTCTATTATGTCTGGTAATAATTCTTATACGTGCCCATGTTAATAAAGTATTACTGTGCTAGCTAACAGTATCATACTAAGGTTATTTCCTCAGGAGTAAAAATACTATGAACTCAAAGGTCAGTACAGCAAGTTACTAGAATCCCCCCCAAAGGTACCCGAAAAAACACACTAAAGAAATCAAATTTAACACAAAAGTGATAACAGACAAATACATTAGTATTTCCAGGCTAGCTTATGTTGCAGAAATACTGTTACACCTGAATAAACTTGAAATCAAGATATGTCTGAAATATAACTTATTCTCAACTTCCAAAGTTATATATAACATTTAAAATATTTTCATATAGAACAAATAACAAAAACTGCAAAAACCTTGGAGAAAACTTTTCTCATAGGAGCTCACAGTAATATTTTAGGCTAAAACTAAGGAGTCAAAACTCAGTGGTATGCAGAAACATACAGCAATCAGCTCTTCACCATAGTGTTTTGCTTTACCATAACTAAAGAAAAATGCCCTGGCTGGTGCGGCTCTGTGGACTGAGTGCCAGCCTGCTGCGAACCTAATAAGGGTCACACCAATTTGATTCCCAGTCAGGCAACATGCCTGGGTTGCAGGCCAGGTCTCCAGTAGGGGGCGCTCAAGAGGCAACCACACACTGATGTTTCTCTCCCTTTCTTTCTCCCTCTCCTCCCCTCTCTAAGATAGATACATAAAATTTTTGAAAAAAGAAACACATATGTGTGTCTGTATGTATGCATATGTATGTATATACAAACCCACACACCTACAGTTTATACAATTACAATATATACACAGACAATATACTATATATACAACACACACACACACACACACACACCCCTACAGTTTAGGAAATAGAGGAAAAATAGCAGGGGCTCTGGAATCTAAAGACTGCCACAGCTTACTAGCTGTGTGACCCTGGGAGTTACTTAATTTCTGTGGGCCTCAGTTTTCTATCTGTAAAATGAAAACAGCATGAGCACCTAAGTGCCTAGAACAAAAAAGATGTTCGGTAACTTAAATAGGCCTTCTAATTTTTCATTTAATGGCTTGTATATTGGCTTTATGTCAGCAATGAAAGTTGTAAGAAATCTATTTTCTCATACCATCTTGTTCAGGTTTCCAGTATTGTGACAATTATATCCAAAATAAATGCTTAAATCTTCTAAGCAAATCTAGTGGAAAAAATCATTACTTTATTTGTGGAATATAAGCAACCATGGGAAGTTCTTAGAAAACATAAAAAGAGGTTCTATTGAAGTAATCAAGATATAAAGAACAATTAAGAACTCTCCCTACTGGGAAGTAGCATAAGTTGGTTGACAAAAAAATGTCCCTATTTCTTCATAAAGAGAAGTAAGATTTGCTTGTCACCCTCAAGAAATCTAGTCAAGAATTTAAGGAAGGGAAGAGATAAAAGATCAATAAATATTGAGTACCCATTAAGTGCCAGGGACTAGTCTAGGCAATGGGTAAACAAAACAGCCAACAGTCTCACTTGCTTACATTCCAGGCAGGAAGAAAAGTAGACATATCAGATAGTAATCAATGACTTGAGCAAGTATAAAGCATTAAGGAGTTGGAAAGATATGGGGAAGTGCTGTTTTAGATAAAAGAGTCGAGGAAGACCTCTAAGACAAGTTAACAGATGTCTAGAACTGAATGAAAACAAAGCACATGTCACTTTACCAATGCCTTTGCGGTCTTGAAGTAGTGCTTTCTATTTAGTTTCTTTAATTAATACTGTTCAAAAGACCATGATCAACAGGCAAACACCAAAATCACTAGGAGGTCACAGAAAACAGCAAGAGATGGAGTGGTACCACAGTAAATGACAGCACCCAAAGCTCCCACTGTCCTGCAGGTCATATTTATATGTTTTGGTCATATACACTGCAAAGCTAATTTTTGCTATTATAACTACCTGTCACCTAGTTTCTATTTATACATTTCCCAAGGAAGGGCAGCACAAAAAGAAAAGATTACGCATTAAAATCTTTTTTAAAAAGATTTTATTCACTTATTTTTAGAGAGAGGGGAAAGGAGGGAGAATGAGGGAGAGAAACATTGATGTGTGAGAGAACCATTAATTACTTGCCTCTCATATAACCCTAAACTGGGGACCTTGCCGGCAACCCAGGCATGTGCCCTGACTGTAAGCGATGCACAATCCACTGAACCACACCAGCCAGGGCTAAAAATCTTTTAAAATGAATAAAATAGGTAAACCGCAAGAGCCCTCATGGCCATCAACCTGAAGGAATTAGGAAGACTTATCCTCCCCCATCTCAACATTTCCAAGCTGTTGTCCTATCAGGCTGCTAACTCTTCCTGAATACCATATAATGCCTCCCATTGTCTCCCTCCATCAACACTACTCTTCATTCCACACATGTAAATATGTGTATTATTATATGAATGTAGGCTAAGTTAGGGAATATTGTCTCCAAGAAATGACCAAAATCTCCTATCCTCTTCCTTTACAATAATTTCTTGTGGCAATACTGCTTTTACTAGATTTTACATTAGGTGTCCCTTTTGAAGTACTCATCTTGAGTCTTTCATGAAGTCCCTACAATATAATTTATTCAACATATTAGGTTTTGTGTACCCAGCATTTTATTAATTACTAGGTACCAAGTATACAAAAAAGACTAAACAAGACCCACACTTTCGTTGGCTTAGAGACAAACCTGGAAACAAATATTCAGGCAACACACTTATGTATGAGATGGTATGAGAATATACTAAGTGAAAGAACCACCTGTATCAGTCTGCTAAAATCAAAACACAATTCTGAAAAACTGTTAATATTTCAGCCAGGTCTGAAAGGAAAAACTGGCAGATAAGAAAAGGAAGACCCTGAAGTTAACCAGGCAGACTGAGAGATAAGGTGAAAGTGAACACCCCCCCCCCAAAAAAAAAAGAGGCTACAAAGGTGGGAGCTGGAGAGGGCAAGGTCCAGATTCTAAATGCCTTTGCATACCAGGCTGGTAAGTCTGAATTTTATCTTGCCATTAGGGAAGAAACCACTTAAGAATTTTAAGGAATAAAATGACTAACGAGGTTAAATTTAAAATTTAGAAAGAACACCAAAATGGTTTGTAGATAAATCCAGTCAGAAGGCAAGGAGATTAGTGAAGAGGATATTATGAAGCCTGAACCAAAACAGTGACAATAAGAAAAACAACAGTTAAAAACCATAGGTGTGTACAAAGTATCAAAAGGGGGGGGGGAAGCCCAGTAAGAGAAAATGTATTTAGTGAAATCAGAAAATTCCATAGAGGAAGTGACATTTGCACTGGTCCCTAAAGAAAGAACATTTGTCATGCAGAAAATGAGAGAAAAGATAGAATAGCATAACAAAAGGGAAAGACTTAAGAATGCCTGATGACCTGAGATCTTGTTGAAGTAATTCTTTCCTTTTGGAGATCATTCAGTCAGTTGGTAAATACTTACTGAAAGCCTAATTTGGCTTGGATCTTGAAGAATCAAATAAGGATCATCTTTCCAAACTAACGCACTTGGAAATTCACAGGCAAAATTTTAATCACAGGAGTAACAGAGATCACTCTTTGGTCCTTGGACTCCAAATACTTTTGAATAAGTTAAGAGTAGGATTAGGGTGATGAGACTGGCTAGGTAAGAGCTGAAAAGTAACTGTGGGCAAGGTTGTGAAGGCTTTTTATTCCAAGGCTAAGAAATCTGGGAAGCTCAAACAATTCTGAGGGCACTGTCTTTTTACAGAGATTGTCTTATTTAGCCCAGACAACGATGTATTTTCATAGAGAACAAGAAGTACTAATACTATTCCATTTGAAAATGAGAAAACTAAAGTTTAAAAAAAAAAAAAAACGCCCAAGGTCACACAGCTAGTTTAAGTAAATGAAGACACCATGCCCACCTGACTTAGACCTTTTGTAGTAAATCCCTATCCTAGAAAAACTGAAACACACATATGCAGTACTTATTTTAAGCATTAAAAACTTACAAAGTCACTGTTGGTGTGGATCCTAAAACTGTCTCATATAAATGAGGTTTACTTATGAAAATACTTTGACTGGTATTTCTAACGTACTCGTATAATCATTCACCCAATAACTTCAAGTTTGTTAATGAAGACTACTTTAAAAGTCTTCAAAATTCACGTTATAAAAATTTGGACTTTAGGGACCCTGGTTCCCAAAACATTGAGAGGATATCATTAATTTTTCAGCAAAACAAAGGAAAGACTGTTTTCTGGAGTTTACTTTATCCTCACTGCCTGGCAGAAAATATTTTCAGAAAAGGAACTGAGGAAAAGAAGAAAAAACAAAACAAAACAAAAAAAACCACATCCTATAGACACTGAATACAAACTTGCACTGAATACAAATTTTCACTGAATACAACTTAATCTAAGTATCCTTTTCTTAGTTACTATTACTTCTGAAATTCTGTTTTAATCATCTTCACAAACTTCTGCTCAGAATGAAACAAGCTCTTCTATCCTTTCATATGTTAGTCTATTTCTTCATTTGGTGCAATTCCAAAAATAAAGCCATTTCTTTTAAAGGCTGCAAGAAATGGAGAGAGTATAATCCCATTCTGTTGCAGGAGGGATCTACTTGGCACAACCAAAGTCTCCAGGACATTTCTAAACTAACCACCTGATGAAAATACACTTGTTGGTAATCAAGCATCCCAGAGAGCACAGGGATGTAACGAGGGTACCCATGTTGCTGCACATTATGTGCTCCTAGCAGGCAGGCTGCAATGTCAGGCATACACACAATCAGTGTTTCTTAAGAGGATGGATAAGTCTTATTTTGCCTTTCAAGTGTGAAACCAAGCCCTATTAACCTGACGCACGAAGGGGACGCACAAAAGGCAACCATACATTGATGTTTCTCTCCCTCTCTCCTTCCCCCTTCCCCTCTAAAGATGAATAAATAAAATCTTTAAAAAAAAAAAAAACAAAACTACATTTGGATAGTGAAATTTTTCCTGGTTCATCATAAAAGTAAAAAATTGTTTCTGTATCTGGTATCTAAGTTTTTTTCTGTTTCTGTATCTAAGCTGACTTTATCGGGGTGACTGGAAAAAAGTGTGACAAAAATAGTGTGATAAATATTGTAAAGAGTTGAACATAAACTTTCTATTTTTACTGTTTGTAGAATGCATTACCAGGAGATAAAGGTCAGAAAGCAAAATATAACTCCATCATCAGTTTGCTCAAGGTTACCAGCTGTGGAATCATAATTAAGATCCGACTAACTCCCAATCCCATGTGCTTTTTACTACAACATCCCAACACAGGAACACCTTCTCTTATTTCACTATTACTCAAAAAAACTTGGGGAAAAAATGTAGGCCAAAAAATCATAGAAAAGACAAATTGCAAAGGTTCTTTCTTTTATTATTATTTTATCCTCATCCGAGGACATTTTCTTCATTGAGAGAGAGACGGAGAGAGGGAAACAGGATAAAAGAAAGAAGCATCCACTGGTTGCCTCCCATACACACCCAGACCAGGCATTCTATGCCTGTGGACTCAGGGTCCACACCTGGACCCCGACCAGGGAATCCAACCAGCGACCTTTCAGTTACCAGATTACATTCTAACCAACTGAGTCATACTGGCCAGGGCAGCACTTTCTTTTTAAAATTCTTTTGTGTCCTCACATCTTTAGGTTATAACCAAAACTCAAGACATTAAAAGATTCATTTCAAATAAAACCGAAGCTGCAAGCACTGGCGTAAAGACTATATATGCGCAATATCCAATATCCTCTGACAAGCTTCAATTTGATTGGTTACATCCGTTCTTGTTATCTTTCTAAGAAAACAAATCAAGCTTAGAAGTCTTACCCCAAACCCACAACTTTCCTACCCCCCTCCTCACTACTCCTTTTCCAATTAGCTCTTTCTCCCAAAGCATTCTGTTCCTGGAATGCTGCACACAAACACACGCCCCATTCACATAACTCATTTTCATCTTTTCGGCACAGGACCCTTCCTCATCACCCTATCTAAAGTGGTCTCTCCCAGTTAGTTTCTTCTAAGCACATATTGCAATCTACAGTTAATCTCTTTATTTTTACTAGTTAATTGTTGTTCCCATTAGGATGTCCCACGAGGGCTCTTCCATCACCACTATCTCCACAACACCTCCTCTCCCATCATTACTAAAACTACATCAGAAATTGTTATTTCTACCACCTCCTCCCTAACTGTAAGCTCATCAAGGCTAAGTGCTGTCTTACTTACATTTTCTCAGCACTTTGTAAAGTGCCTGACACCATCCTATGGAGTCAGTAAAAGTTTGTAGAATAGATTTGGATTGTACGTGCAAATGATCATTACTAGTGAAGAAGCAAAGAACAATTAAAGCTTAACATTTCATAGTGCAGGGAAGTGCAACAGGTTGTAGACATAGAAATTGGAGTGACATAATGTATGGAAAAGATTAGCAAGGGCAAAATTCCATTCAGAGATGAGGCAGGCAGCTTCTGGCTCAGCAAGAGAGAAGGGAGAAAAGCAACCAAACAAGTCAATTTTTGATTCTCCTCCAGACCAACATAGCCAATTGTCCCCAAAATTATAAGTTTGGAACACCGCAAGTTATTCAACAGTCAACTACATGTTAAGAGTCCAAATGTCAACACACTATGATTATTTTGCATTCTCTAAAGTACATCAGATAAGAAGGAAAGGAGTAGCTCTGAAACTTGATACAATACAGAAGTAGAAATGATAATGGCGTATCTTTATACTTAACTCAAAAACATTGAGAAAAATCTCAGAGTGATCATGCAGACTAAACATCCAATAAATACGTAATCATAGGTTAGAACCAGTGTGGCACAGAAATGGTCATACGACTGCCAAAAAGAGATCACCCTCCACATCTTTCTTGATTCTCTTCCACTCAGATATCCTAATAACCACTACAAGGCCCCCTAGCCTCAGTCACAGTAGCAAAAGCCTCAAAGGAATACAGAAGTGTAGAAAGAACGGCTTAAATGTTTGTTTGTTTGTTTGTTTGTTTGTTTGTTTCTTAAGTGCAAATAGCAACCAACAAACCGGCTCCGCAATCCCTAACCAGAAAACCCTAGACGCCTCTCAAAGAACTGTCATATCTTTTAGGGACCCAGTAGACGCTGACTCTAAAGAGAAGTCTCTAGCCCCAACATACATCTCCGGATTATTCAGGGGGAAAAAACAGATTTTCCAGTTTGGAGATCTGCACTCTACTCAGAAAAGGATCTTCTGGTAGAAATGAGCAATCAATCCCTCCGAGGGCAATGGCGCTCCAAACACCCAGCAGGGGCACAGGCAACAGCGACAGGGCAAGGCCCTTTCGGAGAGCCGCGGGCGCCCTCCAAGCTATGAGACTCTCCCAGTGCAACCCGCCCTGACGGTGGCTAAAGTCGGGCAGTGGCGGAGGGGGGCCAGAGTCGGGCTTCCGAGCTGGGCCTTCCTGGCCCGGGGGCGCGGCGAAATGCAGAGGCAGCACCTTTCAGTCCGGCCCCGGGTACCGCAATGGATCCGGGGCCTCTTCCCCTGGCCTACCCACCCCCACCCCCCGCCCTCCGCCAGCCAGCCAGCCCCTCACCTGGCAGAAGCTCCGACAGTAGTTCAAAGATGAGACCTCCGACACCTCTTGCTCCCTCAGCTCTGTCTCCAGCTGCCACAGACATGGTCGAAGTCCCTGGGCTCCTGACGCCGGAGATGCGGGGCGCTGACCCTGAGCCATGGACTCTGGCTCGGTTCGGTCTCCAGCTCCAGCCCCCGTCGGAGCCTCAGCCCCAGCCCCGGCGGCAGCGGCGGCGGCGTCGTCTCCCTTTCCGTCCGCCATCTTCCCACGGCCCAGCAGCGCGTAGGCAACCAAGCCACGTGACTCAACTTGGCTCCGCCCCCGGTCGACCGCGCGCGGTGACTCACTCTCCGGCGACGCCGGGCGCCTGCCGGATTCCGTCACTGGGGCTCGGCACTCTCTGCTACAGTGGTTTTGTCAACATCCTGGCGACAACTGAGCAGAGAGGTCTCCTACTCAACTCCGTCTTTCCACATCCTTTAAAGTTCTGGGGTCACCCAGCTGACATACCTGTAGGTATAATCTAAGATATAAAAGGGATGACACTTCAGCTGTGATCGGAAGAACGAGAAAAAACCTAGAGGAAAGCATCCCCAATAGAAGGAAATTAAGCAAAGATTCTGAGACCAAAATGAAGACTAGCTATATGGGAACGTGATTCATAATAGAGAAGGCACTACAATTCAGTAGGGAAAGGATGAACTCTTAAATAAATGGCACTGAGACTTTTTTTCCAAAAGGGAAAAAAATAAAATTAGATTTCTACTTCAAGCCATATCCAAAAATAAATCCCTGGTGAAATAAAGACCTAAAGTTATTTTTCAGAAAATATAAAACTGTTTGATATCAAAAGGAAATGATTTCTTAGATAAATTCCAAAAGACACAAGTGATAAAGAAAAATATTAGATTTGACTGCATTTAAATGTGTTGCTTCAGTAATAACTTCAGTTTAAATAGATGGCATGCAAAAACAAGCCAAACACTAGATGATATTTACCATATATAGCCATCAGAGGATTAAGATTCAGAAAGGTTCCCAAAATCAAGAAAAAAAGGAAGCAATCCAATTTCTATTGGATAGAAATAGTAGATAAAGGGCCCTGGCTGGTATGGCTCAGTGGATTGAGCACAGGTCTGAGAACCACGGGTCTCCAGTTTAATTCCCAGTCAAGGCACATGCCTAGGTTGCAGGCGGGTCCCCAGTGGGAGGTGTGTGGGAGGCGGCCACACACTGATGTTTCTCTCCCTCTCTTCCTCCCTCCCTCCCTTCCCCTCTCTCTAAAAATAAATAAAATAGTCTTTAAAAAAAATAAGAAAAGTAGATAAAGGATATACAAAGTTCACCAAAGAAGAAATCTGAATGGCTAATAAACCCATGAAAATATATTTAACTTTACTATAACTAACAAAGTACAAATTAAAATGAGATATACTCCCACACCCATCAGACTGGCAAAAATTTTTTAATTACTACCATGTTTTAGAATTTATGAAAATGGAACTTCATTACAGGTGGAAGTATAAATCGGTGCATCACTTAGGAGAAGAATATGTAATATTTAATAAAATTGAAAATGCACACGTCCTGTGACTCAGCAATATCTCATAATAATAGTCTTTTTTAGGTTCTTTACATATATTAACTCATTTCATCCTACTAACAACACGTTCATTTTATGTTTTAATTGATTGATCTTAGAAAGAGACAGGAAGTGAGGAAGAAATATCAATTTCTTATTCCATTCGTTTATGCATTCATTGGTTGATCCTTGTATATGCCCTGATCAGGGGCTGAACCCACAACCTGGGTGTATGGGGATGATGCTCTAACCAAGATACCCGACCAGGGCAGCAACAACCTCATTTTACAGTTCAGGAAACAGAGGCACAGAGAGTTTAGGTAATTTGCCCAAAGTGACAACTAACAAGTGATGATGCCTAGAATTCAACCCCAGTTACTCTGCTCTGTAATCTGGCCTCTTCACCACTACATTGCTGATATTCCTTGAATGACTACTTATAATAGTAAAATATTGGATACAACCTAAATGTTTAGTAATAGATAAATTATGGTATATTCATATTCTGAAATATACATCTTGTAAATTAATAAATGAAACCTGCATACATCAACATAGTAAACTTGGAAAACATAAAGCATGATAAAAAGAAAACTGCAAATGACATAATACACAGGGCAGAAGGAGGTTTACAGTTCATATGGAAAATAATACAACAATTAATAAACAAGAATACAAGAATAAACTCTGTCTCACATACAGCTGTAAACATTTGCCCCATCCTGCATTATTTCATACCACAAATTTTGAAAACATACAAAACAAATCCTCAAGTAGTAAAAATATTAAGACGAGAGAATGCATAAGAATGGCATATAGAGTCAAACCTCGGCTTTGAACAATCGTTGTTAAACAATTTAGTTTTCCACCAAGTCGTTCAGTGGAAAAAAAAATGTCTTGGTTATCTAACAAAACTTCGGCTCTCAATTCTCTACCAACAACACTTTCATGCTGATACCTATATGATCAGTCACATGTCTCTCAGACAACATACAAAGGACATTCAGTTTTTTAACAAATTGCTTCTCAAACAGCTATCTGGAATGAATTAAGTTTGAGAATCGAGGTTCCACTGTATCACTTTTAGAATGGCAGTGTCCTGGCAAAGAAGGGAGGGAAGTGTAAGAAGCATTCACTGCACCTGTATTATTTTTTTTTACTCTGAAGCAAATGTTCAATCAATCACACAAGGAGCATTAAGCACTGAGTATGTTCTGGGCACTTTCCCAGGTAACAGAGATTCAGAGGAGCATGCATTTTTAATGGGCAAATGTGGCTACATATTAATATGTTAGATTTGGGTAGTGGGCACATATTGTGTAATACTATTCTCTGTACTTTTAAAAAATATAAGTAATTTTTGCCCTGCCTCATGTGGCTCAGTTGGTTAGAGCATCGCAACCAAAGGGTTGCGGGTTCAATTCCCAGTCAGGACACATCCTAGGTCATGGGTTCAATCTCAGGTCTGGGCCCATGCTGGAGGTAACCGGTCCATATTTCTCTCTCATCAATGTTTCTCTCTCTTCCTCTCTCTTTTCCTCTCTCTTTAAAATAACAATGAAAAAAATGTTTTCAGGTGAGGATAAAAAAGTACAAATCCTTTTGCAATACAAATAATTAAGTTTTTTTAAATGTTTTTATTTATTTATTTATTTTTAGAAAGAGGAGAAGGGAAGAAGAAAGAGAGGAAGAGAAGTACCTCCCACATGGCCCCCACTAGGGACCTGGCCTGCAACCCAGGCATATGCCCTGACTTTGAATCAAACTAGCAACCCTTTGGTTCTCGGCCTGAGCTCAATCTACTGAGCTACACCAGCCAGGGCACAAATAATTAAGGTTTAAAGGAAGAAAGTCAGTTTGTCTGGAGTATGGTGCAAGAGAGAGAGAAAGGTAAAGATGAAGTTGAAGAAAAAGAAAAGGGCTAGATCACATAGGGCCTTACAGCTCAAGGTTAACAGTGGGAGTTTCCATGTGACAGGTAACCCTGGAAAGCATTAAGCCATGGTGTGAAATCATCTGGTTTACACTCTTGCTGCTGTATGAAGAATGGGTGGTGGGAGTCAAGAAGGTAAGCATTTATCAATTATGTGTGTATTTCATAATTTATCTAAACATCTCTGGCTCATCAACAGAATACCCAGACATATAAAATAATAATTAATTTCAGTTATCTTTGCTATTTTGCCAATATTTGGTCACAAAAGTCACAGCCCTATAACGTGTCTTTTTAAATTTTATTGTTATAAAGATATATTTATCAAGGTAGAAGGATAAGACATGTTTTATCTAAGAGTGTGTTGTTAGCTTGGCTATAACTTCTAAATAGTTAGGCCTATAGGATGTGAGCCTCCATTTGTACTCTTGCTCCCAACCCTATAAATAATGAGAGTGAACCTGCTAACACTCAGCACTGCCTTGAAATCCAGACTCTGCCTCCTATCTTGCCCTTTGGCTATCTAGTAGTCATGTTACACAAAACATGTCCAAACTGGCACCTTTCTCAGTAAATGACACTCTTAATCCAGTTGCTTAAGCCACAGAGTCTGAAGTCATGCTCAAGTCCATTCTTTCTCTCACATTACATCTCAAATCCGATCTCCATATTGAAAGTATATCCTCAAATCTGACCCTTTCTCACCTCCTCCAGCTCTACCTCCTAACACCTCCTTCTAAACCTAATGATCTTTTTTAAAAGATTTTTTAAAATTGATCTCAAAGAAACGAGGGAGAGAGTGAGAGACATCTATTATTTTTTAGATCTTATTTATTTTTAGACAGAGGGAAAGGGAGTGAGAAAGAGAGGGAGAGAAACATTTATGTGTGGTTGCCTCTCACGCGCCCCCCCACTGGGGACCTGGCCTGCAACCCAGGCATGTGCCCTGACTGGCAATTGAATCAGCGACCCTTTGGTTCACAGGCCAGCACTCAATCCATTGAGCCACACCAGTCAGGGCAGAAACATCTATTTGTAATTCCACTTATTCATATATTCATTGGTTGTTTCTTGTATGTGCTCTGACCAGGGACTGAACTTGGAACCTTTGTGTGTCAGGACGAGCAACCAACTGAGATACCTGGCCAGGGCCAGTAATAATAACCTCTTTAATGGACTAGCTATTTCTGTTCTTTCCCCACTGTAATCAACTCTCCATACAATAGCCACAATAGTCCTTTCAAAACAATTCAGTTCTCATCACTCCCCCTGCTCAAACCATTCCAGTGGCTTTCCATCACCCCTACCAGAACCCACAAAGTTCTACCCACCTTTCCAAACTCACTTCCCACTACTTCACCTCTCACTGGGCTCCAGCCATATTGGCCTTACCATTCTAAAACAAGATAAGCCCCATGACTTTTGCTTGTACTCTTCCCTCTCTGGGGAACACTTCCTTTTTTTTCCCCCATTTCAATCAGGTTCAAGGATCACCTCAGAGAGGCATTTGCCGATGACCCCATCTAAAATAGCCTTCTGTATCCCTTTGCTCTCCTTTCATTTTTTTCAGATTCATTGCCTTTACACTATCACTCTTTTGTGTGTCTCCCTTTGCTAGAAGGTAAGCTCTTTTTATAAAAACGGAGACATAATTGATATATAACAGAAGGTAGGGTGTCTTGTTTTATTCAATGCTCTATCCCTAGAACCTGGTACAGTAGCTCCTGGCATATTGTGGCTACTTAACATTTTGGGGGGAAGAAACTTAAAAATCTTATGATATTTAAGTGAGACTGGCTGAGATCCCTTAAGGAAAGTGTAAATTAGTGGTGACCAACTCGTATTCCTATATGCCTTAGGCAGGTAACCTAAATGAGTGAAGCAAGCCAGATATCGCTGTTTCGGAAACAGTGGGCTGCTTAAGAAATGACCCTGGCAACAGGTACTCAGTTCGAGCAAATTACTGCCATGTGAGAAAGCAGATCCCATTTTTCTATACCTTCTCCAAACAAAATTGAAAATCAAGATTTTTAAATACAATTCCTCATTTTTAAAAAAAAAACTGCAGGCCATATAATGCTCACTTGTAGTTCAATTGGGTTTTGGCCAACAGTTGGTCAAAAAAAGGAGGAGGTCCAGGATCTCTCCAAAACGGGCATGTCAGAGGCAGGACACAGTCAGCAGAGAATGTTGAAAGGATGCCATCGAAGAGGTGGAGGGAAAACCAGAAGAGTGTGTGATATTCCTGAAGGCAAAAGAGAAGAGCGGCAAGGAGAGAAGAGTCAACCATGCAGACTGCTAACAAGGGTTTGGGGAAGAGGAGGACAGAAAAGGGATCGCTTGATAAATCTTGGGTTTGTTGGTAACCTTGCCTAGAGAAGTTTCTGTATGTCTTTGGCAGGGAGGTGTGATTGGAGAGGGTTGAAGAATTAACTGGAGGTGAAGTAGTTTTTAAAAAAAGGGAGGAGAGGAAGTTAACCCCTTTGAGAAGTTCTTCTGTAAAAGAAGACCATCAAAATTGGGCTGTGCTATAAGGGGGCATGAGTTTTGGGAAGAAATTCTTACAGATAAGGAAATTCTAGAGTATAGTTGTATGCGTATGGAGATGATATGGGAAAACAGGAAATTAGGACACAGAAAAGAGACAGGGAGAACCGCAGGACAAAAAGTCCTTGAGAAGGCAAAAGGAGATGGCATCCAGAACACAAGAAAAGGTGTGTTCTAGAACAGAAATTAGAGACAGGTTTTTATTTTAACAGGAGGAAGCTAGAGAATATGGGGACAGAAACAGGGGGTGTACAGGTTTGGTAGTGGAAGATTTGAAAATCACTGCCTGAGTTTTGGGAGGTTTTCCCCCTTCCCTGAAGTATGAGATAAAGTCATTAGCTGACAGTGAGGTGGGGGAAGAGAGGCATTATTGGACATTCAAGGAGAGAGAAACCTTTGTTAGAGCTATTTCAGAGTAAGATAGGGAAGAAAACTTGCTAGACACGTGCAGGAAGATTGTAAGGCAGTGTCGAGCGTCACTCATTCATCTGTTTAACAATATTCACGCCAGTCTACTATGCTGCTTTTTCTTCCTGTGTGTGTGTGTGTGTGTGTGTGTGTGTGTGTGCGTGCGCGCGCATGTGTGGGCCAGGAATGGGAGTCTGCCACATTTCAGGTACTGTCCTAGCTAGGGGTGGAAATGTGTCATGAATAAAAGAAGTCCCTGGGTTTTGTATTCTTCTTTCCCAGAAATTACAATACAGTTAATTTATCTGCAGCTTTCTTTAGTCACATTACAGGTTTTAAGGCTACTACCAGTTCTCCTCCATTGAAACTGAGTATTTCTCAATACACCATCAGTAACATATTTACAAGTGGTGATTTAGGGTAGTTTTCATTTTGCAGATTCATCAGTTCAGGTTCAGAAAGCATTGTGGATTCCTACTATGGGTATAGCATTTCCTCTGAGTATAGGTAAAAAGCAGAGAATTCTGGAGTCAGGTTTGCCAGGTTTGAATCCCAGTCCCACTGCTTATTAGTTATGTGCCTCTAGGCCATTTAATTCCCTTGAACCTCAGGTTCCTCCTGTTAAAATGGGTATAATAACAGCATTTATCCCATAGGAATGTCGTGGGTCTAATGAAATATTCTTAAAGTATCCAGAACAGGGCCAGATATGTAGTAAGCACTCAATAAATATTATTGCTATTGCTTCTATGAGGTTCAGAGAATAATTTCAGCTTCCTTTATTTCAGACACCCACACACACTGACTTTGGGAACAAATTATTCTCATGACTGCCCCGAGAGTGACAAAGTGATCAGAGGACAAGCCTGTGTTGTGTAAACAAAAAAGGTGCTGTTTAGGCTAGAACTTCTCATTTGCAAGTTCAAGAACTTTATTCTCTCATTTCACCTAGGTAGTGATTAAGTCATAGAAGCTCAATTTACCAATTTACTCTAAAAAATATAATGGCATCCCTATAGAAAAGTCAGGTTAGGAAACAAAATTAGCAGCAGAAGCTTGCTTAGGGAGGGTAGAATTGATGCAAAGGGAATTAGAAGATTTTAAATCACCCCTGTTTTAACACCCAGGCTTCCTCTCATAATTATTTTCTATTCTCTCTATCTCCTCCTAGAAATCTAATCAGGTTAAATTTCAAACCCTATTAATTTGTCCTCAGGAAATTATCTTCCATCCATCTTTTCTCTGACCCATTTCCACTTACTCATTCATGAGAGTAAGAACATACAGAACACACAGTACAGTGTCCTCTGAAGGCCCGAGGAGAGCCTGCAGGGTGAGAGTTGCCAGGTGAGGGAGCAGTGGTTGTACTCCAGAGCCCCCTTTGGAATGATTATCCCCCATAACTGTCACCACGCCCTCCCTGGCCCTCTGTCTCGGCCCCCAGGAGCATTGTGTTTCTCCCCCAGGAGCTTAGTGTTCCTTTCTGGGAGGGAGGCTTTCTTGCTGTGTTTCGATGAAGGGTCGGGGCATCCAATGGCAGAGAACCCCCAAAAGAGGTAAAAGCTCAAAAATCTCACAGATGCTGTTTCAGCTTTTTCTCTCCTGCCAGAGATTTCCCCCAGAGAATTATTCTTTGCTCTTCCTTTGGGGGGATTTTATATTGGTTGGACTTAGGGAAAGGGTGAGTCCTTCATTACACCACCACCTTTAGGCAAGTCCTATACTTCTCTTGCTTGGGCTATTTAAGAGCGTCCCAGCAGGAATCCCTGCTTCTAGGTCACCCTGCTCACTCCCTGTGATTCATCTTCCTAAATTTATCTCCATTCCGTAAAATTTTTCATCCCTTTTCTTACTCCAAATACACTAAAAATGTTCAGCCTGGCCTCTAAGTCCAACCATTTATCACTTACTAGTTCCAAGAGCACAGAGGACCTTGCTAGCTCACCAAACATGCCACCCCCTCTCCCCGTGATACCGTTTTCCCACCTTTGTGTTTCTGATGCATTTGTCACATCTTCCTGGAACCATTTGTACTGAACGGAATTAAGAGATAGTGCCAACCAGTCTGGGTAGAGTGGTTCCCAGCTACACTGGCCTTCCTTCAGCCCTTCAGTTGCTCATCGTTTTCTTACCCCAGGGCCTTTGTACTTATTGTTCCCACTGCTTGGAACATTCTTCACCTGTCCAGCTCCTTCTCAATTTTCATGGTTCTTTTCTTAAAGTAGGCCCCTTGCTTTCCTCTCTTGTAGCGTCTGTCGTGTTCTGCCTCCCCTCATAGTATCCACCACACACTTGCAGATAGTGCTCATGTGTCCTTGTTTCCCACTCCACTTCAGTGCCAGGCCAGGGTAAACTTGAATATTTGCTGAACGTGTGAGTGTTTCACTGAGTTATAGTACATGGAACTCATAGGCCATAAGTCACCACAATTCCCTACATTCTCAATCTCTTCTCTGCTTTGATTTAGACCTAGCCCCTGGCTCTCCCCAAAGACCAGTTCTCCCAAAGGCTGCCTGCTCTCTTGTGTTCACTTCACAGATTGGTGCCTCGTGGTCCGGAGCTGTTCCATATATATTTAATTACTGTAGAATTTACTTGCTCTGTCCTATTCCTTTTAATCTAATGAATGGTCAGGAAGATAGCCCGACAAAGTAAAAAGTAGTCATTGTTCAGAGATTGAATCTGCTACTGACTGACTAATGGTCTTGGCCAAGAATTTCTTTGGGTTTGTTTGTGTTTAAACTTCTCTCAGCCTCAAGCTTCTCACTTTGTGTGTAACAGAAGTGGGCAGAGGTAGCGTTAGGTTGGACTAAGGAGTTGATCTACATCGCCCCCTAGAGGACTTTTGTCTCTGGGATAGTGGACCGGAGCCCAGAAAACGACTGAGGATCCTTGGGAACTACGCTGACACCCTAGAGAGAGAGGAGGGCTCCAGCCCAGGCTTGTCAGAGGGAACCCCAGCACCAACAGCACAGCCACCTCTGGCGTGAACAGATGAAAAGTTCAGTGGTCTAGGAGAGGGCAGCACAGACTTCGACAAAGGTCAGCACTTCCTGAGCGGAACAGTGACAGTGGTAGTTCCAGTTATTTCTGAGAATTGGGGAGGAGACCTCATTGAAAAACTGGATTTACTGCTACTTTAGCATATGGTGGGTTGATTAGAGCTTGGAGATTTGGGATGTTGCTAAATGTGTGATACATTTATGTTAAACATACTTAGGTGAAGTCAGGGTATTTCTGAGCCACATATAAAGTGAAGATAATAAATACCTACCTGTTGGGGTTGTTGAGAAGATCAAAAGACAAAATAGGTCATATGAGGTGCTAATATATATGCAGATATAAAGTGCATATGTGGTGTCTGGCACATAGTAGATGCTCCGTAATGGCAACTGCTATTACCGTTCTTGAAAATAAGGCAAACTTTCCACCTTTCTTCCTTATGCCGCATGATAAATTTATTTTTTAATAATAGAGAGAATCAGAAAAAAATAGATTTAAATAAGAACATGGTCAAACTATACATCTTTTTGTAGACAGTCCTTTGCTTTTGGGTTTAATAATAAAATACAGACATTCCATTCATAAATTAAACCTGTATAGTTAAATATATTTAAAATCCATTAATAGATAGTAATGTAATTATTTTTTAACTTTTTAAATTGTTGTTCAAGTACAATTGTTTCCATTTCCCCCCATCTCTCCCCCCTACCCCAGCCACCCCCACTTCCCACCTGTGATCCTGTGCTAATGTAAGGATCAAGGGATTACGTAGCTACCAGTAGCCAGGCGTAGGGGATAGAAATTGATCGAGAAGGGGCACACGGAACCTCTTGGGATGATGGAAATATCCTATTGATTCTAATTCTAGCAGATGTTCTATTCAATCAAGAAATCCTGGTCCTAGCCAGGTAACTTGGTTGGTTAGAGCACTGTCCTAATACACCAAGGTTGTGGGTTTTCAATTCAGGGCACATACAAGAATTAGCCAATAAGTGCATAAGTAAGTGAAAAAACAAACCAATGCTTCTCTCTCTCTCTCTCTCTGTCTGGAAAAAGAAAAAAAATCTAATCTTGATTTTGGTCATGGTTACATGTCTATATACATTTGTCAAAATTCACTGAACTGTGTACATAAGTGAGTGTTTTACTGTATGTAAATTAAACCTCAACAGAGCTCATTTTAAAAAATGCAGTGCTTTCCAGCATCTTAATATGAATTTCCAGCATCTTTATGAATTTTTAAGAATTAATTTAAGTAGTAATTGAACTTGAAATTATTATTTTTGTTATTCATTAAGTTATTATGCTGCTCAAAGAATTCCTGAATATTTATCAAATGGCTCTTGCAAGCCCATATGAACTGACTCCAGCCCTATACTTTAGAATGCACAAAATATTTGTATTTGTGTATATGGATATCCATATACATATTTCCTAGTTGACGTCCTATTTTCTTGCCCTACTGAAATGACCTACAAGAATGACACCCTAATAACAATGAGTACACCTAGCATCTACATTCTGACATTCAAATATCATTCTTCATTAAAAAGGAACAAAAGATTCTTAGAGAAATGGTTGGTTCCATGACTGGGGCAGTAAAAAATCTTACTAGTTCCTTACTAAAGAATGGAAGTGTTCAAGAATGATGATGTAGTAAACTGAATAATGGCCCTCACAGACATCCGGTTTTAATCTCTGGAACCTGTAAATGTTACAGCATATGGAATAAGAATGTGATTAAGTTAAGGGTCTTGAGATGGGGAGATTATCCTCAAATGTTCAGGTGGTCTCTAAATGCAGTCATAAGTGGCCTTTTAAGAAAGAGTAGGGGGAGATTACGTGAAAGAAGACGAGAAGTTAGGCAGAGATAGGAGTGATTTGACCACAAGCTAAGGAATATCAGCAGCCACTAGAAGCTGGAAGAGGTAAGGAACAGATTCTCCCCTGTAGCCTCCAGCATGGCATTTACCCATTGTGTGGATTTGCTACTCTTATCAAAAATCATCTGACCTCCCTGACAGGTATGACTCAGTTGGCTGAGCATCATCCTGCAAACCAAAAGAGTATAGGTTTAATTCCTGGTCAGGGCACATGTGTGGGTTGTGAGCCAGGTCCCAGTTTGAGGAGCATTTGGAGTCCCAGCAGCTGACTGGCCTGGGTAAATCCCTCCCGTTGACCTGCCAACAGCAACCAAGACTCAACTATAAGAGGAGGGTATACTCAGCCCACACAAAGTATACACTTTGAGTATTTAGCTGGGTAATAGGGGAGGCTATGCCACTGTCCCTGCAGGACACCTACTACATTAGATTGCGCTAACAAGGCATGAGTCAAAGCAGCTCTAATATATAAAAACAAAACAGGGAAGCTTCTAAAATGAGGAGACATAGAAACATTGCCCAAATGAAAGAACAGATCAAACTCCAGAAAAACAGCTAAACAAAACAAGATAAGCAATCTATCAGATGCAGAGTTCAAAACACTAGTTAAAAGGATGTTCAAGAAACTTAGTGAGGACCTCAAGAACATAAAAAAGATCCAGTCAGAAATGAAGGAACACTAATTGAAATAAAGAACAATTTACTGGGAAACAAGAGTAGAGTGGATGAAGCTGAAAACCAAATCAATGATCTGGAGCATAAGAAAGCAAAAAACCACCAATCAGAACAAGAAGAAAAGAAAATCCAAAAAAATGAGGATAGTGCAAGCAGTCTCTGGGACAACTTCAAGAGGTCCAACATTTGCATCATAGGAGTACCAGAAGGAAGAGAGAAAGAACAAGAAATTGGAAATCTATTTGAAAAAATAGTGAAAGAAAACTTCACTAATTTGACAAAAGAAATAAACATGTAAGTCCAAAAAGTGCAGAGAGTCCCAAACAAGATGGATGCAAAGAGGCCCACTCCAAGACACATCACATGTAGCCCCTGGCTATATGTGGCTATTTAAACATGAATTAATTAAAATAAAATGAAATTTAAAATTCATTTACTCGTTTGCTTAAGAGTGGTAATTCGTGGCTACTGTACTGGACAGCTCAGATATATAAAACTTTTCTCTCATTGTGGAAAGTTCTACTGGTCAGCATTCTTACAAAGAGGAGTCTGACAGTAAAGTAAACAAAAATGGACAAGAGTAGAAACTACTCTGAAGAAAATAAAACACAGTAATGTCATACAATGGGTGGTCTTTGGGGAAACATCTCTGAAGAGCTGATGATTGAGCTGAAAAACTAAGGAAAAGAAGGAGCCAGTCACGTAAAGGTCTGGGGATAGAATGTTTCAAGAAGAGGGAAAAATGAGTGAAAATATCATGAAGTAGAAATGAGCTTAGGGTATTTGAGAAGCAAAAAGGTCATTTTGGCTAGAACTGTTTGAGCGAAGAAAAGAGTGGTCCAAGATGAGTTTGGGGCAAAATCTGTATGGCTTCCAAGTTCATGATGAGGAGCATGTGAGACCTTGGAGAGTAGAGTTGCAGAGCCTGACAACAGCTCTAGAACTGAGCAAAAGAGGTGTCAGAAAAATTAGTCTTGCCAGAGACAAATAGAAGGAGTTGGGAGGCCAGCTATTAGTGTTCATATTGGATCAGGCAATAGACTCACTCAGGCAAGTTGGTACTTTCACAGGGCTACCAAGAGCTCCTCCTTGCCTCCTCCTAAAGGATAGTAGGTCTAAAGTTATACTCACTTAGTTGGTTCCACCCTAGAGCAAACCTTTGGATATTGAAGGAACACAGTGTGGTTCAGGTGAGCATAGAAGAGCCTGGGAATAGGGAAGAGTCACATCCCCTCATCCTGGAGGGTTCAAAATAGAGTATCCTCCAACCCTTATGTAAAATCCATTCAATTCACCATTCATTCCCTCAACAAATATTGTTTGTCTCTTTATGCTATGAATTATTTTAGATGTTAAAGATATAGCTGTAAATAAGACAAGTTCTTGCTCTTGTTTAGCTTACAAAGCAGGTAATAAATGACATGTAATATTAATACATGAAAAATTAAGTAGGAAGGGAATAGAGAGTGACAGGAGCACTTATTTTACATATATTGTTTGGGGAAAGCCCTACACAGGTGATAACTGAACAGAGACTGGAATGCGGTGAGGGTGTAATCCATGTAACTACTTGGGGGAAGAGCATTCCAGGTAGAAAAACCAGCAGGTACCTCAAGGCAGGAGTCTCCTTGGTGGGCTCATGGAATAGCAGGAGGCCATTGTGCTGGAGCTCCTTAAATGACAGCAAGAGCGGTGAGAGATGCAATCAGGCACGTGAGGCTGGAGGCTGAGTACACATAACAAAGGCCTTGCAGGCTATCATGTGGATATTGGGTTTTATTCTAAGTGTGATGGGACTTACTGGAAAGTTGAGAGGAAAGAGTGACGAGATCTAATCCAGATTTTAAAAAATCACTGGCTGCTTGTGAAAAACAAATTGTAGGGGCCAGAGTGAAAGTAAGGAGATTTGTCAAAAGGCCTTTGCAGGAGCTCAGGATGCAAATGACAGGCAACGGTGGCAGCAGTAAAAGTGGTGAAAACTTGTGAGATTTCAAATGCACTTTGCTGATGGGATTGGATGTGAATTATAGGAGAAAGAGAGGTGTGAAGAATGACTCCAGAGTTTTTGGTCTGAGCAACCAGGTCAGTGTAATGTCATTTACAGATACAGAAAATCCAGAGAAGTTTTGGGGCGAGGGTGCCGTGGAGAGGGGGATAATCCAGAGTTCCTTTCAGTCATGTTAAGTTTGAGAAGACTGTTAAACAAGCAAGTATAAATGTTGGGTAAGCAGTTGAAAATGCATATCTGGAGTTAAAAAAAAAAGAAGAAAAGAAGAGAAAATAAAAGACAGGACTGGAAGCATAAATATACAACTATTCAGTATATAGATTTAAGTATATATGAATTTATTTATATTATGGAAAATTCTAAGCATATACAAAAGTAGAATATAATGAATATTCATGTACCCATTACTTAGCTTAACCAGTTATGAATATTTTGTTAGTCTTGTTCCATCTTCCCCCACTATGCTCTGAATAGGAGTATTTTTAAACAAATTCTAGACATTTATTGTTCTCCTTATAAATATTTCCATTTGTAATAGACTGCTTTTTTGAAAGATTATATTTTTTTTTTTAGAGAGAGGCAGAAGGTGGGAGAAAGAAGAGAGAAACATCAATCAGTTATCTCCTGAATTCATCAAGTCGCCTCCAGAAAGCAACAGACCTGGGACCAAACCCACAATCCAGGCATGTGCCCTGACTGGAAATCAAGCCAGTGACCTTTGCATTGCAGAACGATGCCCAACCAACTAACCCACACTAGTCATAGCTATAATAGATTGTTTTAAAGTCTTTGGGCCAGGTATCACCCAGGGAGTATGTAGAAACAGAGAATAAGTGAGAGGAGTGATTCATGACACTCCAGTTTTAGAGGTTAGGAACAGGAGGAAGAAGAAGCAAAGGGGACTGAGAAGGAGCACCAAGTGAGATAGAAGGAAAAGTGTGAGGAGTGTAGTGTCTTGGAAGCCAGGTGGAAAATACATTTCAAAAAAGAGGGAATGATCAATTGTGCCAAATGCTGTTGAAAAGCAAAAAAAACAAAAACAAAACAAAAGAACTGGAAAATGACTACTAGTGATCTTTATATTATATTTTAATGGAATATGTTGGGGTGACATTGGTTAATAAAACTATATAGGTTTTAGGGGTGCTATTTTATAAAAAATCATGCGTATTTGGTATTGTATATTGATAGCCCAAAGTCAAGTCTTCTTCCATCACCATTTATCCCTCTTTTACTCTCACCACTAGTGATCCTTTTTTTTTATGGTTTACTTATTTATTTTTTGAGAGAGAGAGAGATGGAAAGAGAGGGAGGAAAATATCAATGTGTGGTTGCCTCTCGCACAATTCCTACTGGGGACCTGGCCCACAACCCAGGCATGTGCCCTGACTGGGAATCAGACCAGTGACCCTTTGGTTTGCAGGTTGGTGCTCAACCCACTGAGCCACACCAACCAGGGCACCACTAGTGATCTTGATGAGAGCAGTTTAGTAGTTATATGCATAAGAGCTTGATTAAAATGAGCTCAAGAGAAAATGAGAGGCAATAGAGACTTCAAGGACACACAACTTTATAAGGAATCTTTTTTTTCTATAAAGATGAGCTGGGAAGTAGGGTAATAACCAGCAAAAGGTGTACAGTTCAAGAGAGGTACTTTTTTTTTTTAAGAGAGGTACATTTTAAAGAAAGAAGAAATTACAGCATGCTTGCATTCTCACAGAAACAATGAAGTAGAGAGAGAAATTCTGATGATGTAGAAGCGGGGGGAAAATGTGGTTCTTTTCATTGATGTAGTAAAGAATTATAGATCAGCAAGGCAGTGACTATGCAAGCAGTTTATAAGCAGAGTGTTCTCAGGGACAAGCAGGGGCATTTCTGCTGATATGCAGGAGAAGGGCAAGTCCTTTGTCCTGAGGACTTACAGAGTTGGCAAGATGGGGTGACTGAGTTATGTACTGATTGGTGAGTAAAGGTGGTGCCAGCTTCCCCTGGGGGGACAAGACCACCTAAATGTACGTATGGGAGATTGTAAGCCCAGAATTCTTATCTTGCTCCAGACCACACTTGGCCATCTTGTAAAACAGAGACATGACAAGAGGCAGTTAATTAAAGTTGAGGCAGTTACCCACAGTTATTTATAGCCTCTTTCTGCAAGCACTGGGGACCCCCCTCTTAAAACAGATAGTGACCAGAGCCAGGCAATTAACCAAAGTTGTTTTATGTGCTTTCTTTTTTTTGAGCACTTTGGACCCCCTCCTCTTCCCACTTCTAGACCTTGGGATGAATACACAATTTCAAAGGCTTTCTCCCAGATAGTGGCAATGATACATACAGAATTTCAAGGGCTCCCCTCCTCCTGTGCTATTGTGGTATTTCCTGTGATGTTTGGAACACCTGGCAATCATATCTGACCAGGTTCAAGACTGCTGAGTTAGTGGGTGAGACATGTCTGTCTCCCTCCTCCTCCCTGCCTTGGTTTAATATCTATCCTATCTAGCAGAAGCAAGAGAGAATAATTTAATGAGTTAAGTACCGGAGTAGGTCAGAGAAAGTGGGATCTAGGTTTTATATCATTAATTTCAGTAGCTACAGAAAATTCTGAAGACCCAGGCTTTGCCTGTTGTGGGTAAAGGGCAGAGGCAGAGGACCTAGGGCAGAGGCAGAGCTTCTTCCTTATAAGCACGAGTTCCAGGGAATAAATATCTTTCCCCAGAGAATGCTGGGGATGTATTGAGATAAATGGGATTCTCTGTACTTAAGGGGAGTCATTTAGATGTGTCTTATCCATTGCTGAGTCTACATTTATCCAGTGACTCTACTAAAAGTAGTTCCCTTGCCTAGCCCCAGCTATACAGAAATAGGTCCAGGGCTAGGTGTGTGTTCTAGTCCAATCCAACCAGATCTTTTTTAGGAATGTTAAGTTTTGCCTGAAGCTGTAATATCAAGTTTCAGTATAGCTCTGAAAAAATATTTCAGTTATGTAGGATAATAAATTCCTTTGTATTACTTATGCTAGTTTGAGTTGGATTTTCTATTACTTGCCACCAAAGCAATCTAACTGAAGCACAAAGAAAGGTAGTTTTCTACTGGGTCATGCATTTATTAAACATGTTTATTGTATACCAACTCTGTGTCAAGCACACTATGCACTAGGAATATAGTGCCAAACAAAGAAGCCTGTGTTCTCAGACTCTAAAAGTAACACCCCCAGGCACCTTCTCCTTGAAGGGCTCTTGGGCCCTTTATTCTTTGCTCCAGGCTACAGTGATTCAACCCTTTCTTCTTGCTGCTCTCTTCTCAGAGTTGCTACCTCCTGCCTTCACCATGAGGGATCTTTAACCAATTTTAACATGCTTTTTAACCAAAGCATGTTCATCTTCCCAGCTCTCTTTGTCTTTGTCGCTGTGTCAGTTGGGAATCCATCAGGGAAAAGGAAACTACTCTAGATATTTCAAACAGGGAGGAATTTATTTCAGGTTTTATCAAACCATTAGACCAGCTGGAGGATCGAAAGTCAGGGAAAGTCATCCTTTGCTCGCAGACTTGAAACTAGTTTTCAGAGTCAGAAGTGTTGGGAATTACAGTGATTAATGCTGCATGTAACACCAAGGTGGGCAATGCGTGGGGAAACACTTGGAGGCCAAAGCAAACCTTCTTGTCTTTCTGCTGCTGCCCAAGGAGTAATAATATACGGCTTCTGTTTCTTGTTTGCTTCCCAACTCTCATTTGAATGGTTTTCATTGGCTGGCCCTAGCCTGAACTCCACTGATAGGGGGTTTTGGAAAATGTAGATCCCAAATGTCCAATCCCCGTGATATCAAAGAGCACAGAAGGGGGTCAGTGGTGTGAATTTCCAAGAAACAATCTGACAGTCATCCTCTAAAGGAAAAACCCCACCACTTTTTATAAGGGTTTGTCTGCTAATCACAGCAGAGATGCTCTCTGAAGACAGTGGGGATTTGCTTGGAGCTGGCTCCTAGAGAAATCTTAGAGAGAATATTTAGCCTGACAAAAAAGCAGGTCAGACTTGCAGAGAAGGAAGGAGAGAGGGAACAGCCACTTTATTCAGGCATGACTCATGAAGAGTACATTCCACCCTCATGATGAAGTCAGTGGTAGAAGTCACCAGATTGCCTGCTTTCTCCCCACATACCCTGCAGAGAACCCTGCCTGACAAAATGATAAGCAGCTCCTGCTCACACAGAGCTCAAGTTTAAGGACTAGGCTTACCAGAAAAACACACACTCAGAGGAAACAACTCAGACTGCTCTCTGTACAGGAATATGAGTGGGCAACCAGACAACCAAAGAGGGGGGCGGAAAAGCAAAACAAGCAAATAAACAAAACACTTCTATAAAGAAAGTGTCATCCTTAGCATTAAATGTCTTCAAAGTTGTAAGGGAAGAGTATTTGAACATTTCACAGTATTTCACAATCCTAGAATTGTGAAAGAAATAGAGCCAGACACTAGTTAATGGCAATTAAGACAGATTTTATTCAGTACTATTTTAATATGGGAGAGAGGCTTCAGTAAAACTGAGCTCAACTCCAAATATGGAAAAGACACTTGGTGATTTACACACAGAATACGGTCTGAGAGGGTCAGTGGCTGGACAATTACTAAGAGGAGACAGGAAGTGTAGCATGATTCTGAATAAACTTGTCCTACAGGATTTTGGTAAAAGCAGTCCTAGTATTTAGATATCAAGGGTGTAGAATGAAGAACTTAATCAGTTATCAATGGTGATAAGGTATTAAAAATGGGGTTAACTCTTGCTAAACTTACTTAGCAGAATTCTTGCTAGAAGTGGGCTAGGCAGGCGGAGGACAGAGCCTAAAGAGGAGGACTAGTCAAAAAGAAGGCTCAGCCCTAACTGGTGTGGCTCGGTGGGTTGGACATCCTCCTGCAGACCAAAAGGTCGCTGGTCTAACTCCTGGTCAGGGCACATGCCTGGGTTGTGGGCCAGGTCTCTGGTGGGGACGCGTGAGAGGCAACTGATGAATGTTTCCCTCATATGTTGATGTTTCTCTCCCTCTCTTCCTGTCTCTCTAAAATAAATGAATCAAATCTTTAAAAAAAGGCGACTTGGAGGAGCTTGACCTTGGTTAAGGAGAGAGTCTTCGTCAGAATACTATACCTAGCTAAACTGCTAATTGAATGTGAGGGCGAACTAAGAAACATGTAAGAACTCAAAATGTTTAACATCACATACTGTATGTGAAAAATTACTTGTAGATATACTTCAGCAAAATAAAAATGGGTTCTAATAAACAGGACCATGTGGGATATAAGTAATAGAGGTATAAGACCAGAAAAAGTGAAAATATATTGACAAAATATAAAATCGCCATAGATCCTGATACATGGAAGTTCCGTTTTGAGTTACAAACTTTTTTTAAAAAATATTTTATTTATTTATCTTTAGAGGGGAAGGGAAGGAGAGAGGGAGAGAAACATCAATGTATGGTTGCCTCTCATGTGTCCCCTGCTGGGAACTGACCTGCAACCCAAGCATGTGCCCTGACTGGGAATCGAACCGTGATTGTCTGGTTCGCAGGCCTGCACTCAATCCACTGAGCTACACCAGTCAGGGCAAGTTACAAACTTTTAATTACAGAGGAACATATTTCCATCACTAAGAGTCTACTCAGACTACATGGTTCTACTGTTAATATTGATAAAATTATAATATGGTGAATGTTGGGTTTTCCTTTTTAACTCAGTCAATTTGTATACAAATTAATTTTGCATTTAATTTAGTCACAAAGTAATATAAATGTTACAAATATTTACAACAACTAACAAAATTTTAGAGGTGGAGAAATGGAAAGAAGACAAATTTTAATTTATCTATTACTATGGAGAGATACAGGTTAAAATTGATAAACCATAAATAATTATATTGATTGAAGAAATTATGATAAACATCAGGAAACCTAAACAGCATAAATTGTTAAGACAATTGCCTCTAGCAAGTAAGACTTGATAAGAAATGAGGAAAAAGAGCCCTGGTTGGTGTAGCTCAGTGGATTGAGCACAGATTGCAAACCAAAGGGTCACTGGTACAATTCCCAGTCAGGGCACATCTTGCAGGCCAGTTCCCAGTGGGGAACACACGTGAGGCAACCAATCATGGATATTTCTCTCCCTCTCTCCTTCCCTTCCCCTCTAAAGATAAATAAATAAGTAAAAACCTTAAAAATTTTTAACGATTTTATTCATTTATATTTTTAGACAGAGGGGAAGGGAGGAAGAAAAAGAGAGAAACATCTATGTACAAGAAAAACATTGGTCAGTTACCCCTGGTACATCCGCACCTGGGGCCTGGCCTACAACCCAGGTATGTGCCCCAACTGGGAATCAAACTGGCAACCTTTCAGTTTGCAGGCTGGCACTCAACCCACTGAGCCACATCCACCAGGGCTCTCAAAAGTTTTTAATGTGGATGGCACATCTAATGTAACACTTTCATTTTTAATATCACTTTTGTAGCTCCCGATGGCTAACAAACCAAGAATGCTGTCACCAGGTAATGGAATCATGGTTTTTTTTCATGGCCCAGATAACGGAAACAAATTATTTCTCAGTCTAGCTCGTGACTTCCAGTTAAGATGAAAGCACAGGTAAACACAACTTGCCTCCTCACACAACCACATCAAAATTACAATTAAACTATAGAACAATCATCAATAAATCGAGTTGAATGGAAGTCCAAGAACATGGAACTAAAGAAATCACATCCATTCAGACTGGTAAAAGTGGCAGAGATGCGGAACAGGCTGGTTCCACATTCACACGTGGTGAGTGAAAATTCAGGAGGGGTATCTTGGGATCAAAATTTTCCAACCCCACACTAGGTCCCACAGCCTAGGGTTCCAGTGCCAGGAAGATACGCCCACATAACTTCTGCCTGCAAAATCCAATGGGGATTCAGTCAGTGGAGGACACTTCCGGACTCCCAAGCCGTTCCTCTTAAAGAACCCGAACACGGAATTGCTCACACTCACTCCCTCTGAGCTCTAGCACTGGGGTCGCAGCCTGAAAGGTACCAGTGGCACACAGGGAGGACCTGAAGTGTCTGGCCTCAAAGTGAGAACAGTGGAACAGCTTTCTCCCAGATAGAAAGGAGGGGTAGAGGCCACTGTTCCCTTTCTGATCCCCCTCCCCACAAAGATCAGAGCCTGAAGGCAGATACCAGGGTGCCATATCGGAGACTACATCAACCTGGCTAACACTGTTTATCCCGCCCCGGACATTCCCTGAGGCTCCATCCCCCCCAATGTACAGGCTCACCCTGTACAAGCCTGTTAACTGGCTTTTCCATGTGAATGGCTGGTCTGGTGCATGCTTCCCAACTTCCTAAGTTCTCTCAAGCAAGTAACAGCCTCTGTGAGCCCCCAGACCCAATACCTCCTGCTAGGTGGCCCCACGCCTGGCACTTAAGTTCCAGCTTAAGTTCACAGCTTGGCTTCACCTGGGAACCTCTAAACCCAGCACAAGTAGCAGCTACATGCAGATTAATTTATAGCTCATGCAGGCTGATCTTGGCCTGCACCACCTGGGAAAGCCCAGAGCCTGCATACCCAGTGGACAGCTGCAGATCACGTCAAAGCGCCACCACACTGCCTCTGCATGGCTGATCCTCCACAGAGGGTGGAGGCTGGTGGTCAGTGGTCACAGCCAGTTCTTGCAGCTGACTAGGGTGGGTAAACCCCTCTAACTGACCAGCCAACAGCAATCAAGGCTCAACTGCAAGAGGAGGGTGTAGTTTGCTCACACAAAAGGCATATCTCGAGTATTTAATTTGGGTGAGAGGGGAGGCTGTGCCACTGGACCCTACAGGACACCTACTACATTAGGTCACACTACCAAGACAGGGAGTCATAGCAGCTCTAATACACAGAAATAAACACAGGGAGGCTGCTAAAATGCAGAGACAAAGAAACATGCCCCAAATGAAAGAACAGGTCAAAACTCCAGAAAAAGAACTAAACAAAAGGGAGATAAGTAATCTATCAGATGCAGAGTTTAAAACACTGTTTATAAGGATGCTCAAGGAACTTAGTGAGGACCTCAACAGCATAAAAAAAAAATCCAGTCCGAAATGAAGGATTCACTAACCGAAAGAAAGAACAATTTACAGGGCAAAAACAGCAGAGTGGATGAAGCCAAGATTCACATCAATGATTTGGAACATAAGGAAGCAAAAAACAACCAATGAGAACAACAAGAAGGAAAAAGAATCCAAAAAAACAAGCAGCCTGTGGGACAACTTCAAGCATTCCAATCTTCACATCATAGTGGTGCCAGAAGGAGAAGAGGAAGAGCAAGAAATTGGAAATCTATTTGAAAAAATAATGAAAGAAAACTTCCCTAATTTGGCAAAGGGAATAGACATGCAAATCCAGGAAGCACACAGAGTCCCAAACAAGATGGATGCAAAGAGGCCCACTCCAAGACACATCATAATTAAAATCCAAAGGTTAAGATAAAGAGAGAATCTTAAAAGCAGAAAGAGAAAAGCAGTTAAGTTACCTACAGGAGTGTTCCCATAAGACTATCAGTTGATTTCTATAAAGAATCTTTTCAGGCTAAAAGGGATTGGCAAGACATATTCGAAGTCATGAAAATCAGGGACCTACAGCCAAGATTGCTCTACCCAGCAAAGCTATCATTTAGAATCCAAAGGCAGATAAAGAGCTTCCCAGACAAGAAAAAAACTAAAGGAGTTCATCATCACCAAACCAGTATTATATGAAATGTTAAAGGGACTTATTTAAGAAAAAGATAAAAAATATGAAAAATAAATGGCAATAAATACATATCAATCAACAATTGAATCTAAAAGACAAATGAAGCAAACGAGAAGAACAGTCAGAATCATGGATACAGAGGGCATTTTGATGGTTGTCAGATGGGATGGGGTTTGGGGGAAGGGGTGAAGAAGGGAAGGGATTAAGAAGCACAAGCTGGTAGTTACAGGATAGCCATGGTGATATAAGGTACAGTATAGGACATGCAGTAGCCAAAGAATTTATACGGATGACCCAGGCACCTGAACGATGGTGTGGGGATTGCTTGAGGGAGTGGGGGCTGCTCTGTGTAGGGGGCGAAGGAGAAATTGGGACAATAATAGCATAATAAATAAAATATAATTTAAAAATGAGTATCTAGTTCCTGATCATTAAAAAACATGTTTTTACATTGCAAGAAACTTTATTAAGAAATTTTAATCTATAAAAATCATTAGTTTTGTGCAAAAAAGAAAACTGAAACCTATGAGTATTCACATAACTTTTGTACATTCCCATTGTTCCTCGTCTTTTTAGGGAATACATGTGTATCATTAACTTTCAGTTCTCTTTGAAGTTACACTGAAATTCAGGCTTTGCACGTTCTCACTTCCCATATAATATTAATAAGCTTCTGAGGCTCCTTATTAAAATAACAACCTGGAACTGACTTAAATCAAGAGAACTGTACTTTTCTCTCCTTAAATGGTTCCTCTTAAAACCAAATCCAGAGGAAGTAAGAACTCTGTACTTCTCTACATGGATACTTTCAACTCTTTGATTTAACATGCTGGGGATGAGCTCTGAAAAGGTCAACATAAGAGAAGAGGGGCTGAGCTTGAAGAGATGGGCTGTGTTTGTCAGGGTGGAATAAAGATGGCGAGCTCATTCAAGATCTTAAAAATGATTTGGGAAAAGGAGCAGCAGTGGGAATTTTCAGGAAACAAAACCCTTACAGATAAGCCCCATTAATGTGGAAATAAAAGAAATAGGTTTGGAAAATAGTCTGAGTGTTTATTCTGAATACAAAAGCTTCAATCATATCCTGAAGACTAAGAAGAAGTGTTCAAGTTTTATTTTTCATTTTAAGAAAAATCAGCTTATTGTTCTCATAAAAATAATACATTATAAAGAATTAAGCAATGCTAAAGAAAAGCACAAAGAATATCTTAAAACCCTTGAGCCCCACAATCTAAAAATTACCATTAATAACATTTGATTAACATCATTCTGAATATCCTTCCATACCTTTATACAGATAATATGATAGAATAATAGGTATATAGATAGATATATCTACTTTTTAAATGGTAGCATACTATACATATTATGTAAAAATAAAGAAGTATTAAATTCAAGCTCACATTAGTGAAATTTTAAAAACTAAAGGAAAAATAGAGCATCAAGAAAGGGTTTATTCAATACAAGTAATATTGTTTCTTAAAATCAATTTAAGGTTAGAAAAAAGCAATTGTGATATTACATTTGTGTCTCTCAAAAAATATGATTGAAATGAGAATCAATCGACTCACAGTATCTTCCATAAAACCTTCCCACAGGACCAAATACTTCTTAGTCATATTATTTTACATTGTTAATTTGTATAACATGTATATTCTCTAAAACATAAGTTCACACACGTGTTCAGAATTAATTCTATATTTAAATGGATTCACCGATCATCACATATCCTTTTACCAAGACTTCTCAATTTTTATAGCTATAATTTTGCCCTATTTCTCAGTTAGATGAATTTTACTTTCAAGTATTTCTTTTTTCCGTAAGTTGTTCTATATTGTTGGGAATCTGTTTAGTACCCTATTTTTGAATGACATCTTGGCTGTACATATGATTCTTGGATCACACTTTTGTTCTTTCAGAACTCTATAGACAATGCTCCATTGTCTTTTGTCTTTGGATGTTGCTGTTGGGAAATTTGAGGAAAGCCTGACTTTTTTTCTTATAGAAGATTTTCTTTTTTCTGCCTGGATGCCTAAATTTCAATAAATTAATTAAAATACATCTCCAGATTGAATGTTTTACATCATAATGTCTTGTTTTGATCTTTCAAGTGACATATTAATTCGTTATTTCAGAGGGAACTTCTGATTTTATATTTTTGAATACTTCTGTTCCACTTCATGAGTCCTCAACTCTAGGGATACCAATAACCTCTGTCTTCCACATCTATTATCTTCCTAATTGTTTTAATCTCTTTGTGGTTTTCATCTGCCTTTGTCATGATTATTTCAAGTCTTTTCTTCCACATCAATAATTCCATTGCCAGTCACGTCTATTCTGTCCCTTGCTATTAGCTCTATAATGATACTGTTTTGGTCTTTGCTTTACCAGACGTGCAATTTCCCTATTCATCTCTTTCAGTTGTTTTAGTCCTTATTTTTTTTTAATGTGTATTTATTTATTTATCTTTAGAGGGGAAGGAGAGGGGAGAGAAACATCAATGTATGGTTGGCTCTAGTGCATCCCCTGCTGGGGACTGGCCTGCAGGGAACTGGCCTGCAACCCAGGCATGTGCCCTGACTGGGAATTGAGCTGCAATCCTCTGGTTCGTTAGTCCTTATTTTTGAGTTCTTAGTCTACTAGCTCATTTTCTTTTTAGGTTTTTCTAGAGCTCAAAGCACATGGGTGATTTTTTTCTGTTTCTCTCCTTGCCTCCTGAATTTCCTCCCACTTTATGAAACTGGTTTGGTTTTCCTAATAAACTGTAATTTGAGGACTGTTATTTTATGCTGTATGCACTTTTCCTATGATTTATAAGCTTTTCTGAAGGAGAGGAAGAGTCAGAACTGAGGGGACAGGGTGTGCAGCTGTTGTTAGAATACCAAAGTTCTGCAATTACTTCTGAGGCTTCAAGTGTTTATTCCAGAGTTCAGTCTACTAGGGACTGGCGTATCCCATTCCTATGGGAAAGAGCCTCAGTCTTGGAGCCTCCTCTAATTCAGTATGTTTTCCTGGCGTCTTTCACTGCCACCTATAAGAGTCAGTCTATGCTTCACTTCTCATTTCCCCTTCTTCTCCCAGTAGCCATTTTCCAGAGAGAAGAGACAAAAGCTAAAGGAATCACTTAATTTTCTTTTCTCTTGGAATATATGTGCATACATATATGTTAGTCCCCAGGATTTTGCGCACCTACTAACATGCATTTTGATGGAATGGAGGCAGGACTGGAAGCCTTGACCTGCTCCGGACCAGAATCTTGTGTTTCTTTCCCTGACTGCCACTTGTTGATATTTAAGATACTGATACCCTTTGTTTGCTGTGGACAAAATTTTAACTTTTTAAACTTTCTTAGGTAATGGTAGAAACAGAGCCTATGAGAAAGCTTTATTCCATTATCTTAACCTAGAAGTACATTACTCTTTAATGTATGTGTTTATTTTTTTCTGATTATAAAAGTTATATATACATATAGCAAAAATTATGTTGTACACCTTAAACTTTAACACGATGTTCTATGTCAACTATATCTCAATAAAACCGGGGGGGGGAAAGCCTGGGAAAAATAAAAGTTATGTATCCTTGCTGTAATTCAAATCATACAGAAATATATAAAATAAAAAGTGAAAGTTCCTTATAATACAGCTCCCAAGAATATGAGTTGTAACAGTTCCCTGATCTTTTTTCTATATCTGTTTTCTTTCTTTTTTTTTCTTGTTAATGCTTCAGCCTTTCAGTGGACATCACTGGAAATATGTGACTACAGAAATGTTTAAAGAGCAGCTTTATTAAAGTAGGTTTTACATGCCATGAAATCCACCCATTTCACATGTGCAATCTGGTGACTTTAGTAAATCAGGAGTGGCGCAACCACCACCACAACATATATACTTCCTGCAAAATATACAGTTACTTTCTCGATTCCTACTTACCTACTCTCCCAATTCTAAAATATACTTACTGATGCCCATGGTATGCTAAATATGTCTAGGAGAGCTTTGGGGTAGTTCTGTTCCTGCCAGCTGAGCTTGACTCTCAAATGCCTTTGTTCTACTTATTTATGTCAGTGATATTTACTACTATAATTAAACTTTTGAAAGCTTATCAAATATGAGTGTAAAGATAAAAGAGAGGTTTCTATGAAAACTAAGTCGAATGCTTTGGAAAGGCTCAGTAAAGGCAGCTGTTAAAAACTTGTGAAATTGTGTACATGTGAGAGATCTGTGTTTGGAAAAACCACAAATCTATAGTGCCTTCAGTTACTGCTCCACTTTGAAGAAGTATTTGAAGGAATCATAGATCATTTGTTAAAGGAAAGAAGCACAAACCACTCCAAGAAACACTTTGATCAGAGGCCCCATAATTAGAGAAAAGCCCGAGGCTGTGTAAAAAATCGGTGATGGAATTTACAAGTTAAAATAAAATTCTTATAATATACAATAAACATATCTTCTTAAACAAAACTGTATTTTGTGTAGTGCTTTAGAATTCTGTATTTTAATGGACTTTTTCAATTAACCTACCACCAGTCCCAACAGCATCTGATAAAAGGGTCTCTGATAGGTTTGTAACCAGCTTTTCCTTTACAATATACTGAGAATATTTATCATGCCTCACAATATTCCATTGCATGGTGGATACACCCTGATTTACTTAACAAATTCCCTATTTAAACTATGTCAGTGTTTTCACGGCCAGGGAGGTGCGGGGACTTGAGCAGAGAACTATGATGGAAGTGGACTGAAATCGTCATTCCGGCAACAGAACATAAAATGTATTAAAGGCGGAGGCTGAGGGTGGATGGAAAGGGGGGAAATGGTAGATGAGAGGCTCCTGCAGTAATCCAGCTCTGAGAATAGACCAGGAAGTGGCAGTGGCGTTTCTCATCACTCTTTAGCACCCAACAGTTGTTCTTGTCAGTCTGGAAAGCCCTGATATTTCCTGAGAACACACTATACTTTTCCTCCCCTCTACTTCAGCTCATTCCAGTCCTTCTCCCGCATTTCATCTTTGCCTGTTGAAACCATACCTTTCCTTCAAGATCCTTCATAAACTATCACACACTCTGCCTTGATTGGTCCTGGCAGAAATTATCCCTCCTCTTCCATTTCTAATAGACAGCTAAGTTCTCCTTTCCTTTCTTCTTTCCCCAAAGTATTTTTCTTCCACAGTGCTGTGGTTGAAAGCAACGACGTTGGAACCTCCAATTTGCTATCTCCGCGACCTCGGCACTTTACCCAAATTCTCAGTGCCTCTGTATACTGACTGGGGAGAAGTATATACAGTTGTTACGAGGATAAGTCAATGAACAACAGATTTAAAGCACTTAAAAGGGTGTTTGACATAAAGTGCTGTATAAATGTTAGTATTCATTTTGACTCACCGCGGCGGGCAACCTGCTGCAGGACCACTCCAGAGCAGACGCCCACGCAGCGGGGCAGCCCCGGCGGAGGCGTGGAAAAAGCACCGCTCGGGAACCGCTCCAGCCCCCTGCGCGAGAGCGCGCTCACGTGGTTGCGCCAAGATGGCGTCGCGCAGCTCCCTGTGGCTTTTGGCTGTTGCTCTCCTGCTGGCGTCTTGCGCTGCCCGGAGGCTGGGGCACCTCGACCCGCCCGCGCCGCTGCCGCTGGTGATCTGGCATGGGATGGGTGAGTGAGTGAGAGGAGGATCCAAAGGGTTTAGACTCTTTCCCTCTTTCATCCTGGGTTCGCATCTGCAAAGTGCGATCGCGAAGGGCCAGGACAGTGGTCACCTAGCAGCCGGATGGCGGGATGTTAGGATTTGGGGGCTGCTCTGCATTGGGAACGGAGGAGGGCAAGCGTCTGTCCTTGTGGTGAGAGCTCCCAGAGACCTGTGCACTGCGTTCGGGCTTTTCGTGTTCACTTTGTTTAATCCTCGGAGCAGTGGCGTCAGGATGCTGGCACTTGCTCTCGGAGAGCTGGGCTGCTGCTGCGTGACCAGGCATCCATCCTTTGATTCATTCACACATTGAACAGAGATTTGTTGGGCACCTGTAGTTCATATATACATTTAACACATTTATTGAGCACCTATAGATGCTGAGGATACAGTGAGCACAACGACTCAATTCTTTGCTCTTTTGGAACTTACTTTTCAAATGGAGAGACAGACTATAAAAAAATAAACAAGTAAAACATACAGTATGTCCAGTACTGATAAGTGTGATGGGAAAAAGTAAAACAGAGAAGGGTATAGAAACTGAAGATGGAAACTTGCAATTTTACAAAGATCAGGAAAGGATTCACTGAGAAAGTGATGCCTGAGCAAAGACCTGGAGTGGACAAGGAAGATGCCATGTGGTTGTCTGGCACAAGGAACAGCAGATGCAAAGGCCCTGAGGCAGAAGTGTGACTGGTATGTTTAAGAAACTACATTTCACACTAACCAGTGTGGCTCAGTTGGTTGGGTGTCATTACAAAACAGATGGTCGTCAGTTCCAGTCCTGGTCAGGGCACATGCCTGGGTTGCAGGTAGGGGAGTGTTTGAAGGCAACTGACCAATGTTTCTCTGTCACGTGGATGTTTCTTTCCCTCTCTTCCTCCCTTCCCTGCTCTCTAAAAATAAATAAAATTTAAAAAGGAAAAGGAGACTATGCAAGTCAGGGTGGTGGGAACTGAGTGAGCAAGAATATAGGAGAATAATATATAGGTGGGTGGGGCTCAGGATGGGGGCTGCAAGTGTTATTAGGCCTACTAAGGCTACTGTAGGGACTTTGGCTGGAGTGAGATGGGAAGCCCGTGGAGGGGAGAGTTGAGATGAGTGACAAGATATTAACTTACATTTTTAAAGGATCATTGTAGTTGATAATAGATTGTGGAGGTCATGGACATTTGCAGGGAGACAATAAGCTATTACAGTAATTTAAATAAGGGATGACTATGGCTTGAAACAGTATAGTTATCTGGAGAAGTGGTCAAAGTTTGGAATATTTTGAAGGTGAAACAAATTGGATTTGCTAACAGATGTGATGTAGGTTGAGTGAGAAAGAAAGGAATCAAGGATGACTCCAGGAGATTTGGCCTGAACAACTAGAAGGATCTAGTTGTCATTTTACCAAAGTGGAGAAGTCTGTAGGGGAGCACATTTGGGGTGGGGAGAAGATCAGGGGTCTGCTTTTGAACTTACTAAATTTGAAATGCTTGTCAGACATCCAGGAGATGTAGAGGCATTTGGAGTGTGGAGTCTAGGAGAGGAAAAGGCCAGAGATTTAAATTGGGGAAGCCTTCATCTTATGCCTGTAAAGCCATGAGATTGGGGGAGATAATCTAGGGGGTGTACACAGAAGAGGGACGACATCTGAGGATTGAGCCCTGAGGCACTCCCAACGTGTAGGGGTTAAGGAGATGAGAGGAGGAACAAGCAAAGAAGACAGTGATGGACTACCAAGGAGGTGGAGGAAAGTCAGGAGAGTGCAGCGTCCTTGGGAACAGGTGAAAATGTTTTAAGGGGAAGGGGGTAATTACCTCTGTGGAATGTTGTTGACAGGCCAAGTAAGTATAGGGGCAGAGAATTGGTTACTGGATTTGGCGATCGCCAAAGACCTCGACAAAATGGCGAGAGGGAAAGCCTTAGCGGAATGGGTTGAAGGAAAGTGTTCAAAGAGGAATTAGAGTCAGTAAATACAGTTAGTTCTTTCAGGGCTTTGGTCCAGGTCCTGGGGCTGCTACAGTGGAGTTAAACAAGAACGCAAGGGGCTCCAGGTCCTCCCAGAGCCGTCAGTCCGTGAGGAGGCAGGAAAGTAACCAAGAATTACAGTTCACTGCGGCAGATGTTTTTATGAGAGAAATTGAAGATGCTGTAGTTCTTAGCTTTTTCCCCTTTAAAAACAAATTCTTAAGCTTCCTTTCAGCCTACTTCACCGACTCAGTGGCCAGTCACTTTGATTCCCATTCTTAGTTCTGGTTCCTTAAAACAGGAAAAGAAACAGAGCTGGGCCTTGGGTGAAACCAGGAAGCCCCTAAAGAGCAGCGATTTTTCAACCTGTGTCATCTCGTGGCACACAAAAACTAAATTACTAAATTTAGTTTAGTAATTACTTAATTACTAAAATTCTGTGACGTGTCAAAGAATACCCTTTTTGCCGAATTGACAAAAAAAAAAGAAAAGGTATAATTTTGATTCATTCACACCGGGCAGATGGCTATTGTTGTGTTGGCTGTTTTTGTTTTTAAATTTGACAATCTAAGGGAAAAGAGCTCAGTGATCCCGACTAAATAGTCAGGTATTGCATGTTTTAAAAATTCTCGTGTCACACTAGTGTGCCTACATCAGCATACCGGTTGAAAACCCACTGCCCTGGAGTAGAAGATTTAAAGAGCCGCTCACTCTCTAGTGCATACAAGTTCGTGGTCAGCACTTGCATGAACCTGAGAGTGAACCTTAAATTTTGTGTGCTAGGTGCTTTGCCTGTCTTAGCCTTAAAGAGAAATTCAGTTCCAAAGCACAATGGAGTCCATTCACCCAAAATGTTCCTGATGACGAGGGAGGGGAATGGGCACCTCTGCTTATTTTTCATTTGTAAATTTGATGTCCCAATCATATTATATGGGCTTTTGAAGTTTATTACTTGATGAACATGAGCTAAGCAAAACATGTTTTTTTTAATTGAGGTGAAATTTTTTTTAATTGTAGCATATAATTAACTATAATAAAGTATATAATTCAGTGGCATTTAGTGTATTTATAGTGTTGTGCAACCACCACTTTCCTCCAGTTTTTTTTTTAAATCTTCACTTGAGGATATGTTTACTGATTTTAGACAGAAAGAGAGGGGGAGAGAGAGAAACATCGATCGGTTGCCTCCCATACATGCCGGGCTTGGGATTAAACCTGCAGCCTAGATATGTGCCCTCACCTGGGATCGAAGCTGCAGCCTTCTGGTGTACGGGGCGACACTCCAAACAACTAAGCCACTTGGCCAGGTCCACTTCTCTCTAGTTTCAAAACTTTTTTTTAAATCACCCCAGAAAATACCTGTACCCATTAAATAATCATTCTTCAGTCCCCATCTGCCACCACCCCCTGAAAATGTTCAGTCTGCTTTCTGTCCATATGGATTTGTCTCTTCAGGGTATATTGTATAAAAGGAATCATACAATATGTGACCTTTTGTATCTGGCTTATTTCACTTACAGTGTTTTCTAGGTTGTCAGTACTTCATTCCTTTTTATGGCTAAATACTATTCTGTTGTATATATACCGGTAAAAATGACAATTTGTTTATCCATTCATTCATTGATGAACGTTTGGGTCATTTCTATCTTTGGACTTAAAAATAATGCGGTTATAAACATTCACATACACATTTCTGCATGGACATATGTTTTTATTTCTCTTGGGTATACAAGGAGGTCTGTCTGGAAAAAGCCCAGCCATTGCTAATACAAAAAGAACGGTTTGCACGACATCAGTGTAACCTGGCAGCCAAGGAGAGGGGACAGGAATGCACATGCATGAACAGGGATGACTTCATTGTCCTCATCAGTGGGGGTGGTAGACACCATTGAGTGAGCATGCGTGCTGTGTGGCCGTCTCATTCAAAATGACTGAGTGAGTAGAGCAATGAATCTGCATCAAATTTTGCATTAAGCTTGAACATTCATCTGTGGAAACTATTTGGATAATTCGGAAGGCTGCAGCTATGGACAACTTGTGATTGGCAGCTTCATCACGACAACATGCCCTCTCATGTATCACGTCTCATGCAGAGTTTTTTTGCCAAACATCAAATTACCCAGGTTACTCAGCCCCCTTACAGTCCAGATTTGGCGCCCTGTGACTTCTGGCTTTCCCAAAACTAAGGGAAGAGATTTCAGACAATCAATGAGATTTCAGGAAAGTATGACGGGGCAGCCGCTGGCGATTGGGAGAACTGTGAGGTCCCAAGGTGCCTACTTTGAAGGGGACTGAGGTGTCATTGTCCTATGTGCAATGTTTCTTGTGTCCTATTTAATAAATGTCTCTGTTTTTCACATTACAAGGCTGGACACCTTCTGGAAAGTCCTCACGTCTGGAAGTGAAACGGCTGGGTCATATGATAACCATGTATTAACGTTTTGAGGAACTACCAACCTGTTTTCACAGCGGCTGCATCACATTACATTTCCACCAGCCGTGTACAAGGGTTCCTATTTCTCCATATCCTGCCAGTACTTTTATCTTCCTTTTTTAAACTTAACTAATAAACTGTTCATTAAAGCCATCCTACTAGGTGTGAAGTAGTATCATCGTAGTTTTTTTTAACTTTTATTTATTGATTTTAAGAGAGGAAGGGGGAGAGAGAGAGAGAAACATTGATTTTTTTAAAAAGATTTTATTTATTTATTTTTTATTTATTTATTTATTTATTTATTTAGAGGGAGAGAAACATCAATGTATGGTTTACTCTCCCACGCCCTCAACTGGGGACCTGGCGTATAACCTAGACACATACCTAGACTGGGAATCAAACCAGTGACCCTTTGATTCACAGGCTGGCACTCAACCACTGAACCACACCAGCCAGGGCAGAAACATTGATTTTTTTTGTTCCACTTATTTATGCCTTCATTGGTTGATTCTTGTATGTGCCCTGACCTGGGACCGAACCTGCAACCTTGGCATATGGGGACCACACTCTAACCAACTGAGCTACCCGGCTAGGGCTCTCATTGTAGTTTTGACTTGCATTTCCCTAGTGACCAGTGATGTTTAACATCTTTTCATGTACTTCTGGGCCATTTGTATATTATCTTAGAGATACATCTGTTGAAGTCCTTTTTTCCATTTTTAATTAGGCTTCTTCATGTCATTGAGTTATAAGATTTCTTTGTATATTCTATATATTAAACCTTCATCAGATAAATGTTTTGTAAATGTTTTCTCCCATGCTATATGTTGTCTTTTCACATTCTTGATCATGCCCTTTGAAGTACAAACGTTTTTAAAAATAATGTTTGATTCATGAGTGCTCATTGTCTTTGTTGTCTAGGAGACAGCTGTTGTAACCCCTTAAGCATGGGTGCTATCAAAAAAATGGTTGAGCAGAAGATACCTGGAATTTATGTCTTATCTCTAGAGATTGGGAAGACCCTGATGGAGGTAAGGCACTTTTTATAGCTCCGTTCCTTTGAAGGTTTGCTGGCTAATTTCACGGAATGTACCATAAAAATGCTTTACCTTGTATTTTTAGCAGCAAATCATGCAATGACACTTTAACTCTTGAGTGGCTTTTGTGAGGACACCAACCTAAACAAGTTTACCTCTTAGAGAAGATGCCAGTGCTGGGTTTCAGTCCCATCTTTTCACTTCTGTGTGGCTCCTCTTTTAGGATGTGGAGAACAGCTTCTTCTTGAATGTCAATACCCAAGTAACAACAGTGTGTCAGATTCTTGCTAAGGATCCTAAATTGCAGCAAGGCTACAATGCCATGGGATTCTCCCAGGGAGGCCAGTTTCTGTGAGTTCCTTTCTGTTATACCGATTATATGGAATTTATCTATTTTTTCCTATTCAGATACAGCCATTCCTCTAATTCTTTTTTTTCATCCTCACCCAAGAACATGCTTATTGATTTTAGAGAGAGGGAAAGGGAGGGAGAGAGGAGAGAAACACAGATGTAAGAGAGAAGCATCCATCCATTGCCTCTTGTGCACACACCAACCTAGAACCAAACCCACAACCTAGGCATGTGCCCTGACCAGAAATTGAACCTGTGGCCTTTTGGTTTACGGGATGACTCTGCAATCAACAGCCACACCTACCAGGGCACCTCTAGTTCTTTTTGGATCTGCTCCTGTCTTGTTTTTTCCCCAAACTGTAAGTGTATTTAGAAAGTTAGAGAGGTAGAAGTGAGCTGTAAAAGAAATGGGCTCAGGAAACAAGTTCCAGAGGCAAAAGCAGGGCCCTTGGACCTTAGGAGGAAGAGAGAGCAGGCAAACCCTCTCCGGGGCAGAGGCTGGGGAAATGTGCTGGCATGTTCCTTAGAGAGAGAGAGCTGCCTGGAAACTATTCGGAAATGTTTCCATAAAGAAGCTTTATGGAACTTCTTTACTTTCTTTCTTTTTATCCTTACCCGGGGACATTTTTTTTTCATTGCTTTTAAAGAGAGAGGAAAGGAGAAAAAGAAACATTGATGTGAGAGAAAAGCATTGCACCCAGACTGGGGAACAAACCCGCAACCCAACCCAGGCACGTGCCCCGACTGGAAATTGAATGCTCAGTCTTTGGGTTACAGGTCAATGCAACCAATTGAGCCACACTGGCCAGGGCTATGGAACTTACTTTTTATGAAAGAATAAAGATTTGTGTTTGGTCATATCAAAGGAAAATCCTGAAACTGTGGCCTTGGGGAACTGCAGAGAATTAAGTATCTTAATCTGGAGAATTGACTGTTCGTGTACATTTCCATCTGACAGAGCTGATAATCCTTTTCCCCCCTCAGGAGGGCCGTGGCTCAGAGATGCCCCTCGCCTCCCATGGTCAATCTGATCTCAGTTGGGGGACAACATCAAGGTAACTTTGGCCTCTGCCTCCTTTTTCCTGTGTTCTAACCCACGTGACCACCTGATTCTTAAAAAAATATTATAGTAGCTCTATTTGTACAAAAAGTAAGCCATCCTTGCAAAATTCTGCTTTCCCAGCTTATTACAAACTAGCCAGCATTTCCAAAGCAGCAGGAAGAGACTTGGGGTTCCATAGGCCTGAACACAGTGAATTGTTACGTTGCCATGTGCTTCTCCAGTTTAATTGACATGATTGCCTGGAGGTGGAATGGTGGCAGCTATGTAGCATGTGGTAGGTTAAGGAATGAGGAAAGTCTAACAACATTTTCTATTTTCTGACGTTGGCGATGTCTGTTGAATTTAGGCTTAGGCAAAGAGTTATGTCTAAGCTTTTTTTTGTCTGTAAAATAAACAGTAGTGATTAAATCCTTCAAAGAACAACAGGTTTTCTGTTTAGATAGAATTTCAGACTTCAGAGCGGGATATATCTTTGGAGTAGAACTTTATCTCTGTTCTGGTAAGTATGGCTAGTAGGTGGTGTGGTATAGGGGCAGACGGGCTCTCCTTATAATCAGGAAACTGGGTTCACCCAGTTAACTATTACTGATGGGCAGGTAATTTGGTATCATGTGTCCCTTCCACAGATGAGGGAAACTAAAATAGGGCCCTGCTCTTCTTGAGGGAATTTTTCAGAGGATGAAATGAATAGGTAGGAAAATAATTTCTAAAAGTGCAAGTATTATACAAGTGCAAATTGGTAAAAAACACCTTTATCATTTACTCATTCAAAAAATATTTATTGGAAACCTATAAGCAAGACAGACAAGGTCCCTGCTTTCAGGAAACTTCCATTCTCATTGGGGAGGGGGGCAAGAACAGACAGGAAACAAATAGTCAGTGGTGACCAAGATGAAGAAACAAATGAGTTACCACTTGGTAGAGAGAATTCGGGTTGTGCTGGTTAGAGGTGTGGGCTCTGGAGCGCAAACGGCCTGTGTTCATCTCCTGGCCGTATCACTTACTGTCTGACCTTGGACAAGGCATTGAACCTCTCTGTTTTAAACATACCTGTAATGGGGCAAATAATGATCTCTACTCCACAGGGCGATTGTGAGGATTAAATTAATTATTATCAGTATGTGTTCAGAACTATGCCTGGTACCCCAGGAAATGTTATTGAGGAGAATAGTGAGGATGAAAGTGTAACTGGGAGAGGGGAAGGAAACAGCATTGGTTGCTACTCGAGTTAGGGTCGCCAGGTGGGACTTCTCTAAGCAAAGATCTGTGAGATGCAAGTGAGTCCAGCCATTGAAGCAGCAAGAGAACAATGGGCATACCTTGTTTTATTGCACTTAATTTATTGTGCTTCGCAAATACCGCATTTGCATCAACATCTGGGGAGACCCTCCATCAGCAAAAAGATCACAGCTCACTGAAGTTCCAGATGATGGTTAACATTTTTTAGCAATAAAATATTTTTAAATTAAGGTATGGGCATGATGTTCTTAGACCTAAGACTGTTGCACACTTAATAGACTACAATATAGTGTAAACATAACTTATATGAACTGGGAAACCAAAAAGTCTGAATGGCTCGCTGTGACGCTCGCTGTATTGCAGTGGTCTGGAACTGAGCCCGCAGTATCTCGGAGGCACGCCTCTGTGTCCTCCAGGGAGGATCAGGTGCAAAGGTCCTTAGGCAGAAGAGTGTGGTGGTATCAGGAGGAAGCAGGTTATAGCACTAATACTAAATCCATTCTTTTCTTGAAGAATACATGAATGATGGCAGGGTTAAGGGTTTTTTCTGTTGTTTCTCATAGCGCCTTGTACATAGTAGGCACTCATTATGTAACTATTGAAGGACTGAATAATGGTATTCTGCTACTCTAGGTGTTTTTGGACTCCCTCGGTGCCCCGGAGAGAGTTCTCACATCTGTGACTTGATCAGGAAAACACTGAATGCTGGGGCTTACAAGAAAATTATTCAGGAACGGTATGTATGGTTAGCTGAAAAGGACGCCGCTGTCACTGCATGAAAATACCATGCTGACTTTTCATGCTAACGGTGATTCCTGGTGATGTTCAAATGAGATCATTTTCCTAAACATCTCTATTATTTGCTCAGTTTTACTGTAAACCTAAAACTTCTTTAAAATTAATTTTAAAAAGAAAGGGAGGGCCCTGGTTGGTATAGGTCAGTGGATTGAGTGCAGGCCTGCAAACCAGAGGATCACAGTTCGATTCCCAGTCAGAGCACATGCCTGGGTTGTAGGCCAGTTCCCAGCAGGGGACACATGAGAGGCAACCACACATTGATATTTCTCTCCCTCTCCCCTTCCCCTCTAAAGATAAATAAATAAAATCTTTTAAAAAAAAAGAAAGGGAGGGCTGCCCTGACTGGTGTGACTCAGTTGGATGGGCATCATTCCCCAAAGTGAAAGGTCTTGGGTCCCCTTCCTGGTCATGCATACGCCCTGTTGCTTGCGGGTTTGGTCCCCGGTCGGTGCATGTGTGAGAGGCGACCGATCCATGTTTCTCCTCACTCGATGTTTCTCTCCCTATCTCCTTTCCTTCTCCCCTCTCTAAAAATAAATAAATAAAATCTTTAAAAAAAAAATAAAAAGAAAGGGAGGGCATTTTTCCATATGGGAAGAATGTAATTCCAACAGAATAAATGTTCATCTTAAAAACAAACAATCAAAAAGCCTTTAGAAAGTACCAAGCTCAGGAATTACTGTTAATATTGGAGGAGAGATTCTGTCTGTTGTCAGCAGCGAGAGGTTAGCCTCCTATGTCAATGTCCCCGACTCCTCAGACGCATTTGGATATTTACTTATTTTTCTCTCTCTTTTGGAATGTGTTCTTGTTCAGTTGTTTCTAAACTAATCTATACATCAGAACCGCCTGGGAAATGCATTAAAAATGGATTCTAGGGCTCCATTCCTAGAAATTCAGATTCAGTAGGTCTGGAGTATTCTAGGTGGTAACAGATTTGGGATCAATTAGTATAGTTATAGTATCTGTCCTACAGGTATTCCAAGTGTATCATTTTTTCTAATAATAGCTCTTCAGTACAATACTTCCTTGAAGCCATTTTCCAAGGTTTAACCTTGTGAAGAAAAACAATCTCCTTTTCTTCCATTTGCTATACTTACAGTCACAAAGTGGTCTTAGGTCAACAGTGCCACCTGATGGTCAGCGAAGGAAACTGAGGTACTTTATATTTCCATCTTTCTTCTAAAGCAGCTTAAACCACTGCATTTATGTCCTACATATTCCTTGTTCTCATGGATGTATGTGGCCTCTTTACACTTCATCACTATTTTTTAAAGATTTTATTGATTTATTTTTTAGAGAGGGGGGAAGGGAGGAAGAAAAAGGTGAGAAACATTGATATGAGAGAGAAATGTGATCACTTGTTTCTTGTACATACCGCAAAAAACAGGAGACTGAACCCACAACTCAGGCACGTGCCCCAACTGGGAACTGAACCTACAGCCTTTCACTCTGTGGGGCGATACCCAACCAACGGAGCCACACTGGTCAGAGACTGGTTCCTTTTTCTCTCCATGCAGACCCCCTCTCCTGCTTCTGTGAGAGGTGGCCTGGCCCAGCTTGTTTAGGAGATCATCTCGGTCTGAGGCTAGACATGCTGGGTTCCATTTCAGATTCTTAGGAGAGGGACCATGCCCCATCACAGGTCAGGTTCCTACGTGTTCTCAGTAGCTGTGGCCAACCATACGCACCCCTGTTACTGGTAGGAGGGGGCAGGAAGGGGGCCATTTCCACACAAGGGAGAATGGTTTTAATTTAGGCAGAGATCCCAGAAGATGTCTTCTACACTGTTCAGACCATTTAACCATAGCAAAGTAAGTTTGATAGCCTGATACCTGGAGTAAGCAGTGAGGAAGCGTTTTCAGGCACCAGGCCCTGGCCAGGCGCAGTGGGGACAGTGAGTAATGGTAAGTGTAGTAACACCCTCTTGCCTTCTGACTGTGAAATCCACTCTCTAGTTCCCCTCTGAGACACTGGCAGCCCTTCCTGATTTCTCCTTCCTCATTTCCTCCCCGCCACCCCCCACCCCAGGGTCAGTCACCCTGGCCTTGGCCTCTCGTCTTCCCCTGTGCCAGCTCTGCTCTCCCAACTTGCCCTGTCCTTGGTCCATGGCTCTCAGGGTGCGTTGCTTCATTTGTCCCCCATTGCCCACAACTTGGCCATACTTTTTCCTGGAAATACTGAGGTTACCACTCAGGCTCCCTCAGACACTTTTCAACTGTTCGTAAAAGTATAGAGAGTAATGTAACAAACTACCGTTTTTGTCATATTCGCCTCAGCTATTTTTAAGAACAAAAACATTTCAGATAAAATTGAGTTTTTCTGCATATCTCTCCCAGGTCCCATTCTCTCCCCTCCCTCCGCAGTGCCAACCTCTGTCAAGAAATCAGAATCTAGCCTTTCTATTAAAAATGTTTATATTATACGTGGTATATATCTATCCATAATCAGTTAATACCTAATGTTATATTGTATATTTAAAGTTTTATGTAATGGGTACCTTATTGTACATTTCATTCTACAAATGATTTTTTCACTCAGTATTATGTTTCTGAGATCTAAACACGTTATACATACACATGAAGCTGATTTGTCTTAATTGCTGCATGCCATTTTATTATGACTTCACAGTGTATTGATTCCATATTGCAAACATTTCATCATTTCCAGTTTCTCATAAAACGAACAACTTTCAGAGAACATTGCGTGTTGAAAAGCCTAGTTTCCCCTCCTGTGTTTTGGCTCTATTACTACTAACACTTTGACCTTGGACAAGCTACTTAACCGATCACTCTGAATATGGTTGCCTCACTTGTAAACATGAGTATAATAATAGTACTTACCCTGTGGGATTCTTGTAAAGATTAAATAGGTTAACATATATAAAATGCTTAGAATAAGCCTGGTATATGGGGAGTGCTGTGTGTTACTATTATCTCTGAGCCACAATGCCTAGAGCCTCAGAGGGTAGCGGCTTGTCTTACCAAGGATGGCCTGTGGTTGGGCAGTTCTGGCTTGGGAGCTCTCCTTTCCTGCCTGTCCACATGCTTCACTGGAAAGTGTGTCGACTCAGATTTAGGCTCATCTTGCCTTTTCCAATGCTGACTGTGTAGCCTTGGGAGATTTCCTTAACCTTTCTGAACCTGGCTCCTCAGTGGTAAAAAGGAGGTAATAGTACAATCCCATGTTTCTTCTCTGTCCACCTCCTGAAGGTGGACGACCGCCCGCCAACCGCCTCTCCTGCTGCAGCACTTCCAGCTTCTGCTCATCCTCATGTCCTTCCCCTTGGCTGTCCCATGGGCACCAGGCTCCTTACAAAGCAGAATGTCTTTCACTTCTTCCTGTTGCCCCATCTTAGCTCTGTTTCCTTTCCACACGGAAAGGTGACCTATGACTACCTTCTTTTATCCTTAGCCATTAGGATGCCCCAACTGCCATCCTGAGTCACCAGAACCTGTCCTGGCAAGATCCAAAGAACTTTGTATTATTTCACGTACATCTTCTGAAGAATCTTGATTGGCCACCTGTGTGTACTCAGTGCTCATCATTTCTCGGCATTTAACACTTGAACATCCACTCCTGAGGCTTTTGCTTCCCTTGTTCATCTAACTATACTCTTGCCATGTCCCTGCTTTACTTGTGGCTGAGCATCCATCCGCCCCCTGCTAGGCAGTCACTGCTGAGGGCCTGGCAGTCTCGGAGGGGGGTGGGGGGTTGGGGGGGAGTGCTTTCACGCGGTAAGCGGTAGCAATGTTAAAACAAAAGGATAAGACCACTACTAACACCAGTATTTCATAAATGTTCGGAGTTCATTACATTTTTTTTAAATTGGAGAAACATTTAAAAGCTTTCAAGCACATTTATAAACATTATAAAATGTCACTCAGACCTCTGGCAGTCCGACGGCTGCCTCCTTTAAGCTCAGTTCTGTCTGCCCCTGGAACTGCCAGCGGATCCCGGCGGGCTTTAGTGCCACCCTGCCCTGCTGAGTGGCACTTTCAGGACCACCACCTCTGGGCAGCTCTTCCACTCTAGCTGCCAGCTCCTGTTGTGGAAATTTATTTCTTTTCCTGTCAAACTGGGATAGAGTCCCACCCATGTTTTAATTCCTGCCTTTCCCCAGAGGACTTCTCCCATTAGGTCCATGCTCAGCTGGATTGCTGCTGTGGAGAAGCAGGAACTAGGTGGGAACTAGCTGCAGGGAGGATTTATGGTAGAACCGTTAGGTTTGGTGGGGTAGGGCAGGAGGGGAGGGAAGGGGAAGTGGAGACAGACTGGAAAGTAAAAAAGTGTGAGAACTGCTGACCTGTGTCCAAAATAATAGTATTATAACCTCCATATATCTGCCTCTTGTCCTTTAAAATCACATGACATATACCAGTATCCTGAAAACTGATGTCATCATTCAGTACTATGATAAATGCTTTGTGATTGGAAGGTTAGACCTCTATCCCAATCTGAAGATGGCAAGAGGGATGGAGAGAGAGATGAAGAGGTAGATGGGTAAAGAGCAGGCAGAAGTGGTGGGATTTGAGCTGAGTCTTACAGGATGAGTAGGAAGGAGGGTGAAGGAAGGACAGCATGTACTGTCATGACCTGGAAGCATAAGTGTGAAAAAGCTCACTGCCCCAGGGGAGCCATATTGCTGAGTCCTTTTCCTACGCTTCAGTACTTTCTTTACTGTGTTAAATAGCACATCTTCATCTCAGGTGTCTAGATAAGGAACTGTTTGGTAGGTAGAAATCTTGTATTCACTATTGGAAGGCAAGACCTGGGACTTGAAGGCTCTGGGTCTCTGTCCTGTTGAAGTTTCTTGGTGACCCATGCACAGGGGCGTGCCGATATGCAGCTCTGTCACCTCGATTCCTTTTTCTTTCTGCAGCCTGGTGCAAGCGGAATACTGGCACGACCCCATAAACGAGGACACGTACCGCAACCACAGCATCTTCTTGGCAGATATTAATCAGGAGAGAGTATGCACCCCACCCAGGCTACCGTAGTTATGCTTTCATTTTCTTTTTGGGGCATTTATCAAAAGATCAGCAGTGACCGCTTACCCAAAATATCCCAGGCAGAACCCGGGAAACAGAATGTTGGTTTTTTTTGGTGGGGGAGCCAGTGCTTCTGAGATTCAGTTCCTTTTAGGGAGGCTGCCATCCTTTCGGCTGTCTTCCCTTAGGTCCTTTGCCTTTCCTAATCTTGAAGCACAGTCAGCTCAGTGGGTTGCTGGCTGGCTGGTGTGGAATTTCACAGCTGCTGTCTTACTGAGGGAAGCCACCTTGGTGGGTCGCTTTTGGGTCAGATTTTCTCGGAAAAGAGATTTACTTAGAAAGAGACTGCAAACGGGATGGTGTGTCGCCAACACAAGCATCGTTTGAGAGTCTGGTAGACTGGATGGCTGTTTATGTTTTTATCTGGAGGTTTTTTAAAAGGAGGAAAAAACAATAGTACAGCAAAACCACTCAGAAATTGCAGCTTATTTTGCTGTGGCTGTCTCTGGCTAGATGTCTTCTACCTGTATGATGGATACCTGTGGAGGGCAGTGACAGATTAAGGGTGACGCCTCAGTTAGGGGGGAAATGCCAGTCAGCTAGGATTGTAAGAAGAGGCTGTACAAAGTGTATTCTGGGCAAGAAGCTGAAAAAGCAGCCCATACCATGGGGGAGAAACATGGTGTCATGTCTGGGGTCAGGGAGACCAGAGTACTGGGAGGCTTCACTTCCCGTGCTGGAACCTGAGGGTGATGTCTCTGAGATACCGCTGGGCTTTCCCTCCAGGGTATTAATGAGTCCTACAAGAAAAACCTGATGTCCCTGAAGAAGTTTGTGATGGTGAAATTCCTCAATGATTCCATTGTGGACCCTGTGGATTCTGAGGTGAGACACGGCTTGGGCAGGCCACAACATGCCAAGAGACCATAGGAGTAAGTGACATTAAAATACAGCTACCTGTTGGGGAAAAAAACCTTAGTCCCTTCCACCAACTTTTGTGTAGTGCAGGGGTTCTTCGCCTGAGATCTGTAAGTGGGACACTGAGGGTTGTGACCACCCCCACCCCCAACTCAGAATTGCATGCAAAATGATACAGTTGCATTCTCTGAGGAAGGGTCTATAATTTTTTTATCGGATTTTCAGGCTTATCACCCAACAAACAGTTCAGAACCACCAGCCCAAAATCTGTAAATCCCTAAGGTTGACATTGAAGGTCTGCCTTGACCTGGCTGGCTTTCAACCTGTTTCTCCAGCCTCATCTCCCTTCACTAGCCACTCCATACTCTCCGATCAAAAGCCATCGTGTACTACTTGAAATGTCCCAAGCCTGGTGTGTGCTTTTTCTCTTGCCTACCTTGTTCAAGCTTTTAAATCTCTTAGAATGCCCCTCCCTGGGCTTCTCCACCTGACAAGCTTCTATTCACCTTTCAAGGCCAAACTCAAATCACTTCCTCTATTATGGACCCCATTCCTATTTCAGGTAGAATTTGCCCCCCTTTCTAGAATCAATCAACCTCTATTATAGTATTCACAAGAAATCAGACCGACCACCTGGGACCAGCAAACCATGGCCTGGGACCCAAATCTAGCCTGCCACCTGCTTTCGTATGGCCATGAACTAAAAATGGTTTCTACATTTTTAAATGGTTGAATTTTTTTTAATTTGATGACTTGAAAATTATATGAAATTCGGGTTTTAGTGTCCATAAATAAAGTCCCATTGGAACACAGCCATACTTGAGTTTTTAAAAATATTGTCTGTGGCTGCATTTGCGTTACAGTGGCAGCATTGAGTGGTTGCAACCATGTGACTCTTCGAGCTGAAAATATTTTGTATCTGACCTTTATAGAAAAGTTTGCTGACCTCCTGCTGAACAATTAGTTGTTTCTGTGCCTTATGAGACTAGAGCTTTTTGAAAACAGTAACCATATATATTCATCTCTGAATGTCTGGAGAGTTCAGCACAGGATTTTCAGAGGGTAGCTGCTCCATAATTATAGCAAGCAGAATTTTTGGGAAATTGGAAAGGTCTTTGGAAAGATTAACTCACCTCAAGATCTACCCTTAAAAAAGAGATGACTCACTGTTTTTCCTCCTTACTACACCTTCATGATGGTTAGTTTGTTGGTAGCTCGTAGTCTTAGCTACCAGCCAGTCTTAAAATTAGTTTGGTGTATGTGCTATTCATCTAATCTGCATATTTCTTTTCCTGCAGTGGTTTGGATTTTACAGAAGTGGCCAAGACAAGGAAACTATTCCTTTACAGGAGACCACTCTATACACAGAGGTAACTAGGTGGGGAGAGGTGCTGTCTTTCTCAGCTCCCAGCTCTTGAAGCTACTGCATTTGTGGGTGACAGACCCTGTCCTGTAACGCTGCAGAGCATGTGTGTGTATGAGGCATCTGGCACATGTCTGCTAGGGGCAAGGCTGGTTAGACTGCTGTTGGCACTAATCTGTTAGATGGTGGTTTACAGAAATCTACATCCTGAAGGTCAAAGGACCTGTATGTACCTCATGGTTTGTAAGCATGTCCAAGGGACACATCATCTAACCCCTTTTTTTCTGATAAAAAGGTTTGGAATTGGCTTCCTCTGCTGAGGTGTAGACTGAATCAAATCAAAGAAGCCCCCAGGCATAATGAAAACAGATGGACTTTGAAACATTAATAGATGCATTTGTTTATAAATTAGGCACCAACAAGGAGAGCTCCTTCTGCAGGAATGAATGGGACCTGAGTTAACTTTTTTTTAGCAGTAGGTGGTTTCTCAAGCAAGAGCTTGCTGCATTTCACCCTCTCCAGTTCCAGTCTAATGATTTTATATGGGAGACAGACTCTCCTAAAAATGCACAAGTGCTACTTATGTCTGAATCAACTGCTTTCTACTAGAATGTCTTCAAATTTCAGAAGCCTATCATCTCCCCTCTTGGCTTTTCTCCTGCATTTGGTGTCCCTCTAGGGGGAAGTAAAAAGGAAGCTAGGGTCTGTTAAGTTTTTGAAATTACAACTCACAACTTCCTTATAATGGATCTCAAACTGATCCAACATTGTCTTAGCTGCTTATCTTCATGTCATATCTGTTCTGTGTCACACAGACTATGGGTAAGGACATTTTCAACTGCAAGATATGAAAGGGTCCCAAGTTGGTATCTAACGGTTGAATGTTTTAAGTTATCAAGCTAATGCTCTCCTGTCTTTGGGTCATTCCACCTAACTGACATTTGGAGGGCATTTTGTCCTTCGGAAGCTTTGGGAAACTTCAGAAAGCAGAATGTAAGATTCTACAGGATAACTTCAAGTGCTTAGGAGAAAAAATAAGGTTCTTTTTTGGCATTTTTGACTGCACCTAAATTTTAATACTCAGGGAAGACTGCATTTTGAGAATGTATCTCAGGGTAATATTCTACTTCTTTACTTCAAACCTTTTCATTAAGCCTTTTGATTAATTATGGCCTTCCTCTCCACAGGACCGCCTAGGACTAAAAGAAATGGACAACGCAGGACAGCTAGTATTCCTGGCTGTAGAAGGGGATCATCTTCAACTGTCTGAAGAATGGTTTTATGCCCATATCATACCCTTCCTTGAGTGAAACCTTTGTAATTTGCACCAGAGCTCAGGGAGCCCCAGCGCTTATAAACCAGTGAAGACTGTTCCCTTCGTGCCCAAGCCTGAGCTCCATCCAGCTTGCAACTAACCCTTCTCTAGTCATCATCTAACATGCCCTGCTCGGAGAGATCGAAGATCCAAATCTTACCCTTTGCCTCATCCTATCGGCATATGGTGTTGAATGCAACTTTAATGAATAACCACAGAGATTATTTTACAACCATTTGATGTGGTCATGCTGCCTTAGGAATCTGCTTCAAGTCCACCGCCAGCACTGTGCCCAGGCCCAAAAGACTGAACAAAGCAATGACAGATTCTAAGGGCAGACATCTTTCTCATGAAAACCTAGCCACATTTCAAGCCAAGAGAATGCTGATACCCAGGTCTGATGCTCTCGGTTTTGCTGGTGGGGATTTAACAAATGCGTTAAAGAGTGCAAAGTGTTGCTTAGATGTTTTTGCACAATCTGCGGCTGCCCCCCTCTCTGAGTGTGATGTCTTCTGTGGTATCTTAGCAATGATTAGATTCTGCTAGCCCACCACCATCTTGCTTCTTTCTGTAGCACTTTTTGTCTCCTTGGGTAGTAATTTAGTTGCTCTGCCACAAAAGGAGGGTAGTAACACCCAAGTGGATTGCTTCAGGGAGGAAGTGTATGTATTGCTTAACTTGGATGGGGGTGGGAGGCGGGTGGCAGAGAATGTAGAAATGGAAATGCAAAATGGCATGGCTGATTCTTTACATTCCATCCTTGATTAACTCGTCCTTGTGACTAGTGACCTGGATTCTAAAATCGCTCTGTTACAGGCGTTAGCAGGGAACAGGAGGAAAAGTGTGAAGAAATCATATTTACCAGTACACTTAAAACTTGTTTCTAATGTGTTCTATGAAAGATTATTTGCTCAAAAGGCTTGAAGAATATTGCATACCTTTTCTCCTCTTGGAGAGATCAACCCATACCAGACAGAATATTAAGGAATCTGAGAATTGCTGTTATGGTACAACCATATGGTTTTCTTTACCCATACTATTTAAGCAGATACCCTACTTAGCCCCCACTCCCCCACCTATGAAAACCTATCACTTTTTGGAAGACTCGTGCAGAATGCCAGTTTGGGGAGATGACTAGCTGTGCATGAAAGAAGTACCTTGTTAGAGAAGTTTGCCTTTTCTGCCTTTCCAGTCACCATCCTCAAACCTCATTTTTCAACTAAAGATGAGCCTTAAGAGCAAGAAGGGGGGGGAGTGAAGAACTGTATGAGGTTGTCTAAAATAAAGAGTAGCTTCTTATCCTCGGCCATGTTTTCAACATTCTTACATCTTTGTACGGCAATTATAGGTAAATACTAAGCAAGTTTGGTATTAATTTTATTCTATTTTCTGTATAACTTTAAGTACATAAAGGTTTATTTCTACAGGCCTCAGAAAATGGGTCGAAGTCACAGGACTATCTCTCTTCCCACCAAAAAAATGTTGCATATTTTGGTCTGTCCTAGGGGGAAAAAACTGAAGTTTACATGTGAAATGCTGTGCGAGACTCTAGTCCTTTGTTCAGGTGCCTGGACAGAAGCCAAAAGCTGTTCAGCGCGACAAGGCAAAGGGGACAGTGAAGATGGATGACAGGCACCTAGCACAGAAGGAGGAACACCAGATTCCTTGGAATGGCGTGTTTTTCCTTTTTAAGTCATCTCTATAGGAATGCGCTGGGCACAGATCCCAGAGAAGAAAGGGCCCAAGACTACTTTAACTGGCCTGGGTGCAGGGCACTGTCACAGCAGCCAGTACAGGAAAGCGTACTGTCTCAGGTTCAGGTGGAGCCAGGATGGAATGCAGAATGAAATGAATACTTAGAGGAAACAACTTTGCTTGGAATGCTGGATGGCCAAGCTTCAGCCTTTGGTCCAGTGCAACCCTTGCCTTAGCTGTCAACAGTGAAAAATTAGTCTGGTTAGAAGAACCAGCTGGAATCACACCAGCTTGTTACCTTCCTGCTTATTGTTAGGAAAAGATTAATTTGTGTGAACTTTCTGAGCTGTTAATTCCTGGGGACTGCTTTATTCTTCCCCCCAAACTTTATTGGTAGAATAATCCCCAAAGGCTGGAAGCTGAAACACACCAGTCCTGGTTTGCAGTTCTTTAAGAATGGACCGGCAGTGTGGTTGAGCCGATATGAAAAAGCTGTGCCTTCCTGCACAAGTTCAACTGACCTGCTATCCCACCCAAATCTCAGCCTGAGGTATATTTCAGTGAAGGCAGGTAGCTGTGCTTCTCAAAGCAGAGAAGCAATTTAAGAGCAGAAAGGTAGAGGAAATCTAGAAAAGAACCATCTTCATACAGATTTATCCCATGGTGTGAGGGAAGAGGGCAAAGAACCCAGTGGCACTTCGCTTATCCAGCAATCTCTGTCACTGTGGTGACCAATTTCTTCCCGTTCCATAGGGTCTTGAACTGCTCAGGGACAGGGAACTCATTCTGCAAATAAAGAAACATGTTTAAGTCTGAGCTAAAAAATGTAAGTTGGGGTTTAATCTTAGACTCCTCTTCCAATGCTTGCTTCCATTAAGCTCTGAGAGCAGGTAGGATGTAGTGAGACGAACCCACCTGAAAAAGCATAGCTATGTCACTGGCAGTGGCACACCTTCCATGACCACCTCCCCTACCACTGATACAATGAAGGAGCAGTGTAGGAATGAGAACAAAGCCTCCGAAGCCAGACAGGTGTAGGTTTGAATCTGTTCCCTACTGTTTACTGATCAGTGACCTTGGATAGACTGTTAAGCCTATGAGGCAGAGATGAGAATGTGTACAGCTTCATGGCACCAACTCAACAGGGTGCTACGACTCATCCCTTTCCTTTCTACTACCAAAACTGCTCAACCTAAGAAAGGCAGACCACCCTCCTCTGGAGCACTGCTTTGTGGGGCTGCCTCACGCTTCCCTGTGCTTGAAGTGTGCATTGCTGGGTTTGACCCCTTAGTGCAGAAAGTCTATCAACTAGCTTTGTCTAATGTAAGGAGTCTTCAGTCCCTTCTGTTTTTACATCATATTAAAAAGATCAGGAAACTCACAAAGTCACCGCCTTCTGTAGGAATGAGAACATTCATCTCAGAAGATTTGGCACTGACTATCTCACAATCCAGTGAATTCTTGCTCAGGTAAACATGGCAGCCATCTGTTTTGTTGATGGAAATAGTTGGCACTTTACCCATTACCTGCAGAGAACACCAAGAACACTAAGTTCTAGCAGCTGGGGAAAACAACAGTAATTTGCAGGAAAAGCTTTCACTGTTTCACATGATTCAGCAACTACATGAAAAGCGCACAGGTGCTCAGCAGATATCGGATACTGAGGGCAGGCTGGGATGGGTGCTAGAAAGAGCTCACTCTAAAAGCCAACTCCTCTCCTGCCACATCCAAAGCAGCTCAGCTTACAGACTTTGTAGAATCAGATTCCCACCCCGGTAACATCTGTGGGTCGGCTGTGTCTCTCTCAATTAATTCCTTAGGGACCAAAGGAAGGAGCCAAGATATCGAGTTACCTGAACTTTGACATCCCTACTATTGATTATCTCCACAATGCCCACCACATCATCAAACACCAGACCGAGTTTCTTACAGTTATCTAGGAGGAGAAAGGGAGGAAGTCAATGGTGTAACTTTAAAGAATAAAGCAATACATTTAAGAATCTTAGGAACTCAGGCTCTAAAACAGAGCCTGTCTAGGGCAACAAAAACTCACCTACTGTAATAGAGTTAATTTTGCCCTTGACTTGCAATGTTGTGTCAACACACTTGTATATGTAAGCCACCTGTTTCAGCTCTGTGTCATCAATCACCAGGTTAGAAACATTCTCCTGATTTTCCTGTAAAAGACATACCCCTTTTCAGCAACCTCATCACTAAGCACACACCACCCCCCTAACAGTTTACCCCAAATTTTCCTTCTTGAAATCTAAGCTAGAATGCTACATTCCTTTGGCTGTGCTCTGTTGAAACCCTGTCTACTGTTTTCCTCGTCCTGCCTGGCACTATTAACTCACCACTCTCCACTTTTTGCCCTCCAGTTCAAGTAGAGCTGGCTCCTTCTTTATGGCTGGTTTATGGGACGGACTGACTCCTGGTTTAGGTGCAGAGAATGGTTTGGGGCCACTTCGTACTGGACCACTCTGAGTCTTCAGGGCAGGGTTCTTGTGGGTCTTCATGTCATCAGATACGTGTTTCAGGGCTGTAAGAACAATGAGCTGCCTTGTTTCTGTCCTTCATATCAGGGCTGTGAGCTGAGACAATAACTAACTTCTGCCATCAGAAGTTAGACTGATCCTTAACAAAAATGTCAAAGCAAAAACTAGAGCCTTTGAGATGTTCTCTCAAAACCAATTTTAGAGAAGCACTTTTTTTAAAATAAGGAAATTTCCCTTAAAGGTTTTATTTATTTACTTTTAGAGGGGAAGGAAGGGAGAAATCGAGAAACATCGATGTGCAAGAGATACATGGATGGGTTGCCTCTTGCACGCCCCCAACTGGGGATCTGGCCAGCAACCCAAGTATATGCCCTTACCAGGAATCGAACTGGCAACCTTTCGGTTCACAGGCTGGTGCTCAATCCACTGAGCCACACCAGCCAGGACTACAGAAGCAATTTTATAATTTCTCTTCTACCCAAAGATTAACTTATATAGTTCCATTCAAAAAAGTAAACCATGGGTGTATGGGGCAAATGAGTATGTAAATGCAAAGAAAAATATCTAGAAAGACACACATGAAATACATACTCAAAAAGATGTAGCCCTGGTTGATGTGGCTCGGTTGGAGCACAGTCCCATAAACCTAAAAATTGTGGGTTCCATTCCCAGTCAGAGTACATGGTTGCAGGTTTAGTCCAGTCCCAGGTCAGAAAGCAAGCAAGAGGCAACTGGTTGATGTTTCTCTCTCACACTGATGATTTTTGCCCCCCCTTCTCCCCCTCCCCTCTCTAAAAATCAATAAGCATGTCCTCAGATGAGGACTAAAGAAAAAAGAGGAATGTAGTTTTTAAAGCAACAAAGAAAAAGTAACATCTAACAGTAAATTTATAAAAAGGAAAATCTTTCCCATAGCTAACCTACCGTCCCTCCAAATCAGTGTTAACATTTGAAACTCTCCTAATAATTTCTTCTATTGATAACTGCTTTTTATTTAATCATAGCCATACAACTGATCAATTTAGTTTAACCAGTTAACACTTCAATAAAAAAAAATTTATGTTAATTTAGTCTAAAAAAATTTTTTTTAATTTTAGGGAAAAGATTCCATTACTACCCTTAGCAGACTGACCAACTCCTTGCTTCTGCTCCCCGACATGGCCCAACATACTATATAACCAACACTGAGTGGCTTTTTAGCTCTACCAGTTCTGGATTTTCTTAAACACTGCTTGGTTCACTATAGAAAGAGACTTAATGGCGGCATAGTATTTCACCAAGAAGACACACTACAAGTAACCATTTCCTTACTGTCGGATATTTAGGTTATACCATTTTTAGTTACTATAAATAACATTATAAAACATTTATTTTAGATATTTTTATAGGTAGATCCCTAAACGAAGGCTGTATAGTTTACACTTCCACCTGCTATACATGAGGATGTCTATTTTCTATGTACCATTATCAGGTAATTCTTATGCAAATTTCCCATGACTATTTTAGTCCTCTGAGGAAATTAACCCCAACACAGTGACATCCCAAATAGACCATGTAGTGACATGCATAAAGCTCTAGGGAAAAATTGCTGATACTATGTCTTGGCCTAACATACCGACTGTGAGGTAGAGAGAATCCCCCATCTATGATCGCCTAATTTCCATTTCCATTTAAGCCAACTTTGCTGTCCTTTTGGGTAATTTTATTATGACACCCCAAATCAATTTTCCCATACACAACCACAGTTCTGGTTATAGACCTGTCCAGTTTCTAGTTGGTAAGGTCTGACCCAAGCAAGCTACTTATTAGTAGCTTCTTGCTACTAATCAACTCTTCTTGCCAAAGTATTCACTTACCATGTGTGATGCTCTCTCCCTGATTAATCTCCGCAAACAGTGCTGAGCGTGAAGCAGTGTCATCTGACCCTGAACTGGTAGGCATTGGTGGAGGAGGTGGGCCTGGTGGTGGGGGAGGAGGACCTGATCCTGCAGAGGGTCCAGATGGCAATCCACTCAGTTCTTTTGCCACAGGCCCCTGGAAAAATAAGTGCAGACAACAGAGTCACCCTCTCTTTCCCTCCATACCATTTCCAATCAGGTCCTACATGTGTCCAAGGTACACTGGGTACCCACTGTAGCTCCCTATCCAATTAAGCTTGGTTTTATTCCTTCTCACCACTTCGAGGATCCAACCCAGCTCTTTTCAACCTTCACATTTTTCCTTTGGCCTCTACTTAACTCCAGCTCTAAGCCCACACTTCTAAAAATCTACTAACGTGTGTCACCAGTATCTCAGACTCAACAAGTCCAAAACTGAGTCCATAATCTCCTGCTCCTTCCCCTACCTGTGCAATCAACCCCTTGTCTCTATTTTAGAGAAAGACATTAGTACCCAAGCTTGACTTCAATCTTCTCTGAGTCTTTCAACCCCCTCAATCTCATTCAGTCTTTCTTTTCTTTTGATTATATCTCCTGCAAATTCTTTTCTATCAGCTCCTTAGCACCATGAGCATTTCCATAGTCTGAGCATGTACCCTTATTCTTAACCTATAAACAGACTTTCAAGGACAAATCTGATCATTATCACTTTCTTGCTCAAATATCTATGGTAGTTATCACCTACTATAAAGTCTGAAAGTCTCAACCTACCTTCCTTCTCTGCTTTTTCTCCTTAAAGCCTGACTATCTCTCTTTATTGAAGTCGGAGATGACTAGTGTCTGTTATTTACTTTGTTTAAGCTATGCTACTTGCTGGTATCCCCATTTCTCCCACTTCTCACTGCCTTATACTTGCAAAAAGTCTCAGATCAGAGTATACCCCTTCAGTACAATTTCTTCCAGTGAGATTCACTCTTCTTATACTCTATAGTGTATCTTTATTACAGCATTTAGCTTGGTGATTTATCTTGGGGTTTTGTATCTGTATTTTTAAGCTTCAAGAGTACTGGGATAATGTAGCTCATTCATCTCTCTCCCCTCTAGCCCAATCACTATCCCTCACCCATGTTTACTTAAATTGAACAGAAATGAATATACCTTCTATAACCCTTGCTTTTAGTCTTTCTTTTTTTTCCCCTTTCCTTCTCTCCTCCTTTCTACCCTTCTCTTGGATCTTTGTGGTACCAAAGTCTAAGAAGCCTGTGGACCCTGTTTTGGATGGGTAAAAGGAAGGGAGGATTCACTGACCGTTTTGCTCCAGGCCAGTCCAGTGGTATGGAACTCTTTAATGTAAGCCTGCAGCTCTGCCCATATACTCAAGTAAGTTTTGACCCAGTCCACATGCTTCTTATCCCTGGAAAAATTAAAGAATTCATCACAAACAGAATACATTACAATACTGATTCCATAACCCCTCCTTTCTTTGAGGAGGAACTCATTGCCTCCTCCCTGGTGTTTCTTAGGCCATGCTCAACAGCAACTTTTCTATCATCACTAAGCTTTTCTTTTTTTAAAGCCATTCTCTAATTAGACTGAAGTCCATGAGGATAAGGACTTCAGATCACATCTCTTTCTCTTACAGCAGTATTCTTCAAACTTCAGTTAAGTAGCAAACTTTTTTCATAGTAGACCTTAGGAAGAATCTAATACATATAACTGATAAAAGCAGTCATTCTGTGCATAAAGCCATAGTAAAAGGAGACCTCTGGAGCATCACTGTGGAACTCTTGGATTCCCAAGGCTACAGCACAGTGCCTTATGTCAAAATATGTCCCTCCTCAAAAACAAAAAAAAAAATTCCCTTTAGGAGGAAACAATCAGCATTAAATGATAGAAATAGTACTACAGTATGATTCAAGTCTGCTCTCTTTTTATATATGAGCTCAAAGACTTTATAGTTATTTAGCATAAGTCCTAATTTTCTCAATGGTAAAGTGATGAGGTATAATCAAAACACGTGATGCTTAATTCCAGGTTCCTGGAAGGGTTAAGGAGGTGCCTGGTGTTCTGGGACATACTTCACACACACACAAAGGCTTACTCCTTCATAGTAGTTACTCAACAAATGTTGGTTGACTGATGATGAATGGAAGAGAGGGTTTGGGTAGCTATGCAGCCCTACCTACAGTTATTCCATACGATGACTCCCCTTACTTAATAATACCTGCACTGGCCAGGCAGCCTTCCTCTCACTTTACCTGACCGCATCAATAGTCAGGGTAATTTCCTAGTAAATCTTACTGAAACTTTTGCCACTGGAATAGCTGAAAATCCTCCACAAAAGAACAAAACCTTATCTCAACTGGCTAATTAAAAGGCCTTAGTCCAGGGGCAAACTCATTTTCACCAGTGGCCATATCAGCCTTGTTGTTGTCTTCAAAGGGCCGAATATAATTGTAGGACTGTATAAATGTAAATACTCCTTAACAGTTAAGCAAGAGCTGTCACTGGGTAGAAACAAGGTAGAGGGCCAGATTCAGCTCACGGGCCTTGTGTTTGCCACCTCTGCATTAGTCCATTTTATCTCCAGCAAAACCTACTAAACCTAGAAGGGTATGCATTAGAAGACTAAAAGAGCCTCTACAAATCCTGGAGAAGAAGCAGAAGTGGAAGGAGAAACACATCCTGCTTGCAAATGCACCCTGCACCAGCCAATATCTACCAAACTTCCAGAAAGCAGCCCTGAGATAGGAGAACCAACACAGCAGTCAAGGGCAGCCTTAACCCCAAAGCACTACTCTAGCAAGTATCTAGCTGGATTTGTCCGTTATCCTTTGAGGAATGGCCAGACTTACACATCTTTGTACTCCTTGAGGACTCGGTTTGTATAAAACATGGCGGCATCATTCATTTCTTTCACATAAGGACCAGGCTTGGGAGCCTAGAGAAAGAGAAACTGTCAATTATTCAGAACCCCTCTAGCCCTGTCCCCGGATCTTTTTCATCCTATCCCTTCCCTCCCACAGAAGCTGCTGTGCTCACCATAGCCACCCAACCCAGGGCCTGGATACTTTCGCTGACAGCTGACAGGTGATTGAACAACTTGCTGCCTCGGTTCTTCTCCCGAAATGTTATCACTTCTTGGATCTGCTCTGAGATGGGAGCCAACAAATCAGAAAGCTTATTCTAGAAAAACATGCAAGAAAAGATTCATGTTAGAGTCTTTCTATAAAAGCTTTTATAGGTTGGTCAGCTGTGATCCTGAAGGCAAGAATTCTTTACAGACTACAGTGAACATCCAAATAAACTTCGTATTCACCCTGCACAGAGTCATATGGCTGTAATACTGCTTATCATCTCTTTCTCCTCACAGGGTTCCAGCCGCTCAGGCTGGGTTTTATGCTTCTTCATGATCAGGACCCATACTCTGGCTGTATCACAGAATTTCACCATTTCAGACTCCTTTCTGTCCCACTAAACAGGAGATACTAGTTCATTTCTGGGCTTTACTCATGATGGTCTATCCAAATGTTCTTGATGCTTCATGAAGAACAGCCCCTCCAACTCCGGCCACACAGGCCTCCTACAGCATTCATTGTCAGCATACCCAATTTTGGCACCATATCACACACCAGTACAAACTGTTAATGAATCCATGTGAATATGCTTTTGTCCCTCGTTAATTCTTCAAAAACAAGGGCTTTGGATTAGCCCCTTTTTATAATCCTTATACCCTTCAACACAACATTGCTAGCCATATAGCAGCTGCTGAGTAGAGATCTCTTGAATAAAATGTAATTAGGGGGTTTGGCAAGTGAGCAGGCAGCTTAGCTAAATAAATAAGTAAATAAATCTTGTGTTTCTGTACTTTTTATCCTTTCTCCAGAGCTCAGTTTCCTGAACACCTCAATCATCAGCTCTTAGCATGACAAAAATCTAAAGCAGGAGTCAGCAAACTTCCTGTAAAGAGCCAGACAGTAAGCATTTCAGGCTCTGCAAGCCATACGGTCTCTGTTGAAATTTCTTGACTTTGCCGTTGTAGCTCATAAAGCAGCAATAGACCACACATATAAGAATGGACATGGATGTGTTCCAAAACAAAATTTCATTTACAAAATAGGTGGCAGACCAGATTTGGCCTGCGGGTTGTTGTTTACTAATCCCTAGTCTACAGCAAGGGAAATAAAAGTGTCTCAGCTGCCTGTTTTGTTTTAAAGAAGAGGTTTAAACAAAATGTTTTAACCATTCAAGACAAATTAATAATTAGCCTCCAATATATTTAACATTATCTTATGCTATTTTTTTTACATTATTTAGGCTTACAAAGGGTCATAGGTTTTAATACAGCATCAGCAGAAGTTTCATTTCCCCTCTGCCCAGGAAACACAAATGCAAAAAGACAGAACAAAACTAAAATCTTTGGCTCCAAGAAAAATCTAAACTTTCTCTAATTCATTTCTACACCTTGGCAGCATAAAATCTGGAGGTATAAGTAGTTTAAGGGGAGAAAGCAGTAACGTAAATTTTAGGATCTCCAGAGCATTATTAGAGCCTGCTTCAGTGAAGTAAAGAGCCACTCTTTGTACCCAAAAGGCTTAGGGGACAGTATGATGAATTTAGCTTTGACCGAGAGGCTAAAAAAAGGCCGTCTATTAAGGAAAGCAGCACAGCTTTCCATATGGAGCACACCCACATCTTTCCCCACTTCCTCCCCACAGGCACCATTTTCCCTGCCTCTCTCTCTCCTAAACTCCAAGGGCCCTTCTTTTGTTTCCTGAGCCCATTTCTTCTACAGCTCACTTTTTTTTTTTTTACCTCTGTAACTTTCTAGATAAACGTTCTCTTAAAAATGGCTGGGGGGGCGGGGAGGAGAGAAAGAAGCAGCAAAGTCCCAGGGGTAACTACAATCCTAGGTAAAATGAAAGGCTAGTAGAGCCCAATAAATACTCAATGGCACATTCCCAGAGTCTGACTCTACTGCTGGAAATTGGTGTGTTCATACATGAGGCTGGTAGGTTTATTCTAGCATGTTGTGACAATACAGCAGAAACCTCTCAACTTCTCCTAACAAAACAAAACTCAAACCAAAACAAAACTACTGGTAGTGAACTTACACCTGCTGGCTGCTGGCACTGAGAGGCTGTAACCAAGAGAGCTCGCTCCAACTTCAGACCTGTATGGACCATCTCTGCCTGCCGGAAAGGAGAAGAATCAGCTCTAATGATACATTACAGCTAAAGAGGTACCGATAAGAATAACCTGAAACCTCCACTTCCACGTACTTTGGTAGCAACCCATGCACTCCACATTGCTTTCCTCAGGTATTCCAGATTCCAGAGACTGATTGCAGAACATATATACAACTGTTCCTATTGGAACTAATCAGGGATGCATATCCAGGAAATGAAGATAATCAGGGGTAGCTTTAGATGAAATCAAATTAGCAAATGTACATGCAGTGTGATATGAAGTTCACGGGAAAATCCCTCCTGCATCTCATCACCAAAAACCAGACAGGAATAAAGGCAAAGGCCTACATTTATGCCTAAATTCTCCAGGCATTTACTCCTTGAGGTTAAAGCTGTTTCTCAAATGTTGGATCATGATCCACTCACAGATAATTAATCAAATCAACTTAGTGAGCCATAATCTGCACTTTATTAAATGAAGTAGATCAAAATAAAACAGGAAGTACAGTACATCAGCTTGAAATTATTTCCCCTCAAAAAGTGCAGTACAGGTACAATAAGCACTATTTTGTGAATCATAGCTGTTACAAATATGTATTTTCTTATTTAGGGTCATAGTCAAAAAATGTTTAAAAAACATGGGGCTATAAGTACTATTAAAATATAAAAATTCAAATAAAATAATCTATTTCTCCTGGATTTGCATTTTTAAAATATAAAATACATATTTTCTATTTTTTTCAAATGTTACAGACTGTATAAAGTAAAAATGCAAGCCCCCCAGCACCCCTATCTAAGTCCCAGTTCCACTCTCCAGAGCTAACACTTCTGAGGAACAGTTTCAGTGCCTGGACTGAACTCTAGGCAAGAGTTGGCTAGAAAGGAGCCAGGAACCTTGCAAGGGGCTCTTAAACCAAGGATGATCAAGATTTGAAGAAAGCCATCAGTCCTTTCTAAAAGAGGGAAAAATGGGCCAAACATCCTTACGTGTTTTTGCACATCTCCTCCAATCTCTTTACTGATCTTCAGGTACTCTGCCACAGGACCGGCAAGCAGTGAGTCAAAGGCTTGCACATAGGGAACTGCTCCAGCTGCAGACAGACCCACCACAAATAATCAGTTATGCAGCAGAAATTCAATGATTTGTTAAAAGGCACTTCCATATGAAAGTGGAGAGGCAAGGCTACCCAGTAAAAGAATACTAGAACATGAGTCAGGAAACCTAGGTTCCAACACTAACACTAACTGGTTGTGTTGCCTTGACTAAGACCTTTTTCCTCTCTGAGCTCAATTTTATACATAAAATGAAAATAAACATTAATGATCCCCAAGGTTCCTTTTGGCTCCAACATTCTATGATTCAGTTGGGGCATATGCCAAAAGGCCAATTTGCCAATCATTTTAAGAGAGAAAATTTTAACAACACTTGTCATTTGTCTTACACTGGAGTCATTCTGCTAAAGAAAGAACAGGAAATAGCACACAAGCAGGAAGTTCTTGCATTAAAATAACTTAACCACAGGCTTCTCTGCACAAGTCACTTCCTCCCTCATCTGTTCACAGCAATACAAATAACAGGCAATGAACTTTCTAGACTGAACATTTTGGGAAGTTAGCTCCAAAGGAGAGAATACACTGTGACAGAAAACTTCAGGCCAAGATACTGTCTTCACTCAAAGCATTCTGCTGGAGTGAGCATTACTTACCTTTGGGAGCATTGTCTCCATGCCCACAGTGCATGTCAGAGGCATGGGATACTGCCTCCAGGCGGCCCACGGCCCTCTCCAATCTTTCTACCAGATTTTGCATGTCAGCCATAATGTACCACCTGGTGAAACAGATCAAATGTCATTTTTGTTTTATTATTTTTTTTGTTGGTGAAGAATGGCGGGGCTGCCCTGGCCGAGGAGGAGGTGGAAACCATGGGAAGGTAGCCCCTGCTGTGTAGCTGCCAGCTGCCCCTGCCCACCAGGTCCTTGCCCTTGGCGGAGGATGGGTAAGGGTACAGGAACAAGTAGGCGGCGCATGCTGGGTACATGTAACCATCTTGCACCTCGTCCCCCAGCTGGGGAAGCCATAAGCACAGCCCCTCATTTTTGTTTTAATGTTACATATGTACCTAAGGAGAAAAGATAGAGTACTATTTGTGGTGAAGAGGATGCCAATTCTGAGGAACAGAATCATTTAATAATAAAATAAGATGGAAAAGTAGTCTAGCATATTTGCAAAATCATAAAGACCTCATTAAACAACAGAACTACCCAGGAAAAGATATTCATGGAAAGCAAATTTTACTCAAATATTTACTGAATATTTATGATACCACAAAATATAGAATTTACAAAGTATAGTCAAATTTATTATCTTAGTTTGTGCCTTCCAAAAGCTATTTAGGCATAGAAGGAAAATTATTATACCTTTTTAAATGCATTTTATTAATTCTGCCATTACAGTTGTCCCATTTCCCCCCTTCATTCCCCTCCACCCTGCACACCCCTTCTCACTCACATTCCCCCCTTTAGTTTATGTCGATGTGTCATAAGTTCTCTAGCTTCTACATTTGCTTTGGTGTGTTACTCCTTGGGTCTACCTTCTTTCTGGGCTTCCTGGACTTCCTGGAAGTCTATTGCCTTTGCGAGATTGGGGAAGTTCTCCTTTATTATTTGTTCAAATAAATTTTCCACTTGTTGCTCTTCCTCTTCCCCTTCTGGTACCCCTATAATTTGGATGTTGGAACGTTTAAAGATGTCCTGGAGGTTCCTAAGCCTCTTCTCATTTTTTTGAATTCTTGTTTCTTCATTCATTTGTTTGGTTGTTTCTTTCTTCCTTCTGGTCCACTCCATTGATTTAAGTCCCAGTTTTCTTTCCATCACTATTGGTTCCCTGTGCATTTTCCTTCATTTCATTTAGTGTAGCCTTCATTTTTTCATCTAATTTGTGGCCAAAATCAACCAGTTCTGTGAGCATCCTGATCATCAGTGTTTTGAACTGTGCATCTGATAGGTTGGCTATCTCTTGGTCACTTAGAAGTATTGGCTCTGGGGCTTTGAGCTGTTCTTCTTCTTGAGCCATAATGTTTTGGTCTGTTTGCGCCTGTTAGGTATGAGGGGCAGAGCCTTAGGTGTTCACCAGGGTAGGGCGACTAAGTTGCTGGGCTATAACAGTGTATGTGGGGGTGGGGTCAGAGAGGGGCAATGGCGTTTGTTCTGCTCTCTCAGATTTCAAGTCCCCTTTGCTGCTTCCCACCAGCAAATTGGGCCCTTCTGGTGCTGGTTCCCAGGTGGGTGGGCTTGTGTATGTTCTAGGACCCCATGGGTCTCTCTAACAAACTCTCCCGAGAGGCTGGGAGTCTCTCCCTGCACTTCAACCTCCACAAGTGTTTTCAGTCATTGCTTTTAGGCTTTATGTCCTGTTGCTGGGGCCCTGGGTTGTGAGGTCTGTCTCACTGCCCATTTTTGCCTGGTTTATCTGCACACGAATGTGTGTCTACGGTCAGCCAGCCACCTTGCGTGCCTCACTGGGTCTGCTCTTTTCCTCCTCGTGCCTGGGGTCTACTAGCCCTGCACAGCCTGCGCGTCTGGGTCTGCTAACCACCACTTTTTCCTGCCGTGACCCCTCTCCACCGGCCACCAACTCTGCCCCTCTTACCGGTCTGGATGAATGGTTCATTGTCGGACTTCTGTACAGTTCAATTTTCTGTCTGTTCTGGTTGTGTTTTTGTTTCTAAATTTTTGTTGTCCTTAAATTTGGCTGGGCGAGGAGGCACAGTGCTTCCACCTATGCCTCTACCTTGGCCAGACAAAATTATTACACTCTTAATGATAGGAAACTTAATTTCAGTGAAGTTAAGTGACTTGCCTATGGTCACATGACTAAATAATAGGAGAGCCAGTTCTCAAATTCAAGTCTGACTCTAACTTCAGTGTTTTTCCTACATCATGCTGTCTGCACATGAATGCCCAAAACCAAGATGAATAGGGTATTATCATGCCCTCAATAACTTATAATTAATACAAAACACTTGATATGCACATTAACTAACAACTATAAAATAGAAAAAAAATTCAGGTGACCTAAGAATAACAGGATTTCAGAGAAGAGAAGCTAAAAGGATCAGATAAGCATAGCATGGAGAAGCTGCCATTTGAGTCAGGCTTCAGGTAAGAATGGGTAGGATCTGGATATGAAGTAGGGAAGAACAGACACATCCAGGAGAGCTTCTTCCAGATTTTTCACAAGTACTAATTTATCTGAACTAGCCTCATTCAGTGCCCACTATCCTATAGACAGTATGTTCCACCAGAGAAGGGACCTTCTCTGACTTGTTCCCTATTATGCTCTACCATCTAGACCACAACCTGACAGGTAGAAGATATTCAATAAACATTTATGAAAATAATGTACCTGAAATATAGTATCCCAAAACTCCAAAGGGACACATGCTCTGAAAGCTTCCCACACTACCTAAATAAGTGTTCAATGTTATCAATATACATAAAATGCTTGAGACCATAGCCAATCTCATAAATTAAATATCAGTGAAATTTCAATCAAAGTAGTCTTGACTTGGAGGTATTCCATTTTAAAGCATTAATTAGTTCAGGTAACTGAAGTGGAATAGACTCAGCTCCCTGGAGGCTGCCTAAAATGACCATAGCAATTACAATTCCCCCAAAGGTAACATGCCAGAATATCTCAACTTAACACATTGTCCTTCCTGTGGAAGAGATAAGCAGCTCACAAGATAAAGTATCCCTGTTCTTTCTTTTCTGTGTATGCGCTCTGGTCTCTCTGGGCCTGGTGACTTGCCAGAGAATGTTTAAAAGAGAATGCAAAAAAAAAAGAGAGAGAGAGAATGTAAACCAAATACACCTTTCCATTCCCTGGCCTGGAGATGCAGCAGAAGCTTCCAACTCTCTGCTCTCCTTATAGATGGAGAAGACTAGAAGTGGCCAATATATTCTCCCTTATGTTATGCTGTCCATGCTGCATACTGGCCAGGGACAAACTTACATATAATTTACCATACTTGATAAATCCCAGGGGAAAAGGCAGCACTTGCAATAAACTACCAAGCTATCTTCCATTAACAGACAGCACCTGCTCTAAAACATTTTCCCTTCATACACAATGGAAGCCAAAGGTCAAGACCAGTGTTAACATGGAAACACAGTACAAATGTCTCTAGAGACTGCCAGGGTTGGTGAACACTTACCAATCTTAAAAGCTTACTACAGCTTCATAGGATTTTGGCTCCTTTTTCTCATTTCACTTACAAGTTTTAATTGCTATATAAGCTACAGTTCTGCTATCAAACTTAATCAAAAGGAAAAGGGCAATACAGCTATCATTTATAGCTAATCTCATTCTACCACTAACCAAATATAGAACAGCACCTACTTTTTTGTTCTTGGTGGTGATTAAATGTGAGATATGGGAAAGAATGTTCAGAACCAAAGGGACCAAAAACCATGCCTTGTCTCATTTCCCACACATTCACATTCTTTAGGTGGTTGGTCACGTCCACTCCCAAACCTTCCACTATCATTACTGTAGCACCACCCAGCCTGCTTGCTGAGTGGTACCACCACAACCACCTACGGGCCAACAACTCCCAGAGAAGCATATCCAGTGCAGGCCACTCTTCTAGGACTCGCAATTTTAGATCCAGCTTCTTCCTAGACATCTATACATGGATGTCCCAAAGGCATCTCAAGCTGAAATGTCCAAAACAGAATTCATCATCTTCCTACCCTCGAGCCCCACAGTCTCAGTAATCCAACACTACCATCAATCACCTGACTGATTAAGCTAGTAACCAGGGAACTGCTGGGCACTGAGTATAGTGGGTTAAGAGCATTGTCCTTGGAGAAGTCAGATTGGGGTTCGAATAACAGCACTCACTGGCCCTGCATGTTACCAATCTTTCTGAGCCTCAACTTCCTTATCTGTGTAATGGAGACAACAATACAAAATTTAAAAGGCTGCAGTGAGAATCAAGAGGAAATAGCTGTACAGATACTTGGCTCAGTCATAAAAAATAGTTCCGTAAGTGTTAACTAAATTATCTTCTCTACTATCCAAATCTAATCAGTCACTGAAATCCACAGGCTCCATCTTGCATATCTCTTGAAGTAATTACCCCTTCCCTTCATCCTGATTGATGAAAATTAAGTCTTTGTGACTCTGCCTAGATTCCTGCAATAACCTCCTTGCCAGTTTCCCCTAATTCCAGTAATACACTCTCTTTATCCAGTCTCCATATTATTGTACCAGTGATCCCTCTTAAATGCAAATGTAATTATGATAGTCTTTCATTTTAATACTATTCAAAGTAAAGTCCAAACAAGGTTTCCATAATCTGGTCCTGATTTATGCCTACCACCCCTTCAGTTTTATCTCTTGCCATACCTTTTCTCAGCACGCCACAGTAATCCAGGACAATTTGCATTTTCCAGAAAGAGTCATGCTTTCTCTCACTTCCAAGCTTTTATAATACTATCATCTTTGCTTGGTTGCTTTCCCTTCCCAATTTGCCCTGTCTCAGAACTCCTACTGCTTTCCAAGACTCACCTAAGGTGTTGCCTTCTCCAGGAAGTTTTTCTAGTTTGGCATGCTTTTCCCCCTCTCTGCAACTCCTATCACTCATTAAATCTTAGGTAAGGTATCATCTCCTCAAGGAGCATTTCCAGTGTGTGCTCCCATGACACTGCACTCATCTCTACCACACATTTAACACACAGGTTTAAAATCACTCATTTAATAGTCAACAGGCAATTAGCCACCCTAGGGCAGGAACCAGGTCTTGTCTTTGTGATTCTAGTACTACCAATGGTCTAGGCACTCTAAACACTAGGTTGGTCTAAGCCTTCTTAGAGCCAGAAAAATTTTCTTCTTAGAGGGAGAAAAAAATAACAACAATAATGGCTTTCACACTTTCTACCCTCAACTCAAGTTTGGCTGCCTCCTCTCTATAACAAATTTGGGGAGAAGTGGTTTTTTCCCCTTTTCTTTTCTTGTTTGCTTGTCTGCTTTAGGACCTTACAAGCACCCTGATCTTTCAAATAAATTCTGCCTTCTTGAGCAAAAATATCACAATGCTATAGAGATCTTCAAACCAATTCTATAGGAAAATAAACTTGTTTATTAGGTTATATAACATTAATTTAAAATAATACTCCCTTATTGCTATACTTTATATCACCTATCTGTTGCTTCTTTTAAGACTTCATTTTTTTTTAAAAAAAGACTTAATTCTATGAGGTATATTATGAAAATATTGATCCCCATCTTTAGAATGAAGAAACCGACAGAAGTGAAAAGGCCTGTCAGATACCAATCAACCAGTGGGCAGAGAACCTAGGTATGGAGCAAAAATTTTCTGAATCCTAGTCTGAGTCTCTTCCCAATGCCCCACATAGCTTTTAAGCAATTAAGTGACTATGTGGTTCATCAGAGCATCCAGTCTGCACAGCTTGCTAAGTAAGCACAGTACTATGAATTCAAGGCCTCTTTCTGGTGTCTTCAGTTACATTATTAGTGGCTTTCAATTTTCTCCAAAGAGGCCAGTATTTTTCACATTTAGGCTAGATGACATATGTCTGGAAGGCAAATGTTTAAAATAAGGGTTTTCCCAAAAAATACAGAATTGCAAGAGCAGAGAAGTCTACCTAATATTGTTTCTTGCCATTTCTGATTAACAGCCAAGAACTATATGTAAGCTTCATAAATAAATGTACAGATTCCTAACTATTTAAGCATTTATTACAAAAGCTTCACAAACAGAGGTGGTCCCAATTATACAAACCTAAATAAAACTTGGATTCAGGAGACCAAGGTCTAAGTCCCAACTCTACCACATATTAACTATATTACTTCAGGGCAGCCATTTAATGGAACCTCACCTAGCACAGAAATGTAAGGACTGAAGGAGTACATTTTATAGATAAGTAGTTACTTTGGGAGCTTTCAAATGCAGTTCAAATGTAAAATGTTATCACTGCATACTGTGTGCTAGAATCCCTCCAGGAGGAGGGATATTTGTCCATTCTCTTCCCCTCAACCTCAGCCCCATTCATTCACAGCATATTAAAAAACCTGGCACACAGAAGATGCTCATAAAATGAAAATGCTTAGCACTGTGGCAGCTACTGAAGAAATAGAAGACGCATGGTCTTTGTCATCCAGAAGCTTTTATTCTTATTGGGAAGGACAATACAGATGAAATGTCAATGTAATAAATACCAAAGACTGTATTTTTAGAGATTATCCGAACTTCACCTGAATCAGGGAACGTCAGAGTATCAGGCTTTATACTAAAACTTTTTCTTTGAAGAATATTGTATGGTTTTGAATTATACAGTGTAAATGACTATGTGGTCTGAGAGCTCAAAAGAAGTCAATGAGAGCCCTGGCTGGTGTAGCTCAGTAGACTGAGCACAGGCCTGCTAACCAAAGGATTGAGGTTCGATTCCCAGTCGGGGCACATGCCTGGGTTGTAAGCCAGTTCCCAGCAGGGGCCAGTTCCAAGCAGGGGACACACAAGAAGCAACCATACATTGACATTTCTCTCCCTCTCTCTTTCCCTTCCCTTCTAAAGATAAATAAAATCTAAAAAATAAATAAATAAAATTATTTTTTAAAAAAAAGTCAATGAGGACTGAAGGTAATCTGGTTTCTGAAGGGAAGTGGGGCATCTTGTTAGAAGAGGTCAAAGAAAAAAAAAGAGGAAGATATTCCAGAGCAATCAGAAGCAAAGAGAGAACGAGGAGGCTATGCACAGAAAGTACAAGCAAGTTAGCCTGCATAGATCATGCAGCATGAAGTATCATGGGAAATAAGACTGGATAAGTTATGGAGGGCAATGAAAGGCAGGCAGTATTTGAATTTGATGTTGTGATGAATATAAAGCCATTCAAGAATTTTGAGTGAAGGAATAATACAATGAGAGCAAAATTTTACAAATTGTGCCTGATAAACAGAATGAGATGTGGAAAAAATGGAAGATACCAGGGTCTAAGTTAGGTCGAAAGCTAGTGTTCAAAATAAGGAGGTCATTACAAAAATATTTAATATTTAAAAGTTAAAAATCCACAACATCTAGCATCTAACCAGATATTAGAAACCAAATGAAAAGAATCAATTAACCTACAAATAATCAGTTTTAGGCAACTAAGAGACTAGTACCTGAATTAAGTGCTAATGAAAATTTAAAAGAATGTTAAAAGTTTTTCTACCCTAAGGAAATCTGCCAGGACAAACAAAACTACCTTCCACTGAAGCACTGGCTCTCAGGATTAATATTGAGTATAGAAATCATCTTGTAAAAACACCATTTGATGCCCAAACAGCCCTTTCAACATTCCCAGCAGTTAGTCAGGTAGCCTCTGTTCAAACGCCTTCAGTGTGGAGAACCCAAGACTTCTGGAAGCAGCCCATTCCATTCAGACAGCTCAAAGTATTTAAAAGTTCTTCCTTATATGGAGGCAAAATTGGCTTCCCTGCGACTTCCCCCACTGATCTTGGTTCGCCTTGGAGGTCATACAAAACAAATGTGCATTAAACACAGAACAACGAATAACTGTGTAGCACTGACTACTGAGTACAGTAGCATTCAGAGAAGGGAGTCCAAGATAACTCCAGAGATGCAAACCCAGTTATCTAAGAGAATGAGGACACTATAAACAGAAACATGTTCTATAATGTCCAATTAGGGCAAAAAGGCAAGGTCAGTTTTGAATATGTAAAGTGTGAAGAGATGAAGCTTCTAATAGAAATGTCTGGTAAGTAGTAAGAAATAAAGCTTGGGAAAGGATCAAGGCTGGAGAGCAACATCTGCGAGTCATCAGCAATGAAATGAATAGGCTATTGGAGGGATATCATGCAGAGCAAAAAGAAACTAGAACCTTGATTCTCCAGCAATTTCTTTTGTAGTCTGAAATCAAGATAAATCAGAAATGGCTAGGGATACCTGTCAAAGCTGCTTCATACTTTATTCATTCTAACAATTCAAGCAACCCAATTCCTTCTGCCTATTCAAGGAAATAATCCAGAAGTAAATGGAACCAGGTTACTCCTGCAGTTCCTGTCTCATCTCATCAGGCAATTAAGCCAGTTGTATGAATTTCTATGAGTAGGAAGTTGCTACGTTTAAAATGTTTTCTACTTTATCTAGTAGTTGTTCCTCTAAATCATAACCTTAAGTGAAAATGAAAAGAAAGAACTATACAGGTCAGCCTGTTTTCTATGGCAGTACAGCTGATCTGTTTCAAAATGCTTATCTTAGCCTTGACTTTGTAGTTCTCTTCCTTAGATGTTATCCTAAGAAAGTAATCCCAATATGGGAAAAATGATAGGTGGGAAGATGTTCACTACCGTGTTAGCTTAGACTTCTGATTATAGCAGAACAGCTAAATGCACTGTGGAAAAGGACTTGAAGAAAATAAAATTTAAAGTATTTGTCACATCAGAGTGGTGAGGTTTTGAATAATTTGCCCCTCTACTTCCCAAACTTTCTTTAACAAAGTTATATAATTTCTCACTCTGGCCGGTGTAGCTCAGTGGATTAAGTACCAGCCGGCAATCTAAAAGGTCACTGGTTCAATTCCCAGTCAGTACACAAGCCTGGGTTGCAGGCCAGGTCCCCAGCTGGGGGATGTGCAAGAGGCAACTGATTGCCGTCGTTTCTCTCCCTTTCTTTCTCCCTCCCTACCTCTCTCTCTAAAATAAATAAATTAAAAAAAACTGTTCCTGCCTTTCTAAAAGCATCCCCCCCCCACCAATTAAAGAGCAAAAAAAAAGAAAGAAACAAAGTTCTATAATTTCTTTTTTTTGTTAAAGGTAAGGTCTCTGGCTTACAAGGTTGTTTTTTTTTTTAAGATTTTATTTATTTATCTTTAGAGGGGAAGGGAAGGGAAGGGAAGGAGAGAGGGAGAGAAATATCAAAGTATGGTTGCCTCTCATGTGTCCCCCACTGGGAACTGGCCTGCAACCCAGGCATGTGCCCTGACTGGGAATTGAACCACGATCCTTTGGTTTGCAGGCCTGAGCTCAATCCACTGGGCTACACCAGCCAGGGCTATAATTTCTTTATAACAAAAACAAAACATCTCCACTTAGCCATATCTCTAAAAACTACCACTGAGCTATAAGGTATTAGTTAGTTCTACACCTAACAATATAGTAATTCTCACCACCAAGCTCTAACATGTCACAAAGCAAAACCTAGACATGCTAATAAAAGATACTTACAAGTTGGCTGTTTTCACCCAGAAACCAAAGAACAGACACCACTTTGCCCCAGTAAAGATGCCATCTAAATCTAACCCAAATCAGGAGCCACTGTTCTCCAAGCATTTGGTTTCACTGATGAAACCAATGACATTTAGTGTCTGAGTCATTGCCATCTGAGGCTTAGATTAAGAGAAAGAAAGGTCTATCTTCTAGGGAGGGAAAGAATCCAATTCAGAATCAGCACTAGTCTCCTGTTCCCTCCTTAACAGGGTCTTCTATCTGAAACTCCAGGAGTGAGTAAAGTTAGTAATGGTGTATAAGCTCAAGTCAGACTTGGGAACTAGCTGTTTCGATGGTCTGGGGCAAACATAATTTTGTGTGGCAATGGGTTCCTCTCTCTCTCTTTTACATTCAAGGATTACAAGGACTAACTGCTTAAGAGCATTTAACAGGCATCTTTGATGTTGTATAAGGAAAAACTGCATTGGCTGATTTCAGCTGGGAAATTGCTTTAAACAGAACGGCATTTCCCATTCCCATATATAAAGATAGATTCAAGGTTGCCATTTGTCCCTAGCCATGACTCAGCTACAATTAAATGTATGAAAAGATCTGTGACTATAAGTCTGTAATTAACTTAAATACAGGAATTTTTATGACCTCTGGAGGAAAAAAAGAAAAAACAAAAAAGGAAGCTCATTCCTTCCATGAAACATTTCAACTATAACTATTTTCCAGTCAGATGGAAAAGCCTGACATGACAGATTTGGTAACACAAGGCACACAAAGCTGCGTTGTACATGAGGGATATTTTTAGAGGCATGATTCTTTTTATGGGGTTTATATGATCGTTTATCAAGAAAAGTTTTAGCTAATGTACCTAATGCTGTAGCTACATTAAAGATGATAAAACTATAATGGTTTAATCAAAATAAATGTTGAGTACATCATAAACTATATGCAATTTAAAATAAATGATAATCCCTGTCCACTAAACCAAGCTGTCTAAATGTAGGCAACATGAACAAAACAGGAATTTATATATTCCCCAATATAGGGGGCATACTAGGTGTGGCAAAAGTAGGGTTACAGTTTTTCGTATGAAAAATAATTAATAAATAATAATAATACAAGAATAAACTGTTTCATGTACTCACAACTATACACCTATTCTTCCCCATCCTGTATAAATCTCCCAACTTTCACTGTCAACACAAAGCTTTCTTCTAAGTGAGTGCCTAAACCAGCAGTATTCCTCTATTAAGATCACATCCTCTGATGAAAACAAAACAAAACAAAACAAAAAGGCAAGTCCTTCAAGGACCACACAGGAATTCCTTGAATAAACACTAATTCTTGCCGTCTCAGTGAAACACATGATTTCAGTGTTTCACATTGCAAGGTGTGAAACACATTGCATCTCAGTGAAACACATTGCAAGGTATCCAGTGCCTTTCATGTGCCTGCTAAGCATGGCCACAGAGCCTGCCCTCAGAAAAATTAGCTGGATAAGACATTGTACAATCATAACTATGATACTTTTAAACACAGTAGCTCTCAATCAGGGACAATTCTGTACTCTGGGAAACATTTGGCATTGTATGAAAACATCTTTGGTTGTCAGGGTTGAGGGAGTGCTACAGGCCTCTAATGGGTAGAGGCCAGAGATACTACTAAAACCCTACGAAGCACAGGAAAAACCCACAACAAAACATTATTCAACCTAAAACGTTAACTGTGCCAAGGCTGAGAAACCCTGTCCTAAATGTAATGAAGAGCATAAGGGAAGTGTTACAGGTTCAAATAAAATGCTAATATGGAAGTTTAGGACTTTCTAAATTAGAATGTCAATCTGCAACATCCAATGACAACTAATTAAGATAAAGGTCTGGTTGTGGAGAATTTTATAAATCATGCAATGGGGTTTAGACTTATTCTTTGGCAATATGAAACCTGTGAAGGGTAATGAGATGAAAATGACTCTTTTTAAGACTGATTTGGTTGTGGTAGAGAAGTTAAAGTATAGGCATGAGAGCCAGGTTAGTAGAAAGTAAAGAAAGAAACTGATGACGACAATTCAAAGGAATGATCACCAGGACCGGGTAAAATATGGCTTCGGAATCTTCAGATTTTGATTCTCAGGATTAAATTTCAAACCAGAGTGTTCAACTTCCAAAGACACTTTGCATTTGTTCTTTAAGTAAAATGAATCTTTGACTCACAATGTTTCACGGGAAACTGAAACGAGGAAGTCACTTTTAAAGGCTCAGTCCTTGTTAAAAAAAAAAATAAAACTAAACAAAAGTATATGTAACCAAGATAAAGGGTGAGAACCAGGAAAAAGAATGAGAATAAAGATCATCCCTCAGTATGGAAACAAAACATTTTACAAACTAGGTAGCTAACCTCCTCAAGGCAAAAATACATTCACCAAATCTTAACAATACCAACATTTCAGTTTGCATGACAGGCTGTACTCATTGGTTGCTTCTTGTATGTGCCCTGTCGGAGGATCAAACATATAACCTGAGCTATCCAGCCAGCGCAAGAAATTTCTACAGAAATTCCTTTATGCTGGACTACAGCAACTCAAGTAATAAGCAAACTGCCAACCACAGAATAAAATACAGATGCATTCAAACTAGGCATCAAAAGTCATTCATAACCTGGCAGGCATCTACCTTTTTTCTGGTCTTATCTTCTGCCACAAACTCCAAGTCCCAGTACTTCTCTGAACAACATGAACCCACTCCTGCCTCCACATCTTTGCTCTCGCTGTTTCCACTAGTCAAGACACTTTATTGAACATCTTTGCTTGGATGTGCTGCAAACACCTTGAACTCAATATGTCCAAAATTAATTTTCTTCCCGTGCTACTTCCCTAAGTCGTCCCTCCCTCTCACATTACCTATCTTGGTAAATGGTACCACCCGGTTCCCTAAGCCATAAAACCAGGCAATCATCCCAGACTACTTTTATTTCCTCACTCCTATCAACAATCAGCCTCCAGTTCTATGGACTCCATCTGTTTAATATCACTCAAATCTGACTCCTCTTCTCCTTTCCACTGTCACTGTCTTAATTCAAGTCAAGATCACGCCAACAGCTTCCAACCACTGGTCTGCTTCCTCATCATGTCTCTTCCCACTGGACAGACTGAACTTTCTAAAATGTAAATCTGACTACATCATTTTCCTACATAAAACCCTTCAAAGTCTCCCCATAGCTTTCAGGGTCAAATCCAAATTCCTTAGCATGGTTTACAAGATCTTCATATTTGACCCCCACCACTTCCCATTTCCTCACTTCTCCAAGCACTAATAGAATTACAGTCTCATTGAACTAGTCATGTCTTTCATATGTCCATATTTTCATGTCCTTGTACTTGTACTCTTTGCATGGAAATCTCTTTTCCAGATTCACCACATGGCTAAAACTTCGTCTCCCATTTCCTCCTCAAAGCCTGAAAACCTGGCTCACATATCGCTCCATAACCCTGAGCTCACAGTGCACTATAACACTGTAAGCCATCCCTGCTTTGCTTGTATGTGCCCTCGTCCACTCCATGAGAACAACTGTATTCTTAGGACCCAGGGCCAAGAGCCTCATTTAATATGTGCCTCACATACTAACCTCTGCTTTATAAGGTTGTCATCCTCTCTTCATCGAGCTCGTTCCTATTCATCCTTCAAAATTCATCTTACACTTTCTGCAGAAGGGATTTTCCTGAGCCCTGTGTTCCAAACATCCATAGGTCTCTGTTGTTCTTTCCTAAGACTCACCACATTTATAACTACTTTTTTTTAAAAAAGGTTTTAGTTACTCATTCTTAGAGGGAAGGGAGGGAGAGAGAGAGGGAGAGAAACATCCATGTGTGAGGGAAACATCAACTGGTCACTTCTCTAAGGCGCCCTGACTGGGACCTGGCCTGCAACCCAGGCATGTGCCCTGACCAGGAATCAACCTGTGACCTTCTGCTTTGTGCGATGATGCCCAACCAACTGACCTACACCAGTCAGGGCTATAACCACTTCTTAACCGTCCCTGCAAATAGTTAGCTCCCTGATGGCAGCCTCTAGCTGCTTTTGTTTCAAAACTGCATTCCCTGGATGTGGCAGAGTGCCCGAGACAGAATAAACACATTTGTACTAAATTTACTTCTGTGAGGGGAAAAGAGATCTCCACTCAAAAGATTTTTTAAAAAATGATTCAAAAATAGGTTAAATAAGGCCTCTATAGCTACTCAGCTGTGGGACAAGACCAAAGCTGAGCCACCTGATTTCAGGACCAGAAGTATGCAACACCTTCAATAAAGTGAACTTGACTATTCAGAATAACAGCAACAGACTAGGTGGAAGAGAAGACTCTCTGAGCGCAAATACAAGGACCTGCCCGACCTGCCGCTCTCTTTTTAAAAACTCCCCAGGCACTCCCAACACGCTGCTTTACAAAAAGAAAAAGGAAGTTCCAAGCAGCCCTTACCTTGGTGGCCTTTCACTTGCACTTGCCCAAGAAAGGACACCAACCGAAAGACCGCTCCGAGACGAAGAGGTTCCCTGGACATGAACATGGGAAGGATCTGGGGCTTAAATTTAAGTAACTTAAGTCATAATTCTAATTCTTTCCCTCATTCACTATTTGATCGTAGACCAGCCTCTTCTCTCTGGGATCAATTTACCCATCCGTGCAATGGGGGCGAAAGGGAGATAAGGAAAACTACTAAGGTCTCGGAGGTTCCTTTCAGTTAGGACACCTTGGAAATCAGGCCTCCTCTGAGGCTGATGACCAGGACTGAGAAACCAAGCGCCTCCCCAGGAAACCCCGGTTCAGTTGGTCACCCCGTCTCCACCTCAAGAGACCGCGCCCAGGATCCCAGGTCGGCCTGAGGGCCTCCGCCCAGCCCCCTCAGCAAGGTGCACCACGCGCGCATAGGCCAGAAACGTAGGCCATTAACCGCACCAGGGGTCGGTGGGTCGTGGAGGGGATCCTAGTCCCTACCCGGCAGCGGACCCTCACCTCAGAGCTCTCCCTCACCTCCGGACAGCGAACAGCCGCTCTCCACTTCCGGCAAGAACCGCCCAGCAATCTCCGCGCGACCCACTTCCGGGCCCTCACTGGGCGCGGCACCCCCACCGGAAATGAACGGCCTGCTGAAACAGCTGTCTAAGGAAGGGCCGGAGAGGAAGTCCGTCTGCTCCGCTCGTGACTCCACCCCCTATTCACCACACCCGGGAGACTATTCGTTAACCTGCAGGAGCGCAGGCAAAAGACCCCGCCCCCAGGGCGGAAGCTACCCTGGGGGCGTGCTTTAGGCTAGTCACGCCTCCTTCAACCGTGAGAGACGCAACCGGCGGGACCAATGAAGGGACGAAATTAAAGGCTAAACTCCACCTCCGGAGAAGGTGAGTGGTTAACTCTCTTATCAGTTTGGGCCCAATGGTAAAGGCCGGTTTCTTTTAACAGCGTTCCGAAAGGGATCTAAGAAAGGTTTTTTTGCGTGACGATAGAGGCAAAATTCTGCCTCTCTCTTGGCCTGCGTACCCCGGATTCCTCCTTTGTGACGTAGGGAGGTCGTTGGCCCTGGACAGTGTGCTGGGAGGGCCTGCAGAAGCTGGGTGTGGGTGTAGAGAAAGGGCGGGTAAGCGTGGTGGGCTCAGCCCCGGGTTTCGGGGCGTGTCCGTCACTGTGTCGCTCGCTAGCTCTGCCTGTGCTAGGAAGGTAGAAGCTCTCCCCACTTCCTGTTCGCTCGGTGCTATCTGTGACCATAGATGGTCAGGTCTGGGACCTCGCCGAAGCCTCCGCCCCGCGGTTTTGGAGTCCTTCCTCCAGCGCGTTGGGTGTGGTCTTTGAGAATTAGGCGAGCGGAATTAGAAGAGATACTGCTCCACTCCACTATAACCCGGTCTCTGAAGCAGCCTCTCCCCATGCTGGTCGTGCCCAGCCAGCTGCCAGTCAGTTCACGGGAGATTCTGCACGGTGAATGCACCCCGCAGGGGAGGCTTGGCTTCCTTGCTCCTGTAGCCTGGGGATCAGAGCTTTGTTGCCTCAAGGTTCTCATTTTCCAACCAGTGATTATCCTCCCACAAAGATTTATTTCTGGGGCGGGGTGGGGGAGGCGGGAGGTGAGTTCTGTAGTTCCCATTCCTAAAGTCGAACAACTGTGATAGTTAAAATTTTCAAGTTGAATGCAGGCATTATATGCTAGAGTCCCTGATTCAACAAATAGACTTATCAAATAAGAACTACCACTTATTGCACAGTGACTACATACCAGACCTGTACTGAATGCTTCAAGTGCATTTTCATTTAATCCTAATAGGAACACTGCGTAAGATACAATTATAGCCTCCAGTTTTTAAATGAGAAGCTGAATGAATTATTTGCCAAGTTCAAAAAGTAACTGTTGTACCTTTGAAAGGAACACATCTGACTCTAAATCCCATGAGCTTAACCTCTATATAGAGACCATACTGAAATCATTTGGGGCACTTTTGGAGTAGTGTTGCCTCTCCTCTGAATAAGGAAACGTCCTGGCCCTTAACTAGGGGTCAGACTTTTATCACGTTATCTAATTTCTCTGAGCCTGTGCCTCTTCCCAGTTTTATGACTCCTAGTATGTTTAAAAGAAAAATGACAAGAAAAAATATTGTGCAAAAATTGCAGATTTTAAGTGTTTACAATGATACACAAACTTTGACTTTATTCAAACATAACATCAAAAGATCGTATGTGAGTGCTTCACATATATACAACCCAGAGCAAATAGCCTCCCTGCCCTTTACTGTAATCACCACTACATTTAGACCTTCCAAATACCTCAGTTAGAAATAGGAAATACCTAGACCACATGGGCATACTAGAGAAAGAAGAGGAGAGACAGGAAGGAACAGGAAGGAGAAGGAGGAAAGGAAGGAAGAAAGTTTCTCCATCTATAAAGTTGGGATGTTAATTTATAAGGTTATAATAAGAAACAATAACTTAATATGAAACCACTTTATAAAGTGATTGTTTAAAGTGTGCATATGTTTTACACAACTCGGGGCACAACTCCTACCCCGAGAGATTTCTAATCTTTTAAAGACTCTAAACATATGCACTTAAATAATTCTAGAGGGAGGCAGTTTAAGAATATCTGTCACTTTTATTTATTCATTTATTTATACAAAGAAAAAAATTATTGAGTTCTTCATCTGTGCTAGGCACCCTGCTACTTTGTACCAGGCACAACTAGGGTCACAGTCAGACCTTGTCACTGCCCTCATGGAGCTTCCAGTCTACTGTGGAAACAGGTAGGTATTGCCATCTGGGGTAGTTATCAGAACAGAGGCTGACTACTGGCTTCCAGCTTTTTCCTCCTCACTGATCTTATCCAGTGCTCAGTATCCAATGCCTCATGCATGGAGGGCTCCCATCAAGCACATGAGACCCTTGAATTCAGAATAGTCATGTACTGGGCTGAGATAGATGGGTAGAACATTGCAGAGCAAACATGAGTGGAGATGACAATCTGTGAATGGCTGAGGTGACAGATTCCTGTAGGAGAGGAGATAAGCCTCAAAAAAAAAAGTAAACAAAAGTTAAGCAAGCTGTGCCAGGCAGGAGAGGTGAAACCTCGATGTGAAATCAAGGAAGACTGGTCGGATTTCATTTGGAAATACAATTCTAGCTGTGGTGTAGAGGGAGGGCTTGAGTAAGCAATAAAATTTAAAAAGGCAGGGAGACTTGTTAGAAGACATATAAAAATGTATCGGAGGCCTGAATCAAGGCTATGGTTTGGGGATGCAAAGAGGAGACAATGCAGAAGACACCATTCTTATGAAGGGAATAGTGAGGAGGATAATGAGTTAAGACAAAGGGAATGATTTGAATGAACCTTCAGTGTAGATGTAGTTCCCTAGGGATATACTCCAAATGACTACTACTTGGGCAGGTCTCACATTCCTAATTATCTTATAATCCTAATTATTGTATCAGCAATTATAATGTTTTCTTGCTCTGTAAGTACCTTGAGGTTAGAGTCCTTGCCTCCCTGGCTTAAAATTTAATTGATATCAGTAGCTATTTATGGGAAATACTGACTATATGAAAAGAGTTAGAGAGGCCAAGGTGGCTCTGAGACTTGCAGCATGGGTGATTGTAAGACAGGAGGAAGACTGGATCAGGGTTTTACAGTTTCGAGCCTCAGACTTCCAAATCTAGCCTTGGGAAGAGATGGGGAAGGGAGTGCAGATAATCATTTTGCAAACAAGAATTGACAACAGAGTTGATTGACTCACACATGCCGTCTCTTCATATATTTTGGCATCTCATTTTGCTTAGATTTCAGCACATTTCTAAGCCTGCAGAATTGCTTTGTCTCTGAGAGTGCCACCCAAGATTCTTCCTTATCTCTCAGAATTTCAGACACAGAAGTCTAGCGGTTCGTCTGGAGTGCTTCCTGGCCTGGCACAGAGGATTGCCTGCATCTGTGCAGCCTGGCACAGAGCCTGACTGTGTTTGGGCAGATCCTATATCCCCCTGCCAGAAGGGGCTGATGACAGACAATAATCTATGTAAGCCCATCTTTCTTCCCCTCCTCAGCTGGGCCCCAGGCTCCAGCCTGTTTTAGGGTCTCAAATCCAAAAATCATAAGTTGGCAAAAGGAATATTGGCAATATAATGCAGTGGTTAAGATCTGGCTTGTTACTGTTCATAACAAGAAAGGTTGCCCACAATGTCTACTTCTTTATATCATTGCCTTTTGATTCCAAGTTGTGGCCTGTGCCCTTGGCTACAAGTAAGACTAGATAAATCAGTTAGGAACCTGAATATTTTTGGTGGCAGATAATAGAAAACTTGACTGTGGTGACATTTAAAACAAAGCACATTTTTCTCATGTACAAGAAGAATGGAGGTAGGCAGTTTTACTGGCTCTGTAATATCAGAGTTGATATCTCTGATGCAGTTTGACTTATTATAGTTGCAAGTTGACTGTTGTAGCCCAAGCCATCCTATCATGTTAAGGAAAAAAGGAGGGGAAGGGTCAGTATCTGAATCTAGAAAGCTAAATTTTCTAAGGAACCATATCCACAAACCATAGCCTGTTTTCTGTCTCATAGCCACATAGCCGGAACCAACAGTCAACAAATATTTCAGTTTCCTTACTCCTCAGAGGGACACTTCCAACGTGTTCATTTCACACTGTTTCTGGAAGTCCCCATAGGGACTGAGCCCATGGTTATCCACGGCAGTAACCCACTCAGTAGTGAACCTTTATTGGTTTTTCTGTCTTCCCCACTTCACTTGTCCCAGGGAACCCAAACTAAAGAAGATGGGATTGACTGGGCCTGTGGCCCTGGGAATGTGACAGTAAGCAGTGTTAGCTTTAATAGTATAAAGTGCAATCTCTCCCCATTTGAGATACTGCCCAGATATATGAAGGGGATGCAGATGCTGAATGTCCAATAAGAATGATAGAAGTCCATAGTAATAAACCCCTGGGACTGGCCAATATCATCACATACTCTTCTTTCTATAATTACACTTCAAAAAAATGAAACAAAACAAAGCTCATAACTAAAATAACCCTCCTTTTCCCTAAACTGTCATTACACACATCCCCCACTCCTAAAACAGGAATCAGTTGAAGTCTCATCAGTTACACGATCCAGCTTCAAGTCCAAGATCACTGAATAATGTTCATTCTTCCTCCAATTCCATAATGATCCTGCTTCAGTGTTCTTCAGTCTCTGGATTGAACTTTAGAGTCAACCATCAAAACATACCACACCCTACATGTATGGGGGGAGGAAAGAAAAGGAGAAGAAATTTAGCTATACAGTAACTCGCACTGGTGTGGCAAAAAACCTGTCTCCAGCTGTTGCAAGGCCTTAGTTAATAGTTTTGATTTCCCATATCTACTACCCATTACATGCTCTCTCTGGTCTTCAACTAGCACCTCCATTCCTCGAGGTCATAGTGATGGCAAGAGAAGAGGGTGTGAAGGAGGCATGCCACTGTTTCAAAGGCCCTTATCCAGAAGTGGCATATATCACTTCTGCTTATACTACATTAGCTACAACCTAACCATAGAAATAAGGTTTCTATCCCTGGCTGGTGTCGCTCAGTGGACTGAGTGCAGGCTGTGAACCAAAGGGTCACCAGTTTGATTCCCAATCAGGGCACATGCTTGGGTTGGGGGCCAGGTCCCCAGTACAGGGAGTGCGAGAAGCCACCAGACATTGATATTTCTCTCCTTCTCTTTCTCCTCTTACCCTCTCATTTATTTTTTTTTAAAAATACATAAAATTATTTTTAAAAAGTCAATTAAAAAAAAGGAGAAAAAAGCTTTCTAGAGGTGACCTTTCTTGAAAGACCAGAGACCTTGGTGGTCCTGCTTGTATAATATTCCCCTAACATTCTTCACTCAACATAGCGGGAGTAGGAGGTCTCCTAGGTATCCTCTCAATTATATCCATAATCCTCCCTTCCTCTATATGACAATTCTGTTTTGCCTTAATAATAGGCTCACTCACCCCAGTCAATCAGCACAATCAGAGGTATCTAGATAAAAGTTTAACAGTAAGCTCTCCAGGGGTAAAACCCCTGATTTATAGAATTTGCTAGTTTTTACTATATAAATACTCCCACCAGGGCCAATTTTAAACCATCAATGTTATGTCACTGAATATAGGGTTGAGAAAAATGCATTGTGGTATATGGAATAGTGCCCCTCCGAAGATGTCCACATCCTAACTTCTCAAACCTGTGAATGTGCAAAAAGGACTTTGCAGGAGTGATTAAATTAAGGATCTTGAGATGAGGAGATCATCCTGGATTATCACATGGATGCTTATAAGGTAAAGAAGGAAGCACAAGAGGCAGAGGCAGAAAAAGATGTAGCAATGAAAGCAGAAGTCACGGTAATGTGACTAAGGAATGTGGGCAACCTCTAAAAGCCGGGAAAGGCAGGGAACAGATTTCCCCCTTAGAGCCTGCTAAAGGAACGCAGCTGTGCTGATACCTTGATTTTAGCTCTTTTTTGGATTTCTGATCTGCAGAACTATAAGGTAATAAATTTGTGAATTGGTATTGTTTTTAAGCACTAAATTTGGGTAATTTGTTACAGAAATGATGGGAAACTAATACATGCACAAAATCAACCCTCTTAAGCCTATATAAGCTGGGTCTAGCACACCACTAAATTTACCTTTTTTCTTTTTTTTTTTTTTTTTTGTCTGTTCACCTACTGTCATGAAAGCCCAAATTGGCAAATGCCATCCTTAGTTTCTGATCCAATGTAACTATTTTCATGTCCTCTGGTGGAAGTACTTCTCCAGTAGCTAATAAAACACATGCCATGCTCAGAATCATAGATACATGAAAATAAACATTTAAGAGCAGTCAGTCTGGTATAATAGAATTGCCACTCCACATTTACCCTTCTTCTGGGATTCGTCTATTAGGGCTATGAATGAAACACCACCACACATTGGTTACTGGTTCAGAACTCATAGTGCACCCTATAGCCTAGAACTTCAATTTGGCAAGGAGTTGTCTTTTACTTCTGGCCATTTATGGGCACTTTTGTGCATATTGGCCTACCTTTGTGTTCCACCCATTTTTGTGGCTATCAGGTACATGCAGGTGTGACCTGACAGTTCAAAACTTCAGTTCTTTCTCCAAGTATCTCTTGCTTTTGGCCTCAGGGCTTCTCTCACGGAATTCACCTCCTGGGATGACCATGAGAACTTGCACAACCATGTGACTCATGTGTCACTCTGAAAGTACCAACTTGAAAGTGCGAGGGAGTTAACCCTTGACCAATGAAGACAGGAGCTGGTGAATGAATGCTTCCTTCTTCCTTACCTTGGTTGGACAATTGAGAGCCACATTCTACTCGGCCTCACAATATTTACAGGGAAATAGACCCCCATGTGCCCAAAGCAGTGACCTAGATCACTCATCCTTGGACTAGCTTTTCTGACTTATCTGTTTTACTCTTCCTAGTCTTTGAGCTGTGTTCCTTGGGATCACGTCTGAAAATAAAGTACTTATTTGTGAGTCCTTGTCTCATTTCTGCCTTTGGGGGTAATTAAGTCTAAAAGATTTGGTAGTAGAAGTAACCTTAGAAAAGAGTCCCAGGATGGGATTCTGCAACTGGATCAGACAGCAACGAGGATCCCCTCTTGGTGGTAAATGGAGTGATGATAAGCCTTGACATGTAGTAGCCTCATAATTACTAAAGTTCTTACCAATGGTATATTGTAATAAGATGTAGAAGGAAGGTGAAACATTGATTTAAGAGGAATAGTAGCATTTGAAAAGCCTGGGCAATAGGATTATGGTGTCATTTGGCTTTTGTTACTGGCCATTGAAGTCTTGAAAAACAAAAGACAGAATCAGGTTAGCTATTAGTGCAAATATATATGTCAACCCTGGCTTGAGTGATACACTGAACTGCTTGTTTACTTCTCCTTCAATCACTTCTTTTGTTTCTTTTCCTGACTTCTCTGTTACAGTTCCTAAAAGTTCAGTCTCAGGTTCTTTATTTCTTGAGCTTTCCAACAATGAAATATCTTTGCCCCATGTCTTTAGTTATTACCTTCATCCCAGTGGCTTTCTGGTGTCTGCCATCCTTTCATGTAGTTTTAGGTTCTTGAGTATCTGGCATCAAATATGCTAAATGACTGGCTTATTTCACTTACCATAACATTCTCTAGGTTCATCCATACTGTTACAATGGGTAAAATTTTCTTCTTTGTTACAGATGAGACGTATTCCATTATGTAAATGTCCTATAGTTATTTTATCCACCCACCTACTGATGGACACTTGGGCTGTTTCCATATCTTGGCAATTATAAATAATGCTGCAGTGAACATAGGGGTACTTATGTTCTTTCAAATTAGTGTTTGGGGCTCCTTCAAATAACTGAGGTCTGTCTGGAAGAAGTCCAGACATTGTAACCTGGCAGCCAAGGAGTGCAGTGAAATGAGCATGCATGAACAATGACAACTTCACTGTACTAGTCAGTGGAGGCAGTAGACACTGTTGAGTGAGCATGCGTGCTGTGTGGCTGTCACATTCAAAATGACTAAGTGAATAGAGCAACAAATCTGCATCAGATTTTGTGTTAAGCTTGAACATTCCTCTGTGGAAACTACTCATATGATTCAGAAAGCCACAGTTTCATCACAACATTGCGCCCACTCATGCATCACAGCTCATGCAGAGTTTTTTGGCAAAACAGCAAATCACCCAGGTGACTCCCCACCGGCTACAGCCCAGATTTGGCACCCTGTGACTTCTGGCTTTTCCTATAACTGAAATCACCTTTGAAAGGGAAGAGATTTCAGGCTATCCATGAGATTCAGGGAAATATGATGGGGCAGCTGATGGGGATTGAGAGAAGGATGTGAGGTCCTGAGGTGTCTACTTTGAAAGGGACTGAGACATCACTGTCCTATGTACAATGTTTCTTGTATCTTCTACAATAAATGTCTCTGTTTTTCACATTATATGGCTGGATATCTTCTGGACAGACCTTGCATTCCCAGAAGTGGGATTACTAAGTCAAAGGCAGATGCATTTTTAATTTTTTAAGGTATGGAGATACCTCAAAAATGCCTTTCCACAGTGGCTGCACCAGTCTGCAGTCCCACCAACAGTGCAAAAGGGTTTCCCTTTCTCCACATCCTTGCCAGCACTTGTTTATTGATTTATTTATGACAGCCATTTACTGGTGTGAGGTAATATCTCATTGTAGTTTTAACTTGCATTTCTCCGATGATTAGTGACATTGAGCATCTTTTCATATGTCTACTGGCCATCCGTATGTCCTCTTTGGAGAAGTGTCTATTCAGACCTGTGCCCATTTTCTAATTGGCTTGTTTGTTTTTTGGGTGTTGAACTTTATAAGTTCTTTATTATTTTTTTCTGTTAACCCCTTATCAGATGTATTGGTGAATATGTTCTCTCATTCTGTGTGTTGTCTTTTTATTTTGTTGATGTTTTCCTTTGCTGTGCAAAGACTTTTTAGTTTGATATAGTCCCACTTATTTATTTTTTCTTTTTTTCCCTTTGCCTGGGGAGATATATCTGATAAAATATTGTCACGAGCTATGTCTGAGATTTTGCTGCCTATGTTATCTTTGGAGAAAGACAAATACCATATGATTTCACTCATATGTGGAATCTAATGAACAAATTAAATTAATAAGCAATAGACACAGGCTCATAGAAAAAGAGCAGGATGACAGCTAAGTGGGGAGGTTGGGGGTGGAGGGATTGAGCAAAAAGGAAAATGGACTCATGGACATGGACAAGTGTGGTGATTGTGGGGGGTGGTGTGAAGAGGGGTATAAGGGTACTAAATGGTAATGGAAAAAAATACAATACTCCCCCCAAATATCCTAAATGACTTTGAACAGTGTGTCTAGAAATTACCACAAGATGTCAGCCTTGCTAATTTTGGCTACCCTGAATCCAAACTACCCATTGCCTCAAGTTGGAGAGGGTAGGAATGACTTCTAATAGGACTGTAATATTATGTCAAGGAATATGTATGAAGGACACATGGACAAAGACAAATGGGGGTAGGATCTAGGGTGGGAGGTGGGGATGACTGGGGTGGAGGTAGTGGTGGGGGGAAAATAGAGACAACTGTACTTAAACAATAAAAAAATCTATTTTATTACTTCAAAAAAATTTTCCCGAGACTTCCGCCAAGATGGAGGCATAGGTGGAAACACTTTGCCTCCTCGCACAACCAAATCTAAAAACAACAAAGTTTTAATAATAATAAACATAGCCAAGCCACAGAAAATCGAACAATACGGAGTCTGAAAACAAATAACACTCAACTGAACCAGTGAGAGGGGCAAAGCCAGCAGCAGAGCTGGTCGGGCAAAAAAGATCCCCTGACTCAGGCAACGCGCAGGCAGCCAAGGGTGCGGATCCCAGGTGCGGGGTAGCTATGGGCAGACCCAGGGAAGGCGCGGGGTGGCTGGCTGACTGTGGTCATGCATTTGAGGGCAGATAAACCAGCAGAGACGAGCATTGAGACAGACCTCGCAGGCCCCGATGCAGGGTTGCAGGCTTGCACATTTGCGTGCATATAAACAGGTGGGGGGGGGGGTGAGCGGAGAAGACCGCCATTGCTCCCTCTCTGACCCGCCCCCACATATAGCCTCACAAACCAGCGACCTCGGTTGCCCTGCCCTGGTGAACATCTAAGGCACCTCTCCTCAAATGTAACAGGCGTGGACAGATCAAAACATGGCTCAAGAAGAACTCAGAGCCCCAGAGCTGATAAATCTAAGCAATCAAGAAATTGCCATCCTATCACAGGCACAATTCAAAACACTGGTGATCAGGATGCTCACAGAACTGGTTGATTTTAGCCACAAATTAGAGGAACATATGAAGGCTAAACTAATTGAAACGAAGAGAAATGCACAGGAAACCAATAGTGATAGAAAGGAAACTGGGAATCAAATCAAGGGAGCAGACCAGAAGGAAGGAAAAAATGACCAAACAGAAAAATATGAAGAAACAAAAATAAAAAAAAATGAGGAGAGGCTAAGGAACCTCCAGGACATCTTTAAATGCTCCAACATCCAAATTATAGGGGTAGCACAAGGGGAAGAGGAACAGCCACAAGTGGAAACCTTATTTGAACAAATAATAAAGGAGAACTTCCCCATTCTGGCAAAGGAAATAGACTTCCAGGAAATCCAGGAAGCTCAGAGAGTCCCAAAGAAGTTGGACCCAAGAAGGAATACACCAAGGCACATCATCATTACATTAGCCAAGATTAAAATGAAGGCGAGAATTCTAGAAGCAGCAAGAGATAAGGGGACAGTCACCTACAAAGGAGTTCCCATCAGACTGTCAGTGGATTTCTCAAAAGAGACCTTACAGGCAAGAAGGGGCTGGAAAGAAGTATTCCAGGTCATGAAAACCAAAGACCTACATCCAAGATTGCTCTACCCAGCAAAGCTTTCATTTAGAATGGAAGGGCAGATAAAGTGCTTCTCAGATAAGATCAAATTCAAGGAGTTCATCATCACCAAGCCCTTATTATATGAAATGTTAAAGGGACTTATCTAAGAAAAAGAAGATAAAAAATACGAACAGTGAAAGGACAGCAAACTCACAGTTACTAACAACCACACCTAAAACAAAAGCAAATTAAGAGGACAGCTAGATCAGGAGTGAACCATAGAAATGAAGATCACGTGGAGGGTTAGCAACAGAGGAGTGGGAAAAGGAGAAAATAAGTAGCATAGACAGTAGATAGAAAATAGATAGGGGGAGGTAAGAATAGTAGGGGAAGTATGGATCTAAAGAACTTGAGACACGTGGTCATGAACTAAAGGGAGGGGAATGGTAGGGGAGGGGTGTGCAGGGTGGAGGGAAATGAAGGGGGAAAATAGAACAAATGTAATGGCATAATCAATAAAATAAAAAAATATATTTAAAAAGATGGAAAAAACTCCCAAAAGACTAATATTATTAATATAACATTTTTGGAGAGCCTACTCAATACCCATTCTTTAAATATATTAGTATTTTTAATAATCACAAAAGTTAAGTATAATCCCCTTTCCAAATGAGAAAAAAATCGGCTTTCTTACTCCAAAGCCTAAGTTAATCTCAAACTGCAACATTATTATCTAAGGTTTTTTGTTTTTGTTTTTGTTTTTCACAAGTAACAGAAAACCAACTTGAGCCAGCTTAACAGCAACACAGCAAAGCACTGGGAGTGCCTTGTGGAAACCTAAGCAGAAACAATGCTCTGGATTTAAGAGAGAGAATAAAGCCAGGAACTGGAAAGCCTTCAAGATTTGGGGGAGGAGGGACAGAAAAATGGGGGGAGGAGAAAGGGAAAGGAAAAGCTGGGGAGACCTAAGAGATCAAGTTCCATCCCATCTCATTCAACTGAAATAGCACCATTTTAAAGCATTTTACATATTGAGCTGCATGCAAGATTCAATTTGAAAAAAAAATATTAACTGTATGAGACAATACTTTAAAACTACTGGAGAATCATGAAGTCATTCCCACATTGTTGCAGATTTGGGGAAAGGGAAATTTGAGTAAATTTACTCAAATGTAGAAAGCGTAAATGATACAGAACTGAAAATATTAGAAATTTATAAACAATAGAAAGTGAATATAAATTAGCCAACTCTAAGAACATTTCCAGCTAAGCATTCATCCAAATGCATATTCACCTTTTTCTTTTGTATAGGAATAACACATAAATGCATGATATCATGATTCTGGCAAAAAATCAGAGATATTAAAAATATTCTCAAGTTTTTAAGATGGTGTGGAATAAGTTTTAACAACGACATTCTACATAAATGTAAACCCTTGATTTAATTCCATAATTTTATTATGCCGAAAGCATGGTTGGTTTTAAATTGTTTAAAAGAGATATTAGTATCATACACATTGGTTTTTTTTAATAATTAAAGCATTTTGTATACACAGTAGCTCGCTGTGGACAAGAACTTTAAGTATCGATTATTTGCTCTGATGTTTTAAACTTTCAAAGTGTCATCCATATAGAGACCAGGCTGACAGCTGTCTGAGGGGAGGGTGTTGGGAGCTACTCGAGAAAGACGCAGGGTTTAAGTAAAGAGAAAAATGAAAAAGTCATGGACACAGACAACGAATGGTACGATGATTACCAGAGACAAAGGGGGGTGGGGGAGGCAGAGGAGGGTAAAGAGGGGATAGATGGTGATGGAGTCATCTTCAGGAAGACGACTTGAAGAGGTAAATATGCAATCTACAGATCATGTATTATAAAATTTTCACTTGAAACCTATATAATTTTATTAATCAGTATCGCCCCAATAAATTCAATATAAAAAAGAAAAGTCTTTAATTACAAGGGAATAATATTATACTTACCACATTGTGTGTTTACATTATAATTGGAGGACAATAAAAGTAACAACTAAAAATGTCCTGTATGTTTGGAAAATTTAAACCATACTGCTAAACTGATCAAAGAAGGTATTATACAGGAAACCAGAAAATGCTTAGAATTGAATGACTTTAAAAATACTATGTACTGAGCCCTGGCTGGTGTGGTTCAGTGGATTGAGTGCCAGCCTGCAAACCAAAGGGTCGCTGGTTCAATTCCCAGCCAGGGTACACACCTGTGTTGAGGGGCCAGCTCCCCAGCAGAGGGCACATGAGAGGCAACCACACATCAATGTTTCTCTCTTCTTTCTCCCTCCTCTCTAAAAATAAATAAATAAAAACCTTTTTAAAAATTACTATGTACTGAAACTTGTGGGATGTACTTAATGCACAGTGTTGAGTGCTTAAGCTAAATGAAGAAGATAGGCTAAAATGTAAACCACTGTGTGAAACTTAAGAAGTTAGACAAAGAACAACAAAATTATCAAAGAAAATAGAAGTTATTAGATGATAAAAATAACAGGACAAACTAAGTAAGCAAAAAACAAATACATGTGATTTTTAAAAGATTGCTATAGCCAAAAGTTGATTTTTTGAGAAGAGTAATGAACTAGACAAGCCTTTGGTGAAATGATGAAACAAAAGCACAAAAAATATTTGGAGTAAGAATGAAGACATACTGCAAATACAGCAGAGACTAATGATATATACTTAAAGACCATTTACCATAGCCAACCCTCTGGTCAACATAATTTATGTTCACTGAGTGTGCAAAATGCACTCACTCTCAGGACTCCCAAAGTCTCATCTTATTATGGCATCAGCTCAGAATTCAGGACCTCAACATCTAAATGAGGTGCAGTGTATATAAGGTTCTCTGGATGTGGCTGCTTGGGTGTGATTCCTCTTGATCTAAAAATCTGTGAAATAAATAGTGTACAGTGGTGTCGCGGGGATAAGATAACTGCAACAAATACTTTTGTTTAAAAGAGGGGAAATAAGCCAAGAACAAGTTTCCTTTTCTTTGATTGGGACCCAATCCTGCTCCCTGGAATGATTCTCTGGCTTTTAGCTCTGCCTTCTGAACTTGTGGTTCTTCATTTTGAGCTATCTTTTCTTTCCCATAAGAAATGGCTCATATTTGCTGCTGTGTAGCTTTTACAGCCTGCTTCTTGCCCATAAAAAGTTGGTAGTTCCAAGGGATCTCTTTATTTTGAACTCTTATTTGAAGCTGGCAGTGCTTCTGTCTACAAATGCAGTTCTAAATTTTTGTTTTTTCTGTGAATTTTATTTAGGTTCTCAAAAAACCACATCTATGTCTTTAAGACAGGCCTCTCTCTACCTTGGTCTGAGATTCAGTATGCTATAAGAAATACCCTGCCCTGGCTGGTGTGGCTCAGTGGATTGAGCACCGGCCTGAGAACCACAGGGTTGCAGGTTTGATTCCCAGTCAGGCCACACACCTGGGTTGCAGGCCAGGTTTCCAGTAAGGGCTGCTCAAGTGGCAGCCACACATTGATGCTTTTCTCCCTCTCTTTCTCCCTCCCTTCCCCTCTTTAAAAATAAATAAATAAAATCTTAAAAAGAAGGAAAGAAACATCCTGAAGACTCTTAAAAGCTCTCGTCTAGGAAGAAAAAGAGTATAAGAGGCAATCTAGTATTCTTAGAAGAGAGCAGCTCTAAAAAACATGCACCTAATACTTTTTAAAGTCTTAACAAAGAGTCTGAAAATCCACTCTTGACTTCATCCTAAGACTCTTCTCTCTTTGAAAAACATTTGATGGCTAGAAGGACTGCCTGAGCCCTTCATACGTCCTCTGAGTTCTCCCGGAACACGTCCCTTTTTAGCTGCTGTCTTCCTTTTTATCATTGACAGCTCTGAGAAACCAGTGGGTACTCTGAACATTCTGCCAGGAAATCTCCTTAGCCAAATTCACCCATGTATTAAGTATACTTTCTATTTTGTGTTTTAGCACAGGTGACAGTCTCCTGAACTTAGATTTTTGGTTCCATGAAGGACTCTAGGGACAAAGTTAAAAGATGACAAAATGAGAATAGATATTTTCCATGTCTAATGCTAATAAGAGATTATTATCTAGAGGAGAGTTTGGAAAATTTTTCTGTTAAGGAACAAACAGTGAATATTTTATTTAATTTAAATGTGTTTTTCTTTTTTTAATTGATTTAATTTTTTTATTTGTTTATTTTTAGAGCGAGGGGAAGGAAAGGAGAAAGAGTGGGAGAGAAACATCAATGTGTGGTTGCCTCGCATGTGTCCCCTACTGGGGACCTGGCCTGCAACCCAGGCATGTGCCCTGACTGGGAATCGAACCAGCAACCTTTGCTTCACAGGCCTGTGCTCAATCCACTGAGCTACACCAGCCAGGGCTTAATTGATTTAATTTTCATTGTATATTTTTTCATTACCATTTAGTCCCCTTATACCCCCCTCCCCCCCAGCAGTCACTGCACTGTGGTCCATGCCCATGAGAACAGTGAATATTTTAGATTGACTTTGTGATCCAGATGGTTTTTGACAGAACTATTTAACTGCACTATTGTAACAGGAAAGCAGCCATAGACACAATAAGTGAATGAGCGTGACTTTGTTCTAATAAAACTTTATTTACATGGCCCTGGTCAGTTGGTTAGAGTGTCGCCCTGGTCCTAATAGGCCAGGGTAGTAGGTTTGATTTCCAGTCAGGTCACATACAAGAATTAACCAACAATTGCTTCTCAGCCTTTTAGCTAAGATTAAGTGAAGAATCAACCAATGAATACATAATAAATGGAAGAAAAATCAATGTGTGTGTCTTTCTCTCAGATCAATAAGTTAAACAACAACAACAACAACTCTTTATTTACAAAAACTGGAGGTGTGCCAGATTTGGCCTGTGGGCTATAGTTTGCTGATCCCTGATCTCGAAAAGACAAGGAACTCCTACATATAAACAAGAAAAATACAGTAACTTCCATTTAATATCATTGCTAGAAAGGGGTATGTATAGACAATAGACAAGAGAAAATTTAAAGGGCTAAAAAGCATATGAAGAGATGTCTAAATTATAATCAGAAATATATAAACAATGAGATATTGCATGGCAGAACGATGACGGAGAGATGACGAGCTTTGTTGGGGAAGTAAGAGCTTTTCATGATAGGAATAAAGGCTGGTTCAACTCTTTTAGACTGCAAGGTGGTGGCACATGGTCCAATGTGTATGTATACCTAATGGCCCAGCAGATCAGCTTCTGAATCTTTATCTCAATGAAATTCCCACACAGTCCCAACTAGAATTTTATCTGTGGTGCAGAGGAGTGGAGACAATCTGGGTTCCTCTCATCTGGACAGTAAATAAATAAAAGGTGATAAGTGTACACCATGGAGTACTTACTGTACAGCGATGGGGAACAGTGACTTCGTGAACACTTAACATTGGATGAATCCTGAACTTACAAATGGTGCTGGTTTTAAAAGGTCAGAATAAATACAAACCACTTGTGCAAATTTAAAACATATGGACACAAAACAATACATTTTGCAAGAACACAAGCACAAAGATAGTATTAAACACATTATGGTCATTGTCTAGGGGGTGGGAAAGGAAGTGTGCTATGGAATGAAAGGATGTGTTTCTCTATAGATAGACTGACAAACAGTATAATTCACATGCCACAAAAGTCATACATGGAGAGAGGAGAGAAACATTGTTGCATGGACCAATAATGAAAATGTGTCACGAAGAGAATAATTAACTGTGTCAGAGCCTAAAATAAAAATAACGTATTAATATAATTTTTAATTTTTAAAAGATTTTTCTTATTTATTTTTAGACAGAGGAGAAGGGAGGGAGAAAGAGAGGGAGAGAAACATCCATGTGTGGTTGCCTCTCACATGACCTGCACTGGAGAACCTGGCTCCCAACCCAGGCATATGCCCTGACTGGGAATCAAACGAGTGACCCCCAGGTTCTCAGGCCAGCACTCAATCCACTGAGCCATACCATCCAGGGCTAAGTCTGTCTTTTCAAGAAGTAAAGAAAGCAACTCTCGGAAAATGAACCTCAGCAGAGCTGTGAACCCCCTGCCCAGCTCCCCAGTCAAATCTGCCGGTTGGAATTAGCCATCTGCACAGGCTATCCCCTGTCAGAGTGTGCTGAGTAGCATCCAAGTCAGCAGGAAAAACAATGGAATAACAATGTGTAATGTCTGCTTGAGATAACCAAGGTTTGAAGCAGTGTATTCTGAATTCTTAGTGTATATGGATGACAAATAAATGTAGGTTATATCTGAATCAACCTACTCATGCACAGTATGCATAGTGTGATTCCATTTTCATTAAAAAGTACTATTGGCCCTGGCTGGGTGGCTCACTTGGTTGTAGTGTCATCTGGTAACCAAAAGGTTTCAAGTTTGATTCCTGGTCAGGGCACATACCTAGGATGTGCCCTGATCCAAGTGTGTACAATCTCTGGTCCAGGCACGTACAGGAGGCAACTAATTGATGCTTCTCTCTTGCACTGATGTTTACCTATCTACTTTTCTCTCTCTCTACAGCAATGAAAGAAAAAATGTCCTCCAGTCAGGATAAAAAAATTTAAGTACTATTAAATTAGTATTTGCATACAGAATAATTGTAGGACTTTGCTCAGAACCATTGACAGAGTTATCCATGGGGTGGGTGTAGCAGACACTGGTCAACAATTCAATAAATCTTTTTCCTCTTCCTCCTGGGCACTCACTGCATTTCTTAGCCTCCCTCATAGACAGCTATGGCCATGTGCCTGAGGTCTGGCCAATGGAATTGTGGACAATTCTCCATGCTCTTTCTCCTTCTGTATCAACTTTAGAAGTTCTGTGTTCAGTCAAAATGAGGGCACAAGATAGAAGGAGTCAGGTCCCTGAATCATTGATTAGAAGAAAGCAGTTTATTGCACAGTGATGAAACCCTGTTTGGGATTTCAGAAGTGAAAAATAAACTTTTATTTTATTAGGCATTTGAGATGTCAGGATTTGTTAAACTGATAATATACATTAGCTCATACGAGAAGGTTATAGGAGACTTTGACTTTCTACATTACACATTTGGGTATTGCTTGCACTTTGTAAAACTTTGTATTCCATTTATAATTAGCCTTGTATCCAATATAGATTTAAAAAAAATTAACATTTCATAATTTATAATCAATTATTTCTCCTTGTTCTCTGATTGTTTCTTGCTTAGCATTTTGGTAGAAAATTCAAAGTTGATGGTGTTACCAAATGTCTGTTTGTTCAAGGTCGGTCTATAAATACAGAAGTAGCTTGTTATCCTTTTTAGTTTTCCTTATTGAGGTATAATTGACATACCATAAAATTCACCCTTCTAAGTGTATAATTCAGTCATTTTTTAGTCTGTTTTTAAGGTTGTGCAACCATCACAACTACAATCTAACACCAGAACATTTTTCACCACCCCAAAAGAAGCCCCATACCTATTAGCAGTCATTTCCCCATCCCTCCACCCTTCACCTGACAACCATTAATCTACTTTCTATCTCTATGAATTTGTCTATTCTGTGCATTTCATACCAGTGGAGTCATACAGTATGTGACTTGTATGTCTGGCTTCTTTCACTAAGCAGAATGTTTTTAAGGTTCATCCATTTTGCAGCATATATCATTCTTTTATTCCTTTTATGGCTGAATAGTATTTAATTTATGAATATACCACATTTTGTTTATTCATTCATCAGTTGATGAACATTTAGGTTGTTTCCAATTTTGGGCTTTTATGAGTCAGGATGTTATGAACACTAGGGTACACATATTTGTATGGACTTATGTTTTCAACTCTCTTGGGTATATACCTAGAAGTAGAATTGCTGAGTCATATGTCAACTCTATGTTCAACTTTTTGAGGGACTGCCAAACTATTTCCCACAGTAGCTGCACCGTTGACATTCCCACCAGCAATATATCAAGGTTCCAGTTTCTCCACATTCTCTCTAGCACTTTTTTTGTCTTTTTTTTTAAAACAAAAACCACTATGACTGCATCCTCTCCCTCTTACACTCTCAAAGGAAGAGAAGAATGATCAACGGCCAATAGTGGTTGCAAAACACCAACAGCCGCTTCACATTCAGGAAGGGCGCTGCACCTCCCTCCTCCTTGTGGTTTCAGGCGCTCTACGTGTTCAGAAAAACTTCTCTAGTAACAAACTGTAGAAATGATCCCTGAAAGTATAGTCTTTGTCTTTTTTATTGTAGCAATCCTAGTAGGTGTGAAGTGGTATTTCATTGTGGTTTTCATTTGTATTTCCCTACTAATTAATATAATTTCTGTTTAATCTTTGTGTAACAATCTTAATCTTTGTTAAACATACACAAAGATTATATATTGAAGAAAACATGAAACACAGGTAGAGTTGGTTTATTCTTTCCCAAATTTTTCATTCACCTGTTCTCCCCCACAACAAACACCTGTAGCAAGGTGGCTAGTGAGATTGGACACAGCTTGGGAGTCAGTGCTTCTGATGAGTGAAATTCATTAATACCCTTCTCTCCACCTCCACTTATCTATTTAAATCTGTCTTAGCTTAGGCTGCCATAACAAAATACCAGAGACTGGGTCATTTAAAAAACAGAAATTAGTTTTCTCACAGTTCTAGAGGCTGGAAAATCTAAGATCAAGGTGCTGGCAAGTTCAGTTTCTGGTGCAAACACTCTGGCTTGCAGACAGCCACCTTCTTGCTATGTCCACACATGGACTTTTCTCAGTGCATGTGTGTGCAGAGAGGGAGAATAAGAGTTCTCTGGTGCCTCTTTTATTTTAACATTTATTAGAGCTGGGTACAGTGAAACAAGGAGAGACTTAGAGTAGAAAAAGCACCAGGAGAGAGCCCAGGTGGGGCTGCTGTGGCTGTAGAAATTTTATGTGAAAGAAGTGATCCAAGGCAGGGCTACGGTCAGCTCACTGGAGAGTCAGAGAAAAGGGGGCCATGGGGCAGGTTCAGGGGGTTAACCCAGGACGAGCTGCTGCTGCCCATTGTGCCCCTGGTTGCAAGTCTTGTGGGGTCCCTTAAAGTTCAGGAGATGCGTGCCTCTGGGGGAAGAAGAAGGGGGAAGGGAAGACCGGGTGTCCTGCTGGGAGCGTGCCTCTGGTGTCTCTTCCTATTTGTTTGTTTGTTTGTTTGTTTGTAGAGAGAAAGGGAGGGAGGGAGAAAGAAAGGGAGAGAAACACTGATGTGAGAGAGAAGTATCAATCAGTTGCCTCTTACACACACCCCAACTGGGGACCAAACCTGCAACACAGGCACATGGGAATCAATCGGCAACCTTTCACTTTGTGGAACAATGCCCAACCAACTGAGCCACACTGGTCAGGGCTCTGGTGTCTTTTCTTATAAGGACACTTTATCCTGTCAGATCAGGGACCCACCCTCATGACATTTAACCTTAATTACTTCCTTAGAGACTCTATATCCAAATACAGCCACACTGGGTGTTGGGGCTTCAACATATGCATTCAGAGGGGGACACAAACATTCAGTGTGTGTATGTGGATTTCCCAGGAACCCCCTGAGAAACAAAGTCTTCATCTATGTCTACTATTTGGTTCTGGCACATACAAACCCATCTGATGGATCGGTGTGGCCCTGTCTTCAGGGAAGCTCAACTGCACACTTGAGGGAAAATTAGGGAGGAGGCTACATGAGGCTGTCACAAGATGCCAAAGGGGAGTAATAGGTCAACACACTACATGACACCAGGGACTCCATTCGCATCGTTATCTATGTGAGTGGCGGTTCCAATTTTTCGTATTACAAAACCTGTAAGACCATACTTAGGCAGTGGTTCTGAACACAAGGTATCAGTAATGACTGGGACCCTTCCTGACCTTTCCAACCCAGACACTGTGCTGGTCTGTCTGGGGAGAAAATTACTATATTCATGTGTTGAAAGAGTTGGATCACTAGATATCTCATTTCAGGGTCCTCTTCCCTATCTATGATATTCTTCTAACTGACTTTATTGTTCTTTTGCTATAGGACCCTGCTGTTGAGCTTAATGGTGAGGGACTCATCCTGACCAGTGTGACTCAGTTGTTTGGACATCACACTGCAAAGCACAAAATCACCAATCTGATTCCTGGTCAGGGCACCTGCCTGGGTTGCAGGCTCAGTCCCAGGTCTGGGCACAAGCAAGAGGCAACTAATCCATGTATCTCTCTCTCCTTCCTTTCCCCTCTCTCTAAAAATAACTAAATAAAATCTTTAGCCCTGGCTGGTGTGGCTCAGTGGATTGAGTGCCAGCCTGTGAACCAAAGGGTTGCTGGTTCGATTCCCAGTCAGGGCACATGCTTGGATTGTGGGCTAGGTCCCTGGTGGGAAGCCCATGAGAGGGATGTTTCTCTCCTTCTCTTTCTACTTCCCTTCCCCTGTCTCTAAAATTAATAAATAAAATATTTTTAAAAATCTTTAAAAAAATAAAATCCTTTGGCTATAAGCAACAGACACCTACTCTGGATAACTTAAGGGGAAACATGAAGGAATTTCTTGAAATAAAATATGAAAACTCATTAAGTCAAAAGACAAGCAGAGCAGCCAGAATTCAGGGAAGTCCTGGCTATGTAACAGAAATGAATAGAAAGTCTCTTCAGGATGCTGCCCCTGCATGAATCAGCTTCAAGCATTTTCTGTCCTCCTGTCTCCCACTAAAATATTCTTCCAGAGGAAGCACTTCCAGTTGGCCTAGTTGAGATTGGAGGCCATCCTTTGACTAAGGAAAGGCAGAGAACAATGATTGACAGCCCCATCAAGCCAGTGTGCAGTGGGGGAGGAGGCAGTCTACAAGAGAAGGGGATAGAATGCTAATAGAGAAAAACAACAGATGTTTTCTGCATTCCAACTGTGGGTTGCCTAGCAACGTCCTCCCACTTTTTTGGTAACATACACAATTTTTAAATGCCTGTGCCTAACAATATAATTATTTGATATGCAAACAAAAATACACTCAGCTCCTTCCAAAAGGAGACAACCCATGTCCAGTTATAACATCCATTCTTTCCCTGGTTCCATCATGATCCCCCTGTATATTGTGGAATTTGTGGACAAAAATGACAAACTTAACCATCACCAACCCACACCATATGCAATTCTAGGGGAAGAGAAAAAGAAAAGGGAGGGCCCTGGCTGGTGTAGCTCAGTGGATTGAGTGCGGACCTGCAACCAAACAACTGCAATTTGATTCCCAGTCAGGGCACATGCCTGGGTTGCAGGCCAGTTCCCAGCAGGGGACATACAAGAGGCAACCATACATTGATATTTCTCTCCCTCTCTCCTTCCCTTCCCCTCTAAAGATAAATAAATAAAATTTAAAAAGAAAGAGAAGGATAATTACTTTTCAATATATTTGGCCCTGGCTGGTGTGGCTCAGTAGATTGAGTGGCAGCCTGCAAACCCAAAGGTCACCAGTTCAATTCCCAGTCAGGGCATGAGCCTGGGTTGCGTGCTGGGTCCCCAGTTGGGGGCGTGTGAAAAGCAACCAACTGATGTATCTCTCACATATCAATATTTCTCTACCTCTCTTTCTCCCTCCCTTCCCCTCTCTCTCTAAAAAAAATAAAATCTTTAAATATATCTGGCTTTCTTCATATTACTGTATGTAAATAAGTTTGAGAAGAAAAAAGTTAGTGTCTCTCCTTTGCTCTTACAGTTACACTTCTGACACCAGGGGTGCTCCCCCTTTCCCAACAAGCAAGTGTCTATGACACTAGCTGCGTGTCCTGCAGTTTAAATAATTTCTAACACTATCTACCTAGATATACTGTCAGATCCCACAGGTTCAGGGCTCAGTCCTATAAGACTGCCACCCCCTTTAGACACCAATTGCAAGTCCAGTTTGTCACTTGTGCTTCTGACCAGCTGACTATAAATTGAAGGTTCCCACAATTGTTGCTGGTGGAATTGCGCGAAATTGTTGCTGGTGGAATTGCGCGAGAAGCATTTCACAGACCCACACATGGAAGATTGTGGTGTGGAAGGTTTATTCAGGTGGAAATCTGCCCCTGGATTTCCAATGTCCCATCTCCATTCATCCCACCATGGAAGACATCCAACCATGTCTTCAGCAAGGCCAAGACAAAAGCTAGTTTCTGTTTTATATTAAAGCTCAGTCCTTTGGAGCCCACGAGGTCTGCTGTAGGCCCACGCTGCTGCTAGACACACATGGTTGCATGTGTTCCTGGGCGAGAGAGAGAATGCACGAACAAACAGGGCAAGTGCAGGTCACTGAGCAGAAGAGCTTCTCTTTGTTCCCTGGAATTATAGCCAGGAGCTTTTTCAAAATAACCAACCAATTTCCCAAGGCTTTTGATGGGTCCACCCTCTAGTTAGACTGACAGACCTCTGTGGCCAAGCACCTCCCCTTACACCCCTCAACAATCCAGTACCAGAGGGCAGACAGTGCTCCTGGGGAGATTTCCTGTGCTCCTGGGATTAAGCCTCCTCAGCAGCAGTGCCCTGGACTGTGTGAATGAATCTGTATATGTTACAGCTTCCTATCTAAGCAAGGAGGCTTATATTCTCCAGTTTAATAAGGTCAATGTCTAATTACCTTTGCTCCCTTATTAATATTTAACCAAGCCATCTATGATAATGCAACAATCTTCTTGGGTTTGATTAATCTGCTAGAGTGGCTCCAAGACCCAGGAAAACCTTTTACTTACTTGTCATCAATTTATTACAAAAGGATATGATAAAGAATACAGATGAACATCCAGGTGGAAGAAATACATGGGGCAAGGTATGTGGTAAGGGGCAAGGAGCTTCCATGCTCTCTCTGGATGTACCAGTCTTATACTATTGGGATTTTTAGGGAGGCTTTATTGCATAGGCACGATTAATTATTAACTCAGTTTCCAGCCTCTTTCCCTTCTTTGAAGAATGGAGGGTGGGGATGAAAGATCCAAGCTTCTAGTCATTGCTTGGTCTTTCTGGTGACCAGCCCCCATGCAGGAGCCCACTAAAAAGTCACCTCATTAGAACGAAAGAGACTGCTATCACCCAGGAAATCCCAATGGATTTAAGAACTCTGTGTCAAGAATGAGGGTCAAAGACCAAATATTAGATCAAAAGATGCTTCTAGTGCTCTTATTATTTAGGAAATCACAAGGATTTTAGAAACTCTGTGCTAGGAACTAGGGCAGAGAACAATATGTATATTTTCTATCATCTTGCAAAGTTATGCCTCAAGACAAAAAATATCCATGACACAGCAAGGAAGGAAGTAGGGGAAGAGGCAACAGTCCTCATTCATGGAAGTGCTTGTGGTATTTATGACTTCTCTCCTCCCCCACCCAATCCACATTCTTTTGTCCACTGACCAGCTCCTCACTTGGTCTCATGCTTTACCAGGTCAGTTGTGGTAGCCTACATTCAAATAGACAGCACCCAGTGATCCTCACCTCCTGGTGTTTATGCCCTCTCAAATAAAGCAGATCCTAGAATATTTTGGATTACTGAGATTAAGTCCTCCCTAGGATAGCTACATCATCTGCTCTCATGCTTACCACCTGGTTTTTACTCTTCACTTTAGTCCCTGGAGATTTCGCTCTTTCTCATAAGTTTAATTGGGCATTTCCTTAAAATTGAGCTAGTATTTGTAAGTGCTTATCATGAGAATGTTTTTAGGTTATCAAGTGTTTCACAGATTGCCAAAGTTGGAAGTCCCATGTGTTTACTTTTCTATCTCCCCGACTTGTCTGCAAGCTCCTTATGGACAAGGAAATGTTTTTGATCATAATTAATGTTTTCATAATCTAACCCCCTGCCTGGTATATAACAGACATTCATTACATGTTTGTTAAATGAAGAAATGTACCTGGGGAAGGAATGGATGCCATAACTTGACTTACTCTTTTAAGTAAATGGAAGTAGAATTTGTTAGCCTGACCTAGTTATAATGCCAACAGGACATGAACATTCCTATGTCAGGACAAAAGAAACAAAATTTATTTATGTAAATATATTATTTGCATTGGTACTTATAGAGCTTATTCTTTAATAGGTGAATTTTTAGTGACTATTTGCATTGTTTAGAATAGGTGTCCATAGTCTATGGAGTTGGACTTGTTCAATTTCATGATCAAAAGGAAATTCTTGATTTTTTTCCCCAAATATGTACCTGCCCTTGTCTTCCCCTTTTTTGAAATTTTGCTTAGTAATTCAGGCCAAAACAGTAGGAAGCAACTTTGAATTCTCTTTTCCTTCTCATCTGCAGTCCTTACCTCATATCCAATTATCCAATTCATTAGCAGTCCTATTGACTCTTCTTTCAAAAGATATCAGAATCTAACCTCTTTTCTGAAGTCCTGCCTACCAAGTCTAAACCCGCATCATCTCTTGCTTAACCTGCTGCAATAGCCCCCTAGCTCTCCTGCCCACTATAACCCCTGTATGTGCCCTGGCCAGGGACTGAACCTGCAACCAATTTAGCTACCCATCCAGGAACCTGTCATCCCTCTTGTCCTCACTATCAGCTGTCCACATAACTGCTAGAGGGAACTTTTCAAAATATAAATCAGATCGTATCAAATATATAGTGCTGGGCCAATTTTAAAGGTAGCTGGGAAACATGCCTCCTGTGTCATCCCTGGCCATATTGTAGGAAACCAGGGGCTATTTCATAGAAATGGTGTGATGTTCCATCACTAGTAAATGTAAAAAAAGGAGGAAGGTGTTGCTGCTATGGGCAGTTATAAATAGTAGAGCTTGGCCTAATCATTTTGGCTCTTCTTCACACTTTATTGTGCAGCTAGTGCAACCTCTGAGCATTCAGTGTGAGGATGCTGGAAAAATAGTCATAAATAACAATCCCATGTTTTCCAGATAGGTTCCTGCGGTTCTACTCGCTTCTCTCATTACAAAGTTGACCTGTAGTGAGCTAGTGAAAAGCTAGTTCCATGATGACCTAGGGTTGCTGCTCTGATGTTATGCCATCATTCAACAGGAATGAATATGGTACATTTCGGTCCTTTTCCACAAGGCCTTCCCAAAGGCTCAGTGGCCAGAAATATAGTGGACAGAAAAAAGTTTTCTAAATATCGGGCAGGAAGAGAAGCATACGTACTATGAGTCTAATGAAACTTAAGATTTAGTTTCCTTGTATGAGAGCCATCCAAGGCCCTGTACATAATTTTGTATTCACACTTGTGCATTCCTTTCTTTAAAAGGACCTCGCCTGTTTACAACTAAGTTTACAACCCCCTTTACCAGGTTATGCCCCTATAGCTACCAAGACAAGGAGATTCAGGATATTGATAATTTGAGGATCTGGAGGGAAGAAGCAGCAAATGGTGTTTCCATGGGACCTTCTGTATTTCTGACTTCTTGAGAAACCTTCTGTCCTAACATGCCAAGTCACTCAACATCTACACCCTTAATATGAGTTAAGGGTGTAGATGTTGAGTGCTTCACAAGAATCCTGGCAGATTGCTAGTTATGTAGAGATATGTGAGATTTAATTGATAAACATAATCCTGAATATCTTGATTTTGAAACTGTCAGTTTAATAACTTCTTCACCAGTAGGTAAGGATATGGGTGGTTCCACTTGGCCTGCCTCTCTACCATTTAAGATACGAGCTGTGATTCACTGAAGTCCAGATGTGCATTTGAATTTCTTTGAACAGCAGACTCTCTGACTTATTAAACTTAACTAGAAGTAAGATCTTTTGCTTTGATCTGCACCCAAGTTATGGACAATCAAAACACTCTGGGCTTCTACTGGCTTGGGTAGCTCTGTCTTTACACAGAATTGCATGAAGTAACAGAACTAGTCTTAGCACTTCCTAGGTGTAGCATAACCTCTTCATCATTGCCAAAGCAGGATGTTGAAGTCTCACTGAGTTACAGTTTTATTGTTTGTTTTTTAATTTATTGATTCGAGAGAGAGAGAAAGAGAAACATTGATCTGTTGTTCCACTTATTTATGAATTCATTGGTTGACTCTGATATGTGTCCTGACCTGGGATTGAACCTGCAACCTTAGTATATTGGGATAATGCTCTAACCAACTGAGCTACCCAACATGGACTTACATTTTCAATAATAATGTTCTTGATGTTTAAGAACCACCATTATAAAATGTACTCCATGAAACTATATAATTCTCAGATCCTACATAACCCAACTTTATCTCTTTTGTGCTTCAGGGAGTAGCAAATCAAAAATTTCACTGTTGAGAGACCTTCATTTCAACTTACAGATTGAGTTAATAAGAGATCAATATATTACTGAGTAAACTATATATACAAACTATTCCACATCTCCCAGCAACATGAAGGGCAAGGTGAAAACTGAAATTTTCAGCTTAGCTAAAAAAAAAGTGACTCAATTTCTAATTTTACCTAATATTCTATGCCTCCTACTTATTCAATATCATATTACTTAGGAGGTTCACCAGCAAACATTATGGTTGAACAAAGCTAACATTTTTCCCCTTAGGTCCTTACAACTGTATCATCTATAATGGTATTATAAGAAAGATGGACTCCATTAAAAATAAGTGCCCCCCCACTTGATGGGTTTAGATATATATTACAGATTCAGAGTTGGAGAGAGCTAAATTGCTCTGCATAATAGAGGGAGACAAATCTGGATTATAGAAGGCGATTCTAGAAGGAGGAGGAGATAGAAAAGAGAGAGAGATGGGAGCCAGCAAAATTCTGGAGGATTAGGTGTGCATGGGGTTAAAGGTCATTGAGAAACCTGGAGAATGGCAGGATAACTGAGAAGAATTGTAAGACTGGCATTCTTCTTTATGCACAGTTTAAGTGTACACCACTTCAGTGTAAACACTTCCTTCATTTTCTCTCTGCCAGCCCCCAATTTTCTATAATACCTAATATTCACATGAATGCTTGGTGTGAGTAGCTTTTGTAAAACTTGCAAAAAGAGGGGAAATCATTCATGTAGAAAGCATCAGGAACCCAGAGAGATGACCTGAAAATGTAATTCCTGAGAATTAACAGGATTCTTAAGGAATCTTCAGATTTTCTCCATACAGTTTGGGATTGGTGGTTAGAGGAAATTTTAAGTAATCTCAGAGGGTAGGGAGCTGAGCTACACATAAAAGCTGTGTGTTTGGCCTTTCCTTTTCTTGTCCTACTAGGTGTGTCTTGAAATGTGGGAGAATCTTGGGTATCACCCTGTTCTGTCTCCATTTGGGTCCACTCCTGTTGGCAATTCTTCCTTGCAGCCCACTAGTCTACCATGAGGGCTGGCACTCAGGGCCACTGGGCATAGCCTTGGAGATGGTGCCGAGCCCACACTCCATGCACGAAATAGTGTACCCTGGCACGCAGCTGCTTCAGCTCAGAGAGGGGGCATTGTTTACTAATTTCCTCTGAGGGTCCCTGTGGGATAGAGGTAGTCCTGCTGCCACTGGCTGCGTCAGAACAGGAAGGAAAAACCTGCCCCTCCCATACCTGTCCTATATAACACTTCCTCATCTACCTTCCCCAGGAGGTTTATACAATTCTCCACTCTTAGGTTTCACTAATTGGTCCTGCCTTAGCTACCTCATTCCCTTTGCCCCCATAATTTGCAAAGCTGCCTCTCCCACAGTGGATTTAGGACTTCTATTTGCAATGCAGAACAGTTGTATTTATTTCTTTGATCCTTGGCCTTTTAAACTGTGCTCTCTTAGGCCTGCTGGGAATAATGAGCAGGCCTATTGAAGAGTCAGGTACCTCTTAATGGCTTCTCCCTTTTCAACACAAAGACACAAAGGCCCTGCCAAAGCTTTGAAACTAAACCCTTACACTCCTTTAGGCTGTGCATAAAAAGGAGCCTGGTGAAAGGGAGAAAGAATGGGACAAAGAGTGTGGTTTTCTTTCACTAGTTACAATTGTTAGCATTTTCTGATTTTTCTGAAATGAGTACACAGAGGCTCAGGGAGGTTATATAATTTACCCAAGGTCACACAGCTAGTAAGTGGTTGGCTGGAGGTCTATCTCATCCCAGTACTTCAGATTGCAAATAAGGGTTTTTCCACATTGGCTGAGTTGTCCATGGAAGGTTGAGATTGGCTGCTGGTAGAATAGAAAGAGATTTTCCCACAAGGAGAGAGAGATAGCTCCGTCCTTCAGCAGGTGATAAATATGGGCAACAAGTAAATGACCTTTTTACTGCTATTATCTTACCTTCTGAAATTGCCGTCATTAAATTAAGGTGCACACTAAAAGACTGAACCTGAGCATCGGGGAAAGGCCCTGGCAGACTTTCTTGAAAAGGCAATAGCAACAGAATCGATAAAGGTTGTAGCACATGTGGATGAAGTCCATTTTTCTTCAGGGGAAACAAAGCCATCTGTTGCCAGACTTGTCACTTTCCTGTGTATTAAGCTTTCCATTTTGTACAGCTCTTTGTAACTCCCTTCTATTGCTGGACGGGATGATGCCCAATTCATGAATTGTTGAATAAAGCCAATTTGACATTTTTAAAGATTTAATCTTTATTATATATTTTTTCACTACCATTTAGTCCCCTTATATCCACTCCCCCCAACTAATTTGATTTTTAAAGTTACTCAGTTGAATTTTGTTTCTTTAACAAGACTTTGAAGAGGCTGTAGTACTGACAGGTCAGAGATGTTGAAGGTCTGGACTGGAATGGTGGCCATGAGGCTATAAGGAAGTAGATAGATGTGAGAGATATGGAGGATAATAAAATCAAGCTCAGAGAGCTAAGAGGACCTGCTGGCTTAGGACTTGGCAATCACAGTAAAGACTTCAGCTCTGACTCTAAGTGAAAGGAGGAACCTTTGCAGTGTTTTGACTAGAGGCATGAGCTGATCTAACTCACATTTTAAAAAAGATCACTGGTGCGCTGGCTAGTGTAGCTGAGTGGATTGAGTGCCAGCCTACAAACCAGAAGGTAGCTGGTTCAATTCCCAGTCAGGGCACATGATCTTTGATATGGGCCAGGTCCCCAGTTGGGGGCAGTCAATTGGTTTACCTCTTGCACATAGATGTTTTTCTTCCTCTCTTTCTCCTCCCTTCCACTCTCTCTAAAAAATAAATAAAATCTTTTAAAAAAGGCACTGGTTACCATGTTGCAGATAGAAAGTAGGGACAAGGGTGGAAGCTGGGATACTATTTTAGAGGTTATTGTGATAACATAGGGAGATGGTAATGGCTTGGACCAAGGGGGTGGTGATGGTGATGATGGTGGCAGTAAAAAGTGATCATACTGGAATGCATTTTGAAGGTAGAGCCAACTGAATTGGCTGATGGATATAATGTGGTGCATGAGGACATGTCAGGATAATGGTAATATTTTTGGCCTGAACAACTACAAGAATTAAATCGCTACTTCTTAAAGTAAAATAAATCTGGGTGAGAAGGGTGGGGTGTCACTGTTGGGGAGTAGATTCAAGATTTTGGTTTGACATGCAAATTTTGAGAGACAGTCAGTGAGGTAGCTTACATCAAGTAAAAAATGAACTTATAAGTATATATTCAGGAGAGAGGATGAAGTTGAATAAATAATTTGGAAGGTGTAGTATATTTAAATCCGTGGGACCAGAGAAGATCACCTAGGCCACTGTTTCTCCACTGGATGATCTACCCACTAAAGAAAAATTTAGAAAATTACCAGGACATTGGGTGTGTGTGTGGTGAGGAGACCAGGGTGGGGAGTGAGGGATCATGATGATTGGGGGGAGGAGCACTACAAGACTTTAGTGGGTGGGGCCAGGGCTCCAAGGCATCCTGCAATGCACAAAACAATCCTGCACAATAGAAAATGTCCCACATTTCACATAATTTTCAAACATCCTTTGGATATTCATTTGGTGTAAAATATGTTTATTATTTATTTCAACCAAGAGCCTAACTTTGTTTTGCACATATATACAGTATTTTTAATATGGTTTTAACATACACTAAGATTCCCGAGAATGCCACTTCCATGAGTTGGATGGAAGAGGGTGCTTTGTCCTGTTTGGAAAATCAATAACACTGCTCCTCTCTGTATTTGAGATGGCAATCCAATACTTATGTGTCAGTCTGCATGTGCAGCTTTGGCAGGTACAGTGATTCTAGGGATGGATGGCTGCAAGCATCTCATGATTAGAGCTTCCACTGGAGTTGTGCATAGTTTTTACATGTTCAAATATATAATTATATGCATAAGTTTCCCCTCATTTTACGGGGAATTAAATTCATTATTTTGAAATTATGTGTGTAGATTGGGGTGAGGAGTAGTCTGCATTCATCCCTCCAGATCCAATCCACCCTCTGCTCTTCTGCACACTTGTTCCCTGCCCTAGAAGGCCAACTTTTATAAAAGGCATCAACCAGCTCCCTTACCCAGTGGTTTCCATTGGGTTCAGCCAGAGGAAGATACCACTCCCTCATCTTGGCCTTTCGGGCTTAAGAACAGAAGACACTCCCTGGTTCTCTTAACTTTGCTCACATCTTTGTCAATAGTCCCTTGATTAAACTGGCCTCAACTGGACTCGGCTTGGGTGTGCCATCTTTTTTCTTTCAGACCCTAACTAATATAGTAGTTACATTATTTCTGAATTTTACTTCAAGACAATAAAGGGCAAGTTATAAATGATTTGTAATAAAAGGGGAGTAAATCCAGAATGCGGAACGCTCTACAGAACAATTAAGCTAGTTTCTGCAATAAGTCAATGGTATAAAAAACAAAAGATGGGGAGACTGGGAGGACCACTGGAAATTTAAAAAGTTGAAAGGGCACAACAACAGAAAGTATGTGTGCAGACCTTGTTGGGACCCCAATTTGGACAGACCCAGTGTAATAAGACATATCTGAGACATTAGGGAAGGTGTAATTATGAACCAGCTATTGTACGATACCAAAGAACTATTTTAAATTTTGTTAGGTATGGTCACGGCACTATGGTTATCTGAGAAAATGGCCAATAATTTTAATAAATGACATGGTGAAGAAAGACTGTTCCATGACTTCACTGATATCTGACCAGTGAGCTAGACTGGGCCAGAAAGGGGAAACTGCTTACTGCACAGCCCCCTTAGAGAGTGATTATAACTCTCTAAGGATGTTCATTCTGACATAAATTGGCACCCTCTACTGCCTCCCACTTGTGCTTGTTCCTGGAACATGCTATTGTCCTGACCGGGTCAAGTATGTAAAGCAATTTCTGAGCCTGGTTTCACTCATGTGCTGGTACCTATGACTAGTCCTACTCCCCCACCCTCACCTCTTTCACCCCTTATAGTTCTTTGGTGCTTGCCAAGCAGCACAGGGATCCATTTCATCTTGCAGTCACCTAATACATGCCCAGTATGCAAGTTTTCCTTAATAACATGTATTAATTACCAGATTGGGGTTTCCAGCCTCTGTTTTTGGTCTTTCCTTGTCCTCTGCTTACAGAGGTAGATTTTCAGTCTAGGGGCCTTTCCCTGGGTCTGCATGTATGAATGAACACATGGTATGTGGGATTTGCTCTAAAAATACTTATGCGAAGAAAAAGGAAAAGGGGATATTGCCTCCCATAAAGCAAATGGGAGGAAATATCCAAGTAATAGGTGTATGAGAACACACCTTACTGTTCTATGTGTTTTTGTTTGTATGTTTGAAATTCCTAATGATAAAGCATTTAGAAGATAAGTTAGATTAAATTAAAGTTGGGCATTGGGTCTGATAGGGACATCAACCAAGGCAGGAAGTATAGACAAAAAAAAAATAGACAAGGTTCCTTGCCCTGGCTGGTTTGGCTCAGTGGGTTGAGTGCCAGACTGTGAACTGAAGACTGTAGGTTCAATTCCTGGTCAAGGGCCCATGCCTGGGTTGCAGGCCATGTCCCCACTTGGGGGTGTGTGAGAGGCAGCTGATTGATGTTTCCCTCACACATGGATGTTTATCTTCCTTTTTCTCCCTCCCTTCCCCTTGCTCTAAAAATTAAATACAATCTTAAGAGAAGAAGAAGAAGACTGGTTCCTGGGCACTTTAGGTAGAGGTTGGAAGATGGGAGAAAAAGACATTGAGGGGGCCCTGGCTGGGTAGCACAGTTAGAGCATTGTCCTGGCACCCCAAGGTTGGTTCGATTCCCTGTTAGGACACATACAAGAATCAATCAGTGAATGCAAAAATAAATGGAAAAACAAATCAATCTCTCTCTCTCTCTGTTCCCCCTTCCTCTGTAATAATCAATAAATTAAAAATTTAAAAAAAAGAAAGAAAATCCACTGAGGGAAGAAGAAAACAGAGAGAAGGGTGTCTTGAGAGGAGCAAGTGTTTGAAGGAAGATGTGATCATTTGGGCTGTGGATGGGAAAAGAAAGAGGGCAACTGAAAACTGACCATTGGATTTAGCAACATGGAGGTCACTGGTGACTTTGGAAAGAGCAGTTGTGGTGTAATGGAGGGGGCAAAGCCTGCCTGAATTAAAGTAAATCATCCATCTCTCTAGATACTGTCCATTTGCTCTGCTCTGCTTGCTTGCTGCATTCCCTGTGTCTAGGGCAAGTGGATTGGAGTGAGTCGATTGGAGAATGGGAATAGAGAAAGCAGAAAGTGAATAGAGTCAAATTTTCAAGATGCTATCCAATGAATCCTCAGGATAACAATGAAATGAGTGCAGGATAAATAAAAGTGTGGCACAAATGCTTCAAAGATGGTCAAGAGTCTGTTGAAACCGATCCACATTCTGGAAGGCCTGCAACAAGCAGGGCTGCCAGAGCAGAAGGAACATCATGCTGCAGTCGCTAATGAGTTGATTCAAACCACTACCAATGACTCAAATTTTCTCAAGAAGCTCATAACAGGAGATGAACTGTGACTCTATGACTATGATTCAGAAATGATGGCCCAGTCATCCCAATGGAATTTGCCTGGTTTTCCACACCCAAAGAAGGTGCAGCAAAATTGCAGCAAGACCAAGACAATGTTAACTGTGTTCTTTGATTGGGAAGCTGTTGTCCACCACGAGTACACCCTTCCAGACCAAGCAATGAATAAGCAGCACTACCTCAATGTTCTTCCTCAGTTGATAGATGCAATAGGCTGCAGCTATGGGCAACTGGTAATTGGCAGCTTCATCACGACAAGGCGCCCTTTCATGCATCACATCCTTTGCAGACGTTTATCCTTTGCAGGAGAAACATCAACTCACCCGAGTGACTCAACCCCATTACAGCCTAGATTTGGTACTCCAAGACTTCTGGCTTTTCCCAAAACTAAAATCACTTTTGAAATGGAAGAGATTTCAGACCATTGATGAGATTCAGGAAAATATCACAGAGCGCTGATAGTGATTCCAACAGGATTTTGCAGAGTGTTTTCAACACTGAGAGAATAGACACTAGGAGAACTGTGTGAGACCCCAAGGTGCCTACTTGGAAGGGGACTGAGGTGTCATTGTCCTATGTACAATATTTCTTGTATTTTGTATATTCTTCAATAAGTGTCTATTTTTCATAGTACATGTATGGCAGGATATTTTCTGGACAGACCTCGTACACCTACAATTTCACATCCAGATAGCTACCTAAGAAAGATTAGTTCATATATTCATAAGGGGCTTATACCGAATGTTCATAGCAGCTTTATTCATAATAGCCAAAAATTAGGCACAATCCAAATATCCATCAACAGGAGAGTGAAACAATTTGTGATGTATTCATAAAATGGAATATTACCAGCAATAATCAAAATTTAAAAATACTAATACATAGAACAATGCAGATACATTTCAACTGACAATGCAGATTGCATCTATCAACTGACAAAAGAGAAGGAAGCCAGACACAAAAGAATATGCTCTATAGGATTCCATTCATAAGAAGTTTAAGAGTGAGCAAAATTAACCTAGGGTAATAGAAATCAGAACACAGCAGTCCCTTCCTTTCTTCAGTTTCAGTTACCCATGGTCATCTGCAGTTAGAATATATAAAGGGAAATTCCAGAAATAAAAAATTGATAAGTATTAAATTGCATGTGTGCTATTCTAATTAGCATGATGAAACCTTACACCATCCGGCTTCATCCCCTCTGGGACATGAATTACCCCTTTATCCAGTGTCTCTGTAATGCATACACTCCCCTCCTGTTAGTCACTTAGTAGCTGTCTTGGTTATTAGATAAACTGTCACGGTGTCCCAGTGCTTGTGTTCAAGTAACCCTTATTTTACTTAATAATGACCCCAAAGTGCAACGGTAATGATGTTGGCAATTCAAATATTCCAAAGAGGAACTTGAAAGTGTCTTAAGTGAAAAGTTAAAAGGTACATTACAATAAGATATTTTGAGGGAGACCACATCACTTTTATTACAGTATATTGTTATTATTCTTATATTTTATTATTAGCTATTATTGATAATCTCTTACTGTGCCTAATTTATAAATTAAACTTTATCATAGGTATGTATATATAGAAAAATATTATTTATAGGGTTTAGTACTATCTGTGGTTTCAGGCATCCAGTGGGTCTCTTGCTCTTTTGGCTTGTTGGCTTCTTGGGCTCTTGCTTTGCCCTGCACAGATGCAAGTGCTCATGGGACTGGCAGATGCTGGGCTGACTTGGGGTGTAGGCCCCGCATGGTTGTAAGCCAACTCCCCGACACAGTGTCCCTTGCTGGGATTCATGCCTTGATAGCCTCCAGCCTTTGGTTTGCTTTGGACATCCAGTGCAGCACTGCATGTCCTGGTCCGCCTCCTTTCTCTTACCCTGAGAGCAGCACATGGAGGCGTGAACTGGGAAGTTCCTCAGGAATGGAGCTTCCCCTGCATGACCTTCTGGAGTGATCTGGCAGCACTCCCCAGACCTCTAGAAAGAAAGCTGCTCCAAGTTGATGGTGACTCTAGAACCCTCAAGTAGAAATCCCAGAGAGGATGGAGACCGGTTTGCATGGCTGGCTTAATCTTCAAAAGGACAGATAAGCAATAATGAGAAATTTCTGGGCGTGGCTTTGGTTTGCAATCTTTTGGAGAGCAAGGGAGGTTCTATGTCTTGCAAAAGAAAAGGGTTCAGAGCAAGAATGCTCCAAGCTCCCTTAAACTAGGAACCCTGTTAATAAAAACCTATTTCCTTCCACACAAATCTTTATGTTATGTGTATGCATGGTGACAAGCAGCCAGACCCCATGCTACCTGGTTACAGGACCTTTCACCAGAAATGAAACAGGCTGACTTGAACCATAATGAATTGTCTGCCAATGGCATCTAGAGGGAGCAGAAGGCTGTTAGCCACAAGGTAGGAATGTTGTAGAGGGCATCCAAACATCAGTTGGGGGTTGGATTAGAAAACCTACATCTCTTCCATTGTGGTGTCTATAACTGGGTCCCTTTAGGCAAGGAGTGGAATAGGTCCTCTCACATACTCCGTCGTCTATTGGTGTTACCATTTTTTATCAAGCCCATGATTTGGTAGCTATAGACTACTGGGGAACTAGCTTTGGCATCTTGGCCCTGGTAAAAGTGAAGGAGGAGGGAAAGACAACTTGGTGGGAAAATGAAAATACCTCTGAACTTGGGAGTGAGACCTAGATTCTATCCTCTTCTGCCCATGACTGTGTGTACCTGGTACAAATTCCTTGCCCCCTCTGAGCCTGGGGGCTAGCCTGGGTTGTTTCCCTGCCTTCCTGAATACAGGCATCCTTTAAGGCTGCATGGGACTCCTGAAGAGGAAGGTATCAGGATGGATGACTGTCATTGTCACAGGTGGGCACAGGTAACCAGGTTCTTGGTGACTGCGGACAAAGAATTGAACTGAACACACAGAGTTTATAGCAGAAAAAGAGAGGGAAGATTTATTAAGCAATAGCATACTCCACAGAATGTAAGAGCAGGCCAACTCCAAGCAGAATTTGACCTCCAGGGCTGGAGGGATTCTATTCTTATAGGGTGGATCTTTCCTGGCTAGTTTTGGTGGGCTATTATTGTACACATACAAGTAGTTTTATTACTTTTAAGCTACTGTGCATGTGGTCTCCCATGATTTCCCTTGACTGGCCACTGGAGAAGGGGGTCGCACAATTTTAACATTATAATGCTATTATAATAAAGCAGGGGTCAAGTAGCATCTTCTTCGCAGGTGCATCCGTGAGTCACCACGATTCAGAGCTTTTCCAGAAATCGAGAACAATTGATCTTAGAACAGGGTCTCTGTCCTTTATCCGTTGTCTTTTATCTCAGCACTGGGGCATCTCTGGAGTTTCCTGCTTTCTAACTATCTCCTGCCTCCTCGTGATGGTAGTGGGAGACTTTAGAGGCTCTAGGTTGCATTCCCCATTTCCTGTGAACCACTAGAAGGGCAGACAGCTCTACCTCACCCTGCTTTTCTGAGCCGAGGTCATCCCAAGACATCTGAGACTCCCCCCATTTTAGAATGTTTTGGGGCGAGGCCACTGTCCACTTAACCTAGGCCAATTTCAATGAGCTCTCTGCCAGACCGGAGGCAATTTCCTGGAAGGTGTGCAATCAGAGCTGACTCAGGGCTGGACCTCTTTGTGGCCACACCCAGAAAGCCCTTTCAGGCTACAGAAATCAGGGGGCTCCTTGATTGCCCTGGAGCTCTACCCTTCCCTGCCCAGTTGGAAGAAGAAAGCTCTGGATCTAGTCCAAAACACTTCTCTAGCTCACTACCTCCTCTGTCATTACTGCTTCTCTGACTCTTCAGTGAGCCAAAGCAGCCCTACCTCGGCTCATTTCTTTGCTATAGCATTTCTAGAGAACCAAAGCAGCCCTGCCTAGGCTCTCCCCTGTTGTTACCTTCTGTCCTAAGCCCTTCTTTGTTTCATGTCCCCAGCTTTAATAAACATACTCTCAAAATTACCTGGACTAGTGTTATGAAATCTTTCCTGCGTGAAGTCAAGAACCCACACACTACCAGCCAGCCCATCTCAGAGCTTGGTCATTAGTCACTGCAGCTGGTCCTGAGGTCAGCCATGGTATTGACCTGCCTGGCCTTGCTGCTTCTCTGGGCCTGGAGCTGAAACACAACTGAGGCCTAGATGTTACCTCTAATTTGACCAAAACTCTCTGTGATCAACACACATGAGGCTTTGTTCCTAAGATTTAAAACGTATATATTTATAAATATATTTATTTATTTATTTTTAGAGAAAGGAGAAGGAGGAAAAAGAGAGGAAGAGAAACATTGATTGATTAATTGGTTGCCTCTCACATGCCCCCAACCAGGGACCTGGCCTGAAATCCAGGCACTTGCCCCAACCAGGAATCCAACCTGTGACCCTTTTGTTACAGAACAGACAGCGAGGGGGGTGGGAGTGGGGGTGCAAACAATATAAAAGACCCCCCTTTTCTCTGGGGGTTCTTCCCCCATAGTAGGTTCACTTTGCCCACCACCAGAGGAAAGACATCTTTCAATGCCAGAGATTGGTAAAAAGGAAAGGAATTGTTTATTTAAAAGTTATAAGGGCTTAGAGTAATGCTTTAATGTCTTTATTAAAATATTAAAGTTCTTTAGAATACCCACAAATGCACACAGTCCTTCCTTCTCCCCTCTGCCCAATCTGGGGTACTGTATCTCAGGAAAGAAGTAGAAGTCTAGTCTGTGATTCAGGCTCCCGGCACTATCAGCTGTGTCACCACCACAATCTCCAGTTAATCCAAAGCCATGTGGCACCTTCCCGTGGCCCCCCAGCAAGAGTCCTTTCACCCCCTTTTCTTTCAGGCAAAATCTCTCCTGCTTCCTAAGCCACGTGGTCCTGACCCTCGCCCAAGTCGAGGGGGTCACCACTTCTTCAAAGCCGTGTGACTCCCCCCTCCGCCTTGCATGGCTGCTGTGCCTGGGCTTAAATCCCAGCACCAGTCTTCCTCTGCAGCCCCATTTCCAACTCCTCCTACAGTCAGTTACACCTGCCAACTTTTCTGTATTCTTCTAGCATTACTGGGCTGCCATAGTAAGTCCCCGCAGGCATGGCCCCATGGCCTGGAGCCAATCATCTCCAAGTTCTCATACAGGCATTGTAACCAGGGCGAGCGGCCTTCCGGTTACATCTTGGGTGGAAGTCACTTCTATCCCCCTGCCTTAAAGCATGGCTACAGCTATTTAACATATCTGTGAAACCAGTTAAATGTTATAGATATGTTAAATGACCATGCCAGAGGTTAGCTGCTAAGCTGTTGCTATACAGAACAGCTCTGAATGGCCCTGCTCCATGTGTCTCATCCCCCAGCTCAGACTTTCGGTGAGGACGTCCTATATATATATATTTTTCTAATATTTTCTGAACACCTTGAGTTCTGGACCACATTACAAATCTCTATTTGGCCTGCCCCCCTTGGCTACACCCTGTTAGACTTTGGGTCATAGGGCAGCACTCAATCCATTGAGCCACACCTGCCAGGATAAGATTAACCTTTGTATAAACCTGGCCCTCGACTACCTACTCTGACTTGTCCAATTAGGAATTATATGATCAGGTCACCCTGTAAGGCTACTTTTCTTTAGGTTTATTACAGAGCCCCTTTTTTGTCCACATCTTGATTTAACATACGACTCTCCTACTTAAAAACTCATCAATGGCTTCTTTCCGCTGTTAAAACCAATATGCTTAACATGCCCTACAAAGCCCTTGTGCCATCTGCCTCTGCCTTTGTTTTTCAAATAATGTAAATCACTTTCATTTAAATCACTTTTGTTTAAATCTCTTTAATGGCTCCTTGACTGTTCTCAGATTAAAATTTGAACTCTCACTGTTGGCTACAAGGCCAAGGATGATCTAGTTCCTGCGCACTTCTCCAAACTCACCTCACACCTCCTGTCCTCTCATTCACTGCACCTTGGCCATACTGCTTCCTTTCAGTACATGAAATACATCAAGCTCTTTGCTACCTCAGGGTCTTTGCACTAGCAGTCTCCTTGTGGGGTAAGCGGAGGCAGCCTGGCTTCCTCACCCAGGTATCTGGGTAACTACGGGGAGCAGTGTTCCCATAGCCTTGGAGGGGACTGATAACCAGTGTTCTCATAGCCTTGACATTGGGTCCAATAAACTTTTCCTATCATATGAAGTGAGCTCACATGCGCAGAATTATGTTATGTTATATAATTTCTGGCATCTTGCTGGCTTTGTTCCCCTCTAGTACTTAAACAGGTAGGCAGTCCCTGCTTGGGGTGATGATGATGAGACACACAAGGGGACAGGTGCCACAGTGGGTGCCGTACTGGGGAGCAAGGGCTATAGCAAGAGACATGCAGATAGACATGTAGCTTGCAGTGTGTGTGGCTCGTCCACCCATGAATAAAGGCATGCCCGACATCCCAATGGCTCCGTGAATAAAGGCATACCACACACCCCAGTGGCTCCGTGAGTATTTTTTCTTCTGTGCAAATACCATGAACCTGCCTGGCCTTGAAGGGCGGCAGCACACTCCCCTACATGCAATGCTTTTCTGGAAGGTCTTGGGATGTCTGCTAACTCTCCTCCTTTGTGCTTCAAAATAAACATCACTTTCTCAAAACATGCCTCCCTCAATTTAAAATAACCTTCACAGCCCTGGCTCAGTTGGTTAGAGTGTCATCCTGTAACCAAAAGTTGGCAGGTTTGATTCCTGGTCAGGACATAACCTAGGTTCTAGGTTCAATCCCCAGTCCAGGTGTTTGAGGGAGACAACCCACCGATGCTTCTCTCTTGCATAGATATTTCTCTCTTTCTCCCTTCCCCTCTCTCTGAAAGCAATGAAAAAAAATGTCCTAGAGTGAGGATTTAAAAATAAGAATAATAACCTCACACAGTTTCCTCTATTACATTTTCCTGCTTCTTTCTTTTGTGGTGCTTACTACAATCTGAACTTATTTATATGTCCATTCATTCACCATTGGTCCCCATTGAGAATGTAAGTACTGCTTTGTTTGGCACTCTATTTTCAGAGTGTAGCCGGAGCATGACACATAGTAGGCCTGTTATAAATATTTGTTCCATAAATGGATAGCCAAGGTCACAAAGCCAGTCAATGACAGATTTAGAATTCCTCCTTTGCAAAGTCAAAGATGTTGCCCCTTTCTTCCAACAGGTGGAGCCAAAGCTACATCTGGTCTTTAGCAGGGATGGGGGGGTGGGCAAGGTTTTTTGTAGTAATGCTGGATTCTAGTGTAAAGAAAGTCAAGAAAGCACTTCTCCCCAAGGATGGGTAGATATGAGCTGTCTGGAAGGACCCTGAAGTAGCCAATGACCCAAGGGGGTTCTGGGACATCTGACTACTTCCTCGCTTCTCCCACCTGTACCAAACTATCTCCCAGTCAGCAGGGGTCTTTGAAAAGAACAAAAGAAAAAAAGAACAATTTTCTGTGAGCATGCACCTAGAGAGAGGAGAGGGTTTTCAGTTCAAGGTCCCTATTGTACAGTTGAGGGGAGCTGAAGCCAGGAGAGAAGCATGGTAGTGGGTCAGTAGGAGGTGGGTCTGGCTCACAAAGCCCTCTTGTCATAGCTCATGTCTATTTAGCTCCACAAACCCCACTATGCCTAGGCCATGGTCTCATGTGGGAGACCATGGTGAAGTTGGGCATGGAAATCTCAGAGCTGCCCCCGGGGGTAGGAGGGTGGAAATGGCATGCTGGAGCCAAGACACACTGGACTGATGTCTGCCAGGGGACCAGAGGCCAGAGGTATATTCCCTAGCTGGGCAGGTGGCCTGCAGAAAGGACTCAATCTAAATCTGGGGCTGGTGAGGTCAGGAGTCTCAAACTTCCTCCAGAAGGCCACAGTGACTCACAAAAGGGTTTGTACTCGGGAGAGCTATTTGGTTATCTTGGGTAGTTTGCAGAAGAAATGTGAGGTCCAATCAAAGGCAGAGATTAGTGAGAATGCTCATTTAATCATCCCGATAAGTAACTGTAGGGCTGGGAAAGAAGCAAGTGTGAATGGTTTTAGAAATTAAATATTTTTAAAAACAGGACTTGGTTATAATTAACTAACTGAACTGATCTTTATTAAGTGCCTGTTAGTATTACTTTATAAATTTATAAAAGTGACTTGGCAGAACTTCATTAGCAAAAATTGGAGCCCCATACCCAAAGTTAAAACCAAGTCCAAATAGTCTTAAGTGCCCCTCTTCTCTGGGCCTCATTTATCTATTTATACAATAAAGCCAAGGTGTCAAACTCGTTTTCACCCAGGGCCACATCAGCCTTGCAGTTGCCTTCAAAGGGCCGGATGTGATTTTAGGACTGTATAAATGTAATTACTCCTTAACTAGGGGCAAGGAGCTCGGCGCTGCTGCCGGGTAGAAACAAGGTGCTGGGCCACATAAAACAAGGTGGAGGGCCGATTTGTCCAGTGGGCCTTGTGTTTGCCACCTGTGCAATAAAGAGATTAGACTGGTAGTTCCTGATCCTGACAGCTTTGCTTTTTCCGATGTTTGGAGCTTGACTTAAGTGTATAAAACCCAGTAATGTGCTGAGGCAGGCTCCTACCCATATGCAAGAGCCGATTGTTAAATTTTCAGGAATTTCGCAAGATAGTACAATGGTTGGTAACTTGAAATTGGCTATAGTGGGAGTATTTACACCATGGATATAGGCAAATGCTCTAAACTAGGCCTTCCCCCAAGCCGTCCTCCGCCCTGCTGGAGGTGATCGCCACCAGCATACCAGTGAGACCCCTCTTTACCTGACACACATATACCCAGCCAGGTACATCCTCACCTTTCAACACTGTCATTAACAATTGTGAAGAAAGGATCACAGGTCTCTAGGACCCCAGAGGGCCCCAGGCACACAAAATTGGTCCCAGCACAGCCAGGCCCACAAGCTCAGGCACAAACAGGGGGCAAAATACAACGTGCTGGTGTAGGCAGAGCAACCGTGTGACAGCAGGTAGGTCAGTCGTTAGCATACACAGGGGAGCAGAGGTTGGTGGTGAATGTGCTGGAGTCACACAGACCTAAGATGGAATTCCAGTCAGGTGCTCTTGGTGAGGGGATGTTAGCCACATCCCTCTTAGCACTGGAGCTCTCGGTTTCCTCATATTAAAATGGGGACAAATTCTGACTTGACAAGACGATTTCCAGGATTAGGTGAGAACACAGGCAAAGTGAATGCAGAGCCTCTGCACCACGCCTGATACAGACGGGTGTTTAGTTAAATGTTGGCTAATGCTACCACCACAACTCATTTTCTGTGCCCAGGGCCCCTTCAGCTCAGTACTCCCCCTCTCTGAATTTTGGCACAGAAGGGCTCAGTGAGTGCTGAAGGACAAAGAAACAGCTCCGTTTTCCAGCTTTTATGAAAATTAATAACATTAATAGCTCATAGACATATACACATACACACACTTTGCTATGTACAGTCATTAAGTTATTAATTAGTCTCTGTATAAAATGTTTCTACATTAGTGTTCGGGGCTAGGCCCCATCAGTCCTTGGCATATTCACAGTAGCAGCCCCAGGGCTTGGCCCTGTGGGCATGAAGAGGGAAGCAGGCAGCTGTGTGAATAGCCTGCCCCCAGGTGGGAATAGGAGGTGTCCTGGACTGAGTACTCTCATCTTTGGCTCCCTTTCTGGCACTTGGAGACCCTTTCTATCAAGGGAGCAGGCAAGCAGACTCAGATTCCTCCTGTGGTCCAGCAACTTGCGCCCTGTACTTGGCAACTTCAGGCAACGCAGCAAGTCCTAGAGGATGCTGGCCAGTTCTGTGGAGTCTGTGTCAGAGCAGCCTGAGCTGCTGGCCTCTTCCCTGCAAGAGCCGGAGGAGAAGGGTTAGAAAAACCATCCTTACCCCTCCCGTGCCCACACCTGCCTCATTCCTCTCGTAATCTTGGCCCTGCAGTTTTAGCCAGCTGTCGGGCAAGTCTAAAACGCTCCCCTCCTCAGCACAGACACAGCTGATTGGTCTGCTCTCTGTACTTGCTACTCACAAGGCATCACAAGCCCAAGGACTACGCTCTTGCCTAGGCTGGCTGATGGGCTGGAATGACCTACTCCACCCTACCCTCTGGTCTCCTGAAAGGCAGGCTCAGGCCACACCTGAGGTGCTGCATGCCAGGAATACAGTGAAGAGGGCAGGGTGTGGAGTCAGAATGCCAGGCCTCAAACCCGGCTCTACCCTTTACCAGCCAAATCAGTCAGTCTTCCTGATTAAGCCTCAGTTTCTCCATCTGCAGAGTGGGACTCACTGGACTCTGCGGCACCTAGGGTTGTTGGAGGACTACAGAGGATCATGAAAGCACAGTCTCTAAAACATACTCCTCGATGGCAGAAATTTCAGTTTGCTTCATTTACTAGAGCAATGCCTACCACATAGCAGGTTTCCAATAAGCCTTTGTTGAATAAATAGATGTAAAACCATGTGGTATGCCACTTCATGTTCAAGAAATATCAGCTGCCACTGCCATAAATTGGCAGAGGGCAGGGGTGGAAGAGGAACCGTCAAGGGAAAGGGCATGGGAAGGAAGTCTGGACATGGCCACAGGAGGCACGGTCTGAGGACTTAGACTGGATGATGCCCCTCCTCCACCTCCCTGTCCTCTCCCTCCCTGCACTCACCTCAGAGCCTGTAGGGCCTTCTTGTTCTCCAGCCGCTTCTCCTCGTCAATGGGGTACAGCTTGAAGAGCAGCAGGCCTAGCAGGATGAGGGCTATGGGAGCCATCGTCACCAGCATCTTCAATGTAAACCTGACAGATGCCGGCTGGAAGCAGCCACCAGTCTGGTACCCGGCAAAGCTGTGGAACCCAATGGGAAGGCGAGTGGTGAGGAATGGGCACCTGGGGCCTGTACCTGTCCAGCACTGTCCCAGGCCCCCCAACCCACTCACTCAAGACTAAGGGTAGAGATGCCCAGTGAGACTCCAGAGGCGAATTTGGTGAAGAAGACATAGAAGGAGAAGAAGATGGGCTCGGTCCCATGGGCTTCAGGCTGCTTCAAGTGGAAGTCGTCGATGACATCAGGCAGCATGGACCTGTACAGAGCAGGGCAGCCATGGTGACCTGCCTGCCTAGCCACCCAGGACCCTGCTCGCCCATCTGGCACCTCTGTCTGTCAATGAGAAAAGGGGGTCCTCTGGGAGTTTGCAGCCCCATGGACACAGCTCAGTGAGGAAATGGCAACTTCCTGTGATTAAGGCCTCCTTCTCCATGAAGTAACCCCACCCTCGGGGCTCCGCTGGGCAAGCAGTGTACAGACCAGACTTAAGGCCCCATCTCCCCCCATAATTAGGTGTTTCTGCACAGTCCACAGCCTGTACAAGTGCATGGGAAGATCAATCCCATACCCACAATATGGATCCCCAGAATTCTCCCACAGGAGCTTCAGAAGTGGGAGTAGGGGGCTGGGTAACATACCCAGGGGGGCCTATATACCTACCAGGGCAGTAAGAAGGCAGCTGCTACGCTGATGCCAGCGGCCACAGCTACCACATATGTAACAATCAGGTTACTCTCTTTGAGGGCCACCAGGATGAGAAACGGCACTGCTGACTAGGGAAGGGGGTGCAGAAAGATGAGTCAGCTGGGAGGCTCCCACCAGCACACCCCAGCCCACGCACTAACCCTTTGGTCCCACTCACTGAGATCCCAATGTATACAGCCGTCTTCTTGCCAAACCGGGTTAGAAACCACTGCCAGATGGGAATGGTGAATGTGGCCGAGAGCTGTTGGTGGAAAAGGGGTTAGGGATGGGGGTTAGAGCCATGGAACCCCTCCTGCCCTTCCCAGGACCCCAAAGGTGCTCCCAGCTCTGCCTAAGAGCAGCCAGAGAACATCATCGGGCAGTGAGGAAGTGGACAGGCACCGTCCATGGCTACCCAGCAGGCTGAGAGCAGGTCCTAATCTTAACTCCTGCTTCTCTGAGCACAATTGAGCCAGTGTTCCCAAGCTCCTGGCCTCCACCTCTTTGCTCTTGTTATCTTTTCTACTTGAACATTTAACCCCAAACTCTTTCTTTTCCTCCCAGTGTTACTGAGATGTAATTGACACACACCATTTTATTAGTAGTTTAAGGACACAACATAATGACTGGATACACGCACCCAAACTTTTTCAATCCAACCTAAGCAGCTGTGGGTCAGATCCAACCTAATTATTTTTGAGAAACCTCCCTCATCCCTTCATGACCTTGGGTCAGTCTGGTAAATACTCTCTGACTCTCCCAGGAGCCTTCTCACAGCCTACTGCCACTTCAGCCTAGGCTGCCCACCCACCCCCAGGACCCCACACGCACCATGATGGCTAGGAGCAGGTTCTGGAATTCATTTCGGAAGCCCAAGGTGTAGGTGCAAAACAAGGCAAAGTTACCCTCCACCAGCTGGGAGATGTGGCATGAAAAGGAAAAAGAAACACAAGGGAAGATGTGATACTGGGACTGAGCCTCCCTAGACATTTCCTGTGCTCCAGGGACCTCTGCTTACCCGCCCCCAACTCCACCTGTCTCTCCAGCTCGTCACATCCTGAGTCCTTGGTCCACCCACTCCCCGCTAGGCTGAACATGTCAGCCCCCCACTTACCATGAAAGCCAGGGAGGTGAAGAGAAAGGCGGCAATGACCTTGATATATGGGCCGTGGCTCATGACCAGCCGGAGGCCCCGAAAGAAGGATATCTGCTTGGCCTGCTGAGTTTCATAGGGTTCTGGGAGCCAGAGAGGACAGTAAAGAAGGAGCAGAGGCCCCTCCCAAAGCCTGAGGCCCAGGCAGAGGGACAAGGCCATCCTGTGCTGGGGCCTGGACCCCACTGCCCCCTCAGGGCTCCTCACCTCTCTGCTCCCTCACACCTACAACCAGGATGACGGCACAGATGACATAGATAGAGGCGATGACCCCTGCTGCCATCATGTATGCATTTTTCTATAAAGGAGGATAAAGGCAACATAGAGAGACAGTCAGCCTGTTCTCATCCCAACTCAGCAGCTCCACATAGTAACCCTGGACCAGTCCCTTCTACTCTGAGGCCTCACTGTCTCCACCTGTGAAATGGGAGAATCATCCTGAGCCTGCTGCTGCGTCCCAAGGCTGGGCAAAGTGCAGTGGAACCAAATGTTAAGAAGCCCAGCTGTGGAGTCTGAGAAGCCACAGTTTAAATCTCCCCAAATCTAGTTTCTACAACTCACTAGCTCTGTCACCCTGGGCAAATTACTTAGCCTCTCTACCCTTCAATTTCTTTATTTACAAAATGGACATAGTAACAGCCTGAATATCAAATGCCCAACATTTAACACATATTAGCTATTATTACTATTTTGAGGATGGCTGCAAACCACCCCATTGTTCCTCAACTCCCCAAAGCCCTGCCCCGACAGGGTCCTCACCGTCTCTCTGAGTGAGGTGCTGCCGTGTGTGCGGTTGGCACCTTCTGCAGCCAGTGCCAAGCCATTGGGGTCCTGAAGACAAGGCATATCTGCTTGGCCAACAATTTGCCCTTGGATCGCTGTGCCCAGAACTGTGCCCAGGACCTCCATAGTCATCCCTGAGCAGTGAAAAGAAGGTCTTTTGGAGGGGACTCATGGCTTCTGGGCCCCTAGGAAGGTAGGTCAAATGAGAAGTAGCCCAGTTCTAGTCTCAGATGATGGTAGCAGCTCCAGGTAGGGTCGCTGTAGGGTGGTAGGGCAGATGGCACCTTGGCCTAAACTGATGACCTTGTTCTGTGTGACCTCTGGCTAGTCCCTACATCTCTCTGATCTCACCAGAGCCATAAGGGGATTGAGTTATTTTTAAGATGGTTTCATACCCACTCCCAGCAAGGGAAGAAATGTGGCAGGAGGGCCAGGGAGCAGGGGACCCAGGGTTCCTTGTCGGGGGCATCAGTAGGCAAGGGAAACTTACGGTAGGCAGTGGCTGAATCCCGCTCACTCTGTTCTGTGCTGATGAACATAGTGAGAGCTGAGTAGGGAACGTGGAAACACTGTCATGGAAGAGAGGCCCTTAGCCAGTCAGACGATGGACACATGTGGCTTCAGGCACCAGGGAATGCCCCCAGGGACTGCCCCCACCCCTGCCCTGACACCCAGGGGAGGTGCCCACACTCACCGTGACCAGGGTCTCAAACAGGCAATAGAAAAGCAGGTACCATAGGACCTGGCCTGGTGAGAAGTCAGGCACGAACCAGATGAGGAAGTAGGCAATGATAGCCAGGGGCGTAGAGAAGATGATCCTGAGGGGAGGGAGAATATATATACATATATAAAAAGTTCGGCCTTGAAAAGGACTGAAATTCTGCTCTGACAGGTGTGGCTCAGTAGGTTGGGCGTCATCCTGCAAACCTGAAGGTCAACGGTTTGACTCCCAGTCAGGGCACAGGTCTGAGTTGCAGGCCAGGTCCCCAGCTGGGGGTATGCAAGAGGCAACCGGTTGATGTTTCTCTTCCTCTCTTTCTCTCTCCCTGCCCCTCTTGCTAAAAATAAATAAAACCTTAAAAAAAAAAAAAGAATGATGCCCTGTCTGGTGTGGCTCAGTGGATTAAGCATCAGCCTATGAACCAAAGGGTCACTGGTTTGATTCCCAGTCAGGGCACAGGCCTGGGTTGCGGGCCAGGTCCCCAGTTGGGGCATTCAAGAGACAACCAGTGATGTTTCTCTCCCTCCCTCCCCTCTCTCTAAAAATAAATAGAATCCTTTAAAAAAAGAATGAAATTCTGGCCCTGGCTGGCATAGCTCAGTGGATTGAGCATGGGCCTGCAAACCATACGATCGCGGTTTGATTCCCAGGCAGGGCACATGTCTGGGTTGCAGGCCAGTTCCCAGCAGGGGACTCATGAGAGACAACCACACATTAATGTTTCTCTCCTTCTCTCCTTCCCTTTCTCTCTAAAGATAAATAAAATAAAATCTTAAAAAAAAAAAAAAACTCTGACACAGGCGAACCCTGAAGACGTTACGCTAAGTGAAATAAGCCGGACAAAAGGACAAAGGCTGTACGAGTTTACTTTTTTGTAGTCAAGTCATAGAAACCAAAAGTAGAATGGCGGTTGCCAGGGGCTGGGGGAGAGGAGGAATGGGGATTACTGTTTAATTGTCTAGTTTCAGTTTGGAAACCTGACTCACTTTTGGAGCTAGATGGTGGTAACAGTCACACAACGATGAGAACATACTTAATGCCACTGAATTGTACGCTTAAAAATTGTTAAAGTGGTCAATTTTGTTAGGTGTATTTTACCACAGAAGTCATATAAGCATATTATAAGGAACCCCAGCCAATGTGACTCAGTTGGTTGAGCATCGTTCCAGACTGGAAGGTTGCGGCTTCGATTCCTGGTTAGGACACATGCTGGGGTTTGCAGGGGCATGTGCTGAAAGCAACTGATCAATGTTTCTCTCCCACAGTGATATTTCCCTCTCTTTCTCCCTCCCTCCCCCTCTATAAAAGTAAAAATGACTTTTCAAAAAAAATCCCCACCATATTATAAGGTGATTAGTTGCTATGGGTTAAAGAAATAAAGCAGGCTACATGGGGATTGGGAGTATGGGGGTGCAATTCACACAATTCAGGGTAGCCTTCCTCGAGAAGGTGACATCTTTGCCGACACCTGAATGAGGGGAGGGAGTTGACCTTGCGGATGTCTAAGGCAAGAGTGTGCAAGGCAAGGGGAAGAGTTAGTGCAACATCCTCAGGCAGGACCCAGCAGGTCTGAGGCCAGTGGGGCTGGAGTGCAGTGAGCATGGGAGATGCGATCATGACATGAGTTTGGAGAGGAAATGGGGCACCAGGTCATGTGGGACCACACAGGCCAGTGTGAGGACCACAGTTCTAATTCCTCGTTGAAGTAGTTTTGAGATAAGGAAACTGGTATTAAGATGTAGAACAGTGCTTGGGATAGTGTTTGCTGTGATTATCACATCAGGAAAGGTCGGGGGGGAGTGTAGGCTCACAGCTAGGGAGCTGCGGAGAGCGCTGGGCTGCGGGGAGACCTCAGGTCCCACCCCGCTGTATCTCAAACCACCCCCCCACACTGCTGACATCCCGCCTCTCATCACTCTCATCAGGTGGCCTTAGGAACTCCAGGGAAAATGTCTGTTGGAAGTCTTCTTGGTCTGAGGCAGGGAATTTAAATAACGGCTGAGGGCAGATCTGGCCTAAAGCCAGCAAGGAGAGCGAAACACTGGGCTCAGGAATCCAGAAAGGCCCAGCCTCTTCCTATACTGACAGAAGGGGTGTCAGGTCCCAGGCCTGAGGAGGGGCCCAGGTGCTAACTGCATGGACAGGGAGGAGGTCACATATACTACAAGGCAGCCCTTCAGCCCGTGAGTGGTCCAGTGTGCCTTCAGACAAGGCTAGTGGTACTACTCAAGAGGTATCACCCAGGCAGGTGAGGACATACACTCATCAGAAACCGCAGCAACTTCAACAAGCCAGCTGCCACACCTGCCTAGGGAGAGGCCACAGGGAGGGCCTCCCCTGTTCTCCCTCCCTGCCCTCCTTCACCCCTCCCAAATCTACGTGTCTCCTCAGAGAACAAGAGCATCAGCTTTGGCTAAACCCTCCATCCTCCTCCCATAGGCGGCTGAGCAGCTGATGAGGAACCAAATGTGACTGAGAGTAACCTGGGCTGCTAGAGTGCCCGCCTCTCATTGGCTGGGCCTCATGAGGAGATGTGGCAGCAGAGCCCCGCCTCCCACCAGCTGCCAGGGAGGCGGGCACAAGGCCTAGCTTCCAAGGTGGCTTCAGCCAGGGTGGCTCCAGTCCACGGGGAGCTTTGAGTAGCCTGCCCAGGTAAGGCAGACTGTCCCTGCCCTCTAGCCCAGAAGTCTAGATCAAAGGCCCCAACCTGGGCCTCAGCCAGGGGCTGGCAGGATTGCAGTGGGGGCGGTTGAGGGGGGCAGATCGTGGGAAAGGAAGCTGTGGGGGAGAGGCAGGGGCTTATGGGAAGAGCTTTGAAGGCTGAAGGCCGGAGACCAGGTATGGGCACCCCTGGGGCAGGAAGGCGCCCACTTGAGCATGGATGGGCTAGAGATGAAAGGAAATATCACCCCCCCACCCTACCAAGCAGGATGTCCTGGAGGGAACCAAAGCTCCAGCCTGTCAGCCTCTCCTGTGTGTCTCCCTTTTCTGTCTGATCTGTAGCGCCACCACCCCCACCTTGCCAGATAGTCTGAGGCTGAGTACTCCAGGTTTTGTACCAAAGGGCCAGAGGTTACGGGTCTGCTTTCCAGTCTTGTCCCACTGGGATACATTCTGAAGGGGTGCCAAATTATATATTACTTAATGTGTGCCAGGCACTGTTCTAAGTATTTTACATATAAAAAAAGGAAAACCTTGAACAGCCCTGACCAGTGTAGTTCAGTTGGTTGGGCCTCATCCCGTAAACAGAAAGGTCACTGGTTCAATTCCCAGTCAGGGCACATGGCTGGGTTGCGGGTTTGGTCCTGGCTGGGGCTCATGCAAGAGGCAACCAACTGGTGTTTCTCTCTCATACTGATGTTTCTCTCCCTCTCTTTATCCCTTTCTTCCCCTTCTCTAAAAATAAATAAAATCTTAAAAAAATAAACACACACACACACATTTAATCCTCACCATAACCCCATGAGATGGGCATATTATCATTCCCATTTTACAGATGAAGAAATTTGAGACTCAAGAGATATTAAGTGACTTGTCCCCAGGTTGCACAGCTGTGAATGGTGAAGCTGGTATTCAAAATGAGTGAGGCTGGCTCCAGAGTGTTAACTCTCAACCACTATGGAGGACTACCTCTTCCACTATGGGAAGTGAAATGGGAAAAGTTAGGAATCCAGCTTCATTGAAGGGAATGGACCTTGGGAAGCAATAGGGTTTGGGGGAGGAGGGGACTTGCTCAATCTGACAATTTGGCCAGCCTGGGAATGAACTGGCAGGGCATCTCAGGACCTATGCCTGGGGTAGCTGACCTTGGCTGGAATTTCAACACTAGGCTTGTTGTGCCATTCCTTCTCCTCACCCCTCAGCCTGCGACAGAGCACATGGAAAAACTGAAGGGTAGTAGACATGCCAGACTGTAGGGAGATAGACATGCCAGAAGTCCTGCTTTCTGCCACCTTAAAGGAGCCCCTTCTACTCACCAGGGCATAAGGCGGCCCAGCCTGGTCCAGGAGGATTTGCTAATGCAGAAGCCCACCAGGGGGTCTGTGAAGGCATCCCAAGCTCGGCCCACAAATAGGATGATGGAGGCAGAAAATGGGTCCACCTGAAACAAGGAACAGGCAAAAGATAACCCCTTCATCTTTCTACCTACCTCAGTCCTCACTGGTAGGCAAGAGCAGGGGCTCCCTCCCCACCTCAGCCAGGCCCCTGGCAGTCTGTGCTGCTCTTACGCAGGCCTCAAGTATCTTCACTTGCCTTGACAGTAGTGACAATAGCAATTTTCTGATAGCAGTAGCACTGTGTGCCTCCTTAGAAACTCTCCCAGATCTGTCCCCTGATATCCTCCCCTTCCCTGCCGCCTTTGAAAACACTCCCATTAACTAAAATGAATCCAAAATCACTTCCCTGACTCCTTTTCACAGCCCTGAACCCCCAACCACCTGACACCAGAGTTAGTATTTGCTGTTTGACTACAGTGGACCTCAACTTCCCCATCTGTAAAATAGGAATTATGATCCCTATCTTATGGTTCAAGCTCTATCTTGGATGTGAAAAAAAACTCATGCTTTTAAAAAGTGGCCTGTCACTGCCCACTTACTGTTCTCTCCCCCCAAACGGTCTAGGCCTGAATAGACAGCTTCTCTGGGCTCCTTCTCATCCCTCAAGGTCCTATTATTGCTATTGCTCCAGGAAGCCAGAAAACTGGTGGCCTCTCCCACCGGCAGTCTCCCTAATCTGACTTTTCCAACTTTAACACTACAATATAGTTTTGCACGGTAGTTGCAGGTTTCTCATATTTGTACTCCATTCAGGGCGCAACCCATGAAAGTTGCTTGAAAACTAGCTGCTGAACATCATTTGTTCTTCCTGGGACTCAGTATCCATAAATAGATACAACTAAGATGCCCAGCTTGCAATGTCAGATACTACATAGAAAAGATGGCCAGTGTGGGAGCCCTGAGAGCTGTGGTTGTTCTGCCTCCCACACTCCCATTCAGACAAGGTGAATTCTCAGGATGCCAGGCTTCTGGCCAACGCTTCTCAAAGCACAGAGGAGCCCTGCTTCACCCTAAATACCCCTCCCAGTCCAAGACCCTGTGTATGGGGGCACCCTAATCAGTCTAGCACTGGAGGATGCCGACATGCCTCTCTCTGCTCCATAGGTGAAAATGAGATGCACCCTATCCACACGCCTGGCATTACCCACCAACCCCAGAGCCAAACCAGCGGACTGCTTGCTGTCCAGCTGTGGACATGGTGTGCCAGTCTCTTCCAAGAACAGCATCAACAGTGGGCTCCCTCACAGTACCACCAGCCCCTCTAGGATCTGTTCCTCTTGCCAGATAGGAGGAGTTGCCTGACCTTACCAGCTAAGACTCCTGGGGCAGATAGACTTCCCTTCCAGATACTTTCCAAAGCTTTGTTATTTCTTATCCATGGTGACTCTGACAGGCAGCAAAGAAGGGATTCCTGGTCCCATTTTACAGATGGGGAAAACCTCAGGATGCTACAGGAGCCCTGATGGTCTCAATCCACTCACCTGAGCCACATCCAACAGGTAGATCTGCAGGAAGAACCCCAGGGCACAGCCTGTCACCTGGTAGGGAGCCCCCCCAACTGCATAGCAAAGCTTGTTGCAAATGGACAACTGTTGTTTCTTCTTTGGTTCCTTCTGGGAAGAAGAGAAAAACATGAAAAGAGATTCAAGATCTTGGTCTCTGTCCTAGAAGGTTCCAGAGTCAGGACATCCCTCTAGCCAATTCTGCCAGGAAAAACAAGTCTGTCTTGTCCTATTCCCACCCAGCTAGATAGCACTTCCCACAAGAAAAGAAAGGTATTCTCTATCGGTAGGAACCTGGAAGAGGGGAATCAATACTGAGAAAGTTTCCCCTAAACCACCCTACCCTACCCACCCAACACCCAGATTCTCATCAGCCCACCATCCCTAAAAACTGAAGGCCTCACTCATCCTCCTTTCCAGATTGGAAGGAGAACATGCTTCATCGGTGGACCTGTCTCTACCCAGTACCAACTGCCACAACTTGAAAATCCTCTTGCTGCCAAGTCCTCAGCAAAGTAGCTCAGCTCCTGATCTCATTCAGATCCAGGACCCACCTGCGTACTGGGCAAAGGCTCTAGAGAGCTGTGGGGGCCCAGCCCAGCTGGCTGCTGGCACAGCTGTTCCTTCCAACTGTCCCAGAGGATCCCTGGCCCCGGTGGGCAGCCAGAGCCCCAGGCAAATCCAGGGGCTGTCCTACCCTTCCTTAGCTCTAGGGAACCTTGGAGAGGAGGAAAAGCAGGGCTGGGCTCTCTCTGGGTGTGCCACCAGGGAGATAGAGTTTGCCCAGGGAAAAGTAAAGATTACTCATACATGGTAGCAGCTTAATTGCTCACTCCTGCTCTTCCCTAGAATTAAAAGAAAAAGAAATCTATTGCCTGGGATCCCTCCCTGGGCCACCTGATTTCACTTCGTCCCTCCTTATGTCCAGAAAGCTGGGGATGGTACCGAAAGTCAAGATGTACAAAGCAGGAGCAGGAGCCCCTACATGACCCCCTCCAACACACACACACACACACACACACACACACACACACACACACACACGCGCCTGAAGAATGCGGCTCCTTTAAGAGCAGAGTCCTTGCTCTTATGAATGAACTTAAGCAGCCCTCATAGAGTTGAGGGAAAGCGGAGGTTGGCCTGCGGGGAGTAGGGGGTGAGAGATGGGGAAGCAAGGGGCCTTTCCCAGATTTCTGGGGTCTGACTTCTAGAGTCTTCCTGGCTTCTAAGCCACTCGTCACAGAAGAACGAAAAACAGCTAGACAGAGCCCGGGCACCACGTGGAGCTGCCAGCAGGGCGCTCCGCAGAGATTCAGAAAGAGGGTGGACAAAAGGCAACGCTAGCGTCTGCAAAACTCCATCACCCCCAGGGCACCTCTGGTCTCTCTTCTGTCCCTGGGCCCGTGTGTTCCCAGGTAGCCGAAGATGTTCCAAAACCAGGTTTATCCTTCGACTGCCCCACCAGTCTATGCCCCCCCACCCCTGCCCTTTCCCCTCCACCCGGGGTGCTGAGTTCTTACCTTCACCTGGGCTGGGCGTTCACCCGTTTGGAGGATGCTTGCAGGCAGCAGCCCTGCTGCGGAGCCAATCTCGGCGCCCTCCCCTTTGGCCATGACCCGCGGGCCACGCCGCCTGGTACCCGGACGCTGGGATGCTCTTCCGCCGCTTCCCACTAGGTCTGGGATCGGGTAGTAACAGCAGCAGCCACAGGCGCCGCCACAGTCTCGGTGCACTAGTGAACCCGGCCCCGGCAGGCTATCCAAGCGACACTACCCTGGAGTCCCCCTCGCACCTCTTAAAGCCTGGGCCCCGCCCTCTCGGAGTCAGCCAATCCCGGAGCCCTGCTGCCCCGCCTCCAGTTAATCTGCTTCGGAAGCCGGCTCCCAGTCGCCCGCCCAATCAGCCCCAGAAGTTAATTTAAGTGCGTTTTGAGGCCGAGTTCTGTAAGGCCGGATCTTGCCACCCGGATAAAGGCCCGGAGGGCTACCTGACACTCACCAGGAAACTGAGGCGGAGGCTGAAAGTGACCTGACCATGGTTTCCCAGAGTGAGTTTTCCCTGAGTCCAGCCTACACCCCATGATTTCTGACCCCGCCCCCAAGCCTTGGAACAGTAGGGAGGGAGTCAGGAACCCCTTTAAAATCTGGAATCGCTTGAGTCTCCCTCTCCTCCGGACCTGGAGGATGCAGCGCTGGCATTTTCTTACCGATGTCCCTCTTTCATTACCCAAGACCTATCATTTCCTCTTCCTGGCACTGGCATCTTTAGGGCCCTCAACGATGGGGAACGAAGATGAAGCCACGCAGTCCGCAGTCGCTGACCCTACCGGCAACGAACTCACTCCCAAGTTGTGGAGAGGAGACACGGGACCACAGCTGCCACTACACAATGAGGCTAACAGCAGTCTTTTATGGAGAGCGTCCTCCCTGCTCAACATGAACTCATTCAACCTTCCAGCCACCAAATGAGGGTGGAACTATTTCTCCATTTTACAGCTGAAGAAATGGAGACTCACAAATGTGGCAGAACCAGGTCTAAAAGGTTTTGTCCCATCCCAAAGCCTTCCCTTTTAACAGCCCTGCTCTGTCCCTCTCAGCAAAAATTACCAGAAGGCAGAATGTATCTCCCCAACAGGAAGCCCTGGGAGATACAAAGCTACAATGGTACTCTGGGTTTAAATAATCAAAGAAAGATTTGAAAAAGAGAGTGCTGAGTAATCTGGTCCTTGAAAGAAGATGGAAGGACATTAGTCTAGAAGAGAGTCCAGACATAGATGCCAGAAAACAGGGTCTTCTCTCACCTCTTGGTCCCTCGTGCAGACATCATCCCAGGCAGACATCAGAGGCTGGCGGAGAGCAGTTTGCTCTAATTAGTGAAAGGGCTGTTGGGTCCTCAAATCCACTCACCCCCCCAATCCTTCTCCCCCCTTAAAATCTCTAATTGCCAAGCAAAGATAAGAGATTTGGCTTTCCCAGGATGGCCACGCCAAGCTCCCTCATGTGCCCTTGCAGATCCCATCTTGGCACACAGCTCTTGGCCACTACTGAGCAGAAGGCAGTCAAAAGAGAGGAAGTTGAATAGTGTGAAAAGGGCATAGAGTGGCCCCACTGACCCAACCAGAGCTCTGTGACACTGTTCTCTCTCTTCCCTATTCTGGGCTTGGATTGGCTGAGTAGATTCTATGATCCCTTCCAGCCGTAAAATTTTCACTGCCATAGCATCACACCTAACACAAGTGATTTAGACCCCTCGCCAGACCATGCGTTCCAGGAAGGCAGAAACCACCCTTTTCACTTCTGCCTTACTCCCACTGACAAGCTTGTGAACTAATTCATTGTAGGAACTTAATAAATGTGTGTTTGATGATGCATGCTCAGTCTTCCTCGGGTACAAATAAGTACAAGAGGGGCCCATTCGGAAAAGCCCCAGGCTCCTTCACTTGATTCTGAGCAACTCAGTTAACCCCCCTGTGTTTAAAGTAGGGATAATAACAGTGACTACCTGATGGGGTTATTATGGTATGAAACAAGAAAACACACAGGAAGTGCTTAGTTCCAATTCCATGGGAGCTGAGGCTGAGCTCGTCCCCCTCCTGGCCTGATTCCAGTCTGTCAATGTAGCAATGCAAGATTCCAGATATGGCCTGACCAAACCAGAACAATAGGCCTATTATTTACCCCAGTCTGGACACAACACATTGTTAATGCAGCCTAAGGCTGCTGGGCTTCGCCGCCTTTCTCTTCCATGATTAGTTCCCATCAAGTTGTGGTCAACTAAATCATTCAGTTCCTTTTCACTAGAGATGGGGTCAAGTCAGGTCTCTCCCCCTGCCTCTGTTTTGTGTAACATCTTGGAGCTACAGAAGGATAATGTCATCTTGCTTATTCCAGACTGTCAAAATTGTTTTGGGGTTTTTTGGTTTTTGTTTTGTTTTTTAGATAAAACCCCATTCTTTAACAAAATGTATATTGAATTTATGGGGGTAACATTGCTTAATAAAATTATATAGGTTTCGGGTGTACCATTCTATAACATATCATCTGCATATTTTATTGTGTTTTCACCAAAATTGTTTCGAATACTGGTTGTATTGCCCAGTGTTTCCTCTCCCTCTCTAAGTTTAGATCCAGGCTGCTCCTTGGAAGTTCAACTCCACCATGCATACAGCCCCAGGACACAGCCCCATAACAGACCACTACAGACACTCATTTGCCATTAACCTAATCAAGGCGCTGCTAATCCAACAGCTCCCAATTACTGAGCACCCACTCTATGCTGGGCAGGCACCTGTCATTCACAACATCTCATTGACTCCTCACAACACCACTGGGTTTTTGTTACCCCCATTTTACCGATGATGAACCTGAGGCTAAGGAAGGGGAAGCAGGGACTAGTTTTATAACCCCAGACTCAGGCATCTTTTTCTGTCGGAGTTTGGTTACAGACTTTCACTTAGAGATGTCCTCCAGGTGCATACAGTCCTGACCATTTGCCTCCATTCTCCCTCTTGGTCATTCTCCTTCCTACCCTCTGGCCCCCACACCACCAAGCCAGGAGCCCAAGGGGTTTTGCTGAGGCTCTGTTAACCTCAGGAGCCTACAGCAGAGACCCAGGCCCATTCTTCATAGCAACACTCCATCCAGGACAGCAATGAGGGCAAGGGTTTCTTCCTGAGGAGCAGAGAAACACATCCCCACTCTGTGGTGGGAACACCATCCTAGTCATCCTTGACCTTTTCTGGGTCTAGCCTCATCTCACGGCCTAGGGCAAATAAACTCCAGAGCTCCCCTTGTTGCTCTCCACCTCTCTGCACCCTCACAGGACACTATCCCCAGCCTTGCAGGCTTCTTCGTATGCCCTAGCACACTCCCCTGAAGGACTTTGGGGGAGGTCACTGGCCCCCCTGAGCTTCTTGGGGAGTAAGCAGCAGAGTTAAGTGCAAAGATCCCAGGAGACAGATTACCGGGCTTCCTAGCCTCCCTGCCATTACTTACAGTTTACTCTTGGGCAAATTAGTGAATCTCTTTGATCCTCACTTTCCCCACCTGTCGGATGGGGATAATAATTGTACCTAACTCATAGGGTTGTCATGGGGATTAAGTGGGGTGCTTAGAACAGTGCTTGGCACCTAGGAAACACTTAAAAGTGTTTATTATTATCATTATTAGTACCCTGGGTAAAACCTTACCAAATAAGACCACATAAGTGAGAGGGGGAAAAATTTGATATGAATGGCTAGGAGCATGGGGACTCGAGGTGGTATTTCTAGCAGAGCGGATGTCGCTAAGGCAGGGTTACCAGGTGGAGCTGTTGGGGTGTTTGGTGCTAGGAAATTGTTGCTAAGTGAAGGTGTTGGCAGATGCCAGCGTTGCCAGGAATAGCTGCAGCCTGTTCTTTAATGGTAAGATTTCTCCCTAACTGGCAGACCTACCACTGATTCCTGGAGAAAAGGAGCCCAGCCTATGCCCTAACGACATTTATCTCAGCAGTCACTGGCAAACTTTTGACATCCTTCTTGGTGGTACTCGAAGGCTGAAGTCAGGGAATGGCCAGGTTAAAGAGGTACAGGCTGGAAAGCCCTGGAACAAGAGCTTCCTGGAACAGTTGTTATGTTGGGAGTGCCTCAGCATGTTCCCCATGATCCCTTTTGTTTGTCCTGTGGGGGAAGGCAGGGCAGAAAGTAGGAAGGAGGGACCGCTGAGGATCCTAAGAGAGGCTCTTCGTGGGGGAAGTAGCTGAGGGCCCTTGAAGTCACTTGAGGCTCCCAGTTCCTGCCTGGATGTTGGCAATTGTGGGGCAGGTCCATGATCCCACAAGGCTATATAGGACATTCCACAAAGAGGCCCCTATCCTGGGCTTCAGGAATAGTCTGGGCAATGGGTCTGGCTTCGAGCCTCACTTGTCACGGGGTAGAGAGGCATGAAGAGTTCTCAGAGGTTCCTTGAAGGGATAGAAGACAGGGGTCTTATGGCAGGTCATGGTGGGTAGTCATGTCCCAGACATACAACTTTTTACTAAAAGGTTTATTTTTGCTTTAAGCAAGCCCTGTCCATTATTCTTGTGCATCTAGATGGACAACACACCTTTGGGATGTCAGAACACCCCTCAGAGGTATAACCACCCTTACACTCTGAAAGCACATACTCCGGTGAACTACCCCATAATCCAACCCCCATCTTGCTTTCTCTAATCTTCCTTAAGTTCCCTAACTGGCAGACCTACCACCCTGACGTCTGGAGAATTTCAGAAGACTCAAATGCATACAAGAAGCTGTAAAACTGTTACTCCCTGGAACATTTGAGATCTTACTCCCCAGCACATGTCGTCAGTTTGGCACCAAAACAACCTCATAAAAACTCTACAGGTTTGAATCTTTCTTGAGAGAGAGAGAGAGAGAGAGAGAGAGAGAGAAACACTGATTTTTTTTGTTCCACTAATATGCATTCATTGGTTAATTCTTACATGTGCCCTAACCAGGAATTGAATCTGCAACCTTGGTGTATTGGGGACAATGCTCTAACCAACTGGGCTACCTGGCCAGGGCCAGATGTTTCTTATTTCAACACTTGGGACACCTGGTGCTCCCCGGCCTCCACCAACCAGTGTCCCTGCATCATCCTGGATTCCCCAAACTTCAAGGTTCTCCCAGAAGACAGAAGCAACCTTACTCCCCAGGAAAACTGATTGCTGAGAAGACGTAAGAATGACAGAGTGGAAGAAGCTGGGGAGGTCGGCCTTTGGTGAGAGTCATGCCATCTTAGGCCCTGGCACAGTTCTGAGGCAGGCCCAGAGGTTGGACCAACCTACCAGGTAGCCTCAGGAACTGTAAGATCAGGTGAGGTGCACCTGGTAGGAGCCACAGTCTGGCATTAGCAGAAGGGGTGGGAACTGAAGCCTGAATAATACCACTCCCTTCTGGGCTGGCCAGGACTCTGCCCTGGCATGCCACATGGAGGTCCTATCCTCATCACCTGGCCTTTACCCTCTCAGGGATGAAAGAGTGTTTCTAAGTAAGTGATTTGCTGGGCTCAGGTCAGCATGGCAAAAGCAGAACCTACCTTGGGAAGCCCTGAAGCCCTCACCCCTGGCCCCCCAGCCTGGACCTCCTTTGAACCATATGCCCAAAAAGCATGTTGGAGGACCCAGCACCTTGTAATGGCTGCTTCCATTTTCACCATAGCACGTGGAGACAGCCAGCTTTTGATGGCTACCTGAAGACTGCATGGTAATCCTGTGATCCTTACGCTGATTAGGAGCAAGAGATAATAGCAGTAGCTGGGGTCCTTAACAAGTCTGGCCCAGGAGTCAGGCTCACAGTGTTTAAATCTACTCCTGTGTCTAGCTCATGCTCTGTGACTTTTAACTTCTCTGAGCCCCACGTATCTAATCTGTAATAATGCCTCATAGTTTTATCCTAAAGGTCAAGTAAGACAATTTGTGTATACAAAACAAACCTTAAGTTGGATTTCAACAAATGTTAATATCTTTCCTTTACCCATTTGATTGGCAGGATGTCTCTGATTAATAAACAACGGGAAAACACATTTCTGTTCTGGGCTGAAAAACTTAAAACATGAGAGCCTTTAAAAAAAAAAAAGGATTCTTGGGGGAGGTGTCAATGTTGCCTCGTCAGTGCCTTCACTGAACCAACTTTGGGTGCACCCAGCAACACAGAGATGAGTAAGGCATGGGCGATCTTTCCTTTGAGGAGGTCAAGTCAAATTGTGGAGATAAACATAAGAATAAGTTACAATATAGTGTGACAAAAACCTAATGGAGATCTGAGTGCACAGACTTGAGAATACTAGCTTTTGTTTGAGGGGTGGAAGTCTGGGAAGGCTTCACAGAGGAGGTGATGATGGAGCCGAACCCTGAAGGACGGGTGAGAGTTCCTAAGACATGGAAGGGCACGCCAGGCAAGGGGAACACCACAGATATGGAATTGTGATGGAAGACGGTGAGTACAGAAACAATTAGCAGCTTGGGCTGTCTGGGCATTTGCTGGATGGGAAATCGGTAAGCCCCAAGGCTGACAAGATGGAAGGAGGCATTGCATCCTCATCCTAAAGATACTGGGAAGCCATTAACAGGATTCTGAGCAAAGAGGAGTAAAATGAACACATCTGTACTTTATAAAAGATAACACTACCAGCTGCCATCATCCTCCTCAGAACCTCATCCCATTTTTCCTAGATTGTTGCAGCAATGCCCTTACAACAAACAAATTAAAAAACAAACAAACAAACAAACAAATCCCTGGTCATTTCATACCCCTGCTTAAAGTTCACCTGTTGTATGTGTTCAATCAATGTTCGATGAATGAAAGACTAAATGAATGAAGGAGCTATTTGTAATAACTCCTTCTGTGTTTCCCTATCAGTGGGTCTAAATAAAACACTTCCTGATTTCCTTTCTGGGAAAAGTGAAACCTGAGAAAGAAAGAGACTTGCTTAAGGTCACATAGCAAATCAGCAGCAATGGGACTCTACTTCCCATTGGGATTCTGGGGGATGGCCCTTGCGGAGGAAGCTGCAGGCCATGTTTTGTCTGCTATCTGAATCCCCAGGTTGGATCCTCCAGAACAGAGCTAGCAGGACTTCAGAACACTTACTCCTGCTGCACACACAAATCATCAGCTCCCTTTCACCTCCAGCCAGAAGTGGGGTTGAGATCTGGAATTCCTCCTCCTCAGTTTGCAACCTTACCTCTCCTTCTGGGGCTGCCCTAAGAGGAGAATCAAGGATCTACTAGGCTCTAGGGTTCTAGACCACCCTAATTATTAGGCTGGACACAGTTCTAAGATGGGTCTGTGCTGCGTTGTAGGCTTCTGGCTAGATAACTTCTAAACTGAACTCTGGGCTGCTCTGGGCTCTACATTTTGGGTTTATCTTTTGCCTGAATTCTAGGCTCTGAGCTTGGAGCGCTCTGGCTTTGGGTTCTAGGCTGTAAGGTGGGTGATAGGCCCAGGGCTTGACTCAAAGTTCTAAGCCCTGGTCTTTGACTCTGGCTGGTGTTTGGGCCTGGACTGAGTTGTGCTCTGGACTCTGCAGTTTGAACTCTGGCCTCCTGTCTTTAGTTACATTTTTGCTTATTGTTATTATTATTATTATTTATTTTTATTGTTGTTTTGGGGCTTTAATTCTGGATTCTGAGCTGAATTTTGAACCAGAGCTGGGTTTGTTTGGGCTCTAGGCTCTAGGTTCTGGGCTGGAATTGAGCTGGACTTGAGCTGGGCTGAGCTGGGTTCCAAACCTTAGGTGGTGATAAGCTATGGTCTCTGCCCTCTGAACTCCAGGCTCTGGGCTTACTGCATTGGGTGGAAGTAGGGACCACAGCAGGGAGAGGACCAAATTCTTGAGCCTCTCCTTTCATTCTACTCCTCTTCCTTAAGATTTTTTGTCCCTCTTCATGGTAGAGAGGGTCAAAGTGAATGTAGTAGTAGCTTTCTCTTTTCTTTCTTTCTTTCTTTCTTTCTTTCTTTCTTTCTTTCTTTCTTTCTTTCTTTCTTTCTTTCTTTCTTTCTTTCTTTCTCTCTCTCTCTCTCTCTCTCTCTCTCTCTCTTCCTTCCTTCCTTCCTTCCTTCCTTCCTTCCTTCCTTCCTTCCTTCCTTCCTTCCTTCCTTCCTTCCTCTCTTCCTGCTGTTGAGTTGTATAAGTTCTTTATATACTTTAAAGTAGTAGCTTTTGTCCTAGCTGGGTAGGTTACAGCACTGTCTCAATATGCTAGGGTTGCAGGTTTGATCCCCAGTCAGGGCACATACAAGAATCAACCAATGAATGAATAAATAAGTCGAACAACAAATCCACTTTCTCCCTCTCCTTTCTTTTCACTAGAACCAATTTAAAAAATAAATAAATAAAGTAGTAGCTTTCTTTGAGCTTCTCAAGGACTTCCTTGACCACCAAGAAGAAATGAGAGGTAAAGGGCGGGGTGCGTGGTATGTGGAGGTGTCTTCAAGCGGCCAGGATCCATCCTGCCATCCAGGACCTTCCCCCAGAGCACAGCACAATGAGGGAGCACGGGTGCAGCTCACAGCCTGAGCTCCTAAGGGGAAGGAAGGCATGGGAGGCAGGCAGGCTGCAACAGGGTCTGGACTGAGACTGAGGGGCTTCCTCCCCACCATTCCTACCCCATTCCAAGTCTTCACCTCACCACTGTTCCAGCAAGAAGTTGTCACCAGAAAAGGTAATTCCCAGGGTTCGCCTAAGCCTTTGCTCAAGTCCTGCCCCTTGCCCTCTCTGCTTTCTCCTTTAGAAGGGACTGTTTCGTATGGTATTCCCCTTCAAGGAAAGTCTCCATCTCCCTTGTCTGCTCCAGAGCCTAATGCCCAGCAGGACCGCTGGACATCCCCAGCCCCACCGCTGGACATCCTCACTCCTAGATGCTGCCATGAACGCAAAGCCCCTGAGCATGAACAAGAAGGACTTCCATGAAGGGGCAGGAATTTCTGTAGGAAAATACAACTAGAAGAAATCATTTTAATTGTACACGTCCTGTGACTGCCAAGAACCAAAATGTGTTAACAGGCTGTCCCCTCATGAGTACACTCGGTTCCTAACTTTTTTTTTTCAAGAGAGAGAAAGAAACATCAGTTTGTTGTTCTACTTAGTTACCTGCTCATTTGTTGCTTCTTGTGTGTGTCTTAACCAGGGATCAAACTTGCAACCTTGCATATTGGGACCATGCTCTAACCAATTGGGCTATCCAGTCAGGGCTAACTTTATTCTCCTGTCTCAGATCTTCCTTCCCTCACACTCCCAGACAGAGACCACCTTCTCTATCTAACTCTGTGCAGGAAGCCTCACCCCACTCCTGACCACATGGAATAGGATCAACAGGATAATAAACACTTAGCAGAACACTTCCCCAAATCTGAGTTATTCAGTCTAGAAGAATATCACAGCAGGAGGATAGAGAGGTGCAGGAAGTGAGCTTCAGCCAAATAGCCTAGAAAGGGCTTGGCAATTTTTATTCTTAATGTCCTGTCCCTTTAAAATCTCTTCAGCCAGTGAGAGGTAAGGAGCTATACCTCCTCCTCATTGTTCAGACTTGACCTTTTGGGGCAAGTGGGGAGGATAGTGGAGTGGTTAAATGTAGAAAAGATACACACACATACCCCCTACAAGAGACAAGTGTTTATTCTCAGGATCAGTATTGTCTAAATTCATATTGAGGAAGAAAAACACTTTCCTAAGAGCCCCGTAATTTGATCCCTGCCCACGGTAGGGTTAACGCAAATTATTTTTTAGAGCAATGCTCCAGGCTATGTCCCAGCCTACCATGCAATTAAAAAATACGCCTGGCAAAGAACATCAATCTGTGATGGTGCCTCTTGGATATGCGATGTCCTTATAAGAGCTTTGAAAAGATTACTTTCTTCACGTTGGCCCAGATGAAAATCATGGGGTGCCCAGACCAGGTAGCTCCATTGGTTAGAGCATCATCCCGAATTGCCAAGGTTGTGAGTTCAATCCCCAGTCAGGCCACATACAAGAGGCAACCAATGAATGCCTAACTAAGTAGAACAACAAATCAGCATACCCTCCCCCACCAAATAAATAAGAAAACCATGGGAGAAGGCTGAAATTCTTCCCCTCTTGAGGAGAGCAATCCAAAGTGTGGCACTTTGGGTTTTCCAAGTGCAAACTCATTCATTATGTCTCAGCTCCAGTTCCCTACTCTGACTAGGGCATCCTCCCTCACTGTTTGTCCTGAAAAAGCCTCGATTTGAAACACACAGGCTGTGAGCCTCTGATCATACTCACTATTTTACATATTTCCTGTTTATTTGTTCTGTCTCCCCAGCCGAACTCAGAGCCCCAAAACACAGGGATGCATCCAGAATTCCTTGACTCAGATGACCATTACTCAGCCCTGTCACTGTGTCAGACAGAGTCCTTGAGGAGTTCAAAGTCTAGAGGAAGAGGTGAGTAGGTCATTACAGTGAATTCTGATAAAAACTATGATGGGGGGAACAGAGGAGAGATATGAGCAACTCTGCCATATTGCAAAACTCTAGGAAGTGTGTCCAACCGGTGCCCCTGGGAGTTGTACAGTGAGATAGCCCTGGTCACGTGCAAGCCCAGAGGTACCTGACCCAGCCCGGAAAGTCTTGGCAAGTCCTTTAAAGATAGTAGGTACTGGCTGAGGCTCAAACAGCAAATTTGCCAGGCAGATGAGGAGTGAAGGACAATCCAGGCACAGCAAACAGCACCTACAAAGCCACAGCAGTGTTAGAAAATATATTTTGGCAGCAGCACTGGGCACATGTGGGGGAATGCACACAGTTTATTTGGTAAACGACTTAATAAATGTAAGAAGGACTATACAGTTGACCCTTGAAAAACATGGAAGTTAGGGGCACAGACCCCATCCCTGTGCAGTCAAGAATCTGCATATAACTTTAGACTCCCCCCAAACTTAATTATAGTCAACCTTTGGTAACTGCAAGGAATACATAGAACAATGCATACAGTCAGCCCTTCATATCCACAGGTTCCCAACATCAGAAGCAAAACCTAGGGCAGGGAAGGGGGACACAGAGGCAGGCTATATATTTATTGGGAAAAAATCTATATATAAGTGGACCCTTGCAGTTCAAACATGTTTTTCAAGGGTTGACTGTAAATAACAAAAATCATGATCGCCTACTGTGAACCACCCACTCCATACCAGGCATTGTGCTAAGTGGTTGATGTGCATTTTCTCATTTTACCTTCACAACAATCACATGAGGCAGGTTCTTTATTATCCTCCCTTCTGCAGATAAGGAACCCAGACTCAGAGAAGTTCATCAACTTGCTTAAGGTCACAGAGCTAGTGAATGGCAGAGCCTGGATGTCCTGGACTTTAGAATCCTGAGCCCTTGACTTCTGATTCACTCAATACTTGTGCCCTTAACTTTGGTCAGGGGTGGTGCCTCAGTGCAGACTCATGGGAGGCACCAGCTGTCACATCAGCCCCCTTTGAGCTTCAGCAGCAGCAGTTGCCTTTACTGGACAGTATTAGCACGACAAGAGTCAGCTTCTCTTGAGCAGGAGAAGAAAATGGGGAGGGAACCTCATGGTTGAACTCTCTGGGCATATATGAAAAGCCCTGGAATTCTCAGAGCTCTCCAGGAAGACTTTGAAGGAGGCTGGGGTCCTACAGAACCAGCAAAACTATTTGGTGACCTTGATTTTATCCTAGGCATGGCATGGCCTGCCCAGTTCTCTTCAGCTCTCTCATGTCTGCATCCCCACATCATCTGTTTTTCAACCCCATCAGGACCTCCCGTCCTTCCACCCCTCTATCCTCATCTAAACTAATGGCCTTTCCTGGTTTTACTTTGTCTTTCCTCCCAGGGAGCTGGCATTTCCCAGCACCTTCCCCTGCCCTTATCCTGGGTCAGACCCAGCTGATTTCTTTCTCTGCTCCTATCTCAGGCAGCTGGGAGGAAACCACAGGATCACATGCCCTCTCTGAGTTCACCTGCTCCAAAGCCCTTTGCCCTGTCCTCGCCAACTTGCTGGCCTTTCTCAGCTTCGTTTTAGGTCTTTTCCTCCTCACATGACCTTAAATGTTAGAGCTCTAAGGACTTCTTCATTTACCCTCTTTCCTCTTTACCCCATTCTCTCCCACCTCTTTAGTGACCATATTTATACTTATAACTCCCTAATCTATAGCTCCACTCAAATCTGGTTGCCGGGATGTGTATTTCGCATAGTTGTTAATACAATTAACATTAAAAAAATATTTTATTTATTTTTAGAGAGAGAGAAGGGAAGGAGAAAGAGAGGAAGAGAAACATCAACATGTGGTTGCCTCTCTGTACACCCCCAACTGGGGACCTGGCCCACAACCCAGGCATGTGCCTTGACTAGGAATCAAACCCATGACCTTTTGGTTCAGAGGCCTGCGCTCAATCCACTGAGCCATACCAGCCAGGGCACAACTAACATTTTTTGGTTTATTAGACACTGTGCTTGGTGAATGACATGGACCCTGCACCCATGAACTCACTGTCTTGTGAGCAGATAAGCTAGGCAATTAGAATGGAATATGTTGGCAGAGAGCTGAGGGGACAAGAGGAGAAACAGCTGATCCAATGAAAGTGTATCAGTTAGGCTTAGTTGATAACTGGCTGTAGATCACAGAAAACCCCAAATCACAGCCATCACAACCGGTTAAAAATCAGGCAATAATTATTCCAGAGCTAGTATGGTGGGTCCATAATCATCAGAGCTATTAAATTGCTCTACCACCCCCTGCCACCCTTCACACGATGTTTCTATCTCATTGTCCAGCATGGCTGCTTAAGCTGTAGTCATCACACTTACATCCTGCCTGTCTGAAGGAGGAAGGTGTGAACACAGCACACTCACCCTTTAGAAGTAGTTTCTGGAAGTTACACAGGATGCCTCTGCTCACAACTTCTGGTGACCAGCACTTAGTCACAGAGCCTTGTCTAGCTGCAAGGAATTCTGGGAAATATGGTCTTAACTCCAGGCCAACCTTATGCCAAGCTAAAAAGCAGAGTTCTATTCTGAGGACAAACAGGATCATTGATATTAGGGGACAACTAGTAGTTTCAGCCTCAGAAAGCATCCTGACGGGTTATCCAGAGCTAGCAGGGTAAAGTAGAGTGTTTTTGGAAGTGGGTTGCAGAGTGCCTTCTTGAAAATGCAATTCATTCTGGGCACCTCCCGCACAGAGTGCACACTGGGGAGTGATGGGAGACACAAACAAGATCACATGATCTAAGGAATCATTCTGATGGGGGGCAGGTGGAGGCAACCCTGGAGGTGGAACAGAAAGGAGCCAGATGGGATTCAAATTAGGTTCCTCCAGAGATCAGCAACCTGGGCATGTCTTAGCCTTAGAAGTCTCTAAACTTTCCTTCTTGGGCCTGGTGTTTGTACAGTTGCCAATCAGCTGGCAGGCTCTGGAGCAGGGCTTCATTACTGAGGCAATCATCTAGAACCTGTTAGTGGCAGCAAGGGCATTGGCCTCACTGGTGTCGACTGCTAGTCATAGGCAGGGCGTTGCCCACATGAGCTACCAGCTGGAGCATTCACAGCACTTGCACTGCCAAAGGTTATATTTATTTCCCTGGGGCTTTTGCAGACATCAGGGCAGGGCGGTCAGCTGGGTATGGAGGATCTTGGCTCTTTACAGAGTAGGCGCAATTCGCTTACTCTGCCCCTACTGCCCTTCTCTGCTCCTGCAGCAAATGGACAATGACTTTGGCCCAGGCCACCTCACAGGGTTCAGCAGGAAATCTGAAACACACCAATACCTCTGCACCGGCTAGCACAGCTTTGCAGCTCACCTTCTCCCCCTTCCTACTTCACATGAGACACATGTCACATACAGATACACATTGCTTATACCACATACCCAGGTCTATCTTCACATATACAGTAATTCACACAAAAAAGTCACATGTACACACCACCCCCATGCTACTATAGGCACAGCCCTCCAACTACCCATATACATAATATACAGACATATATATATAGTACATATGATATTCTATAACATGACTATACTTACCACACACCATACCACCTATACATTCATACCTACACATTCTCTCACCTCCATATCACACTCAGATCCCCACTGTTGTTGATTCCTGTGTTTGGGGGGCAGGGTCCCCAAGTTTCCTTATCCACAGGAACCCTTTCCTTCTGCACTTTGATAAGACAGAGATTCAGTGAGGCAATTGGAGGTGAGAAGGCAGCACTAGTACTTCCCCAACCCAAATCCATGAACTCAGCCCACAACAAGGGAGATCCACAGCAGGGAGACTGGCCTTTCCCCCAGTACCCTCTGGATCTGTGTCTGCTCCTGACGTCAGGGACATGGAGTTCTGGACAGGCAATCCACTATGGTGCCTTGGCTTTGCTCCCACTGCCTAAGAAGCTCTAGGAACAACAGTCCAAGCTAGAAGCCTGGCAGCAAGGCTGTGCCAGGCCCACCGATGTCATAGCTGAAAGAAAGCCCTTATGCAATGGGTTCTGTGAAATGTGCAGGGCACCTGTAGGAGCTACTCTGAGGACCTAAGAACAGGGTGAAGAGGAAAGGCCCTCACAGTTACTGACACCTACTCTGTGCCGGGCATGGTGCCTTGTCTCCTATCATCCCGACATCATCTGTTATCCCATTTTCTTTTTTTTTTTAATTTCTTTATCTTTAGAAGGGAAGGGAAGGAGAGAAGGAGAGAAATATCAATGTATGGTTGCTTCTGGTGCATCCCCTGCTGGGAACTGGCCCCTGCTGGGAACTGGCCTGCAACCCAGGCATGTGCCCTGACGGGGAATCAAACTGCAATCTTTTGGTTCACAGGCCCGTGCTCAATCCACTGAGCTACACCAGCCAGGGTCTGTTATCCCATTTTCTATACAAGAGAGTGGGGGCCCAAGGAGGGTGTTTCAATCCTCACAGCCAGTGAATGGTAGGGTCTTGCTTCCAACCTGGAACTATTTGTCCCCATAGCATTGGCCAGGGCCCCGAGGTTGGGTCAGGATTCTGCAGCAAGGTAGCTCTGAAGCTGAGGTTACCCCAGAAGTGGGAAGGCTGCCTGGGGCTCTGTTCTAGTCTCCTGCTCTCCCTCCTTCTAACCAAGGAGGCTAGACACTTCAGCCCAGGAAAGTGGAGCCGGGGGATCAGGAATAGGAAATAGCTGGATGGGTCTTAAGTTTAGACCCCATAGGCTAAGCAAATATTAGTCCTGGATATTGAGCCAAGCTGGTTTCAGGCCAGGAGCCGGAGCTAAAGCTTGAAGTAGATAAGAGCTAGAAGAGGAGTTGAAGCTAGGTGAGACCTGATCAGGAGCTACTACGATCACTGGAGTGAATCCAAGCCAGGCAAGGGTCTGAACCAGGAGCTAGAGGTCAGGATGGAGAGGGTGGGAGATGGAGGCCAAGGTGCTCCCACCCCACACTTTCAGAACCTCCTTAGTATTTCACATACTATGCTGGTCACAGAATGAGGACACCCAGGAGCTGCTCAGTAAGAAAGAGAGATAGGAACACAAAGAACTTCAATCCAAGGCACACTCTGGCAAAAGAGCCCTCTATGAAGCTGGCCAGACTTCATTCAGCAAACATGGAGGAGGGAGATTGTTGTTAGCAAAGTAGGCAGTGGGGGCAAAGGTGCAGAGGTGAGAAAGCCCAGTTCAGGGCTTGTTCAGGGGAGGGTGGGTGGCTGGAACAGTCCAAGAGCAGTGAGCATGTGGCTTCTGCAGCTGGTGATCAGTGGCCATCTGCTCAGGAATTGGAATTTTATCAAGAGGCAAAGCATTGACAGGTGTTATGAAGGTCAGTAACAAAAAAAAAAAAAGGACAGTAACATGGCCAGACTTGCGTTTTCATTTTTTTTAAGATTGTATTTATTTATTTTGAAGAGAGAGGGGAAGAGAGGGAGAAAGAGGGAGAGAAACACTGATGTGTGAGAGATACATCCATTAGTTGCCTCACACACATCCCCAACCAGGGACCTGGCCTGCAACCCAGGCATGTACCCTGACTGGGAATAGAACTGGTGACCCTGTGGTTTGCAGGCTGGAACTCAATCCACCGATTCACACCAACTGGGACAAGACTTGCGTTTTAGAACAGCCTTCTGGCTGCTGATGTGGAGAAGGGACTGGGATGGGGGTGGGAGAACTGCAAGGCAAGGACACCACAGTGGAGGCTGATATAATAGTCAGGGCAGACCGCGAGGCCCAAACTGGGGCAGTAATTCCAGGAATGGACAGAAGGGGACACGTGCAAGATCTGTAGAAGGATAAGATTTATAGGATTTCGGGATCACGTTTTGACTGAGGGTCAGGGAGACACTGAAAACCGGGAGAACACCCAGGGTAGAGCCTATGTCCAGGTTGCTGAGAGGCCATTGCAAAAGTGGGACCACCTCAGGAGAAACCACAGGAGCAGAGCCTGAGCTCCTGCCTCATCCTCCCAGCTCCGCCCCTCACCAGCCGCATGTTCTTGCAATGTTACTTATGCACTCGGAGTGTGTTTCCTCCTCGGAAGAAAGGGGGGAATTTTATTTCCTCCATAGGGTTCTCATGAAGATTAGACAAAACATGTGTGGTGTCTGCACATAATAAGAGTCAATGCCTGTTTCAAAGCTCAGCCCTGCTCCAGCCCAAATCTCTGGCTCCCAAGCAAGACTGATGATCTCTATCAATGGCGATTGCTACACCTCCTGGTCCCAAGGGGTGGGGCTCCCTAGCCTGACCTGCAGGTGTCCTACCATGTGTCAGCTACAGGCAACCTTGGCTGCCAACACCCCACCAACTAAAAGAATGTCCTGGGGCCTTGTTTGCTCACTCTCCAGCCAGTATAGGCCCTTCCTCCGAACTCCCCTTCCCAATAGTGTCCCAGAGGCTCACCATGCTACCTTGGTGGGCAGAAAGGAATCTCTGAAGGTCACTGAGATGTACTGAACTTGACTAGGGTCTTGCCCAACCTCCCCCTTCATTTGAGTTGCAGCAGTTTCGAATCCTTTCTGCCCACCTATTCCTCAGACTACCTCTGCAGTGAGGTAAGCGGAGGGTCCAACCCTATAGGATGAAGGCTAAAACCATCTGAGGAGGCAGCTGGATATTCCAGTCTTGCAGGCTCCCCTCACCCTCCTTTAACATCCTTCCAATTCCTTCATATCCCTAATCCAATCCATTAACCATCTTTAATCCCCTAATGTAAACCGGACCTTAGGGTCTGCCCTAGGCCTCAAGCCCAGCTCTTTCCAGAACACCAGACCCCTGATATCCCACTGATCCCAGGACCCAGACTCTCAGACCCCCCCCCCATGACGAAAAGAAATTTCATTCTTTTCCTCTGAACCCTCAGGTCACCTCCCACCCACTGTTCCAGGCCAGAAACCTAAGGGTCAACCAGGCTTCCTTTCTCTTCCTCCTTCACTTCTACTAAATACCTGTCACCCGTCTGCTCCTTTTCTCCACCTTCATTCCACTTCCTGTTCCGGTCTCCACAAGGTACACCCAATCACTGACTTCTGGCCTCTAGCCTAGCAGTGAAAATTCAACAGCCTACAGAATTTGTATTTGATTCAGGGGATTCCGGTGGCACAAACTGCTCTATTCTGACATTCTTCAGGAATCTTTTATTGGAAGACGTCCCAGAAGGCAACATTTTGCAATCAAGCGATCAATAATCACAACAGTATCTGCCTTTCCAAATAAATTTGCCTTGCAGACCCTTGCAACAGCAGAATTGCCCAAGAGGTTTTTTCCTTGTACAATGAACACCACTTTGCAAAACTCATAAAAAAATTTGCTTTTAAAAAAGAGACTGCCTCTAGCATAATACCCAGTAACAGTTTATAAAACATGAGCTTCCTAGGTCTTTGATCTTTTGTTTTAAAGATTTTATTTAGCCCTGGCTGGTGTGGCTCAGTGGATTGAGCACTGGCCTGCGAACCAAAGGGTCGCTAGTTCAATTCCCAGTCAAGGTACATGCCTGGGTTGCAGGCCAGGTCCAGTGTGGAGTGCATAAGAGGCCACAACACACTGATGTTTCTCTCCCTCTCTTCCCCTTTCTCTAAAAATAGATAAAATGGCTTCTTTTTCAAAATCCTACACTTAATGAATGCTTAGTAGTTGCAGTCAGGTTTCTGAGTGCTTCACATGAAATTCATTTAATCCAACACCCAGGGAAGCAATGGATCATCAAATCCTCTGCACACTTAATCCAACACTCCACGCACTGACACCCAGAGGGTTTAAATAATTTGTCCAAATCGCACAGCTAGAGAGTGAAGGAGCCAGGATTCCAACCCAGCCATCTGACCACTGGGCGGCGAACTGTGAAGGTCCTTGGGATCATGGATTGTTTTGCTCACCAGCTCCTGCCACAGCTAAATAACTAATGGATGCCTGAATGAGTGAATGTAGGAATAATGAACGAAAGCGCAGATCGAGTCTTTGCCCAGTTACTACCTGTCTGAAAGCCGCGGGCCCTGCCCCAGTGGCATAGGCCAAGAACTCACTCCAGGGGTCCGCGGCGACTCGCAGGGGAGCCGGACTTGCACAATGCAGGTGCGGGCTGTTCCCTCCCTTCCGCAGCTTTAATGTTCCGGGACAGCCCAAGCCAAGGCTTCCTGCGCACAGTCAGGGGCCTGCAACGTCCGGCCGGCCCTCAGCCCCCAAAGCTCCACCCAGCCATGGAGTTGCGGTGGTGGGGGGGGGGGGGGTTACGAAGGAGGCGCCTCTTTCCCCTCGCCCAGCGTTTGCCGAGTCCTGGCTGGAGGTCTGGTTCCCCGTCCCAACTCCACTTCCTAGTTGTGTCTGCTAGCAGTGCCGACACGGATTCGTTGCCTCCTGGTCCTTCCTGTCCTGCCCCCACCTCCTTAACACACAGCATCAAGGTGGTCAGGCACTGAGAGGCTATTTAAATTCAGCACCCACCCCCACCCCTCCACTAGTATGATAACAGTAACTCCTACATCACGGACTACCTTCTAGGGGGTGGGATGCCCAGCCGAGAGGTTTGCGTGAATAATCCTATTAATTTTCTCAACAGCCATGCATGATGAATCTTCTTATCCCTATTTGACAAGTTGGAGACTGGGGACACGTTTGGTTTAAGTGCCTTTCTCAGACCATGCAGCTTGGGGTGGCACAGGCCAGATCTATTTGACTCCAGGGTCAAATCTCCCCCTCCCCCCCACCATGTTCTGTGCAGCCAGCCATTCCCACATCTCGGCCCAGGCGCACTAACCAGGCCTGGGGATATAGATCCAGATGGGCACTTTCCTACCCTTCAAGAAGCTCTGCCGCTTCTAACAGGGGGACATTTTCTAATGCTGGATGATCTAGGACCTTGCTTCATTGCTAGGCAGGCAAAACAGCATGCCTGAGCACTTAGGCACAGAGAGATTTCAGGTGGGGGGAGCGGTTTGCACAAAGCCTGAGACTGGACCTCTGGGTCAAGTTCCTGCAACAACACAATAATGCTCCCTCCACTGTACCCACCTACGGCCTCTGCCTTCTGAATTGGGTGCTCTGTCCATGGGTTGTCTCCAAGTGTGTCTGTTGGCAAGACTTCAAGAAAAGCTTATCTCCTCCCACAAGACCTAATGTGGGAAAGGCCTAGTAAATATCTAACAGCTGGCCCAGGATGGGGAGAAACTCCCATATGTTTCATTTGTGGGTTTCCATGGAATACACATCATCATGGCCAATGTCAGCTGCCAAAGTTGGAGATGGACAGTACTTCTACCATAACAGATACAATCCATGTAGTAAGATACAGTAAAGTAAGAAAGGAATGATGAGTTTACAGTCTTCACTATCTTGGTTTTTAGAATTTATTTAAGTGTACGTTTATATCCTTTAATATTATTTTATTTTATTTATTTATCTTTAGAGGAGAAGGGAAGGAGATAGGGAGAGAAATATCAATGTAAAGTTGCCTCTCGTGTGTCCCCTGCTGGGAACTGGCCTGCAACCCAGACGTATGCCCTGACTGGGAATCGAACCGCAATACTCTGGTTCGCAGGCCTGCACTCAATCCACTGAGCTACACCAGCCAGGGCTATATCCTTTAATTTTTAATGACTGTGCTTAACAACCAGTTCCCATAATTCCTGAAAACGCAACAGTTGGCTCTCCCCAAGCTAGTACAAGCAAGTCCAGCACCTAAGGAACTCAGGTCCAAGGGCTGGCCCCTCCTCAAGCTTCCTTCAGCCTCAGGCTGCCAGCGTGGGATTTTTCTCTCTAGCCTGGGTTTCCCTCTAGTGGACAGAAGAGTCATTCCAGGTGATTCTCTTGCTCCACCTGCACCCAGAGCTCAGCACCCAAAGCAGGGCAAGGACGAAGTTATTGTCCCTCAGGAGAAAAGTTTCTTGAGAGGGATCTATATGGTTTCTCAGTTGTCCTCAGGCACTAGGCACTTAGCATTCGCCCTCTCTGAGGGGCGGTGTCTGGAGGGCCCCTTTGGCTTCAGCCATTATCACAATCTCCAGAGCTTCTCAAAAACCCCGTCTCATGCCCCATGTGGCAGCTCAGGCTGTCTCCATCAGCCCTTCCAGTGTGGGGAGCCCTCTTCCATTACATCTGTCTCTAAGAAGGCACACTGAGAAACCCTGTTTGCATTAGGGATTAAGATTTACATTAACGCATTAGCCACTGAGGAAACACTGATGAGGACCATTCATAAGCGCGGGACACATATAAGAAGATGGAGTCAATTAGATGTAGCGTTAGGGCTCTGACTCTCCCTCCCGCATCATCCAGAAGCGATCTTTCCAAAGCACAGATATGTCCCTGTCACTCCTCCCCTCACAAACCTCCTGTAATTCTCTGTGGCTTTCAGCATCGGTTGAAAGCCAGGCATTCAACACCTCTCTTGGTTGAGACTCCACTCGCGCTGTTTACCTTACATTTCCAAAGCAAAAAAGAGAAGAAAACTGAGGTTTTTGAAATCCTTTTCTGGGCCAGGCTCTGTGATAAATACTTTTCAAAGAGCATCTTAGTTAATTCTCCAATTATGCTGCTAGAGATAAGCATTTACAGATGAGAAAACTGAGTCAGTACAAGTTGGATCACAGTTAACACAGTTTGCAAACAAATAAGTTTTTAATTCGGCCTACTTCTCTTTGTTCTTGAAAACTGTCCCTGTCGCAACAGGCCGGGCCTTTCTCTGGGGTTGGCTGCAGAGATGGAGGCACAGTCCCCAGAACTCCTTCCTCACGGCACCCAAGGCAAGGCCACATTTCTTAGGGTTCTAAGGAATGGGCTGCTTTTCAGTGAAACCCAAGCAGAGGTTACAGAACCACAGATATGGGATAAGAAACCAGACTTGAATCTGATTAAATTCTTCTGGTGCTATCGCCAAAGACCTTCCTCTCCCTTCCCCCCCCCCCTTTCTCCTCCCTAACTCTCCCTTCTCATTCTCTCCCACCGTCATCTCCTTAACTTCCCCTGGAATCCTAGACATCTTTAAGGCTCAGATCAAATTTCCCCCCTCCAGAGAGCCCTCTCAGACAACCTGGCTCAGGAATCTGCCTAATGAAAGTGAGAATTGTTGCAGTTTGAAAGGAAGAGCAGATTTCTGGCTAAATGTGAGGATTGATCTCATGTGTTCATCTCCCTCACTCCTGAAATTCCATTAAAATGACAGTAAATGCATTAGGGAAAAATATATAAACTCGCAAGGGAAGGGAATGACTGCTTAATGGATATGGGATTTCTTTTTGGAGTGATAAAATGTTCTGGAATTAATTGTGAAGGCTGTAAAAACGAAAAGAAAAACAGGAAGGAAGGAATAAATGGGAGGTTAAACCCCTACCAGCGCTTGGATGTATAATAATCCTCATACAGTTTGGTTAACTAGGAAAGCTCCCCTGAGCTTCAGTATCCAAACTTTTTACTGGAGTTTCATTATGTAGCATGATTGACTGAATCACTGCCCACTCAATCTCCAGCTCCCTTCCCTCTCCCAGATGTCAGTCAGATCAGGCTGACATCACATGGCTTAAAGCCTCAACCCTATAATCATATAATTGGCCCTTCTGGCTCGGCCAACCCTTATCCTAAATCATCTTGAATTATCTAAGCACCCACCAAGAGTACCTTCATTAGCATAAACCATTCTTTGGGAGCCTTGAATAGCAAAGACTATCCTATCGCTAAGGAAATTTCAAGGATTTTGAGGCTATCTCCTAGGGAAGGGAAGAGGTAACAGAAACACACACAGGGCTAGTCAAATGTTTTTTAAAGATTTTATTTATTTATTTTAGAGAGGGGAAGGGAAGGAGAAAGAGAGGGAGAGAAACATCAATGTGTGGTTGCCTCTCGTGGGCCCCCTACTGGGAACCTGGCCCTCAACCCCAGCAAGTGTCCCAAACTGGGAATCAAACTTGTGACCCTTTGGTTTGCAGGCTAGCACTCAATACACTGAGCCACACTAGCCAGGGCTTCTTTCTTTCTTTCCTTCTTTTTTAAAAGATGTTATTTATTCATTTTTAGAGAAAGGGGAAGGGATGGCGAAAGAGGGGAGGAAACACCCATTAGTTGCCTCTCACATGCCCCCAACTGGGGACCTGGACCCCCAGTCCAGGCATGTGCCCTGACCAGGAATTGAACCAGTGACCTTTTGGTTTGCAGAACAACGCCCAATCCACTGAGCTGCACCAGTCAGAGCCAGTCAAATTCTTTATTTATACAATGGACCCATGCCAAAGCACGTCGCTGAAAAAATTCACAATATCAAGACAAAGAGCACATCCTACAAGCTTCCAGAGAGAAACAGGTCACATACAAAGTTTTACAGATTAAATGATATTAATCTTCGCAATAGCAAGGCTGGTGACTATGAAACAGGAAAGCAATACCTCTAAAATTCTGAGGATATCCCTGGCTGGTGTGGCTCAGTGGATTGAGCACTGGCCTGTGAACCAAAGGGTCGCTGGTTTGATTCCCAGTCGGGGCACATGCCTGGGTGGTGGGCCAGGTCCCAAATAGGGGGCATGCTAGAGGCAACGACACATTGATGTTTCTCTCCCTCTCTTTCTCCCTCCCATCCCCTCTAAAAATAAATCTTAAACAATATAAATAAATAAAATTCTGAGGACAAAGTATTTCTAATAAAGTACTAGATTAGATGAACTATCAACCAAAGGTACGGGTATAATAAAGACAACTTCAGAAATGTAAGGTCTCAAACATTTACTTTTCAAGCACCCTTTCTCAGGCCTCTGCTGGAGGATGTGCTTCAGCAATGGGAGGAGGTAAATCAAGAAAGAAGAACGAAGCTCCAGGAAATGGGGGAGCTAACAGAAGAGGGAAACAGAGGGAATTTCCAGGATGATGGTGAAGGGAACTTGCACAATGACAATTGTGGAGCAGGTCTAGAGATCACCAAGTTCAAATTGGAGCTGAAGACAAAGGGCTCCATGTAGGGATGTTTCCAAGAAAAAAAAAAGGAACCTGATATGTTCGACCATATGAAATGATCTTTGTACTTCTAGTGGGAATGTGTAGGGTTGAATTCATACTATGTACATAGAAATCTAAGCAAAAGAAAAAGATGAGACAATTTAACTCTGAATATATATAGCTAAAATACTATAAATATTGAATATTTATTTTAAATTTGAACTATAATTCTATTGGAAGAATAAGGGAAGACCAAGTATGTGGGAGTGAAAAGGGAAATATAAGCCCTACATCTTCTTCTATTTTAAGATGTCAGCGAGCCCTGGCTGGTGTAGCTCAGTGGACTGATCATAGGCCTGCAAACCAAAGGGTCACCGGTTCTATTCCCAGTCAGGGCACATGCCTGGGTTGCAGGCCAGGTCCCCAGTGGGGGCACATGAGAGGCAACCACACACTGATATTTCTCTTCCCCTTTTTCTCCCTCCCTTCCCCTCTGTTTAAAAAGAAATAAATAAAATCTTTTTAAAAAAAAAAACCCTCCATTCTCCTCCCTTTTAAAAAATAAATAAAAATAAATGAAGACGTCAATAATAATTTTTAAATCAGCAAAAAATTATCTGGATCACTCAAAATATGGAAGTAAATACTAGGTACAAAAGCCAGCTAAAAGACTAGTTGCCTTTGGGGACTGGGAATTGAGGGTGGAGAAGGCAGAGCAGAAGATTGCCTCTTTTTTAAACTTGTCATACATTTAGTTGCTTTAAAAAAAAACTATGTTCATGTATTATTTTGATTACAAATCTTTTTTAGGAAAAAAATAAAGAAAATTTTAAAAATTGCAGAAAAATGGAGTGTCCCTAGGGAAGCGTTTGTTACTTTGGTGAGTTCATCACCATCTTGGGTCCAGACATCTCTTCAGAAACCAGAGCTGTTAGCTCAAAGAGCAGCAGCATTGCTATGAACAGTCACACATTAACCAGGCTCATGAGACTGATATTTCAAGTCAAATACCAATTCATTAATTTATAAAGAGAAGCAAAGCTCTGAGGCAGACTGGATCTTCTCGTTCGCTGATGAGTGCATTCTCTCCCTGGAGTGAATCTACACAGGGAATAAAGTGATTTTCAGCATGTTGCTTGGTGCAACCAATGAAGTGGGGGTTGAATTAGGTGGTTTCAAAGAATGATGCCTCCATTTCCCATGTTCCTGGACCAGCATCTTTGTCCCCAGGAAGTGCTAGGATGGACACTCTGGTGATTGCCTTGGCAACCCTTCTTGATCTCTGTCCAGACCCCTCCTGATGGGCACTTCTTTTTCTTTAGCTGCATTAATACCTTTATTCAGGTTGTAGGCTAGACTGGGCCTAACTCTGCCTCTACCTCCAAAGTTGATACATCTATTTTATTATTTTATTTTATTTGCAAATGAGTTGGTTTAATACCAGGTGATACAGGATAAAACAAAGACTGAAGAACACACATTGACAGGATTCTGGGCTGGGTTTATGCTGACCTCAGAGCCAAGGTTGAAATGGCAGAATGAGAAGAACTAAAACGATGAGCCACTGCATGGCTCATCATTTTTAAAAATTTACCTATATTTGTTTATTTTTAATATATTTTATTAATTATGCTATTACAGTTGTCCCATTTTCCCCCTTCATTCCCCTCCAACCTGCATACCCTCTCCTACCCACATTCCGCCCCCTTTAGTTCATGTCTATGTGTCATAAGTTCTTTAGCTTCTACATTTCCCACACTACTCTTGTTGTCCTCCTGTCTATTTTCTACCTACCGTCTATGCTACTTATTCTCTGTACCTTTTCCCCCTTTTCTCCTCCTCCCACTCCCCTGTTGCTAACCCTCCATGAGATCTCCATTTCTGTGGTTCTGTTTCTGTTCTAGTTGTTTGCTTAGTTGGCTTTCATTTTAGATGTGGTTGTTAATAACTGTGAGTTTGCTGTCTTTTTACTGTTCATATTTTTAAATATTCTTTTTCTTAGATAAGTCCCTTTAACATTTCATATAATAAGGGCTTGGTGACGATGAACTTCTTTAACTTGACCTTATCTGAGAAGCACCTTATCTGCCCTTCCATTCTAAATGAAAGCTTTGCTGGATAGAGCAATCTTGGTTGTAGGTCTTTGGATTTCATGACTTGGAATACTTCTTCCCAGCCCCTTCTTGCCTGTGAGGTCTCTTTTGAGAAATCCACTGTCTGTCTGATGGGAACTCCTTTGTAGGTGACTGTCCCCTTAGCTCTTGCTGCTTCTAGAATTCTCTCCTTCATTTTAATCTTGGCTAATGTAATGATGATGTGCCTTGGTGTGTTTCTTCTTGGGTCCAACTTCTTTGGGACTCTCTGAGCTTCCTGGACTTCCTGGAAGTCTATTTCCTTTGCCAGATTGGGGAAGTTCTCCTTTATTATTTATTCAAATAAGTTTTCCACTTGTTGCTCTTCTTCTTCCCCTTCTGGTACCTCTATAATTCGGATGTCGGAATGTTTAAAGATGTCTTAGAGGTTCCTAAGCTTCTCCTCACTTCTTAAAAATTCTTGTTTCCTCATTCTCTTCTGATTGGATATTTCTTTCTTCCTTCTGGTCCACACCATTGATTTGAGTCCCAGTTTCCTTCCCATCACTATTGGTTCCCTGTACATTTTCCTTTATTTCACTTAGCATAGCCTTCATATTTTCATCTAATTTGCAACCACAATCAACCAATTCTGTGAGCATTCTGATTACCAGTGTTTTGAACTGTGCATCTGATAGGTTGGCTACCTCTTCATTTTTTCTGGAGCTTTGATGTGTTCTTTTATTTGGGCCATTTTTTTTTTTTTTTTGGTCTTAATGGGCCTGTTACATAGTGAGGGGCAGAGCCTTAGGTGTTCACCCTGGTGGTGCAACCCACCTCCATGCGTTGACATCGCCTGTAGGAATGAGGTTCGGGAAGGAACAATGCCACCTGCCTCACTCTCTGCCACTTTTCAGTCACTTCCTCTGTACCTACAAGGAAATTGGGCCCTTCTGTGCTGATTGGGCCCTATGGGTGGGCTTGTGTATGTTCCAGGATCCTGGATCCTGTGGGTCTCTCCAACAAACTCTCCTGTGAGGCTGGGAGTCTCTCTCACTGCTGCCTCAACCCCCCTGGGTGTTTTCAATCGGTGTTTGGAGGCTTTATTTCCAGGTGTTGGGACCCTGGTTTGTGTAGTCCATCCCAGTCCCCAGTTTCGTCTGGTTTATCTGCACGCAAATGTGGGACCACCATGTCCGCCAGCCGCTGCCTTGTTAGCCAGCTGCAACCTTGCCTACCACACTCCACTCCACAATCCACCACCTCACTGGGTCCGCTAGCCATGGCCTTGCCATGAGTCCTCTCCACTGGGCTGCCCAACTCTGCCCCTTCTACTGGTCTGAATGAATGTGTCTTCTTTAACTCTTTGGTTGTTGGACTTCCATACAGTTTGATGTTCTGTCAGTTCCGGTTGTTTTTAAATTGTCGTTGCCCTTCTTTTGGTTGTGCGAGGAGGCATAGCATGTCTTCCTACACGTCCATCTTGGTCGGAAGTCTACTTTTTTTTTTAATAGAAGTTTATTCTTAAATGTGCAACAGGCTCCAAGACAACACCATTCTACCTATAGATTACAAGAGATGTTATGACAGGGAATCCAGATTTTAAAACAGGAGTGGAATTTAGGATTACCATTGTCCCAGGCACAGGAGCAGCTTCCTTTTGCTAGATTTCTTTTTTTAATAGCTTACTTTTAATGAATTTTTTCATTACCATTTATTCCCCTTATGATCTCTTTCACCTTCTTTTTTTTCTCTTTTTTTAAAGATTTTATTTATTTATTTTTAGAGAGAGGGGAAGGAGAGAGGGAGAGAAATATCAATGTGTGGTTGCCTCTTACACGTCCCCTACTAGGAATCTGGCCTGCAACCCAGGCATGTGCCCTGACTGGGGAATCAATCAAACTGGTGACCCTTTAAAAAAAAAAAAAAAAGATTTTATTTATTTATCTTTAGATGGGAAGAGAAGGAGAGAGGGAGAGAAATATCAATGTATGTTTGCCTCTCGTGCACCCCCTGCTGGGACCTGGCCTGCAACCCAGGTATGTGCCCTGACTGGGAATGGAACCTTGGTTGTTTGGTTAGCAGGCCTGTGCTCAATCCACTGAGCTACACCAGCCAGGGCACCTTTTTTCTTTTTTTAATAAGAGAAAGTTTACTTAGAAAGTCACAGAGGTAGAAGTGAGCCATAGGAAAAAATGGGCTTAGAAACAAGTTACAGAGGTAAAAGAAGAGGTCCCTGGAGCTTAGGAGAGAGAAGGGTAAAGTTAACCCTTTAACCCCTCAGTGGGGGTTAAGAAATCTCGTTTTGCCGATTTCTTTATTCTACCTGTGGCCAGGGGGCCCTTCCCCGCAGCTTTCAATTTTGGCTCCTCCAGTTTCTTCTGCTCCTGTTTTTGCTTCTGCTTGAACGCCTATTTCCCTCCTCCACCTCCTTGGCATGCTGCTTCAGGGGCTTCTTCTTGCCACCTTCACTGTGGTCCCTTCCCCAGATCCTGCCACCAGGAGCTGATACATCTCTATTTTAAAGTACTAGAGGGTCATGTCCAGTGCAACACATTTACAAAGCACCCGTGACATGCCAGGCTCTGTTCTAAGCCCTGCAGTTACAGCAGTCAACAAGACTGATATTTGTCCCTGCCCTCGCTGAGCTTCTTCTGGGGAAGAAGACCAACATTAAGTAAAGTGCAACGTGAAGGAACAGCCTAACTCTCAGATGACAACTTCATTTATTTTATCCTATTTTTTAAGGTGGAGTCACCTCTTGGTTGCCTCCAGATATCACTTACTACAATGAACCATGGTGGGGAGGAGCTGTTGAGTAAGGACTCTTGTCTAGATAGAGAAGGAAGACCCATTTTCCAAGCATAGATTCCCAACTTCCCATGGATTCTAAACCCAAAATCTTTCCAGTGAAGTAAATTTCTGCTTCAATTTATCTAGGGTTGGCTTCTGTCATTTACCACCAAGAGCTCTGGTACAGCAACCATTTGTGGACCAGAAAATAAGTCACCAAAAGGCATTTCCAATCCCTCTGCCTCAGGGCTGCAACCAGACCTGAAATCTTTCTGATCTGGGCCTTTTGTTCAGCACAAAGCAAGGCACACAGGCTGTCTCAGTAGAATCTGGTTGGCTGAGTCACTCAGTAAGCTCATAAATACCTGCCAGAAGCTGTTCTAGGTACTGAGGTTGAAAAGCTAGTAAGAGCTAGTTGCTGCTTTCAAAGATGTCCCACAAGCACCTTAGACCCAACATCTAAAACTGAGAGTATCATCTACCTTGCCTTCTCCCAACCCATATATCAGCTCACACCATGTCCCATGTTCCAACAACACTGAACTGCTTGCATTTCTCCTTTCCTTCTGCTCAGATGCCATCAGTGAATAGTTGGTGTTCTTAGAATACAGGGGAGAGAGGGAAAGAGACAGAGAGCAGGCAATCAGGCTGCTGCTTGTTGACAGGGACAAGACCTTGAATGCCAGGGTAAGCATTCTAGATTAATGGGCAGCTATTCCAAGTTACTTTCCTTGGCCTAAATAGAATAACCTTGTAGTTTTAACTTTTCCTCTTTTACCGAAGATAATCTACATGGAAGGTGACATAAAGGACTTATATGTCCATCATCTTGGCCAGAGATGCAGCTGCAAGCAATGTCCCCATATTACAAGTAAGCAGACAGAGGCCTCAAATGTCTTGCCTCTACAGCTCGCAAGTAGCAAAGTAAGGGCTTGAACAAAGTTTCCACACTCCAGATCCCCATTCTTTCCTCTACAGAGTGTGTTTTGTGTGTGGTGAGAGGGAGGGGCACGCCTCAGCCGTGGCCTGTCCCTGGGGGAAAATTCTCCCCATCACAGCACCAGGGGCTGTCTGTTCTGCTGGCCTCTCCTCCTGGCCTTAATTCCCTTTTCTAGATACTCTGTCATCTTAAATCCTCACAACTCTGTGAGGTATTACCACCCCTTTGTTTTATGTGACTCAGATGAAACTGAATCACAGAAAAGTGCAGTTTCAGACTTCAAAATCTGGAATCGCCACCCCCACTTCGCTGGGGTCCAGATTTGGAACACTTAGCTAAAGAAACTGGTCAACGGGTCATGAAGCGGATGCTGGGGACCAGCCCCACTTCAGGGCTGAGGGCCGCCAGGTGGCGCGGTGGAGGTGTGACTGCTTCCCTACCTCTTCACTCCCCCTCTCCCCGCCCCCTCGCCCGCGGGCCAGACGCACCTGAACTAAGCCGGGCGAGGCCTGGGAAGTCGGTTCCTGGGGCTGGGCCGGGCAGGACAGGGAGTAGCTCTTGTCACCCGCCTAGAGTGGGTAAAGATCACAGTTTTAGTTTGATCTGCTGGAGCCGCCCGGGACTTAATAAAGAATCACGTCCCTACGAGACAACCGCCGGGCTGCATCAGCTTGCTGCCTGCCCTGCGCTCCCCAGTATGCAATTTATTGGGGGGGGGGGGGCGTATAGGGACTAGAATAGAATGGGAGAGCAACCAGAAGGATTGGGGTGGAAGCCACAGTCCCCACCTGTCGACCGCCAGGAGGCAGTGGGTAGGGGGTGTGGCTTGTCCCGTTGGGCCCGCCCCCGGGTCCCAGCGCTCAGGGGCGCGACGAGATATAAGGCTGCCGGGAAACAATGCGCCTGGATCTCGCGCTCCCGCGCCTAACCCTGTAGCGTCTGGGCCTCCGTGCACGAGCGAGGGGGGGGGAGGAGGTAGCGCGAAGGGGGCGCGCTCTTGTATGCGGGCCGCGCTTTCCGTGGCGCGCATGTGCTTGTATGCGGACTGCCGGGCTGCCCTAAGCCGGCCGGGAGCGGCTCCGCTCCTGGTAGCGGGCGGCTGGAGCGAGGTGAGACTAGGGACAGCCGGTGGATGGGCACGGGTCCTGGGGCGCAGGCTGCAAGCTGCCTTCTGGGCATAGCGCGCCCCCGCCCTGCCCAGCCGGGCCCTGGGAGCTGCGCTCCGAGCGGTGCTGGCAAAGTTTGCTTTTGAACTCGTTCCCCACAGGCTCGTCTGCGCGCTGTGAGCGGCTTCCCTGGGCACGCTGACCCAGAACTGGGCTTCCCAAGACGTGAGGGAAGAGCGTGGGTTCCAAGCTCAGAGGTTTGGGAGGGACGAGGGCCTTGCAGCCGGCAGTGCTGGAGGACCCGGGAACGCCTCCTCTCTGGGCCCTTACCCCAGTCAGCACGTCCCCCTTCCCTCTCGCAGGGAGCGGACATGGACTTCGACTCGTACCAGCACTATTTCTACGACTATGACTGCGGGGAGGATTTCTACCGCTCCACGGCGCCCAGCGAGGACATCTGGAAGAAATTCGAGCTGGTGCCGTCGCCCCCCACGTCGCCGCCCTGGGGCTCAGGTCCCGGCGTCGGGGACCCGGACTCTGGAATTGGTCCCCCGGAGCCGTGGCCCGGAGGGGGCACTGGGGATGAGGCAGAATCCCGGGGTCACTCAAAAGCTTGGGGCAGGAACTACGCTTCCATCATCCGCCGCGACTGCATGTGGAGCGGCTTCTCGGCCCGGGAACGGCTGGAAAGAGCGGTGAGCGACCGGCTCACCACTGGTGCTTCCCGGGGGAATCCGTCCAAGGTGTCCGCTGCTCCGGACTGCGCTCCCAACCTCGAAGTCGGCAACCCGGTGCCCGCTGCCCCCTGTCCCCTGGGGGATCCCAAGACCCAGGCCTGCTCGGGGTCCGAGAGCTCTAGCGACTCGGGTAAGGACCGCTCCGGGCCAGTCATCAGGGGGATACCCCATGGGTGGCCAAAACTCTGCCGCTGCCTGAGGTCAGGCATTGGGTCTTTGCCAGCCCTTCGGCTACCTCCCCCTTTCTCTGGCTGCAGCTGCCGGTGTAGCCCCCAGCGGTGTCTGTCTGGCACGTGGGTGTGTTAGTAAACAGTTTAAAGAAGTGGCGTGGGAGCCAGCGTTTCTTTGATGATGATTGGAACCCCAGGGGACAAGGGAGATTGGGTGAGAGGCTTTGCACTCAGAGAGGACAACAATACTGGGATTGCACTGCAGGGAATTTCTGTCTTGGAGGCTAGAAGGGTCCCTTAAGGGTCACTCCAGGCTTAAAGTTTTTTGTTGCTGCCTCTTCCTGGGAAATTCACACTCCCCTACAGAGAGAAGAAGCTGAGGAGCTTTTTGTGCAAAGCCAGAGCTTTCATCCTTTTAAAAACCTAGTCCCCTGGCTGCTTTAGTTTAAGAAGAACCTCTCCCACCCCTTACCATTTGTGCATCAGCCCCATTACCCATGAGGCAGGTAGGGGAGGAATGAACTCTCCCTAGTAATGGAAGAACTGAGGCTTAGAAATAGGAAATCACTGGAAGTGAGCCCCAGTTTCCTGCCATCTAGCCAGCCTCTTTTCCCTTCCTTCCTTCCTTCCTGGCAACCAAACACTTCTTCCTTGATGCATAGAGGGTTTTCGAGTAGTTTATCTGAGAAGGGCTACACCTCCACTTGTTGCTTTGGCCTGAGGTGGAAAGCTGACCCTTTAATTCCGTCCCAATCCATTTGAGACTATCAGCTGCCTCCTTGCATTAAAAAAATGTTTACGGGTCCCTACTTCGTGCCAAACTCTTGGTTAGATGCTGGGGTCAAGGGTAAGGAGCTCCAGGCCCTTTCCCCCATTTCTGAATGCAAATGTAAACCTCACTGAGGACAGACTGGCATCCTGTGCCACCAGACTGCAGTGTTGTCAGCCCAGCCTTGTCTCAGCAGAGCAGTAGCAGACAGGATGTTTTTACAGGGTGCAGACTGAGGCTAGCATCAGGCAAATTAGGAATGAGAAAACTCACTTGTCACTTTTATAAATAACTTTTACGTGATCATTTGGAGGGAACCGGGGAATGGGGTATGGAAGTCATCATACACTTGAAGGGAAAAGTAAGGATAACAAAACCAATTAAAAGTCCACTGTGTTTAAGGTCATTTCTAACTTGCTTGCTTTCTACATCAAGCTTGTGTTTGTTTAATGGCCGGAATGGGAATTTTGAGATCAAGAAACCAGTAGTAGGTCTGGTACAAGTAATGCCCCCCTTTTTATTACAAAATCATAAGCATGTAATTCTGTAATATAACAATATCACGCTCAAGCATACCATATGACATTTTAGGTGAAATGTTCAAATTAAAACTATAAATTATTACACCCATATTACTCTTAACAATCACAGTCAAACAGGCCTTACTTCTGCTGGACCCTGTATTTCTACACAGACTGATGGAGTGGTAGAGTGAGAAGAACACTGTTTTGAGAGTTTGGAGATCTTAGTTGGAGGTCCAGAATGTTACAAAGGTGATGTGTGGCCTTGGCTGATCTAGCGCTGCTTCTCCCTCGGCACATGAGGGTGTTGGCCTCTTGTCCGGTGGAGGGCATTTCCTTGTCTGGGTAGAGTTAGACACCACTCTCTGAAAAGGAGAATAGTGATCTTACTTTATGGCATCCTTAGGCAGAGCCTTCCCAGCCTCCAGATTTAACATTGAGATATTTAAAGATCTGAGATGTGGGGGAGCCTCCTGAATCACTTTCTGACCTGCTCTTTTAACCTGAACCTGTTTTCAAGCTCCTAGTTCACAGGCCACATGGACTAGAACGAAATGCAACAGATTGCAAACAATGAGGGGGGTGGAGAGAGTGACTGATGGCAAAGCTCAGCCAATAGGGGGTAGGGGCTGGGTAAAACAGCATTCCAAACACAGCCTAGTCAGCCAATCACAAGCCTTGGGGCCAGGAAGGCTGAATGGTCAGGTTTTATTAATGGAGAAATAATGCGATTGTCCACACAATAGAAGCCTTCCTGACAAAGGGGCTCAAGCATCCTGATATGCAAAAGAGACAGAGAACTGAGCTCTTCTATTGTCAGGGTGAAATGCATTAAGGTGGTCTTCTGTGTGGGGGGGGCTGAAAACGTGTGGAGTAGGAAGGTTTTCTTCCCCATTCCCGGATGGGGTGACCCAAGAGACTTTCCAGCCAGGGAATGTCTCGGGGCATGTCCAGGTATGTCCAGGCCCCTGGGGTCTCGGCCCTTGTGTGGGGATAGGGGCTATTCTGCTGCCCAGTTCCTGCCCCTGGCACAGGTAACTGTCGCTTGTACCTTTGTGGAGTTCCTGCAGCTTTTGCCAACCTGCGGTTATGAATCCAACCCTGTTCTGGTCCAGGGAAGGGGGTGGGGCTGGCAACCTGCAAATGATGGATGACTTTAGAAACCCATTGAACCCAGGAGCAAAATGCCCGTAAGGGAAACATTTCCCTCCGCTCTGTGGGTGAGGAGGAGTGTGTTGTAGCCCTCCCTTCTCTGAATCTTCCCCTGAAAGGGATAGTAGAATAGAGAGGTGGGGGAATAATAGGATTTATAACTTGTGAAAAGTAACAATTCCCCAAGTGCAGGCTGTGTTGGACAGGAACAAAGGGCAACTCTGCCCACAGACCCCTCATTTACAATTCTGATGGGGCATGAAAGAGCCCGACTGGGGAAGATCTTTATAGCTAAACTTTGTCCCAGGCTAATAGCTCTTTCTCTCCATCCTCTGAGTGGGGGAGGGGAGAGACTATGCAGACCCGGGGGTGGAAGGGGGGGCTGTTGGCTTGGGTCTGCCTTTTGTTCTTATCTAAGCCTTGCTGTACAAAAGGAAATTGGAGAATATTTTCTTTCTCCCTTATTTACCTTCCTTTATTCATCCTGCCCTTACCCAATTACAAATGAATCAGCTGTCTTTCCCCTCACTTCAATTTGTTTATATCTAAATTGGGAAAATGTCACCTCTTTTCCCAAGCTCCAGCACAGAGTTCTTGTATGTGTTTCTCATGGGGGTTGTTTTTCTCTTGATCTCTCCCCTTGGACAGAGGGTGAAGAAATTGATGTTGTAACAGTAGAGAAGAGACAGTCCCTGGGCGTCCGGAAGCCAGTCACCATCACAGTGCGGGCAGACCCGTTGGACCCCTGCATGAAACACTTCCACATCTCCATCCATCAGCAACAGCACAACTATGCTGCCCGTTTCCCTCCAGAAAGCAGCTCCCAAGGCGGGGCTTCAGAGAGAGGTCCCCAGGAAGAGGCTCTGGAGAGAGATGCTCCAGAGGAAAAGGGAGATGAGGTGCACGAAGAGGTTGTGAGCCCCCTGCCTATGGAACGTGAGGCTCCCCAGTCCTGCCACCCCAAACCTGTCAGTTCTGATACTGAGGATGTGACCAAGAGGAAGAACCACAACTTCCTGGAGCGCAAAAGGCGAAATGACCTCCGTTCGAGGTTCTTGGCCCTGAGGGACCAGGTCCCCACCCTGGCCAGCTGCTCCAAGGCCCCCAAAGTGGTGATCCTGAGCAAGGCCTTGGAATACTTGCAGGCCCTGGTGGGGGCAGAGAAGAGGATGGCTACGGAGAAAAGGCAGCTCCGATGCCGGCAACAGCAACTGCAGAAAAGAATTGCGTTCCTCAGTGGCTACTAACTGACCAAAAAGCCTGACTGCTCTGTCTTACAGAAACCCAAGTTTATTTCTTAACCTTTTCTTCCCGCCTTAGTAATTTGCACATTTTGGTTATGGTGGGACAGTCTGAACAGTAGATCCCAGGATGCTTTGCAGCCGGTGCACACAATAAGGGCTTGCATTCTTGGAAACCTGGAACCCCGGCTCTCCCTGTTCCCTGACTCACGGGAGCACTGCGTCTTCTGTGGCGCCTTCGGCTTCTTGGGCAAGCAGCTGACTGAGGAGCCCCGGGGTCAGCCTCGCTTACTAGCTCTGGAGAAAAGCCTGACAGATGCTATGCAACAGGTGGTGGACGTGGTTGGGGCCTCCAGCCTGCATGAAACCTCACACTCCGGATGCGCGTTAGGCTGGGAAAGGATGCTCCCACTGCTGTCTCTGGGGTGATGCTAGGACAGCTGGGCCTGGACACGCTCCCCGAGGCTCCTTTTTCCAGGAGACACATGAGCTGTCTTTGGTGAAGACAAGCTTGCAGACTTGATCAGCATGGACCGTTACCTCACTGTCAGACACTTTACAGTACCTGAGGAGTTGTAAACCTTTATATATACATGTATATTACAATGTTAGATGATGACCTTCTTCCCTCTCTCGGTGCTGCGATGTTGACAACACTTAAAGAGTTTGGTTTCCAGATTCTTTGTCTCAGCCCTCTGGGCCTTTTCCTCTAAGGGAGAGACCATTCTGTCCTCATAAGGGACTTGTTTGTTTCCACAGGTCAGAAGTATTTCCCTAAGACCCAGGAAAATGGGCCCTAGCCTGGAGATAGGTTGGCATCCTGGCTGTGAACTTGTTCCCTACCAAGGTGTCTTCCATCTTGGAATCTTTTCACAAGGCAGATATCAGGCACCTCAGGGTGAGACCTGTACCACTTCCTATTTCCCAGCTGACTCTCCTCTCAGTCCCTGACTGATAAGTTTGAAGTTCTACTAGAACCATGCAAACCCATCCTTTTCATGCAACTCCAAGGAGCTTGCTGTCTCTGCAGCCATCCTTGGGCCTCCTACCAGCCTGACATGAATCTCTTTCCTAGAATCTGAGACTTACTGAAGTTCTTACTGGGAGAGCTGCTGGGACTCACCCAGCGCTCCGGAAGGTGGCTTAGCTTCCTGGTGGGAGCTCTGCTTAGTGGACCATGATTTTGCCCCAGCTGGACTTGGCACCTCCAAGTGGATTCCAGGTGCAGCCTCTAGTCTGTGAAAGGCACCCAATCAATCCTACAGTGTCTTGTGGGCAACCTCAGGAGCCTTAAGAGCCTAGCCTGGAAGAAGAACCAGCCCCCTCCAGAACTCTCCCCAGGGCAGCAGATACCTGCTGGTTGCAAGTTTGAAAGTGGACAGGGAAGGATGGTAGAAGGCTGTATGTGGCTCTGGAAAACCACTTGCTACTTCCAAATCTATTATGCACGATGGTGTGTTTCTGAGGTTGCTTCCTGATGCCAGAGAACCCCAGTGGAAGTTTGGGGAAAGCCTCTGTACCTGTTGGAACATGGTTTTTGAAGCCAGCTGACTTCTGGAACTGTCTTTGGAGAACGGGTGGGAAGTAGGTTACTGATGTCTCACCTGAACAGCTTGTCTTTTACAAGCTGCTGTTGGGTATTATGCTGGGAGCAGTCTTTTTTTTTATACTGTATTTTTGTATGCTTTTTGCAAATCGGTGTTGTTTTTCTACAAGAAAAAAAATGCCTCTGGCAGTTCTCCTGTTGCAAGAGTCTGATTTATTTTGATCGGCAAGTTTACCTGAAATATTTTATTTAGTTGTGATTATCGGTTTCCTAATGTTAAAATATTGCCTTCTGGGACATCTAATAAAAGAGTTCTCAAACATGTCAAGAGTTGGGGCAGCTTATGCCAGCTGAGTCTGCAGAACCAAGGAAGACGATTTCAGGGTGGCCAGAAGGGAGCCAGCGGGTTGCATTTCTCTAACCATGTTGCTAACCTGGTCATTCCACTTTGGGTTCCTGAAATGCCGTTTCAGACATGTCCAAACAATGTAGGCTCGGCACTTGGTGAGCATAAAATTCTCTTGGGAATTGCGAAGATGCTGAATTTGTACTTTAGAAGGCTTGCAATCCTAGTTCCACCACTTATTCTGTGCCCTTAACTTGATCTTCCTGAGTCCTAGTTTCCTTACAGAGTGAGACTGTTCATACTCCAGTGATGTGACGATCCTGTGCAGGACATCTTTTTAAAAATTCACAGTAAATTTGTGATCTAATGTGATTTTTTTCCTCCTCCCAGGATTTAATGAGAAAGAATCAAGGCTCCTTTTCCCCTCCCATAGTTTTCATAAACTTGCTATAAATGCAAGAGGAGAGAATTTAGTAATAGCTCTTCCTGACAGAGTACTGCCTAGGTCTGAGCTCACTTCTGCCTATTATGCCACACCGATCACATGCCAGGGCTGCAGAAGAGGGAACTGTGATGCAGCCAGTAAGTGCACGAGTTGGGATTTGAAACCGGCCCTGCCTATTCCACAGACAAAAGTCTCAAATGCTGTGTAGTAATGATGGGCTTGTTTTGTTAGCATAAGGCATGCGGAGGAGGTAAATATGAATTCCATCATATAACTGCTTTTTGGAACTCTGTAGGGTCATTGTGCCTGCCTGCCACTTAGTGGGATGAAGTGAAGCGAGTGCCCCATGACCAGCCCCTCTGCCCATTGATGGGTTGAAAGGGTTAGTCTCGCCCCAGAGAGGCCCCTTCTGGGACTGAAACGAAAACAGTTGCTGTTCAGAAAGGCCATGAGCATCAAGGTGAGAGAAGGCCACTTTGCCTCAGCTACTCCCACCTTAAAGCTGAAGCCTGGGTTGGTGTTGCCTTCCTGTGCTCCTACAGAGCCTGAGTGGAGTCAAAAAGCTGCTATAAAGTCCTCCCATTTACCAGGTACCCCTTACCACAACCTGTGAATCAGCAATATCTGCCACATGGTACTGGAGCCCAGAGGGGTTTCTTGGTCACGGTCACATAACAAAATCAGAATCCTAAACCCAGTCTCCTGTCAGGTAAACTTCCCACTCCACCCCCACAACCCCTACATCAAACCCAATCCATAAATAGCTGTTTGATAGAAATATCTTGGATTACTGGATTTCTCTCTTTAAAAGTGATTTTAGAGGAAAAAAATACTGATTTATTTCTGTTTTTTCCCTGGCTGGTGTGGCTCAGTGTATTGAGCACTGGCCTGCAAACCAAAAGGTGGCCAGTTCAATTCCCAGTTAGGGCACATACCTGGTTTCTGGGCCAGGTCCCCAGTTGGCCTGCAAGAGGCAACTGACTGATGTTTCTCTCCCTCTCTCCCTCTCTAAAAACAGATAAATACAATCTTTTAAAAAAAAAAACCTTTTAGTTACAGTCAACTGTTCACATCCTTTTTATTGGCTGATTATTTCTGAGAGTTCGTTTATTAAACTGGGGCCAGTGAAACAAAGGAAGGGCTTGGGGTAGAAGAAGCAGCAGGACAGAGCCTGGGCGGGGCTGCTTTGGCTCTAGAATCATCACAGGGAAGAAGTGAGCCAAAGTGGGCTGCTCACTGAAAAGTCAGAAAAGGGGGCCTTGGCAACAGGTTGGGGGGGGGGGGTGGCAGGGAGCCTGGGACGAGCTGCTGCCCCCTGTTGCTGCCCTAGTTGCCAGTCTCATGGGACCCTGAGAGTTCAGGGGAAAAAGTAACAATGCTCGCCTGGGAGAGAAGAAAGGCGTGGGCGTGCTCCAGAGGGCAAGCTCCCATCCTTTTTTGAGGACATTTGTCAAGAGACTAATTTGTAGGGACTTCTCTCCCTTTACTAAACCTTGAGAGAATTCCTGGGTCCTCAAGAAGATAGTAAAGACTCTCAGGTACAGGCATAATGCTAGTTGTCTGACATTTTCAACTTCACAACAAACTGGAGGACAGAATACTGTCACCCTTTTCACAGACAAGCAAAGTGAAACCCAGAACCGTTCCCGGGTGAGTCGTCGTCTCTCAGTCCATACCGCGGTAGCACCGGCTGCCTGACTCTAAACTTCAGCTCCTTGGAGTCCCACTGCTGAGAAAGGAGTGGGAATAAAGCCATCTCCTGGTGGGGAAAAGAGGGTGTTTCTGGAATGTGAAGTATTTTAATCTCCTTCCTAGCTTATTCCGACAGACTCCTACCTCTATCTTTGTCCGGAAATAGTCAGGACTTTATTCCTGCATTTCAGAGAATGCACGCTCAACTTGGTGATGTGGACAGAGTAAGGGGCAGCCGAGAAGCCACTCTTGGTATAGAAAAGAAAGGTCATCACGTTCAACAACAAAAGGTTAACACATATGCTTAACTCCTGCCCCTATTGGCAGCTATTTTAGGGGGACGGAGACAGGTTGAGTGATCTTTGACATGCTGAATTTGTCTAAAGTGCTCCTCGGGTCGGGATATTGCAGAATATTCACTTTGGAAGGAGAAGGGGGATGGGGATGGCTTCGTAGATTTGGAAGGTGACAGGAGGGAGTGAGAGTCGAGGGAGGTTCCCTTCTAAGAGTGAGATAACCAGCTGGGCAATGATTGAGGACTGGGCAAGTGGGGAGAGGTGAAGGGGAGGTTTCTAACTAAATGTGGCAGCTGAAGTTCCGTTGGGGTGTGGACATTTCTACTTTAAGCCCAGTGGGCAGCTCTTGTTAATGTCTTTATTTAGAACTGCTGCCAAAGGAATCAACTGTATTAAATGTTACCATTCTTTTGTCCGGGAAATGTAAATGCGTTCTTAAAGCCTCTATCAGGTGAGTTATTAAAAACCACAACACAAGACTCAGTGCCAAGGGTCCAGTAGGTGCCCAGGAAGTGATGGATCACATTTAAACTTCAGGGAAGCAGTACGGTTAAATGGTCTCTCATACCCAACAGACCTCAGTCCTAAATCTGGCTCTGCATTTTCCAGCTGCGTGACCATGGGAAAATTATTAACTTCTCCTAGCCCTGATATCTGTAAAACAGGTATAAACAATAGCACCTGCTTCACTGGATTGCTGTGAGCAATAGTAAGTTTTAGTAAATAATTAGAGGGTTTTTAAAAAAGATTTTATTTATTCATTTTAGAGAGCTGTGGAAGGGAGGGAGAAAGAGAGGGAGAGAAACATCAATGTGTGGCTGCCTATAGCACACCCCATACTTGGAACCAGCCTGCAACCCAGGCATGTGCCCTGACTGGGAATCAAACCGGCGATGCTTTGGTTCTCAGGCCAGCACTCAATCCACTGAGCCACACCAGCCAGGGCTAAAGCTTTTTTGTAGTGAGTTTCAACCATTTCCTGCCACACAGTAAGCATTCCACGGGCATGTTAGCTATTAGCTTCTTTTCCCAATTATTTTTATTCTACTAAAATACACATAACAAATTTACCACCTTAACCATTTTTAAGTATCCAGTTCAGTGGTATCAAATCACTCATAATGCTATGCAACCATTATGTCCAGCACTATGCATCTCCATAACTCTTCATCTTGTAAAACTAGAACTCCATCCCCCTTAAACAATACCACCCTGCTCTCCCCTTCCCCCAGCCCCTGGCAGCCACCATTCTGCTGTCTTTCTAATTTTTTTTGTCTCTCTGATTTTGACTAAGTAGCTCATATAAGTGCAATCACACACTATTTGTCTTTTCGTGGCTGGATTACTTCACTTAGCGTAATATCCTCAAGGTTCCTCCATGTTGTAGCATATGTCAGAATTTTCTTTTTTAAGGCTGAATAATATTCCATCGTATGCATATACCATACCTCCTTTTGCTTATCTGTGTATCTCTTAGTGAACATTTGAACGAGTTCTCCATCTTAGCTATTGTGAATAATGCTGCTGTGAACATGGATATAGGGATGTCTTTTTGAAACCCTGCTGTCATCACTTCTCGGCACTTTGGCTAGTGTAGTATCTGTTCTTATCAATTTGATATCTGAAATGTGCTCTAACCAAGGACTGTATATTAAGTGGGTTTTTGGAGCTGGGAGATGGAATAGAAGTTTGCTGTGTCCAAGAAAAAAAAAGAAGCCCTGCTTTCAGCTGTTTTGCGTGTATACCCAGTAGTGAAATCGCTGAGTCATATGGTAATTCCGTTTTTAATGTTTTGAGGAAACTCCATGTGGTTTTCCATAGCAGCTCTACCACCTGACATTTCTGCCAACAATGCTCGGTGTTCCAATTTGTCCACATCCTCCCCAGCACTTGTTATTTTTTTAAAAGTCTATAAGCTTTTTGAAAAATATTTTATTTATTTATTTTTAGAGAGAGGAGAAGGGAAGGAGAAAGTGGAGAGAGAGAAACATTAATGTGTGGTTGCCTCTCATGTATCTCCTACTGGAGACCTGGCCTGCAACCTAGGCATGTGCCCTGACTGGGAATTGAACTGGTGACCCTTTGCTTCACAGGCCTGTGCTCAATTTTCTGAGCTACACCAGCCAGGGCACTTGTTATTTTTCTTATTGTAGCCATCCTAATGCATGTGAGGTAGTAACTCATTGCAGTTTTGATTTGTATTTACCTAATGATTAGTGACGATGATCATCTTTTCATGTGCTTGTTGGCCACTTGTATTCCATCGCTGGAGAAATAGCCATTCAAGTTCTTTGCCCATTTTTGAATTGGATTTTTTCTATTATTATTTTTAGTTTTAGGAATTGTCTATATATTCTGGATATGTTGGCAGCAAAGCAGCACCAGGTGTTAGACCAGTGGAATCAGACTAGACCTCGTTCAGCGGCCTCAGTTCTTGAGTTCTGGCTGAGAAAGATTTCAGAGCCAAAACTCAACCTAGCAAGTCACAGAGGCAGAAGTGAGCTGTAGAAGAAATGGGCTCAGGGAACAGGTCACAGAGGCAAAAGGAGAGCCCCTGGAGCTTAGGAGAGAGAAGGGTAAAGATACCAAGCCCCGGGAAAGGAGGGGAGGGGAATGGAGAGAGCAGTGGGAGTGCTCCACAGAGAGAGTCTTCAGCCTGAGGGTACAGTGGTACCTTGCTACTGTCCTTAATTCATTCTGGAACTCATGAAGAGTGCTGAAACCGAGGAGTACCGAACAATGAAGGATCTTCTCTTGTGGGCGGCGGCGTGACTCAAACAAGTTTTAGCAAGTGCGAGGAGTCCCTAGCAAGCATCAAGTGCTGAAACAGATTTTTCGGCAAATGGCAACAAGTACAGGGTTTGACATCTGAGGCTGTCGAGTACTGAGGTATAACTATTTATCTGGAGGTCCCAGGGGAGGATCCCAATGGAATATTCAGCAGCTTTCCAGGTGTGTCCTTTCCCCGTCCTGGTCTTTACTGACTGGCCGGAGGGGGTGATTAGTCAGTGCAGCTGGTTCCTGATGTCAGCCATGCTGGTGCTTGTCTGGTTTTGCTGTTTTTCTGGGCCTGGAGCTGAAACACAACTGAGGCCTTGATGCATTTGATGTGGGTCAGAACCTCACTGTCCTGGGGGCTTAATGCTTATGAGCTATTCTCTGACCCCCTTGTTTTGTTGCCCCTCCAAGAGCAGCGAGCCTGCATTACTAGCAACATTGCTAGGGGAGGAAAGGTCAGGGGAGGGCCTGAAAAGCACGACCATTGATATGAAAGGGCAGGGCCCTTTACCAGCGAAAAGCTAGGGGAGGAAAAGTTACCCTGGGGGCGAGGTCCTTGTTTTCCCCGTTTTGCCTGGTGCTAGGCACCCTCAGCGCTTTCTGCCCAGGTGACCTTCTGTACCTGGCCCATCATCCTTGCTCCACTCCTGGCTGCCTACCACAGGTGTTAATCCCTTACCAGAGATATAATTTGCAAATTTATATCTCCCCAAATGATTAGTGTTATTTAAACCCTTGAATCAGCCACACCTAGAATACAGCTTCATCGTATTGAAAGGTGATGGACAAGGAGGGATTGGTGAAATAAGAAAACTTTCCAGGAGTATTTTGAAGTAATCTCGAGTACACATACTGATGCTGCTCAAGAGGCAGTGCACTATAGAGGAAGGAGTAGCCAGGGTGGGGGAGACAGAGACAGGTAGAGGAGAAAAGGAGGGCAAAGAGCTGAGTCTCTGATGAGTCCACAGCGTGCCACGTCCGTGGTAGGCAGGAGCTGCACGTCTGTGGTGCTACTACACATACGTGCCCTTCATTTGTCCTTACTTGGCGCTGGAGTGCCTGCAGTCTGGGCTAGAGTCAACCGACTTCATTCGGTAATTAAGTCCTCTAATTCCTATTTTATTCAGGCAGAGATTTTTTGAAATTTAAATTTTTCTTATTTTAATTGTTGTTCAAGTACAATTTTCTGTCTTTTACTCCCAGCCCAGCCCAAACCCTGGCGGATATTTTTTTAGAAAAATATTTTATGTATTTATTTTTAGAGAGAGGGGAAGGGAAGGAGAAAGAGAGGGAGAGAAACATCAGTGTGTGGTTGCTTCTCACATGGCTCCCACTGGGGACCTGGCCTGCAACCCAGGCATGTGCCTTAACTGGGAATCGAACCAGCAACCCTTTGGTTCTCAGGCCAGCACTCAATCCACTGAGCCACACCAGCCAGAGATTTTTAAACTTGAGTGTGTTTTTAGAATCTAACCACCTCCAAGACCCTGATGCAGTAGATGAGGGCCAGAAATCTACATTGCTGATAAGCAAGCAGGCAGGTGGGATCCAGAGGTCACACTTAGAAAAACACTAAAATAAGGGATAGAGCCAAGTCCTGCAGAGATACAAAGGTATAAAAATACTCACAGAAGGTGGTATAGATGGCATATTACAGGGTTGGGCAAAGTAGGTTTACAGACGTGATGCAAAACATAGTTTATTCTTGTGTTATCATTTATTAATTATTGTATTATTTTCCATAATAACAACTGTAAACCTTCTTTTGCCCCACCCTGAATAATGGTTAAGAGCAGGAACTTAGGGTTACTGCCTATGTGATGTTGGGCACATCACTCACCTCCCAGAGTGAGTTCCCTTCTTCTCTAAACTGGATATAATATAAATACCTACTTCATAGAACTGTTAGGAAGAATGAATAAATTATATGTAAAGTACCTAGAATAGCATCTCCCACATAGTTAAAAACAATGAAGATGAAGCTATGGTTCCTTATGGAAGTTCATGAGCATGCAAACATGATTACAAAATAAGGCAATACGTGTTTCAGACAAAGGTTTCAGCCTCAGAAGGGGAAGAGAGCACTTTGCTTGGAGTCATTAAGAAAGTTCTTGTTGGAGGATATTGCAACTTTGACTGGAACTACAAGTGTCAGTAGTATGTGGCTACGTGAACAGGAGACGCTGTTCTAGGCTAAGGAAATGATAGCTGTGGGGAAAGGGGGTTGGGAAAGTTGTATGGAACCCGGGGAAAGGGGAGACATCTGGTCTGATTTGCGGGCTGAATGGTCTCATTTTTACAAAACAAGAGGGATTGCACTAGATTTCTAAGCGGATCCTTTCAATAGCTAACATCCTCTGTGATTCTTTGAAATAGGGAAGTCAGGAAAAGAAACTGATTGTGGTTTGGGACACAGAGATTGAAGTGGTGGGGTCACCCAAAACAGAGGAAGTGGGAAATGTAACACTGAAGCTTTAGAAAAGGGTTTGAAATGAAGATACAAGCTTGAAACTCATTAGGACATAAAGATGATGAAGGCCCAAAATGCCGAGCCATGAGAAAGAGACCGGGCCAGAGGAGTACAGGAGAAGGCATAACAGTGTCCTGAGGTGTTCACTTCGGCTGCACATATACTAAAATTGTAATGGTACAAAAATAAATCAAACACAAGTGAAACAAGACAAAGAAGGGTAGCATGGCCTTTGCACAAGGTGACATGCAAATCCATGAAGCATTCCATATTAAAAAAAGAAAACGCCCGGAGTCTAGAACTGGCAAGGACCTCTGATGGCTCTGCATCTTTCCCCCTTTTGCACCTCCTCCACTCTGATTCTGCAACCTTCAGGGATGCTCCATGGTATGCGGGCTCTCTTAGAGAGCTGAGAAGGCCCGAAGTGAGCACCCTTTGAGAACATTCTGGTGTGCTCTGAAGCAAACCCTGTAACTTAACTTTAGGTATAACACAAACCCTACAACATGGTGAGCTCTACTCTATTCTTCCCCTTGCTTGTTTTGAGTAATTCCGATGCTCCCAAATTTGAATTAACTAATCACCCATGGAGACAGCAAATTCACCAAACCAATGGAAGGTGTGATTACCCACAGGCACTGTACTGGGTTGTGTAATATCCCCCACGGAATTCAGGTTTATCCAGAACCTATGAATGTGACCTTAATTTTGAAATAGGATCTTTGCAGATGTAATCGAGTTAAATAAGGTCATGATGGACTGGGCTGTAGTCCCATGACTGGTGTCCTAAAGAGAGGGAAATTCACAGAGACATGCGAATGGGGAAGAGGGCCATGTTAAGACAGAGGCAGGAGTTACGCTGCCACAGACCAAGTAATGTCAAGGATTCTCAGCAAGCACAAGCACCAGAAGCCAGAAGAAGCAAGGATGGACTCTTCCATAGAGGGAAACATGAGATCGTGGCCCTGCCCACATGTTGCTCTTGGACTTCTGGCCCCCAGAATTGTGAGAGAATGCTGTTCTATTGTTTAAAGCCACCCAGTCTGTGGTTAACTTGTTATGGCAGCCCTTGGAAATTAATACAGGCACCAAGTTCATCATGAAATACCCCCAGAGGGAATAGTTTTTATTTAGGATGCTTAATTAGTATGGGGTTAGGTTGCAAAGGCACCTTGGGTTGTACCGAAAAGCTAGTGTTTGTCTTCTTTTTTTTTATGGCTTTATTTATTTATTTTTAGAAAGAGAGGGAGGCGGGGAGAAAGAGAGGGAGAGAAACATCAATGTGTGGTCGCCTCTCACACGCCTCAACCTGGGGACCTGGCCCTCAACCCAGGCATGTGCCCTGACTAGGAACTGAACCTGTGATACTTTGGTTTGCAAGCCAGTGCTCAATCCACTGAGCCTCACCAGCCAGGGCTAGTGTTTGTCTTTGACCCTAGTTTCTTCTCTTACCTTGGAAACAGATGCTTCAGTCCTCCCATGGCATAATCTTCCTTCTGTCCAGACTGCCCCAGCACCCTCTAGAATTCCATCCTGAACTTTGAGCTTTCTGGATGCTTTACTTTGAATGGACCTTCCACTCTAATGGTTTCACCAGTAGCCTTCTTTTTATGTTCCTTTTTCTAAAAAATTTTTAAAAATAAATTATTATTATTTTTGTTAATATTTTTTTAATTTGTTCATTTATTTAATTTTAGAGAGAAGGGAAAGGAGGGAGGAAGAAAGGAAAAGAAACATCCATAAGTTGCCTCTTGCACCTCCCCAGCTGGGGACCTGGCCTGCAACCCAGGCATGTGCCCTGAATAGGAATTGAACCAACAACTTTTTGGTCTGCAGGCTGGTGCTCTGCCCACTGAGCCACACCAGCCAGGGCTAAAATAAATTATTTAAAATATACAGAAGATAGAAAATAATATAATAAACCCTAGCTGGTGTGGCTCAGTGGACTGAGTGCTGGCCTGTGAACTAAAAGTTTGCTGGTTGAATTCCCAGTAGGGCACGTGCCTAGGTTGTGGGCCAGGTCCCCAGGTGGGAGCATGCGAGAGGCAATCGATGGATGTATCTCTCACACATCAATGTTTCTCTCCCTTTCCTTTGCCCTCCCTTCCCCTCTCTCTAAAGATAAATAAATAAAATCATTTTTAAAAAGAAAATAATATAACAAACGCTTATGGGTCATCACCCAGATTTCCCTTCTGCCTTTCTGCCCTTCTCCCTTTCTCCTTTTCTGCCATGTTCGCATGTGCATCCAACCCAAAGCACTGCCCTCAGTTTCCTAAAGAAGGTGAGGTAGGTGCAGAGGCCCCCAGCCTGACTCCACATCTGCCCCAGGGTACATACAATACTCACACATTGTGGGTGACAATTAGGTAGCTGGCTCTGGACTTTCAGAAGGATGGGCAAAGAATTATTACCCTCCAAGTAATCTGAGCATCCCCAGCACCTCGTTCCTACATTTTAGATATGCTCTTCCAGACTGAACCTGTCCCAACATTTTTGCCTTTTCAACTAGAATTTCTTTGCCCAAAATAATCTGTAAGCACTGGAGATGCTGCTTCTGCATCCCTCACTTCTATGTATGTACATACACTTTAAGTGAGAGACTCCCTGTCCACTTGAGCTATCTTTCAGAATAGATTAAGCTACATCCCATCTGACCTCATAAAAGGAGAGGGGGTCAAAGCTAATACCTGGGCATGACTACAAATAGCTTTCCTGACTCCCTTTTGGTGGCTTTTGTGTCCTTATTACTCTGCAAAGCTTCCCATTAGAGGGTTTTATGTTGTTTTTTTAGAAATACTTATTAACTCTTGGTCATAGACTTTAATTTCCCAATTTCCCCTTGAACTTAATCTCACCAATTAGGATTTCAAGTTACAGATTATCTTGCAGGACCTATTCTTAGCGTAATTTAGAGTTCAGAGGATCATTAGGGGGCCAGAGGTACAAATAAAATACTGAAAAGGTATTATAAATAAAATGTGTTCCCATTCTCTTTGCTAGGACTGAGAATGACAATGAATGGAAATGGTCCGATGTTTTTCTCACTTCTCATTTATTTTGGGCCATGGGCTCCATTCTGATTTAAGAGTATTTCCTGCTCAGCATTTTAGTGATAATTCTCCCCATGGTCTACAGGATCCCTGTTCTCTTTGTTTCTATAGCAACAGTCCTGTGTTGCTTGGTGAGAAGCAATTTTCTGCTGCTGTGGTAAAGCCCCACTTTTTCATTTCTTTCTCCCCAGTTGCCTTGGCAACCAGCCTCTCCTTCTTCTGGTCTTTCAGTGGTAAATTCCACCCCCCTCTTTCTTCCTTTCTCTAATAACAGTCACCTGGTCGTGACTTGGACAGTCCTTTCCCATCTGTGAGTGAGCATACTCTGTCATGGTCAGATTGTCGTCATGAAATTAGCCTCCCTTTTGCTTTATTTGCATCATTTATTTCTCCAGCCTGTCATCTTTCTGTTGGTTGTCATGGTAACCATACCCTCTGAACGTCTCCAGGCAAAGGCTCAACAGTTAACAACCATCGTGTTGAGAGTGTCTGCCAATATGTGGCCACACATTTTGATTTCAAAACCAGCCCCAGGCAGGTACCACAAATTGGAGAGAACAAGGCTTTTGATCAAAGCAGACTGCACTGAGAAAGGAGGAATGGGGACCCTAGAATCTGGTGTTCTCCAAACAAAAGGTGGCTACAAAAGTGGCTATTATGCCAACGGTGATTCAAGCGATTGAGGAATGGCATTTGCAGTTATTCTGGGCAGGCCACATGTTGGCAGGCACTCTCACATATGCTCTAAGCTTCCAGGAGTAAAAATTCCTCTGGCCCAAGGGACCCTGGTGCTGTGATCTGAGAGTTAGACGGAGACAGGTAATCTCAGGAAGAAAGCAATTAACTCTTAAATTGGCTAAGAAGGAGTTAACACAATAGGTATTAGGCACTTGTGCATTACTGAAAATTTCTATACTCTTATGCTGCTGCTACTCTTACCTCTTTAGTAAGACAGATGGGGTGTTACTATTATAATATAAAGTATTCAGCCCTGGCTGGTGTAGCTCAGTGGATTGAGCACGGGCCTGTGCAGCAAAGGGTCGCTGGTTTGATTCCCCATCAGAACATATGCCTGGGCTGCAGGCCAGGTTCCCAGTAGGGGAGGGGACATATGAGAGACAACCACACATTGATACTTCTCTCCCACTCCCCTTCCCTTCCCCTCTCTCTAAAAATAAAAACAAATTTAAAGTATTAAAAAATAATATAAAGTATTCAACAAATGGTGGTTGGTATGTGCCAGGGCATTGTAGCAGACACTTTTCAGACATTATTTTCTCCCTGTGATTATCCTGACAAGCATTTAATGATACTAAAATCGAGTCTAAGAAGTAAAGTTATTATGTGAGGTCACACAGCTGATAAGTAACCCAGAAGGATTTGAACCCAGGTCCATCTGATTCCAAAGCCCTTTCTTTTCTTTTCTTTTTTTTAGAGAGAGGGAAAGGGAGGGACAGGAGAGAAACTTCCATGTGAGAAACATGGATCTATTGCCTCTTGTGCACACAACCTGAACCAGGGACAAACCCACAACCTCGGCATATGCCCTATTAATTGAACCCTGGACCTTTTGGTTTAGGGGACAATGCTCCAATTTAGTGACACCAGCCAAAGCCCAACATCTCTTAAAAGGTTGTGGAGTCTCCTGGATTTTGGTCCTCGCTGGTCCTAATTTTCATCACCTCCATTTTTAATCTGACGATTAGCTACTACCTTATTCTTTCTACTTTCCTTATTTTTCCTCTTCACGTTTTGTGGGTGGCTGACTTGTTTTTCTCTGTTCTCACCCCATCTCTTGCTTGCACTCTTTCTCCAAAGAGATGGGAGGTTTTGCCCTGCCCGCTGACGGTGTGTGTGACTGCATTGTGGGGTGAAACATGAGAGCATCCACTCTTGCCTGATCACAGGCAGATCTGATCCCGGAGAATGCCACACTTCTGGGCTGACTGCCTCCAGCACTAGATAGGCAAGCCATTCCCCTCTCCATTTAACAATATTGGGTGCCTATTAGGTATCAGGTACTGTGCTAGTACTGGAGATGCAGCAATGACCCAGGCAGAATCTGTTTCTTGCTTTTATAGAACTAACAACCTGGAATGGAAAGTTAGACAAAAGAAAAGTCATGGCAATTTTTAATTTTATATTGTAATCAGTGCTACGAAGAAAAGTAACTGGGTGCTGTGGCAGAATAATAGGGATAGATCTCTTTTAGATAGGACTGCCATCCCCCACGTAAGAGAGTTGGGAGTTGAAACTCTGACACCAGCTAGTTGATGGCAGTTACGCCCGGAGCCTCTCAAGCTTGGGGACCATTTGGGGACCTTGGTGTCACAACTCCCTCCTCCCTTCTCACCTTCCTTACTGAGCCCTACGTCTGCGCAGGCGCACTGTCGGTTGTCATGGGGACTGCCGCTTCCGCGCAAGCGCAGATGTCTTTAAGATGGCAGCGGTGGCGGCTGCACGAGCAGTTTCCTTGGGCCCTGGGCTCCGGGGCCTGCCACGGAGTTTGCCGCTTGTGGTGATTCTCGGGGCCACGGGCACCGGCAAATCCACCCTGGCTTTGCAGCTAGGCCAGCGGCTCGGTGGTGAAATCGTCAGCGCTGACTCCATGCAGGTATGACAGTACGGCTGGCCCCTGGCTTGTGAAACCCGGCGGCCGCGTGCAGGCCTCCGGCCGGGGGATACCTTGTGCGTGGGGGTAGTGAGTGAACCCTGAGGCTTGTGGGGCGGAGGAGCTAGGTGAGGGGAATCTATAACCACTAAGTGCCTACCATCCGTCAGACATAGGGCCAGGCTTTTCACTTACTTTCATCATCTCATTTCTGGCGACAGTTTGGTAGGTATTGTTATCTCCATTTACAGATGAGGGAATTCATCTAAGGAGGTGAAACAGACTTGCTCTGTGTCACACAGCGAATAAGTAGATGGGGTAGTATTTGAACCTACAAGGTTGACATACAGGCGTCCAATAATTACCTTTTAAGTGAAAATTATTCTAGAGTTTTTGCTATTTAGAGTGCCCAGCGACGCCAGATAAATCGGTTACCATCTATAGGTTTCTGCTGAGGGAATGGAACAGGGTGGATAGCCAGGAGACCTGGATTCCAGCACCCAGTTGGCCATCGGCTACATGATCTTAACTGTTTTGCGCGCGCGCGTGTGCGTGTGTGTGTGTTTGGGCGTTATTTATCTGTTAAGTGGAGAAAATACTACCTACTTCCCAGGGCTGTGGTGGTTAATAACTGAGATCCTGATTGTTAGAATGAAGAGCAGGATGGCCTGTTCTGAAGAAGGCCAGGCCGTTTGGTAAATGCGTGTTTTTAAAAGCTGAGATTTTTAACCTGTTGGCTGTTGGAAAGCAGGAGGCTTTGTCTTCTTCCTCGAGTCAAAGGGAGACCCAGAAGGAGTGTAGCACACACGGCACCTTGGAGCATGTGTGTTTAGTTTGAGAGGGTGACATTTTGGGTAAATCTCCGATGGAGGAGTTATCCGTGCTATTTGCTGAAGACAATTTGGAGGAAGGAGTTTTTATAGAGCAAATGAGTTGCATTTGATGTGAAGTGCCAGGCACCGAACCTAGCACCTGGTGGGTGTTCTGTAGGGAGGGGCACCCCTACCTCCTGTACCTCATAAGTCTCTGGGCAAGGTTTCTACCTTCATTAGTTCATTTGGGGTGATAACAACCATCAACACATTCAATGACTAGGATAAGTCAGCAAATATTTGTTCACAGTCTCTAATTTGTGCCAACTTCAAGAGACAGACTTTAGCTCAAATCTCAGCCCTGTCTTTTCTAAGCTATGTAACTTCAGCCTAACCTCTTTATACCCTTGCTTGTTTTTCTGTAAAATAGGAAGAATAATGCCAACAGTATAACATTGTGATGATTAAACAAGCTGAATTATGTAAAGCACTTAATAAAATATATGGCACATAGTAAGTGGTAACAGTATGGTAATGCTGCGCTGACCGCTGTGGCTCAGTTGAGTGGGTGTATCCCACAAACTGACAGGTCATGGGTTTGATTCTTGGTTAGGACACACATCTGGGTTGCAGGTTCGGTCCCCAGTCAGGGCGCATGCAAGAGGCAACCAATTGATGTTTCTCTCTCATCAATGTTTCTCTCCCTCTCTTTCTCAGTCCCTTCCTTCCTCTCTGGATTCAATTAAAAATAAATAAACATATAAACAAAATGGTAGGTTCTATTTTCTGAAAGGCCCTCTTGGAGAGACAAAACCATAATCCCTTGTCCCAAAGAAATTTTAGTGCAGCTAAACATGAAACAAAACAGTTATTAAATGTTTAAACTGAGATAATGATGCTTTGCAAGGTGGACAGGGTCAGGAGAAGAGAGCCTATAGGTGTTAAATTTTATGATAAGCCATCGAGTTCCTGAGAAGGGAGAAATCAGTGAAGGGTGGCATAGTTATGGAAAGCTCTCTGACAAGGAACTTGAAAGTTAGGTGAAGTTTGGATAGATAAGAAAGGAGAATATTTATTGACCTGCTTTATTAAAATGGTACATCTTGGTCCATTGAAGTTTTTCCTGTTATTAAAAGTAATTAGAATACAAGAATTAAATTTTTTCTTTGGGATGCCATCAGGATTAATTAATATATGAGTAATATCTCATTACTTTGATGATTATTGAGCTTTCTGAATCAGCTATAGGTTGTGTTTAATTTTGATTATGTCTTGATCCCCATTGGAAAACTTTGACCTTTGATTTTACTTTTAAGTCCAAATAATGAACTAAAGTGTCTCTGCCTCATTCACTCTGAATACATCCAGTTCTTCATTTCTGTCTCTGCTTACCATGGCCCTGGAAGGGTAGTGCTGCTTTGCTTGTTTTTTGGCCAGTGGAAGGAAATGATGCTTTCCAGTGACTTGCAGTTTACTCAGAAAATTTTTGGTAATCATGTGAACAAAATAACGTTTTTTAAACAGTTTTTTATTTACTGATTTTTGGAGAGAGAGAGAAACATCAATTTGTTGTTCTACTTACTGGTTGACTCTTGTATGTACCCTGACCCGGGATTGTACCTGCAGCCTTGGCATGCATATAGGGAGGATGCTCCAGCCAACTGAAGTACCCAGCCAGGAAAATGCCGTTCTTATTCTTAATACTGGAGCACCAGCTCCTTGAAAGAACGCTGTCGATTTTTAATAAATCTAAGGCAGAATAATAATAATAATAATAACTGAAATTTGTATAGCACTGTTTATCCTCACAATAACGTCATAAAGTAGATGTTTTTATTTCACAGATAAGAAGAGGTTCAAGTTCTTAAAGTAAGCAGCCAACCTGGAATTGAACATATAGCTCTCTACTTTCCATGCCCAATGCTCTGTCCACACAAAACCATCTCCTTCAAATGAGGCAGGAGTTGTGGGATTCGATCTTTATAGAGTATTTCTTGTATGCCACTTCTCTTTCACAAGGGTATGCTGCATTATAATCAGGGTGTAAAATGTATTTTAGGTTTTGTATTATGAATCACAGCTTGAATTTATAGTGATGTCTGTCAATTGGAGTGTTGAACTGAGTGTCAGCCATATGATACATTGCTTAGGGGCATAAAATGAGCTATAACTAGATACAGATATAAGTTAATGTCATTAATTCAGTGACAGCAAAGAAGATGTTTACTGGAACAAAGGGAAAACTTGGCCTTATGGAGAGCCTAGACAAAGCAGTAAACTTATTTGTTGTAAGAGCTACACAGACCAAATGGAAAGTGTGATAGAAAGTTTTTTCAAGTTTATCTTTTATTTTTTATATATATTTTTAATTTTATTTTATTGATTATGCCATTACAGTTGTTCTATTCCCCCCCTTCATTCCCCTCCACCCTGCACCCCCATCCCCACCATTCCCCCCTTTAGTTTATGACCATGTGTCTCAAGTTATTTAGATTCTATATTTCCCATACTATTCTTGCCCTCCCCCTATCTATTTTCTCCCTACCGTCTATGCTACTTATTTTCTGTACCTTCTCCCCCCTTCTCCTCCTCCCACTCCCCTGTTGCTAACCCTCCATGAGATCTTCATTTCTATGTTTCCGGTCCTGATCTAGCTGTCCTTTTAGTTTGCTTTTGTTTTAGATGTGGTTCTTGATAACTGTGAGTTTGCTGTCCTTTCACTATTCATCTTTTTTACCTTCTTTTTCTTAGGTAAGTCCCTTTAACATTTTATATAACAAGGGCTTGGTGATGATGAACTCCTTGAATTTGATCTTATCTGAGAAGCACTTTATCTGCCCTTCCATTCTAAATGAAAGCTTTGCTGCATAAAGCAACCTTGGATGTAGGTCCTTGCATTTCATAACTTGGAATACCTCTTTCCAGCCCCTTCTTGCCTGTAAGGTCTCTTTTGAGAAATCCACTGACAGTTTTTTGTAGGTGACTGTCCCCTTATCTCTTGCTGCTTCTAGGATTCTCTCCTTTGTTTTAATCTTGGCTAATGTAATTATGATGTGCCTTGGTATGTTTCTTCTTGGGTCCCACTTCTTTGGGACTCTCAGCTTCCTGGATTTCCTGGAAGTCAATTGGCTTTGCCAGATTGGGGAAATTCTCCTTTATTATTTGTTCAAATAAGTTTTCCACTTGTGGCTGTTCCTCTTCCCCTTCTGGTACCCCCATAATTCAGATGTTGGAGTGTTTAAAGATGTCTTGGAGGTTCCTAAGCCTCTCCTCATTTTTTGAATTCTTGTTTCTTCATATTTCCCTGTTTGTTCATTTTTTTCTTCCTTCTGGTTCACTCCCTGATTTGAGTCCCAGTTTCCTTTTCATCACTATTGGTTTCCTGTGCAATTCCCTTCATTTCAATTAGTTTAGCCTTCATATGTTCCTCTAATTTGTGACTAAAATCAACCAGTTCTGTGAGCATCCTGATCACCAGTGTTTTGAACTGTGCATCTGAAATTTTTGCTATTTCTTCGTCGCTTAGAGTTATGGGCTCTGGTGCTTTGAGATCTTCTTGAGCCATTTTTGGTCTGTTTGCGCCCTGTTAAGTATGAGGAGCGGAGCCTTAGGGGTGGGGTGGGGCCACCAGGGCGGGGTCGCTAGCTGGTTTGTGATGCTGTATGTGGGGGTGAGGTCAGAGCGGGGAAATGGCTCCCCCTCTGTTGCCTCCCTCTGCTGCCTCCGGCCGCTGGGACCTGCTGGGTCCCCTCTCACTGCCCACTCCTTCGCTGGTCTATCTGCTCAGGATTGCGCCACCAGTCAACCCGCCACCCTGCGCCCTCGCTGGGTCCACTGATCACTCACTGGGTCGCTCACTGGGTCCCCCCGTTGCAACCCCATGCCTGGGATCCGCGCGCCTGAGTCCGTCTGACTGAGTTTTCTTGTGCAAACCCGCTCCGCCAGCTGCTAGCTTTGCCCCTCTTACCGGTCAGGCTGAAGAATTTGTTATCAGACTTCGGAAAAGTTCAATTTTCTGTGTTCTGGCTGTGTTTTCTGTTGCTAATATTTTGTTGTCTCTAAACTTGGTTGTGAGAGAAAGCATGGTATCTCCACCTATGCCTCCATCTTGGCAGAAGTCCCTAAGTTTATCTTTTTAAAATCCAGTATTTGCATTTTAATAATCTCTTTTGGAATACTGTCCAGAATTTTGTATTTCAGAAGTGTGCTAGTAACTCAGAACTGTAAAATACTGCTGTAAATCTTAAATTGTCTTGTACCTCATACTTGGTATGTCATCTCTTTGTCCTGCCTTAACTGTAGGCAACCCCGAGGCAACCCGTACCAGGGCACTTACCATCCAGGGAAAGTGCTCGTGTTTTGTAAACATTGAGTGAATGAGTGCTTTAAGTTACTGAGGTAGCTTCTTTGAGGTAAGACTACCATGGTTTTAAGGGTAATATGTCTAGGGTGATAATACTATCATGAAGCCTAATATATAATAAATTGCCTCTGTAGCTAGCCTTGCAGCATCTGCAGGTTCTGCCTCTTGCTTCCTATTCTTTTTTTTTAAGGTTTTATTTATTTATTTTTAGAGAGAGGGGAGGGGAAGGAGAAAGGGAGAGAAACAGCAATATGTGGTTGTCTCTTGCATGCATGCCCTCCCCCCCCCCCAGGACCTGGCCTGCAACCCAGGCTCATGCTCTGACTGGGAATCGAATTGGTGATTCTTTGGTTCTCAGTCCACTGAGCCACAGCAACCAGGGCCTTCCCATTCTTATGTGTTATTTGTTGAGTGGAAAGTCAGAACCACTTGCTTAGGGACTCTTGATAGGTTCTACTGTGGATTCTGCCTGGCAGGTCTGACAAAGTGAGAAGCAACATTTGTGCTTAATTTTCTGAGTTTTTCAAACTCCAGTTTCACAAATTATAGAAACATAAATATTCTCAATCAGTAGTAAGAGTCTAAATTCAGGGAGGGGCAGGTAATACAATTCTGTTTCCCAGGATGGAAAGACTGAGGTACAGAAAGATTAAAGAGCAGACTGGAGATCATACTGCAAAAGACACTTGCACACCTGGGAATTGGATCTGGGCCTTCTAACTAGTGTAGTGTCTCATATACTGTGGGAAGGTGATACTGAAGGTCTTCTTTTCAGTCTGAGTCTTTCTCTTGGCATGTAAATTCAAGGTACAATGCATTGCCTTCAGTGCCTGGATGAAACATTTGTACTGAGAAACTTGAAGGCACTTGCCAAAAGATGTACAATGACAGCCAGGAAATATAGGCTACTAACTACATGCCAAGAGAAAATAAACAAAGTTCTATTTGGGTTTATAGTGAGGAAGTATCTCTAATGCCTCAGCTCTTGAAGTCATATGGAGAAGCAGTAGTCTTACGTGGGTGCACAGTTCCTTTTGTGTTTGTCTAAACCTGCAAGAGGAGAAGCAAATGATTTTTTGGCAGTCTGACTAGTAAGCAGGTTGTGTGACATTTAATATATGCGGAGTTCTGCGTTTTTTTTTGTCTGCTTTGGGACGTAATTTAGGAGCAGTGTTTTTTACTGAAGGACTATTTATTGTCTGTCTCACTGTGCTCAAGGGAGATCTGGGGTGCATGGGGAAGGATATGAAAGGAGAGATGGGGTGGAGAATAGATCTCAGAGGCTTACTAGGATACGAAAAAAAGTTACCGAAAAAAACCTGTTAACCGGAAGAAGTGGGGGCTGTCTGGAAGAAATCTTTTATTTTTGTTAGGTTTTATTTATTTATTTTCAGAGAGAAGGGAGGGAGAAAAGGAGAGGAACATTGATTGGTTGCTTCTTGCATGCCCCCAACTGGGGACCTGGCTGGGACCTGGCTGGCAACCCAGACATGTGCCCTGACTGGGCCCCCACAAGGAATCGAACCTGCAACCTTTCCATTTCAGGACAACACTCCAGTCTCATTGTGTTTGTTTTTAATCCTCCCCAGAGGACATGCTTATTGAAGGGAGGAAGTAAAGTATCAATACCAGAGAGAGAAAGATTGGTTGCTGACCAGAACCAAACCTGCAACCCAGACTCATGCTACCCTGACTAGGAATTGAACCCATACCCTTTCTGCTTGCAGAATAAGGCCCAACCAGCTGAGCCATAAGGGCCAGGGCTCATTGTGGTTTTAATTTACATTTCTCTAATGACTAATGATGTCAGGCATCTTTACCTCTGTTGGTCATTTGTATATTTTTTTGGGGGGGGAGGGAAATAGCCACCTAAGTCCTTTGCTCATTTTTAAATTGCTTTGGTCATCTTTTTTGTTCAGCTGCACACATTACATTTTGATACATATTGCCAGACTGCTTTCAAGAAGTTTTGTACCAGTGGTATGTCTGTTTCCCCTCACCCTTGTGGTTTGTGTATTACCTGTCTTTTTCATTGTTATCAGTCTGGTAAACAAATGAATTTCCTTTCTTGGAAGGAAAGGAAAATTTTTCTTTCTTTCCTTCCTTTAAGAGTACTTTGATCATTTGTTTTTCTTTTTTGAAATTCCTGTTCGTACCTGTTGTGTCCACTTCTGTATAATGGTTTTCATTCTTGTGTTTATTGATTTGTAAGAGCTTTTAGTGTATTGCAGTTTTTAACCCTTTGTACAGTCTCATGTATTGGAAGTATGTTTTTTAGTTGATCATTTGTCTTTTGACCTTTATGTGGGTCTTTTTTTTTTTTTTGCCACGTAAGAGTTTTTAAAAAGTATATTGTACACTTTTTAGGAGTACCAGTTAATTTTAACATTATTTTAGAAAGAGTTCTTGTCTGAAGTTTATAATTCATTTAACTGTTGGTACTTAACAGATATAAACAAAAAGTGATGTTGACTCTGTAATGTAAATGAAGCTACTCCCAGGGCCTCTTGTCTCCACTGTGCATTCCTGTTGCTCTTCTTGTGAAGTTCCTTTCACATACATGTAGATAATTGCAAATGAAATATGGGATTCTGTATTGTCCATGCTTAGGTAGGTCTGGATACCTTTGGTTAGCTATCCAATCAGTAGTTTCCTTACTCTTTTTTGTGGGGAGAGGGGTTAGTTTACATCTTGTTGCATAGCACAATACTTGTAACAGTGATTCTTACCACCAGCTGCACATTGCAATCACCTGGACAGCATTAAAAACTGGTGATGCCTAGCCCTGGCTGGTGTAGCTCTGTGGACTGAGCACGGGCCTGTGAAGCAAAGGGTCGCCGGTTCGATTCCCAGTCAGGGCACATACCTGGGTTGCAGGCCAGGTCTCCAGTGGGGGATACATGAGAGGCAACCACACATTGATGTTTCCTTCCTTCTGTTTCTCCTTACTGTCCCCTCTCCCTATAAATACATAAATAGATGATAGATAGATAGATGATAGATAAATATTAAAAACTAGTGATGCTTAGGCTTATAGTATTCGTAAATAGCTATTGATTAGTATTAGATGATTTGCTTAACTCTTAAGGTGCCAGTATTCTTTCCTAATTTACAGTTAATCTTTATTTATTTTTTATTTTATTTTTTATACTTAACCAAGGACATTTTTTTATATTGCCTTGAGAGAGAGAGGAAGGGAGAGAGAGAAACATCACTGTGAGAGAGAGAGATATCCATTGGCTGCTTTCTTGTACGTGCCCTGACCAGGGATTGAACCCACAACCTGGGTATGTGCTCTCACTGGGAGTTGAACCCACTGTCATTTGGTTTATAGGACGACACTCCAACCAACTGAGCCATACCAGCCAGGGCTAGTTAATCTTTATTTTTAAAAGATTTTATTTATATATTTTTTATAGAGAAGAGGAAGGGAAGAGAAACAGAGGGAGAGAGACACCAAAGTGTGCAAGGAACATTGATCAGTTGCCTCTCACACACCCCCAACTCCAGGCCTGGCTCGCAACCCAGGCATGTGCTCTGACTGGGAATCGAACCTACAACCTTTCAGTTTGGAGGCTGGTGCTCAATCCAGTGAGCCACACCGGCCAGGGCAATTATTTTATTTACCACTTAGTAAGATTGATAACTTGGGAAGAGTGCATACACGTTTTACGTAACAGTTTGAGCAGCATGGCCTTATGATTGTAGTCCCTTTTCCCTTAAAGAGAGATAGGCATAGGAAGAGTGAAAGTCATGCTCTGCACTATAAATTGCAAACCACTCCTCTCACCATACTGACCGAACAAGTCAGGTACAGGTTCTCCCACTTACTGAGCATCTTAATCAGTCTTAATTTATTCAGTAGGTCTGCAGTTGAATTTCTGCCAAACGCAGCTAAAAGAAGTAGCTGCCTGCCATGATGTTCCTGCAGCTAATTCATAGCTAGTTCATAGCTTTGAATTAGCTAATTCAAGCTAATTCATAGCTTTCTAACCTAAAGTATAAATTAAAAAAAAAGTCATCCTTTTTATTAAGAAAGAAAGGTTAACCAAGAAACTGACCTTTTCTCTACTCTTCAATCTCTCTTCCATTGAATAATCAAATTCAGATTCCTTTAATCAAAAAGTAAAATCAAATTTCTTTAAACAAATAATTTTTTCTTTCACTCTCCTATGCCACAAGCTTCATTCTGAAGCAGCTCAGACTATTAGAATAAGAAGGAACATTAGATGTGAGGACACTGAGGTTTCAGGGGAGTAAGTTGATTTCCCAAAGTCACAAAGCTGATGTGTACAAAACAGAGATTAGCAGCATAGTGGAAAAAGAGCACTGACTATAAAGTAAGAAGACATGGGTTCAAAGTTTGCTTCTGCCACTAACCAGTTGTGTGACTTTGGGCAGGTTACCTACCCAAAGTGTCTAAATTTCTATCTCCTCATTGATAAAATTAGGGCAATATAACGTCATAGAGTATGAAACTTTTAGCATAGGATCCTAGCAATCTCAGATACCCAGTATTCATCGAGTATATTCTATGTATATAGGCACTGTGCTAGGTGCTGCGACTAGAGATAAAATACACAGTTTCTTCCTTCAGAGCCTGTAGTCTGGTGGAGGGAGAGAAGCATTTTAGAGTTAAGTAAATACAGTAAGTTCTCTGGTAGAGGTAAATGCAGGGTACCGTGGGCATGCAGAGGACAAGCATGGATGGGGAGGATTCGGGAGTCATCCCAAGGCAGGCTTTTGTTGGGATGTAATGCTAAACAGAGTGTGGGGCTGAGTAAGATCATGTTTTCACTTTAGAAAGATCACTGGCTACAGCGTGGACATAATTTGAGAGGTTATACTTTAAAAGTAAGATCAATGAGGAAGCCGATGGAATAGTCTAGTTGAGAAATCATGAAGCCTTCAGGTGATGATGTAATAGTGGGAAATGTGGTAATGGTGATGAGCTTTGATAGAATTTTACTAAGTAGTATGGATAGAAGTTGAGACATTGGAAATGGGGGCAGGGAGATAGATTCTAGGATCACTTCAAGGTATGTGATTTGATTATCTGGGTGGTTCATTCAACTATTGCTGGCAAAATGAGTTCAGTTTTGGACATGCCAGGTTTCAGGTGCCTGGAGTGGTGATGATGATGATGATAGCTAGCTATCATTTATTGACGGTTTCTTTTTTTTTTATTTAAATATAAAGCTGCCTTTATCTTTTTTAAAAAGATTTTATTTATTTTTAGAAGGAAAGGGAAGGGAAGGAGAGAGGGAGAGAAACATTAGTGTGTGGTTGCCTCTTGTGTGCCCCCTGCTGGGGACCTGGCCTGCACCCCAGGCATGTGCCCTGACTGGGAATAGAACTGTGACCCTTGGGTTAGTAGGCCCGTGCTCGGGCCACTGAGCTATACCAGTCAGGGCTATTGACTGTTTCTTTATAGGGCAGGTTCTATTCCGTATTCTTTGTATGTATTAATCATTTAATTTTCACAATTGCCTTTTGAGGTCTGATGTAAGATTATTCTCACTTTATAAGTAAGAAATCTGAGAAACAGAAGTGAAATAACTTGCCCAAGTTTTCATAGCTAGTAAGTGGTAGAGCCAGGACTTAAATCCAAGTAACCTCGCTCCAGTGTCACTACTGATAACCACTTTGCAATGTTACAATATATGCCTCTCATTGGTGATGAGAATGTTCACTAGACAGTTAAATATCCAGATCTGGCATCATGAAAGAGAACTAGGTTGCAGAATATCAGCACAAAAATGGTTGTACAGAAGCCATGAGTGTTACCCAGAGAAAGTTGATAGTACAGAAATGGTAGGTAGGTGCCCTAAAAACTGCCATTTCTCAGTATTGTTCCCATGACAGACATGCCTCATAAGTCAGTGACCGGCCTCAGTGAAGGAAACTGAGGAAGAGCCAGTGAGATAGGAGGAAAAGCTAGAGAGATTGGTGCCATCAAAGCCCCAAAGGGGAATGATTTATGAAGGAGAAGGAGCTCGATAGTATCAGGTTGTGTTTTTTCCGTTACATGTTTTGGGAATTAAGTAGAAAGGTGCAATCAGATCATTAGTGATCGCAAAGAGTGAGACACTCATGGAGCTGGCGGATGGGAGAGAACACCTAGCAGAGAAGGAAGATAGTTGTATTGATCCATAATCCAAGATAGTGGTTTCAAGGCAGTTGTAACCCATAGAGGCAAGAAAGTGATTGAAGACTTTAGGATCTAATTTGGATTGGGAAGGAAAAGAAGTCAAAACGGGGAAGATAACTTGGAGGGAAGGAACCAAACTAGGAGGGCAGCTTTTCTTCTTGTTTGTAGAAGGGTGTGCTGTGGCATCAGTCAGCCAGCACTCAAATGGCGCTCCATGATCTGCCGAGGGCCCGGGACACTGTTAATTAACTCATTAGGGCCCCCCTACAGCATGAGTGGGGTGGATCTTTGGCTGTAATGATTTTGGTGAGTTTCTCCAGGATCAGGGCTCTTTGGATCAGGGCTTCTCAACTTTTGGGTTGTTGACATTTTGGGGCTAATTCTTTGGGGATGAGGAGTTGTCCTGTGCATTGTAGAATGCTGAGCAGCATTCCTGCCTTTACCTACTAGATGCCAGCAGCACCCCACACCTGCAATTGTTGCAGCCAGAAGTGTTGCGAATGTCTGGATGGACAGATTTACTTCTTGTTTACAACCGCAACTCCAGATTCTGCTGTTTTTCTTCACTTCAGCTCTGTTGGTTTGGAGAGTTCAGGTTATTTCAGCCTTGTGGCCTCTTCCCAGAATTTTTTCAGTCTGAAAATAAATCCTCACTAGAGGTGAGACAAAGAGGTATGTATCCCAAGAGTACCGGGTAAGATACCTACACCACAGGTGGCAAACATAAAGCATATCCCACCTGGCACCTTGTTTCTACCCAGTAGTAGCACAGGCTCTCACTTAACTGTTAAGGGCTAGTTACATTCATACAACCCTAAAATTACATTTGGCCCTTTGACGGCAACTGAAAGGCTGATGTAGCCCCCAATGAAAATGAGTTTGACACCCGTGACCTAAGCCATTAAATGTTTAAGGATTATGATATTTAGAAAAGATTGTACAGTCACACTTTAGTATCTCACTTGCAAACTTTTATACCACTTATCTGCTTATAGTACAGTTATTTGTGTCTGTATGTCTTACTAGCCTGGACTCCTTGAGGACAGGAACCCTTTCTTTTTATTTTTAGAGAGAGAGTAAGGGAGGAAGAAAGAGAGGAAGAGAAACATCCATGTGAGAAGGAAACATCAATCGGTTGTCTCTCACAGGTCTCCAACTGGGGACCTGGCCCGCAATCCAGGCATGTGCCCTGACTGGGAATTGAACCAGTGACCTTCCAATCCATTCAGTCCACTAAGTCATACCATCCAGGGCCAGGAACCCTTTCTCCTTTGCATGTACCTTTGCGTGTACCATTTTGCCAAGTACCTGGCACATACTGATTTTCATTTTCAGTAAATGTTAGCTGAAATAAATCAGTTAACGGTATGTTGATAATTGGCTAAGTAAGTTAAACTTATAATTTCTCAGTTATCAGGCCTCACAAGAGGCCAGAGTTCCCTTAGTATTGTTAAGATCTGATTTGTGCAGAGAGAATAATTTTATCAAGTAATTTTTATGTACATAGATCTCAGGTGTCCTCAGGGAAAATGGGAAATGGAGCAGTGACCTGCTGCCTTTTGAAAGGTAACATAGATCCTTTTAGCTATACCTGGTACCCAGGGCTGACTGTTCCATAGGTGGAGTCACACTGAAAATATGATTGAAGCTGGAAAATAGGCAAAATTTGAGAATCAGCTACAAATCTAACCTGTTTTGTTGGAAGAATGTTTTCTAGGCGGTAATAAAACTATAAGCCTGATTGTGGCATTTGCAATACAGCTATCCTTTTTTTTTTAAGATTTTGTTTATTTATTTTTAGAGAGGAAGGGAAGGAGAGAAATATGAATGTATGGTTGCCTCTCATGAGTCCCCTGCTGGGAACTGGCCTGCAACCCAGGCATGTGCCCTGACTGGGAATTGAACCGTGATCGTGTGGTTCGCAGGCCCGCGCTCAATCTACTGAGCTACACCAGCCAGGGCTGCAATACAACTACTTTTATAGACTGAAAGAAACATTTACAAAATTGATTTTTTTGTTTGTTTAGCTATTTATCCTTAGTGTAAATGTGTAAAATTAAAATGTTTGGCTCTGTTTATGCCTTTTGGCTGGGTATTGATTGTAATTGATAAGTAATGTGTACCATATATGCATAATTCATAACTATACAGTTTGATAAATTATCAACAAGTGATAACACATGTGTAACCACAACTCGGTTCAAGAATTGGAATATTACCAGCCCTCTCAATAATTTTGAAAATTACTGTATAATCCAGCAATTCCTTTTCTGAGTATATATTCAAAAGAATTGAAAAATTCAGGGTCCCGGCTGGTGAAACTCAGTGGATTGAGCGCGGGCCTGCAAACCAAAGGGTCGCCAGTTTGATTCCCAGTCAGGGCACGTGTTTGGGTTTCAGGCCAGGTCCCCAGCAGGGGGTACACAAAGGACAACCACATTGGTGTTTCTCTCCCTCTCTTTCTCCTTCCCTTCTGGTCTCTCTAAAAATGAATAAAAACTTAAAAAAATAAAAAAATAAATAAATTAAAAAAATGGAAAAATCCAAATTAAAAAACATTTATTTTATTGTTAATATTCACTAGTTTCTCATTGTACCTAAAATCTGTCATCCAAGTCTGTTTTTATTGTTGCAACACAATATACATAACATGAAATTTACCATAAAACCCACCGTTGTATCACTTAGGTGCATTAAGCACATTCACATCATCCTGCAACCGTGTTCACCCTCTGTCTTTCATCTTCCCCAGCTTTTTTTTGCAGAACTTTTTTCATCTTCTCAAGCTCAGATTCTGTATCTGTTATACACTCCCTCTTCCTCTTGCTCCAACCACTGGCAACCACCATTCTTTGTCTCTGAATTTGACTACTCTAGGTACGTCGTATAAGTGGAGTTGTACAGTATTTGTTCTTCTGGGATCAACTTCACTTACCATAATGTCTTCAAGGTTCACCTACGTTGGAGCATATTAGAATTTCTTTCCTTTTTAAAAAAAATTATTGTTATGAGAAGAAAAACAGTGATTTGTTGTTAAACTTACTTGTACGCTTACTGGTTGATTCTTGTATGTGCCCTGATTGGGAATTGAACACACAGCCTTGGCATATGGAGACTGCTTTCTAACCAACTGAAATACCTGGCTGGGGCTGAATTTTCTTCCTTTTTAAGGCTAAATAATATTTCATTGTATGTATATAACACATTTTGTTTATCCATTCGTACATGATGGGCATTTGGGTGCTGCTATAAAAATGGGTGTGTAAATATCTGTTCAACTTCCTGCTTTCAATTTTTTTGAATAGTTACTACCCACAAGTGTAATTGTTAGATCACACAGTACTTCTGTTTTTTATTTTTTGAGGAACTGCCATACTGTTTTCTGTGGCTGCATCATTTTACATCCCCATCATCAGTAGACAGGTGTGTTTCCATTTCTCTGCATCCTCACAAACATTTGTTATTGTCTGGGTTTTTTTTAATGTCATACTGATGGTTGTGAAGTACATCCAGATTGTTTTAAGGAAACTTTTTATTTTTCAACATATAAAAAATACAACAAATAACCCTGGCTGGTGTGGCTCAGTGGATTGAGCGCCAGCCTGTGAACCAAAGGGTTGCCAGTTCGATTCCCAGTCAGGGCACATGCCTGGGTTGTGGGCCAGGTCCCCAGTAGGAGGCGTGTGAGAGGCAACCACACATTGATGTTTCTCTCCCTCTTTTTCTCCCTTCCTTCCCCTCTTTATCAAAATAAATAAAATCTTTTAAAAAATACAACAAATAGTAATTGGACACCTGTTTATTCATCACATAACTTCAATAGTTAGGAACACTTAACCAGTCTTATTTCAGTTTTAATCTATTCTCTCTCCTCCATTATTGGAACGCAGGCCCCAGTCATCATTTATGTATTCTTTTTTTTCTGTCATTAAAAACAAAATAAAACACCAAAGTTCTGTTATTAGTATAAATAACATTACTGCAGATTTTACTTGCACCATTGCTTTGCCTTTGATTCATTGATCAGAACTCCTACGTCGTCATTAGCAGATATGTCCTTAGCATTGTTCTTGCTCTCATGCAGTGCAGGTATAAATGTATTTTACATTTGTCCTTCATCGACCTTGGCCTTCTTGCTTGTTAACAATTTATTCATAGGTAAAATTTAAAAATACACAGTAGCTGTGATCATAAGCTGCACAGTTATTTGTAAGCACAACTATAACAAAACATCAGTAATTGTCACAAGAGGTAAGATTAGCATGAAAAAGTGAAGCAACATCATTATAGATATAATCTTGAATCAGCTCCAATTTATTTGACTTATTTTTGTTGTTTTTCCTCCAATTTCTTTATTAAAATAAAGACATACACTTTAATTGATATGTACTTCAATTTACTGTATATCTTAAAGTTAAGTACTCTTTTAAAAAGTGATAGCCATAAAACTATATTTACCTAAAAATTAACCAAAATTTTTTAAATTTCAGATATCTACTTAGTGTCTGAGTAGATATCCACATCTTTATGCCCAGTTTTTAAGAAATCTGATGGTATAGGGAAGAAATGGTCAACAAATCCCTGGAGGATGACAATTTACATTGGTAACCAAGATGTAGTGCTCTTATATGAGTTACAGTTTTTAGTTTGTTAACTCTATGAACAAGGACTCTGCTTTCTTTAAGCTATTAATACTCTTCTTTCTGATATTTGCTGGCATTTGTATATATGCCATAAATAGTACAGTAGGCCTCTTCCTTTAGTAACTAGATCTGGGGTTACCTCCTGTCTGGTTTATGTGTATGTGTTTGTTTAAACTTGCCATTTTAAAAGACTCAAAGATACATGTAAAGGCAGGTCACAGGGTAAAAATTCATCTGCATATCTGATAGAATTTGCTGATGCCCCAAGATGTTTACATTTTAGCATTTTTGGTGGTGGGGATGGTAATTGTACAATTGCAACTATGCATTTCCTTGATATTAATTTCAGTGTTAAAAAATGAGAATCGAATCCAATTACAGAGTTAAGAAATCTTCTGGTGGCCCTGGCCGGGTAGCTCATTTGTTTAGAGCTTTGTTCTGATATGTCAAGGTTGCAGGTTCAATCTCTGGTCAGGGCACATAAAAGACAGAACCAGCTCAAGATGGCAGCATAGGTAAACATGGTTCGTCTCCTCACACAACCACATCAAAATTACAATAAAATATAGAACAACTATCCCAGAACTGTCAGAACCAACTGTGGGATTAAAGAAACTACATCCATCCAGACTGGTAGGAGGGGCACAGACACAGAGTGGGCTGATCCCTGATCCACATGGTGGATAAAAATGAGGGAGGGATATCTCGGAGGGCAAGGAGTCTTAGCCCCACACCAGTTTCCCCACGCAGGATTCCAGTGCCAGGAAGATAAGTGCCCATAGCTTCTGGCTGCAAAAACCAGCAGGGTATTGAGTCAGTGTAAGAAGCCTCTGGAGTCCCAAGCAGTTCCTCTTAAAGAACCCACACCCAGACTTACTAAGACTCACTTCCTCTGAGCTCTTGCACTGGGGTAGCAGCCTGAAAGTCACCAGTAGGGCAAATAGGGAGAAACTGAAGTGTCTGGCATCAAGGCAAGAATGGGCAGAAAGGGGGGCAGAGGTCATTGTCCTGTTTCTGAACCTTTTCCTCCAAAGAGCCACAAGGCCAGCAGGCAGGTGACAGAGTGCCATATAGGTGACCTCATCAACCTGGCTAACACTGCCAAATGTTTGCTCTGCCCTAGGAGTCCCCTGGAGCTCTATCCCACCCAATTTAGGAGCCCACCCAAGTTCTTAACAGTGGCTTTTTCATATGAATGGCTAGTCTTGGCTCATGCATCCCAACTTCCTAAATCTCCTCAAATAAGCCACAGCCAACTTTAGAGAGCCGCCAGCCCTGTAGGTTCACAGCTTGGCTTTGCCTGGGAATCTCCAAGCCCAGCACTAGTAGCAGCCATCTGCAGATTGCTTTGTAGCTTATTCAGGGTAGCCCCAGGGAGAACAGAGGTCGTGGCTGACCTAGACCTGGGCCACCCAGGAAACTCCGGAGTCTGCATACCCGTTGGTCAGCTGCAGACCACATCAGAGCACCACCACCCTGCCCCTGCACAGCTGATCCTCCTTGGAGGGTGGAGGTTGGTGGTCAGTGGTCACAGCCAGTCCTTGCAGCTGTCTGGGCTGGGTAATTCCCTCCCATTGACCTGCCAGCAGCAATCAAGACTCAACTACAAGAGGAGGGTATACTCAGCCCACTCAAAAGGCACACCTCGAGTACCCAGCTTGGGTGATGGGGGAGGCTGTGCCACTGGACCCTACAGCACACCTACTACATTAGACTGCACTGCCAAGACAGGGAGTCATAGCAGCTCTACCTGATACATAGAAACAAACACAGGGAGGCTGCCAGAACAAGACAAAGAATCATGGCCCAAATGATAGAACAGATCATAAGGGAGATAAGCAAATCTGTCAGATGCAGAGTTCAAAACACTGGTTATAAGGATGCACAAGGAACTTAGTGAGGACCTCAGCAGCCTAAAAAAGATCCAGTGAGAAATGAAGGATATACTAATTGAAATAAAGAACAATATACAGGGAAACAACGGTAGAGTGGGTAAAGCCAAGCTTCAGGTCAATGATTTGGAACATAAGGAAGCAAAAAACAGCCAGTCAGAACAAGAAAAAAGAATCCAATAAAATGAGGGTAGTGTAAGCAGCCTCTAGGACAATTTCAAATGTTCCAACATTCACATCATATGGGGTGCCAAAAGGAGAAGAGAAAGAGCAAGAAATTGGAAATCTATTTGAAAAAATAATGAAAGAAAACTTCACTAATTTGGCAAAGGAAATAGACGTGCAAGTCCAGGAAGCACACAGAGTCCCAAACAAGATGGATGCAAAGAGGCCCACTCTTAAGACACATCATAATTAAAATGCCAAAGGTTAAAGATAAAGAGAGAATCTTAAAAGCAGCAAAAAAAGTTAGTTACATACAGGGGAGTTCCCATAGGACAAGAAAAAACTAAAGGAATTCATCATCACCAAACTATTATTATATAAAATGTTAAATGGACTTATTTAATTAAGGAAAAGAAGATCAAAACTATGAACAATAAAATGGCAATAAGTACATATCAGCAATTGAATCTAAAAACATACTAAGCAAACAAGAAATGAGACAGAATCATGGAAACGGAGAGTGCTTTGATGGTTGCCAGATAGGAAGGGGGTGTGGGGGAGTGGGTGTAGAGGTGAGGGGATTAATAAGTACAGATAGGCAGTTACAGAATAGCTGTGGGGATGTAAAGCACAGTATAGGAAATGGAGTAGCCAAAGAGCTTACACACATGACCCATGGTTGGGGGGTGCTGAGTAGAGGGGGGCAAAGGAGGAAAAATTGGGACAACTGTAATAGAATAATCAATAAAATATAATTTAAAAAAAGAAACAACAAATGAATGCATAAGTAAATGGAACAACAACTGATGTTTGTTTCTCCCTGTCTCTTTAAAAAAAATCAAGTAAGTTAATTTTAAAAGGCAGAATGGAATTGTTGCTATGTAAATTCTTTAACATTGGATCTTTTGGAACTCAAGCTACAACAGAGCCAACTAAAGGCTGTAGGAAAAGAGGGAGAGGAACACACAGTTGTTTCTCCCCCCTCTTTGGTTGTTTTAATTTGCACAGAAGACCCCAGTATACAGTATACCTTACGGCACTCGATAATATCAGAAGGAAATCGTGTTCAAGATACACAGAAAAGAACACTATGATTTAAGATTCCATCAATATTCAAGTGTAAGAATGCAAGTCTGTTGTCACGCACAGATTAAATGAGTTAAAGGCAGAGCTAGTTCTTTCCCTATGATCTGTATTTTTTTTCTGTGTACTGTTTTCTTTTACTTGAAGATAGCTATGTCCTTGTTGGGTAAATAACCTCAGTAGCTAAGAGCAAAAAGGCTTCAGAGTGATAAATAGTGATACTAAAACTACTTTCTCCCTATGTTGTTGTGATAGTAGTAATAGAGGTATTGGTTGTCATATAAGACATTATATAATGACTCTTAATGTAGCATTTACGGTGTGCCAAGCAAAAACTAAGTGCTTTACATGTATTAACTTATTTAATCCACACAACAACCCTATGAGATGGATATTATCAGCCTTATTTTACTGATAAGGGATTTCACGTACAAATAACTAGTGCATGGTAGGGCTAGGAATTGATCTGAGGCAGCCTGGCGCCTGGTTCCTTCCTCCTAACCATTATACTGTACTGTGCTTATTTGACACCCATATAAGTAAAGGGAAATGTGAGATAAAAAATGCTTTTAACATCTTTGTGGCCTCTATGAAACTTATTATTTGTTCACTCAATGCTCCCTGTAGATCAGTGATTACAGAGAGAACATTTAATCTCAAAGCATTCATTCCTACTTTTCAAACTAGTATTTTCAGATCTGTTCTCCATCTGAGACCTTGCATTTAGAAAAAGTACACTTGAACTTTTTAGTTGAATTGGCAGACTAAGAGTTTACAGAGAGGATATTGCCTTTTGAGTATTTAGACTGTATGGACTGACTCACTGAAGCAGTAATTCGGATATGTCGCAATGCCTCCACCAGGGAATGGCAGTATTAGGGGTCGGTCAGACTTCAAAGTGTATATGTGTGTTTTATTTATTCATTACTAAAGTATAGTTCACTTTGTGTTTTATATAGATTTTTGTAGACAGGCCACTTATTCACAAAGTTAGTCAATCTAAACAAATTCTAAAAGTCTTTCAGAGCCATTTAAATCCCGTGGTATGTAAGCATTTGAAGTAGAACTACGAGCAATGCAAAATGTTACCTTTCTGGAGACTTGTGATAAGTAGAATAAATAAAACACCCAATCTATTCTTAAATACTTAAAGTTCAGGCCATAGAACCTCTGGTTAATCCTGCAGAATTGGTTTTCGTTTGGGCTCTGATTTACATGCCCTTTTAATCTTTTAAGTCTGAGCTAATAGCCACTACAGGTATCCCTGCTTTTCAAAAGTCTGCATGAAAACCACTTCACTTTTATGTAAGATCTACATTAGTACTTGTTTTTGCTATCCAAAAGAAATCTGAAGAGGATTTTAAATTAATTGTAATTGCTCCTTTGCCTTATACCATTTTGTTTTATGAAAGGTTTCATAAAAATAAATGCTCTTCTTCGATGGTGAGGAAACCTGCACCATTTTTGTGGACTGAAAGAAATCCACAATTTTTGCTTTTATGAAAAAAGGCAAAAATAATGGTCAGCATTTGTTTTGCAGCAAGTTGTTTGTTGTAAAGCTCCTTCCCTGGGAACTACACCCATCATCTCAATATAAAGCCATCATAGCTTTGAACTGTCTGAGAGCATCTGTGATTTATCGCAGTGTGTTTTGTCCATCCATTAGAAAATGTATCCTAAGGTATCAACAAAGCCTAGTAGAGATTGTTAAGGGTGTTATGCTTAGTGTAAAAATGGATATAATTGAGTGTTTCAATCATGGTGAACAAAATAAAGACATTTTAATGCATTAAATTTGGGGTCTGGGAAAGATTGAAATTTTTCTCATATAAATGAATGATAATTGCTTCTTTACCCCATTTTATCATATGAAAAGTTTCATAGGCACGCCATACTTTGGGACAGTGGGTAAAACCTGTATTTCATAAGAAAGCCTGCGTTCTGTATTCTTCTGCTTTTTTTGTCTTGGGTTTTGTGGATCTGGCTATGCTCTGGTTACATCACAGCTACTTTGGTGCTTTGGGTCAGTCAAGTGTTTGGCTGGAGGGAGGAACAGATTACCATTTTCACCCATCAGGTGTTTTGATGAAGGCTGATGACTTTCTCATGCTGATTTTCTTTCCTTTAGGTTTATGAAGGCCTAGACATCATCACCAACAAGGTGTCTTCCCAGGAGCAGAGACTATGCCAGCACCACATGATCAGCTTTGTGGATCCTCTTGTGACAAATTACACAGTAGTGGACTTCAGAAACAAGGCAACTGCTCTGATATCCTTACTAAAGAGAGCAGCTAGGTTTGCTGGATGGCAAGGCAGCCCAAGCCAAGAAAGAAGTTTTCTTTCTAGTGAGAGTTTCGTCTAAGCAGGGGCACACAAGACCTACCAATAGGTAGTGTCCCATTAGCACTGTGTGGATTGATGGATACAGTGTTCCTGCCTCTCAAAGTCTTGTCCTCAGACTGCAACATCAGCATCTCTTGGGAGCTTGTTAGAAATGCTGAATTTGGGCCTCACTTCACATCTAATGAATCAGTTCTGCATTTAACAAGAGTGTCGGGTGATTCATAATCACATTAAGATTTGAAAAGCACAGTGGAGAGAACATTGATTTAGGAACCAGAAAATCTGTGTTTTAGTCTTAGAGCCACTTCTTTTGACCATGTGAATTTTATTGAGTAAGGTATTCACCACACTGAGATTCAGTTTTTCACCCTTAATTAATTTATAAATATAATGGGGTTCCAGTTAGAATTTCAAAGGGATTGCTGGGGTTGGGAGAGATTGGAAAAAAGTTGTTATAAGTAACATCAGAAATTTTTGAAAAGAGAATAATATAAGGGAGACTGCCCTTATATTTTATTGTCTAGACTGCCTATAGTAATTTGGGCTGCCAGATATTAAAACATAGAAAATTTGTAATGATAATGGTAAGAAAATTATATACTGTACAAACTTATGGCACAGAATAGAAGATTCAGCTACAAATTCAAATGCATATAAAAATTGTTTGGCCAAAAAGTCCATATGGGTTTTTTTTTTTTCCCTGTAAAAGAAAGCCACATTTTTTTCATTTTCACCAATAACTTTATATTGATTTGGATATTTTGAGTATGTCAGCTATGTCCTGCCATTAGCTTCTAGGTGTTAGAGGCCAGGGGTGCTGCTAAGCACTTATCCATGCATAAGACAGCCCCACAGCAAGGAGTTTGGCAAAAATGTCGGTAGTACCAAGAAACTATGCAAACTACTTTTGACATGCTCGGTCAGTCATAGCACCTTCTCCATATACAGCACAAATCTTTATTTGTATTCTATCTTTCTTGAAATAATAAAGCATAATACACCAAAAATGTTGCATATTTTCTTGCATCTTAAATATTAAAATGGCTGCACAGAAATTCACCAATTTTGATAAGTTTTTTTAAAGGCATGCTGATTGACAGCTGTCACAATACAATCTAACAAAACTGTTTTCAATGAAGTTAAAGACAACTAAGCACTACTAGAGCCATTGTATAGAGAAAATGTTTTGGCCAAGCTAATATTTAGCTTATTAACATAGCATTTAAAAACAACGAAGAGTGCTCACTTCAGCAGCACATACACTAAAATTGGAATGACATAGAGAAGACTAGCATGTGCCCTGCGTAAGGATGATACACAAATTTGTGAAGCACTCCAAATTAAAAAAAAATAATGTAGTAGTTTCTGATCATTCTGGGACAGTTAAATGTTTTAGGAAAAAACCCAGATTCTTATATATGACATAAATTCAGGTTTCAGAGTTAATATATGTATTTTTAATGAAACTTTAAGACAAATGGGGTAATTATAATTGAGTAGTTACGTGGTTTTAGAGTAGGGACTGGCTTTGTAGATATTCTATAAATTTTTAATGAATTAAAATTTTTTTTCTTTTTTAGTATATTAAAGTACACAGCATAAATTTACCATCTTAACCACTTCTAAGTGGACAAGTTCAGTGGTATTGAATACATTCACATTGGAGGTGTGCTGTCCTTCTTGGGAGCCGGCCTGTGCCTTTCCCTTTACCCTCTGCTTCCCCCCAGGTGCACATTACCTTTTCCTTTCCCTCTCCGAAGCTCAAGGGCTCTTTTGCTTCTGTAACTTGTTTCCTGAGCCTTACCTGCACAGCCCAGCTGGCTCAATTCTGCTACCTCTGTAACTTTCTAAATAAACTTCTTCTTTAAACAAAAAATTCACGTTGTTGTGTAGCCATCACTACCATCTGTGATAAATTTTAAAAAATATTTTATTTATTTATTTTTAGAGGGGAAAAGAAGGGAGAGAAACATCAATGTGTAGTTGCCTCCCTCATGCCTCCAACTGGGGACTTGGCCTGCAACCCAGGCATGCGTCCTGACGGGATCTGGACCGAATCAGCGACCATTGCTCCATCCACTGAGCCACTCTAGCCAGGACAACGGTAATTTTTTTTTTCCAAGAAAAAAGCTAGAATTGAATATGTAAGAATTAAAGAATTTATTATTTGTGCATCAGTCAGAACTCCTATGTATCTACCCTAGAGAAACCTTGCCACAGCTATATCAAGAGATAGGTGGTAGATCTCATTCTAGAACGGCATTCCTCTTAGCAGCAAAAACATAAACACTGAAGTTCCTATTTATGGAAGAACATAAAATTTGCTTTGTTCATATCAGTTTACTTTTTCAACAGTAAAAATGAGATATCTATATGCATCAGTGTGGAAGAATCTCAGAAACAACAAAATTTGAAGAATTGTAGAAGGAAAAATACATGTTCACACCATTTATTATAAAGATTAAGACAAACAAAACTAATGTATTGTTATATAGTGATTATATATTCTATACATATATTCTTTAGGGATGTATACACATAATAATGTAAAGAAAAGCAAGGGAATGATGGGGAAAAAACACCCAAAATAACACAAGATAATTGTTCCCTCAGAGACAGTGGATGTTGGGGGTTCAGATGAGAATGAATACACAGAAACTTGAAAGAGATTAATAATCTTCCTTTCCTTACATTGGGTTCATGAGTATTTGTTTTATTAATGGGCTTCATAATTTATACATGTTACTGCGTTTGTGTGTATATATGTGTACATATATATGATATTTTAAATTGGAAAGCCCACTATAAACAAAATTTAAAACACTGCAAACCAGGAGGAAAGTATTTGTAATGTAGGAAAGGCAAATTGTTAATACACTTAATATATAAAGAACTCATGAATCAATATAAAAACTAAAGGTAATGAGTAGTAATTCAAAGAGGAAGAAATATAAATGGTGATAAACATGACAAATCCTTGCTGTCGTTAATCAAGGCCATGCAAATCAAAATAATGAGATAATTTTTTTTTGCCTATCAAATGAGCAGAGATTTAAATGTGGATAATGATTCTTGTTGAACCTGCTTTACAAGGCAGTTGTGTTAGATGAGATAATGTCTGTGAAAGCCCATTGCAAAATATATCATCACAATACAGGGTTGCTATGAGACCATTCAGTTGTTCAGAAAGAATTTATAGAAAATGGGGAGCTGTTAAAATTTTCAGAGGGTAGCAACAATAGGGGATGATTTAATCTAATCACTTACAGGATTGGTGATTTAATGAATTTAGGGAAGAACCTACAATCAGAATGGCAAAACAAACTACCTTAAGATAATTCAGGCTTCTTGATTAGACAGAGAAAGGTACTAGATACTGAATCCCAGCGAGGAGAAAGGTTTTGCCCACGATCACAGTTGTTTCATTGCTTGTGCAAATCAGTTAAACTTTTTACCCTCAGTGTGTCCTACCCATTTCCCTCCATCACTCTTACCCCCTTCTGGTATCCCACCATTTTTAACCTTGCCTTTTTATTATTTTTGTCCCCTTTCCCTTTGTTAACTATACATTTTAAATTTTATTACAACTACTGTGTAATTGTATTTAAGGTTGAAAATATAGAATTTGTTTCTCTTTTATTTTTTTATTTACTGATTTTAGAGAGAGGAAGGGGGAGAGAAAGAGAAACATCATTGTATTTCCACTCATTTGTGTATTCATTGTTTGCTTCTTGTTGGTGCCCTGACCGGGGATCGAACCTGTGACTTTGGCATGTGGACGGCACTCTAACCAGCTGAGCTACCTGGCCAGGACTTTGTTTCTCTTTTAAAAAAAAAAAAAATACATAATTTTTCTTCTATATGATCCTTGATTGCTAACATTTTCCCACTCCACCCCAACTTCTTCAACATTAGTGTGCTTCTGATAGGAAAGAGGCCATCTATGTCTGTGCCCACAGGCCGACTGGCAAGGGGAAGAAGTGTGTAAACGAGTGTAAAAGAAGGTTGAAAGTCTCTTTTTATCAGTTATCCTCAGAAGCAAAGCCCTTCTTTTTTTAAAAAAAAAAATTTTTTTTAGAGAGAGGGGAAGGGAAGGAGAAAGAGGGAGAGAAACATCAATGTGTGGTTGCCTCTCACATGCTCCCCACTGGGGACCTGGCCTGCAACCCAGACATGTGCCCTGACTGGGAATCAAACCAGCCACCCTTTGGTTCGCAGGCCTATGCTCAATCCACTGAGCCACACCAGCCAGGGCGCAAAGCCTTTCTTAAAGCAGATGATTATTTGTTCAAAGAGTTCTAAAGAGAAGAATTCAAAGTAGCAGAGATATAAAAACAAAAGTGGCTAAAGAAAATTATAAATAGAATGCTTACTCAGTTGAAAAAATATTTCTGGCGTTGTGGTTGGGATTTATTTGCATTGTCACATTTAATGCTCATAGGAACTCATGAGGACTTTACAGGTGAGAAAACTGAAGCTCAGACAGGTTGAATAACATGCCTAAGAATCAGAGCTGGTAATTGAAATCTATTTGTCTCTAGAACCAGTACTTCTCGGTTTATCTGGTGGAGTCTCAAGTGGCTGAAATGTCCACTACTACCACATAATGGTGAAGACTGAGTCTGAAGAACCACAGCTTAGAGAACTAGCTTGTGTTTTGCCTTAGAAAGCAAAGTCAGCGAACATAACCTTGGTGGCTTCCTGAGCAGCCGACTCCTGATTCCTTGAAGAGTCCTTGGGTTTGTGCTTATTAAGCTGATTTGGGATACCAAGCAAACATCGAATTTTAGCAGCAAGGCCTAAGAATACAAAGTTCTAGAATTGGAAGTAACAACAATCATTTATCTGTCTCTGGTTTATGCAAATCCCTCTAGAATTGACAAAAATGATTCTGAGAACTCATGGGCAACAGTGAAGACCAGCAGTATCAATTCATCTTGGTTTCTACCCTTTTTCCTCTGTTCTTCAGACAAGTGAATGTAGTTTCTTGCTTATAGCTTCCTTTCTGAATAAGTCAGGATTCTCTTCTGATCTTAAATATTGTGATATCTTTCTTAATATTGACATTGAAGATATATTTGCCCGAGACAAAATTCCTATTGTCGTGGGAGGAACCAATTATTACATTGAGTCACTGCTCTGGAAAGTTCTTATCAGTACTAAGGTATGTTGAGTTCACATGTAACTCACTGAGGAAATGGGTTCTCTTTTTTTTGCCAGCTAATTTCAGTGGGAAAAAGGTTGACTCTTGCCTATATACTCAGCAACTGTAATTTTCCTACTTAATATTCTGAAGCAAATGCCACCTCAATATGTGAAGTGTGCTCCTCCAGGCAGGCCTGAAGGCAGGGGCTGTGTGTGGGAAAAATGTTCCTCTGCGGATTAATTAGCATCTCCATCTGAGTTAGCAGTACACCAGTCTGATTCAGCATTTCCTGGCTGTAACATTCTCTAAGGGGTGGCACCCAAAAAACACAGGAATGTACTTATTAAAAATTGTGTATTCTTAAATGTTTAATTTTCAGTCACCTTCAAAGTACTCTCCATTTAATTCAGTACACATATTGAGATGTTTTTTTCACTGCTTGAAACAGTTTTTGAACTGGTCGATTTTGGTGCCTTTTATTGCTTCTGCCATTTTTTGTTTCACCTCTTCCACAGCAGCAAATGTTTCTCTTGGCTGACTTTTTTCATCCGGGGAATCAAAAAAAAGTTGATCTGGACGAGATTGGATGAACAGGGAGGGTAGGCCATGGGGTTGTACAGTTTTGGTCAAAAACTGCTAAACACTCAATGTGGTGTGGGCAGGTGTGCTCCTCAATCACCCATCATGAAATGGGCAAATGCATTGAAAGTCTTAAAAAAAATGCATCCGAGCCAAGCACAGCCTCTCACAACAACACCAGTTGGTGCACTGATACAGATGGATTCCTAGAACACTCACCTAGCAGGGGAAAGCTGTACTACAAGAGGCCTGCCCTCCAGAAGATAATTCCATTCGGGGGGGTCCCCCTTGTATATGTCAGAGAAATGTCCAATACTAACCTTGCTTACAGATATGCCATTGCATAGGATGGGATTTTGCACACTATCATGTGCTAGCCATTTTGATCTACTCTTTAGTCACAGTTGCTGAGAATACTAGATTCCTGGATGTGTTACTACAGGTTTGTTAGCCCTGGTACCCGTTTGTACTTCTGAGCAGGTAGTAGGGTACCTGAGTGCTTCTCTAAGCAGTAAGTTATCCTTTGTGTTTGCTGTGGCCTCACAGCACTACCCTGGTGTATTGGAATTTTCTGTTTGTGATCTGTCACTGCATGGCAGGCCCTTCTGATTCATCTCTAATCTGTATTCCTAACACTTACAGCCCTTAGTCCCTGGCACATACACTGTCTCGGTGCTTGTTGCATTGTTGAATAAATTTACTTCTAAATCTTCATTTAATAGCCCCAGGAGATGGACACTAAGAAAGTGATTGACCGGAAAGTGGAGCTTGAGAAGGAGGATGGACATGCACTCTACAAACGCCTGAGCCAGGTGGACCCAGAAATGGCTGCCAAGCTGCACCCACATGACAAGCGCAAAGTAGCCAGGTAAGAAAGCCTGGCCTGCTGACCCGGAGCTACTGTGGAGTTAGAGGGCAGTCAGTTAGTCGGTGTGCCTGGGTGATGAGAGAGGTTTGATGATAGTAGTTAGCAGAGATTGATGTGTTATAGTTTAGGTTAGGAGGCCCTGAGTTACTGCCAGAGTCCAACTACATCAGTAAATAGTTGTACCCTTTGTTGTTACATTAAAAATACAAAATACAATATAGTTCCCCCTGGGGCCTGTGTAATTTGCTTCATTTTCTACTTGATCTTTGCTTGTATAACAGTTTTTATATAAATTTTTCTGGCATGCAGTTCATTTACACTGTGATTTGAGTTTCATAATTGATTGTGCAATGCCGATTTCTGCCCTACCAGCTTTCCCCGTGGGAGGTAGATTTTATAAACTGTCTCATAGATTACACATGGAGCTCACCTTTACACATGGAGATATTTCTTGAAGAGAAGAAAGGTGGTGAATGAACTCAAAAGGTCAAGTTTTCTCAGTTTGTTTTGGAATTGCTGCCTGGTGTGTTAGATGCATTTTTCTGTGTTGGGGATAATACCACACCTGGCAGAACAGAGGATCTAAATAGCTAGGCTGCGGATGGTTTTACAGATTAAGTATTACGGCAACATTTGGTGTTGATAGGGGTTATGAAGTTTTCCACTTAAATAAGTATGTTCTAGATCAGAATATACTGAATTCTCTTTTCCTTATTGCTCCCTCCCCACCCAGAAGCCTTTTTAGAAATTTTTTTCCTAATTGTGCTCCTCCTCCACTCCAGTGAAATTTTTAATACTGAAGAGTAAGGCTTGGGGATATGTTGCCCTGTGGAGGGCCACCCGCCTTGTAATAGCTCAGGTGGTTTGTTTGCTTTTTTTGCCACTTTGAGGGCAATATCACCTTAGTGATAATGCAGTCTATTTTTTGTTTTATTTTCCTGATAGTGTATATTCTAGATAAGAAGTTTATACTTTCTAGTATCCAAACATCTTTTTAAAATATTTTAATAGAAACCTTTCAAAAATTCTTTTGAAAACTTAGGAATGTTTTGATGAACACTCATTTTTTTAATATTGTTTTATGATATGATTCTGAACCTTGGTTTACTCTTCTTTCCTTCTATAAAGTAGTTCTTCCTTATCACCATTCCTTATTTTCTGCTTTTGAACTAGTAGTGAGGTGAGAATTGTGTCTTCACAAGTCAGTCAGTTCTAAGCAAGAGCTCTGGAGTCTCTCTTTTAGAGGATTGGAGGACCTTTTTCATCTTTGTTTTAGTTTGAGTCTCTAATCTCCATAAGTGAGATATCTGTGTCACTGTACGTGTTTTCCTCATAGGTCCTCTTCGAATGACCAGTGATACAGAATGACAAGGGGTCTCTGCTCTTGTGTTAGGGTTTCAGGAAGTAGAATTGGGTCAGGAAGGGAAAGATCACTTTCAAGCTGATAAGTTGCAATCACTCAGAGTGGTAGAGTATAGATTTGGGGGTTAAATTACCTAGTGCTGCGTAACACAACAGATAGGACAGAGTGGATGGAGGCTTAAGAGTAAGAATGTGAGTTTTTTTTCCATTGATCTTTGTACTAGTAGAATACTGAATTAGTCACAATTTTAGACATATTTAAAAAGAAAGTTGATGAGCTGGCTATACAACATACTTTTCTACTGTGAGAAAGGCATTCGAGCGAGACTAGACTTGTTGGCTTGTAACAAAGTGTCCCAAACAAGGTCTTTTTATTGCCTACCTGAAAAGTAAGTCCCATTTCATGTGTATAGAAGAAAGCTTTGGTTTCTGAACCTGTTTAACTGATTTCAGGAAAATTGATGTATGTTTAGAGGAATAGTGGTATTTCTTAATTTACCTACAGTTTTCTTTAGGATCCCTCCCTGAGTAGCTATAGATGTCTTCAGGGGCTTATACTGTGCAAGTGAGAATGAGGTGTTTTGTAATAAATAGCCTCTCCTTGAGAATTAATATTTCCTAATAGTTTTTATAGCTTTTATTCTTCCACCCGAATGACTTAGGAGCTTGCAAGTGTTTGAAGAAACGGGAATTTCTCATAGTGAATTTCTTTATCGTCAACGTGCGGAAGAGGGTGGTGGTCCCCTTGGAGGCCCTCTGAGGTTCCCTAACTCCTGCATCCTCTGGCTTCATGCTGACCAAACAGGTAAAAGCCTTTTGATGCCCTTAAGTCCATTAGAGATAGATCGAATTTTACTTTCATTACCATCATTTGTTGACTTAGTAAGGCACAGTGCCATTCCCCTAAGTGCCTGTATGGAAAGGGAGTAAGGGCAGCCCCCGACACTAGGATGAGGCGCCAAGGGTGAGATGAGGTAGGATGGGTGGGGTGAAAAGAGGTTGCCGTCCAGGGAGGATCCAAGGGAGAAAGCTAAAGAGAAGGAAGACTCCTGTGGAAGAGGTCGAAGTATCGAGTATTCTGCTTGGTACTTGGATTTCAGAGATGAGTATGAGACAGTGCCTGATCTTCAGAAGCTGTCAGTCTTGTGGAGCAACAAATAATGAGAGAGATGCTACACTGTGATAAATGTTGGGCTAGAAGTTTTATGGAGCCACAGAGAAGGGATGGTGAGCATTGTCTACCTGGGGAGTTAGGACCAATTTGTAAAGGTAACCTATGAGCTAGGTCTGGAACGATGAGGAAATTATTATGAGAATAGGCAGTGTAGTGTAGTTATTAAGAGCATGGACTCTGAGCCAGACCGTCTGGGCTTCAAATTCCTGCTCCATCATCTAGCTGTGTGAGTTTTGAGGCAAGTTAGTTTACCTTCCTGTGCTCCTATTTTCTCTCCTGTATAATGGAGATATGTTAGTACATAACTGGCAGCGTCACTGAGAATTAGTTAATAATACATACAAAATGCTGAGAATGTGCCTGACACATCTGGAATGCTCAATAAATGGAAACCTTTTAGGAAGATAGGAACAAAGGTTAGTACCATTGCAGTCCAAGAAATAGCAATGACAGAGATGTAGAAGAGCGTGACCGAAATGGGGAAATTTTGTTGTTAAATTAATTTTGGTTATAAGTTTATAAGAGAAGGTAATCTTTTACTAATGAAATTTTTGTAAATTAAAACGCGTCCTACAGTGCAGCATAAAATCCTGGTGTCTGATCATAATAAGGCTGCGTTCGACCTGCACCTCTGAGCGATTACAACCTCTCTCTCTTTGCTCCTGTGGCGCAGTGGTTTAAGATGTATCTGGGGTGGCTTTGGACTAAAGTTCCTTGTTCCCATCCAAGGTGCCATCTGAGAGTTCTTAAGTGTGAAGTAACACAAAGCTCAAGAGTAATAAATATGATGGAAAAAAGAAGGATAAACCAAGGGGTTCTCAGCTGCCTCCACAGTAAACAGTGGATGTACATTCCATACGAGAATAAAGTATTTGTCCTCCCTAGAAGCTGCAGTTGCGTGCTTTCTCTTTATGGGATGGATGTTTTGTTCTGGTTGTTTTTATGTGTTTACTTTTAAAGATTTTATTTATTTTTTAGAAAGGGAGGGAGAGAGAAAGAAAGGGAGAGAAACATCAGTGTTCAGTAGAAACATGGATTGGTTGCCTCTCCCATGTATCCCACTGGGGACCTGGCCCACAAGCCAGGAATGTGCCCTGACTGGGAATTGAACTGACAACTTTTTGGTCTGCAGGCCAGTGCTCAGACCACTGAGTCACACCAGCCCGGGCTCTTTCTGGCTGTTTTTATTGGAGCTGCAGTGTCTTAAGTGTGACTGAATGTAGTATGCATTGTTATATAATCTTTGGACTCTGAACCCTTCCTTCCATTTGAACAAGTTCTCTTCATGCAGCTTGACCATTCATATTGCAAGTATATAGTAGGCTAATTTGATGGGCTAATTTGATTCAAGTTCTAGATAAGCGCTTGGATAAAAGAGTGGATGACATGCTTGCTGCTGGGCTCTTGGATGAACTGAGAGATTTTCACAGACGCTATAATCAGGAGAAAGTGGCAGAAAATAGGTGAGGATTTGACCTAATTAATCTACTTTCTATCCCTTGCTTGTGGTCAGAAGACCATAAACATAATACTGGTTTTTGATCTTGTTTGTTAGCCTTCTTCTTGGCATTATGAGCACGGCTTGGTCAAAGGAGGTTTGGTGTAGTCGTTGCAGTTGCAGTTTTCTAATCTGTCAAGCATTCCCAGGCGTTAATTTTCAAGGGTAGTAACCTGGCAGCAGGTGGGGGTGGTGGAGGAAGAGGTTCCGGGAGGCAGTAACTACTAAGGATCTCAATTTCCTCATCCAAGGGATGAAATGGCTCAGCTAGATCATCTCCAAGGCCCCTGCTAGCTCTCAGATGCGATGGCTCATCAGCTGATGCTCTCCTGTTCCCAGCCAGGACTATCAACATGGTATCTTCCAATCAATTGGCTTCAAGGAATTTCACGAGTACCTGATCACTGAGGGAAAATGCACACCAGAGACTAGTAACCAGCTCCTAAAGAAAGGTGTGAATCTCTCCATCTAACCTAGCCTTGGATGTCCTTGGGTGACAGAGTTCCTGGATGGTATGGTCTGAGAAAGAGCTGAGACTGGAAGAGTCCCAAATGGCCTGCAGCTCAGAATTGAGAGTTTTCTCCACCAAGGGTCCACCAGTGTGCTGCTATGGTTAATTTCTCTTCTGCTGGGCTGCGTGGGCCTGCCTTTTGACGCGGCGAGAAGTACTTGGAGGTTCTTACATCTACTGTAACTTTCAGGTATTGAAGCTCTGAAACAAGTGACTAAGAGATATGCCCGGAAGCAAAACCGATGGGTTAAAAACCGTTTTTTGAGCAGTAAGTCTCATGCTTTTACTTATCCCTTGGGTCTGTTTTCAATAGAATATAGATGTCCTTGCCTCATCCAGATGATGAACTTTAGTTTCTGGACCTGTTTTAAGATTGGAAACCTGACCTGGGTGGGTGTTATTGCATAAATGGTTGTCCAGGGGTCTTTCTTGCCTTGTGATGTCTCAGAAAACAGATCTTTCCAATAAAGAGTCTGCATTATGCCTTGAATACATGCAAGTTGGCTGTAAACACGTAAGAGCAAAATAGCAGCATCTTCTTAGCAGACTTGGTGCTCAGGGTTGATTTTAGCTTATCATTTGACAGAGCGATCAAACAAAACCTTAACCAGTAGCACCCTTGTGTTCAGATATGTGGTGCTTCATACTTCTTTAACTTTAATTTTAGTTGAATAGCACTTTTAAGGAAAAGGAAAGGAAAATCTCATTTGATCCTCAGCACTAAATTGGTGCTATCCATAAATTATTGAGCCTTCATGGTAGGTGTTATTTGTTTTCTTTTTTCAGATAAGGAAATGGAGGCTTAAGACAGGTTGAATAACTTGCCAGAAATCCCCCAGCTGATGCTCAGGGCCTGGCGATGAAGCCCATACTCTGCTTTCCCCCGTTCTCGTTTCTTCAGCCGTAATGTTCACTAGACGGCATTAGTATTGGCCTTGGGTAGTAAATTGTGTGCTTATTAAGAGATTAAGCAAGGATGGCCCTGGCCAGGTAGCTCAGTTGGTTGGAGCATTGTCCAAATACTCTAAGGTTGCAGGTTCAGTCCCTGATCAGGGCACATACAAGAATCAACCAATGAATGCATAAATAAGTGGAACAACAAACAGTGTTTCTCTCCCTCTTTTTCTTTCTTTCTTTTTCTTTTTCTTTCTTTCTTTCTCTCAAATCAATGAATCAATAAGAGTTTTTTAAAGTAAAAACAAAAAAAAAGACTAAGCAATCAGAAGTGAAACCCCAGTTTTGTCTTGTGGGCACTTCAGTATGCTCCTGAATCAGCCCCTGTTTAGCTTTTATTTCGGCTTTCAGTTAGGACGGTGGAGGCCCTCCACCCTGCCTCTGAACATGACCACCAGACTGCGAAGTTCTCTCCCCTGGATCTCCCCCTGACTGAGCTCTCCACGGTCGTTCTGGTGCCAAGTCTTACACTTCTACTTACCCTGCTTTCTCTGCATGTCCTCCTGTTAGATAGAAGAAGACTGAGTCAGCCGAAATTGAAGTTCACTACTACAAATTTCTAATGCAGCTTCTCTTCTCCCCAGGACTATAATTAGTCTGTAACAAAAGATGTTTTTTTGTAATAATTTGGAACTTCCTCCTGTGGTAGAGCCGCAGTAACTCCCCCATCCCTGAGTCAGGAGGGGTTGATGGCACAGTGAGTGCATCATATGCCCATTCCTCATTCAGGCGTGCGCCGGCACAGTCCTGGTGCTAGTGTGAAAGGCACAGCTGCCCCATAAATCAGGAGCTGTATGTGATTGGCCAGGGCTGGTCTGCTGGGATATGGTTCTGGCAAGAAGCCAGAGGGACTTCCCCACCCGGGCTTGGCCTTGGCCTCAAGCCAGGAATAGCAGCTGGGAGCCGAGAACTTGTTGAAAGGTGCTTAGACAGGGCACAGAAGCCCAACAAAGGACTTAGGGGGGAAAGGAAAATACAGAGTGGCCTGGAAACAGGTGCAGAGCTTAGCCAAGGCCAGGTGTGCTGTGGATGCTGCCTGCACCCTCCCAGTCTCACCTTTCCGTGTGGTGGCAGGTGCAGCCCAGTCCACTTTAAGAAGAATCTTATTTGTGGTTGGCACAATCAAAAGGCTAGCACCTGCCAGCCGTTGGCATCTTGAGGACTTTGATGTTTTTGTCCATGGGGCAGTGCTCTTTGCCTGTAGGCAACTGGGTTATCCTAGCAGTGGAAGGCAATTTAGTGTGTCCACAGACTGGAGAAGCTACCAGCAGGGACTGAATGTGGTTGGCTCAGATGGATGAAGTGCCTGTGGCTGTACTCGTGGCTCCCCCAGTCTTCCACTCATTCACAAGTACTTCAAGCTTTAGTTTATTCCCTCCTGTAGTGTGCTGTCTTTATATTATAGTCCACACAACGGTCACCAGAGCTGTTATTCTGTATTGTTTTCCTGACTCATTTGGATGATCCTACACTTGAGACTTTGGATTATATAGCTAGACTTGTTGGCTGCAGACAAGTCAGCTTTCTAGGTCTTTCTTGGATTGTATGTAGCTCTTAGGTTCATGTTTCCAGTAAGAATGAATGGCATGGTCAGAATATTAATTCCTTTGGCCCGCATGTTTCCTTTGTGGATTTTGAAGTCCTGGAAGCAGAGTAGATTAGGTTTTGGGGCTGACCTCTCACAACTTTTCTTTGTCATCTTTAGGACCTGGTCCCAGTGTCCCTCCAGTGTATGGCTTAGAAGTATCTGATGTCTCAAAGTGGGAGGAGTCTGTTCTTGAACCTGCTCTTGAAATTGTGCAGAGTTTCGTCCAGGTAATTATTAATCATGGTACTGTCTATGGTCTGGTTTTCCAACAGCTTTCCTTAGCTCACACCTTTGTTGCTCTGTCGGGAACCAAGCTGTCTTTTCCATGTAATAGAGCAGAAGGGCTAGCTACTTTTAGATTTCTGAAGGCTGCATTTCTATTTTCACATTCAGAAAAGTTGTTTCTAAAACCACTTCACAGCCCTCCTGCTCTCTGGGATGAGAAAAAGGAATCTTGGGACCACTACCCTTAATATCAGAATAGTATCCAAGTCTCTTTGGATTGAATGCCTCTCCCCGCTTCCCCCGCTGTTCTTTCAGGGCCATAAGCCTGCTGCTGTTCCAGTCAGGGTGCCACACAATGACACTGAGAACAAGAGAAGTTATCACATGTGTGACCTCTGTGACCGAATCATCATTGGGGACCGCGAATGGGCAGGTAGAGTCTGGGGAAGGGCATAGAACAATCTGTAAGGGTGGGTCCCACTGACTTCATGATATTTAAGGTCTTTGCAATGTTGAATGCAGAGTCTGCTTATTTGTAAAGGGAGGGCCAGATTCCTCAGAGCCTGTGCCCAAATTTCGTGGATGCCTTTCTGAACTGGACAGTTATCTCTGTATTCTGAATTTCAAAGGAAGACCATGGGCCCTCTAGCTTCAGCTAGAGTAGATATTTTATACTGCAGGGTCGATAGTTAACTTTCCAGAGCCCCTTGGCCTTTTCTGATTCTGCCTTCCAGGAGTTCCTTGGCCTTTCATGGTTAGACCTTAGTGGGGTGAGGTGGGATTGTAAGGGAAACCAGGCAACTCACCCAAGGTTCCTCACCAAAGAAACAAACAGCTGGGAGGGAGCAGGAAGTTACTCTTCCTGAGTACCTTCTTCAGAAGTGGTGTCTCTTTGGTAATTTTTAAGGTCACCATTGAAATGATGGTGGTTGCTAAAACTGATGAAGAGTGTTAAGGGAAACTTAATGTTCAACCTAGCAAAGCGTGAAAGCAAGGCTGTCAATCATGTATAAAGAAGGTGGTTACTGATAGTGTCTTCTTTATAAGATACTTCAGACCAGCCAGGGATCAGCCCTGCACGATGCAGGCTCTGTCTCTGTTTCAGAGCCTGGGTCTGCCTCTGCCACAGAGCCACACCACACTCCTGCTAGAGTTCTGTGCTCGTCCAGTCAGAGCCCAAAGGGCCCTAGCCTCCTTGAATTTACATGGCATGTAGAAACTTGTTTAAGGCTCACTCCTTTTCTGTACAGTCAGGCTACTTAGTGGCTGGGATCCTTCTGTTCAGAGTCCTGCTTTGCATGGGATTCTCTTAGAAGTACATTTTTCTCCCCATACCAACCAGTAGAATGATTACTATTAACTGGTAACTCTGGCAAAATGAACTCCATTGTCAGAGACTGGGGACGGCTGTGATTGCCCAAGCAGCAGAAGAAGCCTCGATTGTTGTTGGTTTATAATGATGAAAGGAGAGAGAGAGAAATGTCTGATTGTTTTTTCTAAAGGAAACCTAGTGGTTTGATTTGTCCAGTGTCCTTCAGGGGTAGCCTTAGAGAAGCAACATTTGTGAGCCTTTGTGAGCGTAGCCTGTGTGAGCCCTTCTATAGTGCCATCTGTCAGGTCCTTGCGCCTGTCTTCTGCTGCCATGGAGAGGCGGTCCAGAGCATCCCCCACCCCCCCTTTTTTTTTTTTTTTTTTTGCCTTAAGCTCTAGCTAGAGAACAAAGCTGACTCTTCCCCAAAGTGAACCTTTCTTTGACTTCTGACTTCTTCCTTGTTTTTGCTTCTAAACTCTTAAAAATGAAGAGTTAAATACATAGAAAATAGAATTTAATCTAGTTGTCTGAATTTGTAGGTGTTCCCAAATAAGATTTCATTGAAAAAGAACAAGCTAGGGAAAGGAGCCGTGTGAGTTGGTCAGAGGGTGGGAACTGTGGAGTAAGGTCAGAAATCCATACCAGGAACAGTAGCTTTACTTCTTCTGTGGACCCTCAGAAGGGATAGTCAGAAAAGAATGTGTCTGGTTATCTGCCTGGAGCATTGTGTGCTTGGATAATGTGAGCCTTGTGAGTCAGTCTTTGAAATGGCTTATCTGACCCAGGCAGAGGGAGGTCAGACCGGGAGAGACACCCTGTGCGAGCAGGGCGGCAGTGGGCAGGGCATCTCCGGGTGCTGCAGGCCTGCGGCGGGGCCGGGCAGCTGTCCTGCAGTGCAGATGGGAATTTGGATTCCTGTCTTTTGAGGTGTGTAAGTTGAAGTTTATCTGTAACAGGAGGCCCCATACTGAAAAATTGAGTCAAAAGTCTTGATTCTGGAAAATTGGGTCTCTTTTTGAAGCTGTAAGTAAGCTGAGGAACTTACCTGCTGTGTGGTCTTGGACAAAATGTAAGATTTCTGTGAACTTCAGTTTCCTCCTGTATAAAATCAGTGGAATAGTACTGTCTGCAAGATTATTGGGAGAATTAGGGGCGTAAGGCAACCTAGCAGGATGCATTTTGCTCACTGTAGCTCACTGTAGTTTGCTAGCTAGCAGGCCATAAAACTTACTGTCCCTTTAAAATTGCTAAGCAGCTATACCAATATATGTGCTGATCCTATTACTGTTGAAGAGAACAGTTGTGTCATTAATTTTTTATTCTAGGATTAATTATAGAAAACCCTAATGATTTTTTGTTGTTGTTGTTTTGTTAGCACATATAAAATCAAAATCCCACTTGCACCAACTGAAGAAGAGAAGAAGATTGGATTCAGATGCCGTCACCACCATAGAAAGTCAGAGTACTTCCCCAGACCGTGACAAAGAACTTGAAGAGATGGGACCCCCAGGGGAAGAGCTGAGACCCAGTGTTTAAGAGACACGTCCGGGATCTTTGCAAAGGTGGCAGGGATCCAGTTCAGGAGGGAGGCTTACGTCTGTGTCCCAGGCTGGACAGAGGAGTGCCCTGTCATTCAGTGGTGTGATTTTAAAGTGTAATGTTCTCTGTCGTGGAAATAGCAGGTCTTGTCAGCTCCTGCTGTGGCCAGTGTGTCTGGCAATGATGCGTTCAGAAGGGTTTTTTTTCTGTTAACCGTAAAGGTTTTATTTTTTAAAAAGGCACAGATAGCACTTTTTTACACTTGAGGATCTTTTTGGTGACGAGTACCGGGATTCACTATGTCCTTTAAAAAAAAGTTTTATGTCACTGACTTTGGCTAAAAATATCTAATTTGCAGACACTTTAAAAATGACTGACTGAAGTACTTGTGAGCCTCACAAATCAGTTCTGTATTTGAGTGAATGGCAGGAAAGGACTGGCCCCAGCGAGATGGTTAAGTGAACCCAACCAGTGCTTGGAATTCATGGAGAAGGAGAGAATCAGTCCATGGTGGCTGCGACATGGGGCTTGGAAAATCAGAGCCTGGGACACTTGCTGAGGTCCTTGGGTGGGGTCGTTACTATCACTGCTGTCTTCCTGTTGAGTTAGGAATGTCTATTTTTGAGGAAAGTTAAATAAAGAAAAAGTTTGCAGGAGCCTCTTTAGTCCTTATAAAGATGTATATGTCACATCCAGTTTATACACAGTGTGCTTTGTTATCAACAGATAGCTTTTCTCAGATTTGACATTCTTCATATGATCATGCTATTTATTTTGTTAGCAAATGTTTATTGGGAGACGTGTGGAGAGGGTCTTTATTAGAGATTTATGTTGGCTCCAGTTGAGGCTCTTTCTGGAATGACCTGAGCTGCCAACAATGTGACGTATATGCATGTGTTCATATGACATGAAGTGAAGCATTTTTTTAATCCTCACGGGAGGACACGCCCTCTGAATCTAGAGTGAGGGGAAGGGAGGGAGAGAGGAGGAGAGAAGCACTGACGTGAGTGAGAAACACCGATTGATCGCCTCCTCTACACGCCACTCGCCCTAACCAGGGACCGGACCCAGGTTTACAGATGATGCTCCAACCAACTGAGCCACACCAGCAGGACTAAAGTTAAGCATTTTTAAGTTTATAATTCAGCAGTATCAATTACATTCTCAATGTTGTGTAACCATCACCACTATTTCCAAAACATTTCCATCACCCCAAACAGAAACTCTGTACCAATTAAGCAATAACTTCCCCTCTCAAGTAGTACTTTATTTGTTCGGAGTCTACTATATATGAGAGGCCCTGAACTAGGCAATAGGGATACAGAGATCAAATGAGGTGTAGCTCTTGCTTTTACCGAGCTTACAAATATATATGCACAGACAACCAACCTGGGTAGGAGAGTATCAGAGGCCATAAGAGCTGTGTGGAACTTCTCTGTGGAGGGCTGGGGAAGGGATCGTGGAGGAAGGAGCGTTTCTGCTGGACCTTAAACAGCAGTCCTTGGTGAATGGATTGTTAGCTGGGCACCTAAGGGGAGGATAAAGTGCAAGAGCTGTCGAGCTTGATGGACCTTTTAACAGCACTGAATTCCAGAGCCTTGCTCTGTTTTTTTCTTCTAACATTTTTTTTAAAGTTTTTTTTACTACATTTTTTTACATAGTTCAGAAATCGACATGATACAAAAAGACATTGAGAAATCTCCCCACCTCACTTCCTTCTTCCCCCATAGATAAACACTTACCAGTTTCTTATATATCTTAAGAGTTTAAATTTTTAAATTATTTTTATCCTCACCCAAGAACATTTTTTTATTGCTTTTAGAGAGAGAAAGGGAGAGGGAGAAACATCAGTACAAGAGAAAAGTGTCGGTTGGTTGTTAATCACAAGTGCCTAGACTGGGGATTGAACCCACAACCTAGGTATGTGCCCTGACCAGGAATTGAACAACCTCTTGGCTACCTTTTGGCTGCGGAACAGTGCTCCAGCCAACTGAGCCACACTGACCAGGGCAAGAGTTTTTAAGCAAAACCAAACAAATACAGATATATACAATTTTATTTTTCTCTTACCCAAAGGATATAGCACATGGTACATACTGTCCTCATCTGTCACCTCACCTGTTGGCGGTACCTGGGTGTGCATGAGTTTCCCCTGCCACCCCTGCCAGGCCTCCTGTTCTTGGCTCTGACCGCTGACCTAGGGGCCCCTCAGTGTACCCACCTTCATATGCCAGACTTCATTCAGACGCCAGGGTTCAGGCAGAAACCAGCCCCTAAAGAATGCTAAGCTATGGCCAGCCCGTTCATTCAGCCGGTAAGTATTCAGAGTGTATCAGCCACGTGCTGTGGTAGACGCTGGGAATACAGTGATGATCAAAAAGTCCGCACCGGTCAAGCACAGAATCACAGCTGTGATAACGGCCGCAAAGAAAGGACACTTGCTGTTACAGCAGGTGACATAAGGACCTGCCGCACCTTGGTGATGGGAGTGTCTGTGTGTGTTGGGGGAGGTGTGTGGCTGAGGTGGCACAGTGTGACGCCAGGGCAGGGGTCGGAGGCCAGGGCTGCAGGCGTGGCACCGTGCGATCTGGAGGGCAGGGTTTCTCGGCCTCATTTCAGTGGCTTCTCCTCCCCCTGTTCCCCCAGTTGGTGGGTTGTCTAGGGCCCCTGAGCCTCACCCGCCCTTAACTGATACGAATCTCAAGAGTAAATTTTCTCTGGTTAAACAAGAAATTAGCATTGTATCCACCCCATGTTGTTTTTTACACTTAAACATGGTATAATTTTCCTTGTCCTGGGTGGTGTGGCTCGTCACCTCATAACTTGAAAGGTTGTGAGTTTGATTCCTAGTCAGGGCATGTGCTCAGGTTGCAGGTTCAGTCCCTGGTTGGGCTGCATGCAGTTCCAGTCCTGATATGTACAGGAAGCTACCGGTCGATGTTTCTCTTTCCCGTCCTCTCTTCCTCTCTCTCTAAAAGCAGTGAAAAAATGTCCTTGGGTGAGGATTTTAAAAAATATTTTTTAAACATGGGATAGTTTTCCCAATCAGTTTATTAATTAGTTCAGGGAAGCCACGTGTTCCACTGGAAGTGGGGTGCAACGTACACTCTTGAGTTGAGCAGAACCAGCGCTTTATATACATATCTTCTCACAGAGCCCTGGGAGCGGGTGCCGTCTCTGTTCCTGTCTGTTCCTGCTGACGGATGGGGACGCGGGCTCAGCAGAGGCTCAGCAGAGGCTCAGCGGAGGAGTGCAGCTGGGGAGTGGCGGGGCCGGCGCTGAGGCGGAGCTGGCAGGCTGCTGAGCTCTGTGTCAGCAGGCAGCTTTCACGCAGGGACCTTAGTCTTTCTGAAACGTTCTTCACTCATGTTGCTGAATGTGTTTTAAAGCTTTTAAAAAGTCTCAGTGGACAAGCAGGAAAAACTAGTTTTAATAATCCTACCTCAGCCTTTAATCCTTCCATCTGAGATACCTGAAGCAGCAGCTTCCCATTGAATTCATTGCTATCTCTGTGGTGGTGATTTTCAACCTTTTTCATCTCTCAGTGCACATAAACTAATTACTAAAATTCTGTGGCCCACCAAAAATATATGTTTTTTGCTAATCTGACAAAAAAAGTGTAATTTGATTGATTCACATCAGATGGCTCTTGTTGCGTTGGCTGTTGTCACTTTTTGTTTGACAATCTAGGGGAAAAGAAGTCAGTGTCCCTGACTAAATAGTCATATTGCATGTTTCAAAAATTCTTGTGGCACACCATTTGAAATTGTTGCTTTTCGCAATTGGAAATCAGGAATTTCTTGGAAGAAAAAAAACAGTGCCTAATACCAAGGAAGCACCTACAAAGTTAAATGCACTGTGGTTGCGCCTAGGGCTCCTATCTTAGAAGTTGTAAATTCAGCAAGATGGAATTGTCCACCAGCAGCAGAGAGCCTGGGGAGGGCAGAGCACCAGAAATCAGCTGGTGCCCTGGTCTGAGGCACGGCCGGAGGCGGAGCTTCCCTTCTCTGCCTGCCGCCCTCTGAGTGACTTCGCTGTTGAGTGTGGTGAAGGAAAGTAGTTCTTTCTAGTGATTGTCATAAATGTAGAGATGGGAGGAGCCATATCACCTCGTGCAGATGGGGAGACTAAGGCCCAAACCATGCGTCACAGCCCAAAGCCAGGCAGACCTCTAATCAACTAAATCTCAGCAAACCTCATTTGAGACTGGGGAGGGACCACGGGCACCAGCTTTGGGCTGTGTGTTCAGCCTGGAGTGAGGGCGAGGAACGCCGTCTGGTACCAGCCAGCCTCAGCTGATCAGTCCGCAGACACGCCCAGGTGCCCAGAGTCTCGGGCAGGGCCAGAGCTATCTCAGTGACTTTGGTAATTGATTCCAACACTCAGCAAGCTATTAGGTCCATCTGCCTCTCTTAGTAAAATCTTCGCCCTGGTTTTATTGATACATCATTGACATAAAGTAAAAATCTTGATAGGCTTTGGACACATTACAGTTCAAAAAATGCTGTTCTAAGCGGTTAGGAAATACTTTGAAAACAGAGCTGGACTCTTAGTCTTTAAAATATTTTGCTTGATTTGTGGGGCTAAGCAAGAGACAGTTGATCAATAGGTACGTGGTTTGACCCTTTGTAGCTCTCAGTAATTATTTATATTCTTGGCTTCAGTCCCACATTCTCTAAAGAGGATAACAGCACAACATTAAAAACAAAACAACGTTCCATACGTAGAAAGGACCCTGTCTGTGTCCCCGGCATCTAGAAAGTCAAATATTGCTTGAATTAATTGCATGAAAACATAAAAACTAAGTGGGTCTCTCCATAAAAGATCCATTTCAATTGTTAAATAGCCTTTAACCAGGATGAAGCAATCTTGGGATTGTAGCCACAGGAAGAAATTTCATTATTTGATTATCACATACTTGGGAGGTTAGGGCTATTTTCTTAAAAGATGGTTAACTGGTCATTTGTAACGCTATTTTGAATACGCACAAAGGAAGTTGCATGGTTGTATTAGGGTAAAAAGCTAAGCTGCTGTAACAGACTCGACAATACAGTGGCTTAAAGAACAAAGAAGTTTGTTTCTCACATAACAACTCTGAGGGGAGTTAACATTTCTGAAGTGAGCAGTCCAGGTCAGCAGGGCGGCTTTGCTCCAAGCGGTCATTCAGGGACACAGGTTCCTTATATCGTGTTGCCTCTCCAATCTCTGGGGGGCATTGTCATCACCCGCGCAGTTGAAGCTGGGTCATCACCGGTTCCAGCCAGTGGGAAGCAGGCAGAGCACAGAGGAAGCACACCTGATGCCTTACAGCCCGGACTCTGCAGTGGCTGTGGGTACTTCTCACTTTCTGTTGGCAGGAGTTTAGTCCGGTGGCTGCACCTACCTGCAAAGGAGGCTGAGAACTCTAGTCTACTCATGTGCCAAGAAAGAATGGAGAGCAGATTTTGGTGGGCAACTTGCAGTCTCCACTAAATTAGTAACAGAAAGAGCACCGAATCCAGGCTGGTTTAACTAATGAGCTCTGATGGTTTGCTAAGGGCAAATCTCTCCATTTCCCCATCTATGAAATCAGTGAATTGTATGAACTGACCTCTGAAATATTTCAAAAAGTAGAGCTTGACAAAATTTGGCCTGGTGAGCTTTTAGGATGAGACTCGAAAAGCCATCCTAGGGAACAGGAGACGCAAGGAGACTCCAAGCCAATGCGAACACTCTAGAGATGGTGCGGAGGACAGAAAGGAGGTACTTTGATGGCGCTGTGGAATAGCTGGACAAAGGGCTGTAGCTACATACCACCAGACGTCTTTTTATGTGGGGAAAAACAAACTATTTGTATTTACAGCCGGACACTTTCCTATCTGATAACACTGCACGACCTTGGGAAAAATGCTCAGGCAGCCTCAGTTTCCTTAGTAGGAAATGGAGTTGCCACCTCCATTTCAGGGACATCCTGTGGATTAAATGAGGTCCTTCTGAAAACAGCATCGTGCTTGGCACTGCAGTACCCAGTAAGGTGTAGCTATAAATTGGAGTTGCTTCATTCGGGAAAAATTGTTAATGCCACTGACATGTTGGTTTTGGTTATGGTGTCAGTTCCCAAAAGTTATCAGGGCAAACCCTGACTACTTTGGTGGTCCGCAGTGCCCATGGCCAGAAACGGTGCCTTAGGCTTCATCTGCTGCCCAACTAGATTTCAGGTCTTTGTCATTATTTAATGCATTTGATTTCTTCATGAGTTAGTTTGGTTGCTTGAACAGTTTTCTTCACTGGAAATGCCCTTTTTACCTAGTAAACGCCTACACATCTCTCAAAGCCAAAGTCTGATGTCCTCTCTGTAGACAAAGCTTCCCTCGGCTTCTCTTTGTGTTCCCATAGCAGTTAATACATAATGTGAGCAAGTCCTCATACAGCACTACACGCCAGTCGTGTTCTGAGTACTCTACACCTAGTAACTCATTTAGTCCTCTCCACAGCCCTGTAAGGCGGTATCATCATTTTTCAGACGAGATCAGGTGCACTCAGGGTGGTATGGCTGTAGACGCATCATTTTTCAATTGCAGAAACCAGTAGCAGAGTTTCAGAGATTCTTCCAGAGGGCAAGCTGGAATTTGAAAGTAGGTGGGTGGCTCCAGAGTCTGTGCTCATATCATGTTCTTTTACCTCTTCATTGCCCTGCTACAGCACATACGCCCTGTACTAGCTCTTGTTCCCCCTGGAGAGTAAATTCGCAGTCCCATTTTAAGACAGATGTGAGACATGCAGTGGGTACTCAGTAGCTGTGGAGGCGAGGTCCTGCCAGACACAACTCCGTGTCTAAAAGCAAACATGGCTGCCTCACACGGAGTACCTGCATGCCTTGAGACGACTCTGCAATGGACAAAGTAGTTTACTCCCCGTTGTGTAAACAGGCACACGTATTCAGGGAGCTCAGCGGTGGATGGCACACTGTAGGCCGACTCCAGACCATTACACTTCCTTCTCCAGGGGCATTGAGGGCTTTAAAAATGTACAAATGTATAGCCCATCTCCTTAGAAGAAGGAATCGAGAAAAAGCAAAAAAAAGATTTCTGAAGAACTGTTCTTCTAAGTTGTTTATGTTAAGGTTCATGGTCACAAGCCATGAATCAAGCCAATGTCCAATGAAACAAGCCAAACTCAAACTAACTTAAGCAAAAAGGTGAATTTATGATAGGGTTATTGAGCTGTCTCATCAAATTCAAGGGCAGGAGGGAATCGAGGGCCCAGGTACAACTAATACTACCTGGTCTGGTGCTGTGAAGGCTCCCTCGGTCACTTCTACCTCCTACAGCTTTTACATCCGAGAGATTGCACTGATGCTTTCTCTGGTTCGAAGTTCAGAAGCGCCCGTACATCTCACACCTGCCTATCAAAAGGAACCAGGAAATAATAAATGTTGATGAGGACGTGGAGAAATCGGAATGCTTGTGCATCGTTGGTTTAAATGTGAAATGAATGGTACAGCCACTATGGAAAACAGTATGAAGGTTCCTCAAACAATTAAAAATAGTATTGCCATATCATCCAGTAATTCCACTTCTGGGTATATAAGGTCTGTCCAGAAGGTGTCTTGCCATGTAATGTGAAAAATGGAGACATTTCGTGAAGAAAATACAGGATACAAGAAACATTGTACACAGCACAATGACACCTCAGTCCCCTTCAAAGTAGGCACCTTGGGACCTCACACAGTTCTCCCAATCACCATCAGCTGCCCTCGTATTTTCCCGAATCTCACTGATGGTCTGAAATCTCTTCCCTTTCAAAGGTGATTTTAGTGTTGGCAATTTACCAGTAGTCTCGGGGCGCCAAATCTAGGCTTTAGCGGGACTGAGTCATTGGAGTGATTTGACTTTTCACCAAAAAACTGCATGAGACGTGGTACATGAGTTGGCATGTTGTCATGGTGAAGCTGGGAGTCACCAGTTGCCCATAGCTGTGGCCTTCTGAATCATCTCAATAGTTTCTATAGATAAATGTTAAAGCTTAACACCAAATTTGATGGAGATTCGTTGCTCTACTTAGTCATTTTGAATGTGACGGCCACACAGTACACATGCTCACTCTGCAGCATCTACCGCCCCCACTGACCAGTACAGTGAAGGTGTCATTGTTCATGCATTGCATTCCAGTCCCCTCTCCTTGGCTGCCAGGTTACATTGATATCGTCGCACAAACCATTCTCATTATATGAACAATGGCTGGATTTTTTCCAGACAGACCTTGTATATTTAAAAGAACTAAAAGGGTCTTGAAGACGTTTTTGTACACCCATGTCCACAGCATTATTCACAGCAGCCAAAGACTGGGAAGAACCCCCAAGTCCTTTGACAGACAAATGGTTGAATAAAATGTGGTCTGTGCATACAATGCAGTATTTTTCAGCCTTAAGACGAAAGGAAATTCTGACACATCTTTCAATACAGATGAACCTTGAGGACATGCTAAATAAAATAAGCCAGTCAAAAAAGAACAAATACTGTGTGATTTCATTTTTTTTTAAGTTGCCAAATTCATAGAGGCAGGAAGTGGAATAGAGGTTGCCAGGGCCTGGAAAGAGGAGGAAATAGTGGTTCAGTGAGTATAGAGTTTCAGTTTTGCAAAACAAAAAAGTTCTGGAGATGATGGTTGCACAACAGAGTGCAATGTTTAACGCTGCTGAACTTTAAACTAAAAATAGTTAAGATTGTAAGTTTTACGTGTATTGTATCACAACTTACAGAAAAAGCTCCTAGGAAAGCTACATTAGCCCAGCTTGGGTCTGGAGCTTACCCTGAGGCCCATCAACTAGGCCAGATGTGGAGTCTTAGAGAACAGGGCAGTTCCCATGGAAACCAAATGGGTGGAGTGGAGGTGGGGTGATTTCCAGAAGTGGGATGTGTGGGTTGGTGGGAGGAGAGGGCAGCTGGGCAGACAGGCAGTGGGTATCCACTGTGGAGTCACTGGCTTCCAGTCAGCAAGACAGTTGTTTGCTCACAGCAGGGATGATCTTTTGCGAGTCCAAGCCCCGCTAGGCAGCGCTCACAATTATCGTCATTGTTAGACATCCGTCATAGTCATCCGTACGTATTTATAGTCAGTGTGGTTTTCATAAAGTTAGATCTATCTCCTTAGATTGTGCCAAAAACCTTTAAAGTAGTTCCTACAAATGGGGAAACAGACTCATACTATTTAAGTGACAATGTAGGGCTGGTATCGGTTTAGTTGTGAGGACTAAAAGCCAATTTGAGTCATGCAGTCCTGTGCCAACCATGTTCTAGAGAAGGATTTTTTGGCTCATGAAATCCCAGAATGAGCTGAATAACAGCCCCTTCCAAGGGGCAGCGGGTCAGGTGCGGCTGGGCGTCAGGAGCACCTGCCATCAGGGACCTGGACGCTGCCAGCACTGCCTCCGCCCCTCCTTTCCCTGAGGGCTGATGTCACTTCTTTCCAGTTTTCTTCACGTGGACATTGGAAGTTTCCATACCTCACTTCTCAGAGCTTTTCCCCACTGCAAAGTGGACCTGCATCCCAAGTTTAAATACCTCACAGAAGGACTCTGAACAGAGCTGAATTCTACTGTTTCCTCCTGGACTAAGCAGGAAAGCTGGTTGGTTACCTAAACGTGGCAACTCCCCATAGAGCCACATGACTAGAATGGGGTTGGGGGAGAACAGTTTCAGGAAAGGGTGGGCGGGGGATCGATGCTGAGCAGACCACACAATGGGTGTCCATGGCACTGACACAGAGCCGTGAAATGACAGGTTAGGAGAAGAGCCCAGGTCTGACTACATCCCTCTGGCACATGGTACCTACTGAGCGCTTCCCACATAAAAGCAAGGCCATGTCTACGCAAGGCCCCTGGTTCAGTGCATTCTTGGTGTGACTTACTGGGGCTCTGAGTCACCAGGTACTGGGTGACGAGCCACCTGAAAGTGAGACTTAAAATCGTTTAGGCTATGTGTTCTGCTGAGCTTCCTTGTTAATACCAAAGGGATTGAGGGGTAAAGATCTTTATGTAAATGTTATTTGTGGGTTCAAAAATGTCTCTGTTCTTGTAGATCAGCATCATGATGTAGAATCCCACGAAAACCTGTGGGTTCCTGATGGCAGATGGAAGCACCCACAATCAGAATCTTCACATGCTTTTTAAGAATTGCCCTTTTAAAATTCTTCTTTTATTACTTGTTGATTTTAGAGAGAGAGGAAGAGGGGGAGAAAGAAGGAGAAACATCCATTTGTTATGCTACTTGTGAATTTACTGCTTAATTTTTGTATGTGCCCTGACTGAGAATCGAACCTGCGCCCTTGGTGTATGAGGAAGACACTAACCAACTGAGCTACCTGGCCAGGGCTGGAGTTACCTGCTTGATAGTGGCACTCAATGGCTTTCCATTGTCTTAAATATCAGCATGCGACACGTGCAGAGAATTCTGTGGTCATCTGGTTCAGTTGTTTCCCAACTTGTGGATCTTTTTTTTCTTCCTCCAAATAAAATCTGACCTGACCCCCAATGTGTCATACAGATTGAAAGAGAGTAGCTTGGGGTCTGGGTGGGTCACAGGGGCCCTGCATCTTCTGATTGTCCCCTCCCCATGGAACACACTTCGGAAGTCACCAATCTAGATCAGCCTTTCTATTTCACGGGTGGAGAAATGGAGGCCCAGAGAGGCTGAGCGGGTCGCCCACAAGAGCGCAAAGAAGAGCAGAGCTGTGACCGGAGCTGGTCTCCCGGCTCAGGGGCTGTGTTCTCTCTGTCGTAACCCCTCCATCCTCCCACTACCGCTTCTAGGTATTTCGAATGATTTCTTCAACAAAGTAGTTGTATATTTTTTTCAGGTCCATGATAGCTTGAACTGGACCAGCAGGAAGGCAAGTAAAGGACGTTGGGAGTCTAATCTAATGAACAGATAAGAGCTTTATAATTAGGAACATCTGTTTGTTAATTTATTCAGCACACTTGATGAGCACTTACTATTCACCACGCTAGGTGCTAGAGATGTGTATCAGTGAACAAGACAATTCCTGTCTTCAAAGATTTCCCAGCCTTCCATGCTCTGTCAGTGATGTGGTAATACTATAACAGAGATGTTCGGGGAACAGGCACAATCGTACAATACCTGACCCAGTTTGGTGAAGTCTGGGGAGGCTTTGTGAAAATGGAATCTAAGAAAACATTAGTAAAGCCCTGGCTGGTGTAGCTCAGTGGATTGAGCTCGGGCTGTGAACTAAAGGGTCATCGGTTCGATTCCCAGTCAGGGCACATGCCTGGGATGTGGGTCAGGTCCCCAGTGGGGGCCATGTGAGAGGCAACCATATATTGATGTTTCTCTCTCTCTTTCTCCCTCCCCCTCTCTCTAAAAATAAATAAAAATAAAATCTTAAAAAAAAAACGAATTAAAACAGGAGTGAGTCAGGTAAAGGGTGTTAGGAGAAAGGCAGGAGTGGTCTGCAGGAACCAGGTCACGGAGGGCCCTGTAGGTCATTTACCCCCAGGTGACAACATCAGGTGTGTTTCCTGGAGAGATGGCCAGTACAATGTGGAGAGCGAACTGGTTGGAATAGCGCAGGGGCACGGGGGACGGTGGTTAAAGTTCTAGGCAGGTAGAATTTATGGGACTTGATGATTGGTTAAATACTGGCGGAGAGGAAGGGGGTCAAGAATAAGGCTCAGGCTTCTCACTCGAGCAGGTGATTGCTGGTGCCTTTGGCCAAGGCGGGGGCACTGGAGAAAGCAGGCAGGAGTGGGCTGAGGGCAGAGGATGAGCTCAGTCTGGGTGTCGTTGAGCACGAAGTGCCTGCGGAGAATCCTAATGGAAAATGCAGTGAAGAACTGGGTATTCAGGTTGCACCCAGAGAGAATTCTGGGCTAGAGATAGGAATCTCTAAGTCAACAGCATTGAAGTTATTTGAAGCTGTGGAGGATGAGGTCACTCGAGCAGGGGGTGTAGTGAGAAAAGAAAAGGTCTAGAACTTGAGGAACATCCGACAGTTAGGGAAGAGAATCTTGCATCAGCAACCCAAGAGTGAGAGAGGGGAGCGGCAGGAGGCTGGGGTCACAGAAGCCGAGCAGGAAGACCTTTAGTGAGCAGCAGGAAGGTGGGTAGAGAGGCCATGAGTGAGACACATTCCGTGGGTTCTAGTGACAAGGGCATTGCAGTAACCCTGGTAAGAGAAGGCTCAGCTGATGGTTAGCAAATAGAAGGCACTTAGTGGTCGAGGAGTGTGGGAGGGTGGAGGGTAGTCACAGTGAGTGTGGTCCGCTCTTCAAGTTACGAAAGGACGGGGAGAGGGTGGCCGCCAAAGGGAAGTGTGGGGTTAAAGGAAGTTGTTTTGTTTTATTTCGGAGAGACTTTCACATGTCGAAATGCCACATGGAAGTGCTGGTAGTGCTAAGTACCAGAAAATAAGGTTTCCTCCTGTGACAGATTTGGAGGAACGTCCGTGTCCTCCTTGATGCTGTCTACAGCTGGAGTAGGGTGACCAGCTCATCCGTCTTGTCTGTGGCTTTCCCGGTTCTAGCACGCAAAGTTCCGTGTCCTGGGCAGCCCCTTAGTCCAGGCAGACCAGGATGGTTGGTCTATATCCTAGGCTGCAGACTTACTCTGTAAGGATAAGCAAAATATTTTATAGTTGCAAAAGTTGATTTATCATTTCCCTGAAAAATTGAGAGGAGCTGCCCAACTTAAAAAGAAAAAAAGACCTATGGCAAGGAACAGAAGAAAGTGCAGGCCACGCCTGCCTGATACGGCCATAGACTTCAAAAAGATGGTGCGTAATTAACTTCCAACCAGCAGCCTTGCAGATGGGATAAGCTGAGACAAGGAAATGTGGAGGAGACTAGAATGTGGCTGTGGAATTAAAAACCACGTGGAAGTGACAAATGCCAGCGTGAGCCTAATGGGTCATTGTTAGCAAAGGAACAAACTTCAGAAGGACTCTCAGAACACAGAGGAAACTGATAAAGGTGTGACAATAAAAGAGGAGGTGGGGAGATCGGGAGAGTGAAAGATGAGTTTTAAGAACTCAAATGAATGGACCAGCGATGAATAATGAATAATAAGTGAACACATATTGCATGCTTACTCTGTGACCAGCATTTTGTAAGCGCTGTACATGTGTAAACCCATTTAATCCCAAAGCAATACGGCAGGTGTTCTTCTCCCCATTTTGCATCTAGGGAGTCTGAAACACAAATAATTTAAATAATTTTATGCACATTGACACAGACAGGAAGTGAGGGAGGTGAGCACGGGGTGTCCAGCTCCAAAACCTTTGCCTGCAGATGAACATTGAAACCAAATTACTCGGCTTTGGTGCGAGTGCTTTTGGTGTTTTCTCAATGCCAGGCTCATTTTTGCTGGTGGGAAAATATCAAAGAGTGAGACAGATATGGTCCCTAATCAGATGGAGCTTACGTTCTAGTTCAGAGAGAAAGAAAATGTAAACAAGACCGTTTCAACAAGTATTAAGTCCGATTCAGTTAAACTGAAAAACGGTACAGAACGACGAGAGCATGTGTGTGTTGGGGTGGGTGGTACTACTTTATGTTTTTTTAATTTTAAATTTTTAAAAAGATTTTGTTTCTTATTAGAGAGAGAGGAAGAAGAAGGAGAGGGAGAGAAACATCAGTGTGGGGTTGCCTCTCACGTACCCTGTACTGGGGACCTGGCCCACAACTCAGATATGTGCCCTGACTGGGAATTGAACCAGCAAACTTTTGGTTCACAGGCCTGTGCTCAATCCGCTGAGTTACACCAGCCAGGGCTACTTTAAATAAACAATCAGCCTTGACTGGTGTGGCTCAGTGGATTGAGCACGGGCTGTGAACCAAAGGGTCGCTGGTTCGGTTCCCAGTCAGGGCACATGCCTGGGTTGTAGGCCAGGTCCCCAGTTGGGGCATGTGAGAGACAACTACACATGGATGTTCCTCTCCCTTGCTTTCTCCTTCCCTTCCCCTCTCTCTATAAATAAATAAAATATTTAAAAAAATAAATAGGACGATCAGGGAAGGCCCTCTGAAGAGTTGATACCACCTGAGTCTGGAACAATGTGAAGTCGGCCATGAGAAAATATGGGACAGAGAAAGTAGCAAGGGCAAGGGTTCTGAGGAGGCGTGAACTTGGCATGTTTGAGGACGAGCAATAAGGCCAGTGGGGCTCCAGCAGAGCGAATGATGTGGAGATTTATGAAAGATAAACTCAGAGAAGCAGCTTCGGGCTAGTTCTGGTAGGACTGAGAGTCCATGGTAAGGATTTGGGATTTTATTCTAATTGCAAAAGGAGGAAGCAGAAGAGGGTTTTTTCTTTGTTTTGTTTTGTCTATTTGTTTTTAGCCGGGGTAGAATAAATCTGATTTACATCGAAAGATAAGCCGGACTGTTAGATGCAGAGTGGGCTGTAAGGCGTGATGAGGATGTGGAATGTGGAAGCCGGAAAAAGTTGAACCGGATGTTCCAATGTTCCGGCTGGCTGGACTCAGGGTCGGGGAGCTGAGACGCTTGGGGCAGGCCCGTGATCTCTGGTCTCTGCCCCGGGGCATTTCCTCCTGTTTATCTAATCACATTCACTAATTTACATAGAGATGGAGAGTCCTCCTGGTGGGCGAGGGGGGTGGGATCAGAGACCCCTTAGAGGTTAGAGCTGCTCCGCTTTTCTGGGTCCTTGCTGATTAGACCAGTGGAGGACCACTCACACTCCTGAGAACTTCAAACTGCAACTCGGTCTTCGCTGGGTGCACTTGAACATGGAAGTGGAACAGCCGTGTTTGGGCATATGCACAAAATAAATATTTGTTGTGTTCACGTGGGCAGAAAGAAATGCCGAGAGGAGAAAAGAAGCAGACCTGTGAGGGATGCCACCAAGGGGGAGAGAAAGAGGGTTTCCGGGTCCTGGTCTCTGACCCCGAGGCCTAAGGTGCTTCTGTGGGCTGCGAGAGACCGCCGCTTCCTGATCCAAGGCCAGTTTTTCCTTGGGCCGATTTCCTTCCCGTGCGACCCCAGAACTCCCGTGGGATGGCGTGCACGTTGCTATAGCGCCTGTCCTGCGTGGCCGCACTGCTGCCGTCGTCCGGGGCTGGTGGTGCTGTGTTCCGACGGCCCCACCACCTGGGGGCTCGCCACCTATTTTTTGCATTTATTTTATTCACTGGTAAGACCGTCATTTTCTTGAGGTAACTTTATACTCATACTCTCTACATTTTAAGCCTTTTCTGAGTGGAATCCAGTTTCACACTTGTATAACTTAGAGAGTTAATTCAGTTGTTTGGGTAATAAACATATCTCCTTTTAAAAAAGATTTTTCTTCTTCTTAGAGAGAGTGGAAGGAAGGGAGAGAGGGAGAGAAACATCAATGAGAGAAACATAGATTGGTTGGTTCTTGAACGTCTCCAACCAGGGACCTGGCCCTGACTGGGAATCGAACTGCTGACCTTTTGGTTCACAGGCCAGCACTCAATCCACTGCGCTACACCAGCCAGGGCGAATAAACATAGCTTTTTTTTTTTTATTGGTACATATATTTCTCAACATTTTCTTCCCTTACCATATTCTACAGATGATAAAGTACAAAAGGATCTATTCATCGAGGATCCTTTGAATGCCCCCTGTGTGTCAGCCCTGGGTGTAGAGGTTTGTAAAGGCCCCCCCCCCCTTCTTCGGCCCGGCCTCAGAGGCTGGTTTTCCGGGTCTCCTCGGCCACAGCCTCCTTGAGTGATCTCATCTGCTCTTGGGGCTCCCCTCCCTGTTCTGCAGGAAGGGCAGACTTGGTTTTTTTCACAATATGTGTCTTTCACCCCATACACTTTGTATTCCACATTTGAATGTTTATAGTTTGACCCATGGGAAACTCCACTGAGCCGTTTCTGTCACTGTCACACCTGGGTGCCGCCCACGGGCGTAGCTGGAGTTAAACTGGCCTATACGCAGGGGTGGCTCTTTGGGAGCTAATGGAGCTCACCCAGGAGCGAGTCACAAGAGCAGATCTCCTTGGGCCTTTGCTCCCTGGGCTGCCCTGCACGGCCCTGGCAGGTGTGAGGTGGCCCGTGCCATCGGAGGTGATAACTAGGCACCTGCTTGGAAGAGCCCACTGGGTGCTGCCATCTGGAACACGTCTGTCACCCAGTCCAAGGCGGGGCGTGAGGAGGATGCTGGGACCGGGGATGAGTGCTGGAAGCTGCCTCCTGGGAGAGACTTTGGACCCCACATCACAGAGTGTGAGCTGGAAAAGGAAGCCGTGTCACTGCCCCCGGCGTCCCCCAACTTTCAGACGAGAGCCTGTGCACACGGATGGCTCCTGAGCTTTGTCCCAGGCTCAAGAACTTCCCCCCGGCCATCTGGGTGTCCCGCGGGCATTCCGAACTTGCCACGTGTGAGACTGGACACATCGCTGCCCCACTGGTCCCCACACCGCCCCTCCCTCGTTGTTCTTGGTCTTGATGATTTCACTGTCGGTGCCATTAAACAACCTTTCTGTGACCCCTCTCTTTCCTTTTTTAAAAAATACTTTACTTATTTATTTGTTTATTTATTTTTAGAGAGAGGGGAAGGGAAGGAAAGAGGGAGAAAAACATCAGTGTCGCCTCTCACACTCCTCCAACTGGGGACCTGGGGCGTGTGACCTGACTGGGACTTGATCCAGACGCCTTTCGGTTCACAGGCCAGTGCTCAATCCACTGAGCCACACCAGCCAGGGCAGAAAACATCCTGAAATACTAATATTTGCACCTTCCCCCTGACCCATTTTCTTGTATATGACCCGCCCCTAGTCAGTCAGGGGCATTCGCATTGCCTTTGAGAATTAGTCCTTTTATAGCAAGAATGCAGAGAAAAACAGAAAAAAGTGATGTTCAAGTTTTCAACTTCTAAAGCAGGCTTCGGTGTGGGCACCTACATAGATGGTATGGAAAGCGACATGGTGGGCTTTACGGAGAGAGCCCACATGGGTGGTCCTAAAGGAAGCAGGGAGTGACGCTTGTGCCCTACTAGGGGACTGGAAGAGGGCCAGGACCATCCTGGTCACGGGAAGCTACTCACGGGTCACTCAGGTGGGGGACGGGGACAGGAGCTGGTCTTGGAGGAGACCGGAGTGCTCTGAGGTGGAAGCAAAGGTGTGGAGAGGAGCAGAGTGGGCCTCAAGAGGCTGCCCCACAGAGGGCGGGGTGCGTTAAGGCAGCCAAGCCAGCTCAGGTAGCCAGCCACGGCCCCTGCGTCAGTCAGCACTGCGTCATCACTGCGTCATCGGTGCTAGGGGGACACAGTCCCTGCTCTGCTCCTCGCCTGCTGGTAGATCCTTCTCTTGTCAGCTGCCTGCTGTTGCCCTCGATTCGTCCCACAGAAGTGGCGCCCACCCATGCCGTGGCCCAGCTGAGCCATTTTCTGTGAAAACCCACTTTTCCTAACAGCCCAGGAACTTTGTAAGCCTCATAACACAAAGGGTGGTACCTTGACACTGACGGTGTGGGAAAGAAAGCCCAGCCCCGAACTTGGGCAGAACCGGACGGGCTGCCGACCCCCTTCGCACGACGACAGGCAAAGGCAGGAAGAGCCTGCGGGAGGGCAGCTGGTCGGATTCATCCCTGTATCCCTAACACATGGCTGGTGCTTGGTAGGTAATTATTATATTGAAAGAATGAATGAAAATCACAGTCTAGTGAGGAAGGCAGATACATAAACAAACAATTATAACACAACTGAAGTGCGATAATAAAGGCTGTAGAAAGCACTGAGTGAACAGAAGACCAGAAGTCACCAGAAAGGTGAGATTTCCTGAGGCAGCAGCTGGACTAGCACCCAAGTCTTGACCCCCTACTGCAGAGCACCGCCGGGGTGGATAGAGGCTCCGGGGAGGGCCTGCCCAGCCCACGCTGCTCCCTCTGGGCGATCCACTGCCCACCGGACCGGGTCCCTGGCCGTCCTCGGCCACAGTTGATGTGCTCCTGGCGTGCAACCCAGATTGGCAAGAGGTTCTCTCCCCCATGATTTTGTGGTTGGGATGCAGAGATGCCCGGCCATGTCTGCTGGCCGCCTGACCTGAGACACCGCAGCTGCTCCTATTCGGCCGTGTGTTCAGAGACACGGAGGGTCTCGAGACCCAGAGGGGAGCGGAGCTTCCTGGCTGCTCAGTGGCTGTCAAGATCTTAATTCTCATTCCTTTCGAGGCTTGGTTGCCCCCTACCCTTGGGTTCCAAGTGACTTGTATTCATTTCCTTTCCCTCGCTTAAGCTTGCCTGAGTGGCTTCTGTCCTGGGTACCCATCCTCATCCATGTCACCGCTGTGGTCGCAGCAAAAACTTCCACAGTTGTTACAATGTCCCAGACTTTGTTCTGACAGCTTTACATGCAGTAACTTGTTAAATCCTTTTAACACTCTGATGAGGTAGGTACAAGGACAGTCTCTTGTTTCCAGATGAAGAAACTGAGGCACAGAGAGGCTAAATCACTTGCCGTGGTCATGTGGCTAGTCAGGGGTAAGCTGGGACTCATAGAGCCATGTTGGACAGTGCAGTTCTAATCATATTTTGTTGAGCAAAAGTTTGTATTTCCCTATTTTTAACCCATTCTCCTGGAAGAGTGTAGCAGTTCGAAGTGCCAGACACCACGTGGAGCTCTGAGTGGGTCCCTCCCAGGCCGGGCAGCAGGGAGCCGGGCCCTCTGCCTGCCCCACGGGCCCTGCCTCTCTTTGCCGGGCCTGGCAGAGGAAGCGCGGGAAGGAGCTGCTGAGCCAGGTACAGGGCTTGGCGGCAAAGCTGCTTGTTCGGCGGGAGGCCAGAACCGCGCCCTGGCACCTGGCAGGCAGCCCGGCCCCACTGTTGAGAAAATACCTGGAACAAAGGAGTCCTCCCGCCATGACTGGCCACCTTTCCTCGTGCCTGGAGCTCCTCAGCTGACAAATCTGACCTCCGGGCCAGGCCAGGTCGGGTCCTTACGTGGCCTCAGGAGGTTGCAGAGAGGCCTCCATGCCCGGCCTGGAACACTTTCCTGGTTGCCCCGGTGGTGGGTGTCCCAGAGGAAGGGCCTCATCTTACCCCGCACTGCACGGGGCCTCGGCCCATCGCCACCCAGGGGCCTCCCTGGGATGCCCGAACTTCTGGTTCCTGCCACACTCCGCCTTGGTGTCCAGAGATGGTGGTTTCATGGCTCCAGGCCCTGGAATCCCCGCTGCCAGGAGGTCTACCTTGTAGCAATGGCTTTCCAGAGGTATGGACTGTGTGTCTGTGAGGAATACTCAACGGCCCTGCAAAGGGATTTAGTGTAATCAGTAGTAGGTATTCGGGGGAGTAGATGTGGCCCAGGGGTCTGGGAGAATGGAAGTGACGACTCTGGGTCCCCGAGGGTAGAGATGTGCTTCTCCTGGGACATATCTTGGACAAAAGCACTACACTAGAAGCTCCTCAGGGGGCATATGACCAGTTCCTCCTTCCTTTCTTTTTCTCATGAGCCAGACCTGAGGGTCATGGATCTGGACAAGAGGCCACCTCGCTGCAGCTCTTCATTAAAGTAGGGACTGGCCTCAAGCCCCTAGCGCGACTCCCACCCCAGGCCAGCTCCGAGTCTTACTCCAACCCTGTGCTTTCCTGACCACTGTCATGGGGGCCGTCTGACCTCCAGTGCATGATTCTTGGTGGAAGACGAGCAAGCCCCGGGCTGGCAGAGGTGGCTCTGAGACTGCACCCTCAGGCCTGGCCTTCTGCAGCCCAGGTTCACTGCTCAGCGCCCAAACCCTGGGAGCTCCTAGTTAGGCTCTGGGCTTGCCAACCCCAGTTTCTGCTTGTTCTACTCCCGTCGTTTGCCCAGGACCTGGCGCCCCATGCCACCACAGGGCTAGGCTCCGACGGCATTCTGCGCAAAAAACTCGGTAGATGAATGAGTTAAAGAATCGTCCAAAGGCAGAGCCCCTTTTGAGGCAGGTGTGGGCGCCAGGGCCTGGAGTCCCAGGGCCCCAGCTTCTCCACTCACCAGCTGTGGGACTTTCTGGGGCTCACCGCCCCCGACTCAGAGCAGGCATAAATGACACATGCCTCTATTAGCTGCTGGGCAACTTGCCATTAATATTAAAATAGCAGCAACAACAATGACATAGCCACCATTGCTTGAGAGCTTCCTCTGTGTTAGGTGCTTTGCACGAACCCTCACAATAGTCCTGTGAGGGAGGTGCTCTCCCCACTCTGCAAGAACTTGGTCGTGACTTAGGGATGATAAGCCTTGCTCAGGAAATGGCAGCTGTATCCTTTCTGTGTGGCCTGTGTGAAGCCACCAGTGTGTATGGAGTTCACAGCTGGGGCCAGAGCCCCGCCACAATCCACAACCCAGGCCACTGAGTTTTCCTACAGGTGCCCAGGGTCTGAGTCTGTGGCTGGGGACCAAGCTGCTGGGAAGTTGCAGTCTTGGGCTCTGGTCCCACTCCTGCTCCTGATAGGCTCTGCCACCAGGGTCGGCCCCTCTCCCTCCTAGCCTCAGTTTAACCTATTGAAAAGTGAGAAATAGGGGTCAGATCCCTTGATCACCAAGATTTCTGACCACAAAGAAAGGCCAGGGAGAAGTTCGGGAAAACATGGAGCCTGTTTCTATATTCCTGGCTTCTCTCTGCCCCCTGATGGACACCATCAGCCTAGCACGCCGGGGAAAAGAACAGCCTGCATATACTGACTCCCCACACTAGCTTTGTGACTTCTGTGGAGGTTCCCACTGCTCAGAGTTCCAATCCCTATCTATTTAATAGGGATTATAACATTACCATCATCATCAGGATGTTGTGAGCATTAAGTGTAATAGCACGTATGACACTCTGGAGCCACTCACATGGAATGTGCCCCATAAATGTTAATCATCATTCTCATCGCCCCTTCCCCACCTCCATCTGCAGTCAGTCACCAGGCCTGCTGATTCTCGCCCCTCTTGCATCTTCTCCGTCCTATAGACCAGGCCTCACCATCTCTCTCCTGGATTCCTTCAATAGCTTCACCTCCCACCCCACATACCCTTCCAGTGCACCTTCCATCAGGGACCCCATCTGCCCACACCACAAGGCCAGACCTACAAATGCCTCATCTCAGTTAGTCGTCCAAGTCCCTCCAGTGGCCCTTAGGGTGCCTGCCTACCTCCGCAGCCTGCGTCCCCCTGTGCCTTTTTGCTCTCTATGTTCTGACTACACCCAGCTCCCGGAAGCCCTCCACTCAGGCCCAGAGGTCCTCCCTCCCTCACTGACACTTTAACAGTCTTTCCCTCCCCTTCCCCACCTCTGCCCCAAACCTTCTCTGAGTCTCAAGTTTCCTTACCTGCCAAATCGGATGTTTGTAAGGATGAAAGGAAGTGTGCACTGAAATATTTGGCTCACAGTAGTTACTCAATAGAAGCCAGGTGCCTACAGTTGGGATGGAGGGTTCTGCCATGGGTGCAGTGGGTGGGTGGGGAGTCACATCTGCCCTTTGGGGAGGAGGCATGGGATGTTAGGAGAGCTCCGAGGCGCCACTGCCACCCCAAACGCTGGCAGCCATGGCACCCTCGGATCAGTGAGGGCAGATGCGGCCCAGAGCTTGTTTGCTTCCTCAGCGAGATCTCCCACTCCCCTCTGGCCGCAGGACCGGGTGGAGAACAAGCCCTCTGGCTCAGTGGCCCCAGGGAGCAGCAGGGGGACTGAGTGCTGACAGCCCTGCCCCAAAGTAAGAGGAAGGAGAGCCTTCCAACCCTCTGGCCGGGCTAGAGTTCTACAGAGAGTTCAGACAGTAAGGCAGCCCACGTCGGGAGGCCCGCAGAGGTCCTTGAGCCACTCAGGCAAACTGAGGTCAAGATTATTAGGAAAATAACTTCCTTGGGGTTCTGGAGCATTCATTAATTCAACCCTTTTAAAAATTCTGTTGAATGTTTTGGCTAATGAACATGTTTACAACATTCAGAAACAATATATAGAAGGGTACCTCTCATATGCTGTAAGCTGTCTCCCTGCTAACATAGTCTGCATTCTCCCTCTCCCATCCCCTATAAATAATCAACTTTAAAAGTTCCTTATGTATCTTTTTCATGTAAATGAATACAAGCATATATGAATATATATTATTTGTTAATAAAATTTTCCCCCTTTTTAAAAAAGATTTTATTTATAGACAGAGGGGAAGGGAGGGAGAAAGAAGGAGAGAAACATCAGTGTGTGGTTGCCTCTTGTGCGCCCCCTACTGGGGACCTGGCCTGAAACCCAGGCATGTGCCCTGACTGGGACTCGAACTGATGACCCTTTGGTTTATAGGCTGGCATTCAATCCACTGAGCCACACACGCCAGGGTTGAATATATATTCTTGCTCCACCCCCCTTTTTACTCAAAGGAGGGTATATATGTTCTGCATCTCACCTTTTTCACTTAACAATGTATCTTGGAGCTTAACCAGTCTTGTTCTTTTTTTCAACTCTCTCATGTTCCACTGTGGGTCTGGTCCATAGTTTATTTTTGTTCACTTTTTACAATATATTTTATTGGTTATGCTCTTACAGTTGTCCAATCCCCCCCCTTCCACCCCATCTGCCTGGTGGAATTCTTCCAGCAGTACCCTCTTAGTTTGTGTCCATGGGTCATGGGTCATGCATTGCTTCACAGTTTATTTAGCCCGTTTGTCTTCAGGCTTCTGCCATTGCAAGCATGGCTGCAGTGAATAACCTTACAAATTCAAGGCTGATGAGTAGGCAAGAGTATCAGAGGCATGGCTGTACCAGTTGTTAAAATATTGAAGTACTTTCATAGCGCTTGGCAAATAGCACAATGGCAGCTGTAACAGTTCATGAACTTAATTACTGGTATCAATTCTGTGATTAACTTCAGAAGCTGTGGTTGTAGGGCGTCAGGACTCAGCCAACGGGCCTGTTGCCGTGGAGGCGGTTGGAGCCCTGGACACAATAGGTCTAGCTGGGACGGCGGCCAAGGCCAGTGTGCAGCGTGACGGTATGACCGTGCTGGACCTCCTCATTTATTTACTTATTAAAATATTTTCTAAAGTACGTTTATTGATTTTAAACCATATTTAAAGCTTTATTTACTTTTAGAGAGAGGGAGAGAGAGAGAGAGGGAAAGAAACATCAATGTACAAGATATATTGGTTTCAGTTGCCTCTGGTGTACCCCCAGCTGGGGACCTGGCCTGCGACCCAGGCATGTGCCCTGACTGGGAACTGAATCCCCAACCTTTCGGTGCACTGGACGATGCTCCAACCAATGGAGCCACACCAGCCAGGGCTGTGCAGAGCCTTCTTTACAGAGCACTGTGTATTCCGAAGAATCACCAGTCTGTCATGATCCTCTAATTATCTAGTTGCCACTGCTTGTACTTATTTTAGTTTTTACTGAACTTTTATTGGTTCACTTTAATCTTGTTAATTTGGAGGAATGCAGTGCTTTGACATTTGCAAATTTAAGCATTGTAATAAAACTTTAAAAATAAACACCAAAATGAAGAGACAAGAAATTCCGGACCTTTACTTTTTTTTTTTAAAGAAATGAATCTTTTGTTTCTGGGAGGAAGAAGAAATACCAATAATTATCAGTCACAGCCTGGAATATCTTTTATGACTGTGTTAAAATCTGAAGAGCCTAGAATATTTATTAGCAGGCAAGGATCAGTATAAAATAAAACAAATCACCTGTATTTCTGTAATAAAAAAAAAACAAGTTTATAGACTTGTTTGTCAGGTTAGGCTAGGCTGGGGAATTCTGACCAATCTTATTCTCGAGGACAACTAGAAAACCTGAACAAAATCATTTAAAAATCAGGCTATTTAATAACTGTGATAGATTTAACATATGTCCATAAATTTATGCTATTCCTCTTTGCAAGAGGCAGAGCCTAATTTCCCCTCCCTGCGGGTGGGTCAGGCTTCACGACTTACTTCTGATGACATGAAGAAGGTGATGTGACAGTGAGCATCCAGACCGATGAAGAGGCTGAGGTTTCCCCCTTTCGGCAGGATTACTCATTCTGGGAGAAGCCAGCGGCCACGCTATGAGGACTCTCAAGCATCCGTCTGGAGAGAGCTATGAGGTGGAGAGACTGAGGCCTCCTGCCAACAGTCAGCTCTATCTTGCCAGGTGTGAGCGCACGCTCTTTGAAGTGGGTCCTCCAGCCCCTCCCAGTCAAGCTTTCAGATGTCCGCAGCCCCAGGGCAACCCTGAGCCAGAACCACCCAGCTAAGCCATGACTGGATCCTGACTCAGAAACTATATAAAGTAATAAATTTTAATTTCATATTTGAAGCTGCTAAATGTAGCAGTAGTTATCTTTATGTTTAGAGAGAAGGGAAGGGAGGGAGAAGGGGAGGAAGTGCAACATAGATGTGCAAGAGATATATTGATCAGTTGCCTCTCACACACTCCTCACTGGGGACCTGGCCCACAACCCAGGCATGTGCCTGGGGGTCTAATTGGTGACCTTTCAGTTTGCAGGCTGGCTCTCAATCCACTGAGCCACACCGGCCAGGGCTGTAGTAGTAATTGGTTCTTCAGCAGTAGGTAACTAACACAAAGGCTGTGGTGTGTCAACAAGTTAGTAAAGAATTACTAGCCGAGGCAAGTCTCTTGGGAGTAAAGAGGCTCAGGGAGGCGCACCTTGTGCTTTTCCCTGAGGAGGGCGCTGAAAGGCCAAGTGGAGCAGTGAGTCCTTACTTAACACTGCCATTCGCTTCTAGAACTTCAAGCAAAACAATGCACGATGAACCCAGTTTTTACCACAGGCTGATTAATATAAACGAGAGTTAAGTTCCTAGGCATCTCATCAACGTTACAACCAAACAGCACTGGACCAAACGATGTCATTCTTTGAGGACCTGCTGTTCTTCCAAAAATGTTCAGGGAAAGCGGGACAGGATTTGGATACACACATTGAACAAGCGCATAAGGAGTTAAATTACCACGAACAAAACCAGTAGAACTGATATACAATAAACACACCCTCAGAAGCTTCAGATACTGTAGTTATAGACCTGGGGTTTTAAATAGCTCCCAAAAGGAAACTAGAAATAACCATCAACTGGTGAGCGGATGAACAAGTGTGGTGTGTCCATGCGACGGAATGTTACTCAGCAATAAAAAAGAACGAAGGTGCCAGACGCTGCAACATAGATGAATCTCCAAAACGTTATATCACATGAAGGAAGCCAGACACAAAATTCCATTTTGGGGAAATTTCCGGAAAAGGCAAATCTGTAAAGAACAGAAGTGGGTTGGCATCCTTTTGTATGTTGTTTCTTTCTTTGGGGGGAAATGGAAATATTATACATTATTTCCATTAAAAATTATTATAAATGTTATAACTACATTGTGTGATGGTTGCACAGCTCTGTCACTGCGCTAAAAATCATTCAATTGTGCAGTTGAACAGGGGAATTTTATGTTGGGTAAGTTCCATGTCAGTGAAGTGTAGGAATAAACAAGGCATTCAATTTAAGATGGTGAAAAAGAGCAATGGAACAAACCCCTAAAAATAGGCAGCAAGGAAACAATAAAGATAAAGTCAGAAGCCAAGGGAAGAGAACAAAAAAGGAAGGAAAACTATTTTATACTTGGTATTTTGAAAATAATTAGTAAAATGCGGCTGCTGAGTTTAATTAACCAGAAGTGGGTTAATTATCACGGTGACCACGAACTCATTTACAGCATAAGCAAACAACTTGGGTTTCTCATAACAAACATGTTTTATAAGCTTGTAGTCATTACATTCTTCACTGATGACAGGACGGCCATCTCCATGGTGGGATCTGGCTTCCGTGGACTGGCTGGGCTGTGTGTGCCTCCGTCCAAGCACTTCTCATGCATCACCCTCACCACCGTCCAGAGAGGGAGGTGTTTTCTTATCCACATGTAAAGATGGGGATCAGGGCTCAGAGGAGTGGGAACCTTGGCAGAAGTCAAAGTTAGTCCCCAAACCCTGAGAGTCGCTGTAGGCAGGCTCTCATTTTCTCCTGGGTGCTAGGCTGATGGTGTCCACCAGGGGTCACAGAGAAGCTGAGAATTTAGAAACAGGGTCCATGGTTTCCTGAATTTCCCTTTGCCTTTTTTTTTTAATGGTTAGAGATCTTGGTGATCATGGGGGATCTCACCCCTATTTCTTACTTTACAATAAGATAAACTGAGGCCAGGGAGGGTGAGCAATCAACCCAGGTGGCAGAGACTATCAGGAGCAGGAGTGGGACCAGAGTCCAAGACTGCAAGTTCTCAGCAGTTTGGACCGTGGCCCTAGACCCAGTGACCTTCAGCAGCAGTTGGGGGACATGGTGGGCATGGATTCCGGATTGTGGCGGGGCTCTGGCCCCAGCTGTGAACTCCACACACACTGGTGGCTTCACACAGGCCACACAGAAAGGATACAGCTGCCATTTCCTGAGCAAGGCTTATCATCCCTAAGTCACGACCAAGTTCTTGCAGAGTGGGGAGAGCACCTCCCTCACAGGACTATTGTGAGGGTTCGTGCAAAGCACCTAACACAGAGGAAGCTCTCAAGCAATGGTGGCTATATCATTGTTGTTGCTGCTATTTTAATATTAATGGCAAGTTGCCCAGCAGCCAACAGAGGCATGTGTCATTTATGCCTGCTCTGAGTCGGGGGTGGTGAGCCCCAGAAAGTCCCACAGCTGGTGAGTGGAGGAGCTGGGGCCCTGGGACTCCAGGCCCTGGGCCCTTGGGTAAGTGAAAGGCTGCTCTCCTGCCATCACACAGCTCTCTAGGTTGATATAATTATGATAGCGTCTTACACGTGAGAAGTCAGAGGCTGAGAATGTTAAATGCCACACGATAGTGTGAAGATTTCTTTAAAGTAGATTTTATTTATTTATTTATTTATTTATAGAGAGAGGGGAAGAGAGGGAGAAAGAAAAACACTGATGTGTGAGACTGGTTACCTTTCGCACACCCTCATCCAGGGACCTGGCCTGCCTGTAACCCAGGCTTGTGCCCTGACCAGGATTTGAACCAGCAGCTTCAGTTTGCAGGCTGGCACTCAACCCACTGAGTTCTTTGTCATCATCGTGCCCTCACCCGTTGCCCTCCACTTCAGGAGTGTAAGCGGTTGTCAGTGCAGACTCCCTGTCATTAGGGTGTGTCTGTGTGCATAGTCGTTGGACAGTAAGATGTTAGCGTTACCCCTCATCCCTCACTCGGTGATCTGAGCACCCGTCTGATCCCATCACCGAGTCCCGTCTGAGTCCTTCTGTCGTTGACTGTGTCAGGCCCAGAGAGCACCACAGGGCAGACGCTGCTCAAGAATGCCTCGTTAAAGGACGGCTGAGGGACCTCACAGGTGACTCACTCATTTTCCGGGCTGGCTGTGTTCAAGATGTTGGGAAAACCCAGCCCGCCGTGTTCCCAAGGTGTGCTGACGTGGTAAGAGAAACTAATAAACATAATGAGATGGTTCTGTCTTCACAGGGAATCTCTAGGCGATGGGTCAAGTCGGCTCCTATTAAAGAACTAAATGCTCCAATTAAAAGTCAGAGATAGTCCGATGAGTTGGGCGGTAGGGGGAAGAAAGCAAGAACAAACGACCGGTTTTCTGTAAGAGATGCAATGTAAACATAAAAGCACACGTTGAAAGTAAACGAGTGGGAAAAAGATACATTATGAAAGTAAAAGAGAAAGAAGGCTGGAGTGGCTGGGGTAACACCAGGTGAATTAGTCTTCCAGATAAAGGGTGCTGTAACCCGCAGGATGGGAGAGAATATTTGCAAATCCTATATCTGATGATATCCGGAATGCATAAAGAACTCCTAAAACTCAACAACAGTAAAACAAACAACCAGTTTTCCCCAGTCTGCGTGGCTCAGTTGGTTGGGCGACGTCCTGCAAACTGAAAGGTCGCCTGGTTCGATTCCTGGGCGAGGCCCGGACTGCAGGGTCATCCCTGGTCGGGGCGTGTCTGGAAGGCAATGGATTGGTGTGTCTCTCTCACACTGATGTTTCCCTCCCTCTCTGGTTCTTCCCTCCCCTCTTCCCCTCTCTCTAAAATCAAAAATAAAAATTTAAAGAAAACAACCGATTTAGATATAAGTAAAGGACCTAAAAAGACATTTCTCCAATGAATGTGTATGGATAGCCAATAAGCACATGAAGAGATGCTCAGCGTTTTAGAGAAATGAAAATCAAAACCACGATGAGACATCACTTTACATCCATTAGGATGTAAAATAATGATCTAAAAACAATAGAAAGCGGGGAGGGGTGGGGAGAAAATACAGACAACTGTAACTGAACAACAAAATAATTTAAATGAAAAAATTTAAGTTCTAGTATATAAAAGTTGAAAACTCTTGTTTAAAAAAATAAAAATAAAGAAACAACAGAGAACAGGAAGTGCTGGTGAGGATGTGAGAAACGAGCCCTGTGTGCCGCCAGGGCGAATGCAAAGTGGGGCAGCTGCTGCGGAAATCAGTAGGGTGACTCCTCAGAAAGTGAAGCATAGACTCATCATCATGATCCAGCCGTTCCACCACTGCGTATGTGTCCCAAATAACAGAAAGCAGGGAGTTGCATAGATATTTATATATCAATATTCAGAGGAGCATTATTCACAATTTCAAAAGGTAACAATAACCCGAATATCCATCACAGATGAATGAATGAGCAAAATGTGTGATATGCATAGAATGGAATATTCTTCAGCCCTAAACAGGAAGGAAATTCTGACGCACGCTATAGCCTGGGTGAACGTTGAAGATGGGCTCAGTTAAAGAAGCCAGACACAAAAGGACAAATATTGTGTGCTTTTACTTTTCTGAGACACCTAAAGGAGTCATGTTCAGAGGCAGAAAGGAGAATGATGGTCGCCTGGGGTGGCAGGAGCCAGCAATGAAGAGCGACTGTAAATGGGCACAGAGGTTCAGTTTGGGGTGACGAGAAGAGTCGTGGAGATGGGCAGTAATGGCTGTTGCACAACGCCATGAACATACTTAATGCTACTGAATTGTACATCAAAAAATGGTTATAAAGTGGCCCTGGCTGGTGTGGCTCAGTAGACTGAGCGTTGGCCTATGAACCAAAGGGTCACCGGTTTCAATTCCCACTCAGGGCACATGCCTGGGTTGCAGGTTTGGTCCCTAGGCAGGGGGCTTACAGAAGCAACTGATGGATGTCCCTCTGCCCCTCTCTGTAGCTTCACCTCTCTCTGAAAATAAATAAAGCATGTTAAAAAATGATTAAAGTGGTCATTTTTGTTATGTATATTTTGTTATGTATGTGTACATGAGGGGGTCAGAGCTGACAGTGGATACTCCGCACTCCTGTAGTATCTTTCTTACAGAAAACTGTTCTCTCTACTCTTTTAAATTACTGTTTCATTTTTATATTTTATAGAGAGGTAGGTCTTGGGGATGATGAAGTTAATCTTGTGGTTTCAGCGGAGAAAACCCATGGATTTGCACTTGTGGCTGGTGTGCAAGAAAACCACTCACATAACTGGAGACTGAGACTGGCTGGCCAGCAGCCCCCACACTCAACACAGCTTCGTGCTTCAGTTCATTGCCTCCCGTGCAACAATGAACAATTTCTACAAGATGTTATTTATTTTTGGAGAGAGGGCAAGGCAGGGAAAAAGAGGGGGAGACAAACATCAGTCGGTTGCCTCTCATAAACGCCCTGATGACTGGGGAGACTGAACCCTCAACCCAGGCATGTGCCCTGACTGGGAAGCAAATTGGTGACCTTTAGCTTTTCAGGACGACGCCCAACCCACTGAGTCAGGGCTGAACGATTCTTAATGGAAGGATTCATGAGGGTTGGAGGTGCTCCTTTCTCAGAGACTAGTAAATTCAACAAATACTTAATGAGACCCTCAACATGAGTCTGACACTAGGATCCCAAGATCAGCCTCTGCCTGGAGAAGCTCGCAGTGCAGAGAGGAAGTGGGGGGAGCAAACGTGAACGAACACCCCCAGCTTGGTAAAAAGTGAGTGAGTTGGGAGGGGGAGATCTAATTGCCCATGAAGGTGGAAACGGCTTCGGGAAGACAAGTGGTTGCTTCAGCTGCATCTTATAGAGAAGTAATCATGGACCAGGTGTGCCGAGGGGAGCTGGATGTTCTCGGTAAAGGAAACCACGTGTGCTGATGAACAGAAATGTCAACAGCAGGACAGCGAGGGGCCCCAGGTGGTCGTAGGTGACTGAAGTAAAGTGTACACTGTTAGTGTCTAGACAAGACTATGAAGAAGGGTCAGCAGCAGGGACCAGGTGGCAGAAGCCAGAACACTGAGCACTGGGCACTTCATCACATGGGTCTTCCTGGTCTCCAGGAAACCCCGACAGTCATGTGTCAAATGCATTTGGAAGATATTGAGCTATAGGTAAGCATGTTTCTTTAATGCAGGATTTTTCAGAGCTTACAAACTGCTGATTACATTAGGGCTCCCCTGGAGGAAATGCAGCAAACGGTGTTTACCAAACTCTTTTTTTTTTTTCTAGGACCCCCCCCCTCAAAAACCTCAGTTTGGGAGATTCTGCTGTTAGCACTGAGAGGCCATGGATATCAGATTTTTACTGAGAAAATGGGGAATGAGGAGTGAGGAAGGGGTGGGAACAAGATGAGAACCAAGGAGGCCAGCTGGAATCCTATTGCAGCCGTCCTGGGTGGAGACGATGCCATGCCAACCACGTAGTGTGGGAGGATGTGGAAAGGCCCAGGAATTTACGAAGCATTAGAAAGTGGAGTGGTAGACCAAACTGCCATCCCGAGAGAGGGAGGGATCTGGCTTTGATCAGGTCTAATCAGTGATTGAATATAACTTCTGACCTGCAGGAGTAGTCACTGTTGGGATGTATCTGGGATTTAGTAATGACCTACAATGGTGCCAGAGTCTCTCAGATGGATGAGCGCATCACCCAGCGGAAAGTCAAAGTTAAGAACAGGGCCGCGGACAGAACCTGTGGGGATGTCAGTGTTGAGAAAGTGGGCAGGAAGCGGGAAGGAGGGAAAGCCGGCATCCAAGGCAGGGGGAATGTTTCAAGAAGAGAACAGTGAGTAATCCCCACACATGCACCGTCCAACAGCAGAGGGCCATTCTTACCTGTCATGTTGGCAGAGATTTATTTATGTATTTAACAATAATACCCATTGTTGCCAAGGGTGGAAGAAGACACCGAGAGCCTTCACAACACGGAAGCACAAAGCATCCCCCCAGCGCTCAGGAAGGGCCCCGGAGCTCCTCTGCTGGGCTGGAGGCTGGTGCGCCTCTCCCGCCCAAGGCTGGGTCAGCACAGGGGACACAGCGACAGCTGGCGGTGACCACGCAGCCCCTGGAACAGCAGAGGCGGCCCTTCTGGGGCGTTAGTGGGGGCACGCGGGAGCCAGGTGGGTGAGCGCCCTAGGAGCAGAGACTGACTGGCGTCAGGAAGGGAGAAGCCCGCAGCAATATCCGCAAGGGGACAGCGGGAAAGGCTCTGGGTGGCCGGCTGTGCTGGAGAAGGCGCCCACTCTCCGACCCTGGCTGGCGCCCACGGAGCCCTTCCAAACGGGACTGGGGCCTTGTTTCGGGTCCTGGGGGGCACAGCGCACCAAGGCGGGGCTGCCGGGTCACTCGCTGGCCAGACCAAGACTCGGGATTCCTGCCCCGCAAAGGCGCTGGCCACAAGTTTCTTGCTTTCTCCTCACCGAGCCGCTACCCTGAAGTCCCGGAACCAGCCTGAAGGCGTGGCCAGCGGCTGCGAGGGCAGCCCAGGACGACCCTGACGACCCTGTCTCCTGGAGTGTGGACCCCTCGTCGGACGCGCCCACCACCCACTAGCAAGTCGAATCTCCCGGGCGCCACCACCCACGACATCAATTACAACTCGGAGCTCTCCGAGAGCGGGCGGGTTCTGCAGCGTTGGCCCCGCCCTGCACCCCCATTGGCCAGGGTCGGAGGGGCGGGGCCCGGAGGCGGGGCCCAGGACCCCAGGCAGCAGGGACTGGGGCTCAGGGCAGAGGTCTCTCTGGTCCCTCTGAGCAGGAGCTCGTGGGTCCCCACCTTCCTGAGCGCCAGGACTGCGCGGGCCTCGGCAGCAGTGGGGTCGGAGGGCATAGCGGCGACAGAGAAATTAGCCGACGTTGTGCAATCCCTGAACTAGCCTCTGCCCCAGGTGTTGGCGGCCACAGCCACCCAACCCAAAGCCGCGACAGGTGCCGCGTGTGGGTTTCTCCAGTGACTGCGCTGCGGCCGCGGCCAACTCCGCCCCGTCTCGCCGGCCGCTGGACCGGCCCGCCGCTGGCCCGGCCGGCAGCTCGCCGTCCCGCGTCTCCCGACCCCCCGGCAGGCGGCGAAGCGGATGCACGCGGAGTGAGCGCCGCCGGCCAGTCCCGCCCGCCATGGCCGCGCGCCCCGGGCCCCTGTGGCTCCTTGGCCTGGCGCTGTGCGCGCTCAGCGGCAGCAGCCCCAGCCCGCGCCCTGCAGCCGGCTGCCCGCAGCGCCGCCTGGGTCCACGTGAGCGCCGCGACCTGCAGCGCGAGATCCTGGCGGTGCTCGGGCTGCCCGGGAGACCCCGGCTCCGCGCGCCGCCTGCGGCCGCCCGGCTGCCCGCGTCCGCGCCGCTCTTCATGTTGGACCTCTACCACGCCATGGCCGGAGACGACGACGAGGACGGCGGCCCCCGAGAGCGGGGCCTGGGCCGTGCAGACCTGGTCATGAGCTTCGTCAACATGGGTGAGTGTGGGCTCCAGGGATGGGTGCCGATGACTCAATGACAGTGCGACCTCCGCGAGAGTGGGCGTGAGGGGACGGTGAGCGAGTGTCCGGACGCCCCCACGGTGGCTCCTTGGGAAGGAACACAGGCTGCAGGGGAGAGTACACAACCTTGGACAGTGGGTTCCCCTTGCGAGGAACCAGGAGTCACCGTGTGGTGGACAGGGCCCCACAAGGGAGTGCGAACTGCCTAGGTTACGGTGGCCAGGTCTAAGGGGTGTGTGGGTCCGTGAGCTGTTTGTGGGTCGGGCGGGGCAGACACAGGAATGTGAGCCCCAGGGGCGTGTACAGTCACCCCGCCCCCAAACACACCCAAGACTAGGAATCATGTAATGTCAGGTGGACCTGGGCAGTGCCAGGAAGACAGTCTGGTCCTGGGGAGACAGATGAGTAAACAGAGGCTGTGAGGCTGTCACTGTGATAAGGGCAGCACTGCAGAGAGGGACAAAGTTCATTGCAGAAACCGGGTCACATCACCAAAATGACCACAGCCTGAGAGGAAAACCCAGATGTCCTGAGTCCACAGCAGCCTCTTCCCTGGGGTGGGGCTCCGGAACTGTAGGTGGGGGTGTGGCTGTCAGGGGGTCAGGTGGGGAAGGAGCGGGGTGGGGGGAGGGGTCGGCTCAGCCGGGCAGTCTGTGGTCTTGTCACCCATGCCCAGTACCTGGGACAAGGCTTGACATGCAGCAAGTGTCCAGGTCTGTGGAATGGCCTGACGGGCAGCTTGGGCCCTCACTGTTCTCCCAGGCAAGGTGCAGCTTTTCCTCGCCACTGCCGAATGTTGGAGCCCTTTACCCTTAAGTCCTCAAACATGTTTTTTTCATTACCTAAACTCTCTTTAATCTACAGTCATGAATATTTGTCTCCCATCCACTCTGTCTCCTGTGTGTGGCAAGTGAAGGAAAGGGTGTGGGCTCAGACTGGACACAAGGGCTACAGCTCTGCTCGAGGTGGGGAGAGCTGAGGGCTGAGAGCCGGAGAGCACCCTTGCCCAGGCCACCAGCCTCCCTTCAGCTACAGCACCACTCTTGTTCCCCAACAACCCAGTTAACAACCAAGATGTTCAGCCGCATCTCCCAGATTAGGACAGTGAGGCCGGGGGAGGCAGTGAGTGTCACACGGAGGATGGCTTGGCCTCTGCATGGCTGAGCCAGCACAGCCCAGGGTCCGTGGCCCTACATCTGCTTCTCTGGGACATTTCTGCTGACGGGAGGGCAGGCTTTCAGGGTGCAGGGAGCCTCCAGAGGGGTTTAGGCAGAGGAGCCCAGGCACTGGAGCAGCAGCAGGTAGTGTGGGGTCTCAGCCATTTGCTTCCTACAGGAGGGCAGGAAGAGGGGGCAGCCAAACAGGCCTCTGTCCCTCAACCCAGAGCTGGTGGTGGGCTGAGGTGGGGGAGTGAGCAGCTGTTACCCTCTGCCGACAGCCCAACGCCAGGCACAGGACTTGGGTCACTGGGTCCTGGATGCTGCCTTCCTGTTAGAGGGCAGGGTGGGGACTAGGGACAGAGTATGTGGAACTGAGACTGGAGTTCTGTCCTTGGGACAAGCTGACCCAGGGCTCAGGACCAAGAAGAGCTGTGGATGGAGTCACCCGGAAAATGCCCCCAAGGGAGCCATCTGTTAGAGTGAGTCACCGCCCAGCCCACGTCCTGCTTCCCCCAGCATCCCCTGGGTCAAGGCGTGCACAGCCCTAGTGGGAGCGGCGGCTGTGAGCCAAGCAGTGCCCTGACCTCAGGAAGACCTGGTCCCCCCCCCCCCCCCCCAGCTCTGCTGTGTGATCTTAGGCGAGTCCCTCCCCAATCTGAACTTCAGGTCCCTCCGTGTGAGATGGGGTTCCTAGTGAGCAGTGCGTCGTCCTCGGAGGTGTGTGATTGGTTGATGCCTGGGAGGAGCAGAAAGTCACCCCCTTCCTCAGGATGAACCTGGGCCTCATCACTGCAGACTCCAGTTCCTCCCAGCTGGTGCCCAGCCCTGGGATGGATGTGACAGGAACGTCTGTCCCCATGCGTCTTATACACATGTGCAACCCAGAAAAGATTTAAAAAGCCAGCCAAAGGTGTCCCCACCCATTTTTAGAATAAAAACTAGCACTTGAAGTTCCATAGCTTTGTAAGTCCTCATTTCATCCAGCCTCATTTCATGGGCTCAGAGAGGTTGAATGGCCAGCCCAGGGCCACACAGCAAGTACATGACATCATCCAGGCAGTGGTTTCCAACCCCAGCTTCTTCCCCCACCATCCCTGCGTGTTGCATTAAGATCTGAGGCCTGTGGGGTCAACAAGCCTGTCCTTGTTCAGTGGAAGCCCAGTTGTGGGCGGGCCCCTCTGGCTGTCAGAGGGCCTTTATTCTGATGTGCTAATTGCACTGGTAGAAATCTCAGGGAGAGTGGTTTTAACTGGTAATTACTTAGGCTGATGTGAGGGATTAGACACCTAGCAGGACTCTTTCCTCATTTGGAGGCCCAGGCCCCAGGCCCCTGAACTTTCAGCACCCACACCCAGTCTCCCACACTTGCAGCCTCCCCAGCCACCTCCCTTATTGGCCTCATCTGCCTCCTGAGAAGCCGGGCCTGGTGCCTGCCAGGCCTCTGGCCATCAATGGCAGCCTGTGAGACCCAGTGGCCAGGGGCCTCTCCAAGGTCTCTGGACCATGGGTTAGGTCTCTGTGGCCAGACCTGTTGGCCCTGCCTTGCCTCTTTGTCAATCTCAGCCTTGTAGAATCTTGTCTTCCTATGGCCAGAACACAGTCATGCGGGCAGATGTCCATTTGGAGCCAGTAGAGCCTGTCCTTAGTGTCGCCCAGGCTCAGGGAGGGACAGCTCTGCGTTGGAGCACCCCCCAGGTTCTTGTCTTCCCTACCCCAAGTCACACTCCTTCTCTTCTTTGGGCCTGTTTTCCCATCCAGTCTAAGACTCAGAGATGGGGTCAGGAAAACAAGGGGCCTCCCAGCTCTGACCCTGTGGCTCTGTTGAGCTGGCCCAGCCCCTCCTGAGGGAAAAAGGCAGGAAGGACCAACTCTGCTTGTCCCTCCTGAATCCTCCACCTCATGTCAGTGTGGTGTCTGGTGTTCACCTTCCAGACTGGTAAACTGAAGCATGAATAGTACTTGTGGCAGAAACGCAGCCAGGAACAAATGAACCATGTTCACTCTTGTTCTGACCCTTCCCTACACCAAACTGGTTTGTTCCGGGGTCTCTGGCGACTGAGGACGGGGGCACTGACGGACAGGCCCTTGGATTGGGAGAGGCAGGGCTTAGTGGGAATGAGGGGTGTGGCCCCTCAGCCCTGTGACCTCGAAGAGCCAACTCTTTTTACCTCCGTGAGCCTCAGGGTCACTTTCTTTGGTTCTTCGTTGGGTTATTCTTTCATTTTCTTCACCAATTCACTGAGCAAATAGTGACGTGGTACCTGCTCAGTGTCAGGCACAGTTCTAGTTACTGAGATATGACAGTGAACTAAGCAAAGTCCCTGCCCTCAGGAAGCTGGCCTTGTAGTGGGAGAGACAGACAACAAAGACAGGAGCCACAGAGGTGATTGCCACCTCTAGACAGTGACACTCCCTATCTGGACACCAGGACAGTTGGACAGTGGGACGGCAGACAGGACTGGGGTAGGGGTTCTGACCTGGGACTTAGAATTTGCATCTTTGCTCCGCCACCTACTGAGTGTGGTCTGGACTTTCCAGCCCGCCTCTCGGATCCTCAGTTTCTTCTGTAAAATGGGGACCCTCACAGTACCCACCCTGTGGGGCTGCACAGGGATCGTGCGAGATGACACCAAGGGACGACCCCACGCCCAGACCGATACATCTGTTTTTTCATTTCCATCTCATGGGTACTGTCACATCCTGGTTATAAAGAGAAGAATGAGGCTCAGAGAGGTTAGGTAGTTTTCCTAAAGCCACATAGCATGTGGTCTTGCTGCCTGCACACCCTCTACTGTTCTCCTACCTAGAAGCTGCCTCTCCACCACCCTGAGGCCTGGGCCATCCCAGGTCCAGTAAGTGCTGAATCCGACTGTTCTGAATACGTGCTGTAAACTGAGAATCGTGCACAAAAAATTTCTTCGTTTTGGGATTTATAGAACTAATGCATGTTTATTGTAGAAAATTTATATCATATAGAAATTTATCATATATAATATAGATTTATTATAAAATTTCATTATAGAAAACTCAGATTATATGTTTAGAAACAGAATATGGAAGCCCCTAGTAATCCTTTCTCTACCTCAGAGAAAATCATCATTTTAACCCTTTGGTATAGCTCCCCAACCAGCGCTGATATTTGATCAATACAGATACTAACATTTTATTTTATTTTTTTACAAAGTGGGACACAAATGCCCACTGTTTTGCTACTTTGTCTTTTATTTAACAATAAATATTTTATCCATCTTAAAAAATTTACTATTAGAGTAACCACATGTCCCGTATTTCTCTTAAAAAAACTAATTAATTATTTCAGTTTTATTGAGGTATCATTAACATAAAAAATTGTAAGATATTTAAAGTATACATTGTGGTTATTTGATATACATATGCATTGCTAAAGAATTCTCCCCCCACCTAATTTATGAACCCATCCATCACAGTACTCTTTGTTTGTGAGAGCATTTACGTTGTACTCTCTTAGAAAATTTCAGTTACACATACAGTGTTATCACCTAGAGTTGCTGTGTTTGACACGAGAGTCTCAGACCTTATTTATCTTATAGTCGAAAATAAAAAAGCTTCCACATGTAAGTGGTACTATGCAGTATTTATCTTTGGCTTATTTTACTTCGCATCATGCCTTCAAAGTTGTCAAAAATGACAGAATTTTCTTCTTTCTCATGGCTGAGTAGTATCCATTAAATGTGTATCTTATTTATCCATTTATTCACGGATAGACATGTAGGTTGTTTCTATATCTCGGATACTGTGACTAATGCTGCCACCAGCACGGGACTGAAGCTACATCTTCACTCTTCTGTTTTCCTTCCCTCTGGACACACACCCAGAGGCGGGGTCGTGGGATCATGCAGTCGTTCTGTGTTTAATTTTTTGAGGCACCTCCGTAAGGGTTCCCACGGTGGCAGCGCCTGCGCGCATCACCGCAGTAGCGCAAGGGTTTCCTTTCCTACGCGTCCTCGCTCACACCTGTCACCTTGCCTTTTGCGTGACGTCTCACTGCGGTTTTGCCTCCCCTTGCCTTGGTGATTAGTGGTGTTGAGGACCCTTCTGTCTGCCTGTTGGCTGTTTGTATGTCTTGTTTTTGAAAAATGTCTATTTAGTTCTCCTGCCCAGGTTTTAATCAGATTGTTTGTTCTTGTTGTGTGCTATCGAGTTGTATGAGTTCTTTATATGTTTGGGGTATGAACCCATGATCAGATATGTGGCTTGCAAATATTTTCTCCCATTCCATACGTTGTCTTTCCATTTTGCTGGTGATTTCTCTTCCTAAGAATTGAAAGTGGGTCCCTATCTGGCCACCAGCATGTGCCCTGTGAATCTCTAATGACTAACTCCTCCTCCCCAACCTTCCTCTACTCAGTGTTTTCTCACCCTTCCGGGGTAAATGACTACTATTGCCCCCAGTAGATAGAGGAGGAAGTTGAGTCTCAAAGAGTATAAGTGACTGACCCAATTCCTGGGTACCCAGACCCACAGTGAAAACTGGATCACAGCATCAGGAGGGTCAGCCCTTGGGGCTAGGAGATCAGAGTGGTCAATTACTCTGGACTAGGACACACTGGGTCTTTAATCCTTCACCTGGTCCTGGCCCTGCCTCCTGACCCTGACACTGCCTGGGTCGGCCACTGGAGAGCTGTGAGGTGGTGAAGAGTTTGTTTAAAATCTCTGCATCTCAGTTTCCCCACCTCTACCATTGAGACCATACCTGTGTCACAGTGCAATGGTTAAGTAGGCAAAACATTGAAAAACTTAGCAAAAGCCTGGCAATGCTCAGAATGGCAGCCGGTGTGATGGGGGCTGCGGTGTTTATTGACACCCCTTTGCCACTGGGGAAGAGCACGGCTCTGGGACCAGGCTGCCTGGGTAAGTGCGAACAGAGATGGCCTGTGTCGTGTGCCCCTTATGGTGCTTGACTCAGGTCAGTTCTTAACTGTGGGGGCTGGCACGTTACTTCCGTCTCTCTTCCTTCGACTAGAACACTCTGTTCCGTTTCTGCTTGTCAAAATTCGTCCGCTCTCAAATACGGTTTCTAGAAAAGCGTCCCTGACCCCTCCCCCAAGGCATCCTGTGTAGTTAGAGCCTTCATGTTCCGTCCTGTGTGTGGTTCTCAGGGTTCTAGTCACTTTCCGCCTATAGATTCGGGACCTGTCTGCCTTCTTTGCCCTCCTCCCCAGGAAACCACGAGCCGCCTGGGAACAGGGGCCACAGGCGCCTCTTCCCACTGCTCCCCTGCCCAGCACCCTGGTCTCTGTGAGTCAGGGCTCGGGGCCAGTGGGCGGAGTTGAAGGAAAGAGGAGTTCAGTGGGAGGCAGGGCCAGGACCAGGCGAAGGAGTCTGGCCTGGCCGGTGGGGCCAGCCCTCTCTGTCACTTTGGAAGGTGACAATGGGCGCAGCATGTCCCTGGGCCCTCCCCTGGGACCCCAAGTCCCTGCAGGGTCCTGCCTGGAGGAAGGTGGCTTCAGCAGGCATTGTCAGGGCACCTGCTGACAGACCTTGAAGACAGGTGACCCCCCCATCCCAGCCCTGCCCCCCAGAGGAACTCAAGGGCCACTCGTTTTATATCGGCTCCGAGTCCGAAAGTCCACGTGAAGGACCTCTAACCTGCCATGCGACCCCTGGCAAGTCTGTGCCCCTCTGGGCCTCAGTCTCCCCTCTAGGCACGGTCGCCCCGAAGGCCTTTCCAGCTCTGACCGAAGGATGTGCCCACCGCTGCCTCCTGATGGCGGCGCCTCCAGGGGTGAGGCGCAGGGTGGAGTCCACCCCTCAGGGCCCCCCCGCCCCCGGGAACACGCTCCCCACGGGAGAGGGGACGTGTCAGCGAGGCCGCATGTTCTGGAAAACGCCCACAGTTCCGTTCTCTCCCGGGCTTTTACGGGAGGAATTCGCATCCTCCTTGCTCACATCTCCTGGGTCTATTTTTGGCCTTGGCGGGCTTGATGTGGTGGAGTGTGCGGGTGTTCCCTTTTAATTTGGGGTCTGAAGCCGTCTGAGGCCAGGGCCGGTAATTACGAGAACAGCCATTTATGGAGAGAGCTCCGAAAACAGTCGGTAATGAGGACTGACTAAAAATACCTCAGCACCGAAACCTTGGGCTGCCCTCGGTCAGTGCCGAGATTTCTGGAGGGAGGAAGCCATTCAGGGTGCAGAATCCACAGGTGATCGACTCTGCGGCTCCCCCGTGGGCCTGCACAGGCCGTGGGGACCCGGGCCTTGTTTCGGGTCTGAAACGGGCCCTCGGCCTCCGGCACCAGCAGGACCAGCCAGACGGGCCCAGCCTGTCCGCCTGTGGGGCCCTGGGGGGGGCCTGCCCTCCACCTCGGGGCCAGCGAGTCCCACGGGAAAGTGAGAAACACGAGTGGTCTCTGATGGAGGCACACACAGTGACATGGAGGCCACTCCCAGACTGGCAGCAAGGGCTGGCGGTGCTGGACGCCGGGCCACTGCCTTGGGGACCGGCAGCCCTTGGGAAGAGGGGGGACCGCTTCACACTGTTGGGCCCCTGCCCTCAAACTGCTCTCCACCCCTGGGGGCAGATGAAGCAGGGTCAGGGGCCCCGGGACGGGGAAAGGGGGCACTGACTGGCTCATCTGTGTGGGGTCAGAGGAGGACAAGGGGCTTTCACAGCTGGACTGAGAGGAAAGTGGCCTTCAGACATGGGATGGGGGCCGCCCAGGGGAGAGCGGCTTCGAGGAGGGACTCAGGGGAGGGTGTTGGCAGCCAGAAGGCCCAGGAGGACGAGTGGAGGGGCCGGGCCAGCTCAGGGGGTCCTGGAATGCAGAACCCAGCTTAGGCCCCTCCTGGGGCCCCGCAGGGCTGGAGAACAGTTCGAGGGCAGGAAGGACAGATGGACAGGTCAGAAGATTCTGTTGTCTTAACAGCTGCTCTGGGCTGGAGGAAGAGGGGTTCTTTCGCAGTCTTACTTTTTGGACAGAAACAAGATAGACTCAGGTCATCTGGGTGACTCTAAATTTTGTCCAGGGCACAAAAATAGCCAAAGGCTTTGCTGGTGTCGGGCTGGTGGACACGGGGCGTGGCCTCTGGGGGTTCGGCCTGTGAGTGGCGGGTGCAGGGCCTCAGTGGCCGCCTCCTGCCCACAGGGCCCTTCCCGCAAACATGGGGCCTGGAGGCTGTTTAATCGGGCTGGAGGAGAAGGCCACCAGTCCCATTAGTGCATGGTGATTCATGATTGTTGATTGTTCCGGAAGCCACATTAAGGCCATTCAGGAACTAAATTTGTTCGCTGCTTCCCCAGACAGAAGCTGGTTCAGTATTTGAACACTTTTGGCAGGGTTTATAACTGTGGGAAATAAACATTTAGAGGTCCCTACTGAGCAGGCGTTGCCTTGTCTGTTCCCCGTGCCCAACAGTAGCTTCGTGCACACGGCTTTTCACACTTTGCCAGTGTGTCCGTGGGGTAGTTGTGTCAAAGGGTGAATTCCTACGCAGTTTTGCTGGGGTGCTGCAGGGGGGTATCGCCAGGTCCCTCGACACAGCCTTCCTGCCAGCCAGCCACGTGGGTGAACGTTCACCTTCGCTCCCACCTGTTCTCAGAGCAACGCTGTACTGACCGCCCCGCGGGCAGGAGCCCCCAACCTCTCTTTTATTCTCGATCCCATAACTCTCTGCATCTCACTTACGACAGCTGTGACATCCCCCATTTTACTTTTTGTTTGTTTATCTTCTGCTGCCCCCTTTAGATTGTAAACTCCATGAGTGCCGACACCTGACTTATCTGTCCTCTTCACGGCTGTATTTCCAGTGTCCAGAACAGAGTCTGACATACAGTAAGAACTTGGTACACGTGATGATGAATTGAGCCTGATAAATTAATGCATAAATAAATCAGCAAATGAGTATAGTTATTTAGAAAAACATCATTCCGCGTCTCCCCACCCCCCACCCCCACAGCCGTGGGTTTTCTGACAGTATCGCATCTGGGCCCAAAGTCAGCAGATTGCAAGTCAGGCTTGTCCTCAACTCCTGTCCAATGGCCGCCCTGCCCAGCCCAGTCCGCGGCCTGTTTACGAGCCCATTCACGGCCTGTGAGGAAAGCTGGGCAGTGTCTTTATTCCCAGTTCACAGAGGAGGAGACTGAGCCAATGGGGGAAGTACGTGCCTGCAGGGCCAGGCCTGCAGTGACCACTGGCCCGAGCACTCCCTGCTGCCGAAGCTGCTGCACGGGCTAAAGCAGGCTGGACGTGCACCGTCACCGAGGAGGGAATGGGGGGGCCAGAAAATGCTTTCCCAGAATACCCCTTCCGGGAAACCTCTCTCCTAACTCAAAGCAACAGCCACCGAAAAGGTGACCTCTTCCAGCCTCCCTACTGGCTGTCAGACTGAGTCGCTCTCTCTCCCCACTTCCACACTTCAGGAAATTTCACCAATTTTTGACGAAAATCATTTTTCTAAAGTTTTCCACTTTCCAGAGCTTGCCTGGTGCAGCCAGGTGGGCAGTTTCCTGCACTGGAGCTACTGGGTGGTTTCTCAGAACTTGCAGAATGGAAGTTTGGAACTAGAGTCAGTTCAGGTGAACCAGGCGCCCTGACCCAGCAAAGGAGGGAGGCCGCCCGGCTCCGTGCCTGTGTGGCACTGGCAGGTCTGTGGGTTGTTCCCTCAGTCCCCGGGTCCAACGTGAAAATCGGCGTCAGGCCTGCAGAGGTTCCCAGTGACCCTGTCAGCTCCGCTGCGCCCTGGGCCAGGTCACAGAACGCTGCTCTGACAGCATCTGGTGCAGGGTGTGGAGGAAAGGCAGCCCTTCCTGCTGTGCCACAGCCTGTGACAGCCAACAGCCTGGACCTGCTTTGTCCTGAAGATGTGGTTTGTGTGATCCTGAATCCACAGGAATTGTCACCAAAGTGGTGTGTGTGCGTGAGTGTGTCTGTCCGGACGCCTGCCTTCCGCGCTCGCTGCCCGTGCGGAGGACCCGACGCCACCCTGCGTGTCTGAGACAGCCCGGCTCCCAAGGGCATTTGCTGCGTGTCCGGTGCCCTAATAATGGACATTTTATTTCCTCCTGTCCCGGGTCTGGGGATGGAACCCTCTTCTCCTCCTGCCCAAACACCTGTGCCCGCTGGCCCCACGCAGCGCAGCTGTTTGCCCCGCCCATCGCTGGACCAGGCTCCCACCGCAATGACAGGAAGTGCTCCCCACATCCACCTCCGCCACCCGCCTGGTGACTTGTGGTCACTGAGCCCGGGAGCCAGAGAGAGTTTTTAAAAAGACTCACAGACATATAATTAAAATCTCAGTGTTGGGTTTTGGGGAAGGTGCTGGGCGGCTCCCGCCCCTGCTTTCCGGAAACACAGATTTTTAGTGTTTGAAAGTGACAGAGGCTAAAATGAGATGGCCCTAAATATACCGTGCTGGGCATTTCCGGCAGCTGGGAATATGTGGGATTTATTCTATACCCCAGGCCTCTTGCCCAAAGTGTTGGACCAACCCCTGCAACGGGGCCACCTGGGGTCCCCTCCAGCCTGTGCCTCACTGCCCCCTCCAGCACAGCTTCCACCCCACACCAGTCACCTGCTGCCCTGCTGCTGCTGGAACCCTGGCCCCCACGGGCCAGAGGCACAGCCCATGCTCCTAGGCTGCAACTCCAGCCCTATGCAGTCAGGCCACAGCCAGACTCACACCACGTACCCAACCCTGCTGATGTGTGGGTGGCCCTGGCCCATTTAATCTGTGCATATGACGTCCCCTCTGCCTACAAGGCCCTCCTGGCCACCTCTCCACCTGCCAAGACTCCATCCATCTTCCAAGTCCAGTTCAGATGTCACCTCTTCCAGGAAGCCTGCTCTGATCGCACCACACCATGGGACTTCCCCAGCACCTCACAGAGCCTCTCCAGGAGCTGTCGCTCCTGCCTTGCTTCTCCTTGTTCCTTCCCACCGCCCTCTGGCCCTCCCTCATCCTTGTTCTGAAAGTACCTGCCATCCTTTGGCCCTTTGCTGTGTTTTATGGCTGTTGTTTTCCTGCCTGTGCCATTAGTCCCTCAGCTCTAGGCCTTTTTGCTCATGCAGGTCCCTTCCTCTACAGCATCCTTTTCCCATGACCTCCTGGCAAGTTCACTGTCACCCCTCAAGGCCCAGTGTCAGCTGTGAGTGCTCACCGTCCCCACGTCCCATCCACACACATCGGTAGCCTCTGAAATGCACTCAGTCGTTGTCTGTGCCCACCAAACGGCCTACTCTGCCATGGAGCTGAAGTCCCCTCCAGGGGAGGGACCTGTCCTCTCTGCCTCATCTGTGGGTCCCAGAGTGAGAGCCAGCAGGGGCTGAGCAGGGCCCTGCTGGGTCGGATGCTTGGGACCCAGAAAGGGAAGCTGCCCTTGTTGGCCCTGACTGCGTGGCACATGCTGTGCTGGGCACCTGACTTCGGGGCTCACAGGTCAGCATGATGCAGTCAAGCCCGTTCCCCAAGGAGGAAATGCTTCCCCCGCAGGCAGCCCAGGCCCCTGGGTCCCACCAGGCCCTGCCACCCTGGAGCCTGAGCCTAAAACCAGGAGTGAACACCAGCCTGCTGTGTCTTGCAGTGGAGCTCGACCGCGCCCTGGGCCACCAGGAACCCCACTGGAAGGAGTTCCGCTTTGACCTGACCCAGATCCCGGCGGGGGAGACGGTCACAGCCGCCGAGTTCCGGATTTACAAGCTGCCCAGCACCCACCCGCTCAACAGGACCCTGCACGTCAGCGTGTTCGAGGTGGTCAGGGAGCAAGCCAACAGGTGCCTGCCCCTGCCAGCCTGCCGGTCAGGCCTCTGTCAGTGTGTCTGGCCCAGCCTTGTGGGGAACGTTCCCCAGAGGACAGACGGGGAGCTTCCTGGGGCACACCCTTCTGACGAAGGATGCTTGTTCCAAGGCCCTGGCACCCTGGCTTCAAGCCACCTCCCTGCCTGCCGCCCTGGCTGTGGGACCTTGGACAAGTCACTGAGCTCCCAAGTCTCAGTTCCCCCACCGTCTCCAGGGGCAGCGGCAGGTTCGTACGGGAGATGCAGTGAGATAGGGCAGTAGGCGCCCAGCTCAGAGCCAGGAGGGTCGATGCCCCACGAGGGTCCCCCAGTGGGCACTGGAAACACGGAGGCAGCTGTGCCGGCTCCGGTTAATTGTTCTTTCATATCCACAGGGAGTCTGACTTGTTCTTTTTGGATCTTCAGACGCTCCGAGCTGAGGACGAAGGCTGGCTGGTGTTGGACGTGACAGCAGCCAGTGACCGCTGGTTGTCGAACCGTAACGAGGACCTGGGACTCCGCCTCTACGTGGAAACGGAGGACGGTAAGACGGGGGGGGGGGCGGAGGTTAACCTTCCTCTGGGGGCTCCGATCAGAGAGGCCTGGGTTGAACCCCAGCTCTGCAGCTTTCCAGCTGTCACCTCGGCACGTTCCCTTCCCTTCCAAGCCGAGTTTCCTCACCTGCAGGAGGACTCACACATGCACTCATTCACCAGGTGTCCGGGGGCCCAGCCTCCTGTGTCCTGGGCGGTGGGGATAGAGAGCCCGAAGGCGGGCCCCAGACTGGCCTGCGTGAGCACAGCAAGGGCCCGCCATGGCTGGAGCAGAGCCGGTCAGGGAGAGGTTGGGAGGAGAGGAGACAGAGAGGCAGGCAGGGGGCGTCCTGAGTCAGGGTGAACCAGGGTGAGGGGCTGGAGTTTTCAGGAAGCCTTTTGGATTTACTGGCCTTGGAGGATGCGGGATCTGATTCAGCTTTTCATAGAAGATCCCTCCAGGATGTGTGGCTTCACCCCACCCCTTCAGTGTGGGCTGCCCTCGATGACCCGCTTCCCAGAGGACAGAGTGCGGGGGAGGGGAGGGGCCTGGACAGTGGACAGGCTGGCCAGCACCACCGCAGCCAGGTGACCCAGGCTCCCGTGAGTAGTCACGTGGCTCCTGTGCACCCTGGGTATGAGTGGGTGAGACCCCCAGCCCATAACCCCAGTGTCATAACCATAAGAAAAACACCGGACAGACCCGTGTTGAAGGACAGCTTGCAGAATGCCAGACAAGTACTTCTCGGGACCGTCAAGGTCGCCAAACACAAGGAAAGCCTGAGAAAGTGTCACAGCCTGGAGGGGCCTAAGGATGGGGACCTGGGAGAGAAAAAGGACACTGGGGGAAGCTAACAAAGTCAGAATAAACGGTGCTGTTTAGAAAATAAGAAGACACTGATATTGGTCCATTCGTTGTGACAAATGTACCACAGTCATTGAAATGTGAGCATTTCCCAGGGAGCACTGTGTCTGGGTACGTGGGAAGTCTCTATACCGACTGCAACTTTTCCATAGATCTTAGCCAGTGTAAAGTAAGAACTTTATGTGTCGTGTGCATAAAATAGACACCCCCTGACTTCAGTGGGCCATGCAAACTGTGGGAGACAAGAGTGACGTGAAGCCCGAGTGGCCCCGGGAGCCACGGTGTCCAGGTGAGGGCTGTGGGGGGCGGGGAGCAGCAGAAACCGAGGAAAGTGGGCAGAGGAATCGGGTAAAGTCGACGGAGCCGGTGGATTGGTTTTTAATTACAGTTTACAGTCAGTATATTTTATAATAGTTTCAGGTGTGCAGCGTGGAGCTTAGACAATCGTGTACTTTACACAGGGTTCCCCGGATATTTCCACACCCCCCTGGCTCCATCTGCGGTTGTGACAGTATTACTGACTGTATTCCTGTGCGGTACCTTATGCCCTGTGACTACTCTGTAACTGCCAATTCGTGCTTCTCAATCCCTTCACCTTCTTTACCCACTGCCAACCCCACACCCCCTGACAACCATCAGTCTGTCCTCTGTGTGTCAGTGGATTTAAGTATATGTGTATTTATATATTACATATAAATATGTAAATGTATTTATATATAAATATAGATAGATTTTTCCTGGCCTGTTGGGGAAGAGTAGAGGAAGTGTGGGTTTGAGGTGGCGGGTGGAGACTTCTCTCCAGCCCGAGAGCACTGATGGCCCTGGCAGAGGCCCACAAACGTGTCGTTCCGGGACAGGTGCGTGCTGGAGACACCGGTGTGGGGACCACAGCCATAAAAGTGGGTTTAGAGTCTTGAGACTGGAGCAGGCCACTGGGGAAGGAGCTCAGCAATGGAGCCCGAGGGGCCTGCGACTGAGTCTTCCTCTGAGTGATACCGCTGGGAGGCCCAACCAGGGCGGCTGTGTGGGTGTGCCCCCGCCCGCCCCCACCGTCAGAGAGGGCAGTCCGGGGGCGGGTCTCCTCCCCCACCTCGCTGTCTGCAGTTCCAGGGCAGGGAGGCTGAAAGCCTCCCATGCCCCTTGGTGGGAGGCGTGGCTGAGCGGCGTGGGGGCACCGGAGGGCTGGCGCATCGCCGCCTGGGTGCCCTTCCTGCTCTGTGACGCGCAGCCCGCGGCGTAAAACGCCGCCGCCTGTCCCTGGCAGGGCCAGTCCTGGCCAGGCTCTAGAGTCACATCGAAGCATGGCCGCCCTGCAGCGCCTGGGGGCTTCACTCCGGCACTCCATCCCCGCCTGCCACTTGGGCAATTTCTGCCGATTTGCCACCAGCGCTCGTGCCCGCGCCAAGTTTTACACAGACCCCGTGGAGGCCGTGAAGGACATCGCCGATGGAACGAAGATCATGGTCGGCGGCTTTGGGGTCTGTGGGATTCCCGAGAACCTAATAGGGGCGCTGCTCAAGACCCGCGTGAGGAACTTGACCGTGGTCAGCAGCAACGTGGGCATGGACAACTTTGGGCTGGGCCTTTTACTGGGGACCAAGCAGATCACCCGCATCATCTGCTCCTACGTGGGTGAGAACCTGCTCTGTGAGCAGCAGTTCCTGGCGGGAGAGCTGGAACTGGAGATGACGCCCCAGGGCACCCTGGCCGAGCGCATCCGCGCCGGCGGGGCGGGGGTGCCGGCCTTCTACACGCCCACGGCCTACGGGACCCTGGTCCAGGAAGGAGGCGCCCCCATCAGGTACGACCATGACGGCCACATCGCCATCATGAGTCAGCCCAGAGAGGTGAGGGAGTTTCACGGGCAGCACTATCTCTTGGAGCACGCCATCACGGCGGATTTTGCTTTGGTGAAAGGGTGGAAGGCCGACCGTGCGGGGAACGTCATCTTCAGGAAGAGCGCCAGGAATTTCAACGTGCCCATGTGCAAAGCTGCGGAAATCTCAGTGGTGGAGGTTGAAGAAATCGTGGATGTGGGGTCGTTTGCCCCAGAAGACATTCATGTTCCTCACATTTATGTAGATCGTGTGATCCAGGGGAAGAAGTATAAGAAAGTAATTGAGCACTTAACAATCCGGAAAGAGGAAGATGAAAAAGCCAAGTCTTCAGATGACATAAGAACACGAATCATCAAACGGGCAGCTCTGGAATTTGAGGATGGCATGTACGCCAACTTGGGCATAGGAATCCCCCTTCTGGCCAGCAACTACATCAGCCCCAATTTAACTGTTCACCTTCACAGCGAAACGGAATCCTGGGCCTGGGTCCGTTCCCACTGACAGAGGACGAGGCCGATGCAGATCTCATCAACGCGGGCAAGCAAACAGTCACCATTCGTCCCGGGGGCTGCTTCTTCTCCAGCGACGACTCGTTTGCCATGATCCGAGGGGGACACCTCCACCTGACCATGCTGGGAGCCATGCAGGTCTCCAGGTACGGTGACCTGGCCAACTGGATGATCCCCGGGAAGAAGGTGAAGGGGATGGGGGGTGCGATGGATCTGGTGTCCAGCGTCAAGACCAGAGTGGTGGTCACCATGGAGCACTGCAACAAGGCCAAGGAGCCCAAGATCCTGGAGAAGTGCACGATGCCCCTGACCGGGAAGCGGTGCGTGGACCGAATCATCACGGAAAAGGCCGTGTTCGACGTGCACAAGAAGAAAGGCCTGACGCTGGTTGAGCTCTGGGAAGGCCTGACCGTGGAGGACATCCGAAAGAGCACCGGGAGCACCTTCGCCGTCTCGCCCGACGTCAGGCCCATGCAGCAGGTGGCACCCTGACCAGGAAGGAGGCCTTGCGCTCGGGGCGGTGGCTTCTGCTGAATCTCAGGACATCACTGGAAGGAAGCCGGGAATCACCTTCCTCCGTTTCATAAGCAGTCTCATCAGTCTTCTCCTGCACCTCAGGCTAGAAAGACTCTGCTCTCTCAAGAGGGAAATGACTTTAAATAAAACAAAAGGAGAGCAGAGATGATTAGCGTGTGTGTTCTGAGTCTGCAGAAAGCTCTGCCGCAGGCGCTGAGGACATTGGCTGCCCTCTTCCCTGCGGTGTTCACGTCAAATCTGCGCTGCCCGAGATGACCCCACAGGAGGGATTTCTTCCCTCGTGAATGAATGACGAGTGGCGAAAATGGGGGGGGGCAGCTCCCCGGAGAGTGTAGCCAAGGCACCATTTCACTAGCTCCATGAAAAACACAGGAACGTGAAAGTCTGTCCGTGTGTGGTCTGAGGACATGCTGTCTGAATGAGAGATTCTTTCCTTTGGCCATCTTTCTTTTATTTCTAGTTTGTCTCAACTTTGTTTGTTTAGTGTTTATTTATTTATTTATTTTTAGAGAGAGGAGAAGGGAGGAAGGAAGAGCGGGAGATGACCGAGAATCAGACTGACCTTCTGGTTCCCAGGCCAGCACTCAGCCCACTGAGCACAACAGCCAGGGCCTCTTCTGCCCCTTCTGGGTTTTCGTTCGTGGCCTTTCCTTTTGAGGCTAAGGTCTGTTTCCCTGCAGCCTCACCTTCTCCAGCCCCACGTGTCTCCTCCTCATTGCTAAATAGGTGTCTCTGGAAGGGAAGCAGAACCTGCTGAGGGGGACAGTGACCGGGTAATGGGAGGTGCTGAAGGGGAAGGGACTGTCAGGCCGACAAGCCACCAGGAAGTCTCCTCCATAAATCGTCCCCCTGCGTGCTGCCAAAGGCTGTGGCGTGTGATGGGAGGAGTTCTAGAAACCTAACCAATGGACTGAGATGGGTTTGCTCATCTTAACCCACGGTGTTCCTGCGTCGTCCTGAACAGACACATAGATCCTTCGTCTCTGTTGTGGAGCCCAATCCAGATGCTCGTTAATGCTCTCTTGTAACCCAAGAGCGGGCTGTGAGGTATTTTACCCCCAATCCTTAGTGTCAAGGCCAAGGGAAAAAAAGTGAATTTATCTGTGTGTGTTTGGGGCCTGGAGGGCTGTTAAAATCTGATATGGAGCTCGCACTTCCTAAGCATAGCTCTAGGGGGCGCACGACCAACAGGAGCCCCTTAGGTAAGAACAGGAAATTCCAGCTGGACAAGGAAAGCTTTTCAGGGAGGCCTCACTGGGCCCTCACCCCCAAGGAAGTGAAGGAGCCTGGAATGGAGAGGTGGGGGACAGTGCTCACCGAGGGGACAGTTTGAGGATGTGGGGGGAGTGGCCGGGGACCATGACCAGATAGGGGTGGGTGGCATGGAATGTCATCAAGTGCTCGGGGGAACCCGTGGGGGCTTCTTGGTAGGTGTACCCGGGGTGTCAGGAGAACTTTTCATCAGCACACGGAGCAGGCAGAGGTTCCAGGGCAGACCAGTTACAGGGCTGCTACTCGGCAGAAAGAAGGGAAAGGATTGAGTTTCCCATCTGGGCAATGAAGTCACACCTGCGGGACTAAAACAGACCAGGTTAACAGCTGGGATTCCCCTCAGGTGTCACCCATGCACCCTGAGTGCCCTTCAACGTGGCAGCAGGGTCACATCCATGACCTGGGCAGGGGCTGCAGGGAAGGGTCCGGTGCCACCCAGAGCCTAGGGGAGAGATGGCGGCCATCTGGGCCTGGCATATTTGGGGAGGGGCATGACTAGGGCTCCACACCTGCCCCGGGAAGGAGAGGGCTAGTGAGCTGCCAAGACATCTGGGCCCTGATGGGGCAGACGCTGACGCGGGTGAAGCTGGAAGTTTCATGGGGCCCCCCTGGCTCAGAGGAGCAGCCTGTCTGTCTGGGCCTCAGGGGGAAGCCCTGTGTGGCCCACACCTCCAGGCAGGGCCCCACACACAGGTCTAGAGGCAGGGAGCCAGGACCCCGAGTCCCCTAAGCTCCCATCACTGCCTTTCTGGAAAGGGACCTGCCAGAGCTGGTGTTTATGTACAGCTAGGGCCCCCACACACACTGTCAGGAGAAGGTGGGGAGCCCTGCTCAAGATGGGGTGGGCAGGGAGCAGAGCCCTTTGGAAGGGGAGCTCTGGGCTCCTGGAGGAGGGCCTGGGGGTCTTTTCCCAGGCCTCCCAGAGTAGGCCTTCTGAAAGACCAGGGGTCAGTCCCCTGGTACCTGCTACCCACCGCCCACACATACCAGGCTTCTGCATAGCTTGCTGGTGAAGGGCAGGGTTCTCCTGGCTGGGCTGCAGCTTGCTTCGGACCTTGCACAGGTGCTGCTCTCATGGGCCTTAGTTTCTGCTTCTATGAGATGAGAACCGGAGATCAGCTGCATCAGGATCCTCGGTCAGGCCCCCAGTGCCCCCGACAGGCCTGCCTCGCCTGCTGCCTCCTTGGCATTGCCTAATTGATCCACTCTGTCGTTCTCTCTACACCCAGGAGACCCCAGTAAAATCCTTGAACTGGCATTTGCACAAAGAAAAGCAAAGAGTGAACACAGCCTCAGGGGACCAGTCAGTCCCCCAGCCCCTCAGTGGACAGGGCTTTCCAAGGAACAGGGCAGTGCACACGCAGGCCCAGAGGGCCACCTGGGCCCGAGGCTGTCCCCATGTGTCGGCCAGGCCATGGAGCTCCACTCCAGTGCCGTGTTGGTGACAGCCCCCCGGGTGCTCCTATCTGCACTGCTGCCCCCTCGTCGTGGCTTCAGTGGCCTTTCCCAGGCCTGTCATGCATCTGGCGTCCTGTGTCCTCATGGCTCCACTGCTTCCACATGACTGCGACTTGTCATGACCCAAAGTCTCCCAAATAAATGGCTTCTATCCGGGCTCCTCCAGCAATATTCCCTGGAGCTACAGCCCGTCTTAGCAGGTCCCATCCTGAGTGGGGCCTCTGATGGGCCTGGCTCACGGCTTTGTGGCAGGTGAAGGCATAGGTCAAAGGCGGGTCTCAGGACTAATTAGCTGTTCAATTCACTAAGGCCCATGGACACAGTCTAAAGCTCAGCCATTTAAGAGCTGACCTTTGAGCAGGATTGTGGGTGGGACAGGCAATGTCCTTGACCTATAGCGTGTGATGCAGAATCACGTCAGACCTGCTGATGCGACATATATATATATATATATACCTACATATGTGTACGTACGCACACTTCATGCAGATGTGTGTGTGTGTGTGTGTGTGTATCAGTGATGCAGCAGTGAGGAAATGCACCGGAAGTGGAACAGTTGCCCTGGGGTTTAGGAAATGAAAATGAGTTAGTAATCATGCTCCTGTTGTTAAAATCCCACAGGAAAAGAAAATGAAGAGGTTCTGTCTCATTCTCATTCATAATGAAAGCCAGGAAGTAACCTAAATGTACAATGATAAACTCATCTCCAAGAAAATGACGGTGTATGAGTTTTCCTCAAAAGCCTTTTTATAGTCGTTACTATATTGCTTTGACAATTAAACACCCAGAGCTCGTTTGGGAAGACAAAGAGGCCCAGGAGGATGGTTTCCTTGGTGGAGCCGACACTTGCAGGCTAATGAGTGCTCTTCACGGCGGCCTCAGTCTTTACGGCTGTGGGTGAAATCCCGTTTTTATAGACCTCACTCTTCCTGGGGCTGAGGCGCCAATCACCTCCCTGCCTGCAGCCCTCTCTTTCTTTCTTTTTTAAACCACCGACCTGGTCTTCTGGATAAGAACTTGGGCTCTGGAATTAGACTTACATCAGCTCTGGAACTTTGGTCCAGTGCCTCTGCCCCTCTGAGCCTGGAGTTGGTCTGTGGCATCAGGGAAGAGAGAGCGCCCCCTCTTGGGCACTGATCAGCAGGGCAGGCACGGGCCCAGCCCTGGCAGCTGCTCCAATCAACTGGGTGTCATCCATCCAACCTTAACACCCCCAGAAATGGGGGGGCCAGAAGTCCTCAGACCAATGTGGGTCCCTGGCCATGGGGCTCTGGGAGACCACGGAGTGACTGTGAAGTTTCCCAGTGACATGTGAGGTCCAGGATTACTGTAAAGACCAGCGAGACCCTCAGTGCAAAATGACACTGAAAGCTGTGAAATGCCTCACATGCAGCCGTGTACATGACTGTCACCCTTGCTGACCCTGTGGTTTGCCAGGCCCTCCTCCCACCATCTCCTCCAGACCCACCTGCCAGGGGCCTGGGGCCAGACTGGGGGCTCCAGTCTTCAGCTGAGGAAGCCCAGGTCCTCAGCTTTTGTGTCTGGGCCTGCCTGGCCCCGGCAGAGGCCCCAGCTGTGTCCCCGCGTGGAGCCACCGCCCTCAAATGACCGCTGTCTTTCCTCTCTCTGTCTCAGGGCGCAGCGTGGATCCTGGCCTGGCCGGTCTGCTGGGGCGACGGGCACCGCGCTCCAAACAGCCTTTCATGGTCACTTTTTTCAGGGAGAGCCCCAACCCCACCCGAGTCCCTCGGGCAGTGAGGTCCCTGAGGAGGAGGCTGCCAAAAAAAACCAACGAGCTGCCGCAGCCGAACAAGCTCCCGGGGATCTTTGGTGAGGCCCGTGGGGCTGGGGTCTCAGGTCCACAGGCTTGTGGCCAAGGGCCAGTGTTGGCCACAGAGTCTTCTGGCCCTCAGAAGGGCTCAAACTACGGTCACCCCTCCAGCCGCCTTTCCCGACACCCTCCTCTGCCCCAGGCCCCCTGTGGACCGGCCACTGCACTGTCAGTCCTCCCCGCCACCTGGAAGTCCCTTCTCTGCCCTCCCCCTGCTCACCAGGCCTTCCCATCAGGGGTCCTCCCTCCGGGCAGCACCGCCCTGTGGCCCTCGGCTCTCTCCCAGGCAGCCTGCAGGATGCACGGCTGTCGAGGCAAAGGTCCCCCATCTTGCCAAGACCCTCAGGATCGGGGCGGGCCTGCCCCGCCCTGTGCCTTCCTTTCCTTCACGGGGGTCGGCCCTGTGGCTGGCTCCCGTTGAGCCACTGGACCTGTGGGATGGGTGTGGCAGGACAGGTGGGGCGAGGGCAGGATGTGTCTCAGGAGGAAAGCAGGGTGTGCCCCAGCCTGATGGCAGGCGCCTGGGGCTGTTTTTGGGGCATCAGGAGGCCCAGAGGCAGAAGTTGGGGAGCTGGGCTGAGCGTGGGGGACTCTGGAGCCATCAGAGGCTCTTGAGTTGGGTCCCGGCACCAGCAGCACTGCAGGGAGGGGCCTTATGAGATCAAACAGTTTAGCCCCCTGTCATTCATTTATCCCACAAGTGTGCCCACCAGGGCATCCCCGCCCTGGGCGCCCGCACAGTAGCTGCACAGAGCGAGACCCCAGAAAAGACTTTGTGCCATCTGTCCCCTGCAGATGACATCCACGGCTCCCACGGCCGGCAGGTCTGCCGTCGGCACGAGCTCTATGTCAGCTTCCAGGACCTCGGCTGGCTGGTAAGCGCTGCTTTTCCCTCACTTTCCTTTTTTTTTTAAGGTTTTTTAGAAAATATATTTTATTTATTTATTTATTTTCAGAGGGATGGGGAGGGAGAAAGAGGGAGAGAAGCATCAACGTGCGGTTGCCTTTCACGCGCCCCCCACTTGGGACCCGGCCTGCAGTCCAGGCCTGTGCCCTGACTGGAACCTAAGCGGCCACCCTTTGGGTCACAGGCTGGTGCTCAGTCCACGGAGCCACACCAGCCAGGGCTTCCCCTCCCTTTCTACCCCAACACTGTAAGTGGCTCCAGGAGGGGGTAGAATTATAGGGAATTTTATTTTCTCGTGTATTATTCTTTTCTTGGTTTTCCAAGTTTTCTAAAAGGTGAATATGTTGCTTTTATTGTAACAAAGTGCTTTTTGGTAAAATTATGAAAATGGAGATCTGAATCCTGAGCCTTAAAACGTCAGAGTTTCAACAGGGAAACCAAAGCCAGGGTGGCAGTGCCTTTGCTGCAATGGCAGCTGCAGGACACCTGGGCCATGGGGGACAGGCTGGGAGCATGGTGCTGAGCGCTGAGGGCAGGCGACAGGGACAGAGCTTGTTTCCAGGCCTGTCTGCCGAGGCTCTTGGGGCGGTTGTCAGGCTTCGGGGGGCCTGCCCCAGGAGGGGCTCAAGGTGGGTCAACAGGTCCCTGAGGCTGAGTGAAGGAGGAGGAGGGGCAACCCTGAAGCTTCCTGTGACAGGTGCTGGGTGGGACTCACCTTCTTCCTTCCGCCCACCCAGGATTGGGTCATCGCCCCCCAAGGCTACTCGGCCTATTACTGTGAGGGGGAGTGCTCCTTCCCGCTGGACTCCTGCATGAACGCCACCAACCACGCCATCGTGCAGTCCCTGGTCAGTACCCACCCTGTCCTGCCTGGACCCCGGGGCGGGCTGCCCTGCGGAGAGGGGTTCAGACAGCGGGGGGTGCACGAGCACCTGCTGGGGTCTCAGGGAGGTTTCTCCACGTGGCACCTCGGCTGTGCGCAGGTGCAGTTGAGTGCCCACACCTGTGCAGGCGCTGGTCCCTGCGTGGCCACGCCGTGTGTGTGTGTGTGTGTGTGTGTGTGTGTGTAGACTCACTGCTGGCGTGCACACCTGTGCACACACGTGCAGGTACATGTGGTGGGACCCAGACTCCCAAAGGCAGCCGGCTTGTCATCCCCCACACACACACCCCAGACAGACAGGCCTCCCACCTGGGCTCCCGTGTGCTGTGAACACACACGCCCCGTACACCAGCTTGTTTCACCTCCCGTGACGTGCACACACAGGGCGGGGGAGGCGGACGTGTGTCCACCCGCCCTCTTCACAGTGAGTGCAGAGATCACCCGTGAGGCCTTGTGCACAGGACCCCTCTGGGCTCGGGCTGCCCTTCCGGTCACTGCCCTCGGCCCTGTCTCCTGGTCCTCCCCGCTGCTGTCCCCACGGACAGTGTGGCCTTCAGTGTGCTGGTGCCCGGGCTCACTGTACTGCTGAGCAATAGTTTCTATGAGGACAGTCGCTGCTGCTTGTTGCCCAGTGTTTTACATGGTGTGTGTGTGTGTGTGTTGAGACTTCTTTCTGGAATGTTCACCTAGACTCCTAGGTCCTAGTACACCCGAGCCTTATGTTCACATGGCAAGAGGCCGGCAAGGCGACGCTTTAGGGTGAGAGGAAATGGGTGTAAGGAAAGCTGCTTTGCCTCTTTTCTCAGCGTCAGATGGGATTTGCTGGACCCCGGGGGCTGCCTTCCCAGGTGAAGCTCAGGGTGACAGGCCGTGTGTGGCGGCCCCCGGGCCTCCCGTCCTTCACGCATGGGCGTCTCCAGGCCCCGTGAGGGGTGTGGGGTGAGGACCGCACCTGCACCTCCAGGCTGTCCCTCCCCCTCCCACACCTCTGTCCAGGCCCCAGGTCCCCACCGTGGGTGGGCAGGAGCGAGTGCTCAGGCTGTCGCGGGTGCAGACGGGACAGCAGCTGCCTTCTGGGGGGACCGTGGTTGACAAACAAGCCGGGTCCTGTGAGAAGGGAGGCCTGGGCCTCTGCGTGAGGAGGAAGAACGTTCTGGGCAGAGACCCACGGGCCCCAGGACAGGAGCAGCTGGGTGGGCTCCAGCCTGTGCAGAAGCGGGGCTGGAGAGGAGTGAAGGAGGCCCCAGGGAGGTGACGCTGAGTGGGCAGGGGTCCCTAACATAGGCCTTGAGGTCCCTGGTAAGGTGGCAGGTGGGTGGGTTTCATCCCAAGTGAGCTGAGGTGCTATTGCAGGGTTTTAGGGGCAGTGTCACAATCCGACTGGCTCTCTGGAGCACAGGTGGCGAACACGTGGCCGGGGCCGAATCTGGCCCTCCACTTTGTGTTATCCGGCCTGGCACGTTGTTTCTACCAGGTGACGGTGCCAAGCTTCTTACCCCTAGTTAAGGAGTAGTCACATTTATACAGTCCTAAAATTACATTCGGCCCTTTGACAGTAACCTTGAGGCTGACATGGGCCCCGGGGAAAATGAGTTTGACACCCCTGCTCTAGAAGCATCTCTCTGGCTGCAGTGAGAGGGCTAAACCATGGGTGGAGGGTGCAGGAGGCCAGGACACAGTGAGGCTGCGGTCCCCACGGTCACCTGACAAGAGGGCCAGGGAGGCTGGAGGGTAGTGAGAAGTAGCCAAAGCCCTGTAGATGGGGAGGCAGGGTGGCTGTCAGGATCTGGTGGGAGTGACAGGGGGAGGAAGCAGGCCTCTCAGGGACAGCTTAGCCGATGAGTGGGTGAGGCTTGTGGGGCAGAGTTGTTGTGGGAGGAGAATTTGGGGGATTGCTCATCTTCTTCTGCCACGTGGGGCCTGATGAGACCCCATGTGGCCAAGTCGGGTGGGCAGCAGGGTCCCAGAGTCTGGAGTACGGAAGAGTCCAGGCTGCAGCTCTGAACTGAGGGTCGTGGCCTGTGTGGCTGGTCTTTGAGTCCTTAGAACAGGCGAGATTCTCTGGGAAGATGCAGGCATAGGAGGAGAGAGGCTGTGCAGACTGGCCTCCCCCAAGGAGGGGCTGGGAAGGAGGAGGAGACTTGGGGAGCCTGAGGGCATCTTATGAAGGGAACTCGGGGTGTCCTGGGGACCTAGAGAAGGAAAGTGTCCCTCCAGGCTCACTTTGGGCCATTATCCACGCAGCAGCTGGGCAGTGGCAGGGGCCCCACTAAAATACAAACCAGACCTCTTTCTTAGCTGAGAAACTTCCCTTCACTTCCCATTGTCTTCAGGAGGAAATCTGAGTCCTCGGCTGTGGACTGGGGCCCCTCATTAGCCACTCTGCCCATCTCACGGACGCCCCCAGCACACATCCCAGTACCCTCATCTCCCTGCACATGCTCCGTGGCAGCCTGTGCCGCAGGTTTTCACCTCCCTGCCTTCCTGGCTTTGCACTTGCAATCCACCTGGAGGGCCTCCTCCTCTGCCCTCAGTCCAGCCAACTTCTGACCACCTCACGAGCCTCGGCCATGGTCCTTTCCTGCCAGGAGTGGTCACCAGCACGGACGCACCTGCAGTGCTGGGGCCTGCTGTGATTGTGGTGCCCTCCTGTGGATCCTGCTGTCTGTTGGAGTGCTCCCCCTGTGTCGCCTTTCCTCTCCGCCAAGGATGAGAGCTGGGACCATGGCGGGGACATTTCTGTGCTCCCTGTCCTGGTCCAGCAGCTACAAGGCATGTGTGTGAGATACATTTGTGTTGGAAATGGAAAAAGTACCATTATAGCCATTTCACAGAGTAGAAAACTGAGGCCCACAGATGTGTGATTTATACCCATAGTAACAGAACCTCTGATTTGGTCTCCTAGTGGCTCGAAGCAAATAGAATGGAATGGCACATTAGCTCTGCATATCGATCTCTTTGGTGCCACATGGAATAAAAGGCAGTTTTTCTTACTGTCGCTGACCTGAGAAAGGAGCCATTTCTGAGCAAAATGACAGAAAGGCAGCGTCCCTGCCTTTCTCCAGACTCTCCAGTGTCCCGAGTCTGCAAAGGCCTTCCCCGGTTTTCAGCCACTGAGAGCCCATGATGGGCACACCAGGGCATGTGGCCTGGTCCCTCTCACGTGGGTCTGGGAATACCAGGGCCAGACATCACACGTGGAGGCTGGGAAGCTGGGGGGAAGCGGCCCCCATGTCTTAGTCTGACTGGACACCCCAGAGGCCTCAGCTTCCCCAGAGGGCCATAGAGAGGCTCTGGGCCCCAAGCCAGCCCAGTGCCCAGCTGACAGTCCTCCTGGCCAGTGGGCTGGGGCTTCAGGGACAAGGCCGGGCATTGGGGAACAGGGGCCTGGCTGCCGGACAAGTCCCCCCATCAGACAGTTGCATCCGGGTCCTGCTCTGCAGCCTCCCAGAGGGCTGGGTGGTCCTGGGCCCTCGGAGCAGACACACCACACACACACACACACACACACACGCACGCACGCACGCACGCGCGCGGAGGGAAGCAGGTTTCCTTACTCTCCTGCCCCTGATAGCTCAGGATTGCCTTCTGGGCCATCAGCTCGGGGCCCTGACCAGGAGTCCAGTGTAAACTCAGCTCATGCTGCCAAGTCTCAGGATAAATATTTGTATGGGGCCGAAATAGCTCCTCAGTCAGGCTCTATTTGGTGGGTGAAGTTGTTCTGGAGTGGGGAGCCGGGTCACTGCACCTGGACCCAAGTCCTTCTGGGTGACAGCGCACATGGCCTCTGTGCCCTCGGGTTCTTCATCTGCCGGAGTGACACTTGCCTTAGAAGCTATTAGAGGGCGGAAGTGCTCCCAGAAATAATGGCGTCGGACACCCCAGGGCGGACCTAGAAGCCTAGGCTTTATCCATTTGGTCTGTGAACACTCACTGGGTCACAGGAGCAGAGGACAGATGGTAAACAGCATCTGTCTTTGGTGCCACATGGAATAAAAGGTGCAAGACATCAGGGACATTATGAAAGCACAGAGAGGAGGGAGGAGTATAGGGAACCCTGGAGGGATGGTGCTCCAGGGGTGTCAGGCAGATGGGACCAGCCACCAGCTCCATTGTGTGCTGGGGACCAGCAGGGTCCTCAGGTCTGAGGGGAGTGGGTATGGCAGGGAGTGGGCCTTGGGCCTCAGGGCAGGGCGGGGCAGGGGTCAAGTAGGATCACATAGGGCTGCAGATCAATGGAACAGGGGAGGAGTGAGCAGCTGGAGACCTGGGGCAGATGGGAGCTGGGGGCAGGAGCCCAGTGGGCCTGAGAGAAGTGCTTGGTGCTCACGCCTCTGCCCGCCACCCCCTCCCTGGCCAGGTGCACCTGATGAAGCCAGATGCAGTCCCCAAGGCGTGCTGCGCGCCCACCAAGCTGAGCGCCACCTCCGTGCTCTACTACGACAGCAGCAACAACGTCATCCTGCGCAAACACCGGAACATGGTGGTCAAGGCCTGTGGCTGCCACTGAGGCCCCGCCCCCGGCCCCTGTGAGCACCTCTCAGCCGGACCAGCCCCCTCTCCAGAGGCTGAGACCCTCAAACTCAGCCAGACCACAGACAGGACTGGCACAGAGAGTCCTCAGAGATCCGCGTGTCCATCCCCTTCCCTCCTTCCCCCCTGGACTGGATCTTATCAGGCCCCTCTGCCCCCTCCCCTGCCTGAGGTTGTGATAGATTCTGGCCTCCAATGCCAGTGGTCTCAGTCATCATGCTAGGTTCTTTCCCAGCCCTTGTCCCCAGTGGCATGTGCTGACTTTGGGGTTGGCACAAAAGTCCTGTCTGAGGACCTACTCTTGCTTATTGCTGGCCCAGATTGTGGACAGATGTGGAATGACCTGAGGGGCACCCAGAGCCCAAGGTGGCCACCTCAGGCCCTCTGCTCTCTGTTACAGGGTTGGGGGTATGTAGACAGGTCTGGCCCACCTCCGGTTGCCTGCCCTTCTCAGGGGCAGACCTGGGCATTGCCAGGCACTTCTGTTAAAGAGCAGGGACTTGCCCTCCGTGTTTCATATTTGCTGATCTGAATTACCAAACTGCTGGCCCTGGGGAGGCAGGGAACTCCAGAAAGAGCCGAATGAATGACATGGTGTAGGGCTAAGGCCAATGGCATTTATCTTATGCCTTCCTGTCCTTGATCTGTCCGCTTTCTGGGGAAGACATGCAGTGCATTGAAACTTTGCCTTTGGAGAAACAAAAAATCTTTGGGGCTTTACTGACCCATGTGAGTCATTACGCTGAACCATGGGGCGTTCAGCTCTGCGGGAAAGTAATTTTTTTACTGAGCCAAGAATACATTGGGTGGGCCAGGATGACAGTGCCCAGCACAAAGGACATCATTTTCCTTTTCCCTTTATATGGCAGGCATCAATAATCAATCTTGATATTTGTACTTCCAAATCTGATAGACTTGCAGCGTGACCAGCACGAGCTCCGGGCAGCCACTGCCAGCACGTTGCAGTTGGCATGTGAAGTAAAGACTCTTTGCCGTCCCCTGGTAAGAAGCAATCCAGTCGACCCAGAACGATGTGTCTGCGACACTGGGCAGCCTGTGGCCTGGTGTGGGGCCAGGGCAGGGACTTGTCGGCACCTGTTGTGCCCATAAGTTGTCGAAAACAGGCTGGTCACCAAAGTCTGCGTCATCCCCTGTGCCCAGGAGCCCCATCCTGTTTTTTCGGCTCCTGGGAGCCAAAGAAAAGGCCCCTGTCCCCGGGGAGTGACAGGCAGTAATTAGGATGAGCTGGGTGGGGAGGTTCCCGGAAACCACTGTTCTCTTTGGAGCAGCAGAGGCAGTTGGAGTGTTTATTTGATTTCTGACTTGCTAAACCTGTAATTTACCTGCTGGAGCAGACAGAGTCCAGCTGCCCAAACCCTGAAATACTGTGTCATTAATAGCAGACCCTGGGCTCCGCCCCAACCCACAGGCACAGCCTACAGAGGCAGAATGACCCATGTGCGCAAGGACGCGCATCCCTGGGGTTCACTCTGCACCCTGAGGACAGGCTCCGGAACAGCAGACCTGGAACAGGTGGGACTGGAGGCTGGGGCCATGCTGTAGGACAGTGGCCTCCACACCTGGACCTGGGAGGGGTGCTGGGAGCAAGTGCAGAGGAAGATACCCTTCCATGGGGCCATACTGTAAGGTAGTGAGCTCTCCATCAGTGTAGGGATTTAAGCTTTGGCCTAAATTTCTGGAGAGAGACCTGGCTTGTAGGTGACTTCCTCCTGCAGGCCTCACTTCCTATCTTTAACATGAAGGCAGGGCACTTCCTGATCTCCAGCGGGCCTTCAACCAAGAAATCGTCATCTGAGCCCTGAGCCCAGATGCAGCCTCGTGACCCTGAATGCAGAGCCCTGGAGGCCATCATAAGTCCAAGTCACAAACCAACCAGGTGGCTGCCACGAGTTGGTAAACATGGAACCTATTTGCCATTCCATTACTTAAGTAACGGTTCTGTCTTCCCAACATCAAGGATTGTCTTTTAGGTGACTGCAAATTTAAAATTAGCCAATTAATTTGACAGCTAAGTTTTTACTTCCCCTGGTATCTTTCATGCCCAGGAATAGCCTGGCATAGGCAGGGGTGCACCAGAAACGTCTGTCGGATTACCCAAAGGTTTGTAGGCATGACATGCACCTCCCCTACCAACCAGGCTGTGCACGGCAGGAATGAATAGGAGCTGTAGAACAGTCGAAAAACAGTAAGTCATTGTGTACCTACTTGCCCACCAGACTTCCAGCAACTTCTGAGATCTAGGCACCAAATGAAATCAAACAGAAAAAGCCCTGGGCAGTGAAATAATTGTGAACACAAAGCCCATGCATTGTATTCCATGAGGCATCTTATCTGCTGAGCCAAGGATGGCAGGTACACAGCACAGAAGCCACTATTTCCCTTTCTCTTGCTCGGGACATGGCTTGTTTATCTAGTCACATGGCTTGTTTATCCAGACCAGAAGGATAAATAAGGGTGGTCAGTGCACACCCACTGACAGCAACGAAAAGTCGCCTGACAGTTCACAGGAAGGGAGGGCACATGCAAAAACAGACTAAGAAACAATGCATGTCAGCCTTGATATTTGCAGTGCAATCTTGGCCTCAATATCAAACTGTCTTCTAACTAAGGTAGGGAAGTCACAGGTTCTGGAAACATCCCTAAGAAATAGGGAAGAGGCAGCATAGCAGGAATATAGATTGTGGGAGCCGAATAGATTTGAATCCTGGTTCTTCCCCCAGACAACAGGATATGGGCGCTTTCCCTCCAGGCTGTTCTGGGGATCAGATTTATACATAAATGTTTAGGACAATGTCTGTCTTAGTAATGCTTAACAACTGGTACCTGCTGATACTATTACAAATGAATTGGCTAAGTTTGTGCCCCTTCCATGCTTGTCCACTAAACCTCCTCCCAGAATGTGTCCTACAGGTGATGGTGTATTTATTTCAGAGCTAGGCTTCTGTCCACACACTGCAATCATTCAGGGGCAGGACATGAGTTTTCACCTGCTTGGAAGGCCTGAGGCAAGTGCCCAGCCTTGCCAGCTGCAGCAGGGGCCTTGCAGCTTCGGTGACCCCCACACGGGGATCCCACTGTCCTGTAGGGGGCGTTCAGTACTCAAGTGCCTCGGCGATTTGTGTGTGTACCGTGTCTTCAAAATATTTTTATTTATTGATTTTAGAGGAAAAGAGAGAGAAAGAAACAGCGATTTGCTGTCCCACTTATTCACGCAGTCATTGGTGGATTCCTGTGTGTGCCCTGACCGTGAATGAAACCCGCAACCTTTGTGAATCTGGACGATGCTCTCACCTACTGAGCTACCCGGCCAGGGCCCCTGAGCAATTTGAACAGGGATGGTCCCTCTCAGGTTTTCCTACTTATGCAAAGACCTTGTGCAAACACCTAACCCCTTTTTTAAAACGTGTTTTTCATTTACAATAAAGATAATGCAGTTTTTGAAAGAAGTTTAAAACAAAAAAATACAATTCAAGTCACCCTACTCCTACAACTCAGATAAACACTTAATATTTTGTTAATTTACTTCTAGTTTTTTTCCTCTTAGGATAAACATAGAGGTTCACATATTATAGGTAGGTATTTTTACAAGATTGGTTTCGTATTGTATTAAACTACTTCAAGATACGCTTCTCCTACTTTCTCATATGGTGAAAAGTTCCCTGTTAATAAATATGTTTTGAAAACATGGCTTTCTAGTTTTCTATCACCTGAACTCTATGAGAATCAGTTTTCACCCCTAAAAAAGTAGGCCCTACAACTCCAGGTGCCAGCAGCACCTGGAGGCAGATGGGCTGTTGGAGAGAGCTCCAGCGGCTGCAGCACTGACCCCAGCCCTGGGTCTCTCCCTCGGTGCAGCTGTCAGAGGCCAGTCTGAGGCCCGGGTCCAGCCCTAAAGCAGTTAGGGAATGAACTGGCGAAACAGAGTTCCATGTCCTCAGTCCTGGAACAGCAGCAACATGGACAGGGAGGCCCTCAGGCAGGAGCCAGGCAGTCCTGGGAAAGCAGCTTTGCCCTTCAGGCTGTAGCAAAGGCCCCACCTTGCCCTGGTGTCCACTCCCCACAGGCCAGAGCCCTCCTGAGCAACGAGGGCCAGTGCTGTACTGAGTAGCTGAGTATGCGGCCAGGTTACTATTCCCCCGGCTCTGGGCCCTTCCTGCTGCCTGGCCCGGCCAGGTCCCTGGGCCCCCTGCCATGGACTGAGCCACGAGGCCCAGAAAACCTCCCAGGACTTCATTATGACTGGGGGTGGGAGACAGGCCATGCTTTTGGTCACGGCTCTGCCATGTTGTCCCAGGTGACCTTTGCAGGCAAGTCCCGATCCTTGTTTACCTCTCTCTGTGGAGGGTTCCAGTGTGGACACAGTGAGGTAGCACCAGTGGACACCCTCGGAGACCCCTGGGAGGGGCAGTGGTGCTCAATGACTCAAAACCTGCCAAGCTCCCCAAACTTTGGAAAATCAGTCTCAACCTCCCTAGGCCTCCAGGGAAGAGTGGAAAGCGGCAGGGTCACCTTCGCAGGAGTCGGTCCTCTCAGGAGGCTGGCTGTGCCGAATTCTTCACACACATCTTTTCCTGGTTCTTTAAAGGCCCTGCAGTCACCGCCATCATCCCCACCCTTCACCAGGCCTGTCCATGGCTGTGCCTGCCCTGCAGTGGCTGTGGCATGCACCGACCGGGCGGGCCCTCTGCTCAGAGGGGCTCTTGGGAGCTCAGGGGTAACCATGTGGTACATCCAGAAACCTGGCCACCTGCAGCAGAGGGTGCTCAGCCGAAGGCCGGGAGTCCACTGAGTACATGGGAGCCAGAGGCTGAGCCAGAACGCCACCCTCCCTCAGCAGGAGCGTCCATCCCCGGAGCACAGGGCCAGAGGGCAGCAGGCCTGTCCCTGCTGAGAGCCCTGCACAGATGAAGGATCTTTTAAAGCACCCCAGCCAACCAGAACGTGGAAGGGGTGTGGAGAGAAGCCAGAAGCCAGGCCGCCTTGGCTCCCAGCAGTGGCCACCACAGTAGGTAGGACCAGAACTAAGCACAGGGTGGGACCATGCGTCTCATTCAGGGGTCAGCATGCTTTCTCTGAAGGTTCAGGCAGTAAATATCTTTGGGACTGTGCTCTTTAATTACATGTGTTAACTCGGCTAGGTCCCAGGATTCTGTTTGGGGTCAAATACCAGTCCAGATGTTGCTGTGAAGGCATATTTCAGATGTGATTAACATTTAAATCAGTAGAGTTGAAATCAGATTACATAATATAGGTGGGCCTCATACAATCAGCTGAAGGACTCAAGAGAGAAAAGACTGAAGTCATCACTTTGGGGGGAGGTTTTATTATATCTGGCAAAATAAATTATGATCCATTTTACCACAAGAAATGTCCAACAGCCACACCAGTGGGCTCACGAGAGGCGCCAGCAGCAAAGGCCTGCGAAGGCCACGCCCAGCCATCCACAGCAGGCACCCGGGCCCCGTGCCGGCTCCCCAGCCACACTTGGGAAAGAGCCAGGGGAAGCCCAGGCCGGCCTGCAGGGGAGCTGCTCCAAGCTGACCCCGAGAAGGGCCACGTCACGGACCCCTGCTTAACAAGTGCGGGATCCCCCGGGTGAACGAATCCGGGGCCCACAGGCGCAGCGCAGGGAAAGCGCCTCTCACACGTACTCCCCGCAATCGGAGATGATCACCTTCTCCTTCGGCTTCCCGTCCTTGCTGCCCTGGGCCTTCGTGGGAGGAAGAGAGGAGAAAGCGCGCAGGCAGGGTGAAGATTCGAGGGGACCTCGGGACAGCCAGCCCACCTCCCACGCCCAGCCTGAGCACCCGCAGCCTCCTCCGCCAGCCGCTGCGCCCCTCCCTCCAGGCCGCTCCCGCAGGCCTTCAAGGTGTCAGTCACCCACCTCGATCTTTCGCAGGACATCCAGGCCTTCCGTGATCTCCCCAAATACCACGTGCTTGCCGTCCAGCCAGTCCGTCTTGTCACAAGTCAGGAAGAACTGGGAGCCATTGGTGTTGGGGCCAGAGTTGGCCATGGAGAGCAGGCCTGGGGGGAGCAGGCGAGGGTCAGTCCCCTTCCCCGGCCAAGCCGACTCTGGGACGCACGGACCATGTGGACGCCTGTCCTTCACTCCAGGGGCAGTCCACGGAACAGGGATCAGGGCTGCTTCAATCACTTTATACCAGCTTGTCCTGTGTCACTCACTCGACAAATACTGTCTGTGCTGTGACCAGACCCCTGTAGAGCCTTGGGGACAGGGTCCCGGCTCTGGTGGAGCTCGTCTAGTGCAGGTCACTCAAAAGACAACTGTGCTGTGACAAAGGGAAGCCAGGGGCAGACAGCTGCGCAGGGCATGGGTGCGCAGGGGCAGCCACACAGGGGCTCTGGGTGCGTCAAGTGGGCTGCTGCCACCCTCAGGGAGGCTCTAAGGGGGGCGGGGGACGTCTGAGTTTAGTTTAAGGGCCCAGGTCTGGGGGCGGAGGGGGCAGCAGGAGCAGCTGTAGCCCATCTGTGGTGAGAAAGCCGCTCTCCATGTGGGGCCTCGGCACCCTGTGCTCCCTGGGGGCGGGGCGTGCTCCCTGGGGGCGGGGCGTGTCCCCCTCCACGCTCAGCACTGCAGCGGAGCAGGAGTCTGGCACGGAACAGACCAGCCCGTGAGCACTGTTTCCAATGGTCAAACGTTTACTGCCATGTCCACAGTTGGATCCCTTCCTTGACAAAGTCAGGAGGGGAGGTCCAAGACTTCAAAGAAGCATTTTCCAACCTGGTGGACGTGGCGTGGAGGGCATGTTTACCCCCCGAGTCAATTTTAGACATATCTAAAACGCAGAATAAGAATAGGCCCCCTGCGATAGCCTAACCAAGGCAGACAGCCAAGTTCCTGTTCAGACCAAGAAGCATAGTAACTGTAACTGCAAAAGCCAATGAATCCGAAATTGCTTGCCAGCTGAAATCACTTGCCAGCTAGACTAGTATAGAAGCTTCAGTCTTACTTTCAATAAAGGTCTTCAGAGCATCACCTGCCTTGAGCTGCGTAGTTGCCTGATTTCCGCGCCGACTCCTACCTTCACGGCAGTTTACTGTGTCAGACGCTGACACAGGAGTGAAAATAATCCCACATCCTGTGCTCGAGAGGCTGCCATTCTCAAGGGGAGACAGAAAATAAGTAGAAAAAGAAACTTCCAGTTTCAAACAGTAAGGGTGTGGCAAGAAATGAAGCTGGACTCAAAAAGACGAGTGAGATGGTAGGAAAGCCCACTCGAGGGAGGCCAGGGCAGGCCCCGAGGACGAGGGGACACGTGTGTGATACCCAAAGGGAGGCAGGGGTGGCCCTGCGGAAACCGGGGACAGATGCTCCAGGGAGGAATCAGCACTGGCCGAGGCCCCGGGGGGAGTGAGCTCAGGGTCTGAGGAACGGCGAGCCTGCAGTGGGGACACAGAGCGGCGGGTCGGTGGGTGTGGGCAGGTGCCAGGCCCCGGTGGGTCCCTGCTGGACCGGACCCCACGGGCGACGTGGCCCCAGGAGGAGTGTCCGCAGAACCATGGGACTGGGTTTCCATCTGGAAGGACCGCTCTGACTACCTCGACGTCAGACTACGAGGGGCAAGAGGCGAGAGCGGAGCCGGAGGTGAGCTGGGAAGGCCCCGGTGGGGAGGAGGGTGCGGGGCGGCCGGGCCAGGCAGGGACTGCAGACAGAGGGCTCTGACCTGAGGGTGACCGAGGAGAGGGCTCAAGGGTGGGTCCCAAGGGCCTGACTCCTCGGCCAGGTGGACGGTGGTGTCACCGACTGCAACAGCAGGAGGGGAGGAAGAGTGTGGGGTGAAGAGCACGAGCTGTGGGGCGTGTGAAGCCGTGGGGGTGTGAGGGGAGAGGACAGGAGTCGGGCGGAGACGGACTGTGGGAGCAGCAGCGGGGACGTGACTGCGGCCTGGGGCCTGGAGTGGGCCTGGGCCGGTGGTTCTCAGAGGGGGGGGGGTCCCACGCCTAGGGGTCCTTCGGAAGTTTAAGTGTTTTTGACCATTAGAAATGTTATGGGGTGTTACTGGCATTAGTGGGGGGCCCTGAAATGCTAGGTGCTCTGAAATATCCCACTTAATAAAAAAAATTGTCCCACCTCCTCTGAGACTCTCAAATGTCCTGCCAGACAAGGGTGTGGAAGATCTGTTTACAATTATCTGTCCCTACAACCTCATTCCATTATGCATTTAGGCCCAAAGTTGTTATTTGCAACTACTAGGTAAAGTGAGAGACTACTGTTCTGTTTAATTCAGAACGTAACCAGCTGTGTTTACCACTCCACAAAATCACGTCGCCAACAGCAATACTGCTCGTGGCGTCCAGGCTGCCGGTCCGCCTGCCCAGCCGCCCTTCTAGTCGCTGCGCCCAAACAGTCGCTGTCACCCGTGAGTGGGTCGTGCTGGAACGTTTGCGTGCGGAAACCCACAGTCTCCTCCTGCAGCTACTTACTGTCCTTCGGTGTTCCATTAGTCCAGAACAGTACGGACTTCTCAGTGAGTGACTGAAACTTGGTTTGTGAAGTAATTATGTGGGGAGGCAGGATACACAGTCTACAGAGGCTTCAGCAGAGCAAAGAGCCGCACTACAAACAATCGGTTAGAAAACAGGGACGATGGACGACACCAGGCTTCCATGGAGAACAGGAAGGATGGCACCGAGCCCCTCTGATTTTTCAGGGTCAGTTAAAGGAGGAGACAGCAAAGACTGAGAAAAAGGAGCCAAGTGGATAAAAGGGAAACAAACCAGAAGAGGGAGGAGTCCCGCCAGCCGAGGAGCACAGGCTAGGAGTGTAAACGCCGCGGGGAGGCGCAGTAAGATTAGGCGACAACCAGCTATTGGCATCTTTCCCAAGAGTGGATAGGTCGGTGGGGCCAGAAGTCTGGCTAGAGCGGTATGGGGACAAGGGAAAACAGGGAGTCTACAGAACTTTTTCAAGAAGTTTGCTTAGAGCCCTGGCTGGTGTAGCTCAGTGGATTGAGCACGGGCCTGCAAACCAGACAATCGAGGTTCGATTCCCAGTCAGGGCACATGCTGGGTTGCAAGCCAGTTCCCTGCAGGCCACTTCCCAGCAGAGGACGCATGAAAGGCAACAGTACATTGATGATTCTCTTCCTCTCTCCTTCCCTTCCCCTCTAAAGATAAATAATAAACGCTTAAAAATAAAAAAGTTTGCTTAGAAAAGGGACCAAAGACATGGGTGAGAGCTGGGGTGGGATGTGGTAGGGGAGGGGGGCGGTGGGCAAAAGTCGAAGGATGATTTTTGGCTGATGCCACATTTTTATGTTGATGGTGGCTCTGGCGGAGCAGGGGAATGGGGTGTCCAAGACAGCAGGGGGAAGGGGAGGAACAACCGCAGAAGCCGGGTCCCTAAGTAGGGGAGAGGGGATGGCGCGGGGAGACAGCCCATCCCCTGTACTTGGAGGGAAGTCAGGGTGGGAACGAGAGATGCAGAACAGCGGAGGCAGAGGGCGATCTGGAGGTGTCAGGAGTGAAGGAAGGTAGGGAACTGTCGGGACTGAGCGTTAACTAAGGGAACCTAGTAAGTCTGCCCAGGGGCCCGGAAGAACCATGGTCATAAGCTTCGAGTGGGACCACTCAGGACAGCCCTCTGTCTGTCTCTAGCTGCCGGGGGACCAACCACTGTGATCGCTTACTGGGTCAGTCTGACAGGAAGGAAGGGGGCAGTGGGGTTCAGCAGTAAGAAAGAGTTGATAATGGCAGACCACAGAATCTAAGTTGGGGGCTACAGGCAGTGTGGACACGGCGCGGGGATGGATAGCATATGAATGGAAGCAAACTTGCTCTGCTCTGGCCGGGCTGAACCCTTCTCCTCTGCCCGCTAGCTGGGTCTCCTGCAGACCCCGATCCCTTGGCCACACCACAGCCCAGTGTTCCTCCCGAACAGCCAGTCCGATCCTGCCCCAGCCCCACTCGCCACCCCCCACCGATCCTGTCCCACCTGGCCCCGTGTGCTTGAGGATAAAGTTCTCGTCATCAAACTTCTTCCCATAGATGGACTTGCCCCCGGTGCCATTGTGGTTCGTGAAATCGCCGCCCTGGCACATGAACTGGGGGATGATGCGATGGAAGCTGCTCCCCTTGAAGCCAAAGCCCTTCTCGTGGGTGCACAGGCAACGGAAATTCTCTGGGGGGAGAAAGGAAGAGGTGCTCAGGAAAGGCACACAGACCTCCCTCTGACTGGATTCTGAAAACTGTACCTGATTCCGTTTTCATTCGAACGCTGACACAGAGGACCACAGGAGACCCTGGCTAGAGGAGGAGGGAGTACATGCATTCTAGCTCTGCTCCACGCTGAACAGAGGAAAACTGAACAAGACCTTCGCAAAAAACACAGGGGCAAAGCTTTGTGGCTTTGGATTTGGCAACTGTTTCTTAAATATGACACCAAAAAGCACTGATAAAATAAAAGATATGTAAATTAGACTTCATCAAAATTAAAAACCTTTATGCATCAAAGAACATTGTTAAGAGCGAAAAGGCAACCCACAGAATGGGAGAAAGTATTTGCAAATTGTATCTCATAAGGGTTTTGACACCCAGAATATATAACAAACTCCTATAACTCAACAACAAAAAGACCGACAGCCCAGTTAATAAACGGGCAAAAAATGGGAATAGACATTCCACAAAAGCAGATACACAAATGGCCACTACAGCACATGAGAAGACGCTGACGTTACTCCTTAAGGAAATGCGGATCAAAACTGTATGAGACGCCACTTCGCAGACACTAGGACAGCTGTGATAAGCAAAAAATAACAAGTATTGGCGAGGGAGTGGGGAAACTGGGACCCTCGTACACTGCGGGTGAACCGTAAATGGTGCAGCTGCTTAGGCAGACAGCTTGGCGGTTCCTCAAAAAGCTAAAGTTACCTTCTGACCCAGCATTTCCACTCCTAGGTACATACCCAAAAGAACTGAAAACAAGGACTTAAACACACATGGATCACGAATGTCTGTATCATTCACAACAGCCAGAAAGCGGAAGCAACGTTCATGCGTCCATCAGCACGTGAACGGCCAAACAAATGGCGGTGTGGCCACACGATGGGGCGCCGTTTGGCCATGAAATCAGTGAGGTGCTGACACATGTGCACATTATGCTAAGGAAAATAAGCCAGAATGAAAGGACCGCTATCACATGACTGTATTTATATGAAATATTTAGAATAGGCGGATGCAGGAGCTGGGGGGAGAGGTGGGTGAAGAGGCATTGGCTAGTGGGGTAGTTTCTGTTTGAGATGATGAAAAAATTTTGAAAATAGGTACAAGTGTTGGTTGTGCACACTGTGAATGCAATTAATGCCACTGAATTATACACTTAAAAATGGATAAAATAAATAAAAGAGAGAAAGAGAGAAGAGATAACAGCAACAAAAAAATTTTGAAAGCTTGAAAACAAACAGATGAGTCGTAACAGCTCTAAGAAAGCTGACTCTGGCTGGCACAGGTGAGAAGCAACCAGACTTATGTTGCAGAAACACCACAAGCTCAGACACGAGGGTGAAGGCAGTTCTAAAAACAGGAAGTCTGGCTGAAGGCCTGTTTAAATGGCCAAGATGTGAAAACAACCTCAGTGTTCTTTGACGGATGATTGGATAAAGATGAGGCATATGTACACACAATGAAATAGTACTCAGCCATAAAAACGATGAAATACTGTCATCTGTGACATAAATAGATCTTGAAAGTATTGTGCTAAGTGAAGTCAGACAAAAAAGGACAAGAACCACATGATCTCACTCATGGGATACAAAACAAAACAAACACACAAACTCATAGACACAGTATAGTGGCTGGTATAATTTAAACAGTCACATGTAGCTAGTGGCTACCATATAGGATGGCATAGCTCTAGATAGGGAACAAAAGAGGTTTGGTACAAAGGACCAAGCATTGGAATGACATTAGACTTTTCCAGAATTCTAGGCCCTACCTGTCCATCAAGTGGGAAGGCAGACATTTTCAGACATGGGTCTCAAAGAGCTTACCTTCCCAAGCACTTTTCTGCAGAAGCTGCAGAAGTACATTCTCTACTGAAATGAGGGAATAAATAAATAAATAAAAAGACAACAGAGGTGGCGACATAAGAGGTGGAAGAGCAGATCCCAGCACAGAGGCTGTGAGTGGGCCCGGAGAGCAGCAGGCCCGGACGGGAGCTCATCTCGAGCCTCCAAGGAGAGGCTACTACAGGAAAGTGAAATCGACAGAACATCTGCTGTGTTTGAATTTGATGAGAGATTTAGGCAGGTAGGAGAATTCGGGAGAGAATCAGGAATAAATGCATACATACAAAACTAGGCAAAGGGAAAACAAGATAATTTTGAATTCCAGGGAGAACAAGATGCTATGCACAAAAGTTCTCACAGTATGATGCTTATTTACATAGTTAAAATTACCTGCGATCTAACCAAAATTGTGGTAACTATGTAAGGAAGATGAAGCTGATTTTTAAAAGCTAATTCCTTATCTTCTGAAGTAGGAAGCCAATAGATAACGTCTGTCCTGAAAAAACCAGGAAGTGGCAACATAAACCTGTTACCTACCGACACAGCTAAGAGCTGAGACTGGCCGCCTCTGAGGGGGAGCAATGGGAGGGGCGGGGCAGGGCAGGGGACAGCACCTGGGACTGCCGGTTTATCAAGCAGGCTTTCTGAAGTTGATTTGCAAATCTACATGTCTGAATAATAATCTTTAGATTAAAAAGAATAAACTGAACTTAATATTTACCTAACTGGAAAGAATACAGTAACTTAATGGGGGTGAAGGTTTCACAGGAACAACTATAAAGGACACACGGACAACAAGGCGGACGTGGAAATGGGAAGGCGGCGGGGAGGGTTGGGGTGGTGGGAAAAGGCAGAAAACTGTACTTGAACGCTTAAAAATAAATAAATAAAATGGATAAGAAAGAAAAGAATATAATAACAGTTAAAGTACTTACTTCTGGAGAAGACTAGATGTGAAAAGGGGGAAAAGACTAGTTTTAAATTTACTGCCTTCAATATTTTTGAAATATGTGTAAAGTCTACGACCATACCACCCTGAACGCGCCCGATCTCGTCTGAAATATGTGTGTGGTATTTTTTAAAACTATGAATACATGTTTACTTACATTTTTTCTTAAAAGTAAGTAAATTATATTTAAAAGTATATTTATAAAGTATTATATTTTATTGACAAAGCTATTACAGTTGTCCTCCTGATTTTCCCCCCTTTGTCCCCCTCCACTCAGCACCCCCACTCCCTCAGGCCATCCCCCCACGGACACTGTTCACGTCCACGGGTCATGTGTATAAGCTCTTCGGCTACTCCATCCCCTGTACTGTACTCTACATCCCCGTGGCTATTCTGTAACTACCTATTTGTACTTCTCAATCCCCTCACCCCTTCCCCCATCCCCCACACCCCCCGCTTCCCATCTGGCAACCATCAAAATGTTCTCTGTATCTGTGATTCTGTCTCTGTTCTCATTTGCTTAGTTTGTTTTTTAGATTCACTTGTTGCTAGGTATGTGTTTATTACCATTTTATTGTTCATAGTTTTGATTTTCTTTTTCTTAAATAAGTCCCTTTAACATTTACTATAAAAATGGTTTGGTGATGATGAACTCCTTTAGTTTTTTTCTTGTCTGGGAATCTTTTTATCTGCTTTTGATTCAAAATGATATCTTTGCTTGATAAAGCAATCTCGGCGTAAGTCCCTGCTTTTCACGACTTTGAATATTTCTTGCCAATCTGGTTGAGCCTACAGGGCAGGGTGGTGGTGCTCTGACGTGGTCTGTAGCTGTCCACTGGGTGCGCAGCCCAGACTCTGGGGTTTCGTGGGTGGTGCAGGCCAAGATCAGCACCCAACCTGTGTTCTGCGTGGGGCCACCCTGCAAGAACTACAAAGCAATCTGCAGATGGCTGCTACTTGTGCTGGGCTTGGAGGTTCCCAGGCAAAGCCAAACTGTGATCCGCAGCTGGCTGCTGCTAGTACCAGACCTGGGGCCACTTAGCCAGAGGTCTAGGGGTTAGGGGCTCGCTGAGGCTGGTTGTTGCCTGTTTGAGAGGATTTGGGATTATGTGAAGCCTGAGCTAAGACCAGCCATGCATGTGGAAAAGCCACTGTTAAAAGCTTGGATGGGCCCTAAATTGGGTAGGGCGGAGCCTCGGGAATTCTGTATGAGTAAACTATGTGAGCCAGGTTAATGGAGTCTCAGATATGGCCCCCACCCACCTTTCTGTCTGGGAGATAGTTGTCCCCCAGCTCTCACCCTGATGCCAGACACTTCAGTTCCTTCCTGCACACCACCTGTGCCTTTCAAGCTGCTACCCAGGTGCTGGAGCCCAGAGGGAGTGAGTCTAAGTCTGTGTGCAGGTCCTTTAAGAGGCACTTCTTGGGAATCCAGTACTTCCTTTCACTGACTCAAGCTCCACTGGTTTTTACAGCCAGAGGTTGTAGGGACTTACCCTCCTGGCACTGGAACCCTGGGCTGGAGGATCTGGTGTGGGGCTGGGACTCCTCACTCCTGAGACAGTCCTCTCGAATTTTTATCCACCACACACGGGTGTGGGACCAGCCTGTTCCATGTCTCCGCACCTCCCACCAGTCTGGACGGATGTGGTTTCTTTGGTTCCATAGTTGTCAGACTTCCATTTAACTTGATAACTCGATTTCTGATGGTTCTGAGACTTGTTCTGTAGTTCACTTGTGATTTGTATGTGGTTGTGCAAGGAGGTGAGCTGTGTTTACCTACTCCTCCATCTTGACCAGAAGTCTATTTACTCATACTTTAAAAAAATTATTCAAAAATAGTAAACCAGCACCTACAAGGCTTAAAGAATGCTTGCTCTTGACTTGTCTGCTACCGAACTGCAGGATCAAATCTACTTAGGTCAGAAACAATGTCAAGGGCGCCAGCCTCCCGGCAGTCCTGACCTGAGCCCTACTCACCTGCTGTCATGGGAACGACATCCGAACGCAGGAGCATCTGGATGCGGCCCGCTGGCTTGTTCCCGATCTTGACGTCCATGTACACCTGTGGGTTGGAGCGGGCCTTCTTTGCAGCGGGCTCTCCCTGGGTGAAGAAATCGCTCGGTTAGAGAGAACTCCCTGACTCCCCGAGTGGGAGGACGAGGATTTCTCTGAAACCACACCCAGAACCTGACTGCAGTGAGCAGGCGGGGCTGCAGGAGGCAGAGGCCATGGTCACGGCACCCAGCTGGACGCCCAGTGACAGGAGACCTCAGCGCTATCTAACCCCAACCCCGCCCCACAGGCACGTTATCTCATCAGGTGACTCACCCTCAGACAGGTCAGCCCACTTCACCTCCCTGCGGTCACAGAATGACACTGTGCTGACCTAACACAACTCTCAGCACCACCAAGCCCCAGCTCAAGCCCACCCACCTTATTCCAGGTGAGCAGACCCATTTCTGCAACACCACCTCCTCCTGCTGTGCTTAGCCCCATGGATCCACAGGCTGGCTACGATGGAAGCAAGGGGGCCCTTGCTTCCCTGGGCCCGCTAGTTGGGCTCCGAAGACAGTGAAGGAGGTCGAGGGGGCCTTGCTTTATACCCAAGTAGACAAAGCTAAGCAGAGGAGAAGGAGACATCTGACACAGCTGTCACATTTGTTCCAATAGAAAAGTCAAAGGTTTGCAACTTGTTTGTGGTTCAGTTTAATAAATGTCCTGAAGATGTCATTCCTATCGTTTGTGGCTAACGACATCAGCAGCAGCAAATGCCCACATAGCCTTTGCCATGTACAGAATACTATTCTAAATGTTTTAGGTATAGTAGCTCATTTAATCCTTATAACCATCCTTGAGATCAGGACCACTACTACCCCTGCTTTATAGATGGGGAAACCGAGGCACAACAAAGTTCAGTAATTTGCCCAGGGTCACAGAGGTGGTTAAGTGGTAAAACTGGAATTCAAATCTACGCTACTCGCCCTGCCTGGTGTGGCTCAGTGGCTTGAGTGCTGGGCTGAGAACCAGGGGGTCATTGGTTCGGTTCCCGGTCAGGGCACATGCCTGAGTGTGTGGGAGGCAACCACACACTGATGTTTCTTTCCCTCTCTTCTCTTTCTCTCTCTCTGAGAAAAGATTAGTAAAATCTTTTTAAATAATCTACGCTACTCATGCCACCCACCCAGTCCCTGCTCTTAATCACATTACCCCACCTGACATTTTTATTAACAAAATGAATGACCCAAGACCCCCATCCTCACAGCGAGTCTGCTGCCTAGAAAGGGAGGCAAGAAGCACACGAGTGGCCTACACGAAAGCAAAGACAGGGAAACACACAGCCTGCTTTACAAGAGCGTCAAGTGGGGACTGCAGTGTGGAGAGGTGCCACTGAGACTGGTGAGGCGGGCAGGGCCGAGGACCTGGAGAGTCCCTCCTGGGCTTCACCCCTGGGACAGGCGACAGGGAGCCACAGGGGAGTGCTCAGCAGGAGAGTTAGATGACTGGTCTTGTGCTTTCAAAAGATCTTCCTAGCAGCCTTTCTGAAAGACTGGAGGGCAGGGAGATTCCAACCAGAGGCTAGTTAGGGAGCTACTGTAACTATCCAGATGAGATGACAGACTAAATCAGGACAACGGGACAATCGGGAGGAGGGATTCAAGGAAGACTTCAGAGAAAGACTTACAGAATATGATGATATATTGTCATCAGAGACATTTGTCTCTGTTTCAAAGGGGGGTCTAGACGATCCAGGGTTATTCCTTTGACCATGAGGGTAACAATTTATTTGCTGTTTTGTACCAGAATTTCTGGCTCGGGTCAATGTGTGGATGGATGATGGAAAATTAGCAGCTTGGGAATGAATACAGGAAGAACAGGATCAGAGAAGGAGAGCAGCCGTTTAGGCAAATTTGAGGTGCCCGTGAGACTTGCAGCACAGTGTCGGAGGCTCAACACTAGACACAGAGACCATGAAAGTCTCTGTTTCACAGGAGAGGCTGCGAAAGAGCCAACTGACTGCTACCACTTTGGCCAAAAGAAGAAAGCATGCTGTGAAAGCCAAGAAAGCAGCAATATTCATGAGGAGGGGAGGGAAAAGCCCGAGAAGCAATGATCGGAGAGGCTGCTGAGAACCAGGAGAAAGTGTGGAAGTGGCACACTCTGAGAAAGGGGGACCTTGAACCCGTGCAGAGATGGCAGGGGGTGGCATCTCCACCCTGACCTGACTCTGCTACATCAGGGCAGGAACCGGAGTACCGTGAGCCTGCTGTCAAACGCTGGCGTGAAGGGGGCGGGGCTGATCAGGAGGGGTGAAGAGGAGCACTCATTACCCTTCGCTGGAGGTGGGCTTCCTCCTCCTCTGCTGCCAATCACTAATCAGCACCTAAACCGAGCTAACGAGGCTGACAAGTTCACTCCCCACAGCACGAGAATGAGACGCTTAAAGCTTCTCTCTTTAGTCCACTCAAAACCGCCTTCGCCAAAGTACTAAGGGTTCGTTCTTCATTCTTTCTGCTGCTGTATTTCCATAAAAGTTAAAAAGCAATCTCCTGTGGAAGCGTCAGCCTCCCCTCCAGAAGCACGCGCCTTTGATCTCACCTCCTGCTTTTCCACTTTGGGAGGCTCTGACCCCTCTTCCTCTTTGTTTTCTTCCAGAGTCTTCCCAGAGAACTTCTTTAACCAGTCATCATCTGACCAAACTGAAGGGGGAGAATCCAACAAGTGTTAAGAGATTCACACTGTCAGCCGACTGCTAATTAGCTGCTTTCGTCGGCCTAGTGGAAGAACCCCGAGGCCCGCTCAGCCACAGGATTCTGCCTGGGGAACTCCCAAGGGTACAGGAGGGTCCCCCTGGGAAAGTCACTCGGAAGTCCAGATCTCAGCAGGGCTAGGTGAAACAGCTACGTCAAGGGGGGGCTGTAGTCTTGCCAGTTCCAGCCCTTGGGGGGACACCCCAGGAACAAGAACATGGGGAAAGGTAAGAGACCAGACAGGGTTTCTCTATCGTGGAAACAACTACCCTAAGAAGCTCCAACTCTTTTTATTCCCCACAAAAGTGGCATGTGCCCTTCGTCAACATGAACCACCCTCAACTCCTGTTCACCAGGTGTGGCACTTGGCACCTACTTCCATGGAACAGGGCTAAAAACGCAACTCAGGCAACACTGGAGGACATGATGGGGAATCTGTGGGGGATCCCACTTACCCGGTCTGGAAGAGCCTTCCTTAATCCTCATCGGTTTGGCCAAATTGACGCGAATTGTTCGTCCAAAGAGCTCAGATTCATTCTGAAAAGATTGCAAATTCAGCTGCTTAAACTCTTGTTAGGTTAAAAGAGAGTCAGACAGCTTTTCCATTGGCTTCCGATACATCTGAGACATGATCCTGATTTGTTCTCTCTTAATTCCTGAGACCCTCACAGCAAGCTCTGCGCCCACCACAAAGCAGCCCATGGGCTGCAGGGAACTGCCTCCTCGGAGCTGTCACACACCTGTCTTTCAAGGCAAGTGAAGAGCTGTGCTACCGATGGTAACTCTAGGTTCAGGGTTACAAGGGTAAATGCAGTTTCCAAGTACCTGGGTTCACCTTTAAAAGTCAAAATCAGCTTTGAAATGGTGAGAAGCGATCTCTCTCTGAGAGCTGAGGACGATGTTCAGTGAACAGGCAGAAGAGACCAGGGATAAAGGAGAATCTTACTACCCAAAGATAATTAGTACCGGGAATGGCCACTTACTGTAAACCCATTTAGGGCAGTGAATAGAATTTCATGGTAAAAAGTAAAGGAAAAAAACGTTTGACTGTGATGAAACTGAAAGTAATGAAAATAAATTTCTTGTAGTTCAAATTCAACTACGCATGAATTTGTAGAACAAATGTATAGCAGGTGCTGATGAAATTGCAGTCTCTTTTTCAACAACAAAAGTCCTATCAACAGTCATCTTTACACCTTATATATGACATGCAAACACAGGGCTCTCAACGAGAGCACAAACACTCAAGAGCTCCATCATTTTCCCCAAGGGCCTCTCCAGGCATTGAAATCGTTTGCCATCGGCAACATACCCGGTCAATATCCTTATTGAATTTCCATTCTCAGTTGTTTCCTGGTCTGATGCTTCATGAAATCTTGCCTCTTTTGCAAAATATGCGCACTGTGCAATCAGTTGGCATAGTGCTTGCAATTTATTATCCTAGACACAGGGTAGTCAGTGAGAGATCCGCCCATAAGGACGATTATGATTTGTATTATTGTTGAATGGGGAAGGATGTTTGAGTAAAGGTTAATCTTGTAAGTGATTACTTCCCAGGGAACATTTTCACACGATGACAGTTTTTACTTCCCCATGCAACCTGGTAACTTTGGAGGTTCAGCAAACCGATATGTGAACAAGGACCCCTCTGTACCACCAAACCAACTTGAGTAAGAATGAAGATTCCCAGCCATACCATGTTGTCAATAGCTGCCGCCGCATCCTGCCAAGGAAAGACAGTACAAGTTTAGCTTCTCCTGAGCATATGTTTAGGTGTCTAAAACATACAGATACATAAAGAACCCCACAAAAAATCAAAACAGGAAAAAAGTCACCTCTACAGTGTCTGCCTAGGTTGTGTGTGCATCTGACAGAGAGGGCTTCCTGGCTGACTTTAGAGCTGGTGGTACAGCAACTCGCCATCTAGTGGAGGGCGTAAGAAGTGATCCCCAGTGCGGCCAGGCAGGAGCCCTGGGGAGCTCTGCAGAGCAAGAGCTCCAGGACCTGGCTGGTCTGCGGTGTTACCCAGTCTACACTTTGTGTGAGGGAAGTTTGTTGGTGTTGCTTTTTGTTTTTAATCCTCACCCAAGGATAGGTTTACTGATTTGAGAAAGAGAGAGAGAAACATTGATGTGAGAGAGAAATACTGATTGACCGATATTTGCCTCTCCTAAGTGCCCTGGCTGGGGATCAAATCCACAACCTAGGTATGTGTCCTGACCAGGAATTGAACCTACAACCTTTTGGTGTACAGGTGACACTCCAACTAAGCCACCTGGCCGGGGATGTGGGCAGTTTCTCTGTGGACAGCACTTCTTGTCCTCTTTGAAGTGTCAGCGTAAGGCCCAGAAACCGAACCCTTTGCAATCAGTAATGACACACAAGCCAAAGATGAAACACAGGTTAAACAGAACTTTCTCACCTCGGCCAACTCAAATTCAACAAAAGCAAATCCTCGGTGCTTTTCTAAAAAAATAAAATAAAATAAAAATTAAAAAAAAAAAGGAAAACAAAACCAAGTAATTACTGTTTAGGGCAATGGGAAGAAGAGACGGTCACAAGGAAAGGGAAGCCAGTCACAAGCCGTATGCAGACATTAGAAATGCTATCCAGTCCCTCTTTCAGAAGAAGGAATCTCTTTAATTCTTCTGGGTTTAAAAGACATTTCAAGCTATATTCACTCTATCTTTTAGTGAACATAGCTAAATAATAAACAACACTTTTCTTTAAAATAAGCATTCTTCTACCAAAGCCAAATTAAAACCTTTACCATTGCAAGCAAGGCGACTAGAAAAATTAAGTCATTTAACTTATTCATTCTGAATATATATCTTGAGCAACAATTGTAAATAAAGCACGAATCCTAAAACCCGGATCAGGATACTCATTCTTTATCCTCAGGAAAATGCTGATCTACCTAGAAAGGCCAAGCACAAGAGGGTTAATTTAATTAATCGAGTAACCTTATAGAACCAGTATAATTTTACTGTTTTTACAGATAAAGATCCCAGGTCCAGAGAATTTAAAGACCTTGCTAAGAAACATGCAGGGCTGATGACAGGGCTGGGCCTAAAACTCCAATCTTAAAAGTCACAACAAAAGTAAACAGAAAACTGAACTATATCAGTGATGTCTATTAAAGGAATATCTACTCAGGCAGACAGAGGCCAAGGCCCCATCATTAGGTGAGGCTTTCCTGCTGTCATGTTTAATAGCAGAGAAGCAAGCAGGTATGGTAGGGTCCCGGGAGACAGTTTGAAACAACAGTCAGGTCCATTTTGAGCCCCGTGTAGCTCAAAATCTATCTTCCAACTGGGCTATTGAAAATTGTTTTATCTCAAATCCAATAGATGGGACTTTCCGAAGAGTGCTGTTACAGTTTACAACCACAAGCCTCAAAACATTCCCTCTACTACGAGATCATGGTCATACTGCCCTACTGAGGCACCACCCTTCAGAACTTTCCTACATACCAACCTTATAATACACTATGACAGGACTTAAAAAATTTTTTTAAGTTCTTTGCCCAATAGGAGGATTCTTACCATAAGAGAGTAAAAGGACTCACCTGTTTCATAATCCAGAGGAATCTGAATATCTGTGATGTCTCCAAAAGGAATAAAAGCAGCATGAAGAACTTTGTCATCCACCTCCTCTGCAAGTCCACCTGCAAAGAAGCCAAGGGCCTTCTGAATCACTGTCCTTTATTCTCTTGAGAAGTCCCTGCAGCCCAGTTAGCATCCTATAGCTAAGGGGAGGGGTCATTCCATCCAGTCCTTTGGGTACACAGGCATTCCGTTCATTTGCTCCCTCCCCCAACTTATGAAAACACACTGCTCTTTTCACCCTTCTTGTAGAAACCTCATCCAGCTCCAGAATTACTGCAATAGCTTCTTAACTGATCTCCCTCTCCCCTACACAGCCAGCTAGGATGATTCTGGGAATTAACCTATCACTTCCCTGCTTAAATTCCTTCAAAGGTTTCCTGCTGTTCTCAGGATAAAGTGGCTCAGGATAAAGTGGCTCAGGATAAAGAGGCTCTTCATAATTGCAGCCCTGCCCACCTCTTCAGACTTTTCCCCCCTGCTTCCTCAAATCTCTGGGTTCTCCTAAAATGACCCACTTGCTCACAAGTATTTCACACCTCCTGGGCCTTTACTCTTAAGGCTCTCTTTCAGTAAATACACTTGCCCCTATTTTGACTACCTGGCTAAATCCAGGTCATTAGCTCCACCGTCACCGCATCCTGAAAATATGCTCTCACCTCTCCAGATGGATCATTTCTCCCCGCACCCAGGTGCTTGTCATCGTTGTCTGTCCCCACCAAAGCGCTAATCAAACTGTGCTACTGAAGTTATTCTCACTTCTACCTGGCTAATCTGAGGACCCCTTTCTTTGAGGAAGGGGCCAGGGCTGAGCCATCGCTGCAAGTGACTGTTTGTAAAATGAATGGGCGCGAGGATCTGGAGGCTCATAGCATCACTCTACTAGTCCTCCGCACCTAGGATATGAAGGGGTACCTGTTAGAGCTTAGCGGACTTGGAAGGGAACCGGAAAGATCTTTACGTCTCGGGCTAACACCCAGAAGCAAAGCAATACCACCATAGATCCCAGCCTAGACAGCTACTCGCTGCTCTCCGCGTAGGGTCCCACACCCGGCCCCACTCTGATCGGGTTCGCCCAGACCCCGCTTGGCGCTCACCCACGTACAGCACACGCTTGGTGGTGGCCATTTTGCTCCCGCACTCTCCTTCCGGAAGCCTGCGCCAGGTCCGCCCCCTTCCCTAGGCCCCGCCCCTCGGCTCCGGCCGTCCCTGCGTCTCGGCTCTCACAGACCCCACCCACTCCTGAGAAGAACAAGCCCGCCTGCGTCTCCTAGGTAGCATCTGGCTCCCGGGGAGGTGCAAGTGGATGAAAGAAGCTGCATGATCCAGCGCTGCGGGTGCTCGATGCTGCTGGAAACAATCGTGGGCCGAAGGAGTCGGTGCGGCAGATAGTAGACTACTGCGAATAAACTACGGTCCGCGGGCCACCCCTACCACCTGTTTTTGGACAGCCTACAAGGTGAAACTGGTTTTTCATTTTTAAATAGTTGAGAAAAATATTTAAACAAGAATAGTTCGTGACAGTAAAAATATTGAAATTCAATGTTCAATGTCCATAAATAAAGTTTTATGGGAACATAGTCATGCTCATTCCTTTAAGTATTGTTTGTGGCTGCTTTCACACTACCAGGGCAGGGGATCTATGGCCCACAAGGCCTGAAATATCTACCACCTACCTGGCTGTTTAGGGGAAAAGTGTGCGGACTCTTGGAATAAACCAAATAATACATAAATCATAGATTGACACATGTAGTAGAAAATTATGGGGCCACCTGTTTTAGATAGAGTGGTGGGTTGTGGCCTACCTGAGGTCACATTTAAGCTGAAACCTGAAGGAAGGGTAGCAGAGAGTGGAAGAAGCAGAGAAAAAGATTTCAGGGAGTGGAGACAGCTTCTGCTCACTCAAGGAACTAACTGAAAGGACAGAGGTGAGGGACATGCCATCCCTCAGGAAATGTAGGCAGGAGCCACCCCATGCAGGGCCCTCGCTGTAAGCCATGTGGAAGATCTGGAAAACTCAGGAAGCTATCAAAGGTTGTGACTGGCAGTTCATGGTCACACTTATGTTCTAAAATGTGTTCTCTCTGACAACTGCCCAAATGGAGAGCCTATGATTGTTCCTACAGCATCATCCAATCCATGCCCCACAACCCCACCAAACTCCTCCCATAGATTGTGCCCTGTCTGCCATAGACCAGGACTCCAATATGTTTGGTCTGTATCTGGGCTCTCTGCCCCTTTAAACTGCTCTGAAATCATTCTACCCCATTTAATTTCTATAGTTTAATAATAAATCTTTATATCTGCTGTCTTTTTCTTCTTGCAAAATTATCTTGATTATTCTCATACATTTACTCTTTCCTATGAATTTTAGAACCCACTTAGCCAGTTACACACAAAATCCTGATAAGTTTTTGTTGACATGCATTGAATTTGTAGGCTTCTTTTGAGGGATAAGCGACATCTTTATGATACCAAGTATTCCTATACGTAAACATATTATATACCTCTTTATTTGTTCTTTTATATTCTTTTTATATTTAAAAATATTTTGCATTTTCCTTAGTGAGGTCTAGCACATCTTCTATAAGATATATTCCCAGATAACTTACAGTTTTTATTGACATTTAGAATGGTATCTTTTCACCTGTTATGTATCTTCTAGTTTCTTGTTTCTATAGGTAGTGATTTATTGATTTTTGTATGTTGACCTTGTACCTAGTGGCTCTGCCAAACTCTCTTATTAGCTCAAATAGTTTTTCTCTAGATTTTATTGGATTTTTTGGACAGTAATCTAACCTGCAAATACAAACTGTGTTGTTTCTTTCTAATTCTCACACTCTTATTTGTTTCTTACTAAACTGACCAGGGGCCCTAGAGTAATGGGGAACAGTAGTGGCTACGGAGAGCGATCTTACCTTGTACCTGACTTAATGGAAACACTTCCAAAGTTTCCTTTTAAGTATAAAGGTTAGATTTGAGGTAAATATTCATTCATGAATTTAAATTCCCCTCCTAGTCTTAATTTCATAATTTTTATTGTGAGTCAACTTTAGTTGTACACTTCTCCATTTTTGAAAGGATCCTATGATTTCTCTCCTTTACCAGTTAATTGGCAAGTCACAGTGATAGATTAACTAGTATTCAATTTTCCTTCTGTGAATCCAGGGAGAATTATTACCAGGCCTGGATGATGCATGCCTGCTTGACACTGACCTTGGTCTTCTGCAATACCATTTCCTTGGAAACTGCAGAATTAGGATAAGTGGGGGATATTGTGTTTGCCTCCTTTGTTGTGTGCGTAGATTTACAGGAGTTGTCAAGGGGCACATAGGCTGTGGGCCTACACAACCAGAACCATATAAAATATTGGTGGAAAATAGGGCCCTCAGCTTCTGCCAGTCAGTGTGACCCCCACACACCTAGGTTCTCCGTAGGCTCTACCCTAGGGGTGGCTGCACATGTCCTGTGGGTGAGTGACAAAAAAACCTGTATACTCGGGTAGCTGCTGGGCCTCCCAGGGAGGTGAAAATACAGTCTGTGCCTTATCTTCTGCTTAAATCATTTTTGTCTCGTGGGTCAGATTGCCAACTTGAAATTGTAACCACAGCTGGGATACTGCACCTTTCATTCCAGTGGTTATGACGTAATTTTTATACACTGCTGGATTCTATTTGCTAATATTTTATTTCAGGATTTTTGCAAACATTCTCATGAGTTCGAGGTAAATATTCTTTTTTCACACTGGCATCCCAGATGGTGTTGGCGTTAGGTAACAGGTCCACAACCCTTATTTTCAATTCCAAAATTCAAAAAGTTCTGAAAACTAGAAATAGTTTGGGTTTTTTTTTTTGGCAATGGGAGTGGGATAGGTATGTTTAAATCATATTCCTTTGCAGCAAAACCTCATCTAACCTGATGTGAAGCTATTTCTAGTTTTTATTTATCCTGGTTTGTATGTTTTGCTGCAGAGACATTAATGTACTGGATTGTGGAAGCCAGTCCAGATTGTACCAGGGGGGTTATATACAACTCACACACTACATAATCTTTCTAATCTCCCAACTCCACAATGTTTAAGGTAAAGGATTGTGAACCTATGCTACCCTAATAAGATGAGTTGATCAGCTTGTCCTTTTTTTTCTGGTTATTTAAAGTAGTTTCATAATAGAGGAGATAGTCTGTCTCTCTGAAATGTGGGGAACTTACTGGTAGAGCTATTTGAGCTGTGTGCTGTGTGTGTGTGTGTGTGTGTGTGTGTGTGTGTGCAGCGGTGGTGGGTACCTTGCCTTTTCTGGGAATAATTCATTGGTGCCATTTGACCCTGCAGTAGCTGACTGGGCCAAGCCTTCCTGGTCTCCTTTGAGGAAGCCTGGTCTTGAAATTCAAAGACATTGGAAGCACTAAAGACCAGGTATTGGGCCATTTGATTTGCAGAAGCTACTGAGTTTGGGGCTGGACAGTTTGAGAAGAAAGGCTTTGGGGGATTTCGTTTGGTTTAGTTATGGAGTCCGTATTTTACTTTTACCTCTAGGGGGCTGTCTTGGATCATAAATTGGCATGCTATTTTTAAAACCATAACCGGAAATAGATTAAACGGATACCTATTTAGATATGTATTATTTCCACACTTTACAGGTGGTGAAACTGAGCCTTAGAAAAGCTAAGTAACTTGCTTAATTCACAATAGCAGCATAAAGCAGATCTGAGATTTTTAACCTAGATTTCAACAACACTATTTTCTCAGTCTCCCTGTCTGTCTCTCTCTATCTCTGTCTCTCTCTCTCTCTTTCTTTTCGATTTCTTTCTCATAAAAGAACTATAGCAAGGTGGTTAAATGTACCAACTCTAAAGTCGACCTACTTGACCAGTAAGGCTTGGCCCATACCAGTATCTATAGGGCAGAATGGCGCCAGGTAATGGATCTTTATAAACAGTGAGTGACCTACCATACTTACCAAAGCCTGGCTCTCACCTTCAGCTGTGTGACTGAAGGAAGGTTACTAAATTGCTTGCTGGTCCAGGTCCCTCATTGGTAAGAATGAGATGGTAAAGAAAATTTTCCTTGAGTCTTGAGCATACACAGAGGGACTTACCTACCACATGACTCTGAGCCTGTGTTGCTAATGAAGTACATGAAAGAAATCGGTCAGGGCCCCAGAGGAAGGCGCTAAAGTAACGGCTTCCTGGAGAATTAGTCAAAATCAGCAAAAACAAAACAACAACAAAAACACAACTCAGCCTGGTGATGAAATTGTTATTTACTTGTGAGAGCTGTACTATTGGAGTCAATCTAACAGACTTATTGAATCAATAAAATTCCAAAAAACTACAAATGAAGTTGGGACTAAGCTCCATTACAAGCCAAACAGTTCTGTTCTGACACGCTAAAGACTTGTTTAAACCAGCCAATCACCTCTCCTTTGGAAACTCTGCCTTTTGACCTTATCGGCCCACCCTTGTTTTTGGTCCTGGAGTCAGACTTCATGGGGCGTGTTCTCCCTTGTATGTTATTACCTACATGCGTTAGCTTGTGCATGTTGTTTTCCAACATTTAATCTGAAGACCCTATCCCACGGGTCCCAACTTCCCTGTTGAATCAAGTGTCTTGCTGAACTGGCAGCACATTCAGTTAACATTCACTACATATCAGTATTTATTTTTTCTTTTATTTGGGATAATAGTTTCTATCTCATAAGACTATTTTAAATGATAAAATGAGAGGATACCCATAGAGCAATGGGAACAAAGCGTCAAAAAATGTGATTGCTATTGACGTTGAGTGCCTAGACATCGGGCACTGTGGTCTGGTCAAAGGACACAAAGGTGTGTGTGTCAGGAAGGGTCTGATCAAGGGACAGAAACCACACCAGTTATCTGGGCAGAGAGAATTTAATCCAAAGCATTGTTACCTCAGTATAATTGACTGGTTAACTAAAAGGCAAGAGAACAGTAAGGCATCTTACAGGCAGCGACTACAGTAGTTCTTCCTCCTGTCCCTTATCTGCAAGGGACACGTTCCAAGATGCCCAATGGATGCCTGAGTCCCAGGATACTGCCGAACCCTATGCAGGGGTGGTCAAAAGGAGGTTTACAGTTGTGAGTATGTGAAACACAGTTTCTTCTTACTCTTTTTTGACCAACTAGTCTTCCAATAGTTTATTCTTGTATTGTAATCATAGCCTGTGTGTCTTTTCTCATATGCACAACTATAAGCTATTACCCACCCTGTACATGCCGCTTTTCCCTATACATGAATATTCTTCCACTTAAAGGAAGCACTTTCAGGCGTCCCTTTGGCATATTTGAATTGCCAGCATCACTACTCTTGTGCTTTGGGGCTGTTACTAAGTAAAATAAGGGTGGCTTGAACACCGTGCTACTGCAACAGGTGCTCTGATAAACGGAGACAGCTTCTCAGCGATTTAATGGCCGGTAATGTATGCGATGTAGACACGCTGAACGAAGTCGTTAAAGGGATTAAGAGGGAAAAGAATATAAAATTGCTATTGGATTGCAAGAACCATTCCTGATAATAAATATCTCTATCTATATATAGACACAGATCTCCTTTTGGTTCCATTTTTCTTGAGAACCCAGACTAATGTAGTATTGTTTGTATTTGTGTTCCCAGAGTTTAGAACTTGATGGGCATCCAATAAATATGAATGAATATTTCAATGAATGAATGAGTAAAATGCAAGTTGAAAGAAGACAGATGCAGAACTTTCATGCAAAAGGAGGCAAGGGTTGTGAAGGTGAAGAAAGCCGAGCCCTCCCACTCCCCTCTCTCCATTCCTGGCACTTAGGTGGGAGCCTCTTGACTTCCACATCTGCCCCCGATTTTTCAGTGTTTTTCCTTAATTTCCTTTCCTATCACCTCAAAGAAGAAAGTGTCCCTGTTTTCCTTTTTCAGATTGTTCCACAACCTTGGCCTTCAGAATCTTTCGTCCATCCCTTCCCTGACTTCTCCTCACCGAGGGCTCTCCACTCCAATGACATCTCTGTCCCCTGGAAGCGTCTAAAGTGTGTGACCACTGCCCAGCGGTCCTCTTTTGTTGCCACATGTCATTTCTGGCTCTCTCATCTCTGGCCCTTTGGTTATGTGCTCAGTGAAATCAGCAATAACAGCTAAAATACGAGAGCAGTGTGTGCACCAGACAACTTAAGAGGCATTGATGCATTTACCCTTCACAACAATATTGTAAAGTTGGTTCTAATTTTATCCCAGTTTTGCAAATGAGGAAGCCAGAGGGTTTGGGTGACTGGCCTGAGTGAGTGAAGTGAATGATGTAGCTGTGACTGGAACAAGTCTGACTTTCCATCTCGCTATCTGCTTGTGTGCCTTTCCTGCCCTGGCTGGGATGAAATACTGGAAGAGCCTTCTCCCCACTGTCTGCCTCTTCTACCCATCTTCCTTCAAGGGTCTCCAGAACCTTTGGGGCCATTCAAAGGCCCTTCAAGGTGTGACCACACCGCCCTCTGCTGGCATCTGCCTCTCACTTCACCTCCTGTGTGCGCTTAAACAGCATTTATGAGTTGAGTCTTTGGGCCACAAGGCGTAGGAGCCAGCTCTAGCTAACTTAAGGGGGAAAAGGGTGGGCTAGGTGGGAAGAGCAGGGGATGAACATTAGAAGGGTCATGGGGTAGCTCATGGATTCCAAGACGGGGTTGAACAGCCAGGAAATTGTCACAGAGGGGCAGTCCTAGAGCCCCCCAGAGCAGGAGGTCATAGGGCTTTCTTCCTAGAGCACTGCCATCCATGTGCTTCTGCTCTAATGACACTAAGACTTCTGTGCCTCTCCATTCAAATTCTGCATTTCCAGGAAACAACATCTGATTGGCCCAACTCGAGCCAGGGGTTTTCTGCAAGCACAGACTGAGGCCCTGGGGCCTCTGTGGTGGCTCACTTACTTCATCTAATGGCCAGGCTGGCCGCTGTGTGCCTTGATCTGCTCCTGTATTCCCACAGGCGCACGGAAGTCTTCAGAGCCGATAGGCATTCCAGGGTGCGTATGTGGGTATGTGTGCTCAGTGGCTGAGCATCCCTGCTATGCCAGGCCACAGGTAGCGGGCAGTGGATGGTCCATTTGATGGTTCAAAAGTCCTGGGCATGGGGGCAGGGTGCCTGGGGTGGCAGGAAGCACACGGGGAAGTGGCTATTTACCAACTGATATGAAATGTTTTAATTTTAACAGTTGGTTGTTCTGGTATGTCATGGTTGAATTTCAGCCTTGCCACCACAAATCAATTGCTTGTCTTTGACTCAGAGCCAGGAGTGACATCCTACAGGCCTGCTGGTGAGGTGCCAGATCCTGAGCTATGCTCCTAGATAGAGATGGTCTCTTGAAACATAACCATATGTGCACATTTCTTTTCCGACCCCCAGTGGAAAGCATGCCATGTTCCTGTGCAGTGGACCCAGCAAGCCTAATTACTTGCTCCCAATCTTATCTAGCCTCTTTGCTCCCAACTTCAAGGTCTTTACATGTGCTGTCCGGTCTAATAAGCACAACGTATAGATGATTATCTAAATTAAAGTTAAATAAAAATTTAAAGTTCAGTTCTCTGTGAGAACTTATGGTGAGCAATGGTACACTAGCCATAGCTCACCATAAGCGACTAGTGGCTACTTTAGGGTATGGTAGCCTGGGTACCGAACGTTTCAATCACCACTAAGTTCTAGTCAGCCCTGGGCTGTAGGGCCTTCTGCGATTGTCAGGAATTGACTGCTCAAGGGCACACTCTATCCTCTCTCCAGCTGGTCGTGACCACACGTCTTCTTGCCAGTGCTTTTTCCTACCGTGTCCGACCCCTGCTACGGCAGCACTGAGGCAGATCAGCACACCTATGGGTCAGCTGAGAAAGAGCTGGAAAATAGGGGTCAGACTCCCCTTTGTGAGGATCCCCCAAAACTTCATGAGCTAATTCTTTGGGGAAGAGCTTTGGGGGAAGGGAAGCATTTGAATTCACCCACAAAGAAAGGGCGGTGAGAACAGTGTGTCTCTCTCTACAGTCACGGTTTTCCTCTGGTCCCTGTCCACTTTGTAGGAATCTACTGGGAAGATAGAGAGACTCTTGGGCTAGTTCTGAAGCTGGGCCTCTCTCAGCAAACACTGCAGAAAGATGGCTGAAACGACAACCTTCAGTACTCTGAATTTGTAGACCAGTCACTTACCGGCTTGCTCTCAACTCTATTCTCATCCTACTATGCTTTTCTCTGTATAGCAAGAGGCTGGAAGCCTTTCTCAGATTTCTTTGTCCACTGGCTTTCTATTAGGTTTTGACCTTGGGAGGTGCTGGTGGGACTTTGGAAGGCAGAGGGAGACCCGTTTTTCCCTTTTCCAGGTGTGGTAGGAGCAGAAACGGCAGGTGGGCACAGGTTCCTCGGTTCCTGCTCAGGCTCCTCGGTTCCTGCTCAGGCAGTGCTCTTCCAGAGGTGGCAGCCATGGCAGGCCCTACAGCAACTTCAGCAGCGTGGCACTCGTGAACTCTAGCTCTGGCAGGGCCACCAACAGCCCCATGTGACTTCAGACTTCCAGGCGGCATCAAGAGTGGGAGCTCCTGGCTTCCTGCAGCGCGGCAGTGGTAGTGGTTCTCGTGAGGGCAGCAGGCGCTCCCACTGACTTAGCAGCACAACGAGCGTGGGCTCTGGAGGGCACCGTTTCCCCTTCTGCCCCTCCAGCCGAGGGGTGGGAGTGTCTTCCTCCAATCACAAGTGTCTGGGTAACCGCCCTGTGGTTTGTTTCTCTAGCCCTTCTAACACTTTTGTGTCCAATCTCTTGTATTGAATTCCTTCTTCGAAATACCAGAATAATTTTGTTTTCTCTGGAATGTGAAAGGAAGTGGCCTGAACCACTTCCAGCTTCCTCCGCTCTCTCTTTCCTTTTTTCACTGGCTGGAGACCCTAGGGGATGATAGAACCACAAGGTAGAAGGAGCCCTGGTCCCAAATCCCTGTGAGAAGCAGAGCCGTCCTTCAACCTGACACTAACCCTGGACTGTACATAAACAAGAAGTAGGCTTCTATCGCACTTGAGCTATTGTATGTTTGTATCTATCGGTTATAGCAGCTTAGCCTTTGCCCCAACTAATACAGCACTTTAACCATGATTTATATGTTTATGTGACTATAGTGCTGCTTGTGCCAAGCACTCTGCTGAGCACCTCGTCCTCACATAACAGTAGCTCTTTTCATTATTCACATCGGCAGACTGGGCAGCTGAACTGCGGAGAGGTTAAAGTAACTTGTCCAAGGGCTGTCTGACTTGGAAGTCCATGTACTTAGATAATAGATAGATCTCTGATATACATATATGTAATGCAATGTGGGCGTATGTATCTGTATAGATAGATAGAGTTCATAGGAACTCTTTGAAATAGATACCGTATTTTCGGACTATAAGACTCACCCTCCAAATCTGGGTGGAAAGGGCATGCGTCTTAGAGTCCGAATGTAGCTTGCTTGGCTCACTGTGGTCGGGGGCGGGGGTGGTGGTGGTGGTGGAGTGGGGTCACAGGTTATTAAATATTTTACCACATTTTTAGCTTCAAATTTTTTTTCATGTTTTTCTCCTCTAAAACTTAGGTGCGTCTTATGGTCCAGTGTATCTTATAGTCCTAAAAATAAAAATACGGTATATCTATAGGTGTGTAGATACAGACAACTATCTATTCCCACTAGGTTTGTCTCTGCTTGTCTCCACTCTCTACCCTCTCTGTGCCGCCCCCATGAGGCTGATTTGTGATCTACATCAGCTGAGTTTCTTTATCCTCCGGCTTCCTGTTGGGTTTATCCAACGGAAATCCCAAGTAGGAGAAAAACACATGGGTATAGAAAGAAGTCAAGATATTTATGCCACTCACCCTCAGTCTCTCTCTACCACACCATGCCTTGGCGTTGGCTGTGTCCGCTTACTGTGTCTCCTGTGTCCAGGGCCTCTACTGGAAGGCTCTCTCTTGCAACATCTCTGCTCCCTCCACTGGCCCTTTGAGGCCTAGTCTCCACTGGTGTTGGTCTCATGGTGCTCCACCAACCTTGTGGATTTCTCTCAGCCCTGCCCATGTCTGTGTAAATAGTTCTCTCTGTGACCTATCTTCAGTTACCTGTGTGCTATCTGCTTTTTCCTGTTGGCACCCTGACAAGTACAGCTTATATGTATTTTTATACTTTAGGAACTTCTGCTGTCCTCAGTAGGAAGGCCCACTTTTCCTACCCTGGGTGCACATTCTTTGGGAGGAGTTGACCTTATCTGTCAGTTCTAGGGGTAGGTAAGTGACTCAGCCCTGGCCAACCAGAGCACTGCATCCCTCTGTCATTAGTGATTGATTCTGAGCTTAGCATGGATCCCAAATCAGGCCAAAGAGAACCAGCAAAGGATGTTGACTGGCTGCTCTGGGAATGAGAAGCTCTCTCCTTCTCTGTGGGACTCTAACCTGAGAGCATGTTGGCCTGGAGATTCTGGCAGACATCTTGTCTTTATGTGGAGCAAAGACCTGGGAAGAGGTCACATGTCAATGTCATTGTTTAAGCTCATGAATCCAGCTGTCCCTAAAGTCCAATCTACTCCCGGGGTTTTCTCTTATTTGACCCTCTACATCCTTTTCCTGCTTAACTCATGTGGGTTAGATTTTTCTGTCACTTGCAACCAAGAGTCATAAATGATGTAGAAATATGTCAAATTCATATGTGTTTTCTGCAAGCAAACAGAAGTCACCTTTAAATATCTGAAAGAAAGAAAGAAAGAAAGAAAGAAAGAAAGAAAGAAAGAAAGAAAGAAAGAAAGAAAGAAAAAAGAAAAATTAGTCTGAAGGGATGTACAGTGGCTCACAGAACCAAAGGTAAAGCAGAAGAAGCAGGTTTTGAAAAGGACATGTACCCGAGTGGTCCCTGGGAATTCAGATAGTGGGAATGAACAGACAGTGGTGTTCATTCCCACTATCTGAGCACTGCCCTCTAATAATTAACCAGTGCTAACCATCTACTACCCCTGAGTCACTTTACTCGAGATTCAGATTAGGAAGGAGAGAAAGAGGGAGCCCAGTGAGCCTTATATAAGCCTCATGCCCAATCCTTGCCCACAGGAAGGCAGGACACTTGGATTGATAGTCCCCCAAGACTGTACACAAAGCAGGCTGGGTAATTCCCCAGAGTGAAATCTGTTCTAAGCACTTTGCATATATCAGCTCATTTTAGTCCTCAGAGTAGCCCTTTGAAATAGGTAGTTATTATTATCTCTATTTTGCAGATGATAAAATTAAGACACGGAGAGGTAAAGTAACCTGCCTGTGGTCACACACCTGGTAAGTGATGAGCTGGGATGCAAACCCAGGCAACTTGGCTCCCGAGTCTGTGTACTATCCCCACTACACTATAGGGCTTCAGGAGCAGGAGGGGAATGAAGGCAGGGCAGGCAAAGACACAAGGCTCCCTGCAAGTAAAGCTCAAGGGAGGATTATGGGGAACTTCTACTCTCTGCATCATTTTTTTTAGCCACCATGTATTAACCAGACCTCTCTTCCCCCCACAAAATTTAATAGAGAAATTTCTGTTTTGGAAAGTTAAAGAAAATCCTGCTTAGGACTTCCGCCAAGATGGAGGTGTAGGTGGGAATACTTTGCATCCTCGCACAACCAAATCTAAAAACAACAAAGTTTTAACAACAATAAATGCAACCAAACCACACAGAAAATTGAATACGGAATCTGAAAAATACGAACTGCTCAGCTAAACAGGTGAGAGGGGCAAAGCCAGCAGCAGAGTGGGTTGGGCAAAAAAGATCCCCCAACCCGGGCGGTGCACAGGCAGCAGAGGGCACAGATCCCAGGTGCGGGCTAGCTACAGGCAGAACCCAGGGAAGAGGCACAGCTGGCTGTCTGCAGTTGGTCGTGCATTTGCACACAGATAAACCAGTGAAGAGGCGAGTGTTGAGACAGATCACACAGGCCCCGGTGGCCAACCCAGGACGGCGGGCTCACACATTTGTGCTCGGATAAGCAGGCGGGGCGGGAGCGGCAAGATGGACCGGGTGAGGGGAGAAGACCGCCATTACTCCCTCTCTGACCCCACCCCCACATACAGCGTCACAAACCAGCGACCTGGGGGGCCCCACGCTGGTGAACATCTAAGGCTCCTTTTCTCATATGTAACAGGCGTGGACAGATCAAAACATGGCTCAAGAAGAACTCAGAGCCCCAGAGCCAATAAATCTAAGCAATGAAGAAATAGCTAAACTTTCAGATGCACAGTTCAAAACACTGGTGATCAGGATGCTCACAGAACCGGTTGATTTTAGTCACAAATTAGAGGAACATATGAAGGCTAAACTAATTGAAATGAATGGTAACACACAGGAAACCAATAGTAATGGAAAGGAAACTGGGACTCAAATCAAGGGAGCAGACCAGAAGGAAGGAAAAAATGACCAAACAGGAAAATATGAAGAAACAAGAATTCAAAAAAATGAGGAGAGGCCTAGGAACCTCCAAGACATCTTTAGATGCTCCAACATCTGAATTATAGGGGTACCAGAAGGGGAAGAGGAACAGTTACAAGTGGAAACCTTATTTGAACAAATAATAAAAAAGAACTTCCCCATTCTGGCAAAGGCAATAGACTTCCAGGAAATCCAGGAAACTCAGAGAGTCCCAAAGAAGTTGGACTCAAGAAGGAACACACCAAGGCACATCATAATTACATTACCCAAGACTAAAATGAAGGAGAGAATCCTAGAAGCAGCAAGAGATAAGGGGACAGTCACCTACAAAGGAGTTCCCATCAGACAGACAGTGGATTTCTCAAAAGAGACCTCACAGGCAAGAAGGGGCTAGAAAGAAGTATTCCAGGTCATGAAAACCAAAGACCTACAACCAAGATTGCTCTATCCAGCAAAGTTTTCATTTAGAATGGAAGGGCAGATAAAGTGCTTCTCAGATAAGATCAAATTCAAGGAGTTCATCATCACCAAGCCCTTATTATATGAAATGTTAAAGGGACTTACCTAAGAAAAAGAAGATAAAAAAGATAAACAGTGAAAGGACAGCAAACTCACAGTTATTAACAACCACACCTAAAACAAAAGCAAATTAATAGGACAGCTAGATCAGGAGTGGAAACATAGAAATGAAGATCATGTGGAGGGTTAGAAACAGGGGAGTGGGAGAAGGAGAAGTGGGGAGAAGGTACAGAAAATAAGTAGCATAGACAGTAGATAGAAAACAGATGGGGGGAGGGTAAGAATAGTAGGGGAAATATAGAATCTAAAGAACTTGAGACACGTGGTCATGAACTAAAGGGAGGGGAATGGTGGGGGAGGGGTGTGCAGGGTGGAGGGGAATGGAGGGGAGGAAATAGAACAAATGTAATAGCATAACCAATAAAATTAAAAGTACTTAAAAAAAAAAAGAATAGTATAGGCAATGGAGAAGCCAAAGAACTTACATCTATGACCTATGGACATGAACTAAGGTGGAGGGTAGGGGGAATTCTCGTTGGAGGGCAGTGCAGGGTGGAGAATTAAGAGCAGGAAAAAAAGGGGGACAATTGTAATAGCATAATCAATAAAATATACTTTAAAAAAGAAAAAATCCTGCTTAGCTAATAGAAAAAAACAGAAGGAGACCAAAGCTGGTGCTTTCACTGTCTCCCAGACACAAAGAAGACTGAAATATCTAGGACCCAGGGGAATTCTGGCTGTCACCAGGCTGCACTAGCCAAGGCTGAGGAAACCCAGGGAGGGAGTCAGGAAGGCATTATCCATCATAAAGACACTGTTAGTGACCAAAGAGAGGAGGAATGCCAGCCCTTCGGTGAAGCCAATTGAAGCGGCCACTGACTGCAGACCTCTGCTCTCACTGAAAACCCTGCCCAGGGCTCAATTCCCTTCTTGCCCTTTTTTAGGGCCATCCACACAACCACGCTGTTTCTTCTTCCGTGAAGCTTGCTCTGACCTCACTCTGCAGTGCTCGTTCCTTCAGCAACGTGAAACGAGTGTTGCCAAGGCTCCAAGCCTGAGAACAACAAGGCACAACAAAGCTCCAGAACCTAAAACGCATTACTCCAGCTCAGCCATTAGCTGCAGAAAAGTGGAAACTCCAGCTCTGCTCTGGACACTGCCCCTTCTCAGGAACGCAGGTCCATCACAGTTAAGAGTGTGGGCTCTTGAGTCAGGTTCAGGTTGCCATCCCAACTTTGTCGCTAACTGGCTGTGTTACAATAGGCAAGTTGTCAAACCTCTCTGAGCTTCCGTGTACTGCCATGAAATAAAGTAATGATACCAGGGCTGAAATTCAGTCCCTATGCACTTGTACAGCTGAACTGGTTGTCAAAATATCAAAAATACCTTCCAAATTGACTGGTAAATAGTTAGCAGTAGTCCATGGGCCCCTACCTCTCTAGCTTAGTTCCCCTTGATCCAGTAACCAACATGTTCACTCTTGGCAGAACAGAAACCTACTAAATCCTTGTCTAGCACTAAAGCAGGGCTTCGGGCATCTGTCCTGTTGGTAATGCTCATGGCTGAAGAGAATTGTTAGATGTACATATTTTTTAAAAGATTTCATTTTTTATCTTTAGAGGGGAAGGGAAGGAGAGAGGGAGAGAAATATCAATTATGGTTGCCTCCCATGTGTCCCCTGCTGGAAACTAGTCTGCAACCCAGGCATGTGCCCTGACTGGGAATTGAACCTCGATCCTCAGGTTCGCAGGCCCGGGTTCAATCCACCGAGCTACACCAGCCAGGACAGGTGTACATATTTTTTAATCCTCACTGAAGGATATGTTTATTGATTTTAGAGAGAGAGGAAGGGAAATGGCGTGGGTGAAGAGAAACACTGATTGGCTGCCTCCCTTGCATGCCCCTGCTGGCGACTGAACCCACAACCTAGGTATGTGCCCTGACCAGTAACAGAACCTGAAACCTTTTGGTGCACGGGATGACGCTCCAACTAAATGAGCCACCCGGCCAGGGCAAGAGTTGTTAGATATTTTTAATATCGCCCTTGGCAGTGGTCATCTCTGGAATGGAGATGATGCAGATAAAGGTCTTGGCAGAGAGTCTGGTACATAGTGAAGCCACTCAGTCAAGGTCAGCTGCTATTGTTGTAAACATCAAGTCTAAAGAGCAGGGGCAGGATCAAGATCAGGGTCTCAAGTGTTACGAGCAGGTGAAGATGGATTACAATTGGCAGTTCAGAAATAGTCACAGACCCTGAAAAGATTCATGGGTGATCCTGCCTGATTTAAAGAGCTAGAACCAGACCAGTATACCCTGCCTCACCAACTGCCCCTTGCCTTTTCCTTCCTCTGCTTACCTGGGATTCCTGGATCACATGCTAGATTCCAGGGCCAGGGAGGGGACATCAGGAGAAGCACACCCTGGTGCTCTGCTACCAGCTCTACTGCTCTCGTTGGAATCCCATGTCTTGTTGGCCTGAGACAGAGAAGCTGCTCCCAGGAGACTGGGTTTTGCCTTTCTAATGCCTTGGAGTATCGGAAAGAATATTACAACCCAAGGTCATTCCTCACAAGGACTCGAAAGACCTTAAAAGAGAGGCAGTATTATGTACTGGTTGGAGCCAGACTACTTAGACTCAAACCCCAGCTCTGCAGCTTTATCAACTATGTGAACTTGGGCTAGCCAACTGCTTTGAGCCTCAATTTCCTTATCTGTTAAATGGGAGTAATAGAGTTCTTAGTACCTGCTTCATAGGGCTCTTAAGAGGAAAATAAATAAGTAATACGTATAAAGTGTTACAATAATGCCTGACTCAAGGACATTCTCAGTTATGTTATTGTTAAGAAGCTCACAAGTATAGTGGAGCAGTCGGATTCGTGCCCACACACTTCTGTTCAGGGTGACAGCCTTTCTCCACCTTGCTGCCCTGGGACTCCTGTACCAACGTCTTCTACATTTTACAGGCTGGGAGCCCGGAGAGAGGAAGATCTTGCCCGGGGTTATGTGTGGCGTCATTGGCAAGGAAGGGACCCATGGAATTTCCACTGCCACTTCCAGCATCCTGGAATGACTCTCCCCACTTCCTCAGGTCTTGGGGTGTTTTCGTGAGCAGGGATGACTTCTGGCCCAGAGTAGAGAAGGTGCTCAGGAAGTGACAGAGTCAGGGCTTTCAAACACCTGTCCCTCTTGAGTCACCAACCAAAGGGGCCAGGGATTTGTCTGCTAATGGAGCTGCAGCTAGGGCCCCAGGCTCCAGAGAAAAGATATAGCCTGCATCCGGGAGAATGGAACAGCAAAATGAATTCAAGGAGAAATGGGACTGTTCCGGCAGAGAGGGGGAGGGGAGGTAAGGGGAGGGACCCACTGGCTGCTCTTCAGCGAGCCTGGACCTCGAGTTTCTGGGACCAGCCAGAGAAGCTTGTCTCCACCCTTGGCCCGCAGCTCCTCTACCCGGCTAACGCCCAGAGCACCTCAACTTTCGCTCCTTCGGCAGAAGCCCCGCCTCTTTCTCCGCGGCTCTCCGGCATTCCCGCTCCCATTGGACCAATCTCCCAGATGCCCCGCCCCATTTTTGACAGCTGCCTAGATGTCCCTTCCCTGCACGTGGCCCAGCGGGAGGCTCTCTGCTCCTCCTTTCGCCCCCAATTTGGACTAAAAGAGCTTTCCCACACCCTGGGTCCGGCGTTCTCAGCTGCTAGTGCCGCTGGGCGGCTCGGCCGAACTTAGGGGAGACCCTCAAGTGAGAGGAGGAGGTGTTCCCGGGGCCCTGAAACCTTCCAGACCCGCTCAGTGTAAACCGCCTCGGGTTTGTGTCAACATCCGAGGCCGGAGACTGGCGGCAGCTGGGGACCGGCTCCGACTAGGGACAGGAAGATGGGAGGGTGGGGGAGTGAAGGGGTCTATAGGAGAGGCAGAGGGGTCCTTTTGGGGGAGATCCCGAGAGGTCTTTGGGGGTTCCATGAGTCATAAGGACGGCTGTCGGGGCAGGGCTTGGAATGAGGGGTTTACGGAGCCCATGACTAGAGCGGAGCCGGAGAGGCTGGGTGCTTCGCCATTCGAGCTGAGATCTCCGCGCCCGCCCACCCTGCTCTTCCGTTTCAAGGCGTGAGGGGAGTGAGCGTGTTGGAGGGGTGATGCGAAGGCGGGGGTTGCTGACCATCCCGTCTCCTCCCTCCCCTACCCAGCTCTCTGCACTGCTCTTCGCCTTCCTCCGAATTCGGGTGGGATATGGAGGGGGGCACACACTCTGACTCATCCCGCCTTCCATCCCCACCCCCGCTGGGGCCCAGCAAAGGAAGGCTTAGAGACTAGGCTGTGGCTCTCCCGTTTCTATAGCAACCGCGCGGTTGTTTTTGAGAACCCACTTCAATCGTCGACACTTCTCACCCCAGACTTCGGCCCGGGGTCTGAGCCTCGAGGGGGGCTCTTGAGGGGGTTACAGCCCTCCTCCCTCCTCACGACTCCGGGAAGGTCAGCGCGGGCGGGCGGGGCGCGCTCCTGCAGCTGGGCCTCACTGGCCGCCCGGTCCCCACCTGAAACTCCGCCTGCCACTCTGCCCCAGAGGAACCAATCAACGCCCAACCTGTCGGGGGTGAGGCGGGGCTTATACAAATCGTGTTGCCTCCGAGAGACACTTAGCGATTCAAGAGCTGGGAGGTGTCTCCGGCGCGGACCTCTGAGAACCTGGCCGCCAACCTGCGAGCCAGTCTTGGTCCCAGAGGCCGGCTGAGGCTCGGAGCCATCCAGCGACCTGCTGAGCCGCCTCAGGTAACGCGGGTGGGGCTGGGCGGAGGCCCTTGTCCCCTCACCCTCCACTCTCCATTTTCAGCCTCGTGTCCTGCCCGCTCTGATTCATCTCCCTGACCCCAGGTTCTGCCAAAGGGTGCAGCATCTGGAGGGTGGACCCCCACCCAAGTCCCGGTCCCATGGGTGCCAGGAAAGGGGGCAGAGCTGCTTCCTTATCCCTAGCTCAGGTAAGAACAACCGCGGCTCTGGCCCCCACCACACCCCCACACACACACCTGGGGGTGCAGTGTTGCTGGTACTAGAGGAGGCACCAGTCGACCTCCCTCCTTTGGAGACAGGTAATCCACTTAGTCCCATAGCAACCTCCCGCCTCCATAGATAGCCCCCACCCACGTCACCCAGCCCCACCGGCAGCTCGGCTCCTCCCCCTCTTAAAACACCCCAAACCTCCCTCCTGGCTTCTCAGAACACTCTCTCAGCAGCGTCCCCTCTCCATGGTCTCAGTGCTAGGCAAAGACCCCACGTTTGGCCTCTTTCGTCCTGGTCGAAGAATCTGGTGTCAAGGTGCCCACCTGCTCGAACCAGGGGCTCCACCGCCCAGTAGACCACTCATACCTGTCAATCACTGCTGTAAAGGTCCCACCTCCTCCAGTCCCCTCACCCCTCAGAGCACCAAGTCCTCTTATTTTTCCTCTCAAATATCGTTCTAATTTGTACCTTCTCTGGCCTTCTTGTACCCATTCACTCCATCTGAGTTCCTATCTTCCTGCTGCTCTGCGGCAGCTGTGCCGAAGCTCCATGTGGACTGTATTGCTCCCGGGGGGCAGAAGAGCTGGGTTCAAGTGTCGCCTCTGCCTCCGTAATGTCCGACTTTGGCCAAGTCACTTCCCTCTCTGATCCTTCATGAAATGAGGAAGGGGTCAGGACCAAGGGTGGGCTGGATGAGATGATCTTGAACAGCTCTCAAACCATGACACACTCTGGTTCTATGGTTGGTTATGAGAAAACAGGACCCTTTCCCTCTATCCTTGAATCATGAGGATGTTTCAAAGAGGAGGCCTGGGAGCTCTAGTTCTCACTGAAGAGACATTGCTTCTTTTTTTTTTTAAAGATTTTATTTACTTATTTTAGAGAGATGGGGAAGGGAAAGAGAAAGAAAGGGAGTAAAACATTAATGTGTGGTTGCCTCTAGCACACCCCATACTGGCAATATGGCCTGCAACCCAGGCATATGCCCTGACTGGGAATCAAACCAGCGATGCTTTGGTTCGCAAGCCTGTGCTCAATCCACTGAGCTATACCAGCCAGAGCCGAGACGTTGCTTCTTACACAGGCCTAGGTCCCAGCCAACCCCAACCCCCCACATACACACTCTCCAAGCCTGGGCCCCTTCTTGGCTGGTAGGAGTCCCTCCTAGACCAGCAGCCCACATGGCATAGACAGCCCCAGTGCAGAAGTGGCCAACAGGGCCCACACCCTGTTTATTATCCCCTGCCTCTCATTAGCAAGGAGGGGGAGAAGATCTGGCTGCTGCCACTATGGCTGCTGCTTGGAGAAGAGCAAAGGAAGGAGAGGAAAGAGAAAAAATCTCCTGACCAGGGAGCTGTTGTCACCATGGCAACCATCTCAGCACCAGCTTCTCTGAAGCTGGGTGAGGGTGTGGGATTATCACATCCCTCAGTCCCTCCTACCCTCACTGCCATCTCCCCATCTGAAGCCCACAACCCTGAACTCTGCCCTCTGCAAGAAGCCTCTGGGCACACAGGGCACTGGCTTTGTGTATGGCCTCATGCCAGCTCCTTCACAGCTGGAGGGCAGCCCGCAAGAGGTGAGCAAAGGAGCCTGCGCACCATCAGCAGGGCTACAGTGCCAACAGAACATGCCCCCAGTGCATTCTGGCCTTTGCCTTGCTGCTGATGGGCTCTGCTTTACCTTGGGTGAACCCTTCCTTCTGCCGGGTCTGGCTTACATTGTCTCTGAAGTTGGTGCAATGGCAGGAGAACGCAGATAAAACAGGCTGATGCCGTTCTATGGAGGAAGACGAGGTTCTGTCCCTCATGTGATCCACCAAGGGACATTCACTGAACATCACTGGGTTCTGGGCACCGCCCCTATGTCTCTGCAGGGCAGTTCTGAACAGCCACAGAGGGACAGAGTGGGAATGCGTGTGGGGCAGCTACAAGAGGACAAACTTAGGAACCATAAGAAGAGCACTTTTCTTATTCTTTGAGCTTCTCCAAAGTGGACTGGGTGGTATTGGGAGGGGATAAGCTTTTGCTATTGAGCAAAAAGGTCTGGAGAACTTTTTATGGTGGAGGCAAGGGTTTAATGCAAAGGCCTCTCCCAAGTCAGGCTCCATTCTAGAATTCATAGAGCTCCAGATGAGGGTCAGAGACCTCCATGGTTGTGGGGCTCAACTCCATAGCCTCGCAGGTCTACTCATGCCCAAAGTGCTGCTTCTATGCTGCTGACTGTCCAGGCCCACAGGCTGATTATAGCTGCATGAGTCCAGGAAAGAAGGAAGGGTATTAGGGGAGAGGAAACCAGGTAAGCAATAGGTGAGGCAGGTTCTGGCTGTGAGAGGCTTGGCTTTGAAAGGAGTATATAGTTGTGAGGGGAGCCATGGGAGGTGAGGCTGGACAGGTGGGCACCTTGACACCAGATTCTACAGAATTCTGGAGTTTGAGGGGGCCTGTGGACATGGCTACCTCTTGCCTATATTGTACTTCTGGGCAAAACTAGGAAAGACATTCTCTTGGTAGAGAGGAGTCATAGGAAATTCCTCTGCGGCAATTGAGTCTACAGGCATGGCTTGCCCAGTGGGGTCCCAGCTGTACTTCATTCAGCCCCCTTGGCTGTGCCTTTGGCCCTGACTATGGTGAGAGAATCAACATAATGAAGTTTCCCTGAGCACTTCAAAAGAAGGAACAATAAGATTTGGTGGCAAGCTGGACCTGGGGAAAAGGGAGAGGGGAAAACTAAAGGTAACTAACATAGCATTTCCCCCTTGGGATGAGGGGGAAGGAAGGGGCAATGGAGAGAGGACAGCTATAGGTTGAAGATGAGTTTGGTTGTAGATGTGCTGGGTTATAGCTGCTGGTGGGCTACCCCAAGGGGTGGATATTTCCTGGGTGTCAGACACCATCGCCTGGAGCTCAGCAAGATGGTCTCACTGAGGCTAAGAGGGAGATCAAAACTATGGTGTCCCCAAAAGGCAAGTAGGGGTGGGGAAGGCTTGAACTGGACAAAAGTAGCCATGATTTGGAGGGGGTGGTTCAGGCAGTAGCACGGATTCAGCTGAGGTGCTTATCTGGGCCCTACCACTGACCCACTGTGTAACTCTCTGCATTTTCACTATCATAAGCAGATGATCTTAAAGGGCACTGCCAGCTTTGACCTGCTGATTGGAGAGCTAGAGGAAATAAGGAGAGATGAAGGAGGAGACAGTCCTTGGTGGGCCTGGGACCAAATGGGGGCCAGGAACAGGTATAGCCCCAGATAGAGAATTGTGGGCAGGGGCAGAAAAGGTGCAGGAGGTGAGAGCCACACAGACACTAGGACACACACAGCGACAGTGCGCTCTGGTGGATCTGCAGTCTCGTGCATTGGCGTGCTGCCACCCACAGCCCGCACCTCATGCAGACGCTCAGGCGCATTTCACAGGACACAGCGACAGGGGCTCTGCCTCGCCCATCAGACACCTCCACCTCTGGGATCTCTGCTTCCTTGGCTATACCCTGAGTCTTCGGTGTGCTTTGGACTTGTGGAGGGGGCCACTGAGTTTGGAGCCTGCCTCCTTCTGCCCATGGTGTTCCAGAGGCGCCCTTGCCTCTGGTTCCAGTACAGCTGTTTTGAACCCCACATTTCCAGGTTCCTGAAGATGTCATGCATCCTTCTCCCTGGCTTCTCCTAGGGACATACAGGATTCCTCATCCTCTGAGGGTGGTAGGTGGGGGAGGATGCTACCCCCACTGCTCCTTGATCTTCCTCCTGGCCCGTGAGAGTAATCTGAGGCTCATAGATATCCTGTAACTAACTTGAGGTCATGCAGCAAAGGAGGGGGTATGGAACAAACCGATTTCTGGTTGTTTATGGAGCTCCCAGCAGTAAAGATTAGCAGCCACACTAGCCTGGGCTGGGCTGTAAAAACGGCATTCCTTCTGCTGACCTGAGGGCTTCCTTTTCCAGAGTGTCTTCATGACAGACTACCCTGGGGTTGGAGTCTGGTGCCATTCCAAAGACTCCAAGCAGGTCAAGGTCCCCTCCCAGGCCATGTCTTGGGAAACCCAAGCTCTGGAGAGACATTCCTCCCATGGAATCCAGACAGGCTGTCCACCCAGCCTCCAGGGCCTGGTGCAGCATCACTGTGGCCAGTCTTCCTGGAGAGGGCTGTACACTCTGAAAACACTTCTCCTGGCATAGGCTACCCGAGGGGCTTGTGTTCCAGCTGAGGACTCACTCTGCATCCACCCCCAAATTGCTTCAGCCACTTAACCTCGGATCTGAGCACCTGCCCAAATTCCTCCGTCCCTCTCACCCCACATCCATTCAGTCACCAAGTCCTGCCAATGTCCTCTCCTAACAGCTCTCAGCCCATCCCAATTTCTCCACAGCCCTTACCTCGGCGTCCTCACCTCTCACCCGCACTGTGTAGCAGGCTCTTCTCTGTTCTTCCTACCGCTCGCACCCAGGCCATCTTGCACACTGTAGCCAAAGGAAAAATTCTAAAACACAATCCTTCTCCCTGGGTCCCCAGTACCTAGTTCAGGACCTGCCATACTGGAAGCATTCTGTAAGGGTTGTGGAATGAATGCTATCTTCCTAGCCCTTGCTTTAAAGCCCCAACAGCTTCTGTCCCCTCTGGGTAAAGGCCAAACTTCTTGGCATGGATTGAAGGTCCTTCATAATCAGCCACCTACCTCTTTGACCTAAATATGAGTTATTGAAAGTTGGCTCGTGTCTACTTTACCCACATGACAAGCACAGGGCCTGCCACACAGTCAGCCTCAACAATGCTCAGGGAATGAGGGAACTAATGAAAAGATGGATGTAGTCAGGGCCATCAATGCTACCAGCTAGGAGTTCTACTTGTACGGAAGAAAGCGGGAGAGAAGCTTCCTGCTGGGATGGCCTGGAAGGCCTTGAGGGAGAACTTGGGAAATGGTGCCAGTGGGGGACACATGAGGAGCCTGCTTCCGGTCCCTGGTAGGAGAGGAACCTGAGAGGCAGGTGGCACTGAGTGTGAAAGATCTGAAAAGCAAGGAGGGAATTAAGACTGTAGTCTATGGGCGTGGGGAGCTATGGAAGGTTAAACTGGAGAGGAGAGGCGAGGGTGAAGGATGTGGCATGCAGCACCCGTCAGTGAAAAAGAGGAGAGCTGAGTGAGACCTGAAAGGCTAGAGATCTGGGTGCCAGGAGTAGAAACCTGTAAGAGGAGAGAGGAGCGACCTGGCGCAGAGGCCCTTTTATGGGGGAAGGTAATGAGGGGAAGGCCCCCCCCCCCGTGTTGTGGGGCAGGTAGGGTGGGGAGGAGAGGTGAGAAATCCTGTGGGAAGGGATGGGTGAAGGATAGAGCCTGGCTGTAGGATGGGGCTTGTTGAGCGCGGTGGTGAGAGGATAAGACCCTGCTGTGGAAGGAGGGATCCCGGCTGTGGGAATGTGAGTTTGCCACGGGTGGGGGCTGTTGTAAAGAAAGGGAACCCTGGTTTACAGACTTGGAGGACCGCTGCTGAGGTGAGGGCCTTGTACCTGTCTCCCAGGCCCCGCCATGGGGAAGACCAACAGCAAGCTGGCCCCAGAGGTGCTGGAGGACCTGGTTCAGAACACCGAGTTCAGCGAGCAGGAGCTGAAGCAGTGGTACAAGGGCTTCCTGAAGGACTGCCCCAGCGGCATCCTCAACCTGGAGGAGTTCCAGCAGCTCTACATCAAGGTGGGCGTGCCAGGGGGCGGGCGGGGGCGGGGCCAGGCGCCCAGGGGGCGGGGCTGGTGGGGGCGCGGCTGCCGCTGAGCCCCACCCCCGCGCCCCCTCCTCAGTTCTTCCCCTATGGTGACGCCTCCAAGTTTGCCCAGCACGCCTTCCGCACCTTCGACAAGAACGGCGACGGCACTATCGACTTCCGGGAGTTCATCTGCGCCCTTTCGGTCACTTCCCGGGGCAGCTTCGAGCAGAAACTCAACTGGGCCTTTGAGATGTACGACCTGGACGGCGACGGGCGCATCACGCGCCTGGAGATGCTGGAGATCATCGAGGTGTGCTGGCTGGGGTTGGGTCCCGGAGGCCGGGATGTGCTGGGGTGGCGCGCCCCCTGTCTTCGCGGCCGGGCCCTTCTCTGGTGCCGCCATCTCTGGCCCACACGCTCCTCCGCTCCTCCGGGCCTCGGGAGCCTCCCCGGCACCGCCCCCCGCCCCTAACTCCGGCCTCGCAGGTGGCTAAGTAGCATGGGTTGGGTGCTTGGTGTTGGACAGGTAAGTGCTTTACCCACCAACCCAAGGTACTGCCAGAAACCCCGTTTTATAAGGAAACGTAGCAACTGGTGGTTCGTGATTTAAATCCAGGGGAGTGTGACTCCAGAGCCACAGTTCCCATAGCTCATTATTCTTTCAACAATTATGTATTGAATGCCTGCCACATGCCAGGCACTGTTCAAAGGTCCTGCTTTCATGGGACGTTTTCTCTAGTGAGAAAATTTAAAACAACAAAACTATGTTATGTTAGGCAGTAACTGTTATAAAGAAGATAAGCAAAGCACAAGGGAGAGAGAGCATGGAAGAAAGCAATTTTCTGAGGTGAAATGTGAGCAGCTACCTGAATGAGGTGAGGGAGCTAACCGCTTAGATGTCTGGGGAGGGAGGTTCTATGCACGGGAAATAATAAATGCAAAGACCCTGGAGATTGTGTTTGCAGTGTTCAAGGAGTGGTCAGGAGGCCAGGGTGGTGGCGAGAGGTGAGCAAGGGGACAGTGGTGGGAAGGAGGTCAGATACTTAGCATCTCATCGCCTGGGGCAGAGACTTGACTATTCTGAGTGAGATGGGAAGCCAATCATGGCTCACTCCAGTCTGTATGGAGAATAGACTAAGGCGTGTGGGGAGAACACCCGAAGCAAGGAGACTGGTTCGGAGGCTTCCACTTCCACAGAAGCCCAGTCAGGAGCTGATGGAGGTGACAGCTGTGGAGAATCACTAAGTGGAAGTGGTTAGATATGGGATTTATTGCAAAATCAGGGCTGACAAGGTCAGTTGAAGGATTGGATATGGGTGCAAGAGAAGGATAGTCAAGAACGGTGTCAAGGTTTTTGGTCTGAACCACCAAAAGAATGAATTCGCTATTTCCTGAGACAGCGCATGTCTGGGGAGGAGCAGGTTGGAAGCGAAGAGTTGGGATTCAGACACATTAGTTTGAGGTGCTCGTTAAATAAGCCATCCAAATGACCTTAGATCACCTGCCAGCATCCTCAACATTTCCCAGTGTTCTCCCTGCCCACTCCCAACCCCCACCATTGACCCCCAAACCTCCCTGCCCCCTGTGCCTCACCAGGCTATCTACAAGATGGTGGGCACCGTGATCATGATGCGCATGAACCAGGATGGGCTCACGCCCCAGCAGCGTGTGGACAAGATCTTCAAGAAGATGGACCAGGATAAGGATGACCAGATTACTCTGGAGGAGTTCAAGGAGGCGGCCAAGAGCGACCCATCCATTGTGTTGCTGCTGCAGTGCGACATGCAGAAATAGAGAATGGAGGCTGGTGAGGGGCAGGGCCCCTGGCCAGGAGGAACGTGGCCACCTCCCAACCCCGTGACCTCTCTGGCTGGCCCTTCCCCTGGGGGACAGTTACTCCAGTTTCACCCTCTGGCCCACCCACCCCTCTGTCCAAGCCTTTGCTCCCTCAGTCAAGATCTTTGAGGGACCACCTCACCCTGGAAAAGAGACAGATCTGCAGGTATCCCGTGGTCTAGCACCACCCCAGTCTTGGCCCAGAACTGACACCCACTGGTCATAGGGCAAGTTGGCTTTTGCCCCTACCTACCAGTAGGGTTAAGGAGGGAGGATGGTGTTCTGCTTTGAAAGTCTGTTCTTCCTGGGATTATGCTTTGTAGAATGTGTTCCCACACACCCCAGTTAAAGGGCCAAATTGGCTCTGTCCTGTGCTGAAGACCTAGATCCCTTAAAGGTGGTCTCTGCCCTGCTCCCTGGACTCTACCCTTCTGGCCCCCATCTTCGGAGCATTCATTCAGTTCTTTCTTCAGCTAACACTTAACTGAGCACCTGTTCGATGCCAGACACCTGCAGGTGCTAAGGATATGGTGGCCTACAAGACACATTTTGTGTCATCTGGAAGCTCCTAGAGCAGTAAGGCGGGCTTCCAGTGGTCAGAGTCACAGATGGGGATGTCCAACACAGCCGGTAAAGCCGGTTAACTTGAGAGGAACTATTGAATCTTTCCACTCAGTCCTACACAGAGCGGCAGAGGATGAAATGAAAAGTGTTTGGAAGTTTAGGAGCCATATGAGTGGAAGTTTTAAGAAAAATTTATGTAATACTTATTTTTTCAGTACCCTTAAAAGGAGCTGAAGTCATTTTATTAGTTTAGGGTATTAAAACATACTTTATATTACTCAATTTCTTATAAAATGATCAAATGAATGTAGAAATGCCACTTTTCATGGGGGAAAAAGAGCTGAGAAAAAAGGAGGGAAAATACCACTAAACTCACCAGAAAACACCTTTTCTTATCAGGCTACATCCTCAGCTGCACCATCAGCAGCTTCCTTTCTGATGATCTCTTTCAGTGCAGTGAACAACGCTGTTGCACACTCTCCCTGGTCGGGTGCTGTCTGCAGAAACACACACACACACACACACACACACACACACACACACACACACACAAGATTTGCCCAGAGTGAGGCTGTGCATTTCCCACATCTTGGTAGTTCCTTGGTAGATTTGGTCTACTTTCAAGGATGGGCTTGTTCTTTCACTGCTACCGGAGCAGAAGGAGCTAGAAGAAGAGGACCACCTGGCCACTCTCTAGGCTGCCAGGCTGCGTTGATGGACCAAATGCTTGAAAATGTACTGGGCATGCTATGTGTGAAAAGCCTCCTCAAACCCCACATCCTGAATTTGCCAGGTAATTCGTTGTCTTCTCGGTGCACTGGCTTCACTTTCCAACGTCTGCTTTCTGATTCTGGGTCCATGAGCTATACAGCTGCATGCTTTGCTAGAAAACTCATCCTGCTTCTCCAAGTCTCACTTTACACTCTCCCATACTCGTAGTTAGAAATTAGCTTTGATGCGCAGTGATGATTGATTTCCTCTTGAACTGCTGGTGAAAGGTGAAAACAGTCTAGTACACAGGTGCTGTCAGCCCAGGGTGGGAGCAGGGAATGGTTGCTGAGTTGGGGGGTGTGGATTGTATCAGCAGGAAAGCAATGCAGCTAGCATGCATTTTGCTTCTGAGTGTTCACCTTCCCTCCCTCTCTGCAGGTGAAAACTCTAGGACACAGGGGGCAATCACAAGGTCCGTGGGCCGAATCTGGCCCTCCACCTTGTTTTATCCGGCTCTGCACCTTGTGTCTACCCAGCAGCAGCACTGAGCTGTCGCTTAACTGTTAAGGAGTAGTTACATTTATACAGTCCTAAAATGACATTTGGCCCTTTGAAGGCAATCACGAGGCTGATGTGGCCCCTGGTGAAAATGAGTCTGACACCCCTGCTGTAGGGGATGCTGACCTTTGGCCCCCAACTCTATTGGACCTTTCTTCTTGCTGCTCTTGGAGGTAGCAAGGCCACTGGATTCCCACCCTCTTTCTCTCCTCCTAGGACCAGCCACATGGTAAAGCTGGGGAACTCACATCCTCAGTCAGTCACCAGAATGCTTTTATCTAGTGACACTTCAGGATGTCCCATTGCTCCCAGGAGCTGCCCACTGGGTGTGTCTTGTGCTATCAGTGCACCACAGGTACAGACACTCAACGGTCTGGCTCAGCTGATACTTCCACTGGAAGACTTTTTACAAAATGAGGTTCCTCTCCCCCAAACGTTGAATCCAACCCAGCTCCGAATCACATAGAACTTACAGCTTTCAAAGGCTTGCCACCTACTCCATCCCATTTTACACTCAAAGCCTAAGGAAGTGAGGATTTTCATTCCCTTTCTCCAGACTTGGAAACTGAGGCACAGTGCATCCATGGTGCAAAAGCACACAGTCAGGAATTGGCACAGCACCGAGACTTGAACCCAAGGCTCTAAGCAGGTGGGTCTTTCTCGGGCTCATTTATTTGACTGAGTTATACAGAGGTCGACTGTGGGGCAAGCTAAGTTGGTTATGGTCTTTTAAAAGCTTCCTGCTGAGTCCGTGGTCTCCCCAAAAGAAACCCAATCTTGGTTGAAGACTCCACATTTTCAAGTATCTTGTTTTCTGTTTCTAGGAAGCTCTGCTAACAAGTCAATGCTGTCCTAGGAGGCTTCTGACTCAGAACCCATCCAGGAAGCATCTTGCACTGTCTTTACCATCATCTTCCTCCCTGAGAGAACTGCTTTTGTTTTTTCCCAACTGGTAGGCAAGTCCTAACCTGTGAGGGCGTGTTTGATCACTCCAAGCTTTTGGACACATACCCCTGGGTGATGTTTGCTGGCGAGACCAAAGATTCTCACATGGCCCATCAGTGTTGGACACATAACGCCAGGCCAGGAACCAGGCCCACCATCTTGCTAATGGAAGGAGCCCCAGGCAGGCCAGGCCTTGCTCCCGTACGCTGCTGTGGTCGAGCCCTGGCCCTGCCGTGAGAAGGGAGGCAGTCCTCCCATCTCTGCCCCAGCCAGGAGGGACCTGCCACAAAGCACACAGTTAATAGAGATTGCAGTATGACTCGCATAGACTCAAAGATACACAGATAGTTAAAACAGTGATATATACAAACTCCCCTTTGAAGTTCTGTATCTTCTTGCAGCAACTCTGAATTGCAAAATTATAACTTCTGCCTTCTAACTGTATTCTGCTTTCATTCAACCTTTGAGCTAATTGATGAGTTCCTTCCTATCCCTAAAACTCATCAGCAAGGGCTACTTCAGATGGCCACTCCAGCCCTTTGGGCTCTAGTCAGGATTACATAACTTACCTGGAATCAAAAACTAAGAAAAAACAAGGTTATATGCAAAGGCTCTGTATGTTTTCCTGACGATGGCAGAGTCCCTAGAGGTAGAAATTCATTCTGCAGAGAGAGAGAGAGACAAGGGGAGGGGAGAGAAAGAGAGTAAGAGAATAAGCTGAGGTTTCTAGGCAAGGTAGTAAGCTGACACTGTAAATATTTTTACACAAAAATTTACTAAAGCAACAAATATTTCCTGAAGATCCACCCTGGGCGAGGCTTTGTGCTGACTTTAGAGATCATTGTGGGGAAGAATACATTTCCTACATATTTTATTCATCACTTTTGAAAAAATTCAAATCTTGCCATTGAAAAGTCTCAGAAAAATATGGGATTGTCTTTCTGAAATTTTCAGGGTTTTCTTTTACCTTTGCCAGGGTGCGGGGGTGGGGGGGCAGGCCCAGGCCTCCCGGGGTGTCCGGCCCTTCCTGCTCAGTGGAGGTTCTGGGAGTGAGGAGGCCTGGGGCAGGCGGGGTGGTGGGTGGCAGAGGGGGCCCTCCCAACTCACCGCTGTGGCGCCTGTCCCCTTCAGATGCGCTGCTCCTGGCTGTGCTCACAGTGACTGTCCTCACTGTTCAACCCTGTGCTGTGTGGTGTTTTTTTCACTGACAGTGAATAAAAGGTGTGACTGTGCTGAGAATTCCTACTCTTCTCTGAGCTGGGATAGGGCTGGGGGGAGGGGGCAGGGGAGCTCACACCTGGGAGCACCTCAGCAACTCCTTGGGACTGGGGTCCTCATTCTAGCAAGGGCTCTGGTTACGGGAAACAGAGACCCCACTGCATAGTTCAAAGAAAGGATTGAGCAGATTACAAGAGACCCTGAAGATGGAAAATCAAGAACGAGTGGGCCTTATATGAACTAGAACTAAGAATGGGCCTCTCTCTTTTCTCTGGGCCTCACAGGCTCTCACCCCTTGTCAATATTTGCATTTGTATACTCTTCCTTGGTTTCTCTTCAGATTTTCTAGTTTTCCCTGCACAAAGTGGCTGCGTCCTAGCCCTATATCAAGACTCACCAGTGATGACAACACTCTGTGTCTCAAGCAAAAGAATCTGATTGGTTCAGCTTAGCTTTTGGTGGGACCCCTTGGTCCAGTCGTCTATGGCCAGGCCAGATGCTGCTGTGTGGGGTCTACAGGTGGAGCAGTTCCCCCAGAAGGGAGCTAGTGGAGGCGGATAGTGGGGCTTAGTTCTCCCTCTGTCCAGTGCAAGCCCAGGTGAGTGGATAGTGGGCACTGGGGAGAAAGGTTGGGAGCCAGTGTCACAGTGGTCCACGTGGTGCCCTCTGCACCAGTTAGGAAAAGGGGCCCCCTCTGAGTGGAAGCACCCCCGTAGGTATGCAGCCAGACCAGCGGATGGCATCCTTGGGCTAATTAGAAAAACATGCCCCTTCTTCCGAACAAACACAGCCTCTTATGCCAGGATGCACATGGAGCGAGACCAGAATTTCAGCCCCCACCTGACCTGCTGGCCACGGGCTGTGCAGTGCATTACCTGCTTGTCACACCAGGAGTCCCCAATCCCGGCCACCTGGCTCCACCTCCTGTGTGATTCCACAACCTACCCTCTATCCCTGTCTTCCACAAAACCAGTCCCTGATGCCAAAAGTGTTGGGGACTCTGTGTTGCACCACTCACAGGAGCCCAGCCCAGAGCCCTGAGACCCTCACTGACCCAAGTATGGTAGGGGCTGGGGATGGGAGTTGGTGGTGAAGTGTTCTTCTCAGAAGAGCCCTCAATACTCAGAGAGGCGCTCTTCCCTAATGGGCGTTGGGAGCAGGGGCAGCTGCCCGGCGCCTGCTTGCTCCTGAAACACTCAGTTGCTTTTTACAAGGGCTTTCTCAAGGACGCTGGGAGGGGGCCAGCTTCCTTGGCAGGAAGCAATTAGGATGGAGGAAGGAGGCTGACCTGGCCTCAGGGCAACCATGAACCTAAGAAGGTGACTCAGAAGTCCGAGAACTTGGGGCTGCTATTCCCAGCTGAAGCCACACTGGGGGGATGGGGTGTCCTGTCTCCTGCCTGACTTGGATGTTTAAGATCTCCTAAAAAACTTGCCCCTCAGGCCCTCCTCACCTCTAAAGCACAAATCTGACCATGTCGACTCTTCAAAAGTCTCCCCTGCCCTCAGTATCATAAACTCCTTAAAAGTGTCTCAAGGTCCGGCACGATCTTCCACCTGCCGACCTCAAAAGCCTGTTCTTCCGCCACCTCCCTCTCCTGCACCCTACGTTTGAGACACCCTGAATTTCCCTAAGGGATCTCTTAGGCTTCTGCACCTGGACACAAGCCATCGCCCCTCTCTGGGCCACCCATTTATTGTCCCCTCTCGATGATCTCATCTGTGAAACCCAAACCTCAAACAGTGGGCCCCTGGTGGATACACAGTCCGCCACAGTTATCCTACAGCTTCCCCTGCGACTCCCTGTCCGATGAGCTGGACATCTGTGTGAGTCTCCAAGTAAAGCGGGCTGGATTAGTTGAGGCCAATTCAAACAAGCTCAAGTGAAAAGGGAGGCTTAGCCGCTCATGAAATTGGGAAGTTCAGGCTCTGCTGGATCCAGAGGCTCGATGTTGCACACCATCCCCTCCCTGCTTCTGCTTCCCTCTCCGTGTGACCTCACTGTCCTCCAGACTGGGCATTTCCCCTGATTTCTCACCTGCCTCAGGGGAAATGGGTTTCCAAACCCCATTGTCTCAAAGTAATAACCTCGGAGAAGAAAGAGTCAGATCTGTCAGTACTCCTATACGGAGAGTGGCCCAGCCGGGGCCACACGCTCATCCTTGGTGTCATCGCTGTGTCCAAGGATACAGGGTTCTACAACTGGTCAGGCCTAAGTCACATGCCTACTTCTGCGACCAGGGCCAGTTACCAGAAGAAGAGGGTGGGAAAGGTTGCTAGGTTGCTAGTCAAAAACAAACAAACAAACAAACAAACAAAAAACAGTAGCCACCAACTTTTGGGGGCCGGGGGGCATTTGTTGAAGTGCTATGGAGAATTTTATGGAAATTTAGAGGTGGGCACTGTAGCCAGGACCTCAGCTGGGACTTGGGCAACTGCTGGGACCAGAGGCAGCTCCCGCTCAGGGCAGCAGGGTCCTCTTCCGGGAGGTCTGTGCTGCCTCCTGCACATCGGCCCATTCTGCTCACAGAGCTTCTGCCCTCTTAGTTGTATGTTGCACATGACCACTGCTCACTCAGGCTCGCCCAGATCTCTCGGACACTGTTTCACAGCATCCTCAGCTTCACTCTCGTGAAGCTTTCCAGTCCCTGTTTCCCAATTCCCAATTCCGAAAGCTGATCTGGCCCAGGTCAACTTTTTAGCCCAGGCCCCACAAGTCAAAGGTCACTGGACAGCATGGGGATGGCTCACCCTTGTGTCAGGTGCTCACTCCCACCCAAGTAACCACCCCAGACGTTCTTCCTAAGTGGCCTCCTCCGCCTCCATGAGGCACCTGAGAATAATTGACCCCTTCCTAGAGTTTCATTATTTATTGCTGTGTAACAAGCGACCCCAAAACTTAGTGCTTGAAATGACTTTTTTCCCCCATGATTCTGTGGGTTGGCTGAGCTCTGCTGGGAGGTTTTCCTGCATAATGGCTGGGGTCACACCTCACTGGCACCGAGCTGGGGCTGGAACAGTTGCAATGGCCTCACTCATGTGCCCAGCAATTGATGCTGACAGTAGCTGGGGAAGTGACTGTTCTCCACTGGCTACTTATCCTCCAGGGCTGCTCCGTCTCACTATGTGGACTTTCTGGGAGGCAGTCCAGACTTCTTTACCTAGTAGCTGAATCCTAAAAGGGCAACAATGGAATCTGAAAGGCCTCTAAGGTTTAAGCTCAGAAACTGTATAACGTTGCTTCTACGGCATTCTATTAGTTAAAACAAGACACCAGGTCAGCTCAGAGTCAGTTCCACCTCTGGATGGGAGACATGTCAAAGTCATATCACTAAAGGGCAGGGAGGGTGGGAAAGAGTTTGGGGTCATCTATGGAAAGAATCTACCGAGGCTTGAGAAGGGGAAGTGGAAACACTTCCCCAATCCTAAAACTTTTTTTGTTATTATTTTCCCCTTCCTCCCACCCAAGGTTTGGTTAGTTCCTCCCAGGATGGCAGCGTCTGTCTGGGTCCCTCTGTTCCGTACCCTCTTCCAGGCAGATGCCCCCCAGGCTAAGCCAGCATTTTCTCCTGCTGCTCCTACCCACCTGTACACTCTTCTAGGCTCACACGGAGATGCCCCTTGTCCGTTTCCTGGCCTGTGCCTTGGGATGAAAGGCATTAATGTCTGCATCCAGGGTTCTCCACCAATGCCCTGAAACTCCAGGATGGTGGTCCACGTGTCTGATTCTGAGGCTTCTCTTCCACCCTCCATCCATCCAGCCACTTCATAGCCTGTAACTGAGCATCCCAAACTTGACAGCTGGGACCTGGGGGTGCGCGCCCTCTGCTGGCTATCGAGGGCCCAGCAAGAACTCGGGCTCAGAATCTCTGGGTGTCTCTCAGGTCGGGGTACCCCACCAGGCAGAGGAGAGCCTAGACTCAACACGGACTTCAAGGGCCCTTCTGCCTTGGTGGGGAAGAGCTGCCGGGCTGGAAGCGGGCTCCTGCTGGTAACGGGGCTGTGCATCCACTACCTCCTCTTCCGCGGAATGGACTACGGTTTAAGGGAAAGCCGCTCAGGGTCCCACGGTCATTGCAACAGAGGGGGAAAGGGTTAACTTTGGAGCGGGGCGGGGGACAGCTACCTTTTCATTTTCTCTTTTGTCAGGCCGCCCCTCTCCCCGCAGTCCTGAATCCGCAGCAGCCCGCAAGCCCCGCTTCAGGCCTCCTCCACCTGAGAGCCCGAGAGGCCAAACCCCGCCCGGCGCAACCACCCCATTCACCCCGGGCGCGAGGCGGCGGGGACGGAGAGCCCAGCTGTCCTCCGATCGCGCGCACCACCGCGGCAACACCCGGGCGCCCCGACCGAGAGCGCGAGCTTGGCACCGCCGCCCCCAGCCCCGCCCTCCCGCCGGCTCACTCGCCCACACTCCCCGCCGCTGCCCGTCCCCTTTTCACGCCCGGGACGCGCAGCCCAGCCCGGCGAGCTCCGAGTCTCCGCTGCCGCCCTCCCTGGTCGGGTCACAACCGGAGCATGGAAGCCGGGGAGCCCCGGGAACCCCGTGAGCCCGGGCCGGGGGCAGAGACCGCCGCGGCCCCGCGCTGGGAGGAAGCCAACGCTTTCTCCGACAAACTCGCGCCCAAGAAGAAACCCAAATCGGTAAACACGGGGCGTGCGGGTGGAGGGAGGGAAGGGGAAGGTCACCGGGGGGTGGGGCCGCAAGCCCCCCCCCTTCCCGGCACAGGGACCCGCGGTGCCCCTCCGCGAGGGGACGCAGGTCCTCAGCACCAGAATGCGCCCCGCCGTTGGCGCAGGCTCGGGTTTATTTTGGGAGCTCTGCTCCGTGTTTTTTTTTTTTTTTTTCGGGGCTCGTGTTCCACGCCAGGGTCCCCCTCCCCCATGCTGTCACCTGGGTGCAGCTCAAGGCCCCTCGGAGCGTCTCCGCCCCTCTCGGAGCAGGCTGCACGGGGCGCATTGGCAGTACTCGTTGGCAGTGCCGATCCGTGGCGCCGGGGTAGCGACCCGGGCCCTAGTAATCGGACTCGGGAAACCCGGCTCCTCGCTGTGCGCTCCGGTTTCTGCCGTGTGGGTACTTCTCTTCCGACCCGAGCCTCTCGGCTTGGGGTCTGGCTCAGGGCCCTGCGTCCTGGGCTGGGGTGCCGTGCTCCCTGCGTCCTAAGGGTGCACTCAGGGCTCTGCTTCCCTGGTTCTGGGCTCCCAACGCAGACCTCTGTGCCTCAGCTTTGGGCTCTGCTCCCCTCGCAGTGAGCATTAACGTCCTCTCTCCACCCGTGATGGTCTCAGCCCTGCAGAAGTCACAGAGGAGAGAGGTCCTCTTCCCATCCGACAAGTTGTTGATGAGGGCAAACAACCCTCATCAAGTTCTGGATTGGCCCCTGGGCCGCGCTCACCCCCTCAGAGCTTGCCGAAGAGACTGAGAATAGAGGCTGGCACAGAGCATCCTCCTGACCTTCAGTGTCCTGCCCCTACCCTCCAAAGACCCTACCCCAGGAGGCCCACCTGTCAACAGTCATTTTCTGCAGCTCTGCCAGGCCCCTTCGGCAACGCGGCTGAGGGATGGTGTAGGCTGAGTCCCCGCCTCAGGAGCTCACGCTGCACTGAGGGAGACCTTGCAAGTGCAGTGGGAGCAGAGGGAAAGGGGGACTGCCCACTAGGTTAGGCTCTGTAGAGGTGGCATTTGAGCTGACCTTTAAAGCCCAAATGGATAGGTTTTCCCAGACAGAGATAGAAACTGGGTGGGTAAAAGGCACGGGGACGCACCTGGGTGGGAGAATGCAGGGTCTTTGGGAGGAGAGTTGGAGGAGTGTCAGAGACCCAGGAAGGGCCCTGAGTGCCATGTTGAGGAGCCTGGATCTTATTCAGTGAGGCCAGGGGTTTTAAAACTAGGTTCCCTAGAGCCCCATGTTTTGGGGGTCTGCACACCTGTGAATCCAATTTATTTTCTTTCTTCTTCAAAGTATGTTTTAAACAATTTAAAATTTAAATTTAAACAATTTAAATTTTATTATGTATAATAAAACAACTCACTCAAATGTGTTATGCGGATGTTTTTGCACGTTGGAGGCCACTAACATTAATTTATGCTGGAGGCTGACTGTTATGATTATTATTATTTGAACATTTTGTTTATTTATTTATACTATATTTTACATTTTATTTTTAAGTATATTTTATTGATTATGCTATTATAGCCATCCCAATTTTTCCCTCTTTGCCCCCTTCACCTACCTGGTGCCCCTCTTCCCTCCAGCAATTGCCCCCTTAGTTATGTCTGTAGGTTGTGCATATAAGTTCTTGGCTTCTTCATTTCCTACACTATTAATATTGTCCTGTCTATGTTATACCTACCAATTATGCTTTTGAATCCCTGTACCCTTTCCCCATTCTCCCCCCACCCCTCCCAGCTGATAACCCTCCAAATGATTTCCATACCTATGATTCTGTTCTTGATCTGGTTGTTTGCTTAGATTTGTTTGTTTGTTTGTTTATTTGTTAGATTCAGTTGTTGATAGCTGTGAATTTCTTGCCTTTTTAATGTTCATAGTTTTGATCTTTTTCTTAAACAAGTTCCTTTAACATTTCATGTAGTAATAGTTTGATGATAATGAACTCCTTTAGCTTTACCTGGTCTGGGAAGCACTTTATCTGCCCTGTGATTCTAAATGATAGCTTTGCTGGATAGAGTAATTTAGGTTGTAGGTCCTTGCTTTTCATCACTTTGAATACTTCTTGGAAGTCTCTTCTAGCCTAGAAAGTGTTCTCTGAGAAATCAGCTGACAGTCTTATGGGAATTCATTTGTAGGCAACTCTATGCTTTTCTCTTGCTGCTTTTAAGATTCTCTCATCTTTAACCTTTGGCATTTTAATGATGATGTGTCTTGGTGTGGTCCTCTTTGGGTCCAACTTGTTTGGGACTCTCTGTGCTTCCTGGACTTGTATGTCTATTTCTTTTGCCAAATTAGGAAAGTTTTCTTCCATTATTTTTTCAAATAAGTTTTCAACTCCTTGCTCCTCCTCTTCTCCTTCTGGTATCCCTATGATTTGGATGTTGGCATATTTGAAGGTGTTCTAGAATCTTCTTATACTATCCTTGTTTTTCTAAATTCTTGTTTCTTATTTCTGTTCTGGTTGAACGCTTATTTTTTCCTCATGTTCCAAATTATTGATTTGATTCCCAGCTTCCTTCCCTCCATTATTGGTTTCCTAGAGATTTTTCTTTATTTCACTTAGTGTAATCTTCATTTCTTCCTTTCTGTTGTTGCCATACTCAACAAGTTCTTTGAGTATCGGTTCAGGATCAGCAGTGTTTTGAACTCTGCATATGATAGGTTGGCTATCTCTGTTTCATTTAGTTCTTTTTCTGAAGTTTTGTTCTGTTCTTTCATTTGGGCCATATTTCTTTGTCTCCTCAATTTGGCAGCCTCTCTGTGTTTGTTCTGTGTATTAGGTAGAACTGCCTTGACTTCCTGTAAAAGACACCTGTAAATTGTGTGGGTGGAGCCATAGGTAATCACCAAGGTGGGGCAACCTGCTTTACCACTTTGTGGCTCTGCGTAGGGGGAGGGGGAGGGCTCAGAGAAGAGACTGTGCTGCTGCCTGGCTTCTGGGGGTTTGCCTGGCATTTGCCTCCTTTCCAGTCATTTCACCCATTCCCCATATGCAACTTGTGCCCTTCCAGCTGTTGCCCTGGTGTTGAATCCCCAAGTGAGTGGGTTTGAGTATGTTTTAAGACCACATAAACCCTTTAAATGGAGTTTCCTGGAAATCTGTCAGTTTCTTCTGCTGCTCCAATCCCAAGTGCATTTTATAGCCAGAAGTTACTGGGATTTATCTTCCCAGTGCTGGAACCCTGGGCTGTGCAATCTGGCCTGGGGCTGGGATCGCTTGCTCCCTGAGTATCTCTCCAGATTTTTATCCACCACACATGAATGTGCGACCACCTGTGCGCCCCATTCCGCTGCACCTCTCCATGCCGCATCTTGTCTTCTCTCTGCCCCATCTCCAAGTCTCCATCCCTCCTACTCATCTGAATGAATGTGGCTTTAAAAAAAATAGATTTTGCTTATTCATTTTTAAAGAGAGGGGAAGGAAAGGACAAAGAGAGGGAGAGAACCATCAATGTGTGGTTGCCTCTCACGCACCCCCTACTGGGGAAGGCCCCTCAACCCAGGCATGTGCCCTGACCGGGAATCGAGCTGCCGATCCTTTGGTTCATAGGCCATCACTCAGTCTACTGAGTCACACCAGCCAGGGCTAGATGTAATTCTTTTTGTGGTTGCACATGGAAGCAAAGTGTGTCTACTTATGTCTCCATCTTGACCAGAAGTCCCTATCATTATTATTATTATTATTATTATTATTAGCAAACCTTAGAATAAAGCTTTTTCTGCGATCTGTTTAATAGAAGAGTATCTTGAGATTGCTGGCAATTATTGCTGAGCCTCTTGAGGCTTGTAGCTTAAAACAAAACAGAACAAAATACCTTTGATCATTTGCAGCCACTTATTGGTGTGAATCAGGGCTTTCTCAATACTGTGAAAAATCCAACAGTAAAAAAAACCCCCAACAAATGCAGAAACAAATTGACTAGATGACGAAGCCTAAGTCTGCACCAGTTAAGTCGGAATCCTAACTCCCAGTTTCCAATTTGTCATTATCCAAACAACTGTGTTGTTTTCATTGGTTGACATTATAATAAATACTTTATGTATGTGTAATACATTTGAATTTGTAAAATAAATTTATGCCAATAAGATATGGTAATATCTGGTTTACATATTGGGGTTTCCCCCAAGAGTTCATTTGAATGACAGGTCAACCTACTTTTTAAAAGAGCATGAAAACCATTATAGAGCGAGGCAGGGTTTTTCAGCAGGGGATTAACTTGTTTCCATTTTCATTTTAGAAGGATCACCCTGGGCAGTGCTGTGGATGGATTCAAGAGGGTGTGCCTGGCAGCAGGCAGGCTAGTGAGGGCGCTGGTCCCTGTCTGCAGAGCAAGTTAGACTACTCTCATGGCCTGTGGGGAGGCGGGGCGGGGGGGGGGGGGGCGATGGAGAGAAGGGGATGGGCGCTGGGAACCCAGGTGGTCAGTGGAGCTCCCCAATTCATTTCCTCCCCAAGTGCCAGAGAATCCAGGCACTCAGGCCCAGTTGTCAGTCACAACCTCTCTGTCAGCCCCTGACCCTCACAATGCTCTGAGCAGCAAGGCGCCAGGTGGCTTCCTGGCCCCTACTCCTTCCTGCCATAGCCCCTCCTCCCACAGGCTATTTTGGGGGCTTTAGGCCTCATGGGCCACATCAGGAGCTGGCTGGGCTCATTCTCATTCCCAGGAGCTTGAGCGAAGTATTTAAGCCTCAGATGCATAGGAGGCCCTCACCTCATGGGGCCAGAGGACTTCCTCAGTGCAGACCTATCTGTCTCACTCCTCCAGCTGCCCTTCTCCCAACAGCTCTTGGCCAAGTTCCGGTCTTGGTCCCAACGAGCAGAATCATATCAGCCTAAATGAGAGTTCCTCAGACAGGCGGGGTGGGGTTGTGCCGCCCTCCACTGTCACCCCATCGCAAGCCCCCATGTCAGAGGGGGCCACCAGCCTGGCCCCCACCCTGGTGGAAGGCAGAGAGAGTTGGCAGGCTAGTGCTCCCAGGCTGAGTTTCTGGTCTCGGGTGAGAGTCTTTCTGGCCTAGTTCCCAGACTGGAATCTGGACTTCTTTCCGATTTCTGGGGGACCTGTCCCAGGCTCACCTGATAACACGTGACAGGGTGGCCTTCCTCTGCAGCTGGGTCCAGGAGGGTCTCTGTGCGCTTGCTCCTACTCAACCCTGGTCAACCACTTTCACCTGTCCCTTCAGCTCCCCCTGCAGCCCGGGCTGCTCATCGCTTCCAGCTCACACCCTCTAGGCCCTCAGACTCCACCTCGCCTGGACAGTGTCGGAGCAGGCTGAGCGGGGAGGCGGGGTCCTGCCCTTGGGGCCTCCATCTGAGGTGAAGAGAGGCCTGCCCTTGGAATCCTCAGTGTGAGGGCACTGTGCCCCTCACCATTTCTCCCAAATCTGGAAAGAGGGGCTGTGTGGGAGGACTGTCCCAAGGAAGTGGCTGAAATAGCAGGGGTTGGGGTCTTCTGAGAGTTATTGAGAAGGGGCTTATGGGGGATGGGGTGCTGCTGTATAGAAAGAGGCCAGAGACTTCGGATCTTATCTTGGCTCTGCCCTGACTTTGCTGTGTGACCTAGAATAATTTTCTTTCCCTCTCTGGGCTAATTTCCCCATCTTTAAAAGAAGTGGCCCCAGCTGGCGTGGCTCAGTGGATTGAGTGCTGGCCTGAGAACCAAAGGGTTGCTGGTTCAATTCCCAGGCAGGGCAGATGCCTGGGTTGTGGTCCATGTCCCCAGTAGGGGATGCACGAGAGGCAACCACACATTGATGTTTCTTTCCCTCTCTTTCTCCCTCCCTTCACATCTGTCTAAAAAATAAATAAATAAAATCTTTTTTAAAAATAGAAGAAGTAGAGACTTCTGGAGCCAAGGTACCTGGGGTGGTTTTCTTGCAATGGCCCAAGGTGGGAGGGGATAGGGTCTAGGCAGGTCAGCCAGGGGGGACCCAGAACATGGCAGTCTGGCAGGGACTGTGGGACAGAGAGGAGTGAGACCTTGGCTGGCTGGCTGGCTGGTCGCCTGGGCTGGAGTGGCTGGCTTGGGAAACTGCCTGAAGGGGCTGGGAGGGCAGCCGATTCTCTGTCCTTGAAGGGATGGTGGACTCTGTCCCTAAGGCAGAAAGCCCAGGGGGAGGGACGCACTCAGTCGTGGTCCTGAAGGCCAACAGGCTTCCTGGGTCTGTAAGAGTAGGTCTCCCTTCTCTCCTAACTCCACACTTCCCATCTCTCACCATCCTTCTGTCACTCTTTCTCTAGGTCTTTTAACTTTATATTTTTCCTTGAAAGCTCACAGCTGCTGAAGGGGTTGGAAGGTACATGGCCCAAGGACACACAAACACAGGGTGGCGGCCAGCAACTGGGGCAGTACTTGAGCTGAGCCCCAGAGGAGAGGCACCTGTCCTGCCGCTGCCTTAGACTGGCCCTGCTGGCCTCAGACAGCGCCTCCGTGGGAATAAAAGCCAAAAGCAAACTGAGGTCTACTTCAAGAGCTTGGGGAACTCTTTGGTCTTCCATTCCAACTCTGAGGTTTTAAATCCTCACTAGCCACTTGCCAGTCATAGCTACTTAATATAAATTGATTAAAATTAAATACAACTAAAGATTCAGTTCCTCCATCTCACTAGCTGCATTTTCTAGTTACTCCATAGTCACATGTAGCCCCCTGGACAGCTCTGGACATTTCTAATATCTCAGAAAGTTCTACAAGGCAGTGCTCTTCTGAAGGATGGCACGGGTTTCTGCCTTGGGGACAGGTCACAAGCTCCATGGGGGCAGGGATCACACCTGTCTTGTTTCCTGCCATGTCCCCAGAACAATGCCTGTCACATGGTCATCACTCAGTGTTGTCAACTGATTGGAACCTAGGCTTGACTCCAGAAAGAAGCAGCGGGGCCAGTGCGTGGCCTGCAGGGCCATCGGGAGAAGGCCCCAGTGTGAGCCCCTCATCTGCAAAGTGGGAATCATGGTCCCATACAGCTCAGGTCACAGAGATGCAGTGGGACTCTGGGAGTCTGGGAGTCCCTTGGAAACCCACATCCTGACCCTCCCAGGGATCACCAAGGGCCCAGCCGCTGTCCATGATGGCACACCCCTGTCTCCATTCCACTGCAGGGGGCGAAGGAGTTCTGAGAGCTTCTGGGGCCCTGAGAGAAGGCCCTCTGCAACCAGGCACCTTCCTACTGTTCTGGGCTCACCTGTACCCCCACGCCCTGGGCTCTGCTCACCCTTGTGGGTGCACCATGTATGTGCACACCTCTTCACGCCTTCCTTCACCCTGCTCCTCCTCTACGTCTCGGCTCAAACGCCTCCTCTCCCGTGACAACTTCCTCTGAACCCCTGTCATCAAGACAAGGCTTTCACCTGTGTTCTGCCACTCATTTCAGTCCCTTCTGCATTGCTGTTTCTCCCCTCCCAGCCTGTGAGCTCTGGGGACAGGACCACCCCAGGCAGAGCCCAGGTATCTGGCACAAAGAACCAGTAAATGTTTGTCAAATTTGTGTCAACCAAAAAAATATATATTCTCAGAGCACCTGCTATATGTCAAGTAATCTGAACAGATTAGAGCACTTCACTGAAGTTTCTAGTTTGTGTAAAATTTTTCATGGCAAATATCACTTCTTATTGAAATATGTTACTCAAAAGTCCAGAGCCATTAAAAATTTACCGTGCTAGGTACAGTTCTAAGCACTAGACATACAATAAATTAACAAGATAGTCATAGTCCCTGCTCCCTCAGAACTTAGGCACAGTTCCTGCTTCCTCTCTAGAGCTCTGTCTAGAAATAGAAATAATTAAGTAAGCAATTATAACTTACCGTTGAATTTTACTAAAAAGGAAATGGAAAAATAGGAGAGGAAAAGAAAATGGAAGAGGTAGTACACCCATAACTAGGCGTGAGGGAAGGCTTCCTAGAGGCGGCACGTAATTTGAGACCCAAAGGTTGGGTAGACTTCAGCTGGGCTGAGAGTCAGGGGGAGTGCAGATCAGGCGGGGGAGTGGCAGGTGCAAAGGCTCAGAGAAAGATGGGAAGTTGTGCTCACACATGAGAGAGTCAGCGTGAGCAAAGCGGGGTCATGGGAAGGCGAGAGCGGAGAGAGAAGAAAGGGATCTGCCATGAAGAGCTTCCTACTCTACACTAAAGGCTACTGACTGGAGCCTGAGAGGAATGGACACCACTCAAGGGGAGGGGCACTCAACCAGACTTGAACATGGGAAAATCCCCTGGCAACAATATGGGTGACAGGTTAGAGGAGATGACAGATGGTGATGGACTGGGCTGTGGTAGGGAAGACAGAAGGAAGTAGATGGAGTCCAGTGGAGGTGACGGGCATTGGTGACTCATCGATAGGGGAAAGGAGTTAAGGAAGAGGGAAGACTTGCATTGACTTCTGGGCTCCTGGTTCAGGAGAGAAGTGCATGGTGGTGCTGAGCAATGGGATGAAGAAAGAGGAAGGAGTCCAGGTTTGGCGGTGGAGAGAGTGGCAGGGATTGAGCCTTGAGCACGTTGAGTTTGAGTGTCTGGTAGTCAAGTGGGACAGTTAGATGCATGAGTTAGGAGCGCAGGAGAAAGATCTGGGCTGGAGATAAATGTTGTCACATAGTTGTCATGTTTCCAAGCACAATTCCTCTGAAGGGCCTGTAGCTCCCATTGTATAGTGGAGACCAGAGACCACCTTGAGCATCAGCCACACTCTGTGGCTCCATACATTGTATTCCTTTTTCTGCTGTGTCCAGATGGCTGGCCAGATTGCAGACTCGCCGAGGACATGTCCCTGCCATCCCATCGTGCTTCTTAGTGGAGAGCCATCATCTCCGTCCCCAGCTGGGTCCTACACAGAGAGGGTCCTGTCCCAGGTCTGCCCCTGCCCAAGACTAAGCCTCCCCGGGCAGAGGCTGGGCCTGGGTTTACTTCCTGCCCCAGAGCCCAGAGAGGCTGGCACATGAGACCCACCTCGGGGGAGTGTGAATGATGGCCCTTCTCCTGCACCTCTGCAGCCCAAGCCTCAGAATGCAGTCACCATTGCTGTGTCCTCCCGCGCCTTGTTCCGCATGGACGAGGAGCAGCGGATCTACACGGAGCAGGGCGTGGAGGAGTATGTGCGCTACCAGCTGGAGCACGAGAATGAGCCGTTCAGCCCGGGGCCGGCCTTCCCCTTCGTGAAGGTGAGTGGCTGTCCACCACGAGCCGCATAGTGCCTTTGTGGGGGTTTGGAAAAAGCACTGCCATGGATGTCTGAGTGAGGAGGAGGGACCCTTGGGGAAGGTGCTGCCCCACGGGCGCACGGCTTGGCTAGGGGCAGAAGCATTGTGGGAAGACGAGGCCACCCGTTACTCCGGACCGATGCAGCCCCACACCAGGTAAACAGCCAGTCTGGTGAGCGGAACACAGGCTGGATTTCAGCATCCACTCATGCTTTCAGTGAATCAACCTGCGCAATGGCAGAGATTAGGAGGAGAAAGCCCCTGTCCCCGTCCTCCCCAACCCTGGCTACCGGCTGCAGATGTTCGTCCCTGGGGGTCTGAGCTGCAGGGCCCCTCTCCCTTCCAGGCTCTGGAAGCTGTGAACAGGCGACTTCGGGAGTTGTACCCTGACAGTGAGGACATCTTCGACATTGTCCTCGTAACCAACAACCACGCTCAAGTGGGTGTCCGTCTCATCAATAGCATCAACCACTATGGTGAGCATTCGGGATGGGACCGCGGGACACCCCTGCCAGACACCTGGGGGTGGGGCCACACCTCTGCAGGGTGAGGGTGTACCAGCTAGAACCCCAAACCCAGGAATGTGCTGATAAACTAGCTCTTAAAAACAACAACAGCAAGAAAAGCACCCAATTGTGGAATTGCCATTTCAGGGTGTAAGCACTCCCACCATGGCTGATTTCAAGCTACCAACAGCTGAACAATCAAATTGGCTCCCCAAGCCCCAGGATGTTTAACATTCAGTTCCTGCGAGTCAGCAGCAGCCAGCTGCAGCGCGCCGCCGCTCGGCCCTGCTCCTATGCGATCGGGCAGGGCACTTGCAGTCGCGGTGCCTCGGCGTCTCCGACTGCAGTGGGGCTCCCGGGCCTCACAAAGCTGCTCGGAGAACAGGTGCAGTCATCCGAGTGAGTGGGGCTTGGTGGCCTAATTCAAATTCTTGATTGAAAGTAATAGAGCCTCCAGAGCCAGTTTAAGTGGGAAAAAACATCTTCTGTGAGTTTATAGGAGTGCGTCTCAGAACCACTGGAAATCTCTCCTGGGCTGTTCTCTCTGGGGGCCACAGGAGCCTCCTTATTTCTGCTTCTCTCAGCAAGTCTCTGTCTTTGTTTCGTTTTTTTGTTGTTGTTTTTTTGTTTTTCCTGCCTCTCTCCCCGAGCTAGGCAGGCTTCTCTGCTTTTCCTGAACGTGGCCAAAATTTGTAAGTGTACAAGTCTTTGTTTTAAGCAACCAAGAGAGTCCAGTTGGCATTTTTTTTATCCTAATTTCAAATTGCTGGGAGCAGGCGTTATATTCAAAATATTTAACCGCCTGTGGTGTAGGCGCGGAGTAATCCAGACAGCTCCTGCAGCACCGGAGCCTGTCCAGTAGCACTCCTGCCGTGCACCGCGTTACCCCTTCCGTTGTGGGTTGTCCCGCGTAAGGGATGCGGTCGTGTTGGGCTCAGTGGACTCAGAGCAGCGGCTGTTCACCAACCAGCAAATATTTTACAACCTGTGCAGATATAGGTACTGGGTGGCTCTCAGCCCAGGCTGTGAGAGAATCTGATTGGCCTAGCTGGGGTCAGCTGTCTGTCCCTATCCAATCAGCGAGGGCCAAGAGGGTCAGTCCTGGTTAGGGACCCACCTTGTCTAGTACTGGAATTCCCTGGCAAGAGGATGTTACTGTGAGCCCGATAGCTGCTCCAGAGACCACTCCAGTGCCCCACCAGCGCTCAGAGCCAAGACAGTGTCTACTGCACCTGGAGGGACCGCGGCAAGGCCCTAAGGGTTGACTCGGGCATGGCCTGGCTGTTCTGTTTCCTCCCCAGACCTGTTCATCGAGAGGTTCTGCATGACGGGTGGGAATAGCCCCATCTGCTACCTCAAGGCCTATCACACCAACCTCTACTTGTCAGCTGATGCGGAAAAAGTTCAGGAAGCCATTGATGAAGGTGAGTGAAACGGGGGAGGGGGAACATGGGGAGTCTGGCAAAGGGGTCCCTGAGGTGGGAGGCCGGGTCCTAAAGCCCTGAGCAGGTGCTAGGGGTTGTGGTGGTCACTGGAAGGGGGACTGCCTTCCTTAATTCCTATGACCTGTCCCATAGACTCTGAGAACAAGGCCCACCTATTCTACTTAATCGCCCACCTATTCCACTCTCCCACCCCCTGCCCTACCACATTGAGGATGCATTTACTCATCAACCATCACCCTGGCTTCTATTTCCATGGAAGCCCTCCTTATAGCCCAGAAAGACACTGCCTCTGAGGAATCTTCCAGATCAGTAGGAGTTCTGATTCCTGTGTGACCATGGGCAGTGAGGAGAAAGATAAGTTTCTAGTCCAGCCTGAGCAATGAGTGTGGTCTGGGAAATGGCCAGCACTCCAGCAGCTGAGGCGAGTTTAGGAGACCCGGCCACAAGTTCTGACAAAGAAAACTTTCCTTCGTGTGTCCTTTTCAAGGGGCAGTGTTGGGCGGCAGCCGTAGCCTTGGTCCTCTGGCTCAGGCCGACAGGCCCCACCGCCTGAGCGGGCTTGTCAGGCTACGCACTACTGGCAGGTCTATCGACCAACAATATATTCACTTTTCTCTTCCTCCTCCATGCTGTCTCCTGCCTAGAAGCCCGATGCCTCACTCCTCTGAGCTGCTCGGGCCTCTAGAGGGCTCTTTAACCAGGGACCAGAAGCCATTTCCCTGCACAGATGTCACACCCTCTGGTCGGGGCCATGGCACTGGCCTGCCTGTGTATCTCTGTATGTCTGCAATCTGAGCTCAGGCTGGAGAGCAGGTGGAGGTCAGGGGGGTGGCCCTGCTCGGAGTAGGGCTGGTTTTGGTTCATCCTGGCTCTAGTACTGGCAGAGTGGAGAGGGTTCCTGGCCTGATGCCCAGGGCCTGGTCCTACTTATAACATCCTCAGGCTCCAAAGTTGCTGCGGGGTTGGCACTGCTCACCTCTCCAGAGCTCTGCCTACACCCAGCCCCTCTGGTCCCAGATTCACAAAGAGCAGGGTTGAGGTGGCCTTTGGAGAGATGAAGGGTAGGGAATGGGCTGAACCGGCTAACCAGGCCTCCAGCCTCCACGCACGGGCTCTCTCATCCATTGCAGCTCTAGCCTGGAGCCCGGGTTGTCGGCATCCTTGACCTTCTGGAGAAGCAGAGAGTCTGTGTCACAGTCAAGTATAATTAGTGCTGCCCCTATGGCCACCCACATTGCTTCAAAGAACCCTGAACGGCCAGGCTATCCTGAGTAGGACACACCTGGGTGCCTTCGTGACAGTAGAATTAAGGTACCCACGCCCACTTCACCCCAGGCTGCAGCTCAGCTGCAGTTCCAGCTCCAGACAGAGCTCAGCTCCAGACAGAGCTGAGACATCCATCCTTGGGTGGAGGCAGAGCAGGCGAGGGCCTTGTCAGAATCAACAGCAAGAGAGGGAGGCCAAGCCAGGGTCCGGGCTCCTGCCCAGCACCCCGTGGGTCTGTATCAACAGTCCGTGAGGAACTCCAGGAAGGACATCAGCAGCCCTTCCAGCCAGGACTGACGTTCCGACAGCCCATGCCAGCATGACCTCACTAGATATTAAGGTATTGACATTCTTCCATACTGGTTGACAAGTGGCTCCTGCCCTGAGTCCTCTAAGTGTCCTGCTGTTGCCTGGGGCTCCCTCAGACCTTCCCGCACACCAGCAACTGAAGGGAACCTCGGGCTTAGGCCAGAGCCCTCAGACCCCTGCTCAGGGCAAAAGCTACCATCCATTCTTATGGCCAGGTTTTAAATATCTCAAATCTTAGCCCTCATTTATCTTGTTCCCTCTGAGCCCTGAGTGAGGCAGGTAGGGCAAGGATAGTCTGAGACAGCCCTGTCCTGGCCCCAGGTGTCAGGGAGCCCCATTGTCAGGATGAAGGCAGACAACATTCGCCTCTCTCCACCCAGGGATCGCAGCTGCCACCATCTTCAGCCCCAGCAGGGACGTGGCCGTGTCCCAGAGTCAGCTGCGCGTGGCCTTCGACGGGGACGCGGTGCTCTTCTCGGACGAGTCGGAGCGCATCGTCAAGGCCCACGGGCTGGACAGGTTCTTCGAGCACGAGAAGGCCCATGAGAACAAACCCTTGGCTCAGGTGCTCCACACAAGCCCCAGAACCCCTGAGTGGAGCAGGGCAGCTCCCCAGAGCCTGCCCTTGGCTGGAACCTCCAGCCCAGAACCAAACTCAGAGGTTGGCCTAGAATCTAGGCGGGTCTGCTCACCAAGCCTTCAGTCTTCATCCCTCTCACTTGGCCCCTGGCTCCCCTCAGTGAGCTTCTACCCCTTCCCCGAGCCCCTGCCCCCTCATTGCAGTCCCATCCTCCCTCTGAAGCCCCCATCTTCTCTCAAAGCCCCTCTCTGAAGCCTCTACCTCTTCTTTGCAGCTCCTTGCTGAGGTCTCCATCCCTTCTCTGTCTTTTTAAAATTTTTATTTACTAGATTTTAGAGAGGGGAAGGGAGGGAGAGAAACATCAATAGGTTGCCTCTTTTACAAACCCTGTCCAAGGACCAAACCTGCATGTGCCCTGACCAGGAATCGAACCAGCAACCTTTTGCTTTGCGGGACACTCCCAGCCACTTAAGCCATACTGGTCAGGGCCTCCATCCCTTCTCTACAGTCCCCCTCGCCCTCTGAAAGCCTCACCCTCTCTCTGGAACCCTCGTCCTCTCTCTGAGTTTCCCCCCACCCCTCTGAGTAGTCTCCCCTCCTCTCAAGAAGCCCCCGCTTCCCTCACTGGAGGAAAGGGAACGCTGGACTGGCGCTCCTCACCTGGGCAGGGAGATCCAGCTGGGCGTGGGGTCTGGGGCAGCCCCTCTGCTTTGGGCCAACCAGCCCCAACTACCTCCTGCCATCCATCCCTTGACAAGGGGCTCAGGGACCCCCACTCAACATCCTACTGCTCAGAAGTCTCCCTGAGAGCAGAATACGCCCTAGCCCCTGGTTACGATTCCTTGGGGTTGGAGCCGATGGAATTCTCCAGGCCTCCCGGGAGCTCCTATTTGTGATTTTTAAAAAGATTTTATTTCTTTATCTTTAGAGGGGAAGGGAAGGAGAGAAGGAGAGAAATATCAATGTATGGTTGCCTCTCGTGAGTCCCCTGCTAGGAACTGGCCTGCAACCCAGGCATGTGCCCTGGCTGGGAATCAAACTGCGATCATGTGGTTTGCAGGCCCACACTCAGTCCACTGGGCTACACCAGCCAGAGCCTATTTGTGATTTTAACAAAAATCTCCATCATCCCAGATCCCCTCTCACCAAGACTTCAGCAGGCTCTAGTCTTGGCCCTGAGCATTCATTTCACTCCCGTTCTCATTAATTCCCTCCAACACCTTTGGGAATCAGGGCAGGACTGTGTTCCCGCTACGTGGCAGGCAGAGCCCAGGAGATCACTGCTTTCCCCAGTCTCCCAGCAGGTGAGGGGTCTCCAAGACTGGAAGCCCGCCTCTCCTTATTTCCAACTGCTGTTGTAGTTTTCTTTTCTTTCTTTCTTTCTTTCTTTCTTTCTTTCTTTCTTTCTTTCTTTCTTTCTTTCTTTCTTTCTTTCTTTCTTTCTTTCTTTCTTTCTTTCTTTCTTCCTTCCTTCCTTCCTTCCTTCCTTCCTTCCTTCCTTTCTTTCTCTCTCTCTCTCTTTTTTTTTTTTTTTACCATTGTCTGGTTCTTTACTCACATGTCCTCATTAACCTTCATTGTTCCCAGCACCATAGAGAGTAAATCCTTTCCCTGACCCCAGAGAGCCAGAGCATGACACCGTGAGCCAGTTGCACCCTGGTCTGTCTGTCCCTGTGCTTCGCAGCTGGAATCCATTCTGCCTGGAGGATATTTTTAATATCCTCCCTGCCGGGGAACACAGAAGGTCACACTTACTGAGCTGCAGGACAGACACCCATTTTCCCCGGGGGGCGCAGAGATGGACACATGGAGTAACAGCTGTCCTGGTGCAGTTATTCTGACACAGACTGTCCCGTTGATGCACACAGTGGCCTCAGCAGGCAGAGCAGGGCTGAGAGATGTGGGGACCTTGACGAGCTTTCCCACGCCAAGCATCAAGACATGAGTGCTTTAGGGAGGAGCCCAGCTGGAGAGGGAGCAAATGTTTGCGAGAGGGGTGCGCTCACAGTCTTCCCTTGCCTTCTCATAGGGACCTTTAAAGGGCTTTCTGGAGGCTCTGGGTAGGCTGCAGAAGAAATTCTACTCCAAGGGCCTGCGGCTGGAGTGCCCAATCCGCACCTACCTGGTGACGGCACGCAGCGCGGCCAGTTCTGGGGCCCGGGCTCTCAAGACCCTGCGCAGCTGGGGCCTGGAGACAGATGAAGCCTTGTTCCTTGCGGGGGCGCCCAAGGGCCCCCTGCTCGAGAAGATCCGCCCACATATCTTCTTTGATGACCAGATGTTCCATGTGGCTGGGGCTCAGGAGATGGGCACAGTGGCTGCCCACGTGCCTTACGGTGTGGCCCAGACACCCCGGCGGACTTCACCTGTGAAGCAGACCCCAGCGACACAGCAGCCAAGCTGCCAGCCTCGCTGACCCTCAGTGCTCCCGGCGCAGCTCCCTGTCACACTTCGACATGTCATCCAGTGGACTGACCCTCCTAGTCCCTTACCACACTGCCTTGCTGCATGTCTGCCCTCATCCCTGAGTGAGGTACTGGTAGGCAGTCATGAAGACTCGGCTGGCATTCTCACCAGCTCTCATTCCGGGCCAGCTCTGGGCCACGACGCTGGCCAGGAAAGTAAGACTGTGGCTCACTTCAGGGGGAAGTGGATGGCACTGGGCAGGGGAGGGTCCAAGGAGCCAGGATGCCTGCAAAGGGCCCCGGGGGTGGAATCCAGCCCCGTATAGTTCGAAGAGCACTGAGTCGAAAGAGAGGGGATCTGACCGCTGTGCTCCATCCTGGCATAAAATGCATGACTTTGACCAAGTCCCTCCCCTACGTGGGCCTCAGTTTCCCCATCTTTTAGGTGGTTTTCAAACTCTCCTTTAGCTAAAGAAGCTTGGTTTTATAAGATTGTCCTCTTTGAAGGAAGCGTTCTGTGCCAAGGCTGCTGCTGGTCTACACAGCACCTTTGTGCAGATTACACAAGGACGCTGTCTCTAGAGTGAATTACGCAGAGAAGGCCCTTGCTCTGGGCTGGCCGTATCCACGCTGGGCACACAGCCTGCCCAGCAGGATGTGAGGGGGATGTCAGCCCCCACTAGGCTCCTCAGCCCAGAGGCCTTTGTCAACTGGGCAAAATGCACAATCATCCACAGCAACCCCACCTATAATTTTACCCGTTTGGAAACCACTGGACAAGATGACCCATTTGCTTCCTGCGATCCTCTAATCTGTCTCATCAGGGGTCAGCTGCTGCCAGGTAGGGGGTGTCTGTGAAAGGAGTGAAGGAGTGGATTAAACCTGCATGCAAACTCCGGTCCAGCCAGCAGGGGGCACTGCAGGCACTTCCGGGGGAGCAGATTTAGTGGCAGCCTGCTCGGTGCTTCCATTGCATTTGCTTGTAGCCAAAGTTTGGTTCCTGCCTGCGAAGCCTCTCACCTCAACTCTCACTCCTTAATTATTGCATCCTGCTGTGTCACTGAGCAGCCCTGCCAGCGAGGGGAAAGGTGGAGTATCGGGGTTTACTGCTGTGGGCCCAGGGGCCGAGAGCTCAGTGGGTGAAGTGGGAGGTTGTCCAGGCTGAGCCTGAGGGAAGGAAGGCCTTTCTGGGGTGATGTGTGGTGTGTGAGAGGTCTGGTCTGTGGCCGTGGCCAGTTAGAGAAGAAAGGAGCTGAAATGTGCACTAGAAGCTTCTACAGCTATGAAATTGTGAGTGGAAGTAATGAGCTCTCCATCACTGGGATGCGTGCAAGGGACACTCATGAGTCCTGCACCCTTGCAGGAGCGCCTGCAGCCCCTTTGTCACCACTTCCAGGGTAGAATTCTCACTGCTTGACGAGTCAGCCTCCTCCTTTGGTGACCAGCCCTGTTCTCTCTGGAGGAATGGTGGGCACCAATGGCTGGTCCCTTGGGAAGACCTAGGGGTGTGAACAGACATCTCTACAAGTGGGGACTGATTGCCCAGTTCCTGGGGGACTCCTAGCTGTGATCAGGTGCTTTGTGAAGAAAGCCGAAGGTACTGTCAAAGTGGGCAGGAGCCTGGAGGTGTGTGTGGGAGAGGGGGGTAAAGAGCCATCCAGGGTGTGACCTTTGTCCTTTTGAGGATGCACAGGTTCTGGGCAGAGCAGGTAGGGCAGTCGTTGCAGAAGGATCATCCGGGAAGGAGAAAAAAGTGCGAACACAAAGATGGTTCTTGAAATGAGCAATAGTTCGGCCAGAACTGAAGTGCTTGGCTGGGCTTTTGCCATCAGCGCCTGGAGGCGGGTACTGGGGTGGAAGGGCAAGGCTGTGCGGAGTGCCGGGGCGGATGCCCGGCACTGACCACCATATCGGGGAAGGGCAGGTGATGAGGGTATCTGCATAGGGTCCTTTTCATCCACAGCCACAATCTTTTGGGGCAACAGTGGAGGCTTTCAAGGCAGAGGGCCTGTTTTTGAGCTCCTTCCTCTACGCATGCTCCAAACCAGCCAGAGATATTATGAGACCTAAGGGGAAATAAGAAGGAAGTCAGAGAGCTCAACCCAAGTCACCTTTGATCTCGGCTGAACCACAGACACATCTGCCCGCCATCCCCTCAGTCAGAATCGCCCCCTTGGATGAGCCTCCAGGGCTCCCAGAGCCAGCCGGTAGCCCACAGACTGGTGGGTAGGCTATGCGATCAGGGTGGACAGTGTGCCCTGTGAAAGCAGACCAGATGTCGCCTAATTAAGATAAACCCAGGGATTCTGGGAACTTCGAAGTTCTGCCCTGGGGCCTTAGTGATAAATGCTGCTGATTCTTCCAAGTCTCTCTGGAAGCCAAAGATAAGGTGCAGTAAAAGCCTGGATCACAATGGAGCCACCATTAATAGGCACAGACAGGCCTGGGCAATGAGAGACAGGAGGGTCCAAATTCTATTACTGAAGCCATAAATGAGCATCTCAGGTCTGAAGGAAAAAAAACACACCAAACTTTCAGAGATTGGAATAAAGGTCGGAAGTTCTGAGGGCAGGTTTAGGCAGCAGCCAGACACATCTGATTGTTTCAAGGGCTGAGGGGAAGCATTCACCAGGCAAATTAAAAAGCCAGGTGGGCACTAAAGTCTCAGACCCCACATGCTCTGCAGTACTGGTCCCAGACACCGTAGCTCCTGGCAGCCTAGACCCCTGCAGCCAAAAGCATCGCAGCCCAGCGGGTCTTGCAGAACTTGTCCCAGGAAAGGCTTGCAACAAAGTCCCAGGCCCACTGGAAACTGCCACCTAGCAGAAAAACAGAAGCCCTAATATAAGTAAGCCCTGAGACTGCTAAGATTGCAAGACACCCCTCTCCCCTTCTCGAGAGCCCTATCAGAATGGTGAGGGTATAGCAGAAAATGCCAGAATAAATCAAAACTAGTAAGAAATTCAAATCCGAGATGGATCTGGCATTATAATGATATTCAACTGGTGTGCACCAGTCGGGCTAAACTGGTGCTTAAAATACTGAAATGTCTTCAGAATGTTGGTAAATGGCTCTGGACTTAGTCCCTGAGTGGGTCTGAACGATTGCCCTGGTCCCTCCACTGTGACTGCTCCCTCTTCCCACCATCCAGTTAAAGGGGCATCTCAGGCAGCTTCCAGGAGGCTGCTGCTGCAAAACGGCCAGTGGTGCCCCTGCTGGTTCAGAGAAGTAAGCAAGTGCCCAGTCACATAGCTCATAAGTGGCAGCACAGGAGCTCAAGCCGTCGCTGGCTGGCTGCCCAGGCTTCCAATCATTTTGCCCCAAGGCCCAGACGTGTGCAGAGAGGTGACAATAGAAGATTCATAACAAAGTAGTTCACCAACAGCCTGTTAACTCACTGACCTCCTGCATGTTAAAATGCTTAATATACGTAAGTGGGTACATTTTTAAAATAGCTTCCTAAACAGCTAAGACAAATTGAAATTAGAGTCAGATATTAACAGAGCCTTTAAGCACCTCAACACCCCCAAGTTCTGAGGAACCCAGTTTAAAGACCCTGAATTGGGCTAATTCAGGGTTGGTAGACCATGGTTCCTTGGGTCAAACAGAACCCACTACTTGTTTTTGTAAAAATAAAACAAAAAACAAAACTCTTTTATTGGAACACAGCCATGCCTCTTTGTTTATATATATCAATGGCTGCTTTCACACTACAATAGCAGAGGTGAATTATTTCAACGGAGATCGTGAAGCTGAAAATATTTATCTGGCCCTTTACAGAAAAAGTCTGCTTTCTCTGTAAAAGCAGAACCCAGGGGCTCGGGCAAACCCCCTCAGCTTGCTCATCAGTGGGAGAGACCAGCTCACACGCACCTAAGCACTCGGAGGCAGAGGCTGACTCCCCTGACGAGGGGGCAGCACGGGGCGCTGAGGGGAGCTACTGCACATCTGTGAGCGTTGCTGGGGCTAGGGAGTCCCACAGGCACCAGCTAAGTACCTCGATGTTAAACACAGCAGACCCTTGCTTGTCATGTGAGGAGCTGAGATTTCGAGTTTTGACTACTTTCAAGTGACCTGTAGCTGGTTGTAGTTCAAAATGTGGTTGATGCACAGATTTGACTTGAGTGTGCCCCCCGGCTGATGGGCCAGGGGCAGGGAGCAGGGCTCCTGTCTAGGGCTAAGCCCAGCTGGTTGTCCAGCATCTGCTCAGGGTGGCTTTGTTCTTGATTTGTCACTGCCTTTGTGGGGCCACTTGGGAATGATGGACACCAGTGGGTGGATGGGCTTTCGTTAAATATGAATTTCGGGTAAAGTGAAGTGCCCAGCGTGGACTTCAGTGCTCAGATCTGACAGGTCATCCATCGCTCTCTGCAGAAGCAAAAACAAGCTCTTCACAAGGACGGTCCCTATGAGGCCTTAGTTGGCTCAGGAGTCACTGATCAAGTGAGAGCGAAAACTCCAGTGAAAACTGGGATGGCAGTCTTCTTGTGCCGTGAGGTGTGGGCAAGAAACACACCTACCTCATGATAGAATTGTGGAGCAGGAGAAATCTGCACATTTACGGGTTTACCAAGGTTCCAGGATCCATGGCAAGAACACGTTCGGGAGCCGCCCTACCTACAGCCACGGTTGCTGTCGCTGTTCCATCATGATGCCCCTCCGCTAAGCCCAGGCATCCTGGGCGGTCCCTACCAGTGCGCTGGAGTGGGCATGAGACGAAAACGTATTTTGCCATCTGCATTGGATAATGGGTGGGGCATGCAAGACCATGAATGCTTATTTTCCGATGCTGTAGTGCGACTCCGAGATTACCAGGGTCTCACCCCACTCTCGAAGAACAGGAAGAGGGAGAACGGCAGGCGGCGGCTTCCGGGGGAGTGCGGCGAAGCAGTGTTCCAGGTTTCACTCGCTCTCCAAGCGAAGTGCAAACACCCCTCTTGCCAGTAGGTGGCGCTGCAGACGCGCACTCAGCTGTTCGTGGTGGTAGTTGATAGTGGTTTTGTTTACTGGTTACTTTCCTCTCCTTCCATAGTACTTGGTGCTGTGTTGGACTCTCGCAGGTAGCTTAGCCAAAGAGTATTGTACTTTAGATGCTCTGAAAGTGTTTGTTAAGTGTACCTGTCTGAGGTGCTAATTGCTCTTACCAACAATTGTGGTGATGTGTATGGACACACTCAGTGTGCGTCACAGGATATAAACTGTGCCCGTGTTTATGTAGGTGTGTGTATCGGGTAGGCTATCTCTGCTGAGTTATCGTGTGTGTGTGTGTGTGTGTGTGTGTGTGTGTGTGTGTGTGTGTGTGTGTGTGTGTGTGTGTGTGTGTGTGTGTGTGTGTGTGTGTACAAGATGGTTATCTGTTGACTAAGTGTCCCGGGGGCCCCACACACTGATGGCCAGCCCAGCCCAGCTTCCCGGGACTAGTTCTGGCTATTTCTACCATCTTGTGGGCATTTACACAGGTGCCGCATGGGGGCGCTGAGGCCCGGCCCTTTCTTTCTCTCCAGCTTCTCGCCTCAGGCCGACAAGGTCTTGGCTTCTACCACTCTACCTCCCAGCTCTACCCCCTGCTGCCTTGAGAAGGAAATAGTGAATCTGTGCCAAACACCCCTTTGGGCTGCATCTGCCTCATCATCTCCGCTTGTTTCTCCCCTCCCCCTCACTGTTCAGGGCCAGCATGTCCAGTTGGGAGGATGGTGTACTGCACAGATCCAGAGGGAGCCATTCACACTATGACCTCAGTGGTACCTCCTAGGCAGCTGCAAAACCCACCGACTGTGCGCAGCTGCCCGGGTCACTTCATGGCCATGGAAGGGGAAGCTGCCTTTTTCACTGCACCCGCTTCTAGCCTGGCCCAGAAGTGATTTACCCTTGGCAGTGGTCAGGAAGCATCTCCCTGACCGGCCACCCCTCAGAGGCCTTTGGGATTCAATTTGAGAAAGTAGAACATAGCTGGCAACTTTTCAGTTACTCGTCTGTAAGACAAGCCGAAGCTCTGCAGACTGGGGTCACTGACTCCCACGCTCCAGGCAGATGTGCCTTCAACGGGCGGACTGTGGAGATGAGTCTGCCATGGAATTAGGGAAAAGGGTTTGGGGCTAGACTTATAACTGCCACCAAATAGAAAATCATGAGAACATGGTCGACAAACTTCCTGGGCCAGATTCCAAACGCCGATGCCTCAGAGGGCCAGGCAGGAAATAAAAAAGCGAAGAGAGCTCAGCAGGGTCTTTGGTGAAATGGAGAATACGTTCTCTGTTTGACATGGTTGCTGCCCTGTGGGAATGTGGGCTGGTCTTGCCAGATGCTTCAATCCCATTTTTCCAAGGGGAACTACAAATCCGGACTTTTAATGTTGGCAACTATTTTGAATTTAGAAAACACTGTGAAGGCCAAATAAAACACACCTTGAAAGCTAAATCTGGCCCTTCAGTCTCCAGCTTGCACCCTCTGGCTCAGGTCCAGAGAACTGAGTTTTTCAGGACTGACCAACTGAGAGTAAGGACGTTACACTCAGATTAACAGAGTTTTACACCTTCGAGAGACCTTAGAGATAACCTAGTTCATCCCTGTGTGTTTTAATGTGTGTACATACAGACTTCTTTATTAACTTAATAACACACATGTCCTTAACTTCCAGCTTTCTACTTCAAAGCATCTCAGTACCCCCAATTTAGAACAAGATTCAAAATGAAGCCTCAACATACAGTATGTTTGTATCTACCTGTCAGAAGCCCCATTTTATGACATTTGCTTAACAATAGCTCTACCTCTGTCTTTTGCAAGCATGAGCTACCCTGGTCTTCCTTCTAACCAAGGGATGTCCAGGCTTTTGGCGCCTCTGGACCACACTGGAAGAAGAGTTGTCGTGGGCCATGCATTAAATATACAAACACTAAGGAAAACAAAAAGATCTCATAATCTTTTAAGTACATTAATGATTTTGTGCTGGGCTGCATTCATAGCCATCTTGGGCCACAGGTGACCTGTGGGCTGCGGGCTGGACACCCCTGTTCTAACCCAACCTTCTCGGATCACTGTTTATGACAAGCCTCCTGAGTGCCTCCTTGAACAGCTGGATCACGTGCTTCTTTATCTATGAGACTTCTGTTGCCAGGGGAGAGATGAGACTGCTCCCCCTTTTCTCAGCTCTGCCCTCCGTTGGGCCGCTGGCAGCCCTCCCCAGCCCCCAGCCATGTCTGGCTCTGCAGCATTCTCCCGGTCACATGGTGAAGGGTGCTGCGTGCTCCTCAGTGTGGGTCCCTCTCACTCCTCGAGCTTGCCTGACCGGAATTTTACAACGCGGGCTGCTGCTTCTTTAAAAGTCATTCAAATAAATAGAAGGCATTTAAAATAAATGTCTAGTGTCTTCTTCCGGTGCCCCGACCCCCCAGCTGTATTCATAGACCGGCTTACGGTCGCCTCAAGAAATGCCATTGCGGACACACAGAGTGAGCAGGCCTGGGGTCAGTTTTATTTGGGGGTGTCCGTGTCTCTCTGCAGATGCTCTTGCCGCACGGGAAGACCCCCCCCGAGGGGAGATTCTGTGACGGGTGGCAGCCTGAGCCCATCAGAAGACAGGCTTCCCTCAGCACTGCTCTTGACTTGGGCTCAAGGCCCTACCTGTAGCTACCAAGGTCGGGAGGTGGAGTGGGAGGAAGAAGAGGATCTAAAAAAGGATGTGAGCTGGAGGAAGAAGCGGGTAACTCGGACCCTAACCTCAGCCCTCACAGAATCCTTTCTCCTGCCCCTCGGGCCCCCCATAGCCCACTGAACCGAGGGCCCATACGCCTACCCCGGCCTGCCCACCACCCACGCTGCTCCTGCCGCTCCTGTCGCCCCCATCTGCCGGGCTGTGAGGGAGCATCTGCAGCAGCACGTCCCCAGCCAGGCTCCCTCTGAACTCCATAGATCGTAGCGGACAGACCACTCCCTCCCTTAGACGATATTTAGGTACGCAGTTCTTTCTCCCATAGCCCAGAGGAGTTTCTCCAGTTTCATTCTGGTGTCCCCCAGCCCTAAGTGGATGTCATGTCAATAACTGTGCCTATAAATAAGTGACTGAATTCAGGGCTGATAGGACTGGGCCAGTGGTTTGATTCGGGTTAGCTCCCACACACTATTATACCCCTACCAGCCCGGTATAACTCATCCAAGTTTATCTTAATCATTCCCCTGTCTCCGGCCAATCTGAGACCCACTGTGCCTCCTGGATTCTCTGGCCTCCAGTCCCCCACCTTCCTGCCCAGGCAGCAGAAATAAGGGCCAGTGTGACTCCCCATCTCTCTCCTTTCTCATACCTCCCATCCTGCAGATTCCTTCAGGGACCTTGGGGCCACCTACTGGGCAACGTCATGGAAACTCTGTTCTGAGATGTCTTGGTCTCACTGTGAAGTTTTTATAATGTCCAAAGGCCAGCGGTACCAAAGCTGCTTATACTGGTTTGTAGCCAATGGACCATGACTAAGGTGAGGGAGAGGGTGGGGGGGTGGGAGGGGAGGTGTCCCAACACCCTCCCCCACCCTGGCCTCTGGCACCGGAACTGAATCCTCTACTTTCTGATGTGAACTTGGACTGCATCTGGGAGCAAAAAACCCCACGGCATGGCAGAGACGTGACAGTGGCTTGTAGCCTTGGGATGGAGAAATTTCGGACACAGTTCTTTCCTCTCCTTTGTGCCCTGCCGTTTCAACGTGCCACGCTCTTCCAAGACCTGTGAGTTATGTGGCCTCTCTTTATTTTTCTTTTCTTTTGTTTGTTACTGGTCAGTTCTACCTGCCAGTAGGCCATTTAAAAAACCAACTTGGGTAAACAGGTAACACAAGGATAAAATGACAAATTCACATAACAGTTAATAGAACAGATTCTGTTCTAAATAGTTGATATATATCATTTAATTCTCACAATAACCCTCTGAAGTAGGTGCTATTGTCATCCCCATTTTACAGATGAGGAAACTGAGGGCCAGAGAGGCAGCCCTCAGTGGGCGTAGCTTTATTTAAACTCAAGTTGTCGGCTCCAAAGTATGTATCACGCTATATTGACCCTTTCATGTGTGTGTGTTTTATGAGAGAGCGGGGGGGGGGATGGGAAGGGAGGGAGAAGGAGAGAAACATCAGTGCAAGAGAAAAACACTGACTGCCCACTTTCTGCAAGTGCCCCAACTGGGGACAAAGCCCACAGCCCACAACCCAGACCTGTGCCCTGACCGGGAGTCAAACCTGAGACCTTTCAGTTTGTGGGATGACAGCCAACCAACTGAACCTTGCTGGCCAGGGCTTTCATGTATATTTTTGAGATAAAACACACATGAGAAAACGTGAGCATATATTAAGATAGTCTGTGCTATCCTGAGCTTCGGGGACGGTGCGAATAATTTTCTGCCGTTTGGGTACTCCAGGGGAAAAGCGTGGTTAACGGGAGCCTCTGGACGAAGCCGGGCCATCTTTCCAGAGACCGAGACACTGCCCCCTTCATCCCACTGTTTGGGGGTCTGGTCAGGGAAGGCCTGAGTGAGGTATTCGCACCCCCATCTCGCCGTGGTGAAGACCAGCTCCTGGAGCGGAGAAACGACTTGTCTGAGGACGTGAGCGAGCAGCCGCAGAAAGGAAATGTGATGTCAGGGTGTCGGTCCCAGGTCAGTGCCATCCCCCCCAGGACCCCCTGGTTTTGCCTGACTTCACGTGCATCCTTATTCTTTCATTCATCTGGCAAAGTCCCCTTAGAAATCCTATAAAATTCCTTGGGGTTTAAAGCTTGCCCCAAGGTTAGCCTAGTACGGCCACAGCCCAGCTGGTGAACTTGTCACCTGCTCGCTGGGCTGGGCTGGACGTATTCTCTGCAGCTGCCGGGAAGGCACCTCGCTCATATTCGCCTCCAAGAGAACCAGCTGCTGGGAGTGTCGCTCCCCCACGGCCTGCAGCTGCTGCACCTTCAGATCTGCAGGCAGCGTATTTGCCCATCGGTGACGGGCACAGTGGGGACCCCGGAGCCACGCTAGCTAGCTCAGCCCCACGCACGGCTCCTCTGAAGGGCTGTCTCAACTCCGGGCCACACCACGGCATTCTCAGAGCTGCATGGCAGTCCGCGGCTCTTCCTACACATCCTCCACGATCAAAAGGCTCTTCTTGCTTACTCTAGCTCCCTCCCTTTATCTTTACAAGTGCTTTCCTCAATAAACCTCTGACACCTCTAATTGGCCTTGGAACCTGTCTTCTAGAAGATCTAGACTGACGGACCCTCTCTGGGCCCTAAGGCTCACGCGCCCTGCCCCTGAGGGCAGCTGGTGCCAGGCGGTCCTTACAGTTCCTCAGCACTGCTAAGTGGCAGAATGGAAGTGTGTTTCCCGGTCGACTCCAGGAGGCATGGTGGAAACCAACGGCAGTGCAGCCCCAGGCAACCACCAGCTGCTTCCTAAGTCTGGGAACCAACCCACACCCTCTCTCAACCCCATTTACACTTCCCAGCCTCCTTTTCCCCAAGAAGGAGAAAGGGCCTCAGAGCCTTGGGCCAGGGTAGGAGCCCTGGGTTTTAATCCAGTTTCTACTGCTGACTTTCCCCCCTGGGCTCCAGTTTCCCCCATCTGTACAGTGGGACTTTGGCTTGGCTGGCCTGGGTGGGGGCAGGGGGACTATGGCTATTGTGGGAGTTTAAGAAATACCTCGGCAGGCAGCCGGTAAGCTGCTTCCTCTGCCTGTTAAGGCCAGACCTGGTGGGAAGCTCACCTGGCAGTATCAGGGCAGGGCCAGGCCTAAAGCCATGTCCTGATTATGCTGGGACACCCACAGGTTATGGGGTGCTGTGCCTGGGCTCCGGAGAGTGGCCGTCAGCCCCAGAAAGGACAGCTCCCTGGGCAACCACCTGGGAAGGGCGGTAAGCAGATAGTACCTGTGTGTCGAGGTCCGGCGGCCCTACAGGAAAGCACAGGAGTACAAGGGGTAGTACTAGTACCTGAGGGAAGCTGGACAGGCTTCCCAGAGAGGGACTTTTGTGTTGGGCTTTGAAGGCTGAGTAGAAAGGGCTTTCAAGGCAGACAGAGCAGAGACTTGGAGCAAGAACCTATGTTGTATGTTCTAAAACGTAGGAGAAATGACAGGATCGTCAGGGAAGTGGTGAGGGAGTGAGCTGTGTCCGGACTGTGGAGGATCTCTAATAAGGTCAAGGTTCTACAGCCTCCACTGTTATATGTCGGAGGTGGATGCTAGTTTTATTTTTAATTTATAGATGAACGAACTGAGGCCCTGAGAGAGGGAGAGGGGCTCTGACAGGAAGGCAATGGACAGGGTCAGGGCCAATTAGTCTTGGGAGCCAGAGGCCAAGTCCTGTTCTTCCTGTTGTGTGGGCAATGCCAAGGACCGGCTCCCCATCTCCCCGCCCCTCCCCCATGGCCATCTGACATCGGGGAGCATGGTGTCCTCAGTCCCTCTCCTTTCTCCACCCCCAGTGTCCTTGTCTGTGCTGACATCATGTACACATGGAAGAGAAAGCTGCCGAGATTCCAGAGAGGCCAGACTGTGGGAACCAGGACAGATGCTGCTGGCACTTCCTCGGGGCTGAGAAGCCTCTGGAGCCTCTGGGCGCTGCCAAGGGGGCTCTGGAATGTGCCGGAGGCCTCTGGCTTCCTCCATTGCAGCCCCCCGAGCCTGGGAAAGCTAGGGAGGCTCTGATCACCCAGCCGCTATGTGGCCTGGAGCAGCCTGTGTGGGGCGTTGTGCATCCAGATGGTGGGGCCAGCCCAGCCAGTCTGCCCTCAGCGGCCCTGTGCTGGGGCCCCTGGACACCCAAAGAGGGAGCATGAGCCTCATGACCTCTGCACCCCCCGGCTGGAAAAGGGAGCCAAACCAATATTGTGCAACACCTTCCCTGGAAAAGGCGCTTGGGTGTGTGTGTGTGTGTGTGTGTGTGTGTGTGACAGATGAACAGACACAGATGGTCCCACCCCCACCCCTCTGGGCCCCAGGGGTGGCTGTGCACCGCCTGTCCATCACATGTGGCTCACAGCAGCTGCACATTCCGTCAGTGACCAGCTGTGGTGGCAGCTGGGGAGGGGGTGAGTGAGCACTGATGGGTCCCAAGGGAGCAGGGGAGGAGGGCAAGGGGAGGACGGAAAGGGCCTGGGAGAGCAGGGGTCAGGGAGGGGGTGAGGGAAGGAGGCTCGGATTGTTCTCAGGATAAAACACCAGGCAGGATCGTGGGGGGGGTGCCTGTCATCCGGGCCGGGAGGCCCTGTAAATGTGGGCCCCGGCACAGAGCACTGGGGGTGGGGTGTTCCAGGACGAGTCCAGCACATGCTGGCTCAATCTTGGCACATGGTTGGACCAACGTGAGTGTAAGGAGACATACCGGGCGGTTGGATCTATGGATCTGAAGCTCAGGAAAAAAAAGGCCTCTATTGGAGATATACACTTGGGAATAATCAGCTTATAGGAGGTAAAGCCATGGGAGCAGATGACTCTCCTAAGGAGAGAATGCCCGGGCTTAGTCAGATGCAAACATCACCCAGCTCCCACTCCAGACACTCTAGGCGCCGTTCCGTGCATCTCACCTCACCCAACCCTCACCACAAGCCTGTGGAGCGAGCATGGTCACCACCATATGCCACCAATGAGGAAGCCAGGACACAGAAAGGCCTCTCTTCCTCTGGCCCCTCCTGCCTCACTGCACCGCCCTGCGGATGTTTCCGCCCCTCTCTGTGTCTGTGTCCCCAGACACACAGAGAGGGCCAAGGCTCTGCAAAGGGAAGCCTGCACTGGCTGGGAGGCTCAGTTGGTTGGAGCACCGTCCCAGACACCAGAAGGTTGCAGGTTTGATCTCCACTCAGGGCACATACCTGTGTTGCAGGTTCAATCTCTGATGTTTCTCCCTCACCTTTTCTCTCTTGCTAAATTCAGTAAAGATACCCTTGGGTGAGGATTTTTAAGAAATGGAAGACTGAGCAGCATCCAGATGCTCCGGCCCCACCCCACCTCCCACCCCCTCTCCCCAGGGCCTGGAGCAGGACAGTGGCTGCTCCGACTCAGTGACTCTTTCCCTGGGGGCCAGGCGCCACCTCCTCCACAGGGAAGGTGGAGGTCTTCAGGAGCCGCCCAGCTCCCCTCCCTGTCACCAGTTACTTGGCTGAAGTCGATCAACCACCTACTATGTACCAGACACTGCTAGGCACAGAGGAGATGGCAGTGAGCAAACCCAACCGGGTTCCTGCCTTTATGTGCTAGACACAGACATACATGATTGCACGGTTAATAGCTACCAACCCCTGACCACTGCCTTGAGCATCTCCGCGCCAGCCACCCTCTCCCCTGGGACCCTGGGGCAGCTCTACCACCCAGCACCGGAGCCTCAGTGCCTGGGCTCACAGAGTCGCCATTGCAGGATGGCTGACATGCAACCCCACCATTCGGAGCCCAGGTCATGTAAGTTTAGTAAATACCAGCCCTGAGAGAGACAGGGGCTGACCTAGTGTGGGAGTCGGGGATTGAGAAAGTTCCCTGGAGCTGAAACATGCCCTTGAAACATCTCTTCCTGCTGACTCAGATCCAGGGCTGGGGGATGGGAAGGAGGGAGGGTGGAGGTCTTCTCTCTGCCTCCCTCTCTCTGAACTGAGGCTGACTGCCAACCCTGGGCTCACTTCTGCCTACTCCTGACGCCCACTCCATCAGTGAGCGAATTCTGTCCCCCACCCACCCTGGAGACCCTGCTGGACTCTGGAGCTGCCTTCGTGCCCTCTCTCGTTGACCTGCCCCTTCTTCCAACCTGCTTCTGTGTCCTCCTGTAGATTCTTCCCAGTCCGTGGACCTGGCCCCTGCTTCATCCTCCTCCGTTCATGCCAAGGCCTCTGTGGCCTCGGGATTGTACACCTTCCTCTTGGAGGCCCTGGACTGTGACCGAGCCCTTGTCCTTGGCCTTCACCGGCCTGGGCCCCTGGTGCTCCATTCCCACCCAAGTTTCTCCCTCCTTCCCAGGGTTTCTCCATCTGTAGTTCCCCAGGCTTCTCTCTGAGTTTTCCTCCTTTTTGCTCAACACTAGCTCCTTGTGATATTTCATGTACCCCCGGCTTCAGCTAGCTACCAGTCACCAACTCTCTGCTCCAGCCCGGACCTCTCTGGGTTCCCTCCTAGGTATCCCATGGGTCTCACAAACAGCACGGCCACACTGAATGTTTCACCTTCTCCCATGTCTTCCACTGGTGCCTGTCACCTTCACATAGCCAGTCACCTGGACAAGACCCCAGCATCTCTCAGATCTCTTCCCTCTTCATCTCCTCTAAACCAGTCCCACTTGCCTGGCTTGTTGTACGAGTCTCCTGATTGGTCCACCCCACTCTGATGCATGGTGCTGTGGTTACCAGCATGAATTTGGGTGCCAGCCTGCCTGGTTAGGGTCCCAGCTCTACCACTTACTAGCTGAATCTTCTCGGTAATTTATTTAACTTCCCTATGTCTCATTAAATGAGATTATAATAGATAATAATAGTAGCTTCTAGTATAGGTTGTTATGAGGTTTAAATGGGTTAATGTACACCAAATAGTGCAATGTCTGATACATGGTGAGTGCAATAAAATTGTATTTTTATTTTTGTTTATTTATTTCACAGAAATTTTTTAATATTTTATTTCTTTATTTTTACATAGAGGGGAAGGGAGGGAGAAAGAGAGAGGAGCCTCAGTGTATGGTTGCCTCTCATGCGCCCCCTACTGGAGACCTGGCCTGCAACCCAGGCATGTGCCCTAACTGGGAATTGAACTGGCAACCTTTTGGTTTGCAGGCCAGCACTCAATCCACTGAGCCACACCAGCCAGGGTTTCACAAAAATTTTAAATGCTTGCTATGTGTAGACTCTTTGCTAGGCACTAAGGAACATAATAATGAACACCAGAAATGATTCCTGCCCCCTCTCCGCTTCCTCACCCTGGGTCGTTTGTCAGAGTGAAAGGCTGGCCTGTGATTCCTGGTCAGGGCACATGCCTGGATTTCAGGTTTGGTGCCTGGTCTGGGCGTGTGCGAGAATCAATGGATCGATGTTTCTTTCTTCCATCACCATTTTCTTCCTCCCTCTCTCCAAAAAAAAAAAAAAAAAAAAAGATTCTGCTCCCAAGAACTTCACGGTCAGTGTGAAAGCCCTTTCACAAAAGTCCCACGGAGTGACGGTTTCCCGGTGCCCCTCCCTTTCTCGTCTAAAACAAAACAGAGCAAAAGCAAGCGCAGCCTGGATTCCACGCCTCCCTCCAGCTCCTCCTCTAGTGCGGTTTCCCATCTCCCCAGCTTCTCAAACGAGTTCGTCCTGCCGGCCAGGGTTTATTGCACATCTGCCCACCAGGCACTGCGCTGGGTGCCGGAGGGTCAGCCGTGAACAGGAGAGACGCATCTCTGCCCTCACCGAGTTTATCTTCTGGGGGTGGGGGTGGGGAGCAGGGAAAATGAACAAATATAGCAACATGCAGAATATCAGTGACAGTGATGACATTGATACTATTTTGCAATAAAGTGAGGTTGGGATACAGAGGGATACAGGTGGGATTGGTGGCCATGTTAGGTAAGGGGTCGAGAGAGTCCTTGCTGAAGACATCAGCTTTGAGCAAAGACCTGCATGGAGTGAGGTAATCTGAGCAGATCTGGGGGAAGAGAACTCCAGGTTTTGTGTATGTCCTGCTGGAGGAGGATTCCAGGTAGAAGGAACCCCAGATGCCAACAAGCACAGACTGCTGGCAGAACCGCTGGAAGGCCCCAGTGGCTGAGTGAGCGAGGCAGGAGCAGGGGCCCGAGCTCCGGGTGAGCGCACACCCAGCGTGCCCTGCACCGCCCCAGTGCAGTTATCAGTTTGCCTCCTTTCGCTTGCAGAGGTGCCGCAGGCTTAGATGATAAAGTGTACAGTCGCCTTTCATACAGGCCACGGGAAGCAGTTGGCTTTTTATTCTCGCTGAAGCAAGAAGTGACATGATCTGACTAACATTTTAAAGGATTATGACCAAGTACTCAAAACACTCTTCTGGCTCCTGCAACACCCCCTTCTGCTCTCCCCCACCTCCCAACTCTTCCTCCCCAGCCTCCTCTCACAGCCCTTTCTCTTCTGCTCAGCGCCTGACTCTCGGAGTTTCTCTGGATCAGTAATTCTCAGCCAGTGTGATTTCTCCCCTAGGGAACATTTGGTATTATCTAGAGACCTTTTAAACTGCACAACTGAGGCTGATACTCCTGGCATTTAGTGGATGGAGGCCAGAGATGCTGCTAAGCATTCCACAATGCACAAAACAGCCCCACACAGTAAACAGTTTTCCAGGCCGAAATGTCAGTGGTGCTAAGGTTAAGAAGCTCTGCACTAGATCAGCGCAGTCCAATCGAAAGAGAATGGGAGCTGCGTATGCCATTAAAAAGTTCCCGTAGCCACATTAAAAATACTAAGAAGAAAATAAGTGAGGTTTAATAATATATTTTATTAAATCCAATATGTATCAAAGATTATCACTTCAACATGCAATCATTATAAAAATATCAATGAGGTCTTTTATTTCTTTCTTTTGAAAAAATCTGGTGTATGTTTCACATTTACTACACACAGCAATTCAGTACAGCCACATCTCAAGGGCTTAGCAGTCGCCAGTGTCTCCTGACCGTGGTTTGATAGCACAGCTCTAGGCTCAGTAGTCCATAATGTAGCATCAAGGGCAAGAGCTGTATCAGGTCTTAGAGCCTAATGAATTGGCTATGGAACCAAACTGCCTGCCGAAGTCCAGTGCTTCCATTTAACGCCTGCCCATCTGAAGTAGAGTGACTCCACTTCTCTGTACCTTTGTTTCTTGTCTGTGAAGTGAGGATAATATTACTACCTTATAGAGTCGTCAAAAATTAAATGAGTTAACACGCACAAAACGATTTCAGGTGTTTCTGCAGTGCTTACCAAATGTTAACCATTGCAGTAGGCCCCTCCCCTGTCTCCATCCACACTTTCTCTCCAGGCAACGTCTCCTCCCAGAGCTTTAACTGCCACCACCTCTTACCTAACGACTTCCCAATTTCCACACCCAGCTCAGCCCTCTCCTCTGAGCTCCAGACTCCCTGCCTGGCTGTGCACCCCACTTTGGTGACCCAGGGCATGGCACACGAACGAGTCCACAACACAGCCGTTGACGTCCCCCTGCAGATCTGCTCACACAGGCCAGGCCTCTGGGAGGCATGATTTCTGCCTTCCCAGGGAACGCACAGTGCGTGGGCTGTGCAGCCTCCATACTGCTTGAGGTTTCCACTCCACGGGGGTGTGCCTACAGAAGTCATGGGAGTGTGGAAGGCATTCGTAAGCAGAGTCCAGAGGTGTGTCTGGAGTGACCACCAGGGCCCTCCTGTGCAGGAAGCACAGGTTGTGGGTACCGGCCGCTCACGCTGGCTGTGTATCAGCGTGTCTGTATATATGTGTTTGCACGCTTGGTCAAGGGGTGGCTGTGTCTGTGGACCTGTGTGGAAGAGGGCATGCACATGCTCTTTCCCGCCACCGTCAGCAAGGACCTTCAAGCAGGTCTCACCATGGGGACGAAGGTGCACTCATTCTCAGATGGCCATCCCCACTCTCCAAGTGAAGGGGTGACTTCCTCTGGGTCCTGGTGGGTGAGTCAAGTGAAAGGACTTCTCTGACCCACCACATCAAGTCCGTCTTCCCATCTCCTCCAAGTCCCCTTCCAGGATGCTCCTGTCTGCTTCCTTCTGAGCCTTGGGGAATTCTCCGTGGTACTGGCCCGTGAGATGGCAGGTGAGCCTGCGAGAATCTTCTGAGTCGCCCTCTCTGGGGGCTGGAGCCCTCACCGAGTGAACAGTTTGGAGGCCGTCCCTTGGAGGCCTGCCACAGCTTCAGAATGAGCCCTCTCCTCCTGTCCTGCTCTTGCTTTCTAGGACAGCTCGGAATCTGGTGAACTGGGAACTGATTTCCAGAGATAACCCCCCTCCACCACCACCATCCAGCTAGGTGTTTGGGGCCTTGGTCACAGCCAGTTCTGCTCTGGTGGTGCAGCCACAACCACAGCTGTTCTTTTTAAGGGTGACAGCCGCCTCTCTCAGGTCTGACCACACCCCCACCCCACCCCACCCACGCGTGCGCACACACACGTTCCACTTGCTTTGGACTCCAATGGGAGAAGCTGCGGGGGGACTCTTGTCCATTATTAAGCTACAGCCACCCCCACCAACCCTCACCAAAACGGACATGTTGGCTGCCCACAGAACCCCAAGGCGGGAGCCGGCACGGTCGACCTTTGCACAAGTTGGTGCATCGCAGAGGTGCCCCTCCACAGACGGGCAGTGCCCGAGACAAAACTGGGGACAGACAGGGACTCCTGGCTTCCCTCAAGGCCTCCAAGGGCACCTGCCCAAGGCCACCCTGAGAGCTGCGGCCAAGGCAGCGGAGCGGAGCCAGACCTCCCAGCCGTCGGTGGGGGCGGTGACCGCCTGGGGCCTTCCCACGGCTTGACCTGCGCGTCACCGCGGGGGCGAGGGGGCGCCTGATCGCCAGGGGCTACGGCGCGGAAAAGGGCCCTGGGAAAGGGCGGTGGCGGCGCCCCCGGGGCGGGGCCGGGGCGGGGCCAGGGCGGGCTGACTTCCAGGCTGGGAGCCGGCACCAACAGGCAGAGACCTGGCAGCCTGCTCTCACCATGAAGCGGCCAAGGGAGCCGAGCGGCTCCGACAGCGAGTCCGACGGAGCCATCGACGTGGGCCGGGAGGGCGAGCTTAGGTAAGAGCCGGGTGGGGACTTGGGCGCGCGGACGGACTCTGCAAACGCGGAGACTAGTCCTAGATGTCGCCTCCCCAGACGCAGGGGGGTGGCCCGCACGGGGTGTGTGTGTGTGTGTGCGCGCGTGTGTGTTGGGGTGCAGTGTGTGCAGTTACACGCACGCGGGCCTGAGGTCCTATGTGACCTGGACCATTTAGGGCTCAGGATGCTGGGATGGAGGTAGCGTTCAGCTCGCAGGTCTGATGTCAGCAGGTCTGGTGATCTTTTTGTCGGAGTGCCCCTGTGAGACTATTGGTGAGGAGTTTTTCTCCCCGAAACTCTTAAGAAAAACCTTCCTAGGCTGTTGGTGGGTTTTTCCCCTACCCGGAATCTGCTGACTGTACAGAATAACCACCTTTTCCTGGTTTTACCCTAACTGTGCACTTTTCATATAGTACTCAGAAAGCTGTCAGGAGAAGAAAGACTTCTGTCCCTTGAGCAAAGTGGGCTTTAAATAAGGTTTTGACTTTGAAGAAAATAATAGCTGACTTGCCCGTGGTCGGTGCACAAGCCTAGGCTCCAGTTTCTGCACGCTGCTGCCGATGTCTCTGGGCTCTTGAGAAATATTCCTCCCCGCTTCAAACCTGTAGCACAAACTGCACGCAGATAGTTCTGCTACTTCCCAGTTCTGTGAACAACCTAAGCTTCAGTTTCCTTATCTGTAAAATGAGTATAAATAACAGACCCAACCTCATGGAAATATTGGGAAAATCATATGAGAGAGAGTGCGTCACGACTCAACACAGGGCCTAGCGCAGCAAATGCTTAATGAGTGTCAGGCGCGCAACACGTGACGCCCAAAGTCCTGAAAGAGCTTTGCCCGCCTGGATCCCAGCCCCAAACCTCCCACCAGCTCACCATGTGGCCTTGGGCCATTGCTTTCCCTTCGTGGGCCTGTTTGCTCGCAGCGAAATCGGGAGGACAGAAAGGGCTCTCTGCTGTCTCCTGGCTCATTCAAATCTGACTCTAGAATAGAATTGGAAGCAGGGGTTCAGTTTATTCTTAGGGATGCTTTTAAAGGCATTTCATAATTTCAATGATCTTGTTTCCGAGACCAGGGGGTCCTGCCTCAATCACAAATCCTAGTAAAATTCCACCAGCTTTCAATCATTTATAGCTCATAATTGGAGGTAAGGCAATAGATATTCTCCTTGCATCCTGTATGTTAGGTTTTGGGAGATACAATATAATTTCCATGCAACTTAGTAGCATTTATTAAAATCCCTCATCCAAGGACATGCTTATTAATTTGAGAGAGAGGGGAAGGGAAAGAAAGAGAGAGCAAAAGAAACATCGATGTGAGAGAGAGACATCGATTGGTGGCCTCCTGTAGGCCCTCCGCTGGGAGATTGACCCCGCAGCCTGGGTATGTGGTCTGACTGGGGATCGAACCTGCAGCCAATTGTCCGAGACGATGCTCCAGCCAACCAAGCCACCCAGCAATGGGGTAGCCTTTTAAAGTTGTTTAGCGGAAACTGCTCTTTAGAGAAGCAATTCTCTGAGCCTGTGCCTACTAGGAGCAGAAGGGCCCAGCACTATGTGGTGGTAGTGGAGGAGGGTCTCAAATTCAATGTTATTGGGTCTTCATGAGCAGAGGCACAAAACTGATACCAGAGAGCTAGGCTGATCAGAGCTGGCTACTGTCTTTCAAGCATTTGCAGCCTGGCCAGTGACCTGCCAGGTCACACAAAGCCCGTGGGCAGCACAGACGGATGGCAGGAGAGACAGACCGTGGGCTGTGAGGGCACCAAAGCAGGGAGAGGCCACTTATAACTGAAGGCGGCAGGGAGGGCTTCTTGAAGGTGGTGGCACTTGGGCCGTGGTCTAAAGGATCAGTGGGCAGTTTTTTCCTACGCAGCATTTCGTCCTTTCGGCTGGACCCATTTCCAGAGACTGTCTCAGTTCTTAGAGGAGCAGACCCCATCAGAGGAGCGAAAGCAGTTGGACATCTGGCAGAGCTGACTTATAGACCCCTCTTTGTAGCACTTGCCAAAGGGCCCTCCCCCCACAGACATCAATGCTCCAATTCAGGGATCACTGAACACTGCCTGCTGTGGCCCAGACCCTGGGCTGGGCGTGGGGGGCCCAGATGCATCCTGCTCGGCCCCTGCCCTCAGGGAACTCTCAGAGAAGAAGAGCTTCATGTACAAAGACAGCCAGATAAACAGTGGCAAGGGCCATGGGACTGGGGCAGCCAGCTTCCCTGGAGGTCAAAGGCAGGGCGCAAACCCCCCTCCCTCAGAGATGTGAGAGTGAAGAATAGAGTGTGTTCCGTGTCATTGTGGGCATCTGCCTGCTGGTGGTGTCCTGTCCCATCTGTGGGAATCGCCCACAGAGCTCCTCTCTGAAGCCAGCCTCCTTGCACATGCCAGGACTGAACTGACAATATAGCCTCCCCTCTCCTCCTGCAAACATTTAATGGGCACCTGCCACATGTCAGCCACTGGGTCAGAGTCTGTGGGTTGTTCCTCCGTGATTTAAGGCACATGGTGGCCTTTGAAGTCAGAGGGACCTTCAAAAGAGTTTGACTCTCACCGTCATTAACTTGGACGTTTCTGAACCTCAGTTCTCTCCCTTACAAAATGGGGCTGCTAATACCCACCTCACAGGGTGAGGCTTTGATGAAGTAATGAACCCAAAGCATGTCTCCCTGTTTTGGCACAAGGTAACTCCCAGTTAGTGCTGCTGTCTAAGGGGTTGCCATTCAGTTGGACGGTATGTTCATAAGGTGGCATAGTCTAATGAAAAGACTGGAAGACTGAAGACCGGATTTACTGGGCGTGATTCTTTTTTTTTTAATCCTCACCTGAGGACATATTTGTTTGCTTTTTAAAATTAATTTTAGGCTGGTTTGGCTCAGTGGAGTGAGTGCTGGCTTGTGAACCATTGGGTTTCTGGTTCGATTCCCAGTTGGGGCACATGCCTGGGTTGCAGACCAGGTCCCCAGAGGGGGACATGCAAGAGGCAACCACATACGGATGTTTCTCTTCCTCTCTTTCTCCCTCCTTCCATTCCCATCTGTCTATAAATAAATAAATAAATCTAAAATTAATTTTAGAGTGGGAGGAACTGGGCAGGGGTTGGGCATGGGGAGATGAAGAGAAACATTGGTTGCCTCCCTTGTGCACCTCGACCTGGGGGTCGAGCCTGACACCCAGGCACGTGCCCCAACCGTGGATCAAACCTGCAGCCTTTTGGTACCTGGGATGGAACAATGCTCCAACCAACTGAGCCACCCAGCCAGGGCTGGGCATGATTCTTAACTCTCTGTGTCTCTGTCACTTCATCTCTCAAATAATTATTTTTGCTAAATCCAAAATGGCCCCGATACTACTCAACTCGCAGGGCTCTTGTGCAATAAGTGAGAGAAGTAAGTGTGGACATGCTGTCTGGGATGAAAAGTACTGGCTATGAGATGTACGAGATGTAATGATGAATATAAGGGCTGCATGGGAAGAACGGTAAATTAAAAGCCTGTGGATTGGAATTTCCTCTAATTTGCTGTGCAGCCTGGAGCAGATCCCTTCCCCTCTCTGAGTTCCTTCATTTTACCAGGCGGCTCAGTGCTCTCTAAAATCTCTTCACTGGGGACACTGTGATTCTGCCTTTGGTTGATACAAAACCGGTGGGATTATCTACAAGGGCCCACGGGGAGGTCCCGAGGGGAAACTGAGGGTGAGCTCTAGGAGTGGTCAGGACTGGCAGCCAGACCACCTAGAAAACTGCCCCCACTCCAAGAGACCACCCCAGAATTCTGGCTAGGGACCACTCTAGGTCCATGAAGCAGATCTTGGGGGTCAACCTATCTTCTCTGGGTCCATGAAAATTGGCCTTATTTCCAGACTGTCAGCCAAGAAGCTCTCGCACCTCCTCCCTGTCGGTGTCGGTGTCGGGGCCAGATCACAACCTGGAAGTGAGCAAAGGCTGAGAGCTCTTGGGAGCTCAAAGGATAAGCTCCCTTAAAGGATAAGGGGACTGGAGGGCTATTCAGACATACAGGAAATGGGAATTAAGGAGGAAAATAATGCTGAATTTGGAGCCAAGAGACACAGATTCCCATGCTGGCTTTACTCCTTAGCAGCTGCATCAGCTGGGCAAGCTGCCTCAGCTCCAAGCCTCAGCATCCTCCTCTGTAAAATGGGGCTTTTGTTAGGCTCGCAGGAGGGAAATGAACACAGCAATGCCAGGAAAACTGTGAAGTGAGGTTTGTCTGTCAGATATGGGAGTGGGATAATACTGCAGAGAACAAGGGACCAGGAGACAGAAGAAGATGGCAGAGCCACCTGTCCTGAAAGGGGTGCATCAGCCTCCAACAGATGGTCCCTGAGGAGGGATCAGGCTCAGAGGCAGTGACGTGGGCAAAGCTAACCCAATACCTCTAGAGATGCCTTATCCAGCCCCGGGGGGACAAAGGCTGGGTTTCTTGGGGCTTGTCTGCAGTGAGGCTCTGTAAACAAGCTGCGCTACAGATCTCGGGATCTGGCCCTGTGATCCCTGAACCAAGCTTGCTGGGCCATCTCTCCCTGGAGCTTTCACTGGTCTCTAACTAGCCCTTCTTGTCCACATGTTAGGATGGATGCGTCCTTTCCCAGACGTGGCTGCCCAAAGCCAGGGTGTAGCGGCAGGATTTCACAAATGTTGATCTGGTGTCTCTTGCATCTGTCTCTCTTTGAGCAGATGACGAGTATTATCCAACCTCTGACACCAAGAGAGTGACCCACAGGGGCTGGGACCTTCCTGGTGAACCACATGTGTGTCCATTCCACAAAGGCCTAGGACACGGATTTTGTGTATTGCCTCTCTGTTTCCCAGTAAAGCCAAAGATGAGGGCAGGAAGAGCTCAGCCATGAGCTCTGCCATGTTCCAAGCACTTGCTGAGTATGGGGCGGTGGGGCTGGGGTGGGGGCTACAATAGTGAATGAGACAGACGTGGGTCATGACTTGCTTACAAACTTGTTGGAGAGACAGACATTATTAAGCCAATAATTGTGTAAACATAAAACAGCAAATGGGCGTAACTGCTGTGAATGCAGGATGCTGGGGGAGGGTGAAGTAAGGGATACCTACCTAGTAGGGGGGGGGGTGTCAGAAAAGTCTTCTCCAGGAGGGTGACATTTGAGTTGAGACCTGAGGGTGGTATAAATGATCAGGCAACAGGGCTGGAGCTTGGGGATGGAAGGATGGGGTGGACCAGAGAATTCTAGCCAGGGGAACAGGGTGTTGTAACCATGGGGAGGAACGCAGAGAGGGAAAGAGTTGAGTCTAGGAGGTGACAGAGGCCAGCTGGGCCACCTGAAAGGTGATGGCCTTGATCCTAAAAAAACATTGGGAAACCCCTAAGGAGTTTTAAGAGAGGGACAAGATAAGATCTGCATTGAAATGATCACTCTGCCTGCTTGTAGGGAGAAATGGATGCAAAGAGACCCAGCGATAGACTCCTGACCCAACAGTTACCTCTTGCTCTTGGTTGTCCAGATAAAGCTGGCAGAGGCTTCCCTTGCTGGCGTGGCTCAGTTGGTCCAGCAACGTCCAGCACACCAAAATCTTGAGGATTCGATTCCCAGTCAGGGCACATACCTAGGTTTGTGGGTTTGGTCCACAGTCGGGGCATGTGTGGGAGGCAACAAGTCAATGTTTCTATTTCTCTAAAATCAATAAACGTGTTTTTTTTTTAAATAAAAGAAAAAGAAAGAAAGCTGATAGAGGCTTGGTCCTGAGAGTGGCAGTGGGGATGAGGAGCACAGATGTGAAATGGATTCTAGGATTCCAGGTGTCCCCTCGTAGAGCTGGGAGACCGGGTGGCTTGGTGAGATGGGAACCCAGGAGGGAGAGGAGGAGTGTGAAGTGGAGGCAAGCTCGGGGGTTCCCACTCAGGTGGGTGGCATTTCTGCATTTGAAATGACAGGGGAGTTGCCCTGTCAAAGCTTGTTAGTTGACCTGGGCCCGGTGTCTCTCCACCGGAAGCTGAGTGTCTGGAGGAGGCCCCGCCCTGGGCCTGAATGGGGCCTCCTGGGCCAGGAATGGTCCTCACTGCAACCCAGCCAATCCCCTCCATTCTAAAAGGTCCTGTGAAGCAGGAAGCAGTTAGGAGGGCGAGCAGTTGGGGAGGATTTGGGTCCGTCTGGGCAGGAAGAAGCCCCAGGGTGAGCCTCTTCCCTGGAGTGAGAACGCCCAGGGTGGGAACAAATGTCTCTCCATTAGCTGGGCCTTTGTAGGGGAGGCCGACGTGATGCAAATCTGGGGCCTTCTGCGGGGGGAGGGGGTGCGGGAGGGGAGTGTCCCCAGAGTCCCGAGAGGGGCCTGTGACCCAGATGCCGCTCCCCCTCGTCCTCAGCCGTGCTGCGTGGGAGGTGGCGGCAGCTGCAGCCGCCGCGGAGGGCGGGCAGCCGGCGCGCCGGGCCCGTGGGAAGCAGCGGCATCTGCTCTTTCCACGCTCATTCCCAGCGGCTCCTTCTGAAACCCAACCCGCCGGCCGGCCTGCCGCCGCTGGCCCGTGCCCTCTCCCGCCCCGCCCCGCCCAGGATCGCGTTGCAGCAGCTAGAGTGGCCAGAGGCCATTCCGATGCCCGCCCCCTAGCAGCCCGCAGAGAGGGAGGGAGCGTGGGGCTGAGGCTGAGGTGAGAACCTAGCCCCGCTCTGCCCCCAGCTCTGTCCTGGGACAGTTAACACAGTGCGGGGAAGAATTTGTCACAGAGAAATGGCACTGCGACCCCCACCCCCAGGAGAAGGGAGAGGCTGCGTCCCTCCCCTCCCGTCCCTCCCACGCCTGCCCTGTGCTTCCTCCCAGCCTGGGAGACCACAGACAGACTCTGGGCAGCAGGGGGCTGTGCTCGCCCAGAGATCAATCCAGGCCCAGGCGATGCTCCCCAGCGCTGAAACTTTTGCCTTTCTCTTCCTCTCCAGCCAGATGGCCAGGCCCCTGTCCACCCCCAGCCCTTCTCAGATGCAAGCCAGGAAGAAACGCAGAGGGGTGAGTGTCTCAGCCGCGTTGCCCAACAGAGGTTTACCCTGGGTCCCCAGGGCCCTAGCCTCAAGAAACCTGGTCAGAGACATCGCCCCAAGCTAGGGTGCCTGGGTTCAAGTCCTGGCTCTGCAGGTAGCCAGTGGGATGACTTTGGGCAAGACCCTTAACCTCTCTGTGCCTCATTTCCTCAAGTGCGTCACTGAAATAATAATAGTAGCTACCTCAAAATGTTGTTTTGAAGATTCAAGGAATTAAAGTGACACATTCAGAATAACACATGACACAATTAACCACTATTATTTATCCCAGCCTTCCTTCTCTTCTCTCTGAGCCCAGAACTTTCATTTTTCTCTGGGGGCGGAGCAGTTGAATGAGAGGGACAGAAGAAGGGGGCCCCCTGCTTGCTGTTGGCTGTCTTATCGCAGCCTTGCTTCCCCCCAAGATGCGGCTGTGTGGGGTCCAGAGACCTGGGGACTGGCAGAGACCAGCCCTGCCATTCGCTAATCAGGAGCCCTTCTGTCCAGCCTTCACGTTCTTTGCTGGTAACCTGGGGCTCACAGTGTCCGGACTCACAGTGCTCTGCTCCCAGAACTGTGAGATGGGAGTGAGATCCAGCTGTGAACGAGAGGCCCTCGCAGCTGGAGAGGGCCCTGCCCAAGGCGCCTCAGACCTCATAATCCAGCATCTGAAGGGGAACCCCGGGCCCAGCGGGGCTTCTCTAGGGCCTGCTCCAGGGCCGTGGCCGGTGTCCCTGTTCTGATTGGTTGGTGCTCGGACCAGTAGTTCAATGTATTAAATGCCCCCCCCACACACACACAGACCAAGACAAGAGATCTGAGTTCTCCCAGCTTTGCACTTCCTTGCTGTGTGACCTTAAACAAGTCACCACCCCTCTCTGAGCCTCAGTTTCCTCCTCCATAAAGTAAGAACAGATTTATTTCCCTCACAAAACTACTGTGAAGGAAAATATGAATTAGTGTCTATCAAGGCACATCGAGCCCTGGTTGGTGTGGCTCAGTGGATTGAACACAGGCCTGCAAACTGAAGGGTCACTGGTTCGGTTCCCCATCAGGCATGTGTCTGGGTTGTGGCCAGGGGTCCCCATTGGGGGTACCGTCCTGTGCGGGGTGTCCCGCCCCCATTGAGGGTGTTTGGGATGCAAACTTTCGAGATGTTTTCCTCACACACAATGTGTTTCTCTCCATCTCTTTCTCCTCCCCTTCTCCTCTCTCTAAAAATAAATAAAATCTTTTCTGTTTAAAGACACATTGAACTACCTGTGAAGAGCCTATGTGTAAATTCTTGTCATTGTCCTTTAGATCATAGAGAAACGGCGTCGAGACCGCATCAACAGCAGCCTTTCCGAACTGCGGCGCTTGGTCCCCACCGCCTTTGAGAAGCAGGTACGTGACACCGCTGATCGTGCCAGAGGAAATCTGTGCGAGTGGCAGGAAGGTCACGTGTCATGGCATCTCTTATCGATTGGTGGCAGCTGCCTGCAGTCCTGTGATGTCATTTACTGATATCTGCCACTGGCCAGGGAGAAGGGGAATGGGAATTTATACTTACTGAGGTATCTCAGGGGTTGTGGCTTTATGTCCATCGCTCCACTTAATTGGATCAAAACGATCCTGGAGATCAGGTATTATGCCCATTGCACAGGTAAGGAAACTGCAGCACAGAGAGGTCAAGTAACTTGCACCAGGCCACACAGCCAGTAAATAGCAGAGCAGGACTGGAACAGAGAACGCTGTAACTCCAAAGTGCCCTCACCCTCTACACAACCAACATTTCCAAGGCTAGTTGAAAGTGGAATGGGCTGCTCACGGAGTGAGCACTCTGACACTGAACGTGTTGGAGTGGAGGGATGACAGTGGGGGCCGGACAGCTGCATTAGTCAGGCAGCCTCAGAGACTCTCACCCTGCGCTCCACAGCAGGGCCACGGGTCCTCCCTTCTGCTGGTGAGAACGAGTCGGTTGTTCCGCAGACGTTCACTAAAACCTTCCCAAGACCAGCCATGAACTAGACCTGCTGCCTGCCCTCAAGGGGCTCACACGGAGAATCTGACCCTCAGGTTTCACCTGGGAGACCAGGTGACGCTGGAGGCTTCAAAAACATTTCCCAAGAAAGAGAAGAGAGGAAAAGCAAGCGCTTTAGGGGTAAGAGGCTGAGCTAGAGCTTGGGCTCCCCGGAGCACTGGGCTAGGAGGCAGTGAGTTCCGGTAATGGTGTATGAAGCCACAGAGATAGATCCTCTGGGGAGGGTGTGCACAACGGGAAAAGTGAGCCAACACCCCTGGGACACCACCTTTTCAGGGGTCAGGCAGAGCAAGAGGCAAGGTGAAAGGAGGACCAAAAAGTCATGGAAGTCAGGGGAGCAGAGGTTTCTGGAAGGACGGTCAGCAGTGCAGTGGGCAAATGGACTAACATGAGAACTGAATGGAATGTTCAGTTTGAAGCAGAGGCCCCATTGCAGGCAGTGATGGAGCGGGAGGAAGATGAGAAAGCTGAGATGGTGAGTGCTGGTGACACCGTGCAGGGGAGGTGAGTGACACAGGTCACTGGAGGCCTTCACTCTTCTGTCTCCTGTATACACAGGGCTCCTCCAAGCTGGAGAAAGCTGAGGTGCTGCAGATGACGGTAGATCACTTGAAGATGCTCCACGCTACTGGTGGGACAGGTACTGATGCTCTGCCCTTCTGGGAGTCATTTATGCAGCCAGTCTGTGGGGCTGGGCCCTGGGGATGCACTGGTGAGCACAGCAGACCTGGTCCCTGCCCTTGTGGAGCTCACGGTGCATAGAGAGGCTAAAGCCGATGCAGGCAGAACATTCACGAATCCGTCTCTCTCCTTTTTGGGGCACCTTCCTCTGCACTCTCAGTGTCGGCATTCGCAACTCTTTCCTCAACTCCACTCCTTCTCCAACAGACTGTTCCTACTGACCCCACCCCCAGGGCCTCATTCAGCATGAGCCTGTATGAGCTCATTCTCACTGGGATCCCAGTGGGAGCCGCCTGCCTGCGATTTTTAACCACAGATGGTTCGCTAGTGTGCCCACCACCGGTCTGGCCTTCTGGGCTGTTGCATCCTTGGCATTGCTGAGGTCATATGTCATGCTCACAGCTGAAGATCGGCCACACGGGATCATAATAGAATTCAAATGTAACTGCTTCCGTTATTTTGAACTGGTCTATTACAATAAAGACATTGAACTGTGGCTTTAAAAAGATTTCTGGACAAATAGAAATTTTGGCGACATGGAGCCTCCCCGTGTATTTTGGTGATTTCACAATTGGGAAACCTTGGAAGCTCAGCAGACCTTGGCCACAGAGTCCTAAGTCCCAAATCCTTAACTTACTCCTTTTGGAGGGGACAGTTGCATTTTAAGAGGCCCAACCTGGGGCTTCTCGGTGTGCAGCGGTATCACCGGGGGGCAGGCAGGGTCGTGGGCCCCACCCCAGAGACTCCGAGGCAGTAGGTGTCTGGGCTGGAGTTTAGGACTCTGCAGGGACAGGGAGCATCCCTGATGGCCTGGGTGCAGGGGGTCGCTCAGAGGACTTCTGCCAAAGCAACGCGCGGCCCACAGGAGAAACTTCTGTCACCAGTAAACCGGTGGGGGAGACACTACATCTGTGGTTTCCCAATTAAAAGAAAAGTAGTGACAGTATATGGGCGGCATTTTCAGAGTTTTGGAATGCCTTCCCTAATGCCATCTCATTTGGTTCTCACAACACCCCCGTGGGCGGGGCACTGCTGCCCTGCTCTTCTGGCCTGGGCTGTGGGAGGACAGAATTGTGGTGGGACTTGGATCCTGGCCCTGTGACTTTACTAGCTTTATATCCTTGGACAAATTATTTAACTTCTATATCCCTCAGTTTCCTCATCTCTAAAATGGGGATATTAAAGGGGTTTTCATGAAAATTAACTTAGATGACACAAATGAAGTGCTAAGTAAGAACCTGGTAGGTGCTAGTGAAAAAGAACAGCGAGGCCAGAAGGGGAAGGGATTTACTCCATCCAGGTCAGCACATGGCAGAGCCAGCAGGACTTCAAACACGGACCCGCCCAGCTGTCCCTCTGGGGGTGGGGCCTCAGCTGTGAACCAGGGACCAGATATTTGCTATGGGAGTCCTGAGGCCAGTGCTCACCCTGGCTGTTCCATGACCACCCCGAGGGCGGTATGGAGAGAAGGGCGGGTATGGAGAGGCAGCGAGCTGTGCACCAGCTCATTCCTCGCCGAAATCTGCCAAAGAGAGGGTCCCCGGCTGGTGGCAGCAGCTGAGAGTGGGGTCCTGCTTTCCAGCCCGCACGTTGGGCTGGATGACAAACTGGAATTCCCGCAGCAGCCAAGCTGTGAGTGGTAGCTAATGTATAATTTCCTGAGCATTCTTGTGCACCATTTCATTTTGTTTCACCCTCCTAGTCCTGTGCAGCGGGTACTGTTCCACGCTAAGGACATAGAGGCACAGAGAGGTTGAGTGACATGTCCATGGCCAGGCAGCTTGTGAAGTCGCCTCCAAAACCTCAGGCTTCACTGCTACACTGTGCTGCCTTCTCCAAGGGGCGCCCCAGCATCTGCCCACGTCAGCAGGCAGGGCTGTCCTACAGCTCCGTGCAAGCGGCACTGTCCCACCTGGCGAGGGTCTACCTAAGTTACAGCAGTCGCAGTTTCTCCTTTGCATTAGTCATAAACTGCTCAAAACATCACTTGACATTTTATAATGCTTCACAGTTGAGTTGACTCATTTGACCCTTACAACCCAGTAGCGATGATGACCTGCCACTTTGCAGATGGAGAGACTGGGACTCAGAGAGGTGAGGTGGCATGCCCAAAGTCACACAGGGAGTGAGGAGGGGAGGCAGGTCCAGAGTCCAGGCAGTCTGCCCTCAGTTTCATTGCACGTGTCCCCCGCTGGGCCGGCCCTCATCACAGCTCACTTTGCAGGATTCTTTGACGCCCGAACCCTGGCAGTGGACTTCCGGAGCATCGGTTTCCGGGAGTGCCTCACTGAGGTCATCAGGTACCTGGGGGTCCTGGAAGGACCCAGCAGCCGTGCGGACCCGGTCCGGATTCGCCTCCTCTCCCACCTCAACAGCTACGCAGCCGAGATGGAGCCTTCGCCCACACCTGCCAGCCCCCTGGCCTTCCCTGCCTGGCCCTGGTCCTTCTTTCATAGCTGTCCAGGGCTGTCAGCCCCGAGCAGCCAGCTCGCCATCCTGGGGAGAGCGCCAGGCCCCGTCCTCCCCAGCGCCGCCTCTCTCGCCTGCCCCATCCCAGCCCTCCGAGCAGTTCCCATGCGCAGAGCTGCCGGCACCGTCCTGCCGGCGCGGAGGAATCTGCTGCCCAGTCGAGGGGCGTCTTCTACTCGGAGGGTCCGCCCTCTGGAGAGGCCGGCTGTCCCCCTGCCGGTGACCCCCAGCGGCAGGGCTGCCAGGAGCAGCCCCATGGCACCCCTCCTGCGGTCTTCTTCCCCCACATCCGCGGGCGTTGGGAGGTCCCCTGCGTCTGCCGCTGTTCCTGCCCCCAGGCCCTCTCCCTCCGGGCCTGCTGGGAAGCCCGCAGGGGCTGTGCTCTGCCACTCCTGGGTCTCCGAAATCACGGAGGTCGGGGCTTTCTGAGCTGTGTCCCCTCCCCCACCCCCGCCTGGAGTAAGGAAAAATTCTTCCCGGGAGCTCCGAAAGTGGCTCTGCCCTTTCTGCCCTGCCTCCTGGACTGGCTCCCGTGTGAAGGCGTCTTCACCCATGGGAGGCTCCCTTGCCCTCTGGCCCATCTCCCCTCCTCACTGTTCGGCTCACCTTGCCCACCTGGCCTCCTGGAGCTGTTCCGACCTCAGAGGCTCGGTCCCACCTCTTACACGCACAGATGAGTCCCGGGAGAACCCTAAGCGCTGTGCGCACGCCCCTCATCCTGCCCCAGTGTACATGGGCAGCAGGCATGAGTCTCAGCTCTGGGAACACAGCTGTGACCTAAAAAGCAGAGTGGCTGAGGCTGGCTGCTTCCCAAGAGAGACCAGACCCCCATCAGGAGCAATGACTCCCTGGCTGCAACCTTCCCAGGCCCCATAACACAGGGCCTGCCTTGCTTCCTGAGACAGTAAAGGAACAGGGCGGGCCACAGAGAGGTTTCCCAGGGACCCTGCCTGCCCCTGCCCACCTGTCTTTAGCCCACCCCATTGCAGCAAATCACAGGACAGACCTGCTGCCCACCACGACCAAGACCTCCCAGCTGCAAACACCCAGCATCCAGCCGACCAATAGTCTTCTGCACGCAGCTGGGAGCCTTCCCGGCAGCAGTAAGACCCCGAGACAGGGTGTCCTTACCACTAGGCCTGGGACAGCGCTCTCAGGTGGCAGCCAGGACCCAGCAAAGAGAGCCCAGCTCTCTCCTCTCACGCCTCCCTCCAGGCGTGTGGTCCCTGTCGGCACACAGCCATGTTCCCACGTGATGGGGCCCCCCGGAGAGGGATCCTCTTGGGATTCAGAGCCAGACGTTTGTGCGGCCTGGTCTGCATCCGGCTCACGGAGCTGTCTGCTGGGACAGCCAGGGCTTGTCGGGCCGGACAAAAATAACTGGGAGGAGGGGCGAGAGGAAGGACATTCAGAGGCGGCCATGCCCTGCAAGGTCACCCAGTGGCTCGAGGGCCTGAGAGCCTATTCACCCAGGATTCCACGCAGCTGGGGCTGCTCAGAAGCCATGTCGTTACTCAGCACCAACCCCAGCTGCTTATCCTCCAACAGAGGGACAGATGACCCAGTGACTGTTCCCGGTGGAAGAGCAGAGTCTGGACAAGATGTGGGCAGATCCAAGACTGACATTGTGGACCAGTGTTGCCAGAGCTGCTGTTAAAATGTACTAACACATCTGTGCTGGGTGGCAAACACCTGCATCCCCCGAGTGGCTCTGAGTGTCCCCCAGCGCGTGGCTTTGCCCCCAGGACCCCCCTGTGCTGGTTAATGCCTGTCGGACCCCAGGTTATGGGATCTGCCAGCTGGCAAGTTGTTTGTTGGTGCTTATTTTACGCTGGTTGTTAAATACTGCAAACGTCAGGCTGGGAAGATTCTCCCACCGCCACCCTTTGATAGAACTACTCTCCCCAGAGGCTAAATTGGGGAGACTCCCTGGGCTCACAAGTAGTTTGCAAAAGCCTGAGGGAAAAGGGGCCCATTCAGAGAAATGGGTCAGAGGACAGAGGTCATTTAAATGACCCAGAAAGCTGTTTTGCAAAGGCGAATTCCTCAAGGAGGCATGAAGAGCTCAAATAATTCATTCACTCCCCTGTGTTGGTTCCATCAGGTGGCTGTCCTTCTGCACCCACCTGAGAGCCTGGAGGAGAGAGGGTGTAATTTCAAGGAGAGGGAGGGCGGGGCTCAGCAGGCTCCCAGTGATTGGGATGGGGCGGGGGGGGGGGGGGACTGGGGGTGTTGGGCGGAAGGGTGAGACCAACTCCACCTTCTCACAAAAGGCGAAAGAACGCCTTGCTCCTCCCCCTCCTCTCCCGGCCGCTCCTCCCTGTCTCTGGCTGTTGCAGGTGATGGATGACTCACTGCTCCCAGGATACAGGTCAGTCCTGTGGTTTGGTGACTTCCTAGCCTGAACATTCACTCGTAGTGGGACTGTGGGAATTCTGTGTCCATGCTTCCAGCACCCAACTCCAAAAGAGTCTGTTGACACCGATGAATGAGGTGGAAATGGCCCAGAACTTGAGCATCTGCATTGATCTGGGGTTCATTCTCCCTGAGGGATTTTCGGGGGGAAGCTGTGGATGTAACTTTCTGTGGTTGAGGATTTGTATTTTTTGTTTCTATTCCCAAGCCTTTCTGGTTCCCTGACTCCCACCCCATTGCTGGGGTCGGTACAGACATCCAATAAAGGTTTTTTTTTATTATTATTATTCTGGAATCCCGGGAACATCTGAGTATGTCTCGAGTCTGCCCACTCCTCTGAACCCACAGCCGTCTCCCTGGACTGACCACATCCCCTATCCCCCAGGTCACTGCCCTGCCCGTGTACTCCAACCTCTCGCTTTGTCAATTGGTTTTTGGCAGTCACCAGAGAGAGTTTTAAACGTGCAAGCTATATCATTTCAACTCTGGTTAAAAAACCTTACTTTCCTGGCTGGTGTGGCACAGTGGATTGAGTGTGGGCCTACAAACCAAAGGGTTGCTGGTTCAATTCCACGTGAGGGTACATACATGCCTGGGTTGCAGGCCAGGTCTCCAGTAGGGGGCGCATGAGAGGCAAGCACACATTGTTGTTTCTCTCCTCTCCTTTCTCTCACCCGAACCCTCTCTAAAAATAAATAAATTAAAAAAAGAAAACCCACTCTATTATGCTATTATTCCAAAGATGAAATCTAAACTTTCCCTCTCCTGGTCTCAGCCTCACTTCCAGCCTCATTCCTTACCAACCCCGGTCTTGTTGCCTGTGCTTCTCCACCCTGGCCCAGCTTCATTTCCTCAGCGTCCCAACCACGTTGCCACTTCCCAGACTTCGCACATGCCGTTCCCTCTCCCAGAAGGTTCTTCCCCTATCCACAGGCCTTGGCTTAAAAATCACCTCCTCAGAGAGGCCTTCCCTGACTACTGGGCTGGAATAGTTAACGTGTCTCGAAGTCACCTATCCTTTCTTCTTTCCCTTGGTGAGGAACTTGCCATTGCACACGCACCGACGTCTGTACTTGTCGGTTCACTATCTCCCCAACAGCACCTACGCTCCAAGAGGCTGAGACTGCCTTGTTCGCTCCCTGCCCTGTAACCACCGCCGAGCGCTGTCCCTGGCCCAGCGTCAGTGGTCAGTAAACATTTGTCGAATACAGCACCCGGGGGAGTGAGGACTCTTCCGGACTCACACCGCTGGATGGCACAGGCCCCGGTAGAGGGGAACCGCCCCTTCAGAAGGCACTGAGGCCTTTCACTGAAGTTGACCTCAGTCAAGTGCAGAAGGAGGCTGGACGGTGAAGTGAGAGCCAGGCCCAGAGACTGGAAGTTCTGGCCAATGGTGAGGGGGCACCGGCCATGGAAAAGTGTAAGTGTCCTGGCCCTGAAGTGCATGCGACAGCTGAGAGCAGGCGGGCGTCCCTGCCGGTAGGTACTGCTGTCCACCACCCTTGGCCTGGCTCTCTCTGATGGATTCAGCTCGCAACAAGTGCAGCAAAATACTCGCAGAGGTCTGTTCCGTGCCAGTCAGGCATGGCCAGGCCAGAGCGCAGAGACACTGTCACCCTGAGGGCACCTACCCTCTATCTAAGTGACAGTTTGGTGAGCTGAGAGTGGAGAGAGAGGTCTATTGAAAAGGCTGAAGGGGACACAGAGGGCGGTATCTGCCTCTGCCTAGGGTGGTCATGGGGGAGGGGAGCACAGGGAGGAAGGCTTCCTGGAGGAGGACGAAGTGAGGCATTCTACCCACAGAGGGGACCAGGGAGCCTGTGTGCAAAGACCCGGAGACCTCCAAGGTGAGCTCCGGAAGCTGGCTCTAAGTTGAATACAGGCCTTCAGCAACAGGGTGAACAGTGAGGCCAGTCCGAAGTTGGCTGTTGAAGCCAGACTTCCTGGGTTCAGGTTTCAGCTCCTTCACTTATCAGGGCTGTCGTCTGGGGCAAGTTACTTAGCCCCTGAACCTCAGCCTTTTCACCTATAAAACAGGGATGATCTAGGAATGGCTACTGTTAACTGAGAGGTAACTACGTCCCTGACATCGTGCTAAATGCTTCTCTTGGAATGTCCCCATTTTATAGATGAGGAAAGGGAAGCACCGTCTCCTAAGGTTAGGTGAAAAGTGAACAGGGTAACACATGTAAAGCCTCAGAACTACGCCTGGGTCACAGGAAACACTCAGTCAATTGCAGTCATTCATAGTGATGGACCTTAGGAGGCCCATTACTCTCAGTATGGGAAAGAGGCTGGACCCAAGTTGTGAAAGGCCTCGGTGCCATGCAGAGCTTGGGCTCCAACCTGCAGGCAGTGGAAGCCACAGCAGGTTTGCCAGGTGATTGCAAGATCAGACCTTGTATAAGAAACCCCTGCTCGGGCTGGTGTGGATGGCTGACTGGGAGAAGGGGTATTCAGACTCAGGTCCACCTCTTCATGGGAAACACCTAAATGCTTTTTAAAAATATCAGTGCCCAGGCCTCAGAGACGAGGATGTAACCTGTGTGCAGCAGGGCTCGGGAAGGAGGTCTGAGGAAGGGTTGGGATCAGTTTCCATTCAGACCCCAACCTGGGAGGATGAAGAGGGTGGACACTTTCCGAGAAGTGAAGCAGGAATTAATCCTCCAGAAAATCTCTGTGCTCCAGCCCAGCAATCCCCACCCTGATTTCTTGCTTCCTTTTTGGCCATCTTTATTACTCTTACTATGCAAAATACAGAACTATTGTAATTTGGTTTATTGTTGATTTCCCCCCTTAGAATGAAAGCTGCAGGAAGCAGGGACGTCCGTGTGCATGCGTGTGTGTGCATGCACACATGCATGTGCACGGTCCATCCATCTCGCGTACCTGAAACAGTGGTAGCAGACCACACAGGTCACTGACAAATGTTGGGTGAGTTAGTAACAGCAGCTCAAATGTATTAAGTACTTAACAAGTGCAATTATAGGTGTGAACATTATAGAACAGACTTAGTTATGATTCTATAGATGCTATTCCAAACATGTTTTGTGTATCATTTCATTTTATTTTTTCAGTAGTTTATATGGTAAATCCTAACATCTGCATAGACAGATGAGGAAACTGAGGCTTGGAGCTCTTATGGTGCTAGCTAGCATGTGATGGACCCAGAGTTTTAATCCACGTGGTCTGGCTCCAGAGACTGAATTCTTAGCCACTCTTCTATGTTGCTCAAGATAAGTGAATGAATGAATGGGGGAAAATGAATGAAAGAATGATGTGTTGTACTCATACTAGAAACAATGAATTGTGGAGTCAGACAGATCTAGGTGTAAGTTCCAGATTTTCTATATATTGAAATACACGATGTGGACACGTTCTTAGCTTCTCTAAATCTCAGGGTCCTTATGGGAAAATCAGGAAAAACCTTTTATCTACCAAATGCTGGCTGTGCTAACCCTATTACATTGTATACATTCTTGATCCATTACTGCCCTCTCGTGGTCAGTTAAAACAGCAACTTCGTAACTGCTATGCTAAATCCAAATCCCTGAATGGTGTGTATGGTGCTTGGCTCCTGCAGTCTCCTGGATCTTATTGGTAGTCTTCACGGACCAAGTGAGGATCAGTCTTCCTCAAAGGAAAGCAGGAAGGACTAGCCCACACGGGTCCCTGCAGGGGAGAATGGCTCCACAGAAATGGTCCTCGTGAAAAATAAGTTAGCCAAACCCCCCACCAAACAATTACACACAAAAGGGTTAACAGGCTCCTTAGATTACAGAGTTGAGTTTTCCAGACCTTCAGAGAACACGCCCTCACGATGTGATGGCTAAGGTGTTGTCACCTTGACTGGGCCATGGGGTGCTCAGCTATTTGCTCAGACATTATTCTGGGTATGTCTGTGAGAGTGTTGTTGGATGATATTAACCTTTGAATTGGTTGATTAAAAAAGCAGATTGCTCTCTATAATGGGAAGAGGCCCCATCCAATCAGTTGAAGTCCTGGACAGAACCCAAAGGCTAAGAGGGAACTGGGCCTGCCCGGCCATTTGGGCTGAAACATGGTCTTCTCTGGCCTCCTCACTCAACCTGCGACACCTGACCTTTCTGGGTCTCAAGCCCTCTGGCTTTTGGACTGAAACTTGTACCATCCGCCCTTCTGGTTAGGAGGCCTCACTCTCAGAGTGGAACATCCATCCACTCTCCTGAGTCTTCAGCTTGCCAGCTGCTAATCTTGGGACTTCTCAGCCTCCAAAACCTTGTGAGCCAATTTCTTATAAAAAGTCTCTCCTCTCCTCTCCTCTCCTCTCCCCTCTTTTCTTCTTCTCTCTCTCTGCACGCACACCTCACATCCTATTGATTCTGTTTCTCTGGAGAACCCTGACTAATACAACCTGTTTTATACAGATTGTTTTAGGGAATTAAAAAGAGAGAGAGAGAAAGCTACTTAACTTATTTTCTAATAGCTAATTTCTAACAGCTGGTATAACCTTGACATCAAGCCCAGGTAAGTGCAATTAGAGAAGAGAACACTATCGAACAAGCTTAGTTATGATTATATATGCAAAACTCCTAAATAATAAAGCAGAAAACAAAATGCATATTATAGAAAAATATAGTAGAGTTTAGCCAAAAAGGCAAGGATGGCTTAATACCAAGAAAACAATTCCTATATTCTGAACCTGAATACATTAAAAGATTAAAAGCATAGGATTATTTTAATAAATGCATAAACATCATTTGATGAGATTAAAGACTCATTCTTTTCCTTAATCTTGGCAAGTTAAGATTAGTGAGATAATACATTAACCTGATAAAGCTATTTACCATATACTTAGACATCATACTTGAGGGTGGAACTCTAGCATTCCTGTAAAACAAAGCAAAACAAACATCAGATTGTTCTCTAGTCACAGTTTTACTGGCATTTCCAGCTAATGTAATGAAATAATAGAAAGAAAAACCATTTAAGAAATAGAAAAGAAGAGTTAACACCATCCTTAAGGCATATGATTTATTGTCTATTTGGAATATAAAGGAACCTACCTAAAAGTAATAAGAATATTGGGCATGATTGCTGAATACTAGAAAATCCTACATAAATCAAGACCATTCTTACTGAATTCTAATTGAATTTGCAGCAAGGAACGGGAAAATACAATGAAATGATACTATTTCCAATAGCAACAAAAATTATAAGGCCCCTGGAAATATATCTAACAAAAAAATTGCTGGATGTTTTCTCAGAAAACTATGCCATTTTTAATACAAAAGCACATAAAACTAAACATGTTTTACCATATGATTCAGCAATCATGCTCCTTGGTATTTATCCAGATGAAATAAGAATTGATGTTCCTTCAAAAACCTGCACACAGATGTTTATGGCAGGTTTATTCATTATTGCCAAAACTTGAAAACCAACGAGTCGTCCTTCAGTCAGTGAACGGAAAACCGTGGCACCTCCGGACAGCAGAACATTATTCAGTTCTAAAGAGCAAGGAGCTAGCACGCCATAAAAAGACATGGAGGAAACATCAAGGCGTGTTACTAAGTGAAGGAAATCAATCTGAGAAGGCTACATGCTGTCTGATTCCAACTATGTGACATTCTGGAAAAAGCGAAACTATGAAGACAGTAAAAAGATCACTGGTTGCCAGGGTTTGGGGGAGGAGGGGATAGGGATCGTCAGCGCACAGAGGATTTTACAGCAGCGAGGCAGCTCCATCCGCTACTGTAATGGCGGACCTACAGAACGTACCACACCGGGAGTGAGCCCTAATGTAAACCGCGAGTTCGGGTGATGATGAGGTGCCGGTGGAGCCGCTTACGACGCAGGATCCACTCTGGCAGGCTGCTGCTGGCGGGGGAAGCTGCGCCTGCAGGGCCAGCAGGCGCAGGGAAGCTCTGTCCTCTCCACTCAATTTTGCAGGGAACCTAAGGCTTCTCTAAAACGTAAAGTCTATTTTAAAAAGTAATGGAAGACCTAAACAAAAGTAAATATACCATTATTTCGTGGATGAGAATACTCAGTATGTAATGATGTCAGGTAACCTGCAAATAAATCTGTGATTTCAGAACTATTTCACTGAAAAATCCGAAGAGAAACTAGACTGATTCCAAATCCATATGGGAGTGTGAAGGTCCAAGAACAGCCAAGAAAATAGCAAAAAGGAGAAGGCAGGAAGGGAGGGAGGAGAAACAAAAGGAGAATAACTAGGAATAAAGGAAATGCCACTGCAAATTGAAACTGCGAAATCAAAGTCTGATAATGGCAAGGGCTGGTGGTCAGGACTCGTGGAGTGTAACTGATACTGCCACTCAGACAGCAGCGGGACAGTAGTTTGAAAAGTTGTTTTCCCTCCAACCCAGCAATCACGCTAGAGCAGTTCTCCCCAGATGTGCCCCAGGAGACGCGGTCAAGGCTGTCGGAGGCAGCCCGTCTAGAATAGACAGCCTGCATCACCCCTGAGGCCCGCAGTAGGAAAACTACCCACCGCTCGTCCCTCTGATGAAAGACAACTGAGCAGTTACCATGAATGAACCAGATCTGTATGCGCCAATAAACGCAGAGGGAGTAAATAAAGCCCAGAAACACATCTCCAGTGTGTGGGAGGGCAAGAAAGTATTTTAAAATCACATCCTGGGTCATTATTATTATTATTATCATTGAGATAAAATTCACATCATAAAATTCACCATTTTAAAGCACACCCTCAGTGGTTTTTATTATATTTACAGAGTTATACAACCATCACCACCATCTAATTTAGAACATTTTTATCACCCCAAAAGAAGCCCTTGTTTACTAAGAAGCCACTGGTCATTCCTTCCTCCTCCCCACCCAGCCTCTGGCAAACACTGATCTCCTTTCTGGTGTTAGGGACGTGCCCAGTCTGTGTGTATGGAATCACACAATGGGTGGCCTTTTTGTGCCTGGCTTCTCTCACGTAAGAGTATTTTCGAGGCTGGTCCACGGTAGCACGGAGTAGCCCTGCATCTCTCTTTATTGCTTAATAGTATTCTACTATGTGGATATACCACACTTGTTTTTTCACTTATCAGTTATGGACATTTGGGTTGTTTTGACTTTTTGACCATTACAAATCATGCTGCTAGGAACACACGTTGTTTCATGCATAGAAATAGATGAAAAGAATACACATCAGATTAATATAACAACTGTGCCTGGGAATGAAAGGGAGGAAAGGAATTGGACTGGGGAGAGGAACAAAGTGATCTTTGGCCTTATCTGTGATGCTCTATTTATTTTATATAAAAAAACATGTGTGGAGCAAAAATGTTTATACTGATCATGCTGGGTAATGAGCACATGGGTGTTTGGTTACATTGTTCTGTGGGCTTTCTAAAATATTTTTCAGCCCTGGCTGGTGTGGTGTGATTGGATTCCCAGTCTGGGCACATGTTTAAGTTGCACCCCAGTAGGGGGCGATCAGGAGGCAACTGATCAGTGTTTCTCTCCCTCTTTTTCTCTCTCCCTTTACCTCTCTAAAAATAAATAAATAAAATCTTTAAATATATATATATATTTAAATTTTAAATTAAAACATATATTCTGGACCTAAACCTTTGTGTAGCAAAGGTCCGGTATTAAGGGGCCAGGTGCTGGGAAGGGCAAACGCTAAGATATGGGGAGAGGCCAATAGGAAGAGGCCACACCTAGGGCCAGCATGAGTGGCTGGAGGCCCTTAGAAACCTAGGACAGAAGCCCCTGACCCAGCCTGCATGTCCCTCCTGAGCATGCCCAGGAAGAGGGCCCAGATCTGACCTCCATGACCCTTGGTGGCAGAGTCAGCACCAGAGGAGAAGGGAGAAGCTGAGACCCCACCTCTCCTTCCTCCTCAGCCATGCCTCTGGAAGGAGTCATCTACCCTCCTGCCCCACCCCCACTGTCCTGACTTCACAACTCCCCCCGCCCAGGACCAGCTATATACTTTGTGAGGCCTGATGCAACATCAAAATGCCGGCCCCCTTTCCAAAGGCTGGTGCAAAGGCAAGTCCTAATTCCACAGGGGCGTCCACAAGCTGGGTGGTGTCAACATGCAGGAGCCTCTAAGGCCAGTCACTGAGTTCATTCGCTTGCTCATGCAGGCGTGCACTCACTCATTCACTCATTCATTCCTTCGAATGAGTGCTTACAAATAGGACAAAAGCCCCTTTCTCAGGCCCTCTTTCCCAGAGCTGGCTAGACCCCCAAGCATGGCTGACCCTGATTGTTTTATGAGCCTTTATCCTCAAGGGCTAGAAAATTACTGGAAGCGCCCTGAAGGCTCAGAGGCTCCAGGGAAACTTATGGCACAGGACAGACCAGACTACAATGGCCACTGGAACCTGCACCCAAAGATAACATCAAAACGAATCGCAGCCTAACCGAAACATCCTGCTCTGCAACTGCCCCTTCACCAGATAAAAACTCACAGCCCCGCCCCTCGGTGCTGGTGCTGGTACATTTCTCCACACCCAGTTCTTTTGTCTTCTGGGAAGGATAACGTAAAGCCTTTGCTTTCTGCACTTTCTTCTCTTTATCAGCCCAAATATTCACTACATGCCTAGCACCGTGCTAGCTGCCAGTGCGGCTTTACATGCAATGCTGAGCAAGACACAGAACAGCTCCGAGAAGCTTACATTCTACTGGGGGCTGTGGATTTAATTCCAGATACAAAATGGCTCATCCCAAAGTACAGGAGAGGCGCATACCAGATACCCCATCCCTACCCCCAGGGGAGAGTGAGGCTGGAATGGAGCTCTGAAGGATGAGTGGGCATTATCCGAGCAAAGATGGGGAAAGGGGAGAGGAGTGAGGAGAGAACATTTCAGAACATTTCTGGCAGATAAGTAGGGGCCATCTTCAAGGACTTGCAGGCTGCTGTAGCTGGAGCCGGAGAGGGAGGGACGAAGGGGCTCAGGTGAGGCCGAAAAGGGGCCTCAAGCACTTGAGTACCCCCTACGCGGGACTCCACTTGCACTCGAATTCCCTTACATTTTTCCTTTTAATTGGCTCCCTCAGCAAGAATGTTCATGAACTCAGAGGACTGACATACCACTCATGCTTTTCCTGGTACACAGCTTTTCCCCGTCCCACCTAAGTCCTGACCACCTCAGTTTGGAAAAGACCGTGGCCAGCTCTGATTTTAACAGCCACAGAGAAGCCTGTGACGGGGTTCTGTCTGGGTGAGGCCGGTGACTTGGTCTTATTTACATTTTTGAAGAATGACCCTGGTTGCCACGTGCAGCGTGGACAGCAGAGACGCCAGAGGGAGATGAGTCCGGGAAGGGGCCGTGTGGATCAGTGGGAAGGGCCGCTGGCCTCCCCGCCCTGTGCTGACTCCAAGCCTTTCCAGATAAGTGAATTCTTCTGTTATCTTCCCATCTCAGCATAAGCCCTAGGACTTTCTGGATTCCAGACCTCGCTGTCCCGTGCACCCAGGAGAGAGTTCGGCCTAACCAAAGTTGGGATTTCTGCATCATGTCCGGTCAGGTGCTGTGGTCTCCATTCCAATAAGGGCTCCCAAGGCTGACCACTCTATGTTCAGAAACAAAGTGGGTTATATGATTTTTGTCACCTATGTGTCCCATCGTAAACCTATGTGTCCCCAACTCCAAACCCCTTACCACTAGACCCATAGCTTTGTTAATCCTCATGACCCATCCTCCACAGCCTGCTCACACTTAAACCTTTGACCTTCAGAAAGACCTGGCTCCCTCTGACATTACTGCCCTGAGGACCTGTTTGCTTATTCTCCCATCCCCCACTAGAGGTGGTCCTTCCCCATTGCTGCTCCTAAATCATTATCCCTCCTTTTTTCTGCAAAACAACAAAACCTCTCCTCTTACCATCCTGCAAAACTGCCCTCCACGCCTCCAGCTCACTAGTTATTCGATGAAGGGGTTGGGGAGGGAGGGTTTCCAAATGTCAGCCTGTGCGCTGAATTCCAGGAATACAATGGTGAGTGAACAAGACTGACCCAACCTGGTACCTCTCTGTGATGGGGGAGGAGCCATTTCCGGCACGTCCACACATCCACATGAGGAAGGGAAGGACGTCTCTCTAGAGCAGACTTCAGCACTGAAGATTTCAAACAGGCTGGGGAAGGTGGAGGGCAGGGCTATGGACAGGGAGGAGGGAACCCAGGCAAGGCGTTTGAGAAGCCTTTGTTAATACATTCCAAGTTTAGTACGAAGGCACAGAAGAGTTGCTGAAGGGTTTACGCAGGGACCTGGCCGGACCAAATTTGTACTTTGGAAAGACAGCTCCAGCTGCTGTGCAGAGAATAGGAGTGGGGAGGAAACCTGGGCTGAGAGAGCAGTTGGAGTGGGAGAGTTGGGGTGGGTCTGGAGAGGGGGGAATCGGGGTTTCTGACTTGGCCATCGGTCGGATGCGGCCGGGGGAGCTGAGTGCGAAGAGAAACTGGTGATGCCCACATTCTTCTGGTTCAGGCAACTGGGTGAGGGGGAAAGGTTGTTGAGCGTGTGCTCTGTGTTAGGAACTGAAGCACGAGAAAGACCTACGGTTCCCCTCCCCTCATAGAGTTCCCATCCCAAATATGAGTGTGCTCTAGATGTTCACGCATTCTGCAAGGATAATAAGCAGAGTGCCGGGCAGAGAATCACAGGGGCACCTACTAGGGGAGGCGGCCTGTCACGGGTGGAGGAGATACTTGAGCTGAGGCCTGGAGAATGAGAAAGGCACCAGCCAGGGAGGGTGAGTCCCAGGAAAGGCTCCAGCTAGTGCAAAGGTTATGAAGGGTGAAAAGGCCAGTGCAGCTGGAGTTTGTGTAGTGAGCCAGGCCGGGCAGGCGGAGGTGGGGGGGCAGGGTCGGGGTGGGGGAGGGGCTTTCAGAAGAGCGGGGAGATGCTGACTAGGGACTCCTCCCTGTCCTCTAAGGGAGGGGCCGTGGAGGAGATCCCATTCCTCCATCGCAGCTTAATCCCTCCTGTAGAGCCCTGGATCTCCTCCTCATTCCTCCTCTGTCTCACAATTCTTCACTCCATCTGGTGTCTTCACTCCATCTCTCCTACTGGATCATCTCCTCCAGCCAGGAACACCTGTAGCCACCACCATCTTTAAAGGCCCTGGATGCATTTCTGGTGTGAAAACTCCTCCTGCTAACGTCACCGTCACTGCTCCCAGCTCCTCACCCAGATGCTCCTCGGGCTCCTTCAGCGTGGGCACTCCCCAGGGCTCCAACGTTCTCCCCCCTCCCCTGCACTGCTTTCTTCCATCACACTGCTGCTGATGACTCACAAACCTAGGTGGTCATTTGTTCTTCCAACCAAAGCTTATGGAACACCTACTCTATGTCACGCATTGTGCTGGGCAGCAGGGATACCATGGCAACGAGACAGACATTATCCCCTGACTCAGTGCAGTTAATAGTCTTGTAAATTGGACAAACTCAAGTGGACAGACAATGATCTGAGCTGTAAAGGAAAGTGGCAAAGTGGTGCTGATGCTGCCTTACACAGGATAGTCGTGACAGGCCTTCGGGAGAAGGCGGTGTTTCAGGGGGGCCTAGAGAATGTGGATGAGTCAGGCAGGCAGCAGTTGTGGAAAAGCCTTCCAAAGCAGACAGGAGAGCAAGTGCACAGGCCCTGAAATGGGAAGGGTTCAAGGAAAAGAGAAGGGCAGCGTGGCTGGAGCACCATAAACAAGGCTTAAAGTGGACTGAGATAGCAGAGACAGGCATCAATTCATGCAGGGCCTTGTAAGTCACAGTAAATAGCCTGGGCATCATTTTAAGACCAGTGAGAAACCTTGAAGGGTTTTACACAAGGGGAAGGACTTTAAGATTTTTTAATCTTAAACAATTTATTGACTTTAGAGAGAGAAAGAGAGAGACATCAGTTTGTTGTTTCATTTATTTGTGCATTCACTGGTTGCTTCTTGTGTGTGCTCTGACCGGAGATCAAACCTGCAACCTTGGCGTATTGGGATGATGCTCTAACCAACTGAGCCACCCAGCCAGGACTAGGAAAGGACTTCTAAAACCCGACTCTGAATTCTGGTCAAGATGGTGGCATAGGCAGACATGGCTTGCCTCTTTGCACAACCAAACAAAATTACAGCTAAAATATAGAGCAACCATCACTCAGAACCAACAGAAATTGAGTTAAATGGGAGTCTGACAACTATGGAATTAAAGAAACCACATCCGTCCACACTGGTAAGAGGGGTGCAGACACAGAATGAACTGGTCATGCATCCACATGTGGTGGATAAAAGTTTGGGAGGGATATCTTGGGAGCAAGGAGTCCCAGCCCCACACCAGGCACCCCAGCCCAGGGTTTCCAGTGCCAGAAAGATAAGTCTCCACAATTTCCGGCTGGAAAAACCAGCAGGGATTGAGTAGGTGGAAGAAGCTGCTGGAGCCCCAAGCAGTGTCTCTTAAAGAACCTGCACACAGACTCACATATTCAGACGGATTCCCTCTGGCACCAGGGTGGCGGCTTGAGAAGCAACACTGGTGTGCAGTGGGAGGCTGAGGTTTCAGGCATCAAGGCAAGCAGAGGCCATTGTCCTTTTTCTGGGCCTTCCCTCACAGAGCCAGCAGACTCTGTATCTTAGATTCCATCAACCTGGCTAACACTGTTTGGGCCACCTTGGAGATCCCCAGAGACTCCGTGCCCACCCAACTTACAGGCCCAGTCAAGCTGGTCTTGGCCTCATGCTGTACAACTCCCTAAATTCTCTTTAACAAGCAGCCCCAGTGAGCCCCAGGCCCAGAATTAAAAGCCAAGATTCATAGCTTGGCTTCGCCTGGAAATCTCCAAACCCTTGGCCTGCACTACCCCAGAAACCCCAGGGCCAAAGCACCCAGTGGACAGCTACAGACCATGTCAGAGCACCACCACCCTGCCCCTGCACAGCTGATTCACCACAGAGGGTGGAGGTTAGTGGTCAGTGGTCACAGCCAATCCTCGCAGCTGACTGGCCTGGGTAAATTCTTCCCACTGACCTGTCAACAGCAACCAAGGCTCAACTACAAAAGGAGGGTGTACTGCCCTGGCTGGTGTAGCTTAGTGGATTGAGCACGGGCCTGCGAACCACACGATCGTGGTTCGATTCCCAGTCAGGGCACATGCCTGGGTTGCAGGCCAGTTCCCAGCAGGGGACTCATAAGAGGCAACCATACATTGGTATTTCTCTCCTTCTCTCCTTCCCTTCCCCTCTAAAGATAAATAAATAAAATATATATATTAAAAAAAGGAGGGTGTACTCAGCCATACGTAGGGTGCACCTCAAGTACACAGCTTGGGGGATAGGGGAAGCTGTGCCACTGGACCCTACAAGATACAGAGTTGAAGCAGCTCTACTTACTACATAGAAACAAACACAGAGAGGCTGCCAAAATGAGGAGACAAAGAAACATGACCCAAATGAAAGAACAGATCAAAATTCTAGAAAAAAAAAAACTAAACGAAATGGAGATAAGCAGCTTGGCTGGTGTGGCTCAGTGGACTGAGTGCCAGTCTGCAAACTAAAAGGTCACGGGTTCGATTTCCAGTCAGGGCACATGCCTGGGTTGCAGGCCAGGTCCCCAGTAGGGGTGTGCTAGAGGCAACCACACACTGATGTTTCTTTCCCTCTCTTTCTCCCTTCCCCTCTGTCTTTTAAATAAATAAAATCTTTTAAAAAATTAAAATGATTGCTTTGCTGGGTAAAAAAAAATGGAGATAAGCAATCTATCAGATGCAGAGTTAAAAACACTGGTTGCATATGTCTGGTTACAAGGGTGCTCAAGGAACTTAGTGAAGACCTTAACAGCATAAAGAAGATCCAGTCAGAAACGAAGGATACTCTAATTGAAATAAAGAATGATTTATAAGGACACAACAGTAGAGTGGACAAAGCTGAGAATCAAATCAATGATTTGGAACATAAGGAAGCAAAAAATAACCAATCAGAACAACAAGAAGAAAAGAGAATCCAAAAAAATGAGGATAGTATAAGCAGCCTATGGGACAACTTTAAGTAATCCAATATTTGCTTCATAGGGGTGCCAGAAGAAGATGAGAAAGAGCAAGAAATTGGAAATCTACTTGAAAAAATAATGAAAGACCTTCTCTAATTTAGTGAAGGAAATAGACATGCAACTCCAGGAAGCACAGAGAGTCTCAAACAAGATGGATTCAAAGAGGCCCACTCAAGACACATCATAATTAAAATGCCAAAGGTTAAAGATAAAGAGTTGGGAGGGAGGTGTGGGAGAATGGGTGAGAGGTGAGGGGATGAAGAAATACAAATAGGAAGTTACAAGATAGCCATGGGGATGTAAAGTACATTATAGGAAAAGGAATAGCCAAAAAACTTACACACATGACCCATGGACATGAACAAGGGTGGAGGGATTGCCTGAGGGAGTGAGGGGTACTGGGTGGAGGGGGATAAAGGGAGAAAGATCAGGACATCTGTAACAGCATAATCAATAAAAATTTTTTTAAAAAGTCTACCCCTGCTCCTGTATGACAAGTGGGTTGGAAAGCAACAAACCCTGAAGCAGGTGGCCAACTTAAAAGCTATTGCATTGGTCCAGGGGAGAAATATTGACCTGCAACCTCTCTGCTGCGGACCACCTAGATTGTATACCCAGCTCTTTACTGGACATCCTCCCTTCCGAGTCCCCATTGGTCACAGAGGCATCATCATATACCCAATGCCCTAAGCTAGAAACCTGGGAGTATCTTTTTCCCCCCCTCAGCCTCCATTGCCTTTGTAGGGGAGGAAAAATAATTTTTTCTCTACCCTTTTGAGTTCTTGGCTGAGACCCCTGTAATAAAAGACAGATTAACAAGGACAAAACAAATAGAAGTTTCTTAGCATCTGTACCTCATGTACACATGAAAGATAGCCAGGAGAACATAGTAACTCCCTGAAGTGGCTTTGAACTCAGACGTAAGTATCATATTAATAGTGAAAAAGGAGAAGGGATCTGGACCTCTTAGGGGAGACCAAATGATCTTTAGGAAAGATCAATGAGCCCTTAGAAGAATGCATGGAAATTATCTGTGACAAAGTTTATCTGGACAGGGTATCGCTTCTCTTCTCCTCTCTTGTGATGAGTCAGTCTTCCCTGGGTGATGAAACTCCTGGGAGGAGATTTATGGCAACTTAATTCCTTTTGGAGAGCTGTCTTCAGGCAGATGAGGGGAGTTCAGAGAGAGCCTCTGCCTGCATTTTCTGTTTTGCAAGTGCCTAAGGTTCAAAATAGCCAATATGTCAAAGTGCCGTATTCCGTTACCCTTCACATTCAGTCACCAACTCCTGCTGACTCCTTCAATTTCTCTCAGATGCATCCTTTTGGGCCTGTCCCTGCTGCCATTGTCCTCGTTTGGACTCCATTAAGTTCCCTTTTTTTTTTTTGAGGACCCTGCTTTGTGGCAGAATCAGCCTATCCATGAACAATGTGGTTGGACCAGTCCTCGAGGTTCTTATCATGATTGCAAGATGCCTTTCAGCAGTAACCATCAGGAAACTTTGAAAAAATAAATGTTTATTACTTATAGGACCTAGAAGTTACACAGCATACCTGGGGCCATACAGCAAGGTTGGCAGGGCAGGGGCCGTGAGCATGTGGATGGGCCTGGGGTTCATAGGCTCACTCTTTATTAGGGAATTTAAAACATAAGAGTGGAATTTAAAGAGATAAAAACAAAACAAATGGTCCAGATGGTCAGTTATTGCTCTGCCTGGGTGGGTAGCTCAGCTAGTTAGAGGGTTGTTCTGATACACCAAGGTTGTACATTCCATGCCCAGTCAGGGCACACATAAGAGTCAACCAATGAATGCATAAAGGAGTGGAATGACACATCGATTTTTTTTCTCTTGCTCTCTCTGTCTCTCTCTCTCCCTTCTCTCTCTCTAAAAATCAAGATACATGTCAAATGACCAGTCACTGAAATCCACTGAGGTCAGTAAAACAAAGGAGGGTCAGCTGGGGGAGGCAGCCTGGCTCTTTAGTCACGTGGCTGGCCATGAGCTTATTTGAGATAACTGTCTTGGGAGTGGATGTCTCTTTGAAGTGAATGCTGGGAAATCAAAGCTTAAATCAGGTACCTGCATTACAAAGAAGAAAAAAATTAACTGGTCAGGGCTTATACTACACACTCTCTTCCTCATTTTTATGGGTTGAATTGTACCCATCCCCACCCCCCACCAAAAGCAATTTTGAAGTCAATCATAATCCCCAGTATTTCAGAATGTGACCTTGTTTGGAAATAGGGTTATTGCAGATGCAATTATTGAAGATGAGGTCATACTAGACTAGGGTGGGCCCCTAATCCAAAGGAATCAGCGTTCTTATAAGAAGAGGGAAGGGATTTGAAGACAGGGAGAAACCCTATGGGAAGATGGAGGACCGGAGTGATGCACCTGCAAGTCAAGGAACCTTGAAGACTGCTGGGAAACCACCAGAAGCCAGGGAAGGGCAAGATGAGATGCCCCCCCCCTACAGGTTCAGAGGGAGTGTGTCATGCTGACAACTTGATATTGCATGTCTAGCCCCCAGGACTATGAGACAATAACTTTCTGGTTTTCTAAGCTGCCTGATTTGTGCTGGTTTGTTATGGCAGCCCTAGAAATGAACACACTCACCATTTCAAATTCCACACCAGCCACCCGAGAGAACTTTCAACGGTTCCACCTCCTGGGAAATAAAGTCTAAAGTCCCTAGGAACGTGGCGTGGAAGACACAACCTTGAGTTGTATTTCCTGCTATTCTGCAAAGTTACCAACATTTAAGCCACTTTTGATTCTTTTAACAGATTTCTCACTCTGGGTTATTTGCAGAATCTTAGCATGGAATGTTTTCTCCTCAGCGTCTTATTTGCTCAGTAAATGCCTTTTCTTTGAACGCCAAGCTCAGTCAACTCAAAGATGGTGGAATGGAAATGACCAAAGCACATATGAAAAGGCCATTCCCGTAAGAGGGCATCAACGCTACAGGGAGACACAATTTTCTGCCTTCAGATCAAGGAACTTGTTTAAAACTGATAACATGTAGAGCTGGCAAAAATGAAGAAAAATGGGTCTTTTCACACATTTTTTCCTGGAAGACTGAATACCAACAAACTTTTGAAAAATTCCTGGCAGTGCTTCTTAAAATTTAAAATATTTTACATGTACGCATTGCCCCACTTTTGAAGGCTCTATCCAACCCAAATAAAAGGACTGGTAATTAAGGTCAGATGTTTCTGGCAGTATTTTGTCATGGCCCCAACCTGGAAACAGTGTGAGTGTCCATGCGTGGAGAACGGTTGAGTGACAAATGGTTCGCCCTTATTGCCGAGGGTGTCAGCAGGAGCAAGCTGGGTGGACCCGAGTGTGTGCCAGGTTACACATCGTGGGGTGCCACGTAGCTACCTGTTTGTACGATCACAGAGAAAAGTATGGAAGGATCCTACGAAACACTTGCACAGTGACTCATTGGTGGTAGTGGAGGGGGAGGGGATTCACCTTTATCTGTATTTTCTTCCTTAGAGTTTGGCTTATTCCAATCAGCAAGCATTGCTTTTTAGTGTGAAAGGAAAAGTAAATTATACCAAGACAAAGAGAAGTCCCCTTTTGGGCAGCCCTTTTCTGGCCTTTTCAGTGAGTTAATTACTCCTCTCTTGCACTTGTGGTCCGTCCTCTTCAAGGCATTCATCACCCTGCAATGGAATTGTCAACATAAGAAACATCCAAACCCGTAAGAGGTTGTATGAATTCATTGGAGCCAAACTGACAACGATTTCCAGGAAGCAGAATCTCAGCAGCTTAAGAAAATGCTCCAGAGAATGGCAGTTTTACAGCTTATTTTGTGCCTTACAATCAAAGGAGGAGCTGTACGGGGATTACATGAAATTCACTGGTGACAGACCAGGGAGGCGGGAGAAAGCGAAGGTGGGGGTGAATCTCCAGGACTGGATAAAAAATAAAAGGAATAGACACAGACTTCTCTGACAAAGGCGGGTACAGGAGAGCGCACAGTGGGCAGTGAAAGATTAACAGGGACAAGGGGGGATTTGTGGTGGTTGAGCTTTCCCGAGTCCAGAAGAAAGAAGCACTTTGACATTACAAAGTTACTGTTATCAGGTATGTTATTGTCGGTGTGAAAAGACAACAGACAGACTCGGGGACGGTAAAGACTGACCTTTGTTGGGGAAAAACACCAGTTTAGGATCTGACTACCTGCCATGACCTGTTTTTAGTCAGAAAGCTTTCATTTTAGACCATCCTATGAGGTTACTTTAAGTCTCTGGGTTTGCAAGGCCACCATGCAGGCCTCCCCGGAGCTGGTCAGGTCGAGTTCGTGGCCCCTATTCCATCCACAAAGCTTGGTCGTTGGCTCGCCTTCCTCCCGCGGTATTTGTCTCTGCTCCCACGTCAGAACACGATAGGTCTCAGGTAATTATCAGGTGGGTGGGTGGGTAGATGGATGAGCAGGAGCGTTACTTTTCTCTCTTGTGATTTGCTCACTACATTATCTGTACCTCATTTAGAAATCATCATTCATTCATTTTGGATTTGTTGTTTCTTATGCTTGTGTTATTTCTTTCACTAGACTGTGAGCTACTCAAGGGCAAGGTTTGTATCTGCTTTATGGTAGCTACTCCTACAGAGCCAAGGCTTTGTACAACCTTGGCTGTATAAAAAACAGATTTTTAAAAAAGATTTTATTTATTTATGTTTAGAGAGAGGGGAAGAGAAGGAGAAAAGGGGGGAAAGGAACATAGACACATGTGTGAAAGAAATATCTATTAGTCGCCTCTCGCACACCCCCAACTGGAGACCTGGCCTGCAACACAGGCATGTGCCCCAATTGGGAATTGAACTGGTAACCTTTTGGTTCACAGGCCAGCACTCAATCCACTGAGCCACACCAGCCAGGCCACATGTGGTTTTATTGCATGCTCATAATTCTTTGAGGCTGACACTCTTTAGTATATATACCAACTTCACTGAGCTGTAATTCACAAACCATGCAATTCATCTTCCCCCATTAAAAGTGCGCAAATCATTGGTTTTTAGTATTTTTCACAGAGCTGTACAACCATCATCACAATCAACTTTAGAACATCACTATCGCCCCAAAATGAAACTCTCTGCACTAGCAGGCACTCCCCATTTCCTCCCATTTTCCTCCCACCCCCAGCCCTAGGAACCACCACTACACTGTCTATCTCTATGGATTTGCCTTTTCCAGATAGTTCACGTAAATGGAATCTTACAATACACTGTTTTTGGTCACAGGCTTCTTTCACTTAGCACAGCGATTTTCAACCGGTATGCCAGAAGAATTTTTAAAACATACAATACCTGACCATTTAGTCACGAGCACTGACCTCTTTTCCCTTAGATGGTCGAATAAAAAATAATAATAACAATGGCCAACACAATGATGGCCATCTGGTGTGAATGAATCAAAATTATACTTACTATTTTTTGTCTGATTGGCAAAAAATATAACATTTTTTGGTGTGCTGCAGAATTTTAGTAATTAGTTTATGTGTGTCGTGAGATGAAAAAGGTTGAAAATCACTGACTTAGCATGATGTTGTCAAGATTCATTGCAGTGTGTACCAGTACTTTCATTGTTGTTGTTGTCGCTGCCAAATAGTGTTGCACTGTATGGACACCACAGTTACCTGGCGCCTGGGCAGGGCAGAGTGGGGATCTTGCCCCTTACTGGGGTGCAGATTCTATTTCCAGAGGCAAGGAGTGGGCCTGAGGAGTTGCATGGCTAAGAAGCTCGGCGGTTATGTTGGGGAATGCAGAGCACTCCCACCAGAAGGGCAGGGAATTTGGAACCCACACTGAAGCAGGTGACCTTGCCTTGAACCCCGCCAGCTACCAAGGCCACCTCCCCTAGGGGGAGTCAGTTCTTTCCAGACATCCAATTTCAAATGAGAAGTCAGCGTGGTGAGTATGACTTAGAACAAGAGTAGCTGGCTAATTTTGAGGGATGATTTGGTCCAGCTACGAATGGAGCCCGCTGAATCCTTCTTCGGTTCTCTGAGCCCGTTTCTGTGTCAGAGCCGGACCGTGGGTCAGGAAGCTGAACTGCCAGCGTGCAGAGCTACCTTGGGCAGCATGCACATCTCCGTGCCTCTTGGGTGCCCCTCTCTCTGCTTGTGGCCATCAGACATTCAGGACAGGCTTCTGTTCAAGGGCCATCCACAAGAGGCGGGGTTGTCCGGTCTGTGGTTCTTGGTCTGTGTGTTAGTTTGGGTCCTCCAAGAAGCAGACGCCAAGAAGGGATTAGGTGTGTAAGAGACTTACTCGGGAAATACCTGTGAAGAATGAAGGGGACGAGACCGGAAGTAGGCAGGGAGTGCTTTTAGACCTCGATGTAGATCTGGCTCCTGTGCTAGAAAAATGGGAAGGAAGCGTTGGGTAGGAAGAGCTTCAGATCGCAGGGCAGTTTTGAGAAAATATTGCCCAGGTAGCTGGGGAGTCCCAGGGGGATATGCATTAGAAGAATTCCATGACAGGCAGGGTAGGCCGGCACTCGAACCTCCGCCACTCTCATTATTGGCCGGAGCAACCTGGGGAAGTGCAGCCCTCGGGTGAACAAGAGGGCGGAGCCAAAGGGGCCACAGCTGTCAATCAAGTACATCCCCACAGCAGGCTGTCTTAAGGGAGCTAGGAGCAGCATGCTTCCAGGGCTCCCCGGTTTTCCACCAACTACAGGGGGCAGGCCACAAAGTCAATCAACCTCCCAAGCCTCAGTTTCCTCATTTGCAGAGCGATGATAGCACTGACTTTCCGTGATCGTTGTGAGTATTGAATGAAATGATGCGTGTAAGCCTCAATAAAGCTTAGTTATCCTTATTATTTCAGACAGCATGAGACTTAGAGCACAAAAGAAACCCCTTAAATCTCGGCCCACTCTTGCCAGCTTTGTGATCTTGGTCAGTTACTCCACAGAGCTTAGAGCAGTGCCTGGCATGTAGGAAGCGCTGTGCAGTGTTAGCTATGAATGTCATTGTTTCCAGATGATAGTGTTGCATCAATTACTTCTGAGAAATGCCACACTCTAGAATGGCATTTAAAGACCTCTGCAAAATCTCAACTCTACTTTGCAGTTTCCTTCTCTAATACACACACGTGTGTGCGCACATGCATAGACGCACACACACACAACCCTAAGTTCTAGGCCCAAGGAGGGCCTGGAAAATATCATATTCCTCTGATACAGTAGTAGATTATCCATGGTCTGTCAAATGCGTACTGCAGGCCTGACACTGTGTGAAGATTTACATATGTATCCCATTTCTACTCTGCCAGTGAGGAAACTGAGGCCCGGGGGGGGGGCGGGGAAGGACTTACCCAAGCTAATAAATGGCTTATCCACCTCTGGGCTTCTGTTTGTAGAATATTCTACCTGCCTCCACTCCATTTCTACCTTCCAAAACACTATCTCCTTTTAAAAATCCAGCTCCAGCCCTGGCTGGTGTGGCTCAGTGGACTGGGTGCAGGCCTGTGGACCAAGGGGTTGTCAGTTCAGTTCCCAGTCAGGGCACATGCCTGGGTTTCGGGCCTGGTTCCCAGTAGGTGGCATGTGAGGGGCTATCACATATTAATGTTTCTTTCCCTCTCTTTCTCCTTCTCTTTCCCTCTCTCTAAAAATAAATAAAATCTTAAAAAAAAAAAGTCCTAACCCCCTAGCAATGGGCAAGGGCACACCTGATTGGTGGTGTTGCTCTTACATCAGTCAGGGGCAAAGCAGTTGCACAGTCCTTAGTTTTTCCTGGCTTGTTGCCTGCATTGGTGGCCAGAGCTGGTTCATGCCTGGGGCACATTGAAAAAAAAAAGTCCAGCTCCAGGCTTCTGTCAAGAAGCCTTCCTCAGTCTTCACTCTTGAGACAGGTACTTGCTCCCTTAGTGCCTGGGGCTCCTGTCTGGGGCACGTGACTCCACTGGCTTTGGGCTGTAATAGTTGATCTGGAAGTCAGAGGTTCCCACCACACGGTGACCTGTTCCAGGGAAAGGTCCGTCTTTGGAGCCAGTATCCAGCCTGGGACCCTGAGCTCGAAGACAAAGGTAATGAACCTCCTTATTGATTCCCTTGATCTTACAGATGAGTTTTTAAGTCAGTTCCAGCTTTCAACGCTCTGGTCTTTGGTCATGTCACACACATGTTTATTACTGGTTTGAGGTCTCAAGATGATGTCTGACACACAGTGGGTGCTCATCAAATGGTGGTTTAGTCTTAGCATTTTCTGATTAACTGTACAGGCCAGCAAGATGTCAGGCAGATTCACAGCTCTCAATGAGGGCAGGGCAGACAGGAAGGGAACAATGTCTTCTCTCTAGTGGGCGGGTACTGGTCGCTCTTCCCCAGAGGGCTTACTTACTGGGGCCACCACTCAGATGGGGAGAGCCAAGGGGTGTGACGACCGCTGTCCAGAGTGCGTGGCCTGTCCTGGGGTCTGAACCAAATCTCTAACACCTCAAAGACTCTGGAAGAAGGCTCTTTCTGTCCTGATGGAGCAGGACCATTGTTACTTACGGGAAATTGAGCTCTTGTAGGAAGAATTAGAAGAACTGGTCTCGTGCTAGGAGGATGGGGCTGGGTTTCCCCGGGACTTGCCTTCAAAAGTCTCTAGATTCAAAGCACTTTCCACAAGGTTTACTTATACACAGAGACATACACACATTTATTCTCTTCTTATCTCGCTGCTCAATAAGGGCAGGCTGTTCTGTGAATGTTTAGCTCGCAGTGCTGTCCCCAGCACTCCCCAGAGCAGAGAGAGCCTGGCTCTTAGGAATGCCACATCAAGTGTGTTGAATGCCGAATGGATCTGGAAGGCAATGATTTCACCTTTTTGCCACACTGCAGAATCCTCAGCTGCAGAGAGGCCTACACCTGCGCCCATCTCCTCACTCTGAAGGTTTTTCTTCTTCCTCTTCCCAACCCTGGACACACTCTTTCTCTTGACACATCAGATTCATCTATCAAGTACAGACCCAAAGAGAGTGGATTCTGCCCCCATGAAACAAAATATTGCACCTCTCCCGTCCCCAGTAAAGGTGGGTTTGTAATGATGTGTTCAGGCCTCCTTCCAGATCCCCGGCCCAGTCATTTGTCCAGGCTCCGCACACCCTGCCTTTAGCCCCGCCCAAGTCCTGTTTGGGTTTGGCAGTCCTGGAGTCCAGGTGGCCACTCTGGTGGCTTTGCATCTCTTTGCCTTCTAAGACTAAATGATAACCCTGTGTTTGGATGCGGGCGATCTAACTTTTATCCTTCATTTCCGAGAAACTTGGGAACCATCTTTGACTCCTACTCTCCCCTACACCTCCCCATCCAGTTAATCACAAATGATACTAAATGTTTACAAATCAAGCCACTTCCTCCATCTCCATGGCCACCACCTGAATAGCCATCACCTCCCAGCTTTCCTTGCACTGACCATCCAATACTTTTGCCTTCTACAGCCAGAGAGAGTTTTTTCCCCGTTGTTTTTTTTTTTTTTTTTAATGTAATTTGAGACAAAGCACTTCCCTCTTTAAAATCCTTCAGCTCTGCCCTTTGATCCCAGGATGAAGTACAAACTGTTTCAAGTCTCCTAGAGCAGGCTGTCTTTTCCACCTCCCGCAGACTGTGGGAGTTCTCAGCTCTGGCTGCTCGTGCTGAGTGGGGGCAGGGCCTCCACACCTGCTGCGTTCTCCCTGTCTTGTTCATTTTCACTTAGGTAACTCCTTTCTTGTTACAAATGTAGCTTGGTAACCATAACAATCCACATTCATACAAACAATTCACACCTATCCTTTCTTGTTACAAATGTAGCTTGGTAACCATAACAATCCACATTCATACAAACAATTCACACCTATGTGCCTTAGCTTTTTCTCACAATGACCCCACTAAACGAGCACCCTCATTAGTTCAATTCCAGTTGGGAAATCTGACCATCAGAGGTGTGAACTAGCTTTGCTGGAGGTCTAGCAGGGGAGCTTGCTACCTGTTTGAGGACAGGGACCGTGGGCTCTGCTCACGGGGGGCCCAGCATTCGTTTGTCTATTTAACGAGTATTTATTAAACATGTAGTATGTACCCTGTTAGGCACTGTTCTAGATTCCTGGTCTCATGAAGCATGTGTGTGTATACAGTGGGGAAAAAAGAGACACCGAACAGGTAAACACATGTATGAACACCATAATGTCAGGTAGCCCTGAAGACAAGCAGGCAGGATGCTGTTGAAGGTGTTCAGAACAGGCATCCCCAAAATGTGCCAGTTTGGCACATGAATTATTTTGAGCCAAGAGCAATTGATATTCTGTGAGCATACAAGAAACTTTTCCCCTCTCCCTTAAAGAATTTAATTTGGGAACCTGCCCATAATAAGAGGTGTCACCAGAAATAACTTCTTATGACCTATCTATAGGGCAGGACAAACTTCTAATTACTGAACATCTGCTCTTATCATCTTGCTAATGACCTTGCTCCCCTGAGAAGCCCCTAGAGCTTCATCCAGAGCTCAAAATACCATGTATATACCTAATTCTCCCCATCTCTGACTCATGTGTGTGGGGTTTCTGTCTGTCTGTATAAAATTAAATGTGTTTATTTTCATGAGTTAATCTGTCTCATGTTGATTTGATCATTAGACCAGCCCCAAAAACCTGGCAGGGTAGAGATTTTCTTCTTCCCTTGGAGGTGGTGCTGTGAGCAGGACATCGCACTGGCTGGCCACGCCCACCCTCCTGAACACGAAGGGCCTCAAACCTGTGCTGGCAGACAGAGGTGCGAATGTTTGCCAGGATGCACATCTCCACTGGTAGAGTTCAGTGGAAGCAGAGTCCTTCTATTTTTCCTTTTCTAAATTTAGCAGGAGAAAATATTTGTGCAGCTAGTTCCTTGAGCTTAGTGACTTTTGTTATTGGGTACAAGTACTCTTGGTTTTCACAGATCCTTTCCTTCCAGAGACGGGCACGGTTGTGATTGTTGTCTGTTATGTCGCTTGCCTTGGTCTACGGTTTCTTTTTCTTTTTTTTAGACTTTATTTATTTATTTTTAGACAGAGGGGAAGGGAGGAAGAAAGAGAGGGAGAGAAACATCAGTGTGTGGTTGCCTCTCTCGAGGTGCCTCCTGGGGACCTGGCCCACAACCCAATCATGTGCCCTGACTGGGAATTGAACTGGTGACCCTTTGGGTCTCAGACCAGCGCTCAAGGCACTGAGCCACACCAGCTAGGGCACCTTGTTCTATGTTTTGAAAGCTTGGTTTTGACTTCCTCTTTGGTCTCTGCTGTTAGAATGTGTCCGTTTCAGTGTGCATTTATTTGACAGCCAGTCAAATAGATTAGGGATTCATATTATAACTTTTGCACTTTGTCAGCAAGAAAAATAGGTGGAGATGATGAAATTTTCATAAGTAATCTAAACATAGTTAAGAAAAAAGTTAAATAGATGTAAAGAGAAGAAAAGGGTTTTAGGTGCACTCTTGAACACTCTTTATACATACTTGAAAATGGTTCCCTAAATGCCTTTGATAACCTGAAACTTTAAAGTTTTGCTAAATTAAATTAGGTGATGGAAAGTCATGTGACTATCCATATCATTTCCAAATAAGATAAAATAACAAAATCTTAATTACTGAATGTAGATTTACCTAGTTCTGGCTTCCTATTACAGAAAAACTAAAGACATTTGGGCCATTAGTAAATGTGTCTTGTGCTTCACTGAAAGATTGTACTATGAAAAAGCATATCATTCTAGAATTATGGAATGTATTTATGAGTTTATTGATCTAAAGAGTACTGGTGCAACAGTTTACAACTACTTCTTAGTTTTCACTAGAAATTAAGATTCCTAAGGGTTAAAATTCTAATTAGTATAGAAGGAAGTAACATATATTTTCAGTAATAGAAAATATAAGTATGAAATACATTTTTGTCCTAAAATAAGTTGGTTATTTCTGAATGGGTAAGAGAACAAGAGACAAATTAAAAGGAACAAAGAAAGCTGTAGAAGGTCTGTAAAAAGAAATCTTGAGAAAGAAATTGTATGTGTGATCAAGCTAGATAAGAATGAATACATTTATTGGAAATGTTTTATTAATAAAACAAAAAAGCTTATCTATCCATAGTGTACTAAAACTTAATGGTCTCTCACCTGAAGGACAGTTTTCTTGGACAATTGGTCTGCTCCTGAAGAGATACTATGAAAAGTTTTCTGCTGAAGAAGCAAAGATTTTGTGTTTTATCAGAATAACTTTGTTTTATGTTGTCCTAATCAGGTCTTTGATTACTTAAAAAAACTGGACTTTTTGTATCTGAAATTCCCTAGCTGACTTTCACACTAAGGCAGCAGCAACAAAATCTACAAAGACTGTGGCGCATGTGGATGAAGTCCATTCTGCTTCTGTGAAAATGACCCCTCAGCCCTGGCCAGGTAGCTCATTCGGTTAGAGCACCATCCTGATACCCCACAGTTGCAGGTTTGGTCCCTAGTCACATACAAGAAGTAACCAATGAATGCATAAATGAATCAATAAGTGGAAAACAAATCGATGTTTTTCTCTCCCTTCTTCTCTCTCTCTAAGAGAAAATCAATAAATAATGATACCTCAATGCCAAACTTTTACCATCTTGATGCTCATGTGACATAACAACAGTCTGATCCTGAATCAGAGAACCTAAAATGGGTAAACAATGCCCATAAATAAATGCATAGTTGGGGCTATGGGATTCTACTAGGCTCCCTTGCAAAACCCATTTTTTTTTTGTTTTTGTTTTTGAGTCTCTTCATCTACCACAGTGCATTTAAACTGGCCTGCACTAACTGCCACTTAGTACGGGTTATCAGTATGTTCTTCTTGTAGTAGGTATACCTACCAGATGGATTGAAGACTTCCCCTTGTAGTAGGTATACCTACCAGATGGATTGAAGACTTCCCCTGCCACAAAGCTGATACCTTCACAGTGGCAAAGTGTTAGAAAATGTGTTTCCCATGTGGGATACACCTTCCACAATCTAGTGACCGAGGCACCCACTTCACTGAGCAAATCATAGAAGCCTTGACGGGAAGTCGTACAAACTTCTTGAAACTGTCACTGACCCTTCCCCACCCCATCATCAGGCCATGTCTAGAAAACTAATGGAAACACTGGATCCAAGCAGACCGAGTCTTAATTACCTGAGACTGAATGAACTGATGAGGGTGATTACAATTTTTATGACTTTTTGTTTGAACTATTGCTAGCTCTTTAATTTTTTGGTTTTTCCAGATAGAAGGAAAACTTTTCTTTGAAACTATAACTTACTACAATTTGGTAAATTATACTTTTGTAAGCAGAATTGCAACATCTTTTTCCCCTACTTGATCCCTTCAGAATTCAAAAATTCTCAGTGACTTTGTCAGTATTCTTATTTTCAGAGCACTACTGTTATTTGCCTAAGTTCAATAAGAATCTTTTCTCTTTGCAACAGGACACATTTGGAAACTGGGTATCTTACAGATGCAGGAACCTGAAGATATTTTGAGGACCTCAAGAAGAGAAGAATTAACCCAGTCTAAAGGTATTGCAAGCAAAGTCTGATGGCAAGTCCTTGGCTTGACTCTTCTGGCCTCAAGAGGCCATTTTAAGTTCAATGTGTAGATTGCTTATGAAAAATTCCAGAAAAGCAGGTTTAAATGAGCCTATGTGATCAATTGCTGTTCTTGTTGTAATTATACAAATAACAGGCTGAGTTTATGAAACCAGATTTAACTTGCAAACAAATTAGTATTAATTTGGCTATCCGGTAAAAAAATGGAAACGATTTTAGAGAGGAAATTATGTTTCATTAATACACCTTTGTGGATATTAGACTCCAGTGCTATTCATTGTCTTTTGAGGTTTTTGTTTTCTACCCATAAACTGGACTGGATGCTGAATTCTCATTTCTCCTAGTATCTGGCTATGACTCTGCAAACTCATGTTCCCATTTTTTCTGTCATCTTTCCGACTTGTAGCCATTGAGAACTAAAACTGCCCTTTTCCCAAATCCATGCAGCTGAAGCATGACAACTTAGTATACACTTCAGAGAAATCACCACCAGACAGACATCTAGAAATCTTCTCAACTGGCTGCTTTGAGAACTCAGAAATGGGGCGATAGTCTGTTCTAATCATTAACCATTGTTTTTCTTTTGTTTACAAGGAGATGCCTCTTATTAAATACTTGATTGCTTGCACTCTAGGCCTTGGTTTGGGAGCCCACCTGCATCAGTGTCTCCTGAAATGAGGCACAACTGTTTAATTGAACTGACCTAGTCTCAAGACTGAGACTGGTTTAGTGAGATATGGAATCACCTATCAAACCCAAGCTCTGGAATATGGAACTTCTCAGGAAGTTTACAATGCAGGACTAAAGTTGTAAGTCAGAACTGGCTCCTATGAGATAGACCATGGTGGCACAGGAATTATTTTGAACTGAAAGCAATCGAGACCCTGTGGGCTCAGGAGAAATTTTTACCCTTCTCCCTTAAAGAATTTAAATTGGAGGCCTGGACCATAACAAGAGTTACTCCAGAAGTAACCTTTACAACCTATTTGTAGGGCAAGCAAACACCTAATTACTGAACGTCTGCTCTTCTTATTGTCCTGCAAATGATCCTCTTCCCCTTTGAAGCCCCTAGGCATCTTACCTCATCCTTAGCTCAGAATTGTCATTACACCTCATTTTAACTGTCTCTGAACCTCTCATGTATGTGGAGTTTCTATACATATTATCATTACATTTATTATTTTTCTCTTGTTAATCTGTCTCATGTCAATTTAATTGTTAGTTCAGCTGAAATAAAGTTTCTTTCTCCCCTACAGAGCCTAGACACTAGGGAACTTTCCAGAAATGCCACTACCATGTAAATAGGGGGATGATTGTATTTTGTTTTATAAAACTTTGCCAAATTTTGCTCATCCTTCCGGAAAATCCCATCATCCATAGATACTACTGCACCTGTCGCTGTCCGTGCCTGGTAATTCCACGGTGATGCCCCAGTATTCTGAAAACTCCAGAATGTTTCCTCCTGTATTTGGGCCCAAATATTTACATATTGCTACATCTATTATATCATTACAATTTATTTCATGCCATTTTTTTTACAATTAAGCAATATATTGTTTGTTCACATTATGCATATGGGTGTGTTAAATTATCTATGGGTTTTACTCGGGGGAGGCGAGCTGTTTGCAAGACCATTGGAACGGCCAGAGGCTCTTGAGTCTGCACAGCAACCCCCTCCGCCGCAGAGCGGTCCTCCGCACGCCAGGGGTCGCTGTAGCACAGCGCGGCCGCGCCAGGTCTCTCTCGCGTGGCCGCCCCGCCTCGGGCCCCCGGGCGGAGTGGGCGGGCAAGACTGCGCCCAGGTCGCGAGGCGCCCTTCGACCAGCAGCGCCCGGGGCGGGTATAAATGGAGCGGTGGCTCCTCCAGCCGCCTCTCTCCGCCCCGGGTCGCCGCAGCTTGTGCTGCTTTCGGGCCCTGCAGCCTGAAGAAAAAAAGAGAAAAAGATAAAAAAAAACCCGAAAACGCTTTAAAATCTGAAAAAAAAAAAAAAAAAAAGAGAGAAAGAAACAGCGAATCCTCCTCGGAGAACCCGCGGGGAAGTCACTTTTGCACGCTTCCGGCCTGCCCGCGCTCACCGCCGCCGCCGCCGCCGCCACCACCACTGCCGCCGCCGCTACCGCACCTGGTCGTCTATCGGCCCCGGTCTGTCGGTCTGGTGGTGAGCCGCCCGCGTCCACGCGCCTCCGCTCCTGCCGTCCGTCTGCGCCGCGTGGCAACCCCGCGCCCCCGCCCCCCGCGCGCCTGCCTCCCCGCGCACCACGTGTCCGCGCTGCCCTTCGCGGCCCGGCGTGGAGGCGGCTGCGCGCTTGGTCCCCGGGGCTCGCCGAGCCGGTACAGATAGATATTTTGTATCCCTCTTCCCTGGCTGCTGTAACCTTAAACCGCCAGGAGCCCAAGGCCTATATTTATAAGGAAACGCGTGTCTCGGAGGCCGCGTGGGCACCATTTGGTTGTCTCTTCAAGAATTTTTATAATTTGGAGGGAAATCCCCATTTTAACAGATTTGTTTTTGAGATTTGGAGATTCAGACCAGAACAGCTGGAAATTACAAACTCCCAGGGTGGGCCATATTGTTTTTGAGAGCCTTTTGTCTGCGGTCCTGCAGTCTCCAGCGAGCCGCCCCCGAACTCCTCTGTCCCCCTCCTGTTTCTGAGCCTGCTCCAGCTTCTCAGCTGCACTCTGCCACCTGTGAGCCGCGGCGCGGCCCCGGCTTCGAGAAGATCCCCCTTTTGTCTTGTGTGGTCCCTGTAAGAAGTCCTGGCGGGGCTTGGGGTGGTGGGGGCTGGGGAGATGAACGCTGCGGCCAGCAGCTACCCCATGGCCTCCCTCTACGTGGGTGACCTGCACTCGGATGTCACCGAGGCCATGCTGTATGAAAAGTTCAGTCCTGCGGGGCCTGTACTGTCCATCCGGGTCTGCCGCGATATGATCACCCGCCGCTCCCTGGGTTATGCCTACGTCAACTTCCAGCAGCCGGCTGACGGTGAGTAGAAGGTGTCCACAAATTCTCGGTATCCCTGGGGGCCCTAGGAGCCATCCTCCGGGCAGGTCCCTTACCCACATGGAGGAGGCATCACGACAGCACGTTGCCACAGAAGCCATAGTGGGGAACAGGATGCAGGGGTTGGGAACACGGGATCCTGGCATCAGATGACCAGAGTTTCAGTCTTGTTTCCACCACTTGCTAACTGGGTGACCTTGGGCTAATCAGTGGTGGCAGTGCGGTTGGAACCCAGAGATACTAAAACAGCGGTTTCAGAGGGAAGTCATGGTCATGCTGTGGTGTGTGTGTGTGGTTCTGCTCCCATGCACTGGTCTATTAGACCTTTGCTGGTGAGTGGGCATAGGCTGGTGCCCCTCACAGGCCTGCCACAAAGGACAATTGAGACAAAATTCCTGGAAAAATTTTGGATTGCCAAGCTGGTGTCCCTTCCCCTACATTTACACTGGAATGAGAGTCTGTTTGATTTAATGCCGATAAAGGTCTTTCAGGGCAGGTAGGAAGCAGGGGAATAATTCGGTGCATTGAACTTGAGCAGGCACTTGTGTGAGCACCATCAGAGCATTGTGTGCCAGGCCAGCTCCCTGGTCTGGGTATTTGCCACTGGGCTGAAGGAGTTCTTCGCTTTGGAAGAAGCCCTGGGATGTGGAGAATGGGTCTCAAGGTAGCCTGGGGAAGCACTGACTCCGCTGAGCTGGCTGGTGGGGGTTATTGTCTCACCTGTGAACAGTGCTCTATACATGTCAGGACCCTTTTAACACATCCTATCTGAAGAAAATGGGACTCCTTCGAAGGAAAAGTGGCTGCAGAAGGTGGGAGACTGAGCTGGGACTGCCAGTGCAGTGCTCTGTGAGCCTACACTGGGCCTTAGCTTGGAGCAAGGGAGTGGGGAGGTATGCTGCGGGCGCGGTGGCCGGAGGCAGGCCAGAAGAAACCTAATCAGGGGCTGCACGTGACTCCAGATTAAAAAGGAACAACTGTAGAGATCATTACTGGGAGAAACAAGCCATTCCGTGGTGAAGGATTGCCAGGTCCCTATTTTTGTCTCCACTTTATTTGCTATCCGTGAAGCACACAGAATGTTGTCACTTGCCCAGGATGCAGCTGCGACCATAGCATTGGACTTACTGAGATTCCCAAGGCTACTCCCATCAGTTCATTGTGCTCCGAGCCAACATGTGTTTGGCCACAGGCTCAGAGAGGGTTGCTGAGTGTGACCATTTTAGGTGGGAGTAGTGGTACGTTGGCTGTTGCCTGCTTTCCTGATTCTCCCTAACAAAAGTCCTGTCACTTAGAGATAGGAGCAGAAACCACTGGTCAGTGTGTCTGCCAACACATACCTCTGCAGGACCTCTCCCTGCTATAAATAAGTGCAGCCCGATTTGTCAGACTAAGCTGACTTGCCTTCTGCAGCACCGTCTGGAAATAGAAGAGGAGCCGTGTTGAAATGAGTTCCTTCGCTGCTAATTGATGAAACACAGGTTGGGGTCCCAGGCTTTCGGTCTGTGCTGGCGACTAGTGCCAGCTGGAACTGTCCTGTGCCTGGCCTCTTCCTGACTTAGATCTGTCCCGTTTCCCATTTCCTGACCTCCTCCCCTCCCACACTGAGGGGCCCATCAGAGGAAGGTGGGAAAGGTGGTTGGAGATATGTACTCCCTTGGCTGGCTTGTGGAGGGCCAGTAAGGGAATTCCCCCCTCCTTTTTAAAATTTTTATTATTTTTTAAGATTTTAATTTTTTTTTTTAAGAGGAGAAAAGGAGAAAGAGAGGGATAAAAACATAAGTGGTTGCCTCTTGCACACCCAGCACTGGGGACCTGTCCCAAAACCCAGGCATGTTCCCTGACTGGGAATTGAAATGGTGACCCTTTGGTTCCCAGCCCAAGCTCAATTCACTGAGCTACACCAGCCAGGGCCTTGTCCCCCTTTGAAGTAGGGTGGTGTCCAGAGGCAGGAAAACCCACCCTACCCCCCATCCCTTCATAGAGGACATTCTGGGTGATCTTTCATTGCATAAGTCAGAGTAAGTGGCCACCAGCTCTCTGGGTCCTTTACCAGTGAAGGGAATTGCTCCTTACTGCAGGTGATGATATATTTTAGCTTCTGGCCCTTTAAATGGTCTCCATGGTGCCCACACAGGGATCTGGTTGGGAGAACTTGGGTGGACAACAAGGCATTTGACGGCCTAGACACCAGCAGGTGCAGGGCTTGCCTGCACTGTCTCCTTAGGCAGAAAGGTGTGGCAGTTTTATCCTCCTTGTCTCGTAATACAAAGAACATTTCCACGTGTGACTGTTAATATTTATCGTTTTGATGATTGAGGGTTTTTGTCTGAATCAATTTCTGTTCTCAGAAACTAAAAACATAAACCGGGCTGAATTCAGGGATGGCACATTCTCAATCCAAACCATTTGCTCACAGTTTGGTTTTGTCATTTGTGTCATAGTGGTAGTGTATACTAAATGGTCCTACCCCCCAAAAAAATAAATAAAATCTTGAAAAAATGATTTTAAAAGCTTAGTCAAGAAATAAAAAAGGGGGCTCTGTTGTGAGTGGCACACGTAGGGCAGCTCGATTGCTCCACATGTGGAATTGACGTCCAGAGATTTCGGAAGCGTCATTTTTTGGTACCTGGGCAGCTAGTGGTTGTTAAGGAAAAATCAAAAAAATAAAAGCTTAGTCAAATAAGAGGTGCAGCAGTCCCCGTTTATTTGCTGTTTTGCTTTTTTTGTGGTTTTAGTTAACCTGTGGTCAACCATGGCCCCCAAAATACTAATAGAAAATTCCAGAAATCAGCCATTTGTAAGTTTTATATTGCATGCCCTTCTGGTTAGCATGATGCAGTCTCTCGTCATGCTGCCTGCGACGAGTCATCCTTTGTCCAGCACATTCGTGCTGGACACACTACCCGCCAGTCGGTCAAGTCGCTGAATGGCCGTCTCAGTTCGGACCAACTGTGGTATCGCAGTACGTGTGTCCTGCTGCCCCTTATTTTCTTCAAGGATGAGGCCCCGAAGCACAGCAGTAGGGACGGGGGCAATTGAGATATGCCCGAGAGAGCCCGGAAGGACTTCATTTAAGTCAAAAGTTGAGTATAGAACAGCAAGATTTTGAGATAGACCACATTCTTACAAGTTTTGTTATAGTACATTGTGATAATTGTTCCATTTTATTATTTTGTTAATCTCTCACTGTGCCTAATTTATAAATTAAGTTTTATCACGGATATGTCTGTATAGGAAAAAGACTACGCATATATGGTTGGTACAATCGCAGTGTCAGGAGTCCACTGAGTGGACACACACTCACTCTCTCTCTGTATTATCATGTCATCCTGGTGCCATAAGGCCACTTGGACGATCTCGCCTGACCCGTGCACCTTATGCATAGGTGCATATGTTACACCTTATGCAACAAGGTTGCAGACCGGGGGGGGGGGGCTGAGGCTTCGGCCATAAAAGTAGATTAATTGGATAGAACTTTTTCTAACCCTCAGTAGCAATGCAGGCTAGAGAAATCTGATGCCCTTTAAGAGTTGCCTTTTTTTTTTTAATTGTTCAAGTATAGTTGTCTCCATTCCCCCCCCCACACACACCATTCCCAAGAGTTGAAAAGTCCTAGAGTGACTTTTTCCTATGGTGGTGACAGTCACCTACATGATGTGTTTTTTTTATATATATATATATATATATATATATATATAATAATATATATATATATGTTAGATTTCATTTACTTTTAGAGAGAGGAGAAGGGAGGGAGAAAGAGGGAAAGAAACATCCATTGGCTGCCTCCCACACGCCCCCAACCGGGGACCTGGTCTGTAACTCAGGCATGTGCCCTCACCGGGAATTGAACCAGCGACCTTTTATTTTAGTTCGCAGGCTGGCGCTCAGTCTGCTGAGCCCCACAAGCCAGGGCAGGTGTTTTACATCCTTGATTGAAATGTGCTTCTCTCTTGCAGCTGAGCGGGCCTTGGATACCATGAACTTCGATGTGATTAAGGGGAAGCCAATCCGCATCATGTGGTCTCAGAGGGACCCTTCTTTGAGGAAATCTGGTGTGGGAAACGTCTTCATCAAGAACCTGGACAAATCTATAGATAACAAGGCACTTTATGATACTTTTTCTGCTTTTGGAAACATTCTGTCTTGCAAGGTAAATACCGATTAAATGATTTCGGCAGAATGATTACCACATCCTGAAAACAAAATAAATACTAAATGGGGCATTGCCTTAGAATTGAGTGACAGTGTATGGTGATCTTCAAAATGCTGGAAATGGCTCTTAAGGCACATAGGCCCCTGTAGGTAATCTCATGCCATCAGCTAATAAAACTGGCTGGTGCTTTTGTATCTTTGTTCTTCCCTCTGTGTGAGAAATATCCTTCCTGTCTCCTAACTTTGGAAAGCAAGGAAAGGTTTCTCTTGGGGGTGGCGACCCAGAGCAGGGCTTCTGGTTTCCAGGAAGCTGCATGTAGTCATTTTAGAAGCATAAATTCCCTCTCTTCCTTTTCTGTGTGCCTGTTTATGTGGAGAATTGTATACAGCTTGTGTGGCGGTTCACCTGTCTGGCTCCACAGCACACTGCAGTTCTGTTGTGGACTTGCAGAATGGTTTGTCTATGGCACTGGTTTCGTGCCTATATCTCCACTTTTAATGAAGAAAACATTTGGAATAGAAGCAGCCTAATAGTGGCTACCACTTGTAAATGCACCATTACTGGGCGCCTCGTGCTGTGCAGGGTGTTAGAAAAACCTTACCTACCCAGTCCCTGCTGTTCCAGTGCGGTCAGGTTGGAGGCCTCAGACAGCGGAGGCCCCAAGTAAGAGACCACGTGGTGCTCGAATCTCTGGGGCTGCCCAGTGGCACTACAGTGGCCTGCCTTGTCTTTGACAGGTGGTGTGTGATGAGAACGGCTCTAAGGGTTATGCCTTTGTTCACTTCGAGACCCAAGAGGCTGCAGACAAGGCCATCGAGAAGATGAACGGCATGCTCCTCAATGACCGCAAAGTGTGAGTGTCCCAGTCCGGAGCAACAGCCATCGCATGAGCCAGCCTGGCCCCACCTCGGTATTAACTGGCACACACAAGGCGGCTACTGGTTCTCTCGGCCCAAGTGTGGCCTGCTCCTACCTCTCCACTCCAGGGCTGGTGAGTCTCCCTGCCGAGCCATGGCAGCCCTTTTGACTCGCCAATGTGGGCTTCCTGCCCAAGCCATGGCCTGCCTGCCGCCTCTCCCTTAAAAGCATACATCTCTGGGTTTTGTGAGCATTGGCAACTGGGGCTGGCTGGAGGACGGCTCTAAGCTCACTCTGAGCAGGGGTCTTGGCCAGTGGCAGAGTGGAGAGGGCCCTGGACTGACCAGGAGCTGTATACTAGCCACGTGCGTGACCTTGGTCTCTCCATGCGGTCACTCACTAGGGGTTGATGCCAAATTGTCCCCAGACCTCCACTTACCTAACTTATGGCTTTGGTGGCTTTCTAACTCAAGGCTGGCTCCACAGTAATACTTAATTTGGTTACCATGAGAAATCTCATCCCATTGCAGAAGATGCTGTTCATAACACATCTTGTTACTTTGCAGTGGTCATTGCATGGTGGACAGATGGGGACCGTAGCTGAACCATGCAGGGAGGGGAGAAGGGACACTGAGTCTTGGCTCTTACAAGCAAAAATCCTTTCTGTCCTTTGTGTTGTTGAACAGACCAGGAGATGGCCTCATTAATAATGTGTATGTGCCCAGTTGTCAAGTCTCCCAAAGGTATCAGTAGAAAGAAATCTTAAGATACTCCAAGTTGGGATACATTCCTATTAATTGTAAACAACACTGAAGTGAATAAAGTGAAAAAAAGGTGGTGCACTCGAGCAATTTCACTCCTCAGATTAACCACTGTTAACAGTTTGGTTTGTATCCTTTCAGACCTTTTCTATGCATTTACATAGATGCACAGAAATGAACGTTTAAAAAACGTGGTCGTCAGGTTTCTTCACGAAGGCAGTGTGATGTGGTAGGAGTAGCCTGGTCTGAGCCAGGAGCCCTGGGGCTGGTTCCCGCAGGATGGTCCTGCCTCTCTTCTTTCTCTTCTCTGTGGGGAGTTGGGCATCTCTGAGCTTGCTCCGTCGGTGGTTGGATTGGGACTCGTGTTTTAACCTTGCCTGTCAGCCTTTAACCTGCATTCCTTTGAGCCCCTGGAAATCATGTTTTGTTCCTCTGGGTAGTCACTGCTTTTCATTCTTCTTAGGTTTGTGGGCAGATTCAAGTCTCGAAAAGAGCGAGAAGCCGAGCTTGGAGCCAAAGCCAAGGAATTCACCAATGTGTATATCAAAAACTTTGGGGAGGAGATGGATGACGAGAGTCTGAAAGAGCTGTTCAGTCAGTTTGGTGAGTTGGGTCCTTTGCCCCCGTGTCCTCGTGCACAGTCCACCACGCCTGGAATTCTTATGTTTTCATTTACGAGAAGAGGGCACCTAGACCCAGAGGTAAAATACCTTGCATGACAAGGTCGTAGGGTAGGTAAGAATAGCCTCCAGGCCTTGGCTCTTGGCTCTAGCCTGCCTAAGCCAAGCTCCAAGGCCATCTCGGCAGCCTGGTCGGGATTAGAAGGCCAGGCACGGTGCCCCTCTCTCAGTAGTCCATCCGGTTTTGGCAAGAGGTTGCCTCAGGTGGGCTCCCGGAGAAGCCTCTGTCCTTGAGCTGTGGTGGAGATGGTGTTACTAATAGTTCTGTCCTTTGGTGTAACAGGTAAGACCCTAAGTGTCAAGGTGATGAGAGATCCCAATGGGAAATCCAAAGGCTTTGGCTTCGTGAGTTACGAGAAACACGAGGATGCCAATAAGGTGAGAGTACCACGTGTGGGAAAGTTTTTGTAGGAAGTGGTCCAAGAGTGCGGGCAGGGCCTGGATAACACAGTGGAGCTGGGATTACCTGGGTGTCTAGTATCAATGCACAGTTACTGTATTCTGGAATTGCCTTCTTTGGGGTTTTACATGTTAATATGTTAGTTAACTGTTTTCAGAGCACTTGGCACAAACCTCTCACCTTACTTAGCTGCTCAGCCTTGTAGGTTGAAAATAGGACAGGTGTTTGTTCCCATTCATAGGCGAGGGTACTAAGGGCCAGAGTTGTTGATTTGATAACAAGAGAACGGCCACTTTGGGGGGAAGCCTTATGCTAGGCCCTTGAATGTATCACTTAATACCTGCAAACGAACCTGAGAAATCTAGTGATCCTGGATCCAGGTGATCCAGCTCATGTCTGCTGTGCGTGTATTTATACAACTGTGGTGTTTTTTCTCTGTGTTATCTGGGCCGGTAGCTCATCTAAACATTAGCCCCATTTTATTCATAAGGAAGTTTGGATTTGCTTAGCTGGCTTCAGGGACGGTATGATGTTGGTGTTTAGCACTAGAGGGAAGATTTCTCTCTCAGGATATTTGGTGAGACTTAGAGACCCCCCCAGAGCAAGGCCCCTGCCTCTGTATCTTGGTTTTTTGTTTTTTTTTTTTAAACAATTTTTAAAGTTGTTTTTCAAGTACAGTTTTCTGCCTTTTGTGTCTTGTTTTAAAGATGTGTATTTATTTCTTCTTTAGGCCGTGGAAGAGATGAATGGAAAAGAGATCAGCGGGAAAGTCATTTTTGTAGGCCGTGCACAGAAGAAAGTGGAACGGCAGGCTGAGTTAAAACGGAAATTTGAACAGCTGAAACAAGAGAGAATTAGTCGATACCAGGTGAGAGGTGGTCTTGGCACAGCACCCACATGTTGGGCAGGTTTTGGGGGACTTGGGGCACCATCGCCAGGTTTAAAAGGATATGCCTACCAGGGACCAAAGAGATTAGCTTACTCATTTAGAGACTTCCAGAAGCCTCGGTCTTTTTTCAGTCCCACGGGTTCCTTTTACTTAAATGACGCCCATCGTCCCATTGGAATGATGGCAGGAAGAGCCCTGAGGGGGCGTGTGGTCAGCCAGAGCAGCTGTGAAGGAAGAGGGTCGTAGCATATGATGCACTGATGCTCCTATCAGAACCTCAAGGAGGTAGTTTCTCAACTTTGAGATGCATCAGAATCCCATGCAGGGCTTGTTAAAAGCTGGTCCCCAGAGTAGTTCCTGATTCACTAGGTTTGGATTCTGGCCTGAGAAATTTGCATTTCAAACAAGTACCCAGAGATGCTGTGGCTGCTGGTCTGGGGCCCACACTTTGAGAACTACTGTCCTAAAGCATATATGGGGTATAAAAGAGCAACTAACCGTGATCCTTCTGCTGTAGGGGGTGAATCTGTACATTAAGAACTTGGATGACACCATTGATGACGAGAAGTTAAGGAAAGAGTTTTCTCCTTTTGGATCCATCACCAGTGCTAAGGTACTTTCTACTGAGATATTCTGGGATTGAAAGCAGAAGTTGTGATCTTTTAGCAAGTTACTGGTATTTGCTTCGTCGACGGAATAGGATCTAAATTGCGTTCATTTCTGATGATAGCTGCCACATTCATCTCACCGATTCCTCCTGGCATTCGATTCGCCGTCTGAGTGTGTGCCCTGGAGAGCGACAGTTCATTAGGTTGTTACATCACTGTCTCCTAAGGCCTGGGGTATGGAGATAAATCGGACCCAGTCCCTCACTGCCGGCCCCCAGAGCACCTGAATCTTTCCCATTCTTTGCTGCTTCGTGCTGGTGTGGGGACAGATGGTGCCACAGTAAGAGCAGAGGAAATCCAGACGGGTGTTTGCCATTTGTCTTGGGGCCTGTCTCTACAACTCTGCCACACGTCGTAAACGAAAGGGATTTTGAGGATTTTAGAACTGGGGTGGGAACTTCAATCCTGGTAGAAGGAGGAAAGAGCGGGAAGTTTGTTTTTCCATGTTTTGCCATATGTGTCATTTGCTTGGTTTTCTTTGATAGTCAAATGAGCTGAGCTAGAAGGGTGAGCAAGTGTGAACCCCATTTTAAAGTCAAGGAATTTGAGTCCTTGAGCAAGAGAATGCTGGTTACACGAAGAGAGTATACTGTGTGTCCTTGGCACTTGGGGAGTGTGACAGGATCTGGAGGTTTTGGGTTGTAACCTGTTGCAGACACCAGCCCTGCTCAGCAGAGGTGCAGCAGATGTCACAGAGTCCTTTAGGTGATGAGAAAGGAGGCCATCTAGGCAAGTAGACTCCAGGTGACCCTGCCCTGGCCCTTGGCTTAAGTCACCTACAAAGTGGGAGTGTCATCGTCATAGCGGGTGTCAACCAGAGGCTGCCCTGCAGGGTTTCTCCAGCTGCTCACCGCTGTCTTCCAGTCACCCCCTTGACTGGCCCCCATCAGTGCAAGGGGCGCCAGTCTCTCCTTGCCTACCTGGGCAGTAGTGCAGTTGGCATTTGCAGGAAGGGCGCAAAAGAACCACATCTTGAAGTTTAATAGTAGGTATCATTGCTTTTTCTTTTTTAAATTTAATCCATTGTATTTTTCTCATTACCATTTAGTCCCCTTACACCTCCTCCTCCCAGCAATCACCACACTGTTGTCCATGTCCGTGAGTCCTTTTTCCTTTTTGGCTCAATCCCTCCACATAGGTGTCACTTTCATGGTCAAGGTGTCTTGTTCTTACCTGGTGTAGGGAGTTACTGGGTTGATACATATCTTTACTTCCACGTCCTCCACTTCAGGAGGCTCTCCAGGCAGTGAGCTAAGACACCAAAGGGTGCCAGACACACATTCATATTGCTACCAGTGGTTCTGAAGAGACAGGCTAGGGAAAGCAATGAATAACATTTTCAGGTGAGGAAAGAGCCATTTGTGAAATACTAACTATAGAAAACACCCCCTGAACTGGTAGACCGTGCTGTGTTGTAGCTATTTGCCTCATGAAGCTCAGGCTCAGAGAGGGCAAGTAAGTGTTTTGTTGATGTTGTAGAGTTTAGACATTTCAGAGCTGGGACTAGAATCCAAGCTTCTCCCAGCTAGTCATTTTTCTGCAGTTACTCCCATTGAATTAATGATGAGAGTCATTGGTTTTAACTCTTTCTCACATGTGGTATTTCTAGAGTATATCCTATCTGTGCTCTGTGCTGAGAGCTTATTAAATAAGTTTCGTTCACCATAGTCTTGTGCAGATAAATTTTACAATTAAATTGCTTGACTCTGCTGTCCAGGTCTCTTGTGTGAGTACCCAGAGGTAGCTATGCTGCTAGGTACCAGGAAACATCTTTTGGTTCCTCGTTTAAGCATTACTCATATCACAGTGTTTGGGAACTTTAGAATTTAGCCAAGGAAATGTCTAGGTCCTACTCTTAGAAGTTGTGACTCAGTTGGTCTGGGATACATCCTGGGACAGGGCGGAGAGCCCCTCTCCTAGACATGGTGACTCTTTCAGAAGAACCCGGTTCTTCTGGTGGCGAATGGCTGCCGGGACATAGAACGCCTTTTTCTTGAGCTGGTCGTCTGTTGTAGGTGATGTTGGAGGACGGGAGAAGCAAAGGGTTTGGCTTTGTCTGCTTCTCATCTCCTGAAGAGGCCACCAAAGCAGTCACTGAGATGAATGGACGCATCGTGGGCTCCAAGCCCCTGTATGTCGCTCTGGCCCAGAGGAAGGAAGAGCGAAAGGCCCACCTGACCAACCAGTATATGCAGCGGGTGGCCGGAATGAGAGCACTCCCTGCCAACGCCATCTTAAATCAGTTCCAGCCTGCGGCTGGTGGCTACTTTGTGCCTGCAGTTCCTCAGGTGGGTCTGCCGTATGTTCATGGCTGTGGAGCCTGCCCACTGATAGTGGCTCCTCTAGTGGTTGGGAGGAGGGGGTCTGGGATATCAGAGTTCAGAACATAAGGGTAAGGGTCCTTCAGATAAAAGGAGGAGGGACTTACCACATGGGCATACCCAGAGTGGGAGGGATGGAGTAAAAGAATGCCCAGTAACTGACCTTCCTTATCCCAAGCTTTTGAGCGGAGAGTGCCTCCACCTGAATTAGCCATGGCCTGGTAGGGAGATGAGATGAGATCATTCTCTAGTGTGGACTTGAGTCCTTAAAATAAAAGGGCTTGGGTGGTGCTCTTTCTTACAGGCTCAGGGAAGGCCTCCATATTACACACCTAACCAGTTAGCACAGATGAGACCTAATCCACGCTGGCAGCAAGGTGGGAGACCTCAAGGTAGGTGGTGGGGAACAGGGATTTGATCACTGTGATCTCCTTCCTCTACTGCCTGCCTCCCTCGTGTGAAGTGCAGCGTAGGTTCTGGTCCACATCATTCATCTGTGATGTGCAATTTTTGTCTTTCTGCCAGGCTTCCAGGGAATGCCAAGTGCTATACGCCAGGCTGGGCCTCGTCCAACTCTTCGCCATCTGGCTCCAACTGGTAATGCTCCGGCCTCTCGTGGCCTCCCTACTACTGCTCAGAGAGTCGGTGAGCAACTTGGCCTTGAGAAGTGTGGCCTGGGGAGGAGGGAGTCAGATGACTAGGCCGTGCCCAGGGTTGGTCAGTTGATTGCCTCGTCTGCAATTCCTGGTTCTAGAATCTTAGCTGTGTGCTTAGGTAGGTGCTAAGGGGCAGAGAGACAGTTCATTCTAGAAGTGTTGGGAACTTTTTTTTTTTTGAGTCTTTGCTCATTTGGTGACCTGTAAAAAAGGTTAATTGTAAAAGGTTATTAGCTGGATGACTAGAGACAGACCATTCATTTGGGTGGAGTTGGGACAATTAAGGAAACTTTTTTTTTTACAGAGTACATCCTGTATTCTGAGAGGTGGAAAGAGTTGTATGTTATCGTTGGCTGTTCCTTGAGAGTAGCACTAGAGGCCCCGTGTGTGATGTGTTGTGTGAACATGCTTTGGAATTTCTCCTTCCACGGGGCGTGGCCAGTTGGACATCTGCCAACACTGATGTGCGTTTGCTGGTCTGTTGTAGGGTCTGAGTGCCCGGACCGCTTGGCTATGGACTTTGGTGGGGCTGGTGCCGCCCAGCAAGGGCTGACTGACAGCTGCCAGTCTGGAGGTGGTATTGGATGCGCACAGAATGGGGAAAGCTGGGATTTGACGGGTCTTTGCCCAGACTGAGGGGCTTTAATTTTACTTGTTCTTTTCCTAAGGTGTTCCCACAGCTGTGCAGAGCTTAGCGCCTCGTGCTGCTGTGGCTGCTGCTGCTCCACGGGCTGTTGCACCTTACAAGTACGCCTCCAGCGTCCGCAGCCCTCACCCTGCCATGCCACCTCTGCAGGTGAGGGCCACCGGACAACGCTAAAAGGGTTCCCCTCATTTCTGTAGGATTTAAGAGATGCCTTGCTTTGAGTCCTTCAGGTATTAATTGCCTGCAGTATGTCAGAATGACGTGTCCTGTGTGGTGATTCTGCCCTGGAAGGGCTCTCTAGTGGGCGAGAAAGGGCTTAGCAGTGTTCTTCCTGATGACACACAGTTCAGTCAAATGCCCCAGAGGAGACAGCTCGTGCTTTCTGCTCTCCTTTACAAAGTAGTACATATGCGCTCATTCAGGTCTTTTTCTTGCATTTCTTTTTCACCTCCCCTGGCTTAGTCGATCATTATCTGCTCTGCAAGATAATCGGTACATTAAGGCAGGAAAGAACTTCATGTCACAGGAAAGGTGGAGTGGGCAGTTGGGCCCAGATCTCAGATTTTCTGAGCTGGAACTTGTTTCTGGTGGGCGAGCTGTGCCCGCCCACCCCCCAACCCCAGGCAAGCCACGATGGCGGCTAGTTTGTTGAAAAGCTCCATAGCACTTTGCTTGGAGGAGCCACACTCAGCCTTGGGATCCACCAGCTGCTTCCTCCGCTCTGTGCTAAGTGGAATATTTCCCAGAACTTGGTGCTCTATGGAACATTTTTTGCCTATAAGGCCCTCCTCAGGGCTGTGACAGGCACTGACATTGCATGTTGACAGTCCTCAAGCATTTGATACAGTAAAACCTTGGTACAATAAAGGTAATGTGGGATGTAATTATAAATGGCTTGATATTCATACCCTTTGACCCAGTCTTTACTAGGAATTCACCCTAAAGGAAAACTGGAATTTTCAGGAAAAGACTCTATATACAGATGTTCACTGTACTTTATTTATTAGTAAGGTTTCAAATTCTTGGGTAACTTTGAGTGCTTTAACCTTGAATAAATTATAGTAATTCAGTAGATGATTTCCAAGCATTGTAGGTTTTCTTATTTCCCTTTCCTTCTACTTGTAGCCGGCTATGTTTCTCTGCCCACACCACTGTTCCTCACCTTGCTCTCTCCGTCCCTCAAGGCTGCAGTTAGTTCCCTGACAGCAAGGGCAACTGTCTCCGCCTCCTCTTTCACATAGTAGACTTTCAGATGTTGAACGGTCAGGCTTTTGATCACCAAGAGTCCTTTCCTTGGTGCTAACCAGCTGCCTCTCCTGGTTCCCAGGCATCCCAGCCTGCAGTCCATGTGCAGGGGCAGGAGCCCCTGACCGCCTCCATGCTGGCTGCAGCACCCCCCCAGGAACAGAAGCAGATGCTGGGTGAGTGATTCAGTGCTTGCGGGAAAGGGGGCTGGAGCCTGGCACTGACCCGGACACCAGTGTCCAGTCTAGTCTTTCCTGGTTTTTACTTGAGTGTCTTCCTACAGGAGAACGTTTGTTCCCACTCATCCAAACCATGCATTCGAATCTGGCTGGCAAGATCACAGGAATGCTGCTGGAGATCGACAACTCCGAGCTGCTGCACATGCTGGAGTCCCCCGAGTCTCTCCGCTCCAAGGTAAATGGGTGGGCTCAGCTGGCCAGGAGGATGGCTGGTCTTGGACCCTCAGGCATGGCACAGAGAAGGAGCTGCTGTGGTGTGGGTGTTTGAGAAAGCAGTCAGCGCCAGGAGAAGCCATCACTGGGCCTGGGCGTCAGGGAAGAGTGCTGGGTGCTCTCCTTCCATGTCACTGACAACCTAGAGATTTCTCACAGGTGGATGAAGCTGTGGCGGTACTACAGGCTCATCATGCCAAGAAAGAAGCTGCCCAGAAGGTGGGCGCTGTTGCTGCTGCTACCTCTTAGACAAGGAAAAACTGTACGTTTGGCTGTTTTTGTTTCCTGCAGTGGTTTTCACTCATGAATAATACCTTCCTGAAAGATTAGGGACAATATATAGAGCCATGCTTTTTGCCATTTAACCTGATAACTTGGGCATGCCATCTTCTGGGTTTTCTTTTCTGTCATCTGGACATTAATATGGAGAAAAGAGTACAGGTCATAAATTGTAAGGAGTAAACAACAGTTTTCTCAATAAAGAGTACCTGGTTAGCAGTTCTATATAGCTTATTCTTTCCTGGTGGTTGTAACCAGACTTTCTCAAGAATCCTATATTTGGTCTGGAATAATGCATATATACAGGTGTGTCATAATCAGATTCTACAGCGTCATTTCTATGAACAACTCCCTGGTTGGATTTGAGATTGGTGAAATCAGCTGTGTGTACAGGCACTGTTTAACTCTGGGAACACGGTAGACACAAGCCTTTGTGTCAAAGTGGGAGAGAGACACACATACCTAACTACAGCTATGGCGTGTGTTGCAGTCGACTTCTGGATGTGGGGGGCTGTGGCCTCTGTCTTCAGGGGATTTGGGTGAGTGCAACTCAACTAGGACCCCTGACAAGGACCGATGAAGAAAAGAGACCATGGAATGAGCAGAGGCACAGTCCGGGGAAGAGCGCAGGTGGTGAGGGCCAGAGCCGGCGTGGAGGTTAGGGCTGCCCTGACATGGCCATGGATGGCCCCTCAGCTTATCATTTGGAGTTTAAGCAAGAGGACCATAAAACTAGAAACTTTTGAGGACAAAATGGCCTGGAAGGATATGGGGTGAGTCTTTATAGACTAGCTATCCTCAAAGTAAGTGGTTCTCAACTAGTTGTGCCCCTTCAGAGGACACTTGCCAATGTCAGGAGACATTTTTGGTTCTCACAACTGGGAATGTGTCACTGGCATCTAGTGCGTAGAGGCCAGGGATGCAGCTCAACTTCGTCCACTGCAGAGGACAGCCCCAACAGAATTTCATTCTGGCCAAAATGTCAGCACTGAGGCTGAGATTTCAGAGAATCTCAGGTTCTTTCGATTGTTTATGTTGGTGCTTTTCTTTTCAGGATTCAAAAGCCAAATAACCCCTCATGAAATTCAGCTTAAGGTTTGAAGACTTCCTAGCTTGTCCTATGGACTTAAACATCAAGAACCACAAATTACAAATTTAATAGGTCATTTTGTATCAAAAGGTCAATTATGAAGCACCTAGAATTTTTCAATTAAAAGAATATATTCTCTGGGTTCTGCTATGGCTCAGACAGTATTGACTTTTTTTTTCCTATTGTGGGTTTTGATTTCCACCCCCCTCCAAAATTGGTTTTATTTGATGTACCCAAGTCTTAAGTTTCTCAATAAAGAAAAAAACTCCATAACTGCCTGTCTTATGTTTTACTCTGACCACACAGTTTTATTCTATAAGTCTCTTTCACTGGAAGTAATTTTAGGATGTAAATAGGGTCAAATGAAGTTCTGTATACTTTATCCCTTCCTAGCTGGATTACCTAGGTGTACAAAACTGTCCATTGCATTGTTGTGGGAGGACTTTGTATTGAGACTCCCATTTACCTTAAGGGGGTAGGAGTCTGATCAGAGCGGGCGTGGAACCGATACAGGGTTGGCACATTTCTGAGGGGCATATGAAGAGATATGTAGATCCTGGCCCCTCCCTCCAGGACGTGCTGGTTGTAGTTTCAGTCTCTTCTGTCGCCTACGGCAGTTATGCATTCAAGCTAGCAGGTCTAGTTGCCCAGATTCTGCAATTGGGGTTTTCCCTGGCAGTGGGAAAAAAGGGCGTGGGAGATAGGTGTGAACGACAGCAGCAAACAATTGCTCAAGTCCTAAGTGTTTCCTGGCTCCTTATGTCCTCTAAACGACGATAACCTGGCCAAGGTCAAATAGTCTATTTGCCCTCCAGGAATCCTTCCTTTTCTGTCTTGAGCTTGGCAGGCTGTCCTTCCTTGGGGCCTTACCCGCAGTCTTTTATTCAGAACGCTCTTCCTTTTGGCTGGCTCCCCTTTTCCTTAAGGCGTGGCCCAATCTACAATAGATTTCCTCCATTTTCTGACGACCATGGTTAATGCGGCTGTGCGTGCGTGTTTTTTATTATCTGACTACGCCTCCGCACCTACCAGCGGCAGGGCCTGGTTGGTGCAACATCTGCGCTAGCTTGGAGGGGCGTGGCGTGTGGCGGCGCGGGAGTGCACTTCCGGCGGAAGAGCCGGGCGGCAATATGGCTGCCACCTAGAGGCGGAGACTTGGGGCGACAGAGGATTTTCACTGGCCAGGCCGTGGTTGAATCGTGATTGGGGTTGGCTCCAGGCGGCACGCCGGCACGTGGCACGCGGCACGCAGCACGCAGCGTGTACGGCCGGTCTCCTAATGGGTCTTCATCTCCGCGGCTTGTGACTGGTGTTCGCGACCTGATGGCTCTGCTGGTCCTAGTACTGTCCAAAGCCCGTTTTTTTTCCCGGCGCTGTACCCAGACAGGTGGTGAGATGTTGTTGGGACTCGGACATCTTGGGACCCCATCCCAAAATCTCGGCCCTAGCTCCTTAGATGAAGGCATTCCCAGAATAGCTGAGGAATTGTGGAAACGGTATCACCGCGCTGGTTGGTGAGCATTGTGATGCCTTGTATGTTTGGCTTTTGAATAGGGTCGGGCTAGGGAATGACCACTCCTCCCCCCAAAATGAGGGCAAACATCCCAGGTGTACTCAGGCCAGAGCTAGGTTTGAAAGGCCGGGAGTTAGGCATCCAAGGTGGGAGCAAGGCGCTGGACTGAATGGAGAGCAGCAGAGCAAAAGCCCAGAGGTGTAAAGAAGTCAGCACTTGGAGTCAAATAGTTGGCACTGGGGGGAAGCAAGGGGAAAAAGAGGCCTGAGAGGTGGGCAGGGCTCAGGTTTTGAAGGTCTTATATGCCATCCTAAGGAATTTGGACTCGTGTGGGCACTGTTGAACTTTTTGGCATTATTAAGGAGGGCAGTGTTGTAATCAGATTTGTATTTTTTGGAATTATTCTAGTGTCTGTATGGGGGAGAGAGAGACTGGAGATGGTGAGCCTGTTTAGGAAGGGACTAGATGTCGGCCTGAAGAGGACGGGGAGAAGTCATTTTTGTGTCCCCAAAAGACTGTAGGGACTCCTCCTTTTCCTCTCCGTGGGCTGTCTTCAAGAGTGTGGAGGACATTAGTGCAGAAAGAGCTTGGTGGGCTGGCAGAGGAAGTGGACAACAAAGTTCTTTGTTCCTGCTTTTATTCCTTTTGGAAACATCACAGATACTTAGATTACACTGGATTACGGAACAGATCAGTTTTCAGTGTCTTTCATGTTTAGATTCCTAATGCCAGGGAAAGAATGTGGAAAAAAAAAACATTAAGTCATGTGCATTCGGTACATGTTTGGAGTGTAATGAAGTTAAGGAGGATGTCTGTGTAGGTCATCATCACTACACCTGGTGATGGAAAAGGAATGTTTAGAGGATGAGGAAGCCAAGATGGTGGTATGGTTACGGGCTGAAATCGACAGAGATGGACAATTTGTTGGATTTGACAAAAGGCTTTTTCCACGTTGGAACCATTTGGGGGCTCTGATTTCTGTTCACGTACTATATAAACTGTAGTAAGAATCAGTAAGAAGATAGTCTGAAAAATCTCGAAAGGTCTCTTTATTGTTTCACATCACCTACTGGGTCACTGAACCCCCACCACATCCACTTAACCAGACCTCCCTTCTTAGCAGCTGTGTCTTTAAAAAGCAGAGGTCAGCAGGGAAACTTAGTCTTGACAATGGAGTGTTGGCCTCTGCTCACCGGGTGAGTTTTCCTTCAGTTGGTATAATGTTTGTTTCTATTTTTAAGATAGGAGTTTTAGACCCAGCTCTGCTACTAACTTTGTGTGTGACAAACTCTCTGAGCCTTACGTCCTTCTGTTTTTAAAAAGTAATTATTTTTTGTTTTTTAGAGAGAGAGGAAAGGAGGAAGAAAGAGAGGGAGACAAATACCAATTGGATGTCTCTTGTACATACCTCGACCACGGAGCGAACCTGCAACCCAGGCATGTGCCCTGACCAGGAATCGAACCAGTGACCTTTGGTGGTTTGCAGTATGACACCCAACCAATTGAGCTACGCCTGTCAGGGCACAAGTTCTTCAATTCTTAAATGGTAAGACTGGCCTTTGGGGGCCCTTCTATCCCAGCATTCTGTAAATTAGTAACTCTTACTGCTCTTGTTCCACCAAGTAAAATATCTGTGCTCCGGTCTCTAGTAGTCACCTAAGTCAGTAGTGAGGTCAGTGCACTGTATGTAGTTAATGCTCATTTGGGATGAATAATTGCTAGATCAACATTTTTTTCCTACTTTGTATAAGTCTTGGAAACATAGGTTATCAAAATGCTTGGAAAGGAACTCAAGGTTTAAATTGTGTAGTGGTAGAATCAGATAATACAAAGTTTAAAATTTTAGTCACCATTTAGCTATATTAACTTCAACAAAATGATTTTAATATTCCTGAAAGTGTTCTTAACCAAGAAATTTCACTTTTTAAATGGCATTGGGATGTGCCTTGCTTCCTCTCATTGCCCACATAATTAACTACTCATTTCTGCTATTGTAGAGAAGTACTTTCATTGAATTTGAGTTCCCAGAGGTAAGTTTTCAGTTTGACTACTGTTACTGTTGTCATTGGTTACAAAAGGTGCTAATGTCCATTTGGGAGGCGATAAGAGATTCCTGGAGCTACCATAACGAATTACCACAAACTCGGTGACTTAAAACAATTTATTCTCACAGTTCTGGAGGCTGGAAATCCAAAGCCAGGGTGTTGGCAGGGCCTCGATCCTTCTGAGTACTCTAGAGACAGTCCTTTCCTTCATGGCTTCCAGTGGCTCCTGGCAGTCCTTGGCATTCCTTGGCTTGTAACCACGTCACTCCAATCTCTGCCCCTTTGTTCACATGGCCTTCCTCCCTGCGTGTGTCTTTCTGTGACTTCTTATAAGGACACCACTCATTGGATTTAGGGCCCACCCTTATCCAGTGGGACCTCATCTTAACTAGTGACTTCTGTAAAGACCCTGTTTGGGTAGATGTGAAATTTGGGGAATACTGTTCAACCCTCTACAGTGGCTCGATGTTGACAGTTGCCAAGAGAGAGGAAGTTCCGGTTCAGAGTTCGCCTCATGTAGTCAGAGTGTGGAAGCCAGGTCCTGCAGAGCCTGGAGCCGTCTGACCTGGCATTGCTAGTTCCTGTTTCCTGTGCGTGCTCTCTGTCTCCATAACCAGGCACATGTAATGGTGTACCGCCAGCTCTGACAAGCAGTTAGTACATGTTCTTTGTTAAGGAGGTACATACAGTCGAGGTGGTTAGGAAGGAAAAATATGTCTTTTTTCCCTGTGTTTGTGCTACTGAGCATGTAAGTGGTAAATACAAGAAGAGTTAAACTGCAGGTGTGAACTTTTTTGGAGGGAGGGCAGGGTATTGCAGCAGCTACTGACAATGTGGTATGGCTGAGAATCTTTGCTTTTTACTGAAGCTGTCGTTATTTGAAAGTGCTTACTGTGAACCGACTATGAAACTAATTCTTACTTAGATATCCTCCCCACTTAACACTGGAATAAATACCAGCCGTCAGTCTGTTGGCCAGTCTTTCCCTGACCGTCCGTATCTGTATCGTCGGTCAGGAAGCTGCAGTTCATGGGCTGGAGCTGTTCTGCAGCCTGCTTCTATATGGCCTAGGTACTAAGTGGTGTTTGTATTTGTAAAGGGTTGCAAGGGAGAAAAGAATATGCAGCAGAGATTGTACGTGGCCTGCAAAGCTTAACATATTTACTCTCTAACCTTTTTCGGAAAGTTTGTTGACTTTTAGTCTAGGCCAGTATGCTGCAAATAGAGTGTAAATTGATTGCAGAATGAAATTGTGAGTCTTGCATAAGAGGCAGGATTTCATGAAGTATCTGAAAGTGATTATGGACGACTACTGTTTTTGGTTCTAGTTTGAAAAGTGAGGCTCTTGTAAAGATAAACCAATTAACAACTGAGTAGGAGGAGAAAACCTGTGTGACAGGTTGGGTGCTTTGAAAGAAAATTATTTGAATTCCTATCGTTGCTATAACAAATCATGACAAATTTGGTGGGTTGTACAGTGCAAATGTATTATCTTACAGTTTGAGACATCAGAAGTCCAAAATGGATGTCGCCAACTTAAAGTCAAGGTGTTAGCAGGGCTCTGTTCCTTCCGGAGGCTCCGGCGGAATATCTGTTTACCTTTCCCACTGTCTAGAGGTTGGCCACACCCCTTGACTCGTGGCCCCTTCCATCTTCAAGCCAGTGATGACCAGGCATGTCCTCCGCACACCGTGTCACTCTGAAACTCACTCTTCTGCTTCCCTCTTCACGTTCAGAAGATCCTCGTGATTATGCAGGGCCCATCCAGTAATCCAGGATAATATTCTTACTCGAAGATCAGCTGGCTAACCTTGATTCCATCTGTAAACTCACTTCCCTCTTGCCATATAATAAGCATATTCATAGATTCCAAGGGGTGGAATGTGGACATCTTGGGGGAGGGGGCATAATTTTGCCCACCACAAAACCCTTAAATGTTTGGCCATTAAAAAAAAAAAATCTCTGTGATTAGTCTTCATCACTAAGTATGAATTAAGGAAGTCATTTCATGCTGTCTCTTGAGTGTTTTAATTGCTGGAAATAAAAATAGTACCTTATCCGTCTCTGTTTCTAAGAACAAGGGCACACGTGTAACCTGGAATCTTACTTCATTTGTTTTTAAATTTTCATGTAAAGGTCCAAAACAAACCTTTGAAAAAACAAATCTTTGAAAAAAAAATCTACCTTTCCCTATATCACGAGGGTTGACTTGTTTCGTGGTGAGCACGCCATGAAACGCCGGCACCGCGGGCACTTCAGGTGGGTGGAAACAGCCTCTTCATATCTCCGTTTTGGCCGAGCAGGTTGAGCTGGGGCAACGCTTCAGCCCTTTCTTAAGGAGGGGCAGTCCTTTCAACACCTCTTGGATTTCCCCAGGAACCGGTGGGCCCCACCGCTCCTTCCACTTTGTCCAGAAGCTGCTTGCTGATACCAAACAGCTTGGGGAGCCTTGGCAGCGGTAACTTGTCTTTTCCCCCTTTGGCTGCTGCCGTCTTGGGGGAGGGCTTTGATATCACTTATTCTTGGACAGTGAAATATTCCATACTTCGTTCTGTGTTCTCCGTTACTCTCCTACGAAATAAGTCTCAGCAGTTAGCAATTCCATTTTTTTCCAGTTCAGTGCTGATCTTGACTTTAAAAAAATATATTTTATTGATTATGCTATTACAGGTGTCCCATATTTCCCCCTTTTATTCCCCTCCGGCCTGCATCATCCCCCCACCTGCATTCCCCCTCATCATGTCATGTCCACGGGTTGTACATATAAGTTCTTTGGCTTCTCCTTTCCCTATACTATCCTTACCTTCCTCTGCTTATTTTGTGCCCACCATTTATGCTTCTTATTCCCTCTACCTTTCCCCTCCTCTTTTCCCTTCCTCCTCCCCACTGATAACCTTCCATTTCTGTAATTTTGTCCCTGTTATAGTTGTTCGCTTAGTCTGTTTTTGTTTTCAGGGTTTTTTAAGATTTTATTTATTTTAGAGAGGGGAAGGGAGGGAGAAAGAGGGACAGAAACATCAATGTGCAGTTGCCTCTCATGTGCCCCTTGTTGGGGTCCTGGCCTCCAACCCAAGCATGTGTCCTGACTGGAAATCGAACTGGTGACCCTTTGGTTTACAGGCCAGTGCTCAACCCACTGAGCCACACCAGCCAGGGCTAACTGTTCATAGTTTTGTTCATCTTTTTCTTACATAAGTCCCTTTAACATTCCCTAAACTAAAGGCTTAGTGATAATGAACTCCTTTAACTTGACCTTATCTAGGAAGCACTTTTTGTGCCTTTCCATTCTAAATGGCAGATTTGCTGGATAGAGCAATTTTGAATGTAGGTCCTTGCTTTCATGACTTGCAATACTGCTTTCTAATCCCTTCTTGCCTGCAAGGTTTCTTTTGAGAAATCAGCTGACAGTCTTATGGGCACTCCTTTGTAGGTAACTGTCTCCTTTTCTCTTGCTGCTTTTAAGATTCTCTTTAGTCTTTGGTCATACAATGATGTGCCTTGGTGTGTTCCTCCTTGGGTCCAACTTCTTTGGGACGCTCAGCTTCCTGGACTTCCTGCAATTCTATTTCCTTTGCCATACTGGGGAAGTTTTCCTCCATTACTTTTTTCAAATAAGTTTTCCATTTCTTGCTCTTCCTCTTTTCCTTCTGGCAACCCTATGATTCGAATGTTGGAATATTTAAAGTTGTCCCAGAGGTTCCTAAGCCTCTCCTCATTTCTTTGAATTCTTATTTCTTCATTCTGTTCTGGTTGAATGTTTATTTCTTCCTTCTGGTCTATATCGTTGATTTGAGTCCCAGTTTCCTCCCCATCACTGTTGGTTCCCTGTACCTTTCCCTTCATTTCATTTGGCATAGCCTTCACTTTTCCCTCTATGCACGATCATACTCAGCCATTTCTGTGAGCATCCTGATTGTTTATCAGTGTTTTGAATTCTGCATCTGATAGGTTGGCTATCTCCTCATTGCTTAGTTCTGTTTTTGGAGCTTTTGTTTGTTCTTTCATCTGGGCCACGTTTCTTTGTCTCAGTGTAGCTGTTACCTAGCAAGGGGCAGAGCCTTAGGTGTTCACCCGGGTGCAGCAGCCCAGTTTGCTGCGTTGTGGCGCTGTCTGTGGGGGAGGGGGTCCAAGAGGGAACAGTGCTGCTTCCCTAGCTCTCTGCTGGCTTTCCGACACTTCCCCCAATACTCACAATCAAATTGGGCCCTTCTGGTGCCGATTCTGGCTGGGTGGGTTTGTGTACATTCTAGGACCCTGGGGGTCTCTCCAGTGGCGAACTCTCCTGTGAGGCTGGGAGTTTCTCCTGCTGCTGCAACCCCCATAGGATTTTTCGACCACAGATTTTGAGACTTTATTTTCCCGTGTTGGAATCCTAGGTTGTGCTGTCTCTTTCCTCCAGGATAAACCACATGCAAATGTGGGGCCACCCAGTCCACCAGCCACCACCTTGCCCCCACCCTGGTCCTCCAGCCACCACCTTGCTATGTGTCCTTTCTCCCCTGACTGCCCATCTCCACCCCTCCCACCAGTCTGGATGGATGTCTCTGCTTTAACTCCTTGGTTGTTGGACTTCCATACAGTTTGATTTTCTGACAGTTCTGGTAATTTTTTTGCTTTTAAATTAATTTTTATCCTTCTTTTGGTTGTGCGAGGAGTCAAAGTGTATCTGCCTATACCTCCATCTTTGCCCAAAGTCTCTGCGCTTGACTTTTAAGGTGGACTCAGGACCTGGTAACTAACTGCATTTACCCTTATAATTTCAGTTCCAAAGATTATGCCAGAAAATACCTTCCTATTGGGAGAAGGGAAGTGCATGGTGGCTCAGGGACTTTTTGTGGTTAGCTTTGTGCTCAGGCTGGCATTGAGGGGTGGGGAGGGGGTACAGGCTGGCAGCGTAGAATAAATCATGAGCAGGTCTAAGACTTCTTAGAATTAGTTAGCAGGCATTCATTTAACTCACAAGGATTAAGCAGCCGAGTGGTACTGCCGTCTTTTCAGAATGAATCTGAACTTTTGGGGAGGATGGTTTGTGTCAGTTTGCCCAAACCAGCAGTGGGAACTAAGGAAGGCTCTTCCAGACCACATGAATGGGGCCAGTGTCCTTCCCGTTGTGGCAATAGTCTGTACCCCGATGGAGTGGCTTAGAGTGGGGAGAGCAGACTCTCAGCAAAGCTAGAGGCGCTGTCCCGATGAAAGTCGTACCTCAGGACGTGGACATGGACTGTGTCCTTCACTCCTTGATAAGGGTGGGGCTTCCCTGTTGCTCAACTTGGTCCCTCTTTATTCTCATCCCCCTCTGCTAAGACCTGGACGTGAAGGCTTGACTCTGCCCGGTGACAGCTGTCCTTGCCTGGGGGGTTCCTCAGAGGTAGGTTCTGCCTGGGACAGAAGTCACACTCACAGAACGTGCACTCGGTTGACCCAAGTAGCTCATTAGCAGTTGGCCGACGGCTTGACTCTCTTCACACTGTTTGATTATTTCCCTTCAGTTTGGTCAGGTGGTGACTAGTCAGAGAAGCGCGCGGAGAAGGGAGGGGTCAGAGCCCCCCGAAGCGGAAACGCGGGTGGCGAGATCGAAGGTGCGAGCTTCTGGTGTGGGTGGTGGTGGGGGCACTGAGTGAGGCACCGTGGGCTGTGCCCGTCCTCGCGGGGCCCGAGGTGTGCTCAGGGGTTTGTGTTGCTGTGGAGTGGGGGGGACACGTCTGGATGGGAAAGGACAGTGGGTGCCCCTCGTCACCAGCGTCCGCCAACCTTCTTGCCCTTCCCGCCGCCTCCCGGAGTTGGGGCCAGGCTCAGCTGTGTCCTGTCCCCGGCCTGGCTCTAGAGAGGCCCCCCCCCACCAGTCTGCTCCAGGCCGCAGCCGCTCCCTGCCGCGGCACTTCCTTCTGCCTGTTGACACACCATCCTGACCTTTGCTTCTCCTCTGCCCTCGCAACAGTGGGGTCTCTGAGTTCCTTCCTTAGGCCTCAGCTCCTCTCTACACTGTCCTTGGGACAGTTTCAGCCACTTTTGTTCCATCTGGTTATCACAACCTCTCGCTGTTCTGGTCTCCAGTCCTAGCCCTGACCACTCTCCCAGGTTTCACATATTTCTGCCTGAACGTCATGCTGTCACCATAAACAAGCAAACATATCCAAAGTGAATGCCCTCCCCCTCCACCCTGGTCCTCCGGGTACCTGACCTTAGCCAGTGTTGCTGTCTTCCACGTAGTCACCCAGACCAGGAACTTCAGTGTCGTCTTACCCCCTCGTAATTTATGCCTCGTGCACTCCCGCAGCCTGCAGATTGTGTCTGCTAAGTTTCCTGCGTCCCTCTGTGCCTGTTCACTCTGCCACATCTGGGCCGGGCCTCTCCTCTCTCACGAGAGTGATGAGGTCACTGGTCTCCGTGCCCCAGGCCTGTGTCCCCCTGTTGGGAGAAGCCAGTGGGAGCTTCCTGAAGTGTAGCTCTGGTGACTCACCCTTCCGTGTTCTGGGCGTCCTGCATCTGTAGGGCTGACTGAGCACTGGCTCCGTCGGAGGGGTAGGGAGGTCCCCATGTTCCCACCCTGCTCTTCTCTCCACATCGTAGCCCCATTTTTATTCCTGAAAACCAGAGTATAGTTACCTATACATCTCCCATGTTTTTGCACAAGCAGTTCCTTTGCCTAAAATGATCTTTCCAACTTGCCTTATTTAGCTAACTCCTAGTGACCTTTCATAGCCGAGCTCACTGCTACCTTCCCCGGGAAACTGTGAGTCCTCCAGTTGCGTTAGTGTCCTTCTGGGCTTCTGTGGCCTCTGGACTTCGTGGAGCACTCTCTCCAAGCGTTTGCCGCACCGCTGTGACGTTGCTTTTACATGTTGCTTCCTCTGTGCCAGACACTGCCGTAAGTGCTTTACCAATGCTTACTCCTGTTGACAGTCCTTTGAGATACGTACTATTATTATCCCCAGTTCTGGGTGACAGAACTGGGGCACAGTGAGGTCAAATAACTTGTTGCACACAACACAGCCTACGAGTCGTGGAGCTAAGATTGGAAGCCAGACCGTATCGCCGTAGCATCTGTGTGCCTCACGTAGCTGAGAACATCCCTTCCCCGCTGGGCAGCCCATTCTGCAAGGGCGGAGCCATGTCTTCTCACTGAGTAACCCAGTGCTTGGCCTCATAGTTCAGTACCTGCGTGGTGACCTGTCCACACTGCAAGGACGTCAGAGACCATGGAGTTTTCTGTGTCACACAAATGGAGAGTTTATAGTGAATGCTTTGTTTATCTGGTCAGCCTGTCCAATTGGAGCATAAAGCAAGGCCCAACCTCCTCCATTGTCTTCTGGTCACTAGAGCCCAAGACAGCCACCCTCCTCGGTTGCATTGCAGCCACCCTGTGAACATGTAGGGTTAGGTGTAGAGGGAGAGGGTTACGGTCCATTTAACTGGAGTGAGGTGGGTGGGCTTGAGCCGGGGCTTGAAAGTGCCCAGCACAGGGTCATTCTGTGACCGCAGGGAAGTGAAGTGGGCTGACCTGTCTGAGGGTGAGTCACCTGATGAGATAACGTACCTGTGGGGCGGGGGTGGGGTTAGATAGCGCTGAGGTCTCCTGTCACCCGGCGTCCAGCTGGGTGCCGTGACCATGGCCTCTGCCTCCTGCAGCCCCGCCTGCTCACTGCAGTCGGGTTCTGGGTGTGGTTTCAGAGGAATCCTCGTCCTCCCACTCGGGGAGTCAGGGAGTTCTCTCTAACTGAGCGATTTCTTCACCCAGGGAGAGGCCGCTGCAAAGAAGGCCCGCTCCAACCCGCAGGTGTTACATGGACGTCAAGATCGGGAACAAGCCAGCGGGCCGCATCCAGATGCTCCTGCGTTCGGACGTCGTTCCCATGACAGCAGGTGAGTAGGGCTGTGGTCAGGACTGCCGGGAGGCTGGTGGCTAGTCAAGCCAAGGAGGAAGCTGCCGCACCCTCGACAGTATTTCTGCCTGAGTCCACCTGAGGTATCTCGGATCCCAGAAGCTGGTGGCAAAAGAGGCAGCGCAGGTATTTTTGAAGCTCTGTAAAGAGGTAGGACTATTAGAAAGCATAAGCAGTTTAAAATTATAAAATATTTCAATTACTATCCTGTTGGGTTTTTTTTTTAAAGATTTTAGTTAGTTTTAGAAAGAGGGGAAGAGAAGTAGAAAGGGAGGAAGAGAAACATGAATCTGTGGTTGCCTCTTGCACACCCCCTGCTGGGGACCTGGCCTACAACCCAGGTATGTGCCCTGCTGGGAATCAAACCAGTGACCCTTTGGTTTGCAGGCTGGCACTTAGCCACACCAGCCAGGACTCCTATTCTTTATCACTTATTTATATACATATATTTTTCCCCTTCTGTACCAATTGAGAGGAAGTTGAAGACATGTGCTTTGACTACAAATATTTCAGTATATATTTCCTGAGAACAAAAATATGCCCTTACTAATCACATTACAGCTATCAAAATCAGGAAATCCAACATCCATGCAACACTAATTGAAATGAATCTTAAGGCCATATTTTCCTTATTGTCACCTATCCAAACTTCATGCAAATCCCCATGAGTCTGTTTCCCAGAAAAACTGACCTAAAATAGCCAAAAACTGGGGAAAGAGCAGATAGCAGTAACATGAAGGTATTGTTCTGAGATACAATCACCAAAATAATCACCTGAAGGAAAGAAAGAAAGAAATGTTGTCTCTGGCAGGGCAAAAACTGGTATTGGGGGAGCGGAAGAATTCCGTGTTTTACAAGAAATTTCATGGAATGATTTTTTTAAAAACTGTATACAATTATGGTTGTAATAAGCATTTTGAAAAAGCTGGACTGAGTCTGGCCAAGGTGGAGGCATAGGTAGATACACGTTGCTTCCTCACACAATGAAAAAAAGGATAAAAACCAACTTAAAAACAACCAGAACTGCCAGAAAATTGAGTTGTATGGAAGTCTGACAACCAAGGAGTTAAAAGATTGATTCATCCAGTCTGGTAGGAGGGGTGGAGACGGCATCCAGGCAACATGGGAAGCTGGGGCGGGAAGGATGAGCAGCGATGCTGTGGCTGGCGGACCGGGACATCCCACATTCACACGCAGATAAGCTGGCAGGAACAACTGGGAAGCAAGACAGACCACACTACCCAGGGTTCCATTGGAGTGGCCTACAGAATCATAGAATGTACACAAGCCCACCCACCAGGTAATCAGCACTTGAAAGGACACAATCTGCTTGTGAGAAGTGAGGGAAGTGACTAAAAGCTGGTGAGAGCCAAGCAAGTAATGTTCGCACTTGGACCCCCTCCCCCACAGACAGCGCTACAATGCAGCAAACTGGGTTGCTGCACCCGGGTGAACACCTAAGGCTCTGCCCCTTGCTAGGTAACAGCTACACTGAGACAAAGAAACGTGGCCCAGATGAAAGAACAGACGAAAGCTCCAAAAACAGAACTAAGCAATGAGGAGATAGCCAACCTATCAGATGCAGAATTCAAATAAACAATCAGGATGCTCACAGAAATGGCTGAGTATGATCGTGCATAGAGGGAAAAGTGAAGGCTATGCCAAATGAAATGAAGGGAAAGGTACAGGGAACCAACAGTGATGGGGAGGAAACTGGGACTCAAATCAACGATATAGACCAGAAGGAAGAAATAAACATTCAACCAGAACAGAATGAAGAAATAAGAATTCAAAGAAATGAGGAGAGGCTTAGGAACCTCTGGGACAACTTTAAATATTCCAACATTCGAATCATAGGGTTGCCAGAAGGAAACGAGGAAGAGCAAGAAATGGAAAACTTATTTGAAAAAAGTAATGGAGGAAAACTTCCCCAATCTGGCAAAGGAAATAGAATTGCAGGAAGTCCAGGAAGCTGAGCGTCCCAAAGAAGTTGGACCCAAGGAGGAACACACCAAGGCACATCATTGTATGACCAAAGACTAAAGAGAATCTTAAAAGCAGCAAGAGAAAAGGAGACAGTTACCTACAAAGGAGTGCCCATAAGATTGTCAGCTGATTTCTCAAAAGAGACCTTGCAGGCAAGAAGGGGCTGGAAGCAGTATTGCAAGTCATAAAAGGCAAGGACCTGCTTTCTAGACAAGGTCAAGTTAAAGGAGTTCATCACCCAGCCCCTATTTTAGGAAATGTTAAAGGGACTTACCTAAGAAAAAGAAGATGATCAGAACTATGAACAGTAAAATGATAAACACAACTATCAACAACTGAACCAAAAAAACACTAAGCAAACAACTAGAACAGGAACAGAATCACAGAAATGGAAGATAACATGGAGGGTTATCAGTGGGGAGTGGGAGGAGGGAGACTCAGAGGAAAAGGTACAGGGAATAAGAAGCATAATTGGTAGGCACAAAATAGACAGGGGTGGAGGTTAAGAATAGTACAGGAAATGGAGAAGCCAAAGAACTTACATATATGATCCATGGACATGAACTAAGGAGGAGGGAATGCTAGAGGGAAGGAGGGTGCAGGGTGGGGTGGTGGATAAAGGGGAGGAAAAAAATGGGACAACTGTAATAGCAATAAATATACTTAATAAAACAACAAAAAGGATTATGGGTAAAAGGGTCATTATGAATATTTATGAAAATATGAGATACAACTACCGTCAGTAGTAGTTAACCCCTGGGAAATGGACTGCAGGTACTGAAGGGGAAATTCTGCATACCTGAATGTTTGCCCAGGCATAAAGTCTACATGGACCTAGAATAATTCTTCATTGTGTAGGACATTGCAGGACATCTCAGTTCCCTGCTCCTTCCCACTCATACCAGTGGCGCCCCCTGTATCACGGACCAAAAATATGCCTTGAAGTCTCTGAGCAGCCTCCAGGGGGCAGTGTTACCTTGCGTATAACCCCTGCTCTAAACAATCTCTTCCCTTCAATTTTGGGCTTAAATGCATAATGGAATGAGGTTGTAGGAGCAGATAATGGTAATCACATCTTCCACACCCTTGCCTGGCAGGAGATGGGACAATTTTTCATTAAGTGGGATGTAGCAGAAACCTCACATTTCACGCGCCCCCCGCCCTGCCCAACCACTAACGCCAGTAGCACCCCATAACATTTCTAATGATCAGAGACACTTTAACTTCCGCAGTGCCACGTCCTCTTCCAACCATGCCGTCTGACAAAGTCCGGGCACGGAGGATTCGAGTTCAAAGAATTCGTCTCCCCAGAAGAGAACGTGGCATCCAAAATGGGTTAACAATTGGCTGCTTTATTTTAATTATTTTACTCTTGCTACTGAGTATGGACATTGTACTATACTTACTTATTCCTGTGAAAATCACCAAAGAGGAGGGAACAGTTTAGGGGAAAACATTAGTATTCCCCACGAAACTGCCTGAAAGGATGGAAAAATCTCCACACATTCCCCTCTCCCTTATACAGGGGAGTACAACAGCCAGGGTAACATAATTATTAACCATAAGGGAAAACATGTCAAGTTGTATAAATTACCCTGGTTTGAGCAACTTAAGGCAATCAGGACCACCATAGTGTACCAGAAATAAGAAAAACAAGTTACATATTTGTTTGGGTAATCAAAAGGTGGTGGAATTGTTAGACATTTATATTTCAGGTTCATTGATTCGCATAATTCCAATGAAGTACAAAATAATTTCTTGACCAGAGAACAAAGTTCACTCTAATGAAATAGTCCCTGAATGTTTAGAAGTTGTTGAAGTAACAGCCCCTCCTTTACCTTGAACAGGAATATATATTAATTAGAATTTAGTAAACATAGAAACAAGAGAAGCTTGTTAGATACTATAAACTAAGCACGTAGATACAATTACCAAGGAGTTAGAGTCCATAGTACATAGAGAAACATTTTAGACAGAAAGATAAATAGCTAAATTAGACATCACAAAGGCCTTATAATGAATTTCCTAACCTCTCCTTGGTGTAGCGTACCTTTTGCCCCATGCCAAATTCTAGACTTTTTAATAAACAGTAAGACATTCAAACTCTGTACATAGGGTTATTTCGAATTGTCTGATTAATGGTTCTCCTAGTCAAAACAATTTTTGTATAATTGAAACTGTAGAAATTCTTGTACTTTTCCTGGTTACCTTTGTATTGATTTTTTCTGCTTAACTGATCATGCTATACACCTGCAAATGTTAATCACTACGTAAAGTGAAAATATAAAAACCTGCTTGTACTTGAAATAAACAGAACAGAGCTTCACTGTCCTTTGAGGTGTGTTGTCATCTGTTACCCAGCGCTGACGCCTACCCTCACCTGTGGGACCCCTTGACCCCCTGCGGCCGGACCTCAGCACCGAAGGACCCTGAGGGGTGGGACCAGAACCACCCCCCCAGAACCACCGGCCCAGGCCCACTCCAGGCCCCAGGCCGCAGTCACGTCCCCGCTGCTGCTCCCACAGTCGGTCTCCGCCCGACTCCTGTCCTCTCCCCTCACACCCCCCACGGCTTCACACGCCCCACAGCTCGTGCTCTTCACCCCACACTCTTCCTCCCCTCCTGCTGTTTCAGTCGGTGACACCACCGTCCACCTGGCCGAGGAGTCAGGCCCTTGGGACCCACCCTTGAGCCCTCTCCTCGGTCACCCTCAGGTCAGAGCCCTCTGTCTGCAGTCCCTGCCTGGCCCGGCCGCCCCGCACCCTCCTCCCCACCGGGGCCTTCCCAGCTCACCTCCGGCTCCGCTCTCGCCTCTTGCCCCTCGTAGTCTGACGTCGAGGTAGTCAGAGCGGTCCTTCCAGATGGAAACCCAGTCCCATCGTTCTGCGGACAGTTTTCCTGGGGCCACATCGCCCGTGGGATCCAGTCCAGCAGGGACCCACCCGGGCCTGGCACCTGCCCACACCCACCGACCCGCCGCTCTGTGTCCCCACTGCAGGCTCGCCGTTCCTCAGACCCTGAGCTCACTCCCCCCGGGGCCTCGGCCAGTGCTGATTCCTCCCTGGAGCATCTGTCCCCAGTTTCCGCAGGGCCACCCCTGCCTCCCTTTGGGTATCACACACGTGTCCCCTCGTCCTCGGGGCCTGCCCTGGCCTCCCTCTCGAGTGGGCTTTCCTACCATCTCACCTGTCTTTTTGAGTCCAGCTTCATTTCTTGCCACACCCTTACTGTTTGAAACTGGAAGTTTCTTTTTCTACTTATTTTCTGTCTCCCCTGAGAATGGCAGCCTCGTGAGCACAGGACGTGGGATTATTTTCTCTCCTGTGTCAGCGTCTGACACAGTAAACATTTGACCATTGGAAACAGTGCTCACGGGCTGGTCTGTTCTGTGCCAGACTCCTGCTATGCTGCGGCGCTGAGCGCGGAGGGGGACACGCCCCGCCCCCAGGGAGCACGCCCCGCCCCCAGGGAGCACGCCCCGCCCCCAGGGAGCACGCCCCGCCCCCAGGGAGCACAGGGTGCCGAGGCCCCACATGGAGAGCGGCTTTCTCACCACAGATGGGCTACAGCTGCTCCTGCTGCACCTCTGCCCCCAGACCTGGGCCCTTAAACTAAACTCAGACGTCCCCCGCCCCCCTTAGAGCCTCCCTGAGGGTGGCAGGAGCCCACGTGACGCACCCAGAGCCCCTGTGTGGCTGCCCCTGCGCACCCATGCCCTGCGCAGCTGTCTGCCCCTGGCTTCCCTTTGTCACAGCACAGCTGTCTTTTGAGTGACCTGCACTAGACGAGCTCCACCAGAGCCGGGACCCTGTCCCCAAGGCTCTACAGGGGTCTGGTCACAGCACAGACAGTATTTGTCGAGTGAGTGACACAGGACAAGCGGGTATAAAGTGATTGAAGCAGCCCTGATCCCTGTTCCGTGGACTGCCCCTGGAGTGAAGGACAGGCGTCCACATGGTCGGTGCGTCCCAGAGTCGGCTTGGCCGGGGAAGGGGACTGACCCTGCCTGCTCCCCCCAGGCCTGCTCTCCATGGCCAACTCCGGCCCCAACACCAATGGCTCCCAGTTCTTCCTGACTTGTGACAAGACGGACTGGCTGGACGGCAAGCACGTGGTATTTGGGGAGATCACGGAAGGCCTGGATGTCCTGCGAAAGATCGAGGTGGGTGACTGACACCCCGAGGGCCAGCAGGAGCGGTGCCCTGCGGCCTGGAGGGAGGGGCGCAGCGGCTGGCGGAGGAGGCTGCGGGTGCTCAGGCTGGGCGTGGGAGGTGGGCTGCCTGTCCCGAGGTCCCCTTGAATCTTCACCCTGCCTGCGCGCTTTCTCCTCTCTTCCTCCCACGAAGGCCCAGGGCAGCAAGGACGGGAAGCCGAAGGAGAAGGTGATCGTCTCCGACTGCGGGGAGTACGTGTGAGAGGTGCTTTCCCTGCGCTGCGCCTGCGGGTCCCGGATTCGTTCACCCGGGGGATCCTGCACTTGTTAAGCAGGGGTCCGTGACGTGGCCCTTCTCGGGGTCAGCTTGGAGCAGCTCCCCTGCAGGCCGGCCTGGGCTTCCCCTGGCTCTTTCCCAAGTGTGGCCGTGGCCTTTGTAGGCCTTTGCTGCCAGCGCCTCTCGTGGGCCCACTGGTGTGGATACTGCACGCTTTCTCTTGTAAAGAAAACCCTGGATCCTGCACTGCTGCCTGCTGGGCAAGACCGGAGCTCCTCCCCTGCCCTCGCCCTTCCTGGGCCATCCCTGAGAGCACACCAAGCGGGGCCACTGCAGAGTCGCGGAGGTCGTGGGAGCAGGTACAAAAGCGCCTCCGTCCTCACTGGTTCCTGGTACCAGTCACGCGAATTGGGTTAGCCAGACTCTGTTTCTGCCCTCACACCTGCTGGCCTGAGTCACCTCACAGCATCTCACGTGCTGAAGCTGAGCACTGGAAACCATCGGTCCCCAGAAACCTCTCCAGCACCACTGCCTGCTCCCCACCTGTAGCTCGGAATCAAATCTGGACATTTAGAAACTGCTGGGCTGGGTGAGGCTGGTTCTCAAGTGGGGTCAAGGTCAGGTTGAGCCCAGAGGGGAGGGGCCTGCTGGCCTGTGGCCCAGTGATCCTGGCCAGCTCCTGCAGAGGGGTGGGTGCCAGACCAGCCTCTGGCATCTGGAGCCAGCATCGGGTGGGCTTCAGGTGGGGCTTCTCCGCAGCAGAGACCCTTGCTTCTTAACCTACGCGTCCCTCTCACAGGGGGCCAGTCATGGCTATCAGGACGGACAGCAGTGAGGCCAGGGGAATGGCAGCCATTTGGGGCCGATGTCAGGTCCAAGGGCGAAGAGGATGTGCGTGAAGTACCGAGCGTGGCCAGCCTGGTTATGACATGCAGGGACATGGAGCAGGCTGGCCTGGTGCCCCAGGAGGGAGGGCTGGTCTCACAACGCCGTGAATCAGGGGGAGAGGTTGTGGGGGGACCTTGTCACTTACTGTGCTTCAGTGGTTGTCCTGGGAGCGTAGGGCCAGCAGACTGGCCAGGAGGCTGCTGGGTGGGGAGCATGGGGTGACCACTGCTCACCTGCGCTGTGCAAGGGCTTCCCCGGAACTTGCCCCTGTGTCCGCCCGTGACCCTTGTACAGGTGGTGACCGGAGACTCAGGGCAGGTGCCGGGTCCAGGCTATGGCCTCCGGTGACCACATGGATGTGGGGTGGGGCTTGGATGGTAGGGTCTTGGGGTCCCCACAGCACCCCCGGGAAAGGAATGGGGGACCTAGTTTGTAAGTGAGACACTACGACAGGAGTCCAGGCATGGAATGCTGCTACGAGTTGTTTTTAAAGAATGTTTAATAACACATTTTCAGAGTAAATTGAATAAGATCACCAAACAGTGCGCAGAGTGTGATCCTAACTGTAAAGTCCCCATGTATTGTGAATAAAGACCTGTGCGCCGAGAAAAGAGCCCGAAGGAATCATTAACAATGGTTCTGTCTCTGTGGTGGGATTATGTGTGTCTGTATTGTTTTTTATTTTCAAAAATTTCTGCACCATACATGTAATTTTCTTAAGTGAGGAAAAAAACAGTCAAATGGTTGCTCAAGGCTCCCAGAAAGAAGAGAAACCCAGTTTCTCCCTTCAGCTTCCCACGAGTGGTGGCCCCTGCAGGTCACACCGGTCACCGCACAGGAGGCGGCTGCATTTGCAAACTTTTAAAGTACAGCCACTGATAGCTGCTATTCATTCTACACACACGTTCAGACACGGCGCTAAGCGCTCTGTGGACAGACTTGATCCCCACCTTGGCCTTGCGAGGGTGGAAGCAATACCCCTCTACAAGGGCAGGGCCGTCTGAGTCAGACTCCGTCATTCAGTCAAATTAACAAGAGGCAGAGCCAGGACTTGATGGCAGGTCTGTCGGCCGCAAAGCCTGCTCGCTCTCTGGGTCACGGCCTCCTCCCCTGTGAATTCAGTGGGAGTTTCCTGGAGCACATCACCCGCTTCCCTTCCTGCAGAGATGAGCACAGGGCTTTGCCCGATGCGCTGCGCAGGCATCAGGGCCGGGGTGCTGGGGACAAGGCGGTTGGCTCCACGCTGAACGGCTTCGCAGCCTCCCTTCATGTCCGTGTTTACTTTGCTGTCAGTGGCCCTGGGTTGACCACCCTACTCATGCTTCTGCTGCGCAGCCTTGAATGCAACCTGGGCTGTCGGGGGCAACCAAATAAAGGAGGTGGCTTTGGGAACTACACGCCGCTGCTTGGTCAGCTTTGTGACGAAGGATCTCCCTTCTCCAGCCCTTTCCTGCTGGATTTCAGACGGTGGCCGCCTGGATGGCTGAAGGTGCTGGAAGTCTCGGGAAGGCTGAGACCACTGTACTTTCAGCTTCACTGCCCACCAGTGGGCGAGGCAGTCTGCATCCTTAAAACATACATTTCACACCCTTTCCTGGTACCCCCAAATCATGCTGGTTACCTGCTGGGCATCTATCGGAAGTGTCCTGATGTTGGCAGAAGAGAGCTGTTAAATGAAGTCCTTATGACCCGGTCTAGGTTTACGGGGAAAAGCACCCAGCTGGTTCCTGGTGGCCGTGGGCAAGAGGCTAGGCAGTGGTGACCCTGTGCTGCGTGTCTGCAGGACCACCCTCCGCACATTCTGCCCTCGCTTCTGCTAAGAGTCACCTCTGTCTCAGTGCGCAGCCCCAGCACCTTTTCCTGGGCAGGGGGAGGGCAGGCCCAGGGCATGAAGCTGTCCAGCCGGTCCTTGTCCTGGTGCACTGACGGGCCAGGTCCTGAGCCTGATCAGAGTCCTGAAGGCACGTGCATGTCCGCCTAAGCCCCGGCAATGCCCAGTGTGCCCCAGGGAGGGGCAGACTCTGTTCCCACACATGAACCTGTGGTGAGCGGTGCAAAGCCAACCAATCGGCCTGAGAATCCAGGTTCTCTTCAGACCAGCATGGGCTGCCCACAGAATGGGCCCGGATGGCCAGGGACAGGTCCTAAGGTAGACCTCGTGTGCTGAGTGCCGCCAGCACAGCCGACACACCCTACAGGGTGGGATGGGACAAACCACAGGCACCGGGAAGGGGCAGAGGAGCCCGGAGAAGACCAATCAGATGCTGTTGGTATGTGAGCAGAGACACCAGAGCCCTACCTTCCACCCCACCAGAGCTCCATTTGAAAGGTCTCAGCCTCTGGAGAGGGGCCAGTCCAGCTGAGAGGTGCTGCAGGGGCGGGGGGCAGGGCCTCAGTGGCAGCCACAGGCCTTGACCACCATGTTGGGGTGTTTGCGCAGGATGACATTGTTGCTGCTGTCGTAGTAGAGCACAGAGGTGGCGCTCAGCTTGGTGGGCGCGCAGCACGCCTTGGGGACTGCATCTGGCTTCATCAGATGCACCTGGCCAGGGAGGGGGTGGCGGGCAGAGGCGTGAGCACCAAGCACTTCTCTCAGGCCCACTGGGCTCCTGCCCCCAGCTCCCATCTGCCCCAGGTGTCCAGCCGCTCGCCAGCACACAATGCAGCTGGTGGCAGGTCCCTTCTGCCTGAAGCCCCTGGAGCACCGTCTCTCCAGGGTCCCCCACAGTCCTCCCTCCTCTCTGTGCTTTCGTAACGTCCCTGATCATGTCTTGGCCACCTTTGCTGTTTACCATCTGTCCCCTGCTCCTGTGACCCAGCGAGTGTTCAGACCAACTGGATAAAGCCTAGGCTTCTAGGTCCGCCCTGGGGTGTCCGACGCCATTATTTCTGGGAGCACTTTTGCCCTCTAACAGCTTCTAAGGCAAGTGTCACTCCGGCAGATGAAGAACCCGAGGGCACACAGGCCATGTGCGCTGTCACCCAGAAGGACTTGGGTCCAGGTGCAGTGACCTGGCTCCCCACTCCAGAACAACTTCACCCACCAAATAGAGCCTGACTGAGGAGCTATTTCGGCCCCTACAAATATTTATCCTGAGACTTGGCAGCATGAGCTGAGTTTACACTGGACTCCTGGTCAGGGCCCCGAGCTGATGGCCCAGAAGGCAATCCTGAGCTATCAGGGGCAGGAGAGTAAGGAAACCTGCTTCCCTCCGCGCGCGCGCGCGCGTGCATGCGTGCGTGCGTGTGTGTGTGTGTGTGGTGTGTCTGCTCCGAGGGCCCAGGACCACCCAGCCCTCTGGGAGGCTGCAGAGCAGGACCCGGATGCAACTGTCTGATGGGGGGACTTGTCCGGCAGCCAGGTCCCTGTTCCCCAATGCCCGGCCTTGTCCCTGAAGCCCCAGCTCTGAGCTCACTGACCAGAAGGACTGTCAGCTGGGCACTGGGCTGGCTTGGGGCCCAGAGCCTCTCTATGGCCCTCTGGGGAAGCTGAGGCCTCTGGGGTGTCCAGTCAGACTAAGACATGGGGGCCGCTTCCCCCCAGCTTCCCAGCCTCCACATGTGATGTCTGGCCCTGGTATTCCCAGACCCACGTGAGAGGGACCAGGCCACATTGCCTGGTGTGCCCATCATGGGCTCTCAGTGGCTGAAAACCAGGGAAGGCCTGTGGACTCGGGACACTGGAGAGTCTGGAGAAAGGCAGGGACGCTGCCTTTCTGTGACCCCACCCAGGACCAGAGCTTCATCGGATCAGTGACAGAAAGAGAAACTGCCTTTTAGGTTCCGTGTGACACCAAACAGATTGATTTGCAGAGTCTAATGTGCCATTCCATTCCATTTGTTTTTGAGCCACTAGGAGACCAAATCAGAGGTTCCATTACTGTGGGTACATTTCAGTCATTTGTGGGCCCCAGTTTTCTGTTCTGCTAAATGAGTATAATGGTACTTTTCCACTTCTAGCACACATGCCTTGCAGCTGCCACGCCAGAAGAGGAACACAGAAGTGTCCCAGACATGGTCTCTGCTCTCATCTCAAGGCCTATGTTAGGGACCCCTGCCCACCCAGCGTCACCTCCCTGGGCCCTCCTTCACTCCTCTCCAGCCCCGCTTCTGCACAGGCTGGAGCCCACCCAGCTGCTCCTGTCCTGGGGCCCGTGGGTCTCTGCCCAGAACGTTCTTCCTCCTCACGCAGAGGCCCAGGCCTCCCTTCTCACAGGACCCGGCTTGTTTGTCAACCACGGTCCCCCCAGAAGGCAGCTGCTGTCCCGTCTGCACCCGTGACAGCCTGAGCACTCGCTCCTGCCCACCCACGGTGGGGACCTGGGGCCTGGACAGAGGTGTGGGAGGGGGAGGGACAGCCTGGAGGTGCAGGTGCGGTCCTCACCCCACACCCCTCACGGGGCCTGGAGACGCACATGCGTGAAGGACGGGAGTCCCGGGGGGCCGTCACACACGGCCTGTCACCCTGAGCTTCACCAGGGAAGGCAGCCCCCGGGGTCCAGCAAATCCCATCTGACGCTGAGAAAAGAGGCAAAGCAGCTTTCCTTACACCCATTTCCTCTCACCCTAAAGCGTCGCCTTGCCGGCCTCTTGCCATGTGAACATAAGGCTTGGGCGTACTAGGACCTAGGAGTCTAGGTGAACATTCCAGAAAGAAGTCTCAACACACACACACACACACACACACACACACACACCATGTAAAACACTGGGCAACAAGCAGCAGCGACTGTCCTCATGGAAACTATTGCTCAGCAGTACAGTGAGCCCGGGCACCAGCACACTGAAGGCCACACTGTCCGTGGGGACAGCAGCGGGGAGGACCAGGAGACAGGGCCGAGGGCAGTGACCGGAAGGGCAGCCCGAGCCCAGAGGGGTCCTGTGCACAAGGCCTCACGGGTGATCTCCGCACTCACTGTGAAGAGGGCGGGTGGACACACGTCTGCCTCCCCTGCCCCGCGTGTGCACGTCACGGGAGGTGGAACAAGCTGGTGTACGGGGCGTGTGTTCACAGCACACGGGAGCCCAGGTGGGAGGCCTGTCTGTCTGGGGTGTGTGTGGGGGGATGACAAGCCGACTGCCTTTGGGAGTCTGGGTCCCACCACATGTACCTGCACGTGTGTGCACAGGTGTGCATGCCAGCATTGAGTCTACACACACACACACACACACACACACGGCGTGGCCACGCAGGGACCAGCGCCTGCACAGGTGTGGGCACTCAACTGCACCTGCGCACAGCCGAGGTGCCACGTGGAGAAACCTCCCTGAGACCCCAGCAGGTGCTCGTGCACCCCCCGCTGTCTGAACCCCCTCTCCGCAGGGCAGCCCGCCCCGGGGTCCAGGCAGGACAGGGTGGGTACTGACCAGGGACTGCACGATGGCGTGGTTGGTGGCGTTCATGCAGGAGTCCAGCGGGAAGGAGCACTCCCCCTCACAGTAATAGGCCGAGTAGCCTTGGGGGGCGATGACCCAATCCTGGGTGGGCGGAAGGAAGAAGGTGAGTCCCACCCAGCACCTGTCACAGGAAGCTTCAGGGTTGCCCCTCATCCTTCTTCACTCAGCCTCAGGGACCTGTTGACCCACCTTGAGCCCCTCCTGGGGCAGGCCCCCCGAAGCCTGACAACCGCCACGAGGGCCTCGGCAGACAGGCCTGGAAACAAGCTCTGTCCCTGTCACCTGCCCTCAGCGCTCAGCACCATGCTCCCAGCCTGTCCCCCACGGCCCAGGTGTCCTGCAGCTGCCATTGCAGCAAAGGCAGACACATGGTCAGCTGGCTTCCCACCCTTCAAGCATGTGTGTCTCCAGACCCTGTGGGGTGTGGGGTGATGACTGCACCCGCACCTCCAGGGCTCATAGCGCCCCTGCCCCTAGGCCAGAGCAGCCCCCTCAGTAAGGGACCCAAAGCAGGACTGGGCACTCGGGCTGTGCTGCTGCAAACAAGCACCTTCCAGGCGGGGAGGCTGGAGATTCAGTTTATCTCCATTTTCATGGGTTTTAACAAAAAGCACTTTCTCACTACACAAGTAATATGTTCTCCCTGCAGAAAACTTGAAAAACAGAAAAAAAAGAACACATGAGAAAATAAAATTCCCCACAATTCTACCACCTTCTGGAGCCACTTATAACCTTCAGGTGGCCACTGTCATTTAAGAAAGTGAGGTGGAGTCTGGTCAAAATGGAGGAAGAGGCAAACCTGGCTGGCCTCCTCACACAACCACAGCAAAAATTACAATTAAAGTACAAAACAACTATCACCCAGAATCAACATAAAATTGAGCTGTATGAAAGTCCAACAACCAAGGAATTAAAGAAGTCACATTCACACGTTAGAACTAATGGGTAGGAGGGACCGAGGTGCAGAGACATGGAGACACAAAACAGGCAGTCCCACACCCACGTGCGGTGGACGAAAATCGGGAGGGATACCTTGGGAGCGAGGGATCCCAGCCCCATAGCAGACAACCCGGCCCAGGGTTCTAGTACCAGGAAGATGAATCCCCACAACTTCTGGCTGTAAAAACCAGTTGGGGTTGAGGTGGCGGAAGATGCTGGGATTCTCAGGTATCTCCTCTTACAAGGTCCGCAATGGTCTTAGGACTTATTCAGACTCACTCTCTTTGGGCTCCAGCACCGGGACAGAGCTGGAAGGGCACCGGTGGCATACGGAGAGAAACGGAAGTGTCTGGCATCAGGGCGAGTGCCTGGGGGAACAGCTTAGTCCCAGACAAAATCCAGAGGCCAGGCAGCAGCCATCTTGCCCTTTCTGAGCCCTCCCCCACGCAGAGCCAAACAAGGGCAACACCGTAGCTGAGACTCCAGTAACCTGGTTCATAAAGGTTGCCCCACCCAGGTGCACCCCATCTGGTTCCTAAGCACCTAAGGCTCCACCGCAGCCATCTTACCCATATGCTTTTCTATCATAGGCCGTGCTCCTGAGACAGGGAGTCAAAGCACCTCTACCTAATACACAGAAACAACACAGGGAGGCTCTAAAACAAGGAGACAAAGAAATACAACCCAAATGAAAGAACGGAACAAAACTCCAGAAAAAGAGCTAAACAAAATGGGGATAATCAATCTCTCAGATGCAGAGTTCAAAACACTGGTTATTAGGATGCTTAAGCAACTCACTGGGTACATCACCAGCATAAAAAAGACCCAAGAAGAAATGAAGGTTATGCTAAGGAAATAAAAAAAAATCTACAGGGAACCAACAGTGGAGTGGATGAAGCTGAGGATCAGATCAATGATTTGGAACATAAGGAAGCAAAAAAAAAAAAAAAATCAACCAACAGAATAGCAACAACAACAAAAAATCCAAAAAAAGGAGGATAGGCTAAGGAGACCTGGGACATCTTCAAGTGTACCAACATTTGAATCATAGGGGTGCTGGAAGGAAAAGAGGAAGAGCAAAAGATTGGAAACTTATTGAAAAAATAATAAAAGAAAATTTCCCTAATTTGGTGAAGGAAATAGACACACAAGTCCAGGAAGCACAGAGATTCCCAAACAAGATGGACCCAAAGAGGACCACACCAAGACACATCATAATTAAAATGCCATGGTTAAAGGTAAAGAGAGAATCTTTTTAAAAAATAATATTTTATACACTTCCGCCAAGATGGAGGCATAGGTGGAGACACCGTGCTTCCTCACACAACCAAGTTTAGAGACAACTAAATAATAGCAACAGAAAACACAGCCAGAACACAGAAAACTGAACTTTTCGGAAGTCTGATAACAACAAATTCTTCAGCCTGACCTGTAAGAGGGGCGAAACCAGCAGCTGGCAGAGCAGAGTAGCACAGGAAAACTCGGTCGGACGGACTCAGGTGCGCGGAATCCAGGCGCAGGGTTGGACCTGGTGGGCAACTCAGCAAGCAATCGCGGGGAAACAGCCAGGGAGCAGGGCTGCGGGTTGACTGTGGTCTCCCATTCGTGTGTGGATAGACAAGCGAGGGAGTGGGTGATTGGACGAGAACAAGCAGCCCCAGCAGCAAGCGCAGTAGAGGGCACCGGGCGCCATTTCCCGCTCTAACCCCGCCTCCACATACAGCGTCATAATCCAGCGACCTAAGTGGCCCCGCCCCAGTGAACCACCTAAGACGCTGCTCTTCACCCAGCTGCAAGAAACAGCAGAGGGGGCCGCCATTTCCCCGCTCTGACCACGCCCCCACATACAGAGTCACAACCCAGCGACCTGGGAGTCCAAGGCTCTGCTCCTCAGACTTAACGGGCGCGAACAGACCAAAAATGGCTCAAGAAGATCTCAAACCCCCGGAGCCTATAAATCTAAGAGATGAAGAAATAGCAAAACTCTCAGATGCACAGTTGAAAACACTGGTGATCAGGATCCTCACAGAACTGGTTGATTATAGCCACAAATTAGACAAACATATGAAGGTGAAACTAATTGAAATGAATGGAATTGCACAGGAAACCAATAGCAATGAAAAGGAAACTGGGACTCAAATCAAGGGAGTGGACCAGAAGAAAGCAAATAATGTCCAAACAGAAAAGAGTGAAGAAGCAAGAATTCAAAAAAAATGAGGAGAGTCTTAGGAACCTCCAGGACATCTTTAAACACTCCAACATCCGAATTATAGGGGTACCAGAAGGGGGAAAGGAACAGCCACCAATGGAAAACTTATTTGGACAAATAATAAAGGAGAATTTCCCCAACCTGGCAAAGGAAATAGACTTCCAGGAAATCCAGGAAGCTCAGAGAGTCCCAAAGAAGTTGGACCCAAGAAGAAACACACCAAGGCACATCATCATTACATTAGCAAAGATTAAAATGAAGGAGAGAATCCTAGAAGCAGCAAGAGCTAAGGGGACAGTCACCTACAAAGGAGTTCCCATCAGACTGTCAGCAGATTTCTCAAAAGAGACCTTGCACGGGCAAGAAGGGGATGGAAAGAGGTATTCCAAGTCATGAAAACCAAAGACCTACAACCAAGATTGCTCTATCCAGCAAAGTTTTCATTTAGAATGGAAGGGCAGATAAAGTGCTTCTCAGATAAGATCAAATTCAAGGAGTTCATCATCACCAAGCCCTTATTATATGAAATGTTAAAGGGACTTATCTAAGAAAAAGAAGTTAAAAAAACATGAACAGTGAAAGGACAACAAACTCACAGTTATTAACAACCACACCTAAAACAAAAGCAAACTAAAAGGACAGCTAGATCAGGGGTGGAAACATAGAAATGAAGATCTCAAGGAGGGTTAGCAACAGGGGAGTGGGAGGAGAAGAAAAGGGGAGAAGTTACAGAAAATAAGTAGCATAGACAGTAGATAGAAAATAGATGGGGGGGGCAAGAATAGTATGGGAAATATAGAATCCAAAGAACTTGAGACACATGGCCATAAACTAAAGGGGGGGGGTAATGGTGGGAATGGGGGAGTAGGGTGGAGGGGAATGAAGGGGGGAATAGAACAACTGTAACGGCATAATCAATAAAAAATAAATTAAAAAATAATATTTTATTTATTTTTAGAGCGAGGGGAAGGGAAGGAGAAAGGGAGGGAGAGAAATATCAATGTGTGGTTGCCTCTCATGTGCTCCCTACTGGGGACCCTGCCTCCAACTCAGGCACATGTCCTGATTGGAAATCGAACCAGCAACCCTTTGGTTCACAGGCCTACGCTCAATCCACTGAGCCACACCAGCCAGAGTTAAAGAGAGAAGCTTAAAAGCAAGAGGAAAGCAGAGCGTTACCTACAAAGGAGTTCCCATAGGCTGTCAGTTTCTCGAAAGAAACTTTGCAGGCTAGAAGGGACTGGCAAGATATATTCAAAGTGATGAAAAGCAAGGATTCACAACCTAGATTACTCTATCCAGCAAAGCTATCATTTAGAACGGAAGGGCAGATAAAGTGCTTTCCAGATAAGGTCAAGTTAAAGGAGCTCATCATCACCTAGCCGTTATTATATGCAATATTAAAGGGACTTATCTAAGAAAAAGATCAAAACTATGAACATTAAAATGGCAACAAATTCACAACTATCAATAACTGAATCTAAAAAAACAAACTAAGCAAACAAGCAGAACAGGAACAGAATCATAAATCGGGAGATCACATGGAGGGTTATCGGCATGGAAGGGGAAGAGGAAGAATGGGGGAAGGTGCAGGGATTAAGAAGTACAAATAGGTAGTTGCAGAATAGGCAGGGGGGTGTTAAGAACAGTATAGGAAATGGAGAAGCCAAAGAACTTGTGTGTGTGTTCCAAGGACATGAACTAAGGGAGGGAATGGGGCATACAGGGTGGAGAAGGGCAAAGAGGGAAAGATTGGGATGTAATACCATAATCAATAAAATATATTTAAAAAACAAAAGTGAGCAAAAGCAGCACTTACCAGCCAGCCGAGGTCCTGGAAGCTGACATAGAGCTCGTGCCGTCGGCAGACCTGCCGGCCGTGGGAGCCGTGGATGTCATCTGCAGGGGACAGATGGCACAAAGTCTTTTCTGGGGTCTCGCTCGGTGCAGCTACTGTGGGGGCGCCCAGGGCGGGGATGCCCTGGTGGGCACACTTGTGGGATAAATGAATGACAGGAGGCTAAACTGTTTGATCTCATAAGGCCCCTCCCTGCAGCGCTGCTGGTGCCGGGACCCAACTCAAGAGCCTCTGATGGCTCCAGAGTCCCCCACGCTCAGCCCAGCTCCCCAACTTCTGCCTCTGGGCCTCCTGATGCCCCGGAAACAGCCCCAGGCGCCTGCCATCAGGCTGGGGCACACCCTGCTTTCCTCCTGAGACACATCCTGCCCTCGCCCCACCTGTCCTGCCACACCCATCCCACAGGTGCAGTGGCTCAGCGGGAGCCAGCCACAGGGCCGACCCCCGTGAAGGAAAGGAAGGCACAGGGCGGGGCAGGCCCGCCCCGGTCCTGAGGGTCTTGGCAAGATGGGGGACCTTTGCCTCGACAGCCGTGCATCCTGCAGGCTGCCTGGGAGAGAGCCGAGGGCCACAGGGCGGTGCTGCCCGGAGGGAGGACCCCTGACGGGAAGGCCTGGTGAGCAGGGGGAGGGCAGAGAAGGGACTTCCAGGTGGCGGGGAGGACTGACAGTGCAGTGGCCGGTCCACAGGGGGCCTGGGGCAGAGGAGGGTGTCCGGAAAGGCGGCTGGAGGGGTGACCATAGTTTGAGCCCTTCTCAGGGCCAGAAGACTGTCACCACCACTGGCCCTTGGCCACAAGCCTGTGGACCTGAGACCCCAGCCCCACGGGCCTCACCAAAGATCCCCGGGAGCTTGTTCGGCTGCGGCAGCTCGTTGGTTTTTTTCGGCAGCCTCCTCCTCAGGGACCTCACTGCCCGAGGGACTCGGGTGGGGTTGGGGCTCTCCCTGAAAAAAGTGACCATGAAAGGCTGTTTGGAGCGCGGTGCCCGTCGCCCCAGCAGACCGGCCAGGCCAGGATCCACGCTGCGCCCTGAGACAGAGAGAGGAAAGACAGCGGTCACTCGAGGGCGGTGGCTCCACGCGGGGACACAGCCGGGGCCTCTGCCGGGGCCAGGCAGGCCCAGACACAAAAGCTGAGGACCTGGGCTTCCTCAGCTGAAGACTGGAGCCCCCGGTCTGGCCCCAGGCCCCTGGCAGGTGGGTCTGGAGGAGATGGTGGGAGGAGGGCCTGGCAAACCACAGGGTCAGCAAGGGTGACAGTCATGTACACGGCTGCATGTGAGGCATTTCACAGCTTTCAGTGTCATTTTGCACTGAGGGTCTCGCTCGTCTTTACAGTAATCCTGGACCTCACATGTCACTGGGAAACTTCACAGTCACTCCGTGGTCTCCCAGAGCCCCATGGCCAGGGACCCACCTTGGTCTGAGGACTTCTGGCCCCCCCATTTCTGGGGGTGTTAAGGTTGGATGGATGACACCCAGTTGATTGGAGCAGCTGTCAGGGCTGGGTCGTGCCTGCCCTGCTGATCAGTGCCCAAGAGGGGGCGCTCTCTCTTCCCTGATGCCACAGACCAACTCCAGGCTCAGAGGGGCAGAGGCACTGGACCAAAGTCCCAGAGCCAGGGTTTAACCGACATCAGTCTAATTCCAGAGCCCAAGTTCTTATCCACAAGACCCCACCAGTGATTCAAAAAAGAAAGAGAGCTCTGGCTGGTGTAGCTCAGGTCTGTGGTGGTGATTGAGCACAGGTTTATGAACCAAAGGGTCAGTAGTTCAATTCCCAGTCAAGGCACATGCCTGGGTTGCAGGGCAGGTCCCCAGTAGGGGTGCATGAGAGGCAACCATGCACTGATGTTTCTCCCCCACTCTTTCTCCTTCCATTCCCCTCTGTCTAAAAATAAATAAATAAAATATTAAAAAGAAGAAGAAAAGAAAGAGAGGGCTGCAGGCAGGGACGTGATTGGCGCCTCAGCCCCAGGAAGAGTGAGGTCTATAAAAACGGGATTTCACCCACAGCCATAAAGACTGAGGCCGCCGTGAAGAGCACTCATTAGCCTGCAAGTGTCGGCTCCGCCAAGGAAACCATCCTCCTGGGCCTCTTTGTCTTCCCAAACGAGCTCTGGGTGTTTAATTGTCAAAGCAATATAGTAACGACTATAAAAAGGCTTTTGAGGAAAACTCATACACCGTCATTTTCTTGGAGATGAGTTTATCATTGTACATTTAGGTTACTTCCTGGCTTTCATTATAAAGAAGAGAATGAGACAGAACCTCTTCATTTTCTTTTCCTGTGGGATTTTAACAACAGGAGCATGATTACTAACTCATTTTCATTTCCTAAACCCCAGGGCAACTGTTCCACTTCCGGTGCATTTCCTCACTGCTGCATCACTGATACACACACACACACACACACACACACATCTGCATGAAGTGTGTGTACGCACACATACGTAGGTATATATATATAAGTCCCATCAGCAGGTCTGACATGATTCTGCATCACACGCTATAGGTCAAGGACATTGCCTGTCCCACCCACGATCCTGCTCAAAGGTCAGCTCTTAAATGGCTGAGCTTTAGACTGTGTCCATGGGCCTTAGTGAATTGAACAGCTAATTAGTCCTGAGACCCACCTTTGACCTATGCCTTCACCTGCCACAAAGCCGTGAGCCAGGCCCATCAGAGGCCCCACTCAGGATGGGACCTGCTAAGACAGGGGCTGCAGCTCCAGGGAATATTGCTGGAGGAGCTCAGATAAAAGCCATTTTGGAGACTTTGGGTCATGGCAAGTTGCAGTCATGAGGAAGCAGTGGAGCCATGAGGACACAGGATGCCAGACGCATGGCAGGCCTGGGAAAGGCCACTGAAGTGACAACGAGGGGGCAGCAGTGCAGATAGGAGCACCCGGGGGGCTGTCACCAACACGGCACTGGAGTGGAGCTCCATGGCCTGGCCGACACATGGGGACAGCCTCGGGCCCAGGTGGCCCTCTGGGCCTGCGTGTGCACTGCCCTGTTCCTTGGAAAGCCCTGTCCACTGAGGGGCTGGGGGACTGACTGGTCCCCTGAGGCTGTGTTCACTCTTTGCTTTTCTTTGTGCAAATGCCAGTTCAAGGATTTTACTGGGGTCTCCTGGGTGTAGAGAGAACGACAGAGTGGATCAGTTAGGCAATGCCAAGGAGGCAGCAGGCCGAGGCAGGCCTGTCGGGGGCACTGGGGGCCTGACCGAGGATCCTGACACAGCTGATCTCCGGCTCTCATCTCATAGAAGCAGAAGCTAAGGCCCATGAGAGCAGCACCTGTGCAAGGTCCGAAGCAAGCTGCAGCCCAGCCAGCACGCTATACAGAGGCCTGGCCAGGGTAGTGGGGTGCCAGGGGACTGACCCCTGGTCTTTCAGAAGGCCTACTCTGGGAGGCCTGGGAAAAGACCCCCAGGCCCTCCTCCCGGAGCCCAGAGCTCCCCTTCCAAAGGGCTCTGCTCCCTGCCCACCCCATCTTGAGCAGGGCTCCCCACCTTCTCCTGACTGTGTGTGTGGGGGCCCTAGCTGTACATAAACACACCAGCTCTGGCAGGTCCCTTTCCAGAAAGGCAGTGGTGGGAGCTTAGGGGACTCAGGGTCCTGGCTCCCTGCCTCTAGACCTGTGTGTGGGTGCTGGCAGGCACCGGGTGTGTGGGGCCCTGCCTGGAGGTGTGGGCCACACAGGGCTTCCCCCTGAGGCCCAGACAGACAGGCTGCTCCTCTGAGCAGGGGGGCCCCATGAAACTTCCAGCTTCACCCACGTCAGCGTCTGCCCCATCAGGGCCCAGATGTCTTGGCAGCTCACTAGCCCTCTCCTTCCCGGGGCAGGTGTGGAGCCCTAGTCATGCCCCTCCCCAAATATGCCAGGCCCAGATGGCTGCCATCTCTCCCCTAGGCTCTGGGTGGCACCCGACCCTTCCCTGCAGCCCCTGCCCAGGTCATGGATGTGACCCTGCTGCCACGTTGAAGGGCACTCAGGGTGCATGGGTGACACCTGAGGGGAATCCCAGCTGTTAACCTGGTCTGTTTTAGTCCCGCAGGTGTGACTTCATTGCCCAGATGGGAAACTCAATCCTTTCCCTTCTTTCTGCCGCGTAGCAGCCCTGTCACTGGTCTGCCCTGGAACCTCTGCCTGCTCCGTGTGCTGATGAAAAGTTCTCCTGACACCCGGGGTACACCTACCAAGAAGCCCCCACTGGTTCCCCCGAGCACTTGATGACATTCCATGCCACCCACCCCCATCTGGTCATGGTCCCCAGCCACTACCCCCACATCCTCAAACTGTCCCCTCGGTGAGCACTGTCCCCCACCTCTCCATTCCAGGCTCCTTCACTTCCTTGGGGGTGAGGCCCCAGTGAGGCCTCCCTGAAAAGCCTTCCTTGTCCAGCTGGAATTTCCTGCTCTTACCTAAGGGGCTCCTGTTGGTCGTGCGCCCCCTAGAGCTACGCTTAGGAAGTGCGAACTCCACATCAGATTTTAACAGCCCTCCACTCCCCAAAACACACACATATAAATTCACTTTTTTTCCCTTGGCCTTGACACTAAGGATTTGGGGTAAAATACCTCACAGCCTGCTCTTGGGTTACAAGAGAGCATTAACGAGCATCTGGATTGGGCTCCACAACAGAGACAAAGGATCTACGTGTCTGTTCAGGACGACGCAGGAACACCGTGGGTTAAGATGAGCAAACCCATCTCAGTCCATTGGTTAGGTTTCTAGAACTCCTCCCATCACACGCCACAGCCTTTGGCAGCACGCGGGGGACAATTTATGGAGGAGACTTCCTGGTGGCTTGTCGGCCTGACAGTCCCTTCCCCTTCAGCACCTCCCATTACCCGGTCACTGTCCCCCTCAGCAGGTTCTGCTTCCCTTCCAGAGACACCTATTTAGCAATGAGGAGGAGACACGTGGGGCTGGAGAAGGTGAGGCTGCAGGGAAACAGAACTTAGCCTCAAAAGGAAAGGCCATGAACGAAAACCCAGAAGGGGCAGAAGAGGCCCTGGCTGTTGGGCTCAGTGGGCTGATGATTGCTGGCCTGCGAACCAGAAGGTCAGTCTGATTCTCGGTCATCTCCCGCTCTTCCTTCCTCCCTTCTCCTCTCTCTAAAAATAAATAAATAAACACTAAACAAATAAAGTTGAGACAAACTAGAAATAAAAGAAAGATGGCCAAAGGAAAGAATCTCTCATTCAGACAGCATGTCCTCAGACCACACACGGACAGACTTTCACGTTCCTGTGTTTTTCATGGAGCTAGTGAAATGGTGCCTTGGCTACACTCTCCGGGGAGCTGCCCCCCCCCCCATTTTCGCCACTCGTCATTCGTTCACGAGGGAAGAAATCCCTCCTGTGGGGTCATCTCGGGCAGCGCAGATTTGACGTGAACACCGCAGGGAAGAGGGCAGCCAATGTCCTCAGCGCCTGCGGCAGAGCTTTCTGCGGACTCAGAACACACACGCTAATCATCTCTGCTCTCCTTTTGTTTTATTTAAAGTCATTTCCCTCTTGAGAGAGCAGAGTCTTTCTAGCCTGAGATGCAGGAGAAGACTGATGAGACTGCTTATGAAACGGAGGAAGGCGATTCCCGGCTTCCTTCCAATGATGTCCTGAGATTCAGCAGAAAGCCACCGCCCCGAGAGCAAGGCCTCCTTCCTGGTCAGGGTGCCACCTGCTGCATGGGCCTGACGTCGGGCGAGACGGCGAAGGTGCTCCCGGTGCTCTTTCGGATGTCCTCCACGGTCAGGCCTTCCCAGAGCTCAACCAGCATCAGGCCTTTCTTCTTGTGCACGTCGAACACGGCCTTTTCCGTGATGATTCGGTCCACGCACCGCTTCCCAGTCAGGGGCATCGTGCACTTCTCCAGGATCTTGGGCTCCTTGGCCTTGTTGCAGTGCTCCATGGTGACCACCACTCTGGTCTTGACGCTGGACACCAGATCCATCGCACCCCCCATCCCCTTCACCTTCTTCCCGGGGATCATCCAGTTGGCCAGGTCACCGTACCTGGAGACCTGCATGGCTCCCAGCATGGTCAGGTGGAGGTGTCCCCCTCGGATCATGGCAAACGAGTCGTCGCTGGAGAAGAAGCAGCCCCCGGGAAGAATGGTGACTGTTTGCTTGCCCGCGTTGATGAGATCTGCATCGGCCTCGTCCTCTGTCAGTGGGAACGGACCCAGGCCCAGGATTCCGTTTTCGCTGTGAAGGTGAACAGTTAAATTGGGGCTGATGTAGTTGCTGGCCAGAAGGGGGATTCCTATGCCCAAGTTGGCGTACATGCCATCCTCAAATTCCAGAGCTGCCCGTTTGATGATTCGTGTTCTTATGTCATCTGAAGACTTGGGTTTTTCATCTTCCTCTTTCCGGATTGTTAAGTGCTCAATTACTTTCTTATACTTCTTCCCCTGGATCACACGATCTACATAAATGTGAGGAACATGAATGTCTTCTGGGGCAAACGACCCCACATCCACGATTTCTTCAACCTCCACCACTGAGATTTCCGCAGCTTTGCACATGGGCACGTTGAAATTCCTGGCGCTCTTCCTGAAGATGACGTTCCCCGCACGGTCGGCCTTCCACCCTTTCACCAAAGCAAAATCCGCCGTGATGGCGCGCTCCAAGAGATAGTGCTGCCCGTGAAACTCCCTCACCTCTCTGGGCTGACTCATGATGGCGATGTGGCCGTCATGGTCGTACCTGATGGGGGCGCCTCCTTCCTGGACCAGGGTCCCGTAGGCCGTGGGCGTGTAGAAGGCCGGCACCCCCGCCCTGCCGGCGCGGATGCGCTCGGCCAGGGTGCCCTGGGGCGTCATCTCCAGTTCCAGCTCTCCCGCCAAGAACTGCTGCTCACAGAGCAGGTTCTCGCCCACGTAGGAGCAGATGATGCGGGTGATCTGCTTGGTCCCCAGTAAAAGGCCCAGCCCAAAGTTGTCCATGCCCACGTTGCTGCTGACCACGGTCAAGTTCCTCACGCGGGTCTTGAGCAGCGCCCCTATTAGGTTCTCGGGAATCCCACAGACCCCAAAGCCGCCGACCATGATCTTCGTTCCATCGGCGATGTCCTTCACGGCCTCCACGGGGTCCGTGTAAAACTTGGTGCGGGCACGAGCGCTGGTGACGAAGGAGTAGATGCTGCTCCTCAGCGCAAGCAGCCGGTGAGGACGCACTGCGGGAGTGATGTCGCCAGGAACAGCAGAGAGACCATCTTCTGCAGATGCTCCAGGCCCCCTGGGTCGCATATAACTGAGCAGGGAGGGCACCCAGGCGGCGATGTGCCAGCCCTCGGGTGCCTCCACGCGGCTCAGCCACGCCTCCCACCAAGGGGCATGCGAGGCTTTCAGCCTCCCTGCCCTGGAACTGCAGACAGCGCGGTGGGGGAGGAGACCTGCCCCTGGACTGCCCTCTCTGACGGTGGGGGCAGGCGGGGGCACACCCACACAGCCGCCCTGGTTGGGCCTCCCAGCGGTATCACTCAGAGGAAGACTCAGTCGCAGGCCCCTCCGGCTCCATTGCTGAGCTCCTTCCCCAGTGGCCTGCTCCAGTCTCAAGACTCTAAACCCACTTTTATGGCTGTGGTCCCCACACCGGTGTCTCCAGCACGCACCTGTCCCGGAACGACACGTTTGTGGGCCTCTGCCAGGGCCATCAGTGCTCTCGGGCTGGAGAGAAGTCTCCACCCGCAACCTCAAACCCACACTTCCTCTACTCTTCCCAACAGGCCAGGAAAAATCTATCTATCTATCTATCTATCTATCTATCTATCTATCTATCTATCTATCTACATATATACATTTACATATTTATATGTAATATATAAATACATATATATTTAAATCCACTGACACACAGAGGACAGACTGATGGTTGTCAGGGGGTGTGGGGTTGGCAGTGGGTAAAGAAGGTGAAGGGATTGAGAAGCACGAATTGGCAGTTACAGAGTAGTCACAGGGCATAAGGTACCGCACAGGAATACAGTCAGTAATACTGTCACAACCGCAGATGGAGCCAGGGGGGTGCGGAAATATCCGGGGAACCCTGTGTAAAGTACACAATTGTCTAAGCTCCACACTGCACACCTGAAACTATTATAAAATATACTGACTGTAAACTGTAATTAAAAACCAATCCACCGGCTCCGTCGACTTTACCCCTGATTCCTCTGCCCACTTTCCTCGGTTTCTGCTGCTCCCCGCCCCCCACAGCCCTCACCTGGACACCGTGGCTCCCGGGGCCACTCGGGCTTCACGTCACTCTTGTCTCCCACAGTTTGCATGGCCCACTGAAGTCAGGGGGTGTCTATTTTATGCACACGACACATAAAGTTCTTACTTTACACTGGCTAAGATCTACGGAAAAGTTGCAGTCGGTATAGAGACTTCCCACGTACCCGGACACAGTGCTCCCTGGGAAATGCTCACATTTCAGTGACTGTGGTACATTTGTCACAACGAATGGACCAATATCAGTGTCTTCTTATTTTCTAAACAGCACCGTTTATTCTGACTTTGTTAGCTTCCCCCAGTGTCCTTTTTCTCTCCCAGGTCCCCATCCTCAGGCCCCTCCAGGCTGTGACACTTTCTCAGGCTTTCCTTGTGTTTGGCGACCTTGACGGTCCCGAGAAGTACTTGTCTGGCATTCTGCAAGCTGTCCTTCAACACGGGTCTGTCCGGTGTTTTTCTTATGGTTATGACACTGGGGTTATGGGCTGGGGGTCTCACCCACTCATACCCAGGGTGCACAGGAGCCACGTGACTTACTCACGGGAGCCTGGGTCACCTGGCTGCGGTGGTGCTGGCCAGCCTGTCCACTGTCCAGGCCCCTCCCCTTCCCCGCACTCTGTCCTGTGGGAAGCGGGTCATCGAGGGCAGCCCACACTGAAGGGGTGGGGTGAAGCCACACATCCTGGAGGGATCTTCTATGAAAAGCTGAATCAGATCCCACATCCTCCAAGGCCAGTAAATCCAAAAGGCTCCCTGAAAACTCCAGTCCCTCACCCTGGTTCACCCTGACTCAGGACGCCCCCTGCCTGCCTCTTTGTCTCCTCTCCTCCCAACCTCTCCCTGACCGGCTCTGCTCCAGCCATGGCGGGCCCTTGCTGTGCTCACGCAGGCCAGTCTGGGGCCCGCCTTCGGGCTCTCTATCCCCACCGCCCAGGACACAGGAGGCTCGGCCCCCGGACACCTGGTGAATGAGTGCACGTGTGAGTCCTCCTGCAGGTGAGGAAACTCGGCTTGGAAGGGAAGGGAACGTGCCGAGGTGACAGCTGGAAAGCTGCAGAGCTGGGGTTCAACCAGGCCTCTCTGATCGGAGCCCCCAGGGGAAGGTTAACCTCCGCCCCCCCCCCAGTCTTACCGTCCTCCGTTTCCACGTAGAGGCGGAGTCCCAGGTCCTCGTTACGGTTCGACAACCAGCGGTCACTGGCTGCTGTCACGTCCAACACCAGCCAGCCTTCGTCCTCAGCTCGGAGCGTCTGAAGATCCAAAAAGAACAAGTCAGACTCCCTGTGGATATGAAAGAACAATTAACCGGAGCCGGCACAGCTGCCTCCGTGTTTCCAGTGCCCACTGGGGGACCCTCGTGGGGCATCGACCCTCCTGGCTCTGAGCTGGGCGCCTACTGCCCTATCTCACTGCATCTCCCGTACGAACCTGCCGCTGCCCCTGGAGACGGTGGGGGAACTGAGACTTGGGAGCTCAGTGACTTGTCCAAGGTCCCACAGCCAGGGCGGCAGGCAGGGAGGTGGCTTGAAGCCAGGGTGCCAGGGCCTTGGAACAAGCATCCTTCGTCAGAAGGGTGTGCCCCAGGAAGCTCCCCGTCTGTCCTCTGGGGAACGTTCCCCACAAGGCTGGGCCAGACACACTGACAGAGGCCTGACCGGCAGGCTGGCAGGGGCAGGCACCTGTTGGCTTGCTCCCTGACCACCTCGAACACGCTGACGTGCAGGGTCCTGTTGAGCGGGTGGGTGCTGGGCAGCTTGTAAATCCGGAACTCGGCGGCTGTGACCGTCTCCCCCCGCCGGGATCTGGGTCAGGTCAAAGCGGAACTCCTTCCAGTGGGGTTCCTGGTGGCCCAGGGCGCGGTCGAGCTCCACTGCAAGACACAGCAGGCTGGTGTTCACTCCTGGTTTTGGGCTCAGGCTCCAGGGTGGCAGGGCCTGGTGGGACCCAGGGGCCTGGGCTGCCTGCGGGGGAAGCATTTCCTCCTTGGGGAACGGGCTTGACTGCATCATGCTGACCTGTGAGCCCCACAGTGAGGTGCCCAGCACAGCATGTGCCACGCAGTCAGGGCCAACAAGGGCAGCTTCCCTTTCTGGGTCCCAAGCCTCCGACCCAGCAGGGCCCTGCTCAGCCCCTGCTGGCTCTCACTCTGGGACCCACAGATGAGGCAGAGAGGACAGGTCCCTCCCCTGGAGGGGACTTCAGCTCCATGGCAGAGTGGCCACATGGTGGGCACAGACAATGACTGAGTGCATTTCAGAGGCTACCGATGTGTGTGGATGGGACGTGGGGACGGTGAGCACTCACAGCTGACACTGGGCCTTGAGGGGTGACAGTGAACTTGCCAGGAGGTCATGGGAAAAGGATGCTGTAGAGGAAGGGACCTGCATGAGCAAAAAGGCCTAGAGCTGAGGGACTAATGGCACAGGCAGGAAAACAACAGCCATAAAACACAGCAAAGGGCCAAAGGATGGCAGGTACTTTCAGAACAAGGATGAGGGAGGGCCAGAGGGCGGTGGGAAGGAACAAGGAGAAGCAAGGCAGGAGCGACAGCTCCCGGAGAGGCTCTGTGAGGTGCTGGGGAAGTCCCATGGTGTGGTGCGATCAGAGCAGGCTTCCTGGAAGAGGTGACATCTGAACTGGACTTGGAAGATGGATGGAGTCTTGGCAGGTGGAGAGGTGGCCAGGAGGGCCTTCTAGGCAGAGGGGACATCATATGCACAGATTAAATGGGCCAGGGCCACCCACACATCAGCAGGGTTGGGTACGTGGTGTGAGTCTGGCTGTGGCCTGACTGCATAGGGCTGGAGTTGCAGCCTAGGAGCATGGGCTGTGCCTCTGGCCCGTGGGGGCCAGGGTTCCAGCAGCAGCAGCAGGTGACTGGTGTGGGGTGGAAGCTGTGCTGGAGGGGCAGTGAGGCACAGGCTGGAGGGGACCCCAGGTGGCCCCATTGCGGGGGGTGGCCCAACACTTTGGGCAAGAGGCCTGGGGTATAGAATAAATCCCACATATTCCCAGCTGCCGGAAATGCCCAGCACGGTATATTTAGGGCCATCTCATTTTAGCCTCTGTCACTTTCAAACACTAAAAATCTGTGTTTCCGGAAAGCAGGGGCGGGAGCCACCCAGCACCTTCCCCAAAACCCAACACTGAGATTTTAATTATATGTCTGTGAGTCTTTTTAAAAACTCTCTCTGGCTCCCGGGCTCAGTGACCACAAGTCACCAGGCGGGTGGCGGAGGTGGCTGTGGGGAGCACTTCCTGTCTTTGCGGTGGGAGCCTGGTCCAGCGATGGGCGGGGCAAACAGCTGCGCTGCGTGGGGCCAGCGGGCACAGGTGTTTGGGCAGGAGGAGAAGAGGGTTCCATCCCCAGACCCGGGACAGGAGGAAATAAAATGTCCATTATTAGGGCACCGGACACGCAGCAAATGCCCTCGGGAGCCGGGCTGTCTCAGACACGCAGGGTGGCGTCGGGTCCTCCGCCCGGGCAGCGAGCGCGGAAGGCAGGCGTCCGGACAGACACACTCACGTACACACACCACTTTGGTGACAATTCCTGTGGATTCAGGATCACACAAACCACATCTTCAGGACAAAGCAGGTCCAGGCTGTTGGCTGTCACAGGCTGTGGCACAGCAGGAAGGGCTGCCTTTCCTCCACACCCTGCACCAGACGCTGTCAGAGCAGCGTTCTGTGACCTGGCCCAGGGCGCAGCGGAGCTGACGGGGTCACTGGGAACCTCTGCAGGCCTGACGCCGATTTTCACGTTGGACTCGGGGACTGAGGGAACAACCCACAGACCTGCCAGTGCCACACAGGCACGGAGCCGGGCGGCCTCCCTCCTTTGCTAGGTCAAGGCGCCTGGTTCACCTGAACTGACTCTAGTTCCAAACTTCCATTCTGCAAGTTCTGAGAAACCACCCAGTAGCTCCGGCGCAGGAAACTGCCCACCTGGCTGCACCAGGCAAGCTCCGGAAGATGAAACATTTTTCAGAAAATAATGCTTTTAATCAGAAACTGATAAAACTTTCAGTAAGTGGTCAAAGGGATCTCTCCCTCTCTTTGCTGGAATTCTGTGGATGTACAACTTTTCAGAGTTTGCTCCTTTGGGTTAGGGAAGATATTTCTTCTCAAAAGCTGAGTGAGGAAACAGCATTTGTAGGTACTTGGAGTTTCCCCTGTGGAGTTGCTGGCAGGTGTCCTACTATAAGCCACTAAGACAGCCCTGAGAAGGGGAGCTGCGCCGGCCGGCAGCCGGAGCTCCTGGTCCCAGCCCTGACCAGTACTTTCCCTGTGTGGGCTCAGTCTCCTCATCTGTGAAGTGGGGATATAAGGCATCTTTCCGTACAGGGCTGAAAGGGCTTTGTATAGGGCAGAGATTATGAGATAGGAGCGATGGCTACCCCTTCGGAGTCAGGATGGCTGCTGACCCCTAACTTCGACCTTAATCGATGTATCGCAGTGATAACCTCCTGCAAGCACCATTAGGAGATTCATGTGTGGAACTGAAGAGCCATGGGGGGAAAGTGGAGTTAGCTGATTGCTTTTTCTAAATAAAAGTATAAAATAAAAGATAATAGACCATCCAATAAATCAATTCAGCTGAAAGGCATTTGGATGGCGTTGAGGTGCCTCCTTTGTCAAGGCTCTTGATCCTCTGGGCCTCAGCATGCACATCTGCAAAATGGCCACTTGCTACCTACTAGGTCAAAGAGAATTGTACAACGCCACGTTTGCTATTGTGGCCGATACTTGGTTATGATCCAGCAAGCGCTTCTAACACATTTTCAGGAGCATTTCCTTTGCAGTACCCCTTCATGCTCGGCCTCCCCCTTCCCTTTAACCACGGTCTGGAATCTCCCAAAGACGCCCGGGCTCGGACAGGCAGCCCCTCAGCAATGCCACGGGGGCCATGGCCTGAGTTGTGGCTCAGGCTCAAAGCAGACACTGGCAGACCCTTTCTTCGTGAAAATGCTGAAGATTCCAAAACGTCAAGCTCTAATGACAGAGCGTTTCCACACACCTGGAGACGGAACCTGGGAGTTCGCACCCTGTGTGGGCTCCTTCCGCTGCAGTGGCCCTCCCCCTGCCATGTGATGCTGAAATAACGGGGTGAAATCCAAGTTGGACTTGGCTCATTGCCACTCCCTATCCTGCTGCTATTGTTTGATGACCCTCAGAGGGAATTTATGGGAAAAGCCAAGGAGTGTACAATGTGATTTCTCGGGTTTTCCCAGTAAATTTTGCTCCCGGTTGTGGGGTTGGGTAGTTCATTCCTGGGTCCCCTGGCGGATTCAGACAGGCTGAGTTGGGGGGGGGGTGCACACTCCCTTCCCAGCTTGTGTTCTGGATCCTGGACATTGAGATATGTCCTGCCAGGGGTCCCCTCGCCTGGATTGATTACTGGCCTGCGAACCCAAAGGTTGCTGGTTCAATTCTCACTGAACCAGGCTGGTTCAGTGCCTGGGTGGGGGCCAGGTCCCCAGCTGGAGGCACGAGCGAGGCAACTTATCAATGTATCTCTCACACATGGATGTTTCTCTCCCTCTCTTCCTCCTTTCCTCTCCCTTTAATAATCAATAAATAAAATCTTTAAAAAAACACAAAAAAGCGGCCTTGTCTTCACCTCTGCACCTTTACTTCCCAAACCATCTCTAGATGGTGCCACTGTCTCCTAGGAGACTGAGAACCACTGTCTTTGGTTCCTGCTGGGAATCAGTTCCTCCAGAAGAACCAGGCAGAAGGAACAGTAAATGCAAAGGCCTCGCACGTTCCAGAGACACCCAGGAGGCCAGCGGGGCTGGAATCGAGTGGTCCAGGGATGCGGTGTCCGAGACGGGGCAGGACTGACGAGCAGGGCCAGCTCTTGGTTCTGCTTCCCAGCCCCTTAAGAACTCAGCATGGCGACTCCAGCGGTTTCCACGAAGCAGGAACAACCGGACGAAGCTCAACCACCGCTGCTGCTGGGAGGGCCCCTGACCCTGTGAGGCGGGTTGGAAGCCCCCGGAGTTTCCTGTGGCTGACAGAGACTTTCAGTCAGCTCCATGGACACCGGGGCAGGTGGGACGTGGACCCAGCGCTGGGGACAGTAATGCCACTGCTGTTTCCACAGGTACCTTATTTTCTAGAAATTTCACTTGGGGAAACACTCAAAGGGTTTACTTTCTTTTTTTTTTTTTTAAGATTTCATTTATTTATCTTCAGAGGGGAAGGGAAGGAGAGAGGGAGAGAAATATCAGTGTATGGTTGCCTCTCGTGAGTCCCCTGCTGGGAACTGGCCTGCAACCCAGGCATGTGCCCTGACTGGGAATTGAACCGTGATTGTGTGGTTCACAGACCCTCACTCAATCCACTGAGCTACACCAGCCAGGAAAGAGATAATCAAAGGGTTTACTTTCTTAATCCCCTTCCTTGGCCCCAGGAAAATAAAGAATCACAGGACCTTCTCCAGCTGATTAAACAGCCTCCAGGCCCCATGTTTGCGGGAAGGGCCCTGTGGGCAGGAGGCGGCCACTGAGGCCCTGCACCCGCCACTCACAGGCCGAACCTCCAGAGGCCACGCCCCGTGTCCACCAGCCCGACACCAGCAAAGCCTTTGGCTATTTCTGTGCCCTGGACAAAATTTAGAGTCACCCAGATGACCCGAGTCTATCTTGTTTCTGTCCAAAAAGCAGGACTGTGAAAGAACCCCTCTTCCTCCAGCCCAGAGCAGCTGTTAAGACAACAGAATCTTCTGACCTGTCCATCTGTCCTTCCTGCCCTCGAACTGTTCTCCAGCTCTGCGGGGCCCCAGGAGGGGCCTAAGCTGGGTTCTGCATTCCAGGACCCCCTGAGCTGGCCCGGCCCCTCCACTCGTCCTCCTGGGCCTTCTGGCTGCCAACACCCTCCCCTGAGTCCCTCCTCGAAGCCGCTCTCCCCTGGGTGGCCCCCATCCCACGTCTGAAGGCCACTTTCCTCTCAGTCCAGCTGCAAAAGCCCCTTGTCCTCCTCTGACCCCACACAGATGAGCCAGTCAGTGCCCCCTTTCCCCGTCCCGGGGCCCCTGACCCTGCTTCATCTGCCCCCAGGGGTGGAGAGCAGTTTGAGGGCAGGGGCCCAACAGTGTGAAGCGGTCCCCCTCTTCCCAAGGGCTGCCGGTCCCCAAGGCAGTGGCCCGGCGTCCAGCACCGCCAGCCCTTGCTGCCAGTCTGGGAGTGGCCTCCATGTCACTGTGTGTGCCTCCATCAGAGACCACTCGTGTTTCTCACTTTCCCGTGGGACTCGCTGGCCCCGAGGTGGAGGGCGGGCCCCCCCAGGGCCCCACAGGCGGACAGGCTGGGCCCGTCTGGCTGGTCCTGCTGGTGCCGGAGGCCGAGGGCCCATTTCAGACCCGAAACAAGGCCCGGGTCCCCACGGCCTGTGCAGGCCCACGGGGGAGCCGCAGAGTCGATCACCTGTGGATTCTGCACCCTGAATGGCTTCCTCCCTCCAGAAATCTCGGCACTGACCGAGGGCAGCCCAAGGTTTCGGTGCTGAGGTATTTTTAGTCAGTCCTCATTACCGACTGTTTTCGGAGCTCTCTCCATAAATGGCTGCTCTCGTAATTACCGGCCCTGGCCTCAGACGGCTTCAGACCCCAAATTAAAAGGGAACACCCGCACACTCCACCACATCAAGCCCGCCAAGGCCAAGAATAGACCCAGGAGATGTGAGCAAGGAGGATGCGATTCCTCCCGTAAAAGCCCGGGAGAGAACGGAACTGTGGGCGTTTTCCAGAACATGCGGCCTCGCTGACACGTCCCCTCTCCCGTGGGGAGCGTGTTCCGGGGGGCGGGGGGCCCTGAGGGGTGGACTCCACCCTGCGCCTCACCCCTGGAGGCGCCGCCATCAGGAGGCAGCGGGTGGGCACATCCTTCGGTCAGAGCTGGAAAGGCCTTCGGGGCGACCGTGCCTAGAGGGGAGACTGAGGCCCAGAGGGGCACAGACTTGCCAGGGGTCGCATGGCAGGTTAGAGGTCCTTCACGTGGACTTTCGGACTCGGAGCCGATATAAAACGAGTGGCCCTCGAGTTCCTCTGGGGGGCAGGGCTGGGATGGGGGGGTCACCTGTCTTCAAGGTCTGTCTGTCAGCAGGTGCCCTGACAATGCCTGCTGAAGCCACCTTCCTCCAGGCAGGACCCTGCAGGGACTTGGGGTCCCAGGGGAGGGCCCAGGGACATGCTGCGCCCATTGTCACCTTCCAAAGTGACAGAGAGGGCTGGCCCCACCGGCCAGGCCAGACTCCTTCGCCTGGTCCTGGCCCTGCCTCCCACTGAACTCCTCTTTCCTTCAACTCCGCCCACTGGCCCCGAGCCCTGACTCACAGAGACCAGGGTGCTGGGCAGGGGGGCAGCAGGAAGAGGCGCCTGTGGCCCCTGTTCCCAGGCGGCTCGTGGTTTCCTGGGGAGGAGGGCAAAGAGGTGACCTACCTCTGACTCTATAGGCAGAAAGTGTCTAACGCGCACCACGACGTGTAGGGGCTGGAACAAAGGAAGGAGCCCATCCATTTGGGAGGAGTAGGGGTGGGAGGAGTCAGGTTAATGGAAACCCATGCCAATCTCTTTTAAAGACAGAAGTGGAGGACTTCCAGCCAAGACGGAGGCATAGGTAGACACACTGTACCTCCTTGCACAATCAAAATAAGGATAACAACAATTTAGAAACAAACAAAAAACCAACCACTACTGACAGAAAATTGAACCGTATGGAAGTCCGACAACCAAGGTGTTAAAGCAGACACATTCATCCAGACCAGTAGGAGGAGCGGAATGGGCAGTTGGGAGGGAGAGGGGTCATGGCAGGGCCGCTGGCGGACCCAGCGAAGCGGTGGATTGTAGATGGGCGCAGTGCATCCGGTCCCACATTTGCGCACAGATAAACCAGGCGAAACTGGGGAGCGAGACAGACTGTGCAACCCAGGGCCCCAGTGCAGGGAAATAAAGCCTAAAAGCACCAATTGAAAACACTTGTGGAGGTTGAGGTGCAGGGAGAGATTCCCAGCCTCACGGGAGAGTTTGTTAGAGAGACCCACAGGGTCCTAGAATGCACACAAGCCCACCCATGGGAATCAGCATGGAAGGGTCAGGTTTGCTTGGGGGAAGCGGGAAAAGTGACTAAAAACTGGCAGAGAGGGCGGTAAGCGCCATTGTTCCCTCTCAGACCCCTACCACGACCCAGTGACACGGGTTGCTCCGCCCTGGTGAACATCTAAGGCTTTGCCTCTCACTACATAATAGGCACGTCAAGACAAAAAAAAATGGCCCAAATGAAAGAACAGATCAAAGCTCCAGAAAAAATACAACTAAGCAACGAAGAGGTAGCCAACCTATCAGATGCACAGTTCAAAACACTGGTAATCAGGACGCTCACAGAATTGGTTGAATTTGGTCAGAAATTAGATGAGAAAATGAAGGCTACGCTAAGGGAAATAAAGGAAAATGTACAGGGAACCAATCGTGATGGGAAGGAAACTGGGACTCAAATTAATGGAGTGGACCAGAAGGAAGAAAGAAACATCCATTCAGAAAAGAATGAAGAAATTAGAATTCAAAAAGATGAGGAGAGGCTTAGGAACCTCCAGGACATCTTTAAATGTTCCAACATCTGAATTATAGGGGTACCAGAAGGGGTACCCTTATTATATGAAATGTTAAAGGGACTTATCTAGGAAAAAGAAGATAAAAAACATGTACAGTAAAAAGACAGCAAACTCACAGTTATTAATAACCACACCTAAAACAAAAGCAAACTAAGCTAACAACTAGAATAGGAACAGAACCACAGAAATGGAGATCACACGGAGGGTTAGCAACAGGGGAGTGGGAAGAGGAGAAGGGGGGAGAAAGTACAGAAAATAAGTAGCATAGATGGCAAGCAGAAAATAGACAGGGGAAGGGCAAGAATAGTATAGGAAATGTAGAAGCCAAGAACTTATAAGTATGACACATGGACATGAACTAAAGAGGGGAATGTGGGTAGGAGAGGGTGCGCAGGGTGGAGGGGAACGAAGGGGGGGGGGAAGGGATAAATGTAATAGAATAATCAATAAAATATATTATAAAAATAATAAAGACAGAAGTGGAGGTGAGGAGAGTCTAGGCAGAGGGTATAACACGAGCAAAGGCACTGAGTGGGAAGTACTGTATCAATTGGCTCCCGATTACAAAGCTCCTGCTGTGTGGTGCACAGCCAGCTGGCCTCAGTGCACATTTTGCTTAGTCCTGCACTGCCCTGGAAGGTAGGCCTCATGCATCTTAAAGGCATCTTAAAAGTGAGGAAATGAGACTCAGGGACTTTGAAAGGGGTCCTGTCTCACAGCTCCCAACTGGCAGAGTTGGGATGAACATCCAGGTTTAAAATAACCACAGAGTGAAGAGGATGAAGATGCTCAGAGAAGCTTTATTCATAACCCCAAACTGGAAACAAGCCACGTGTCCATTAGTGAGAAGGAATAAATGTGGTGCAGACGCGCAACGCAATGCAACTCATTTATTAAAAAGAACTACAGATACAATATTACAGATTAGTCTAAAAACATCAATGTGGAGTGAAAAACCATACAATGGAGTGTGCACAGTATGATTTTATTCACGTGAAATCCAGAGCACAGGCCAAATGGTCACGTGGTGACAGAGACGAGACAGTGGCTGTCTGTGGTGACTGGCTACGAGGACTCCGAGGGGCACTCATGTTACATGTTCCTGTGAAGTCTGAACTTTGTATAATGAATATGTGGTAGTTCTGTAAACCCCCAAACAATAGACACTTTAAAAACAGAATTCTCAGCCCTGGCTGGTGTGGCTCAGTGGGTTGAGCGCCAGCCTGTGAACCAAAGTGTTGCTGGTTCAGTCCCTATGTACACACATGCCTGGGTTGCAGGCCAGGTCCCCAGTAGAGGGCGTGTGAGAGGCAACCACACACCGATGTTTCACTCTTTCTCCCACCCTTCCCCTCTGTCTAAAAATAAATAAATAAAATCTTTTAAAAAATTCAGTTTATAACATATGTTCAGTACTGTCCGATTCTCCCAGGCCTTGGGGTGGTGGAAAGGCAGTCCCTATGTAGGAAAAGAGCAGAGGGTGTGGGGAGATCACCTGCTGTGTGGCCTTGGGAAAACTACCTAACTTCTCTGAGCCTCTTTAGAACTAAGATGTGACAGTAAGTCTGAGATGGAAATGAAGAAACAGATGTGGGGGTCTGGGCATGGGGTGGCCCCTCAGTGTCATCTCGCACGACCCCTGAGCAGCCCCACAGGGTGGGTACCGTACCACGTGACTATTTATTGAGTGAATTGCTGAAGAAAATGAAAGAATTCCCTAGTGAAGAACCAAAGAAAGTGACCCTGAGGCTTGTGGAGGTGAAGAGTTGGCCCTTCAAGGTCACAGGGCTGAGCTGGACCTGGGCCGCACCCCTCGTTCCCACTGAGCCCCGCCTCTCTCTCTGGAGAGAGTGGAGGATTCTGGGGAAATAAGCCGAGTTGCTCCTTTCTGCCTGTTTCCTCCGTCAGGAGGGGCTCAGCGGGCCCGAGGCGCCCAGGGGCAGAAACGGTGTTGTAAGAATGTACCTCCGACGGAGCCACAGGGTCCAAGCTGGGAGGCTCCTCATTTTTCCGACACCATCACTATAGACTGGATGGAAAACCAGAGGCTGAGAGCAGGGAAAGGACATGACTCAGGACATGAAGGAATCAATGAAGTTCTGACAGGACAAGTCCCTGGTGCTGTCTCCTGTCCTCTCCCTGAGCACAGGCAACGCCAGGGAGAGGCTCTGTCTGCTCCACGTTGGCATGGATCGGCCCCCATTACTGTGTTCTGGCCATGGGAAGCCAAGATTCTACAAGGCTGATTGACAGACAGGCCAGGCAGGGCCGCCAGCCCTGACCACATCCCTGACCTCCTAACACAGGCACTGTCCATCATGGCACAGGCCCCTAAAGCATCCACTCAGACACAAGGCCCGGCCCATGCACTGGTGGCCTGAGAGAGGTCCATGGTCTCCGGGTCCCACAGGCTACCACGGAGGGTCAGGACCTGGCCTGGACCAGGCCTGGCTTCTCAGGAGCCAGATGAGGCCGATAAGGGAGGCAGAGCAAGAGGCAGCAGGCATGGTGCTGATAGAACAGCAACTCTGCTATTAGACTCCATGGAGGTCCAGGGGCCAGGGGTTCTGGGCCTCCAAACAAGGAAGAGTCCTGCTAGGTGTCTAATCCCTCACACCAGTTAAAACCACTCTCCCTGAGATTTCTACCAGTGCAATTAGCACATCAGAATAAAGAAGGCCCTCTGACAGCCAGAGGGGCCCGCCCACAACTGGGCTTCCACTGAACAAGGACAGGCTTGTTGACCCCACAGGCCTCAGATCTTAATGCAACACGCAGAGATGGTGGGGGAAGAAGCTGGGGTTGGAAACCACTGCCTGGATGATGTCATGTACTTGCTGTGTGGCCCTGGGCTGGCCATTCAACCTCTCTGAGCCCATGAAATGAGGCTGGATGAAATGAGGACTTACAAAGCTATGGAACTTCAAGTGCTAGTTTTTATTCTAAAAATGGGTGGAGACACCTTTGACTGGCTTTTCAAATCTTTTCTGGGTTGCACATGTGTATAAGACGCATGGGGACAGACGTTCCTGTCACATCCATCCCAGGGCTGGGCACCAGCTGGGAGGAACTGGAGTCTGCAGTGATGAGGCCCAGGTTCATCCTGAGGAAGGGGGTGACTTTCTGCTCCTCCCAGGCATCAACCAATCACACACCTCCGAGGACTACGCACTGCTCACTAGGAACCCCATCTCACACGGAGGGACCTGAAGTTCAGATTGGGGAGGGACTAGCCTAAGATCACACAGCAGAGCCAGGGGGGGGACCAGGTCTTCCTGAGGTCAGGGCACTGCTTGGCTCACAGCCGCCGCTCCCACCAGGGCTGTGCACGCCTTGACCCAGGGGATGCTGGGGGAAGCAGGACGTGGGCTGGGCGGTGACTCACTCTAACAGATGGCTCCCTTGGGGGCATTTTCCGGGTGACTCCATCCACAGCTCTTCTTGGTCCTGAGCCCTGGGTCAGCTTGTCCCAAGGACAGAACTCCAGTCTCAGTTCCACATACTCTGTCCCTAGTCCCCACCCTGCCCTCTAACAGGAAGGCAGCATCCAGGACCCAGTGACCCAAGTCCTGTGCCTGGCGTTGGGCTGTCAGCAGAGGGTAACAGCTGCTCACTCCCCCAGCTCAGCCCACCGCCAGCTCTGGGTTGAGGGACAGAGGCCTGTTTGGCTGCCCCCTCTTCCTACCCTCCTGTAGGAAGCAAATGGCTGAGACCCCACACTACCTGCTGCTGCTCCAGTGCCTGGGCTCCTCTGCCTAAACCCCTCTGGAGGCTCCCTGCACCCTGAAAGCCTGCCCTCCCGTCAGCAGAAATGTCCCAGAGAAGCAGATGTAGGGCCACGGACCCTGGGCTGTGCTGGCTCAGCCATGCAGAGGCCAAGCCATCCTCCGTGTGACACTCACTGCCTCCCCCGGCCTCACTGTCCTCATCTGGGAGATGCGGCTGAACATCTTGGTTGTTAACTGGGTTGTTGGGGAACAAGAGTGGTGCTGTAGCCCGGGCCCCAAAGACAGAAATTTTGTAAGTTTTATTCTCGGTCAGGGCAAATTCGTAGGTTGTGGGTTCATTTCCGAGTGGGAGTGGGTTCAAAAAGTAACCTATCAATGTTTTTCTCTCACATCGATCCTTCTCTCCACAGACCTGGACACTCACTGCATGTCCTCCCTGAAGAGCCACCGTGGGGACGTCCAGACACTCGCTCACCGTCCCCTCACACGCACTCTCGCGGAGGTCGCACTGTCATTGAGTCATCGGCACCCATCCCTGGAGTCCACACTCACCCATGTTGACGAAGCTCATGACCAGGTCGGCGTGGCCCAGGCCCCGCTCTCCGGGGCTGCCGTCCTCGTCGTCGTCGCCAGCCATGGCGTGGTAGAGGTCCAACATGAAGAGCGGCGCGGACGCGGGCAGCCGGGCGGCCGCAGGCGGCGCGCGGGGCCGGGGTCTCCCGGGCAGCCCGAGCACCGCCAGGATCTCGTGCTGCAGGTCTCGGCGCTCGTGCGGACCCAGGTGGTGCTGGGGACAGCCGGCTGCAGGGCGCGGGCTGGGGCTGCCGCCGCTGAGCGCGCACAGCACCAGGCCAAGGAGCCACAGGGGCCCCGGGCGCGCGGCCATGGCGGGCGGGACTGGCTGGTGCTCACCCGGCGTGCAGCCCCTTCACCACCTGCCCGGGGCCGGGGGACGCCCGACGGCGAGCAGCGAGCCGGGCTGGGGTTCGCGGGACGGGGCGGGAGTTGGCAGTGGCCACAGCGCAGTCACTGGAGAGACCCCCGCGCGGCACCTGCTGCGGCTGCTGCTGCGGCTCTGGGTTGGGGGGCTGTGGCCACCAACACCTGGGGCAGAGGCTAGTTCAGGGACTGCACAACGTCGGCTAATTTCTCTGTCGCCACTGTGCCCTCCGATCCCACTGCTGCCGAGACCCGCGCAGTCCTGGCGCTCAGGAAGGTGGGGACCCACGAGCTCCTGCTCAGCCGGACCAGAGCGATCTCTGCCCTGAGCCCCAGCCCCTGCCGCCTGGGGTCCCGGGCCCCGCCTCCGGGCCCCGCCCCTCCGGCCCTGGCCAATGGGGTTTCGGGGCGGGGCCAACGCTGCAGAACCCGCCCGCTCTCGGAGAGCTCCGAGTTGTAATTGATGTCGTGGGTGGTGGCGCCCGGGAGATTCGACTTGCTAGTGGGTGATGGGCGGGTTTGACGAGGGATCCACAGACCAGGCGACAGGGTCGTCAGGGTCGTCAGGGTCGGTCTGGGCTGCCCTCGCAGACCCTGGCCACACCGGCGGGCGGTTTCGGAGACTCCAGGGTAGCGGCGGGCTGAGGAGAAAGCACTAATTGGCGCTTCCGCGGGGCGTGTCCTTGAGCGTTCTATCCTGGAGGGAATTTCAAGTCTTGGTCTGGCCAGCGAGTGGGCCGGCAGCTCTGCCTTGGTGCGTTGTATCTTCCAAGACCCGAAACAAGGTCTGGAAGGGCCCCGCGAGTGCCAGCCAGGCCCAGAAAGTGGGCTCCTTCCTCTGCCACCAGCATCCAGGCCTCATCACCTCGCCGGCCTTCCCGGCGTTTTTTGGGTTGCACTGCTTAGGCATTCTCCTTCCCAGACACCTGCTCCATCGCTGCTGCAAAAGTGCCCACCCTCCCGGCTACTGCGTGCTGCGGACCAGCGCCGCGGGCCGACCTCTCGCCCAACCAGCCCTCCACCTACTTATGGGTCCGAATTTTCCAGGCGCCAACAGCCAGGACAACTACTGCCAGCTCTCGCTGTGCCTGCTATCGACACTGGTGACAATGCCAGCCTGAGCAGGAGTCGTGCACCCAGCTCCAAGGCTGTCAAGGAGTTCCGGGACCCTTCCTCTGAGCCTGGGAACCGTCTTGCAAATTTTAATTAAGGCACTCAGCAGCTTGGAAGAGGAGGCTCAAGTCGGAAATTCCTGGATTTAATAGCATGGACAAAAAAGGAGCCAGATACTGAACCTGACATCAAAGTTCGGGGGAGGCCCGAGTGGCAAGCCGTAGGAACTCAGACTGAAAGTAACCAACAGGGTGGTATGGACATAAAAACTCCTCACTGAAACCTGGTCATGGCATATAGTCACAACCTAGCTAGTCCCATAGTTTCCTTGATATTACAAAGGTCAATTTAAAAAGTCATTTTAAGAGCGAAAGAGGGAGATAGATTTGTTTGTACATTACATTTATTACACTTATTTATACATTCATTGGTTAACTCCTGTGTGTGCCCTGACTGGGGATCAAACCTGCAACCTTGGCCTATCTAGGTGATGCTCTAACCGACAACTACCTGGCCAAGGCTGGGCTGATTCTTGTAGTAGCAGAAGTAATTCATCTCAATTTAGTTTGAATAGATAGATGTGTTCTTTACACAACTGCCTCATATTCCTGTAAATGGGCTGCACCCCAAATCAGAGATGAAGCTCACCAGCTCCCTGCCCCCAGCAGTCCCAACTCTAACAAAGGGTGGCAGGTGAGCACAGTCTTTCCCGAAGGCAGATGAAGATTGTGTTCTGACAGAAGGGCAGGCAGGTGCCTGGAAGGGAAGATGAAGTTGGGGTGGGCTGAGTGGAATCCTGAATTGGAAGGGAACTAGGTGGTAAAAACTTCTTGGAGAAAGTGGTATCAAACAAGGGCTTCTCCCTGGCAATTTTGTGATCTTGGTCATTACTTAACCTCTCTCAGCTCATTTTCTCATCTGTGGGGCTCCCGACTGTAGGCTTATGATGGAGATTAAACAAAAATGCACATAGAGCATTTAAAATAGTAACTGGCATGCAGTATGCATGTAATAAATGTTAGCTACTGTCATTCAAGGCCCCAGTAACCCCTCTTCATCCTCTACCTGAAGACCAAATTTACATGACTGGTTCAGCCCTTGTCCCAGAACTGTAACTTTATTTTAACCCCTTTTCTGGAATCCTTCCATACAGGTGTTTGCTGAATGGAAATATACTTTCTGAAGATTCTATCAGTAGCTGAGCTTTGTCTCAATTGAGGGGAAACTTGAATGACTTGGTAAGAAAAACTGACCTCTGTCCAAACTCTAAGATGGAGGCCGGGCTGTTTTCAGCACGCTTCTGCAGCCAGGGGGCCTGGAGGGGGAGCCTGTTTGGATGAAAATGCTGTCCTACACAAGGTTACTCAGTTCCATACAGATCAGAGTACGCACTTCCCTCAGAGGCCTTCAGGCTGCAGGTTCATTTTAATGAGTATTTGGCCTCAAACGGCCTTGGCACACATGGTCCATCTTCCAAATTCTCCCAACACAAGAGGAGTAGTACAGCCTAGTGAGTAAATACAGGCGTCTGAGTTTGAACCCCTCAACTTGAGGGGTTCAACCCCTCTTGCTTATTTCCTAGGCTCATGGCTCATTCCTGGTGTTAGAATTAGCATTTGGCTGTTTTAATTTTTTTTTTAATTTATCTTTAGAGGGGAAGGGAAGGAGAGAAGGAGAGAAATATCGATGTATGGTTGCCTCTCATGAGTCCCCTGCTGGGAACTGGCCTGCAGCCTAGGCATGTGCCCTGACTGGAAATGGAACCGCGATCGTGTGGTTCACAGGCCCACGCTCAATCCACTGAGCTACACCAGCCAGGGCAGCATTTGGCTGTTTTAGTTATAAAGCCAACAGAGGGGCTGGAGGAAACAGTTGCCAAACTTTGAATAGAGTCAAAGATTAGATTCACAGCCATGCTTGCCACTCAGTCATCCTGTGATCGCAGGCAAATCACCTTCTCATTCATGTTTCTGTCTCCGTAAAAGGAGCTAGATTTGATGAGCAATTTTGCTGCCATCTTTGAAATTCTACCATTTAACCAGAAATTTCTGTGTACTGTGGGAAGTTGGTCCCATTTTCTCATATCCCAGGATCTCGTGATTTCTAATATAGAAGTCTTCTTATATTACATATTGGTATTTGTTTAAAAATGTAAGTAGGGCAGATTCCCTACAGATGCATGTTAATAGTTTGATTGTCTCTTTGTTGCCTTGTTAAATAGTTAACAAGGATAAAATAAAAAATCTATTAATAAGTTCCATAATTTATCCATCAAGACATTTTGATTTCAGTAATGCATTCAAGTACCTAAAACACAATCATATCCCAGAGCAACATGTTATATATAAGGGAATGGTTGAGGAGAAAATCAGGAAATACAAAATGTTTGTTACTGCAAGCAATTTTAATACAAAAGTGTCTTGTTTTTAAACAGTTCATTGGTAGAGCTTCAGTTTCTGCCTCAATTAAAACCAATTGAGATAATCACACAGCAACATGGTCGGAGCTGAAGAGGAACAGCAGCTACAAACAGGAGCCCCGGAAGCCCCTCTTCATGGTCACTTGGTCAGTTGACTTTATTACACACAAAAAAGGACGGAAGCAAACGGGACTTGTTAACAAGTGTGCTGGTGAACTCCTTTAAAGGACGAGCAATGTTTGTCTTATGTCCACATTTTCAGAATAGGCTCGTGGAATTCATTCCTCAGTTTGTGGGGAGTTGACCATTTAAATAGCAAAAAATACGGATAACAATCTGTAATTCACAATGCTACTTAGGATCTCCCTTTGCCAAGGGCCTGGTTCCTGGTGAGCACAGGAGTTATTGGTGGCCGGGCTGATTAGGAAGTTACAAACCAGGACTCTTAAAAACCCAAATGTTCTGACGTTTTCTGAACTGTTAGTTACATTCACCCCTGAATTCTAGCAGCTATTTTTCCTTTGAACACCCAGTACTGAAACAGTACTCAAAGACAGTATTGCAATGAAGTCCTTTTGCTGTATCATGTGCAAATGTTCCCTATGTGAGGTTCCCTCTCTTCAGCTAAAATCACACAACATTAAAAACAATGGAAAAAGCAATTAGAAGTACCCTCCCCTCAGTTCTTGCTAATTGAGGTGTCTGTGATTTACAAAAAAAGAGTTCCTTAAACACTGCAGGATTCTTATTTTTTAATATAATTTATCTTGCTGAGACAGCAAGTCAAGTTTATAAAGAAGATGCATTTAGGAATAATCCTAAAAGATAAAGCAGGTTTATAACCCTGCACCACACAGAAACCCTATTTAGAGGCTTTTTTCTTTCTTTTTAAATACATATTCGCATCTTGACCGTTTCATTTGTTTTTTTTCCAAATATTTCATTTCTGGGCCCCATCCATTATAGGGTTACCAGGAGGCAAATTTTATCTACATAAATATTCACATGAAAATAGTAACTTACAAAAAGAAAAAAATAAGGCAGCTTCATAACACAATTATTCTTTTACACTTTTAACAATATAACTTCTCCCGTTCAGAATAAATATACACCCAATACATGGAGCAGGATTCAAAGTGGATAGAGGCCTGGGGGTGCTTATACAGTGTTATCGCTTGGGACCCGGAGTCCTGGGGGAGGCAGTGGTGGTCTTCTTAGACATGGTTGGGATTTTGGAAGGCTTGTTTAGCCCTCTCCTGGAGTTGCCCTGGCCCCCTGCGGCACTGCTTTCTGAAGTATCTGAACAAGCAGACTGTGTCTCTAAAAGATCAAAGTCAGAGGCATCACTTCCTCTCCGGCTGCTGGCTCGACTTCCGGCTCGACTCCCGGCCCGGCTCCCAGGGCGACTGGCTGACTTTTTAGGGTCTGGAATTCAAGAATAAAGCAGCAGCCTTAACAGAGATGTCTGGACCTAGGTACCAGAGTGCGACCTTTGGTAAGTTTGAGCCTTTCTAGACCCCGTTTCTCCTCATCTACACAGAAGTACTAAAACCATTTCTGGGCTCAGTGATTCTACTTAAGAAGCCTGCCTCCTGAGGATGAGAAACCAGCTTCTATCAGCAGTACTGTTACCAAATATGTCCCCAAGTTGGTGCTGAGCTCGGTGGCTAAGCTGGGGTAACACATGGGGAGATTGAGAGATTGAGAATGGGGGCAAAGTGATGGCAAATATATGTGATCTTTCCCTGACTTTCTCAGCTCACCAGCAGCAATAATAAATATGGGGCAGTCGAAAAATTACTAGCCAAGTGCTCATCCCAACACTGTATGGGTTTTTGAGAAGGCCCGGCTTCGGGAGGCCCCTTCTTCATTTTACAAATTCTCTTATATACGGTTTTGGCTGCGGAAGCGTCTGCTCTCAGAAGGCGAGTCTGAGACAGCTGTAGGGACAGGAGGAGGAGCAAAGGCCAGCAAAAAGCCTGAAGGTCTGTCCTTCTGGGCATCACACCTAAGTGCTACTACTCTCATGACCTGCCCCTTGGGGAGCAGTGACACACTGCCGATGGGCTGCTGTTTCCCAATTTCTAGCATGGCCACCCCCTATCCCAGTGCACAGGTACATACCTGCCCGATTAGTTTTGGCACCTGTGGAGGCTGGGGAAGAACTATTGCTAGTATCACCAGCAAGGGATGTTCGACTAGAATGGAAAGTTGGTGTTGGCCGTTTCAACTTGCTGGCAGATGATGGAATAACCTTAAAAAATAAAATGGTTATATTTACTTGGTGAAATCTTTGCTAGAAATTAAATTTTAAAACTTAAAAGCCTTCTTTATGTCTAACTGATTGAAAAGCAAGTTAAAAGTCCAGGAAAACAAAGATTTATTTTGAAAGTGTCCTATGTCATGTATTTTGATGTTTCCCAAAATAAAGATTTTATGTTCCAATTTAAAATTTCAAATGCTTCCAAGACCTTTTATCTTACTGATAAATTTCTACTACAAATGGGGGAAAATCCACAAATAGTGAAAGTATAATACTTACAAGGAATAGAAATATGGTAAATAAGTAAAGGGAAAAAAAATCCAAGTAATTTCAAGTATCAAAGTTTGAGGGTTAGAAGGGAGAATTATGAGTTCTAGCTTCAAATATTTAACATGGAGAGCTGAACACTGCTATTCCAATCTCCATCATTAGGTAGGTGCAGCAATTTCAGTCAAGTTAATATCTTTTAGTTTTTACCTCACCGGTAAAAATACAGATAAAATGACTTGTGGATCAAATAAATGATTAGAAGTATGCAGGGTGGGGCTGTGATATTAGGAACAAGGCTCTGAAGGAGGAACCTGAAGACCCAGACTTGGGCCTGGGCTCTCTGACTTCACGTCTTCCTCAGGAAATCAAGCTGGTCCTGCCTCTCTGACTTCATTTCTACCGCACTCCATCCCTGCCACATTAACATTGTTGCTGTTCCTCCAACAGCCCAGGTGGAGGGGGGTGCTTTCCTGTTTGTTATCTGTCTTTTCTGCATTGAAGTGTGAACTCCATAAAAGCAGGGGCTTTGTTTTGTTCACTACCATACCCTCAGAACCTAAAACAGTGTCTGGCACAAAAGAAGGGCTCAGTAAAAACTTGCTGAATGAATAAATCAGGTGTAGAAGCACTTCCTAAACTGGAAAAGAGCTAGGTAGATGTGTGTTATTATTATTGCTACTGGCAGGAGCTACATTTCCTATTTGTGTTTTTTTCCCCCAGCATCATTTCATGCCAAAGCATACTGTTCTAATTTTTCTTTGAAATCAGTTGGGTAAATTGTTTTCCAGGACCTTTAAGATGTTTATACCAAAAGAAGAGTTAAGCAACCCATTTCATTGTGATTCTTGTATTTCTTTAATTTGTAAAGAAGCAGCAGAAGCGACAGAAAGTGATGAACATTCGAGCACCGGCCCTCCTGGCCCACACAGGAGGAAGAGCACCAGTTTCAGAAGCTACTGCTGGTGAACACTGCTACTGGGAAGACGCGCCCCAGAGACCCTGGACCGGGAGTCGTCGCATCAGGGTATGACCTGGCTGCAGAACACCAACAGGTAAGGAAAGATGAAGCCTCGAAATGAAACAGAAGGTAAAACCTTAAGACAAACAAAAAGGCTGTTCTATAAGAATCCTATGAGAATTTGTACTGCATAGTTAAAACACTTATAATTTTAGAACTTTTAAAACTCCCATGAAGCTGAGCCATTAAGGAAGAAGAGAAGACCAGCAGGCTGACCCCTTGGGGTTTTAGTGGCAATAGATCCCCCAATCACATCCTAACCTAGATCTATTTCTGAACTGGAATTTTAGCTTGGAGCGGGATGAATCCCAAAGCAGCAGTCCATTCACAGCTATTGGCTTCTTGTACCTCCTGGTTTCTCTGGCTGAAGCATTACATGACTGAAGGCAGTGCTATCTTCTGAGGCACAAGAACCCAATGTTTTCCTGGAGAAGCTAGTACACAAATTGTCCTGCTATCAGATAAGCCACTGGTCTGTGTTTTGTTTCTGAAACACTGCTCTTCCCAAAGTGCTTGGGCATTTTAATGACTTCACATGAACGTGTTTAATTATTCATGTGTACTCAAATCGAGGCTACAGAAACCCAAGCACCTAGGCCAGAAAACCCAGAAGCTAAACCCTGAGCCTCAGAGCATCATTTACTGATACTGTACTAGGATGAAGTGAGCAGCACCCATGCCTTGGGTGGCGACACCAACCACCGGGGGATGGGGCTCTGGGCAGGAGCACCAGCCACTCTTCTGTTCTCAGCAAAGGTAGGAAACTGTTGAACATGCACCATAGGTGAATTTCAAGTGTTCATAACTCATCGGTGTATCTGATAATTGGAGACTCCAAGAGGCCTGATTATAAATAATATTAATAAATCACCAGGAACAACCAATGTTTATCACCCTGAACAAATATCATTCTAAAGACAAAAAGTTGTTAACCCAGTTTGAGGCATCTCTTACTTATTTGTCTCCAATTGTGGTGACTCTGAGTCAGAAACACCTGAAAAACACTTCACTGGATGAATCAGCCGTGAGAGCAAGCGCCACCGAGACGGGAGAGAGCGCGACCTCGTGTCAGAGGAACTGGTCAAGTTCTCGGCATCAGCGAGGGCCTTGTCTCGACTGTGTCCTTAGTCAGCAAAGCCATACTCTACCTCGGGGTTAGGCAGCTGGAGGTCAGGATAATGGCTGTCCCTGACTGGGGTGCCAGCTTTACTGTTTACCAACCAGGGTTTGTCATAACAGCGAGAGAACTGAAGTGGCGTCTGCAGAACGGAAATCCGAAGGGAAGGACGGGAACAATTGAAAATGGAACAGGAAGGGAGCAAATTGAAAACATAAAACAAAAGACACTAAATTTTAAAGAAACAAAATAAAATGTGTATCAGTCTGACAAGATGAGAGGGACCAGGTAGAAAGGCAACAGCATGCTTCATACATAACCTGTTTCAACACAAAACCCGTTACCTCCAGCTGCACAGAGAGTGCTTGGTTTTTCTTTGCGCTCAACTTCTAACTGGGGTTATGTGGGAAAAAGCACGTCTGACTTAAAGACCTGAGTACATATATTATTTATTTACTTTTATCCTCACCCGAGGACATTTTTTCAATGCTTTTTAGAGTAAGGGAGAGAGAAAAACATCGATGTGATAGAAAAACATCAATTGGTTGCCTCCAGTCTGCACCCAAACCAGAGGTCAAACCTGCAACCTAGGTGTGTGCCCTGACCAGGAACTGAACTGGCAACCTTTTTGGTTACAGGACGATGCTCCTACCAACTGAATCACATGGGCCAGGGCCTGAGTACATATTTTAATAAACCTCCTTTGTCATCTTAAAGTCCCTGGAGCTGCACTGTTGCTAGGGCCTGGTCAGCCTGGTCTAGAGCTTGGTCCATTTATCTTCACGGTCCTCTTCTCACTGGAGCCTTTCAGGGGCTATACTGAACAATGGATATCTGCCACGATGGGGAAGGAGGCCGTAGTGGTGGTCAGTACATACCTTGGTACCACTGGCTGGGGTGGCTGGAGAAGATGGCATGGACGTGCAGCTGTGGTTACTCTGACTAGCACTTGAGCTGGACCGGGTAGGGGAAGCTGCTCTGGAAGACGGTTTGGACCTCCGACCCCGTGATCGAAAAGGAGTCATTCCCTGGGATGCTCCCTCAGGTAGGATGAATTTCTCTCTAAGTTCAATGTTAGTTCTACCTCGTGCTAAAAAGGGAATAAACACATGCACACACAACAGCAGTTAATCTTAAAAAATACGTCTTGATGGTCATATACCTGCTTGACTCCATGAAAAGTTATATAAATGATAGACTTAGTACACATTTGGATTCTTCTAAAATAGAGGTCAACTCATGAGCTAGCAGCTTTGCCATGATTCTTACCCGTAACAGACACATGAACTAATAAACCCTTTGATATGCTATAATAAAAAAAAAAACTTTGTATACAAAGTGCCACTGTATTCTGCTGTCACGAGCATGCCAGGCCACTGTCCCCAGGGGCAAGCACACTGTGGCCAGTCAAGGGGAGCAGATGCAGCAGTTCAGGCCTCTGAGATGAAATCAAACCCCTCTTTCTCTCTCACAGGTTGTATACTTTTGCTAGGCTTTTGAAAAATACTTGTTAATGAAATAGCACAGAAAAACAGATAGTTGAAATCGACACGGTCCAGACTCTTCTGTTTGAATTCAGTCAACAGCAATCCTAAAAGGGCCCAGGAACTTGGGTCCAGTAAAAAAGATGAGGATAGAATCACTATGAAGTAAACATGGGAGGAGAGAAAGCTCGTACCATGCACAAAACTTGCCAGTGAGGTTCTGCTAAGTTAAAAACTTAGAATGGTAAGAAGCTGAAGGATGTCTATGAATGGAAGAGGAATGTCAAGGTGGGAAAGGCTGGAAATAGCACTGAAAGTGCTGCCAGATGGCTTTTGGATTCAGTCAGAAGATACTAAGTATGGTCAACGCAAATGTTAAATGTGAAAAATACTACTAATTTAAAATAAGTAACTCCTCTGAAATATGTTTAGACTTTTTCTCACCAAAAGGTGCTATCCTGCAATTTTAATAACCTTCTATCCCCTTCGTAGAATGTACTAGACGGATCTAAACAAATGGGACTGCTGGTGAAGACAGGGGAAAGGGAACTATAATAAATGAAGTATTTGTATTTTTTTATGTTAGATTTTTTGGTTTGGCCAGAAACTGCAAGTTTAGAAGACTACGGGTAACTGTGCCCACTCAACTGATTTCTAAAATTTAAGGCCCGAGTACACACTCCCAAGTAATGAGTATCTTCAATTTGCTTCACTCAGCCAGTGCTCTCCGTGTGAGGGAGGAGGGGAAGAAGGGAGGAGAGAACGAGAATACACCCGTGCGTGTGCAAATAAAAATCTGCAAAAGTGACAAGTAAAAACAGCTCTCTGCTGTTGTGATGTGCGTGTTGGCGGGGGCAGGGGAGTTACTAACTGTTCCCTTCTTGAAACATCCTCCCTCCCTTGGATCTTTGCTTTTCCTCCTTCCTGCCCACTTCTTTAACACTCAACCCCTGGGTTCAATCTACAGTTCTGTTCTCCCTCTTAAGACTTTCAACCTAGCAATGCCCTCATCCATCTGAAACTTCAGTGCCTGAAGTCATGCCTGACTCCCAGATACATCCCAGGCACTGACTACTCCTGGAGACGAGACATCATATCCAATCACTTATTAGACACGATTGAAGCCAGATCACTCCCTCAGGATGGCAGTTTGGTCTACCACTCCACTTTCTAATGCTTTGTAAATTCCTGGGCCTTTCCACATCCTCCCACACTACGTGGTTGGCATGGCATCGTCTCCACCAAGGACGGCTGCAATAGGATTCCAGCTGGCCTCCTTGGTTCTCATCTTGTTCCTCAACACTTCCTCAGACTGTATTTCTCATAAACATTTTCTACCTGTAAATAGCTCAAAATCCTTCCATGGTCTTTTACTACTTAATAGCAGAATTTCCCAAACTGATGTTTTTTCTTTTAAACACATTTTTAGGGGACAAGGGAGGGAGAAAGAGAGGAAGATAAACATGGATGTGTGAGAGAAGCTCATTGGTTGCCTCTCGCATGCCCCCAGCTGGGGACCTGGCCTGCAACCCAGTAATGTGTCCTGACTGGTGATGGAACTGGAGACCTTTCAGTTTGCAGGATTATGCCCAATCCACTGAATCACACCAATCCGGGCCCAAACTGAGGTTTTTGAGAAGATTCCTACAAAAAGGAGTTTATGAAACTCTCTGTGTTACCTCTGCCACAATCCCTGACTCCTGGAGGACCCTAATGTAACCATCATTTTGTAAATTCTGGGGAGTCCTGCAGTGAAGACATACGTGTTTGACCATGATTTAAATTTTTTTTGAAGATTGCATCTTTGGGACCAGACCACGAATGCAGCCATTTCGAGTTCAGTTTTTCGACCACCAAAGAGTCCATCATTTTCTGAGGGACTTAAGCTGGCCACCTGATGTTAGCTGGAGCAGGCCTGCTAGTTAAAATTCAGTTCTAAGCTGTTGGTTTAATGGGTAGAGTTTTAGCCTGACCAGATGAAAAGAGCTTCAGGGATGGGTGATGGTCCCAAAGACTGTGTGTATACTTAATGCCACTAAATTCAGTTGAAAATGGTTTAAGACAGTACATTTTACGTGTGTGTTTTACCATAATTAAAAAAAAAAACAAAAAACAGTTCTAAGCCAAATTATACCACTTAAATCTTCATAAAGTTCTAGATTTTTCACTAAAATTTGGGGTAACTAATCTAATGCTCAAAAATCAGTAATGTCTAACCAATTTGCTAGGCAAGAGGCACTGTTTTTAATCTCCAATCAAAACATCTTGATAAAACCTTTGTCACAGCTGGGTACAGAAACTGAACTCTTCCATTCTGGCAATACCAGTAACCTACCTTGTTGAGTATTTTTTACTTTTTACACTTCACTAAAGCAATGTGCTGAGACGATGTTCATCCCTTTAAACAGATGTGTAAAAGGAGGTAACAAATGATCATGCTCATTGGTATTACAAAAGTTACTCATTTTATACTGTCCTCAGTCTGAATCTCTATGGTCCAGAGAGCCAAGGAAATACAACAGAAACAAATACAAAATCTACCGCCAGTGGCTTCTAGAAGCCACGGTAATCCTTACAGGACCCCAGACCGTTCCAAGGAACCTTTCTTTTTGTGATGTTCATGCCTTTCCAAGCCATTTATTACATCCGCCCCAGCCCTTAACTGTGTACTCCTAGCACAACTTTTATTTGACTAGATGTAGCTCATCGTGCTCATCACTGGTGGAGTCATGATATCTAAGACTGCTGGGGAGTTCTGGACTCTGCAGTCGGTGTAATTGGGATGGTTATCCAGCTCTAGGAGGACTCCTGGAGAGACACATAGGAAAACCTTACCTGTGTGCTTCAAGGATGCTGAAAAGGGCTACTGTGTTCCATAGAAAATAGCTATTAGATGGCCCTGCCAAATTTCCTTGGGATTACAACTTTCAGCTAATAAGAAAAGGACAAAGCAGGCAGTGTTCTTCTTGGCCAGCAGCATGTTATCATAAATACAGCAAGTAGAGCAGGCAGCAAACAGGCAACCAAAGACCCCACAATGCCTCATGCAGTTTCTTTTTTGTTTGTTTAGTCCAATCATACATGACACAAAAAATAAAACCTTTATTAATAGATTTAGAAAAGAATAATGCTGTTTACTGAGTTAAAGTTAAAAGAAAATATATTGCTCTATTCCTCACTTAAAACAATGAAAGGACTTTTTATACCAAAGAAATTGGTTTGCGATATAAAATTTCAAAACTGATTATACCTTTTCCTGTTCTGACAAGAATAGTTACTTTCAAAATTAACTAATTTCGTAAAAAAGAACCTCATGGAAATTATTAGTCTTATTTATTGGAATAAATGCAAAATGAGTTAAAATAAGAGGAACTATGTGATAATTGTACCCTTTACCTCTAAATGCTTCAGAATATGACTACGGTTCAATGTCAAAAAAAGTGACATGACTGTACTGTAAACACTCCTGCTAGGTTTACAAATAGCCTCAAACATATCATTATGCAGGCCGAGCCAGTCACAGGCATACAAAAAGAGGTGGTGGGTATGCCGGCCTTGGACATGCACCATGTGGTGGTCCGCAGCACACACTCTAGAGCCAGACTACCTTAGATTTGAATCCCGTCTTTGCCATTTATGAGTTCTCTGTCCTCAGGCAAGTTATTTAACTGTTCTATGCTTCAATGTCCTATTCTGTGAAGTGGAAATAATAATAGTATCTACATCTCACAAAGGTGTAAATGTTATTATTTGTCAAGTGCTTATAATAGTGTGTGGCGTATAAAACTACAAGAGTATTTGTTAAATAAATAGAGACTTAAATTCTATGGGTTCTGCTTCAACAGTTTTTATGCTGTCAGCTTATAGTGGAAAAGCTATGGTTTGGCTAATTGAAAGCATTCATAAAGGCAGCAGTTACCACAGAGACAAGAGGTGCTACAGTTTAAGAAGCAAAGCCATTCTCAACAGGCTGGGACACGGGGAAGAGGGACAAAGCTTAAAAGCCAACCTATGGGAGACTGACTGGAAATCGAAGAGCTGGAATCAGAGCGCTTTATTTTACTCCCAGGATGGTGAACTAGAATGAAAAAATATATAAACACAAAGAAACAGACAAAGCAGGAAATGCAGAAACTGGTCAAGAAAGACAAACTGGCAGACAGTGGGAGAACCTCCTGTATACCCCGTGCAGCTTGGCTAAATAGGAAAAAAGAAAGGATGCAGCTGGAGAGGACTCAGCGACTGGAATCTGACTACTTCCCCCTTGTTGCAGCCCTCGGGTGCACCTAGCCGCAGGTGCCACCACTCATTATCACATCGACCCTTTCCTTCTGCCTCTGGGCTGGCAACACTAGCCTTTTCATGTTTAGCAGACAGATACCCCATGATCTTGTTTAGGTGATCATCTGTCTTAGAAGTGACGAGGCTCACTGCTAGGTGTTCTTCACTCTGCCTCCTGGTCAAGGGAGCACCCCAGTCCTTCCCTGCACGGGAGGGGCCCAATATACTCCCCATTTCTCAAAGGGATTTGGAGCACTAAAGGGGAACCCAAAAGGCTTCTTTCAAAGCTAGTGTTTAACACCTTGAACTGAAATATTCGATGACACTAGTAAGTGCCCAATTCTCATTACTGTCTCCCTGACAGCATCGATCTGTTCTGCTTTCTCTCCTTGGTCTACTCTGTCACCTCCAAGTTCTGATCTGTGCTAGTAAGACAACATCTGGGCAGCTGAACAACAAAATAAATGAACAGACCCCCCAATGCTTTGTATAAGCATGAAGATCAGTGGTAAGGCTGTATTAATATGTAATTCACACTTAGGATGGTTCCTTACCTCGGCAGGGGTCATTTTTCACTAAAAATTCATCCAGGGCCATCCATCCTCCACCAACTCGAACCATCACAGTGCTGCGCAGGATGCGGACCAGCCGCAGCTGCTGGGAGTCCCCAAACTGCAGGACCAAGGTGGAAACAGATGAGTGACTGTGCCTCAGAGCAGGCCTTTTCAAAGCAGACTGTATTCAGATGCAATGATAATTTGATAGTTCGGGGAAAATTTTAACTCTCACCATTTTGCATTTTTCACAAAAGCATTTATAATACAGAAAAGCTGAAAGGTAAAGCCCAGACTGATGTATTGGAATAAAATTAACTTCTGATGTTCACGCCTCTAGCCAAAGGTAGAGGGAGGAGGACAGATAAATCGTTAACTCAAATGGATTCTTTTAAACCCAATTATGAAATGCTTTATCATGTTAGTTTGTTTTCATAAAAGGTGAGGCGGATGTCCAACTTCTGAATACAGTGTGCTCAAGTTAAATGAAGGACGGCAAAGATTTCAAGCCTCAAGGAAACCCTCGCAAAGCATCATTATTATCACAAGCTTAGAAAAAGTGACTTCCCACACCAGGTTTTCAGAAATGAACCCAAAGTATTCTCCAATTGTGATGTTACCAGCAGAAAAGTTCCTTTGGCTGAACAAATGATTAGATAGTATTTATATGAAAATTTAGTTGAAGAAATCAAATTTTTAATTTACCATGTCAATTATATTCAACAATCGTTTTTGGGATGTTTGACTTTCTGGTATTTATTTCTCACCTAACATTTCTACTTCTCAGTGCTGTTAACATTCTGAAGTTTCCCATTGCATAAATTACCCTCTTCCCAAAATAAACTAAGAGACAACAGAAGAGAATCACGCTGAGATCCCAAAACAAAAATCAATGGGCTGGAGAAAAAGTATTCCTAAAATTATTTAAATCAAGGAAACGGGGGAGATGGGAGAAGGGACTATTTAATCAATTAGAATTTTCAAAGTTATAAAGGAGAATTGTAACTTTGAAACTAGGCACAACAGCTGAAAATGCCAGAAAGAACGTGAAGGACACATCACCAACCTCCCTCAAAATTAATATATTTGTAATTATCTGTACTGTATTACTTAGCATTGACTCAAGTGCACTATTTTTACACAGGCAAGGTGACTAAAAAAAGTGTCATCCCGCTCCCCAGCCCTTCCTTTGAAAATAAGAAACAGTCCTGTATCTTTCATCCCATACAGTTCAAAAATTCTTAGAGTGACCGCAGCAACAGCACGGCGGAGTGTGCAGGAGGAGGACGGAAGTGGGGACCCAGAGATGTGAGAGAACAAACGTCCTGTCCCGGGAAGGAAGCTGCCCCTTTGGCCTCTGCTCAGAGCCTCCTTCAGATACTGGCCCAATAGGGAAAACGGGGAAGCTCTGAGAAAGGAACTGAGGATTCCACCAGCTTCGACAGCAGGGACAGCTCGAGTCACAATTGAGGGCCTATGTATCTTCTGGAGTAACTCAGGAAGGAATCTCAGCGTGAACTTTACTCTTACATGACTGTGTCCTGTAATTGATTTATCAACCTTTACTCTGTGTCATTCTGTTTCTCTTTAATTTCTTACTAAAGCTCCCTCTGAAAGACTAACTTGTTTCTGCTGAACTATGGGGAAAGGAAGTTTGAACCCAGCCAGTAGCCAAAGTGTCTGGGGAAGCTGAGGGTGGAGTGACAACTGGTGGATGGGGTTATGGCAGCTCTAAAACTGGGGATCTCTGACGGCAGGGTGGCTCAGTTGGTTGGCGCAACATCCCACACACAGATAGGATGCAGGTTCAATCCCTGGTCGGGCCCAGTATAAAAAGTCAACTAATCAATGTTTCTCACATCGATGTTTCTCCCTTTCTTTCTCTCCCTTCCCTCTCTTTAAAATCACTAAGTGTATCCTCAGGTTAAGGATACAAAAGAAAAAAAATGGGGAGGAGGGTCCTGCTCCTGACAGAGCTGGGTATCAGTGACGCAAAGACCTCAGAACAGAGCTCAGAGGCAATGGTAACTTCTGTTTCCTATTCTTACATGGAAAACCCCTTACGGTGACATGGGTTCTTGCAATGGCTATGACTTAGCTGTGTGACTGTCAGCATGTGATCCTTTAGGCCTCAGGAGCTTCATGTATAAAATGAACTTCATAATTCTGATCCCAGCATTAAAATGAACTCATCCGACCGACCCTCTGCTCGTCAATGGAGCAGAGAGGAGGACATCAGTCTTCAAAGGGGTCCCTGGTACCTGCATGCAGTCATTGGCTAACAGTCACATCCCTTAGGTACTACTAGGCACTCTTACGGAATGATTTATTTAAACAAGTTTGACTGTTCCTTTTTCTTTCTTTCATCACTTCTTCCCACAGGCCCAAAAGGTTACTATAGTCTGTGATTATTGCAGTGCCTGGAATTTAACATTGATCAAGGGCCTCAAATTAACTGTTTCTGATTTCATATCACAAGACAGATTTTACCCATGCAACTTCCTTCCATCTAAAGACACAGGTCCCGAGAGCCCTCAAACAGATCTAAGAGGTTAGAGTTACCAAGTGGGGTCAAAAGCATTCAATCTTTCTGGCCAGTCTGATTTGATCCCATTAGATTTGGGCTGGTTGGCCATAGCTGGCAAACTTCAGGCTATGGCCAATTAATTATGATTTCCACACTATACTTCCCAGGTACCTTATAACGATAAAATCTAAGTGCAAGTGGCTATAAATATTCATAAGGTATAAACAGAATATTTAAATACCCCAAGACTTTTTGACTTAATGTGCATTATAAAATTTGTGTTTACTGTCAAAAGACTTTGGTGCAAGTCAGAATGGTATTGTCTGGCATTCTGACTTCCAACACAGAAGTGCAAGGCCAGGCTCCTTTTAGAAGAATGCACTGATACTACAGGCTCAATTTTCCCTGAACTGTACTACTGTTAACTCAGCCCAGCGTTATATCGTCATCTTCAGCCAACCAAATTTTGAGTGGAAAATTTCATTTTCTTTTTATAAAATACAGACTTAGTAACATCTTGCTGCTTAGCTCTACAATACTAGGCCTGTTTGCAGTTTCTCCACTTGGTAAGACAACCAGATGTGACTCAGGCATGCTTCAGATCATGTGCTCTCCCCACAGCAAAGAGCAGGCAGCATTAACTACGCAGACCATTTCCACCGAGAAGGAGAATGTTGCAAGGCACACTGTACCTGATTGCCGAGGAAGAACTACAGAGAGTAAGTGTAAAGGATGAAGGAAATGGAAGGAAAAAAAAACACAAAAAAACATTTTATCAAATTAACACTAAGGAATAAAAATCATGTAATCATGTTACCAATCTTTAAGCAAAGTGACATATATTAAACATTCTTACCAAGCCTGTGGTTTTACAAATTAAGACGACTTAACTTTTCACACTATGGTGTTCTCATAGTTCATTTCTCTCATAGGCAATTTAAAAGAAAACAAGAAAACAAAACCCCAAAAGCAAACATAAGAATGCTTGCAATTTTTTAACTAAGTGCCCCGGGTTGGTCCAAAGCAGAGTCACCCAACCCCCCTGAGCTAAGAGCGCATAGGGTGCTTTTGGGGGACTTAGAAGACATTTTTGATATACTACTAATGGAACCTAGACTTTCTTTTTTACTGTTTTTAACTCAGTGCATGTAACTGTAACTTGACAAAGCCATCTTAAATCCTCTTTGCCAATCCTAGATTTCACCTAGGATGTTAGAGAATCCCTGACCAGCTGCTGATTATACTTTAGGAGTCGTGTTTCAGACTCTGGTCCTGAAAGAAGCTGAAACACAGCACAGTCCTCTGTCAGTATGGCCACACCCAGCATGGCTTTCTAGGGAAGACTACTGAGCCTGGCATTACCCAGGGCACCCAGGCCCTGTTTGTAGCCCAGCTCAAAGCAGGGGCAGTATCCCCCTTGGGGCCTTGACAGAGTTCCTCCAGCTGTCTCTGAGCCCAGGAGCCACTGAGGTACACAATGACCAGCTTTTGGTGAATGGTCAGCCATTACATAATTGCTTCCTTATTCTATAGTAGAGGTGTCTTCATCTCCCTGAAGCCCTCGGTGAATAGTATAGAGGGGGCTCTGAAATGTCTGCTACACTGAAGTACAAGGTACTGTAAGCTAGATATGGCACTGTTTTTCAGATGGCACTATACAGGGCACTATGCTTAGCCCATCAGGGCAACTGACATCTGGAATCTATGGTGACACCTCTCAGGTCCCACTGGCTCTGGTCCTCCAAGAACTGGCAGTGGGAAGGGAAGATCATTGAGTCTGCCGTGTGTCAGGTTGCTTTCACCTGTAAGGACCATGTAGAAGAAAACACCACCATAAAGGACTGCTTTTCTCTTCCTTACCCGGTATTTATTCTCTCCAATCTGCTCCACCTGAAACCTTTTTGCACATTTGCACTGAGCCACTTGTCTTGTGACCTATTGGTTGTGAACAGCAAAAAAAGAAAAGTGTGAAGTTAGCTAAAACAGCAACACTTCGTCTTCAAAGAAAGATTTTTACATGTGAACAGAGAAGCTACTCATTATGTACTTTTAAGGCATTTCAGGATTTGAAAGATACATTTGTCTTCTATTCCAAATTAAAACATACTGTTCTTACATATGGGGCACTTTAGACATTCAGAGAGAAAAGTATGAGAAATTCCCAAGTAACTATGAAAGGCATTCTTCCATCCTGTTCCAAAATTCCTTCAGAGAAATGTGCTAATGTGCATGCATCAAAATCAACCAGTAAAGCAAATTATGAACTGATCTGAATTTCAACCTAGGAGCCCGAGATTCCCCAGAAGTTGGTGCTGGGGAGTTCCAGACCACTCCCAAGACAGGCCCCATTGCCTCCACCCTCCCAGGATCAGTATAGCCTGGAATGTCCATGTGCTACTACTGATCTCTCTGCTATTTCAGTTTGGTACAGTTCTTAACTAGACAGAAAGTGTGGTGGGTATACACAATCTTAAATACTACATTTCATTCTTAAATGCTGCACCTGAAGATGGCATGTTCTAAGCAACACAGTATCTGTGAACCAAGTAAGGTTTTCTGTAAACTTTTAGAGCACCACACAGATGTGAATAAGAAATCATTTAGACCAGGGGTGTCAACCTCATTTTCACTGGGGGCCACATCAGCCTTGTGGTTGCTTTCAAAGGGCCGAATGTAGAGCTCCTCACCCCTGGTTAAGGAGTAGTTACACTTATACAGTCCTAAAATTATATTCGGCCCTTTGAAGGCAACCAGAAGGCTGATGTGGCCCCTGGAGAAAATGAGTTTTGACACCCCTGATCTATCTAGACTGAGCTATACTGCAATAGCCAGAGAGCTTCTGGGGTGATGTCATCCAGAGGGGATCCCTAAAAAGAACTTCATCCCAATAATCACCTCCTAACACACAAGTCCCAGGGCTAATGTGGCAACTGTACCCAAACTCAAGAGTAGAAAACTATGATCAGACATGTACTCAGGATACAATTTAGCTACCATACCTCATCTTCAATTTTATCTGCGTCAGTTGTTGGTCGATAAGCATCCTTATTGGGATGAAGAGCAGCCACAAATTCATAGTAATCAATGTAGCCATCCCCGTCTCGGTCAAAAATATCGGCGACAGCTGTCATCTCTAACTTGGTGGTAGGGAACTCTGGAGAAAGTTAACCACGTGTGGAACAGTAAGTAAGAGGGCTTACTTGGATGGAGAGTGTACAAATATTACTCAAAAAAATTGAATCAAATTTTGTCTTGATTTTCTTCAAGAAAAGCAACAGACACTCAACTTTAGAAAACCTAGAAAATAGACTACTTAAAGTGTTTGCTTAAACTATCCTGTCTCCTATGCAACTGAAAAAAAGTGGTATTTCAGATGTACAAAAGGCATAAAAAGAATATGATAACCACCCAGGGACAGACCACCAACTTAAGAATTTATTTATTCACTCTACTATTATTAGATATTTAGATTATTTCAGAATAGTGACCATTTGGAATTGAGAGGATAAAATTTCTTCTGTTTGTATAGTTGCCTTAAATTCCTAAAAAGGTGCTTTCCAAAGGAGGTGACTATTTACAGTAGCAGAGTGATCTATTAAAACATCAACCAGATTGTACTGTCTCTGGTGGCTGTTCACTGTCCCAATGTTTCTAGAATAAAATCATCTCTTCTTCCCCATGGCCCACGAGGCCCTGCATTAACTAGCTGGTGCTTACCCTTCCAACTCTATCTCCTGCACTCCAGCCGCATCAACTTTTCCATGTCTAGAACACGCCATGTTCATTCCTATCTCAGCACTCTGTGCCTTCCCTTGGATCTTGAGTTGGCCAGATCCTTCTCATCATCTAGGTCTCAGCTCAAATATCACCTCCACAGACAGGCCCTCCCTGGCTCCCCTTGTAAAGTGGGATGTGTTTTGTGACCCTGGCAAATCACTTAACTACTTATGCCTCAATTATTTATTTTCCTAAAATAAATGAGGTCATACATTTTGTAAGCTGGTATATAGATATCAGAAACTGATGTAATGAAAAACTTTTTTCAAACATTCCGCTTAGAATCATATCACTCACAAAAGTTAGCTCCTTACCCACCCCTCAAACATGTTTGCTTCCACAACGTGTCAGAAAAGACCTGTTTTATTCCCAGCAAAATGAGGTTCTTTTCTCCATGAAAACGATAGACCAATTTTAGTGAGCAGTGAGTTACAGTTCTTCCCTAGGACTACAGCTTTAACTTCAGAAAGACTGTTCAGCCATATTATCATCTGCTTCGATGTAGTAAGGAATCCAGGTGTGCCATGTTTGGAACTATGACTGGACTCACTGGATGCTAGAATGCCGTCAATAAATTCCTGACGTGTTATCTTCCCATCCTGGTCCTTGTCAATTCGCCGGAAGAAATCCATAACCCTTGACTTTTTGTGATTCATCCAACGCATATACTTCTTCCTCCAGACATCAAAGTCAAAGTTGGCAAATTCCTTCAACTACGTAGAAATCAAAAGTGTTAGCAAGACCTATATTCTGGCCTTTAAGTTGCACACCAAAACTTTCAGACACTCAGTAAAGCCATGCAGGCCTTCTGGAGAAGCACTGACAATGATGTTCGTGTTGCCTCTTTTGTGAAGGCACCATCTGGCTCCTTCACATAGAGCCTTGATTACTTACATGAGCTGTGGCATAATGGAGCAGCAAAAGAAAGTGACCGAACCACCACCATGGGAAATGCAGTGCAAGGAGAACAAGAATGGGCAGAGCCAGTCTTGTTTTCCTTTTTCCCTTTTTCAAAGGATTATCCTCTTAGATGTAAAGGGACAAATTCTACCTTGGAAGAGAAGTGCTTTTTAAGCACGCCTCACTTAAGTGGGTTTTGAAAGAAACTATGATCACACAGGGGCCCACATCAGAAGGCTCATGTTTCCCACCGTTTTCTGAGATGAGATAATTTGAGTTCTGGCTGGAAGCATTAAGAATCTAGCCTTGCACAGAAGCATGGATTCTTCATGTCACCAGAGGGGGCAAACTGCCTGTCTGACTTCCATGTCAAACATCTGGCTCCGACAGACAAGAGCAGGCCCATGAAGTGGGCAAGGTGATGTTTAGCTACTTGGACCATGTTAGTGATACTGACACAGAATGACTTAAACAGTATAGCAGTTTTCCCCTGGTCTTTCAAACTGCAAAGTCAGAAGGAATGGGGAAAAAAAGAAAAAGCCAAAACCAAATATGCTTAAAGCTCAACTCACCTACTACAAAAATAACAACAAAAAACACAGAACACTCACTTCTGGGCATAGCTGCTTTGAGGTGCACAAATGAAAAAATACAGGCAATATTAGAGGTTTATTGAGAAAGGATGGTACTATATTTTTTAGACTGGTGTCGATATTCTAAAACAGACTTGCTTTTCATAATCTAGTGAAGAACAACAGAATAGGAAACAAAGGTCATAACAAATTACTCTTGCCCTGACCAATGTGGCTTGGTTGGGCATTGTCCTGAAAAGTGAAAGGTCACTGGTTTGATTCTAGGTCAGGGTACATGCCCGGTTGCAGGTTTGATCCCCTGGTTGGGGTGCATACAAGAGGCAACCAATCAATGTTCTGCTCCCTTTCCTTCTCCCTCCCTTCCTCTAAAAATAAATAAATAAAATCTTTAAAAAATTACTCTTATTTCATAATTGAGTAACTTATATCTTTACTTAAAGGGCTCAACAACAGTCATTTTTGTGGTAAGCTACACCCCTGGAGGTAATTTTGCAAAGTTATATTCCTGATTCTCGATCGTAGCCAATTACTGAGAGCCAGGTCACAGGCTCTCAGGGACTGGCTCGTTGCTTGCTTTCTGGCCTACTCTGTTGTGAGTGGTTTACTCACACGTGTCTTTCCCTGCCACCCCCTAAATCTCTCATACTTCCTTTTTTTAGATTTTATTTATTTATTTTTAGAAAGACGGGAAGGGAGGGAGAAAGAGGGAAAGAGAAATATCAGTGTGATAGAGATATATTGATTGGTTGCCTCTTGCATACCCTCAACTAAGGACCTGGCTCACAACCCAGGCATGTACCCTGACTGGGAATCAAACCGGTGACCTTTCAGTTTTCAGTCTGGCACTCAATCCACTGAGCCACAACCAGCCAAAGCGCATGTGTGTCTTTTCTCCTAGGGGGCCTGAAGGACAGAGTACTGGCCCAAACTATGTCTGAAGAAGTAGCTCAAGGCACACAGGTCAACTTGGAGGGCCTCAGATGGGTTGTCTTTAATAAAAGTCACCTCCCCCCCAGGGATGGCTGCCTGGCAAGGCCTCACCTCCTCCAGTCTATCCAAGGCATCATTCAGCTTCCGCTGGCGCTCCAGCGCTAACAGCCACACCTGCTGCCAGCGGGCGGAGAGCTGGTTGATCCGTGGGTTCTTTGCTTCAGACTGTGAGAGGATTGGCATGGGAGGGGGTGTGGGCTGACTTAAGGACTTCCCTAAAAGGAAAAATAAATATGAGATTAGAAATGCTGGTTCTGTCAGTTACCACAAATAGAAACACTGTCACATGTATGACTCAGAAGATCTTTATACTGATACCCAATCAGCAACAGAAAAGAAACATGGAACCTGGCAATACGTAGTACAAAAAAAATCATTATCTTCAAAATTGCCGATTCTCCTCTGAGCCTACAGGTACTTGTCTCGTATTTTCAATGAATTCTGTCCTACCTTAGTGAACTGAGGAAATGTCAAATCAACTAAAACAGCACTGGTTATAGTGAAGCTTATTTAGGATTAAGTTACTGTAAACCAAATGTAAACAGCTAGTGCCAATGATCAAAACAATGAGAAGGCCACAGCAAAAAAAACTGCTTTACTGTTTTGATATTTCATGCCAATCCAAAAAAAAAAAAAAGGGTTCTAAGTTACTGCATGTCAGTGTTAATAAAAAAAAGTGAGTTTCAACAAAGAATTTAGTTCAAATCCAATGGCTTTTAAAAATGAAAAGGACATTTTCGATAGGTATTTGGAAAAGTGCTCATCTTCAACTAGCAGGAGTGAAGCACCCTAACATCGTGGCTGGACACATACTGCTGCCGCTGCGGGATTTATCGATGAAAGGCCCGTGGGTGGGCTCGACATTCTTCCTTTTGTATGTCTTCGTGACCCGGTCCATGTCAGGCTGTTTTCGAGTCATTTCTTCCATAAATACCTGTTAAACAAACAATAGGAAAAAAAAAAAAAAGTTGAGAGTTTTCCTGGACTAAGATGAAACCAGGCAACTTCTTATTAACAAAGGCCAAGACTGTGACAGACCAACTGATGGGTAGATAGATGCCTTTGTATGATGTGTCACTCATTTTGAGAAACACAACTGAACAAGGCACTGTACACCCAGGTGCTAGAGGCCTGAAAGAATAAGACACGGTTTTCACTTTAGGGGACTCACAGGAGAGGAAAACTGGAAAGTCAGAGAAATGATCGTCATCCTTGGTGCCAAGGGAAGACCTAGGACAGCACCCAGCAGCAGGCGGATGAACTGTCTGTTCTGTAACGTGGAGCCAAGACCAGAGCTTAGCTCCTCTAGGAGCTAAGAGTAATTCCTGGTTGACAGCAAGGAAATGAAAGGGGGCCTTGGCTAGGTCACTGGGTTGCCGGAGCACTGTCCTATACACCAAAAGGTTGCAGGTTCGATTCTCAGTTGGGGTGTGTATGAGAGGAAACCAACTGATGTTTCTTTCTCACACAGATGGTTCTCTTTGTTTCTCTCTCTTCCAAATCAAAACATATTCTCAGGTGAGGATTAAAAAAGAAAAGAAAAGAAAATGGAAGGAAGCTGGGTGAAACAGGTAAAGGGATTAAGCAAAAATAAAACAAAAACTCATAGACACAATAGTGTGGTGATTACCAGAGAAAAAGGGGGTGAGGGAGGTGGAGGAGAGTAAAGGAGGGGATAAATGGTGACAGAAGGAAACTTGATTTTGAGTAGCAAACAATATATAATATATGGATGATGTAGTACAGAACTGTACATCTGAGCCTATAGAGTTTTATTAACCAATGTCATCACAATAAATCCAATTAAAAACAAAAAGAAAGAAAATGCAAACAGAGACCTCAGTCCTACAACCACAGGAAATGAATTCTGCCAACAACCTGAATACACCTGAATGCGAACTGCTCCACTGGCTGGCTAACTGAATGTCAGCCCAGTGAGACCCTACGAAGAGGACACAGCAAAGTCATGCCTAGGCTCCTGGCCCCACAGAAACTGAGAGATATATACATGTTTTAAGCTGTAAGTCTGTAGAAATACTTTAAGCAGTGGTTTAAATAGGGTGACAGGGCAAAGGAAATGCACTCCATGAGCAACTCAGGAAATACCAGTGACCACATGACGTAATTAAAATACCTGATGCTCAGCAATAAGGGCTTTAACTCGGTCAATGTTCTGTGGGATTGGCTCCTGATCCCGCTGAATGAGGGTGGTCTCAGCCCATTGGATCCATGCCAGAAGTTCTTCCAAGAGCTCAGCGTTGGCCACCAGTTCTGACAGAGCCGTTTCAAGACGCTGCTGGTGCTGCTTAGCCCACGTCAGGACCTTAGGGAGAGAAATCATGGCCTCTTTCAGACAAGCAAATCCCTTTGTTTTCAAAGTCCCCTTTTATGTGATCCCAACAATGACTCTTTAGGGCAGAGACCACCCAAACAGTTATGAGACTTAGCTCTTACTCCAGGGGCAGAGCTGGGTTAGGAGCTGGCATGAGAAATCAATTCTTCTGAAAGCAAATCTAGTGGGCCCCATTAAACGCAGGACTTCTGAGGAAGGAGTACTTCTGAGGAAGACACAGTGTTTCTTTCCTCTGATGGCTGCTGGGAGCCGTCGGCCAACAGGTCACACTGCACTAGCGCCAGTCCTCCAACTCCAGCACATTGCCAAGAAAGCAGTCATTACTAAAACGCTAACAATCTTGTAGAGATATTCCCAAGTGAAAACTTCTTATGGGGGGGGGCGCCCTGATGTATTTTATCACTGTGAACTCATTTTATCGGAACGTGTGCTCTCCTCTAAAGCCGGGGACCCACCTCCTCAAAGCGAGCTCGGATGATGGTGATCCAGTGTTTGATGGTGGTGATGCAATCGGGGTGGCAGACAGCCAAGATGACCTCTCCCATTGTCACTGCTGTGTTCACGTCCACTCGCTTTTCTTCCACTTTCTTCATGAACTCCTACACAAACAAGAATTGGGAAACAAAACCTTAAAAAAAACAACAAAACCCTGTCCTAACAGCACTGTTAGTTTACACTGTTAGGGGGGAAATTTCAAGGTATATTTTTTCCTGCGTGTGTCTGTTGAAGCCCTCCAAACCCCTCCACCGGTCTGTCAGGAGTTGCTGGTGTTTTCTTTCCAGTTCTAAGAGACGTAAGAAGGTGAGCAGTCTGCACAAGAACGACTTTTTCTGCTGCTGTAGATGACAGGACTGGGACAGAGAGGTGTCCCTTACCCTGAGCTGGGCATGCCTGTTTTCCTGTTCTGAATTATTAGTTTCTTTCTTTTTAAAAAGTCCTGTTTTTTATTCACTTCCATGTGTATAAACAATCTTGGGCAAAAACCAGTGATAAATACTACTATTTAAAAAAATACCTAAAACAGAATAACAAAAGATTAAAATCTCCCAGTGGGTAACTAAAAAATGGAAGCAGGAAACACTTCCCATCTCATCAGGGCAGACCCGCTGAGGCCCCATATGCCTGCACGTCATGTAGCCTGGTTAAGACGTCCTGGGCAAGCTGACCCGGGCCTGAAGCAAGTGACAACGAGGAAAGTGAGACAAAGATGTGTGCAGGTCAGGAGCAAAGAAGCTGAAATAGTCCATGTTTTTCTTTATAAAATACCATGATGTCTGACTTATTTAGCACCAACATATATTATATTTGTAAAAACAAATGAATGAGCAAACTTTAAGGCACCACAAACATTGCCAGTCATTTTGGTTATTCCCGTTAAATTATAAGATGGGCTGCTTCTGGTTCTGCTCCTTTGCATATAAGGTCTGAAGTTCACAAGCCAAAGTTGCTTTCCTTTGGTGGTGGGTGATGTGAATCACTGTAGCCTGGGGCTGGATTACCTTATGGGTGTCAATGAGAGACTGCAGGGACTCCGTGTCATCAGGAAGTGCTCCACGAAAGCGAAGTGTTTGCTCTGCTTCAGAAAGCCACTCCAACAGCATGTGGACTGTGTCCCGAAACTCCTCCGCCTGAAATAATCAGGCACAGAAGACTGAACGTCTCTGCAGTTAAGGTCCTGGACACTGGGGAGTACTTAGGAAAGGGTCTAGGCCTAAACTTCTTAGTGGATCACAAGAATTTGATGGCTCTATCACAGTCCCACAAAGGTTATCTTTAATTTTTAGTCTTTGAAAGTGAACTGAACTCATTATTTCTCTAATATGAATCAGTATTGAAATACTGAAGAACATTTAGAATATCAATGTTGGACATTATACTCATTTTGAGATTGGCTGGAACTCAGGCTGATAAAGCAGCTAGAATAAATCTGCTCAGACCCACCCTCTGGGGTTGTCCCAGCAAACGTCTCTGACCTGTTTTAAGGCCTGCTCAAGTCGGCTTTGTTTGGAGACAGACAGTTTGCACACAGTGTCCCAGCGCGTACTCAGTTCTTGGAGCTGCCCTTTAACCCACGTGGTGTCATCGCGACTATTCTCAATGAGCTCTCGGCCTGACCGTTTCAGAACCTGAACAGTTCCTGTTCGCTTTCCCAGTTCTTTCTGGAAAACCTAGCAAAGAAAACAGAAAAAAATTAGTTTCAGAAATGTTTTGAACACAAGAAACAAAACCACAGAGAAAGTCATTACTTAATTCAATGTTCCCTGGTAGGTTGCAGTCATGTGTCTTTTATGCATAGAGGGTGGTAAGATGATGTATAAGAAAACAACCAGAAAAGGTGTCTCTAAAGTAAGAGCAGCATGACTCTGGGTAAGTTGCTTAGCTGAAGTCTCAGTTTCCTGATCTGTAAAATGGGAGTAATGTTATATAAACATTTCCAGAATTGTGGGAGTTAAATAAGAACACATATGTCATGCATATAATAATACCATTTCAGGGTAAGTCAAATGCCTTCTGTTGAAATCCAGACATTATGTAGCTCAACATAAAAGATGTAGGTTATACTAAATGTTGGTGCACGTGGTACTGGGCTTATTAGGTTCAGAAGCAGTAAAAAAAAAACAAAAAAAACCCCACCCATTTTTGCAGAGTCAGTGGAAATAGATGTCTGAGGGGTTCCTGAATTTAAATTCATTTTGTGACCCAACTTAGAGATACAAACAGGAAGAGGACAGGAGAACCTCAAAGAGAAGTTTATACATTGCCAGATCTGAATCTAACCAATTTTGGTAAATTCTTTGTGACTGATGCAGAATCCCAGCCGCAGTTTGTTTAAGCTTGTAGAGCAAGGAGCCACCCCACTGATAAGCACAGACTCAGACTATTTCAGACTTCCTTTCTCCCCTTACAAGTTAGGAGGAGCAGAAGGCACACAGAGGGAGGCCACAGTGTCAGCCCTACATGCAGTACAGAGCTCACCCCTCACCTTATGGGCATCCATGAGGTTCATGACAAGGTCAAGGTCCCCGTGCACAGGCTGGTCCTCGGCCAACTGTGGCTCCACCTTGTACAACCAGTCGACTAAGGCCTGCAAAGCGTCCATGAACTGGCCTGAAAACAGCAGGGCCTCCTCCAACTTGTGCTGCCTGAGAAAAGTACACAAACCTTGCTGTTTCTAGATATTATTATTGATGAATGGTCCACAATTCTGACTGCTGGAAGGAAATACTGCTTGAACTCTATATAGAGAGGGACCTCCAAGTTGGAATGGTAGAAGTTCAGTAAAAAGTGACTAGGAGAGATGCCTAGACATTTTAAATCAAACCACTCTTTAAAATGACTTAATTGTAGTATAGCAGACAGGTACAGAGGCCTTTCCAGCACCTTAGAGCCAAGTGGTTAGACACATGGACATACCCTAAGAACCAAAGTCTGTCTGCTCACTTTACACCACTCCAGCACAGGATGACAGTTTTGGTAATGGCCTAGACTCAGGGTTCATCAACGCTGAGCTTAAATCACTTGTGAGATCCTGGGCTCTTCTTCACCTCTATGAGCCTCAGTCATCTCACCAAAAATTGGGGAGAATAAATTATATAAGGGATATTGTAATACTCAGATATGGCATAGTGGGTACGAGTGAATAAAAGTACAGCTTTTACAACCAAACAAAATAGTTTTAAATCCCAGCTCTGCAGCTTAGTAGCTGGGTGACCATGGCGAAGTTAAGAAGCCTCAGTGGTTTTCTTACCTGTAAGATGGGAACAGCTGTACCCACCTCAGTGGTTGTTACGAGGATTTCATGATTAGTAGGCACTGTTATGCACATACTCAGTGGTTGTTGCTCAGTACAGGTCAGATGTCATGATGGTTATATGAGGTAATACATGTAGAGGTTTTGCATAGTGCTCAACACATAGTGAGAACCCTTAGTGAGACAGCTAGTGGTATTACAAGTTGGTAATTTATAAATAGAGTCATACCTTGGTACTCGTTGGCTTCAGATATCATCAAACCCTGAAATCGTTGCATTTTGATGGGACAAAAAAATTGTCCCAGCCCTTGGCACTTGCTCGGAACTCATTGCACTAGCTAGAACTTGTGTGAGTCACAAGGCTGTCCCACAAGAGAAAATGCCTCATCATTTGGTACTTGTCAGTTTTGGCACTCGTCACAAGTTCCGGAATGAATTAATGAGTACTGAAGTACCACTATACCCACAGTGACTGATCTATTACTGTAGGCTTCTCTCTTTCTAATACAGTACAGTTCAAGTTGAAATGAGAGAATTTTAATACATTTTACTCAAAGTTTTCATAACTCAATGAACTGGAGATACTGAAATGCTATAGAATCTGTTACTGACATGTAAGTTTTATTACCATTTTATGGAATCCAGTATTAGTTTCTTAGTAGTTTTGGGATAATATACAGACCCATCCATTAAGGGGACATTCATACTCACCTCTCTACAGACTTGCCACACACAGTATCCCACTTGTCTCTGACCTCTCCCAGTAAGTTGTCAAGTTTCTGAGTGTCATCAGAAAGCAAAGTCTTTTCTTTCAGGGCTCTGCCCGTTCTAATTGTGGTATCATACACAGGCTGTTTACCACCAAGGGTTTTCTGAAACTCCTGGTCACAAAAGAAAAGAAAAGAAAAAAAAAACCCCAATGCCGTGAGCTGACACCTTGATTTGGAACAAAGAAAAAATATTGTGTTTCCAAGTTGATAATTAATTGTAACATGGTTTGACTGTGACGATTTTTTGAACTAAAAGGAACAAGAGCTTATTCTTAAGATCCTTAAGAAAACTGTAAGTTTTCGTTTGTCTTATACAGAAGTACATATTTCTAAAGTCTAGAATTTCCAACAGCTTTAACTGGTTTACTCCCACAATCACTTTGTTTCAACTGTTATTTAAATGAGCAATTGTCACAGACACTGTCTAGACAAAATGAAACGTTGGCTTCATCATCTTGAGTTTTCTACCCAGATACAACCTTTAGTGAATACCAAGCTCAGGACTTAAGAGCGACAAACTGCTTTACCTTATGCTTAGAGAGCTGAAGTTTAATTTTGTCTGGGTCATTGGATATCTCCAGCTCTGAGTCCAGGTGACTCTCTGCATCTTCTAGCCAGTCGATCAGTTTTTTCCAAGCTTCATGGAACTATAATTATATAAGAAATAAGTTATAACAGGCAAGAAATAAGAAATAAGTTACATAGGCAAACTATACAACACTTTTACGTGAACCAACCCAGCGACTCAACTTGCCACCCAAGGTTTTCCAGTACATTAGTATCTTCCTTTCATAACTTACTTGTTTTGCCCTCTTCCTGGCATCATCCAGTGATCTCCCTCTTTCAATAGATCGCTGGACAACCTTCTCCCATCGAGACTGGACACTAACCAACAAATTCTTGATCAGAACAACGTCCTGTTTTTGGCTAAGGAACTTTAACTGATTCCCAGTTTGATCCAGCTCAATGATCTGGTCTCGATGAGCATTTACTTCACTAGCAAAAACCTGGGGGGAAAATGTTTTTAAACTGAAGATAAGCCAACACAGCATCTCTTTCAACTACTCCTTTCAAAAGGAAGGCAACATCATAGTGTCAGAGTTACCTTGTGCTCCTCTATCTGGGAAAAGACAGTGTTTAGAATCAGGCTGGGAGGAGAAGCGATGTTTAAATTCTGTTCTGCCAGCGTAAGCCAGTTGATAAATTCTTGCAGGGAATTCTGGAATTCTGTTGCCAGGCTGAGGGCCTCTTCCAGCTTTGACTGAATTTTAATTAGAACACACACACAAAAAGAAAAAGTGCCAAATTAAGGAATTATAGCTTCCAGGACAAAGGCATGAATTGTACACCAAATGAAGTGATCTCTAGAAAGGAAGCCTCATTTAACCAACCTCCAACCATGCCTTGTTTGCAAAGAAGGGGACATTTTAATGTCAGTGTCTGAAACAACTGTGCTGAAAAAGGAAAGAGCACAATTAGCAGCTGAGCTGCCTTCTCTGCTATTCCCCCCTCCCTGGGACATTGAAGAACAGGAGTAAAACCAGTCACAATATAAGTGAACAGCTTAGTGGTGACAAGCTTCAGATCTCCACCCTGCTTTGGACAAAGTCTTGTTTTCCTTTAGTATTCTTTTTGTGACACCAAAACAACCAATGAAAAGCACTTTACTATAAAGCTGATGCTCACCGCAGTGCCTGTTTATATGTTTTCAGAAAACACAGCACCTAAAAATATGAGTCAAACTTATGCTACAAGCAGAAAAGGTAATTACAGCCCTAATATTCCACGCAAAAACCTGACAACCCTAGATGTAAATTTTTAGATGTTTTTTATCTAAATCAGGTGAAAGAAACAATGGTCCAGTCAGGACATGTGCAACTGCCCATGAGTACACACACCCCAACTGCACAGTCCATGAAGTCCACCTGCAGACACCTCTACCCCCAACACCTAGGTGATGGCCACTGCCCTGGCCCACCTACCAGGCAGGCAAAGTAGAATAAGAAAAGATTGTTAAAAACGAATACATCCAAAATATTCACAGAAATTTAGCTTACTTTTGTAACAAAAACCCACCATTATGAATGTTACAAAAATGTACAGGCCAAATGTTGATAAAGCAAACAGAAAAATAAAATCTATGTAAAATAGATCCTAAGAAATATTTAGAGATTAATATAGTGCTGGCCTGTGAACCAAAGCACCGCAGATTCAATTCCCAGTCAGGGTACATGCCTAGGTTGTGGACCAGGGTCCCCAGTAGGGTGCGCACGAGAGACCACCACACATTGATGTTTCTCTCCCTCTCCCTTTTTCCTCTCTCCCTCCCCTCCCCGTCTCTAAAAATAAAATCTTTAAAAAAATTACAAAATAAATGGCTCTCAAAAAAAAAAAAGAAATTAATATATTGCCAAGTTCCTAGATGGCAGGAAATCTCCCACACTGTTCTGATATATTCTTTAATATAGCACCACACTCAATGATGTCAGTGATCCTGAAATACAATGTTCTTATAAAATCAGAAGTAACTATCCTTGGCAACTACCCTGTGCTTGACCATTTCCACTGATGACAGGTTAAATATTTGAGACAACCTGCTCTACTGTTGGGAAAATCCTCTATAAACTTCTTGATTAGGAGCCACAATCTGCCTCAGTTACTTTAATTAGACTCAGTTCTGCAGGGATCATAGGTAACAGACTGTCCCAAGAATCAGAACACAGCCATACACTCAGGTCCTCTGGATAGTCTTTGTGTAACAAAATTACCAGACCCCACATTAGAAGAATTCTGGTAAATTAATGCTTCTTTAAAATGTTATGTATAAATATTTATTTTTGTCCTCTGCCCATTAAATTTGACAAAATCATGCTTTTATAATTTCCACCATATACCTAACACAGTGCCTGGCACATACATGCTTAATAACTATTTGTTGAATGCATGTGGCCCACAGGTTTAAACACATGTTTTATTTGATCTGCCCAGCACAGAAACTCTATGCAGAGTGATACTCAGAAACTCAGTACTCATAAAAACCAGTGTTTTGGGGCCTTGATACCTAATCACTTTTCTTTTGAAGAAAATTTGATTTTTGAGGAAGAGTAGGAAGGGGTCATATAATTTATTTCTCTCTTGATTTTTAGTAGAACTTTTTGCATATTGTACTTACACTAGAATCCTTGTGTGGCATTAGTTTTCATACTCCCTGTATGCTCTGCCCCCACCTTCCCAATCCCAAGTCACCAACTCCAACATAAACTTGTTTTTAAACAGGAACATAAATATGATTCGCAATGTATATAGGGTCTACCATTGAGCAGTATCAGACACTAATGTCTTAAATGTAGATGCAGAAAAGGAATGAATAATGAAAGCATGTATTGGTAGAAACTAATAGCACTGCTGCGACTTAACATGGATGGAAAACAGAAATTTAATGGCAGAAAAGATAATCAGTATGAAGACAATTCTGAGGATATCAGTTCTGTAACTTTTTCACAGAAACAGGTGGTAATTACACACCATTACCATACACATTCCTCAGATCCTAGAAACACACCATGCACATATCACACCCTGCACTGTGCGGTGGTACCTTTCTTTCCTCCATCTTACTGCTGACCACATGCCACTTCTGTTCCAGGAGTGCCACGCTCTGTTCCGTCTTTGAACCGGACCCAGAATCATCACGGTTCAGAAGCATGAGCCTGCCCTTGTCAAGTAGCTGATTATAAGTCTCTTCCTTGGCTGTGAGTTGGGAATAGAGCTCCTGCAAGAAAAGGTAGGAAAAATATTAATGATGCTAATTTTGTGAAAGACACCCACAGACAGATTTATAACCACAGTTTGAAAAAGTCCAGGAAAGTCTCACCTTGATTAAAAAAACCCTTTTGGATTCAGTTCAACTACTGAGCAACTATGGGACTGGAACCCACCTTTCTTGCTTAATATTATTTTGTCACCACAGAATTATTTAAGGATCAGACACTTGTGGGAACAGACCAGCACCCCGTTTGTCTGGGACACAGCCAACTACTGTGGCAAGAACAGGCCTGCAAGCAACCTAAAATAGATCCCAATACTTGATTTCCTTTTCTTGAACAATGTACCTGAAAATTATGCCTTTAGTTCTCAGCCACTTTCTTGAAATACTATTACTACCTACTGGGTTTCTCTAAATCCCACAGAAATAGTCTGTTTCTTAAGTACAATCATATCTGTGTTATGTATTTGTCTTGCTGATACTCTCACCAAGTTAATATTTTTATGTCCACTGAACTGACCAACTCAAAATTAGCCAGCTCACCAATGCATCTGTAGCTGATTCCCCCATCACTACGGCTGCCTGTGGTAGGGTATTAAAAGGATTTATATATATATTACATACATACACACACACATATATACAAATACATATATATCGTATACACACACACACACACACACACACACACACACACACACACACATATATAAAAGTAAAATCAGCAATCCTCAAGGATACACTATGTTGTCAGTAAAAAGGCCCTACTTTGTAGACTCCCAGATACATCTCTCTCTCTGAATTCAGAAAGGAGCTACTCAACACGGGATGCGCATGCTCAATTTCAGTAAATTTCTATTACCATATGTGTGTCAAGCTGTTCCCTAGCAGTTTCAGGAAGTCCTCCTGTGGGCTTAGAGGCAGAAAGTTGGGTCTCCATTTTGGTCAGTTCCAAGAGGAAATCTTCAATTTCACTGTGGAAACCTTGAGCCTTTTGAGAAAGACATTAGTAAGGTCAGTAGTCAATTCCAGCTTCAAAAGTAAACTTTCTAAATAACCACATGAGGAATCTATCTTGAGGGAGGAATTTTGGGCTGCTCTCAGGCAGATCTGTTCTGTTGCTGGATTGGCATGGGGCCGACATATTTACTTATTTTTAGAATCTAGCAGAATCCTTTAGAACTCACTGTAACATACAGTTGTGAGCACATGAAAGTTTATTCTTGTAATATTACTTATTAATCATTGTATTTCCATATATGCCACTATAAACCTACTTTTGCCCACCCCACTATTATAAATGTTTCATATAACTAATGAATTAACTGAATGAGGTACTGTTGAATATGAATATGAAGGACTCTGATTTGATCTAAGAAATAACTGAATCTGTGAAGAGGTTTGTTATAGCAAAGACCTACTAATTTTGAATATTAAAAAAAAAGAGATTCAGTTACAGATTAGCACCCCCCCATGCCCCCCCCAAAACAAAACCCCATTGAATAAAGAGCTGTTCTTGCCCTGGCTGGTGTAGCTCAGTGGATTTGAGCGCAGGCCTGCAAACCAAAGGGTTGCTGGTCAGGTCCCCAGCAGGGGGCACATGAGAGGCAACCACACATTGATGTTTCTCTTCCTCTCTTTGGAAATAAATAAAACCTTCAACAAAACAAAACAAAACCCCCCAAAACCCAAGCCGTTATTTCCAGACAAGTCCCAGTGCAGAAATGACCTTCCTCACACGACACAAGGGGCTCTACCCTAAATTGCTTTCCTTGACTCAGACCAGAAAGGCTTCCTTCTGAATATATGCACAGTTCCGCCCGCCTAACTTGGACGATGTGCGTACCTGCTGCAGTGTTGACTGAAGCTGCTGCTCCCTCTCTTCTGTTTTCTGTAACACTGACTCCCAGCATTGGTTCATAGTTTCCAAACGACTCCTTAAGCTGCTGGCATCGTCTCCAGCACTAGATTCAAGAAGTTCATTGCCAGCTTTGTTGACTGTTTCCACTGTGGCTTGATGGGCCAAAACATCATTTTTTAGAACCTAAAAAATGTTAAACAATACTTTATGTCACAGATAACATCAAACCTGGTTCTCTAAGGTTTATGTAACATTGAAAGGCTTCTGGTGGCAATATTTAGTCTGAAATCAATAGACTTAGAGGTAAAAACAAAAATACTTACATGGTGCTTTGCAAGCTCAACTTCAATGACTTTTGGATCTCCGCTTATTGGTCTCTGAGCATTTAACAACTCTTCAGTGTGAATGAGCCAACTCATTAGTTCTTCTAAGGCATGTTGGAATTGGCCAAGGGCCAGGAGAGCACCTTCTAGCTTATGCTACTCATAAAAACATATAAAGGGAATGATTGTTAGGGGAAAAGAAAACAGTAGATAGTAGTCCATTTACGTGCTCCACCATTTTTGCCTCACCTGTCTGTGGGCAATTTTTTCACCCAGGTTCTCCCAGAGGTGTTTGAGTTCTGTCAATGGTTCTCGTATAATGTCTCTGTCTGTTTCATCAGTAGCTTTCTTCAACATCAGTTCACCCTGGTGATTAAGCTTCTCCATCTCAATTTGCTGCTGGTAAACTTCCACTTTGAACTCCTATCAAAGACATACTTAATGTTAACATTAAATCAAGTCTTTTAAAACTAAAAGAAGCAATCCTTCTTTAAAAGCCATTCCCAGATACGAACCTTCATTTCGTTTAACTGATCTTTAACAGTGTTGAGGTCCGTGCCGACAGGGGGCATGGTGCAGAGTTTAATTACAGTGTTATCTAGCCAGTCAAACATAGCCTAAAATGCAAATACAAACACGTAGTCAAAAACAAAGAGTTGGGAGAGACAAATCAAAAGCCAAGTACTGTATGTGTGTATAGGCGGGGGGAGGCAGAAGTAAGAAATAATGATCTTTATTCCAATAATATGGGGATTTAAGAACAAAGTGAACATATTATTGGGATAGCGTCCAAAATGAACTGTGATCTAAATATGAACGAGAGTTACTATTTTTCATGGCTGGCTGAAGCTACAGGGCGAAGCTGTACTTTAGCTTAACCAGGGGGTGGAACCTCTCTAGCAAGTAATGGCCTTAGTGAGGCCAGCTTCACTGTATAGTCACCATGAGAATAAATATAGTGAACACATTACGAAACACATCAAGAATAAAAATTCAGGTGTCAGTACTTTTCACATTAGAGTGAGAAACTTTGGCTAGAAATACAGAAAGAGGTTACAATCTCAGATTTGATAATGCTGTGGTCCCGTAAAGGTGATCACTCTTATACTAGAGTCTGAATATGAGTGACAATGCAGACCCTATATGGCCACAGTGGTCATGTCATGGCTTACCTGAAGAGTGTCCTGATACTGCACAGCAGCCTGCATGGCTTCTTCAAGCTTTTCCAGCCTCTCTTTCCACGTTTTGTTTAAGTTCTCCCAGGCATTATTCATCTAGAGGAAAACAGTCAATCAGATTTTTCAATTACCATCACTGTTCAGTCCAGGTCCACTACTGTTTTGTCTAACTCATCCCTTTCTCCACACCTCATCAATGCTCTTCTTCACTTCGGGCTTCTCAGTTTCTCCACAGGCAAAAATCAAATCTGCTCCAAGGATTCGAATAAACTCCAGTTCCTCATGCAGACCATCTGTCTCTTCCTTAATAGTCTACATGTAAATGAACGGAATATAAGCCAAAACAGAAGCAGAACAGAACTTTCCAAACTTTGCAAATGCAATTACATCTCCATCAATAGCAGATGCTGAACAGAACCTGTCAATTTCACAAAAACCTTTCAATGTTATTAATATTTCACTTATCTAAATAGTGAAGCTTTAGACTGGTTATTTTTCGTATGTATGTGTACAAAAATATATGTATCGAATATATTTATGTAATTATACATGCATACATATAAACTACATAGAAAAATATGTATAAAACAATCTGCAAAAGGCTCAGTGAGTTTCAATAATTTACCAAAGAGCCCTGGCTGGTGTAGCTCAGTGGATTGAGCACGGGCCTGTGAACCAGACAATCGCGGTTCGATTCCCAGGCAGGGCACATGCCTGGGTTGCAGACCAGTTCCCTGCAGGCCAATTCCCAGCAGGGGATGCATGAAAGGCAACCATACATTGATGTTTCTCTCCCTCTCTCTTTCCCTTCCCCTCTAAAGATAAATAAATAAAATCTTTAAAAAAAAAAATTTACCAAAGGCTCATCCCTTTGCTTCCAAGATTATAATCTGTAGCCTGAAGTCTATTGCAGAGAAGTATATTAACAAGGAGAAAATAATACTGCACAAGTCACAAATTTAAGAGCTGAGAGCCTAGCATAATAGGAATGCTAGGCTATATAATCTAACAAAGTCAGTTCTCTACTAGCTCCTAAAAAGGACAGGGGTGGGTAGAGAGAAAGAATGGCGGAAATAAAAGAAAGACATAAGAAACAATATCAAGACAAGCTTGGCTTACACTAAGTGAACAAAATGAGGGGAGAAATGTATCTAGTAAAAATAAAAACTAGGCTCCCCCAACAGGCTCGAAAAAGGTAAGTCAATGTAATAATTATCTTTGGATGATGAATCTAGAATTTTTTTCATAACTTCTATTTTTCTACACTAAAGAGATTTACTCAAGAAACAAAATAATGTACACTATAGTATGAGGACTAAGTTTAGAAATGAAAGCAAAACTGAATTTGCTAAGCATATTCTATTAATTTGAATCGTTAAGTTTAAAAGTGATGAGAGAATTAGTTTTGTGTGATGGAACTATTTCTGTATCACAGTTGGTGGAAGTTGTATAAATCTGTAAGTGGTAAAACTTGCATTTATAACTAAGAAAGAAATCTGCTATAATGAGATTTTTTTTTAAGTGTAAAATATCCTCATAGAGTTAAAAACAAACACAAACAACTTTTAAGGAACTTGGCCTACCTAAGCAGTCAGCACAACACACTTGGAAAAAGTAGTTTTTTAGACAGCAAAAACACAAGAAGGAGTTTTGTTTTTTCTTACCTCAGCAGCTTCAACCTGTTGCTTGATGATGGATGGGTCAATGCCGGGGCTTTCTAAGTCATGGACAATGTCCTGGGTGTCTTTAATGGTGGTAAGGAGAGCTGCCATATCATACCAAAACTTCTCTGCTAGTTCAAGGACATCAAGGAACTTAATTTCTCGCTCTTCAGCCCGAGCTTTGATGTCCTCCCAGAAGAATACCATTTGGTCCAATTTGTCCTGGATTTCTGAAGGGGTAAAGAAGAGACACGAATAGGACTTCTTTAAGTACTTGAAATCAGCCTCATTGGAAATACCATCTAGTCCTCACATTTTCACTGAAATTGTATTTTTAAAAGTTCTAAGAATATATATAGATATTTCTTTGCTTGTGTAATTTTAACACATTAAAGATCATGAAAACTTAGCTTTAGTGGAGAAAAACATCCTCTAAAATTTTAGCCTTCTGTCAGCAGAATGGTTAAGTGCAATAGTTATACATTTATCTGACATAAACAACTAAACTTTTCAAAACGAAAAAAAGCTAAGATACATATATCTCAGTGCTATTTTTATTTCTACATTTACATTCCCCACATAAAGAGACCACAGAGGTAATCTGGGAATGAGTTACCATCTAATATAAAGGTACTGCTCAGATACAAAACCCCTAACTTATAAAGGGACTGAGATGAAAGCTCTATTTCCAGTGTTCTGTGTTGAACTTGCTGCTTCCCATGGCAAGTGTTATAAAAAAGGTAGTTATGTTCCACACACTATTGATACTGCAGTTCACTCATATTAGGGGTTAAAGGAGCATTTGTTCCCTGGCCTGGGAATCTAACTACCAATTGTAACCTTGTTTCAATAGGGAGATGTGTCCTGAATTCTAAATGACTTCCAAATGACTTTCTGGAATACTCATTACTTGGGGACCGCCTTCGCATTCAATGCAGTACATCTGGTGGGATGCTGGAAGTAACCACAGACTAGAATTTTTTCTATTGGTTCTCTTCAAAAACAATTAGATTCATCAAGCACCTTTTGCAGCCAGGTCCTTGTCAGCTCCCTGAGATCTCCCAATGAGCTCTTCTCCTCGGCGCTTTAGGGCCTCAAAGGAAGGCTGAAGTTTTTCTAGCTCCATGGTGGCACTCTTATTGTCACTAATGCACTCTCTGATCTTGTCGACTTCCGCAGGAATCAGTGGTGGCATACGCAGACGGGAGGAGAGATTCTCCAGAGTCTCCAACATGGGTTCGATTTTATCATGGAACTAAATAAACGTCAGACCATTAGCCATCACAGCAATACTTCACTACACTTCTGGGGGAAACGTTGGGGAATAAGGCTGAGGTATAAATCCACCACTGTTTAGGATAATCTGCACATAACCTAGCCTGATGGCTGTTGGGTTTGGCTAAGGAACTGTTTTGGGCATAGCACACCAGACCTGGCCCAGCAGAAAAAGAAAATAAATACTTATTTTAAGAACCAAGAAAATATTAATATACCAGAAATGTGACAAGAAAGGGACAACACTATGAAACTGGTAAGAGTCACTGTGTCAACAGCTTAGATGATAGCTGCATGCAACAGATCAGACCAACAAGTTAGATGTCCTCCACCAACTATGTAAATGGATGGGGAACTCAATATGCTACATGACCTGGAGTTCAAAATTATCACAGCATGCAAATTTAGTAACCACTCTATGTAACAGAGAGGAAAATGTTGCATGATGAAAGATAATTAAGGAAGGCCAAATCTAACCTTATGCTGAAAGAACAATTACCTTTCCACTTTTCTGGTATTTCGAATAACATGACTGTAATTATAAAATTTCACTTACAATCTGAAGCAGAGTGAGGAGAAGCAGGAGCAAAACAGGTAAGTTTGCCCCTCTAAAAAAAAAAGCTATCTAAAAGCAACTCTGGATTAATTAGAATTTTAGTTGTCCTATAAGAAACACATGGTGGGATTTCCTTAACAAAATCACTTCCCATCACTCCCTCATTTCTAGGTTCCACCCCAAAAGAAACTGGCATAATAAACTGCACTGATAAAATTCCTTTCACTGAAGTAAAGGGAAATTTTCTGACAGGTAACCCTCAGTTCTCAGCTTCATAAGACTGCCCTAATTCCAGTGGGGGTGGGTACCTTACCTCTGCAATCTGTAATGGTGGGCGCGGTCAACACAACAATGAAATGTGACGATGTGGGGAAGACAGGAGCAGGCAGCAACAACACAAAGTAACACATTCCACAATGTGAGTGAGAGATGGGACGGAAGGTGGGGGGAAAACTTGAGTAAGTACAAATATTAACCAAGAATATTGACTAAACATAGGAATAAAATACCCAGACATGACAAAAGTACCACTAACAGTAATATATTAGTTCATAAGTATGTAGTTACATGCTTTAAACTCCACTGCTGGTGGATTATTTCTCTTTGGCTCTTAAACTTCTCTCTATCCAAGCATCTTTCTTTGAACTAGGAGCTAGCTGGTGGCGTTGTGAGTAAGAGGTCTAATGTGCTGTCTTCTAAGTCTCAAAATTAACAGGTCCAGTAGGAATCTGACTTTTCTTTAGATATTTGTTGCTTCAAGGTGAATTTATCCAGAACTATCCCTGCTAAAGGATCAATATAAAGTTTTCAAGGAAACTATCGACAGACAGTATGTACCAAGACACATTTTACCCTCCTTATGGTGCCAGCATACCCATGATCCTGGCAATAAAAATGCAGATCAGCAAAGGTTCCTAGTCTTTGATAATGAATCATCAGCATGCTGGCCTAGACAGTCCTGAGCATGGAGGTGTATCTGCTACAGAAACTTCTTGCCTACACTAGGGGACAGTTGAAGGCTATAGGAGTTTAAGACACCCACGTACCTGAGCAGACTGGGAAACAGCCTCATCCAGAGCCAGGGCCCGCTGGCGCACCTCCTCTTTAATTTGGGCATACGTGTTTTCTGCTTTCTGGTATTTTTCTTCCACCATTTCACCCTCTTCAGGGTTTAACTCCTTTAGCTGAGGGCCTATCTTTAGCAGCTTATCAATATGAGGTTTGTGTTCAGCAATGGATTCCCTTAGTTGCTGTATAAAAAATATGGATTAAAGTAAGTATTTTGTGTTAGTTTACCTGATTAAATACTTTGATCAAAAATCATACCTACTCTGAAAAAAATGAGCTGAATTACTGAATACCAGTAAGTCCCGCCATTTCATCATTTATGGAGGGGAAAGAAAAGCACCTAAGTCTTGGGCTCTGACACTACCCAGTTCTCTTAAGTATTAAAAGCCATTTAAATATCCCCTGACCCGGGAAGCCCTCTCAGGCCACACCCTCTCTTTTAACCTCCAGTATGTATTTACCCACCACCTCCTATACTCATAAATGTTTCAATGTACCAATTGTAATGTCCATGGTTTAATATCTGTTTTCCTACTGAGACTGAGAGACACTAAGCAGAATAAGCTACAAATAGCAACAATTCTGGTAACCCAATCAGTCCCTCACTTTACTGCTGGCTACTTCTGGCTTCCATCCTTCCACTTGTAAGAATACAGAGATAGGAATAAGCAAAAGCCATAAACCAAATAATAAACATTAAAAAAGTATCTTTTTAAAGTGGTCATAGCAATGGTTGACACGACTAACAAATCTCCCTCTCACCTTACCTGCAATGCAGCAAATGCTCTCTGAGGTTCCTTCTCGGCTCTCACTCGAGGTGGGGTCTAACCAAATGAAAAGAGCCGCCCAACCACACCCAAGTCTGACAACACCCCACTGTCACTGGGAAGATGTTGAATTCCCTTCATAGTTACTTAGTTCTTTGTTTACTACTGAAATACCCAAGTTCCTGGTATCTCCATAAATGCATTCTTTACTTGATTCATACCAAGGACAAACAAAATAATTCAGATTATCTATTTTTATTGTGCAAAGAAATTCTAACTGATTAAGAATTTCATAATACAGAACCTGAATAAACTGTGGAGCCTATGTTTAGTTCTATAATTAAATAAAACCTGGCGTGCTCCTTACCCTCATTTCCTCTTGCTGTTGCCTGAGCTGTTCATGATCAATGGCTGGAGGAGGTAACTGTGCTATTAGTGCCCGAGTTTCCTCAATCCAGGGGCTGAGCTCTTCGTAAGTCTCCCAAAACTGGTTCACCAAGACCTGTGCCCGCTCTAGGCGGGCATAACGCTCCGAATTGAGCAGACTAATGGCTTCGTACTGCTGTATTAGAGACTCTGTCTTTTCCTATGAACAATAAAAAGAGTAGGTCTATGTATGTTAAAAAGTCTAAAGGAATAAATACTAAAATGTTTAAAAAATATGAACTAACTTATTAAGTTTGCAAGTGATTTTTATATTCTTTATCCTTATTGGAATTTAAGAATTTTCCTATCACACATGTATATTTAATTTTTTAAATATGAAAGTTGTTTGAAATACACTAAAATACCACAAGCACAACACAGCAAAGTCAAACTTTTAGTGAATAACTTTTTACAACTTTAGATATAACAACATTATTATAACGATCAGTGTAAGACTGAACATCTCAGGGGCTATGATGGAGTTTCCCCATCAAGTTTTACTTGTCTTTTTTTCCTCTGATAAGAAAGTCTCCATAAACAGTATGGAGGGTCCTCAAAAAATAAAAAGATAGAATTGTCTTATAACCCAGCAATTCTACTTCTGTGGATTTATCTGAAGAAATCCAAAACACGAATCTGAAAGAATATATGTACCCCTATGTTCACTGTAGCATTATGTACAATAGCCAAGATATGGAAGCAGCCTAAGTAACTACCAATCGATGAGTGGATAAAAAAGCTGTCAAACATATATACAAGGAAATATTACTCAGTCATAAAAAGGAATGAAAGCTTACCATTTGCAACAGCATGGATGGACCTAGAGCTTATTATGCCAAGTGAAATAAGTCAGTCAGAGAAAGACAAACACCAAATGGTTTCACTTATATGTGCAATCTAAAGAACGATATAAATAAGCAAACAATATAGAAATAGACTCACAGATTCAGAAAATACACTGATGGCTGACAGAGGGGAGGGTGTCTGGGGGACTACACGAAAAAGGTGAAGGGATTGAGAAGTGCAAATTGGTTGTTATAAAATAGTTACGGGAATATAAAGTACAGCATAGAAAATACATAATACTGTAATAACTATGTATGGTGCCAGGTGGGTTCTGAAAATACTGAGGGGAAAATATATGATTATCTAACCGCTATACTGTATACCTGAAGCTAAAACAAAATATTGAATATAAAATGTAATGGAGAAAAAAAAGTCTCTACTAACTTGGCATTTATGCTCTATATGTTTAGGATGAGTAATGCAGTCAACTTAGAAATATTTCTAAGAAAACAGTGGTTACCTATACACTTTATTTAATGAATAGCTGCACATGGTTTTGAAAAAATCTACCAGCTTTGAAAGATAACCTCAAAGTCACTCATTTGGGACTGAAGTAGCAATTTCTCTGTTTAAAGAAGATGGAGTTGCAATACGCTTCACATTATATATACAGTGTGGCTCTTTAGACATTTGTGAACACAGGGTTAGAAGTCTGAATTCCCCAGAACATCCAGTAGTCTTTAACACCATTATTATTAGTAACGGAGGAAAAAAAACTATAACTTCAACTTAAACTGTAACTTCACAACTGTACTTCTAATTCGCCATAATCAAGACAAGAATAATATGGTGAATAAATAAATGCAATTCACCTGTAATACAGCTTTTTGCTCCTCTCCACATGTGCCAAAGATTTCACTCCGATGACTGAAGAGTTCATCCATTGAATCTTTGTGTCGAATGATATCAATGGAGAAAGCCTTTGAGGAAAGTAAACTACAGTTAAGTCAAGAAGTGAAAGGATCCCAAGCTTTCCAGTGAAAAGCCAGACACACCTATGAAAAATTCTTTGCTTTAATAAAGCCACATCAAAAACTGTACTTACCAAGTTTGACACTTTGCCTATTCACACATCTTCAATGTTTATCTTTAAATAGCTTACTAACCCTCATGAATATCATCAGAGAATTATTACCCTTTCTTGGACTAATGAGCCTATTTCTTCCCTTTTCACAAAGCAAAAAAGCTCTTTCTCATCCTAACCAACCATAAAATGAATCTCCATCCACCATCATGACCTAACATCATTCCGTTTGACTTGCAGTAGCAGTCAGAAACTCTCTCCTAGTCACTCTAAGCTGAGGTGATTGATTATACTAGCTCAGGACACAATGGATACATACGTCAGTGTTACACTTACCTTCTGTACTTGCAGCTGAGCTGTGGTCTGGTCCTGTTCCAGGCGAATTGGACCCAGGGCCATCAGTTTCCGTTTTGTTTCAGCAACCCAAGCCAGTTCTGCATCAGCAGCTTGCTCATACTAATAGACATTGAAGAAAAATGAACACATTATATATAGCCAGGGTCTTCCTTCTTAGAATTCAAATCAAAATGCAGACAACTTAGAATTGCTTGTACTTCAACAAATATGAGTTGATCCTATTTCACCTTCTTTAGAAAGAAGTTACAGAATCCAGTTAGTGGTCCTACACATACAAACGACAATGGAAACTGACACTCTTAAAGAAATATACTTCTAATCTGTTTTAATAAGGCTGTGCTCTTTCTGCCAGTCCTTCTTTCTATCCATACATTGAACAATAGTTTTAGTCATGTTTAAATATAAACATGGCAGCAGACAGCTAAGTCATGTTAACTCTGAAGTACTCACTCAGTTGAAGAAGCGTAAGACCACGGATTTAAGTTATACAGTAACTGAAAAACTAAGAACATGTTCTATGTGACTGTTGTTTGATCACAGTCCTTCGATCTTTTATATCTTTTCCTTTTCAACTATGCAAACCTAAACTAATATTTATAGAGAAAAGAAAACTCTCAAGCACGATAACTTTATACTCAATTATCTGGCCAAGATTAGAGATATCAATAAAGACATATTAGAATGCACTTGGGTCAGAGCAAACTTCTGTGTGGTTCATTAAGCATTTATCACTATGAACTCAAGGTGTCATGTTACATTATTTTTTATACCATGGCACATTAATAGGTGCATATCCCACTACCTTTTTTCAAGAAACCTTTTTTCAAGAAAGCAGGAAAGAAAAAACATGGAGGGAAATATGACACCTGTGTTTACTGGGAGGGCTCTATTTTGGATGGCTCTGCTATTCTGGTTGGCATATTTGGTAGTAATCATAGTTCTTGGTCCCTTCCCCTCTTCCACCTAATGCTAAAATGGTTGACTATGCCAAACTAAGATTGTGATAAGCATTTGGACTTTTTGGGTCTAGATATTATCTACTCTCATTACCACCTGCCTCTCAGCAGGGCATCAGTTAAGGAGAGGGCTCACTGACACTTTCCCAGGTTCTCTGCTCAAAGGGGTCAAGTATTTTGGGTCAAACCAAAACCATCCTCACATACCTTTACCTAATCCCTTCTCATCACTGAAATAACTTGTTGCCTTGGATTTACCTTGATCTTGTTTTTCCTATTCCTGAGCCTGTTATTTATGTGGGTCATAGTTTTTTCTCTCGCACACACATTTCCATTGCCAAAAATATCAACGCAAAGGTGTTTATAAACATTACCTGTTGTGACCTCTGAATAGCAGCATCGATTTCATCCACCCTTTGTCCAACAGTGTCACTGACAAGCTTGTACTGCTCGTTGGCATCAGACACGAGTTTATCCAGCCCTTCTCTGGCTCTCCAGGGCACCAGCTCTAAGAGAGCACGGCTCACCTCATTCACTGTGTCCAACATCAGCCTGTGCTCCATGACCTCCTTCTTTAATTCCTAAGGAGGAAAAAAAAGTTTTCAGGCCAGACCCTGCTAAATTAAGCACATTAGCAGCTACGGTGGCTGGAAAGTGGTATCTCTGCCACACATCCCAGCAGGGCTTTGACCTCCTTCCTGTACTTATTTTTTTCTTGCCTTAGATTTTTGAAAAAAATCATTCCAAGCCTGACTTTAGTTTTAGCTACTGTTTAGAACTGTCTGCAAAACTTTTTGAAAGATTTTATTTATTTTTAGAGAGAGGGGAAGAGAAGGAGAAAGAAAAGGAGTGAAACATCAATGTGCAAGAGAAACATTCATTAGCTGCCTCTTGTATGCCTCCAACGGGGGACCTGGCCTGTAACTCAGGCATGTGCCCTGACCGAAAATTGAACAGATAACCTTTGGTTTGCAGGACAACGCCCAACCCACTGAGCCACACCAGTCAGGGCTGCAAGACTCTTCTTGAGTCAGAGACTCTCTCTGTGTAAAATAAATAGTGTTTCTTTTTTCTCCTTACTTCAACAGAAATGATAAACAGTGCTTTATCCTTAGGCATTTAACTCACTGAGTACCTACTTCTATGCATCCAGAACTGTACTAGATCCTGCAGGAGAATCAAGTACTATTATCATGAAGTACTCTTTAGAGAATGAATCACGAAAGCAAATTCTAAAATGTTATATACAAAGTTCTTAGACTTGAGACTTGATCCTTTGAGACTTGATCCTTTTTCTTCTTCAGACCATAACAAGTGGTTTTATATTGGTCTTTATGTCAAACCTTATTGTCCACGGTAAACAAGAAAGGGGGGGCAGGCAGAAATTTTTGTTTAGATTTAAGGTAGAGAGTTGGTGATGAAACTTAAAAATTCTAACTAAGAGGAAAACTTTTTTCCTTCTACAGTATGAAATGACAGCTTACCTTCTGTCTTTGCTGAAACTGGGGTATTTGCTCCCCTGTGGGAGACTGTCCTCCACTGGCTGCCAGCTCCTCCTCTACCTCCCGCAGCCACCCGGTCAGTTCCTCGTAGGTGGACTGGAACTTGGTGGCCAGCTGCCGGGCTTGCTCTAAAGTTCGGAGAGCCTTGGAGCTAGTGACTGTGATGTCTGCATAGCGAGTCTTTATTCCATCCAGTTTCTCTTGGATGAGCAACACCTCTTCACCTATGGGAGACCGCTCACAATTATTCACATTAAAGAGAACATGAGTGGGAGTCCCCTTTTGGGGATGAATTAGTTCCTTAATCCCTCTTTCTTCAAATCAGAGCTTACATTTTACAGATGCTCTCACCCTAGGATAGTAATAGTACCTAACATCCCACACTGAGGGAGGAGAGAAATAAATCTTTTAATCAATAAAAGCTACTTCTCAGATTTGTTCCAGATATTCTCAGAACCTTTCAGTGAATGTTGACATTCAACATACTGGAGGGCAGGGGGAGTCATCATCTATAATCAGATGTGAGATAACACAGTCTTAGTTTCAAAAGGTTTAGCAGGAAATAGGACCTCAGCTATTGGCGGGGGAGAGGGTGGCAGGGAGGCATGGTAATATGATCAGTGAATAGTAGGCTTCTATATCCAAAGAGAAGTGGCTAACGCAGGGTGCTTATTTCCTTGGGTATATGATTGTCTATGCATGTATAGAGGTGCTAAGAGATGCATTTTTCAAAGTACCTGTGGTTTGTTTTAGAAGAGCCTGACCATTTTTAATAGCTTGATCTACATTCTTCTTTCTATTAACAATTTCTTCATTTAGAGCCTGAAAGAAAAGAATGCCATTAATGCTAAAACTATGGCATGACAAGGGGAAAGAAAGGAGACCTTTAAGTGATGAAATTTAAAGTGAGGAGATGAATCCCAGTTCAGTTTAAACATTGGATATTCGATTTCTTCATTATCTCTTTGGTTACATCTTTAATTACTCAAAAGAATTAAATCAGATACTCATAGGCAAAATTCCCTTTGTACTGGGTGAGAAGTTTTAGGATTAAATACATTTTTCTAATTTATTGGTACCAAACCTGAACCCCAGAAAGGCAGAGTAGAATTCAGCAAAAATATCTACTACGTCCAAAACAAAGAATAAGACAGAAATTTCAAAAGAAGAAAGTCAGCAAGAAACAAGTAGAATTAAATCCTGGTTAAAAACTCTCAATATTTGAAATCAATGAAGCAGAAGAAATTCAGATTACCAAGAACAACAACAAACACTGTCCTGCTTTGCCTGTTTTACCATCCCAAAAGAAATCTCATAAAATGAAATTTAATGAATTTCATTTGATGAAATAAAAATGCGAATTATTCTAAGATGATGTAGAACCCCTGGAATTTGAGCATATAAGTTCTAGAGATATGTTGAAAGTTATAGGTATATGATCAAACCCTGGGACCTATTTAGGCAACCTGGTTTTATGAAAGTTTCTGTTCAGATGGAAACTGGGTGATATATTACTTAGTAATGCAAAACCCGAGTTGGAATTGAGATGGCCCCTTAATACATTCTGGATCATCTTTGATTCAGTTTGTTAAGTATAAGTATTTCCAAGGATTCATCAGAAAATAGATTAGTTCTCAGTAATAAGTCTGTAAGTACGCAATTATGTATAAAGTTGAAATGTTAGGAATAAAAAAGAAATGAAGAGAGAAATGTGAACAAAATTACAAAATATAACCAGTAAGAATGGAAAACATGAATACCAGGTGGTCAGCATGCTGTTTCTGCAGGACATCCTGTCTGTAATCCTTTACGAACACTGAACTGAGCTTGTCCTCAACCTCAGCCAGCCAGTTGAGCACCTCCACCTCATCCTCCCCGAACAGTCTAGCATTAAACAGTGCTTGTTCAAGCAGGGCTGCTTTCCGACAGCACCGGTCTTGAATCTCACTGTATCGGGCCTGCAATGAGTCTAGCTTTTCTGAGAGCACACCCTGTTCTGCAGAGCATGTCAGGGAGGAGAGGGACTGCCCAATTTTGACTGCCTGGTGCACATCTGCTGCATGGCTTTCTATTTCCTCCTCCAGGGCCTGGAAATCCAGATGGAAAAAATGAATAACAGAAACAAAATAAATGAAAAGTAAACATGAAACAATGAATAACAAGTGATGTAATAAATTAAATAATAATACGAAAAGCTTACCTACTAAAGGGCAAAAATAACACAAGCATTTTTCTGATGTCGACTAGTCTATTAGTCGATATTTATCAACGATATGACTACTCCAGTTAATAACCTGACTGTGCTTTAAACTTTAACCCCCCCATGAAACACATCTTCTAGCATGTTGCAGGCAGTTTTCTAGTTTCCAGATTTTCGGATCCCAGCTCTTTGTTTACCACAACTACTTCCTACCTTGTGCCGAATGATCTGCTGCTGTATTTTGGCAGTCTGAGTGCCAACAGGTTCTGAGTTAGCAAGCTTTTTCTCTGTGACAGATAAGAAGTCAGAAATAGGCTCAGCTGTCTCATGAAATTGTTTGGCCAGAACAAGGATATCTTCCAGCTGTTTTTGCCTACACAAATATACAGAACAAGCTGTTAAGGCGAAAAGTCACATTAAGACAGATAATAGCCCTGGCTGGTATGGTTCAGTGGACTGAATGCCAGTCTGCGAACCAAAGGGTTGCTGGTTTGATTTCCAGCCTAGGGCACATGCCTGGGTTGCAGGCCAGGTCCCCACTGGGGGGCAGGGGACAGGCAACCACACATTGATGTTTCTTTCTCCTTCCCTTCCCCTCTTAAAAAACAAATAAATAAAATCTTAAAAAAAGGACAGATAACAGTACTATATTCAGCGAAAGGTCACTATCGACCAGGTACATTTTAAATATCAGTAGTAAACAGAACACATACATAGCACTTTGCTGTCTTAGAGGTTTTCATGAGCATTACATTATTCTGATTTTGTTATAACCTTGCAGTATAGGCAGAATAATCATCCCGCTATTACAAAAGATATCTGACCCTAAAGGCCAAAAGAAAGGTTTGTCCAAGGGCCCTGGTGAGCAGAAATAGTACAGTGAGGATGAGAATCAGACCTTCTAATGCTCCTTCTCCTATGGAATGTAGCTCATGCGTCATCTGAACATGAGACCAAAAGAAAGTTTAAAGGAGTCAAAAAATCATCAGTCCAGTCCTCATTTTTTTTTCTTTCTCCCACCTTCACTTGTGAATGAAGAGAAGAGAGCATTTGAAAAGAATAGGCAGACTATGAACTAGAACTCCCTTTCCATCTATCTAAATCCAGTAAGGCTTCTAGTAATTTCAAGCCCCAGAACATAACTCTGAATCAAGATTTAGGGCAAAAATATGACCTCAGACTAGAGCTAAATTTGCTAACACAAAGAGCAGAACTATGGACTTTATAGCTTAATATAACATCCATACTAAGCCTGGATTTCAAGTTCTCTATCAATTAAATACAGTAGGTTACACAGTAGATTACAAAGGGGAGAGGAAGCCTGAATATTGGAGGAGGCAGTCTATTAAGAACAACCCCAGAACACTATTAGTACACAGATTAATAATAAAGGTCATGATGATTACTTTGAATCATTAAGAATAGACTATATGTTAGGTCACTTAAAAAGGGCCAGGAGTACAGGACACACTTTATTTCAGCAAACCTTCATTGAACAGCTACTTTGCACCAGGCCCCATGGACAAACTTTAAAAAAAAAATGGTTCTTAGAGAAAGAGAAAAAGAAAGGAAGGGAGAAAAGGAGGGAATGAAAGAGCAGGGGAGTAGGAGGGGGAGAGAGAGATCTGTTGTTCCACTTACTGATGCACTCATTGGTTTCTTCTTGTCTGTGCCCTGACCAGGGATCAAACCCATAACCTTGGTGGATCAGGGCGATGTTCTAACCAACTAGGCTACCCAGCCAGGACCTGGACAGACTTATTTTATTAAGAAATGATCTAAATATAAGATTTGCCATTTTAATTATCTGGAAATCCAGTTATGTTTGAATATAAAGGGAAATCTTTTAGATGCCATTTTAAGTGTCAATGTAAAGTACAGAATTTCCTTCCTTTTTCTTAATTTTGTTATGCCAGCCTTCAAAATATATCTTTAATATACTCAGATATATTATTTTAAAGATTAATATTAAAACAGAATTTCATTTAAAAATTACCCCTAATTTCTATGCCTTTCTGACTCATCTCTAATTTTGGAATCTGAAAGTTTGAAGAACTCAATGTATAAAGATCTTAGGGTAGGCAAAGGGATACTGTATTTTGCTGTGTATAATGCAAAATGTGTGCTTTTTTGCCCATATTTTTGAGAAAAAAGGATGTGTACTATGTATGGTTAGCACCTGAAATACCTTGTATTTGTATAACATACAAAGCTTGTATATACCAAGCTTGTATTTGTTCTTGTGTTTTGTGATTATTTGTTAATATGTTCAAAAATAAATGCCAAGATTCTTTTCTATAATACAAAAACACAAGTATCTAAACATAAACAAACAAATAAATAAATAATTGAATTAAAAAAATCAAAACAGTTTTTTTCCTGTGAGTTTGGAACAAAAATGTGGGTGAGCATTATACATGGCAAAATACAATAGCTAAAATAATTCAGAGGCAGCAAAAATCCAGTATTAAAATTTTAAATAAAAGTCTTTACAAGATCTGTAACAAATAAAGCTGCTTTTGGCATTTTTCTTTAACATAATGGCCTAGAAACTGTTAGGCTAGGAGGATGAACAGGGTAGGGTAAAAGACTAAGTTATAAAAAGATACATTAGAAACAAATCATGACTTTAACAAGCTTATGGACCAGGGAGGTAAGTACTACATAAAATGACCACAGCACAAGGTAGTGCTAAAGAGTTATGGCAGTTAGGAGGAAGGTGAGGTTATTCTATGCTTGGGAATAAAGACAAGCTTCACAGAAGAAGGGAAAATGGCCAAGAGTATTATTTCATGGAATATGCAACACCACCAGCAAAGACAGAATTAGTAAACTGGCAGAAGACTTTGAAGAATGAAATATGATCTTCTTTTTTAATGTAAGGACTGAGAAGAATAGTGGAAATAAGAAAGGTAGATTAAGGCCAAATAGCAGAAATCTTTGAATGTTTTCACTTTAGATTTTATTTATAGGCAACAGGGAGTCATTAAATGGTCTTTGAGCACGCAATGTGGCGAAGGCTGGAGGGTAAGTGGCAACAGAGTGATGAGTGATTAGTCAGAAAGCTACCTCAGATGCACTACCTCATGGGAACTAGCCCAAGTGAGCACTCGTAAGTCATGAACTAAGACATGTGAGTGGGGAAGACACTGCAGAAGTACAATGTACAGAATTTAGCACACTGGTAGATAGATGTGAGACACAAAGTTGGGGAGGGAGGGAAGGGTAACAATGGCATTTAAGCCTAGGTAACTAGAAGGTTAATGGCAATATTGTTGGAAATGGACAGAGAGAGAAGAAAAGCAGTGAAAACTAAGTTGAACTTTACAACTCAGATAAGAAATAAGTAAGCCATGAGCAAGTGGAAGGAAAAGAGACTGAAGAGGAAGTTATTTGAAAACTGCCACTGGCTACCTAGACAACTGAAGGATTACAATAGTAAGTGATCAACTCTACTATTCCCATATTGATTTCTGATTGGCATTTATTAAAACTGGGGACTATATAGGCTAAAAGTAAAGATATCCATGTGACTTATTAAGCTCAAGTGACACTGAGGTAACTTATAACTATGGAAAAAGCAAGCACTGCCTTGGAGGACAGACATATACTGCCCGTTTTTTGGCCATTTATTACAGAAAGTAAAGTTTGTGAATTTTTTGAATGTACAAATATTTAACAGAACTACAGACTAGCTCCTTGATGCAAAAATATCTAAAATTAGGATAAGTGGACAGAAGTGAAATATAAATTTCAACCCCAAGTTATCAAAAACATTAATTATAAATATGAAGGGGAAAAAATCTGTTTCAAACACTCAGAAAATAACTGGTTGGATTGCAAGAGTTTGTGTCTTGTTGTTTGGAACCACAATTATTTGGCAGCAGAATAACACAGAGCAATGAGTCTTCCAGTTCTCAGGAATTTATGGAGGAGTTGAGGCTCATTTCCTGGGAGTTATTCTGGGTATGAGGATCATCTCTAAGAATGTATTCCTCTTCAAGATAAAAGCCATTAAACACCTTCCAAAACACTATATGGAGCTCCAGGAGCTTTTAGGGCACCTCAGGCACAACAAATCAAAACAAGGCACAGCAAATCAAAACAGGACACAACAAACCTTTTCTGACCCATTCTCAAAACCCTTTTGGCCTTACCTGGCTGCTGCCTTGCTGAGTAGTCCAGTCCATCTACTTTCCAGACTCTCCAACTGTCCAGTGATTTTCTCTCTATCAGCCAGCTCAGCTGACTGGGCTATTCTGCCCCCTTCTGCTTGAAGCATGTCTACTGTGGCCTTTCGATCATCTAGGAGTCGCTGGAGCAACTATTGTTCACATGTTCAAGAGAATGAAAAGTGATAACATGGGGTCACTTCAAAATTTGAAATAAGGATAAAAAAACAAAATAAAAAACAACAACAACAAATCTCCACCCTACCAAATCCTAAGCTTAACTAAGTAACAAGTCCCCCCCCACTTTGAGGCAAAAACATAAGATATATAGCATATTTCCTACCACCCACAAAAATGTTTCATATACTTGGGTTTTTTTTGAGACTTTATTTGTTTTTAGAGAAGGGGAAGGGAGGCAGAAAGAAAGGGGGAGAAACATTGGATGGCTGCCTCTGGTATGTGCCCCAATTGGGAACTGAACCCGCAACCCAAGCATGTACCCTGACAAGGAATCTAATGGGCCACCTTTCGCTTTTCGGGATAATGCCCAATTAACTGAGCCACACCAAGCAGGGCCATACACTTGTTTTTAAACAGAAAACTGATTGCCATTACATGGCTAACAGAACATTTATTTTGAACCAGGAGAAAAATTCACTGAAATGAAAATTAAGCCAAAAACCTGTATTTAGATAGCACATTATACATGATACATACTGCTGACCCTGAAAACACCAAAAACCTTTAAGTAAAGCTCTGACTGCAACATTGAAATAGGATACACGAACAAGTAAAACTGTTCAGTCTAATACATGCCACAGTAAGCCAGTATATTAAAGTAAGATGATAAAAATAAATTTCTGTCTTTTTAGGATCACACAAAGTATGTGAGGATTCTACTAAAACTCTTGAACGTGCTCCTTAAACTATAAGCAAATGTGTTGTCTGCCATTCCCTGCGGCTGTTACAGTTCACTGTCCCAACATTCTCACGTACCTTCTGTTCTTGGATCTGTGCTTTCACCACTTTATACTCAGCAGATGGAGGTTTCTGATTGGCTATGAGCTCCTCAGTGTCTGCCAACCAGCTGAGCAATGGCTCCAAGGCATCTTGAAACTTCCCACAATGCAACAAAGCCTCCTGTAGTTGTGCAATTCTTTGTGCAACCTGTATCACAGACACAGAGGATCATTATAAGCAAAGAGATTTAAAATTACTACTGACCCATTCTGATAACTATACATTGCAACTGCTAAATTTTCATTTACATTTCGGAAAACCTTAGATATTTAGATGTCTCTTCTCTTGCCTTTCATCCCCAGTATGCCTGTTATCCCCTGCAGCTCCCCCACCCTCACCACTTACTTTTTTATTCAGTGTGTTCCATCGAGCATTGATCTCTTCCATGTCATGTTCCAAACCCTGCACATCACAGTTTTTTCCAGCACTCTGAATCAATCCCTGGCCAAGTCCATTCACCTGCTGTAATTTCACCTGAAGAGGATCCACCTGTTCTTTCTGAAACATCTGGATAATTGTAAGCCAAAGAAAATTTAATCTAGAGGAATCAGACATTCTATACCACACAGTGACAGGTTATTCTTCGGAGATTTATGATTTAACAAAGAGGACAGGAATAAAAAGTGAAAACCCATTTTTACAAGGAACTACCAAGGAAATGTAGTTTCATATTTCAATAGCCTCCTACTGAAAACTAATTACAGAGAATTATGGTGCTACTTAGGTCTTTAACCCAATCAATGACTTATTGTTTTATAAAAAAATCTATTTGCTTATTTTTAATGCAAAAATCTACTGAGAGAAACATCAACCTTGAGATATCATAGAAGTAAATGTGATACATGTATATCAATCAAAAAAGGGAAGATGATACCAAATGACTACTAGTTAAGATTAAAAATACCTTGGGGAATAGCTTTAAGTGACCACTGATATATGCAATGCTCTTCTCTAACTAGGACTAATAAACTCAATTAGCCAAAACACATCATTCACAGTATGAAAAATGCCAACCTCATAGCTTAGTCCCCCTGTGGCTATTTAACTCCATTCTATTCCAGGGTCACGGACCACACACAATAATCTTGAAACGGTATTCTCTGATTACAAAGGAAAATGGGCCAGTAATACTGGAAAATGCCCTTAACAACTTTAGACACATAACTCTTAAGATGAAGATATACATAAAGTATTTAAAAAATGAAACTACATATCTACGTTCACCACAAAACAAAAGAACTTTAAAACAACGTGAACAAGTGTAACAAGCAATGTGTGTTTCACTGCAGTTAAGCTCCATTGTGACCTAAAAATTTCTAAAGGGAACAAGGAGAGATGACTATTTTTGCTACTCTAAGCAAAAGAGTGAAATAAATATTTGTCCCTAATATCAGATTCCTTTCAATCATCAGAGGATAGAAACCAGTCACATTGTACTAATCTGGATATCTTTTTATTCTTTTTTTCTTCCATAAAAAGTTCCCTCAGTTTCAGTAAGACAGGTGAGTCAATTAAAAGATGGAAGGATGACAGAAAATAAAAGAGGAAAAAATAAATGTAAATTTTTCTTTTAAAGTTTGGTTAAAATTAATTTTGGCCTATATGAAGCCACAGATCACACCAGGCTTAGGAAACTGATTCTAGAAAGAAAGTTGGGTAAGTGAGTCACCAGGGAGGAAAAGCCCAAGGGAACACTAAAAAGGGAAGGTTACAAAGGTAATTACCAGTGGGCTTCATTTTATACTGTAATTTGATTACACCATATTTTGTTAGGCAACACAACAAGGCAGGCAGTTCAGCTAAAAATGACAAGTTCCCCACAACAACATGGTTCCCAGAAAAAGCAAGTGCTGTGATTCCATTTTGTATTCAAGTTTTTTTCACTGAAGAAAAATCAGAGCAGAGGGAGAAAAAAAGAACAGAACGAAACACAACTCCCATGTTTTAAGTTGCCTGAATGCAATAAAATGGTGGTGGGGGTTGGAAAAACAAACAGAGCAGAAAGACAAAAAGGTACAGAGGGAGGATGTCAAGTGCAAGAACTCCCCCTTTTACCCATAATCAAATCCTGTCTCACACTATGAGTGACATTTACATTCTTTCTGTGCTAATATGGTAGCCAGCAACTCCATGTGGCTATTTCAATGAACTAAAATTCAGTTCCTCAGCTACACTAGCTACATTTCACATAAGCAACAGCCACATGTGGCTACTGCCTACTGACTGTACTAAGCACAGATAGAGAATATAACCACCTGGGCAAGAAACTATTACAGGGGTGTCAGACTCATTTCCATCGGGGAACATCAGCCTCGCAGTTGCCTTCGAAGGGCTGAATATAATTTCAACTCCTTAACAATTAAGGAGTAGTTACATTTATACAGGCCTAAAATTATTTCAGCCCTCTGAAGGCAACCATGAGAATGATGTGGCATCTGGTGAAAATAAGTTTGACACCTCTGCTCTATTGGATAGCAATGTAAATGTCACAGAAAAGTAAATATTTAAATATCTTAATCCCTTCCATAAGAGAGCTAATTCTTTTTTTAAAAAATTTGAACTTCAGGAACATTTTCTATAGAAACAACAGATTTCTTCCTGTTTCCCACCTCCCCTCTACGGATTGTGTTGACGTGGTTTCATAAGGTTAAAAATATGAAAGCACCTCTAAGTAAATGCTATCTAAATATTTATTTTGAATGCAAGTGAACAGGATGTTAAAAAAAGTAAATTTGAAAACACTTGCTCCCTTCTCTCAACTTCCAAATAAAGCTGTTTTGCCAACCTGGTGCTTTAAGACATTAAAATTCTTACTCCTTAGTATTTCAATGGGACTGTGCCATGTTATTAACTAACCAGGCTGGTAGACATTTCCCAGAGCAAACATTAGTAAAAATTATTGCAAGCGTGTAGGATACAATAAAGACACAAAACAGAAAATTTCCCAAAGAACATCTTAAACCACTTTTGTCTTTGGTAATACCATATTCTCTCAGTTTCCATCCTGACTGATCCTTTCTGATGTCCTTTGTGCTCTTCCAGACCTCTAAATGTTAGTGTCCTGGCCTCTTCTCATTCTATATTCTTCTAGGCAATTCTATTCATTCCTGTGGCTTTAAATATTCACCATGATAAATGCTTATGACTTTAAAACTGTATATCCAACAACTCCTTAATATTGCCATACAAATGAATCACAGGCATTTTGAACCTAACCATCCTAAAACTGAACAGCACTTCCAACCTTCCTCTCCAGACCAAGTCTGTTCTTCCCTGATCACCGATTTACTACTGTCCCCATCTAGTCAGTTGTGTAGACCACAACCCAGAAACACCCTTGGTATCTCCTTAGGTCTTGATTTTACCTCCAAAATATACCTTAAATCCACCCAACTGTCTTCAAATCTAGTTACCTCTCTCTAGTCCAAGCAACCGGTGTAACTGCAGTAGCCTTGCAGGTCTCTCTATTCTGTCCTTGATCTTAAATCTGTTCTATACACTGTAGCCAGTGTGATTTTTCTTTTAATTGCAAACCATTCAATGTTTTCTGTATTTATGACAATAATGTATACCACAAACTAATAAAATATAAGACAAAAGAAATCTGAGATTTATAAACCCCAAATAATGTTGAGAATGTTTACTGTTAGTGTGGACTGGTTTGCTCTATCTTTAAGCTGAGAGCAATCTTTTATTTTATGAAAGATTTTATTTATTTTTAGAGAGAAGGGAAGGGAGGGAGGGAAACATCAATGTGAGAAACATTAATTGGTTGCCTCTCACACATGCCTCCACTGAGGACCAAACCTGCAACCCAGGCATGTGCCCTGACCAGGAATGGAATCAGCAACCTTTCCCTTTGAGCAATGATGCTCAACCTACTGAGCCACACTGGTCATGGCAAACAGAGTAAATTTTTTAAAAATGTAAATGAGCTCATGGAGCCCATCTACCTTCTGCAGAGCAAGTGGTTGGTGGAATCTATGGTGTCCTGAACAGAATGCAGGGACATATCCCTGAGGAGTCCCAGGTGGCGGGCACCCCCATGTTTGTGGTAAAGGCTTACTTGCCTGTTAGTGAGTTCTTTGGCTTCACCACTGACCTGTGGTCCGCCATGGGTCACCAGGCCTTCCCTCAGTGCAGTCTGACCGGTGGCAGATCCTGTCTGGAGACCCCTTCCACAACACTAGCGCACCAGCCAGGTGGTAGCCAAGACATGATGTGCAAAGACCTGAAGGAAGGCATACCAGCCCTGGACAAACTGTAGGGTGTCCTCCCTGCAGCCTGCCTCCCATTGGCTCATGATCAACCACAACAAGCACTCATTCTCCAACACCACAAGACTGTCCAGGCACAAGGCTGCTTGCCTGGCAGGTTCTGGGGCCACTCTGTGCCATCATTCATCATGAACCCTTGAGGCTATTTCTTTCTATATTTATTTGAAGATTTTAGAGTCAACAGAAATGCCCTGGCTGCATGGACTTATTTGGATGGTGGGGAAGGTGGGATGGGACCCCAATACTTTTTTCTTCTTTTTCCCATTTCTGAGGGAAATGCAAATGTCCTGCTCCCCGCACCCCCCCCCCCAAATTAAATGCATGAAGAGGTTTATTTGAGTAAATAGTCTGCAGTATATTTCCCTAGAAAGGAGGAAGGAACAAGCAGGTAGACATTTCTGTTTGGACAGAAGCTAGAAGGCAGGAAATCTTGTGCGATGTCACCATGAGCACTTCCAGCTGTGTTAGTGCACTGGAGTAATAAATCTGATTATGGCAGTGGAAAAAAAAGTAAATGAAACCATTTCACTCACCCATTTAAAATCTCCCTATAACCTCTCACGGTTTTTAAGGTACAGATGTTTTTGAGGATGTCCTTCTCAGTCCCTGCCTCATGTGGCCCCTACCAACATCTCTAGATTCGCTTCAAGGCACTCCTCCAGAATCTATATCCACTGTGGTTTAGCTACTTGGCCTTTTAATTCTAACATGACGAGTTTTTCCCAGCTTCCATTTCCTTTGTCTGGGATGTTCTTCCCTCTTTTTGCCTAAGTAACTACTATTCGTCCTTCAGATTTTAGTCTTAAAATCCTTTCTGTGACACCACAATTGAAATTAAATACCCTTATTTCTTATCAGAGTCTTTATTTTTTATTTAAAGCATCTGCCACAACTTGTAGCTATGTAGTTGCATAATTTTTGCTTAATGTATGCCTCCCCCACTATAGTATAAGTTCCACAAAGGCAGGGACCATGTCAGTTCTATTCACTGTAGGATTCCCAGTACTACCTGGAACAGAGCGGGTATGCGTTAAGTATTTATCCACTGAATAAATGAATCACTGTACAGAAATGGTGTTAGGAAAAGCAAACAAATCCACAAAGGTTTTGCTAATCAGCCAAGCACTGAAACACTGAACTGAGATTATGAGGCTCTCCAGTTTCTGCTTGAAAACTTTTTGGGCAAATTTTAATTTTATAGAACCCTTATTTTATACAAAGGGTTTTTCTCTTCCTTAGTGGTAGGAAGTAAGAAAAAAGAAGGCTGTAAATAAGAAAAGCACTTAAATAACCACAGATTGCTCTCAGTGGGCTTAGAACCCACTACAGAGATAGCAAACAAATTCTGACATTTTACTTCTATGAAACTCATTGTTATTAGAAAGCTTGTATTTAAAACATGTATACATGTGTATATTTGTGTGTATATATACACACAGATGCTCTAAAGGAGTTCACTCTAAATCATTCTGGGTATGGCCACTTGTTGAGTTCTAAGTGTTTATGTATAAAAACAGCAGGTTTAATTGCCTCTAGAAACCCTTCTGGAAGATATGAAATCCATCTATTTCTCATCTTGGAAAAAATTTTTTCAACAATTAAAATTTCTACACTCATGTTACCTCCATAATGATGTGTGTTTTGTTTTAATAAACATTTTCAAGAAGCCGCTCTACATCTTTATTGGTTAATAATCCTGGCTATGGCTATGCATTCAAATTGTATACAGTTGAAGGCATCTTGTTTGGAGACATTCCTTAAAGTAACCATGCTGGGCTACTATTTCCTTCTCCTGTTATTTATAATAGACAGTGTGTCATGACTACCTACTGTAACTGGAAGGATCCTTAGAAATTATCTAGCTGCAGCTACTCATTCTGTAGATGAGGAAACAGAGATTCCAAGACTGATACTAAGCCTGAACTTTTTTCCTTTATATAGATTTGATTGGCTCCTTACAAATTTAATTTCTGTACTTCACTACTTGTTGCTGTAGGCTTTATACTAAAAATATTCTGTATAACTAATAATGCCAGTGATTTTGGACAGGTTACTGGGACCCTGGTATTAATCCCAAAGTCACTAAAAATCAGAAAACTATATCAAATCTATCTATCTGAAAGGTGATGAATTCTAATTTGATGGAATGATACGTTAAAAAATAACTGGTGAAGCCCAGGACAACACCAGCACCACTCAGGAGGACATGTGGTGAAATTGACAGCTTATGACCCACCATCAAAACGATTCTTTGTTGCTGGTAGCTTGTTCTGGTAGCTTGTTCGTGTTTAAATGGTACTCTAGCCAGCTAGGCTGCCCTGAAAAGCTCTGCAATAGGGTGAATGAAAGAACACATCTATCTATCTATCTATCTATCTATCTATCTATCTATCTATCTATCTATCATCTTCCTTTCTTTCCTTCTTTCCTCCCTCCCTCCCTCCCTCCCTCCCCCTCTCTCTCCCTCTCTCTTTCTCTTTCAAATTGACTTTAGAGAGGGAAGGGAGGGATAGAGTGGCTGATTCTTATATATATCCTGACCAGGGATCAAACCTGCAACCTCAGCATATCAAGATGATGCTCTAACCAACTGAGCTACCTGGCCAGGGCAGGATGCATTTTTCTTGAAGCATCCATTCATATTCAGGACACTGCTACTCATCCACAGCCAGTCAACAGTGAATGCCTACTACAAGGAAGGTACTGTTTTGGGTCCCAACGACGGTGTAAAACCGAAACCACCTCCTCACTCAGTAATCCCTGACTTTATTAGATTAGGTTAAATTTCTAATTCCTTCACTCCACTGCTTACCCCTGACTAAATGACACCGGGGCAGTGACCTGTAAAATTTGTCCATCTCAAATTCCCTTGACTAGGAGTGCTCAAGGATGTGAACACTATCCTCAACAGCTTCTTAGCATAGTTTGTTCTCTTAACATCAGGAATTTTAAAATCTTGGAGTTAAAGAAGACCCAGGAGAACATTTAGCCCAACTCCCTTATTTTATAGACTAAGAAACAAGAGGTATAGGAAAGGAAAAGTGACTTGCTTCAGGACACAGAGTTTGACAAGATGACTGAAATACCTCTCTTCTTCAAAAACATTATTACCTATTCCGGCTTTAATAAACAGCCTTTTATATTAAAAAACTATAACTCACTCATCTGTATATTGCTTTAACCCAACATGCTCTGGTGAATTCTTTCTACTAACTAATGTATTTATTTGAAAGGGAAAGGGGGAGGGAGGATACTGACAGTGATTGAAATCTTATACATGTGATGCTTTAAAAGGGTCATTTCATTTTTATCCTCACAAACCTCCCAGGTTCTGCTTAACAAGTGATGAAACTAAGGACTTGGGACATCTACCTAATTTTCCCAGAGTGGTTAAGAAGTACCTCAGGTCTCACTCCAAAGCCTATACTCCACCTTGCACGTAACTGCTGATGTCACTGATCAATTAGCAGTCCAGTGATTTATCAAAGAACATGCTTACTCTAATTTCAAAAGCAGAATCACCCATTCCTACTTATACTCTTTTTCAAAATGTAAACCAACAGCTTTACACATCCCTATCTTCCTTAGGTTTTTGTTATCTCTGAATTTAGAAAAAAGGAGTATGAATTACAAAGTTTGCCAGATGAAAATAAGACATATTTTCCCCCATAAACTCAATAAAAAGACCAGAAAAGCCCAGGGGCCCTAAAGGGAACCAAAGAAAAGACTATCTGTGCCCTTGCTAATCACAACCAAGTCAGTGAACGCACAAACCTCACTTTACTCTCCAGAGTCTTCCCCAACAAAATGAACAACAATTACCTCATTTGAATTTAATCCATCAGTTGTAGCCAGAGGCACTTTCCCATGCAACACTGCACCAGTCACCTCTTTTACTTCAAGTGCTGGAGAATCAAGGTCCTCCTTGATCCACACTACAGTGGAGGAAGACTCCTCTAGCACAGGAGTTCCTTCTTCTGAGATAGGCACTGAATCAGTGTGGACGGTATCTCCAAGGAAGGGCACACCAGCAGGGAACACTTCCTCCACAGCAGGCATTGCAGCAGCTGGAGTGAGGGGCTCCTCTGGGGTGGGCACTGCAGCTGCTGGGGCTGCAGGCTCCTCTGGGGTGGGCACTGCAGCAGCTGGGGCTGCAGGCTCCTCTGGAGTGGGCACTGCAGCAGCTGGGGCTGCAGGCTCCTCTGGGGTGGGCACTGCAGCAGCTGGGGCTGCAGGCTCCTCTGGGGTGGGCACTGCAGCAGCTGGGGCTGCAGGCTCCTCCGGGGTGGGCACTGCAGCAGCTGGGGCTGCAGGCTCCTCTGGGGTGGGCACTCTGTCAGGTGGGGATGCAGGTTCCTCTGAGGTGGGCATTATAGCAGCTGGGGTGGCAGGTTCCTCTGAGGTGGGCATTGCAGCAGCTGGGGTGGCAGGTTCCTCTGAGGTGGGCATTGCAGCAGCTGGGGTGGCAGGTTCCTCTGAGGTGGGCATTGCAGCAGTTGGGGCTACAGGCTCCTCTGGGGTGGGCACTCTAACAGTTGAAGTATCAGGCTCCTCTGGAGTGGGCTTTGCAATAGCTGGGGTGACAGAGCCCTCTGGGATGTCTTCCTCTATGGTGGGCACTGTAGCAGCTAGAGTAGTCCCCTCCGAAGCAGGCACTGTAAGAACTGGGACATGTGCTTGTATGGCGGCCACTGAAACAACTGGCACATCCTCCTCTGGAAAGGGCACTGCAGCATCTAGGGCATCTTCTATAGTGGGCACTGCAGCAGATGGGGCAGGTTTCTCTGGGATGGGTATCCATTCCTCCAAACCTGGTTCAGTGTTACTAACCTTGGCAACTTGTTCCCCCAGAAAGACACTTAGTAATGACTCTGAGTCTCTCATTTCTGTCTCTCCTCCATTCAGTGATGCCACATTCAGCTTGGGCTTTATGTCATTCACAGTTCCCCCTCCATCACTGCTATGTCTCTGTCCTCCATCCAGCAGGTGCAGACTCAGAATCTCTGACTCTGGGAAGTCTCTATGAAAATGTGCTGGGCCTTGGTCCTCCAAAAGCTGGGCTTCATAACCCAGCTCTTCTGCCTCACCATAAACTTTCTCCATAGACAATTCACAAGGATCCACATTTCCCAATGAAGTCAGACTACTTTCTTGATTAATAGTTCCCTTCTCCCCTTCCAAATGAATTTCATCTGTTAGTAAATGTGAACCATACGATAACACCTCTGCTTCAGATCCTGAGGTAATATCTGTTAGTTCATAGTTAAAAGAACTGAGGAAAACCCTCTCAACACACTCCTCAGCATTCCCCTCAATCTGACTGCAGTCCACCAGAGACAAACTGCCACTTTCTTTGGCCAGCTCAGCTTCACATGCTGATAAATTTTCTTCAGAAGAAGCCTTGCAATCAGAGTTGGGCAGTCCCCCTGGGTCTAGCTTTCCCAGCGACTCCAGATCAGAGAGGTGTCTAAACTTAAATTCCCCTGCAGTCTTGGGGCTAAAAGGCACTTTTTCACACTCCTTCCCACTAATAGTGGAAGTGTCCCTCGTGGTATCAGAGTGGGCAATAAGTTCCATAGCATTAGGCACCTGAGAAGAATCCAGGGCATTAAAATATTTACAATCCAATCCAGCACCACTGTCTTTCACTTGTACATTAAAAATGCCTATATGTTCCTTTTCTAAGGCAGCCCCTAGAAAATGACTAATTACAAGTGAATTTTCTGTATCCTGGGATAGGACCAACTCTTCAGAAGCAGCTTGGTTCTCCAGCTCAACTAGAGATACTCCTTCATACAAACATTCTTTTTCAAGTTCTAGAAACATCTGCACTGAATCTGTGTCAGAGAGCTGCTCTGAACTGACAGAACCAACAGTGCATTCTAAATTGGATACAAGACCCTCTGGCTCCTGGACGGTTCTGTTTTTCAGCTCACCTATAGCACTCTCACCTGTGAGACTACAGCTGTAATTAAGAGGTGTATCCTTGAAAAGAGAAGCCGAATGGTTTTCAGCTGGCTGTAGGTCATCAGAGCAACAAATCTGACGAAGAGCAAGGTGGTCAAAAGTCTCTAAGAAAGCAGCTGAGCAACCAGATCCATCCTCTACCACTGCTACAGTGTTTGCTTGGTCTCTTTCTTCAAAAATATCTGCTGAGCTATTCTTTTCCTCATCTGCCATTAGAAAAATCTTTTCTCTCTCTGACAGGTTTTCTTCCTCCCACTCCTCCTCAGCCTCCATCATAATCCATCGCTCATCCTCCTCAAACTTTAGTTCAGACTCCGTTTTCTCTCTCAGGCTGGGAGTTATGAGTACATGCAATTCTGGATCCAACAGCTCTTCACTCAGGCAAGGGGAGAGAGGTGGCATTTCCACAGTGCAGGCTGTGTCCCCGAGGGGGTGGTGCTTCTCACTGAAGCCTCCCTTAGCCAAACTTTTCATGGCTCTGGGCCAGGTGGCACTTGAATATCTGTGTTCCTGCATTACATCTGTGTTACCACTTGCTGCTGCAGCTTCTGATTCTAGAGGCTGGAATTCATGGGGGGAGCTCTCACTGTGCTGCTGAAATCTGAAGTCTTGGCAGTTCCCACTTAAGTTTTTCCCATCCTGCACTTCTGGAATACCTATGGATTTGGACACATGCTCCAGAGTTACTGACTCTGACTGAGGCTCCCTGTGGTCCAAATGACCAGAACTTCCTGTTAATGCAGAACTGGATTCCTTCTTCTCTTGCAAGGAAGGATTTGAAGCACCAGCTTCTGAAACCTCACTGAGAGAAGCTTCCATCCTTTCTGCAAATTCTGGGAAATTGGGTGGCATGAAGGACTTCCATGATCTCCTGTTAATATTGTCTTTGCGCTCTGAGTTTGGTCGCCTTCTAGGTGGCACAGGTGCCGACTTCTGCACATCACTACTTAGCTTCAGTGCATCAAATATTATCCTCTCATCTAGCTTTTTGCCTTCTGGTGCTCTAGACTCAAAAACATTAGATGCTGCTCCTAAAGTCCCATTACTGGATATAGTACTTCCTTCCATCTTTTCCATGGTGCTTTTAGAAGCCTGATTAAGCTTTGATCCCTGGTCAATTTGTTCATTTATCCTCATTGTATCATATATAGACCGCTGTGGAACATAACAATCCTCTATATAGCCATCTTCTTCCTCTCCTTTCCCCAGGCAGGTGGGGTTCTGCCTTAAACAGTCTGGTCTGCTGAGTGGCTTACCCATACTTTTTCAATCAAAATGAACCATCAACCTTTTAAAAGTTTTCCATGAGTTCTCCAAAAATGCATTCTGTGTAAATTAAAAATCCCTTTACATGTTCATAATCCCAAACTACCAACTGGATTTGCCCTCCAGAAAGGCCTGGAAGTCCCACTTTGAAACTATTCTAAGAGAAGTTCTAAGAGGAACAGCTTTTTCCTCACAGGCTAGCAGCCTCATAGTTGCAGATAAGTGGTATAACTTAATCAACATACAAAATAATTCCCTGTATGGCTTCTTTTTGAAAAAAGAGCACTGCTCTTTCTAATTTAGTCAATAAAAAACCCCTGATATTGACGAGTCTTACTCAATACCTAGTTCCACTCACTTCTCATCCGAGCAGAGTTGGAAACAGAGGATTTATGACAATTGCGTCCTTTAACAATGGCACAGCCTCTCTCGTCTTCACGTAAAGCCCAAGCTCCTAAGGATTCCTCTCGTTTTATCCTCAGTTCCACCCTTGGAGAGTCCAGCTGGTCCGAATTAGCCATTCGTCCTCCCTAGTTCGGGTGTTTGCATTTGAACTGGGCTGGTCGGCGGATATTCCAGCAACTTTAAACACAGGAAGTCCTTCATTCGGGGCCAGCTTGGGGCTTCCTGTCTCCAAAACATCATGGCATTGTTGTGGCTCCCAGAACAACCCTCCGCTGTGGCCACAAAACAAGGCGAGTGGAGCCCGGCGCCGGGCCTATGAGGCCGGCAGGCTGCAGCAGACACCGAGGGGTCTGTCGGAAGGGTACGCTCAGCGCTGCCCACTCCCCAGCATCATGCCGTGCGCCCCGAGGGCCAGGGTTGCCTCACCGCAGGCTGGCAGGTGGCTCCGGGCCGCACCGACCTCAGGTCCCAAGCTCTGGAAGTTAGTTTGTCCCTCGGGTAGCTGAGTCCCGCGTGCAGTGGGTGCCGCCTTCCCCGCTGCCGCCGGTCCCTGGGCCGAGCCGCCGCGCGGTGGGCTGCATGTCAAGCAGCCGCCTCTATTCTCCACCGCCGCCGCCCGCGGCCCCGCCGTCCTCCCTGCCCGCAGCTGTCACGGTCCCGGCATGCAAACTTCTGGCTGGGAACAAAAGGCTTCGCTCGGGCCGGGCGGGGGTGAGCCCTCCTCCCCCGCGCCGCTCGCCCGCCGCTGCTGGAAGTCCTGGGCTGGCGGGCGGCTCTCCTCCCCCTTCCCTTGCCGCCGCTCCTCCCCGCCCCGCCCCGCCCGGGCAGCCCCCCTGGAAGCTAGGGAGCAAGACGCGGAGCGCCCGGGTATGGAGGGCGGAGGCGGAGCCAGGGCGGGGGCAGCGAAAAAGAACGACCTGAGTCTACAGCAAAGGGACGGCGGCGGAGAGGATTGGAGGCCGAGGCACCGAAGGAGGGGCTTCTGCGCTGCTAGAAGCGAGGGAGACTGGGCGCCAGCTCCCGGCTCAACAAGCCCACGCCCCCCGCGCCCAGTCGCCGGAAGGAAAGCCCCGCCCCCTCGAGGGCTTGAGGCGGGGAGCTGTACCGCACGAGTCGCCGCCGTACCACGCAAATCCCTTGACAAAGGAAAGCCCCGCCCTCTTCCCCCAGCCGGGCCCCGCGCCGTCCCCGCCTCGTCCCACGGCGCAGGGCTCAGAGCCCAGCCCAAGGGCGAGCTAATCTAGGAGGGGCGCCCCCGCTTCCCCCAGTCTGGAGGGTTTGGCAAGGGCCACTCGGGGTTCCATCTGCCTGCAGGATCGGGGCCGCCTGCCTCGCTATTGGCTTCAGCTCTCAGTCTCGCCAATGTCACCTTTAGTGCGCCCCTGCCGGGCCCAAGAACACTCTAGCCTTAAACCCTGCACTTTCCAGGTGTTCGAAGGAATTCAGTCATGCTTAGACACCAAGTTATTGGATAAACTCAAGGCACCTTCTCTCTCCCCCTTCTCATTTATATCAGGTCTTGGGCCATTTTCCCACTAGGATTTCACTGCCTACAGATCTAGTGGTGTCAATAACAGGAATGGGGGCTTGAGGCAAGGGGGCGGCGGAGATGCCAGCAGCAGTGCCCCACGCCCAAACACCTGAGCTCCTTCATTGCTGCACACACCCAAGGAAACCCGAGCTTCCTTGGGGTCAGCTGAAATGCATGGGTCTGTATTTGAGGTTTGAAGATGGAAAATGCTTTACAGAAAGGTGGCCCACCATCCCGTCCACTGCTTTTGGCTTTCAGAAAAACTGTCACCTGGTGACTGTTAAACAAAGAAAGTACAAAGGGAGACCCAGGAAACATCTATTAGTGGCAGCTACATTTTTGAAGGGGAAATGCAGCTCCCTTTGTGATGGTCATTTTCTGAAGGGGAAAAGTATTAAAATTTCTGAATCTTTGTTGGATCATGTGGTCGACAGAGTCAAACTTATGGGAAGGTTATTTTTTTCCTTTATGAAAAAAATAAAGTGAAATAACTATTCAGTAAGTGAAGCCAATAGTTAGTGTATGGTGATCTGGCAGTGAAATCCTGAGCTGAGCCTTAGGCTTACTTAAGGAGCCAGAGAGGTCCTTGGCAACAACGAGGTGTGTAGGCTGAAGCCTGTGCTCAGAATTAAATAACTAAGAGACCTTTCAACAGCAAATTGTTTTACACTTTATTTCTCACTTCAAAAGAGGCTGCTGATCAATTCAGCCCACTCAAATCCAAAAGACTTTCTACCCATATGTAAACTGAAAGAGGGGGTGCAGACTAGATTGTGTTTCAACTGCGTTTCTAACTTTAATATTCTTTAGTTATAAAACATTTAAAGAAGCTGCCCCAGAATCCTGAGTCCTCATGGTCCTATACTGCAAGATATTAGAAACCTGTTGTCCGAGGAACAAACAGCAGAAAGAACCAAAACTGTTTGACCTGCTTCTAGGTCAAGCAGTGTGATCAACAAGAAGTATCTGAAGGACTGGGATGTGGGAGGAAGGAAGCTTGTTCAGGATGTCTCCATAAGTGGATACAAGAAGACCCAGGGGTAGATTTCAAATAACAAAGAGCTTTCTCACAGCTATTTAAGGAATAGGGTGTCCCTTAAAGTGATGACATTCCTGACTCTGGAAGTGTTTGAGGAGAAATTCAAGCAATCAAAAAAACTCAAGCCATCACTTGGCAGAGATCTAGAGAAACAGATTTACAAATCCTCTAGAAGTTTGTTTAGAATAAATATTAAGGTTCCTCCCAACTCTGATGCACTGTGTTCCCAGGGCTTGATCAATTTACAGATCTGACACTTAACATTTCAGGAAATCCAGGTTTTTAATTTTTAAAAAATTATTCGCTACAACTGGAAAAACCCAGGTAAGGCAAGATCAATTCCACTAGCAAATCTTTTTGGCCAAACAGATTCACTTAAGTATTCAGATATCATAACACTGTTAGTGTGCCAGGGCCTCTCTGGTTGAAGAATCTATGGAATTCTGGCTCTGGACTAAGGGGTGGGTGTATATTCTATTATAAAGAATGATCTTGATGTGGAATTACAAACTTCCCAGGCAGAAATTCCTTTCCTGTTTCCTCACTAGGTCAGGTGCCAATCAATTCGGTCTTTTCTGGTCTTTTTCTTCCCCACACCTATCTACCCTATTCTCACCATTCTCACTAGTACTCCAGATTATAATATAAGTAAGTAAGTGGAGTGTTTTAACAACTATGAAGTTTAGATTCAAATTACTTTTCAACTGAAGTCACACTTTCTCTGACTAAAGTGTTAGGGCAGTATCACAGAAAAACCTTCCCAAAGTGCAAATACAATCTTGAAAGGATTATAGAAAGTCACCCAATGCCTCGTCCATGCCCCACAAAAGAAGCCAAAGATTGCTCTGCTCCTTCTTTATCATCAGTGTGTGTTTAGAAAAAAAATCAAGGAAGGAAGCACAATGTTTTTTCTTCTGTGTCTTATTTTTTATCTGTTCATGCGTTCCTCCTTAGTTTTGGTATGTGTAACTCTGCCAATAGCCATCACAGTGACTGAAATAAATACCTGATACAGCTTTCAGCCTCTTGTTACCCTGATATTTCCAACAACAACAACAACAACAAGCATCTGTTAATTTCACATGCTGTGTGTAAACTTTTTAAGGGAGAAGTACAGGGAGCTCCAGAGAACCACTTTGGATGCTTCGTCCACTCCTGCAACCATAAATATATATGCTGAAGCCAAATTTCAAATTAGTTTCCAGTTAGTTGATTACAGAGTTCAAAGAATTCTCTATTCATTTAGAAATTCCTATGAACAGAATTTGGTGTCCTGTTTTTTACTGAACTTAGGAGAAAGAAAAATCTGGGCCCTTCCTGCTGTCTTCCTAATGAAAGACAGCCAGGTAGAGTCTCTTCACACCCTAACGCAGCTCCCTTGCCAAGTTTTGGACTTGGCATTGTGCCTTTGTCTGCTTCAGACTTAAAAGACTAGACCCTTAGGACCATCTGGAGACCCCTGATCCACCCTACTTGAGATTCTATAACACCTCCCCCACCCACCCAAAAGGATTAGTGCTGAATAGGGGAAGATACAGGAGACTGGTTGAATCTTGCCCATTCTAAATCTATAAAACACCTTTCATTTTAGGATCTTTAGACTTTACAAGCATTTATTTAGTGGCAAGTGGAAACTCCATAGTATAAGTCTATACCTGTTGGGCATTAGTCCTTTGGTGTTTTATTCTATAAAGATGGCTACTGAGTGGCTCATTAAGCAATACAGCAAGATGTGAAGCTTGTTTTAAATGGCATACTATAGGCCCTGGCTGGTGTGGCTCAGTGAACTGAGCGCCAGCCTTCAAACGTAAAGGTCATGGGTTTGATTCCCAGCCAGGGCACACACCTGGGTTGTGGGCCAGGTTCCCGGTTAGGGGGTGTGGGAGAGGCAACTAATCAAGGAGAGGCAACCAACTGACATATCTTCTGCAAATTGATGTTTCTCTCCCTCCCCCTCCCACTCTCTAAAAATAAACAAACAAACAAATAAATTAAAAAGGCATGTTGTGGGTATTTGAACTCCTGTGTATTCCTGAACCCGTGAGAAAATTTTCCACACTCTGCAGAAACTCTCATGACCCCTTAAGCCTTTTTCTGCTTGTAGACTTTTCAAAAGACAGTGTATTAACCTCTCTTTAGCCACTCACCAGGACAGTGGTGATGACAAAAGCATGGGGCTTTGAAAGTTAGAAAAGACCTGACAAAAAAGGAGTGGGAGGAAAGGAGGCAAAGGGAACCAGGGAAGGTTTCATGGAGGAAATCAAGTACACTTATTAGGACTTGTTCAGAAGGTGAGGTAAAAGTAGGTTTACAATTGTTTGCATGGAAAATAATATAATAATTAATACATAATAACACAAGAATGAACTCTTAAGTGTTTTGTGTACTTAGAACTGTAAACCTACTTTTGCCCCACCATGTATACAGAGACGGTAGAGACAAGAATTTCTAAGTGAATGGCTAAAGGCAGGAAACCTAAAAATGCATGGACCCTGAAGAAGTAAATTTGAAGTCAGCATGGCTTAAATACAGGGTGTATGAAAAGGAAAAAAGGAAAAACGAGAGGTCAGAATCGTAAACAACTCAAGGCCAATTCACAAGGGTCCTTGAACGCCAAGCCAAAGACTTTATGCTTTACTTAGAAAACCATTAGTATATCAAGATTTACTTATTTAAACTTACTAGAGAACCCTGGCTGGTGTGGCTTAGTGTAGTGAGTGGTGGCCTGTGAACCAAAGGGTCGCTGGTTTGATTCTCAGTCAGGGCACATGCTTGGGTTGTGGGCCAGGTCCTCCGTGGGGGGGACCACATGAGAGGCAACCACACATTGATATTTCTCTCCCTCCCTTCCCCCCTGTCTAAAAATAAAACAAACAAACAAAAAACCCAAACTTACCAGGGCTCATGAGAATTATTGAGTGGTGTATGGAAAGTTTGCTAAGAGTTTGGGACTGGGTGCTCATTCAACTGTCATTTAATATATATTAATTTATTTAAAGCCTAGGTCCACAGAAACACAACTGCTGTCACTACATACAGAATAAATTGTAGGTGGGATGATTGAAGCTGAAGCAATCAGGAGAATTACACAGTTTAGGCAAGTGGTAACAAGAGCCTGAACCTGAAAAAATGAGATGTGGGGGCTGTGAAAGAAATTGCAGAGGTAGAATATTTGGATTTCACAACTGATCAGATAAAGGGTTTAGGGGGAAAATAAATTTAAAGTAATGCTGTAGTAATACTCTTGGATTACTACACAGTAATACTATAAAACACAAGGATGGAGGAAGAAAATATTTGAAGAAGATAACACATTCAATTTAGAGCATAGTGAGTGTGAAGTACTCAAGGGCTACCCATGTGGAGGTGTCCAGAAAGACCCCTTATACAAAAAGCTGAAGTTCAGGGTAGAGATAAACATTTGGAAATCTCCAATGGAATGGTGAAGGTATCAGACATCCTAGGGGTTGAATGTGGACAGAGAAGACAAGGCAAGTGACAGAATTTCAAGCAGCACGTGTTTGGAACACAGGAAGACAAACCAAAAAAGAAATCAGAAAAAACAGCCAGAGAAGAGAATGGGAAGAGTACAGTGTCAGGAAAGTAAATGGACAGGAGGCTTTTAAGAAAAACTGTAACAGATGAGGAGTTCAATGAGTTAGACAAGGCCACTAGACTTGGTAACAAGGAAATCAGTGAATACTTCAAAGAGAACAGTTTCAGGGCAGTGACAGGGACTGGATTAGATTATAGGGGTTACAGATAAGTAGTGGTAAGAAAGTAAGCAGAGACCCTCCACGCCCCACTCTGCTTTTCGAGTTTCTGTTCTTCTAGCTTTCATGACACTGTACTATCCTGATGCCACCTTTTCAGCCAGTCTTTCTTTGTTTCTTTGGGCTCCTCTTTCTGTCCTTCTAAGGCAAATTAATTTCACAAGGTGTATTCTTGATTCTTTTCATTCATTCAACAAATATTTATTGGGGTCTACTATGCCAGGCACTTTGGGGAGTGATGAGCAAGAAGGTGTCAGGGGCCCGTATTCTAGTAGGGGAGGCAAACACTCATTTTAATTCAGTTGTGAAAGGCACTGTGAAACAACGCCAACAGTGCTATGGGAGCGTGGGTTAAGGGGTCCGATGTGGTCTGAGGGTTCAGAGGAGGCTTTCCACAAAAAGTGACCAATGTGAGCTTTCACTTGGGGTGGAGAGCAGTCTTTCCAGGAACAGGGTTGCATGACTTCACGAGTTTCACAGATTAATAACTTCACAAATTTGCTTGGCTATTTCCATGAAATAGGTCCCTGGGTTGAATCTCTAAGGAATCTCACTACAGGGGATAGAATAAATAGTACAGAGGGAAGAGATTTCTGAAAACTCTCTTTCATTTTGATACTAAAGCAATTCTTATCATCGACCACAAATAATTTAGGTTTAGATTTAAAATATTAGACCAAAATCAGAGGTCTTCCTTTGGGAGTGAATTGCAAGATGAGATATTAAGTGGTTCATTGAATGGATGCAATAAATTCAAGTTGGAGATGATCTAAAAGAAGTTCAACTTCTTTAAATTCACATCATCTTCTTCCACTGACTTATATCTACACATACCCAAATATTAGAAACACATTTTTGCTGAAAATGTGAAGAATTAAAGCTATTCTGTAAAACATCTCGATGTGATATATGTGTTTGGCAGAGAAATGAATTACATTTGTTTTTAAGCTGCTTTCCTGTGATATCAGGCTGACATTTTTCCCTTCACATCTCAATGTTTTAATTAATGATTGATTAATATTAAGAGGTATCTCTTCTCCCAAAGATGCTGACTTGGTTGACATTATGGCAACAGAGGAAGAGAACATGGTCAACATTAAAAGCCAATTAGGCCAAGGACCCTGAGAACATTAAAACTGATCTGATGGGTAACTGTGACGAGGCAAGTCACTGAGCTGGTACTGGCTTCTGGTAAATTCTGGTTAATGATATGAAAATAACATTGATTTGTAGAGCACATTAACCAAGGTCAAAATGCCTCAGCAAAATTTGCTAGCTGTGGGATTCTGATATGAATAAATGAACAAATTAATGAATAAATGAGTAAACATGTATATGTATGTATGTGTACATATAGTATTTTTAAATCTATGTTACAGAGTCATGACCTAAACCCACATATTTGCCCTCCACAAAAAGCGTTCAGGGAGGCTGTTTCATTGTTATCATCAAACTATTCAATAATTTTACTTTATCGTATTTCCTGTTTTCCAAGAAGAAAAAAATAAATCTAGTCTTCACCTGGGCCTTAGATCAAGTCTGCTGGAGAATGATTACTTCTAGGCACAAAGGGCATAACTTTCCTTATTTTTCAATATAAACTTATTTCAAAACATTCTAATTTGTAGCTCTGGGTAAACTTTTTTAAAAAATAAAAGGATGTTGTCATTTACTGAGCACTTAATATATACCTAATGTTTTCATCTATATCACTTCATTCAATTCTTATAAAAACTCAAAAGTCATGTTACCATTGTTCACATTTTATAGTTGAAGTAACTATACAGAGGGTAAGTAATTTCCCTCGAGGTAACTCCAGTAGTAAATGATAGAGCCAGTCTTCAAAGCTGCGTATTTGATTCAAACTCATATTCATTTTTTTCAATATATCAAACTGATTGAAGTATAAAGACTCTTCTTAACTGCCAACTAGTTGAATAAATGACAATAACTCAAATACTGCAAAGCAGTATTTCAGAATCTGACTTTTTTCATTTATATCTGCAGTAGCAAATTTCTTTCTTAGTTTTGCTTTGTTCGGGTTTATATTGAAATTAAACTGTGCTCCTTTTAACATTTGCTAACTAGTAGGAAGGGAGCCCAGAGGCAAGATGGAGAGGTGAGGAATCCAGGCTGGGATCGGAATTTCTCAGGACACACAAGGATATACCTCAAGCCTTGCAGAGTAGACAGCATTTTGAATCCTTACATGGCTTATGAGAAATAGAGAACATTCATCCAATCAGTCAAATATTTACTAACCTCCAACTATATGTATAACAATATGTTAACTACTTTGAGGGACATAAAAACTGATTTATTGAGATGAGAGATGGGACAAATGCCTATAATTTTTAAAATGCCAAAATTAGGCAGTATATGATAAAGACACATGAAGCAATTTGGGAGATTAGAAGTAGTGAGCTGGAGAGACCAAGGTGGCTTTGTGGAGATATGAGACTTGAGTTAAGCCTTCAGGTATAGGTAGAAATCAAGCAGGTAAAATGTATAAGGACTTTTTGGGATAATTAGATGGAGTGGATGGTCTATATAGGATATAAGATTGGAAAGATAATGGGGATCAAAAATGTAGTTTCCAAGAGATCAGAGAAGGAAAAAACTGAAGGCTTAGATGTACATCAGTTCTGAAGGATGCCGCTATTTAATTCATCTGATCACATGTCTCCTGCATTGATGGGGGAAGGATAAGCACTCACAGAAAGAAGGGTGAATACAGGCAGGAACGAAGGGAAAACCACCTTGGAGGCCCAAGTTTTAGAAAGCTACAGCATAATTTATGTGTTTCTTCCGTGGGAACCATGTGCGTGCATGCTGGCTGTCCAATCACACTAGCTCACTGCATTCTGAACAGAGGATCCTTTGTTCCCAACAGCAAGACTCAAAAGAGACAGAGTCTGATAAAATCACACTGAGATCAGTACTCCCAGCTGGTGCAGGGGCTGATGCCATTCCATAACACACCCTGCAGGAAGCGGCTCGAGATACACAGCTGACTGACTTCCACAGCAGGAGCCTTGTGGCAGGGTGGGGTGGGGACTGGTCAAGCATGGAGAGAATTCTTTAGCCACTGACTCAAATTAGTTCACCAAGTTCCTGACTTTATCCAACAAATCTGTATAAGTCACTCTCAGAACCAACATTATTTATTTTCAAAAAATAAAAGGAAGAAAAACCACAAAGCTTCCCTAGACAGTAGAACTATTAATATTTCATCAGTTAACTCTTATTTGTCATGGAATCAGAAAAGGGCAAAATATCAAACCCCTTATCTTTCCAGAAGTGGGTGGAATAATTCTTTGCTGTAAGGGGCTATCCTGTGTCTTATGGGATGTTTTAACAGCATCCACTAGATGCTAGTAGCAGCTTTCCCAGTCGTGATAATTAAAAAATGTCTCTGGACACTGTCAAACGTACCCCAAGGTGCAAAAATGTCCCCTCATTGAAAACCACTGGGTAAGCATGAGCTTTGGGTGCTATGCACTTGAGTAAGTTATTTAACATTTTTAAGTCTGTTTTCTTATCTGCAACTGGGATTTCAAATGTCTGATTTATAGGTGGTGGGGTGGGGTGGAGTTAGGGTTCAGACATAGGTCTCTCTCACTGCATTTACCACTGTATCACCACCAATGCAATTCTTTATATATGTCTCCTGGTAACTAGAGACTCTCTGAGACCCCAGCACCTATCGCAAATACTGGTGCAGGTACTCAGTAAGGACAGACAGGAAGGAATACGAATCCCCTTTCTCCTAATCCCACAAAGAAGAGATCCAAGGACCATCACCACATAGCACACATTCTTATCCCCGGGTGACCAAAGTTCTGAAAGGTCCACATTTCAAATCACGGTAGGTAAATAGCTTGTGAAAGCCTAGGGAATAAGTGTACCCCATTAATCTTCCACAGCCAATACCAGAGACTGGTATTTGAAAAACACTTGGTAGTGGCAGTGGCACAGTATTAAGGAAGGTGGGGAGGGAGCACATTCTCCCCATAGCTAGGTTTTTCCAACAGGAACAGCTGAGACTTGGGAAGAATCTGTTTGGCAGGAGACAGCCCTTTGGTGCAGTGACCTGACACGACTCCCCATAAGAATCATTTTATTCCTGGTGAATCAACTAACTCTAACAATGAAGTGCAACTCATCACACTTCCTAGAGGCTCACTGCTTACAGCTCCTGTGCCAGCCAGTTAGCTTGAAAGTGCCCAGGATACTTTTCTGAAGCCCAGGATTAGGCTAAGGCTGACACCATGCATTTACCATGGCACTTACCATGCATTTCTAGACACAGTGAGAAACTGTCTTGTTCTGCAACTCTGTGCTATTAATCTCAACTATGTTTATTCACCGAATAGTCAACAATAAATGTAGTAGTTTTGCATGGGGTAAATTTCTAGTTTTCTCTGGAAACAGTTTTCTTCCTTCTTGTAGAAAATCATATGATGAACCCCAGTTGCAAATGCTCCATGCTGACACTAGATGTGAAGAATTTCAGTAAATGTAAATCAAACTGTTCAGCTCTTCCTTTTGGGTGAGGATATATTCCTTTAGTTGCTTTAAAACCCTACCTTGCTAACAAAATTTCCAGACAGATTTTTGTGAAATCCATCAATGCTTTCTTGACAACCTTCCCATAGAGTTTCCTACCTTCACTGAGGCATGAAGGAGGATCCTTTAAGATGATGTAAAGTCTGCAATCTTGGGATTTTTACTTGTGGTGCTGATATTTGGAATACTAATGATACTTTAAAATGGGGCTGGAAGAAGTTCAACATGAAGCAAACTTAAAGGCCTTAAAGGTTCCCACACCTTCTCCCCGCCCAGTTCCTATGGTGGGGATGGAGAAGATTATTACAGAGCATTGGAATTCTTGGGGGAGGGGTAATAGGGAAAGTCACATATGGCTATAAATACCAGCAGCCAAGCTGAGGAGAACAACAGACAAACTGTAGTCTCCCCTTAAAGGCACAGAACAAGAGGCTCCCTGAAGTCATATTTCCACAAAGGAAGTTCCTCTTCTCTTTAGAAATGTATCATCAACAACACCTGCATCAACAACTCAACACAAAATAAACTGCAGATGCCAGGGAAAGTGACTAGGAGGTTTTAAATCAGATACAGATTCATACCAGCAAAAATAAAGAATCCAGCCAGGGCCTGGCCTAAAGAAAAGCAGGCTCAGAGGCAGTTGTTGCTACTACATAGTCACCATTGGATGGATTATCCAGAGGCTGCCACCTACATAAATATTTAACTTAATCAATGAGCACTTTTTCCAAATGAAGTCTAAGTTTTCTACATAGAGATGGCAATGTTCTTCTAGGGCAGTGGTTCTCAACTGAGGGAGACTGTGCCTTTAGGGAAATTTGGCAATGTCTACAGACATTTTTGGTTGTCACAGGGGGGAAAGGTGGCTACTGGCATCTAGTGGGTGGAGATCAGGGGTGCTACTCAACTTCCTACAGTGCACAGGACAGCTGCCCACAACAAAGGATTATACAAGCAAAAATGTTAACAGTTGAGTGACAAGGTGGAGAGACCCTGTCCTAGGGCATTCTCTTTACTTCCTTGGACCTTAGTAGTTACTATTGGAGTAGCCTTGTTTAAGGAAGGGGGAAAAACCACAATAAGCCAAGTCAAAGGTCTGCACAAGGTGGCAGTGGGGGTGCTTATTCAACTTATCTTGGCTGCTGTAAAGCTGGAGATACCTAAATCTCTAGGTGACAGAAAAGTCATGCCAAGTGCAATTTCCTTTCTCTCCAAGGGCACGTAGATAATGCTGACCTTACTTGCTTTATTCTCTAGTGAATTTAACTGGCAAAAACACAGATGTGCTGATACTGTCTTTGTAATTATTTGAAAGGAAGGAGTAAGTATCTTTGTGCATATTGGCAAGTCTTTCAGCTCGATGTCAGGCCCTGCCATCCAAGAGTTTTCACAAATGCTCAATAGGGAAGCCTAAGCTTGCTTTCCGTGAGATAAAAAAAAAAATCAAATGAAGAGGTTTACAGGGCTTTCTTTTCTGGCTTTGTAGTAGGATGCTGAGGTGTCCAGACAGAAGTTGCAAGTGTATGCAGTCACTGACCCTGGGCTTGGCCCGACCTGAATGAGGACTGAGAACAGTCCTAGGGAAGCCTGCTGCCTCGTCTATATCACACCACCCTAGCCTCAAAGACAAGGAAGGGAAAAAACCGACTGGCTCCGATACTTCAAAAGCACCATCCAGTGACATGAACCTTTTGAGAAACCTACAGATTCTAAAAAAGTTTCTATTTTTCCCACTTGCTTTTTCTTATGGATGGGTGGTAGAGTATCAAGTCTGAAGCCTGGCTTGTATACATGGTAGGTATAAATATATACGAAACATAGGGGACGTGACTGTACTTCCAGGTTTCTTGCTACTGCTCACCAGTAGGATGACAAAACCACCACATATTTGCACAAAGGCCAAGCTGGTTCACGGGGAGGCAGGAACGGTGCAGGGGAGATTTAAGACTCAAAATTATTTCAATTTTTGACTACACAATGTACAATAGGGTTTCAAAATGAGGAAAGCCGCTCATCATTTCCAGACTTAATACATCTCATCTTCAAATTTCAAGTCTCTTCCTACCCTTCCCAGGAAGTTCACCTAGGGGGAATTCTTTGGCTTAAGTTTCGATGAAATAAAGGTCTTTTTTTGTTAGCCTTGTGTTATATACATACAATTCCTCTTCCTTGATAATCAGTGACTCTCTTGTTCAGGAAAACAGAATTTCCTGAAGAGATTAGCTAAAGTCTTTTCCTTCCAGTTTTCTGAAAGCACGCTCAAAATTCTCATTTGTGAGTTCTAGAATGGTTTCTTCCTTTCTACTTCCACCAGAGAGCTGAACCCGTTAAAGTGCCTTGAGGTCTCTGCCTGTTTAGATTGGAAAAGGGCTCTCTTCCATTCTCATATGATAGACCCTCAGTGGCTGGCCACATTCTATCAATTATTTAGAAGCAATCAAGGTAAAGAAAGTCTTTCCTAGGAATAATGACTTTCAGTTTTTCATGTTCATTTAAGGAGGAAATAAATTTTCCCACAGGCTAACTACTTCTCCATTCATTTATCATCACTGTTGCACAATCCCAACTCAGCCCGAGGTTGTCCACAGACTCGACTCATCTGTCTATCCCATCCATCCCCAGCGGAGTCAGCTGGGTCAAAGCAGAGCCCATGTCATAGATTGATATCCTCTTCTCTTCAGCAGAGGATAATCCCATTATAAAAAGAAAGAGCTGAAAACTTAAAACTAATGCTGTTTTTAAATATTTATCTTCATTTCTACTTTTTTCCTTTAAAAAAACTGAATCTGAAAGAGTCACACTTTATGAATGAATGTAGTGTGTTGCTGGTGAGGAAAGTTTATCTACCGAACCTTCTTAACCCAGAAACTGAATACTCAAATCACGAAAATGACTCAGTCCTCAGAATGGGTCCAAGAAGACCTTCCCTTTACTCAGCCTCTGGGGAACTGGGGAACTAACCCAGAGCTTTTCCCCTCTCATTGTTTTCACTTCCCATGAGCTCAACATGAACTAAGTCAGGAGCATGCGCCTCCCCTCAGGACCAAAGACCTTTGCTGGGAGGAAACAGAAACCTTCCTCCAAGCCTCTGACTTTTAAGACAGAAAAAGGTGGAACTAGGTCTCTGATTTCCATCTCTGACTTGAGGAGGACAGACACAGGGCACAGAACTTTACCACTCTCCTTCTCTTACTCTTCTTCCAGTCTTGTCCTGTCAACACCAGTCACCTGCAGATACACACACTCTGCGGGTGACCGGTCCCAGGCTTCACTTCCACAGTATTGGTGGTGGGAGGCTTATTCTTAGAAGTCAGCGAAACAAGACTACTACAACAAGCAACTAAGTTGCTACTGAAATCTGAGCACTTAGGCTAGGCAACATACGAATAAAATATGGTAATGTCCAGCAATTTCTTAAAATCTTCCAGCATCATCAAAATTCAGATCTCTAGAAACCAAGGATTAAGTAAAAAGGAAATGATTACTTGTTCTCAAATACAAACACTATATATGCCTACCTATGGATTTTTAAAGAAATTCTCGTATTTAACATAATTTAAACTTCAGTACAGTACTCTAACTGCACAGTAATTTAGGAACATTTAATACAAAGCAGCCCCAAATGTCTCTAATATTCTTGAGGATATCACCACAGTGGAGAACAGTATCAGCTTTTTAGTAATGTTAACCTGCACTCATAAAGAAAAATTATACACAATATAGTGTTTAGAAAATTAGGCAAACAGAATGGAAAATAATTCTCATATAAACCAGAATCTAGCTGATAAAACTATTTTGAAGCCTAAGGGATAAACTTTAGTTTTCTAAGAAATCTATTTAGCTGGTTACAGAGTTTGAAGCAACCCAAATTCAAGCAAACTGGATCGATGAAGCATGCCTGCAGAAGAGAATCTTTGCTTTCGAGGAGCTCACAATGGAAGAGGAAAGGAAATCACCATACACGGTGAGGCAGGGAATGCCACTTTGCCACTGGAACAGAGGTGTGGGATTTCCTAAGAGGAAAACAAATGGACTCCTGGGTTTGAATTTTCTCTGCCTACCCTTTCCCTACTTGGGTGCTTCAAGAAACCCAAATACGATGACTTGGGCAGTGGCTCCAAACTGCTCTATTTCCAAACACAGTAAAGGGCCTTTAGCCAATGCCTCCCTTTAGTGCCAAACATACTGTAAACTCCTAAAGCGCCCTTCTGAAACAGTCACCTCTCTGAACTTGGATCTTTCCACAAATTTGTGATATTTCTTAGGACCTTGTAGCTCTGATCTGGTGACACATTAGCTCTCCACCCACGTTTTCAACAGGAAGAATCCCATCAGGAAGGGACTTGAGAGAACAACCTAACACTGATGGCAGGAGTGTTCATTGTGTAAGTGGGAATAGTTAACACTAGTGATGGAAATAAAGTGCTGGAAGCATCCTTTCCAAATGTAGTACCCCATGAAGAAGAGCAGCAGAGAGGCCTCTAGCAACAGAGTGAGACACTTTTAGGTACTTACAACAAGGTCAGCTCTTGGGGTAAAAGGCTAAAGCAGTGACAGCCAAGACCCAAAGTCAGTTCTAAGAGCTCCAAGACCCAGACTCAGCAAACTCATACTTTGAGTCAATCCCTTTCATCTTCCCCTGGCATTTTAAATTAAGACTCATAAAATGTCAGGATTAGTACTTCTTTTTTTAAAAACTATTTTATTTATTTATCTTTAGAGGGGAAGGGAAGGAGAGAGGGAGAGAAATACTAATGCATGGTTGCCTCTTGTGTGTCCCCCACTGGGAACTGGCCTGCAACCCATGCATGTGCCCTGACTGGGTGTCGAACCGTGATCCCTTAGTTCGCAGGCTCGTGCTCAATCCACTGAGCTATACCAGCCAGGGCTAGGATTAGTACTTCTGACTCAGGAAAAGAATTGAGACTTTTTCTTCAATTAAGGTAGTGCTTCTCAAACTCCCCTATAGGCAAAGGACTTGAACTCTTGAGCAGTCTGGGGTACAGTCTTAAGCTACTTGCTATGAGTGAAGAATTTCTTTGGAGCGTCATGTTTTATCTTAGTAATGCATGAGAATTTTGCATTTCATTCTATAACACATCAATAATACACCAATAATTTTCTCTTAAAATCTGAAAAAACTGACACTTTAGGAAGATGAGCCCATGTTTATCTTATAGCTTCTTATACCTCAATTTGAAAAAGAGAAACCTGAAGAAACAAACATTCATTGCTATTTTCTTTTTTTTTTTATCCTAACCGCGGACATTGTCTCATGTCTTTAGAAGGGGAGGGGAGAGAAGAAAGAGAGGGAGAGAGAGAGAAACACTGATGTGAGTGAGAAACATCAACTGGTTGTTTTCTTAGACGCACCCTGCCTGGGAATTGATTCCAACCAACTAAGCCACATTGGCCAGGGCTCACTGCATTTTTAAATTGGTTAATTTGAAATTTCCAGAATTTCATAAGAAGAGATTCTAAGAGTAAGAGATATAGATATTTCTTTCTAAAGCCTTAATTGATGTGTTTATACTGAAATAAATTACAATAGAAATATGTTCAAACCAGTTGTTCAGAAGTCCAAGAGACTATTTAGTCTCCAAAAAGTACACTTTCATGGTGATGGAAGTGAGAATAATGAAACTGGGGATAGAAGTTAAGATGTATACTCAATTGGTTTCCAAGTTGTAAGAAAAGAAATACACGTATTATACACAGAGAGCATAAAAAACAAGGGCAAGACTTACTTTAAAGTCTGCTAACTGTTGGTTGATGATCTCCACTTCGGTCCCCACTACCCACTGGAGGGCCTCTCCTTCCTCTGCTGCGGTGGTCATGTCATTGAGTATTTTCAATGTTCTGTAGAAGTCCTCTACACGGCCCAGTGTCAGCTCTAGCTGCTCCTGACGAGCTTTACTCCTTTCTGTCAGTTTGCCACACTGTTTGTTCAGGGCTTCTAGCTCCCTCTTAAGACCTAACAAGTCCAGAGTCCCCTCTTCCTCCAGCATTTGTCGGCACTCTGCTTCAGATGCCTGTATGTCTAACTTGAGGGCTTGGATTTTATTAAGAAACAGCTGTACATCCTCAATTTGGGACTGGAGGCTGTCAGTGTCCCTGCCGATAGCACCCATGCTGTCTAGCTCATCATCCAGGTCTGCCAACTGAGAAAACATCTCTCGGACTCGGCAGTGAAACTGGCTGATCCCTTCTAGCTTATTTTCCATCGTCATGCAAACACTGTTCACTCTTTTCTTCACCTCTAGGAACCCTTGCTGGGTGGCCTCAGCTTGAAGTAGAAGTTGGGAAGCATCAGATCCATCTGGGGCATCTTCTACCAGGCCTCGAGTCAAGTTCCTCAGATAGTCTACCTGAGTCTCCAAGGCCTGCAGCACTTCCTGTTGGGCTCTTAGCTTCTCAAGGTTCTTGTTGCTACAGGCTTGACTGCCTAGAGCATCAAAGATCTCAAGCTGGTGTTTTGCCCCTTCAACCTTCTTTTCAATGTTCTTAAAGCTTTCCTGGAACTCCTTGAGTCTCTGAGTCATTTCTTCAAGCATCCCTGCTTTGGCTTGTAGCTCTTCTGTAACAGAATCCATGTTCTGGTTGATCCCAGCCTTCTCATCCCGGATATCATCCTCATCTGTTTCTGAAGAATTGATCAGAATGTCAGCAGCATTGTTCAGTATTTCCAGCAAGGAGCGGCGCTTTTCCACTTCACTCAGCATAGCCTTTGATCTCAGGAGACTGGATTCCAGTTGCACTGGATCCAGAGTGACCTGCAAATCAGACATTTTGGCCTTACAATCTTCTATCCATGGCACAAGGTCTTCCACATGCCACTGATATTTCTGAGCTTTCTGCATACAGTCCTTGAGCCTGGACTGTCTGTCTGCAGTTTTTTTACTAAGCTCTTCCCAATGGCTTTTGAGCTCAACCAACTGGTTTTGTAAAGTCTTTTTCTCTTCTCCAGGAGGTATAGAAAGTAAGAGAGATTCTCCTTCAGCCACAATCACCTCATAGGAACCACTGTGTTGGTTAAGGCTCTTCTGAAACTCTTCATTCTCCTGTAGCTGAGACTGGAGCCGCTCCAACTTTGCAGAAATCGGACAGTTTTTTGCTTGCTGACTTTGTTTGTCATCCAACCAGGTTCTCAGCTCATCAAACATTTGCTGGAACTGCTGGGTGCTGGCAAGAGCTGCCTGGAGTCTGTTCATGCGGTCAGCTGAAGTGAGAAAAATCAACTTTAAATCAATCAAGTCTGAGCATGGCACTTAAAATGTTTTCTGAGAATATATGGTCTAAACTTCACATATCATATCTTATTTAATACTCACTTCAATCTTGTAAGATGATCTGAGTAACAGAATAAACATTAGGTGCTAAATTGGTAAAAACACATAAATATTTCCAGAAAAAGAGACAATGAATTAATGACAAAATTTTTCTTGTACAAAGCCACGATAAGAAGTCCAGAACATGTTCTAATTTTGTAGATGTACATATGTATGTATAGGTGCATGGTATAAGAAAATAAGTGAGCTTCAGTGAAAGTAGGTGTGTAACTCCACCAGTAAGTACATCTATAAACATGAACCCCTAAAATTATGCTATATAGCACTTCACATATTGTTAGTGCCCAATCAACATATAATGATCATAGCAGTTCTCACTGTGGCTGGACAAAGGGAAAGGTTAACAACACTTTCTGAGTCCAAGAGCTACTTCAAGGTAATCCTAGATTCTTAGGACTACCATTAATCCACTCCTTCTTTTGGCTTACCACTAATAACAGCAGCAGTGTGTTCCTCAACCCAACTCACCTGCAAGGTCTTCTAAACCTTGAAGAGGCAGGGCAACTGTCTCCAAACGCTTCTTCAGCTCATCCTTGAGGTACTGCTCACCAATGAGCACTGAGAGTTCATCGCAGAGTGTCTGTGCCTCTTTAATCTCATGGTCTAATTGCTCCAGGTCAGATCGAATCTCACTGGTCTCTTCTAGTTGCTGCTTCACAGCCTCAGGTTGGGTGCTGATGGCTGGCTGGCCACTCAGTCGCTGTCCAACCACCTTCACCTTCTCTGATAAATCCTGGAGCAGTTCCTGGTACTGGGTGCTTTTGACAATAGCTTGGTCAATTTGGCTGGAACGGGAATTGAGTTTGTCAGTCAGCTCAATCCACTTCTGATTGACGCTCTGGAGTTCTTTCTGTACTTGGCTGGTGGATGGAGAGACATCTCCAGGGCCTGTTAGGATGCCCTGAGCCGCCTCGTTCAGCTGCTCATGCTGTTGCCTGCGTGCTTCAAATTCCTTTAGCATAAACTGTAATAGGAACGACACCAGGATGTTTAGAGAGAAAAGACAAATCTAAATACAATGTCAAAACAAAAACTGATTTTGGATTTTGCCAAGTAGTGCTAACTTCTGAAAATAAACCAGAAAACTCTAAGCACCAGGTTATTAGGGCAAATCAGTATTATCTGTAACAAGTACTTATAAAAACTTCTTTTAAAAGGATCATTGCATATTTAATTTATTTTACTTCTCTGTCCTACTCTGTTTCAACATTAGTTACTACAGTCGACCCTGGCTGGGAAACCAGTTTATTTTTTGGATTGGCAATCATCAGCTTTGCCAGGCAAAACCCAGGTCTCTGAATTGGAAACCCTGGATCCCAGGGCCATATGACAGGTGGGGCTTGCCATTTTAAATCTCAATACCTCTGCTTTTCTTAGCTTATTTCTCAGAATTCCAACAGCACGTACAACCTGAATGTTATAATACAGCACAATTAGATAATGAGCTGCTTTAAAGCAAGTATTATGTCTTTTTATTTTTTTCTTGCTTCACTCATCAAGGAAGTTATTAGAGTTACAAATTCTGGAGTTAGACTGCCTGGGTCTAAATCCTGACTCCATCACTCACTAGCTGTATAAACTTAAGCAACTTTTTATTTTTTATCTTTTTAATCCTTACCTGAGGACATTTTTCCATTACTTAACCCACCCCCCTTTTTTTAAGAGAGAGAGAGAGAGGAAGGGACAGAGAAACATCAACATGAGAGAGAAATATTAATCGACTGCCTCCCATATATACCCTGACCAGGGTTGGAGCCAGCAATCTAGACATGTGCCCTGACTAGGGATCAATCCATGACCTTCCAGTTTTATGGGATAATGCTCCAACCAACTGAGTCACACTGGCCAGGGCTAGGCAACTTTTTAAAAGTTCTCGAACTGTAGGAATATACTGTAAAACATTTTGGTCAAAACTTGCCTCCTTGCTAATACTTTAAAAGTACAGATTATAATGAATTCTCCTAGAAGCATTGTATTTTATGTACTCTGTTGCTTTGTATCTCATTTTTAATTGAACATTAAGGGAATGCAGTATTTTAATTGTAACCTTGCCAATATCTTTATCTAGGGGTTTGTTGCTATTTTTGTTCTTTATGAAACTTTTGCTGCCAAGAAAGGCAGAATTACATTTTTTTCTTCCATACTGAGTTGGTATAGTATATTCTTGGTTATCAGAATACTCATGTAGTTTTGAGACTTTGAAATGGTAAATATTAATGATGAGTGAAAAAGCAAGATTCATAACTTTATGATCTTAATTACACAAAAATGGAAGCTTAGTTGTGTAGATACACAGGGGACTTACAGGACATGTCAAACTAAACTGCTGTGGTTATGGATGACTCTGTTCTTTGCTTCTTGTGTTTTTCAGTTTCCTATTACATGCACTTGTTAACTTTTAAAAAATAAATGTTACTTTAAAAACCTAAAAATCAATCGATAAATAAACAAATAAATAAAAAGTTCTCTAAATCTCAGCTGTAAAATGGGATAATCAAGTACTTAATTGGCTGTTGTAAGGATTAAGAGGGTACTCAGCACTCACACTGTACAAAAATAATTAAGACATGACCTCAAGGAGCAACAGATATGTAAACAATGAGTAATAGTAGAATATGACAAAAATGAAAATGATTTAACACAAATATTAACATGGAACCATGAAAGCAAGGAGTTAAGGTGATCACTTCTGTACGGGATGAAGAAAATAGAAGAGGGAAATCTGGCAAGGTCTCACAGATGACACAGTAAAGAATTGTACAAGTTCTCCAAGTGAACAGAGAGTGAGGCTGGTTCAGGGGGAGGCCCTAGGATTAGCAAAGGCACAGAGCTGTACGAGTGTAGTGTGTTCAGGAAAGAATACATTACCTGGTGTGGGTAGAAATGGGGGTGTCTGGGGAAAGAGCTAAAAATGAGGCTGTCGAGACAAACTGGGGCCAGACTGTGAAAAGTCTTATATACTATTTACCACATTGAGCAGGTATTTGGACTTTGTTCAAAAGGCAGCCAAGAGCCACTAAAGTATTTTAATACATTCAGGTTTATGATTTAAGAACACGATTTGATAATTGGGTAGAGGAGAGACTACACAGAGAAGCTCTTTATCTTTGACTGCTGATCAGTCTGCTGCAAGGATCCAGGCCTGAATTAAGCCCACCTGAGGCGCTCAGAATGGAGAGAAGGATCAGAGCAGTGGTTCTCGAATTATGATCCAAGGGCCTCAAGGAGTCCTACCAGGAATCCATGAGGTCAAAACTATTTTCAAAATACTAAGATGTTATTTGCCTTTTCATATTCTTATTCTCTCACAAATGTTCATGGAGTTTTCAGAGTCTACATGACAACTGAGATCACAACAGACTGAGTACAGAAGCAGAGAAGAACCTCTATGAAAATATTCTATTAAGCCAGATATTACAGAGAATGGCAAAGATATAAAATGATGCCACTCTTGCTATATTTTTTTGCTGTACATTTTCAAAAATGTATTTTTCATAATACATTACTTATGTCAATTTTATCAATTTAAAATTAAGTAATAAATATATTTTAAAAAATTTCTCAGTGTTTTAATACAATAAATATCAACACATTACCAAAAAGCTTTTTGGAGTTTTCAATAAGTTTTAAGAGGGTAAAAGGGTTTTGAGTCTTAAAAGTTTGAAAACCACTAGATTAGAAAAATATTTTTAAGTACACTAAATAGGACTTGATTATTAATTGGATGCACAGGCTAAAAGAAAGGGTTCCTTCAAAAAACTACTCAGGTCTTAACTTAGGCAATGTGGTGGACGGTGAGAAGAAATGAAACAAGGGGAAGGTAGAACAGAGAGAGGCTCCAAGCAGAATTTCATTGGAAATGCCATAATGTGACCCACCTAAAGATCGATGATGTTTGGCACTTAAATCAATTTTTGTGAGGTTTGATCAGCAGATAGTCTTTACGTAAAACCAGATGATATCAGATATTGCATTAAGTAATGTGGATGACTACTGGGGATTATAAATAAAATATGATCCTAGAATTTAGTCAGAAGTTCCCATTCTCACATCTATCCATCTTACTGTCTGTTGATGATATTAATAATACAGTTGTTGACTATTTACTATTCAACAGGCACCATGATAAAGACATTAGAAATATCACACTTAAATTGAGGAAATGAGCCTCTGAGAGGTTAAATGACTTGACCAGGGTCATGTAAAATCTACTTGCTGAGAGCAGCATTCAAACCCAGGTTGATGTGACCCCAACCTTTTTGCTCTAAAGCATTTAGCTATATTGCTCACCTGGACCTGCTGCTTTTGTGCATTCAGCATGTTGGGGTCAATAGACAAGGGCCCCAGCACTCCCATCATCAGTTCCTTCTCCATCAGCCAGGGCCGGAGCTGGGATTCTGCAGCCTGGAAGCAGGCCAGATGACCTGCAGATTTCTCTAGCTGCTTTTGCCGAGCCACTGTCACCTCTGTGGCCCTTTCCCATCGGGAATCTGTAGAGCGGAAATGAGAATATGTATTCCTTTACTCTCATCAGCGACAGGCCTAGTCCCTGAATTATGTTCCTAATAAACTACAGGAAATGAGCCCTGGACCATTATTTAAATATTTTTCAAAGTTAAAAATAACTTCCATTTAATTTTAACTAAAATAAAAAAATAGTTTTGTCTCTCGATTGTGGTGGTGATTATATGAAACTAGACATGCCATACTATATATGAACTATATACAAACTCAGAAAATATCTTATATAGATATTATTTTATAGTCTGTTTTTAAAACTTTCTATATTGTAAACATCTTTGATACCAATAAGTTTTTTCATATCAATAACTATTCATCTATATCATTTATAGTTCAATATTATGAACAGAGCATAATTTATTCAATCCCTTCACTGGCCATTTAATTATTTCCCATTTTTCATTTTTATCATCAGTACTCTCTTTAGTTCTTGATCACAGCAGATTGTCACTTTGACTTGCCCAAGAAAGCCAAACTCCTGACACTCTTGAGTGGTATCTCTAAATTTTTTCCCTAATCAAGTTCACACTCTGACCCTATCAAGGCCTCTTATTTGCTTATGAAAATTAACTAAAAATAATCCCTGCTCTTTACAATGTTCTGGAATTCTGTATTTTTTGGAAGATAAGCAATTTAGACAAGGTAAATCTGTAACAACCCTGTGATAACTTACTAAGCTCTTCCTGCATTTTCTTCCAGTTCTCTGCCTCTTGTGAGTTGGGATATGTTATCAGTAATCCAGCCAGGGCTTCCCTAACTTTTTGGATTTTCGGAGAATTCTGCTCCAACTCGGTCAGAAAGGCCTAGGAGAAAGAACATCATGTATGCCATAAGATTTCTGGACAAGAAACAAAGATATGAGTAAGGAGGAAATGACTGGAAGACAGGGCAGTAATTTTAGGTTGTACTTCTGATTCTATTCATGACTTGTTTAGTGATTTTAAGATACTCAAACTTTCTGCTTCAATTTTTAGTTTAACATAAAAATCTAAGTGGTGGAATCTGAATTTCTTTTATGTTCAACACATGAATAGAACCCAACAAAAAGAAATTATTACTCCCCCAAAACTAAAAGTGTCAAGATACAATCATGATGATGATGATATTTATATAGTTGGAGGTGATATGCTATGCTCAAGTGGAATATAAAAATTTTGTTCAAAAATTTTTACAGGATTTCCTCTATATAATTTTCCTCTGATATTTTTCTTAGTCCAATATGTTAATCTTAAGAATGAACTGCAATCACAGCTATTTTGAGCCCTCCAAGAGTTGGAAAGGTGCATAGGTGAGAATGGCTTGGTTTGCAGCATCGCAGAAAATGAGATCCCATTTTCAATGAGCTCGTGCATCTGAGGAGGGCTGGTCTCTTTGCAGACACACCTGGTTTGGTTTCTGAATCTGACTTGTAACAATTTCTAGTTTCACAGGTAAGAATTCTCTGAGAGAGTTTAGGCATATTAAACATTCGAAAGTCAGCCATGCTGCCCATCATGACTGGGACTGTTAGTCACGTTTCACCTCAGGTCTCTGGGCTCGGGCAGGAACGCTGGAACAACAGTCCCTTCCCTTTAGTGTTTGGGATGCAGCCAACATAAACACAGTACCTTGTTAGATTCAGCTTGGGCTCTCACTGTTTCTGTCTTGGTTGGAGATGAAGAGGCATCCATGCCTTTTAGGATTTCCTCTTTTGATTCCAGCCACTCCAGGACTGAGCTTGCCTCCTTCTGAACTTCCTGCATTCTGCTGAGGACAGCCTGAAGGTTTTCTTGGTGTTCTCGAAGCACTCCCCCAAGCTTCTCATATTTCAAGTTTATATCTGACATGTCACACTGAATCTCCGTCAGATCTAATATGACAGAAACAGAAATCAAGTCTCCGAGCAACCCCACTGGTTCCTAACTACTAAATTACTTATCAAGATTAAGCATCATTCCTACTCCTTTTAGTCAACTAGAGATTATCTTCCTGCTAAGTCACATGAAATTTCCTGTTTATATCCACAAAGCAAAAGAACCCTCATTAATCTGCTTTCTGATTTTGGCATTATATACTCAGATGTATAAATAAAATGATTAATAAACATGGGAACAACAAGAGTGATGAAAGTTATGTTTGGGGGCATCTCTTGCTCCCTTTTCTCTACTAGAGAAGAAGTCACTAGAGAGAAGTCACCTGAGAGGTTGAGGGCTAGACTAGACTACTTATCCTGTATAGCTTCTTCATATTTCAAAGATTCGCATATATTATCTTCAAGGTCTTTCCATATGGTCTTATCTAATGGTCCAGTTTATTTCCTTAGTATGTTCCTTTATTTCACTGGCTGCCAAATTGTTTGGCCTACAGCTAGCAAATGAAGAGGCATCACTTGCTTCTCCCCAGATTTCTACTCTCGCACCCATCCTGGCAGCAGTTCTCCCACACATATGGAAACATACACAGATGCAAACATGAACACTGTCCTGAAACACCCAACATAGAGGCACTGTTGAAATGGCATTCTCACCTTTGCAGGTGTGGTATCCGTTTACACTGCCTACAGAACTTCCTACAGAGGGCAGTATGGAACCTGAGCAGAAGGACAGAAAGACAAACAGGGCGAGACAAACGTGTTAGGAATACATAGAGGCACTGAATTTGTTCTTTGGCACTCACTGTAAGCTTGGGTTATCAGGAAGTTAACACAGCACAAGACAACATAATCATGGAAAGAGACAAATCATTTTAGCTGCCAGGCAACAAAGTATCACTTGAGGTGTTTCAGCTCTTTAGCAGTAATGATTCCTAATCCTTTATGGAGGAAATCCAAATTCCCTTCTTCAATCTCCAATTTGAATTTTTTGGACCCTGCCCTAATTTTGTGAAGCAAATATTGGTAAAATAATTAAATTTATTTTTTAAGATTTTATTTATTTGTTTTTTAGAGAGAAGGGCAGGGAAGGAGAAAGAGACAGAGAGAAACTTCAAAGTGTGGTTGTCTCTCATGTGCACCCCCCACTGGGGACCTAGCCCTCAACCCAGGAATGTGCCCTGACTGGGAATTGAACCAGCAACCCTTTGGTTCACAGGCCAGTACACAATCCACTGAGCCATACCAGCTAGGGCTAAATTCTTTAGAATGGTATTTGACATTGAAATGAGGATCCATAATAAAACCAAAAGGGTTAATCTTTAACATCAATGTCCTTCAACATAATAAAAATGAACAGTTAAGTACAATCAAGGACATAAAAAGCAGCATTCTTTCAATAAAAGCATTAAAATGAGCCCTTCTTATATTGTTTCAAAAGGAATATTTCCCTATCTTTTCTTTCATGACTTCCTGCTCCCCTTCCGCCATTAGAAAACAGAAATTCTAGGTGCCGAGAAGTTTGGCTCATTAGCATTCCCATGAATTCTGCATTGGGACTTTGGTTCTGTTTCTAGTTACCACAATTTCACCTACATATATTCTCCCCAAGTTTATTCTTTGTATTTCAGAGGAGTTTTCCAAGTTAAGTAAAAAGCAGACCATATAATTATAAGGATTATTCATAAATGTGAATAATATTCATGATAAAATGTTATGTTACAAGGACAGAATAAACCTCTCCTGTGCACTGATTTCACTGTGGAAAAAATTATGTGCAATTTTATATTAAAAAGTGATTATAAAACTTTTAGTGTATTTTCAATTAAAAATGGATCAAACACAAAGATCATATTTCATTGCAGTGTGATGATGGCCAAAAAGAAACCGGACTCATAATCAGGAGGAGATGGTTTTAGCCAAGACCGTCACTAACTTGGTACATGAGCTTTAATCTATGGGCAGAACTCAGATTCTTCCCCAGAATATGAAGCTTATACTACTTATCCCGTCAACTCTCATGGGGTTACTAGAGAGAGGTAGTGAGGTAATGTATGTGAAAGCACTTTATGAAACAAGAAGAGCTACACAAACGTGCGGAACTAGAATATTCAGGCTAATGATTTTCAAAGCACCTAAGGAGGTGCTCTTTAGGGACTCTGTAAATGTTTGGTTTCCATTTAATGTATTTTTAAAACTTAGAAATGGCAACAAAACATGCATGTTCAATTATGTTCAACCACATCTTAGCTTACTATATAGAACCAACTTACAGACGCCCCTCCGTATCTACAGGGGTTGGTTCTTGGACCACCCCCCACACCACAACCCAAGGGCGCTCGAGTTCCTTATATAAAATGGCAGAGTATTTGCATATAATCTGTATCTTCCTATATACTTTAAATTGTCTCTAGATTACTTATAATACCTAATGCAATGTAAATATAGTTGCTATACTATATTGTTTAGAAAATGACAAAAAAAAAGGTTTGTATATATTCAGTACAGATGCAACTACCATTGGCCTAAGTATACAGCGCATGTCAGCAACAATGTAATATTTTTTAAAATTTTTATTTATTTATCTTTAGAAGGGAAGGGAAGGGAAGGAGAGAAGGAGAGAAATATCAATGTATGGTTGCTTCTGGTGCATCCCCTACTGGGAACTGGCCCCTGCTGGGAACTGGCCTGCAACCCAGGCATGTGCCCTGACAGGGAATCAAACTGCAATCTTTTGGTTCGCAGGCCCATGCTCAATCCACTGAGCTACACCAGCCAGGGCTAACAATGTAATATTTTTTAAAAATATTTTCAATTTGCGATTGGTGCAACTGTAGAAAAGGAAACCATGAATACTAATGGCCACTGTATGCTGCATTTTGTGGGGAGAATAAAGAAGCTCCTGCATCTCTATGCACACATGTAAGGTTCTTTTTAAGTGTTACTGATTGAAAGGTTATAGCTCTTCATTTGCACTTTACAACATTCAAACTTACACATGGCCACTCGTGTCCAAAGAAAAACATCTACATTAAATAAAATGTCAAAAAGGCTGAGGGACATCTTCTCAGAGAACACACACATTAGGATAAAACTGTGTAATGACAAAATTTTTAACATTTCAGGTCATGATGATGTCAGGTTATAGACCATTTTTGTCCTCATTACCAGTTTTAGGTGTTTTCTATGTTTAAGAAAAAAAAATAAGAGCCCTCATTGAATATTCCTGGTGACTTAACTTTGAAAGAGAATTTCTTACTACATCCCTTTCAAGCTTCTAGTTTATTTTAACTGGAGTACTCTGATTATAAAGTGAATGTTTAAAAACATTTGTCATCATTTATTTTTGAAAAGATTTTATTTATATATTTTTAGAGAGAGGGGAAGGGAGGGAGAAAGAGACGGAGAGGAACATTAATGTGTGGTTGCCTCTCACATGCCCCCTACTGGGGACCTGGCCTACCACCCAGGCATGTGGCCTGACTGGGAATCGAACTGGCGACCCTTTGGTTCACAGGCCGGTATTCAACCCACTGAGCCACACGAGCCAGGGCTGTCATTTACAACTGCTTATCTATGTGAACCATATTTTCTGGATACAATGCAATTAAACAAAACTTAGAAATCAGATGATAAACCTGTTATCTAATAATCCTTTTGCAAATTTTAATATTCATAAAGATATCTCAATACTTTTATTAATGGACTTCATAACAAATGAATACTATAAAGTAAGTTATAAAGGAAACATGCCAACAAAATATTATTTTTGTTTTATGTAGTAGAGTCCTGTATGAGATTTAAATTTTAAAAAGTCTAGACCTTGAAGTCTGAAAAAACCGCTGATCCAGTCCAGGAGTTAGAAAACTAGAGCCTACCAGCCAAACAGACCCTCTGCCTGTTTCTGTACATAAAGTATTGCAATACAGCACACCCATACATTTCTGTACTGTCTGTGCTTCCTTTGGGCTACAATGGCAGAGGCACATAGTTGTGACAGAAACCATATGGCCCACAAGCCTAAAATATTTGGCTCTTTATAGAAAATGTTTGCCAATTCCTGATATAGTCACACACTAACAAGTCATTAAACTTAGAGAGGTTTATGTGTTAGAATATTAAAGTCACCAATTCCCTGAACTGTTGTCAGTATTTTTAATAATTCAATATTGAACTCAATTCAGTTTGAAGTGCTAGGTAAGTGCCAAGAGATCTTTAAATTTCAGGATACAACAGAAAAGTAGCCGTTCTCAGAAGGAAAAAAAGTAAATTTTTCCCATGCCATTTAACTGACTATAGGGATACATTAACATAGCCTAGTAATAAAACCTATGAGGTACCAATCCACAACCAGCAGATCACTGAGCTCATAGTGAATTTGTTTAAAAGACTTAATTTACAGCCAGAGATTATTAATGTATCTGGACACAATTTTTGTATCTACTTCCAAGAAATGGACCAGTCCCTGGTGTACTGACTCCTAAATATCTAGCCTCTCCCAAGACACCAGCTTATACCACCCAGGCTGACCCTGATTTAAACATGTATGTAGCCATCCCATTCCCACGTATAAAACAAAATATCTTCAAGTTAGGAAATCCCATTTTAATCCTTGTAGGTGTGTTCGACAATTCTAAGTGGGCCAACCAGTCCCTTTACTTTTTCCCATCACGGGAAGGAATTCTGCAAAATGGAGCAATATTATATAGAAAATGGAAAACAGATGAGATTGAGAGGGAAGACAACTTCATACACCTTCCCCCTTGTTCTTATATCCAATCTTGTTTCTGACTTTTATTAAAGAAGGGATCATTAACAAAGACCAAGGCAAAGAATGAGGTTTATTTACCACATTTTTAAGAGCCTATACTTACCTGTTTTGGCTTGGGAATCAGGTGCTGTGATATCCATGATGAGATTTTCTAAAGAAGTGCCTTTGCAATTGATTTCTTCTACCAAAGTCCCCTTACTTGCCCAGTCATCTAGGAGACCCTGTGTAAATAACAAAACAGCTAAATGTAACATCTGGGAGCTTTCTCCCCATAGGTAGGAATACCTATTCTTCTATATCTGCATCCCAAAATTTTTAAGAATTAAGGGATCATCCTCATGTAATTAGCCGTTTCAATATTTTGGTTTAGCCAGCCAAGGTGTGGAAAACATTCAGGACCTTCTCATTCATCCATCCATCCAATATTTATTGAGCATTTACCATAGGCCAGGCATCATGCTAAACACTGTGCATACACAGTAAGATAATGACATGGTTCTTAAAACCAAGAGCTCGGATTATCATTTGCATTATAATGTGATAAAAGCTATTACAGAAACATGTATAGTCAGTAGACTCTGAGAGAACAAGGAAACATTTAACTCTGACTAGAGGGAGGAGAGCTCTGAATTAAGGTAAAGAGTTTGTCAAGTGGACAAAGGGAACAACATGTATATAAAGAATGAAAAGGAAATGGTCACTGGAGAATAAAATGAGGAACTAGATGTTGAAAGGTAGAGAAACACATGGAATCATAGGCTACAGTTTGTACTTTCAAGAGAACTTTATATCAGGTTTGAAGTCAGAGCTCTCACTTCAATAGGAAGCCATCAGGAAACAATGGTATCTGCTCTACGACCAAAGTACCAGGTCATGTGTCTCTAAGATGTGGATTGCCTGCCTCAGCAGTAAGATTTCACTCCTTTCAAAACTGGGACACCTTCCTGGCCTGTAATCCCTTCCTTCACACTAAATTTCCCTGACAATCTACTTAGTTTGCTTTGGATTTGAAGCTGTTGAGCCACAACAGAGAAAGACAAAGAGCCATGAACACCTAACAAACTCGGCTGTCTAGTTCAGACTGAACTTTATCAAGTCACAGCTTGTCAATTCTTTTATTAATCACTCTTGACTCCGAAGGGTCATGTTCCCAAACTATGTACTGACACAGGATATTTGAAATTTTTGAGGGAAATATAGTGACATCTGTTGGACACCCTGTGAAAAACTACTATAAAGTTGTTTGGATCTGACCACTTAGCAAGTCAGGTTTTTTATTTATGTTTTTGGCCTTGTGTTGCCATGAAAAATTTCTTGAAACATTAAGGGTATTATGAACTAAGAAACTGGGGAACCTCTGCCCTAGGGAAATCCCTACAGCAAATGTTCCAGGTAATTCTCTGAGAAACCAATCAAACTCTCCCATCTGTTCAAGACAAATCCTCTTCAGTAAGACAATGAGGACAAATGCAGGAGAGTTAGCTGGGGGCTGGTTTCAACGAAAAGTAGAGATGTGTTAGAGGTACAAGCAGAGGCCTGATGACTGCAAACCAAAAATGGTACAGAGGAGTTCTGCGGAGGATGGGAAAATGCTACCTACCCTTGAAGCTACCTTCTAATCATCTGATTATAACTTTTCCTTTATTATTTGTAGTACTAGCTCCTATTTCCTCAATTTCTAGATCGTATATTTAGTCACTTGCTCACAGATAACTGTCTAATTCTCAAAGATACAATGAGAATTTAAGTTTCTCAAGGTCAGGACTTCTACAAATATCTTTTCTATGACCCGTCACAGAACGAGAGGCATCCAAGAAACAGCCGAAGCTTCCTAGCTATTATTCCCGGATTATTTTCTTGGTTTGCAAATACAAAATTTTTGGTGCCTTAGTGCTTGGGTGGGGGGTTGGGGTAGGTGGAAATTTCTATTCTGATGTAGGTGGATAACTTGGACTTCTCACACCATTTTCCCATCACAACTGGAAATGAGTCTATAAATAGTTGTAAACTGCTGTCTAGCCCAATTCTTGGAGACCTTGATCACCTACCTTGAGGTGTTCAATCTGCTTTTCCAGCTCTTTGGTACTCATGAACGTCTCTGCAGGAGGAATGCTCCCTTCAGTTTCCTTCAGCCATTTCTGGAAGGTCCTAACCAGCTTCCGGAATTCATCCAATTGTTCCTGGCAAGATGATGCATCTTCCTCTCTGTCAACAAAGAGATTTTGTTACTTGCCAGACTAAGCAGTGTAAAGAAGTCAACCTGAACTAAAAGTAAGTTCATTCTGGGACTCTAGGCATCAGTTTCCTAACAGAGTATTTCCTTTCCATCATCTTTTCCACAACATCTTTGGCTAAACGACCACATATAATGTAGGAGAGCATCAAACTACGGAATCCCTTGCCCTTGTTTGGACATTTCTGGGGAAAGGAGTCTTTAATCTTACTCTAAGCTAAAGTCAAAGTGAGAAAAACTAAAGGGAGCCTGCTATTTAGGTTGTATGATACAATGGAAAGAATGCAGGCTTTGGATCTTAAGTGCAGCTCTGCTACTTTTTAGGTATTTAACTCTTTCGAGGCTAGTTCTTTAGTAAGATGCTAAAATAGAGGCTCTTAGGAGTTAGGATAAGTACACTCATGAATAAAATAAATCAAGGAGAAGGGTGGAATCAATTTGGAGTTCACTTTTGGAAATGGCCAGCCACATCTATTCCAACTTCAAGCCTGAGCTAAAAGGTCTTATTGTAGGAGAAGACAAACAAAGCCTTCTTGGTCTTTGTCTCCCTCTTCTCCCCTCCCCTAAATTACCTGCATTGGTTTGAGCAACTACTTTCCTCTAGTCATTAAAGTTATCCTCTGCTAAATCAAGATTATATTTATGGCTAACCCAAGAGAAGAAATCTTAACAAGCTCTTAAATCTACATGAGTCTTTCTAATGGAGGAATCATGGCTTTTCAACAGTGAGCTGATAACCTGAAACCGGCCACCTTTGTCATATAACCCATGTTTGCCTTAAACAAACACACAAACTAACAACCCCAGCAACTTAAATGTGGTCAAAACAAGCAGGGTGAGTACCAACAGAATCCTTCATTATGTCTAGTAAGTCTCCAATTTTTCTCTTTATTTCAAATCCTGTCACAATCTTACTTACTGACCCCAAATTGTTTTACTTTCATCCAGGTGACTTTTGATGGTACAGAGAGAGAACTGAGGCCCATTACTGAGAAAAAATCCATTATTTAGAGATAGAAAAACCACTAAGTATCAAGTTGATTGGGTATGTTGGTTGAAAGAGGCACTTTCCAAATCTCCTGTGACTCTATAGCAGACAAATTTTTTAATGCCACATTTATTTTTATTTACTTATTTTTAAAATCCTCACCTGAGAACATCTTTTTCATTGCTTTTAGAGAGAGAGGGAAGGATAAAGAATAGAAAAGAGAAATATGATGTTAAGAGAGAAGCATCAACTGGCTGCCTCTGTACACAGCCAAGACCATGGATCACACGTGCCTGGACCAGGGATTGAACAAACCCACAACCTTTCTTTAAAAAAAAATTTTTTTTTAAGATTTTTATTTATTTATTTTTAGAGGGAGGGGAAGGGAATGAGAGAGGAAGAGAACAACATCAATGTGGTTGCCTCTCCTGTGCCCCCTCCTGGTGACCTGGCCTGCAACCCAGGCATGTGCTCTGACTGGGAATCAAACCCCTGCCCCTTTGGTTCACAGGCCTATGCTCAATCCACTAAGCCACACCAGCCAGGTGAACCTGCAACCTTTCTGGTACGGTATCACACTCTAACCAACTGGGCCATACCTGCCAGGGTATCTTGATTCCACCTTCAGATTCTAGTGATGAATGGTAAGATAATCATTTTACTCAGTGGCATGAAAAAACTAGCTCCCTGACACTGACCAACACATATAAGAACTCACCTTTCCTTAACTATCTTCTGTAGCTCTGTGAAGTCCTTTTTGAGGTTCTGTATCCTGTCCTGGTGCTGAGACAGGTCTAGAGCAAAGCCGCAGGAACTCAGTTCAGTGACCAGATGCTCAAGAGTATCAAGGTTCTCCTGTTGGTCTTCCATTTCCAAACTGAGTTCCTGCCAAGAAAACAGAAAATGTACTAAGTCCTTTGATCCTTATAAATAAATACACACTAAAAGATAAAAGATATCTAAGCAACCTAACAGTCTGCTACGGTACATGAATAGATGGACCAGTGAAACAGAATGGTGCTGCTGCTCCTTGGTCAAATTAAGTATATGCATATGCTATGCCCCAGTAATTACACTCCTGGACATATGTATATGTGCTCGGTAGGTTAATACTCTTCACCACATATTTCTAGCTCTTTGCCTTCTAATTACATAGTAGAATTATATATCACCACAGTCAGGTGTGATCAAGTAAAACTTGCTTTGACTAACAAAAGGTAAATGTATAGGATATTCTTTCTTCCCACTGAAGCAATAATCGTAAAGACTTATGTCAGGATGAAGTTCCCATCAACTTGAATCCCTGAGTTACCATAATGATCTAAGTATCCTGCTGATCTGGGGTGAACATGTAAGATGAGTGAAAAATATATTTAGGCTATGTTTTTAAAAAAGGGACAGACAATATCTAGCTTGCGGGATGGCTGTGGTGATAATGCCAGTGAACTTTCCAGTATACTGACTAGCATCTCAGTGTACTTCAGTAAATGCTGAGTCTCCTCCTTGCTCTTCTTTTCCCTTTATTCTGTCAATTTAGCATGTATATCCTCACCTGGATCTGCTGGAAGAAATGTGCAATATCTTGATCTGGCTGATTTCCAGAGGCTAACATCCGATTTTTGTTTTCCATGAACTGCTGCAGCTTATCAGAGAGATGTTCAAACATCTCTGTCTGGGGCAGAAGCTTCTTCAATGAGCTCTCCTTCTCTTGCTGCTGTAGACAGAGCTTTTGGAAACGCTGGCTCACTTCTGCCAGTTTGCCCTGCAGCACTGCTGCTGTGGTGCTGTCTGCTGTCTCCATGAATCGTGTCACCATTTCACGGGTGGCCTCCAAGCTGCTCTTCTGCCGAGCAATGTCCTGCTTCAATTTCTGTCATCAAGAGCATGTCTGTTAGCTCCCAGCTCACTTATTCCAGGATACCTGAGCCACAAACTAATAAACTCCTAATAACTACATGCTCACCTCCTCAAAGAGGGGTGAAGGGTTGCAACTGAGCCTTCAGAATCCCCTATGTCTCATCCCCCTTGTTCTCTAAACCATTTCACCAAATGACTTTGGTATTGCCACTGTTCTTCAAGTTTAACTACAGTTTAGAAATTGAGCAGCAATATCTTCCATGGATTGGTCACCATGTCTAAGCCTCATCACCGGAAGAGTCATGAGAATGAATTATTCTCCTGATGCTTTTTCAAAGTGATATGATTATGAAAGATGGCAAATACACCTTCTATGCAAACTCTTAGGGTAGAGGTCTCACCATGTTAGTGGCCAGGGCTTCTTGGATAACTTCTGATGATAAGGATGCCACTTGCTCCTCTTCCAGGTTTTTTTCAACTTCCCTGATGGACTGCAACAAGCTGTCCAGGCTTTCCTGCACACTCTGAGACTGGGCAATTGCCTTCTGCAGCAGAGCAGAGCGCTCAGCCAGGCTACAGGAGAGGCTTTGGAAATGGCTAAGTATGGAATCTGGAAAATCAAGGCCATAAAAAGAGAGAGAGTAGAGATGTTTTTGTGTTTTCCTTTTTTAAAAAATGTATTCAATTGTACATTTATTATAATAACAGACATTGAGATAAATAGAAGGAATAAGCTTAAAGGGCATTAGTATTTGAGCCAAATCCCGTAAGCATTATTTATTTAGCACCTACTAAGTATCAGAAATTATGGTAGATACTGAGGACTAAAGATAATTACAATAAAGTCCCTGCCTTCTACAAACCAAAGATTCTAAAAGAGAGCATAGGCAGAGGAAGGCACATCACATCTAACCAGAAAATAAACTCCTAATTGCTATATTGGTATAAAACATCCTAGAGAAGCCTAAAAGAAGAGCAATTATTTTTTATCTTTTATTTCTTTTGTAGGGGTAAGTAGTGGTGGTGGGTTAAGACTTCCTTTGTAAAGCAAGTACCTCTTGACTACATCTTGAAGCAGGAACAAAATTTCACCATGCATGGTAAGCACTCAATTAATGTTACCATCTAAGCAACGGGAAAAACTTCAGTGGTAAAGCAATAAAGAAATGACTAGTTTACTTGTGAAAGGAAAGAAGTAGGGTATGGTTAGCAGGCAGAATGCCAGGGCAAAATGGGTTGGAACCAGACTGCAAAGGTACTTCAATGATACAAGAATAAAGTTCATGAGAGAATGAGCTATTTCATGTTTACATCTCAGCTAGCACCAGATGCTAGTACAACACAATGGGATCTATTACAGAACAGAGGTACATACTAGGAATTAAGATAGCACTATTCCTAGAGCTGCATCATACCTGTAGTTTCTTGAATTTGTTTTCGGTCTGGGGCTGGCTCCCCTTCAATTTCCATGAGTTCACAAGCTACTTTTTGGAGCTTTTCTACAGGTACTTGGTGCTCAGCCAGTTCCTCCTGCAACTGCTGCTTGTCCATGAAAAAGAACAAAAGAAAACATTTGAATGAGTAATCAAAGCTGGTTCTAGGGATCTAGAACTACTATGCTGTTTTATAGAATAATTCTCAGCTTATCTATAGCCACAGATATGAGAATAAATGTTAGGAATTAGATCTTGTCCAAGGCATCCCAAACACTGCCTTTAACCTAAATGGCAATATTTGCTTTAATTTGGGTGCTGGAGCCATGCAGTACAACAGCCTGTGTCCTGGCTTACCTTTGTTCTTGCAAGCTGCTGTTGCAGGACCCCAGGGTCAGAGGCAACAGTATCTGAGAGGAGCTTCTCCACATTGGTCTCACAAGCCTTTATCCAGGCCTGAAGGCTGTCAGTGCCACTCTGGAACTGTTGATAATGGCCTAGTAGCATGTTCAGGTGAGAGCCCAATCGTGTACACTGTGCCAAAGAAAGAACAGAAAGCAAGCTTAAGCAAGGCCAGGTCAAAGGCAGTAGCTTCCTAGGCATAGTGCAAAGAGACGCCCAGCTTTGTTAGGGAACTCACTGTAACTACAGTTAGGGGTAGTGCTGGGACCTCTACTGAAGGATGGGTAGCAACTACGTTTTATGAGTGGGTTCCTTGTTGTTTGATCCATACTATTCACCTCAACTTTATTACACACTAGGAAAGATTTTGTGAGTTGTACAACAAGCCACCAAAGAAATATACATGATAGCTTGCAGGCAGAAATAGGATTGAGAGGTACAAAGGTGTTCCTCTTTGGGGGTTAGAGGTACTGACACAAATCATAAGACAGGTGAGAAGAACTACCTAGATTCTACACCTTAGGAGCTAAATGGAGTTTTTGACAGGAAGAAAGATAAGGATTTACCCTGGATGCTCTGTCCAGGAATACAGACTGTGTACTTGGTTTAAGTTTCCCCTGTGCTATGTCTCTCAAGAGCCCATGTCTGCTGCCCAGGATACAAAAGGCAAGCGCCTCCACCTTCACCACTGGAGTGAGTGAAATATGCCTCTGATATTGCAAGGGTCAGGCATTAGCCGAGGGCCTCCACCTTTTACAGTTTTGCATAGGTCACAGAGACATTCTGTCTATGGTCAATATATACAAATTAGCTCACTCATTGTGTCCTGAGGTTTCTAAGCCTCAGAAACTACCTACAGTTGAGAGGGCTGCCAGGAGCCTCTTCCATACATACCTTTGAATGGAGAGCAGTGTATCTCTCTGTTGCATCCTTTAGCTTGTCTTTCACTAAAGTTCCAGTTGCTGATGGTTCTCTCCCTTCCTCAAAGCTGTTTTCAGTGTCCAACACTTTCTGTCCTGAGATAGTCACAAATCTCAAGTCTCCTTTGTGGGAAATTACATCCTCCGAGAAGCTCCCCTGACGCTTAAGAAGGGAGGGGAGGGCTTCGGGGCTGCTGCCTCCCTTATGCATGTGCTCCAGCTCTCTCTCAGACCGTTCCAGCCAGTTTTCAAACTCTCTATGATCCTGCAGAAACTTTTGCAGCTCATCCCGTAGTGTCTGCACCTGCTTCAGCTCTGCCTCTGACTGGGCCAGGGAAGAAGCGTACTGTTCCTTTAGCTCTCCTAGCTTCTCCTGCAGCATCTGTTGTTCCTCAGGCGTGAGATTGTGGCCATGCTGGTCCAGGAAGGCCTGAGCTGACTGGGTAGCCAGGATGAAATTTTGTTGCTGAGATAGCAATTCTTGGTGACGAGCCTAGCAAAAAAAACAAAACAACAACAAAAAACCCAAACAAATCATTAGGGACACTATTAATATTTTGCTTATGTCTACAGCTAGAGGTGGAAAGAGACCTCTATAGGCTACTTTTATAGCTAATCAGAAATCACCAATCACTCTCTCTTAAGAATTATGCCACATGCTAATTCCAGACTGACACATGCAGAATCTTACAGTTTTCAAAGATATTTTATTTTATTTTTTTAAGATTTTATTTATTTATCTTTAGAGGGGAAGGGAAGGAGAGAGGGAGAGAAACATCAATGTACGGTTGCCTTTCGTGCATCCCCTGCTGGGAACTGGCCTGCAGGGAACCAGCCTGCAACCCAGGCATGTGCCCTGACTGGGAATCGAACCGCGATTGTCTGGTTCACAGGCCCGCGCTCAATCCACTGAGCTACACCAGCCAGGTCAAAGATATTTTACAGGTGTTAGCTCATCTGATTTGCGGCACAATCTGTAATGTAGGAAGACAATACAATATCCATATTAAAGATGTGGTTAAGTGATTACCAAGACTAAGGTCACATAGATAGTTAAGGGATAAACTGTTGACACGACTCTCTTCACTAAACCACCCAAAGTCTAAGAGAAGGTACACATAGCCAACTAATAATTACCCACATTAATGGAAGAAGAGAATAAGCGGTGTGAGCCATATATGGGACAATAAAAAAACGGCAAATTCTTAGCTGTTGGATATGTCAGTCACTTATCTACGAAGACTGTCCCTAACAGGAAAGAGCTAAGAAATTAATTCATTAAGTAGACGATTTATATATTAGTGAGAGTAAACTGTGTTTCTGGACAATACAGGCAATTTGCATATGCCATCTCCATGTGGACCTTTTTTCTACTGTGATGGAATATAAGTGAAAGAAGGAATGGCAGTAGTGGTTGTTTTAATGATGTTCTTCCTGGGTCTAACAAAAGTAAGTAGGATTTCAGTCAGTATTCCCAACTATCATATTGTTTATGCAACAACCCAGAGAAGGACTACAGCCTGCTTTTCTTCAGAATATCATCCAGTTTCAACCTGCATCAATAGTAATCTAATACCCCCAGCTTCCAACATTCTCTCAGCGAAGCTGGAGTCACAAATACATACTGCTCAAATAGATAGCAGGGAGTACCTGGTACCACAGCCAGTCTGTACACCACCCAGATGTTCCCTTCTCATCCTCCAACCCACCCACCCATAAGTAATGCAGTTTCCTTCCTAGGCAGTTTCCTTCAGGTTGACTGTTGCCAGCAAGAGGTGTCAGGAAGGTTCCTATGACAGCAGAACCGTCTCTGCTCTGTGCTGTTACAAGAGTGCCAGGGCTTTGGGGGACACACTACAGTGAATCTTCCAAGCACATAATGGGCAGAAATCCTGAGGCAGAAATCCTGTTAATACATAATAAAGTAATGGCCCACACAAGCTGTTCAACAGAAGCACTCTAGCTAAACCGAATTTTTTTTGCTAGGAAGGTATCACTACTAAAATATACGATCCTCATATTTTTTAAGTGCCCTGAATATATAATCATCTTCTAAACATGCAACATAATGTGCTTGAGCATGCCAGTTAATGTCCCAGGAGACAGTTTATTTGGTTGGTTCACTGGTTTATCTCCAATGCCTATCATATAGCAGGTACTCAATATTTGCTAAATGAATGAATAAACAAGTAGAGATAAATAGTTAAGTAAGAAATGGTTTTATGAGTGCAAGAAGGAACCATTAAAAGGATATAGCATTTTAGAAAAATGACCTAGTGTTGGGGTGGATGAGGGGATAAAAGCCAAATGGCAAGGAGACCAGTAGGAGCTACTATAATAAGACAAGCAAGGGAGGCCCGATAGTGGTCTGAACTGCAATAACATCTCAGTAGAGATGAAGATGTCTGGCTGACTGTGAATGGGATTTGAGGACTGATTCTATATTAAAAAGTGAGGCAGGGAAAGAAATCTAGGATGATGTCTAATTCAGAAGTAGAAACAAAGGAAAGAGAACATGTTTAATTGGGGGAAGGGTATTACAGTAAACAGGGATTCTATTTTTCAGTTTGAGGTGCTTGATTCCAAGTTGCCAAAAGAAAGATAGATTCGTATAATGGCTTGAAGCTCAGGGTAGATATTTGGGTTGGAGATATATATATGTAATTGTTTAGTGCAAATGATAACTGAAGTGTCATGAGTAGATGAAACTACCCAAGAAAAATATATTCTGAAAGATGAGAGAGAAGGCCTATGATACTACCTAAAAGCAGATCAGTATTTGAAAAGGTGTCTTGGGGAAAAGAATACAGATTATCATGGGCAGAGCAGTGCTATGTAAAGTAAGGGAGGGAGCATTTCAAGGGGAGCATTTTGACACTACTCAACCAGTGTCAAAGCTGCTGAGACATCAAAGAAGAGGAAATGAGAAGTGCTCACTGGATTTAGGAGCAAGGAGGTTATGGTGACTTGTCCAGAGCGGAAGAGAGTCCATAGCATGGTGAGGACAAGCTAACATCCTCACCTTCATCTTCTCACACTGCTTGTCCAGTTTCTCTGAGGCCTGGTTCACTCCCATGTGACCATCAGGGGTATCCAAGGCTCCTTTCTCCAGGCTCACTCCTGACAGCTGCTCCATCTGTCCACGAGGTGATCCCACTGAAGCCACCCAATCCAAGAGAGCATCGATCTTATTCCTGTTCTCTGCCAGTTCCTTTGCTGCTTTACTCTGAAAGCCAGAAGACGTTCAATGAGAAGGTCTTAGATGCTCAGCAATTACAAGTTAAATCAAGAAGGAAATTTTTATGCTAAAGAAAAAAAGCTCTAAGACTGGGTATAATCAGTCTTTGAACACACACACAAAAGAATGAGCATCTAAATATGTAGAAAAAAAAGTATTTAAAATAACCTCTAGATTTTGTCCATATCTTACCATTTTAAAGTGGGGAGGGGGAGCAAATCCTAGAACTTAAAGGGCTTTATTTTATTAATAGCCAGCTGCCATAGCACCATGGCATCATTTCTACGTATGCAAAAGTGACACAATGCTTGCTAGAGTAAGAGATAACACAGTAACACAGTCATACTCAATTACCTGGCTGCTCCTCCCTAAGGTAAATACAGATTTCTCCTATGCCTTTCTCTGCCAAACAGAGCATTGAGTTCTGAAACTATTTTCTGACTTGTCAAGTATTTTAATTAACTAAAAAGATTATGCCAAGTGATACATACACGTAGTTCAGAATTCATCTTCGGGTGACTTATTTCTCTTTTCTCTATCTCCCTGTTAGCATTAGAGTCCACAGCCAGACAAAGTATTCTAATTCAATCTGCCAGTGCAGAGTGGGGTGCAGAAGACATTCTCACAGGTTTGTCCCGGTGTCATGATTTCCGCTGAAACTATAGTGACAGCTTTGGGATGGTTATTTCCTCCAGCCCTCTTGGATTACTAGTCTAGACTCATGTAAGAAATATGCCATTTTCACTGTCCTCCCCAGGATACTACCCTTCCTCACTAAATTCTTTTAAACATTTTCACTTAGTCAGAATACTGAGTACACAGACAGCCAGATTTTTTTGCAATATGAACTTCCTACTAACTGTTCCTGACTTAAAGTTCTTTAGGATGTTTCTTGTAAAAAGAAAACACTAGCTCACCAACCTGCTCCTGAAATGGCAGCCCCTTTTCAGGATTCTATGCTTTGTGTAAGGCAGTTTTGCCTCATGACCTTTCATTTGTGTAGGTAAATTCCTTTTTTGAAATTTTCCTTTTTTGAAAAACACCAAGTACCATAGCAGTCTGGTTACCTTTTCAGTCTCTTGCTGTAAGGCTGAGGTCACCACTTCCTCCAGCTCCTTCTGGGCCACCCGTGTCCGTTCCTGGAGAGCCTCATATTGCTCCTTAGCCTGACGGAGTTTTTCCCGAAGAGCTGTCAACTCATCGGTGCTCAACTTGGTCTGGTTCTCTTCCAGGAACCCTTCAACATCTTTGACAACACTGGCAAATGAGGTGGCATGATTCTGAATGTCGTCCTGTAAATCCTTAACACATGAAAATAGGGATGGCAGAGCCTTTAACTTTAGCATGCCTATGACCTCTAATAGTATGAAGGTAGAATGGCTGATATGACATAACCTGCAACAGACGTATGTCCCTGACTATAAATTTGCTTAAAGTTTAGATCTAAACCAATGCAAATAACACATTTTAAAATATTTTTAATTAAGAAATTGTCTAATATTTAATTTTCTAAACAAAATTTAAATTGAAGTTTCTGAGCAAATATTTATAGTAAAGACAAAAAAAGGAGGCCCCTTAAACATGGTGAATAGCAGAGATTTTTATTTTGTACTGAGTTATCCTCAAAGAGATGATTCTTCTATAAAGAAGAGTTGAGCCTGGATGGTATGGCTCAGTAGATTCAGCATGGGCCTGTGAACCAAAAAGTCTTGGGTTTAATTTCCAGTCAGGGCACATGCCTGGGTTGCAGGCCAGGTCCCCAGGGGGCACATGCGAGAGGCAACCACACACTGACGTTTCTCTCCCTCTCTTTCCCCCTCCCTTCCCCTCTCTCTAAAAATAAATAAACATTTTTCAAAAAGAAGAGTTGACAACAGGATTCAAGCTGAGTCAAGGCCTTTATATTCTCCTTATCCTTACTGTAGGCTATTAAGAACCGGCATGATATGGTACTGCCTAGTCTCCAGGCTCATCAACATTAATCTTCCTTTTCTGTTCTGTTCAGTCCGGCTGAACTAGCTGTCTTTCAATTCTGGAATATGTGGAGCTGGATCCCATTTCCACCTCAAGACAGATACATAGGCCTCTGCCTGCATATTCTCTTCCTCCTTTTGCCCCTTCAACCTTTAACACCAGCACATCTTTCATTTCTCAGTGTAAGTGACACTTTTTCAAAGTAATCTCTTCTGACATCCTAGACCAGATTGGGTCTATTGGCTGTGTTGTATGTTCTCATGTGATTTATTGTTTATAGATGTAATAGTTTATAATTACTTGTACATTTTTGTATCTATAATATTCTCTTTCAATAGACTGTAAGCATCATGTGAGCAGGGATATTTACCATTAGACTGCTAACACTAAGTACTACACCTGGCACAAGCAAGCCTTTATAAATATTTGTTGAAGGAATGCAAAAAAATAAATGAACTCATACTGACCTTCAAGTCACTTTGATGCTTCTGCAAAGCAGAAAGATCCTGCTGGGTGGCTCTACCTTGGTGGCTCACCAATGCTCTTTCCGCCTGTCCTACCCAGCTGCAAAGATCCTCCAGCTTCTGATAACAAGTATTTTGTTGTTTCTGCAGGGTCTAATTGAAATGCAAAAGGGCCAAAGACTATTAATAATTTTCATTTTATGAAAAAAAGATAATTCCCTAAAATAGAAAACAAGGTTATAAGTCAAGGATAGAAAAGTTGGTGGGAGACTAGAACAGGAAAAAGCACAGAAATCATATTTAGAAGGCTCCCCTTATCTGGACAATCTATTAGTCTGGGTGTATGGTCTGAATTACAATCAGAGTTAATTTCAAATGAGAATGCTCCCAGGTTTTGGTTTGGGAGCTCCTTTGCCAGACTGCTGTTATCATCCTTAGAAATGGGGAACAGAACCAGATGCTTGAAATTCATAATGATAATGGTGATGATAATAAATTATTGGTTCTGATCAACTCCTCTACCAGAACCAGAGGAGGTACAACAGATTAGCCAAAATATGAAAAATTAGAAGGACTGAACTAGGAGGTGAAAAATCAAGAAACTGGACAATTCATAAACTAATTGAGCTTCTTAATAATTTAGTTGACTTTATAAATCAAATGTCTCCCAAATGCAGATGCCTGATAAAATGGAATGATTATATTTGCCAGGCATGAGAGGCTTGTCTATTTTGAGAAGAAGGAAACTGCCCAAGATTAGCAACTGGCTCAGACCTTCAGCTGTCTGTATCGATAGATATCAAAGAGAAAAGGCAGTCTGTATCGATAGGTATCAAAGAGAAAAGCCAGGCCCAAGGGGAGGGAGGGAATATGTTTCTGTGCCTGATCCTTGCTCCAGATCTCATCTCAGTTGCCTGACACTGAAGCACCTGATTGAGCAATTGAGCATGATGTGTTCTCCTGACCATCCTTCTAAAACCATTTTCCATCAGGTTCTACCTTCTGATGGTGTTTTAGTCACCTGCACTTACAAACAGGTGCCCAAATAGGCCCTCTCTCCCCCTCTTTAAGACAAATAGAAGGGCTCTGGAAGAGAACTCCTAAGAGCTCTTCAGCTGTAAAACAGGATCTTCATGGGTTAGGATGGGTGCAGACTGAATCTGAAAAAAGCAAAGCAAACAAGTTAACACACAGACATATACATGCATTCAGGGAAAATAAATAGAGAAGCAGAACATTTCTGACTATAACAATGTTAATTAACATTGTGAAATTAATTATGTGCTCAGAGAGAATGTTCACATGCAGTTGTATCACCTGCTGCAGTTCAGGGGCCTACCCTGGATCTGGGCTGTGTCTTAAGGTGGTACAGACCAATGCTATTTTGTGAATTGTTTCACAGGCTACAGCTACACCATGCTATATAAATTTCTAAGTGAGGACATGCAAATTTCCAGATTTGGAAAGTAACTTAAAGTATTTCATTAGTATTTTATTTAATTTTCAGTGTAGCTGAAACAACTAAGCCGTAATAAAAGACATATGGAATTAACCTAATTTCCTTAAAACCTGACTCAAAAGCTCAATTCTACTTTGCACAATATTTAATGAAGCAGACCCTGAGATGGAGTTGCTGGTGATAATGGCAATTCTAATATCTTCTTATTGAATTCCTATATTATTAAAAGAGCAGAAATGGCCTAAGCATCATTGTTGGTATTCTAAGGTTATGTTACCATTAATGTAGTTACATTGAGTTTTGCAAGAAGAGGGATGCTATGGAAGGTAATAAGATAGTTAGTTCTTTTCTCCCCAAAATGTTACTATTCCTGTTTCAACACATGGTTTCCCATCAATGCATATGCAGTGGGCACTATAGTGTGAAGAAAGGTACTAGACAATAATAATGATTTAAGAGGTGCTAAAATTAATATGATTCTGATAAAAATTTCCTTGTCAGCTGTTGGAAAGTTGTCAAAGAATTTCAGTATTAGTCATCTGAAAAGCCCCAGAATAAAACTGATTTCAAAACCATTGTTCTCAAGAGCTCAGAGTATCTAAATGTTCTTAAGAGCCTTAAAAAGAATGCTAAGGGACAAAAAAGGGCTGGGGATATGACTTTCATTTGAAAGGCAGAGACGATGAGACACAGTGAGGGAAGAGTCTTATTAAAAAGAAAGTATTTGTACATGCATACACATGTAAACAACATATATTCTCTCTCTCTCTCTCTCACACACACACACACACAAAAAAACAAAACATGGCAAGAAAAAGAGAACGGCTGCCTCCTGGACAAGAACCAAACTGGCTTTGAAATCAATGAAATTTAAAAATTGGTAAACACAGGTTCCTGGAATCATGGTAGATATATTCTAGCCAGAAAACCCAAACACAAGACATCCCAAAAAACAAATTGAACCCAGATGCTGGTTCAGTCTGACCTTGACCAGGACTGCCTGCTCCGTTTGTTGAAGACGACCCTGCAAGGAATTCATCTGAGCTGCAGTCTGCTCCACAAGGTCCTGGAAAGACCTCTGCAGTTCACTGAGAAGCCTAAGCATGTGTTGGTTCTGCTGAGGGGACAAGTCTTGAGCATGCTCGGAGACAAAGAACTGAGTATCAAAAGCAAGAGCATCCAGCTGAGATTTCCTTTCAGCCATTAGCTGTTGTAAATCCTAAAGTAAGTAGGGAAAGGAAAAAAAGAGAGAAAAAAAAGAAATAAAGGAAACTTCTAATTCTCTATTGAAGCAGAGGCTGTTGCTTCTAATGAAAGAATCAACATAATCAGAGGTTAATTTCCTGTATTTTTATAATTGACACTGATAATTTCTACAGTCAAATCACAACTAGAAGTCTCTCTCATGTCTGGTCTCTCCACACTCATAAATTATAATTAGGTTTCCTTTACTGCATATTGATTTCCAAATGCAGCAAGCTTTTATTTATGTTAATAGGATTATACTAGAGCAAATGTCAGATATCTATAAAAACTTTTTTTAAGGTTTGGAAAGTCCAACATGAATTTCTGGCCCGAGATATATCTGCCTAATTGTATTTTCTTAGGTTCAAAATGTATTTGTGTTTGTCCAACAGTGAGTTAGTGGTAGGTGAGAATGAGAAAATATTTAATTTATTTGTTTATTTATTCAATTTAAATTTGATTTTTACCGTAAATAATATTGCTTATACATTTTATAACTGTACAAAATTACAGTCAGATTTTCTTATACATAGTTACATTGCTCCCATAAATCAGTAAAAAGTGCCTAACACTACAATGATCTATTTTCAGATAATTAAAAGCATGTAATTTTTCCACAAAAATTTAGTTGACCATCAGTTGTAATACTGGAGGCAATAAAAACAATTAATAAATCTACATCTCTATTACTATGAAACTGAGAGCGGTCAGCAATACCACAAAGCGGGCCAGGGGTGTTTTATGGGTATTTATCATTAGACCATGCTTCCTTCATCTGTGATCACAGGAATCTGGGAAACTATCACTAGGAAAAAGGCTTAGACTGTGGCTCTCTTCCCATAAAAGAATTCATATAACTTATAACAGGGGAGAAAGCAATGCAGGAGATGCTATGTGTTTTTATATCTCATACAATATCAGAGAGATTTTTCTCACCTTTCTCTTTCTTTCTTCCATATTTAAATCATATTTTAAGTTTTTAATTATAGTTGACATACAATAATATATTAGTTTCGGGCATACACCCCAGTGTTGAGACTTTATATAATTTACTAAGTGATCATCTCGATAAATCCAGTAGCCATCTGACACCACACATAGTTCTTAGAATATTACTGACTGTTTCCTATGCCGTACTTCACGTTCCCATAACTATTCAGTAACAACCAATTTGTTCACCCCTGCTTCTTTATCATACCCTGTCAGTGAACATTCTGCTATTCATTCCCCCAGTCATATCTTGGATAAAAGGGTATGAAAGAAGAAGGCAGGTCAATTCTTGCAAGATAAAGATGAATGAAGTTGTATACAAGGAGCCTGACCATGGACAGACCTATATGTCTGCTTAAGACTGGGGAAAAAGGAGGCCCTGGCTGCTGTAGCTCAGTGGATTGAGCACGGGCCTGCGAAGCAGACAATTGCAGTTCGATTCCCAGTCAGGGCACATTCCTGGGTTGCAGGCCAGGCCGGTTCCCTGCAGGCCAGTTCCCAGCAGGGGATGCATGAAAGGCAACCATACACTGATGTTTCTCTCCCTCTCTCCTTCCCTTTCCCTCTAAAGATAAATAAATAAAATATTTAAAAAAAAAAAAGACTGGGGAAAAAGGAGAGGGTAAAACAAAAGGAGAAGACATCTTTGGTTCTGCTCTGACTTTTTAAAAGAGTTTAAGGAGAGGGGTATTTATAGTAGACAGCATACAAACCTGTGTAATATCTAACAGTATCTTAAGTATAACCCCCCCAAAAGGGACTATGTTGGGGGGAAAACCCTCTGGCTCATATGTATCTCAGAGTCTGTATTTTCCTCTCACTGACTTAAATATTATTAATTAACTTGGGGCTAACAAGAAAAGCATCTCTCTAGATCAGGGATTGATCATCTATAGTCCCTGGCCAAATCTGCCTGTCAGGTTTTGTAAAGCCAGTTTTACTGTAACATATCAAAATCACTTATGTATCACCTATGGCTGCTTTCATGTTTCAAAAGCAGAGCTGAGTGGATGCCACAGAAATGGGCCATTTGTGTATGACCTGTAAGACCTAAAATATTTACTATCTGGTCCTTTACAGAAAATGTTTTCCAAGCCATGATGTAGACCACAGCCCCCAAATTCTCCTATCATTGATGTGTGTACACAGGATTAGATCCTGAGCAAAACAGAAAGGGACAGGTATTAGATACTCAGTAATAAAGAGGCCATTTGATAATAATAATAGGCCATTCTGTAGACTCTCTCAGAGAATAGCTGAAAAGAAAAATAATCGTAATCTGTAAAGCTCCAGGGGTCTGACAACCTAAAAAACTAAACACAGCAGGCTTTATTACCTCTGAAATGGAAAATCAGACTTTCTAGGAAAGATGAGCACAGACACGGGTTTCTGGAGCAGGAAACCAAACTTGATACAACTCAAGGGACAGGTGAAACATGCCTGAGAAGGAGCACAGTTTACCTCACAGTGTTGGAGACACTGACTCAGGCTGTCGGCATCCGTTTCACTGTTGTATTCCTTGCTATTCAGAATAAGATTGGTATTGCCAACCCAGGCTCTCAGATCTTGAAGTTTGCTTTCTAGCTGTTCATGCTGATTTAACACTGAAGTCTAAAAAAAATAAATGGCAAACTAGATTAAAAAAATCTCCAAGCCTACCCAGACTCTGTGAGCTTTGTGACTAAAAACAAGAAACTACCTTTTTCACTTCCACAGTATCCTGGAGGTGGAACAGCCTGGAACTCCAGCTGTCACTCACGGAGTTGAGGGACTTTTGAAGGTTCTTGGCATCTTTCTCTAGAGCCTTCAACAGTTGAGCAGGGACTTCTTGAAGCTGGCTGATGATAATCTGATGCACACACTCCAATTCCTGGCTCACCAAGGTGGACAGATCCTTTAGCTCTTTGTCTAATACCTGAGGGGATAAAGTGGAGTTACTTCCAAAACCAAGTCACTAGAAATCTTGTTTCGCAAGAATCAGCTGCGAACACATTTTTCTCTCACCTCATGCCTATACAAGTTTCAGGGCTTCTAAAATGTTTTTATATATATTCATTAGTTTATTTGATTCTCACAATCACTAATTCTTGAGGTAGGCTGAGTAGATATTATAATTCTGGATTTATAGAAGAGATGCCTCAGCACTTAAATATAAAATTTTTTGGTCTGAGGTTACCCAGATAGTAAGCAACAGACCGGGACTTGGATTCAGGTTTTCTGACTCAGGGCAATGTTCCTTCCACTACAATTTACTGCCTCTCTAAGAATGTCATTATGCAAAGTAAGTCAATCAAAAGGACAACTCCCACTCCAAATTCCATGGAGTCAGAACCAAAGAACATAAAAATATCCCAAGCCAGGCTTCCCACTCAACTTAGTCTACAATATTCTGATCTTCAGTAGAGAAGCCAGAAATAAGCCGTGGAGAGCTAGGTAGTTCTTCCGAGAATTATCCTTACTTCCCCTTAAGCCACCCAACCCAAGGTCACACTCTGGATACGGAAAGAACTGGTAAACCTCTGCAATCCCTGCCCTCACTGTGACTCCAATCTTGTGATCACTCTCAACCTCTGGTTTCAGTGAGAGCTCCTCTTCCTCCCTCTCAAGGCTGTCCAATTCTACGTCTCCTCTAACTTCAAGTTCTCCTTTTTTACCTCTTCTTTCCTCCTCAGACCCCAAATCTACTCAAAACATTCCTTTTTCAGTTCACCTCCTTTATCTACGGCCCTACCTCCTTCCTCGCCTGCACTAGCAATCTTCTAGACAGAAGGATCTACATTAATTGTCCCCACCTTCCAACCTCCCATTTATTCTCATAGCAACCTAGTTTATAGTCCACCAAACCATTATACCGAAAATGTTTTTATCAGAGCCACTAATGACTTTCAGGTGCTAGTCCCTTTTAAGTCCTCATTGTACTCGGTCTCCCCACTGTAATTAACACCACAGACTACTCCTCCCTTGAGTCTGTTCTGCCGTGGTTTTTGTGAGACCAGTATTTCATGGTGTTCTTCAGAGATCTCCAGTTACATCTTTCCAATCTATTTTTTGTCCTTTATATGGTGGTGTTTTGGACATGTTTTTCTTCCATTCTAGTCTCTATTTCCTCCAAGCTGGAGGGCCTAGAGGAAGGAGGACTCTGGGGACCTACCTCGGCCTGACACAGCAGATCCTGTAGCTCTTTCAGGTTATGCTCCACGGGCTGAATCTGTCTGGTTCTCATTTCGATGTCTCGTAACAGAGACAGATAGGATACAAGCTTCTCATCATGCTCTAGACAGAGTCGTCGGTTAAATATATTCTGTGGAGCCAAAAAGACAACTTACTCAGATCTAACATACTCCTTTAAGTCTGTTTTTTTAAAACAGGCTGGAGCTTACTGATAGATTGAAATTTTTACTACACTTAGGGTGGGATGAAGTGACACGTTATTTTACTTATGCCTCTCCAATCCATAGATAAAAAGTGATTTTATTAACTTCCTGAGGGAGGAAACTCATAATTATCAATCTGTGAGCACCCTTTTAGCAAAATTTCCCAAACCTATTCTAACTTTAGGTAGCATCACCCCAGTATCTCAAATTATCTCCATTGTTAGTTAATATGTTAAAATCTTTGCAAAGTTCAGAAAGACAGTCACAGTCTGCCTAATTTTCCAACGACTGTGATAAAAACAGATAATGGTAAATTAAGTTTAGCTATGTCCTTAAATGTATGTATGTATATAATTACATATATATGTAAACTCAGTATCCAGTGAAGAATTAGCATTAAACCAGTTATATCTTTAAAAAAAAACAACACACACACACACACAACACACCACTCCACTGGGTAACTTACTTTAGTTGCTCTGGAAGGCTCTGTATTTACAGCCTCATTTCCCTCTCCCCTGGATGCAGTCAGGAAGGGAGTCTGTTCACTGCCAAGGCTTTCTCTGAGCTTTTCTTCTAGTGTCTTCTCATCCATCTTCATTGCAGGACTTATGAGGGGCACTGTCTTTTCCCCACTGGTGTCTGGAATAGTGGGACTAATGGTGGAATCCTGCTGCCCTGTACTGTCTTTTTGAGAAACATCTTTAAACAATTTCTCTGAAAGAAGGGGCATTAGGACACTGGGAACTCCCTGAGTCACTTCACCTTCAAAGCACCCTGCATCTGCACCTGTAACTATAGGATTTGACATTTCTAGAAATTTCTGTCCAGTTACTCTCTGAGTTACCATTTTAGATTCAACAATTCCACAAAGTTCACTATCACTTTTGCTGTCCTGATGATGAAGGTCCTTTTTGACTTCTTTTGGGTCTACCCTAGAAACTATAACTTCTTCAAATTTAAGAGTCTTTGTTGAGTCAAAAGGTACTTCTTGGTATGATTTTTCTTTATGTACATTAGATGAGCAAATCAAATCTTCGGTTTCCTTAGTCTTAGAAGTAACACAGGAATCTTTATAATAGTTAGTCTCCTGTCTAGTAATTCCTTGGAAAGACTGGTCTGTTTTGGAAATTTGGGATGTGTCTGCAACTTGGGCTTTTTCAACTGATTCTTGGTAGTGCAATCCTTTAGGCCTTGGGGTCATAGAAGAGAAGGGTTCATTCTGGGCCCCACTTGTAATTTCTTGAGATAAATTTTCTTCTGGTTTTAAAGTCAAGCAGAAGCTTAAATTTTTGACTTCTCCTTCACTGACCTGGTTAGAGCTGAAAAATGTTAAAGCATCTTGATTTCTTATGGAAATTCCTTTGGGTACCATTGGGGAAGAAGAATCTTCAGCTTTACATAGAATAAAAGATCCCAGTTCTCTATCATCTTTTTTCCCTTTTTCATTTATGCTAATTTCCACTGATTGACTCTTTATACTAGAGTTATGGTCATCTCTAATGGTAGTTTCTTGGTTCAAATTTTCTTCTGAAAGAACTGTTGATTTGCATGTTTTAACACTATCTTCTATAATTATCTTTTTCTCTCTCTTCCTTTTTTCCCTGGTATTAATTGGTTTCTGCATAATCTGCTCACTCTGCAATTTACCTGAAGTTTCACAATTTGATTCTTGTGCTTCTGAAATAACTTCTCTTTGGTTTTCCCTTATTTCTTTATGATCTAAACTCGACACAGACTGTTTCATGTGAGAAATAATTTCTACTTGTGAAATTATTTTTTCTTGCTCTTCATTCATATTTTTTTCCATGTTGTTCCTAGCCACCTCTTTGAGTTTAACATCACAAACTTCTGAGTGGGGGTGTGTCACTGAACCTTGGTCCAATGATTTGCCTTTACAATTGCTAGGAATTAAGATACTGGCAGACTCATTAGCATCCGGAGAAGCTCTCCTCTTATCTTGATCCTTGCACTCCAACTCTTTTACTGAAATTCCCCTGCTCTTTTTTGCCTGCTCCCCAACAGAAACTCTCCTTTTAACCTTTTCTTGTGCAGACTGACTTCCAATTTGAAATAATTTCTCACTTTCTTCTTTACCACAACTCATTCCAGCAGTCTGATTAGAAGTAACGAACATTTCCTTTCTTAGAAATTCCTTCTTTAATTCACATACTTCAGTTCCGTCTTGCTTTTCATTCTGAGCCCTGTGAGCACTGGACTCTAAAGTATCTATTTCAATCAAAGTTGCCAGTTCAGGACTGATAAATCTTTTCTCAATAGCTTCCTTTAAAGTCACTCTTTGATCATTAAATATGTCAATGATTCCTCCATTTAGTACCTGATGAAATGCAATAATTCTGACCATGTTTTCATCCACTAATTTCTGTTCCAAAGCTGATGCTAATGTCAGTCTTTGTCCTGTGACGGTATCTATGATTCCTCCAGTATTTGCCTGAGCTTCCAGAACCTTCAGTGTAGATGCAAAGTCTACTTTTCCCAACTGGGTTGCTTGAGACAATGTAAGTACTTTGTCACTCACTCCATCTTTAATGTCTGAGAAGGGAATTACTTCTAGATATCTCTGTCCAGATTCAATATCAATCTTACATTTCTTTACTAATTCTGAATAGGGAACAATTCTGTAATTCTCAGGGTCTACAATCCCATGCAGCATTCCTGAAGAAAACATTGCTTTATTAATTAATAGCCCTTCTTTTTTAGCTTCTGCCAAGGTTAATCTCTGGCCAGAAATGAGATCCACAAAGCTTCCAGTCAAGGCCTGAACTTCTTGAATTTCTCTTTTCAAATCTGGGGTAACAAGATCTAATTTTATAGCTTCAGAGAGGGAAATAGTTTCCTTGGTTTCAGGGTGAAAAAACTGATGGAGGCTTAAGTTCTCAACTTTTTTGAGGTGCTTGGCTAAGTCTTCATCAACGATGCCATTTTTAAAGGCATTATCAACAGAGAGTCTCATCCCAGATATATGGTGAATGATACCTCCATCTATCACCTGCTTAGTCAACAACTGAATGGCCTCCCCTCTCTCTAAAAGTCCTTTGTCAATGGACTGCATAACTGTTAGAGGGGCCTTGCCATCAGGGTCCATAATTCCAGTTGTTTCCATTTGTAAGCTAATTAATCTTTCCCTAACTGTGTTTTCAGCATCTCTGCCTTTGGAAGCTTTCTCCAGATTTATAAGCTCTGTCTGGTCAGCACTGTCCACCAAGCCAAGATTTAAGGCCAAAGTCACTGAAACCTTTTTGCCTCGTTTCAGGTCAATGATTCCACCAGTCACTACCTGCCCCTCTAAAATTCTGGTGGCTGTCTGTGTGTCCAGAAGTCCAACTGCAACTGCTTCCTTCACAGAGCAGAGTGTGTGGGTACGGGGGTCTAAGACACCACTAATAGCTTTGTCTGCCCTGAGGACATTATGTAATAATTTCTCGTCCATCAGACCTTCATTGATGACTTCTTCAGTTGTCAAAGATTCACAAGTCTGAGAGTCAAAGAAACCCCTAAACACGTTCAGCTTTTCCATAAGTTTCACAGCAGTGTGACTGGGCACAATGCCTCGGGCTATTGCTTCATTCAGTAAGAGCTGTTGACCTGTTTGTTCATGAAAGATACCACCACCTAGTAATTGTGTAGATAATATGTTTAAGGTAGCTTCTTCAAGCAAGTCTGAAGAATGACTGCATGACAGGGAAGTTTCACTAGCGCGACCCACCTCATCTGTCTTTTCTAACATCATCGTACTATTGCCTGCAATGTTTTGTTCTTCTGGACTTTGTTTCTGGACATCTTTACCCCAAAATGTTTCACTTATGATTTTCTTCTTGTCCAGAGAATGAATATTTGTGTCATTTTCAGACTTGAGTTCCAATTCTAAATCTAGAGTTTTCTTTACTTCAAATTGTGACTTTTTGCTTTGGGGTTTTATGAGAGGTCTTCTAGTTTCACCTGGAATATGTTCAATTTCAAGTGTGTTTGCTTGTTCTTTATGACATATAATGGAAGTCTTTCCGAGAGTCTGCCATTCCTCCTTGGGTGTTTCAACAGAAAAAGGATCTTTGTCCACCACCGAAGTCACATCTTCTGCTTCATCGTAGGGTACTGTAAGGAGAAATCCTCCGCTGATGTTTTCTCTGGTAGACACTTCTGTTAGGTCTTCCTTTTTGGTACTTACTAACTGCCTTTTAAACTCTGATTTAACTTGACCTATGACCTTCAAAGTATTAACATTTGGATTTCTCATGTTTTGTTCTACTACAAACAGGTCTTTTTCAGGGTTCTCTACAGAGGAACTTTCTGTTGCTACAATAGTATTTTTGCTTTCTGCTCCAGTGTGATTTGCCTGATCGGGGAATTCCTTGTCTGGAGAAGAAGAGTGGAACTCACGTGGCCTCACAGCTAGCCTGTGACACAAAGTTTCTGTGATTTTTACATTTGCTGATTCTTGTAATTCCTTGGGAGTTTCTAGTCTCTGATGTCCAATTCCAAATACTTCTAGAGTACTTGGTTGATATTCACCTTTTGCTGTTAGTTTTTCTATCAGCTCATTGTCCAGCAGGAGCAGCCTCTGTCCATTCTGCACATTAATATAGCTATGAGTCATCAGTTCAAACAACAGCTTCTCACTATGGCTTGCCATGCCCTCAGTTTGGCCCTTCTTGCACAACAGATCTGATGCTGCAGGATTAATGTTCACTTTGCTCTGTTCTGATGAATCTGCTAATCGCATGTGGGGCATCACATCAGGTATGCAAATTGATTGTAAGTTACTGGCAAGATCTTTGTCCAACATACCATTTTCCACTGCTTTTTTCCAGGACCAAATCTCCGTGGTTGCTGGTAGAAATAGAGCTTCAATGTGCTGTCGTCCATGAAGGATTTTATGAGCTAGCTCAGTAGACACAATACCTTGTTCCAGGGCATCTGTAATTGGGAGGATCTCTCCAGATTCAGGCCATAGGAACCCCATGAACGACCAAAGGGACTCCAGAATCACAAGGGCAATCTTAGCAGCTACTAGGTCACTGCTCACTGCTTCATCTATTGTCAGCCTATGGCCAGTGACAGTGTCTATGATGCCGCCTGTCTGAAGCTGCCTTATGAGAATAGCACAGGCCATATCTTGGTCAATCAAATTATGTCTTACAGCTTCTTCTACTGTAAGTCTGTGTCCTGTTCTTGGATCTACTATGCCGCCAGCAAAGAGCTGAGCTTCCAGCAGCCTGACAGTGACTTGCCTATCTATTAGGCCTTCCTGAACTGCACGGAAAATGCTAACCTTCCGGCCTGATTTCAAGCTCACCATTCCCCCCGCCAATTGCTTGACAGGCAACAATTTCAACCCTGATTCTTGGTGGACAATACATCTCTGCATCAGATCCAACAAACCGATTTTCTCAGCTGTGTTGGGGTCTATCAAATTCTTAGATAATCTCAGGTGAGACTCTAACTCTGAGTGAAGCCATTCAGAAATGAGGCCCTGGTGAAAAGCCTCCTCTAGGTTAATACAGTTCTCATTAAGGAAGACACTGAAACCTCCAGTTGCCAGGTGAGCTTCTAAGATTTTCAGTCCAACTCCCTCACTGATAATGTTCTTCTCAATTGCTTCCACTATAGAAAGAGGGCCTTTGCTCTCAGTAAGCCTGCTTACTAAGGACAGAGTATCCTGTAGCTGCTGGAGCTGCTGGTATAGCTGGTGACTGATAAGGTTTCTGGCTAGGCCCTCCTCCAAAGAGAGCTTTTCACTGGTCTCAGGAGCAATGAGGCCAGACAGGATAACCTGGGATTCCAGGAGCACAAGGCCCGTGTCATGGTCAATGAGGCCCTTTTGCATGGCTCTGAAGATGGGAAATATCTCCACTGTGCCTAGGTCAATCACCCCAGCAACTGCTCTGCAACCCTGAAAGAAAAAATGAAAAAGAAAACTAAATCAGAGAAGCACAAGTATTGAAAGGAGTCATTCAAAGAACTATACTATAGGATAGGGCAAAAGTAAGTTTATGGTTGTGTGTACACAAAACACAGAGTTTATTTTTTATGATTAATTATTGTATTATTTTCCATATGCACAACTGTAAACCTACTTTTGTCCTACCCTGTATGTCAAATTCTGACCACAAGAAAAACCCAGCCCAGGAATAGCCCCAATAGTAAGAAATATTCTGAAGCCTGGTAGTGTTAATGCTAAATTTTTTCCCCTAAACTGCAGAACATTTAATGTGGCCAGAAGTTCACAGATTACTTGAAGAAAGACAGCATTAAGCATATCTGAATGACAAGCTCTACAAAGGTGCAAGCAGTCAGAGTGCAAGAACAGATATTTCTCAGACAAACACACTACAAAGGTTCTTAAAACCCATACCATCCCCTAAAATGAGAATTCAACCCCATATAACCACTTCTCAGTGTTGAAACCCATGTGGAAGACCCTTAAAGTAGTACCTTCCTGCTGATCAGTTCGGTAGGACCAGTCCACAGGATTATAAGAGAGATTTAGGTTTCCTGGTAGCCAAACAACATCTGTGTATCTCAGTAAAGGGCCCTGTGTATATCACTCAAGCAACTGTTTAGCAATTGGGGCGGCCATACTCTTGGTGGTTAATGTTAGCACTTGCCAAGGCAATGGCTCTGAGTTAAATTAGCTCTAAGAATTAGAAGTAGCAAGTCAAGGAAAGAAAAGACTGGGGACCTTGCCTCTGGAACCATTAGTACCTTTTTTCCTAGTCCAGGCTAGAATGAGTAGTAACTACCATGATTACAACTACTACTACTTGTTAGGCACTTAATGTATTTATTGAGATCTAATATTTAAGCTTCACAACAATCCTAAAAAGAGAATTAGTTTAACCTTTAGTTTGCAGGTAAGAAAATGAGACATGGAGAGAGGTTAAGTAACTTGCTCAAGGTCATGAAACTGGCGAGTTCCAGGATTAAACCAAAATCTGACTAAATCTTGGGCTGTTACACTGCCTTCCCAGTCAGAAGAGCATGAAGGGTAAGTACAGTAGAATTAGCATCTTACACAGGAGTTAAGCTCTGAGGTGAGTGAATATGGCAAACCTTATACACTGTCTTATTTATCCTCACAAGAAAAGCCTAAAAGCAGCTCCTTGGCTTCTATTACAAAATGATGGTATTCAGAAATTAAATCAAGTGTTTTATCACTTTTAACACTTCATCACTTTCATTACTCTCCAACTTTCTAGCTCTTATTGTTCATGTTATCTTCATCTTCTATAGATGGTTTTATCTGTCCTTTTTTGGTCGGTATTATTGGGTTGGCCAAAAGGTTTGGCTCTACTAGAGCCATTATATGACTCTAGTAGCACTTAGCTGTCTTTAACTTCATTTGAAACAATTTTGTTAGACTATATTGTTACAACTGTCATAACAACATGCATTTAAAAATATTATTAAAATTGGTGAATTTGCCCTGTCTGGCGTAGCTCAGTGGATTGAGCGTGGGCTACGAACCAAGGAGTGGGCAGTTCGATTCCCAGTCAGGGCACATGCCTGGGTTGCAGGCCAGGTCCCCAGTGGGGGCCATGTGAGAGACAACCACACATTGATGTTCCTCTCCCTCTCTTTCTCCTTCCCTTTCCCTCTAAGAATAAAAAAAAAAAGAAAATATATTTTTTTAATTTGGTGAATTTTTGTGTACCTGTTTTAGTACTGAAGATGAAAGAAAATAAGCAACATTTTTGGCGTATTATGCTTTATTATTTCAAAAAAGGTAAAATGCAACTGAAATGCAAAAAAAAATTGTGCAGTGGATGAGGGAAGCTGCTGTGACTGATCAAATGTGTCAGAAGTGGTTTGTGAAATTTCATGCTGGAGATTTGTCACTGGAAGATGCTTTACACTCAGGTAGACCAGTTGAAGTTGATAGCGATCAAATCGACATATTAATTGAGAACAATTACGTTATACGACATGGGAGATAGCAGACATACTCAAAATACCCAAATCAATAAAGTAATTGGCAAAAATGAAAAATGTGTTATTTTACAGAAAAAAACACATGAACTTTTTGGCCAACCCAATAATTTCGTATCCTTATTTAACTCTTTAACATATCCATGGAGAGGACCTTGTTGAAGTAACTGCCAAGCACTTCCCTGCCTCCTCACTAATGTATTTCATTTCCGCCTAAGTAAGAAGGAAGCACCAGAGGAGCAGGTACAATACTTTGTCCATTTGGGGTCTAGGAACAGTACCAGCAGTTCAATAAATATTTCATAAATAATTGATAAATAGTTAAAAAATCCTTTGAATCACTGACCTATAAAATATTCACTGAGGATTTCAAGCTTGATTAATGGCACACTACAAGAGATGCAGAATAGATAGCAAACGAGGGAACAGATTTGGTTTACTTCTCTATCTCACTGTATTTGTTCAAATAATGTAACAAGTGACAAATTCTCCACACTATTTGAAATATTACATTATGCCCAATCCCTCTTTGTTTTCTGACCCAGAATGTAAAGTTTAACTTGCATAAGGTAAATGAATGTTATGTGAATCTATTAGGTATCCATTCTTTAAGACTGAAGGAAAAATCACATGGCCAAATGACTCTATTAAGATATATGAAAAGCTCCTTTGACAAAATCCATGTAAGGATTACTTAGAAGCAGACAATATGACAAAGAAAAAGATTCTTTTGTGAACTTCTAACTTCTTCTGTGAGATTCACAGAGTTTCAGAATACTGATATTGAAGAAAGGCCTGGAATCTAGCCAAAGAGAAAAGACTACACACTGTTCCTTCCAACACCCTCGTAACTAGAGGATAAGTAGGAAGCACTGAGCTGGGAAATAATCCAGAGAAATTCATTCTGGTACCACCAGACATGGGCATTCTGTTCTAAACAAGCAGAAAAAGACACAGGGAGAGGATAGAAGAAAACATAAAAGGCTTCTACTTACCAAAGTTGCAGGGCACGCCTTGGGCAGATAAGAGATAGAGCCTTATGGAGCAGCTCAGCCGTATCGCACACACAGTGTAAGCTTGGTGTTAGCGTCCAGCATGCGACTGTTTTTTTTTTGTTTGTTTGTTTGTTTGCAAAAAAAGAACCCCAAACAGGTCGTCCTCTTTTCCCTTTGTGCATTTGTGCTTAAACTCCAAAGGGTTAGTGAAACTTGTAAGCAAGGATGTCAGTTAATCAGAACAATACTTCACATGAAACACACAAACAGTAACAGGGACACATCATGCTCAATGTAGTGGTGCTCAGCAGCTTGTCTTTTTTTTCCTCCCCTTTTAAAACCTTTCAAAATGAGAACTGGATGTTCCCAGCAAGCAATTGTTAAAACTTTTCACGTACAATCTTATATGGTGAAGCAACAAGCCATTAAAAGTGGGCTACCTTAGGGAATGCTAAAACAGCACATTCTTTTTGAAAATCTACTCTTGAATAAATCACAGCTGGTTCTGTCTTGTGGTCTTTATAACTCTAGCTCCTGCTGTACACATTTCATATTCAAGGACCAGAGTCAGAGCACATTTGTCTGAATATCATTTTGAGCATCATATAGACCAAATTTGGTTACCAAATGAGCTTCAGTTTTGGCCTTCCCCACGTAAGTTGGCCATTGCTTCACAACATAGGAAATAAGCAGGCAAACACACATATATATCCCAGAGACACATGTATATAATAAGGTAAGTTTACATATACACAAGTATCCAGGAAGAACTCAGGACAACCAGCAGATACTTAACAACTTTCATATGGTCCAGAAAATGAACATGAACTGGTAAAGATGTCACATGATGAGATGACCACGGGTAAGGGGAACCAGCGTCTCAGTCAGTGCAGCTAATCTACCATTTTGCTTTGCAAATAGAAATTTCTCATTTCTTTAGCAGATTTGAAAAAAAGTATGAGGGGAAGAGGTTCATGGTCTTTTCTTCCCAATATTCTGAACTCTTGGCTATCAACTTTTGAGTGACAACGCCACAAAGGAGTAATCTTACTGCTCTGTGGTTAAATATAAAATTTATGCTCTCCTTGACTGCATTATGCCACAAAATGGCAGACGACAAAAACAGTGAACCAGGTCTAGCCACACACGCCGTCTAGTGTTCTGACTGACCAACACATCGTGGAACCCCAGTAAAGAAACACAAGACAAATGGCTGCTACAGTGAGGTTAAAAAATTAAGTCACACTGGTCATGGAAAGCTAATGATCATGACTTTCAATCAGCAAAGGTGCTTTCATACCATTCAAAAGATACCCTCTTGGAGAGTAAAACTAAAAGTACCTTTTGTTCTGTCTGCTGGGCCAACTGGCTCTGAAGTTGGTGAAGCTGGTTTGCAGAACCATCACATAGGTCATGGTAAGCCTTATTCAGGGCATTCAGTTGTTCAGATATTTGTTCCTTCTCTTTTTCTGAGAGCCTGGAAGATGAAGCATTAAAGTCCTTTTAGAGAAAAACTTTTCTCCACGTCCTTCTCTGTTGCTTCACAATCATGACTTCTCCATCTTGCGTGGCATTCTCGTCATTGGTAACTGCGGATCATTTGGTCAAAGTGCCATACTCATTGAACACCTTGGCTTCTAAAGCACAGTTTCCTGTTTATCTCAAATCAAGTCATGACCCTTGGTGATGCCTATGCCCATGACCAACTGTATAACATCCCAGGCTTGTAATGCTGCAATCTTCTCAAGCCAAATGGCTTCCACCTCACTTCAGACCCACCCACACATGGCAAACGGGGATCCTGACATCATCTAAAATCATTCCACTTCTGAAATTTTAAACTTTAAGAGTCTACTACCTGATTATAACTCCTAATTATAATCCTACCTTTCCAGTTTTCTTTCTTTATTCTTATACCTCTTTTAAAAATATTTTAAGCAAAAAGTAGAATATAACAAATTTTCATTTACCAATTACCCAACTATACAGCTTTACCAAATTGTATTATTTTACCAGATTTGCTTTAGATCCTTTTCTTAGAAATAAGACATTACAGATATACAGTCCAATGTGTATGTCATCAACTCCATTACTTTCCCATTTCCCCCCCCAAGGCAATCACTATCTTGAATTGGGTATATTTTTCAAGTCCCTTTCCTCATGCTACATTATGTTTTTGAGAATGAACCCTATGATTTATATTATAGTTATTCACTTACTTACTAAGTCTTCCTTGACTCTTCCGTTTTCTCTTAATCTATCAGTGCTCTCTATTATATTCGTTTTCTTCTCTTTGAGAGTCCAGACCCTACAATCCATCATCTCAATCAGTTTCTTACTATTATCCTTATATTCTCACTAACCTGATAAAACTTCAGCTCCAGATCAATCAAACCACTGGACTTCTCTGCTCCTACACACAGGCTGCTAAGTGTAACCAGTGTGGGAGAAATTCCACAACCATGGAGAAGAGCTCCTGCTGGGTTCTAACCTTGTCTAGACTTCAATGCATTCCGACACTCCTCTTGAAGACTCTTCCTTGACAGAAGTCAACTCTTCCTTCTTTACTCTCAACACCACTATAACTTTCAGCAAACAACCTCTTTACCTATTTCAAATAGAAAATACCACTGGGAACTAATTCTCTCACTTTCTGGCTTTATTCCTGGCATATTAACTTCTATCCACACCTTTCTTAATCTCCTTTTTCTCAGACCTCAGACAAAAACCAGTCTTGACACCTATTTAAGGTGTACTATCCACCCATTGATGAATTTTATTCTCTCTGACATCCTCTGGAACCCCTCTCCTATTATATTACTTCAATCTTTCTCCCTTCAGGTCCTTGAGACAGAGTCCATAAACACAGATAAATTCTTCTGATCTTTAAGACAACAAATCTTTCTTGATTATATATTCTACTCTATTATTTCTACCCTTTCCCATGGCCAAGCTTCTTGAAAGAGTGTCTAATTTCATTATCACTACTGTCCTTACTTCATGGTCTCCCCATCACACCAAATCTGACATTATCCCCTAACTTTTCACCAGAGTCACAAAAACCTTCCAACTTGACAAATTTAACAAATACTTCTCAGTCTTAACCTTGCTTGACTTCTGACCACTCCTTTCTTCTTGGAATTCTGTTCTCTCTTGGAATCTGAGATAGCACTCATAATTTTCCTTTTACAAGAGCACTGAGAAGCCCCTACACCACAGTAAGCTAATCCACTTGTATGGTTTCTATTACGCTAATGGCTCAAATCTCCATCACTTTAAACTTCTCTCATTAACTCTAAATTTACATATGCAGCTGCCCACTGGATAACTTGAGTGGAACTATGTAAGACATGTATTAATGTGTTAGGTATTTCTATTCTGAGGTTCTGTGGGGTCTCCATATTCATCATGTCTGAAACTAAAGCTGCCCTCCTTTCCTTCACTCTATACCTGCTCCTCCTGCAATACCTCTCTTGGTCAGTGGCATCCCCACATACCCATGGCCTAAGCCAGAAACCAGGGAGTTAAACCTGGTAACTTTTGTTTGTCACCAAACCCTGTAAGTTTATCATCCTTAATATCTTTAGAATCTTTGACCCCTCTCCATCCCTCATTATTACTTGCCTATAAGAACAACCTCTTTGGTCACTCAGGCCCCTAGTCTTGCCCCATGTCAATCCATTCTCTATCAAACAGAAACCTTTATCATCAAAATCCAATAATGTTTATGATTCCTCCTCATAGTTGACAAAGTAAAATGCAAACTCCTCAGCATGAACTACAAGGCTCTTCACCACCTGGTTCTTACTGCCCTGAATTCCTGACATGACCCTAAGTTTTAGCCAGGTTGATCTGGCCTCCCAGATGTGGCATAACCTCTCACTTAATACTTACTTATGACCATGCTTGGCCAAGAAAATCTGTGATGTTTTAATGGCTTCGGAGATTTGTTCCTTCTTGGTTGTCAGCTCCTCTGCCAGAACCTATTTAGTAGATATAAAGAGAAAAGCTTCAGAACCTAAAAAATTGAAGAATCAAAAATTATTTGAAATAAAAAATTTTTAAGATTTTATTTATTTTTAGAGAGAGGGGAAGGGAGAGAAAGAGGGAGAAAAACATCAATGTGTAGTTGCCTCTCACATGGCCCCCACTGGGGACCTGGCCCTGCAACCCAGGCATGTGCCCTGACCGGGAATCAAACCAGTAACCCTTCAGTTTGTAGCCTGTGCTCAATCCGCTGAGCTACAGCAGCCAGGGCTGAAATAACTTTTTTAAAAACCAAGGCAAAATCTTAACTCTGGTCAGATTATTATTCCCAAATGAGCTACATACAGTTCATTAGAAAGGTAGAAATATGAATAAGATGACTTCTCAAGTTTCTTTAATCCTGAAAGTCAACATTTATTAAGATTAACAATCATCCCTGGGTGATCTGTATGTGACTTGCATTATAGAAAGAGTCAGATGGACCTTCTCCTTACCTGCTGTTCTAAAATAGCTTTTTCAATGTCTGTCAATTCTTTGGTCTGGGATGAGGTAGCTTTGCTTTGTGTATTCCTTGCTAGGGTAGACACCCAGCCCAAAAGTTCTTTAACCTTATCCACATGTTCTTGTTTTTCCTCTTCTACTACTTTCTAGAACAGGAAATAGAAAAATCAATATGATGGTTAGTTTTATTAGAATGGCCTGACTTCAGATTTCCTAAAACAGAGAAATGAAAGTTACCTAAATCAGTAAGCAGCTAACCCACATTAAATATAATTTATCCAGCCTACAGCACTGCTCACCTATGGGATGCTAATAGCTAAATTCATCATATCAAGGTTAAGACCTTTTGAAAAAAGCGCACTGTTTTACATATGATATGTACTCAACAATTATTTACTGATTTTAAAAAAGCTCTTTACATATAGTAGTTTAATTCATAATTTTCATAATTCTTATATTTACAAGTAAAGAGATGAAGTGATATAGGTATTGATGTAAAGGAAGTCTTTTACTAATTTACACAAAAGCTGGTATGAATAAATGTTTCCAAAAGCATTTTATAAGAGTAGTTAAATATGTGGGAACTTATTTTGCAAAGATGCAGATGATTTTTATAATTATAAAAAATTACCTACTTATTACAAAAACTCAAGTAATCTGAAATATATATAATATATATCCTTTAATATCATTTCCCCAGGAATTTGGCATATATACTTCTAAAGTTGTTTGTATGCACGTATTGTGTCTTTGTGAGGTACATACAATATTGTTTTTACTGAAACCATAATTATATATAGTATTCTAACTTGCTTTCCCCCCCAAACAATATATTATAAATATCTTCCTGGGTCAGTTCACTTGAATCTATTTCATTAACAGCTTCATAGAATTTCATTGTATAGAATTTGGACATTTCTAGTATTTCCCTTTAACAAATCATGCTTTATTAAGGATCTCTGTGCACATTCTTCCTTCATACTTATAATATTTCCATAATAAAGATAACTGGAAGTAGGAGTGTTAAATATAATACAATCAATCCTAATAATTATTCACAGATTCCATATTTGTGAATATATTTACTCACTTAAGTTTATTTGTAACCCCCAAATTAATATCTGCGCATTTTCACAGTCATTCTCACACATACTCAGAGTAGTGGCAAAATAGTGGTGGTCACCCAATGTTCCCAACTGGGGCAGAGTAAGTGACAAGCTGCCTTCTTACTCCATTTCTGATACTGTAAACAAGCACTCTTTCTGCAGTCTGTTGAGTGCCACGGTTTTCATATTTGTGCTTTTGTTGGTGATTCCGCTGTTTAAAATGGACCCAAGTACAGAGCTGAGGTGCTCTCTTATGTTTCTAAGCACAGGAAGGCTGTGATGTGATGTGCCTTATGGAGATAATGTGTGTTTAATAACCTGTGTTTGGGACTGACTTAGCTCTTGGTCAAGAGTTCAATGTCAGTGAATCAACACAATATATGAAATAAGGAGTTTTTAAACAAAAACACATAAAACAAGTTTATACATTATCTACTAACAAAAATGTTGTGACCGGTGGCTTGCAGGAACCTAACCCTGTATTTCTCCTGGGTGCAAGAGTTCAATATTCACTAACTTAGTGTTTCCAGCAACCTCATAGAATTACTATCAATAAAGAAAACCAGCTGTGTGTGAACTTTAAATTGTGACACATATGGCACAAGGTTTTTAATTCCATTTTAAAGATGATTTAGGAACCAACTGTCCTCACCTCCTCCTCTTCCAGCCGCTGCAGTGCATCACTGATGTATTTTACGTGCTGAGTTGTTAAGGTCACCAATGCAGTGTAGCGAGTCCTTAAGTCCATGAACTATGGTTAAAAAAAAAATTAGATAAATTACCTACTAGAAAAATAAATTTAAATCGTTAAAAATAAAAATAAATTTTCATGAAGTCACATGCTCAACAGAAAGGGGAGCTGTAAATCACATTGCAAGGCCCAAAGGAAAGGCCCTTCTCCTTAAGGGAAGACGGTGGCCTATGTCATTTCCCCACACTTTCACCTCTTGCGTGATGGCATCTGAAGAGGAAAGCATGCGACGGCGCTTGCCAGGGGATTTCTGCTGTGATTCCACAAAGGCCTTGTATGTCATCAGTTGCAATTCATAGTCCTGAGAAGGAAGAAATTTTACCATGTTTACATAGGGTTTTATAGCTCACACGCATCATGTATCAGAAATCACAGCATTTCATTGCTGGAAAGCATTTTAGTGATCTTTTAAACTGAAGGTTAGAAACTGTTTCTGTGAAGAGCCTGAATGAAGCTATCGGATCACGCTATCTCTGTCACAACCACTCAACTCTGCCATTGTAAGTGAAAGCAGCCATAGACAATAAGTAAATGAAACAGCATGATTGTATTATAATAAATTTTTACTTATGGACACTGAGAGTTGAATGAAGTTCCTCTAATTTTTACATGTTACAAAGTGTTATTTGTATCCAAAGTTTTTAGCCACTTCTTATGGGCCACAGCTTGCAGTCTGTTTGCTGACCATCCTTTTCATCTCACACATGGGCAACTGAAGCCCAAAGACAGGACTTGAACTTCCCTAATTAACTCAGGGGATGTGGGACAAAGTCAGGATTAGAATCCCAGTTTTCTTATCAATAAACCAATGTTCTATCCATGTTGCCATGCTATTCTGTCATGTCCTCTGCAATCCTGGGAGTGCTGCTCTAGTCCAGGTACTCTTCTTCTCCCACAAGATGGGTAACAAGAGCTTCTTAGTTGCTCTCCTGCTTATGATCTCACCTACAATTCATGTGCTTTGCTGCCACCAGAATAACTTTTCTAAAAGATGACCACTTTTAAGCAGATGTATGTATCTGCTTAAAAGCTTTCAATGACCTAGACTAAAAATTTCTCAAATATCAACATGCATACAAATCATCTGGGAATACTGTTAAAAATGCAAATTCTGATTTGGTAGGTTGAAGATTCTGCATTTCTAACAAGCTCCCAGGTGATGTTCCTGGTTCAAAGACCACATTTTGAGTAGCAAGAATACAAAGCAAAGCCAAAAGAACTGAACAAGACCTTTCATAGGTTGGCCCCAGCCTCCTTCTCATCTTCTGGTCACTGCTTTTGTTCCATACTCCTAACTAAATCCAAATGTTGCCTATTCCCTCATTATATGTTCATTCTTCTGTGCCTTTGATTATACAATTCCTTTCATATACAATGTCCTGCTTCCTATTGTCTACTTAGAAAACTGTTGCAGGAAGAAAACATGTAATGGGTTCCCCTTAAGAAACCTACAGAAAAATAATAGTAGTAGTAGTAGTAATAATAAAAGCACATGTTACTGTTTACTGAATGTATTTTAGGTTTGCAGCATTGTCATATATATATATATTACCCTAGGTTGCTGCTATTTCCATTTTGTAGATACCACAACAGATAGAAAGCCTAAGTGCTTGCTCAAAGTCTAAAGCCTGACTCAACTCTCTATGACACTGAGTCTTATTAACTAAAGAAATATCTTCACTCGGAAACTATGTGTTGATCATCTACTGTGTGCCTATCATTGTTCTGTATGCTACAAACATAGCAGAGAACAAGTCAGAAATATCTTACCCCTTCCTGGATCTTATATTCTAGTAAGAAGGCACATAATAAGCAAATAAATATATAATAATCTTAGGTTGTTTTTATTTAAAGACGTTATCAGAGAAATGGGGGGTGGGGTGGGACAGATCAGGCATGGCTTCATAAACCACATAAGAATTTAAAATTTTATTATGATTATGATATGAAGCCACTAGCCAAATTTGAGGAGAATGACATGATACAATTTACTGTTTCATCTATTTTAAGGTACAAATTTTCCCCACATTTTAGTAGCTCTAAAATTAGAATATGTCTTACAATCTATGGCATTTGCCTAATTGGCAGAGTTCCTTCTTTTTTGGTAGTGCATATTAACAGCTGGTGTCTGAAATTCTATGATATGTACTATGCTCTATAAAGGTGAGTCTGCTACTATGCGGGGAAAATTGCCTGTAGAACAGGAGCAGAAGCAAAAGATCAGGTTGGAGGTAGTAGAGTAGTCTAAGGAAGATTTCTCACTTGGATGTAAACCAGGGAAATGGTGAAAGTGTAGGTAACAAGAGGCAGTCATATCCAAGACATATTGAAAGATGGAGCCAACTTGTTCAAAGATTGACATAAAGGTTAAGGCAATGAGGAATCTTAATAATGACTCCTGGGTTTTCTGCTTCAGCAAATTGGAAAGTAGTGATACTATATCCAGAGATAAGCAAGATAGTGAGCAAAACCCAAATATTCTATTTTTGATATGTTAAGTTTAAGAGGCCTGTGGGTCATCCAAATGGAGACTCCTGATGTCTGATACCTCTCTGAGCATACTTAAATGTGGGGCCATGAGAAATACACCTCTGCACTAACTGAAAAATGGAGCCAGCCTGTAACAGAAGAGCTCTGCTTATTTTTCCAGGAAAAAACAAAAAACAATGCAGGTCTTCCTAAGCTGAAGATCACTTATGTTCCTCTTGAGACATGGTAGAGTTACCTTTACAATAGCAGAGTAGTGCTGGGAAAACTTTTGACACTGGTCCAGTTTTGTCTGATTTCTCTCAATTTCTGCAAATAGATCCTAGGAACCAAAATAATACATTATCATTGTCATTACCATCACTGAAACAGTTGAGCATTTATTAGGTTCTAAGGCAGTGGTTTTCAAGCTTTAACTGCATCAGAATCACCTGGGAAACAGCATAAAACACAGATTACTGGGCCCCTCCTCCAGAAGTTCTGATTTGGTGGGTTTGGATTTGAGAACTTGCATTTCTAACATGTTTCCAGATGATGCTGCTAGTCTGGGATCCACATGTCCAAAAGCACTGTTCTAACTATTTTATATATATTATATAACTTCATTTAGTTCTAACAGCAATAACTTTATGAGGTCAGCTGAACAAATAATAGGCTATATCCAATTTATTGATAAGGAAATGGAATAATGAAAGATTAAAGAATTCACTCCAGGTCTCATAGTTAGTAAACAAACCAGGACTGGAATCCAGGCAACCTAACTGTAATACTAAACAAAGCAAAAGACCCCAAGATACCAACAAATAAAAACTGTTTTGAATAAAATACTTTTCTTCCACTCATAGCTTTCCCTGGGTTTTCATTCTCCCATATTCTAATCCTAGTATAATAAAATTTAATATCAAGAAACAAAACAAACCAAAATAATTTTAATCTATCAAGTGATTTCCATATATACTTATAGAAACTCAGGATTATAAGGGACTTTATGGGTTGTCTGGCCTAAATGTAACACCAGTATCTGGAGACCATCCTGCAAGGGGAATTTAATTGCTAGTACATCACCTTCTTTTATGATGAGCTAACCCATCCCATCCCTGACAACTTCTACCATGATACTGTGCACCGGCACCCACCGTCTGCTGGCTGAGCTGCTCCGATAGCACTCTGCTATCCTCTGCCTGGCCTGGCTTCATCATTTCCTGCTGGGCAGTGGTTTCCTCAATCCATTTGATGAGAGTTCCATGGCAGGCTCGGTAATCTCCTAGAACTTCCTGGATACTTTCTAGTTCAGATTGGCTGGAGGAACAGAGAAAAATTGCTATCAAATATCTTGGTGTCAATAAAAATAAAGTAAGTGAGACAATTCCTTCCTCAGCTTACGTCTTCAGTTGAGCTTGACTGCAGAGGATATATATCTTTGTTTGGAAGGAACAGCAACCCAGTGTTGAGAGTTATGCATGTACCCCATTCTCTACAGCGTAAAAGGTGATTTGAAACTAGTTTGTGCCCTGCTGGCCCTGGAAACTGCCTAGGGCATGGCATCCCATGATAATCCTTGTCAAATTTTTTACTTAGATTGCCAAGGATTACCAGGGTTGCCAATAAGGTGGTACTGGCTGTACACTTCTGTCCCCTGATGACAGAGTACCTGTCAAATTACCCTAGCTATGATTTATGAATCACTGTAATTTCAGTGGGGGTAGGGTGAGTGATATTTACTGTTAATTTCAGTAACAGTTTCTTACACCACTTTTGTTAGCCTAGCCAGTCTTGGGATGGTAATTCAATTATAGAGAATTAATCCAAATTTACATGAGTTGCTATCTAACTCCTCTCCCTGTATATTTGCCTACCCAGCCTAGCTTCAGATAGGTAGCTTTCTATCTTTCCTATTCAAAGCAGTCATCAGAAGTAGGATCTCAAGTTACACAGATAAAAATCACTGAGTTAGCAAATGAAAGGAAGCAAGAAATTCTGCAAAGGCCCACTATGAATATGGTTCATATTCAGATTCAAAGCTAGTAAAACCAGACCTGAAACTCAAGTTCTGTCCTTGACATAAGATCACCAGGTCACCCCTCCAGTCTATATTCCAAAACCCTATTGTCATCATGACTTAACCAGGTAAGGCCTGGGACACAGGGAGAGGTACTACTTAACAGAACCATCACTGTTGACTCCAAAGCAAGACTAAGTCTGCTTTGGGGTTGGTGTTCCCAACTTCCTGTCACTTATCTTGTCCAGAAGTCATAATGCCATTTAATTTCTAACTCTATCAATTCCTGCCTTTAAATAAGAATACACAGATATAACTATTTTTGTTTAAAACCTAGTCCCCAAACCCTCATGGGAAAAAAAGGTAGGGCTACCACTTACCGTGTCTCAAGCTGGGCAATGACCCGGTTCCAACGCTCCTGTAACTGGGAGCCTTTTTCCTGACAGCGCTCCAAATCCAGGTTTCGCTCTGGGGTAAGTCGACTGAGCTGCTCTGCTACTACCTTGGCCTTGGCAATTTCCTCATCCAGCACTGAAAACACTGAATTCTTTTCCTTTACGTCACTAAGCCAGTGCTATAAAACATAAGCACAGCAACACAAGATTTAAAATATTCCATGCTAAGAATTAAAAAAGACTCAGACTAAGATAGACAACAAGGCATGGTTTACAGCTGGCTCTACATTATATCTGTGATTCAGAGGCTAGACCCTATAATGTTGTGCCAAAAATGCCTCCACAGTCTGGCAGTACAATAAAAAGAAATGTGTAAAGAACTTGTGTTTGAAACCAGGCTCTATCACTTATGAACTATGAAACCAAAATAAGTCATTTAGCCAATCTGACTCAGTTTTCTCATCTGTAAAAGGAGATAAAAATCCCTTCCCTATCCACCTCACAGAGTTCCTTGGGAAAACCAAATGAAATAACAGCTAAGTGATTTACAAACACACAGCAAATTCGCTGATGGTATCCAATTAAGCTATGATTTTACTGGGGAGAAAAGGGAGAAGATAAATAGAAAAGCATAGTCCTTTATCCTCCCTTTCTAGCTAGACATTTTTCTCAGCACCTTCTTCTTTGAGTTCATATTAAAATACATTAAATATGATCATCTGCCTAGTTCAAATGCAAACTTAAATGTAATGTCACAACATTCAAAACAGTTATTTCTCCACTAACTCAAAACATCTGCTATACTGGGGGTAGGAGACACGGCGGGGAAGGGGACAAAAGTAGGCTTACAATTGCAATACAAATAAATGATATATAATTAATAAATAACAATATAAGAACAAACTCTGTTTCATGTACTCACAACCGTAAACCTACTTTTGCTCACCCCTGTGGTAAGTCAACTTCCTAAGAAGCTTAGAGCAACCAACCCGTAACGTAGAGCGATGGGACTCCAGAGCTGAGAGATCTGCTGGTACTGCTTCTTCCTGAATCAGCTTGATCTCATAACCTTTGACCAAGAGCTCAGCATCCTGAATGCTACGCACTATAACATCAATTGTCTTGAGCCTGTGAGGATAAAATCATTTTCATTAATGTATGCATTTTAAGAGTTGGGTTACGGGCCTGGTGATAAGAAGAGTTCACAAAACGTAACTGCCAAAATCAATTTCATCATTACCAGATGATGACAGAGTTTCATAAAAATAAAGAAGCATGGTACATGTGGTGCCAACTTAAGCCAATGCAAAGTAAAGTCATAGGCGGCACTGGACATGCACACACGTACTGGACTCTTGGGAGAAAAGGTGTAAGGCCAGAAACCCACTCAACACTATGAATCACCTAAGATCTGTTTCTCCTCAAGTTCATGGGTAAAGATGAGTAGTTAGAGGGTATAACTTCAAAAACCTATATTTAGTTTACTTAATTTTTTCTTTTTACTCCCTTTCTCTTTCTTTTTTTTTTTAGAGGTATCTAATCAAACAGAAATGAGGTACAAAAGGGTCCTAACACTGCAGATCAACTCCACCACTGGCATTTGTTCATCAGAGCCCAAATGAACCCACTCCATACTTGAAACTAAAGCCATGGTCTCTTGCAATAGATACATGATCTTCAAGATCTATAGTTTCTCTGGATTGTTTATGAAACATTCCAGGTGCTTTTCCTCCTCATCCCAATAGAAAATACTGCTATTTGGACCCAAATTCTCAGCTCACTCACTTATTCAGATAGACAGTGGAGAGACCATATACATGGTCCATTTTCTCCACCAGCAGATTGAGTTCTGAGTGCAGAGTTGAAACACTTGAACCAGATGGGGACTGATGGAGAAAGCTCTTGCATTTCACAGAAACAGCTTCCAAGTCTGACCTCAGGTGCTGTAAATCATCCTGGGTACGCTGTCAGGAACAAGACATATAATGAAGATGGAGACAGAATCATAGCAAAATACTGGAAGCAACCTAAAGCCATCTATAAAAAGAGACTGAATAAACTCTGAAAGAGCACTAAAGGGGATGATGGGGGAAGAATACATACAAGAAATTTCTGAACAAAATATCTGGACTATTGATATACCTTCAGGCTAACAACAAAAATATCTATAAGTAAATGTTAAACTTCAGTTAACACATTCTTTTTTTGTAGTAGTAGTATAAGTTAGTATAATTCTGAAAGTACTGTCTGTACATATAAAAAGGGAGCAGTAAGTAAACTCATTGTGAATAATGTAAGTAGGTTTTTCAGTCTTGGGGAAAGAAAGGAGGAAAGGTCAGAATAGCCCAATGGTATTGGTTTGGAATCAGATGGAGATAAGATACATATGCATTCATAGTTTTGTGTGTGTGTCAGACTGATAAATACATTGATCTACCTTTGTGATATGTTTATGTACATACTATACTTCCACATATGTATATACATACATGCATATGTACATATATATAAGTAGGTGTGTGTATAACATAGGAGTGTGCATGCATGTGTGTATGCATATGTGTTTGTAAGTATGTCTTTTTCTAGATGTTTGCTGAGCAGTCCTAGACAATGAGCACACTCAGCACCCAGATCTTTCATGGTTCCTAAATAACAATTTCCACCTAAAGGAAGTAGGACTCCTTGGAGAAATGACCAACTCCAGGGCTGAGGCTGGCTAAGGCAAGATGAACCTGGAATATTTGTTTCATTAAGAAATAATAAAGCACTCAGAGAATAATGATGACATGTTAAAATGACATAGGAGCCAACTTAAAGGGGTTTCTAGTGTCTAAATCTGGAATATTTTGAACATCAAAAATAGAGTAGCAAATTATAAACCACTGACTAAAATAAGAATTCATCAGTTTATATGACATAAAGAAAGAAGAAAGGAGGGAGGCAAGCTCTTTCCATTTGATAAAACAAAAATTAAAAAATGTAAAAGAAATAACAGAATTAGAAAATCCCCTTTTGGTAACAGTCATACTAGTAATTCAAGAGTCAACAACAGATGCTAAAACTAGTTGGTAAAATATGATATTTACATAGCCTCGAAGTATCTCCCCACAAAATAATTAGTAATTACAAAGGGGGAAACAGCAACAAGTGATAAAAAGTTATCACCAGTAATGGGACAAATCAGCATCACATGCCTCCTGATATTATTCACCAAGGACACAATATCACTTCTGTGATATTCCTGCCAAAAATGTGTAAGCTATTTCTAATCATGAGAAAGCCTCAGATAAACACATAGAGGGACATTCTACAAAATAAATGTCCTATACTCTTCAATAATGTTAAGCTCATGAAAGAGAATGAAAAATCAAAAAACTGTTTCAGGTTAAAGAAATCTAAAGATACATAGCACCTAAATGCAATGTGTGAAACTGGATTGAATCCTACACCAAAATTTTTTTTTTGCAAGGGGGATAGAGTAGGTTGGGGTGCTACCCCAAAAAAGAATTATTAGGATCAACTGATAAAACTTTAATAAAGTCATATCAATATTCATTTCCTAGTTTTAATCAGTGTCCTGTGGTGATGGTAAGAGACTATCCTTGTTTTTGGAAATGCACACTGAAGTATTTAGGGGTAAAGGAGCATCATTTCTGGAAGTTACTCTCAAGGAAAAAAAAGATTATTACTATGTATATACACATATGTAGAAGAAAATGATAAAGTAAATATAAAAGAAGTTAACCCTTGGGGAATCTAGGTGAAGGATAAATCTAGGTAAAGAATAAAAACTTCTGTATATCTGAAACTATTTCAAAATAAAAAGTAAAAAAAAAGGAAGATTTTTTCAGAAGAGCTGAATATTAACCTTTTTGATGACTACAGAAAAGTAAAATGCGTCAACATGAGAATTACAGGTTAATATGATATGATTCATATAGGCATATTAGATCCCTCTTGGCCCATGAAATTTATGCTGTCCTCTCAAACTCCTCCTCAAGCTTAATAATTAAGGATGGTAAGAAGGAAAAAACGTTTCCTCTCATTAGCCACTTCTTTCCATTCCCTTTAAGCTCCCAGTTCAAATCTATTATTCTTTTTTGATGGTAGATTTTTATTAAATGGTAAACGTACTGTGACAGTAAGATTCTGGAGCAAACAGGCCAATAAAAATATGGAATGCTTCACAAATTTGTGTGTCATCCTTGCATATGGGCCATGCTAGTGTCTGTATTATTCCAATTTTAGAATATGGATTGCTAAAACGAGCATCAAGTCTAATAGTCTTCATAGAGCTCTCTCATACCAGCCCAAGTAGAAATGTTCTAGTAACACTCCAGATAAAACAACTAGTACTTTCTGCTTTTACTTCAAGAATACAATCCTACATTTTTATAACATTTTACTTTTCCAGAAAGCTCATTCTATGTACATCACTTAATTTTTAAAACAGTTCCATGACTTGTATATTATATCCCTTTTATAAGAAAGGAAACTAAAGATAAAAGTTAATTTGCTCAGTTACAGAGAAAGTGCATTAGAACCCAGAGTAGAATATGATTCTTTCTTTAATATTTTTGAGTCACATGACTGACAATACTTATATAATAGAAAGTAATTACTTATAAGGGATAAAGCTGAGAGTGAAATCTCTACTAAGCAATCTTCAAATATATAGCCTAAATGCAGCATTTAGAGCAATTTACCAGTCTGTTTGCCTTCCCAGTGGTGTAGGAAACTAATCAATATTCAACAATACACTGGGAGCTAAAATTAAGCTTTTCCACCAGTAAAAGATACTTTCAGGCTGTAGAGAAGTAGGATTGCCATAAATTTATTTCCTTATTTTTTAGGATCCATACTCTCTTGCCACCTAATTCATTCTGAAAGCATTTACTGTGCAACCAACACCTACCTTGCTCTTGGGACTTACCTCTTGCTCTGCGATCCTTAATGCACTGTCCTGCCGGGCATCTTTGTCACTTCTAGAGCTGGCTGAGGTCTGAATTTGTTTGACTAGCCTCTGTTCACACTCCTCCAAGCGTAGCCGGATATTCTTCAGCTCTGAAATGTACATCTTGGCCACAGTTTCCTCCTTGTCCTCTGTGAATGCACAAGCACAGAAGACCATTAAGCACCACACCATAGATCAGCAAACCTGGAAACAACAGATTTACCTCCAGGGGGAGGGTACCAGTGGTTCCAGCAGATCTGATTAATATTCCACCAATGAAAGCAAGGCCTTATGTGGGAAACCTTAGGCCTGATCCTAAATTCCCTGCATTACATAATAATGTTTAGGACCCAAACATGCTATTTCCACTAGAATATGTAATAGGTTGATTAGCAATAAAGACTAAAATACAGATTCTTCTTCCATGATCTGAATTCATCTCTGAAAGTGTTTGTCTCTCAAGGTTTTTGTTATAGTGGTGACAATACTCTAATTTATATGAAGCGTCCTGCAGCACCCTTTACAAGGCACACACCATTCTCCATGGACTTTATCAGGTGCTGGAAGTGGGTTTTACAAGCCTCTACTTCCTCTTCCAAACGCAGATGATCCGCCACTGAAAACAGCACCGAGTCACGGCTATCCTGCAGAAAGTCTTCATAGTGGGCCTGGAGAGTCTTCATAACTTGGTGGTACTCCCCTGGTGTTGATGACCGAAGCTAGACAGGAAAAGCCAGAGAAATTCCAATAAAATGGGAACATTATAATTTCTCTTTCTCCTTTTTTATTGACATTTAACATAGACACAAAATAATATGCAAACTGTGACTGTAAACATGCTGCTTTTTCACAAATTGAACTTGTCCATGTAATCAGCATTTAGATTAAGAAATAGGATGTCACTAGAACCCCAGAAGCACCCTTGTGTCCCCTTGGACATAACCCTTAATAACGATTAATTCAGCACATTCCCCTATTACATATACTTATGCAAAAGAGATACTTATCCTGAAGTGAGAAGAAGCCTATGACCTCCACCCTCTGCCAAGAAGACCAAGTATGTTATTTATTTTCATCAGTTTCCTTAACCATTAAGGCTGCTTTTCTAGTTCCTAAGAGCCTAAAGCACCTCACCTTGAACCAGTCTCCCTGGCTCCATTTTATTCTCACTGGGTGGGTAGGAGTCTAATAGTAAAGAAAAAAGTTCCTTCTAAAAAGAGCTTGCTAGCAGGATGTGTGCCTGGGGTAATGCCTTCACGGTTACCTTTTCCAGGTTCCAGGTCTTTATAAGGTCAAGGTCCTTCCTCAGATAGTTCCAAGAGATAAGGCTTTTGGTGTTTACATGCAGTTGATGCCAAAGGGCCATCACCTTCTGATAAGACTGCTCCACTCTATGAACAACAGAGTCAGGTTATAGCTTTTATAAGGCTTGAGCTTCACATTAGAGACCCTCTGAGAAAAAAGTGTATATTCACTTAGCAGAACTGAATTTATATGCTGAGCAGATAAAGGCAACAATTCCAATACTAAAAACACAGGAATCTTTAGAATTAAATTAATTGAGATCCTCGCCCAGTTTGGATTTGCTATACTATTATGTATATTATGTCAGCATACCTTAGCAATCTCATAAATGTTACCTGAATGTAATACAACTAAGAGAAGTTAGAGAGAGGAACTACCCAGGGAAAACAATGACACAGAAAATTACAGATAAAATAATCTCATTTGGAATTGTTGAAAATGACAACATCAACACTTAAAAAGTGATTTGCTATGTTCTACATATTTACAAAACTGCTAAAATGTTTAAGACTTAACAGCAATTTAAGAAGTTCATCTGGCATGCAGAAGGAAACTGCGTGACAGATGTTTTTCTTTTTTTTTTTAAATTAAATTTATTTATTTTTTTGAATTGATTATGCTGTTACAGTTGTTCTATTCCCCCCTCCATTCCCCTCCACCCTGCCCCCCCAACCCCACCATTACCCCCCTTTAGTTTATGTCCATGTGTCTCAAGTCATTTAGGTTCTATATTTCCCAAACTATTCTCGCCCCCCCCATCTATTTTCTATCTACTGTCTATGCTACTTGTTTTCTGTACCTTCTCCCACCTTCTCCTCCTCCCACTCCCCTGTTGCTAACCCTCCTTGAGATCTTCATTTCTATGTTTCCACTCCTGCTCTAGCTGTCCTTTTAGTTTGCTTTCGTTTTAGGTGTGGTTGTTAATAACTGTGAGTTTGTTGTCCTTTCACTGTTCATGTTTCTTTAACTTCTTTTTCTTAGATAAGTCCCTTTAACATTTCATATAATAAGGGCTTGGTGATGATGAACTCCTTGAATTTGGTCTTATCTGAGAAGCACCTTATCTGTCCTTCCGTTCTAAATGAAAGTTTTGCTGGGTAGAGCAATCTTGGTTGTAGGTCTTTAGATTTCATGACTTGGAATATTTCTTTCCAGCCCCTTCTTGCCTGTAAGGTCTCTTTTGAGAAATCTGCTGACAGCCTGATGGGGACTCCTTTGTAGGTGATTGTCCCCTTAGCTCTTGCTGCTTCCAGGATTCTTTCCTTCATTTTAATTTTGGCTAATGTAATTATGATATGCCTTGGTGTGTTTCTTCTTGAGTCCAACTTTTTTGGTACTCTCTGGGCTTCTTGGATTTCTTGGAAGTCTATTTCCTTTGCCAGATTGGGGAAATTTTCTTTTATTATTTGTTCAAATAGTTTTTCCACTGGTGGTTGTGTCTTTCCCCCCTTCTGGTACCCCTATAATTCGGATATTGGAGCGTTTAAAGATGTCCTGGAGGTTCCTAAGACTCTCCTCATTTCTTTGAATTCTTGCTCCTTGACTCTTTTCTGTTTGTCCATTATTTGCTTTCTTCTGGCCCACTGCATTGATTTGAGTCCCAGTTTCCTTTTCATCTCTATGGGATTCCTGTGGAATTCCATTCATTTCCCTTAATTTAGCCTCCATATGTTTCTCTAATTTGTGGCTGTAATCCACCAGATCTGTGAGGAAGCTGATGACCAGTGTTTTAAACTGTGCGTCTGAGAGTTTTGCTATTTCTTCGTCATTTAGATTTATCTCTGGGGCTTTGAGTTCTGCCTGCGACATTTTTGGTCTGTTCTGGCCCTTTAAGTGGGACAAGCGGCGCCTTGGAGTCCCAGGTCGCTGGGTTGTGACGCTGTATGTGGGGGCGTGGTCAGAGCGGGAAATGGCGCGCCGCCGCCGGTCCAACCGCTCACTCCCTCACTCGCGCGCAACCAGGCAACCACAGTCAACTCGCTGCCACCGCCTCCCCACTGTGTCCTCTGTAGTCGCTCCCCCGGTGGGCTGCTCGGTGGCTCACTAGGTCCAATCCTGGGTTTGGAACCCGCGCGACTGGATTCGCGCGTCGATTCCGCGCCCGGTCCGACTGAGCCCTCCTTTGTAAGTCCTCACCCCACGCCGGTTTCGCCCCTTACCGGTCGGGCTGAAGAATTTGTTGTTAGCGGACTTCCGAAAAGTTCAGTTTTCCGTGTTCTGGTTGTGTTTTCTGATGCTAATATTTAGTTGTCCCTAAACTTGGTTGTGTGAGGAGGCAGGCACATCCAGCTAAACCTCCATCTTGGCGGAAGTCCAGATGTTTTTCTTAAGTATCCATGCCTAATTTGACCTCAACTTCGGGAAAACTTAAACTCACAGATATACAGACACATGTAAAAATATAATAAATTACCTTGAATTTTTGCAAGTTGAGAAATGTGAGATATTAAAATAGAATGAAAAACTAGAAGCCAGCATTGTAAGTTAAATAAGACATTAAACTCATTACTTTCTTTCCCTTTTCCAAAAATCCTGCTAAAATCCTAGCAAAGTTGAAATAAAAGTTCAAGAAATCTCAAAGAACAAAAACACAAAGAAATATAAAACAGAAGAAAATCAGAGAATCAGTTTAAGAGATCCAACATGTGACAAATAAGAAGTCTGAAAAGCAACAATAAAACTTAGAGAAGGACATAATTAAAGACATAATCCAAGAAAAATTTCCCGAGATATCAAAGATATGAATTCCCACTTTGGGTTCAGAGTTGGCATAGAGACTCACCTACAGACTCACATAAAGCATCCCCTCCAAAGAATAAGGACAGAAGGATTTCAAAACTTTCAGAGAGACAAAGATCTCATTCAAAAGGTTAAAGTATCAAACCGATTTGTATCGTGACTACAGTGGAAGATATACAATTCTATGCATTTGTCAGAACCATACTACTGCTCACTACAAAGAAAAAATTTGACAGTTCTGTAAATTTAAAAAAAAAGAAAGATAAAGAATGACAATGATATTGTATTTTTCTATAGCAAATACTGGAAGCTAGAAAACAGTGAAACAGTACTTTCAAGGTTCAGAGTGAAAATAATTTTCAAAAGAATTCTGTTATGAAAATTCATAACTAATTCATTATGAAGGGAGATGAAAGACATTTTCAGATATAAAGGTTTCGAAAAGTTTACTTTTCCTGGACTTTTTCTCAGTAGGCTCCTAGAGTATACTCCCCCAAACCAGGGAATAAACCAACAAAATAAGACTTGTTTTCCAGGAATCAGAGGGTCCAGCACAAAAGAGAGGTGAAGAAGACCTTCAGGATGAAGACAAAGTGAAATGCCAGGGAGACAGTACTGAAGCAAACCTGCACAGTGGGTTGAGACTGGAAACGGAAGACAGAATGGGCCAGAAGAGATGTTTTCTTGATAAAACAAAAATGAAAATTGCCTATGGTGTTTGGCCATACTGAGAAGCCTTTTACAGTAACATACAAGAGTTTGGGAACAAATTCATAATATGCCAATAGGCAACTAAGGAAATTTACTAACAAAACAATGATCAATTCCAAGGAAATGAAAAGTTACAAAAGAAATGAAATAATTTACTCAAACACACATTCACTCACCCACTCATTTATTCTTTCCCTCTACAACCACCTCACAAGCATTTTCTATGTGCCAGCAATGATTCCAGGTGCTTCAGGCTACAGAACTAAACAGAAAAATCCCTTCTGTTCTTTTGGAACTTTTAACAGGCAGGGAGAGGCAGTAAACAAATACGCAATCTCTTAGGCTATAATAAGTGTTGTGAAGAAAAATAAAGATGAGTAAAGGAGACAGAAAGTGATAGGCAGTGAGTGGGGGTGGGAATGCATGGGATGGTAAGATGTACTGAATGAAGAGAGTGAATCCCGTAAATATTTGAAGCAAGGAAAGGAAGAGAAAGACCTGAGGGAAGAATATGCTTGTGGTGTTTGAGAAACAGGAAAAAGGTGAGAGTTACAGGACCTAAGAATAAGCAAGGAGTATAGGAGAAGAGTTTAGAGAGGAAAGGCACCCTGGGGATAAGCCTCACAACCCCCTACAGTATTGCATGGCTCAGTTATAAATCATTTAATGTATTGGGTTGGCCAAAAAGTACATTACTTTTGTGGATCTAGTAGTTCTTAGCTGTCTTTAACATCATTTGAAACAATTTTGTTAGACTATATTGTTGACAATAGTCATATCAGCATACATTTAAAAATACATCAAAATTGATTAATTTTTGTGCAGACATTTTAGGAAAAGGAAAATGGAAGAACATAAGAAACATTTTTAGCATATTATGCTTTATTATTTCAAGAAAGGTAAAAACCACAAATGAAACACAAAGATTTGGGCAAAATCTTTCCTCCCTGTTGCTGTGGAACTAAAGGACTTCCAGCCAAGATGGAGGCTTAGGTGGAAACACTGTGCCTCCTTGCACAACCAAATTTAAGGACAACAAAGATTTAGAAACAAAAAAAAAACCCAGAGCAGACATAAAATTGTACTGTAACGAAGTCCAACAGCAATGAACCATTCATCCAGATCGGTAACAGGGGCAGAGTAGGCGGCCAGCAGAGAGGGTCACTGCAAGAAAAAGTGGTGGTTGGCAGACCCTGGGTGCGGGGAGGAAATGAGCAAACCCAGTGAAATGCACAAGGTGGCTGGCTGACCACAGACACACATTTGTGCACAGATAAACCAGGTAAAAAAGGGCAGTGAGACAGCCTATGTAACCCAGGGCACCAGTGCAGAAAAATAAAGCCTAAAAGCACCACTTAAAAACACTTGTGGGGGTTGAGGTGTCAGGAGAGACTCCCAACCTCACAGGAAGAGTTCCTTGAAGAGACCCACCAGGTCCTAGAACATACACAAGCCCACCCACCCAGGAACCAGCACTAGAAGGGCCCAATTTGCTTGTGGGAAGCAAAAGAGGGGACCGAAATCTGAGAGAGAGCAGAGCAAGCACCACTGTTCCCTCTCTAACCCCACCCCCACATACAGTGTCACAACCCAGAGACTGGGTTGCCCTGCTCTGGTGAACAACTAAGTCTCTGCCCCGCAACGTAACAGGCGCAACCAGACCAAAAATTATGGCTCAAATGGAAGAACAAATCAATGCCCCACAGCCAATACTTTTAAGTGACCAAGAGATAGCCAACCTATCATACACACAGTTCAAAACACTGGTGATCAGGATGCTCACAGAACTGGTTGATTTTGCTCGCAAATTAGATGAAAAAATGAAGACTACACTAAGTGAAATGAAGGAAAATGCACAGGGGACCAATAGTAATGGAAAGAAAACTGGGACTCAAATCAATGGAGTGGCCCAAAAGGAAGGAAGAAACAACCAAACAGAAAAGGAAGAAGAAACAAGAATTCAAAAAAAATAAGGAGAGGCTTAGGGACCTCCAGGACATCTTTAAACATTCCAACATCTGAATTATAGGGGTATCAGAAGGGGAAGAGGAAGGGCAACAAGTGGAAAACTCAATTGAACAAATAATAAAGGAGAACTTCCCCAATCTGGCAAAGGCAACAGACTTCCAGGAAGTCCAAGCTCAGAGAGTCCCAAAGAAGTTGGACCCAAGGGAGAATAAACCAATGTACATCATAATTACATTGCCAAGGATTAAAATGAAGGAGAGAATTCTAGAAACAGCAAGAGATAAGGGGATAGTCACCTACAAAAAAGTTCCCATCAAACTGTCAGCTGACTTCTCGAAAGAGACCTTACAGGCAAGAAGGGGCTGGAAAGAAATATTCCAAGTCATGAAATGCAAGGACCTACATCCAAGATTGCTCTATCCAGCAAAACTTTCATTTAGAATGGAAGGACAGATAAAGTGCTTCTCAGATAAGATCAAATTCAAGGAGCTCATCATCACCAAGCCCTTATGATATAATGTTAAAGGAACTTATCTAAGAAAAAGAAGATAAAAAATATGAACAGTGAAAGGACAGCAAACTCACAGTTATTAACAACCACACCTAAAACAAAGGCAAACTAAGCAGACAGCTAGATCAGGAGTGGAACCACAGAAATGGAGATCACATGGAGGGTTAGCAACAGGGGAGTGGGAAGAGGAGAGAGGGGGAGAAGGTACAGAGAATAAATAGCATAGATGGTGGGGAGAAAATAGACAGGGAGAAGGCAAGAGTAGTGTGGGAAATGTAGAAGCTAAAGAACCTTATGACACATGGATATGAAGTAAAGGGGGGGGATGTGGAGGGAGGGGTGTGAAGTGTGGAGAGGAATGAAGGGGGGAAATGGGACAATTGTAATGGCATAATCAATAAAATATATTTTAAATAAAGAAACACAAAGATTGGTGCAATACATGGAGATGGTGCTGTGACTGACTGAACATGTCAAAAGTGCTTTGCAAAATGTCTTAGTACTACTGACATTTTGGCCAAATAATTCTTATGCATTGGAAGATGGTAAGCAGTACCTCTGGCCTCTACCCACTAGAAGCCAATAGCAGGAGATAGCCAACATACTCAAAATATCCAAATCAATAAAGTTACTGGTGAAAATGAAAAACAAGTCTTTTATTTTACAGAAAAAAACCTAAATGATAATAACCCAACCCAATAACAACATAAAAATATCAATTTAAACAAGATTGTGACATATCTACATTTGGAAGGTGGGAAAAAGAGAAGTGTATGCAGGTGTCATGTGTAGCAAACTAAGTGTTAGTTTTCTAGAGTAAGATATCAATAATTTCTAAAGTTGAAAAAATCAGACAATAGCAGGGAGAAATCACATTATTTAGGTATTTGGAATTAAAGCCAAACAATTTTCTCAAAGAGATGAAAATAGTTGACTCTGGGAAGCAGAACTCTGGAGTAGGGATGGTGGTTGGTAATTTTTATTAAGTTTTTGGTATAATTCAACTTTTAAAAATATGACATATTACTCTAAAAATATACATTAAAGAAGAAAATTAGTTGTCACTACAAAAATGAATCTTCTGAGAATGAACTGTTTATAATCAAGAATTTTTTTAAAAAAGAATTATCACTAAATATATCTTAATTGAACATAAACATTTACTGAAAATCTACTATGTGGCTGGCAGTGTAAGACTTGATATCCTAATAGAGGATCTTTCCCAAAAGAAACTTTAAAATTCGGGCATTCTGTGCAAGGAAATCATAAATGCAAATTGTCCCTCCATAATTTCTCCCAGATCAAACAGCAGAGGTGGCAGTGCAAGTGGTGGCAGTGCAAGTGGTGGCAGAGCAAAGGTACCTGCTGGCCATTTCCGTGGCATCCTTGTTGGGTGGAGGGATGAGGAAGCAGACGGATGGCACCATTGCCTCATTCCCTGTGGGGCTGATCACTTTCCACTTGGTCCTCTGTGAATTATCTTCCAACACACATTCGTCGTTCTTGCAAATAGTGATCTGAAGAGACAAATTTACAAGTCATTACTGATTATTACCTGGTGCCTAATCCCTTGCAAGGCTATGAAATCCTCAAGAAAAAAAACCGTTTTCAAAATCTGCCATCACATAAGAGTTCCTGACTCTAACAAAAAGATAATGTGTAAAAATACCAGTTGCAGACATCAAATACATCCAGGAAGCAAGTGTTTCTGAAATGCCTGTTACATGTCAAATAACTCAGTAAATGAAGGGTAGAAGGAGACTGTAAGACCTCCAAGGACAATCTCTCGCATGTACAACCACTAGAGTAAAAATTAGAGACATGAATACTCACAACCTTACTTTTGTGATATTTGGTCCCCCCTTCCTTCCTGTCATCCCACCCAAAGCCCTAAAAACATTTAAGTGTTTGGAATCATCAGCTCCTTCTCTTGCAAGACAAGTACCTGACAATAATCATCCCTATTTTATGGGAAGCAGGGGAGACCCAAAAAACCCCAGAATTATCTTCTGCAGGGCAGGCCCCTCGTAGTATAGGCTTGCCCCTCTAGGTGAATATTCTAGAACCCACCTCTATCAGTGTACCAGCTGGTGTTTTGAGAGGCTGTGTTTAGCTTCAGTGAATTTTTTTTAAGACTCAACATGTTTGTCCATCTCATGACAGGTGATTTACGAGCACACCTGTCCACACCACACTGAGTGTTCAGATATTTTTGACCAAAAACAGCATGACTCCCGTGCACTGCCCTCCCTATTCACCCCAATCTTGTCCAAATCAATTTTCTTTTTGTTTCCCCAGATGAAAAAATTCCCCAAAGGAAAACATTTTGCTGATGTGGAAGAGGTCAGGCAAAAAATGGCAGAAGCACTAAAAGCCATCAAAATTGACAAGTTCAAAAACTGTTTTGAGTAGTGGAAAAACTGTCTCCATAGGTGTATTGCATCAAATGGAAAGTACTTCGAAGGTGACTGAAGTTTAAACATGTAAGAATAAATACACAATTTTTTAATAAATAAATTCTGGGTTTTTGGGGGTTCTCTCTTGAGTAGACAGAAATACTGAGACAGAAAGGTGCACAAAAAGAAAATTCATTCTTTTTTTAAACATATTTGTACATATTTGAGCCTACTATGCACCTGGCAGTGTACTAGGCCACTAGAGACAGAAATGGTGAAATGAGAAGCTGACAAACATGGCCTATTAATATATTCCACATATTCTAGTGAGGAATATAGTTACACTACTGTGTGACAAATGCAATTTACCAGGAATGCATGAAAGGGACATGACCCAGTCTTGGCTAGAGAGGCAAAGAACAATTGTTCGGGACTCTGAAACTGCATTAAGGAATTTAGACTTTGTACACAGAAAGGGGAACTGCTGTAGGACTTAAGCAAGAGAGTGACCCTTTCTGTAAATGAGCATGCTGGTGGTGGGATAAAGAAGGCATTGGCACGTGCCTGGGTTGCAGGCCAGGTCATGTGAGAGGCCACCAATCAATGTTTCTCTCATACACTGATGTTTCTCTCCCTTCCCAAATTCTTTAAAAAATGCATTGAGGAGGCTGATGAAATGAATCCAAGTGAAAGACACTTATGGTTTAACTTAGCGTACTAGCAGCAGGGACAGAAAGAAGTTCATTTAAGGGATTTTATTTAGAAGTTAGTATTGATTTGGTAGTCCTACAAGCTATGGGGATGGATGAGAGGGGAGGAGACAAAAATATCTCCCAGTTGCTACAAAATACCATTTCTGTCACCACGTAGGCAACTGAGTAGATGAAGCCAATCACAAAGTCAGAGAGCAGATTATTATTGTAGAGTTGAAGCTTTTTGTTTTTTTTAAATCCTCATCTGAGGATATTTTTTCATTGATTTTTAGAGAGAGGAAGGGGGGAGAAAGAGAGAAGGAGAAAGACAAGGAAAGGGAGAGGGAAAGGAAAACAATGTAAGAGAGAAACAATGATTGGTTGGCTCCCATTCAAGCCCTGACCGGGGATCAAACCTGCAACCTAGGTATGTGCCTTGACCAGGGACAGAACCAACAACCTTCTGGTGCAGGGGACAACGAGCCAATCAACTGAGCCACCTGGCCAGGGTGAAGCTTTTTTTACCTATTTTTAAAATGATATAAGGGATCTGGGCATATCATTTGATCTTTCTTTATTTTTATGACCCTAACTGAAGGCTTCCCTTTCCCTCCCTTCCTTTCCTCTGGAGCCGGAAGTATCCTTTTTATCTCCTTACCTCGATCTGCCGATAGTCGCAGATGGCCTTCACAGAAATGGTGCTTCTTAGCACATGGTCAGGACTGCGTGGCTTTAGCTGTACAATTGTTTTTGATCTCCCAACAAGACTGGCGACAGAACTCTTGGACTGTATAAGCTGCTCCTTTTCATCCTACAAAATGAGAAGAAAATCAAAAAGATACTAATGTGGCTACTCAGGGTGACTGACAGAAAATTGAGTGCTCCACTCTCTGAGAGAATGCCATTTCTCAGTTAAATAATCCTTGGTGGAGCCATCTTAGAAACACAAGGACAAAGAAAAAAAGAGAGACTGTTTTTTGTCTTCTGCCAAGTGTTTTTGTATTCAAATTTTGCAGCTTTTTCCCTATGCCTTTTGAATGAACCATAAAGCCGCATGCAAAAAAACAAAAACAAAAAACCCGTAAAACAAAAAAGAATTTCTAGCTGCCAAATACAGCTATAAAGCTAGCAGAGGATTTCCCCAAATAAGGTTCAGAGAACATGGAAGTTAAAAACAATAATAACAACTATGTTGTTATTGTTGTTGTTATTCAATTTATTACTGGTAGAAGCCAGGTCTTGCCTTTTGCATACAAGAAGCTAGAGTTAGGCTCTTTAAAAATTTTTTAAATAATTATGTCTATCACAAATGTTTTACTTTCTTAAATTGAGTCAAACTTTCTCCAGAAAGCTCTTAGCTCTTCAACCAACAATCTCCAAATCAATACTGTTGGTGAAGGCATTATGACAAAGGGTTTATTTACCTTTTAGTGTCTTGCTGTGTGAAAGTCATGTAAACTTGATTGGGTTGAAAGCAGTACCATGCAAAATTAAAACTCTCAAGTCTCTGCAAACCCAATTATCTTAAAAACTAACGAACTTCTTGTCAACAAAATTGGTAGCAATGTACTGCCAATTCCATTAAAGTAAAAGATTAACCAGGATGTTTCAAGCCCATTTTGAGGTATAAAAACTCCCCAGAAGAGGGCTTTCTTAGGATGGAAGTAGATGTAATGAGAGTAAAGAGTTAATAATGTTAAGAAATGCCATTAAAGAATTAAGAATATGCAAGTAAAAAAATAAAATAAAAAAGAAGAAGAAATGCTTAAACAAACTACCTGTGCCTGTCCCGGGGAGCATGATTGGAAGAAATACAACTTTAACTTATTAGTTAAGAAAGAGGAATGGAACATATCAGGGTGACAGCCACACTGTTCCATACTTGAGAGCTGGTCTACCCGTGTCATTTTCCTTGCAATAAAGATGTCAATTTCTGTCTAACCCAAGCCAAACATCTCAAACTCCAGAAACCAAGTGCTCAGCGTGGTAAAAGTTCTGAAAAGAACCAGAAGCCAGGACAGATGCTCCCGAACCTGACGGAAAGCTGAGGACAAGTTGAGGAGCAGACCCGGTTGACTCCATGCCCCGGTGATGCCGCCAACCCGATGCCCCTGACCTGGAGAGGAGGGAACAAAGCAGCAACCCTCGAGAAGAGAAGATATGACAGTTGCAGAGAAGTTACCCTACAGACAGGAAGGAACTCTGTGGGAGGGAGGAGATAATAGCCAAGGATTATTATATTCCTCCTTCATACTTGAAGTACCTCTAAGAGAGACCTTCTAGAGACAACATCTGAAAAGTCAGGTTTTTTACCCTTCATTCTAAATTAATTAAACTAACAAATTATTTGCCCTGGTGAAACACTGAATGTAAACTCATTTATAAGTTTATAATGCCTGTAAGTATACAAAAAAAAATCAACTAATGTTCACAAATGCACAAGTCTCACCCTCAAAAAATGACACTGTTTTTGGTTATTCTGATTCCCCTCATCATAATTCTCTGTTGAAATGTGAGAATCCCCTGACTTCTCATACAGAAAAAATAATTCCCTATTACAGACATATTTCTATCTTACTGTGAAATGTACCTTGAGCCTTGCTTTGTCAACTCTGTGAATATACATTCAATAAATGTAAGTAGTCCTGCTGTTGATTTGATTTTATTACCAGCACTCCTAAAGGAGTAGTTCATTGGAGGAAATAAATGTAAGCTTGATTTGGACAAAATACTGGACGCAATAGTACTTTAAAAAATATAAATACTGCTATATAAATGAACTAGATAATATTGCATTACATCTAAATAAGATTTCAATGTCCTTAATTAAATTCAATTTTCTAATACCTCATCATTACCAAAGGAAAATTACGAAAGAAGAAAAATTTGGCTCAGGTGTAGCTCATTGTTTTGTTGTTGTTTTTTCTTTTTGTTTTTAAAATTCTCTTTACATGGGAGAGTGAAAATGAATTTAACGTCAGTTAATCCCCTTCAGCCCTATCTTCCATGCTCTACACCTCGTCTTTGGCTCCAACTACTGAAGTGAAATAGGTAGGAACAATGCAAAGAAAGTATGATAAGCACTAAGTGGCTCAGGGGGAGATGACTAGGCCTTTACTTCAATAACATACCCAAAGGAATCTTATTAATAACTTCTTTAAAGGAAAGAAAGGAAAAAAGGAAAAAGAACAAATTGATTAAACTCTATTTAAATGTGAGCCAAACACTGTAACAATGACCCACTGCCCTGGAGCTTTCAAGGATATTACCAGCGGGAGCTGACAGAGAAGGTTTCTGTAATCATCCCACTGATGCAACACCCACCATGGAGTCCTGGAGCAGGTCCTCGAGGCGGGATAAACTGGTGTTGTGGTCACAGGAATATTTTCGTTTGATGGAATCTTGGAGGTTCCTCAAGAATGACTCCAGGTCTCGTGCGTCGCTGAAGAACTGTGGGGATAAAGGGAGGGGTTCCTTGTGCTCACTACATCGCAACACCAAGATCTTAACAGAAAAAACAATCCTCCTGTGCACAGTTGAGAAAAGTTGATTATACTTTCCTGGATGGGTGACAGTTCATTACAAAGACCACAAAAGTATAAACTGGAGGCTTTATAACGCCATGGCCAGGAAATATTAGTGACCAATTGTACAAAGCCCACTGAACCCTATAGAAAAGTCAGTCTGCATCATGTCCTCAGAAATCACTGCTCATTCCTCTTGACTTCTGACTAGTGACAGCACTTGGCTATGAGGTAAATTTCATAAAAGCCTAGAAGTTGGGTTATCAAGTGTTTTAATTCATTGATATAATTACAAAATTATCAGGAAGATTGCTTAACTTACAGAAAAACCAACCAAATAAACAGATAACAGTTTATTTCCTCTACCCACCCTCATTTGAAAACGAGTAGTATATGTATTCTTAATGCTTGACAGACTGTAGGAAAAAAATGGTCCTGATATTTTACAGGTCTTCTCATCAAGAGATGGAGTCTACTTCTCCTCCCTTTGAAGCTGGGCATGGCCATGAGACTTCCTTTGGCCACTGGCATGTTAATAAATGTGACAGCAGAAGCAGGTGCACTGGGGCTTACTCCTTCTTGCCTCTCATGCCCATTCGATGACAGAGACTTGTATACAGGCTTGTACCTCATCACTCCAGACAACATCAGACATGAACCATCCAGCCCCCAGCCTGTTCGCCAGCTGCCTGCAGCCATGATTAAGCCAGGCAAGATGAGAAAACCACTCAGCTGAGCACAGCCCAAACTGTCAATTCCCGGAAGCATAAGCTACCTAAATGATTGTTGTTTTAAGCAACTAAGTTTTACAGTGGTGGTTTACATAATAGAAGCTAGCTGACACAGATGAGTATTTAACCTCACCTTTCCCATGTATATGCGTACAGATGTGTGCACACACAATGTCTTGCCAGAATGAAAACAATTATCCTCATCCTCTCTGATATACACACAAACATGTACTTGGACAAACACAAAGCCTGCATACCTGAAAGTAAGCAGTATTCTCTTTTATATGCTGCTCGACACACAGGCACAGCTGCTTCATCCACTGCAACTGGGACTGGACGGCGGCATTGTAAGCCTGCAACAACCAAGCACAGAGAGGAGGAGATGAGATTAATAGACCTAATATGGAAGTGCAATGCTCTCTTCCAAGTACAACTGCTAATGGTAGAGAGGACTACAGAAGATACATGAAGACACTTGACTGGCAGCTGCTCAATGCTTCCCATAAGCAAGAGGCTTGTCTTTTATTCAACATGATTTTGTTAGAAGGGGTTACACAGCAAAGGACACTTAGGTGCCCACTAAATGATCTGGCCAGGAAAACATGAGCATAAATAAACTCCTGGATTCCTTCACTGTCTCTCTCTCTCTTCTGTGAGCAAAGGCACCATACTGACAAGAGTTAGGATGTGACTGAATAGTTATTTGAAAAAATATGGTCCGAGTCATTTTCCCCATGAAGTTAGGGGTCAGTATCTCTTCTTGTTTACTGTAGTATTCTCCTTATAGCATTAAATAATTTTCAGTCTTTTGGGGCCTGGGACAAAAAGGGAGAATCCAACACAAATTATTTCAGACAATTCTGGGTTTTTCAGCAGAACAAATCCTCTGATTTGAGTACTTTTATAACAACCACCTCTGCACACTTGGCCCTCACACATTCCCAAGTCACACACCTCCACAGTCTGCTTGGCTGGGTGGTTCTCGAGTGATAGCAGCTCTGCAGTATCTTGTAGAGACCGAAACACATCCTGTTTTTCCTCCAGTTCCATTGTCAACTCCTGAAAATTAAATTCGGTTTTATGCAATAAGTGCTATTAAGGTAAGAGGAGCAATAGAGAGAAGGCTCTGTTCCCTGCCCTACTTTGAAGAAGCCTACAGCACTGGGTGAGAGCCAAAATGAGATGTATGAACAGTACATGCCAATGGACTTCAGAGAAGAGCAAAAATGCTGGAATTACTGGCAAATGATTCACAAAGAATATGGACCCAAGCCAGACCTGAGTAAGTGGGAACACAGAACAAGTACTGGAAGCGGAGAAAGAAAACAACTGGGCTAGAGCAGCTTGTTCATGCTAGCACCCACCTACCACAATACCTGACACACCAGTGGATCTCTATCACTGGCTGGCTAGATTCCCAAGACTATTCCCTAAGCCTGCAGTGTCTTCCTCTGGCTTGAAAGTCTGTTAATATTATAGCCCTGTATGGGTGGCTCAGACAGCTGGAGAATCATCCCGTATAGCAAAAGGCTGCAGGTCAGGGCACACACCTCAGTTGTGGGTTCAATCTCCAGCAGTATATAGGGGAAGGCAACCAATTGCTGTTTCTCTCTCTCTCTCTCTCCCTTCCTTTCTCTCTCTCAACTCAGTAAGTCTATTAACATTACAGAACCTACTTTAGATGGTGGCTCTTCTGTGAGGGTGTGTACTGAGCCTTACTATCAGATCTGACCCCTTCTCCTTGATGCTTTTCAAGCACCTTTTTCATATCTCTTTCATGGACTAATTTCCATTCTTCTACAGACTGTTTACTGTACTATCATATCTATTTTTTCCTCTTTACTTCAGAAGAATCCTGTACCACTTGCTGTTCAGGAAAAGCTCATATTTTTAAAAATACTCTAAATTAATGGAATTAAAGTATCTGAAGTAAGCATCAGTAAAAAAGTTTCCTATTTGCACAGGGTTTACAAAATATTTAAAAATCCTCTGAGATATAGAAACACTAAAAGTAGCAAAAACCAACATACATCTTTCACTAAAAAGAATACAAAGAACTGTCCAATAGACTAATGCCCAATTTTCCTTCTCATTTTACAAATGAAGAGATTGAGACCAAAAAAGTATTAAATGAATTAGAGAATTTGGCATTTCTGAAAAGCCAAGAGTACTGTAGTTAAACAATACCAAGATTATTACTAAATCTCACTAAATATTTTACACAATGCTGTTAAGTGGTATTATTATCCCATTTTACAGAGGTTCAAAGATTAAATGATTTGCCCAAGGTCACAGAGCTAGTAAGCAGAGGAATGAAAAGTTAAGTTTGGTCTAATTCACTCCAAAGCCCACAAAGCTTTACTGCTTCTGAAACGACTCAACCTGCAGGCTGCTTGCTGCTCTATCAATCCAGGACACTGCCTTTCTAAATTCATTCTAAATAAATTCTTCCCAGACCTCAGTTTCCCTCTCTCCACATACACCTCACATGCAGACACACTGAGCAGAGTCCCTATTTCTATCTAGCAGAATGCAGATCGAGAAACCCAAGTTCTCAGCAGACTAGACCCCGTCTCCTCCTGCTGCTATTACATAAATACGACAGGCGTGTTGTGCTAGACTCACAGAGAAGTAATTTTTCTTGGCTGAGATATTAGGATTGTTGTCACTCCAGTCATATGCTAGTTCTTCCTCCTCTTTCTCATTCAACCAAATCAATTCAGTTGTAGCTCTGGAAACAAATTTGTGGAGGCTCTGGAGGTGCCTCATCCGGAAGCTGGAAGTTTCCTAGACAAAGCAAGGACCATAAGGTTAAACCACCAGCCTTTCATCTACAGAAGACAGCATATTTTACATCAAAGCAAAGAACAACTCAGGAAATAAATTTTGTCTTGTTTTTTAATCTCTGGGTGCCCCTCCATTAACTCAAATTTAGCACAAGTTTTGTACAGGACTCCCAGAGTCATTGTCAATTTTTGCTAAAAGCTGGAACTTACCAGGCCTTTGTGGGGCTCCCTGGATAAAGAATGATCCTGAACCTGTCAATTTTAGCTAAAAGCTGGAACTTACCAGGCCTTTGTGGGGCTCCCTGGATAAAGAATGATCCTGAGCCTGTCCTACTCTGGGCAATCTTGAATGACAGGAACAAAGAACACATACAGAAGAGAAGTGTCCAATCTACTGATCTCAAACTTTTAGTTCTGGTGTCTCAAAGCACATACAGTGACTGCTTTGGTAAAGCATGATGGCTTGGATAGACTCTACTTAAAACTTTCTGGAACACTGTCTCTAATTCATTAAGAAAATATTATAATATATATGAACAACTGCATAGTAAATGATTTAATCTAATAAACAAAATAAAAACTAAGAGCTTTCTGAATTAGGAATAAGAGTTGTTTGAAGGGAGCCAGATTCTCCAGAATAGAACACAGGAGAGTTTGTCAAAACTTACCTTCAATTTACAATACTGTGTCTCGAGTTTTCCAAGAGTTTCAACATAACTAGTATAAAAATTTTGGGACATTTTCCCCTGATAAGAAAGGAATGAAATAAAATAAATTAGAGAAAGAGTAAGTAAACTATATTTATGGCATAGTTTCAACTATGTAAATATTATGCCTACACATAGGTAAAGATTACTTACTCTGAGAAAATAGAAACCAAGACAAGAAATCTCTGGGTCAGATTTTATAGCCTGGAGCAGCACTAAGTGAAGGACAGTCCAGCAGGGTGAATATAGCTGACAGACCTCACTATCTTGTGCTTCCAGTAATTCGGAGAGGTTTCAAAGAAAAACCTATGTTTGGTGATTCCCAAATCATTCAACTGCTTTTTTGAAGGGGAGAGTCAAAATAAAAAAACAAAACTGGGAAGATAGGATGAGTGAGGGAGAAGTGAGACTGAGTAATTTCTGTGTACCAGCTCTCTCCTGCAGATGGAAGGTAAAATGGAAAGAATATGAACTTATGAAGCAGAGGCCTGCCTGAGTTTGAAAATTGCAGCCACTACTTATTAATTATGACCTTAGCTTTCAGTGTCATTTTTCTTTCTTGTACAATAAAAAAGTGTTAATAAATAAAGTACCTTTGTCACAAGGCTATTTCAAAGAGCAGAATGTCACTTCATATGAAAAGTGAGTCTGTGTGAAGTGCTGGTTGTGGTTATCATGCTTTTCCTTAGAGGCAGCTGCACTGTGCACAGTGTCCCTGCCCCACCCTCTGTAATGGATTCTGACTGCCACACACCTCGTACAACCTGGCCTCTTTGACACTTGAACCCAGCTCTTCCACACTGGTATGAATGTGCTGCTGTGTTTCCAGCTGCAGCTCCACACTAGGCAGGTCACTGCCCCACTCTGCTCGCTCCAGTTTCATCTGAAAAAGAAAAGATACATATGTAATAACTTATTGCTAAATTGGCAGAAAAAGAAAATTGTCACAATTAATGTTTAGACAAAGGAACTAGGGGTAGAGGACTGGACAAAAGGACATCTCAACCATTTCCATTATGGCCTCTTACAAGAAAGTATGCCATAATCATTCCCAAGGAGCTGGAGACTAAACCCCGCCACCTATAGCAGTACAGGCAGCTTTTTGCTGCAGCATTATGGGAATATATTCATAAATTTACCAACCAGGAAGGTATTCCCACTTGCTGAAGATGCTTAACTTTGTATTTTAGACATTTCCCTTTATACAGTCTCTTCATTTCACAATCAGAATGGATATAAGAAGAAATATCTGAAAATATTAAACTTCATTCATGGACTCAAGCATCGACTAACAAATTTTAAAACATTAGCTTGTCTTTGAATATTTATAATTAACGGTACACAGGGAATCCATCATTAGGAAATGGGAAGAATTTATATAAACAAAAGGGTTAGAAGGATAAAAAGGACAATACTGAACTTGAACCATTATCCTGGAATACACACGAATAGTGCCTCCTAGGGATGTGAAGTACATCATAGAGAATACAGTCGATATTATAATAACTATGTATGGTACCAGATGGCTACTAGACTTATGGGGTGATCCATCCATAAGTTATACATAAATATCTAATCAACTATGTTGTGTACCTGAAACTAATATATTGTTATGTCAACTGCAATTGAAAAACCTATTTTTTAAAAAGTGCTCCTTAGAATTGTAAACAAAGAAGGCTTGCTTAAATGTAAGAGTTGAGGCCACACACGAAAAGCAAGGAATAAGTTTCCCTGCCAATGAGGAAATTTCAGAAAAGATAACTGAGATTTACAGATAGACTGCAACTTCTCCCACAAGCTCCCATTTAGAGTACAGAAAACTGAAGAGAATAAATTTCCTAATGGCTTCAAATTAGAAAAGCCTGTGCCAAGTGGAATTTTGAGAATGTGAGCTGATTCTATCCATTTAAAATTTAAGGAGAAGGGGGCCTGTGTCCTAGGCAGCATCAATAATTAAGGGAATCTATACAATTGGGAATAGAGCAACACAGTCCTCTTAGATAAGCTGCTGGATCCAGTAAACCTTAGTACACTGTTGAGGCATTTGGAACATCCACTCACCTGCATTTCTTCTACCCAAGACAGTAGTTCATACACAAATCGGAGATTGCCTTCATCTTCTGAGGAAGATATAGACACAAGTTCAGCCCGAGTCATAGGCTTTCGGAACCAGGAGGTAGAAGAAGAATGGGTTCCCTTGGTCAAGGGTTCTGCTTTCAGATGAGAAGTGGTTAAAGTAGAGGGTGGAACCAGTTCAAGTGAAGTGAAATGGCCCTTTCGATACAAGTTTGTGCACTCTAGACGCAAGGTGACTAGCTCATCCTGTAGACGCATAACCCTGAAATGCAAGAAGATAAAGAAGGAAGAGACTTAAATTTGTAACGTACTTTAAAAAATACAATCTTCCCTATCCATTTAACAAGGGTGAGGTAAAAATAAAAATAAAATCCTATCAGGAAAGTGTTTTTGAGAAAGCAGAAGTGTTAAATGAATGCAAAGTGGTATTATTAACATCTTCATCGTATAGACTTGTCTTTGAGGCAAACACCAAATTACAGTGTTAACTGGAGGGCTGCAAACTAATACCCATTTACATAAGTCCTAGATGGCATCATAGAATAAATAATAGATCAGGGGGTCCAAAGATGTCTTTGTCTTGGCTCTGTATGAACTATGTGACTTGGATGATGCCCATCCCTCTATGGGTCTTGGTTTCCTCCTCTGTAAAATGACACTGGATCACCATATCTAAACCATTTCTGGTAGCACACCCCTCTCTGCAGGTCACTCTGAAATACGTGGGGTGTTATAAGATGATACAATGATTAGGAAACCTTACAGGTACTTAGTGTCATGGACTGCAATAAGTGGAAATTGTCCTTCACCAGAAGAATATTCCTGCCAAAACACATGTAGTATTCCTACTGAAACATTGAACCCTAAAGTTCAAATTACAAGATTCAGTACCTGACTCTTGAGCCATGAGCCTCAACAGTAAGCAAACCCTCAGTGTGAGTCCCATGCTCCTCACCTAAAAGCCAGCTCTTCTAGCTGGTAATAATTCTCATCACGTAGGATCTGGAGATCCACCTGCAGCTGCCTGATAAGACCTTCACATTCCTGAATGTACATGATGACATCTGACTCGCACTGTACTGGTTGTCCTGATTCCAGGTGAGCGGCGTCCTGAGAGACAAAGAGAGAGTAAGAGTGGGAGAACTCCCAGTGTTCCCACCCACAAGGACAAGGGAGCCAAGGAGCTCATTGCAATTCCATGAGTAAGCAAGTATCACAGCTGGATTCCTCAAATGTTAATTTCAACCATTAGAGTACAGGGTGAGAAGTGGAAAACATGTGACATAAGAAGGGAGACAAAACAGACACTTACAGCCTGCAGTGTATTCTTGGCTAGTGTCAGTTTTTCTTCACAGTTCAAAGCACCATTCTGGATTTTGTTTGCAATCTGTAGCAGCAATTCCAGCCTAAAATAAGATCAAAACCATAGTCAAGTGCAGGGTCCAAAGTAGCCCAGTATGTAATTTTAGATCCCCTGCAGGCTCTGGACCCACCTCTCTACAGCTGGTCGAAGTGATTTTTCTCGCTCCAGCATCTCAATGATGAGCTTTCCCCACTCTTCTTCTACATCATTAGGGTGATAACCCTGAGGCAGTTTAATTCGGCCAAATTCAATCCACACCTAAAAAACCCATAGATACTCTCTTAATCCAAAACACAGCCATGACCTCAGACCCCAGTTTTAATTTACTCTTTGCACATTACTTCTTCCTTCTTTACCCAGCCATTCAGAAGTTTTTCCAATTGTCTAATAAGAGAAAACAATGGAATATTTAGCAGTACCTTACCTTGAGGTGAGAGCAAAATAAACACCTCTAAAATACAGGGACTATCTGCTCTAACTCCTTCCATTCTTTCTGCATTTTACATAACTCCTCCTATCTCCTCATAACCCCCATTTTGGAAAGGTCAAATGCCCATCTCTACAGCTTCAAATCCTCTAGGAATCAAAATATGAATGAAAGTCTCTTTTCTTTCCATCCCAAGGAAACACTTGGCTTCCCTCCAAGAAACTGGAAAACTTCCACAAAATAAATGTGTCACTTTTCAATAGTCCCTTTAAAAAATACAGATGGTTGCTACTGCCCCTTTCCACAAATTTTCAGGACCAGCCTGAGAGTAATGCTAGATTTTTCACCCTAGCACATTGCTGGCAATGCAGGTTGGGAAGAGGATGTTGGGAATGTAACGCAGTAGTGACCACAGGGCAAACCAGCAAACCCTAAGTCCCAGCAAAGGATAAGCTTCCTTACCTCCAATAATTTATACAGTTCCTCAATTCTTCCTTTTTCTCTCTCCTTTGCCAGAATTTCTGTTTCTTTGAAGTGTATATACTGGTTATAAAGTGCCTACAAAATTAATATTTGGTAAGTGAATAAGTACGTGCAAGCAGCCTGGCCCAATTTTTCATACTACCTCACCTAGAAACCAGCAACAGCAACCTCTAAGACTTAATCCCTAGAATGAATTTATTTTAAAAAGCAATGATTTTACCTTTAGTTCGACAGGGTTCTGGGGAAAAGATTTATCTGACATCAGTATTGTGTGCTGTTTGATCCAGGGAATGAGAGAGTCCACTCGGCTTTGGTATTCTTGCCACCTGGAGTCTACTTCCTAATATCAAAAGGTAAATATCACATATCTTTTGATTAGCAGTACACAAAACAAGCTCAGCAGAAAGTACCTCAGGCCACCCCAAACTACATAAAATCCTTTTCCTCTAACTGCCTACCCAGCTGTTCAGTTTAACACTCAGAGTCCCAGTTTCAAAGCTCCTCAAGGGCTCTCAAATGGGATTTAATTTTCTGACACCCAGAATAGCCTAGGTTGGATGCTACAAAATTAGCGACAGACTCATTCCCAGGGACCAAGGACAATGACCGTGTATAAATATGATGTAGATTCAGTTTGCTCTGTATAAAAGTGTTCTGTATACAGTAAGCACGTAAGAAATATGGTCTAATCAACACATTGTACCCAAACAGAAAAGTAGAAGGCATTTTTAGCAAGTGTTCTTTTACCGTGGCACTGATCCCTTCTCCACCCTCAGGGACTTTAGGGAAGGCATCATAAATTGAAGACACATAAGTGATTACAGACTTTTCATCTGGAGATGGCACATCCACATCTGAGAGAAAGGGCAAGAAATTTCTTAGTAGAACAAAGGCACCTGCCAGAAGAAGGAATAGTGAATACTGCCAAACATACTTAACTTTAGTCAGCTCTCACCTTCTGCATCCAATAGCCGGGTGACCCCCAGTCTTTCTGCCACTTCAAAAGCCTGTTCCAGATTCTCTCGGCTACTTTGGATTTGTACGCGCTCCATGTCTATCAGATCAGGTCTGCAAAAGCCCACCAAGGCACATGAAAGGCCACCATCTACATGCCACACGTGAATTCACACAAAGAAAACCTCTTTAAAATACCCAGAGCTAAAAAAACTGATTGACTCAAAGAGAGAACAATAGGTTTAGATAGGTTCTAATTCCACTTTTAAATATTAATGCATGCCAAGAGCCCAGTGTTCCCTAATTCAAAACTTACACAAACAGCAGCCTGGTTGGATTCCACAGGAAAAGTATCATAAGCTAGCACAGAGTGAAAACTGGGGCATGTGTATGGCCACTAAGAGTGCAATAATTTTTATTTTTGTTATTCAAAATTCCTATCTTCCTCTCTCCTCTCACTCCAGCCCCCTGCTATTCCTCAGCACTCCAAGCAAGCACTCACATCAGGCCCTCTGTACTCACTATTTCCTCTGCCCGAAACACTCTGACCCCAGAGGCCTGCAGGGCTCACACCCTCACAGCTCTGCTCCTACATCCTCATCAGAGAGGCCATCACTGACTCTCTGTCCAAAATACCACAACCCCTGCCACTTTCCATCCCTTCACTGCACTACGATTATGTGGCTGCATATATTTATTTGTGTGTTGTCTAATAAACAAATAATCTCCATGAAAGCAAGAACTTCTGCTGTTTTGTGCACTGCTATTTGTGCCCAGTGCCTAGAACACCAGGAGTTCAATACATACTCCTTTTCAAAATGAATAAAATGAATCAGATTCTTGATTCTTGGTTGAGGGGGAAAGTGACATTATAACTAATTACAAACAAGATGAGAATTCCCTCCAGACACACTGAAATTCCACTGCATTTACCTGTACCGGTGAATAAGTGCATTGAACATCTTCCCATCACTCCAGCAGGAGGAAAAGTTGGTGCATTTGATTCCTGTGTAACCAGCTGTGACCTTCTGGGTCCACAGGAGCAGCTTCTCCTTGGCTGACATGTCCCCTGATTCTCCACTAATATAGATGTCAGAGATCTGCCAAAAGATAGGACACAGAGTAATCTTCATACAGCGTGGCTCTTGGAAGACATGCCAACAGAGCACCATCTCTCAGGTGTCAGCACTGTGAGAGTAACAGCCTTCCTGCTGGTCAGTTCAAGGGATAATCAACAACAGGCACTTTCAAGTCTCTGAATCCTAACTTTACAAACTCTACTCATAATAGATTAAACACCAGCAGAAGATACTTTAAAATCATAAAAAACAAAAACAAAAAAACAGGACCAGGAACTTTTACTAATACTTTATTTAGTATGAAAGAAAGCTGTAGGCTAATAAATCTTACTAAGATGTCTGAAGAAAGACTATGAGAACAAAAAGGTATGGGTAGCTTGCATGGAGTCTAGAAAAAAGAAGTGAGTAAATGTTGCCTCCAAGACTGTGATGGCAAAATGATGGCCTAAGCAGTACATTCCAGGACTCTCATCTACTTGACAGGTACATTTCTATGGGAGAAATCAGGCTGCCGCACTTTGATGATACCAATTAGTAAGATCAGCAAATCCATCCTCCACCCACCACCCATCTCTGCTCTGACTCTGTATTCACCTGACAACCTTCAGATTATTATCTGCTTCCCATATAATATCCTAAAGCAACAAAATGCAGAGTGGCCAGATTCAAATACTGTATCACTGGGCAATTATAATTTTTATTGTAAATTAATTAATTTACATCAATCAATCTTTAACAAGTATCATCACACATTAAGTCAATCCCCTAAAATTCAATCAACCCCAAGTATACTGGGAATAAAAAAGAGCTAGAGTTGCAGAGCTGAGGACCCAATAGCAGTTGATAATGGCACCAAGCCATCACCCTGCAAGTCCACTACAGACAGCACTCCCACCCCGTACCTACTCTATTCCAGTTCTCCTTGACATTTCTAGCTGATGGTTTCAATGACTAGCTACCACTCAACAGTGACCTAACCTATCCCAGTACTTTCACCGAAACCACCTCACATACATATTAAAGGCAGCAAACCCATTGATGGAACTAGAAAATAAATTTGTTGAAGTTAGAAGGGATAGAACTTGAATAAACAAAGTGAAATGTGAGTATTTGTGTTTTTACTTAAAAAAAAAAGAAATTCCAGTTTATTAATTGACATTATATGTCCTCTCGGATGGCACAATCTCTTGGATGGCATCGCCTATCTGCCAATCACAATATCTTTGTATATTTCACTGAAAATAGTTCAATGAACAGTTTTACTTCAGATTTTTCACAAAGCTGTAATGAGACAGAGAAGTGTTTTGGTCCCTTGGGGTAGGGTAGGGTGGGGGCTGGGATCCGTTTGGATTAAGGCACTTCCTAGACTGTGCACTGAATGAGAAGAATGGGATTATTGTAACCATCACAGTAATTACATTTGGCTTTTGTCCACCTCTTCATTTAATACTCATTTGTGATATGCACAGCACTGTCCTTTGGAATATGCAGAAGCTTTTACTTTAATCTTCCAAATGCAAAACCTCAGCTTCAGTGTCAGGGAGCTTTTTCCCTCATCTGTATTCTTTTTTTTTTTATTTAATTTATTTTTTTAAATTGATTATGCTGTTACAGTTGTTCTATTCCCCCCTTCATTCCCCTCCACCCTGCCCCCCCATCCCCACCATTACCCCCCTTTAGTTTATGTCCATGTGTCTCAAGTCCTTTAGGTTCTATATTTCCCATTCTTAAAAAGCAGCATTTTGGAAAGGGGGAAATAGCCTCAATACCATTCCAGGGACCGTGGCACTTCTGCCTGAATCCTCTCTCCACCCACACTTAAAGGCTTGATTAATTCCTTCTCTGAACAAGGGGATAGTGACCAGAGGGGAGAAGGAAGGGAAGTTAAGGGGAAAAAGGGGGAGGGATTTGGAGGAACAAATAGGAAGGAAGGACACAGAGACGAGAACTAAGGGGGGTGGAAATGGGAGGGAGGTGAGGAGCAAGGGGCGGGGGAGGCTGGGATGGGAAAAATAGACAAAAAACTGTACTTGAAAAATAACTAAATAAAATTAATTTAAAAAAAAAGGATTTAAAAAAAATTCCTTCTCTGAAACATATCTTGAAACTTAATTTATTCTTAACAATTCAATAAATATTTACTAAAAAACATCTCATCTGTGCTTAATACAATTCTAGATACCGTGGAAAGGAACAAAAAAAAGTCTAATACCATTTATTCATTCTGTTGTTACTTCCTGAGCAACTACTATGTTGAAGGAGCTGTGCTTAAGTTCTTGGTATCTCAAGATAAAAGCACAACCTTGAGTTTCAAGTTCAAGCAATTCAGAAGGGAAGACAATATATTACACAGAGATCAATGCTGTGTCAGAGAGAAGCAGGTAACCCAAACTGGCAATGCCAAGGAACTTTTCTGAGACAACAACATAACATCTATGCTGAGTTTTAAGATGAACAAAAGTTACCCAGGTAAAGAGGGGGAAACAAAAAACAGACATGCTTGCCCTGCCATGTTAAGACATGTCATATCTAGCTAAAATAAACCAGTCCCCAAATTTTCCCAAATGATAACAGATGGATGGAAGAGAGGAATAAAGGAAGGGAAGCTTTGTGGCCCTCTTGAACATATAAACTTCTAGAAATGTATTTACATGTACACTTTTTAAATTAAGCAGAATGTCTAATGTACTAACTTAATGCTTTTACTATTTTTACATTTCATAAAACCATGTTATTCAAACTCTTTGCATCTTTGACAAAAATGCCTTTTTCATAATTAAAGCTAATTTTTTTTAAAAAGCTACTATTTGAGTGAATATTTTAGAAAACATCCTTTCCATTTTTTTTTAAGATTTCTGAGACACAGCACCACTTTTCTGAACCATGCAGTCACTGAAAATTTCATCCGCAGCTACAAGAATCCAGTTGCATAGCACTGGATTAATTTTTTTAAATTCATTCATTCATTCTCTTGATGTTTATGATTTCCATAATGTGACCACTTGCTGTCTGAGTGTGTTTTATAAGTGATGTAATTTTTTAAAAGTTTTTAATGTGATTACTACTTATATACAATTATATTCAACACATCAAAATAGGAAGTTAAATTCTCAAAAACAGTAACTAAAACTTTCTTAGATTTTTGGTCTTTTTGTTTAACCAATTATGTCAGTTGATCTCTACAAAAACTGATATAAATTGAGTAGCAGATGGTGACCCAATTTATTCATCCCTTCTTATGGAATTATTATAATTTCACTGAGAGTTCACTAACAATAAAGACTTTATGAAGTCAAATACAAAGAGAATCTTTTTTTCTAAAGGCTAATTTCTAGGGGCACAGGGTGGGGGGAATCTTACCATAGTCATATGTGGTAGATGACATGAAAGAATTACACATAATTTAAGGCCTCAAAAAATTTACAGCAATATAGTATATAATGATATCCAAAAGAGGATCTCAGCAGAATGAAAACTTGTATGGGCTGGAGTGATGGAAAAAAATTTTTTAACATTTTTTTATTGATTATGCCATTACATTTGTTCTATTCCCCCCCTTCATTCCCCTCCACCCTGCACACCCCTCCCCCACCATTCCCCCCTTTAGTTCATGAACATGTGTCTCTAGTTCTTTAGATTCTGTATTTCCCCTACTATTCTTACCCTCCCCCCTATTTTCTATCTACTGTCCATGCTACTTATTTTCTGTACCTTCTCCCACCTTCTCCTTCTCCCACTCCCCTGTTGCTAACCCTCCACGTGATCTTCATTTCTATGGTTCACTACTGATCTAGCTGTCCTCTTAATTTGCTTTTGTTTTAGGTGTGGTTGTTGATAACTGTGAGTTTGCTGTCCTTTCACTGTTCATCTTTTTTATCTTCTTTTTCTTAGATAAGTCCCTTTAACATTTCATATAATAAGGGCTTGGTGATGATGAACTCCTTGAATTTGGTCTTATCTGAGAAGCACTTTATCTGTCCTTCCATTCTAAATGAAAACTTTGCTGGATAGAGCAATCTTGGTTGTAGGTCTCTGGTTTTCATGACCTGGAATACTTCTTTCCAGCCCCTTCTTGCCTGTAAGGTCTCTTTTGAGAAATCCACTGACAGTCTGATGGGAACTCCTTTGTAGGTGACTGTCCCCTTGTCTCTTGCTGCTTCTAGGATTCTCTCCTTCATTTTAATCTTGGCTAATGTAATGATGATGTGCCTTGGTGTGTTCCTTCTTGGGTCCAACTTCTTTGGGACTCTCTGAGCTTCCTGGATTTCCTGGAAGTCTATTTCCTCTGCCAGAACGGGGAAGTTCTCTTTTATTATTTGTTCAAATAAGGTTTCCACTCGTGACTGTTCCTCTTCCCCTTCTGGTACCCCTATAATTCGAATGTTGGAATGTTTAAAGATGTCCTGGAGGTTCCTAAGTTTCTCCTCATTTTTTTGAATTCTTGTTTCTTCTTCCTTTTCTGTTTGGTTGTTTCTTCCTTCCTTTTGGGCCACTCCATTGATTTGAGTCCCAATCTCCTTCCCATTACTATTGGTTTCCTGTGCATTACCATTCATTTCAATTAGTTTAGCTTTCATATGTTTCTCTAATTTGTGACTAAAATCAACCAGTTCTGTGAGGATCCTGATAACCGGTGTTTTGAACTGTGCATCTGAAAGTTTTGCTACTTCTTCATCACTTAGATTTATTGGCTCTGGGGCTCTGAGTTGTTCTTGAGCCATTTTTGGTCTGTTCGCGCCGTTAAGTATGAGGAGCGGAGTCTTAGTTGTTTACCAGGGCGGGGCCACCCAGGTCTCTGGTTTGTGACACTGTATGTGGGGGCGGGGTCAGAGAGGGAGCAATGGCAGTCCTCTCCGCTAGCCCAGTCCGTCCCACCACTCACCCCGGTCTGTTTATCTGAGCAGAATTGTGTGAGCCTGCTGCCCCGTGCCGTGCGGTCTCAATGCTCGCCTCTTCACCGGTTTATCTGAGCGCAAATGCGAGACCTACCGCAGACAGACAGCCGCGCCTCTTCCCTGTGTCCGTTGCTAGCTCGCACCTGTGATCCGCGCCTTCGGCTCCTTGCGCACCATCTGGTCATCTTTTTGGCCAACCTGCTCCGCTGCTGGCTTCACCCCTCTTACCAGTTTAGCTGAGCATTTCGTTGTTTTCGGACTCCATATTGTCGATTTTCTGTGTGGTTTGGTTTTGTTTATTGTTGTTAAAAATTTGTTGTTCTTAGATTTGGTTGTGCATGGACGCAAGGTATTTCCACCTATGCTTCCATCTTGGCAGAGGTCTGAAAAATATTTCTTAGAGAAGTACTATTTAAACTCATACTTGAAAGATATTATAAAATAGACAAAGAGAAAGAGGGAAAAAATTCCAGGTAGAAAGTGGATGGAAAGATTGGAAGTTGAAATAATTTGAAACAGAAATAGTAGATGATTATGGGTTTGACCTGTTAAAACAGGAAAGTTCAAACTGGGAACTGATATAGGTAACATCAGATAGATGATGGTGGGCAGGATTGGAATTCCAGGCTGAGGAGTTCGGACGTTGTATAAGTCTATGTAAGTCTCAGGGAATAAGACTAGATGAAATGAACAAATAGGTGCTTGATTCTCATGTCCTGAAGTTTCTAGCTGTCCTCATCCCACAGTAGAGAAGGCATCAGACTTTGAAAACTTTCAGTCAAAAAGCAGATACGGGTACTGTGCAGTTATTTGTTACAAATGCCTTGATAGAGAGATCTAATGACAGCTGTGTTTTACCAACATCAGACTTGGGTCAGTATTCCAATCAGAATCTTGGTGGTCTCTCTAGGAAATAGAACTAGAATAGAAATCCTATGTTACAGAATATGGATATTTCCAATTCTAAAATATATGAAGAGGTTTTCCATCACTCTACACCCTTGCTTACACGTGGTATATTTTCAGATTATTTTTGTCCAATATGATGAGTGTAAAATGTTATCTCATTTTGATTGCTGTATCTTTGATTACTAGTGAGAAAAACAAGTGTTTGAAGCACTTAGGTTTCCTTTTTTGTGCACTGTTTATTCCTGGGCTTTCCCTAATTTTCTAACTAGGGCATTTACCTTTACTATTAATAACATTTATTGTGTTTTACTTGTATTAATTCATGTAATTTTGACAGCAACCCTATAAAGCAGGAGTGTCAAACTCATTTTCACTGGGGGCCACATCAGCCTTGTGGTTGCCTTCAAAGGGCCAAAATAATTTTAGGACTGTATAAATGTAACTACTCCTTAACTGTTAAGGAGTTGAAATTACTTTTGGCCCTGACAAGGCAGCTGTGAGGCTGATGTGGCCCCCGGTGAAAATGAGTTTGACACCCCTGCTATACAGTATATATACTATTCTTATACTCAATTTACAAATGAGAAACTTATGTCACAGAGAAGTTAACAAACTTGCCCTGAGGTACAGTGCTCGGGAGTAGTAGGGCAGAAAGTCAAATCAGCCAATCTGGTTCCATACTCTTCACCACTACTCTATTATCACACTTCCCATGTTCTGGATATTTGTCCTTTTTCAGTATATGCATCATATAATAATTTTACCATTGTTTTTCTTAACTTCCTATTTGAAATGGAAATTTTCAAACAGATACAAAAAGAGACAAAATAATAATAAATTCCTATGTACCCATCACCCAGTTTCAACCATTATCAACTCATAACTTATCTTGTTTCATGTACACTCCACCCACTTCAGTCCTTCCCTATTATTATGAAGCAAATTCCATATAACATTTCTTCCAGAAACACTTCAGTGTGTATCTCTAAAAGATAAGGACGCCTTTTAACATAATCGTACCACCACTGTTATACCTAAATAATAATGATGATTACTTAGTAATATTTTTAATTAAGTCAAATATTTTTGGAAAAGAAAAATCTTTTCTTAAATGAAATTCTAACTGTAATTTTAACTACTGTATTCCTACAATAGTGTCATCTAGTTAATTCTGCTTTTTCTTGCAATACAAAGTTAATATTAGTAAAGCAACTTTCCCTGTAATTAAAGAGGAGAAATGGGAAAGTGGTACTTGTATACTGAAAAGGCTGAGCCCAGAAAAATCATATACCAACTGATTTCTCATAGCATCACTAACCCCCCAATATTAGATCTACCACCTGAGATTGTAGGGACTGTAAGGATTTATGGCAAGGACATTGGAATAGAGCCAAATTCTTCATTCAGTGGAATACACTAACAGTGTGGGCAAGAAATTGGCAGTGGGAGCCAAGATAGGGAGGAAAAAGGAATTTTAAACAATTTCCCTTGTTCTAAAAAGTCTGGTATCGATGACAGCTGGGAGTAGGGAATCCTCCTGAGAGAGAAAGAATAGGCCAGAAGGCCTTGGTCTGACATCAAAGTACAATGCTGTTAACCTGCTGCCATCCAGCTCCAAACCCTCATCTATTTGTCACACTGAAAACCATTTTTGTCAGGTGGTCTCTGCCATCCTGCTTCTGCATTAAGTGTTTCTTGCAAGGGGAGAATCAACTATACCAGGTGAACAGGAAGCAGGCCATTTAACTTATATTGTCTAAACCCCAAACTCATAAGAAGTACAAGTTTCTATTTCTCTCTGTCCTGAAAAGAAACAAAACCTATTGCAAAGTTTATGTCCAGCCAAAGCCTGGTCCCATTCCCATCGATATGCTCTGGACTGATCAACAAGAGAGGCTACATGAACTGAATTATACCGAGGACAGGCGCCACTCTGGAACAGGAATTACTTTCTGAGGTGGGTTACTACTCTAACATATTAAAAGCAAAACAAGTGCACGTGCGCACACCCCCCCCCACCTCCAAATCCATTCTGGAGCTGCCAGCTGTCTCTTCTTGAGCAAGGACTTGGTGTGTGACTAGCTGCAGCTGCTCCCCCGACCCCTGTGTCCTCCCAGTGCTCTTGCCTTCAGCAAAGGAAATTCAGGCTCATCAAGATGCTCCCGCCTGGAGTCTCAGCCCACATTGTATAGGCCTGCAGAGTCAGAACACGCTTCCTCTGCCTCTCCTACTGTGGCCCTGGCCCTGTGAATGTCCTCAGGCCCTGTGAATAGCCTGCTGGTGAGGGAGGAAAGATAGTTCCTTCAGAGACCAATGAGTCCTCAGGCCCTTCGGCCTTATGGACTTGCATCCAGTAGGGATTTCCCATTTATCTTGAGAAGTAACTTATGTGTCATATAGGATGGTCAGTCTGTGTTCTCCACATCACAGAATAGACGCAGAGCCTCAGAAGCGGTTCAGCCACCTCAGCTAACAGTCACTTAGTTTCTCAGCCTGGGCTGAGTTTTACAGCTAAGTAATCTGGCTGTGTCTGATCTAAAACGGTAGAAGGAATGGTATGCAGAGCTTGGGTGCCCAGAAAATGCCACATATCAATTTGATTCACATACTGAACAGCAAAAGAATCACACTGCTATCAATACTGTCAAACTACAGATCAGAGTCCAAAAGTTTTTGCCACCAATCTTTTCCTTAATAGTTCTCATGGAGTGGTTCGGAACCTTCCCTTCCCAGTGAGGAAATCCTGTACCATGGCCACCTATGGTCCATTATCTAGATTTCCACTAGGAGGCCTTTAAAATTTTACACTCCAAACTTTGTAAAAAATCTCACATTCACTTATGAGGGTGAGTCTTAAAATATTACAGTGCCTCCACAACTTCAACTTAATGCTAGTGGTACCAAAAGAGCAACCAGTTCAGCAGATGGTTGTATCCCCAACTGCTCCACACCCATTCCACACAAAGATGAAAGGTGAGTTTGAATTAACTCAAATATTCATACGCGTCACCCCAGCAACCCTGTTGCCTTCCTTTCTACCTTCGCACACACGTTCATATGGAAAAGCCTGAGGAAGGCTCTTGCCTAACCATATAAGTGAGTATTTTTCAATGACCACTTTTCCCTGCAACTGTTGTGAGTCTCCAAACTCTGTAATAACAAAGGACACTGGGATGGGTCTATCTATGGGGAAATTCATCCCCAAAGAAGACACTGTAAACACATCAGCTTAAAATATGGGTCTCTCCTCAGCCTCGTGCGGTTGGCGATAAGCAGGGCACCAGCAGATAGGCCACGTCCCTGTTTTGCAGACATCAAGGCAGCTGCCCTACGTCTCAGCAAGGAAAATGGCCTACTTCATCATCCACCTCTTGCCGCTGTGGGGCTCTAAAGTGCGTATTTCTTCTGCTGAAGAGGGTAGCAAGCCAACAAAAGTTCCTCAGTCATTGGTGAATTATAACTTCAGTCACTGTGCCACCTAGGGTCTTGCTGAGTCCTGCTACCCTCCCAGTGTCCGGATCTCTTGAAATCTCACTTGCTCCTTGAACCTAAAAACGTTCCCAGCACCCACCAATGCCATTACCACCACCCATGCCTTGATATATAACTCACAAAAACTTGAGAGCTATAAACAAGTTTAATCAGAAAAAACAACTTTTCTGAGCCTCAAACCTTCAAACTGCCCTAACCCCTCTCTGTATTAATCTCCAACTTGATGTCCCTCTCCTCTAATGCCAGAATTAGTAACCAAAGGAGGATTGGCCCTGTCCACCTCTACAAATATTGAATGAGTGTTGTCATTAGCTGTGCCCCGGCCCTGCAGGAGTAGGATTGCATCAGCTCTAGTAAGAGCATCATTCTCCTGGGTAGAAGAGCAATTACATCTAAGACAGCTGCCTCACCCCTTCTCCATCCATTTCAGAGACTTAACTAGACCTCCCTCATCCTTTCTGCTACCCCACAAACTTCCTTTGGCAGGGGAGCTGATAAACAGACCTGCCTGAGAGTAAGTGCTAAATAGCACTGCTCCTTGAGAGACAACCCCACCAGTCAGCTCAAGCAATTATGCTGCATGGTTACCCAGAATCAGGGACTCCTCAGAGACAACAAGACTTGGTTCCAAGCATCCAGGGGCAGACCTGAAATAGATTCTGATTGCCAAGCACAGCAGTCACTAACTCCCAGTTCCTGACATAGTGGTAAGTTTGAGAAGGAGCCCCAAGATCCTCACTGCTCACCACACTCCACTTTAATAAGTTTGATGGCCAGGAATCCAAACAGCTGTTTGCATATCTCTTGGACATGCACACCTACCTCTTCCAGACCCCATGATGGGGTGTGGCTTGCCTCCAAAGAAATAGTGCCATCCTCTTCTGAGAATGACATGGAGCTCTTTTCAGGTTCTGTATCTTTAGGCTGGATCCCATGTAAGTGTGGCCCATTGCTGCCATAGCCAGAGGAGGAGGGCAAAATGCTCACAGTCAGGCCACTGCTGGACAAATCACTCTGAGAAGCAAGCAGTCTAGGAGCCTGGGGGGACGCTCGACCCATGTGGGCAGGCTCTGTGGGTCTATGGCTTCTCAACTGCTCCAACAGTGATGAAGGGACAGAAGGCTCTGTAATCCAGGAACCTGTCTTGGGGGCACTTAAAATATCCTTGGTTCCTCCCTCCACACTCCAGCCCTCTGAAAGGCGGTCTTCATCGCCTGTGTTGGTGGGGTTATCCGTCCTGGGGAAAGTGCTGCTCTGATATCCAGGTTGAGTTTCTGCTTTCTCCGCTGCAGTCTCTCCTTGCAAAGGCAGCAGCACAGCCCTGCTGCTGCAGGATGCTGTCCTCGGAAATTCCACCAGCTGGCTCACTGACTTCTCACAATCCCTCTCTGCTGGGTTATCAAGCAGGTGAGCGATGACAGTCATCCCCTCTTCCAGGGAATCCCAGACCCCTCCGGCAACTGATGACTCATTCTCTAGCCAAAGGTGGGCAGTCTGGATCTCCTCCTGGAATCTCTCCTTCACCTGCACAATCATCCCTTGATCTCCCACTCCGGAGTTGGGGGCCGAGTCTCCAGGCAGTAAAATATCTGTCGGGGGATGTTCTACCACTCCCACTCCTTCCTCCTTTTGGACGCTCACTATTAACTTGGTTAGGGTTTCTGTCTCTTCAATGACTCCAGTTCCTTCCAAGGGTTCTTCCTTAGGTGATACCTCTGGAGCAGGGGCTTTTTTCCCCCTCCACTTCCTTTTGAACCGAACCCTTTTCTTAGGAGATATAGGAGCCTTCTCAGGAATAGCTACGGAATCTTTCGGCTCTTTAACACAGCCCAGCGAATTTCCCATCGCTTTCCTCTCCTAATCTTAGCAAAAACGCAGCTAAGCCAGTCCTGGGATCCCAGAGAAATCCCAGCCTTGGCTTCATCGGATTAGATGCACATTTTAAAACATGCACTATGCCGGCAATCCCTCCAATTCTCTGTCCCTCCCTCCCCGCCTCTCTCTGTCTCTTCTAGCCGCTGCTGATTCAGACAGCCATCTTACAGGCTCAGAGCTGCAACAAGACAAATTCAAAGCATCTCACTGCAGTTCAGAAATCACTTGACCTAAAAGCAGACAGAAACCGGATTGGCTGTAGCTTCCTCTCTCCAAATATGAGGTAATTGGAGCACTGCCCTCAGAAACACAAACAGAAAGCAAAAAGGAGCTAGAAACCAAGGGAGGGGAGAAATTAGGGAGGGTGAGGAGGAGGGGGAGATCGTGAGAGTAAAAGGAAAAGCGAGGGGGGGGACGAGGAGAGGGGAAGAGGAGAGGCCAAGGGAGAAGGTAACCTGGAGGAGGGAGAAGGAGGAGGAGGAGAAAGAGGGAAAAGCAAACCAGAGCTACTGGAACAAACCAGAAAGGGAAGGGCCAAGAAGAACCAGGAACTGGGGATGCTGCAATTATGGCCCCCAGACTCTGAAAGAAAACAGATTTCAATTGTACCAAGATGTCCATAAGAAAGTATCAAGCAAGGTAAACATATTCTCTATTTTTTTCAGGTCAGAAATAAAATTATTTTAATCAAATTATAACCAAAGAGAGACTAGAGCCTATTCTCAGGGTTAAGAAACACAGGCTTTCCTCTTGCAGCATTTATTTCCCTCCTTTGAGACAGACAGAAAGAAAGAGAAATACCTGTTAAATCTGCTGGGCAATGATACACTGGGAAAACCCAGAAACCAGTTCTGGGCATAGGATCTCGACAACACTTCCACACACAACAGAGGTGGCATCTCTGCTGAGACATGTGACAACAGTAGTTGCTGCTGCAGCTGCTAACAGCTAACATTATTTTAGCATTTTTTATGTGCTAAGCCTTGTGCTAAGCTATGGATTATTTCATTTAATTCTCACAGTAGCCATAAAAGGTCAAAACTATTATTATTATTTTACACTTGACAGGTAAAGAAATAGAGGATTAAGAAAGTTGATTACTTTGCTCAAGGCTACACAGCTAGTAAGTGGCAAAGCCAGAACATGAACTGCTGTTTTAAGACTTTTCATTTCAACCCCATGTCACACTAGCTCCTTCTAACTGCGGCAGAGATGGAAGTCTATACTCAGTTAAGTAAAACAGGAAGATGCCCTACCATTGTAAATTGGCAACTTGACTCATTTGGACCAAGGACTCAGACAAAGAGATAACACTTGCTATTAAGGAAAGAAATTGCTAAAATGAGGCCTTGATGATTTTTACTTAAATTGCAATAGGGCAGGAAGTCTGAAGAACAGAGCTAAGAAGTTGATTGAAAAGTTACACTATTTTGTCAATGGGATCTGCCCACCCCAATTTTTTAGTATGGTGACTGACAGATGAGATACCACCACAACCCAAAGGGCTCTGAAGAGAGCAGAAGGCAAGAGGTTTTATGAGCTTCTTCTTGCTTACAGCTCTTTAGTCTATACCAAAAGGATCCCAACCCACACAGCAGAGAGAAACAGCCTGCCTGGCTCTAGCTATGTGAGCCCTAAAGACTTGTATCAGTACAGCTCTACCCACCTTCCCTGGAAACTTGAAAACTGCCCTGCACAAAAGGAGAGCAATAAGAAGTCCTAAATCAACAGGCCCTCCACAACCACTTCTGAGACCCTACTGATGCCCCGACTGCTTCACAACTGCAGTAGGTGTCTCTCCCCTAAGCCTTTCCCTGGCTTAGCACCATCTCACGACCATCGTAAACCATGGCAAGAAACAAGACAAGGAGATCAGCACGAGACTGAAACTTTAACAGACTGCCAAAACTAATATAATCAGCAAAAAGTATGACATTCCAATGTAATTATCTGGAAGGCACCAAGCCTTCATTCCTTCAATGAAGAGCAGTAGAACTTTTAAGATGCATACCCTTCTTAAGGCCTAAGCTTGAATTTTATTCATGAAATGAAAGCAAATCAAATTCCTGAACTGATCAACTCAGAGTCAGGGAAGACAGCTGTTAAGATGACTGCTGCTCTGTAGGGTTTTTCTGAGAAGCCTGACAGAACCAAGCATATTTACTTCTGGGAGCATTTTCTTTCTTAAACTTTTCATACGTCGGGCAGATCAGGCCTTTATTTCCTTTTGCTCCAAAGAAAAACTGGTCTAGGACAGGAGCAGAGAGATGTTAGTAAGGTAGACCTAGGTTCAAATTTCCAGTTCTGTTAAATTCTAGGTGATTCAGTTTCCTTACCTACAAAATATAAATTCTGCCACATACTTATTGGGGCTGTGGAAAGGGTGAAAGAGATAATGTCTATAAAGTTTCTTGGCTCAGTGCCTGGTCTACGGTAAATCCCTTTCTTCCCATTTATTACTAGAGCTAGAAGGTATGAGACACTCCACCACCACTCTCCGTCCTAATATACTCTTTTTCTTAACTAGGCTCTATGGGAAAAGATATGTTCCAAGGTCCAAAGTTTGGGTGCCTCTTTTTCAATGCAGGAGCTCTGCCCCCACTATTTAACTAAGCTAACTCTGATCACCAGGACTTTCCCCTGGGTCTTTTTCTCACTTAGCCTGAGCTCATAACGAGTACACTATTGCCTTCTCGGGCCTACCCATTCTTCCTGTCTTCTCCTTTGGCTTTTTCTCTTTAACTGTTTACTCTCCATAGGTCTCCCCCAAAGACAGCCACAGTGAGACTCCAGAGTGAAGGAGCTCGCTCTTCCATTCCACAAACGTGAATGGTACCTCATATACATGCTAAGCCCTAAGGCACCATAAAGTACACAAAAATGTAAACCTCAAGTCTGCCCAGCTAAGATCACGCTGGGGCTGAGGTGGAGTGGAGGTAGGGGCGGTGAGGGGACTAAATGGTAATGCAAAAAAATACAATTAAAAAAAAATTTTAATATCACACTTGGCCCAAACTCCCTGAAGTGTTTAAATTTCAGAGTGCTAGATATATACCAGTATTTAATAAACAACTGAGATGGAAAACTAATTTTGTCAAATTCTGACTTTCAAGGACTTATCTTTTAGAAAAACCATAAATCCTAACTTGTACATTCAAACTGGCTTGGACAAAACTAAGAGACAAGAAATTCTATTATTAGTATCTGGATGTGTAACCCCCAAAAGTCAATTGGTCTCTGTGTTTGCTCATCAACAAATGAACATAGGAAAATAGACACCATAGTCTGTTTCTCTGGTCTACCCTACCACATTGCCTGGAGATCAAATACATAAAATGTCCACTCGCTTAACAAATTTTTATTGAGTGCCTATTCCTTGCCAGTCAAAGAAAACAACAAGAGACAAAATCCCTTCTGTTATTAGGCCTGCATCACAGTGCAAGGATCTGCACACACACAAGCATGCTAAACAGCAGTAGGTGTTACCCAACACAACGCTGTCAGTCATACAGTGCTTCTGAGAGTAATTTGGCAAAATAAAGGGATGTGTGCGACCCAGCAACGACAGCCCAGGTGTCTATGCAGAACACCCTCTGCATCAGGTCACTGTACACATATGTCAACTGAAGGAATGGAGGCCTTCTTCATTCGATTACATACGAGATGGCAAACAATAGGTGCTGCACATCTGCAGGGGCTCCACTCACATCACAGTCCGTGCAAATTACTGAAGATGAACCAGTCAGGTTCTCCTTTTCAACATGAATCAACCTCAATAACAAAATTTAGATTTAAAAAGTAGGATATGTAGATGATACTCTGTGTCAAACACAAAAACATTGAAACAACAATACATAATGTTTATGAATACCTCTTCAGTCATAAAGTACAAAAGCATATATGGGAAATAGATACATCAACTTCAAGACAGTACCAATGTGGGGTTAGAGAGAGTAAGAAAATTGACTGCAGCCCTGGATGGTGTAGCTCAGTAGATTGAGTGCAGGCCTGAGAACCAAACAACCGTGGTTTGACTCCCAGTCAGGGCACATGCCTGGGTTGCAGGCCAGTTCCCAGCAGGGGACACACACACACACACACACACACACACACACACACACACACACACAAGAGGCAACCATACATTGATATTTCTCTCCCTCTCTCCTTCCCTTCTCCTCTAAAGATAAATAAATAAAATCTTAAAGAAAAGAAAATTGACTGCATCTGAAATGCTTTATTTCTTTACAGAGAAAGAGGAAAAATCTGAAGCAAACAAAAATATTAGTATGTTTAATTTTGAAGGTGACTATACAAAGATGTGCTCTATACCTTTTTGAGTACTTGAAATTTTCATACCTAAAAATTTAAAAAAGAATCCCTACCATTTAGCACATATCTTTTTAACATGTTAAAAAACATTTTGGAAATCACAAACCTCTTTATGAAGTTATCAATACTGCCAGTCTCATCAATAGTAGCAAGTTTTTTTTTAAGATTTTATTCATCTATGTTTAGAGGGGAAGGGAAGGAGAGAGAGAGAGAGAAACATCAATGTATGGTCGCCTCTTGTGTGTGTGTCCCCTGCTGGGAACTGGCCTGCAACCCAGGCATGTGCCCTGATTGGGAATCGAACCAGTGACCCTTTGGTTCCCAAGCCAGAGCTCAATCCACCGAGCTACACCAGCTACACCAGGACAGTAGTAGCAAGTTTTTAATCTGCTACAGCCTCTCCTACAATTGACTACTCCCTTGCTATGACAACCTCGACCTGTATCTGCATCACTGCTCTGCTTCAGTAGCACCGATAACAGTTTGACCACAATGACTACTTTACTGACCCCTAACGTTTGGTAGTTCTACCCTGCATTTCCCTTTTGTTTCATATAACATGTTCTTGGTAAAAACAGCTAACAGACGCTCTATTAAAAAATACTTGAAAACCACTCAATACATAACTAGCAAGATACATATCACACTCTATCTGAAACAAGAAAAAGAGATTGGAGGCTCTATAGAACCCTTTTTAGACAACAAAAGTTTTGCAGACAGGGAAACTTTTCCCACACTTCTGAACACTTAGTTAATACTACAGGCAAACACCAAGACTTCAAAATAGCCAAGGAAGGAATTAGTAATTAGTTGCATCTGGGAAAATACTCTGGAAGCAAAGCTTCCCTCTACAGGAAGTCAAAGTATTCTGCTATGCTGAAACAGCAAAAAAGAAAAGCAGGTAGCTAATATACACGCAGAAGACAAAGCCAGAGCTGTTTATATCTTCCAGTGAAACTAGTAACAGGGCAAAGAACAGTGGGCTAGGTCAAAGGCCCTGGAAGTTATAGAATCCATTAATTACTGAGTGTGTGTTATGTTCCAATTCCCTCTACCATACCTCCCTGATTCTTTAAATCTCTATCAAGTTTAGAGTACGTCTCTTGTCATTCTTTTGATTTATATAGTCGAACTGGATTAACTCTGTGTCTACTTCAAAGTTTTATCTCCCACTGACTCTACCTAAGACCTTGCTCACAGATGGTCCTCAATAAATGTTTGTGGAATTCAGTTAAAAAATACATTTGCCTGCAAACTATAGCCACGAGGAGCTACTGTTTCACACTCACTGTGATGGCTATAATCTAAAGGACAGACAACAACTGTTGATGAAGATGTAGAAAACCAGGGACCCTCATACACTAATGGTGGAAGCCCTGACCAGAGTGGCTCAGCTGGGTGAGTGTCATCCTTCAAAGCAAAATGTTGCTGGTTCAATTCCTGGTCAGGGCACATGCCTGGGTTTCAGGCCCAGTTCCTGGTTGGGGCGCACATGAGAAGCAACCAATGTTTCTCTGTCATATCAATGTTTCTATCCCTCTCTTTCTCCCTCCTGCCTACTCTCTATAAAAATAAATACAATCTTTTAAAAAATGGTGGGAATGTAAAATGATACAGCCACTTTGGAAGACAGATTGGCAGTTTCTTTAAAAAGTTGTATGTAAAACTATCACACAAACCAGCAATTCCACTCCTAGGCATATATCCCAAGAGAAATGAAAACACATCCACACAAAGACTAGTACTCAAATATTCATATCGACATTATCTGTAATAACAAAAAATAACAGTACAAATGTCCATCAACTGCTGAACAGACAAAATATATGGTATATCCATAGAATACTTCTCAGGAATAAAAAAGTATGAAGTTCTGATATATGCTACAACATGGATGAACGTCAAAGGCATCATGCTAAGTGAAAGAACCCAGACACAAAATACCATATATTATATGATTCAATTTAGCTGAAATGTCCAGAATAGGCAAACCTAAAGAGACAGAAAATAAATTCGTGGTTGCTCGAGTCTGGGGATGGGAAGAGAGAACTGTACATGGGCCAGAGGGCTGACACTGGATATGGCTGCTCTAACACTGGGTTCTGGTGACTGCCGCACAACTCATGAGTCACTGAAATATGCAATACGAACGGGTCGGCTTTATAGTGTATAAAATATACCTCAATAAAGTCTTTTTAAAGTATGTATTTTCCTAAAATAAAAGAATAGAATGATAACCAAAAAGATGTTTTTAAAAAGTTAGCTAACTGCCCTGGCTGGTGTGGCTCAGTGGATTGAGTGCGGGCCTGCGAACCAAAGGGTCACTGGTCGATTCCCAGTCAGGCCACAGGCCTGGGTTGCAGGTCAGGTCCCCAGTAGGGGGCACGTGAGGCAACCACACATTGATTTTTTTCCCCCTTCTTTCTCCTCCCTTCCTCTCTGTCTAAAAGTAAGTAAATAAAATACATGTTTTTTTAAAAGTTAACAATAGGGAAAGGGAAGAAACAGGATGGAGGAAGCAAAGATGGACACTAGAATTCTCTGAATACACTGTGTATGCACTTTTCAAAACTTCCCTTTGAAACAATGTACATATGTGATCTCTCTAGTATTTATATGATAAGAAATAAAATTGAAAGGGGAAAGAAACAATCCCCAAGAACTGAAAGCAAATAAAAACAAATGAACCTAATTATGTACTGAATTGATGGCTTAGTAACATAGACAGAAACTATTTCAAATGACTTTAAAATGTAATCATTTGGACATCCTTAGGAAATTTACATTAAGGACACAAAGACCTGCAAAGAAATCACAAACTTCTTAACAACCATATTGTTAATAATATTGATGATGTTATTTTGATGCAAATATATTACATAAAATATATGATTTTACAGACTTATGTGTACCTATGTGTAAGGAAAAGGAAATATGTGATGTGTTACTGTGGTTAGAATCAAGATTTTCAGCCTAAGAAAAAAAAGGATATAGCCCTGGCTGGTGTGGCTCAGTGGACTGAGTGCTGGCCTGTGAACCAAAGGAATGCTGGTTCGATTCCCAGTCAGGGCATATGCCTGGGATGTGGGCTGGGTCCCAGTTGGGGCTGCTCAAGAGGCAGCCACACACTGATGCTCCTCTGCCTCCCTTCCCCTCTTTCTAAAAATAAATAAATAAAATCTTTAAAGAAAAGAAGGATACAAATACAGGGGTGAGCAAAAATAGATTTATATACTTGTTCCCGTGGGAAGAGACATGTATGTTACCATTATGACAATAGCTCTATTAATCTGTGTTTCGTGTACTATAAACCCACTGTTGCCACCCCTGTATAAAGTCAAAGAAGCTAAATAAAAATTGGTAATTCTAAACGTGAAATAGAAATATCAGTATAAATTCATGCTTTTTCTCTGTTTAGAGAAAAAGCCCAGGAACGATGACCCACCGGCAGCGCTCAGACTGGCAGTAAAGAGAAGAGCTCCTCGGAGAAACTGCTAATTTCAGGTCTGGGACAGGATCTCGTCTCACAAGAAAAAGTGGAAATGATCAAAGACTTTGGGGGTCATGCCGAGACTCAAGAGACTCAACTTGAAGAGGCTCTTACTGACCAATGATGAAGCTATTTGAATGTTAGAAAGAATAATAGCTGTATGTGATTGAAATGCATTTAAGCCTGTTTTTTAAAAAAAACCATGAGTCACAGTAATACTCAGGGGGGAAAAATCAACAAAAAAAACTTCCATTGGTCACCTCTGGAGAACCTGGCCCGCAACCCAGGCATGTGCCCTGACTGGGAATCGAACCGGTGACCCTTTGGTTCACAGGCCAGCTCTCAATCCACTGAGCCACACCAGCCAGGGCTCATAACAAATTTTTAAGGAGAGAACACTATTGCCGGCAGACCTCTTCAGAATAAGAACAGCTCTACCACCCCATCTCCTCTGTCCCAGTATTGTTTTAATTAACCAATTCGTTTTGATTCCCTGGCTCCTGAGTTTCCTTTTTACACAGATTTAGTTTTGATTCCCTGGCTCCTGAGTTTCCTTTTTACACAGATTTAGTTATAGTCAGGGTAAGTAGAGACAGTGGACAGATGCCTTTTACCTCACGTCTATGAGATGAACATTGGGCACTAACAGTGAGGGCAGGTTCGTGGTGAAAATACAGTTTCTCTTCAAAAATAATTCCACTGTTCATAAGGGTTCTAAAAGGATAACTCTAGTCAAAGAGAAAAGCTCAACAAAGTTCCACTTCCCACCCTGCAAAGGAACACCTTGCCAAGTTTATGTACCTGGTTATCCCTGTATCCAAAGCATGCCTGAGGCCACTCATGGTTCAACGAAAATACAAATTACCAGCACACTTTCCTAAGCCTGCCCATGCTGTCAACCGTCAGCACCAGCTCCAAATTAGACCCCCAAGAAATAACCCCTGAACTCTCAGAAGTGTCTCAGGTTCTCAGGAATTCTGATACGCTTGCTATTCTGTCGCCACCCAGCAGGTGGTGCTAACTCCTCAAGTAAGACCAGATAGTGGTCTCAGCCCCTGGAAGTCATTTGTTATTATTAACCTTCTTTTCCCACCTGCTCCCTCTAATTTACCACCCTCCTCCCTGTACAGTGACTGGGTATGGGAGAGTAGTCTGAGAAATAGCTTTGCTTAGTTGTAAAGTAATTCAAGATTTTTTTAAATAAAGATGGGGGTGTATTTAGTGGGAAAGGATTAGCCTTCTTATGAAGGCCATGGGACTCTGTGAACACTACCAGGATGTCACTGCTCTTGGGTGTGACTACCACTACAAGGTACTTGCAGTGGAATGAATGTTGGTGTCCCCTCAAAATTCATATGAAGCTCTAACCCCCAATGTGACTGTATTTGGAGATGGGGCATTTGGCAGGAGATGAGGTCATGAGAGTAGAAACCCCATAATGGAATGAACGCCATTATAAAAAGATGAAGAAACATAAGATCTCTTTTTCTGCATTCATGCACCCAGGAAAAGGTCATGTGAGGACATAAGCAGAAAGGGCTCCCACCAAGAACCCAACCATACGGCACCCTGATCTCAGATTTCCGACTTCCAGAACTATGACAAATAAATGTCTGTTGTTTACGCCACCCCATCTATAATGGTATTTCATTACAGCAGCCCAGGTGACTAAGTGCTACAATTAACCAGGCTTGTTTTAAGATTAGAGGCAAGTCTACATCAAAGCAGGCCTTCACTCCACCCTTTTAAGGCATCACAACCAACATCTTTCCCCACCCTTCATACTCCGAGTGCCGAAAGAGCCAGTTTTGACTCAGATGAACAGACTTCTAATAACCAGACTGCCAATGACAGGGCCAAGCAAAGGAAATGAAAAATCCCACCCATTTCATCATGAAAATGACTAGGAAGTTCCAGGTTTAGGCCGCAACAGCATTACCCCAAGCCAATCCTTATCTTCACTTCCAACGCCCACTCTCCCTCTTCTTCACTGCCAAACACAGACAAGGAAGGCTCAGCGTGCCTGTGGAAGGCAGTGCAACTTCTAGTTCTTCCTAGGCCATGTTCAAACCAAGCAACAGGGACCCTAATCTTCACAGACCCTACCTGGAAGTGCAAAATAATGGTCCAGATCAGGCCCAGGGTCAGCTTGGGGTTGCCATCTGTAATGTCATCATTGCGAATATTCACTAGTTTCACCTGAAAAAGAAACAAAAGCTGGTCTCAGAGTTCTGTGACTTTTCTTTTGATTTCATTTTTATTTTCTTCATTTACATAAAGTTAAATTGATTTATACACAGTTATTTTCTATGAGTTTTAACACATGTATAAATTTGTATAACTACCACCACAATCAGAATAACAGAGCAGTTACATCTTACCAAGAAAGGTGACCTCATGTCGCCTCTTTGTAGTTAAACCTTTTCCCCACCCCTAACTCCCAGCAACCACTGATCTGGTCCCAGTTTTGCTTTTTCCAGAATGTTATATAAATGGAATCACACAGTATGTAATCTTTTGACACTAGCTTTTTTCCCACTCAACACAATGCCCTCGACGTCCACATCCAAGTCATTGCATGTAACAACAGTTTGCTCCTTCCACTGTTGAGCAGTCTTTCACTGTATCAACACACTACACTGTGTTTAACCATCCATCCATGGAAGAACACTGGGGTTGTTTCTGGGAGCAATTATGCACAAAGCTCCTATATTCATGTACAGGCTTTTTTGTGTGTGAGCGTATGTTTTCATTTCTCTAGGGTAAATTCCTGGGAGTGAGATTGCTGGGTCATATGGTATATGTTTAGCTTTATAAGAAACTGCCAAACTTTCTTCCGGCATGACTATACCATTTTACATTCCCAGCAGCAAAGCAACCTTGCAAGCATACAGTATTGAGTTGCTTTGTTATTAAGTTATCACAGCCTAGTCTTTTCTCTCTTTTTAAGGCTAGGAGGGTTGCCGCTCCTCTCTCATTAGTCTTTGGCCTGCTCCAGCCTCCATTTCCATCCACTCTGTCATATATATCCCACCCCCACCTGCTCATGACTCCCTCAGCATCTGCTTTACTCCTAAAATCTCACTCCAACAACACAATGTTGTTGGATACATAGGCTGTCCCCTGCTAGGGTTACCAACTGTCTCAATGAGATGGAAACTGAAGGGTTTCCTGGGACACGGGACTTCAGTGTAGAAACCAACAGTGGCCAGGAAAATCAGTCTACTTCCACCTCAATCCTTGTGAGCCTCTTCTGTCAAACCCTCCCTACACTCCTGTTCAACTGTGACAAACTGTACTGAACTACCCTCCCTTTATCTCTTCAATTGAATTGAAATTTGTGTGTCTCTAAAGAACCCCAGGGACCTCAAACAGAAGCCTCACTTTTCCTTACATTAACAGTGACCAGAATTATTGACAGAATGCTTGTGTCCCTCCGAAATGTGTTTGTTAAATCCTAATACACAATTTGATGATATTGGAGGTAGAGCATTTTGGGGGTCATTAGGCTATAAGGGTAGTGCTCTCAGGAATGAGATTAGTGCCCTTATGTAAGAGACCCCAAGAGAGCTCCCTTGCCCCTTCATTCATGTTAGGAAACAGCTAAAGTTTCCTGGCTGTTGTGCCTGGCCAACAGTTGCCCTGGCTGGCGTGCCTTACTGGACTCAGTGCTGGCCTGAGAACCAAAGGGTCTCGGGTCCCATTCCCAGTCAGGACACCTGCCTGGGTTGCAAGCCAGGTCCCCAGTAGGGGGCATTCAAGAGGCAGCCACACATTGATATTTCTCTCCCTCTTTTTCTCCCTCCTTTCCTCTCTCTCTAAAAAATAAATAAATAAATGAAATCTTGGAAAAAAAAAATAGCCATCTCTGAACCAGGACCTCACCAGACACTGAATCTGCCTTGATCTTAGAACTTCCAGTGGCAGTGGCCAGAACTGTGAGAAGTAAATTTCTGTTGTTTATAAGTCACCCATCCTATGACACTTTTGTTAAAGCAGTCTGAATGACTAAGATGCCTGGGCAAATTCCTTCCCTTTTCTGTATCTCAGTCACCCTATGGGGGTGGGAGGAGCTGCCTTTCTATCTGCTATCTTCCATCTTTTTCGACAATTTTAGCACTCATCTCAATGACCCAAGTATCACCCTATCTGCGCAATTCATCTGCCTTCTCAATTATGGTGACTTTCATTTTTACTCTGCTTTGGATACCTGCACAGCTACCATTTGGACTCTACCACTACGGAGACCTGTTCTAGAGTTCTCTCTGTCCTTCTCTGAGTCCGCTGTTCTTGCCCGCCCACGCTTTCATTCTGCCGTAGTAACCAAATCTACTCTCGGTCCGTATTTAAGACTTCCAGCCAATCCATTCCTCTCAATTCTCTTTGCTCATTAAAGCCTCCTCTGATTTCTAACTCCACCCAGATGTTTCAGTGCTATTTTCTCCAGCACCCTACACACTTCAGCCTCCAACTCTCCTACTACTTTTCATTTATCAATTTATTTCAACAAATGTTTATTTTTATTTATGAATTTTTACTAACCTGTGTTACCTCAATAAGTGTAATAACAAAATATAATATGTCACATTTATTGACTCCCATGGAATTGCAATATTTATTGTTTCAGCTTTGATTCTGTTATCTTCACATGGTTCTATGTTTTGGTTCTAATGTGAACAGAAATTCATTTTTTAATCTTAGAATAAAAGAAATTCAAATTTTTTAAAAATATATATTTTTATCCTATTTGCAAAAATAGTTCAGCATCTTGAGTTAAACAAATGTTTGTGAAGTGCTGACTGTGGACCATTTTTATGACAAGTGATGAAGATGAAAACATTAAGTGAGATCAGGTTCCCTGTCCTCACGGGGCCTACAGTACATCAGGAGAAACAGAGAAGCAGCAGTGTAGTAAGTATCGTATTAGAAGTGAACTGCTGTGGGAGCACACAAATTAATGAGAACTGCTGATAAGAGTGACAAAAAATGAACTATCTCCCAAAATAAGCATACCATTTAATGTTCTCTTGACCCCTGCTGTTGCCTAGCAACTGCAGCTATCCCAAATCTTTTCCATACAGTTCTCTCTAAGCAGATGAACTTTCTGACACCCTCATCCATCTTCCTCTCCACCACAAATCATCTCTGTATCTTTTTCAGTCCTTCCTTCCCCATATCTTAGAAGAGAGGCATTTTTCTTTCCTTTCTCAAAAAAGCCCACACAGGCTGTGCTCTGGATCTCATGCCTCAATCCCTTGACTTGGTTCCATCAATTAGAAAGCAATAGGAAGAAGAATGGCACATAGGAAATAACATGAATAAAAGACTGAGCATTAAACTACATGTCAGGAGACCTGGGTCAGAGCCCCAGCTTTGCTCTAACTTGTTCTGTGACTGGAGCAGGTGGTTTTGCCTATCTGCATCTCAGCAGATAGTAGACAGCCATAAATGAAGAAGCTGGGCTACTGGACCTCTACCGTATCTCTAGGTCTGACATTCCATGGCTCTTACTTCTCCTCATTCTCATTCTCAGTCTTCTCTTCACTGGCTTCTCCTATATCCAAAAATGTGTTGCTATCTTCCTTCCTCATGTAGAGAGTAATAAACTTATTTTTCCCTTCCTATATCCAGGTCCTATATACTCTAAATACTTTTCTGCTCTGTTAAAACTGTTCTCTTAAGTTACCAATGCTTAACGGCTAGGACCTTTTCCTCACACCTGAAGTGACATCATCCCTTCATTTGATTTTCATGACAATGTGGCACTTTGGTTTCCCTTGGCCTGGGTGCTACCTCTTTCCTCTTCTTTGCTGGTTTACCTTTCACCTTCCTTTTGACCTCCATCTAAGGTGGTTCCACACAATTTAAGCTTTAGTATCTAACTTTTCTCTGTTACCACTCTCCCTCTCAGAAGGCCACAAGCTCTAGGTGAGACCTACAAATGACTTGTCCAACCATAATACAATGGCCCACTAGCAAGTAAGACTCAAATCGGGTGGGTCAGATGTAGCAATTACTGAGGACTTACTAGGGGCACTGAGAACTTCCCTAAGTAGAAACCAATGGCAACATTGCTTGGCTGAATTGGGAACCCATGGATACTCTTACCTTTCGCCGCTTTAGGAAGTCCAGGGCAATCTGCACATTCTGCAGCCTATGAAATCGCATCCTGCCCTTCTCCCGGGGCTGCAAACAAAAAAAGGGGGTGTTAGGTTTAGCTACACCAATTACCCATGCAGACCACTTTCCCCTTTCATTTCAAAGACTAAAATAACCACAAAGAATTCCTCACGGCTGAAGCCAGGCATAGGAGCATTCGTGAAGCACCCTTCAGTGGCAGAACCTGTGCATGTCACCATGCTCTCTTAGGCTTTCAAAAGGCCTAGATTACCAGTGTAATTCCCATGAACACACAGCACCTTTTGACTGCTAATGCTGAACCAGTGCTGCAGCTTCTCTACTGGTTATTCTGTAGTCCTATGTGGCAGAACCTGATCATAGATGTGAAATTAATGGGGATGAGGACTCAATGGCTCCTAAAATCAAAGTTAAATACTATTATAAAGAAAGGTGGAAAGTCCTAATTGCATATTGCACAGTAATGGACAGAGCCAACCTTATTGCAAACCTGGCAAGAGAAGCCAGAGGTAGCTAATTTCAAACTGTGGAATGAGGAGTCACATATGCTCAATAAGCAATTTTAAAAATTTCAAAATGAAACTCAAAAATCAGGAAGAAACCTATCTTCCAAGAAGATGGGTATCCATGCAGGAAAGCTACCCTTTACCCCCATATGAAATACCCAGAACAAACAAAACCTTGATGATGTAGGGGTGTTCAACATGATAACCCCCCAAAAGGCATTTCAGGTCAGACACTTAATCCCAGACGTCACACAAGCCGCAGAAGAGGAGCCCATCTCCATCTGGTGCCTCTGGTGCCCTATCCACAGCTCAGTGACTCTCCATTCAAAAAGTACACTAAGTCTGTTTGCCCAGCAAGTACATGCAAGAATGGCTATATACTCCTGGAACAGTTTCTCCTACTCACTTTCCAATGTTGCTTTTATTCTCCTAAAATTGGGACTAAGACATTATTCTCACTAGGTATACCCAGTTCATTTGTAAATGTCAAATTAGTACTAATTAAAGTCTGATAAAAGATAAAGTAGCCCTGTTACAGTCCCCTGCAAAGGAAACCTTCCCTCAAGTTGAAATGAGCAAAAAGTAACTCAACAGGTGGAAAGATAAGGTAAAGGCATTTCTCTGGGTGACCTCCAACACCTCTAAGCAATGCTCTCAAACCAGGATATCTACAAGGATGTTGAGGCCTCTCTGGGCAACTTCTTAAGTCGAAGGTTTAGGAAAAACCTTTTTAGCAAGAATTTCTTCTCAGTCATTTCAGGTAAATTATAAATATGGCTTAAAGAATAATAAGCTTGTGGAACTGAATATTCCCAAGGCAATGGGAAGGGAGATCAATGAAGTAAAAATGTGACTTTAAGAAGACAGGGAATGGGGAATATTAACTAATCCCTATTTCCCGAGAAAGATCATGGGCTATAATTTAGAGTCTGCAAGCAGGAAATGCCCCTTCCACACACCCTAAAATTTACACATATGTATTCCCCACCAAAAATAAATAATCTAAAGAGCATGCAAATTAAATCTCTGTCCTCTACAGCAACTAGAGATACCACTGACCAAGACAGAGGCTCTCCATGCAGTGAGTGGTTTGCAAACAACAGGCTATTTTGAAAACAAACAGTATGGTGTATGGTGAGAACCTAGAGGCTAGGGAGGTGGAGAGAGAATACCTACCAGTTAGTCTGGATCAGTAATTAACTGTCATGCTATTAATTAAACTTTCCACAATTCTGCAATCTGGACTCAGGCAACACAGCAAGACCACAAGAAAGTTATGGGTCTCCAGGTCTCAAAAGGACTTGATACCTTCAAACACTGTTATTTTTCTGTGCCAACCATTCTCAAGCAAAATAATTCCCACTTCAGGATCACCCAACAGTGGCCAGGGGTGCAATTAATTTTAACTACTTTCTTTGGGACCCAAAGTCCCAGGTGGACAGGGAAGAAGGCAATTGGTACTGAGCTACTGGAGACCTGGAAAACCTCAGACTCTCTGGTGGTCCTGTAGTGCCTGCCAGCTGGGAAGCTGGCATTGCCAAGAAAACCTACTACATCATCATCATCTTCCTCCTCCTGCTCCTCGCTGTTTGCATGGCGCCAGGAGGGCATGCTCACCAGACGGAGGGTCTTCAGCCCTGCTGGCTCCTTTGGCCACCAACCAAGGCAAAGACACAACAGAGTAACAGGAAATGCACAACACAAAAATGAAATGGAAATAAATGCAACATTAAACAAACAAAAAAGATGAAAATACCCTCCCACATCCAAAAAGATGTAAAGACCGGAACAGATGGTTTTATGGAACACGTCTTATGTTGAAACATCTTCGATTTTCCATGGCCACCCACCCTCTCTGCTTTTGTGAATCAATGGAAGGAAAAAGAGAAATGTGAGTAACTGTGAAAGAGATACTTGGATTGTTTTCAGTGAAAATGATATCTTATGACTATCTCCACAAACACCTGTAGGTTTTCAAAAGTTAGGAAAAGAAATCAGATTGGAGTGGTGTTAACCTGTCTTGTAAGCAATGGCACCAAAAATGTCAGTTTCCAACATAAAATCACTACAAGTTCATCAAATATACCAGGCAAGTTGCACAAAATATAACTTGGTGAGCACTAAAGAGTAAAGTCCAGCACAGTGAAGGTGAAATTCTGAATATATATGAGATTTATAAATGAGGGCCAGAGAAAAAAACTAGAATTCCCCCTGTGCTGGTTGTGCTAATAATAGCATCTGTCAATTTGAGACCATTAAAATTTTTTTAATTAATTCTATTGCAAGGCAAAAAAGATGTGAAACTAGAAGGGACTAAAGGAAGCCAAACCCAATCCTAGGAGAAGCTGCGTGTTATTACTCAGAAAATAAAGTCTACTGCGTCAAATTCAGTTCTTGAAACACAAGAAACAAGAAGAATCACCAATGGCAGTGAGTGGGCTCAGCTTCTCAGACTACTCAAGCTATCCACCTCTCTTCAGTTCTCTTTCCTTGCAGATGTTTCCAGAATTCAACCCTAGACTTTTCTAAATGAAAATTATGTTGTCTATGATGCTAGAGATAGAATAGAAGCTGCACAAGACCATTTGCTTCCATTATGCTCAAATATATGAAACAATGGGCCTGCCAAGTGAGGTTGTTTTGATTCTGCAAACAAAGCAAGTATAAAAACTATTTTCCCCCCGATATGCGGGTGTTTCCCACAAGCACTGTGTAGTACAGTTTCAGAGGGGGCAGGCATAGTTACTTGTCCAAGGGACCCAAATGTACTGTATCCAGGGCAGTGCTCAGACATCAACTTTGGCATTTTTCCAAAACTATGAGTCTCCATAAATCACAGAAAGAAAGAAAGAAGTAAGGTGAGTTGGAAAAAACTAACTTTAAACACCTGGGTTTTTAAATGTATATTTCAGGACCCAAGCTGAACACAGAAAATTAAGTAATTCACAGTAAATGGGAAAATAGGAAAAAGTCTATATAGACTAGAAATAAAACCCTAGAAGGAAAAATGCACCTTATTCAAAACTTTAAATGTGAATCTACTAGTCCTAAAATACTACTCATATCTATAAATGGATAAAAAAAGAAAGCATGCAGTTATGAAAGGAATGTAACTGATATCGAATCTATCAAGAAATGAGTGTATATGACACATCAATCTGAATTAGGATAAAATCACATCATATGTAAAGTGCAAGTCTGAGTTAGAAATAAAGTCCACCAATAATAATCTCTTCTACTTCTTCCTCCCAAGTAACAGAGCAAGCAGTGATGGCCACTGCCCCACCACTCAGCAAGATGGACCAATGCGTCATTCACGGGCCACACCTGTGAGGCCACTCATTGGGAGAAGAGAGAAGCTCACCAGTTTGATGCCCGAGAGGACCTCCAGCAGAGAGATCAGGTTATGGCCATCCCGTAGATCTTCATACAGATCATTGATGTGCTTGCGGACCTGTGCAAGGGAGTGAATCAGATTGTTTTTTAGTTAATCTTGAGTTATTTTATTACCTATACAAGAACCTCTGTAAATACAAATTTAAAAATTTGAAACTTGAAACAATAATAAAATTCAGGAATTTTCAGGTTGGAGTACAACACATGAACACTTAACAGAAGTGTGTGTGTGTATGTTTAATTGAAGCCAGATTTATTACACACTCTAGCCAACCCTGAACAATAATATTCTAGAAAGTTTGGACAGTGAGATGTGGGCGGAGGGTGTCTTAATCATCCTGAAACGCCTCAGGAATTATTAAGGACCAAAGTGTAATACAATGGCCAATGATGGACAGATGAGTCCAGCCAGAGGGAGAAAAGCCTTCCAGAGTGTGCTACCAAGGAAACTAAAATGCTAGGTATCCAGTGTTTCGTAGGGTATATATCAATTTGAGAATTATTTTCCTTTTGAGAAAAACAGTTCTAATTTTCTAACAGAAACAATGGGAAAACAAATCTCACTTTGGAAAAACATATAGTTAAAGTCAAATACTGTGCAAAATGCTTTACATGTTATCTCATCTATCCATCTATCCCTCACATCTACAGGGCAGCTCTTATTATTACTATTTTATACATGAGACAATGAGGTACAGAGGTTAATACCTTGCTTGATGTTACAAGTGAAAAACCTGGCCTCAGTTTGGCCTTTTTAAATTTTATAGTAGTCTTTGTCCTTAACTACTATACTTTATAATCAATCATAATCTCCTTTTATTTACTAAATCCAAATGACTGCCCTGTGAGGTTTATTTATGACCCATATTCTATAGGAGAAACTGAGGCTCTGAAACCTTAAGGTCACATAGCTTTGTAAGTGGCAGCTGGTCTGACTCATTCCAAGTCTAACAATAACTTCATTGAGTGATTGCTCACAACACAACAACAGAAGATTAGTAGAAATTAAAACAAGATTCATTTGCAACATAAATAATTTTTTAGACTATATAAGGAGATATGATGATGGAAGCACAGGTCAGACTGATGCTGTTGCTGACTCTGAAGTATAAAGGAGACCATGAGCCAAAGAGTGCAGGCAGCCTCTGGAAGCTGGAAAAGGCAAGAAAAAAAAAGATTCTCTCCCAGAGCATCCAGAAAAAATACGGCTCTCCTCACACCTTGATTTTTAACCCCATTAAGACCTATTTGGGTTTTTTTTTAATTTAATCTTTATTGTATTTTTTCCATTACTATTTAGTCTTCTTATACCCCCTCCCCCCAGCAATGAACACACTGTTGTCCATGTCCATGAGTCCTTTTTCCTTTTTGTTCAATTGCTCCATCCCCAATGCCCCCACTAGCTGTCTTCTGCTCTCTATCGATAGTTTGTCTCTGTTTTTCTTGTTAGTTTGGTTTGTTTATTAGATTCCATATATATTAAGACCTACTTTAAACATCTGCCCTCCAGAACTTTAAGAGAATACCTTTGTGTTGTTTAAAGCCACTAAAATAATAATAGTAATAATAACAATTTATTATTTTCCAGATAATAATAAAAAGGGCTAGTTTCAGAAGCAGTAAATTTCTAGTCATTGGAATTTTTCAAGTAAAGAGTGGGTTATTGAGACTTCTACATTTGTGTGGAAAACTAAACTATATAGCCCTTTCCAACTGTAAAATATCAAGCATTCAAAATAGAAAGGGAATCAGAAAAGATAAAGACTGGAATATTTGGGAAGACTTCCTGAAAGAGAAAGGAGTTGAAAAACTACAAAATGTTTTAATTGGAAAAAAAGATGGGAAAATCACGTAAGACAAGGTATAGAGCTGGATGTACGCAAGGTGTGTGTGTGTGTGTGTGTGTGTGTTACGGAGTAAGGTAACAGACTACCCAATTGAAGAAAATGGCTCATGATGAATGACATAACAGCTTCAAATAGTGAAAGAACATTTCTTCAAATTTTGTGCTATTTACAATATAGTCACTATAGATATGAGACACTTTTTAATTTAATCTGCAATATTCACATTCTTCTCTATCATTTGAAGTCTAGACAATGAACAATGCACCCAGCTCAGACTTGAGGCATTTGTTGATTTTCAGGGTGTAAATGTGCCCACTATGACCAATTTCATGCTCCTAATATAACATTGCCAGATGTAATGTTGGGGGGAAGAGTACAAGTAGTACACCATTATACAGTATTTTCATCATAGAGATACAATACACATAATTAACCTCAAGAGCACAGACAATACCATTTATTAAAATAATCAAGAAGTAATGAGTTTTGAGTATGTACTATCTTCATTTTAAATAGAATATGTTTAACTGTAAGTTTATATATTTAATTTTTAATAGTGGCTATGCTTGGCAATGAGCTCACAAAATTACCAAAAATCTAATATTTGACTCTTACAAGCCCATGTGAGCTCCAGCACACCAGCGGCTCCCAGGTTTTGAGACCCTCCCTGAAACGGGTCCAAGGTCTCCAAGGTCACAGCTGGAGCAGCCACAGTGCACCACTAACAGAAATAAGCAGTCACAAGGATTGGAAAGGGAATAGATCTGACTAATTCAATTTTAAATATGTTGAATTTAAAACGGTGACAAAGGAGCTACCAATGGAATGTTCCTGAAACAGCTGGAAATAACAGAATTCAATTTGGGTCAGCTGAGAACTTAAGTTAGAAGTCATATGCATAGAGGCGCTAGCTAGAGACATGGGAAATTTGGGGCTTTCAGGGTTAGGGGGCAAGAAAGAAGAGCAGAATGCTAAGGACTGAGCCTGGGGGAATAGCCAAAATTAGAAGGAAAAGATGGAAAAACAATCAATAAGGGGGGCTGGAGCAGAGGGAAGGGGAGACAACCAGTGAGAGAGGTAGACAAAAAAACCAAGAAAATATAATCAAGGAAGGGGCAAGGAGGATGAGGACTAAAAGGGTTTTTTCTTTTTAAATTCTCCTACAAATAAGAGTGTTTTGTGATTAAAAAAAAAAAAACATTTTCTAAAAAGTGGTAGAATGGAAATCAGATTATAAATGAATGGTAGGTTAAAAATAAATCAGAAAATATTAAATATTGGTATTTAAGAAGAGACAACAACAAGGAATTTATTTTTGATAGATAACCTGAACATAAGGTATAAAAATCAGAAATGGGTACTGAATAATTATTTAAGTTAATTATAGTAGGACTGAGGACCAAAAGAGATCATGTCATCAATAGATACTAAATACCAGAGAGTATTTACCCTGGCCAGATGGCTCAGCTGGTTAGAGCGTCATCCCCACACACCAAGGTTGCAAGTTCAATTCCTGGTCAGGACACATACAAGAATCAGCTGATGAGTGCATAAATAAGTGGGACAAATAGATGTCCCACCTATCTCTCTCTTTCACACATTTCTTTCTCTCTCAAATCAATTATATATATCATAGATTACTGAAAAGAAAAAGGAGGCAGTTTGAAATGTAAAGTTAATTTTACATCAAGGCCCCAAAATTCCAGTTATGTTTTACATCTGTAAATAGCAAAATCCAACTACCTTCTAACAAACTTAGAAAAAACTAGCTTGTTATATCTCTCAGTCTTGTCCTGCTAATAATAACAAAGTAATTATGAAAACCAACAGAAAGAGATATAGACAGAGATAATAGGAAAAGAATATAGTAAGTTCCCCCTGCCCCCAGAGAATATTTAAGAACAGAGAACAATAGTCTGTTTCTAAGCATGTTGGTCACAGCTCTGCCTAAAGAAGGATAAAGAATTAGCTAATATTTACTAGTGCTTCTGTCAGAATTTTTCAAATGCAGAGATAAGATTTATTTGGAGGGCTCAATTAACATCCCAAGATCACACAGCTAGTAAATGGCCAAGCCAATCAGACAGAAGTCTGCCCCATTCTAAAGTCTCTACCACTTCTGCAAATACTAGGTTGACTCTAAAGTTTTCCTCAAATGTCTACTTTCTTTTAAGATTTTATTTATTTATTTTTTAGACAGAGGGAAAAGGAGGGAGAGAGGGAGAGAAACATTGATGTGCAAGAGAAATATCAATCAGTTGCCTCTCGCATGCCCCCTGACCTGAGACCTGGCCCCCAACCTAGGCATGTGCCCCAACTGGGAATCAAACTGGCAACCTGTCTGCAGGACAATACCCAACCCACTAAGCCACACCAGTCAGGACTCCACAAATGGCTTAAGAAAAAGTCCAGTGAGCTAAGTAAGCATCAGAAGTTTCAGAGGTAGCCATGTGAAGCCATGAGTGCTCAGAAAGCATCAATATGTGTGTTCCCAACAAATAATCATGCTAGTCTGTCAACAAATAAGATGAGTGGAAAACTTCAGCTATCCAGGTCCTTGACTGTACTCCCTGTGAAAATTGCTGTCAAAATTAGTGAATGCCTCTAAAGAACATAAGCAAATGGCTAAGAAACTCTTGAAAAAATGCTCAGTATCATTTAACTCTCATGAAAAGTTGATCAATATTATTAGCCACAAGGAAAATGTACATCAAAACTACAGAAAAATGCCACTTCACAGCCACTAGGATGGCTACACTTTTTTTTTTTTGAAAAAATAAGTGTTTATGGAGATGTAGAGAAACTGGAACCCTCACACACTGCTAGTGGGAATGTAAAGTGGTGCAGCTGTTTTGGAAAACAGTCTGGTGGTTCCTCAAAGCTAAACACAAGTCACCGTATGATTAAGTAATTCCACTCCCAGGTATATAGCCAAGAGAATTGAGAAGATGTCCAGAAAAAAATCCTGTACATGAATGAATGTTCATGTACATGGCCAAAAAAGTAAAAATAGCCTTGGCTGGTGTGGCTCGGTGGATTGAGTGCTGGACTGAGAAGCAGAGGGTCGCTGGTTTGATTCCCAGTCAGGGCACATGCCTGGGTTGCAGGCCAGGTTCCCCAGTGTGGGGAGCACAAGAGGCAACCACACATTGATGTTTCTCTCCCTGTCTTTCTTTTCCCTCCCTTTCCCTCTGTCTAAAAATAAATAAATAAAATCTTTTTAAAAAGTAAAAATAACCAAAATATCTATCAACTGATTGATGGGTAACCAAAGTGTAGTACATCCATACAATGGAATACTCTTCAGCAATAAATACTTATACATGCTATAACATGAATGAACCTTGAAAACATGCTAAGTAAAAGAAGCAGTAAAGCAAAGGAACAGACCACATATTGTATAATTCCATTTATATGAGAGATCTATAATAGGCAAGTCTATAGAGACAGAGAGTATATTAGTGGTTGTCTCAGTGGCAATGACTGAAGGATACAAAGGTACAGGACTTATTTCTGCGGTGATGAAGATGTTCTAAAATTGAGTGTTCTGATGGTTATACAATTCTGATAATATACTGAAAGCTACTGAATTATACACTTAAATGGGTAAATTGTATGGCATGTAAATTAAACCTGAAAAAATGTATTTTGAAAAATTAATAAATTACTAAATTTTGAGAGATCCAGCCTATCCTAACCCAGGTCAGTCCTCCCCCAATGCCCCAGGCATTAATAAGCCAAGGAGAGCTCTGCTCTCCAATTTTTAAAAGATTGGCTTGAAGTTATATAAGATAACAGCTTCCCCTAATTTCTGAGTGGCCTTTTTAGCAAAGGAAATAAATTGCACTTAAGTGCTTGGAGTCAGAATCTGAGCCCAAAGGGACTTCAAAGATTACTTAACTGTAACACTTGCAGTTTACAGAAGGGCAAGTGTTGCCTAGAGAAGTTAAACAACTCATGTAACACAATTTAGCTGGGAAGTGTCAGATCACTGTCACCTGACTCCGAGTTCAGTGCTCTCTGCCTTCACAAGGCTTCCACGATGTTTAAGGGTAAAAACGACACATTAGCAACATTATTAAATTATAAACGGATTCTTCCTAAAGGAACCAAGGATTGTCATGTAGTATTCTTTGATATCTACAGAAAACCTGATCTAGAAAAGCTTTCCTCAACACTGTTAAAAGAAAATACAAGCAGCTAAATTTTCTTGATCCAAACTATGCTCAAGAACAAAAACATTAAATTAAATTAATATAAAATAAAACAAACCAAAATATGATAAAATAGGTCATAGGTGAAAGTGTTAAACAGTATGTTATTTACTCTCCTCGATACTGATGAAAAGATACGGGAAAAGTAAAAGTGAGCCTGGTAACTTCTAATGGATTTCTGAATTTATAGATTTCTAAACTATAAGAGGGAGATTCCATATTGATTGTGGCCAAATTTATCCTCCAGGAAAAGCCTAATGCAAAAAAAAAAAAAAAAGAAGAAAAGAAAAGAAAGAAAAAACCCACACAATTATATACATAGTTGGCCTATGCTTTTCACTCAAGAAAGAACTGTGCTCAAAATGCAGGAAATAAGAGGGAAGGCTGGAATCCCTGCTGGAGTAAGTGGAGTAAGAGAGAAGAACAAAGTATAAAGCTCTTTGCACATCAGAATTCTTTCCTCTCTCTCTATGTTAAGCGTCCCTTAAATTTTGATAAATCTAACTGTGGTACCAGCCAAGTCTAATTAACAAAGATCCTCTGAGGGTAACTCTAAAAATCCACAACAGGTAGCTTTCCTGAGTAGGCACAGGGAGTACAAAATCCAAGCCCAGACATAGGCCTAAAACTTTTGGGGAGGGCTGGAATGAATTTACAGTGAAATCACGATCTGAAAACTCAGGTCCAGGCAGAGGCAGCCACAAACCACCACCACATGCCACACATGAGCAATGAAAGCAACATTTTTCTCCTAGTGTCTAACCAACACCACTTGGTCAATCTCCTAAATTAAACTCCACTGCTCATTTCCTCTCACGTTTCCCACAGACACAAATAAGCCAAAAGGTGTGAAAGTACATGCAGTATGCAGGGAGCAGTGAAGTTTTCTCATGTGGCTACAGCAGAGGCTGCACAGGAGAGAGTGCCTGGAATCATAGAGCTGTCTACTATTCTGTGTTCGCTTAGCCTCAAACAGACAAATTGAGAACAAGAGTAAAAATTTGGAGTTTAAAAGTTTTGCTGGCTTATCTGGAGTTCTTAACTAAAACTTCAGGGAAGCCAGTGGCTTCCAGACTGCATATATGAATAAAAATCAAACAAACTATTTCATCTGCTAGATTAAATATCGGCCTTTCCTGAAGTCAATAGGAACTGACCACAGAAAGCATTTCTCCTCCTTCTTAGGAACGCATGCTCTCATTTCTTTCTCATCCTCTCATCCTTCCTTGAGGTTCTCTTTGAGGGGATAGATTTTATCAGCTACCAGGACCTGGATATATGGCAAGGATAATGTAAATAAAACCTAAACTCTACGTTTTTCTTTTTGATGGTTCTGGCATATAAGCAGAACTCTTAGGTTTATAGGCTCATATTCTAAGTTAGGTTATTTCTATATTTCAGATGTTTACAACCTTAACATATCTCTTTTAAAAGTGGACCAACAGTGTTCTCAAATATAAAGAGGAAATTAATGTGCTTATTTCAGAACAAAAGGATATCTGAGAATCCAAAAGATCTTAGGGACAACTACATCTAGAACTTGAGAACTTGAGACTTGGTTGCTTCTGTCTTTACAGCAGTCTACTTGCCAATGGCAACATTAACCTGGGTATACTTGGGGAGGAAAGCAAAGAAAGCTTGAGTTATAAACAACAAATCTCAATCCCTAAAGCTCAGCCCAAATTTCAAGGAATTCCAGCATGAACTCAATGACTCTGATTAGCAGTGAATCTCTCTCTGATATATCCTAACATGAGAAAATGCCACTGGAACTGTAAGAGTAAAGTCTGAGAAGAGATGACAGATAGCCAGGGATTTAAGTAAAGCTCTGGCTGGTCTCCAGCTTCTAACAATGAAATGATGTGTTCGTCTAGTTTCTCTCGCTGGGCCTCCTGTCATCACACAGCACTGACAGAGAGGAGAGTTCCAACAGGCAACATCAGCTACAAATGAATGACAGGCAACCAGAGCATTTGTAACCAACTACAAAGTTTAGGAGGACAAGCTTGAGGTGGGATAAATTCAGTTCTTCCAATTGTTGAAGAGTAAATGCAGGGCAAGTTGAGAGCATGTTCAGTAGAAAGAATGAATAATTTCAAAAGGAAGACCCATGATTGATCTTTAGCTCCATTGTCACTAGCTGCATGATTTTGGGAGGTCATTCAATCTATTTAACAATTCTCATTTTCCTTAGTTGTGAAAATTAAAAGAAGAAAATATTTTTACCTCCTTTGGGGCTATAAGGATCAAGTCAGATAAGAATGCGCTTTGTAAGCTATAAAGCATCTTCAAAATATTGTTACTGAAGGCAATAAATACTTATTGGATGCTTCTTGTGTACCTGCTGCAGTGCTTGGTAGAGAAAGTAGCACAATACACTCTTGCATTCAATGAAGAGAGCAATGTTTGAACATACAAAACATCTCTTCAAAGTGGTATGGAATACAGATGAAGTTGCAGTTAATTTAGTCCAAGGAATAGAGGCCAGAGTCTCAGATAGGTGATAATGAACCTGAGTCTTAAAGGGTAAGTGGGTAATGGCTAAGGAGGCTGGAAAGTGCTTTCTAGGGGGAAATAAATAAGCAAAGAGGTGTGAAAATACAGTGTTTGGGGATCAGTATATTGTTTCGTGTGGCTACAGCACAGGCTACACAGGGGAAGGGTACCTAGAAATGATGCTGGACAGACTGGAACCAGGTTGTGAAGGGCTCTGCACCATGACAGAGTTACATGTTATCAGTCAAGAGGTAACTGTACAATGGAAGAATTAGAGGAGAACATCGGGTTTTTTCCTCCCCTTCCTTCTTTGTGCTCCCACTGAAAAAATAAGACAAAATATCTGCCTCCAAGTTATAATCTAGCAGAAAAATAAATGCTACAGGTGCTATAAGAGAAGTACATAAGGAATACAGGGAAGGGCAGAAAGGGTAGTCAATTCCACATGGTGGAGGCAAGAAAATATTTATTAAGGATGTGTCAAGTTGGTTTTATCCAGGCAGAACAGAGGTAGGAAAGGTGTTCCACAAAGAGGAAGCAGCATGAGAAAGATATAGTCATGAAATAGCATGGCATATAGTTTGGCATGATAAGGTATGAGAGATATATGATGCTATAAACCTGGAAAAGTAGGCAGAAGCCAGCGCCAGTACTGCAAAGGCCAAGTTCTAAAATTTCAGTTCTGCCTCTAATGGTATGACCTTAAACAGCGGGCTTAACCTCTCTAAACCTCACTGTCTTCACTAATAAAATGAGAATATTAAAAGAATCTACAGCACAGGGTCACTAAAGAATTGAAACTAATATAAAATAATATTGAATGTCAACTGTAATTGAAAAAAATTTTAAAGGTCACTGAAGTAAGATTGATGTGAAGGACTTAGTCTGATTTGCAGTTAACACTCAATAAACCACTACTACTATTATCACCAGCATTACATATTATAGAAAACTTCAGTAGTAAACTATTATAGTGGTCAAGGCAAGGGATGAAGAGGCCCTGGACTAGAGCAGAGGTTAAGAGGGATGACAGAGAGAAGTCGGGTGCAACACTCTCTGAGTTGGAAGTGATTATAGTATGATTCTAAGTTCCAAACTTGGACAGCTAGGTACATGAGTAAAAATATTTAGCAATCTGGGATGTGTTGAATGTAGGATATACCTGGGTAACAGCCAGGTGAATGTGTCTAGCATACCGTGAGATATGCAGGTCCTTGGCTTAGGAAAGAATTCAGAAAAAGGCTCTATCATCACCTCCTTATCCACATCTTACAGTTTGAAAATCACTGTCACCTGCAGTGCCCATTAAACAAGTGGCCCTAAGGAATTATGTCTGATTTATGTAACCATCTCCCATAGTTTACTGAACCGTAGATGGACACCTGACCCATGGAGGACTAGAAAACCCCAGCCAATCAGGATGTTTCTGCATGTGTCTTTGGAATCACGTAGTTGCAGTGGTTTGCATCACCATTTGAGGGACAGCTCACACACAAGCAATGGGAGAAATATGAAGGAATGAATAAAAGAAACATACAAAAAAATTAAAATGAGGGATTACAAGGTCTCATGAAAAGAGAAAGAGTAGCTGCCCAATAAATTTTCATAAAGCCCAGATGCACCTGTACATCAGATGCTGTAAGAGCCCCCTGTCCCATTTTCTACTTGTACTTCCTTGCATTCCATGCAACCAGACCAAAGCATAACACAGAGGACAAAACAAGGAAATGGCCAAGGTCAGGACTCTGGGGAACACTGACACAGAGGAGTCAGACAGGGAGCAAAGCCAGTGAAAGAGGCAGGAGGAAGGCATTCATAACAGGAAGAAGTAATTCAAGTAAAAGCAGTGTCCTAGAAGCCAATGGGAGAGAAGGCTTTAAGGAGTAGTCGGTTAGCCAACAGTACCAAATGCTACAGAAAAATCAAATAAGAGAAAGGTAAAATGAGGCTACTGGATATAGCAATTATGAGGTCACTGGTGACCTTTCCCAGAGCAGTAATGATCATAACTCAAAAACTTTTTTTGCACATCCTGACTGCCATGTTCGTCATACTGTTTATCCTAGGTGGGTCCTTAACATGTCTCAGCCGTGGTTTCTTCTCAGCTTAAAAATAATTACTAAAATCTGTCCCCAACCCTAGCCATTCTAGAAGTGTTCTGTATTTTAAACTGCATAGTGGTTTTATATATATATATAATTCTTTTCATATATATATGAAAAATTCTTAAACTGAACATTTAAGATTTGTGCAGAAAGAGAGAGAGAGAACACAATATCCCCTCTGTCCCATCCTTAACATAGTAATCAGACTTAAAAATAAAAATTTTTAAAGGGGCTTATAAAATAACTTGAAAAGTGTCATTTGAATCCCGCTAATCACCCTACAGTATTCTCAGCGTCAGCCTTCTGAGGTAATGTGGCATGTATTACTGTCCTCACCAAAAAAACTGATAAGTAAAAGTTTTCATACCGTTATAACTATGTCCGTTATTTAAAAGAAATAAAGCTCACATGTATCTCCAACGACTTGAGCACAAGGCTAGCAATACGAACTATCTGAGAGAAGGGACTGATAGATCCAGATTAAGAGCAGTCAGGGATGCTAGGGCAGCATCTATGAAGGAGTCTTACCTTCATCAGGTGCTTGTTGACCCACTTGGTGAACGTTTTCTTCTGAACGCGGTCCCGCTCATCTGTAAAAGAAACACAGAAGGCACTGATTTAGCACTCTGTGGACAAATTCCCACACCCGTTTCTCCAGGACATTTCCACAGAACTACAAGATGGCGTCCTGTTGTTGGAAAGGTTTGGCCTGTCTGAACTTTCTCTTCTGCCCTGACCATGTTACTTTATACAAGCGGGGGATCCCCCCCAAACCGTAATTATCTTCTGGAGGGTGGGCCCCTTGTAGTATAGGCTTCCTCCTCCAGGTTAGCGTTCTAGGAACCCATCTGTATCAGCACACCAGCTGGCACTGCTGTGAGAAGCTGCATTTATTTGGCTTCAGTGAATTTTTTTGAAGACTTTTTCAACGTATTTGCCTATTTCATGATAGGGTGATTTATGAGCACACCCACCCACGCCACACTGAGTGTTCAGCAGTTTTTGACCAAAAACAGCATGACCCCCATGTCCACCGGATCTCAGCCGGAATGACTTTTTTTCTGTTTCCTCGGATAAAAAAAAGTCCTCACAAGGAAACATTTTGCCAATGTGGAAGAGGTGAAACAAAAAATGGCAAAAGCACTAAAAGGCATCGCAATCAACTAGCTCAAAAACCGTTTTGTGCAGTGGGAAAAACGACTTGATAAGTATATTGCATCAAATGGAGAGTGCTTTGAATATGACTGGTTTAAATATGTAAGAATAAATACACAACTTTTTAGAAATAAATTCCGTTCTTTGGGGGGTGTGGGGGTCCCCCCCACCATAGACTAAACAGAATCACGTGCCTCAAAAAGCATGTCATGGCAAAGTCTCCTTAGCATAATAAGTCCCCAGTGAGCAGGGTGATGCCCTGCTTTCCCTACAGCAAGCTCCAAAAAGCCAAAGCTATGACTACGACCAACAGGAGTGAAGTGGCCTGGGCATTTGGGACACATACTGCAATGGTTAAATCTCACTCTCCATACATGGTTCTGCCTACTCAATGCTCCACTCCCTCCGTCTCCTCCCCCACCAATTCCTTCATTCCAATTTCCTTCCCGGCTCTTACCAAGCAGCCGAACTCAAAGCTGCCCAGTTTACCCCCACTGCACATCTCCTTCCTCCCTACCTTCTCCTAAGTCTTTTACAGAGCCTACATTTATTTGTAGGCAAACTCTCCTTCATTCTCAATTTTGTCCACTGCTTTAACAGAAACATAACTATCAATACTTGACAATGACTGCTCCACACCTGAGTTTCTCCCACAACTGCCAGCTCCCCAGAACCACTTCTAAGACACTGATTCATTGGCCCTGTTCCTTTCTATTTATTTGAAGCCTGTGCCCTTCCCTCTACCATCTTGTTCAAATCACCCTCACTGTCATCAACCATTCCCCCGCTGCCTACCCCCCTCCATATGGCAAATGTACCTTAACCTTTCCTGACAACTTGGTTCACATTATTATCTCCACATGTACCCTCTGGCAGGATCCCCAAATTACTTCAATATATTCTGACGATACATCTGAGCCTGCTTGACTCCACTGACCTTCATCTCCAGCCACCACACTCCCACATTCTGGGCCTCGCTCCCCCAAGCAGCTATTCAGCAGTCTTCTTTATCAATCTTTCATACTTCCTAATCATTCTTAGCCTTCGATCACTCCAGTCTTATTTTATTAAGAGCATCTAAGAGTATCCCAGTCTACAACATGGTTAAGCAATTCAAAGCTGCCATCACTAATATGCCCCAGGAATTCCCACCTGCCTAACCTTCTACTACTCTGCTTACCACAACAATCTCCAAACCTGAATTATCACAATTACTTAACTCTTCCATTTCTTCTCCAAGTCAGAGAACATTCCAGAAGAAAGTGGCAGAATTACACAAATCTGGCTCGCTAGTTATTCACACGAACTTCAGTTAGGTGTTCTCTTCCACAACCCAGGCATTCCCTTCTTTCTGACTCCCCAGCTACACAGGTATCATTCCAAACAGTGCTAAGGATCTCTCTCCACTTCCAGGTGAACTACACTTCTACTTACTTTTCTGAGTTTATAGCCATTCAATAGTTTCACTTTTACATCCTTTCTTTTAGCCTTGAATCCCTTCCTGCTTTTCAAGGAACAATTCTCTCTTCCCATTATAGACCACAGAACTTAGGAATTAGATTGGACCTTAGAAGTTCCCTGTTAATGCATGAATCCCTTCCACAAAAAGAATCGTACATTCAGGGTTAAACAGTCTGTCCAAACCTTGCATATACTTATAATATTACTGATGCTTAAAACTTAAGATAATAGAAGGAGATCTAAACTGGCTACGGAGTAGGTGGGAGCTACACTCACATCTTCCCAGCGCCAAACCAGATTTACAACTAAATTACAGATCAATCAACCTGAATAACCAACTGAAGGCTGACTAAACAGAGGTATTATAACCAAGGATCTACAAAAGAGGCCATGTTGAAATTGAATAATGTTGAATGTAAGCTGTACTTGAAAAATAAAAGTAAAAAGATAACAGAAAAGTCACCACCTCATAAAGGAACACATACTAATTTAATAGTTCCATAGAGTCATAAGCTGCTTCTTTATAAATCCTACCTATTGGCTCTCATTTGAAACTGCTAGAATTTTTTTTTAAGTCTAATCTACCTTTCACTCCATAGAGTCCTACAGCTATTTGAAAGCAGGATTTTTATTAGATCTAACCACTGTCATTCTGATCACTTGATCTTTTTAGATGCTGATTCAGTTATTCAAGATCATCATCATCCATTCCAAGCCTGTATCATCCACAGCCTGAATCAGAACCAGCTTGCAACTACAGTCTCATCTAAATCACTGACATGCCCTGGCTGGTGTAGCTCAGTGGATTGAGCGCGGGCCTGCGAACCAGACAATCGAGGTTCGATTCCCAGTCAGGGCACATGCCTGGGTCGCAAGCGAGTTTCCTGCAGGCCAGTTCCCAGCAGGGGACGCACGAAAGGCAACCACACATTGATGTTTCTCTCCCTCTCTCCTTCCCTTCCTCTATAAAGATAAATAAATAAAATCTTTAAAAAAAAAATCACTGACATACTGCTCATACTATTTCTTTTCTCCTCATGGTATGCTACTTTCTTCCTCTCCACCTCTCCAAATGCCATTTATTTTTTTAAAATCCAACTCATTAACTCACTCACTTATTCTCTGAATAAATCTTTATTAAGGACCTAGGCTACTTGGAACATACTGTGTTATATACACAGTCTCTACCTTTGAAAGAGATGACAATCTCTACCTTTGAAAGAGATGACAGTCTAACAGAAAACAGAAATACTTCAATACAATTTGATAAGTGCAATAAAAGAGTAAGTTTAGAGTGCTCAAGAATATAATAGCCTACCTGGGAAGAGGAGGAAAGCATGAGAAGTTAGTGGCAGTTTCCAATTGAGTGACTCTACCTAAACCTTAAAAGATGAGAAGTTAGCCAGGAAGAGAAGGGACAAAGCTACTACATGAAGTTTCACCTAATGCAAATTCATTAGGAGCTTATGTTCAAAGAACAGCACAGTATTTAAGGATGGTTGAAAGATAGGATGTATATTAGGTAGCGGTGATACTTAAAACTAGATAGGATGCCATGGACCAAATTATGACTTTTCATGACAAGCCAAGGAGTCCAAATTTTATCGCCAAGAAACTGGTAAGGGACATGTTGAAAGATTTTAAATGGAAGAATGACATGATCAGATTTGTGTTTGAGAAAAATTGATAAACTTTCCTGACAACTCCAGTTCTCAATAGCCTCTTTGTTCTCCAAAGTTTTATGGTACTTACCATGCTAATCACTCCATCAACATTTACATAGTTATATAGGGCTCTGAACTTTTAATATGTTTACTCTTACATCACCAATAAGATCCTAAACTCCTTAAGGAAAGAGAGCATACTTTACTTTTTTTGTATCTCCCGTGGCTTCTAACAGCTAAAGCTCTACATAAGACCTAAAACAGCCCTGGCTCAGTGGATTGAGTGCCAGGCTGCAAACCAAATAGTTGCTGGTTTGATTCCCAGTTAGGGCACATGCCTGGGTTGTGGGCCAGGTCCCGAGGTGGGGGTGTGAGAGAGCCAACCACACATTGATGTTTCTCTCCCTCTCTTTCTCCTTCCTTTCCCCTCTCTCTAAAAATAAATAAATTCTTTTTAAAAAGAGAGGGAGAAAACATTCTTAGAAATCAAAGATCCTATAACTGCAGATACAGATGAGACTTAAAAGGTAATGAGATTATGAACAACTTTCCCCCCTTCACTGACTACTCTTCAGCATTGGACTATCACTTCCTCTAGGAGATTTTCCCATCCTTTGCATACACTAGCTTAGGTGAGCTTGTCTATCTGTCCTATTCTATTGGGGGCAATAAAGAACAGACCCAGGTTTGGGATGGAAGCCCACATTTGAGACACAAAGTTCTGTGTTCTGATCCAACATAGCCTACAACACTGTCCCAGTGCATTATGTATCATTTAAAAAGCAAATGAGAAAACAGCCTTTGCTTGTTTCCCTGAAAGGCAGAGAAAGATCACAAATGGTTCGAGAACCCCAAGAAGCACCAACCACCTGGAAATCTAAAAACAATATACCTGAGCTGGCAGAAAAGAAAAGAGAGTCAGAATAGACCTATTCCTTGACCTCATGAAGTTTACAATCTAGTGATAGAGAACAACATGTAAATAATTAACAAAAACACCAAGCAAGTAACACACTAAACAAATAACAAGCTGCATCAAATCATGCTGATAAACATAGCTGATTAATTCTGACAGAGGAGTAGAAGAACTAGTGAAAGGCATGGTGTTTGAACTATACCTTGGATGACAAATAGGATTTTGGCAGTCCCAAAAGGGATTAGGGAATTCCAAACTAAAGAAATAGCACGAGCAGTGATTAGAAGATACAGAGGTACACAGAAAGTGTGGGGAAAGTACGTCTCATAGTCCGAAAAATACGGTGATTTAGAGCCTCCTTACCAGGTCCACTGAAGCCCCACTTCTTCCTTAATACCTTTCTGGCCATGCCAGCACCTCCAAATGCCTACAGATACCTGTGTTTATTCAAGTTATACATGCCCAACACATAAAAATTATTGTTAGATATTTCTATATGTAAATCCCATTTATCTATCTTAACTTTTGGCTCTTTGGAGTCAAGAACCACATTTTAAATTTCATTAAGTATCCTTCATTTAGGATAACAGTAGACACTCAAAGAATACTCATTCGTTTAACAAATATACCAACAGCCCCATTATCTGCCAAGGTTATGTCTACTGGGACACTTTCAAAGGGTATTTTCAGAGTCAGACTAATAAATATTGTCAAATAATAGTTAAAAGACTGCTTTCCAACCCTGGCTGGTGTGGCTCAGTGGATTGAGTGTTGGCTCGTGAACTGAAAGGTCATCGGTTAGATTCCCAGTCAAGGTACATGCCTGGGGTGCAGGCCAGGTGCTGTGCAAGAGGCAACCAACTGATGTTTGTCTCCCTCCCTTGCTCCCTCTCTGAAAGACTGCTTTCCAGCAGGGAGCAGGGATTTCCATTCAGCTATCCCTTCTACGGTTACAGCTTCCTAAGTAAGTTCTTGCCACATGTGGACCCAGGAGCTTCCTACCACTCATGTAAGCCCAGAGAAAATAGGATGAATTAGAGATCAAACAAATTGCCTTGCCAATAATGTATAATGGTACCATCATTATAAATGATTCCTTCCTCAGAAGTACATAAGTCAACTTTAGGAGTTAAGACTGACCTAGATATGTATTGTATTTACTCTATGTCAGGCACTATGCAAGGCCTGTCTCATTTAGCATTTGACTTAATCCTCACAATTATCAAGTACACAACATTTATCTTTGTTTTATAGTTCAAACTGATGCTCATAAAGGCTTCTTAATCATTTGCTCAAAGTCACAAAATAAGTGGCAGAATTGAGATTCAAATCTCAGTCTGTCATGGAATTTTAACTACAACATTACTGCCACCATGAAATTATTGGAAGACAACACAATATAATCCTATATAAAAAAAGGAAGAGAAGAAGTGCAAGCTATAATTATAATACGGATTCGTTAAAGGCATCTATCACCAAGGGCTGCTGCAGATTTAGAATGTCTCCATGACAATTGAGACTTGGGAATTTTGGGAAGTGATAAATCAAGAAACTTCAATGCAAAATTAAAATCTGATGTTCCTTCTTAGGAAAGCCTGAACTTTATTAGTGGTAATTATTTGCACTATTAGGAATTAGAGTACAGGACATAAGTTAAAGAACTATACCAGCAGTAAGCATGGTGGCAAAAGAAAAGAACCACAGAGATGGAGGGAGAAGAATATAAGAGAAGGAAAGAGGGAGAAAAGCTCAATAGTTTCTGGAGTATTTATTAGAGTACCACATTTAGGAAAACTAAGTACTCTACAGATACAAAGACATAAAGAAATTTAATAATCCTCAAGAAATCATGTTAAAGATGAAGAAATTGAAGTCAAGAGAGATATAAGAACATAGACAAGGTCATGGGGGCAGAATCAAGTCTACAATTTTGGTTTCCTGCCCTCTGGTTCTTACCTTATAGGATACTCATCTCCCCACTTTGAATCTAAGATTCTACTATAAAATGAACAGTTTGGACTAGGTCAATGGTTCCTAAATACCAGTTTGTGAACCAGTCATTATCGAAATCACAAGGAGAGCTTCACACTGGACTAAGTGCTTTAATATCCTATATCCCTTATAATCACTTTATGAGTTAGGGTCTATTTTAATATCCTTTCAACAAATAGGAAAACCAAGGCACAGAGAGATTAAGCAATTTTTCCAGTTCCTGTATGTTAATTAGTAGAGCTAAAGCAGCACACAGGCTATTGAAGCCAAACTCCATTTTCTTAACCATCAGATTCTACCAGGAGATTAAATGAAGTAGGGCGAGCTGCAGGTTATGTTTTCATCCTGAAACTTTCAATACAGATTCTAGACTGCTTTACGCTTCTCTGTTGATTACAGAAAAGGGGCCCTTTTACTTCCAAGCATTTTCAGATGCAGAAGATTCTTTCCTCAGGGAGGAAATCTCAATGCTACTGGGAAGATAAAAAGCTAGACTACATGACAATAACTGAATAAAGTTTTTCCCTCTTGTGCCTCAAACATTATTACAGTACCTGTTTTTTTTTTCCTCAAGAAGCACTTAAATATTTGGCAGTACTGGTCTAATAGTCAAGAGGCAAGATCAGAACCCTCGCTCTGCTACTCCCCTTCTGAGACTTTTTCTGAGATTCTAGCGATTTCAGTTTTAGGGAAAATCTGGCTATTTGGGTCACAATTTGTTCCTGCTTTAGAGATGCAGAGTATAAAATTAAAAGATATTTGATTATCATCAATCCAGTTCTCAAACTTACATTCCACGAACCAGTAAGTATTCAAAATAAATTAGAAAACCTAACATAAAGTTCTCAACTTTTTCTTTGCTAAATAAAGATATCTGAAAAACTACCAGCTCTAGCTGGTGTGGCTCAGTGGATTGAGTGCTGGCCTACAAACCAAAGGGTCACCAGTTCGATTCCCATTGAGGGCACATGCCTGGGTTGCAGACCAGGTCATCAGTAGGGGGCATGCAAAAGGCAACCACACACTGATGTTTCTCTCCCTCTCTTTCTCCCTTCCTTCTCTCTCTAAAATAAAATAAAATCTTTTAAAATAAATAAAAATAAAAAACACCATCTAACAATAATTTTTTTCATTTTGATATCAGAAAAGTAGGAAGGACAGTTTCAAAATAAAGGACAGTTCTTCTAACAAGTTAAGCCTTATGAAAGGCTCACTGCATTTTCCTTATCTTTTTATTTTACCCAGAATTGATAACTTGATGTTTCACCAATCTGTACATCCTACAGTTGGAAGCCAGGGAAACCTGTGACCAAAAACGTAAGGCCACTTGCTCAAGATCACAGAACATATCTAAATGAACTCTTCTTCTTTATCAAGAGAGATCTAAGCTACAGCAAAAAAAGACCACCTTCAAGCCTCTCCCCCTCCTCTTTGCTGGCAGAAAAGAGTAAGTGTAAGAGAATTAGCAATGGCTCCAAAGAGGAAACCTGCGTCATGACTCCTCCCTTATCACCCCCCCTCCGTCACCCATGTCTGCTCAGAGGTGGACTCCGTAACCAACCAACTTCTGCTAAAAATACACCCTGCACTTTCAGAACTAGGCAACTTAAACTCAAAAGTGGTTTCCTGATACCAGCAGAAGCATTAGCATGAATTCAATCTCTATAAAAAAGTCCCACACCCAAAGCTTAGGCTCTTAACTGCCAGTCACTACAAGCTTAAAAAGTTCCCCAGGAAGTGAAGTAGGGCACCTCAGTCCATTCCACTGCACACTTTAACACACACAAAGGTTACCTACCAGGCTTCAAAGCCCATGCAATCCTATGAGTCAATGACAGCAAGGGCTATTTAGGATTCATAGGCCCAAGAAAAGAAAAAAAACTTCACATACTAACCCATACAGCACATGCGACAAACCAGGTGGGCGTTGAACTTGTGCTCATCTTGGTAACTGGGCCACATGGCACCCCTGTGTCTGCTGACCTCACCTAACAGGAGGATGTCCCAAAGAACTTCCAGCTAGTTGCCTGTGCCCCCTCTGCAGCTCCTCAAAACAGGCTTCAAAGTGAACAGAGACAGGCAGCCAAAGGGCTGTTTAATGAACAGAGAGAGACAGCAGAAGTACAGAGAGGTGGCTCCGCCCTCCACTTCCTACTGACCTCCTCCCTGCCTTGAGGTCAGAGAGGAAGCTCCTCCCTAGGGCATTTCCAAAAACTGGGTCCAGGTCTTCAGGCAAACAGCACACTATTCAAAAGCAGCATCAGCTCAGTGTTTTCAGACCAGCAGCAGGGGTGGCAGCTTCATGTGTAAAAGTACAGCCAAGTTATTTAGTGAGTAAACCTCAGCAGGCAGAAGTTGGTCTTTGGTTTATCCTCGGTTTGCAGATCAGAAGCAGCTCTGTGACCTGGTGAAATTTAAGACAATTGCAGGAGAGCTGGTGAGGCAGAATGGCTTACTGCCAAGTCAGGAACAGTGCATCCATTGCCCAACAACCGTTCCTTGGGCTTGCCTCTTCTCAGGCAGAAGTACACACAGAGTATTAACCAACTGATAATAAGGTCGCACAGTGGGAGAGACCCTAGTGGAGCCAGCCCATACACGGTCTGTTGCCAACAGTTTCCTGCATTCCAAGGGGGCTTCAGTTCCCCACATTTACGGCTGCCCAAAGGGAAGAGTCACCATCTCTCCCCAATGAATCCACCTTCTGTACAGAGTTGCCCAGCCCCAGCCAGCCTCTCAGGTAGATTACACAGACAGTTTCATCAACTTCAAAAATACTGTTTGCTTGTTGCTCCCTTCCTTCCCCTTACCCAACAAGGAATGTCATCCCAAAGTCCTCTTCCTCTTCCCAGATCCTCCCATTTTGCTTTAGAAATCATCACACTTAACTCAGCTGTGCCAGAAATCCCTTTATCCATCAGTGGAAGGCAGCTCGCTTGCTTTCTAAGTCTTGGCTAATTGTACCAGACACTGGAATGCTGAAGAAACACAAAGAGGCCTTTTTCATTCAGATGGCCCGCCCCATCTATGGCTTCACAATTTTGACTCAACCAGGGGACAGAAAAGCCGAGCCTCTGTCCAAGTCAGGACAGATTCCCCATTCCTGGCCCCACACCACTCAGAAAGGTCCCACTACAGATAAGGGCCTAATCGCTGGCCCTCTGCTCCAGCTCCCTAAATAGAATGAGTTCTTCAGGCTAATGCTACTTCCAATCCTGTTGCTGAAGGCAGGGAGGGAGAGGCAGCACCCAGGAAAGCAAGTTTCCAGAGACTAGCCTGAAAGACTGCAAATGAAAAAAAGTAAACAGGAGCTTGCCTAGCAGGCCATTCTGTTTAAACAAGCCATGTGGGCAGCTTCTGTCCCCTAACAGCATCCCCTACTCCCTACTGGGCATCCCTCCCACCTACAAACTGCTAATAATCCTGTTACTACTTACTAATAACGGGACTCACGGCTGACTTTATCCCTCTCCTTTGACTAAGCTCCCAGTCACCCTGATAACCTGTGACAACTCTACTCAGTTTGTTCCTCTTAATAGACTCTTCTTAGTCAGCCCTGGAGAGGAAGGGTCCTCCTAGAATTTGCATTGTCCTAAAAAAACAAATGCATAAGAAATACGGAAGAAAGAATAAGAAAGAATAAACATTTCCTTATCCAAATTTAGTAACCCTTTCCTCTATCAGACTGAAATTCCTCGCATGCAGGGACTGTCTTTTCTCTTTATATCCCAGTCTCTAACACATTTATAAGGCACTCAACGACCTAAGATAAAATTTACTGAGTATCTACTGTAAATTCACAGATAATGTACTAAAAACTTTTTTAAAAAGATTTTACTTATTTATTTTTAGAGAAAGGGGAAGGGAGGGAGAAAGAGAGGGAGAAAAAGATCAATGTGTGGTTGCCTCTCACATGGCCCCAACTTGGGGGCCTGGCCTGCAACCCAGGCATGTGCCCTGACTGGGAATTGAAGTAGCGACTCTTTGGTTCACAGCCTGTGCTCAATCCACTGAGTTATACCAGCCAGTGCTTAGTGTGCTAAAAACTTCAAATATCATTTCATTTAATACCAACAGCAATTCTCTACCAAAGGTACTACCATTTCCATTTTAGAGATAAAAATACTAAGACTTCAAAAGGTTGAATAACTTGTCCAAGATTTCATATCCTCTATTCAGGCAAAGCTATGCCTCTTGTTATACCCTGCTATTTCTGAGAGGGACCTAAACCAGAAAAACTAAACAGGCTATGTATGTTAAGAAGGTGAAATATTCCTGGGAAGGTTAAGAAATAAAAATGCTTGACTATGGCCAACTAGAGATTTAGGGTATGTCCTGAACAAACATGCGGGGCAAATTCTAGAAATAGTAAGTAATTTGAGTTTCCAAAAATCAAAACAATCATTACTGGTAAGGTTTGAGGAAGATGAACTAGAGCCTGCTTTCTCCTCACTTCCCTGGCATCCAGGCAGAACTGCTTCGCCTGAAGATACTGCAGACAACAAAAAAGTAGGGGCAGTGTTGGGGACAAGGCCAGTCTAGCTGCCAGGAGACAGGCCTTCCCTTCAGGTTCCCAGGAGGTCCTGAGAATCAAAGGGGAAAATGTTGCTGACAACAGAGAGAGGACTTTGATTAAGACAGTCAGCAAGCTCTAATTACCCAGAGGAGACCAACCTGTATAGTGATTATCCAAGCCATTCCCCTTTATTTTAACCCAACTTTTAGTCATTTCGGAGTTCACTAGATGTCCAGGGATGTTAGAAAAGGCAAAAGCGAATCTGGCTGCTACCTGTAGATCTTTAAAACGTTGACTGAAAGGAACAGGTGCAAACCAGTATTTCCACATGTATCTGAGAAGTGCCCTAACCAGGTAGCTTGCCCCCATATACCAAAAAGTCATGGGTTTGATTCCTGGTCAGAGCACATACCAAGGCTGCAGATTTGATCCCTCGTCAGGGGTACATATGTGTATGGAAAGCAACTTATTCATGTTTTTCTCCCCCCCCTCAATTTTCTTTTTCTTTCTCTCCCTTTCCTCCTTCGCTCTCACTTTCTCTTCCTCTCTGTCTAAAATCAATAAAAAATATACCCTTGGGTAAGGATTAAAAACAAAATTTTTAAGTTATCTGAGAATTTATAGTTACTGGCTTTCTTGCAATAGCACAGAAAATTAAAGTTATATATTTATTTCCCAAAATGCTAAAGTCACTCATTATTTAAGGATATTAAAGCTGATGCAGAAATCTCTCCTTCTAATATATAACACAATGATTCATAATATAATACTAATATTTTTAAATATTCCCACATTGTTTTCTAGTACCTTTCTTTGTTCCCAATTGTAAAAACAAGCACCTATATTTTCTCCCAGCAGCCCACAAGAGAAATATTGTCTTCAGTGATGTCTTTGTTAAAAAAAAATTATAATAATGATAGCAAACAATATACAGTCCTTACCATGTGCACAATGTGTTCTAAGAAATAACTCAAAACCACCATGAATTATTTTTAACTTCATTTTACATATATGAAAACACAGGACCAAACATATTGTTATTCTGCGAGTAAAGGCAAGAGCTAGAAGTCTGACCCTAGACTCCCAGCCTGCTCAGCCACAATTCCATTCCTCATCCAAACATGAGCTAGATGGTCACATGGCCAGAACCACAGAAAATTAGAGAACTTCTTTCTTCTCACACAGATTGGAAATTTGAAGTCCAGGAACTAAGTGACTTGTCTAACACATAGTAAGCAAAAGAGCCAGGACTTAGAACCCAGATCTTCTGGCTCCAAGTTCAGTGGTCTTTCTATCACAACTGTACAAATCTGTGCGTTGGAGGGGGGGGTTGGGAAAGACTTCATCTTAATTGAAACACCTAATACCTAATGCTTTAGTTATTTAAGCAAAGATATATTTCATACATGACCAACTACTTATTTATTGTTTATTATATACTTAACACATTTTTAGATAATACAAATGGAAGATGCACAGAGGATGTTATAAGTAGAGATATCAAAGTTTAAAGAAATCTCAAAAAGCTGCACCAAATCTCACGGGACAAAACTTAACTATAATACCTATAATTCTTATGCTGAAGTGCCAGAAATCCAAAGGCACAATAGTCTCTGGAGGAGAGACAAGAATAATTCATGCACAGAAGTTGGCCATTTTATAACTGATCTTAAGTTTAATATGACTCTATAGTGTGGTGGAGATGCTTTAAAAGGAAAAACCCCTTCAGAATTGGACTGTCCAACCCTTTTGTTTTATGGATTAAGAAAACAAGACCCTAGAGAGGAAAAATGTTGTCCTTTTGCCAAGACAAAAATGCAAATGTTATTCTCTCAAGTAACTATACAACTCCTCTCCTGTTTACACTACTACAATGTGAGATATTAATAAAGTAAAACACAGGGCAACTCTGTATCCTTGCATTAACCTATAATAAGCACCCAACATTAGGCCACACATCAAGCTAAGCCATGGCCTATAAATACACAAATGAATAGGACACAGTTAAATTGCTACAGTTTATGTCTAATGCTATCTTAATTTCTCTGTTAACTAGTTCAGGTAACATTTACTGACACCTATTTTAGCTCAGACACTTGAGAAACTGAGATGAGGAAGAATCCTGTTCTTAAAGATCTTACTGTCTAATAGAATCTAATTAATGGAGGGAGACAAGCTAGGGGAGAAGACAGTGCAGATTTGAAGAAGTACTCACAGAGTGCTGCTGGAACACAGAAGAGTAAATATTATTTCAATCAAGGAAGGCTTTCCAGAGGTGATAACTACTTACCTTGAAGGGCAGATATCAAGGTAGTGCAGTTGAAAAGAGGGCACAGGCCTTTCAGGTAGGGATGTACAAGTGTTTAAATAATGCTGGAGTACTAGGTGTTTATAAGGCCAAAACAGGAAATGAAACTAGTGAAATAGGCAGGGGGCAGATCATCATGAAAACCCTTTTATGTCATGCTGTAGAGTTTGAACTTTTCTTCTAAAAGCAGAGGGAAGCACAAATGGATTTTTAAGCAGGACAGTGACACAGACAGCTCTCTATCTTAGAAAGCTCACTCCTGCTACAGATTAGGGGTGGCTGTCGGGGATAGGTGAGAAAGAATGGGGAGAAAGAGATTATTTAAACAGTCCTAGAGAGAAAAAATAAAGACACAAACTAAAACAGGAGGGAGTTTAGGAAATGAGATAATGTATGTGAATGCAAGTGTGGATAGGGTGTATTAACTATTTAAAATTCTAAATACTAGATACTAAACTCTTTCTTATAAGTATTACATGGCTTCAATACAAAGTATGTTATCCTGTATTTTGCTTCTATCTGCAGAAGAGATGGTTACTTGGGGACATAGTTGTAAAAGCCATGTATTTATATGACCAGATCTCACCAGTGGACCCCATAACATTTATAGGGAGAAAAAAGCTAATGAAAAAATTAGCGATTTCTCCCCCATGTTTTTGCTGCGCTCCAGTTACCTGTCTACACATACACAGAGCTGCCACATTTTCAAAGCAAAAACAATTTAACTGTCCAAAGGGAATACGAGAACAATAAGGAATTAGGAAATCAATACATAGTAATGAAAAGGGAAGTCGCTAGACTAGAGAAAATAGCCTTCAAAAGACTTGCCTTCAAAGCAAGCCTGACACCTAGGAGAGTAGACTGATACTTGCTAGGCCAAATTTGCACTAATGGACTTAAGTAACAAAAAGGCAAGTTTCAGCTTAAAAAACGAACTCTCCAGTTACCAACACAATGAATAATCCCTAGAATGTATGTTCACCAATCAGAGACCTTCAAGCAAAGGAAGAATGACTTCTGAACAAGGGTAAAATTAAGTAAGAGGCTGGACTAGTTAATAAGTAAGGTCTCTTCCAACTCTAACAGCAAAACAGATGTTACCAACTTTAAGGGTGGAAGTAAACAAGAAATCTATACAAACAATGAGAATTTACTAGAACTCAGTATTTTAGAATTGCAGTGCTGAAAGGAACCTGAGAAACTATCCGCATAGTGGTTTTCAACTCAGACAAGAAAACCCTTTGTCAAACAAATCTTATATGGAACTCAACATATAAAGAACATAGAAATGCAGTATTTAATAGTATAAATCATTTTTAGAGGTTCAAATATATGTTACTTATGTTAAAACCAAATAATACCAGGTAATTTTTTATGAAATTAGAGACTAATTACAGTTATATCAACCTCAGCATTCAATTTATTTCTATATTGTGTTTTATTGCAGAAAACTATCCTATTAAACTGATTTATACAGCCCTGGCTGGTGTGCTCAGTGGACTGAGCCTATGAACCAAATGGTTGCCAATCAGGGCACATGCCTGGGTTGCCAGCCAGGTCCCCAGTAGGGGGTGCTCAAGAGGCAACCATACACTAATGTTTCTCTCCCTCTCTTTCTCCCTCCCTTTCCCTCTCTAAAAATAAATAAATAAAATATTTTAAAAACTAAACTGATTTATATAAACACAAACAGTAATAGTTTCACAGTTTGCCTGGCAATCTCAGAATATTATTCAAACAAATTGATAGGCAAAGCCTGAAAGAACAGCAGAAATATTTGCTTCAAAGTTAAATACCTTCAATATCTAAACACTATGTACATTCCTTATAATATATAAATGTAAACAGAAAAGTGAGACAATAAGCACAAAAAACCTTTAGTACACACTAAGCCAATATTACAAATGTTATCACTTAGATGTGTGTTGCCCACTCACTATTATAGAAACAGCACTTGACCCCATACAACTGAGCCTTGCCTAGAACTCAGGCACAGGACCTATGTTTAGTAGTACGTTCTGCAAGAGTATATACACTTCCAATTAAATAAAAAACAGATCAGAAGAGACAATCTTCCCCTTTTTAATCAGGTGTACATTTTATAAGCAGTATAAATATATACACAAAAATGATGGAGAAACTATGTTCTGGTGATACCCAACAGGAAATCAGTACATTAGAATGTCTGTGTTTTTTTTTAAATACATTACAAAATAAACTATGCCTTAAAATGGAAATTATAATAAAATGGGTGAATCTCTTATGTACTTCTGTGGAAGCTTTGGTACCCAGTCTTCAATTGATATACCACTGCTCTAATTTTACAGATTAATTGAACATAGTAGATTCCCAATATAACTACTAGTTACTAGAATTAAAGCTGTTTCATAGAAATAAGAAGCTTTTATGAAGTATTTCTCTTTTTATTTCAATGCATTTATGGCTATTCATGAATTAATATTTCTAAAACATAAAAAATAAAGCACTTAAAGATAGAACTATGACTCCTGAGGCCCACAGAAAATTCTATACTGATAAATTTTTAAAATATTAATCAATATTAATGATTAGTGGTTTAGAAATGTCATCATCTTAATGCACAGGAAAAGGAAGCAGCAGCTTCCATATGAATATGTCTTTCCTCGTTAGATATGAAATATTATAGAGGGCTGGATACGCAGGCCTGCCCTGCCTAATTCTTTCTTTCTAAGCCCAAATACAGGCTCACATTTCAGGAAAGCCCCCTTGGGGTACCTTTTTAAATACACCACCACATACGCAAACAGATTTCTAAATATTCCTCCTGTTTTTGCTGATACAGACACAAGCTCTGAATATTTAGTCAAAAGCTTTTCTGGGACTTACTGGAAAGGACACTGGGGAATGACTGAATCTAATTCTAATTCTGTCAAGCATTCATGAACTTTTAATAGAAAGCCAAGTAATGCCATCAAATCTCCACCTTAACTTGTGAGAGACAAAGTAACAAGTATCTCTCTCAATACTTGGCTCGAAGGTAGTAAGCAGATCTACAATGACGGTACTGAGGCACTGAGATCCAAGGATGTACTCCAGGAAAAGTTAGACTTTACTCATCTTCAACTGTGGAGATTCAGAATCAGCTAAATATGGGACTGATCCTGGACCTGGGTGTTTAGAAGTTAAAGGAATATAATGTGAATAACAAAATGGGATGAAAGAGGGGTCTGTTACCATTTTTTAAAATTATTTTTAGTATCAGGACCCAATTCCCCGGAGAAAAGAACAGTTAACTTCATTGCACTGAACACATGACTTGGATACACAGAGTAAACTGTAGAGCTGCCCGAGGGGAAAGGAACAGTTTCAATCATATCGGAGAGAACAGAGGCAGCCCCCTGTTCCAAGATGCCCCGGGGCAAGGGTACCACTCACCCAATTTTCTCACTGACCTTTCACTCCTCTGTCTCCTCTCACCCCAAAATATAACAAATCCAGACACCTCTCTAACCCTACAAATTTTCCCACATCTAAGCTTAAAGGAGAGTGACAGTTACTGGATGTTTTTGGTTAAAAACAAAGACCCAAAAACTATTTTGAGATTGAGAAGGGAAGGGCTTCTTTCTCTGAGGAGAGACACAAGTCTAGACACAAGTCGGAATAGTTGCCACTTCCCCCAGCTTCGAGCCCAGACGTCACCTCATTAAACCAGCATCCTCCATCCAGGCAGCTCAAAGAACAACAGGAAAGAGTCTGGGTCCCATGCTGGTCCCAGGACAACGCTGGGACCAGTTTTCTCAGTGGGTATACACACACTCAGGTCTCGCAGCACCCCAGTTGAGAGAATGTACTGGCCCTTTAAGGAAAGCAACTGGGAAGACCTTCGTCATTTACCCCACCCTCAAAAGCCCCACAGTAGCTTTAAAGAATAACTCAGTAACAGTTACCTGCTCTGCCTCTGGCACATCTCTTCCAGTAGAGAACACCAGCAATTCCAAGAACATGAGTCAAAATAAAGATGGTTGGTGGCAAATAAGATGGATCTAAGAGAGGCATTTCCAGGCCTGTCCTTTCTCCTCCACTGAGTTAGCCACAAGCCCACAGCTCGGTGCAGGCCTCTGAATGCCTTTCTACTGAGGTTACTGCTGTCCTGCACTATCAGCACAGACACAGAAGCTGGCAGCTTGGGGTTGTTAGAAACTTCCTGATGGTTTCTCCTCCATCTCGCCTCTGACTTCTTCAGCAGGCAGTAGTTGACGGGGACTAAAGCAGTACAGTGTATCTCAGACAAAGCCCAGGAAACAACTGGCAGAGGGGGAGGGGAAAGGAAAGGAGGAACCAGGAGAGTGAAAAGGAGAGCCTAAGCTAGTGTTGAGCTGACTCAAACTCTATCTCAGGCATCCTCTGCTCAGCTTAAACAAACAAACCTCAGACCCTTCTACAAGAAGGGAGGGTGTCTGAGGACGTCACACTCAACTTTCCATTCCTGGCCTGGATGGAATGCCAGACTTCAAGATGAAGCTAAAAGAAAAAAGTCACAGAAGCTTTAGGGAACTGCTTTCAGGGAGAAGGCGAAGTACACAAGGATATATAAACATCCACAAGTACCCTGGCACAGGCAGAGGGCAACTCTTCCACATCCACAGCCCAGGAGGAGGCAAGGGACCTGAACATGACTGCAGAGAAGACCACAAACAGAACAAGCTCCATGAGACAGACCTGACATTAAGGCGTGAATAAGATGAGCAGGGAGAACAAACATCACCTGATTTCTACGAGCTGTCCAAGGGCGTATCAGGATACTCGATGACAGCATAAGACAATGCCTTCCACAGAACAAGCCTGCTTACAAATAAAAACTTGACATGGACATTACAGCAGACAACTGAGAACACTTTACCACTACATACCTACTAAAAGGACTAAAATTACAAAGATTAACAATATCAAGTCTTGCTGAGGTGTGAAGCGGCTAGAACTCGTACATTGCTGATTTGGGTGTAACTTGGCTCAACCACTCCAGTGTGACAGTTTCTCACAAAGTTAAGCGCTCACATACCAGAGGACCAAGCAGTATCACTCCTAGGTATTTACCACCCCTTCCCCAAATGAAAGCATGTGTCCACACAAAGACCTGTATGTGGATGTTTATAGCAGCTTTACTCAAAGTAACGAAAAACTGGAAACAATCCAAATGTCCAGTGAACTTATATAATTGTGGTGCATCCACACAATGGAATACAGCCCAGCAACAAAAAGGAACAAACTACTGACATATTCAAAAGCATGGATGAAATCTCAAAAGCATTATGTTACACAAAAGAAGCCAAACACAACAGGCTACACACTGTATGATTCCATTTATATGACATCCTAGAAAAGCAAAACTATAGGGGCAGAAACCAGATTAGTGGTTGTTATTACAATAATCCAAGTGAAAATCAGTGGCTGAGAAATAATGATAGTTGGGACCAAGGTATGGTGGTAGAGATGGCAAGATGTGGTCATAATCTGGAATAAAATAGAGTTATCAGTAGTTGCTGATAGACTGGATGAGGGGTAAAGAGGGAAAGGAGAGAATCAAGACAACTTCAAAGTTTTTGGTCTGAGAAATGAAAAGGACAGAACTGCTATTTCCTAAAATAGAAAAGACTACCAGAGAAGTAACGAGTGCGGGGTTCATAGTGTTTGTAGCTCTTTGTTTGTTTGGGGGATGGGGGTACGAATTCCCTTTTGTATGCATTAGGTTTGAAATGCCTAGTAGACATTCTAGGGAACTATAAATTGCAACTGAATATATGAATCTAGAGTTCAGGGAGAGACCCATGATGAACTTTTAAAGCCAGAAAACAGAGGGAGATCACTTAGGGAGTAAAGAGAGAGAAGAGATCAAGTTCAAGGACTAAATCCTAGAAACCCTCCAACATTATTAGATAGGAAAGAGGAAGAACCACCAAAAGGGAATAAAACAAAGAAGCCAATGGATTAGAAGAACCAAAAGAACATGCTGCATCAGAAGCCAGGTGAAGGCAGTGTTTTAAAAAGTAGTAATTAACCATGTCAAAGCTGTTAATGTGTCATGATGAGATTGAGAACTGACCCCTGAATTTAGCAATGTGGAGGTCAACAATGAATTTAAGAAGGGCAGTTTTGATGGCATGGCAGAGAAATTCAAGAGATTTTGAATTTTTGTACTGATTCAAGAGCGAATGGGATTTGTGGGGTTGTAAAGTACAGCCTGGTCCTGGCTGGTATAGCTCAGTTGGTTGGAACACTAGCCTGTACAACGAAGGGTCGCAGGTTTGATCCCTGGTGCACACAGGAGGCAACCAACTGATGTTTCTCACTCTCTCACCCTTCCAATTACTCTTTTAAAAGAAAGGCCAAAAAAAGAAAAAAGAAAGAAAGGAAGTCCTCAGTTAGAGATAAAATTTTTTTTTAATAAAAATAAAAAATAAAGTACAGTTTGGTGACTGTAGTTAATGCTGAATTGCATGTATGAAAGTTGCTAAGAGAGTATATCTTAAAAGTACTTATCACAAAAAAATTCAGGGTAATTATGTAAAGTGACAGATGTTAACTAGACTTACTGGGGTGATCATGTTGCAATGTATATAATATCGAATTATTGCCCTGGATGGTGTTGCTCAGTGGTTTTAGTGCTGGCCTGGGAACAGAAAGGTCATTGGTTTGATACGTGGTTGGGGCACATGCCTGGGTTTTGGGCCAGGTCCCCCAGTTGGAGGCATGCAAGGGCAACTGATCAATGTTTTACATACTGGTGTTTTCCTCCCTCTCTTTCTCCTTCCCTTCCCCTCTCTCTAAAAAAAAATGAATAAAATCTTTAAATATCGAATCATTATGTTACATACCTAAAACTAATATAATGTTATATATCAACCATACTGCAATTACAAATAATTTTTTAAAGATTTTATTCATTTATCTTTAAAGGGGAAGGGAAGGAGAGAGGGAGAGAAATATCAGAGTATGGTTGCCTCTCATGTGTCCCCTGCTGGGAACTGGCCTGCAACCCAGGCATGTGCCCTGACTGGGAATCAAACCACAATCCCTTAGTTCACAGGCCCACGCTCAATCCACTGAGCTACACCAATTACAAATAATTTAAAAAATTAAATGTAAAACAGAGAATAGGAGGAGAGGAATTCAGACAACAAATTGAAAGCAACTTTTTCAAGAAATTTTGCTGTAACAGGGAGCAGAGAGAAGGATGTAGGGTCAAAAGAGGATTTTTCTTGATGTGTGAAAAATAACACAGTGTTTGCTGAAGGAAATGGGCACTACAGAGGGAAAACTGATGGTGCATCCAGTGGATACTGAACTGGAGCTCCCTCTGGAGCAGGCTGTCCTGTGAAACAGAACATTTCATTCATTCATTCAGTTTCAAAACATGGAGCGTTACTGTAGACACAGTGGACACACCAAGACGATAATGCAAAGCCTTTTCTGTGGAGAAGCTCTGGAGCTGTGATGCTCAAAGAAGATGGACATGCTTGGAAGGACAATGTGATACACCATGCTAGTACTATAATACACTAACATTTATTGAGCACCTCCTAGAAAGCACTTTCACATTTATTACTTCATTTAATCCTGGTAATATACCCTTTTTAAAATATCCTCATTTTATGGGCAGAGGATTTGAACAGACACTTCTCCAAGGAGGACATACAAAGGATCCAGAGACACAGGAAAAGATGCTCAGTATTGCCAGCTATCAAAGAGATGCAAATAAAAACAACAATGAGATACCACTTCACACGGGTCAGAATGGCCATCATAAACAAAGCAACAAACAAGTGTTGGCAAAGTTGTGGAGAAAAGAGAACCCTAGTGCACTGTTGGTGGGAATGCAGACTGGTACAGGCACTGTGGAAAACAGTATGGAATTTCCTCAAAAAACTAAAAATGGAACTGCTTTTTTGACCCAGCAATTCCACTGCTAGGTGGAATTATCCTATCTTATATCCTAAGAACCCTGAAACACCAATCCAAAAAAACCTATGCACCCCCATGTTCATAGCAGCACAGTTTACAACAGCCAAGCATTGGAAGCAACCTAGGTGCCCATCAGTAAATGAATGGATAAAAAAACTGTGGTACATTTACACAATGGAATTCTATGCAGCAGAAAGAAAGAAGGAGCTCCTACCCTTTGCGACAGCATGGATGGAACTGGAAAGCATTATGCTAAGCAAAATAAGCCAGCCAGTGCCCTGGCTGGTGTAGCTCAGTTGATTGAGCACGGGCCTGAAAACCAGATGATCGCGGTTCAATTCCCAGTCAGGGCACATGCCTGGGTTGCAGGCCAGTTCCCAGCAGGGGACACATGAGAGGCAACCATACTTTGATATTTCTCTCCCTCTCCCTTCCCCTCTAAAGAAAATAAAATCTTTGGGGGCTTTGGGGGGAAAAAAGGCAGTGAAAGACAAATACCATATGATCTCACCTTTAACAGGAACCTAAACAAGAAAACAAACAAGCAAGCAAAATATAACCAAAGACACAAAACTGACAGTTCTGTGAGAACAGGACTGACAGTGACAGAGGCTGACAATTCTGTGAGAACAGGACTGACAGTGACAGAGGGGAGGGAATTTCAGGGGAAAAGGGGAAGGTTTTACAGAACAAGTATAAAGGACACATGGACGCGGGGGGTGGGGGGGTGGGGAGGTGGGTGTGGACACAGGAGAGAGGTGGGGAGCACTTGGGGGGTGGGCTGGGGTGGGAGTAAACAGCAGAAAACTGTACTTGAACAATTAAAATATAAAATCAAAAAATTAAATTAAATATCCCCATTTTAGAAATCAAGAACTTGAAGCTCAGAAAATTCAGGCTTTGGGCCACAAAGTAAGTACAATGAATAGATATCTGAAACTTTACCTGTCGTATTTCAAGTCAATCAGTTAATTTTACTACACTGCCTCTCTTTGCTACAATGTTCTGGCAAAATAGGTACACTAACTTGAAATTAAACAATTTTAGGTATTTATGTTTGGAAAACTTTATGTTTGCAAGACTTAGTCTGTACACAGACCTAAGTTCTAAGAAAAGAACTTAGACACAGTTCTAAGAAAAGAATCTCGAGGTTGACATGAAACAATATGGTGCTAGTACTGTCCTTATCACCATTGTGTAACTGTCTCTTGCAATCTTATAAACATCTACACAATATTCTCATTTCCCAAAATGAAAGTCATTTCTCTGCTTTGTTCTGCTATTAGAAGCCACTGCAAAACTGTCTTAATTAGAAAATCATTTAGCATGCTTCTGTCATTCAAAATACCTATGAAATTTTAAAAAGAAAGTCAAAGCACTCAAATATCAAAATACATTCCGAACCTGTTGTTATTACACAATAACCGATTCAGAATGTATTTTGGTAACCAAACTAATTTACTCTTCATAAGATCTTCATAAGATGGCATTTTATACCTTCAATATACCATTTTTCTACATATGACAAGTAAAATGTTTGTTTCCAGCCTTTGTATATATGTATGCGTGTTTGTTTGAAGGAAGAAAGGAAAGGAGGGGAATTGCTTTTATGAAAATAATTTATTCACTTAGCAAAACTAAGATGGATCTGCGTGCTGTCATTTACAGGAAGTGGTTAGAGGCTGGCAGAAGGGAGTGACTAGTTTCTTTTCAGAGATCATTTATTATACAAAGAATGGGCCATTTAAAGACATATTAGCAGCCCCCAGGATATGGCTCCTTGACAGCCCAAATGGGCAGGGCCCCAAACCATCAAAGAAACTTTGTAGAAGCAATACTCTGAACTTTGATAAGATTTCAGACTGGCCTCTCACCTGCCTCTCTTTAAGATTACTTCACTCACAAAAATTTAGGACAGTCACCCACAACCATTACCCACAAGAAATCTCAAAAGAAAGCAATACCCCAGAATCATTTTATTGTCTGCAACCAAAATGACAGCAAGCCTGTGAAAGGGAGGCTGTATGTTTTATTCAAACTGCCATGGAGTTACACTTGGTCTCAAAATAGCACATCCAGAAGCATAACTTTGGCAGATAAAGACTAAAAATTTAAGAACCATCACAATTAAAGTTTCTGAAGTCTAGAAAAAAATGTTTATAAAGGGAGAACTTCTTTTAAGAATTATATATGTATATAATTTTAGCATAAATATATCTTGTATGTGTGTATGTGTATACCTCTCTGAGATTAAAACTTTGGTAGAGAGACTAGTATATGTAGTATACTACGGACAGGATGGGAAACCTTAGGCTTCTGAGAAAGGCAGGACCCAGGCATCGAAGCCTGGACCTGAGCTCCTGTGATGTGTCTCCTCCAGTAAGCATATAACTACAGACAGGCAGAGGATGTGGACTTCACAGAAGCTTATTAGGAGATATTATGACTCCTGTCTCTAATGTGGAATTGAGACAATAATAAACATACAAGGACCTAGAATGCCATTAAAGAATTTTCTACATACCTAAGTGTTACTGAATAAAGTTAGAAAAAGCTCCCAAATTTCTTGATCAGCAACCTAGATGCCATGAGCATTATAAAAGTATAGTAATTACAAGATCAACCTGAAGCCAGACCACCTGGATTCAAACCCAGACCCTATAATTTATGTCACATTAGCAACTTTTAGCAAATTACTTAACTTCACAGAACCTCAATTTCCTCATCTGCAAAATGATAATAATAATAGTGCCTGTCTTGTGTAGTTGTAGTGAGACTTAAATGAGTTGATGCATTTGTGGTGCTTAGATGACACCTGGCACACAATATATGCTTAATAACTATTGGCTACTATTATTATTTGGAGGAGCAGCAAACCACATCTGACCACAAAGACCTCTGAATACTGCTCAGACTATACAAAACCTTAGCAAACTGACAATTTACCTAATCTAAATTGACCAATCCCAGTCTCCCACCTGCCAACCCTGTCCTCATTCACTATAAGATTAATCCCCTAAAGCATGCATGATAACTGGTATATATTAAATGCTCAATAAGTGTTCATCTGTAATTTCATTCTAAAACTTTTAATTACCCACTGCCAGCAAATTAAGCTCAAAACTCTCTGGCTTTACAATATATTCCTCATTTACCCTGGAATGTATTTTCTTCCCATCTCCATATCAAAATCCCATTCCCATGACTAGCTGAAAGTCAATACTTCCACAGATTTTTCCCTGGGACAGACTCCCTCTATCCCAGTTAGAAGTAAACCTCTCTTTCTCAACCTTACTTATACTTTATAAGTTCCCCTCTCATGACATTTAGTCTTTTCTACTTTATAATGTAGTTGTGTGCTTATTTATACCCTCTCACTAAAGTTTTTGAAGCTAGATGAATTCTGCTCTCCTATATAAAATCTAGTCACTAAATAACTATGGAATGAGTGAATAGATAGATAGATAAATAAATTAATGACTTAGTGAATGAACAAGAGGGTCTAAAGAGCACTGGTAGAACCAGGTGGGACTAAAAGAGCACAATGGGGTCAATAAACCATTTAGATTCCCAAAATATAAGCTGTTCTTGGGAATGTATATATTTTGACCACAGAAACATATACCAGAGAGCAAGTGTCTGTAAAACTATTATCTTATGGCAGGAATAACTCAATATGCTCCTCCAGATAGGCCCAACAAATAACATATACTAACGAAGGAGCCAAGCAAGCCACTTTTAACACTGAACTTCCAAACCTACCTGGGAGTGTAAGAGAAAAAGTCACTCCAAGAACACAAGTATACATTTTACTTTTCCTTGGAGCTGGGGAAAAAATCAATTTATTGAACAGAAATTCCACTTCTAGAAATCTCTCCAAATACAGAATCTGCCCAGTATCTAAACTCTGAGCCTTTTTGTCTAGCTCAGCAACTGAGGTTCTTACCCTGGAAAAAGAGAAAGAAATGGTAAGGAGCAACCTGGCTGGTGTAGCTCAGTGGATTGAGCCTGGGCCTGAGAACCAAAGCGTTGATTCCCAGTCAGGATAAATGCCTGGGTTGTGGGCCAGGTCCCCAGTAGGGGGCGCACGAGAGGCAACCACACAGTGATGTTTCTCTCCCTCTCTCCTTCCATTCCTCTTTCTCAAAATAAATAAAATAGTTTTTTAAAGGTAAGGAAAAGAGTAAAGGTAGAAAGTAAAGTGGGAAAAGCTCTGGTTTAGTACTTAAAAAACTGACTCTTAAAGCCCTAGTGCCTCTCTCTTTGCCTAGGACTCTAAATTTAACATAATCTCTTAGTCAAACCTAGATTCAAATTCTGACTTCACAATTTCTATCTGTGTGTCTTTGAACCATTTAATCTCTTTAATCCTCAGTCCCTCATCTGTAAAAGGGGTACAATAAAATTACCACTTCATATCACAATGAGGATTAAGTGAGAAAATGCATGGACTATTTGGCACAGAGTTAACTCATTAACTATTGTTTTTATTGTTACTATACTACAGCATTTATGCCCTAGCAGAATATCAAGTCCTAAACCCTGGCTGGTGTAGCTCAGTGGATTGAGCGTGGGCCTGCAAACCATACGATCACAGTTCGATTCTCAGTCAGGGCACATGCCTGGGTTGCAGGCCGGTTCCCTTCAGGCCAGTTCCCAGCAGGGGATGCACAAAGGGAACCATACATTGATATTTCTCTCCCTCTCTCCTTCCCTTCCCCTCTAAAGATAAATAAATAAAATCTTAAAAAAAAAAAAAGAATATCAAGTCCTCTTCAGTGGCCAGTGTAAGGAGGTAAGTCAACACAAAGTGTGTGTTATTTAACAGCTCTAAGTCACCAACTCAATGAATAAATCAAATTAGACTTCGATGGCATTGCTTCAAAAAGAAAAAGGACGGGAATATTTAGCTAGCCTTAATATCCATAGTGCTATTTAAAATAATCCTTCTCTTTGGTATTCTGACCATTTCCTCATAACAAAATAGTAAGATCTAACTATTAAACTTTTTCCAGGAAAGTTTAGTAGTCAGTTATTTGAAATAAATGGAGAAGAATCAAGGAAAAGAAGCTCTGTCTATGGAGAATGCTTCTAAATTCTGCCAAAACTATTATTTTTGTCCAGAAATATCTCTCATTCTAAGTGAATGCACAATGAAAGTAAGTTAGCATCTTACTCCTATCCAGCCTACATGCATTTTCAAATGCTTTTCCAAGTAAAAAATGGTCTCAATGAGAACACATCTTTTAATGTGGTCTGACTAAAAAACACATGATCAACTTTAGCTTTCCTGAGTCCCTTCATACAACAGGGCAGAAGTGGGCATGCCACTCACAAAGGGATCAGGAGCTCAGCAGTGAGGTAACCTGGCAGGCTTGTGAATACCAATGGGTAGCTACATTTGAGGCTCAGAGAAGAGTCCAGGTCAAGAAGAGGTAGATAAATCAACTTGAACTATTTAGCCATGGAAACCAAGCTTCACTCACAAAGACCTAATTTTAGATCTCTGTGAGATAGTTGTCCAGATCCTGGCAGTAGCTGTTAAATTAAGAGAAAAAGAATTTACCATCTGAAGACAGACAGACTGGTCAGTTCTTAATACAAGTTCACATCTTTTGTTTCTGAGCTATTATTTAAAAAATGTACAAGGACAGACAAATATGCCACAACAAAGACAAGGAATCTGATCGGTCTACCACAAGATTAGTGAGTTTCTCTCTTTTAGAACTTAAGCCCCAGTGACCCCTACTGGACAAAGATAGATACAGAAGACTCAGCTTTATAATCAAGACAGAGATTCTGTGGTTTCTTTTACTGGAGTGAAACTCTTACACATAGAACACTCATTATACAAGCTCAAGCTTGCCTCAAAATCCATATACACCCATAACATACAAGGCAACAGTGCCAAGTCCAATCAGTTCATTCCTTTCACAGGAAACATCACCACAAAGTTGGTTGGCTTATGGAACCCCAGTATTCCCAGCTTTGGGAAAAGTCCTTATAGAGAAAAGAGCAGTCACAGAAGAAGCAGTCACTGGCACACAACTCCTACCCCCCACTACCCCGCAATCTTTCCATTCTCGGACCTGACTCATTTTCAGCTCGGCCCAGACTCCAGGCCAGCAGTCAGAACCACTACGTATGCCTGGTGAGTAATGCTTCCCTCATGCATCCTACCAGCTGCCTCTGACTTAACAAGTCATAAAAGGAAACCTGGGTAACAGTTTTAAGGGAAGAGAACACACATACCACCCTGGTAACAGGGATGATTCCTCTCAGCCCCCTACAGGAACTCAGAGCTATGTAGTGAATTCCCTCTAATGGCAGCCAGGTGGCAATGCAAAAACAGGCAAAGGCAGAATGAGTACAATAAACCCTGACTCTAAAATCTGGGGACAACAATTTCGGCTTTGGATAAAACCAAAAGTGATGGCCATGAGGCAGAGCCCAACCCAGCACACAGGCTGGTTATGGTTCATTCCACTGTAGACTGCTTGTCCAGCAACAGCACTGCCCAGTGGAGGGAGACTGCAAGCCAACCCCAGTATCAGACCATCTGCCATCACTCAGCCTCATATTGTGAGGCAAAACCCTAATGACGATCAAATCTCAGAGGAAAGGGACAGCCCCTTAAATACCTGCAGATCTATCCTCAAGTGCCCCAAGTAGGGGATGAGGAAAGGAATGGCATCTTGCTTTTTAAAAGTGTCTGGCATGCTTCATGTCCAACAAATCCTAAGCAGACAACAGACGTCATTCAACTTTCTCCTGATAACCACCCATTCCTGGGGCATCTAACCCTTCAGACATGAATATTTGGAGCTCTCTCAAACATTCTGGAAATGACTGCCAAGAGCCAGATAACCTAGAGAAATAGTTAAGAATCTTTGACACAGATAACTAACTTTAAAGGTACTTTCGGAAATAATCTTTGATGAATTATCAATAGCAAAACTTTAACTTGGACCCAATTAAATTGGGTCTGTACCCCAAAACAAAACATCACTAATTTTTTGTATTATTATTATTATTTAAATATTTTATTTATTTATTTTTAGAGACAGGGGAAGGGAAGAAGAGTGGGAGACAAACATCAATGTGTGGTTGCCTCTCACGGGTCCCCTACTGGGGACCGGGCCTGCAACCCAGGCATGTGCCCTGACTGGGAATCGAACCGGTGACCCTTTTGCTTCACAGGCCCGTGTTCAATCAACTGAGCTACAGCAGCCAGGGCACAAAATATCACTAATTTTAAAATATATTCTCAAAATCAGGGCACATTCAGTAGTTGCCTACACTTTTTTTTTTCTCATCCATGGGTACCTGATTCCTTGAAAGGAAAGTATTATCCAGCTCACTTTGGACAAATCCCAGAATAATCAAGATCCCAGGAAGAGAGGTAGGGAAAAAGGGAGGGAGGGAGGGAGGGAGGAAGTTAGTTAGTTAGTTAGTTAGTTAGTTAGTTAGTTATGATTATTACCTATGTTCAAATTACCTAATTACTAAGACCAAGAAAATGCATACAAAAATTTTCAAAAAATTTAAAAAATCAAAATTTAAACATAACATGCCTTTCAGCTAACCCTGGATTAACCAGAATATCTAATTAAGCATTTGTCAGATTTTATCACTACATTTAGCAGTGTGAGAACTTGAGAAGGAGGTTACAGTTCCCGCACTGCCCCTAGCTTATGACTGCGAGATCATTTTAGTCACAGTGGATCTGTACATTCATTCATAAAGTGAGTTGACATTCTAGACCTCTAAATTCTTTACCAGCTCTAAAACTCTGTGGTTCTGTGAAAAGTTCAGTTGCCTGGGTTTTGTGTTAATTGTTAACAAAAAAAACTGCAAAGCTAGTCTTATAATGAACTATCCTTTAAAGCTTAAAATCTAACTAGGGAAGTAGTATATATACAAACAATTATAGTATAAGGCAAAAAATATATATGTTGTGTCATGAGGGTGGCAAGACCACAAGAATTCAGTGTATGACAATTTAAAAAACTCAGTCAATGGAATGGTCTGTTCCAGCTAGACAAATTCAAAAATTAAAAAAAAAAAAGGCTTCCATGAATGATGCATATAAGCTGGATCTGGAAGCATGTGTAAGATGTCAGTAGTCTGAAATGACAGTCCAGAAAGAAAGATGGCATGATCAAGAAAATGGAAAAAAAAAAGAAAGGTACAACTGAAACTAGAGTACAGGGTCTGTGTATTTACGAGAGAGAGAAATTGAGAAGATTCACTTCTGCTAGCTCTAGGTTACATGTGGCAGACTTAACATGCACGTTTACCTCCATTCCTTTCTGAAATCTTTGGTAAATGACAGTACAGGAATAAGAATGGCACAGAAAAGAAGAATTAAAAATATCCACAAAAGTTTGATAAATTGGGGAGTGACAGGTAAGTGGTTACTAATTTAAACTTCAGCTTTCTCCTTCTGCTAAGTGCTGGTGGGGAATGGGGGAACAAGAAACAAGGCACACCGTGCTGCAGGACTCCAGGAAGGCTCGGAACTGGAAGCACCAGGAACCTCTGAAGGCTTGCAGGGAGCGGAAGGAAAGCTACCGGGTGAGACTGAAAGCAAGACTAGTCAGTTGAAAGTCTTCAGGCCCTCCTCATAAGGGTAGAAGGAGGTGCCTTTCTGAAAACAGGGGTATTAACTGAAATTTCACATAATGAACAAGCCCCTCCCCTCCTGCCCCACTGCTCTGCTTGGCAACCCCAGGGCTCTGGCCGACAGACAGCCTTAAGAGGCCCCGGACAGAAGAATGGCCATTTCCTCTCTGTGGAAATGGACCTCCCTACCTACTCATTCATCAGAATGTAACAGTCAATGAGTCCCACCAATAAGCTTTTTAGGGGCTAACTCTTAAACATGAAGACCACAGAAACATCAGACATTTTAAGAGAGTCTCTAACATGAAGACAGAGACTAAAATGAAGGAACAGAAGAAGCTTGAAACAAGCAGAGACAATACTATCAACAGATGCAGAGGAAATCACAGAAGGGACTGTAATTAATGTCTTCAGAGTCCTAAACAAGCAATATTGCCACAAAACAAAACAAGCAGCATAAAAAAAGGGATATTCAGAGAATAAGAAAACATTGTTTAGAAATTGAAAATAGGATAGCAAAAATAAATAATTCTCGAGAAGAGTTGGAAGACAGGGCTGAGGATTTTTACCATAAATTAGAACAAAAAGAAAGAAAATGTAGAGGGAGAGAAAACCCAGAGGATCAATCAAAGAAATCCAATATCCAACTAATAAAGATATAGAAAGAGAAAGTGAAGAAACTGGAAGAGAAAAAAAATTGTATCAAAGACTAATAAATGGCCCTGGCTGGTGTAGCTCAGTGGATTGAGTGCAGGCCTGCGAACCAAAGGATTGTGGTTTGATTCCCAGTCAGGGCACATGCCTGGGTTGCAGGCCAGTTCCCAGCAGGGGATGCACAAGAGGCAACCATACATTGATATTTCTCTCCTTCCCTTCTCCTCTAAAGATAAATAAATAAAATCTTTTTTTAAAAAAAAGACTAATAAACGAAAGGTGTGTTTTCAAATAAAAAAAGACCCACGGAAATGTCAACTCAGCAAAATTTAAAAATACAGTGCACATCATCATAATATTTCAGAATATTGGGGATAAAAATAAAATCCTAAAACCTAACCCCCCAAAACCAGGTCACAAACTAAAGTCAGGCATCCAAATGGCATTGGACTTCTCTCTCAACAGTAACACTGAAAGCCACATGCCTTCAAAGTTCTGATAGAAAGTCATTTACAACCTAGAAGTCTACACTCAAACTCTTTAATGAAATGAAAAGTATAATAAAGACATTTTTAGATAAGCAAAGCCTCAAAAATAATGATCACTCATGTATCTTTTCTCAGGAAGCTACTCTAAAATATAGTCCAGCCCTGGCCTGGCAGCTCACTTGGTTCGAGCATCGTCCCATACACCAATACTGTGGGTTCGATGCCTGGTCAGGGTACATACCTAGGTTGCAGGTCCAATCCCAGGTCAACGTGAATACATAAGGCAACCAATCTATGTTTCTCTCATCCCTGTTCTCTCTCTCTTCCTGCCCTCCCAAGATCAATAATCATATCGTCCTCTAGTTAAATGTTTAGAGGACTAAACATTTTTAAAAAATATATTCCAAAGAAGAGATGGAGTAAACCAAGAAAAATTAACAGCATGAGATCCAAGAAACATGGGATTCGACACAGAAGAGAGTTGAAGGAATTTCCCAGTATTATGGTAACAGGAAGCCCCAAAATGAGACTTACTAATAAAGGCTACAGCTGGGGAACAGAAATCTCCTGGGGGACATCTCCAAAGAAAAAACTGAACCAAAAGATTATTTGATATACTGCAACATACTTAGAATTATCTGAGAGTCCCAGGGGACTCTCAGGTACATAGAACAGTAAACAAAGGGGCAATTATTAATTCCAAAAAAAATTAAAAGTTGGTCAAGAAAGAAAATGTAATTATAGACTCATATATGGCTCGGGTTTAAGCAATATCATGTAATCATAATAATCTATAAACACTGAATTCCATACAGTGGTAATAATACATGAAGATGGAAAGGGTGGGGGAGGGTGCCTGTTAAGGGAGCAGGGATGAAAGAACTAAATGTTAAACTTCTATGGTAAAATGTCAACAGATAATGTCTAAAATTGAAAAATCAATAATTACTAAGGGTATATTTAAGAAATGTAGTAGAAAACGCTAAAAGAATCAGTTAAATGACTTAGAAGCAGTTCTCAGAGGTGGGAGGATATAGGACAGAAGATTATTTTTGTTACAAACCTCACAGTGATATTTGACCTTTAAAAATAAGAATAAACATAATTTTGATAAAAATAATTTTACAGAAAGTTGGACTGGATTATAAAAGTTCTTAAATGACAAGATGAGTTTGGATCTTCTATAGGTGACAACGGGCCCCTAACAAGTTCTTTTCCTCCCCCCACCAAAAAAAATCAAAGTTATTTGTAATCCCAGCCTCCCCATGCATTTCCTTAACATTCTGATTGATTGACGTGTTGGAATGTTTCTCCCTTACCACTGCTTGACCTCCTGATTAAAGGCTTTTAGTTCATACCCAAAGGGAGAAAGGACCTGCATATATTATGGGGCAGGTACAATACAGAGAGTACGTTCAGGCTCAGACTCATTAACTCAGTGAATCAGGTGGTGACTTCTGAAACTCATCATCACAGACTACCCTCATGGGGCTCCCAAATCAAACCCACCCTAGGGAACATTTTCCACTGGGTGCTTTAGCGCTTAAGGTTAAATCTCTCTTGTAGTGATTTATTATTTCATGGAGACGGACGTACAAACAGAAGCACGACTAGCACAGAGGAGGTATATTGCTAATTAAGGCCCAGGGAAGTCCAGCACCATTCTCTAAGAAACAGATTTATTTGATCAGTGCCTCCAGGTTCATGTCATTCTTATCCTACTTCCAAAGACCAGTTTTAGTCCCACAGTGTACCTAGTAGTATTGTCCAAAAAAGAACTTATGATCAGCCAGAATGACACAACAATTAAAGACAGTGCTAAGTAATAGTAATAAGTAAAGTTCCTCCCCTTCCATACCAATTTCAGGGTTTTTGTTTATTTTTCCCTTTTTCTTCTTGCTTATGATATATCTTAAATAGAGGTAGTATGTTCTGCTTCTTGGTGATGTTCGATGTTACCTCTCTCCCTGACACTTTAAGATGAACAATTCATAAAGCACAAATGTAACAACTGATCATGCTATGCTCTCTTCCCAAATGAGATGACCTGAATCCTGAGGCAGAGTGATAGCAAAAAATATCCAATCTTCTACCTTTTTGTAAACTGCTGATTTTACCCTCACAACCACACAGACTCTGGTACTGCTAAGGCACAGTGGTGACCAGGAGCACTCTCTTAATATAAATGGGAGCCTGTAAATCAAATCAACTTTAGTGCTCTGCAATATGCAAAGATACCAACACTTAACTGTCCTTCCTCCTGACCATAAATTTCCCTCACTTATCAGCTTCATCCATATACACGATAGAGGGAGAGAGGGAGGGAAGGAAGGAAGGAAGGAAAGCAAGCAAGCAAAAGAAACTTAATTGAGGTTAAAGCAAAGATCCAGCTTCTATTAAACACCAGAGGGAACCAGAGTACTTGGGCAATAAAGTACTTGTACCTGAGATTTGACCTGATATCTAGGCAAGTTCCATATCTTAATAAATCAGGGGACACGCCACACCTCAAGCCACTGTGACACAAACCTCAGTTCCAAGACACAGACACTGCTAGCCATGGAGGGGATGCACAGAGTGCAGGAACCAGTACACACCACACTGTGTACGAAAGAAGTCCATGACTGGCACAGGCTGTCTCACCCAGATACAAACACAGTACACTCGGGACAGGCACAGACTTGACCACATGCTCGGAAGGCGCAAGAACAGCACTGCCTACACCAGGGCTTCTGAGAAAGGAACTAAAAAACAGGTGACGTTTCTCGTGATCTATGCCAGTCAATCATCCCGACTGCCCAGGCAACCATACCATTCAACACCTCCCTCTAGTGCCTCAATCAAGGTTCCTGTCTCCACCTGCTCCTCTGACATCATCCTGTCATTATTTTTTCTTTGAAATTCCTTTGATGAAAAATGAGTCATCTCATCCTGCCAACACAGGCCGAAGGCCCTTCCTGGCAATTCGCTCTTTTAGTGCGGCAATTTTCAACTGGTGTGCCACAATAATTTTTAAAACATGTGATACATGACTAGTCAGGGACACTGACCTCTTTTCCCTTAGAGTTTCATATAAAAAAAATGACAAGAGCCAACACAACAACAGCCATCTGGTGTAAATGAATCAAAACTACACCTTTTTTTGTGTCACATCAGCAGAAAATGTATTTTTTGGTATACCACAGAATTTTAGTAATTGGTTTAGTGTGCCATGAGATGAAAAACATTGAAAATCACTATTTTAGTTAATCATCTGGAGGCAGGGCTACTCCAGCTATTATCTCCACATCTCCCAGGAAAGAATGCTTCAGAGCAAGATCAACAGCCTGGAGGAAAAATGTAAGAAATGGAAGATGTGAGGTTCTTGGCAGAGCTGAGAATGAGGCCTGGAACCCAATACATAAATTATCTATTCCAGTGAGATACAGTTAAGAAGACAAATAAGGATAGGACACCGAGGGTCACACATAAAACCTGGAAACACTTCAGCCTCAAAGCATTTACCTTAAAAGATGTGGTTCTTGACAAAAAGTACCATCAATTATTCTGCAAGAACTGACTGCAAATCTAAATTTCTCACCTTAAGTCTTTGAGGCAATAGTAACCTTCCCGGGCTCAAGGTGGTGGTGCTCTGACTTCAACATTCATAGTGGCAGGGATAAAGGGCCAAGTGCAAACTGACAAAATGCAATTCATATGTACGAATCACCCTAAATTTTTTATAACAGCTTTACTGAATTTAATTCACATACCACACAACTAATTCATCCTTTTAAAGTATACAATTCCATAGACCTTCATATCACAGAGTTGTGCAACCATCACCACTATGTAATTTGAGAATACACAATACCATTATCCCCAAAAGAAATCCTGTATCACTTACACTTCCCTGCTCCCTTTTGCCCCTGGCAACCATGTCTACTTATTGTCTCAATGGATTTGTCTATTCTTCACAATGAAATTATACAATATGTGGTGTTTTGTGTCTGGCTTCTTTCACTTAAAATGATAGTTTCAGGTTTGATCCATGTTAGCATCAATTACATTCCTTTTTATTACGGAAAAATGTTCCATTGTATGGATATGCCACACTTTGTTTATCCATCCATTCATCGGTTGATGGATATTAGGGTTATTTCCACTTCTGAGCTATTAGGAATAATGCTGCTATGAGCATTTGTGTACAAGTTTTGTACAGATACACATTTTCATTTCTATTGCATACACACTTAGTGGAATTGCTGGGTCATGTGGCAACTCTACCTTTAACTTTTTGAGGAACCATAAAATTGTTTTCCAAAGCAGCTGCACTAGTTTATACTCCCACCAGCAGTATATGAGTATTCCAATTTCTCCACATCCCTCATGTGTCTTTTTTATTATATTAGCCATTCTATTGGGTATGAAGTGGTATCTCATTGTGCTTTTGATTCCCATTTTCCTAATGACTAATGATGTTGAGCATTTTTTCATTGGCTTATTTATTGGTTATTTATATATCTTCTTTGGAGAAGTGTCTATTCAAATTTTTTGTCTTTCTCCCATTCTGTGGGGTGTCTTTTCACTTTTTTAATAGTGACCTTTGAAACACAACAGTTTTTAATTCTGATCAAGTCCACATTATCTATTGTCTTTCTTTTCTTTTGTCATTTGTACTTTCAGTGTCATAGCCAAGAAACCACTGGTTAATCCAAGGTCACCAGGATTTACTCCTAAATTTTATTCCAATAGTTTAATAGTTTTAGCTCTCACACATAGGTCTATAAGCCATTTTGAATTCACTTTTTCCCCAGTTTGTTTGTCTGTTTGTTTATTTAATTGTTGTTCAAGTATAGTTGGCTCTGCTCCACCCCCTCGCCACCAGTCCCTCCCACACCAGCCATCCCCACCTCCCACCCTCGATCCTACCCACCTTTGGCTTTGTCCATGTATCCTTTACACATGTTCCTGACATCCTTCTCTCCTTTCCCCCCATTATCCCCTCCCACATCCCCTCTGGCTACTGTCAGCTTGTTCTTGCTTTCAAGAGTTCACTTTTATACGTGGTATGTGGTAAGGGCCCAGCTTCATTCTTTCATATATGGATATCCATTGTCCCAGTATACCTTATTGAAAAGACAATTCTTTCCACATGGAATTGTCTCGACACCTTAATAAAAAATGAATTGACTGTATATGTAGGGAGTTATTTTTGGACTCTCAATCTATTGCATTTATCTGTATTTTTATTCTTATGCTATTACCACACTCTCTTGATTACTACAGCTTTGTGGTAAGTTTTCAATTTGGAAAATGTGAGTCCTCCAATTTTGTTCTTCTTTTTCAAGATTTTGCAATAATCCTGAAAAAGGCTATTAATGGGTCCCTTGTATTTCCATATGAATTTTAGGATCAGCTTATCAATTTCTAGCCCCCCCCCCCAAAAAAAGCCGGCAGGGATTTGATAGGGATGGCACTGAATCTGTAGATCAGTTTGGGGAGTACTGTCATCTTAACAATAAGTCTTGCAGTTCATGAACATATAAAATACAAAGATGTAGCACACTGGAAACACTAGATTTTTGAAGGCCCCCCCCCAAAAGAATGTGCTAAAAGATACTGATTATAAAACCACAAAGTGTCTCTCATATTGCAAAGCAACACATTATGCTTTTTAACAAATTTCCAAAACAACTGAGCTGAGCACTCTAAGACCTAAGACCTAAATAAAGACTCAGGCATACCTAGAGCTGAAGGAAACAGCCAGGCCCCACTGGCCTTGGCTTATTCCACTTTAGTAAAGGAAAAAGGAGTGAATGACCATGAACCATTGCTCTACCACAAGTGCCTCAAACACAGCAAAATTAAAAGTGGTCAGAAATTATCCTCCATCTTCCTTTATATAAATTAGCCACAAATCATTCCTGAGATAGATAAATCTGTGCACCAGTGCCAGAGTAGGGAAGCAGAAATTTCCTATAAAATGGACTTATTTGTAACAATCTGGTTGGAAGAGGATAAAGAGTAACAGTAAGTTTTGATGCTGTATTTCTATAACGAACACTTCATTTAAATTTGTCTATCTAGAGTAGCTGGGAGTGGTTGTGGTGAAGGCCCTGGGGGTATTAAAGACCCTCCAGCTCTTCTTCAGGTTGCTGCTACCTTTACTAGATTAGAACAAAGGCAAAGAATAGGTTAACCTCATACTATAATGTATAAACTAAACAATTAGCATTATGTAAATAGGCAAAAAGCCAACCAAAGGCACTCTCTAAAGCCTACAATCAACTCTGACCTCTATCACACAGCAAAGGTCCCACTTTTGAACATAATTAAATGCTCACAGTGATCTTTACATACATAACTCTAATCATATCTAACTCCTACTCTTTCTGGTAAAAATTATCACCCGCAATTTACAGAAGAGGAAACTGAGATTTATAGAGCTTAAGTAACTTGCCCAAGAGCACACAGCTCACAAGTAGCAAAGCTGTGATTCAAATCCTCGCATCTTCAATTCCTCATCTGGTGCTTTTACTACTAGTCCAATGGCTTTTCAAATACCCCAGATCTCCTATCCACGCTCATACCAAGACCATCAAGGAACAAAACACACAGAAAGGCAGCCAAGTCCCATTCCAACTCTGTTCTGAGTGGAACTGGTTTTCCAGACCAATTAAAACAACATGAGGTGGGGAGGAAACAGGCGGAGGTGACAGAAGGGAGAGAGAAGGGAGTGGCAGGAGGGAGGGAGGGAAAAGAGAAGGGGGTAGAGGAAGAAAGGGAAAGAGCAAGAGAAATATGAGTAAAAACAAAGATGGACATCAGTAAAGAAGCATGTGAGGGAGTTCACCTTGCAGCTGAAAATGAACCGCAATAAAAGCAGTCAGCCTTGGCCAACTTTAAGATAAGATGACTTTGGTCAAAACTACAAACTTTTTTTCTTGATGATTTCCATTTCTCCCCTACAAACAGAAGTTAAAATATCACTTAATCACTGTTTAATCATTCTCCACAAGTTCACGGTGGTTTAACTCCTTATATCCAGACAGCCTCCTGCATGCTCCTAGAAAATCCTAGAAGGGAACTAAAGAGACCAGCAAGAGATGGCTAATGCTGGCAAGAAAGCAGAAGGAAACTTTCAATAAGCACATGACTCCAAAACCACTTATCAAACCGGAAGTTTTATATTAAGCTCACAGGCCACCTGCTCCCTCAGTTTCCCCATCTGACACCTAACTCATGCCATGGCCATGGCTCATGAAGGGATTTCGTGAGTGAGACGCCAGACCAGAAATTTCCCTCCTGAGGGTTGGGGCTTTCAGGCTTCTGGAATGTGCCTGGTAAAGCCGTGGGGGTGTCTGGGCAGCTGAAAGCCTCCACAGGGGAATTCTGTAAGGACAACTGCTTTCCCTCAACCCGAGGTTATGAATTTAAAAATAAATCTCAGTGACCCTCATGCCTTAGAAATCATTTGGGAAAGAATGTTATTGAATCCAGCAACTATTTGCCCCAGTGGAGTGAATCAGAAAGAGGGAAAAGAGAGAAATGTTCTTAACCACCCCTCTCAAGGAGTCTGATAGGATAAAAACATGAGGGAAATCCCAAGTCAGATTCCTTAAGCTCACAGGCTTATAAACTACTGTGTATTTGTATGTTACTTGTATTTTCAGATTTCAGGAAGGATGTTAACACATGTGCAGCTTCTGTGAAGTACTGAGATTATGCTCAGCACACAAAGTATTTTTAAAAGGGAACACTACAGTGCAACTGTACAGCAATAGCTGGCAAGGCCTCTGTGCATGCTTGTCTTACTGTGGACAAGGGCGCAACCATGAGGCCTCAGCTCCCCTCCTGGAATTTGTAAATGGAAGGCAGTGGGGAATAACAGCTTCCCCCGACAGCCAGGATACTGAGGAAATCCCCTTCTCAGTGATCCCATTTCTCAACTTGATTAAAATAACTACCACCCAGATTTTTGGAAAGTGTCATTTTCCTTATTCAATTGGGAGCTTTATCACCATGGCAGTGCAGCTTTTCTTTTGAACTAAATAGCTACAGGATTTCAGCATTCTTCTCACACAAATGATTCTTAAGACTTGAAGGTCACTGAGAACAGCCTAAGGGCACTTCAGAAGGCTGTGGCTCTCCCATTCACTACAGCGGCTGGCAGAAACAGCAAAGTAAACAGTGAGTAGAGCAGATCTGAGATGTTTTCACAGTCACCTCAGAGAGCTGGTTCTCTGAAAGGTTTTATTACCAATGCCAATTAGAAACTGGGCATAGTCTTCCTCTACCCACAAAAACACTTCTACCACTACCACTGCCTTTCTCCCCATTAGCAATAAAAATATATGAATGAGCCCTCGCTAGTGTGGCTCAGTGGATTGAGCGCGGGCCTGAGGACCAAAGGATCACGGTTTGATTCCCAGTCAGGGCACATGCCTGGGTTGCAGGCCAGTTCCCAGCAGGGGATGCATGAGAAGCAACCATACATTGATATTTCTCTCCCTCTCTCCTTCCCTTCCCCTCTGAAGATAAATAAATAAAATCTTTATATATATATATATATAAATGCTGCATGGAATGACTGACTCCTCAACCCCACCTCTGATGTTCCTTTCTTGTACAGCAAAATGATGGCAGCCAGAGCCTGATGTAGTTATCTGTACACCAGCCATCAATTTGGAAAATTCTTATTTATATAAGAAACTCTGGAAGTCCAACACCTGAGGCTCCACAAGGGAATCGTGGTGGTTACTGAAGTTTTTGTTTTATTGGAGGATTTCAGTTGTTCGTTTTTCTGGGTTTTGCTGTATGGTTTCTCTAGGGCAAAGAAGAAATATATACGGCTAAAAATAATCCATTTTTCTTCCTTAGGATTGAGAAAGCAAGGACTACAGCTTTGACCTTTGCTACAATGTGCTGTTTTAAACCAACAAAAGCTAAAAGAGACAGACAACACTTAAGGGACAGGCTGGGGGCAGGGTAGCTAGTCTCAGAACAACTGTATGCCCCTTCCAGCCAGAAGCTCCTACTGCCTCAATGCCTGAAAACACTGCATCAACTTCTCCCAGGTCTGATGAAGTGTAGAAATTAAATGCAGCAAGGGCTACTTTTGTGCAAATTATTTTTCTTATTAATTTTTTTTCTGATAGCCCCCACTGCTCAAAAGAAATAGTTAAGGAGAGAGAGACAGACAAAGAGAAGGAAAATACCTGGTTTAATGCTTACTAGTAGCTCCTAGAAGGAAGAACACTGGGAAGAAAAGAGAGGAAAGGGTATGAAGAACCTCATGTTGTTCCCAGCTGCCGTTTTCAGTGAGTCAGGAAAATGGAGCCTTTGAGATCCTGTAGAAAACCCCACCTTGCCCTATTTTATGACCAAACTATATTCAGTGCCTTGCATTTTGGAATTTTTCCAAGAATCCAATGAACAGCAACTCCATCTCCTCCAGATCTGTGACCAAATCAGGACAAGAAAAATTACAGCCTCACTGAACTAGTACCTCTCCAACTATACACACTACCTACTTTTCTCAAGTTAAACCAGGGGGGCTGTAAGGTCCTTGAAAACAGGAATCCAGGTTATACTCCCAACACCTAGACCTGTGCTTTGCAAAGGGAGGAACTGATCAAATGTTTGCTGACCTTAACTACCCTTCTGCGTTCCAGCTGATGACCTACACAAGCTATCACCTGTCCTAGAACTTTGGTCCACCCCATCTTCCTTGTCTGAAACCTCCAAGCCAGTGACAGTGAATCCCAGTCTGGCAAGTCATAACACAGCCCTAAGTTTCTAAACTACCCCAAGAGACGGCACATAATTCTTAAATACATCTCTGAAACAGGACTAATTTTAACCCTCTTAAAGTTCATACTGTCTAGCATTTTTGTTCAGGAAAGGAAGTGAAATCAAATTAAACAAAAGCAAACAAGTCACAATTCCTCCAAGGCAGGGTAGGGAGGTTGGTGGGTGACAGTTAAAAGGTCTTACAAAGGACTGTCCCTATTCAAGGCTTCAAAGGCAAGCAATGTGATTCAGAGCAAAGACATTCAACTTCCAAGTCAGGAACCTGGGTCATGGTTTCAGCTTGTCAATAACCAGCTGTGCGATTTGGGAAACTGTCTGCCCTTTGACCTCTCTGAATTGGCTGTTTCTCATCTATCTCTTTATGATACTATGAATTTGAGGTTTATCCAAGAACCAACTAAACATCTAGAGTTAAACCAGTGACGCTTAGTAGATACAACAAAAATTCATTTGTAAGTGCCCTAGCATAAGCAGAAATTTTCTACAGAAAAAATGGCCTAAAGGGGGAAAGACAACGAAAGAAAGGGCCTTCTATACAAGGGATAAGAATCAAAGGTCAGTAGAGGACCTGAGAGGAGGAAATGAAAGCTATTACTACTGCATTTAAATGAAAACTACTAAAGGTCTTCCCCTCCTACTCTCTCCCAACCACCCTTTCGAGAATCCTGGACACTGAAAATAATGAAGATATGCAACAGGCAAACACACAAATAAGCATTCTAGACAAGAGAAGAATTGCTTAGAGCTATAAAACAGGCTTAGAAGAAGAAAATGAGATTTACAAAATGGAAGAAGAAATAAGAAAAACAGAAACAAAAAAGAGGAATACAGGAAAATCTCGACAAAATTGAACTAAACTGTATAAACTTGACCAGAGAAAGAGAAATAATTTAAACATGGGGACAGGTTTACTCACAACTCACAGGGTGAAGTTTTACACCAAAGTAAGGTTATGTACCAGGATGAACATAAGATAAGAAGACTTGAATCTGAGATGTCAGCAAGTCTCAGTTCCCATGTGCCTCTCACACTGTGAGCACCATAAATTCTGAATATGAGTCTAGTGTTTGAGAATGTCCTCTAATTATAGGCCAACTATACACAAAACCATGTTTATATACCTTGATTGATGGGTTACTTAAAATTTCGTTTAAGGATAATTTTGATTATTTCGGATTTTCACCTTATGAACTGACTTAAGAATCTAACTTACTGCAAGAAGATGAGACTTCACCTTGCAGGGCAGGGCCGAGGGTGGTAGTTCAGACATTGAAATACTTCCTAAAAACTAAAGACAATATAGAAAAGCAAATTTCTGTGTCACTTCCTTAGCCACCCCCAGCAATTTGGGAAAGGAGGGGGCAGCTTATAAAAGTGCTCAAAGGCATGGGACAGGTCATTCAATAGGTCTCTTACTCATGCTCAGGGAAATGCAGTGGCCGGGCACTTGCTCAGAGCCTCCCAGACCTGGTACTGAAGTCATTAGGACCAGCTCAGCCCTTAAGGGTGCTTCCTTTCCCTACTCAGATGCCTCCTGTGTCTGTCTCACTACTGTAACTTAGGGACCCCTCCTCTATAGCTTGGTTCAGGCTCTCCTGAGGCCCAAGAAACCTCAATGTCCTCAGACAAAGTCAGAAAAAGTGGTTGACTTCCTGCAGTCATGACACACTCTCACCCCACAAATAGGAGCTGCTTTGTCAAAGAATAGTAAATTCTCCTAATGAAATACATTCCCTTAGTTGCTGACACTGAGGAGACACTGAGCCTCTAAGATGTGTCCACACAGTGAATAAACATGTCCCTTTGCTTCTGATAAACAGTCATGACTGACAGGACTGTTTGCCTCCTTTTTATCCTAAAAAGACAAAGGCCTGACTCTTTCAGCCCTAGAAAGCCACATTTTAAATTTGTAATCAAGAAAATAAAGCTACACTCAACATTTGCCATAGATAGTAGTAGTAATATTTACTGAAACAGTAGTTGGCATTTACTGAGTATTTACTCTGTTTCAGGTACTGTTTAAGTACTTTCTACTTATTATTAACTCATTCAATTCTCATTACAACTCTATGAAAATGGTACTTTTATAATCCTCATTTTCTAGCTGAGAAACTCTGGCCTAGAGAGAAAGGTTAAATAACTTGTCTGAAATCATACTAAGTGGTAGAATAGGTTTCCAGGTCAGATCAACCCTACAGGTCCTTTGGGAATTACTGTTTTGGATGGATGTCATAAAACATGAGAAGTAAGGAAAGCTAGCAAAAGCAGTCAACAAAAGTTGGACAGATTTTTGTTACTGTTTTTTTAAATCTCTGCATAAATGGCTGGCAAAGCATGACTGTCCTCGTTCTATTTTGCTATCTTTCCTTCCCCCAAGCCCCTCAAACATAGCACCTTCAGAGGCTCTTAAGCCTTCCCACAGCAGCTTAAGGAAAAGAAAAAAAAATGAGAAGAAGGCATTTAATCAAAGGCCCTTTTCTTCTGGCAAACAAAAGCCCTTGGTATTTCTACAGACAGAGTAGTTATTCTTAACCCTAACTGAAGATTTTTTGGCAGAGAAATATGAAAATGTTAGGCTTGTGGGAATGCCTTCTGCTTTAGGCTTTTGTGTCCCACTCAGTAACACCAGCCCACTGAAACACAAACACAGCGGCCCCTCAGGAACCCTAGGCCAGTTTAGTTAACTCCAGGGTCTAGGAAGAGAGAGAGAGAGATTGGAGTCCCTATTCCTGATGGTCTAACTCCTTTCTCCCCTACCCCCTCCCTGAGTGTTCAAGAGTTTTTAAAGTACACTAGGAAAAATAAATCTGAAGATACAGACACATAACAGATCAAACCCTGACAGTGAAAGAAAAGCAGCAAGTGGGAGGTGGAAGAGGGCCGAGATCAGGCCTGACTGGGGGGAGGTGAGGAAGGCAAGGGGTGTTCCTCACTTGACTCTGCTTCTCACCCCAAATCAACAATTCAGTTTCAGCACCGTGCTAATAAAATTAGAAGATCTGGCAATTGTTTCAGGAGCTTTCTCCACTCAGTACTATGTTTCAGAGACTTAGTGTGGCACTGAATGGCTGTTAAGTGGTAGACATTTTCCCAACAGGGTAGAGGGAAATCAGACCATTTTAATATAATATCTCAGGAAGGAAAAAAGGCAGGGGTGGGGGGTGGGGGGTGTGGACAGTCTCTCAGAAGACAAGCAGGGGCCAGCAGGACTAATCCCAGATATATCTGATACCCCACCCTTTGGATGAACACAGTAGCATTAGTACTACTACCCAGCCAACAGCAGCCTCCCCTTGCTGCCCTGCTCAGGATATTATGAACAAAAGCACTGTGAGAACACAGGCCCAGTGACACATCTCCTAGCAGCCAGGTCTCTGTCACAGTGGGGAGTAAAAGCAGCCTTACGAGGAGTCTCAGGCAGGCTTTCGAATCCCTTGGTGTGCGCAGCCCAAACTAATGTATGGTTACTATCTATAATGGTACCAAACTTTGAGGTATTCAACCATGAGGTAATAAAACCTCAGGTGGCTCAGGATTCTGAATCATCTCTGATTACCCTGGAAGTGGTCCTATTTGCTTTTGAGTGATATCAAAGGCCCTCAATGGACTAAAAGGCACTGCTCAGCCAGGTTCAAGTGCTGACAAGTTTCAAATGTCTGGCATATAGTAGGCTTTCACATATTTGCTGAATGAATAAATGAATAAAACATTTAATTTTCAACTGCTATAATCAGTTCCATCCTACACCCAAGGGGGTATAGAGGGAGTGTCAGAGAAGATTTCTAGAGGATAGAAAGAAAAAATTTTATTTTCCCTGCCATTCCCTGGTGATCAAGCCCTTCTGTTGCAAAATATAATGCTCCCTTCTATATAAAATTCATTACCCAACTGTTCTCCCACAGAGTTGGATAACAGGCCACACTATCCTAATCAAGGACAATGGTTCTTCTGCAGCTGGTGTGCAACATACAGAATCCTCTGAAAGGTGGCAGAGCACATTAGGGAGATGTCCACTGTAGTGGTTTTTTATAACAGCAACAACTTGAAAATAACCCAAATATTCAACATTAAGATAGTGGCTAAGTGAAGCCATTGTCAACATAACAACTTAAGTTGTAATGACTATAAGGAAACACTTAAAAAAACCTTATAATGTCACATGAAAAAGGCATGCAAACTTATTTTTATATGCTAAGTGAAAGAAACTATACACAAAAGGCCACATGTTATATTATTTAAATTACATAAAATTCCACAATAGGGTAAGTTAAAAAGCAGATTAGTGGTTGCCAGGGGCTGGGGGAGGAGAGGGAGAGTGACTGCTTAATGAGTATGGGATTTCCATTTGGGGTTACAAAAAAATTCTGAAACCGGATCATCGTGATGACTGTACAACAGATGAATTGTATATTTTAAAATGTTACAATGGTAAATTTTATGTGTATTTTACCACAATAAAAAAATGGATTGAAAAAATAACATATATAGGTCAGGTCACAATTATATAAAAGTAAACCTGAACCAGAAGGAACACAGACCAGTCCCAACATCTGTCAAATTAAAATGAGACTTCACTGATGTTGAACAATGAATAAAAATCAGGAAAGGAAACTAAAAATGCCAGAAGCACACAGTCACAGTCACAAGCCTGCAAGTAAGTACTTACGCGTGGGGGACAAGTTACACAGCTCACTGGGGGCCAGAACAGCAGGTGTGTGTGCTCCGGAGGGAGGGAGAGAGGTCTTAGGCCCTCCCCAGCCCAGCCTTCTCTAATCTCCCTTAAAACACTCTCCAGAGTAGAGAAACCATCTGTTTCAACAAAGCCTAGAGCCCCTACAAGCATATTAACTCTTTCACTGCTGACCTCCTACAGATGGGCTTCACCCAATGTTAAGTGCTTTTCATTTTTAAAATGCCTCTAAATGTTAGAATATAAGCTCTACAATGGAAGAAACTTGGCCTGTTCGATAGAATATCCCTAATACCTGGAATAAGTTGATATCAGTGGATATTCAATAAATGATTTGCTAAGCGAATCATTAAATACCTTTTCCCTACAATAATTGCTTAACTTGTGCCTTTTTTCCTACAGTCTCCCTCTTCTTGTCATTTGTCCTCACTTAGAGTCTGACCTAGTTTCCTCACATTCGGTCAACCAATCACTATTTTCTGCTTAAGTACAGTATAACTAGTCTCCTCACTGTGGGTTTTTTGCTGGATCCCAGTGCCTAGCACAGTACACATAATAAATGTTCATACAGACTTGCCAAATGAAAGAACGATTCACTTCGGTCACCACACCGAGTAAGTGCTCAGTAATGAGCAATTAAACTGGCTAGGTGTGAGCTAGGTACCATGAGAGTTACAGAAATGTAACGTCTGCAAAACAGTTCCCACGTAAAGCTTACAATTTTAATATGGAGACAAAACTAGGTGGTGGGGAAGTGACACAGGAAGGTGAACAATGATAATCAAAGAAGTCTCCACGGAGAAGAAAGGCCTGAAGTGAGGCTGAAGAAATGGGCGGGTGCCAGTTAAGTATAAAGAACAAGGGAGGGCATTCCAGGTAAGCTGCCCAAGAAGAGGCCAGAGGACAGACTGAATGAAGCACTTCAAAGCACCAAGAGGAGACGAATCTGTCTAGAGCTAAGGCTGTATTCTAGGAAATTATGTGGGATAAGCCCGAATAATGGGAGGGGGCAGAAGGCTCACAGCATAAAAGCTCCTGCTTACTTTAGGTAACAGAAAACACTAAGAAGCAGCTGGCAGCACTAACTAGAAGGGAGAGATAGGACACAGCAAACAAAGTATGAGGCAGTTGCAGTAATTCATGCATGAGGTGACGAGTGACTGGCCTAGACTCATGGCAAAGGGGGTGAGGAGGAAAGGGCAAATTTAAGAGAAATGCTGAAGAAACAAAAGAACTTGGTGACAGAAAATGGGGTTGATGAAGACAGAAGAGTCAAAGATGTCTCCAGGGTTTCTGATCTTGGAGACTGGAAGAATGTGAGCACAACTGTTAAAAATGGGGAATAAGGAAGGAAAGCCAAGTCCAGCCTGGGTCTTGAAAATACTGAGTCTGTGGTGATATCCAAGTAAAGCTGTCCTGTAGGCAGTTGATCAAAGAGACTAGAAATTGAGAGATTTTTATACCTACAATGGAATATTATCCAGCCTTAAAAAAGAAGGAAACTCTATCACAAGGTACAATATGATGAACTTTGAGGACACTATGCTCAGTGGAATAAGCCAGTCACAGAAGGACAAACAGTGCATGATTCCACTTAGATGAGGCATCTAAAGCAGTTAAACCCACAAAGGCAGAAAGTACAATGGAACAGTGGTTGCCAGGGGCTGGAGAGAGGGGGAAAGGCAAAGTTGTTCAACCAGTAGAGACTTTCAGTCACGAAAGACGAAAACGTTCTAGAGATCTGCTGACAATAAACATGCATGTAGTTGACAACACTGTACTACACATGTAAAAATTAATTGTCAAGGTAGATTTCACATTACGTGTTTCTTATCACAATTTTAAAAACATCTTAAAAACTGAGAGATTTTAAGTAGTGTAAGACAGACACAGGCATTTGCAATTTAAAAGAAAAGCTGAAGCCAGAAGGAGTGGCTAGAGAGAGAAAAGGTCAGGAGTAGCATAACAGTAAGGCCAGCTATGTCCGCACCATGAGTTCATGTGCCAGCACTGTGTCAGGAGCTTTACCTATGCCATTTTATTTAATCTTCATAATTTTATGTGAGAGGTATTATTATCCCCATTTTGTAGATGAGAAAACTGAAGCTCAGAGAAAGTGAGCAACTTGCCCCAAGTAATGCAAACACTTGGATTTCAACCTGAGCCAGCCTGGATTCAAAGCCTGTGCTATACCCACCTCACCAAACTGCCTTACCCCTCAGCAAACTGAGTTATATACAGTCAGGAGAAGGAAAAGACCCAGCGGAGGCAGACAAACAGCAATCAGATAGGTCAAGGAAAACCAAAAAAGTCTCTCATTAAAGCTAAAGAAAGAGAAATTCCTTTTAATCCTCACCCAAGGATATGTTTTTATTGATTTTATAAATAAATTTAAATTTTTTTTTTACTTATTCACTTTTTTTTTAGAGAGAGGGGATGGGAGGGAGAAAGAGAGGGAGAGAAACATCCATGTGTGGTTGCCTCTTATGTGGCCCCCACTGGGGACCTGGCCCGCAACCCAGACATGTGCCCTGACTAGGAATCGAACGAGTGACCCTTTAGTTCGCAGCCCGCGATCAATACATTGAGCTACACCAGCCAGGGCTGTTTTTATTGATTTTAGAGAGTGGGAACAAGGTGGGGGGGAGAGAGAGAGAGAGAGAGAAAGATCAACTGGTTACCTCCTGGTCTAACCTGCAACCTAGGTGTGTGCCCCAATTGAGAATCAAACCCAAAACCTTTTAGTGTACAGGCAATGCTCCAACCAGCTAACTGAACCACCTGACCATGGCAAGGAAGAGAATGTTTTAAATAGGCAGGGATGTTACCACAGTGTCAAAATGTCAACATTCCAACACAAAATGAAGTCAACACTCCAAATCTACCTGTGAAGGGTCACGTAAAGATAGAGCCTTAGGCCAGGTACTCAGACCAGAGAATTTCAAAGAAACAGAAGCCCTAGCAGAGGCTTCTTCTCTCCTTATCAATGACACCTGGGACTGCCCATCACCAGCTACTCCACAGGCCTCTTGCTGAAGTTAATCATCTGACCAGTCCCAGGAAATACCAACCCCAAAACAAAGCACTGCACAACACAAGGTCAGGTTTAACTTGAGCTATGCGGGAAACTGGATCTCCACTCTAGCTATAGTTCAACGTAATTTCTGTTTCTAAAACCAAACTTCTTTCAAAATGATCCCATATGCCTGTTCTCTTCTTCTCACATCCTAGACAAACTAAGATCAGGTACACATTTATTGATTTAGCTGCAGTCCTGCCTCCCTGTAAGTGATCTTTCATACTGCTGCCTGAGTTACACTTCTCCCCCATCAAAACAAAGAAACAAGCACAATTATGTCATTCCTCTGTCTTAAAAATATCCAGTGCCCTCACATGCCTATGTTATTTCTTAGCCGTTTATAACAAAGACTCAACTTTCCATTCCAGCCCTCTCTCTCACTACCCAGTCCCTACTTCATAATGTTTTTCATTCTTCCTCAGAGGATACAGAGACTTTCTATTCCCTCGCACACCTGTTGTCTCCCCAGAATACCTTTTCTCCCTTCTTAACTGGTAAACTCCTGCTAACTTCAAGATTCAGCTCACGTACCAATTCCACTGTGAAGTCTTCCCAATCACTCACCATGTAGCCTTGAAAAATCTCTCCACCTCTGCTCTCACAGTATCTTGTTCATATTTCTATAATGGCGCCTGCTATAAATATTGGATTGGCCAAAAAGGTCGTTTCTTTTTTTCCATTAGATGGCTCTAGTAGTATTTAGCTGTCTTTAACTTCATTAGAAACAATTTTGTTAGACTGTATTGTGACAGCTGTCATATTAATGTACATTTAAAAAGAAACTTACCGAAATTGCTGAATTTTTGTGTATTTCTTCCATCTTAACATTGAAGATGGAAGAAAATATGCAACGTTTTTGGCATATCATGCTTCATTATTTCAAGAAAGGTAAAAACACAACTGAAATGCAAAAAAGGACTTGTGTAGTGTATGGAGAAGGTGCCGTGACTGATCAAACATGTCAAAAGTGGTTTGTAAAGTTTCATACTGGAGATTTCTTGCTGAAAGATGTTCCACAGTCAGGTAGACCAGTTGCAGTTGATAGGGATCAAATCGAGACATTAATTGAGAACACTCAGCTTGATACCACACAGGAATAGCCAACGTAATCAAAATATCCAAGTCAATAAAGTTACTGTGAAAATGAAAAAGGTGTCTTTTATTTTACAGAAAAAACTAAATGGACTTTGGCCAACCCAATATAAATTACATATTTTTTGAGGATAGGGACTGTATTAATCTTTACATTTCCTACGTCTTGTACAAGATTTGGCATACAGAAGGTTCTCGATGGAAGAAGGGAAGGAGAAGGAGATGGGAACTTCCAGTGAAAGATAAAAGAAGCACGGAACATTAAGTAGTTAGTTGATAACAAACTGTAAAAAGTCATCTTCCAAATCAAAGAATTTCAAGATACATTAAACCAGAAAGTCTGAGTTTCCTGCCACTCCACGATGAGCAAAACACACTGTTTAGCAAGTGATATTCATTCAGAGGGACCATCTTCACAATTGTTACAATAAGTAACATATACAGTTAGGATTACTAGCCTAGGGTTTCTCCAGAAGAGTAGCCAAAGAAACGTTGGCAGAATATGCAGACAAGAGCCTTAACCTCTCAACAGTAATGCCTACAGGCTTATTCTTTAAGAAAGGATAGTCTAACACCTTCAGTTAACAACAACAACAAAAATCCCCACAGAACTACTTCTGCACACTTAAGAGTTTAGAGTGCTAACCATTACACCATAGAATCCCATATTCCCCACACATTTCAAACCAGCAGCAATAGAAGCCAACCCCAATGTGAATTTGTGCTGATGTCCCTCTGTCCACCAGTAAATGCAGTAAAACTAAAAAATACCAAGAAGAGGATCAACTTTAACAGTACAAAACTGTCAAGCATCTAAACTGTTGAAGATTTACTGAGGGTCTATAGGTGCCTACTGCTTTTAAAGGTGTTGACTGACAGGTCTCACCCCAGAAACATGTAGACTCCCAGATTGCATGCAGTCAAGAGAATCGCTCCACTGTGGTAGGTTTGCTTAAGGGCTCTGGGAATAGGAGGAGTAGACAGTTCTCACTGTGAACGATGCAATTCTTTCAGTGACTCAAGCCACTTTCCACTATCCTGGCTGCTGTAGAAATATTCCTATTGAACCCCCACCCCCTGCACACAAAGTGCCATATGTGCCATCTTCTCTCAGGCCTCAAGCTAATCTCCAAACACCCACAGTCTATCGTCAGCTAGAAAATCCCACATTGTCTGCAATAGGATGTCAACTCCCAGTCAGAAACAAGACTGTACTCTCATCAAGTCTATAATTTGACCCTAAGGCGACTGTCAGTCCCAAGTAACAGAGCTGATTTGCACTTGACTGCAATATGTTGATTCAAACACACAGCACCATCTCCACTTCCTCCAGAGGCAGACACCTACCTATACACAAAAGTGATGACACAGTAGAGTTTGTCAACCTATTACATCAGGTTAAGCTGGCCCAATTTACTAGCTAGGGCTAACTCAGTAACAGCAAGAAAGAGAATCTCAATTTCAGACCAATCTGAGGTTCCAATGTAGGATTTCTAAACAGCATTGATTAGGTCATTCTTTACACAGGAGTTTCCTGATCAACATGATGATCTTTCCTGATATAAGAGGAAAGGGTACTAGGGCTGGAAGGATCACTGAAGCCATTTAAACGCCTGGAGCTGCAGGGACAAAATCTTCAGAGTAAAACAGCGCAGTGCTGTGATGACATGTGGGAGCTGCTGACTAAGTGAAGAGACACTTGGCACCTCTCCCATGATGAAATTAACTGGACAATAAAACATGTGATCCAGCTGTCCACTAAGCCTGAAGATAGGGCTGGCCCTAGAGGCAAGGGCCCAAGTACTACCAGAAAGGTATTCAGAGTGTTACAGGTACTCTCAATAAATTTTAAAAGTGAAATAAAGTTAAAAGCCAACATCCAGAGATTTGAAACTATTTATTAAGACCAGTAATTCTGCCCTGGCTGGTGTAGCTCAGTGGACTGAGCTCGGGCTGTGAACTAAAGGGTCGCCAGTTCAATTCCCAGTCAGGGCACATGCCTGGGTTGCAGGCCAGGTCCCCAATGCTGGTCATGTGAGAGGAAACCACACACTGATGTTTCTCTCCCTCTCTTTCTCCCTCCCTTCCCCTCTCTCTAAATAAATAAATAAAATCTTAAAAAAAAAAAAAAAAGACCAGTAACTCTATTTCTAGAATTCTACCCTTAAAAGATAATCAGACATGAGCAGAAAATTTTATTTACAAGATTATCATATTCAAGACTACATTATCATATTATAGTAGTGAAAAATCAGAAATGTACGTGCCCTCCCAGTTGGGGAATGTCAAGTAAATGTTACTTTCGTTTGAGGAAATTCCATACAGCTGTTAAGGAAGTATGTTGGAGGCAAATGGTTAAAGGCACAAAAAAATGCTCACAAAATAAAGAACATGATAGAGAATTACATTATAATAACAACTATATAAAAACACAATGTATACATATGTAAAGAAAAAACTAGATGGAGCTCTGGCCAGGCGACTCGGTTAGAATGTTGTCCCCATACCCCAGGGTTACAGGGTCGATCCCTGGTCAGGACACATACAGGAGTCAAATCAGTGAATATATGAATGAGTAGAACAAATCAATGTTGATCTCTCTCTCTCTCTCCCTCTCTCTTTCTCTCTTGTGTTCCCCACCTTAGTGCATCTATTTAATGGAAGAGGGGAAAATGTTTCCGCCCCTTGGGTTCTTTATTAGGCACGCTGAAGAGGGAAAAGAAGCCCCCCACCCACTAAAAAAAAAAAAAAAAAAAAAAGCTACTCTCTGACGGGTACATATTGGGGTGTGAGGGCTTGTCCTGCTTGGCCAGACACGGCGATAGAGAACAGGTTTCTTGGCTGGCCGACACAGTGGATGTCCGAAGTAAGGTTGTAAGATAATGAGAAAGATGATCTGACAACAAGAACCCCTGGAACAAAAACTGTGTGTGTGCCTTCTCATTAGCCACCTTCTTCACTTCTTCAACAACTTTCCAATTATATATGGAACCCCTCATTTGAAACTGCTTACAGACTAATAAATACCATCATTCCAATATTTTCAAGAGTAGTACATTTCCATTCTTTGAGATTGGATTTAATGTTTCAAAACAGCCAGTTACAGATCGTATCATTTTTCTGACCAAAAATTAGGTATGATGATAAAATGACTGTGGAGTTTCTTATGGGAGTCACGCTCTGGCACTGAAGAGAAAAACTACAATAAAGGGGTTTTATAAATGTATAAACAGACTAGTCACCATTCTAAGAGTATTTTTTAACCTCCTTTGTGCAACTGAAGGACATTTGAATACATGAGTTTAGTTCAATTCAATTCTTCAAATGTTTCTCTTATGTTTAATATCTGTCAAGCAGTATGTTAGGTCTGAAAAATAAAAAACAAATGAGACACAGCTCCCACATTTAACAACTGTATGGCTAACAACTCTTGGACTCTTATTCTCTGCCAGGTGTTATATTTACTATCTCATGTAATTCTCACACCATCTGGTGAGATAAATTCTACCATCTCTAATTTATAAACTAGAAAAGTGAGACCAAACACTTGGTCCAAGAAATAAAGACTAGTAGGAAAAGCAAATGTTTAATTAAATAACTATAACATAATGTGAATATGCTCTAAAATTAGTATGTTTAGCCCTGGCTGCTGTGGCTCAGTGGATTGAGCACTGGCCTGTGAACCAGGGGATTGCTGGTTTGATTCCCAGTTGAGGCACATGCCTGACTTATGGGCCAGGTCCCTAGTAGGGGCTGTGTCAGAGGCAAACACACATTGATGTTTCTCTCTCTCAAAAAAAAAAAAGAGATTAGTATGTTTAAAGTGCTATGGCAATTCAGATGAGTAAAAAAAAATAATTCTACCTAGAAATGCAGCAAAACAAAACAAATAACTCTGGGAGGGCAAGTGAGACTGAGCCAGGCAGGGGTGTCAACCCACGGCCCGCGGGCCGGGTGCGGCCCAGGACGGCTAGGAAGGCTGCCCAACACAAAATCGTAAATTTACTTAAAACCCTTTTTTTGCTCATCAATTTTCATTAGTATTTGTGTATTTAATGTGTGGCCCAAGACAACTCTTCTTCCAGTGTGTCCCAGAGGTGCCAAATGGTTGGCCACGTCTGTGATTAAAGGGGGAATAGGAAGAAATTTGATCATTCCAGGCAGAGGGAACAGGAGAACGTGTGCAAAGGAAGAGAAGGGTAAAAATATATGCGTACGCTAGGGTGTATCATTTATTTTTTAAAAAAACAAGCCATTACCTCACAGATCTATCACAAGTTTTTCTTATCAAAGGCTGGAGAACCACTTTCTCATCACTCTCCCTCATCTACCTCTCTGCCTCCTTAATTAATCCACCACAGCTATCAGTCACAGCACAGGCCTGGGCCCTGCCAAAGAGCAGAACTTGGGCCAATAGTTCAACCTGTCATACCCACGGGAGAGGTCTATCTAGGCAGAAACCACTCAATGGTCATGGTTTTTGGCAGGCTTGAGAAATAAAAATTAAAGCCTTCCAGAAGAAGCAGCAGCAATAGGATATATTGCACCGCAATTCTGGCATCAAAGCACCAAAGAGTCACAGGAAACTGGAGACTAGAACTTCAAAGACTTCTACAATGTCCCTATTCTTCCACTGGGCTCCCTTCAACAATTACTCACTAGATGGAGGAATGGCTGCAAGCTGAAAGACATCAGAAAAGCAGAGTCAGTAACTACATGAAGAGGGGAGCCAATTACCTCTTCCTGTCAGCCTCTCTGGAACACACAAAGATACAGGTGAGATGAAGGGAAGCAGCTGTTCACCACAATCGGGGCACACAGTAGGTGAAACTAACAGGAGGGTTTGACAAAGACAATGGTTTGTATGTAATTGTCTGCCTGGCAGCCCAGGGCAGAACACTTGTCTAAGACCTGTAGCAACATGCCAGAAATGATTATAAGGACTAAACCAAACAACCACATACCCTGTTTCCAGGAACTCTCCCACCTGGAAAAGATTCCATTTCTGAGAAAGAATAAAGTCAATCAGATGCTTTCTTTGGGCGAACATGACAAACTGCCACATATTGTATGCATATGTTTTATGTCATAGAGACTATCATACAGTGTATATAAGTGGATGAAGGATTAAAAAACAGGACATAGTTCAAGAAGACTAGTGTGGAGAGAAAAGATTACTGCCCTCAGTGCAAAGCACCATACTGCTATTCTCCTTCAGACAGGAAGGTGCCCAAGTGTGTTCAATACATACACTTGGTCAGCCATAGGTATTTTCCCCTAATTCATATGGTCCCCAGCATCAGTAAGCAGCACAAAATGGCACTTTGGCTGCTATACTCCTAGGAGCTATCATATCCTTAGCAGGACAGGTTGAACCCTGTTCTTAGGCCAGCCAAGCCTTGGGTAGACCACTGTAAACTATCTATGGCACAAATGGCAAACACAAGGCCCGTGAGCCAAATCTGGCCCTCCACCTTGTTTTATCTGGCCCAGCACCTTGTTTTTACCTGAAGACAGCACCAAGCTCTTGCTTAACTGTTAAGGAGTAGTCACATTTATATAGTTCTAAAATTACATTTGGCCCTTTGAAGGCAACCACGAGGCTGATGCGGCCCCCAGTGAAAATGAGTTTGACAGCCCTGATGGTATGGGAGTACTGTAAGAGCCACACGGATTAAAACAAGTGCTCAGAACAATGCCTAGCCCATAACTAACATTTGCTGGGTGTTTATCGGTATTACTAATAGCACTAATGCCTTTGTCTTCCAGTCTCACCCTCATAACTGTCCTACAGTGAGATCAAGTAAGAACTGGATCAAACAGGTGATTAAGTGACTAGGGCTACTACTACTTTCCAGTCAGAAGGTGACCTGATCCAGTTCATCCTGGACCAAAGCAGGCACAGGTCTTGCTGTGATTCAAACAAGTCTCTGAGAGGAACTTGGAAAGAAGAGGCAGAACTAACATTTGGTGAATTCTGACCACATATCATCACTACACTAAGTATGAATATCCTCTTGTTTAATGCCTATAGCAGTTAAGCACTTCCGAGTTCATCTCAGAGGTATAAGACCAAAACAACATGACAGAGAGCCCTCATGTCTGCGGCGGGAGCAGTGGAAGCTGCTCCTGCTGTGGCCTTTTCTCTGATTTCAACCCCATATGGAACACTCTTCATGACACTACATCTATGCTGTTAGTCATTCCTAGTATAGACAGGGCAAGAAGGAGGGGAGAAAAGTCCTTATAGGTAGGCTGAGCAAACTAATGATTGCCAAGCTGGTTTCAATACACCCTCTTCCAAAACCAAAGAGGAATAACTCTTTGTGGGGTGAAATTTTAAACCTCTAGACCCCTGAGAGGATCAAATCAAGAGCTATTCAGTTCCACTAGCCCCACCAAGAATGTCAGGAGAGTTAAAGGAAACTGCAGACCAAACGACTATTTAGGGAATAAAAAAGGATTCCTTCCTTCATGGATGTCTTATAGGAGGAATATGAAGAGGGCCCTGCCACCAGTCATACCTGCTCTTTGTGCCTGAAGTACACAGCAGAGGAGAACATAATTATGAATAATGTGGTCTCCTGAGAACCTCAGAAATCTACATAGATCACTGCTAAACCTGATCCACATAGGCGTGGCCTTCCTAGTGTGGCTAACTGCTCATCTAAACCCTGACATAAAAGGGAACCGAAAGGAAAAGTCATATTCCACAATCCTATGGATAAGTAAATCTCCTACAGTTTCTACTCACCACTTATCCATCTTCAAAAAGCTCTGGCCTTCTATCAGAAGAATGATGCTAGGGGTAATAGGGAGTAAAACTATACTAAGGAAGGAGCTCAGTATCCAAAAGAGGTCTGGGATTTCTACTCTGAGACTTTTCTTCTGAGGGAATATGCAGGTTAATTAAGTTTGATAATCCCTCCATGTGGATTTTTAAAAGATTTCACTCATTCATTCATTCATTCATTCATTTTAGAGAGAGGGAAAGGGGGGGAGAAAGGAAGAGAAACATTAATGTGCAAGAGAAACATTGATCAGTTGCCTCTTGCATACCGCCGAGTGGGGACCTAGCCCACAACCTAGGCATGTGCCCTGACCAGGAATCAAACCAGCGACCTTTTTGGTTTGCAAGACGACACTCAACCCACTGAACCACACCAGTCAGGGCCTTTTTCAAACACAGGGAAAGGGCTCCTGCTGTTGGTTGGGCATTGTACCCAGGAATATAGAAGAATCCCTATTAAGACAGGAAATAGGGCAAGAAGAGGGGCTCTTGTATGGGACAAGGATACATTTTTGCACCAATCTTTATCCTCCAACGAGACCCCAAAACTGAAAGAATCACTGAGAAGCACCACTGGTTTCTGTCCCCCATCTCCCAGGTCTTCCCCATGAGTCTAAAAAAGAAGTCAAGACTCTGCCCCCTTAAAACTTCCTTTGACAGGAAAGCAACAGTCAATGTCACTCACTCTTGCTAAGACCTGTCTGATGCGTGATGAGCTCACAGAGCTCTGAACCTAACGGGGGTTCGCACCAGCTGTCAGAAGCTCTGGAAGAGAAAAAAAAAGGTGTTTCTATGGCATGGGGCAAGAAAAGGGAAGATAGGGATCACCAGAACAATATTTTACAGTTGCATGTCCCTTTGTAGTATACAAGCTCTTCAAGTATATGACCTCTTGGAAATAGTTCTCCAACAGACAATGAAAGAAAGAAAAACATCTACAGCCCTGGTAAGGGTGGGAGTTCAGACCTCCTGCCATTCCTCAAAGCCCATTTCACCCTCTTCCTCTCTCTACCTTCTCATACTGTCTCCACACCCCATGGTTGCTCTGGGTCTAGAATCCTGACTGCTAATGAAAGAGGGAGGGTCGAGTACTTTCCTAAGTAGATGAAAATAAAACTACCTACTAATTAGAGAAGGGGAAACAAAAAGATTTTGTTTATTTTCCTCAATAGCCAAGAGTCCTGCATTGTCACATCTGAAAGCATTTTTCTCATCTAAGGTTAGTGAAGAATTTTCCAACCATGCAAAGCAAACACTATTTATTCCCTTTAAATATCATTTTAATAAAAAAGTTTCCTCCTTTAACGTCACTCATTTACCTTTTACAATGGCATCCCCAACCCATCAACCTGCCTTATTCCTCCCCCCACAACCACTTGTGACTCCCTGCTCTCTCCTGATGGGACTGTGACTCACTGTAGACACAGGCAAGTAGAAAACCAAGAAACCCAGCTACACCTAGGTGAGACTGCAGGGCTGAATGACAAGAGCCCTCCACCCCCATTGCCCAAGAAGTGCCCTGAGCAAGAGCTCAAAACAGCAGAAGACATGTATTCATTGCCCCTCAACAAGAGAACAGACTGCTGATAAAGCAGCAAAGAGGATTCCCTCCTACCTACACACCCATGACCACACTTACAAACTCTATCCTTTCTAGGTAATTGCCTAAACACACACACACACACACACACACACGCACGCACACGCACACGCACATGGCCAGCTCAGAATAAGAGGGCTTTCTAAGCCCCTGAGGGATTGATGGAAAGTAAAGACCCCATACAACACACATCACAGGGAGTGTTCACACAATCAGCAGGGAGAGAAAGTAGGGAGCTAGACGGCTTGTAATACCTCTAAGGTTGTTGAGTCCCTCCAGGAACTTCTGGTACTTGTAAGCATTCATGGCCCGGCCCAGCTGCGTTGGTTCAGTGGCTGGAAGTAGGCACTATGGCACAGTGACAGCTGAGAAGTGAGTGTGTGCAAACCAACTGATCTCTCCTACTGGTCTCCTGGCCCCCAAGAACTGGACTTTGACCACATTTACAAGTGACGTCACCAGAGAAGCCTCATTACACTACAGCCTTTTGCACGCCCTCATTTGCTACAGTGAGCGGAAATACCTCCCCAGGAGAGGCCAGCCCCTCCCTTGTGCAAATGAGACAAGAGACCACAACAGCCCCTGAGGATCATCTGCCACCTCATCTGTCACCTTCTATCTAGACCCCAGCCCAGGTTCCACTGGGATTACTGCTGTGGTTTAAACGCTAGGGAGATAGACAAATGCTTTTCAGGAGAGCAGTTAGGGGCTCATCTAACATCTGAGAATGAGACCTTTAAACGGCTGCACTCAACAGAAGAATGTCACCACAACAGGAGCTCTTGAGCAAATATCACATGGCAATGGGACAGGTTTTACAAAATAAACAACCAAGTCTGCACTCTCCTTACAGCAGTCATGTTTACAGACTGGAATACAGCCACACAGATGAAACACTGCACATTCGCACAGTCCAAGGCAGGGAAAAGAGAGAAGCAGAAACTGTTAAGCCCACTCCTTAAGTGCTAAAAGCCCATTTCAGGGAGGCAGGACCTTCTCCATAGATAACTAAGGGGAAAATACAGTCCACATGCCACCCACCTGCTCCCCACTGCAGGGTACTATTTCACACAGCTGATTTGTTTCTGCCGTGCTTTAATGATTTCAGCAGCTGCTTCGAGTTTCATTCTACTCCAAGTGGCACACGTTTTCTTTAAAGACTGACAAAATACAGTTTATAATTTTTGAGGGCATTTCTAAGAATATACTACTTAGTTTAACTGTAGTCTAAATACAAATGTTTAACTCAAAGAATGCATTTTACTTTTAAAATAAAATTTACTCTATGTATATAATTTTGTTACTGAAACTACCAGTGTGCAAGTACAAGTTATAGATGACATAAATCTTAAGGAAAGTTACAGAATTTTATTTAATTCATAGCAATTATTTTCTACTTTTAGCTTAGTTTGTTATAGCTAAACCTAAGTTCTCTTAGGTCTCTGGCACCAGAATGTAAATATATGCATATATGTATTGTAAGAATACAACATTCATCATAAAAGTCATAGTTTAATATTAAAAATGTACTTACAGAAATGGAAAAAATTTCATTCTACTCTATTAGTCTCAAAAAGATGCCATCCTCGCCCTGGCCAGTGGCTCAGTTGATTGGAGCGTTGTCCTGTACACCAAAAGGTTGTTGGTTCAATGCTTGGTCAGGGCACATACGTAGGCTGCGGGTTCAATCCCCAGTTGGGGAGCATATGGGAAGCAACCAATCGGTGTTTCTCTCTTACACCTCCATCTATCTATCTATCTATCTATCTATCTATCTATCTATCTATCTATCTATCTATCTATCTATCTATCTATCTATCATCTCTCTCTCTCTCCCTATCTATCTCTCTATCCCTCTATCTCTCTATCTATCTCTCTATCTCCCTCTTTCGCTCCCTCTGTCCCTCCCTTGCTCTCTCTTTAAAATCAATACACATATTTCAGGTGAGGATTTTTCTTTTAAAGTGTAATTTTTTAATTGACACCTCCCAAGAGTGACAGGCTTTTAGGATAAGCTATGCAGATTATAACCAGAAAAAAAAACTCTGACATTTCCATAGCATTTTTGCTATAAGTGGTTCACCTGCATTATTATATTCATTTTTAAGAATGTTTTTATGGCCCTGGCTGGTGTAGCTCAGTGGATTGAGTGCGGGCCTGCAAACCAAAGAGTTGCCAGTTCGATTCCCAGTCAGGGCACATGCCTGGGTTGTGGGCCAGGTCCCCAGTAGGGGGTACATGAAACACAACCACACATTAATGTTTCCCTCTCTTTCTCCTTCCCTTCCCCTCTCTCTAAAAATTAATAGTCTTTTTTAAAAAGAATGTTTTATGAAAAGAATTATAAATTTCCATTTATAGGTGAAAAATAGAGGTTAAGCAACCTTTCCAAAGGTCGTACAGCAAGCCAATGAGAAATCATGGAAAGAACCTCTGTTTCCCAAACCTGTACTTGGAACCCTGGCTCATGTTACCTTGGCATCCTAGAAAACCATGAGCAACCAACCAAGTCGGACTCCACTGATTAACCCCTCTTAAAAGAGTTATCCCTCCCCCAGGTCTGAAGTTTCTCAGAGCAACCTGCCATGTAGGCTGTTGTTCAGTGCCTTGAGGTAGAACTCAGGGTGCAAAATATAACATTCCACAAAACTCCCAATTATGCAAGTTAGATGCAGGTGGAGAAACTGTGTAACTAGCATCATGAAAACAAAAAGAAAAGGGAGTGTGCTTTTAAAAAGATCAGGCTAAATAGCATTAGCAACTGCTATGATAACAGAAAGGGGAAAATTAAAATGCTATTAGTCGGCCAACAGTACCAACAAGGTAGCCAGCCACTGTGTGAAGATCTGAGTATTAGGAGTCACAGGGGATACACAATACATGATTGAATTTTCTCAAAGAACAATTTAATGGGCAAGATTAAAAGGTCAAAAGGGAGTTTAATGCTTACAGAGCATAAGTTAGACAGTTTAGTAGTTAGACAGTTGGTAGTGGAATGCATTTTTAAAAAATGTATACATTCCCCTGGTTGGGTAGCTCAGTTGGTTAGAGCATCATCCTGATATGCCAAGGTTGTGGGTTCAATCCCTAGTCAGGGCACAGGGAAGAACCAACCAATGAATGCATACATGGATGAAGCAACAGATTAATGTCTGTCTGTCTGTCTGTCTGTCTGTCTCTCTCTCCCCCTCCCCAACCCTCCCTTCTTCCCTCTTTCTCTAAAATAAGTAAATTTTAAAATATATACATTCTATAATATATTACTGTGAGAAGCACAGTATTTCTGAGGTTACCTAGTCCAAGAGACCAGATACTTGGCATGAAATAAGGCTGCAGATGAGAAAGGCAAATATTAAATAGCAGTTCAGATCATATGTGTGTGTTTCCTGGCATTATCTCACTATTTACCCAGAAGAGTGTGAATAACAGGGTAGAGTGGAAAGAACTTTAGTTGTAGAGTCGATGCCTGGAGCCCAGAATCTATCTCAAGATCCAACCTGGCCACTAACTAGCTCTGTGAACAGGAGCCCAAAATCCCTATAAACTGTTAGTTCTTAACTTTTTTAGGTCACAAACTCCAGTGAGAAGCTGATAAAAACTAAGTATATTCTCCCTATAAAAAGGCCCATAACAAGTAAGTTAATAAGGAAAACCAGACATCACCAGCGGCTTTCTTTTCTTCAGGCAGCTGCGAGGATGACGGACATTCAGGTGGAGTGTGCCTACCAAAAGCAGCCCACCACCTTTCAAAATAAGAAGAGGGTCCTGCGTGGAGAAACTGGCAAAGGGAAGCTACCTCGACTCTACAAGAACATCAGCCTGGGCTTCAAGACGCCCGAGGAGGCCACTGGGGGCACCTACATTGATAAGAAATGCCCCTTTACCCATAACACCTCCCTTCCAGGGCGCATCTGCATGGTGACCAAGATGAAGATGCAGAGCACCACTGTCATCTGCGGAGACTACCTCCACCTCATCTGAAAGCACAACCGCTTTGAGGATAGCACCACAGGAACATGTCACTGCACCTGTCCCCCTGCTTCAGAGATGTCCCTATCAGCGACATTGTCACAATGGATGAATACTAGCCCCTGAGCAAGACCGTGTGCTTCAACATGCTCAAGGTCACCAAGGCTGCTGGCACCAAGAGCAATTGCAAATGTTCTAAGACTAGATACCTGCCCGCTCTCTCTCAAGCAAAATAAAGTTATTTTTCTCAGTAAAAAGAAAAAAGCATATATTCACCAATCTACAAACTTTTGTTCACAAGTGAACAGGGGTCAATAAACCACAGATAAAGAACCTCTGAATTAATCTCTAAGATTCCTTTTGTGTCCTGTTCTGAAAGCAGTTAACATAGTGAAATCCAAATATAAGCACTGAAAAGAACAAGGTGTAAAGGAATGATTAATCGGCCAGAAAAGACCTGGGTTCTCCTGCTTTAATGCCCTGTAAAATTCTATCAGAGACTTCTACCACCCCAGGGAGGAAAATCAGCCCAGACAAAAGGAATCTAATGGCAGGAACAACTGGCATTTAAAATAGCCACTTGAACTAAGTGCATTTAAAAGACAACACATGTTAGCTTGTCATTTCCTTTGTGTGTTTCACCATATCTGATAAAAATTAAACAAAAACACGGATGTTTGGAATTATGAAGTGAGTGATAGTTCCAAGATGAGGCCCTGGGAAAGGGGGGGAGAGATGTGCAGTAGCCCGGACTCCAGATGTATTCTTGCAGACAATGACCCCTCCCCAGAATCAGAGCATTCCAAAGCACCACAGTATAATATGTGTATATGCTTTTGTGTGTGTGTGTGTGTGTGTGTGTGTGTGTGTATGGGGACTGTTCATCTTTTATCCTCCAATAGAACAGGTCCCAGTGAATGGCAAACAGTGAATGTAACCTTTGGTGGTAAGAGAGATTCTGCCCTAAATTCCAGACAGAGACAGACAAATGTGAAAAGCTTAGGATCTGGCAGTCTAATAGGTACTCCCTGGCCAGCTGCTGACAAAGGGGGAAAAAACTCTGCTGTCTCCAACAGCTTTTACCAAGGCAGAGACACCTAAGAGCTGAGTGGAACTTGACTGAATGCAGGCAGATGAGGAAACCAGACTACAGTGTATGAAGTGTGGTCCTTAGGGCTCTGACGCTATAATGACAAAGACATTTAAAAAGCAATCCCTGCCCTGCCCTGGCCTGCCCTGGCCTGCCCTGCCCTGCCCTGGTGTGGGCTCAGGGATCCCAGGTGAAGAGAAGGCCTGAGTCAGGTTCAGGATATTACTCCTAAAGCAGGAGGGCAAGTCTGCCAGCAGAAAGTTAATAACTGAGGAGAAAGTTCTAAACTCATAATAGAGAATAAGTCCTATTCTGGAGTCCCCACAGTTCCCCAAACCATCTAGAAATCAGTACCTTCTATAATTCCTTTAAAGCAATCTTTCTCCGGAAAACAAAGGTCATCTACAGCCCCTCATATCAGGGCTCAGTGAAACTAAATCTGGACAGCCAATTTAAGGAGCTCTCCCAATCATTAATTCCATATACATGTGTTGCATTCTAACCATGCACAAGGCACTGACCTAGGTGCTGGGAACACAGAATGCAGTCTAATCAGAGAGCAGGATGAAAAAGGAATGAATCTGTCTCCTCAGATTCAGAGAAGGGTCATGAGTGGTGAGGGCACAGCTGACAACCAACTGCTCATTCTCTACACCAGCCCTAAAGACAGGAGGCTTAGAGACATGAAAGGTAACTGTCCTCATATAAATACGTTCACTTTCTTTGAGGCAGAACTGACACCCTACAGCCAGTTGTCACTGTTACCCCAAAGCAGCTGATGACCCAGGAAGACAGCAAAAATGTCTCCAGTGACTTAAGAAGCCAGCAACAAAAGCAGGTGCCAGGTTCGTGGCCCTATTCAGGGAACAAAGATCACTTTCCGCATTGTTTCCCCCTGGCAGCAGTGTCTGATGGAGAGAGGAGTTGAATTACACCTTGTCCCTCTGGTCTGCTAGAGAGAGAATGAGTTTGCCATCTGAAGAAAGGGTTGTCCCCTGGGCCAAAACTCTCTCAGCAGGGCTGAGGAACAGAAGACAAAAGAAGTCAGACCTTGTATGCTTAGGAGCAGGACCGAAATGGCAAGACCAAGGGGGGCTTTAACGGAAACTAAGTGTGGGTTTGACAAGTGTCCAAGGAGTTTTGCCCACTCTGTGTTCACCCCAGGCCCGGGGAGGTACTTTGTGTGGATCAGACCTACACCAAGGGCCCTGACAACAAGCTTAAAAAGAGCTCATGCTTTAGGCCACTGACCCTCCGATCAGCTAGCTCTCTCCCCTTGATCCTTTTCTTTTTGGCTGTGTAGTTCATGGAGAAATGAGTGAATCCTATGAATCCTCTCCTCCCTACAATAGTTATGTAATACTACAAGACCAAACAAGGTAAAAAGGACTGAGCAATTGGGAGGGAAGGCAAAAATTCCTGTTCTTAGGGTGAATCTGCTCTAGCCCTACCTGAAACTAAGGCTCTCCTTTAAGTTTATAAAATCACAGGATAATGTAAATGCCTCACTGCTGGGCATGCTGAGTACCTAAATAAAAGCTCAGAGGCAAGAGTCACCTACCACTGGAGCAAGGTTACAGACCTTTAGAAGAAAGGTAGGTAGGAGGGAAGGAAATTTATTTCAACAAAAGCATACTGAAACAGGTATAGGTATCACGTGTAATAGAAATCAACAGCTTCCCCTATTCCACCAAAACATTTACTTTCACTAACTCCATCCAGGCCCAGGCAAAGGACACAGCTGCACTTCCAAGTCAGTTAAAAGAAGGTGCCTGCTAAGGAGAGCCACATTTAGTTATTCTGACAAATTGGGGTGGGGGCGGTGCTTGCTGGCTCAATTCACCTGGACTATATATACTCTACCAAAACATAAAACTAGTCTCCAAAATGTCGGGCCTCCAACTTCTGGTGGCATTCCTTTGTTGCTCTGAGAAGAGGAAGGAGGCAAATAAATATTTTGAGAACTCAGATTCTAGACACTAAAAATAGCATAATGGAATTTTCTTGTGAAGCTGTTTTTTGCCAACAATGAGGTTACTTTTTTTTTTTTTTAAAGTTCAAGATAAACTGCATAGTGGGGACACCAGGATGGCAGGGTATATGTTCTAAGAAACTTATTACTCTTGAGCCAAAGATAACATTCTGTGGAAGGACATCACATTGTTAAGGCAGAACCTCAATGAGGGTGTCAACACTGTTTAATGAGTGCTGTCCATATATATATCTGTAGTAGTATTATCTATATGCTTAAAATATCCATGATAAAAAATTAAAGCAATGGATGCAACTATCCATCAAATCTAGAAGTACGCATACCTTTTCATCTAGAATTCCACACCCAGAATTTTCCCTAAAGATATACACATGCAAAGTGGCAAGTGTTTTTATTAAAACATTTTGTAATGGCAAAAAACTGGCAATACTGTAATTGCCCATCAATAGGCTAAATAAATGGCAGTATATTCATATAACAGAATAATAGGCATGAAGGGAAAAAAGAGGTATTTATGGCCTGATATGGATCTCTAAAATTAAAAAAATAAAGATCAGAACAGGAAGTATGTTAGCTCTCATTTATATATATACACACATATATATTTCTAACAATTTTATTCATTTATTTTTAGACAGAGGGGAAGGGAAGGAGACAGACAGGGAGACAAACATCAATGTGCTGTTGCCATTTGCATACCCCCGACCAGGGACCTGGCCCACAACCCAGGCATGAGCCCTGACTGGGAATTGAACCAGCGACCCTTTGCTTCAGAGTCTAGCACTCAATCCATTGAGCCACACCAGCCAGGGCTCATCTATATTTTTAAAAAGAGAAGGAAGAAAATACAGAATTTAGGTTGCATAAAGACAGGAATTTTTTAATCCATTTTGTTCACTGTTTATTCCCAGAGTCTCGCATAGTATCTGGCATGTACTGGGTACTTAATAAATATTTGCTGAATTAATTTTTTAATTAATAAGGTATATGAATGAATAAATGCACACATCATCTATGGAAAGAAGCACAAGATATTGATAATACCAACTGTCTTTAGGGAAGGGAAAAGGATGGCTGGGGTAAAAACACAGATTTTTCACTGTGTATCTTTTTGTACCTTTTGAATATCCAATTATGTGTGTTACCTAGTCAAAAAAATAAATGAAAGTTTAAGAGCCAAAAACTTGAGGTTCTGAATCCTGATCCCAGCCCTGCCACTGACCACATGCCCTTCTCACAAATCACTCATACACTGAACAAGCGCATCCTATAGGCCTGCCCTGTGCCAAATTTGTAGAACACTGAGAGGAGCTCAGCATCCCTTTTCTCAAGCAGCTTAAAATTTAGTGAGGGAAACAAGCAAGTGACTCAGCACACAATATAGTGCAGCTGATGCTGACAAAGATGAGCAGAAACAACAAGGAAGGATGGAAGCCCAGGAAAGGCTCCCAGAAGGGGATGAGGCTGGGACTTCAGGGCTAGAGAGAACTGGATTGATGGGGACAGCAGTGTTGTAGACAGAGGAAACAACAGAGAAACTATTTTAAGGAACTTAAAGTTCCTTACTTTGAGTTCCTTAAAATAGTTTGATATGGACAGAGTATAGGATACTCTCAATTCTGGCAGAATGATGGCAGGACATAAAAGTTTTGCATGCCATGCTATATTTCAACCTAAAGATAATGGAAAGCCATTGAAAGGTTTAAGGTTGGGAGTGACTATTCTTTATGATCAATTTTAATTTTAGAAAGAGTATTCTTGCAGTAGTCAAAAGGAGGAAAGCAAGACAAAGGCAGAGGACCAGTTTGGACACTGTTATGGTTATATGCTGAGAAACAGTAGAATCTGAACTAAGAAAGTTGTATTTGGGAGAGAGTAAAAAGGAAGGGACAACTGAAGTAGAATTATACAATATTTAATCACTATGTTATCTGAGTAAGGGTGGGGGTGGTAGGACCAAGAGAAGGAAGAGTGTCAAGTCACTTGTGTGACTGGGTAGAAGTTGGTGCCTTAAATAAAGTAAATAAAATAAGGAACAGGAGAGAGAACAGCAGGTTTCCTGGGGTGAAGAAGAAGGGGGTTCAGTTTAGAACATGCTGAGAAGATACAATATCCAAAAGAAGTCCTCCGGTACTCAGAGATAAAGGTCTGGAGCTCAAGAGAGAGATCTGGCCCAGGGGTTGAAGCCGTAAATATAAACATGGTCACTCAAGAAAATTATGTAGAGGGCCAAAAACAAAACCCTTAAATCCTCTATTTAAGGAAGCTAGACCTGTAAATGAAGAAAGAAAATCAGAGAAGGGGAAGGTCACAAAAAGTTAGTGAAGGAGAAACTTTCAAGGAGGACAGAGTTTCAGAGCAGTGGCAAGTACCACAGAAAAGTCAAACAAGATAAAAAAATTACCACTGGGTTTGGCAATTATGAGTTGATTGGTGACCTTGACGACAGCAATTTCAGGAGAGTGAAGGGACTTGGAAGCTAAAAGACAGGTATATACCACTCTTAAGAATCTTCAGGGAGCCCTGGCTGGTATAGCTCAATGGACTGAGTGTGGGTCTGCAGACCAAGGGTCACCTGCTCGATTTCCAGTCAGGGCACACACCTGGGTTGTAAATCAGGTCTCCAGTAGGGGGCGCAGGAGAGGCAACCACACACTGACGTTTCAAAATAAATAAATAAATATTAAACGCCCACAACCACATCAAAATTACAGCTAAACTACAAAATCACCATCATTCAGATCTCAGATCTGGCTGAATGGAAGTTCAACAACTGGAGAATTAAAGAAGCCACACTGAGACTGTTAGGAGGGGCAGAGACACAGAATGGGCCAGTCTGAGACCCACGTGTAGTGGATAAAAATTGGGCGGCATATCCTGGCTGCAGAGGTACCCGTTGAGAAGTAAGGGATCCCAGCTCCACACCAGGCTCTCCATCCCAGGGTTCCAATGCCAGGAAGAGACATCCCCATAACTTCTGACTGTAAAACCTGCAGGGATTAAGGCTGAGAGAGACAAGGCTGCTTGAGCCCCAGGCAGTGGCCTCTTAAAGGGCCTCCCACAAGGACTTCCTCAGAGTCACTCCCTGTGAGATCCAGTGCTGGGGCAGCACTGGGGCAGCAGCTTGAAAAGCACCAGAGACTATGGGAGGAATGGACTGTGTGGTACCAGCTGGGAGGTAGCTTTCTCCAGACAGAAGTGCAGTGCAGTGCTGGCTGAGGCCACTGTTCCTCTGATGAGCCCTCCCCACACAGAGCAGAACTCAGGCACCTTATCTGAGACTCCGACCTGCCTCACAGGGTTTGCCGCTCCCTGATTATTCCCTAAGGCCCTTACCCCACCCTACTTTCAGGCCCACCCAAGCTGTTTCCAGTGGCTTTTTCATACAATAGCCTCTCTTGGCTCATGCTTCAGATTTTCCTAAAATCTCTCAAACAAACACAATCTGGCCTTGGGTGCCCTATACCTCTAGCTAAGTGGCTGCAGCCCTAGCACTAGCAGCAACTGGCCTTGGTTCACAGCTTGGCCTCTCCTAGGCACCTCTAAAACCAGCACAAGTAGCAGCCATCTGCAGATCACTTTGTAGCTCATGCCAGGTGGCTCCCAGCAGAACACAGATGGTGGCTAACCTTGACCTGTACCTCCAAGGAGGCCCCAGAGTAAGCACACACAGTGGACAGCTTCAGATCACATCTAAAGATCACCACCCAACCACCACCACAAGTGACACACTCAAGGGGCAGATTCAGCAGGCACCGGAGCCCTGATGAAGTAAGTCAGTGGTCACAGTAAGCCCTCAAAGCTGATCGGTCTAGGGGGAAATCCCTCCCTTGACCTGCCAACAGTAATCAAGGCTCAACAGCCCACATGGGAGGTGCACCTCATGTGCCCAACTTGGGTAATCAGGAAGCTTGTGCCATTGGACCCTACAGAACACCAACTACATTAGGCCACTCTACCAAGCCTGGGAGATTTATCAGCTCTACCTGATACACAGACACAAACACAAAAAGGCTGGCAAAATGAAGAGACAAAGAAACATGTCCCAAATGAAAGAACAAAACGAAACTCTAGAAAAAAAAAACTAAACAAAATGGAGACAATCTATTAGATGTACAGTTCAAAACACTGGTTATAAGGATGCTCAATGAATTTAGTGAGAACCTCAACAGAATAAAAAAGGACCAGTCAGAAATGAAGGATACACTAACTAAAATGAATAATTTACAGGGAATCAACAGTACAGTAGATGAAGCTAAGAATCAAATCAATGATTTGGAATATAAGGAAGCAAAAAACACCTAATCAGAATAGCAAAAAGAAAAAATTATCCAAAAAAATTAGGACAATGTAAGGAGCCTCTGGGACAACTTCAAACACACTACAATTGCATAATGGGGGTGATGGAAGGAGAAGAAAGAGAGCAAGAAAGTAAAAAACCGATTTGAAAAAAAAGATAATGACAGAAAACTTCCCTAACTTGGTAAAGAGACACACAAGTCCAGGAAGCTCAAAGAGACCCAAACAAGATGACCCAAAAAGGCCCACACCAAGACACATCATAATTAAAATGCCAAAGTTTAAAGACAAAGAGAGAATCTTAAAAGCAGCAAGAGAAAAGCGGTTAGTTCCTACAAGGGAGTTACCATAAGACTCTCAGCTGATTTCTCAACAGAAACTTTGCAGGCCAGAAGGGCTTGGCAAGAAATACTCAAAATGATAAAAAGCAAGGGCCTACAACCAAGATTATTCTACCCAGCAAAATTATCATTCAGTATTGAAGAACAGATAAAGAGCTTCCCAGATAATCAAAAGCTAAAGGAGTTCATTACCACCAAACCAGTATTACACAAAATGTTAAAGGTCTTCTTTAAGAAGAAAAAAGATTTAAAAATATGAACAAGAAAATGGCAATAAATACATATCTATCAACAACTGAATCTAAAAATAAAAACCCAACAAAATAAATGAACAAGCAGAACAGAAACAGATTCACAGATACAAAGAACATTTTGATGGTTGCCACCAAATGGGCAGGGTGTTGGGAGAAAGGGTGAAAAAGGTGAAAGGATTAAAAAACACAAATTGGTTGTCACCAGTCAGGGGGACCCCTGACTGGTGTGGCTCAGTGAGTTTGGCCTTGTCCTGCAAACAGAAAAGTTGCCAGTTTGATTTCGAGTCAGGGCACATGCCTTGGTTGCAGGCCAGGTCCCTGGTTGGGGGCGTGCAACCAATGGATGTTTCTCCGATACATTAATGTTTCCCTTTTTCCCTCCCTTCATCTCTCTAAAAATAAATAAATAAAATCTTTAAAAACTAAAAGGATAGCCATGAGGGTATAAAATACAGCATAAGGAATATAGGCAATGATATTCTAATAACTAAGTATGGTGTCAGATGGGTACAAGATTTACTGAGATGATCATTTAGTAAGTTACGTAATGCTAATCACTGAGGTGTACAACTGAAACTAATATAATAATGTATGTCAACTGTAATTGAGAAATAACAATGATTTAAAATGGAAAAGCAAGATTCCTGGGTGAAACAAACCTTGGCTGTAAAAGAGGATTATCATTTAACACCTCTTGTTTTCCACTTTCCCTCCCATAATACATCTGAGTATATTTTAAGAAAAATAAGTAGGAAAGTACACATAAAATACTGTTAGCATTTTATCAGGTATTAGGTGTTGAATGATGATAATCCAGTGTGTTATTACTACTACATTAAAGTTGGTTCCATTAACTCCATAAATCACCAACTATTTTGGACATTTATGGGCAAAATACCAAGCTGGCACTGTGGGAAATGAAATGGAATTTATGACATAGTCCTCAACCTCCAGGAGCTTCCAATCTCATAGAAAAAAAATAATGCATACATACAAATAAGATATTAAAGTACAATATAATGATACAGAAAAACAATGACCATTAACATTTAGGAAACTAGGAACAACATCCAGAGGGATGAGCAGAGGTTTCCTAGTGGCCTTCGAGATGGGTTGTGAACAATGGGTAAGAGTCTATCTAGCAGACACAGTGAGTGAAGGAACTCCGGGAAGACAGTCTTTATCTGGCTGGGATGTGAGGAGGTAGTTGGCAAGGATGCTGGAAAGATTATCATGGAGAGCTCTGAATACCAGGCTGAGAAGACTGAGCCCTGCCCCTCTTTTAACTGCTGCTCTGCAGTGCCAACCGCCTGAGGGGCATTTCCACTTGAGCATGCCACAGATACTAGAACTCAATTTATTAAATGTGAATCCACATCTCCCCTCCCTAAATCAGTGCCTCCTTTTAATTTCCCACTTTGAGTAATGGCACCATACTTCAGACAACCTACTTACCAAATGCTATCAGTTCTTCCAAATACCTCTCACAATCAACTTCTTTATTCAACAGTCAGCTGTCCTTGTCTAAGCCTCCTTGTCTCTCACCTAGATTGCTAAAGCAGCCTAAAAAAATGGATTCCCTCCTCATCCAATTCATGTTGCATGTGCTATTAGATCAACCTTCATAAAACACAGCCTTAATTAAAGCATTCCAATATTAAAAACCTCCCAAGAGCAACACAAAACCTACCATACAAAAAAAACTCAATAAAGTGTAATAATTCAATCACATGGTACAACTTTTGTAGAGAGTAGTTTAGCAAAATGTACCTAAAATTTTTTAAAGTTTCAATGACTTTCAATGCAATCATTTCACTTTTAGAAATTTATATAAAAGAAATGATTAAGTGTACAAATACACATACACACAAAGTATATTCATCTCATTGTTTATAACACCAACGCAAAATGATCTAGAAATCCAACAACAGTGGACTGGCCCAGACACAGTGCACCCACATGAGGGGCCACTGACGGCAATATGAACTATTATGTGAATACATATTTTTCTACCACAGAAAGATTTTCACGATACAGTAAGTGAAGAGAACAAGTTACAGTTTACTTTTGTAAAATATGTACCTTACTTACATGTATACATTTACAGAAAAAAGTCTGAAATACAGCAAAATTTTTAATGTAATTATACAAAAATATGGGATTGTAGTGAGACTTAATTTTATAGTTTTGTGTATTTTATAATTTTCATGCAATAAACATGGATATTTTGTGAAATAGAGGAGAGATTCTACCATAACTAATATCCAACAGCAGCACAGGCCTTTTAGGCTTTCTAAACATCCTTTCTCTGGAGACAGCAAGAACTTTATATACATCCCAACAATTCGACCAACTGTTACAGCACCAAAGAAACAAGGACAAAGGAGGTACAATGCGCCCTCATGGAACTCATGATCTAGAGCCAGAGAATTAAACAGATAATTGTAAAACAATATGACAAGTACTGTTGCAAAGCGATATATAAAGTACCATGAGAACTCAGATGAGGAGATAAATTAAAATTTTCCTGGTTGGGCTAGGAGAAAAGAAGCTGGAATACCATAAAAAGTTAATTAGTTTTGAGCGGGAATAAAAAAAATTATAGTATAACAAGAACCTGTGAGGCAGATAAAGTAGAAAGAACACCTAAGGCATAGAAAACAGCATAAACAAGGGATGAAACTGAGAATCATGCCCATGCTAAGAAGTCTGAACTTTACCCTGTGAAGAAACAGAAGGCGGTGATCGCTGGAATTTTTAAGAAGAGATACAACATGATCGCTGGCAGTGAGCCAAAGGTGATGGGGATCTAAAACAGGCCAATGGGTCCAGCCAGGATGCATGGGAAAGGATGGCTATTGAGACGTCTCTGAGCTAGAACGAACAGAACCTAGTGTCCAATCAGCTGTGTAGAATGAAGGAAGACAAAAAACAAACAAATAAATATGAACTTCCTAGTTTGGCAAATAGGTAGACAGTGATATTGGTATCTGAGACAGGTTACATAGGAAGAGGCGCAGGCTTGGGCAGGGGAAAGAAGTGGGATAATGATAAGCTTGGTTTTAGATATGTTACCTTAGAATTTCCGTAGGGTTCAAAGCGGAAAAGGCCAGCAGTCATCTGCAAACAAAAGTTTGAACCTCAAAGAAAAGTTCATTTTTAGAGATTTTGATTTGAGTATCATCACTGTTCACATAGACAAAGCTGATAAATAAAATCACGAGAGTAGGTAAACTGGTCCAGGGAGAACAGACAGGACTGGAGCAGGGGTTGGAGAGAGGGGGAGATGTCCAAATTGTGTCAAAGGCTGTGACAAGGTCAAATGGCATGAGAACTGAAAGAGATAATGAATTCTGCAAGTAGGCTGTCATGAGTGAGAGGGAATCCAGTTGGGATGCTGGGCACAAAAGCCAAACTACAGTGGGTCAAGATGACTAAAGGAATATAACAAAGGCTATCAAAGAAGTTTAGTGGTGCCATGGCCAAGTGGCTCAGCTGGTCAGAGCATGGTCCTGTATACCAAAAAGGTTGCAGGCTTGATGCCCAGTTAGGGCACATACCTAGGTTGTGGGTTCTATCCCCAGTCAGGACACATATGAGAGGCAACCCGATAGCTGTTTCTCTCTCACATCGATGTCTGTCTGTCCCTCTGTCTGTCTCTCCCTCCTCTCTCCCTCCCAAATTAATAAACATATATCCTGGGTGAGGGTTTTTTTTTTTTAAATAGTTTTAGTGGGGAAAAAAGAGAAAGTTAGTTTGAAGAACAAACAAAAATTTTTTTCTCCTTAGGATAGAGAAAACCTGAACATATTTGGAAAGAGTCACTAGGTGGGGAGAGACTGAGAATGGGAACCATGTACATGCCCAGAGGCCTGCTCCTGAAATACAAGGAATGAGGTGAGGACTAGAGAAGATTACAGATAAAGTGAGAGACAGAGCTGTGGAAAGTAAAAGGCTAAATGACATGTTGAGAATTTACAAGGTAAATTGGAGTAGCCAGTTTGAGGAGAGTGGTGAAAGTCTGGAATCGCTACTGTGAGGAAAAGGAATGGGAGTCAACCAGGAGAGAAAAGATTGATTTCAGGGCAGGGTTGAAAGTCAAGCTGGAGCTAGAGCTCATAAATATGTTAAGGAGTCAGTCAGCACAATGTTATGCAGTAGAACTCAGCAGCTCAGTGGAGAAAACGAACATGGGTCAACTTTGGGGAAAAGAAAGAAAGGTGTGGCAGAAAGGGGCGAGAATGCCAGTACAAGTGTCATCATATACAATAGGTAGGAAAGACAAGGGCACTGTACGGGGATGGCTGAGAAATGAGCAGAGACCAGGTTTCGTGGGCGTAAAGGAACAGAAGTGGAAGAAAGGAGGTTGGGCTCAGATTTTGGTATTTCTAGGAGAGGAGGAATTTTAGGCCACCTCATATACTCTTCCCCAAGAAACTTAGCTATCTATAAAACCAAAATGGATGCCATGCTAACTTCTAAGTCACACTCTGATACGTAAACTAGTTCTTCAAATGAGGCCAACACCTCAAAGGCTGTTAGAAGGAATTCCAGTGAGAAAGGGGCAGGGCTGAGTTCTCCCAAGCTTTTTCGTTCCAGAAATTTAAGATGTGATCTGGATCTCTGGGCACAATATCAGTAACTATTCCTTTTATTGACTAAGAGATTATCAGAGTTGTCATGTGTGTGGAGTTGCTGAAAATAACCCTTTAAGAAACTGCCTAATTGCTACTTTAGCAATTCCCTCTGGGTCCTGGAGCTAGCCGATGCAGGATGAGAGTCACTGTCCTTCTCAAGGACTTGGGCCTTTCCTCAGTGCTGAAGTAAGACAGTAAGGACAACAATTCAGTGTAATAATCACATTCAATAGGAAAGCAGAAATTGGGGTCTGCTAATTAGGTAAGTGACATCCAGAGGGTGGGAAAGTGTGTTCACTCCCATTCACTGCAAAAACTGAATCTAACCCTTGTAATCCAAGGACAGGAAAACCTCTACTTGCTACTCACTGGTTCCCTAAAGATCTGGGCTTCCTTCCAGGCTATTATCCCAGCCTGCACAAAAAGAAGAAGAGATTAGTTTCCCCTCAGAGGGGCTACAAATGCACTAGAACATTGCCACCAAAAGGGACTGCTGGCTTATCATGCTGATTCACTCTAAGAGCCCCAACTTCCTTTCAAATATCCTCCTATCACCCAAATGACAAAGCGTACAATGATTATAAACGGTAGTTTCTCATAGTAAAGAACACTGGTAGAAGAAATGAGAATTCAAGAATTGGCTGGTTATCTGGATAAGCATCTGGAATTTGGCCCCCACATCAGCCTGGTCAGTCATTCCATTTGGACTGAGAAGGGCCCTACTGTGTAAGACCAAAAAAAGTAAGTCAAAATGTTTGTTTAATGCAGCTCTGGTTCACCTTCACTTGGGCCACCACCTTCTTTTGCTCACAAACACTTAATTGTCTCTCAAAAGTAGGTCAGTGCCTTGTGGAACAAGCTGGAGGCCCAGCCTATCACTCCAACAGGAGAGGCCCAAGTCGTGTCTAGGAGACCAAGGCCAGTCAATAATGCACCATGCCAGGAGCACTCAGTGTGCGCCAGGCGGCAACCTGGCTACTGCCATTCCTAGGTGGTGATTCAGCACACTGGGAGAGAAGACGCCTAGCATGTGGGTCTGAGGCTCCTGTGAGTTCCAAGAAATACTTGTCCCACTGTGGTGGCTGATGAGGTGTCCCTAATAATCCCTGAATGGAGGGAGCAAGAGGTGAACACTCAGAATGCTAAAACTCTTCCCCACGTCCATATGGTCCCTTCTGTGGAATACCGAGCATTGCTCAACCATAAATGGAGCTGTCTGAACTTCTCCCCATTCCTTCTCCCAAATATTTTCTGCAGGACACCCAAAAATAAACACTACTCCTTAACCATGGGCTAGAGGTACATTCTTAGCACTGTAAACTCTCATTTGAGCATGCCTACTGAAGAAAGGGTTAAAATTTTTGAAGAGGATACATGTTGTCCTGGGCCTAAATACTCCATCCATCCAAAACTCTAAGGTGAGAGAGATTCCCCCCTCAAACAGCCTCCCACCTCTAACCAGTTCACTAAATACAGGATATTGCTTCAAAGTCAAAAAGAAGGGGCCCCAGGAGATGAGGCGACACAGGGCTGGCAGTTTGGGAAACAGCTACCAGAGGGCCAGCTGCCCAGCTGGCTCTGGAATCTGAAAACTTCCAAACCTAACAACTGCCTTTCTCAGCAAGAATCAAAAGTATGTGGATCAGCTGTGGAGGACAAAGGCCGCAGAGCCCATTTCAGAAGCCAGTAGCAAACCACTTCCTTAGCCATTGTTCCCCAGAAAGAACAAACTGCCGGGAACTTCACCTCCAGACCAGCTACCAACTTTAAGAAGGGAATGGGAAAAGGAGTCAGTTATCTCTTTGGCAAAGAGTACAGGCATCTCTTTCTCAATATCTCTCTTTCGTAATATCTATCAATGTATCTATCTCCCTCTCCCACCCTCCCTCCAATTCTGATTGTAAAACCCAAACTACTGACGGCCCCAATCTTTCTAAATTCTGACTGTAACTCTGCGTTATCTTCTCCCAGGTGTCTCTCCTCTTCCTGATGCCCCACTGCCTCTCCTGCCCCACAACATAAACACACTTCACTTCTAGGGTACTTCAGAGTCAGAACCACATGAACTAATATCTGATTTCACACCAATTTTTATTTACCAGACTTAAATTTAGTCTTTGTAACTACACTGTAAAATCTACAAAGGAAGGAACCATGTCCCATCAGCAGTATTTTAGCTGACATTGCATGTTTACTAAGCACCGTTCTAAGCACTTTACATGTAGTATTTCATTCAATCCCTAAACAGAACAAAATAGAAGCAGAAGTATGGATACATGGAACAGACTGTCAGCTGTCAGAGAGGAGTGGGGAGAGGGGAACTGGATGAAAGAAAGTGAAGGGATTAGCCAAAGAACATACAAGGTCTGTCCAGAAGGTATCCAGCCATGTAATATGATAGAGACAGTTACTGAAGAAGATACAAGGTACAAGAAACATTGCACATAGGACAATGACACCTCAGTCCCCTTCAAGTAGACACCTTGGGACCTTACACAGTTCTCCCAATCGCCATCAGCTGCCCCATCAGATTTTCCTGAATCTCACTGATGACCTGAAATCTCTTCCCAGTCAAAGGTGATTTTAGTTTTGGGAAAAGCCAGAAGTCGCAATGTGCCAAATCTGGGCTGTAGTGCGGACTGAGTCACCTGGATGATTTGAAGTTTTGCCAAAAATCTCTGCACGAGACGCAGTGCATGAACAGGCATGTTGTCTGAATCTGCCAATCACCAGTTGCCCATAGCTATGGCCTTCTGAATCACCTGAACACTTTCTGTGAAGGAATGTTTAAGTTTAACACAAAATCTGATGCAGATGCACTGTTCTACTCATTCAGTCATTTTGTACGTGACAGCCACACAGTACACATGCGCAGTCAAGTGTCTACTGCTCTCACTGACCAGTACAATGAAGTAGTCTTTGTCCACGCAGCACACTCCAGTACACTCTCCTTGGCTGCCAGGTTACACCGATGTCGCACAAAACCTTCTCATTATATTATCAATAACTGAACTTTTTCCAGACAGACCTCGTTGCATGCATGACCCACAGACAACAGTGTGGTGGTGGCCTGAGGGAAGTTGGCAGAGGGTTGGATGCAGGTGGGCAAAGAAAGGGGGGGAATGGGGATATGTGTAATAGTGTCAACAATAAAAATAAAGTTAAAAAAGAAGAATCCTATGGGCCCTGGCTGATGTGGCTCAGTGGGTTGAGGGTGGACTGCAAACCAAAGGGTCGCCACTTTGATCCCCAGTCAGGCCACATGCCTGGGTTGCCAGCCAGGTCCCCAGTGAGGGGCGCACGAGAGGCAACCACACAGTGACGTTCCCCTCTCTTTCTCCTTCCTTTCCCCTCTGTTAAAAATAAATAAATAAAATCTTTAAAAAAAGAGAGAGAATCCTATGATGTAGGTGCTATCAACACAGCCACTTTACGGATGAGAACTGAAGCACAGAAGCGTTTAAGAACTTGCCAAAGTTCACAGTATATGGCAGAGCTGAGATTCAAACCCTGGTAAATTAAGCCCTGGCTGGTGTGGCTCAGTGGATTGAGCACTAGCCTGTGAACCACAGGGTTGCCAGTTGGATTCCCTGTTGGGACATATGCCTAGGTTATGGGCCAGGTCCAGTGGGGTGGGGGGGGGCCACAGGAGGCAACCACACATTGGTGTTTCTCTCCCTCTCTTTCTTCCTCCCTTCCCCTCTAAAAATAAAATAAACAAAATCTTAAAAAGAAAAAAAGTTTTAAAAAAAACCTGGTAACTTAACTCCAGGGTCCACGCTCTTACTACACTCTACACGACTGGTCCAGGACCAGCAGCAGCAGTATCTACTAGGAACTTGTTAAAAATACAAATTCTCAAGCCCCACCCCCGACTCTCTGAATCGGAACTTGCAGATGTGACGCAGCAATGTGTTTTAACAAGCTCTCCAGGTGATTCTGATACGGGCGAGAGTCTGGGAGCCAATGCTCCACAGCACCTTCACCAGCTCTGCTGCTTCTGCTTTCCTTTATGTGAGCCACGCCCAAGACAGAAGGAAGTCTAGAAGGAACTTACCAGTGTAAAAATACCCTGCACAACTGATTATGGCATAATGGCTAAGAGAGCATGCAGATTTTAGAGCTGACTGCCTGTCAGTGTAAACCCCAGCTCTGCTACTTACACCTGTGTGCCCTTGGGCACGTCACCTAGCCTTCCTGTTCCTGTTTCAAATGTAAAATGGAGATAAAAGGAGTTCTTGGAAGGACTGAATGAGTTAACGTCTTACTAACTATGGTGGTTGGTCCATTTTACAATTAAACTCAACAAATATTTATTAGGCATCAATGTGCCAGGCACTGTACTACACACATGCATTTATCGACATCTCTCCTGCTCATCATCAGCCTTTCAATACATGTTTATTAATGCCTTATTATACATAATACTCTGCTATGGGATATCAGGGTCACAAAGAACAAGGTATTAACCCTTCCTTTCCTTTACAGACAGCACAAAGTAGTGGACCAGATATGACATTTATACAAGTAACTGTAACACACAGTAGCATGGGGTAAGAATCATACGTTAGCACTGTTTTGTGGGAGGAACATGGAATATAGTAAGGTCACAGGATTTACATCAGACATCTAAGAGAGGGTAACACAGACATCAGAGAGCTGTGTTACCCTCAGACCAGTCACTTAACCTCTGTGAACCACTGTTTCCTCAGCAGCAAAACAAAAGAAATAAACCAGCTGTGAGGCTCAAACGAGTTATTATATGTGGAAGCATTTTTGGAAACAGCTGTGTGAATGTCAGCTGTCAGTTATTATTACTATTTCTTTTAAGTCAATTTCTTTCAATAATACTACGCAAGTTCAGAAGACTTGTACCTGAAGGATCGGGAAGGCTGCACACACGCACAATGTGACATTTAAGATGAATGTGGAAGGGCAAATAAGATATAGAAATGAAAGGAAAATCCAGGCAGAGGAAACAGCATGAGCAAGGTGTGGAAGTAGGAAAACACCGGGCATGAACAGGAAGGGCATTACATTAGTTCACTGTAGCTGGAATGTAAAGAATGGGAGATAACATTTAAAATGTAGGCAAAGGGCAAACAAGAGGGGAAAAAAATTTACTTTTTCCCACTGTAAGCATCATTGTTAATTCAAGCAGGAGATGACAGAACAGATGGTTAAAATTAGTTTAAGGATTTATCTGTGAATCTGAAGTATCAGCATATGCTCTGCTCCATCTTCATGGGCTGATTAAGAGCCAGATATATGGTATGTTTGGAAAATGGGATAACTATAATCATGCAGGTTTGTGCAGGGACCAATCTGAAAATGATACTGTTATTTCTCATCAGAAATTCAAGAGAGAAAGACAGCTTACAAAGATTGTTTCAGCCTTTAGGACCTTTTGGCATCATTATTCAAATAAGAAAAAGCTGTATTTATCTGACACCAGCTACAAAATGAAGTGGAAAGGGTTCAGCCTCCTTAGCTATTTTTCAAGGCTTTGTTGGTACCTCTACTCAAATAAATATGAGGTACATTATTTTGTTTTGTTTTTTGTTTGTTTTGTTTTCACTCTTAATTTTCATATGAGAAAGTATCAACAAGATTCTTGAATGACAGGTAATACATAGAGTGACACTAATTTGTTGATACAGAAATTGAAGCTCCTGACAAATTATTTCAGACAAATTTTAAAGCTTTATATATGCTGACATACTTGAATGAAATAATCTAGTAATTCTTGCTTGCCAAAGAGTACCTGAAATAAATTAGACAAACCTTGAAGAAAATTCATTTTTAGTCAACAAAGAATAAATATGACTTCTTGATTATACCAAATATTTTATATTTAAAACCCAACTGGCAGTTTTGCATAAAGAAAACTGCATAAGAGAAAAATATTAACTTTCCAAGGAACAAGTTAAAGTTCAAAAATCAAACTGAACACCACGCTTTTCTTTGCTTCCCTGTCATACAAGTGCCCCCTACTGTCGTTCATATTTAGTCTCTGTTTCTCCAAAATAGAGTCTCTTTTTTTAAGATTTATTTTTAGACCCTCTCCTGTAGTGGCATTCACAAACCACAAACATAACTCTTCAGTCATATGTACTTATACAATCATAATTGGCTCATATTGTAATTCTTATTAATATAGAATTAGTAATTCACTATTATGTTGACAACATAAAATCATCCTGAATAGCTTTTCAAAGAAAACTGGGCCCTGGTCGTGTGACTCAGTTGGTTGAAGCATCATCTTGTACACCAAGACGTTCAATTCCTGGTCAGGGCACATAATTAGGTTGCAGGTTTGATCCCCAGTCACAGTGCGTATAGGAGGCAACCAATTGATGTTTCTCTCCCACATCGATGTTTGTCTGTCTCTCCCAAATCAATAGACATGTTTTAAAATTTAAGAACAGAAAGAAAACTGGTATCTTAGCACTGGAGGTTTGAAGCAAGAAATATTAAGGTTGGCCAATCTGGGTGGGGAAGTGTACTGAGGGAATGTGTCCCTATATCAGTGACAACGACAGGGGGAAAAAAAAACAACCCAATGACACTTCAGTCCCCTTAACCAAAGAGAGGGGACTGGGAACAAATCAGTATAAAACCACCCTTTATCCCCTAAAAACAAATAGAAAAGTCCACATATAAGGATCTAGGGGTTTGGAGGGGCTGCCTCTACTTTTCAACCTCTATCCCTATGTCCAGCATAAGTTCCGGATGCAGAAGCCTGGGCTCTCAGACTTCTCCAGGTGTAACTCAGGCCTTGTGATGGACAGAGAGGCCACAGCTGGAGAGAGCTTGCTTCAGAATTGTGGCAGAAACTGCAACAGCTTGTCTAAGCTGAAGGTACCCTCCTGGTAAGGTTTTTTATGCTTCAATCCCCTTGGAGACTTACTCTGGTAGTGGGCTGGGCTGAGGGAAAACAAAAGAAAGCATGTATCTTCTACATCGTAGCAACGGTCTATAAAGTGTGTGTGGGCATATGCACATATATGTATGTATGTACATGCATGTGTATATATGCAGCTGGCCATTCATTGTACTCACCACCCCATGGCTATAACACAATTCCCCTTCAGTCCCTGACCTGTATAAAACAAACTGAGTCTAGATATGTGACAACAGCAAGGGTCCCATTCACAGCAAGAGAACAGAAAGAGGGAAGCGAGGCTGGTAAGCTACAAGCACTACAAAGCAGTCTGTCCTAGGAAAAAATTAGGCTAGGAAACAATGTTTTTTCCATTGATTTTTGCCAGGCCTGGACCTTCTGTGGGCTCCAGTGGATCCATCATATGTCAGGCTCCTTTCAAAACAGATGCCACAGCCCAAACCTAGAGAGATGAAGACAACACACAAGCAATGGTTTCTTCCTTCACTTCATCCTCTTCCTCACAGCTTTGGGAGCTCTAACTATAGAGAATCAATCTAATAACGCTATTAAAAATAATCATATTGTGCCCTGGCTGGCATAGCTCAGTGGATTGAGCACGGGCCTGTGAACCACACGATCATGGTTCGATTCCCAGTCAGGGCACATGCCTGGGTTGCAGGCCAGTTCTTGGAAGGGGACTCACGAGAGGCAACCTTCTCTCTGTCCCTTCCTCTCTAAAGATAAATAAATAAAATCTTTTTTAAAAATCATCTGTTAGCAATCTAAGTGTCCATCAAAGAATGAATAAACAAAATGTGGTATGTGTGTATGTGTGTGTGTATATATATATATATACACACATATACATACACATACATATATACATACACACACACACACACACACAAAGGAATATTATTTATCCTTAAAAAGGAGTAAAACTCTACGCTGGCTGGTGTGGCTCAGTTGGTTGGAGCATCCTCCCATATGTTTCTCGATCCCACTCTCCCTCCCCAGCATACCCCACCCTTTCCTCTCTCACTAAAAGAAATGAAAAGTGTCCTCAGATGAGGAATGAATGAATGAATGAATGAATGAATGAAGAAAGAAAGAAAGAAAATTCTGAAACATGAATAAACCTTGAAAATATTATGCTGAGAAATAAGTCACTCGCAACAGAATAAATACTGAATGATTTCACTTACATGAAGTATCCAAATTCATGAAGACAAAAAGTAGAATCATGTTTTTCAGGGGCTGGGGGAGGGGAATGGGGACTTGTTATTTAATGGGTATGGAATTTAAGTTTGGGAAGATAAAGTTCTGAAGATGGACAGTGGTCATGGGTGCACAACAGTGCAAATGTACATAAAGCCACTGAACCAAACAGTTAAAAATGGTTGAAGTGGTAAATTTTGTTATGTATATTTCACCACAATGAAAACATCTTGCTATTATGACCCTTACTAATAAAAAAAGCTACAATTGCATACCTGCTACATGACAAGCAACATGTTTTACATATATTAATTCATTTGACTTTACAAACACCCTCCAAGATAGTTATTAATACCAACATTTTGTAAATAAGGAATTTAAAAAAGCACATATAACTCAGAGATTAAGTGACGGCCCAATGTCACAGACCCAGTAAGTACCAGAACCAGGATTCCAACACCTACCCCCTTTCCACTGTAAAATGCTGCTTCTCACCCTAAAGGAGAAAATTATCTGATAATACAAAATACCCACAACCACAAAACCCCTGCAGCAAGGAGGGTCCATGGAGGGCAACAGAGATAAGAGGATTTACAACCACCTGCCGCATAAGGAGATTTCCCTCAACAATGGACAGTGTATATACAATGGTGGTCCTTTAAGACCATAATGGAGCTGAAAAATTCCTGTTGACTAGCGACATCAACATTGTAGCCTTCATAACATTGCAGCACAACACATTACTCACATGTATAAAATATAGCACCTACAATTGTGTACAATACATAATACCTGATAATAAATGACTATGTTATAGGTTTATGTATGTAATATACTATATGTTTTATCATTAGTTTAGGGTGTACTCTTTCTATTTACAAAAAAGTTTTCTGTAAAACTGTGCCATGCTAAGCTGGCAGCAGCCCCATGCACTGCATATTTACCACCTCTCTTACTGCATCATTTTCTCTTGTGGTTAATTTAATTTCATGTTGCATTACACAGTAACATGGTGTATAGCTTGAAACTTCAGAGCAACAGGCTATACCATCCTGCCTAGGTGTGTAGTGTGCTAGACCATCTAGGTTTGTGTAAGTGCACTCTGTGATGTTCACACAATGAGAAAGTCTCCTAATGACACATTTCTCAGGACATACTCCTATCAAGCAGGGCATGATGGAACTACAAGTGAGGTGCATACTCACTAACCCCACTTACAAGGCTGTGATAGTCTCTAAGAACTTTGAACACACCACTTACCAACCTAGTCATGTAAAACCCCAGCAAACTAGGAAAAGCTGTTCGTGTTACCCACAAAACCCAAAAATGGAGTTCTCATAACCTACTAAGCAATGCCCTATTTTGTAAGAATTTTAAGGACTTCTCCAAGGTCAAGAAAGAAAATCTAAGAGTTACTGTTGCAAAATTAAACCCCAGCTCTCCACACACTAAGCAGAGCTCCACTAGAAGCAAAGGGCATCACGATGATCTCCTCCCCACTCTTCTCTTTTCTAGTCCTCTCTGCTCCCAATCCTGATGGATCAGGAACAGGCCAGTTTGAATGGGAAGGCAGATCCTGGTTAGAAAACCAGAAGCTGCTGTTCAGGACTGCAGGTAGAGCTACTTCTCATCAACCAGCTGGCTCCTACCTCTCACCCCTTTCCACCCCCCAGAAAGGAAGCTGAAGGGCCTGCCTGTGAGGACAAAGGGCAGGAAATCTGGACAGCCAGATTCTGGTCCCAGCCTGTGTCATTCAGCCAGGACTCAGGGGGCATCCTACCAAGGCTTCATTCCAAGGGTGGTGTCACTTCCACCAGGAATCAACAGTTGCTCCGCTTGATTTTAGGCACCAAAACGGCTGACGAAAGGATGTAGTGAGAGTAGAATCCATAGCATGTAGGTCCCCATGAGGGACCAAGCCTTTCTGACTGAAGCGGGAGAAGGGGTTCTACCACCACAGGTCAGGTAGGAGAAAAATTCAAAGCAATCTCTTTGGGTCCTATGTCTCCCCCAGGGGTACAAGGAAGCTTGGGTTCATGCTCTGAATTCTTCAAATGAACACCATTCTGCTGAAAATAAAAGCAACTTCCTTCCTACCCCCACACGCCAAATGATTTATAGTCGGCAAGTGTCCCCTGGTACTCAGAAAATATGCTATCAAACAGGAAATGAAAAAATATCCATTTCTTTCCGAAGGAAGGAGAGGAAACACATCCATATAGAGGCAGGATATCAGCTGATCAGGATCCAGGCCGTGCTCGGGAAATGCCTGTTCCCTTCTCAAGGCAGGGGGTTGTGCAAAGCTTAGTTCCCCTCAGGCTTCAGTCACTTACTAAGTAACAATTTCCAAGCCTGGGCCGCCTTGTTATAGATATTTACCAGTTAAGGGGGAGGAAATATAGGCACCTCATGCCCTAATGCCGACCAAAAGCACATGGACAAAAGGAAAAGAGACAAAAGTAATGTTTGCACAATACTCAAATAAATTTCAAGGGACATTTGCCAATAGCTACAGGTGACTCCAATATTTAAAGTCTGCACCCAGCCAGTCTGAAGTTGTGGCTGGGTGCAGAATACAAACCAAACAAGAGGCTGTGACTTTCTTCTTTGTTAGCAGCAATCATAACAGCTTTATATTTCTACAGTGCCTGCCTGCCTGACAGGGGCTCAAAACTTTCTTTCCCCACCACCTTCCTTTGCTGAATCCCTCCATTTGACAGGGAGAGGCAGGTATTCCCTGCTACAAAAAGGTCACAGTGACTAGAAGCCTTGTCCAAGGTCACTAGCTAATCAGATGGAACTAACACAATTTCCATGTGCTTTTCCATGTAAAAAAAAAAAAAAGACCATAAACAACTGTTTCTCAAGAAATTCTTAGGCAATAAAACTATGTCCTACCTCCAAAAAAGTCCTTTAAATTCCTTTCTTTATCTATCGCTCCTATCTCCTCTATACTTAGTAGCTCCCAACTCAATTATGCTAAGCACGCACCTGCCTGCAGTCAATGCATTTCAAGGTTCCCTACACTATTCAACTCAACATACATTTATAAACACCTTGAGTTGGGCACTGTGTTACATACCAGGGATATAAAGATGAAGGAGATGCTATCCCAGCTCTTGAGATGCTCAGAATCTTATGGAGGACAGAAAGACAAACAATAACTGTTACTCAGAGGAGTGGGTGACATCAAAGAGGAAGAATACATACTTAGAATTCTCTAGTTCTCAAGTTATGGCACTAGGAAGACTTGATTTGCCCAATGAAATAAACCTTTCTCTCAAGGAATCTCTGAAAATAGTTTTTCTTTCTTCAGTCCCAACTTAACACCCCTAAATGACGCTGCTTGAAATGCCAAGGCTGTTAACTAGTAGGACATGTAAAAACAAGAACACCGCCATAATGGAAGAGAACTCTTGAGTCAGCTCTTGGGGGAAGCTCTGAAGAACCACACCCAGGAAACGACCTGAACAATGAGATGACTGTACTCACTTTTCCCACTATGCATCCCTCCCAAAGCCAGATAATGGGACATGTGGGAGGACTTGTGGGAAGAAAGAAAGAAGTAGACCCCAAAACCCACATTATTTCCACGGACCAAAACTCCCTCCACCAAGACAGTCTCAGTAACATCATAATGTTTAGTGATCTACAAAAAGTCATTTAGTATTGTTATTCCCTCCAGATTACTACACAGCAAAATCACTCCACAAAAAGTAGGGAGGCGTTTAGCCAAAAACAATGTATTTTTTAAAAGGTGTTTTCAAAACCAAAAGTTAGATCATTACAACTGTATTATGAGTTTTGCTATATTTATAACTGTTCAAAGCAACATTAATTCTCATCTTCTGCTAATGAGATATCCATTAATAGAGGGGAAAAGTCAAGTCTAAAAGCGATCTTCCCCCTTCAAAGGCAGATATCAACACCTAACACAAGACTCTCTTGAGTCCACATTAATCAACAAAAGAATAGATCCTCATATTTGGAAGCCCCGAGATCCCTAAATTGAGCAATCAAAACATTCTGTCCTGTAAAACCACACAAGACTTAAACTAATCACACTCCATTACCTTTTCTCTACCTCTCTACCACTTGGAGAAGGCAGAGTGGAGGACAGAGAAATTACATGCAAAGTCTGGGCAACTAACAACAGGGTGGTCCAATGCACACCTGAGCCTCAGAGATGGGAATGATGAGCAATCTAGTGTGTGAGGTAGGATGGCGCCAGTGAAGGAGGAAAGCAAGATGGGACAAAAGGAAATAACAGGGGTAGAAATGAGAGGTTTTTATACCACTCCAGTAACAACCCCTACTAGCAAATGCAAGGAGATCCCTCAGGTCTAGGGCTGATAAGACAAATAAGAGAAAGAAGTATCTCTGCCCCTTTCCCCACTCTGACTATTCTGCACCTCTCTTGGATTTCCTAATTCTAAACCAAGCCCTTTCTCCAAATTCACCCTAGTGATAAAGCAAGTAGTTGGGTGGTACAGATTTACTGCAAAGAAAATAAATGACAATTAATAACTGGTTTGCACCAGAGTAGCTGGTTTGTCTAATCAGCCTACTGGTTCCAAGAAGCTTCTCTGTATTACACCATCCTTTTATTTATGTTTTTAATAAAGCCACATCCCCATGTCTAACAATGTCACATCCTCCCTTCCATCCCCTTGTCAGCCCTCCTCCTGCACGTACTATCTCTTTTCTCCAATGTGGAGTCTGAATTCCATTCATTAGAGGAGGAAACATAACCTGTTACACAAGTATTTCATCTGCCAACACTCCTCTCAGTGGTGCACACCCCATCCAGACAGGCAGCCAAGATGATGTCATCAGTGGAATGTTCCCCCAGGCTCCCAACTCTGAGCACCTAATCTTTAAAGGTGTGTCCAGTACTGAGAGAATCAATCGCATCAACTTTTGGTGAATACCTGCTAAAATGTAGGGCACTGTGTTAAACAAAATGAGGAGTAGAACAAAGACTAAATCATCATCTGTGAGATCCAGGACTATAATCTAATTGGGCAAATGTGTGGAAAGTTAAACAACAAAGAATAAAATACAATATTACACGGCAATTGACTTTGAGTGGCAGAAGGTAATGCTATGAGCTCAGAAGAATGAGTTATCATGGGGTGAGTATGCTTGGTGAAGCACGAATAGGAAAGGGAGAACTTGAGCTGAGCTCCAAAGACCAGCAGGATTTCACTAGCAGAGGTGGGAAAGATCTTACAGGAAAGGAGACGATGACTCTAGCAAAGGCACAAATCCTAAGTATCAAACAAAGGCCAAAAAGAAAGCCAAATATATGACAACACAAATGTAAAAAGAACTGCTCTTTCCACCATCTTTCTGTGCCGCCATAACAGTGCGGTTGAACATCCTGGCTGATGCTCTCAAGAGTAACAACAATACTGCAAAAAGAAGCAAACATCAGGTTCTTACTAGGCCGTACTCCCAAGTCATTGTCCGGTTTCTAACTACAGTGATGGAGCATGGTTACATCAGCCAATTTGAAATTACTAGTGACCACAGAGCTGAGAAAATTGTTGTGAACCTCACAGGCAGATTGAACAAGTGTGGAGTAATCAGTCCCAGATTTGATGTGCAACTCAAAGATCTAAAAAAATGGCAGAACAACCTGCTTCCATCCCATCAGTTTGATTTCACTGTACTGACAACTTCAGCAGACATCATGAACCATGAAAAAAGCAAGATGAAAACACTCAAGAGGGAAAATCGTAGAGTTCTTTTTCCAGGGATGTAACACATGCATGCGAATAAAATGTCTCCATGGAAATGATTGATAGATAGATAGATATAAAAAAAAAAAAACTAAGAATTTATCACCAGTAGACTGTATTACAGAATATCAGTAAAGAGTTTTTTAGGCAGCAAGAAAATTATCCCAAATGGAAAACTAAACATGCTAGGAGAAAGTAAAAGAAACTTTTAAAAAAAGGTAAGCCCTGGCTGGTGTGACTCAGTAGACTGAGTATTGGCCTACAAACTGAAAAGCCACTGGTTTGATTCCCAGTCAGGGTACATGCCTGAGTTGTGGGCCAGGTCCCTAGTTGAAGGCATGTGAGAGGTAACTGATGGCTGTTTCTCTCCCTCTCTTCTTCCCTCCCTTCCTGTCCCTAAAAATAAATCAATAAAAATTTTAAACCGGTAAATATTTAGTAAATCTAAATGAGCACTGTCTACATAAAACAACAGTTATGAGGTTATTGACTTAATAAGCATAACAAAAACATACAAAAATATTTTGATTAAAATAAATAGCATGATAAAAATAAATTACATATATATGAAATGTTGAAGGAGAGAAGAGAATGGTTAATTCATTCATTTAAAAGAACTCGAAAGTCAAAAGTTTAAAAACATGAGGAGTGCAAGCTGTGGCTGGTGTAGCTCAATGGATTGAGCACGGGCCTGTTAAGCAAAGGGTTGCCAGTTCGATTCCCAGTCAGGCCCATGCCTGGGTTGCAGGCCAGGTCCTCAATAGGAGACACATGAGAAGCAAACACACATTAATGTTTTGCTCCCACTCTTTCTCCTTCCCTTCCCCTCTCTCTAAAAGTAAATAAAATATTTTTTAAAAAAACCATGGGGAGTGCACCTAGAAGGATAAATTCTTCAATATAGTAGGTAAAGGGACTTTTAAGACTGGGCAGTAAAGTGAGCAAGGCACATGAACGAGAAACAGTCTGGAGTGTGAGTAAACTGTGTGCAAAAGGGCACGAGTACAGCAAAGAATTACAGGTGTCTAAGGCGAGAAAAACAGTGAGGAACCAGGATGTGGAGGGCCATGTATTCTACCAAGAAATTTTGGCTTCATGTTATACTGGCACATAATCTACAGCCTCTCTCTCCCATGTGGCCCTTTACAATAAAAAACTGCTTTTTACAAGCTATGAAGGTGAATGTCACCTTCAGAAAAAAAACAGTAATAACAGGTCAGGCTTTGAGACAAGAGAAGACATGAACAACATGAAGTTATAAAGGAGGGAAAAGGAGGAGCAGGTCCAAAGTACAGTAAGTTTGGCAACAAAAAAACTGGAAGAATATAAGCTAAACCTTGAATACTGACTGGTTACCCTGACCAGTGGGGACTAGATGGAGAAAGACCACAGAAAATTAATTTTTTCTTGTACTGTTTAAATTTATCACAATGAGCATGTGATTCTGTAATAATCATAATAAATAATAGTAAAGTTAGGTAATTGTAATAGGCCTATGCTTTTTCACCTTCAGTTCTAAAACAGTATTTTTGTTTTAAAGAAACTCACAAGGTTCCACACCTGACTAGGGCCCCGTGGCAAGGCTTAATCCACAGGGTAAAAAGTGCCAACTGAAGTCACACTCCCTTTCCCACTCACAAACAATAAGAACTTACGCGAATTCAAGAAAAGGTCACTTCCCTGACCTCCTCAGTCGGCATAATTCCAGACCTCGGAGTTTTTAGAGAAAAGAAAGAGACTTGGGTCAGATAGCTCTATTCAAGGAAGTGAAAGGAAAGTATAATACCATGGTTAGGAGCTCAAGCTCTGTAGTCCCACAGACCTAGATATGAATGCCTGCTCTGACATTTACTAGGTGTGACCTTGGACAATTTATCTCACCAGCTAAGCCTCGCTTTTCTCCTCTGTAAAATGATGAAAATAATAAGATCTATTTTATGGGCTTCTGATGAGAATGAAATAAGCTAATATATATAATGTGCTTAACATAGTCCCTGGCACATAGTAAAAATTCAACTAATGAGAGCTATTATTATTACTATTATTTTTATTAATCCATTCAGCCCATAAAAGGGAGACATCTCCCATCCAGTTACAACCCAGGCCCATCTTGGCTTTCTTTCCTAACTGCTCCCAAAACCTATGTGCAGAATTAGCAGGACGAAGGGGTGAACCTGGATTCTCCCTGTGTCCCTAAGAAGAGAATCGCAATAAGAAATCTTAAGAGACTAGCGAAAGTTAGTTTCATATTTGCTCTTTTCTCCAGGTTAGAAAGTAACTAAACCATCTGTTATAGGTCAAATCGTGTCCCCTAGAAATGGTGAAGTTCCATCCTCCAGTATCTGTAAATGTGACTTTATGTGGAAATAGGGCCTTTCTACATGATCCATGAGGACGAATATAAGCTAATCATGAGGGTATACCCTAACCCAATATAAAATTGGCGTCCTTATAAAAAGAAGAAATTTGAACACAGACACATACAAATGACGTACAGGCTGAGAGAGAACACCATCTATCAGCCCGAGGCCACCAGAAGCTAGTGAAGAGGTCTGGAACAGATTCTCCTTCAGAGCTGTCAGAAGGAACCAATCCTGCTGCACCTCGACTTTAAACATCTAGCCTCCAGGACTGTAAAACAGTAAATTTCTGTTGTTTGAGCCACCCAATTTGTGGTAATTTATTATGGCAGCCCCAGGAAACTAATACACCATCTTCATACAATAAACTATGTATTTTCAAAAGAAATTTTAATTAAAAATCAAAGGGTGGGTTACTTAAAAATGACAGGATCTGACTATATATGCACACTTCTTTCTCTACAAATTCTAATCTCCCAACAAAAAGAATACCATTATGGAAAAAAGACATTAGGACCAACATAGATTCTTACTCCTTTTGAATCTGGTACTTCTTTTGAATCTGGTACGCTGCCCTAACTATTCCTGGATGAACAGAAAGAAGGAAAGAGAACTCATGTATACTGAGCATTCACTGCATGCCTCACATATGCTAGGTGCTAATTTACATTATTTTAATCAAACTTCACACCATCCCTGCAAGGTATGAGCTATTCTCTCCATTACTAATGTGGAAATCAATGTTTGGAAAGGTTAAGTTGCCCAACATAATAGAACCAGGAAGTGGCTGAGACAAGATTTAAATCTCTTTTTCTTATCCACATCAACCTGCTTGAACAAGTACTTTTGAACCAATTCCCTAGATATGATTTTCTAACATTTTTTAATTTCAGTTAGTATGTATTGAATTAATCAATGAAGAGACTTCATGAATCTTGTCTAAGTTCCCCCTTCTCATTTTTACAGTAAGAAAAGTATCTCAGAGAAGTCACTTAACCAAAGTCATGAATGTTACTGGCAGAATCAGATAGCCAACACATGTCTCCTGATTTCCTTACAACACATAAATTTGAGAACAGCAGCAATGCATGAAAATAGAAAGCACAGATACTAGATTCAGACTGCTCAATCCAAATCTTGGCTCTGCCCTTTACTGGCTTTGTGATCTTTGCAAGTTACTTAACCTCTCTGTTCTGTCTCCTCATCTGAAAATGGAGATAATTTCATATGGTTGCTCTGAGGGCTGGATGAATTAATATAGACATAAAGTACTTAAAATAGTGCCTGGCACAGCAATAAGTACAATATTTGTTAACTGCTGCTGCAACTACTATTATTAAATAGTGCTAAACAAACACCAAAGAGTATACACATGCTGACTACGGATTTATAAAATTGCAAACAAATGCAATCACTGAGAAATAGAGAAATATAGAAAGGATCTTCATATAAATTTGCCTAGTTTACTTATTAGTAATAGAATGTACTGAGTATTTATTTACTCAGTGCCAGATTAAGTATCTGGTACATTACAGACATTACTAAATCTTATTAAATCTAAGATATCACCAATTGCAAAATGCACCAATATTTCATTTACTCTCCCCAATAGCTCTAAGAGGTAGAGTTCCCCTATTCTGCAGATAAGAAATTGAGACACAGAGAGGTTAAATAATTTATCCAAGGTCACACAGCTTGGCCAAACCAGGTTTCAATCCCAGATCAATCAGGCTCCAAAGCTTCTTGCATTGAACCACTCAATCACCAACTGGGAATCCTGCTAAAATGAAAACTGAGCACGTCTGGAATGCAGTCCGGCATTCTGCATTTCTAAAAAAGTTCCCAGGTGCTGCTGGTGCTGGGACCACCACAATCCCGCTGAGTGCCTAACTATTCTGCTTCTTTATTACAACTCCAACTCCTCCTCCTCCTCCTGGTTCTCTACCCCCATCTCCACAATCAGCTAATGGAAACAATCTTAACTCCCAACACAGAAAAGCCTCCTAATTAAGCCTTTTGTTTCTCTGGCACTTTTACTAATCCTCCCTCTTCCCTTAGGGGCAGCCTGAGCTCAATCTCCATTTTCCTTTCTAAGGTAGCCTGCACAAAGCTACCTGAGAGGAAGCTAAACAAGGAGTTGAAAATGAATGATACCTAAGGGAATCTCTTAATGAAAATAATGTTATCCTTATGCTTGGATGACTTTGGGTGACAAGGCGCAAACTAGATGTCTATATCACCACTGTGACTCCGAATGGTAAGCAACTGTTTCTGGAATACATTAGAAACTAAGGGTTATTTACTCTCATCATTTTACTGAAGATAATGGGTGTGACCTCTCCCCACCCTCACTCTCAGCTCAGGTCTCTGAGCAACACAGGTAATTACGGTCTGCCTACTTACTACAGAAACAGCTAGTTTCAACTGGGTTCAGTCCTCTCCTGCCTACCTGTCCTAGATTTTAGGCATTGTCTCTCTTTGTGCTTAAGAGCACCACCTGACAAACTCAGAAGTAGCTGCACTGCACAAGACTGTGACATAGTCACCTTTTTATAGGTGTCCTGGATGCCTGGGTTAAAAAGGAAGTCTGAATCTGAATCATATGTGATGTAACTGAGTGGGGGTACAGAGCACAACCCACAGCACAGGACTGTCCTTTGACTCCAAAGCCCTACAGACTCCACTCCATTACCACAGCCCCCACTGCTCCATGGGGTTGTCAGTAGACAATTTCTACAATTCTACTTGTGCAGTTCAAACCAGACCATTTTCAAGCATAGTCTGACTTGAGAATCTCAAAGCAAATCAGACCACAAATTCAAAAATTATATTGTACTTAAGGTAAGAGGGCCTATTACCAAGTGGAGTTAATCAGGCCTGAGTTGACAACCCAGTTAAGTACTAGCTGTGTGACCCTCAGGGAAATTATTTAAGTTTCTGAGGCCCCAGTTTGCTCATAACTTACGAATGTCACTGGACTGTCACAGGGTGTCATTTGTGATAATTAAATGAGATAAAGTGCCTGGCATTTAGTTAGGGCTCAATACATAACAGTTTCTTCCCTTTTCCTCCCCTCTAACCCCTGCTCATAGGGGTGCACAGTTAAGCCCGTAACATACATCAGTATCAAATTACATAAAGGTAACATACATCAGTATCAAATTACATAAAGGAACTGTTAACTATCCTTTCATTTAAAACAAAAACAAAAATGCCACTCTCCCTGTCCTGTGTGGCTAAATTAGTTGGGCATTGTCCTTCAAAGCAAAAGGTCACCAATTTGGGTGTGTGTGCGCTGGGCAATCAATTGATGTTTCTCTCACACACTGATGTTTCTCTTCCTCTCTTTCTTCCTCCCTTCCCCTCTCCCTAAAAATAAATAAATAAAATCTTTTAAAAAAATACACTACTCATCTGGTGAGGGGATCTGGTTTAAACACTAACTAGTTACATTTTTCCATGCCTCATTATAAGGAATAAGAGTGAACTGAATTGATCATTTCTAGAGTATTCATTCAACAAATATTATGTCCCCAACTATGGGCACCTACTATATCCCAGACATTCTTCTGGTTGCAAGGGAAACAAGAGTTAATAAACAAACATCTCACTCTCAAGGAGTTTTCCATTTCGTTGGGAAAAAGAATCAGACAATAAAGTAAATAACTGTGAAATGATAACAGAGAGTTCCAGGAATAAGGTGAAGTAAAATGAAAACATTCCAAAAGGGCCCTGGCTGGTGTGGCTCAGTGGACTGAGCATTGGCCTGCGAACCAAAATGATTGCTAGTTCGATTCACAGTCAGGGCACATGCCTAGGTTGCAGGCCAGGTTCCTAGTAGGGGACATGTGAGAGGCAACCACACATTGACGTTTCTCTCCCTCTTTCTCCCACCCTTCCTCCTCTGCCTAAAAATAAACAAATAAAATCTTTAAAAAAAAAATTCCAAAAGGGAAAGCAAGCTGTAGAAATAGAGTTTAGGGCTTATATAGTTTTAAAATTCCATTAGATGAGAACTAAAAAATCATCTTAAGGGGATTCTGTACATACAATTCTCTGACTGTAACATTTTGGCCTTCAGCTCCTGAAAAGAATAGATTACATATTTAGTATACACAAAGCACTTACCACAGAAGCATCTCATACTGAATCCTAGCCACATATTCAGATCAGAATCAGAGACTTAAAGGGATCCTCAGAAGAACATCTGGTTCACTTTCCTCTCTTTCACCAATGAAGAATTAAAACTATCCATGAGGGTGCTCTATTTTCTTCTAGAAATTCTTCAAGAGCAAAAATGATATACCATCCTAACAATCTATTGTTATTACCCTTAGGCTTACTGATTTCTTACTGTTATTTTATGCTACAGCCTCTTCCTTATCATTTTGATTGATTTTGTGCAATGAACAACATTTATAACAAATCTGTGTGCACAGCCTGCATTCATCTAACATCTCCCCAGCCACCTGTATGTGGTAAGCACTGTGCTAAGGCTAGAAAACATATTGTGGAGAGGAGATAACCATAAAAACAACCAAACCACAACCCTCTAGATGTGCACATTAGAAGAACACATAACCTGTAGCAGTAGCTGGGAGGAGAAAGATTAACCATGAGAAGGGAGGGCAAGGAAAGGCTTCCCAACAGTAACAATGTCTGAAGAGTAAACTAGAATTCGCTGGCAGGTGAAGTTAATAAGTGAAAGGAATTCCAGGCAGAGAGAGGGAACGACAGGGGCTCACAGAGATAGTCTCCAGCCTGGCATGCTAAGAAAGCTGAACATAGCTGCATCCTGACAAAGTGAAATACGCAAGAAAAACAAGGTTACAGAAGTGTGCGGGGATTAGCCCATCATGAACTGTGCTGCACACTTGGTCTTCAGTGCACAGGCAATGGGAACCACTGAGGTTTCAAGCAGCATACATCTTCAGAACTCAGAAAGTGAGATGCAGCCAAGAGAAGGAGGAGAAGGAGAAGAACAAGATGGATTCTGGGAGCAGGGAGGGGGACAATGACTCCCATTTTGCACTTGCCAACTTTGATATGTGTGTGGGTCAATCATATGGAAAAACCCAATTGTGAAGGTTACTGGAAGTTACAGAAAATACAAAGAAATCTAACAACCACTAACCATCTGCAAAGTGGTTCAATTCATGAATTATATTATGTGCATCTAATTTGACACCACTTACACCCTCAACAAGATCACGATTAGTTTGGGAAGTTCAGACAAATACACACAAAAACTTAAGTAACAAAAACCAGCTACAAGGCAGTTTTGGTTTATGAGGAAAGGAATTGCAAGAAAAATAACTTGTTATACTTGAAGACCATAATCAAATCGCTACATAACTTTCCAATCTCTGGAACTTTTATTTATTTAATTTTCCATATCATCACAAGCCTATCTGTTGAAGGTATTATACATCCTTACAAGAAAATGAAAGGTAATCAAGAAAAGAAAGAGGAAGGAAAGAAAAAGAATGCAGGGGTTTCAGATCTGCTCCTTCACAACATGCAAAGGCAAAGGGGAGCAGCTAATGACAGCAACAAATATTTTCTGCCTTTATTAGCCCCTTAATATTAACTCCACACCTATCATCTCTTATTAACACACCACCTGTGCTACTTATTGCTTCTTTTCCCTTCTCAGAAGTATATTCATTCCGGGGCCTCCACTGCCTCACTCCTTCCTAGGAGCCCCCCACAGGATGATCAGAGAGAGAAGGCTTGAGAGCTGGGAATCCTAACGCCCCCTCTCTCTCTCTCTCCCACAGGGAGGGTGAAGGGAAATTCCAGGCCCTGGAAGATCCTCAATCATCCTAATAAAGGCAGTATTACATTAATATTGTTATTATACTAACAACAGCAACAATAAAAACAATGAACCTGCCCTGGCTGGTGTGGCTCAGTGGGTAGAGTGCCAGCCTGCAAATCAAGAGGTTGCCAATTCGATTCCCAGTCAGGGCACATGCTTGCGTTACAGGCCAGGTCCCCCACTGGGGGCGTGTGAGAGGCAGTCCATCAATGTTTCTCTCCTTCTGTTTTTCCCACCCTCCCTCTCTTCGAAAATAAATAAATAAATGAAATCTTCAACAACAAAAAAATGAACCTGCCCTTTGAAAGACGTGAGACTCTCAAAGCACCCCAACTAAACTAGTCTGGTCCATGTTTTCCATTTGAGAAACTAACCAGCAGAGCCTGGGACGGGCCCTACATGCTTACCCCCTCAAGGTGCCCCAGACCAGGCCAGATCAACTTTCCAATCCAACACTAACTCATGGCTCATGTGCGGTGTTTGTGAATACAAGCGTGTTGCAGTAGGTCTGGGATGTTTCTCCTCACATTACAAAGACATTGTACCAGAGGACCCAAGTCTTCCAGGTGTTTCCCTACCTACCACTTCAGCCACAGGTCCCTGGATAGTGAAACCCCCATTAGGATCCTGTCCTGCCTACGTGGAAAAAGAACATGGCGATAAGATCCTATATGACGAAGAAGGGCACTACAGAGAAAACGCTTGGCACCATAAATGAGCCATAAATGGCAGCTCCCCCCTGCCATCCTCATTGGAACAAAGATGATCTTATCTCTGTCAATCCCCTTTTTTTCTGGACTAAGTCTCTTTTTCAGGATATCTTCTGCTGTGAAAAGCTAAAGATAGATAATGATTGCTAAATAAGCAGTGACCATCTACTCTTTGTTCACTTGCTTGCACATTCTTTATCGCTTTTGTCATTTGTAATGTCTACTGTATACTGAAAACTCCTAGAGGGCAGTCAGAGGGTTTATGAACTCTATTTATTCAGTGTTAGATACTGTACTACATTCAAAGAGGCTCACAATACAGGCACTTTTGCTAATGGTGATATCAAGGATAGTGGAGGGAGTCTATACATGCAAAATGGCAGCCCCTGGAGTAGACCATCCACCGCAGTATGTGAAACCAGAGGCAAGCGACACCTAAGTGTGTGTGTACACACACATGCACACCTCTTACAGGACACAGAGACAAACTGTACCAGATAAGCCAAACCAGTGACTGAAACAAGATCAAAGATTCTCCAAATTAGTGGAGACACACCTTCCACTCCCCGGAGTGACTCATGTCAAATTCATCTGATACAGAGTCCAAATTTACAAAACAAGGAGCAGAAAACAAGCCACAATGCAGAGAACATGCCAGTTAACAACACCAAAGTCTGCAGAGCGTCCCAAAAGGGGGAAGACCTAAATTAGTTCTGAATTCGACCTAATACATTAGGAAATATCCTCCACACTAGATAGAGCAGGGGTGAAAACACCTAGCAAGTAGAGGACAAAGGAAAGGGTAACTAAAACTCTTTTTTATATATAAAGGTCAGATAAACTCTGAAGGACACTATCCTCATCTGAAAGGCAGTGATTATATTGAGCCTGTTAAGTTAAGATGGGGAGGGTTCTGAGTCAGGAGAACAAACACACCACGTTCGTTCGCTGCCTGTCTGCCAAAACACACGTGGAGGAGGCTGCATCTTCCACAACAGCCACTCTGTCTAGTCTTGCAAAGAACCTGGGCCTTCGAAAGCCTGGTCCAAATATTAGAAGACTGTGGGAATACCAATCCCACAGTCTTCATGAAAAGCACAAATGTCTTTAACCTCAACTACCCTGGGAAGAGCAAGTGAAGCTAAACCTAGACTTCACACTCAAGCCAATGAATCCTGCATTCTCTGTATCAGATACTGAGATGAGGATTAAAAATCACAGGTGAGCCCTGGCTGGTATAGCTCGGTGGATTGAGCGTGGGCCTGTGAACCAAACATCCGCAGTTCGATTCCCAGTCAGGGCACATACCTGGGTTGTAGGCCAGTTCCCAGCAGGGGATGCACGAGAGGCAACCATATATCGATGTTTCTCTCCCTCTCTCCTTCCCTTCCCCTCTAAAGATAAATAAATAAAATCTTTTTTAAAAATCACAGGTGAGAAAGGCCTCTTCTAAATCAGGTCAAGATACACCAACCACAAACTATATTAAGTCAACAAATAGATAAGAATTTCTGCCCTGCATTTCAGTAAATACCATAAGGGGATGTAAAAGTTATATAAAGGGTTCCTGCACTAAAGGAGGTTACAGTTGTGCTGGGAGAGGCCAGAGATACAGGAGAAACGAGAAGTGAGAGAACAATCAAGCAGATGATACGCTTTTTATAAGGACCCTTCATGCCTCCATGAAATGTATGCTGGACAACTCTGATCCTGGATCTACCACCAGGTGGTTGAGTGCTTCTGGTGCTAAAGGGAAAGAATGTGCATGTACCTACACATGTGTGCGCACACAGACACAGCCTCTATTCTCAGCAGATGGCTTCCCCTCCGATTTCACAGAAAGACTAACAGCCATTGGGGGACATTCCCTCAAGTTCCTATACATCTAACCAACCAACTTTACCACCTGCATTCTTGCCTTCCTCCTCCTTTCTCATCAGACACATTTTTTAAAAACCCTGGATCACATGTTCCCATCAATTATTTTCTCCCTTCTTTAAATTTTATTATATATATCTCCCCTTCTCTACAGATTCTTTCCAAACAGCACTTAAATACACTTAAGTCTGTCCTCATTACAATAAACAAACAAAATTCCTCCCACCCTACATTTCCTCTATATAATGCCTACCTCTTCTCTGTTCCTTCAAAGTCCAGGTTTCAAAACTCCCTGACTCCACTTCTGCTCTTCTCATTCACTCCCCACCCACTGTTCTCTGGATGCACTTCCCACAGCTCTACTGAAAATGGTCCCATAAAGGTGACCTTTACGTTAGAGCCTAAAGTCCTCCTCTTGCTGAATCTCTGAATGATCTGACGCGGTGTGGCATACCACAAGTGAGCCCTTCTTGCACTCACTTCTCCCTGTTTCTCCTACATCTCTGGCCAAATTTTTGGTGGCCAATTTCAATGGACGATTTCCTTTAAGAGTTACCCTTCCTCTGCTCCCAAAACCACTCACCCCCTGAAATCCCCCAGAGTTTTTGATCTAAACCTCTTCTCACTGTACACACACTTCAAAGCAATCTTCTTGTCCACTCCTGTGGTTTTGATTCGATGAGTTGATGACTGCCTCTGAAGACGCCTCTCTGAGCTTTACAAGCAATATAACCACCGACCTGCTGGACACCACTAGCGAGCACCCCACAGAAACCCGGACCACAACACAACAAACACTGAACTCCGTGTCTTTCCCGCCACCAGCACCGTCACTATATCAATGCAAACAACCTTCCTTCTCTCATACTCCTATTTTAGTTAACGAGACTACCCACCCACACAGAAACCCAGGACAGAAACCTGCAAGTCATCCAAGGTTCTTCCCTCTCCCCTCAATAGACATCCATTAGTCATCAAAACACATGGGTTTACCCCTTAAAATTTCTTGATTTGCCCCCTTTACTATAGTAATACTTCTACAAACCTTAATCTCTAATCACTCCCTGCCTAAATAACTGTACCAGTAGGTCCTGTCACTAGTCTGACCCTCTTAAATCCTCTTTCACACTGCTGCCAGAAGGGAAATATTTCTAAAATGTAAATCTAATCACAGCCTTTCTCACCTAAGATCCTTCAATAGTTTCTAAAAGCCTATAGGATGAAGTCCAAACTCTATACAGTATGACACGCTAAATCAGTCAGCATGTTAGTCCTGACCACTTTTCCTAATTCGTTTTTCTCCTCCCCTTACATCCAACCCTCCAACCTTACTAATAACCCATATTCCCACTCCTCAAGCTCTCTCATTCCCTTGCTTGCTGCCCAAAATGCCCTTTACCTGAACTTTTTGCCCAGAGTCCCAAATTCTTTAGATGACAGCTCAGTCCTTCCTTTTTGGATGCCTCCCGTGACCTGCTCCCACACTGGCTATAGTGGGTATTTCTCTTAACTACCAAAGCACCATCATTTACCTATAAAATAGCATTCCCTACCATGGATGTAATTGTCTGTTTACTAATATGTTTCCCCCATTAAGCTGTAAGATCATAGAGATGGAAAACAACATCTTTACTCAGCCCTTCACCTACTGCCTGCTTCAGAAGACACATTTGATAAATGTTTATTAATTACATGAATTAATCCTCCAAACAAGCCCCCTGACACCCTGGGAGATTAGCAGTTCAAGATATAACCAAAGATTTTAAAGCAAATTTAAGAGGATTTCTTTCTTCAGGGTCTGTGTGTGAAAGAGAGAGAAGGATTTCTTAGACAATTTTTGGCAGGTATTCATTCCTGGAAGCCTACAATGAAGGCTGTTCAGAGTGGGCTGGATAGATAGAATAGGTATGCTAGGGTACTAGGCACTGCTGATTTAAATGACAAGTCATAGGTTCAAATACATAGCCCTATCAAGTTCACAGTGGAGTAAAATCTTTAAAAGATTTAAAAGAGGATTTCAATGTAAGATGAAAGAAGACTTTGTTTTGGAAAAGCCATGAGCAATAGCTATTTTTTAAGTCAAAATCTTCTAGAAAAGAGTTAACAATGTTATTAACTAAACTTAAGTCCCTGTACAAGCCCAAAATGCCTCTCAAATATAGCCCTCATCTCTTTACCAGCTATCTCTTAACCTAACCTCATGACTCAATTACAACCGTGGCCTCCTAGAGAGGAGATCTCCCCTCTCATCCATCATTTACACAGCCAGGACATTAATCCTGCCCATTGTTATAAAACTGAGGTTCCTCATGCTGACATCCATGACTTTCTTTCCTTCTACCCCTAATCTTAACATCATTCTCTCACTGCTTCTAAGTGACCCACCCAACTCCCCACTACCACGGTCCCTAACACTGTACCTGCTTCTAGGTACTAGTGGAATACAGTGCACAAAGTGAGCTTATTTCATTGTTGTTGACTGACTGAAAATAAAAAGCACAGCCAAAAATAAAAATCCCTCCCTACGGGTCTCAAGCCAACCTGCTCCTGTAGACTGAAAACTCCAAAAAACATGTCAAGCAAGCTCATTCTTTTCATCAACATCCACCTTTCTGAATAAAAATCATGATAGAAATTTGCTATGGTAGGAGGGAATCCAGCAGTACAGCTGGCAAAGCCCTTGCCCAAAACAAAGATGCTGAATGACCAATTAACTTATCCTATGCGATGACCCAAATCATCTCTGATAACTGGCACATCCCTGATACTGACAAATAGTCATGCAGAAGAAAAAAAGCACAGGGTATCAGATCCCAGGCTAGCCAAAAAGGGCGTATCCCTGAGAACTCTGTTCTCTCCGGGGATAGCAAGTCTATGTTGCTCTGCTTAACTCTCCATCCTTCTCCTTACTAAGAAAGGCATATTATTTAAAGCTCTATACTCCCCTGTACTTTTTACAATTTTCTACATTAAACATATACTTTTATAATATGAAAAGGTTATTTTAAAATATAACTTGAAAGTGCTGATATGACTGCCCCTCCTCCTGAGACAAGTTCCCTATCAATCAACCACATTCAAAAGAAGTATAGACAGTACCCACATAGCAGACATAAATGGTGATGGATGGAGACCTGACTTGGGGTGGTGAACACACAATACAGTGTACAGATGATATGTTGTAGAAATGGGCACCTGAAACCTGTGTAATTTTGTTAACCAGCATCACTCCAATGAATTCAATTAAAAAAAAAGGAGTCCCCACATGATAAGCACATAAAAGCTCATTAGGAAAACAATTCTGAAAAACATGAGGCAAGAATAATATGGAACAGTATATAGTTAAGAGACTAATTGGAAGGTAGACATTATAAGAGATCAGAGAAGGGAGAAATCAATTCTGATAGAGCAATGGAAGAAAGCTACATAGAGGATGCAAGTCTTATGCTTAGCTTTGATACGAGAAGGGGGAGAGAGAGAGAGGATTTGGGGAGAGAGAAAGAGAGGAGAGAGAGAGGAGAGAGAGGAGGGAGAGAGAGAGAGAGAAAGAAAGAAGGAAGGAAGGAAGGAAGGAAGGAAGGAAGGAAGGAAGGAAGGAAGGAAGGAAGGAAGGAAAGAAAGAAAGAAAGAGGGAAGGAAGGGAGGGAGGGAGCATTCTAGGAAGAGAGAACAAAAAAGCAGAGAGGCCAGTATGAGGACCTGGAGGGGAAGGACCACACTCAGAGCTGCCCAAATGCAGCAGAGAGCTGTGGCTGGGCACTAACAAATTGACATAGTTAGGTATGCAAAGCAAGTCAAATTATGGAATGACCTAAAAGCTGGAGATGCAGAATCAGAGACTCATTGTAATTTATTCCAGGAACTGGGAAGTTCTGGAAGGAAAAATAATATTTTATGAGAAGTAACAAAAAGAGGTGGACTAAACGTTCTTAGATATTTTAAGCCAAGTCAATAGGCCTGAAAGGGCTCCTCCAGGCCAGGAAATTACTAAATGCTGCTGGTAGAAGCAAGACAACGCAGGCTTAAATTCCAGTCAAACCCATGCAGAGCAAAAGCAGGAGCTTTAGCACACAACACACACCACTCACACGTGGCTCAACATATAATTACCAGAAGCTGAAAAGGACAACCTTATTTAGTAAAAGGAAGAAAGCCTGGGTGTTTTCAAGACCATTGAGAAAACACAGCAAACTCATTTTTGCAACCCATAATTGTTTTCTTGAAATTTTTGATCTTGGGATGTTTCTGTTCCCAAATACATACTCTTAAGTATTCTTTCTACCATGAGCTCTAAAAACTGATATTGGCACTAAAAAAATACCAGGAAAATAAGCCTTCAGCTGATTCATTCCTTGACTTGTATTATGTCAACTGCCAAGCAAGCCCAAGAGAAAGAAGTAGCTCTCATTAGCACTGTTAGCACATGCACACATTTTATGGTTTCAGCAGCATTACCGAGGCCAAAGCTTGTGACTTCCCAGAAGACAGACCTGATTCACTTTCAGAATTATCATTGTCCACGTCCAGAAGTAGCAATTACTCTATTGTTCTGTCTAGAAGCCATCCACTCCAACTCAAGTTGTGTTCTAGAAAGGAAATTAAAAACTAAGTCTACATTTAATCAAGACGTTGATGCAATGTCTTGATTAAATGTAGACTTAGTTTTTAAGTTCCTTGCATCAGAGTATCACTTAGGTAAACCATACCAAATCCTCAGCCTATATTTTCCAACCAGTGTGTTAACAAAACTTTATCACTTTGCACTACATCGCTTTTGTATAAGAATTTCAAAGTGATTTATATACCGTGAAACCTCTCCAATAGGGGAAAACATTCTCCACAGTGCACAGATTTGGAATGCAGGCCACATAAGGTGTGTGACTTACAGTTCAGAGACTAAAAACTAATACAATACTAACAAAGTATTTTCACAATTTTCTCACTTAAGTCACTGCTCTGATTTTAAAACTTGCTTCTGTGATATACCATAAAACCTTCATCTAGAAGTCTGGATCCTGGCTCTTGCAAATCACTTGCAAATAATTTAAGTCTCTCTGCCTAAACTGACTCATGTGAATACCTTCCTTACAGGCTATTATAAAGATCAAATAAGACAGTGAATAGAAAACTGCTTTGTAAAACACACAGTATTATATAAATGAAGGTTCTTCTAAACACAATGGCCTAATACATGCCAACAGCTCATTGATGCCAAGGAGTTAGTATTATCCATCCCCATTTTAACAGACGAGAAACCCAAAGATCAGAAGTTAAGCAAATTTCCAAGGTCACACAGCACAAGTTAAGTGGCAGAACTAGGGACTGAAGCACAAGACTAAAGAAATTCAAAGGCTATTTTCTTTCTGCTGTCTTGCTGGTTTTGTATGTTAATAACATACAGATCTTTCACTCCTAATTCACTGTGCAGTACGTTTTGTAATTTCTTTTCAGGGGTATGATGAACAAAAAGCAGTCCTAATTACCCTCATATAACCCATGACTCCTGGTGAGAACTGTTAAGTTTTTAAGTACCAGATAGTCCATGTTACCAGTGTTGAAATGTGAATGTTCTCTTTTATTCCTAATCCAGCCTGGCATGGAAAGACTCTTCAGGGCTCTGTGAAAACAAAGTCTGATTCCACCTGAACCAATTTACATATTATACCTTCTGCTTAACCAACCACCATAAACCCAGAATACGTCTTTTTTAAACCTCTTCAAAGCCTAAATCGATGTCCATATGTGGCCTGCTTCTTCAGTAGAGGTTGTCTCTATCCTAGGAAAAGAGTCAGGTCTTGTTTCTCTTAGTTTCCACTGGTGTTCACAAGGATCTCAATCTACAGGGAGGGAAACTTTGTGACTGGCCCATATCATCATTGGAATGAAACAGTCCTCAAAACAATACACCTGTGTTTGCTTTTTTTACATATTTACCAACCAACCATCTGATTACTAGCTTCATAAGCACTTTGGTAGAGGGAAAGGATGCCCCAGACAGTGATGCAAGTATTCCAACCACTGGACAGGTATGTCCTCTAACACAAATTAATAAAATTGGCATACTAATTGTTGCATTTTTTAAAGATTTATTCATATATATTTATTTTTAGAGAGAAGGTAAGTGAGGGAGAGAGAACTATCAATGTGAACTCTGGCTGATGTGGCTCAGTGGACTGAGCACAGGCCTGCAAACCAAAGAGTTGCCAGTTCAATTCCCAATCAGGGAACATGCCTGAGTTGCAGGGCAGGTCCCTAGTAGGGGGCACATGAGAGGCAACCATACATATGTTTCTCTCCTTCTTTCTCCTTCCCTTCCCCTCGCTCTAAAAATAAACAAATAAAATATTTTTTAAAAGAAATATCAATGTGAGATGTGAAACATTGACTAGTTGCCTCTCATACGTACCCTGTTATTTTTAAAAAACTTTCAATGACTGACTCCCCTATTGTCCATGGAATAAAGCCATAAAGGAACTTTTATAAGCTGGACTCTGGGTCTTTTACAGTATCATCTGCTCCCATCAAAACTCTAGCCCTTAAGTCACACCCAACTACTCACATTCCTCAAACACCTCCATCCACTTTCACACCTTCAAGCCTTTGCACATGCTATTTATTCTTTCTGCCTCCTCCCCTTCCCACCCTCCTCCATCTGACCAAATCCCATTCATCCCTAAAGGCACACTCCTAGTCACCTCCTTTGTCAAGTCTCTTAGTAAACCCCAAGGGGAGATAGTTACCCCTCCTTTACTTCCAAAGTACTTTATACATACCTCCATTCATTTATACATACATTTAACACAGTATCATAATTACTTGTTTGTATATATACCTTTCCCTTGCTAGATGTGAATAACCAAGGGCAGGAAAGAGACCTCATTCATAATTCTGTCATCTCCGAGGTCTAACATTGTTATCTCTAATAGGCATTTAATAATTGTTGGAGGATTGGAAGCATAAAGAACATACTCTGGCTCTGTTGGTTGCTGCCCACTCTGAACTGTTAGGATCCAGAGTTATTACCTAATACCTGCTTCTGTTTGCTGGCCAGTCAAGCTCTAAAAGATACTTAGGAAATGACAGAGTGTTTATATCGCTGCTTAATCATCTAATCCTGCCAAAACCATGCTCACTACCAATACACAGGGAAATGGTTGCCAGGCACAATTCTGGAAAAATTCATGCCTGACAATCATTCCTAATACAGCTATCATATACTGCTCCACACCCTTATTCTGCAAAAGCATCACTTCTCACCTTCACCCCTTTGGGGGGCAATTCATGCAGCTGAAAACTTCAGCTCTCCTTCTGAATTAAAAAATCCTGTTTAATTTGTAGAATGATTTACTACAAATTAATAGCAGCAGAGAGAGAGATCCAAGTAATCTGGTAGCCAACCAATGCAAGTCTGGAAGCCCAGCATCATCAATATTTTCCTAAGTCTCTCCAAAATAAGTTTCTGGCTTTATCCTTACAAACTACCTCTCCATGGTCATTCTATTGATTCCAGCTTCGGCAAATTGTTCTATTAAGGTAGTAAGGGAGTTTCTAAGTCTGGGAAATGCAGGAATTCCATACAGCAAAGTAACAAAGGCCAGGATGCAAATCCATCCTGACTTCCCAGTGAGAATGGTGCAGTAGGGACTGGAGAGAAAAGAAAGTCTTCTGCACCTGTCATAGAGCAGAATGTACAATAACCTCATCCAACTCCAGTTAATTTACTTTGGCCAACCACTTTTGACTCATTCCTCCCCTCAAGAAAGAGATCTGTGTCTGGGAAGGATCAAATTCCTATACACCTGATCAAAGTCCTTCAGAGGAAAGCCAAACTGAGTGAGACAGCCAAAAGGACTGAACACAAGAGGCCTCTCCTGGAACAAGACCTACTTCCCCTCTTCTTTCCTAGTTTCATTTGCTAGGAATCCAACTTCCTTTCAGCTGGAGGCCACCGGCAATTCGATCCAGTGAGGTACTGAGATTTCTTCACCTGTTTTCCTTTAATTCTGCTGATTTTTAGAGCTGTCACAGCTCGAGACAGGCCCAGAGAATCCTCCCTCTGAAGAGCGCTGTGTTGCTCAAAAGTCTGCAAAGGAAACTTAATGGAACCATTCACTTAGCAGCCCTTTTTTTTCAATGAAGTTCAGCAGCACAATCTAACCTCTTTGTGCTCTGAAATGAACCACATTTCTTAAGAGACAGACCACAGGGGGTTGACAGAAAACTTGCTGCAGGCAGGAAAACCTGGACGGCTTACAGGAGCTGATGCAGAAGGGAACAAGTAGAACTCTTGAGCTGGTCCATTTTAGCATTTCACTTCATTTCATATCTCTCTCTCTCCACCCCCTCCCCGCCCCCCCTGCATTTTCCCAAGCAGAGCTCTAATGCCACAAGGGGGGGGGGGCATTTTACAGCTTCTTCATTAGTTTCCCTTCACTGGGTAGGTGTCGTAAACAAGTAAGTCGAACTCAGTCAAAGGGCTGAAGTTTCCTCCCCTTCAGATGAAAAGAAACTAAGGACCCAGTCACGAGGGCCCCAAATGAATCAAAGAGGGGAAAGTGCTTGCTGCCTATGGAGTTTCTGGGAAAATCTCCATGTCTATGGAAAGCACAACTGCTACCCAAAGCAAGATCCCAGAACTGGATGTTAAAGATTAAAGCTGGGGCCTCCCAAGGCCACGCATCCTGGCTCCCACTTAAGGGGCAGCCTCAGCAGTCAGAGCAATGCCGTCCCCAGACCCTCTGGCCTGTCAAAACTTTCTCTGTCTACACCCCAGGTTGAGAACAGCCATTAACTTGCAGCGCTGCTTAGCACGAGAGCCTCCAGGGGCTGAAATCCGAGCTCCAAGATAAATCTTTATTTTTCAGAAAAGGAAGCCACAGACCCCGGCACCGGTCTTGCTCAAAGGCCCCGGGGCGGAGGGTGGGAGGAGGCCTGCCACCAGAACTGCACACTCACGGACGCCGGCCCCAAAGAAGCCATGGGGGTTCACAACCTCGGCTGCCACGCGACTGATGGGAGTCTGAAGGAGACAAAGGGGCGAGGGACCTTCGGCGGGCACGCAGATGTCCGAGGAAGACCCGCACGGGGCGCAGAACCGGTGGCTCCCGCACCCCGCCCCACTGGCCCCCCGCCCCGCAACTCCCCACTGCGGGAGGGCTCCGAAGCCGGCTCCGGTCTCGCCTCCTTCCAGCTGGGCCAGATAACCGGCAAAAAATGTGACTGGTGCCGCGGAAAGCGCCGCCGTCCGGAGGAGAGCGTTCCAGAGGCTTACCCCCAACTCACTAAATAAACTGGCCCCGAGAATCAGCAGCTCGGGGACCGGCCCCAGCGCCGGGGTGGGCGCGACCCCGCCCGGCCGCCCCACCTGCAGCGGACTCGAAGGCCGAATCGCGTCGGCCCGCTGGCCCCATCCCGACCCGGCCCCGGTCCCCGCCGCACCTTTGTAGCGCTCCAGCACATCCTCGTACGCCTGCACGAACTCCTTCTCCTGGCTGCGGTTGGCCGGCTGCTGACCCGGCACGTAGCCAGCCATGGCCGCCCGGCGCCGCGCTCTCCCGGGGCCCCAGCCGACGCGGGTTCCAGGCCCGCGCGCCGAGGCGGCGACGGCCCCAGCCTCGGCCCTTTGTGCGGCAGGGGGACGGCGGTGGCGCCCTCGCTCTCCGCTCTCTGCCCACCTCGCCCAGCCCGGCAGTCCGTCGCGCTCCGCTCCTCAGCCCGCTCGCACCCGCGGGTCCCGGCTCGCGTTTCCGCCTCCCCACCCCTCGGCTCCGCTCCTCCCTCGGCCCGCCCCGGCGTGGCGGCGGCGGGCGGTGGCTCCTCCTGTCAGGAGCGCCAGGCCCGGCCCGCTCCCCGCCCCTCGCCCCGCCGCCTCCGCCGCCGGCGCGTCCTCGGCCCCCGGGCTGCCCCCGGGCTGCCCACACCGGTCCCCCCGGTGGCCGCGGACCTGCGCGCGGCCGGGCCGCGGGCCGAGCCGAGGGGGCGGGGGTGTGCAGCGGCGTCCGGCCGGGTGGGAGGCCGCACGCGCGTCAGGACGAAGGGCCGGGCTGGCCACCGCGGCGGGGAGACTGGGGGGCCTACTCCACGGGGGAGGCGGGCGGCCCCATTCGGCGCTGACCTCCACCCGGAGCTGGGACAATGGAGGGAGCCCCCGGGCCGGAGAGCAGCCGGGCTGAGCCCGCGTCGCTGCTGGAGAAGGACCTGGAGAAACTGAAGGGAAGGGACAGCGCAGACGATCTGGGGGCCTCGGACCCCAGGGCTGGCCACGCGCAGAGCGAGGGCAAGGGCCGGAGGCGGACGGGCTGCCGGGTGAGGCCGAAGGCAACACTGAGGCCACAAAGAATCCCAGGAACAAAGAGGTTTCCAGAAACGGAAGAAACCGAACCGGCCCTGAGAGGGCAGGCCGAGCCCCGAGAAGTGAGCCAGGCCAAGGATGGGCGGCCAGAGCCTGAGAAACGACCGCTGAGGAACGAATGAAAACGGGGTTCCGACTGCACCAGGGGGTGACAAAGAAGAGCGACCGACAGGATTATTATCCTGTGACAGCCATTCGAACAGACTTAGATTAAAAGGGAGAAATGTGGGAACCTGAGACTGAACCAGGGCTGTTGAGGAACAAAGAAAAGGATTCTGGGGCCTTAACTTGGTCGGGGAAGGAAGAGGCAAGCCCATGATCCTCTCCGCCAGGGGAAAGGCAAGGGGAGAAAGGGGACTGGCGAACAGGGGTCGGCGATTCTTCGGGCCCCTGTTGAGGAGGCGGTTCCCAACAGCCTCTGATGCCGCATTCAGCAGTGCGTCCCTCAGACCAGGGTTCGCGGGCACCCTGTTGGGCAGCGCTGCGTCCCAGAGCTGTGAATGAGGAACGCAGACAAATAACCGTGATCTCTTTTTTTTTTGCCCCCAGCTACCGCAAGCCAGCCATCATCCTCCCCAGCTTCATCAAGTCTCTGTTAACTTGATTTTTCAGAGGGTGGAGGGGTGGGTAAAAAGTTAGACTGGCTGATCTTACAATAACAGCACATTAGCAAGTACAAAAAAAAGAATTCATGCAACATTGAGCAGCCAAAATTGGGACTTGGGCTTCCATTATAGTTCCCATTCTCAAGATTTTTAAAGAGCAGCTTCTTACCCTTGGGGGCAAGGCCTGCATCTTTGTATGCTTTGACTAGTGCCAAGGATTTGGTCGGTGCTCAGCACATTAGTGACAGAAAGAAGAAATGATGCTTTTCACTAATAGGCACACACTGGCTGTTTCCACATCACTCCATGGTCAGAAATTGGGTGAACAAGTCATTAATCATATCTTTTTCCATCAAGTTTTGCTGGCCTGCCCAAGTTCTAGGCATAGAGATTATCCAGGAAAGGCCTACAAGAGGGCAGACTGGGAGGGTCTTGGACAAATGCTCATTTCCTTCCAACTTAATCCTTTGTGCTTAAAAAAAAAAAAAAAAAGCTAGTTCACAGTTTGGTGTCGGCTGCTAATGAGCTCAGTTAAGAAAAGGAGGTGAATAAGCTTGAGGTTTATTTTTTTTAAATAAATAAAAGGCTTTTAATAGAAAATGCAGGATGAAGGAATTGGTGATTGATGGCATAAGCACATTTTCCGTAAACAGCAGAAAATAGAGAAATGCTAACTCAAGGGAATCTTGACTGTATCAGTGCTGAGTCATCTGCATTTCCTATATTATTTTATATCAGTAGGCTAAGAAGGCCCAAACGCAAGTACACATACATGTACCTCCACCCTCACCCCCAAACAGACATCTATACCTCATTTTCACCACAGTAAATAGAAAAGTCTCCCCATCCCTCCTGGGGCTGCTACATGTGCCACTTTGTGAGCAGATCCTTCAAGAATTGTTACTGACACTCCCCAAAGGTGAGGAAAGACAACACCAAAGAAGGAAAAGCGGCAAAGAAGGAAGAGCAAGTCTGTTTGGAAATCAGGCTTTGTTGATGACATGAGAGGTTTGGTGGGGAGAAGGCAAGGGGTTGAGATTCCTATTAAGAAACAGGGTAATCAAAGAAGAAAGTTCTGGTTTGGATTGTGGCTAGGGGACTTCTCAGACTTAAGTAGCTTTCTTGAAAAGATTTGCATTTAAATACTCCCATGAGATTTTGAAGTAATGAATTCTAATGAATGGAAAGGGGGAAGTCCACATGTTTGGCGGATGTTCCTGTTTTATACAGAGAAAATTTTACAAGGATAAAGGAACAAAGCAGCTTCTGGTGGAATGGGAAGAAGGAAGCCTGTGAATTGGAGGTTTTTGGTTTTTTCCAAGCAACAGTCTAAATTTATAGCCTGACCACCCAATTGGGACATCTCTGTGGCTTTCTTCTTTTGGTCTATGATTTGCTCCTGATGGTGAGACTGCTGTTGCATTTATAAGGAGGCTGCAAGGGGGATGGGGTGCAGAAGGCAATATGTACTCAGAAGGGCATCTAGTGGAGGAAGAAGGCAATGCAAGTAAATAAAGCCCTATTTTTCCACAGTGTCCTCCCCCCACATAAGCCTCTTCAAGTGCCCCTCTCCATAAGGCCCAGCCACTGTCAATTTCTCTCAGCTCCTCACACTCAACTGTGCTCTCCCACCTCAGGGCCTTCCCACCTACTTTCCTTCTAGGCTGTAACTTCATCACTCCTCTTTTGGCCTGCCTCACTCCAACTCACCCCTCTGCTGAAATTCCCACAGGAAGCTTGCCTTGATCACCTCCCCCCCACCCCAGATTAGTAGGTCCTCCTGCCCCCTCTGCACCCCCCTTTGGTGATATCCATCACCCTTGAAGTTATCATTCAGTGTCTCTCATCCTTACTAAATCATTAGCTCCCTGAGGGCTAGGGATGTCTATCTTGTTCACCACAGGATTCTTAGCATCTAGTAAATGACCTGGCACATATAGGACATTCATTAAATGTGTTTCAAATTTTTATTAAATGCATGAACGAGCGAACCAGATGATCCTAAAACACTCAGCTGCCTGTGCGTTCTAACTAGCTAGAGGGCTAGGGTATTTAAGAAGAAAGTATGGTTATCTCTGACAGCATCCTTTATCTGTGTCTGGCATCCCAAGTCCTTCATATTTTTGACAGCTACCTTCCTTTATAAGTTTTTCTCTCATGATACCCTTATGGGCAACCTCTCCTACAATCAAACCCTGTGTCTTTGCCTGGAATGTCCTCCATTCCTCAACTCCACCTACTGAAATCCTACCCATCGTCAAAGTTTACCCTACGTGATTTGAAGTTAATTTTAATCAATCCAAGTAGAAGTTTTTCTCAAAACCCCAACCACATTTTCCTTCCCCCATTCCTAGAGCAAACACGTACTATAAATGTCTACATCGCTGCCTCCTTAAACTCCAGGTTCTCCCGTTCTTTGAAGTGGAAACATCCATTTCATCTTTCATTATCATAGGGCTTAACACAATGCTTTGCACATAGCAGATGTTTGATAAATATTTGCTGAAGACATAAATGCCTCACTGAAGACATGTGGGGCTGGGAGATGTGTGCTAGATCTATGATTCGAGACAACTGAGACCAGCCCTAGCCAGGTAGCTCAGTTGGTTAAAGCACTGTTCTGATGATGCAGCAAGGTTGTGAGCTTGATCCTGGGGCAGGACACATGCAAGAACCAACAAATGAATGTTTAAGTAAATAGAACAAATTGATGTTTCTCTTTCTCTCTCTAAAATGTTTTTTTACAAAGAAAACTGAGAATACAATTCAGTAGCCACCAGAGGTGAGGGCACTTCATGTGCAAAGTCAAAAGCGAGAAGTGCACAATTCTTTCTCCTTCTCCCAGTGCTCCCACTCCAACCTCTAGAAGATTTACCCCCAGCACTTCAGCTTGGCTCATGCTGCATTATTTTACATGTGTTAATTGATGCTTTACAAATAACATTTTTGCCAGTAGGCTGTGTATGTGTCTGTGTTTTCTCTTTGTTCCTCCTTGCCTTTTAGTCTATCTCCTGAGCCCTTTACATTTCCCAATAGTAGCTGGAGCCACACACTGAAGGGGCTGCCCCAAGCCCTATCCTTTGGCCAACTCTTGGAAGAAGATCCTCCAGTTTTAATCTTCAGAGACCTGTCTCCAGGCCCAGCTCCACCAGCCTTGCAGACACCAGCTTTGGCCACCCCAACCGAAGCTCCCTTTCAGCCTAGCTTCTGGAAACACTAAGCTTTGCCTCAAGTTCCCAAGTCTGCTCTAGGGTAGGAAGCCTTTGCCCACTATCATGCTGCCCTCTTCTGTTCAGAAAGCGCAATATCACTAATTTAAAAGTCCGGGATGGTGCCAGACACCCAGGAAGATGTGATCACTGCCACCCAGCAGCCCAGCGCCCTGTCACCATAGCAACCCTCAACATGGTTACTCAGCCATCTGGGTTACCATAGCAACTGCCCAAGTCTCTCCACCTTAGCCATTCCCAAGGCCTTCTCCCCTGGCTGGTCAGAGCCAATGCCCAAGAATCTCTGATTTTTACTAAGGGAAATGAGTAGAGGCTGGACCCCGATAGGCAGCTGTCTCAAAGGGGCGTGGAATGCCTCACCAGCCAGGGGCTTCCAAGGCACAGTGGAAATAATGGGTGTTAAGGCACTCCATGAACCTAGAAGTGCTGAGCAGATGTTAGCTATTATTAAACTACTGTTCCTTGTAATGGGGGAGGCAGTGGGTTGCCCTAGGCAGAGCTAGTGCCATTCCCAACCTGGCCCCTTACTGACTGGGAGACCTTGAGCCAGAACTCTCTGAGTTTTTGTTTCCTCTACTGTAGCATATTTATGTCCTGAAGTTATTCTGAGGATTAGGTCAAATAAACTGTGGAAGACGCTCAGCACAAAGCCTGGCATTTGGAACATACCACTAATAGTTAAAAAAGGTATTGACCGCTCTGCCTTCTCACAGCCTCTCTGTGAATGTGACTATTCTACTTTCTCTTTGGAAAGAATCAGGCTACAGTGAATCCTGCTCACTCAACCCCATCCAATCTCCCATCCTGCTCTGGGGCAGGCAAGGGTCTCATTCTGTGTGGTGCCTCTGAGGTTCCTACCAGACAGGGCTACAGGCAGTCTGTGCTCCTTGGGGAACTGGGAGGTTCCCCAAATTAGGAGATGTGGTTCCTTACCCAGGAAGCTCCCCTCCACTTGAAATAACACCTCCCTATCCAATGCTACCTCAGGATAGAACCCCCCACAGGGGTGGTGACAGGCAACCCTGGAAACTGAGCACAAATCCCAGAGAGGCTTTAGAGAGTGGTAGCTGCAGCTCTCGACTGAGACCAGCGTTGTGTGGACAGTTCAGTGCAGGCCTGGGGCACAGGTCCCTCTCATAAGAACAGAATTCTTCCGTCTATGATTTTAAAGACCTCGATCCTACTGCATCTCAACTTTAATCTCTTGAGACTGAATCCTTGAAATCCATTTCTAGGCAATCACTCTGGCCAGGTGCCAATTCAAATCCAGGGTCTAGCTTAGCTCTGGCCCCGTGTTCTGGGTGTAGGGCATGAATGTCAAGCTGGAAGGACCAAAACACTGGAAGGACACACTACTCCTGGGGCCCTGGTATTTGGGAGTGGAATTCCTCATGATGCCTCTGGGAAGTGGGTCAAGTGTGACTGATTCCAGTTTTCGGATATGACTACCAAACAGATGAATCAATAGATTTTTTACTACTGGGGAAAAGTGGTACACTACTTTAAAAGTTTAGGAGGTGAAAGTATGTGACTACTGGAACTTCCGCTTATGTAACTGGGGAGGCAGAAGTAGGGTGTGTGGATCAAATAAGACTGGCCATGAATTAATAACTCTTGAATCCAGGTAAAGTGGGTTTGTGACACTATTCTCACCCCTTTAGTATCTGTTTGAATGTTCTGAAGAAGGCAGAGGATTTGGAATTAGGTCAATGTGAGTCACAGCAGTAACTGCAAAGGGCATTTGCACACATTGTGTTCCAGGGGGCGCCCTGCAACACAGTCAGCAATGCTGACTCTGGCTCCACTCTTCACTTGCTGTATGACCTCAGACAAGTTCCTTAACTTTTCTGTAAAACAGGGAGAATAGCAACTACTTCCCAGGGATTGTGAGGATTAAATGATATATCTAAAATGCCTGGCACACATCTAGGACTCAATACACAGTAGCTTTTCCAGCTATAATTTATGAGGTGATCCCAGCTGGCATCAGCTCTCAAGAGCTCCTGGACTGAGTTCAGAGTTCAACTCCCAAAACCACCATCTGGATTCTTTAATTCCTAACTCCCACCAGCTGTTCTCTCTTCATTTCCTTTCCTTCCTTTCTACTGAGGCCAAAGAAGGGAGAGCAAGAATAGGGATAAGCCAACAGGGACGTGCCCTCTCCCTTCAGGTTGTCCTGGTAAATTCCTATTTGTTTTCCAAGTCCCAATCAAATGCTATCATTGCTCTAAGCTACGAGTGGGGGTAGGAGCAGGGGCAAGCTCTTGCCCATAGAACTTCCTCGTAACTGTCTTTGGACTGGCAGTGTACACAGCTCAAACAGCATTCTAGCTGCCTTCACAGGCGAGAGCTGGGTTTCAAAGCCCAGGCTGAGCCTACCATAAAGCAGTCCTAGAAATATTGGTTAAATGGGCAAGTACATGATCAATAAATGAGCAAAGGGATGACTCAACATATTCATCAATTAGTAAACAAGTGTACGAGTGAATGAATGACATTAATGATAGTAGCTAACATGAACCAAAGGCTGACCACATAGTAGGAAATGGGCCAAGCACCTCACTTCCACTATCTAATTTAATTCACCCTTGGTCCCCCACTTTAACCATGAGAAAGCACAGTTCAGCAAGGTTAGTAACTTCCCAGGGTCACTAAACTGACAAATGATGAAACCGGGACTTCCAATGACTCCCAAAGCCATTCCCTTTAGTGGATGAATGAAAGAATAAGCAAACAAGGAAACAAATAAAGGAGGGAATGAAGAAGGAAGGGCATGGCCAGAGGGACACACCCACTAAGGCTCCAGGCAGAATCCTCCCCATGACCACAAGTCAAAAGCCTGGTACCTTCCGGGTCAGGGGTGAGGCCCAGCTGAGGACAGAAACCTTGGTCCATAATCCCATAATCACTCTTCAAATTACAGGGGCTCCCAGATCTTCCCTGCAGCAGCATCCTAAATCTGGGGTGGTGGGGGATGGGAGGTAGACTCCAACTAAGAGCACCATCTCTGCCCCTTTTATGAGAGCCAGGATAGCCAGGAAGCTGGCAGGTTCCACCAGACAGGTGGCAACAGGCAGACCCAGGGCCAAATCACAGCAGATCCTAGCTGCAGCAACTGGCCAGCACTTTGTATGATGATGGGTTATCAATATTCACACTCAGATATGTTCACAGACCTTTCCCCAGGGAAAAGACTGTGGAAATGAAAAAAAAAAAAAAAAACTGCAGCCCTAGATCCTGTTGCATTGTCAGCTCCTCTGGTGGCATCTAATCTCAAACCCCTTGGGACAGAAATGACAGCCTTTCTCGGCATTCCTAACCTCAGTCCTTGGCTGCTCCAAAACAGAAAGGTATGAGTCAGACTGCCATTCCAAACCTTTCTCGACATCACCTGGGAAGTCACTAGAAAAACATGATGGGACACCTACAGACAGCATAACAGTGGCACTTTGCAATGCACAACCACCTTCCCTCACCAGCTGGGGTCCCACAGGGACGCAGCCTCAGAGAAAAGACAGCTTGGCTGTCTTTTTTGCTGCCTGCACAGAAGTCTGCCCACGTGGTCATTTTCCATCCCTCCAGCTACTGTGACCCAGATTTACTTTCAAAGAGCAGGAGCTGAGCTGGAGCTGAGCTGGTGGTGTGTAGCTACAATGCATCCTGCCCCACTTTCAGGAAACTTCCTCCTGCTCACCTCTCTGCTAGTGAAACCAAGCTCCAGGATGGGGCCAGGGACTCTGAGGATACTGCCAGGAAGCAGAGAGCCTCCTCAAGTGCAAATAGCTTCAGGGAAAGGAAGGTTGTCTGCTCAGCAGTAAGGGTTCACAATGTAATTGTTTTTAGAGCCCCATTTCCCACGGCTGTATGCCCTTCTTCCCACCATGGCTTGGCCAGAAAAAAGCCACCTCCCTCTGGCAAAGCCCTAGAGTGAAATGAAAGGGATGGAACTAAGAGGCCTGGAGCCCCTTCCTTGCTTGCCTAGGAAACTGCTGCCTTTCTGGAGTCTCCATTGCCTTTTCCAGGTGCCCAGAGAAGTCACAAGGAATGACCCTGCTAAGTGCAGTAAGAGGCATGTTAACCTGTGCTTGCTGAGTACATTCTGATTTTCACTCAATGACCATTCGAAGCAGATGTCATCACCTCCCTTTCACAAATAAGAAAACTGAGGGTTTAAAAAGTGAAGTCATTTGCCCAAGTTTTCTGACTCAAAATCCGGTTGTCTCCATAGTACTTGGCACATAGCTGGGGCTAAATCCAATTTTTAAGAAAAATGAATGAATGAATGAATGAATGAGCAGAGAGGCTCCTTCTCAGAACTTCCATCCTGGAGGAGACATGCCTGGGCACGGAGGAGCAGGCTCTGTCCTCTGCAGAGGAATACATGCTCAGCATTATCTGCCCCCAGGAAGGCTGTTGAGGGACTGCAGCCCTGACCTCAGCTCTGAAAGCAGGAGCAAATACCAGCTCTCAAGCATTTCACAGCCCTCACCAAGCCTCCAGATTCTGGAACCTGTGCTCACAGAGTGAGATCCTGGAGCAATACCAGGAAGAGCAAGGTGGGAACTCCTGAATACAGCAAGCTCCAATCCAATGGGGGACGCGTACCTGGAAACAATGAACCTTCATATAAGAACAGATGAAACAAGGATTGGGTAGAGATACAATTGCCATCTGACTGGAGAGCTCAGGGAAGGCTTCCTGGGGAGGCCACACTGGAGTAGACACTGGGGGATGATGATTTCCCCAGCACCTGCTGAGGGGCTCCCAAGAATAAATCCTACAGATGCTTTTTACTGGTTAACTAGGAGGCCAGCCCTTAGCCCTCACTCACTGTGCCCCCCTCTTTCACAATACACACAGGAATGCAATTATCTTTTCCCTCTGTCCTCTCAACTAGACTGAGTTCCATGAAGAAGGGACCACGTCTTTCAGCCATATTTGAATATCAGTGCCAAGAACAGGGAGGCCCCTGAATATGCGATGCTGGCTGAATGAATACAATTGACAAGTGGGTGGTGAATCCCTCCTGCACCCAGCCCAGGCCCTAGCCCAAACATGATCCCCAAATTTTACCGCTCTCTGCAAGCAACATGTCATTAAAAATGTACAAATCTATAATGACAAGTATAAATGGCTCCCGGGGAGTTATGTGGTGTACAACCGTGTGACACTGTCCTGCACCTTGTTCTTTCCCCATACCTCACAGGCCCCAAGGGAAACAGACTTCTTTCTCCCCTTCTCTACCCTGCGGGATTGAGCTCCTTGCTAGAGTAACTTCCCCAGCTCCCCAGCTCCCCAGTTCCCCAGTTCCTAAGTTCTTTGTTACTCCCCACCAATGAGTTGTTTGCTACTGACAGAGAGCCAGATGGGGAAGAGGCAAAGTCTCCCAGGCCCGTGTCTCTGTCTTTTTCTATAAGCCAGAATCTTGACACCTCTCCCAGAAGTGAACAGAAGGTCTCTCAGGTTAAGTCCGGAAGCCAAGTCAATTGATTAATTATTTAATTAATTGTATTTATGGTTAGTGACAGAGAAAGGGAGGGAGAGAGAGCGAAAGGTAGAGAGATCAATTTGTTGTTCCATTTTCTATGCATTTACTGGTTGATTTTTGTGTGTAGGGAATGAACCTGCAATCTTGGTGTATTGAGACAATGTCCTAACCAACTGAGCTATCCAGCCAGGGCCAAAGTCAACCAGTTATATTGTCACCCATGTAGATAATTCAGGCCGGCCTGGTTGCCAGGTATTGCCTAAGGAAACACAAATAGCACTACACCTTGAGTTAGGAGATCTGAGTCTACCAGTCTATGGGACTACAGGCAGTCCCTTAAGCCCTCTGGGCCTCAGATCCTCACACTTGTCCTAACTAACACAGAGTCACTATGAAATCTATGTAAACCATAACACTGGTCAACAGAAACAAGGCATTCACATTAATGACTATTGTTCTGTTTCATTGTGACTGGGATGAGAGAGTTGAAAATGGGGCTGGCAAAGAAGAGAGAGACGCCCTGGCTGGTGTGGCTCAGCAGACTGAGCGCCAACCTTCGAACCAAAGGGCTGCCCGTTCGATTCCTAGTCAGGGCTCATGCCTCAGTTGCAGGCCAGGTTCCCCAGTGCAGGGCGCGAAAGAGGCAACCACACATTGATGTTTCTCTCCCTCTCTTTCTCCCTCCCTTTCCCTCTGTCTAGAAATAAATAAATAAAATCTTGAAGAAGAAGAAGAGAGAGAGGAGGGAGAGGAGGAGGGTGGGAAGAACAGCACGCACGGAGCCCCTCAAACCTGTTCTAACTCCGTACACTGAGGTCAGCAGCCTTCTCAGCCCTGACACGCTTTTCCACTCTGACATGTGTGATCAGCAGGGGGCCCCCATCAGGCGTCTCAAGCACATGAGAAGCCCTGAGACCAGTTCAGGACACCAGTGGGGTCAGGGACGGGGGGAGGTTTCTGTTTGGTGAGACTGATTCAGACACCCGACTTGTCTTCCTAACCCAGACCCATGAAGAGGAGAAAGCTGCACAGGTCAGAGCCGGCTTCTAGTGTTAGACTGACATCCTTCCCTCCCAGAATGAAAGCTCTAGCTTCAAAGAGCCTCAGAGCGCCAAGCGTCTCCCAGACATACCTCTCCTGCTTCTCAAAGGAAAGATTCCCTGAAGAGTAAGGCTGCTTATTTAATTACTAGAACCCCCACGATGTTCTAAGATCATAGGAAGATTGCAGCCAGGCCCCAAAGTAGCAGTCCCGCCTCCTCTGCTGCCTTTCTTCTCTCCTGCTAAGGAAACACGCCCAGATGCAGCGCAGAAGTTATTTTTAACCATGGCAGCCTCCCATTTTCAGCCTCTCTGGCCCAGCCCCCTCCTCAAGACAGCCACTGGCAACGTCAGGATGTAAAGAAGATCAGCACAGATGTTGGAACACAGCACGGCGCCTCCCACCCCTTTGCTCAGTTGACTCGGCAGCATCCTTAGGGGCTCTGCCTGGGCATTAAACGCCCTTGAGTCCACTCCACTTCTGTTCTACACTCAGAATGTTAAATAGCAGGCAAATCATCCTGCAGGGCTCCTCAGAGAAGACTGGAAGAGGAGATCATCACAAAGGAATGTGTAAGTATGCATGTTGGTGGTGGAGGGGGCCTAGAGAGTACAAGAAAGGGAGGAGGAGGCTTCTACTCTGACACCTTCTGGAGAATGAGGGGTTTGTGAGTCCAGACGGCCCCCCAGTCATGGTCATGGCCCTTTAAGGCTGGGGACTAGTAAAGGCCTTCCTGTACCCTATCGACAGCTCTGAAAACTCTATTCACTGGCTGATGCCACAGACCCAAAGGCCTTGAGAAGGAATGAAGAGTCCTTCCTCTGAGGGCCCCCTACTGCCCATCAAACTCTCCGGCCTGTCTTCCAGGTCTCCTGCCTTGCAGCTCACCCCCTCTAAAATCCCTCCCTGATTACTGGAGCCCACAGAATGTCTAACTTGCCATTACAGCCCACTGCCTGTTCCTGGACCACAGTCTGTCACATATTCTCCCCTAAACACTCCTTGTGTTCATTCAGTCATTCAATACTGGTTGATCCCCAACATGCACAAGGCCCTGTGCAAGCAGCTGGGGTGAAAACAAGACACGGTCCGGAGGGAGTGGCAGGCACCCCGTGGGATAACTGCTATACTGTGCAAGGGAACACAGAGGAGAAAAAAGTATGAATAAGAGAGCGGAGGAGGGAGCTCTGGATACCACCGGGGCATTAGGAACAGAGGAGGTGGCACTTAAAGGAGGGGGAGGTTCCCAGCACCTAGGAGGGAAGTGAGAACACAGAAGTCTGAACCTGCAAGATGCACGTGTAGGGGGTAGAGGCACAGTTCAACATGGCAGGGTGCTTGGGGGAGCAAGGTGAAGCTGGAGAGGCAAACAAGGCCTGATGTCCTTTGTTTCACAGGCAATCATAAGCTTAAGAAGGTTTATAAGCAGCTGAGTAACAGGATTGGGTTTGCATTTTAAAATAATATACTGTGTTAGTCATGTGGAGGAAGGAGGGCAAGCCCAGAAGAATTATTAGATGGTGGGTGGCATGTCCAGGCAAGGGGTGATAAAGCAGAGGGAGCCACGGGAATTATGAGAGAGACACAAAAGCAGGACGGGTCTCAGTGATGGAATGAAAGTGAGTCATGTTGCTGAGCTAGCTGCAGGCACTGCTTTGTCTGTCTTTCTGTCTGCACTCTGGCACCAATGCCTGCTGTGATGCTGAGCACAACCCACAGCAGCAGCTCTGGAAGCAGCAGAGACAGCACTTCATGAAGTTCTTCACTGAGCCAAAAACATGCTAAGAGTTTTACATACATTATCTCCTCTAATCCTCAAGCCAGCCCTGCACAGGAAGCATTTAAGATGGGGAAAGTGAGGCTCAGCCAGGATAAGAGCCTTGCCCAGAGTCACTCAGCTGGTCAGGGCCAGGGCTGCCATCTAGCACTTGCCTCTTGGACTCCAAAACCTGCGCTCATAACCACTGCACTGCCCTGCTCTGCTGCTTAGCAAAGGAGATGAGCACCATAGGAGAAGGCTGCCCCAGCCCTCGCACTGCGAAAGGGGCAAGTGTGTACGTGAGTTTAGAAAGCAGTGGGAGTGAAATTGCTCTCTCCAAGGACTTTAGTCCAAGGAAATAACTCAACAGAAGTCAAGTGTTATTAATCATAAAGATGTTAAAATAATAAAAAAATGAAGATGTTCACTGCAGCCCTGGCTGGTGTGGCTCAGTGGATTGAGTGCCAGCCTGTGAACCAAAAGGTCTCCAGTTCAATTCCCAGTCAGGGCACATGCCTGGGGTTGTGGGCCAAATCCCCAGATGAGGACATTCGAGAGCCAATCAATCAATGTATCTCCCACACACCAATGTTCCCCCCCTCTTTCTCCCTCCCTTCTCCTCTCTCTAAACATAAATAAATAAAATCTTTCAAAAAAAAGATGTTCACTGCAGCATTGTCTGTTATGGCAAAAAAGTGAAAAATTAGTAGGATTTTTAAAATCAAGAAATATTACACGGCCTTTAAAAATGGTAACTATGAAGCCTAAGCTGTAATGTGAAAAATCTTATTGATAGAAGAGTAAGGGGGAAAGTCAGATCTAGAATAGTCCGTAAGCCATGAAGGGCACTGCGTGGAACCTATAAACTACATGGGGACAAAGGATGGGAAGAAGTTGCAAAAATGAAAAAGGTCTGCACAGAAGGATTGGAGTGGCAGATTTTCCTCTTTCAAATTTTTCTTTAATGTTACTTCATCACTTTTCAATGGTAATGGTAACAAATTTGATTCCAGCTGGCTTGCCAGAGAGCCCTGGGCCGGATCCCTCCACTGCCTGCCCAGCCAGGGCACCCCCCCCCCCATTCTCCCCAAGCGCCCACAGCACCCAGCTCACTCCAAGCAACTCTTACCAGCGACTCTGACCACAGCACGTTCCGCAGGGTCCAACACAGAATCCTGGCTTTTCCGCTTTTTCTGCTCATGCAGTGGTAGGTTCCAGGGTAAGGTGTCCCCTGGGGGACAGGGAGACAGGCTCCCTGACCGCTCGCTCCTGTAAGACCGCTCGCTCCGACAAGACCGTTCGCTTCGGCATGACCGCTCACTGAGCGTTTCTTCATCCGAGGAAGACATCGCCAGGGTAGGGGCTGCGGCAGAAGGGCCTGAGGGCCCGGGGAGAAGCGATCTGGAGGAGAGAGGAGTGCGTTAACAGATGGAAGGGGTCACACAAAGAACACTGGGGCTTGGGAGGCAGAGAGGTTCAGGTTTTGGTTCTGACACTGATTTCATCTTTCTAAACCTCAGTTTCTTCATCTGGAAAATGGGAGTGATGGTAATACATGGCCATACTAATTTACAGAGTCTTGGGGAAATCAAATGAGGTAATATGTGTGAAGATGCTTATAAATCTTAAAACACTGTGTGAAAGGTAGCTCCTATTATGAGTTACCACTATGATTGTTAGTTGGTACATTTGGAGAATTAAGCTTACATACAGGTCCCAAGATAGGAAGATGTGGATTAAATTCAACCTCACCATTTACTAGCTGTGTGACCCTGGGGACATTTAATTTAATTTCTTTGAGCCTCAGCATCCTCATCTATAAAATGGGGATGATAGGTCCTAACTTGACAGGGTTATTTGCAAGGAATAAATGAGATCTTGCAGGGCCTGGCTGGTGTGGCTCAGTGGACTGAGTGCCAAACTGCCATACAAAGGGTCACCGGTTCAAGTCCCAGGTGGGGCACATGCCTGGGTTGCAGGCCAGGTCCCCAGTAGGGGGCACACAAGAGGCAACCACATATTGATGTTTCTCTCCCTTTCTTTCTCCCTCCCTTCCCCTCTCTCTAAAAATAAATGAAATTCTAAACAAAACAAAACAGGTAGAGCACTTAACCATGCCCAGTGTCCAATAAGTACTCAATAAACAGCATCTATTATCACATTCCTGTTCTACTTACATGTCCAGGAATGTTATAAGTATAAAATAGGGCAACAGATGGGAAGTATTTTCAAAAAGCTAAAGCAAGATCTCAATAGCAGGCATGAGCTATAATAGGCAGAAATTCTTCATTCCTCCCATTCTGTCTCTGGCAGATATATTAGAAAAAGTTCTAAACTTGAAGCAAGACAGACCTAGGTACAAATTCTGATGTGGCCACTTACAATTGGTTTGATCTGGGACAAGTCACTTCACCTCTCTCAGACTCAGTTTCCTCATCTGCAAAATGGAGTAATATTTCACCTTAGAGGATACTTCAAAAACACAGTGAAATTGGCAAATGTAAAACTGCCTGACCCCATGCATGGAACACAACAGGCATTAGATAAAATGTCCATTTGCTCACTACCAGGACTGTAGGAAGGAGCTGCACAGCGTGGGGAGTGGGGGAGGTGGCACGGAGGTCAGTGTTCCTGGTCAGTTTAGCTAGTGGAGTGATCTGAGAGGAAACAATCATTCTGGGGCCAGCTGGGCTCCACCAGCCAGACTGGGCAGCCTTCCCTCAACCAGGCCAAACTCCCTTCCCAGGACCATCTGCTACACAAGGCCCTTGGCCCCATCAGAGCCCGGATGGTGCATGCCTTTAACTATCAGCCTCCCTGCAGGCTCCATATTCAGCCCAAGTAACCAGCTCTCACTGTAGCTCTAGGGTCCATGGAGGGCAGGAGACCAAGGACTTTCCCTTATGGGGAACAGCTGCACACAGGGCTGTATGGAGTCAGGAAGGTGGCCTAAATGACTGGACACCATGGGTCCTCCGGCATTCCGGGAATCTCAGCTTGGCGGCGGCCAGGGGTAGAGACAGCCTCCTGGGTCATTGGCAGAACCCCACCATAGGCACGGAATGCAAACAGATAACAAAAGAAACATCCAACAGTGCAGGAGGCCTCTAGGCAGCCTCGGGCAGGCAGACCAGCCGTGCCAGGGCACCTCCTGTGCCAGCAGCTTTTGGGCCCTCTTCCCATGGGACACCGAAAAGGAATCCAGCCCCAGAAGGCAGAAAAGAAAGGCCCCAGGTCCTGGCACATCTTTGCCCTTTATCTAGCATTTACCCCTCCCCCCCAAATACCTCCTGATGCCACCTCCCACCTCTCATAGCAGGTCAGGTGCTCAAGTGACTGCCCTCACCGCGGGGAGACAGGTCGGGCTTCCATCCTTACCCTCAGCGCTGGCCAGGAAACGCCCCTCCTCTCAGACCACCTGCTTTATCCCATGTCCGCCCATTCCTGCCCAAGACGCCCATTCACTTACAAAGGCCCGCTCAACCAAGGGCCTCCTCCCTGAGAAACCGCCCCTCCCTGGCTCTGCCCCATCAGTCTCTCGACCCCTACAAACACCTGTTCGACCTCGGGGTTCTCGCCCCACCGCTTCGGTCACTTGAGTCACTCCATCAATCCCGGACTCACAGGAGCGCGCGCCCACGCCCCCAGCCCACTCCGAAAGCCGGAGGCCGTGTCCGAGACCTGCACCTCACCTGGAGCTCTCCCGCTGCGGCCCCCCCCCACACCTCACCCGCTCCTCCTTCTCCACGACGCGAAAAGGGGCGCGCCGCGAGCCAGAGACGACGCGGGTGGGTCCGCGTTCCCGCCGCGCGCGGATGACAAAGAGCGAGGACGCGCCACGCGGACGCGCAACTGAGGACCCAGCGGACGCCGTGGCCAGTGGCCGAAACCTGGGGTCAGGAAGCGACCTTCCCCGCCCGGCCCGGCCCGCTCCCGCAGGACTCTCTCCGGGCCAGGGAGGGCTTGGTGTGCCATTTTCCCGGAGAGCACGCCTCCCTGTGGCCCCGGCAGTGCCCGCCAAAGGGAAACCCCAGCTCGATGCGCTTGGCACTACCCGGCGCCGGCCACCGGAGCTGCAGGTGCGAGGCCGGGACTGTTGCGACGCCGGCTGTCAACGAGCCTTTCCGCTGCCCCCGGCTACCCCGTCTCCGGCGCGGCCGCCCGGCGCAATCAAGCACGCGCCCCGCCGCCGCCGCGCACCCCGTGTAATCAGGCAGAAGCCAGCATCCAGCCCCGCGCCCGCGCCTTACCCTGGGAGCCAGAGGAGGGGAAGACAGGCCGGGGACAGAAGCAAAGGCGGTGGCCGAGACAGCGGCGGTGGGGCGCGTCCAGGGCTGTAGCGCAGTGGAGGGGAGCACAGCGGAGCCGAGGGGAGCGGCTCCCACAATGGCCGAGCTCAGGCGCCGAGCCCCCCGCCCCCCACGCCCTAGCGGCAGCGGCTGAAGCAAAGCCGGCGCAGCCGCCCAACCCGCTCCCCCACCCCCGGCGCCGACGCCGCCCCCCGCCCCTGGATGCGCGCTCCCCTCGCCTTGCACCCCACCCGCGGCCGCTTCCGAGCTCCCTGCACACCCCTGCCAGACCGTCGCCCCGCACCCCCTCAGCACTGACCCCGCGTCCTCTTGCAGTCCCCGAGCCCTATCTCTCGGTCCCTCTCCCCACAACTCCTCCCCTGCGGCCGTCGGTGTCCCCGGGCCAACTCACACCCCCACATTCCCCGCCCTCCGCTCTGGCGCCCACTCCGCGCGGCCCCGCGGCCGATAGCTGACCCTGGCCTGGCTCACCGGCCCGCCCCCTGGAAGCTCCTCGCCGCCCGTCCCAAAGTCGCCCTCCTAGGCTGCCCGGCTGTCTCTCAGCTCAGGACTCGGTTTTGCAGCAGCCCGTCCCCCTGCCTACCTCTGTTTTGCCCAAAACCCACATTCCGAACCCTCTCCTGGAGCTCCTGCCCTCTCTCCCAGGGAGCGCCCAGCCTGTCCACATACCCGCCTGGATCCAGGAACTGGAGAGACCAGAAGAAGGCCCCATCTTCCCCTCGGGGGAAAGGGCAGAGGGGAACCAGGCCCCAGGAAGGAACTTAGGCTCTCGTTTAGACAGCACCAATCTTGGGAAAGCTGATCTTTCATCCAATCTTTCATCCACTGAGAAAACATTAATTAACCTCCTTATGCATGCTCTGCCTAGTAATACAGGAAATAAGAGCCAGGAGGGCTTTCAATTCTCTCATAGTACAGACAAGGGAATATGTCCACAGAAGGGAGGGTATTTGCCTAAAGTCACCCCACTAGTAACCTGCATAGCAACAGCTACTAAGGAGCCTGTCTCCTAAGGACCTGTCAGTGCTTTGCCTGGGTCATACCCTATCTCATCCTTACAACACCATTCATTCATTCATTCCACAAATACTGAATATCTATCACGTGCCAGACCCTGCGCTCCATGCTAAGGATACAACGATGAGCAAGATGCATTTGGTTCCTATCCATTGACTCCACTGGACTTAGCAGTAAAGACAGAGGTTAGATATAAATCATAATGCCTCCCCTGAGACAGTATTATGAGCTTCAGTGTTTACTATAGACACTGAGCTTATATGATTTACTCAGTCATCTAGGAAGAAAGTAGCCAATGCAGGACTGGAATCCATGTCTTCAGACTTAACACCTTGTGTTCTTTTTTTCACTGTGACTGTTTGGGAAGAGGTGGGTTGGACCAACTTACACAGGTCCTTGAACTTCAAAATAAGAAATTTAGCCTAAACTATATGGTTGTGCCCTGGCCAGACAGCTCAATTTGTTAGAGCATCATTATGATATGCCAAGGTTGCAGGTTTGATCTCCAGTCAGGGTACATACCAGAAGCAACCAAGGAATGCATAAATAAATAGAACGAATTGATGTTTCTCTCTCTCTGCTCCCATTCCTTTCTCTCTCTCTAAAAATCAATAAATAAAAATTTAAAAAGTAAATAAATTATATGGTTATGAACAACCAGGAAAACAGAAAAGTCCTGGCTGGTGTAGCTCAGTGGATTGAGCATGAGTTGCGAATCAAAGGGCCACTGGTTCAGTTCCCGGTCAGGGCACATGCCTGGGTTGTGGGCCAGGTCCCCCAGTGGGGGACACGTGAAAGGCAACCACACACTGATGTTTCTCTCCCTTTCTTTCTCTTTCACTTCCCCTCTCTCTGAAAATAAAATTTTTTTAAAAACCCAGAAAAGCAAAGGTAACCCAAGGATAGGTACAAGATGGGGGTGGCTGGTTACTCCAGGAGACTATTACAACAGTCCCAGCGAAAGGTAATGAAGCTCTGATGCCAGGAAGGGACAGAGGAGATGGGAAGGTATGAATTCCACCAACTGAAAGCTTCGGTGTTTGCATGCATTCTTCCACATTAAACATGGAGAAGGAACCACCATTTGCCAAATTCCTAATGAGCATTAGGCAATGCCCTGGGCATTTAGTGTATATTATCTGGTTAAATCTTGCCCATAACTCTGTGAAGTAAATATTTTGTTATCCTCATCTTACAAATAAGGAAACAGAGACTGAGAGGTTAAATGATTTATTGAAGCCCACAAAGCAAACTAGTGTTGAGTCTTGGGTCAGAGCCCAGGCCTGTCTCCAAACCTCATCCTATAATTGTCACTCTCACTGTCTGAAGCCAAAGCAAAGAACCCAAGTTCTTTGACTCAGTCAAGGGTTCTTTTTTGGACCAGAGGTATCTCTGAAATTTCCAGAGAAAGGTCAGGGGTCCATAATTGTAACCTAAACTGAACATAGGCCAGTGGGGGTGGTCAGTCTGTGCGACACGGCTCCACAGAAGCCTGCAGAAGCAGGACGATTCTGTAGCCTGGCCCTGAAGTTCCTGTGAAGAAAGCAAGCTGAAAAGGCAATGAAGGAACCATTCTCAGCTAAGAAATGAGTGCAAAAGCCCTTCCCTGGGGAGAGGAGCACATGGGTGCCAAGGGGGAAGACAAGCTGAAAACAGGGCAAGAGTGTGGGGAGCCTGGGTATGAAACTGAGTGCCAAAGCTGCTGGGGTCTGTGGGCAGGGTCTTGGCAGACTGGCCAGCTGGGGAGAACTCATGGGGAAGGGCTGCCAATCACCTAGGAGGCCTAAAGTCTCAGCCTCTCTGACTAGAGAGCATCTAAAGTCGTCTCTCTCCCCCATCCTCAATGTCCTTCCCACATCTGACCTCCTGTCCTGTCCTGAATTATTCACGTTGTGGGCTGTGAGAGGGTGGAGCTTCCGGAAGCTTCCAGACTTAGGACATTCAACTGTGTCTCCCTGGGGCTCTAGGCCCTACAGTGCTACCCTGAGATGGAGCTGCTGGTGAGATGTGCCAAGCTTTTTGCAACTGGCAGCCAGCCAGTAACCTTGGGGTACTAGGCTTCGATTCATTTCAGCAATCTTTTTATTGAAGAGTACTATGTGCTGGGGACAGTTCTGGGTTCTGATCGGGTCTTTGTCCTTGAGGATTTGCAGGATGGTAAAGGGGGTAGGCACTTAAAAATCATCCCCTTCTAACTATGTCCTCTGGGTCTCAGAAGAATTCCCCTCTGCTACCTCCCACCCCACCCCTGCCCCCGGACAGCCCAGTTCATCAACTGAAGGCCTCTATTAGTTCCCTCCAGATGTCAGTGACCTTGGAACTAGGGTACCTCATACTTCACAACCCAAACACTTAAGCACAATTCTCTCCTTGGAGGGGTGCCTAAACAAGTTCTTACCCATGTGCCTATTTGGAGTCCTGAACTTGGCCTCAGACTGCTGCTTGGGCCCTGAGTTTTCTGCCATAGTGGAATGGCACTCACTGATTGAGCAAGCATTGATTCAGCACCAACTCAGTGCCAAGCACAGAGCCCTGTGCTGCTGGTTCAAAAAGGAATCAGACAGATACCGCCCCTGTCCTCATGCAGCTCACAGTCTAGGTGGGAGATAGACATGCAAAAGGGCAATTAAACTTTAGCTGATTTGTTCTGAGATGAACAAAGTACAGGGTACCCTGGGAGGGAGCACAGAAAAAGGACACTCCCAAAGAAACCTGAGACCAGATAATTTTACCAGGCCCTTCACCTGTCTTTCCAGGTCTTCACTTAAATAGCAACTCTTTCAGTCCTCTGTCTTCATGGAAAAACTTTACTAGTTTTTCCTTCCACTATTGTCCCCTATCCCAACCTGTTCCTCTGTACCCTCCAGAAACAGAGAGGTGTCCCGAGAGGTGCTGGATTGAAGGTGAGACTGAACATGAGCATGGGTAGAGGCTGGAGCCCTGTGAAGGTAAAGCTATTCAAACAGAAGAAATAGCACAGAACGCCCAAACTGAGAGGGACCTTTAAAATTCCTAGGCTCTTCCTAGAATATTTTCCCTTTGAACTTTCTCTAGTTGATTTCTCCCATCAGTACACTGCTGACATCTAGATTTGTACTGCATCTGCATCTCTCTCCTCCCAGCTCCAGACTCACATCCGTGACATCTCCATTCCCACCTGGATATCTAATGGGCATCTCACATGCAAAATGTCCCACACAGAACTCCTTTTTCACTTGTTTGATTTTTCAATTACGGTTGACATTCCATATTATTTTATATGAGTCTCAGATGTATAGATAGTAGCTAGACAAGTACGTAATTTACAAAGTGATTCTAGTACCTACCTGACACCATATACAGTTATTACAATATTATTGGCTATATTTCCTGTGCTGTACTTTACATTCCCATGACTATTTCATCACCACCAATTTGCACTTCTTAATCCCCCAGCCCCCCAAACCCCCTCCCATTTGGCAACCATCAGTCTGTTATCTGTATTTATGAGTCTGTTTCTGTTTTGTTTGTTCATTTATTTTGTTCTTTAGGTTCCACACATAAGTGAAATCATGGTATTTGTCTTTTTCTGTCCGACTTATTTCACTTAACATAATGCCCTCTCTGTTTATCTATGCCATCACAGATGGTAAGATTTCATTCTTTTTTATGGCTGAATAATATTCCATTGCATATACAGTTCTGGGCAAAAGGAGGTTTACAGTTGTTCATATGGAACATAATATAATTAATAGGTAATAATATAGGGATAAACTCTGGGTTTTGTGTACTCGTGACTGTAAACCTACTTTTGCCCCACCCTGAGTGTACCACATCTTCTTTATCCACTTGTCTATTGATGGGCACTTGAGTTGCTTCCATCTTTCCTGGCTACTGTAAGTAATGATGCAATGAACACAGTGGTGCATATATCTTTTCAAATGAGTGTTTTGGTCAGGTTTATATCCAGAAGTAGCGTTTCTGGGTCATTAGGTAGTTCCGTTTTATTTTCTTGAGGAACCACCATACGGTTTTCTATAGTGGCTGCGCCAGTCTGCATTCTCACCAGCTATGCATGAAGGTTCCCTTTTCTCCACATCTTTGCTAATACTTATTGTTTGTTGATTTATTGATGATAGCCATTCTGATAGGTATGAGGAGATATGTCACTGTGATATTAAATTGCATTTCTCTGATCATCAGTGACAGGAGCACCTTTTTCATGCCACATAGAACCCTTGATCTCTGCTCCCCACCATCCACAAAACTGCCCCTCTCCCAGTCTTTGCCATCTCCGAAAATGGCTCCACTACCTACCCATTTCTTCAAGTCGAAGATCTAGTGGTTACTCTTGACTTGTTTTCCTTTCAATCTCCTCATCCCCATCAGCAAGTTCAGGCAAACTACCTGTATAATGTATCCTGAATTCACCCACTTTTTCCATTTCTACCTTAATTCATCACTCACCTGGACAACTGCAAACAGCCTTCTGAATGGTCTGTTTCCATACTTGCTCCCATTCCATTTCAATCCATGAAGCAGCCAAAAGTGAATCTTTTTATTTATTATTTCTTTTTTATTTTTTAAAAAATATTTTATTTATTTAATTTTAGAGAGAGGGGAAAAAGGAGAAAGGGAGGGAAAGAAACATCAATGTGTGTTTGCCTCTCATGTGGCCCCACTGGGCACCTGGCCCGCAACCCAGGCATGTGCCCTGGCCGGGAATCAAACCAGCAACCCTTTGGTTCACAGCCCACACTCAATCCACTGAGCTACACCAGCCAGGACTATTTATTTAATTTTTAAAAAGATTTTATTTATTTATTTTTTAGAGAGCGGGGAAGGGAGAAAGAGAAGGAGAGAAACATCAATGCATGAGAGAAATGTCATTTGGTTTCTTCTTGCATGTGCCCCAACCAGGGGGGGCTGAGAATCAAACCAGTGAACTTTTGCTTTGTGGGATGATGCTCAACCTACTGAGCCATGCTGATCAGGGCAAGAGTGAATTTTTAAAAATCATGTCACCTCACACACAATTCTAATTTGCCCTTAGAATAAAACACAAACCCTTTATAATAGTCCATAATACTTCACATAATCTGGCCCTTGCTCAGACCTAATCTCAACACCTTTTGGTTACTGGATTCCAGTAAATCAGACCTTTTTTTGTTCTTCTAATAAACTAATCTCATTCCCAGTTTAGGGCTTTGCAAAGCTGTTCTGACTGCCTGAAATGCCCCTTTCTAAAATCTTAGCATAACTGGTACCCTTTTTATCATCCAAGATGACTTTTAAGTCATCTTCTCAAAGAGGCCTTTTTTGACTACCCATCTAAAGTGGCCACCTCCTTTAAGCCTTGTTTTATTTTCTTCATCACACTTATCACTTTGTCATCCTCTTGCTTGTGTATTTACTTGTCTATTTCCTGTCTCCCACCAGGATGCTTCATGAGAGTGAGGGCCTTACTTGTGTTGTTCACTGCTAACTCCCGACAGTGCTTGGCACATGGTAGGCTTTCAGTGGAGAATGGGTGAATGAATGAATGAAAGCTTAAATGAATGAATAAGTCAATTAACGAATTGAGGACAGCAGAGAAAGAGACCAGCATAGAGATCAGTATGAACAAAGACCCGAAGTTGATAGTATAGGGGGCTCAGGAGATTGAAAGAAGTGCAGAATAGCTGACATGAACAGTGCTAGCAGGTAGGCTGACCACAGTGGGGCTGGAAACACAGGAGAGAGAGTGGAGAATGCTGGGCTTCAGGTTCTCTCCCAAACTGCACGTGAAGCTGCTGAAGGGTTCCTCCCCCGCAGCTTTATTGAGGTATAATTGACAAATAAAACTGTAAGATATTTATAGTGCATATCATGGTGATTTGATATATGTGCACCTTGTAAAAAAAATTCCTCCCCATCTAGTTCATTAATACATCTATCACTTCACATATTTAACCTCCTTTTTTTTTTGGTGAGAACATTTCTCTCATCAAATTTCAATTATACAACATAGCATTATCAACTATAGTCACAATGTTCTACCTTAGATTTTGAAACCTAATTCACCTTAAGCTGCAGGTTTGTACCGTTATTAGCCTCTTCTTATTCTCTCCATGCCCAGCTCCTGGCCATCACTTTTCTACTCTCTGTTTCTATGAGTTTGGCTTTTGTGGGTTTTTTTTAAGATTCCTCATATAAGTGATACCATGTGGTATTTGTGCTTTTTCTGTCTGGCTTATTTCACTTAGTATAATGCCCTCTAGTTCTATCTCTGTTATTTTTTTCATTGTCAACACTATTCCAGATGTCCCCCATTTCCCCCTGCCCTTTGTCCCCTCCTCCACCCTGCCCTCATCACTCCCCTGGGATTCGCCCCATTGTTTCCTGTTCCAGGGAATATGCGTATATGTATGTATGTTCTATGGTCTTTGGCTAACTTATTCCAGTCCTCCCTACAACCCTCTCTTCTGAGATCTGCCAGTCTGTTCTATGTTATTCTAAGTGGCAGAAACATCAATGTGAGAGAGAAACACTGATCAGTTGTCTCTACTGGGAACCTGGCCCACAAGCCAAGCATGTGCCAGTTTGATTCACCAGGAATCAAACTGGTGAACTTCCAGTTCACAGGCCAGCACAGCCCGCTGGGCCACACCAGCCAGGGCACCATTCTAACATTTTAAACAGGGAAGGGACTTAATCCAATATGCATTCTAGAAAAACTCACTCTGGGTTCTAAGAGAATAAACTACAGGGAGGCTAAATTGAGTGTGAGAAAGCCACTACTAATAGGTGCCAGTTAGAAAACATTTAAACTTGTCCTCCCAGGACTGAGCAAGACCTTGGGCAAGAGTGATAGTGACGATGATGGGGAGAAATGCATAGAATCAAAGGTGTTTACAAGATCACCAATGGGACTTAAGAATGAACTAGATGTGAAGGGTAAGGCAGAAGAGTTGCCAAGAATGATTTCCAGATTTCTGTCTCAGGCAGATTAATGGTGTCATTCTCTAAGGTTATATAGAAGGAGGGACAGGTTTGGGAGAAAGATGCTGTGTTCATTTTTAGAAGTGCACCCCTCAAAGTGCCCTTGGGCTATCCAGCGGAGATACCTAGGTCTGGAGCTCAGGAAAAAGTCCAGGGCTGGAAATAGATTGGGGGGTCGTCTGCCTAAGGATAAAAAGTGGATCCACATTGGGCTCACCCCCAGAGCAAAGTGCAAAGACGGAGGAGAGAAGAGGACAGAGCCCTGAGCTACATCCACGGTTAAGGGGTTGTAGAACTAAGAGAGGTAGAAGGAAGACTGGGAGAGTGTCATAGGACAACAGAGAACCGACTTGCAACAAGAAGGAAGTGGTTGAAAAGTAGAGCATAGGAGGGAATGAAGGGTTTTCAGGAACAACTATAGAGGACACATGGACAAAACCAGGGGGGAGGGGGGAAGCAAGGGAGGGAGGTGGGAGTGGCTGGGGTGGAGGAGGGGAGGGGGGGGTAAATGCAGACAACTGTAATTGAATGGCAATACAATAAATTACAACAAAAAAAAGGAATGGCCCAGGCTGGTATAGCTCAGTGGATTGAGCGCGGGCCTGTGAACCAGAGGATCACAGTTCGATTCCCAGTCAGGGCACATGCCTGGGTTGCAGGCTGGTTCCTGGCAGGGGACCCACGAGAGGCAACCATACATCGATGTTCTCTCCCTCTCTCCTTCCCTTCCCCTCTAAAGATAAATAAGTAAAATATTTTTTTTAAAAAGGGATGAAAATGACATTGCCCAAGGCAGTCAATGACGAGCTTTTCCTCTGGCTGTGGGGACTGGTTTTGGCATGGACACAGGACCAGGGAGACAGGAAGAAGATCAGAAAAGCAGATTCCTTTCTCCCAAGACAGTTACCAGGAGACACTTTTGCAGATTCTTTTTATTTTGTTGTCATCATCATTGTTGTCATTATCATTGTTCTAGTCACTTGGCTCCAGAGACCTTTGGATTTAGTGGCATTCAAGTTAATTAATTAAACAAATTCTTATTGGGAGCCTACTACGCCCCAGGTACTCTTCGAGGAGTTGAGGATATAGCAATAAGCAAGACAGAAGTGTCTCCTCTCATAAAACTTAGTCTAATAGGGGAGACAGACAAATAACTAAATTTGCAGTGTAAAGCAGTCATTAATGTGGAAGAAGGAATAGGAAGAATTAAATAGAAAGGAAAGCATGACAATGGGAGCAGCTATTTTAAACAGGGTCGGCAGTCAAGGACGGCTCTGCCAAGGAGGTGGTAACTGAGCGGAGACATGAACAGAGGAAGAGAAGAGCTGTGTGGACGTCTCAAGCGATGCTGTGCAATAGATACAGGATGCAGGCCACATGTGGGACTTCAGATTTCCTAGTAGCCACATTAAAAAAAATGGAAGGAAGCAAAGATCACTGTTGCCAGGCGTTATGGGGGGAGGGAAGGCAGAGCACGGAGAATTTTTAAGGCACTGAAATTGTTCTGTGTGGTAAATACATGTTTGTCAATTACACATTTGTCAACACCCAGAGAATGTTCAACACTAAAAGTGAACCTTAATACAAACTGGACTTTGGATGATAATGATGTATTAGGATAGGTTCACTGATGGTGACAAATGTCCTGCAGCGGGGAGCTGGGATGTTGACAGCAGGGAGGGTGCGAGTTTATGGAGGCAGGAGGAGGCCTACGGGAACTCTGTTTTCCTTTTTTTAAAAGATTTTATTTGTTTATTTTTAGAGAGAGAAGAAGGGAGAGAGAAAGAGAGGGAGCAAAACATTAATGTGGGGTTCCCCCTCGCACGATCCAAACTGGGAACCTAGCCCACAGCCCAGTCATGTGCCCTGACTGGGAATTGAACCAGTGATCCTTTGGTTTGCAGGCCTGCCCTCAGTCCACTGAGCCACACCAGCCAGGGTTAGGAACTCGATGTTTTCCATTCAATTTTGCTGTAAACATAAAACTGCTCTTTAAAAAAAAAAAGTCTATTTTTTAAAAGTAAAAAACAATGAGTAAAATTAATTTTAATTATATATTTCAATAATATATTTCAAATATCCACATATTCAGTAATCCCAAGCCTACGTTTTTAACATATCCAATATATTATCATTTCAAAATGTACTCAGTACTTAACAAAACCATTAATTAGATATTTTTAAATTCTCTCTCCAACTCTTTTGTGTGAATATGTGTGAACTAATTCCTGGAGACCTGTGCACCTTGTACCCTCGCAGCACGTCAGCAGGTCCCGGTGCAGAGGAGTCCCGGTGCTGAGTCGCACGTAGCTAGTAGCTTCCATGTGGGACAGTGCAGAGGAAGAATGTTTTGGGAAAAGGAAACGATAAGTGCAAAAGTGCTAGGGCAAGAATAAGTTTTGTGTGTTTGACCAGGGCCAGCAGGGATGGAAAGGAGTCAGGGGTGAGTGCACGGAGTGGTAGATGAGACTGGGTAGAGTCAAGAGCAAGAGCTAGACCCCGGAAGGCCTTGTACAAAGCAGTTGGGGAATCATTCTAAGTATGACTGGGGAAAGGCTCTGAGCAGGGAACACGTTCTGCCCCCTTTTTCACATGAAATGCAGTGCAGATGTTCTTTATCATCATGCTGTTTCTAATTATAGGGGAGGTAGTGTGGGGCCCTACGTCCCTCTTGCGAGGCACAAGGAAACCAGCTCTCTCTCCGATGCCACATTTGCAGACTAGAGGCCCAGAGACGAAGGAGGGCCACACCAGGATGCACGGTAAGTCTTTTATTGCTTTGGTGATTGCTCATGAGCAGGATCGGAGGGCCTTGGCGGGTGGAAGCTGGGCTGGAGTGAGCTGAGGACTGGGAAGGAGGTGGCGAAGTTTGGCAGTGAAGGGAAGGAGAAATGATAGGGTAGAATTGTGGGATGTGAAGTTCGGAGTTGGTGTGGTTGTTTTTAAGCAGGGAAGGATTTGAGCATGTTCAAATACTGATCTGAAAATAGTAGCGGAGAGGGAGAGGTTGGAAAGGAAGGATCACGAATGGCGTGAGATTCCTAAAGAGGCAGCAGGGACCGTTGCAGAGTCAAGGAAGGCGAAGCAGTGATGCAGGTAGATCTAGGGTCCTGGCGACTGCAGAATTAGCTGCCTCTGTTCCAGCCTTTCACGGCCCACGTCCTTCCACCATCTGGATTCCTGAGAGCTGCGTGCTGCCTCAGCCCAGCTGCATGCATTCTCTTCTCCTTGCTTGTCATTCTCAGGACCCCCAGGCCAAAGATGATCCTGCGGGGGGCTGCTGCTCACCACCGGCCCCTTCTCCCGCTGCTCTGAGTTCCTGTGCGCCAGGGACTGCTGCTGACCTCCTGTTTCTTTTTGACACTCTTCTGTTCTCTAGTCCCAATTCCCAGATGCTGAGTCACTCTCCCTTCCAAGGTTCCTGGTTCTGACATACAAAACTGAAACATCTACCATGAGTTGAACCCTCACTATTTAGGCAATGGTGCTACATGCTTCACAAGTACCCGTCTGTTCAGTCCTTACAACGCCACAAGGAATGTGCTGTCATCATCCCATTTTACGGACAAGAAATTAGGGCCCAGAAAGGATGTGTCTGTTATGAGGTCTCATGGAAAATGCTGTAGGGGAAGACTTGCCCAAGTCTGTAAGCTTCAGAAACAGACCTCATCCTGTGGTGGCACTGAATGAGGTGTCAGGAGTGGAGCTAGATGTTTTGCAGATCTTTTCTCGTGTGGGGCAAATGGGCTGTGAGTGTAAGCAGCAGAAAATGGGGCTCAGCCACAGGGATCGTTTCCAACGGAGAACTATAGAATTTAAGCCCTGTGAAGGCAAGGATTGTGCCTGTTTGGTCACTGTTATACCCCAGTTCCCAGAATAGTGTCCGGCACACAACAGTGCACAATGAATATTTATGGAATGAATGAATGAATGAACTCTGGCCTCTAAGAGGGCTGATCAATGCATTGGGATGACAGCCCTGGCTGGTGTAGCTCACTGGACTGAGCACCAACCGGCCTGTGAACCAAAGGGTCGCTCGTTCAATTCCCAGTTGGGGAACATGACTGGGTTGCGGGCCAGGTCCCCAGTAAGGGGCGCGTGAAAGGCAACCCCACATTGATGTTTCTCTCCCTCTCTTTCTCCCCCCTTCCCTTCTCTCTAAAAATAAATAAATAGAATATTTTTTTAAAAAGCACTGGGATGAAATCATGCAAGTACAAGGCCGAGGCAGGGACCCAGGGCCCAGAACTGGCTAAGCCTAAACCAATCAAGACATTGCATTTCCTGACCACAATAATCAATTCAGAGTGAAACACATAAATAGCTACTTATAAACAATTGCTTATGATTTCATTATATGGATGCATCATAATTAATCTCACCAGAACCCTACTAATGGACTTTTAGGTAATTTCAATTCTTCTTGCTATTACAAATAATGCTGCCTTGGATAATCTTTTATAAATGTCAATTCTCATGGATATGCCATATCTGAAATATAACTTTCTAGAAGTAAAATCTTGACTCAAAAGATGCACGCAGCCCTGGCTAGTATGGCTCAGTTGGTTGGAGCATTGTCCTATAACCAAAGGGTTGCGAGTTTGATTCCCAGTCAGGGCACATACCTGGGTTGTGGGTTCAATTCCCAGTCCAGATACATTTGATCCCTGGTCTGGACACCTACTCGAGGCAACCAATCAATGCTTCTCTCTCACATCAATGTTTCCCTCTCCCTTCCTCTCTCTCTAAAAGCAAGGAAAAAATGTCAAGTGAGGATTTAAAAAAAAAAAGGTGTACACATTTGTGCTGGCTGGGTGGCTCCATTGGTTAGAGCATCGTCCCTTACACCAAAAAAGACTGCAGGTTCTGTCCATGTCAGGCACACACCTGGGTTTCAGTTTCAATCCCTGGTTGGGGCCCTTTCGGGAGACAACTGGCCAGTGTGTCTTACGTCAACGTTACTCTGTCTCTCCCTCTTCCTCTCTCTCAAATCAATCAATAAAAATTAAAATACAATTTAAAATTTTATTAAAAATATCTATATCTCAAGTTATATATATTTATCTATATATATAGATATATAGATATATAGATATATACCTGAATCTGAAAGTTGCATTTTCTTTCCTTTTTTTTTAAAGATTTTATTTATGTATCTTTAAATGAGAAGGGAAGGAGAGAAATATCAATGTGTGGTTGCCTGTGGGTCCCCTGCTGGGAACTGGCCTGCAACCCTGGCATGTGCCCTGACTGGGAATCGAACCGTGATACTTTGGTTTGCAGGCCTGTGCTCAATCCACTGAGCTGCACCAGCCAGGGCCATTTTCTTTCTTTTTAAAATCTTTTTTGCCAGTCGTGTTTTTGGTTATTTTAGATGTCTTACTTTTTTTTTTTAATGTAGAACTTTTTCAAGGTCTGTTTCTCCTTTTTTTATGGCTACTTAATATGACATTTATGATATGGCATAATCTATTTTACTATTTCTTCTTTGACATTTTGATTATTTACAATCTGTTAAATCAAAATAATGCTACAACAAGTATTCTTCTACATGCATTTTTACATACATGTGCTATATTTCTTTGGGCTTACTTCTAAAAGTGGTCTTTGGCTGTTTTAAATGATAAACTGGTCTGAATCTAAGTGGATTGGTCTGAGATAGGAAAGGCTTCCATTTAAGTATTTTATCCACTGTCTTCAGGACATAAAACTTGCCCACTTACCAATTTGTTCTTAAATACAAACTTCCCTTCGCATCATAAATTGCTGGCAAAGGAAACCTGAGGGGCTGCCAAGTTCAGTGTCAGGACAGAGAGGGTCAGAATGACAGACAAAAGGCCTGCCCTCCAGCTCACAGTCTAATACAAATGATCCAAATCTTTTTAACTGTACTTAACACGAGAAATAGAATGAAGTATGTCTGTTCCATCTTTCTGGAATCAAAAGGTGCTCCACATAGTTTAAAAAGTTAAAGACATTTAAAAGTCACATATTTGCCATAAAAATGTGGTCTTGTGATTCCTCCTGAAACACTGGAAGATGAGTCATCATGGCCTGCACTTCTGTTTGGTACCAATTGGCTGGAGCTGGGCATCCGCTACTCCTGGAGATGGGTGATAATGAGCTTACTGCAGGTCCCGCCCCTCTCGCAATGAGTATATTTATTCTTACAAAAGGCTCTATCCCTAGTTATTTATTACATTACTAAAGGAGTCTGAACTTGCTACCTCTGTATCAAAACTTGTGTTTGCTCTCCATGAAGCGTTGGCCACAACAAAGATTAGATGTGGCACCAGAAAAGAAGCCATTGGCAGGATCCTTAAAAGATTCTGCTACATCATTGCAGTAATGTTCTTACTCTCCCAGCACAAGACTGTGTTAGCACAGACTGTTCCAAGTAGCTACAGTAGAAATTAATTAGATAGATAGATAGATAGATAGATAGATAGATAGATAGATAGATGATAGATAAATTGCCCTCTCTCATCTCAGGAAACAGCTTTCTCCTCTTGTGAAACCCCTAGTCGCGAAATGACCTGGAGTTACACTTCCAGCCCATTCCCAGGGAAAGCAGGACAGAGGGAGCCAGCTGGCCCGTAACACACATGAAAGTCAGCAGAATCCCTGGATTCTCAGTGGCTGCAAAGTGAAGCCCCAACAGAAGGAAGCTTTGCATTTTAAAAGAACAAAGAATGATAGCTCCAGACAGACTGGTAATCTCAGAAATGTGGAAGTTTCAACAGGTCCAAGGAGAGGCCTGAACCTGATTGATTTCTCGTGATGCATTCAAACAAGTTCTATTAAGCTGCTCAGTTCTGCCATTTCCATGTCCAAGCCTGTCAGCTCCAGTGGGGAGGCCAAATTACTCTCAAGGCAGATGTATTCAAACTTTTGAGTTCACTGACCCCTTTTGGGGATGTGAGGTTTCATAAGCTGCCTGGCTCCTTTGATCCAGTACATTCTGGCTTCTTCCCAAGGGGGAACTATCAAGAGGAAGCCACTGATCTTCCATTGCTGAATGTTCACCCTTCCATGTCCCCAGCTCATCACCTCCAGCCTTCTGCATGCAGGAACAGCCACCACCACCTCTGACCAGAGATGAGAAATGATGAGCAATCTCTTGCTCTGTTTGGATAAGGCAAAGCCCAACAATGGACAGTGGGCCTGGACTTCCTGCGGGAGATTTGGCTTCCCCTGGTGCTCAGTTTCTGGAGATAAAACAATTTAGTTTGTCAACAACAGCCCCAGCTCAATACATCTTGCAGGTGTGCTTGGCCTGAGATATCTTTCTCCTTGGTCACAGCGTCACATGTCTGGTCCTCCACACAATAAGGACAAAACGGCACTGGTGTCAGGCTAGGAGGAAACAAAAAAACACTCCAAACACATCAAAATTACAACTAAATTATAGACGAGCCATCATTCAGAACTGTCAGAAATCGAGTTGAATGGAAGTTTGACAACTACGGAATTGAAGAAACCACATCCATTCACACTGGTAGGAGGGGCGGAGACACAGAACAGGCTGGCCCCACATCCGCGTGCGGTGGATAAAAATTTGGGAGGGATATCTTGGTATCGAGGAGTCCCAGCCCCATGCCAGGCTCCTCAGCTCAGGGTTCCAGAGCCAGGAAGCTAAAACCCCAAAACTCCTGGCTGCAAAAGCCAGTGGGAATTAAGTCAGTAGAAGAAATGGCTTAAGAGGGCTGGCCATAGGTAAAAGTGATAATAATAATAATAAAATAACAATAATAATAATGAGGAGAAAGAGAAGCAACGGCAGCTATTATTTATCTAGTATGTACTATGTGCACAGTAGTTCTGTGTTAAATGCCAATGTGTGTGTTCACTTAGTTGCCAGGGAAATTCCATGAAGTAAAAAAGAATGACCTCTAACTTGGATTGAAGACACTGCAACTCAGAAAGAGTATGTAACTTGCCAAAGTTGACTTCGACCAGGTTCGGTTTGAAATGCTTAATGTTATGATGCAAGTGACATGTCTACCAAACTTGTAGCTCCAAGTGGAATTTTGTTACATTGAGTTCTTCCCATCTCTTTCTTGGCTGGAGGAATTGCCCAGGCAGCGGGAGCAACTCCAGGGTTGCTCTGGTCTTCAACCAGGGTGGCAGATAAGTACCTCCCAATGATGTGCAGATTAAAGATAAGTAATCCTGGCTTGATGGATTCTGTTCAAATCTCTGTGGTCTGTAAGTGACAAAGGCAACCCCAGGAATTAGGATGGTCACTGGAATTGAGTGAGAACTCCAGATGCCTAGGCTGGGTAGTGGGGTGGGGGACAGGACAGCTCTTCGGCTGACTCCAGGGGGGACCTCTGAGCTGCTCTTCCTTAGTGTGGGGACTTTACCTCCAAGGGCGCCTCCCTTCCATCCCCTCTGCATGGTTACTACCCCTCTTCTGGGCCAAGTCTGTGCCCTTGCATTAGCCTACACTACTCTCCCTTCTTCCTGCAAGTCTAAGATTGACGGGCCAACATGTGCTTCCTGAAAAGCACAGGTCCAGCCTTCTGTGTTTTCCACCTGTCCCTCTCGGAGGCCACCTGATCAATCTTCCAAACAGAAAATTCGTTTTCAGACAGAAGGGGAGACAGGATTATTAGCAGGTCACTTAGTTCCTATTCAACTACAGGTCAGCGTTCTTGTGCAACCAAAAAAAAAAAAACCTTCAAGAACCATGCAGCCCAAACATGGAGTAGCCAAGAGGGGCAAAGGGAGAGACTCAACTCAGAAGATGAGCCATGAATGTAAGGACAAGAGTTTACTGACGGCACTGGGATGTCCCCGTGGGTTTAGGAGCAAAGGGGTGACGTGACCAGAGCTTTGGGAAACTGAACAGGTGAAAACTAGTACTTGAACCAGGTGATTGTGGTCACAGTGGCTCTCATACACCCCTGTGCTTTTGCTCATGCAGTGTCCTCTGTCTGTAATGCCTGGAATCTCCCCATGCCCAGGTCTGGTCAGTCCTTCAGGGCTCAACAGGAGTGCCACAAAGCCTGCAGCCCGTCCCTGCTCCCCAGCCCCACACCCACTCACCTAACAAGACCTCCTCCCTTCTCTGGGCTTTCGAAGGACTCGTGTGTCCTTCCTGGAACTGAGTGAGAACTTTCTACCGTGAACTGACTATCTGTGTCCACACTGTACCTCTCACTGCACTGTAGGCGCCGTGAGGGTAGGGACCACGCTCTATCTATCGGCTTTGACTCCTCCACAAAGCCCCACATAGTATTTGTACTTGGATTCATGCCTAACGCCATGTCCTGAATAAAACATGTTAGGTAAATGAAAGTAGGCTGGCCAATCTCAGTCTTCATCCTGTGGAAGAAAATTCTCTATCCCCTTATTTTTCAAACTGTGTGCTATAGAACACCAGGCCCACCAAAAATGGGCTCCGTGGCCCTCACTGGTGTGGTTCAGTGGGTGGGGTGTCGCTCTGCAGACCAGTGGGCCAGCTTCCCGGTCGGGGTGCATAGGAGAGGCAACCGACTGGTTTATCTCACACACCATTGTTTCTCTCTCTCTCTCTCTCTCCCTCCCTTCCCCTGTCTCTAAAAGTAAATAAATAAATAAATAAATAAATAAATAAATAAATAAATAAATCCATCCATCCTGCCCTGGCCAGTGTGGCTCAGTTGGTTGGGACATTGTCCCATATACAAAAATGTTGGGGGTTCGATTCCCAGTTAGGGCACATACCTAGGCTGTGGGTTTGATCCCCGGTCAGGGCACATATGAGAGGCAACCTATCGATGTTTCTCTCTCCTCCTCCTCCTTCTCTCTCTAAAACAAAAAATCAATAAACATATTTTAAAAAATACGCTCCATCACCAGATACGATTGGCCACATTTCTATATTCTGAACAGCTCTCCAGTCTATCCTTTTCTTAGAGATCATAAAACGTATTAGCACAGTAAAGGCTCTACGAAATCGCACAGTTAAAATAATAACTTGGTTTCCTCGGCAGTACTGAACTGTATTTGGCTTTTCTAGCTTCCCCACAGAACACCTACTGCCATAACATAGAAGTACTGCTCTATACCACACACCTAGAAAATGCTGTTCTAAATTCCCTTTGAAAACCTGGGCCTCACGTTCTCTTCCACATGACCAAGGGTAACCTTCAGGGAGACTGCTTCCGGGCAAACACAGCACTGATGTTGAGTAACACCTTTCAGATCTGGGGCCTTTTTTCTCCAAGTGAGCAATCAAGAAAAGGGATATAGTCACAGGGAAGGACTAAATTTATTACCTGCTTGCCGTCCTTCTGCTGCCCCCTTTCTCGGACACTTCTGGAACCCTGTGTTCTGGGTAAGATTCCTCAGCCCAAGGGTCACAGCCCCAGTTTGGCCCCGCCCACCTGTTCAGGTTTTCTCCACACTGTTCCCTCCACATACACCTAATCTTCACTCTGCAGATGGGGCTCCTGCTCTTCTCTGAGTGGCGCTTATGCTTTCCAACGACCACACCTTTGCCCATCCATCGACACTGTGCCTGAACTGACATCCTCACAAGTTTACCAGTGGAAATCCTGCCCCACCTTTCAAGACCACAAGGCAACCTGGGTTAGACTAGCTGGAAGTTCATAGATCAAAGAACTTCAGTGCTGGAAGAAAACTCAGAAATGATCTACGCCCTGGCTGGTGTGGCTCAGTGGACTGAGGGCCAGCCTCTGAATGAAAAGGTTGCCAGTTTGGTTCCCTGTCAGGGCACAAACAAGAGGCAACCAATTAATGTTTCTCCTCTTTATACCTCTCTTCTCCTCTCTCTGAAAATAAATAAAATCTTTAAAAGGGAAAGAAAAAGAGAGGAAGGAAGGAAGGAAGGAAGGAAGGAAGGAAGGAAGGAAGGAAGGAGGGAGGGAGGGAGGGAGGGAGGGAGGAGGGAGGGAGGGAGGGAGGAAGGAAGGAAGGAAGGAAGGAAGGAAGGAAGGAAGGAAGGAAGGAAGGAAGGAAGGAAGGAAGGAAGGATCCAGTCCAAACCCTTTCTTTTAGGAAATGGTGATTCACATAGGCTTGAGTGGCTTGGGGGAGAAAGCTCAGTAGAAGGTAATTCAGGAAAGCGCTCAGAGTGTTTTGAAATTTCTCTCCAGTTGTATTATCCTATTACATTTTGAATTACAGTTAAATTTTAAGTCCCTCAAGGGACAGAATTTACTTTTTATTTTCACTGATAAATCATAATACAGATGGATAAGATGTGAAATCAATACCTTTCAAGAGTGTGAGTTTTGGAGACAAATAAACCAGGATTCTTAGAAACTGAGATAAATTTTACAAATAAAATGTACACATTTTAAAGAATATAGCCCTGTGAGATTTGGCAAATGTTAACACTCATGGAACCACCATCACAATCAAAATCTAGAACATTTCTATTATCCAAAAGGCAGAAGCTTTCCCTTGTGCTGATTCCCAGTCAGCACCGGACCCTCCCACTGCCCCTGATCCTCCTTCTCCTTTATTAGCATTTTGTAGAAATGAAATCACACAGCACATACTGTGTCTGGCTTCTGTCACTCAGGACAAAGGTTCTAAGATTCCTCCATGTTTTCTGTGTTTCTATAATTTATTCATTTTTATTGCTAGGTTGTAATTCCTCATGTGTATATACCAGTTTATCATATCACATAGATGATAATTTGGGTTTTTTGCTACTACGAATAAAGCTGCTATGAACACTCACGAGTGAAATTTCTTGGTCATGTAACAAATATATGTTTAACTTTGTAAGAAATGGAAATGTTCTCCAAGGAGCCACACCATTTTATCCTCCCACCAGCAGTGCAGATGCTTGCATCCTCACCAACATTTGCTGTCAGTTTTTTTTTAATTTTGGCTATTCTAGTGGGTGTAAAGTGGTGTCTCATTATGGTTTTAATTTGCATTTTCCTGATTGCTAATGGTATCGAATACCTTTTAATGTGCTCATTGACCATTTGTATGTCTTCCTTTGTAGAACTACAGAGTAGGGCAAAAATGGGTTTACAGTTGTTTATATGGAAAATAATACAATAATTAATACATAATAATACAAAAATAAACTGTGTTTCATATACTCACAACTGTAAACCTGCTTTTACCCCACTCGGTATTTATCCAAGTCATGTCATTTTTACAAAACTGAGTTGTGAGCCTTTTATAATAGATTTGCAGAAACAGAAGTAACATATACATGTGTGTGGACACACAACACACACACAGGATATAAGACTTTTGTCATATATATATTGAAGATTCCTCCCAGTCTTGATTTGCCTATCCATTTTTAAATAATGTCTTTTGATGAGCAGTTTTAATATTGATGACATCCAATGTATCAGTTTTTCTTAATGGTTAGTGATTTCTGTGTTCTTTGTATCTTTGCCAACCCCGAATATGTCTTCTTACATTGCCTTCTAGAACTACAGTGTTGGTCTATCAAGTTCACTGATTCTTCCATTATTTTCATTCAGCTACTGAGCCCATCCATTTTATTTTAGTTACTCTATTTTTCAGTTCAATAATTTCAGGTTTGTTCTTTCATATATTTTGCTGAGATTTTATTTTGTTTCAACAGAGTTTGCAATTGCTCATTGACTATGTTTTCTTGTTCAGGTTCTTTTTTTTTTAAGATTGTATTTATTTCTTTATTTTTAGAGAAAGGGGAAGGGAAGGAGAAAGAGAGAAACATCAATGTGCAGTTGCCTCTCCTGCACCCCCTACTGGGGACCTGACCTGCAACCCAGGCATGTGCCCTGATTGGGAATCAAACCACCCACCCTTTGATTTGCAGGCCCGAATTCAATCTACTGAGCTACACCAGCCGGGTCTTGTTCAGGTTCTTCATTCTTGGCATGATGAGTGGTTTTCTACTGAAACCTGGACACGTTGGTATTCTGCTATAAGATTCTAAATCCTATTTAAATCTTCCATTTTAGTGGCAGTCACCCCATTTGGTTTCATGTGCAGGTCCTGGCTTAATTTTGTGGGCTGTCATTCCAAAGACAACTTAGTGTTCACAGTGCTTTGTGGTACTATTCTGGTCTGCTTTGTTCATGTGCTACCAGAGACCAATCTGAAAACTTGCATGGTATCCACACCAACTCAGTTCTCAAATATCTGCCATTTAATTCTATTCAGTTTGACATGTGGGTCATTCAAGAGTCTGCCTAAGACTTCGTGTACAGATTTAAAGAAACCCTTCCATCAGTTTCCTCTCTTCCTCAACTCTCCCCTGGCTGGACGAGTTCGCCTTATAGCTGCTGCGTGGTGGTGGGGCGGGGGGAGGTGAAAGTCCAAAACAGCTTACAACATGGCAGCTTGCTTCTTCACAGTGAGCAACTAAGAAGAGTGGGTGGGACGGAGGGAGCAAGAGACCCAGCAAGATGCAAGTGGCAGCCCTTCATAACCTAATCTCAGAAGGGACATCCCATCACTTTTGCTATATTCTATTTGTTAAAAGCAAGTCACTAAATTGGGCCTACACACAATAAAAGGGAATTATGTAGGGCACGGCTATCAGGGGGTGGGGATCTACTTTCTCTCATCATTGTTCTCTCGTTTTCAGGTACTTTAATAGAAGAAAAAAGCTACCTTTTACATCTGCTCATGTATTTGCCATTTCCGAATTATGAATATGGTTGGGTGTAAGCACACCACCACATTGCTATTTGTTTCCTTTTCATCTGTTTCTTGTCCTGTTCCGCTTTTCTGATTTCTTTTAGGTTAATCCAACACATACAGTAAAACACACAGCTTTTAAGTGTATGATTTCATTAGAGTTGATTATTGTGAAATCATCACTACAAACAAGATGTATTTCCATCATTCTAGAAAATTCTCTTATGTCCTTTCCTATATAATTCCCATCCAAATGTCTCTGATGCAATTACTGTTTTGTTTCTATTACCAAGATTAGTTGGTCTGTTCCTGAAATTCCTGTGAATGTAATAATATACTCAGAAAGACAATCATAGTGTAATATAAATGTCTCCGATTTCTTTAATGACCCAATTTTGAGATTCCATCTGTTGGCTTTTTTTCTGTTATCCCACTTTGCTCTATCTTTGATATTACTGAATCTTTCTCTTGCTGTCTTCAATTTGCTGTTAAGCCATCTAGTGAATTCTTAATTATTTTTTTACTTATTTTTTACAAAGAGGGAAAGGGAGGGAAAAAGGGAGAGAAATACCAATCAGTTACCTCTTGCACACCCCCAGCTGGGGTCCTGAGCCACAACCTAGGCATGTGCCTTGACTGGGAATAGAACCAGCAACCTTTTGGTTCATAGGCTAGTGCTCAATCCACTAAGCCGCACCAGCCAGGGCCCATCTAGTGAATTTTAAATTTTAGATACTGCAATTTTCAACTCTAAAATTGCATTTGGTTCTTTTTCCATGTTTTCATTTCTAAGATTTCCCATCTGTTTATGAATTATGAGCATCATTTTCTTGAAGTCCTCAAAAATGTTTTATTGTTTTTTTTAAATCCTCACCTGAGGGTATTTTAAAAAAATGATTTTAAAGAGGGAGGAAGGGAGAGAGACAATGAGAAAGAGGGAGACACATCGATGTGAGAAACATGGACTGGCTGATTCCCATACATTCCCTGAGCAAGGATCAAACCCGCCACCTTTTGGTTTATGAGATGATGTGTCAACCAACTGAACCACCAGGCCAGGACCAAACATATTTTTAAGATGTTTTTACATCCTTGTTTTCTAATTGAACTTCTGAGTTGTCGGGGCTGTTCCTGTTGACTGATCTTCTCCTTCTCTATGGGCCGTATTTCCTGTTTATAGTATACATGTCTGATGTACATTGAGCATTGTGAATAAAACCTTTAGCCTCTGTTATTATTTTCTGAACAGGAGATTTTTATTCTGTTAGGCAGTTATATTACTGGCTGATCATGAATTTGTGGCAACTTGACTTTATATAATAAAGTAGGCTCTGGAAGTAGCTCCAGAGCTCCAGAGTAGGATGGGTCTGTAAAAAGACTTACATGGTGTAAGTAGGGATTCAGCTTCATTCTTTCACATGTGGATTAACCAGTGGTCCCAGCACTATTTTTAAAAAGGTGATTCTTTCCTCATTGAAAAGCCTTGGTACTCTTGTCAAAAAATGATTGACCAGAGATTTTTTATTTCTGGACTCTAAATTCTGTTTTATTGACCTGTATATGCCCATCCTCATGCCAATACAACACTCTCTTGATTACTTTTGTTTTGTAGCAAGTTAAAAAAAATTTTGTTAATTCATTTTAGAGAGATAGAAACATTGATTTATTGTTTCACTTATTTGTGGAGCTGTTGGTTGTTTCTTATTTGTTCCCTGACCAGAGACTGAACCTGCAACCCGCCCGTTATCAGGATGCTGCTCTAACCCAATTAGCTACTTGGCCAAGGCCTGGAGTAAGTTTTGAAAATGGGAAGTGAGGGTCCTCCACCTTTGTCCTTCATTTTCAGGATTGTTTTGGTTAGTGTGAGTCCCTTGTAATACTATGAATTTCTGGATCAGTTTGTTGATTTCCACAAAGCTGACTAGGATCCTGACAGGGATTAGATCAAAGCTACAGATCAATTTGGGAAGTACCACCATCCTCCTGACAGTATTGTCTTCAATATACAAACACAGGTGTCTTTCCATTTTTTTACGTTGTCTTCAATTTCTTTCACCAGGGTTTTGTAGTTTTAAGAATATTAGTTTTATACTTATTTTATTAAATTTATTCCCGTTTTATTCTTTTTATGCTACTGTAAATTATTTTCTTAATTGCATTTTCAGATTGTTTTTAAATATGTTTTATTCTCTTCTCTTTCTGAGACTCCAGTTATAAATAGACTGCTATCATTTCATAAGTAAAACACTCTGGGTTTTTTCTCCAATCTTTCCTCTCTACTTCAGTTTTTTTTTTCTTTAAGATTTTATTTACTTTTAGACAGGGAAAGGGAGGGAGTTAGAGAAACATTAATGTGTGGTTGCCTTCCTACACAGCCCCCCCTGGGGACCTGGCCTGCAACCCAGGCATGTGCCCTGACTGGGAATCTAACCAGCAACCCTTGATTTGCAGCCCACACTCAATCCACTGAGGTACACCAGCCAGGGCTCTACACCTCAGTTTTAATAATTTTTGTTGGTATGTCTTCAGAGCCACTGATCCTTTCTTTTACAGTGTATGATCTACTGGTAAGCCCATCCAGTGAATTGATTTTAGACATTGCATTTTTCAGTTCTAGAATTTTCATTTGTTTATTTAGTAATAATAAATTTTGTTACATTTACAACAGTTCTCTTTTTTTCTCCTTGATTATGGGCTACATCTTCTTCTTTTCCTGTCTCATATTTTGATATTATACTCCAGAATTTATGGTCTGTGAAAGAACAGAAGCAAATAAAGTATAACCTGTCTTGCTTATTTCCCCAAAAGTACAACAGAAACTCTTTTCTGTAACTATTAGACTGAACATTCAGGTTCCTCTTAGTAAGGTTGGGTTTGATTGATTTCACCTGTAATCAGCCCAACCTCCAAACTTCTCGATGCTATCTTTTTTTTTCTTGTCATAATTTGTGCTGGGGAAAAGTTGGTTGCTTTTCTAGATATTTTGGGCTCACCTTTGGAGTCAACTCCGACAATGTCCAAGAATGTAATCACCACTGAGGATGTGTGCACAACTACGCTATTTGTGCTTATTAGCCTCTCCTCCACTGCTATCTTCTCAGCAAAATTTGGGGGAGGCCTTGGAGATAAGGGCGGAATTGTTGAACCAGGTGATTTTTTTTGTCTGCTGTCTGTTCAGATTCCAAACTGCCCCTCACTCCATGCTGTTGTCTCTGACTCAGCTGAGTTCCATTTATCCCTGCACTGAGGCAGGCCTCCACTCTACCTGTATCAGGAGCCCACACTCCCCGGACTGGAAGCTGACCAGTTCTGTTACCTAGCAATTCTTTCTGGAGTTCAGAGCTTCCCTGTACGTACCACTTTTGGTTAGCTCCATGGAAAATTATGAAATTTTTGGTCCAGGTTTCTCCTGTTATCATGTTAGCAAAGGTCTCCAAAGGCCTTCTACAGAGTTGGAAGTGAAAGTTACAGATACCAAGTTGGTTACTTCACACTTCTAAGCCTCAGTCTCCTTATGGTGTAAAATGAGGCAATTCTGATGTACTTGTTATTCTGTTGGGTCTATTTTCATTGCAAGTGATGAAAATCCAACCAACACTGACTTAGACAAAAAAGGGAATTTATTGGCTCATACGACTTCAAAATCCAGGGCTAGAGCTAGTCTCATGAAGGTCTTCACGGCGAAGCTCACATTACCGCAAAGCTGTTTTTCTCTCTCTCAACCTGGCTGCTCCTCTTCATCTATTATCTTTATATTTCTCTTCTTGTAGTAAAGTGGGTGATTAGCAAATACTTGGTTGAATGAGTAAAAAATGTCTTTAGCATCTATAAACATGAACCTCCCCAGCATTAAATCCAGAGAAAACATCCCTCTTCTCTTCCAGGGTCTAAACCAAGTCTCATTCATTGGCCCCAATCAGATCATGTGCCTGATTTGAAACATTCTTGAAAATACAGTAAGAAAAGAAAGTGCAGGAATTATCTACACAATTTGCTGTCATTTGTTTTAAAAAGGGCAAAAAATGTGTGTGTGTATAAGCAAATTACTTCTAGGATACTCAAAACATTGGTTGCTTCTAGGGAGGGGAGCTCAATAACTGGACTAGATTTTTCATTATATATCCTTTGTACCTTTGAACCACATAAATTACCTATGCAAAAAATTAAATGAAAAATTTAAACATACTTGCCAAAGCATTCAGCGCTCTCCCTCGTGTATTGAGTTGCTGCAGTCAGGGTTAACAAGCACAAGCCAGAGGGGTTATGAATACCATTTACCAGAGCACAGGGGTGGAAGGGGCAAGCGCAATAAGTAATGCTGTTTTGAAGAAGTAACTTGCCCTCTCTGAGTGTTTAATCATCAATTATAAAGAAACTCCTGTCCCTAACCTCAGTTCTATTCTGTACCATTTAGTTGGTCAAAAAGATAGTCCTAACTCTGCTTGTTCTTATTAAAGAACTACTTAAAGAACAGGAGTCTTGGAGCTGGCTACTTGCTTTCACTAGTTTGTAACATTGCTGTCCTACTTTTGCAAAACACACACACAATTAAGGCACAAAGTTGGCTACATATACAAAGACCACAGGCAGCACTGCTTTGTCCCACAGCTGTTATGCGTATCTGATGTAAAGTGGAGGATTTGATATCCTGTAAAGATATCGAGCCAATTCGTCCCAACGAACACAATTAAGTGCTCTCTGTCACTCAGTTTCTTACCTTTGGGTAAACGATCTAATGGGATTTGCTTTCCCTTCATTCTACAACCCAGAGCTCCGGAATAAAAGGTATCTTTGAAGAAAAGGGCATGTACTTATTTTAAGCCCTGATTAATAATATTCTGCTTCTCAGGCCTTTATGACCAGCCCTGATTTTCCAAAAATATGTATGCACTTAAAGCCATTGGGACTAAAATGTTCAGAAAAGTTCGTGAATACAGAGCACAATAAAAAGGACCTAACACAAGGCCACAGCACAGGATCTTGCTGTTAGGACTCCAGCTGGCTTCCCCACGATTGCTTAGTGATTCATTTAAGAAAATGCTACTCAGCGGAAGATTTACTCTATAATAAAAAATAAGCAGGACCCTGCTCAAATGCCAAATCCCCTATTTCCAATTATGTACTTTTCACTTTGAGGAGAACCTTATATTCCAGCCCTACTGCTGACATTTATGATTCAAAATGCAGTAAGACTAACAATAAAGTCTGATCAGGAAATTATAAACAATTCCATTTAAAACATCATTTCTCCTGCTCCACCAAAAAAGGTAGGAATTATTCCAACCAAGTAGGTGAAAGACTTGTACAATGAAAACTACAGAATACTGCCAAAATTGAAAACATAAACGAAAGCTATCCCATGTTCATAATCAATCTATATAATAGACTTATAATAAAGATGCCAATATGACTGACCTAAAGCAATCTACAGATTCGAATCAATCCCTATCCAAATCCTTTTTTTTTTCCAGAAACAGAAAAACCCATTCATATAAAAACTGAAGGGATCGTGAATAGCCACCATAATCCTGAAAAGAACAAAGATGGAAGACTTACGCTGCCTGATTTTGAAACTTACTACAAAGCTACAGTAATCAAAACAGTATGGTATTGGTATAAAGACAGACAATGGGCCAGCACAGTAAAATACAGAAATAAACTTTCACACATATGGCCAAATGATTTTTGACAAAGATGCTAAGACTATTTAATGAGAAAAAGTCTTTTCAACAAACGGTGCTTCAAAATCTGGATATCCACATGCAAAAGAATGAAGTTGTATCCTTACCTAATACTATATTTTAAAAAATCATCAATTATAAAGAAACTCCTGTCCATTTAGGTCAAAATGGATCCACAACCTAAAACTACAAAACTCGGAAAACAGGGCAAAAGCTTCACAACATTGGATTTGACAATGATTTCTTGAATATGACATCAAAGGCAACAACAAAAAATAGACAAACTGGGAGCCCTGGCTGGTGTGGCTCAGTGGATTGAGCACCAGCCTGTGAAACAAAGGGTCGCTGGTTTGATTCCCAGTCAGGGCACATGCTTGGGTTTCGGACCAGGTCCCCAGTTGGGGTAACATGAGAGGCAACCGCAAACTGATATTTCTCTCCCTCTCTTTCTCCTTCCCTTCCCCTCTCTAAAAAATTAAATTAATAAATGTTAAAAAAAAGTAGACAAATTGGAATCCATAAAAAATTTTTAAATTTTATGCATCAAAAGACACTATCAGCCGAGTAAAAAGGCCATCCACAGATTGGGGAAAATACTTGTAAATCATATACTTCATGCACTACTTAACAACAGGGATAAGTTCTGAGAAATGGGCCATTGGGTGATTTCATCATTGTTTGAACATCACAGAGGGTGCTTACACAAACCTAGGTGGTACAGCCTACTACACACCTGTCCACCGTGTTACTGTACTGAAGCTGTAGGCAACTGTAACACAATGGTGCTCGTGCATTTAAACATATCTAAACATATGTACACTAAAAAAAGGTACACTAAAAAAATGTTATAAAAGATAAATAATGACAGACCTATCAGGGCACTTAACCATGAGTGGATCTTGCAGGACTGGAAGTTGCTCTGAGTCAGCAAGTGAGTGGTGAGCGAATTTCACATTCACATTACTGTGCACTACTGTAGACTTCATAAATACTGTCCACTTAGGCTACACTAAATCTACAAAACATGGGATTAAATCAAGCATAAGAGAAAATGATGTGATTAAGAGACAGTGAACAAGAGATGAGGGTGCCGCCAGTATAACGTGGCACACAGTTTTACAGCACGCTATTTTTATCTTCATCTAAGGACATTTTCTTCACCTATTTGAGAGAGAAAGGGAGAGAAACACTGACTGGTTTCTTCCCATACCCGCCCAGACCAAGTTTGTGCCTGGATTGGGGATCAAACCCACAACCTAGGTACGTGCCCTGACCAGGAATCAAACCTGCAACCATGCAGTTATGGGATGATGCTCCAACCAACTGAGCCACACCAGCCAGGGCACAAGGTATTTTTAGAAGTAGAAAAAGTACGCTCTAAAATAATGGTAAAAAGTATAGTATAGTAAGTACATAAATACCATAATCCTTCCTTATGAAGTACTATGTACTGTACATAATTATATGTGCTATACTTTTATATGACTGGAAGCAAAGTTTGTTTACACCAGCATAACCACAAACATGAGAGTAACAGGAGTTATAATGGCTATGTCACTAGGCAATAATTTTTCAGCTCCATTACAATCTTATGGGACCATTGTCCTATACACCATTGTTGACCAAAACATGACTCTGATAAGGAATCTATATTCCAAATATATAGAGAACTCCTAAAACAACTAAACTTGATTCAAAAATGGGCACAGAACCCTGACTGGTGTGGTTCCCACAAAGTGAAAGGTCACCGGTTCATTTTCCTATCAGGACACATGCCTGGTCTGCAGGCCAGGTCCCCAGTTGGGGGCATGCAAGAAGCAACTGATCAATGTTTCTCTCCCTCTTCCTCACTCCCTTCCCTTCTGTCTAAAAATAAATAACATCTTTTTAAAAAATGGGCAAAGAACTTGAATAGACATTTATCCAAACTACGCAAATGGCCAATAAGCAGATGAAAAGATGCAACATCACTAATTAGAGATACACAAGTCAAAACTATAATGACACTCTCACTTCCTTTAGATGGCCACTGCCAAAAAAAAAAAAAAGAAGAACGCACACAATTAGCTGGTGAGAATGTGAAGAAACTGGGAGAGTTTTGCACTATTGGTGGGAATGTAAAATGGCACAACCACTGTGGAAACAGGAGAGCAGTTCCCCAAAAAAGTCAGAATCACAATTACCTTTTTATCAGGCAAATCCACTTCAGGGAATACACTCAAAGGAAGTAAAGTGGTGCCTCGAGGAGATGTTTGTACACCCATATTCATAGCAGCAGCATTCACAATAGCTAAAACACGGAAGCAACCCAAGTGCCCATCAACAGATGAATGGATAAGCAAGGTATGGTACATATATAGAGATACTGTTTGTTCAGCCTTGATGTGTTCCAGAAAATTGAGAACATTATGCTAAGGGAAATAAGCCAGTCACAAAAAGAGAAACACTATATGATCCACTGATATGAGGTACAGTACTTGGAGTTGTCCAAATCATAGAAACAAAGTGGCATAGTGGTTACCAGGGACGTTACTGTTTAATGGGTACTGCTTCAGTTTTCCAAGATGGGGGAGTTCTGGAGCTGGGTGGTAGGTATGGCTACACAACATCAATGTATTTAATGCCATGGAACCGGACACTTAAATATGGCTAAGGTGGTAAATTTTATGTTAATTTTACCATCATAAAACAAAGTTGGGAAAAAATGCTACAGGATATCTGAGATTCCAATTATAATATATTTCCAATACATATTAATTTTATAACATTCATACCTTCCCTTCTATTAATATATCCAGATTTTTCTTTTAGAAGTATGTTTCTAGCCCTGGCTGATGTGGCTCAGTGGGTTGAGCTTTGGCCTGCAAACTGAGATCTCCAGCTGGATTCTCACTCCAGGCACATGCCTGGGTTGTGGCCCAGGTCCCTGGTTGGGGGCGTGTGAGAGGCAACTGATGGATGATCCATGTTTCTCTTGCAATCGATATTTCTCTCCTTTTCTTTCTCCCTCCTTTCCCCTAATAAGTAAAAAAAAATTTTTAATCTTTAAAAAAATATTTTATTTATTTATTTTTAGAGAGAAGGGAAGGGGAAAGAAAGGGAAACATCAATGTGTGGTTCACTCTCACATGCCCCCCCATTAGGGACCTGGCCTGCAACCCAGGCATGTGCCCTGACTGGGAATTGAACTGGCAACCCTTTGGTTCCCAGACTGCACTCAATCCACTGAGCCACACCAGCCAGGGCAATAAATAAAAAATTTTAAAGATAAGTATTTTATATACACACACACACACACACCATTGATGTAAGACAGCAAACTGAAGCAATGGCACTGCTTCTACCAAAACTGTTATCCATTTAGCCTTAAAGTCACAGACTTCACAGACCTTACAATAAACACACAACCAGTTTTGCTGTCTCTCCTTCTCGGCCCACGTCTGTGCTCCATGTAAAATAAACTAGAATCAAAATACTAAAGAACACTGCAACTTCTTAAATGAGTCACCACCTTGAAGCACCTCATACACACTGAACATTCATTAAATGCTCATTATTATTCCCTAGATGCTAGTTTTTAAGGCATAGATACAAGCATTTTTTCCAAACTTAAAATGTGGGTTACAATCTCATTATAGAAAAGTATGATCCAAGAGAAAATAGAACAAATAGCATGGAGCAATCTTTTATTTTTAGACACTTTCACAAAGAGGTTGTCAGTATATAAACTTCCCAGTAGAACAAACATGGAGCTCGGCCTCCAGCACCAGCAGTTGCTCCGCTCAGGGCCGAGGGCCCTCCTCCTTGCCTAAGTGGTGGGGTGGAGGCGTGTACTTCCCTTCCTTTATTAGCTTGTCCCGCTGCCTCATGATGGCACTCAGTCGTTTCAGCTGTTGAAGGAAAAAAGTATTTAAACTAGGAGGAGATATACACCCGAAAATGAGCGCTGGAGAAAATGAAGCAAAATTAGTTTCATTTTTAAACTACAGAAGCTCTTCACCCTAGAGGGCCTTTGAGATGAAACCTGTCTTTAAAAAACTAACTTGAAAGCACTTACCAAGCTTTTAACAAATAAACTTCTGGTATATACAAAAATATCTCCTTGGAAACTAGGAACTAAAATGTTCCTATTACATATAGGAATTCAGATATTTACAAAAACATATAGGTCAAAACCTTTAGTACTCATGCACACTAAAATCTTATCATTTATTTATTTGTTTATTCATTCATTCATTCATTCATTCATTCATTCATTTTCAGAGAGGGGGAAAAGGGAGAGAGAGAAACTTCAATGTGCAAGAGATACATCACTCGGTTGCCTCTTGCATGTCCCCAACTGGGGACCTGGCCCTAAACCCAGGCATGTGCCCTGACTGGGAATCAAACCAGCGACCTTTGGTTCGCAGGCCGCACTCAATCCACTGAGCCACACCAGTTTGGACTAAAATCTTTTAAAATAGTACAAGTAGAGATTATACCATAGCTTACATATTCCTGACCTCTCTGCACAAAGGTGGCACTGCTGCTGGTGACTGTTTGCTGGGTATGAATAAGCAGAAGTAGCCAATATAAGGTCTCTTTTTACCACACTGAAATTAAGACCTGATATATAGTCAGCTACCAGTCACTGTTGAGCCCTGAGTTCTGCCTCTTCTCAGACAGGACATTCCCAGCAAATGAAGTCATGCTATACAAGACTATGTGAATGCCATAATTCACATGGATTCTGTGACAAGAAAATATACTCACTAATCACGACTGCATTCTTCGTCTGCTCAAAACTCAATGGCTTCCCATCTTACTGAGAGAAAAAACTGAATTCTTCCTTATAATGACTTACGAGGCCTTGCCTCTCTGACTTTATGTCTTACCACCCTCCCCCTAGCTCTCTCTGATCCAGCTCTGGAAGCTTCACACTTGCTGTTTCCTCTGCCTGGGACATTCTTCCCTCGTATCTACTTGGCTCACTTTCTCTAAGTCTCTGCTCAAGTGGTTTCTGTTGCTGAACTCCTCTCTGACTACCCTATTTAACAAAAAGTAAGGGGAGGGGACCATAAGGAGACTAAAAGGTAAATAAATAAATAAATAAATAAATAAATTTTAAAAGAGAAAAATCTACTTGACTCCCATGTTTAGTGCTTTCTATCTTTTTCCTGTTTATTTTTCCCCACTGCACTTATCTGACACACTATTTTCTAATTTGTTTGTTAAATCTTTGCTCTCTGCCCCTCACCCGGCTAATTAGCTCCACTAGGACAGGGACTTTTGGTATTTTGCTTACTACTATATTTCGTGCCTAGAATAGTTCTTGATAAAATAGAGGATCCAATAAATATTCTTTTTAGCAAATGACTACATTTTCACAAAGCATAAAAAATTAGTATATTCAGCCCTGGATGATGTGGCTCAGTGGATTGAGTGCTGGCCTGCAAACTAAGGGGTCACTGGTTTGAGTCCCAGTCAGGGCATATGCCTGGGTTGTAGGCCACGTCCCCAGGAGGAGGCGTGTGAGAGGCAAACACACATTAATGTTTCTCTCTCTTTCTCCCTCCCTTCCCCTCTCTAAATTAAATCTTAAAAAAAAAAAAAGAATTAGTATATTCCATTAAAGACCCCATCAACTTTAAAGAATCAGTCAGGACAGAACTTCAGTAGAACTCTAGGTGCCCTAAATCCTGACATACACGGTAACCATTTTTGTGAGACTGCATTCTTAACATTACTCTCTGAGAGAGTTTCCCCACAGAGGACCAGTCATGGCTGAGCTATCGCACCACCACAGATGAAATCTTCCTTCCAACTAGAGCCAATCACCACTTAGCCTGGTGGATATGAAACACAGGCGCTGGAGCCAGCATTGCCAGAATCAAATCCCATTTATACCACTGTACTAGCTAATGACCTTAGGAAACGGCCTCGATTTTTCCTGGCTTCAAGTTTTTAATCGGATAGGAGGGGAAGTAACAGTAAAGCAGCTTACAAGATTGTCACGAAAAATTAATACAGTGTGAGAAGCCTGGCAGTTAGGGCTTGATTCTAATTCCCTGAATCACTAGATTCTTTGCCTAGGGGGCAGTATCTAGTCACTTAGGGTGACCTCTAAAACAGCAACATATCTATTCATAAATTTAGCCCTGGCCAGTGTAGGTCAGTGGATTGAGTGCGGGCCTGTGAACCAGAAGATCGAGGTTCGATTCCCAGTCAGGGCACATGCCTGGGTTGCAGGCCAGTTCCCAGAAGGGGACCCATGAGAGGCAACCATACACTGATATTCTCTCCCTCTCTCCTTCCCTTCCCCTCTAAAGATAAATAAATAAAATAAGATTTTATTTATTTATCTTTAGAGGGGAAGGAGAGAGGGAGAGAGAGAAACATCAATGTATGGTTGCCTTTCGTGCATCCCCTGCTGGGAACTGGCCTGCAACCCAGGCATGTGCCCTGATTGGGAATGAACCTGTGACCCTTTGGTTCATAGGCTGGTGCTCAATCCACTGAGCCACACCAGCCAGGGCAAGACGAGCCAAATTTTAATCTGAGCATGGAGTAATGGGCCCACAAAAAGAGAAGTCAAGTCATGTTGTGAACTAACTAGCTGGTAGGTGGCCAAACACAGCCCACTCACTGTCCTATAATATACACTATACTACACTATTACTCACTTAATGACTGATATTCCTGCAGAGATCAATACAAAATTATGACTTTATACCCTCTCATTTCTTACAACTTTGGCTTCACTTTAACCACATGCTAACAGCAGATATTAAAAGAAATTTAAAATTTTAATACAGGCCCTGACTGGTGTGGCTGGGCCCAGTGTTGGCTGGGCATCATCCCACAAAATGAAAAGTCACTGATTCCATTACTAGTAAGGCCACATGCCTGGGTTTTGGATTCGATCCCAGGTTGGGGCACTTATAAGAGGCAACTGATCAATGTTTCTCTCCCCTTCTCCTTCCCTTCCCCTCTCTCTAAAAATAAATAAAATCCTGAAAAAAAATTAACTTTGTAATAAATTTAACTGGAAATCTAAACTGTCTCCCTGAACTCCAAGAAATTGTTATATCTGGAACACAGAAATAGGTAAAATATCAGTTGACACCCCAAGATTTCTTCTATGAGGGAAAGAGCACCCTATATGTCAGGTAACTTACTCAACTCTTCAGGACAGAGACACCATGTGTTAACACTCTTTCTGCCCCCTGCATTTCTGGTTAGGCGCACCCAAAGCAATCTCATTAACACCTCCATCTGCCCCAGAGTAGCAAGGAATCAGAGGCTGTTTTATCAGGTTCAAAGTAATAGACTTACAGGGTTTTAACATCTTCCCCAATGATTTTTACCCAAAGATTTTCAGACAAACATCCAAGACGGGTTGATATTCTTTGCTTTATAATCTACTACAAAAGAAGAAAAAGATACACATGTAATTTCTAATCTGATGGCTACAGCAAGGTAGAGTACGAAGAGAAATCTGTGAGAAAGATGAAGAGGAACATGGAGGAACAACAGGTCCTCCTCAGATCTGAAGGCATTTAGCTTCCTTAACACGGTAACCTAAATAGCGGTGTTTCACCACAAAAGCCTTGCCAATTCACACTGGGCAAGTTGCTGCTCAATGACCAATTTAAATCACTGAAAAACAGCCTCAAAGAAATAAGGAAATAACTCAGCTCCCACCTCCATCACCTCCTCACCGTTTTCTGCCGAAGCATACATTCTACAAAATCATCATATTCTGTCTTGCACTCTTTCTCTGCACGGATAGTGCCAATTCCATGTGCACATTCTATCCATTCTTTTTCAAAAGCATGGCACCGAGATGGAATCTTGTGCGGCTGCTCAGCACTCTGGATTGTCATCCAGCGGTCTAGGTCAATGCCCAGCCTTTTCTGGATATCAAAGAAAGGCATGGCTGAAACAGAAGATAAAAAACATATAATGTCATAAAAGTACAATCAAATAAGAAATTTCTAAGGAAAATGAGATTATGGCAAGTAGTCCTCTAAAGACATTTTACACTCTTCTCCCAGTTTCTTCTCACCAAATATTTTCATTAGATTCTCCCAGTTTACAAAAACAATTGCTGTGCTTTCACAAAACCCAAGGAAAAGAGAACTAGAACTAGAAAACAATGTATACAAAAATTCTTTCTATATTGATAAAATAATCAAAAAAATTTATCAAAAGTCCAAAAAAGGTAGGTTTGGGCCTGAAGCAGCATCTGGCTAAAGGTTTCAATTGGTAAAAACAGGGCTCACAACCTTCCGCCAAATGGAGGCGCGGGTGGAAAGACTGTGTCTTCTCGCACAACCAAGTTTAACAACAACAGTTTTAGCAACAAAAAACGTGGCCAAACCACAGAAAATTGAACTATACAGAAGTCCGACAACATCGAACCACTCAGCCAGACCAGTAAGAGGGGCGGAGCCAGCAGCAGTGGACCGGTTGGGCAAAAAAGATCCCCCACCCAGGCGCACAGGCAGCCGTGGGCGGATCCCAGGTGTGGGGTACCATGGGGCAGACCCAGTGAAGGCGCAAGGCAGCAGGCTGACCAAGGTCACACATTCGGGAGCAGATAAACCAGCAAAGGAGTGAGCAGTGAGACAGAGCAAGCAGGCCCCACCTGCTGGAAGCAGCAGAGCGGACCGCCATTGTCCCTCTCTGACCCTGCCCCCACATACAGCGTTACAACCCAGAGACCTGGGCAGCCCTGCCCTGGTGAACACCTAAGGCTCCCCTCCTCATACATAACAGGCTCGAACAGACCAAAACATGGCTCAAGAAGAACTCAAACCCCCGGAGCCGGTAACTCTAAGTGACCAAGAAATTGCCAACCTATCAGATGCACAGTTCAAAACACTGGTGATCAGGATGCTCACAGAACTGGTTGATTTTAGTCACGAATTAGAGGAACAAATGAAGGCTAAACTAATTGAAATGAAGGGAAATGAACAGAAAACGAATAGTGATGGAAAGGAAACTGGGACTCAAATCAAGGGAGTGGACCAGAAGGAAGAAAAAAATGACCAAACACAAAACAATGAACAAACAAGAATTCAAAAAAAATGAGGAGAGACTTAGGAACCTCCAGGACATCTTTAAACGCTCCAACATCTGAATTATAGGGGTACCAGAAGGGGAAGAGGAACAGCCACCAGTGGAAAACTTATTTGAACAAATAATAAAAGAGAACTTTCCCAATCTGGCAAAGGAAATAGACTTCCAGGAAATCCAGGAAGCTCAGAGAGTCCCAAAGAAGTTAGACCCAAGAAGGAACACACCAAGGCACATCATAATTACATTAGCCAAGATTAAAATGAAGGAGAGAATCCTAGAAGCAGGAAGAAATAAGGGGACAGTCACCTACAAAGGAGTTCCCATCAGACTGTCAGCTGATTTCTCAAAAGAGACTTTATAGGCAAGAAGGGGCTGGAAAGAAGTATTCCAAGTCATGAAAGCCAAAGACCTACTACCAAGATTGCTCTATCCAGCAAAGCTTTCATTTAGAATGGAAGGGCAGATAAAGTGCTTCTCAGATAAGAGCAAATGCAAGGAGTTCATCTTCACCAAGCCCACCAAGGGCTTCACAAGCCCTTATTATATGAAATGTTAAAGGGACTTACCTAAGAAAAAGAAGATAAAAAAGATGAATAGTGAAAGGACAGCAAACTCACAGTTATTAACAACCACACCTAAAACAAAAGCAAACTAAGAGGACAGCTAGATCAGGAGCAGAACCATAGAAATGAAGATCACATGGAGGGTTAGCAACAGGGGAGTGGGAGGAGGAGAAGGGGGGAGAAGGTACAGAAAATAAGCAGCATAGACGGTAGGTAGAAAATAGATAGGGGGGAGGGCAAGAATAATATGGAAAATACAGAATCTAAAGAACTTCAAAAAAGTTCTTTAGAACTAAAGGGGGAGAATGATGGGGGAGGGGTGTGCAGGGTGGAGAGGAATGAAGGGGGGAATAGAACTGTAATGACAATCAAAAAGATATATTTTTTAAAAGTCAATAAGAGTGTTTATGTTTTGACTTAATCCCAATTCTTTGAGACAGATTTGAATAACTGAAAAGAACAAAAAAACATAAGCACAGAGAGATTTCTTTACATATTTCTATCCATATCAACTTAGATAACACCTCTCCAGAGAAGCCATCCTGACACTGGCACCCTCCTTTAGGAGAGTACATCATTCTGAACTTCCCATAGGAGCACTGTGCACTCCATGGTAATGGACTATTTACTCGACTGTCTCCCCTACTGAACAATGAACTTGGTGAGGGACCAGATAGGAATTCAGTAATAATTTGTTTTTAAAAAGATTAATTTTAGCCCTGGCTGGTGTAGCTCAGTGGATTGAGCATGGGCCTGCAAACCAAAAGATAGTGGTTCAATTCCCAGTCAGGGCACATGCCTGGGTTGCAGGTCAGTTCCCAGCAGAGGCCAGTTCCTAGCAGGAAATGCACAAGAAGCAACCATACATTGATATTTCTCTCCCTCTCTCTTTCCCTCTAAAGATAAATAAATAAAAATTTTAAAAAAGATTAATTTTAAACAACCGAGACAGATAATTAAATCTAGTACCTACTTAGAATATGATAGATATTTGAGGGGGAGGGGGACATACATGGAACATACATGTATAATATACATGGGACATACATTTTAATGTCAAATAAACGTACTACAATAATGCAAGCAAAACTGCGAAAGAAGACTGAAAGAAAACACACACACGGCAAGTTATTATGCACGAATGGTAGATACACAGGTGAATTTAATTTTTAAATTTCATACCAATTCTTTAAGTCATTTACTGAATTATTACGTTCCAGGCACTGGAATGGGTTGGGGGGTGGGGGGGCAGGGGGGAGAAACAGATGCAACGTAAGTACCAGAATACAAATACACAAATAATTTGGAACCCAAAGGAAAAAACACGACAGGGTTTAAGAGCTCAGTGGAGGAAACCCCAATTCTGCTCAGAAGACTTGAAAATGCCTTTTAGGATGGGCTGAGTTTGCCAAGGGAAGGCCAGTGGGCAGAGTATTTCAGTAGGGCACAGCACCAGTTACTGGAAATGGTGGGGGGGGGACACTGAGGTCCCAGACGTGGCTGGCACGTAGAGTGCATATCGGGAAGAACTAAATGAGCTCAAGTGGTGGGCAGGGCCGCAATCACACAGGGCCTTGAAAGCAGAGAAAAGGGGCGTGGGTTTCAAGTTAAGGATGGGAAGGTCAACGCAACAGTCCACAAAAATCTCAGTTTGTACGGAGAACCGAGAAAAGTGCAGTCTACAGGCCTCGCTGACGTTGGCTGTGTGGGCGAAAGAATTAGGGAAAGCCGAAAACGCGCCCAGAGACCGGGCCAGAGAGAACGGACACCCAGCAAGCCGAGGTGAAATGTTTTTAAAAATCTCGGAATAAAGTTCTTTCGGCTTAAATCGCGCGCCCCCGCCCCCACACACACACCGCGGACATACGCAAGACCTACCGTCCTAACGCGGTGCCCTTGTCCGTACGCTGGCCGCGAGTAGTAGAGGACCAGCTGGAGACGCGAAGACCTGCCGCAAAGCACAGCAGCAGCGCGACGCTTGGAGTGCGACGCCGGGAGTCGACCTTTCTTCCGCCCTCTCGCCCCGGAAACCATAGGAACCAAACCTGTCGACCTGCGCCTGCGCCTGCGCAGCTGCGTGCTTTGCTTTTCGGAGATATTGCCAGTGAATAAGCTGATTTTCCCATAGTAGAGAGTCGAGTTAGAGACGGCCCAGTGGGCACTCTATCAGCCAGTTCCACAACAGCTTTGTTTCGTGAAGGACTTGACCAAGGGCACACGAGAGAGAGAGAGAGAGAGGGGGGGGGGGGGGGGGGGCTCCCCTGTCACTCCAGTAGTGTAGTTAAGCTCATGGACTGGACCCACGGTAGGTCGGTTCAAATTCTGGCTCCGTCATTTCGCTGTGACCCTGGAGAGTTTCTTAACCTCACTTAACCTCCGTTTCCTCAAATTAAGATTAACATATTACCTTAAAAGAAAACAATAGCACCTACAGTGTAAGGCTGCTTTGGGGATTAAAAAATTTTTGTGTTAAAGCTCTGAGGCTGTTCCTGGAACTGGAAAGCTTCCTACACTAAGCGCAGTTCTTTGATGTCTCAGTTTCTAAAGTTTGTGGATTCGGAAAAGTTGACGGACTGCCGTCCTCTGCCTTGGAGAACCTCCAGTGGCTCCCTTTAACTATAGCAGGGCCTCCGAAGTGGAGTGTATGTGTGGGTGCCACAAGGTATGTGGGCTAGGATACACTGGGGGCGTGGGAAGGAAATACGAGAATACTTCCGTTTAATCTTTTTAAAATTTGTGTGTGTGTACAAATGTTTATAAAGTGTGTAAACATAACTGCAGTGGTGCATAAAAATAACTTGTAAATATTTATTTAGGGAATGGGCTGAAAATTTATTTTCCTTTTAAGTGACTGTTTTCAAAAACGTTTAGACAGTCCAGCCTTGCAACTTTCCCAGCCTCACTGTCCGAAATCCCCTGTCTGATGCTCCAAGAGGTTGTTTCAGTGTGTTCCAGGAAAAAGTCCTGTCATTCAGCCTCTTTGATTTTTTAATCCTTTCCTCAGGAATGACACCGTTTCAACCCCATTTCTATTTTTGCGTGCCAGATTCCTGGTTTATTTCAGGACTTTGACATTGTTTTTTTGTTTTCTTTTCCCAAAAGGAGTTGAATACCCCCAAGCCCCAGAATCACCCACTCTGGAGAGAATTCCTAAGGTCCCACAACTTACTGGTTTTATTGAAGCGTTCCAAGTCTCCCTTCCCCTCATCAGATAAGAGTTTCAAGTCAACTGAAGTTTCCTGAGCACCAAAATGTCCAGCAGAATACTGGGGGCTTATAGAATTGTTAACTCAATGGCCCTTTCCCACAAAATACTAGAGATAGCCAGGTTTTGAGCTACCACTCTTTGCACTTCTCCCACTTTCTGGTTTGTGTTGGAGACATTCCCTTCCCAGCCATTCAGGAAGGAAACTCTGAAGTTCTAATTTGCCTTTCCCTTATCTTTCATCCACTATTTAATTACTGCCCAAGCTCTCTCAAATATTCCTTCCACAGGTTTCCAATTCTCCTTTCTGCCTCCCAGCTCCTCACTTCAGTCTCTTTTTCACTGACTAATCTTCCTCAAATACTAATTTCTTTGTATTCAGATGGCCAATTCAGATGCCTCCAAGGCCAAACAGAGTTCACTCTAAGGAAATGAAAAGGAAGGCATCATGATAAATGGCAGCCAGTACTTGGCCTCAACATGCCCAATGGGAGGAGTAGTGGGGAGTGAGACAAACTGGAGGGGCCTATGTCTGTCCTGTCTAAAGGCAGCAGCAGCCACTCAACTCCATCCTATTACTGTTGAGAGAACCAGGGCCTCAAATTGTCAAATCCTCCTATTTTTCGAGAGAAGCTGGATATCTTTTATTTTTTAAACGTGCTACCTCCCACTTTTAAAATGTGAAACAACTAATTTTTTTAAAAAGTGCTGGCCAAAAGAAACCCACATTGGAAATGGCCTTTGTGCTGCTTAATTTTAACCCTTGGGTGGAGGGAGAAGTGAAGGTAGGGAAAGCAGTTTACTTTGAACTATGAAGTCTCTTTACATCTAGCCTTGGTCCCTTCTTACCATTATTGTCTGGGTTGTTTTTCTAAAACTCAAATCTGATAATTGAAAAAACACTTTCTGAGCTTTTACCACAGGCCACAGTGCTGTTGAGCTCTGGGGATGAGTAGTCAATGCTACAGCAAGTGATAAAACAGAAAGGCGAAGTAAACAAGAGAGAACACAAAGAAGGTTGTCATTCATACTGCTGGGACCAAGTTTGAGGCATCGATGTGTTCAAGAAAAGGTCCAAATCTTGAGTTTGGCATTCAAGAACCTTCATGATCTTGTCTGTTCCCATTTCTAAGTCCTCAGATCCCATGGGTTACCAGCCCCTACTCAACCTCCTTGTGTTCTCAGCCATCCAGAATAGCTCTCAAGCTTTCAAACTGTAGGAACAGGTTCTTCTGCTTTGAAAGATCCCACCCGCTCCCAGCCACCTCCCTAGTCTCCCAGGTGAATGCCTAATCCGTCCTGATTGTATATCTCGCCATTTTCTGGAGGGTTCTTGAATTCCTCAAGCATTTACTAGGCCTTTCTTGAAGTCCCGGCAGTCCTATAAGCTTCTACTATATTGTTTAACTGTTGATAATACCACCGCCTCCCTGGGGTCTTGCGTATCAGCACCATGTGAAAGATGACGGGGACCAGTGTCCCTCTACCCAGCATATAATGAAAAACTACAATGCCCAGAAACCCCATCTCAGAACTACACCTGTGCCGTTGCTGCAGTGACCACGGGACCCACCGAGATTGTGTTTGTTGTGCTTACATCACAAGTGAAGTAATTCTCAATGTTAGCAGCTCCAAGTTGTTCCTTTATACTCATAACCCCACCTCCAGCATTGACCTTTCCACTGCCTTGCTTTGTGGATCCACTGCTTCATGACATGCTTCGTGACAGTGTGATTTTTTTCAACAAAATTAAAAGACTTGATGCGCAGAGAGGCTGTCGCTTTTTCCATTTTGTGTTTGGGGAAACTGGGGCTTCTAGACCAGGTGGAACTTGACCAGGAGTTCGCAACGGTGATCTGTTCTTCCCAAGCACAGCCTTGTTCCCATCTTCAAGGAATAAAAGATGACCCGGTGACCTAATGGAAGATGCCCATTCCCACACCTCTGAAAACCAGCCTCAACTACTGCGTGAGCGCAGGCCGTATATGAAGTAGCTGTTAAGTCTCTACTCACAGTACTTCTGTCCTTTACCTACAGGCTTTCCTCATGTTTACACCTTACTCAGTCACAACCCGAGAAAAGCACTAACACTACTCTTCCAAAGATAGCCCATCTACGATTTAGCTGTTAAATTTTAGCACATTGGGAACACAAGGCCTATCTGATACCACTGCCACACAGACTTGAATAAACTGGATAGCTGGCCTCGGATCCCAGCACACAGGGAAGACAGTGTTTGGAATCTTCCCCCACCCTCAGCCCCCCGAGCCAGGAGCTGTAAAACCCAATAAACAAAGGAATCTGAAAGAGAAAGTAATACATCCTAAGGCCTGGGCTGTAATGGAAACCAAAATGACCTTTTAAATTAAAAAAAAAATTTTTTAAGTGCTATTTGGGGGTGGAGAAAACATCAAGTTGAAGATGCTCCAAGACCAGGAACCACTGAAGCAAGCGGAAGAAGGTTGTGTGGGTGCAGGGCTGTGAAGGTAACTAAATGTTGCTAAGCACTCCATCCCTAAAATTAAGTCCCCTCATTCTGTTCCGTGGTGCTGCCTCTTGAGTTTAATTAGGCTTCCCACATAGCATTGTATGAAGAAAACACACTGTTAAGACAATGGGGCAGTCTACTGCGCCTGACATATTTCTCATGATAGGTTAACATACTGGAGTCTAGTTTTATAGACAAATATAGCTTTATTAGTGAGTGAGCTTTTCTAAATACGGATCAGGGTAATTAAACTACCTGGTGGGAACCCGCCAGTGCAGCTGAATAGCCTTTCTTAGGAAATACCCTAGTTTCTCTCCAGATGCACAGAATGCTTACCAAAGCAAGTTTCATCACATTTCTGACATGGGCTGTGAAGCTTCTCTGGGGTGGGAGTTGTGTCTTTCTTACCCTGGCTGCAGAGTGACAACCTGCAGAAGGCTGAAAATTACTTGATCTGACAGTTAAGGAAAAGAGTTGCAGGTAGTGCACTGATGACTAGAAGAGGAGAGGAAGAGCCACATAATTCACTTGGGAACCAAAAACAGAGAGCGAGATTATTATCAAGGTGCTACTAAGAGCTCAGTATAGTGGAAGAGTTTATCATATAGACACATAAATGCATCAGACAGCTTTAGAGAGGCGTAAAATGAGGTGCTAAAAAGAAGTACTGTGTAGGTAGCACACTTCCTCAGAAAGGTCTTCCTTACAATCCAATTAGGCAGCTAGTTACGGTGGTACCTTGGTACTCATTAATTCGTTCTGACGAGTGGGGAGCAAGTGATGATTGATGAAGCATTTTCTCTTGTGGGGAGGTGTTGTGACTCATACAAATTCTAGCAAGTGTGATGATTGGCAAGTAAGCGCTAGGTGCTGAAACATTTTTTCTTGTCAAAATAAGATGAGTGCCAGGTTTGATGAGTTCTGAAGCCAACAAGTATGGAGGTACCACTATACACTCTATCATTACCATTCGGTTTTCTTCAAACACTTAAATCATGCATTAACTTAACTTTTTTACCACTATGCCTGTATTGCTTCACAAGAATATAAGTACCACGAGAGCGGGGACCTTATCTGACATCGTCCTAGAGACTAGAACAGTATCTGGGAAATAGTGGGTGCACAATAAACATTTAGGGAGCAGAAAGACAACTACCTCTTAAGTAGGCATTTGTCAAGTGAAAAGATTTAATTCTAGGCACAAGAACAATAAGAGCACCATAAAAAATGATTGGCTAAGTTGGTCCTGAGGACAATTGGGGAGGAAATTTTTTTTTTAAAGGGGACATTTTTAATTTATTTTTTATTTTTTTATTCATTTATTTTAGAGAGGGGAAGGGAAGGAGAAAGAGAGGGAGAGAAACATCAGTGTGTGGTTGCTTCTCATACACCCTCTACTGGAGACCTGGCCAGCAACCCAGGCATGTGCCCTGACTGGGAATTGAACCTGTGACCCTTTCATTCACAGGCCAGCACTCAATCCACTGAGCCACACCAGCCAGGGCTGGAGTGAAAAAATTTTAAATAATTCATATAGGAGCTAACCAGTGCCTTTAAGAATAAGTGGATTTGCCTTGGCCCATGTGGCTTGGTGGGTTGTTGTCCTGTGGGCAGAGGGTTGTTTGTCAGTTTGGTTCCTGGTTGGGGCACATGCCTGGGTTGCAGGGCACATATTAGAGGCAATCAATTGATGTTTCTCTCTCTTAGAACTGAAGAAATAAAATCTTAAAAAAAAAAAAAAGAAGTGGACTCAAGAGAATCTATAGCATGAGCAGCTGTAGAATTAAACTGGATTAGCTGAGGGGCAAAAACAAGCCAAAAGAAAAAGGATCTTTGAAAGTGTGCCTACGGGAAGGGGAAAGGTAAGAACAGATTCTTCAAGGGCCATGGTCTTCTTAAAGCAGGCAAAACCAGAGCCATATTTAATCACCCTTCCCAAGCAATGTACAGGCTTTGGTAATCTCTGGACAAAGAGGCTAACTGGTCAACCTGTCTCCAGTTTGTTATTTGCTCCTCTGTTCTGTACTTACCCCCAAATTAGTTTTCCCCAAACTTTTCAGATTCCCACAGAATAAGGACCAAACTCGTAGTAGTCAATGCCCTTCATTATCTAGCCCTTATTACCTAACTTTAAGCTCTCTTCCTAGGATCTGCATGAGTTTTCTACTCTGGCTAAAAAAGATGTCCCTGAACACCACGATTTCCCATCACCCAACCTTTGCTCGCTTCCAAGTCCAACTCCTGCTTTTGCCTGAGCCCTATTCATTCTTCGAAACCTTGCTTGAACTCTACCTCCCCGAATGAAGCCCACTTAGAACCATCTCTTTTCCTTAGTCCACTACCTGTACCACTCATGCAATATTGGCAACTTTTTATCTTGCCTGCTTATATATTGGGTTGGCCAAAAAGTTCATTTTTTTCTGTGAGATGGCTATTAATAGTGCTTAGTTGTCTTTAACTTCATTTGAAACAATTTTGTTAGACTGTACTTTGACAGCTGTCTTATCAGCATGCATTTAAAAAAACCAAAAAATTTTATCTTGCCCTGGCTGGTGTGGCTTAATGGATTGAGTGCCAACCTACGAATCCAAGTGTCGCTGGTTCAATTCCCAGTCAGGGCACATGTTTGGGTTGTGGGCCAGGTTCCCGGTGTGGGGAGCGTGAGGCAACCACACACTGGTGTTTCTCTCCCCATCTTCCCCTCTAAAAATAAATAAAATCTTTAAAACTTATCAAAGTTGGTGAATTTTTGGGTAGCCATTCTAATATTGAAGATGGAAGAAAATAAGGAACAATTTCAGCATATTACGCTTTCTCATTTCAAGAAAGGTGAAATGCAACTGAAACAAAAAAAGACTTGTGTAGTGTGTGGAGAAGGTGCTATGACTGACTGAGCATGTCAAAAGTGGTTCGTGAAGTATCATGCTGGAGATTTCTCACTGGGTGATACTTCATGGTTGGGTAAACCAGCTGAAGTTGACAGCAATCAAATTGAGACATTGAGATCAACATTATACCACATGGGAGAGAGCCTACGTACTCAAAATATCCAAATCAATCGAGTTGCTAGTGAAAATGAAAAGTATGTCTTTTAATTTATGGAAAAAACCATATGGACTTTTTGGCTACCCCAACCAATACCTTATTAAACTGAGCTTGCTTCTCAGGGGTCAAAATCCAACTGACTAAATATTTACATTAATTACAAGTCAGGTATGGAGGATATGAAACATAGACGAAGGTTACTTACAAAATTTGTCAGGCTTTTAAAACTCAGATAGTTGTCCTCCACAAGTAAAGAATTCAGAAGACACAGTGATGCTTGCTAAGTGACTGAAAATTACTCAAAGTCAACATTAAGATGTCCTTCCCAACTTCCCTCCCATTAACACAAAGGCACGTTGGGTAACAAACTAGGTTAATAGCCTTCACCAACCAAAGCTCAATAAACGAAAAGGACACAGAAAATTCCATGCCCAGAAATTGAGCATCAGAAAATTTCGATCAACTTACTGCTACAAAGCAGTTGAAATATAATTTCCTTACAAGCATAAAAAAACTAAGTAGGTATTGAGAAATTACTGAGCCAAAATGTAATGAGAACCCAGAGAACCTAGAAATCAAAGCTGCTCTTTCCTTTGAAGCATTTACCAATCTGGAAGAAATATGCTTTCAGAAGCTTCAAGGACCGAAGGGGACAAACATCAAAACCTAAGGGCAGCCAAAGGTGAGAAATCCCACCACAGACACCTTTAGCTGGGATTCCAAAAGTACTACACTTTCAAGACATGGTGAAACGAAAGCAAACCGTCCTCACGTGGACTCAATACCTGGATGTGTGCCATCTGGATGACCTGGGGCAACTCCGGCCGTCCATCTGAATTAGGGAGGTTTGGGAATACTCCCAGACACAGGAAACAAGAAGTACTTCCTTGCGGTAGATGCCTCATCCTTGTTCTGTTTATATCTACAAATAATTGTTCAAATACTGTCCAGTTTACAGATAACCTGGCATACTATGAACAAAAATCAGTAAAAACAAGGGACCCACGAGACTTCAGGAATTGAAATTTTAGACAAAGTTACCATGCCCTCCCTCCAATGAAGTGCTATTTATTTGAAAGTGTGGTTTGGGGTGAGTGGCTGGAACTCTTTCTCTCGGCAAACTTGTTCCTTTGCTCCTGAAGGTGTCAACCTTACTCAACATCCAGTTTAACTGTAGCTATAGATTAAAGCCCTGAGCAGTTTTCAAATCACCACAGCCCTGGTTGGTGTAGCTCAGTGGATTGAGCACAGGCCTCCGAACCAGACAATCACGGTTCGATTCCCAGTCAGGGCACATGCCTGGGTTGCAGGCCAGTTCCCTGCAGGTCAGCCCTCAGCAGGGGACACACAAAAGGCAACCATACAGTGATATTTCTCTCCCTCTCTCCTTCCCTTCCCCTCTAAAGATAAACAAATAAAATCTTTTAAAAAATCACCACAGCAGCAGAGAAATCACTGTTCCTAAGGAAAATATTCAACTACCTTTAAACCCATGCAATGTTCTGATTAACATAAAATTCTTATAATCTATTTTTGTATCTAGAATTTTAAAAATATGCCAAAGATAAGTCATTCTACCCCCCGGAACACTGTCCTCAAGGTCCTTGAGAATCATTGCTCTAAAAAGTGCATTAGCTTTTTTTGTAACTCCCTTTGGCAGTTTTCATTTGTAAGCAGATTTTTTATCTCGCTTCAACTGAGGTATGCCCCCACCTAGGGATGATAAATTAGGGTGTGTCCATAATGCATGGTTTGCTGTGTGGGCTTTTTCAAACACATGCCAATGCTACAGTGCAGGGGCTCAGACTTTTCTGTAAAGGGCCAGAGAAGCAGCACAGTGGAACCTCAGTTCTCGAACTTAATTTGTTCCAGGAAACTGTTCAAGAAGCAATTGTTCAAAAACCAAATCTTTTGTTGCTAGAGAGCAAATGACTGATCATATAGGTATCGGCACGAACAGGTTGTCAGGTAGAGAATCGAGACCCAAAGTTTTCTTGGACAACGTAGACTTTTCTGTTAACAACTTGGTCAAGAACCAAGCATTCAAGAACCAAGGTCTGACTATACTTTCAACTCTGTGGCTCATAATGTCTCCAGAGGGGCAGCGTCAAAGCAGCCAGATGTAAATACATGTGGCAGTGTTCAAATAAAACTTTATTTATGAAATGAGGCTAAAGTTTGCTGGTCCTCAATTTAGAGAATACCAAAATACAGATTCACTGAAAGGCATCGCTGAATTCATTTGTCATTCATCTTTTATTGACTTCTTACTCAAACTTAAAAGTACAAATTCTAGTCAGAGAATGTGAAATTTTGATGTTAACAAGGGGCTCTTCACACTGCAAAGCTGAGAGTCGCTACTATAGAAAGGAAGCTTTAGTCTTCAGAGCCGATGAAGGCCACTGTAAAGGAAACCTAGTATAACATTTTCCATGCACATTCTATGTCCCAAGCTGTGCTACTTTCTTGATATGACTGCTTCAATTTAATATTGAAAGTGATTAATCTTGAAAATTTGAAAACAAAACCCAAGGATGTACACACAATCAACCCTTGTTTTACAGATAAGGAAACTATGGCTCAGAAAGTCCAGTAACATGGTAAAGCTCACATAGCAAATCGGTGGCAGAGCAGACTTGAACTTGAGAACTACAAACACTCAAAGGCTATGACTTTAACTACAACACTAGCCAACCAATTCTCCCTGGTGGGAAGATTTGCCACATGTGGAGGTTGGCCCAAAGTCTGATATCCCCCATCTTCTTCTCCTTGGGAAGCTCTTAACAATGATCACTGCCTTAGCACTTTGACCTTCGCTGTAGCCCTCTAACCTAAACAGGGACACTTACTCCTTTCACTGCACTTAAGACTTTAAAGAGGATGGCATACCAAAAAATCTAACTCATAATATGATTCTGAGACCACAGGTCCTGGCTCATTCTTTAGGTCTCTTTTTTTCTTCCCTGGGCCTTCCCCTATCCTCCTGGGACAAAGATAGTTCTCTATCTGGGAATGCCCCTAAGTTCGAACTCTAGAAATCAAAGTCTAGGGAAAAACTCCTTTTGCCAGTCTAAGGCCTACCTTACAGGGACCTCCCCATTTCCTGTCCTACGATGTGTCTCTTCTCTGGATAAAACACTAAACATGTCTAGTCCCTCTGAAGGAGCTCCCCAAACCCATCTTTGGTGGTGTGGTCTTAACCTGTGGCTCCGTATCATAACACAGCAGCCTGTCATTTTTCTTACAGAAACTTACTCCACTTCCCAGTCAGAAGCTATCTGGTAGGGATGGGGTGGACACAATATTGAATGAGCACATCACACCGATTCTGTAACAAGACTTCGGTGAAGCAGCATTCCCTAATTCCTGGTCCATCCTTCAGGATTTTTTTTTTAAGACTTTATTTATTTATCTTTAGAGGGGAAGGGAAGGAGAGAGGGAGAGAAACATCAATGTATGGTTGCCTTTCGTGCGTCCCCTGCTGGGAAGTGGCCTGCAACCCCGGCATGTGCCCCGACTGGGAATCGAACTGCAATTGTCTGGTTTGCAGGCCCGCACTCAATCCACTGAGCTACACCAGCCAGGTGTCATCCTTCAGGATTTCTGATGGCCCCCACAGTTGGCTGCCCTTCCCATGTTTTGGTGTGACTATCCCACACTGTTAGGCCACTCCCATTAATGCCACTGTTACGTTCCTCATCCAGGAACAAGTGACTACTCTGGTAAAAGAACTGAAACAAATTGCCCTTCAAATATGAAGTAAAATAATTATTTATCAAAAGATCACTGTTGGGCTTAAAAAAAAAAAAACACCTATAGTCCTGACCGGCGTGGCTCAGTGTTGGGCATCAAAAGGTTGATGGTTTGATACCCAGTATGGCACATGTCTGGGCTGTGGGCCAGGTTCCATTAGGGACATGTGCGAGGCAACCGATCAATGTTTCCCTTTCTTTCTTCCTCCCTTACCACTCTCTCTAAAAATAAATAAATAAAATCATCAAAAATAAATACATAAATATGTAACTCTTAAATGTAATGTTGAAGTGGGGAAATGGCTATAGCAGCCTCACATAAATTATTTTAATAAACATTATCACAATATTAAGAAGGCAAGGTAAACAAATAGCTTAAGTATTTTATTCATTTGCAACTAAGCTTGTTAACACTATATAATGAAAATGTACAAAGAATAACATTGCAGTTTTTGGTTAGATTTAAGTCAAAGACATTCATTGATACGGAAACTTCCAATGTGAATACTCCAGAAATTTCTCTAAGCCATCTGATCAGAACTGTCTCTGAATATTACCTTACTTGTATTGGCATACATTTGAATTACACTCAGAACTTTTCAAAATAAGCTGTAATTAAAAAAACTATTCTATATTCAAACTAAAACAATTTTAATAGAACTTTTCTTTCCAAAAACAATAATAAATGAAACAAGGCATTTTGTAAAATGTGGTCCTGAACAAGTCACAGTAAAAAATAAATGTATACTTAACTTCCACCTCCTCAAAACAGAGGCTACTTTCTGTTCCTCAGCCTTGGAATCAAGGTGAAGAACAGTCTGTAAGCAACTTCAGGCAAGGGGTTGCCAAAACAAAGCTCAAGCAGTTGAACATGGACATCTCTTAAAAGAATTCGGGAGAACCTGACCAATGGATTCAAATCTATTGGTAATAACTGACACAAAGGTGAAGTGGCTCTTCCCAAGTAGCAGTGCCGACAGGGTCTGGCCCAGCCCTGAGCTCACCTGTTCTATGCTCCCACGCAAACCCTGATGATGCTCCTGCTGCTCCAGCAGAGACTTATTCCAGAGGTTCAGTGTCCAGGGAGCTCTTCGGGTGAATGAGGTGAGCACAGACTCCACGTGGGTATTTTAAGGCTTGGAGTCAAAGTATCTGACATGGCTAGGCAAAGTCCATGTATCAAACAGCCTGTCTTCAGTTCATTCGAATTCCTCACTGTGTATTTATTGACCTAGGGCCACAGACCTTTGCTATGTCATCATAATTACATCTAATGTCCAGCCTAATGAATGATTCATATTCTGTGCCTGGAAACAGTCCCTGTATTTAACAGTAATACCTACACATAAACAATCCACCGTTACAACTTATATGGTTACAAAACATTAATGATCTTCTATAGACCAAGCAAATGTTTTTAAACCATAATTGTCGTGCATCAAATTCACAGCCAGAATCCCCAAGATCAAAGTAATTTGCACAATACAAAAAATAACTTAAAATACACATACACACATATACACACACTCTCACACACACTTCTTACAGAACTGTGCTTGGGGAAACTCCATTTGTTGAGTGCCACTGAGGGCATATTTTGCTAAACTGCTGCTTCAGGTATTTTGTTTGGAAAATCTATCACTGTAGGGCACAGCTGTTTATTGGATGAGCAGAAAAGAAATATATGCTTGTGGCAACCAGAAAGTTTTAAGGTCTTTCAAGTTGTATAAAATGAACCTGCAGAAACTTTTTAAGTGTTCTCAGGATGCAAAGTTGGAGCTGAAATGTGATATCAAACCAGTTGCAAAAGTGCACAGCAGCCATCTCTTGAGGTCAAACCTGGTACCCAGATATGCAAGAAAGCTTCAGGACACGTCTATAAATTAGGGATAAAAAACAAAAAGAGTGTAAGAATACTAAAAAGTAGTGTTGTGCTTTTAAAATAACAACTAACAGTAAATGTGATAAACTGCATGGAGGATAGGAGTCACCACTTAAAAGGTCCTAAATTCTCAAGAATTTAAGAAACCTGATTTGGTTCAGTTTAAAGATACAGTTATAATTTATGATTTGAGTAACTGGTAGTTGTAAGATGTTTAGTATTAAGAAATTCTGACCACATTCTTGATAAATTAGCCTAAGGAATCAACTCTCATAAATTAACAATTGAAACTACCTTTCCAGGGTGAAAAGCTAGGTAATAAACAAATTGGCACTGGAGTTAGACTACCTAATGCTCCAATACTGGCTGAACCACTAGCTACATTAGCTTGGACAAATTATTAACCTCTTAAAGTGCTATCTTTACCAGTGTAATGGGGCTAACAATAGTTCTCCCCTCATAGGGTTCTCTTGTGTATGAAATCAACTTCAAAGAATTAAAAGGGCTTTGCACAGTGCTGGGCATGTAAGTACTCTTTAAATAAATGCTAACTATTAATGTATTTCACAAGGGCGTTTTGCTCTCAGGAGACAAGGCACTCAGCTTCAAAATTTTGAAGTTGGAAATTGGAAAATTCAAAGGAAACTTGGCAATACTTACAGCTCGTGGGCCTTGTCCCATATCGTCGCATAATCTGATCATGTGTGAATTTCACAAAAGATTCATATTGTTCTGTAAGAAAAGACAGTATGTACTATCACCGGAAACTCTCCCCCCAGTTTTTCAAGAATGAAGTGCCACACCTAACTTCCCAGTTTAAATTATCCACCCTCAGATCCTCCTTGTAACTAACAGTCCCTCTGAGATTACTTACTACCTCTTAGTTCCCAGAGCCAAACCCCTGGCTCCTATATTTGATCACTGGTCATCTGTAATATAACATTTTCCTTAACAATCTTGCCCAAGCTGTAACTCCATCCTCTACTAATGGCTTCCCAAAACAGACAGATATGGTCACTATTACAAGCCAGCAAATATTTGGGTATCTCCTATAGAACATGGAGCTTGAGGCTCCTCAATTGCATTCAATCCTTGCTATAAAAACTTCAACAGACATATTGAGTGAAAAAGGTGGGATGGCTAGAAAGCTAGGAGAAAATTTCATACTACCTAACTGTATGTATTTAGAACAGAAGTACATTCTAAAGGGAAACTCAGCTGAAAGAAGATAATCTAACGTCTATGAACACAGAAGTGACTTATGGACAGCTGACCTGAACAATCTTGAAGTGGTATTAGGAGGGAGAAATAATAGTTTCTTCTTATAATCTACATTATTAGATGCAAAAAAAAAATCCATTTAATTTTGTTGCTAACCCAACAGTTTTCAATTTAAAGCAAAACTATTAATATTCTGAGGCACCACGTGGTGTGGGTCACCGAATTAGGAAACAGTACTGTTAATGGAAGAAATTGTGGCTTAAAACCTCTCTGATCACAATTATCATCCTCTTTCACTAAACAGGTACTTTCTACTTCTGATTCAGATCCCTTCCTTTCACAAAAGGCTCTAACTTACCACCATTAATCACTCCCTTTGTTCTTGCCTGAGCTGTGCTTTCCACATTTTAACAAGTCACAGGACGGCTGACTTCTTACACGCACTGACTCCCACCAGGAAGTCTGAGTATGTTCACTATTGTACACAACCCCCCAACCATCTGCTGATTGACGGTCAGCACTATCCCAACCACCTGTTTATAGGCCGTCTATCCCAAACAGCCTACTCAAAATGCCTTTGTTCATATGGAAAATTCTCAGAAGAAAACTTAGTTTATCTTGTTTCAGAAATGTAAATGAAAAGTCCTTCCATATAACATATAAATGTTTACAATCACCAAAGGAAATAACATTCTCAACTCATTAAACCTTTTTGCATGATATCCTACTCCTAAATTACCATTTACTTAACTGGGGTTAATTCTTACCCACTACCTCAGCCTACCTGCTAGTTTGGTATTGAGGATTTGCTCATACTCCTCCCGAATTTTATCTTCATAGTCTTTTAAGAGACGTTCACATATTATTCCAACTTGTCGGAGAGTAAAGGTGGGCTGGTCCTTCTTCATCCAGGAGGAACCTGGCGAAAAGACAAATCTAGTTTACACACTAAATTCTAGTTCTAAGGTTTAGAATTAGTACCTTCATGCAAACAGTCCTAGAATATAAAAATTATATATAAAAATGGCATTTTCACTGATTTACATGGAATATTTTCACAAAATTCTCTGGGTTTCTGACATCTGTTTTACAAAGCAAAGGCACAGGTAAATTGGGAAGGAGGATAAACATGAATGCAGGTACAAAAAAATAGTTCTGATGCTCTAACAGTCAGAGCCCATACTCAATGCTCACCTGGTAAATGACAAAAATAAAAAGTTTAAAGCTGATATAAAGCCTCTTGTTTGGATTAGGAAAAGTAGATTCATAGCACAAGAGCTACTCAGATCCTTGAAGATCAACCAGACCTATGTTTAACCAAGGTTGTGTATCATAGTTATCTGCGGAATTCACAAAATATATACACACATTCTGATTTAATTCTGGAGTAGGGCTTCGGCCTCTTTTAAGTTCCACAGGTGATTCTGACAAGAAAAGAAGTTGGACAGGAGACCAACTGACTGGCCCAATATAAAAAATTGTTAGCAAAATCACTAAATATGAATGAAGGAGACAATTAGTCACTACCCATTTCATCCTTGACTCCTACAGAATCTAGGTCAAGAAGAGTGAAATGTTCCTAAGATAATAGTTAGGAACCAAAATATCCACTGGAATGGATATTTTATATGCTTTCCAACAACATGGAAATCGATTTCCTGATTATGATAAAAGCAACAGCTCCATTGGTAGTCCAGTTCTCAGTTGTTTTTCAAAGCATAGTCTGGAATGTGTTTCTTTGGCCCTTAGTCTATAAACTATTCAATGGCCTAAAACACATTATTTTTTTGCTTAAACCCATTTTTTTTCTCTACAAATGAAACTTGACCAAAACATCTGGCCAATTATTATTTGTAACTGTTTCTTGACCCATAACATATTCATTAATTCAAAATTATATTACTAAAACCTCAAGAGGAAATTGAGACTTGTTAGCTATAATCATTGAAAGTTTATCACTTACGCATGTGCAAGAGCAATTAGAAAGGGTGTTGTTTCAGAGTCAAAACTTTTGAGTTATAAAAAAACAAGTTAAAAAAGTTATTTGAGCCCTGACTGGGGCAGCGCAGTGTAAGCACTAGCCTGCAGATCAAAAGGTTGCAGGTTTGAATCCCAGTCAGGGCACATGCCCAAGCTGCAGGCCAGGTCCCCAGTTGGGAGTGTGAGAGAGGCTGTTTCTCTCACACGTTTCCCTTTCTTTCTCCTTTTCCCCTCTCTAAAAATAAATAAAATCTTTAAAAGTTAAAAGAAACTATTTGAGGTGAAACTGACGTAAAGTGAACAATCCAGTGGCATTTACTATAGCTGCAATGTTGTACAACCGCCATCTCAATTGAGTTTCAAAATATTTATACTACTCCAAAGTAATACCTCTCACCCATTAAGAGCCCCCCTGCCCCACCCCCACCCCATCTCCTGGCCCACAACAATTTGTGTTCTATAAAAAGACAATTTTTCATCAAGGTAATTTCTGAAGTTTTTTGTGAGGAAATTAAACTACTGTTGAAGGACAGAGCTCGCCAGCACTGGAGATGTGTAAGCACTGGCCTATTTATTGTTTGCAGGGATATGGCAGGCAAGACTGGTGGCTGAACTATGTGACCAGGCAGATTCACTTCAACCCTGAGGTTCTATCTGAGCACATCCTCCCCAATCACCTGTCAATATTATAGAGCAATGCTGTCACACAACTTTTCTGCAATGATAAAAATGTCCTACAGTTGTTCTGTGTGGCTACTAAACTCTTTAAATATGGTTACTGCATGCATCTGGAAAACTAAATGTTAAAATTTTTATTACAATTTAATTAATTAAACAGCCGTATGTGGCTAGTGGCTATGGTAACAGACTTTGTAGGTATAGAGGGTGCCGTTGCATTGGGTGAATGAAAGCCAATCCAATCAAAGGTCTTTGCTGATTTCATGATTCTATGGTTTTAATAGTATTTATAATGCATACACTTTTCCACTTTTATTACCTTACATGAAATTGATTCTAAATTAGGAAACCGTTATTTTAAGTACCATTTACAAACTCTTAAATGTTTGTGCCAATTAAAGCACACTTACCTGGAGAACTAGGTGCTGTGAGTGCTGAGGAGTGAGGCTGACTTTCTGAAGTACAAGCTTCATTTTGATTAAGAACAACTTCTAAATGTCTCCACCTCTGATAACGACTATATTCTTGTTTTATGTTCTGAAAAATTTGTTCTAAATAAAAAAGAAACACACTTGAGCATTTACTTTGATTTCTTCAAATTTCTTGTTTTCCCCCCGTTATAAATATTAACAAGAAAAATATTTATACTGAATAACATTCCTTCTATAACTCCCAAAGTGTGCCCTCTTATTGTCATTATTTCAACAATATGTAGAATAATACCTATTTTGACATAAGCTACTCAAAGGAAATTCTCTTTGCTTTCCTGTGACAATAAAGACCAGATCTGCTGTTTGCTATAGGATTAATTAGTACAATGCACAGGGGGAAAATCCTTCACTTAATAATGAGCTATTTTTTAAAAAATCTCCTTTAAATTGCAATTTCACAAACTAGGGTACTAAGGATCTCTTACCACCTGTCTGGGACTCAACATCTTTAGGGAAGAAGGCAAAAAACCATTATTTTCACAGCTAGAGGAAGATATGAAACTTACTGCTTAGAATTCATGAACAGTACATAGAAAAGAACTTTCTGATTCTATAAGAGGCGGTATTAGGTAGGCTTAAGATTGCTATTCTGAGTTGAGGTAATAATAAACCAAATTTAACACTATTAAAAGGAGTCCAGGACACACAAACCACTAACCACCTTGAAGTACACTCCTAGAGATAACACAAAATCTGGAAGGATGTGGTTTTCATGTTTGGGTTTTTTTTGGTGGCAGAATATACATTCACTTTCCAGATAATAAAGCCTCCTCATCAAAAACAAAAACCAGAAAATTGTTATCACCCCCAACTCACATTCCAATGTACACTTTGCTATAACTGTATTTTTTTAAAATAGGGAGTGGTGCTGTTAACAATGCCATTTTGCTTCTTCCTGGCTGTGTGACTATGACCTTGGGAAGTCAGGCAGGATCTTTAGCCTAGTTCTTTTTTAAAATGTATTTTATTAATTATGCCATTATAGTTGTTCTATTTCGCCCCTTCATTCCCCTCCACCCTGCACACCCCTCCCCCACCATTCCCCCCCTTTAGTTTATGACCACTTGTCTCAAGTTCTTTAGATTCTATATTTCCCATACTATTCTTGCCCTCCCCCTATTTTCTACCTACCATCTATGCTTATTTTCTGTACCTTCTCCCCCCTTCTCCATCTCCCACTCCCCTGTTGCTAACCCTCCATGTGATCTTCATTTTTATGGTTCTGCTCCTGATCTAGCTGTCCTCTTAGTTTGCCTTCGTTTTAGGTGTGGTTGTTAATAACTGAGTCTGCTGTCTTTTCACTGTTCATCTTTTTTATCTTCTTTTTCTTAGATAAGTCCCTTTAACACTTCATATAATAAGGGCTTGGTGATGATGAACTCCTTGAATTTGGTCTTATCTGAGAAGCACTTTATCTGTCCTTCCGTTCTAAATGAAAGCTTTGCTGAATAGATCAATCTTGGATGTAGGTCTTTGGATTTCATGACTTTGGATATTTCTTTCCAGCCCCTTCTTGCCTCTAAGGTCTCTTTTGAGAAATCAGCTGACAGTCTGATGGGAACTCCTTTGTAGGTGACTGTTCCCTTATCTCTTGCTGCTTCTAGGATTCTCTCCATTTTAATCTTGGCTAATGTAATGATGATGTGCCTTGGTGTGTTCCTTCTTGGGTCCAACTTCTTTGGGACTCTCTGAGCTTCTTGGATTTCCTGAAAAGTCTATTTCCTTTGCCAGATTGGGGAAGTTCTCCTTTATGTTAATATAAATGTTAAATGCTTGCCCAATAAAGTTGTGAGAATCAGAATCAAAGATATTAATAATACTGTAACAGCCCTGGCTGGTATGGCTCAGTGGACTGAGTGCCTGCCTGCAAACCAAAAGATTGCTGGTTCGATTCCCCATCAGGGCAACGCCTGGTCTGTGGGCCAGGTCCCCTGTCAGGGGGATGTAAGAGGCAAGTGATTGATGGTTCTCCATTCCTCTTTCTCTAAAAAAATAAAAGAAATCTTAAAAAAAAAAAAAAAAAAAAAAAAAGCAAGCCATAACAAGTGATGGTTCAGCCCAGGAACTGACATATACTCAAAAGTAGCTCATAGCTAAATTCCGTAACACTCAGCCTAAACACTGGGACAACGTACTATTTAGCAAAGCTTTCTTTTAAGAATGCTATGAACTTCATATTTTAGATCCCTGAATTTATGAAGTCTTTGTTTCATCTTTAAAATATATTCTCCAAACACACTTGGCCAGATTCAATATAAGGTTGTAAGCAACTGCAAAAACTTGAAACAGGAAAGAGCAAGTATGAGAACAATGCTCACGAGAACAGGTCTTTGATAAACCTCTAAGTTCCTCCTATATGGCAAAGTGAAAAAATAGAAAGTAAGGTATAACTTTGAGGCTGGTACAAGGACTAGCAAGGACTAAACATGAGATACACAAGAGAAAAATAAGGAAGCAGACGTGATATTTTTCTCGTGAAGGCCACATAAAACAGACAAAGGCATCTTTAAAAAAGAAAATGCAAATTTCTTTTAAACAGTGGACAATTTTAATCTCTGCCTCCAATTATTTAAGGTTGTGCTTCTAGGTTTTATCAGACTAAGTCCATTATTTTTCCAGTTCCAGCTCCCACTCCAACCCAGTTGCATTAAACAATCCTGTCCTTAATTATGTGGGTTTTCTGTCCTTCACTCAAGCAATTCTGCTTTGCTTAAAATGGGGCTGTCTCTCTTTCCAACATTTAAGACCCAGCTAAAATGATACCTCATTCTGATCTAGTCATGATCAGTTAATTGCTTTGCATCTGGACTCACTCACTCCATGTTTACAAACATCTCCCTGAGGTCAGTAACCCCTTTTCATCTCTGGCATCCATCTACCCCACTCATTTAAGCAATAAAAGACATAATTTTATAGGCCATTTCTACAAAAAATGCTATGGCATATCTTTTTTAAGTGAAGCAAAAACACATTTTTTGCCCATTTCTGAGAGAACTTTACAACCCTTGAGATAACTAGGATGTTACAGAGTGAAGTCACTGATTTTTATACTCACTTTTCTAGTAGTTGGCCTTATTCTTTCTACTTGTGTAACAACTAATACTTCCTCATTCTTCCTTTTTAAATCAAGAAGGCATCTTTTACATAAGCCAAAGCATTAAATAATGAATCATTCATTCTTTGTTTCTTTCATGACAGAACCATATTCCAATAAGCATTGAAGAGCATAACAAACAGATCAATCTTTACAAGTGAACATTTAAACAAAATAATTTAACTGAAAATGACCAAGATGCTAGTCTGCATGATTTATGCAAAGAATAAGTTTTTAAAAATATTTTATTTATTTATTTTTTGAGAGAGGGGAAGGGAAGGAGAAAGAGTGGGAGAGAAATATCAAAGTATGGTTGCCCCTTATTTGTCCCCTGCTGGGAACTGGCCTGCAACCCAGGCACTTGCCCCGACTGGGAATCGAACCGTGACACTCTGGTTCGCAGGCCCGCGCTCAATCCACTGAGCTACGCCAGCCATGGCTGCAAAGAATAAGTTTTAAGATTAAAAAATAAACAGTGGCTCCCATTATGGCACTGTGCCATATTCAGGCTTCCAAATACATATAGCAATCACTTATGTGTTTGCTGTAATATAAACTACAGTAAAATTAATCTAAAGAACATTAATAGAACAATACACTTACTTAATACCCATCAAGATAGATACGGTTAGGTTAAGTATTAGTTTTATTTAGCTGAAGAAAACAGACCCAGAAAAATTATGTGACTATCCCTGCATAGCTTTAGGCTGGGGGAGGGGGGGGAATCACTTTAATTGAGCACCTACACCCTCTGCCCTTGAAGGGCTCTTCACAAAGAACTTTTGCAAACATCCTCATTCAGGGCAACATTAAGTGGTCAAGGAATTTAAAGTCAAACAGAGTTCCTCAAGGGCAGGGTTGGTCAGGTAATGGATGGGAGACTGACTGCATTTGGATTAGCAAATAGGAGGGGAAAGCATCATGTTGGAAGGCAAGAATACAGACACAGCCAGGTGAGCCCGAGGAAAAGGGAGCAAAGACATAGGTTGGTAAAAAATCTGTAAGACTGACTAGATGAGATACGGTTACAGTTGATAAGTCCTTCAAATGCCAGCATTGAGAGATGAACCTAAGTCTAGGAGAGCTTGGCTGGTAAACGCAAAAATACTAGTACCAAAGGATGAGGGCCTGAAATCTGTATTGTGGATTTGCAAAGAAGGAAATAGAGCCTCAAGACACTGGTAACTGAATGGGAGTAAAGAAACAATAATTTTAAGACAATTCCAAAGTTTTGCTTATGCTTGAAAAGCAGAAAAAACACACAAAGAAATGACTTGCCAAAGTCCAGTTTTGAAACCTCCCCCATTTCCGGGAGCCTTTTAAAACTGCTAAATATTAATTCTGATGCATTTTCTCCTCAACTCCCACACAATGGTTAGGGTTTTGTGTTTGTTTTTTTTTACTCTATGTCACACTAGCTCTTCCCTTTCCTCGACCAATATCCTTACTGAAGGCGAGTCTGTCTGCTACGGATAGCTGAATTCCTGCTTTCGGAACCTCTGTATGTTTAACGATTCTCAAATTCTAGCTAACGGCCTACCGACTTCAAGCCATATATGGTACAAGACAATAGCCATACAATAAAAGAACACGGCCAGTCCTTAGAATTAGTCAGGTTGAAATCGGATTCCATGACTTCTGCGGCGGCCTCCGGTCCCTCAAGGCTTCTGTAAATCAGGTCTTCCTACAAGCTACAGTACAGTGCGGAACAGCTCACACTCAGGCTCCTTCCCAGTAACCAGCCCCCAACCCCCACCCTCAAGGCCGGGTTCGTGAGTAGAATCCAATTTCCCAGGGCCCACCGATTTACAGGGCGACTCAGTGCAGGCCCAGGCAGCAAAGGCAGGAGGGGCTGGGGGGACGCGGAGGGCCCGGAGCGGTCAAGGATAGTCCCATTTTCCTCTAGCTGCCCATCCCTCCAGGTTCGCCAGCTTCAGGAAAACCGAAAACCGACACTGTGACCCCACTACCTCTCCCGGATGTTTCCCTTTCCCGGAAGCGACCAGGCTCGGCGGCTCCAGTTCCCTTTTCGCAGGGCAAAGAAGGGGTCCGTGAGTAAATGAGCCAAGCGTCCATAACCCTTCCCCCCATTCCCACCCCCACCCCCAAATGCCAGGGCCTGGCTTCCTGCCAAGCCCGCAGTGTCGGTTACCCGGAGTTGGAAAGCGCCGTTCACTGCCAGGCGGTACCGGCTGCTGCAGGGTCGGCGGTGGGGTCTGCATCTGAAGCGGCGTCGGCTCGACGTCCGGGGGCCTGAGGCCCGGAGTGGGGCCGGGCAGAGGGGCGCAGCGCCGCCGCTTCGGGGAACCCGGGCTCAGCAGCGCCGCCTCGAACTCCATGGGCCGCTTCAACGTCGCCCCACACGCCATGCCGCCAACCGGCCAGGGACCAGGAACGGACGCGGTGGAAACTGCCGTCCAACCTCCAGCTCCTCACCGGAGCTCTCAAGGCAAGCCGGCTCCAATGGCGCCTCCAGCACCCGGCAGCGGCCCTGGCCCCGCCTCCTGTGACGTCACGGACCTGGTCACCGTCCGGCGAGGGGGGGAAGCCGGAAGAAGGCCACTCTTTGCGGTCCACCAGCGGCAGTCCTGCCCGCGGCGCCCCCTACTGCAGAAATGGAATGGCCTGGGCGGAGAATTTGGTCACCAAGCAACCAAGGGTGGACCCCCGCCTCCGCCCCTACCAGGGTTCCATTCCCCCCACCCCTTCCCATCGCTCGCGGGTGGCCCCTTAGGTTTTCGCACCTGCGCGGCCGGGGCGTGGGGGAGGGGAGATCTTGGAGGGGTGTTCTGGGAGCGGGTAGTTGAGAGACCGAGGAGAGTCGCTTGCTGTCTTCGCGTCCCTTAACCTTTTATCTAGTTCTAGTCCCATGATAAAAGAGAGGGTGATTCTGAAAGATCCTCAAGGGCATTTCCCTGACTCCAGGAAGTCTCAATTTAAACATAACGTGAGATTTGAAAATGGGTTTAAGGAAGTCTAACAATCCCCATGGAAAGGCAAAATTGTGGGGGGTGGGGCAGTGTGGATATATTTTAGGAGAGAAGACTCATACTCAGCTCATCAAAGGGGTCCGTTCCTCACAAAAGTTAAAAACAAATCGAGAACAACCAACTGGTTTAAACCATTTAAGAATGGTGTCAGAGTGTTAAGAACTTCAGCTGATAGCCGATGTGCCAGTTTCCTCAACTGGCAAATTCAGCTGACAAAAGCTGAATATCAAAAGCACCTGACAGTTCAGGTACTGAATTTTTTCAATATTTTGAAAAAATTAATTGGTGACAGGTCAGTTCTACTTTTAGAAACTTTTCTGCGCCTGTATATTACTGGGGAACAGGTCCAAGGAATCCGTGACACAAAAAAGGTTAAAACCTTTCTAAAACTACTTACATACGTTAAATATTCACAATGACTCCTGGGATCCATATGGTTTGACACATCTCTGGGAGTTGCCAGAACAATCTAAATTTCAGGTACTTTTTCTGTAACAGGTGATATGCCTGATCAATATGCCCCAAGTTGAAGAATATGGACATGGTATTGTACTTCATTCCATTCTTAGTCCCTTTCTGTTGCTTTACTCTGGGTCCTCCCCAGTTTCTCCAAATTTTATGAAGGTCCAAACATAGGTCATTCATTTTTTTTTGGCATTTATGTTTAGAATTATTTCAGAAATAATTCTAAAATGTCTGTGCATATCAGGCGTTAAATTTATTCTATCCTATCTCCTTTCCATAATAAAGAAGGGTTACAATCGACTAGAAAACTAGAAATGAAACATTAGGGCCAAAGAAAAAGATCATAATTATCCTAATAATTAAATATGACTGACTGAATTTGAAATTTAGTTCTGAACTTCCTGGTTGCCAGGGCAAAAACAAAAACATTACACAATGAATAAATCTTGTCATCTGAACAGAATCAACTTATCAGAGGAGACCTTTTTTTTTCTGTAGCGCTAACTTGTAAAGGTAGTTTCTCATATAACTTTATTAGGAACTGGTGAATGAGGTAGTAAAGCAATCAAGAAGACTTTTAAAAAAGATTTTATATAGTTTCAGAGAGGGAATGGGAAGGAGAAAGAGAGGGAGAGAAACATCAATGTGTGGTTGCCTGACACACACACCCCTACTGGGGACCTGACCCTCAACCCAGGTGCCCTGACTGGAAATTGAACTAGTGATCCTTTGATTTGCAGGCCAGCACTCACTGCACTGAGCCACACCACTCAGAGCAAGAAGATTTGAACAAGAAATTCAAAAGCAAAATTCATATGGATATTTATTTTAATTTAATAAAAGCCAGGGACATAAATAGCAACCTAGTTATGGTTATTTTAAATAAATTATTCAAATATTTTTTTAACTTACTGATTTTAGTGGGGGGAGAAAAAGAGAGGAACATCAATTTGTTGTTCCACTTATTTATGAATTTACTGACTGCTTCTAGTATGTGCTCTGATCAGGGATCAAACCAACAACCTTGGCATATTGGGACAATGGTCTACCCAACTGATCTACAGAACTAGGGTGGATGTTTTTTTTTTTTAAGGGGCATGTCTCATGCAGTCTAGGGAAATTGTTTTCTTGTGATCTCAACTGTTTCAAACTTAGACCTTAGAAGGTTTTAAAAGTATGTCCTTTGGGTCATCATTCTAATAGCACTTCTCTCTAGGGTGTTGCTAAGTGCTTTGATGGTTATTCTCTTCTCTGTGGTCATTTAAAAGTTTGAGTATGCCTTGTAATATTAGTGTTTTAAAACAGGAAGTTATAATTTGTTTACAAATCTGACTGCTTCAAAATTAGAAATTCCTTGAAAATAATAATCAGGCCCCATTCATATATGTTTCCTCATCCTCTGCACAGTATTTGAATGCAGTAAGGGTAGGCACAGAATAAATATTGGTAGCAGAAATAAATGGTAATTAGTTCAAGGTTGTTCTCTCTGTCCCTGAAAGCTGATAGTCTACATTGCTGAATGAGGGTGGATTCAGATGATTCAGAAGCCAAACAAGTAGATGGTAAATCCTATTATAAATTGCAGTTGACGACAGCCCAACCAGAGAGATGCCCTTGAGGGAAGCAGATGGGCTGCTGTGACAACTACTCACTGTGGTGTCTCCTTATGAAGTCACTATAGTCCAGGCCTGCTTTCCTCTGCATTTCCAGACACTTTGCCAGTCATATACATGTGTACACATACACATGTTATTAAGTACCTTTCATGTGCTAGGCACTATACTATCATGGTTGAGGATACTGTGATATGAAGAGACATCGTTCCTGCCCTCCTAGGGCTTCCAGTCTGTTAGAGGTGACAGACATTTATCAAATAATCAGAACAGCTAATTTACAGTTGTAAACTGTGACAAGTACTCTGAAGGGAAAAACAGGGAAGTCAAAACAGGTCTTGACTTAGCAATGAAGACTTCTCTGAAGAAGTCACATCTGAGTTATCTAAATAAGAAAAGAGAGGGTGAGGACATCCCGAGCATACCCAAAGCCAGTGATAGAAGAGACCTTAATGTGTTGAAAGAATCAAAAGAAGTCTAAAGTTGCTGTGGTGCAGAGCATGAATGCAGAGTCAGGGAAGAAAAAAACTGATGAGGAAGGCAGGAGCCTAATCATTTAAAACCCTGTAGACTGCCAAAAGGTTTTTTTTTACCTTTATCTTAAGAGCAGTGGGAAGTCACATCAGGAGTTGAGGTGGAAACCTAAGAGCTTGGACCCTGCCCCTGAGCACAGCATCACAACCCAGGCGCTGGGTCGCCTCGCCCTGGTGAACACCTAAAGGCTCCGCCCCTCATATGTAACAGGTGCAAACAGACCAAAACATTATGGGTCAAGCAGAAGAACAGCTCAAAGCCCCAGAGCCAATATTTCTAAGTGACAAAGAGATAGCCAACCTATCAGATGAACAATTCAAAGCACTGGTGATCAGGATGCTCGCAGAATTGATTGAATTTGGTTGCAACTTAGATGAAAAAATGAGGGCTACACTAAGTGAAATGAAGGAAAACGCAACCAATAGTGATGGGAAGAAAACTAGGACTTAAATCAAGGGAATGGACCAGAAAGAAGAAAGAAACATTCAACCAGGAAAGAATGAAGAAAAAAAAAATTCAAAAAATGAGGAGAGGCTTAGGAACCTCTAGGACATCTTTAAACATTCCAACATCTGAATTATAGGGGTAACAGAAGGGGAAGAGGAAGAGCAAGAAGTGGAAAACTTACTTGAACAAATAATAAAAGAGAACTTCCCCAATCTGGCAAAGGAAATAGACTTCCAGGAAGTCCAGAAAGCTCAGAGTCCCAAAGAAGGTGGACCCAAGAAGGAACACACTAAGGCACATTATAATTACATTACCCACAATTAAAGATAAGGAGAGAATCTTAAAAGCAGCAAGAGATAAGGAGACAGTTATCTACAAAGGACTTCCTATCAGACTGTCAGCTGATTTCTTAAAAGAGACCTTACAGGCAGGAAGGGGCTGGAAAGAAGTATTTCAAGTCATGAAAGACAAGGACCTACATCCAAGATTGCTCTATCCAGCAAAGCTTTCATTTAGAATAGAAGGGCAGATAAAATGCTTCTCAGATAAGGTCAAGTTGAAGGAGTTCATCACCACCAAACCCTTATTATAAAAAATGTTAAAAGGACTTAACTAAGAAAAAGAAGATAAAAAACATGTACAGTAAAATGACAGCAAACTCACAATTATTAACAACCATGCCTAAAACAAAACCAAAAACAAACTAAGGAAACAACTAGAACAGGAACAAAACCACAGAAATGGAGATCACATGGAGGGTTAGCAACAGGGGAGTAGGAGGAGGAAAAAGGGGGTGAAGGTACAGAAAATAAGTAGCATAGACGGTAGGCAGAAAATAGATAGGGGGGAGGGTAAGAATAGTATGGGAAATGTAGAAGCTAAAGAACACATGGATATGAACTAAAGCAGGGGAATGTGGGTGGGAGAGAGTGTGCAGGGTGGAGGGGAATGAAGGGGGGAAATGGGACAACTGTAATAGCATAATCAATAAAATATATTTTTTTAAAAAAGAAAATGATCAGATTTACAGTTGAAAAGATTTCTGGATGCTGCATAGAGGACAGGTTGAAAGAGAGCAGGGATGAATGGAGATCAGTAAAAAGATTATTGTCTCTGTGCAGATTCATGAATTGTAGAATTAGTTTTATTTTACAAGGAACCTCCTACTTCCTGGCATACACAGATGTTTTTATGATAGTTCACCCTGGGAAAGCTCAGTAATAGGTCTGAGGTTCTGTCTTTACTGGGGCCAGCAGTTGTCCAACCCACAGCCATGGATGGGCTAAACATGGGGCTGGGAACGAAAGGAAAGAAGGGTATCATCTTACAAAATCTTCTGGAACTCTTTGCCTAAAGCTTCCAAAGGAGTTGTCTACATTTCCCATCTCCTTTTGCCTACTTCCTACCACCACCTACCAAACCACACCTATCTGATTTCTACCCCTCCCATTCCACTAAAACAGGTAAAGTCACCAGTTATCTCCAAGCTATGGGGGAAGTGCCCTGACAAGAACAGTTTAGAAGATGAAGTAACAGACATTGGTGAAGGTTAAGTGTGGAAGTGAGAGGGGTGAAAGACTGAAGGGTCACTCCTTGGCCTCTGGCTTTCTCAGAGCCACTTTCTGAGAAGTTTTCATCAGACAAAGACCAGACTGGGGAGGAATTTATGAGCATGGTTTTGGACATGTTGAGTTGGGGGTTTCTTTAAAGTACCACCTGGGATTCTCAAGTGGGAGGTACGTGTGTGTGTAAATATGTGAACCTGGAATTCAGAAGTCTGGAGAACAAAATTAGGAAAGTCATTGGAGTAGAAATGGTAATGAACGTTGTAGGGGCGGCTGGGATTATCTAGGGTAGGAGTTCTTAGCCTTTTTGTGTGCATGCTATAAACCCCTTCTCTGAATGTTTTAAAGTGTGTAAAACAAAAACAAAAAACCCCGCCCTGACTGGCGTGGCTCAGTTGGTTGGGCATCGTCCTGCAAAGGGAAAGGTTGCCAGTTGAACTCCCTGTCAGAGCACAGGCTGAGGTTGTCCCCAGTAGGGTGCATGCGAGAGGCAGCCGATCAACGTTTCTCTCTCACACTGATGTGTCTCTTTCTCTCTTTCTCCCACCCTTCTCCTCTCTCTAAAAATAAATAAATTTTAAAAAATTTTAAAATAATAAAATACATAAGGTAACAAAGAAAATTAGTCATATACATAAACACACACATATTATATATATGTAGTCTATCAATATCAATTGGATATGCATTTGATACTGATAGATTACTTGGAAATATATACTGTATGTCCATTGTATATTAGAATATTAATGAATTATCTGAAACTGTGTAATGTAAAGGGTAAAAAAAAATTATAGAGATGGAGGAAACATGCTGCTAAGGAAATTCCAGTTATAGCCTGAAACAAAGAGTACCAAAGTATCTAAGCAAAATCTAGAAACTGGAGTGGAAGTTAGGAGAGAAGTGGTAAAACTCATCCAGAAGTTTCATGTGAGCCCTGGCTGGTGTAGCTCAGTGGATTGAGCATGGACCTGCAAACCAAAGGGTCATGGGTTCGACTCCCAGTCAGGGCACGTGCCTGGGTTGTGCGGGCCAGGTCCCCAGTAGGGGGCGTGTGAGAGGCAGCCACACATTGATGTTTCTCTCCCTCTCCTCCTTTCCTTCCCCTCTCTCTAAATATAAATAAAATCTCTTAAAAAAAAGTTCCATGTGAGTAGAGAATGGGGAAGTAAAAGTATTCTAAAGATTTTTATCTTGTTGGAAGAAAGGAAGGAAGAAGTTAGGGAACTAAGCATCTCTACAGGGCAAATAATTGTTGTAATTATTTTATATAGTAATAGTAGCAAAATATGTGCACAATGCTAAGCACAGGGAAAGGGAAAGAAATATATAAAATGGAAAAATATGGACCTGGCCGTTGTGGCTCATTTGGTTGGAGTGTGGGCCCAAACCAAGTGAGCCCCATTTGATTAGGGTTTTGATTCCAGGTCCGGGCAAGTATCTAGGATGCTGGTTGATCCCCAGTTGGGGTGTGCATGTGATGTTTCTCTCTCACTCTCCCCTCTTCTCTTTCTCTCCCTTCCTCTCTCTATAAAATCAATAAACGTAATCCAGGATTTAAAAAGAGAGAGAATGTTCTTCATTCAAGCAGTCATTGAACAAAGTATAGTATATTTAATGCAGCTATTAAAAGTAATGGATGAGAAACATGCAAATTTACACAGTAGGATTTTTAAAAAGAAGTGGATTGAGCGTGGGCCTGTGAACCACATGATGGCGGTTCGATTCCCACTCAGGGCACATGCCTGGGTTGCAGGCCAGTTCCCAGCAGGGGACTCACAAGAGGCAACCATACATTGATATTTCTTTCCCTCTCTCCTTCCCTTCCCCTCCAAAGATAAATAAATAAAATATTTTAGAAAAAGAAATTAAAGTTTGGAAAGTTTATGTAGTTGACTAAGATTGCACAACTAGTAAAGAGTAAGGGCAAGGATTCAAAAATTCCAGGTCCAAGGCTCTGGCTAGGTAGCTCAATTGGTTACAGCATCTTCCAGATACACCATGGTTGCGGGTTCAATCCCTGGGCAGGGCACATGAAAGAATCAACAAATACATAAATAAGTGGAACGACAAGTCCATGTCTCTCTCTCAAATCAATAATAATAATAATAATAATAATAATAATAATAGTCTAGGCCCAGAATCCACCGATTTAGTCACTGTACTGTTACTTTTGAAATGGGGATGAGTAGAAAGTTGGTTGAAGATGACAAATACAAGGGAGCACAGAACAAAGTGGAGAGTAATCATCTGATAACAAGTGTTTGTCCCCCACCCTCCAGAGAGTAAGGCAGAAGCCTCCCTTCCTAGCTTTCAATATGGCATGAGAATGGTGACTTCTTAGGCCACCAGAGGTCACTCTGGCTTCCTTTGTTGGGTTACAGAACCTGTGAGTCTGGGCCACAGGTACCACAGTGCTTTGGGTCTTGCCGTGCTGCCCCTAGCTGCTCGTCTCCCTTCCACTGGTGTGTCTCTGACCACCACTGCCCCCGGATGTTGTTGGTGCAGCTGCTACCATTCCCAGATCCAGCAGCTAATGGAGACCTCTCCTGTCTGGGCTGTTGGGCAATGATGTGGTTAAAACACAGAGCTGGGGATCAGGCGGGGGTAGGTTCAAATCCCAGCTCTGTTATTGACTACTTTGTGTAAACCTAGGCCAGTCATGACCTCTCTGAGCCTTAGTTTGCCCACCTGTAAAATGAACCTACATCAGAGGTTAATCATCAAGATTAACTGAGATAATGTATCTCAAATGCTTAGCACAGATCTTTTCTTAAAGGTTTTATTTCTTTATTTTTAGAGAGAGAGAAAGGGAGGGAGAAAGAGAGGGAGAGAGACATAGATGTGTGACGGAAACATTGATCAGTTGTCTCTCACATACCACCAACCAGGGACCCGGCCCACAACCCAGGCATGTGCCCCTGACCAAGAATGGAACCAGCGACCTTTCAGATTTCAGGCTGATGCCCAACCCCCTGAGCCATACCAGCCAGGGTGCTTCGTACAGATCTTATTATTAATAAAATCAGAAAGTTTTTCTCAATGCAGGCACTTGTATTCAGCTGGTTTTCCTTTATTTTTCAACTTATAACCTTTCTTCCCATTATTTGCTGTAAGACTCTGATAAAGAAAGGATTTGGGCAGTGAGCCAACTGTTTTGCTTGCATAGCTTTTAAAACAATTTTGAAAAATTGTGTACTCCTGTGCATTTGTTTAAGATGACATTAAAGTTGTTCATTCTAATATTAAATATTGCAAAAGGCAGGATTTCCAACATATTGCAATATCAACATTTAAAAATTTTTTAATTATATAAATGTTTTGAAAATATTGAGTGGAATCGAAACACTATACAGTGGTCCAGAGTGATAACTCTGACCAATAAGGGCACTGTATCAACTAGTGCTTCACCAACCTAGACTTATCCCTTTTTTAGGCATTTGCCCACAAGTGAAACTAGTAGAGACAGAAATAAAAGGCACTAAGCAAAAGCCACAAGGCAGTAGCACCTGGAAAAAGAAGAAATCAAGGGGGAGCTATAAGGAGAATTAAGAGAGAAGTCGTCAGTGGATGCAGTAGGGAGAAGGAGGATGAAGGACAGAGGTGACCTGTATCAGGAGGACTGGAGGAGTGATTTAGACAGGAAGCAATGGATGGCCACCTCGGGGTGGGGGAGGAGAGTGACGACGAGTTATTTTTCAGTCATTAGAACTGTTACTATATCTTAAATGGCAAAGAACAAGGGTTCAGCTCCACAAAGTCTGGTTGTACAGCCTGAGATGGTTATTATATTTCTTATCTGTGTATCTTAACAACAATGAACCTCTATTTCCTGAGGCAAGCTGGGGACGCCTTTGTTTCCTTTAGCCTCAAAGAACTGATAATGTAGAAATCAGCACCAGGAGTGGGGTGGAAGGAGCAGACCTTCAGAAGTTGTGAAAAAGTGAATGTGGCAACCACAGCAACATGGTGAGCAATAAGAATCTGCTTTCTGTTAATAATGCAGACATTAGGAGCATAGGCCTTGGAAGCAGATACTCTGGATATGAATCTGGCTTTGTTAGAGGACTTTGGGAAAGTTTCTTCATCTCCCTGGGCCTCGGTTTCATCAGTAAATGATATATTAGTTTCCTGAGGTTGCAGTAACAAATGACCACAAACTTGGTGGCTGGAAACCACGGGAATTTATTTTCTCACAATTCTAGAAGTCTGCGAAGTTGGCAGTCAGTTTCAATGGACCACAATCAAGGTGTTGGCTATCGTCCATCTGACCCTAGGGTTAGACTCTGTTCATTGCCTCTTCCAGCTCTTCTGGCTTGCTACCAGCATTCCTTAGCTTGTGGCTGCATTACTCCAGTCTTTGCTTCTATGGTTACATTGCTTTTTCTTCTTATGTGTCAAATTTCTCTCTGACTCTCTAGTAAAAGGATATGTGATTAGATTTAGAGCTCACCTAATAATCCAGGGTAACTCCCCATTTCAAGGTCCTTAACTTTGTTACATCTTTTGCCACATAAAGTAATATTCTGACACCAGCTAGTATACCACAATAAAAGTCTGCCACCAATCATGCAGAATTAGTGCAGAACCCATAGATTAAAGAGCATGGTCCCCAACCAAGCTGCCTTCACTTCAGTCATTCCCAGGTTGCTTGCACTTCTGACAAATTGGCCATAAACTTGGGGATTCTTACAACCTGCTTAGGCTCAATAATTCAGTAGAATAACTTACATAAGTCAGGAAACTGCTATATTTACAGTTACAGTTTATTATGAAGAATATAAGTCAGGATTCAGTGAAATGAAGAGACAAAGAAAGCAGGGTCTGGTAGGGTCCCAAATGCAGAGCTCCCGTGTCTTCTTCCTGTGTAGTCAGGGCACATCACTTTCTTCACACATTGATGTGTTTGTCAACCAGGAAGCTTTACTAAGCTTTAGAGTCAACAGTTTTTACTGGACTTCCAGCCAAGATGGAGGCATAGGGAGACACACTGTGCCTCCTTGCACAACCAAAATAAGGACGACAACAATTTAGAAACAAAATGACAACCAGAATTGACAGAAAATTGAACTGTATGGAAGTCGGACGACCAAGGAGATAAAATACACATTAATCCACACTGGTAGGTGCAGCGGAGTTGGGCAGCTGGGCAGAGAGGGGTCGCAGCACAAAAAGTGGTGGCACTGAGTGAGCAAGGCACCCTGGGTGTGCAGGCAGTGACTGGCAGACCCAGCGGGGTGGCGATAGTGAAGCAAGGAACTGCGCTGACTGAGAGGTCCCACATTCATGCGAAGATAAACCAGGTAAAATTGGGGAGCAAGACAGACCGTGCAACCCAGGGTCCCAGCGCCAGGAAATAAAGCCTCAAAACACTGACTGAAAACACTTGTGGGGGTTGAGATGCAGGGAGAGACTCCCAGCCTCACAGGAGAGTTCGTCGGAGAGACCCACAGGGTCCTAGAATGTACACGAGTCTACCCACCCAGAAATCAGCACCAGAAAGGCCCAGTTTGCTTGGGGGAAGCAGCAGAAGAGACTGAAATCCAACAGAGAGCAGAGCAAGCACTATTGTTCTCTCTTGAATCCCACCTCCACAAACAGTGTCATAACCCAGTGACTTGGTTGCCTCACCCCGGTGAACACCTAAGGAAGGTTCTGCCCCTCATATGTAACAGGTGTTAACAAGACAACAAAAATGGCCCAAAGGAAAGAACAGATCAAAGCTCCACAGCAAATACAACTAAACGACAAAGAGATAGCCAACCTATCAGATGAACAATTCAAAGCACTGGTGCTCGGGATGCTCACAGAATTGATTGAATTTGGTTGCAACTTAGATGAAAAAATGAAGGCTACACTAAGTGAAATGAAGGAAAATGCAACCAATATTGATGGGAAGAAAACTAGGACTTAAATCAAGGGAGTGGACCAGAAAGAAGAAAGAAACATTCAATCAGGAAAAAATGAAGAAAAAAGAATTCAAAAAAATGAGGAGAGCCCTGGCTGGTGTGGCTCAGTGGATTGAGTGCGGGCCTTCGAACCAGACAATCGCAGTTTGATTCCCAGTCAGAGCACATGCCTGGGTTGCAGGCTGGTTCCCTGCAGGCCAGTTCCCAGCAGGGGATGAATGAAAGGCAACCATACATTGATGTTTCTCTCCCTCCCTTCTTCCCTTCCCCTCTAAAGATAAATAAATAAAATCTTAAAAAAAATTTTTTTTTAAAAATGAGGAGAGGCTTAGGAACCTCCAGGACATCTTTAAACATTCCAACATCTGAATTATAGGGGTAACAGAAGGGGAAGAGGAAGAGCAAGAAGTGGAAAACTTACTTGAACAAATAATAAAAGAGAACTTCCCCAATCTGGCAAAGGAAATAGACTTCCAGGAAGTCCAGAAAGCTCAGAGTCTCAAAAAAGATGGACCCAAGGAGGAACACAAGAAGACACATCATAATTACATTACCCACGATTAAAGATAAGGAGAGAATCTTAAAAGCAGCAAGAGATAAGGAGACAGTTATCTACAAAGGACTTCCTATCAGACTGTCAGCTGATTTCTCAAAAGAGACCTTACAGGCAGGAAGGGGCTGGAAAGAAGTATTTCAAGTCTTGAGAGACAAAGACCTACATCCAAGATTGCTCTATCCAGCAAAGCTTTCATTTAGAATGGAAGGGCAGATAAAAAGTGCTTCTCAGATAAGGTCAAGTTGAAGGAGTTCATCACCACCAAACCCTTATTATAAAAAATGTTAAAAGGACTTAACTAAGAAAAAGAAGATAAAAAACATGTATAGTAAAATGACAGCAAACTCACAATTATTAACAACCATGCCTAAAACAAAACCAAAAACAAACTAAGGAAACAACTAGAACAGAAACAGAACCACAGAAATGGAGATCCCATGGAGGGTTAGCAACAGGGGAGTAGGAGGAGGAAAAAGGGGGAGAAGGTACAGAAAATAAGTAGCATAGATGGTAGGCAGAAAATAGACAGGGGGAGGGCAAGAATAGTATGGGAAATGTAGAAGCTAAAGAACTTATGACACATGGATATGAACTAAAGCAGGGGAATGTGGGCGGGATGGGGTATGCAGGGTGGAGGGGAATGAAGGGAGAGAAATGGGACAACTGTAATAGCATAATCAATAAAAATTATTTTTTTAAGTTTTTACTGGGGTTTCATTATGTCAGCACAATTGAGTTATTGGCCATTGGTTGGTCATCAACCATTGGTTGAATTCAGTGTCCTTTTTCCCCTTGCCTTTCGAGGTCAGGCAGATATCACATGTCTGCCAAACGATATCTCATTATTATTTTGATTTGCATGTTTCTAATAGCCAGTGATGAATGATGTTGAACATTTTTTCATGTACTTATTGGACATTTATATAGCTTCTTTGGAGAAATGTTATTCAAATCTTTTACCCAGTTTTTGATTGAGCTATATATATGTTTTTGATATTGAGTTGTAAGAGTTCTTTATATTCCACGGACATATCCTTTATCAGCTATATGATTTTGCAAATATTTTCTCTCATTTTGTCCGTTGCCTTTTTACTTTTTTGGTGATGTTTATGGCCTAACATTTTAAACTTTGAGGTAGCACAACTTATCTATTTTTTTCTTTCATCAGTTGTGGTGGAAGTCCTACTTCATTTGCATGTTGATATCCAGGTGTCCCTTTACCATATGTAGAAAATCAGTACCTGTTGAACCAGGTGGTCAATAGGACCAGAGTGCTGGATGGAGGCAGAAAGTCTTCTTGCCACATTTCCTGATTGTTCTGGATTTTAAATTTTGCTTGGAATTGGGAAACTAACCTAAAATTTTCCCTTTCTTGCTGTAGTGATACAAAGTCATTAATTAACTCTCTCTTACATGTTTTTGCTTGTGATATTGTTCTAATCAAGTACTCAGTGTCTCTCTTACCTTCAGGGGGCCCATCACCTGGAAGTAAAACAATCACAGTTAACTAAGTTCCACAAACAGCAGACCCACTAGAATTCCAATAAAATGCCAATCAGGACTGTTAGTTGCAACAACAGAAGCCACCAGTGGCTAACTTAGGCAGAAAAGGAATTTACCAGAAGGATATTAAGTACCTCATAGAAAGGAAGAGAAAATAGGAGAAGCGGTCTTGGAAAATGAACAGAAAGCCATTTGGTCAAAAGAAGCTCGATAACTTTAATCATCTCTCACAACAAGAAAAGTTTAACCCCGACACCACCATCGAACATTTGCTGCTGCTGGACTCTTGACACCATTTCCACAGCCCTTAATAATCTCAAACTGAGTATTTGTAAGACGCTAGTGTCCCAGGCAATTTTATTAGCCAAGCCTTGGGTATTGGCCCATTGCCTAGATCAGTGAATTTTAACTGGTGTGCCTCAAGAATTCTTAAAACATGCCATACCTGACTATTTAATCAGGGACACTGACATCTTTCCCCTTCAACTGTCAAATAAAAAATAACAACATCAAACACAACAATAGCCATCCAGTGTGAATGCCCCGCCTTGAACCATAAATATATAGGTGATATAATCGAGTTGCATCTTATTGATCACATCACATAATAAGGTTATGTCTGTCTGATTAATTCTTGGTACCAGAAATCCTTATATATAAGTATAGGCACCTAATATTTTTAAAAGTCACTTTTGAGCAAAAAGGGTAGGTAATTACTATTTCTTGTAAATAATGAAACATATCTATTTTTGGTCAGATTGGTAAAAGATATACATTTTTGGTGTGCCACAGAATTTTAGTAACTGGTTTATGTGTGCCATGAGATGAAAAAGTTTCAAAATTGCTGGCCTAGACAATAGGGCAAATATGTGTCTCTCTTCAAACTTCTGTAAAACAAGCTGGGCTTCTCCCTAACCTGAGACTCATAAACAGGACTTTCCCTCAAAATAAGAAGGGTATTCAGGCATGAGATGGCCCCAAAACAACAAGGTACATTATAGAAATGAATAATAATAAAAATAATAGTCAACATTTATTGAGAACTATCTATGTACAAGTTTTACATGTGTTAACTCTGTTGATGCTTACAACAGCCATATGAGGTGCATTGCACTATTATCCTATGTGGTAGACTAAATAACAACGCCCAGAGATATTTATTTCCTAGTCCTCAGAATATGTGAATATGTCCAAAGGGTAGTCACCCTTGTTGTAAAAAGGAGAAAGATTTATTTGATCTGAAGAGAATCTAGAGTGTTGCCTATTGCATAATAAAGAATGTTACTGGCCTTTATCTCTGTTGTGTGAATTAAGTTGCAACAACTTTAGAAAATTGTAATACATGGTAAAATTGCCATGGAAGCAAAATCTGACTTCACCATGAAGGTGGGTCTGTGGTGGTCAGCAGTTCCAGACTCATGTAACCACAATATATTTAAGAGAAATTTTTTAAATTTATTGTAGAGACAGAGAGGAGGGAGGAAGAGAGAGAGGAAATATTGGTTTGTTGTTCCATTTATTTATGCATTCATTGGTTAATTCTTAATATGTGCCCTGACCAAGGATTGAAACCACAACCTTGGCACATTAAGACAATACTCTAACCAACTGAGCAACTAGGCCAGGGCTAATCCCATTATTTTTAACCGGAAGAGAAAAGAGCATCTTTTTCCCAATTCTATTTTGAAAAATCTCAGGGAAAAAGCTGATTAACCTGTTTTAGATTATGCTCCATTCCTGTGTCCCAGGGAGATCCTAGATCTGTGAATAGAAGAGAGGGAGGCGTGGGATGCCCCGTCCCAGGGAGTTCTCCCGGCCACTGTGGATGAGAATGAGTTGTCCTGGACACAATCTATTGTTTTGGAGGGAAAAGGGGTGGCGATTCCCTCTAGTGGAGAATGCCCCGCGTCTTTCTCTGAAATGGCTTCTACTGGGATTGGTATGTGCAGCGGTATATAGCATGCAGGCATAGCTCACCAATCAATGCCCAGAGGCTACAGTTAATAGTAAACATGTTATCTACAGATAACAATTGAAGGAACTCAGAGATTTGCCTCAGGTTAGGGTCTTTTAGACAAGCTGATGCCAGATGACCACTAAGGCCTGTTTCATGAGATAAGGAGTTCACTCCTTATGTTTATCTGGTTTATAGCAACAGGGTTATACAAAGCAAAGCAAGCTTCAAAGGGTACAATGCATTCTTCAGGCCCGATTTCCCTCGGTGCTAGCATCAGGTCATGCCTGCCTTCTGCATTCCCAGTGTTCCAGTTGAGACTTATAGGCCTCTTTCAAGGTCTTGCTCAAGTGGGGCTACAGTGTCCAATGCCACACAAAGTGGTCCCCAATAGGAGAAGTCTGGGAGGACAAAATCAGGATTCCACTGCATAGGCAGGGTTGTCCAACCTTTGGGCATCACTGGGCATCACTGGGTCACACTGGAAGAAGAGCTGTCTTGTGCCAAACATTAAATACACAAACACTATTGAAAACTGATGAGCAAATAAAAGGTTTTAAGTAAATTCATGATTTTGTGTTGTGCCACATTCATACTCATCCTGGGCTGCATGCTGCCCGTGTTGTGGGTTGGATACCCCTGGTAGGGAACACATGCAGAGTTGCAGAAGTTGCCTAGAGAATTTTGGCAGAATTCAAGAGAGAAACTATGAGCTTGAATGTCAAGGGTCTACCACCGAGGAACAGCAACTGCACAGTGAGATTAGACTTGTTTGTTTGCTTTGAGGAGTCTCAGTGGAGACCCAAGATTGAAGGGATTAATTAAGAACAGCTTACAAGGCTATGAGACAAACTTGTTGTCAATGCTCTAGCCAATGAAGAATTTGGCACAATGTCAAGGAAGGATTTCAAAGCCATAATAACTATACACATATAACTATATAATGCTATTAACCAATATTATCCCAATAAATTTAATTTTAAAAAATTCTGACCCTGGCTGGTGTAGCTCAGTGGATTGAGCATGGACCTGGGAACCAAAAGATTTCGGTTCAGTTCCCCATCAGGGCACATGCCTGGGTTGCAGGCCAGTTCCCAGCAGGGTCCAGTTCCCAGCAGGGGATGCACAAGAAGCAACCATACATTGATATTTCTCTCCCTTTCTCCTTCCCTTCCCTTCTAAAGATAAAGAAATAAAACTTTTTTAAATTCTGGGAAAAAAAAACATATATATGAGGTCTGTCTAGAAAAAAGTCCAGCCATTGTTAGTATAAGGAGAGCTGGTTTGCGCAACATCAACATAACTTGGCATCCAAGGAGAGTGGACTGGAATGCGCATGCGTGAACAATGACGATTTCCTTGTCCTAGTCAGTGGGGGCAGTGACTGCCCTTGAGTGAGCATGTATGGTCGTTACATTCAAAATGACTGAGCAAGTAAAGCAACAAGTCTGCATCACATTTTGTATTAAGCTTGAACATTCCTCTGCGGAAACTATTCAGGTGACTCAGAACGCTGCAGCTGTGGACATCTGCTGATTGGCAGAGTCATCACAACACGCCCTCTTGTGCATCACGTCTGGTGAAGTTTGTTTTTTTTTGGTGAAGTTTTTTGGCAAAACATCAAATCACCCAGGTAACTCAATTCCCCTACAGCCCATATTTGGTTCCTTGAGACTTCTGGCTTTTCCAAAAACTAAAATCACCTTTGAAAGGAAAGAGATTTCAGACTGTTGATGAGATTCAGGAAAATAAGACAGGGCAGCTGATGGTGATTGGGAGAACTGTGTGAGGTCCCAAGGGGACTGAGGTGTCATTGTTCTATGTATAATGTTTCTTATATCTTCTTCAATAAATATCTCTATGTTTCATATTAAATGGCTGGATATTTTATGGACAAACCTCATATACACACGGGTAAATAGATATAGACACCCAAACTGTTTATAGCAATTACTTTTTTAAATGAACTTGAGGAAGACTATTTGGGGGGGGTACTGGGGTGGGAATAAAAGACAGAAAATTGCACTTGAACAACAATTAAAATAAAATGAAAATTTAAAAAAAGACACTTTTTATTCTTTTTATTTTTGTATTATTTAAATACTTGCAATATTTTATAAGAAATAAATAAAATAGAGATTTTATTTATTTATTTTTAGAGAGATGGGAAAGGAGAGAGAAAGAGGGAGAGAAACACCTACGTGCAAGATACATATTGATTGGTTGCCTCCCACACACCCTCAAATGGGGGACCCGGCCTGACTCCTTGCTTTACAGGCTAGATCAATCCACTGAGCCACAGCAGCTAGGGCTAAAGATTTTTTAAAAAGCAAAAACTGTATGAAAAAGAAATGGAGTTCTCATTGCTGTCAGACCATCCTTACCTAGTATTAGGTTCTCTGGAATTCTTCTCTCGTTGCTATTAAAAGTAGATCGAGAAAAAAAGTGTGTATTTTATGCTGTATATGTATGTAAAAAATGGGGAGGGACATCTTCACATATGTATAGATTACCTTTGGAATAATAAACAGGAAACTGGCAAAAGTCAATGACTCTTGGGAGGAAAACTAGGGGACTGGAGGACAGAGGTGAGTAAGAGATTTACTTTTCACTGTCTACTGGCGATGGTGTTTGCAATTTTTTACCATGTCAGTGCATTGTCTATTAAAAAAAATATTTTAAGGCTGGTGTACCTCTCCACGCGTGCCCCTCTCATTTCTTGGAGAGTGAATAAAATCTTTACACTTTCTTCTCTTTGTGAATTCTCTCACAGCCCATGTCACCAACCACCCTAATATTTTGGTGGCCCATATGGGGGCATCCTCTATTTCTCGCTCTCTTCTGGCCCCCTGAGACTTGCGACTAGGGGAGCAGTGGGCCGTGGAATCTCCACCTGGGCTGAACCCCTAACCCTGTCTTTGTGAGGTTTGGAGAGAAGATTCTAATCCTTCTCTGTCTCTCTGGACTCTAGGGACAGTGTCTTTCTCATCCATCTTCAGGGCCGGGGATCAGACTAGAAATTACTGGAAAGCAAGAATAGAACATGATTATCTGCTCCCTATCGCAGAAGATAACATTGGAACAAACTGCAGCCTCCTGTTACAACACCCTCAACTGCACAGGGGCTGCACAACAGCCTTCTCCACCCTTGTTTAATCCAATTATCATTCAATAAAAGCTCAAAGGCCCCACCCCTCAATGCTGGTATATCTCTTCACACCATTCCCCTTTTCTTTCTTGGAGAGTGAATAAAAACTTTACTCTCTATTTATGTCTCTAAATTTTTTTCTAATGTAGCATTCAGAGGTTGAAGAAGGTGAAATGGGTAATACCTGAGGCGGATAGGGTTGACGGCTTTCTGAACATCTGTACCAACCCTCTCCTGTCTTGCCTCCTTATACACCCTGGTTTAGCTTTCCAGCCAAAACTGTATTTCCTAGACTTCTTTGCAGCTATGTCTCCAGATGTGTTTTCAGTTCCCTGGGGGGCTTGAATCTGGAACTGAGCTAAGTGGGAGGGAAATGAGGCAGCACACAAGGATGTAGGATGTCATGCTTCTGGAGCCAATAACCCTGGCAGTGGCTTTCTGCTCCCTAGATCTTGGCTAAGATAGTGTGTTCTCGGAGCAAATAGTTTGGACAGCAGCTTCCTAATTTCCCAGTTTTCTGGTATGGCAGAGGATTTCTTGGTGGTAGTTTGTGCTTGGCTTAAATCAACCCTCATTCAACAATCAGCTCTAAGTATAGGTCACTACAATTTGTGTCTTGTTTGAAGAAGGCTCTGTGAGGTATCCTGGCATCGGTCGAAAGCTGATGCCCCGACAGGGATGTCTTGAAGGTTAAGGTTAGAGTGGACACTGGATATTCCTTTGGGACCTCCAGTACTGGAACCCCCTATCCTGCATTTAGTGAATTCCCTCAGATTATGAATCTGAGATATAGGGCCTGTCATCCTCTGCAAAAGGTGGAAGTGCTAAACATTTCCTTTCTCATGTTTGTTGCCAGAGCATTAGCATGCGGACTGGGCTCTGCCAGTCATACATACCTGCCTGAGAGCGAGCTAGACAAACTGGTTTCAGGAAGACCAATTCCGGGAAAAGCAGTGACTGCAAGGGTGGTGATCAGTCCATATTCGTTGCTAGTGGTACCATTGGCACAGGCTACGTGTCTAGACCTTCACAGCCACAGTTTATCAACAGACCAGTTCTGCAACTTCAGAATATGATTCTTCTCTTCAGTCTTCCCCTTGATTCTATGAGCTAGTTAATATCTTTTTAATATTTTTTTCTGCTTAAAACAGCCAGGTTTGTTTTTTGTTAGTTAGAAATCGTAATGGATACACACACATACATATATATATATATATATATACACACGTATATGACAAATCCTCCTACTTGGGTAGGGTTTTTGCCAGCAACAGTTGCAGTTTAAGAAACACACTCTGCATTAACAGTGTATGGCATTAAGTGGTATGTGGACTCACTGATGCTATCATGCACTCTACTTGTATTAATCAAGTTTCTCCAGATGTGTGTGTGTGTATATGACAAATTGGCTGAGAAGTCCCACAATCTGCTCTCAATAAGCTGGAGACTCAGGAAACCTCCCTGGTGATGTAATTTAGTGCAAGTCCAAAGGCCTGAGAACCAGGGTCCAAGGGCCGGAGAAGACAAGATGTCCCAACTCAGGCAGGTAAAAAGCAAAATGGATGAATTCCTTCTCCCTCCACCTTTTGTTCTATTCAGGTCCTCATGGTACTTGAGGCTTACTCACACTGGGGAAGGCAACCTACTGAACATAACTTTTTCCTTGGTTGTACTTTTAAATTCCCTCTTCAATTTATTTTAACATGAAACATAATTAAATTATATTTGATAGCTGATAACAATGTCTCTGATCTTTAGGGGTATGATTCTGTAGTTGGTCACTTCTACTTGTGGGATTTGTTTTCTTGCGTGGTTAGAGACTTAAAAAAAACCTTGTGAGTCATGACTTGGCGGGAAATCTTTGTGGTCTGGGGTGAATGTCATTCTTCAAGAAAGAGTTTGGGTTTGCTTCTTCCAGGTGCCCGTAGGTCCTAACAATCCAGAAACACTTTAAATTTCATCTTGGAGTTGAAACAGGTAAGCTGACTATGTCTCTAAGTAAATACATGTGAATGGAGGTGTGGGGTGCCGAATTCTCGGGAGAGACCTTTTTTTGTTTGTTTATTTTTTACTTTACTTTGATCCAAGGCTAAGATAAGACAGGCCCACACCCCCACTGTCCTCCTAGTTTGGCAGGTTTTTTTTTTTCTTTTTCTTCTTCTTTTTTAGTTTGTCAACTGATCACTGAGGCTATTAGTGGTTTGGGGCTTGGCAAGGCTAAGGCTTGATCTCTGATTTTACTTTCTACTCTTTTCAGGTTCAGGGTCCCTCACCTCCCGTGGCTCATGAAAACACAGGTATTAGGTCACTAGGAATCCATATATACCCCCAGGGCAAGGAGGCTTCTCACAATTGTTTACTTTTTTTCCCTCCTACAGATTCCTTACAAGCCAGCCAAGGTCAGACAAGCACCAGGCCTCTCTCACTCCCCAAACTGGGGACCTGGCCTGCAACCCAGGCATGTGCCCTGACTGGGAATGGAACCAGAGACCTTTCTGTCTGCAGGGTGGCGCTCAATTCAATTAACCACACCAGCCAGAAGTACTTCTAATTGACATGTTTAGAAACATGCTTTTAAAAGATTTTATTTATTTTTTCTTTTTTAGAGGAGGAGAAGGGAAGGAGAAAGAGAGGGAGAGAAACATCAATGTGTGAGATTTACATCAATCGGTTGCCTCTCACACACCCCAACTGGGGACCCGGCCTGAAATCCAGGCATGTGCCCAGACTGGAAATCAAACTGGTGACCTTTGAGGGCGCTCTGTGCACTGAGCCACACCAGTCAAGGCTGTTTCATACTTTGTGTTGGATTGTGGGGATAATTGCATGGATACAAAGATGAAACAGAGAAGGTTACTGCTCTGGAAGAACTCATAATATCAGGGAGTGCCCTTTTGTAGGGTAAGAAGAAGACACACACAAAAAATGTAAATACATTGTGTAAGTGTGAGGATGTGTGTGAAATAATGGAAAGTATATATTGGTCTCTGCCTCCAGTTCCTGGCACAGAGCTCCTAAACCTCTTGTAATTTCTCAAGTAGAAAGAGCAGTAGGAGCATCTTATGTTCTAACCAGGCAACTCAGGGTGGGTTGATCCATACATACCAGTCGAAGGCCCGAGGTGGGGTGGGTAGGAGCTGTTCTCAGAGAAACAGGGATGTGTGCTGGGCTGAAAGGACACCCGGCTCCTGGATGGGCACTGAACAGCAGAAAGAACAAGCTAGGACTAGAGTTTAGAACTTTCCGCCCCATCCCCACTCCCTGGAGAGTGGAGCGGGGCTACAAATGGAGTTAATAATCCTCATGCCTACGGAAGAGGCCTCCATAAGATCCCAGCAGTATGGGGTTCGGAGAGCTTCCAGGTTGGTAAACTCATCCACATGCTGAGAGCAACACGCTCCAGCTCCAGGGGGACAGAAGTTCCTGTGCTGGGGACCCTCCCTGACTTCACCCACAGTATCTCTTCATCTGTCTTTTCATCCGTATCTTTCATCCTATCACTTAATAAACTGGTAAATGTGTGACCTGAGTTTCCTGAGCAACTGGAGCAAATTAATCAGGCCCCGAGGACGGGAACACGGAGGTTCCTATTTGTAGTCAAGTCTCACGGAAGATGCGGGTCGCCTGGGGACCTACTATCTCTGATTGGCATCTGAAGTGGGGGGCAGTCCGTTGGGACTGGGCCCTTAATTTGTGGGATCTGATGCTATTTTCAGGTAGATTTTGTCAGAATTGAATTAAATGGTAGGACACCCAGCTGGTGTCAGAGAATTGTTTGGCCCCCACTCACATCGTCCGACATGAAGCACTCTGGGTGAGCAGTGAAGGCGACACAGGGAGGGAAAGACCGGTTTCCCCGAACAATGCGGTGAGCTCAGAGGACCCAGAGGAGGTTAGTCTACTCTGCATCTCCACACAAGGAACTCTCTTGCGCTCCCAGACTTACTTTTTAAGTTTCAGCTACGAGCAGAGATTGAGGAGTGTCTTCCTATCTCCGCTGCAGAGTTTTAGGGAAGAGAAATGAATTGGCCCTGCCTGAGTCAAATGTCCTTCCTCTCTGGTCCGGTCCCGGTGACCAATGCTGGTCGCAGATCCGTACATACCCGTCGAAGGCCCGAGGTGGGGTGGTGGGTAGGAGCTGTTCTCGGAGAAACAGGGATGTGTGCTGGGCTGAAAGGACACCCGGCCCTTGTCTTTCTGCAGCGCCCAAACCTGAATCGGTCCTACGCCCTGCTTCTATGTTCTTTACCTGAGCAGCAAAGAGCTGCTGGAGAAAAAAAGCCACACAAACATTTGTAGTAATTTTAATCGAAACATCCAAATTAGAAAAGATCCTTTAAACTTCATGATGGGGAGGGAGGGACAGTACTAGGTGGGGGTAGCATTGCCAAAAAGACTGATTCGCTGACCCCAAAGGGGCATGATCTCGGTGAAAACACCACAGTCCAGGGGCAGACTCTGGTTTTTTGCCAGCTTAGAAACATGAGCTTGTCAATATCTCAGAACTCATGTGATTTGTAGGTACTGATTCACAGTAATGAGCTTTGCAAGCCACCGATGTACAACTCCTCAATAAGAATTTATTAATTTACAAAAAATACTCATATCCGTCCTCCTCAGATCTGTTCTGCAAACACCTTTTTTGAATCCCATCTCAAAGCTATACCCCATGCTGGGTGCTGGGGACACACAGATAAATAAGATACAGGCTTTGTTCTCTAAGAGCTTCCTAACTGATGTATGCTGGGTATGGGCAGACCTCTGACAAAGTCCTCTGACAAAGTGCACAAGGCCCTTCCTCATCCAGTACTCCTGGTTTACAACTTCAACCTCCAGCGGTTCTTGCCAGAGTCCGCCCACCTGCCTGGCCTGTTCGTCAGCCTCCGTGTCCCTTCCTCCTCGCAGCTGTGGAAAACTTTTCATCTTTCAAAACCCACTTTGCATGTCATCTTCTCTAAGAGCTTTCCCAGAACCTCCCACAGGGGATGAATCCCCCGATTTCTGAGGCCTGAATTTTGGGCCAACATCTACAGAAATACTTCGTTGTTCTCTTCCTAGTACAGCATGATGTCAGAGACCATGTTAATTCACCTCCTCATCCTTAGGGCCTAGCACAGGAGAGATATTCCCAAAACGTGTTGAATGAATAATCAGAAACTGGCAGGCATATTTCACCAGGGCCCAATGTACAACCAGTTTAACGGAGAGAGCCTGGGGCTTGTGACTAAATCCCTGCTGAGAGTCATCAAGTCACCTACCCTGGTGCTCAGTACCAGGCCTGGGTTTCTACCAGAGCACGACCTGATAAATAGAGACCACCTTGCTAAGGGCTTACCTAGAGAGCTGAGAATGGCGAGCGAACACCCAGACATAGAGCAGGAGGGTAGGACTTGGAGGAGAAATGGGGTTCACTGTCAAGGCCACGAAGAAAGAGCAGAGAGGCTGGCACCGGCTCCCTGGCTCAGTCCCAGGCAGGCAGAGGGGGAAGACTCATTCATCCAGGGCCAGCCCAGGAGTGAGACTGCGGAGCTGCTGGCAGCGGCCCAGGCTCAGGCTCAAGGCTGGGAGGGGATTTCCTCAGGCTCCCTCCCCCAAGGCAGGGTGGCTGGGAACCTGCCAGACAAATTTAGTTCGAGGAGGGGCCAAGGATCACCCAGAAACAGGGCAAGAACTTCAGGGCAGCAGAGGCACCCCCTCGGCCAGGGACGTAACACAGAAAGCAGCCTGCCCTGCCTGGGACCCTCCCGCGGGAAGGAGGTAAGCGGCGGGTGCTGGGAGCCGGGGGAGGGAGTCCCTCCGTGTGGCCAGCGGGGCTGAGGGCAGGAAACGAGAGTGGGGGCAGTGAGAAGGAGGAGAACATACCTTGTTCCCTTAGCAACCTCCCTTCCGGGGTAGCCTTTTGGAGTGGCCCCTTGGGATTTTGCAACTTTCTTTTCAAAGTTGGCAGTATGTTTGACCAGGAGTCAGGAGGCTGTTTCTTGGCTTCTTCCCGAGGGGCATGGTCGGGGTGTCAGGTAGTGCTATTCCCTTTCTGTGCCCGGGTCAACCACCCGCCTTCTCTCCCCCTTTATCACATTCCCCCAGTAACATCTCCACCCTCCCTCCTGCCTCCCAGCGGCCCCCGTCCCCTGCCCCCTGCAGCTGAGCCAGTTCCTAGCCCTCTTGTGCTGCCTGCCCTCTGCCCCTCCTCTGGGCACTGCAGACCACTGGGAGACGGTCTCGGGCTTCTTCCTGCAAGGCGCCTCCCTCAGGGTTACTTGTTTCCTCCTTCCTGGTATGGGGTATCCGAGGGATTTCAGTCATCCATATTTTTTATTATTCATTTGTTTATTCATCACTGTTTGAATATGTATCTGGATTCTCTGGGGCGGAAAAACACACACAATTTCTGCTCTTCTGGGGAATAAGAAAATGGAAATGTATTTCACAAACATTTAATGATCATTTATAAGCTGGTAGTAGACAGTGTGGCAGAGAGGAAAATTACTTTGGAATCATAGAGACAGTTGGTTTCACGTCCCACTCCTGTTCTCTTCCTGAGCCTCAGTTTCCTCGTTTGTAAAATGGTATTGTAATGAAGGTGATAGGAGATAATGCACGTGAAGCACCGACTCTGGCACCAGGCACACCTTGGAAGCCTCAGTAAACTTCTGGGCTCTTCCCTTCTTCTTTGGGCCCTTTCCTGTCACATCCCCCACACCCCATCTCTAGGCTTGTAAAGATATGTAAGACAACCTCTGGCCTTGAAAGCACTGGAAAGTAAACGCGGAACTGGGCAGTGAAGAGACGGAGGCCAAGAAGGGGTGGGGGTTGGGCTCAATAGGGAAGGTGTCTCCAGAGGGTCTGAAGTGAGAGCACTGGACCAGGGATGGGACCCGGGCCACAGGGGGATGTTATCCCCAGCAGGCTCTTCTGCTGTGTTTCCGAATCTGTGCGCTCACACTGAGCAAGTAGTAAGAACTACCAGTTCCTAAACCCACTCTGCTTTTAAATGCATTATCGCATGTAATCATAACCCTGTTATGATATCATTAAAATGAAAGTGCAAACAGACTAAAGGATTTGCCTAAGGTCACATGGCTAGTAAGTTTCCCTGTATCAGAAAGAACGAAAGGACAGCATCTTTCCCAGCTTCCCTGACACCGGACTTCCTGTACCTCCCCTGCTCTGGGCTGCCCCATCCGGGTGGGGAGGAGCACACTCCTTCCCTGCTGCACTAACTCATTCATTCATTCACACATCATTCATTCTATCAAGTGCACTTTGGGTCCCAGGAGGGCACGGACAGTGTCTGTTGGTTCAGTTGTATAACTAGCTATCTGTATTGATGAATCAAGTTTAATGAAATTTTTGTAACATTTTTTAAAATTGATTATGCCGTTACATTTGTTCTATTCCCCCCCAATTACCCTCCACCCTGCACACCCCTCCCCCACCATTCCCCCCCCTTTAGTTCATGAACATGTGTCTCAAGTTCTTTAGATTCTGTATTTCCCCTACTATTCTTACCCTCCCCCTACCTATTTTCTTTTCTTTTTAAAAATTATTTATTTATTTATTTATCTTTAGAGGGGAAGGGAAGGAGAGAGGGAGAGAAACATCAATGTACGGTTGCCTTTTGTGCGTCCCCTGCTGAGAACTGGCCTGCAGGGAACTGGTCTGCAACCCAGGCATGTGCCCTGACTGGGAATCGAACCGGGATTGTCTGGTTCACAGGCCCGTGCTCAATCCACTGAGCTACACCAGCCAGGGCCCTATTTTCTATCTACTGTCTATGCTACTTATTTTTTGTACCTTCTCCCCCCTTCTCCTTCTCCCACTCCCCTGTTGCTAATCCTCCACGTGATCTTCATTTCTATGGTTCACTCCTGATCTAGCTGTACTCTTAATTTGCTTTTGTTTTAGGTGTGGTTGTTAATAACTGTGAGTTTGCTGTCCTTTCACTGTTCATCTTTTTTATCTTCTTTTTCTTAGGTAAGTCCCTTTAACATTTCATATAATAAGGGCTTGGTGATGATGAACTCCTTGAATTTGATCTTATCTGAGAAGCATTTTATCTGTCCTTCCATTCTAAATGAAAGTTTTGCTGGATAGAGCAATCTTGGTTGTAGGTCTTTGGTTTTCATGACTTGGAATACCTCTTTCCAGCCCCTTCTTGCCTGTAAGGTCTCTTTTGAGAAACCCACTGACAGTCTGATGGGAACTCCTTTGTAGGTGACTGTCCCCTTATCGCTTGCTGCTTCTAGGATTCTCTCCTTCATTTTAATCTTGGCTAATGTAATGATAATGCGCCTTGGTGTGTTCCTTCTTGGGTCCAACTTCTTTGGGACTCTCTGAGCTTCCTGGATTTCCTGGAAGTCTATTTCCTTTGCCAGAATGGGGAAGTTCTCTTTTATTATTTGTTCAAATAAGATTTCCACTTGTGACTGTTCCTCTTCCCCTTCTGGTACCCCTATAATTCAAATGTTGGAACATTTAAAGATGTCCTGGAGGTTCCTAAGCCTCTCCTCATTTTTTTTGAATTCTTGTTTCTTCATTGTTTTCTGTTTGGTCATTTTTTCCTTCCTTCTGGTCTACTCCCTTGATTTGAGTCCCAGTTTCCTTTCCATTACTATTGGTTTCCTGTGCATTACCATTCATTTCAATTAGTTTAACCTTCATATGTTCCTCTAATTTGTGACTAAAATCAACCAGTTCTGTGAGCATCCTGATTACCAGTGTTTTGAACTGTGCATCCGAAAGTTTGGCTATTTCTTCATCGCTTAGATTTATTGGCTCTGGGGCTCTGAGTTGTTCTTGAGCCATGTTTTGGTCTGTTTGTGTCTGTTAGGTATGAGGAGCGGAACCTTAGTTGTTTACCAGGGCGGGCCACCCAGGTCGCTGGTTTGTGACGCTGTATGTGGGGCGGGGTCAGAGAGGGAGCAATGGCGGTCCTCTCTGTTCGCCTAGTCTGATCCACTGCTCGCCCCCGCCTGTTTATCTGAGTGGAAATGTGCAAGCCTGCTGCCCTGTGCCGTGGGGTCTCAATGCTCGCCTCTTCAGTGGTGTATCTGCACGCAAGTGCTCGACCAACCGCAGACAGCCAGCTGCGCCTCTTCTCTGTGTCCGCCCGTAGCTAGCCCGCACCTGGAATCCGCACCTTTGGCTGCTTACGTACCACCGCTGTCGGGGATCATTTTGGCCAACCCACTCCGCTGCTGGCTTCACCCCTCTTACCGGTTTAGCTGAGCAGTTTGTTGTTTTCGGACTCCGTATTGTCGATTTTCAGTGTGGTTTGGTTGCGTTTATTGTTGTTAAAACTTTGTTGTTTTTAGATTTGGTTGTGCGTGGACGCAAGGTGTTTCCACCTATGCCTCCATCTTGGCGGAAGTCTGTTAGTTTATTGAAATTTTTGATGAATCCTTGAAACAGAAATTTTTGATGAATCCTTGAGTAAATGAGTCTGGAAAGCATTTTTTTTTAAACAGGGAGAGAAACATCAATGTGTGGTTGCCTCTCATGCATCCCCTACTGGGAACCTGGCCTGCAACCTAGGCATGTGCCCTGACTGGGAATCGAACCAGCAGCCCTTTAGTTCACAGGCCTGTGCTCAATCCACTGAGCTATACCAGCCAGGGCACATTTTTTAAAAAATTGTATTTTTTTGATGATGCTATTACAGTTGTCCCAATTTCCTTCCTTTGCCTGCCTCCACCGAGCTCACCCCCCACTCTCAGGCAGTCCCCATAAGTTGTTCACGTCCATGGGTCATGCATACACGTTCTTTGGCTACTCTATTTCCTATGCTGTAGTTTACATGTCCATGACTGTTCTGTAACTACCAACTTGTACTTCTTAGTCCCTTCATCTTTTTTCCTTCTCCCCCTGACCACCCTCCCATCTGGCAACCATCAAACCTTGTCTGTGTCTATGATTCTGTTTCTGTTCTGCATGGTTGTTTGTGGGTTGTTTTTAAATTTTAGATTCAGTTGTTGATGGATACATATTTATTGCCTTTTATTGTTCATATTTTTTAAAGGACTTTATTTTTTTAAGATTTTATTTATTTATTTTTAGAGAGTGGGGAAGGGAGGGAGAAAGAGAGAGAAACATGAATGTGTGGTTGCCTCTCATGTGGCCCCAACTGGGGACCTGGCCCGCAACCCAGGCATGTGACCTGACTGGGAATCGAACCAGTAACTCTTTGGTTCTCAGCTCATGCTCAATCCACTGAGCCACACCAGCTGGGGCTATTGTCCATATTTTTTTTCTTTTTTCTTTTTCCTTTTTCCTTCTTCCTCCTCCTCCTCCTCCTTTTTTTCTTAATCCTTTAACATTTCTTATAATACTGGTTTGGTGGTGATGAACTCCTTTAGGTTTTTCTGGTCTAGGAAGCTCCTATCTGTCCTTTGATTCTAAATGATAGCTATCCAGAGAGAATCTTGGTTGTAGGTCCTTGCTTTTCATCACTTTGAATATTTCTTGCCAATCCCTTCTAGCCCGAAAACTTTCTTTTGAGAAATCAGCTGACAATTTTGTGGGAACTCCCTTGTAGGTAACTGCTTTTCTCTTGCTGCTTTTAAGATACTTTCTTTGCCCTGGCTGGTGTGGCTCAGTTGATTAAGTGCCAGCCTGTGAACCAAAAGATTGCTGGTTTGATTCCCAGTCAGGGCACACACTTGGGTTGTATGCCAGGTCCCCAGTTGGGGACCTGGGAGAGCAACCAATCGATGTATCTCTTGCACATTGATGTTTCTCCCTCCTTTCTCCTCTCTCTAAAAAGTAAACAAATAAATCTTTTTTAAAAATTGTTTCTTTGTCTTCAAGCTTCAGCATTTTAATTATAATGTATCTTGGTGTGGGCCTGTTTGGGTTCTTCTTGTTTGGGACTCTTTGCTTCTTGGACTTCCTTCACCAAGTTTATCTATTTCCTAGTTTGTCTATTTCCAAGTTTGTCTAGGAAGTATGTCTATTTCCTTCACCAAGTTAGGAAAGTTTTCTGCCATTATTTTTTCAAATAAGCTTCCAATTTCTTGCTCTCTCTCTTCTCCTTCTGGAACTCCCATAATGTGAATGTTGGTAAGCTTGAAGTTGTCCCAAAGGTTCCTTATACTATCCTCATGTTTTAGGACTTTTTTCTTCTTGCTTATCTCATTGGTTGTTTTTTGCTTCCTTATATTCCAAATCACTGATATGATTTTCAGTTTCATCCACTCTACTGTTGTTTCCCTGTAAATTGTTCTTTATTACAATTAGTGTATCCCTCATTTCCGACTGGATCGTTTTTATGCTGCTGAGGTTCTCATCAAGTTCCTGTGCATCCTTATAACCAGTCTTTTAAACTCTCCATCTGGTAGATTGCTTGTCTTCATTTTGTTTAGTTCTTTTTCTGGGGTTTTGTTTTCTTCCTCCATTTGGGCCATGTTTGTTTGTTTTCTCATTCTGGCATCGTCCCTGTGTTTGTTTCTATGTATCGGGCAGAGCTGCTGTGTCTCCCAGGCTTGATAAGAGTGGCCTAATGCAGTAGGAGTCCTGTAGGGTCCAGTGGCACAGCCTCCCCTATTACCCAAGCTGGGTACTCAAACTGTGCCCGCTGTGTGGGCTATGTACACCCTCCTGTTGTAGTTGAGCCTTGATTGCTGTTGGCACTTCCTAGGTCTGCCACTGCCTGTGTTCTGTCTGGGGTCACACAGAATAAACTACAGAGCGATCTGCAGATGGCTGCTACTTGTGCTGGCTTAGAGGTGCCAAACTGTGAACCAAGACCAGCTGCTGTTGGTGCTGGCCTGGGGCAACTTAGCTAGAGGTATGGGGCTTGCTGAAGCCAGATGTTGTTTGTTTGAGAGAATTTAGGAAAATCTGAAGCATGGACCAAGACAAGCCATTCATATGGAAAAGCCACTGGAAACAGCTTGGGTAGGCCTGAAAGGTGGGTGGGACAGGAACTCAGGGAATCCCAAGGGTGGGACAAACAATGTAAGCCAGGTTGATGGAGTCTCAGGTGCCTGCCTGCTGACTCTGGCTCTGCAGTGGGAGGGCTCAGAAGGAACAGTAGCCTTTGCTAGCACTTCTATCTGGGAGAACGCTGCCCCCCAGCTCTCACCCTGATGCCGGATAATTCAGTTACTCCCTGTATATATCTCTGATGCCTTTCAATCTGATGCCTTTCAGTCTGTTGCCCCCATGCTGGAGCTCAGAGGGAGTGAGTCCGAGTAAGTCTGTGTATGGGCCCTTTAAGAGGAACTGCTAGGAAGTCCCGCAGTTTCTATCTTGCACAGCTTCAATCCCCATTGGTTTTTACAGCTAGACTGTGGGGCCTCTTGTGAGGCTAGAACCCTGCGCTCCTGAGATATCCCTCCCAGTTTTTATCCACCACACATGGGTGTGGGACCTGCCCATTCTTTGTCTGTGCTCCTCCTGCCAGTTTCAATATGGTTTCTTCTTTAATTCTGTAATTGTTTCTCAATGATGGTTGTCTTATAGTTTAGTTGTCATTTTGATGTGATTGTGTGAGGGGGGGAGCAGTGTTTACGCTGCCATCTTCACTGGAAGTCTCCAGGACACAGTTATTGATGGATTTCATGGGCTCCATAAGAAGGAGTTGATGATGAATAAAACAGAAGTCCTGTTCTCAGGGTCCTTACACACAGCCTTGCGGAGAAGATGGTGATAATGTAAAAAAGGTGATAGTACCCTAGACAGGAACAGAGGTTGTTAAAGGTACTAAGGGGTGCATTTAATTCTATCATCTCTGCTTTGTTCTCCACTGTGGCACACACAGAGTAGATGCTCAATACAGCTTTGCAGAGGAGGTGTTTAGGACGGTCTTTGAAGGGCGTGTTAAGACTTTACCAGGAAAACAAATTGGGGAGGGAAACTATTCTAGCAGAGGACAATTCTCATGAAAAGGCCTAGCAGAGGGAGGGAGGTGGAATTGCTGGGGGCTCAGTGTGGCTGAAGTGTAGGGTGTGTGTATGGAGGAATGGCAAGAAATGAGAGTAAATAAACAGGCAGGGCTCAGGTCATGAGGCCCTTGTGTGTCTTGTTAAAGAACCTAGATGTTATACCAAGGGCACTGGGTAACTTACTGAAGGGACTTAGCAGAGGGAGGACACCATCTGATTTGTATTTCAGAAGTGTGGCTGATGCCTGAGGGTTGAGGCGATGACACCATGATGTCCAGGCCTGATGGGGTTCCTACCTGTCTGAGGAAATGAATCTTTCTTTTCAGGACTTCAGGTTCATGAAGGGCGCCCTGACTTGTTCTGTGTCTGTCCTGATCTGTGAGAGCTTTGCCTTCAGCTGTACACTGTGTTGCAGCTAATGTAACTAAAATGTAAAAATATTTTATAAAAGTACTGAAATTTATGAATGATTTACATTTGTATAATCTGGAACAAATTTAGGATATGACTTGCAATCCTTTGTGCTTTCTGGATTTTTTTTGGTTGTCAAATGATCTTTATAACTGAAATATTTTCCTTTGTAGTCCATTTATTTATTCTTATTTTAATTGTTGTTCAGGTATAGTTTTCTGTCTTTTACTCTCATCCCAGCCCATCCCCCAGCCCATCCCCCAGCCCTCCCCACCTCCCTCCCATTTCCACCCCCTCCCCTAGTTTTTGTCCATGTGTCTTTTATACTTGTTCCTGTAAACCCTTCCCCTTTTTCCCCTGAAATTCCCTCCCCTCTCCCCTCTGGTCACTGTCAGCTTGTTCTCTATTTCAGTGTCTTTGGTTATATTTTGCTTGTTTGTTTGTTTTGTTGTTTAGGTTCCTGATAAAGGTGAGATCACATGGTATTTGTCTTTCACCGCCTGGCTCCTTTGTAGTTCTTAACTAGCTGAACATCCCACAGCACGATACCATCTATGACGTCATGAGCATGGCAGCTGTGGATTTTGATGGCAGCTGTGGATTTTGCAGCCCACAGACCGGGCAGTTACAGGAAAACTTCGATGGTTCCATAGAGTTCTCTAGCTAAGGATTGGTGCTGGATCTGTAGGGCAGTGTTGAAAATCTCATCAAAGGTGTTATTTCCACTGTGCTTAATGTTTTTTTTGGCTTCTTTCCGTCTCCTGGTGGTTCTTTGAGGGCTTTGATTATCAGGGCAGAGGCAGAAGGCACTGCCTCTGTCTGGACCTGTCTGTACTGAATGGTCAGTTTCACTGTAATCTTTTGACCCTTCCAATCACCTGTTGCTTTGGCAATGTCATCACCAACATTTTTTTTTGAGACAGACCCAGGGGATTGACCTTGGTGGCCAGGGCAGATGTAGCATCTACTTTCCCACTCGTACACCTCAGGTATACGACTTTTATCTTGGAGGCAACTGTTGTCAGATGAACCTGAATTTGGACTGACCAGCTAAAGAAAGTTTGACTTAAGCCTCCTCTGAGCCCAAAGCCGAGAGCCCAAAGCTGTGATTTCTTACATAAAAGGGAAACAGATGGAGTTGTAGATGGAACACTAGGCATTATAGGATCTGTGAACGTGTCCAGGGATTTTGTGCCAAATGCGGCAATGACTCTGGAGGGTGAGAGGTGGGGACAGATGAGGACCTGGACAAGCTTCCAGGGAATCAGTTTCCAGATTCTCAAATTCCACAGGTACTGTTTCCTGAAAATACTCTGCTCGTCTTGATTCTTTTAAATTCTCCTTTTCAACTCTGCTTTCATCATTCCCCTTCTCTGGCTTTACTAGATCTTTTCTGAATCTCTTTATGGTGAGTTACTTGGGAATATAACAATCAAAAGGATAATTGGAGAATGCTTTGTTCCAGAGAGATTAAGCAGAGAGAGATTAGATAAAGTAAACTGAAGGGGTGGTGCCTTACTACAGACTCCTACAGTATTTATTAAAAAAAAAAAAACAAAAAAAAAACTGCCCCGACTGGTGTGACTCAGTGGGATGGGTGTTGTCCCACAAACTGAAAGGTCACTGGTTTGATTCCCTGTCAGGGCACATGCCTGAGTTGCTGGCCAGGTCCCCTGTTGGGGGTGAGTGAGAGGCAACTGATCAAAGTTTCTCTCACACATCCCTCTCTTCCCTCTCTCTAAAAGATAAATAAAATCTTTTAAAAATTAAAAAAGTGCTGGTTTAATGTTAGTTATGTGTCAGACACTGTTCTAAGGGTTTTACAGATTAATAAACTCATTTGATATGTATACCAAACCTATAAAGTAGATACTTATTATTCTTCTTTTATGGATGAGGTTCCCAAGACACCCAGAGGTTTGATAAGTTGCCCAAGGTCATAGAGCTATTAAGTGGTAAAATCAGGGTTTGAACTCTTGTACCTTTCCTCTGTAATGTGTGCTCTAAACATACATGCTTTAGCTTTTTATCTATGTCTTGTAAAATTATAATTGGGATCTGAGCCAGTTGTCATGGGGATGCAAATGAGCTCATTTACAGAAATTTTAGAAAATGAAGGTGGATTTTCGTACAGGCAGAACATTATTCTGGTTTGGTTGATTGGTGGGACAGTGCGGGCTGGCTGGCTCTGACAGTTGGTTTGCATGGTAGAAAAGTTCCATCAACTGAACAAACTGAAGTAGCTCCAAGGTTTGGATGAACGTACAGGGTCCGGCAGAAGCGAGGCCTGTGTGAGTGTGGTTGGTAGGGCAGTAATACGGGTGTAATAATTTATAGTTTTAATGTGAACATTTCACCTAAAATGTCATATGGTACGCTTCAGTGTGATATTGTTACATTACAGAATTACATGCTTATGATTTTGTAATAAAAGAGGGGAGTTATTTGTGCTGGATCCTGTATATCTAAATCATGTCTCTAATAAAAAACTGTGCCAGAAAATTCTACCTTGGAACCTGTTTTTACTCATGAAAAAAATTCTTTAAAAAGATTCTATCTTTCTATCTATCTATCTATCTATCTATCTATCTATCTATCTATCCATCCATCCATCCTTTCATTCATTCACTTATTGGGGAGGAGAAGGAGAAAAACAATGATGTAAAAGACAAACATTGATCAGTTACCTCTCACACACGCCCCAACCAGGGACCAGGCCTGCAGCTCGGGCATGCGCCCTGACCAGGAATCAAACTGGCAACCTTTTGCTTTGCAGGACATGCCCAACCAACTGAACTATGCTGGCAAGGGCATGAAAAATAATTTTAGTTATTATTTTAAAATGTGTGAGAGGATCATAGCTTTTTCAAAATTCTTATGGGGACTCGTGAGCAAAAACTGTGAAGACTTCTGGTGTATGGCACACATAAACATTCTGGCCACGTGCATCGTGGTGAAGACGTGGATTCTAATCAGGCTAGGTGAGTGGCTGGATAGGTAAGCAGGGCCAGAACTGGAGCAAGAATCAAGGTTTTCTGACTACTGTAATTTCAGTGGTCTATTCTTCCATACTTCCTTCTTCCTTCCTTCTTCACTTACTTGCTGACTTATTAGGGAAGTGAAGGAGCTAGCCTTATATGAATGTGTTGGGGGGTGTGTGAAGGATGGAGAAAAGGTAGGTAGAGGGAACATCAAATGCAAAGACCCTGAGGCAGGAGAGAACTTGGTGTGTTCCCAGGACTGAACGGAGGCCCTGTGGTTGCAGCACAGAGGTGCTGGGGGACAGTGGTAGAATTCCACAAAGCAGGCAGGAGCTAGGTCATTAGGGTATAATTGGCCATAGTAAGGATCCTGCATTTATCTCGAAGACAGTGGGAAACCATTGAAGGACTTGAAGCAGAGAGTTGAAGTTTCTGATTTAAGGTTGTGTTTTTGTTTTGTTTTGGAGGGGAGCAGGAGTGAAAACACAGGTGGAGACTAACTGTACTCTATTTTTTTGAGGGCTATGAAGATGAACAATGGAGATGGAAAGGCAGGATGGTATGGGATGTCCTTCTGTCTTCTAGTTCTAATGAGGTGTGTTGGTAGCTATTGCTGTATAACAAATCACCCCCAAACTTAGTGGATTATTTTGTCGTGATTCTACAGGTCTGGCATTGGGGCACAGTTCAGCTGAGCAGTTCTCCTGCTCCATATGGTGTCAGCAGGGGGACAATCACTTGGCTGGACAGACGGTTCCCATATTACAATGGTTTGACTTATGATTTTTTTTGACTTTGCAATGGCGAGAAAGTGATGTACATTCAGTAGAAACTGTACCTTGAATTTGATTTTTTTTTCCTAGGCTAGAGTATGCAGTATGATCCTCTCTTGCATTACTGGGCAGTGGCAGTGAGATGATTTTGCCCCACTGCAGGCTGGTGTGAGTGCTCTGAGCACAACCATGATGTTTGGTGGGTTTATTAAATGCACTTTCAACTTATGATATTTTTGACTTATAATGGATATATCGGGGTGTAACCCTGTTGTAAGTCATTTGGTGGACGGACTGGGCTGGAAGGTCCAGGACGGCTTCACTCATAGGCCCGGCGCAGGGGCGCTCTTCCACACGGCCTCTACACGCAAGTAACTTGGGCTTCCTCACAGCGCAGTGGCCTCAGGGTTGTCAACCTTTCTTTTTCTTTTCTTTTTTAAAAGATTTTATTTATTTAGTCTTGGCTACTGTGGCTAAGAGGATTGAGTGTTGGCCTGTGAACCAAAGGGTCGCTGGTTCGATTCCCAGTCAGGATACATGCCTGGGTTGCAGCCCAGGCCCCCACTGTGTGGGAGGAGGCATGTGAGAGGCAACCACACATTGATGTTTCTCTCCCTTTCTCCCTCCTTTCCTCTATCTCTAAAAATAAATAAATAAATGATCTTAAAAAATGTATTTATTTTTAGAGAGAAGGGAAGGGAGGGAGAAAGAGAGGGAGAGAAGGATCGATTGATTGCCTCTCGTATGCACCCCAACGGGGAATTGAACCTGTAACCCAGTATATGCCCTGGCAAGAAATCGAACTGTCAACCTTTCAGTTTACAGGACGATGTCCAATCAACTGAGCCACCCAGACAGGGCAGGGTAGTCAACCTTTTTTATATGGTGTCAGGCTTCACAGAGGGGGCATTCCAAGAGGAACAAAAGTGAGGGCTTCAGATCTCTTAAGACCTGACCTTGAGAGGTACCCGGCACTACTTCTGCCACGAATTATTGGTCAAAACCAGCCACAGGGCTGGCCCAGATTCAAGGAGAGGAGGAGCGAACCCCACCTCTCCGTGGAAAGAATGGAAAATCACATGCTCCATCTTTAATCTACCACACAAGGCTTCTGGGAACTGAGTAACCATAACCACCCTGATGATGCTGACCCACTTTTAAATTTAAAATCACAGTGTACAGTGTTGAGACAGTTTATAGGTCTTTATTCCCCACTGCACAGGGAGGGCCTGGGGGACAGGAGGTTTTCTTCTGTTTGTTTTTTTTTCTTTGCGTTTCTAGAGCCTGTCCTATATGAAGCATTCAAGGTAGGCTTGTCCAAGGAGTGCACACAGCACTGGTTATCACACTGTGGTATATGTAAGAATCCCCTGGGGAGTTGTTGAAAAAGCATGTAGATTCCTCAGCAAGACCCTAGCCTAGACCCTCTAGATCCAAATCTCCGGGGCAGGAGCTTTTAGTCTTGGTTGCCAATGAAAACCACCAGTGCCCTGGCCCCAGCCCAGAGGCTCTGATTCCATTGATCTGGGCCAGGCTCAGGCAACAATGCTTTTTACAGTTTCTTCCGACAATTCTGATGTGTAGCCAGGGTTAAGGACCACTGTCTTAGGACTGGAACCGGCCATCTTCACCTGACGTCCTCAGATGATTCTAATGTAGGTGGTCAGTGATAGGATGACCGACTGTCCTCAGTTTGCCCAAATCCCACATCCCAAGAAATCCCCAGTCCCACGTAAACCAGCACAGTTGGTCATTATCAACGGACCACCATTTAAGACACATTGTGGATGAAGCAGTGAAAGTCTTTTTGAAAAATACCTATATATACAATATGTAATGAAAGCCATGATTCTACCTTCTTACTTAAGAGACTGATATAGTATCATAATGCTATAAAGTTAACTTACTGAATTAAGGAGTGGCTCAGCATGGGGTTTTTCTTCAGCCCCGTGCTCTGTTGTGCTAGGTCTGTTAAACTAGTTAAATAACGTGTCCACCCTTGGGAATTCTTGCAGACTGTTTTCCTCAGTGTACATGAAGCTTTGAAAGATTGACCCCCATCAATATGCATGATGGATTGAGGATATTATAAGATATAGGGTGAAATTCTGTGTCTCTTCACAAGTGTGTATTATTATTACTATTTTTCATATTCCAGTAGGGTAAAAAAACATATGTAACATCTTAAATAGCTCTGTGCAGAGGCGTTCTGGTATGGTGGAGAGCCCAGGGTCTGGCCTCAGAAAAATGGGTTGGTGCCGCAGCTTTGCTGTGACTTGGTATGTAATCATGGGTGCCTTCTTTGGCCTTAGTTGTTCCTCTATAAAATGGGAATAATAATGATGTCTCCTTCACAGGGCAACTGGGCAGAGCCATTAAAATCGGATAAGTAAAAGTGGTTCTGGAAACTGGGAAAGGGAGGCATCATGATTTTCTTGGAATGAGAAGGGCACAAAGATGTGACCAAGGCCCTGGTCCCCGACCCTGAACCATGACACAGTTGTGGGATTCCAAGGAAGAAGCTTTTAACATGTAGTGGGCATGCGGAGACCTTAGGGAGCAGAATGTCCCTACCTGGGTTGCCCTCACAATTGAGAACAAGAGTGCTTTGCTTCAGGAAGAAGGACAGCTTTTGGGAAAAGGGGTATTTTTGTTTTTAAATCTTTTGCCTATTTATTCCAAGTGTATCTTCAGAGATGTAGCAAAAAGAAACAACCACAGCCACAAACCCATAATATTGAAAAGCTGGCTCTCAATTTCTGTAGCTAAAAAGGCACTCTTTCAGGTCATAACCACAGAGATTGCTGCAGGCCTCTGGAATTGGGCATAATGATGGTTTGCAGTGTGACGAAGGACACTGTTAATCTTTGTGGCCCAGTAGCCCAATCTGTGGCTTCTCCAATTACTCAGGTTGCCTAGCAACATCACCAAAAGCCTCCTTGCCAGGCCCAGCTGGGCAGCAATTGGGTACACCCAGCATAGCCTGCCGGCCAGCCACATCAAGGCTGCACACAGCCTCGGCAGGGGCCTGCCTGGTACCAGTGAATGGGTGGGGCCAACAGTTTAAAAAAGCAATTCAGATATTTAGAACCCATTTGTTTGAATGCAGCTAGGAAAGAAACACAAGCAAGTGATCCAAACTCTCTTCTGCCAAAGAGGAGTTGTCTAAAGTGGTGGCCTCTCCTGGGTGAGGTGAAGAAGGGAAGGTGAGCCTGGCTTAGCCCTCTGGCTTCTCAGACAGGCAAACCCTTTCCTTTCCTGGATGCCTGTGTCCACGCTGACTCCCTGTGGCAGCGATGGGGGTGGTGGGGGTTCCCAGACCCATCCCCAGGGCTGGTGGCCTGCCACTTCTTTGGCAGCTCCCATTTGGGAGCTCCCAGGGTCTAGTCTGCTTCTGTTTGGGGAGCTGGAGGGCGAAGAGGGAGATTAGGCTAAAGGGAAGGAAGGGGTGGAAATAATCAAAATAGCGATGTACACTTCTGTGACGCTAGGTGTGTTGAAGTCACAGGGCAGAGGAACACCTGGGTTCTCAGAGTCGGACACCCAGGGCTCATCCCCCAGCCCTCCCCTCAGTGGCTGTATGACCTTGATCAAGTTTTCCGGATGCCTGAGTTTTGTTATTCATAAAAGAGAGCTGTTATTATACCATTGTACAAGGTGGTTGTGAAAATTAACAAAGAGAATGCCCATAAAGTGTTTAGTATGGAACCTGGCACGCAGTGCTCAGTAATGTGACAACTCTTATTTCATTTGATCCTTATAATTCTGTAGGATATGCAGTGGACAGAGGACCTCTGTCACAGCTGAGGAAGCAGAGGGCCAGTGAAATTAGGTGTGGATGCTGGGAGTAGAACTCAGGATTTTGCAGTGCCAAGAACCAGGAACAGTGCCCCTCACAGAAAGGCCACAAGCCCTTCTGCGGCCGTTGCAGCACGGTGGCTCCGCAGGTCTCCTCTTGCAGCCCATGATGGCAGAGTAATAATGTGGTGGGGATGGGGTGGGGGTGTGTGCAGAGGAAAGCGACATGGGAGGTGCTTTTCAACACACAGTGATATAGGCTTAGTTAAGGTGATGAGCGTAAAATTCCTCTCCCCCCTCCTCCCATCGTTCATCCTTCCCTCCCTCTTCCTTCTTTTACACCTTCTTACCTTTCCTCCCCCCTCCCTTTCTCCTTACCTACTTTCCTCCTTTCTTCCTTCCTTTCCAGTATTCTTTTCAATGAACGATTTATTTTGGAATAATTTTAGGTTTACTGAAAACTTGCAGGGAGTTTCTGTTTACCCTTTACTTAGATACAAGTATTTTCTGAGCATCTCCTATGTTCCAGGAACTTTTAGGGCATGAGGAATACAGCCACGAAACTGTCTCTGCCTTCCATTAGAAGATCACAGATCTGTGGGATGGAATGGTCCTTGGAGAGCCCGAGCGTGTGGTCCTCAAAGGGGCTGCTGCCTCTACGTCACTGGTGTACTTGTCAGAGACCTGCCAAATCTATTAAATTAGGTTCTTCAGGATGGACCCAGGGGTCTGTATGAAAAACAAGTGCCGGAGGGGGTGCTCAGACACAGCTGGTTTGGGGAACTTCTGGTCTGGTGTGGATGGTTCATGGTGGCTGTGAGCGCACTGTTGCTCAGAGTCAGGGAGGGACTTGCTCCAGGTCACGCACAGCTGGGAAGTGGCAGAGTCCGCGCCAGAAAACAGGTCTCCGCTGTGCTTTTCTTACATTACACTCTGTCTCCCAAACACAGAATAAGGAACGAGTTTAACTTGCAACAGGAGGGAGTTGAGAAGAGTTTCTTGGCTACTCAGGTGTATTAATCAGGTTCTTCACTGCAAGGGACATAAACTGATTCTGGCTGACTGCACCAGCAAATGAATTTTATTGGAAGCACATTGAGTAGTAAAAGAAAAACTCTCTCTTCCTACTCACACTTCTGACACCAAATGTGTGAATTTTTCACACCAAGCCATTCTGACACTGACCATAGGTTATGGGGCTCAGTCCCATAGTACTTCTCCCCACTTCAGAGGCCAATTGCAAGTCTGGGCTCCCAGTACTTCTGACCAACTGGCTATAAATTGGGGTTACTATTACCCGACCCTCAGGTTCAACAATTTGCTCACAGAACAGCTCATAGAATGCAGGAGAGACCTTTACTTGGTATTACCAATTCATTGTATAGAAAGTATACAACTCAGGTACAGCAGAATGGAAGAGATGCATAGAGCAAGGTGTGTGAGGTGGGATGTGGAGCATCCAGCTTTCTCTGGGTGTGTCACCCTCCCAGCACCATGATGTGATCAACAACCCGGAAGCTCCCCGAACCCCTTTGCTAGGGTTTCTACGGAGGTTCCATTACATGGGCACGATTGATTACGTTCTTGACCATTGGTGGTGAAAGTCAATGGTTATCCCTTTTCCTTTCTCCAGAGGTTGGCGCCGTAATTTCCAACTCTTGAATCACATGATTGTTTCCTCAGGCAACCAGCCCCCACCCTGCAAGAGTTACTTCATTAGCATAAACCCAGATATGGTTGAAAGAGGCTTGTTATAAATAACAAAGATGCTCCTCTCCCCTCTATCACTCTTGAAATTCCAAGTGGGGGGTGAAGACCAAATACATATTTCTCAGTATATCATAATTTCACAGATAGATTATAAAATCACTAGAAGACTGCAGAAACAAGGTTTGGGAAATAAGCAGAAACAAAGGCAGACCAGGAACTATATACAAATCACATCACAGAGCCAGGCAGGCAAAGACGGCCTCACTGTCTCAGCCGTATGTGGTTGCTGCAGCCTTTGTCAAAGATACAACTGCCTTGGGACACCAGATAGTGCTGCCACTGCCATAAAGAATTTCCCCCACCCCCAGCTGTGGCCCGAAGTATCCTGAGCAAATGCAGCTGATGGGTCAAATGTACATCATGTACCTTAGTCTTAGCTGCTAAGGACTGGAAAGAGTGAGTATTTTTAGCTTGGGCTTCTGTAGTAGGAAGTGGTCCCTGCTGCTCGCCAAGATTCATTACTTGAGGAATTCCTTAAGAAAACCGACTAATGTTCACTACATAAGTGTTGTTAAAACAATGCACTGGAAGTCCTCCACATGTGCAGATTCATCACTTACAGTTTTTGTGCTTCATTAACTGCCCTCAATGGCCTGTTGTAAACGAATGAATTGAAAAATGGTTATGCCTGGTCCTGGCTGGTGTGGCTCAGTGGATTGAGCGCTGGCCTGCAGACCAAAGGGTCACAGGTTTGATTCCCAGTCAGAGCACATGCCTGGGTTGCAAACCAGGTCCCCAGTAGGGGGTGTTGGAGAGGCAACCACACATTGATGTTTCTCTTCCTCTCTTTCTCCCTCCTGTCCCCTCTCTCCAAAAAGAAATAAATTAATTTAAAAAAAGGAAAAATGGTTATGCCTGTTGCCAGCCATTTACTATCATAGTGAGCCAGACCTACTGTTCCACCTTGACATCTCATGTGACTTTACCATTTATTCTCTACTACGTGATAGCACCTTTATGCAACATGCACACATGACTGAAATCTTTGTTTCTTGTTGGAGGAATACAGGAGACTCAGAAAAATAGATCACTTTAGTGCCAGTGATAAAAATGAAAACAAAGTGAAGAGGCCTGAGAGACTGACTTTTTTTTTTTTTGCCACAAAGAGAAGTTTTAGATACATTAGCACGGAATGTCAAGTTCGATGGTGTGTAGGATCTTTGCCACCCAGAGATCCACCATCTGTGTCTCACAGACACAAGGACAAATGCTTTGGGAAGTGATTTTAGTGTTTTTCAGCCAGTGCAGAAGCTACTCCTTGAGAGATTAAACTTCATGGAAGCTGAAAAGAAGTACCACTAACAAACCAAGTTTTCTTTTTTCTTTTCTTTTTTGGGAACTCAGGTGCAGAGTTGAACATGGTTAATACCCCTCACATGACAGATTTTATAAATAACTTTACTTTTGCAGTTATAGAATCTTAAGGGTCTGAAATGAAATCACTGAACACTCTCTGGCTCTAATTTATAGCATAAGTTGGGGGGACACTGTGTGGTGTCCAGTGAATGAGGACACCTGCAGGGTCTGTGGAAAAGTCCCCTGCTGCTGTCAAGGGCCTCCTATGTAGAGCTCCTTGTGAAAATGGATAATTCTACAGATTGTTTTTTAAGGCAGACAACAACAGTGTGTTGATAGCCAGATGGAGAGGGGGTAGGGACTAGGTGGGGTTGGACCAGGGGGCAAAGGGGGTGGAAATGGGGATGGAAAGAGACTTTGCAGGGGCGATGAGTGTCCCGTGCAGTGTGCAGATGGTGTTTTATTGAGTTGTACACTCAAAATCTGTATGGTGTTGCAAACCAATGCCACACCAATAAATTAAAAAAAAAAAAAAAAAGGCAGGCAACTATTTTGGGTAAATGAGCGCAGCCCTGCCCTTTCTGGTCCTTGGCCAACACACCTACTCCATGATTCATAATACAAGCAATGCTGCTACCAGATAAGGTCAGGAAGCAGGGAAGTTCTTTCCACTTTTCCTCTTTTGAAGAGTACTTGCTGGCCATGAAAGGAAGGCCTTTGGTTCTTGGGGTGCAGGGGGAATATCTGCACTTTTAACCAGAAGGCTATGAGTCTTTTATACTTCTTCAGAGACATTCTCTCTAATGTGGACATAAGAAATATCCAAACCTGTGGAAAATTGTTATGATTTTATTTGAACCAAGCTGATGACAATTTCTAGGAATCAAAATCTCAATAAATTGAGAAAAATGCTCTGGAGAGTGGCAATTTTGTAGCTTATTTTATACATTAGAGTTAAAAAAGGAGATGTAAGAAAGGTTACATGAAAGTCATTGGTGGTGGATTAAGGGGGTGGGAGAAAGCAAATGGGGAAATCTCTGGGGTTAACACCTCTCTGTCTGACAACGTCCAAAATGATACATTTAAGAGGCTTGTATTTTTCTCTGGATTAGCAATCTCAGATACTCATTAAGGGCAGGAGACATTTATGGCGCTTGTTTCCAGCCTCCTTCCTCTCAATGTTTACAGCACAGGGAGCGCTGCTGCCGAAGAGAATAGAAACAGGGCCTACATTTGGCCAAAATAAACAAATGCTGGGCTTTTACTTTGCTGGGTACAGGAAAGTTAAGTCCATTTAGAGCACAGAGAGATGGTATGTGGGGAATGAGATAAAAATGAGAGGTTCGGTGGTCTGTTTCTCTGGTGGGGTAGGTGTACTCTGAGGGGCCTGGGAAAGGGAATTAGTCTGAAATTTCAAAGGTATGTATTTTAGATCCGAAAACACAACAGACAGGCTCACTGAAGGTAAAGACTGACCTTTGTCAAGGAAGTTACAGGTCCAGGACGTGACTGCTGTCATGACCTGGTTTTAGTTAGGAATTTTTATGTTCAGATCATCTTGAACTGTGGTTCAGACCATCCTGTGTGGTTACTTTTGGTCTCTGAGTTTGTAACACCAACATTACAACATTCGAGACTTCCTGTGAGCTCATCAGGCTTAGTACGTGGCTCCTTTTTCTTCCACACTAGCAATCTACCCCAGTTGTTCCCTGCCAGTAGGATGAGAACGTTTTGATATGTGTGTGATTTTATATTTTAAAATTTATTTTTATTTCTTTTTAATTTTTTTATTTTTCAACTACAATTGACATTATTAATTTGTATATAGCAATAGTGGTTGGATATTTATATAATTTACAGTGTTTTTGCAAGGTATGTGTGTGATTTCAACTAAGAGTGGGCTGCCATTTGCTGTAGAGAAAAGGTGAAGCATGCATCAAGCCAACATTAAAGAAAGTCCAAGAAACCTGCATGATCTTTGCTTAGTGAGTGAGAAAGCACAATCAGTGCAGTAATTCCACTCAATGAGTAATACTGTGATGAGAGTAGTCAAGTAAATAATTTGATACCTGTGGATCCCTGTATAACTATGAGAGTCTATAATGTGTTGTAATCATGGCTGACTTGTTTTGAGACTCCTGTTCAATTGGACTTCTAAAAATTCTGCTAATCTAAAATGTTCTCCCAGATATGGTAGCCTGACTTTGACCTACAGAGGCTACACCCATGCAGGGACAAATTGAATAACATGACCTCAGGTTAGACTTGCTTTGTGAGACTGTAGGGCAAAGAACCTTGGACCCAGGAGCAGAGTGCTGGCGAATAGATTTCAGCACAGTATAAGGAAGAACTACCTAAGGATCAGAACTCAGAAAATGCAACCACTCTGAAAGTACCTTCCGGTTCTTTGTAATTTTTCACCACTATCAACAGTGCTACACAGAATATCTTTGAGACAGCTTTGTGTACTCACTCAAATTTATTTGTAGGGTATATTTCTGGGTGTAGGATGGATCGACTTTTCATAATTCACAGATACAGCCCCTTGCTTTCCCAAAAGGCTGCATCAATTTACACCCCGTAACCATGCCCCCTTTCCCCACACCCTCCTATGAATCAGCATGGCTCAGTCTTTTCATTGCTGCCAAACTGATTAGTCGTTTCCAAGGAGGTGAACTGTGCTCAGACATTCAGGTGTGGGAGCAGAAGGGAAACAGGAGTAGGGAGGATGGGGCATGTGAGGGGCTGGAAGCAGCACCTGTGAGCATCCAGCACCAGGTGTTGGAGATAAGGTGAAGCAGGGCACATGGACAGGTATGGAACCAGAACGTGACAGTGATTGACTGAGAAGAGAGGTGACAACAAAATGCTGCAGTCACTACAGGTGTGTCCATCTGTTGCTAGAACCTCAATTAGCGAGGCCTACACATCACATCATTTTACTGCAGATGCCAAGGAAGAAGGCAGACACGCAGTGAGTCCCGTGAGAAGGCAGAAACCCAATGGGTCAGGTATCTTTGCAGCCCAGGAAACATATTTCACTAAAATACCTAAAATGGTGGGCTTGAAGTTGTCGAATTTCTGGAAAATTTGAAATCTGCAGAAAAGAGAAAATTGTGGTGGGGGAGAGGGAATGTAATCTTAATTTTCTAGTTCCTTTTATAGATGTCAGGTTACACTGTTAACAATGTGAAGTTTTATTTCCTCATACCGTGATCATGCGTGGTGCTTAAATTTACAATAGAGCTTATTAATACAATGTGAATCATCCCTAATTGAACTTATTTTTTAAAAATCCTTTAACATTTGTGGTTAAAACTGTTATTACTTGCCCTGACTGGTGTGGCTCAGTTGGTTGGGCATCTGCCTGCAAAGCAAAAGGTCAGTGGTTCAGTTCCCAGTCAGGGCACCTGCCTGGGTTGCAGGTCCATCCCTGTCTGGGGCACATCCAAAAGGCAACTGATCGATGTTTCTCTCTCACATTGGTGTTTTTCACCCTCTCTCCCTCATTTCCCTTCTCTTTAAAAATAAATAAATAACATCTTTATAAAATAAATAAATAAAACTGCTAATCTTAAACCCGCACTGTATCTTGCCAATTAGAAGTGACAAAAAACTAGAAATGATCATCAATATCCATGGAAAATTAATACAATAGTTGGGTTTATGGATTTACTGTCTGACCCTGCAAGGCTGGGTGAATGGAAGGGTCGAAGATGTAGGGAGGGAAGAAGTCTTTTCTTTTTCGTTTCAGAGAAGTTGCTGGTAAAAATAAAAATAAAGGGGAATTCTCTCCTTCCCTGATGTATTGAGTATAACCTATTGTAATGTGGAACCTTGCTTAATGAAATACAATTGACTGGAATTCCAGTCATCCACTCATCCACACACCCACCCATAGCCAATAAGTAAGTAACAATTATGGAGTGTTAACTATATGCCAAATACTAGTATTCTAGTGTTTTACATGCATTATCTCAAAAATCCTCCCAACGATGCTATGAGGTAAATGCTATTATTATCTCCACTTTAAAATGGAACCCGAGGCTTTCCCTAGAAGTTAAACATAAAGTTACCATATGATCCAGCAATTCCACTCCTAGTTATATGCCCAAAGAACTGAAAATAAATGTTCAAAAAAAAAAAAGTACAGGTATGTTCATAGCAGCTCTGTTCACAGTAGAGTTTAAAATGGTTAAAATGGTAAATTTTATGTTATGCATATTTAACCACAATTTAAAAAAGTGTAATTTGAGACCTGGCATAACAGCTGAGCTGGTTAGAGTGTTGTCCCCACACACAAAGGTGGTGGGGTTGACCCCTGGTCAGGGCGCATGCAAGAGTCAACCGATGAAAGCATGAATAAGTGGGACAATAAATCAATGTTTCTCCCTCTCTCCCTCTTTCCCTTCCTCTCACTTTCTAAAAAAAAGTTAATTAAAAAAAAAAGTGTAATTTGCCGCTCAGAGAATTTAGATTACTTACAGTTAGTATGTAGTAGAGCTGTGTTTTAATCTCAGTCATTTGGCTGTACTGCTCATGCTTTAAAAAGAATTGCAGTTGAAACTACTTTGGGGCCATTTAGGAAGTTTAGAAGCATCAGACTAGCTGAAAATATCAGCTTAGTGTAAGATACTATTTAAAGTACAGACTGGTGAGAAACACTCTATTTTATCTAGTCTTCATAACAACTTTTGAAATTTGTATTACTGTTTAGTTTTCATGTGTGGTAAAATATACGTAACATAAAACTTACCATTCCAACCATTTTTAAATACCCGGTTCAGAGACATTAACTACATTTACACTGTGCAGCCATCACCTCCACCCATCTCCAGAACTTTTCTTCCCAAACTGACAGTCGGTACCCATTAAATACCACCTCCCCACTCCCGCTCTCCCAGGCCCTGGCAACCACCAGTCGATGGCCTGAGGTACCAGGCCCAGGGCTACTGACTGGGGCTGCAAAGGCAAATAAGACCTGCTGTTCCCCAGGCCTGGCCTGCAACAAAGCCTGTGTTCCTGTCTTCTCGTGACCTTGCTGCTGTGCCCGTCTTCATCTAGTGAGAGAAGCCCAGTGGCAGGAAGAGAGTGTTGTTGTTGAAGTGTACAGAGGCATGCCTACAGCTGGCGAGTGGGAGAGGGCAGTCAGTGAATGGAATGTGGTTGAGATGAAAGGTGGGGATGAGGGGATTTCACCAGAGACATCTGTTGGCAAGGCTGAAGACTCAGAGGACTGGGAACATGCTGCTGGCCTTCTCTTTATTTTCACAGATTGTTCTGAGGAGTACGTAAGATTGTGCACGGGGATATGCTTTGAAATGCCAAGGGGGCTCTGCATACACACACCCTTAGGACCCCCACATCGCAACTGAAGAGGATGTGTCTGAAGGACGTAACTCATGAGAGCAGTTTCGATGGGGGATCCAGGGGACAAGATGGTTGGTGGGCACAAACCCATCCTTCAGGGCACTGGGCTACAAAGGGGGAGGGAGACATAGTATAGTAGTTGGGACTTAGGAGTCAAGAAAAGGTCTCATAGGTACAGCTTTATTAGGTTTTTAAATTAAAATAGTAATATGGCCCTGGATGGTGTAGCTCAATGGGTTGAGTGTGGGCCCGCACACCAAAGGGTCACTGGTCCCAGTCAAGGCACATGCCTAGGTCTTGGGCCTAGACCCCAGTTGGGGACATGTTAGAGCAACCACACATTGATACCTCTCCCTCTCTTTCTCCTTCCCTTCCCCTGTCTCTAAAAATAAATAAATAAAACCTTTAAAATTTTTGACTTAAAAAATTAAAATAGTAATATGTACTTAGAAATAGACACAGAAATGGATTATTTGTGCAACTAATAAAGCATAAGTTTCATACCTCTCACCTGGGTTCCTTCTAAGGCCATGTATCTACATTTGTAATTTTTTTATTTTTCAACTTCAATTTATATAATTTTTTTCCTATAGACCCCCCCCCCCCCCCCCCCATCATTTAAGCTTTAGGCTCCTCCAAATCCGGGCCCACTCCTACACAGAGGGCAAAACTCCAGGAAACCCCACCATGCAGATATAATTATGGTTAATTCTCCAGATTTCTTCCTGGGTGTGTGTTAGTACATTACTTCTTACAAAAATTAGGTCATCACCATGTGCTACTTTGCAACATGATTTCTTTCTTTTAACGTATTTGAGCCCTGCCCTCACTCCTTGCTTTATTTTGACCATGAAACATTTGATTGAGTGATTTAAGTCGTTTAACCGGGGGTGGAAAGTAACAGACCCAAACCAAAAGAAGGGCAAGCAGATGGCACCAGGGCACAGGGAGAGGGGAGGGTGTGCGGGCAAAGCCTCTCTGTTACAGATGTGCAGTCCGGGGTCCTGGCGTCTGCTTGGTATCACTGACGCAGTTGTAATGATACGATTATCTGTGTTATTTTCATTGACCTCTGTTCCTTCCATTACATTGTGAACGTTTTGGGATAGGGATGGTGGCCTGAAACATAGTAGATTTTCAATAGATGTTTGTTGAATAATTGTCCGAATGATAAATGTTAAGGGTTGAGTTCAAGGGAATCCTAGATGTAGAAATTAGTAGATACTCAGCTAAGGGATCTGGATGTCAGAGTTGTTGGGAAGATGTGTTTTACCAAGGATGTTGATGTTGCATCTGAAGAACCAGTAAGGAATGGCCCTGTAAACTCAAGTGTGCTACAGAATGGGCAGTTGTAACTTAGGAAGGACACTGCTAATGTAGAAATAGAAGATGTAAGTTTGAATCTTATCAAAGTTATGCTGTTTTGGGGAGGTGGGGAGGTGGGAAACTTAGTCTTTCATCTGTAAATGGGGCGAAAACCTCTTGGGGATTAGGGGATCTAATGAGTCAATAGATGTGACTGTCCTCAGCTGATACACAGCAGATGCTCAACAAATGAGTTTTGATTCTGAATCAGAAACCTGGGAGTAACCCTGGCTGATGTGGATCAGTGGCTTGAGTGCCAGCCTGTGAACCAAAGGGTTGCTAGTTCTATCCCTAGTCAGGACACACATCTGTGTTGCTGGCCAGGTCCCCAGTAAGGGGTACTTGAAAAGCAACCACGCATTGATGTTTCTCTCCCTCTCTTTCTCCTCTCTAAAAATGAATATGTAAAATCTTTAAAGAAAGAAAAGAAACCTGGGAATAGAGGAAGATGAAACTAAGAGGGGGAAGGAGCTTGCTCAGTTAAGCTAAGACAAAACTGAGTTCAGTGATGTATTGTGCATGCTTTGGTCTCTGAGACACATTACCTTCAGGACAAAGCTAATGGCTGACTTGAAAGTCCATGGCAGAGGGGAAGGACGGAGTGTACAGGTAGTGCAAGGCTCTAGCCCACCTCTTGAGTGGTGGCAGTAGATGAAACCCAAAGTGACTGCTGAGAGTCCTCTCCCTCATTTGGGGACACCCTGGTACTTTGTCACAATTACACAATGGTGATGAGGGCATGGATTTTATGAGTATTGGGACACTAGGTCTTCACTTGCCTTCTGTTAACATACAGGAAAGGCTTTGGAAACCAATGGTCATGCCAGAGAAGCCAGGAAAGGACCAGGAAGACTGTAGGGTCATGTTTTCCCCTGACATTCATGTCCCTTTCTGTTGCAGGACAATGGCTGCTACTCATGGTTTGGAGATGAAGGTTGAGAATGTGGGTAGAGACATGGAAGAAGCGCTGGAGGAAGAAGAGAAAATGAGAGAGGATGGGGAAGGTGAAGACCCCTTCAAGAATAAAAAGGTCCACAAGATTGTCTCAAAATGGATGCTTCCTGAAAATGCCCGAAGAACATACTTGGAGAGAGCCAACTGCCTCCCACCCCCAGTGTTCATCATCTCCATCAGTCTTGCTGAGGTAAATATGAGGGGTGGTGAGCACTAGTGCAAGACCACTGGGGAATGGCAAACAAGCTGAAGATTTAGATCAGAGCTGGATCAGAGACTAGAAACATGAAGAAGAGAGGCGGGTGGTGGCAAGGACAGCACACACGGGACTCCACCTCACCCTCTCCAGAGCTCTCTCCCCAGGTTTTCCTATGTTCCCAGTCACTTTCAGCCAGGGGTTGAGCATTATTTTTCTTATTTTATTTTAAAGATTTTATTTATTCTCTTTTAGAGAGAGGGAAAGGGAAGGAGAAAGGGAAGGAGAAAGGGAGAGAAACACCAATGTGTGGTTGCTTCTCACCTGGCCCCCACTGGGGACCTGGCCTGCAACCTAGACATGTGCCAATGACCCTTTGGTCACCAGTGAGCACTCAGTCCACTGAGCCACACCAGCCAGGGCGGGTTGAGTATTATTTTTGAAACAAGTCCCCTCCCTAGCAGTGACTACAATTTTAGTGGCTTCATTTAATTTTAGCTGGTGGAGGCTTTAGATACCAAATAACCATGGGGTTGCAAATTCATTTGGTCTTGTGAACCACGTTCAATTGGCTAGTTATAAGAGTTACAAGATTGGTTGCCTCCAAATTTCAGCAGGGAAAAAATGGGATCCTCTAATTATGTATACAATGGGCAGTATGTATTGTGTTTTCAGACTCCCATCTAGTCAGCCCCCTTGTTTTCCAGAAAAGAATGCAAGGCCCAGAGCTGTGGAATGACTTATCTCTGGTATGACTGAGTGACTGGGCCAGGACGGGGCTTCTTCTGAATTTCATCAAATCTAGCTTTTTCTCCTTCACCATGAAGACTCATAAAGGAATTTGGCAGAGGACTTCATCAGAGGCATAAGGAAGCCCCTAATGCAATTCTCTTAATTCCTACTGATGCTTCATCTTCCTTACCAGGGACTGTATTTGTCAGGGTTCTTTAGAGAAACGGAACCAATAGGATATATGTACACATAAACATACCTATTATCTCTCTCTACCAATCAGTCATTTATGTACACACACAAATGTTGAGGGAGAGAGAGAAAGAGAGAGATGAACTTATTTTAAGGAATTGGCTCATGCGATTGTGGAAGCTTGGCACGTTCACAGACTACAGAGTAGGCTAGCAGACTGGAGACCCTGGGGATGAGAGTTGGCATTGGAGTCCAAAGGCTGCCTGCTGGCAGAATTCCCTCTTTCCAGAGGAGGCCAGTCTTTGTTGTATGAAGGCCCACAACTGACGGTGTGAGGCCCACTCGTGTTATGGAGGGTGATCTGCTTTACTCAAAGTCTACTGATTTAAACATTAATCACATCAAAAACACCTTCACAAAAACATCTAGGATGTTTGACCAGATATCTGGGTGCTATGGTCTAGCCAAGCTGACACATACAGTGAACTATGACAGGGGTGTAGCCTCTAGTGGCTTAAAGCTAAAGCTAATGTGTAAACATTACATTGCTGGAAGATGCTTTTGTCGAGGCTGTTTGGTTCGGGGGACATAGGTCTAAATTTCTCAGGGGATCTTTTTGTGAGACAACCTGCAACTAGAGAGCCATCAGAATTCTTCTTTCTGCTTTTCTTCAGTACTTCACCTCATATTATCCTTCCAGTCTACAGACTGGCTGGCCTGTCCATGGTTCAGTCAGGGGTGTGTGTGTGTGTGTGGGGGGGGGTGGTGTTAGAGAAGAGAATCAGGTCACATGGTACAAAACATGACCACCTAGACAGTGAGTTCTATGCATGGGGTAGTTTTCCACAGGAGGGCCATGGGGTAGGTGCTGAGCTATCTGCCTGCCACAGAAAGATCAACTTTTTTAAGTGAAAATTTACTTCTGATAAACTTTTTATTTTGGAATAATTTTAGCTTTGTAAGAAAGTTGCAAAGATAGTACAGAGAGCTCCTGTATACCCATCACCCAGTCTCTCAAATTGTTACTATCTTATATTTCCATGGTACATTTGTGAAAACTAAGAAGCTCACACTGGTATATCACTATTAAGTAAACTGCAGACTTAGTCTGGATTTTAGTAATTTTTCCATTAATCTCTTTATGTCCCTCCTGTACCCTGGAACGCAGGTGTCACATTGCATTTAGTTGTCATGTCTTCTGTCTCTCTGCTCTGGACAGTTTCTCGGTCTGTCTTTGTTTTTTTGGGACTTGAGGAGTACTGGTCAGGTATCCTGTACAATATCGCCCAATTGCAGTTTATTTGACATTTTCCTCATGATTAGACTGGAGGTATGGGTTTGGGGGAACAACACTGTAGAGGTGACATGTCCTTCTCATCACATCACATCACATCACATCACATCACATCACATCACATCACATCACATCACAGAGCCGGGGACAGCTACATTACATTTCTGGTGACACTAGCCTTCATCACTTGTTCGAGGTCCTGTTTGCCGTCTCTTCCGCTGTAGACTTAGTTACATTTTTTCCCTCTCTCTACCCTGTTCTTTGGAAGCCAGCGCTCAACTTCACACTAAGTTGTAAACAAAAGACCAAATGGTGGGTGTGGGAAGGTGAGGGCAGTGGGCATCTAAGAGGGAAAAGGGGTTCAGAGAGAGTTTTCTCTACAGTTTGGTCTAGGGCTGCTCCTAGCCACTGGCGGAAGTAGGATATGACCAGAGTTAAATGGCCAGGGGCATGGCATGGAAATTTAATCCCTGTCATCCTCTGAGCACGTGCTGTGAAGTGGCCCACTTGAGAGCTAACCACTTGAAACAAAGGCAGTGCCCACGGGCTTGAGTGAGTCCTCTGCAGCGGGTATGGTTAACATTCATGTCTGTCCCTCCCCGTCAGCTGGCAGTGTTTATTTACTATGCTGTGTGGAAGCCGTATAAGCAGTGGATCACCTTGGACACAGGCATCTTGGAGAGTCCGCTTATCTACAATCCTATGAAGAGGGAAGAAGCCTGGAGGTTTATCTCATACATGCTGGTGCATGCTGGGTAAGGAATGACAGTTAAGTCTCTGATGTCAGTGGTGACTATAAATGACTGTAACCCTAACATTTGTTCAGAGCTCTGTTACTGATAAAGCATCTCATGTCCGTGGTCTTGTACCATCATCGCAGCACCCTCAGGAGGCAGGTGTTACTCTCGCCGTTTTGTCTGAGGCTTAGGATAGGTAGTAACTTGCTCCTTGTCACACAGCTAAGTCGTAGAGCTAGGGCCTCAACCCATTTGTGCTAACTCCAGGCCACTGTACTTTGTGTTGCATTATAATTGCCTAATATTGGTAGCTACATGGGACTATTAATGAGAAGGGACCAAATCATTACGAAACCAAAGGTACGTTCCCCTGGTTGTTCAATGTTGTTAAATGTTAGGATATGAAACACCACTCCCACTGTTTCTGCCCTCACCACACACGTAGAAAAATAGTTCATGGACATTTTGATGAGTGTATAGTACTGTTATCCTCCTGGAGTAATGCAAGCTGTAGGACCTGTAGTGTCTGCCTTTCAGTTTTGCACATAGTTTCTTAAATGCTAATAGCCATCTATGACCTTGCTCAGAATCCACAATTCACCATGACAGTGAACAGCGTGCTGCTGGCCCCACTCTCTGGTGGACCCCTGGGGTTTCAGATGAGGCCAACTTTGTCTAAGAGTTGTCTCAACTTTGAAGGATGACTCTGGCCTGCAGGTAAACAGGCTTCCATGGCAGGACACAGGGCTCTGAGCCTTGACAAGTCAGGACAAAATCATCAACTGCCTATTTTTGTGCACATTTCCACACTTTGGTTTTCATTTAACAAGTATGTTCTGAGCAAATGCGGCTTTTGCACTCCAGGGCTTTAAAATGACAAGGAGGGAACAGTTAACTAGTATTATAAAGCAGTAGAGTGTTATAGTATACAGTAGTTACTTAATTGCTTTGTGCCTCAGTTTCCACATCTATAAAATGGAGTAACAATACCTACCTCATAAGGTTGCTGTGATTAAGTCAAACAATGGTTATAACATAATTTTTATAGGGTCTGACATGTACTAAGGCACTTGAATTTGCAGGGCTATGTAGAATGTCATACATGGGGTTGCATAAATTAGGAATGTTTTTATATGCAAGTAACAAAAAATATTTAACAGGCAGTTAAAAAAGTGGAGGTCAATTTGTCCCCGTATAAGGAGCCCAGAGGTAGGTGGTTGGTTCATCAGTTTAATGAAGCCAGGACTCTTGGCCCTGTGCTGGTACCTCTGCTTTTTCCTTAGTCTTTCTCGCATGGTTGCAAGTTCACTGCTGTAGCTCTGCATTCAAAGCAGAAAGGGGGAAGAGGCAATTCCAGGTACTGGTGACATCACCCCTTTTGTCAAGATAGCAGCACTCTTAAGTCCCCTGGCAGTGCTACTTTTACTTGCATCCCACTGACCAGAACTATGTGTCCCCATCTAAGAGAGGTTGGGAAAGTCAACATTAGCTCGTCCAGCCTCACTAGAGGAGGAAAGAAAGGGATAGGACATGAGTGTTGAATAAGCTCCAGCAATACAAACAGAAAAAGGGCAAGATCAGAATGGGGATGGCTTCACAAATGACATGGATTCCAGGTGGACCCTTGAAGGGTGGATAAAATTTGGAATAAAAAAATTAATATTTCTGTTTAGAGAATATGACAGGATCTCATCTTTCTGCCACTTTTACTCATAATGTTGAGCAGAAGAAAGAGAGTTTGGATTGATTTGTTGGGGTATCCGTGCTATTGATCATCTTGTCTCTCAGCTGTTGCCAGGGGACAGGATGAGATGGCTTTCTTTGACATCGTTGTTCAGATTCACAAAGTGCACATATTTCCAAATCCCCTTTATGCCTAAGGTCTGCATAAGCCAAGTGTAACTGTCCTTGCTAGACAATTCTATGTTGAATTATATTACTTCTCACATGTCTTTGAAGACGGCTCGGACAGTGAGCTGTGGCTGGGTGTGCATGGGCCAGGCGCGCCCTGAGAACCCCCCACAGTGGTCTGCTGTCCGCTGGTGTTTGTTAAGTAAATTATAATGTAAACACAACCCCTACAACTAATATGAAAGCTGGTGTACCTTGTGGAAAGTCCAACACCTATTTTGGTTTTTAACTTTTTGGTTTAACCTAGAATCTTAAAAAAACCCAACAACCCAGCATTGTGCTGCATAGCAAGTAAATTGAGAATTACTCTAATGTGGGAATTTACCAAATTACACTTGGAGATTCTCCAGAGATACTTGTGGGGTTTGACAAGCAAAACAATGACTTTTATTTAAAAATATTTTTACCTATTTAAGAACTATAGTAAAAACACCTATACTCAAATATGTTATATACCAAATTGTAGCACATGGGAGGTACCAACTTTAGCTAGTGTTACTAGGTAAACTTATTTTTCCATTCTCATAAGCTTTTAAAAAAAACTTTCAAATGTAAAACTGGGAACGAGATTCCTCTTGCCATCTGTTTTATTAAAGAACATTCTGAGACAGCAGGACAAGTTGTTCAGAGACCTATTGAAATTTAAACTCAGTCTGAGTGAATTAGGATTTTCTAAATACTATGCAACCTTAACAAAATCAGATGTGGAAGCTGGCAGAAGTTGCCAGTTGTCATCTCAACCTAATTTCAAGTTTATTTTCCTTAGGCCAGCCTCATTGCTCTCTGATGTTGTTCATTGTTCAATTGCTCCCAGTAATTGTTATAAGACAGCACTTATAAAATAAATATATACTTCTAAAATGCTCTTTTAGCATTTTAGAAGACCCGCTGAAAAAATTAGAAAGTGGAATTTGAGTTAAGCAAGTCCACACCTGGAAACAATACCTCAATGCCTGTCACTCTGCCCAGGAAATAACTGCCTAGATCAGCCGTAATACTTGACACATGTGTTTGTCTCTGCAGAATTCAGCACATCTTGGGGAATCTTATTATGCAGCTCATTTTGGGTATTCCCTTGGAAATGGTCCACAAAGGCCTCCGAGTGGGGCTGGTGTATCTGGCAGGAGTGATCGCAGGTTAGTGTTCTGAGGAAAACATAAAACCAACACCTTTGGGCTCTTAGGAGGTTATAAACAAAACAAAGGTAATAAACTTTGATAATGGGCTTCTTATTTAAGACGTTGTGCTCCTAATACGTTGGAAACTGGGTAAGCGTTGGAGATAAATTAATTAGAGACATTGGAGATAAGATAGGCATACAGAAGTAAGTCTTTGTGGCTGTCCTCAGGAATCGCACAGCCAGACAGGGTTTTACACAAAGTGTGAGCGGTTTGGCACCCAGGTGTGTACGCTGGGGAAAGGCCGAAAGCCAGACCACGAAGGCCCTTATGTGTCAGAGGAACGATTTTGGGAAGTAACACGATCAGGTTTGCATTTCAGAAATGTACCTTTGAAAGAATGCAGAGAATCATTAAAGGGGCCTAAGGACTGAGTAGGCTCTGGCAGCAGTGATCTCTAAACGCATATGTGCCTAAGGCGATTCATTACAGTGTAGGTGGGGAACGTTAGAACTCCTATTCATCCATTATTTGTTGGAAACACTTTTTAAAAAGTAAACTTTTTGAGATAATTATAGATTTGCACTTTAGTTGTGAGAAATAAATACATGAGACCCTGGAGGTCTCATGTACCCTTCAGCCAGCTACTCCCAATGGTAACAGCTGGTGAAATTGTACTACGGTATCACCGTCAGGATACCCACACTGCGAGAGTCAGGTAGAAAACGTGTCCAACACCCCAAGCCGCACTCTCTTCCCTCCCATCCTGATGCCCTCCTTTACCCCCAGCACCAGTAATCTGTTTTCTGTTTCTATAGGGGTTCGGCAAAAGTAGGTTTATCGTTGTAATACAAATAAATAATGCAATAATTAATAACTAGTAATATATGAATAAACTATTTTACGTACTTAACCATATACCTACTTTTGCTCATCCCTGTATAGTTTTCTCACTTCGTGAATGTTATCTAAATGGAAGAATAAGGTAGACAGCATTTTGGGATTGGTCTTCTTCACACCGCATAATTCTCTGAAGATTATGCAGGTTGTCGCTTGTATTAATAGTTCACTCATTTTTATTGCTGAGTAGTAGTCCATGGTATGGATGTACCATCTACCCTTCAGTCACTGGAGGATATGTAGGTTGTTTCTGGATTTTGGCTATTACAAATCAAACTGCTACAGACATTTGTGTACAGGTTTTTGTGAGTGTAAGTACAGAGTTTTGAGTATGAGTTTTCATTTCTCCAGGGTCAATGTCCAAGACCACAGATGCTAGGTTGCATGGCAGTTGCATATTTAGTTTCCCAGGAACCAGCCAAATGTTTTCCAGAATAGCTATTTCATTTTACATTCCTCCCACTATGTAGGAGGGAGTCAGTTGTCCACATTCTTACCAGTGCTCAGTGTAGTCACTGTTTTTTATTTCAGTTGTGTGCTCTGAAATTGGTAGTGATATCTCATCACAGTCCTAATCAGCATTTCCCTAGTGCTACTGATGTTGAACATCTTTTCATGTACTTATTTGCTGTCCATATCTCATTAGAGAAACTGTCTGTTCATGTCTTAGCCCACTTCCTAATTAGATATTTTTCCTGTTGAATTGTTAGACTTCTTTATATACTCTAGACCCTAGTCCTTTGCTGAATATGTAGTTTACAGGTATTTTCTCTCAGTCTGTAGCTTGTCTTTTCATTGTCTTAACAAGGTCTTTCACAAAGCAAAAGTTTTAATTTTGATGAAGTCCAGTTTATCATGTTTTTGTTTAAAGAATTAATTGTCCTTTGTCTAAGAACTCTTCACTAAGCCCTAGGTCTTAAATATTTTCTCTTATGTTATCTTCTAAGTTACAGCTGTATGTTTTACCTTTAAATATGTGATCCATTGGAGCTGAGTAATTTTTATAGAAGGTATTAGGTTTAGATCGAGGTTCTCTTTGTTTGCTTATTTGCTGAGGGTGTCCAATCACTCCAGGAAAATCTGTGGGAAAAACCATTCTTCGCTGGCACCTTGGTCACTGATCAGTTGGCTGTTGTTGTGAGACCATTTCTAGGTTTTTGTTCCATGGATGATGTGTCTGTCTCTCTGCACAGTCACCACCACGGCCGCCACACGGAGTCTTGAAATCAGAGTGATTCCTCTCATTTTTTGCTCATTTAAAAAATAAAAAAAATTTTTTATGCATTTTACTTAAAAAAAACATGAGTATCTAATGTTCTGGCTTTTTTTTTTTCTGTGACAACAAAAGGACTTTTAGTGGTAAGCTATCTAACAGATGTGGAAAAACAAACACAAAATGTGTCTCTTCAAGGACATAATATAATTTTTCCCTCCAAGGAATAAGAATGTAACTACTTTTCCAAAAATACTTTTGCTATGAAGAGGGTATTTTGAAAACAGATTATTGGAAATCTTTTCATGTTTGTGCGATTTTGCTTCTGAAAATGATGCAATGACTCTTATAAGTTCACACTTAAAGAGCTGGGAAACAATTTCCTAATGTTTTAAAATTTCTCAGTGAAGACTTTTAGGGCATTTCAAATTTATTTATGGAAACACTTTCTGATTAGTTTGCAAGAACTAGTGATTGACATTAGGAAAGGTGAGAATTAATAGCCAAAATTATTGCAATACAACAATATTTTTGTATAATTGGAGTAAGCCCAGGCAATGATGCAGTTCTTCCATTTTAAATTAAATGTCATCTTTAAAATTTTGTATTTTGGCTATGACAGTGATTAAAAGAAAAGTTCTATAGAAAAAAAAATCTAGCTAAATTTAGGCTGGTGTGGCTCAGAGGATTGAGTGCTGGCCTGCGAACCGAAGGGTGGCCAGTTGGATTCCTAGTCAGGTCACATGCCTGGGTTGTATTCCAGATCTCCAATACGGGTTGCACGAGAAGCAACCACACATTGATGTTTCTCACCCTTTCTATCTCCTTCCCTCCCCCCTCTCTAAAAATAAAATAAATAAAATATTTTTTTAAAAAAGAAAAATAACCAAATTTCAAAGTATACAGCAGTCCCCCCATATCCACAGGAGATGCGTTTCAAGACCCCCAATGGATACCTGAAACAGTGCATAGTACCAAAAACAGTATATATATATGTGTGTGTGTATATATGTATGCACACACACATATATATGTATATATATATACACACATATGCATATGTGTATACATACTGTTTTCTCTTGTACATACATACCTATGATAGCTAAGCTTATTAATTAGGCACAGTAAGATATTAACAATAACTAATAATGAACTAGAACAACTTTAAGTATGTACTGTAATAAAAGTTATGAGACCATGGTCCCTTGACATGTCATTGCAGTGCACGGAGATGCTGGACAAAGGGATGATTCATATGCTGGGCTGGATGGAACAGGACGGCATGAGATATTATCACATTACACAGAACGGCACTCAATTGAAAACTTAAGAGTTGTTTGTTTCTGGAATTTTCCATTTAATATTTTGGGACTGCAGTTGGCCATGGGTAACTGAAACTGTGGAAAGTGAAACCACAGATAAGGTGGGGGGGCTATAGTACCTGTATTTCTGTGTCATGAAATTTAACCAGTATTTGAAACAATAGTGAAACTTATTTAATAATGCTGTTCGTTGAAAGGTTGTTTCTTCTTTTAATTAAAGACATTTTTTAGAGAGCTGCTTTAGGAAAATTGAGAGGAAGATACAGAGGTTTACCAAATGCCTCCATCTCCTATACACATGTATAGCAAAACAGAACTGAACTGCCTCGCAGTTCTGGAGTGGAAGTCTGAAACCCAGGCATCGAGATGGCCTGCTCCCTCCTCTGCTCTCTGTCAGGGAGAATCCTTCCTTCCCTCTCCCTAGCCTCTGGTGGCGGCCATCGGTCCTCAGCAATCCTTGCCTTGCAGCTGCAGCACTTCAGTCTCTGCCTCCATTGTCACGTGGCATTCTGCCTTCATGTGTCCCTGTCCCTTCTTATAAGGATGCAGTCATATTGGTTTAGGGTCCCACCATACTCCAATATGACCTCACTGTAACTAATCATATCTGCATGAATCCTATTTCTAAATAAGGTTGCATTCTGAGGTGCTGGGGTTAGGACTTCCACATACCACAATCTGACCCATGACAATGCTTGACATTTTTTTGCCAATCAAAATTTTACCAGCCTCCTCAAACAGTGGGATGGAGACCAACAAGCAGTCATGAGATGGACTTGGGCAAGGTTTAATGACAGCTCCCCATCCTTCTTGCTTCCTACTTTTGTGGATCCTATTCTTCCACCTTCTGCTTATATTCCTGCACACACCTTTGTCCTGACCTTTTGTGATGGTCAGGCCCTGCCTGGCTCCAGCACGTACACTCCCTTCACCCACAGCTTGATTTCAACCTGTGGAATCAGCTCTGCCCCAATTCCAGAGAAAGAGAGAACAGGAATAACCTGTTCAGATCCTTGCCTATTTTTTTTGTAATAGCTTTTTGGTAGCTATCTTTTCCCTGTTCTGGGCTATCTATCCTTCACCCTGCGGCCTTGGTCACCTTCCTCAAATAAGCTTAGGTCATATTATACCATTCCTGGGCCATTTTCAGTAGCCAAAAGAAAGTTGAAATGTCCAAGATTGCTTTGCATTACCCTTCATTGACTGGGTCCATTGCCTTTATTTTCTTTCTTCCATTCCTCCCCCTCGCTCCCCTTCTCCCTATGGACCACCCCACCCTCCACTCCTCCCTCCTCCCTGTTCCCTCTGCTTCTTCTTCCTCCTCTTTTTTGAAGAATAAACTTCTTTACTAATATTAAAAAAATAAATTATATGTGAAACAGTTAGAGAAAGACTTGATTTTTAAAAAATCTTTTTATTGAGGTATGATTGACAAACAAAAATCAGTATAGGACCTTCTGGAGGAAATGACACTCATCACCTCCTGGTACAACCATAGAAAGAATTACAACCAGGTCCCCAAACAAATAACACCCAGAACCATCAGGAAATTGAGCTGTATGGGAGTCCAACAACCAAGGGTTTAAAGAAGCCACGTTCATCCAGACAGGTAGGAGGAGTGGAATCCCGGAGACAGGTGGAGACGGGGTGGGGCACGGAGAGGCAGTGTTGGCAGTGGAACTGAGGATCCCTCATTCATGTATAGTGGATAGAAATCAGGAGGGATATCCCGGGAGGGAGCTATCACAGCCCAGAGTTCCAGTACCAGGAAAATAAACCCCCCTTACCTCTGGCTGAAAAACCAGTGGGGGTTGGAGTGGTGGAAGAAACTGCCTGATTTTCCCTTCTTAAAGGGCCTGCAAGGGGCAGCGGAAGAAACTGCTGGATTTTAGCTGCTTAAAGGGTCCACACAGACTTAGAACATATGCAAACCCACCCATTCCTGGTTTCATCATCAGGGCAGCAGCTGGAAGGGTGTCAGTCGCATAAGGAAAGTAGTGAAGAGACTAGAAATGGGGCAAGTGCTGGGTAAACTTCCAGAAGCCAGGCAGCTTCATTTTCCCCTCTCCAAGCCCTCCCCCCACACAGAGCTGCAGTGGTAAAGCAGGTTGTTCCCCACTGGCAATTAACTAAGGCTCTACTCTACACAATTTACAGGTGCCTTTTCTATAATAGGCCACACTACTAAAACAGGGAGTATAACTAGCTCTAACTAATACACAGAAACAAACACACAGAGGCTGCCAAATTGAGGAGACAAAGAAATATGGCCCAATTGAAAGAACAGAACAAAACTCCAGAAAAGAAGTAAATGAAACTGAAATGACCAACCTCTCAGATGCAGAGTTCAAAATGCTGGTGATCAGAACTCATTGAGTACGGCAAAAACATAAGCAAGAAATGAAGGTTACATTGAGTGAAATAAAGAAAAATCTATAGGAAGCTAACAGTGGAGGGAAGAAAGCCAGGATTCAAATCAACAATTTGGAACGTAAGGAAGAAATAAAAATTCAACCAAAACAGAAAGATGAAACAACAATTCAAAAAAATGAGAATAGGCTTAGAAATCCCTGGGACATCTCTAAATATGCCAACATCCTAATCATAGTGATGCCAGAAGAAGAAGAGAAAGAGCAAGAAATTGAAAACTTACTTGAAAAAATAATGAAAGAAAAGTTTCCTAATTTGGTGAAGGAAATAGACATACAAGTCCAGGAAGCACAGAGAGTCTCAAACAAGTTGGGTCCAAAGAGGACCACACCAAGACATCATAATTAAAATACCAAAGATTAAAGATAAAGAAAGAATCTTAAAAGTAGCAAGAGAAAAGCAGAGAGTTACCTACAAAGGAGTTTCCGTAAGACTGTCAGCTGATTTATCAAAGGAAACTTGGCAGGCTAAAAGGGACTTCCAAGAAATGTTAAAAGTGCTGAAAAGCAAGGACCTACAACCTAGATTACTCTATCCAGCAAAGCTATCACTTAGAATTGAAGGGCAGATAAAGCCCTTTAATTGTGCTTCCCAGACAAAGTAAGTCTAAAGGAATTAATCATTACCAAGTCATTATATAAAATGTTGATGGGACTATTTTAGAAAAAGAAGATAAAAACTGTGAACATTACAATGGCAATAAATTCAAACTATTAACAACTGAATCTAAAAAAACAAACATCAAACAACCAGAACAGGAACATAATAGAAGATATGGAGATCATTTGGAGGGTTATCAGCTGGGGTTGGAGGGTTATCAGTTGGGGTTGGAGGGGAAGAATGGGAAAAAGGTGCAGGAACAAGAAGCATAATGGTAGGTACAACATAGACGGGCGGTAGGCATTAAGAATAGTACAGAAAATGTGAAGCTAAAGAACTTATACACAGGACCCGTGAACATGAACTAAGTGAAAGGATTGTGGGAGGGAATGGGGGTACCAGCTGGAGGGGGGTCAGGGGGGAAAATTGGGACAACTATAATAGCATAATCAATAAAATATATTAAAAAATTTTAATGTATTACATGCATTAGTACATATTTAATGTATACAACTTGATGAATTTGGAGATAAGTATACACCCATGAACCCATTTCCACAATCTTTGCCGTATACATATCCACCACCTCCAAAAGTTTCCTCCCACCCATTGTCTTTTTGGCTTTGCCTTTTTTGCACTCCAGCCCAGGTCTTCCCCTCCCCCAACAATCAGACCAGTCACCATAATCACCTGGAGAGCTTGTTGCAACTGAAGCTATCCAAGACCTACCCAAATGTACTGAATCAGAATCTCTGGGGTTATGGTCCTGGGATCCATGTATTTTTCTGTTCAGTGATGTGTAACTGACACATAATAATGAACTGACACATTTAAAATATACTATTTGATAAGTTTTCATATGAGTTTATAACCATGAAACTATCACCACAATCAAGATGATGAATGTATTTGTCACTTCCCCCAAAGTTTACTTGTACCTCTTGGGAATCCCATCTTCCTCTTGCCTCTTCCTGCCATTCTCCCACTTCCTCTGATTCTATATTTATGTAAGTTTATATAAATGGAATCTTATAGTATGTAGTCTTTTTGTCTGACTTTCATCACTCAATGTGATTATTTTGAGATTTATCCTTATTGTGTACCTCAATAGCTGGTTGCTTTTTATTGCTGAGTAGTATTTCATTGTATGGATGTACCACCATTTGTTTATCCATTCTCTTGTTGATGGACACTTGAGTTGTTTCTAGTATGGGGCTGTTACAAATGAGGCTGTTATGAACATTTGTGTGTAAGTCTTTGTGCAGACAAGTGTTTTAATTTCTCTTTGGTAAATACTGAGGAATAGAATGGCTGGATCCTTTCACAGGGTGTGGTTAACTTTTAAGAAACTGCCAAACTTTTAAAATAGTTTTACTGAGATATAATTCACCCATTTAAAGTGTATAATTAAATGTTCTTTTTAGTTAACTCATAGGGTTATGCACCTGTCATCACAATCTAATTTTATAATATTGTCCCCCGAAGAAACCTTGGACTGATTAGCAGTCACACTGCACTTTTTATCTTATACCCCATCTCCAGCCCTAGGCAACCACTAATCTACTTTCTGTCTCTTTAAATTTGCCCATTCTGGACATTTTTACACAAATGGAATTATACAATATGTAGTCTTTTTTACTGAGTATAATATTTTCAACATTCATCTATGTTGTATCATGTATCTTGTGCTTTATTCCTTTTTATCACTGGACAATATTCCATTGCATGGCTATACCACATGTTCTTTATCCATCCATCAATTGATGGACATTTGGGTTGTTTTCACTTTTTGGCTGTTATGAATAATACTGCTATGAATGTTTGTGTAGAACTTTTCATGTGTATCTCTTGGGTATATAACTTACAAGTGGAACTGTTAGGTCATGTGGTACAAAGTGGTACCATTTTACATGTCCACCATAAGTTCTAGTTCTTCCACATCCTCATCAACACTTGATATTGTCACTCTTAATTTAGCCAATGTATTGGGTGTATAATAGTATCTCATTGGGTTTTAATTTGAACTTCTTCATGATTATTGATAATAAATATATTTTTAAATATTTTATTTATTTATTTTTTAGAAAGAGGGGAAAGGAAGGAGAAAGAGAGGGAGAGAAACATCAATCTGTGGTTGCCTCTCATGTGCCCCCAACTGGGGACCTGACCCACAACCCAGGCATGTGCCCTGACTGGGAATTGAACCTTAACCTCTTGGTTCACAGGCCTGCGCTCAATCCACTGAGCTACACCAGTCAGGGCAATATCTTTTCATGTGCTCATTTGGTATCCATATATCTTCTCTGGTAAAGTATCTATTTAAATCTTTTACCCATTAAAAAATAGGATTATATTCCTTATTGTATATAATAGCATCTATTATATATTCTGATTATAAGTCCTTTAGGTATATGACTTGCAAATATTTCCTCCTAGTTTACTTTGTATTTTCATTCTGTCAACATTGATGATATCCTTTGAGGATCAGAAGTTTTAAATTTTGATTAAGTGTAATTTATCAGTTTAATATTTGGGAATGGGGTTTTACAGTGTCACATCTAAGAAATTTTGTCAAGCCTAAGGTCACAAAGATTTTTCTCCCATGTTTTGTTCTAGATGTTTTATAATTTTAAGCTTTACATAGCAGGGTATGATCCATTTTTATACATGGCACAAGGTATGTATTGAGGTGTCATTTGTTTTTGCATGTGGGTATATAATTGTTCCAGCATTGTTTGTTGAGAAGATAATATTTTCTTCACTGAATTGCTTTTGCATCTAGTTGAAATCACTTGTCTATATACAGGGTCCAGCACAAATAATGCCCATTTTTTATTACAAAATCATAAGCATATAATTCTGTAACATAACAATGTCATACCAAAGCACACCATATGACATTTGAGGTGAAATGTTCAAATTAAAACTATAAATTATTATACCCATATTATTACCCTACCAACCACACTCAAGCAGGCATCACTTCTGCCAGACTCTGTATATGCATTTGCCTACCTCTGTACTATGTGTTCCACTCATATGTTTGTGTAGGTTTACACCATACCATACTGTTTTGATTGATGTAGTTTTCAAATAAGTCTTGAAATCAGGAAGTGCTAATATTCCAATTTTACTTTTTTTTTAAAGGTTTTATTTATTTATCTTTAGAGGGGAAGGGAAGGAGAGAGGGAGAGAAACACCAATGTATGGTTGCCTCTTGTGCGTCCCCTGCTGGGAACTGGCCTGCAACCCAGGCATGTGCCCTGACTGGGAATTGAACTGTGATCCTCTGGTTTGCAGGCCCACACTCAATCCACTGAGCTACAGCCAGCCAGAGCCCAACTTTACTCTTTTCCAGTTGTTTTGGCTATTCTAGGTTCTTTGTATTTCCATCAATTTTAGAATCAACTTGTCAATTTCTACAGAAAAGGTGTAATGGGATTTTGTTTTTCTTTTTTCTATTTTAATTTTAATTTTTAAGTATATTTTATTGATTATGCTATTACACTTGTCCAGAATTTTCTTGCTTGGCTCCCCTCCACCTTGTACCCCCATTCCTTCCCACAGTCCTCCACTTAGTTCATGTTCCTGGGCCGTGCGTATAAGTGCTTTGGCTTCTTCATTTCCTATACTATTAACATCCCCCTGTCTATTTTGTACCTACCAATTATACTTCTCGATCCCTGCACCTTGTCCCCCATTCTCCCCCTTCCATCTCCCAGCTTATAATCCTCCAAATGATCTCCATATCTATGATTCTGTCCCTGTTCTGGTTGTTTACTTGGTTTGTCTTTCTTTTAGATTCAGTTGTTGATAGTTGTAAATTTGTTGTCATTTTAATAGTTTTGATCTTTTTCTTAAATAAGTCCCTTTAACATTCATGTAATAACAGCTTGGTAATGGTGAACTCCTTTAGCTTTACCTTGTCTGGGAAGCACTTTATCTGCTCTTCCATCTGCCTTCCATTCCATGTTGGTTTTGCTGGATAATCTAGGTTGTAGGTCATTGCTTTTTATCACTGAATACTTTTTGGAAGTCCCTTGTAGCCTGCCAAGTTTCCTTTGAGAAATCAGCTGATAATCTTATGGAAACTCCTTTATAGATAACTCTCTGCTTTTCTCTTGTTATTTTTAAGATTCTTTATCTTTAACCTTTGGTATTTTAATTATGATGTCTTGGTGTGGTCCTATTTGGATCCACCTTGTTTGGGACTGTGCTTCCTGGACTTGTCTGTCTAGTTCTTTCACCAAATTAGGGAAGTTTTCTTTCATTATTTTTTCAAGTAAGCTTTCAATTTCTTGCTCTTTCTCTCTTTCTGGCATCACTATGAGTTGGATGATGGTACATTTGGAGATGTCCCAGAAGCACCTTATGCTGTCCTCGTTTTTGGATTCTTTTTTCTTCTTGCTGTTCTGATTGCATGCCTTTTTCTTCCATATGTTCTAAATTGTTGATTTGATACTCAGTTTCATCCCCTCCACTGTTAGTTTCCTGTAGATTTTTATTTATTTCACATAATGTAACCTTCATTTCTGCACGGGTCTTTTCTATGCCTTACTCAATGAGTTCTTTGAGCATCCTGATAAGCAGATGTTTTGAATTCTGCATCTGAGAGGGTGGTTATTTCAGTTTCGTTTACTTCTTTTCTGGAGTTTTGTTCTGTTCTTTCAACTGGGCCATATTTCTTTGTCTTCTCAATTTGGTAGCCTCCCTTTGGTGTTTGTTTCTGTGTATTAGGTAGAGCTGCTTTAACTCCTTGTCTTAGGAGCATGGCCTTTTGCAGAAGAGCAAACTTGTAAATTGTGTTGGGAAGAGCCTTAGTTGATCACACCAGGATGGGACAACCCATTTCACTGCTTTGTGGCTGGCTCTGTGTTGTGGTAGGGCTTCGAGAGAGGACAACACTGCTGCCTGGCTTATGGAGAATTGCCTGTGAAGAAGCTGTCTCCCAGCACCTGCCCTGTTTCCAGTCTCCTCATTTTCTTCCCATATGCCATTTGTGTCCAGCTGTTGTCCTGGTCCTGAATCCCTGAGGGGATGGGTCTGTGTAAGTTCTAAGTCCATGCAGGCCCTTTTAGATGAGTCTTCTGATAACCTGGCAGTATCTTCCACTGCCGCAACCCATCTTGATTTTTACAGCTAGAAACTATGGGGATTTATCTTCCTGGCACTGGAGCCCTGGGCTACTGGGTGGTCTGATTTGGAGCTGGGATTCTCTTGCTCCTGATGTATTCCTCCCAATTTTTACCCACTACAAGTGAATGTGTACTTCCCTGTTCTGCCACCTCTCCATGCCACTCCTGCCCCTCCACACCATACTCACCACTCTGTGCCTCACTGCACCTCTCTACCTCTCTGCATCTCTGCCCCTACTACACATCTGGATGAATGTAGCTTCATTACATCCTTGGTTATTGGACTTTCATATGGCTTAATTTTCTGATGGTTCAGGGTGTTATTTGTTTTGTAGTCTAGATGTAATTTTTTTCTGTAGTTGTGTGAGGAAATGAAACATGTTTACCTATGCCCGAATCTTGATCAGAAATCCTTTGAACATGTATTTTCACTCTATATGTAAGATTTTCATTGGTTTTGAGCCATGTGATTTTGTTGTACTTTGGTGTGGTTTTCTTGATGTTTCTTGTGCTTAGGGTATTTTTGAGCTTCTTGGATATGTTAGTTATAGTTTTCATAAAACTCAGGAATAATTTGGCCATAATTTCTTCAAAAATTTTTTATGTGCCTGCCTTCTCTCTTCTCTTTTGGGGACTCCAATTATGCATTTATTAGTCTGCCTGAAATTAACTCACAGCTCATTGATACCATTATGTATTTTTAAGAATATTCTTCTCTTTTAGATAGTTTTGTTTTAGACAGTTTTATTGCCATGTCTTCACGTTCACTAATCTTTTACTCTGGAATGTCTATTCTGCCAAAAAAATCTCACATTTATTTTTCCATCTTAGATATGTAGTTTTCATCTTTAAAAATTTGATATATTTTATCTTATATGTCTCTACTTAACATATAGAATATAGTTGTAATAATTATTGCTCTACCTGCTAAACCTAACAGCTGTGTCAGTTTGGGTAGGTTTTAATTTTTTTTTCTTGTTATTATGGGTCACATTTTCTTGCTTCTCTGCATGTCTGAAAATTTTTGTTTGGAGGCTAGACATTTTACCTTCACATGATGGGTATTATTGTTTCCCTATAAATATTCCTTAATTTATTCTGCAACTTAGTTACTTAAAAGCAGTTTGATCCTTTTTGGTAAGATTTGGTATGTAAAACTGTTTTTGAGCCATGTTTAGTGCTAATTATTCCCCACTACTGGTGCAGGACTGTCCTCTGTACATTATTCAGTGCCCTTTGGATTATGATGTTTTCTAGTTTGGAAGGTTACTCAGCCTCTCTGGTGCAGTTGAGCAGGAGGTACTCTTTCCTCCACTCGTTTCTGGTGGTTCTTTTCTTGGTTTGGGTAATTTCCTCACGTGCTTCTCTTTGGAGTCCTCTTTCTATGTAGGTCTCTCTTTTCTGGTGCTGTCTTTTGAATTCTAGGTCTTTCTGGACTCTAAACTCTATTTCATCAATTTATAGGTTTACTGAGATCTACTCACGTTCCCCTTCCATGCACTGAAGCCTGTAATTTCTCTTAAGGCACCAAGCTGGGCAATTGGACAACTCATCTAATTTCTTTTGTCTCTCTCAGGTTTGACTGTCCTTAGTTCTCTGATGGCCAGTATCTTGGAGACTATTGTTTCATATATTGTTCAGTGCTATTAGCTATTTCAAATGGGGCAGGGGTGAAACTTATCCTTGGGACTCTGTCATGAGTGAACATTTGTATATGTATTTAAAAAATAAATATCCTGTATGATTTAGATGCAGCCACCCTAGCTAACCCTAGTCCATAAGTTGAGAACCACTGCTCTAACCCCATTGAACTACTTATCACTGATCTTCAGTCATCCACTTACCTTTGTTTCTGTGTCTTTGCTTTCCCATATCCCTATATCCTGAATACCTTCTTCTCCTTTGTTTTCCCTGTCCAAAATTTAAAGATTCTTTAGTGTTTAGTCAAAAAACTATCATCTCCTTCTCAGAGTAGCAGGGCCTCCACCTTGCTGCTGAGGAAGTCATTCCTTTCTAGGTGCTTCCATAGCAAATTTATTACATTAATAATCACAGTTGTTATATTCTGCATTTTACAATTGTTTGCTCATCCATTTGTAAGATTCCTAAGGTCAGACACTTGGTCTGTCTTGCATGAAGTAGCATTATACTGTGTCCTACGGAATGGAGGGCCTTGAAAGCTAGAGACCAAATGATAGAACTAAGCACTATAGAGAGGTGGTTTTGAAGATCTATATCCTACCTTTTTTGGTTCAGGCAATCTAAGGTTTGGTTAGCAAATAGATTTCATCTTGGTTGGTGAATCTGATTGGCTTGTTGAGAAAGATTCTGAGGCCAAATCCTGACTCTATGAGAAAGCTGGCCATTAGATAAGATAAAATGTTGGTGTGTCTCAGGTATTTTGATAGCTTTGGCTAAAAATGTAGGGTATTTTGAAAAAATAACTAGCAAGTATATAATTAATGTCAAGTAGTGGTCTAAGCATGATGCAGATATCAACTGAGTTATTTTCCCTGACAACCCATTGAAGTAAGTTCTGTTAATATCCCCATTTTGTAGGTTGGGAAGCTAAGGCACACAGAGGTTAGAAACTTGCTCAAGTCACACGATTGGTAATTCTGACTCCAGGATCCATGTTTCTATCACTGTTTAACTGTCTTCATGTTGAACATTCAATGATACAGAAAAATTGAGGTAGTCAGCCCACACAGCTTTACTTTTATAGTATGGAAGGGACAAAGTGAGTATGTTGTTTGTTGTTATGATAATGGCCCGAGCTTCCCAAACTTTTACCTAAATTAGAAAGATTCATCTTCCAGGATTCTTGTTGTGAGTCATGTCTGATCCTTTGTGTTTTATTTCTGTAGGATCCCTGGCCAGCTCCATCTTTGACCCACTCAGATATCTTGTGGGTGCTTCAGGAGGCGTCTATGCTCTGATGGGAGGCTATTTTATGAATGTTCTGGTGGTAAGACCTTTGGGAATATGACCTATGGTCCTTTTGGGTTGTTCTGGAACAATAACTGCTATTTGCTTTAGGGAATCTTCATTTATCAATATTTAATGAATACTCATCTTCCTACTGACCACCAGTTTTTTTCATATTTGATCTTTATTTTCCCCTGGTCTCAAAACTAATGAATACTCAATAAAATTCTAAACTAAAAAATACAAAGTCAAAATCCCCAATGTAGTATGTTAACAGTTCAATATACATCCTTTCAGATCTTTTTTGTATTCAAAATCCTACCAATATTAATATTACAAAAATAGAACTGCCTTTATAGTGTTCTGCTTTTTAACACATAGTAGTATGCTGACCATCTATTCATGTTGGGACACGGAAGTCCACCTCAAGCTTTTCAAGTGCTCCATGGCCCCCTCTATGAAGAGCTGTATTCTGACTACTTAGTCTTTCACTGAAAAAAATGTGGGGTGATTTCAGCTTTTCATATTTACAAATAATGCCATAATGAATTTTCTATTGTGCTTCGTTTTTTTTTTTTTGCATTTGTGCGATTTTTTTTTGTAGGATAACTCTCTAGAAGTGGATATCAATGCCAAATCATCCTCCAAAGTTTGCATACTATTTTACATTTTCATGATTTAGTATGTGAGAATGTCAACCTCTTTTTAAAATAGGCTAAGATCCTGTCTAGTTCTTAATGTTTTAACCATGTAGGTATATTTTATATTAAAATATAAAGTACTTCTAGTTTATTTAGGTATGTTTATATATCCTTACTTTGAAAATACTGTAAGATGAAAAATATGGAGCAATTATAAAACTGTTCCCAAAATGGAAGTCATTTAGAAAAATGTTTTCCAATCTTTGGATTGCATTCCATTAGTAGTAGTGAACTCAGTTTAAGGGTTGTGAAAACTTAAGCAAAAAGAAAAGTGAAAAAACTTTTTAGTATGCATCATATATAGTAAGAATTAGTTTGATTTAGTGTGTACTGAATTGTTATGTAAATTATTTCTTACTGTGAGTCATAGTCACAACAGTCTAAAAATAATTTATTTAGAATAAATGTGGCTAATCTAGCATCTTTACTCCTTGGGAAGAGAGTGGATAACTTGAAAAGAAATGGATACGTAACTCAATAAATTAAAGTGGCAGTGTCTTTCTGACTTCATTCTCTGTAACACATAAGGTTACTGCAAGCTGGACTGAGATGTGTTTTTTCTGACCAACGTTTTAAATTTTTTTGAAATTATCTAAAAAAAATAAGGTAGTACTCAAATTAGTTCTTTAACTCCTACTCAGAAAGAGGATAAAGAAGTGTCAGATGAACATTAACCAAAAAAACTTGAAAATATTTCATCAGACTTAGTTTGACGGCGTATCTATCCATCCATCCATCCATCTAATGTTACATGTTGGTTTTGTTACTTATATTTAGATCACTTCCTGACAGTAAAATTGTGTCTAGTTTATATCATGCATGGAATTAAATGTCATGTTTCAATTTCGTTCCCCAAAGTGCACCAGAGTTGTACTTCCCAAAGTTCATTTGAAAACTGGGCTATTAATCCAATGCTTTGCAAATATCTGATACTCAGGCTTTATTCTACACGAAAAGGAAGATGAAGAGCACAGTTGAGGTTTCATTTGCCAATAGAGAGCTTATCTTATTTTTATGATCTCTTTGCAAGAATTTTCGAGAAATGATTCCTGTCTTCGGAATTGTCAGACTACTGATCATCATCCTTATAAGTAAGTTGGTTTTTGTGGACATTTCGCACCTTCAGTTGTACCGGTTCACCCTTCAGGTCTTCTCACATTTCCTATATGGTAACATGGAGGACAACTGCTAGCTCAGAAAATTGTTAGCTCCCTTAGCCCTAGGCAGAAAGGTGTAAATGGCGGAGTTTTCACAGACCCTCACGGGTGGTTCTTAGAGGTCCCTCAGTAACCTGTTTTTGCTTTTAGTCTTTTAAGTGAGGGAAGTGGAAAGAGTAGACTCTAGGCTCTGTCCACTTCAGCCACAGTGACTTCATTTGTTTTACAGATTGGATTTTTCTTGTTCATACACTGGATTCTGTACATAATTTTTATTTCTGAAAAGGGAAAGCTTGAAAGCCACTGATATCTATTTCCTTCTTCAATTTCTAAATTTTCAGATTAAAAAAACTAATCTAGGATATAAGCGTGTAGTAGTAGTTGGGGACTAAAAATGAGAGTGGAGGACAGAACTGCAAGTTCAGGGAACTAAGAGGATGACTAATATGGCCTTTGATGGCTACAGGAATTACAGAAGAGCATTACGTGCTAGAGAAATTCTAGAAAGAGTGTTCAGTCTGTAGGGGAGATGGAATTTTAGCTGAGTCTGAAAGTCAGGGTAGATTTTTGGGTGGTGGCAGACCACACAAAGTAGAAGAAAGTGTCGACATAATAATGTCCAAACCTGTAGAGAATTTTCGTGAGTCTCTTTGAGCCCAACTGATGACATAAGCAGGGGAGCAAGATTTCAAATGCTCTGGAAAACAGTTCCGCAGTGTCTTTTATGCATTTGAATTTCAGGAGGAAAGTAAGGAAGATTGGAGAAAGCAAGGCAGGGACTGGATTAAAAGGTAGTTAGTAAGATAATGTGCTCTCTTGAGGGTGAATACCCCCTTCCAGGGGCATTTCAACATTTCAAAGGTGTGTGAACCTAGATGCGCAAGGACAGTGGAAAGGGCTGGCTTAAAATCTTTTGCTAAAGAAGTTACAGGCTTGGGGCATGACTGTCTACCCACCATGACCTGCCCAGTTAGGAATTTATGATCAGCTCACCTTGTGAGGTTACTTCCTATAGAACCCCTTTCTTCATCCGCAAAAACAAGAGCAACAGCAGGGCCAGTTACTTGTGCTTCCAGAGCCGATCCAGCTGTAGCTGTAGCTGCTCAGAGGGTGTGGGGAAAAGAGCACATGTTGGGCTCAGACTGTGGTGTCAGTTTTGAGGGCCAAGGCACTTGATAAAAAGCCCAAGAGTTTGGCTGTCTGCATGGGAAGAAAAAGTGATTCTACTTATTGGTATTAAGAAATCAATTATACATACTGCGGGAACAGGGGTGACCACTTCTGAGAAAAGTGACTAAATTTAGTTTATGGACAGTTTCACTGTAAAAATAATGTTTGATGCTGAGAGAAAATACGTGACTTTATAGTCTATACCATACTCTACATCAGGGGGTTCTAATCTTTTGGCGTCTCTGGGCCACACTGGAAGCAGAAGAGCTGTCTTGGGCCACACATTAAATACACTGCAACATGTAATCACCAAAAAAACCCTCATAATGTTTTAAGTAAATTCACAATCTTGTGTTGGGCCGCATTCTCCAGAAGAAACCCAAAAGGTGAGAGAAAGCTCTCAGCGCAGACAGGATGAGGAGTCGGGGAATTGGGTGGGAGAGTTGTGGGGGAGCTGAGGTGCCACTGAGTTGCTAAGAGTCACAGCTAGAACCAAGGGACAGTTCCTTTGACCGAAGAATGTTACACAGATGACCTGGTTGTTCCATTTGCTTCTTCTGGGGAACTATGAGTGACTTTTATAAAATAAGCCTCAAGTCTTTGATGGGGAAATTGTCTTTATACTCTTCTTGAATACGCTTCAGTGTTGGAGTAAAAACCCAACGTTCCTCACACACAGTAGTTGCTCCATAGTTTATGTAACCTATGTCCCTTCAGGTAAGTGATAATGTCACTGAATATGTGCTTTTATTACGTTCTGCAAATAGAGGCAGGACACGCCAACGTTGCCCCTGCCCACTCCCATTCACACGCTGTTGTTAAAAGTTCTTTGGCCTGGTTCGCCTCCTGTTGAAAATTAGAAAAGTTAAAACACACACGAGATTAATAAAAGAACATTTTAATTTTAAACACGTTCCCTTGGGAAAAGTGTGTGTGTGTATATATACATATTTTAAAGGTAAAAATTGTTCTTTATTGTGGAGGACAGTTGGCCTTAAGCATCTTCCTTCATTAAGCATTATTTGTTGGATGTGTTTTCTGGCAAAGCAACTGAGCTTCCCTTTGGAAAAGGTTAAGGAAAACTCACATTTTCATCCTTCAAAAAATCTGTGTAAAGGCAACTCTCTTAAAATGAGTGCAAAGTTTTAGTGAGAATAACGACTCAGTTTATTGGAATGAAGGCATCTTTTCAGGTGGGAAAACAAGTTGGCTTGTAAATTGACTGCAGCAACTTACGAGCGAACTCCGACAGGAAGCAGAGTCAGGCAGAGTTGTGGTGAGGCGCCCAAGATAAAAGAGAAATGAAATAGAGAAATTGACAGGCTAAGAGTTAGGAAGACTTTCTGAGAGCTGGCCTCCTACCCCGGAGACTAGACCAGAGTAACTGTTTCCAAGCCGTCAGCCCTATTCTCTGGCAGGGCTTTTCTTACACTTCTGTGGTCCCATCTCTGTGTGTCATTTACACTGGATCAGGAAATGCAAATGATTGAAAATGCCATATAGCCACATTTAGCCAGAACATTGTGTATAGTCATTACAATTAAATTAATATGGAGTACTTCCTCGACCTCAATTCCTGTCCAGTGACTTCAATGTCAATAGAGTATTGAAAGGGAAAGGAGCCAGAACACATGGTCCTGAAGCTATTTTCCCAAAGGCGAGGACTAGGTCTTTCCATCTTCTAGGACACAATGGCTAAGTTGAGCACGGGGAATTGGGGAATGGGTGTGGAATGTGATAGCTGCATGAGATGTTTCCAAGTTCTGCACATGTAGGGCAGAGCTCTAGGCCAAGAAACCCCGGAGTTTCCTTTTGCAGCACACATCTAACTTATTTGAAGAATGTCTAAGTTCTGGCTCTCACTGTTCCATTAGAGAGAGAATGTGGACTCATTCCCTTTCTTGGCCTTCTTTCAGTGCTCCAGGTGCGGAGTAGTGAGAGGCAGTGCATTCACTGTGGTGGGTGAGAGAGAAGTCATATTGCTTAAGGTTCCAATGCTGCCCCTGCCTCTGAGCCAAGTACTTGAATAAGTACTAAACCTCTGTGTCTTGGTTTCTTTATGTATAAAGTGCCCCATAATTCTTCACTTGGACTGCTGAAATAGTGGTAATCTAGCTGGTTTTCCTGCTCCTGTCCTTGCTCCCCTATGGCTTATTCCCTATGTAACCATGAGAATGAGCCTTTACAAACCTAAGATAGATCATGTTGTTGCTGTGCTCAAAAGCTTTGAAAAACCTTCCTACCACTCAGAATAAAAGTCAGAATCCTCAGAGTAAGCCATAAGGCCTCTTGGTCTGTCCCGTTTATCACCTATCACTCTGTTCCTAATGGTAGTCCAGAATCACTCTGGAAGTCTTGTTAAAACAGACCATGAACCTCACCTTTGGAGTTTCTGGTTCATTGAGTCTGATGTGGGCCTGAGAATTTTAATTTCTAATAAGCTTCCAGGTGATGTTGCTATGGCTGTGTTGGCATGGGGAGGTAACCACACTTTGAAAACCACTGACCCAATGAGATCTACTGCTTTTGTATTCCTCCAGCACACCAGGCACACTCCTGCCTTAGGGACTTTGCATTTGCTCTTCCCTCTGCCTGGCAGACCCTTATTTCAAAGGTCAGCATGGCTTGCCCACTTATTTCCATCAAATGTCATTGCTTAGTGAGATCCTTCATGACTCTCTACTCCCAGGAGTCCCAATTCTCCTTCCTTCCCTTGTATCTCTCCACAGCACTTAGCACCACTAGGCACACTGTATGTTTTATTTATTTGCCTCACTCATTAGCTCCATGGGACAGGGCTGACCTCACTGCAGTATGCCCACCACCTGGAACAGTGCCTGGCACATAGGAAATAATCAATAAATACGTGCTGGATAAATAAATCTGCAAAATGGGATAATGACAGTACCAATCTCATAGGGCCATTGTGAGGATTACTGATTGTAAAGCTCGTAGAACAGCATTTCGCATAGAATACATTTCAATAAATGTTACCTGTTACCATTACAAGAGGGAAACCACAAGCATTTGGTGCACAGCTGTGGAGACTGATGCTTCATCAGGTTGCCTTTCCTTCTAGTTGCATCGGACATGGGATTTGCTCTGTACCGAAGGTTCTTTGTCCCGACAAATGGGTCAATGGTGAGTTTGGCTTATTATTTTCTCAATGGAAATTTGTTTACCTATCATATCAATACCTGAAAAAGGTCATCAAATAGGGGCAAGAATTCTGTGATTTAGGGCAGTCAAATTTCCACCTGGAAGAAAACACCTGAGAAAATCAGACTTTTGGATTGTCCTTTGCACTGAACTCTCATGGCCCTGACCGCTGGCTCTGCTTCTCTGCACCTGCGTACTGGTAGCTGTCCCAGAACAGGAGAGAAGGGATTTTCCTGTCCACAGAGAATAAAAAAGCAGGTTGGAAATCAGCAATGAAAATTTGGGTCCAGATGAATTTACAATACAAGGAAAACTTACAAAGATCTTATTTTGTTGAAATGAGCCTTTGAATTTGGTGGCTTCTGTGTTTTAAATCTGACATTTCATTTATGCAGGATCGGATTGTGCCGTTATAGAGATCCCTTGTGCAACTCAACCCTCTTCTCTTGGTTGGCTCTATGCAGAACCATCCAAAATGGGATGACGGGCAAGAGGAAAGGGAAACAATAGCTCTGTCTTGTGTACTCAGGAGGCCATGAAATGCCATTTCCTAGCTCTGCATATTTTAGAACACCTCCCCTCTGTGCACATGGAGTTCTGTGTCTCTTGTTTCAGCAGCTTGCTCTTCAGATGTTTAAAACTCTTGTGTGATTGTGATGGTATTCGTTGCTTTGTACAAGAGATGCAACTGAAATATGTGATTCGCATTTTTCCACTAATTTCCACTTTTTCCCTTTTCTCCCAAGGTGTCTTTTGCAGCTCACATTGCAGGTGCATTTGCTGGAATGTCCATAGGGTACACTGTGTTTAGCTGCTTTGACAAGACACTGCTGAAAGATCCACGGTTTTGGGTAGCAATTGCAGCTTATTTAGCTTGTGTCTTATTTGCTGTGTTTTTCAACATCTTCCTATCCCCAGCAAACTGATCTGCCCCTAACAGAAACCAATTAATAAAAAGAGCCATCTGGGAAAACTGGAGAACTCTTAAGAAGAAACGGAGAAGTCCCAGCAAATGCCAACAATTTTAAAAGAAGGCAGAACACCACTGAAATCATCAGTTACAAAGACTTCTAACAAAAGGACTTAGGTTTTAAGGAAGGAGCTCCTGAATGCAAGGGGAGGAAAGAGGAAGAGAGAAATGGAAGTACAAACCAGAAACTGGGTCTCTCCCAGGCATATGGTATGCACGCATGCATCCTCTAAGAGACTTGTTCTTGGAGGTTGTATCGTAGAGGTGGCTTGATAGAGTCCATGAGTACTGCACTATGCTGATAATAAACCTTTTCATACTTGTGTCGGACTACTGAAAATCACTTTTGATCACTGTTCCAGCAGACAGATCACTGAGGTGTTTTATACACATCATTGCTAATCTTTTTTTATTGTTTATTTTTTTAAATCTTCACATGAGGATATGCTTTTTGATTTTTAGAGGTGGGGTGGGGGAGAGAGAAAGAGAGAAGTATTGATTGGTTGCCTCTTATATGCACTGTGACTGGGCATCAGACCTGCAACCTAAGTATGTGCCCTGACTGGGGATCAAACCAGAAGCTCTTTGGTGTATGGAACAAACCCCCAACCAACTGAACCACCTGGCCACAGCTACTGCTCATCTTTTTAAGAACCCAGAAAGGTGGCTATTCTCTGCATCTGAGAGAGGAGGACATAGAAACTTTTTTCTTTTAAGATTTTATTTATTTTTAGAAAGAGGGGAAGGGAGGGATAAAGAGGGAGAGAAAGAGTGATCAGTTGTCTCTTGCACGCTCCCAGCCAGGGACCTGCCCAGGAATCAAACCAGCAATCTTTTGGTTTGTGGGACAATGCTCAACCCACTGAGCCATACCAATCAGGGCAATGACATGGAAATTCTTTAAAAAATCAAGGAAGTTGCCTATGAGGGGGCACAATTTAAGACGGGTAAAAGACTTGAAAGCCCGTACTGTCCTCCCCTACTGGTCTGACAATGTTGTGTCCCCCAAATACTGAAAGTTAAGAGTATTGTGGGAATATAGGAATAAACATTTCTCTGGGTGCACCAGGGATAGTGGAAATTTACAGGAGAAGACAGAACTCTCTGGACTGGTAGTTAAAACTGGAAATAAGAAGCATAATTGGTAGGTACAAAATAGACAGGGGGAGGTTGAGAATAGTGTAAGAAATGGAGAAGTCAGAGAACTTATATGTATGACCCATGGACATGAACTAAGTGGGGGGTAATGCTGGAGGGAGGCAGGGTACAGGGCAGAGGGAGATAAAGGGGAGAAAAAAGTGGGGCAACTGTGATAGCATAATCAATAAAATAAACTTAGGAAAAGATTCTAATAGCTTGTCTAGCATCCCAAGGCACCTGCAACTGGCTTTCTGGGGCGCACTGTGCACCCGTAAGATTCTCATCCTTCACACGGCTACTGGTTCTCCTAGGAGTGGTTAGAATTTATGTACAGAAGGTAAAAATGTATCTGAAAGCTGAGATGCCTGTGTCTTTTTCCTGTAGAGAACCCAGACTGTTGGCCATTCTTTTTCCAAAACAGTAGTTTTAGTTTATCTGAACACAGGAAATACAATCTTTCTTCTCTTATCAACATGTTTTATTTATAAACACCCATGTAAACATGTTGCTGTCTTCTGAAAGGAGCACCTACACTTACCACAGTGAGAAAAGTGTTCTAGTATTTTGAAAAAAGCTGGTCTGGAATTTAAATTTTTTTAAAATTTGAGTATGAGAATATGAGTATGTCCTTGGTTAAACAAAGATTTGAACAATAACTTAAAAAGGTAGCCCTCCTTTATTCTCTCCCTCCCAAAATGCTTTGTCCCTGGTGACGACCACTGTTAACAGTTGGGGGTGGATTCTACACCTTTTTCTATTCAGGAGGGGCGGAAAGGGAAATGTATTTTGGTTGATGGCTGTCTCTACTCCACTGCACTGGATTGCACTGACTCTGCTTTATACCCCAAGGGGCCAAATGCAGAGAACAAGTTGAAGATGGCCCTGGTATCACTTCTAAACATGATGTGCTTTCAGATTTACCTGACCTAAGAAAGATTTGGGTTAATTATCTCTTTGTTTTAGCTAGTTAAATATACATGTGAAATGTAGGTTTTAGTAGCATAAAAGAAGTTATACTACATGTATTGTTTTGTAACTTGCTTTATACTGTGACAGAGATCTTTCTCTGTTCATTTGTAGAGTTATTTATTCTCTGAGTTGCTGAATGATATATACTATAGTTTATTTAATCACTTCTTTATTGGACACTGAAGTTGTTGATTTTTTACTGTTACCAACAGTGTTATGCAGTGTGTCTCTGAGTATGTGTTGCAGAATGAATGAATATTTCAGGCATCCAAAACCAGAAATGTGATGTTAATCTGAATAAATTTAAACTGCCTTTTAAGTAGCTGTATGCATTTTACAGTCTTACAGTATGAGATGAACAAATTTCTCATACTTTTCCCAAAAGCAGATATTATCAACCTTTGAAATATTTGCATTGTGATAGTTAAAAATGATTTATTTTAATTTTTATTTCTCTGAGGCTTAGTGTTTTTCCAGTTTATTAATAATTCATATATTACATATAATATGTAATTTATATAATATACAAATAATACTTTAATCTGAAAAGTGGCTATTAGTTACAAAGAGGCCCAGGGAAGAAACACTCATCTGCCATGGTGAAGGTACCAGGTCAGTAGCTCTGAGGGAAGACCTTTAATGACCTAAGGGCAATGTCATTGTTAATAGAAATCTGGACAGAGTCGCAGCATTCATCTAACCATGAAATCGGACATGACCTATTGATTACTGAGACTGATGACTAGTTATTATCTAGTCAGAAAGATTTTTTGGCACTGGAAGCACTGTTCATATGACCAAAAACAGTGATTGTCTTATTGGGTTCCCCAGAGGGCAAAATTACCATAAAACACAAAGACATCTGGTCTTTTTAAACTTGGTATCTCTGACTTACAGAGGGACCACTTATTCAGGTTAATTTAGGATTCGTAACTTTAGTCTTCTCAACTGCACTCAGTTATTGGAAATACTGTAAGTATTCTTGTCTATGTTCAATAAAGTAGCCATTAGGCACCAGTAGCTTACACAAACCACGCTGGCTGCCGGAGCTCAGAAGTGGCCTGTGGGTGGGTGGGGCCACCTCACTGAACAGTGCAGTCTACTGCAACACTAGCACAAAAGCTCTGTTGGACAGCCTGTTTTAGAAGCAAGAATGAGCTGGAAGAGAAAGGGATTTTAGTTGGTGGCTGGCTCATTCACTGCACTGAACTGAACAGCATCTGCTCCACACCTGCAAAGCGGAAAACTCAGAGAACCAGGTGAAAATGGCAGTGGCATAACTCCTAAGAATGACTTGCTTTAAATGTATCTAAACTAAGAAAGGTGTGTGTTAATCTCTCGTAGCTAATTAAGAGCCATTTGAAATGCTTTTATTTTTTGATTTTGAATTCTATAGTACTGTATCTACATATACTAGTATCCATGCCATTTGCTATGAAAGCTTTAGATCCTAAGGTTTGTAACAAAATAATACTGCTCCCTCTTTCAGTAAATACCATGCACTTTAAGGGGAAAAAATCTTTTATTTGTTTGTGATTAGAAAGTAAAGTGCTCATTGTAAAAAAAAAAAAAAAATATATATATATATATATATATATATATATATATATAATATATATACTATATAAATCAAGTCAATTGTACGCATACTACCCAGAGATAACAGTTAACATTTTGATAATAATCCTTCTAGGCTTTTCTGTATGCATCTCTACATTTAAGTAAAGTTACAAAAATGGGGCCATACTACTCTATTTTATAACCTAAATGTCACAGAAACAATTTATTGAAAGTCTCTTTATATTAACGTATATTTATCATCCCGTTTTCATAGTACCACACTGTGGATGTACTATTACTTATTATGTAAAATAGTCTTTCTTGTATTGATGATTATTTTGGATGTTTTGAAGTTATGATTACTATCAGGAACAATACTCTGCTTACACTTTAAAGTGCTCTGGGTTGTTGGGTCAAAGAGTATATTATTGTTAACATAAGGTTAAATAGAGATTTTCTCTATCTCAAAAATACAACTAAACTTTAGAAGGGTGATGCTTTTCCAAGTCTTTTTTTAACTGCATAACGCTTTAAAAAAGGCTCTAACCAGTTATTTAAAAAGTCAAAACGATCACTATTTAAATTATTAAATGTTTAAGAGAAAACAGTTTTTATCTTTTATGCAAATTTCTTAAATATGCTTAAAGAGAAAAAAGTAACAGTTTAGTACAAACAGTTAAGAGCTGATTTCAGAGCCACACTGACTGAATCTGAATTCCACTTTTAGCTGTGTGACCTTGGGTAATTTAAGGTGTCACTTGGTTTCCTTCTTGTAAGATAGGGAAGCCACACACATACCTACCTACCTCATAGGTTATTGTGTAGCTTTGTTATTATTTTTTTTTAGTTTTTCAAGATTTTATTTATTTATTTTGGGAGAGGGGAAGGGAGAAAGACAGGAAAACATCAGTGTGTGGTTGCCTCTTGAATGCCCCCTGCTGGGGACCTGGCCTGCAACCCAGGCGTGTGCCCTGACTGGGAATTGAACCGCGACCCTTTGGATTGCATGATTCAGTCGGGTGATCAATCCACTGGAACCACACCAGCCAGGGGTCATGTAGCTTTAATATCCCAGTATGTTGTTTGATTGTGTTACACTTCCCTTTCTATAAGGAGTATAAGACATACATTTATGTGTTAAATGAAAGTGAATAAAAACATTCGTTCTTTTTTCTTTCCGTTGGGATATATTTTTTCTTCGATATCATAGGATACCAACCTTAATATAAAACCTACAGGCTGATAATTGAAGCCACATAAATTATAACTTGTCCCATTGTTCCCACAAAAGCAAGCTACAGGTCTTAAATAGGTCAAATACTGTTACAATGAAAATTTCTATTAATACCATCACCACACCAATGTTCCCTTTATTTCAAGTAATATCTAATAACATCCAGGTAGTACAAAATAGTTGAGATGTTTTGGCGCTAATTTTAAGATGATAAAAATTTATAGCATTTTTCATAGCTAAGGATAATAAAGATTTTATAAATATTCATAAAGATGTTACTGAAGTGATTTTTTAAAATGTTAAGAAAACTGCCATAAAGAAACCAGAATTCAGATGTTTAAATGTGAATTAAAAAGCTAATCTAAATTTTTTCCAAGTATTTTAAAATTTTTAATTGTTGTTCAATTTGCAAGAGTCAGACCTGTTTCCTCTGGTTTCATTAAATGCTGTAATGAACTGAATTATGAAATGAGACATTCATTTTCCTTTGTGTATTAGTGAGATTTTAAAATCACTGACTTTGGTTATAAGTTTGGTTTGTAAGATCAAATCAGTAGTTTTAGCAACCTCTCCAAAAGCTCTGAGTTAAAAAAATAAAACAACTAATTTTAAGTAAGAAGACTTCTTTCTTACAGGGAGTCCTATGGTTCTATTCTTCATAGAGATATATACACCTCTCCCCAATATCATGCTCCCCCCCATAATTTTGCATTATGAGGTCTAAATGTAAGTGAATTTAAATTCCTGATATCTTAAATATATTCTTGGTAACAGATTATCACAACTCTCTAGGGAAAAAGTCAAGCAACCAGTGCACTGATACAGTGATGCTTTGTTCATATTTTGGCCACAGGTTTGCTTTAAGAAATAGCATGCCAACAGAAAGGAAAACTTTATGTCTCCAAGTTGATGGGGTTCAGAGCTAAGATGGTGGTCTAAACAAGCATGGGGGACTGGAATTTCCTTGGAGGCATTTTGGAGGAAGTTCAAATCCACTCCACCATGATTGGAAAGATCTGACTCACCACCCTGTTCACATTTCGTATGCTTGTTCTGGGTGTAGCAGCTGAAAATGTCTGGAATGATGAGCAGTCTGGCTTCATCTGTAATACAGAACAACTGGCTGCAGAAATATATGCTATGACTGGCTTTTCCTATCTCCCTCATTAGATACTAGGTTCAGCAGGTGATTTTTTTGTGTGTCATCACTATCTCTGGTCTACATGGGCCTTGCTTTGTACCCACTTAGAGTTCTGGAGAAAGAGAGGCAGATGGAGAAAGTTCAACTGAGAGGAGAACTGGAGGGGGTACAGTTTGAAATGTCTCGGGATCAGAGGAGATAGAAACAAGAACTTTGTCAACTGGAACAAAGGAAACTTAATAAAGCTTCACTCAGAGTAATCTTGCTTTGCACATACGTGATACACATTTATGTTTGGTCTGTAGTTGCAGTTGGTTTCATGATTGGGCAATATCTTTTATATGGATTTCATTTGGAACCTCTATTTAAATGCCATGGCTATACATGTCCAAATATAATTGACTGTTTTGTCTCAAGGCCAACAGAAAAGACAATATTCCTATTATATATGTAATTCATAGCTACCGTTTCACTTTTCTTAAATGCCTTAGAAATTTTCTACCTAGGCTTTAAAAAGATTAAAAGGGGGCTTTGGGAACAATATAAATTGAAGGATGAGCATAATGAATTCTATTCAAACAGGTCAAAATGAAATCTTGCCAAATATCAGAGCACATCTGCAAACTCACTGAAGCAACTCTCTTCTGCACCTGATTATAATCTGATAGTGGAAAAGTAAACACACAACGGTGTATCCTGTTTAAATTCTTTTGCATTTCAGGCAGATCCTAACAATCAAGATGAAATGAGATATGATGAGAAATGCATTTTGGCTGAATAGGAAACTGTACCTTCTAATGAGAGGTGCATACTTCATACTACCTGTAGACATGTTCAATGCATCAGCTCAAGTAGTAATGAAAATAACCATAAAATACCTGGAAAGGGAATTAATGGAAAAATTTAAGGAAAAAAAGAGAAATAAATGGCACAGACAGTAAAAGAAACCAGTACCCTACAGATCTCTGTATTATTCCAGGTGGTGCTATAGATTTAGACAACCACATGGGTCAGTCACCCCAAACAGCTTTCTCTCTGCCAGCTGCTTTGGGGAACCAAGGTGATTTCCTGCTACATGGGGTCCCTCTACAGAAGATGAAAATTGGGTGTCACTTCAGTCACCTCCTAAAGGTAGCCTCAAGGGCCAGTTCACAGAAGGCACAATCAGAACCCTTTCTCCTTTGCAAGAAGAATTCTAATCACTTGACATTCCAGAGACACCTAATTCTTTGGGAGAGTTGTCCTTGGGATCTGAGTTGACCAGAACCTGCAATAATCCTAAGGCTTGTCCTCCAAATCAATTAGTGATGCTGACAAACAACCTGGTTAGTAGGCAGGCTCTCGCAGACCTTGGGTTCCGAACAGCTGTTGGCTTTTAGACATCCTTCATATTCCATTATCATGGAAGTAGCCTAGTGATAGTAGAGCACAGATAAAACAGGTTAAGGACAGCTCTAAAGACCAGGTCTTAAGACGGGCAAATGCAAATCTATTTTAAAAAGGGAAAGGGAAGCCCTGGCTGGTGTAGCTCAGTGGATTGAGTGCGGGCCTGCGAGCCAAATGATTGCAGTTCAATTCCCAGTCAGGGCACATACCTGGGTTGCAGGCCAGTTCCCAGCAGGGGATGCATGAGAGGCAATCATACATTGATATTTCTCTCCCTCTCTCCTTTCCTTCCCCTCTAAAGATAAATAAAATCTTTGAAAAAAAAAAGGGAAAGGGAAAACAGTTCTCATTCTGAAATTGTGAAGGGGTAGTTTTAAAAACAATAGGATAGAGTTAATGGAATTGGGATTACTTTTTCCTGAGCTCTTTTTAGAATTTGTGAAAACTGAGTTTGGGGAAATCATATGTTCAGAATTGAGGCTAAATAGATTGGAACCAGGTTTTTCTTTGAAGGGACCACAGTCCTTCAGAGATTGTCCTTGATGGATATAATTCCTTCTTTTAGTTACTGATCTTTTATTTGTGGTTAAACTATGTTTGCCCCTGGGTCCCAACTTAGTTTCTTTATAAACTTCAACCTGATGTGTCATGGATATAATCATAACGTTGTTGTCCAGTAAATAAAAATCTTAAAAAGATTGGTGGCTTTCTTTGACTAGTATATGGCATCGCGATTCAGTGCCTAGACTGGAATTTTGGCCCTACTATTAACTGGTCATCTAACCTCCTCACTTTACTAACATTACCTACTTCACAGGTACAGTGTGAAGATTAAACTAAGGAACGTGTTTTATATTGCTTAGCACAGAGAAAGCGCTCAAAAGTGCAAGCTATGATTAACACCTTACCTCTCACCCTTCACAGACCCACTTTAAGTAGGCAACAAAAGAAGGAAACTCCAACGTAAAAGCTAGAACTTCCACACATAATTCTAAACACATGCCTCAAGCCACTGGCAATCTAAGGGTCGCCCTGCGTCAATTGTGGGCACACTTTTAGGAGTGAAAGCCAAAAAGCCAGAGCATACTACATAGGTTACCACGGCTTCGAGATCCCGACTGAGGGAGGTCCGCCCATTAACGGTACCGGAAGATTCTTCCCGCGCTAATAGTCCCCGTGCTCCCTGGCTTCGGAGGCTCGGCCTGCAGGGCGCCACGCCCATCTTCGGTCCCACCTGGACGCCGGGACCGAGTCACAGAAACGCTGCTTTTCCCTAGGCAACCAACTCGCTGAGGGGACCGGAAGAGGAAAGAAAGTGCTGTCTGGATAGCCAATGGGCGGGCTTACGCAGACTCCATCGTCCCAGCCCACCACGGGGCATTTAGAGCGTCCTGGTCGCCATGAAAACAGGCCACACCCCGGCCATCCTTGACCGTAGTTCGCAAGTGCGCAGGTGCATGCGCCCTACTGCGCATGTGCAGTGCTTCCCAGAGCCCGCCAGCCCCGGTCTCCGGCGCCAGCTACGCCGCTGCCGCTGTCACTATGGCCCATTACAAAGTGAGGGGGGCGTGCGGGCGGTGGCCAGCCGCTGGTCGGCTCTGGGTGGGAGTTGGGGCGCGCGCGCGCAGGTTTTGGGGGTCTGAGGTAGCGATGCGGAGGCGGGGTTTGTCGAACTCCCAGCGCCTTCTTCCTGCTCCGGCCCCCGATATCGGCCACTGACCCGCCGTATCTCCTCAGGCCGCCGACTCGAAGCGCGAGCAGTTTCGGAGATACTTGGAGAAGTCAGGAGTGCTGGACACACTGACCAAGGGTAAGTATGTGCTAGGAGAGGGTTCCTAGTGTCCTCGTCGTGCTCCTCAGGGCCGCGCCCCTGACGGTCCGTGGCGTGCGAAGGAAAGAGTACAGGTGGGACCTGTCCAAGGTCCAGCGAGGTGGGCCTCGGGGTTCGGCGCACGCCCGGCTGCGGTTCGCCGCCGGAGCCCGAGTCGGGTAGCTGGCTCGCGCTGCCACTCCCTCAGCCGGGACTGAAACTCTTGCAGCTGTTGCAAAGTCTCTTCAACTTCCGTTGCTTTGCCTCGAGTAGCCGCTGAGGGCATGTTCGCTAAGGATCTTGAAATCCCAATTACTCCCGCCTTACAGCTTACGCGGAGTCCTCAAAATTCTGTTAAACATTAGACCTCGAACTAAGTAGTAAATTTTACAGATGTGAAAGTGTGCTATGAAGTAGCTAAGTGAGTTTAATCCCCAAAGTAAGCGATTGATACATAGTCAGTTAGGCTGTGGCTTTTCAACCTCCGTGTCATAGTTCACCTCAGTTCCTACACTGTGCAGATTTCATAATTAAAGTAGTATTACAGGTTAAGAAGCTTGAGAGCTCATCAATTTTGATGGTTACATTGTTTTCACTTTTTAAAATGGAAGCTGTTACACTGTATTTCTTCCTTCGGGGCTCAAAATCTAAGTGAGGGCGCATAAAGCGGGAGGGTTTCAAGAGATGGATGGAGTACTGCTTATTTAATTCGCTCAGCAGTCATTTGCCCAGGGACGAGGACCTGGGTCCGAAAGAGAACAACAGTAAATGTCTGGGAAGCAATCTGGTAACTGTTCCTTGGCCAGAGGCAAAGGTTAGGAGAGAATTCTAAGAGAAGATTAACTGTGTCTTAGCAGAAAGCATGGCTGTTAATTCCCAAGCAGGGCTGGTAATTTTGATTTGGCTACCTACCTTGGAGGGGTCCAGGTACTAGTTTCTCTGCGTCTTTGCAAATAGATTTCAGTAAACATTAAAGGACCACTCTATGAAAGCCTTGTCCTCTTTTGTTGCTGGAAGTGTTACAGATTCTGGTGACTCTCTCCCCTCAAAAAATCTCAAGTTCATTTCTTTCCCTTATTTAATCATTCAGGTCTGTTTTAGGTACTGGAAACACAGCAGTGGAAACAAAAATTCCCTACCCTAAGTGAACTTATATATCCTAGTCGGGGGAGACATAATAAATACATAGTGCCAGCCAGTGGTACTAGGAATAAAAACATTGCAAAGTAGGGGATACAGAGGGATGGGTGTGCCAGTTTATGTAGGATGAGTGGTGGGGGGATGCCTCTCTTCAGTAACATTTGAGCTGAGACCTTAATGCTACAATAGCTGACGTTAGGAGTTCCAGGGAGTGTAAAGAGGCCAGAGTGGGTGGATAGAGCAAGTGAGAAAGGCAGAATGGTAAAGGGGAGAGAAGCAGCCCTTGTGGGAGGTGACTGAAGATGCACAGCCTTGCGGCCATACGTGGATTTTTCTTCACCAGAGTTGGTGGCTTCTCTTCCCTTGCTCACATCTGCTGGTGTCTAACCCTTCACCCTCCCCACACTTCCAGTTTCCTACATGACATCAGACAACTTAACATGCTGTCTACTGATGTGATCTAATTCAAATGTGATTTTCAACTTCAGACATAGGTACTTTTACATAGATTGAATTTGTAATTTTTATCTAGCTTGTTTGTAAGAGGATTTGAAACTGCTTTTAATACTAAAACGCTAAAAGACTGGATGGATAAAGATAAAGATGATAAATCATTTGGAAGAAGAGGCATTTTAGTTATTTTGAGCACTGTATCAATTCCTAAAAATCCTCACTGCTAAGGCAAAAAGGGGAACATTGGGTATGGAGATTTTCTTGTTTGATTAAAATGAAGTATATTACATCTATAGAAAAGCATAGAGAACTTGACATTTACATCATGTTGTGTAATTATCAACCTTGTACCACTGACAGAAATTTAAAAGCTGAAAGAAATGGGATAGGGAAAGAAGAGAAAGAAAGGATACATATTCATGTCTTGTAAAATTAGGACTCAATACAGATCGGTGGAAATGAATGGAAGAAACAGAAGTTTGAGTGTGTAATTTAAAGGAAAAGGTATTAGGAATTAAAGGGTACTGTCACCCATTGAAAGGGGGATTGAGGAAGGGTAGTAGTGACATAAATATATCAATTTCTCAAAAAATAGTGTTGTAAGTATGTTTAGAGAGATGAAGACTAACTACCAAAACTCAAAGTAGTTGTCCATTTCAGTTTTTGCATACTGTCTTATTTTGATGAGTTACTAAAATTCTAAAAAATAAAAGGGAAGCATGTAAGTGGTTTACGAAAAAGTTCTTAACTTGGGGACTAGATACACACATTTTTTGTGTGTAACTTTTTTTTTAACTTTATCAGATTTTTCAAAGGGTTCCATGTACAAAATAGTTTAAAACACTGGTTTAGAGAGACTTTTGTCTGAGTAGTAAATCCTAGTATGGATTTGTTCAATAGATGATGAGCAAGGTACTAGTGTCATGAGCTATTGGATATGAAAACACTAAAGTGTTATATTTTACTGTTGATTTGAGCAAGTTAATTACTGGTAAAATGTTTGGCTGGTGGTTATGTAGCATGTTATGTATGATACGTCATTCTTTTAGAACATTTTGAATTAAAAAAATTTTTAGTAATTACCATAGCCATGTCAATTCTTTCCTGCATTTTTCTTAAATTTATCTACAATGTTTCTATCCATTTATTACTTTAAGGACGGGTCACTATTTTTTTTTTTTTTTTAAGTCTTCACCCAAGAATGTTAGATTTCTCCAGGGCGGGGGGAGGGAGAGAAAGAGAGAAACATGGATGGGTTGCCTCCTGAATGTGCCCCAAGTGGGGATGGAACCTGCAACCTAGGTATGTGCCCTGACCAGGAATTGAACCCGCAACCTTTTGGTGTATGGGACAATGCTCCAATTGACTTAGCCACCTGGCCATGGCCAGTCACTGTTTTTTTCAACAGGATTACCATATCAGCCTCTTAACTGCTTTGTTCTCATCCCATTTGTTGATTTTCCACAGCAGAAAAGAGTGACCCTGTCATCCTCCTGCTTAAAATGTTTCTGTGCCTGTTCTTAGGATCAAAGTCCAACCAAACTTGCACGTTTAGGTGTTCTTCCAATGTGTTCCCATAACCTGTTATCCTGATTGTCCCTGATTCTTTTTGTGTCTAGTTTCTTGCTTATCTTTTGTACTAGACTGTAAATTCATTGAGAGCAGGAACCTTGTCTGTCTTATTCACCATGGTATGGACACTCCTAGCAATGTACTTGACATATAATAGGCACTTAATATAGATTGAATTATAGACTAATTTCAGCCATTCAAATTTAAGACTTTGATTTTGCTTTTTCTGCTTTTTGATTTGCAGTATTGGTAGCCTTATATGAAGAACCAGAGAAACCTAATAGTGCTTTGGAGTATCCTTTTCATCTTTCAAGTCAGAAAAAGGCTTTATTTTTGGAACTCTCTTATTTTTCCACATAGATAACAAGCTTTAAAATACTTTCGGTTACTGAAAAAGTTCCTTTCCTTTGAATTTTTGGGTGATATCTGTGGGTAAATGTGGATGGTGGGGTGGGATGACTCTGATCAGGGGTGCTACTCTGGTATATTTCATTACTTTCATTCAGCTCAAGTAAATTCTTAACTTTGAGATTAGTTTTTTAAAGCATCACTTAGGAGCTGCTACCCCAGAAAATCCAGAAATAGAGCTGCTTCGCCTAGAATTGGCAGAAATGAAAGAAAAATATGAAGCTATTGTAGAAGAAAATAAAAAACTGAAAACAAAGGTAAATTTTTTAAAGAATTTATGTTAACAATAACTTCATCTTTAGTTAATAATTTTACCTATTAGTAATAACAAATTCATGTTAATATATGATCAGAACCTCACTAAAATGGACAGTAGGAGAGGGAGAATGGTGCATAACAATCTCAGTTAAGGGCAAGGCCAAACTGTTGCCCTGTCTAGAAAACAACAGTATAAATAGGACAGTCAGCAAAGTGTGGTCAAGAAGAGGTTCTTGGGAACCTGCATCAGTAAAAAGATGAGAATATTGGTTAATTGCTACTCCTAAAAGTATATCGAGATCTTCGAGAGTCTTAAGCAGTTGATATAAGTTACTTTGTGAATGATGCCTTTTAAGAATTGTGCAGTGCACAGTCTGCCGGGTCATGTGGTGACCCTGTAATGTGTTAGTGTACCTCTGCAAATGTATTTGCACTTAATTTTGTCTAGAGCCGAAGTTTTTTTCTTTGTTTAAACTGTGAGAATTTTCATAATCTTGAAATTAGTCAACTTTTAAGTCCTTGAGGTTTCACTACATTCTGAATCACATAGTACGTTTTACATTAGGAATTTCTCATAACGTGTTTTATTTTTTCAGTAATGTTTCGAGATAAGTGAAACAGGTACACAGATAGGTGAGGAAACTAGAGCAGAATGAAGTCTAATTAGTTTTGCAAATCCGACAGCTAAATGAAACAAGCCTTAGCCTAGTGTTCTTCTAGAGTAGTAACAGTATAAAAGAAAATGCAGTGTCTTAAATTACCAAGATTCCACACTGTACAAATTACCAGGTAATTCTTGGGAACTTTTAAAATCAAAGACAGCAGCTCTTTATTGACTGGCTAGTTTCATTTATGTCACATAATTTGTTTTTTCTACTTTGTAGGAGAAAGTTCAGTAAACTTTTGGTGGAGGGGAGGAAACTCCCTTATTCTAAGTTACAACATCATCTTTGGGAAGATGCAGATTATTGCATATCAAAATGTTTATCAGTGTAGCCATAAATTGGAATTAAACTTTAGTTTTCTAGTAATATTTAAAGGTTTATGTAAAAAGCCTTCATTAGGTTTGATTTTATTAAATCTTAAATCATTGAATAGTTTAATGATTTAAACTTATAAACTTACTGATTCAATCATTAAATTGAATATGACAGTTACCTTGTTTTGTTACTATTAAGTTTTTTTTTTACCCAATTTAGAATAAAATTCACTTAAACTCCTCTGTCTTTGCCCTATAGCTTGCTCAGTATGAACCACCTCAGGAGGAGAAGCGTGCTGAATAGGATTCCTCTCAGTTGAAAAGACACTGAAAAATGGTTTTGTAAGACTTGAATAGTTTGTATAGTATATAATCTTTTCTGAACAGATGCTATAGAACTCTTTTAATATGTTAAATTCACCTATTACACTTTAACTGTTATACACACATATTCTTAGAATCACCAATAAAAACTCAATATAACTTTCTTTGGGTCTTAAAAGCAGGAGAATCCAAAGTGAATCCTGAAAAAAATCTAAACACAGCCATCTACTTCATTTCCTTAAAAGACATTCTCTTTACTAGTCTGACTAGGAATGGTGGTACAGGTTGTATTTGAGCCAAGGAAGGTTAGCTTTTCCTTGGTTTAGTTCAGGATACGAGTACAGGTATAGTCATTCTTTAAAATGAAGATGACACTGTTTGTATTCTGTAGGCAGCTGGAGAGATCTGTGTGACATGAGATGCTTTTGCATGGGTTCCCATGAATCTTTTGCTCATTTATATAATGCAGAACAAATAACTCTTCTTTGCCACCACTTTGCCTTAGGTAACCGTGGGTGTGCCACTTTGACACCAGGTTTTCCTTCTATGCAATCATGCCCTGTTTGACAATGCTGCCTTGCTCGCTCTGTGCTTCAATGAGTCCTACTTGCACACTGGCCTTTCTGTGTTGATTTTCAATTTGCTATAATAGCAGTTACCCTTATTGTAATTTATATAACTTTAAACAGGATCACACTGTTCCCCTACCTTAGTTGTTCAGCTGAGCACAGAACAGAGGCAATGTAAAACTCTGGGTTCACGCACAAGCTGCGATGAGAAGGGGAATGAGCCATATATATCATGGAAAATTATAGTCTGTGGGTATAATTATATAGTGCTTTTTTCTCTCAAATTATTTTTCTAGCTGTGAATTCATTTTATCTTCATTACCCCTGTGAAGTAGGTAGGGCAAGTACAAGGGGAGGTTGGGTGCTGAATTTTTAGGTCAAAGACTGATACTAATACAAATTATTTACTACCTGCAGAACCTTGGGCACATCACTTAAATGCTCTGAGATTCACTTTCTTCATCTGTTAAATGAGAATAACAATATCTGTGCTGCCTACCTCACAGGGTTGTTGTGAGGGTCAAATGGAATGTATGTGAAAGATTTGTAAATGGTAAAGCACTATATTTCTTGTTTGTTAGTCCTTTTTCCTTTCTTTTGGAAGGCCTACAGATGTTTTATATTCTCCATCATTTATTCTCCTTACTGATTTGACTGACATTATTAAGTAGTACTATTTCATGTATCCTGTTCTGATTGTTAGAGAACCTGTCTTCATTTTTTCAGTCAAAAGACACACAAAAAATAATCCACTAAAAGTTGGTTTAACTAGCAAAAGTTTCAGTACCTGCTAGAAACTGACTAAGCCAATTACAAGGGCATTTTAATCAGTCATGTTGGAGGAATATGGCAATAGTCTGTGCCTTTTATAGTTACAAGTTTGATTTTGAAGAAGGGCCAGATACTGCTGGAAGAATATTCAGCCTGAGCACCTTCTACACGGACAGCATGGCTAAATGCTGGGTATTACAAAAATGAACTTGGAATTAGTTATAAGACATGTACATAAGCAATTAGAGTGTGGGCTAGGATGTGCTAAGAATCATAAAACATGGCCCCACAGGGTTTTGGAAGAGAGGAAGACTTGGCTTCTTTAAGCTGTTGGTTTGACAGTCCCTTGTGAATACAGACTAGTAGAAATTTTTTTCTGGCAGCTAATTTTTTCTGTCATTGCTTTTTTCTCTTGGGACTAGTATTAATATTTATGTAAATCAGGTGACTGTCCCTTGTACCATCCTTTTGGAAAGAATGGCATCCTGTGGGATGGATAGTCACACTTATTGGTGGTACTTATCTGTTAACCTGCTGTACCAGTCAGTGCTATTGAAGAATTCAGGATCAGCAGCCTCTGGAGGTCCTCTTCAACATTTCTATCAATGATTTGGATTAAGACAGTATATAAGAGGCTCAGTGGAGTAGAAAAAAGATACCATCCATTCAGTTCCTGCTATGCTTCTGCCAACTTAACTATAAAACATACATTTCATATCTTGCTTACCTCACAAGGTTGTTGTAAGGATCAAATTAAATATAATGGATGACAAATACCTTGCAAATTATAAAGGACTACATATGGGTCAGATGGTAGTAATGCCAAATCTGTAAGTGCCACAGAGTTGGAAGGGCTGGTTGGTAGACTATATTGAAAATGCTTAACAACTTGGAATACTACAACTTCTGGGCCAAACAAGAAAGCTGACATATAAGATTTTTTGTTTTTTGTTTAAGATTTTATTTATTTTTAGAGAGGGGAAGAGAGGGAGAAAGAGAAGAGAAACATCAATGTATGGTTGCCACTTGAGCATCCCCTTCCCCTATTAGAGACCTGGCCTGTAACCCAGGCATGCACCCTGACTGGGAATTGAACTGGTGACCCTTTGGTTCACAGACTGGCACTCACTCTATCCACTAAGCCACAGCAGCCTGGGCCATAAGTTTTATATTAAGGTTAAAAAATGCAGTTATACAAATTTAGGCACTTAGATTGTTGATGAAGTACTAGTTCCAGTGATTATCATTGGGGTCCACTTGTACTTTATGAATATTTTCTTAAAAATCCACTCTGGAAGGCATTAATAGAATTGCTGTCCAGGTGCTAAGCAGTCACACTAAAGGCTGTATTGGTCAGTATTGCATTTTAGGTGCCAGACATTTGATGGATGTTGACAAGCTCAAACACATACAAAGGAGAGTAACCAATAGAAGGCATTTGAAAAACATAAGGCCATGTGTCTAATATGTAGCCATTAGCTACATCTGGCATTTAAATTAAAATAAAATTCAAAATTCAGTTCACTAGTCACACCAGTAACATTTCAAGTACTCAATACACATTGGCTACTATAATGACCAGCACGGATGTAGGACATTTCTATCATCAGAGTGTCCTACTGGACATCACCATAGAAGGAATGGTTGAAGGAACTGAGTATGTTTAGCCTGGAACAGAAAAGATTTAGTGGATAACGAAGGCTACAATCTAGGGCTGTCATGACAGAATATTAATCCTGTGTTGCTACTGTAAGCTCCAGAGAGTATGACTTTTGGCCTGAATAAGAGAATTTTAAAGTTTTACCACAGTGGGACTGACTCCCTTTTGAGATAGTGAGCTGTCTTGACCTGGAACTACTGAAGTGCATGCTTTGTCTATCAGACGCTGCGTAGTGGATCCTCTTTAAGTGAGGGATTGGACTAGATCACTAAGGATGTGTCCTACCTTTTAACTTCTAGATTCAGACATAACCAAGCCCAGACCTCCAAGAACATGCTTTCCCTTTATAATCAAGTTCAGTTCCTTGGAAGACCAATACCACACCCCCCTCCCACTTTAAGAGGAATATCCTCTTTTGTCGAATTTCCAATTCTAAAACCTATCAAGGGTGAAAATTCCTCGAGCTTTCTGAGTCATTTGGTGATAAGGGTTTCTTTTGATTTGCTTTCATTATTCTTTTGGTCAATGTGGGGGATGCAATGTTCTATGTGGGGAGCGGGGGCATGGAATTACTGGAGTAGACTTTGACTAGGTGGGAAGGAGGAAAAATTGAGTCATGTTGAGTCTGAAGTAGTAGCAGTATCCACTGTCAGTGACTTGAAGTTCATTCTACCTACTAGAACGAACTGTATCACATTCACGACTGTCTCGTTTGAGGTTTTTGCCCTCACCCTGTCTCCTCATTCATACCTTTTCATTTCTCAACCATACCTATCCATCCAAGGGTATGAATGTAGACATACCCTCTCAACTCCCAACAACCATTATTATCTATATCTTTTGTCCCACTGGTACCAATGCTACTTACAAATGACTGGAGGATAGGCAGGGTCCGAGTCGGTTCTAGTTTTGCGCCCCAGCACTTCGCAGACATCAGTAAGTGTTGGTTTGGACCAGTACAATTGTATTGAGAAAACAGTCAGTACCCGAGGGCATCTCCCGTTGCTTTAGTCTCTGGAATTTCGAGGAAGTCAAGAGGCCGGTGAGAAACAATGAACGTGGTTGGCAGGACAGAGGTGCAGGCTGGGGAGGAGAGTAGATCCCTTGCGGGGCCACCCTCCTCGTGACTCCTCCCTCCCCCTTTTCGGTTCCGAGTCAGGTGATTCCGAGCACGTGACGTACACCGCCTACCCTGCTGTCCCTGAATGGCAGCTAGGACAGCCAATGAGCGGGTAGGCCTCTGAGCAGAGCCAATGAGAGCTGGGCTGGGGGGTGGGCCGCTGTTGGTGGTGGCTGCCGGGGGCGGCGGCGGTGGTAAATTAGGGAGGCGGCCTGGCCTGGCCTGGCCTGTCCTGGCAGGGCACTGGTGGCGGCGGCTCTAGCACCATGTCTCTGCAGTACGGGGCGGAGGAGACGCCCCTCGCCAGCAGTTACAACGCGGCAGATTCGTTCCCGAAGGACTTCGGTTACGGCGTGGAGGAGGAGGAAGAGGAGACGGCAGCCGCGGGCGGCGGGGTTGGGGCGGGGGCCGGGGGAGGCTGTGGGCCGGGGGGCGCTGACAGTTCCAAGCCGAGGATTTTGCTCATGGGTCTCCGGCGCAGCGGCAAGTCCTCCATCCAGAAGGTGAGTGGGGCCATGCCAAGTCCCTCCACCGCTCCCTGGGGGGCCGGGCGGGGGAGGCCCCCCAAGGAGGGCGGTGGCTGGAGCTGGCCTGCAGGGCTCTCCCACCACACTTTCTCTTCTCCTCTGGGGACCAGAGCCTAAGCGCTACCCGCTCGAGGACTCCGACCTCTGAGTCCACGCCCAAGTCAGCTGAGGCCGAGTGGGTCCCCGAAGGCGAAACTGGCTGGCGGGAGGCAGGTGCCTGTGGCACCACCGGGGACCTCCGCCTCCTGGGACCCAGCCTCTGTGCCTTTACACGAAACTGATGTATGTACTCCCCAGTTCTGAGTTGGAGAACTTAATGGACTCATTCCCCTGCTAAGTTTTTGTGCGTTCCACTCGTTTCAGGTAACCTGAGTTTGCAGGGCTTCTCAGATGAGCCCTAGGGAACAGCATCAAGAGTTGTGACAAAGTCACTGGCAGTTTTAATGCTTGCCCTTGTCACTAATACGGAGAGTTTACTGTAACATTATTGGGTATCGGGGGCTATTGTTCCACTTATTTTAGTACTTGCGACTTGGAGAATGTAATTGCTGTTGGTACTACCAGTGTGTGGTTACAGAAATCTTTTGAGACCTTAAGAATATTTGCAGACTTTTGTCGTCAATCCATTTGCTTTCACTTGGGGTCTGTCAGGACCGAATGGAAGGCTATGCACTTTTTTGTAAAGGGAAAATAGAGGCAAGGTTTACCTGGTTGTAAAATGCTAGATGACTGCTCTTTGGCTCTTCCCACTCTGTTGCAAAGGTCTATCCAAAATACACTTATGTAATATTTTGTAGACAATATATATTTTAAAGACTTTATTTATTTTTAGACAGAGGGGAAGGGAGGGAGAAAGAGGGAGAGAAACACTGTGTGGTTGCCTCTTGTGTGCCCCTCACTGGGGACCTGGCCTACTACCCAGGCATGTGCCCTAGACCAGGAATCGAACCAGCGACCCTTCAATTTGCAGGCCGGCACTCAACCACGGAGCCACACCAGCCCAGGCTGCAGACAATATTTTTGAAAAGTAGCCATTGTTTTCAATTTACAGAATTGCTTGCTTTTCTCCTTTACGACAAAATTTGGGTACATTTATTGTAGGTTTTTAGCAAACCAGCCTGAATTCTTTTATTATTTTACTGTTGCTGACTGAACCTTGGGAGTGACTGTCCATTTTCTCTTATAGAAAGTAACAGAGGTAAATTAGTTTTGTGCTGAGTTCTGTGGAATGTGATTATTGTGATTTTTAACAGTTGCGTTTACCATTTCTTTTCTCATGGGGTTTCCCTGTCAATTCCTAACCCTCCTCTACCCCACGTATATAATTTTCCACTTGGTAAAATTACTGCCTTTGTTTTATTTCTTCCCCAGGACTGCAAACTCAGTGAGGGCTGGGTTCAGTCAGTTTAATTTCTGATTCTTCTTTGGAAACTAATGTAGGCATCCAATAAGAAGTTTTCAGTGAACGAAACTTATCTAGCTTTAGCTATAAGCTTTCATAACCTTAAAGCAGATTTTTGCAAAATTAATACAATTCAATAGAAAAATTAATTGAGATGAGATATAGTGCTACTGCTTATATTGAACATGGTGCAGAGGAAATAGAAAAGTTTCAGCTTCATAATGGGCTGAATGGAAAGTAATTTGGTGTCTTTTTTAAAAAAAGGATTTTATTTATTTATTTTTTAGAGACATGGGAAGGGAGGGAGAGAGGGAGGGAGAGAAACATCAGTTGGTTGCTTCTCACAAACCCCAACTGGGAACTGAAGCTGCAACCCAGGCATGTGCCCTGACCATGAATTGAACCAGCGACCTTTTGCTTTGCTGTGACACCCAACCAACTGAGCCATCCCAGTCAGGGCATTGTGTTCTGTTTTGTCAGAAGGAAAAGGATGGTGATTACCAGTAGATATACCATTTACTTTTTACCTCTTTCAAAATTATTGCTATGGGAGCAGGTTCTTCAGGTTAATTCAGGGGAGAGTTTTCAACTTTTGTTACCAAGTTGAACAGTCATAAAATTGTCTTTCTTTTAACAGGTGGTGTTTCATAAAATGTCACCCAACGAGACTCTCTTTTTGGAAAGTACCAACAAGATTTATAAAGATGACATTTCCAATAGCTCCTTTGTGAATTTCCAAATATGGGATTTTCCAGGGCAAATGGACTTTTTTGACCCAACTTTTGACTACGAGATGATCTTCAGGGGAACAGGAGCATTGATATATGTCATTGACGCACAGGTAGTTAGGAGTAACTTTATTTCAATTCTCTGATGGCAAAAGACGTTGAAACAAAGCACAGTTGTTTATCTCCTTTGTCATGTGCTTCTTACAGCTTATTTCTTTGCTAGTTGATTCCCTAGCAGTATAAGAGACACAACTGCGGATGTGCTTTGGGAGCAAGCATGCCATGTGCGAGTGCAGAATAGCAGATAGATTAGGAGATACGATTTACGTCCTCAAGTTCTAGTTAATGAGGAGCTTCCCACTTTTATTTGTTAATGGTAGATACTGTTCTACTTCACTATTACAATAATGATATCACTAAAAAGATCTCCTCAGTGCCCATAATATAAGGAGGAATGTAAGAACTGTCAGTAAATATTAAAGTGAATAGTTTCTTTAATTGTGTAGATTAAGTTTAGCCCAGCAAGCATTTATTTGGGGCCTAGCAAATGGCAGACCCTCAGATAAATGGGATGTGTCTCTGTCCTTAAGAAGCTTACTTTTTATAAGCGTCATTATATAGGGGTGCTTTCAGAGTGACAGGCCCTGTAATGGGCGCTTTCACATATCCGATCTAATTTAATTTATTTTTTACAATGCTGTGAGGTAGGTACTCTATTTCCAGTTTTATGGATGAGTAAACTGAGACCACAGAGTTTAAGCAGGTCTGCTTCAAGTCACACATCTAATAAATGGCAGAGTTGGGATTACTTAAAAAAATTCTGTGGATGAAGTTGGGGTTACAGCAGCTCACACTCAATGTTCATTCTTCACTGGAAAACCCTGACCTGTCTGGGGCTCATTCCAGGCTGGGACGGAGTCAAAATTCGAAGCATCTTGATTCAGAATTTTTTGTATTTCAGTAGTTTATATCTAATTTATTTAATGAGAAGTCCATTTTTGAACAATAAAATTATTTTTGACCCAAAGAAATGCTTTTCTCAATTACTAAGCCAAAGACATTCCATAAGAACTAAAGTGTTGAAAAAACAGTGATTTTTCATTTTCATTCAACGTTGCTTGGATTTACACCACTACAGGCATATGTCCATGTAGAACACAGCCCTGGGTTTGCTTTGTGCTTCTGGAGTGACATTCAAGTCGTAGTCGTAACTTGGTTATTGTTCTATGTTTATACGACATTTTATACTGTTTTTGTTCAAAGTTCATATTATAGTTCTTCATTTCTAATTTTACATTGTCTCTTTGAATGAATAATATTTGCATTACAATTCCAAAGGGGCAGAAAATTCTATTTTTCTCTAAAATCATATGAAATTATGTATCATACAGTTTAAAATTATGAATAAATGTGTTAATTATTTCAAAAAATTCTGTTAAGAAATGTCCATTTTCTTTTTCCTTTCCTTGTATTATCAGTATCAAAAATTACAAGCATTAGCTTGGTAATTACAATTTTTAATCTCGAGGGAGTAAAGATCAATTTAGTGGTATAAGTGCATGTATTAGAATGTTTGCATATTTATGAATAATTAGGATAATATATATTCTGTGGTCGGGGAAGGAGGCATTTTGAGGCTTTCTTAACTCGTGACTTTTACCAGATTTCTTTTTTTGAAACTATTTTGTTCTGACTTACAGGATGACTACATGGAGGCTTTAACAAGACTTCACATTACCGTTTCTAAAGCCTACAAAGTTAACCCAGACATGAATTTTGAGGTTTTTATTCACAAAGTTGATGGTCTATCTGATGATCACAAAATAGAGACACAGAGGGACATTCATCAAAGGGCCAATGATGACCTTGCAGATGCTGGGCTAGAAAAACTCCACCTTAGGTAACAACGTGTGTGTTCGATCCGGGCGTCCTGAACAGTGTGTAAATGTATTCCCGTCTCTGTCATTGCAGACACATAACTTTCTGTTACCGGTATACTCATCACAACTCTATAAATTTTTTGACCGCTTTGTTGAATTCAAGCAGTTTTGGGAACCTGATGTTATTGAGAAGTTACTTTTCCTCTTTTTTAAATCTTCTTAGAGGTTGAAGTTGTGTGTTTCTTTTTTTAAAAAAATATTTTATTGCTTATGCTATTACGGTTGTCCCATTTCTCCCCCTTCATTCCCCTCCACCCTGCACACTGCCTCCCACCCACCTTCAGTTCATGTCCATGTGTCATAAGTTCTTTAGCTTCTACATTTCCCACACTACTCTTGCCCTTCCCCCGTTTTCTCCCCACCGTCTATGCTACTTATTCTCTGTACCTTCTCCCCCACCCCCTTCCACTCCCCTGTTGCTAACCTTCATGGGAAGTGTTTCTGTTGGTGCTTTTCTGAATTCATCCCAAGAGACTGGAGTCAGGCCATTTCCTTATGGCTTAAGACTGTTTTGGGACTCCCCTTTTTTGGTTTCATCAGTTTTTCCCCCCTTAACCTCAGTTTGAGGGCCCTGTTACATTTGTTGTAGATCTTTGTAGCTTGAGTTTTCACAGTATTTTTTTTTATTCTCATCCAAATATATTTTTTACTATTGATTTTAGAGATAGAGGAAGGGGGTGGGGAGGGAGAAAAGAGAGAGAGAGAGAGAGAGAGAGAGAGAGAGAGAAAGAAAATTGATTGGCTGCCTCCAGTACATACCCCAACAGGGGGTCAAATCCTTGACCTTTCAATGTGTGGAATGATGCTCCAGCCATCAGAACCCACTTGGCCAGGGCAGTAGGAAGAGCCTTTTAAAGAGGGTATACTTTCAAGTCTGGACTCTAATGTGTCTTATTTATGTTTTTCAAAACACTTTTGTGCTATTATGAAACTGAAGTTTGAGTCAGGTGAGTTTATCCTATAAATCCATAAGGCTGCTATTAAGTTTGAAGTACTGCTGATTCATAATTAAATACCATTGTTATATATATTTTTGGTGTTACAGTTAGAAATGAGCAAGAAACTGTTCTTTTGGTGATACGAACAGCTGGTGATAGAAACAGCTTAAAGGGGAAGCAAGGGAGAGACAAGTGTAGCTATTTCCTTATCCCTGGTCTGTTACATTGACTTCCTTCTAGATTGAAGCCAACCTCCATCCTTGCCTGAAATATCTGGGGCTTCAGACTCAATGGTCTTTCAGTTCTAGGAACTCATATAGAAAAGTCTCATTGAGCTCTAGTTTACCTAGATTAAAATTTTAAAATATTTTGAAGTAATTCATGCATTAAACAAAAACAGCAATACAGTATTTATAAGAGAAAGTGGAAGTGCCTCCCCATGAAATTCCTCAATCTCATTTTTTGGGAATCCACTACTAATAATGGACTTTAGGCCATGACTGGTCCTGTGTTCCCCAGTGCCCATGGGAACCCCTCTGGTACTCTGTCCCTTTACAGGGTGCCTCACTCCAGTGGTACACACTGTCCGTTTTCCCAGTTATTTGTAGAGCCCCGTGCCTTGTTAACCTCTGAATTCTGCATCAAGCTTTTAATAATTACTAGGAGCGTATGGATGAGGCTCCATTTGATTTCTGGTTTCCAGAAACTCAGCGTGCCAAAATGCCCTGTCCTCCCAGTTCCCACCTGCCTCCAGGCCTCACTGTCCCTGCAGGGCCTTCTCACACTGTTAACCTTTTTGCCTAAGGAAACACTAAAATATTCCTTTGTCCTCAGTGCCTTTGGTGAGTCATCTTGGCCTCACCAATTTCCTTGCTCTCCTGTCTAGAGTAGAGCCTCATCTTGAATAAGATTGAATTCTTAGGTCAGCCCCTTGAAAGTACTGTGTCTTTAAATTACCTGAAAAATGTGATACTCACAGTTCTGTTTTCTGACTTCGTAATATGTACTTACAAATATGTCGGGGATTCAATTGTATAATGAAGAGTATACTCCCCGAGTGAAAAAGCAGGCAGAATTGTTAATACTATTTAAATTGTTAAAGGTCCCACTCTGTGCCCCCCCCAACTCACATTCTCAAATACATGTGTTTTGTTCAATATATAGATATTACTTCTCCACTCTACATCCTTTTAGTCCACCAGATTCCTGTCCCATTTAAAAAAAAAGATTTAATTTATTTATTTTTAGAGAGAGGGGAAGAGAGAGAAAGAGAGGGAAACATCAATGTGTGGTTGCCTCTCATGTGCCCCCTGCTGAGGACCCGGCCCACACCCCAGGCACGTGCCCTGACTGGGAATCGAACCAGCGATCCTTTGATTCTCAGTCTGCCACTCAACCACTGAGCCACACCAGCCAGGGTGTCTGTCCCATTCTTTATAGGACCCCAGCTCCCATCCTTCTTAATAAGTTATTTACATATATTTTAAGTACCAGTTATATTTATTTATTCAAATATTTACGAGCACTGTTTAGGGCAGTGGCATTGCATCTACAGGCAAGATGGACAGTCTCTTTTTGTGAAGCTTACATTCTAATGAATGAGACAGCTCAAAAGCACTTATAAATAAATGTATAGTGTAATTTTAAGGTCTTGCCAGTGGTATGAAGAGAAATAAAGAAAAGAGGTAGAAAGCAATGGGTACAGAGGTACTATTTTAAGCAGGGGGGTCAGGAAAGAACTTTCTGAGGTGGTAACATTTCAGTAGAGACCAGATTATATATACTTACTTACTAAGTGTCATGTGTCCTTTCTAAGCTTTCTCTCTCTCAAACTTTCTAAGTACTTTTAAATTTAATTTTGATTTTTAATCCTTACCTGAGGATATGTTTATTGATTTGAGAGAGAGAGAAAGATGGATCAATTGGCCTCTCATACACATCTCTACAAGGGATTGAACCCACGACCTAGGGATGTGCCCTGACCAGGGATTGAACCCACGACCTTTTGGTGTGCGAGACACTGCTCCAACCAACCAAACCACCTGATCAGGGCTCCTCAAAGATTTCTCTTGATTTTTATCAGTTATGGGCTTAAGAAACCAGAGTTTTTGAATCAGATTGCAAGGACTTAGGTGAATATTCAAGTTTCTGCTTCTGAAAATACTTTCCTGATTATTACCTCAATTGCTTGACAAATAAGTGCAATAAAAGGGCTAGAGAGCTGGCTATGAGCCAGGTGGGGACACTTCAGTTTGTCATATTGAACTCTGGGAATGGTAGACAAGATAAGACTTTATTTGAACTTACTGAAATCAGTGTTAAGAAACTTAAAATTTTGTGTATTATGATAATTGTCACCGAACTTGAGACTTTTCAAATTAATCCAACTGTGTTATGTCTTTCAGCTTTTATTTGACTAGTATCTATGATCATTCAATATTTGAAGCCTTTAGTAAGGTGGTACAGAAACTCATTCCACAACTGCCAACCTTGGAAAACCTATTAAATATTTTTATATCAGTAAGTGAGCTATTTAATTCACTATAGTTTTTGGTTTCATTTCCATTGAATATATTTGTATTATCATATTCTCCAAAGAAAATGGTTTTAATTTGTCTGAGTCAAGTTTAAAGACTAATGACACACTTAACATATAAAATAAATAACATTACAAATGGCTTGTTATTTTCTGAACTCTTTCCTTAGTGCTTACCCATTTTGTCTGAAAATGAATTGATGAAAAATTTTCTCATGCTTTCTTAACTTAAAAATACCTTCATGATATGTGTTTCCTGAAAGAAGAGTAGCACCTGGAAAAGACTGAATTTTGGGAGTTTGGCTTAGTTTATTATCTGCTGGGGTGGAGGTCACATTGAAAAATTGGCCTTTTAATTTTCTGGCTAACTGATCTAAGAATCGTATTTTACATTCATGTATTTTGAGGACTCAGCTTAATAAAAAAGCATATCCCTCCAATAGGTTTAGCGTTCAGCCGTTAATATTTTCTAAACATTACTTTGAAGGACTCAGTGTGTAGTGATCTCCAGTTCTTTTGGGCTTTTGTGTTATGCTTTTCGATGGTCACGTAAAGCCTTTCTGATGGCAAGGTCATTCAAATCAGACTGATTATTGTAACAAGAAAGGGGTCATGAAAATGGAGCACGGCTTGACTTTTGGAGGATTTTTTTGTTAATTTTTTATGGTGTTTTAGAAAATAATTCATTTAAGTGAAGAGGAGGAAGAAAACACAAATTTGACTGACTGATGCAATTATGTCAGTAAGTCATAGTAGAGAAATAATTTCACTTTTATTTGTTCGATAATGGAAGTGCCTTTCAGCCCAGTACTATTTGGTTATTTTGGTATTGGATTGTACCACTAAAAATGCCCTTGGATATTCATCAATAATTCAAGATCTTTGATAAGTTGCAAATTGTGATTCTTTAAAAAAAAAAGCCAAACTGAACACTTCTCCTGTTTTATTTTTTCCAAGAATTCAGGTATTGAAAAAGCTTTTCTCTTCGATGTTGTCAGCAAAATCTACATCGCAACAGATAGTTCTCCTGTGGATATGCAATCTTACGAACTTTGTTGTGACATGATTGATGTTGTAATTGATGTGTCTTGTATATATGGGTAAGTTATGTACATATTTCTCCAAGATCTCAGGTGCAAAGCTACCAGTTTGCTTTGTCAGGGGATTCATTTCTGAGGCCTCTAGTAAGTACTGCCTGAGGTGGACTTGTACTGACCATAGTGCTTCAGTCTGGCGCATGATTCTCTGTAGGTAGGCCTCTGGGTCTTACTCCCTCAGAGAGGATGGGTAAGAACAGTTGAAGAAGTGTGACTAGAGCCAGACTTTCTAGAGCAATTAATAGAGCCATTATTTGGCAGTGGGGGGTGGTGGGGAGGGTTGTACTGCATCTTCTCACTGAGGGACTTAGATCAAGAGACTAGATCAATTTATTTAAAGCATTCTGAATGACGTAGTGGGTGCTGGTTCCTAATTTAACCTCAGGCTTTGTGGAATGAGGGATCCCTAAGGCAGTTGGAATTTTGGATGTGAGGACTATACATCTAAAAATTTGACCCATATATCTGAGTTTCCAAAGTAAATCTCTAAAGTATAAACTCTTCCTTTATAGAAATTCACCAAACTCCATACAGAAATTTACAAAAGCCAACAAAGATAATTTTGTACATTATCTCAGAGGACGAGTGAAAACTTTGGAGAATTACTGGTATTTCAAAAGCCAGTAGTCTCTGTTGCCTCTGATAGCCCTGATTCTTCTAATGTACCAATTTTCACCCGGTGTGCTGCAGGAGTTTTTAAAACACGCAATAGCTGACTGACCTCTTCTCCCTTAGATTGTCAAATTAAAATATTGACAACGGCCAATACAATAGCCACTTGGTGTGAGTGAATCAAAGTTATACCTATTTTTTTTTGTCAGATCAACAAAAAATGTTTTCTGGCATGCTGCAGAATTTTAGTCATCAGTTTGTGTGTGCTGTGAGGTGAAAAAGGTTGAAGATCACTGCCATGTTGTTAATGTCGGCACTGTCTGCTGCTCTGACGTTGTCCTTGCTTTCTGAACCTGCACCCTTTATCTGTCGTCTTCTCTGCTCGCTCCAGTGGAAGCTCCTCCTTCATTTCTCTGTCCCTGCAGTTCACCTTGGTGTTTTTGCTTGATTTGTCAGTGTCCTTCTTTAACTGCCTCTGAGTAGCAGAGTGCATTTGTCTCACCTGTTCTGTACATACCAATTCCATTACTCTTTCTTACTTTTGTGATTACATGGCCTCCTTTGTTTTGATTTTTTCCATAATGAAAATGAGATGTCTGTTTATATAATATTCAGTAGAGTTTCATGTTTTCATTCCTAATTTAAAAAAATGAATGAGTAGAACAGTTGCTTTTTTTTAAACAAATCAAAATTTTATGAACCGATTTTTTCTGTAATTAAAGTGAAAAAGAGATAAAAAGTTTATTTTTAGTATAAGGTACATTGTAAAATACATTATAAAGTCACTTATGAAAGAAAAATATCCATTATCTCATTATTCTTAACACAATCAATGCATGCACTTTGGTGTGTTTTATTATAGTGTAATTTGCTTCTTACTTGACTGTCGATTAACATTTTTCAAATGGGGACTTCATGTAACAATTCTAGAATGAATGACAGTTCTAGTTTAACGAGTGGAAGTTTGTAGACCCTGTAAGGCCAGTTTGCTTCCCGGCATTGGGGTTCCACAGCGTCTTTGATAGACTACTTATTTCAGTTTTTTCTTACTCTTTGTGCACTAGCGGCAGTTGTTGTGTTTTGGTCCTCCTCTGTTTGCAGACCGTGTCAGTGCAGATTAGCCGAGAGAGGATGTGAGCCTGCCCTACATTACGCGTTGTAGGTAAAGGAGATGCAGGTGTGAACGCCTGGGGCGCTGCATCGAGGTCTGGGAACCCTGTACACCTGAGAAGAACATCGGTGCCGATATTTTTAAGCCTGAATTCTTCTTTTTCAAGAGATATTTGGGAAACTGGGTAGAAAAACTTGTCATTTTGCAAATGAAATGCGACAAAGTACCTAGTCGAGAACCGAGTAATGACCAATACTTTCTTTTGAAACAGGTTAAAGGAAGATGGCAGTGGCAGTGCCTATGACAAAGAATCTATGGCAATTATCAAGCTGAATAATACAACTGTCCTTTATTTGAAGGAAGTGACTAAATTTTTGGCACTGGTCTGCATTCTTAGGGAAGAAAGTTTTGAACGAAAAGGTAATGGCGTTTTAAAATGCCATCTTAATGTTAAGGTCTCTTGTCGTAATTTTTTAGGTTCTTGAAAACGAGAAAATAATACTGCAGTCTTGGACCAGCGGTTTTCAACCGGAGTGCTGCAAGAATTTTCAGAATATGCAGTAACTAACTATTTAGTCAGGAGCACTGACCTCTTTTTCCTTAGATTGCCAAATAAAAACATGGTTCAGTGTGAATGAATCAAAGTGATACCTGTTTTTCGTTGGTGTTAGATTGGCAAAAAATAATTTTTTGGTGTGCTGCGGAATTTTAGTACATGATTTATATGTGCCATGAGATGAAAAAGGTTGAAAATCGCTGTTAGAGGATTCAAAGCTCAAACTACTTTGGTCTCTTCCCTTCCATATATAGTTACACTTACTCCTTTCTTCTTTCTGTCTTCTCTTTTCAGTCAAGTTTTTAATTCAGCCTCTGTTATTTCAGATCTTTTCATTACCCAGCTTCCTGCCATTTGGCTTCCGGCTGAAGCAGTTACTGAGGTCATTCTTTCGGAGGGTACAGGTTGCCTCCTCGCTGCGTTCTGTAGCCTCTTCAGCCTTCTGGAGAGTATCTGGGTTGTTTTATGTATTTGTTTCTCTGACCGTCCATCTCCTGTTTCTTTCGACTGTTTTCTTTGTCTTGGGTCTGAGAGTTCTTCAGAGGCAAGTCTTTCTGCTCACTTCTCCAGGTTAGCTCTCCACCCCATGGCTTCCGTTAATCTTCCCTATGTGGTCGACGGAAAAATTCACACCTGCAGCTCTGACGTGGGCCTGTGCTCCTGTCCCACTTAAACATTTGTTATCTTGCCGTGGTGTCGCCATGGTGTTGAATGTTTTCCCCTTTGTTTCATGGCCGTCCTGGCCACCCTACTCTGTTAGTTATGACATTTTTTTGGTGTCCAAGGTTACCTTTTTCATAGATAATTGTGTGGTGGTATTGCTGGAAGGAGTCTTGAAGGTAAGAGGGCATTCAGTGTCCTCCTTTTTCCGTTCTTTTCCTGTATTGCTCACATTGAATTTTCACCAGATCTTACCGCTTGTTACTTGGAACTGTTTCTTGGATTTCCTTTTTATTTCCCCTGTCAGCGACTCCCGTATCGAGGTCCCTCCAGACTGGTCCCTCCAAACCCTGCATCAACTTCTTCCCTGAGGTTGTAAATACAGCATGTACAGGGGTGGGCAGAAAGCAGGTTTGCAGCTGTGAGTGTGTGAAGCACAGAGTTTATTGTGTTGTTATTTATTAATTGTATTATTTCCATATAAACATGTATAAACTTCCTTTGCTCACTCCTGTGTATGTATCATCTTCTATTTCAAAAGAATGCTAGATTTCAGAAAACCACTTATATCGTGTTATTTAACATGATGCCAGTGGATGTACAGAATCTGTTACTCACTGCAACGAGCCCCTGTCCTTCTGCCTGAAATTTTAAGGAATATTGAATGATTAATATTATTTCATTTATTTCATTAATGTTAACCTGGCCACTCTCAGACTCCAGAGGTAACCAGTGTTAACAGTTTGGGCATCTGCCTTGTTTGTTTTCAGTGTTGAGGATTCCTCAGTGGGATGTGTGTTTGTGTGATGCATGTCAGTGATTTATTCCTGTCACCAATGTGTCCTAGTAGATAACCTCACTTGACATTCAGGACTGATCTTCTCTTTTGCTCTTGCAGGTTTAATAGACTACAACTTCCATTGTTTCCGAAAAGCTATTCATGAGGTATTTGAGGTGGGTGTGACTTCTCACAGGGGCTGTGGTCACCAGACCAGCGTCCCCAGCTTGAAAGCATTGGCACACAACGGCACACCGCGAAATGCCATCTAGCCTGGATTCCAGTGGTCGGGGCTCTGTGTCAGCTTGCTCTTCACTCCAGGGTCCGATGCCACGTGACACAGGACATGGGAGTTGCTGCTTGTGGGAATCTGGTGCCTGTCCCACTAGAGATGAGGGGCAGAGTTTCTCATTTGGACGAAAACCCCTTCAATCAGTGGCATACAACTGAAACTACTATTTCTTCTTTTTAAAAAATGGCAAAAAAAAGAATTCTAGAAACCACAGAACTCAAGTATGTGTTTCTCCTTTTTGGGGTCCAACTTTTAGTAGTTGGGATATTTTGGACTGGAGATAACACCACTTACCCATCCTCACCAGGGAGCGTTGCCATCAATTACCAGTTGAAAATAATAGAACTGAGTTTTTTTATACGCTTCATTTAGGTTTTCAGTTGAGTAGTCTCTAAAAATGCTGCCTTGCTTAAGTTCTAACACTGCCTCAGATTTCAGTTTTGGGCGTTGCATACCTAAGACCTTTTAAATGCATTTGCTTGCTCACTCAGAAGACTCCTGGTCTGACTGTAGCAAAGGACATTCCTGTATTTGTTACTAAAGAAATGAGAACAGTTTATGCTGCATCAGGTCAAGGGCAAAGTCCAACAGTGGAAGTATTGAGGAAAAAATTTTAAAACAGAAGAAAATTTGTGCACCTGTGTTTTGGGTACCAAGTACTGGATTCCTTCTCCTGCATAAGATAAGTGATCACGATCAGTGTAGCAAAGGGAATTTAAGGTGTTCTCATAGTCTCCTCTTTCTGGGGGAGGGACTCATTATGTCATTGAAATATTCAACTCATTTTTCTTTAAATCTGATACCAGCAGCTACACCTTTTATTTTAAGCTGTCTAGATTCTTTAAGTACTGCTCTTTTGTTGACCATAACTAAGGCACTGGTGGACTGTCCTCTGGGAGTTGGGGGAGCACATGGCACCACACGGGTGGTGTTCAGCGCACTTCGTCTCTAGTCTCCTGATACCACGTGTCAACTGTGGCACTTCCTTCGCCTAGCACGTTAGTTCATAATTGTTTCTTTTCGTCGTTGGTTGATACCCTTTCTATTGATTTGAACTTACACTTTATTTTTACTCCACGTGCCCAGTAGTCACATATTCCAAAGCCACTGGACCACTTGAGTACATAAGTGCCACTGTTCAATGAAATATGTATATTCAGGTCTGTAAACCTGACAGTGTGACATGGAGCGCTTCCTGCAGGTGACTCTGACTGCTGAGGACTTACATGGACCATGGTGATATCCAAAAGAAAAGTGCTTTTATATTTATAGATTATTTCATTGAGCTATATAAAATGGGTATCAATAAATGTATTTACACCAACATCAGTTTTTGTTCTTTGCCTGAGACGTGAGGGGTGGTGTGGTAGAACACAGCACCGCCCCACTCAACCTCCCACCCGTTTCCGTCCTCCCGCTGCTCCTCCCGCTGCTCCTTACGGGAGACATGCCTGTGTCAGGACTAGATTCTGTCATGATGCAGGCATCTCATGCCTCGGATCCAGACAGCCGTCCTGGGCCATTTCTGCTTAGGACAGGGGATCTGCAGCCAGGTGAAACAGCTTTTTGGTTGTGGTGTTTCATGTTAACATCTCACTCATGGTTGGGAATGTGCAGGGCCCGGCGTAACGGCTATATTATATCCAGGCTAGGGACGAGATGAATTAAGGAGAACACCATATAAAAAAATTGTGCCTATTCCAGCTTGTGGTGCATTTCTTTTGGTCCCTACGATACTCATTGACCCTTAAATGTCAGTTTAATCAGTGTTGGTTTATATAGATGCTTATATAGTTAGGTTGGGACTAAACTGATTGCAGTAAAGTATATGTTAGCTTATGAAAGGGTGGGAAACTGAAAGATCTTTCACGATTGGGCTACTTAGGAAGTTCAATTTTAAAACTGAAATAGGAGTCACAGAAACAGAATGGGAAGAAAAGCTTAAAATACTATCAAATCCTGTTTCCTTTTTCAAATCATGGAAACTTAAGTCCAGAGGATTAAACAGCCTCTTCCAGGGTTATAGATGGTATTACCATATACCTTAAGCTCCAGACCAGGATACTGTTGAGAGAGATGCCAGTCCTGTAGGTGTGAACTACACTGTCCTGGGTAAACCAAGGGTGGCCCGGCGGGGCCTGTGTGCCTGGTCTGGCAGCCAGCGCTGCCTGCCTCCACCTTCAGCGTCAGGCTCCCATTGGTTAAGTGGAGGTAATGCCTCCAGACGACTGTAAATACTTCTAACCACGACCGTGGTAAATTACAGGTTCGAAGTAAGGAGAAGAGGTGAAAATGATAGAAATAAAATGAATGAGACAACTCAGGGAGAGGGAAATGAGACAATGATTACATTATTAGGAAGGATTTGCCTGGTATGTTTTCCATCCGAATGGGTGATTATCTTTACCAGGCTACCTCAGAGAGAGCTGGGACAGATGGTGAAATAAAACCTTTAAAATCTTTTGCAGCAAGGTGTTTCCAACTGTTTCACACACCACCCTCTCCCATTCACACACATTTGTGTGTTTGTGCACACACCAGGCACATAAACATACAGATGTGTATAATGTCCGTGAGTCTTGCTAATTTATTTCCAAATGTTGAGTTCTGTGCTTATGCAGAGAAATAAGTGATTTCAAAGGTAAAATTCTGATAGTTATACAAACTTGGTAGTTGGGGAAAGCAATGTGTGATTTGTGGACTTTCAGTTCTTCCTCCTGTTTTATTTTGCTAATGCTCTTTCAATTACACCCCAGAGAGGTTAGTAAGTTACATTATTGCTTTCCATCCAAGCTAGTAAAGTAACAAACACTTCCCACCCCCAGAGAGCGCAAAAGAGCATAGTTTTTTTTTTTTTTCAGGGAATGCAGGCGGCAAGCAGTTGGGCACAGCTGGAGTGTTTTTGTTGATAGTGTCTTCCCTGAAGGGCTCCTACAGAGTTGGGAGGCTGAGCATAAGGAGGGACTGGTGATTTTAGTGGTTTATGTGTATTACCTTCTGTAATCTTCACAATAGCGTGCAAGGTAGGTGTACATTGCTATTCTGTAGTTGCAGAAACAGTTTAAGAGAGGCTCAATTGTGAGTGGGGGTATTAGAATTGGAATCTGTGCAGTTTGATTGTAGAACCTAAGTCCTTCAACTGCAACTTGACCTTGCTTCACTAGTAGGGAGGGAGGGTTTGCTCATGAGGTGTTTTGCAGAAAATGAGTTCAATAGTTAAATTTGGGACACACATTCTGTACTCTCTTCTTGGAAAGTCACTATGTGCAGTCGAATACTGAAGGCACTGCGGTGTTTGAGAAGACCTGCAATAAACAAGTCTGCCGGTCTGTATCCCATGTCCCTGAGTTTATTTGACCCTTTATGAAGTGCCTATTCAAGCAGCATATCATAAAGTATACTGAAGGACACTCTACTAAATAGTTTTCTGTGGAATAAAAGTGATTTTTATTCCATTTTTCACGTGTCTACACAACCTTCAATGAACTGGTTGTAAAGCTTGTAGATTTTCACAATTGAGCTTAGTACCTCATGCTGTTCCTTGAGCCTGGAATTTGATTTCCTTGGGCTGTAGAAATTATTACCCTGCTAAGCTCGGCTGAAATGCCACATTCTTCACAAAAGGCTACTGCAGTGCCTGCTGAACCTTGCCATGGCGGGGCCTGTTCTCTGCTGAGACCTGTTCTGTAGGTGGTGTAGGGGGACCCTGTTTTGCCACTCTGTAGCATTTCCTCAGTATTTCGTATGGTGAAGAAAACCCGTGTTCATTGACGTCTCTCTCACTGCAGCTCAATGAGAAGGCCAGGCAGGAGTGCCTTTCTGGTCTGGGTGGTGCTTGTCCAGCTTTTCCCTGGGTTTAGCTGTGGTGTCCAATTCCTTAGTATTTAACCTCTAGGTGGTGGTGTTGTATCACTTAAACATGGCTTCTAGCTTTCTGGCTCACACTGGCTCTGTTCTCAAAGTTGAAATTGCCTTTATCACCCAAGTGTACACCTAACTTCAAGATTCAAAGAATTGCTGACATTATTTTCCCTGAAATAATATTCAGGGCTGATTTGGGACGTTTTATTGGAACTGGAGCAGTTCGTGAGCTTTTCTTATTGTATCTGTTAACAGCTTTTAAACAAAGAGTTGGGTAGAACAAAGGTCACAACATCATTTGCTTTATGGATTATGGGTTACAAGTGGGCTTTAAGAAGACCACTCTGTCCATGTTCCTGTAAGCTGGCGAACTGGGTGCTGCATACGCCATCTGTTCTAGATTCACGTATGTGCTCTTACATTCTTCCAACAAAAGAAATGCCACATGTTTGAATAAAAATACCTGCTTTTATCACTTTACTTTGCCTCAAATAAGGTTTGTTGTAATTGTTTCACACACAGGAGTTAAAATATTGCAAAGGAAAAGGCTGCAGCCCGCTGTCCTACCATGGACACTTGCTTTTGTTTCTTTCAAAACCGAACTATATCATTGCTCCGCAATGCCCAGCTGTGACTTTGTTCTGCAGAGGCAGATTTTAATGTAAAAGATTAGATACATCAGTGCATCTTCCAGATCGTTTAAAATATGATTGAGAAATTTGCAAAAGGACAGTTATAATGAGGAATTGAGGAGAAGGCAAGCAGTTGGCGCCCTGTTCCCCCAACTTCAGAGTGCCTGTCACTGCCAGTGTGTTGGCTGCGACTTCTCCTTGAAGATCCCTACCCTGTTATTTTCATGTAAAGTTCTCGGTTTATTAGTCCTCTCACGAAAAATCTGCACCCTCTCCACAGACAGTCCCTGGGGAGTCTTCACCCCTGTTTCCCAGTCCCCAGCATCACTTTCTGCCGGCACCAGTGCTGGCCTGAGCAGGCCCCTGACTTTCTCATTTCGCTCCTGTGTTCCTCCCTCTGTTCTCCGGAGCGATTCTCGTGCAGAATGTCTGGCAAGTCTGTGGGCTTGTGTTTCTTGGTGTGATCCAAGGAACCACACATCACAACAAAGCCCGTTGTCCTGCCACCACCAAGACGGGTTCTGAATCCTAACACAAAGATGACGTCTGGTGTGGTCTTGCACAATTTGGTTCGTTTTTCCCACATTTCTGTCTCAGGTGCTGTTGCCTTCCCACGGTGAAGGACATCAATGACCTCTTGTTTCTGCTGAAGTAGTCTGTTGTTCATGAACTTCCTGGTCCAGATAGTTACTGTGTGGTTCAGGATGGTGGCCTGTCTTCAAGCAGCCAGGGAGGAAAAGAAAAGAACCTTACGCTTTCGAAAGCATCTCTTGGATCGTGGTGATTGGAGGTCCTACTGCACTACAATCCTGTCAGTTACGCCCTAGAATGGAGGGGCCGTCATGTCTATGAAGGGGAAGAACTGTGTGGCCATCGCTGCCAACAGGCACTTAGGGATCCAGGCCCAGACGGTGACCACGGATTTCCAGAAGACCTTTCCCGTGGGTGATTGGCCTGGCTGGGCTAGCCACCGATATCCAGACTGTTGCCCAGTGCCTCAAGTCCTATTGGCTGAAGGAAGGTGGCCAGGTCAAGCCTTATCACACTCATGAGCGTGGTGGCCCACCTGTTGTATGAGAAGCTGGCCCCTACTACCTCAAGCCAGTCATTGCTGGGTTAGACCAGAAGCCCTTTAAACCCTTTTGCTCTGTAGACCCCATCGGCTGCCCTGTGATGACTCTGTGGCCAGCGGTACCTGCGCTGAACAAATACGTGGTACGTGGGAATCCCTCTGGGAGCCCAATGTGGACCCAGAATACCCGTTTGAAACTGTCTCACAAGCCTTGCCGAATGTTGTGGACCGTGACGCAGTGTCAGGCACAGGAGCCATCGCCCATGTCATTGAGAGGGACAAATCACCAGGACACCAAATGCCCGAATGGACTAACCTTCTGTTCCCAGAGATCACTTTTTAAAAAAAGTTTTTCTTAAAAAAAATCTTTTGAGCTAAAGTGATCAGATATCAGCAAATTAATTTGATGTAAGATAACATCAAATTAATGTTATCAAATTAATTTCCATGTCCTCTGGGCTCTATTCAAATAGACACGCAAACTTGGTGTCCCAGGTAGTGAGTCAGCTGAGAAGGAGATGAATGGATTTGAGCAGGCTGCACCTGTCTGGTTCTGAAAAGCAGTGCTGGAACTCTGTGTACGGGGCTTTGTCCCAGAAAACGCACCGGCTTTACAGCTTTGGGAGACAGCCTAGGAAGAGGGCCTGTAGCCCTACTGACCACTTCCCTAATACCTGTCTTGACTTTGGAAATAGAGCTATTTGGCATTTTCAGGCTCGGAGGTTGCCTTTTTGCTGCACTGTAGCTCTTCCTGGTTGGACTGAAGGTTCCTCGGGCTCTGTTTCCTCACTGCATGACCCACGTGGCAGTCTATTGATAGAAACAGGATAATTGAGAAAGACAGGCTACTCGGCAAAAAGGAACTCATTTAGGTGTCAGGGGTCACTGGATCTCAGTGGAAATGCTCTCCAGACCATTGCAGTGATGAGGCTGCAGGAAGGAAACAGGCTGAGCTGAAGACTGAGCCTGCACACTGAGGGGACAGGGGAAGATCTTTGGGAGGGTCATGGTCAGTCGATGGAAGGAGGATAGCTGGGCCAGAAGTCAGGATGACCCTTGCAGTGAGAGGAAGACCAGGTGTCCTGTGAAATGTGGCACAGAGACCTGAAGGATGACAACAAATAAGAGACCCTGATTTTGCCTGGGAGTGACTTTGAAAGACCTCCAAGCTGGAGATCTGGGTCACTTTGTATTTCTGTAGGTCCTGATCTCTTCTCCCAATGTGTTTTTAAATCCTTAAATCATTTAGTTTTGATTTCTTTCTAATCCAGGATAATGGTTATAGAAGCACTTGTTTAACTGGTATTTTTAAAAAATTTTACCCCATCCAGGCCAGACCTTACCACATTTTTTCTCAGTTCTTACAGGAGTCTTAGCTTATCTCCTAGCTTCTCTTTATTTTCAAAATCTGGACCGGCCTATAATAGTATTATTTTGTTACAGTAATTATTAGTATCATTAGTGTGATGACATTTGAGTGCTTACAACTTGCCAGCCATTGTGCTAAGAGCTCCACTTGTGCCTTCTGATACAATCCACCCAATGTCATGAGGCTGGGTCTATTATTATGGTCCATTTTACAGATGAGAAAACTGAGGCACAGAGAGGCTAAGGAAGTTGCAAGAGCATATTGCTAATTGTTAGCAGAGCTTGCACTTGAAGTCCCATGTGTCTCAGGCCAGAGCAAAGATCTGCCTTCTAGGTAGTAGCAGAGCTCCTTAGAAATAGTCCCCATGAGGAAGAAGGATAATGGCTACATGGGGACTCTGGATCCTTGCCCCAGAGCTCTTCAAAAGTAGCTATAGACACCCATTGTGGCAGAGGCAGGATACCTGTTCACCAAACACATTTCTTGAGCACAGGGATAACATTTTCAGCCTCCTTTGCAATTAGGGATGGTGTTGTGATTGAGTTCTGGCCAATAGAAAGTGAGTGGCAGAGATGTATACCACTTGCAGGCCTAGCCTCTAAAATACTCTTAGGCAGGATCCTCCGTCATGATCCTTTCCCCTCCCCCCAGATTGCTATCCATGCGCACAGCAACACTCTTGCCAATGCAGAGCATTGATGTGGAAGGAACCTGGATTCCTGGATCACACTGTGAAGGCTCCTCTGCTAAACAGAAACACACTGGACAGTTACACAAGCAGTGCATAAATGTCTCTGATGTCAGGACTTTCAGATCATGGGGCTTTATTTGTTATAGCAGCTGGTATTATCCTAACTTAACACCTACATGCTGTATGGGTCATGATTCTTGGCTAGGAGCTCAGGCAGGTAGGGAGTGAAAAAGGGTATAACCTCTGGAAAGAAGTGAACTGGAAAGACCCAGTTTTTGTGGCTAGTTACAAAATGCTAAAAATATTTTAGCAAAGAGATTATGACTACAGAATTTGTAGTCTGGAGTTTGCTGGATACTCTTCAGGGCTGACTTCTAATGCAAGGAGTTCACTGTGTAGCCCTAGGAGTCCATGGATGGGCTACAGGGGTTCTGAGAGCTCCTGAATTTATGTGCAAAATTACATGTACCAATTGGACAGAGGAGTCTGGCTTTTCTTTGTTTTCCCCAAGAGGTCTGTACTCAAAAAAGGTCAAGAGCCAGTGGTGAATCCGAACATGAACCACTCAGGAAGCATATTTAGAACAGAAAAGAAAAACTTGATTTGGCTGACTGTCCTGGATTTCACATTTTTTTATAAGGTTTTCAAACTTCCCCCTTGTATGTGTAAAAACTATAAAAGGAGAGCTTTTCTTGAAACCAATACATTAGCATATGGTACAAGTGTCAATGAGCCAGTAAAATAGCCTGGGTGAGGGAAACCATGAATATAAAATGTACTTTTCTCATGGTCAGGTAGAACATTCGGCCAATAGTTTTAGGAATGAAAATCAGCCTGGATCATGTTTTACCATCTGGCCTGCCAGCTTCCTCTTCCCTGTGTGTCCAAGTGTCCTCATCCTTCAAGTCCATTGGTGCTCTCTCCTCTAACCAGTCTTCCCTGCTCCTGCTTCCCTCTTCTTGATCTTCCTTCTCCGTGAGGCTCCTGGCCCACACTCTGGCCCCTCTTACCTCCTCTTTTAACCATTCTACATATATCATGAAATCCTGCAAAGGCCAGCGCTGGGCTTAGGCAGGTTCTAGGCACTTTGCACTCACCAGGGGTGCTCAGAATAGGCCTGGCCTCCTGCTGCACACCCAGTACCTACTTTGCTGTGCTGGGGATAAGGGGGAAAATGTAAATGGCAGGACTGGGAGATACCACTTCTGACCCGTGAAAGACTTCTCAGGTGCAGTGAGGTCTGGGCTGACCAATATTTACAGGCTGCCTGCCCTGTGCTAGGGTCCAAGCTGGATGTTTATGCATCATTGAACAAATAGTTGTTGGGTACCTTGCCGGGTGCAGAGCTCTGTTCTAGGTGCTGGGGATCTATCGGTGAGGACGACAGCAAAGTTCTTGCCATTAGAGTAATGACTGGATTTCATTCTGACAAAAGTTGGGATGCGGATGGAGGGAAATGGAGGCCCAGGGAAGTGAGGCAGTGTCCCCTAAATTACGCAGCTGGTAAGTGACTGTCCATCTTTGAACTCCAAGTCCCAGGAGCTTGTCAACATGCAAAGAGGGTAGGGAGGAGAGATACAAAAGATATTAGAAGCAGTTTAAAAAAGAGTTCTGTTTATCTCCCCCTTTAAAGAAAATTTTAATTTATTTATCTTTAGAGGGGAGAGGGAGAGAAGTATCAATGTATGGCTGCCTGTCACTCGTCCCCTGCTGGGAACTGGCCTGCAACCCAGGCATGTGCCCTGACTGGGAATTGAACCTTGGTCCTCTGGTTCACAGGTCTGCACTCAATCCACTGAGCTATGCCAGCTAGGGCTTATTTCCCCTTTTAAATCATAAGAATGGGAAGCTTTAAGTCAAAAGTACTATACGTGAAACAGGAGAAGCCCTTAGGAAAAATGTTTGCTAATGTACACTAGAAAAAGTTAATATTCTTAGTACAACTTCACAAATTGGGAAGAAACACATTCCAAAGTGAAATGAGGAAAAGATATCAGCGTGTGACACTCACATGCAAAGTGGAAGAGGCCCCACACACGAGAAACCATACAGCCTCATAGTAACAGGCAAATGCATGGCAAAGTGACGATGGGCTTCCCTTTCTCTATCAAACAGGCATTTTTTTCCCCAAAGGGTGATGTTTGTGTTGATGAGAGTTCAAGAACAGAATCTTCACACATGCTTTTGCAATCAGTTTTAGGATTTTTAAAACTGATTGATTTGTACCTCTTTAAGGTACCAGATTTGAAAAGTCTCTTACTTTTTTATACATCTTTGATGGTGATTTCCAATTTTTCTACTATGAATATGCGTCCTGTTTTTATAATTAGCAAGGTACATACAGGTATTTTAAGGAATCCTATTCAACTGAAGGAAAGATGCTGAGGAGATGTTTACTGGTTTTTAACATGTGATAGAGCGTGGTCCCAGAATCAGAGTAGGGGACTGTATCCACTGTCCGCAGTTTCTGTTGTGTCAAATCACTCTCCTGTGCCTCCAACCCCAGCCTGCCTGTGGTTCTCTTCCTTGCAGCTCCTGGTCAGAGCCTGGCCATCAAGTCCTCTGGTTCGCAAAGCATGGCGTGTGCCTTTGTGGCAGTGGTTCTCAACCCTGGCTGCACTCTGGAGCCACTTGGGGTGGCTTTAAGTAACAGTGGTACCAGGTCCATCCCAAGCCAGTTAAATAAGCCTGTTGCCATGTGACTTAATGTCAGTTAGTGTTGCTGAGAGCTGCTGGATCTAACCACATCTAGCTCTTCACCCAGCCTAGGTCATGTGACACAATACAGGCCTGTTGAATGGACTTCAGTAGGTTTGGTCTCCCAGCTCCTCAAGCACAAAGAATTCTGATTTCACCACTCCTTTTTTTCTTTCCCTTTTTTTTTAAAATTTTTTTTTATTGATTATGCTGTTACAGTTGTTCTATTCCCCCTTTCATTCCCCTCCACCCTACCCCCCCATCCCCACCGTCACCCCGCCTTTAGTTTATGACCATGTGTCTCAAGTCTTTTAGATTCTATATTTCCCATGCTATTCTTGCCCCCCCATCTATTTTCTATCTACTGTCTATGCTACTTATTTTCTGTACCTTCTCCCCCCCTTCTCCTCCTCCCACTCCCCTGTTGCTAACCCTCCTTGAGATCTTCATTTCTGTTTCCACTCCTGATCTAGCTGTCCTTTTAGTTTGCTTTTGTTTTAGGTGTGGCTGTTAATAACTGTGAGTTTGTTGTCCTTTCACTGTTCATGTTTCTTTAACTTCTTTTTCTAAGTCCCTTTAACATTTCATATAATAAGGGCTTGGTGATGATGAACTCCTTGAATTTGATCTTATCTGAGAAGCACTTTATCTGTCCTTCCATTCTAAATGAAAGTTTTGCTGGATAGAGCAATCTTGGTTGTAGGTCTTTGGATTTCATGACTTGGAATACCTCTTTCCAGCCCCTTCTTGCCTGTAAGGTCTCTTTTGAGAAATCCGCTGACAGTCTGATGGGGACTCCTTTGTAGGTGACTGTCCCCTTAGCTCTTGCTGCTTCTAGAATTCTCTCCATTTTAATTTTGGCTAATGTAATTATGATGTGCCTTGGTGTGTTCCTTCTTGGGTCCAACTTCTTTGGTACTCTCTGAGCTTCCTGGACTTCCTGGAAGTCTATTTCCTTTGCCAGATTGGGGAAATTCTCCTTTATTATTTGTTCAAATAAGTTTTCCACTGGTGGCTGTTCCTTTCCCCCTTCTGGTACCCCTATAATTCAGATGTTGGAGCATTTAAAGATGTCCTGGAGGTTCCTAAGACTCTCCTCATTTCTTTGAATTCTTGCTTCTTGACTCTTTTCTGTTTGGCCATTATTTGCTTTCTTCTGGTCCACTCCATTGATTTGAGTCCCAGTTTCCTTTTCATTGCTATTGGTGTCCTGTGAAATTCCATTCATTTCAATTAGTTTCGCCTTCATATATTTGTCTAATTTGTCGGTATAATCAACCAGTTCTGTGAGGATCCTGATGACCAGTGTTTTAAACTGTGCATCTGAGAGTTTTGCTATTTCTTCATCTCTTAGATCTATAGGCTCTGGGGCTTTGAGATCTTCTTGCGCCATTTTTGTTCTGTTCGCACCCTTTAAGTGTGAGAAGTGGCGCCTTGGACTCCCAGGTTGCTGGGTTGTGATGCTGTATGTGGGGGCGTGGTCAGAGCGGGGAAATGGCGACCCCCTCTGCTGTTTCTCACAGCTGGGTGAGGAGCAGCGCCTTAGGTGGTTCACCTGGGCCGGGCCACTCAGAGTCACTGGGTTATGACGCTGTATGTGGAGGTGGGGTCAGAGCAGGGAAATGACGGTGCCCTCCACTGCCGCTTGCCCCGGGGACCCGCCGGGCCCCGGTCCAACCGTGCACTCCCTTGCCTGTCCACCCACGCACAAATGCGTGACCACAGTCAACACACAGCCCCGCTCCCCCGCTGTCTCCCCCGCGGTCGCTGGCCTGGTCACTCGCTCGGTCGCTCACGAAGTGCAACCCTGCGCCTGGATTCCATGCGCCCGGACTCCGCGCGCCTGAGTTCATCTGACCGAGTCCTCCTGTGCAACCCCGCTTCACCAGCCGCTGGATTCGCCCCTTACCGGTCAGGCTGAAGAATTTGTTGTTAACGGACTTCCGAAAAGTTCAATTTTCTGTGTTCTGGCTGTGTTTTCTGTTGCTAATATTTAGTTGTCTCTAAACTTGGTTGTGTGAGAAGGCACGGCACATCCACCTATGCCTCCATCTTGGCAGAAGTCCTTTTCTTTCCCTTTCTGATGTGTCAGAGAGAGACACACAGGAGGTATCAGTTAGGTATTTGTTAGTACACCATTCTTTTTTCTTCTGAAATCCTGGGTTGTGTTAGCTCAAAGTATCTACATTTAGTACCAGGCTTACTGTAAAAAGTTCAAAGCAAGATGAATTTTGATTCACTTGGTTAAATAAAGAAATATGTTGCATTGAACTGTTTGACTAAAGCAGTAGTTAGCTACCACAGGATAGTTACTGTATTTGTCTATCTCTGGCACTTAGTAGGTGTCTAATATAGATGGACGGATAGATGGATGAATGAATAACTGAATGAGTGAATGACAAGATTGAAACCAGGATGGTATCGTGTCTCTATACTTGTCTCCAATAAGGCCCTCTAGTTCCTTCTACCCATTGTACCATTTACCACTAATTTATTTCAGACTTAAGTTGAATATCACTGTTTTGGTGATATTTCACCCCAAACAACTTGCCAGCTCTAAATAATCTTCAAAGTAAACCAATGTATAGGCTAGGACATGTTTAAGAACATTTACTCCAGAACTTGAGCACCTATAGACAGGCATTCTCTCAAATGCCAGCACTGGCTCTCCTGCAAAGTCCTCCCTTCCTCTGCCCTCCGACGAAGGACTCCAAAACCCAGGTGCGAGCCTCACCAAACTCCTCTCGCCTCCGCTCTGTCGGCAGGCTGCTACTGGGAAAGCAAATGTCACAGCCACAACCATAATTTAAGACGTCCTTTTAAAAAATTCCAATTTCATCATTTCACAGAAGAATAGATCAATATTTCTACAGTTAAGAGTTTAGTTAAAAACCCTGCTGTGCAATGAAATAATGCATCTGCTATTGGCGTCGAGCGACTGGGATGTTAATTCCCTGGTTTTGTGTCAGTTAAGGGCAAATTAGCCTTCCAGCACCAGTCATGACTCATTATGTCATTATGTGGAAGGCACTTACTGTACCTCCTCTACTATGCAATTTAGATCCAATAAAAATTGTGACAGCGTTTTTATCCACTTCATTAAGCTACTAATTTCTTGTAAAAAAATGTACATTAATCTTTTTATAGCTTCATGCAGAGTGGCATATTTTTAGACTCTAACATTGATTAGGTCCTGGTTAAGAATAATTTTCACAGTACTTTTAAGAAATGTAAATAAAGTTACAATAATTTAATTTTTCAACATAGTTATGACAGTATTGATCTTAAAATGAACGTGTTGGCTGAATTAAATGTGTAGCCCAAATGAAACACAGACTGAATATTTAAACATGCAACAAATTACAAAGCCTGGCTTAACAATACCCTGCACACAGAATGAAGAGAGGGAGCGTGAACCTCCATGGAAAATATTAATTGCTCATATTTTAAAAGATGGAAATGGGGATTTTTTTGACATCTGACTTTTCTTTCCCAAATGTTTAAAAAATACAGTAAAAAAATTATCTTCCTCCTTTGATTTTTCATTTCTTGTGAAGTGTTAATGACTCTTCTGCCTGAATGCATTAGGGAGAAGCAGAAAAAGTTCGCCGTGCCGGGGTGGTTGTGTGTATTAGTGGGGGGAGTCAGAGAAAAACGTGCCTAAGGTTTTCAGAGGGGACTGCGGGCAGCCGAGGGCAGGGTTCGTCATCGGGTACCTGGTGCCGGGGGCTGCTCCTGTTCACTCCAGGCACCCAACCCATCCTACCCTGGTCTCTTTTTGAACCGGGCTGACCGGGCCGTGAGTCATGTCCTCATGGGCCAGAAAGGGGAGCTCTAAATGCTGGCTGACATTTGATGGATTTCGCAGCTTTCCCATTAGATCCTGAACTGCCTCACTGGACTGAGCTGCATTCTGACTTTGCTCCCTCCATCAGTGCAGTCCTCTTTCCCAGGCCAGGGAAACCCATCCATCGTGGCCTCCAGACCTGCCCCATTCTAGCCCCTGACGAGTGTCTGCCATACCAGCCCCAAGAGGCACACGGAGAGTGAGAAGGGGTGCGGAACGACTGGACTTTATTCCTGGAGACATGTGGAGTGTGAATAGTACTGCAATGGAGTCAAAGACTTAGGATTCTCCCAGAAAATAGATGTATCTCTCCAATTCTGTCCCTGTATCCTGTAAGAAGGCTTGGTTCTGGGTGATTAGAAAGGGCTATTACAGCCCAGGCTGGTGTGGCGCAGTGGGCTGAGTGCCCGCCTACAAACCGAAAGGTCACTGGTCCCATTCCCAGTCAGTGCACATGCCTGGGTTGTGGGCCAAGTCCCCAGTTGGAAGTGTGCGAGAGGCAACCGATCAATGTATCTTTCACTTGTCAGATATTTCTCTCCCTCCTTTCCCCTCTCTTTAAAAATAAATAAAATCTTAAAAAGAAGGAGAAAGAAAGAAAGAAAGAAAGAAAGAAAGAAAAAGAAAGAAAGAAAGAAAGAAGAAAGGAAGGAAGGAAGAAAGAAAGAAAGAAAGAAAGAAAGAAAGAAAGAAAGAAAGAAAGAAAGAAAGAAAGAAAGAAAGAAAGAAAGAAAGAAAAAGAAAGAAAGAGCTATTATAGGACTGAAGACCTGCCTCTCAAATAGAAATTCATCCCTGGGACATCCTTGGTGGGTTGTATGTGTAAGCTTCCAGTGCTGGGAGACTCACTTCTTTTCGTTTCGTTTTTCTGCATTTATTGAGACCTGTATCTCTCCTGAAAGGATTTAGGGTGGGGGCGGAGAAGGGCCTCCTGCCTTATAACATCTTCTTTATTTTCATTGAGACAGTACAAGTCAGAACAGTTCTTACCAGCCAGTCACACCTCAGTACGAAAGATGCGGCTGCTGCTAAGAGTAATAACGTGTCTGTCACAACTGTCGAGGTCCCTGGTTCTGGGAATGTTATTGTCCCCAAGTAGGTTTGTGTGGGGCCAAAGTCCTGTCTTTACTCTGTGGCCCAAGCAGCCTCTCTCTGGCCCTTGGTTGCTCTCTAGAGAGCCCAAAGTAGCTGGAGATGGTTGTTCTGCTTTTTTGACTGCCCCAGGCTCTGGGCTCAGTCTCCCCCCTCCCCCCACAGTACTTCCCTAAAGCTGCTTCCCTTTGCAGTGGCTGCTGCTTGCCCGCTGGTTACTGCTGCTCCTTGCTGTTCCTAAGGGCGAAGCTCCTGTGGTCTCTCTCGTCATCTGTGCAGTGCTTTACCCATTAGGAAGAGCAGTCAGTCTCAGCCCTGATAAGAACGTTGCTGTTATCTGCCATGAGACAGGCAGATAAATGGAGATCCAGAGAGGCAAAGCGACTTACCCAAGGTCACACAGCTCTGCAGCAGTGGAGCCAGGATGAGAACCCTGGCCTTCCAACTCAACCCTGTGCTCAGTATATCAGGGCTTACAAAATGCTTTTGATGGCAGCAGAGGATAGCGGTCAAGAGCTTGGCCAGTGCAGTTGGGTAGATTTGGGCTCAAAATCCAGCTCTTCCACTTACTAGTTTACTTAGTTTGGATAAGTTTCGGTAGCTTACCCAACTTTTCTCAACCTCTATTTCATCTTGTATAAAATGGAGATAAGTAACTTCTTCACCCTGCATGGTTGTGGTAAGATTTAAATCAGATAAGATGTCAAGCATTCAGCCTTGCTCTTGGTACATATTAAACTCAGTAAGTGGGAAAACAAATAAATAAACTCAGTAAGTGGTAGCCCTTATCATCATCATCATCATAACCCTCATCGTCACTACTACTTCAGTCAAATCTCATCATAACCACCATAACCCTATACAGCAGGTATTTGTTTATTCATTTGTCGATATTTATAGTCATAATAGCTAAAGTTGACAGAGGGAAAGATGAGCCTCAGCATGGTGTTAGGATGTCCTCAAAGTCTGCTCTTGCATTTATTTATTTTTAGTGAGAGGGGAAGAGGTGGAGAAAGAGAGGGAGAAAACCATTGATTATTTGCCTCTAGCATATGCCCTGACCATGGACCAAATCTGCAACCCAGGCGTGTGCCCTGACTAGGAATCAAACTGGCGACCTTTTTGCTTTTCGGGGTGACACCCAACCTACGGAGCCACCCTGGTCAGGGCTGCTGTTGTATTTCTTTCTGCCTGTACCGGCATCATGTTGTCAAGCCCAGACCTCCAAGAATCCTGCCTTCTTCCTTCCTTTCACATGTCCTGGTTCAGAGATGCTGAGTCTCATGGCTGGGTGACCTCCCATTCTCAGGAGGCCACCGGGTGACACGGATGCAGTGGCTGGGGAAGCAGGATGCAGCCCAGAGGAGGAGCTGAGCTGTGCTCCAGGCACCCAGACTCTCTCTCCAGGAAGAACTCGTGTTCCGGGGTCATGTAATTACTTCCCACAGAAGGCTCTTTCAACTTAAGTATAGGGTTCTGCGTGTGATGCTGTCTGCAAGGCAACCCGGAGGACTGGCGGGAGGTTAAGTTCTCTTTCTCTTCAAAACAATGATTCCTTTGAGGTTTATATAAATACTCAATCAGTTTCCTATTATGACAATGTGAAGGAGCAGTTGGTTGCATCTTCATAATTAAGACTTGAAGAAAAGTCAATGACAGTGAATAAATTAGACTTGGATGTTTTCCGCCCTCCCTGCCCTTCTTCTGCTGTATACCTTAGTGCCTCCAGGGACCGGGCGGCTGGCCTGGCCTCTCCTGCCCTAAGCATCAGGCTGAGAGGGGCGGGCTGTGAAGTCTCAGAGTAGGAGGGGTTTAGGTTTGCAGACTCCTTTGCCAGATGGCATTTGATACGAATATTGATGTTGGCGTTTGGATAGTGCCGCTGTCCGTGGCAGGGGCTTTATTACTATTATGAATGGCACAGTTCTGGAGGGAGCCATTCCACTTAGTTACCTTTGTGTGCGAGTTGCAAATGTTTAACACGTAATTATCAGGAGACGATGTTCTGGGGGATTCGGGTTTTTCCTGGATTCTCAGGCTGGTTTTGCAGTCAGTCTGTGCCGCTGGGCTCAGGCGCCTCCAGCTGGAGGGCTGCCGGAGATCATTCACTTTTGTGCACGATCCCGCCATCCTAATCATTTCCATTTGTCCATTCTGGGGGTAGGAGTGCTGCTTTGTCGCAACCTCTCCATACCAGATACATCAAAACCCTACCTTTTATACTTCCTGGGGGAGTTTGAGCTTCTTTCTATTAAAAATGAATAATAAAGTCCTCCACTTTCATCCTAATGGGATTAGTAGGAGGTGTTTAGCTTTTTATAGCTACCGAGGTGATTGAAGGAGGCAGAGGAAGCCATGGCAAAATTAAGGAAGAGGTCATCATTAGAAGGCCAGGGATGGAATGATGTCTGTTAAAAGCATTTCTGATCTTCATTCAAAGCGCCTCTCTGGAGAGTTTCAGTGAGTAGAGGCCACAGGTTTCCTCCGTTGGAACTAAAGCTTTGGCAACGTGGGGACCCTGTGTGTAGAGCAGGCTTCTCTCTTCGAGACTTGTGGAAGGACCGGTCCCTTCAGAGCAAATATGGTGCTTTCAAGATGGATTATTTGGCAAATAGTTAGGCCTGTTTCCTTACATCACGCAAAGGCCCCTGTGAGAAATGGATGAACAAATGAGTGGGACCTCAGGTGTTTTCCCGGGTCTGGAAAATGGTTTCAGAGGCTGGGCTGGCAGTTGCTACCAACCAAATGCTCCTGGGATCTGAGATACCAGGCAACATGGGAAATCAGGAGGCTGAGCTGAACTTCTGGAAAGAGCACAAAAATGGATTGTTGTGTGTGCTCCCAGCGCAGCTCTAAATCTGAATACAAAATAGAGAAGATGCTCTTTTGCTCCTTTTAGACTAATGATTTTGTCCCTTTTCCCTCTCCTCCTCATTTTATTTCTTCATCTATAACATCTGCAAGAGGGCGGCCAGACTAATAAAACTGTGCTAAGCTCGCCTAATGCCAGCCATTGATCCAAGGGTGGGCCCCGATTAATCAATGGGATTTTAGCGGTGTTCACATCCCCGAGGGACATCAGGCCCAAAGACAGCCCTTGTCTCAGCAGAGGGGAGGAACCTGAGAACTGATGGAGCTGTGATTCTCGCCGTGTGCACTCTGGGAGGTGGGGTGGGGTGGGGTGCCCACCCCCCAGGAACCGTCTTTGTGGCAGTTTTGGACAGCCACCTTGGGTATTGGATGGCCTTGCTTTGGGGGTGCTCACAGCCCCTGCAGTGTGACATCACTGAAGGATTTATTGGGCTCCTGGGGTGGGTGCTGCAGGAGATGGAAGGGGGTTTCTAGAACAGAGAAAACCTCACCCCACATACGAGGCACCTTTCACACAGCTATAGGCCTGGGGAATCATCTCCTCTAAACTTTCTCTTTGTGCAGTAGAGGAAACAGACCCAGAGAGGGAAGGGCCTTGCCCAAGGTCATCCAGTGAATTAATAGTGCTGCAGAACTAGAATTCAAGTCTCCTGGGCCAATCTCTTCACCCCCCTCTGTCTATAAAGTCGGGTCAGGATTCGACGCTGTTGCAGCCACAGGAGAGGATCCAAGGGTTGATACAAGCAGTGTAGAGAGTTAAGGCAGCATATAGACACCCAAAGTGAACAATTCCGTTTCAAACAATCATATTTTAAAATAGGCTGCATACTGTATATTCCCTCTCTTCCTTTTTCTTGAATATATTTTAAGTGTGCTACTACATTTAAAAAAAAGTATATAAAACACAGATATGATGTGATAAATATGCCATAAAGTAAATGCATTTGCAACCACCAGCTAGGTCAAAAGCTGGCTGTGTGCCCCCCTTATCTTAAATTTCCCCTCCTAGAAGTAATCTTGACTTTCATGATAAATATTTCCTTGCCTTTTTTCATAATTCCCCCACAAAAACAGCTTATTGCTACCTGCTTTTAAACCTTGTATAAATGGAACTGTCCTGCGTACAAGTGCTCTTTCGTGTCTTCTTTAATTGTGGGATTCATTAGTGTTGTTACCTTAGCTGAATGTCATTCATTTTCGTTGCTGGTATTTGTTTACATGAAAATTATCTTAAAGAAACCCATGGAACCTGCCCCTGTGAAATAAAGTGTGATCTGTACGTAATTCACCCTAAGGGCTGGGTGTTGGAACAAGGGTGCCCCCAAAGGCTGATTTTTGAACTTCAGTTCTGGCTGTCCTGACCAAGTACCAGTTTCTTTCTATTTAGCTTTAGGGACCTGATCATTTCATAAATTCCCCCAAAATATACAGCAATTTAAGTGGAACAGGGTTGTACGGCGGTCTAGGTCTCCAAGAGTCTGGGCAGGGAAAAGGAATCCCAGAATTCCTTGCTTTGCCAATGAGGCACCTGATGTAGACTGTGCGCCCCCTGGGGGCAGGAGCTGTTTTCTCTCTTGTATCTCCAAGGCCCAGTATAGTTAGTCCATAGCAGGAGAGACAGTAAAGGTCATTCAGCCTGCATTTCCTCAACAATAGGGTCTTCAGTGACCAGCAGCTGAGGAACTATTTCCTTGGTGGGCTGGCAGAGGCCCTCAGATAAAAAAAAAAAATCAGCTTTGTGGTAGAGGTAAGGCCTCTGATCATCCTTAGTACATTTGTATCTTACATTCGAAAGAAACTTAGAAAGGTCAGTGTTAGCCAGAGACTCGCCATTTCTCAAGAAATTACATAAAGGGGAGTGAGGGAAGAGAATCTCTTATTAAAAACAAACAAAGCCTGCAATGAGCTTTTGCAGGGAGCTACTGGAGAGCTGGGTGGGGCTGTTTCAGGTCTCCTGCTCCGTGGTGTAGGGCGTGTGGCCGCTGAAGCTTCTCCAGGTGGCTCTGAGCCAGGGTCTGTGAGCCAGCCTCCTGCTCAGTGGGGAGAGGAGGCTGAAAGGGAGCCCGTCTCTGCAGCTTCCATGGGTTAGGCAGGCTAAGCAGCAGTCTGATGGGTTCTCTGTGTTCTCCACCTGCTGGTGCTCAGGGACTTTTCCTTACCCAGCCGGGTTGGGCATCAGGACAGTCATGATGATAGCCGAAGATGTACATGCAAATTGTTTTCGCATTTTAAAAAAGCTCATTCTTTAAAAAATACCTTAGAATACTTAGGACAATCAAAGCTTATTGCAGGATCAAATCTTCCTGCCCCTTCCAACAGCCCTCCAGGGCCCCTGGGGCTTCCAGAACTTTCATGGAATTCATCCTAGGAGTTAGAAATCTGTATTGTACTTTTGTTTGGAAACACTCACTATAATTTTGCATATATTTATTTGTTACATTGTTCACTAATCAACCTTCCCCAGATGTGGTTCCCACCTCTGTTTTGTTGGCCAGTATTCAGCTAACGGATTAATATAGCAGGTACTTGGTAGCGGGTAAATATTTGCTGAATGAATGAGTGATTGCTGAGGGGCCCGACTCAGTTGTGGAGTGAAGGAAAATAACCTCTGACCCCTATATATGTCTCAGAAGGGCAGTTCTGAGCTCTCCGCCAGAACCACAGCCTGTAAGCTCCACGGAGCCCTGGGAGGTGAGAAGGGGCGGCCCGCCTTCCTGGAAAGCCTCGCTTGGAATTGTCTTCAAAAGCTGCGACACAGCCCCCGGAGTTTGAGCACGAATAAATCATTAGCATTTTATTTACAATTCTGGATTTACAATTCCTAGAAAAGGATCCTGCTGTTCAGTGCGCATTCCTGCTTTGCTGGTTTTCCGAAGAGGCTCCTTCTTCTCCCGTCTTTGGGGGAACCGAGAAAGGAGCTTTGATTCAAAGAGGGCCGGGAACTTGTCTAGGGTCACACAGCTCGTGCTGAAGTTTGCATGTGAGTCCTTGGCCTCGATGCCCAGATCCCGCAGCCCTTTCCACCCTGGACCGGCTCCGGTTACCCTCGGCACCTGCCCAGCGTGCCCGCTAGATGGCAGCCTTGGTCTCCGCCGAGCTCCATGGGAGCTGCGGTCAAGTTCAGGAGGGTCTGGCTGGAGGATTCTCGAGCTGCTCTGTTGGAGGCGCTGCCATTGGCACCCAAGCCCGGGTGGGTTTACAGTGTCCAAGTGAGCAAAGGAGGCGGGTTGGTGGAAGCAGGTCAGGCTCCCCTGCCTGAAACAAAATGGGGGCTTTTTTCTGCCTCTCCAACTGGGTGTCTTAGGGCATGGCGGCTTCTGGAGTGCTCTACGGGGTGGCAGACAGTTTCAGACCTGGGAGAGCCGGGGTGCAGGCACAGGGCAAGAAGGGGCGGCATGGGGTGGGTTGATGAGGTCCTGCAAGGTGAAATCTGTGGAAGGAAGACACGCGACTTACCCTCATCTGGCCCCTTTGGAGGTGACCTACAGTTAAGCCTTCTTCCTTACCTCTCCCCCAGATTTAGGCATTCTGAGGCTCCCTCTAGCTGCGTGGGGACTTGGCTCAGTCACTGCTGGCCTCTCAGACAATAGTGATACTCCCTTGACCCAAGACCAGTGGCAGGTGGAGTCACCTCCGCCTATCCTCAGGGTCACACCCTTAGGGAAGGGGTGATTGGGATTGGCGCATCTCTGAGCTGGCACACCTCCGGGCCTGGGTCCAGCCACTGGAGAGACATGTGGGTGGTGGTAGGGCCAACCCTGCCTTTCCCAAAGTAGAGAGGAGGTGGGACCCAGGGGCTGGAGTCAGTCCTCTCGTCTCTGGCTTGTGTGATAGAAATTGTAGACCAAAAGCCCGACCAGCTCAGGGGAGGCCTGCATGGTACCCTTGCAAACTCAGACAAAAAGAAACCGTATAATATGGTCTGAAATGAAAGCTTTCTGACTACAAGTGAGTCATCAGGTAGTCACGCCCTTGGCCTGGTGTCTTCCCTGACCAAGGTCAATCTTCACTTTAACTGAGCCTGTCTACTGTCTTTTTGCATCTATGTAACATACTTTTGGAGTGTAGGGTAGTTTTCCTTTTTTCAGGCCCCTCAGGGCACAATCACTGCACCAGAGCAGGAGACCACAGAACCCCTCATTGTCACTGTCACCATGTTAATGGTCCACTGTTAACTACCCTGTACCCACCAGTGTGAAAGAAGTCTGTGTCTCTTCCTTTTCTTTTTTATCCAACCCCAGGGACTTCTCCCACTTTGCTGTCTCCCTTCTCCCTAATCTATCACCAGTGGATTTCATGTAATCCCCTTCCATCTCCTCCTTTGATTCTAATGTATAAAATAAGGTGCAAAAACTGCCATTCTCTGGAGCATTTTCTCCATCCGTTGAGATGTTGCTTCCCTGCGATTGTCGCTGGTGATTGGTTGGCTCCAAGGAACTCATAAACATTCTCTACAGGTTCGGACATTTCTTATGTTGACAGAATTCGTGGATTCATTTTATTGGCTCCTTTTTTTGGGCTCCAAGTCTTCGAGTCTCTGCTGAGAGCTGCTTCCTGGGCAGGTGAGGTCTACAAACAACTCCCTCACTTCCCTTCTCCAGTCAACGTCCTCCTCATGGGGGTGATTCTCTGCTTTCCAGGAGGCAGGGGTCTCAGTCAGAGTTTGGCTTGGCCTAGTGGCCATCTTGATGCATTGCCAGGGATGGACCTGAGCTGCTCAGGGATGGACCAGGGGCCTCGTGGTGGCACAGGGAGCGGGAGGCACTGGAGCTCAGAGCAGGGAGGGTTTTGTTGAGGCCACTCTCAGGCACCCGGGGTCTTCCACTCCAGGACTCTTGCTGCTGCTGTGACCCCTGCTCAAAAGACTTTTCTAGTTGAGAGCTGACAGTCCTTGCAAAGTCTGCACTTGGCATTAATTTTGAGAATTATCTGAGGCTTTGTCCAAGAATGCATGGACCAGTAGGCCCCAGGAGTGGGGTCCAACATTGAAGGGGCAGTGTTCCCTCTCACTGGTGGGTCTCCAGGCCTTGCCTTCCCCAACTGGGACCCTGCAGGCCTGTGGAGTTAGGGAGCTGTGGTGTGAACACCCACTGATCCGGTAAGTTAGTAATCCCTGGGCGAGAGACCTGCCAGGTGGTGTAGGGTGCTGTGAGTAATTGGTACCTACCACCTACCCCACTGTTAAGATCACAATTTCCATGACAGAGCTGCTCTCTAATGGAGCCTGTGAACTCGCCTCAGGCAGAAATGGCTTCAACACACCCTTCGACTGTGGGGTCCTAGGCGCTATAGATGCAGAAGGCGGCAGAATGCGTTTTTTGAAGGGGACTTGGACCCGGCACCTATCAGGCCCACCATCCAATTACCTGGTAATTAGTCCACACAGCCATGCAGACAGAGAGGGGAAGTGAGTGTCTTCAGGGGCCCCACACACGCCTTTGGCGGAAAGGGCCTCTCGGAACCCGCTGGGTAAGGCCCCCTTTGACCGCCTGCAAGGGCCTGGAGCAGCTGGCTGTCTTTATTGGCAACCAGAGAGGCTGTTTGGGGAAATGGAAAAACTTGTGTCGTTGGCATCAGTCTTGCAAAGGGTGTAGCCAAGCAGTTTGCAGTGCGTTCTGTTCCTCGCTCTGCCGCCGGGGGAGGGGAGAGAAGGAGGAGGTGACTGAGTTCACGTCCCCACCGCTGCTTCTCCTGAAGTGATGGATGGCTGTCTGCTCAGGCGGGGAACGCCTGCACAGCTCCCTCTGCAGGGAGTAGCGCTCAGCCTCCCACGCCTGGTGCGGCGGCTTCATCAGACTCCCTTTCCCCAAATGCTCAGGGACCATGGGCTCTGGGTCAGTTAACCTGGCCGGTTATTTTGTGTTAACTAGGCCATCCTTTTTTTGGTTTCATCCCGATCCGTGGCAGTCTTGCACAAACATCCATCTCCTCCTCCGGGTCCACGGGCCCAACCTTTTACAACAAACCCACGTGGCTCCTCCTTCCTCAGATGCCTGAGGCTCAGGAGGGGCCAGGACTCACCTCCTGTTTCTTTGGGTGGCACTTTGTGCTTAAGAACAACTACCTCTCTGAAGGTAGATCAGAAAGCGTGGCTCATCTCTTCTTTAACAGACAGTGCATTTAAAAATTCCATTAATTGCGGCCTCTACTTAACCAGGTAATTACAGGAATTAGATTCTATTTTGACTTTCTTCTCTCCCTACCCCAAAATGTCCTTAGTAAGTTTACTGTAGCCGGGAATTCTGAAATACACACTTGGGGTTGGAGGTGAGGCTTGGGGAGGGGGCGCCCCTCCTATCAGAGCAGCCTTTGTTTTGCAGTTTGCCTCATGTTGGGGGATCCTTGGGTCTTGCTCATGATGCAGAACCAAGTCCCAGATGTGGCTTCGGGGAAGGATGTGTGGATGCTACCACCGCAGGGCACTTAACAAACCGTCTCACCAACAGTAACAGTGAAGAGGAGAATACTGTACTGCAGGCCACAGTTTGGGAGCTCCTACTATGTGCCAGGTGCTATGCACTTTATCTCCATCATCTTATTTAATCTTCAGAGCAGACCGATAAAATAGGTGCCATTGCTCTTCCTATTTAGAGGAAATTGGGGCTCAGAGGGGTTACCGGACTTGTTAAAGATGACACTGCTGGAAAGGGCCGAGGCAGAACCCGCCTGCCTTCTTCTGATTGGAAGGCCCTAGACTCCCTCACTCCCCTCTGTTGGTTCACAGACTTGCAGTGAGCTTGCTGCCAAGTGCATGTGTGTGTTGGGAAGTATCCTTTAACATTATTTTACAGTTCGCAATGAATGGATGTTGGTTTTGCTGCCTTTCTCCTCCCCACCCCCTTTTTTTTCCAAAAGAGAGCAAAAAACAAAAAATAAAAACCAGTTCTCACTTTCAACGGGTCAGCCAGGTCAGAGGAAGAAGAAACTGCTGAGTTTCATTGCTGGCTTCTATAAAAGAGAAGTTGCCTTAGAATTACTGTACTGGTATTTGCCTTAAAAAAAAAACACAAAAAACCCAGCTGTTAATTTAACTAATACTTAATGCACTTACTGTGAAGTTACCTGGAATGTCTTCCTTTGGTCACTCTTCCTGGAGGGACCCAGAGTCTAGCCGGAGGTGGATGAATCTGTCCCCCTTTGTGTCCCTGATACTGGCCGCTCCCTCCTGAGAATGTGAAACCTCCATGCAGGCTGCTCAGCTGAGCTGGCTGTGAGTCGGCCCAGAGCCATGGAGAGAGGGAGAAACTTTCACATTTCAAAACTGCCCTGGGCCAATTTAATAAACTGCTGCCACCTCCATCCTCTTCACATTTTTGAATTCTCAAAAATTGACTCCCATCTAAGACGCATACAAGAGTGGAAGGATTTTGGAATGTTAATAATGCAGAATTTTACGGCGCAGCAAGGTGAAGTCTCAAGGGGTAACGGTTAACATCTGCTTTCTCTTTTCCCAAGATAACAGCGGGGAAACCTGTGCTCGGCAGGCGCACACACTAAGCCAGCATTATGAGAGCTGAGTTTCTCTCTCTCTCAGCAAAGAGGTAAATTGCCCCCAGATCTGGCACTAGGAACAATAAAATAACCAGAAAACTTGGATGTAGCAAGAGTGACAGTGATATAAAAAACACCCCAAACCCCCAAACCAAAGCCAATCTCTCAGGGGGCACTTTCTGGGCTGTGAACAAGACCCTTTCTTCCAGGGGGTCTGGAAGATGGCAACAAGCTCTCTGCTTCCTCCCAGCGGGGCAATTCTTAGCAATCAGCATCGGAGATGTGGTCCTGACACGTCCCCTGGGAAGCAGCAGGATGCTTGGTATCAGAAGGAGACAAACGGAGGGAGCTTAGTGTCTAGTTGCAGATGCAAGGCCTGGAACACTGTGGGTGGCAGGGGATTCACTTATGCTTGTCCCGTAGGAGGGTTTCCATGCTGCTGCCACCCTATCTGCCCTCCATGGCAAAGGGCAGTGACTGCCCGTGAGCTATGGAACCATAGGCACTGGGGTCCCAGGCCCAGCTCTGCCTGGGGACCCAAATAGCTGAGATCCCGGGCCTCAGTCTTTTCATTTGTAAAGTGAAGGTAAGGATACCAGCCCCACGGGATGTGTGTGGGTTGCTTAGCACAGAGTCTGGCCCTGTATGTGGTAACTATTTTTAAAAAACCACACATTGCTTTAGTCCACACTTGTTTTCTAAGACTTGTTTTACACACTTTGAGCTGCTCATTTCAGGCAATAAATTGTTCTTTGACTTGGAAGCAAGTGACCCAGAATATAATTTCTGATCTGGCCTTGCCCTGTGTGTGCACTGGAATAGGTCAGGGAAATGATCCAGATTCAAACCTAGGAGCAGTGCAGACATACTTTTAAAGGGAATCTCTTGTTTAGTTTTATTGGTAAAAAAAAAAAAAAAAAAACGACCCAGAAGTTATTAATAAAAATGAAAGGTGTCAACCTTGTGCTTGTAGCTACCTAGGGATTTTTATCACAGGATTTTCAGGCTGAAAGAAATGCTTCTATCGGTTGCAGCAGTGTCTTGCAGCTCAGAGAGATGTGAAGAAATGGTCAGGCCTCGCTGTACAGTTAGATGCCTTTCTAGCTGAACATTGGAAGCCCTGAACTGGTGCACCGGCTTCTCTCTTTCGCTTGCATAATGCAATTTAAATCCCTTGTTAATTTCCAGGTCGAGTTTCATTCATGAGGATAATCTTTAATTGATGTTAAATATAGGGATCAAGTTAAGTGCATTATTTCTTTTTTACAAAGTGCTAATTGTTCATGTTCTCATAAATTATTTTCTCTTCTCATGTAGCAGGTTTTATGAAAGAACTTTTCAGCCAGTGCTTTTAACCTCATTGTATGAATATTATCCTGTAATCAGCAGGTCGTTCAGATCCTTCCTGGGCTGATGATTTCTATGTCACCCTTCAGAGCGGAAAAAAGAAGAAAAATGAGCTCATTTGGAGTGTATGTGTGTATATATGAGTGACTCACAGACATTAAAAAAATGTATCTCCAAATATGTTAAACTCTAAGTGCATCTTTCAGCTGCTCTGTTCCTACTGAGACCCTCGAGGGATTCAGCCTAAAGCTACTATTTTTAAAAAAGGTCTAAACAAGTTATTAGTTTAATATTTTGGTGTTAATTGTGGTAAAATACACATAACATAAAACCTACCACTTAACTGCTTCTGAGTGTGTGGTTCAGCGGTGCACTGACACCGCGGTGCCCCCAGCCTCCAGAATGCTGTCCATCCTGCAAACAGACTCTGCAGCCATGAAACAGCAGCTCCACGTTCCCCACTCCCCGAGCCCCTGGAAACCACCGTTCCACCTTCTGTTTGTACGACTTCCACTACTCCAGGTACCTCATGTAAGTGGAATTATATAGTGTTGGGGTTTTTTCCCCCGGGGGGGAAGATTTTATTTATTTATTTTTAGAGAGGGGGAAGGGAGGGAGAAAGAGAGGGAGAGAAAGTTCCATGTCTGGTTGCCTCTCTCGGGCCCCCTACTGGGGATCTGGCCCCCAACACAGTCATGTGCCCTGACTGGGAATTGAACTGGTGACCCTTTGGTTCACAGGCTGGCACTAAATCCACTGGCAGGAGTATTTGTTTCTTTGTTACTAGCTTATTTCACTTAGCACAATGTCCTCAGTATTCATCTATCCATATGTCAGAATTTCCTTTTTAAGGCTGAATAATGTTCTGTTTTAGGCAGGTACCACATTTTGTTTATCCATTTATCTGTTGATGGACACTTGGGCTGCTTCCACATTTTGGCTGTTGTAACACTGCTATGAACTTAGATATACAGCCTGAAACTACTTTTGATTGTTCCCTTTATTCTAAAAACGTGTAGCCATGTTCAGAAAGGACCCCGTGCTGAGCTTCCGTAAGGAGATGAGAAAGAAGCTAGGTCTGCCCTCGGAAGCTTGCATGCAAGGAAAGACGAGACAATGCTAATGCCCACTGTTGATGGAGCTAGTACCTGCATCCTATTATTTAATCTTCGTTACAACCCTCTGAGGGAGGTGCTGTGTTATTCCCATTTTATACTTGAGGGAAGTGAAATTCAGAACCATCAAGTCATTTACTCAAGATTATCCCAGTTGGGGGAACTGGGATTTGAACCTAGATCGATTTGAATCAAAATTGTGCTGTTAACTCAAACAATATTGTGCCTCTTGCAAGGGCATAACACTCCATTAAAAGAAGGCGAGGGAGCCGTGTCCCTTGGGAGAGCCACAGACATTGTGCTAGGAAAGCTCCAAGGGGCTGGGAGTGCCTCCTCTTGGGATCAGAGCAGACTTCGTGGAGGAAGCGGTGTTTGTGCTGGAGCTGGGAGGACTAGGGGGACTTGGGTGGGCAGAGCTGGGCAGGAGGAGGTTTTACAGGAAGGGCATCGTGAACAAAGACCCAGAGGTGAGAAGGCACGAAGAGTCCAGGGCAAGGCAAGGGCTTTGGGTGGAGTAGGAAGGGACTTCCTGGGAGACAAGGCTGCAGTCACTCCTGGAATAAGGCAAGCCATCTGAGCTGGAAGGGCTGAGAGATGGGGACTCTCATGTCACAGACAAGGAAGCCACGTTTCCAGGTCCCTGGGCTGCAGGCTGGTACTCATTGCATAGCCAGTTGGAAAAGGGGATACAGGGTCTGTTTATGGGGGCGAGGGGAAGCCGCTGAAGATGTCTGAGCAGAGGCGTGGCGTGGTGTGGACCACCCTGGCATGTTGACCTTGTATCTGAGCCCCAGAACCGCAGGGCAATCCCAGATATGAGGCTGGCGTCAGGGGCAGTGAAACCCACACCAGAGCTGTTGTGACTCAGGAACCCTACTGGTTTTGGCCATGGGCCTGTGCTGAGTGGACAGGGCAGCCCCTTCCCTCAAACTTCTGCTGGAAACCAGTTATGGTCTCCCTGCAAAGCTACTGAGTTTGCTTCTTTCATCATGGGTACTTTCCAGACTTAAAAACAAAACCCCAAACACCTGGAGACTGTGGTGAGGAACACAGGCTCTTGGATATAGGCTGTAACCCACCTTTTCATGGTATAGTTTTCTCCGTGAAAATGAGGAATGCAATTGGATTCTCATGCAGTCTAAATAAAATACTGTATTGAAGGCAGGAGGGTGCCTGGCATGTGCACTAGTTCAATGTTAGGACTACTGTGGGTTTTCCGAAGATGGCTCAGGAAGATACTGTCTCCTAAGTAGCAGCCTAGTCAGGGCCATGGGCACTTGGGCTGCAGGTTCTGCTTGATCTAAAACAACAGAGAAACCAAACGAGGCCTGAAGGCCGATGTCAGGTGTCGAGCATCTGATTTTCGGATTTTGACAGCTCTGCTTAAGTCAGAAACGCTTGCTGCTTGGGAATGAAGAAGTCAGATCTTTCTATTCTTTCATTCATCCCACAAATGATGGTTTGTTAAGGGCTCACTATGGCGGGCACTTCCCAAGCGGAGTCAGCACATGGGGAGAATGGAAGCACCGCGCAGGCTGGGCTTGGCCTCGTGCAACTCCTGCGCAAGGCCCGGCCCTGCACCATCTCCTAAAGCTTTTGGTGTGTGCTTGTGGCAGCATCTATTTTTGACATGTGAATGCATTTTGCTTCCCTGCCCCTTCCATTTCCCAGTCCCTATGCTCCAAGCCAACAGCCTGGCCCTTCCAATTCCTCTGCCTCAGGGTTTCTTGCATGGGGCAAAGCAGTTGATTGAAGAGAGGGCTCTTGTTCTGCAGAAGTCAAAGCTCCTTGAATAAATGATGCTGGGTGTCTTAGAGTGGAGCGTGGCTTGGAAATCATTGAGAGAGAGGATAGAGCCTTCATGAACCCAGAATGGAAGAAGGTAGTGGGTCCCTCCAAAGAAACCTCAGGGACCCATTTCCAGTAGAGATAATATGACCTTAGAAGGCAGACTGCTTGGCACAGAGGTAGCAGAGCTGTTAGGCCAAAGGGTCTGTGAGGCTGGGCCTTCTGGACATGTCCTCGGGATGGGCATATCCTCAGGAATAAGCAGGACAGATGACTGCTGGTGCCCAGAGGACCTTTCTCAGGGTTGGTGCTGTTCAAGACAGCATCCCTGGGCAACCCTGGGGCAAGGAAGAGCCCCAGTAATGATCGATTCAGTTTCCCATGGTTTTAGAGGGCCGAACCTTCAGAGCTGGACTTAAGCTTATTTAACGAAAATAAAAATGTTCCATGGACACTTGAGTTTGAAGATTGTACTCAATACCTGCCACATGCCATTTTAGCCACATGGCCCTCGAAGGGAAGTCAGGCAAGCACTGAGGGCTGCCTGACAGGTGCTCAGGAGGGCACGTGCAAGCTCACACAGCCAGGAGGGGCCACGGTGATGCTGTCTGTGGAGCCTGCGATGTTTCAGTGTAGGGGTTTGCTGGAGCTCCGAGATGTGTTCCAGGGACCAGGGGAATGTGAGTGGATGGTACAGTGGGGAGGGCTGGCAGGTCGGGGCAGAGGCTAGCTGTGGCTGAAACACCCCTTGAGGAGTGCCATCCTTTCACCTTTTCATTTAGGCGCTTGTTCAACACAGATGCAGAGAGAGCACTTACTAGCATGGGGACTGCGCTGGACTCTCAGCAGTGAATGGGATGGCATTCTCCCATGAGGCTCAGAGTTCACAATCCAGTGTGAGAAGCCCAAGGGCAGAGGCTGCTCTGGGCACTCTGACAGAGGGAAGAGATGGGGTGTGGCTGGGTTGGTGGGGGTGGGAGCAGGCAGTGGGAGGTTGAAGGGGTGGTTTTTGGAGGCTATGACATCTGAGCTGCATCTTGAGGGACAGGTATTAGCCAGGTGGGTGACAAAGAACAATGGGAGTTCCAGACGGAGGGAAGAACGTGTGTGGAGGTAAGAGAAGATGGTGTGTTGAGGGATGTGATGGGACTCATAGGGTGGGTCCGTGTACGGGAGAGTGTGAGTCCAGATCCGTGCAGGTGTGTGTCAGTGAGAGGGACAAGCTGGCTACCCGCCGCCCTTGGGAGAAAGCCTCAGTTCCTTACCAGGACCCACCATGTGGCCCTTGGAAATTGTCTTCTACCCATTGCATGCCTGTCACCTCCTCACGGCCTGTTCTCCAGCCCTTCTGACTTTCTCCAGTTTCCCCATCTGAACTCCTCTCTTGCTGTCAAGTCTTTGATTCACAGATGCTGTTCCCTTTGCCTAGAACTCATTTATCCTTGCTGCCTAAACTACCTTTTAGAATGATTTTTACTTGCCTCAGATTTTAATACATAAACCCTGTCTCTGTCTCTTGTTTTTTAAAAATTTTATTTATTTACATTTTAGGGAGAGGGGAAGGGAGAAAGAAAGAGAGGGAGAAAACATTAATGTGTCAGAGATACATTAATTGATTGCCTCTTGCACACCCCCAACTGGGGAACCTGGCCTGCAACCCAGGCATGTGTCCCAAACCAGCAAACTTTTGGTTTGTAGGCCAGCACTCGATCCACTGAGCCACACCAGTCAGGGAACCCCTTCTCTTATCAAAAATAGTTTTATTTAGATATAATTCACATTCTTTAACATTCACTCTTTTTAAGTGTACAATTTAGTGATTTTGTATATTCACAATGTTGTGCAACTGTCATGAATGTTAAGGGTGAATGGCACCAGATGTAACTGGCAAAGTTAGGCCTTGGTTCTTGAGTTTGGTTGAGAAAGAATTCAGAGCCAAAAACTCTAATAAGGACTTCCGCCAAGATGGAGAAGTAGGTGGAGGATCCACCTCACCTCTGTGCACAACCAAATCTAAGAACAACTATTTTTAACAGCAGTCACAACCAAGCCACACGGAAAATCGACAATACGGAGTCCAAAGGACAACTAGATACTCGGCTGGACCGGTACGAGGAGCGAGGCCAGCAGCGGAGCAGGTTAGCAAGAAAAAATTCCCGGGGCGGTGTGCGGTGCGCGCAGGCGCTGATTGCCAGCGAGCTGGCTGCTGGAGCGCACAGGGAAGAGGCGCGGTGGGTCGGTCGGTCGCGCGCATTTACGTGCGGAGAAACCAGTGAGAAGGGAAACCCGCGCGGTGCAGCAGGCTCGCACAATTAGGATCGAATAAACAAGCCCGAGGCGTGTGAGTGACTGGATGCGCTGGGCTAGTGGAGAGGAACGCCATTGCTCCCTCTCTGACCCCGCCCCCACACACAGCGTCACAAACCAGCGACCTGGGTCACCAAGTCCTGGTAAACAACTAAGGCTTCGCTCGCTCACTTAACAGCACGAATAGACCAAAAATGGCTCTAGGATAACTCAGAGCCTCAGAACCGATAGACCTAAGTGATGAAGAAATAGCCAGTCTTTCAGATGCACAGTTCAAAACACTGGTTATAAGGATCCTTACAGAACTGGTTGATTTTAGTCACAAATTAGAGAAACATATGGAAGCTAAATTAATTGAAATGAATGGTGATACAAAAGATACCAATAGTAATGGAAAGAAAATTGGGACTCAAATCAAGGGAGAGGACCAGACGGAAGAAAAAAATGATCAAACAGAAAGGAATGAAGAAATAAGAATTCAGAAAAATGAGGAGAAGCTTAGGAACCTCCAGGACATCTTTAAACATTCCAACATCCGAATTATAGGGGTACCAGAAGGGGGAAAGGCACAACCACCAGTTGAAAAATTATTTGAACAAATAATAAAGGAGAATTTCCCCAAGATGGCAAAGGAAATAGACTTCCGAGAAATCCAGGAAGCTCAGAGAGTCCCAAAGAAGTTGGACTCAAGAAGGAACACACCAAGGCCCATCATAATTACATTAGCCAAGATTAAAATGAAGGAGAGAATCCTAGAAGCAGCAAGAGCTAAGGGGACAGTCACCTACAAAGGAGTTCCCATCAGACTGTCAGCTGATTTCTCAAAAGAGACCTTACAGGCAAGAAGGGGCTGGAAAGAGGTATTCCAAGTCATGAAAACCAAAGATCTACAACCAAGATTGCTCTACCCAGCAAAACTTTCATTTAGAATGGAAGGACAGATAAAGTGCTTCTCAGATAAGATCAAATTCAAGGAGTTCATCATCACCAAGCCCTTATTATATGAAATGTTAAAGGGACTTACCTAAGAAAAAGAAGATAAAAAAGATGAACAGTGAAAGGACAACAAACTCACAGTTATTAACAACCACACCTAAAACAAAAGCAAACTAAGAGGATAGCTAGATCAGGAGCAGAACCATAGAAATGAAGATCTCATGGAGGGTTAGCAACAGGGGAGTGGGAGGAGGGGAAGGGGGGAGAAGGTACAGAAAATAAGTAGCATAGACAGTAGGTAGAAAATAGATAGGGGGAGGGTAAGAATAGTAGGGGAAATACAGAATCTAAAGAATTTGAGACACATGTTCATGAACTAAAGGGGGAAATGGTGGGGGAGGGGTATGCAGGGTGGAGGGGAAGGGAGGGGGGAATAGAGCAAATGTAATGGTATAATCAATAAAAAAAACTCTAATAATAAGAAAAAATTTATTTAGAATGTCACAGAGGTAGAAGAATTGAGCCAGCTGGGCTGTGTGGTTTCAGTAAAACAACTTACAAAGGCAAAAGAAGGGCCCTTGGAGCTTAGGAGAAAGAAAGCAAGGGTAGGTGCTTTGAGGGAAGAAAAAGGAAAGGAAAGGCACGAGAGAGAGAGAAAAGGAGGGAGAGGGAGGGAGGGAGAGAGGGAGAGAGGGAGAGAGGGAGAGAGCACACAAGCGCTGGCTCCTTTGCCTTAAGGGATTTTATCTGGTTTCCAAAGGTGAGGATTTTAGGGGAGGTCCCAAGGGAGGATCTCATAGAATATTCATTAGCTTTCCAGATGTGTCCTTTTCAGGCTCCTGGTCTCTGCTGATTGGTTGGTGCTAGCAGGGGTTCATTAGTCAATGCAGCTGATACTGATGTCAGTTATGGAGTCACTTTATCTGGTTTTGCTGCTTTTCTGGGCCTGGAGCTGAAGCACAACTGAAGCCTAAATGTTATCTCTAGTTTGACCAAAACTCTGTCTCCGTGGTCAACAGACCAAAGGTTTTGTTCTTAAGATTACTTTATGTGGGGGACTTCCACCAAGATGGAGGCGTAGGTGGAAGCACTGTACCTTCTCGCACAACCAAGTTTAAAAACAACAAAGTTTTAGCAACAAAAATGCAGCCAAACCACAGAAAATTGAACTATATGGAAGTCTGACAACAACGTACCCTTCAGCCAAACCTGTAAGAGGGGCAGAGCCAGCAGCAGAGCGGGGTCGGGCAGGAAAGATCCACCAGATCGACCGGGCGGGCTACCCAGGCACGTCGGTAGCCGTGGGCAGATCCCAGGTGTGGAGTAGCCAGTGGACCCACTGAGGGCTGACCACAGTCACACATTCTCTCGCAGATAAACCGGTGAAGGAGCGAGTGGTGAGACAGACTGTGCAGGCCCCAGTGGCGGGAAGCGGCAGAGGGGACCGCTATTGTCCCTCTCTGATCCTGCCCCCACATACAGCCTCACAAACCAGCAACCTGAATGGCCCCGTCCTGGTGAACATCTAAGGCTCCGCTCCTCATATGTAACAGGCACGAACAGATCAAAACATGGCTCAAGAACAACTCAGAGCCCCAGAGCTGATAAATCTAAGCAATGAAGAAATAGCCAAACTTTCAGATGCACAGTTCAAAACACTGGTTATCAGGATGCTCACAGAACTGGTTGATTTTAGTCACAAATTAGAGGGACATATGAAGGCTAAACTAATTGAAATGAATGGAAATGCACAGGAAACCAATAGTAATGGAAAGGAAACTGGGACTCAAATCAAAGGAGTGGGCCAGAAAGAGGAAAAAAAATGATCAAACAGAAAAGGATAAAGAAACAAGAATTCAAAAAAAGGAGGAGAGGCTTAGGAACCTCCAGGACATCTTTAAATGTTCCAACATCTGAATTATAGGGGTACCAAAAGGGGAAGAGGAATAGCCACGAGGGGAAAACTTCTTTGAACAAATAATAAAGAAGGACTTCCCCAATCTGGCAAAGGAAATAGACTTCCAGGAAATGCAGGAAGCTCAGAGAGTCCCAAAGAAGTTAGACCCAAGAAGCAACACACCAAGGCACATCATCATTATATTAGCCAAGATTAAAATGGAGAGAATTCTAGAAGCAGCAAGAAATAAGAGGACAGTCACCTACAAAGGAGTTCCCATCAGACTGCCAGTGGATTTCTCAGAAGAGACCTTACAGGCAAGAAGGGGCTGGAAAGAAGTATTCCAAGTCATGAAATCCAAAGACCTACATCCAAGATTGATCTATCAAGCAAAGCTTTCATTTAGAATGAAAGGACAGATAAAGTGCTTCTCAGATAAGATCAAATTCAAGGAGTTCATCATCAGCAAGCCCTTATTATATGAAATGTTAAAGGGACTTATCTAAGAAAAAGAAGATAAAAAAGATGAACAGTGAAAGGACAGCAAACTCACAGTTATTAACAACCACACCTAAAACAAAAGCAATCTAAGAGGACAGCTAGATCAGGAGTGAACCATAGAAATGAAGATCACATGGAGGGTTAGCAACAGGGGAGTGGGAGGAGGAGAAGGTGGGAGAAGGTACAGAAAATAAGTAGCATAGACGGTAGGTAGAAAATAGATAGGGGGGAGGGTAAGAATAGTATGGGAAATATAGAATCTAAAGAACTTGAGATATGTGGTCATAAACTAAAGGGGGGAATGGTGGGGGAGGGGGTGTGCAGGGTGGAGGGGAATGAAGGGGGGAAATAGAACAACTGTAATGGCATAATCAACAAAATATATTTTTAAAAAAAGATTACTTTATGTGGAGCAGAACCTCATTGTTCCAGGGCGTAGTTCTTGAGGGAGTGGTCGTGCAAGGGCTTGTGTGGGAGTCATATGAGGTTTTTCTCCAGCCCCCTTGACCTCTTCTAAGGGGGGGGTCTACCATGTGACTAGCCAGGGGAGGAGAGGTCGGCAAGGGGGTCTGAACCTGCATGACCAGCGATACGAAAAGTCAGGGGTCTAAACGGCATGATCGGTAACATGCTAGGGGAGGAAAGGTCACTCTGGGGGTGCCATCCCACCTTACAATTCCCGTTTTCTCAGTTTTGCCCATTGCTGTCTAGTTCCAGAACACTTCCATCACCCCAGAATGAAACTTTGTACCTGTTAGCAATTATTCTCTATCACCTGCTCCGGTCTCCACCTGAGCATGCTCCCCACACACCTCCCAACTCCCGGTAACCACTAATCTACTTTTTGTCTTCATACAATAAACTTGCCAAATTCCTAACATTTCTTATAAATGGAGTCAGACAATATGTAGCCTTTTACCACTCGTTTCTTTCACTTAGCATAATGTTTTCAAGTTCTTCCATATTGTAGCATGGCTCAGTATTTCCTTCCTTTTTATATGGCTGAATAATATTCTGTTGCATGGAGATCCCATATTTTATTTATTCGTTCATCAATTGATAGGCATTTGGCCACAAGATTTTGTGCGGACATCTGTTTTCAGTTCTCTTGGGTATATGTCTAGGAGTAGAATTGCTGAGTCACATAATAACTCTGTACTGAATTGTTTTCTCGTGGCTGTACCATTCTGTGTTCCCACCAGCAGTGTACAAAGGCTCCAGCTCCTCCACATCCTGCTGTTTGTTTGGCTATAGCCACCCTAGTGGGTGTGAAGCAGTATCTTATTGTGGTTTTGATTTGCATTTTCCTAATGACTAATGATGTTGAGCCTCTTTTCATGTCTGTAACGGCTATTTGCATATCTCTTTTAGAGAAATATATATTAAAAAGTCTTTCCCTATTTTAAAATTTCAGGTATTTGGCCTATTATTATTGAGTTGTAAGAGTTCTTTATATATTCTAGATACAAGTTCCTAACTAGATAGATGATTTACAAATAGTTTCTCCTATTCTGGGGATTGTCTTTTCACTTTTTCTTTTTAGCCCCAAAGCTTGAATTTTTGATATAGTTCAACTTATTTGTGTGTGTGTGTGTGTGTGTGTGAATACTTTTGGTGTCATATCTAAGAAACTAGTGCCTAAGGCCACAAAGATGTACTCCTATGTTTTATTCTAAGAGTTCTATAGTTTTAGCTCTTATGTTTAGGACTATGATCCATTTTCAGCTACTTTTTGTGTATGATGGTGTGGCTATCCAGTTGTACCAGCACCCTTTGTTGAAAGGACTAGACTTTTCCCATTTAATTATCTTGATCCCTTTGTCAAAAATCAACTGACCATAAATGTACAGGTTTATTGCGGGTCCCTCAATTCTATCCCGCAGATCTATTACATGCAACCCTAATCTAGCATCATACTGTGGTCTTGAATACTGTAGGTTTGCCAACTCCCGCCCCTCCCCACCCAGGTAACTGAGATTGCTCACCACAAACCAGGCGCAGGAATGGTGGAAAGAGGTAGCCACTGGCCTTGACGGATGCTGGGCCAGCGGATGGATGCACACATACACCCGAACATCATGGCTTCTTAGCTCCTTCCTAAAAGGTGCCACCCCGAGCACAGGCTTCTTCCCCAGGGCCCTCGTTTGAAGTTCATTTGTTCCTGAGCTATTTCTGGGTGAGAAAACCTCAGTTGCACACACAGTGCACGCGGCAGTCCACCTCAGAGACAAGCACTTCTGCTCTCGGCTGCTTCCCCGGCCGCACAGGAGCTTCGCAGCTGTCGGGACTTCTGCCGCTTCACCTCTCTGCGCCCCGTGCACTTTGACAGAATTAATATGCGCCTCTCAGGATTGTTAAAGAATAAATTAGATAATGTGTCAAGCACTTAAGTGCTTCAGAAGCATTTACTCCTATGAGATAGGCACTCGGCTTCATTTATAAAGGTGGGGAAACTGAGGCACACGTAGACGCGGCTGCAGGCCAGGGCTCCCTATCGTCCCATGGCAGAGCCAGGATTCAAGCCGGTCTGGCTCCGGAGCCTGTGCACCTCCCCGCTCCCGGCCAGGGCTGCAGGGACCGAGGGCACAGAGCTTCCCAGTTAAAGACGCCACTCAGGGCTAATTCTGGGCGGAAGGCCGCCCCTGCCCCTGCCCCTGGGTTTCCGTCCCAAAGCGGGTCTGGATGGACAGGGCGCGAGGCTGGGGCTCTCCAAAGACAGCCGGGCTTCTGAAACGGAGGCGGCCGCGTTCTGTCTCGGCGGCCCCACTGCTCAGTACGTGGCTCGGGCTGTGCGGAGTTTTCGGGCTGGAAAAAGAACACAAAGAATAAACAGGAAAGCCTCTACAATGCTAATGCGGCGCCCGCGCGGCTGGTGGCTGCTGCGCCCGGGGCCGCGGTCTCGGCGCTGTGCCTCATTATTGCTGCCGGGAGCCGGCGGACCGGAGCTGCGGGGCGCGGGGCTGCACGCGGCGCGGCTGATGGCGGCGCTGATGGCGCGGCGGGCGCGGGGCCCCGGGGGGCCGGAGCCGAGGGAGGTCTGTCCGTGCCCAGAACCGGGAGTGGGCGCCCTGTCCCCACGGCGGGGCCGGGGCAGAGGACTGCACCTGATTCCTAATTCCCATTAATTGTCTAATTAAAAAGTATTTATTTCTTTAAAGAGAATCAATGCCGGTCCTGAAAAGCTCAAACAATACAGAGATGCATAAAGTAAGACGCGAAAGTCCCTCAAATTCTTCCTTCCCAAACCTCCTCTCTAGACATAACCACCATTTATAGATGGACACATAGCCGTCCAGACTTTTTAATACTTTTAGAAATTTGGCTTAAAAAAATCAGAATAGAAACATAACAGTTTCCCTCCGACGACTGTTACATATTCTGGTCTTGCTTGCTTTTTTCATGTAAGAATGTGCCTGGAGATCTTGCCACTGTACCAGGCCTTGCCCTATCTAATTCTTTCCAAAAGCCGTGTAATATCAGAGTATCAGGGTCCAATAATTAATTTAACGTTTTTCCTGCTACTACTAATTAAATGCTTGCTACATGCCAGGCTTTTAACTGAACACTTTATCTGTATCATGTCATTTATTCATCATAACGGAGGCAGGGCAAGTACGAGAAATCCCTTTTTAAGAAATGAAGAAACAGGTGCAGAGGGGCCAAGGAACTTGCCTCGGGTCGCAGAGCGGTGGAGGCAGGCCGCGAACCCAGCGGGACCCGACGTGGAAGACTTGCTCTGCTCCCGGAGCTCGGCGTTCAGCTAGATGTACCATCTGGGTCACTGAACACTGGCTGGGGGCTTTTTCCGTACTGTTGGTTCCTTGGCCCACAAACAGGCTCTGTATTGTGTTTCTATGAGATTCTGCTGATTTCATCCTGATGATTCTAGCACAATGATTTGATGTAGGGATTAAAAAATTGCAATTGTATTATATTTACTTGGTAAAAAAAAGAAGTACTAAAGGGTCTGAAAAGAGAAGTGGTTCTTCCATTCCAGATTTTCAGTTTCCTCTTCAGAGGAAACCCTTGTTAGCAGTTTCCTATGCATCTATCTAGACATTTTTCACTGCATATACTTTTCCGTGTAAGTGGTAGCATACTCCACAGGCTTCTGCACCTTGCTTTTTCCTCTTAACATTATATTTTGAGATCGTTTTGTATTGGCATATATGAGTATAGACTGATCTCATTCTTCTTGTTGTCGTTTTTAAAATTCAATCTTGTTTTTGGAATAGGTAATACATCCAAAGGATTCAAACATCAAAATAGGAGACACAAGAATCCATTGAGAAGTCTGACTCCAACCCTCGACTCCCCTTATGGGTGTTCCCCTGCCCGGCTTTGGCATCTGCGTTTTGTTAATGTATCTTTCCAAGTTCTTTTTATACAACATTCACTGAACTTACATATTTAACTGTCCTGTTGATGAATGGGTAGGTTTTTCAGTTGTTGTGGGTTTCTTTTGTGATCACACAAAAAAGCTACAGTGAAATTCTTGTATATACTTTTCCCGTGTGTGTGTAGGAAAAATTCTTAGAAGTAAAATTTCTGGGTCAAAGGACACATAGGTCGAAAAGGTGGAACTTACTGCCAGTCTGTCCTTCAAAGAAGTTGCACCCTATTTATATTCTGCTGATGCTACCTGAGCCTGCATCTCCACATCTTCAGCTGCACTAGGTATCACATTTTAAAGTTTTTGCCAATCTGATAGATGAAAAATAATAATTCATTGTTTTAAAGATGTGGGGGTGGGGAAAGAAACATTCCTCTACTCTCAAGGTTCTCTTGGCTGGTCTGATAATTAAATAGGCTTGAGACAGATTAGTTGGAAGAAAATGACCAAATTTTATTTTAAAAGGTTTTATTTATTTACTTTTTAGAGGCAGGGGAAGGGAGGGAGAGAGAGAGAGAGAGAACCATTGATGTGAGAGAGAAACATGGATCTGCTGCCTCTTTTGCATATTCCCTGGCAGAACCAAACCCACAACCTAGGCAGGTGCCCTGACCAGGAATCCAACCAGTGACCTTTCCCTTTGCAGGGTGACCTCCAACCAACTGAGCCACACCCATCGGGGTGAAAATGACCAATGCATGGGAACTCTGCATACAGGAGAGGCTGAGAGACAGAAAGGGAAAATGAGATACAGATGACTTTATGAGCTAGGCGTGATGTAAAGCACCTTGGGGCTTTAGAAGGCCGTTTCAGGGAGAGCACGTGTTTAGTAATCAGGAGTTTGCCCTGCCATATAGATAGGTTATCTCTGATCAACCCTTACCGTGGGCAAGACCCCTAATTCTAACTCCTCTAGATAGTTCAGGGTAGCCTTTCTCTTGACTGCGCCACCCCCCCTCCCCCACAGGGTCTCAGAGTCTTCAGCTGAAAACAATCTGCTCACCCCTGAGGCCACCTTGGGGTAGCTTGTTGTAAATAAACTCTTAGATGATGACTAAGGCTGAACATCTATCTTTTCAAATGTTTATGCATCATCTGTATTCTTTTTTGTTTGTCGCCATCTTTCTATTGGGTTGTTCGATGATTTCTTACTGATTTTTGAAAGTTCTTACATAACATGGAAATTAGCCTTTTCCCCCGTTTGCCATTTTTTAAATTTTTTTCTTTGTTTTATTTGGCAGAAATTTTCAAATTTGTGTGGAGTTAAATTTGTTAATATAAAAATAGTTCATGGGTCATGTATCTTACTTAAATCTTTAAACTATTTTCAAAAATATTTTCTATGTTTTCTTTTGTATTTCTCTAGTTTTATTTTTAAATATTTAAATCTTTTATCCAGACTATGTTTTAGTGTCAGAAGTGAGGTAAGGGTTTAGTGTGTCTCTCCAAAATGGCCAGCCAGTTGTCTCAACACTATTTATTAAATGATCAAACATTTCCTCATGGTTTTAAAATGCCACTGTAATTATACACCAAATTCTGATGTATGTTTGTGTCTAGTTCTAGACCTTGCATTCATTCCACTGATTAGCTTGTCTATTCATGTTTCAGGACTAAATTGTTTTAATTATTGATGCCTTGTAATATGTTTTACAATGTAGTAGGGCTAGTCCCAACAGTGATTACTCTTTTTTTTTTCCCCAGAATTTTTCTGGCTATATTACATATATATTTTTACATACAAATTTAAGATTTACTTGTTTTGTTCCAAGAAATATCCTGTTAGTTCTGTAATTGGGATTATATTGCATTCATAGCATATTTAGGGAGAATCAATGTCTTTAGTGAGTCTTTTGCTCACAATCTCACTGTCGTTTCCTTTGGCTCAGAGACAGTACATGGTCACCAAGCATTTAATTTGTCCCCCTGTATTTCGCCGCTGCTTGCCGATGGCAGGGTTGTATAACACATTCTGGCCAGTGAAACGTGAGCAAAGCTGACAGTTCGAGGCTGGGGCGAGGGGAAGCCCCGCTGCGCTTCTCTACTTCCGCTTCCCTTCTGCGGCCATGGATGCAGGAGGCACCACAGGATCGGAGCAAGCCCATTGCCAAGCCACAGCCAGGGGACAGCTGTCTTGGACACTTGCTCAGATTCAGAGCTGACTTCAGGTGAGAGAAATAAAAACTGTGATAAGCCACTGAGATTGGTGCAGTTGTTTCTGCAATAACATTTAACATAAATTGCCCGACATGCCTACCCTCAGGAGGGTTTTAAAGTTTAGCTCTTATAGATCCTGCACTGTTCTTATTAGCCTCTTTTTGTTGCTATTATAAATGGTATTTTCTTTCCTTTTTATATAATCTTAATGGCTTATGATATAGAAAAGCTATCATTTTATAACAATATTGTATCTGTAATTATTCATCTTACTGAAACTCTTACGTTTTCTTCTTTTTAAAAAGATTTTATCTATTTATTTTAGAGATGGGGAAGGGAAAGAGAAAGAGAGGGAGAGAAACAACAATACGTGGCTGCTTTTCGAGCACCCTCTACTGGGGAATCTGGTCTGCAACCCAGGCATGTGCCCTGACTGGGAATCGAACCCTTGACCCTTTGGTTCACAGGTCCATGCTTAACCCACTGTGCCACACCAGCTGGGGAGGAAACACTTACCTTTTCTAACAGATATTTTTCAATTTTCTTGGGTTTACCTTTTTTTTTTTTTCTTACTTATTTGCTACTATGGGGTTTCAAAATGAAGTGCTCTGGGGTCAGGTGTATTTTCTGTATTTGAAATACAATTAAAATAATAATTTTTTTTTAAATCAAGAGTTTGCCCACACACTGAAGCTGGAATTCTGGCTTCACCTGGAACTCCAGGTGGCTGGACAGCCCCGGGCTGGTACCCCTGCTGCAGAAAGGGCGCTGGAGCTCACAGGCCCTGCCCCAGGGCGGATGGTACCTCTTAGCTGGTCCCTATTTTTCAAGCCTAATTTTCTTCACTTATTAACACTACCTTCATGCCCGAAAGGCATGTGATAGATGGTACCCTTGATTTATTTCAGACTTTAATGGCAGTACTTCTAGGATTTTACTGTTAAGTATGAAGCTCGTTCTTTCCTCTAACATTTTATTATGAAAAATGTCAAACGTATAGAAAAGTTGAAAGAATTGTACAGTGAACACTCATATACCCAACATCTAGTTGTTACACTTAATATTTTACTATACTTGTTTTATTATTTTATCTATCCATCTACCCTTCCCTTTACCCATCCGTCAATCTATCTTATTTTTTTTCAATGCATTTTAAAGTAAATTGAAGATATCGGTACACTTTACCTTAAAAAATTTCAGCATACATATTCTTAACCAGAGTTTGGTATTTGCTTTTTATTCCTTTTTTCTTTAGAGGTAAAATTTACATAAAATACAATAGGCAAAATTTAACTCTACCATTCTATGAGTTTTGACAAATTCACATACCTTGTGTAACTCAAACTTTTATCAGTAAAAAAAAATTACTATCTTTCTGGAAAATTCTGTTGTATTCTTCCCAAGTTCAGTTTCTATCCCCCATCTCAGGCAACCACAATTATAATTTTTCCCACCAGAGGCACATTTGACTGATTCTGGAACTTCACATAAAACAAATGATACTCTTGTGGAAGGATTCTTTCTTAAAGCATAATGTTTTTTAGATTCATCCGTGTCGCTACAGGTATCAGCAGTTCCTTTTCATTGCTGAGTATTGTTTCATTCTTAGGGACTGAATGTTTGTGCCCTCCCCCCACCCCATTCATATACTGAAGCCCTAAACCTCAGTGTGATAGTATTTGGAGATGAGATCTTGGGGAGGCAGTTAGGGTTACCTGGGGTCACGTGGGTGGAGTCCTGGTCTGATGGGATTAGTGCCCTTACAAGAAAAGACACCAGGGAATTTGCTCTCTCTCTCCTCCATGTGAGGACACAGTGAGAAGGTGGCCCTTGTCAGCATAATGCAAGAACTCTCACTAGAACCTGTCCATGCTGGCGCCTTCATCTTGGACTTCCAAGTCTCTAGAGCTGTGAGGAAACAAAGAAACAAAACCCCCAAATTTCAGCTACCCAGGCTATGGTATTTTGTTATGGCAGAGTGAGTATTCAAAGATGTTCATTCTACAGATATATACCATAGTTTGTTTAACTATTATCTTGCTAATGGACACTGGGAACCTTTCCAGTTTTTGGCTAAAATGAATAAAGGTATTATGAACATTTGTATACAGGTCTTTTAAGGGACATTTGCTTTTGTTTATTTTAGTAAAATATGTAGGAGTTGCAGGGTTGGTATACAGTAAGCCCTCAATACCATTGATAGGTTCTTGGACTTTAAGCAAAAACGATGTATAATAGAACCCCATTTCATCAACGTTATAACAAAATGACATTGAACAAAATGATATTGTTTGAGGACCCGCCATGTACTTAATTTGATAAGAAAGTATTAGACCTTTTCCCAAAGTGTTTTGCCTGTCCACCAATAATGAATGAGAGTCCTGATTGCTCCCTGTCCTCCTCAAGACTCATGTCATCTGGATTTTGTTTTGACACTTCAACTGTATAGCTCATGTTAACAAATACCCATCTATTCCCATTTTATTGAGTTTTATTTTTTTCTGTTTTTAAAATCTGAAATGAATGTTGACATTTGTAAATTCTTTTCCAGCATCTGTAAAATGATCATATGGTCCTTATTCTTTGATTTATGGTCATAGTGAATTACAGTAATAGATTTTCTAAAATTGAACCAGCCTTGCATTCTTGGGATGAACTCTATTGAGTTATGTATATTAGTCATCTATCATGTGGCAGGATTCTGCTTTGTAATAATATATTTAGGTCATTATTCAGTATTCATAAATGAGACAAGACAGTTCATTTTGGGTTTTTCTTTTGTAAAGTTTTAATGTTATAGTGGCTTTGAAAATGGATTTGGAAGCTTTGTAGTATCCTCTGCTCTGATCCAGTGATTTTGGACTTAGGGTTCCTGTATGAATTTTTGAGCTTGTTGGTTGTTTGATGGCCTCATGAAGGTCACCAGCAGACCTGTGTGGCCTATTGCATGGACACCGTACTTAAAATCACAATGTATTGAGGCGGTGCAGCTGGTGGCTCAGAGCATAGGCTTCGTAGCCTAGTGGGGTCAAATTCTAGCTGTGCCGCTTGATAACAGCATGGGAAAGCTGAGGCTCAGAGAGGCCTGGGCCATGCACTGACTGGGTCAGAGCATGGAAATAAAGAAGCCTCTTGATTCTTCATCTATAAAACAGGGACAATAATAGTACCTGCCTCCCAGGTAGTCAGGAGTTACAGTGATAGGTAAAGATATTAGCACTGAACCACAAGCAAGTGGGAGACATGACATCAAAGCTGGTTCCGATCCCTCAGTAGACTTGGATCAAACTGTTGCAGCTCTCCGCCAGTCCAGAAAATCTGTCCTTTCCCTGGTGACAGTGTTTTTTGTTTTTGCTTTTCTTTTTGGCACAGTGTAAGAATGTGAGAAAAGCCAACCCAAGCTCTCCTGGAAGTTCAGTGGGGTTGGCGATAGGAGCATCTCCAGACGGGTCTAGCCTACTGCACTCATACCCATGGAGACTGGGCATGAGGAGTGATGCGTTCTCCATCGCCAATTCCCTTCACCTGCTCCTGCTTTCCTTAAGAAGTGAAATTGGTAAGTGCTTTGGAGCAGGCTAGCTTCCTGACTGCTATATTTTCGGCCCCCCCTTGTTTTGAATGATTCTTTCTAACTATAATTTTTAAGAAATACCTCTGAGGCTTCCTCTCTCTTATCATCCTACTTCTGAGGTGGAAGCCTTTCTGGGTCTCCCCAGTGGAAGGGCAAGAAAGAATAGGGGTGCTAATGGGGACAGGGATTGCTTCAGAAGGGAGTGGACCCCTTTTCATTCAGGTGTTTGAGTGGAGGTAGGATGGCCACTGGGTATGAAAAGGGCAGGAGGTATCCAGGTGGGCGTGAGCATGGGGAGTGAGGTGGGAAAAGGCCGGATTATAAATAGTTCTTGGGAAGAGTTTGAAGGTGGTCAGACCTACCCTGGCCAGTGTGGTTCAGTCCATTGTGTGTGGTCCCACAAAATGAAGTCCCTGGTTTGATTCCCATAAGGGGCACATGCCTGGGTTGCGGGTTTGGTCTCCAGATGGGGCACATTCCAGAGGCAACCAGTCAATGTTTCTCTCCCTTTCTTTCTCCCTCCCTTTTTCCCTCTCTTCCCCTTTCTTTAAAAAAAAAAAAAAAAAGGTGGGTAGATCTGAGTACAAGTTCCCACTTCTATAACCCAATAGTGTAATTTCTGGCAGCCAACTGCTTTTCAGAGCCTCAAACTCCCCATCTATGAAATGGGCACAACAATAACTACCTGATAGAAAGTGATGAAGGGCAAATGGGACAATGGGGATCAAATGCTGTTTCTTTTCACCTAGATTTTTACGAATCAGGGAGGTTTCTCCCTAAGGTTCAGTAAGATGAGCATCTGCCCCTTTGCTGCTCATCCCCATTTTCCCACAAAGCACAGGGTTTAGAGGTTTCTCATTAGAGGATTTAGATTGTAGGGAGGCTGTGTCTACATGATCAGGCACAGACGTCGCTCTGAGTAGGTAGTGTTGTGTTTTGGGCGGGTGGTTGTTATATTTGGCCCATTGGCTACTTTCCCCAAATTTTGTGAATTAGTTATGTGGGCATCATTGGCATATCCAATTTGGCAAAATGGCCTTCCTTGAACTAGAAATGCAGTTGCCTGGTAACTTCCTGTGGGCCCGAGGAGAGTCAGGTTGGAGTACTCATGCCATTGAATATTTTTTCAGTATTCATGCTGAAAAAAAAAAAAAGAGTTGAATATCGGCCTAAACCATTACATTTTTAAGTGTTCAGCTAACAATTTGTGGTGTATAAATTTCCAAGAGAGAAAAGATTTGGAGCTTAACACACATGCCTGTCTTGAGGTTTGATGGTTAAATATTATATTCTAGAATTACAAGATGTAATAATAAAAAATTTGGGAAAATTTCCCTATAATGGCAGATGGAGATTAAAATGCATTTGGGGACATTTCCAACATACATGAACATAATGGATGAAAGCAAGTCCTCGATGAGCTAACCTGTGGAAGCCAAGCTCTGCCCTCATACCTCCCACTGAGGAGGGGGCGTTCAAAAGACCCATGGGCCCTTAGTTAGATTCTAAGGGGCCAGGGTACAGTGTAAGTTGGGGGTAAGAGTTAAACAGCTGCCCAGTTCAGTGAGATGAGCGGTTCTGGAACAAAAATGGTTTTGGTTTGGAGTGTCAAATTATGAAAGATGCCAGCGCCAGTGAAGCTCTAACCATTACCAATGTAGATGTAGAATGATGCCCATTCTGTACCGGGGGTAAACACAGGCTCAGAAGCCCAAAGATTTCTACAGGTTTCTCAAGGAGTCAGGTGTATTTGGGACAATAACACACATCTCCTTGTCCTGGTCTTCCATGCAGATCATCTCCATTTGGATCTAAACACCCTGTTGTTTAGGCTGGGCTGCCTCAAACACCACCAGGCTTACAGATTCTCCATCTGCAGGGGCTAATTAGCGAGTGGAGTAGAGAAACCTTCGAATGCTAGCCAAAGGCTGTATCCCATGAGCTGTGAGTAAGGGAGACGTAGCCCCAAACACTGTAGTTGGTCCTCCTAGGAGGCCAAGAGTGATGACTCCAGGTGCTTAATCCACGCCCCCCCCCGTAGTAAAAACAATGCAAAAACATGGGTTCCTGGCAGAGGATGTCCCTGGGGTGAGGGGTGCCCACTTACTTATCAGCTGTGGGGTCCTCAGTAAGCTGAGACGGATGGGGGACGGGTTGGTGGCGTGCTTTGTACTCTCTGATGCAACCCCTCCCTTTCCCCATTCCCCATGCCACTCCCAAATCTTCATAAATTCTACTGAAACTCACCAGATGCTCAGTGCGAATGGATTTCCAGTGAACACTGGTCAAAGGGCTGAGCTTTGTGCCCTGAATGTCAGCCCAGAGATCAGCTTCCCGTCTCAGCATCCTCGGCAGCCTCACACGCATACATTTCAGAGCTAACAGCAAAGGCACTAGAGAATAGGGGACTCTTTTCTCTTGAGCATTTATTATTGGGGCCTAATGGTAGCTGGAGAAAAAACCCCGCCAACTTCCAAATTCTGCTCTGGAAACCAAACCTAATTTAGGGAAGTACAATGTGCTGAAGAAAGATTGCCTCTTAATTTTAGATTCATGCGGAATGCAGGCAGGAAGGCAAAATCCCTTAACATAACACAGGCTTTTTGGTGGTGTAACAGAATAATAAATCCTTAAGGAATTCCCCAAGCAAGGTAAAGTAGGATAATATACATTTCTTAATATCGCAGAAGTTTCCTTAATCTTATTGTTTAAACTTTTCAATAAACTGTAATGTTTATTAGTAGTTTTTCATTTCCAACTGTCAGGTAATTCCTTTTGCTAAGTTGGGATAAACAGGGTCCCCCAGTGCCTCTGGTTTCACTTTCCTGTGATGTGTATCTGACCAGACACTTGATGTAATAGAGAGGTATTGTGTTTTCCAGTGCTGCACTTAGAGGTTCAAATGTGTTAATGCAATTGAATTGATTGTAATATTTTATAAAAGTTTTTCCAACGGAAACATGGTTAGCGATTCGAGTTGTCAGAGGTTATAAGAGCACAGGGAGAGGCTTGCTTGCCATCCTGGAAGTTTCTGGCTAAGCACTGGGGGGAGGGCAAGGAGGTTTGGTGTCCAGGAGTTCATTCCCGTTCTTTTTTGATTTGTTTAGAATTTCTTTAGTGTATTTTTATTGATTATGCTATTACAATTGTCCCAATTCCCCCCCCCCCCCTTTTCCTCTGCCTGGTACCTGCATTCCCTCCAGCAATCTTCCCCTGAGTTCATGTCCACAGGTCATGCATATAAGTTCTTTGGTTTCTCCATTTCCTACACTATTAATATCGCCTTGTCTATTTTGTACCTACCAATTATGCTTCTTAATCCCTGCATCTTTTTCATGTTCTCCCCCTGCCAGCTAATAACCCTCCAAATGATCTCCATGTTTATGATTCTGTTCCTGTTCTGATTGTTTGCTTAGTTTGTTTTTGTTTTTGAGATTCAGTTGTCAATAGTTGTGCATTTGTTGTCATTTTAATGTTCATAGTTTTAATCTTCTTTTTCTTAAGTAAGTCCCTTTAACATTTCATGTAATAATGGCTTGGTGATAGTGAATTCCTTTAGTTTTACCTTATCTGGGAAGCACTTTATCTGTCCTTCCATTCCAAAGGATAGGTTTGCTAGATAAAGTAATCTCGGTTGTAGGTCCTTACTTTTCATCACTTTGAATACTTCTTGCCAGTCCCTTCTTGCCTACAAAGTTTCTTTTGAGCAATCAGCTCATAGTCTTATGAGAACTCCTATGTGGGTAACTCTCTGTTTTTCCCTTGCTTCTTTTAAGGTTCTCTCTTTATCTTTAACCTTTAACATTTTAATTATGATGTGTCTTGGTGTGGTCCTCTTTGTGTATAACTGGTTTGGAACTCTCTGTGCTTCCTGCACTTGAATGTCTATTTCTTTTACCAGATTAGGGAGGTTTTCTTTCATTATTTTTCAAAATATATATTTAATTTGTTGCTCTTCATATTCTCCCTCTGGCACACCTATGATTCCGATGTTGGTACATTTAAAGTTGTCCCATAGGTTCCTAAGCCTCTCCTTGTTTTTTAAATTCTTGTCTCTTCTTTCTATTCTGGCCAAATGTTTATTTGTTCCTGTTGTTCCAAATCGTTGATCTGAATCCCAGCTTCCTTCCCTTCGCTGTTGATTCCCTGTATATTTTTCCTCATTTCACTTAGTTTGTATCCTTTGCTTCTTCCTTTTTTTTTGTGGCTATACACAATGAGTTCTCTGAGCATCCTGATCACCAAGGATGCATTTCAGTGTTTTAAACTCTGCATCTGATAGGTTGGCTATCTCAGTTTCCTTTAGTTTTTTTTTTTTTTTCCTGGGGTTTTGTTCTGTTCTTTCATGTGGGCTATATTTCTTTACCTCCTCAGTCTGGCAGTCTCCCCATGTTTGTTTCTGTGTATTAGGAAGAAAGAACTGCTTTTACTCCTTGTCTTAGTAGTGTGGCCTATGTAGAAAAGGCACCTGTAAATTGTGTGGGGAGGAGCCTTAGGTAATTGCCAGGGCGGGGAAACCTGCTTCACTGCCTTATAGCTCTGCATATATAAAGGGGGTGCTTGGAGAGAGGTCAATGTCACTGCCTGGCCTGTGCCAGGCACTTGCCCTGCTTCCAGTCACCTCACCCATCTCTTGTGTGCAGTCAGAGCCCTTACAGCTGCTGCCGTGGGGTTTGTGGGCTCTTTAATTGGTGAAAATCTGGCAGTTTCTTCCACCACCTCCAAACCACTGGTTTTTATAACCAGAGGTAATGGGAATTTCTTTTCCTGCTTCAGGAACTCTGGGCTGTGCAGTCTGGCCTGGGACTGGGACCGCTGGCTACCAAGGCATCCTTCCTGATTTTTATCCACCACCCGTCAATGTGGGACCGCTGCTGTGTGCCACATAGTGGCAGTGTCTCCGTGCCGCACCTCAGCTTCTCCACCCCACCTCCCGGAGTCTGTCCCTCCTACCCGTCTGGATAAATGTGGCCTCTTTAAATCCTTGGTGGTTGGACTTCCATACAGCTTGATTTTTCTGGGGGTTCTGGGTGTTACTTGTTTTTGAGATCTTGTTGTAATTCTTTCTATGGTTGCGGGAGGAAGTGAGGCATGTCTCTGCAGCTTCCATCTTGACTGGCAGTCCCCCTTCCCATTTTTCCTAGGAAGAGATGCATCAGAAGGAAGGACAGCCGGGTTCTCCCCAGAAAGCTGTGCAGGAGGGACAAAACGCATTTGTGTTTTGTAAAGGGTATGCATTTGTCCACAGTGAGCATGGCGTGGCTGATTCCACATAGGACCTCCTTCACCGAGTGCCCCTAGTGTGAGTGGGTTGGAGATTGAACATAAGAATTTCAACTCCCTTTTGAAGGAAAGGGCGGGAGATGGCACAGTTAATCACCACTGAGAGAGGACTTTTTCCTTAGCAAATGCCCTAGAAGTACTGTTATTCTTCGCAATATCCCCACAGGGGAAAATCCTATCTTAAATGATCACCACAAATGATCAAGAAATTCATTTTTACCCTCTCCCTTGACTCTTTTTAATTGATTTTTCCCCTTCTTGGAGATGGCGAATAATTTAACATTGTTATAAAATTCCTTTCGCTCAATGGCAGATGGGGGAAAAAAACCCAATCACAGTAAGAAAAAGAGTGAAAATCCCACTCGGCTAATGAGGTCTATAACTGAGCCATTAGTTCTGCTTGGAGCCCCTGTCAGCCCCAGATTAAGTTGATGGCCCGTGTTTTCAGATTCTTCCGGTAGCACACTCTGCATACCCTTTTACCACCTGCTGGGTGGCTCTGGCATTCTGGTCTCTCAGAGTTAAAAGACAAAAAATTGGCCTGGGATGTTTTCTGCTTTTTGTGCAGGTGCCGGTATAATGAAGAGGATGCTCAAGGCAGAAGCCTGTTGGTTTTCTGATGCTAAATTCCAGCTCCCAGCCTTCTAATATTTAGCGAGAGAAGCAGTCTGAATGTAATTTTCAGAAAAGACTGCACTGAATGGCGCAATCAGTAGAGAAGGGTTCTGAACTCACCTTTTGCAATTTCTTCTTTCTGTTTTTTAAAAAAATGATGCTCTGAGCTAGTTAGGACCCAGGGGGGCTGGAGGTACAGAGGCGAGCCCGTCTTCTACAGGATTGTCCCTTGAGCCTTGAATCTCTTTTCTCCCTTAGGATTTAGACCTGCTCTGAGGCCTGATAATGGAATCCAGACTGTCCAACGCAGTAGCGACTAGTTAGCCACGTGTGGCCATTTCAAGTTAAACTTAAGGGGCTGCGTGAGAGGCCACACATTGATGGTTTTTTCCTTCTCTTTCTCCCTCCCCTCCCATCTAAAAACAAATACATAAATCTATAAAAAATTTAAACTAAAGTTAGTGAAATAAAGCTAAGATCAAAATTTAGTTCCTCAGTTGCAGCGGCCACATTATAAGTGCGCAGTAGCCACCTGTGGCTCCTGAACGGGATGGTGTCGATCGTTTCCGCCATCACGGAACGTTCTACTGGACAGCGTCCGCCTGAGCCTCCGGGTCGTTTCCCAAGCCGGAGGGGCTTGACTATACAGTCACCCACCACTTAGCGATGGGGGTACATTCTGAGAAACGGGTTTTAGGCGACATCCTCATCACAGCGTGAACATCGTAGAGAGTACTACTGAAGCTTGGACGGTGTAGCCCCGGTGCACATGGGCTGGATGGCGTAGCCTGTTGTCCTGGGCTACACGACTGTGCAGCATCTTGCTAAACTGAGCACCATAGACAGCTGTAACACAGTGGTAAGTATTTCTGTGTCTGAGCATATTTAATCTAGAAAAGGTGCAGTGAACATACGGTATAAAAGTTAAGAATGGCCTGGCTGGTGTAGCTCAGTGGATTGAGCGCGGGCCTGGGAATCAAGCGACCATGGTTTGATTCCCAGTCAGGGCACATGCCTAGGTTGCAGGCCAGTTCCCAGCAGGGGACACACAGGAGGCAACCATACATTGATATTTCTCTTCCTCTCTCCTTCCCTTCCCCTCTAAAGATAAATAAATAAAATCTTAAAAAAAAAAAAAAAAAAGAATGTCACGCCTGCGTGCGGCATTTATTGTGGGTGGGACTTGCAGGACTGGAAGTTGCCCTGGGTGAGTCAGTGTGGTGGCCTCGGACATTGCTGTGCACTACTGTAGACTTCATAAACACCGCGTACAATTTATAAAAAGACACAAGATTCAATGAAGCCCCGGAGAAAATGATGCAGTCAAGAGACGTGGTAAACACAAGATGGAATGGGCTGTGGCTGCTGGAACACGGCACACTGTTTTACAGCAAAAATCGTTTATAAGTAGCAAGAGTACACTGGACGATAATGATGAAGCCCTGACTGGTGTGGCTCAGTTGGCTGGCCGTCATCCCACAATGCAAAAGCTCGCTGGTTCGATTCCTGATCACAGCACGTGCCTGGGTTGCGGGTTCTGTCCATGGTTGGGGCGTGGACCAGAGGCGCCTGATCAATGTTTCTCGCTCATGGATGTTTCTCTCCCTGTCTTTCTCCCTCCCTACCCCTCTCTCTAAAAATAAATAAATACAATCTTTAAAAAATGAAATGAAAAAATATGGTGTAGTAATAGATAAACCAGTCACATAGTCTTTTGTTATCGTTTTCAAGTATTACGTGCTGTAGGTAATGGTACGTGCTCTGTTTTTACACGGCTGGCAGCACAACGGGTTCGTCCACACCTGCCTCCCTACAGACACGGGAGTAATGCGTTGAGCCAGGACGTCACTGGGCAATAGAAAATTTTCAGCCCTGTTATACTCTTATGGGACCATTGTCACCTATGCTGTCTGTTGTTGACCAAAATGTCACCATGTGGTGCATGACTGTACTCAAGGCAAAGTACTGGGAAACCCACACAATCTGATGTCATTTAGCCAACAAGCCTTACTGTTTGTTGGCAGAGTGCAGGAAGGTGCCCACATACACAGCTCAAAGGACAAAGGACATATGACCCTGGGCTCTGTGTGAGCAAGGCTGCTGGCGTCCATAGGCTGGGGTGGAGTGCGGCCCTGCCGTGTGACTCGGCCAGGTGACCATGGCCCCGGGTGACCATGATTTGATGCTGTGATCCATTTGATCCCAGCTGGCCTTAAGGACTCTCAGCAGAGGGAATGGAATATGCCAAGGCCTAAGACAGTAGGAGTCTGGCGCTGGCGAGGAACTGGAGGGCATCTTTCATTGTAAGGAAGTGGCAGGGCATGTGCTAGGCAACGGCAACGGCTGTGATTGAACCCATTGTGTGCAGAGGCTGAGCATGACATCGAGGAAGCACCCCCAGACCTCTTCCGTTCAGGAGTCCAGAGGGTCTGTCCTATGCGTGGCCTTCAGTTGAGGCCCCAGGATTCTCACCCTCCTCCAGAGCTGGCCGGAGTCATGAGCCTGCCCTAGAGATGGCGTCAGTCTGGCTTCCAGCCTCCAGGAGAGTGCTCATGGATGGTGTGGCAGACAGATTTCCAAAGATGGCCACACCAAAATACATCCCACTCATGGTCTTTTTACAAGGTTAGGTTAACTCTCCCCTTGAACCCGGCTGGACCTTTGTAATAGCCTTAATGAAGAGAGCGTAGAGGAAGTGAGACTGCATGACTCTGGAGATTAGGCCATAGAAAGTGATAGGCAGCTTCTCTTTCCCCTCTTCCCCCTGCCTTCTCCTCCCCTTTCCTTTCCTCCACTTCATTGCCTTGGAGGCCCCAGCTGCCCTGCAGGCCATCTGACTGCTGTGAACGGACATGCTGGAGAGACCATGTGAAGAGGCTGCTTGCAGAAAAAGGGAGATGCCTGAGGAGCCCTAGCTGGCCCAGCATCTAGCTGACCTCCCAGAGGTCATGGAGCGGAGATAACCGCCCCTGTTATGCCCTGTCTGAATTCCTGACTTGAAACCCAGGAACATAATAAATGAATGTTTTATATTACTCGGTTTTAAGATAATTTGTTACACAGACATCATAACAGGAACAGTGGATCTGGTGAGATCCTTGGAGGCAGGGAAAAGTACCAGCTTTTCATCAGCTCTTTAATCCTGGGCGATCTACAGCATCCCTGGCAGGTGCAGAAGCAGTAGGGTGCTTTTGCAAATGCAGTCAGACCTTGTGAATTTAGAGTTTGGAATTTGTTTTGGTTTCTAATCAGGGTTGGGCTAGAACTTGCCATAGTACCTTCCATCAAGAAAAGAGTTTGCAAAAGCAAATAGGAATGGCACCCGAGTGAGGGGGCACACTTCAGTTACCTAGGAGAACAATTGATTTTGGAGGGACCCAGCCAAGTAGGCGTTACTATTTACACACAAACGATTGATGTGCTTACCATAAATCCTTGTCAATCCACCAAAGCGGGCCCCCGAGGACCTAGTTATAGGAACTGTAACTGGGTTTGTTAGACTTAGCGCTGGGCTAGCGTCAATCTAGTCACTTGCACTTAAAAAAATAATAATTGATGAGCATTTCTCGATGGTTCTTAGAATTCAGTTTGTTCCCTTTTGGGATTAGACCAGCCCTGCACTGGTCTGGTGTGGACGATCATTGCTATTATTTACTGAGAGCTTCAAATGCTCCAGGTAGGCACCATGCTTTAACCTGGAACGGTCTCATTTAACTCTTGCAGCATGCCTTAAGTAAGGTTCTAGAGTCTTCTTGTTTTGCAGATGAGGAAATCATGGCTCAGAGAGGTGATGTGACTTACCCAAGGTCACCTGACTCTGGAGCATGAATGGGTGACTGCCATGCCAATTCGGCTTCTTCAAGGGAGTTTTTACTATTTCCCCAATGGTCTGGGGGAGGGCAGCTGGCACAGCACCCAGGAGCTCCCAAGCTCTGTGTGTGTGCATGGGCGGGGGTCTCCTTGGGGGTGCCAGTGCATCGGGCTGTGTGACTTCGGACAAGTCATGTCCCAACTAGGGGAGGTCAGCCTTGAAGATCTCAAAACTCCCTTCCTTATCTTGTCAAAAGAGGCTCCCTGAGCCCAGGGCAGCAAATATCCCCTTAGGTTGCAGCTCCTGTTTGCAAAGCCTGCTACAGATGCCTTAATTAATTATTCAGGCTGACATCTTCAGCTCCAAAATCAGAGGGTTGAGAAAAGATCATAGGAATGTAATCAATGTGAACTTGGCTGGTAATCGCTGGTCCCAGGGTGGTGTAAAAAGAAGAAAACCCTCCAAATCGGTCTTCTCTTACGCTTTGGCCCTGGTTCTGCCAGCGGCCAAGATAAAACTATCCTTCTTCAATAATTAATGAGCAGGAGCGCCCGGGGCCTGGGCCCCTAGAGAAGGCCCCTCATGGTGGCTGCTGCGTGTGTGCATAGCCACACGCACCTGCCGGTCTGGGGGGCAAGAACACTGAGTCACTGCGGCTGACCCAGCAAAGTGCTGGGAGTGTGACCGGAATGAAGGGTTGCTCTGTCTGTCTCCGAGGTGGCGTGGCAGATCAAATCACAGCGGATCAGGCGGCGAGATGTTGCCTTGCTCTGAGTGACAGAAGTTAATAATTAGTGACAATGATTGACAGATACACTCCATCTGCTGCTCTGACACCTAGGAGCAGTTATTCCACAACTGTCTGCGGGCACAATGAACTCCCCCGGGAGTGCAGGCTGGCCTGTGATTGACAGGTGCCTCCAAGAGAGACAGGCCAGTGACGGGAAAGTCACTGTCAGCAGAAGCGCTCCGGTCCCCCCCATGTTACCGAGGAGGCTCACTCGCTGTATACATTTATTCTGTTTCATTTATCATGTCAGCCGTGGTTTTAAATAGATTACTAGCTGGCCTGTTTTTTAACTGCAGAGTTTTCTGTGAGCAAATTAGAACTAGCCACGTACGTCAACTATATCCTGGGACACAGGTCTTTCTCTAGTTTATTCTCTGGGTGGACGGAGGAGAGGAGACAGGAGCTTGCCTCGGTGGTGGATGACACTGATCTTCCCATTAAAATTAAAATGGAATCTTGAACCAGAAGTGCTGTGAAATGGTGCTGAGCCTCACTTGGTAAAGTTGGGCTCAAAAGTCCAAAATAAAGCATGAAAACACCCTATTTTTGTTGTTACTAATAAACAAGCATGCCTCTGAGAGTGCCTTTAGATAACACAACTTGTAACGATTGCTCCTTAAATGATATTTGCATTTTTGGAGGACACAGTTCCCTGACAATTCAGAACTCCAGCTTTCTTTCTCGGGGTGAACTGTTTATTCCCTGTGGCTTCCCGGTCAGATCTGGAGCTCACGAGCTGGGTGTTCCTAAGTGTGGGTCACAGTTCTTTCCAGCCCAAAGTCTCGGCCCCATTGCTTCCCCGAGTATTTTTATCCTAAATTAAAGCTGTTTCAAAGCAGCTCTCATGTAGCTGGAGGACTCTGACAGTGTCTAGCCCCATTACAAATAGGAAAACAGAATTATATATTTTTTTTCCTGGAGGGGTTGTCACCGCCTAATTGTTCCTACTATTAATTTGTTTGGCTTTCTGGAAAAATGCATTTTAATTTTGCTTCATTTAGGATCCCGCCGATAGACTCTCTGGGCCATCACTTACTCCTCCTCTCGCTCCTGTTGTCCACCCGATGCTTCAGCATAATTTAAAGTACTGTCCATCGTGGTTATGAATAAAAGCCTACTTAAACCCTGCTATTTAAAATACAATGAACCCTGTTTATATTGATCTCATTCAGAATGTTTTCCCGCATATGATGTCCATCCTTTAAAGTATGGGTCATGTTTCCTCTTAAGATGTTTTCTTATCTTATTCCCCTAAAATGTTATAAACAGTTTCAGTATTCTTGATAATTAGGTATGCGGGTAAAGAAAAGACATCCTGTTCTTTCTTTAAGTTTTTAAATGACCGGGATACGAGAAAGTGAAGTCATAGGGAGTACACTGTTTGCCTCTCCTCCACAGATCTGTCTGCTCCGTTTCTATAAGGAGGAAATTTACTTGGACACGAGACGGGAGCGGCACCTCGGCGTACCCCAGGGTGCACGCCACCTCCTCAGGGTTGCCCCCGACGGCTCCAGCCGTCTGCCCCAAAGGCTCGGAGTGGGAGTGGGGTGGGTGGCGGCTGGACACTGGAGAGGAAACATGTAAGTGTGACTGTCCCTCCAACCATCTCCCCGCTTCCTGAGTTAAGTGTTGTCTGTGTGTCCTGTACTAAATGAGTACATGATACATGTGGACAAGTTCGTGTGGTTGGCGTCTCTCATATCTTTGCTAGAGAGACTTTGAGAAAGGTGTGTTCATGCAGCGCGTTTGTTCACCTGTTTGTTTTTGGTTCATCAACTGGCAGGTCACCACCCTCATTTTCCTACTTAGAACTGTCCCCAGATAGAGTGACAGTGAACTCAAGTAGCTGGGCACTGTGCCAGTCCCAGGAATGCAGAGAGACACCCTCAACAGCTTACTACCTGTTGGGGGATTGGACCAGCAAACAGGAGTTACACCGTTTCACGAATAAAGCTGTGATAAGGGAAGAGCAAGGGCCGAGGGCATCCAGAGGAGAGGCGCTGGCCCGGGTGTTCGGTGGTCAAGGAAGCTTTCTAGGCAGAAGCCTGATGAAGCGGGGAGGGGTGTGGGTAAGAGTGTGGGTGTTTCAAGCAACCAGAACGGCACATAGGAAGGATCTCAACAAAATTCAGGGGTTTGCTGTGTAAGGCTGGAGAAGGAAGTGGAAGTCATATCACTTGTGCCTTACCTGCCTTATTGAAGAGTCCAGACTTTCTCTGAAAAGGACTTACACTGCAGGAAGATCACTCTACAGCCATCTGTGGATTGGCTCGGAGTGGGTGCGAGACAGGGAAGGCAGGGTGCGGTTGGGAGGCTGTTACAAGAAGGACCTTGGTGGGTCAGGGAGCGTCCAGGGGAAAAGGGGGCGTAGACAGATGGCCAAGACCTCTGGGAAGTGGGCTCCCTAGGCATCAGTGATCAGGATGGGGTGCAGGGCTGCACTGAACTTGAAAGTGGGGGGATGGAAAGAGGGGCTGTTCTTTGAGATGAGGAACTTAGGAGGAGGAGCGTGTTGGGCTAGGAGAAGCATGAGTTAAATTTTGGACATGTTGAGTTCGCGATGTCTGCAGTCAAGGCCAAAGTTATAGGCATGCAACCTGGGCTGTGGCCCCAGGCTCAGGAGGGTTCTGCCCTTGGTTTACTGCTCTGCCGTCGGTTCCCATGTTTTCACTGGCTGTGTGCAGTTCATCCAAGTGGAAAGGTCAGGTAAGCAGCTGGGTGTCTGGTCTACAAGTCAGGACCGGAGAAAGAGGCCTGGGATGCTTCAGCACAAAGGCAGTGTTTCAAACGCTGGGTGAGGATGAGCTCAAGAGGGAGAACGTGAGGATGAGAAGAGGGTCAAGGAGAGGGTCTGAGACACACAGCATTGTAGGGACAGGCTCCAAGGGGAAGAGCCTCCAAATGCACAAACCCTGTTACCTGTTGCCACATTTCGCCTTTGAGATGATGCACTGAGGTTGGCTATTGTCCTAGGTCTCAGGACTGTCTGGCTCCATCTCAATGTATCAACTAAATGGCACATCCACTCAACAAATGAAAAACAAGTCTTACAATCAACTATTTGTAGTTATTATTACAGACCTTTGCAACATTCTCCAGGTTTCAAAGAACTTTCATTTATTCATTCAACAAATATGTCCTGAGCACTTACACTGTACCAGATACTATGCAAGGTGCTCAGGATATATCAGTGAACAAAAGACACAAAACCCAGCCCTTATGGGGCTGACACTCCCATGAGGACTTTCTGGCTCTCCTTGCGTTGACTCTATTATCAGGCGGACTCTACCCCAGGGGGTGGTCAGAGATGATACCAGCAACTCCCAGGTGCAAACCTAGCACAAGCCTCAAGGGACACTTGGCATGGACCGGCCTGGGTCCTTTGGCCTCCTCTGAACCATTCTTCTGCCCATAATCTTTGTGGAGGTCCTTGTTCTGGGGGTGGGGGGGGGGGGAAGTTGTCCTTACTCTCATTTCACAGCTGAGGAAGACTGAGGCCAGGAGAGGCGAGTGACCTTCCCAGGGTCCCACATGTAGAAAGTGGAAACCTGGGAACTGAACCCAGACTCTCTGACCTAAAGCTTGTGCTCTCTCTGCAAGAGGTCCCATGGCAGAGTATACATCAATGTAAAGATCTCATCTCTCCCCAGATCTGCTCTAAGGCTTAAAGGCGGCGAATTTAAACATCTATGAGAGACTTAATTAGGGACATGATTAGGCGACCAAATGTACATGTAAATGACAATTGTGCAGAAATTTAGTGCTATCCATAAAATATAGGGATTTAGCAATTTAAAGGTCCACCAATCCAACCCTTACCTCAGAGAGGCAGGGAACTTGACACCCATATGGAGGGAAGGAACTTGCCTGGTTATCTAGCAAGTAGAGAAAGGGTGGCAGGCTAGGATCTGGACCAGTATGAGTGACCCCTTCTGTAAAAAAATGGGGGGTGGGGCGTGTCTGAGCACCCAGTAGCCACTTAGGTCGCTGTGCTTGGCTCATGTCTACCAGCTGGCTACACACCCTCATGGGTGGGTTGCCTAATGAATATTCACAGCCTCTTGACAATCTTATTGCTTGCTAATTTAACTCCATACTAGTTTTCGTTGGGGATAATAATAACATCAGGCTCTTGGTGAGCACTTACTGCATGCTAAGAATTATGCTAAGAGCCTTATCTGCATCATCATATTTAATCTCACCCAGCAACCCCAAAGATAGATATTTGTAACCCCGCTTTTACATACGAGACAGCTGAAGCTTAGAGGGATGAGGAAACTTGCCCTTGGTCATAGAGACTGATCGGTAGAGCCCGGATTTAAATCCACATCTGTCTGACTCTGCAGCCCAGCTTTTTAACCACTGGCAGGGCAATAGTTTTTCGTTTTCCTTTTGGAAAAGTAATGGATGTGAAGGGCAGCTTGTCACTTTCCCAAACCCTGTAAGCACTGACTTTATGTTTTGTTTTTGTTCGTTTGTTTGTTTTAAGGTGGGATCAGTCCCTGCTGGGAATAAAAGCCATCAGTTAAGTAGCAAAGATGCTGAGGGTGACTGAGGCCCAGAGCACAGACCTGAAGGTGTGCTTGACTGGTTCAAAGGCTGTGTGAAGCCTCAAAGCCCGAGCCCCAGGACAGAGCCCCGGGACGGAGCCCCTCACGGGGCCCTGGACTGGGATGTTCCCATTTGAAGGGAACTGATTGATGCATCTCTGTCAGAGGTTTTCCCAAGTTTCACTGTCATCAAACATGCCAAGAGATGTACTGACTTGAAATGACTGTAACAGCTACCACTTACAGACAGCTCGTGCGCTGGGACCGGCTAAGAGCTTCATGTAATTGCCTCTCTTCATCCTCCTAAGAGCTGGTGGGAGAACAGGAGACATAGGGAGGTCCTGTGAAGTACGTACAATTATAATTCCTGATTCACACAAAACAAGTTCCAGATTTGGGTAAAGGGTTGAGTGACTTGCTGAGGGGTACAGCTTTTAAGTGGCAGAGCCGGAATTTGAACCCATGAAGGCTACCATCTTAGCCATCGGGCTGTAAGAACTGCCACGGGACTCGAGGCACTTCTGAAGTCATAGAGGCCAACCGGGGCCAGGGCAGGGCGAGGACCAGTTCAAGGTTCGGAAGCAGGCAGCCGGCAGAAGTGGGACAGGAATCGAAGTGTCCTGACTTCTTGTCCAGCACCCGCTCAACATGCTGTCAAGCTTTTTGGCAGTTAATTCTGCAGGGATCCCTAAAACTGTCCTAGAGGAAAAACTAATGAAAGTTCTATTTGTAAAACACTCTCCCAACTCAATATGCAATTAGCTCTGATTACTCAGGGAGCTTGGCTTCAACCCTGCCCACCACCTTGCATTTTTCAGCAGCTGTCGATGACCTCATCTTCATCTTCATGAGTTCATCGTTGTTGAGGGACCGTAGCGTGCTCAACCAGTGAACCTTCCACCCTTGGCCCATCAGACCATGCCCAGCAGTAAGTCCCTTTGGGGCTCCAGGGAGCAAGCCCAACATATGGTTGTAAAACAGATCGCCTCCCCTGCTCTGCTTTGTCACTGCGAATGTGCATGCTGCTAAGAGGAGCCAGCATTTATAGGGGGTTTATTATGTGCCTGGTTCTCTGTATAACTTGTCTTTTTCATCTTTACAACTGTCCTCTGGAGGAAGTTCTGCTTTTAACCCCATTTTACAGATGAATAAGACAAGGCCCAGAGAGATGATAAAACTTGCCCCAAAACATGGCCACAAGTGGCAGAGTTGGGACTTGAGCCTCTGGGGTGTGTGTGACGTAAGATTCTGTGTTTGCCCCATGCCTCTTGACTACATTTATGGGAAGGTTATTCCAAATCGTGTGCCTGGGGGGAACCTAAGGAGCCATTTTTCTTGCACATGGCTCATCTTGTTCTCTGGACGTGGGCCCTAGGCTCCCCGATGCCCCCCGAATGAGGACAAGCTGATGAGCCTGAAAATTGCCCACCCCGAGGCCTAAGGATGATAAAAGTGAACCGCCAAGCCTATGCTCCAATACCTCAGTTAGGTGACCTTCTGTCTTCTGCTTGAACATACAGAAGATATTTTTTGAGCCCCTTGTGTGTTGGGTACTGCAGTAGTCACTGGGGACGGTGATGAGATTCATGCTTTCTTCCTTCCCTTGGCGAATAGACTGGTGTGGAACCCAGACAATGAGACAAGTAATTATTGTATTGTGAGGTGAATATTAATGAAGCAAGTACAGGGAACTCAGAGGCACACAGCAAGAGCGTTGAACCCAGTCTGTGGGGGGTGCCATCAGGGAAGGCTTCCTGGAGGAAGTGAGGTTGATAATCATTTCTAGAAAAAGAATAGGTGTGTATTAGGCGAAGAAGGGGTGGAACACACATTTCCGGAGTCGGCTTTCACTCCAACCTTTTCAGAGCTCTCGGCGGGCGGGTCGGTCAGCACTGCCGGAGCCCAGAGCAGGGAGCGGCTAATGTTTGCTGCAGGGAGCAGGCGGAGGTCCATAGAGGCTGGGAGCTTTGAGCAAGGACTCAAAGCACGAGTAGAAGTCTGAGAGTCACGAGGAGGAGGAAGCGCATTCCTGGTGGTGAGAACAGGCTGAGCAAAAGCGTTTTAAGTGCTTTGCAAAGGGTGAGAGGCTGGTGTGGTTAGAGCTGCAGGAGAGGTGTGTGTGTGTGTGTGTGTGTGTGTGTGTGTGTGTGTGTGTGTGTGTGTGTGTGTGTGTGTGTGTGTGTGTGTGTAGGGAAGACAAGGAGGCTGGGAATCTGGGAATCTGGACTGGGGCTAGGTGTGGACGGCCGGGGAGTGCCAGACTCAGGCGTTTGCTGTCCGTCTTGAAGGGTTCCATGGAGCCATGGTCCTGAGGGACGCTGCCCACCACAAGGACTCCCGTGGTGGTCAAGTCAGGAATGGGCGCGCTGCGCACTTTGTAGTCCTGGCCACGCAGAGTGCATGTTCACGTAATAAGGGCTCGGACAAGCTCTGCGGCAACAAAACCGGTTTAACCCAGTGTTTTACAAGCTCATTCAATCACAGCAGTCCTTCATTCAAAACCAGGGGCCACACTTCGGGGGATGCTGTTAGGTAGCTGCCCAAAGGTTTGAGGCACGGGAGGGAGGAGTCAGTTTTATGTTGTTCGGAGATTTCTTTCTAACTATTAAACAATCAAGGATCAAATTAAATCACAAGTAAGCTGTTTCAAAGGATTGGCTTGCTCAGCTGAAGCTCTTTTATTTTAAATGGGTGGCCTCTCTCTGAACGTCTTCTGCCTTTCAGGTATGCGAAGCTGAGAAACTTCCTGCCAAGTACTGTGGTTTTCCTTCTGACCTTTATGCTGGGGCTCTTTAAAGCTGATAATTCAGGCACAGCACTGGGATTAACACTTGAGAACTACAAGGAGGCTTTTTGGGACTTAAAGGTCATAGTCACATGCCTCGGCCCGCGAGGCAGTCAACGGGGTCCGCCGATATACCTGTAACGGATGAAGGGGGATGGGACAGGAGGCGCGAAAAATGGCAGCAAGACAAAGGATTCTGATCAAGCTGCAAATTTATTTCAAAATGGAGGGAGTTATATAGAGGAGGGCAGTGGAGGAAGTGCAGTGGATAGGTGGCTTCAAGGCGTGCTCTAGCCTGTGATTGGCCGGGGGTGCATGGCGGGCGCGTGATCAAGGCACTGATTGGTGTGCCACCCGCATGTCCAGGAGGGGGGAGTTCTATGGCTCCTAACCGCAGCATCCTGTTATTCAGGCGCAACCTTCAGGTCGGATTGTATCAGCCTGTTTCAGGCTTATCCCAGCCCCCAACATCTCCTCCTTATTTTTATTTTTAAGGTGAGGAGTGGACATTAACCGGCTAGGGAGGCAGAGGTCCGGCTCCTCCGGAGCTCGTCCTGAGCTCTGAAGCGCGCCTTTTCGGAGGAGAGGGTTGGGGCGCTGACCTCTATGCAAGCCGACTTGCCTCTCAGGAGACATGGCAGGGCCACCTTCGGGGTAGCTTCTCCTTGCGATGCTTTGCTCTGCACCTAGCGGTATCCATTACAATTCATATGTAAAGTATAATGCCAAGAGTTATACTGTTCCCGTAGGAGGTGGGGGGGTAAAAGGGGAGTTTATGCGCGAGGACATCCTCGGAGAAAACGCTGCGAGTCAGTGCCAGGTTCATTCATTTCTAGCTGGTGATAATGTATCTGGATAGGCTTACCAAGAAGGGAGTTAAGTTGGTCTCGGATGAGGTTTGTGGTGCGCCTGAGAATCCAGGGAGCAAAGGTCAGGAAAAGAATGATAGCTATTAAAGGCCCGAGTAGAGGGAGAAGAAAGGGGAGCAGTCCGTTGAAGGCTGTAAGGAAAGGGCTCTCAGTCAGAGCTTTTCGCCGTTTTTCCAGGTCTTCTTGAAGGGTCTTGATCTTGTCCCGGACGATGCCTGACTTGTTGGCATAAAAGCAGCATCGTTCCTGTAAAGCTAAACAGATACCTCCCTGCTCTGCTGTGAGTAAGTCTAGACCTCATCTATTCTGTAGGACTACTTCTGCTACGGAATCTAATTGGTCTTGAATGTCAGTAATAGTATTTGATAAGGCTTGGACATCATCGACAAGTTGTTTGGAAAGTTTTGTATAGGAGTGAATTGCGACTCCTAATCCTGTAGTTCCGGTAGCTACTGCTCCAGAGACTCCTAGACCAACAAGCAGGGGAATAACAGCTAAGGCTCTTTTGTGTCATCCTGCGAAGGGGTCAAAAGCAGGGACAGGGACAGGTTCATCTCCTGGGATGATGTCTATGTCAGGTAATAAGGCAGCTAAGGCACATAGCCCTGTCCAATTGGCGGGCAAGGCGGTGAAAGCTAGATTATTACCACACACGAATGCTCGCCCTGGGCCAGGACAGAGGGATGTGCTGTAATTAAGCGTGTGGCTACAATTGGTAAAGCTGGCGAAACCAACAGAAATATCAAAAGAATTATTTTGTGAACCTTTATAGATACAAGGGGAGGAGTCAAAGAGCATAGGCTGAACTCTAAAGGGTATGCTGAGGGTGCAGTTTTGTTCGGTGATATTCAGGGCTGATATGTTGGTGGAGACAGCTAGAGGCATGGGGGTGCCTTGCACGCCGCGGGCGGAATGGCGGACGCGCCATGCGCTGAAGGCAAAATGGCGGCAGCGGGTGCGTGAGAGGTACTATAAGGAGGCGATTTGAATGGCGGAAGGACTGCCGCCACGAGTGGTGGCCAGTCAGGATTATTGTAGCGAGCGTCCTCTAACTCTGCCTGTTCAGAGGGGTCTAACTGGTCGCCGGGGTCCTGGGAATTGGGGGGTGGAGCAGAGGAATAGAACTCCTGAAGGGGAGGGTACAGAGAAGGGACTTGAGGGTCTGTATCTATTCGGATGGAGACAGAAGGACAGTTTGAAGGCGCTCGTGAGGGAGGTCGCGAAAGCGAGTCAGCACGAACGTCGGGAAGGCCGTGGACTGAGGCGGCTTTGGAGGGGGCCGGGGAGTGACTGCCGAGAATTTCTTGCCCCTCTTTGTGGGCCGGGGAGTGACTGCGGAGAATTTCTTGACCTTCTTTGCAAAGGCGCTGTATGTCAGGGGAATTATTGTGGTTTTTAAGGATGTCTGTTATGAGGTTATAATAGTTAAAGGCAGTTATAGGAATAGTCTGGGGGCCAAAAACCTTATAATAGTCATTTAGACAGTCGCCTACACGGCGCCAGACGCGGGAGTCAATGCTACCCTCCTGAGGAAACCATGGGCAGATTTTAAAAACGAAAGTGAAAAAGGAATTCAAATCTTTTTTACGAACTCTTATCTTGCGCACCTTGAGAGACTCTTTTAATTGAGCAACGAACAAATCATGTTGTGAGCATGCCTGTCCCATGGCTGCGTCTTACCTTTGAAATGCCGCTGTCGGGGAACGGGGTCCTCTGGGAAATGCCGGCGCGCGGCCGAGTAGTCGCGTGAGCCGGGCGAAACGCTGCGATCGAAGGGGACAGCGGTCCGCACAGGCGATCAGCGGGGCCCCACGTTGGGCGCCAGTCGCCTCGGCCAGCGAGGCAGTCAACGGGGTCCGCCGATATACCTGTAACGGATGAAGGGGGGTGGGACAGGAGGCGCGAAGAATGGCAGCAAGACAAAGGATTCTGATCAAGCTGCAAATTTATTTCAAAATGGAGGGAGTTATATAGAGGAGGGCAGTGGAGGAAGTGCAGTGGATAGGTGGCTTCAAGGCGTGCTCTAGCCTGTGATTGGCCGGGGGGGTGCATGGCGGGCGCGTGATCAAGGCACTGATTGGTGTGCCACCCGCATGTCCAGGAGGGGGAGTTCTATGGCTCCTAACCGCAGCATCCTGTTATTCAGGCGCAACCTTCAGGTCGGATTGTATCAGCCTGTTTCAGGCTTATCCCAGCCCCCAACAGTCACAGAAGCTGCAGTCTGACCTGAAAAAATTTTTGAAGTTTTTCTCTTTTTATCCTTTCCCCTCCCCTCCCCTCCCCTCCCCTCCCCCCCCCTCCCCTCCCCTCCCCCCCCCCCCTCCCCTCCCCTCCCCTCCCCCCCCTCCCCCCCCTCCCCCCCCCTCCCCTCCCCTCCCCTCCCCTCCCCTCCCCTCCCTTCCCTTTTCTCCTCTTTTTTTCCTTACAGAGGGTCAATTGAAAGTGATGCTTCCCAACTTGGCAAACACTGTTGAAGGCAGAACATATGACAAGCATGCTCTTTTGGAAGACTGGCAAAGGATCAGTGTTTCTCAGTCACCTGGGCGTGGGAGGAGGAGGTGAAAAAAATACAGATCTCAGGGTGATTTGAACATACAGTAAAATTTGAAGATCGCACACCTGGGAACCCTCAGACTTTACATATCCAGCTCATATTCTATTGGTGGGAACACTTCCCCTTGTCCCTCTGCCCTCAGGGCTGCTTGCCTCTGCCGATCCCCAAGCCCAGAGTGTGTCCCCCGGGTTCAGGGCAGGTCCGGTGCCAGTCCACAGGGACCCTGGCCCCAAACCTCAGTATCCTTTCCCTGCTCTTGCTCTCTGTCCACAGCCAGTGTTCTTGCTGCTGCGGTGGTGAGGAATGGGGCGCAGGCGCAGGAACAAGGACTCGGGGATGGGGGATGGAGGTGTCAGTGAGAATTCTCGGGGGTCAGTGCCATCGGAGCTGTGCGGCCCATGGTGCCGTGCGTGGTTCCACTTTATGGGTATGTGACTCCCAAGGGGCTCGTGCTGCAGGAAAGGCGCTCCTCCTCCTTTCTGGCGGTGCTCATCTTTTTTTTTTAACCTCTTCATTGCTGCAACTTGCCTTTGTCCTCCACTCTGTGATAGATCACCTCCTGGGCTAAGTCACTGGTGGCCACATTGCTGGTACCAAATCCTTATGACTGTTCTTCCCATCCCCCTTCTGCTCTGACAGGAAATATCCCTTTTCCTACTACACCAGGACCCTAATCAGGAGGCCTCATCTTGCTCCTTATCCTGGAGAGCCATCCATCCTGGAGAGCCATCCTGGCTCTGGGAGAAAATGCTCCAGGCTGGGCTAATTGTTGAAGAGATGAGTGGTACCTTCCCACTGGGAGTTATGGGTGCCCTGGAGGTTTTAGTCTGTGTTTTACTAAACTTGGGTTCTCCTAATAAAATGTCAGAGATTGCAGGGGGTGGGGCTTAAATAACAGGAAGGTGTTGCTAATAGATCTAGAGGCTGGGAAGTCCAAGATCAAGGTGCCAGTAGGGTTGGTGTCCTGTGAGAGCTTTCTCCTTGGATTGTACACAGCCACCTTCTTGATGTGTTCTCACTAGTCTTTCCCTAGAACATTCACAGTGAGTGGGTGGGGGAGAGAGAGAGCAATCTCTCCAGGGTTTCTTCTTACAAGGGCGCCAATCTCATCACGAGGGCCTCACCCTCATGACCTCACCTTAACTGAATTACCTTCCAAAGGCCTTATTTTTAAATACCATCCTTTTGGGGAGGTTAGGTAGGGTTTCAATAAGAATTCTGTGGCAATATAATTTAGTTTATAGCACTCTTCAAGTCTTTATTCCAAATATAGCTCGTCTATAGAAGAAGTCATCCGCTGTTCCTTCCTCTAAAGTGTTACCCTGGGTAGTCTCATCTGGCCACAAGGCTTTAAATATTGGGTTGGTCAAAAAGTTTACTTGTTTTTTTTCTTCTGTAAGATGGCTCTAGTAGCACTTAGTTGTCTTTAACTTCATTCAAAACAATTTTGTTAAATTGTATTGTGACAGCTGTCATATCAGCGTGCATTTAAAAAAACTTTTCAAAACTGGTGAATTTTTGTGTATGCATTTTAATATTGAAGATGGAAGAAAATAAGCAACATTTTTGGCATATTATGCTTTATTATTTCCAGAAAGATAAACACGCAACCTAAATGCAAAAAGAGACTTGTGCAGTGTATGGAGAAGGTGGTGTGACGGATCGAACGTGTCAAAAGTGGTTTGGGAAGTTTGTGCTGGAGATTTCTCACTGGATGATGCTCCACAGTCTGGTGGAGAAGTTGGAGTTGATAGTGATCAAATTGAGTTATTAACTGAGAACAATCAATGTTCTACCATGCAGGAGATAGCCAACATATTCAAAATATCCAAATCAATAAAGTTATTGGTAAAAATGAAAAATGTATCTTTGATTTTATGGAAAAAACCATAAGGACTTTTTGGCCAACCCCAAATTACATATATTAGTCAGGGTTCCTGATTATAAGCAATAGAAAGGAACTCTGGCTTTTGTAAGCAAAAAGTATATCTATTGAAAGGGTATTGGGGTGCTCCCAGACTAGGTGGGAGTTGAGAGACCAGACCTGGAAAAAGGGTGGGGACTTGGCTGCAGGAACCCAGTGAATGTCAGGCCTCAGGGAGAGTCTCATCCTTACACACCCAGACCACCACCATGGCTGACTTGTGAATGTGGCCTCCATCTCTGAGGCACTTGCTGGAGCTTCAAAGCATCAGAAACGAGGGTCTGACAGGCCCAACTCGAATCACATGCCTGCCTCAGGAAGTGGATGGAAAAGATGCGAAGGCCTTCCATGGCCCCCACACCCTTCCTCAGCGTAGCTGTCTGGTCAGTGCTGCAATGGACAGGGAATTAGCCTTCTGCCAAGACTGCAGGGAAATTCTATGGGAGATCTGGGTGCCTTCTGGGAAGGCAAATGGTTGGATTTCAAACCACAAAGCAATTAACTATGCACTACACCACTGTTTGCAGGAGGACCCAGATTTGCACCTTTAGCTCTCACTCTTCCTGAGTCCCAATCTTGTGCAATTGCCGACCTGACAGTGCCACGAGGATGTGTAATAAGCACCTCAAACTTAGGAGATCCAAAGTGAAACACCTGATTTTCTTCTTGCTCTTTCCAAGTCATACCCAACCCCACCCCATCTTCCCATCTAAGTAAAAGATCCACCATTCACCCACTTCTCAGACCAGAAAACTAGGAGTCAAGTCTGACTCCTTTCTTTCCTTTGCTCCCTACATCTGTCCTTTGGTGAGTTCTGTAGGCTCGTCCCCAAATACAACCCCGTTTTTTCCATTCGTCATCATCTTCATTGCTACCACTCACATCCAAACCACCGCCATCTGTCCCTCGACTATCTCAACAGACTCGGAATTGGTCTTGGTTCTCCTCTTGTTCCCCAATAATCCATTCTCTACACAGTGGCTTTCTAATGCATGAATCATACATATCATGACTACTCCTGATTAAAACCTTGGAGCTCTCTAAGAGTTGCCCTTTTCACAGAAAATTAGCTACAAAGTCTGCCATAGCTGCAAGGGTCTCCAAGTGATCTGGTCCCTTCCAATTTCTCCAACTTCTCCTACCACTTCCCCCCACCCACCCTCATATTTGTTGCTGCTCTTCTTTCTGCTCCTGTAATATCTGGCCTTCGCCTGGCTCAGGCCTTGACTCCTGCTGTTGTTTCTGCTGCAATGCTCTTCTCCCAGATCTTGTCTCAGCGGGGCTTCTCTTCATCGCGTAGGTCCAGAATCAGATGTTACCACCTTGAGCCCTGGCTGGTGTGGCTCAGTGGACTGTGTGCTGGCCTGCAAACCAAAGGGTCACGGGTTCGATTCCCAGTCAGAGCATATGCCTGGGCTGTGGGCCAGGTCCCCAGTAGGGGGCGCACAAGAGGCAACCATACATTGATGTGTCTCTTCTTCTCTTTCTCCCTCCTTCCCCCCTCTCTAAAAATAAATAAATAAAATCTTTTAAAAAATGGTACCACCTTGAAAGTCTTTCTCTGACTTTTCTCCCAATTAAAGGCAGTCCCCATCTGTACTCTCTATCATACTACTGTCTTATTGTCTGTACAGCACTTATTATTAGCTGACATTCTCTAGTTTATTTATGGTTTACTTTGACTGTCTGCTTCCTCTTAAGATAAGCTCACCAAAAGCAGGTTCTTGTCTGTTTGTTCACTGCTGTGTCCTCACTGCCCAGCACAGTAGAGGACACCTGGTGGGCACTCGCTTGCTATTGGTCGTTTGTGAATGATGGTCACTGATGCTGCCGGCTTGGGGCCCTCCAAGCCCAGGGTCCCACTGGGAACCAAGCCCCCATGTGTGTGAGGGGAGGGGGATGTGGCAGGGGCCCAGAGGCTGCAGCCCCAACCTCCACCCAACCTGGCACTGTCCCTCAGTGCTCCCACACCCCAGGGGCTCCCCATTTGTCCAAGCCTGAAGAGCAGGTGTGACTTTTAATTTTTAGACTTCCATAGTCCTCCTATCTAATCGATCACCAACCCCTAGAAATCAATAAGAAAAAGACAAATAACCCACCAGAAAATCAGACCAGTGCTGTGTACAGGCAGACCACAGAGGAGAAGTACGAATGCCTAGCAACATATGAAAGGCTGCTGAACCTCATGAGAAAGAGGGAAATGCACAGTAAAATGATCTTTCTTAGATCCCCTTAAGATTGACGGAGACGTATGAATATGGATACAATGTCTCCTGTTGGGAAGGCGTGAGGAGACGAGTGCTCTCGAGCACTGTGGGTGGTAATGTGAGTTGGCTGAGTCTTTCTGGAGAACCACTTAGCAGCATCCATCAAAAATCAAAATGCACATACCTTGCAACCCACCCCGATCACCTGTGGTTACCTATCCCAGAAAAATACCCACACAAGTAATCAGAGAGCAAGGATGATCATTGCAACATGGTTAATGAAAGTAAAAGCTTAGGAAGAGCCTGAGGGCTCACCAGCAGGGCAGTCGTCAAATAAGCGGGTGCTTTGTTCTTCCGGCCAGTCCGCTGAGCCAGTGACGCAGCGGCTCCAAACCAGCAAGGTGCATCCTCAGGCGTTGGTAGGAAAGGCCTTCAAGAAAAATCAGAAGTTGGAGCACAGTGCTGACAATATGCTATGCTTATGCGAAAGAACACGCAATGTACACTTACAGTAATAGCAATGATTTATTTATTAAATAATAGTAATGGCTAACATTCACACCATGCTTACTCTGGACCAGGTATTCTTCTAAGCGACTGAGCCACACAGACTCATGTAATCCTCACAGTGACTCTGAGGTCGATACTGTCATGGTCATCAGCCCCAGCAACAGAGGAGGAGACCCAGGCATAAAGAAGTTTAACAACTCACCGAAGGCCACACAGCTGGGATTCAAAACCGAATTGAGCGTGTCTTTTAACTACTATATTAGAATACTAGTTAGGCACTGTGCTAAGCAGTTGTTGTATTTCTGTAAGCATTATTTTATTTTTACCAATAAGGAAAGCTGGCTACAGAGAGGTAAAAAAATTCAACCAGTCACCTGGTTGAATAAAAGTAAAAGAGCCAGATTCAAACCTAGGTACCTATGTCAGCAGCTGTGCCCTTAACCACTATTTTATCTCCCAATATTTGTTGAGATTTGTGACAAAGCTCTCACATCCAACGCTGAGAAGAACACAGGGTGAAAAGAGGTTGTCTCCTTCTCTCCCATCCCACACTCGTTCCTGGTAAAAGCTCGGCAGACAGACAGCCAGGTGCCGCCTCAGCCTGGCAGAGGTGGGGCTGTGGCTAAGACTGGAGTCTGGGGTCAGCGTGGACCTGGCAGGTCCCGGAAGGACCATCTGCTGGTGGCTGCCCACAGTGGCAGGGACCTCATCTGTGTGACTGGAGCACTGAGGGGCCAGTCGGGCTGTGCGGGTAGCAGCATGCCTCACAGAGATGCTGCGTGACCCCAGGGAGTTGGTGGCCTGTTCCCAGGTGTGGGGTCCTGAGCAGTCCTTGTGTTCTGCACATGCTCTGAAGTCAGCGGTTCCAAGGCACCCACGTGATGGCCCAGAAAGGCTGCAGAGGGGTCTCCAGTGAGATGAGTGAAGGTCGCTCTGCCTCTTGCCCAGCAGAAGTCTGCGGCAAGAGGCCACAGCTTCTGACCTTGCCTCATGAGGGTCTCCATAGGCACTCCAGGGCAGAAAGAATTCTTACGTGGACGTTTGCACAAATATGCTAGATTCACTTCTATAAGCGCTACGTAGCCCTTCTGGGCCCTCAAAAGAGGCAGAGGAGTGAGTCACACGCAGCCCATCCCTACCCACGGGCTGCTCAGTCTGGTGTCTGAACCTAGGGGGACGCAGCTGGTGACCAGTGAAGAGTGTGTGAAGGTTCCAGGTGGAGGGCAAGGTGGCTGGTGACCCAGGTCAAGGCCTCTGCAGCCAGACAACCCGAGACTGAATACTGGTGCTGTCCCTTCCTGGGAAAGGGTAATGCTGGGGAAGCTACCTTATCTGCTGAGCCTCAGTTTCCTCATCTGTGAAATAACAACCACAGCACCTTCTCGCCAGGTTGTTGTGTAGACTGAGAAGTGCGACGATGATGAATGTAAGGCACTCTGGCAGATGAGAAGGCACTCGATGAGTGTTAGCTATTATTTACTTATTTTAAAAAGTCGTTGTCTCTTTTCCAGCAGATTCATGCTGTGCATTCCCTTCCTGATCCTTTACTGCCTCACCCAACAGCGACTTCTGTTTTGGTCTTCTCATCTCTGCCGCCTCGGACAGCGCACTGGCATGATCCGCTCCCCACTGAGATTCCCGTGGCGTCTGTGACCCTGCAGTCACTGGATTTTCTTCTGACCCCTCTGGCGGCTGCTCCCGGTTTCCCTCGCAGGGCTGCTCATCTGCCTTCCTCCCAGGGCTCTGTCCTCCCCATCCCCCTTCTTGCTCCATGGTCTCACTTTTCTAGCCCACCATCTGCATGCAATGCTCTCCATCCTCTGGGACCATTCTGGAAGGCTCCCCTGAGTCCTAGACCTGAATGCCCATCTTGGGGGGTCTGCAGGACACACCCAGCACTGGACCTGGCTCCTTGCCCTCCATGGTTGTTCATGGAGAGCACTGGGCGGCAGCTCAAGATGCAATCCACAGAGCCCCCTGGACACCTCCCTTCCCATCAACTCACACAATCCCATTCATTGCCAGGTTCCAGCAGTACAGCCTTGTGGTAGGCTGAATACTGGCCCCAAAGGTTTTTTGTCCTATTCCTGGAACCTGCAAATGTCATATTTATGATCAAAAGGGACTTTGCAGGTATGATCGACTTAAGGATCTTGAGATAGAGAGAGTATCCTGGATTACCTGGGTGAGCCCTAGCTGTAATGCCAAGCATCTTTGTTTATAAAAGGGAGGCAGGGGAGGCTTGGCTATGGAAGAAGAAAGAGTTGGAGTGATCCGAGTTACGGGTCACGAGCGGAGGAAAGCAGGCCGCCTCCAGGAGCTGGAAAGGGCACGGACGTGGAGTCTCCCCTGATCCTCCAGAAGGAACCTGCCAACACCTTGCCTTCAGCCCACTGAAGCTGACTTCTGACTTCTGGTCTCCAGAACTCTGAGGCCACAGATCTGTTATTTTAAGCCATCAAAACTGGTGGCAATTTGTTACAGCAGCCATAGGAAATGAATCCGATCCTCTTTTAGACAAGTTTCTCCACTTTGTCCTCCTTGGCCCATCCTTGTTACCCCTCATCATCTCCCAAATCTTCCTGTATCTTGTGATGACTTTTATAACACATATTGACAACAACCCATCATGCCCAGGACTAAGTACAGCCCCCTGATGGGCCATTTAAGGTCCGTTCTCACCAGTCTCCTGCCTGTGGCTCCGGCTCCTGCCTCTCTCAGCCTCACCCTTTATGCTCAGTACAGCCATTCTGAACCTGGGGCCACGAACAGACTGGTGTCCTGCCCATCAGATCTTTACGGCTGGGCTTCAGAAGGTCCGTGAACCTCCTGGAGTTCAGGGCAAAACTTGTGGTGCATATGTGTGTTCATGTGTGTTCCTGCGGACATAATCAACCCACCGGTGGCCCTGAGCAGGCTCCCGTGCCCCAGTGATGACACACAGTGACAGCTTCTGGTTCCCTGCACACATCACGCTGCTTCACCCTAGCACACCTTTATTCCAGCGTCCCCACCACCCAGAATGACCGTGGGGGGGGGCAGGACGTGGGAGGACCTGCCCCCCTGCCCAGGAACACAGATGAGAACCCCAAGGAAGGGACCTGGGCCTAGAGTTCAAAGTAGTTTCCCAAATAACAACATTTTCTTCCCTAAGAGAAATTCTGGTGGTAGCCATTAGATAATAATTTCCCCACCTCATTACCTAAACCACAAACCTGGAAGAAATAAATGTTAGAATGCTGGTTTTGGAGCTATGCTTTGGAAGCGAAGAGAATTGGGTGATTAATTCTAACCTAGAGGATTATGGCATCTCCACAGAAGAAATGTCATTTGAGTCATTTCTCACTGAAGGATGGGAAGGACTTTGATAAGGGGAAAGAAAGAAAGAATTGGAGGCAGGAGAAGGCTTGGCATGGGGCACAGGAGTTGTCTTGCGCTTTTTGAACCTTTAGGTTTTGGAGGGGGCTGAGGGCCAAGGCCAATTTGAAGCCTCACTGTGGAAGGTCCTGCCCGGTGTGCTAAGGGGGGTGGACTCTGTTGTGCTGGTGGTGAGGAGCGCCATACGGTCGGCTCTGTCTTACCTGTTTGTGTATTCTCAGCACTAAACCGAGTGCGAGGCACATAACAGGTGGTCAAAGATGCTTTTCCACAAAGGAATGAATGCTTATTAGAAAGGCAACTCTGGATAATGAGTTGAGTTGGGAAGAGGCTGAAAAAGGGGAGCAGTGAGGTTTATACTGGATTGAGGAGGCTGATCCAGGGCGGGGCCCTGGGGTAGACGGCAAGGAGCATTCAGAGGTCTTTAGTGGGAAGAATTGATGGGACTTAGTGCTCCTGGGACGGGGGTAGGCTGGGAAAAGAACGAAGGGAGATTTGGGGAAGACTGGCTGAAGTGTGCTTCCCAGGAGGGGTGAGTGGTGGCAGCATCTACCCAGTGAGGACCGGGAGGCGGATCCGGCTTGGCGGAGAAGAGAGTGAGACTGTAAGTAGTCCGGTTTTCTGAGATCCCTCGGGTGCCCGATGTATAGGGTGGGGAGGCTGGCATTGGGGGGGGGCACCGTGTGAGTTTTACAAGTGATCCAGGTTGTGCCCTGCACCTGCTCTCTCCCCAGAGGGGAAACTCTGAATGGTGCTTTCCCCGGGGGCAGGAACCCCCATCTCAGAACAGACCAACACTGAAACCCAGCACGAAGCAGACATTTTTCATCCCTGTCCTCAGCCACCAGCGGCTCCCAGGAGGCCTCACCCGTTATCTCGCAGCTTGGCACAGGCATCCGTTTGGGCTGGGACAAGGCGAGCCGCGTCTCGTGGAGATTTCCCTGATGTGCTATCAGCCACGGGCTTTCACTCTGAGGCGCGGCCTCTCTAAATGTCCATGGGAGGGAGGACTGGGCCAGCCCAATGGAATGTTTATCATTTGGAGATGCTGAAGGTGCTCCGAGATCACGGCTGAACTGTGGGGTACCCATAATTTTCATTCTGAAGATTCCCTAAGAGCCCTGGAGGAGATGGTGCATAGGAAACCCCGATGACAGCTATTGGTGGGCGCAGGCGAGACATCTGGGGGCTGCAGCTCACACGGTTTTCCTGCAGTAAGACTGGGAACTGGTGACTTCATTCTACATCCATCCATCCATCCATCCATCCACCCTTTCATTTCACATAACAGGCCCGTGCTAGGTACTAGGAATATAAGGGTGAGCAAATAGACTTGTGTAGTGCTCAGACAGACCAGTAAATTAGGAAGGCATTTATAATAAATATTGAGTGCTAAAAGTTCAACCGTGGATAAAGGAGATAACTAAGTTAAAAACAGTCAGGGGTAAAGTATATTCCAGAAAGCGGGTGCAGGAGGTACAAAGGCCTTGGGTGGGGGACCAGTGCAGGGTGTGAGAGGAGGAAGCATGGTGAGTTAAGGAACTCAAGTACTCAACCCGATGACAGCATAGTGCAGGCAGGTGTGTGTGCATGTGTGCCACACATTTGTGGCTATGTGTGCACACATGCATGTGTATACAGACATGTAGGCACACACTCGGATACACATACCTAGATATGCGAGCACTCGTACATGTGTATGTATATATGCATATGTACACGTGGCTGCGGGCACATGTATGCATACACATGTATGTGTGCAAGTGTGCACACATGTGCACACACCTCAGAGGGTTGGTACTGGAAAGAGATGAGGCAGGGAGATAATCATAGACTCTCTTCAAAGAGCTCAGGGTTTAAGAAACAAAAACCAGGAATGTTTTACAGGCAAATCTTCCCCTTTCTGGACCTCTTGTCATCAAATGAACCTCCCCAAGGACAGGGGGCAGTGAAGGGCCTGGCTACCTTCACAGCAGGAGTGAGACAGGAGAGCGAAGGAGGATGCCCGAACCCGACCGCTGGATACAGTACCGCCCCGTGCCCCTATCATTGTGAAGCAAAGGGTTAAAGTATTCTGGCTTCCTAATTTCTATCCTGGCTGTTCCATCTCATGAAGAAGCACTGAGTGCAGCTCAGAGAGCAAAGGTGTGTCATGTCTCTGCCCAGGGATAGTTCTCCCAAAAGAAGAGAGTGATGTTGCTAAACGGAAATTTTCCAGGCCAGTGGCTGACACCCCAGTCGTGCATTTGGGCAAAGAAACGAATGCAGCCCAGGCTGCTGCTTGGCTCCGGCGTGGCCCTGCGCGTGCGGGTTCGTCGTTGGAGCGGAACATTCCGTCCGGAAGACTGGCATTTCATCAGGGAGCAGGAGCGAGCTGCGGGCACACTGCTCAGCCCCCCCTGCCCAGCCCAGCGGGCCGCCAGTGAAGGCAGGGGTGGCCCACCTTTTCGTTCTGAGGGTCAGAGCCCTGGGATCCGCCTCAACGCTGTGCCCACGTCCCTGAGAGCCATGGCGTCTGGCTCTTACTCAGCCTTTCCTGGAACCTTTCCTGGGAGTCCACTTTCTGCCAGGCCCTGGGGGAGGCCAGTGTTGCCTTGCTTTGTGTGACTTTCCCTGAGGAGATGGAGAAAGAGACCAGTAAACACTTACGTACAATATAGTGGGACAAATGCCACATCGAGGGTGTCTAAGATGCAGGGCTGGGAGGCCCAAGGACAACAACAATAATATCTAGTGTTTATCACTCACTTGCAGTAGGTACAGGGTCAGGGTGGGGAATGTAACAGTGCCAACAGTTAACATTTCCCGAGAGTTTACCAAGTGCCAGGCACTGGGTTTACGCTGTTTACATGCGTCATTTGATCTAACCCTTAGACACAATCCCGCGAGGTGTCTGTGCTGGCCAGAACAGTGGCCCCCAAAGGTGTCCATGTTCTAACCCCTGGAACCTGTGACTATGTTACCTCACATGGCAGAAGGGACTTTTTGCTCCCTTTGCCCATGAGATGGGCAAAGGTTATCCTGGATAATCCGGGTGGGCCCAGTATAATCACAAGTGTTCTTACCAGTGAAAGAGGGAGGCAGGAGGGTCAGAGGGCAGAGAGATTGCACATGGGAAGACACGGCTGGCCGTCGCTGGCTGGAGGGTGGATGTGCTCTATATTTCTATTGACACTTGGGAGAGTGGAGCATATCTAATGCTGACAAACAGTTTCATAGTCTCTAGTGACTGCCTGGAACTCACTGTGTTGAGAAGGATTTGGTGCTCCATTAGCAATGTCTGCCATGGATGTGGGGAGGGAGAATGGGGCAGTTAGTTAGTTACATGCCATTGCAACCTGGGACCCCCTGCATCTTACGCAGGTGAGGGAAATGAGGCCCAAGTAAGGAAACTGACTGTTGGTGCCTTCACCTGCTCTTCCAACAGCAACATATTACTTGTGGTGGCCAAATACTTTCTTCCACCTAAAATGCTGGTTTAGAAATGAGTATCTGCACCATCAGGTTCTTCTAAGTCTTGGATTTTCATACCCATGTATCACCTGAGCTGGCTGAGGGCCATGTCATCTCTGTGCCAAGAGATTTGTAATTTCCAAAATGTTGGAGGCTTTTCAATTTAGGCTGTTCTGCTGTGAGGTAGTGAGCTTCCCATCAGCTCTGGAATCATGGAGGGTCTGGTGTTCTGTGCCCCCTCAGCACTGTGCTGGAGCTCGGGGGAGGGGGTGCCTGATAATGCATGGTATTTTGGGCTTCTCTTTTCCAGAGCTCTGAGTGGAGCAGGTGATGGGAGGAGTACAAGTTCAGTGTGGCAGGAAGATTGCAACCAATGGCAATCAAGGGGCCATGTGGATGGTCCTGAATGCCATGTCAAGGAACTTGAACTCTAAGTCTGGTGACCAGGGCCTGTGAAATAACATTAATCAACAGCGCCATCCCTTCAGGTCACTGCTAAGTGGCTCATTTACCTGGCTGAGTTGTATGATTTGAAGGTGGTTGTTAGCTGAGGAAGGTGCCTGAAAAGAAAGTGCCTTTTTTGATGGACACTTGAAATGATGCTCAGGCTTTAGAATGATTCACTTCAAGGACTCTTGGCTTTTGTATGTTTCAACTCTCAATTGCAACACTACACTAATGTGGTTTTATGCATTGAATTAAAATTAATCTAATACTTGACAACTCTGGCTGGACGTCTGCCAAATATGGAGACTGGAGATGCTTCCTGTAAATTCTGCCACAGAGGATTCTTACGATTCAGGGAACATCTCATTTATCTCGCTGCTATGCACTCCTGACCCTAATTCTCCAGAGATTCCTTTTGCAAAATCCTCTTGCATAAACGTGAGTGTGTTCCAAGGCCGTTACTTTTCAAATCTGTATGATCTCTGGGGACCAGGATCATCGGAGGTGCAGGGAGAGGGTCATTTAGATGAACCGACTCTGCTCAAAGTCAGTCTTGGATTTTTTCCAGTAATAATCTCTTTCGTCATTAATGGCCTGCTGGGTGAATCTTATTATATCTCCTTAAAATAATTTAGATGCTAATATCTCCCAGTGACCATTATGTGGGTAACTCGGGGCTGGAGGTGGTGGTGAGGACTGAAAGCTGTCTTAATTCTATGCTCCTTTTCACAGCTGGAGGCCTTCGTCCGTTGCACTTGGAAAAGCTGCCCTAGCAACCAGGCTTTCCACGCCTTTGCCCTCAAAATGCCTTTGAGTGGTCTTTCAAAAGTTCTGCTTTCTGAGATGAGGAGCCAGGATTCTGGGTGAGTAACGCAAGGGGGTTCTGGGTGAATATTCCAAGAAAATTCCGGGTACACCATGGAAGGGCATTTGTGTTTTCGATGTAAGCTTGAGGGTGGGCTGGAGGAGGCAGAGAGGAGACAGGGCCTGGTGGTCAGGAGGTTTCGCTTCCATTCCTAAGTTGGTTATGACTAGCTGGATTCATTCGTATTCATTCACTCACTCGTTCATTCATTTAGCAGCTATTGATGCCTACTTTGCGCTGACTTCCCTGCTGGTTCTGGGGAAACAAAGACACATCATCACACTTGCTTCAAGGAGTTCATAGCTCGCGTGTCTTCGTCCTGGGCCTTTGTGGGGATGGACTTGTTGGAGCAGAAGTCCTTGGAGGGCTCTTGTGAGTCGGTGTTCTGGGACTGAGAGTCTAGACATCTGCCACCCTTTCTTTGATCTCATTCCTTGAACTTCACCTGAGCACTGCCCTGTGGGCCAGGGGTGCTGGCTTGCCCTCAGCATCTTGCTGTTGACAAGCTCAGAGTCAGTGGGAGCAGTATTGACCTGACCTGGTGGTAAATGGGCTCATGCATGTTTATTCAGAGCCTGGTGGGAGAGCCCAGGAGGGAACCAGCAGCTCTGCTTAGGGCTGATGACTGTGAAGGAGGAGGACCCTGGGCTTCATAGATCCTGGCCTCCTAGAATCGCCAGAAAATCCCAGCCCTGTTCCAGCTGACTCTTTAAGCCCTTGCTGGGCAAAGGTTGTGGGGTTCTTTTCTACTTCCTGAGACCTTGGTTTTGGATTCAACCCTGGGGAATAGGCTGAATCTGCACCGGGGGCCTTGATTCTGAGCATCAGGCAATATGCCACCACTTAAAAACAAAGTGATAATGTTGTTGACATTTTAACAGAAATATTTCTTGTTGGATGCGCGAGAGTAAGCCAATGTTGTTTTCCTAGAACATGAGGAAGTGTTAGGTGTGAGTATAAAGTTTGGTTATGTAGCATATGGGCCCCACCAGCTGGGGGGAGGGGTCAAGATGGTATCTTAATATTGTCCTCAGGATGCTATGTACCTTGGCTATGTCCCTACCTGTGGGGACTCCAGCTCTAACTGGTCCACCCCAGTATGTCCTGAGAGATCCTGGCTGTCTAGGTTTGGGCTCCCCCAGAAGCAGACTCTGAGACAAGGTGTACTGGTGGCAGTTGTGCAGCAGGGACAACTGCCACCAGGAAGAAGCAAAACCATCATCTACATCTCCTGGTGAGGGTTTGCCTGAACCCTGACTGATACACGTTGCCTCTGATTTTTATTCTGGGAGAGTACGTACCCACATTTAAGGATCTGTTACAAGGTCAGAATTCCCGTACTGTGTGAATCTCTGTAAGGCCGTGGTCGCAGTGCCTGGAACTGGAGGCTGGAGTTCTGAGGGCAGGCATTTGGGGAGGAAAGATGCATGGAACGTAAGGTGGATCAAGGACAACTCTCTGAAGTTGGGGGTCTGTTCTTGTTGCCTCTGATGGTATGGGGTGTCCTGTAGAAGCTGGGGTCCTGAGGTTGTGGTCAGAGAAGCTGAAGGAATGTCCAGGGAAATGGAGCAGGTGTGGGCCTCAGGCCAACAGGCTGAGTCAGCTGCTCAGCCCCAGTGTGTGCGAGCTGCCAGACAGCGGCTGCTTCCCAGCTGTCCTTCCTATGGTCCACAAAAATTTCTTTGTGGCCCACCTTAACCGGCAATGTACAGGAAATGGAATTCTGGGAAATGTAGTTCAACCTGGTCACATTGACCCATTAGCAAATCACCAAACGAGAATTCAGGTCCAAGTAGTTTTCTTTGGAGCTGATCTCTGAGAGTGGGGAAGTGGAACAGGGTAAGGAAAGAAGCCAGTACGGGGGGAGTGTTGCCAGTTCCACTGGGGTCGCTTGAAGCTCGATCCCCCTGGGATTGATCCACCTGGGAACTCTGGAAGACGGTCTGAACATGTCTCCTATTGGTGATGGGCAAGATATTTTTTGTTTGCCTTCAAATCTACCGTTTGCACTCTTTCTCGATTTCCACAGACCCATGAACAGGCTCCTGTGCCCTAGGGCGCTGTGGGCTCCCAGTGTGGCAGAGAGCAGGGCAGGACAAGTGTCCTCCAATGACTGGCAAATCCTGGCCAGGAAGAGAGGGACAGACTGGGCCCTGTAGGCAAGGCAGTTCCTCTCCTAAGCTCACCTGTCAGAAAGCCAGGAGTATTTACACAAATGCCCTCCTTGTAGAAACAAAAGGAGTGCACAGCTAACCTGGGAGGCAGGTAATGTTACAGATTCCTACCTGACAAGTAAAGTGAACCAACTTTAAAGGTAAATAAAGTGACTTGTTTGGAGCACCGACAAGTTAAGTAATTTGCCCAAAGTCACCCAGCTACTAGGTCACGATGTCTGGACTAGAGGCCATGACTCCTGACCCCATGTTCCCCCTCTCTGCATGAATTAGGATGGTTTTTAATACTTGCAGTAAGGTTGTCAGAGCGTTGTGGACTAGGCTCCTGGCAGTTCTAATGTGAGGCTGCCCAGGAGCCCCAGGTTAGAGGGAAACGTAAAGCTAGTGAATAGGAGAATTTCGGCTCTTGCTCAGAGTCTGTGAGGTTCCCACTGGAGCCACTGTGCTCACTGCAAGCCATAGTCTGACCTCTCCCGGTCTCCCCGTGTGCCCCTGGGCTCCGCTCGCCCCTGAGCCTTTGCATGTGCCGCTCCCTCTTCCCAGATGCTTCTTTACCTGTCATCCCCTGTGGGAATCTTCTGTCCTTGAAGGAACACTGAAAATGTTTTCCTCTTCCACAAAGCCTAACTTGACCCCTACAACAGAATGTGCTCTCTCCCTCCTCTGAATCTTTTATTTCTATGTGGATGTGGACCCATGAACTTCATAGGAGCCTCCGGCAGAGCCCTTCCCACTGGCTTCATGCCCTGAGAGAGGGTGTGCAGCTGTTTGTCACATCACATCAGAAGCAAAGGGTTTGCCTGTTTACACTGCCCGGTGCCTTCCGAGGTATAGAGGCTCTGGCTCTGCTCTGAGTCTGCAGCAGGTCCCGGGGAGTCCCCCTCCACACAAAGAGACGCTGGCTGCAGGCTTGGCACTGCACGTACACTTCGTGCACACAATCTTTATGACGGTTTTCTCCTGACCCTCATCATCGTCTCTCCCTGTTTCCCCACCTCTCCATCTCTCCAGGTATCAGGTAGCGATTGCTGGGTAACAAAGCGCACCGAAACCTCGTGGTCTAAAATGACGATCTATTCTTTTTCATGATCCTGGGGTTGACTGGGTTCGTCTGAGTGGTCCTGCTCCCCATACTACTGTGACAGAAGTCACTCATATGGCTGCAGTGCAGAGGCCAAGATGGCCCGTGGTCTAGCTTGAGCTTCTTTCCATTTTTTTAAAAAAGATTTTATTTATTTATTTTTAGAGAGAGGGGAACAGAGAGAGAAATATTTATGTGAGAGAGAAACATCGATTGGTTGCCTCTTGGATGCACCCCAACTGGGGACCAAACGCACAATCCAGTCAAGTGCCCTGACCCAGAATCGCACCGACAACCCCTCACTTTGCAGGATGACGCCCAACCCACTGAGCCAACTGGTCAGGGCCAGCTTGAGCTTCTTTACATGGCCGCTGGCTCCTGGGGCCAGTGGGGAGGAGTAGAAGCTGCTGACTCTCTCTCTTAAAGCCTGCATGTCATGGTCAAAGCAAATGACAGGTCCGCCCAGATTCAGGGGCCTGAGCGGCTGCTCCCCTAAGCACACCTCCAGGGTGTGGAGGGAGGGAGGCCCTTCCCTTTCTTGGGCCCAAACATTTTAAGAGTGAAATCTTTCGTTTCCCCTCACTCTGCCCTGCAGTGTTAGAGGTCACACTCATCTCTAACCTTCCCTTTTTTTCCTTCCTTATACACTTGACGGGCGGGGATTTGACTGCCTGTCTGGGGCTCCAATAACAGGTGATATGTGAGGTTTGGCTTTTCTAAGAGTGATTGCTTGGGGCTTTACGTGAACATATTTTAAGGATTTCAAGATTAAACTTTTTCTCCTTCCACATCACTCACGTCTGAGATGCAGCTCCATGCTTATTTTATTTCATGGTAAAGTCCGTTTTGCACACGAAGTCCTCGCAGCCTAGACAACTGTTTGCGTCTTCCCGGGCAGCAATGTACTGTACTGGTTAAAAGCCCAGCTTCTGGCCTCAGTTCTGAATTCAATTCCCAATGCTGTCACTTCTTAGCTGTGTGATCTTGGACAAATTGCTTCAGCTCTCTGATCCTTAGATTCCTCAAGTGGGGCCAGTGATGGTCTCCACCCCACAGTGGCGTCATGAGGATGAAATGAGTCACCGCGAAGCCCTGACATTTCCACGGTGGAAACGCTCTGTGTCATTCCTCCCTAGTGCTGCTGAAGGCCGTTTTCTCACTTGGCTCAGCTAAGAAAGGGGAGGCAGCTCCTACAAGCCCTTCCCTCCTTCTCACCTTTCTTTTCTTCTTTCTTTCTTCATCAAATATTTATTAATCTCTATTATGAACAAGACAGTGTGCTTGGAGTTAGAAATACAATACAGTGAAAATATAAGACAGATGTGGTTTCTGCCTTCCTAGGGCTTATAGTCTAGCAAGGAAAACAGATACAGAAAAAAGAAAAGAACTGGGGGTAAGGCTTCCCCAAGGAAATGTAGGTGCTCTAGAAGACACAGCAGGGAACTCACTGGGGACCCATGGTGGGTGAGTGGTGGTTAGGGAAGGCCACTTAGAGGTAGTGATATTTAAGCTGAGTTAGTAGATTACAGAAGTTAGTAGAGTTGGGAACAGTGTTCTGGGCAGAGGGAACAGCATGTGCAAAGGTCCAGAGGTGAGAGAGTTGGGCATGTTTAGATCAGCTGAAAGAAATTCAGTATGGCTGTATGGGAAAGGGCAGGGCTCAAACAGGGAGGACTCTGTGTGTCTCATAAAGGAGTTCGATTGTTTTCCAAGATGATGGGAGCCATTCAGGGGTTTAAAGCAGGACGCAATCAGGAGGTATGCAGTCAACAGGTTTACCCTGGTTGCCTCATGGAGAAGGGATGAAGTGAAGGACAGTGATGAGAAGAGGGAGAGAAGTCAGGTAAGAATGATGGGTGTGTGGTCTGGGATGGGGCGAGTGAGATGTCACCTGAGTTCAGGTGGGTTATGATGAGGACAGTCAGCTAATGGAAAACTGGAATTGGAGATCACATGGCCACTCCACAGCATCCTGCCTGGCCTGCAGTGTGCAGGGCTGGCTTAACGTTCAGGCCTGGAAAATCCTTGTAGAATTCTAAGACCCCTTCGCTGAGTCAGGGTCCCCTAGGACTTCTTGTGGAATGAAGGGGTTCAGGTGGCTTCCCAGAAGCCACAGTTTCCTTGGAGGCTGATGCAGCGCCAAGTGTTGATTCCAGTGTGTACCTTTCTGCATCTGAGTCACGCTCACTGCATGGAGGCAGCTCGGCCGCCGTGAGTCTGACTTCCCTTGTCTGGAAAACGGAGCAGTAACAGTTCCCGCCACTCAGCATTACCTGCAGACAGACCAAGGTGGTGCCTGCGTGGGGCTGGCCCAGAGCTTGGCGCCCGGCAGAGGCTAATACTGTCTGCTGGTGTCACGGTGGATGCTGCAGCTGAGTTTGCGTGTGTCTGTGTGTTGGGAGAGGGGCTGGGAGGACATCTGTTTCCTGTAGTAAGTGCGTCATAAACATGTTTTGTTCTGGGATGTTCAAAAGATAGACTCCAACCCACAGCTCTCAGGGGATGTGGACTGGGTTAGTAGACAGACCATGAATCAGGGGTCGGGAGCTTGGGCTTCTGGCTTCAGAGCTGCTGGGTGACTTAGAGTAAGTCAAGTCACATCGTCTGATTTCAGTTCCCTCATCTCAGTAATGGGACAGGTAACTGCTGCCTTGCTATACGAGGCCCGTCCAGAAGGTATCCAGCCATGCAGTATGAAAAATAGAGACATTTATTGAAGAAGATACAAGATACAAGAGACATTGTACACAAGACAATGATGCCTCAGGACCCTTCAGAGTAGGCACCTTGGGACCTCACACAGTCCTCCTAATCGCCATCAGCTGCCCTGTTATATTTTCCTGAATTTTACTGACAGTCTGAAATCTCTTCCCTTTCAAAGGTGATTTAGTTTTGGGAAAAGTCAGGAGTTGCAGGGTGCCAAATCTGGGCTGTAGAAGGTCTGAGTCACCTGGGTGATTTGATGTTTCATCAAAAACTCTGCACCAGATGCGATGCATGAGCAAGTGCGTTGCTGTGACAAAGCTGCCAGTCACCAGTTGCCCACAGCTGCAGCCTTCTGAATCATCCAAATAGTTTCCATGGAGGAATGTTCGAACTTAATGCAAAATTTGATGCAGATTCATTGCTTTACTCGCTCAGTCATTTTGAATGCGATGGCCACACAGCACACGTGCTCACTCAATGGCATCTACCACCCCCACTGACCAGTACAGTGAAGTCATCGTTGTTCACCCATGTGCATTCCAGTCCACTCTCCTTGGCTGCCAGGTTACATTGGTACCACACAAACCATTCTCATTATACTAATAATGGCTGGACTTTTTCCAGACAGGCCTCAACATTTATCTCTATCCCTCCTTCTTAGGGGACTGGAGATTCTACTGGGGTGGAAAGTGGGGGGCTGGTGCCCCCCTGCTGTGAGGCAAGCTGGGAAGGAGAGAACAGCAATGCCCTGCAGCTCTGTCCTGCTCTCTCTTATGCCTTGGTGGGCCCGCAGCAGATCACTCTGGAGTCCCAGCCCTGAGGAGTCAGGATGTCTTTCCAGGGTGTCTGCTGCAAAGAGAGAGAAGAGGAGTCCCTGACACCATCACACGGTCGGGTTCCAAGTGAGGACAAAACGCAAATGCCCCGGCATGGCCTCAGGCTCCTCAGAACCACCGCTGACCTCCCGGCCCCCTGCTCCCCTTCCCGGGTGTGACACTGTTCCAGCCCCGCCGGAACCCATAGGTGCCCGCCCACCTGCAGGCCTGTGCTCAGGTGTTTCTCACTGCCCGGCTTGTTCCTCCTCCAGCTTCACCTCATGAACTGCTGCACACCTTCAAGGCCCAAGTCCAGTGGCACCTCCCCTCAGAAGCCTTCCTTGATTTACCTAGGTAGCCGGCATTGCTTCCCCTTGGCTCTCTCAGTGGCAGTGACTGTGGAGCATTTACTACAATCTCTGGTTCATCTGCCTTCACTTCCACGAGGCTGGGAACTCCCTGAGTGCAGAAATGGTGATGGACTTGGGCCTGTGTTCCCTGGTGCAAGGGGTGGAGGACGATGGGTCCACAATGGGTGTCAGTCGGCACCAGTTGCATAATGCAAACTTCCCTGGGCCTCACAACCTCTGGGTGCAAGTGAGACGCCTTTCAGTGTAGAAGTGGCTCTCCCGTGCCCAACAGCTCCTGATGGCAGAGTTGGAAGAACTCAGTCCCTGTCATTTCCAACCCCCAGGGGCCTCAGCAGGTTTTCGGGGTTTCACTGTGCCTTCCCAAGGAGTCCTCTAGATTTCTCTAACAACAGTACTATGCAGTCACTCTTTCTGTCCCCAACAGCACAGTGTGTGGCTCTGGCTGGACCACCACGGTCCCCATGGTCTCAGCTGCGGGCGGAGGCGGGGGGAGGGGGGCTGCTCTCTCCCTCGTCTCTGCAGAGCATCAGCGCTGCCTCCCAGGACTGTACCCATCACTCTGCTGCCAAGTGTGTGGGAATTTGGCCTTCTTTGTCATGTTTTGCTGTTTGAGAGGGGCTCCATAATAGGGGTGCTTGAGCCCCAAGGTGCCATAACTCTGGGTTTTATCCTCCCACCCTTTCTCTCTCTGGGTGGTTGGGTGGGGCAGGCTGGAGAAGCAGCCGCATGGAAACACCTGAGGTCCTTCCTCACCATGCCTCCCCGGTCCTCTGGCCCTTGATGAGCCAGACTCTTCCCAAGGTGGAGGCTCCCAGGACCCCACAGGCCCTGCTTGGAACTTGACTTCTGCAGGCCCCAGACTCCTGGGCATGTCTGCATACAGCCTGTGTGTAGCTACATATGCTCCAGGTACTGACATTCTTTGAGTTCTTTTTCCAGAAGTTTCCTTAGCTGCCATGATCAAAAAGGGTGTGTGTGTGTGTGTGTGTGTGTGTGTATAGGATCCCTGGATCACACACCAAGGCTCTGCTTAGGATCTGCTGGAACATTCTGTCAACATTGAGTGAATGAACACATTGGTTCCTACCCTGGCTTCTCAGGGATGCTAATTAAACAGCTGGTGTGAGAACCTGGGGGCCAGGGGGGTGAACGCATTCTTGGACTCAATTCCAGTGTGTATGTGTGTGTGTGTGTAGATTCCTCACACCAACACACACCTTTCAGTAGCCAGCAGGGTGTGGGAGCATTCAACTCAATTCTGACATTACCTACCAGGATTCCACAGGTAAAGGGCTCAGCCCCACAAGACACCCTCCATTTCAGACACGAATCTTAAACCCAGTTTGTTACCTGGGCTTCTGACTGACCAGTTCAGCTTGGATTTTCCAACTCCCTCCAAATCAACAGGCCAAGTGAAAGTCCAGGTTGTTACCTATACTTCCAATCAACTGGTTATAAATCAGAGGTTCCCATGATCCCCTCTGTGGGTTTCATTAATTTGCTAGAGCAGTTCATAGAAACCAGGAAAGTCTGTTTAGTCACTAGATTACCTATTTATTAGAAAGGATATTAAAGGATACAAATCAGCGGCCAAAGGAAAAGATACCAAGGGTGAAGTCCTGAAAGGAGTCTTCCCTCTTGGAGTGGGCAGGGGGCGGGGGGTGGGGGGTGGCACTGTGGTGCGCAAACATTCGGGTTCCTCAAGGTAGAAGCTCTTCCAAAGGGTGACAAGGGGTCCTTCTGTTTTTTTTTTTTTTAATGGGGCTTCGTTACATAGTCGTGATTGACTAAGTCATCAGCCATTTGCAGCTGAATGAACCTCCAGCGCCTCTCCCTTCCCCAGAAGTCTGGGGCTGGGACTGAAAGTCCCAAACCTCTAGTCTCCTGGCAGTGGGTCCCATCCTCAGGTGCTTCCCAAAAGTCACTTCATTGACAGAACAAAAGACACCTTAGGAAATTCCAGGGTTGTAGGATCTGTGAGCCAGAAACAGGATGAAAACCAACTATATATTTCTTACTATAAATCACTGTACTACTGCGTGGATGAAGGCGATGTTACCACTTTTAAATGACACCTGTGAGTCAGGCTCTGTTTATATTCTTCGGGCACTATTTGGGTCAAGATGCATAACCCCTAAGCCTTGGTTTCTTCCCCTGTAAAACAAAATAAAATAAAACAGTACTGCGGTTTCAGCCCGTGGGCGTGGCCTGATACCCTCTTCCTTTCCGGGGGGCGCGGCAGGGGTGCTGTAGACAGAGGTCAGTTTCCGGGCGAAGCATGAGCCTGGAAAGGTCTGGCTTTGGGACGAAATCAGGAATATGAAGCCAGGAAGAGAGAGGATGACACTGGGACAAGAGGCCAAAGGAGGGGCACGGGAGGACAGCAGGGAACTGTGGCGGAGTCCCCAGCAGAGGGAGGGGGAAGCAGAAGCGGAAGGCGTGGTTTCTGTAGGAGGGGGTGGGGGTGCGAGGCGGCCCCAGGCTGTGCGCGGCACCTCGAGCTCTGTCCTGCGCTCGGTCCTTCGGGTGGTCACTGTGTCTCCCGAGGCAACCTGGGGAGGGCTCTGCGGGTTCCCACTTCCAGCTCCTCCCACTCGGTGGTCCTCAGCTGACCTCCCCTAAGCAAGCAGAAGGAACCGCGTTCTTGGCAACCCGTGAGAAAAGCAGTACAGATTATTTTGGGGAGTTTGGTCTAACTCTGATCATTGATCAAAAACAATTTTCCTAATTTAGTCAGATGATTTCCTTAAGAACATTCGTGTTTCTACAAATGAATACATTTGCATAATCTATTCCATTGTGATATCCCCGCCTCCCCACACCTGCCCCTTCTTGCCCCAAGCGCACCCACCCCTCTCCGCCTCCAGGAAGCCACACAGCTTCGGGCTAATTTGATCAAGATGAGTAAAAGCAAAACCATCTGGTTTCCTTCGACAGCTGATTTTAGAGTCGCTATTGTAAAGGACCTGTCTTCCAGGTGGGCCAGCGATGTGAGCGGGTGTCTCTCTTTGCGGAGATGAAAGGGCCGGGCCTGCTACAGAATGCTTCCGCGCCGGCATCAAGCTTCCAATGAATCACATCAAAGGCCTCCCTGCCAGTGCTTGGCCCCTTCCAGCTGGGGGAAAATGGGCTCATTAGAGGCAGGAAGAGTACATTGTTTGCATTAAGCGGCGCTGATTTACAAGCCTGGAGCTGCCATCCCCCCTCTCACCTTGAGCTCAGCTCGGGAGAGCCCTCCATTGGCCCGCCATGGCTCGATGAAGGCGCACAGCCCCTTGAAAAAGAAGTGCTGTGACTGCCCGTCCCCCCACCCCCAACAGTAATTAGGTTGTTACCAATTGAGCAATACCTGGGGCTTGGGTAGAGACTAGCAGGGGACTGTCCGCAAAGGCTTCTGCATAATTGTGTTGATTAAGAGGTACAAGCCTGGAAATGTTGTCTTCCTTCAAGATCAAGTCCCTGTGCTTCTGCGAGCCTGAATTTTCTGGGCCAATTTGTTTGTGTTGGCCTAATTGCTCAGAAAGGGCATTTTTCACAGAAGTTGCAGCCTAGATGATTTGGTGTACTTCTGCGGCGACCTCCAGGACTTCCAGATGGGCTCCGGGAGGCGGCCACCGTAGGCCTGGCTGGCAGAGGCCGCAGTGAGTGTTAAAAAGGACACTGGGGCAAATGGCACTGGGGGAGACACCACTGGGCTGCTCCCAAACAGTCAAGGGTGTCGGCCCCAACACTGACTTTCATCTATTTAATGTTTACCATGGGCCATTATCGTGAGCAGGAAGCACTTTGTGTTATACTTAACCCTGACATTAACCTGCAGACACAGGGGTATTATCCCCTTTGTGCATATGTGTGTGTGTTTAAAGCGACAGGCTCAGCGAGGTAGTCACTAACTCAAGATCACACAGCTAAGTAGTAGCTGGTGGAGCCAGAACTGGAACCCAAGTCTGAGGCCTTCAGAGCACAGGCCATCATTCGCTGCTCTCTGTGTTGCCTCCCTGGTCCTGGCAGCCCCATCTGGGCCGCTCTTGGCCTTGCTCATGGCTCTCTGGTCATGCTGCTCTCCTTTCCACTCTACTGTTTGAAGGGCTTTTCCAGCCTAGGGCCTTGACACAGCCGTCCTGGGCCTGCCACCCTGGGGTCCTCCCTGTTCTTTACTTCCCTGACTGCACCTAATGCCCTTCCCTGAGGAAGTCTTACCCCCAACCTGGTCAGGGGCCCCGGCTGTGACTTCTCAGAACATCCTCTTTTCCTTGGAGCTGTTATCACGTATCTTTATTTGTAGTAGTTTTTGCCAAGTGAGTTTCCTTGCAGGCTATGAGGTCTGGGAGAGCAGGGACAGGGGGTTTTAGTCACGACTATTTCCCCAGTGCCTGGGACAGCAGGCCGCACACACCTTTGCTCCTTTGTTGCTGAGTAAAGGGATTGTGTGCCTGCACGCATCAGAGCCCAATCAAACTAGGACAGGAGTTTGCAGCAGAGAACGCAAAGGTTTGCGGAGGAAACGGTGCCGTGTCTGGAGTCAAGGTGAGCCTGTGCTCGAAGACCTGGCTTCCCCAGTGGCTTCCAGGGGATGGGTCATAGAGGGGGGAAAATCATCAATCCCAGTGACTAAGAGATCAGGGTCGCAGTCTCTGCTGGTGGGTGGGTCGGTGCTGGGTAGGGGGTAAGTTAGTCAGTGCATCTGGTCCAGATGTCGGCCATGGGGTCGTTCTGTCAGGCTCACTTTCCTGGGTACAGTCCTAAAACACAAGTGAGACCTGGATGTTCTCTTTCTCTGTGGTCAAAGAGGCTTTGTTCCTAAGTTCAATGCCAGCCTCATTGTCATGAGGGCTTAAGGGAGTAGACCTGCAAGGGAGGAGGAGGGAGGTGGGCCAGGGTGCACTTTAGACTGGATGAGGCCGGTCTGAATCAAAAGAAGAGGAGAAAAGAAGTTCCAGGTTAAAGGAACTGAGGTTTCTGTGCATTACGCCTTGATCTCTGGTAACTAGTTCTGTCCTTGCTGGCTCTGGGATCCTCTTAGTGGCCTTAGCATCTTTGCTTTTTGCCTACATGGGCTCTGGAGGTGGGGCCCGGGCTGACAGGGAAACCAGCACCAGCTTTGCATCCACAGGGCTGTGTCTCTGACAGGGGCGGGGTGTGTGTGTGTGTGTGTGTGTGTGTGTGTGTGTGTGTGTGTGTGGCGGGGGTGGGGGCAGACCTTGAATTGTTCGGACAGCTGCCATTCCTCTGGATTCTCTCATTGGGGACCCGGAAAGAGGCCTGTTACCCATCTCCTTCGGCTGACACCGCCCCCCCCGCCCCTCGCCCCCTGCCCCCTACAACCTGGAGACAGAGATGCCTTGACTGGGTGACAGAGAAATTGCACGCTGACATTTTGCACCACGGAGGGCTCTGCCCAGCTCAGGCAGGAGACACTAATGTTATTAAGTCAGTTTTCAACCGGACAACATTCTTGACATTTTGGCCGAGATGGCTGAGCGTGCAAAGCTTCTCGCCTCTTGTTGTGCATCTTCGAACAGTAACTTTGTAGTGATATGACTTGACTTAAAACCCCGGGGCAGTTTGCTCATAATTCTAATAACCATCCAGAATTAGATCACTCCACATCCACCTTATTTCTTTCCTCATTCATCTTCTAGTCAGGTCATTAGGAACTCCCTGATTCTTCCCCCAACCTCAGCATTCTATTATTTATATATTGTACTCATTTCTCTATTGAGTCCTTGGAAAATGGTGAAATGGACACAGAGGATGGACTTTCTCCCAAATGACAGCTCGGGAGGCGATCTTTTCTTCACCCACTGATCCGTTAGGATTTTAAAACTTCTAGCTAAAGAAAAATGCCAAAGGCCTTCTCCCTGGGATCCCGGTGAGCCTGGGACAAGTCAGGGGGTGGGCCAGTGGCCACTGCTTGACACGAGGGTAGGGAGGCAGAATGTCACTCAGCTCCTCCTGTGGCCTAAGTGGGACTCTTGGACATCACCATGTTGGTGGGGCCACATCGTGTAAGAGACATTTTTATGTGCCCATTTGACAGGTTGGAAAACCACCCTTTAAAGATGACATTTATCTTTATTGTTTGTGTGTTTTTCTTGGTGACGAAAGAAATACATACTCATTGAAAAAATCCAAACCTTACAAACATACATCATGCAGAAGCGAGCATTCTCTATAACTCCATCACTCGGAGAGACGACAGCACTGTGGGCGGTGCTCCGGATTTTCCTGCGTATGAGAGTGTGTGCAAACATAAGGACATAGGCTTGTATGCAATTATTTCGTTATTTAAAAAAGGGTGCCACAGACAGCATGGATTCACACTCCATTTGTTGATTACTTAATTTCACTAAACTGTTGGGGCTTAGGGTTAGATTTCAGGTTTAGAATTAGGCAAGGCTGTTCATCACCCACTATGCTGGTAATAAAGAAGGTGAATAGTAAGGACCTGTGTCCATGTAAAAATGTCCTTCTGCCCAGAGGCCAAGTCAAAAATGCCTCATCTCCCACTGGCTCCCTATTGAGCACCACCCCATCCACACTTTTTTCTCCCTACAGCTTTCGATGGCTTCCAATCTCAAGGTCTCCAATCCCAAATGTCATTTCCCCTGGGTCCTCCTCCCTGGACCCTTCCCAGCCTGCATTTGAAGTCCAGAAAAAGGCCAAGTGGAAAGAGCAAGGTGCCTTGGAGATTTAGCACAGCCCTAACATTAGAGAAGTTCCATTGTTTTTCTTTGAGGTTTTTGTTCTTTGCACTGGTCTCAGCGTTTGTGTTCCCCACAACCTCCAAATCCTCAGGGTGAAATCCTTAGCCCCACTGTGAGGGTGTTAGGTGGTGGGGCCTTTGGGCGGTGATTAGGTCACTATCAGGTCCCTCTTGATGGGGTTAGTGTCTTATCAAACGGTCTGAGAGAGCTCCTTCTCCTCAGCCATTGTGTGAAGACACACCGAGAAGGTGCTGGCTGTGAACCTGGAAGAGGGCCCTCCCCAGAACAGGACCTTGCTGGTGCCTTGATCTTGTACTCCCAGCCTCCAGGACTGTGAAAAAATACATTTCTGTTGCTTATAAGCCACCCAGTCTGTGGTGTTTTGTTACGGCAGCCCGCGTGTACTGAGACAGTCCTCCAATAAACACCTTTGTTTCCAACAAACTTCAACATCCCGTTTTAAAAGTCTTTCTAATATGCAAGGCTAAGATAAATGATCTTTGGTCTTCGCTTCAAGGACCTGATTTTTCACCTCTGAGTTTTATTCCTCACACTGAGGTGTTAATTTAGTACATTGAATGGCAGAACAGATGAGCTCACTGTGCCCAGAATTTTCTCCAGGAGCAAAAAGTATTAACAACAACAACAACAAAATAAGACAGGTGACGTGCAGATCACTAAGTTTATGAAGTACAGTAGCTAATGATTGTGATAGCTGATCCTCTTCCAATAACTCACTGCTCAAATGAGAGACGTTCATTGTCAATATTTCTCAGCATCAGACCATGATGCTCAGGTCATTCTGAGCAGCAGAAAGAACTCATCTGCACCTCTAACACCAATAGGCATCTCAGTTTTTCTCTCTGAGCCTCAGCTTCCTCTTTGCGAGATGGGGCAGAAGCACTGTTCTGCCACCTTCTCAGGTTTCTTGTGGAAGTCAAATGAAGTTATAAGGTTAAAGGGGTGGACAGTGGAGATTTGTCTCTGGGGTTGCCTTGTAGCCAATACTTTTCCTATTTGGGAGCTGGGTGGGAGGGAAAGCTCTGCCTCCCATAGAGGGAGGGAAGGGGGTCAGGTACCTGTGCATGGGCACATGGTCGTGACTCAGCCAACTGGATGCTTTTGCCCCGTGCAGTGATTCAGCAATGAGTGATAGCAGTCAGATCAGGATGCGTCCTAGAGACTGTGGGGACAGTAGGTGGAAGTGGCACTCCAGAAGTGACGCCAGTGTGTTCTACTGAGGTTCCTCTTGGCTTCCTGGGTTTCTACCTACTTTTGAGCCGCTTCTCCCCATGGATGCTGTGAGCTACCAGGTAGTTATCCTTTGCTCCTTGAGTCACCTCCAATTGGCTTCATTTTCAGTGAAGAGTCCTGATGTGTAGAGTCTCCTGTGAACTGTGCAGACGCAAGGGATTTCTTTCTGTGGGATGTGGCTCAGTGATTCCTCCTCCCTGGAGGGCTGAACAGTACAGAAGCATGGGCCCCGCTGCTGAGATTCTGAGGCAATACTTCATGTGGAATTTGGGTTTAGCGGGTTCTTCAAGCTGGAAGGGGCTCAGACATTGCAGTCTTGGTCCTGCTTCATAATCTGTCCAGGGCACAAAGGCTATGTCTTCCTTTAGAAAAAGTACACAGCTCTGTCCATTGTCTCTCTCAGTTAGTGGTCCCACAATTCCTCCCAGCTAGGTAACCTGATGTAGAAAAACATCTCTCTGCACAGGGGTAGTTATCACACCATTGTATATAACTTAGCAATATAGGGATGAACCTGATTGCCCCAAATGGGGCTAATGATTAAGTAAGCCATGGCTCAGCTACCTGAAGGAATATTACACAACCACTAAAACTGATGTGTGGGCAGAGGTTTTCAGTACCGTGGAGAAATATTTATGTTGCAAGTTAAACCTGCATTGGCAAAAAACATATAAGAAAACCTGCCAAAATATTTATAGTGCAATGTAGTGGGTTTTTTTTTGTAAACAGAATTTGGCTTTCTCTGCTTCTTTTCCTTCTTTCTCTTCATGATACTCAATTCAGTCCAACTGGTTTGTGTGTATAGGAAATTTGCATCAGAGTAATTATAGAGAAATGTTGACTCTTAGGACAGTGGCAACCTTAAGGCTTGAATAGTCATTGCCTAATTACTTTTCCCCCTGGGCTTTCTGCCACCTGTGGCGGGAGCCGCCACTGATGACAGTGTAGATGAAAGTGCACTTTGCTGTGATGGTTGAAGGGCCGGGCTTGTCCCGAGGGCAGAGAGCATCAGGCTGCATGACACAATCTAGTTATGTCATGATTTCCGTATGTGACTCATTATTGACATGAAGCCAATGATTGGAATAAACTCTTTTCCGGCATGTAAATAGTACACATCAAGAAAATAATAGATTCTCATGTAACATGTAATAACTCAAGAATTCATTAAAGATTATGTATTTTCAGTCTTATTTCTTTTGTAAAAACTTGCCATGAATAGGTAGAAAATATTCATTTATGCTACCTATTAGAATAGGTAGAATAGTATTATTCATTAGTGTATTATGATTCATTCTTTCATTCATTCATGATATATTTTCTGAGAACATTCATTCACTTGCATCATTTCCTAAGGTCAGAAGCTTCTGGAATTTGTTTAGGCTTAGTCTCAACTGTTTGAGGCTTTGGAACTCTGGTTTCAGCTCTTTCTGGTCCACTGAAGGGGTTTTATCCTCTCTTCTCCTGGAGCTTAGCTGAGAGGGGCAGTTCAGTTAGGTTAAGTTGTCCTCCCAGAAGCCCTGGGCAGAGACCCTCAGCTTTTGCGGAGGGGAAGTTCTACCAGCCACCCTCTTCCTCTTCAGCTTTGTTTCAGGTAGTTTCTAAAGACTAGGAGGTCTGTTCAATTCCATTTCAGTCTATTCCAGTTCAGTCCACTAAAGAGAGATGTTACCCTGAGCCCAGGGTGGGGGTTGAGGTGGATATAGAAGAAGGTAAGGAGCTCTAAGCATTTTTGGAGGCAAGATAAACTTACAAGCAGCAAGGTTCTATGAAACCCTCAAAGGACACTGCTTGGCCCTCTGCCCCAGCATGCTGTTGCTACTTTTGGTTAGTGGTCATCATTCAGTCATTGGTTAGTTTATTTTTATTTCAGTTGGTTGGGCGGGCATTGTACAAGCCCTGGTAGCTCAGGCATGAAGAAGAAAGCTCACAGTCTTGCAGGGAAGGTAAGAAGTGCATAAATAACTGTAATAAAATGAAGAAAATGATATTCCTTGAGTTTCTGCTGATTCTACATCCTAATAGCTCTTAAAATCTTTTTCTCTTCATTTCTACTGCCATTTTTTTTCTATTTTGGATGACTCCATAAATTTCCTAACTCACCTTCCTGCCTCTAACCTAGCCCTGCTTTCCTATTGTCTAAAATCTATGTCCTTTATAGCTCCCAGACCTCCAATCTCTACACAAGGCCATCCATGAGATGAGGTGGCCTCCGCCTCCCCTTTTTAGCCAGATCTCTGGTCTCAATGTGCCTCATAGTCCTCGTGGTATTTGTATTACATGAACCTGTGCCTTTGTACCTGTCATTCCCTATCCCTGCTTGCTCTCCTAAAAGACACTTGTCTGTCATTCAAGACTCAACTCATGTGTTAAATCATCTGGAAAAACTTCCCTGGCATCCTCCATTTCATTCACCATTCATTCATCTAACAATTCTTCAGTGGGTTTCCATTATGTGCCAGGCATGGTGCCAGGAATGTGAAGATGAGTAAAACCAACAGGGTTGACCTCATAGGACTTCAGGCTGAGTGGTGGAGAGAGATAATCATTAAACAAGCTTACAAGAAATGTAGGCTAATAAATTGTGATAAGCAGTATGAAGAAGAAAGAGGTGTATGCCTCTCAGAGGCATAGTCAGGGCTCTTCTCCCAGAATGTTATGTAGCTATAATCCCTACTCTTCTGACCAAAGGTACAATATAATAGTAATGATTTGCCTTGGCGTTGGCTCCATGGGTTAGGCTATTGCAATTGTCTCTGGTTGTGACAATATAATCCTAACTTCAATCTAGCTCACAAGGATCTTCCTGAATCACCTTCCTCATCCTTGGCTACAACCCCTGGTGGCCATGTTTGTACCATGTGACCCACCCTCTGTGGCCATGGTTGAATGTATCAGGATGGGTACCTAACCCACATTTAGAGATTCCGATTCTTTCTTCTCTGAATTTGAGGCCCCAAGATTCTAGTACAGGTTGAAATGCTCTCTAGAATAGACCAGCTTAGAACTAGGAAGCAAAGGATGGCCATTTCCTTCTGCCTTGTGACCTGAGAAGCAGATGTGCTGAGAAGAACAGAAATGAAACAGAGGATAGTCTGTGTTGAGGGCTGGTGCTATTTGTGCCTATGAGTCCCAGGAAATAGTCCCACATCCTTTTAATAATTTTCCTTTGCTGCCTAAGCTTAGCTTATGCTGGTTTTCTTGCAGCTTAAGAATTCTAGCCAAACAGATCCCAAACAGACAGTAACATCAATGCAGGCAAGTTGAAGAAAAATCAGTCACGTCAGCAAAGAGACTTGAATGGAGCTACTTAAGGCACATCAATCAGTGGAGCCAGAGGGACAAGACTGGCAGCTTCTTGGCTGACCTTGAAATGCTTCTTGGGTGGTTTTGGCAACTCGTGCACCCAAAGTCTACTCCAAAGTGAAATTTTTTCTGAGAGCTATTAACAAATTCATTAGTAACTAGTCTTCTGGTTCTAATATTTGGTCATTACTTGTTTATACATCTCCCATGTTTACTCAGGTGGAGCCTTCAGTCTTTTGGGAGGAGGGGTTAACTCTGCAGAGTATATGGTCTTGTTCTAACCCTTCCGGGGCTATTGATGTTCGGTGGACACATTGTTTGCCAGGTCAAATTTGTCCTTCTCTGTTTTTTCTTTTTGAATTAAAAAATTATTGACTTGAGAGAAAGAGAGAGAGCGAGAGAGAAAGAGAGATAGAGAGGAGACATTGATTTGTTGTTCCATTTATTTATGCATTCATTGGTTGCTTCTTATATGTGCCCTGATTGGGAATCCAAGCCACGACATCAGTGTATTGGGACAATGCTCTAACCAACAGGGCTCTGTTTCCTTCCTTTTTAAAAACCCAAAGTCTCCCCCTCCTATATCATAAAGAGAATGTTGTGGGGTTTTCTCATGACTGGATTTTAACAGACCCTAATGATTTAAATGAGCTGTCTTTGGCTTCTGTGATTTACTCTTTTCCTGGGTTAATTTTAGCTAATCAGTGGCAAAATAAATCCCCTAAAAATCATACTTCCTTTCACAGCCTTAGAAAAAAAGAGGCCCTATTTAAGTGGTCTTGTTATTTCTCCTACTCGACAAAAATTATCTAATAATATACTTAAGGGAAAAAAACATCAATGTAGCTACACCAGCCAGGGGATTTGCACAGCTTTTGTCTTCTGCTTTTGTCCATACAAATCAGAACATGAAGGTCACAGAAATCTCTTGACTTATTTAAATGTGGTAATGGCATCGTTGAGGCAAACATGGGGTTAAACCAAATATTTCGTAGTTTGGAGATTTTCGACTAATAAGAGGAATCAAGTCCTGTATTTGGGGAAAGATTAAGGTCACTGGCCCTCATTTAAGTTGATTGGTCTCTTGAAATGAGATGCTAATTGTGAAATTGATAGGCGGATTTCCATTTGATTTTACCCCCAATAGTTTATGTTTATAATTAGAATAATAAAAGTGGAAAACGTCCAGTTCAATCAGCATAATCTCCCATCTATTCTCAAGCAACATAACTGAAGAGAGAGGCATCTGTGCGTGTAAGTCGCAAATTCCTTTTACTTTGACTCTGTTGGTTGGAGGGAAGGGGAGGAATAAATTGCTTATAGTCTAGATATGTTGACATCTCCTGAGAAACTAGGGAAAACCAATGGCAATGTTAGAATCAAAAGAAAAAACTCTCAAAAAAATTAGGACCACTTTTATATAAATAACAAGATTTTTAAAATTTGCAACTAAGATTATTACTTAATTCATGCAAGCAGTATTTCTGTATACCCACTCTGTGTTAGGCACTATTGTAGCACCAGGGATGCAGAGGTGAACATGAGAGTTGGGTCCCAAATCTCGTGGAGCTTATTTTTTGGTAGGGAAGTGTTTAAACAGGGGAGTGGCATGATCTGATGCTGTTTCTGATGGCTGATCGCCCTGGCTGTCTTGGGAAAAATTCACTGGAGGGAGCAAAGGCAGATGTGAGATTAGACAGGAGACTCTTGCAGTGGTCCAGGTGAGAGATGACAGTGGTTTAGACCTGGTGATGACAGTGGTGAAGGCAGGAAGTGATGGATTTAGCATCTATCTTAGAAGTGTGTAGGAGAAAAGATTGGCTGATAGATAAAATACGAAGGATGAAGAATAGAGAAGAATAAACGCCCTCCCCACCACCAGCCAAATTTATGGTGGTGCCATACAGTAGGTTGGGAGACTGAGGGAGAAATTCGGAGTTCCATTTTGGATATCTTGGCTGTGAGATGTCTCTTAAGTTGATTGACAGGTTACTATAGGGTTGGCCAAAAAAGTATTTTAGCTTTTACCATAAAATAAAACACACATTTTCCATTTTCACCAATAATTTTATTGATTTGGATATTTTGAGAATGTTAGCTATCTCCTGTGTGGTATAATGTTGATTGTTCTCCATCAGCGTCTCAGTTTGATTGCTATCAACTTTCACTGCTCTGCCTGACCGTGGAGCATCGTCCAGCGAGAAAGCTCCAGCACCAAACTTCACAAGCCACTTTTGACACGTTTGATCAGTCCCAGCACCTTCTCCATATGCTGCACAAATCTTTTTGCATTTCAGTTGCATTTTTACCTTTCTTGAAATAGTAAAGTATAATATGCTGAAAACATTGCTTATTTTCTTCCATCTTCAATATTAAAATGGCTACACAAATATTCACCAATTTTGATGTTTTCTTTTTAAATGCCATCTGATGTGACAACTGTCACAATACCATCTAACAAAATTGTTTCAGATGAAGTTAAAGACAACTGAGTACTACTAGAGCCATCTTACAAGAAAAACAAAGGATTTTTTTGGCTCACCCAACAGTCACCTGGTTCCCAGGGAGGGCTGTGGGGTGCAGTCTTTGGCAAGGCCTGTTGGCCAGTGACAAGGGAGGTGGTCATTCTAAATGTGAAAAGCACTAGAGAATGATTTGCATGACAATTCAGAGTGGGGAGAAAAATCTTGGCCAGCTGGTGTATTGGGCAGCCCCTGAAAAAAGAACTTCAGTAAAAATCAGTGAAAAGATCTAAACCCAAAGACAGAAGGGAGGCAAAGAGGTTGGGAGGGAGGCAGGGGTACTTTATATTATAAAAGGAAGGATTTAGGGAAGAATAACCTGCATAGGAGTCAAATGTGAGGAGTATGAAATAAACTGAGAGCATCCTCGGGCTGCCTGCATGATGGGGAGAGTCCGGAGTCCGGACAGACCTGGGCTGTAATCTAGGCGCTGCTATCATTTATAAGCTCTGTGTCTTTTGGGCCAGTTCCTGAACTTCTCTGCACATATACTTTGAAAAAAATTTGGTCTCCCCCAAACACTGAAGTCATTAAGTAAAAACTAATTTGTTTCCTTGTCTAGTGTTGAGCAAAAAATGTATTAAAACTGTAGCTTGAAATGTCAGGACAACTTGAGAGAGTGTGACCACATGAACTGAAATAATTGCAGCCAAAAGCAAAGGCAGTTTTCTCGAGGCATGGGTCTTATCTTGCATGAACGGGTCATTGCAACTGTGATTTTTAAAACCTTGAGACAAGCTTTTGTACCCTTGAGGCTGTCTTCCGAGATGCCAAGGTAGGGACCAATCAGTCATTTCCCAAGAGTATCCCAGGTGATAAACCCAGGGATGTCCATGACCTTGACTACTTCTGTTATTGAAAGGAAAAAGAGGGACAGTCCTGCTAAGAATGAAAAGAGCAACAGCAAAAATAAACAAGTGGGACTGCATCAAACGGAAAACCTTCTTCACAGCCAGGGAAACCATCAAGAAGGTGAAAAGGCAGTCTACCAAATGAGAGAAAATATTTGCAAATTATGTATCCGATAAGGGGTTTATATCCAAAATACTTAAAGAACTAACATAACTCAATAGCAAAAAACAATCCAATTAAAAAATGGGCAGAGATCCCAAATAGATATTTTTTCCAATGAAGACATACAAATAAATGGTTGACAAGTATATGAAAATATGCTCAATGTCATAAATTATCAGGGAAACCCAAATCCAAATCACAATGAGATACCACTTCGCACCTGCTAGAATGGCTGTCGTAAAAAACACAAGAAATGGCCCCGGCTGGTATAGCTCAGTGGATTGATCTCGGGCTGTGAACCAAAGGGTCACCAGTTTGATTCCCAGTCAGGGCATAAGCCTGGGTTTCGGGCCAGGTGCCTAGAGGGGGCCATGTAAGAGGCAACCACACACTGATGTTTCTCTCTTTCTTTCTCCCTTCCTTTTCCTCTGTCTAAAAATAAAGAAATAAAATCTTAAAAAACACACACACACAAGAAATGATAAGTGTCCACAAGGATTTGGAGACAAGGGGACCCGTACACATGGTGGGACTGTCAATCGGTGCAGCCACTGTGGAAAACAGTACGGAGCGTCCTCAACAAGTTAAAACTAGAACCACCATATGGCCCAGCAATAGCACTTCTGGGTGTATGTCCTAAAGAAATAAAAACAGAATATCAAAGAGATATCTGCACTCCCATGCTCATTACAGTATTATTTGCAGTAACCATGACCTGGAAGCAACCTCAGTGTCTATCAATAGATGAATGGATAAAGGAGATGTGAGGTTATATATATTCCATTGCACATGTATTCCATTTTATATACTACGTACAAAGGAATATTACTCAGCCATGAGAAAGAATTCAATCCTGCCATTTGCCACAACATGGAAGAAACTTGAAGGCATTATGCTAAGTGAAATACACACAGACAGAGAGAGGCAAATATTGCGTGGCATCATTTATATGTGGAATCTGAAAACAAAAATGCATAGAAAGAGGGTAGAAGAGTGGTTGCCAGGGGCTGGGGGAGGGGGAAATAGGAAGAGGTTGGTAAAGGCCACAGACTTTCATCTATACAAGACGAATGAGGTTGGAGGGTCTCATGGAAAACATGGCAACTATAGGTGACAACTGCGTTGCATCACTGACATTTCCTAAGAGAGTAGAACTTAAACATTCTCACCCCCCTCAAAAATAATAATAAATATGTGAGGTGCTAATAAACTAGATAGTGGAGGGGAATTCTTTCCCAGGGCATGTTTCAAATAGCCACCAATATACAGTTTAAATATCTTACGATTTTATATGTGAATTATACCTCAGTAAGGATGAAGTTAAAAAAATAGATTTTCACACTTTAGGAAGAGCCATGAAATCCTTTCCATGTCCATAATTCGAAGAATGCCTTCAGCGAAGAATATTAATCATCCGTCCATCTCCAGCTATTTTTATAACCCGTCAGGAATAGGGAGGAACCTTTCCATTGCGGGAACTCTCTTGAATTACGTCTGTGTGGTGCTGCAGCATCTTTACTTACTTCTACATTTGGTTGTTTGGTCCTCGTGATGTCCAGTACTGCTCGATACTTTTTTTGCCACTGGATTTTATGGCTTGATGACTCAAGCGTGGACACCGGGCATGATGGGTGTCACCCATGTTTCCCTTAAATGCATGTTGCAGACCAGCAGTCTCCAACCTTTTTGGCACCGGGGACTGATTTTGTGGAAGACAATTTTTCCACAGACTGGGGTGGGATGGTTTGGGGATGATTTAAGTGCATTACTTTCATTGTGCACTTTATTTCTATTGTTATTACATTGTAGTATATAATGAAATAATTATACAATTCGCTATAATGCGGAGACAGTGGGAGCCCTGAGCTGGTTTTCCCTCGACTAGTGGTCCCATCTGGGGGTGACAGGAGACAGTGACACCTGAAGCGTCTTACTTATGTCCAGTCTACTCCGTGATCTGGGTTTGGTTGCTGTCACTGCAGAAAACTCTGCTTCACGAATGTGGGATGTTGGAAAGGGAAACAAGCTTTTTGGTGCTTTTGTGGCAATTTCAGGATATTCTGCTTTGACTTTTAATCCAGAACATATGGGGTTTTGAAGCCCTTTCAAACATACTTTCAAGGTCACCGTCATTTTCTATCTCCAGCAGTGGATACTCTTCCAGCACAAAGTTGATTCACCTGGCTTAGTCACAGATGGGCCTCGGATCCATTCCTTTCCAGTTTGGGGGTCTTTTGTGGTTGGGGAGTCATGTTCAGACTCTTCTGAAAGCTGAGATAATGCACCAGCTGGGAGAGAGAAGGCCCTGGCTCAGTCTCTTTCAAAATCTCTGCTAATGTTTGAAACATGTCAAAAATCCCACTGTTCACGTCGCCCCCATAATTCCAGTTTGGCTTTGAATGCAGCCACTTTATCTGCTGACTTGAACACAGTTGTCGTTCTCCCCTGAAGTGACAGATTGAGTTCGTGGAGCAGGTTGAATATGTCACACAAGTAAGCAAGTTTTGCGACCCATTCTGTGTCACTGAAATGCGCTGGTAGTGGTGACTGTTTTTCTGAAAGAAATCTCTGGAGCGCCTCTGGTAACTCAAACACTCTGTCCAGTGATCCGCCTTTAGAAAGCCGTCTCACTTCTGTGTGTAAGAGAGGACACGTGTGCTCTGCGTCCATCTCCTCACAGAGCTGCGGGAACAGATGTAACTTAAGGGCATGCACTTTAACGTGGTTGATCATTTTAATCACATCCTGCAAAATGTTAAGCTCGGGTGACATTTCTCAGCTAGCCGGCATTTCTCTATAGGTGACACAGTGCAGAGACTCGCACTCAGAAGCGACCTCTCTGACCCGAGCAGTGAAACCACGAAGCTGCCCAGCCAGGGCAGCCGCTCCGTTCCTTGCGTGTACTGACAGGAAATGACCAGTTCAGGTTCCCTGATGGTACTCATTCAGAGACTTGATAGCTCTGCAGCTGTGGTGCTGATTGGCCACCAAAGTGCACATAACAGATCCTTATGCACACGCTCCTGAAAAATACATCACACAAAAAAAGTCGCCTCGTTGTCATCATCGGTTGACTTGTCCACCTGGATTGCGACTCACTAATCCTCTCCAGCAATATCCTCCGCTATTTCATCAATTCATCCGGTTATGGTAAACACAGATGAAGTTTCTCTCACTTGCCCGCCACTCGCCTCTTGCTGTGCTGCCTGGTTCCTAACAGGCCCGTGGCCTGGGGCATGGGGACCCCTGTTGCAGACCACTGCGGCTCAGACGCGACCCTGCGCACGCGCAGTGGGGCATCCTGATAAAGTGCAGATTGATTCAGTAGGGGAGGTGGCCTCCGAGGTTTTCCATTTACGATTAGCTCCCAGGTGACGCCTGGCCCTGCCGGTCTGGGGGTAACACCCACACTTGAGTGGAATAATTGGGGAACCCTACTTTGTTAGCGGAACACAAGTAGGGGAAGATTTTATACTCTGCCTTTTTTTGGTAGATTTACAACGCGGATTTATTTCTACCCTCGAGGCTCCGAGAAGTCCTGCAGTTAGAAAGAAAACTGTCTACTGTCGGACTCAATGTCAAACTCACTCCATCATGAAAACTTTTTTCCCCCAAGGAAAACCATTAACATTTAGTAGAATTAGTGTTCTTCGTATCAAGCTTTGGAAAACAATTTGAGGGATCACAAACATAGGCCGCCCTATCATCATGTGGACTGTAAATGGTAACCAGGCAGGTGCCCAGGAAAACGCCACAGCCTGCGCTGATTAAGAACAGCGGCTCTGAAGTCGAGTCGAAGCCTGTGATTGAATCTCGTCTCTTCCCTGAAAGCTGTGTGACTGTGTCAGTCATCCAGCTTCTCTGAGCCTCGATTTCCTATGTATATAAAATGGCGATAATAAAAGATCCTATAAATGGAAGCTGATATTATAGTTGCCTGAGTTGGCAAGACAGGTGATATGGAGCATCTTGGCTAGAATGAAAAGCACTCAGGCCAGAGGACACCCAGGAGAACGGAAATCTAGGAAGGAGTGTGTTTGAACAATGCAGCAGAGAGAAGACCGGGCTCTGCAACTCTGGCCTGAGCCCACCGCACCCCCCAACCCACTTCACTGTGCCAGCACATCACCCAAGTCACCCTCCAGGTTCCCTATGTTCCAACACAGGGCTTTGGGATGAGAACCTAGGCTTCGTACCTGAAGTCCAGGGTCAGCATTAGTCTTGGGTCAGCACTGAGTGTTGGAAGCTGTGGCACATCAGGGAAAAGTAACGCTGGTCGTGCACGCTGGCCCCTTTCCCGCTGAGGAGCTCAGGTGAGTGGCCCTCACTGCGGCCAGGTGAAAAGCTTCAGTTTATCAGGAGCCTCATGGAAGTGGTGGTGGTCTTCCCAGAGAGGCGGTGCTCCGTGGAAAGGGGGGTTTGCAGGACTTGGTGCAATCTGAGAGGGGCCTTGCAGAGACTGGGCCAATTTCATGAAGTCTAGGGAGCGCACGGAGCCCACCTGGACACTTCCCCATGGCGAGAAATTCCCACGCTCCTTCCGTGTGCAGGCTGAAAGGACGAGGACACAACTGCCCCATGCTTTATAGTTTCTGAAGGCCGTGACATCAGGTTTGAGGGTAAAAAAAAAAAAGACTCAAGGAGCAAATGACTCCAGGAGCCACCAGTGATGAGGCAGGAACCTGACATGCAGGTCTGTCTGCCCCTTAAGCCCCAGCCTCTGTCTTTATACAGCTGTCTGTCTCCAAACCACCCAAATGGGTGCACTTGGCCCAACAGCTGAGGGCTGTTAACCCTGACTGGCTTCCCAGAAAAACATCGATTCCTTACCCCTCTTACTGCAGGTCTGGAGGTTGGGCAGGGTCTCAGGGGCATGGGTGAGATGCTAGGGTAGCCGGCCAAAGGATGCTTATTCCGGAGCAAACCTCGCCAACAGCCCAGTGACCTAATGCTGACATGGGAGAGAGCTTACAAAGTTCTTTCACATTCGTTTCCTCACCTCTTCCCTATGGTAGCTGCATGCAGAGACAGGACAGATGAAGGGTTGGTAATTCTCCTTTTGATAGACGAAGGAACCCAGGTTCAGAGCTGGCATGATCCGTGCACAGCAAGTTACAGGGGAGCCCAGGGCTCTGGGTTGGTCTAAGCCACCAGGAGCTAGACTAGAGGTCACCTCCTGCTTGGCCTGAGCTCCTCTGCTGTTGTCACCTCCGGGAAAGACTGTCTCCTGAACACGCGCAGCACCGTTCTCCTCAGAACTGCCCACTGTCCTGTGCTGAAGGAGAGAAGTGTGGGCTTTAAAAATCTTCTTGTTGCAGCCTGAGACTGAGCCTGACCCAGCATCTGGCAGAAGGAGCGCGCGCACGTGTGTGTGTGTGTGTGTGCGCGCGCGCGCGCGTGTCTAGGTGTGGGAGTGAGGCTGGGAAGGGGAGGACAGGAAGAACCCTGGGCTGCATGCCCAGTTCTTGCGATTTCCCAGGAGGGAAGCTGGCCTCCAGGCAGAAAGCCAGGAGTCTCCCTTGTGGCTCCAGCAAATGGGTCCTGGTGGAGCTGTCCAGCATTCCTGCCTCAGACGGGTGGCGTGGGGGAGGGCAGGGCTGTGCCCCTTCCCCAGTCTGGGCTCCTGAAATCTGGGAGAAAGCCCTCGTATTTATCTGATTTCCTGTGCACCATTTTGACTTATTTTCCCAGTCCAAAGAAAGGGCTGTAGCGTAAACGAAGGTTCCGTTCTGGGGGGCCTGTTGGCTCCTTGGAGTCTGTAATTGGGGCATTGAAAGGATACAAAAAAAAAAAAAAGCTCACAGAGGAGTGGATGATCTTTTATACTTAGAGTTCCCCTCTCTATAAAAGCGACATATTACAAACCTCTTTCTCCTCTCGAACATTTCTTGCTAAGTGCATTCTGATGCCACATTGAAACGCAAAATAGCTGGAATCAAGCAGGCACCGAAGGCTATTTATATGCTAATCTCTATTTCCCAAGCTGAAGCGGGAACCTCGAGCTGGGTGCTGCTTCTAATGATGGCTCAGCTCTAACCTCTCTGGAAGAAAGAAAAGTATTTTCCTTAAGAAAACAACTCAGTTTCTTTAAGATGAAATGTAATTATCTATTATCAGATGTCCCTTAAAACGCAAGGCCTATTAAAGCTGCTAAAAATATTGAAGCCCTAATTTCACCATAATAGCATTTTAATTTCAGCAAATCACGGCTCTATTGTTACAGGACGTTTTGCGGTAGGAATGTCGTAAGAGGTCCATCGTAGCTTTTTTCTTAAAATTTTCCTTTCTTTGAGAAGTACAATTAAATCATTGCAATCATCTAACCTTGCTCGACACGAAATTTTACTTATCAAGTGTGAAAACAATGGTCATTAGCATTTAAAAGAATTTGTTTTAAAAGTAGCTAAAGTTTAATTGCTTTAAGTATTCCGATTGGGATGTGCAGCTGCTGTTGGTTCAACGTTGATATTAAAGAAGGTCGGTGTTTAATTGATCGCTGAATTTCATTGAAAAATATTTACTTTTTTTTTCCAGGGAAGGTACAAAAAAGAGGGACCCTTGAGGAGGAATGACTCTGGGGAGAATTGACTACATGTGGGAAGTTGCTGGCAAAACCACCCAGCTTTGCCCCTCACATCTGCACTGGATTCATTGTTGGGAACTTCTGTAAGTTTCTAAAAGGAAGGCCCCATCTTGTTCGTATTAGCTTTTTTATTTAAAACAAACTTAATCAGTGCTTTAGAGAGAGAGAAACATCGATTTGTTATTCCACCCATCTATGCACTCGTTGGCTGACTCTGGTACGTGCCCCGATTGGGGGGATCTACCCCACCACGTTGGTGTGTGGGGTCGATGCTCTAACCCACTGATCTGCCTGGCCAGGGCTCTGTCTTGTTTTTTACTAGGCTGTGATAAGGAGCATCTGTGCTGTATTGCAAAATCCTGGAACTTGTATTCTTGTTTTTCAGAGACCCAGTGGGTTCTGAGCACATCAAGAAGGGTCCACACTCAGTGGGACTACCTTTTCAAAGAGAGGACAAGGGGGGGACTGGGGCACAGGCTGGGGTCACTCTCCTGATGGGTCTTCTGCCCACACCTGTTGGTGGAAACAAACTCTCTCAGGTGAATCCGCATCTTCCTGTTCTCTCATTTAAGGTGACGTTTTAGGCCATCCTGGTGGGGCCGAATCACCACTGAATCGCACCAGTTTTGCAGATCTTCTCAGTGCCTGAGAGAAGCTCTCCGGCAGGGAGTGGGGTGGAATGGGAGGGAATCAACTCAATAGGCTACTGATCAGGGTTGGCCAAAAAAGAAAGTGTAACCGAGACCCTAGTAATCACTACTATTTTTACTACTATTTATTCAGCATTAACTATGTGCCCATTCTTAATTGCATCATTTCCCTTCATCTTCAAAATGACTTCACAATGGATGCTATTATCTTCTCCAAATGTGGAAACAGAGAAGCTAGTTTGTCCCAGTTATATAGCCAGTGGGAAGCAGAACCCCAGATCAACTTGAGGTCCATCAGGTGACAACTTCCATGCTCAGCGGCCTCCTCTTAATAGTTTCTGTCCTCAGTCAGCACCTTAACCCGGGCCTTCGACCCAGACCCAGTTCACACTGAAGGTCAGCTCCCTGACCACTCTACTTCCTTCCTGCCCCCTTTGCCTTGGGACCCTCTGCACCCATGCACATATGGAATTTAAAAGGCCTCTCTCCTTTCCTTTGTTGGGTTTCAGTTAGCTCCCTGTACAATGAAGACCTTGAATGGCCCCATCTTCAAGAGCCTTTCTAGATCCCAGTGTCTAGGAACTTAGTTCAAGTCCACAAATGGTGCTCACTCAGGGCCAGACCTGCGTGGAGATGGGTAATTGAGTTCCTGTCCTTTAGATGAACCTCCCAACAGTCAGCCCAGTGCAGCTGACTGTCCCCTCTCTGTGTCACACAGCTGGACAATGGTGACTGCATTCAGCACAGCATGGGTTGTGTTATTCTGGGTCACAAGGCAATCTGAGATTTTGCTTGGTTCCCCTGTTCATTTGCTGGACAAACTTCTGCTCTTATTTCAACATCCAGCTCAAGAGGTATCTCTTTTAGAGAAATTTGTGGTCTTTTTGAAGCCCAGATTTCCATGGTTCTTCTAGCATTTCTCTCTTGTAGCATCTCTTCTTATAATAGAAAAGCAAGGACATAGCCCAGGTTCCATAACTATCTCCACTCCCTGTCAGAGGATGATCTCAGGCAAGTCCTGTAACCTCACTGAGGCTGTTTTCCTTTCCATACAGTGGGGCAGTAATAGTGTTCACCTCCCGCTCTGGTCATGGAAGTGACCAATGAGATTTACCTAGAACAGTGTCTGGCACATGCAAGCAGACAATGAGCTTGACTTCTTATCCATGTAGTAAAGGTTCTTATTTGTGGGTGCGTGTCGTGCACAGCCTGGCTGTGAGCTCTGCGGGCCTGGTAGCCCAAGAACGTCACGTTTATATCTCCATAGTTAACCCAGAGACTGCTGCATAGTGGGAAGTGCTGTAGATGGCCAGGAGCAGGTGTTCGAAGCCATGTCATGCCCCTTCTTAACAGTTGTGTGACCTTGGGGAGGTTCCATGACTTCTCTGGTGCTCCTGCCCGCGGAGCAATCAACTGGGGCTCGACCACCTACCTAGAACAAATGAGTTGGGGGGACAAGAGGCACGAAGAATGGCAGCAAGACAAAAGATTCTGATCAAGCTGCAAACTTTATTTTTCTGAACTGGGTATATATATAGGGGGGAGGGAGAGATTAGGTTGCTTGCTATTGGCTAGCTTGAGACAAAGAAGGGCCCGCTTATTGATTACTTGGGTGCAACTGGTACTCGTGGACACCTCATGTGCCTCTAGCCGATTGGCTTGTGGAGCGCACAGGTTCCTGTAATCAATGCAATATTTTTAGCTAGAAGCCAGGTGTAAGGTTCCCAACACTCTGGCCTTCACTTTTTTCATTTGTAAATGGAGACACTTACACTGCCCTCTTTGTGTGATTGTTGGGAGGATGAAACGAGGCCAAGCTGATGAAGTTACGTCCTTGCCCAGAGCAGTCAGTCATAGGAGCTCAACCCTGGGTATCTGTAATGCAGGAGGCTGAGCCCGGGGATCTCAACCGCTTGTTCAGATAAGCCAAAAAAAAAAACCCAAACCACAAAGAGGAAGGGATGGAGCAGACATAGCCTTTGTTATTCACATTACAGGGAGCACTGATGGCGGCACATCGGCAAAGCAGAATTGCATCTCCCTGAGTCAGATGTGGTTTAAGGGGTCTCAGACACAGGGGGCACGCGTCTGCGAGGGACTCCAAACCTCAGTGTGTACGTGCAGAGAGAAAAGGTCAAGAGGCAGTCATGCAGGACAAGAAGCTGCTCCCAAAAGGAGATAAGGAAGGAATTACAATCTGTTTCCAAAGCCATACACATTTTTCTGGCCAGGGGACCTCCGGCCAGCCTTCCATTATGGGGGTTGGAGGGTCTATGTGCAGTACAGCCCCACAGTATCCATTAGGTTAACAGACTTCCGTTAATAATTACCATCTGTATTCCACTTTCACTTTCTTATTTAATCCTCACAATGGTTTTGGGAGGGGCCTCTAGTATTGTCTGTGGTCCATCAAGATCTTGTAGCTGGTTAGAGGCAGGTTCCCCGACCTCACATCCCCTCCCCTATCGGTTGCCCCATGCATGACATCTCATATTATGAAGTCGGGTGAATGAGAGAATGATTGTCAAATAGGCCAAACAATCTTTCATAAAAGTTAGGTGGGGCCCAGGCTATGGGCCCGTTAGGAATACCAGCTGAATTGATTTCATAACGGTGGGTCCTGAGATGACACTTCCATCGCAAAGCTGCGCTTGGCTTTTTATACTCGTCAGGGGCTGTTATAGATTTGATCATATCTGAAATAGCAGATTTCAAGTTGACATCCCCTTTGTCCACGCTGGAATTCAGATTTATTTCTAAGAGACCAGTGCAATTTTCTTATCTTTGTTACAAATTACTACAGTCTGGGTTAATCTCACGCAGCAATAAAGCTGTTTGCCTAGGAAGCTTCCTGCAGTGTCAGAGCTGATGAATGGCTCCCTCTGGCTATAATAATTCAGTCTAGAACATTGAAAAAAATCTTGGTTCTTCTGCAGGAAACTCCGCCCATGTGTTTGGTTGCTCAGACTGTTAGAGATCGGAGACTCTCAGCTGGGACCGGGCAGAGGACCTCTGCACCTGTCAGATCTCAGGGTTTCCATGGTCAATGGCAGGCCACCCTCCCCCAGCTTTGTGAAGAAGGCAGTTCTGTCTGGAGTTTTCTGACAGTGGCTTCAGACTTAGTGACTACACCAGAAGTCAGAACAGGGAGCGGCAACAGAGGGAGCGGGTGGGCTAGTCTTGGAATTGGAGAAGAATGGGCTGTAGAGGAGAGAGCAGAGGGCTTGTGTTTTATTCATTCAACAATTACTGTAGTTTTAAAATGTAAAACACACCATTGGTTAGAAAATGCACTATTGACTTAATAAGCACATTTTTTGGAGGGGCCAGACGGATGAACACAACCACTTTCATGCAAGATGATTTTAAGAGCCAGTACCTTGGGCATTCTAGGGAGACTGAGAGCTGAAGAATGGTGAGGGGTGTGTGTGGGGGGTTGTATTTCTGAGTAGCTGCAGGTGTCTGGGAGGGAAAGCACTCAGGCAGAGAGAATAGCACGCCCGAAGCTCTCAAAACAAGAAGGCTCGCTCAAGAAATTGAAAGAAGGCCAGTGTGACTTTGGGAAAGGAAGGTGTGGGGGCACGGAGCTGGGGGTCAGCTGGGGACATCTCATGAAGCACCTTGCAGGCTAGCTAGAGAGTTTAGATGTTAATCTGAGGAGACTAGAAAGATATTGAGGAATTTTAAGTAGAGGCTCTACATACCCTGCATTTAACATTCATGGGAGGCGAAGCGACTTTAACCTGGAAGGGCAGCTGAGCCGCGGGGAAGCTAGTGCTGGGAAGAAGGATTCACACAGCCTGTTCCTCTCTGGGAACAACACTGGCTTATTAAGCATTGGGAGTTTAAGAGGTAGCACACTTCTGTTAATTCCCTACCTCAGAATTCACCTGTCTGGCAGTCTCACTCCTCTAGACCAGCAAGATCAAGTCTTCAGCCGGGTTTCTGTTTCTTACCCTCCCTCCACTGCTGAGCAGTGCAAACACCCTGCAGGGTTTCAGCCAGACTACCCTGGTCTGCAGGCCACTCTGATCTCGGTGGATTAGCTTCTTATCCAAGCTGGCTCTGTGTGTAGAAGATGGGGTTTTCCTCAGCTCTTGTGCTACATTCAGTCACAGGAGTTGTTTCATGTGGGTCCAAAGGCCACAGAGCTTAGTGTCCAGTTACCTTGTCCCACTCCCCACACCTCCTCCTCACAGCAGCAGCTGCCCATCATGGTGCTATGTGCCCTGGTCTCTGCCCTACCTGGAACCCCCCAGAACCTCTTTCCTTCTCTTCCTCTCCCTAATGGCTTAGCTATTTTGGTTCTTTATATTCCAAGCATTCTCTGTCATCCTTTCCTCATCTGGGGTAATCCAGTGGGTAAAAGCCAGAATAGGTTATGTTTTCTGCCTAGGAGTTTCAACTTTTGTCTCTTCAATATCCAAACCCTGAAAGTAAAGGAACAAAAACCCCTAGCTCCTCTCTTCTTGTCTTTAAACTTGAAGAGTAACTGTCGAGAGTTGCGCTTTAGCTGATAGTCCTTTGCTCTGGAGTGGGCTGAGCAAGGAGTAGATGGCATTAGCATTGGCATTGGCAAATTTCTGCCCATTCGCCTGCCCACCAGTCCATCCATCCATCCATCCATCCATCCATCCATCCACTGCTTTGGGCAGAACTAAAGAGTTTTTAAGGTTGGTGTTCCTTTGACAACTGCCAACCCCGAGGATGGACAACTGCACCCTGTTTACCCCCAGGGCTCTGTCCATTGTCCACACAGTCCAAGACCACTAGAGAACAATGTTAAAAGCATGGGTTCATGTCATAGCTGTATCCCTTACTAGCCATGTGAATTTTGTCATGCAAACCAGCGTTTTGTTATAGTACTCGTCTCATCTGTACAATGTGGCCAACAGTGGCCTACCTCAAAGACTTGTTATAGGGGTTAAATGAGTTAACACCTGTAAGCCTCTAGAGCGGCCCCTGGGATTAGAAAGGGCTGTATAAGTGTTAGGTGTCATGAGTGCCCTTGGATTGGGGTGAATATCAGACACAAACTGGGTCAATATGCCCCCTTTCCTCTCCTTGAAATTTGGAATCAAGACTGAGTCTGGGTCATTCAAAGCTGTTGAATTGAACTGAGATGTTGTAGGAAGGCTTTTCTGGGCTTTGAGCAAGGAGAAGCTGGTCTACAGAGAGAAAAAGAGGAAATTAATGTGTGGACAGGAGACGGATCTGGTGGATGTGAGGAAGCTTGAGGGAGAGGGAGGAGGAGAGAGCAATAGAATGAGGGAGAGGAAGACGGAGGGGGAGGAGGGAGGAAGAGGAGAGGCTTGAAGATGCTGGAGCACTGGGATCCCAGCCTTGCTCACAACTGTTGGTTTTCACCCATGTCCAGGTAAATCCCCATCTGTTTGATTGTGTTTTGCTTCATTTACTTTGGAACAGGAATGAAAGAAACAAAGGCTGAGACAAACATCATGTTTCTGCCTTCAAGGAATTTACCATTGCTACAAACTCAAGTGCCCTCACTCCACCCCCCCCAGATTCATATGCAGTTGAAACCTAACCCGGATGTGTTGGCTCTAGGAGGTGGACTGTGATTTGATCATGAGGGCCAGACCCTTATGAGCAGGATTAGTGCTCTTACAAAAGGGCCTCCAGAGAGCTCCCCCACTCTTTTCTGTCCCACGGGGAAGACCTGAGCATGGCTAAAAGTTGGAAACAACCACCACCTTGAAGGTGGTCAAAAACCACAGAGCAATTTTCAAATAAACGAGCAGATAGTAAAAATGTTCCAAGCCATCAATCACATCCTAAGGGGGCCCTCGCCAGACACGGAATCTGCCAGCACCTTGATCTCGGACTTCCCAGGCTCCAGAACTGTGAGGAATAAATAAATAAATATTTGTTGTTTAAGCTGCCCCGTCTATGGTATTTTTGTTATAACAGCTAAGATGGATTGAGCCACCTAGCAGGTGCTTACAGGAGGTAAGATAACGTTGTAGCTAACTGGAAAATGAGTGGGGCTGGGGCTGTGGGAGGGCAAGGAGAGGCACGTGTGAGCACTGAGAAGGAAGCCATCAATTAGGGATGGGGATGGTGAGGGCTTGATAGAGGAGGTATCAGTGACATTAGATTTTTTCAAAACTTCCCTTGTGTTGTTGAGCTATGCCTGCGGCTTCCAGCCACATGCCCTACTGGGCTATGGACAGTGGAAGCCGCTAGACCCTGAGAAAGGGAATCTCAAAGTGAAGTTTCCTGGCAAAACACAGCACCCTTCTCCCCTCCCCTCTGAGTCAGGGCTTTCCGTTCTGACGAGGAGCTGATCAGCATTCAGGGGTTCTTAAATAGGACGGCCTTATTTATTAACACCCTTTATCTCTAGGGACGTTAAGAATCAGCTGTAAGAGAGCTTTGTAATGTAAATATTCCTCCCCCACCATCCACCGGGCTCTGTAGAATATGACCTCTAGAGAGAAGGCGGAGGGAGCCAGCAGGGAGTTCGGGGATCAGCTGCCCAGTGTGGCCAGGTCTGCAGCCCATGGACCCTGTGGGGCTAGTGGCTCTTCCCATATCTGCTCTGGGGGAAACTCCCCACGTCTAGGTTTTTGCTCGTGCTCATCCCCCTCTCTAGGAGTGCCCCTCCCTAGTCCCCCCACCAGGAAAGCATCTCCACTTGTGACTTCCCCATAATGTGCTCTTTGCTCCCCACTTTCCCCCAGATTTGTATGGCCCTGCCCCCTCGCTCCCTCAGGTTGTATCTCTTATGTGGCACCACCAGGGCTTATTCTGAACTTGTAATGCAAAGTGGTTGTTTATTCTTTATTTAAACCCCCACCAGCTTGGAACCTCTTCAAGGACAAGACCAAGTCCCCAAACCACCATAAATGTTTATTGATGGTGTCATCAGACTTCTTAGTGCTTTAAAGTTATTGATAAACTACAACCAGAAACAGGTGGTGTTAATCCCGAGCCTGGAATTTGCCTAAAATAAATCATTTCATGTAATCCTAATGCCCACAGGGGTAGATGGCACCGGCCTCCCTGCTTTACAGATGAGAAGACCGACAGGACTGGAGAGAATTAAGCAGGGCTGCGTGTTCAGCTCACAGAATGGCGGAACTGCACGTCCAACCTCAGCTTATCTGAGGCCCAGACTCTTCACTCTTAAAAACAAGGTACTGTTACCCTTCTCCAGGACACTCCCTCCCCCCAAAGCAAATTAAAACAACAAAGAGGTTTTTTTTAAAAAAAATTAAGCTATTGAGAATAAAAAAATAGCATTGATGTTGAAAATGTTGCTGTGACTTGGAGACTTTCCTGTGCTTGTGGCATCAACGCTGAGTCAGGAAACTGCTCCTGCCTTTTGACCCAAGTACTGCCGCTGTGTTGAGAGGTTATCTGAGGAAGTGATCCCAAGATCGGGGAAGAAAACAGTAAATACAAAGATGTTCATCACAGCGTTACTTATAGTGCCATTCATCAACAAAACAGCTAAGTAAACGATGGCACAGCTTCACGGAGTGCTACACAGTCATTCAAATGACAGTTCTGGAGATTGTCTAAGATACCAAAGAAAGTTTAGGATGTAACATTAGGCTAAAAAAAAAACCCCAAACAAAAACAAACCAGCTACAGGATTGTGAGAGCACTGTGGTTACAATGCGGCGAAGCCTAGAGTTCAGGAGACAGGAAACATACCAAGAATGCTAATAGTGGTTGTGTCAGAGTAAATGAATTATGCCTTATTTTTGTTCCTTTTCTTTCTATTTTTCAATTCTTCTGTAACATAGTTATATTATTTTTTATGACGAAAATGATGTATTTTTTTTTAAAGCTGATGAATAATTCCATAGCTGAGCCTTATTAACAGCCAAAGGTGACCTTGTCGAAGGAAGACTTTCTCCAGCCTCAGATCAATGAGCGGAGGGCTGGGCACCACGTGGTGCTGCCCTGGGGGAGTGAGGGTGGTGGGCACCTCCACGTGTGTCCTGTTACACCGGAACACCATCACCAACGGACTGAGCCCCACGGGAGGTGACCTAGTTTTCTAGGTAAGTACCCTGGACCTTCTTTTCTCTCTGAAGAATCCAGCTTCTGGAATCACTGTCTCCCTGCTGGCTCTGGCCACGGGCTGAGAAGCAAGTTCAGAAGCTCAGGGGATGGGGAAGAAAACAGGCAAAGCATCTCCATGTTTAATTAAAAGAAAATGCCAACAACAAGAAGGAAAGCTGGGAGACTACATTAAGGATGTGATTGATGGCCTGGAACGTTTTTATTATCTGCTCATTCATTTGAAAATTGCTCTGCAGTTTTTGACCATCTTCAAGGTGGTTGCTTTCGACTTTTAGCTGTTCTCAGGCCTGCCTCAGCTTGCAGAGCTCTTGGGAAAGTTAGGCACAAGGTGAAGGAAATGGGCTCATAAAATTACCTCCGAATTCCACAGGGGGTGGGGGTGGGGTGGGCACTGTGCTCCCTGTGAGGAAAGATAAACCCTGTAGTTAAGAAGGAAAGCTTTGACATTAGTTAGATACAGTCAGGTTTGAATCCTGTTTTAGCTGCTTACTGATTGTAGCTAAATTATTTGGGCAAATTTTTTCATCAGTTTGAGCCTCAGTTTCTTTTCTGTAAAATGGGCAAAGATGGCGCCTGCCTCAGAGGGTTGTGGGGAAGTTTAATGAGTTGAGGTGTACGGAACATGGACTGTAGGTCTGGTACATTCTTAGTGCCCGATAAGTGCCATTATTATTATTATTAATTATTATTATCATTGGTATTTAGTGCCCCTGCTGCTATAAGTGGGTTTTTTTTCAAAACGAACTTCACTAAGGTAGAAAGAAACTCCACTACAGTAACAAGCGACACAAAATAACCCAAGGACTTCCTGTGCCCTGGAAGTTTTCTGCCTCCCTCCCTGTCCCTGTGGACTCTCTTTCTCAGACATCCCTGGTGTCCGAGATTTCGGTCTGGCTTCCTGCTGACGCGCTCCCAACCTGCCTCCGTCTGGAAGACAGCTTCTTGTTTTCCACAAGAACGCGTGATCCGCTGGGTGTAGCCTCCTTCCAGCCCAGGACTCGAGACTGAGCTTCTTACATGTGAGGTCCTATGCTGAGTGCTCTACACACAACTTCCAAATTAATCCTCATTAACCTCTGAGGTGGTACTGTTATTACCACCCATTTTAAAGGCGAGGAAATGGAGGCCCAGAAAAGATCAGTAACTTGCCCGAGATCACACTGTGGGTATGAGGGAGAGCAGGGATTCTCATCCAGGTCCACCTGACCACAAGCCCCTGCTCTTACCCCCAGGGGCTACAGATGGTGATGCTGTACCTACTGCCCAGGAGGCTGTGCTGGGCACTAGTAATGAAGGTGAGATTGTAACCTCTAATGCAGATGTAGGGGTGTGATAACACGTAAGGACCCAGATGGGAGATCCTGCAGCCCTGTGGTCAGAGGTCTCCGTTCAAATTCAGCTCTATCATTACTGACCTCTTATCACGTAAGTGGCCTTGAGCATATCAGTGAATGTTTTCCAAGCCTCTGTTGCTTTCTCTGTAAAATAGGAAAAACAGTACAAGGTTGTGGTGGCCAGTGTGGTGGTGCGGGAGAGGCTCCTAAAACAGTGCCTGGCACATAATCAACAATAAATAAATAAAACTCTAACAGGGGTGTCCGCCCTTTTGGCTTCTCTGGGCCACACATTAAATACACTGCAACACGTAGTCACAAAACAAATCTCGTGATGTTTGAAGTAAATTTGCAATTTTGTGTTGGGCCGCATTCACAGCCACTCTGGGCCGCCTGTGGCTCTGCAAATGTGAACTCCATGATGGCAGAGAAAACCGTTTTGCTCACTATTGTGTGCCTCACGCCTACGCCAGCACCCAACCCACACCAGCACCCGGCCCACACTCTGCTCACGGAATCTCTGCCACTTGAACGAATGGTCCTGGTCCTAGCTGTCGTAGCCATAATGTCCCTAGAATGACCATTCTCTTTCCAGAGACACCCAGCTGTGTCGGATGGAGAGCCAGGGTGGGTTCTGTCGCTTTGGCAAACAATCTGATGGATGGATCGGGGCAGCTCATAGATGCCATGGCCCGAGTGGTCTCATGTAGGGGCAGGACTTGAGGACAGTCACAGTGACACCCCAAGGATTGCTTCTACCTGAGGTCTCATCAGTTCCCTGTGAGCCGAGTCCATCCAGGAAGTTCTCTCTGGCCTAATTGGAGCTACTTGTCAAAATTTATTGTCTGGAGTCAAAGGGAAGACCCTTATCAAATTAGGATTACACAGGGCTGGAGAGACTACTGGGGGCTGGGGCCTCCTCCCCCATCCCTCCCTAATAGGAGGCCACGAGTAGTTAGAATTCAATTAAGCCCTGGTGAAGGGAGTCTTCCAGGCAGAGCTGGGGCAGGCCCGTGTCCAGGCTGAACAGAACAACCGATTTAAGCTAAATCAACGCCTACTTAAGTGAGCCGTAATAAGCATTCCGGGGGCAACGGGAGCCTGGGGGCATCATTTATCACCGGGTAATAGAAAACCCTAATGAATAATAACTGGGGCCCAGCAGCCGGAGCGCACATACATTATGGGGTTCAAGCTGCTGCTGTCCACCCAGCCAGGAGGATGGGGTCTGAGGCCTGGGTGGTGGGGTTTGCATATCGGATTCTGCCGCTTTGCAGGAAGGCCTTTGTTGTACAGAAAAGCCATTAATCTCACACCTGCTTTGCCAGTCTTGCAGCTTGTGTTGCCTGGTTTTGGCTTCCGCTGTTTTCTGAGGCCTGATTTCAGGGGCCCATTTCAAGCAACACAGTCTGAGTACCAGAGGGGCACACGGTTCTGTGCTAGGCATGGTGGGGGTCGGGGGCACTACGGGAATGGGCCTGTGAAGTTCTAGTTCAGTACTATCTCAGTTCTTAATGGCTAACTGCTTTGGAGTTGGATATTATAATGTGCCCATTTCACAGACAAGAAAACTGATTATCAGAGAGGTTAAATGGCTTGCCCACAGCTAGGGAATGGGGGTCTTAGAATTTGAATTCAGGCCCTCTGATGGGAATTCTGAATCCTTTTTAACTACTTCCCCTCCCAGGAAAAGCAGGCTCCAAGGCCTCTTCCCACAGCCAGAGGGACACGGGGGCAGGGCAACGTTCTCTGCCTTCCAGGTGCCCCAGGGTGTTCGCAGGTGCATCTAGAAGAAAAGGGGGATGAGATGGGGCTGAAGGGAATTAAACAGGTGCTAGAACAGCTGTGGGCTCCAGATCCTGCTAAAAAATTGGTGACACTATTTTTGGGGGGAGCAAGCTCTTGGCAGTAGGGTTGATACACCGAGAAAAAAGGGGCTGGTGGGCCAAGGGGCCCCTCAAGGCCTCTGGGGAAGAAAGCAAAGGAAAATTATAATCATTGAGAAATAGAGAAAAAATGAATAGGGCTAACTTTAGATATCTGAGTAAAGTAAAGCAGACGAAGAAAATTCCTGCAGGAGTAGCCTTCAGTCCCTTCCCCAAGGTGAGAACTCACAGAGCTTGGGGGGCAGCTACTGGGGAACCAACCAAGGGAGAATGGGGCTTCCCCAAACTGCCCAGTGGCTGGGCCATCCAGTCCACAGTGCTTCCCCCTACCTGGATTTGGAAGATGGAGTCGTGTGTCCAAGAAGTGTAAACGGAAGTATGGTCCTGTCTGAGCCCAGGCAGGTCACCTCACTGGGTGTCCATCCATTTGCACAAGTTGATTGGCCTGGGGGCAAGGCTCATAGGTGGGGCTCTGGAGGCAGAGGTAGAGACCTGGGAGGGCAGCCTGCAGGCTGGTCCTCCTGCCCAGTGAATGGGCACTGGAGCCTAGGGGTGAGCTATGTTTTCTAGGGACTCTGTGGGGAAGGTGCAGGCAGCACCAGGCCAAGCAGCCTCCTGCCTGCCTTCACTAGGAACACGGTGAGACTTCAGATTAGGAGGGAGTTTCAGCATTCCACGCAGGAGAGGGTGTTCTCCCCAAGGGCACTGGGGTGAGAGTGCCCTGCAGACGTCTCTGAAGATGGCAGGGGCAGAAACACAATTTCCTTTGGACATTTCCACATGGATACAGGTAAGATGTTCGGGGGCTGCAGTTTGCTGTAGGCAGGTTGGGATGCTGGTGCGAGCTGGAGAAACTTGAGAATTCTGTAATATGGCCTTGGTGAAGCCTGCTGTCCCTGGAAACGTCCAGGCCATATTGTTTTTACCTCCAACAAATCGGTCCCTAATGATAGTAGCAGGTAACCCAAACCCTTTTCTACTTTTTTCTTCCCCAAGAATTTGCCCATTTGCTCACCTTGCCTCGTGGAGGCAGGGTTGTGGGGGAGGGTTAGATCTTCACAGGTGTGAAGCTCAGGTTTACACCTGTGCTTTCCACAGGTACCTGTGCTCCCAGAATTCCAGGAGAGGCTTGTGGCAGGTTTCCTCAGGGGAGGAGTTTGACCATTTGAGTTGGGTGAGCAGAGTTTGCTTAGCAAAACACTGGGGCTGGGGAGAGGGCATTCCAGGGAGAAGGAACTGTGTGAACAAAGCCAAGGAGACGGGGAATCTGAGAACAATGGAGTAGGTGGCTGAGGCCAGTGCCATAGTTTATTTTATCAACTTGACAGAACCACAAGGTGCCCCGATATTTGGTCGAACATTGTTCTGGGAGGGTCTGCGAAGGTGTTTCTAGATAAGATTAGCATGTGAGTCTGTAGACTGAGTAAAGCAGGTTGCCCTTGCCAGAGTGGGTGGGTCTTGTCTAACTTGTTGAAGTCCTGGATAGAACAAGAATGCTGAGTAAGAAGGAACTTCTGCTGCCTGACTGCTGAACTAGGTCATTGCTCTTCTCCTGCCTTGGACTCAGACTGGCACTGGAACGTACAACCTCAGCTCTCCTGAGTCTTCAACTTACTCACTGCAGATCTTGGGACTTAGCTTCTATAATTTTGTGAGCCAATTTCTTATAATAAATCTCTTTATATCTATCTCTGTATCTGTCGTTATCTATATTTACGTATCTATGTATATGTATATGTATATGTATATGTATATCTGTGTCTGTATCTATATCTCCTGTTCGCTCTGTTCCTCTGGAATACGGCCAGACCAACACAGCCAGAGCAGTGGTTCTCAACTACGGCTGCACAGTAGCATCTCTGGGTTCTAGGAAGAGGGCGTCGAAAAGTAGGACTCTCTGGGCTCCATCTGCAGAGGCTCTGATTCGGGTCTGAGGTGAGACCTTGGCATCTCTATTTTCTAAAATCTCCCCAGGGACTCGCTTTTGCAGTGAGGATGTGGGGGCTCCTCAGCGGGAGGAGTGCGAAGGAGAGGAAGGACAGGGAGGTGAACTCATTCAGGGCATCGCGTTGCAGGCATTTTCACGGGGTTGCTTGGTGAGTCGTGCACAAGACATCGATGTTGACAACCCAACTCAGCATTGATGATTATTCTAATTTTTCAGATAAGGAAACCGGTTGTTCAGCTACTGAGTGGACAGCCCAAGGTCACAAGGGTAGTAAGTGACAGAGCTGGAATTTACATTCAGATCTCTCTGGTCCTAAAGTCTGGAACATGAGCCTCAAAAGGTTTGGCCCAGAAGTAGCGCTTGCCTTCTACTTCAGGAGCACGGACAACGGCGGGGTGTGGTACTGCTGCTTGGAGGTCCGATCCCCTCATTGATAACCCCACACTCCTGCCTGGGGGAGAGCGTCCAGCCTGGGGAAGCTTCAGGACTCATGAGTCCCATGACAACGTCTTGTGCTTTTTAGTGCCCTATTAACAAAATGCTAACGTCAGACTAGACCTCAGAAATCAGTGATATTCCTCCATCCATTTGCCTTCTTTCTAGGGTAGAGAGCCTCTCATATTTCTTTATTCTCTTGATGGCAGTGCTTGGCACACAGTGGGTGCCCAACTAATGTTTATAGAATTGAAATAACTCGTTTTAAAGGTCACGAAACTGATTCAACAAATGCTCAGAGATGCTTAATTGTCTTTTCCGCACAAAGTGAGCTATAGCAGAGCTGGGAGTAGAATCAGCTCTTTTGGTACCAGACAGGTGGCCTGTTATTCCACAGAAGTGCTAGTTTCAGAGTCGTAGCCTACTGGGACTGAATGAGCCTCAGAAAAGGTTTATATAGCATTTACAAATATTCTTCACTTTCTGTGTCCTCTCCCACTTAGTAGCAGTGGCTGTCTGTGTGCTGTGTGGAGAAAGAGTCTGAGGTTCATAAGGATAGAGTGCTGTCATCAATTAGTGATGTCTGCCATGAGTGTAGGCATGGTCAGTGGCAACATGCGTACCAGACATTTGATGTTCCTGATTTCATTCACATCCTGTATGTTATTGTTGAGAAAATCAAGGTCCTTTTTGCCATCTATAAAAGTATATAACTAATGGGGGACCCTTCTACAAACTTTAGGTGTTCTAGGGTCTCCTTAGGTAAAGGCAAAGATAATAGGGTTATGCCAAATATTCTGGGCCTGAAATTGGATGAAAGTACTGGTATACATACTCTTATGCTTAAAGATGGTATAATCTCAGGCATGTGTCTTTTTCTTTTTTGGGTTTCAATTTCCAGTCTTCATGGCCTCTTGCAGTCCAGTGGCTCATTGCAGAACATTAGTTGCTTTGGTTTTGTTCTATCAGCCTTGCAAACCAATAGCTTTTCTCCAAGCACCTTGCATCTGCAACTCCCTATCTCTTGCCCCACTTCTGGGGGTCTCATTGCTTTTTTGTTATTCTCCACCCCTTCTCTGCATCCTATTTTGGGCTGGACTTCTCTCTGCAGGAGAAGCGGAGTATGCGTGGAACGGGCTGCTGCTCCAATTAGTTGTGGAGAGAATGAGCCTTAGTCTCAGTCTGGGAGCAGGCCTGGTATGTGGTGGGCAACTCAAGGGCGAAGAGGACCTGAAAGAATCCAGGAGAATATGTAAAATGCTGCATTACAGAGGCAAAGGCCCAGCTTTCTAGTCCTTTGCTCTGAAGTTCAAGCAGAAAATGTGAGAATTGATATGCTAAATGGATGCAAAGAAAGAAATTTCTTCCAGCAGGTCCCCAGGCCTGAGAATTTTTCCCCTAGATGAAGGGAAAAAAGTGGTATGTGCTCTGAAGCAATTTTAACTAGTATTTCTCAGAGGAAGAGTCTATTTGACCTTGAGATCATTGGGTTGGGAGAAAGAACCTGGGGAGGGAAAGATGTGGGGGTTTGTCTAAGATGGAACACTGATTTGGGGGCACAGCCGGGACTGGGATCCAGGTGTGATAGGTCCTTATTAGCCTCTCCTTGTGCTAAGCACATTTTCAGGACCAACCTGTCTAAGACCAGGGCAGGGTCACCACTGCCCATGCCCCTGCCCCCACATGGTTCACTTGTCATCTACCTTCTTGCTAGAAAATACTCCTTTTCAAGGTATTCTCATGGCATGGTCCTGCTTTCTCAAATTCAGAGTCACTCTTGGTAGCCTGCACTGTTGATGACAGAGCCATGCACTGCCGTCCCCAAAGCCGATTACCCTGGACCCAGCTGCTTTCCCTCATGGCTGGTACCTGAGCTGCTGTAGCCCTGATACTGCTGGTAAAATGTGGAGGCCTGTGGTGCCCCTTTCTCTGGCCCACCTTGTATGGCCCAGCAGCCCACTCTTCTCCAGTCCTTCCATTCTATGGTTTTTGGACCAAAGATATCCCTGTGCATTGGGAGTGAGAAGGGAGTTTTCTTCACAGTGCAAAAATGTTTCTTTTTCCTGGAGAACATTCGCCCTCTTCTAGGCCAAATCCAATCTATCCTTCAGAGGTAGTGTTTCTCTCATGGTCTTAGTGAGATAATCACCAAATGGTCCGGTACTGACATCTTTCTAAGGGTTGGGCATTCATTAAGTTTTATCATTCTTACTTTATTACACCCACATAATAAATGGGAAACTGAGGCCCAGAGAGTGCAAGCGGCTTGCCTAAGGTCATACTGCTGCTGATTGTTGGAGTGGAGGAATTATGGGATGGATGTTTTTGTCCTCCCAGAACTCATAGGTGGAAACCTTAAACCCCTCATATGATTATATTAGGAGGTGGGACCTTTGGAAAGTGATTACATTTAGAGGAGGTTATGAGGATGATGCCCTCATGATGGGATTAGTGCCCTTTAGAAAGAGAAAGAGACCAAGATCTCATCCTCTCCATGAGCCTGTGCTGTGGAAAGGCTATGTGAGCACATAGGGAGAAGGCAGCCGTCTACAAGCCAGGTGGTGGCTTCTCACCAGACACCGAATCTACTGGTACCTCGAGCTTGGACTTCCCAGACTACAGAACTTGAGAAACAAATGTTTGTTGGTATGGCAACCTGAACGGACTACGACAGGAGTGGAGAAGCCTGGCCTGCTGACTCTCAGCCCAACTTTCCCTCTCCACAGAGTCCTCTGGGGAAGGTCAACAGCACACTGCCACTATGATCACTCAAGGTTTTGTCTACCCGACTCCTTGTGGGATGGTGAGCTTCATTTTGTCCCTCTGCTGGGGACAGTAGAGTGGGCTTAGCTAAGATCCATCAGCCACAGTGACACACAATTGGAAAACTGTTTTTATCTAAGAACACTTGTGACAAGAGACCAGGAACAGACATCTTGCTGCCCAACAACTAAGGTAATTAATATTCCATTAACAAGGCCATTACAACTCCTGAATAGAAATATGCTTCATCTTAAGGTGTGAAGCCTACTTCTAAGTGAGGTGTAACAGCTGAATAAGCATACCTGCTGATTTATGTCCATAAAACTTAATTTATTAGCAATGTCTCAATTGTGGTGGTGCGTATAGTCCCTGAGCCATTAGCAAAATCCTCTAAAAGCCATTGATGAGAATAATATGCCCACTAAATGGGATGAACAGCACTTTTTTTTACTCCTGAGGCTATAGACTTGCTAATAAGGCTGGGCTGGTCTTTTAATGGAGTAGCCAAGTGGGCAGGAGGGAGCTCCTGGAGAGTAGGAGGGAAGGTGGCCTCTTCCTGTGTCATGCTGCTGTGTCTTGAGGGATGGGTGACATTTGGACAAGGGAAGACCCTAGGGGGGGTGGTGCAAATGGGAGAGGGTTCTCCAAGCATAGTAGTGGCACATAGGTGGATCCAGAGCTGTGCAACTTCAATGAGTTGTTCAGTTTGGCTGGAGAATAACTCTGTGATTTCATGTACTGTCTCTCTCCCTCCTGCCTTCCTCCCTCCTCCCATCTTCCCTCCTAAGGAAATACCTCCTAAGGATACCAAGAGTTTGGCCTTGTACTGAGCACATACAGCACCTTAGTATTGGATATCCCTACAAATGCCAGGAGGTGGATCCTGATCTCCTCTCGTGTGGATTCAAACTCGGCCCCACTAGAATGCCCGAATCCAGAAGAATGAAAGCCTGGGTAGAGCCAACAACCCAGAGGCTTTGAAGGGCTTATGTTTTACACGCTGCAATATCCATCTAGTCAATTTAGGCTGCAAAACTGAATATTTTCTTTTCTCTGGGAACGCTAGTGGTCCAAGAAGACTCATGTCCCTTTTTCTTCCTGCTTTCTCCCCATGTGGGAAGGGAAGGTGTTAAAATCCTCATAATCAGGGGAAGCAGTTCCTATGGTTGCTGCCAAGGTCTGATACCCAGAAATCCAACATTTCTATCATGGACACCATTTTTCTGACAAGAACAAATAGAAAAAAATGGATTAAATATATATACCCCTAGGCTGCCCTGGTAGCAAGCATTGTTACCAAGCTTCTGGCTGTGGCCATGCATCAGCCCTCCCTTATATGCCACTGTCCCTATAGGGGAATCAGAGGGCCCAGGGCTTCCAAACTCCTGGGATGAAATGTACTAGGGTCCTGCCATGAGATACTTGTCCTAGACAGCCCAACTTTTGCTCTTAAATTACTTTGAATTGCAGTCCTGTCATTTAAAACCAGGAACCTTGGGTAGTGTAGCCTGCCGCATATCGCCCAATAATTTTCTTATTAAACAATGTGGGGAACAAATGAGAAAAGAATGACCAACATAAGGAAAAGGCATTGGAGAAGCTCTCAAAATTGTGCTCCAATGGTTTTTTTAAAAATTAACTTTATTGAGGTGTAATTTACATACGATAACATTTACATGATTTAAGCAAACAGGTTGACTTTTGATAGAGGTGTATACCTGTGTAACTACCACCTCAGTCAATATGTAGCACACCTTCGCCTCCCCAGAAAGCTTCCTGGTGTCCCCTATGCCAAACCACTTCCTGGTGACCACTGCTCTGGTTTCTGTCCCTGCTGACTAGTTTTGCCCATTCTAGTAGATTACATAAATGGGGACCCGTGAATCATAAAATATGTACCCCTTTTCTGGCTTCTTTTACTCTGTATAGTTATTTTGATATAGATTTATGTTATTGAATGTATCAGTAGCTCATTTTTATTGCAGAGTAATATTTCATTGTCCCAATACAGCTTAATTTATTTATCCTTTTACCTGTTAATGAATATTTAGACTTTTTTTGCAGTTTGAAGCTATTATAAACATTTATGTATAATTACATGTAGAGGATATATAATTACATATAAACACGTATAATTATATCTGTTTAATATACTATGTATTAGATATAATTTCTCCTGGGTAAACATGTAGGACTAGAATTTCTGGGCTGTATAAGTATATGCTTAACTTTGTAGGAAACTGACAAGTATTTTCCAAAGCAATTGTACCATCGTGAATTCTTTTTTTTTTTTTAAGATTTTATTTATTTATCTTTAGAGGGTAAGGAAAGGAGAGAGGGAGAGAAACATCAATTTATGTTTGCCTCTCATGCGTCCCCTGCTGGGAACTGGCCTGCAACCCAGGCATGTGCCCTGACTGGGAACTGAACCTTGATCCTTTGGTTCGCAGACCCACGCTCAATTCACTGAGCCACCCCGGCCAGGACCCATTGTGAATTCTTATCAGCAGTGTATGAGAATTCCAGTGCTGCCATGTCTTCTTCATCTGATTTGGGAATTGTCTTTTTTTTTTAACTTTAAATAATTATTAATTTTTTCAAAGACAGTTGACATACAATATTGCATTAGTTTCAGGTGTACCACCCAGTGATTAGGCTTTATGTAACTTATTATCACCCTGATAAATCTACTACCCATGTGACACCATACATAGGAATGATAGTATTATTGACTATGTCCCCTATGCTATGTCTCCATGATTATTCTGTGACTACCAATTTGTACTTCTTAATCCCTTCACTTTTTTTACCCATCTTCCCAACCCCCTGCCATCTTAAAGAAGGTCCTTTCACATTTCTCATAATGGTTTTGTGGTGATGAACTTCTTTAGCTTTTTCCTTGTTTGGGAAGCACTTTCTTTCTCTGTCCTTCAATTCTAAATGATAGCTTTGCTGGATAGAATAATCTTGGTTGTAGATCCTTGCTTTTCATCCCTTTGAATATTGCTTGCCAATCCCTGATGGCCTGGAAAGTTTCTGTTGAGAAATCAGCTAATAGTCTTATGGGAACTCCTTTGTAGGTAACTAACTGTTTTTCTCTTGCTGCTTTTAAGATTCTTTCTTTGTCTTTAACCTTTTGCATTTTAATTATAATGTGTCTTCGTGTGGTCCTCTTTGGGTTAATCTTGTTTGGAACTCTCTGTGCTTCTTGGACTTGTATGTCTATTTCCTTCACCAGGTTAGGAAAGCTTTCTGTTATTATTTTTTCAGAGACATTTTTCAATTCCTTGATCTTTATCTTCTTCTTCCAGCACACCCATGAGGCAAACACTGGTATACACTTGAAGTTGTCCCAGAGGCTCCCTACACTATCTTCATTTTTTCTGGATTCTTTTTTCTTTTTGCTGTTCTGATTGGGTGTTTTTTTTTTTTTGCTTCGTTATAATTCAAATTGCTGACTTGATTCTCAGCGTCATCTATTCCACTGTTGATTCCTGTAATGTATTCTTCACCTCTGATTTTTTTGTCTTCTAATTCTGTTTTTATGCTTCTTATCTCTTTGTTGAAGTTCTCACTAAGTCCATCTACTCTTCCCCTAAGTTCATTAAGCATCCTCATAACCAGTGTTTTGAACTCTACATCAAGTAGATTGCTTGTCTCCATTTTGTTTAGTTCTTTTTCTGAAGTTTTATTCTGTTCTTTCATTTGGGACATGTCTCTTTATCTCCTCATTTTGGCAACGTTCCTGTGTTTGTTTCCATGTATTAGGTAGAACTGCTACATCTCACAGGGTTGGTAGATTGGCCTAATGTAGTAGCTGTCCTGTGGGGTTCATTGGCAAAGCCTCCCCTTTCATCCGAGCTGAGCCATGCAGGTGCACTCCCTGTGTGTCCCGTGTACACCCTCCCATTGTAGGTGAGTCTTGATTGCTGTTGGCATATCAATGAGGGGGATTTATCCCCAGGCTGATTGGCAGCAAGGGCTGGCTGTGACCACCACAGAGAATCAGTTGTGCAGGAGTTGATCCCACAGAGAAGGACCTACTTCAGCAGGGTTCTAAGGCCCAATGAATTTATCTACTGAGTATGTTACTTGTGGGAGTGGTTCTGGGACCTCCTGGGAGGTGTAGGCCAAGACCATCCACCACCTGTGTCCTGTCCAGGGCCAAGCAGCATGAGCTACAAAGTGACCTGCAGATCATTGCTACTTGTGCTGAGCTTGGAGGTACCCAGGGGAGGCTAAGCTACAAACTAGGGCCAGCTGCTGCTAGTGCTGGGCCTGGGGCCAATTAACGAGAGGTATAGGGCATGCCAAGACCAGATGCTGCTTGTTGAGAAAATTTAAGAGAGTCTGAAGCATGAGCCAAGACAGGCCATTAATACAGAAAAGCCATTGGAAACAGCTTGGGTGAGCACACAAGCTGGGTGGGGCGGGATCTTAGGGAATCATCAGGGTAAGGCCAACAGTGTGAGCCAGGTTGATGGAGACTCCGATATGGCAGCAGCTTGCTGGCTCTGAGAGAGGGCTCAGAATAGAAATAATAATCTCTGTCAGCCCTTCTGTCTGGAAGAAAGATGCCCCTGCAGCTCTCACACTGATGCTAGGTAATTCAGTTCCTTCCTATGTGTCCCTGGTGCATTTTGAGCTTCTGCCCCAGCACTAGAAGTCAGAGCGAGTAACTCTGAGTGTGTGCACAGACCCTTTAAGAAAAATACCTGGGACTCCAAGAAGCCCTGTCTCACTCAGCTACAGTCCCCACTCCTTTTTACAGCCAGTAGTTATGGGGACTTCTCTCCCTACCACTGGAAACCTGGGCTGGGGGGCCTGGTTTGGGCCTGTGACCCAATGATCCTCAGAAGGGGGGATACCTCTGCAGCTGAGATATCCTTCCTAATTTTTATGCACTACATGTGGGTGCGGGACGAGCCCATTCTGGGTCTCTGTCCTTCCTACCAGTCTTGATGTGGCTTGTTCTTTATGCCATAGTTGTAGGACTTCTGTTCAGCTAGATTTCAGGCAGTTCCAGATGATGGTGGTTATGTAGTTTAGTTGTAATTCTGATGTGGTTGTGGGAGGACTCAAGTACTCTATTTACCTACAGTGCCATCTTGACCAGAACCTGGAATTGTCTGTCTTTTACATTTTAAGCATTCCAGTGGGTATGAAGTGGTATCTCATGGTGGTTTTGATTTAAATTTCTCTGATGGACAGGTGTTGTTGAATATTATTTCATGTGTTTATTGACCTTTTATATATCTTTTGTGAAATGTCTATTCAAATTTTGCCCATTGAAAAAAATTGAGTAGTTCATCTTTTCATTACTGAACCGTACAAGTATAGTTCAAAATGTATTCTGGATACAAGTTCCTTGACAAATATATGTGATGCCAATATTTTCTCCCAGTCTGTGGCTTGCCTGTTCTTGATAGTGTCTCTTAGAGAGTATAAGTGTTTTATTTTGATGAAATCCAATTTCTTTTTTCCCCTTTTATGACTAATGATTTGTCTTTTCTGTCTCAGAAATCATTGCCTAACCTAAAATTGCAAGATTTTCTTCTATGATTTCTTCTAGAAACTTTATAGTGGTAGGTTTTATGTTTATGTCTATGATCCATTTCAAAATAATATTTGTGTATGGAAGAAGCTAAAGGTGGAATGTCTTATTCTTTTGTATGAGTCCCCAGTTGTTCTAACACCAGGTGTTTAAAACACTATCTTTTTCCATTGAATTATGTTGGTGCCTATTTTTTTGCAAATCAATTGGCCATATATGTATTGGCCTGTTTCTGGACCCTCTAGGCTATTCAATTGATCTATATATTTACCCTTATACCGAAATCAGACTATCTTGATGACTGTAGCTTTATAGTATAAATATTGAAATCCTCTAACTTCCTTTCTTGGGTACCTATTTTGTATTAGCTATTCCAGATCTTTGTATTTCTACTAAGTTTTGGGGTTAGGAAACTGTCTAGGATTTTTATTAGGATTGTGTTGAATTTATAGGTCAGTTTGGAGAAAATGGACAAGTTAATAATATTGAATCTTCTAATCTATGGCTATGATACCGCTCACCCTTCATTTAGAACTTGCTTAACTTCTTCCAGTAATATTTTATAATTTTCTGTGTAGGGGTATTGCAATCTTTTCTTGAATTTATTCTAAGTACTTATTAGCCCTGGATGGTGTAGCTCAATAGATTGAACATAGGCCTGCCAACCAAAGGGTCACTAGGTTGATTCCCAGACAGTGCACACATGAAATACAAACCTGGAGAAATTTAAATCAACACCATGCGGGAAGCTTAAAATGAAAAGACAGACAACCAGGTACCCAGTGGGGGGTGCATGAGAGGCAACAACACGTTGATGTTTCTCTTCCTTTCTCCTATCCTCCCCCTCTCTCAAAATAAATAAATAAAATCTTGAAAAAATTTTTTCTAAGCTTTTAGAAAATTTAATACTGTTGAAATTATATTATTTAAAAATGTGCATGTTCCTATTGTTTCTTACTAGGATCTAGAAGTACAATTGATTTTTGTATATTTATCTTTTATTTTGTAATTTTTCTAACTTTTAAATTTGTTCTAATACATGTTTTTTTTTGTAATTTCTTTTATTTGTTTTTTTCATAAATGCCCTTTACCAAGTTGAGGAATTTCTTTCCATTCTTACTTATCTGAGAGTTTCTTTTTTTGGTCATAAGTTTTTGCAGTAGAATCCCATATTTGTATTTGTTTAGGTATTTTTCTGTATGTTAAAATAATAAATATTATGCCAAGAGAAATTTTGGAATAAAAAAGATTAAAATATAATGATTAAAGCTTAAAGATAAATGAAAGAAACATGGGAAACCATCTTTGCATCTTTTACAATTTAGGTGTGAAAAGTCTTCTCCAAGCATGATCCCCAAAACAGAAACAATAAAGAAAAAAGTTATTAAATTTGATTATACAAAACTAGAAATTAATGTTCTAACAATGTCATAAGCAGATATGGGTGGCTGATTACCACCTGGTTAAAAATGTATGCAACATATATGACAGATAGTTATTTCTGATATATATAAAAGAGTTCATATACATCAATAGGAAAATTAGAACAATCTCATAAATAAATGTACAAAAGCATGAACAAGCAGTGTATAAAAGAAATACAAATATCCAACAAAAGCATGAAAACATGTTTAATCTCAACAGCGATAAAGTAAGTACAAGTTAAACAATAACAGATATTGTTTGTCAGGTTGACAGAAGTAAAGGGGTTGATAACTGATGTTCAAGGTCAAAGCAGTACGGACGATTTCATGCTGTTGGTGGGAGAGCAAATTGTTGGAACAGAAATGAAGGACATTTGCTAATAATTATCAAAAGTCTTAAAAACGGGCCTTCCCTTGAACCTCAGAATGTCACTTTTAAGAATTTATCCTAAAGCAATTATTGAACAAGTGAGCAAAAAGATTTATATCTACAGATGTTTATTGCAAAGTATTGACAACATCTAATTTGGGGTACAATGTCAGTATCTATCTGAAGGGACCAGATTAAGTAAATTATGCTCTACCATTCAGTGGGATACTGTGTAACTACTTTTAAAGTCCAATTTTTTTTTTTGTATTAAAAAAGGAAATGTGGCTCTGGCTGCTGTAGCTCAGTGGATTGAGCGTGGGCCTGGGAACCAAACAACCTCAGTCTGATTCCCAGTCAGGGCACATGCCTGGATTGCAGGCCAGTTCCCAACAGGGGATACACAAGAGGCAACCATACATTGATGTTTCTCTCCCTCTCTCCTTCCCTTCCCCTCTAAAGATAAATAAATAAAATCTTAAAAAAAAAGAAATGTGTATCTGTATGTCCAACACAATGGGTGCATAACAGACACTCCATAAATGGCTGAATGACTGAACTGAAAAGGCTAAATGCAGAATAGCAAATGTTAACAATGAATGTATGTACCTGAAGGGTGGTAGGTGATTTTTTTCCTTCTTGGTGTACTTCTGTATAGTTGGAGAATTTTAATAAACATGTTACTTTTATAGTCAGAACTCACAATAGATCTATTTATTTTCTATAAGATAAAAAAAACCTCAGTAGGAGTTGAGGATGCTGGTCTATATTTTGGGTTGGGTGGCGGCTTTCAGGGTTCTGTTTCCATCTGAAGCAGGGCTATCAGGAGGAGGAGAGGGAGAAGGAGCCCAGTCTGTGCATCTCTGTATTAGTCATTAAACTTTCCACCTCTGTTTGGAGTGCCACTGGGGCACCCAGTTGGATATAGCAATCTGAAGCTCTGAGAAAGAGGCTGGACTGCAGGTCAGTTACTATTGATCATAAGTCATGAGTGGGCAGCCAACATGTGGTAATTACAGTCACAGACGTGGACGCTGCTGCCCAGAGAGAGGGCAGGGTGAGGCGAGGGCAAGGGGCAGTTCTGCAGAAGACTGACGTCTTCAGGGAGAACAGGGAGAGTTTCCAGGAAGGGACCCAGAGGAGGAACAGGGAGTCAGGATGGAGGAGAACCAGCAGAGTGCTGTCCTGGAATACTGGGGAGAAATGCAGCCCATAGGTCAAGCTAGGTGCCAAATGAAAAGTGCTCAGAGGGTCTGGGGATTGACAGGGCACCCATGACCTCAGTGGGAGTGGTCTCACTGGAGTGCTGAGTATGGAAGTTGAAATGAGCTGTGGGGGAATGCCAGGTGGGACATGAGCTGGTGGGACACTTGGATGAGAAGGTGAGACAAGACCTGTGGTCATAGCTGGAGGGAGAAGGAAGGTTAAGGAAGTTTTTTTTTTTTACTAGGATGGGAGAGATTTGACCATGTTCATAAGCTGGAGGGAAGGAGCCAGCTGAAAAGAAGCTTGGAGTTGAGTGAATGGCATCACGTAGGGGTCAGAACAGGTGGCAAGGGCACGGAGAGGAGGATTAGCCTCAGGCCAGGTGGCACCCCTCTTCCACTCTGATGGAGGAGGAGAGCCTAGGTGTGGGTGCAGTGGTGGCTGTAGGGGGAGAAGCAATAATCAGAGGTGGTTCAGGCCTGATTTTCTCTGGGAGGTAAAAGATGTGCTCCTTCTTGGTGGCGTTTCATCATCTCACTACCAGAAAGACCAGAGTCTTAAGGTCCCCGCTTGATGAAGTTGGCTAGACGCAAAGCGATAATGAAAGTTGCCGATGGAGAATGTGGCAGGAATCAGCCCGGGTGTCAAATTCACACAGCCCCTATGTTCAAATAGATAATTATGAGGCGTTGTCACCAGTCGAAAGGATCAAGATGCTTCTCGTGCATCAGCCGGCACATGTTGAAGATTTCCAGAATCCAGATTTCCGAAATAATGATTCTAATAAACAGTGGTAATCTTAACTTTATTTTCAGGCCCTAAAACACATCCTTTGATAAATTATTTCGCCGTCTATCCCCAAGTGCCCCTCTCCAGGAAAGCCTCCCCTCCCCCCGCCGGCCGCCGCCGGAAAGGCAGCGCCATATATTATTCATTCCAATCAAATAAGACACAGTGGTGCCTCAGTAAACTTGCTTTTCATATCGGAATTGCTCTTATTGAGTAATACACACTGCAGACCCCGGCTCCCAGCACCAGGCCTGCAATGAGCAATTCTCTCATTGTAATAATGTGCCTCTGTCATCTCCTTATTATCAGCATGATAAAAGATGAAATATTCACAGATGCTGCCCTCCTAACCTGATCACAGCTTGATATTTGAGCTTTGGAAATGAGTTTTATAAGCTTTAATATACTCCTTGGCGGAGTGACCCCTGAAATTAAACATTATTACAGAGCGGATATTTAAAAAGCTGGGGCCGCAAATTACATCAAAATGAAAATATTAAGGAGTATTACGGATCTACCAAGTGGGAGCTCACAGCTCTGGAAGCTGTGAATGCCAGAGAACCCCACACGCGGTGTCAAAAACATCAGAAAAAATAATAACAGCAGAGACACCTTGACTTTGGTTATTTTATACTCAGGACGAAACGAAATTATTTGAATGGAATTTTTTTTTTTTCCTGTAGGCTAGCTTTCCAGGAGGGGGAAACAAACAAAAAAAAGAGCCCATATTCTCAACTTTAGATTCCTAATATGTTTCCCGCTTGGTTTAAAAAGGCACCTTCCTTTTTTCCCCCTGGTGCATGGATAAATAAAAGAAATACCTAAATATAATGAAACCGAAGATCATGCTAAGAAAAAAGTGAGCAAACACGACTAGAAAGAGCCCCTGGATTCAATTTCCCCTGCGATTGGTACGCTGATGGACAGGTTCCCAGCAACGTGGGGGCTGCAGGAAACCAAGGAGAGGAGGGGAGAGGTGCCAGCAGCCCACCACAGGGCTGTGGCAGCTTCCACAGGGGATCTGGAGATACTGAAGCGTCACACAGGATTCTGATTTCCTGATGGTGAGCCTGGAGTCAGGTCCTATGGAGGCAAACCAGTGATTATTGGTTTATAGTCTGACTCTTCTGCTGGATTGAAAGCCTAATGAAGGCAGGAACTGTGTGTGGCTTGTTCCCAGCTATACTCCCATCAGTTACCCCAGGACTCAGATAGGTGGCCCTTAATAAATATATATTTGTTGAATGAATGAATGAATGAGTGAATGCAAAATAACAAATGACTTCCCAGTCCTTTTTCTTCTCCTAGCCCCACGGAGAACTCCATGGAGGGGTTGGTTGCCTCCAAGAATTTTCAGGGAATATACAAGGAACATTTCCAAGGCCTCATCTTTTTGTATTTACCTGGGGCTATAAAAATAAATTGCAAAAAGTTATACTCTGAGGCTATTACAATTTTTTTGATGCAACATACACATTTTGCAATTCAGCTCACTGTTGAAAGCTCCTCTTTTGGTTGTTGCTTTTTTATACTTATCTCTCGGAGCCTCGGTTTTCCCAGCTGCAGAAATGAGACACTAACAGCCCACTTGCTGGTTGCTCTTAGGATGGAATGAGTCAACACCTGAGAAACAGTGTGTTAGGCCCCTTCCCCCTTTAGTTCTTTTTCTGGCTCAAAGATAGTACAGAAGTATTGATCAATTAAAAAAAAACTTTCTTTTTCTTTAAAAGAAATAAAGAAATAATTATTCTTTCATTCAATGGCAGATCAATATTTTTATGTACTAGGATTTTCTTTTACAAATCTCAAATATATTTGGGTGATGAGGAAGCAGGACTTTGGAATGGCTACAGTGGAGTTTGAGTCCTGACTTTGTCTATTTGTAGCTGTGAGACTTTAGGCAAGTTAAATAACCTCTCTGAGTTTCCTTATTTGTGAGAATGGGAGAAATGGTAATATTCCATTTGTCAGCCTCATGCCAAGATATATACGTAAAAAAATTCAATGCAGAGCATAAGGATTAAGAGAGAAGAAACAAAATGATTATTATTCGCAATCTATGAGCGACTCTGTAGAAAATGCCCCCCGAGAACTATAGATAAATTTTAAAATCAAAATGAGACTTTAGCAGGGTTGCTGGATACAAAATCAATATACAAAAGTCCATTGAGTTGTTATACACCAACAGCAATCAGAAAATTTAATTTAAAGTAAACCATTCACATTAGCAACAAAAATATAAAAGTGCCCATGAGTAAATATAATAACATAAGCCATAAAAGTTTTTATGGGAAAATTATAAAATTTTGTTGAACTATGTTAAATGAAGACCTAAATAAATACTTCTCCTTAGACAAAATACTCAATATTATAAAGATATAAATTTGCCAAACTACTCTTTTGATTCAGTGCAATTCTAATTAGATCTACAGTGGGTAAGAACTTGAAAAGCTAATTCTTACACTTACCTAATATAACAAGGGGCCCAGATCCTCCTGAGGCGGAAGAATAAGCTGTACCCACTAGCACGATTTGTCGTGAAGCTTGAGTAGTTAAGGTGGTGGTGGGTGAATAGGAAAATGGAACAGAAGGAAGACCCCAGAAACATATTATACGTACATGGAAACTTGGTTCTTGATGGAGTGGACATGGCAGAACAGTGTGGGGAGAATGGAATATATTTAACTCATAGTGCTTGGTTTTCAACAACACAACTAAGGCTGTTCCGCTCCTTTTGGTTTTATGAACTGGATCTTTTGTGAGATGTTCTCTTGGTAAAAGGCCCCTATTACTCTAAAAATATTGGAAACCACTTGGTCCTCACTGACAAGCATCGATACCTCACTTTGCCCTGTGATTATGGGTACCATAGACTCATCCACTTAGGGATTCTCATCTCATTGTTCACGACATGGATTACCTTAAGGTGAAAATTTGATGGCATCATTCTGGTGAGGTCAATGCATCCTTAACCCTTAACTGGCCATGAAATATCAATGAGGGGCAATTCCAAAGTCACCCAGCTCTGGAGGGAGCATGTTCTGGCTAGCTGCAGTGCTGATAATATGACTCTTCCCATAAATAGGTGCCCTTCTGTGCCTTATTGTCTGAATGGCACCCATGGAGGGCAGTGCCCACCCCCTATCTCTCCAGCACACGTACACACCAATGAGCCCAGCTGAACAGTGTCTGACCCCCTCCACCTCTCCCATCAACACAGGTTGGACCAAAACCAATAATACTAATCCAGTGGAACCTTGGTTCTTGAACTTAACTTGTTCCAGAGAACTGTTGGAGAAGCGATTTTTTCAAAAACTGAATCTCTTTTGTTTATTGCCTGGGAGAAGCGTGACTGATCATATAGATATCAGCATGGAAGGGTTGTTGGATAGAGAACTGAGATCCAAGGTTTTGTTAGACAACTGAGACATTTTTTCCGTGAGCAACTCGGTTGAGAACCAAATTGTCCAAGAACGAAGACATTCAAGAACAAAGACATTCAAGAACTGAGGTTTGACTATATTAGCAAACATTTATTGAGCACCTACTGTGTGTTTGGCACTACTACTGTAAGGGCTTTTATTGAGTCCTTCATATAGCTCCTAAGGATACTGTTATTACTGTACATTATTTCCTTGGATCTGGTTTCAAACTCAGCTGGTCTGACTTCAGAGCCTTGACCACCTTGCATACATTCAACTGTTGATTACATGCCTACTATATTTAGGTACATAAATAAGTAATGAGCAAAGCAGATCCAGTCTCTCCCTTTATGGAACTAACAATCCAGTGAGGAAGGCAGGCGTGTCTACCAACCACATAAAATTACAATGATGGTAAAGCTGTAAAGGAGAGGTATGGGGAGTGAGGAAAACATATGTCAGGGGGCCTGATCTAGGTTGAGAAAGTCAGGGAGAGCTTCCTGGGGAGGTGGCATTTCAGATGAAGGTTGAGTGGGTATTAACTGGCTTGGGGACTTCTTTTTCACACTGAGGAAGGTGGGAATAGATCAGGACCGTGCATGGGGAGGGTACGAGCCTCTGGAATGAGAAGGGTTAAAGAGAGACAATGACAGCACTGTTTTCACAGGAGACTTAGTGTTTGCAGATAGCCCTGCAGTTAGCAAGAGGAATAAGGGTGGGTGGAGAAACATCCTCTGCCGTCTCACCCAAATGGGCTGATGGCATTTATCGTGATAACACGCATGGTCCTGGGTACAGGCCTGGTTATTCGAGGTGTAAGGGGAAGACAGGACTGAGATCCTGCCCTTCCAATTTTTCTTTCTGAGCTCAGGGGAGCTACTCTCAGCATCTGGCTTCCTTCCCCTGAGATGGAAGTGGCTGCTTTTGGACCACGACTAAATTAGTTCTTGGCACTTGACTTCAGGAGCTTGTTAATGCAGGAAGCCAAGAAATTCAGCCAGATCTCAGTGTAATCCAGACAAGTAAGATAGGCGTTCCAGCTGTCTCAGGCCGAGACTGGAACTCTGTCATTGTCTTTTCTCCCTTTTACTTTAATCAGAAGCAGTCTGCCTATCATTGGCCTATCTCTCCCAAACTTTCTCATTTCTAATTTTATCTCTATGAATTAGAACCAGAGCTCACAAGTGTCACACACTGTAAAAGTATTGGAAACCACTTGGTCCTCACTAACAAGCATTAATACCTCACTTTGCCCTATGATTATGGGTACCATAGACTTATCCACTGTAAAAGTATTAGAGCTAGAAAAAAATGGTGCTGATGAGAATGTTGGAGTGTTTCATGGAATCCAAAGAGGGAAATGAGACTGGATCTTAAGAACAAATATAGAGTCAGGTGGTGGACCCTAAAGTAGGACCCCCCTCTCCATTTCAGTAACTGATGGGAAAATGGGGGCTCTGTTTCATGCTCTTGTCATGGATAGAATGGAGAGACCCTGTCCTGCCTAGGAAGCAGAAAAAAGCCCCATGCTTTGTGCATGGAAGGGGATGTCCTACTTCTTGCTATCGACCACTGATAAAACTTTGATCAGTAATAAAATGTGGTCCAGTGAATGTCTAGACTTGACCAATCGGATTATGATAGCCCTCCCTTCCCCATCAAGGGAAGAAAGTGCAGGAATGCCAATAGGAGGTAGAGTGTTGCTAGGTGTAGCCCCCTTAATGAGTCCAGGTAGAAATGTGAGGCAGAGAGAAACCAGCAGGACACTCACACAGCAGCCCTGGCCTAAGTCTAGATCTCATTCTCTCTCCAGTCTACTCCTTCTCCAATGTACTGGCTCCTCATTGGTCCATCTCCTCCAAGGTAGTTTCATTAAAGGGGAGACTTACTTCCTATTGGCTCACACACACCCAACATTGTCATGCCAGTGCTTACTCCTCATCGGTCCAGCTGCTTCTATCTTTCTTAACACATCAAAATATAGTAACAGCAGAGATGAACATATTTTTGCATTACCATTTGCCAGTGGACATAAAGTTACTTTTGCTTCTTATTACAACTCTTGCTTTTCTCTTTTTATGTCTCAAGGTAAGATAATCATGAGCAGACTTTTAAGAAAATCTTTAGTATAGATTTTGAGGCTTTAGATCCAAAGCATGGTTCATACAGGGTTGGAAAGAGAGCCATTCCTTCTGCCTCTCATGGAGCTCACCCAGACTCTCCCCAACAAGTTCTGCATCTCAGAATAGGGGTGAGGAGTTGGGACCCTTCCTTGGGAGCTATGTCTCAGCCCTTGGGGCAGTACTGGCTGCTCTTTATAGCTGCTATTCCTGTGTTCTTTAGGGTTCCCTTTACATATCCCTTTACTCCTGATATGCAATAAACCCTTGAACAACATGGGTTTGAATGCATGGGTCTGCTGAGAGGTGAATTTCTTTCAATAAGAACAGTTGGCCCTTTGTATCCACAGATTTCACATTCATGGATTCAGTCACCCATGGATCGAAAGGAGTACTTTCCATCTGCAGTTGAAAATCTGTGGTTGAGGAACCAAGTTTGAGAATAGAAAAAAACTGGTTTTGACCCATATCTAAATCAGTTGAATCTGCAGATGTGAAGGACTGACTGTCAAAAGTTACACATGGATTTTCAGATGTGGGGGTTTAGCACCTCTAACCCCCATGTTGTTCAAGTGTCAACTGTACTTGCTAATTCTTATATTACATTGTCTCTGTTCCAATTATTGTGTATTTTCTCTCTCCTGACTGGACCCTGGTTGAAGATGTATGATTACACCGGGGAACAGAATGCAAAATTTCAAGTGAGTTTTATTTTTCCCATTTTACAGGAGGGCACCTGAGACTAAAGGGGCTACATCTTCTGCAGCCGAAGCTGTTGGTACCCTGCCCATCTCTCTGTGTCCTTACTGTTTCATCTACTTTCATCTGCCACAACCTGCATTTCTGTGCCTGAGGACTTTCCCCATCTCTATAGCCGGCAAGTGCTGGGGGAATTAAGTGCTCTCCACAGCAGCCCTCAGCCAGTGACTGGTAGGAGTTGTCACATAAATACTCCAGGCTCCTTGATCTTGGGGGATGGGACAACAGGCTGTGTCTTTACTCTGACCACCCACTTCCTTAGCTCAATGAAGCTCTGGTGTCCCTTCCCACCATGAACTGGTGCAGGAATGCACCCTTTACTGTTTGCTTCTCCTTCCCTGTTTTCACTTCCTCATGCCCCTGCCCGTGTTTCCTCCACCTTCCAAGAAGACCAGTGACACTCAGATCCTTTTCTCGGGGCTGCTTCTGGGAGAACTGAACCAAGGTGCTTACCGAAGGTCACACAATGAGGCAGTGGTAGGGAAGGGACTGGAACCCCATTTTCCTGCTCTGTGGGCCAGGTTCTAGGCATTGCATGCCCAATTCCTCAGTTCTTAGCAAGTTCTGTTTCAAACAAGACTTTACACTTGAACTCGTGGTTACTTTTCAGCTAATTCTCAAGCTGCCAGCTTTCTACCTGATTGAGACTCTGTTGGAGATGTTGGTCTATCTTCCAGACACACACCCTTCCAAAAGTAGCCTCTTCTGCTCGGGCCCCTGCTCACGGGGAGCAGCTCTAAATGACCTCTTTATAACACAATAGCAGCCTTTTACTGAAAATTTTCTATACTCCAGACACTTGTCAGGCCCCTGCTTGCACTGGCTCGTGCCATCTGCACCACAATCTTAGGTGCGATATAGGTCCTGATTCTGTAATTCCTCACTTCTAAGATACCCCATCCATTTGTTCATTTGGGGGGTGTGGGGAACACTACCAAATTAAATATCCACATCGATGGTAACCTTAATTTGATAACACTAACATATGAAAAGTACAGGATTATCTTCACTTAACAATAAAGCTCTGGAGACTCAAAGAGGTTAAGTCATGTGCCCAGACTCACACAGGCAGTGAAGGAGATGAATCCCTAAAATTCGTGCTGATGAGGGGTGAGCCTATCCTTTTTCCCTCTCTTCTTTCTGCTCCCCCACTGCAGCTGGTTGGCTGGGGTAGGTGTACCTGATCTCCAACTCTTCCAAGCATTGTCTTTCTTCCTGGAAGGAAGTGTGGGTGCTCAGAGAGACCACATCTGCCTGGGGCTGGGAACTAGGAAATCAGGGAGGGTCAGGGCAGAGCCTTGGACAGGGACCCGACAGCGCCAGCAGAAGGGGGGCAGTTTGCGGAAGGAGGGCAATGGGGCTGAGCAGCAGAGAAGGAGAGACGGTAATACTGGCCTCTGAGAGGTCCTCACTCCCCTTCCTCCAGGAGGGTTCTGGAACATTCTCCTGAATAAAGACAGTAACATATATTTGTCAGCCAGCATTTGGGTTGGCAAATAATCCTTTTCTATGTGATCTCACGTCACTTCCAGTAAACCTTGGCTGTGCTCAGCCTTTACATAAATGGCCTCATGTCACTTCCCTGAAAACCCCATGACAGATTCTGTTCTCACTCCCTTTTGGATTGAGGACACAGGCCCTGAGGAGTGACCTGCCCGCCACAGTCTGACAGCTGGGAAGTGGCAGAACCGGACTTGGATCCACATGGTTTCTACCCAGAGCTGTGCTTCTCATGCCTACATATTTACTTCAAAATCATTAGAAACAATGACAACAAACAAACAAAAACCCCAAACCACCTTCTTATTCATGCTGGATTGTCTGATGTCTGGTCCTTGGCACCAGGCGATCGTGACTGGAATAGAAGTTTCACAAAGGATTTTTGTCTTCCCCTCTGGCTTTATCGTCTTTGACTATAGTACCAGCGACAACATCTGCTTTCTCGTTTTGCAGACTCTTTTTCAAAGAGTGTACTTGAAGCGTGACTGAGTGTTTGATTTTTGGGCTGAGGGAATATGTTCTGTTTCTCTGATAACACACATCTCTTGGGAACATGGTGACTGAACTGTCCAGATTGCTTCATTCATCTGGGCGGCCCACGCCCCAAGCTGAGCTTCTCACCACCCCTTCTCACCCCCTTGATGGGGAATCTATTTGAACAGTGTTTCACACTTTCTATATAATTTGTTTACTAATTCAGGCACTCATTCAGCAATTGAGCATTTAGTGAGTACTTATTCTTTACTAGATGTTGTGCTGGCAGCCAGAGGGCTCACGTGACAGTGTCCTCATGTCCAGATCCCAGGGTTCAGTGTGGAGAGGAAGGGGGGAAGGCAGAAGGTCACTGATGACCCCGTGGCATCCCAAGTGCCATCACCATGGTAAGCTCAGAGGCGACAGGACTCTAGAGGAGCAGCATGTGTCTCAGACACGGCTTCTAACAAGGCTTCCGAGTGAGATAACCGTAGCATTGAAAACAGAGGGGTGTTGGCTACACAGAGAAGGGCTGGGGAGATGTGGAGCGTGGGAAGCAGAGACAGTAGCAAGTGTCAAAGTCAGGAGGAAAGCTAGGAGAACTGTAGGAGAAGCTGGCATAACAAAAGCATGGGGTGAGTGGGATGTAGGCAGAATGACCAGGAGATCACACCCCAGAGGGCTTCAGGGACAGACTGAGCAGGAGCCTTCCTAACGAGTGAAGGAATTCTATGGAAAGGCTGAAGCAGGGGCATGTGGCAGCAGGGCTCGTTTCTGGGATCAAGTGAGATGGGCTGCATGCAGGGTGGGATGGCGGTAGAAAGCAAGGCTGACTTCTCCCGGTGGCAGTGTGGTGAGTGGGGTGGGGTGGCAATTCTCACTGTCAGAAAGTCCAGCTGGGAGGTGGTTGCTCTGACTTTAGTGGAAGTGGGGGGTAGAGGAGAGAAAACAGGTCTGAGAGTCATGGAGCTGAACTTGATGATGGAGTCGAGCAGGTGAAGGAGAAGGAGGCATCCTTCACTCTTAGGTCTGTGACTTGGGTGACTCTGTGGTGGTGGCACCGTGTACTGACATGGTGATGGAGGTGGAGAAGCAGGTGCAGGGACTGGGCCAGGATGGAGAGATGAGCTCACGTTTGAACCTGCTGACAGAGATGTGCCTATATGACAATTGGCATTAGAATGCCAGGGAGGGGTCAGAACGAGTAAGACGGTACTCAGACAGCATCCAACTCCTGCCCTGGGGCGGGATGTGATGCTGGTGTGAGACCAACTCCTTTGCTTATCTCAGACATCAGGGATCTTTTCTTGCAAGTTTTTTACTAAGAAAATTCCCTTGCCTCTTTTTGGGGCTTGTAATCACATCACAATGTTGGTGCACCCAACACCCCTAGTTTCCCTGGAAGGATATGTCTTCTCACCCATTTGGATATAGTGTATTGATGCTAACTAAGGTAGGGGTTTCTGCTGCCTCACAATTCATTGATACATTCCTTGCATTTGGTATCCACCATCCTCTGGCCATCGCTGAGTCAATAGGATTCTAATATTCCTTTCCCTGATCCAACCAAAGCTCTTCGTAAATTGGACTCAGCAGGAATAAGTCCAGTGACCTCATAAATAGTGGAAATGATTGCAAATCAGAATTCATGTATGTTCCAAACTCAGTGGGTACCCTTCTCTCCCACAAAGGAAGCAATCATCGCTTTCAAATTTCTGTTTGCCCTTTCACTCAGCTACGTTGGAAGAAAATATATAGATTTTTGCTATATAAGCCTGAAAGATCCACTTCCCCCAACCTGAAAAAATAAAAGTCCTGCGTCTAGCCCTGTGAAGTTGGGTGGTCCCGCTTGGGGAAGTAGCAGAGGTGTGAGTCTGGCTGGGGGCATATGGAAGGGGTCTTTCATGGGCACCGGAGAAAATATTTCATGTTCAAAAAAATGCTTCTAAAAAATTGTGGCAGACACGGCGAGACTTCCGCCAAGATGGAGGCATAGGTGGAAACACTTTGCCTCTTGCACAACCAAATCTAAAAACAACAAAGTTTTTAGCAACAATAAACACAGCCAAACCATAGAAAATTGAACAATACCGAGTCCAACAACAATGAACCACTCAGCTAGACAGGTAAGAGGGGCAGAGCCAGCAGTGGAGTGGGTCAGGCAAGAAAGATCCCCTGACCCAGGCAGCCAAGGGCAAATCCCAGGTGTGGGGTAGCGACAGGTGGACCCAGTGAAGGCGCAAGGTGGCTGGCTGACCTCGGTCACACATTTGTGCACAGACGAACCAGCGAAGGAGTGAGCAGTGAGACAGACAGGGCAGGCCCCAGCGGTGGGAAGGAGCAGAGGGGACCGCTATTGCTCCCTCTCTGACCCCGCCCCCACATACAGTGTCACAAACCAGCGACCTGGGTGGCCCCGCCCTGGTGAACATCTAAGGCTCCCCTCCTCATACGTAACATGCATGAACAGATCAAAACATGGTTCAAGAGGAACTCAGAGCCCCAGAGCCCATAAATCTAAGCGAACAAGAAATTGCCAACCTATCAGAGGCACAGTTCAAAACACTGGTGATCAGGATACTCACAGAACTGGTTGATTTTAGCCACAAATTAGAGGAACATATGAACGCTAAACTAATTAAAATGAAGGAAAATGCACAGGAAAGCAATAGTGATGGAAAGGAAACTGGGACTCAATTCAGGGGAGTGGACCAGAAGGAAGGAAAAAACGACCAAACAGAAAAATATGAAGAAACAAGAATTCAAAAAAATGAGGAGAGGCTTAGGAACCTCCAGGACATCTTTAAACACTCCAACATTTGAATTATAGGGGTACCAGAAGGGGAAGAGGAACAGCCACGAGTGGAAAACTTATTTGAACAAATAATAAAGGAGAACTTCCCCATTCTGGCAAAGGAAATAGACTTCCAGGAAATCCAGGAAGCTCAGAGTCCCAAAGAAGTTGCACCCTAGAAGAAACACACCAAGGCACATCATCAATTACATTAGCCAAGATTAAAATGAAGGAGAGAATCCTAGAAGCAGCAAGAAATAAGGGGACAGTCACCTACAAAGGAATTCCCATCAGACTGTCAGCAGATTTCTCAAAAGAGACCTTACAGGCAAGAAGGGGCTGGAAAGAAGTATTCCAAGTCATGAAAACCAAAGACCTACATCCAAGATTGCTCTATCCAGCAAAGCTTTCATTTAGAATGGAAGGACAGATAAAGTGCTTCTCAGATAAGATCAAATTCAAGGAGTTCATCATCACCAAGCCCTTATTATATGAAATGTTAAAGGGGCTTATCTAAGAAAAAGAAGATAAAAAAGATGAACAGTGAAAGGACAGCAAACTCACAGTTGTTAACAACCACACCTAAAACAAAAGCAAACTAAGTGGACAGCTAGATCAGGAGTGAACCATAGAAATGAAGATCACATGGAGGGTTAGCAACAGGGGAGTGGGAGGAGGAGAAGGGGGGAGAAGGTACAGAAAATAAATAGCATAGACAGTAGATGGAAAATAGATAGGGGGAGGGCAAGAATAGTAGGGGAAATATAGAATCTAAAGAACTTGAGACATGTGGTCATAAACTAAAGGGGGGATGTTGGGGGAGGAGTGTGCAAGGTGGAGGGGAATGAAAGGGGGGAAATAGAACAACTGTAATGGCATAATCAATAAAATATATTTTAAAAAAATTGTGGCAGGGACGGCTAATGCCCCATCCACATCTGTGTTTGACCTTTTGCCAGAGAAAATGGAAAGAAGGGTTTCCCCTTCTTTCCATGGCATATTATGCGTCCTTGGCGTGAAGGTGGAGCCAGATGACTCATTATGACCAATGGAACTTGGGCAGAGGGATTATGCCCCTTCCAAGGGATTGCTTGGAGGACAGCACGGAGAATCTTGGATTTTCTTCCTGCCTGTAGCTTTCACTGGCTGCTAAATCACTTAATTTTGTCTAATCTCAGTTTCCTCACCTGTGAAATGCACCTGCATGAAGGATTGCTGTGAGGACTTAATAAGGTAACATATGTAAAGGCACTCCCCAGCTCTGACCGACATGGCTCAGTTGGGCATCACCCTGCAAAGTGAAAGGTCACCAGTTCAATTTCTGGTCATGAGCACATGCCAAGGTTTTGGGTTTAGTCCCCAGTCACGGGAAGTATGAGAGGGAACTGATTGATATTTTTCTCTCACATCGATGTTTCCCATCCTCTCCTTTTTCTCCTTCCCCTCCCTCTAAAACAAACAAATATATGAATAAATAAATAAAAATAATAATAAATGGCTCTGGCTTGTGTGGCTCAATGGATTGAATGCTGGCCTTTGAACTAAAGGGTCACCAGTTTGATTCCCAGTCATGGCACGTGCCTGGGTTGCGGGCCAGGTTCCTGATAGAAGGCACATGAGAGGCAACTGCACATTGATGGTTCTTTCCCTCCCTCCTTCTCTTCCCCCTCACTAAAAATAAATAAATAAATAAATGTCAAAAATAAAGGCGCTTTACAAATTGTAAAGCTCAGTGAGCCCGGGAAGGGCGATTGGGAAGGGGGAGGATGTTAAAACTTTCCCAAGTGCTGTCTGCGCGCCTGCTGCTCCCTCACCCTCCCTCCGAGTCTCTGGGGGTTCACATTCTTTCAGCGAGAGCCCAACGTTCTGTCCCCAATCCTGGCATGTTGCTTTGCTAGGAATATTTTTGATAGTATTTACAGAAAGTTAAGGCTAATTTTGCTCACACTCAATGCTTTCCCCCCCCTCTTCTTTTGGTTGTTGGTAGATTTATGGAAGGAGAATTCATAGCAGAGTTAATACATCAATTAAATTTCATTTAGTTTAGAAAAAAGTACTTCCTTCTAGAACTGCTCAGGAAAGAAAACTGCATCTAGTCACACAAATTTCAACGCTTTTCTCTCCATAAACAATTTCTTTTTGTGTTTTATTGTTTTTATGTCCTAAAAGGACAGAGAGCTTCACCAGTCTTGGAGTTTCCATAATTTAAGAGCAAGCATTTGCTTTTTCTAATTTGTCCTAATGAGCCCACATTTTTTCTTTATCAAGCCCATTTTCTCTGGCAAAAGGTCATCATAGGCAATCATCCATGTCTGCTGGGTATAAATTGCTTTCATAACAATTTTCATTTGCCTTGGAAAATGCACCGGGCTGAAAACACGGCCACTTTGTATCTATGACAGCGTGCATCATACTTCCCCCATTTACTTTGGAATATCAACCTTCTGAAAAATAATGAGCCATGGGGTTAAGGGTGTGAGCTGATGAGGTGGACTAACAAGACTCCTTCCCTGCCTGCGGGTCTTGCTGTCAGGCCCTGTTTTCCAGACCTGCAGGACCGTCTGGTCCCTTCCCTGTGCCTCACCCATGGCTCTAGATCCCATCGCTGTTGCCCTCTCACCTCCCCGGTGAGCTTCCAGCTGCCCTTACCTGGGCTCTGGGCGTGGATTCCTCTTCCTTCTGTGCCCCGTGGCTGAAGGCCCACCCCTACCCATGGTCTCAGCTCCTGCACATCCTGGGCTGAGCCCAGGGACCCTGGGCTCATAGTCAGAGAATGGGAGGAATTAAAAAACAACAGCGAAGATTTGATCTCCAAAAGCCCACATGTGTATTCTGTTGATGAATTCGCTCATTCACTCAGCAAATATTGTTGAGCATCTACTCTGTCCCAGGGACTGGGCACCAAGGTCATATCCCTTGCCCACAGAGGGCTCACTGCCAGGGGCGGGGATGGATGGCTGTGCCGGAAACCGCATTGTCACTGTGGGAAGTGCAGGGACAGTGCGGGAGCAGGGTGTCCCCGTGGACATTTCTGCTCAGGCTCAGGACGAACAAATACAAACTTCTGGAGGACAGGCCAGGAGCACTGCCCCAGAGGGACATAATGTGGCCCACCAGTGTAGGTTTATACACTTATTTAACAATCAGACAAAACTGGGGTTTTTCTGTGGTGCTCTATTTCAAGAAAGCTAACACATGGGATGGCTTTGTGTACCCACCACCGCAGGCTACAGAATCCCCCAAACTCCTCTGGCCTGTCCCTTTGCGGTCACGACCTCCCCCACCCATAACCTCTGTTCTCCACCACGGCGGTTTGGTCTTTCTAAGAATGTCAAAGAAATCATAGACATAGAATCATACAGTATGGAACCTTTTCTGATTGTCTTCTTTCACTCAGCTTAATGTCCTTGAGATTCATCCAGTTTGTTGTGTCTGTGAACGGTTCTTTCCTTTTTATTGCGGGTGCTTTTCCGTGCTCTGGCCAGACCCTGGTTTGTCTGTTTACCCCCGAAGGACATTGTGCTGTTTCCAACTTTTGGCTCTCGTGCACAATGCTGCTGTCTAAGTTTGGGCTGCTCTAACAAAATACCATCGACTGGGCAGCTTAAGAACAATAGACATTTATGTCTCACAGTTCGGGGGCTGGAAGTCTGGGACCAGAGCACCAGCGTAGCAGGGTCCTGACCAGAGCCCTTTTCTGAGTTGCAGACTGCTGGCTTCTCTCTCAACCATCACATGGCAGACAGAAGGCAAGAGAGCTCTCTGGGGCCTCTTTTGTTTTTAATTTTTAATCCTCACCCGAGGAGATGATTGTTGATTTTTGGGGGGGCAGGAGGAGGAGATAGAAAGATAGGGGAGGGAGAAAGAGAGAGAGAAACATCCATGTGAAAGAGTGATAGGGACTGAACCTGCAACCTATGCATGTGCCCTGACTGGGGATCGAACCCACAACATCTTGATGTATGCAACGATGCTCCAACTGACTGAGCCACCCAGCCAGGGCATGGGGTCCTTTTTATAAGGGTGCCAATCCTATTTATGAAGGCTGCACTCTCATAACCTAGTTACCTCCCCAAGGCCCCAACCCCAAATACCATCACATTGGGGATAGGTTTCAACATATGAACTTTGGGGTGGGGGCGTTTACACATTCAGTTTATAACAGCTGCCATGAATATTTACATACAGGTTTTTGTGTAAACGTAACTTTTCACGTCTCTAGGGTGAACATCCAGGGGGGAGGATTGCTGGGGTATGTATGGTAAGTGCATGTTTAACTGCATTAAAAACTGGCAAACATAGGAGAAAATAAGGACAACTCTAACTGAACAACAATAAAATAATTTAAATTAAAAAAAAAACATACAACCCCCCCCCCCCACAACTGGCAAACCTTTCCTAGGGTGGCTGTACCACTTTGCACGTCCAGTCGCAGTTTATGAGCGTTCCAATTTCTCCTCATCCTCACCGGCTCTTGGTATTGTCAACATTATTTAGTTTAGCCATTCTAACAGCTGTGCAGTGTTATCTACTGTGCCTTTAATTTGCATTTCCTTAGTGACTAGGACGCTGTATATCTTTTCATGTGCTTATTTGACCTCCCTATATCCTCTTCGGTGAAGTGTCTGCTCTAGTCTTTTGGCTGTTCCTTATTACTGCATTGGAGAATTCTTTATATATTCTGGATACCAATCCTATGTCAGATACGTGGTTTGAAAATATTCCTTCCCAGTATGTAGCTTGCCTCTTAATTCCTTTGTTAGTATCTTTGGCAGAGCAAAACTTTAAATTTTTATGAAGTCCAATTTATGATTTTTTTTCTTTTATGGATTGTGCTTTTGGTTATTGCTAAGAGCTCTGTGTATTTTAATGTTTTTCTAGTCTGTATACTTTAATTTTTTCTAGTGTCCCTTTTTTAAAAAGCAAAAGGGAATAGGCAAAATTAATTCTAATAACATATTTTATTTCATCTAGTACTTCCAAAATACTATAAATATAATCATTGCAAAAATTAAGGAACTCTTTCTCATTCTTTCTTTGTATTTAGTCTTCAAAATCCATCGTGTATTTTGTGCTTACAAACCATCTCAGTTCCGACTGTCCCCAGACCAAGTGCTCAGTAGCCACGGGTGGCTAGTGGCTATTCTAGCAGAGAGCGCAGAGCTAGACCACACAAACAGTTTTCAAAGGTGGTGGGTGACAACTTTTGAACCCCTCCCCACACTGAAGGTACAAAAAAGGAGGAATCAAAGACGTGGAGAAGATTTGGCGGGTTGATTTCTTCAGAGAAGCTGTGCTGTGAGTTTCACTCTCTGTGCCCTGGGAGGGGTGAAACCTGCGGCCTTTTCATTCTGAACCAGATGATGGGGACCACAAGGAGAGGGGGGTTGGGGAAGAGGAGCTTTGGGAGGGGGTGGTGTTGTGCTGTGAGCCCCAAGGGGAAGGCTGTGAGATACCTGCCTCTTGTCTCACATCGTGAGAAAGGGCTTTATTAATAGGGTCACTCGGAGAGCTTACTATACATCACCTCTAGTTTGAGGGACACAGTTATCTGATGTTTGATGTACGCTTAAGAAACCTAACAGTCGGGAGGCTGGCCGAGGCACCGTGGCAGCCTAGTAGAAGCTGCTGCCTTTGGAGGCCCTGCACTACCGTGTGTTGGGTCAAAGAACGCAAGAGTTTTCTGAGAATGTGGGGGAGAGAAAGCCAGTGTGAGATCTTCTCCAGGGGGGCCACCTGGAGAAGTCGGAGGTGCCACCTGCTGCCTTGGGACCTCTCCAGGGACAGAATGGGAAGAGGAGAAAGAGGTAAGGGGAGCCAGAAAGTTCTGTTTTGACTGGTCCATGGAGATCCGGCATTGCTGATCTCTGAACTGAGTGGATGTTTAAAGCTGACTTCTTCCCCTTTCCTTGTGGGTTCTTTGAAGACACTGCTCTGTCTCAGCTGCAGTCCTCTTGACCAGGGAAACTGTGTCTGATGAGGCATCTTTTTATTCAGAAACAACAGATGCTGTCAGGTGGGTATAGAAGAAGAGAGGCCCCCAAGCCAGGCCATGTGGTCTGGCATCTCACACACACCTGGTTCAAAGCTTGGCTCTTCCATGTAATCTCTGCTACCCTTAGTTTCCTCATCTGTAAAATGGGATACTCACATTTTCTTAACAGGCTTCTTTTTTTTTTTTTTTTTTTGCCTTTTGGTGGGGATTAATTGAGATAATGGATGGAAAGTCTTACCAGAGTATCTGATGTGTAGTTGGCTGGCTGCTAAGGGCTTTACCCCCTTTCTCCTTGCCCTCTGTTGAGGGGAGGAAACTCTAGTGCATTTGGTCCGCTTTCGCACAGGGCTCCATGAGGCACGACCCCTGAACGCTGCTCCATCAAGGCCTTACCTCTCCCGGCAGTCCTCCATGACTGCCGCAGCACCAGGGGCAAGGTCTTTTGCTTCTTGCTCTGACCTCCTGTTAGTGACCGTCTCTTGATTCTGATTGTGCAGGACCTTGTATGGTTTGCAGGGAATCTCTCCAGCACCTGCCCCCTTCCCAGGAACTGCTCCTTCTCCATCCATGAGACCGCCATGGGAGCTATGCTGGTGTACTATAATTCTCTCCCCTGGACACAGCTGATTGTTCCAGGGGTTCTGAAATGAGCCACCTGTGTCTTCCCTAGGAATGTTGGACTCAGAACTAGGAGGGTCAGATTTCTCTCCCTGGGGGCAGCGAAGGCTATCACACCTCAAACACTGAAGCTATTGACAGCCCAGCCGTGTGTTCCACTGTGTGGAAGGAGAAAGCTGGGCCTCAAGGACATGTCACACATGACAGGGAGAGGTGGGCGGCGGAGGGCTGTTAGCATTCAAGTTCTTGGTTCTCGTGATTCCTCGGGTTCTGAGAGACAACCCAGTATTTTCATGACCAACTCTCCCCTTGCTTAAGCGAATCCGAGTAGGGTATCTGTCAGTGCAAAGAGTTTTGAGCATCGAAGGTGTGTTTTTGTTCCACGTCCATTCTGCCTTCCCTCCTTCACTGGGAGCCTCTCAGCAGCAGGGACCGTGCCCCTCATTCGGCTTCTGTCCACGGTGCCCGGAATAGTGCCTGGGCCACAGCAGCTGCTCTGGACAGATGTGCTGTTGACAACTGGGCTAAATCAAATATTCTGCTTGTGGAAGTTTGCTATATATTCCATGTATGATGTCATAGAACCACTTTAAATCAACGTTCAAAATCTGCTCTAAATGTGCTAAAAGTGCCTCGTGGTAAGGACTGTGGACCCTTTTGGAAAAGAGCTCCTGGCAGGTATTTTGTAAGAGGCACGGTGGAGTTTCAGTTTGACGAGTGTTGCTAGGAGAAATCACTGTCCTTAAAAGGAAGCAATGTTGCCACCCACCCCACCCCAGGCTGCCTGCTCCCCCTCCCCTTCTGCTCCTCCATGTGGCCAATTTAAAAATGCCAACAGCGTGGACATTGAGGTCACAGCCAGGCCCCTCTGTGGTTGGAGATGTGCAGAGGGTTTGGCTCCCCTTCAAGGCCCTTTGCACACATGGTTCACCCGACTCCCAACTCAGGTGTAAAATCCACGAGGACAGAAATCTGTTCTTGTGTTTCACGCACAACCTAGCCCTGGTGGGCCTTCTCAGTAAACGCCTTGGACTCAGATTCTGCCAATGCTTACCACACGCCACGCCATCGTGGGCCTGGGCCTGAGGTCTTTCTCATGCACTCCTTCATTTAGCACAAGAACCTCAGGACTCGGGGCTTGTGATTTCTGTTTTACAGGCAAGCCAGCAAGTGCAGAGAAGCCAAGCAACCTGTGCCACGTCACACAGCCAGGTGGCCAGTGGCTGAGCCAGTATTTGTCTCCATTGCTAGGTCTATTTCTGCCATAACATGTGGGATGTAAAAAGTAATGATAGCAGAGCCTCCTGGGCGACCTGTTCTTTCAGAAAGAAGAAAGTGAAAAAGGCTTCCCTCCAACTGGGAAAAAATTAGTCTCACGTGGGGTTTCTGCCCTGACTGCACAGCAGCGCAGCTGGGACCTGAGAGCGGTGAAGGGGCACTCGCCTCAGTGCAAAACTTAGGAGGATGCCAAAACAGTCTTCGAGGTAAATAGTGTCTTAATACAATATTTTTTGAAAGTTAAAGTTAATGAAAAAAGTCTGTGATGAACAAAATATCAGCATTTCAGTTAAAGACGGGTCTGTTGACAGGGCCAAGATGAGAGTGAGGTGAGTGACACGAACTGGACCCGGAAAGGGACAGAGGACACTGCTATGAATTCATAAAGAGCCATTTGTCTTCCTCCTTGGCTTACAGATGACTGACTCCAGGTCTCAGTCTCCTTTGCAGTTAAGCACGGCCATGTGACTGGGTTCTGGCCAATGAACTGTCAGTGGAATTGCTGCAAGCCATTCCAGACCTGCCGTGAAAAACTCCAACACTCAATTCTCTGAGCTCTTTCTCTCTCCCCCTCCCAGCTCCATACAGATAAGCAGGGTGACCTCGGAAGCCAAGGACTAAAGATGACAGAGCCACCAGATGAAAAGAACCTGGGAAATAGAGTCACTTACGGAGAAGAGTAGCCCGCTGGTCAGATCAAGACCCCTTTTTAGACTTTAAAGTAATTAAAAAAAACCACTATGCATATAATACATTATATTTAAAATAACTAATACCTGTTGAGGTGTTCTGTGCGCCGGCAGCTAGCATCACTTTAACCAGTACAGAACCTGGTACCAGAAATGGGGTGCTGCTGTTGCCAAAACCTAAAATATGTGACATTGTTGTGGGGGGTCAGGTGGCATGCAGCCAGAAACTGATCTTGGAGGCTGGAAATGTGGAAACCTGTGACACACAGGGGCAAAACCTTTGGCACAACGGTCACCCGTGATAACTTGGGAGGGAGACCACGTGCCTACTGAGCCTGTCACTCCCGGGGACACAATAGGAAAGCGATAATGTGTTGGGTTTTACTCTTTGCTTTTGACCCTGTGTTGCAAGAAAGAGATGAGCTCGAGACACTTGGCTGATTAGCCTTAAAACAAGTCCTGAGTTCCAGAACTTGCACAGGAAGACAGCAGCTGCCGCGCCCATGAAAAAGTTGCAGGGCCTTCCAGGAGGGAGTTTTCCTCTCTGTCCACTTCAGAGGTGGCCACGGAAGATAATGGACGAGGAAGAACCTCCGGGAGCTCAGTCACGAGCCATGCAGAATAATGAATGTAGGGGGTTCTCCCGGAGAGCAAAGGCAGCACCTGGGGAAGGACATTTCCCCAACGAGATGGCAGGCACGACTCCCTCACTCTTCTAAATTGGGGTGAAGACTGTGCATCTCAGCCTCTCTTGCCTCGCACTGGGTGCGTGTCCCCTGACCCCCGCAGTGCCGTGTGTGTGTGTGTGTGTGTGTGTGTGTGTGTGTGTGTGTGAGGATGTGGTGAGATGAGCATTTCACACCCCACTAACAACAATACAACCTTTTCTGGAACACAGGACATGCTGGGAGCCTTTTTTCACATGTTTATATTCTTTAGCCCAGAGATTTCAGCCAGAGTGCTACAAGAGTTTTTTAAAACATGCAATACCTGACTATTTAGTCAGGGGCACTGACCTCTTTTCCTTAGAGTCAAATAAGAAATGACAACAGCCAACATAACAGTAGCCATCTGGTGTGAATGAATCAGAACTATATCTATTTGTTGGTCAGGTCAGCCAAAAAATAGAATATATTTTTCTGGTGAGCCACAGAATTTCCGTAATGAGTGTATGTGTATCGTGAGATGAAAAAGGTTGAAAAATCACTGCTTTAGCTCAATAATTCCACATCTCAGAATCTAGTCCAAGGAGATCCTCTCATGTGTAAATAAAGATTTAAATACAAAGAGGTCCAACAGCGTGTTAGTTAAATGAGAAAAAATTGGAGACTACATAAATATCCAACAGTAAATTCAATAAATGCCTGAGTCAATTTATAGTATATTTATAGCGTGGGCATTATTTATGCATTAACTTCTTTTTGGATATGAAAAGGCTTTAATAAGTTGGGGAAATGCTAATCAAGCAAAATTGTAAGTCTGCAAAGACTTCTACTGTGGAAAAGATACATACACAGAAAAAAGGCGGAAAGGGAATAAATAGGTGAGAACGTTCCTGGTGACTTTATGGGGTTATTACAGGGTTTACGAGAGACAGTGTCTTGGAGTTCTGGGTGATCAGCCATGTGACCTCTGGTCTCGCGTGGGCCTGTTTTTCTATTTGTAACAAAGAAAGGGCGGCAGGGATAATATGGAGCCGACCTTTCCAGTTCAAAAAAACCTAAGTATAAATGTGCTGAATCACCCCCTACTTTATCATTTCTTTTTATCCCTTGAGGTAAAACCAACCCTAAATCTTGGAGCCTGATAGACTTCGAAATTGGCCCTCATTTTAATTCTCAAGTTCTTAGCGTGAGAGCAACATTCAATATGGTTCTGAAATATCTTATGCAAAAAAGTGCCAGAGTCATAGACTGAAATATTTATTTGAATATAAATGAACTCAGATGTGCCAAAATGCGTTCCCCCTGTTGTCATGGACACAAATGCCTGACTTTATGATTTGCATTTCTTTTCTAATGGGTACAATATGTTTCAGCTCCTCATTGGATGCGAGAAACTCACCATTCTGTGAACTCCCCAAAATGCCAGCCAGTGGGGAACTTCTGTGCCTTGATGCTGCTTCGCTTAGCAGCTGAAAATAAGTTTTGTGTCTGCAGGGTCAGGACAGCAGCTCAGAAGTCTCCACACTCCTCCCTGCCAGCTGCCCTGGGAGGTACCAGCAGTAGATTCGAGAGGGGCCGGGATGCCTCTCTGGCTCTCCTCTCCAGCCCAGCCTCTTCCCCCTTTCGGAAGCTCCCCTTTGCTCTCCTGTCCTTGAATAGTCAGGGCTGCAAGCGGTCTTACACCGATACTCCTGGCCCCTGCCAATACCTGCTTCTTCTCCTGTGTATTCCCTCTGGTTCCTGGGTTGCTGCTCCTGCCCCTCCCTCCAAGCTCAAATCCTCAGAATCATGCTCTGCCCTTTCCTCTTTGCCTCAAATAAGACAAACCACCAGATGCTGCCATTTCTACCTCCTCATGATTTCCTGGGTTTCACTGAACCTTCTTCCAATGTTTTCCACAAAACAGGGAGAAAGTCTTTCTAAGGTCACGTAGGGCCTGCTAATGGGATCTTGTAATTTCTGTTAAAGCCCTTTTATGGTTTGACTCTGATATTGAGATAATATTCCAGATCCTTACTGTGGCTTTTGAGACCCAGTCCCGTCCCATTCCTGTCTCCACCCTGCCCCCCCTGCTTTTTTTAATCCTCACCTAAGGATATATTCACTGATGTGAGAGAGATAGAGGTAGGTAGGTAGGTAGAGAGAGAGAAACACTGGTCAGTCTTTTTCTGTATATACCTTCACCGGGGATCAAACCTGCAACCTAGGTATGTGCCCTGACAGGGAATTGAACCCGAAACCTTTTGCTGCACTGGACAACACTCCAACCAACTGCACCACCCAGCCAGGGCTCCCATTCCCCTTTTCAAGCTCATTGCATGCCATCTCCGCCTGTGCTTGCTACACATTCTAGGCATAGCGGCCACCTCTGTGTTTTCCTGTTGTGCCTTGGTCTTCCCTGCCTCCTAGCCTTGGCACATGCTGTCCCTTTACTTGGAACACTGTCCTTGTGACCTCTGAGCAGACACGTCTCAGTTTTCGGGTCTCACTTTAAATGCCACTTGTTCAGGAGAGCCCTCTCCGACATCCCAGGAGACTATGTATTTCCTCGATATATGCACTCATCATCTCCTGGGCTTTTCCTTTATAGACTTGTCACAGTTGGGATTAAATACTTACCTAGTGCTCCCGGCTCCTGGCAGTCCGCAAACTCGGTCATGGCCAGGACCACAACTGTTCAGCTCACCATAGTATTTCCAATCCCTTGTGGAGCATCAGGGACACAGTAGGTGCCCAGTAATCATTTGAATGAAAATGAAGTCTTCAGACTAGTTGTCAGAATAAATTTCTAAATTGCAAATCTGACCACATAAACCTCCAACCCACAACTGCCCCCTCCCCTGACAGGAATCAAGTAACTCACAACTCATCCCTGGGCTTATCGTATATTGGGAAAAAAGGCCAAGTTCCCTAGCGGCTCACACAAGGCCTGCTGCATCTGACTGGCAGCCCACCTTCCCAGTCCTGCCTGCCTCTCTGTGCCCCAGGCACACCCAGCACTTCTGTCTCCCGACCTGCCTGGGGCTTTGTGCTCTGGGTCTTGGCTCTTACTGCTGGATTCTTTTTTGCGCTTCTCTGTGTGGCAAACCTCAAAACCCAGCTCGGGTGAAGGAAGCAAGGCCTTCCCCTCCTCTCAGAAGCCTCTCCCACTCCCAGCCAGCTGGTCCAGACACGCTGGGCAGTACTGTTTACGTACCAGTATGTTTACGTACCAGTATGTAGTTTCACCCTCACGTGAGTCACTGCAGGGCAGGAACCCAGTCTTATTCTCCTTGTATCACCCATGACCAGCCCGAGACCTGGCCCGCAGTGCGATGACAGAATGTTTCCTGCCCTTTTCCCCACTACCCCACCTCTCTGTGCACAGATAAGAGCCCCTCTCTAATCCCTTCCAAACTGTGCCCTCCTACCGGAGTGTTGATAATCTGATCGATCAAAGGAAGGACGTTTTCTGGAACAAACTGTATTAGTGGGCGGGGTGTTGGTCTGTGTCTGTGTCTGAAAGGCGGGAACAAAGGCTCTGAGCCTCCCCCGCCTGGCTGTCCACCAGGCACCGGGTCTCACCGCTCACTGCTCCGGTGCAGCACCGGAGCCCGAGCCTGAGATGGGAGGCCTGTGCGGCCCGGCTGAGGGTCCCACCATCACAGGTGTGGAGGTTCGGGTCCTAGCCAAGCTCTGCTCCCGGTCTCAGCTTTCCCCGCAGAGTCCTGCCTGCGAGGGCTTGAGGAAGGGATGTGGGACTCAAGGACAGTTAGTAACAAACTGCTGCTTCGTTTTCACTCGACTGTGGTGCCTGGCGTGTGGGCATCACGAGCCAGGGCCCATGGCCCCTCTCACTCCCTCGTGTGGTCATTGAGAGTATGTGCTCTCCATTCAGGGTGCCCAGGTTCGAATCCCGGCTCAACTACTTGTAGGCTGAGTGACTTTGGACAAGTAATTGGGGCTGTTGTGAGGATTAAACGAGAGATTCTGGCACTCAGGAAGTGTCAAATAACAAATGAGGGGCTCCGGTTAGGGCACCGGAATGCAAGTGGGAGTGACGTGTCTATCTTACTCAGGGCTGTGTCTGTCATGCCTGGAACTGGGCTTGACTTGCAGCAGGAGCTCAGTGAATCCCTGTTACGTAAACGTTGTTGTTGCTATTGTTAATAATGTATAGGCGGTACTCAGTGAAGCTGTTACAATGAACGAGTGCGTGCGCGGATCTCTCCAAATCCAGTCTCCAGTACCCAGGTTCACTGAAAATACAGAAGAGCCTGTTTTAGTCAAATCAAATATATAGACATAGATCAGGGAGAATTCTACTTCCCATTTATCTGAAATGTCAGCAGAAGTTTCTAGGTTTGAACAGTGCTGGCATTTTGGAATGGTCATGTGATCGCGTCATTCATTCATTCATTCATTCCCTGGAATCCACCGATCCCCTCCCTCCCGCGGGCACTGTTTCGGGTCCTACAGTCACAGACAGACCTGGCCCAGTCCCTGCCTCAACCAGCTCCAGGCTCACAGGCAAGAGCCTGGCTGACACCCAAGGGATGGTTCTGGGTCCAGCCCCGTCCCTTCCTTGGTGAATCCCCTGAGAACCTCTTCCTCTCTCTGGACTTCCTGTGATGGGATTGGACTAGGTCAGTAGTTCTTACCCTTTGGAGCAGAGAAATTCTTTGTTTCAGCAAAAATGCTATATGGAAGCGGAAGGTCTGAAGCAGATGAAAAGGGAGCTGATAGGGGAGGGGCGGCAGGTGGGGAATACGCATCAGCCCTGGGCTCCCGCCCCCTCCCCGACTCAAGAACTCAAGGCTGATACACAAAGGCCCCCCCCTCCCCCCGCAGTGTTCATGACTCTGAGGCTACGCAACACAAGCAGGTCTGTCCTGGACTGTCCAAGAAGAGTTTCTTGTTTCGTTTTTGAAATGAACTTTTGACTTTAACATGGTTTTAGATTTAGAGAAAAAGTGTGAAGATGGTACAGACAGTTTCCACATAATCCACACCAACTTCCCCCTACTATTACCATCTTATATTAGCACAGTACATTTATTGTCATAAGTCAAGCAACCTTGATACATTATTATTAACTAAAGTACACACTCAAAGTCGGACTTCCTTAGTTTTTCATCAATGCCCTGTCTCTGTCGGTGAGCTCCATCTAGGAAACCACATTGTGTCTACTCAATGTCTCCTTGGGCTCCTCTTGGCTGCGGTGATTTCTTAGACTTGACTTTCCTTTTCTTTCTTTCTTTCTTTCTTTCTTTCTTTCTTTCTTTCTTTCTTTCTTTCTTTCTTTCTTTCTTTCTTTCTTTCTTTCTTTCCCTCCCTCCCTCCCTCCCTCCAAATTCTCTCTCTTTCTTTCCTTTTGATGACCTTGCACATTTGGGGGAGTACTGTAAGGTCTTTTGTAAAATGTTCCTTGACTGGGTTTTGTCTGACATTTTCCTGGTGATTAGACTGGGTGTGGGCCTTTGGAAGACCCCAGAGGTGAAGTGCCGTTCTCATCACATCATGTGGACGGTACTGGGACCTGCTTACCCCTGCTCATGTGGACCCAAGTCACCTGGCAGGTTGCATTGGTCAGGTTTCCTCACTGAAAAGTTAGTCTTTATTCTCTATTTCCACACTGTGCTCTTTGGAAGGATGTCACTGTATGCAGCCCACACTTACGGGTGGGAGTTACACTCCATCTCCCTGGGGGCAGAGGATCTGTATAAATCATTTGAAATTCATTTGCATGGGAAATTTGTCTTTTCTCCCTCATTTATTTACTTGTCCACTCGCTTATTTATCTCTGTATGGACTCATAGATGTTTATTTTATACTTTGGCTTATAAGTCAATACTATTTTGCTTATTTTCTCAAATTGCGTGCAAGTGGTTGTTTTTATTTCAGAAGGAGTTGGATGTTGGATGGTCTGGTCCCCCACCCCCCCGCCCCCTCCCCCGCCCTCCCCCCTCCCCCCACCCCAGCACAGAGCACGACAGCAAGGAGGCGAGTCTGGTGTAGGAGGAGAAATGGGGACTATCGGTTATGGGGCCACCACGCCATCCCTGCTCTGTGCAGTAGCAGGGTCCCTGGCAGCTGCTGCTGAGGCCATTCTGGGGACGGGGGAAAAGTGGAGGCACCCCACCCCTACTCGCTCCCCTCAAAGAATTTGAAAGAACTAGAGAGAGTAAGAAAGGCTGACCTAAAGGGACTGAGAAGTAGAGATGGGCAGGTACGAAACAGTCGCGGGGACGTGGAGTGCGGTACAGGGAACACAGTCAATAACACTGTAATAGCTGTACGTGGTGCCAGGTGGGTGCTGGAAGTATCAGGGGAGCATGGTGTAGAGTCTATGATTGTCTAACCGCTGTGCTGTACACCTGAAACTAATACTAAATAGTATTGAATGTAAACTGTAATTGAAACAAAAAGAAAAAAGGCTGACCCAGCTGGAGTCTCCTCTGCTCCCCTGAAAGGCTTTGATTACAGGATTTAAAGGGGCAGCTGTGTGCACTTGCAGCCTCTCCTGTGACTTGCGTCACGTGTTGAAAAGCTTGTTGATGAAACCGGGGAGCAAAGCAAAAGGAAAACCTTGGCAGTTTCACCTGCATGTGAAGTCGCAATGATTCGCGATGATTCGCAGCTTCTGCAGAGAGAATGGCAGGACCCCAGCATGGGGATTTAGCTGCTGGGCAGGGGCAGCTCGGAGACCTGAGCTCCAGTGCCTGCCTCCTCATGAACTTGTCACATGACACTGGGCAGGTTGCCTTACGTCCCACGTCTCCAGGTCTTTGTTTCCTCACCCATGAACGCTGGGAGTTTGGAGCACAGAATAGAAATAACAACAACAGGAACAAGGCCAGAGGTAATACCGCCTTTTATTAAGTCCTTCCTGTGGAGCAGGTCCTATGCTAAGTGTGTTAAACCTGCATCATCTCATTTCATCCCCATGACAAACCCGAGAGTCAGCATTATCATCCTCATTTTATAGTTGAGAAAACAGGCTCAGGTATGGCGAGGGCAAGAGGTCAGGCAACAACTGTGATTGAAAAGGTAGTTTGCTGCTCACAGTCCCTGAGAGCAGGGGCGTGTCGTGTCACGCTGGGCCGCAGGGAGAAGCTCCAGGATTGGTCAAGGGCACTGCCTGGCGGGAGAGAACACAGGTGAGGGCAGAGCCGAGTCAGAGACTTCTCTCTGGGACTGGGACGGATTCCCTGGCTCAGGTGCTGTGCAACTCAGACAATGTGTGTCAGCCTTCTGTGCCTCCACTTTCCTATCTGCAAAGGGGGGACAGTCCCAGAATTTGCCAAGAGGAAGGAGGCCCTGTCCTCTGAGAAATGATCCTCGAAGGGAAACCCGTGCAGGGGGAGCGAGACAGCTTCCGGATGCAAATGCATCCAATTCAAGCTCATTAATTCAGACCTCAGTGGCTGGCAGTCTGGGATGACTGGAAGCTAGTAAAGCCAGACTTTCTTTTCACTATTAATAAGAGTGCAAACGGGATCGGGTGGGGAGAGCAGGGAAACCAAGGTAGGCCTTTGTCATCATCACACTGCAAGGAATGTTAATCACATGGGCAAACAAACTATTTTCAACTGCTCTGAGGCCACTGTTTACACACCAGTGTGCTAATTGCAAGTGACTCCTCTCTTCCTCAGTGCAGCTCTGATTTACTCTGTTAGCGTTTAGTGGGAGAACTTTCTACGCGTGAAGTGAGTTAGCACGCTGTAGAAAAATACTCTGTAATTCGGACTTTTCACCAACCATGGAGGATCACTGGGATTCACGGACGGGACCCAGGGAGGATGCAGCCTTGGGGAGAGGCAGGCCGGGGCTGGGGAGTGGTGCACACCAGTCAGAGCAGGGAGGCGCCTGAGCCGAGGCTTCTCAAAAGTGAGGGGGACTTGGGTCTTGAAGGATGCTGGGTTTGGCTAGATTTGGGACCTGTTCCTCAGGTCACACCCCTCTTACCTGTCTTCTGCACCCCACGTGTCTATCCAGCCCCCATTTCTTACCCTGCCCAGCCCTTCACATGAAGCTCAGCTGCTAGATTGGAGCCCAAGGACCACCCCTGTAGGTAGGCACCGCCCCACGGGAACTGGCTGGTCTGTGGGGTAAGGGAAGCCCAAAGACCTGCCCCTCCTTTGCACTGTTAAAACAATGTCAGGTCAGGACAGCGCAGTAGCTCTCAAATCGAGCTGCACATTGGAATCACTTGGGAAGCTTAAGAAAGTCGGATCCCCGGGCCCCCAGACCAGTGAAATCAGTAGGGTGGAGAGCCGCAGCTCTGGGGCGGAGTACTTACGTTGCTCCAAGGGGCGCTAATCCCAGCTCGCCGGTGTGGGACCCGTCCGTGTATTTTCCTTGCTTTTCCCTCATTGACGAGCATAACTATTTCATTACTTAGATGAAGTCAGCCAAACTTCGTTGCGCTTTATACCAGGCACAGAACCGTAATTTGGGGGTCCGAAGATGAACGACCCAAAGCCTGGCCCTGGGTCTTCACAGCGGGGAGAGAACTGTGAAAAGCTGGTGGTGCGCTGCGCTGGCGTGGCGACCACGGGAGAGGCTGTGCAGGGGTCAGCTGGGAGGAGATGGGGAATGTCTCCTGAAATGGGGAGCATCAAGGGTGAAGTTGAAAGGGAAAAAGGAGTTCTCCAGGCTAAGAAGAGAGCAGGGAATTTGGGGTAGAGGAACAGGGTCAGCAAAGGCCAGAAAGAGTGAAGATGGGTTTGTCACTCTGTCGGGTATTGCAGTGAGCTCTTCACGAGTGTAAATTCTTCATAGTCCTACAAGGTGAGGACTACCGTTACCTTAAATTTACAGGTCAGGAAACTGAGGCACAGGGAGGTTGAACAATGTGGCTAATGTTGGACAATCAGTAAGGAAACCAAGTCGCACCCAATTCTAGAGCAAGGACTAGGTAAGGGGGTGGGTGAGAAGCAGGGAGGTGGGAAGTGTGTGACAAGGGCAATCTTCAGAATGGGGTCATTTATAGATGATTTATATGGTGCTTCATAGTTTCCAAAATGCGTTTGCATTGCTTTTGTGCCCGACAGATCCTAGTTGGACCGATCTTCAGTGCGCTGTCCCTCGGCCATCTTTAAAGCCAGACAGACGCAGGAAGAGCCGCTGGGTCTCTGGGCCTGTGGCAGGGTCAGGGGGACTTCTACCTGGGGCCTCTGGCTTTGGAGGTCCCAGGCCAGGCTGTGGGGTTGTCTGGCTCTGACGGGAAGTGTTAGCTTGTGGCTGCCTGAGCACACATGGCATCACCTGGTGACTTCATGGGTTCACGATCAAGAGCTGAGGAGTGTCATTGATTTGGAGCGACATGGACACTTGTTTTGGTGCCAGCTTTGGGTCCCCACTAGGCGTAGTCCTCCCACTACAGTTGTGAGACTGTGTGTGTATGTTTTGCATATCGCTTAAAAGAGATTGCTTTTAAGAAGCAAGAGCTCTGGGCTGCGAGCTGGTGGAGCTGGCCTTGCCCTTTGCTGAGACACGAAAAAAGTGATCTGCTCACGAGGTGGGAGGGGTCTCACAGCGTGCAGCATCAAATTGCTTCTCAGAGCTCCGAAGGGGGTCGTTTGTAATTCCTAAGGCTGGTTCAAGGGACAAGGACTGCTCAGTAGTGTCGCAGAGCTCGCTCAAGTTGCAAAGCTATAATCACATACATGACATTGACAAAAGGTAAGACTTGTTTAAAATACGCATCTCTGGGAACCCTCTGTTGCAGAGACAAATGAACAGATTTGAAGAAGAGGCTCAGTCTATGTTAGACACAGAGGGAATGAGAGAATTAATTAAAGGGGAGAGGCACTACGATTCGGCGCCTGAAGCCTTGAGCCTTGATTCGATACATCTGTGATAGCCTGACGTTTGTGCTGGGATGTGCTTCAGCATGTGACCTCCCCGCACAAGCACTAGAGAAATGACATTAGCAGACGTCATAGGAGGCATTAATGGACTGTGGTTCATAGACAGCGCTAGTCTACATGGCCCCTGAGCGAGACCTAGAAAAGGGAGCTGCTTGTGGAAGGAAATAGCCTGGAGGGTGCCCGGCGTGGCAGGCGGTGGGGGGCTGATTTTTCTTGTTCTCCTGCTCCGCTGGCCAGGTGCCTTTGTGAAAACTGCACACCTATGCCCAGCAGCCCTGTTTGCTGGGGTCCTGTGGTTGAGACTGAGGCTTTTGCGTGTGAGATGATCCATCAGAGGGGTCGCCTGGAGCTGATCTGGAAGCCAGATAGAGCTGTGTTGGAATCCCGGCTCTGTCGGTTGCTAGCTTTATTTCCTTGTGTGTAAATTGGGAGTGATCAGTACCTGCCTCGCCAGGCTGCTGTGAAAATCAATGAAATAATGCAGGTAACATGCACCTGTCATTCAGGGAGTGCTCAGTGCCAGGTAGTGTTAGGAGAATGTCCTTGCCCTGGAGGAGTTCACAGACAGGCTGTTTTAAAATGCAGAGTTTGTTGTTATTCTGGTAGGGTGAGGCCAACAGATCGGGAGACCATTGCCACTGAAGAGATAGTTGTCACTCACAGTTCCTAAGAGGTGGGGACACAGCATCCAGTGCAGGGCCACATGGGAAAGCACCAGAGTCAGCCTGGAAATGGAAGGAATGGGAGCAAATGTGGGCAAGACCCTTTACTGGGGTTTCTGAGGAAGAACAGCTAAGGCAGCGTAAGCAGCCTCGACTGGCTAGTTTGAATAATTTCAGCTCTGCCGTGTAGGGACTGTCTCGAGGTGTCTGGTGCCTGGCCCAGGGCTGATTCTGGCAGGGGAATGTTGGGGTGTAAGAGCCTCACGAGAGCCTGAGAAAGAAAACGAGTGGGGTGTGGGCTCAGGTCGCTTGGTCTGGTCCGAATGGCTCATTGTGGGGAAGTGATCTTCTATCCTAAGGACTTAGCTAACCCTGGAGGAGGCAGTCCACCCCTGGTCAGCAAGACCTAGACGCTAGAGCACCAAAAATGGAGAAAATAAGGAAATGCAGTTAATACACATGTGAAACAGGCAAGCAGGGAAATAGGTAACTCCCAAGCACCGCAGGGAGGACTTTGTTTCTGTGAGGGACACGGAGAAACAGGGAGGTGGCGAAGGCTCCGAACAGGAGGCTACCACCTGAGCCAGGACTAGAAGGACGGCGCACATTCCCGGGCCCAGGGCTAAGCCGTGGGCATCTTTGGGGACCATTATTCTCCCCACCACAACAGCTAAATGTTGCCTTTTTTCCCCCCAATGTTTATGGGTCCATTAGACTGTGAACTTCTTCTCAAGGATGAGAATGTTATAAGGTTTGTATCCTTGGCATGTAGCACATTGCAGCTGTTGGCAAACATTATTCTTGAGCAAATACATCCTGGTTGGTTGTCTCATCTTCTGGATAAGATCATGGAAGCTTAGAGAGATGAGTGGCTCGTTCAAGGTTATATGGGTCTAGTGACAGAGCTCGATTAGGAACGCAGGTCATCTGAGTCTTTCTGCTTTCACACTGAAATAGAGAGTGGCCTACAGCAGTTTCAGAGCACAAGGTATCCTGTCCCATTCCCCTGGGGTGACACTGACATTTCTCCCAACCCTTCTGCCTGGGGTTGTTTAGAAGGGCGAGACCTGTCTACATAGCATGTAAGAAAGAGTCAGGCTGTGGAGCCTGGAAGACCTAGATTTAAGCACTGCGTCCACCTTGTATCAGTTAGTTATTACTGCATAACAAGCCATCCCAAGCCCTAGAAGTGTAAAACAACAATTTATAATTTCTCATTAGTCTGTGGGTTAGTGGAAGGGCTCAGTTGATCTGGGCCAGACTTGGATGATCTTGGCTAGGCTTCCTCATGTGTCTGTGGTCACCTAGTGGGTCAGCTAGGGGCTGGTGGTCTGAGATGACCATGAGCTGTGACAAATCAGCTTCGCTCCATGTAGTGTCTTATCCTCCAGGGTTAGCCTGGGCTTGTTATGGCAGCGGCAGGGTTCTGAGTAAGAGTGGAAGTGAGCAAGATCGGAACTGGCACATCATCACTTTCACTGCATCTTAGCTAAAGTGAGTCAGAGACTGGATTCAAGGGATAAGGAAATGTGTCCTTTTTTTGTAGGGAGATCTACAAAATCACACTGATACAAGGAAGGGTAGAAAATTGGGGGCAGTTGAATAGTTAATCTACCCCATGACTTGACCTCATTCCTGGTCAAGTTCCTTGATTCCTCTAATTTCTAGTTGGCTCATCTTAAAACGGGAAACAGTAATAATAGCCCATCGTGGTGAGGATTAAGTGAGACGAGACATGCCAAGCACTTCCCCTGACAGGGTGCTCCCAAAGGACAGCTTTGCAGTGCCCGGTGAGATCAGCAGTTACTACTATCACTGCATTGTTATTGTCTGATTGCATAATAATTGTGCCTATCAGCATAGTTATTACAAGAACTGGCAGAAAACCACGGTTCTGAGACAAGATAAGAGATGCTGGCATGCTAAACCTCACTTTGCTGGGAAAGGCAGGGGCCACAGCATCACCGTTTTGGGGGGTTACTGAACACCCCCTCCTCCTCTTTTCCGTTTCGTAAGGAGGTGACTATTAAAGATAAATTTGAAAACAGCATTTAGGGAAGGCGTAGGACTTGAATTCAGAGAACCTGGATCCAGGTGCCGGTTCTTCATTCTATTAGGTATGAAAATTTGAACAAATTACTCTACCTCTCTGAATGTCCATTTCTTTATCTAGAAAATAGAGATAATAGTACCTACTTCACAAGTCTGTTATGTGAGTTGAATCAATTGATGTGGAAAAAAAAGAGCTTATAAGCAGGAAAACACCAGGCAAATATTAGTTATTACAAGCAGTTCTTTCCTTTTTGTCGTTTGCACGTGTGCCCTCAAAATCTCGGGCTGTCTCAGGGTGATGGAGCTCTAAGAAGATAATGGAAGTTTCTTGGCTCTCTGGTTATCTGTGAGCAGGAAACTTATTTTAACTCGTGTCATTTTCCAGCAGTTACCCAAGCTTAAAAGTTTCATAAAAAGGGACGAATTCCAAATGTTCAACGTTCTAAAATCAAAAGGAATGACTCACAGGTCATTAGCATCCTGGAACACAGTGGCTTCTCTTTTATTGCTATTAAGTAGGATTTAGCTCTATTTTATTAAGGCAATTTTTGCAAGCATGTGAGAGGTTAATGCATTTTGCACATAATCCACTGCCTAGCTCACTAAATGCTGAACCCATTAAAACCATGCCAGTCAGGGGAAGATTTCGAGACAGAGTGACAAATCATGGGGGGTGTGGAATGAGTGACTGAAAGTATCTGAGATGGGTTTATCACCCCCCTCACGTCAAAATTTAAAGTTTGTTTTCAAGCAGGAAAATAAACAGGGCTGTCCTGGCAAAAACACTTGTTTGGGAGGGCACTGCTGCAGTGGGTGAACTCTGCTGGGCGGTGATGCACCGGTGCTCAGGGGCGAGAGCCGGGGGTACATAGAGAGAGCGTCTTCGCGGCGGTTCCCAGCCCCCTTGCTAGTTAGATCTCCTGGTGTTACTTCTCTTCCACCAGGACCTGAAAGAGAGGACCTGCCAAGCCTACTGCATTTATTACGCTACCATGGGTTTCCCCTCCCACAGTGCTCTCTTCACCACAGACATGGCTGGCTGCAGTTTGGAGCAGCAGCGGGTCACAGTGACCCCTGGGATTCCCCGAAGGCTGGAGCAGAAGGCAGGGGCCAGGTCCTGAAAGACTTTGTAAGGGTTTGAGCTCTACCTTTTAGGATATAGGAAGCAGAAATTGTTTTTTATTTTTAAAATCAACTTTGTTGCAGTGCATTACACACAGTGAAACCCACCCAGGTACTCATTGCAAGCGTACAGTATGATGAATTTTAACAAATGCATTTACTCAAGTAAACACCACCACAGTGAAGATCAGAACGTTTTTATCGACCTCCCCCCAAAGTTCAGTCCTGCCCTTCTACATTCAGTGCTGGCTCCCAGCCCTCGCCCAGGCCACCATGGGCGTGATTGGTCACTGGGCAGACACTCAGCTTAGTTTGGAATTTGGCATGATGTCTTCCTCCAAGCTGCATTGCTGTGTTTGTCAGCACTTCATCCCATTTCACTGCTGAATAAGTAGTCCAGTGTGTGGATTTCCACCATTTATTTATCTGTTTGTCTGTGAATGCACATTGGGGCTGTTTTCTAGTTTGTAGTTTTATGCATAAAGGTGTTACCAACATTCAGGTATGAATCTTTTTGTGGACACGCACATTTTCATTTCTCTTGGGTAAACACCTACAAGTAGAATTGTTGGGTCAGATGATAAGTAAATGTTTAACTTCTACTGAACTGTTTCCTTAAGTGGTAACACTTTGCGTTCCTACCGATAATGCCTGAGGATTCCAGGAGCTCTGTGTCTGTTGAGTCGTTCCAGTGGGTGTGTATCTAATGCTGTTTTAATTTGTGTTTCCGTAAGGACTGATGTTATTGTCACCTTTTCCTATGCTTATTGAGGGCAGGAGTTTAAAGAAAGGAATCACAGGACCAAATTTGTGCTTTAGGTTCTTGAAATAAGATGCCAACTAAGTTCTCACATTTGATTTCTTATCATTACTGCTGAAGTGCTACAACCAAAGGAACAGGGAAGTTCTACACAATCTCTAAAAACCCAAAGAGATCTTAATTATTTGAAACCTCAGAGAACTTAGGCAAAAAAAAAAAAAAAAAAGAGGAGGAGAATACGGATGAAGGTGATGAAGATGAGTACTGACTGCTTGCTCTGCTATCCATTGGCTGGTGGAATGAGTGAAGTAATTCCACAATGCCCAGCCTTTGATTCTTCTTGGATCTGGGTAGTACAGGTAGAGATAAAGAAAGGGACAATTCTATGTCACAAACTTCTGACCAGACAGGAAGGAGCAGGGAGGGCTCAGTCTTCCAATAGTCACACCCAAGACTGAAAAGAAAAACTAACCTCTGGATGCACCCTAATATCCATTCTTTTCTTTTTTCATAGCAACAACACTGGTCACTCAGAATAAAAATTATACTTCCTAGCCTCCCTTGCAGCTAGGTATGGTCATATGATTGAGTTCTAGGCACTAGAATGTGAGTAGAAATAGTGAGGGTCATTTCCAGGAAGTGCTCTTAAAGGGAGGGTGTATGATTTTTTTTCCCCATCTTCTTACTCCTGGCTGAATTATGGACTTGATGGCTGGCACCAAAGCATCCATTTTAGACTATAAAGTAAAGACCCTAAGGAAGGTAAAACAGTAAGATTCAATGAGCCACAGCCCCCGACACTGTAGGATACCATCATTAACTCTCAACTGACAGCTTCTGGGTTTCTTTTGCCTGAGAGAGAAATAAACTTACATCTTATTTAAACCACTGCTATTTTTTATTTTCCATCTCTTGTAGCTAAAACTAATTCTAATTTGTAAGCCTTAATTGCTAATTGCCGTGTTCCTTCAGGGAGAAGGTACAGTGACTTACTAATCAGCAACAGATTATCCAAAGTGAAACAACTGTAGACATCAAGTGTGGACACAGGGTGAGAAGTAGCTGGTCTTGCGAAAGGACCTAGCAATTCGGTGAGAGGGACTGAGGGGCCAGCCTGAACACTCAGCACAATTACACCCAGCAAAAGAAATATTTCAGGACATAGGGAAGAACTTTAAAAAGCTCTTAATTGTATTTTTAATTATGAGAATGATGAAGGTATTAGGTTGATTTTAAAAGATCAATCTGAAAACAGTAAAGAGCCCTTAGGAAGGAAAGGTGTGATTTCCAACCCTTTCTATTCCATTAAGGCTGCGCATAGCAGAACGGAGACTTCCGAAATCAACCTGATTAAGTAGACAACTGGCTTGAAAATTGCTCCCAAAACTCAGATGAAAATTATGAGTAGGTTTAACAGACAGGTTAAAGGAGAAGAATTTTCAAAATAATAGAGAAATAGCCCTGGCTGGTGTGGCTCAGTGAATTGAGTGCTGGCCTGTGAATGAAAGGGTCATTGGTTGGATTCCCAGTCAGACACATGTCTGGGATGCAGGTCAGATCCCTAGTGGGGAGGGGGCATGTGAGAGGCAACCACACATTGATGTTTCTCTCCCTCTTTCTCCTTCCCTTCTTCTCTCTAAAAATAAATAAAATCTTTAAAACATAATAATAGAGAAATATAAGCAAAAGTAGTCACAGGAGACAAAACCCAAGAAATTCACCATCCTCACCACCCATTTAATGGAAGTTCCAGAAATAGAGAGCTCTACAGATGTAAAACTATAATCAAAGAAATAGAAAAAATCCTTGAACTGAAAAAAATAAATACATCTTCAAACAAAAATCTTTACCTAGGGTTGGGAAATGACAATGAAGAAAGTTTAAACCTTAAGAGAGTTTCCTACAAGTATCACACAACAAGAAAAGAGGATCAGATTGATAACTGATTTATCTTCAAATTATCCTCAAATAAAATGGAAAATATAAGATTTGGAGGAAAAAAATTATGACTCTAGTTTTTCCTCTAAAAATAAAGTATTAAAATAATAACGGCTTTGGTTACTCAGTATCCATCAGCTACTGTTTAAAGTGCATTTGTTAAATTACTTTATTTAACACTTACAATAACTCTAAAAGGTAGATACTATCGCTGTTTTTACAGATGAGGAAATGGAGGCCCAGAAAAGTTAAGTAACCTGCCCAAAGTCACACAGTGTAGGAAGAGGAGATAGAGTATGAACTCGGCTCCTGCTCTTCACTACCATACTGTGCTGCTCCAAAAATGAGATGAGAAATATCAGTTTCTTAGGAGGGAAACCAGATTTTAATGAAATGCTTCCTCCCCCACACACATGCAACTATGATAAATGCCATGAGGGGGTGCTATGGAATTTTTTTGCATCTGAATCCAGCCTGTCACTTCACAGATGAATGGCCTATAGCTGTTTACTGAATGCTTAAAAAAAAAAAAAGAAACAGATACTGAGTGTCACACCAAGGAAAAACTAGGGGAAAGGATTTGGGTAATGATTTTCTACTTACATGGAGCACAGAAAAACTAGGACTTGAAAGGCACCTTGTCTATCAGAGGAGGAGGATCATCTTCACCATATCCAGTGCCCGCTGATAAACCCACCGACAGGGAACTCACTGCCTTCTGCAGCTTCACTGGACACCTTGCCCCCGAGCGCCCCAGACTTCAGATCTGAGGCTGTCCTTGAAGGTCGAGATCAAAAATGATCATGAAGTCTTGGCTGGTTTACATTTAAGTGCCGGGAACAATGTGCTTGCTTGTCTCCTGTTCTAAGCTTTAGCTGTCTCTCCAAAGGGCAGATCATGGGGAAAAAGAAGTGTTTATAAAGGCTGCGCTGCAGCTTCCCAGAGGCTGCTGTTGTATTCACGTCTCCTGGACATCCGGAGTATCCTGTAGCACTCAATGGTCTCCTCATTTCCTGATTCACTTACTTATTCAAGCATTCATTCACTGTTTGTTTTTTCACACACATCTATTCACTTGCTCCCCCATTAATTTTTTTTCATTCATTCATTGATTTCTGCAAGCATCTGGTAGGGCCCTGCTGGTCTATGTGCAGCACAAGGGAACAGGATCCATCTCCGGGAGGTTCTGCCGGGTATGGAGTTTCTCTGACTCAAGTTGCTGACTGTGAAAAGCTCTGCAGGTTTCTAATGAGTGTGGGGTCTGTGAGTGGGGACCACTCCCGGCATTAACTCAAGGGCTGGAACTATGAACTGAGGGGCAAGGCGGTGTCACGTCAGAGCTCCTTTTGCACTGCTGTCTTTGCACCAGTAAGCAATTCACTGGAGAAATGTGGCCCTAAGGATTTCTGGGGTAAATAAAACAGTATCTGAGCCTACCATCTAGTTCCCATTTTATAACGAGGGCCTGGGCCTGGGCCTGGGCCTGGGTCCCATTTTCTCACGCCACTGCCTGAAAACAAGGTCTCACTTTAGCATGTGTAGACAGTATCAGGAATAATTGTTTGGAAATCAATTTGAAAGTATTTACACTCTAACCAAGTTTACAATTTTTTATATCTTAACTCAGGCATAAATGGGGAGTAAGGGAGGAAGGCAGAACTAAGAGAATGTTTGGTGTGGTTTTAAAGCAGGCTAGAGGAAGGAAGGAAGGAAGGAAGGAAGGAAGGAAGGAAGGAAGGAAGGAAGGGAGGGAGGGAGGGAGGGAGGGAGGGAGGAAGGAAGGAAGGAAGGAAGGAAGGAAGGAAGGAAGGAAGGAAGGAAGGAAGGAAGGATAGAAAGAAGGAAGGAAGACAGGCTATCTCTTGTATGCCAGAGGAGTGCTTGGTCAAGATCAGGGTCAGGGCCAAATCTGAGCAGACTGGAAGATGGAGAAGAAAGCCTGCAGAATAAGCGAGCAAGTGAGCACAAGCCAGGGGTTTTCACTGGAGCCTGGCATGTGGTTTGCCTCAGGGTATATCCTTCATGACACTCCTGCCTATGCCCCTTACTGCCATCTGAGTGTCCCCCAAGGAAGGCAATTCCTCAGTCTTAAGGAGCAATACCTGGCACAAGGAGCTTCCCACAGGAGGAATAGAAGTGCTAGGTACATGGAGGACCACTCTGTCCCCATTCCCCCATCTCTCCCTCTTTCTCAGTCTCTCTCCCTTCTTTTCTTCTTTTCCACTCCCTTCTCTTTGTTTTTTCCAGTTTCTTCCGAGCCCCTTCTTTTCTCTTATTGGTCTGTCCTCTCCTTCCACCTATATTCATTTTATGTCATTGCTTTGAATACAAACAATGCTTTTTAACTGCCAGATGCCAGAGATAGAAGGGTTGGGGTTGCTGACTGTGGAGCAGCTTACAGGGGAGACAGACAAGTGCATTGCAAAGTTAGGAGGAAGCTCCAGGAGCACGGAGGAGAGAATGATTAGTGTGGGCAATGGGGTGAAGGTGGGGAAGGAGCACAGGAGAGTTACAAAGAGGAGCTGACTCTGAAGTTGGGCCTTGACCAATGACAGGGAGTCCACAGGTGGATGAGGGAGATGGGCCTCCAAGGGGAGGGAACAGCACGTGCCCACAGCTTGGAGACTGGAAGAGCATGGTAGTTCAGTGCCCTGGGTCTCAAGGGGTGTGGACTTGGTGGGAAGTAACTGATCATGGAAGCAGCAAAAGAGACTCCTTTGCTTTATCATGAGGAAATGGAAGCTCACCCACACTCTAAGCCAAAGCATTCTGCAGAGGTTCAGACCCCCTGGCCAGAAAGAATTTGGGGGACAGCCCCTCCTCTGCTGCCCAGTTGGAGGGAGCTGATGAGCTGTAAACATACAAGAGATAGAGGCCAGGTGCTGGGCTACCTGAAGCTCAACTCTGGTCCCTGCCTTCCCCTACCCTGCCCTGTTGCCCCTGGACAGTGCTCTGTGGGGAGGAAAGGAGGCCTAGAGAATTGCAGGAAAGACACACTTTTTGCTACCTTCTCTGTGGCTGAGACTTCACTGGGCCTGTCTGCTTGCCCATTGGTTAATCAGGGTAAGGCGAGGGCAAATTTTTAAGGGAAGGGGGCAAGGGGAAAAATCAGTTTTCTAAAAAGGAAATAATCAACTCCTTGGGCCACAGGCCTCAGGTGCAACTGGGCTTCCTGCAACCCTGTGCAGGCAGCCCTGGGTGATTCCCAGGAGCGGTGCTTTTATGGCATAATTGGCATCCCAGTGCAGCCCCGGGCTGGGGCCTGACCAGGCTGCATGGAGATCTGTGCCTCCCTAGGATGCAAGGCCCATGCAGAGGCCCTTAATGAGCCACACAAGGGCTTCCACCTGTCAAAACCTCTGAGGAGCGTCACTGCAACAGTGCTGGAACCCTGGGGTCCTGCTGCATGCTGGTGCTGGGGCCCTTCCCCACTGTGTGTCCACAAAGGGCTCTCGTGGGTGCCAGGATGGACAGTCCTTCCACAATGGCCCTCGACAGCCCCCACCTCTCCATATGGCCAGCCATGTAAATCTCTGCTCAGCCTGGCAGCCGGAACTGAGCCAGAGGCCTCTCCACTCAGTGCTGTAGCTTTTCTGGAACTTGGCACTGTTACTAGTGTTCCTCAAAGTCCTAATTACCACCACTTAGCCTGGGTTAGTGATCTGGAGCAGGGAGCAGCCCAGCCCACTCTACCTCCCGCTGCCAGCAGACCGGCGACTGGTGATAGCTTCGTGGTTCATAACAATAATGGTGATAATAGCTACCATTTATTGGACACTTGCTGTGGACCCGACTCAGGGCTAGGTGTTTTACATGCAGAATAGGGCTACACCAGCTCCTCCCCCAGTTCTCTCCACCCAATGCCCCTGCCCTGGGTCTGATGTGTAACCATGGATTTGCATGGCAGCTTTTATTTTAGAGCAGGGGACAAAGGGGTGCTCTGGGGACAAACAAGGTAGAGTGGATGATATAGATACGTCTCTTCCCATCCAACCCCTCTGTGGCCTGGTTTCGAGCATTTGGTCGGAGGGAGAAGGCCAGGAATAGACAGAACTCTTTTTTTCATGAGATATCTGGTACAATTCTGGGCAAGAAATCCTGGACAGAAATCCAAGAGACTTGGTGAGACACTGGGCAAAGGAAAGCTGTTTTGGAGGGCGACCCTCTCCCCACCTCTGCCTGGACCCCAGAGGTTCTGTGGAAACATCCAGGGCAGCCCTGTGAGCACAGACAATGCCACCTCGTGAGGGACAGTGCAGGGGTGAGACTTCTTGCTGCAGGCTGCGTTCTGCAGAAACGGGTGTTGATAAGAAGCTGTTACCCTCTGAAAGAGAGGGAGCCTAAACAGGATTGGGTGGAGGGAGAAGCTCAACCTTGGTGTAAGCCCAACAAAATCAGGGCCAACCTGATGGGAAGCTCTGAGTGTGCTCATCAGTGTGTCCCCATCTGGCAGAAATGGTCAGCCCTCATAGCCTCAACTTATGTAGCCACAGACTGCCCTGCCCAGGAAGGGTGACTGAGGGTGAAGCCCCTGAGGCAGATCCTGAGGGTGCAGGGAACTGAGGTCGAGGCTCCAGGCACTCCCTGTAGCTGGATTCTAAGGGGTGGGCTGGAGAGATCATAGGGCCACTGCTGCATTTTTGGTCCTAGGATAGGGGCTGCAGGCCCTGTGTTCTGTAAGATGACACCTTCCTCCTCCTCCTTACAGAGTTGAGTCTGATATGGTGGAATTTTTGTGGTTTAGTTACCAACGCTCCTCTGTGATTTCATCGGTTTCTAGGCCCCTCAATCAATGTTTGCTGAATGGTGAATGAATGGATGGATCCCAAGGACAGGGTTACCGCGGAGCTCTCGAGCATTTATCTTGAATCTGGAAAATGCAAGAAAAATTGGCCCATCTGTTTCTGTATTATATCAGGATAGCACAAAGCCACTGAACTTCACTGTAGCCAACTCAATCATGTGTGACAACCCAGTAGCAACGCAGGATGCAATTGTGTAAAATACTCTGTGTATATGTGTGTGTATCTGCAGGCGTTGGATGTGTTTGTTTGCATATAAAATCTCAAGTGTGTAAAAGTGCATGTCAGAGACTGTGATGTTAATGAATATGTGTGGGTTTGTGTGATCACCTATGTGTGGGTAAGTATGCAGATATTTGCAAGAGCACACAAGTGCGTGCACGCATGTGCGAGTGTACGTAAGTCCGTGTGTACATGCACTGCAACGCGTGCTCAGATGAGCAGGTGCACTGCACGTTGCCATCTGGTTGTGTCCATACATTATGTTTCCCTGAAAAATCTCTTTTGCTACCAAGCTCATAGCACCCAAATGCATCTGAGAACTATTCCACTTTGCGCATTCAGACTAACCTGCGCTGAGCCACTGTGAATTGATTAAAAAAAACAAACAAACCCCAAACAATCAGAATGATCAAATATTTAGAAAAATAGGCAACCATTACCGTACAGAATAGCTAGTAATTGAAACAGGCTCAATACAGGTGTTGCTTTACCTACTCACGCTTCCCATAGAACCTTTCGTGACTGTGAGAAGGCACTTTGCCTACCCCGCATGCACAGGGTACAATGCTAGTCACGTGTCAAATGCATGAAATGTGGCTAGTTGGACTGAGGCATTGAATTTTTAATTTTATTTACTTTTAATTAACTAATGAAAATGTGAATGTAAAAGGGTGCATGTGAGAGCCTTACCTTTCTTTCCCTCCGCATCCCCAGAGCTCAGCCAACGCCCCGACCCTGGGAGGCTGCTGAGTAAATATCGGCTCACTGGAAGGCCTGCAGACAGGGCAGGTCTTTGGAGATTTGCATTAGTGAATAGAATCATGGACATTTGATATTATAAATGAAAAAGTAAATATTATTTGTAGATAAATGAGTGAGTGCTTCTGCAGTGTGGGATGAATATCTTCCCTAATGAGTTCCACAGTAGCTTTCTGGTGGAGTTTACCCTAAGAGCTTCTTAGGACTTGGCTATTTGTTTCCCTTCTCTCTCTCAAGCTTAGTATGAGCAAACCTCAAAGTCACATTTGCATGCAATGTTAATTAATTTCTCCCCAGTGGAGGTTCAATTGGTGATATAATGAAGACTGTCACCCCCCGCCCCACACACACACACCCCACCACCACCACTGAGTACCGCTGTGAGCTTATGATCAAAGAAACTGGGTTGTTCAAAGGACCCTCCATCCCCAAATGCACATCATTTGGACACTACGGAAACTTTGATTAGAAGGGGACTCCGCAGCTACTTCATCTGTACCTAACAGCCCATCCCAGTCAAGCTCAGCTCCCCAGTGGGTCACCCTTGACCATGGTAGGGATATGTTGATTTGGTAGCCTTCTCCCTCAGCCTGCTGAGAGACAGCACAAAGTCCCCCAGAGCTCCTCCATCTCTCTCATGTCCGCTATTTCTCTGCAGATCTACTGACCCACCTTTGTGCACTTGGTACTGCTCAACCCACGTGGGTGACCCTGTGTGAATCACCTCCTGTGAACTGTCTGTGCCTCAGTTACTTCACCTGGAGAATGGGTTGGTAGGGACAGGCGAGCCAATGAATGCTTGTGAAGTACAACGAAGCATCTCCCGTATAGACTAAGCTCTAAATAGATGTTAATGATCAATATTAGCATTCTAATTTTTGATCATTATTTCTTCTTGTTAGAAACAGTTCAGCTGAATTGTCAGTGGAAAGATATCAGCCACTGTCTTTTATTTTTTTGTACTTTAAGTAAGGAATTGTAAAGTCAATACTCATGGTACTCTCTAAATGTCTTTAACCATCATGCCTAAAATTAAGTCTATAAACCTATAGTTTTTTTATTTAAAAAATTATGGACTCCTTTATTTAGTGGAAGCTCCAATGTAAACCAGATACACATGGAGCTTCTCTGGGTGAAGGGGAAGTGGGGCTGTGAGACCCTTCCCGCCTAAGCTGCTCTTCCCTGGGTTTCTTAGAGGCCCTACCTGGGCTCCAGGGACATCCTTTAAAACCAGGAAAATTACGCTCCAGGGAATGACATTCATATGCTCAATCTGTCTTCACTCTGGGATCAGGTGACATGCCATTTCATTACTTAGTTTCTTTAAATGTGCTAATGAAATATGTCAGTTAACTCAATTTCTGTACTTCTTATCCCGATCTGGAGACTTTGTCCATTGTCTTCCATTGATTTGCAGCAAAACCCTCCTTAATCTCTTCAAGTAGACTGCCCCCTACTCTCTGATGCTCAGAGTTGTTCTTGCAGGGAGGGTTATGGACACTCACTAAAGATGCTGCTGCCTCTAGGTTTCGATAGTTCATCCCCTACCCACCCCAACTGCTGCACCCTGAGTTTTGAAACACCAGGGACAACGCTGAGGCCTTCCCAGGCTCCAAGTAGACACTCAGTACATGTCTGCTGAATGAGGGGTTTGTGTTTAGGAAAGAACGAGCAATTCAGAGTTAGGAGACCCGTGTTTAAGTCTCAGTATAACTGTGTGACTCTGGATGAGTCCACTTAACCTCTCCGGGCCTCGGTTTCCTCATCTGTAAAAGTACAAACATGTATCTCACACAGGGGTAATGTGAGGGATAAATGGGTGAGATATGAAGTTCTTCGTAAACCGCAAAGGGTGGTACCTGGCAGGATTGTTCTTATTACATCTCCAGGGGGCTGCTTTGGCCTGGTGGGTCTTCTGGGCTCCCTTCTGGGGCTGAACAACAGGATTGGATTCATTTGCAGGAAACATTTGTTAATTATTGTCTGGTTTGAATAATTATCCAGGGATCCTGGAAACAGTCCTTCCCACAGATCAAACTGTCACATCTGCAGCCGACCTTTAAGTAATCTGAGTGGGGGTAATTACAAAGGGCTGGTTTTCTCTAAATATAGCTGCGCCCCAGCTAAAGGTCAACCTGAGGGAGCACAGTTTGATAATTGCAAGCAGTTTGATAATGAATTGGGGCAAACACTCCCGGGGGTGCAGTCAAAGGTTTCTTCTTATGAAGACCAGGGTGTGGATCCCCTGATGGGAGCATCTGGCTTTCTGACTCCTTCTGGAGAACCTCAAGGCTCCCACTTTATGAGAGCTCTAGCCACAGAGCATTCATGGGAAAGTAACCACAGTGGAAACTCTCCCACGGGATGGGGTTAGCTCTCCTGCCCCTGGGCTCCCAGAGTCCACAGACTCTGCGGCTCTGCCGCGGCCTGTTGCGTGCTTCCTAGCTGTGCACCTTGTCTCCCCAGGGGGAGTTTTTGCTCCTCCAGGGCTGAGACCACTGAACTAAAACTCCAGAAAGTATAAGATGAGAGAAGACTCGGCTGTGAGTCCTGGCCCTTCCAGGATTCCTTGTGGGCTGTCTGGGCAAGTCAGTTTCTTCATTGAGCTCAAATTTCCTCATGTATGAAATGGGGCTTATAAATGACTGTCCTGCTGCCTGGCCTGGTCATGGGACATCCAATAAAGAAATAGATGGGAGAGCACTTTGCAAGCCTCAAAGCCCTCTGGAGATGCTAGAGGAGGTCAAGAGAAATTCGCTCTGTCTTCTCCTTGGCTTGGTTTTAAGTTCCTTTGGGGTGGGCTTTATACATCCCTTGCAGCTATCCCTTCTCCTTACTTTCTCTCTCCCCATCTGGTACTTCAAGTCAATAACAATAGAGGGATTAAATTAAAATAAAAGGGAACTTGGGAAAATTAATTGACAGAAGATTATGTTGCAGAATATGAGGCTTGATGGCCATACTCTCAAAGTCTCAACCATGTGTTCCCTTTTTTTTTTTTTTCACTAGACTTGTGTTTCACATCCACCCCCTTTCTACCCTCATTCCTAGGCTCCCTCTAAATCTGTATCATAGGCCCAGAAAAGTTTCGCGTTTGCCTGAAGCTTCCCAATCCTATATCACTTACAGAACCTGGAAGAGCGCTCCTTCCTCCTTTTGGTTTGCAATGATAATGTTTAATAGAGTCTGGCTGCAATATCCACCTGGCCAGGAGGTGTCACCATTGAGCACACGATGTGTTCATTTAGCACACGTTTATGGGGACTCTCTTGTGCTAGGTTCTCTACTGGGACATGGAGGTACAACAGTGAAAAAATAGACGACATCCCTACCCTAGTGAACAGGACAGTAATTAAATGAATACTTAATATTTAGTGTTAGTGTCAGGTAATGATGAATGCTATGGAGAAAGGGCAGGCTTTCTCCCTTGGAAAGGTAAGAGGAGAGAGACGGAATGGAGGGGAGGTGGTGGGGGACGGCCGCTGGGGCGGTGATACAAAAACGTGTTAAGGCCACAGAGGGTACGATACCCATTCATGTGTGTAAGGCATATTACCTTAAATATATTCTCTATTACTAAGTTGAATTTCGACTTTAAACCCTCATTTCATAGAGCTCGAGAGCTCCATTCATAGGGAAGTCATCCTTAGAGATCCCTACTCATAGCAGGAAGAGTCGCAATTCTAGGCTCCTAGGCAGAGCCAGAGCATTGAGAGGCAGAGCGAGGGAATAGGCCTCTTGCCCCGGGTCATCAGTCCCCACAGCACCCTCTTCTCTGGGCTCCTATAGGGCCTGTGGCTTTCTGAGGCTTCTGGATTATGCTTGAGGTAGGGAATGATTTATGAGCCGTTTACAGTTCTGGCTGCCTGGGTGACTCTCCCAGAGGGGCTGGTGAGAACGGGTTCCCTCTTCTTTCTGTCTCCTTCCTGCCCAGGGGGTGGGGGTGGGGGGGAGGTGGAAGGGGCTGTGGGAATAGGGGATAGGATTTCTATCTTGTCCTCTGGGAAGGGGATGGAGAGTGGAGTCAGCTCTCCCTGCTGCTTCAGGACACTTTTCCAGGACTGAGAAATCTCCTTCCCTGGTGGAACACAAAAGCCAGAGAGACTGGCAGACGCTTTCTGGTTTTGCCCTATTTCACCTGTACCCAGGGAGCAAAGGGCACAGAGCTTGATGCCTTGCTTGGGGGTGGGACTGACTTGGAAAAAAATAGGGGAACAAAAGCACAGATTGGATAGATTTCTATCTCACAATATCATTTAGCCACACCTGTTACAGAAATTCCAGCCTTACTTCTCTCCCAGTTCAACATTCTGTGTTGGTTGTTCTTAAGACAAGGGTTACCAACAGATGGGTCTTGTGCCACACACTTCAAATCCACGCCTGCTTCTTCTCAGGAATGTGCTTTCTCTTAGTTAAAGTGTGAGAGAAATAAAGTATTATTAATAGTTTTTCCTCCCGCTCCCAAATGAACAGTGATGCTGCTGGGCAAAAGACAACGAAGAGCATTTCATTAACTCTCGAGTGACTTGGAAGCGTTTATCTAAAAGTACGGACTAGCAGGAGCGTGTGGGAAGGTTGTCCTCACAGTTCTGCACAGTCAGGACAACTCGAGCCACTGGTGGGAAATGTGCCGAAAGGTCCCTGTTTAGAGCCTCTTTCAAAATAAAGCTCCCCTCCCACCCCGAGGTTTACAGGAAACTTCTCAGCCAATATGGGCGATTTTCTCCAAGCCCTTGAAACGGAAGACAAAGGAAGCTGAATGACAGGGCATCAGAATGTGGAGAAAGGGATTGCTGGGCAGGTCGGACCAATTAGCTGCCTTCCGCCCCTCGGCTCTCTGCGGTGGTCCCGGGTGTTGGGTGGGGAGGTGAAGGGAGCCGGTGGGCCCTGGCATGCTTGACACCCAATTAGTGCTCATTCACCAGCTGACCGGCCGGCCCGCTCCCTTCCAGCTGCTCAGCAGCCGTCTCAGTCAGCAGCTCTCAGAACAGAGGGTGCTAATTGGATGCTGAAACCCAGCCACGTCCCCATCAGCCTGGCCCGGTCTTGTACAGGCCTGGGCTTTCTTGGCCAAGCTCCTGTCCCTGGTTCCGTCACCAACTCATTCTCCCTGAGAAAATGCCATTCCTCTCAAGTGGAAACAGATGGGCTGGCCCAGCAGCTTCTGCCAGGATTCTTGAAGGGCCCAAGTCAGGAGAGAGGAAGGTCAGTGGGGAATAATGTGTGGGACGGGGGGCCAGGAGAGCTTGGGGTCATCAGGTTCCTTGAGATGTGGAAAAAACCCTGAAGTGGGCGCAGGGAGGCCTGCCACTGATTCTTTTGTGTCTTCCCCTTTTTTGGGCCTCAGTTTCCCTATCTGCACACAGTGGGGTCTGATGAGAGGCCCTGCGTGCACCCTTTCTGGCTGCGTGTGGACACTGTCTGTGCAGAGGTTCTGGGGTGCCTGGTAGATCTGCGCAGTGAGGGGGCGCCTGGGAGCACCTTGGGACTCGGAACTGTATGAGGCCTTTTTGAGCCCAGTAAGGCTCTGGCTCTGCAGGAGGAGGGCCTGAGCTGCCTCCTGGAAGACTGTGTCTCTCAGGACAAGTCAAGATACTTGGACCAATACTGGTCCCCTGAATCCAGATGCTCAAGTTGTTCTATCGTTTCTGTGATTCCAGGGAGGTCACAGGGTCACCGTGGGGTCACATGTGCTCTCCAGAAGGAGCCACAGCCCCACACCCTGTTCACATGGCAGCTCCACGTGAGTGTCCACATTGACAGCCTCCGTGGCCTTCTTGCTGCTCAGCTCCAGTGTGCCAGGTTATCCTGCTGCAGACCTGAGGACCGAGGGGTCCCGACTGGAACTCAAACGATAGTGCCTTTGTTGCTCTGATTCTTCACCCCCTCCCTGGGTTGGAGTTACACACCCACACCCTTTCCCATTTGACTTTGCAGTTCCTGTAGTCACGGTGCTGGCGTATGTCTCTCTGCCCCATGGGCAATGAGCTGGGGTAGAGGCCTTGCTTTTGGCCTTTGAAATGTGGGCAGGAGTGACCCTGGCTGGGCCAGTTTGGAGCTGAGATCCTGGGATCCATCCCTGTTCATCCTCAGCCTCCCTGTGCGCTCGTGCCCTGCCATGGAAAGAGCAGGCTCTAGGCTGCCGCTGCTCCAGAAGGAGACACGCAGAGGAGACCTGAACTCGCCTTGAAGCCTGGGTCCAGCTTGGTCCACAAGAACTCACTCCACATTAGCTAAACCCAGGCTGACCTGGAGGAGACCCATAAATTGCAAAATAAATGTGTGTTGTGATAAACTACTGAGATTTCAAGGTCATTATGTGACAAAGAACTGGCTAATATGTCAACAAAGGTGATAAACTGCCAGGAAAGCACTGCTGAGCACCTTGCAGGCAGGTATCCAGGAGCTGGATTAGATAGAGAAACCAGCACACCATCAACGCCAGAGGCAACAGGGTCCCACATCTCATAGCTGGCCAATCCTGGGCACCCCATGGCTGCCTGCTGGCACCACCCGGGCCCATCCGAGCTCCAGAGGGACCCCACTACCCTGAGTGGGAATAAGGAGAGGCCCCTAAACTGTATTTTTCAATAGATGAGGCCAGAAAGGACTGGACATCACTGTTCTCCAGGTAATATGCTATGAGCAAACCTGGTAAGAGGGAAGGGGGCAGAAACAAACCCCCCAGGACTGCCAAGCACAAATAGGATGATCCTGGAAGAGTTAAGATCCATGTTGATTTGCAAGTCCGGGCAGTGGCGCTACTCACTGCTGAGATTCAGGAATGACTCTGAAACAGAGAAAGTGATTCCTAATCAGTTTAACCGAACGACAGATGACTGTTTCCCGGGAGTCTGCGGCACTGAGAGAATTGCTGTAATTGCAGGCCCTTGGCAGGGAAATCAGGCGCCTGCCTCCAGTCTCTTAGGCTGCATACCCTGGGGACCCCCAGTTCAGGGGCCCTCCCACTAAGACTTGCTCCCTGAGCTGAGCCAGCCCTTGTGGGTGTTGACCGCAGCCTGTTTGCATATGGCTTGAAGTTTGGTTAGGGGCTTTCTAATTGCAACCTCATTTGTCATTTAAAATATGCACAGAAGTTAGAATGCACATGGAATTTTGAGTCTAGCCTTGCTTTGTGCTTAGAAAGACAAGGTTTCTGCCTTCTCCCAGGGAAGCCTGCAGAATATGCTACCCCAGGAAACCTCTGCTGCTTCCCAGGAGCTTCAGCCACTCAGGGACAAATGGCAACTAGGCCTGAAGGTCAGTAGTCTGGGTTCTGGTCTTAGCTCCATCACCAATGTCAGTATGACTTTGGGCAGGTCTGGTCATTGTACTGAGTGTCAGTTTCATCCTCTATGACATGAGGATAATAAAAACCAGCCTCAGAGGGGTGCTGCGAAGACCAAATGAGATAATGCATGTAAATACTTATCACCCTATTTCGCACTGAATGCCTTGGTATGTGGTACCTACACAGTAGCTTCTGTTATCATTATTTGTAATAATACAAAGTGCTTAGCATATAGTGAGTACTCCATCAGTGGTAGGACTATGGTTGTTGTTAGGATTATTAAGACAGATGTGTGATGTCTTAAATCCTTTGTTAATCCTCACACCCTGGGAAGTGGCTTTCACACTGCACTGCTGGGTACCCTAGGAGTCCTCCGGGGGAGCACTTGTCTCTTTGATGTTCAGGAAACTGAAGGTCAGGGTGGTCCCTACCTGTCCAAGATCCCAGAGGTGTGAAGTTACAGAGTCCAACTTAGTTCCTCCTACATTGCTCCTCGTGCACCCTGTGGTCCAGGCAGAGCAGGCTTCTCTCTTTTCCTGTGGCGTCTCTAGCACCTTCATATTTATACTGCTTTGCACAAATCACTCCCTCGGACTGGAAAACTCTTCCCACTTCTCTGCCTGTCAAAAATCTATCCCGGTCTGGGAAGCACCCCCAAGTCCACCAGACAGCATGGCTTCCAGGTTGTGAAGGTCTGTCTTTGCGTTGGACTGTGACCCCCAGGCCCCAGGTCAGGCCCAACTCCTACCTGTTATCCCACCCTCACTATGGACTAAGTGCAGTACAAGTGGTTTATGAGCCAAACTGAGGCTGATTCTAGGCTGGTTCTGAACAAGCCAGGAGGCTTAGACCAGGCCACTCATCCCTGCCTCAAGCATGCCCTGAGCTCATATGCACAGGTGGGGAGCCGCAGGGGTAGCCAGAGTCCTGCAGGAACCCCAGCCTGGGCCTGGCATCCTCGTCATGTCTGCCCGTGTTAGCTTTGCATTAGGCTTGCCAGACAAATTCAAGATGCCCAGTTAAATTTGAATCTCAGATAAACAATTTCTTTTTTAGTATAAGAACGTTCCATGAAATAGTTGGAACTTATACAATTTTTTTGTTTTTGATCTGAAATGCAAATTTAATTGGGTGTCCTGTATTATTATTATTATTATTATTACTTTTTTGCTAAATCTGCCAACCCTACGACACAGGCACATCTACACACATCACCCTGGGGCAGGCGTCCCGCACATGGTCTCCAAGGTGAGATGGCGACCACCTCGCCTTTCTCCGGCTCGTCCGTGCCTGCTAGCTCTGGGCATGTATCCATCCAGGCCAAGTAATTTTCAAATGTTATGCTTCTGAGATAGATTATGTTATGTTATAGATGCTGAGATACTCACTTCTTCCTATTTCAGCATCTCTATAACGGGACCCGTCTCACCACCTTACAACCACTGCTTTTAGGGCAGTGGTGTTGATGGAGCTGCCCCTCACTCAGCAGGTGCCTTCCTCCTGGGTAACCTGGGAGGCCAGCCAGACTCCCACAGCTGGTCCCTCCATGGGTCAGTCAGCAAAATATTCTATGATCATTTGAGGAAGGAAGAAAGTCTTGTTTACTATCTGAAAACCTTCTGTTGACACCTTCTGGGAAGATTAAGGAGCCATCATCATCAAGGCATGATGGGTATCGACAGCTCACGAGAAAATCCCTGAGACGCTAGTGGAGCACTCTTTGCTTTGAAGTAACTCAGCATCATCTACACTCTTTTTTTTTTTTTTGTGGATTTTTATTTATTTATTTTTTTAGAGCGAAGGGAAGCACAAGAGAAAGAGAGGGAGAGAAACGTCAATGTGCACGAGAGACATTGATCAGCTGCCTCTTGCACATCCCCATCTAGGAACCTGGCCTGCAACCCAGGCATGTGCCCTGACTGGGACTCAAACCCACGACCACTTGGTTTGCAGGCTGGCACTCAATCCACTGAGCCACACCAGGCAGGGGTATACTCTTGATGTCTCAGAGGATGAGACTGTGTGGACAACACGGACATTGGTGACGCTGAGTTGAAACGTGATCCAGAAGAGCTGGACCCAGAATAGGATGGTTAGGAATACTGTAAGCAATTCATTATACTGATGATGTTCTTTGCACTTATGATATTCCTTGATATCTAATAACAAATAAATATAAGTATTCAAGTAAAAGTCTAAGTGAAGAGAAAGCCTTGGGTCACAGCAGGTTTTCCTTTCTTAGTAGTATATAAAACAATGATGTCCTTTACAATCAGTGACATCTTAGGTTGATGAAGTACAGGTGGTTGAATCCAGTTGAACCAGCAGTCAGTAAGCCTAGACTAGTTGACTCAAATTTAAAGGAACCCAGGAAGTCACGGGTGTCTCTCTGGTGGATGGCCCTGCAGTTGTAGGTCTTGAGAGATGGTCATTTTCCAGGAAAACCATGGTCTTTGTATGAGGATGGCATAGGGTGGGGTTAAGTGGTGGCATTTGAGGAGGGACAGAGCTTTGTTGTGTGGGCGTGTGCTGTGCATTACAGGATGTTCAATGTCATTGAGTTCTCCCAAGTTCTGTGGTGCCTCCCAGTCATTGTGACAACTGACAAAACCCCCAAAGTCCCTATACATGCCAGACGCCGCCCCCTGGGGGCAGTGCCACTCCTGGTTGAGGCCTCTGGGCTACAGGAGGCAGATGGTTGGAGGCAGGTCTGCTGCCTGTTGGTGCGTAGCAGCATCCTCCTCCCTCTGCAGCCGATTCTTCATCTTCTGAGAAGTTGCAGTGCTGCCAGAATCATTCACATCGGAGGCGTGTGCCTGGCCCTGGCTTGGAGGGGCTGGGGGCACGGCCCTGGGCATTGTTGCCTCCCTGTGGGGCCCCAGCCCACCTTGCCCTGCCCCGCGTCTGTCTTCCAGGAACATTTTCTCGGCGTTCCTGCAGGCAGCCTCGGAGAGAGAGGCACGTCGCCTCCTTTTCATTTACATGGGGATTACTGGAGACCAGAAAAGTGCTTTAAAATGATATAATGTCTCTGCACCTCATCAAACCCTTCCCCTTCCACCAATTTCTGCCTGATTTACAGTTAATATTGCACACTCCCATCACCCTGCCGGAGAAGCGGTGATTATTTCTCCATTGCCATAAAGAATGTAAAGGAGATGGGAAAAATCAGGTGAATTCAGAGAAAGTTTAGTGTAAAAAAAGTGCTGGGGGAGGGGGTGTCAGGGAAGGCAGTATAATAATGGGAGCAAAGGTATTCCTGGAACCAGAGTCCAGCGGCTCCTCCTCGGACCTTGCTGTGGAGCCTGCAGGTGCGGGGCTGTGGGCGAGCCTGACCAACTCTCGGGGCTGGGGTCGGGCTGGCCCCGGTCTGGAACCTTACCTGGGCCTTCATCTGTTCTTTCTGGATAAAAGACCCCATGAAAGAGCCAGCCACCCTGAGAGGGAGAGAACACCACCTGTCTTCTCCCTGTTTGCTCCTAGACAAGGAGGTCTGGTGAGCATTTAGGCTTCTGAATCTTTGAGATGCAGAAGGTTGCCTTGAATTTTGAGCTCCTGGTTAGAGATTTGTTTATTCTGCTGGATTTGAACACTAGCAGCCCAAATGTGGGGTCTGGGCTCAAGTCCTGGCCCTGATAAGTGCTGGCTGTGAGAGCTAGGGCGGTCATTCACATCCCCGAGTTGCAGCCTTCCCGTTTATAAGATGAGATAAACTGGCATCTGGGAAGTGCTAGTAAAACACACAGCTCTGCTTGTCTTCACTGCCATCAGCCACTCGGTGCCCAGCAGCAGCATCACCGTCCCCACCCTTTAGCAGGTGAGTGTGCCTGTGACAACAGTCTTTTGAGTTTACCCTTGGCGGACTTTGCTGATTTTGCCACTAAGGAGCTGCATATCATTTGCGACTCTTCAGAGGAAGAAGGTGCTCTAACTCTCCCACATCGTCCATCAGACAAAGAAAATGATGGAATCCATTGTATTTACTTACTGTTACTGTTTTAAGCCAGTATTTCAGTTGTCTATTGCTGCATGATGAGCTACTAAAGATGTAATGACTTAAAACACAATCATTTTATTATTTGCTCGTGATTCTGCAGTGTGGGCAGGGCCTGAGGGCTCGTCTCTGTCCCATGTGACTCCAGCCGAGGGCTGGCTGGCACTACCCGGGTCCGGTCATGTCATCTGGGACCTGGGTTCTCACTGTGGTCTGAGTACCCGCATCCTCCCTGTGGCCTCCCCAGGTGGTGAGCTCAGCACCCTCACATAGCGAACAGCAAGCTGGCCTCGGGATAGTCAGACTTCTCACTCAGGGGCTGCTTCCCACGGAGCACACATGCACTCACACACACGCACAAACGCTTCCAGGACTTGTTAAGGCCTAGGGATGAATTGGCAGTGTCCTTTCTACCACCTTCTCCTGGTTAACACAGGCCCCGGGGCCAGTCCAGAGTCAAGGGGAGGAGGTACACAGGGCATGGACACTGAGTGGTTAGTTGCGGACGACTCAAGTAACAGTTCATGACGCCTCGGCCTTGGTATTGTCATTTTTCCTTCTTCCATAATAGTTCAGCTTTAAAAAATATATATATATATATATATATTCAATATTTTATCCATTTATTTTTTAGAGAGAGGGAAAGGGAAGGAGAAAGAGAGGGAGAGAAACATCAATGTGTGGTTGCCTCTCATGAGCCCCACACCGGGCACCTGGCCTGCAACCCAGAGATGCGCCCTGACTGGGAATTGAACCCGCAACATTTTGGTTTGTAGGCCCATCCTCAATCCAGTGAGCTATATCAACCAGGGTGATAATAGTTTGGCTTTGAATTTTTACTTCTGTGCTCACCACTTATTGAACATGAATCTTTATGGCAAGTGACCTCAGATCAAATCGCTTTCTTTTTTGCAGTAGGCAAGACAGCAACAGGAAGTACGGGTGTTCCACAGTCATGCCTGGCTGCTCGTCTTCCTGACTTTCCGGGTCTTGGGTGTCCCTGCTTCTGTAGCTCGTCACGCCGTCTCCCTGTCTGTAGGGCGGCCTTTACCTCTTCACCTCTCAGCTCTGTCTGGGACTCTGCTTCCGTGACTCCGCTTCTGTATCTCTCTCTCTCCACTTCCCTCTGTTCTGTGCGCATTTTTCTTTCTTTATTTCTGTTGATCTCAATATCCTCACTTTCTCTCTCCTCTCAGCTCCTGTTTTTTTCTCAGTCTCCCACCATCACCATTTTAGCCGGAGACATAGTCCTGCCATCCTTTTAAAACATGGTCGTCTCTCAAGTATGGTCAGAGAACTTCTTGGTCTGTCTTTGGTGCATAATCAGGAATTTCCTGAGTAAGAGAGACCTGGCTGCCCCAGGGGCCTTGCCTTATGCAAAGGAGTCTAGGGACTCCTTTCCCTCCTGTCTTCTCAGTGTCTGGCCCCCGCAGCCCGCAGCCCGAAGACTGCGTGGAGGTGAGTGCCTGGCTTCCAGGGTCCCTCTTGGGAAGCAGGGGGATGGAGAGGAGGCGGTAGGGGGCGGGGTGGGAGGGACAGGGAAGTGATGAGGGAGGTGAGACACCCCGGCACACTGTGGGCACTCATGACTGACTGCTGTGATAAGGAGTGAGGAAATGAATGAGTAGCAGGCCTGCCTCCTGTTCCATAAAGTCAGCTGAACAACAAGTGTTACTTTTCTTATTTAAAAAAAGTCAGATTAATTTTAATTTGAGCCCCTCTCCTGGAAGTGCCCCTGAGAAGAGCCTGGGAGTAAGCCAGGCTTGAGAAGAGAAGCCCATTTTCTCTTCCACTTACTGTCCTGCTTCTAAGGAGACAGTTCCTCTGGTGGGAACATGAAACGTAGGTCAGGATGATCTGAGTTCAAATCCTGGTTCTGCACTTCCTTGTCACGTGACCTGAGGTAATGCATCCACTTAAATCTCAATGTCCTCATCTATAAAATGGAGCTAATGATTCCTTCCTCCGAAGGTGGCTGTAGGGTTCACTGGGCAGGCTCCCAGGGCAGTCATAGGAAAGGGGTCAAGAAACAGCTGCCCTTTGGCCCCCCTGAGGTGTCAACCAGATCATATCACCGTACAAAAGCACAGGGACCCTCCCACTGCAATGGCTGCTGTCATCAGACCTATGACCCCCCCTGCGCCCCCTGCAGATCGTCTTGAAGCAAATCCCAGATCCAACCTATTTATTTTCCCTTCTCCTATATGTGTTTGAAATATTACATAATAAAAAACCAGAGTGGGATGCAGGAGATAATTTATGCAACGTGCTGGTACTCAGCCGGGCCCTTTCTCCATCCTGGGATGGGGAGAGACTTAAACAAGCCGTCAACACCGACAACAGTGGAGAGAGTTAAAGGTTTACATGTTCCAAGAAGCAGCATAAACACCATTAAAGGCAAACAAACTAAAAAACAAGGATTTTCAACATAGATAACTGCAAGAGTTAATATCCCTGTTACACAAGGTGGGACCCCGAAAACTGGAATTATCTTTTGGAGGGTGGATGCTTGCAGCTCAGGCTTCACCTGCTGGGTGAGGGTTCCAAGAGGCCATCTGTGTCAGTGCGCTGGCTGGTGTCGGCAAAGGCTGTGTTTGGCTTCAGTGAACTTTCTCTGAAGACTCTTTTAACGCATTTGGTAATTTCGAGATGGGTGATTTCCAAGTGCACCTGAGTGTTCTGCAGTCTTTGACCAAAAACAGGCATGACCCCTGTGCCCCACCCTCCCTAGTCACCTGATCGTGCCCTGAGCAACTTTTTTTTGTTTGTTTCCCTGAATGACAAAAGCACTCAAAAGAAATCATTTTACCAATGTGGAAGAGGTGAAACAAAAAACAGCAGAAGCAGTAAAAGGCATCAAAATTGAATTCAAAAACTATATTTTTCAAGCAGTGGAAAAATTGTCTTGATAGGTATATTGCATCAAAATGGAGAGTACTTTGAAGGTGACTGAAGTTTAAACACGTAAGAATAAAAACGCAATTTTTTTACAAATAAATTCCACTTTGGGGGGTTCCCCCTCATATACTGAGCACTCAGACAATTCATTAAGAGAACACTAACTCTTCAATTACAAAATGGGAAAACACATAAACAATTCACAGAAGATGAAATACAAATGGTCAATAAACATGCGATAAGATATTCCACTTTACCAGCAATCACAGAAATACAAATTCAGACAGAACAGCACTTCTATCTACCAAATCAGCCAAGATTTAAGAAATGGTGATGCCCGGTGCCAGTGAGGACGAATTGACACACCACACTCAACTTCTATGGTTGGCAGTTTGAATTGTCATCCCTGTCCTGGAAATAAGTTGGAACTAGGTTTTAAACATTAAAAAAACAAAACAAAACAAAAAAAAAACCTACATGCTTTGGGGCTAGGATTTTGCCTCTAGGAAATTCTCAGAAATTCAGGCAAAAATTTATACATCATAACATTCATTATTCATAATTGAATTTTTTTAAAGGAGACAACCTACATACTCCTCAGTAAGACAGTGGTTAAATAAATCATGGTGTGTCTCTATGATACAACATTCTACAGTTATTAGTAATTATATTTTCCAGGAATTTTTAATGACATGGAAAAAACTCTATAATGTTAAAAGAGAAAAACAGGATATTGAGCTGTATCTTGTCATGCTGTATAATCCTGATTATGTAAATAACTAAATATACACGTAGAAGGGTGATCACTGAGGCAGAACAAAAATATTATCTGGAGATTCTGCAGTTTTTAAAAGTTGCGAGCAGATCTAAGTTCCTACCAGGCACTGGTGTTAAGGACAGAAGTCACCTTGGAGAAGCAGCCCTTTGTTTGGGAGGTTTTTTAGTTATACAAATACAGGGCAAATGCCCACTCAGTGTTCTTAGAGGTGGCGCTGGAACATTGGTGAAGTGTCCAAAGGCAAATGATGACACGAAGAAGTAAATATTCTATTTTTATTATTATTAATTTTTGGAATAGAAGACTGTTTTGTGGTAGTTAGAAACATCTCTGAGAGAGATCTTTTTGATATCGTATTACAGGACACCCCCTCCTTTCAGAAGAACAGCAGGGAGAAGGGAAGGGATGCTTGAGGGAGGGGTCCGATTCATTCATTCAATAAGGACGGTTGGTCTGCCAGTGAGGAGTGATTGTCTGCTACAGGCCAGGCTCCGTTCCAGACCCCACCATGCCGTCTACCTAGACCAAGTCCCAGTGCTCCCACGGCTTCCTGGGGTTGTGGGCCGGGGGCGGGGGCCACACAGCAAACCAATACAAGTGTGAGGTGCCCGGACATAATATGTGCTCTGGAAAAGAAAGAGGGTGAAAGACTGGGGGATTATGAGGTGGGTGTCATTTTATGTGAGGGCTGAGGTCGGGGAAGGCCACTCCAGTAGGTAACTTTCGAACAGCCATCTGCAGGAGTGAGTCATGTGGACATCTGCAGGGGAGAGGTGCAGGCTGTTGGGACAGCCAGGGCAAAGCCCTGGAGATGGCAGTGTGCTTGGATGGCCCTCTTCACAGAGGGCACGTGGGACAGTGGTGGGAGAGGTGGGGGATGGAAGGGGGGTAGGACCACATAGGCATCATAAGCACTTTGGACTGTATTTAAAATGACCTTACGGAAATACGATTTACAGGCCATAAAAATCCACCTGTTTTAACCGCTCACTTGATGGGCGTTGACCAGTGTCTACATCCAGCGTAACCACCACTTCAATCAAGATATAGAACACTTCCGTCACTGTGTTCCTCTTCGCCATCAATCCCTGCCCACCCCCCCGTCCTGTTCGGCCACTCAGCTGCTTTCTGTCACTGTCATCACACAATGTGCACCCTTGTGTCTGGCTTTTCTCACTCAGGGTACGGTTTTGAGATCCATCCCTATTGTGCATACGACTATTTCATCTCTTTTTATTGCTGAGCAGTTTCCCCTTGTGGTTCATACCCAAGGCAATTGTGCATTCACCTGGCGGTGGCATTTGGAGTTTTCTAGTTTGGGGCTCTTATAAATAGAGCTGCTATGAACATCTGTGTACACTTATTGTGGACACATGCACTCATTTCCCTTGTGCAGAGACCTCAGAGTGGAACTGTGGGTCACAGGTAAGGGTGCGCTGAACTATATTTAGAAACTGCCCATTTTCCACAGCAGTTGTGCACTTAGAGCTCCCGCCGGCAGTGCGGGGGAGGGCCACTCATTCCACCTCCTCACCAGCACTTGGGGTGATGAGCTTTTTCAATCGTGCTGGTGTTAACTACATTAATGTACTTACAGGGTGTATTTACATTCTATAGGATGTATCATGGCCTCTCGTGCTAACAGCATGATTCAGGCACCTGACCAAAGCTACCTGAACTTTGGTTTCTGTGTCTGTAAAGTGGGACTGATACTGGTTACCACCTCCTAGGCACGCTGTGAGGGGCAACTGCGGAGATACAGGGGAAGCGGCACCCAGCACACAGCCAGTGCTCACTGCAGGGGAGCTAGTGAGGCCATCCCTCTGCAGAGGGGAGGGTCTCCATGCCCCCAGCCCCAGGCCACTTCTCTTTGGTCATCAACCTTCTGCCGTGTGGCCAGAGCCCACTGATGCCTCTTGGCGAGGGCTCTCTCTGTGTCCCTTATCTTTGTCCCCTGACCTGTATTCCCTGCAATCTCTGTAAACTTGCTGAACATTCTAATACCTGGGCTGGGTCTCACCTTCTACCCAAGTACCTCTTCCTGGCATTTTCTCAATGAGCATGGTTTTTTACCTGAGAAGAATTCTCGGGACAGCTTTTAAGATAATAAATACTTTTCAATGATCTCTTCAGACCCTGCCAGGGCTAGTTCTTATGGGAGTGAGGGCTCCCTCAGGGTCAGGTGGGGTGCTTGGCAGCTGAGGCCAGTAACCAGACAGGCTTCGGAAAGAGAAGGACCTCTGTGCACCCACGGGCTGCCTCTGCGCAGGCGCAGTGACGAGCCCCCTCCCAGCTCCACGCTCCTGCCTCCTTGAGGAGAGCTTGAATATTTATCATGTATTAGGTGAAAAAGGAAGTGGAACAGGAGGAAATTGTGTTACTGCATATGAAATTTGCCTGAAAAGTTTCCACTTTCCTCTAGTTGGGAAATAGTTTTGATTTGAAATATGAAGCCTCTCTCCAACTTATTATCTCAGAAACAAGAATGGAAAATGATGCTTCTTGGATTTCAGGTGCAGCTGCCGGAGGTGGTGGGTGTTTACAGGCACCAAGAATTGTCTTTAGGCAATTGCCCTCTGTGCATCAACATTGAAAATTTCTTTTTCCTTCTCCTGCTGCTCCCCCCACCAAAATTTGCCCATAGCTAACAGGTGGGAACAGCGAGGAGAATCTGGTGCAAGGCTGCAGGGTCCCTGTGTCTGATAGAATATCAGCTGTGGTGTTGTTTTGTCCTGGACTCACAAATGACTGCAGCAGCTTTGGCTCCATCTCATTCGGTTCCAGGCTGGAAGGGATTTCTTAGGCCACAGAACCCTAGTTCCTCTGCAGCAGATACCCTCTGCTTTTCTGGCTACTGCTCCCTCTGAGACCTGGAAGACAGCTGTGGCTCTGCGCTGTAGAAAGACACACACACACACACCAACTTGTGTGCACACCATCAGGGGGTTGGAGGATCCCCTAAATTTAATCTGCAAGACACCTCCAGGTCAAGAACTCTACCGAAATGTTAAAAACACCACAATAAAATGATACTAGGTGCCATTTATGGAGCCCTTAGGTGCCAGGCACTACACCAATTATCTCTAAATGAGCCAACACAAGTAGAGGTGCTTAGTATGGTACCTGGCACATAGTGCTCTTACGATGGTGATTCTCGTGTAACCTTCACAGCAACTCTCGGTGCTTTGTTATCCCTGAGTGACAGATGAGATTCCCGAGGCTCAGAAACTTTAATTTGCCCAAGGTCACCAAGCAGTGAGCAGGAAGGATAAGGTCTTTCTGACTTCACCCTGGTGCTCTTAATATTCACATTGCAGGCGGGCCTCACCTCTCCTTGCATAGCCCCAGTGAAGGGCTCCTGTGATCACTCAAGGCCAGGCACCTCTCCATGCCTGGATGGTTCTGACTCGGGCAAGGCCTTACTGAGGCTCCACCTTGCTCCTGATCTTGCTCCTGTGTTCCGTGGCCACATACTGGGTAGGTACTGCTGCTATCCTACAACAACCCTGCGAAGATTTGAGTCCAGTCATGCTTTCTTCCAGCTCAACTCCTTCCACTGCATCTGACTTCCTTCAACTTACTTGAGGTCGTATACCTTGAACTGGTGGGGGCAAGATTCAAACTGGGCGTACTGGTGTCCTGTGGCTGCCAGAGCCAACAGCCATAAGCTGGGTGGTTTAAAACAACAGGAATGTATTCTCTCACGGCACTCCAAGGTCAAGGCAGTGGGGTGGGATCCTTCTTCATACTCTAGGAGATAATCCCTTCCTTGCCTTTTCCAGCTTCTGGTGACTGACAATATTCCTTGGCGTGGAGATACATCCCTCCCTCCAGTCTCTGCCTCCGTCTTCATGAGGCCTTGTCTTCTGTGTCTTCCCTGCTTCTTTCAAGGATACTGTGACTGGATTTAGGGCCCGCCCACATAATCCAGGATGACTCCATCTTTAGATCCTCAACTTAATTACAACTGCAGAGACCCATTGGCCAACTTAGGTCACATTCAGTTTCCCAGGGGACATGTCCTTTATTTGCGAGGGGCACTATTTAACCCACTGTATTCAGCCTGACTTTCCAAAGCTTTTTGCTTGACTACTATGCCCTAATAAAGAAGTCCTAGGCAGACATAAAATAAGAGAGTGTGACCCACAAATATATTTTATTTAATAATCTTTTAAGAGCAATTTAAATTGATTACTATTATCAAGACTATGTGTGACTGTAAAACACCATTTTGCTCTTCTCCTCCTGGAAGACAATGCAATTCAACAAGACAAAACATCTGTAAACTCACCTTTAGTGAAACTAGAAGGCAGCTTCAAGCCACAGACTCTAGAAATCTAGTTTATGTGAAAGGGCTGCTGAAGCCAGCTGAGACCAAGAGGATCTCAACGAGGAAAGAGAAGACGAAAAGCTGAACAGAGTAATCTTAGCAGTGAGAAGATTCATTGCTGGCATATCTCAGCAGTCTTCTGAATGAAGATCATTTGGCTGAGCCCTAATTCAGGATGACTAGTGTCCTTATAAAAAGGGGAAATTTGGACACAGAGACAGGCGTGCACACAGGGAAGACGACCCTAAGACACAAAGAGAGACGATGGCTACATGACTGGAGGGACACATCTAGAAGCCCAGGAATGCCCAGGATTGTTGGCGAACACCAGACGCAAAGAAGGATTCTCCCTCTGGGGAGGATCTCCCACCAGAGAGAGCATGGTCCTGCCAACACCTTGATTTCAGACCTCTGGCCTCCAGAACTATGAGACAATAACTTTCTGTGGTTTTGAACCACTCGCTTCATGGTGTTTTGTTTGTGTAGCCTTAGAAAACTAATGCAGGTGGTATGGCCTCAGTGCCGCAGTTGCCATCGTAACACCAGATGAAGCGGAGTTCAGGATAAAAATCATTAAATGAGACTAAGAAGAGAGCTTTCTAATTCTGATAATCTAATATATGTTCATGTATATGCTAATAATATTATATATACAGGTCTATTATATACTTAATTACAATGAAAATAAAATTGTTATAAACTATCTTTGTGCCAAATAAAGTAGCAGCCACATGCAAAACAACAAAGCTTGTGAGAAATACAAGGAGCAAGAGAAATACACTTAGAGTAGAAGATTTTACATTTTTTCTGTTTGACAGATGAAATGGAGAAAAGTAAATATGAATAAAACACCTAATAATATAATTAACAAGGTCTGACATGCACATAACAGAGAGAGGACTCCTCTGCTATAGTTTTCCTTTAAATATTGATGGGACATTTCCAAAAATAAAGCTACAAATTAAATCTCAGTCAATCTCCCCATTAAATAAAAATAGGACATACTCTATTTTCAGGTCATAATTCAATAAGGTAGAAAATAACAAAATCAGAAAACAAAAAGCCCCTACTGCGAGTGGGGGGAAGGGCAGTGGGGACAGGCTAGAAATGCCAGAGGAAATTACACAGTTTCAATGCTATTCCTTAAACTCAATAAACAAGAAAGCAAACAAAACGTCCAACCCAAAAAGTTAGAAAAAGAATAATGAAATAAACATAAGGAAAGCAGAAGGGAGGTTCTAAAGATTAATTTAATGAGTTAGAAAATCAAATCATAATAGAATAAAACCCCCAAAAGGTTTAAAAGACAACAGTAAGATAGACAAATTTATAGCTCTAATCTAGAAAAACTTCACAAAGGCAAACATACACACAATAGTAACAAAGAGGAATTAATGTAGAGAGGAAATTAATCATAAAAATCATTTGCTCAACTCTGTGAAAACAAATTTGAAAGTCAGAATGACTATGAAATTTTCTAAGAAAATGTAATTTACCAAAATGATTACAGAAGATATAAAACATTCTAAATATACTGATATCAATGGAAAAATTGGGAAAGTTGTCAAAGAGCTGTATCCCAAAAGACACTAAGCCAGTGGTTTTACAGAAAAATTTTATCTGCTTTAAAAACAAAAAAGCTGTGGTGAATTTATACAATGGAATACTACACAGCAGGAAGAAAGAAGGAACTTCTACCCTTCACCAGCATGGATAGAGGTGGAGAGCATTATGCTGAGTGAAATAACTCAGGCAGTGAAAGACAAATACCATATGATCTCACCTATAAGTGGAACCTAATCAACAAAACAAACAAGCGAGCAAAATAGAGCCAGAGACATGGAAATAAAGAACAAACTGACAGTGACCAGAGAGGTGGGAGGAGGGGCATAATGGTGTAAAGAAGGGGCAGGGTCAAGTCAAGGAACATGTAAAAAGGACCTGTGGACAAAGACAATGGTGGGGGAGGATTGAAAGTGGAAGGTGGGGCATGGGTGGGGCAGGGGAGAGTAATGGGGGAAAATGGGGACAACTGTACTTGAACAACAATAAAAAATTTTAAAAACAAATAATTTTAATATTCTAATATTAATTATTCTATTCTAGAAGTTGAAAAGAAGGGGAAAAATCAGATTGTTTAAATGCATTTAGCAATGCATTGCTACCAAATCCTAGTGAAGATTGAACAAGGAAATGCCAGGCTAATTTCAATTACGATTATCGATTTTAAAATCCTAAATAAAACATTAGCAAACAGGATTAGCAGCACTGAAACATAATAAATTATGTCCAAATGGAATTTTCTCTAGGAATGCAAGGATGGTTTAACAGTCAAAAACCAGTTGAAATGATTCAGCATACTAAAAGGATTCATTTATGAAAAGAAGTGATCAATTTTTGGTTTAAAAAAAAGCACTCAATAAAATGGAATATATGGATATTTCCTTAGAATTAAAAAGTCTATCTTAGCTAAAAAAAAACACAGCATCATTCATAAGGGGAAAATGCTGGGAGATTTCACAGCAGAGTCAGCAACGAGAGAGGACTTTCCATTTTCAGCAGTGTTACTTAATACTGTACTGAAGGCTGCAGTCGATTAAATTAGGTAAGAGGAAGAAATTAGAAGTGTGAAAATTGAAAAAAGGGAAATGAAATTACAATTCTCAGATGATACTGTATATGTGGAAACCCTAGGTAGATATGTTTTGGAATTACTGCCAACAGTAAGAAAATTCAATAAAATAGCAGTGTGCAAGATAAATACACAGAAATTATTAGCTTTTAGGTATATAAACAATAGAGGATATAATGCAAGAGATGAGCTTATTTACAATATCAACAAAACAATACTCAGTAATAAATTTAACAAGAAATATCCAAGGCATATGTGAAAATGGACAAAAAACAAAAAAAACCTTTAACCCTTAGAGAAAGAATCTTGGATAAATGGGAAGTCAGTCTATATTCTTGGGCAGAAAAACTTTGCCTTATAACTATTTTATTTCTCCTAAATGAGTTTTTCCTAAGTTAATATTTAACACAATCCTAATTAAAAAACAAATAGCTAGTTTTTGGGGGGAAGGAGGTAATTGGGAACTAGAAAGGTGTCTATAAGATGCATATGAAAAAATAAATAAGGATAATTCTACAATTTGTTTCTTTTTACTCAAAATTATGTTTTAAAAATATTTATGTTGATACATACAGTACACATCATTCTTTCTGAGTGTTGCATAATACTTTCCCATTGTATGAGGACACTGTAATTTATCAGCTGTCCTGTTGAGGGGTAGTCAGGTAGTCAGGTTGTTTCTTGATCCGTGGAATGCCCTTAATGGTTCAGATCATCCGTGTGTATGTGTGTGTGTGTGTGTGTGTGTGTGAGTGAGAGAGAGAGAGAGAGGCAGCGTGGGGCTTCAGCACCACCTAGGGAATACAAATCCAGACCTGCACGTGAAAGTCACCTGGGATTTTGAATTTTTGCAGACTACTTAAAATTTGTTTCTATCCATGGCCCTAGCTATTTGCCTGATGCTTCCTTCGGTTGATGGAAAAGGATTTTCCTTGACCCTTGATGAGCATTCTGTCCTCTCACCCAGCACAGGCTGGAGGCCACAGTGCCGCTCTGAGGGTATTAATATCCCAGCCCCCAAGTCATTAGGCCCAAGACCCCTGTGGACCACCCCAGTACCTGTGTCTTTTTCCTGCTTAGGTTTCGAGGTCCCTTGTTTTATCTGACTCCTGGGAATTCCAGTTCTTTCTCTCTCTCTCCTTTTTAAAGATTTTATTTATTTATATATCCAGTTCTTTATCCTAAGTAGGACTGTATATTTGTAATTTTTATGTTGTGTTTTAACTTAGCTTTCCTATGTGGCTATGGAAGGTCAGCTCCCTTCACCGTGTGCTGAAAGTCCAGGCCCCACAACAAGTCCCCAGTACATCTTGTCTGGTTGCCCCCTCCATTGACCTCTTTGTATCCTGACTCTGGTACCCAGCCCTCTGCTCTGTGGACCTGGATGCTTTCATCTAGGTCATAGAGGGGTGGAATTGGGAAAGCGCTGTGCACAGCACCCAGCACACAGGCTGCTCCCAAAGTGTGCTAACTCAGGACATTAAAAACAGACATTAAGAGAAGTCTTTAAACTGCTGTCCAGGCTGATGCTAACCCATTAATAAGCACAGACCATAAACTATTTCCAAATCCATGGGATGACATTACCAATCAGTCCATTTGTGTACTGTCCATCGTGGGCCTCTGGAACCTTGTTTCTTTTTACTCTGGAACCCTCAGTCTAGGGGGACTAAAGACACTTAGAGGATTCAGGGAATACTTTGGGCAGTTTGTCAAAAATTGTTAATTACCTAATTCCCACAGATTTGATCTGAGCGCATCTGGCTGCATTAGGGCCTCCTGACAGCAAGGCGGCAGCCAAGAGCAGCTCGGGGCTCAGAGGGAGGACAGGATCACTGGTCTGTGAACCCAGGCAGGGAAAGATGCAGAAGCAGGTACGCAGACACCTGGGGCAGAGTAGGACTGAGCAGGTAACACCCCAAATGCCTTTGGGGATTCCAGGACTCTCTTCCTAATGTCACCTTGGAAGACCTGTGGTCAATGTTAAGCCAGAAGGATGCTGGTTGTGACTTACTGCACAACAGAAAGGACACAAAGGTTCCCCATAGCTCCTAGCACCTTGAAACATCCCCCTCTTCCCAGTCTAAGGAAAGCTATCAAACCCCCAAGTTTGGCAGTTTCTTCCCTCCCTCTGTCCCTCCCTCCCTCCCTTCCTCCCTCCCCTCCCTCCCTCCCTCCCTCCCTCCCTCCCTCCCTTCCTTCCTTCCTTCCTTCCTTCCTTCCTTCCTTCCTTCCTTCCTTCCTTCCTTCCTTCCTTCCTTCCCCCAGAGTCTAAAACAGAGATTCTCAGGTAGGAGTGAGCTTGCCCTCACCCCCCACTGATGATATTGGCCAATGTCTGGAAACTTTTGGTTGTCACAGCTTCTGGGGAGGAGAGCCCATCACAGCAAGGAATTCCATCCTCAAATGTCACTGGTGCTGAAGTTGAGAAACCCTGATCTAGAATAACCTTCTCACTGAATTTATGTTTTGTTTTGTTTTCTGTTCTTTTTAAAAAGATTTTATTTATTTTTAGACAGGGAAAGGGAGGGAGAGAGTTAGAGAAACATCAATGTGTGGTTGCCTCTCACATGGTCCCCACTGGGGACCTGGCCTGCAACCCAGGCATGTGTCCAGACTGGGAATCGAACTGGCGACCCTTTGGTTTGCAGCCCACACTCAATCCACTGAGCTACACCAGCCAAGGCAATGTTTTCTTTTCTTTAAAAAAAAAAAAAAAAGATTTTGTTTGCCCTGGCTGGTGTGGCTCAGTAGATGGAATGCCAGCCTGAGAGCCAAAGGGTCACCAGTTTAATTCCCAGTCAGGGCACATGCCTGGGTTGTGGGTAAGGTCCCCAGTAGGGGGCACATGAGAGGCAACCACACACTGATGTTATATAAATTTATTATATATTCTTAGAGAGGGGAAGGGAGGGAGAAAGAGGGGGAGAGGAAACAATGATGTGTGAGAGACACATCTCTCGGCTGCCTCTCACACCTGGCCTGCAACCTAGGCAGGTTCCCTCACTGGGAATTGAACCAGTGACCTTTTGGTTTCCAGCCTGGCACTCAATCCACTGAGCCACACCAGCCAGGGCTGAATTTATGTTTTCAAAGTCAAGTGCCAAGCTTCAGGCTACTTTTGATTTCAGCCTAATCAATGCTAACATCCCTGAGCAAGAAGTCCTGGGTATTTTCTTAGAATTGGTGAGGAAAACTTACAGAGAAGAAAATACACATAGTTCTCCAATTCTCCTACATCAGGGAAAACAAAATGCAAATTAAAATTTCAATCCATTATTCTGCCACCCCTTCAACTTGCCAAGCTTTGAGGTGCCTAAGGACTTCCAACTTGACAATTTTACTTTTCTTCCCCCTCCCCACTAGCAGCTTCATGCATCAGTGTGGGATGGGAGTTGAAAGTGTGGGAGTGGATGAGATCACTCACGGAGCATTCTCTGTGCAGAGTGGAAAGAGTAGAGGAGCGAGGACAGAGCACTGAGAAATGCAAACGTTTAATGGGGGGCAAAAGAGAGTAGGGAGAGAATGACATTCTGCAAGGGACTAGGGCAAGAAGCAATGAGGGAGGTAGGAGGAGAAGTGAAATCACACATTTTAAAGCACTGACTACATGCCAGGCACTGTGCTGGAATTCAGAGATGCTGGTGTATTGGGATCCCAAGGATTTCAAGAAGATGGGGAATTCATTCATTCATTCATCCATTCATTCATTCATCAGTTCATCCATTCACTCAACAGCTATTTGTTGAGTGCCTGTTATGTGCTGGGAATTGTTCTGGATACCAAGGTTGGTGGCCATCAAACAAAGTCTCCCAACAGGCAGCTGGTGAGGAAGACACCTGAAGAAAAGGTGAAGAAACGTTGCCGAAGAGATTAACTGGATTGAGAGGTCAAAAGAGGCCATTTAATAGGGCTTCCAAGGGGGTCCACGGAGAGCAGTTCTGGCAGACTTCGGGCTGAAAAACCTGACTGCAAATGGCCCAGGGCAGTGGCCAGAGCAGGGACAGGGGAAGGCCTGCCACACAGTAGGCCTCACCAAATGCTGGACAAAGAAGCCAGTTTCTGGGTCACTGCCCAGAAATAGCCTCACTCCCCTTCCCTAGTGATTTACGGAAGCTGCTGTCTTCGCCTTTGCACTTTGGCTGAAAAGTTTTGTGTGAAGTAGGAAATAAAAAGTGCCGGAGCCCTAGATTCAGAAAGGGGGAAGGAGGCATTTATTATTCCTTTCGTATAAGACAAGGCACAGCACTGGGAAAGGAATAATCAAAGTTGACAGCTCAGAGGAGATGACAGGAAATGGTTTGGAGGAGGCTCCTTTGGTCACGAATACTAAGAGAATTTGTGCCGAACCAGGGAGTTAACTGTGAGAGATTTTGCCTCAAAAACATGTCTAATTTCATTTTTTTAAACCCTTCTAGTAGAGGTGAAGCGGGCTTGTATCTGAGGATTATACCACCCCGGAGGCCTTCCTAACAGACACGAAAATAAATGAGTCATGACAGTCACTTCCTGGAGTCAGCAATGCGAGTCCGCACTGGATCCCGCGGCCACCAGAGTTGCAGCAGCGAAGTTTAGGGAAGCCTCCGCCTGGGTGGGTTTCGGGGCCTGGAATCCGAGACCATTGTAGGCAGCACACAGTGAGGCCAAGACCTCCAGATATGTCGAAACGAGACAGGTTCCTTGAGGGCTGGTTTGAAGACAAAGGGTGAGTACCAAACCCTGAGGAAATTGATGTTCCCACCAAATCCGGAGCCAGGAGGCCTGTGTCTGTCCCTGAGGGACTGCGGGTGGGCATTTGCACTTTCGAGCTTCTGCAATGCCAGGGAACCAGACACACTGTTGGCGTGGTCCCGTTCTTTCCCCCACAGCCCCCATCCTTCATTTGTCTGGTAGAAGCTTGCCCTTTTCCCTCGGGCAACCTCGCCTGCCACCGTGAACGCTGTTCATGAGTATGTCAGTCAAATTCTCCTCACTTTCCTGGCCAAGGGAAGTTAAGTCTGTGTCCCCCCTTCTCTGAAATCTGGTGCAATACCCTCTCCTTCAACCCTGGAAATGATCCCATTCCTTCCACTGATTTTTTTTTTTTTTTTTGCCTCCACGAGCAGGCATTGTTTTTGTTACTGGCAACCAATGAATCCTGATGGCCCTCTGCCCCCCAACCCCGGCTCCAGTCCTGAGGGCCTTGGTGTGGAATACGAATGTACGACATGACATTTATTTGTGTTAAATGTCTTCCTGTTGGATTAAGCCCACTCATCCAGCAAGTCAGACTGTTTGAGATCCTGATTCTGGCACCTGCCATAGTTATTGTTCTTCTCTACTTTGTGTTACCCATGGTCCTGTCCCAAAGCTACCCAGGTCTCGTGCGTGTATGTTTCCACACCCAGGCTGTTCTCAGCTCTACGCCAGGTTCTGGCCAAGTGCTGCAGCTGCAGACGTTCCCTTGGGGAACGTACTACAAGCTCGTTTGGTGGAGGATGTGAAAACAGGTAATTACATCACAGTGTGTAAGTTCTTTGGGAAGCTGGTTAGGGTTGGTGTCCGGAAATGCAAGCAGAGGTGACATGGAGCAGGTACTCGCCAGGAGTCCAGTTGGAAGGGAAGGCATCTGGCAAGAAAGGACAGCAAATGCAAAGGCAAGGAGACAGAGAAGTCAGTGTCATGTGCAGGGAACCGCTCCTGGCGTGGGGTGTCAGCTCGCACAGCTGAGGACAAGAGCACATAGGAGCTCTGCCCAGCCCGAAAGTGGGTGAAAGAGAGTATCGTCTTGATTGTGTCCCAAGGGCCAGCTGAATCCAGGGACCTTGCAGTGTTCAATGTAAACACAACTCCTGAGATTTCTGCAGGGGCACCCAGAGGCACACGGCACTCATTTAGCAGGGCCACCATCTGAGATAACCATGTATCAGGTGCTCCTCTTCAAGGGATTTCCCTATGCACCCCACCACAGCCAGGGCAGCTTGGCCTCTGGGCTTGCGGGAGCCGGCTAGGAACATTCAGTTCTCGCTCAGCACCCTCCAGGGCCTTCACCCAAACTTCTCCCAGTCCTTCCACCTTCCCCGTGGCACTGTGGCACTCAGCCTGTCCCTGGAAGGGCTTTGAAATCCTGGAGGCCCAGAATGACTTATGTTCTGAATTTAGCACCTTAGCCCAGCAGCATTCTGTCTTGCAAAACCACCGCTCTGCCAGCTTCACATGAAGGGGCCGTTTAATATGCAGCTGAGAAACAGCCCTACAAAGCAAAGAAGATAAGGTGGGAATGTTGAATATTCATTTTTGTGGTTAGAGGGTGTTTTTTCCTATGATTCTGTTATTCAAATTAGCTTGGATTGTAACTTCCATTTCAACAACAAATGCTTAAAGAGAAACACAACAGGATAATCCCCGGTTTGTTCTCCTGAGACCTCCAGAGCAACCTGCTCCCCAGAAAACTCTCCCTTGAAGGCAGTGACCATGGCTGATCATTTCTTCTCCCCCCCGTGGACCGAACACAGCACTCAGGAAGAGGAGGGATGAGGGCCAGCTGGTCTCCCGTGGTGCGGTCAGTGTGCACAGTCTCAAGTTCTGCCCATTGTTCTCTAGCTGTGGGCCAGCCTGACCCCTGACTCAGCTTAAGAAGCAACTGGACAAGGGGGTCAGCTAAATATCTCTGGGGGATCTAGTTGTCCCGTGTTCCCAGTGGAACCGGGGAAGCCCACTGTACTGGGCCTGGAAACTGAGCTTGAGACTAACTAGATACTACTGCTCAGTGATGAAAAAGCGAGCAGCAGTTTGCATTTATATTACAATAAAATATTTTTGCGTTCTTCCATGTCTTTCCATCTCCCCTTACATATCTTGGTTCAAGCCTGACTAGAACCACACCTAGAACTTTCCACTTTCACTCTTGGTCTTGTCTTCATCTGGCAGCCAGTGTGATTTTTGAGAGTGTAAATTGCCCTGTCTGGGTAGCTCAGTTGGTTAGAGTGTCATCCTGATATGCCAGAGTTGTGGGTTTGATCCCCCATCAGGGCATATACAAGAATCAACCAATAAATGCATAAATAAGTGGAACAACAAGTCTCTCTCTCTCTCTCTCTCTCTCTCCCTTCCCCTCTCTCTCTAGAATGGGTACAAAAGAGAGTAAATTGGATCATGTCACTCCTACTTTAAAGCAATGACTTCCCACTGAGCTCAGGATAAAATCCATGGACCACACAGCCCTGCAGGTCAGCCCCCGACTGCCTGCCTCTGAACCCCTCTTTTGCCATTCACTGTGCTTTCGTCATCAATCCCTGGAGCATATCAAACTCTTTCCTGCCTCAGTGCCTTTGTTCTGGCTGTCCTCTCCCTTGGGATGCAATTCCCAGCTCCTCTCCTGCTTGGCTCTATCTTATCCTTCAGATGTAACATCACCTCCTCACAGAGCACTCCCCAGATCTCTCTGGGTTTCCCTATATGGGAGCGTCTTACAAAGTTCTCTTCACTTGCTTCCTGGCCTTCTTAGTCACAATCTGTAAGGAGATGTTTACTTGTTACCCGTCTCCCTATTAGAAGGCAAGTCCCCGGGGCAGGGTCTTCTCAGTCTTAGTCATCATTGTGTCTTCTGGACCCAGCACAGCGCTCAGTATATATTAACCAACTGAATTTACTGAGCCCCAACTGTGGCTCAGGCTCCTCACATGATTGTTCTCATTTAATCTTTATAATAGCTTTGTGGGGTTGGTCATCGGTCCCTATCACATAGAGCGAAGTCGTCAACACTCGTGACATCACACGGTGGCAGAACAAGACATTGAACCTCAGTCTCCGTGCCCCATGGTCCTTGTTCTTTCCACTCATTTCCTCTGTGCCCAAAAGCCCAAATTCTGGTTTTGCTGCTTACCACCTGTGGAACATAGGGCAAGGCCCCAACCTTTTGAAACTCCTTTCTTTCCACTATACAATGTAGGCATTAATAAAATGTGCTCCTATTCTTTAATGTAGCATGGGCTCTGGAACCAGATTGCTGGGGTTCTCCAGCTACTTCCATCTGTGTGTCCTGGGATGAGTGATTTAACCTCTCTGTGCCTCAGTTTTAAAATCTGCACAATGGGCATAAGTGGCATTGCTGAGAGTATTACAAGAGCAAATATGTGCAAAACCTTTGGAACAGTGCCAGGTGCTTTTATTATATTATCGTCCCCATTAGTTACATTTATGAACTTAATTGTTTTCCAAACTCCTTCACATTTCAGTCTCGCAAATGCCCTTTGAGGGAAACAGGAACGGCTTTAGTTTCCTAATTTATAGACAAGGAAACTGAGGCCCAGGAGGTCTTTCTCAAAGTATCCCACCAGGCAGGTGGAAGCTGCGGAACCCAAGCCCAGGTCCTAGCGCACCACTCTTTCCTCAGCATCGCTCTCGCTCTGACTTCCTCGCCGGTGACCGCGCTCCCCCTCCAGCCCCACCTGCCTTGCTTCTGCTGATCTGTCTTTTGCTCCATTAGCCGGGGCCAGGGTCCCTGGCCCTCACAGGCGCTCCGTGCCCTTTGAGCGCTCCGGCTGCCCGCGCTTGCCCGACCCCGCCGGCGGAGGTGACGGCAAAGTGAATTACTGTGCAGCCTGGGGCGGGGGGCCGCCGAGGTGCCCGGCAGCTTCGCGGGCGCAGCACTTCCCGGCCTGATATTTGCACAAAGTGCTCTCAGGGTCTCTTTGCATTTGCACTTGTCGGAGGAGTTAGCGTTTCCACCAAGCGTGACTTCTCCAAAGGGCGCTTACAATCCTGTGCTGGAGGAACTAGGCGGATTCCTTCATATTCTCTTTCTGCCTCCCTCTCCCTCCGCCCCCTTCCTCACAGGCTTGCCTCTCTTCATCAATCTTTATCCCCAAACCCCACTCTCTGTCTCTCCCCATCTGTCTTTACATCTGTTTCTTTCCCCCAATCTTGCTCTCTCCCTCTCCACCCAGTCTTCTCCCAGTCCCTCCTCCTCCTCCATCTACACGCCTCCTCTTCCCCACCTTTCAGCAGAAACAACAAGGATCTCCTGCCTCACACGCCCAGGGTTGCCTCCATGGTGGGCTGGATGGTCCTCGGCCCCAGAGTTCTTTTCAGGTCCTTCCACAGGGCCCTTGGATGTGCAGGAGGGCAGGAGGGGAAGGGCTCTTGGGTCCCCCCTGGGAGGACCTCTGCTGGGCGCTAGCCCAGGCTTCCTTTGTGCTCCCCTCAGTTCCCCTGGGCTCTCTGCTCCCAGTCGAAGCTCTCCACAAAGTCCCAAAGCTGGCTGAGAACGCCTCCTAGGACATCCATGACCTTCCAGCCTCTTACCAGGTGGGACCTCTAAGCCTGAGTCGAGTCGCCTACCTGATCTGCCAGGAAATATCACCCCCCACCCCCACCTAGCCTCGGAGAAGCCGTGTGGTTCTGGGGCATCTGGAGCTCATTGGCTGGTTGTCCCTAACGGAGCAGCCTGGGCTGGGGCTCTGTGGAGGGACTTAAGCAGGGATACCCTGAGGTTCCTGTAAGTGGCCAGCAGGCTTAAATGGGTTGGGTGTGATCAAGAGGGTGGACATCTACTGTTGTGGACATCTGCCATATCAACTGATTGTAGAGTATACTACAGTCCATGGTGAACAGGGGACCCTGTGGAATGGCTGGGCTTTGTGTTCCAGGTGTCCGGGCTGTCCCCAGTCCAGTACAGGGCCCAGCGGGCTGGGGCTGGGGAGTGGTGAGGCTGCAGCCGGGACCCTGGCTCTTAGTTGCACATGCTTTTGGATATTCCGTCCCTTCCAGCCTGCTTTGCCCTTCTAGAGGCGTCCGGGCTTCCTGCAGCCTGACCGTTCTAAGGGTGAGTGCCTGGTCTGCAGATTAGAGCTCATCATTTGGAAACACTTCATACGAGAAAAAGTTCGATTAGATCCCACACCCTGCTGTAGCACAACAAATCCCAACATTACTTTTGTCAATAAGGACTTAGTTGAGTCTGTAAATACAATTGCAATTGTTGTGTTGAATACTGGTTTTAAAATGGCTTGAACTATTTTATCACTTACAGGTAAGAACAAACTATCGTGTTGATGGTACCTGTCAAGTATTTGAAAAATCCTCATTAAAAATTTTGATTATTTGTTTGGAGCCATTTGATCAATTGTGTGTAATCATTTCCAGTACAAAACCTAATATTAAAAAAAATGTTTCCACAAGCAAATTCAGGTTTCTCATTAAAATGAGCAACCCTTGAGAAACCCTTTAATTCCCTTTAGAATTAAAGCATTTAATTTGGAAGTGATATACAAACTCAGTATTTACTATCTTCCCTGCTACTTTGTATTTTTTCTGATCCTAATTATATTATAAAGAAAGTGTAATTAATGTTCAGGTGCCTCCCCGTGGGTCTACACGAGGTCTGCAGAGCAGCAGTTGAATTGGCCTTTTGGTGAGAGGGCGGCAGCAAACGGGAAATTTCTGACGATCTTGCGGCGTTAAGGTCAGGGTTCGCCACCGCCCCACCTCCTCCACCAGGAACTGGACCTTGCGAGCAGCTCCGGCTTGGGGGGAAGGAAGACCTGTGCGTCTTCCTTCCGGAGTACGAACCAAATTAAGCCCCGATTGCGCTGCAGAGGCTACAGTCCAGCCCCGGTTCCAGGCACCATCGGCTTCTCCCAGCAGAACTGCTCCCTGCTCCCTCCAGCGCCGCTGCTGCTCCCTCCCCTGCGGCTGCTGCCCTGGACACCGCTGCCTGGTGCACGGCCACTACCGTGGCTGATAGAGGCGTGGCGGACGCGCTCCCTCGCGCAGGGTTTGCTCCTGGCGGGGTTCTTCCAATAGAGCTCTCCTGAGCATTGCAGACTCCAGGCAGAAAATGCTGGTCCGCAAACCCTGCTTGCCTGGGAATTGAACCCCTGCGGAGCACAAAGAAATGTGGGTGCCCCTGATACCCTGCCGGATCTGCGGGCCTGGAGATTTACAGGAGGAGAAGCAGCTGGTTTGAGTGAAAGGCTCTACCCCTTGCTAGCGGTGTGACCTTGACCTCCTCAGGGGTTCGCTCCAGGCCCCAGTTTGCTCCTGTTACTAGGAGGCACTAATGATCGCCTTAGAGGGTTGTAGGGAGAAAATGAGGACCTGTGTATAAAAACGCTTTGCGAACTGTAACGTACAGTGTAGGTGGAGGGGCTGTGATCATTGCTTTTGGCCAATGCAGTACGACTATTATTCCTAATGAACCACAAAAGATCATTGCCAACTCTTTTAAGAACAGAGCTGCAGTTAGAAACTCCTCTGGGGTTCCAGTGTTGACAATGGCTGGGTGGGGAGGAGGACTTGGCTGGCGGAGGATGACTTGCACTCCGAGATCCAGCTCAAATCAGAGTCTCCGCTAACACACCAGAGCCCGGTTCTTCCATTCACTAAACAAACATTTACTTATTTATTTTTAAATAGCTCTTCTCCTTTTTCCCATTCTGAAAGCAAAAGAGAGTCATTCTAAAACATTTTAAAATATAGCTATGTTGGATGAAGAAAATAAGTCACCCCCCAAATCTGCCTCCATGAATGAACGTCTTGGGTGCACACATGTTGCCCCCCCATTCCTTCAAATTCATTTTAGAAAAATGTTATATCCTATAATATTTGCTGTTTTATGATCTGCTTTTGAAAAAATTTTACAATAATCTGTGAACATTTACTTGGTCATAAACTATCCTTCTATAGCATGATAAATATCATTGCCCAGCTGCCCATGCCATTAAATATTCAGTGGTGCCTACTGTGTGCAGAGCCCTAAGCAAGCCCCTTGCAGGGAGAGAGGACTACGTAGAGTCATTCCAGTCTGCCCCCCAGGAAACCACCATCCTGCAGAGAAAATCAGATCAGCCCGGGAGGTGGGGCCTGCTGAAACGCAAGGCAGGGGTTGGGCCTGCAGGCGGAGGAGCCAGGAGGGGAAGTATTCTGGAGGGGAGACTGGCCCAGAAGGGTGAAAATGTGAAGGACTTCTGGGTGGCAGGAAGAATGTGAGCTGCAGAAAAATGACAAAATCATGACACGTTCTCTGTGCTTTTGTGAAAGCCGGTCGAGGAGGTGGGGCTGTGCATCAGTGTGAGTGAGCTCAGACGTGTCATTCCACCCAAAGCGTGGGGAACATTTCCAGTGGGGGCGTATCTGCAACCTTGGACACAAAATGTAAAAGCAGGAAAGGCCTGAGGACCTCTTTCCAACTTTACATCTTACAGATGCAGAACTGAGTCCCAGAACAGTGGGTGACTTACCCAGCATGACACAGCAACTATTGGGGGTGATGCTAGGGTGCTGGTGGGCCATTTCAACGGCAAGGACCAAGTTGTCCACCGGCACTTGACACACGCCCGCACAGGAGCCTCCCAGGACAGGTTCACTAAACTGAACTGAGCTCCGGTGGCTCCAATTACCAGCCCCGCCTCCTGCCACAGGTTTGGGGAAGAGAGAGAGAGAACAAGTACACCGTGCCTCTAAGACCCACTCGCGGTGCGTGTGCCCTACTCCCTTCCCCTGCACAGGAGCAGGGCTCCTATCTGAGTCAGCTTCTTTTGGGTAGAAGAAACAAAGACCCATTCAAACTGCCTGAAGTAGAAGGGAGTTTATTGTAAAGATACGTAAGATTTTCCTGGGAATCCAAGGGTGGGGACCATTTAGAGCAGTCAGGCCTCATGGGATTTGGAGCTAGGCCTTGAGAAGCCGTTAGAGGTCAAAGTGCTCTGTTTTCTTCTTAGACACCAATCTCTCAGGCTCAGGATACACCCACCTAAGGTGCATCCAACCATCTATCCATCCATCCATCCATCCATCCATCCACCATTCAGTCAAATGTTGCATGAGCTGCTGCCATCCAGTGAGCCTCTGCCATGGGCTACTGCATATTATGGTGGAGACAGAAATGAACAACCACAGTCCCATTCGCAAGGAACTCCCAGTCTAATAGAACACCGCTGTCATATGTATTCATCCCCTATCCTTCAGGAAGCGTTTCTGTGTGCCAGGCTGGGACCAGCACTGGGTATGCAGAGATGAATGAGGCGCCCATATCTCTCTCCAGGAACTCACCGTCCAGGGATGGGGGCCCATGGATACAATCATAACACAATCTGATTGGTGCTAAAAAGAGAAATGGATGGACAGATTAATTGATATTGTGCCTTGTTCCACGAAAGATTTAAGATTTAAAGATATGTAGATTAAGACTCTGGGGCATGTATTAACGTGGAACTATTTTTCGATTGTATTTTCGGGATCATAGGGCCAGAGCGTATCCTTATGGATGGGAGTGGGGTTTTCTCCAAAGGAAATGAAAATGTCCATTGTCAGTCTTCTGAGAAAGATGTCATTCGTGCGGCAGGAAATGAGGACTTTGGCGAGTGGACATCAGATGAGGGTGAGAAACAGACTTTCTCTCTGTGCTGTGAGGGCAGTTTGTTCTGGATTCTGGGCTGTGACGATCGCCAGAACATTTCTAGAGGTGGTGGGTTGGGGTGAGGGTGGAGGGTGCACTTCCCGGGACCGAATGGGAGCAGCCAAGAGAAAGGCCGAGAGCCCGTCCTGAACGGGGCTCTGGAGAAGGGCTGGGCCGACCAACCAATGCCGTCTTTTCCTCGGTGGCACTTTCTTCCCATATTTCACAGTGACCACATAACTGATAGTGCAAACTGTCATACCCTAGAGAGTAAGTGGGGGGACTATTTATAATTATGTTTAGACTGCAAGAATCAAGGGGGACACATAACCATTTGCACATCGATAACCCTTCAGTAAAGCGTCTTTCTAAGCCACACACTGGCCTCTGTCATCTGGGGAGACGTAGGAAAGGACCTGGGCTCAGCCTCAAGGCCCACGGCAATGTCTGAGCTCTGCAAGAAACTATTATTGATTCCAGAATAAAAAGCAAACTGCAGGATGAAAAAGAATAGACATGGCCCTGGCTGGTGTGGCTCAGTGTATTGAGCACCAGCCTGCCAGCTGAAAACTCGCTGGTTCGATTCCTAGTCAGGGCACATGCTTGGGTTGTGGGCCAGGTTCCTAGTTGGGGGGCGTGCAAGACACAACTGATTGTTTCTCTCACACAGCAATGTTTCTCTCCCTCTCTTTCCCTCTTTCTAAAAATAAGCAAATAAAATCTTAAAAAAGAAAAAGAATAGATGTGTATTTAAATGTCTATAAAACATTAGATCAACTTTGTTAATTGCTAAATTCATAAAAGCTGCTTTACATTCGAAACCAGTTTGCAGATTCAGTTCTTGCTTTTCTCAAGACTCCTCGGGAATGACTGCTGAGAAATTATAGCCAAATATACATCAGCTGTTCACAGCCACATTTCAAAAGTCAAATTATAAATTTTTTTCCAAATACTTTTAAAGAGAGAAATTATACCAGCCGAAGCATATAATCATGATTGTATATGGGACAGGGCCTTCAAAAGTTGGAGTATCCAGAATCACGAAGAATCTTTAAAAGGCCCCAGGCCCGGGCCGGGCCACTGGGGTGCGCAGGGCCGCCAGCAAACCACGGTCTGTGTGAGCGGCACCCGGAGTTGCGCAGGGCACAGCCCACAAGGCTGTATGAGGTGATCCTGGGCATGAGGTCGGGCAGGGTGCTCTTCCAGAGGCCACAGAGGGGGTGGCAGTGGGTGGGACAGTCTCCGGGGAGGCCAGTCGTGCCCTGGAGACGGTGCGGTGACAAGACAAGGAAGACAGAGCAGAGAACACAGAGCACATATGGGCCGAGTCTGGGTTCTGTTTGCTCACAGTCCAGCGGAGGGACAGCTCTACGGCGGCAGCCAGAGAGCGTGTGGAGGGGGCACCTGGAGAAGAGGGAGGAGGTAATCCCAAAAGAAGGTACTGAGGAGGCTGCATAAATAAGGGTTGATTTGCACTGAGCCTGAGAACACAGCAAGGATTTATTCAGGCAGGGAGCCAGGGTTGGCGAGCACAGGATAGGAGGGCACACTGGGGACCCCTGGGGACTCCTACCAGCCTGCTCCTCTGGCCCTTGCTCGGCTGAAAGATGTCAACCGTCAGGTGCTGTTAAAGTCCAGCTGGACAAAACCTACTGGACAGGAGAGTGGGGCATACCTTGGCTGGAAGCGAAGGTGTTCAGGTAGGTTCAACCTTTTTTCCTGACGCCAGCTCCTGTCTTGGCAGAGTCTGTGGCTGTGGGGGGCGGGGGCGGTGGGGTGGGGTAGTGGGGGAGTATCCTGGAACGGCCTCTTCCCTCTACTCTAGGCCAGGGCCTCTTGGCCAAAGATGATTTCTGTTTTTCTTTCCCATAAAACAGCTCCCTGTGTACTGTAAATCTGTAGAACTGCTACTGGCGGTGGGGATGAGCGCAGGTGATCTTTAGAAGCTGTCCGAGGGGGCTGGCGTTTGAGTGAGGAATTGCCCACCGAGTTTCCAAACTGGGCCAGTCCCGTATCTGAGGGGTAAAGAAATGATGATTTCCCTTTTCTGCCTCCCAGGTAACTAAGACAAAGAGGCTAACTGCCTCGTCTAAGTCACCCAGCCATTATTGGAACAAGCATCCTGGCCTCTGTCAGGCATGAGGAGGAGGAGGTGATGGCTGAGCTACAGTTTCACAATGAGAGGACTTGAATATGCAGGCCGGGGAGGGAAGGCTGTTAGACCAAGTGGTCAGCTGAGCCAAGGAGGGTGTCAGGCGACCGTGACAGTCATCCTACCTTAAAAAGAGCTGGCACTTCTTAAGAAAATTTAAATTGTTTTATTGTTGTTCAATTACAGTTGTTCGTATTTTCTCCCCACCTCTCCCTCTCCAAACCCAATTCCCTCCGTTGCTTCCACCCTCCTCCTTGGTTTTGTCCATGTGTCCTTCCTGAAAACTCTTCTTCCCACTGTCCCTTCCCCCCTCCCCTGGGGCTATTGTTAGATTGTTCTTAATTTCAATGACTTTGGGGTTTTTTTTTGCTTTTTTCTTTTGTTGATTATGTTCCAGTTAAAGGTGAGATCATATGGTATTTGTCCCTCACCACATGCCTTATTTCACTTAGCATAATGCTCTCCAGTTCCATCCATGCTGTTGCAAAGGGTATAAGCTCCTTCTTTCTCTCTGCTGCATAGAATTCCATTATATAAATGTACCATAGTTTTTTGATCCATTCATTTACTGATGGGCACTTAGGTTGCTTCCAGCTCTTGACTATTATTGTAAATTGTGCTGCTGTGAACATTGGGGTGCATAAGTTCTTTTGGATTGGTGTTTCAGGGCTCTTAGGGTATAAATCCAGCAGCAGAATTGCTGGGTCAAAAGGCAGTTCCATTTTTAGTTTTCCGAGCACGTTCCACACTGTTTCCCACAGTGGCTGCGCCAGTCTGCAGTCCCGCCAACAGTGTACGAGGGCTCCCTTTCCTCCACATCCTCTCCAAGACTTGTTGGAGAGATGGCACTTTTTTGAGCCAGGAGGGACTCACAAGTGCTCTACCTGTATTAGCTCATTTACTCCTCACAACAGCATTATCAAGTAGGTGTGATTAAATCCCACTCTGTGGGTGATAAAACTGTGTCACTGAGAAGGTTAAGTGACCTTAGGTCACCTGCCTGCCAAGGGTCAGGGTCAGGACTGGAACCTAGGCAGCCTTGCTCCAGGGCCCTCCTGCTCAGTCACTCGGCACCGGTGCCACTCACACATGGAACCCCAGACCCTGCGATGGTGCTGCCGTGAGGCTTACTGAGTTTGTTTGTTTTGTTTAAATATGTGTTTTTTAATGTAGTGATTTTAGAGAGACAGAGGAAGGGAGAAAGAGAGACACATTGATCTGTTGCTTCACCCATCTATTATTGATCTATTGGCTGCTTCTTGTATGTGCCCTGACTGGGGATTGAACCTGCAACCTCGGCATACTGGGATGATGCTCTAACCAAAGGAGCTACCTGGCCAGCGCTCACGGAATGCTTTTTATGCCTCGTTGCATGTCATCTTCATCACAATGCTAAAGGTCAGAATAATTTTTATGACCATTTCACAGATGCAGAAATTGAGGTTCGGACAGGGCTTGTATCTCGCCCAAGGTCACACTCAGCCTTCCATCCTGGGAGTGGTTTCTGACCTGCTCCGGCTTCCCCGAGAAGAGCCCCTCACGACCCACCGTTCCGCAGTCCCCATCAGCCGCTCCCCCACGTGCCACGAGGCCCTTGTCGCCACTGGATCAGTTTTAAGGTTTTCAATAATTCTGTGAAGAGACAGAGCTGCATAAAGCAAAGCTAAAAATATCATTTTTCTGTAGCTGTCATAACAACATTTGGGCTAATTGATTCTCAATAGAATAATGACATCCAGTATGTAGTGAGAAATATTCATGAAGAGATCTGTGAAATCCTCGAGGTGCCGGCCGCGCTGGCAGCCCAGGACAACTCGGGAAGGTGTTTGGGCAGACGGCGCCTGCGCCGGGCCTGCCACACAGGGCGGGTGGCAGCCTGACCGCCAGCCAGTGCCACTGCCTGCCTTTGGCCATCAAAGCATTTATAGTCACTGAGGATTGTGCCTCCCCACCCCCAGGCTGCTTTAATCAGAGAAAGGTGATGAAAAGATTAGAGGGTATGATTTATGGAGAGAGATTAGCATCGGAGCAGTCTAGGGGGAGAAAAGGGAACTCTCTTAAAGTAGTTGAGATAACAGAAGAGGTGGAGGGGCGGAGGGAGGAGCTGGGGGAAGGCAGGGTGGCGGCTGCGAGGCTGTCTGGACTGAGTCCCGTCCGGATGGGCAGGAGGGGAGAGAAGCACCTCTGGGGCGAGGCCACCCAGCCCCGCCCCATGTGCAGAGAGGCTCCTGGGCTGCCTCTGGGGACTGAGGCCCCGTGGGCATTCCTGGCAAAACTCCCTCTGTGGGTCTTTCCGTAGGGCCACCTAGAGAAGAAGAACCAGGCTTAGGGTCTTTGGCATGGTATGTGTGGTGAAATCCTGGCCTGGTGGGACAGCCTTCCAGGCCAGCACGATGGTGCCTAGGTGGGGCAGCCGTGTGGCCGGCAGCAGGCTCGGGGTCCAGAGGGACGTGGTGTGTGTGGGGAATAGGTGTGCCTGGGACTCTGGGGTGGGGTGCAAGCAATGTCCTCATGCTTATCAAGCACCCCACACGTGCCAGGTACAGGTTTCCCCACCATCCACAAGTAGAACATTCCTCTGAAAAGTTTTGTAAGCCAAAATGGTGTAAAGTGAAGGAGCAATTACCTTAGGGTGCATCTTGTGAACAGATGCCCAAAACAAATCTAGATAAAGTGCAGATGCTCACAGACACAGCTCACAGCTACGGTGGGAGGGTGCTGGGCTGGCGCTGAGCATAGCTCTGGGGACAGAGGCAGCTCCCAGCTATGGCGGGCAGGTGCTGAGTGTAGTTCCGAGGAAGGAGCTGGGTGCTGCCGTGCTCACGGCTCCAGGTGCTGGTTGCACAACCACCACTGACTACGGTCTTCACGTTTCACCTTTGTTGTTGTTGCTGTTTGTAAAAGTGAACACCTTTGGATTTCTTTTGAGTAGCAAAAACAGGTGCTAGCTTTCGTAAAAGTGAAGTGGCATAAAGTGAACTTTTGAAAAGCAGGGGAGACCTGCATGGTGCTAAAGACTTTGCAGGCAGGAGCCCATCACAGCAACCTTGTGAAAGGCAAACTGAGGCTCAAAGAGTCTGAGTAACTCTACAAAAAGTCACATAGTTAGTTAAGTGGCAGATCTGGGACTGGGACCTGGGCCTGCCAGGTCCCAAAGCCCACAGGGGGCCGGAGAGAGGGGCCAGTGTGGTGGGGGCTGGGGAGATGGGAAGGAGGGGATAGCCTGGTGTGTGTCGGGCTTGCGAGGTATGTGCCTGCTGAGCGAGCGGTGCTGTGTGCTCCTATGACTTTCTGGGGCGCGCCCAGTGTGTGCTGGCTGTGCAGAAGGGTGGGGTGGGGGTGTTGTAGCAAGTGAGTCTGTGAGAAGGAAGGCCCCGAGAGGGCATGGACCACCCTTCACGGAGGCTGTGAACCCCATTGTGCACCTTCATCTCCCCAGGTTTCGCTGGCCTTAGGTAATAATGTGGCCCCTAGTCCATCGCAGCCCTAAATCCCCTCTCTCATGCCCTGTCCTGCACAATGTCTCCCAGCTACTTCTGGGAGCCCCCCGGGTGCCTTGTGTGAGCTCAATGACTGTTCTCAAATGTTCTGCTCCAGCAAATTCCTCCATGCACATCTGCAGCCCAGGACTCACCGAGGTGAGTATAGCACCCTGCGTGTGCTGTGCTGGGCCACCCCACAATCCCTGAGATTTGCCCCCAGGAAGTGTCTCTGGGTGTGCAGGCCCAGAAGCACGACCAGACTGGACACTCCATGAGGGTGATGCTGTATTTCCTGTTCACACTGAGTCCTCAGCACCAAGCATAGGCCTGGGAACATAGGAGCTGCTCAATAAATAGGTATCTTAGATTCCCTGGGGACCCACTGCACTAAACCACCCTGTGTTGTACTTTGTGGCCCAGGTACCTTTAAGTGGCTCCTCCAGCTTCACACCCTGCCGCCCACTCCTCCACAGGGCCCGGACACCAGGCAGCCTGAGGACCAGTGCCCGGGGCAGTAGCTCATTTACTTCAGTCACAACCTCATGTAAAGCAACTCCTTCCACACTTGCCCACCAGCCCACTGGCATAATTAATAGTGGCCAGTAATTAATGGTAACATTGACTAATAGCCAGACACTGTGCTAAGTTATTAGTGTGAATTAACTCACTTCATCGCAAGGCCGTCCCACGCACTAGGTACTATTTTATTCCAGGTTCACTGGTGAGGAGTCTGAAGCCCCCAGACAGTGAGCAGCCTTGCCAGAGTCGCACAAGTGCAGGCACGGAGGGTGGTGTCTGTACGGTCTGACTCTGAGCCCTGGCTGGTCTGAAGTCCTGCTGAAGGAGGTCTGAGCTGGGACCCCGGCTGCACGTGCCATTGACTTCAGGTCAGCGAGCCTCTGCTGTGAGTCTTATGATCCTGCCTTCACCGGTGAAGAAACTTAGCTCAAAGCGGTTAAGTGACTTGTCAACAGTCAGCCAGGTATTAAAGACCTGCTGTGCCAAGCCCTCATTCCTCATGCTGTGCCGTCTCTCAGGGGGAGGAAGAGGGATGGGAAGAGGGAGTAACGAAGGGGGTCCAGCCAGTGGTAGAGTCTGGAGCTGGGTGCCAGGGTCCTGGAAGAAAACAGAAGTCAACAGCACCTCAAGAGACCTGAGGGCAAAAGGCAGGTGGCCTGGCCTCTTTAAGGGGGCATTTGGAGGTGCTGCTACCGTATCACAGGCTCATTTTGGGTTTCGGCCCTTCAGCAGGGAGCCACTAAAATCATTCCCCAACAGAACACTCCGATGGGACAAGAGTCACCAGGACATGGCCTGTCAGCCTCTCATTGGTCTGTGAGGGGTGGGGCCCCCCATAATGACTGGACGCTCATTATGAACAGAATAGCATCTCTACCCAGAGGCAGCGTGTGATTAAATAGAGAAAGAAGGAAAACCAGGTTTGGTTCGCACAAATCCAGGCTCTGCTGTTCGTTAACCATAAGCTAGATGCATGTCTCTGAGCCTCAGTTTCTTTATGAGTAAAGTTGGGATATTAATGCTTGCTGGCGTGAGGCTCCGGCAGTTTTCCTGGGGCAGACGGGCCCCACACAGCGCATTGGAATGGGAGGGCCTGGTGGGAAAGGCAGACGGGAGGGGCGGTGGAGTGAAGAGGGGATGGAGAGGCATCCCCCCAGGGCATGTAATCTGTGGGGTCAGGTCAAAATGGAGACCCTCACTCCAAGCTTGTTCTGAGTCCAGGAATAGAGTACTTCTGTATCAGCAAAGGACAGAAGTTTTTATTTCCCAAGATAAACCAGTTTTGTAGTTCACTCATTTATATGTCTATTCTTTGAATCAACATTTATGGATAAGGGGTGTATGGGAACCACTGGACCAACTACTGTGGGGACCCCAGAGGTGAAGCAGGTGAAGACCCTGCCCTCAAGGACTTCATGGCATATTTGGTGAGATAAGACATATGCGTAGTTACTATGATGAGAGACACAGGGTGACAATGGTCATCAGATGGGTACAGATTAGGGACGGTGGGAGTTTATAGTTGGAGACATGGCTTCCAGCAGAGGCAATCAGGGAATGCCTCCTGGAAGAAGTGGCATTCAGAATGCAGAGGTAGTAGCTGTGAAGGATGTAAACATATTGCAATGCAGGGAATAGCTTTTCCAGGGAGTTCATACTTCACTTATTTGAACTCAACCACACATAAGCACGCGGCTCAGTAATAATGGCAACAAAGAGTGCATATGGAGAATAAAGTGGGTGTTCTGACCCCCAATTCATTCAAAGAGCTATGTCCCAGAGCAAGCACGAGCTGGGAGATGGATCCTGCTGTACCCCCAGTGGCTTTCAGGATCTCCGTGCCTCTATTCCTGTATTACCCTGAGGGTGCTTCTAGTGTTTAAAGACGTGTATTCGTCATGGAACATGGTCCCTCAAATCAAGCCAATAGCCTGATCTAGTGCTTAACCCAAAGAGAAGTGATTTGTTCCAAGGCTGAAGGAAAGCCTGGCTGTGCTGGACTTGCCAAGAGATGGTGCCTTGGTCTCCCCCCCGGAGGGATCTGTAAGGGTAATTTTGACCATGCCTGGTTTTTCCCTTTAGAGGGAAAAACTTTAAACATATCTCTACATCACACAGACTCATGTCATGGGAGCCGCGCGGCAGAGGCGGGGTGGTGGGTACTTGCGATGTGCAGGAAGCGTAATTAGGGGCTTCATGACTGTTGAGGGCCCATCGGATTCCGAGGCTCACAAACAGGCTGTGATCTCTGGAATCCTCATTAGAAATTCTCTCCAGAGCTGGAGGCATATGTTTTTGCTCGTCTTTAATAATGGCAAATCTTCATGCTTTGAGGTTGGATTGGATTTCGGAAACAACCACAAGAGGCATTTGGAGCCCAGGCTGGTGGAAGAACAAGCTGGAAAATGTGCTTCTGGTTACATGGAAGGTGACTGGCATGTGGGGACGCCAAGTTCAGGTAGAAGCCAGACCAGGAAGCTTCGGGGGAAGCTCCAGCATTGCTGCAGGGAACGCTGGCCTGGGGGCAGCTGGACGGGAAGTCACCCTCCGGGACTGGGCCATAGGGGTACCCCCCGACTCGATGGGCTTTGTCTCCCTGCTGCCTCTTAGTTACAGACTTGGTGTTATGAAGGGTTAGGGCCGTTTTCAGGGTTTCTGGGCCCAGTAGAAGGCAGCAAATACACCGTGATGGCGAGTCTGCTCTGTCTCAGAGGCCATGATGGGGGCCCAGGGAGACCTCCAGGCCCCTCTGTGAGCTGGCTCCAGCCCAATAAGACCTGAGGGACCACCCAACAAGGGGACCTTTCTGTACCTTGTCATCTCACAAGCTGGGAATTGGCCAGAGGAAAACTTGAGGGACCAGTGACCGTGCCTTCAGAGGTCCACCACCAGAGCCCACCAGGACTCGGCAGAGCCCTGCTGAGCTGCCTCGGTGTCCCGGCAAACTTCCCTATGACCCCTGGGCACAGTGGCAGGAGGCGTTGTGTTCCACAGGATTTGGGCACACCTGTTCCTCCCTCCCTCCAGCTCTGCCATCTGAGGCTACTGGCCCAACATCCACACCCATGAGACGATGGGCCTCCTTTTCTGTGTGACTTGATCACTGACTCCAAAGGCACTGCCCAGAGACCAATCCCAAAACTTGAGGCCCATCCCAAGCTTGCAGGGGGAGCCTTTTTTGAGAGCCTGGGCATGTGTATTAAAGTGTTGGTTTTATAATTATCCCCAAATAGTCTGCAAATGGAGATTCATCCAGTCGTCTCATCCTGAGAGCCTGACCCCATAGACTCTGGGCTCTGAAGTACAGGGCGATCCACCGGAGAAGGAAGCCGGCCAGAGGTTCACACCACATGTGCATGCACCAGACACTCGGCTGCCCTCCTTACACTCTACATGCTCATGCTCATTCAACCCATGTCCTCACACACATGCACACTCAGTTTGCACAGAAACACACACCCACCCACTTCCAGATACCCCGCACATAGCTGTTCCTATCTCTCTGCTGCACAAACACACAGGACCACATCCCATTCCCTGCAAGCTCCCGGAGGACACCGGGATGAGTGGGAACAGCTGAGACCACTTATAAATATGCCCCTTTCCACATGAACTTTTAGGTAAAACAACATAAGGGGAAAAGTATAATCTCAGAGTCCGATGAGTTGGGCTCCAGGCTTGGGATGGCTGCCGGTGAATCAAGCCACGCTGCGCAAGTCACTTCTCAGTGCCTCACTTTCCACGTCTGCAAACTGGGCGTAATAACCCCTCCCACCAGATCGTTGTGAGGACAGTATGAGCTAACAGAGAGGTGCCGTTTGCTTCGTAAACTACCAAGTACAAAAAATGTTTATACCAGAATCGTTGTTGTTATTTCCAGCTGAGGAACAGGCCATACTCAAATTAAATGGACCTTCCTTGGTCAGCCTGTGTAGAGCAGAGTGGGCCATGCAAGTCCGTCTCAGGTGGGTTGAGCCATTATCCCTGCCACATGTGAGGCCCGTGCCCCTCCCCCAGCCTCTGGCTCAGGTGCTTTGCCATCCTGACCCAGGAGATGGGAGATGTGTATCGGAGGTGGGACTGGTCAGCAAGGACCCAGAAATGGCCAGGCGATTCCCAAAAGAACTTTACATAATCAATGCAGCATCTATTAGAAAGCATCTATATGCAAAGATGACTCTTGCCCCAGCAGATGAAAAAGTGATTATTGGCAAATCCCTGACAAATGTTTCTGGGATGTGAGGGCTTTAGGGAAGGTAAAGAGGGGAACGAAAGGGGGAGGTCCACAGCCCTTTCAGTTTGCGAGGAAAAAGCGGAGATCGAGGCTCTAGGTCTGGGAGCAAGGGGCGTTGTGGGAGCCCAAGGAGCAGTGAGCTGAATGCCCACCTCGGAAGGACTCTGGGGAAGGTGACACGGGGTCACCGTGGCCGGAGGGACATGCACTAGAGTGATGCCTAGATTATGCTGTGAAGGAGTGGACGGACTGCGATGTGCCTCCGGCTTCCTGTAACTACTTGAGAAGCAAACAGTTCCAATAAAGCAGTGAGGGCAGGGTGGGGAGATGCACACAGAGGGGCTGGAAACTCAGAGAGAAAAACAGTTCTGCCATCCAAGGACAAAAACTTTCCGGATGGGAGCGCGTCGGTGCGTCGTGGAAGCAGGGCTCGGGCATCGGCACCCGACACACACAGTGGGGGACAGATGGGCCCTTGGAGGTGGGACCCCGTTTCTGCCCTCACAGGAGAAACTGAGGCCTGGAAGGGGAAGGGCCATGCCTAAGTGTCACAGTGGGGTGGGGATGAGGGAGGGGCAGTGGCCTCGGGACAGACAGGGTTAAACGTGGTTGGTCTGCGTATGGCGATGAATGGCTATGTGAGTATAGATGTGTGCATTTTGCCAAGGGGAAGGGCCATAGATTCCCTCATACTTCCAAGGGGTGTTCAGACTTCAGACAGGAGAAGTCTAATTCAAGGCAAGAGCACTGATGTTCACATCCCAGCTCTGCCTGTTTCTGTCTGTGTGACGATGGGCAAGTGACCAGCCCACTCGCACCTCACTTTCCTCATCTGTGAAACGGGGATCATAAAATCCCCACTCCATATGGTTGCTGAGAGGATTGGTCAAGTCAAATCATGTCCGGTGTTTAGCAAAATGATTGCACACGGCAAGTCCAGAAATAGTAGCTATTGTGATTTACACTACTGTAGCAGTTATTGTCTTGAAGATAAGGGGCAAAGCAAGTCCCCCCTTGCTCGCACCAGGATGCAGTGCATAATGGGGGCGAGGGTGAGTCCTGCTGGGTCTGGCCCAGGGAACCAGAGTGCAGAGCCAGGGGCTATGCACGGGAGGGCTGGTGGCAGCCCCACCCCCGCTGGGCGGTTTGTATGCAGCGGCTGTTGTGAACGTGTGTCCCGGAGAGGGGGAGGGCTGCTCCATAAGACTGATTTGTTGCCGCTGAACCTCATTAATCAAATCTTACCGGAGAGAGCCTCCTGCAGCTGCTGGCAGGTCAGCGTCGGGGAGATAAGTGATGTAGCCAGACCCAGCGAGGGGGAGCGCCAAGGCAGCCATAAGTCTTGACAGTGGCAGGCTCAGAAGCAGGAGCTCCGAGCAGGCGTGTCCGCAGTGACGCCTGGGGCAAATCTCCGAGTGAGGATGAAGTTCTTCCTCCCAAGCCCTGCTCTGGAGAAATGGGGAGCTGGGATGAGGTGTCTGGGAGCAGTCCCCAAGAAGCAGGGGAGTCAGTGTGTTTGGGGCCATGGACTCAGAGATGACCCATGACATCAGTGGGGTCGTGCTGTCAGACCACTGGGTTCCCCACACAGACACCCCAGCGCACTGGCAGCCCCCTCACAGCCCTGCTGACAAAGCAGGGTTCAAACTCAACAGTTTCGGTGTTGGGCTCACCTGCTGCTGCTGCTCCACCCTCATTTCCTCACTGGCAACAGCAGAGCTGCAAGCTCGGTATCAGGTACCGCTGCTTTAGTTAATCCCCACTGGTGATCATAGGTGGGGAAGGTGCCAGGATCCCGCCCTGTTACAGAACAGGAAGCTGAGGCCACATGGAGCTGCTGAACCATGACGTCACTCTGCTTGGCCCAGCCACGCTTGTGGGGAGTGGTGGCCCGCTCTGTGGGTGCTGGTCAGGAAGTGGGTTCTCGCTGGCTCTTCGGGGAGCTGGCTCTGATTGGAGTGGGAGTAGGCGGTTCGGGTAAGGAGTCTGGAACAGGTCTGTCCCCAGTGAGCTGGTAGGGGGCTTGCAGCTGACTTGATGGCCTACCTGAACCAAAGAGACCATTTCTGCGCTCTCTCTGGGTACAATGCTTTCTTCTCTGCTTTGGGATGCCCCCTGGTGCCAAGCGTGGTGTAGTAACTCGAGCTCTGGAGCCTGACGGGCTCCTCGGCTGGGTGTTCCAGCCCCATCAATCACTGCCTAGCTGTGTGACCTTGTGCCTTAACTTCTCTGCCTCCTTTTCCAGAGCCGGTTTGTGGCTCAGAGGGGAAAAAGCCCCCAAAACTTGTAAAACTTTTAGAATAGTGCCAGGCACATGATAAGCACTTAAGAATTGCTGTTGTTACTGGAGACTCAGGGAGGAATCAAACTGGTCGCTGTCCCTTGGAGCCTTGCCACTCCGCTCCTGACCACAGTGAGCTAAGTTCTATGCCTCCTGGTGCCCACCCCCCACCCCCCAGCTTCCTTCTCCTCCAGACAACCTGGGCCTCTCTTCCTACTCTGCTTACCACATTCCTGGGACCAGAGGTTATCTTCAGCCTCTTGAAAGAGATGGGTTGGAGAGCTAAGTTGAAGTACAGCATCATCTGTAATCTCAGAAGCTGAAAAATGAGGAAAATTATCACCACTGCCCCAGTAGATGTGCAGATAATAACTACAGCCTTTCCCACCTGTAGTATGTGCTGGGCATCGTGCTACACGCTTTACAGGCGTTAGATAGCTCATGGAATTCTTACAACATCCTGGGAGTTAGGTCCTATTTTAGGCCCGTCTTACAGCTGAAGCTGAAGAAGCTGAAGCTCAGAGACGGCAATGTCATAGCCAAGGTCACCCAGTCAGTGAGTGGAAGAGCCGGGCTTCAGTGCCCGGCTGGCCGACTGTGAAGACTACGCCCTTATTCCAACCCAACCTTACGGCGAAGGGCCCAGCACAGACAGTGAGGCCGGCAGGAGGTGCTCAGGGGATGCAGGTCCCTCTCCCCTCACCCTGCACTGGAGAAGCCCCCGCGTGGAGGGGTTGGCGGCGCGCAAGTTCAGAGTTGCTAACTTCTTAGTAGTTTTCTCTCTTTGCCTTGTTATGGGGTAAAACTGCATTTGGTTTTTAAAATTCCCGTTTTATTTAGTCGCTGTGAATGTTAAGAACTGCCAGTACTGGAAGCTGAGAGCCCATCCATATGCCAGGTTTTAAATAGCAGACTGGAAACAAGTTTACACAGGAAGAGCAAACTCATCCCAAACACGCAGCTACCGCACTGTTCAGACAAGAAACCCCTGCCCCCCGCCCCACCCCGCCCCGCCCGCGCTCCTGTCTTCCCGCTTCAAACGGTGTCGGAGGGTAATCTTTCTTGTTTTAGAAAAACATTCCTGAATTCCGTCTGCTGCTCTTCATGCATGAAGGAGCACGTGGCGACCCAGTCACACCAAGGTGTGCGTCCCCGGCAGGCCGGGGCCTCGGGCAGTTTGTCTGCGTTCACCGTGGACGCGGTTTCCACCCGCCCGGACTCAGAGGAGCTCCGCCCCTGCCCTGAGCAGTGGGGGAGGGTGTCTGGGGAAGAAAGGCACTGGACCCGACCGCGTTCCCGCTCTGCCAAACCTCACCCAGGACCTTGAGCAACGGCTTCACCTCTCTGAGCCTCAGTTTCCTCCTTTGGAGGAAAATGGATGGAGCAGACAACACGATGGTGAAGCGCTTGGACCCTGTCTGGCCTCGCACTGTTGAGGTTCAACCCCCTCGGCCCTCCAGCTTGACCGATTAGCCTTGAGCAAGTTGTCCCTGAGCCTGTTTCCCTCTAAGGTGGAGATCCAGGTAGTGCCTGCCTTCTAGGTGCTTCATGAGGGTTAAGAGCCTTGGTGCTACAAAGCCCTGAACATAGGGCCTGGTCCCTGGTGAGTGGCAGCAAATGCCATTTAGAGTCACCGGAGCCCTGGGCCTCCTGCCTCAGGAAGTCCTTGTGGGGTGGGGGGAGAGTCTATGCTTGAGGGTCTCAAGTGCCTGACGTGGCACTTGCTCCAAAAACTCATCTCTGCATTCTAATCTGAAGTGGGTCTCCACGGCCCAGATCTGGTCCTCACCCACCCATTCATTACCAGCCTGAACTCTCCAGGGCCGCCGGGGCTGCAGGGAGGGGGCGGAGTTGATCTATGGGCTTGGTAACCTGCCTGGGGGAAGGGAGGGGGCCTCTGACCCGAGGGGTAAATCATGGACTTCCCCGAGGGCCCGTCAGTTCCCCAGGAAAGAAGCTCTGGGCATTTGTTATCTCAATGTTTCCCCTGAGGGGCTGACCACATGATTCATTTCACTCACACTAATTGGATGTAAATTAGATGAGAAATCAGTAATTTGTCCAAAGATTTGTCATTCCAGTGGCTTTCCAGGCAGAGCGAAGCTTTGGTCCAGGGGAAAAATGCTGCGGGCTCTGAGGGGGCACTAGTCTGCTGCTGGCTTTAGGAGGGAGAAGCCTTTCCTGGGTGACTTCTATGTTTGCAGTTGTTTTAAAAAACAGAGCTAAGGTGGAGACAGCAGGAGTTTAAAGAGAAAAAAAAAGATGGAGAAAGAGAGAGGAGAGAGAGGTGGAGGAGGAGGAGGAGAGAGAGAGAGAGAAATAGGGAGAGAGGCAGAGGGAAGGAGGGAAGGACAGAAGCGGAGAGGCGGAGGGAGAGAGGAGGAGTGGGGGGAGAAGGGAGAGAGGAAGGAGCAGGCGGGCTGGGGACTGAGGAGAGAACAGGGGAGGGGCATCAGAGGAGAGAGGAGGTGAGCAGGGTAAGAGAATAGGGAAAAAGAAGGGGAAGAACTGGAAAGGAGGGCAGGGAAGAATGGGAGTTCAGAAAAGAGACAGGAGTGTCCTGTTTCCTCCGCAGCCTCTGGCCGGCTGGAGAGGTGGGGGAGCCTTCGGGTCCTTGCTATTTTGTGTCAATAGGAAAAAGGATGACTCCAGCCTTCCTTCCTTACAACAATATGCTAATCAACCCCTTGGGCCCTCTCCGGTCTGGGAAGCTGGGCAGCCGGTGTCTCCAGGAGCCTGATGGCTGCTGATTTAATGAAGGGGAGGGCGCAGAAATCCAGAGTGGTGGGGGAGGGCAGGGCAGCGTGGCAGGGGCAGGTCTGCCGGGGAGCCCGCAGGAGAGGGGCGGAGCGGCCAGGGCTCGCCCAGACGCCCTAGCCCTGCTCCGGGGTTGGGCAGCAGTAGCCGCTCATGTTCTATTTATTAGAGACAGGCTGAGTTCCTGGGGAAAAAAAGGCAGAAATGGAAATGTTTTTTTCAAGGGAATCTGAGGCCTCAGTCAAGGGTGCGAAGGAAAGGAGGGGAAGTGCTGAGTGTGGCAGGTGGAAGAAGAAAAAGGGGTCACTGGCCCAAAGACCCCTCTGGGGTCGTTGGATCCTAATTGTGTTAGACACGAAAACCCCAGCTCGGAGCCAGGTGGGACCCCTGCCCACCCTTCTGGGAGCCGGGCCTCCAAGGTCGATGCTGAGGAAGGAGGCAACTGTTTTGGTCGCCCAGGGAGGCTACAGAGCGAGCCAGAGGGCGGGCCTGGGGCTGGGAGCTCGTACAAGGTCAAGGGCCTTACAGTGAGGCTGGTTCAGGGCATCTGATGTATTGAGACCTTGCATTTGAAAAGACTCATTATGGGGTGCTCACTCATTCATACCAGCATTCCACGCACACATTTATGAAACTTTTACTGTTTCATACCTGAAACACGCCAGGCATGGTGCTAGGAGCTGCCCGGCAGCCTTGGCTCCCTGAGTTCTGAAGCAGCAGGTGCGGGAGGGGTAGCAGACACTGACCAAACAACCCTGCACATCCTGGGGACAAAGTCTGCCAAGTGCTGCAGAAGGAAGGAGTAGGGACTTTGACAGCATGGAACAGAGGAACTGTACCTTGTCTGGGGTGGGGGGAGGTCGGGGAAGAGAATGCTGAGATAATCAATTCAAAGTGATAAAAGGGTAACTGCTTTTGATTCCCACAAGGAGAAGCGCTGACCTTGGCCGCGCAGACCTTGTTGTGTATGCATGTGATTGTGTGGGAGGGTGTGCGAGTGAGCGTTTGAAAACGCCTTCTGGGTGTGCGTGCCCGTGAGCTTGGGAGCATGTCTGTGGGGGTCTCAGGTGCCCGGGGGACGAGGTCTCCCATGGGACACTCACTGATTGTTGGGGGGATATTTTAAAGCAGTGTAGATGGCGACGACTAGAGTCTGGGGGTAGCTTGAAGGGGATCCCATGTCTGCCTCTTTACTTCATGCCCCTGAATTTGAGCAAGAAAAAGAGAACGTAGCCCCGCCTCTCAGTTTCCACAGCCAACTTTTCCGTGGTTCCGGGACGTTTCATGTGGTCGTGGTGATGAGGATGCTCGGCCTGTGCTGAGTGGGGCTTCCACCAGGACTTCCTGCCCCGGCTTCCCACGACCTTCTTTCGTGTCTTTCTTCTCTTCTCTCACCCTCTCCGCTTCATACCCGAGGTCTTATTCAGTGCTTGCTAATTCCTTAGCAATGGGTCGAACCCTCCAAATACATTATTCGTTTAGTCTTGTTAACAACAGGACAACAGGCCCCAAGTGGAGTCACGTGTGCTAAGCCCCGTGTCACCAAACCAAGACAACGTTACAGTTCCAGCCCCCTCAGCAATGGAATCGCAAACCAGTCGTTTAACAACCACCTGATCAGCGTGAGTTAGGTCACCTGCCTGAGAGACACCTGCCATCTGCTACAGGAAAGTCACCTACAATAACCTACCCACGTCTTTTGTGCAGTGTGATGACCGTGTTCCTGTTCCTTGTCTGCCTGTACAACAGTCGCGTCTGTGCAGCTCCTGGGAAGACCTGTCTGACTGCTAGACTGGACGCGGCCTGGTTCGTGGATGATGGAAGAAAGCCAATAAAATCTTTAAGATTTACTCAGTTAAATTCTGTGTTTTAGCAGTTCTTAGGTTAACCCCGGGAAGTACGTGTTTTTTATCTCCATTCCACAGATGAGAAAATCGAAGCTAAGAGAGGTCAAGTGACTCGTCCAAGGTCATGCTGCCAATGAACGGAAGAGCAGAGACTCGAATTTGCAAATTCCGACTCCAAGGTGCCTGCCTTTCCCCACTTCCATGCTTTCTTCCCTTTTCCCCTCCCTCCTTCTTCCTTCCTGACTGCTACAAACATCTACACACACCCCATGAACAAGGGGCTGGTTATTCACATTCCACCCTTACCCTCGGCTTTCCCACGTCTGGTTTCATAACCAGGATCTGATTCACGCACAACTTTTGAGGACACCTCTGTCTGTAGAGCGCTGCCAAGTTCCCAGCAAATGTGAAGGTGTTGAGGGGGAATCATCGACACTTCAGAGTTGGGAGTGCGCCCTCCTCTTTCCCCGTGGATGGACGAGGTCCCGTGAGGACAGGAGGCCCCTCCAGGGTGGAGTGGATTCCAGCAGTAGAATGAAGACCAGGAGCCAGAAAGCCCACGCCTGCCCCCTGCTGTGTTCTGGCCGGCACGCCCAGCCCTGCTCTGAGAAACAGGGGTGTCTTTTGGAAGACCATGGTCCCCCAGGGCAGGCGACAGAGAGGATTCCTCAACCTGGACCATGGAGGGCGAAGACCCACTAACCATTCTAAATGGTCCGACAAGCAACTCCTGGGCTTTCGGTTGCCAAGGGAAGTTTTCTCTCTTCAGTTGAATAAGCCGCTGTCCCAACTGTTGTGGAGGATGACGTTTCTCCTTAAAGGGGCCATATTTCTACCTTGTTGATTAGAGGACAGGACAGAGAAGGAAGAGCCTGAGAGAAGTAAATGGGGCTGAATATCAAGAGCGCCCCCAACGCTGGCCCCATACTTATGCTTTCTCCTCTCCCCAGGGTCCATGCTGGCGATGGCTGTGGCTGTAAGAGCATTGGTTGTGATTTTTACTGATAGCTTTGGGGATACCTGCCGATAGGGGAGTCTGAGGCTGCTGAGTCAGGCAGACTTGGATTTCAAACCAGGTCCTGACGCTTAAGGGTCTCAATTTTACCATCTGTAAAATGGAACTAATAGCCCTACCATACGTTTCTCAGGGTTTCTGGGAGAATCAGCCAAGGTTGTAATAAATGGAAAGCAATGATACCAGGCCTGGGAAAGTGTGAGCTGAATGAAATAAGTGGGTAAAAGACTCACCACTGCTCTTGCCACACTGGAGGAGTTAATAATTATAAGTTCTTTCTTTCTCTCCTCCCCCTGAGCTGGGCCCTGGACCTTGGTGATTAGGAAAAGAACCTGAAGATCACTTCTTGCCTGTACTTTTAAATGGAGCTCTGATTTGCTTATAAATAGCTAAAATTATTTTTCTAAAACAAATAAACTCAAAATATCCAGAGTGCGAATGGTTTCTTTAAAATTAAGGTGACATTCACGTGGAATATAATTGACCATTTCAAAGTGAACCCTGGGTGGTGTTTACTGCATTCTCAGTGTCGTGCAGTCACCACCTATATCAAATTCCAAAACGTTTCATCCCCCAGAAGAAACGCGGCACCCGTGAAGCACTCCCATTCCCCCCTCTCCCTTAGACCCTGGCAACCACCAATCTGCCTTTTGTTTCTGTGGATTGAATTATCCTGGGTATTTCAAATAAATGGAATAAGACAATATTGGACCATTTTTGTCTGGCTCCTTCCACTTAGCATAGTATTTTAAGGGGTTTTTGCACCTTGTAGCATGTATTAAATACTTGATTCTTTCCCTTTTTATGACTGAATAGTATTCCATTGTATGTAAAGGTCACATCTTGTTTGCCATTCATACACAGATGGACACTTGTTTGGGTTCTTTCCTTCTTTTGCTATTGTGAGTAGCATGGCTACAAGCATTTATGGACACCTATTTGAGTGCCTTCTGGATATATACCTAGGAGCAGGGTTGCTGGGCCTTAGGGAAATTCTGTAGAATGTTTCTCAGGGTTCTTGGGAGAACTCATCAGAGTTGGGATGGTTGCAGGCATGTGGCACTATGCCTGCCAACTAGGAGATGCTAAAAAGTGGGCATTCCATTGCCTTCTTTCTTTCTTTTCCTCTCATCCAACTTTTTTTTTTTTTCCTCACTTATTTCTTGGCAAAGCTTGTGTGGCTTTATGGAGGTCAGTGGGGCTGGGTAAGGAGGCAGCCACCTCCACTGGCAGCGGACTCAGATGTTATCTGCTTTCACCCGGAGACTGGGAGGACTGGTACCCCTAGTTTAACCCTCTGTGTGGGGAAGAGGACATCCTGGAAAGGAGGGTAAGAGAAGCAGGAAGTTCCCCAGGCCATTTTGCTGGTCTAGTTACCAGCCACGGGTTCACAAAAGGGGAAGAAGCTGATGGCGCACTAAAGGTTGCTCTTTCCATTTCTAACTCCATCCTCATGATTTGCCCAGAGCTCAACAGAAAACCCAAGTGCAAAGCTCCTAGACCAACAATCGGATTGAATTGACCATAAGATCGCATATTTCTTGGTCCTGGGTGGTCCTTATGTTCTTGCAAGAAAATAGAATTCTAGGCTTACGAAATTTGTGCTAAAGGTACTTTTCTTTTCCTTTTTGCCTTACCTTTGATTTTGTGGTTCAAACTCAAATTGAGCATTATCTTCAAATATATATATCAGGAGTGTCAAACTCATTTTCACTGGGTGCCACATCAGCCTTGCGGTGTCTTCAAAGAGCCGAATGTAATTTTAGGACTGTGTAAATGTAACTGCTTCTTAACAGTTAAGTGAGAGCTCGGCACTGCTGCCAGGTAGAAACCAGGTGCCAGGCTGGATAAAACAAGGTAGAGGGCCAGATTCGGCCTGCAGGACTTGTGTTTGCCACCTGCGATGCATAATGTGTGTGTGTGTGTGTACAACAATAGCTAACACACATTGAGTGCTTACTATATTCTAGGCCCATAACATGCATTAACCCAATTCTTATAATAACCCTATTGCTATGAACTGAATTGTGCCCCTCCAAAATCTGTAAATTGAAGCCCCTAACCCCTCATGTGACTGGCCTGAAGACAGGGGCTTTCAGAAAGTGATGAAGGTTAAATAAGGTCATGAGAGGGCAGCCTGACCCTGTAAAATGGTACCCTTCTGGTAATAAGGGACCTCACAGCTCTCTCTGTAACATGTGAGGGCACAGCAGGAAGTCAACCATCTGCAAGCTGGGAAGGGAGTTCTCACCAGAACTTGACCATACTGGCACCCTGATCTTGGACTTCCAGCCTCCAGAACTGAGAACATAAATTTTTGTTAAGGTGTTTTGTTGTGGTGCCCCCAGCTGACTACTATACCTATGCAGTAGGCATGTTTACTATCCCCACTTGGTCCAGTGACCAAGGCCACACGGCTGGTAAGTGGCAGGGCCAGCATTTGGACCCTGGGTATCTGGCAAGAGCCTGTGCCCCTAGCCTTTAGGCCATAGTCACCTCAAGAGCTTTATGGCAAGGGGACATTCCGGAAGATCAGTCACTATCTTCAACACCTGCAACTGTGGAGCTAGCCGTTACTTACACTCTTTTGACTAGGGAAGTAGAGGAGAAGAGAAAGGGAGTGACCTGCCAGTTATCCTCACACGAACCCCGAGTGGAATGCCTCATCCAGTAGGTGTGCCACCTTCTAAGAGCCTGTTTGTGCATCTTCTCCCAACTTTGTGTTCAGTGCCATTATGCTGGCAGGTTGAAATCCGCCGTGGTGGGAGTATTTACACCACAGAAATTGGCAAACACTACAAGTCAGAGCTTTGTCACTGGAGATCCAGTTATTAAACATGGTGCACTGCTTCATACCACCTCAAAATCCAGAGAGAGAGAGTAGGGGCTAGGCTCTTTGGCAGCATGGGGTGGCCCTGATCCTACAGGAGCTTGCCTGGTAAGTATCCTATTTGAGTTTCTTTTGACAAAATCATAAGTCATCAGGATGTTGAAGCTAGAAAGGCCTTTAGTTAAGCCCAACTTCTCATTTCACAGATGGAAAACCAGGGCCCAGTGAGGGGAAGTGACTTGTCTAAGGTCACAGAGCACATGTCACAGCAATTCATGTCACTTTACATCTCCTTAGTCCAAGCCTACAGATCCATCTAGTCGGGAGAAAATGCCAGAGGTTTTTTTTGGCATAGACTAGACATTGATGTTGCTATTTGGGGAGCTGTTTTGTGAAGATGGGGTAGTGTTTTCCGGATTTCCTGGCTGTTCCCTCCTCCTGCACTTCCACACCCCACAGGGTGTCGTAGAGAGATAAGCAAGATGCGAACACTGTCATCAATAATGCAGCCTCTTCTGTCTCCGAGCGGAGTCCGTAGAAGTCGATGCAAATAGCACAGCTTGTAAATGTGCAGATTGGATGGGAGCCCTAAAGTGCACCCTAGAAAACACGGCTGCGTGTTCTTCATCTACAGCTAATTATAACTTTATTCATTACAGTCTGGCTCATAAGATTATAGACCTAAATCAGGAATAGAATATGTGTTACATATATATTTTTGTAATACTTTCCCTCCGTCAGAAGTGAGTCTCTGCCTCTCTCTGGAGGCGCGAAGTCAGAGTCCCACTCCCAAGTCAGGCATTCGCAATGTGGCATTTTCTGTCGCCACCCGCACTTTGCTCAAAGCAACGTGGAGGTGTTAATCAACTCAGAAAGCGCCCGCCTCACTCGTCCCGCCCGACAAATCAGAGCGACTGTCAAAGGAAGATGTAAAAGGAGTTATTAATCTTCGGGGCCAAATGTTTTTAATTATGTACATACAGTATTCAAATGAGGCTAAAAACGGTTTCGGTTTTCCTCTGTGGTTCCTCTTGCAGCGCAGTGGGGCTGCGAGTATGAAGGCAGAGGCATATTTAGGATTTTTCTTGTTCCAGAGGGCTTGACGTCTAAACGGTGGAATCCTAAGGTTAAGCCCTTGGATCTTTTTTATTCTGTCTGGTTCTCTCTTCAGGAGACAATCCAGTCCTTGGCTTTAAATATCATCTATATGCTAACGACACCAGAATTGGTATCTGTAGTGCTTTCTTGTGAGCCCGACTCCAGTACCACAAATCTTACCTTGTCAAAATAAAACTTTGTGGGTTTTTTTTTCGTCTTTATCCAACACTGCCTTCTCCACGATGCCCCTGGTAACAGCACTCTCCGCGGTTGCTCATTCAATAGCAGTATCTGTGCACTTGCTCAACCTGCAAATTCAGGAGTCATTCTGGATTCTTCTGCCCCTCACCTCTCATGTCAATGAGCACGTCCAATGGATGTTGCCTGTACATTATATCCTGATCTATCTTCTCTCAGTGTGACTCATATCCTGAGGTCCCAGCAGAGTCATCATCGCCCCTAATACCGGGCCCACTGTGGGGCCACAGCAAGAGCCTCCTGGGAATTTCCCTGCTTCCTGTCTTGCCTCCCCATAGTCCATTCTCCACCCAGCAGCCCGAGGGATACTTTAAAAACAGACTATTCCATTGGCACCCTCCTCTTCTGCTTGTCATTCTCTAATGGCTTAGGAATAAACTCCAAACCCTTAGGGGATCTGGCGTCAGACCCCCTTCTGCTCTCATCTCTATGTTCCTAGGCTCTGGTTTTCTTGAACTTCCTAACTCATTCCTTCCTCAGGCCTTTGACTTGCTGTTGCTTCAGCCTGGAAGACTTCTGGTTCTTAACCTGGTTGGAATCCTTCAAATGTCACTCCTCAGTGAGTCTTCTCCAGGGGGGCTGAGCTTGGACAGGGAGAGGGATGATGAAACTCCCCCTACTCCCTTGAAGAGAGTTGTGTCTTCTCTGCAAACAAGCCTTCGTAGAGAGGGAATTCTCATAGGAAACCCCATGAAAGCCCCATGACATTCAGAGGGGCCTTCAGTGGCTGTTTGTTCAGTGGTAGGTAGGTAATGAGTCACTGAGCAGCCATTGATGACAACCCACTATCAGACCTTGCCTGTGACTTTGGCTCCTGGTCCCTAGAGAGAAAGCATTGCCGTCTGTTGACCTGTGCCATTCTTTTAAGACTTGTCCAAAAACTCTTCTCTGTTTCTTCATTAGATGCTTTTTCATTCCATGACCATTCTGAAGCAGTTGGGCTCTGATCTCTCTGAAGAGAGGAAATGTGCTTCTTGCTTTTGTCTCCTCCCTGCTTAGCACTGTGCCTGCACATAGTAGGCCCTCTGTAAAGAGTGCCGGAAGATTGTAGTTTGCATGCGCGATTGTGACAGTGAAGATGATGAGTGCACTGAGGTCAAGACGGGGCCTCCCCACCTTTCTAGGCATCGTCACGATGTCTGGCACAGTGCTGCACATGTACGTAGAACTGAACTCACCCTTGAGGCGTTTAATCCATAGTCATTCTCTCAGTTTGCTGAAAAGGACCAGTGGTGATAAATGCTAGGTCTGTGTCTCCCAATAACCTGGCATTCCAAGGAAGAAAGAGGTGGGCGTGGTCTTCTGACATCGGAGAAGGGACAAAGGGCACAGTTGATAGGGCGTTGGAAACCACCTTGGAGGTTTCCTCTAGAGAAACAAGAATTTCTCCCTTTTATTGAAGATGCCAAATGAGGCCTGGCACGAAACATGGATTCATATGTTTTTTGTGTGTGCAAACAATATGTCCATTATAGAACAGTTTTATATTTCCTCATCTGACTTGAAAGGGTGGCGCTTTGTATAAACCACATTGTTTGAGCTGAAAATTGAATTCTACAGATTTCATTTTGATAAGAGAATTCTGGCTTTGTCGCCAACCAACATTTTGAGAAGTCACATAAAGAAGCAATGCCTTAAAAACATTTTCTTAGCATGCTAATTCTGGTAGGTAGCATCATTCTCTACACTTACTTAACTTGTTGCCTCCCAAACATTCTTTGTTTAATCAGAAGTGTGTGCCGGCCAAGATAATAATCTTGGACTAAATACCACTTCCTTTTTTCTCTTTTTTTGGTGGCAGCTTCCATGTCTGTGTCACACAGGCTGTGCCAATGATGCCAGAACCATCATCACCATCATCACCACCATCATTATGATCATCAACATGAACACACATTGAGATCTGTCTATGTGCCAGACATCTTGCTAAGCTCTTCATATGCATTGTCTTGTTTAATACCCCATAAACCTTATAGGGAGATTGCATTGTTATCCCTATTTTACAGATGGGGAAATGGAGCTCAGAAGGTTAAATAGCTAGCCCAAGGTCTTTGGAGCTGCCTGGGCAATGCAGAGCATGCACTCTTTAAAAAAAATTAATGGATTGATCTTAGAAAGAGAGGAAAGAGGAAAGAGAGAGGAGAGAGAGAAACGTTCATTTGTTGTTCCACTTATTGATGGATTAACTGGTTGATTCTTTTATGTGCCTCGACCAGGGATTGAACCTGCACCTTCAGTGTATTGAGACGACTCTCTAACCAACTGAATTACCTGGCCAGGGCTCAAAGCATGTATTCTTGAGCACCGCCTCATATGAAGTACAGTGATGAACACCACGCATTCTCTGGGGGCTTTTGAGCTGCCTCAGCTTTGGAAGACACCATGGCATGGTAGAAAGAGCTTCAGTGCTCAAGGCAGGCAGACCTCTGTCCTAACCCCAGCACTGTCATTGATGCAGTTAAGTGACTTTGGGCAAGTTGTTTAATTTAGGGGAGCTTTGCTCTCCTCATCCTTAAAAGGAAAAATAATATTTGTGAAGGACGGGTGCCTACAACTCAGTACAAGCTTAATAATAATGTTCAATTATTGGGCACTTACTGTGTGTCAGACTAAGAACTTCATTTTCATGGATTATGTCATTTAATTATCAAAGTTAACTCCATGAGATTGGTGCTTTTATTTTACTTTCATTCTATAGATGGTAAATTGCAGCTGAGGGAGATTGTTACTTGACAGATACCAGTATATATTTTTTCCTAATCCTCTCCCAAGGACATGTTTCCGTTGATTTTTAGAGAGAGAGAGAGACAGGGAGAAAGAGACATCAATGTGATAGAGAAACATTGATCAGTTGCCTCTAGTATGTGCCCCAACCGGGGATTAAACCTGCATCCTAGGCACGTGCCCTGACTGGGAATCGAACTGGCAACTTTTGGTGCATGGAAGGACGCTCAGACCATCTGTGCCATGCAACCAGGGTGACAGACACCAGTTTTGGAGTCAGATAAACCTGTGTTGGAAAGGTAACTCTTTTAATGAACTGTTTCTTGACCTTGAAAAAATCCTTTTTTTGTCCCTGAAGCTCTGTGCCCATGCTCGATATATGAATGATCACCTCATCTGGGTGCGGTAGAAATGGAAGGACCTAAGGGAGGTAGTCAGAAATGTCCATTTCTTTCCCATCCCTCTCATAGAACCCTTGCCACATCATCTTCCTCTAAATTCCATAGTGTGCTGTGTCTTTCTTACGACCTGCATTTCCAAGGGCCTCCAGTGTTGGGTTCCAGTCTCTGAAAAAGTGGGGTTATGTCTTCTTTGTCGTTGGATCCCTCACCTCCCCTTTCACAGGAGCTGGCCCCTTGCAGGCATTCACACACGAATATGTGAATGAATGAAATAAATGAATGTGGGAACAAAGAAATAAGGTGACTCCCCCAGCAGGAGGCTCCATGCCTGAGCCTTCATTGGAACTGGCTGCTTTGGCTCAGCACGCGGGCCATGCAGTGGACAGAAACCTGTCTCTCCATTGCCACTGCCGTCCCCTTACAGCAAGGAGAAATGCTAACTGATCCCCTTCTGATAGGAAAGCAGTCATCAAGCCTGAGAGTCCATGTGCCAGAGGAGAAATGAGTCACAGCCATTGCACCGTGTAGGAAGGACGAACTGGGAGGCAAACTGCTAGCATGTTCCAGGGTTTGCCTCTCGGTACTGTGAGCTTTGCAGTCTGGCCAGGAGTGAGCTTTTTACCATAAACATTCAGGGCATGCTGCTTATGTTTTAAAAGTGACGTGTTTTAATTTCCAGCCAAAAATACTATATGTTTGGATTGCAGTTTCTCAAGTTGCTAAAAAATTATTCTGAGGAGATGAAAACCTGCCATGCGGTGGAGGAAGCAGCCTGATGTTTAATGCAAAGCCTAAATCAGTTCTCTGGGAAGCACAGTCTTCTCTCTGGGCCAGACCGTGACAGTGAACTGGTGTCATCTGTGGTCACCTTGGATTCTTGAGGGCATGAAACAATGTCAAGACAATTTGAATTATTTAATTTGTTAGGGGTATATACATATCAGATAAAATAGGGTAGGTTAAGCTGCAAACAACTCTCAATTTCTAATGTCTCATGACAATAAAGGTTACTTTCTTGCTCACCTACAGGTTGCTCAGAGGTTTGCAGGAGGCCCTGCTTCATGTCTCCTCATGAGGGACCTTGTCTACATGGTGGAGCATTGAACGTTGCCAGTCACCTTAGCAGGAGAGAGCTTGGAAGAGCTCACAATGGTGGCCGAACAGTTCAATGCTCTATCCCAGAAGCCACATGTGTCACCTCTCCTGACCTCTCATTGATGAGGACTGGTCACCTGGCTGCATCCAGCCACAAGGAGCCAGGAAAGGCAACTGTATTCTGTGTCTGGAAGGAGAACCCACACATCAGCAGGCAGCACCACCACGTCCCACGTTGGGTATTTAATGCACATGAGACCCTGGCGAGAGAAGAGAGAAATCATAATCCTATCTCCAGGGAAGAGACAGTTTGACTCTTAGATTAAAAAAAAAGAAAATCCATTCTGAGATACATACAAGATTATTTTTCTCTCTCCTTTAACTTCTAAGGAATTGTTTATAAATTTTCTCAGCACTTGAAAAACAACAAAGCCATTAGAGTTGAGATGGATTCTCTAGCGTGTGTGTATGCGTGTGTGTGTGTGTGTATGTGTGTGTGTGGTGTAGCTAATAGACCAGAAGACAGAGGCAGAAAGTGCTTCAGTCTAGTGTGATCAAAGCTTTCCCAAAGCCACCCAAGGACTCTGAGGCGAATGGGAAGCTGGTGAATCTGTAATGTCCAGTCCAATGGTTTGGTCTAGAATAGGCTCATTAAAGACCTGCTAAACGGAGAAGATTCAACAGACCTTGTGGTTGGAAGTTGCTTCCTTTCTTCAAGTAGTTCAGTGATACGTGGGCCTCAAAATGTCTAGGTTGGCCCGCAGGCAGGCAGGCAGGCAGGCTCACATGGGGCACGCCCCCTCTCAGGAAGAACAGTGGCGAGGCCAGGTGGCATCGAGAATAATGCCAATGACAAATGCAACCTCTCCCATCTGCCCACACCCATAATTTAGTGCTGCCGACAGCCCTTTGCAGGAGACTGAGCATCATTATCCCTATTTCTCCCAGGACAGGCCCCGGGCCCAGAGAGATAAAATAATCTGCTAAAGCTTGTCTGGTTACTAAGTGGTAGAGCCAGGATTTAAACCCAGGCATATGGGTGTCAGGTCCAATGCACTTTTCATTGCAGTGTCTGTGGGAGCTAAGAGCTTATCTGTCCCTAGTTCATGGTTACCGACAGAAATATTCATGTCTTCCCCAAATTTGTATGTGGAAGCCTGCACCCCCAAATGTGGTGGCATTAGGAGGTGAGGCCTTTGTGAAATAATTACACTTTGATGAGGCCATCAGAGTGGAGCTTCCTCTTAGAAGAGGAAGAGAGACGAGAGCTCGCTCTCTCTCTCCACCACGTAAGCACGCAGCAAGAAGGTGGCTGCCCGTGAGCCACAAAGGGTTTTCACCAGGAACTGAATATGCCAGCACTTTCGTCTTGGACTTTCTAGCCTCCGGAGCCATGAGAAATAAATGTCTGTTGTTTCAGCAACTCAATCCACAACACAGGCTTGCCTGGGAGACACAGCAGGCTCTGTCCTCGGCCATCACAGTGCAGGGAGCATCGCAATGAGGGGAGTCACGCACAGGTTTTGGCTTCCCAAATATGTAAGTTATGTTTATGCTATATTGTAGTTTGTCCTCTATTAAGTGGGCAGTAGCATTATATGTAAAAAAACAACATGCATACTTTAGTTAAAATTACTTTATTGCTAAAAAAAATGCTAATTTTTGTTTTAACAGCTAGAGCAGACTAAGACGTTCACCTTCTTATTAACAGCCTGAAACTCGGACACACGTACTAGGTGTCAGGAAAACCTCCATTTTTGGGGTTCCATGTTCTTAAGGAGTGGCCTTTATTCACCTTCACTAACCAGTCCCCAGAAGAGGACTGATTTACTTGACGAGCAAGCTTCAGAGAAGGAACTGAGCATGCTCAGCTCAGCCTTCTCTGTATTTTCTCAGATCCACCTTCAGGGAGTTTGCCTTCAAGGTAGTACTAGGTAGTAAGTTTCCCAGGGCAGGCTGTGCCCTGTGTGGGAGGTACAAGGTGGTCAGTCCATTTACTGAACAAGGGAAATGACGCTGAAGTAAAGTGCCGGGAAGTCCACTGTGGCCTCAGGTCTAAAGTCGTGTTCTTCAAATCACCTTCAAAGATAATATTTTGATTTCTGTCTGTGTCCCAAGTCTTACGTCTTGGTTGGTTCCAAACTTACTCATGGAAGGGCAGAACAGAATGGCGTTTGTGGTCATCCAAAAAATCTGACCGGAAAATGATTACTCAGTTGTGGATGGATGAAGGTCAGTGTTGGATTTTTCAGTCCTTCCGCTTTCTAGTGATTTAAAAAGAAAAAAAGCTGACTGATTTCCAGAGCTCTGTGAGAAGGCCTGCGTTTAATTTATGTCTGAATTCCTCATGCCTAATACAGTTCCTGGTCCATGGTAGAACCTTAGTGTTTGTAGACCAAATAAAGCCCACTGCTGGTTCAGGAAGCCAGGCCGGGACAATGGACAGGGAACTTGAGATGGCTTGAGAAGTCCTGACCCTTGGGCTTTGGGGGGTTGGCAAGAGACAAGGACAGCAGCTCTTGCAAAAGCTCTGTGCAGGGAGCCGAGACGACCCGACTCACTGCCAGGCCCTGGTGATGGGCCTTCCTGCCCACGCAGGTTTGACCCTCAGCTCAGGTCTGTTTTGTGTGAGGCTCCTGATCAAACAGGAAGAAAGCTTGGCCGGGGAGCCCTGTTCTAGTCTTGTCTGCAGCAGTGCATATGGGGCCCAAGAGGAGCATTCTGCACCCTGGGCCCTGTTGGGTGGGTCACATGAATCCTGGACTCTGTCTTGGTCAAAGACTCAATTCCTACAGAAATTTGAAAAGTTTATGTATGTCTGTTTTTCTGTAAATGCATCATATTCTGTGCACCTATAAAAGATGTACATGTATAAACATTTTACTTCAGGTTTCATTACTTTGAAATCCAAGCCTGTGGTCTTCCTCTCTGTTAAAGCAGAGGAAGACTTGGTGTTGGGGTTTGTGCTCAGGATCTGGTATTCAATCACCTGGATTCAGTCCCCGCCCACACCCCTGCCCCCACCCCTTATATTTCCCCAGCCAATAGCACTCTGGAGAAATGCAATCCCATCAGGAGGAATTACCTGTCCTTCACTGGTTCGGACCTTTGCCTCTTATTTTAGGTTCCCCAGCCTCTTAATCACCCACACCCTTCAAATTATTTCTGGGTGCCTTCCATGTGATCAAGAACAACTGGAGTCACTTGGAAGTGGTTTCCACCTATTCCTTTCTCCTCTGATGCCCACTGCTAAAGGGGTTGCTGATTAAAGCTTTCTGAGCACAGAAAGGAGTGCCTGACTAAGTGTGTATGTTAGGGTTTTCCAGACAAAGAGAACCAATAGGAAGAATATATAGATTTATGCCCTGGCTGGTGTAGCTCAGTGGATTGAGCACCGGTCTATGGACCAAAGAGCTATCAGTTCGATTCCCAGTCAGGGCACATTCCTGGGTTGCAGGCTAGGTCCCCAGTGGGGGGCATGTGAGAGATAACCATGCATTGATGTTTCTCTCCCTCTCGATCTCCCTCTCTCTAAAAATAAATAAATAAATAATTTTTTAAATGAATATAGTGATTTATTACAAGGAATTGCCCATATTATTAAGGAAACAAGAGCTGCAGCTGGTAAGCTGGAGACCCAGGAGGGCCCGTGGGGTAAATCCAAGGGCAGAAGACCAATGTTCCAGCTCAGACAGTCAGGCAGGTGAAGTTCCCTCTTACTCGGTCGTTTTGGTCTATTCAAGTTCTCAAGCAATTGGGTGGGATTTTGCTCAATGTATCAGTTCAAACACGAATCGAACCCCAAAACACCTTCCCAGGCACATCCAGAATAATGTTTGACCAAATGTCTGGGCTGATCAATTGGCATATAAAATTAACCATTACAACAGGTAGCCAGCATATATCATTTAATTAGTTAGCTGGTTAATTTATTAATGAGTGAAAATGTTATTGCTGCAAGGTCCCTTATCACCATAGGTGGAGGCTCCTGCTGATGTTCCTAAAACGGTCCTGAGCCAGCTTCAGACTGTGCAGAAGCTGCCCTGCTAAGGTGAGGAGGGTATTGTCACCCTCACAGTCCCCTGACACATACCAGTGTGCAGCCAGCTGCATAGTTTGTGAGGATCCCCAAGATGGCTTCTCTGGGCTCCCGTCATCTCACTGAGATCCTCTGTGCCAACCACAGTTTAGCTTCTTCCTGCTGCTCGTCTCTCTGGGACTGAGATCTTCATGGACAAGGGCTGGCCTGGCCCACATCGACGAGCGTGATCCAGAGAAACTGTCCTCCTTAACCTCTCCCACTCAGGGCGTACATTCCCTCCAACTCCTCCAGCCCCCTCCTTGTTAACCCACCCTCCCCCGAGATGCTGTAATGAGCCCCTTCACCATTAGACTGGTGCTAAACCAAGCTTTTCACAGACGCACATGGAACATAGGAATCCAGTGCCAGCAAGGCCTTCAGCAGCCAGATCCCTTTGCCTGATGCTTCTGTCAGCATATGCTTCCATGATGGCCAAGGTGTTTACAAGCTCATTGTCACACATTGTGTGGGCAGAGTGATAGCCCTTATTAAGTGCTTTGTCCTCGTCACCTCTGTAGGTCACTGTCAGTGGATGAGCTGTCTCTGCTCTTCTCCACTGGACCAAGTCCAGGCTGTTCCCAGTGACTGGCTTGGTGACTCTCATTAGAAACTGGTTGTTTGTGTGCCCCACAAGTTCATATGTTTAAACTTACCCCCCCCCCAAAGTGATGGTATTTGGAGGTGAAGCCTTTGGGAGGTAGACAGGTCATGAGAATAGAGCCTCGGGCACAGGATTGGTGGACTTGTAAAAGACAGCCCAGGGGGCTTGCCTGTGCCTTTCATCCTGTGAGGACACACTGAGAAGATGGCTGTCTGTGAGACAGGAAGTGGTCTTTCACCGGACCCCAACTCTGCTAGCACCTTGATCTTGGACTTCCCAGCCTCTAGAACTGCGAGAGAGACATTTCTGTTGTCCATTAGCCACCCGATCTGATATTTTTGTTGTAACGGCCTGCACAGACGAAGGCAGGTGTATTCCTATGGAGGGCACTCTGGGTTGTGGAGAAAAGAGGCAGAATCCTGGCTCCCTCGTGGTTGTTTACCCTCCCCTGTACCTCAAGGCTTGAATCTGCTTTCCACCTTTACCATGTGCTGAGTCTTTTAACCTCTGTTTGCACATGCCCAAGGTAGGGGCTCTTGTTAATACCAAATGCAACATGTCTCATTGCTAATCGCCCTGGCAATAATAGTAATGGTGCCACTATGATAATAATAATAATTACACATATCATTTATAGAGCACTTCCATATGCCAAGTGCCAAGTACTTTACATGGATTATCTCACTTAATCCTCTCAAGAACTCTATGAAGTAAGCAGACACTTTTATTATTTCTGTTTTATAGACACAGATGCTGATGCACAGAGGTGTTAAGGAACGGCTAAGTAGTGATTCAAATCTAGATTGTGCAACTCCAAAGCTGGAACATTTAAATACCTTATTGCATTTTATCTTCCTCTTTTCCATCTCTTGGCTCCAGGCTTGCTCTTTTAGAACCCACAGGCCAAGTCTTCTCACTCCTTCCCGTAACAGCCCTTCAGAGTTTTGCAAACAGCAGTTGCGGCCTCTGCACCATGTACTTTTCCATTCTTTTTTAAAAAATAATTTTAAAAAAGATTTTTATTTATTTATCTTTAGAGGGGAAGGGAAGGCAAAAGGGAGAGAAACATCAATGTATGGTTGCCTCCCATGTGTCCCCTGCTGGGAACTGGTCTGCAACCCAGGCATGTGCCTTGACTAGGAATTGAACTGCAATCCTTTGGCTTGTAGGCTACACCAGCCAGGGCTGTACTTTTCCATTCTTAAGAGCCCCGATGCAGGCCCTTCCCTATTCTTACCATGACATGGCTTCCAACCTCCCCCCATCCAGGTTGCCATCCTCCCCAAGGACTCCAGTTGGTTGTGTCCCCTTTGCAGAGTTCACAAGGGACCATAGGCTCAGGTAACAGATAGGAACAGGGCTCTCACATTTTTTATTTGGGACACTGGGGACCTACATTTAAAATGCTGACTCCTTCCTTAGCTCCATGTCAGTAAAATCCCCAGTGGGAATTTTCTCATTGGCGGTAGCTGCTAAGTTTTTCCTTCCCTGTCTTGTACTTGAGCAGTTTTCTGTATGAACTCAAGAGCTGGACCTGACAATCATGTCTATTAAGAATCTTCAGCAATGACAGTCTCACTAGGGATTAGACTCACAAATCAGAGCCCAGTTTTTCAAGCAACTGGTAGTTTCATACTCGCCTTGGTTGGCAAAGTCATGGGGTTTGTCAATCTCAAAAGGGATCTCTCCTTTTTGCAAAGGAAAGTGATAAGATCTGAAGTCCGAAGACCCGAGTTCTAGTCCCAGGTATGAACCTGTTAAACTAGCTGACTGACTAGCCCGTGGCTTCCCCTCTCACTGGCACAGGCCATCGGTAACAGGTTCAATTTAGCAGTGTCTGGGGATGCGCTGCCCTGCAGCCCAGTGCCTGGGTGCGAATCCTGGCTCTGCCCCTAAGAAGCTGTGTGACCTTAGGCAGTCTCTCTCTGACTCAGTTTTTCCATCCACAGAGTGGGAATACTAGTAGTGCTACCTTGAGTTGCTTTGAGGATCAGCCAAGTTGATGGGTGTAAAGCACCAAGAACACTACCAGCTATGTAGGAAAAACAGTATTAAATCACCACTTACACTTATTGTAAAACAATAACTGTGCAAGATAGAAATACAGTGCGTGAACTGTTATTTACCGGAGTTATTTAGTGTTTGTGTAGTAGGACATGTGACATAGCATACAACCAGAGAACAAGGGTCAAATTCTTCAGGTTATATTTACTAAAACAAAAATGATTTAGAAACATATGTGATTGACCAGGGTCAGTTTTTTGTTTCACCTGCACACACACTCCCCCCCTCAACTACTAAGATTTGCTGGAGTAAAGTGGCTTGCGGCAGGGATGGGGGGTGTTGAGGGGGCAGTACAGAGGACAAAGGGGAAGTGGAACAGAAAGAAGAGGGGAAAAGCAGAAGTATTAAATGGCCTCCAGGTCAAAGGAGCTCTATGCTCTTCTCTTCCCCCCACCTAGGCGCCCAGACCAGCACTGAGTGGTGGGGGTGGTGGCAGCTCCTGACTCCCTTGGGGGAGTCAAGGAAGAGAGAGTTTTTGCCTTGCCTGTGAGCAGAGCTTGGAGGAGACACCTCTTGCAGGATTTCCCTGCATGGTGGGGAGCGGTTGACTGGAGGTGGCTATGCAGAGAGATAAGGAAGAGGACCTGAGAGAGCCTCCCAGAGTTCCCTGTGGTCCAACAGGGCATCATGGGAGACACTGAGAGAGCCAGGGTGTATGCTATGCGCTGATTGGCTTAAGTCTGGTTTAGACTGATCATCCTGGGAGCTGAGGGCAGAGTTGAATCACAGGCTATTTCACAAGGGAAGGTGAGTGGACTAGATGTTGGAATGATACCCATGATGCTCACTTACCTCCACTCTGCACCCTGGGGTAGATTTGGGTGTGATTTAGTGGTTGAGGATACAGGCTTTGCAGTCAGAGAAGTCTGGGTTCGAATCCTGGTTTCACCCGACTTTGACTTCAGGACCCATAATACCAACCTTGTTCAGTGTTGTTAGAAGGAAACACTGTGCCTGACCCAGGGCAAGAGCCTAAAAATGGTAGCTATCAACCTTTTGGTTCCTAGATTGTAACCTACTTGGGGGTGGGGATTGAGTGCATCTTTGAGGCCTGTGAGCTCAGCCAGTGCCCAGCATGGAGCGGGTCTTTAGAAAGTGCACGTTTGATGAATAGGTCAACAGCTGCCACCTGTCTCTTACTCAGGAGGCACCGGAAACAAATAAAACCCTCCTCTCAGGTGATTTGGCTCTCATACTATTTTAGAATAGATCTGTCACGGTTCTCTGTCTAGAAGCTTCCAGAAAAGATAGTTCTGGGCACAGGTACAGTACTATACAGGAAATGGGCATAGTAATAATTACTCATTAGGTTGTTGTGAAGATGTGATGAGCTAGTACATATGAAGGCTTAGAACAGTGCCTGGCTCGTGGTGAGCCAGCAGGAAGGGCCAGCTGTCCATGGCATTACCAAGAGGCAACAGTGGTTAAGGGCACAGAGTTTGGACCCAGGTTGCCTGGGTTTAAATAGCAGGTCTGCCATGAGAATTTGGGCAAATCACTTAATCCTCTTGTACTTCGGTTCTTTAATCCTTAAAATGGGGATAATAATAGGATCTATCTCATAGGACTGAAATTTAAATACGTGAAGATACATAAAGCTATTAAAATGGTGTCTGGCATCTAGAGAATGCTATATATATTTAAACATTTTCACTGTTGAAGTTGTTTTTGTAAGTATAGCAACCTCGAAAGGTTTCTCCCCAGAAATTTAAATGCCTCTGATAACGGGAGCCTGCTGAGCAAGGGGGAGCTCTTATCGGATCAGGTTCCGGGGACCCAGAGGCTGGCTAATCCCCCCACCCCCAAAGCTCTGAGTTGCCTGGGTAAGATAGGAGTTGCTGAGTCCAAATTTGCCACTGATGTCACTGGGATCGTTTCTTTCTCCTATTAGTGTCTAATTGGCCCAGTCATAAAAGAGTTAGTTAAAGCCAAGATTTCTTTCAGCCGACCAGCCTGCGAGGCTGTGGCCGAGTTTCCTCCAGGGAAATCGGCTCTAACACAGGCTGGGAGTGAGCCAAGTCCTAATGCGGAGTCCTTTGAAGGTGCGCCCAGCTTCACCATTTCAAATGCAATATGCTTATTGCCCGTCTGATTTTTATTGGGAAAAAGCACTGGTGTACTTTCCAGGTCCCTGGGGTCTGAATTAAAATAAAGGAAGTACTTTAAAAAATCAAATCCAAATAGCAGGGCTTGGAAGCATGCTGTTAGGCAAGGGTATCACAGACCTTGGAAGCTGCTCGCTTGTCCCAGCCCTGAGACAAAGCCCCGTGGTAATTGCATTTGGAGGTCCCAGAGGCATTGGTAATGGGGGCCAGCTTCTCTCAGAGCCCTGTCTACATGGCCAAGCGATCTATTACAAAAGCTACAGCTTATGGAGTACCTACAAATGCTGAGTCCTGAACCACATTATACAGGCTGGGATGGTGGCCACTGTCTTCATTTTACAGATGAGGAAACTGAAGATCAGATTTTTTTAAAGCAAACAGACAAACAACTTTCCTATGGTTATACCAGTAGTAAGTGGCAGAGGTGAGAGCTAATCCGAGGGATTTTTTTTTTTAATTTCAAAAATCATGTGCTTTCCAGAGGCCAGCATTTTCAAATCGATGACTGAGACCTAGTAGTGAGTCATAGAATCACTTTAGTGGGTTGCAACCAGCATTTTCAAAAGTGGAATAAAAAAGAATGGACAATATGACTGCATTGTACGGGTGAGGATAACTGGTATGTATGATATATGTGTGCATATAGTATGTATTGTGTGTATATATACACATACCTACATATAACTATAACATATATGTTTGTATTTTCTGGATGATGTTGCAAAATGTATTTCCTCTTGTGGGTCACAGACAGAAAATTTGAAAAAGCCACTGTTTCAGGCCCTACTGCTTTTCAGCTATTAAGAGCTAATGTTTAATCCTTAAATGGGGATAATAATAGGATCCCCATTTAAGGGGATAATAATAGGATTGTATTCTGTGTTTAAAATGTTTTATGTATGTGGGCTTCATTAATCATTACAACGATGCTACAAATTACTATCATCCCTGTTTACAGATGAGAAGACTGAAGTTCAGAGAGATGAAACAATTGGCCCCAGGTCACAACTCTGAGAAGCAGCAAAGCCTGAGTTTGAACTTAGACTGTTTGGCTTTAACATCTGTGTGCTCAACCTCTCTGCCACGTCTCTGCTCCAGATGTCTCGAGGCCTCCTGACCACCAGCACCATGTGGTCGAGTCCACAGGTTTGGGAAATCGGGGGCCCCAGGAGCAACCGGCTCCGTTCCTGGTGCCAGGCGCCTCTGTCTCTCACCTCTCTCTTTTCATGAGCAAGTCAGGCTCGCAGACCTCTCTGTTGAATCTGCAGCTTCAAATTTCTCTCATCCTCCTCTATTTTAGATTAATTAACCTCCTAATTATTTAGACATTCATTCACCAACTTGTGTGCAATTCAAATCTATTACACTTCAGGGGACGTGCCTGTATCGTGTGTGCTCTGCTGCAAACCCCACGTGGTCAGGGAAGAAGTGGAGGGGGAGATTTGTAGAATCAATTTTTAAAAATTCCGATGCATTTCGGAGGCATCTGAAGTGTTGATGAGATAGCTGGGGTTCTTGGGTGCTTGACTTTTAAATTCACATTTCTGAAAAGCAAGATACAAAATTGATTATACAGTATGATCTCAACTGTGTTAAAAATGTATATAGAAAGGATGGGAAGGGAGTGAGCAGTGGTTGCCTCTGGGTGGTGGGGTGAGGGGTGACTTTGATTTTCTCCTTTTGTGGTTTTTCTACCCCTCCAAATTCCATGCAATTGGTAAAGAGTGTGGCTTTAAAAATCCACTGTGTAAAACTTAATTTGCAGGTAGAATCTGGGATTGTATGTAATTTTAAGGAACAAGTGCAGTTTGTAAGCAAAGTGCATCGTGCTCGGGGTGCTGATTAGGGAGTGCCGGAGCAGCTCGCTGGTAGGGCCCGAGTCACGTGGCTCATCGCGCGTGACACAATGGCCCTGGCCACGTGACTGCTACCCACTCGTTTCCTGATGCCTCCCTCTGATGCGGGGAGCAGCCAGGCCAGAGCCCAGATCCTGCCTCTGAGAGCTACTCCCACGGGTACGGTGAGGACCAGTTGCTCTAAAGCAAACCAGTGCAGAGTCTGAATTCCTAGTGTAGTTGCCCTGGGCTGATCTCTTGCCCTTTTCCCCTTTGTGCCTCCTGGGGCCACGCATGGTATCTGGCCCAGGAGGGATAGTAGACGGGTAAGGATGAATGTGTGAGGCTCCGTATTTGAGCCTCCGCTTAATGTAGAGGGACAATGTGGGTTTGGTTTGTGTATTTACTTTGAATAATGGGACTGAGTGACCCTGGTCGTAGGAGAGTGGTTTGTTGCAGTGCTTCTCCTGAGCCACCTCTCAGGAGAAGAGGTGCGGATGTCCCTCCCGGCCCAGGGGTGGGGGGCAGGGCAATGGGTAGTTAAGCAAATGAACTTCAGAGTTAGAATGTCTTTAGTTTCTAGTATAAAAATAACAGAAAAAACAATAGTGCTGGCTACCAGAGTGTTGTAAAGATGAAACGAGATAATACATGGGAAGCTTTTAGAACGGTGCCTGGGACATGGGAGGTGCTCAGAAGATGTGGATGATCATGATGAGTGATTTCTTGGGGGTGCACTGCTGTGACTGACAGGGCTGGAGTCATAGGTGCACCCCCGAAGTGGGGGTGGTGGTGACATCCAGGCCATAAGGACTGAGAATGGACGAGATGTGCCTTCCAGAGGGAAACCGGAATGGCGTTACTGGAAGACAGACGAAAGGGTTGTGTCGGTGGGTGGGGTGGGGCGGGGCATGGAGTGCTGATGAAATGCACGAATCCACTGCCTTGGAAGAAGAGGACACAGGATTTTCAACTGGCTGAAGACCAGTCTTTGAGTCCCAGATCTTCCATGTGTTGTATACCTGATTAAATCTCTTCTAATTCCGAGCCTCAACACTTCCTGGTCAGGCTTAACATTCACTGTGTCCATACTCCCTAAAGAACTCACTCTGATTTCTTACCCCAGCATACAAAACCTTCCCCCACCTGGGTCTGGGCTTTCCCGGCCTCACATGTAATCTCTGATCTAGCCAGCAGCACCTACTCTCAGTTCTGCTAACATTTCTTGTACATTTACAACACTGTGACTTTGCATATGCTGGTTTTTCCACTTGAATGTTTTTATTCTTTTTACACCAAAAGTCCCTTCTCTTTCTTCAAGATAACAATGGTTGACACTTACTGAGGACTTGCTATGTGCCACGCTCATTATTAAGTGCTTCACATGCGTTAACATATTTAATATTCACAACAAACCTTGGAGTGGGTTCTGTTATTATCTTTTTTACGGATGGGGAAACTGAGGCCACAGTTATTTAAACAATGTGATCAAGATCACACAACTAGCAAGCCACAGACTCGAGAGTCAAACCCATGCAACCCTGACATTGAATGTCCATTTTGGACACTGTAACACATTGCCTTTCTGGCTTTAAGACATCGATGCAATTTAAGGCCAGTCACAGGAGACCCCGAAGGCCTTTAGCTACCCTCAAGTGGCGATTGCCCTCAGGGAGGAGGTATTGCCAAGGCGACGGGCCTTGTCTCACCCAGTACAGTCATGGAGTTATCACCCTGCTTCGTCCTCACCAGGGCCGATGCCGTTGTCACAGTGTCTCCCGCACTTCCCATTTCCCATCTGTTCATGACACCTTTGGCTGCCCCTGCCCTGGTGCACGAGAAGGCAGCTAGAAGAACTGTGAAATCGCTGGTGGCTTTGTCCTGTGTGGCACAGAAACGTGTTCCATGTGGAAATACAGTTTCTATGAGCCCCCCTCTCTCCTGTCTTGATGGCGGCGTGTAAGAGCAGGGAGGGGGGTCGTGGGCCTTTGACTTGGGCGATGAATCCCAGAAGTGCTTCTTTTTACCCTCTTGAATTATGTTTCTAACGATCTGTCTGTACTCCCATACCTGGTCTCCCTTTCATTGTAAGTGTTCACCGCTCCATCTTCTTTGTCCTGGGGTGGTGCCCGCAGGGAGCCACAGCCTGCATGGAAAGGAAACCTGTGAGATCCCAAAGCTCTGCAGACTCGATGGGGTTGGCGGAGACTGGTGGTCCCCTGTGGCTTTGAGAAAGTGTTAACATTTGTGACCGTCCCCTGAGTTTTTTCCCCTTGTCTTGTTCTCAGACATTTGTTTATTCAAATATCAGAGAATTAATCTATTCCTTCAGTCCCTGAGAACCCACTCCAAACCTGGGGTGGCCACTGTCACAACGGCGAATAAGGCAGATTGCCCCTGCTGGTCTGCAGGCTGCCACCTAGAGGGAGAGGCGACCACAGCACGCAAGTTAGAGAGCCGGATAAAATGAATGCCAATTGGAGGAGCAAGTTGTGTGTATAAAAGCCTCAGAGGGAATGAGCATTATTAAGGATACAATTTTAAAAAGAGCTAGAATCAGAGACACCATGTAGAGAAGGACTTCTGTGAAGTGGCCTTGTAAAGACAAGGAGGATTTCAATAGGAAAACGATGGGAAGAAAACCCTTACCAGAATGATTTTTTAAACAGGAAGAAGAACAATTGCCGGCTCTCTTCTTTATCCTTATTTGCCCGATACGGTGTTTGATGAGGAGACAAAACGAGCGAATGAAGGCACGGCCCCTGCATTTGAGGACAGGAGAAGGGAGAAGAGGACAACTGCGTGCCATACGGGCCGCGTGCGGCTCTATAATCATGGCACAAATGAAATATTTTGGGACCATGGGGAAGGGAGATAATCACATGTCACAAAATAGTTGGCATTTGGCTATATTTCTCTTTTTAGTTTCTGACTAGTTCATGATTTCCTGGAAAATGTCATCTCCTTCTCTCCCCTCACCCCTCGGTCTTCATGCCAACATCTTTTCTGCAAACAGATTGGGAGGCAGTTAGTCTATCTCATACTAACAATGACAGCTACACTGATGTCCTGGCTATTGTCACATACCTATGAGATGCTCCACACCACTGGTATTAGTCACTTGTTGCTGCAAATCAAGTTATCCCAAAATTTAGTGCTTTGAAACAATAAGCACTTACTGTCTCCTTCTTTCTGTGAGTTGGGAATCTGCACATGGCTTTGCTGGGACGACCAACCCTGACCTCTCACAAGCTGCAGTCAAGGTGCTGGCCGAGCTGCTCCGCTTGGGGAAGGACCTGCTTCCACACTCACTTTTAGGGTCATTTGCAGGATTCTGTTCCTTTGGGCTGTTGGCTGGAGGCTGCCTCTGCTCCTTGCCATGTGGACCATTCCCTGGAGCAGCTCACAGCAAGGGAGAGGGGCAGAGAGGGAATACAAGCAAGATGGAAGTCACTGTGCCTTGTAACCTAATCTCGGAAGTGACATTCCATCATTTTGGCTCTATTCTATTTGTCTCTAGGTATAGTGTACACTCAAGGGAAAGAGATTTCATGAGGGCGTGTGTACCAGGAGGCAGAGTCAATGGGCAACATTTTAGAAGTACATGACCACCACCACTCTATGGAAGAGGGGTTCTCTCCTTTTGTGGAAAAGGAATCTCAAACTCAGAGACCTTGCTCTGGCTCATGCACTGACTGGTTTAAATTTGGACTTGAACCAGTCTTTTCTCTAAAGCCTGCCTCTTCCCACTACCTCACACTGCCTCCGGTGGCTGATTTAAGTCTCTGAGCACATCCCACGCCCAGAGTCACCTGTTCGGGTGGCTTGGATGACAGCTACGCAGCCCCACGCCAAGGCTCAGACTGCCAAGTCTGCATAACTTTTCCACTCTCCCTGATCTTGAAAGCATTTTTCCATTCTAGTTTGAGACAGCTGTGAGCTGCAGGAGAGGCCAAGTATCTGTTGCCCCGTGAGCAGCTCCCTTCCCGAAAGCTGTAGCACTAACTGCCTAGGGTCTTGTTGAAAGCATGTGAGGGAGAACACGCACCTTGCAGTAATGTCCTTTTCACAGATGAGTAATCAGGAGCGTCCCCGGGTCATTTGGCACAGATGGAGGTAAGGGAGAGAGTCAGATCGTAAATCCAAATAAATTTACAGCCTCATCATCCATCCCATTATTACATCAGGAAGGCTGTGTTTCCCTTTAGTTCTTGAAGGTATGGGAGAGGATTTGCATGTAGAGAACTCAGTCCTGAAGGGCCAAATCCAGCAGGCAGGTTTCTGATCCAGAGTAACCAATGGGACATTGTTTTGGATGAACTTCAGGATTCTTGCCTTTGCTGACAGGGGCAGTGTTATCCAAATTTCACAAGAAACTCTTATGGCACTTAACACATGCTGCCTTAAATTGTATTTCTTGTTTTCTATTTTCTCCTCTGGTTTGAAACTTCTCAAAGATTACTTCCTTTATATCTGTACATCTCCAAACCTATGTTGCTCATGGTAGTTACCCAATAACTTTCTTTTTAGAAAAATGTGTAACCGTCTCCTAAATGGATTTAAATAGTCCTTGTTACATTAAGTACAGCTTAGTTTTGTTGTTGGTTCTTTTTTTCCCCTGAAGCCTGCAGGGATAGAACCAGATCCCTGAAATCAAAGCTGCTCATGGCTACAGTATATTACTCCATCTATCTGGCCAGGAGGTGGTGTGCATGAATTTGCTGTTTTACACTTGAGGATTTGATAATTACTCAAGAAATGTTTGATGAGACTACAGTGGTGCTGAAGCTGTTCCTGCTTCTTGCCTGACTCCTGGGTCCACCCTGCATGGGACTCTGACCCTCTCTGTGCCATTGTTTTCTATTGCTCAAGGTTGGGAAGAGTAAACCATCTCTTTTTTAGGATGAGGGAAGACAGACAAGTTTCTCAGAAAAACGAAACAAAACAAACAAACAAACAAAGCAGAACATTGGCCCAGGGACCAGACAGCTATGTGAAAGTTGCTTTGTTTCTGACATGTCCCTTTTATGGGGTGGTGGGAAAAAAAACGCTCATTCTCTTCTGCACTTTCTTGCCATGTGTCATTGGTCCAATAAAATACATTCTAAATCTAACTTTGCTTATCTCTCTAAGGAGACTATTATTACTGTTCTGCTTGCCTCACAGGGTTAAGGTGGGGACCTCTAGAAATAATGGGTGTAAACCACCCCATGGTATGATGTTAACAATGACAGTAATGACTGCAATAGTATCCTCAGTTACTATGTGCTATTTCGCATACATTATCTCAGGTCATCTTCATAACAATCCTGTAACACGGATAGTACTAGCCCCAATTTATGGATGAGGAAGCCGAGACCTAGAAAGATTAAATGACTTGCCCAAGGTTATAGAGTCAGGATTCGAACCCAGACAGTTCAGCTCTCAAACCCATGAACTTTTATAATTTACATAATGCTGTCTCATGCTATACAACAATGAATAAATATAAGATTATATCAACCACTCCCATCTTTTATACAAGATACAAGTGTAAGGAGTTGTTATTTTATTTTTCACATTTAGTCACAGAATACATTAAAATCTGTTGTCTTTCACAATATAAAAAAGCATGTACCACTTTCAGCATGGGTGCCAAACCATCCGGTGGGGAAAGGGCAGTTTTTTCAACACACGGTGCTGAGAGCACTGGATGTCCATCCGCAAAAGATTGAAGTTGGGCCTCTACCTTATGCCATATATAAAATTAACTCAGTTAAATGCCAAAATGTAAGAGCCCAAACCATAGAACTTTTTGAAGAAAACACAGGGGAAAACCTTCATAATATTGTATTTGGTGATGACTTTTTGCATATTGTATCAGAAGCACAGCAACAAAAGAAAAATGAGATAAACGTCTGTGAATCAAAGGGCACTATCAAGAGAGTGAAAAGACATCCACAGAATAGAAGGAAATACATACAAATCACATATCTTATAAGGGATTAATATCCAAAATATATAAAGAACTCCTACAATTCAACAACAACAACAACAAAAATCCAATTCAAAAATGGGCAAAGGAGTTGAATAGACATTTCTCCAAAGAAGAGATACAAATGGCCAACAAGCACATGAAAAGATGCTAAACATCATCCCTCATCAGAGAGTTGCAAATCAAAACCAGAATAAGACTTCACTTCACATCCATTAGGATGGCTAGAATAAAAAAGTAGAAAATAACAAATGTTGACAAGGACATGAAGAAGTTAGAAACGGATGCATTGCTGGTGGAAATATAAAATGCGGCAGCTGCTATGGAAAAGAGTTACTCAAAAAGTTAAATATAAAATTATCATATGACCCAGCAGTTGCACTTCTAGGCATCTACCCAAAAGAACTGAAGGCAAGGACGTGAACAGATACCTGCACAGTAATGTTTATAGTGGCATTTTTCTCAATAGCTCAAAGGTGGGAACAGCCTACATGTCCATCAACACATGGTATGTGATTTGGAGCACATCCTGGACTCTGCCTTCTCATGAATATAACAGAATATCATTCAGCTTTCAAAAAGAATGACATGTCCGTGACACCACATGGATGGACCTTGAAAACATTATGCTAAACGAAAGAAGCCAGATAGAAAAGAACAAAATTGTATGCTTCCATCTATATGAGGTACTTCAAATAGGCAAATTCATAGACATAGAAAGTAGAATAGAGATGACCAGGGGCTGGGAGAAGGAGGCAGTAGGAAGTTATTGTCAGATGGGTACCAGTTTCTGTCTGGGATGATGAAAAATTTCTGGAAACAAATGGTGGTGATGGTTGCACAGCATTGTAAATATACTTAATGTCTGAATGATGCACTTCACAATGGATAAAATGACAAAATTTATGGTATGTCTATTTTACTACATTAAAAACTTTTTTTTTTTAAAAAAAGCATGTAAGAAATCTTACCTTGAGATATTTAGGTCTTGTTACTTTAATTTTTTTGTCATTAAAAATCCTTTTATGGTATTTTTTATTATTTAAAATTGTAACAGTTGTTTGAAGAAAACAGAAAATACTGATAAACCAAAAGGGGAAAATGAAGACGTTCACTCCCCTAGAGGTAGTCACATCCTTCCAGATCATCGTTCTCTGTCGTTGCCCCTCTTTTATTCCCTTCCGATGTGGTTCTGCACCCTCCTGTTGTTTAGGACATTTGAGGTCATTTTCCACTGTGAGTTCTTATCTATATTAGAGCTTGGACTCCCCTGTCCAATGGGTAGAAAAACACGTTCTAAAACCAAGAGAAGTGATAAAACCCTGAAAAGGAGCCAAGAAATGTGTGATCAGAATTCTCTGACTCATGCTGAGACCATTTGGAAGTTGCGTTGGAAAGGACAACTTTGAACACACTATGCCCGAAAGTCTCTTGAAGGCATGTGGCCAAAGGAATGATCGGCATGTTTGATGCAGTCCGTTTCACAGAGGAAAATTATCTTTTTAGCTCCTACCTGTCCTCCATTTTAGCTTCTTTATTGGGTTGTAAAGCAAGAGCACCAAATGCGCAACTGTGTGCTTGGTCAGGATATTGTTATTTGCAGATAGAGTCCCTGGTCTTCCTGAGCAGGAGCATGAATTAACACTACCTTTACCTCTCAGACTATGCACAGGGTTCTGTCCTGCTAACTGCAGAATGTGAGACTCTGCTTCATGTTATTCTCTATTTGCGTGTGTTACATGCTGTTAGGTTGGCTCCAACTCCTGGTGGTCCTATGAATGGGTGAGTCCACAGTGTCCTGTCCTCAACAGCCTGGCTCAGCTCCTGCAGACTCATGCCTCTGGCTTCTTTTATGGAGTCAATCCATCTCTTATTTAGCCTTCCTCTTTCCCTGCTGCTTTCCATTTTTCCCAGCATGGCAGGCTTTTCCAGAGAACTCGGCCTTCTCAGGATGCCCCCCAAGCAGAACAGCTTTAGTTTTGTCACTTTTGCCTGTTCTCTCTCCGTAATATTCTCTACTTACCATAATATCAAAGACAAATCAATGACTTCCTTTGCGAGGAGCAAATGCGCTTCTGCTCAGCCAGAGGTGCCTCTCCTGTTGAGTATCAGAGGGCCTGCCAAGGTAGGTGGGCTCTGAAAAGGGAATCTTCAGATTTACCCTCAGTGGTCCTAGGCTCTCCTGCCCCATGTGCTTGTTCGCAAGAAGAAAACATGGCTAGAGCTTCGGTTTTGCTTATAGGGTCAGGAGAAATAGCAAAAGAGAGCCTGGCTTCCAGGGACAGATACCAATGCCTCTGATTCGGTATATTCCCTCCAGGGCTGTTTGCCTCACTTCTCAAATATAGTTTCAATGGTACAGTGAGAACCCAAATCCAGAATTTCTATTTTCATTACTTTCTTAAGCACATCTAATAAATTCCTATTTCCTCTTGGCTCTTGATCTCAATTCCACACAGTTTTGTCCACCCGCGGTCCTGGGCCCTCAGGCCCACTGGGCTGGCTCCCTTTGGTTGCTATTGCTCTTCCTCACCTCTTGCCCTGCATGGGACAGGACGAGGCTGTTGGGTCTTCTGAGAGCCAGCACACGGTTTGGTACGTTTCTTCTTCTGGGGAACATTCCAGATGGCCAAGTTTGTCTTGATCCTTTCAATAGTTCTACTTAGCACTTAAAGCCATTTTAATGCTTTCCCCAAATAGTTCTTAAAGATTCATTAATTAATTCACTCTTTCAACAAATATTTATAAAGCACTTACATCCCAGGGCCTCTGTTAAGCGTGGAGGATGGATTTATGAATGAGGAAATCCCTATTCCAGAATTCAGTTGAAAGGAAAAAATACTTTTAGGTTTTTAGCACTTCACACAAAATTCCTTGCGATGGTTCTTCGGCTGTGAGTATAACCTCAGTGTCTAGAGAAAAGAGAATGTGAGGTGATTCTTCTTTTTCTCTTTCTTCTCCTTTGCTCCTAAACCACCCTAAACCTGACCATCTTCCTGCTGCTCTGACCAACTACTCCATGTTGGCATTAGTCGGAATCTTATCCTAGGTTCCTCCTCTCTTTTTTCTTATTGAACCATGTGTTAGTTCCGCCCCCCCATGATCCCCCTGCCCCCACCCTCGCCCACCACCAGGACTTCAGTTACCACCAATTACTGATGAATTCTCAATCTATGTCTCCAGGGGGGCCCCTGTCCTGAGCTCCCTCTGCCCCTGCCTCCTGGCCATGTGTCCACATGCACTTGGAGTTCAGCAAACAGAAGCCTTCATCCTTCTCTAAAACCTGCTTCTCCTATGTCAATCATATCCTTCCTGGTCCTTCAAGCCAGAAACCTAGAACTCTAGCAACGAGTCCAGTCATTTTCTATTACCTACACTCCTTCCACCCAACTGAGAAGTTGATTCATAACATTCTGCATATCTTGCCCTCTCTCTAGATTCTCATAATTATCTTTTCCCCTCAGTACAGGCCAGTGGCTTTCCAAGTGTTTTTACTGGAGTCCTTTCAGGGGCTCCTGAAGTTGGACTGGACAGGGGGATTGAGCAGGCAGGAGTTGGGCCTTCTCTTCCCTGATTTAAACAGAGCAAGTACATGTTTATCTGGTTTCGGGCATTGTTTGGAGAGCAATCAATGGCTACAAATTTGAAAGCCATTTGTCTTAACTCCTCACCATTTCTTTCCCAGATTTTTGCAGGGCTGCCGCTGATCATGCTTCCTGCTCTGTCTCCCATCTAGTCCAGTGGTTTTTAACCTTTTCTTGGCTGTCACGCATGCTGGGTGCACTTCCTGTGTTTAGCTATAAACACCTGATGTACATGCAATGAAGCAATTAGAACACAAGTGAATGAACGTGGTGCTATTTTAAGTATCGCCTAGAATCCACTGTAACTTATGAAAATAAGTGAATCCTCTTTGGTCTTTACCTATTTAATCTATGATAAATGACTTCCAACCCATCTCACGTATGTTCCTCACTCAGCTCTCCCCCACTCTCCACACTGGTACCACCCTCCACGTGGGGGACACCTCAGTCACTTGCTTGCTTGACACCCTTCAGTGACTCCCAGTTGGCTCCCACATGGACTTAAGCTTTTTAGTGTGACTGACAAGTTCTGCTGGTATCCGGCCCTTACTAACCTTTCCAGCTGCAGTTCTTGGCCCAGTCACACATGCCCCAGCCACCCCACCCAGTGCACACCCAGGTAGCTGGGCTTCTGGGCTTTTGCTCAGGTGGTTTCTCCTGCCCATCACTGCTCCTCCTCCCCCTTCTGCCTGCATGTTGAATTTCAAACAATTTTTTTAAATGAAACTTTCATTTCTCCCAGTAACTGCCACTCATGGGCTCTCTCAACCTCTTCTTCCTGTCTCACTGAGTAGCAAGGATATTTAGTCATATCTTAATTTGATAATTTTTCAGTCTGTTTATTTCCTTTTTGAAAGATTTTATCTATTGAGAAACTTTCATTTCTTCCAGTAACTGCCACTCATGGGCTCTCTCAACCTCTTCTTCCTTTCTCACTGAGTAGCAAGGATATTTAGTCATATCTTAATTTGATAATTTCTCAGTCTGTTTATTTCTCTCTTTTGAAAAGATCTTATTCATTTATTTTTAGAGAAAGGGGAAGGGAAGGACAAAGGGAGGGGGAGAAACATCAGTGTTGTACGGGAGAAACATTGATTGGTTGCTTTTCGCACACCCACAACCGGGGACCTGGACTCAGAATCAAACTGGCGACTTTGTGGTTTGCAGGACAATGCCCAGCCCACTGAGTTACACCAGCCAGGGCAGTCCATTTATTGCAGAAATGACTTGTTCCTATGTTAGTCACTCCTGAGCTTTTTTAGCTCTTCATTTGAACAAAATTCAAATGTGTGGGAGAGTGGCAATGACGGTGGACCTTCCTTATATCTGCCCCCTGGCTTCACCGATTGTTAGCACTTTGCCATATTTGCTTTTGGCTTCTCCTCCTTTTCCTATATGTGTTTGCACCTGCGTTTTTATGTACACACTCGCATTGTTATTATTTTTGTTTTTTGAATCAATTGAGAGTAAATTATAGATTCCAGTACCCCTTATCCAAGTAAAAAACAAATCTCCTGGAAGCTTTTTTTACATACCCATGAAATAATCATCAAATTCTGGACATTAACATTGATAACAATTCATTATCTCATAAGAGAGTTCATATTCATATTTTCAGTTGTCTGAATATCATTCTTTAGAGCGAATATTTTGCTTCATGGCCCTGACCACTTCCTCCTTTGTTCTCATGGTACCTCTTCACTTGCATCATAATGAACGTACCACTTAACTTTGTGTGCTTGTTAAGGCATTTCAGTCTTTCTCACTGCACTGCAAGCTTCTTGAGAACAGAGGATATCTTATTAACCCTCGTCTCCTCAGTGTCTATTATCTAAATGGATTCAGTGCTGAGTATTTAACAAATAACTTGGACATTTGAAACCCTGGGTGTTTGGTGGCATCTCCTGCTCCCTGGACTCACTTAGGAGCAGGTAGGATGGTAAGTGGGCTGGGACGGTGGAGCCCGTACTGCACTGAGCGTGAGAAGGCCCTGCCTGTGATCCCGCCCAGGGAGGTGGCCTGTGGCGAGTTACTTCATCTGTGTGAATCTCAGTTCTTCCTCTGTGTTATGAGGTTTGTATTACTCACTCTGCCTGTCTGACTGGGGTGTTGGGAAGATCAAATGAGAGAACGAGTGTTACAATGTTTAGAAATGCTGACGTTCCTCCAGAGGCGATGTGGCGGTCTGCCCACTAGGAACGTTCTTGGTTTCAGGTCCTCCAGAGTCGCTGTGTTGCAATGCCCCAGACACACTCTGGGGCTATCTCTCTGTCCTCGGAGGGGCTGTTTGCAGCTGGGTCTTGTACATGAAGCACAGAGACCAACAGTAACAATTAACTGCGTTAACTGCAGTGGGTTGAATAGTGTGCCTCCAAAATTCATGTCCACCCTGACTCTCAGAATGTGGCCTTATTTGGAAATGGGGTCTTTGCAGATTAAATTTTAAGTTGCGGTCATACTCAATGAGGTCATACTCTTACGTTTAATTGCTCTCCTTGTAAGAAGTTTATGTGAACACACACGTGGATGAAGGTCATGTGACAACGGAGGCAGAGATTGGGGAGATACATCAACAAGCCAAGGAATTCCAAGGATTGATAGCAACTACCAGAAATCAGGAACAGGCAAGAAAGGATTCCTCCCCAGAGCCCCCAGGGGAAGCACAGCCCTCCTGACATCTTGATTGCAAACTTCTAGCCTCCAGCAACGTGAGAGAATACATTTCTGTTATTTTAAGCCACCTGTTTGTTATGACAGTCCTAGGAAACGAACACAGTGACTTTCTCCTTGCCACCTCCATAACATCTGTTAGCATAACCTTCCTGCTGGAGTTGAACCATCAGACAAGTGGAGGAGGGAGGAAGGGAGGTTACTGAGGGACTTCAGTGCAGCTGTACCTCTCTGACCCCTGTGCAGACTGTAGTCCTGTGGCAGGGTTGCTGGTCTCTTTCTGGAACAGAGCAGGCAGGGCTCTGGTTGGTGCCAAGAGTGTGCCCCACCTTTCTTCCACAGTGTCAGGAAAATGCTCTGAGGAAAAGAGGTGCAGAGCCCGAGCTCTCCACTTTGGCCCCTGACATCCTCAGGATGGGCTCTGTGGACGGTTCATTGGCAGCTTTGGCTTGTGAGCTCACTGAACATTGGGAGGGTTCATCAAAGCCTCAAGGGGTTGGCCCAGTTGTTCATGGAGTCTGGAGTTCAAGGCCTGTGCCTGCTGGTGCCATCTGATGCTGCAGGAGATACTGCATCTGAGATCCGAGTGCATCCTCTCCTGTGCCAAGGCATGTCCACAGCAGGGCTGTGCTTCCCTGATCAGGAAAGACACCTTGCACACCCCGAGGTGCCCTTGTGGGCGACTGGCCCCTTGCCTGTCTTCGCTGAGAGAATGGCATCTGGGTGGGTGTCACTGCCCTGGCCCTGGCTTCTGGGTGTTAGAGGGAAGGAGGAGAGGAGAGGAGGACACATAGTTAAGAGTCTTTCCCTCAAGTTGCGATAAGTTCCGGGGACCCTCCCACTCCCATTATGATGTCACAGAAAGGAGCAGCCGCAGCAGGGGTGAAAGAGAGTCATGAAATCATCTGGCTCATTGCCCTCTTTAATTTTCCATGGCACCAGGATGGCAGAGGTTGGCACATGTTCCTGGCAGCTGAGCTCTTGAGTACCCAAGGCCACACAGCGACAAAGGCGGGGGATGAGCTCATTGGGCTGAGGCCCAGCTGCTCATCTGGGAAGCTCTCCTGGGTTCTCACTTGTAATCAGCAAATCCAGACTCCTCGCCTTAGGGACTATCAGACCGAGCTGTCTGATAACAAATGAGAAATGATGACTCATGTCATTTTTAAGCAAGACTCTGGGTGTGCGTGTGAATGGGCCTTGCCCAAAACCCTGTTGGGATGCTGCAGATTGCATCAAAGCCTCTCTGTGGCGGGCAGGGTGGGGGGATACCATTTATGTAATCGCAAATTTTAATACTGACAGGAAGCAATGACCTGAGAATCTGTCTAGAGAATGATAATTGCTGGTCATAATTGATTTTTGCCTTCATATCTTCTGGAAAACACTTTGTTGTTTTCAAAGTTCTTTAGGGAGAAAAAGTAAGAAAGACTTACCATAGCCTTATGTAAGCATTAAATAGAGCATAATAAAGTCACCACCTGAACCGAAAAGTTAGGACCAGAGCTGCTCTCAAGAGAAGGAGGAGGGACAATGACCTGGCCTGGCTCCCTCCCACCCCAGCCTGGTGGGGTTTAGCCCACTGTCAAATGTCCATTTGATTTCAGTCAGAACACTCCAGAGGATGACCATGTGGCTAAGAACTTCGGTGCTATTTTGAGCTGCTCCAGCTGATGACAGATGGATTTATTTTTTTTTGCTTCAAAATCACAATACCCCTTGTAGCAATTGCTAAGGAAGCCAACCAGAATCAAACAGTTAAGTTAGTAACCTTGTTCCTCTGTCCTTTGGGGGAAAGAGGTGGGTCAGATGTGGAAAGTGGACCAAATGATTCCACGTTTCTCTTCTATCTCAAGTGGAGATTAATTATGTTGTAACTTCACGCTGATGGTGATAAGAGGGCCTGCTAACAAGAGTGAACTTTTTTCAATATTTCAGGGGAAAAAAATGTACCATGGCAGATTAGTCTAAAGGAGCAAGGTATTGCTGCCATCGAGGCCAAACCATAGTCCTCTGTTTCAAACTGAACATCCTGGAAAGCCTCACACACCCAGCCTTTCACAAAGTTTTAAGAGCAGATGGCAACAACCAAATGGACATGTTTTAGGGTTACCTGAGGATGGTAAAAGCTAGAGCACAAGTTTAAAAAGACATGACCCCAGGCCAAGGGGAGATGCTGGAAACTTATTTCTATGAGTAGAAAAGGAAGGGACAGTTTGGGGACAGAACACAAATATTGGGCTTGAAACCAAAGGTCCTGGGTTCAAGGCCCAGCTCTCCTGCACACTACTTGCTGTATGACCTTGGGTGAGCCACTTCACCAAAATCTCCTCATGGGTAAAATAAAGTAGCAAATCCATTAAAAATTATTATAAGGATCAAATACTATATTTGAAAGCACTTTTGTATTGTACAATGCCGTGCAAGGACTGGGTGTGGTGACCCCCACTGGGGTGGCCCTGAACATGGGCCAGAGGTCATGTCCACACTGCAAATGGCCAAGAAACCTGGGTGGCCATGAGCACTGGGTTTAACCATAAGATCTGCCCTTTTCTGAGAACAAAAGCTCTAGGAATCTTTTTCACTTGCAGGAGGCCAGGGATGCTTTTTCTCGAGCCTTCCTAGCTAAAAAGTCTTTGGTCTGAACCTGCCATTTACTGAAAGTCCTTGGTGACTCTGCCCACCTGTTTGAGGCCTGAAATGAAGGGGTGGAAACACTTCCCCAGTGGTCCATTTCTGCTCTAAAGTGGTATCATTTCACAAACCTAGAGGAAAGCTTTTGACTGGGTCAAAATCACGTTATGGAACACAAGTTGCATAGAAGGAAGTGTGCAGAGTGTGGCAGGACTCCACCATCTTTGGTTTTCTAGAAGTTGAGCTCACAGTCTAGTAAGGACGCCTGTGTCCAATAACTGGCACAGCTCAGAGAAAGGACACGCCACCCCAGAGTGCCACCGGGGTCCTGTGGCAGTTCAGGGTAGGAAGCATTTCTCATCAGGGAAGGGAGAGGGAAGGGAGAAGCAGGCAAGGAAGCGGCCTTGAGCTGGCTCCTGCCTGTAAGAAGGCCTTGCAAATGCATAATGAACGGCTTGTGCAAAGGCTTACAGGTAGGACCTGGGAGGTGGCATAGTCTGCTATTCACCTAAAACCATAACAAAAAGGAAAATGGACTAGAGGCTGAGAATGGGGGCAGTTGCTGTTATGTTCTGGCCACAATGTCTGACCCAGTGGTAATTGGCACACCTTCTTGAATTAGGTGGTTGGCCTGAGTTTATCCCTCCTGCTCTCCTTATTGGCAAGTGTGCTCGGGCACTAAGCTAAACCCTGGTAGGACTGGGTGCCCACACCCTGCATGCACGGCCCCCTGGGTGGAGGTGACTTTCCTGTCTGGGCACTGCCACTTTCCATTCATTTCACACACGGCTGTTTTGACATGTTAGCGCCTGGCCTGTTAACACAGAATAACAAGGGAGAGCACCCAGAGGCGGTGCCTGGCTCCTGAGCTGGCACCAGGCCAGGGCAGCCTTGGTTCGCAACTCTCCCCGGGGTGGCAGAAAGGCAACTCCTTAGCAGTCCCAGCTCCTCTGAGAGCTTCCAAGCAAGAATCGCCCAAACATCAGGGAGGAGGAGAGTCTGTGACTCCGTCCTCTTATGATGCGCCTTTAAGGCCAATTATTTCTAGAGCTAATAATCTTAATACCTCTTTGAATTAGACATTGGTAAAAGAAGGTATGCATTTAAAATCCATGAAATTACAAGCATACTAAGCGACTTAGTATTCTGGGTGAACCCTTACAGTCTGTGGTTATTATTACTATTAATATTAATAAGTGTTTATTCACACACACAGGCCCGTGGGGCACTGGGCCGAGCTGGCGGACGCCTCGGCCTCGGCCTCTGTCCTCGGGGATCCACAGAAGGCTGTCTCTGAGACACCGCAGTAAATCACATGCGTATTGTAACTGTCAAGGTTTTAAACACCTAAAAATCAGCACTATCATTAGCAATCAGTAATCACTGTTATAGAAGAATAAATCTTGTAATCTCCAAATTACCTGTTTGCACCAATTAGAGTTCAACTGATGAAACATACCAATCAAAGGGGAATTTACTTGAGGCACCCAAGCTTATCTAGGTTTAAAAAAAAAAATAGAAAAGGAGCCCGCTGAGCTCCCGAGCTGGTGTTCCTTAGCTCAGTCTCCCTAAGAGAGGCTTTTCTAGAAACAGAGATGACAAAGGACCCCAGGCAGAAGGGAGTCCATTATTCACTTATTTGTTTATCTATTCATTTATTCCCTGCCTACCTACGAAAAGGATTCGAGGTAGGTCACAATAAAAACACATATTCATAAGACACAGCTTTAAAAAAAATAAAAGCAAGGTTGAGGGTCTTGAGGTGGAGGTGGGGGCATTGGGCCAGGACATTTCATGTCCAGAAATCTTTGGTGAGTCCCTTTGCCTACCACCCTGTAGGAGAAGGAGACATGCACCCCTCAGTCACCTGTAAGGAACTTGTAACCTGGGGTGAGACGCAAATACTGAATGTAGATCTGAGCTCCTTGTAAAGCAAAGCACAGAGGAATTTGTGGGTTACCTAGTTCTCAGCATGCGATAAAAGTAAGTGGGTACAAGAAGGGGGAGTCCCTGCCCCCACCTTTGTAAATACTGAAGAAATGTGGAGCTGACCCAGTAGGGGAAAAATCCCAGTGTTTTTATCCATTTCCCAGAGACATGTCATTTCTTGGCTGGAGTTGGAGGAAAGAGATGAAAATGTGGAGCCACTGAGTCTCCCCCAGTTTACTCGGGAGCTTCTGAAAGCTTAGATCTGGTGTTTGAGGCAAAGGCAGGGAGTGGGGGCTGGGGCTGGGGATTGGAGCTGACAAGGAAAACCAGTCCCCTGGGAGACCTGGCTCAGGAATTAGGGAGTGCACTGAATGAATGTCTAAACCAGTGAGACTCCCTTAGCAGCCCCACTCGGCCCTGCACTGTGTGCCAGCCTCCTCCTAAGGGAGTCTCCCGGTGCTCTGTTGCCGGCAGTCCCTGCCCGTGCCCGGATTTCGGCCACAGCACCGTTTTCCCAGCTTCAAGCTGGCTTCATCCTACATAGCTCTGCTTTATACTTCACTTCTAGGGAATTATGCCATTGTCATATTAGGGCTCACGTGGTCTGTTTTGTTTCGTCTTTTTGTTGTAAGGCTACTGTATGTTCACTCTGATTTCTGCCCATAATGTTGCTATAATGGCGGAATTGTTCAAGTGGCACCTGCGAGCATCTCTAGACCGTGCCCTCTGCTGGCAGGCAGCTTCCATGATGACCCCCAATGGTTCCTGCCGCCTGAAGCTCGCACTCATGTGTCACCCTCCCACCCCACCTCGGGGTCGGTCTGTGTGACAGGTGGAATTCCACAGTGTTAGACGCCGTGTCAGGTGCTATGGACAGGACAGTGCTCTGCAGCCTTGACCTCGTGGGACTTACAGACCTTGCAGCACAGTATACAATGGGGACAGCATGGACTCTGGAGCAAGAGGGAACTGGCCGAATCTCAGCTTCTCCACTCGGCTTTGTGACTTTGAGCCTGTTCTTTAACCTCTCTGAGCCTCTGTTTCCTCATCTTTAAATCAAGCAAAGTAATTCCACCTTGGAGAGTTTGGTGAAGATTACGTGGGACAGTGTATATAGACCACTGAGCAGTGGTGTCCAGACTTCCAATGTTATTCTTCCAGTTGGGCCAGGAGCTGAGGACATTGTGTCGAATGGGAGGCCGTCTGCCATCAGGGGGCCCAAAATCGAGGGGATGGGAAGGATAGAAGTTCAAGACAGACTGTGACAAATGCTGTAACAGAGATAAAAAGGGCAGGCAATGGCAACTCAAAGGAAAGCCTAGAAAAAGCTTCCTAGAGACTGGGTGGCATTTTAACAAGCCTTAGAGGAGAAGCAGACTTTTCATCAATGGAGTAGGGTGAGAGCGTTGCAGGCAGGAAGAGGAAGCCCTGAGATGACGTGGGGCATACAGCCTCCGGGTGTGAAAAATGAACTGGACGGGCACCAGCCGAGTGCTCTGGCTCCCGTCGCTTCCCTGCTGTGGGCTGCAGTCTCTGGTCTGCAGGCTGCAGCCGTTGAACTATTGCAGACAGTCCGTGTTTCTTCCAGCCTATGTTTTCCATGAGAGCAGGGAATGTTGCTTTCCTCACTACCAAGTTCCAGCTCCTAACACATGGCCGGCACTCAATAAATATTTATTAAGTGAGTAGGTATAATCATATGTGTGAGCAGCTTGTCCCAAATGAGAAAATCAGGGAAGTCTTTTTTCATTTACTTGACATAAGTCACTTCCTTCAGGGACATGTGTGGTGGCAGTTACTCCGACTACATCATGTCACCGTGTTTTTGTCAGAGTCCTTCTACGACTCTGTGCCTCCCATTTCCTGGCTGTGCCCCCTGATTCTTCCTTGCATTCCAGAGTCTAGCTGCGGGCTCCTGCTCAAACTCTGAAGCTCCCGACACTTTCCCGAGCCGTCTTCAGCACTCAGCCCTGCGTCCTCAGGCCGGGTGGGGCAGACTCAGCCAACGCTGAAGGAGCTTCACATCTTTTCCTTCATTTAGTTAACTTCCGTTTTGGTTCTGGGGTCACTTTGAAACCAGAGCTCATTGGAGAATTTCTAATGCCATTGAACTACTGTGCCCCAAGACAAGGGCTGGCTGGTGGAGAGACTGCAGCGAGGGGGCATAGGCCTTGGTGGCTCCCGCCTTACCCTGTTTTCACTCAGGTCCTCTCCCCAGGCCAGTACTTAAGACCTTCATGCTGTTTTTGTTTTGTTTCTCCTCCCCTGGGACTCCTGAAGCACATCGTCCCCTGGGACTTTGTTCCAACGGCCTTCTTCTTTCAAAAGTCATTTAGGGTTCCATTTCCTCAGAGGTCTGATGTCTCTTCTGTTCTGTTTACAAGTTCAACACACAGTGTGATTCCTGTCTTGTGCCTGGATCTGTCACAAGTTCACAGGGTGCACAGATGAATGAAACACGACTCCTGACCCCTGGTCCTGCTTTCTAGGATGAGAGTCGTGGAGACGACAAACTAAACAGTGCAGAACTATATCAATGGACAGTGCCTTTTCAGTCCCTAAGAAGATTTATTTGCATTTTACCAGGAGCTTGTTGAAAACAGTGGCTTACCTTCAAAGATTAAAAAAAAAAACAACAAAACTTAAAACATTTTTTAAAAAGAACAAAACCTTTAAAGCAGTGCTTATTAATTGTTGAACATTTGGAAAGCGATGAAAAATATAAAGTAGGGTGCAAACTTTTCAAGGATCTCACTGCCCAAAGGCAAAACAACATTGGCATATTTTCCCATCTTCTTTTTCATGTGTTTGAGAGCCTGTGTTTACATAATTTTGCATGCCTCTTCTGTTGCTGGGCACTGTCCCCACCATTTTGCAGTTTCACCAGACACTGAGGAGCGATGCTAGTGGCAGGGGTTTGTCAGCAAGCAGGAGTGCTGAATTTACTGGCACAGAGACGGAGGGCAGTCTCTGTAAGAACGTACCCTTTGCTGCCAGCTTCTAAGGCAAGCCCTGCCTCCCTGCCAGTGCTTCCGTAGATAGCCTAGCATATTTGTGACTCAGCTGACCTGCTCGGCCCTTCTCTGAAGAAACAGCATCCTGGGCTGAAAGGTGTGAGCATTTCCAGTTTTCAGATCCTCCACCTCTTCCCTTCCCCCACCCAGATTTCCCTAGTCTCCAGCGAGCGATAATATCATTCATCTGAGCCTCTCTCCCTGCCTCCAATGACTGTCTCCCCTGATGAATTCTCTCTGGGTGACTTTGGCATTTGCATATTTCCTCGCTTGGATATTCTGAGATGTCGGAACCACAGACCAGGTTGATGCGATCAGGTACTTAGCTGAATGAGGCTTTCCCGAGAACTGCACAAATATTTGGAGTCGGGTGTGTGCCAATAGGCAATTAAATGAAATATGGACACAGCATGCTTCTGGAGGAGGGAGCCTGAAGTTGAGAAATTAGCTGTGGGAAGCGATCCTCTGCAAGATACAGAGCAGCAATTTGGGAATTTCCTTAACCCCAAACTGAAATAGATTTGGTACAGAAAGAGAGAAAAAACAAACAAAACAAAACAACAAGCACAGGATCAAGGTTGACTCTTGCATCACTACAGCTGGAAAGCGTTCTCACACACAACACTGGTCTGACTCTCCGGGAGAGTGAGGAGAGCCCCAGGTCAGTGGCGAGTGGGAGGAAATTCAAAACCAGAAGCAAGATGTCCAGACTCCAGCCCAGGGCACTTTCTATTTTGTACGTTGACTGACTACGTGGAGACCTGGATAATCACATCAAGAGCAAAAGGGCAAGGACTGCGATTTAAGTGTTTTCCTGTCACCAGTGACTTCATGAATACGTTTAGTAAAATCCATAACAAAACCAAGGTACCCACTGACTACGCCTTAACTCAGGAACGGAAGCACATCTGACCAAACTTGAGGGAGTTTCTGCTCCAGGTCTGGCTGCCTGTGGAGCCCTGGGGAAGGAGGTGATTACAGAGGGGGTCCCTGATCCCCACCTGGCAGGTTAACCCGATCCCAGCAGGAGCCCGGCCTCTTGACTACCCTCCAACAGTCTGAACCCTCTGACTACCCTCCAACAGTCTGAACCCTCGGGACCCACTCACACTTCTCTGTCTTCCGGGAGGATGGCCCATCCCCTAAGATTTGTCTAGACGATGTATAAGAAAGAGCGGCTCTGACCATGGTATTGCTTTAGGATTCAGTTTGCTTTAGGGTGATACGAAAATCACCTTTTTGTTTTCCAGGTACATGGGGCCAAAGTGATCATGTTTAGTTCTCCCCAGAGGGGTGTCCAACCTGCAGCCCACAGGCCACATGTGGCCCAGGATGGCTGTGAATGAGGCCCAAGCCCAAATCATCAATTTACAGAAAACATTATGAGAGTCTTTGATGGTTACATGTCACAGTGTATTTAGTGTGTGGCCAAGGCACCTCTTCTTTTGCTGGTGTGGCCCAGAGACGCCAAAAGGTTGGTCCCCCCCCCCCCGACACGGTTCTCAAAGTGTTGTCCCTGAACCAGAGGTATTAGCACCACCTGGGAACTTTTCTGAAATGCACATTCTCAGGCCCCACCCCGGCCCTGCTGCGTGAGAAACGCTGGGAGAGGAGCTCCACAGTCTTCGTTTTCACAGGCCACCCAGGGGGTTCCGATGCCCAGCTTTGAAAACCATTGCCCCCGAAAATTATTATCTGGAAATCTGGGCTGCCACAAGCCGGCATGAAGGAAGTAACCTATTTGGGATTATTGGGCCCTTAAGAGTAAAGTGTCTTCATGTCACAGTGCCCACATGAACCGTTGCTATACATTGCGGAGTGTCAAACTGGAAAGGATTTCCAAGTGATTCTTTGAAATTTAACTGACCAGCACAGTCAAACCCAATTCCAGCAGGTACAATATTTCTATACTTTAAAGTTTCACGGAGCGACTAAGTTAATCAATTGCTTAATCTGTTATTTTTAGAATTTCACTTCCTTACCTCATGCGAAAGTTTATTCAAATGGGAACATTTTATTACCCCAAAATGTTTTCCTGTATACTTTAACAGGTTACTAAGGAAACCAGTTGCAACGTTGCCGCGATATTGTTGCTCAGACAAATTAACGATTCAGCAACGTATATGCCATACTCCACTGGTTTTTTTTTTCTCTCTCTCTCTGGAAAATTTCACACTTATTGAATTTATACATTTATAATACAGGACATTGGAAGCGACGGGAGTAAAGCTGTAAAAAGAAATCGGATTCCAGGGTGACGGAGGATATTTCTCTGGGATGCGTTTCGCGCTGTTGGAGCGGAGGCAGAACCAGGTGATTTTTCATCCTGTGTTAGGGGCGCCTCTGCGTGGGGAAGCGGAAGGAGGGAGAGCAGCCGCATCCCGAGGGCCCTCTGGCGTTGAGCCGTGGGGGGCTCTCACTGGAGAGCAGCGCCAGGGAGGACAGGACCGAGGCTGGGCGTGTGGTACAGTGTGTGCCGATCACACGTTTAAGGAACCAACCGACATCGAAGCATGAGATCATCCGAGCTTCTGAGAAGGCACCGGGAGATGGGGGATACGCACGGTGGGAGGCCTCCTGCTTTTTCTTTCTTGATGGGGGAGGAGAGGTTATTAATGATGGGATGGATTAGAACAGATGGGTACTTTTGACACATTTCCCCATGTTGTCAGTTTCCAATTTCCCATCTTCCCACCACCTAGTCATGTGCCTTTCTCTTGGTTAGGAGTGAAAGCAGCTGACCTTTGAAAGAAGCCTGAGCGGGGGTGTGGTGGACGCGGAGACACTGCCATATTCATCTCAGGGCAGGCTCAGCAGATCTGGAAGGTCTTCCCGGAGCCTTTGCTGGGAGGGGAAAGGGAGAAGCCATTGCGGGCGCACGTGCTTTTGGACGCTGCGTTCAAAGGCGAGCCACGTGACTTCCCACTGGCGCCCTCTCAGCTTCACTCCTTCCCAGCAGCCATCCCTCCCTTCCTTCCTGATTGCAGGTACCTTTCTGCAGCCTGGAGATTTGCATTGTAAATGGTGTTTGTTAGGCCCCTGAAATAATATTAATCATTGTAAAACAATTATGTCGCATAATTTGTACATAAAAAAGAAAGAATGAACCTTGGGCTTGAATTAATATTTCCTTGTCTCTATCTTTCTCACCCCCACAAGTAATGAGACCCTTGTCTGCCCTTCTAAGGGAGAATGACTTTGGTGAAGTAAAGCTACCTGCCTTCGAATGGCTTCTTGAAATGATGCAATGTCAGGGGGGAACAGGCAGGGCCTCTGGGGAAATGGATATCTGAGCATCCTGTCACTTGACCCTTCGTGCAAGAGGAGGAACCAAAAATGGGCACCACAGGGGTGGGCAAAGGGAAGCTCTGGAGTGCAGAGCAACAGATTGGCAGGGCTCTCTTCCCAGCCTCTGCCTGTGAGTCCTTGGGTCCACTTCTGGGTAAGCTGCCCTCAGAGACCAGAAACCTCAGGGAGTTGCGACCCACCCTTCACATCCACTATAATAGGTTCAATACTGGCTCCCCCAAACTTCTGTCCATGTCCTAATCTCTGGAACCTGTGAATAGGACATTGGGTCTTATAGGACAGTGGGGAAAAGGGTCTTTGCCGATGTAATTAAGCTAAAGCCTCTTGAGAGGAGATCTGAATGTCACTGTGTATTATTCGGGTGGGCCCTGAACCCCGCCCGTGACAGGTGTCCTTGTAAGGGATGGAAGAGGGGAAGACGCAGACGTAGTTGGAGAAGGCCATGTGGAGATGAGGGCAGAGATGCAAGTTTGCAGCCACAGCCAAGGACCTCCTGTGAACGCCACAGAAGCTGGAAGAGGGAGGGGAGGACTCCCTGCCGGAGCCCTCAGAGGGAGCGTGGTCCCGATGACACCTCGATTTCAGACTTCTGGACCCCAGAACTACCAAGAATGCATATATTATTTTAAGCCATGAAGTTTGTAGTAATTTGCTACAATAGCCCTAGGAACTAACACACGCAGCATGCCCCACCCCTTCCCACACCCTCCCACAGAAGTCCTTGGCTCACATTTTGAGATTAAGCCACATTCTCTGTAACTGCAGTCATGGCTGGGGGCCCCGGAACACACCTGTGCTCATCAGATTGCTGTGCTGTGAGGGTTCTGTGTCCCAGGCGATTCTCCCAGGAACTCAGAAACTGAGCACTGAGCATGGAGAATTTCACTAGCAGGTCACTCTGATGCACAATTTAAGACGGGAAATGAGGGCTTGCACCTGAGGCAGGATTAGAGCAGCTTCAGCAGCTACCATTTTGGACTCTCTGCTTCTTTATCAAATCTCATCGGCTCATGGCCAGATTTAGCACCTACCATTCAGGACAGTACACACTTACGTTTTATTCTTATTCAAGAGAGAGGGGAAGGGAGAGAGAGAAACATCCTGCACACACCTCCACTGGGGAATCAAACCCACAAGCCACAACCCAGGCATGTGCACTGAAACCGAATTGGCAACTTTTTGGTATATGAAATGATGCTCCAACCAACTGAGCTACCTGGCCAAGGCAAGACAATATATGCTTTAAAAAAAAAAAGATTTTACTTATTTATCTTTAGAGGGGAAGGGAAGGAGAGATGGAGAGAAGCATCAATGTGTGGTTGCCTCTCACGAGGCCCCCACTGGGGGACTTGGCTTGCAACCCAGGCATGTGCCCTGACTGGGAATCAGACCTCGATCCTTTGGTTCACAGGCCTGTGCTCAATCCACTGAGCTACACCAGCCAGGCCTCACATGCTTTAAAAATATTAGTATTATGTGTTGAGTACATATGTGCCAGCCACTGTGTTAATAATTTTATATTTATGATTTCACTTATCCTTGCAGCAAGGCCAGAGGTACTAGGTGTTGTCATCCTGATTTTGCAGATGAGGAAACTGAGGCCCAGGGACATTTGGTAATCCTCCCATAGTCGAGAAGCCGAGAGCTGCAAAGCCAGCCTTCCTAGCCTGGGTGCCTTTGACTCCACAGCCCCTCGTCCCACTAGCACTCTGCTCTGAGAAATGCAGCCCGGTGAGGGGACACACATCTACCTGTGCCCGCTCTGGGCACTGATCCTCAAAGAATGCAAATATTTTTGCAATTGAGGCCATTCAGCTTGGGCTTTTCAAACACGCTGCACATTTTTTTTATTGGGCCTCCAGGGGGCATTTGGGGACAGATTCCAAGCTGAACTGTATCTTCCAAAAGACGCATCCTGGCTTGGTTAGGACTCTGCCTTCACATTCAAGTTCATATGCCTGAACATCGTATATAAGGCTATTCATGGTCTGGCCCCTACCTGCCTCTCCAACCTCATCTCCCTTAAAAACCTCCTCTCTCCCTCTTGCAATCGATTTAGCAACTGTTCGAGCTGCTTTCAGTTTCTCGTGGGTCTCGTCCTTTCACGGGACTCCTGTCCTCTGTATAAGCTGCTTCCTCTGCTTGGAATTCAACCTTCCTGCTTCCCCCCACGTTCAGCCCCTGTCTATCCTTTGACTATTCTACTTGGTTAACTCCTATTTATCCTCTAGGTCCCAGCCTAGTAGTCAACCACTCCAAGAAGCCTCCCTGGGTCATCTACGTTTGTGGGAGGCCCCATGAAGGGCTCTCATAGCATCCTTCATCTCCCATGGCAAAACAGACTGCTTTGCATTATAATCATATTGTCTGTATCCCTCACTTTGCTGTAAGTTGAGAGGTTGAGGGCAGGAACTGTGTCTGCTTAGGCCTCCGTTGTACCCCCTGGTGCTCAGCCCAGGGCCTGGCACAGAAGAAGCGTCTGTAAGTATTTGTGAAATGAATGGGTTAAGAGTGCCAGCGATGCCTTCCTGGATCATTAGGCTCAGAGCTATGTCATTGATTAGGACACTGGGGAATGTTACATTAAAGGGCATAACTATCTGGCCAGTTGTCAACCTCAAAGGTTAAGGATGTTCTCAGAATACTCTAGGTTGTTTGGCAAGTTGCTACCCACAACTTCATCTAAATCATTTGGACAAATTTTAGCATTGAAGGAGATGGAACTATCTGGTGTTTTCAGTTTTCTTTTTCTTTGTGAGTATATCTTTAGTTTGACTGCTTAGAGTAATGATTTGCAAAAGCTGACCACCCACTACTTAGGGTAGCAATTTCTGTGCTGTGTCTATTTTAAAGAATTACATTTCTTGGGGGTGACATTGGTTAATAACAATATATAATTTCAGGTGTACAACATTATAATTCAACATCTATATACTCTATTGCATAGATACCACCCGAAGTCCAGTTTCCTTCTGTTACCATATATCTGACCCCCTTCACCCACTTGGTCCTTCTCCCAGCCCCCTTCCCCACTTGGTGACCACCATTCTTCTCTGTTGTTTCTGACTTGACTCCTCCAAATGTAAAAGAGAGCCCCTAATTCAAGTACCTAAGGAGGGCTGAGTGTGGCCTGTTACTAAGTCTCCTTGCTGACTGTGGATTTGGATCCTGCCCCTTCTGAACCTTCCAGCCATGCTCAGTAGGGGTCATTTCAGTCTGTCCCCTGCTCTTCCTTTGCTCAACACACAAAGTCACTGTCATTTAGGTTCTTTCTGGCCTTCTCAAAGGGCAATGACTTTGCCCAGAATTACAGAGCCTGGTTAAATGTGCTGGGTTTTGGGAACTGTTGGACTTGGTACTTGGTAAAAGACCAATGCTCTGTGGCTGATACAGGAGAAGAAGCCCTGGACTGGGAGTCAGGAGGCCTGGGTTCTTGCCTGGCTCTGCTTGGTGGCCTCTCTGGGCTCCAGACTCTTAATAAGTGAAGTTAGGATAATCATTGTGAGAATAAAAAGAAACGAGGTGTGAAAGTGAACTGGAAGGTGTACAGGTGTGAGGGCAAGCGGCACATAGTAAGCACTTAGGTAACGTCCACTGAAGGGTGTGTCCCATGTCTGTGGGTGGTTTGTATTCATATCCGTGCAGCCAAACAGAGCCTTCTCTTTGGCTTTTGAGACCATGGAGAGCAGGACATTCCCCCTCCCTCGCCTTGTCTTCCAATTGTCTTTCCTCTCCCACTCAAGACAGTGAGAACAAAGGGCAGATTCCATGGCATGCTCAGAATGGAAAGGCCCATTTCAATTTTTTTGGCTTCTTGTCTGAAGCCTACCCTGCAATTGATACCAGACTACCTTTGCACACAGAGAAAATGGGGAGTCCACAATGGAAGCTGATGAACACAGAATGTGAGAATGATTGAGTCAGACAGAGGAGGGAAGGGAATGAAGGAGGAAAAGGGAGAGAAAAAAAGGGAAAGAGAAAAACACAAGAGAGAAAGAGAGAGAGAGAGAGAACATACAATGGAGTTGTCAGGCTAATCCTTCGATTTTATTCCATGACTCCCTTCCCCAGCTGGGTTTTCCTAGTGGGAGGAGTGACTGTGTTCAAATGCATGACTACGGAATGAAGCGATGGATTCTCATTAACCTCTTTCCCTCCCTCTTGTTTCCTTTGGGTCGCTGCAGTCACCACATCTGCGAGGTGTGTTTGAGCACAGGGTCTCCCCATTCCGACTGGGGGGCTTGGCTTGGACCACTCCCTGATGCTCGGTAGGAACGGTGCCGAAATGGCTCCTACGGCAGCCTGTGCAGAGCCAGCCTTCCACGCCCAGTTCCCTCGCATTCTCTATGCAGCAGAGCTGGCTTGTTTTCCAGAAGGTAAAACAGCGATACTTTGTGGGAGGCTCTTATTCACCAAAAGGCAGGGGAGGTTGGGCCAGCCTGAAAGGTGTCAGAGATGCCAAAGGAGGGGGAAGGCAGGAGGCAATAGCTTTTGTGCGAGTCTGCTCTAGCTGGGGTCTTATCAAATGGGGAAGTCTTGCTTTCCAGGCGCTTGCTGGGCTCCTGGCTGTCTTCATGGGACTAATGACCAAGAGGTTCAAGCACAGCTCCAACTTCTCCCTTCAGTGGAACCTGCGAGGGGAGCCTGACTGGGCTAGTTCCTGGGCACTGGGAGTCGCTCTTGGCCAACTGAAGGGCAGTAGCAGCACCGGTCTCGGGCTGTAGAGGAGACTTTTAGAGGCGGCCTATCACTGGCAGCAGAGAACTGCCCTGGGTTCAGGGTGGTTCTCTGAATCAGGGTTGTGTCCAATTCCAGCAGTGCCCCAGCCAGCCTTGCGCTCAGGGCTCAGCCTTTGGGCTTCCTGCCCAGAACCAGGACAGACAAACTCAGGTCACGCTGGGTCCTTGGGACTTGAGACAGCAATGTTCCAGGTATGGGAGGCCAAGTCATGCTGTCTGTCTTTCCAGGCTTGGGGGAGTCTGTCTTTCCCTTTCTGCCCCAACACTGCCTTAGTGGTACTCCAAGTCTTACCACTTTTCTTGCCAGTCCTATTGCGAGAGTCACTTCAATGGGTCTTCCTGCTTCTGGTTTCATCGCCTCCAATCCTTCCTCGACACTGGGGGTAGTGACGGTTATTGAATCCAGCCATGGATAAGACACAGAATTGGTTACTGGTGACACTGAAGTGAGTGAGACCCAGGTCCTAGGCTCCAGAAGGCCCTGGTCTGGTTGAGGAGATAGGCTGGGACAGATGGTGACAGTGAGGTGTCTCTTGTGCTGTGACTGTGGTGAGCTGAGCTGATGCTGCTCTGCAAGGATAAAGCAAGTCACAGCAAACCGAACTTGTGATATCACAGTGGAGCCGTAAGAGGCAAGGAGGCATTTGCCTGACAATGAGGCGAGGTGAGGAGATCTTAGGCAGCAGGTACCTGGTGGCATGGCCTTGGCAGTTCTGCTGCCTCCAGGACCCTGGACAGAGAGGACCACACACTGCACTGGAAGTGAGACAGAGACCAGATGAGGCAGGACCTTGGATGGCCTACTAAGTTGGCTGGGAGTTTTTCTAAAACCAAATTAAATTATCCTACTCCCTGCTTTGACAAAGCTGAAGTTGCCACCGAGCAGGCACACGTTCTGAGCTGTGCGGTTTGCTTGTGCTGGTCCCCTCTCCATGGCCACCTTGCTTTCCCCAGAACTGCCAACATCGACCCTAAACCCAACCACCTCTGTGAGGTTTCTCCAGGTTCCTGCAGCTGCACAGGGGCATTGCCTTCTTTGAGCCCTCACAGCACCGAGTGCCCCCCGAGGATGTCCCTCTTCTGTACTTAGTATTTATGTCTGATTCACCATTTCTGCCCAGAGACCTGTGCAGAGTAGTGGAGGTTTCCTGAGTGAAGACTCTGCTTTAATGCCTGTTCACGGTTGAATTGTGTTTCCCACCAAAAAAAAAAAAAAAAAAAAAAAAGATATGCTCAAACCCTAACCCCTGGTACTTGTGCTTGTAACTGTGGCCTTATTTGGAAAAAGGGCCTTTGCAGATGTAACGAAGTTAAGACGAGGTCACAGTGGAATAAGGTGTCCTTCTAAGAAGAGGAGAGGAAACAGAACTCCCAGAGGGAGGGTGGTGTAAAGACAGGGAGGGAAGACAGCCACGGGAAGACGGAGGCAGAGACCGGAGTTAGGCCTCCACAGTGCAGGGAATGATGGGTCTACCAGAAGCTGGAGAGGCAAGGGAGGGTCCTCTGGCCTCCAGAAATGTGAGACAGTAACCTTCTGTCGTTTCCAGGCTCTCAGTTCATAGTGCTTTGTTACAGGAGCCCCAGGAAATGCAGACGGTGCCTTCACCCCTCTCCTCCTCTGTCTGTGTTGTGCCACAGTCCTGTGTCTGGGCCCTGAAAGCCACACCTAGGCCTTGTCCCTCCTCTGGGTCCCTCTCTGACTCACCTGCACTCCCAGCTGCCACTGCCTCTTTGCCTTAGCCAAGGCCCTGCTCAGGGGGAGCTGGCCTGCCTTCTGTGCTGCCCTTTGCTCTTGGGTTACTGTGCTCTTGCTTGGGTCATAGATTTCAATTTTAACCTAGGCCTTCTGAAGACTTAAAATGTTCCTTCCCAGGAATGACCCTAAAGGCGGGGCTGTCACAGTGTCACAGAACGGCAGGGCTGTGAGAGATGGCAAGACCGAGGCTCAGCACATACGTATGGAGCCTCTACTCTGTGCCAGGCACTGGTCTAGGAATGAGAAGTACAATGGCGTCTAAAGAAAAAATAATAATAAAACCTTCCCTTGTGGATCTCCTGCTCTGGAGAGGAAGGTGGGTGCTAGCTATTACTCAAAGAAGCACCTAGCTAGAAGCAAAATCAAAACTAAGTATTTGATCGATATTTATGAAAGGGAGATACATGGTGCCAGGAAATCAGAATGAAAACTGAGACATGAGGCAGTTTTGAGGGTGAGAGATTGTGGGTGGGGATGGGACCTTTGACCCCTCTGCAGTCACACCTCTGTGTCCTTGGTTGGGAACCGCACCCCGCCCAGGCACGGGGCTCTCTGCGCCCACGGGAAAGAAATGACCGCATCAAAGCTGTGGAAATGCTAAAGAGAAGAATATGGTGCTGCTTAAAAGTTTTCTTAGCCCTTTATTCATCCACTTATTCATGCATTTAATGAACATTTATGGAGTCACTTCGATGTACTGAGCGCTGGCTAAGTGCTCTAGACACCCATTCAAGTCCCTTCTATTGAAGAACATACAGTCTAGCCAAGAAGATAAACATAAGAATGAACTGCTATAACCTAGTGTAACGATGGTATACAAACAGAAGTGGGCTCACCCTGCTTGCCTGTCTCAGTGTAGTCCCATGGAGAGAGGGAAATGCAGGCTCGGCCCTGAGGATGAGGCCAGTTGCTCGGTGGAGACATGGGGTGGGGTGGGGTGCACAGGGAGGGCAGTCCAGCAGAGGGAGCAGCACAGCAGAAGGGGGGGGCAGGGGAGGGGGAGGTTCTCCACACGACCGGGATGTGCCAAGTGAGTTCCCTGTGCTCAAGATGCAGGGTGGAGAGTGTTGGGGTTCCAGGCTGGGGGAGACCCAGTCTCCACTTTCCCTGTGAATTCCTTTCCTGGGGTTACGTGGGTGAGATCGGCTGTCATTTCCCACTGTCAGATTCAACCAGTTTTCAAGGCTGTAGAACTATTTTTGGCTAAATGTCGTCTTTTGCTTAAACAAGCCAAACATGCCCTGGCCGGTATGACTCAGTTGGTTGAGTGTCATCTCATAAACCAAAAGGTGGCTGGTTTGATTCCCAGTCAGGGCACCTACATAGATTGTGTGTTCAGCCCCTGTTTGGGGTGCATGTGAGAGGCAACTGATCAATGTTTCTCTCTCACATTGATATTTCCCTCACTCTCTCTCTCCCTCCCTTCCCCGCTCTCTAAAATCAATAAGCATGGACTTGGGTGAGGATAAAAATGAAAAAATAAAATAAATAAGCAAGACAAACTTAAGGCATCTCAGGGTGGGACCCACACCTATCTTTTGCCTTTGGCCCCATAACCTAAGATGTTCTAGAAAAAAATGCCATGGACTGTTAAATAAGACAGACCCGGGTTCAGAGACTGCCTCTGCCATTTACCTGCTCGTGGGTTATAACAAGTCATTTACTCTTGCTAAGCCTCAGTTTCCTCATCTGTACAATGGGGATAAAAATCCCTACTTGGTAAGACCCAGAAAAGTGCCAAGTGCAGAGTAGGCACTCAAGAAAATTTCTCTTTGAGATCTTGTTACTGAGGCCACTAGTTACAGGCCAAAGGCAGAAGTCGTGGTTGCTGCCAGGTGCAGGCCGAAGAAGAGCAATTTCCCTTTCTTCTGGTTTGTGTCTTTAGAATGATCCAATTCAATGTCTCTCCCATGAGATCCCTTTACATGAACTTGGCTGAGTCTTTGATTGGCACAAAACCTCAATTTTCACTTTTAACTGGTGTCTTCCCTCCCCCTCTAACATTGGAGCTCTCAAAATGTTCTTTGTTTCTGTAGCAAAGTGTGTGCGCCTGTTGGCAGGAGGGGTACAAAGAGGCAAGGTGTATTTTTAGAACTATAGCAGAGCTGGCAGAATCTGAAAATAAGGTTTTCAAGTTCGTGGTTTATGCTTAGAGGAGACGTAGGGGGAAAGGCTCAGTGGCCATCGGCGTGTCCCGTTCGATATCTGGGAAGCTTTCTGTGACATGCCTCCCAGCGGTCCGATTACCACGCCGCCCCGCCCACTCCTCACCAGCCTCCCTCCCCTTCCCCTCCCCCAGCGGGGGCCCGCATTTCCCAGGTGGGCGGCAGCGCTAGGAAGGGAGGGGGAGTTTTTTGTGCAGGCCTCGTGCCAGAATGGGAAACCTGCTTTCTTGGGTTAGCGGGGCCCAACGGTCAGGGCAGATTAATCCCAAGTGGCAGTCGGTGCACAATTAACATGGTTGCCTCTTATTTTAATTAAGAAGGGCCAGGGGATAGGGTGTTAGCATGTCTAATGGAACCGTGTGGCATGTGCTGACTGCTGGAGCAGTTTCGGTTATTAGCACTTGTTGAGGACTTTCTAGATAATTAAATACCGCATTAATCATTGCTCCCGATGGACATAGATTTTTATTTCTCGTCTCGACTCCTCACACGCAGGAGGCAAAGTGGCTCCCGGACCTGCTGGTTCCCTAGCACGCAGGCAGGGGCTCACCGCATGCGTGCCCACTTTCGGTGATTTTGTGGCAAAGCGAAGATTCTCCCAGACATTCGCCTTCCTTGTTCTGACAGCTGAAGCTCTCTTCACAGGCATATTAACATGACCTCATTAGTTTCTGCATCTACTCTTCTAACCACATAAAACGGAGTGCGGTAGGAGCCAATCATGCTAATTACATCAGATCGGTTTGCATATTCATAAACCATTTTCTGTTTTATGGACAGCAAAAATAAACACAGTATCTCTAATAATTTTAAGTGGGTCACTTTCAGGACTGTATCTGTTTTAAATAAATTATCATATTGTTAAAGGCCACAGTCAAAAGTTATTTTTCGAGCAGCCTGAGAGGTGGGGGTTGGGGAGTAAGCCATGTGGAGGGGACTCTGAGAGTCAATAGGATTAACGGGTTGGTCATTTTCCAAGGTCTCTTTTGCCAAGGAAAATCCAGACTTGAAAAACCTCCCTGGATTAGTGAGCAGGTACAGTGCAGCCTCTTACTAATGACAAAATATGTTCCTGTCAGAAGTATCAGATTATCCAAATCACAGTCTTAAGCCGTGGGAGGGAAACCCAGTAACATACCGATTGCTGTTATTTTCTTGGTAGTGTTTCATTTTAGGAGCCGAGTTTGACTGGCTTTCTCTGGCAGGATGAAAAATTGGCATAACAATTAGAAGTCAACTGTGTAGAAACGTGACCTTTCCGCTGTTCCACTAATACCACATTCTTCCCAGATGATGTTGGGACCAGAACAGGTCACCTAAGGCCCCATGTTTTTCAACCCAGGACCTGTAACCATTGACAGTGGAGCTGAGTTATGGGTTTCCTTTGCTCAAAGGGGTAAAAAGTCTTTAATGAAAATGCAGAAGATTTAGCCCTGGCTGGTGTAGCTTAGTGGATTGAGCACGGGCCGGTGAAGCAAAGGGTCACTGGTTCGATTCCCAGTCAGGGCACATGCCTGGTTGCAGGCCAGGTCCTCAGTAGGGGGCGGGCAAGAGACAACCACACCTGTTTCTCTCCCTCTTTTTCTCCTTTTCGTCCCCTCTTTCTAAAAATAAATAAATAAAATCTTTAAAACATGCACACGATTTATTCTCTTAACCTAGTTAAGAGAATAAACTGCTTTCAAGACCACCCGAAGACCCAGTTACGTGAGACAATTGATTTGGTAATTACAAATCATTCCTATTCATTCATTAAAGTAGGTCCTACAGGACTCATATTGCCCTAATCTGACTGAGTGCTCTATGTCTTTTAAGGTAACAAGACGGCATTTCTTTATTTAAAAAGCATCCCGCAACCCCTGCAGTCCACTGATACCGCTGATCTTTTCCATCCCGTTTACTAGAGAGGTCGTTCCGCATTTACACGCAGTTACAACACCACGTTTATTTCTAGCTCTGGATCTTGCTTCCCTTTCCCTTTGTTGTAAACACTCCCGGGGGAATTAATGTGGCATTTCTTGGTGCTGGTTCAGGCTCTCCCCATGTTGTTGTTTTTGAAATCCTGCTTCCAACTGAGTGGGCGTCAAAGCTGGAAAAGGCTCTCATTTCCCTTCGTGCGCACATCCCCAACTCAGACTTCCAAGGACCTCCTGCACCACCTCCAAAGATGGTTGCATTCCTTCACCTTCACCTTGGTTGCTGACTAGGTTAGTAGACTCTGAGCACAGATGGCTGCCCCGGGGTTATTATCCGGACCAGAGCAGAAGCTTTTGTATACCAGCTGCACTGATTTGGAAATACCCTATTATTTGTGCAATATACCTTGGAATTATGGTGTATCATTTCATGAAAGGCTAACGTATCCGAATGTTTACAAGTTCTATCCCTTGGGGAAATGTATAGTGTTCATTTCTTTTGTTTAGTCTATTTAAAGTAGGACTAGATACAAAGCAAGAATGATTGACAAATTAATGCTCTCAGCTCCTACTCGAAAGTACTTGAATTATTAGTACAAAAAGCATGTTACAAACTGTAATAATTTTAACTCCATTTCATTGCTAAAAGCTAATAATAATGAAAACAAATGAAAATAGTAATGCAATCTAACACCAGCCTGAATGGAAGCAGTCACAGAGTTGGGACTCTGCAGTCAGATAATTAGTTCCATTAAAACCCAGGAACGGGTGAGCCTGTTCATTTATTTTGGATTCAGTTCTGTGGGGGAAGAAAAAGAGGAAAAAGAATGGCCCCTACGCAACATCAATCAGACCCAACCTTCCTGCTTTCGTCCTTCTTCCTGCACAGCCCAGGGACTGTATTTCCACGGTGGTGACTCCACTCCCACGGTGGAGGAGGAGGAGCAGAGGCGCCAATGGGTGGCACCAGGGAGTGGAAAGCCACTGCTGATTACAATTAGAACAAAGGAAGCCTCCCGTCCCACCTGCAGACCAGCGGAGACATCTCAGGGGCAGGGGAAGAGCCCCGCCTGCGAGGGAGAGCTGGAGAGAGGAGCGGCCCCGAGCGGCCGGCGAGCACCGGTTCACAGGAAAAAGTTCCCTCTTCCTCAGCCTTTTTGTTCTATTCTGGGCATCGGCGGACTGGATGAGGCCCACTCACACTGGGGAGGGCAATCTGTCTACTCAGTCTACCAGTTCCCATATTAGTCCCATCTAGAAACACCCTCACAGACACCCCCCCAAAATGTTTCACCACATGTCTGGGCATCCCGTGCCCAGTTAACACACAAAATGAACCATCTCACTCGGGACCCTAATCTCGATCCAACTTGGTTAGCGTATCAGTTAGTATGTGTGGACGCAAACCAAACCACTCAGGGTGGTGCTTCTGGTTTGAGCTGTTAGACTGATCCCCGCCTGGCTCACAGGCGCAGCTGTGGTCCGTGGGTGGGCTGGCGATGGCTGCATGATCTCGGATGGCCTCACTCACGGGTCTGGGGGTCGGCAGACTGTCAGCAGGAGAAGATAGGCCGTGTGCCTCCCGTCATCTCGCAGGCTAGCCAGGGCGTCTTTTCACGGTGGCAGTCACGGGGCTCCAAGTGCAAGTGCTTTTCAGGGCTCTGCTGCCATCATGTTAGTGCCTTTGGCTAATGCAAGTCACATTGGCAAACCTCACGTCAGTGTGGGAGGGGACTACCCAAGGGTGTGGGTATGGAGAGGTGTAAACAAGTTGGAGACCATTCTGCAACAACCTGTAACAGACAGTTTCCTGGTTTTCCCTAGGACGTTCTCTCTGACCCAGGCACGGAGGGACAGGTGGAGGCAGACATGGATGTTCCTTCCAATCTCTTTTGTGGATTCCTTGCTCCCAGTCTATCCTTTAAATGCTGCTGATCTCTAAGGTTCTGTCCTCGGCTACCAGTAATGAGGGTCATGTCGGGACACTAACCTGCACTCCCAGCTTGGAAACCCTGGAATATCAGAGTGGATAACTGAAGCAGCACATACACTTGAGCCTCAATGTCCTTTGCGTGGACACTCTGAAATATTATGAGGTCCAGCCCCTTGAGGAACATGTTCTAAATTCCCTGGCAGAATAAAAGAATTAAAGCTGTTTTAGAAAGTTCTAGAAGGAGCTGTGTTCATATAGAGGTCAGGTCATCCAAGCTCAGCAGCTCTACCATCTGTGTTTCTGATCACAGCTGGCTCTTGCCCTGGTCAATATAATGCAGGAGAGGCAGCCTCAGAATGTCACTGTGGCTGTTTAGGGAGAAGCTAGAGCCATGTGCACTTGGGGGAGAGGATGGGGAGGAAGGAGCTGGGATTTTTGTATCCTGCTGTCTCAGGCCAGGGGGTGGCTTGGAGTCAATACTCCGTGGTTATCACCCACACTCTGGAGCGAGGTGGCACACGTGGCAAGGAGAGCCAGACCAGCTGTGTGGTTTTGGGGGTGACAATGCCAGGTATCTTCCCAAGATGTGAAACACTTGGCCCAGACACCCCAGGAATCTTGCCTTAGCCCAGTGGCCCCAGAACTCTTGACGCAGCCTGGTAGCCAGGTGTGACTGGGTGGATCACAAGCTTTCTTACAGTTACAGGGTGGGGTTCAGTGCACAGCCAGCAGCAGCCAAGACAAGCCGCCCACAGTGCTTTTCTTGTGTGTTCCGCTTCTGCCTTTGGAATTCAAATATTGTGCAGAAATGCAGGTTTATTGTTATCAATCCCATCTCATGAAACTTGACAAATGCATTCTTATGCAGATAATTAGGAGATAATGTCAACTGAACAAAGCTTTGTCACTGAAATAATGGTTTCCTGCTGTGAAGTTTATGCCTCAGCAAAGTCAAGGTGTTTGTTCCCAAAGTAGAACTCCCTATCCCTTTGACAACTATCTGTGACATCCTCCTTCATCCCTTTCCCCCTCCTCCCCAAGTCACGACTACAGCAGAGCCAGCGTCTGGGGACACCGGGTGGGGGTGAGAATTCTCTTTGCAGGGTCCTAGATCGGGACCGGAACCCTGGGCTTCGACACCGGGTTTCTGCTTCCCCTCTGCAGGAGTCATCTCAGACGACGCACCCCTCCCCACTCTGCCTTACGTCTCCTCTTGTAGCCTGAAAAAACCCCTCTGATCCAAATCCAACATTGAATGCAATGCGTCTGACGGCAGTTGGATAACTTAGATTTTTAGCAGAATATGCCTGTAATGTAGCAATTGGATCTCATTTCTGCTCCATCCATGTTGTATTTCTGAGAGCAAATGTACAAACGAGCTCAAAGATTACGTTAAAGTTTAAGGGCATTGGAATTAGTTGAATCAATTAAAAGAACTAACAAGGCATGCATCGTGTGTGTTCTATCATGCTTTTTTTTTTTTTTTTTGCCTGACCCATATGGAGTTAAGGAAGCAGATTACCTCCGGGGCAAAGGTCAGAAATAGCCCAGTCTTACCCAGGAGCAGCTATCATGAGTTCGAGGGCCTCCTCTTCATTAAGCAAGTGTGAAAATTTCACCAGAGAAGTGTAAGCCGTGCTTCCCTAGGGCAGGGGTGAATAGGGTGGGGTGCTGAGAGGGGAGGGCTGGTGGGCTGCTGGAGGGGCGCTCAACTCGGTGGCCATCTCCTCAGTGGCAAGGGAGTGCCCGACTTCTTGGGGCGCAATGTTGTGAAGATTCCAAGTCCATCTGCTTCAAATACCTCATAGTTTTGTTTCGAAGCGTCCTTTAACTATTGATTAGAATTTCATTATCACAGTCCATAAGTGAAGATGAAAACTCCAACTTCTGCTCTGATGTGCTGGTGGTTTTTAAAGTAGACCCTGACAGCAGGCATGGAACAGGAAAGGCCCAGGGCTAGGAGCTGAGACCCGCGTTCCCGTCCCTGCGTGGCGTTGGGTGAGCCCTTTGACCCAGGTCTTAACAAGGAGTTGGCGGCATCTAAAGTATTCCCGAGTTCCACATTTTACTGTTCTGCTACTGAGGGCTAGAGGTGCTCATTGGGTAGAATCGCGTTATTGATCCCATGTTTGAAACATGTTTTCAGAGTTGTATCAAAATGTACTTTTCCTTAAATTTACATTTCTCCCAGACTTGTTGTGTGGGTGATTAATCATTGGGAAAGATGCCACAGTTCCTGAGAGCTGATTACTAGAAAGGGTCTCTCTCTTTCCGGAGTGAGTCTTTGAGGAGATTCCTCTTCACTTTTTAGCTTTCCTTCAGTTTTTCTTAAGGGAACGAGAGGAAATGGAAATCGATGATTTGGGTTGAGATGAATTTATGCTAATATTAGAAACCCTAATGTATTAACATTAATTTTGGAGAACTGAGGTTGTAGTGTTGTGTTTTTGAATACTAAGCTTCGCTGGGGTTAATGCTTAAAATAATTATACTTAGAAAAAGATATTTGGTGGGGGGGGGGGAAATCCCACACCTGCCAAATGTAGGCATACTTGGGAATTATATTTTAGGTTTTTATTTTGTGACGGGAAGGATAGGGGATAATAGGAGTTTTGGAGTTGTCAGGACTTAGAAGAATTATTTGTGTACTCTTAAGTTAGCTCCTTCTATGTGACAGAAAGAGGTACCTCCTCTGAAAATAGAAGGAGAATGCAAAGGAGTATCTCAGCTGCAATTGCAGGGGGGCGGTAGAAGGTGAAAACAACCATGATGTTCTCTGTAATAAAGTGGGAGAAAGGGCGTGGAGATGCTCCGGAGAGGTAAAGGACAGAGAGGGGAGGGAGGGCTCAAGGAGGAGGAGGAGGGGAGAAGGGATGAGGGAAGTAAATGACATTCTATTAAGAAAACGATTTCTAATAATACAGTGTAATTTGTTATAGCTTTGCTGAGATGTAAACCCATTTTCTTTAATAAAGGCTCCTGCATACGTAGAGACCTTTAGTAAGTGGAGGGCTTTGTTTTTATTTTTGCTGCTGTTACTGTTTGTTGGGGGACCCTCCTTTCCCTGGCTTTGTTTCCATGGGGAAGGATGGCAAGCTGTACTCACGCCCTGAATTGATGTTGCTCACTTTGCCCCCAGGCCAGAGGGTAATAAACTGGTTGGTGAGTTTGGAGAGAAACCGGGCTTTGTAGTATTTGCTCCTTCCCAGTTTCGTTCTGGGAGTTGTCTCAGCAGAGCACCTGCCCCTGGGCAGCCCTAGCCAAGGTGACAGTTTTCTAGCTGTCCTTGGGACTGACTGGGTCATCTGCCCAATCCTGGGGTTCAATATCAGGAAGCCCAGCGCCACCCCTTGACCCCACACCTTCCAGAACCGCTCTCATCCATAACAAAGCCAACATTTCAATCCCGCCTTCCTGGTTCCGCAGCTCTTTCAGGGGGTCCAGAACTCAGGTGGCAGGAACAGAGGGAGACGGGGGAGTCCTTTCCCTCCACACACAGTGGCCCACACGTCAGACAATGGTAAGTTTTCATGGGATGAAAGACTAAACCAGAGTCATGGACTCATGAAGACTAGTCCATAAAGAAAGTGGTTATAGACAAAAAACTCACAAAGAAATTAAAATTCAGCTGAATCATAGGAAGTCGCTGGGTTTGCAGGACAAAAACAGTGGATAATCGACAATGAAAAAGACATAACGAAGTCATTGTGTTAAGTATGACTTAACATAATCACCTTCCGGTCCCAGGGGAGCAGTGAGGGTCCTTTCTGAGCCCACAGTGGCCTCACTTTAAAATAACCAACTTCCGGCTCCGGCCTGACTGGAAAGGTGCGCCCCCTGCCTGGACTACATCTCTCTGCGTCTGGAGCTCTGCACAGACAGTGTCGCCTTCATTCCTGCCCTCTGAACCCATTCTGAACCCGCCACCGGTGCTGTTCCTCTCGGCCCCAGAAGGTGCTCTCCCCTTGTCCTGACCTGGGGAGTGGCGGGGGTGGAGACCTCCAAGGCCCCGGGGCACATACTAGTATTCCCAGATCAAACAACCAGTTCAGTCCGACCCCTCGGCACTTGGTACGTATTAATCATATCATACCCGACTTGCTCAAAGGCTGCAAAACACATCCGCAGCATCCATCAAGACAATTTTGGGACAGACGTGCTATTTATTATTGTCATTTTACAGATGAGGACGCTGAGGTCACCCTAGCCAATGGCTGCGGAGCACTGACTATTTGAAAGGCACTGCGCTGTGTGCCTCAAGTAGACTATTTCAGCCCTCACAACAGAGGACAGAGTACTATTGCTGTTCCCATTTTACAAATGAGGAAACTGAGGCTGCGAGTGGTTAGGGATCTCGTCCAAGTCACACAGCTAGTAAGTGGCGGAGCTGGGCTATAACCTGAGCATGTGACTCGGAAGCCCACTGGGCTGTGCCTTTGCCCCCCTGGCATAAAGAAAATTACTCAAGATGACTCAAATCAAATTACTGAGCTGAAATCAGAGGCCAAAATATGACACCATCATCGGTTCCCCAAAGGTATTTTATCAACCGGTTTTACCTTAAAATAAAAAATTGATTTCTAACTAAGCAGTTCCTCAATTCTTAGGGTTGGAAGAGCAATCAAGATTTGTCATCAATAAATAGGAAACATTACATAGTATTAATTCCAGGAGGATAAAATGCTATATGGAACTCTGTACAGACCTCTCCTTGCTTTAACGTTACTGGTGAAGGTAGGAATAGGCGGAGGCGTAATTACTGGAGGAGAGACCCTGGCTGCCACTTAGGACAGAGACTCTCACTTCAACCGGACTTGAGTCAGGCTCTTCCAAACCCTCTTTTTGACAAGGTCTTGTCCTTGGCTTTCTGTGTCTGTCTCAGTACAGTGAAATTTTAGCAAGAACTCTGCTAAATCAGTTTATCGAGAATTCCCCACCCTGATATCTGATTCAGAGCTTTACCCCTCACCTCTGATAGGTGAGTCCCTGGCCGGTCTTTAGCAAGAATTCTCCTACCCTTGATGTCTCCCCCTCTTAGTACTTTTTCAACCCCTGACCCCCTCACTCTGCTCCTAGGTTATAAATTCCCAGCTGTCTTCGCTGCATCCGGAGGTCAGCCCGATCTCTCTCTCCTGTCGCAATAGCCTTGACTAAACTCGTTCTTACTGTCTTCACATAAGTGTCAGAATAATTCTTCCTTCAACAGTTGCTACCACATCGACCACTGACAAGTCATTTGACCTCTTTGCACAACACTTTCCTTCCCTGTAAAGCAGGTTCAATAATTCCTGTTTGGGATTTCTCCCAGGACCTCTGGGAGACTCAAATAGGATAAGAAATATTAATAATCACTGTAAACTATCAAATATTAAACAAACCTACCTATTCTCTTTGAGGAAACTAACAAGAAACACATTAAATTCTGCTCAGTGGAGGGCGAGGGCCTTCCCCTTGCTGTGCAGGGGTGGGGCGGTGGTGGCGCGGGGGGCGGGGGCGGGGGGGGGGGGCGCCGCTCCGGAGAGGAGCTGGCAAAACCGGGACTCGGTGGACTGTGCCAAGAGCACCAAACTCCACACGGGCGTTCGGAAACCTCCTGTACCCTCTCCACATGCAAACTGTCGCGGTTCCCAAACCAAGAGATTTCACTGCCTCGGAAAGCGAGGTGTGATTGCACATTTCCCACGCGGCTTCTGACTGCGCGCACCACGCCGCCTGCCGCGGCGGTGGGGGCGTGTGTCTGTGTGTGAGAGTGTGTGTTTGTACTTGGAGAGAGTGTCTGTGAAGTCTAAAGGGCTACGTGGCACTCGCTGCAGCTCGGAACAGCCGCGCCTTCCCGGGAGCCCCGTCCCGCACTAACGCGCTGTGAGTTGTAACAGAGAGGAGCGCTCTGGAATGAACGTGTGCGTTTGTGTGCCGGGGGGCAGTGGGAAGTTTGCTGGCTCTCTCAGGTTTCCAGGGACAGGAGCCAAGCGTGAGCTTGCTGGAATTGCCAGTGTAGCTCTGCCAGGGCACAGCCATGGAGGCGCTTCTCAGGAAATTGCTTTTGAGATCAGTTAACACGTGAGGCCATTGTCGTTGCTATTATTATTACAGTTATTACTATTTTTAGTAGTAGTTTTAGTAGTGTGGTATTTTGTGTGGATTTTTGGCGACTGTTGTTTTTTATTATTCTGTAAAGGTTTAACAACTGATTTAAGAATCCAAGATATAGAAACAAGGCGATTCTTCCTTTTTTCTCTTCCCTGTCTCTACCTGGTCTCTCCGTTTTTCTCCTGAAAAGAAAAAAAAACAAAAAAACCACACACACACACTTTGATTTCACGTTTCTTCTTTGGGCTACATGGCCCAAACCAGATCTGGGGTCTGAACTGTGAGTGGGCTCTGCCTCCTCAGTTAACCGGGCTGTTCCTGGGCACCTTCCAGAACCAGAAGAGTGAACCAGAACGGGGCTGTGGGCCCCTGCCTTTAACAGGAAGGGGAAGCGACACTTTGGCCCTGGGCCACAAGCCCTCACAGGGCGGGAAGCAAGGCCCACTTTTAGCGGCACTGGCTGTGTGGGGGAGTGGCAAGGAGTTCCCCCAGCTTTGTAACTGCTTGTATGACCCCTTTGTATCCAAGGCTGAGGACCCTGGGAAACACTGGTTACGGGCCTCCAGGCAGAGGGGGGCTTTAGAGATGCTAATTTGTATAATGGTTTGGAGCTGCTGGACAGGCAGCAGGACAATAAGCCCAGGAACGTGAATGAAGCGGGCTGAGCTGAGGCTAGCTGGGCCTCAGGGATGGGGAAATTGAAGGCTTCTATCTAGGGTTAGATCCCTGGGAAGCTGACAGTTTAGTTTCAGTTCAGGTACCTGCAGTGAGAACTCGGCAAATAAACACTAAGTGTAAGCTTTTTTTTTTTTTTAAATCAAGGGGTCCATGGATGAACTTTAGGAGGTCCCTGAAATGAAATGCAATATTTTATTTGTGGGTGGATTTTTTTCGAGAAAGAGGAGGCAAATTTTTCATTAGATTGTCAAGGGCATTTGTGCCTCCAAAACATTTTTTTTTTAATTCCAAACTTTTAAAAAGGCACAGGGTCCTTGTTCTCCAGGCAGCAGGCTCTCTCGGGAGGAACAGGTCTGAACTGCCAAATCCAGATGGGTGTGAAATCCCCCAAATACTCCATTAAATGTACTCTGCCCCTCTACCCCCAGTCTCCAAATTCTAGATTCATTGTCACCTTTTAGTGCTTGTCGCATCTGACCCTCTTGACTGCTCCCTGGGAACTCTGTCCTCCATGTGTCCGTGACACTGACCTTCCAGATTTCTTCTTGCTTCCCTGGTTTTCCTTGGTTCACCCTTTCATCATCAGCCTTCTCCAAGGAGACTTCTCTGTTCTCTCTGCAGATCCTATTTCCATGCTCTACGTGGCTTTGTCCCCAGTCCCATTCCCTTGAAATTCCATATTACAGCATCCACAACCTTCCCTCACCCTTTGCCGACCTGTCCTGTCCAATCCAGCCACATTTTAATATTAATAAAATTTAAAATTCAGTTCCTCAGTCACACCAACTACATTTCAAGCGCCCACGTGTGGCCAGTGACTAGCATGTTGGTAAATTGTAGCACACTGCCATTATTGCAGAAAATGCTAATGGACAACGCTGGTCTAGCTAACTTCTATGTGACCTGGGAAATGCAGCCGTCAGTTCCTGCAAGAAGCCTTTCCAGTTTAGGTTAGACACCTCTCCTCCCTGCAGCCTTCTACCTGCCTTCATTACACTACACTGTAAAACTCACTGACTTCTAGAAGCGCTCCACCATCCTGTAGTTTCCTGAAGATGGGGACCATTCTTATTTGGCTTGGTACCAGCAGCACCCAGCGGAATAAGCATTTGCTGAATGAATGAAGTTGTGACAAGCTGAGCTGGAAAGCATAACCAGGGTCTTCAAAGTCATCCTCACCTGTAGCAAGTAGCTGATGGAGAATGCTGGTTCCAGCTGGCCTGTGGTGGATGAGAGATGAGAATGTGATTTCAGGAGTGGAGGGGAAAGAAGAGGTCTTTGTATTCTCTTGGCTGGTGAGATGGAGGTGGCCAAAGGCACCTGCAGAGCACTTTTGGTTTTCTGTGCATAAAATCACGATCTGATTCTAGCCAGCATGGCTTCCTTCTCTCCTATCTAGATAAGTCATACTCTTAGAGAGTCATCGAATCTTACAGTTAGATGAGACCTTCAATGCATTGTGACTCGGACCTTTACCCAATGAATCATTCTCTGGAGCAGGAGCCCGCTTGATCACATCCTTCTGAGCCAGGCTATTTCATTTCCAGGCAGCTCTTTTAGTACAGAGTGGTTTTTAACAGTAAACTGCAATCTGCCTCCTTCTAGCTGCAGCGCTGGTCCTGGCTCTACCTTCGGATGCACAGACAATGCATCTGTGCCTGTTCTACAGGTAAGAGCAACCTGAGGGTGCAGACGTTCATCCCTTCCTCCAGGTACCATTGGAATTTCTAGGTTGGCTACCTCACCAGGTAGTTCAATTTTATTAAACCGATTATTTCACAGCTTCCGAGCTCCTTACTAATTCACACAGGTGTAAATCGGCAAACTTTCCTTGCCATGGAAAGGCATTATAATATTTTACCACTTAAATTCTTGTTATGTGGAAGAACAAAAGCCAGTTTTTGGCTGGGGCGAATGTTCAGGGAGGGAGCTGAAATGACAAGTGAGTCGCGCCCCCTTGACAGGGACCCCGAAGCGAAGAGTGGATGTGAAATGGCTAACCGACACTGCCCAGATGGAGGCAGGTCTGTCCACACCTCCTAGCTGATACTTCATTATTTATCGATTGTAACAATAGCAACAGCAATAATCACTAACTTCTACTAAGAGCATTCGGTGAGCCAGGCAGGGTTCTGAGCTCTTTATATATATTACATGTTTCAACAACCCTACACACTATACCGTATTATTATCCCCACTTTGCAGATGAGAAAATTGAGACAGGAAGAGTGAATGTTCTCGGTCTTGATTGGCTAGTTTCCTATTTCTACCCTTATTCACGTGATTTCCGAAGCTTGTCGTGTGCACAAAATGCGTCATGCGCTAACAGATCATACTGACCTTCGGCTGATGACGTTCAAGTCACCGAAGTCCTCACAGCATCCCTGTGAGACGAGGTTTATTAGTTCCATTTATTGGTTGAGAAAATCAAGGCTCAGAGGGATTAGGAGCTTTATCCATCACAGAGCTTTTAAGTGATGCAAACTGGAACTTCAGCAAGAATTCCAAACTCCCCATCTAGTGCTCTTCCCACTATACCACCACAGGTCTCTGAATGAAAGCAGGGTCCCATCTGTGACATGATCAATTATAACACACTTTGCATCTATATTTCTTCACCTTTTCTAAGACAGTAGGGCAGGCGTCCTGGCCCTAATATCGCATGTGTTGGTAGGTGGCAAAGCTGGGCTTAAGACACGGGTGTTCTAGCTTCATGCTCAGAAATGTCTAGACTCTTTGACCTACTCAAGGACCTGCAAGGTACAGCATGGTCCCAAGTATATTCAGAGCAGCTTCTAGAGAGGGCTCAGCTGTGATGGAGAGCATACTCATGGCTTCCTGCACGAGTGCAGTTGCTGAGAGATTCTGAGCTCCTCCCTTTGGGTGCTCTGTCATCCCAATTCTTTAGACCTGCTCCTCTCGGTGCCAGAATGGCCTGGGCTCAGCTGCTCCTTTATAAACCCTACAAGAGGGCTAAACAGGGGATTTCACATGGGGCAAGAAGGATGGCTCTGGAGTCATAGAGAGGCCTTGAGTTCCTCTTTCATCCCCAACTCTCTATGAATACAGGCAAGGAATGTATTGTCCTTGAAGGGAGGAGCTCAGAATCTCTCAGCACCTGCACTTGTCCTGGAAGCCACGAGTATGCTCTCCATCACGGCTAAGCCCTCTCTAGAAACTGCTCTGAAAATACTTGGGACCATGCTGTACCTTGCTGGTCCTTGAGTAGGTCAAAGAGTCTTTAGAAATTCCTGAGCATGAAGCTAGAATGCCTGTGTCTCAGAAAATTCAAATAGGATACAATATTCATTTGTTCATTCATTCATTCAACAGATACATAGTAAGTGCCAGCAAGGTACCCAGCATTCTTAGGTGCTGAAGATACACCTGTGAGCACAACAAAGTCCAGTCTTCATGGAGCCTCCATTCTGGAAGCTCCAAAAAAGTACATGAAGAAAAAATAGAGCAGGATACAGGGATAACTGGGGTGCTATTTCATAAAGGTGGTCAGAGAAGCCTTCTGTAAGCAGGTTACATGAAAGTAAGAAAGAAGTACATGAAGAGAAGGAGGGAGCCATGTGATTAAGGCGAGAACCCTTCCAGCCAGAGAGGGGCCAGGGAAAAGGCCCTGAAATGAGAGCGTGCTTGACCTGTTCAAGGGCCCAGAGGAAGTCAGCATTGACTGGAGCGGAATGGGGGAAGATATGAGTGGTAGGAGATGAGGTCAGAGGGACCCCAGACCTGATCATATAGACTCACAGAGCTCAGGAGATTCTCTTAATGTAGGGATGGTCTGTAGCCCAGGCCATCCTGTAAACACTGGGTACGTGCCACTCTGGCCAGCTCAGGCTAGAGTTCAAAAGATTATGGCCAAAGCTAGATGGGGCCCTAGGGATGATTTAAAGTGTAGGTTGGATCCTGGATGCAGCTGGTTCAATTCATATAGAGAATCTGGGTCTGGTTCCAAGACCATCTTTGAGCCCGTCTCTGTAGGCAGGAAGCTCCATGAGACTGAGAGCGGTGCTTCTCTCTGGTTCCTGCTCTGCAGCTGACCCTATTGATCATCCCCATTCCTACTGACCACACTTCTGGTTTATCTTGTAGTTGCTATTCTGTGTCTGTCTCCTGGGGACTCAGCAAGCAGGCAAGCCTGAGCTCCTTCTTTAAACCGAGGAATTTACTCTGAAGCGCTGATCCACATGCTTGGTAAGGATGCATAGTGCAGCTGGCTGGTGTGCATGCCTCCCTGCCGGTTGCTGGGGTGGCCTTTTATGTTCAACCTTGTATGTGCACAGGTGCTTTCCAGCCTCCCCTGCCTTGACAACACAATTCCGTGACATGAAAGATGGGCCTGCAAAGTAGAGCCCGCTGGTGTCCCTTGCTCCCCAGAGCAAGTGTCATCACGCCGCTGTAGCCCTCTCCAGTCCTTTGTCACATGCAGACTCTTCTTGTGTGTATTTGTCTGCACAGTGCAAATGTGATTTGCGGTTTCACTCCGCTTTCCTACTGTTTCCCATGTCCCCACATGGTCTTCACAGTAGCCTTTTGTAAGACTTCATCATGTCGGTGTGCCAAGCCCCTCTTGTGTGCATGTAGGCTTCCCCCTGGCTTTTTTCTATTTAATTAATTTTCCAATTATAGTGGACATACAATAGTATGTTAATCTCAGGTGTACAACATGAGGATTAGACATTTATATACCTTACAGAGTGATCACCCTGATAAGTCTAGTACCCATCTGACACCGTGTGTAATTATGGCAATGTTATTGACTGTATTCCTTGTGCTGTGCTTTACATCCCCATGGCTATGTTCATAACTGGCAATTTGTACTTTTAAATCCCTTTCGTCTTTCTCATCCATTCCCCCAGTATCCCTCCTACCTGGCGACCAACCCCTCTGGCTTTTAGGAAATAATTTTTAGAAATAAAAACAAGCCATGCCCCATTTGCCAGAAACACATTGCTACTCAGATAAACCCTAAGGAAACATGGTGGTCACGACTGACTGGATCTCAATGACTGGGGACTCTCTATGCTGATTCAGGGAAGGACACGTGTAAACAGTCATCTCAGCCCCTGGTGTCTACATGAAACATGGCATCAGGCAGTTTGCCCATGTGGCTTAAACTCTTCCAGCTCCTAGTAAACTAATTGGGGTGCTAGTGGTGAAGTTAATAAATTCTAAGACTCTGGACTGCATGGGAAGTCGCCAACAATTCTGCTTGGTATCTCAGAATGATCATTTGGTGCTTTCAAGAAAACTTCAGTGACACAGAAGTTAGTCTAAGAGTAGTTTGCATCCAGGACTAACAATCAACTAGAGCACTGGACCAGGTCCTGGAGAAATCCATCAGAAAACAGAACATACCTGCTCTGTTCCCAGAAGATTCTTCTAGAAGAGAGGGCGCGCGAACACACACAGAAAGACGCTGTTGGCCTGACAGCGAAAGTCATTTGTGTATGGTTGCGTTCCCTTGACTTCTTTATCTGAAGCCCTCACGTTTCCACTGAACTCCCCCCCTCTCTCTCTTGCACTGGGTCTGCAGGGAGCTGGGGTGGCCGGAGAGCAGCCATTGTGCCTGCCAATTAAACAAGAAAGCTCCGATGTGACAGTTCCACTGTGAAAGTTTTCAAATAGTGTTTGGAATGTTTACATAATTGTTGAAAAGAGGCTTTTTCAAGGTACCTGTTTACACTCTTTACTTTTGGAAATTCTTTCAGCAATCAGGCCTAGGAGGGCTCTCAGCCCGCACTTGCCACCCTTGATTGCCGAGGGAGAAATGAAAGGCCTGTCAGTGAATCGCTGGGAAAACATTCCCTAATAAACGCCCTCTAATGAGGGGGTGCTGAGAGCAGAGGGGAAGAGCTGGGGGGCCGGACAGTGGGGACGGTCACAGTTTTGTTGTGGAGCCCTTTGGCAAAGGGAGCGCCAGACCACCGTGTCTTTGTGTGCAAATTTCCCACCAGGGCCTAGCGACTTTCCACAATTTAATTAAGTGGCTTTAGAGTCCCAGAGTTGGCCTAACAAGCTGCTCTTCATGAATGAAAGATTTGTCCCCAGCAGTGGGGGCCAGCTGGAGACAAAGTGGGCAGCAGTTACGGCTGGCTCTGGCCGACATTAACTGCTCACACGGCCGCCCGCCCCGGAGCAGCTGGGGAAGGCAGTGTGGGGGCGGGCAGTGTCCCTTCTGGGATGCGTCTCACCTAGCTTGCAGCAAATATGCCATCCATATGTCCAGGATCACAACCGAATCCGCTCCATCAGGCCTGGCAAAGAGGCATTTAAATTGCTAATATTGTACCGGGGAGCGATGACAGCCCTGCCAAGGATCTGCTCTGTAGGATCCGTAGAGACAAACCTGGGGGGTTCGGAAGGGAAGGAGGTGAGAAACACAAGTTGCTGACTGTTAGGAGGCAGGAGAAACCGTGGCAGGAACGCACCCGGGTTGGAGCCCTGAAGCTGGTGGGCTGACTCCCAGCCCGGTTCTCATCCATTATTTCTAAAGGGCCAGCTGGAGTTTCTGTATGGGCTGCCCTGCAGGGAGAGGCATCTCCCTCACCTTAGAACAAGACAGGTTTTCTAGAGTGACAGAAACACTTGGCATGCAGACTGGAGGGAGGAAGGGAGGGCCGACCATTCGCTGTGAAATATTCCCTCAGCTATGGTTGTTGAGATCCGAGGTCTCTCGCAGCCACTTTCCAGTGGAGGGTTCACGGAGCGTTCTTCTCTGACTGTATTTTTAGAAAAAATTATGATGACAGTTGTTAGGTCTCAGGCAGGCAGGCAGCATATTCCATTACAAAGTTAGCATGAAATCAATATGTAAATAACCCTTTCTAACTGGCAGCTATTTTTGAAGGCAGAACGCACCTGATGTTGCAGGTTTGTTCCAGTTCACTTTAAATACTTCTCTGTCCTCTGGGTGTGTGAATGCGCTCATGTTCAAAAGAGCCTTTCCTTCCTCCTTTTCATTTGATCTTTGCATCATCCTGGAGAGCAGTAATGCCACCGTGAGCCTGGTCCTCAAACCTCCTCCATCATTTAATAATCAGATTGACAAGACCTGCTGCAGGCCGGGAGTGCTGGTTCTCCTTCAGCACGGTCACGTTTCAAAAACACAGCTTGGTCCAGGAAGGGAAGGAGTGGCAGGAGCCTTGGCCATCTGTGGAAAGAACTGAAAGAGAGGAAGGCCCAAGAGAGTGAGGCCAGGGTCGAATCATAATTCAGACAGTCGCTGCCAATATGCACCGAAGTCAACAGCAGGACATCAAAGGTCAGAGGATCCCAGCCAGAGGAGAAGCCGGCTCAGAAATGCGGCTGAAACTCAATGGGAAAAAAACAGATCTCAAGGTACATGAGGGTGAGTGGGATCTGAGGCCAAAAGTCTTTGAATAGTCCCTCCTCGTTAGCGACAGTTTTTGTTGTTTGGTTTTTAACTAGCTGTGCTATATGCACCTGTATTAAAAACAGAAATACTTTGAGAATGTTCTGCGTCAGGCATGGATGGTGCCAGAGAGCCCGGTGTGGCACATTGTGTGAGTGTATCTGCTATCTGAATTCAACCTGGGTCTGATAATAATGATGATCGCTACAATTTATCGAGCACCTACTATATGCCATTATTCTATGGGCTTGTATGTGCTTGCACAATTCTAGAGTCTTTTTTCATAACTGAGCTGAATCCACCTTCCTGTGACTTATCCCCATGGACTTCCACCCCCAAGGCTTTTCCTTCCATGGAACAGTAAGACCCATAGTATTTTCTTCTGAGCCTTCTCTTCTCCAGGCTAAATACTTCCTGTTCTTCAGTTATTGGAACCCCTTTCCCCAGACTGACTTCATTGGGTCTGTGTGTTGCCTCCATGTTCTTGCGGCTCGAGTGAGTTTTTGGAAGCAACCAGGGTCAGATATTCCTTTTGTGTGTCTAAAGACCAAAGACGTGTCTCCTGGCTGAAAAGAATGCATTTGGAGTGAGGCTTCAACCATCTCCGTGCGTTGTAGGCGTAGGCCCAGCAAAGGAGGCTTTCCAGGGAGAGGGAGACAACATGTGCTAAAACCTCATAATGGGTGAACAAAATCTACTCTCGATATCTAAAGAAGTAAGTAGCCAAGTAAGTATGGTCCTACCAGTGGATCCTCTGGTTCCAAAAGTTACCCAGAACCCAGGGAAGTTGAGGAGTTTACTAACTGAAGTGCTCATGCTGTTAGATGTGTTATTTACACAGAAACGTGTCATTGTTGCTGCCATTTGGATGAATCCCACAAGAAAGTTTCATCAAAACTGTCCATGAGCCCCAGCTGGTGTGGCTCAGTGGACTGAGCACCGGCCTGCAAACCAAAGGGCCACATGCCTGGGTTGCAGGCCAGGTCCCCAGTAGGGGGGCGCACGAGAGGCAACCACACATTGATGTTTCTCTCCCTCTCGTTCTCCCTCCCTTCCCCTCTGTTTAAAAAGTCTGTGGCTCCACAGCCTACTTGGCACTACATGGAGTCATAACTTGCCACCAGGATGGTATGACTGGGGTGATGAGTGATGCTCAGTGTACACATTCTGTCTTCCTCATGAAGAAGGGGGGGAATTGCCCATTGGCCTTTCTAGCTCTGTGTCCACTATAGCTTGTGTCTGCCATGGTAACCATTTAAAATGCTGAGTACATCAAGAGTAGCTTTAGTATCCAAGGTTATTTTATCTTTATTAGTAGAATAGAAACGACTGCTCAAAAACAGGGCAATGGCTAAGCACATGATGCGCATTAATGCAATGAAATATTATACAGCAATTAAAAATGATGTCAATGAAAATATAAAACGTGGGGAACACGTCTACAGCATAGTAATGAATGAAAAAAGAAACACATGAAAAATGGTTTGTACACTGTGACTACAATGGCATAAAATACAGCAGGTCCTCAAATGATGTTTCATTCAATGTTGTTTTATAGTAACATATTTAAGGATGGGAGTGAAAAACCGATTCCCAGCCAGGGCCACTCTCTGTGTGGTGTTTGCATGTTCTCCCCATGTCTGTGTGAGTTTTCTCTGGGGACTCTGGTTTCATCCCATGCCCCAGAGGTGTGCTTGGGAGGGAGACTGGTGTGTCTACACTGTCCCATTCTAAGTGAGGGTATGGGAGTGTGCCCTGGAGGGGAGGGCGTCCTGTCCAGGGTGGGTGGGTGCCCGCCTTGTGCCCTGAGCTGCCAGGAGAGGCTCCCGCCACCCTAAACTGGAATACGTGGGTTGGAAGATAATGATCTTACCTGTTTTTAATTAATCTTTCTTAAATGTATGTGTAGCTCACATTTATGTCAATATTTCATATTAGAAGTGTTTTTGGTCTTTCCTGAGAACTTTGGTGATGTTTTTGTGACCAGAAATATGCTGTGGAAACAACTCTGGCCAATGTCAACCAGTCTGTGGTAGAACTGATTTTGTTATGCATCGTTTTCCTGTTCAGTGAGGTCCTACTGTGTGCCTGCATTTGGGTGAGCACTAGGGAGGCAAATATGTAAACAGGGAATAATTGTTATGCAGGGGGAGAGGCGATGGGTGATGTTTTCTTTTCCTAGATGTAATGATATTGCATTTTATTTTTTAAATAGAGTGCTTTTGAAAATCAAGAATATTCTTGGAGACAAAAGAATAAATACAAACACAATGTCTCTAGGCTGGACCCAAAAGATTTTGGGACCCTAACAGGAACAACCTCTGTCCCATTAGGGACAGACCTTTAGGCTGAGGAAAGTTGCTCAGCCTGGGATAGTGGAAGGAATCAGATATGCAAATATTTCCCCCGGAGGTTGAGAAGCCTAAATAATTTTATGATTATGCACAGTAGTACCATTGCTATGAAATTTTGGTTATCGTTGGTTTTTCTTATATTTAAAGTTATTCTTTATATGTAATTATTTTTATTTTTAACTGTGGTAGAAAAAAAACACATAATGTAAAATGTACTACCTTTCATCAGTTTTAACTGTACACATCTCCAAAACTTTTTCATCTCATGGAACTGAAACTCTGTTCCCATTAAACAATAGCTCCCCACTCCCCTCCCCCTTAGTCATTGTAACTCTGGTCCTACTTTCTGCTTCTATGAATTTGACAGCTTTAGAAATCTCATATAAGTGGAATTATATAGTGTTCTTGTGTCCGACTTATTTCACTCAGCATAATGTCCTCAGGGTTCATTAATGTTGTATGTGTCAGTTTTCTGGCTTTTTAAAGCTGAATAATATTTTCATATACTGCATTTTGCTTATCTATTCACCCATGGATGGATATTTGGGGGTGCTTTTGCCCCCTGGCTATTGTGAATAATGTTGCTATGAACATGGGTGTACAAATATCTCTTCAACATGGAGTTATGTTGCCCCGCTCTGGTTTAGACCTCTTTGGGGAATCACATTCTTCTACTTGTTCACTGCTCACTCCTCCGAGTCTGAAAGTCGTAAACTCTAAGGGGTCCTTTTAGTTCATCCCTGGTCCTCAAGAGCTAGGAGGCTTGTTCCAATTGGTGAGAGCGGATCTTTATCTTCAATGTCAGAAGGTTATCTTCTTCCTGGTGCTTGCCTGTTTATAATGTTATTCATTAAGAAGTCATTCTCAGTGCTACCACCAATTCCTGAAGAAGGCACTAGAAATTTCAGAAACAAAATGATAGACTTAAAACAGCTGTTTCCAAAGTGCAACCTGGACTTGTGGTTAATCTCTCCCACACTTGTCTTATATTCGGAGATGATCCCACCCCTTACTAACTAGGTTTTCCATGATTTGCGACGTGTGATAATTCATCTGGTGTAAGACTGAGAGTTATTTTTACACTGTTTACGAATTAAGACACTGATAAACAAAACAGCCCTATAAACAAAATTACATGGCAGGGGCAGGATATTTTAGCAGCTTAAGGGGACAAATGTATTTAAAGATATTGGCAGTTTAATTTGCATATAATTGATGTACCAATTATAGAGAAGTTTGTCTACTAATTAAAGTAACATTAGACTGTCTACTTAGGAATATTGGTTAACAAAGTATATACTTAAATTAGCAAAATTACATTTCTTTTCCTTTGCAATTTAAATATAAAAAATTTCCACTTCTTGCTACAAGTTCCTGGAAGTATTATTCAATGAATTATTGTAAAGTAGATCATATTTACCAATAAGAACAACGTATATCATTCATTCAATGAACATTTTGTAGAGCACCTACCATATGCCAGGCATCGTCCAGGGCACCCAGAGGAGTACACAGCAGACCTGACAGGTAAGATCCGTGCTCTCCGAGAGCTTACTCTTGATGGATGGAGGACAGATAGTTACAGACAAATAACAGCTCAGTGAGTAAGATCATTCAGATAATGAGAAGTGTTATGGAGGCTGTAAGGCAGGGTCACATGACTGCACCTGGGGTCTTGCCACTTAGATTTGTAGTGAAGGAGGATCTGGGTGAGAAAGCAACGCTTGAGCTAATACTGCAAATAGAGACAGAACCAGTGGTGTGCCCAGCTATGGGCAGACCATTCCAAGGCAAATGCTCTCAGATAGAATAAGGAAGAGCAAGGCACACTACCAAGAGCAGCAGGTTTAAGGACCAACAAGACTGGTGCAGCAGGAACATAGTAAAAAAAGTGGGAGATTGGCCTTTGTGAAGTCGATATGTACAGGGGCCGGTTAAGTGGTGAGGCTGAGGTGGGGAAGATCATATACTAAATACAGTGGAAACTATGGTGTGGGGTTAAGCAGGGCAATGACATGGGCCAATTTGTGTCTTACAAAGATATTCTTGGGGCTTTGTAGAGAACTGGTGTTCAAAGGGCAAGAGAAGAAGCAAATCTTGTACCTGATCAAGGACAGGTACCTGAAATAAAGTCAGGAGCATGTAGAGATTAAGAGCAATTTCAATGGTATTTTATGTATCTTCTCTTTTTCTCTAGTCTTCTTTCTGAGCCCAACATGCCCTAGGGCAGAGGTTCTTAACCTGGAGGTTACAATAGAATCACCTGGGCAGGTGTCATAAGAAAGATGCTCAGTCTCACCAGATGTTCTGGGGTCAAGTCTGATCATATTGGTTTGTTTGTTTAAACCTACACAGATGGTTTTTCACACTGAAAAAAATCCCTCCCCACCCCCCAAAAAGTGGTGATGAGCTGGTTGTTTTATAGAAAGTAGGGACTGCCCTAAGGGACTCTCGGCACAATAGTAGAGACCAGACATTCTACACAATTAATTGTGACACTAAATATGAAAGAATTGGGGCTGGGACTGGTGGGAGGAGTGCTCCAGACAAAGGGCTCCTGGTGTTGAAGGGGAAATGCTTGACAGTGAGGAGGGGTCAAGGCCTGATTCTGGGGATTTTAGCCCCATTGATTATCCGTGATAATCAATGAAACCACTTCACCCCGAGGGACTGGCTGCCTCCACCCCTCAGGCCATGCATACAGAGAAGGGGCAGGAGACGGCCTTGGGAAATGAGTAGGAACATCCCAGAGGCTGAAGGAGGAGGCCAGCAGTGGGAGGCAAGGGAAGATTTGAGGTGAGACTTTACTAATTCCGATGCACTCTCCTGATCCCACCCCACTAAGTCTAAATTCGTGAGCACATTTTCTGGCTAAGTCATCTTTTCTTTGGGCAAATTGCTTATCAGGGCAGTAAAATAGGAGTAGTGCTCTGGATTTGTGGGCAAGCTGAAAAACAAAATGAACCCATATCTCAGGTATTCATATGATATACTGAGCCTCAATAATACAACCCCCAGAGTGGGGTGATTGGGGAGTATGTAGAGGATCTGGGTTCTTCTTATAGAGCTTTCATCATGGGTTGAGGGGCAGACCGTTAGGATTTGGGGTGGGAAGGAAGGGGCGTGGAAGGAAGAAAATTGTGGGTTTTATCTATGAGTTATTTCACTCAATTTTCAAAAAACACACTAAACTGATAAAGAGATCAACCAAGGGGTGAGTATCCACATTTCAAAAGGGTTCCCTAGGGAGTTTCTTTAAATTGCAAGGTCTCCCTAGAGCCTTTATTATTGTGCATCATTAAGTGGGAAAGATACAGTGAATAGTAGGTTCAGGAGCCACTGGTCCCCGAGCGCTCCTCCCAGGTCAAGCCCCGTGCTCTGTTTTCATGGCCTGTGTGGAATATGAGTCATCCAGTTGGGTTCCCACCTTCTCTGAGCTGTTTCGGAGCTCTCTGCTATTACTGTTGGCCTCCTCATTTGGCCTCTGCATCTTATGGAAGACGCCAAAGCACTTGACATTTAAAATTTATCAGCAAAGTTTAAAAAAAAATCTAATGTGAATTAAACAGGATTTTTAATCCCCTCAACTGTTGCCATCAGTATAATCACTAATAGAATGAAATCAGAATCAGTGAAGGAAAATATTAATCATGCATTTGCATCTATTAAATATAATGCAAGAACAAGCAGGCTGGATGCCCATGGGTGATTTTCTAGCATTTATGAGGCAGGTGGCTGTGGGTCACTGAGAGAGAAGGGTGACAGTCAGCAGTGTCTGTTTCCTTCTCACCAGCTCGTGTGCCCCCATAGCCCACAGAGTCTCAACCTACTTAAGGGTGATGAGGCAGAGAGTGAGCTGGTAAGGAAATCCCTTCTTGCCCAAAGCCCTGTGACTTGGTTTGGATCAGATAAAAATTTGCTAGAGACTTTGGGACTTAGAATCTCTGACTTTTAAAAAGGGAGAGGTGCAGAGTAACTCCCCACCCCCACCCCCAGGCTGGGAGCTTATCTCTGAACCCAGGAAATAAATCCATTGCTGGGGACCATGTCAGATAGCAGCTGCAGCCCAGGAGTGGGGACGACAGCAGGTTTTGGGGGGACACTGCCTTCAGTAAAAGACTAACCTTAATGATCAAAAGCATGAGCTTGACATTGAAATAGACCTCCTTTTTATAAGCTGTGCAACTCTGGGAAGGTTCTTTGAACTGACCTTCAGTTTTTTCATCACTAAAACAGGGATGAAGGAAACAGCTCAGAGAAGGTGGGAACCCAATTAGATGACTCATATTTTAGTTCTTCATCACTGCAAGAACTAAATGGGATGGTGAATACAAAGCTCTTAGCCCAATGCCCTGTTCCTAGTAAGCACTCAACAGACATTTTAAAAATGTTCTCCATACGTTTTTTCTTTGGACAACACATCGTTCTGGATGCCTTATCTCACCTAACATTTCAGCCTCTAATGACCTGAAAACCTTCCTCTTTAGTTCATTCATCTGCATTTCAGACCCTACTTTATTCTAAACAAAACCCATAGGTGCCTCAAACTTATCAAGTCCAAAACAGAACTGGGTATTTCTCCCAACCCAGCCTTCCTTCTCCAGCCCCTAACATGTAAAGGACATTAGTCTTCCCCCAGTCACTCCATTCGGGCAATGGGAGATCATCCTGTTCTTCACTTACCTCCACAGTGTAAATTTAATTAGGTTCCATAGCCTGTTGATTCTACCTAAGTAGCTGTCAAGTTCATGCTGTCCTTTTAGCAACTAATTTCTAGCCTAGATCTTCAGTCTTATCTTCTCCAATTTACCTGCTCCAGGGACTGGAGAGGGATTTCCTCAAATAATCCGTCTGCCCATTTGTCTCCTGCCTACCACCCTTACAAGGCTTACAGAGTAAAATCTAATCTCCTGCCTTGGATTCAAGATTCCTCATGGTTTGTCCCCATGACCTCTCCAGTCTTGTCTCCTGCTGATTCCTGCTCCTTACTCGAGGTTCCTTGGGAGAGAATAAGAGCATGAGTCTAACCCTGAGTGTTTTGTAAAAGCAGAGTTAAAAATGGGAGACTTTCCCAACCAGATATTTTTAAAAATTACAAAAGTATAACATTTTTTATTTGCCATTTCAATGAATATTTGAGTACCTACTCTGTGCAAGGCACTGTTCAAACACTATAAATACAGTGATCAAATAAATTAACATCCCCTTCCTCATGGAGTTGACTACTGAATGAACAATCCAGCTATGGGCTCAAGTATATGAAATGTGTGTGGATATTATGAAAGTGGCATATAAAAATAGCAAAGAAACATGGATGACTCTGTATGTGATATTAGAATAACTGACTTGCTCTTTGGGAAAAATATTCAGTTGGATCCCTGACTCACACCATATACCAACACATTTCTAAGTGGATTAAAGACCTAAGTGTTGAAAATGGACTTCTAACTTTGGCCCCATATTTCTGTCCTTGTCCTTTTACCCACACCAGGGGTCACAAACTTGGATGCTGACAAGGACCAGACCAGTCGTTTAAATAAACAAAATGGTCTTGCAGGGTAACCTAGAAAGTGTTTTCTCTGGGTAAGTACCTGATAATCACAATCACGGTCATAATCATAATAGCAGCAGCTGACATTTGTAGAGCCAGCACTTTTCTAATCACTTTATATTAATTTACTCATTTAATTCCTATAACAACCCTATGTGACATATATGATTATTATCAATAAATAAATCGAGACACAGAGGAGTTAAGTAACTTGCTGTAAGTCACACAGTAAATGTTGAGTGGGATCTGGGAGCTAAGTAACCTGATTCCAGAACCTAACCTCTTAACCCCTTTATTTTAGACAGTTATTAGACCAAACAAGTACCATATGCACATGCCAGACCCAGCCCATGGGTTGCCAGTTTCATCCTCTGCCCTGGAGTCTCTTAGGTGCTGACAATTACACATCTCTACCTCAAGCTCAGCATGGTCTTGTTTCCTGAGCTCTATATTTTTCAACCTTTTCTGCTTTAACAGGTTTTTAGCTGACCTTCTCTTCACTTCTACCCAAGCTTGCTCCTCCCTTGTAGCCCATACCTTTCATGCTCCCTCCCTTCCCATTTTTCCCAAATGTCATCTCCCCATTCATAGGAATTCCTGCCTGTATTCCTAATCTCGTTTCTTCTCTGGTGTATTTGTCTTCATATTCCCTGTTGCCATCTAACATATCATATATTTTTCTTAGTTATTTTGTTTGTTGCCTATCTCCCTGTGTTAAAATGTGAGCTTGTGAAGACAATGATTTTTTATTTGTTTTGTTCACTGTTGTATCTTCAGTACCTGCAACAGTACCTGGCCAGAGGAATTACACTGAAAGATTGATTGACTGACTGACTGACTGACTGAATGCATGAATGAATGAATGAATTATGGTTTCATCTTGTCCAAAAAAAGAAATTTCCTTGAGGTCTCATGTTTTATCTTTAAAAGGAATCCAGATTTTGAATTCTACTCTCTAAAATATCCAACTTAATTTTAATATTAAAAGATATTTTGTATTGTTGCCCCTGCAACCCAAACAAAATTTCAAGTAAAACCCACACTCCCAGTCAGTGCTCCCTGTTGTGGCCTCCTGTGCACCTGGCAGACCACCACACACACGCCCCACTCTGTCTTGCTCTTGCTCTGACTTTCGCTGTAAATGAGGAGACCAGCTTTCCGGTGAAAGGCTACCAAGAGGGAGTTGATGCAAGTTCAAGAGTGGCTGACAGTATAAAAGACCATGGAATACCTTGAAGCCAAGGATATTTCAGCCTTCCTGAGTAGGCATACTGAGGTTAAAAGTAGGGAAGGGACAATTCTCTTCATTTTTCACAAATAATAGCATATATTTTTCTTTTCCTTTTCTAAGTTTTCCCTCACTTGCCTTTAAAAAGGATTTCCTTGGTTAGTTTTTCATTCTTTCACTTTCTTTTCTATGTTAAAACTATCTCACTCATTAAGTTGTTTAATAACTATGCATCAAGCCACCCAGCAGTGCACTGGGCTCTGGGGATAAAACAGTGAACACAATAGACATTATCCTTCCCCTCACCAAGCTCCCTGTTTTGTGGGGTACATACAAGAATACCCCAGTTCTTGTGTGTACCCCACAAAATGCTGGGAGGTCACCTACAAGAGCACATAACCCAGATTTAGGAGTTCAGGGAAGGCTCCCCAAAGAAAATGATGGTTAGGCTGATACCCAAGAATGAGTACAATTTACTCAGGCTGTTGGGGGTGGTGGGGTTGCTGTCCTGGTGCCTGCATTCCATCAGAAACATGGTCAAACTAAAGTGGGTAGGGGAGACTGCTAGGATGATGCTGATGATGTGCTTGTGTGTGTGTGTGTGTGTGTGTGTGTGTGTGTGTGTGTGTGTGTGTGTAGAAATCATTCTATACAAGTTGGATTTGGGAACGTCCTTGGGATTTTTTTCTCCTAAGGAGGAGCAGAGTCAGGCTCCCTCAGGTATTTGAAAGTCTGACACATAGAATATGGATTTGGCTTTATGCTCAGAGGCTGCAGAAGGCAGGGTGGTAGCACTGGGTAGGTGTAAGAGGCAGGTGAGGCTTTCAAACAGAGCTGTCCAAAAACAAAGTGGCTCCTGGGGGAAGCTGTAAATGCCTTATCGCAAGAGAGACTGAGGAGCATACAAGAAGGTGTGTGCTATGACACTTGCCAAGGAACTGTGCTGGAAGATCTTTGGTGGCTCTTTCCACCAGGGGTTCTGTAGCTCTGGGCCTTTGCCCTTTAGGAAGGGCTTCTTTGAGGAGAGCTTGGGGGCATATTCGGATTCTGCCTTGCTCTTGGCTAAAAGAAAAGTATCAGACCTGAGCCTCACCCATGGGAACTCACACATCCATCAGGGAGGAAAACACAGGCAAGGCTGCGGGAAACTCACGGGTGAATTTGTGGAACAGATCGTAAGAGTAAAAGAAGCTGAACAAAGAAGTGACAACAGCCCGGAGCAATGGTGGGATTCAATGGAGGGGAGTGCAGAGCCCTATCTAGAGTCAGTGCCCTTGGGTTCCAGTCCGGTTCTGCCCAGAGGTGAGGGGGGTCTTCAGGTCAGCCATTTTCTTCTCTGAGCCTTCATTTCCTCCTCTGTGAAATTAAAGGCCCTATTTGAACTCTAGCATTGTAGAGTTCTGTGACCTGCATGCTGTAATGACCACATCAATAGCTGGGAAAGAAAGGGAACATTTGCTCATTCACTCATTTATTCAATTTCTCCATAAGTACAATACTTGTCAAGCTCTCCCATGGGCTTGACTGCTGGAAAAGGAGCCAGAGGCAAACATGCAGGTGATTGAGATGGTCCCTAAGAAGACATGCACAGATGTTCACTGCAGCCTTGTTTGCATGGAAACAATAAAAATCCATCAACAGGGAAGTGGCCAAATAAAAGGTGGCTTATTCAGATGACAGAATAGTATTCCTCAGTTAAAAGAACTCTATGTACCAAAAGGATAGATCTCAAAAACAAAACATTGAGTGAGAAAAGCAAGATGCAGAACAGTATATGCTTGGCTAAAAAAGCAGCAGATATCATTTGTAGAAGACCTGTTGCTTCCCTACCATCTATTCCTTTCTCTTGATGTAATTTTGTCCAAGTTTCCACAGCTACCTGAGCAGCCTGTGCATTTTGAAAGAGGCCAACTCTACCCTCTTCTTACAGTGGGGGGCGTGTCCCAGGCCAAGCCTGGTCGATACAATCCCATGGCCATAATGTCTGGCTCAGGGATGGAAGCATGAACTATATTAGGCCATGAAGACTGAGAAGTTTCCTGGAGCTTTTTTTTTGGGTGGGGGGAACCTTCCCTTCTCTCCCCAAACTGACTCCCTCGGCTGACTCCCTCTCTCCCTGGGTGCGGACAAGGAGGCATGTGGGCCTGGAGGAGAAGCAGCCCCGGGATGAAGTTAACACCAAGGGAAACAAGAGTCAGGAGACAAAAGCAACTGGGCCCTTGATGACATGGTCAAGCAGATAAATCATGAAATCCTCCTTGCCACTAAACTTTTCCATTAAGGGAGCTAGTAAATCCTCCTTCAAGTTTGATTCAGTTACAGTTGGGCTTTCTGTATTTGCAACTCAAAGATACCAGCCAATACACGGTTTACGTAAATTAAATAGCACATACAAAAACACTACATATTTTTCAGGACCATAGTATACATATGGAAGTACAAGTACAAAGCAGGGACTGAAAGCATGTCTACTCAGTTTATGTTATGGCTGACTCTGTGGGATGGTGGGAGAAGAGCATGAGAAAGAGGTCCCGAGATGGAAGACGAATAACAGCTAGCATCTACTGAGTGCTCATTATGTGCCTGGTGTCTACATGCATTAACTTACTGAATTTCCAGGGCAACACCCCCATCCATTTTACAGATGTGGAAACTGAGGCACAGAGGGTTAATTAAGCCATTTGTTTATGGTCACCATGGCTAATAAGTGGCAGAACTGAGATTTGAATCCAAAGGACCAACCAAGCTCCAGAGCCACTTACTAGCTTTATGTTCTCTTAATAGTTATTCCAAGGTGACATGAGCCTTCTATGTAACAGTCCTCTCTTTTAATAAAGAAAGTGAGGCAACTGTAATAAACAGTTACATTTTATGATTTTACAATCATAAAAATGATTGTAATTTAACAATCATTTTTCTCTGGTGAGAGTGGTACAGAGGTGGTGGTCTTGTTATTCCCTGTCCTTTCGTGTGATTGCCCACACTTCTTACAGGAAACATGAAGCCTGGTACAGCCTCTGCTCTCAAGGATTCCTCCATCCACCGGTCACACGACCGTAGTGCAGACCAAGTCTGGCAGACAGGTAGAGACAGCGCCGTGGGAGTTCTGTAGAGGGAGGGCCCACATCATGCTTAGTGATCGCAGACGGCTTTGTAGCAGCTGTGGCATTGGAAGATGGACCTGCACATGCGGTCCAGATGAAGTTTGGATATGCAGTGCTCAGGGGGACCAAGCAACCAGGCAGAGAGGAGGCAAAGTGCAGGATGGGGAGCCCATTTGGTTGGAGCTGAAGACCCGTGAAGTGGAGAGGAGAGAGAATGTCTCTGGAAGTCAGCTGAAGTCAGGTGGTGGCAGGGCTTGTTCTCCTTTCGCCCTTGTGCCCCGACCCAAAAGATGGCTTTTTGTTAGGCAAGGGCCAGCTGCTGCCTCTGATGCTGACCCCCGCTCCACCCTCACCGTTCTCATGAGGAGCCCATCTGGCTGTTTTTGCTGCATCTCCAGATGTTTTGGGGGAGCCTGCTGTGAATTATCTGCTGACCCAGCAGTAGCCCCTTCCCAAGCACCCAGGGTATTCTCAGTGTTAAACATACGGCCACATTTAAGCTGGAGAGAACTTGTCTTCCCGGGAAGACATATTCAGACCAATTTGCATGGACCTATTCTGGGCTCTGGGCCCGCTCAGGGTCACCTGTGCAGAAGCGGGTGAGATGTCCCCAGGCATCCACGATGGCTCCTGACAGCTGTGGGAGGGACACAGATGCAAACTAGCATGTAATTAGTGCCAGATATGCAGTTTTCTGATCACTTTCCCCCAAGAATGTGCCTCTCTGGCTGAGAAGCAAATAATGGACAATCACAGAAGATCCTTGATTATGGCTTGATTGAGCTTATGGGAGCTCCAGACAGCTAATGCAATTGTGGCTTCCAAACCCTTAGTGGAGGGCATTTCCATATGGGCAGGGAATTAAATAAAGCTGCCCTGCACACTTTGCTGGGCTTGTGCCTCCAGTGCCTGCCCGGATACACTCTTCCGCTTCAAGTAACCTCCACAGAGACTACAGGGAGTGGTCATGACCCAGGACAAGAAGGCCAACTTCCTCCTTAATTACTGTCACATTTCGCCTTCAGGGCTCTTGACCTGCCTGGCATTAGCTTTTGGCTCCCTTTCCTGGAGCCAGAAATCCACTCTCTCTGCTTGCCAGCCCCCTGTCGGCACCTTAACTCCAGGCCTTGGGATTTCCAGAAGTCTTGACTTTCAGTAGGTAGAGAATTGTGCTGGACACTCTTCCCGAAGGGAGATGATTCATTGGTCTGGTGGAGATAAGCCAGGAAAAACCATGGGGTGGAGCACAGGTCTCTGTGGGTAGTCAGATCTGCCCCAGGTATGCCCTGCCCCATGCTTTGCCAAGTTCTTCACCTTTCTGGTCCTCAGGCTGTCACCTATAACTTAGAGAGATGGGCTAGATGATTTCTAAAGTCCGGGGATTACACCAATTACCCTCATCTATGAAAGCAATAAAGTAAGTGAAATAGGATGCTGAATTTACCTTTCTACTGTCTTGAAATATTAGCAAAAGCACCAAAGATGGAAACAGTGGCTGCCAGCTTCCCTTTCAGGGACTTCTGGAAAGAGGGATGAACTGGTGGTCCCCAGTCTTTTGCCCACCATCCATCTTCAGCCCATACAGACAGGAGGGCTAGAGCTCATCGAAGGAGGGAATTTGGAGGAGCAGTGAGCTGTGGGCTTAGGAGGAGAGCTGTGCCATTCCCCTCTCTGCCCCAAGGTGAAGAAAAGTGGAGAGAGTGCTCCCTACCCAAAGCCAACTCACAGCCATTCCAAGAGAATAACTCAGAGCCTGAGGCACCAGCAAATGCAAATAGGCATTTTACTCTCCATCCAGGTAACTACCAAGCTGCAGAAACTCCCAGCCTACCCAATCATGCCCAGGAGTGGAGCAGAGTGGGAGAGTTCTCACAGAGTTTTGGCATGCACCCCTGGTGTATGAACATAGTGTATGTACATTCATGTGCACACATCTTTGTGCACATATGTTCATGTACATAAAGTTCATGTACATTGTGAATGTACATAAACATAGAAATAGGTTCCTAGAGAATTCTGAAGGCAAGTGGTGGGTGAAGTAATTTGTGAGGTCAAAGGTAGAACATCTGGGGATCTCATGAGGGAAGTGTTTGCTGCAGAGGATGGCTGAGGAAGACACTCTATTTTCCAGGCAAGGGACTCCATCCCTAGAGGTCCTGGAGTGGAAGGAAGATTTCAGCCAGAGGACGCATTGCTCATGTCAGGAGGCTGTTCAGGATGGAGATCCCAGCAGGAAACTCTCAATGAGAAAGCCAGTATTTGAAGGCCTGTCCTATCAAAGGCATCAAAGCCAACAGCATTGTACAAGGGAGAAGTATAGCACCAGTTGAGATAGGACTTCTATTCTTTCCTCTTAAGCCCCAGTCCTTCCACCCTGATTCTAGAGTAACGATGAGCAGCAGAGAGCTGAGGATGAGAATGGGAAGAACAAGGAGTGCAAGGACGGACTACAGCATCTCTCCATGGCCAGCAGACCACACATGTTCTCCTTGCCCAGTGGAACATAGCCCTTCTCAGACCCAGGAATGAGTCCTGACCTGGACTAAATTAAGTGGTTTTGAATCATATGCAAGACTGAAGTTTCAGCTGGGGTGGTTTTGATTTGGATAGCTTCGGACTTTTTAATGTCTGAAATTAAGTCTTAATTATCAAACAGAGAATGTTCTCATGACTACAAAGGAGAAGACAGCTCTGAGTTCTGCCTGAAATGGCATCAGGGAACAGGGAGCAGAAATCAAAGAACGTTTGAAAGCAGTGGTTGGAGAAAAGTAAAGCCATTTCCTATTTATATGCCATCAGTTTCAGACCGTTAAATATGCAGTTTTCCTAACTAATGCTCTGGTTCAATCTCTTACCATAGTTAGGCTGGGTTAGTCTTGGAAAGGGAAAGGCAAAATGCACTGGATTCACACCTCAACTGGGCAAATACTGTCTCAAAGGTGCAAACCTCATTTCCTTGGCCTCCACCAGCCTTCCCTGGCTTCTCAGAGAGTTAGAGGCCTCTGCTCTCGCTCCCACAGCCATCACGTGCCATCCACCAACCCTGCCCTTCCTCTGCTGAACTGTATCTTTGCCTTTGGTCTGTTCTCTTCTAACGTTCTGCTCCCCAAGAGCAGAGGCTGCATCTCCAGTGTTTCGTCTAGAGTAGCTCTCAGAACATGCAGTTGGTGAAAAGGTTTCTTCCTCTGGTCTTACCTCGCTGCCCAGTCCAGAGTTGGAAGATCAGTGTTCTCATCTGTAAAATGGCTCATGGGGCTGCATGATTTTAAGGTCTTATCTGGGTCAAGAAACCTTGACTAACAGTATGGAGTTTTCTGTTTATCCCCATTCTGTAAAATGTTCTGAAAACCAGCTATTGAGTGTTCAGTGCTGGGTTCTTTTGAGGGAAAGGCCCAAAATGGGAAGTAGAGACAACTCACCTGTGTGCTGGCCACATGTAAAATCGGCTTTGCCTTGGGATCTGGCAGGGCATACGCTGGCTCACTGCTGCAAGGACTAGCAGATCGAGGAGGCCTGGGAGGCAGAATCTAGGTAGCCCTCTCTCATCCCCACCCCTCCTGACCCACTCTGCAGGTGGAAGGCATGTTTGTTGGTAGGTGGCAATGTCCTGCCTCCGATCTGAGTCTCCCTCGGACCCCAGTCCCTGGGAGAGAGAGGAAAAACTAGCTGAATCCCAGTCTAAGAGGTTTTGTGGTTTCACAGAGGACTGAATAGGTAGCTCAGATGCAGGGATCAAGGCAGGAAACCAGCTGAAAACTGGGAAACAAGGTCAAGCTCTGCTTCACACAACGATGCTGGTGCTGAGTCCTAAGCATTGCCCAGGATTTCTTAAGTTCCCATGGCCTGAATTCAGGTTTAGGACTCATAAAGGGAGTCAGGGAGGCAGAGGGTGCAAGGGAGGGTAAGCAGACCATGAAAGGAGCTGCGAGGCAAGAACTCGACAGCCCCCAGCTTGCTTCTCAGATTTCCCTTTGGCTCCAAGCATTCGTGGCTTGTACCACCCTTGTAAAGAGGTAAGCACTATGATTCGTATGTATTTGTCCCCAGGAGCACAGAACTCAAATGGGAGGATGAGTGGGGTGGCTGCAAGCTTGAATCTGAGATTTTTCCAGGACTCTGGGTTAGGGTTAGGGTTGGGGTTTGAGTTAGGATTTAGAATTTAGGGTTAAGGTTAAGGTACTCTGGGAGGCTCTGGGGTGCTCAGCTTGACTGGGAGGGCCTTATGAAGTTGGGGAAGGACCCAATAGAGGGGTTTTGCGAGCCTCAGTGTGGTGTTATTCTGAGCCCCCAACCCTCCCGCACACATGCACACACACTTCAGTCTTCTCAGCAGACACATGCTGAGCTACGGAATTTAGATAATTAGCACAGTCATGGCAGCAGATCACTTCAGAGTGCAAGGACCTCCTGTGTTTCCATCTTCTCTGGCACAGTCGGGATATTTACCTCCAGCACCACCCCTCTGCCCCTTGGGGGACTTTCAGCACAGACAGGTCTGTGAATTGGCCCCTGAGCTCTCTGCCAGGGAGGATGACTGGGGAGGAGAGGAAAGGCAGGAAGAGCCATTCTGACCCCAGCCATCTCTGTGGGGTTGTTTGACTTGCATGATGAGCGAATTTGCAGAGAAATTCAAACCCCTGCTGGCAGGTGGGACAGCTGGCTCCAGTCCTTCCCACACAGCCAGGACTCAGGCAGGCCAGCCCCACTGGGGGTAGTTTTTCCATGGCTTGCTAACAGAATGCTGTGTCTCCTGGTCTGGTTTCTTTAGGGTCTAATCTAAAGTTCTCTTAGGAATGCACTGGTGACTGCAATTCCGACTTCCTCAGGGTGTCTGGGGCATGCCTGATTTATCCCGGTGGCAGGAGGTGACTCTTTCAGCAAAAGAAAGTATCACAGTGACTAGGCTGGGTCAGCACATAGGAGACGTGTTCTACTTTCCAACCGAAGGAGTCTCTGAAGCATCTTCATTCTTTTAGAGTTTTCATTATAAAATTACGCAAATTTATGGAAGAAAAATAAACATTAAACTCGGTTTTACTTATGGCTTCTTTTGATGGCAGGGACTAACCCTTATGCAGCCATCCCGGCAAGTGAAGGGGGCGTGTAGGGAGGAGACTTGTAGTGGGAACACAGACTCAAGGGGAGGGTGCTTGCAGGAACCCATTGCTGATGTTCGGTCTCCCTGTAGCTGGAGCCAGAGGGAGTTGTAAGTTGAGGGTGTCTCAGGGAGGGGGGCTCAGAGGCAGCTACCCGTGGGCCTTCTCCACCATGCTGTTGTGGCTCAGTGGGTTGAGTGGTGTCCTCAGAAAAGATACGTTAAAGTCCAATCCCATGGTACCTGTGCAAACACCCTTGTTTGGAAACACAGTCTTTGCTGATGTAACCAAAGTGAACTGAGATCACACTGGATTTGGGTGGGTCCTAAATCCAATTATGGATGTATTTACAAGAAGAGTTACAGAGATGCACAGACCACAGGGAGGGACAGTGGCCATGTGAGGATGGAGGCAGAAACTGGCGTGGTGTGGTCAAGGGCGAGGAATGCCAAGTATTGCCCGCAACCACCAGCAGTTACAAGGCACAGAAGGGTTCTCCCCTTGATCCTTCTGAGGGAGCATGGCCCTGCTGACACCTAGTCTCAGACCTCTAGCCTCCAGAGAATAAGTTCTTGTTATTTTAAGCCACCAGTTTGTGGTACTTTATCGCAGCTGGCCCAGGAAATTAAAACACTCAGCCAGAAGCCATAGGCCTGCTGGCAACTGGCATCCTCTTTGTTTCCTGTTCAGGTTCTTGGTACGAAAAGAAGCTGGCCCCAGTCAACTTTTGTAGCCTTGTGACCACCAGTGTTTGATGGTTCAGGGACTACCCTAAGTCGGTCAGCTGCAACCAATGTGCTGGGGCCACATGGACACATGGAACAAAGCAGGAAGTCCACAAGGGCCAAACCTTCTAAGAATGCCCCACATCTTCCTGTACCTGGCCATAGAGCCCTACCGATCTTGGGAAGGGACTTAAAGGATGTTTTATGAAGCACTTCTCCCCTTTCTCTTTTATGCATCAATTTAGTTCCTACTTTCTATTGCTAATGGCTGGTGAAAAAAGTTGATTTTTTAAAAAAAATACAGGTTCTGTGGAGAATAGAGGAATTCGGGTTCTGGATTCAGGTTTCTGAGACCTGGCTTTAAAGCAAGTTTTGGTACTTACCAGCTATGTGACTGTGGCCTGGGTCACCTTTTATTTTCCTGAGGTTCTAGAATCCCTCCTGTGAAGTGGAGTCAAAACCATTGACCTAATGAGAAAGTGATTCAATAAAATGGATGCGAACATTCTCTGATCTTGAAGCTCCAACTCCCCAGGGAATCCCACAGGTGAGCAGCACCCTGGGATGGGCCTCTGCGCAGAAGCCAGAGTGTGCAGGGTGCGCAGACTGAGGGGCAGGCTCGCGGGTGGGGTGTTTGCTAGCCGCTGCTTTTCCTTTGTCTTTTTCAATAATGCTAATTTGGTTACTCTTAGTAACAGCTATTCTCCATTACTATTACTCATTCCAGGCTCTGAATCATTCTGATGGATACAACGTGACATCAACCAATTTGCCTAATTTATCACCTTTGCAATTTTTTTAATACTCAGGACAAAATAGGAAGGTTTTGCAACTGGCTTTGCAATTTTCTTTTCTCCTCTGCACCAGCATTGGTGGGGGCTGCAGCAAAAGCTTTCTCCAAAGGGCTGTTGGGTGGAGAAATCAGCTGCCCGTTCCCTGTGTGGCCTCAACCAGGTTGAGGTGGCCATGGCTTTGCCTTGTCCTTGACTCTATAACACCCAGGGCTGGTTGTTGGGCAGCCATTCTTTGCTTGCACTTAAGCCCAACCTGGTTATCCAAGATCTAAAGCTTGTGCAAGGTTATCCAAGGTGTAAAGGTTGGAGTTCTCATTCAGCAGCTTGAGGCTGATCCTCCCCAATTCCAGTTTTGGAAGGTCCTAGGATGATTCATTCTTTCAAGTCCATCCCAGCCTCAGAGGCAAAAAAGTCTCCTGCTCTTAACTCTCACATCCATTCTCCTATTCCTTCACTAAGACCCTTGATCCTGTCTTTCACATTGCAAAACAAAAATGTTCACTATTACAAGTCCAAACAATACTGAAATTATATAAGGAAAAGCTAATATTTTCCTCACTCTTCCTCTCCCAGTTCTGCCTTCTCCCTTGCATCCCCTTGGGTAACCAATGCTGTGTTTTGTTTGTGCCTCACAGCGCCTTTCTCTGTGCTCACATGAACATTTGCTTACATCTTCACATACAGAAAGGGTTTTTCTTCTTTTCTAATTGGAATTACTATGTATCTATATCTATCTATCTATATATATACACAATTACTTAAAAAAACAATATATTATAGATATTCCTTCATGCCAATTCACATATGTAATTCATTTTAATGGCTTCATAATGTTCCATATTTACTCAACCTTTGTTCTTTTCTGTTTTGCAAACTTTGCACACATACCTTTCCATACTGGTACTTTTGTTTCTGCATCAAAGGGTATAATCTACTTAATTTTCATAGTTACTACCAGAAAGAATGCAATGATAAAACTCATCTGTGAAGTATGGGAGTACCTATTTCCTTACACTCTCACCAGCTTTTAGATGTTAAATATAAATGTTTCACCATTTTTCCTATCTGCTGGGTGACAAATGGCATTTTGTAGTTCTGACTTGGATTTTCCTAAACATGACTGAGTTTGAGCATCTTTTTACATTCGTTGTCCATTTGCATTTCTTTTTCTGTGTATTCCTTGTTCAAATCCTTTACCCCCTTTTTACTGTAGCCTTTAGCACAGGATGCCTGATACTACAGTTATTTTTGCACTTGTCCAACATTCCCCATGATACTAGTTGACGTTTGTACAGCATACACAGCACTCTTCACATGCACTAGCTCATTCTGTTCTCACTGTGATTTTGCGAGGAGTGTATTATCAATCTTAGTTTTAAGAAACTAAGCTCAGAGATCTACTCAAGTTAGGCTGTTCATGGCAGGGATCAGACTCCAACAACCTTCCACAGCCCAGTGTGAAGGAGGCATGGGTTATTTTTCTTCTCCCAGGTGCTGTCTTGCACAGGCTTTATACCAAGGAATTGTTGCAGGTTGGGTAGAGAGACATATTATGGATGTACTGATGGATGGGAAGATGGAGAGACTGATTGATAGATGAAAAGATGGAGGGCTGGGTCAACTTCTTGATGTAATCCCCCCTAGTATTTGTCTTCTGGATCTCTGCTAAAATAGACCCTTCTCATTATTCACTATCATCACCAAGCCCAGTCTTCCAGAGCTGTCTGACCTTGCTCCCTATATTCCCTGACTTCGCATACAGTGAGGAATCTCTGGCCCATGCATGGAAAACAGCCTATTGCCTCAAATAGGCAACATGTAAAGAGGGCCATGCAATAGAAAGGTATGAAGCAAAAGTTCTCAATTGGAGACAATATTGCCCCTTTGAAGACATTTATCAATGTCTGGAGACATTTTTGGCGTCACAACTGGGGACAGAGGCGCTAGTGGCATCTGGTGGATAGAAGCCAGAGATGCTGTTAAAAACATCCTACAATACATGGGACAGTGTGTGCAACAAAGAATTACCCTGCCCATAATGTTAATAGTATCACATTTGAAGAGCCCTGGCTTAAAGTTGCACCCATTAGGAGTAGCATGATGAAAAGGAAGGCTATAGGATTTGCAAACTCAAGGAACTTGGCTTTGAGTGTCAAGGTACCTCCATACCAGCTGTATGATCATGGGCAAGTCATTTATCCTCTATAAACCTCAGTTTTCTCAAATGTCAAATGAGGATAACCTTTCCTTCTTTGCAAAGCTATTGGGAAGATGAAGCAGAAGGATACACTGGAAGGTTGCCAGGCAATGCAGGAGATGGGAACTGTCATTAGGAAGCTCTGGGGAAAGGATCAGGGTGGGACTCTTGAAGGAGCTGAGCTTATCCTCTCTTTGTTTCTGGACTGACTGAGTGTAGGATCTTTGGATGTGAAAACGCAGGTGTTTGTGGTTGGGAGTCAAAAAGACTAGCTGAATGCTAATCTCCTGGTGCCCTTGTTTGTGCCTCTGGAAACTTTGAGGGTGGACAGCTAATCAATGGGAGGAAATGATGACTCCTGCATTGTGCACATCTCGACTGGCAGCCCGTAGCTGAGGCCCAGGCCCTGGGAGCATGCTTTTAGTTTTAAAGGAAGGCTAGGCAGAGAACTGTGGTGGAATTCCTAATCCTGGACCTGGTTGTTGGGGAGCAAGTTCTGATCCATTTGGGGCATCGAACAAGGAAGCAAAGGGAAGACGGAAAAGAGAGGCACAGTGCCAAAGCAGGCCTGGAAAATTAGGAGAAAACTAAAAGGGGGAAAGGAAAGGAGGTCTCAAGGGATATGGGAGCCTGAGAGCAGCAAGATGCCCAGAGGGGCATTTTGCATTCATGGTCTTGGGATGGGCAAACGATTTTTCTGATCAGCCCCACTGCATTACCCTCCACTCTGACTTTATTTCCTGACCCAGACTATAATTTCTGCTCTGTCCCAAGCCACGCCCTCTCTTCTATATTCTCCTCTTTCTGGGTCTAGATATTCAATCTCTCTGCTCTGACTAGAATCCCACCCACCATCCTTGTCTCAGTTCATCATGTTGACTTTGGTAGGGAAAGAGAAAGGGAGAGGGCAGAGGAGGGGGTGGATGCTTTTCAACTTGGGGGAATCAGATTCCCCAGGCTGCTGGCAGTTTATTCTACCCCAAAGACCAAAAGGGTAGTCCTTTCCTTAATATTCCAAGGCTAGAACCAGCCTATGCCCAAATACATGTTCTGATATGAGTCACAAACAGGGGTTCCTGAGCATCTTTTACAGTGTGTGGAATCCACACCTTGGATGCAATGCATAGTCTGCCCAACATTCAGCCCTCAGTCCGGCTCTGTGCCTTCCCAGCCCGAGTGGCCCAAATGCACTGGCCTTCATGTCTTTCTGGAGCTCTTGGGCTAGGGTTGCCCTCAGCTCGGTAAGAAGCTTCTGTGAGGGTGGAGGAGAGGAGCAGATAAAGTCAAGGATGTCAGGATAGCTTGTAAGGTGATTCAGACCCTAGTTCTGGGAAGGAGGAACCCAGGGAAATTCCTTTATCAGTGTTTCTCGCTCAGCAGTAGTAGCAGGCGGGTGGAGAGCATACAGACTGCCTGTCTCCCATGTGGGGACCAGCCCCTCTGGGAGTGCTCCAGCGCCTCCAGCCTGGCTGGGTGGGGCGGGGACTGTGGGGGCTGGTGTGGCAGCTGTGGGCTGCTCCAAGGCCTGTCAGGGAGGAATGATTAATGAACAGCCGCGCCAGCTGAGGCTAACCTTTGGAGAGCTGAGCAGGACATCTGCAGAACTGTCAGCGCTCTGACAAGGACAGAGCTGAACAACCAATTATGCCGCCATCACTAAGGTGGGCTGTCACTTTAATCCCAGCCATTCACTTAAGCAAGGACAGGGAAATTTCTCCTCTGCAGAGGCGTGTGCCTTGGCCACCTTAACCATTTCAGGACAGGCCAGGGACCTTCCCTGGGAGCTACTCGAATGAAGCCTCCTGACAAGTCACCTTACTTCTGGGCCTTCCCCTGGTTTTCAGTCCGTCTCTCAGACTGGCCATGGGAGCAGAATTCTAAGTCCGCACATATGCATCCCATTTCCTTCTGCTGCCTTCCACAGCTTTCAGGGTAAAGTTTGAATTTCTTAACCTGGCATTCAAACTTCTCATCTCGTTAATTCACTCATTCATGTATCTGATGAACAATTACCTATTGAAAATTTGGTATGTAGTAAACAGACTGCTATCTAGCGAGCAGAGTAATTAAACCCAGGAGAGTTCTTACCCATTAGAAGCTTGTGGTCTCAGAGCAGAGGCAGGTAAGTAAGACCCCGAGCAGAATGGAAGGTCTGTCCCAGAGGTGGTCTTAGAAAACTGTGGGGAGTCAGAGGAGGGACGCTGCACCCAGAGCGGTGGGGGCAAGGGGCAGGGGTCATCTTGGGATGCGTCTGAAGCTCTGAGCACACATTAGTCAGACAGAGAGGTAGGGAAAGGGAAAAGCAAGTACAAAAACACTAAAATGAAAATTTAATGAGTTCCAGCTATGTCGAGTAATTCCATGTGTCTGGAATGCCGGGTCCATGAGAAGTGGCCAGTGAACTGGAAAAATGGGACCAAGTGGTAAAAGCCAGATGAAGTGATTCGAAGTTATCCTGCTTCTTAGAAGGGAATGGATCTGGGACATGTCCTCCTACCTGTAGCTCCATCTTACCATGCATCCTGGATCCCAGCCACATTGGAATTTTTTGTTATTCTCTGACCTTGCCATATTTTCACACCTCCAGGTTTTTGTTCCTGCCATTCTCTCAATCTGAAATGTTCCTCTCTCATGCTTTGCTGTAAAGGTAGGAATTGTGTTTAGCTGAAATAACAGAAGCCCAAAGGAAGAGTGGCTTAAGCAAGATGGAAGTTTGTCTTTCTTTCATGTAACGTGAGTTTGGGGATAAGTAACTCAAGGCCAGCAGTAGCACAGCAGTGTGATTAGGACCCCGCCTTCTGCCATCTTTCTGTCCCATCATCCTCAGTGTGGCTTCCGGCCTCAAAGTTACTCAAGGTCATAAGATGGATGCTAGAGCGGCAGCTGTTGTATCCACATTCCAGGAAAGAAGAAAAAGGAAGGGAAGAAAGGCAAAGAGAATGTACTTTTTAACCAAGTCAGCCACTAGGAAGAGTTGTCCTCAAAGCCTTGCCACAGACTTTTGCCTTCATTTCACTGGTTGCCCCAGCTGCAACAGAAAGTGGGAAACACGCATTTTTGCCATGTTCATCTCATCCCCAACAAAAACAATGTTATCTTGTAACAGGGTGCAGCCAAGAAGGGACCCCCAAATAGGGATTTGTAATGAGGTCCAGAAGAGCTTGGAGATAATTGGCTCTGCACCCCAGGGCCACCCCTGCCCGGAATGCTGGCAGCTGTGACCAATTGTGGGAGGAGCCAGAAATGAGGCTGCAGAGGAAGATTGGCACTGGGATTTAAACCCAGGCACGACAGCCATCAGGGGTCTCTCTTTTTGGGACCACACATCTGTTTAGGACCATGTGTCCTCCTTGGAGGTCCTGTGTGGGACCACGAGGCTTTGGAAGTGCTCTCTTTTGCCACATGGAGGGTGCCAGGAGGACTGTGTGCGTTTGTGGAGAACTTTAGTTTGTATTATTTCAAATAAATAATAAATTCCTTTCCTTTTCACTGATCTCTGGTATTGAGAGACATTTTTCCTCATGCGGCGGACAAAACAAACCCAATAGGTGGGGAGGAACCCCCGGAGAAAAAGGGGGGTCTTTTATATCATTCAGCACCCACCGCCCCGCCCCATCTGTTCTGTAACGGTCTTACTAAGGAAGAAGCAAAGAATAAGTAGGCAATTAACAATCTCTGTCCTGACTGCTAAGCCAAAAGCACCTGAACATGAACTTCGGAAGAGGCAGATATGAGAGAAACTAAGGGTTCAAGGATGAAGGAGCCTTTGGGTAAAAGACGTAGAGGAGAACGGTGGAACCAGAACAATAAGGGTACATCTAAAAAAATTGCTAAAATTCTAGGTCTCTCCCGAATTTTTAACATTTAGCTTGAAAGAGAAGTTTTACATGGTATAAACAGAGAATAATGTAATAAAACAATCTCTTCCTAAAATCCCCACTTAAAAAATGACTCATGATGTTGGAAGAAGAGAGTAAAAATATGCTAAACTACTTAATCTTAAATAAAAATATCTCAAGAGATTCCAGTCCACATTGGATTCTGACAATTAGAAGAATGTAAATTAAGAACTATTTTTGAAAAATGTCAAGATTAGAAATAACAAAATTAGAGTCAACATTTATTTTTAATACATTAAAGAAAATAAACATAAAAAATAGAATCCATGTACAAATACACAGGTAAAATGAAACAAGATAGTTACTGGCAACATGACAGGAAAAAACCCAAAACAACTAGTTGTAACAATGTGTATAAATGTATTACATTCCCCTATGAAATATAAAGTCAGATTTTTCTCAAAAATAAAATTCACCTCTATTCTATTTTATAAGACAACAACTAAAACAAAATTAGGAAAAATAATGTTTTTAAAAGGGATGTGCAAAAATACATCAGGCAAACAGATATCAGGGACTGTGATATTAATTAGACAAATATAATTCAGAGCAATAAAGAAGTCAACAAGAAAAAGAGTCTAGGTTCATCTAGAGAGGCTCCTGGCCTTAGCCTCATTAGGACTGAGAACTCTCAGAGCGTTTCTTGTGGGATACCAGAAATGTATGTGAAGTGTCTCTTGGGAAAGAACTCAGGCTGTGCCCACTGTGGGGGTTAAGACATAGCTAGGCATGTCTTATGAGATAATAGGCCTTCCCACACCAAAAGGCTTTTTCCCTGAGATTTTAGAAGGTTCATCATTAAAGAAACCAAGTGTAGAAGGAAACCAAGTGCAATAACTATGACCAGAAAAAAAGTCTTAGTCACCAGAAGACAAAGTAACTCTAAGGACATTGTGGAATCTATTGTTGAGATCTGCCTTTTGGCCCATTCTCTGTTCTTTTTCTGGTCTAAGTCTTCTGGAAAGTAGGAAAACTGTAAAGACTTGTAGGGTGACTTTCCTAAAATGTGACTTAAAAAAAAAGAAACCAGCAGTATGTCCTTGAGATCCCTATAATGCAAAAGGTGGACAAAGCTATACATTCACTTCTAATTTGCATCTGGTGCCATGCAGTTGGATTAGTATTCTAGAAATGTTACTCTGATAGTGGTATGGAGTGAGTCTGGAGTTAAAAAGAATAAGCATCTTAAAAGCTGTTACAGTAACCTAAGAGGGAAGTACAGTTTGGCACCAAAAGGGCTCTTGCATGTTGTCATTTGTGCCCAGCAAAAACCAGGGGTGCTTAACAAACAAATGCATGGTTGTAGCCCATGGGGACCTGGGGGTAGTGGAACATCCACTTATGGTCATGGTGGGAGTGCTGGGGCCAGGCTTCCCTCCTGCTGTTAAACAAATACACATCTAGACCAAAGATATGAATGAACTGACCAAAGATATTTCAAATACTAGACTATGGTAGTAAAGGGCTGTTATCCTCGAGAGAACAGAAACAAACAAGGTCAGCTGCACAGTTACTCCATACTTCTAGATCATGGCTCTGTGAAAGGGAACCCAAATCTTGCTGCCTGGAAGAGACAGAAATCAGAGAGAGAGAGAGATGCTGAAATTGGTATCATTCACAAGTCAGAATACCAGAGAAGAGGGAGTTACACAGAAAAAGCACTCCAGAAATCTGTGTGTGATTCTCCTTAAGTCTGTTGCTGAATCCTAAAATACACAAGGCTGGGCAAAGAATGACCAGATCGTTGTCAGCGGAACAATTCCCAGAACTCACGCAGAGCTAGGATAGGTTGGAGTCCTGACCTTCCAGGATGGATAGGCCTTGCAAACAGCGCAGATATTCAGTGGGGAACCCAGGAAGTCTTGCCTTGGTAATAGGGCTAAACTGGCCCAGAGCTCAGCTCACTTTACACCTGTCCTAATGAAGCTTCAACCCTGAGAGGACCAGGCTGGTTTGCAAGTAACTTACTTGCCTGCCAGAACAGAGTTTAACATTCTTTAAGAAAAGACAATAAAATTCAGAACTCGACAACATAACACCACAATTTGCAGCATGCAATTAAAAAATTACTAGACAATCAGAGGAGCAAGATAATGTGACCCATAACCAAAAGAAAATCAACCATTAAAAACAAAACTGGAAATGACAGATAACACAATTGGAAGACAAAAACTTTAAATAGCCATGAATTGATGAATATGCTAAAAGAATTAAAGAAAAACATGAATATAATGAGGAAGTAAATGAAAAAATTTTAATCCTAGGGAACTTCTCGATACCAAAAATACCATGTTAAAAATAAAATACTCACTGAATGGGATTAACAACAGATTATACACTACAGAAGAAAATGCCACTGAATTGGAAAACATAGCAATCTAAACTAGCAATATTGAAGTATGGAGAGAAAAAAGACTAAATAAATGAGAGGCTTCATGACCTGTGGGACAATATGAACTTTAACATTCATGTAATAGGAGTCTCAGAAAGGTGGGGTCAGGGGGGAGAATAGAAAATTATTTAAAGAAAGAATTGTAAAAAATGTCCAAATTTGATGAACCCACAGATCCAAGAAACTCAACTAGCGTGTGTAGGATAAACACAAGAAAACCACACCAAAGCATACCATAAACTGCTGAAGAGCAGTGATAAAGGGAACCATAAGAGTAAATAATCAGAAGTACAGCTGTGGTGAGAGATTTCAATATTCCTCCTTTTACTTATTTTTATTCATAACTTGGTGAATCTTTTCCACCTGTATGTTTAACTTTGATTTTGGTTAAGAAAGTTTTGCTTTTATTCTTCTTTTCTTTCCTTTGAAATTGTGTCTTGGATTATTGTTTCTGTTATAGATATTCCATGTACATCTTTGGAAATATCTTTAATTTTTCCATTGGACTTCCTTTCAATGTTCTCATTTTTTTGCTCCTTCGTATATGTCTTTTTCCCCCCATGACTTTAGTCTTTTAAAACTCCAGTCCCAAGTCCCCTACATTAGTGATGCTTTTAAAATACTATTATATTATTATTATTGCTATTGTTTTATGATTTGTTTCATTCTACAAGCCATTGAAATCTACCCTTCACTTAAGCCTGAAACATAGGCACTATTTTTTATTTTATTCTTATTTCCCATTTTTAATGCATCATCATATCCGGTAGTTTTAATCTTCACAAGGTGTCTTGGAACCCCCTTACCTCTGTTCTCTCAGCTACACCCTTTGGCCTCCAACATTTCTCTTCAGGGTTACTGCAAAAGCTTTCTTTCCTGGACTCTGGCATTTTAGGACAATAGCCTGCTTCCTTAACTAACCCAAAAAACTCCTTATAATTTTACCCTTGTCTTCCTCTCCAGATGCATGAAGTACTCTTTCTTCTCTAGGATGCTTGAAGCGATTAGCATTCCTGAGCTGGCCAGGCTTTCTCACTTGGTGATTCCGCATGTGCTTGCCTAGATATTACTGCCTACCCCCCATCCCGCCCCTGAAAGCTCTAATTCAGTCTTCAGGATTCAGCTCAAATATCACATACACTGGGAAGCCTTCTCTCACACATGTCACCCCTCCCTAGTCTTGCCAGGTGGGGTCCTCCAGCATCCACATGTTCCTCTGTCATGGAATACATCACATGACACTGTAATATTCTATTTATTTGTTCATCCCCCCCCACCCTCAGACTGTGTGCTCCTTGAGAACAGGAATTACCTTATTCACCTTTATTTCCCTAGCTCCTAGCACGAGACCTAGTGTAAGACATTTTTATTGAATGAAAAACCTAGAGTGCTGACCCAGTTCCAAGTCCTAGATGAACAGCACTCAGACTTTTTACTTCATGCTGTTTTAATCCAGCTCCTGGACTCTGTGATACAAGCAATAGAAAAGTCAGCTCCTGGCATAGGAGCTGGCATTGAACACACAGTAGGCACTCCACAAACATTTCTTGAGCTGGACTTGGCTGAAATATATTATTCTGTCCTAAATTGAACCTGAGCCATGAGCAAGGAGCTGGAAGTCAATGATGAAAGGCTATTTAACTGCATCCAAACCAGTCTCCACAGGGATTATATGGATTTTGTTTTATGTGGGGAAGTGAGAGGACTACAGAATAGAAGAAACCTGATGCTGCCCGTTGGAAGGGTTATAATGACAGAAGGCCTGGTGTCTGCACAAGAAGAACCTACTGTGGGGTGTTTCTGAAGCTTGACAAATTCACTGCGGCAAATTCCTGCTCATATATGGGGGCATCCAGTAAATGGAAGTCAGATTTAGAATGAGATTATGTTTGCGGAACAAATAAATAAGAAAGTCGGGCTCCCTCTACTCTGCTCCCTTAACCCCTGCATGCAGTGAGAGGTCTGAAAGGCAGGATGGTGGCTGGATGCTGCCAGCCAATGGTGCCCACAATGAAGAGGGTACAGAGTTTGGGGCAACCCCAGAGGAGGAGACTTGGGAGCATTTGCAGTGGGGTGGCAATGCAGCCGTAGGCAGCAGCTGGCGCATAGGGCTGGACCAGAGGATTGGCATCTGCTGGGCTATGCCCGAGGGCCATTTTAAGAAGTAGTGATAAGATCTAATCAGTTATTGTGTAGGGGAGAAGAGGAATGATAACCAATAAATCTTTTAGCTAACTCCCTGGATTTTTCTAAGCCCTTCTTGCTAAAATCTCACATTAAAGGAGACAGCATTGAGGTAGACAAGGGTAAAGGGGGAATAAATGGTAATAGAAGGAGACTTGACTTGGGGTGGTGAACACACAATACAATATACAGATGATATATATTATAGAATTGTACACCTGAAACCTGTATAATTGTATTAACTAATGTCACCCCCAATAAATTCAATAAAAGTAAGATGAAAAGAAGAAGAAAACATTTACTTTTCCTCAATGTTTTAGTTCAGTTATAATTTGACAAGTTTTAAAAAAAAAAAAACTGAGTAACCTCCTCACTGCTGACAATGTTTTAGAGGTCAGGGATCCAAAGAAGAATGAGAAAGTCTCTGTCACCGTGGAGTTTTGAGTGTGCCCAGATGGTTGGAGGACAGGAGAGGAGCTGGGCTGTCACAGAGTCTGACACCTGCAGGACTGCCCGAGAGGCAGGGCTGGCAGCTGGGCTGAGTGGTGAGCTGTCCTGTGGGGAGCACAGGGGCCCAGCGAATTCCAAGGAGGCTGGAGCCCCAGGGGAAGTCGGTGGGTGGGAGTGGGACAAACCGCAGCTCTGAGAACATTAACTAGGCAACCGGAAATGGGGTAAGGGAGGCTGTGTGGGGACAGCAGGGGAGAAAGCAAAGACCTAAAAATAACCCCAGATTGTCTAGATCAGAAAGTACTCAGAGCATCCAAGGAACCAGAAGAAAAGCCTTTGGTGCCCTGGAACCTCACACAGTGTTTCCACCCTAGGCTCTGAATGACTTCTGTGCCAGTGTGGTGGGGAGGCAGGCACACGCCACCCAGGGTTAAAGCACTGTGAGAGCAAGAAGCTCTGGGTGCTGGTGGGGGCAGAGGAGAAGGAAAGGCTCCGTGGAAGTGATGACATTTGCCTGAAGCCTCCGGAAGGGCCAGGGCAACCCAAGCCTTGACACATCCCCTGGAAAAACAGCCCTCCCTGCACCAGATGTCTGAGTGACTGGCAGTTCCGTGTAACTCCTTTCCTGAAATTCCATCTCCACCAACTGTTCCTGGGCTGGAACACTGAGATTCTGCGACGTGGTGGGCCTATTGGAATGCACGGGAGGCAGCCTGCCTGCTCGCCTGCTCCTCTTCTTTCCTTGGGCTGTGTTCCCAGGGAAGGTGTGCACCTTCTTTTCCGTGACTCCTGAGTGGAACATTTGAATTCCCTTGGGAAAGCCCATTAATTCAAAACCCAATGACCCAGAATTTGGGAGCATATGAATAGGGACTTCGATTAACTTGTTTCTTGATCTTGAGAGAAGGAAGGATTTTTCTAATCTCATAAATAGGGCAACATTTCATGGGTAGTGGTGGATTTAAAAGCTATTTTTCAAAGGCTTCAGGAGAAATCAGAGTCACGGAAAGAGATGTCTGGTCATTTAGTTCAGTCGTGGGTAAGTTTGGTATCCGGTTTCTGCTTGCATGGTTACATACATCCTGGGTTGGGGAACTCATCCCATACTGAGGCATCGGATTCCATGTTGTAGCAAATCAACTACAAGGGTCTTTCATATACTGAAACCTCTCTGTGTGGCACCTAATCATCCTCCTCTCTTTCTGGCCTCGGGAGCCGCACAGCAAATGTTTGTACTGCAAGGCTGCCCAGCAGGCACCTGCAGAGGAGGTCTCCCTTTTCTGGTTATACACACGGGACTTGGCCTTGAGGCCTCAAGCCTCAGGGAGAGGTAGTGGACGTCAGGGAGAGAAACTACAGTGGGCTACCCTCCTGGGGACAGGAACAGTCAGCAGCTGCAAAGTCTTGGCCTGGAAACCTATGCCAGGGAAGGATTGGGACATGGGAGAGGATTCTAGGCCAGACACACCCCAAAACCAGGCTGGTGGGGAGAGGGTGAAAGAGCTGAAGGAGGAGGGCAGAGGCCCTGGAGCAGAGCTCTTGCAGGATGTGGAGGGCAGGCACCGAGCGCCTGCATGTATCACCTTAATACTCTTCCTGCCCCACCCCTTCCTTCCCTGCACCCTCACTCCTCTTCTCGTGCTCCTCTTTTCTCCCTCCTTTTCTCTCCAATCGCAGCTTTTGGCTGGTGTCCTCTTCTCTGACTCTCATCTATGTCTTTCAGCCTGTCCCATTCTCTTTATTTCCTGTGTCTTTTATCTCTCTTTATTTCTGTTTTTGTGGTTCTTGCCCTTCTCCTACCCTTCCTGCCTCCAGTGCTGTTTATGTGAGTCTCTCTCCCTGTTATCATGTAGACAATACCATATATATATATATATATATATACAATTTCATAAACACAAACCACTCTCAGCTGTCCATTTTGGAGTAGTTGAGAACAGGTCATTTCTACAGCAGGCAAACAGGATACAGAGATGAAAGTCCAGATTCACAAATACAAAATGATTGGCCCCAGGAATTATTTAAATAGCCAGTGCATTTACAAATATGATTCAATTTACAAAGATTGGCTTCAAATGTAACCTCTCTGTAACATTGTTCTTATGTGTGGTGAGTTCATACCTGAGTCTTAAAAAAAAAAACAACAAACCAGAACGTGTAAAGCCTGAGTCCTTGTTCCTTTGGGCAACTGGAGGAAGCAAAATCTTTTCTTGAAGCCAGCTCGAGAAAGTGGGAAAAGGCATCGGTTTTTAATTTTGGCTCCTTCATAGTCTACCTCTAGGAATGTTCAGCCTCTCGGAGCCTCTGTTTTCTCATCTGTAAAGTGGGGACAATAAAATGACAAGGCAGGTGTGTTGTGAGGAACACAGGAGTTGACGTACGTAATTCACAATTTTTGAAGCCGGGAGGATTATGGAAGAGTTTAGAAGCAAGGATATCTGGGGTCTTTCTTGGCATTTTCTGATCATACTTAGCAAAACCATAAAGATTTGGAGCCCGAATTTAGGAAGGTCATGGCTCTTTGCGGTAAATTCCACTGGAAGGACCATCTGTAATCCCTGGAATTAGTTGACAGGGAAAATTGTTTGAAGCTGGAGCATGAGGAAGCAGTAATCACGCTGTTATTGTTACTTTAGGTGAGTTAACAGGTATATTGCAAATGATCTGTCTGACAGATTGTATTCCTTAGAGGCAATAGTTAGACATGAACTTAAAATTTGGAAAGTCTAAGCTCCATATCAGGAGGAAATAGTACCAGGTGACATAGCAGAGGATGCAAATTTCAACAATGAATAGGAGAAAGTCTTTAATTAATTCATGGCAATAAAGAGGGAAATAGGAGAGATGAGGAAGTGATTAAGGAGAGAGAAATCTGTAGGACTGGAGCGAACCCAGTGGGGAGGATGGGGCTTTGCTCCAGAGGCCGTGGGAGCCACAAGGTACCTTATCGGTTTGTGTGCATGTGTGTGAGCTGAGAGGAGGAGGGGCCAGAAACTAGGTGGCAAGAGAAACCCAGGGGGCTTCAGAGGACAAAGCCAGAGGGACTGCCCAGCTGGCAGTGGAGAAGACTGTAAAAGTTTTGACAAGTTGACTTAGAATCCAGAGTCCACGGAGTAAGTGAAGTACTCAGGATCAGTGAAAAGCAGTTCATTCAGTTCTGGGACTAAATCCAGGCCAGATTGGTTTAAATAGTCATCGATACTAGTTAATGATTAAAACAGAATGGATGTGAACTACTCATTTCCTTCAGTCCTACAGGAAATGTGTTAAATTTTTTTTTAAAGCCTGTTTCAGGTTGCTTTCTCCACTCCCTCCGTTTGCATTCTCATCGAAGTCACTGCGGTTGAACCTCTACCTCGTCTCCCCTCTGATACTGCTTGTTAAGGTCACTGGTGACCACCAGGCTGCTAAATGCAGGGGCAGCTTCTGAGTCTTACCTTATTCAACTTGTCACCAATATTCAGTACTGATGTCCACCACTTCTTTTTTGCATATTTTTAATTTTGAAAATTTTCCAAGCTATAGAAAATTTGCAAGAGTACTATAATAAACACCCATACATCTTTTCACGTATTGTTTAGCATTGTACCGCATTTGCGATAGCTTTTCCCATAAAATTAGACAAATCATTATTGCCCTTTTTGCTGAACCATTTAAAGGTAAATCACAGGCATCGTGGCCCTTCACTCCTGTATACTTATGCATATATCTCCTAAGAATAAGGAAATATATCATGGATACAATAGCATTATCTAAAAGATAGTACATATTCTAATTTCTCTGTCTCAATAAATGACCTTTTCAACAACAAAATTTCCAATCCAAGATCCAATCCAGTACCTCGCACTGCATTTAGTTGTCATGTTAATTTGGTTTTTCTTCCATCTGGAACTGCCCCTCAGCCTCTCTTTGTCTTTGACATTGACATTTCTGAAGAGGCCAGAGGTGGTGTTTTATGGAATGTCTGTCGCTTTCTCACAGTTGGTTTCGGATGACCCGTCTTCAGCAGGAATGTGACAAGTGGTGCCGTGTTCTTCGCAGTGTGTCACATCTGGAGGCCCTGATGTACCTTGTCCTGTCCATGATGTTTGCTTCCACCTCTCAGTTAAGGTTCCGTCCACCGTGCTTCTCCACCGGAAAGGGATTTTCCCCTTTGTCCTTAGCATGCAGCCTGTGGGGAGGTGCTGCGATCTGGATTCCCCAGTGAGAGATTTTTAGATCCGCTCATGAATTTTACCTGAACCATTTATTGCCAAGTGTTGAATTCCTTACTCTAACATTCCTGCTACAGTTTTTAGCTGGCATTCTACTGTAAAAAAGACTTTTCCCTCCTCCCCCTCTATTTATCTGTTTGGTTGGTTGTTCTGTTTTGACTCAGTGAGTTATGATCCATTACTGGTACTATTCATTATACTGTTCAAATTATCACCAAATTGCCCAGTGGGAGCACGTTTTAGGTTGGCACTACATCCCTTTGGACATATTTAGATACCAAATATACAGACAGACAAGGGCCAGACTGTATTTTAAAAAAACAAAACAAAGGAACAAAAAACCCCTCTGATAGTCTCTAGCAACCTGCCTAGGAAGCCAACCCATTATCTGCAGTAACCAGCCCAGGAAGCCAGCCTGGTATTCCTACAAGTCAGATCATCAGGAAGTCAGACCACTATCTTTAGCAACTAATCCAGGATATGGAACCATTAACCTCTATGACAAGCAGCCCCAAATGGCCAGGACTTAATTAATAACTGACAGCTTTCCTAATTTTTGTCCCTGCTCCAGTAGCAAAAATCACATCTAATGCACAAATCTTAGTTTCTAAATATCATTCTCCAATAAAAATAACCAAGGATTCTTAGAAAAATGACTGATTCTAAGGCTGAGGCAAGAAAATACCAGATGAGCCCAGGGAATCTTGTAGTAACAGAAAGTGAAGAAGAAAAGAGAGAAAATGAGTAAAAAAAAAAAATGATGGGCCCTGGCTGGTGTATCTCAGTGGGTTGAGCGCAGGCCTGCGAACTAGACAATCGAGGTTCGATTCCCAGTCAGGGCACATACTGGGGTTGCTGGCTGGTTCCCTGCAGGCCAGTTCCCAGCAGGGGATGCATGAAAGGCAACCATACACTGATGTTTCTCTCCCTCTCTCCTTCCCTTCCCCTCTAAAGATAAATAAATAAAATTAAAAAAAAATGATGGGAACATACCAAAAGGATTAGGGGCGATTCTGAATGAGCCACAATGGCCAAAGCTGGGATAATTTAAGCAACAGACTATATTACAATGATACTGGATTTTTGACCCAAAAATAAAATAAATTTCTAGTAGTCTATACTGTTATAAATGAATTTGAAAGAAAGTAAATGAATAGGGGAAGAGAGACAAGTTCCTAAAGCAGAATTCCAAAAAATTTATGTAGACCTTTCTCCCTCAAGGAGGTAGAGTATAACTTCCTACCCTTTAAGGATGGATTGCACATATGACTTCCTTCCAAAGGATACAGGCTGGAAAGGGAGGGGGAGAGTAACTCTAAGTGAAGAATCTGACGAACACAGCTTCAGCCAAGTGATCAAGTTCAACACCAACAGTGATGAGTCATGTTGGTAGTACATACCTTTGGTATGTGATGACAATGGCTCTTTTCTTCTGTGGCCTTCATCCCCCCAAACCCATAACCTAATTATGAGAAAAACATCACAAAAATCCCAATGAGGGACATTCTACAAAATACCTATGGAATACTCCTCAAAACCATCAAGATCACCTAAAATAAGGACAGCCTGAGAAACTTTCTTAGCCAGGAAAAGTCAGGAGATAACAACTAAATGGAATGAGGTATCCTGAATGGAATCCTGGAGCAGAGAAAGGCTATAAGTGTGAATTGCAAGGAAATCTGCATGTATGAACTTTAGTTAATAATATCAATACTGGTTCATAAATTGTAAAAAATGTACCATACTAATATAAGATGTTAATAGGAGGGAAAACCAGGTACAGTTTATATGGGAACTCTCCATCCTTGCCATTTTTAAAATAAATTTAAAACTGTTCAAAAATTTTTAAAAGTTTTTTTAAAGTTTGTTTACTAGTGTTTTAAAAGTGTGAATTTCACTGGATAAAAATAATACCTTATTTTTTTTTAAATAGAAACGATTGAGAAACTTGAGAGATTTCACCAGCATAGCTAGTGAGTGGTGAAGTTTAGATGAGAATTCAAGTTGCCTTATTTCTTCCCACACTAGCAGCTCTGGACTGAACTGTGCCTCTGCCTAAAATTTGTATGTTGGAACCCTAACCCTCAATGTGACTGTATTTGGAGTAGGGCATTTAGGAGATGATTAAGTTCAATGAACCCTAATTTGATAAAACTGGTGGCCTTATAAGAAATGGAAGAGATCGCTCTTCTCCTTCTCCCCCTCCCCCTTCCCCATGCACATACTAAGGAAGGGTTGTGTGAAGACGAAGTAGCCATCTGCAAAGCAGGAAGAAAGCTCTTACTAGAAACTGAACCCCCCTGGGCTGTGATCTTGAACTTTCTACCCTCCAGTGTGGTGATAAAATAAATTTCTGTTAAGCCACCCAGTCTGTGGGATTTTGTTATACAGCCTGAGCAGATTAATCCTCTACCTTAAAAAGAATAACACTGCCATATATGAGTACTATCTCCCAAGCACTGTTCTCCAGGCCATAAACTGGGTCAATAATAGGGCTGTATTTGTTTCCTGTTGCCTAGGGCTCATCGTCCTTCATTGGCTGATACTCAATGTCATATTTTGTCCAATTTTTAAAATTTGTTTTACATGGGAGATTAAATTTAGGCCCCGATACTCCATTTTATTTTTTTTAATTTATTTATTTTTTATTGATTATGCCATTACAGTTATTCTATTTCCCCCCTTCATTCCCCTCTACCCTACCTCCCCATCCCCATTACCCCCCCCTTTAGTTTATGACCATGTGTCTCAAGTTCTTTAGATTCTATATTTCCCATACTATTCTTGCCCCCCCATCTATTTTCTATCTACTGTCTATGCTACTTATTTTCTGTACCTTCTCCCCCCTTCTCCTCCTCCCACTCCCCTGTTGCTAACCCTCCTTGAGATCTTCATTTCTATGTTTCCACTCCTGATCTAGCTGTCCTTTTAGTTTGCTTTCGTTTTAGGTGTGGTTGTTAATAATTGTGAGTTTGCTGTCCTTTCACTGTTCATGTTTTTTTAACTTCTTTTTCTTAGATAAGTCCCTTTAACATTTCATATAATAAGGGCTTGGTGATGATGAACTCCTTGAATTTGATCTTATCTGAGAAGCACTTGATCTGTCCTTCCATTCTAAATGAAAGCTTTGCTGGATAGAGCAATCTTGGTTGTAGGTCTTTGGATTTCATGACTTGGAATACCTCTTTCCAGCCCTTTCTTGCCTGTAAGGTCTCTTTTGAGAAATCCACTGACAGTCTGATGGGAACTCCTTTGTTTTAGACAAAAGTGAAATTCATGTCAATTCACTTTTTAAATATTTTTGAAAAGAGAAAACTTTTTACAAATATTTCCCCATATAGTTACAATTTCCAGTGCTCTTTACTGTTCTCTACAGATCTGAATTTCTACAGGTCTCAGGTCATTTCAGCTTGAAGAACTTTCTTTAGCATTTCTTGTAATTGGGTCTCTTGATGACATATTATCTTGCTTTTCATTTATCTGAAATTATCTTTATTTTATCTTCATTTTGTAAGATATTTTCATTTGATGTAGAATTTTTAGGACTTTCCCCCTTTTTTCTGTTAGCATTTTAATGAAGTCATCTGGCCTCAACTGCTTCTAATGAGAAATCAGCTTCTTTGGATGCTTTTAAGATTTTCTCTTTATTTGTGGTTTTTCAGGAATTTGACTTTGATGCGTCTATATGTGATTTTCTTTGTATTTATCTTGGTTGGTGTACTGAACCTTTAGGATCTCTGAGTTTTAGTTTCTTTCTTTTTTTTTTTTTTATCAAAATTGGAAAATATTTGGACACTATTTCTTCAAATATTTTTCTGCCCTACCTATCTCTTGCCCCTCCTTTTGAGACTGCAGTTGTCCATTTGTTCTGCCACTAGATGCTGTCGCACAGATCATTGCAGCTTTGTTGTTTTTCAACCTTTTCCTCCCTCTATGTTCCAGTTAAGATTACTTCTATTGCACTGTCTTCCAGTTCATTGATTCTGTCCTCTTCTTTAGCCAACCTAGTATGACATTTTCTAATACTTTTTCAAAATTTTGGGGTATTGTATTTTTTAGTTCTATTGTAGAATTTCCTTTTGGTTCTGTTTTACAATATTCATATTTCTTTTCAAATTCCCCATCTCTTCACACATTAAGTACACCTTTTCTTATCAATTTATCACATTTATTATAGTTATTTTAATGATCCTTTCTGCTAATTTCAAAATCTGGTTCATTTGCCACTTTTGGTTTTTCTCTTCAGTAAGTAATAGTTTTCTGTCTCTTCCCATGCCTAAGAGTTTTTAAAAATTTAAATTATGCAAAGAGAACTATCTGTTATCTTTCTCTGAAGAGTAGTATTTGTGTGTGTGTGTGCTAGGAAGCTGGTAGATTACCACCTACTCTCATTGGTCCTGTGGGGTCTTGGCTTTAGACTTTGTTAGAGCAAGTCTATTCTGATTTGCCCCTCACTGCTGAAGTGAATCCCTTAATTTTCAAATGTGGTATTTAATCCTAGGATGTGGCTCTCTGGGTTTTCAGTTGAAAGCTTGAGGTACTTACCAGGCCCATTCACTGGATAGGAAGCAAACTTTAAATTCTGCCACCATAGTGGGCAGCTTCTGAATTCTCTGCTCAGCTTTGTGTTTGTTTGTTTGTTTGTTTTGTGTTGTGTTCATTTGTGGGTTTTATTTGCTTGTTTATCAGCATTCCAGCTATACTGTTTTCTCCATAGGCTTCTTGGAAGTCTCACCCACATATTCAGAGTTTAAGTAATCACTAAGGATTTGAGTGGCATATATGTAGCTTCAGAGGCTCCTCTTTCCATGGCTCCTTCCTTTCTTGGATTTTTCCTTCAATTTCCAACTGCTGTGGCAGGCCCAATGTTCATCCTTGGTTTCCTTAAGCCAATATGACTGCAGCTTTCTGCTTGAGCTCTCTCTGCAGTGACCCAGTACACCACACAGGCAGGGAACTGCCCTCAGATGAGAAGCTGCATCCACTAAATTTCAGCCAGTGTGATTCCCTTCTTCTAAGAATCAACTCTCTCCTAGTTTCTGCCTGCTTTTCTAGTATCATCAAGTATTTAGCTTTTTTTCCTATTTGTCCAGAGATTACAATTAGTATCAGTAAGATCATTAGTACAATACAGGCTATTCTTCCATTACCCTAAGTTGGATGTCTCCTGGCTTCTCATTTTTAAAACTGGATAATGTGTACTTTATGGGGTTATGTTTTTTTCTGTAAAGAATTAAATAGGAATACACATTTAAAATGCCTGGCATGTATAGATATGCAAGGAATGTTCGTTTCCTTCTCTTTATGTTGAATTGGCATCTGTTTCCTTTTATCTTCCCTTCATTCATCTTTGCTTAGCCGTCTGGGCCCAACCTATATAGGATAATTTATCTCCCATGTGGCAACCCATCAGGGGTTTGATGACAGAGATCATATCCTAAGCCCCTGCATCTTTGTCCTCAGGCTAAAAATTCCAGTTCTTCCTGCCATTTCTCAAGCCACACATTTTCACTGCGGAACTTGGAGTCTTTTTAACCATTCTATTTCTTTATGAAGGAATCTCCTAAGTTCTAGCTCCAGCTCTGCCATTTATAAACTGTAATTTGAGCAAGTCAACTTATCTTCTGAGTTTGATATATCTGAAAAATAGCATGATAATTCCTATCCAGTTTGTACCTTGCAAAGCCAGACACCTCAAACTCTAACCACTGTTGGTGGGAGAGCACGAGGTGATGTTTCCACCAACCAGGTTTCCACCAACCAGGTTCCTGCGGGCACGGATGGAGGGACTAGGACTCTCTTCCTCTAATTGTCTTGGTGCTGAGGAAGATGAGGGAGAAGTGGATAGTATAAGCATAATTCAGTCTCTCTCTATGAGTGATTCCTGTGGCTACCTTCCTCTTGAATTACCAGAGGCAATCACATCTTCCAGATGCAAGTTTCACTTTTTTCCAATGACCATATAGCCTAGTCTCACCTGAGAAATGCACCTTTTTCCTGTTTTATAACATCGACCCTATTCTTTACAAATCAACACTAACCTTACTATGCTATGGAAGCATTTTCCTCCCTCCTGAGTGTACCTGGCAACAACACTAAGATCAAATAATATATTTGTCAAAAGTCTCTCTGATCTCCAATTTCTTTCAAGGGAAAGAGAATGGTAGTGATTTGCTCTTTCATCAAATGACAAAAGGCAATGGCCAAGAGATACCAATTCTTTTATAAACTATAAAGTCCTTACACAAGTGAGAAAGGGGATCAAAAGTTTTTCATCCAAAGCAGGATACTTTTGAGAGTGAACAGGGGCATTATTGATAATAATGCTGTGACTGTCTCAGGGAAATTGGAATAGAGATGGCACTGTGCTACTAGGTACCATAGGGTCCAATTTCCAATAAAGCTTTCTGATTCTTGAGGAAACTGAATCACTAAAAAATACAGACTTGTTCTCCAGTCCTCTATAGAAATTTCTTTCCTAAAGTAATATATTGTTTGGGGACTCTGCCCTACCAGTGCGGGGAGCTTAGGAATGCCTCTGTGGAGACACCCAGGAAAAGGACTGCTGTGACCACTCTTGTCTGAAACACATTCTCAGCTCTGGAGGCAAAGACTTGAGCTTAAATCACCTTGCAAGTCAAGGACTCACCGCCCCTCATTGAGCTGCGTCCTGCCTGACTAATATCTGTTTACTCACACAGCTCCTGCAAAAGGTCACTGCCTTCCCCCCAGAGGTGCTGGTTTGCATGTAATGGAGCTGCAAAGTGACCCTCCTCTCCTCCAGCTCAGTTCAGCCTCCACCCAGCCCAAGCCTAAGTCCCAAACAGAATATTCAGGAAGTACACATAACACTCATCTTGCTATTTTCTGAACAAGCCGTGCTTTTTCATGCCTGGCACCTTTCCAGACTGCTATTGTTATATCTAGAATGTCTTCTTCTTTTCTAATTCTTTCTATCTGATATGATTTTACTCATCTTTGAAGTCTCTTCTCTGTGAAGCCTTTCCTGACACCTCTCACCTCCACTAATCTGCTTCAGGTGCCAGAATTCATTAGGATTTGTTTCTGCTAATGTAATAACAATGATAATTTTTTTAAAGCATGACAGTAGTTTAAACAAGATAGGACTTTATTTCACTTTCACATAGAAAAAGTCAGGTCAGCAGTCCAAGGCTGGTGCAGTGGCTCCTTGGTGCTATCCGGGACTCACGCTCCTATCTTTCTGCTTTGCCATTCTCAGAGTTATGGCCTCCTTCTCAAAGTCGCCTCATCATTCAAGATAGTTGCTGGAGCTATAAGCATGCATCTCCATGACAGCTGGAAGAAGAAAAAGCAGGAGGAACCAAATGGATTTTTCTAGCCAATCAAGTCATTTTTATGTTAATGCTGTGAATATATAAAAAAAAAACTTCTTATGTTAAACCAACCTTGAATTCCTGGAATTAGCCCAACTTGGTCTATTATTATTTATATACGTTTCTGTATGCTAATGCTCTGTTTAAGATTTTTGTATATGTGGTTCATGAGTGAGAATGATCTGTAATTTACCTTTCTCATACTGTCTTTGTCAGGTTTTGGTATGATTATGTTAACCTCATTAAGCAGATAGGATACTTTTTTTTTGACACTTTGGAATGCTTAGGTAAGGTTGGAATTATTTGTTCCCTTGAATGTTTGGTATAACTCACCAATAAAACCTCTGGGCCTGCTGTTTTCTTTACGGGAAGACTTTTAACTATTCATTCAAATTCTGTTAATGATGATAGGACCTTTGAGTTCTTTGTTTCTTCTTAAAAAGTTATGTTTTTAAAGAATATCCTCATTTGGTCTAAGTTTTAAAAATATTTTATAATTTTGTCTGGTTCTCCTATCTACTATTTATGCATTCCAGGTAATATCCTCAGTTCTGTCTTTTAGTTCTCTGATTCTTATTTTTTTTAATTTTTTAATTTTTTTCAGAGAGGCACACACATGAAATAGTTTTCTTTTTTATGCATTGTCATCTCTCTCTATATTGTTAAATCTCCCATCTGGGTGACATATTTTATTTATTTATTTATTTTATTGAATTTATTTATTGATTTTATTTATTTATTTTATTATGCCATTACAGTTGTTCTATTCCCCGCCTTCATTCCCCTCCACCCTACCCCCCATCCCCACCATTACCCCCCCTTTAGTTTATGACCATGTGTCTCAAGTTCTTTAGATTCTATATTTCCCATACTATTCTTGCCCCCCCATTTATTTCCTATCTACTGTCTATGCTACTTATTTTCTGTACCTTCTCCCCCTTTTCCTCCTCCCACTCCCCTGTTGCTAACCCTCCTTGAGATCTTCATTTCTATGTTTCCACTCCTGATCTAGCTGTCCTTTTAGTTTGCTTTCGTTTTAGGTGTGGTTGTTAATAATTGTGAGTTTGCTGTCCTTTCACTGTTCATGTTTTTTTAACTTCTTTTTCTTAGATAAGTCCCTTTAACATTTCATATAATAAGGGCTTGGTGATGATGAACTCCTTGAACTTGATCTTATCTGAGAAGCACTTGATCTGTCCTTCCATTCTAAATGAAAGCTTTGCTGGATAGAGCAATCTTGGTTGTAGGTCTTTGGATTTCATGACTTGGAATACCTCTTTCCAGCCCCTTCTTGCCTGTAAGGTCTCTTTTGAGAAATCCGTTGACAGTCTGATGGGAACTCCTTTGCAGGTGACTGTCGCCTTATCTCTTGATGCTTCTAGGATTCTCTCCTTCATTTTAATCTTGGCTAATATAATGATGATGTGCCTTGGTATGTTCCTTCTTGGGTCCAACTTCTTTGGGACTCTCTGAGCTTCCTGGATTTACTGGAAGTCTATTTCCTTTTCCAGATTGGGAAAATTCTCCTTTATTATTTGTTCAAATAAGTTTTCCACTGGTGGCTGTTCCTTTCCCCCTTCTGGTACCCCTATAATTCGGATGTTGGAGCGTTGAAAGATGTCCTGGAGGTTCCTAAGACTCTCCTCATTTTTTTGAATTCTTGCTTCTTGACTCTTTTCTGTTTGGCCATTATTTGCTTTCTTATGGTCCACTCCATTGATTTGAGTCCCAGTTTCCTTTTCATCGCTATTGGTTTCCTGTGCAATTGCATTCATTTCAATTAGTTTCACCTTCATATGTTTCTCTAATTTGTGGCTATAATCAACCAGTTCTGTGAGGATCCTGATCACCAGTGTTTTAAACTGTGCATTTGAGAGTTTTGCTATTTCTTCATTGTTTAGATTTATAGGCTCTGGGGCTTTGAGATCTTCTTGAGCCATTTTTGGTCCATTCTCACCCGTTCAATATGAGGAGCAGAGCCTTGGACTCCCAGGTCGCTGGTTTGTGACGCTGTATGTGGGGGCGTGGTCAGAGCGGGGAAATGGCGACCCCCTCTGCTGTTTCGCACCACTGGGTGAGGAGCAGAGCCTTAAGTGGTTCACCAGGGTGGGGCTACTCAGGTCGCTGGGTTATGACGCTGTATGTGGAGGCGGGGTCAGAGCGGGGAAATGGCAGTGCCTTCTGCTGCTGCTCGCCACCTGGGGCCTGCTGGGTCCCGTCTAATCGCCCACTCCCTCGCTTGTCTATCTGTGCACGAATGCGCGACCACAGTCAACCTGCAGCCCTGCTCCCTTGCTGTTTCCCTGCAGTCGCTCGCTGGGTCACTCACTAGGTCCAACCCTGAGCCTGGTTTCCGTGCACCTGAGTCCGTCTGTCCGAGTTTTCCTGTGCAACCGTGCTCTGCCAGCTGCTGGTTTCACCTCTCTTACCGGTCAGGCTGAAGAATTTGTTGTTATCAGACTTCTGAGAAGTTCAATTTTCTGTGTTCTGGTTATGTTTTCTGTTGCTAATATTTAGTTGTCTCTAAACTTGGTTGTGTGAGAAAGCACGGCGTCTCCACCTATGCCTCCATCTTGGCAGAAGTCCCTGGGTGACCTTTTTTTTTAATTTTTAGGTTTCTCTTTGGTTCTTCAAATCTACTTGGTCATTTCTGATATTTTTAAATATTCAAATCTTTATTGAAGTATAGCTGTAATACAAGAAATTAGACAGGTTTAAAGTATATAACTTGATGAATTTTGACCTATGTATATACCTGTGAAACCATTACCACAAACCAGAAAATAAAAATATACATCACCTCTTAAAGTTTCTCTTTTCCCCTCTATAACTCCCTTCACTATCACTCCTTGCCCACCTCCCATTCCCAATCAACCACTGATTTGCTTTCTGCCACTATAATTCAATTTTCATTTTAAGATTTTATAATAAAATAACATCATATTCACCTTTTCTGTTGTGGCCTGGATTCTTTCATTTAATGTAATTATGTGAGATTCTTTTATATTCTTGCATGTATCAATATTTTGTTTTTATTTCTGGTTGTATTCAAGTCTATGACTATACAAAAATATGTCTATTCATTGACCTGTTGATAAACATTTGGGTTGTTTCCAGTTTGGGGCTATTGCAAATAAAGATGGTAGAGGTATGGATACATAAGTCTGTGTATGGACATACGCTTTCATTTCTACTTAGTACCAACAAATGGAACAGTCATGCTACATAGCAGGTGAATATTAACCTTGTCAGAAACTGCCAACTGTTTTCCAAGTGCTTCTCCCATTTTACATTTCCATCAGCTGCACATGAGAGTTCCAGTTGCTTCACATCTTTGACATACTTGGTATGGTTAGTCTTTTTAGACATTCCAATAGATGTGTAGTAATATCTCATTACAGTTTAAATTTGCATTTTGCTAATAACTAATGCAGGTGTCTTCTTTCTTTTTTTTCCTGATCAATTGAGCTAGAAATTTATCAATTTTATGATCTTCTTAAAGAACCAGCTCTTGGTTTCATTGGTTTTCTCTATTGTTTTCTGTTTCCATTTCATTGATTTCTATTCTGATTTTTATTATTTCTTTTCTTCTATCTTCTTTAGGTTCCATTTATTTTTTTGTTTTCTCCTTTCTTAAGGTTGAAGCTGAGGCCATTGACTTAAGACTATTCTTTACAAGATAGGAGTTTTGTGTTATACACTTCCCTATATCTTATACTTTTGATATGGTGCATTTTCATTTACACTCATGTCAAAAATACTTTCTAATTTCCTTGTTCTTTTCATCTTTGAGCTATGGGTTACTTAAAGTGTGTTATCTAACTTCCAAATATTTGGATATTTTCCATATATTTTTGTGTTATTTGTTTCTAATTTAATTCAATTGTGCTCTGAGAGTATACTTGGATGACTTGAATCCTTTTAAATGTATTGAGACTTGTTTTGAGGCTTAAAATATGACCTATCATGATGAATGTTTTATATACATTTGAAAAGAATGTATATTATTTTGCTATTGGGGGGATGTTCTATAAATGTCAATAAGTTGGTTGATAGTACTGTGCGAGTCTTCTATATCTTAATTGATTTTTATGTCTATTGTTCTAACAATTATTGAGAGAGGAGTACTAAATTCTTTGTTATTGTAGATTTGTCTATCTCTCCTCAAAATCCTATCAGTTTTTACTTTGAATATTTTGTTGCTTTGTTATTAAGTGCATAAGCATTGAGGATTGTAATGTCTCCTTGATAAATTGCCTCTTTTATCATTTTGAAATAATGCTCTTTATTTCTGGGAATATTTTTTGCTCTGAAATGTACTTTGATATTAATATAGCCACTCCAAGTTTCTATTACTGTTAGCATGGTCTATCTTTCCCATCCTTTTATTTTTAATCCATTTGTGTCTTTATACTTAAAATGGGTTTTCTATAGGCAACATATATAGTTGGATCTTATTTTTTTAATTGAATCTGATCATGTCTGCTTTTTAATTAGAGTGTGTAGACTATTTATAAATTTAGTGTTTTTATTTACATGACTGGTTTTAAATCTATCATCTATTGTGTTTTCTATTTGTCTCAGCTCTTTTTTGTTCCCTCATTCCACTTTTTGTTCTTTCTTTTGAATTAATTATGTTTTTATGATTCCCTTTATCTCCTTTGTTGCCTTATTAGCTGCAAGTCTTTGTGCATTATATTAGTAGTTGCTTTAGAGTTTATAGCACACATCTTTAACTTATCACATTCTACTTTCAAAAGGTGTATGACTACATGTATAGTATAAGAACCTTAGAAATATATTTCAAATTCTCCTCTCTCAGCTTTTTGTGCTACTCTTGTTATATATTCGACTTCTATACCACACTTCATGATACATTATTATTTTCACTTTAAAGAGTCAATGATCTTTTCATCATACTTAAATAATAATAGTTATTGATTGCCACCTCTTACTAGAGCATCCTCTTACGTCACCATCTACTATTCTGTAGCTCTTTCTCCATGATGCTCTGAGTTGTTCTTAACTGCTTTGCCCCAAGCCTGTATACAAAACCTTCCATTATAAACTTCCGCCAAGATGGAGGCGTAGGTGGAAGCACTGCACCTTTTTGCACAACCAAGTTTAAAAACAACAAAGTTTTAGCAACAAAAATGCAGCCAAACCACAGAAAATTTAACTACACAGAAGTCTGACAACGAACCCTTCAGCCAAACTGGAAAGAGGGGCAGAGCCAGCAGCAGAGCAGGGTCGGTCGGGCAGGAAAGATCCACCTGACCAACCCGGGCTCGTGACCCAGGTGTGCCAGCAGCCGTGGGTGAATCCCAGGTGTGGAGAAGTGGGCGGACCCGCTGAGGGCTGCTCGTGGTCACACATTCGCGCGCAGATAAACCGGTGAAGGAGCTAGCAGTGAGACGGACCACGCAGGCCCCACCTGTGGGAAGCAGCAGAGGGAACTGCCATTGTTCCTCTCTGACCCCACCCCCACATAGAGCATCACAAACCAGCGACCTGGGAGGACCCGCCCTGGTGAACAACTAAGGCTCCGCTTCTCATACGTAACAGGCACAAACAGATCGAAACATGGCTCAAGAACAACTTAGAGCCCCAGAGCCGATAAATCTAAGTGATGAAGAAATAGCAAAACTTTCAGATGCATAGTTCAAAACACTGGTGATCAGGATGCTCACAGATCTGGTTGATTTTAGTCACAAATTAGAGGAACATGTGAAAGCTAAACTAATTGAAATGAATGGCAACGCACAGGAAAGCAATAGTAATGGAAAGGAAACTGGGACTCAAATCAAAGGAGTGGACCAGAAAGAGGGAAAAAATGACCAAACAGAAAAGGATGAAGAAACAAGAATTCAAAAAAAGTGAGAGGCTTAGGAACCTCCATGACATCTTTAAACGTTCCAACATCCAAATTATAGGGGTACCAGAAGGGGAAGAGGAACAGCCACGAGTGGAAACCTTATTTGAACAAATAATAAAGGAGAATTTCCCCAATCTGGCAAAGGAAATAGACTTCCAGTAAATCCAGGAAGCTCAGAGAGTCCCAAAGAAGTTGGACCCAAGAAGGAACATACCAAGGCACATCATAATTATATTAGCCAAGATGAAAATGAAGGAGAGAATCCTAGAAGCAGCAAGAGATAAGGGGACAGTCACCTACAAAGGAGTTCCCATCAGACTGTCAGCAGATTTCTCAAAAGAGACCTTACAGGCAAGAAGGGGCTGGAAAGAAGTATTCCAAGTCATGAAATCCAAAGACCTACAACCAAGATTGCTCTATCCAGCAAAGCTTTCATTTAGAATGGAAGGACAGATAAAGTGCTTCTCAGATAAGATCAAATTCAAGGAGTTCATCATCACCAAGCCCTTATTATATGAAATGTTAAAGGGACTTACCTAAGAAAAAGAAGATAAAAAAGATGAACAGTGAAAGGACAGCAAACTCACAGTTATTAACAACCACACCTAAAACAAAAGCAAACTAAGAGGACAGCTAGATCAAGAGGAGAACCACAGAAATGAAGATCACATGGAGGGTTAGCAACAGGGGAGTGGAAAGGGGAGAAGGGGGGAGAAGGTACAGAAAATAAGTAGCACAGATGGTAGGTAGAAAATAGATAGGGGGAGGGCAAGAATAGTAGGGGAAATATAGAATCTAAAGAACTTGAGACACGTGGTCATAAACTAAAGGGGGGAATGGTAGGGGAGGGGATGTGCTGGGTGGAGGGGAATGAAGAGGGGAAATAGAACAACTGTAATGGCATAATTAATAAAATATATTTAAAAAATAAAAACATTAAATTTCAAAAAAAGAAATTATATAAATAAATAAATAAATAAATAGTTTGAAAAATAAAAACAAAAACAAGGAACAGGAACAAAATCTTCCATTAATCCTCCCAAAGAATACCCAACACAATAACAGTGAGGGGAGAGGTGGTGGGAATAGGGAGAAATGTATGCGAAGCTAACAAAAGAAAAGGAAAAACTAAAACTGGACAGCAGATATACAGGTTCCTAGAGTCTATCAATTGTGTTCTCCCCTGAAGCCATTCCTAGCCATCTCTTGGATTCTCACTCTAGCACTGCCCTGTTGCTGGGCTACCTCTCCTCCACAGATGGGGGGCTCCTTTGACTATGCCCGTCTCCATGGACTGCAGGTCCCAGAAAGTCTGTGAGGTCCTCCTTTCTCCCAATAAGAGATTCACCTTGTTTCCTTCCCAGGAGACTAACAGTGAGGATTTCTAAAATATAGAGTAGATACCCTTCCCCCATCCCCAGGGCAAAGCTGGGCCCTATGGCCTGACAGGCAGTCACATGGTCAACAGTATCTTTCCTAAAGACTATGCCATATCCCCTCCAGTTCCACTTCACAGTCCTTCTGTTCCAGTGTGAGATGAAAAGAACGTCAGACATGTACATCCCCCCTCATTAAATATATGCTTTCAATCACATACATATAGTATTAAAGAAAATATTTCACACATCTCCCAAGAAATGAGTGAAGGCATTGCTGGATAGCCTTTTTAAAATTTATCTTAGAAAAATAATCTCTTCACAAGGCCCTGGTTCTGCTAGAGATATGGCACCCCAAGGAACACTCAACATCTCAGAGCTGATTTGGATGATGTCTCTAGTTCAATGCTTGCCTAAGAGCAGTGAGCATGTCTACTGTCCTTACACCTGCAATACACTGTGTGGTTAAGAAAATAGACTGAAATGCTGCCTCTTAAAGGTTCTTCTCAGAACAAAAGGAGGGTCTTCTCCATAAAAAATTCCCGTTTCCCTCTAGAAGTAGCCACTTTTCACATTCCTCCAAATAAAAGCTTTCTAGCACCACCAATTTAAAATCTAGAACTAACTCTAGGTAAGCTTTTCTGGTAGCAACTTTAAAATAACTGGGTATCTCCACTGTGAGGAGGTTTGATACAAAATACTATAAAACCTCTAACTACTGCCTCCAAAGGTACATAACCAGAATGTGTCCTTATGGGCCTGCCCAACCTCAGAAAAGTCACCCCATGTTCTGCATGTTCCTGCCTTCCCTTTTTCCTCATTTATTCGGACCAGAGATGGAAACTTGTCCCAAGGCCGGCCATGGACAAATTAAAGCATCTTATCCCAGAATTTAAATAAGAGTCAGCACTTGGTAGGTAGTAATGGGAATTTGAGATGAAATGCAGTTGAGGTCAGAGTAGGGTCCATGCACACTGAAGTTATAAGGAGCAGAAATCACAGGCTCGTAGGAGATGGGTAAAAAGCAAGAACCATGTGTCCCCTGGAAAGGGGATGAAGAGAGTGAGGCTGCCTCCATCCTAACATCACTGATCCTAGCTGCAGGCCCAGCTGTGCTCTTGCCCTGGCTGCCGTGACATCCCTCCGTGTGGCAGAGACTGATTTTCCCATTCAAACTTTGCTCGCCCCTTCTCAGTTTTATTCCAAGTGGTAATGTGTACAACAAAAAGATTACACCTCCCACTTCCCTTTACAGTAGGAATAGCCTTAGTCCTGGATTAAGAGACTTAAGTGGAAGTTGTCGAGTGGAACTTCCTAGAAAGTTCTTCAAACAGGAGCAGGCAGCTGGGATGCACTTTCTTGCCCTCCCCACCCTTCTTCTAACTGGAGTGCAGAATTGATATCTAAATCCTCAGTTTAAGGGTGAATTGTTTGGTTAAGGATAGAGGAACAGAAAAATGGAAGACAAGGTCTCAGTCCCTGATGACGATTACGCGGCCATCCGAGCCAGGATTGCCTACTTCTCGATTCTTTTAATGAGAGAAAAACAAACTCTTCATACCAACTTCGCTCTGTTGAGAGCTGGAGGCATTCAGCAGCACTAAGCCTTCACAGACCCAGAGGTCACTCAGCAAATGTTCCACACTAACATATGTGGGCAATCTATGAGCTGGGAGATGGGCCTCCCCGACAGTGGTCACAGGGCCCCTGGTCCAGGGAGGAGGTGAAAGAGCAGATGCTGGCCACCTGGAACAAGAACAGAGCTACTTTGTGGAGCAGCTGCCCAACAGCGCGAAGGTGCTATGTGGTACACTCCTCTTTGGAGCCTCCAGGTGGTCATGTGAAGAGTCCCTTCTTGGGGCCTCAAGCTGGCATTCATGCTTATGAGCAACAGCACCACTATTCATGAGTTTTTTTAGTGCATCTGGGAACAGTTTTCCATAATAATGGCCAGGCCTTCCTTCACTGGTTTATAGGAGAAGGGATGGATGGGGTGAAATTCACCAAAGTAGGAAATGACATGATGATCTGGTGTTAGATACCAGCAGTGTGAGGAAGCTATAGTTAACGACAGAGAAGAAACTTTTGAAAATGGTGAGGAAAAGCCCAGTGAATAAAGGAGATTGACTCCCTGCCTCCAGTTAAAAACAAAGAAGCAAAACACGATATTTCTTCCACCCTTCATAGTGGAGGGTTTGTATGTATATCTTCATACTTAGTGCTGCTGGGCCTAATGGTTCCCATGGTTCTAAATAAGTTCACATAGGAGTCTCAAAGACATGACAAATTTGTAATAGCAACCACCTGGCATATCAAATGTACACTAAAATAGCCAGGGATTGGCAATCCCACCAAACAGATTAGATGGTGAGGACTTTATACCACAGGGTTGAAAGAACTGGTGAGCCACAAAGGGCTAAGTAAATAAGCCTGAGTTTTCCTTCACAGTTCAGCCATGTCTGAGATTTCTCATGGAGTGTAGTTAGAATAATTAGTAGTTTTTCATCCTTTTTGATGAAATCCTGAAGTTGTACAGTAACACACAATATTGAATATGCAACATAAAACTTTGAAATATTTCAAAATAAAATACCAAAAATTACATTAAAAGGTTTGCTGGGGAAAAAAAGATGCTATCTAATAGGACTGAAAGTACGCAACCCTGTTACTGTCCAGTCCTTCATAAGCATATGCCCTCAAGCAGAGGTCAGCAAACTTTTAATAAAAGGGCCAGATAGTAAATATTGTCAGCTTTGCATGCCATATGGTCTCTGTCACAACTACTTGACTCTGTCTAAACAAATGGGCATGCCTATATTCCAATAGAACTTTACCAAAACAAGTGATGGGCCAGATTTAGCCCAAGGGTCAGAGGCTGTTAACTTCTGCCAGAGAAACTCATGCAGACATGTACCAAAATATGGGTACAAGAATATTATCACCGTATTGTTTGTAATAGCCTCAAACTGAAGACTACCCAGATGTCCACCAGCAGGAAACTCAATAAACAAATCACGGTATATATATCGGTGGAACAGCAAACAGCAAATCAAATGATCTCGGTTCACATACAGCAATATTCTTCTAAGATTCAGGGGTGAATTTTAAAAACAAAATGCTGAGTGTATGCAGCCAGACAGAGAGGAGTGCAACTTGCATGATGTTTGATTTGATAAAACTAAACTATATTGTCTCCCAGCTATCGAATCAAGCAAACAAGCCATTAGGGTGAACGTTGGAAGGCGAGGAGCAACAGTGACCTGGAACGGGTTCATAGAAAGGCTCTGGATGCTTGTAACACCCCTATGTCTTGACTCGGGTGATGGTTAGAAATAGTCACTGTTTAATCGTTTACAGAAATTGTACATGTGGGTTTCTATACAAAGCTAAACCTATGTTTTATGTGTGTATGAGTTTCATAAGAAAAAATGTGAGTTTTTTAGTACTCTTCATCTATAAAGTACTGTAGACACAACAGATGTTAATAATACGATGCCTGGGTCTCTGGAATGAAAGGTGCCTTGTGGTTTTCATTGTCTGTGTATGAGCAAGGGCCCATCTTGGCATAGCCTGGGAGCTGCGGTTGACCAGCAGAATGAACCAATCAGGAGCATATTAGCCAGGGCTCTGTTTCCGTATACTTTCACGTGCAGGGAACATAATTTCTTAGTAGTTCATATGCCTTATATTTTATAATCTGCAAAATACCAATGTGCAAACCCTTGAGAAAACTTCTGAGTTGTTCCTATAAGTGAAATCAGATATTGACGACATAGTATTCTAGAGTAGTTGGGGTCTGCAGCTGTCTTCCCCCTTTTACTCTGAAAAATATTATGAAATTGAGAAGTGCTATCTTTGATAGTGTCTCCTGGGAGCAGAGCACGTGATGAACAGACTTCCACTGTGGAAGAGATGGGTGAGGAGGTTAAGTAAATTTCCTTTGTGTAGTTCCCATTAAACTTCAATCAGAGTTACAGAAAGAAATTTCCTCCAGGCGGCTGCGAATACAGGTATTGGTTTGACTTTAATAAAAGTCATAACTGATCTCTCTGAGGTCTCTCGTGAAATGAGCTCAGCAGAATTCAGGCAGGTCCTTGAGAGGGAAAGCACCCACTTAAACATCGCATTATCCTAATAATCCCATTCCAGAGCTGCCATCCCATTATTTTAAAGGTCTTCATTTGCAAATTGTGGTATTTGAAAGTTTTCTTTTTACATTATTTCAGAAAGTGGGATGGAGCTTTCCGAGGGCCCCACGCCTATTTGCATACTCCCTCTTCTCCAGGCCCCCCCCCGTAAACCGGCATTGTGGGTAATCCAGGCTGCCCAGCATCTCTGCATCCTTGCTTTGATTAAACCACCTGTTTAAAGCAACACCTACTTTGGAGGCAAGACGTATTTTAATGAGATTTGTTTTAAAAAGGGGAACAAAAAAATTCTTCTGTTGCTAAGAATGGCCTTGGTCAGGATGAAGATCAGGAATAACATCATCCCAAGATACGAAATTTCATTCAGTAGTCATTTAACCAATCTTTTCAGGGCACCTACTATGTGTTAGGCACTATTCCAGGTGCTGGAATAAAGTGGGTATCAAGGTAGACAAGGGAAGGGGTTCACAGTCTAGTAAGGAAGACACAGAGGGAACAGTGAAACATTAGTAAGATGATTTCAGATAATAAAAAGATACAAAAAATTAGATTGGAAAATGGGTGATGGTTTGGGACGAGGGCACCAGTGTAGACTGGGCAGCCCCGTCCAAAGGCAGCATGTGAGTTAACGAGTCACTGAGGAGAAGGAGCCATCCATGCAAATACTTTAGGGAAAGGGTACAGCCAGTGTTAAATACTGAAGGGAAGACAGGAAGGAACTTAGAAATGCAGCAGCGTCCTGAATGGGGAAGGGGGGAAAAGATGCGTTTGGAAAGCTGAGCAAGAGGCCTTGTGGGCCATGAGAAGGTTTCAGATTTTATTGTACTCTTTGTTCTTTTAATAAATAAATAGTATTTCTTAGGATAATGTCCGGCTTTCTTTCTGGGATGCAGAGGTATCTGGGAGGGTGTGAGGGAAAATGTGAAGTGGCTCTGAATCTTGGCTTTGCCCCTTTTGCAGGACCTTGAGTGAGGTTCCTGGGCCCCTCCAAGCACCATCTGCAGAATGAGGATAACCGCACTGGATCAGAGTCATGGTGATTATTAAACTTCCAGGAAAAACCCCACTAGTGTCCATACTCAGCAGGCACTTGAAACTCTACGTTTCAGTTAAATTTCAATCCGAATAAGCCCAGGGTCTGCTGAGCCTCTGGGGAAGCCTTCTTTTTCATAAAAGCTCATTGTTTCAAGTGAGTTCAGGCCCAGCAGTAAGGTACCAAGAAAAGCCTAGAGAGGTCAGCAGGTCCTGAGCAGGCTGCTCTGGTGTGGTGGGATGGTGCCCTTTCTGGGCCTAGCTCCTCCTTCACTAGCTGAATGATCTCAGAAAATGGGGCCTCGGTTTCCAGATCTGGGAAACAGGAGTGACTGTCGTTATAATTCTGGCCCTGCCTACCTCACAGAGATCTCAGGGCTTCTAACACAACAATGGATGTGATGGATGCAAGCCACGAGGGTTCTGCCTGGGAGAAGTTAGTCCCTTGGGCTCTTGTATTAATGCTTTATTCTGCATCCTGGGAGATGGAGGACGAAGTGCTAAGACCTCTGAACAAGTCTCACTCGGTGCTGTGAGTTGGAGGAGAGAGTGGGTGGTCGCCTTCAGGACTTTCCTCAGACTGATTCTCTACTGGGATGAAAGGAATTTCATGTACGAGTTTCTTAGGATGTTCTGTAATTTACACTCTTCATCAGGTTTAGAATGACTTCAGTCTAATTCTTCGGTCACATGTCCTTGCTCTTTGAGAGGGTAAGGATACCCATCCTAATGCAGGAGCTTCCTGAAGCTCATCCTCTCCCCTCTCTACTCCCTGGTCTCTGTCCTTTCTCCTGCTGCAGCTGAGCCAATAGACCAACTTTCACCCTGGGCCCACCCAGAAGACTATCCAGGAGTCTGACCCTGGTTAGCAGAGTTTACAGAGCTAGCCAAACAGCGCTGCAGGGATTCCCACCTCTCTGATTAGAAGGGGCACCCCCTAGGTTCGGGGGTGCGTTAGAAACCTTAGCCTCTCTTCACTTCTTCCACTTGCCTAAGCAGAGGGATGCCAATAAGAAAGGCATGGCTAGGTGTGAACGAGGGGCTGCTGGGAGTGGGCGAGGCTGGGCTCAGCCTGAGACAGAGGAGTGGAAAGGGGTTCCTGGGACAGCACTGAAAACTGGAACCGGCTCCAACATCACATGGTCAGATAGATATGTTTTCCCCTAAACTGAGAAGGGAGCTGAAAGGGTCAAACTCAATACGCCATGGGTGCTTGGGGGCAAGGCAGGAGGAGAGGAAGAGGAATGTACACATAGAATCGGCTGGGTTTGGGCTTATCTTTGTTTGTTCAACTCTTGCTGGCTCTGGTGCAAGTCTGTTTCTAGAAGTTGCGAGAAGGAAGACGGGGAGTGGGGAGGTAGGATGGTGGAGGGGGCGGGGCCTCTCCACCGGAAGCCTGATCATCCCCGTTCTCCTATTTGACAGTCAAGTCAGTTCTGTAAATAGGGTGAGACGGGTCACCAGTCCCATCTACGGGTGAGAAAACGGAGTCCAAAGGGATTAAGAACTCGCCCTTGGAAACCATTTATATAAGGCTCCTCACTCTGATTGGAGCACAGTTCCTTCCACCGAAAGCTTCGATTTCCAGTCAGGACACGCACCTAGGTGGAGGGTTTGGTCCCTGGTCAGGGCGTGTGCAGAAAGCAGCCGAGGGATGTTTCTGTCTGTCTGTCTCTCTCTCTCAGATCAATAACCATACCCCAGAGTGAGGATTTAAACAAACAAACAAATAATAAAAAATTAAAGGCAGTGACCGTTAAGTCAGCGGGCTCCAGCCCTGAGCCTGTAAGCTAGAGGCCAGAACTTCACCAGATGCCCTCCCACCCACGCTCAGCACCAACCCCACCTGCTGCCCACCCTCACCCCGCACCTCCGCGAGGAGAACGAGTCCCGACGCCCAGAAACGACGCTGACCGCTCGCTAACTGGAAGCAGAAAGGACCCACAGCTCTCTCCTGCTTCAGGGAACAATTTGTACTGATTAGGAAAGGCATTTGTCAAGTCTGCAAACCCCTTTAAAAACCAGAATCAACTTCTGTGCTGGAAAGGCCTGCGCTCGGAGCTTCTAACTGATGATAATTACCAGTCAATTACTCTTTTGTGAAGCCGCGGGCCCAGCCGAGCACCTTAGGGGGCGGTGCCGCAGGCCCAGCCCGGCCCGCCCCGCTCCTCTAGCGTCTTCTTTGGGGAGCTAGAGACCACGGGGTTGGGCTCCAGGGCAGACCGGCAACAGGCCCCTGTGTGGTCGGCAGCTCACATGTTTGTGTCGTATAAACCACAGGTGTGCTAGATGGGACACGCTTCACTTAAAAAAAAATTGTGTCTTTTATCCGAAATTAACATTCAGCCGGGCATTCTGTGTCTTACTCCGCTCAGCTGGGCAGCCCTGCGTGCTGCTCACCCCTTTCCCACGAGCCCTGCTGCCCGGCCCTTTCCAATCAGGAAGGATCACTCGGGTCAGAATGCCTTTTCTGCGCCAGGCTCCCCACACCACCCACCCACCCCACCCCCTATCTGTGGCTATCAAGTCAAGTACCCTAGTAATCCAGGGTGTCTCCTCCTCCCAGCTCAGGTGCAAAGTCTCAGCATCGCGACACTCCAAGGAAGCACCTGCTCAGTGACAGCTGTGCGGGTGGTCGGGGCTGCAGGGCAGGACAGAGATTTGGGGAAAATATATCGAAGGATGGCCTCACAGTGCTGGACCCGGCTTGACCCAAATGACCAGGGACCTCGGAAGGAAATTCTTCCACTCCCTGCCTCCCGACCCCTGCTCGCCCCTTTACCTTCTGGAAGGAACGGGCAGAGCCCTGGCCGCCTCCTCCTCGGCACAGACAGCCCATCACCAAAGGGCCCAGACTATTAATTACCCACCATCATGGCGCCATTTAGCCTTCAATTTCCCTGACTGCCACAGGATTAACTCAATCTGCGAGACTTCACTGGGCCATTTAAGGGAGCATCATAACTCTTTCTGTTCCCCAGAAATTGTAACCAGGACTCGGTTTTGTAATGCTAATTGCCTTATCTTCATAAATTCTACAGTCTTACATAATTTACCCGCATTGTAGCAGGATTTCCCAAGAATAAAAAAGCAGGTGCCGTCAATGGTAATTTGAATAAGAAAAGACATGTTAAGTGGTTCTTCTCTCACTAGTAATAGAAATTAATTAGCTTTGAGCGGCTTTGGAGGATTTTGCATTTTTTGCTGTAACCTGCTATGTTTTCTAATTGTATGGAAAGAAGGTTTGATTTGATCACATTATTTGGTGACGGAGAGGGCTGTGTTTGGAGTCAAAGGTACAGGGAGGGTGGCAGCCAGAAGTGCGGGGAGGCAGCGGAGGCGTGCAGACGCAGGGTGGGCCTCGCGGGGACCTCACCTCGGCTTCCAGCGCGGGGAGCGCCGGGTGCTGGCGCTGTGACCCTGGCCAATCGCTCTTCCTCTTCGTACTTCAGTTTTCTCATCTGTACGAGGGTCACCAAGTCCCACCGTCAGGGAGGACGCACAGACCTCAGCTCGCGCGCTGCAGCGGGGCTGCGCCGCTCTGGTCCAGGTCCACTGCTCACTTGTCCTGTCGCAAGATTTAACTTCAGGACACGTGAAATGTCATTTAAACTGGCAACGCACAGATGTGTTATTTCACATGAGAACAGCAGCGCTAGTGCGGGCTGCAGGGGTGGTGTGACCGATGGACCGCCGTCGTCAAAGATCTGAGGCTGCTATCTTCACTTTGCTTTATCCTAATGCTGGTCCTCCCCTCCCCTGGCAAGAAATACAAGTTCCCTGGTTCATGGCTAGCAGATGAGGGAGTGAGCCTCTCCCCCTAACGTGTGATGTAAATCCTGCCCTTCGGTCTGACTGAGCCAATCAGCATACCTGACCACCCCTGGGGCGATAATTGACTCCCGGAGAAGGCTCTCGTGGGTTGTTAGACTGATCAGGATCGACCTCTATAGAGACAGGATGAGGTCTGCTTCTCTTGTATCGGGTGTACAGTGCCCAGTGTAGACACACCACACTGTAACTACAGTGACCTTGGCGAGTTCCTTCTCTCCTCTGAGCTCAGTTTCCTTGTCTGTAAAATGGGGACAGCAAAAGCACCACCTCCTAAGGTGGTTGTGAGGATTTCCTCATCCGGATCTAATCCATGGTGGGCATCTCCATGCATTCTCGTTTCTTCCTCCTGCTTTCTTTTACCTTTCCTTAAAATCCCTTTGTTGATTCCTTGAAAGGAATCCTCCAGCAAGTTAATCGAAGCGACTCTCTGGGCTTTGGAAGGACTAAGAGCAAAACAGAAGAAACATAGGAGAAACCATTTTCTTCTTCTCCAAAGTAGCATCTTTTCAACCACAAGAAAACTGTAAGTAAGGAACTATGTTGCCAAAGATATAACTAAGGGAATATGACTACCATGAAAGAAGCTTTATGAAAGCAGGACATTGATTGTGTGAGAGGGTAGTCAAAGGCTGGGCTGTTTTTTTTACACATTTGCACCAAGCAACAACACTAACCCTTTCACAGCTCACTCCCTTTCAAAGGCTCCCCCCTGAGTCCTGGCTCCAAATTGTGGCAAGCCAGGTGACAAGCAGGTCCCTAGCCAAGGAATAAACTTGGGGTATCTTTCTCCTGTTGATCCAAGTCACAGAGATGGGAACCAGAAGGCAAACAACTCTCCAGCCAACTGGTTGAAGCCCCTTGTTGTGCAGCTTTAAAACACCTGAAGTCCAGTGATGATCAGCCTGGCTAAAAATGCAAGCTCCAACTGTTCTCTGTCCACACACACACACACACACACACAAACGTGCGCGTGCGTACATGCATTTTAAATGTAAAGATGCAGATAGGTTGAGAGGAAAGGGATGGGGGAACGATATACCAACTCTTTCTTATGCAAACAGAGAGCATATGAAAGCTGCTGTGGCCATATTAATATCAGACAAATTAGACTTCAAGATAAGGAATATTATCAGAGATGAGAGATATTTCATAATAATAAAAAGGATTAATTCATTAGAAAGACATAAGTATCCTAAATGTGTATGCATTTATTAATGGATCCTCAAAAGAAATGAAGCAAACATTGGCTAGCATAGTTACTCCCTCAGTAATTAATAGAACAGTTAGACAAAAAAAAAACCCCAAACCAATAAGGATATAGAAGATTCGAATAAGACTATCAATCAACTTCATCTATTCACATTTATAGAATTATAGAACACCATGACCAACACTTGCAGAATATATATTCTCTACAAGTACACGTGATGTGTTCACCAAGACAGGCCATACACTGTGCTGTAAAGTATGTTTCAATAAATTTCAAAAGATTGAAAACTTACATAGTGTATTCTAGTGATACACGTGATACAAGAGAAGCAGACCTCATCCTATCTCTATAGAGGTCAATCCTGATTAGTCTAACAACAATGGACTTACAAATCAATGGCACTAGAATATTTGAAAAAGATCCAAATAATTGAAATTTTAAAAGTTCACTTCAAATAACCAATGTGTCCAAGAAGAAATCACAAAGTACATTGTACAATATTTTGAAGTGAATAACAAAAACACACAAATCAAAACCCGAGGGACAGAGTCAAAGCAGTACCTAGAAGCGGGGTTGGGGGAGGTATTTATATGCCTATATTGTGACTTCCGGCCAAGATGGAGGCATAGGTGGAAATACTATAACTCCTCACACAACCAAAATTAAGGACAACAAAGATTGAGAAAGAAAAAGACAACCAGAACAGACAGAAAATTGAACTTTATGGAATTCCGACAACCATTCAACCAGACCGGTAAGAGGTGTAGAGTAGGTAGCCATCAGAGCGGGGTTGAAGCAGGAGAAGGCAGTGGCTGCCAAACCTGGGAGCATAGGCAGCGTGGGGCTAGCAGACCCTGGGTGCAGGGAGGAAATGAGCAGAGCGTACAAGGCAATTAGCTGACCATGGACACACATTCGCAAGCAGATAAACTAGGCAAAAACGAGCAACGAGACAGACCGCACAACCCAGGACCCCAGTGATGGGAAATAAAGCCTAAAAGCACTGATTGAAAAGGTGCCGGAAGAGACTCCCGGCCTCACAGGAGAGTTCATTGGAGAGACCCACAGGGTCCTAGAATGTGCACAAGCCCATCCACCCAGGAACCAGCACCAGAAGGACCCACTGTGCTTGTGGGAAGCAGCAGAGGGGACTAAAATCTGAGAGAGAGCAGAACAAGCGCCATTGTTCCCTCTCTGACTCCGTCCCCACTTATAGTGTCACAAACCAGCCACTGGATTGCCCCGCCCTGGTGAACACCTAAAGCTCCTCCCCTCATACGTAACAAGTGTGACTTGACCAAAAAAAATATGGCTAAAATGGAAGAACAAATCAAAGAACAAGAGCCAATACTTTTAAGCAACCAAGAGATAGCCAACCTATCAGATGCATAGTTCAAAACACTGGTGATCAGGATGGTCACAGAACTGGTTGATTTTAGTTGCAAATTAGATGAAAAAATGAAGGCATCACTAAGTGAAATGAAGGAAAATGCACAGGGAATCAATAGTGAGGGAAAGAAAACTGGGACTCAATGGAGTGGACCAGAAGGAAGAAACATCCAACCAGAAAAGAATGAAGAAAAAACAATTCAAAAAAATGAGGAGAGACTTAGAAACTTCCAGGACATCTTTAAACTTTCCAACATCCAAATTATAGGGGTACTAGAAGGGGAAAAGGAAGAGCAACAAGTGGAAAACTTATTTGAACAAATAATGAAGGAGAACTTCCCTAATTTGGCAAAGGAAATAGACATCCAGGAAGTCCAGGAAGTTCAAAGAGTCCCAAAGAAGGTGGATCCAAGGAGGAACAAACCGAGGCACATCATCATTACATTAGCCAAGATTAAAATGGAGAGAATCCTAGAAGCAGCAAGAGATAAGGGGACAGTCACCTACAAAGGAGTTCCCATCAGACTGTCAACGGATTTCTCAAAAGAGACCTTACAGGCAAGAAGGGGCTGGAAAGAAGTATTTCAAGTCATGAAATCCAAAGACCTACATCCAAGATTGATCTATCCAGCAAAGCTTTCATTTAGAATAGAATGGCAGATAAAGTGCTACCCAGATAAGGTCAAGTTCGAGGAGTTCATCACCACCAAGCCCTTATTATATGAAATGTTAAAGGGACTTACCTAAGAAAAAGAAGATAAAAAGTATGAACAGTGAATGGATAGCAAACTCGAAGTTATTAATAACCACACCTAAAACAAAAGCAAACTAAGCAGACAGCTAAAACAGGAGTGGAGCTACAAAAATGGAGATTACATGGAGGGTTAGCAACAGGGAAGTGGGAGGAGGAGAGAGGGGGAGAAGGTATAGAGAATAAGTAGCGTAGACGATATTTAGAAAATAGACAGGAGGAGGGCAAGAATAGTATGGGAAATGTAGAAGCTAAAGAACTTATGACACATGGACATGAACTAAAGGGGGGAATGTGAGTGGGAGGGGGTGTGCAGGATGGAGGGGAATGAAGGAGGGAAATGGGACAACTGTAATGGCATAATAAAATATATTATAAAAATAATAAATAAATGACTATGTTGGAAAAGAAAAAGATTTTTAAATAAAGGTCTAAGTTTCTGCCTTAAGAAACTAAAAAAAGAAAAAGAAAGAAAATTAAATGAAAGGAAAGAGATAATGAAGATAAGAATGGAAATAGAAATAGAAAACAGTGAAGAAGAGAGCAAATTAACAAAGTCATATTTCATTCTCTGGAAAGATTAGTAAAATTGAACCCCCCCCCCCAGCAGGACTGATCAGAAAGAGATATCGAAAGAAAAGGGGGGGAGAATGGTGTGCTATCAGAAGTAAAGCAACTATCACTGTAGATACTACAGACATCACAGGAAAAATAAAACAGTATTTTGCAAATAAATTTGACAACTTAGATAAAATGGACAAATCTTTAGATACACACAAGCACAACTTGTCAAAATTGACACAAGAAGAATAGATAAGTGGCATAGTTCTTTGTTTATTAAATAATTAGAATTTATCATGAAAATGCCTTCCCATAAAGAAAACTGTAGATCTAGATGATTCCCTGGTGTGTTCTATTAAACATTTAAGAAATAAATAGCACCAATCTTACACAAATTTTTTTCAGAAAATTGAGGCTGAAACAAGCCCATCTTGCCAGCATAAAGCCAGCATAAACTTGATACCCAAACCAGACAATGATATTACAAGAAAAGAAAGCCATAAACTAATATTTTTATGAATGTGGATGTCAAAATTCTGAATAAAAATTAATAAATTGAATGTAGAAATATATTAAAAGATGCTACATCAGAGCCCAGGAACACAAGGTTGATTTAACATTTGAAAATCAATGTAATTCACCACATTACAAAAATAAAGGATAAAAATAATCTTAACAGATGCAGAAAAATCACTTGAGAAATTGAGCACCCATTCAGCTCTCAGAAAACTTCCTCAGTCTGATAAAGGGCATCACAAACAACAGTCAGGGCAATGATAACAACAACAACAAAACCTACAGTTTGCATCATGCTTCATGGAGAAAATCATGGACAATTTTTCCCTAAAAAATTGTATCTAAGGAAAGACAATTGACAAAAAATTGTCACATCATGTCTTTAACACATTTCCTTAATGACTAATGATACTGAGCATACAGCAAGGATTTCTTCTCTCATCACTTCTGTTCAACATTGTATTCAAGGTGCTAGCCAACACAATTAAGAAGAATAAAAAAAAAGAAATATTGGACAAGAAGTAAAACTGTCTTTAGTCACCAATGACATAATTACTTATGTAAAAATTCTGAGAAAATTTTTAAAGTTACTTAAACTACTGCATTAATTTAGCAAGATCACCAGTACACAAGATACACAAATCAATTGTATTTTTATATACTAAGAGCAAACAATTAGAAAATTTCTTTTATAATAGCATAAAAATATGAAATACTTAGGAATAAATTTATTAATGGATGTGTAGGATCTTTACACTGACAACACAATATTGTTGAGATAGTGATTCTCCTACAAATATTTATAGATACAATGCAATCTTAATCATGAATTCAATAGGCCATTTTTAAATGAAATGTATAAGTTGATTCTAATATATATATATATAATTAATTTCAAAGGATCTAGAATAGTCAAAATAATCTTGGAATAAAGAATGCAGTTTTAGAACTGATTTTAAGACTTATAAAAAGCTTAAAAGGCTACAGTAATCAAGGTATTTTAGTATACAGATAAGGGTAGGCAATCAGGTCAGTGGAACAGAACAGAGAGTCCAGAATAAATCCATATTGGCATTTGAATTTTAATAAAATTGCCAGGGCAATTCAAAGTGAAAATGAATGTCTTCTCAACAAATGGTGCTAGAAACAAATGGAAAGAAACGTATGAAAAAGATGAATTTTGACTCCTGCCTCACACCATACACAAAAGTTAATTTGAATGGATAATAAAGGTACCAGCTAAAAAATTTTTTTTTAATTTTTAAAAGATTTTATTTATCTTTAGAGGGGAAGGGAAGGTAAAAGGGAGAGAAATATCAATGTGTGGTTGCTTCTCGTGTGTCCCCTGCTGGGCACTGGCCTGCATGTGCCCTGACTGGGAATTGAAGGGCAATTGTTTGGTTCTCAGGCTCAATCCACTGAGCTACACCAGCCAGGGCAAAATATTTTTTAAAAATAAGAGAAAATCTTTGTAACACTGGAGAAGGCAAACATTTTAGCATATGAAAAGAACTAATCATGAAACAATTGACAAATTAGACTTCAGCAAAATTTCCAAACGGCTCTGTCATCACTAAAGTGGAAATAAGCCACAGAATGGAAGGAAACCTTCTCACTGCACATGTCTGTCAAGCTATGTAAAGAAGTCCTGGAAGTCAATAATAAAAAGACAGATCACTCAACAAAAATGGGAAAAATACTTGAACATAGATTTCACAAAACAATAAATATGAATAAATTTAAACACATAAAAAGTTACTCAGTATCATTAGTCATTAAGGAAATGTGTTAAAGACACAATGTGATGCCATTTTACACTCAGTTAATTGGCTAGAATTAAAAGGATAGAAAATATAAGTGTTGACAAGGGTGTGGAGACACTGGAATTGTTAGTGGGATTATCAAATGGAGAACTGTTTGGTAGTAGATAAATATACACCCACCATATGATCCAGATACACTTTGTGGTAATTACCTGAGAGAAATAAAAACATAAGTCTTCTAAAGGACCCATACAAAAATGTCCTTAGCAGCAATGTCCTCCAACTTTGGGTTGTCCCCAAAGTGGAGACAACCAAATATCTACTGCCAGGTAAACAGATAAATAGTGATATATTCACACAATAGAATACTACCCAACAATAAACAAGATTGAACTACTGATATATATTACAGCATGGATGAATCTCTAACACATGTTGAACAAAAGAATCCTGATACAAAATTAATCTCTGGTAGTGGAAATCAGTGATGGCCTATGATGGGTAGGGAGATTTACTAAACAAGAAAAATGTGGAAATTTGGATAGGTCCTATAACTTGATTGGGGTGGTGGTCACATAAATATATACACTTGTCAAAGCTCATCATATTATATCATTAGAATCTGTGCAGTTCATTGTAGATAGATTTTACCTTTAGTAAAGAAGGATGATCTGGTTACAGAGAATGAGTTTGAGAAAGTACTGGGTGAATCCTGGAAGAACAGTCAGGAAGTTACTTAGTAGACAGGTAAGAGTTGATGGCACCTGGAGTACAATGGGGGCATGGAGTTGAAAAGAAGTGAACAGTGTTGACAGTTGTTAAGAAGGTCATGAAGATGGGGTTTGGTGATTGCAGGAAGAAGCTATGTCTTGGATTACTCCCAGACTTTTAGCCTCATTCACTGAGATGGAGAGAATCCAAAGGAGCACCCAGTGTGCAACGTATGATTACAATGCACAAGAGTCAACTTTCTAGAATGCAACTCTGATTATGTCCCTTCTCTGCTTACTCTCTTCAGTAGGTCCTTCTGCCCACAAAATACAGCCCAAGCCTCTTAAACCCATGAGGTCCTATACGATCTGAACACTACTAACTCCTCCAACCTCAGGTTGACTATCTCTCCATCCCTCCCTCCCTTGAATTCTATGCTACAGTCATTTCTAGTGGTACTATGTCTTTTACTGTCCCTGTACATCTACGTTAGCTGAATCCTCTGCTTGGAAAATCCCTCAATTGGAGGGCTCTATCAGTCCTTTCATTGGGAATCCCAGACTACTCAGTGCATGCCTTCGTATAGGAATCTTTTGCTGCAATTTTGCTTTGCACATTTTTCTTTCTCAATAGATTATGAATGCCTTAGGGTAAGGCTATCTCTTACTTAACTCTGGTACTCCCTATGCCTAGTGTCAATAATGTTCAAAGAGTGGATAGGGTTGGTGAAGGGTCAAGATTTCTGTCTTTGCACTTACCATTTACTCTATAAGATGTTATTAAGGTCCAAGTAAGTTCTCTGAAGAATGAGAGAAATGTTAAATTATTTAGATGGTGGCAGGGATGTGATAAGCAGCATTTGACCAGAAAGACCCCATGGGAGTGATTTCACTAGAGCCATTCTCTGAGGCCGTGTAAACTAAAAACATTCACAGCTGCCCCTGAGCAAGTGAGAATGCAATGTGGTGTGCTTGGGGGAAGAAGGAGGCCCCAAAACAGAGAACCCCTTTACAGCAATATCACTAATAAGGCGATGCCAAAACCAAGTTAATGAAGTCACTTAGAGCATTGGACAAAAGGAAAGTGTGAGCTAAAATATTTCCTTTCCTGAAGATGATCAAGAATAGAAGAAATATCATCTTATTGGATGTTCTACTTTCTACCTCCAAAACACAAATTACATTTCTCTCTGTCTTCACTGCTTCTGCCTTTGTTCAAGTTCTTACATTTCTTGCCTGAAGTGCTACAATAGCCTGCCAGGTCTCCCTGCCCCCAATTGATCATAAGCTCTGGACACCAGAGTGTCCTTTCTCTAACACAGATCTTATCATGTCACCCCAGTCTAAAAATCTACCCCACTTATATCCTACAGGTATGTCCAACCTGCAGCACCTAGGCTGCAGGCAGCTCAAGATGACTACGAATGTGGCCCAACTCAAAATCATAAATTTACTTAAAACATGAGAGTGTGTGTGTGTGTGTGTGTGTGTGTGTGTGTGTGAGATTACGTGTCATGATATATTTAATGTTTGGCCCAAGACAACTCTTTTTCTTCCAGCGTGGCCCAGAAATGCCAAAAGTTTGGACATCCCTGCATAGGGGATATAAGTTCTTAACATGGAGTTCTTAACATGGTCTAAAAGGTCCCTCCTATTGAAATCTGTCTTCTTTTGCAGTTTAACTTTCTGCATTGCTACCAGTGGCCACTGTTTCTGATGAGAAATGTATCACATGGGCAAAAAAATTGAAAGTTATTCTAGCTACCCTGCTTTTCCTGCCATTGTTTTTAGATGTTGCATTATTTTTATTGTTAAGTAGCAGATTACCACAAATTTAGCAGCTTAAAACAACACACACGTATTATCTTGCTGTGTCTATGGATCAGGCGTCCAGGCATGGTTTAGCTAGGTTTTCTGTGTTTTTAGCTAGGTTCTCTCACCAGGCTGCAACCCAGGTGTTGGCTGGGCTGCATTCTCATCTTGAAGTATGACTAGGGAAGAGTCCATTTGGAGACTCGCTAAAGTTGCTGACAGACTTCAGTTCCTTGAAGCTGCAAGACTGAGGCCCTCTGTTCTGACAAGACCTCTGTAGCTGTTTGCCATGTGGGTTTCTCCACAGCCATTTCATAACGTGGATGGTTGCTTCTTCAAAGAGAGAGTGCAAGACTGCTAGCTAGATGGAGTCTTATACATGTAATGTAAAATGGGAGTGACATCCTATCACTTATGCCATTAATCTGATGGTTAGAAAGAAGTCACTGGCCTCAACCACACTCAGGATCTACACACCAGAAGGCAGGAATCATAGGGATCATCTTAGGTCTAGCCACCAGATGCCATGGACTTTCAAGCTTCTGAGCTTTTACTCAAGCCTTTCCCTTTCTCTGATATGCCCTTCTCCTAACCCCCCTGCCACTGATACAGAGCAGCAAGCATTGCACTTGACTTACTCTGTGCTGGTTCCAGACCCAGCTCTGCAAGTTGTAAACTGGATGGACAACCTTTGAGAAGAGAGAAGGTAAAACTTCCGTTCAAGTCTGCCTCTGTCACTTATCCTGTATGACTTTTGGAAAGATACTGATCCTCTGCCAGCCTTAGTTGCTTCATCAGTAAATGGAGAAAATGATGCAATCCATCTCAGAAGGTGGTGGGGTGGATTAGGTGAGGTAACCAATGTAAAGTGCCTGGTGGAGTGCCTGGCATGCAGGAAGCCTCATAGGAGTTTTGTTGTGTTGAAGATGATCCCTGGGTTCTGCTGCTCGGAGGCACGTCCTGTGTGAGTCCATGATGCCATGGGAGCTAAGGACATTGTCTCTGGGTGGGGCTCCCATTCTCTCCTCAGATCCTGCCCCTGTGGGGTTTACAGAAACAATTTATGCCAGACAGTATCCTTTTCCTGCAGTCTCTCTGCAGCCAGGCAGGCCATTGCCCAGACCTCATCGGCAGTCAGTACCACGGACAGGGACCAGGTCCTCACTGGATGTCTCCAGACCTCGTGGGGCTGAGAAGCTGATTTCTCCATAGGGAAGAGAGTGCAGCCAGAGAAGCTCCAGGACAAGTACAGCCTCTGCCACAGCTCTCAAAGCCCAGCTCCCTGGGGGCAGGAGGGGCGCACCACCCACCTTTTCCATGGCTGCCTCTGAGTACTTTGAATTTCATTAGAGCAATTATTTCAAATGGAATTAAAAGGGTTTAAAATTAGACCCTAAACTCTTAACAATTAGTGACGCAGCGCCTGCCATCCACAGAGCCACAATAGACCTATGCCGATTGGTACGTGCGCACAATGCCAGTCTCCAGAATAGCATTCCCTGTTACAATAAATGGCTTTTAATAAAATGAATATTCTTAATTACCGCTGCATTAATAAGCTGCAAATTAGTCATCATTAAAGGCCCCACAGTCCCTCTCCACCTCTCTGGGAGTCACTGGTGGGCTTCATCAGCTCAGCTGCTTCTGCAAACTCTCGAGTTCTCTTGCAGCTTCTTAGGAGGCGGCCAGTTAGGGGATAAGTCCCATACTGGCCTCAGGGAAGAGGTTTGAAGACAGTGTCAGGTCTCTGGGTTTTTTCTGGCTGCCCTAGCTCAATGCTTCCAATGTTCTCTAGGCCTAGGAGGCACTGTGCCAGCTTAGGTCCCTCAAATACCTTGACCACATCATTTATTCTCCCCATTATTCATTCATTCACTTGTCAGGTTCCCAGTTGGGGATATTCACAGGAAAGGTATCCAGCATCTGCTTGAACCTCTCTGGGAGCTGGGTCAGCCTCTGCTTAAAGGTCTTTCTTGTAGGAAGCTGAGATCTGCCTGAGCTTGACTTCTGAGGCCCTGGACTCCACTCCCCCACATAACTGAGAAAATTCTGAGGAATTCTGAGCAACAGCACTAGACTCTCAGGTCTAGAATCTTGTCTCCAAGTCCCTGTGGGAACTTGGGCAAGTCATCTTTTCTCCTGGGCCTTGGATTCCCCATCTGAATGGTGGAGGCATTGGTCTAGACCAACAGCCAGCATACTTTTCCTATAAAGGACCAGGTAGTAAACATTTTAGGTTTTGAGGGCCAGCTGATCTCTGTCACAACTACACAACTGTGAGTAACTGGCAGGGACTGAAATTGACCCATGGGTTGTAGTTAGCTGATCCCTGGTCTGAGCGAATGATAAATGCCAGTGAATGGCAGCTCTTATATTCTGTGAATCTATAAAAGGAATGTTCTTCTACTGGGAAGTTTGGAAACATGTTAAACAAGGTTTTGTAGAGGTCATTTAAACCAAATTATAGGATATTTTGCTTGGAAGGTGATTTGTATAAATGTGATAGAGTATGTTTTTTCTGGTTCATATTGCAACCACCAACACTCACACACACACACTGTGCACTGCAGGGGTTATATGATGGCCTAATGAGACATCAAATCTTAATTCCGAGAACCTGTGAATGTCACCTGTTGGTAAAGTTTTTGCAAATGTGATTAAGTTAAGGATCTTGAAATGAGGCTGCTGTGCTAGATTAACTGGAAGGGACTGAGCACTACTACAAGAATCCTCCTAAGAGGTGGAGGAAAATAGACAGACTAGCAGATGGAGGCAGCAATTGGAGTGATGCGACCACAAATGCCTCCAGAAGCTGGAAGAGGCAAGGAGCAAGTTTTCTCCAGGAGCCCCCTGGAGAAGTACAGCTCTTCTGACACCTTAATTTCAGCCCAATGAAACTGATTCCAGACTTCTGGCCTCCAGAACTATTGGAGAATAAATTTTTGTTACTTTAAGTCACCAAGTTTTGGTCATTTGTTACAGCAGCCATAGAGAACTAATACCCACACTTTTTCTTCTATAGGAGCCACAGATATTCCTTATGTCTCTGTAGCTACATTTTGGCTAAAAGGGGAGATAATAGTAATGATAATACTTTACATGGGTTCCTGCACACCACTGAGCACATACCGTGGTTTATATTGATAAAGTGCATCCATATGCATAAGGTAGCCCCATAAGGAAGATATCAGAGTCTCTCTATTCCCTAGGGGAAGAACTAGACTCCAAAATGTGAAGTGCTTTGCCCAAGGCCGCTCTGTTAGTGGGTGTCAGGGCCAGAACTTGAACCTACATTTTCTGATTCCAAGTCTACACTGCAGACTAAGTTGAAGGCTGTGTTGAACATACCTGCTGAATAGAAACAAGGAGGATGAGAGAGTTGGAGTCAAATTGCAGTTCAGGAAAGCTGTCTCGTTGAAATGGAATGATACTGCTTGTATCCCCAGGTAATATCTGGCCCAGTCACAGGCTCTGATGAGGATTTCCTGTGTTTCAGTGTCCAAGTAGTTGGCAGATTCTATCTGAGAGCAGCTCCTGGGCTGGAGACCAGCAGATCTGCTGGGATGTTGGACCCATCCAGGAATCCTGAAGACAGCTCATTGATGTGTGTCTTTTCAAGCCTTTTATGAAAATTTGTATTGTAGTAAATGCCAGCAAGAGGGTGTCTTTTCAGGTAGCTAGTCTTTCTTTCTTTTAAAATTTTATTCATTTATTTTTAGAGAGAGGAAAATGAAGGGCAAAGAGAGGGAGAGAAACATTGATGTGCAAGAGAAACATCGGTTGAGTCTTTCATGCCTCCCAACCGAGGACCTGGCCCACAACCCAGGCATGTGCCCCAACTGGGATTTGAACTGGTGACCTTTTGGTTTGCTGGCCAGTGCCCAACCCATTGAGCCACACCAATCAGGGCCATCCTGCATTCTTTCTGCCATACCACAGCTGGAAAACAAGACCACCAATGTGTTAATGTCTTTCAAAGTGCTAGTGTGAAGGGGAGCAAATCCAGCCAGAAACACACCTTGTTAAAAAGCAACATCTTGGAAAGGAGGCTGGTTATCTAGTTTGCCAGTGGAATCCTGGCTACTCTAGCAGGGGCGTTTGCCCATCCACATCTTTATTTATTGCAAAATCCAAATGAGTACTTTAACTCAGCAGTCTCAGTAGACCACAAACACATCGACTGAGAGTGACTGAACAACGCACACTAGGGAAGGATAATGTATACAATTTATTATACACCCAATTCAAGCACATTTATTCCAACAACCACACATAATATACAGTGTGGTATTCTAAAATTAGAGCACCTATACTACCTGGTCTAAAGACTGATTATAAATCTATAGTAGTCCCTACTATAAGGATAAACAAATAAGTCAGTGGAACAGAATGAAGTCAAGAAATAGACCTATACATATATGTTTGGTTGATTTTTGGCAAAGATGCCAAGGTGATTTAATGCAGAAAAAAACAGTCTTTCAACAAATGGTGGTAGAACAACTGAGTACCCTTATGGAGAAAAAATAAACTTTGACTCTACCACACACCATACAAAAAAATTAACTTGAGTGGTTTATCTAAACATATAACCTAAAACCATAAAACAGAGCACAAAAAGTACTTTGTCCTTTGTTTTTATATATGGTATTAGGGTTCTCCAGAGCAAGAGAACCAAAAAGAATATAGAGATATTTATCTAAGGGAAGATTTATTATAGGAATTGGCTTATATGGTTTTTAAGACTGGGAAGTTCCACCATCTGCCATCTGAAAACTGGAGAACCAGGCACGCTGCAGGTCAGTACAATTTAGTCTAAATCCAAAAGCCAGAGAAATAGGGCTGCTGGAGTCCAAAGACCCAAGAACCAAGTGCTATGATATCCAAGATCAGGAGAAGACGGATGTTCCAGCTCAAGAAGACAGACATTTTGCCCTTCCTTCATCTTTCTGTTCCATTCAAGGCCCTAAGGGATTGGCTAATGCCCACTGCATTGATGAGGGCAGACCTCTTTCCTTAGTGTACTGACTCAGATGCTAATCTCTTCCGGAAACACCTTTATAGACACACCCAGAAATAATGTTTAACTCAATATCTATGCATCCCTTAGACAAGTCCATAAAATGATCACATGTATTTATTTATATTTATACAACATGTTTAAATGTAATATGACAAATAATATATATAACATAAATAAATGTATATTTTAAATGGTAAAATATAAATATTTGATCAGATGTTTACAAAAAAAGATATGTGTGTGTATAATAAACACAAAAAAATTCTGTTCAACATTATTAGTCACCAAAGAAATGCAAATTAAAACCTCAGTGTACTACTTTATACTCACAACAGTGACTAAACTAAAAAGACTGAGAATACCAAGTGTTAGTGAGTATGTAGGGCAATTAGAACTTCATTTCTGGTAGAAGGTATATAATTCCACACACTCTTTAGAAAAGAATTTTGTGGGGTTTTTTTAAGTTTAAGTAAACACTTATTATATGACACAGCAATACCTAGGTATTTATCCAAGAAAAATATATGGTCACAGAGAGACTTGTATACAAATGTTCATAATAGTTTTATTTAAAAGAGCCTAAAACTGGAAGCAACCCAAATGTCTAGCAACAGGTGAATAGATAAAAACTGTGGCACATATATTGTTATTCAGCAATGAAAAATGAGAATCACTAATTCATGCTCCAATATGGGTGAATCAGACACAAAAGAAAACATACTGTTTGAATTCATATGTGTGATGTTCTAGAACTGATAAAATTAATCTCTAATGATGAAAATTTTGTCAGTGGTTGCCTGGGGGGGATTGAAGGGGAAGTCGTGCACGAGGGCACTTTCCAGGGAGAGGGAAAGGCTCCATATATTGATTGGCATGGTGCTGCACAGGTGTATACATTTGTCAACACTTAAGTGGGTTTGTTTATTGCATGTAGCTTCTCTCAAAATTTATTTTAAAAATATATAGTGGTATCTGGTCATTAATTTCCATGTCTTCTCCCAAAGAAACTGGTAAAAATTCACACTCGGATTTGGACATGAAGAAAAATTCACCCTACATCTTTCTTTTTCTTGAGTTATTCGCATTCTTGGGTCCTCCCCAGTTCCTCTGTCCACTGGCATGCCACACCTTTGGATGAGAGCCTTTATCCAACTCTGAAAATCTTCAGCCTCTGCTCAGGATAGAGATTGGTTTGGGGGGCAGTTTATACCCTGCTCTGAGTATAGGACCAACTGTAAATAAGGCACTAGAATCAGAGAGACAGAGCTTTGCAAGGACTGATAAAAGTTTAGGTCTGTGGTCAGCTGAGACTTCTAATATTTCTTCTTTCATCCAATCACTGGTCTGCTAGGCAACCTCAGTCTCTTCCTCAAGGACAGACTGGTCCTTTAAGTTGACCACAGAGACAGGGAGAAAACGCCCGGGTCCTAAGCATAGCTGCTCCAGAGATTATCTGGAAGGGGTTGAGCAGCAAGCACTCAGTCCTCATTCCAAATTACCCAGATGCAGGTAAGTCCTGGGGAGCAGGAGGAGGAGTGGGGAGAGGCCAACAGTGGAAGTTCCCACTATCTATAAAATACAAGGAGCCATGGTCGGGGAGCAGGGAGATAAACTAGCAGCCATGCCTGTGATTACAGTGATCCCACATTCTATTCTTTCGGGGACAATCCCAATTTAAGCCTGCTGTCATGTAGTTACTACAGATGGCACCCTTTCACCCTCAAAAGTGTCTGTTTAGATAATTGATATGGCCAATCAAAGGGAAGAGGGGTTGCTTTCTTTCAGTGCTGATTGCAGACACCTCTGTTTCTTCCCATTACTTTCTATTTTTGAAGCCCAGAAGCTCTTTCTTTCTCCCTGGGCACTCCGTCTACTACCTCCAGGCCCTACTCACATTGCGGGGTCAGGAAAGGTTTATAAGTCTTATTTTAACCAAGCTGAAAATTAGTGGCCCATTGGGCAAATTCACAATGACTCAGAGCCCTGCTCAGGATTTTGCTATTTTGGTTTCCCTCTGCTGAAGGTGGGGCTGCATGGCATGCTGGAAGGGTCACAGAGATGTGTGTGACCAGATGCTATCCTTGCAGAGCTTCTAACTTGGACTGTCGTATCAGCTGAGTGCTTGTGCCAACTGAGTGAAACTCACAACAGAAGGCCATTCCACAGAGAGCCCTGGAGCTCAGAGAAGTAGGGAGATGTTCCAACAGTGGATGGAGAGACACAGCACGAGGACATAGCACCTGGGCTGGGCCTGAGAGGTGAACAGGCTTCCTAGAACCAGAGGCCAAGGAAAGGTCTCTCAGACTCATACAGGCAATATGATGGCAGCCCATTGGGTCTTCCCTGCTATCCCCACCCTTCCCAGACTTCAGCCCTTCTCATAGGACATACTCCAATGATCCTATAAAGTGCCACCCTCTTGTCCTTCCACTGCACTGCTGCCACAGCTGTCTCCCTAAAGCAGTGTTGGTCATTCCACTTCCCAGCTCAAGAACTTGCAATGGGTCCCCTTGCCTACAAATGGCAAAATGCCTACATCTTGTCATACCTTCTTCCTTTCAGGCATTTGCATCTCCAATTAAAGCAGTCCTCAGTCTTCAATAATCAGCTCAAATCCACTCTTCTCTCTGCAGCCTTCACTTATTCGTCTAGGCTGCAGGAGACTCACCCTTTCTTGTTCCCTTGTTGCATTTCATTCATACTCAGTTTGGTAATTCTTATCAGTCTGCTTTGCCCGAGAGTTCATTTGGGTCATATGCCCTCCCCTACTCCAGACTGCAAGACCCAGTAGAGCGGAAACTGTATCCTTCATCTCTTCATCCTCAGGGGCCATCCCAAGGCAGGGCTCAGAGCAGGTGATTAGGGAGGTCTGCTGCATTGTGTGAAAGGTCCCAATGGGACAGATGCCGTCATGTCATTGGCCAGCATGACACTGCCTACTTGACCTGCCCTGTCCAAGCCCAGGGCCCCAGAAGGTGACTTCAACGACCAGGCATGACTTTCTCCAGAGGAGTTTACAGAAGACCCACCTGGCCCTCCAATCATTATTTTGTCCTTTGGCTGGAACTGCAAGGGGAAAAAAAGAAAAAAGAAGTATATTAGTTTACTGCTTGATCTTTGCTCCCCTTAAGCAGAGCCAAATTTAAAGTGAATATTGATGACTTTACAAAGCCCAGTGTTTGGTATTCACTGAGAACCATTGTGTATTCCCTAAATAGTTCATTTTGTTTTCAAAAGTTCTAAAAAACTCGCTGTATTGAAATGCATGTTGTTGCATCGATTTTTCTAAAATACACCTTGTTATCTTTTCTTTGGTAATTGGTGACTGGTAATGACTTTGGCAATTTAACATGTTCTTGCAGACACTTTTCCCATTCCCCTTGATAACTGAAGTCAGGAGCGAGGGCCTGTCTGTCAATCTCTGACGCCTGTCAGCCTGCATGATTGACGGCTTTTGGTCCCACAATAGAGACCATTTTTGCAGCCCCCGTTCTGTTATTTTCCCCTCCTTTAATACTTGTGGGGGATGGTGTTTGCTTTATAATCTGCGTTTAAAATCCAACTTGGAATGAGGCCAGCGCCAGAGAAATTATCACAATGTCTCGTTAGCTTTGCATAAGGAAAATTCTCCAGAGGGTTTCTTAAGCTATGATTCCACCTTCTGAAATTACCTCCGCTCAAAAATCTAAGCTTTAGCCTTCATCCTGATCCTTTCAAATTCCTGGAGAAGGGCCGAGGGGTCTGCCCGGCCGTGCTCTAATAGAGGGCACGACCAGGGGGACCACGTGCATCCGGAGTGGAGTCAGGCCGTCCCTCTCTCCCGGGGCCTCTGTGTATAAGCCCCCACATAATGAGTGTGGGTCTGAGTGGCAGAGCTCAGCAGAAAAGAGAAAGCTCTGGGCCTGCTGGGCAATTAGAATCCTCAAATACCAGGGCAGGCAGGAGCCTCTCCCAACTAAGATGAAGAAGCATTTGGTTCCGCTTGGCACCAGTGGGTCATAGGGCTGTCTGGACCTTTGGGAGAAGCATCAGGAAAGCAAAATCAATGAGAGTCAAAGATTTAATTGGTGACATGTCTCTCTGTGGTTGTGAATAGTTTGGGGTTCCCAGATCCATTTTAGAACCTGATTAAAAAAAAAAAACTATGGCCTAGAAAAGTGCACATCCTTTCATGGTCAAATCCGGCCTACAGTTTCAGGGGAAGAGGTCCTCTGCCAGGGTCCATGGCTCTCTCAGGTCAAGCTCTGCTCTGTGTGAAGGTAGCTGGTGATCTTGAGCAGAGAGCTCACCCCAAGTTCGTGACTGTAGTGTTATCTGCCACTCTAGGTGCTTGGCTGCAGGAGCAGTCTGTATGAGGCCGACTCTTGGAGCCAGCGCCCCTGGTCAGAGCTGCCTGTGTGGCTGGGGAAGCCAGGCTGGTCCATGCCCACTGCCAGGCTATTGATCTGTGGAGATGCTGGGCAGGGAAGAGGGCACTGCACAGCAAAGGGTCTAAGATTCTACACAGCAAAAAAGGAAGACTGGAAATTTGGTCAAACTGAGAGCCAAGCCAAGGTTGGGGAACCAGAGAAGGACAAGGCTGGGTAGGTCAGAGGATGGTCAGTTTCTGTGTCAGTTACAGAAAAACAACTTCAGGAAGTAACTCTGCCAACAGGCCTCCCTCTTTGGTGTTGGGAAGAGTTGGCAAGTTGATCTTAAAGGGACCAAACTTCATTTCTAAAAGAAGTCCGGAATGTATTCTTTTTCCATTTTGCACCCCAGGCAAGGGACTATCTACTTGTTGTTCACAGGTGTAAAACCTGGGAGGTTTCTAAGGGAATTGAGTCCATTTACTCCCATTCTTTTCACAATGAGGCCCTGGCTTCTTGTTGTGAATTTGAAACTCTTTATAAGAACAGTAACATCTGTCATACCTCACAAGTGCCATGTGCCAGGCATTTAATCTACATAATCTGAGGTAGGTATAGCAGGCAGAATAATGACCTCCCCAAAGATGTCCATATCCTAACCCCCAAACTTGTGCTACTGTACAGGGAACTTTGCAGATGGAATTGAGTTAAGGATTCTGAGATAAAAAGATTGCCATTGTCTTGGGGGCCCAGTCAGAGACCCCAGCAGTCCTTAGGAGAAACAGGCAGGAGGGCCAGAGTCAGGGAAGGAGATGGGGTGACGGAAGCCAAGGTTGGAGTGAAGAACCAAGGAATGTCAGCCTGGGCAGAGTATGGACTCAGTTTCCTCATCTGTAAAATGAGAAATAATAGAACCTAATTGTGGGGGTGCTCCACCCACAGGGTCCCCCTGACTGCCACAGATGATAATAAATCTACCAAGACATGATCTGCTTGGGGAGGAAAGGTAGCCAGTCTCTCAAAGGAGAAGGGGCAAGAGCCTTTTCCTCATTGGGCTTTTATTGGGTTCAATTTGCACAGAAATACAGGTAAAGCTCATCAGTCATTGTCAGGCAGTAAAGATCAAACAATAGATGACATACAAAGAACTATGAGGGCTTATTCTGAGTCAGGGTCAGTTAGCTAAAGGGCTATAAAACTTTGGGAAACAAACTCATTTCCTGCTTGGACCCTTATCAGAAAATTGAGAGCATTCTTAGCAAAGCAAGTTTCACAGAATTGTACATATATTCGTTCCTAAACCTGATCACTCCAGAGAACCCACCCTTTCCAGCACAGGGCTGCACCACCCTCTGTCATTGTTTCAGGCTTAAGTCAGGCAGCCAAGAGATTAGGAGACTTCTCACAGGCAGAATGAGGACTCAGGCTATGTCAAAGCCAAGGGGCGAGGGTCCCTCACTCCCTTATTGTATAACCCCCAAACCTTCCCTGAAGGCCCCTTCATGACCATGCCTGTATTAGGTTGCCCCTCCCTTGAGGAATTTTACCTGTCATTGACTAACAGGCCGGGCTCAGGGCCAAGCAGGGTGAAGTAAAGGGGGCAGAGGTGGCTCCCCTGCCAGAAAGATAAGCTTTGTCCCCTTAGTGGCTGAAGGTCCCAAGGTCTCTCACCCAGCCTTAGCCACAGGGGTTACAGCTTCTGCAACCAGGCAGGGTGGTTTCCAACACCTAATCTTGGGGGAGGGGTGTTAGAAGGTTAAACAAAAATAAAATGAAAACACAAATCCACAAATCTCTGTGTGCTACACATGTAAGTACTGAAATGTTGCTAGCTTGCTTTTCCTGCTTACAATGTGCCCAGCCCTGGGTGATGCCCTGGGTGGGCAGGGCAGGTATACAGATACAAAAGTGTTTCCTGTGTCATCATGGGGAGGGCAAGTCCTGTATGTCAGTGCCCTCACACGCGTTTAAACAATGAGAGGGTAGAGGCTGAGAGATGGAGTCCCTCTCAACCTCTGATGGCTTCACAGGTCCCAGTTTTAATTTCCATGAAGTCTGACTGTGTTTGGTTTCTATGAGACCTCCACATCCTTCCAGTAGGTTCTGTCCCCCTTTACTTGAGCTGGTTTGGTGGGTTGCTGCTCCTTTGGTCAGTGACCCATGAGGAATATGAAAGTATTAGGTTGTCAGCCTGATTAAAGAGTCCCAAGGAAGCTGACATTGATTATTTCCCGTTGCTGCTGGGGGAGACAATGGGCCTGGAGCTTAAAGCATAGGGAGGAACTGGACCTTGTTTGGGGGTGAGACTGTTGTGGCATAAAGAGCATGGCCAAAGGGATGGCCACGGGAAAATGCAGGTTATGCTTCCCAAACTGAGAAGTGATACACTCTGCCAGGAATTTGGTGGGAAGAGAGTGGAAACCCCCGGGGGTGGAGAGGGAAGAAGGAGCCAGGTCCTGCAGGCTCTGGGTGGCAGATTGAAGAGTTAAGACTTTATTTCCAGAAAACAGAGAGTCACCACCAATACATTTTAAGCACAGGAATGACAGGGTTAAGGCTGGTGAGCTGCAGTTGAGGATGGATGACAGGAGCACAGCCCTGGAGGCAGAGACAACAGGGAGAAGGCTGTGGCAATGGCCGGGGCAAAGGTGATGAGCCTGGGGCTAGGACAGGGATGGTGGACACAACAGTGGAAACTGATGGGATTACCACCACAGACAGCAGGAAGGGGTCCTCTGATTGGCCATCCTGGTCATGTGACTCACCCCACCATGCCAGAGGGTGGTATAACATCTCAGCCCCCCAGGATCACAGGGAGTAAGAGGGCAGTTTCCCAAAGGAACCAGAAGGAAGACAATGAACACACGTGCAGGACAGAAAAACCAAACAGAAACTGGAGCTCTATCAGACATTTCGCCAGAACAGCAAAACATGGGGCATGTGGAAGAGAAAGAAAAGCCATAAAAATTCAAAGTGCTCATTGCAGCTTTGATTTTACTGGTGACGATGGAAGGCACTGGAATGTCCAGTAGCAAGGGACTAGTCAAATCACAGACCAAGCATTCAATGGAGCCGGACCCTATACTTAAAAAGGAAATGATAGATGTGAATGCATAGGCATGGAACTATATCCACAATAGCGGGGAAAAAAGGCAATTAACCGAATAATGAGTATAACATGATCCTGTTTATGCCAACAGAGAGATGTGACCACTTTTTTCTTAAAAGTTCCAGCAGGCTCAACTCTTAGGAGAACAGCAGTTGCAGAAGAGCTGCACGTTCTGGGAGTGCACGTGGGGAAGAGGGCTCCCTGTCTGTGCAGTTCAGGAGGGTGCAGCCCGAAGACGGGAGGGATGAGTGGGAGGAAGAGAAAAGAGGTTTTTAGCAGCTGCTGTGAGTGAGATGCTTGGGGGAGAAGAAGAGATGTCTAAAGCTGACTGTCAATGCTCTGAAAAGCCCCTGCCCCACTTTGTTCAGGAAACCAAAAATGAAGATTCACATTATTCTTCAGGCTCCTGGAGTCCAGCTGGGGTTATTCTGGATGCACCGCTGGCCCAACGCTGGCCTCAGAGTCTTCTTGGGTATATTTGGATCCCATCGGTGTATAGTTATATAAGCACTTTAAAAAGTCTGAAGGGATGGATACATACCACACTGGCAACAGTGGTTATCTCTGAGGAAGAAACGCCAAGGGACTTTATTATCTGTGTATTTTTAAAAATTTTTTAAACTTGATCAGCCCTGGCTGGTGTGGCTCAGTGGACTCAGCACCAGCCCTCGAACCAAAGGCTCACTACTTCAGTTCCCAGTCAGGGCACATGCCTGGGCTGCAGGCCAGGTCCCCAGTTGGGGGCATGCGAAAGGCAACCAACTGACATTTCTCTCCCTCTCTTTCTCCCTCCCTTTCCCTCTCTCCAAAAATAAGTAAACAAAAATTTTTAAAAAAACAACTGATCATACCTTAATAGAATAAACAACACAGATATAGAGAAAGGAGAAGGGAAAAATCACTAAAATCAAAGTGCACAATAAATAAATACATGTTAGCTACAAGCATATTCAGTAAACAGTAATTAAGTGACAAATTAAATACAGCTAGTAACAGATTGAAATGTTGAAAACCCAAGACAATGGGAAAGCTCTCTCTTCCACCCTCTACCCCACCCGCCAGCAGTGCCATGCAGGGTCCTTTTGGCTGGGGACTGAGGCTGGAGTTCCACTTCCAGGAGCCTAGGGTGGAAAGCCTTTAGCCCACAGGCTATGACCTGTTCCAGAAAGGGTGTTGGGAGAGGACCCCCAGGGCAGATTCCCAAGGCAGAACCAGATGCATTGGATGGTTCTGCCTCTGCAAAAGCCAGCGTGTCTCCCTCTCCTCCTCCCTTCTCTGTGTTCTCCTCTTCCCTTCCCTTCCTACTCTTCCCTTCTCTTAGCTTCCCTCTCCTCCTGCCCCTGCCCTCCTCCCTCTTCATAAATCTCAGTTCAGTTCAGCAAACATTATGGGAGTCAACTCTGCAGGAGACCCCACTGTGCTTTCAGGGTGAGTTGCAGAAGGGGGGGGGGTTCCAAGGAAACCAGAAGAACTTTCTTTAAAGAAACTCCCAGTCCAGGAGAGAGAGAGAAACCCTATAAAGGCCCCAGATCTGTGGCACAGGGAAAGTGCCCTAGAGTAGTCTAAGAGCAGAGGCAGGCCCATGTCTCTTCCTAAAAGGCCCAGGTGACACTTGAGCCAAGGGGGAGAATGCAGGCAAGTACATGGCAGACAGAGAGCATGGCTGAGACCAAAGTTCAGGGGGCTGTTAGCCCCACAGTCAAGATGATCCAGGGTGACCTGGGGTGGCAGGCAAGTAGGATATGTGGCAAGGAAGAACAGGACCCAAGTCCTGAGGGGAGTAGCCTTGAATGCAATGCTAAAGATCCGAGACCTTATTTTCTATGCCTGGGAGTGTCAGCCTCAGATTTAAATGGAGCAGTGAGAGAGCCTAGTGTGCATTTTGGAACAATGTCTGGAAACAAAGTGGAGGACAGGTTGGAGAGGAATCAGTTGGAGCAGGGGGGGAGTAGCAGGGCTACAGAACAGACCAGGCTTGACATGATGAGGCCCCAGGTGAATGCAACAGTGGGGATGAGAAGACACTGAGAGAACCAGGCACCCCCTTGGGCAGTGCCAGCTGTGGTCTGGGGCAGGGACCAGCCTAGTCCCTGTTTCTGGTTCACAGAGAGAACAACTCCTTATTGTGTCCATTTCGTCCATCCTGTTGCTAACCATTCATTCATTCTGAAAAACACTACTGATACCTTCTCATTGCCCAACTTGGGCCAGTCACCAATATAGAGACATAAATAGGACACATGCCTGTTATTTAGGAGCCCAGGGTCCAGTAGGAAAGGCAAGCAAGATAAGTTGATTGTAAAAATAACCCTGATCATTCCTCTCCCTGTGTACAAAGCCTGTCCGGAAGGTATCCAGCCATGGTGGGCTGGGTGGAGGAGGGCAAAGGGGGAAAAATTGGGACAACTGTAATAGAATAACAATATATTATTTTAAAGGAGTTTATAGGAAGCAACGTGTGCCCTAACACTCAAACAGAAGACACTTTGGGACTTTTTGTTTTGATGGTTTAAGCAATGTCAACACAAAAGATTATTTTTTCTATGTCCGGAATGTTTGTTACAAGACAAAAAATCAAGACTGTCAGGTGAATTAATGCTTTGTGTGTTTAAAAAATTTCATTTTAAGAATAAGACTTTTAAATATTACAAAAAAGAAAGAAAAGAAGAAACATTTATTAAGAAGATACAAGGTACAAGAAACATTGTACATAGGACAATGACACCTCAGTCCCCTTCAAAGTAGGCACCTTGGGACCTCACACAGTTCTCCCAGGTGCCATCAGCTACCCCATGGTATTTTCCTGAATCCCATCAATGGTCTGAAATCTCTTCCCTTTGAAAGGTGATGTTAGTTTTGTGAAAAGCCAGAAGTCACAGGGTGCCAAATCTGGGCTGTAGGGGGACTGAGTCACCTGGGTGATTTGATGTTTCACAAAAAAAACTCTGCATGAGACATGATGCATGAGTGGGCCCATTGTCGTGATGAAGCTGCCCATCACCAGTTGCCCTTGCCGAGGCCTTCTGAATCATCCAAATAGTTTCCATGGAGGAATGTTCAAGCTTAATGCAAAATTTGATGCAGATTCAATGCTCTACTGGCTCAGTCATATTGAATGAGACGGCCACACAGTATGCATTCTCAATAGTATCTACCACCCCCACTGACTAGTACAGTGAAGTCACCATTGTTCACACATGCATATTCCAGTTCTCCTTGGCTGCCAGGTTACATCAAGTCATGCAAACCGCTCAACAGTAGCTGGACTTTTTCTGGACAGACTTTGTGTATGTGCCTTTGCAAAGTGGCTTTGAAATTCCTCTCCTAAGAGGTGGAATCTATTTACTATGCCATAAATCTGGTCTATCTTGTTATTTACGTTGGCCAGGAGAAGGTGGCAGTTCCGAGCCCAGACCTTAGGAGGCCTGGGGCCTCGCTGCTCAGTCTCCTGGAAGCCTGTCATGCCATGGAACACCGTGTGGAGCAGAGCCAAGTCTCCTCGGTGGCCCAGCTGGGGCTGAGGAGTTGTAAGAAGCACAGCCAAGATCAGCCCAGCCTAGACCAACTCAGCAGAACCTCCCAGATGGCTCAGATTCATGAGCAATAATAAGTCATTTTTATTTTAAGCTCCAAGTTTTGTGTGGGTTGTTTTACAGCAATAGGTAATATAGCACATGATAAACTAGTTCTTTTCAAAAGCATAAAACTTCAAAACCCAGATGTCACTAGAAATCATAAGCATCTCCAGTCTCGCTGCACACCCACCTCAAAGCAAAGATCAGCATTTCGCTTTCTCTGAGGAGACAATTCTCCATGGGTCTCGCATTTTTGCTCATTTTAAAAGCCAAGGTACTGACCACCCTTGAATGGGACTATCCATTAGAGTAAGTTTGTATAGCAAACAGCCCTGGAAGCTAGAGGTCATCTCTCTCCAGAGCAAAGGGACAGTTTGCATGTTATGCAACATAAAGATGTGTCTCTCTCCAGGAAAAGTTTTAATTAGGCTTGCTACTTATAATAAAAGATCTGGGTTTCCTAAGCTTGTAACAAAATCTGCTGCATGTTAGTCGGCTCTCTGTGTCAGCCTGTGGGAAATGGGAAACCGGCACAAAGACTCACACTCTGGCTGCTGCTGCTGTCGTGAGTCATAACGTCCTCTGTGTCTTACTCAGGAGCCTCCTGTGTTCTGCCAGCATCCATAACACTGGCAGCTAACTTGTTCGCTTGAAAGTAGGGCGAACCTCAGACCCTTCACAGTTGTTGATACTCACCCTTCCAAAACAATCTAATCAAAAAGAAGTTAAAGAAACATGAACAGTGAAAGGACAACAAACTCACAGTTATTAACAACCACACCTAAAACAAAAGCAAACTAAAAGGACAGCTAGATCAGGAGCAGAACCATGGAAATGAAGATCTCAAGGAGGGTTAGCAACAGGGGAGTGGGAGGAGGAGAATGGGGGAGAAGGTACAGAAAATAAGTAGCATAGACAGTAGGTAGAAAATAGATGGGGGAGCAAGAATAGCATGGGAAATATAGAATCTAAAGGAATTGAGACACATGGTCATAAACTAAAGGGGGGTAACGGTGGGGATGGGGGGGTAGGATGGAGGGGAATGAAGGGGGGAATAGAACAACTGTAACAGCATAATCAATAAAAAAATTAAAATTAAAACAAAACAAACAAAAAAAACCCAACCTAATCCAAGTCTACAATGCCTTAGTGAACAACAGGTTTTACTGAAGATGTCACTGGGAGGCAAAAGAAAGATTTACATAGCATACCACACACAAAACTTACCAAAACCCCCCATGAAACATTTATTTCCTCCACGTAGGCTCCAAAAGTTCTTCAGCCACCAGCTGCCTCTTCTCCCCATAGGCTCTTCCCCATCCCTTCCCCCATTCGGCGTCCAGGACATCCACCCCACCCCCAGGTCTTTCTGCAGCTCATCCCTTGCTCAAGCAGAGAAATCTGGCACAGGCTTCCCTTAGTTGTGCCAGTCCAGCCTCCCCACACCCATCAGCCAACACAACAAAGGACCCGCCCTTCTCAGAAGGTAGCTGCATAGGATAAACAATAAACAACTCTTTCCTTTTTCAGGCATTTTTTTTTCCCTAACAAAGATGTAAGCAATGAAGGTTCAAAGGAGGGGGAAAAAAAAACTCTTTGTGACTGGGAGATCTAGTGAGGTTTTGCAAAAAGGCAGCACTGATCCTTGAAGGAGGAGTGGGTTTGCCAAAGACAGGGAAAGCAAGAGTCTGCTGGTGGAAATGGATGGTGGGGAGGAGAAGGTGGGAGAGAGAGAGGGAGGGAGAGAGAGAGGGAGGGAGAGAGGGAGGGAGAGAGAGAGAGGGAGGGAGGGAGAGACAGAGGGAGGGAGAGAGAGGGAGGGAGGGAGAGACAGAGGGAGGGAGAGAGAGAAAGGGAGGGAGAGAAAGAGAGGGAGGGAGAGAGAGGGAGGGAGAGAAAGAGGGAGGGAGAGAAAGAGAGGGAGGGAGAGAGAGAGGGGGAGGGAGAGAGAGAGAAGTCTTCTGAGGCTAGAGGCTGAGGTCAGAGATTGAAAGACTGGTTTGGGATGCAATTCCAGGCTCAGGAAACACTGGAGTTCACCGAACAGAGGGACCCACTGAAGCCTCCATGAAATGTAGTCTGTCTCTGGGTGCTGGGCACATGTGTGAGGTTTTTTAAATTCACACATGAAATATCAAAGCACAAGGGCTCGTAACCAAAGGAAACACTCACTAATCATAGTTTTCGCCAGGAACACCCTAACTGACATTTTAATTAACAAGCTGTTCTCCCCCCACTCCGTTTTTAATATAAGGACTTCTTGTTGCTTTAAATCTAAAATTAATTAAGCGCGAGTTCTCCTCCGGAGTGGAGTATACGGCTCATGCTAAATGGACAGGAGTGATAAGGTAAGATATATGGCTGCAGGTGGGGGGCTGGGGGCCACTGAAAAACTCTGCTTCTGCAGCTGAGGCAAACCTGGCCAGCCACAGCCCACCTAGTCACTGAGGGCCTGGGGATCCTGGACCTTTTCCAAGAAATGTTCCATTTAGTATTGCAGCCCAGCTAAGACCTAGGATTATGGAAGCTTCCAACACTGTTAAAAAGTCCTGCACGATCTGGCCCCTGCTTGTCTGTCTCTCCTCATTTCATAGGTCTGCCACACTTGGGGTTGCTCTTCCCCAAACATGACAAGCTCACACCCACCTCAGGGCATTTGTACCTGTTGTTTCCTACCCTTGGGATGCTCTCCTGGCACATTTGCAGGGCAGGTCTCAAGTGAGAGATCACCTCTCTCTTGCTGCGTTTTCAAACAACTCACCCTAAAATACTACTCAATCCCTCTCTCCACCATTGCCCTGATTTGGCTTTGTAGCACTTACCGCAAACTGAAACTGTGTAACTTCCGTGTTCCCTCTCGGTCACCCTGCACTGGAACGGCAGCCTCAGGAAAGCAGGGATTGGTGCCTTGTTCACCTAGGACACAGCTGATGCTCAGTGGCTATTGAATCAATGGAGGGATGCTATTCCTTCTGCTTACCATGCTCATCCCCCTTCCTTTCTCTTCTCCTCTCTTCTCACCTTTGTCTGGCTGCCTCATGCTCATCCTTTTGCTTTCAGCTTGAAAGACATTTCTTGACCCTTTTAGATTGGGCCAGACCCCCAGAACCATAACTAAAATTTAACATGGTTAGAATGATTAGTGTTCATCTAGAATATAAGCATCATGAGGGCAAGGAGCTGATAAAACGCTGCATAATCAGTAGCTGCTATTTACATTTTTATCATTATCATAATTTCATCATCATGAAAGGATCCTTCTGAGAAAGGCAAACAGAGGGAAGATCTTCCAAAACAGCCTCAGACACTGCCATGGTCTCCCTGGGGCCTGGGAAACTATCTGGGGACATCAAGAGGAGGGACCTGTGTGATCTAAGGTCTATAGCAGTGGTCCCCAATATTTTTGGCACCAGGGACCCATTTTGTGGAAGACAGTTTTTCCACAGACAGGGGAGGGAGAAGGGGACAGGAAGCAGAACTCAGGCAATAATGCAAGTGAAGCTTTGCTCACTCACCCACCACTCACTTCCTGTGCAGCCCGGTTCCTAACCGGCCACAGACCGGTGCCAGTCTGCGGCTCAGGGGTTGGGGACCCCTGGTCTATAGTACAAGGGGGCTTAGCACAAACATCCTTAAGCAAGTGCACCATTGGGGCCCCTTTTTGCTATTGAAACTTGTTCCTCTAGACCATGCGTCAACTGAAGAGTATCTCATCATTCTGAATATAACATCTTTTAGTTATCTATTCTCTTGATAGGCATTTTAGGCTGTTCACAATTTGTTGCTGTGATGAATAATTCTGTAATTATCGCTTCACTCTCCTGCACCATCAGATCTTTTCCTCTCCACTGGACTGTTCCCAGAAGCCAACAAACACATTGTCATTTCTCTCATCTTAAAAAAATAGTAATAAAAAATCTCCTTGTGCCTACCTCCTGTTCCAGCCACCGCTCCATTTCTCTGAAAAACTCTCGAAAAACTTGCTTTTACTCACTGCCTCCAGATTTTCTCCTTCTCGTTCTCATCAGGTTCTTGCCCACCACTCCTCCAGAACACCTGGCAAGGTTGCCAGTGACTCCAGGTGGCCGGGTCCAACAGTGGGGTGTCACGCTCGTTGATATGACATCATTGTCCTTAACCATTGGTGTCGTTGGGCATTTCGGGTCATCACCTCTTGGTTGAAAACTCTGTTCACTTCCTTTTTATTTGATTCTCTTCATAAAAAGGGGGCCACTTCTTCCCAGTCTCGCTTTCTGGTTTGTCTTTATCCCCTTGCGCTCCGATCAACGGCAGGTACCACGACTCCCTCTTTAGACTTCTCTTCATCGTGAGACTGGTTCCCTGGGCAACTCCTCCACCCCACAGCTCTCAGTACTACCTACCTGCTGCTGACTCCCAGGTTTCTCCCACCCACCTGAGTCTCCCCTCCACTCCAGTCTTATAAGTCTGGCTGCCTTCTTGACACCTTCACATAAATGCCTGGTAAGCTTATTAAATATAACATGCACACTCACACACACCAAATCCTGTTAATGCCACAGTCTCCCCCCACCTTCATAAAGGGCAGTCACCAGAACTCAGGAGTCAGCCAGAACTCTCACTTTTTCCCTCACTCTCTGTATTTAGTCCTTCAGCCAATCCTGTCACCTCCAACAGTAGCCGGCTTTGATTCTGGGTACATCACCACCAGCACCACTTCATTCGAGCCACAGCATTCCTCACCTAAATTCGTCTTCCAGTCCCCTCTCCTTGACTTCTTCCAGTGTATTGCCAGCACAGCCACCGCAGCTGAAGCGGTCTTTGGGACACATGGGGTGTGATTGTGTTGGTCTCTGCTCAGCACTCTCCGACGGCTTCCCAGCTCACGGAGGATGAAAGCCAGGGCCTGACAGGCTCGGTATGGGTATCCTTCTGGTTTTGTCTCTTACCCCCCAACCTACTCGCTGTTTCTCAGGCTCATCATGACTGCTCCCCACATTCAGGGCCTTTGCACTAGCTAGTTCCTCTGTCCCTCCACACACAGCCATAGCCACATGCTTTACTCTGTCCCAGAGTTTCCTCATTACAGGGACCTTCCCCAGCTGCCCCACCTGGAACAGTGTCTCCGCCCCCGGGGTCCCTTATCCCCTTACCTTGCCTTACTTTCCTCTGCAGTGCTCATCATCATCTGACATACTCTTAACTTATTTATTCATTTATTGATTATTGCCCTCCTCCCCCCAAGTAGAAGATAAGCTGTATGAAGGAAGGGGCTACTGTGTATTTTGTTACCGATCTGTCTCTAGTATGTAGCATACATAGCAGGTACATAGTAAGTATATGTTGAATGAGTGAACATCTGCATCGCATCTTTGTGCACACCTGGGTATCTCAGGCTCAGATGCAGGAGCAGAACTGCTCATAGGGCTTGTAGGGCATGCAGTTGCAGTGTTCCTATATACCGCCAAGGTGCTGTCTTGAGTGGCTGGCCTGAGCTTCCCATTTTCCCAGATCCTCACCAAACTTTATATTTTTGCCAGACTGATAGGTGAAAGGTGATTCCATGTTGTTTTACTTTGCATATCCCTGATTACAGATAAGGTTGAGTGTCTTTTTGTGTTTTCCTATGACTTGCCATTCAACTCCTCTGTTCATTTTTTATTGGATTGGCCTCTCTGGGCTTCAGTGTTCTTCTGACAGCGAAGAAGGTCTGCTTAGATCCACTCCAAGGTCCATTCCAACCACACTCTCTGATGCTGTTTAGTTGACAATTATTGATTGAGTAGCTCCATGGGCTAGACCCTTGTCTAGGCACTGAGGGTGCTTCAGCAAAACAAACACACAGCCTTGCTCCCAGAAGCTTGTCTTCTAGGACGGCGAGGCAAAAAATGGACAAGGACACAAGCAAATGACATAAATTTAGACCATGATCAGTGCCATGAAGAAGAATGATGGGTGGGAGGGGCTGTCACAAAAATCCTTTCTGAGGAGATGACATTTAGCTGGCACCTGGCGGATGAGATGGAGCTGGCAACAGAGAGACTCAGGGAAACACATTCCAAGCAGAAGGAACAGAAAGCAGAGAGGCCCCAAGAAAGTTTAGCAGTTGTGAGGAAAAGGAAGAAGGCTCAGGAGGCTGGAATGAAGGGGTTAGAGATGCAAATATCTGGGGAAGAACATTCCAGTTGGAAGGACTAGTGGGTGGCCAGGCGATCAGAAGGGGGAAGCCAACAAAGCTGTGTGAAGGGACCTAGAGGAACCAGGGACACTGGAGCAGAGGGAAGAAGAGACGGATATGTGCGGGGGTGGGGGGGGGGGTGGGGCCAAAGCTGCAGAGCCTTGGGTGCTGTTGTAAGTGTTCTGTCTGGACTTTACCCTAAAAACAGCATGTAGACGAAGAAGGCTTTTATGTGGGGAACGGGGTGCTCAGATTTGCTTCTTTAGGAGAAGCTGTGTGAAGCATAATTTGAAGGGGGACAAATGCATATTTCTATGAACCTCTGACAGCCCTTGTCCTATTTGGGGAGCCACCATTCCAAGAATCCTGTAGGGAGACAGGGCCAGTTCCACATGCCAGAAGCTAAAATCATAGGGACTTGCTTTTCTTGACCCCTACAGTTAAAGCAGGGATGAGCTGGGACAGTCACCTATCTGTGCCTCCCTGGGATTTGTGTCCGGGCTAGTGCTACAGAGCAACCAGACCCATCAGAAGTCAATCCACTGAGTGGGTGGTGGCATACGACAGTATGTCCATCAGAGGAGGTCCCCAGGCAGGCTGTGGACCAGAGGACACTGAGATGCTCGGGAAAGCACCACCCCACCCAAAGGGACAGTCACTGCCCAGCCCCAGCGATCTGGACCAGGCCGTAAATCAAGCCTGGTATGGCCAAATCTTCCAACGTCTCAGAAGCTGGAAAGCCAAAATTTTATGTAAATGTCCTAGTTTTTATGATGATTACAAATTAAAATTTTTAAAAGCTTGCAGGTTGGGGCAGAGAGGTCAGACATAACATGCCACTGTGACCAGTTTGTAACCTCTCCCAGTGTTTTATCCTTTTGAGATCAGGAAATCCTTCCTTCCACCTAACAAGGTAAAGGCAGAGCATTTTAGCAGAGGGCTGGGAAAGAATCAGCTGGAGACAGAAATCTCTTGGCCAAAAGGAAGCTGCTAAGCTTCCACTTTTCCCTAAAGTACACAAGTCCAAGAGCAGAGGCTTAGCTGAATCCAGAGAAAAGGAAGAGGGGGCACCTTTGGATGGAAGTGCAAGGCTGGAAGAAGCCAAGTGTGGAACGAAGGGCAAATACCTCTGTGGATGGCCCTGCCTGTCCCAGGAGCACTGCACTTCCTCTGGAGAGAAATGCGCAGCATCAGGCAGGAGGAAACAAATAGTCCAAGAGACCCGGCCTCTGCCACCAGCATACCAAATGACCTTGGACTCTCCCTGGGCTCAGTTTCCCCCTCAGCACCATGACAGGGTGGTGCTAGGTAAGCCCCAGAAGCATGCCCAACCCTGCCATCTTATGCTGCTGGCATCCCTCACCCCAACAGCTGTAGGATGGGCAGTCTCTGCAGAGATGCCCTACAGGGCATGGGGGCAGCAGATGAACTCGGAAACGCCCCCACCCACCCAGCACCACCACCATCACCACCACCAGGCACTGAGCAATCATTTCTGGAATAACTTCAGATTCAAGCAGCTTTTGTAAACTGCCCCATTTAAATTAAAACAAATCAATATGCTTTCTAAAATTTAGTCTCAGCTAAACAGCTGTGACAGTTCATAGCAACCTGAACTTGAAATGAACCCACCCTACGTATAAATAAAGCCTTTGATGTCTTCATTAGTTTCTCACATGCCATTTTTTCACAGTCTATCAGGCTAAGTGCTTTGCAACTTATATATATTTTTGCAGGAGGAGTATTTAACCTTCTGATTAGTCACCGCAAGCAGCACAATGACAGAAACCCTGATTTTGCACACAATGAATTTATTGATAGATTTAGCCCATTAGCTGTATTTACCTGTCAGTTCTATGGACACTAATGAGTTGTTTTTCAAGGACTAATGAGAACTGTAATGGCTAATGGATGTTTACAGCTTCACCGCACAGCACCATGTGATGCCGTGAGCACCCGCTCCCGTCCCTCTGAGTCTTTAATTGGCACCATCAGAGGACTCTTTAATTACATTTGAGCAGACAATAAAGATCCCGGCCAAATCAATGAGAGGAAGGCAGCAGGATTCCACAGAAGGCTGGTCACTCCAATGGACACCAGCCGGATGCTCCCTCCAGCACTGTGACTTCCTCGTGACAACCTTTGGTGGGAGCAAGTGTTGAAGCATGTCCGTGTAGCATCTGTCCCTACAGATCCGCCTCCCAGCTCACCCCCTGGGCTTGCACAGCAGGGCCAGAGGTCATTGTCCTGCCAGGGGAGTCCCATCCACAAAGTGTGACCCCTCTAGGCATTGGAAAACAGTACACCCTTGGACTTAGCCTTTTTATTCATCAAGGACATGTCTTCATACATGTTACATCCAAAGAGTAGTCCTGGGTAAGGTAATATTAACCAGATAATCTTAGCATTAGCAATGGAGAATTGGCTAATAATGAACTTCTGAAGAAAACCCTGATATTTGCACTACCTAGTCACTCATGCATTTATCCCTTTATTCAGCATTTATCTCATACCAACTGAAAATAAAATGCACCAAAAAAAGATTAAAATATAGTAATATCTCAATAAGTCAGTGAGTCAAGGGAAAGAGCACCTGAATTCACAGAATGCTTTTAAAGAAGTGTAAGTATGTCACTTTCAAGTGCATAAAACTCTTTGCAAAGGTAGCCTGTCTTTACCAAGGTCCCATACTTGCTGGACCTTCCGTTACAAGTTTGTGGTCAGAGTCACTATGCCAGACGGCTTAAGAACACCTGATCTTTCTAGCAGATGAAGCTGCTGCTGATCAGTTCTTCACAGAAACGGCAGAGAAAAATGAACTGATATAATGGGCAGGTTGGGGGGTGCCACTGCAGGAGGTCATTTGTTTATTGACCCAGTGGGATCATGCACAGATCACGGGGCATAAGGCACAGGGTAGGGCAGTTCACTGAAGGGCAACACACCTCCAAGTGAATCTACCATGGGATGTGCTCTTCCGCCAGCCCTGACTTTTCCCAGGGCCCTAGACAATCCTGGCAGGGAGGCCTCACCTTTCTCGTTGCTTCCTATGGGCCACGAACACATTCAATTTGGTGATGAGAATGCTGCTCGAGAAATCACAAGAACAGTTTCCATAGAGAAGTGGGGGTGGAAACCAGATTGCACAAGGAAGAAGGAAGGAGTGGGTGGTGAGGAAGTGGCAGCAGTGACAAGTTGAATGATGGAGAGAGACAGAGCAGTCGCTTGGGGGGTCAGGAGGACCTGAGCACATTTGTAAATTTCTGAGAAGATGTCAACTGAGGGGGAAAGATCGGAAATGCAAGGAACAGGAAGTGGCTGATGGAGCAAGGTCTAAGACGTGTCAGGAGTTGGGTGAGAACAGAATAACAGAGAGGAGGAGGGAGTGGCCTCAGAACAAGAGCAGGACCCCACTTCCGATAGCAAAGGGGGCACCATGAAGATGCCCAGTGGTTTTGAAGTGGACGAGAGCAATGAAGGGTACTTCAGTCTCTCCTTGTTTTGTTCTCTGAGAAGACCAGTAGACCTTACTTATCTCATCCCCATGGCCAGGGGAGAGTGAAGATTTGGAGTAGTCACCCTAGGGCTCTCAACCAAGGTTCACTCAAAATAGAGGACGCCACTCAGGATCCTAGGAGACTTACTCTGCAATACTGCCTGGCTCTGCCCAGGAAGGAAAAGAACCAGCAGAACGGTTTTGCCAGAGTCCAGGATTAGCAGGGAGCCATGGGCAGTCAAGGGCATAAAGGAGACCTCAAGGTGGTGAGACCACTGATGGAAAAGCCAACCGTGGGGTTAAAGTTATGTGTCTAGAGGAGGATTTGAATAAAGAGAATCAAGAGAAGCAGGAGAGCGAAGAGTCTATTAGGGGTGAAGACAAAGTTCGGACATATTGAACAAGATATGGGAAAGGCAAAGGAATTTGGGGGGGGGCAGTGGAATTTCAGGACTAGCCTCAGGCTCATACAGTGACTAACAAGGTTTTTTTCTACAGAGCTGATTTCCTCTCATTCTCTGAAATCATCCTAATCAGGGAAGTAAAGCCACAGGAGAGCCTTTTCCTGTCCTCATAGAAGATAGAGGTCAGGCATGAGGCCCAATATCTGGTGCTCCTCAGGTGAATTCTTGGTTCTGTTGTGCCCCAAGTCACAGCCTTCCTCCAGGGTATGGCAGGGTTCCCACTGCAAAGTCTATGACCAACATGCAGATCGCCGATTCCTTCTTAGAACAGAAGCATTCCCAGATCCCAACCTGTAGGAATAGACTCACTGTGACCCTTTTTTTGACTGGGCCTTGGGGGTTACTTCCTCAGGTGGATGGGGCTGCGGTGAAGATGGGGAGAAGTAAATAAAGTCGAGGGATTTTTAAAAGGTAGAGGCAATAGAAGTTAATGATCTGTTGGACAAGAAAAAAAAGAGGAACTTGGAATAACACCCAGGTTTTTTAAAAATATATTTTATTGATTATGCCATTACAGTTGTTCTATTTCCCCCTTTCATTACCCTCCACCCTGCACACCCCTCCCTCTCCACCCCCTTTAGTTTATGACCACGTGTCTCAAGTTCTTTAGATTCTATATTTCCCCTACTATTCTTGCCCTCCCCCCTATCTATTTTCTACCTACTTCCTATGCTACTTATTCTCTGTACCTTCTCCCCCCTTCTCCTCCCACTCCCCTGTTGCTAACCCTCCATGTGATCTTCATTTCCATGGTTCTGCTCCTGATCTAGCTGTCCTCTTAGTTTGCTTTTGTTTTAGGTGTGGCTGTTAATAACTGTGAGTTTGCTGTCCTTTCGCTGTTCATCTTTTTTATCTTCTTTTTCTTAGGTAAGTCCCTCTAACATTTCATATAATAAGGGCTTGGTGATGATGAACTCCTTGAATTTGATCTTATCTGAGAAGTACTTTATCTGTCCTTCCATTCTAAATGAAAGCTTTGCTTGATAGATCAATCTTGGATGTAGGTCTTTGGATTTCATGATCCGGAATACTTCTTTCCAGTCCCTTCTTGCCTGTAAGATCTCTTTTGAGAAATCCACTGACAGTCTGATGGGAACTCCTTTGTAGGTGACTGTCCAACACCCAGGTTTTTATGCGAGTATCTAGAGAGATGCTGGTGAGCAGAACATGGAAGGAAGTGGAGATTCAAGGGACAAATGATAGCTTTTTGGATTTTTGGGTGTGAGCTGCTGCGTGTCACAGAGGAGCCTTGCTGAGAGGCTGTCTATAGGTCTGAAGCTCAGGAGAAAATCCTGGGTTGTTGAATCCAGCACCACTGGGGGCTGAGACCACAGAAGGGGGAGGATGAGCATGCTCAGGGACAGTGGTCACCATGCAGAGAGGAGAGTTGAAAACAGTACCCGCAGGATCAGCAACATTGAGGAATAAGAGGGGCTGAGGCAGAGGAGCCTGGAAAGGACTACATAAGAGGAGACATTAGACATGAAGTAGGATGATAATTCAGAGACGTCCTGCAAAGGCTGGAAATGACCATTAGATTTGGATAAAGCAACATGGAGGCCATAACAAGATGGGCTTCCATGAGCATAAAGATGAATGGTGGAGCCAGCAAAGAAAGAAAGGTGAGGAAGTAGAAATGGGGGCCTACACTTCCAAGAATCTGATAAGAAAAAGGAAAAAGATGGCAAGGAGGATAAGGGATCCTTGGGTTCAGGGAGGGAGATTTTATTTTTTAGATTGTTCTACAGTCCAGGGAGAAATATCCAGGTAACAGGGAGAGGAAGGAAGAGGTTGGAGCTATGAGACAGAGAAGAGGTGACTGGCTGAGCAGGATGGACAGGAAGCCTGCGGGGCTCAATTCAGGGCCTGTGTGCAGGATTGGCCTGGACAGAAGAGCAGGAAAAACAGCTCTGCCTCCTACATGAGAGGAAAGAAGACAAGCATGGGGCTGGGGATGAACAGATTAACGATGGGGAAAGTGGAAAGGAGAGACAGGGAAGGCGGTCTTCAGCCACCTTGTGGTGAGTGTGGATATTCAATGGCAAAAGTAGGGACATGGCGGGAGCCCCAGAGTGGCCACATCTGGTGCACTAGGCATCGTGGTGGCAGCCGTGGAGGTACCTTCGGATGGAGTCAGAGCAGAGCAGTACACCAATGGCCTCTGTGAAGTAGGGTAGGGCAGAAGTGGGTCAGGGTGTTATGGATGCCTTTGGCATCCGAGACTTCAGCTTCTTATGACTCCTCCTACCTTCTCTCCCCTCTGCCTTTGAAACTCCCTGAAATTCGCTGCAGCACCACAGAATCCCCCCTGCTGGCAGAAATCTCCAACTTGGCCTTGCCATGGGGAGAACTGTGGACCAAGAGTTGGCACGGAAACCAAAAATGCCACGTCCAGAGGGAAGCAGCCTGTGCCACATCAGTGTGCCTAGGCTATTGTTGGCTGGATGACCATAGAGAATTTTTATTGTGAGGAGGAGAGGAACAAAGGAGAGAGGGTGGGAGGAAAGAGGAGAAAGGAAAAGAAGGAAAGAAATATTTATCTCATTCATACTTATTGTGTGGAATGTATGCCACATGTTTTGAAAATATTCACTTGTCTAATTCTCAAACCAACCAAGCACGGTGATATTATTCCTACTGAAGCCATGAGAAACAAGAGGCTCTAGTGGGTCACTGCAGGGTCTTCAGAAAGCCGATGAAGAGCTAAGCTCTCAATCCAGGTCTTTTTTCCCTCTGTGGTGGGTGCCCTTCCCACAGCTCACACTGCTTTGAGATTCTGTCTCAGACACCTCTCTTAGACCTAGGAGGACCCATGTCACAACTGCAACCATATGCATTCTCTGTATCAGGGTAACTCAGACAAGAGCTTGCTGCCCCCAGTGGCCTGGAAGGGAACAGCATTGCAATCACACATTGCTAAATGTAAAAGTTCAAAAAAAATTTTTTAAACACTTGACTCAGGGTTGTAAGGCCTAGGTGACTTTGGTTCCTGGCTCTAAAGCCCAGGAGCTGCATGACCTTAAATATGGCACTTCACTCTCTAAGCCTCAGCTTCCTGCTCTGTGAAACAAGAACTTGTACCTCCTAGGGTTGTTGGAAGGGTCAAACATGATGAGGGGGTGTTGATAAAGTAATGGCCAGCACTCCAAAAAGAAGAAGAGGAAGAACTAGAACTAGAATGAGAACAAGAACAAGAACGAGAATGAGAAGAAGAAGAAGAACAAGAACAAGAACAAGAAGCCACCACCTAGATTTGTAGCGCTTGCTGATTTCTGTGGTGTAAATATTCCTATCATGGCTGATGTCAAGCTGCTACTCTGACGCCCCTGAACGGAGAGCTGAAAGGAGATGTGGGGCACTTCCTTTTTACAGACAATAACAGACACAAACAGCCTCTGGAGTAATCTCTAGAGTTGAGTTGATAATAAAATAATTAGAAAATGATGGCACTTTTAGTGTTTATTGCATTTGTTTTAAATGTAATTCATTTAATTATAAGTTTATATAATTTTAATCTTTAATGATGGCTGTGTTTAATGACTGGTTCACAAAATTTCTTCCATGAAATAAGCACCTTTCATGAGCCAGCCCCGGTGTACCCATCACCAACAATAGTGGCTATACTGGTGCTAATCAACTCATGGAGTTAGGATTCAAACCAGGTCTGGCTGACCCCTGAGTCTGCACTTCCACCAGCCTCTTGCTCACCCTACAAGCTGGGGATCTGGCTGCCTAAAATTGCTGGTTGGCCCCTGGGCCTGTTAGGGAAAGGGGGAGGAGATATTGATCTGTAGGCACCACAATGAAGGAATTTTGTATGGCCCCATTCCTGACTCTGCTCATCCAAGTCGGTAGCAGCCTTTGTAATAAAACTGTAATAAATCTTCTTTCTGGGCACCAGCATTTGTTGGTCTTCCCAAGAGTCAGACCACTGGTCAAGGCCCTCCCTTCAGGCCTCTCAATGTCCCAGGGCCTCAATTCTCTTGTCTATCAAAATGAGTGAGTTGGACCAGCTAACCTTGACAATCCCTTCCAGATCTGAAGTCCTCAAACCTGACTTCATACAGAAGTGCTGCTGGAGGCTCTGACAGCTTCAGAGCTAGGGGGTGACATGATCATGGCAGGAACCTGAGGATCTGCTGGAGGGGGATATTTGGGAGGCAGAGACCAGACAGGCAGCAACTATGCCAGTGTCCTTAAGAAGCTCCAGTGAGGCAGCTGAAAGGACAAGACACCACTTTTTTGCACAGCGGAACTATGCCCGTTGGGGAGAGAGCACACTCGTGAGCGAAGACACTGGAGGGCTCAGTCCTGCTCCCCGTTCTGACATTCGTGACAACAGTCACTTCCTTTTCTGAAGGACACCCCTCTCTCCTCCTTTATAAAGTGAGGAGGTTGAACTACACATCATCTGACTTCTATTTCTTATAGGGATAAAGACCCAACTTCAGGGGAGGAGATGAAGAAGAGAGGAAAGGTGTGGGCCATGTGACCACTGACCTAGACAGAGCAAGGGAGAGGAGGGCCCAGTGGCTCAGTATGCTCAGCCTCAGTGGTGCAAAGAGGAGTGTGTGTGTGTGTGTGTGTGTGTGTGTGTGTGTGTGTGTGTTGGGGCTGAGTTTAGCTTTGGAAACCTGTATGCACTCTGTTGGCAGTACCTCCAATATTTGAATAGTGCCCCCACCCTGGGATAGACCTGGGGCCTGGGCCCAAGGGTGAGTGCTGACTGGGGATGATAGAAAGAAGCTGGTTGATCTTCGCATTGTTGCCATGGGACCCCAGGAGCATTGCAGGCTGGGAAACGACTTCTGGGGGCAGCTCCCTCTTGAAGGAGCCTACATCATGCTTTTGGCAGAATATTAGGTGGGAGTCTCGGTACACAATGAGCTATTGTTCTTTGAGGCTTAACATGAAATCTGTTTCCAAGGTTTTATGAATCATTTTGCTGCTGATTTAAAAAAAAATAATACACAAGCCTCAGTGGAGGAAGCCTTCAGCTTATTTTCTCTGAGAGAGAACACGAACTTGGGGAGAATTCTTTCCCACATCTTGCCTGCACAGGCACTTGATCTTCCACACAACTGTCAGAAAAGCCTCTTTGAAGGCTGTGATGCTGCCTGTGGCACAGGCCACCTTGGCATTGAACCTCAGCCTTGGAAGGAAAGCCTGAATCCTGAGGGGGGAACAGAAAAGTACCCAGACTCAGGGGCTGCCAAGGAAAATTAATAACAAGTCGCTCTAGCGAAAGCTGAGCAGTTGCTGTGTTACCTGGGTTGAGCCCTCAGGAAGTCCAGCTCAACAGAAGAAGCCTCTGCAAGGACAGGGGTTTAGGCCTCCCAGGGGGACGAGCATTTGCCTTTAAGTAATAAAGTTCTATGTTTGCCAAGAACTCACTTCCTAGAATGTAATGCAACTTACAGCCAAGCAGAGTTCCCTGCTTTATTCTTCAAGCATCTGCCTTCTTGCTTGCTTGTCCTTCTTTCTATCTGCTTTCCTGCTGGCTGAAGTTTCTTCTTGAAAAACCACACTGCAGATGATCATGAAGAAAAGCCTTGGACTCCAGTTCCCAAAGGCTCATTCATTGGCTGTGCCACTTAAGATGTCCCAGCTCCCAAGTAGAAGGTAGAGCCTTGGGTCCCTCTCAGGCACTTTCCCCGTGCACCCTACAGCAGGTCTTAGCAACTTGCTGAATCAACTGCAGAAGAGATGGAATCCATATGGCACAGAAGAGATGGAATCCATACTGGACAATGGTGCACAGGATGGTCTGTCTGGAGTTTGTTTTTTCAAATGGAAAATGAAGAACTTATCTATGCGGACCACCATCATCAATGTGAACCCCCATTTCCAACTTCCCAGCAACGGCTGCATTCCTTTACCTGGTCTGATTCTTGACCTTGACATGCTCTAACTTTGCTTCCCCCTCCCCTTCTGAACTCACCCTCTTCTCAGTTTCTCTTCTCTCCTTACAGCCCCAGCTCTGAATACCCGCAGCCCCAGTCAATCACCCCCTCCTGGGCCTCAGTCCCTGCCTCCTCCAACTGCCTGGCTCCTCCTTGCAGATGGTTCCAGTGCTGGTTATTATTTAAGCGAGCTGCTTCTGGCTCACATGTTAATTAAAACCCGCTGTCCAAAATCTCTTGGTACAATTTGCAGTGTAATCTGTAGCCTCTAGTGCATCATTGTATCTCTATTAAAAGGGATTCTCTGTAATGATGCGGGGATTTAATTAGTTTCTTTGCCAATGTTGTAAAACACAGTGATAAACGAGCCAACAGGTCCGCGGATCATTATTCTCCTCAAGATGAGCTTATTAGCTGATTATGAATCATTAACAAAGTCTACATGGGATTTTCTTATCTAATTCAACACAATTTTTAACATTCAATGCTCAACATCCATTTCTCTCCACCAGCAACATGGGGTGGTGATTGCAATCTGTATGTATAGCTTCCTATTCTCTGCTTAGGCTTCGCCCCTCTTAGTATTTAATTTTAGATGTACTGTTGGGGAAGGGTTCCAAATGTGACCTCTAACATTAAGATATATATATGGTCTCCAATATTTATGTGTATATTGGAGACCATATTGTGACTAATTCAGGGTCCTGTTTTATGGAGAAAAACAGCTGCCGTCACCTGAGAGTGTGTGTGTTTGCAGATGCACACTTGTGTATGTGTGCCCATCTGCAGTAGAGGAGCAGCTTGGGGCTGTATGAGTTCCTATGTGTCTGGGTGTGTGTGCTCTGTGTAGTCACGTGTGTGTGCATGTCCACAGCCTGCGGATGGTGCTTATTTGTTCACTATGCATTTGTGTATCTGTGTGTATTATGTATGCACACAAGTGCATGCACATAGAAGGGAGAGAGAAAATTCTGGACAGGCTTTCAGACTGATGTTATTCAGCTACTCTATGAGATGTCAGTATCTTCAAAAGCTTGAATGGGTCTCTTGTATCTTCCCAGCTTGGGTTCATTCTCCTTTCAAGTCACCACATGTATGGGTCCCAGATGGGAACCAGGCACAGAACTCGGCACTGCTGGTCCTTACAATAGCTCTGTGAGGTAGCGGGTGCTCTCCCTGTTTTATAGATAAGAATCTGGGGTTCAGAGAGGTTAAATGGCTGCCCAAGGTCATAGCTAGCAAGTGGTGGAGTCAGGATCAAATATAGTTTGCTTCATTCCAAAGCCCTTTCTGCAAAACCAGGCTGCCTCTTGGGTGTTGGCGTCCCCTTATCAGAGATCCCTGTGGTTCCTCTGGGACCCACAGGGGCACTGCTCCCCCTATAGCACCACCTCCAGGCACGTACCCCCTTGGTCATGGCCTTCCAACAGGATGACTGCGGGAAGAATAGTGACTGCATCCAGGACTAGGCACCCAGAGAGCACCTCTATGGACTTGGTCTTAGCAAGCAAGTGGTATCAATTGAGCCATTAGCAACTCTGACCACAACTACTGTTTCTAACAAGTAATAGCCAATAACGTACAAGTGTAAAAAGAAGACTACTGGGCATTATCACCTCAAAGTTGCAATGACCAAGGGACACTATGTGGGTGACAATATTTATGTGAGCTCAATTGTCACAGCTCAGGTTGCTTGAAGGCCAGCAAGCTCAGTTCTTAAACACACGGGACAGAGGGAGATAAGGAAAGTTAGATATGAGTACAACAGGTATTAGGGGGAGAATTGTGTCCCCCCAAAATTCATCCGTTGAAGTTCGAACCCCCAGTAATTCAACATGTGACTGTATTTGGAGATCGGATCTTTAAAGTGCTAATTAAGTTAAAGCGAGGTCATTAGGGTGGGCCTGAACCTGCTATGATTGATGTCCCTATAGGAAGAGAAAATCTGGACACAGACACACACTGAGAGGGAACATTGTGGAGACACGGGAAGAAGATGGCGATCTAAAAACTGAGGAGAGAGGTCTCAGAGCAAACCAACCCTTTCAACACCTTGATCTCAAACTTCTAGCCTCCAGAATTTTGATAAAATTAATTTCTGTCGTGTAAGCATCTCCATCTGTGGTACTTTTTCTTATGTCAGCCCTGGCAAACTAATACAGAAAGCAAACCCTTACAGAGGATACTTCATCCATCTGCCGATGTGGTGTCCACAACAAACAGGTGTATATGAACAGGTGAATACCTGAAGCCAGGGTCCATGCCCAAGCAGGTCCAATGAGACCATGCTGGGGAAGCAGTGAAAAGCTAGGTGACAGGAAATGCTCTAGATGAGGCACAGTGACTCTGACTGATGCATCCATTCAGAGAAAGAACCCAGCAAGTGAGGGTCCGGAAAAGAACTTGGCAGAGGTCAGTGTCCAGCCTGTCAGTGGAGCATGAGAGCAGCTCATATCCCAGCAGGCATATGAACTTCTGGACAAGGACACAGAGGTGTAATCTTGGTCATGCCAATAGGACCAGTATGATGGCAAGCAAAAAAAGGCTTTTCAGAAATTTCCCCAAGCCCACAGGAGCAAAGTAGGTGTTTCACAAAGGTTTGTTGAATGACTGAGCAGCAGTTAGCTACCATTTCTGTATCAGTTAGCTCTTCTGTGTAATAAAGATTCCCAAAACTTAGTAGCTCAAAACAACAACCATTTGTTATTACTAAGTCTGTAAATAAGCTAGGCTTTCTGTTGATTTGAATCTACTTTCTGTTAATCTGGGCAGGCTTAAGTGATCTCGGCTGGGCTTGCTCATGCATCTACTATGATTTGGCAGTGGGCCGGGGGCTGGATGGTCTGGGATGGCCTCATCTAGAATGACACAGTTGTCTTCCATGTGTCTCTCATATCTTTCCATCATGGTAGCCCCAGCAATTTCTCATGTCAGCAGCAGGGGTTGAGACAAGAGAGATAAGAGAGAGCTAGTCTTGGACAGGGGTCCAAGAGAGAGCTAGTATGGTTGTCAGGAAGAAGGCAGAAGTGCAGCAGAGGGTGCGGAAACTTACAAGCACTTCTTCAGCCTGTCTGTATCATACTTTCACACATCACATGGGCCTTAGCAAGTCATGTGGCCAAGCCCAGAGTAACAATAGGAGAGGACTGCAAAGTTACAGGGCAAAGGATACAGAGAGATCATTCACTGGAGGCTATTGGTATAATTAATCTACCACAGAGAGTGAATCAATAAATGTTTGGAGCAGAAGTCAATGGGAGGAAAACTAAACCCAGACTCACTTGTTGGTGGAGTGGGGCCATTTATTCCTCCTGTCCTTGGTCAAGATTGGCTCAAAAGCTATAAGAGCTGAGTTTGACCCTCTGTAGGGCTGCAGGAAAAGACTTCAAACAAACCTCTGTGAGATGGTCCCTGAGATTACACCCAGCGCTGACGTTATACGATAAGAGTGCTACTAGATGTTGTGTGGGAATCTGAAAGTAGCGGGGTCTTCAGAGTGTTGCCCTGGGTGCTCTCACTGTGCCTGGACAATCACATCCCCTCTCAACATCTCAACCACTTTTCCCCGCCCTGAAACCAATGAGGACCCATCAGGAGCAGTGACTCTACAGGAAAATACCCTGAAATTGGGAACTGAGGGAAAGGGAAAGAAAAATATCTCTTGGAAGACACTGACATAGATAGTGGACTCTGAAATACATAGTGGTAATTTTAAAAGATTCTCCCAACAAGTTCTGATAAATAGCCCACTACCTCAAAACTGAGAATTACAGATCTGTATAAATAAACACTTTCCAAATCTAAATTTCTAGCCCAAATTGTCCTTCTGAGCTCCAGCTTCCTATGCATATCTTCACTTGGCTGTCCCGGAGGTCATCACCACAGAAATGAAGTAATCATCAAAAGCTGATCCTCCTCCTGCACTCTTTATCTTGATGAATGACTTCACCACCCATCCAGTCACCCAAACTGAAATCTGGAAGTCACCCTTGATTCGTGTTTTTCCCCTACTAATCCAACTCTACCCTGCATCTCCATAGTTAGCAAGATTTTGTCATTTCAGTCAACCACAGTAACCCAAAGAATATTTCAGAAAATAAAATCTATTCACATCACTTTCTTGCTTATATGTCTTCTGTGGCTCTCCATTACACAAACATCTTCACATTATTCATAGCATCTTAAAGGACCTGTTCCTGCATAGCTTTCCAGGCTCATTTCTCTGCTCTACTGGGTGAACATCTTCTACAATTCATTCAGTTCCTTAAATGGCATTTTGACTTCACATTGAAGCTTTTGCATGTGCTATTTCTTCTGAAAACACTCTCACATTACCCGCTACTGCCAGATTGTTCCTGTGCTTCAAATCTCAGCCCAGACGTCTCTGTCTCAAAAAAGACATCCTTCACTTCCATAGTTTTGTTCATGTCCTTTCCTATCATATCCCCTACATAGCACTTCTCACATTGTATTTTATGCCACTTTGTTTCTCTGTGTCCCCAACTAGAGTGTAATAAACTCCATGGAAATAGGAACCATGTCTTCATGGTTGAATCCCTAGTTTTGAATCCCAACTCCACCCCAGTACATCTCCTGTACTTGGAAGAGCAATTAACACAAAGCAAACCAAAAAAAATGATTTAATAAATGAATAAAACCCAGATGAGTCACATAGAATTAATTTACATATCCCAAGGAAACTTCCAAGCTGCTTACATGAAATCTCTTTGTAAGATGCCAATAGTCAATTTTCAGTTAAGGTTTTCATATCTGTGGTTTTATTTAAATAAGAAACTCTCAATAAGCAAGGGGACAATTAACTGGGAAGCTCATTCCCTGCTCTCTGCTTAAATAAGAATCCTACTCTGTGTCCAATACCTAAACCAATGGACACTTCTAGAATTACTGATCACATTTAAATATTAATCTGCTTTTTAAATGTCCCATGACAGTATCTGTATCATAAGAGATAGTATTCACTATAACCAACGTACATCACAATGACCTGTAATTGTGGTGTTTAACTTGAAAAAAAGAAAAAAAAGAAGCTTTCATCTCTGTGTTCAAATATCTCAAGGGAGTTGTAAAGGCAGATTTGATGGGCATCTTCAGAGACTAACCAAGACTGGGGGAAGTCTTTGGCTTACAGCATTTTCTCCTGGACAAAAGCAGAACAATAAGATCAACTTTAGAATGGACACAAAGAGGGAATTAGTGAAAGACAATGCTTAAAAATTTTTTAAGAACATAGAATCCACAGATTTGAAAGTTTAAAAGAATAGTTTGAAGACATGGAGGATAGATGAAGAAGCTCATATGAGTTTAATACAGCTTCAGAAAAGAGAAACAGAGATAATGATAGCAATGGCATATTTGAAAATAATAGAACTGAGAATTTTTTCAGTATTAAAGAAAATATAGTTCATTACATCAAAAATAGATTAAATGAAAATAGTTCTACACCTGGAGACATATAGAAAGCCTGTACATTACTATAAAAAATATCTTAAAACTACCAAAAGAAGAGAGATAATTTACGAAGAGATGATACCTACAACGACAGCAAAATTCTCAGCCGCAACAATAGATGGCAAGAGGACTGTAAAGTAGTAGCTTTGAAGTGCTAATGGAAAACAGCTGACAATCCTGAGTTTTATACCCAGATAAATTATCATGCAAAGCGAGGGTAAAAAAGACATTTTCAGATGTACTAAGATCATGAGTTTCCCAGCTCTTTAAAAAAACTGTTAGAGATTTGCAGTTTCATCTCCAATATGTAAAGGTGGAACTCTCATCCCTGCAACAACAAAAAGGCTAAACAAAGTGGGAATCAATGACTTCTCTTGGACCCATTAGAATGTTAAGGTCAAAGGGCAAACCACTACCCTGAAATCTGGAGAGATAGGTAAATACAAAGAATCACAGCCAAGATCAACTTCCCTGGAGCAAATACTCCGGAACCATAGCTGATAGAAACACTTAAACCCTAACTCTGATGAACTGCTGGGATGAAGTGTAAAACAGTGTGCATGGGAAACTCTTCAGAGTTGCAGTCACAGGGAACCTCGCACATTTGTGTGTATTATCTCCAGGAACCTATCTAGTTGTCATGGTAAAGAGTCAAGAGAAAAAGCCCTGGCTTGGGTGGCTTAGTGGACTGAGCACCAGACAGTGAACCAAAGGGTTGCCAGTTCGATTCCCAGTCAGGGTACATGCCTGGGTTGTGGGCCAGATCCCCAGTGGGGGATGCAGAAGAGGCAACCACACATTGATGTGTCTCTGCCTTTCTTTCTCCCTCCTTCCCCCTCTTTCTAAAAACAAATAAATAAAATATATTTAAAAAGAAAAAATCCCATGTTTCTGTCAGGAAAAGAAAAAGTCACAAATTTGAATTAATGCTCAGAGCATTCTCTTTAACCCAGTCCTTATTCATCAAAGGAAAAATTTTACCAGAGTTTTATCTGATATGAGGAAAGGGCGGTTATCCAATTCCAGCTCCCTCTATCTTCTTGTCTCATTTAAAAGGGAAAAAATGGTAAGAAACAGTTGTGAAGGTCACAGCTCAGGGACACAGGCCCACTAAAGACTGGAATTAATCATAGAATTATAGAATTTTTCTCCTCTTCCCACACCTCTCCACCACCACATTGATAGGGCTCCAGTATAATAACAGGGAATTGTAGCTGAAACAGCTGTAAAACTCATACTCTATCTAAAAAGGAGTTTTTAGTGAAACCCAGAGACAACAGATAAGACAAAAATCAAGGGTACTACAGGAAATTAAAGCCTTTGACACTTACAGCTGCAGCTGACATTAAACCCAGCCTAACTCCCAGCCACACTAGGGGGAAGCCTGCTACTGAAGGCCTAGTCATCGCCAGTACACCTGCTCTGTAAGGAGTGCCCAAAGAAGGTTTTCAGGGAGAGGAAAATGAAGTAGATCAAAAATTTGCATCTAGACAGGGAAAGAAAGGTCAGCAGAGAAAAATAATTGATGGTAAAAATAAAAATAGTTTACTTCTCTTCTTAGTTGATCCAATTATCAATTAGAGTATTACCGTTTGTTCAAAGTCCTAACAGGAACAATGTATTTGGTGGTTATGGTATATGGATGAGTGAAATAAAATAACAGCGATGTAAAAAGGTCCTGGAGTGAAGTACTGGGAATACTCTATTATCAGGTACCTTTACTACCCATGAAGCAGTATAGTGCTAGTTGAGACTGGACTTAGACTAGGTATAAATGTATATTGGAAACTCTATGGAAACCACTAAATTGTTTTAAAGAAGTATACTTGATATGCTAGAAGAGGATAGAAAATGATATCATATAAAACACTCAATTAAAACCACCCTTAATGTGTATGCACCTAACAACAGTACATCAGAATATATGACCCAAAAGCCAATATAACTGCAAGGACCAATAGACAAATCCACCATTATAGTAGGAGAGGAGGCTTCCACACCCTCTTTTTAGTAATTGATAGCTCAAGCAGGCAGAAAATCAGTTAAACTCAACACCATCATCAGTCAACTGAATATAATTGGCATCTATTGATTATTTCATTCAACAGCAGCAGAACACATTCTTCTCAAGTTCACAGGGAACATTCACTAAAACAGACCACATCCTGGGCCATATAATACACCTTAAGAAATTTAAAAGAATAGAAAGAATACAATGTATACACTCAGATGACAATGAAATTAAACTAGAAGCCAGCAATAGAAAGATAGGTAGAAAATCTCCCAAATACTTGGAGATTAAACAATACACTTCTAAATAACGCATGGGTCAAAAAAGAAATCTCAAGAGAAATTTTAAGCATCTTTAACCAAATGAAAATACAATGCATCAAAATTTGTGAAATGCAGTGAAAGCAGTGCTTAGAGGGAAAGTTATAGCATTAAATGCATATATTAGGAAAAAAAAGAAAGATCTAAAAATCAGCAATCTCAGCTTCCACCTTAGAAAATTAGAAAAATAACAGCAAGTGAAGCCTAATGTAAACATAAGAAAAGTAATAATTAGAGCAGAAATCAGTGAAACAGAAAACAGTAAAAAACAACAAAACCAAAAGCTGTGTTTTTTAATCAATAAAATTGATAAATACTGTATCCATATTAGAAAGGAAGATGTATGTTGTCTCTGTTTGCAGATAACATTGTCTTATATATAAAAACCCCTAAAGACTTAAAAAAATACTGTTAAAGCTAAAAAAAGAATTCAATAAAGGTTCAGGATATAAAAATCAGTTGTGTTTCTATACACTAACAACAAACTACCTGAAAAAATTAAGCAAACATTTTCATTAAGCATCAAAAAGCATTTTCATAGCATCAAAGAGAATAAAGTACTTAGAAATAAATTTAACCAAGGAGGTGAAAAATCTATACACTGAAAACTATAAAATATATTTTTAAATTTTTTATTGATTATGCTGTTACAGTTGTTCTATTCCCCCTTTATTCCCCTCCACCCTACCCCTCATCCCCACCATTACCCCCCCCTTTAGTTTATGACCATGTGTCTCAAGTCCTTTAGATTCTATATTTCCCATGCTATTCTTGCCCCCCCCCATCTATTTTCTATCTACTGTCTATGCTACTTATTTTCTGTACCTTCTCCCCCCTTCTCCTCCTCCCACTCCCCTGTTGCTAACCCTCCTTGAGATCTTCATTTCTATGTTTCCACTCCTGATCTAGCTGTCCTTTTAGTTTGCTTTTGTTTTAGGTGTGGTTGTTAATAACTGTGAGTTTGCTGTCCTTTCACTGCTCATGTTTCTTTAACTTCTTTTTCTTAGATAAGTCCCTTTAACATTTCATATAATAAGGGCTTGGTGATGATGAACTCCTTGAATTTGATCTTATCTGAGAAGCACTTTATCTGTCCTTCCATTCTAAATGAAAGTTTTGCTGGATAGAGCAATCTTGGTTGTAGGTCTTTAGATTTCATGACTTGGAATACCTCTTTCCAGCCCCTTCTTGCCTGTAAGGTCTCTTTTGAGAAATCCGCTGACAGTCTGATGGGGACTCCTTTATAGGTGACTGTCCCCTTAGCTCTTGCTGCTTCTAGGATTCTCTCCTTCATTTTAATTTTGGCTAATGTAATTATGATGTGCCTTGGTGTGTTCCTTCTTGGGTCCAACTTCTTTGGGACTCTCTGAGCTTCCTGGATTTCCTGGAAGTCTATTTCCTTTGCCAGATTGGGGGAAATTCTCCTTTATTATTTGTTCAAATAAGTTTTCCACTGGTGGCTGTGCCTTTCCCCCTTCTGGCACCCCTATAATTCGGATGTTGGAGCGTTTAAAGATGTCCTGGAGGTTCCTAAGACTCTCCTCATTTCTTTGAATTCTTGCTTCTTGACTCTTTTCTGTTTGGCCATTATTTGCTTTCTTCTGGTCCACTCCATTGATTTGAGTCCCAGTTTCCTTTTCATTGCTATTGGTGTCCTGTGCAATTCCATTCATTTCAGTTAGTTTCGCCTTCATATATTTGTCTAATTTGTCGGTATAATCAACCAGTTCTGTGAGGATCCTGATCACCAATGTTTTAAACTGTGCGTCTATGAGTTTTGCTATTTCTTCATCACTTAGATCTATTGGCTCTGGGGCTCTGAGATCCTCCTGCGCCATTCTTGGTCTGTTCGGGCCCTTTAAGTGTGAGAAGCGGCGCCTTGGATTCCCAGGTCGCTGGGTTGTGACGCTGTATGTGGGGGCGTGGCCAGAGCGGGGAAATGGCGACCCCCTCTGCCGCTTCTCACAGCTGGGTGCGGAGGAGGAGTGCCTTAGGTGGTTCACCTGGGCCGGGCCAGTCAGAGTCGCTGGGTTATGAAGCTGTATGTGGAGGTGGGGTCAGAGCAGGGAAATGGCGGTGCCCTCCACTGCCGCTTGCCGTGGGGACCTGCTGCCCGGTCCAACCACCCACTCCCTTGCCTGTCCACCCGCGCACAAATGCGAGACCTCAGTCAACACGCAGCCCCGTTGCCCCGTGGTCGCTCTCCTGGTCGCTCGCTCGGTCGCTCACTAGGTCCGACCCTGCGCCTGGATTCCACGGGGCCTGAGTCCGTCTGACCGGAGTCCTCCTGTGCAACCCCTCACTAGACTCCGGTTTCGCCCCTTACCAGTCGGGCTGAAGAATTTGTTGTTAACGGACTTCCGAAAAGTTCAATTTTCCGTGTTCTGACTGTGTTTTCTGTTGCTAACATTTAGTTTTCTCTAATCTTGGTTGTGTGAGAAGGCACAGCACATCCACCTATGCCTCCATCTTGGCGGAAGTGAAAACTATAAAATGTTAATGAAAGAAATTGAAGAAAAATAAAAAGATATCAACATTTGTGAATTAAAATAATTAATACTGTTAAAATATTTATTCTATGCAAAGCTATCTACGGATTTAATGCAATCCTTGTGAAAAATCCCAATAGCATTTTTGAAAAAAATAGAAAAAAAAAACCCTAAAATTTCTATGGAACTAAAACGTACCTGAATAACTAAAGCAATCTCATGTGAGAATAAAGCTGGAGGCATCACACTTCCTGACTTCAAATTATGTTACAAAACTATAGTAACCCAAACAGCATGGTGCTGGCAGACATATAAACCAATGGAACACAATAGAGAGCCCAGAAATAAACCCACGTATATATGGTCAACTGATTTTCAACAAAGACACAGAACACACAGTGGAGAAAAGATAGTCTCTTCAATAAATATCAGGAAAACTGGATATCCACATGTGAATGAAATTGAATCTTCATCTTATACCATATACAAAAATCAACTCAAAAATAGATTAAAGACTTAGTGAAAAACTGAAACTGTAAAAATTCCTAGAAGACACACAGGAAAAGCTCCTTGACATTGGTCTTGGCAATGATTTTTCAGATTAGTCAACAGTGGAATATTATTTAGCCTTAGAAAAGGAAGTCCTTCCATTTGTGACAACATGGATGAACCTGAAGGATATTACACTAAGTGAAACAGCTATACACAGCAAGACAAATATTGCATTATCCCACTTATATGTGGAATCTTAAAAAAAAGTCAAACTTGTAGTAACAGAATATAGGAGTAGGGAATGAGGGAAATTGAGAGATGCTGGTCAAAGAGCATAAACTTTCAGTTATAAGATGAATAAGTTGTAGATACTTACTGTACAGCATGGTGATTATAGTTAATAATAATGGACTGTATACATGAAATTTGCTAAAAGAATAGATCATAAGTGTTAGCACTACACATACACACAAAGAACTATATAATGTGATAGGTATGTTAACTAACTTGACTTGGTAATCATTTAATAATATATACATATATTGAAACATCACATTGTACAACTTAAATATACAAAATTATGATTTATCAATCATACCTCAAAGCTGGAGTTTTTCAAAAACTTTTAAAAACTTAAAAGCTTAGTGTTTTTTCTTAGTGAAAAGTTGAAATATAAATGGATTATAAATATATTAATGTATGCTCACTTACGATTAAGAAATACAAAATAAAATAATGAGAACAAAGAAAAAAGTGATGAAACTCTAACCAAGGCTAACCAAGAAAAGAAGAGAAAGGACATAACTTACTAATACTAGAAATGAAAGAAAAGTCACCACTACTGATTCCATGGACATCAAAAATGATAAAAGAATATTATGCACAACTCTATGCCCACAAATTTGATAGCTTACATGAAATGAACAAATTCTTGGAAAAGCATGAACTACCAAAGCCCACAAATGACAATCTGAATAGGCCTGTATCTATGAAAGAAATTAAACCAATACTTAAAATTTTAAAAAATCAAAAAATAAAACAGCAGACTCAGATGGTTCTATTGATAAATTCTAACAAACATTAATGAAAGAAATAATATTGATTCTCTACAATGTCCTCCAAAATATAGAAGCTGAAGAGACACTCCCCAACTCATTCTCCAAGGCCAACAATATCCAAGGGCTGAAACTGAGCAAAGACATTACAAGACCAATTTTCTTGTGACAATAAAACTGAATTAGAAAGGAACCATAAAAGTTAATTTGAAATTAAACAAAACAAATATGTTGAAAACTTTAAAATGCATTCTTAAATAGTTCATTATGAAAGAAGACAAAACAATAAAAATTAAAAATGTTTAGCAGGGCTTGTATTAAAGTTTGCATGTTAAAACTATGTAGCTGGAAGGAAATTTGTTAACTGCAAATGCACTGATTAAAATTTCTTTAAGATTTTTTAAATGACTGTTGTTTAACTTAAGAACAAATAAAATTATCATAAAGAGAAACAAGATACAAGAAAGGAAATATTAAAATGAAGAGTAGAAATTAGTGAGATAAAAAAAAAAGAACCAATAGAAAAGATCCACAAAGACAAAAGCTATTTCTTTTTTTAAGAAGAACTAATAAAACAGGCCACCAACAGGACTGACTGAAGAAGAGAACAAAGAGAGAGACGTAAATATCTAAAACTAGGGCCAAAACGACTTTAACATCACAACAATGGAATTAACTTTATGTTTTTAAATTTGAAAATCTAAAGACATTTTACATTTCTAGAAAATAAGAATTAACGAAATCAGCTCAGAAAGATAGAAAAACTGAATGCATCAAGCCATTAAAAAAAATAGTGGTAAACCAAAGTGAACTCTTCTCAATAAAAAGATCTATTCTTACATGTAAATCTGATATGTAATAGAGATGATGTCATAAATCAGTCAGCACTCAGGCGATTCGCCCTTTCTTATTTTAAAAAATAAAACTCACTGCTTACATCTTCATCATATATTAAATTTCCAGGTAGAGTAAAAATGGAAACAGAACAGGCAAGACTTTAAAACATTTAGGGAAAAGTAGAAAAATGTCTTCAGGGTAAAGAAAACATTTCTTAAATAAGACACTATAAGAGAAGATAAATATTGATAAATTTGACTGCATTTTAATTAAAAATTTTGTTCAACAATAGCTACCCTAAGCAAAGTGCAAGACAAGCTACAACAGCCACTTTGGAAAACAGTTTGGCACTCTCTGATAAAGCTGGAGATAAGCATACCTGATGATTGAGAAATCCCTCTCCCAGGGCTGGTCCCCAGGGGAAAGCCATGCACATGTGTACCGGGAGAGAGGGGCGGAAACGTTCATGGTGATCGTGTTTGAAATATTCAGAACCTGGAAGGAAAAGAAACCAAATCAACAGTAGGATGGACAAATAAATTGTAGACTGTTTACTTGAAAAAAAATACCACCAGCTGTGAAAATGAGGAACTATAATTGCACATCACAAGAATTAATTTTACAAACATATGTTGAGCCAAATAATAAGACACAGAAGAAAAGCTACAAACAGATTTCACTCATGTAAAGCTGAAAAGCAGGGAAAAAACTAACCTACAGTGTTTAGGGGTGCCTATGTAGCTAGCTAAACTATAGAAAAAAAGCAACAATGTATAAATTAAAATCAAGACAGGCTATCTCCAGGAGAGGAGAATAAATATTATTGGGAAGGGACACATGGGGGATTTCAGGAGCTGGCAACTTTTTACTTCTTACATCGAGTGGTAATTTCCATGAGTATTTGCTTCATAATTATACTGAACATGGATGTCTTAAACTCGAGCCACACACTAGGAGAATATTTTTGTAATGCATATGACCAACAAATGATTAGCATTCAAATATATGTATTCCAAATACACATATATTCCGAATATACATATAGCATTCAGAATATGTATATATATATATCTCCCAGCCAGTAAGAAAAGGGGCAAAGATGTGCACAGCAGTGTGGTAAAAATATACATGCACAATATATATTTACAATATATAAGAATCTCAGTCTTATTAGTAAATTGGGGAATTTCAAATTAAAACAATCATGAAGTATCATTTACAGTCATCAGAGCGGCAAACATTTAAACACCCAACAACACCAAGTCTCGGTGAAGATGTGGAAAAACAGATCTCTACTGGTACTTCTGGGAGCGGGCTTTGGGGAGCAAGTTGGCTATATTTGAAAAAGCATATCCCACCTCCCAGCAAGGAAGTTGTGCACTGTGCAGAAGAGTCTCTGTAAGAATATTTATCTGTGCCACTGTTTGCATAGCTAAAAATTAGTAGCAACTTTAGTGTTCCTAAGCAAAGGAAGGAATAAATTGTAGTAACACAATTATGCTGCTCCGTAACACAATGCAATGTCAGAGAGCGACTAGAATGAACTAGAGCTTCAAGTATCAAAATGGAAAAGCAAGCTGCAGAATATGCATAATAAGACACCATTTATATAAACTTTGAAAACATGCAAAACAACACCCATATTGTTTATGATACATACATATGTAGCAATCGCATGAAAATATGCATGAGAACGAGAAACTGAATTTGGGGTGGTATTTGCCTCCAGGGAGGGAGGGAAAGCGCACAGAACTTCAGTTGTATCAGAAACACTTCTTTACAAGGAAGCAAAGCAAAAAAGAAAACCTACCATCTTAATTCACCAGGTTACCAAATTAAAGCAGAAAAACCATATGATCATCTCAGGTTTAGAAAAAACGTGTGATGAAATTCAGCAATACTAGTTCATAGTTAAAAAACAACACTAACAACAAAAAACCTTTTTAACAAGCCAGAAAGGAAACTTTAACCTGATAAGAGTTATCCACCCAAAATCAATAGCAAATATACATAATGGTGAAACGTTGGAAGTGTTTCTTTTACTGTTGAGAGCAGACAAAGATGTCTCTAGAGGTCCAAGTAAACATAATATGGGCGGGTATGGGGCGGGGAGAGAAAAGAGAAAGAAAAATAAATGTAAGGAACACTGAGATACCTGTTCATGCTTATCAGATTGGCAAATTTGGAATGGCTGAACACACCACATGGTTTAGAGGACTGGAGGAATAAGGAACTCCTTCACCGTCGGTGAGGCTATAAATAGGCACACCACCTTGAGTAGTAAATTGTTCACAACTTGTAAAGTTGAAGCTGTGCACATCATAGGGCCCAGCAAGGCCACCTTTAGATGTTTTGAGAGCCAAAAAATAATTAGAAAACAACCTAAGTGTCCATGAATGGAGAATAAATACATCAAGGGCAGTTCATTCATACAATGGACTGCTATGCCACTGTGTAAAATAAATGAACTAAAATGTCATGCACCAACATGGCTAAGTCTCAAAAAGATGACATTAAATGAAAAACATCAGCTGCAAAAGGACACAATCAGTACAATGTAACTGATGAATGCAAAAGCAATAGTATATATCACGTATGGTTACATATATGCATTCAATGTAAAAAAAAGTGGTATGGAATGATGAAAAAATCTTCAAATTAATTGTTACTTCTGGAAGGACAGAAAAGGTGGGGGAGACTTTAGCTATATATGTGATTTTTCTTTCTTAGAAGAAGAGTGGGTTACAACAAATACAACAAAACGTTAACCTCTTACCTCTGTGTAGTGAGACGTGTCTCTTACATTATGTTTACCTTCATGTGCACAATTGAAATATTTTATCATTAAAATGATTAGTTTTTAAAAAATTTTAAAAGCTATGGTACCTTTAATGGAATAATATGGAATAATACTTGGCTATAAAAAAGAAGGGAATCTTACCCTTTGCAACAGCATGTATGGACCTAGAGGGTATTATGCTAAGTGACATAAGCTAGTCAGAGAGAGAAAAACACCACTTACAGGTGGACTCTAAAGAGCAAAACAAACAAACAAAATAGAAACAGTCTCACAGATGCAGAGAACAGACTGACAGCTGTCAAAGGGGAGGGGGGCTGAGTGAAATAAGTGAAGGGAATAAGCAAAATAACAACCACCATGGATACAGACAGCAGTGCGGGGATTATCAGAGGGAGGGGCAGGTGGAGGAGAGTAAACAGGGGTAAACAGTGATGGAGGAGACTGCACTCTGCATGGTTCGCACCCTGTGCAAGCGATGTGCTGCCGAACTGTATGTTTGAAACCGATACAATTTTACCCACCAATGTAAACCCAATAAATTCAATGAAAGGTAGATAAAAAATAAAAAATTATTGCAAGATATCCTTAACTTGCAATAACTCACATTTCTTTTCCATTTTCACACGTTCTGTATTTTGTTAGTCAGGGAAAAAATGAAAAATTTAAACCTCCATCCCTGATACAGCCATACCTTGTTCCACTGCCATTCTATAAATGCTTGGGTATGTTGTAGGAAAAGCAGTACCGAATCTCAATGCAAAAGAAGTAAATAAAAATAGTTTGGAATTTAAAAAAATAATTAAAACTTCCTTTAACCTAAAAAATAAATAAACAATAACAGTTTTATTTGAAAAAAAAAGAAGAGAAAGATCATAACATAGTGGAGTCTCAGACTTGAAAGAAAACTCAGAAGTCAACTAATCTAGCTGCATCATTTCCCAAGAGTCCTCCAGTCTTGGCTTACAGCCCCCTGATGATGGGGAGCTCAATACCTCCCCACTTTAGTTCTGGCCAGGTTTGTCTATTAAAAATCATCCTTAGGACTTCCAGCAAAGATGGAGGCATAGGTAGACACACTGTGCCCCCTCACACAACCAAAAGAAGAACAACAAAAAACAACCAGAACTGACAGAAAACTGAACTGTATGGAAGTCCGACAACCAAGGAGTTAAAGAAGATGCATTAATCCAGACCGCTAGGAGGGGTGGAGACAGGCAGCCAGGTGGAGAGAACTTGCAGCAAGATGGCAGCTAAAGACTGGGGTGGGCAAGGCAGCAGCTGGAGGACCCAGTGAGGCAATAGATTGCGGACCAGGCGGTCCCACATTCGCACACTGATAAACTGGGAGAAACAACTGGGGAGCGGGCTAGACTGTGCAACCCAGAGCTCCACTGTGGGGAAATAAAGCCTCAAGCCACTGATTGAAAACACCTGTGGGGGTTGAGGCAGCGGGAGAGAGTCCCAGCCTCACAGGAAAGTTCACTGGGGAGACCCACAGGGTCCTAGAATGTGCACAGGCCCACCCACCAGGAATCAGCACCAGAAGGGCCCACTTTGCTTGTGGGAAGTGGGGGAAATTACTGAACTCCAGCAGAGAGTGGAGCAAGCACCATTGTTCTCTCTCTGACCCCGCCCCCACATACAGCATCACAACCCAGCAAAGTGGGTTACCCCGCCCTGGTGAATACCTAAAGCTCCGCCCCTCATACGTAACAGGTGTGACGTGACCAAAAAATGATGGCTCCAATGGAAGAACAAATCAAAGCCCCAGAGCCAATACTTTTAAGTGACCAAGAGATAGCCAACCTATCAGATGCACAGTTCAAAGCACTGGTGATCAGGATGCTCACAGAACTGGTTGATCTTAGTCACAAATCAGATGAAAAAATGAAGGCTATGCTAAGTGAAATAAAGGAAAATGCACAGGGAACCAATAGTGAGAGGAAGGAAACTGGGACTCAAATTAATGAAGTGGACTAGAAGGAAGAAAAAAACATCCAACCAGAAAAGAATGGAAAAAAAAGAATTCAGAAAAAATGAGGAGAGGCTTAGGAACCTCCAGGACATCTTTAAACTTCCCATCATCTGAATTATAGGGGTACCAGAAGGAAAAGAGGAAGAGCAACAAGTGGAAAACTTATTTAAACAAATAGTAAAGGAGAACTTCCCCAATCTAGCAAAGGAAATAGACTTCCAGGAAGTCCAGGAAGCTCAGAGAGTCCCAAAGAAGGTGGACCCAAGGAGGAACATACCAAGGCACATCATAATTACATTACCCAAGGTTAAAATTAAGAAAAGGATCCTAGAAGCAGCAAGAGAAAAAGAGACAGACACCTACAAAGGAGTTCCCATAAGACTTCCAGCTGACTTCTCAAAAGAGAACTTACAGGCAAGAAGGGGCTGGAAAGAGGTATTCCAAGTCATGAAATCCAAAGACCTACAACCAAAATTGCTCTATCCAGCAAAACTTTCATTTAGAATGGAAGGACAGATAAAGTGCTTCTCAGATAAGATCAAATTCAAGGAGTTCATCATCACCAAGCCCTTATTATATGAAATGTTAAAGGGACTTAATCTAAAAAAAAGAAGATAAAAAATATGAACAGTAAAATGACAGCAAACTCACAATTATTAACAACCACACCTAAAACAAAAACAAAAGTAAACTAAGCAAACAAATAGAACAGGAACAGAAACACAGAAATGGAGATCACATGGAGGGTTATCAACAGGGGAGTGGGAGGGGAAAAAGTACAGAGAGTAAGTAGCATAGATGGGAGGTAGAAAATAGGAAGGGGGAGGGTGAGAATAGTATAGAAAATGTAGAAGCCTAAGAACTTGTATGTATGATCAATGGACGTGAACTAAAGGGGGGAATGTGAGTGGGAGAAGGTGTGCAGGGTAGAGAGGAATGAAGGGGGGGAATGGGACAACTGTAATACCATAATCAATAAAATATATTTTTTAAAAAGTCATTCTCATATTGAACCAAAACTCTGCCTCCCACTGATGCCCATGATTCCAGCACCAGGGTTGCACTTTGCCCTCACATACTCACCGGCAGTCTAGACCCTGGGACCCTGGCCTTAGGGATAGGACCCCAGGGATAGGACTTTCCTGTCTTACTACCATCTCTCTATCAATTTCATGGTTTGAATGCTCATTCCAGCCTCTGAAATCCAAGATTTCTGTAAGATAAATGTATTTCCAAACCTTTGGCTCAGCAAAGCCTTTTGTAAAAATATAACTATGTTATTTAATAAAATTTACCTCTTAAAAAAAAAAACAGCTTAATCTTCTGTCTTAAAACTTGCCTGGCAAGCCTGTTCCATTCAGCAAAACGGGGAATTCAGTGACAAAGAGAAGACCTGGCCAAAACAGCAGAGTGGAGCGACTCAGGACAGCAGCTCCCCACGGAAAGGAAGCCAAGTGCATCTCAGGGCCCACTGTGGCTGGATGCAGAGGTCTCTCCCAGCCTCCCCTCAGGGAAAGCCTCACGTAGCTGGGGGAAGATAGCCTTCAGCCTGCCCCTTCTCCATCTATGGAAGCCCTTCCTGTCATTCAAAACCCAGACCAGTGCCACAGCCTCCCTAGGGTTGGCCCCGCCACTGCAAGAGAATATACATCTCTCCCCACTGGTGTTTTCTTATATTTCCGATGCAGCTCTGAACATTTCTGTCTAACAATCCCTCACACCTTGCTTACTAGATGCCAGGCACACTTCTATGCACTTTACATATGCTGACTCATTTAGGTGGGAGCTGTTATGAATCCCCATTTCACCGATGAGGAAACGAAGGCACGGAAAGGCTGAGGGACGCACCTGAGCTTCTGTTCGAATCCAGACAGTCTGGTGCCAGAGTCTGTGCTTTATTCTCCCACACGGGGCTGGGCGGATCGGAGTCCTTCTGAGCATCCATGTTTGAGTTGTTTACATACACGGCTTATCGCCTCCACCAATTCATCTGTTCTTTAACCTGCTTTTTCTCACTTAACGTTTTATCATGTACATCTCTCCATGCCATTAAATATTATTTCTTCTACAACAACGTATTTAATGACTGCTTAGTAATCTACTGTGATGTGGAACCAGCCCGATTGTCAGGCATTTAAGTTTCTCTCACTGTTTCACTACCATCAACAATGTTTTGGTAAATACGCTTATAATTAAATCTCTGTGTACATCCTCAACTGTTTCTTTAGGATCCGTTCCAGAAGGAACTGCTGGATCAAAGCGTGTGCAATTTTTTTTAACTTCTGATGCATATTGCCAAATTACCCCTGGAAAGACTCACCTGCGGTGAACAGGAGAACCTGTTCCCCAGGGTCTCGGCCAGCCCAGAGATGAAAATAAGAAAGGGGACTAAGTGGTAATTAAAAAAAGAAGAAAGAAAGAAAGAAAAGAAAAAAATCTACTTTTGGGGGGGAGTGCTTATCATTGTTTTAACTTCTTTGTCTATAAGTAAAAAAAAATTTATGATTGATTATTGATTATTTTTTTATCTTCTTCTGTGACTATCCTTTGCCTATTACTCAAATCAGCGTGCTCTTTTCCTTATTGGTTTGCAAGAAACGAGAGAGTGAGAAAAGCACTTAGAAGATAAAACCCCACATTTTAGCCCCTTCCTGTGGGCATGGACAGGAGCTGATCAGCATACAACATATCTTTGCAGACTTTTTGCAGAAGCTTGAACAAAAATAACCTCTAATGGACCTCCTGCCCCTGCCAGCATCCAGGGTCTGGGGTTAGGGATGTCCAAGGCAGCCCCCCCATCTCATCCTGGGTGTTTCCTGCCACACCACATAGCGGGTGTGCACCCTGATGCGGGGGTCTGACCACACCCAGGTCTGAATCTCAGCTCTCCCGCCCACCATCACCGGACCTTGATCAAGTTGGTTAACCTCTCTCTGCCTCCATTTCTCCATCTATAAAATGGGAATAATAATGATAACAATTTACTGGGATTTGTGAGGATCAAATAAGCCCATCTAGAGAACTCCTAAACTACCTGGCCCATGGTAGGCACCATGTAAATATTAGCTGTCATTATTATTATTGTTTTGTTCGGGGTTTTCTCTGGATATAGCTACACTCCCCACTCTTTTGTAACTCATGTTGAAGGAGAGTTTTTTCTGGGCATGTTATACATTTTCCTCTGAGGAGAAAAACAATCATGTGAACCTTTTCATTCATTCAATACATTTGAACCCTAGCCCTCCTATGTATCAGGACTCGTGCTGAGTATTGGGGATAAAATACAGTCCCGATCTTCAAAGAATCCCCAGATTAGACAAAGAAAACAATAAGTGCACACATCCCTAATACCAGGTAGGCTGGCAGGAGAGCCATGTGTCAGATGCCTCTTATGTGTCACTTTAAAATATCTTTGCACCCCTGTCACTCCTGCCATCACTGAGTGACCAGATCTGCACAGGCTTTGACCAGGTTCTTACAAGTGCAGCCTGACAAAGGCCAGGATTCAGGGGGGAGAAAAGGGGCTCAGACTCTCTGAAACATTGTGTGGACTCGTGAGAGTTAAGATGGAAAGGAGAAGCAGGAATTATATCTTGAAGGGCCTTGAATGTTAGGTGAGGAGTGTGGACATCTCCTGAAGGCAGCAGGAGGCAAAGGGGTCAGTTCTAGGTTTTAGAGGAACCATGTGGCTGGGCTGTGGGAACTGATGAACACAGGGAAAAGTGCGTGTTGGCCAGATCTGACTGCAGACAGGAGACCAGTCCAGAGGATCATGGGTGGTTCTGTTGAGAGACAAGAAGGACTGAACCAGGGCTGGGCAGTGCAGATGGGGAAGAGACAAGTGGGAAGGCCAGAGGCCAAATCTATAGGACTTAATGGGAGGAGGGTTGAGGAAGACAGCAATGCTTACCCTGTCTAATGTGCTACGTCAAAGCCATTATTTGTCTGTTTTAATTAAGATGCCATTTCTGTCTATGAATCTTGATGTTGCCCAGTGGTACAAGACTCAGTCCATTTAATCTAACCATTTGATGCTTTTCCCAATGATGTGAACTGATTCCCAAACTTCTCTCCACATCCAGACTGTGGGTTCCTGGGAAATGCTGGGTCTGGGAGGCTGTACAGATGTGGTGTGAGGCTGTACGGCCAAGAAACTCCACTTTTAACAAATGCTATGGAGGCAAAGCAGTAGCTTAGTCAACTAAGACTAGCTGCTATAACGAGCATCCCCCAAGTACCAGTGGCTTAAAACAATGTGTCTGTTTTACACCCGTGCCAAGTCCAATGCTGGTGTTTCCTTTGGTCATCCTGGGGAACTCGGGAATTGATCTCCTTAGAACCCTAAGGAGATTCTTCACTACATCTTCTGTATTTGGTTGAGGAATGAGGAAGAAAGAGGGTGTGAAAGATTGAGCGCCCCCTACTTAACCTCTTTGATCCAGAAGGGATTCATATCACTTCCACTCATATTCCACAGCGAAAGGTAGTCACATGGGTGGTAAGTTGAGGGGAGCTGCTTCTGCCTGAGCAGCTGCCTCCCTGTAACAGCTGTTCCCCTTTCCTATGCACTGAGGAAGGGGGCGTGAGTCTTTGGTGTTGGCAGTAAACAAGACATCATTGCTGCCCTCAAAGAGCTTACAACCTGGTGGGGAACACAGACAAGAGGTTAAGAAAAGGAATGTGCTATAGAAATTGTTTGGGGGTGGGTGTGCCCAGGGGCTTGGGCTCAGGGAAAGCTTTCTGGAAGTAGGGGCATCTGAGCTGAGACCTACAGGGGCTATGGAGTTAACCAGGGAGAGGTGGAAGAGAGTGCTCCAAGCAGAGGCAGCAGAATGGACAAAGAAGGAAAAAACAAAGCATGCTGTATTCTAGGAACTAAAACAAATTCAGTGGAGACTACAGGGAGAGGAAAGCAAGAGAGGATGCTAGAGCGGTAGGCAGAGGCCAGACTATTCAATTCCTCTGCCAACAAATATTTACTAAATGTCTGGTCTATGCCAGACATTGATCTAGGCAATGGGGATAAAGAAGTGGATCAAATGGACAAGTTCCAAGAGCATGAAGGGCTTTGGAGCCAGGAGAAGGAGGCTGGACTTGAGCCTAAGAGGACATGAGCCCCTGAGGGAATTCAGATTTGAGTGCCCCTTGTCAAGGCATGTAGGGCAGGGGTGGGGTGAGCCTGCGCCCGGCCATGCACTGCAGCCCTTAGAGGCACCACGAGGCGTCGGGCCACAGCCTGGAACTGGCAGCTGTGTGCGGATCCAATTTCCAGCACTTGGGCAGGTGCCCTTTGTTGCAGATGGACTGTTTACTCCGCCATTTGTGGCAATCATTTCTGATCTTTTGCTTATTGTGTCAAAGATAAACACCGCCTGGCGGACCCCCTGGGAGCGGGATGCCTGTTCCACGGGGCTTTGGGAGCCATCGTTTCCCACTTGAAACAACCTGTATTTCCTCTCCTGAAAGAGGCTCATAAAGTGATAGATGAATCTCCAGTAACTATAATACCTTCGTAATGGTTGGAGAAACTGGAGCCATATAGCGGGAGTGCAGTCTAGAAGAAAAATAGGAGAGTTAGAAAGACAAGCTTTAAAATATAATGGTGTCGTAATGGGCAAAATGAAACACACAGATGTGATTAGAATTCTGCCTGATGCATCTGGAGTGCAACATTCGCTGGAGATCGGCCCCCCTCTGCCGAGAGCCTCTTCTTTTCCTGGGGTGGATTCTGTAGGGGTGTTTGTTGAATGACTGAACAATGACAATGCTTGTTGAGTGACAAAATCCACAATTCCTGTTTATGTACAAACGATTGATGAGTTCCTAAACACAGTGTTGGGGCCCCTGAAGGCACTGGAGAAATGTATGCTGATTAAACGGGTGATTCTAAATGCCCCACGGAGGACTCAGGAACCATGGGTATTTACCAGGCCTCGGGCCCTCTGTCGAGTGCTCCACAAGGAGTAGTTCCTAGCCTTCAAAGCCACATAGCTAGCAGGTGGTAGATGTGGTCATTATAATGGACAAACGTGAAGATTAAACACACAAAAACTCCAAATATGTCTATATGCAAATTAATGGCACAAGGAAAACAAGAGAACAAGCATCATGTCCTGTGACTGCAGCCAACTCCAACAGGTCCCATGAGGACGACCAGAAGGAGTCCCTTTGAACCCCATCTAAATTGCATCTTCCAAAGAGATGGCCACAACAACGTTCTGCCCTTCTCATGCTCTTCTGCAGCACGGCCTTGCCTCTGCCCCATGAAAAGGTGGGTGTATCTGGGGGTGGAGGAGGCTCGTGACTGCTTCAGGCCATGGAGCCCAAGGGCAAGTGAGGCTGTACGACACCCAAGCTGGGCCCTAGAAGGTGACACAGCTCCACCTTTCCCCCTAGAACATTTGATCTCGGAGCCCTGAGTCACCCAGGAAGAAGCCCAACTGCCCGGAGGCTACCATGCTGGGAGGGAGCCAAGCCACCTGGAAAAGGCACACGTAGGCATTCCAGTGCCGATCTTAGCCTTTGTGTCATCCCAGCCCACGTGCTAGGCTTGTGAGCAAATGAGCCTGCAGAGGATTCTGACCCCTGGCCTTTGAGTCGTCCTTGCTGAGGTCCCAGATATCCTGGAGCAGAAACAAGCCATCCCCGCAGTGTCCTGTCCTAATTCCTGACCCACGGGCTCCATGAGCATAAAAAAAAGCTTCAGTTGTCTAAAGTCGCTAAATTGGGGGATTTTGTTACACTGTGTCATAGGCTGAGGGATGCCGCCCAAAAGTCATGTGTTGGAGTCCTAATCCCCAGTACCTTAGAATGTGGTTGTATGAAGACTGGAGCTCAAAGAGGGGATTAAGATAAAATGAAGTCTTATAGGTAGGCCCTAATCCAATATGGCTGGTGTCTGTTTAAGAAGAGGAGATTAGGACACAGATATAACAGCCACGTGAGGACACAGGGAGAAGACGGCCAGCTACCAGCCAAGGAGAGAGGCCTCGGAAGGAACCAACCCTGCCGACCCCTGGATCTCAGACCTGCAGCTTCCAGAGCTGTGGGACAGTAAACTTCTGTGTGGAAGCCCGCAGCCCTAGCAAACGAATACACACAGAAATAGCAACCAGAACACCAGTTCACACTTACTTGTTCCTACTGCTGCCTAGACTGGGTTCTGGGGGTGCTGCCCTGAGCTCCGGAAGCTCTCAGTAGAAAGGGGCAAAGAGACATAAAGAGGTAATTAAAGAACAAATGATCAGGGGCCTGTCAGAAAGCCAGGATGTCGTCTGGTTGCCAGGAGGAGAGAGTGACTGGCGAGTCTGGAGGGTCCAGGAACACTGCAGTGAGGGCTGATGTTCGAGCTGGACCTTAAGCGGACAATGGGAGTCCACCGAGCAAAGAAGGGGAAATCCCAGGCAGGGCCAAGCTGAGCAAAAGCAACCGTGTGAGTGGGTCTGGAGACGAGGGCGAAGGGAAGAAAGAAACTCTGTGTGGTTCCTGGACAGAGCCCACAAAGATGCCATGGAAGGAGGCCTGGGTAGTTCACAGGGGGCCTTGAACACCATGCTGAGGAGTTTTCTGGGTGTGTTTGCTGGGTCTCCAAAGCTGGACAGTGCAGAGGAAACTAAGGGGAGGGTTGTGAAGGAAATCTTGGGTTTGAAATCCACGAAGGTGGGTAATCAGCCGCAATAGCGCCCGCTCCCGTTAAGAGGTGAGCAGTGTCAGAACCATGTCCCCAGGACGTCAAACTGCCTCTCGGGCTGCCCAGGCTGGTCAGTGGCTGGCAAGGAGCGGGGGTGGGGCAGTGGGCAGACTCAGAGACTACATGAATATACATGATCCAGCCCTGGAAGCCCGGCTTCCTGCGGAGCTGCGTTTACCAAGCTTTATCTTGACAAGGTGATGTCCTTCAGTAGAGGACATTATATGGCTCTTAGTTCAGCAGTTCTGTCAAGTCCGAGGCAGGCATTTGATTTCCACTTCATACATATGCTTAGGTGCTTGCAAAAGGCAGCCAGGAGAGGAGCAGAGAGGCCAGGGAGGGAGGTCAGCCCCAAGGAGGACGACGCGGGCTCTCCTCGGGCTGTGCCTGGCTCTGACTTACAGCTGACTTTGGCCACACTGGCCGTGGGCTGCATTTTAACAGCCCCGCCATTGCACCGCGATGGGGCCCAGGGCTGGCCCCCGGCCCCCGGCCGCCGGGGGGAACTGCAGGGAAGCCTCTTTCCCTCTCTGGGTCGCAGGTCCCTCCTCTGACAAGTGAAGGAACTGCAGCCCCGGTCAGCAATTTTTTTGTTTGTTTGTTTCTGTTTTTTTTTAGCAGCTCAAGCCTGATTTCATATAAAATTTAAACAGATCACAGGAAAACTGCTCTGTTTGAGGATGGGCAGAGTTACCTTCCCTGCCACCTGTCCTCGGTTTCTGAGGCCCCTACATACAGAGCGCAGGTGGAAAATCCCGTATTAGGTGCTTTCTTCTCACTCTAGACCAGCATTTCGAGACCTGAGAACCTCTCCTTGATTTCAAAACATCCCACTGACCCCACACAATTGGGTAGTTGTACTTCTAGCCCCGCTGATCAGGAACATCAATGTTTCATAAAACAAAAATTTTTTTAAAACTTTGGGCATTTCACAGTGATTCAGGTAAATTTGTATTTTGTTGATTACAATATTTACATCAATATTAAAATAGCAATTCATGGAAGTTTAAGATATATTCTGTCCACAGCAGTTTCCAAAGCGTGTTTCTCAGGACATTCGTCCTCCTAGGGGAGTGCTTCTAAAGGCTTCGTGGGCACCAGAATCATCTGGCCTGCTTGGGCAGGTGGCCCAGCTGGGGAGCTTCTGCTGCAGGATCTCGGGCGTGGGGGCCAAAGCCTGCGTTTCTGAAAAACCCTCAGGCGGTTTCAAGGTGCTGGTGGTTTTAAGACCTTGGCTTTGAGAAACTCCAAGCTAGATGCTGTGTGGAAGAAAGAAGGAAGGAAAGAAAGGAAAGAAGGAAGGAAAGAAAAGGAAGGAAGGAAGGCAGGCATTTCTTGGTTGAATAAGATTAGGACACTGCACCCTCCGCCTCCCCGCCCCCACCCTCGGAGCTTCACAGTAGCATCCTAAAGGATCTGAGGAGTTCTGCAGTTTCTAAATGTATTTGACTCCAATAGTCCTTTCTCCTAAGTAACACCACTGAATTTTGGAATTCATTTTGAGAAGTGTTAGGATATCAACAGTTTGATGATATACATGTCGATGTGGGGTCCGTTGCAATAATATCTTGACCTATTTGGTACATGTAAGTTATCTCTCTTCCCTGTTAGCCTTTTATGGCTCCAAACCAGGACAGCTCCTAGTGAAGGGAGAGGGTACTGGCAAACATGCCTCTTCCCTTTCTCCAGCAAAGAGCAAGAGCTTCTTGCTGAGGACCAGGCCTCCCCCCCACTGTCCCCCTCCCCTTAGACATATATAGCATTCACAGATCCTTCTTTATCCCTCATCCAAATTATCCCCCATGAGACAGACACATTAAAGAACCTTTTTCTGGTTTTACGGAGACTGGCACTATGTCATAGTGATAGAGCATGAAGACTTTGGAGTCTAATGGATTTGGGTTCAAGTGCACTTAATATCACCTGTGCGACAGTGGGCAAGACTACCCTTCTCGGAGCTTTCATCTCAGTGTCTGTAAAACAGGGATAATACCCAGCTCACAGTTCTGCCGTGGCGATCCAACGAGAGCAGAAGCAAAGCGCTCGCACAGCGCCGGCGGCACAGCAAGTACTCGGCAACATGGGCGATGTGATTACTACTTACAGCAGCGACAGCAGCGACAGCAACTACAGCAGTGCGAGCCCAGAGATATGGGCAGATGACGACGGGCTCTGGCGGAGGTGAACTGAACCAGCCGGAGTCACCAGATGAATGGATAATGAGCTCCGATTTCATGTTGGTGCTTCCTGCTTAGGCTGGTCCTTCTCAAACTTGGCTGCACTTTGGAATCACCTGCAGGTTGGACCCTTAACATCAGGATCTCCAGACTGGAACCCAAGCATGAGGATTCGTCAGGTCTTCAACCCTAATTTCTCTTCTGAGCTCAAGGCCTATGCATCCGTCTATTTCACATCTCTTCTTGGATAGCTCCTCCTCGACATTTTTGAGACCGTCTGGTCCTCACTCCACATCTGGACCTCTTCCACTGTTCCTGCTCCCAATGAATGCATGGCACCAGCTAGCCAGTTCCTGAAGCCAGAGCCGTAGAAGTCCTCCTTGACCCCTTCTTCCAATGCCAGCACCTGTTCAGGGATGAATATTTCAATATCTTTCTGCCCTCAGCAAGAAACTGTCCTCTCTCAGCTGGAACACTGCAATAGCCTGCTGACTGAATTACCCAAGTCCATTCAAATCCCCCTTCAACTTATTCTAGCCTCAGCCAGATAACCTCAAAACACAAATCCAGTCATGCTACACACACACACACACACACACACACACACACACACACACAAATTCCCATCTCCCATTGCTTGTAGGAAAAAGACCAGACTCCTTGTCTCCATGCCCCTCATCACTCCCGCCTACGGGCCATGCTCCCTCCATCCTCAGAGCCTTTGCAGTTGCTGTTCCCTCTGCTGGAGGCACCTCCTTCTTTCCGTGGATGGCTCCTACTTAACCTTCAGAAATTGGCTCAGGCAGCCACTTTCACCCCATGACCAGCTCAGATCCTCTGCCTCCAGGCTCTTCTAGCACCTGCCCGCCCTTCACTGCGCCTGCTAGAGCTGCAGAGTTCATTGTCTTCCGATTGGTTAATCTCCGCATCCCCCACCAGACTGTATGCTCCTTGAAGGCAGGGCCTATTTCTGTCTCATTTGCCATTGTTTTAAGTACATAGTACGCCCTGAGTAAATGTTTGAGTCTCATTCAAGGAACTCCCTTGAAAATCGCTTTCTGGGGAATTTTCCTGTCTGTATTCTTACTGGTGGGTTTTAATGAGGATTCCCAAAGAATGTGGAGTCATAGGTATGAGTTTTAATTAACTCCAATAGGCATTTAATGTAGATTTAATAAGACAGTTATTGTATGTTAATTAAATGTCAACTGATTGCTAAAAGGTTTTTGCAATTATTGAATTTTACTAATTATCTAATAGATAAATAAATCAGTTTCCCATGTAAATAACTAACATCTACATAAGCAATAAATATGCCATTAAATTCTGCACATTAACACATTGAAATCAGAGATTAGCCCCTCTGGGAATTCTTGAAACGGGTGTCCAATCTGGGGAGGGACAGTGCTGATTCTCTCTTAGTCATTATACCCTGTCCTTTGGGAGACAATGAGAAATCTGGTTGCGAAGATGAGCCGGCTCGACGCTTGAGCAGTTTTAGGAACGCTAGCTGGCCGCACTTTCCAGAGGCAGAAAACTGTCAGCAGAGAAGCATTTACTACAGAAAGGCCCTTTCGGGTCCTTCAGGTTCTGTCTGGTCAGTTGTAAAATAGGGGTCTATAAGGTCCCCTCCCCCCTCCCGAGGGTGTCTGTGAGCACAGCCTGCAAATATACGAGCAAGCACAGAGCATGTACGCAGTGGATAGAAGCATCTCTCTGTTCTCTCCACCACTGGTGACCCAAACCCCAGCTCTTCACCGTGTGACATTGGGAAAACCACTTTCCTCCTCCAGCCTCTTTTTCCCAATCTGGAAAACCTACCTGACAGGGCTGCACAGTCAACATGAGGCAAAGTGCCTACACGCCTGCAAGGGGAGCAGAGAGAGAAAGAAGGAAGGACAATGGAAAGAAACATGAGGGTGATTTTTTTTTTAATTAGAAAATTGTCAGCTCTCTACCACGTGCTGGGTACTCTTGGATGCTGCATTTCTCATTGGATTCACTCTGCGGCTTCAGGTGGTTCCTATCATCTCCATTTTAGAGACCAGGAAGCAGGCACAAAGAGGTGAAGGAATTTACAAGTTTACACAGCCAGAGAGTGCAGAGCCCTGGAGCTCAACTGCAATGCTTGCCGTCCCTCCTCACCTTCTTCCCTGATACGTGCACCCTCGCCCTCCCACCCAGGGTCATATGAGATGCAGTTTTATCCTATAAACGCGGCCCTCCCTAAATGGTAAGGAAGAAGCAGCAGCAGCAGCTAAACCAAAGGTGGCATTTCCTATGTTTCAGGCAGCATTTCAAAGCACTTTCCATGTATGATCTTTGGAAATTCTTGCAAGAATCCTGTGAGGCAGGTGCTGTTACTTTACAGATACAAAACAGGAGTCCCAAAGGGACTTAATAACTTCCTCGGGGTCACATAGTAGGAGTTGAACACAGATTTTGAGCCCAAGGCAGGCGGTCTGGCTCTAGACCCGGAGCCAGGGCCAGGCCAGCCCTAACGTTTACAGGGCACCAAGTAAGAGTACAGGTGGAAACCCACATACCATACCCTGAACATTTAAAATGATAAATATGTGGAATAAAGTACCTTAACCAATAAATATTCACAAGGACCTGGAAGGCCAGATTTGCATTTAGATTCCTGGACTCAGCAGAGTTCCAGGCACGCCACAGCCCGCTGCCTTCTTTGTCCACACACAACGCCCCAGCAGTCTGCGAGCAGCTGCCGCTGGACCATAGCACACAGTGTGACCGGCCCTGGGGGCATGGACCCAGGAGAGAGGCCCACACGGGCCCTGGAAAAGGGGGTGGGACGATCTGGGCAAGGCATGCTGGTGTCCCAGGTACCTGGAACATGATCTTCATCTGGAGGAACAGCAGGGCTCCCTTCCCCGTGGATTCCTCACTCCAGAGGTCGGCCAGAGCAGCTCCCGTGAGGCCACAAGAAGGGGTGGAGCTGGGTTTGAACCCAGGCCATCACACTCCAGGGCCTAAGTGCTAGCCATCTTCAAAGGCCCCAGAAGTTTGCCCTTGGCTGAGGGACGAGCCTGCCATCAGGGCAGTGGCGGCAGTGCAGAGGCCTCTACCTTTGGAGTCGGACCAGGAGCACTAACCCTTACAAACAACCAAGAGAGTGAGCAGCTGGCTTCTGCTACCAGCGCTTCAGCTCCCTTATTAGTAAAGTGGGATAACTTAGCTACTTTATTTTGGAGAATTGTTGTAGCATAAAATGACAGTGTTTGTAAACACTGAGTACAGTATCAGGCACATAGTAAATTCTCAGTAAAGAGCAGAAAGAGAGAGACAGAGAGAGAGAGACCTCTCCTAAGTAAGACCATCGAGGGCCTGTCTTTCCGCAGTTGCAAACTCTCCGGATCCCAATCCTGGGACGCCCTGTCTGTATGCACTAGTCAGGCCTCCCCCAGTACCCTCTCCCTGTCCCCACGGGCTGCAAGCATCCAGCAAGCTGAGGTCCCACAGCCACAGCACAGCCAGGCACAGAAGCCCCAAAGGCGCCTCCCCAGCCCTTCCAGGGGTCCCGTCAGAGCCTTGGATCCTGAGGAGCCCCATTTGCAGAAATTCTCTTCCTCCTGAGAAAGGGGCTTCTTTGGGAAATTCCCTTCCTTTCAGTGGCCAGGGGGCCAGAGGGGCTTTTGGCCAATGAAAACTCACAGAGTAAATAAAGGGGGGCAAACCCCACCAAGGGCTCCCAGGACCCCTGGGGTCAGAAGCCAGGCACCGCATTTATGTGCAAATGGACTGGATTAGGGATTAGGGATTATCAAATACCGAGTTACAAGCAGCTGCCAGATCTCTTTGTCCGGAGGGATCAGGGAGATTTCTCAGTCCCCCCCCTCCAGCTCCCCCCAATCCAACCCCATGTCATTGGAGGCAGAAAGCTGGAGGCACTCATTGCCCACTGGGGAGGGACGGAGGGACAGGGAAGGGGTAGAGAGAGGCAGGCCTCTGATCAATAGGCAGCCCACGTGGCCCCGCAGCAGAGGGCAATCGATGTATCGTCCTGCTGATTCCTGCACATCCCTTGGGGGTGGGGTGCGCAGCGAGCTCAGCGCCTCACACAAGCTCTGGCTTTTTCCCTCTCAGCACCTGGCCCCGGGGAAGGGGGCTTATTCCAGAAACATAGACTCAGGGGTAGCAGTCCTCATGAAACCTTTCCCTGTATTGACCTATTACAGCAGCTTCCAGCCTGCACTGCAAACTCTAAGGGGGTCCCTGCCCACGGTGACTCAGCTCCAAGAGCAGGAGTGAGAATGCAGGCTGGTCCAGGCCTTGGTTCTGCACTGGGATGTTTGCATTTTGCAGCCAATGGAAAACAGGCCAGAAATGCAGATGTCACACAGGTTTGGTTTGTTTGGGCAGGGGAGTTGGGGGGTGGGGGTGGCATTTATCTCTTCTAACTGCTGATACAGAACCAGAACCAGAATCTTTTAATATTAAATACTTGCTATGTCCCTCACAGGTAGTTAACAGTTATCCCCATTTTAAAGCGGAAAAGGCTGAGGTTCACAGGAGCTTGGTAGCTTACCCAAGGTCACTCAGCAAGATGACAGCATCAGGACTATCACACTTGGACTGTCCCTACTTCCCTGGGCCCAGGAGAGTTCTGCAATCCGACCAACAACTCGGAAGCCCACTGAGAAACTGGGACAAGCCCCAGGATGGAAGCTGTGCGCGTGTGTGCCCGAGGCAGCCTGGGTGTCCCTGCCCCTCAGGAGGTCAGGCTCCCAGACCCTGCTGAGGCCTGTGGGAGGGCAGCGTGGGCTTTCAGGTTGAAATGCTGAGGCTTGGGGGAGATCACCTGCAAAATCACAAGGAGGAAAAGAGAGGACAGCAGGAGTCAGCAAAATTGTGCCGGAAAGTCACACTGTGGCCAGACAGTAAGCGTTTTAGGTTTTGCAGGCCATGTGGAGACTCTGTCACATCCTCTTCTTCGTTTTTCCTCACTACCCTTTAAAAGGGTAAAAGGCATTCTTAGCTCACAGGCCAAGGGAAAGCTGGGATTGGCCCTCAGGCCCCACACCCCTGGTCTAAACTGTCCCATCCCTGGGGGCTGAGGCTGAGGTCTGGGCTTATGTCCCAGGAACTTCTGTGTTTATCCTCCTGGCCAGAACTGCTTCATGCCAGCTGCTGTAAATGAAACGGTATGTGGAGAAGTATTTTTAACTGAGCACATGGCTACCCTGAGCCAAAGACTAGGGTAGGTGCTAGGGCAGGAGCCAGAGCAGGCCTCAATAGTCTGGAGGCGGGAGCCAGGGCAGAGCCAGGGGCTGGGCTGCGAGCAGAGCTGGCAGGGGCTGGGTGCAGCTGTACCGGAGCCAGACCAGATCCCACACTCCCCTCAGTGAGAATCAATAACCATTTGAATTTCTTTCATCTGCGCAGGGATAGCAACACAGGCAAACACGGGAAGGGAAAAGACATTGATCCTTCCCAGCTGCTGCCAACCCCTCCCCACTGTTCTCACCTCCCACATCTTGCCATCTGGCCTCCCCTCCCCCAGGCCTCTCCTCTGGACATCAGCTCACTGTCCCACACTCAGACAACGGAGGGACCTCCAAGGCAGCCAGCATACGACGATATTTTTGTCTTTACCACAACAGAGCCCGTCCAGTTGGTATGCACAAGAGGACTCCACCTCTCAGCTCACCCCAAGACTGGACAAGCCTGGGCTTTTCTGGGTGAACCCCCGCCTCCCAGAGCAGCCCAGCTCTCATGCCCTGTAGCTAGTCTCCCATCCTGCTAGCTTCAGGAATCCATTTTCATATTCATGAATCGGAGAGACAAAGCAGGTATTTCATGATCGGTTTCTTGTGCAGAGAGTGATTTCAGATTCAGCCAACACTGGAGTGGTTCCCTGAGGTGTTGGATAATGGATTTCACGGGGAGAGACTGGAGGCAGGGAGCCTGGTTAAAGGAAGGAGGCAGAGGAACTGATGGGAGTGGTGGAGGCCTGGACCGGGGTACAAAGGGGAAGAGGAGGCGGATTGAACCATGTTTGTGATACAATGATCTGATGAGGAAAAGGGAGAACCCTGGAATGATCCCCAGGGTTCTGGTTTGGGCGAGAGGGTGGTAGGTCATTCACTGAGAGGCAGTAGGAAGAGAGGTGAGTTTGCAGAGAAATACGGTGAGCCTGGCCTCGGATATGCTGAGCTGGAAATGCCTAGGTATCACAAAATGAAAAGGTCTCTAGTGGGTTGTTCTGTGAGTCTAAACCTCAAGGGGCAGCCTGCACTATAAACATAAAACGGGCGTCCTCATGTCTCCCCCATCTTCTCTGAGACCCGTGCCATCTGGCTGTCTGGCCCTTCTGGTTTCAGTTCTCTGCTGACCACTCTTCCTTGCTCAGGGAAGGCTTCAGACCCTGGATCCTGGCCGTTTTTCTGCCCAACCCATTCCTGATGTCTTCAGTGTCCAGGTGGGGACACTGTCCCACACCACACTGTCTTGTCAGTTCTTGAGCTCATCACCTCTCGTTTCCCCTCTGCCATACTTGTCACACTTGAGAGCTGTCACCACCAGGAACCACACCACCTCTGAAATCACTTATTAAAAATACCCACTCCCCAATTGAAATGTATTACCATTCCAGTTTTTATGAGTGCCCTTCCTTGATCTAACTGAGACTGTAAGGCATTGGTCCCTCCACTTTCTTCCTTTTTTAATATGACTTAGGCATTGTCTTTTGCTGCGTGTAATGGAAATCGAATGACATGGATTAACCAACTCGGAATCTACTTTTGCCTTCTCTAACAAGACATAGATTTGAGGAGGTCACCGAACTCCTTATGTTTTGAGGGTCACTTTCATCTCCATTGTAGCAAATAGCATCACTGACCCTAATGTCTCGCCCCTCCTTGTAGCCATGCCTTTTACAGTGTGACTTTATATTTCTTTCTACTAAAGAAGAGAATTATGTCCCCACCTCATGGCTGTGGGTTAGACCACACTTTGGCCAATAGGATGAGGCAGAAAATGACCATGTGACAGTTAATAGAGACTTTGTGTATTTCCACTTGCTCTCTTGGACTTCTTCCATTTCCCGTAAGAACACGCCCCATAAGGAAGATAAGAGACACTTGGAGCTGCACCACCCAAGCTGTTGCAGTCTGAAGCAAAACCGGCCAACCCAGTCTTCCCCACATCGGCTGAATTACCAACAACCAGGAGTCTCATGAGACACTAAGTTTGTGTTGCAGCATTATTGTGGCAATGCTTAACAGAGACACTTGTGATCTGTAGTAGTTTTACCTACAGCCTCCCTATCTCATCCAAAGAAAGAAGGACAGAGAGCAAAAGGTACATCCCAGATGAGATTTCCCCTCTTTAAAACCCCACACAGAAGCCACACCCAGCAACTCTTGCTTGAATCTCATTGGCCAGAACTATTTTGCAAGCTACTTTAAATTGAGAAAGGCTATGCGGAGAGGGGAGTATTTTTAATTCAGCACACTGCTGCCCCAAGACAAATCAAGGTTCTTTTGGTACCTGACTCGACTCTCCTGCTCACCTAGCTTAGATTCCATCATTTGTCATCGTAGTTTGTCTTTTCAAATGTCCTCAGCTCCCTTGCCCATCCTTTCAGTTGGTACACTCACATGACAGCAGCCCAGACTTGAATGAGCCCAACTTCCCTTCTTTACAACTTGACCCATGAGGCTAAATGTGCTGAAGAAATCCCACAACTGAATAGCTAGAGTCACCACCAGACAATGATCACCTACTTCAAAAGGCGATGCCTGGAAAACTTACTCCACATCAGTGCAGTTCTACATTCCCCGCACTTCACATCTTCACCTCTCTCTTCACACCTCCAGTCTCCCCCAACTCCCTCCATTCTCAGCTGATCAATTTTTCTTACAGTTCACCGAGAGACAGAAATCATCAGATTAGACGTTTCCTCAACTTCCCACCACCAGATCGTTTAGTTTGCCAGTGTTTGCACTTGACTTACCAACTCCTGCTCACTCTTTATGGCTAAGTCTACACGTGCTTTTTCGGGAGGTTTCCCAGGAGCCCCACTCTCAACTAGATGAGATTTCCTGGACTTGCATACCCACGACACCCTGTATTTCCTTGTCATAGTGCTTATTGTCATTATATATAATTATATAAAGATTTGTGCAGTTCTTGCTGGTTGTCTTTTTACCCCATTTATGCACTCATTTGCCAAATATGTGCTGCGTGTCTGGCATTGTTTTAGATGTTGGAGAGGCAGCAATGAACATGAGGCTCATATTCTAATCTATGAGTTTCAAAAGAAAAAGGACCATGGATATCTTTCTCATGTATTTTCCAAGTGCCTGACACCAACCGGGTGCCCCCAACATAGCTGTTGAATCGCATGGCTTTAAGGAGATAGTTAAAACCAAAAGAGTCAGATGAACAAGTAGTACATTCCTGCTATGACTGTAGAGAGCACAAATATTTAAAGATAAGGGGAAAGTAACAACTTACCACTAACAGGAAAAAGGAGCCATTGGACAAATAGAGGAGAGCCGGTCATGCCCAAAGTCTCAAAAGCCAAGAGGAAAGAGACTTCATGAGAGAAGGAGTAATCAACTGCAGTAAAGGCAACTGCTTTCTTTCCAGTCATGTAAGGACTAAAGCTGGACTTGTCTAAAGGAGAACACAGGTTGTTTTTACCAGAGAAAGGCAATGGCAGCCAAAGTTAAACTGTTGCCAGGTGGGGAATGCTTGGGAGCTCAGGAAATAAACTTCACGGGTGTGAAACAATGGCTCTCTTTCAGAAGCTTGTCCAGGTTGTTGAGAGATAAGTTGGTGAGAGCATCTCACTCAGGCTCATAGAATCATAGCTCTGAAAGCGTTGGTCAGCAAACATTTAATGAGCAACTACACTGTAGTTGCTTATTGATATATGTAGTGAATTAAACATTGATCTAGTCTGGGGTACACAGCAGAGATGAACTTTCAGTCCTTTAGTGGAGAAAGATAGAAAATAAACACTTACATAAGGAAAAAGGTCATATGAAGAAGATAAGAATGATGAGCTAGAGGGAGGCAAGCCTCTGTCAGCTCTTCAGAGGGTTAGAGAAGGACTCCTTGTGGGGTAACACTTGAGGTTAAACTGAAAGAGTTCAAAGAAAGCAGACAGTAAAAAAAAGAAAAAGAAAAAAAGCAAGTGTAAAGTCCCCAAGGAACAAATATATTCAGCATGTTTGATAAATAGTAAGGAGGCTATAGATCAACTGTTGGTCTATATACCAGCAATGAACAATTAAAATTTAAAAATTAAAGGAATCATTTATAGTAGCATCACAATACTTAAAATACTGTTAATCTAGCAAGTATTGCAATATCTATCTGCTAAAAACTATAAAGATGGAATAAAGAATCAAAATACAAGCTAAATAAGTGAAGAGATGTGTGCTGTTCATGGACTGGAAGAATATTATGAAGATATAAACTCCCCCCAAATTGATCTATAGATTCAGCAAAATCCCTATCAAAATGTTAGCATTTTTTGAAGAAATCAACAATCTGGTTCTAAACTTTATGTGAAAAAAAAAAAAAACAAAGGAACTAGAATAACCAAAACAATTCTGAAAGAAAAGGATAAAGTTGCAGAAGTTACACTACCTGAGGTAAGATTTATTGCAAAGCTAGAGTAATTGAGACGTTTGGTAACGGTGAAAGGATGGGCCCAAGGTCAACGGACCAGAATAGTGTCCAGCAATAAACTCCTGCATATGTGGTCAGTTGATTTTTGACAAAGATGCTAAGGCGTCAATGAAGAAAGGATAACTTGGCAAATAGTGCTAGAACAATTGCACACCTGCATGCTGACAACAAAAGAAAGAAAATCAATCCATTCCTGGTACCATATATAAAAATGAATACAAAATGGATCATAGATCCCATAAGATTTCTTTAAAAAAAAAGAAGAAGACCTTAAGTTAGGAAAACTTTGCAAATGTGATACCAAAATAATGATGCATGAAAGAAAAAAGTTGAAAAATTGTACTTCAATAAAATTAAAACCTGCTCTTTGAAAGGCACTGTTAAGAAATTTTAAAAAGCAAGCTTCAGACTGAGAGAAAATATTTGCATATTTGCAAAGCATATCTGATAAAGAAGTAAAGAACTCTTAAAACTCAGAAATAAAAAAAATCAACAACCCAATTTTAAAATGGAAAACATTTTGAAGACATTTCACCAAAGAAAACAAACGGATGGGAGGAAAAACCCACACATATGAAAAGATGTCTAACATTGTTAGTCATTAGGGAAATGTAAATTAAACCTAAAATGAGTCACACCTACTGAAATGACTAAAAATTTTTTTTAAACAGGCAAAACCAAGTGCTGACAAGGATGCGGAGCAACTGGAACTCTCATACATTGTTGATGGGAATGCAGAATGGTACAGTGACTTTAGGAAATAGCTTGGCACCTCCTTATGAACTTTAACATAACTTGCCAAATGAACCAGCAATCTCACTCCTAAGTATTTACCCAGGAGAAATGAAAACTTATGTTCACACAAAAACCTGTATGCAAATGTTTATGTTAGCTTTATCGTAATTGTCCAAAAATGGAAATCGTCTAGATGCCCTTCAGTAAGTGTGAATGGATGAACAAACTGTGGTCTATCCATACAAATGAGCATTACTTTGCAATAAAAATAAACATATTACTCAGTGGATTGAGCGCGGGCAGCGGATTGAGCGCGGGCCTGCAAACCACACAATCTCGGTTCAGTTCCCAGTCAGGGCACATTCCTGGGTTGCAGGCCAGTTCCCGGCAGGGGACTCACCAGAGGCAACCACACATTGATGGTTCTCTAATTCTCTCCTTCCCCTCCTCTCTAAAGATAAATAAATAAAATAAAATAAAATAAAATAAAATAACATATTACTGATACAGCCACAAGGATGAATCTCAATGCATTAACCTGAGTTAAAGAAGCTAGACTCAAAAGATTATATACCATTTGATTCTGTTTATATTATATTCCAGAAAAGGAAAACTATAAGGAAAGAACACAGATCAGAAGCTATCAAGTAACAGGATAACGGGAGGGGTTGACTATGAAGGAGCTCAAGAGATTTAGGGGGACTGGGGTGGTAGAAATGTATATCTTGATCGTGGCAATGACTAAACAATTATATGGGATTGTCACAGCTCATCAAACTACATCCTTGCAAGGGTGAACCTTACTGTACATAAATTATACTGACTTTTAAAAACTGATTGCTAGGTTTCTAGATCATTTTGACCAAATTCAAGCTTCCAACGTAAGTTGGTTTAATGAGGAAGGGAGGAAGTAAATGAATAAGTACATGTTAGAATTGATGGGTGAGTGGTGGCAGGCTAACCAGCTAACCAACTGGTTGGACAGACAGATGACCATCATCAGAGTGGAAGGATGGACTGGGATGGACAGGACAGGAGGCTGCAGAGGACAAGCCACTGGTCCATGGCAAGAGCCCTCACTGGACTTAGAGTTAAGCTGCTTCGTCTCCAGCCCCAGGTGTGTGACCTGGGCAAATCCCTATTTCTGCTCATGCAAATGGGAATAATAAACCTCTTCTCCAAGTTGACTATATTTGTTCACTTAACCAACATTCATTTAGCACTGGCTCAGGGCCAGGCTTCCTTTTAAGTGCTATTTCAGTTCATGTAATCCACACAACTCTCATATTCCTGGTTCACAGACAAGAACGGGGTGACTTGCCCAAGGTTACTCAGGGAGCAAGTGTTGGACGCTGAACACCCTCCCGCGGCTTCACCCAGACATGGGGTCATCACTGCACTGATATTGGGTTGAACCAGACAAACTGCTGATATTTAGCCCCCTGTGACTTACAAAAAATGACATTTTTATCTGGTGCAACCTAATAATAACACTATTAGTAACTGCTATTCATTGAGTACTTCCTGGGGGCCAACATTACCCCCCAGTTGGCTTGGCACGCATTATCTTATTTAATATTCTCAAAGAAATGCTCTGAGAAAAGTATTAGTGTTCCCGTTATACAAAGAGGAAACTGAGGTTCCAAGAGACAAGCCTCTTGTACACATTCCAACAGTAACTGGCAGAACTGAGGCTGAGCTCTCTGTGACTTCGGAGCAGAGAGCACTTCTTTCTCTGCCAGGAAAAAGGCAGGTGTTGAGCCAGGTGCTCACCTCCTATTCAGCAGTTTCTGGAAGTCCCGGAATCTACCCTAGTCCTTCCAACCTCCCCCCACCAAGCCCTACTCCCCAGAGAACTCAACAAATAAAGGAGAGAAGCCAGGAGGGAGAAGCTATTGGACTCCTTTGCAGAAGTTCAAGAGTCTCTAAATTCTTTGGCCTAATTAATACTTCAGGGCCTGATGGATCCAGTGCTGTTATCCCCTCCCTTCACCTCCTCACATTCCTTAGCCCTCTCCACCTCTCCCTCCAGGGTTTTGTGGCCCTGCAAGGCCAGGCCCCACCTGGTTATGAAAGGTTTAGGCATTGAGATGGCCCTGTTTCAGCAGCTGGGTCCCAAGACTTGGCCTCTGCCCCAGCCCCTGGCGGCCCTCCAGCCCAGCTTCGGATGATGACAGGAAGGCAGTCTTGGTGACTGCCAACTTCTTGTTCCTCCGCTGGTGCATTGCTGGGGTCTCAGTGACTCAGACCCCCCACATACAAGGCTGACCCCTGCTCCCAGCTTCTCAGGGCCTGAGCCCAGGCCGCTCGGAAATGGCTGTTGCTGCTATGGCAACAAGGCTTTGTACTGTCTGCCCTGAACAAAGAGGGTTTTCTTGTTCCTGTTTAGGTCCCGGAGTAGGGGAGCAGCTGCTATAGGCCGGAGGCTGGGAAGATGCTCCCCGGGGGCTGACAAGCCCTTTGCCCAGCATGCTGTGAGCACCGGGCAGCTCAGTGAAGCCTACTTCATCCCATGCACTTCGGATACTCAGGAGCAGGGAACAGCAAATCCCTAGCTGTCTGCTTTCTCCTGTGGCAGACCTCTGAGCAGCATTTTCCATACTCACAGGGATGTCCCCTTAGGTAGACCTGTGGGAGAGAATGCAGAGCATAAAAAATGCAGCCCCTTTCTCTAGTCCAGCGAATCAAAGATGTGTGTGCTGGAATGTATCCTAGCCCATCCCGCTGAACATTCAGAGAGGGGCAGGGATTCTCCTTAGGTCACACAGCCACTGCAGCTGGGCTGGAGCTGGCAACTGCTTCTCCTGACTCTCAGTCCAGCCCCCAGCCCAAGCACCCTACCACCTCCTTCCAGGCATTGACGCCTGTGCTTCAGTCTCAATATCCTTCCTTTGTCACAGTAACCAGGTGGCTCCTGGGCATCCATCCTGACAGCAAAGGTCTCTGAGGGGCTCACCGTGCTAGGTGTGTAGCCAAAGGATGACCTCTGGGCATCTAGCACATGCTCGGCTTTGGAAAGTCATCCAAATTAGGTAGCAGATCCCACACACAGGACAGCCAAGAAGTTCTTGGGTCCGAAAGAGTCACAGAGACAGAAGGATCAAAGATATGAATCAAACCTTGAGTTGAGGACTGATGGCGGGATAAGACCCAGACACAGTGTAGGAGGTCAGCCGGCCTGGCAGAGGACCATGTGAGCTGAGAGCATCCTGCATCTGAGGCAGGCTCCACCTTTCTCCAGGCCTCACCTGGTTGCACCAGCTGCCCCCCCCCCCAAGACACTGATGGGCAATGTGGCTTCCTTCTGGCACCAATCAAGAGAACTCTGCAGGGAACCACTGTAAGCGTCTAATTTTGAATGCATGGACAGGAATCGATCCTCTTCTGTGATGTTTCTCTGTTGTTTCTAAGTAAACTGCACAGTGAGAAGTTTTTCTGAACTCTCGTGAAAATAGCAGACTGCTGTGAAACAGGAGAGCGTGGTTCCTGCAGCAGCGTGGGCATGCCTGCGTCACGCAGCTCCTCAGTGAACTTGCAGTGACTTTGGAAGGGACAATTCTCTCAGCCTCACTCTCCTCATCTGTTGCATGCAAAGGTCCAGGAGGCCTCTTAGTAACTCCCTCCCAGCTCTGAAATTCTGTGGAACCAGGATTCCAACTGTTTCATCTGCTGTTAAAATTTAAATGATTTGGGTCTGTTTGGGGAATAATATGTTAGTGTTTAGCTAGGCTTTAGTAAACTAACAAACTATTTGTTTTATATACATATATATATGAAACATAAAAATTGACATATATATATTTGTTTGAATATGTATATTCTCCATATCTCTTTTCTTAGAGTCAACAGCCTACTGGCTCCGAAGTCTGAGTTCATATCCTTTCCACTACTTTCTGGATACATGACCTTGGGCAAAGCACTTTCTGACCTGTTTGGGCCTCAGTGACTTCTGGAATCTCTGACCCAAGACTCCTTGGCTCAAGGGGCATCCTCCAGCTGTCATGAATGGAGCGAGAACCACAGGGGCAAGATGCAGCAAGGAAGACCTCGGTGGGTGGGTGGAATGTGTGGGGCTGAAGTCACAGTACGTACAAGGAAGCCCTATTCTCTGGGGACTCTTCACCACCTCGTGGGAGGACCACACCCAGTGACCGCAGAGGCAGATGACCCAAGCTTGGGCAAACATGGTCTCTCTCCTAAGATTTGGGACTCGGTGGGAACAACAAGCTAGTTAGCTCCTTCACGGGTCTGAAACTGTATCAGCGGTAAGTAAACATCTGACAGGAGTCCAGCTGGGTGGTCAGCCAGGGCCAAAGCACAGAATTCTGGGTAACACAATGGAGGCCAAGGCTGCAGGTCAGGGCCTCAACATGTGGATAGGGTATCAGGGCCCAAAAAACCAGGGGTGGGACTCAGGGAAGGCCCGGGAGGACCCACAGCCATGGGACAACGTGTGAGTGCTGGTGCCCAACCTCTGGGCTGCTAGATACCTTGTCCCTGGCAGGGCTGGAGTAGAGCAGCCCTTGGTGCAGAGAGAAGGAGCCAGGGCCAGGACAGGTGGAGCAATGGAGGCCTGCCCGGTGCAGGTGAGGCAGCCTGGCTGCCCAGCTCGGCCGCCTCCTCAGCCCTCCTGAGCCCTCTGGGGTCCTCAGCCCAACAGCCTCGAATTAGCCTGCCATTAGTGGTGATCCGTCCCTTCTGAGCACTGCGCCATTTCATCACACCGTCTCCGCAGCCAACATTAGGAGGTAACTGCGCTCACAACATATGTCATTACTCATTAAGGGACTTTTTCTGGATTATGGCTGGGGCTTAATGACTTGTTAAAGATGTTTAACACTTACAATTTTGTTTTTAATTTAGGAAGCAGCATGATCAAACTGCGCCCTGAGACTCTCTCCTCGATTTGGTGAAATCTGGAGATGGGCCGGCTCCGAGGCTGTCTGTGCAGGGGAGGTGATCTTAAATTGAATTGCAGCCCTCCGAGGGGTGTTTGCCCCGTCAGCGGCTGCCAGGAGCTGACATGTTAATGGGGCTGAGGAAACAATGGGTTTCAGAGGTAATTGCTGAAGCAATGACTTGCAGGCAACATTTGACTTAAAAAGAAGTGTTGCTGCCGCTGCCACTGCTGCTGGGAGGGGCAGGCGGGGGCCCTGCTGCGGGCCTCTCTCTCCAGATCCCAGGCAGGTTTGCTAACCTGCAGAGCTCAGGCCGGCCTGCACTCCGCGGCAGCCCCGGGGGCTGGCCCGCAGCCTCCTCTCCCACTGCCACTGTGTCTGTTGACCACACCGGGGGTTCTTTCTCCAGGGACAGCCAGGCAGAGGGACTGGAATATGAGGTTCCTGGCAAAGCACTCCACAACCAGTGAGCTCTGGAGTGAGCAGCAGCTGAGTGCATGCTCATCCCTACCACGCAGGAGCTAGTTAACTCAGTGGTTGGGGTTAAGCTATGACGTCTCTCCAGGCCTCGATGGGCCCCACCTGGATGACTCCACAGGCTGGTTGTGAGAGTTCAGCGAGATACCCTAGTTGAACTCTTGGCCCTAGGTCTGGACCCTGGCCAGTACACAGCAAAGGATAGAAATGGCCAACATTTCAGGAGCACGTTCTAGCTCTCAAAATCCCTTCTGAGCACGTTATATGTGTTAACACACCGAATATACCTAGAAACCCTCCAAGGTAGGAAATAGCATGTCCATTTTACAGATGACGGAACTGAGGCTCCAAGAGCTGAAGTGCTGAAGCCAGAATCCAGTCGACTCCAAAGTCCTCAGCCAGCTCATTAGAGCTGTTACTAGCCAGTCTCACTGGTTAAGTGGCTCTGAGCAAGCCGCTCTGTTAGTCTACACATCGGGCCGTGATGATGCCTCAGCTGGTGGTCCTCACTGTCCAGGCACAGTGGGAGCCTCTTGTAGAGTTCCCAGGCCTGCCAAGAGCCGTGGGCCCTCTAACATGGAAGAGTAATCTGAGATCCTGAAGCCTCTCTGCTCATAAAGAAAAAGTCTGGAGAATCACACAAGAAATTTCAGCCAATGTGCAGCTGTCTGCAATAGGAAATAAGTCAGAAGTACATTCTGGGCATAGTGAGTTTAATATCAGCCTTAGACAAGCAGGTGGGAAAGAGGAATGGACTCCTTGGGAACAACAGGCCAGACTCCAGTTCGGAGAAGCAGACTAGCTTGGGGTTAAGGCCCTGAGTTGAAACTGAGGCTCATTGGAGGGGCTGGAGGAAAAGTTCATTAAGTCATTTGTGTATGCATGTGTGCATTCATTCAATAAACATTTATCCAAGTACCTGCTAAGTGTGTGACTCTATACTGGGCAGTGATAGAAAAACAGAGGTCCCCACACTCCTAGAGCTCACAGCTATCATCAGCCAGTGCTTAGTAGGTGCACCAAGTGCACTCAGTGCAGGGAATCCAGGGGAGGAGAAATCCAGCCTCCTCCATCAGGTGTAGGGGCAGAAAACATACTCGGGCCATGGCCAAGGCCCTTTGCTTCCCACCCCAAGGCCTCCAAGGAGGAGTGTCCCCATCACACTGATGGCCTCGTTTCAGCCATGAGAAAATGACTGCAGGGAACCCAGCCAGAGCAGAGCTTCCCAAGGCAAAGGGCAGGGCTGTCCCCATCAATTCGCCAACCCCCTCAGGCCCACTCTCCACCGTATACATACAAACCCAGACATAAATACATATACTCACACCAGACATACACACAGACACACATATATAAACAGACATGCACAGGCATACGCATATACACAGACATACTCACACCAGACATACACACAGGGACACACACACACACACAACCAAACACACAAGCTTAACTTCCATGCCTTTGTGTCTGCTTTTCTTTCTTCCGGAAAAGCTTCCCTTCTGCCACTCATCCCTCCAGCCACAGCTCAAAGTCACCTCTGTGAAGTCTTCCCAGCCCACCCCTGGGTTTTCACAGACCTTTGCACCAGCACCTGTGACAGGATGTGGCCGGGCTGGTTCATGAGCGTGCCCCGCCCACAAGACTCAATCTCTGAGGGATCAGAGCCCGTTACCTGGTTCATCTTTGTAGCTCAAGCATCAAGCACGAGGTTGGGCCAAGGGGTGTGAAGGAGAAGCGGGGAGGGAAGAAGGAAGGGCAGATGGAAGGAAGGAGAAGAAAGGGAGGGGAGAGGAAAGAAAGGAGAAAATGGGAGGAGAGGGAAAGGGAGATAAAAACAGCCAGCTGCGGCCACTTTCTGCTGTGGAAGTCACGCCGTTAGCTCAGAGTATCGTCACGACCCAACGAAGTTCGGGGGTTGGTTGGGGTTGTTTTCACGGAGAGGGAGGGAGGAGCCAGGTACCCTTGTAAGTACTTATGGTTCCAGTTCTGGTTCATGGCTGACTTCTGTGCGGCCACAGTGTTGCCTAGTTTTCTTTGTTTTTACTTTTCACCTTGATGGAAAGAGAATAGCGTTTATGCTGTCGCAGAGCAAATAGAACCATGACTCCTGTTCCGCTGGTTGTGTGTGTGTGTGTGTGTGTTGCGGTTTAGTGAGGAAAAGTTAATTTAAACTTGCCATGTTACAACCGCAACACACCCTCCAAGAAAAACCACGCCTTGGCAGTGCAGGCCTTCATTAGGGGAACATCAGTACTGCCGCTGCCAGCTTTCTGATAAGAGAACATTGTTCTCATACATGTGTTACTGCTCTCTCCTAATTCGTCCTTACTAACTGTTAAAATCATCTGTTGCACTATTTATGAAGCAAATTTCTTCTTATGTGCTATTGCTTTTTCCCACCATTATTCTTGGTTTCTCTCTGGCAATCTACAGGGCAGGTGTGGGCCTGTGCTTCCCCACACGCCTGCTAATGCTCTGTCCGTGGCTAGAGGGAAGCAGGAAACAGATGATCCCTGGGGAATCTTCCCACTGGACTCATGATGGGCAAGGGGACAACCCAGGGGAGGAGGGCCAGGCCCCGGACACTGTCTTCCCACGCAACACCACCCTCTCTCCCCTCAGGGAGCCAAAGGCGCCAAAGCCTCAGTGTCCAAAGTGAAGCAGAAGCCTCAGAGAGGAGCCAGAGAGCTCCCGAGAGAAGGGAGTAGGCGTCGTTCTGGCATGAGTGCGGGGTGCTGAACAACGTTATTTAACCCCCCCAACAAACCACTTCTACAGGCAAAGAAGCCAAGGCTCATAGAGGTTAAAAAACAATAATTACTCAAAGAATGTATTTTGATGTCCACTATGGGCAGCCACAGGGAACAAAGCAGAGAGATTTCCATCTCTATGGAGCAAGCATCCTGACCCAAGGTGCAGGGCGGGAGGCAATATAACAATAAATTTAAGCAATACATGCACTCAGGGCGAGGGGGGTTGGAGATGCTTGTCATGGGTGGGGGAGGCAAGCACGTGAACCTTGTGGATATCTGGGGAAAAGTGTTCTGAGCAATGGAGCATGAAGTGCAAAGGCCCTGTGGCTGGAATAGTGAATAAGGGGGAAAGTGTCCAGAGAGGCGGTCAGGGAAGTCAAAGGTTGGGGATGGGGGATAAAGACCATGGGCAGCTTGATTGTGGAGACCTGCAGACTTTGGCTTGTATTCTGAGGGAAATGGGGGAGCCATACAAGGTTCTGAGCACAAGAGAGTTATGATGTGTGTTGTATTTGGGGGGCTCTCTCTGGCTGCTGGGTTGGATCACACTGCAGAGGGACAGTGTCGAAGAAGTACAATTAGTTGGGAAGTGAAGAAGGCGGTTGTGATCAGCCAGGTGAGATAAATGGTGACGTGGACCAGGGTGCACCTCACGGATGCGACAGATGAGAGCAAGGGAGGAGTTTGGTGGTCTCCAGATCTTTCTGGCCTGAGCAACTGGCAACACATATTTGGATAAGATGCTACTAGACACCCGAGAGGAGATTTGGGGGCAGTTAGATGTCCGAGTCTGGGGTTAGGAGTTCCAGTTCTGGCATGGAGGCATGTTTGGAGGTCATGAACTCAACGTGGTACTTAAAGCCATGATGCCGGGCGAGATCACCGGGGAGCGAGGGTGAGAGAGACAGGAGGAGGAGCCAGGACTGCCGCACTCCGTGGTTGGCAGGCTCAGAGGAGAGGAGGAGCCGGCAGAGAGGACCAGAAGAGTGGCCAGTGAGCTGGGGGAAAAGGCTGAAAACTGCGTCCAGGAAGCCAAGTGGAAGAAAGCGTTTCGAGGAGGAGGAGGAAGTGGTCTGCCATGTCCAAGGCTGTCTAGACAAGACTAGGCAAGGACAGAAGGGTTGACTCATGAGCCCAAGGTCACTGAGCCAGTGATGCCCCACTATCAAACTACAGGGTTCACCTAATTCACTGCCTTCCAGAAGGGAACCATTCGGGGAGTACTCCTGTTTTCACTTATGTGATGTTCTCACTCATGCCTGGCTAGGGGTCTCTGACATTTTAGCCAGACCCCCCGGGAGGCAGTTTAACATAAAGAGCAGACTTTGGGATCAGACATGCCCTGGTCAAGGCCCTGCCACTCATGGCAATGGAACCTCAGCAGGTCACTTCGCCTCCCTGAGCCTTGGTTTCTTCATTGGGAAAGAGGGAGGAGCAGACCCGCCTCTCAGGAGGGAGGTGAAGCTGAGCACAGTGTCCAGGTGCATGGTAGACAAGATGGCTAGTGGCACAAGGAGCCCCGTTACCGGGGGAGGGGGCCTGAGCAGCCCCCTTCCTCCCTAAGTCACACCACAAATCACTTGTGGAGAGCGCATTGGCCTTGGCAAGGGTCCCGAGTGCCTGTTCGGAGCAAAGCATACACGACTGAGGCCCATGGGCAGCGGCAGGCCAGACCCACAGGGACGTCTGGAGGGATGTCTGGACTGTGGCCAGGCCCTGCAGAAAATTCTGTTCAGAGCCATGCCTGGACTGTTGCTTTATGAAAGGTGTCAGTGAGTGGCACTGGCCTGCCTTTCCTGGAGGGGACAGAGGAGAAGGGCCCTTGGGTTCCTGCCTCCAGAAGGGTGATGCACTCAGGCTTACCCCCAGGATTGTCTGGGGCTGTGGGTTGGCAGTCTGTGCTCCCAGGGAACAAGAGCAGGGGGATTTTCCAGCCCGAGTGCCGTGCGTAGGGGTAGATGAAGATGTATGTGTGAATGTGTGTTCACGCATGTGTTTTTACATGTATATGAGTGTGGAGTGTACAGGGTGTGCTGCCCATACATGTGGCTATTCACGAGTATGCAAGTGCCTTCTCGGGTGAGGGCACGTGTGCGCTGTGCTGAGCTCTATCAGCTGTTCCTTGCACAGGCTGGTATCTAATAGAAGTGCAGGGCAAGGCCTGCGGTCTGAGGGCAGCCCTGCAGGAGGGGTGATCTCCTGGGAGAAGTAAAGTGTCCCGGGACCCTGCCAGCTGGGCTGTCTCCTGCACCACACACAGTAACGTGCCTGCCTCCTTCCCTGGCCCCAGCAGCGCTGTCCCACCAGCAAGTCAGCGGAAAAAGGTTCCCGCCTTGGTTTCCACGGCCAAGTCCCAGGATCCCATCTCTGTCCACACCTGGCGGTGGCCTCGCCGTCTTCACACTGAGGACACAGAGTCTGGAGGAGTGGGCAATCCTGGATGACGCCCAGATGCCAACCAAGGCCACCGAGGCGGGGACTCCATCTACCCCAATGAGCCTGGAGCTCTGTGCTTCCCTCTGCAATAAACCAAAGTCACAGCTCCCCACCTCCTGCCCTTGGAAATGAATCATTTAAGATTCCCCTTTCATTCGGGAACCTCTCAAACAGCCTCACGAGTGGTGAGCATGTCTCCCAAGGTAAAATTTAAGGCAGCTGCAAAATGCCTCGATATTTTCAGAGGCCTTATTGTGCTTAAACTCGTTAGAGAGGCCATGGAGTTAATTAGTATATAGATTTTCCCATAGAAAGCTAATCTTCGGAATGATTTGCAGCCACTGGGTCTGTAACAGACTGCAATCTATTTTCTTCTCAACTTCATTTTTCCCAAAGAAAACCCAAATTGCAGTGACCAGATGACTTCCATACCTCAGTCCCAGCCCACCCCCTCAGGGGTCCAGAGCCCCCACTGAAGGCCAGCTGCTTCCCCACAGGCCCGTCAAACTCCCCGGCTCTCAGCCAATCACTTTCATTTCCCTAGATGCCGGGGCTGGCGGGCCGAGCTGGTTCTGAGCAAGGGGTGCAGAGCGAGTGGGCCGAGGGCTTCCTGCAATGTAGCACAGCGCCAAGGGAGAGTGCTGAGCCTGGGGTCAGGTGGTGCTGGGGACAAGCCAGGCTCTGACCTTCTGACAAGTGGCTTAGCCCCTCTGTACTTCATTGCCCTCGTCAGTAAAATCAGGATGGTAACCATTACTTTATAAGGACTGTTATAAAGATCATTACTAACATTGATTTTTTAAAAGCAATATTTACTAGTGTTTCCAGTGTTCTAAATCTTGTGCTATAAGTACTTTATATCATCACATTGAATGGGAGAAACTGAGGCTCAGAGAGGTTACGTAACTTGTCCAAGGTCACACAGCTAATCAGGACAAAACAGGGCTCTGAATCCAAGTTTGCCCGATTTCAGAGCTCTAAATGGGTGAAATAACTCAGGGAAAGTGGAAGTTGATATTATTATTATTTCTAGGAATACAGTTACTCCTACTCCTTTTTTCCTAAGGTTCTGAGGCCTCTCTTACATTTCACAGCAATGAGATCTACCTTCCCATGCTCTTAATGGCAGAAAAGTAAGAGAATCATAGTCTTGACACTGGAAAATCCCTTAGAGGTTTTGGAATCCACCCCCCACTCCATTGGATAGGTGGGGAAGTTGAGGCCCAGATCCACTGAAGTCACCCACAGAGGGCAGTAGAGGCCCCAGGACGGCTGACCTCCGACCAACCCCCTCTGCTGCACGAGCCTGCTGCTTTACCCTGCCAGGACCCAGAGTGCCTCCGAGGGCCTCTGGATGTGAAGCCAGGGGATGAGCCAGCACCTGACAGCTGGGTGATGGCTTGGATGGTTTCTGAAGCCCTCTGCTGAGTGAGGAGATATTAGTCATCAGAGATCTGCACACGCCTGAGCATCCTTGTCAGAAAATGTGATGACTGAGTGGACCGAAAATGTATTGCCCTGCCTTATCACACATCTGGAGTTCCAGCAGAGCAGCCCCTGGCCGGGGAGGCAGCCAGCCTCAAGAATTTGCACAGAGATTGCTGTTTATCAGAAAAAGTCCAAATGAAGGCTGGACCAGAAGGGTGACCGGGAGTAATAGTTTGAGAACACACCAGTGGAGATAAGCCATATCTGCTCATTACCCCAGGCAGCTCTCCCACCACCTCAGACTGCTGTCCCAACCACTCCTGGCTTTAGTTGGTGATGGCATTTACTCTCCTGACCAACGATGGAGGGAAAATACTGGTTTCTTTGGGGAGAAGCCAGCAGCTTTCCCAGAACTGGGCTTTCATCCCATTGAAATTCCATTTAGCAAAAATTTACTGACCACCCAAGAGCCAGGCCCTATGCTGGGTAAGCTCCTACCCTATAGCTTAGGATGGGGGATCAACTGCATACACCAGGACCTACGTTACATGGGCCCCTACTATGTGCCAGAGCCTAGAATGGCTGGGCTTCCATGGCATGCCAGGTCCTCGGTTGCGTAAGTACCTTCAGCCCATGCTGTTAGCACCCAGCACTTGGGCAGAAAGCTCAATACCACTGTCTTGCTCTTAAGGTGTTTGCAGTTTAGGAAGAAAGAGCTAGTAGCTATTGACCCAGTAGCTATTATAAAATAACCTCTGGGCCATCTTTTACCAGTTCGTTTACAAAGCCCTAAAGACACCTAGCAGGTGAGAGATTCATTCTGCATTGGGCACCAGGGAGCTTCCAGAGAAGGTCGCCTTGAGACTGGCCCTGAAAGGTGTGTTGGAGTTTGCCAGACAACAAGGAAGAGCACTCCAGGAAAAGAGAACAACTTGAAGAAAGGCAGGGGAGAGTGACAGGGCATGGCTGTCACTCTCACTTGGGGACTGGCAAGTTAGCCACTGTTAGCGAGAGAGAGGTGAGGAGTGAGGAGATGGCAGGAGAGGAGGTTTCGAGGGGAGACCAGGGCTGTCTCGTGAGGGGTCATCCATGCTCTGAGGAGTCTTATGGGTCTGCAGAGGTGCCTTCGGTGGGGTAGGTTCTAGGGACCCCACTCACACTTCAACCAGATGAGCTCCATATTTATTCATTTTATATACTAGGCATCTATGTAAGTTTACACTTGAAAATTAGATTTGGCAGCTAAAAATGAAGGAAGAAAGAAAGGAGGGAAGGAAGGAAAGAAGGAAAAGAAGGAAGGAAGAAGAGAAAAAAATAAAAGTGTTGAGTCCCAATTCCACAGAATATAAAGGTGAAGGATATGAGGCCGCAAGAAATAACTTGAACCACACAGATCACTCAGGGACTCCACAGCCAGGCTGGAAGTAGAACCCAGATCTGCCAGCTTTCAATCACTATTTCAGCATTTGACCTTGAGCCTGTCCATGGCTTCTGCTGCTGACCATGCCGAATTAGGGCATACCTGCTAGGATTCAACAGTGGCCATGTCTCCCAAGTCCCAGAAAGCACTAAGCCAGTGGAAAGAGTGCTTCCTATTGACCATATTTCTGCCATGAAAAGTCTCTTAAGTCTTTGCCTGGTCATGCCTAGTTCTCAGGCAGGCCTGGTGCAAATTGCATCCTGAGAGGCAGTTAGTTTGCTGAATTTTTCTGAACTCTGAAGCAGTGACTTCCAGCTCCTCTGTCATTTTCAGATGAGGGATCTGAGACCCCGAGGGAAGAGGCATCATATCCAAAGCCCCATGGTGGGCGGTGCAGAGCCAAGACTAGATACCAGGTGTGTGGGCCTGGCCCCAGGCCGCCCCACTCTGTCTGCCATCATCAAGTCCTGGGAGGCACCGAGGAAGCCTCCTGAGTATTCATGATTATGCCACTGAAAGTGTCTCACCCTTTTTGCACAGCCTGGTACAGGGAAACATCTGTATAAGTGCCTTCTTGGTACAGTCGGGCCTGCACCAGGCACATAAGCTCTCCCAGCAAGTTGAGGTTTGCCCCAGCTTCAATCTGATAGATCTGAAGGCTTGTTTAGCATTTCCTTGGGGGAGAAACTGAGTCCTGCCTGATGAAAGACAAACAGGCAGATGCTTGGCCCCCTTCTACTTGGTGTCATCTCCTTCACTCTCCCAGCAATTCCACTCTATCCCAAGTGTGCATACAAAAAAGACCTGGAATTCAACTGATCCATCCTCCTCCTTAACGGGAAGTTTAGAAGCCATCAATTTTCTCTTAGATTTGGAGGCCACACATAATTTCTCCCATCCAGTATTTTTGGTGCCCTAGCCTTGACCAGTAGGAGCAAGGTGGACCACAGCAAGGTGGACCAAATGCTGACTTCAGGAATGAACACTTACTGAGCATCTACTATGTGCCAGGTACTAGCGAGCAGCTTTTGCAGCAATTCTTTCTTCAAATTCTCACAATGCGCCCCCCAAGACATGCATACTGTCTTTTCAGGTATTCTCATTTCACAGATAAAATAATGGAGGCCCAGAGCGATGTCACCGCTTGCCTGAGGTCCCACAGCTCAGGACCTGGGTTTATTCCCATTTCTGCTATTTCCTTAGCTTGCCCCGCCCCCAGGGGTGGGACTCCTTTTTCCCTCCATATCTGAGCCCTACTTGCTAGATGATGCAAATGGGCTCTGTAGATACAGACTTGCCTTTGAATCCCTGTGGGCCTGGTTACTCAGAATACCAACCCCTTCTCCCAAGGTCACTCAGAACTCTGGGGTCAGGGTGCAGTTCTCATAACTGCAGATGAGGTGGGCTTTCCAGAGGCCCCTGCCCTGTAAGCCCCAGCTCCCCATATGTCTCCTCCATTCCCAGAGACAGGCTCCCTCGCTCCTTCCCTGCTATTTAGTGCCAGTTCCCCCCAAGGGTTAAAAATTGGAACCAAATAATTTATTTCAAGATCTTCAAAAACAAATTCAAATTTTTTTTAATTATGTCAAATTAAGGCCATTAAAAGTTAAGCTGTGTACCAAGAGCATTTTCCTGGGAAAGGTGCTGTAACATCATTATTTCTCCCAAAAACGCACTTACTGTACATTTCTCAAAGCCATCAGCCTTGATTGAAGGCTAATGAAAAAGCTGTCCTGCGTCAGTTTATTTCTTGTATCCATTAAGAATAATTACGGCTGAACAATTTTTGATGCCTGTAACCTTCGAAAGCGTTGCTAATGGCATTATAAATTGCTCCTTGTCCAATGACTACGGCGAGATGCTTAATTCAAAGGCGCTCTGTCAACAGGACTGATTTGTGTGGCTAATGAGTGCCTTTAAAACAACAGCCTAGGCTCATGCCTCCGAATGTCAATAAGAGGACGAGGTTCAATAAGGAGGCTTGTCCGTAATAATTAGCAGGGACAAGCGCTCCGGATCAAGCCCATTGTGGCTTTCACAGCCCTGTTCTCCAGACATCACCAGCATCCCTGGGGCCCCAACACAACTCTTGGGTTGGGGCTGGAACCAGGTCCCAGAAGATCAAGGCAGAGGACAATGGCAGGGGAGGAGGTGTTGACCAGAAAGAATCTTCAAGGCAATGATAAGAAGACCAGCTACCATGTATCAAGCACGTAAGCATTAATTCTACAGACATTTATTGAGCACCTACTGAGTGCAGGTGCCAGTGGGTACAGGAATAAATAGGACAAGCCCAGACCCTGGCTTCCCTGAGGTGACCAACTGGCAGGGCCAGCAGACCATGAACTGAGCCCTAATCAGCAAAGCTGGTAAGTGCTGTGCCAGGGGAAGCAGAGGATCCAGTGAGAACAGTGAGCTGGCTGGCTGAACCAGCTTGGGGCTGGAGGAAGTGGTGTTTAAGATGAAACTACAGGATAGTTAGGAGTTAGCCGGGGGTGAGGGGCAGAGGGCATCCTGCCATCAGGGGCAATAACCCATTGAGCGGAAAAGGCATGATGAGGAAAGTATAGGACGACTCACCTGCTAGAGTGGTGGGAAGTGAGGCGGCAGGGATTGGCAGAGGCCCAGAGATCCCGGGGTGGTGAACATGGGGTCTGGGTGGGGTGTGAACCAGAGGGGTAAAAGCATTTTAATGGGCAAATCTCTCCAAAGTTTTAGGATGCCCTCTCCTTTCTCCAGTCCTTAAAAGCCTCAATACCTATACCATCCTCTCCCCCACCAGGAAGTCTGCCCTGATTTCTCCTTATTTTCTTGTCAAGGTATAACCCCCCAGCTAGCTATAGGCTGCATTTGTCATTACCTCCATGTTTCCTGCATATCATGCAGTCTGTCATCTCCTAGGAATAGAGACAAAGGGTCTTCACTCTCTCTGGCCCCAAAGAGCCAACCGCAGAGTTGGGTGTATGGCTGGCCCTCACTCAGGGCTTTTTAGCTGCTCCATCGAACTTTGCCTGGCATTTCCACCACTGCTGCTACTTCCATGGTTAGCTTCTATTGCACAAACATTTATTGGAGGTTAGGATTTGGGGAGGAGTGAGAGTGGGAGAGAAGGCGCCGGAGCCGGAGGAGGTGCTCAGAGATGAGGCACCCCGAGCCTGCCATCCAGGACCCTCCGTCACCCTCCTGGACACAAACACAAATTTGTGACACAGCACATCTCACTGAGTACTAGGTTCCAAGGTCTGGGTCAGGGAGGGTGAGAAATGAGGTTTTGAAGGCCCGGCAAAGGCACACTTAGTATGAAGTCTGGGGGCTTGGATCCCAAAGGAGCGCAGATCTCTACCCCAGCTACTTCCCTGGCACAGTCGGTGAAGGAAAGCAGCAGCCAGGGCTGGGTGTATGTGCGCACTGTGTGTGCACATGTGTGCGTGTATGGGTGTGTTTGCAAATGGCAGGATGTATAGCGTGAGGGCTGGACCGTGCAGCCACACAGCACCGTCAGATGTGGGGCTTCATCCCAGGACAGCCCTGGGCCTGCAGAGAAGGCTCCAGGTGTTTGCCTGCAAGAGCAGAGAGGATCAGATGTGGTGGGGGCTGCTCCTCCACCTGCCGGTGTCCTGAGCCTCCAGGGGCTCTCCAGGTGCGGAGGCAGCAGGCAGGTTTCAGAGGACAAGCTGTCGTGATCTGTCTCCTACTTTTGATGACAAGCCTCAGATTTCTATCTCAACAGAGAGATGCTAGGGGAGTCCCGGGAGGAAATGATAAGCAGGGTGTTAGTTCCAATCTCCAAAGAGATAATGCTTTGTCCCCAAAGCCCTTCACTTCTGCTCCTGCCTGGAGAAAGGGAGGAAGCGGGCATTTAGATCTCTGCTTATCTTCCCTTTTCTCCAGGACAGCAGGTGCTTGTCCCATCTCTGCCTCAGTGAAGAGAGGACAGTTTTTAGTCCTCGTCTCAGTAGACCGCTCTGCGGCATCTGACACTTCTAACCCTAAAACATTCTTCTTCCGGCTTCTGTGACAATGCCTCAGAGTTTCCTTCAATCCGTCTTGGTTTTCTCCCTCTGCCTTTCCCTTACCTCCCAAGTTCCTCTCCCGTCCATCCCGTGTCCTCTTCCCACTCCGAGCCTCCTCCGCAGAGAAGTTCAGCCGTCTCGGAGTGTCGTTTGTTGCCTGAAGGCTGCTGGCCCTCAAATTTCCCACTTCATCCCACGCTCATCTGACCTAGACCTGTAGACCAATTACACCCCTGCTCAGATGACTTAGGGATCACAGGGCCATCGTGTCCAAAGCAAAGGTCACCATCGTCCTCCAAAACCAGCTCTCTTCTCGTGTTCCCTTAAACAACACCAGCATCCATCCAATTGGCTGAGATGGAAATCTGGAAGCAAGGGAGTCTGGGTGTAGATGCAGGCTCCCATCGCTTACCCACTACTTGACCGTAGCAAGTTACTTAACTTCTGTGAGCGTGTTCCTCATCTGCAGTTTGGGGGCAGTGATAGTTCCCACCTCATGAGTTATTGTAAGCCATAAATGAGTTGGCATACAGAACACTAAAAGGGTTACCTCCGTATCCAAATCTTCATGAACTGATCAGTTTTACTGCCTGAGTTTTCCTAACCCCTCTCTCTCCTCATGTTGCTAGTACTCATAAGCTCAGGACTTACCTCAAAACCACCGAACTATTCTGCTTCCCATTGATCCTGCCCTGTTCATTACAGCTGAAGTGAGCCTAGAGGACAAATGACACTACAACCCTTCTGTGCCTGCTTGTGACAAAGTTCAAGTTTCTCTACCTGGTTTTGCCCTTACTTACTCAGCCTCTCCTTGTACCACCCATTCTGGGCTCCGAGCTGGAGCACCATCCTTGCTCCTTTCCAAAAGGGAGAGACCTCTGGGCCTTGCATATGCTATTTCTGTTCCCTCACCCACCTCGCCTGAATCACCCCTGCTCTCTTCAAGTCTGAGCATAGGCGTCAATATCTGGGAGTCCTCCCGTGGCAGGTGCTGTGATGTGCCTCCCAGCACCCCTGTCAGGATGATGGCACTTATTCCCCAACAACCTGGAGCAGGAGCATTGGCTGTTCACAGGTAACCCCTCCCACAGCCAGTGATTGGTCATTGTGAGGCATAAAGGCCCCACAAGTGTGGCTACTATGAACACCGCTCTGGAAACTGTCCCCACTCAAATATCCTTCTCAGAGTCTGTCTCCAGGGCACCTGCCCTAAGATGCCTCCTAGAGTGTCCCTGAATCCTAGGCTAGGTTAGGTTCCTTTCTTGGAGCTCCCAAAGGCCTCTCTGCCTCCCTCTCAAAGGTCCTTCAACATGGGATCAAGTTACATGTCCTTGTCCATCCCCCATTAAGCGAAGGACACTTGAGAGGGACCACACCTGTCTCTGTTTCTATAGCCTGGAAACGGTCTACATTCTGGTGCCTGGAATGACCCCTAATCCTTAAACTCAGGGGGTTTTTGTAACCATTTCAAGAAGAAATTTTGATATGGCTATAAAACAAATCCTTGAACACTCCACTCTTCGTTGTTACCTAATGATGGGTAAGATAGGCATCTGAGAGCTTCATATCATCCTTGAGACTGGAGGAAGGGGCAGCCTTGGGGATGAGATAGAATGAGCCTTGAGAAGAGATGGGAGAGACCAGAGAGAGCGTAGGGATTGGGGAGGAAATGGGGTTTAGTGGGCCATGCCTGCTAGCCACAGGACTGGGCAACAGAAAATACCACCTTCACTCTTTGATGCAGCTGCTTGGGTGGCAAATAGGCATGGCAAATATGCCTATGCTTTCATTTTGCCTGGCACATGCTGGTGCTCCCTAAAATTCTGTCAATGGCTCCCTGTGGCCCCAGGATAAAGCCCAGACTGCTTAGCAAGTTCCATCGTGGTCCTCCATCAACGGCATCCCTTACCTCCTCCTTTTCCCAGCCTTGTTTCTTGCCATGCCTCCCTCATGTATCTTCTGCTCTGGCCTCTCCTCGAACACACCACCCCTGTCCATACCCTCCTGCTGATGCGTAGGCAGCTCCTGCCTGCAATGCCCTTCCTAATCAGCAGAAGAGAACTCCTCTTCAGCTGAAGCTCTCCTAGATCTCTCCAGCAGGATCCAGGCACTTGGTCCATGTCCTTTCCTCTTCTGATTCCTTTTGTACCACTTTGTGTTAGGATCATCTATTGTCTTGTCTATCCCCCAAATAAACTGTGAGCTCCAGTCAGAGAATATGTCCAATCTGTCGCTATACCCAGCACAGCACTTGATGTCACCCACAGCAGAAGCTCAGACACTGTTCGTGGATGGGGCAGAAAGGACATTCTCTGCATCTGAGCTGGCTTGGGGCATAACTGTGGGTATGACCTTCAGTTCCCTGGAACAAGGGTTGAGAAAGCTTAGAGGACCCTGGTAACTCTGGAGAGCGTGGAGTTAGGGGCCTGGTCAAAGTCTCCAGAGATAAAGAAAGGAGAAAATACCATGGCCTGGGTGGTCAGAGCCATGGGTGTCCATGTAGATCCCACTTGGGCAACATGGGGCTTGCAGCCTTGACACTCACCTGTCAAGGTGGGTGTCCACAGGGCATCAGCCCTAGTGCGTCCTAATCAATAGTGTTTCTACTTCACTACAACCCTAAAGCCAGTGTGAATGGTAACCCTATTTTACAGCTGTTAACTGAAGCCCAGAGGTCTCTTAAGTTCCTCTCAACTCCAACATTCCTTGATTCAATGACTCTTTCTAGAACTTATGCATGGGTACCAGCCATGACTTTCGCCGTGAAGCACCGTGGAACCCACTGCTGGCCCTGACTCTGTGGTCCTCTGCTGGGAGCCTAAGTCCTGCCCAAGGAGAGGCCACAGAACAAGGGACAGAGGAAGCAACTCTTCCCTTTAGAAGGGCTCATCCTAACCCTCCAAAGTTGGTTCGTACCTAGAGATCCTACTAGCCCACCCTTCTGTTAGGGCAGGACTAAAGCTACATTTGGTCCCATAAAACCTCCCAAGGGCCCTGAGACCAACCTTGAGATGCTGTTTACAGGACAACTGGTGTAACATGCCTCTTTGGACTTTTGAAATTGCAGACTGCCATAGATATGGAAGTTATTATTATTGCTGCTGCTATTGTTATTCTGTATTTTTGTAAAAAGGACCCCAGCATTCTCTTTGTTTATGGAAATATATTCAAGAGCCAGCTTGAATATGGGAGATTTCAAATAAACCATTGAATAGAATCTGTGATTACTTTTTAAAATATTTTCCATTATTCTAGAAAAATCTGACTTGTCAGAGATTGGAATACAAAGATATATGATCAGGATTATTTTCAAGTTTTGTTTTCTAATTAACAAGTATAAACATCTTAATTCAGAAAGCATGTGTGTGTGCCAGGAAAGTAGTGTGTGTATGTATGCACACAAGTGAGTTCATGTCATGGACACCCCTAGGCTGCAAAATGCCTAGATTTCCAGTTCCCCAAGGGCAGGGGCTGTGTCTCCTTTCGTGTCCCCACACAGAACCTGGCACATGACTGATGCTCAATAATTACTTGTTGAGTGAAAGAAAGTGAAGACAGTCCAGTCAATAAGAAAGAGCTGATGTAGCAGCCTTCCCCTGGGCAGCGTCTTGATGGGCCAGTGACCTTCTGTCAGTTACCAGCAGTGGGGATGGGGCAGGGGAAAGAAAGGTACGGAATTGCTAATGCTGGGATTCTGCCAAGTACCAGGAACTGCTTCCCAGGGTTGTCACTGCCACCCCCTCAGCCCATCAGAGCTTGGCATCTTTTCTAACCCCCACACCTCACCCCCCACACACACATACATGCACACACAGCCACCCCTCTGTGGGCCTGAGCCACCTCCGTTCTTCCTGACACTGTCATCTACAGTGCTCTGTGTCACTCCTGCTCACTCTCTGAAGAACTTAGAACTGGATCTTGGTCTACATCCTGGGGGAATTCAGTGTTGGAACTGATGATCTAACCTCCTTGAACTTTCAGGGCCTTCACTGTGCCCTGAGATTGAAAAATGGCAACAGTTCTTTTCAGCTCTTCCCATAAAGGAGCCAGTTTCTCCTTGGTTTGGGACTGGCCTTATGACTCACTTTGGCCAATAGAATGCATAAGAGGTGATGTATACATTCTCAAATCGGGCCTGAGATTGATGATGAGAGACAGGCTATCTGGTCACCCCCAAAACCTTAGCCAACAGGCAGTCAAACCTGAGACCTGAGAGGCCATCTTAGACCAGCCAGCTTCAACCAACATGCCAGCTGACCTCAGATACATGAGTGAGCCCAGCCAAGATCAGCCAAGCCTGGCAACAGTCAGCAGAACTTCCCAGCTGACTCTAGACTTGGAAGCAATAGTAAATTATCAGTGGTGAGTTGGGGTTTTTTTTTTAAGTTTTTAATGAAAGTTGTGTGTAATAGTGCTTTATTCCTACATCTTCTCAAGTGTTTCTTCTTGTATTTGTTCTTCTCCTTTTCTACTTGGTGAGATTTGGCTTTATCTTTGGGAATTTTTTTTGCGGTCTTTAGTCAGGTTTAGTCTAGTGACAACCACTTTGCTGGGGTGAGTGCCCACAGGAACAGTTGTACATTAGCTTTCTCCTGTTGCCCTCTTTCAATGTGGAAGACACATTTCTTCCTGTAAACCTGGACAACTTGGCCAATATGCTGCTCTTTGCAGTGTTCTCACACAACCTGAATTTTATCATCCTTTCAGATGGACATGGATCGAAAATTGTATTTCTGTCTCAGCTCTTTGTAAGGAGAAGAAGACATAATCTTCCAGAGAATGTGAGGTGGTGCATTGAAATGCCTTTCACAGTTCTTGCTCTGGTCAGAAGTCCAAAGGGATTGACCACCGGTGCTTCTATGATGGCCACAAAAGGAAAGACATTGTTGTTTTAAGCCACTATATCTGTGAGTGGGCTGTTTGCTTCAGGGATGTCCTGCACTGCCCCATGGACACTGCTCCATGACCCTTGTACCATCCCATTACCCAGAACCAGAACCCATCTCTGAACTGGGCAAATCTGCCCACCCTCTCCGACCCAGGGCTGCTCGTCCTCCAGGCCCCTCACCTTCCTGTTTTCACAACACCTCTTCAGTTCCACTAACACCACCACCACTTGCTTCCCCTTTAACTTTTCCCCATCCACCCTTCCAGTCTTTCTTTCCTTCTCAATCCCACCAAGATCCCATGGTCTATTACATTATCTACTTCTGTCAAAGTCTTCTTTTGATCCTTGTCCTTCCATCACACCCTTAGAGAAACCCACTCCTGGGTCAGTCCGACTGTCCACCTTCTATACTGCCAGACACTGCTGCAGGAAATCACCTAGCCACATGGGTGGCCCTGCCACAAATTCACGGCCATTGCCTGGGGCCCTGCTGTTGCCCCTGCAGGCCTCTAGTATTTGCGTGGTTGACTCCTGCCATTTGATCCCCCAAGCCCTCTCCAAGTCTTCACCCTTTCCCCCACTCCTTACTGACCTACAAACTCCACAGGCAGTGACCTTACCTCCTACTTCACCAAGAAGTGGAGTCACCAACACCCTGTAGTCACCTGTAAACCCTGTAAATTTGCCTGTGTCCCCATGCCCCTGTCTTCCCTCTCACTTTGCACAATCAGAAAGTTCTTCTTCCTGCCTCAGATCACTCCAGGACAGTCAGCGTGTCAAGGCGGTTAGGAGTACAGGTTCCAGTGTCAGGCAATCTGAGTAGATAGAAAGCCCCTGCACATATGACCCGGCCCTGCAAGGGACAACTGGCCTGGAGATCTAAGAGGGAAAGACTCACTCCTCTTCCAACAGAGCATCTCCCTCTGTCTCTGTCTCTTCTCTCTCTTCCTATCTCTCTTGTCTATATCTCTCTAGGTAAGTGTGTCTCCTGCGTTCTCATTCTGCATGTGTACGTGTTCTCTACACACACACACACACACACACACACACACACACACACACAGTAGTGTGGAGTCCAGGGGGGAGAGATGAGTCTGGAGAGGTAGATGTAGTCTGATCAGGGCCTGGCATGTCTCAGTAGGGGTCTGAGATTAGTCCTGGGGGCAATAGGGAGACTTAACATTTTTTCAGCCAGAGGAGGACGTGGTTCCATGTGCATTTTAGATAAATTGCTGTGAGAGTAGAGAATGGGGTGAGGCTGGAGACACAGAGCAAGCATGGGGCAGTTATAGGGATCCCAGCAAAAGAGGATGGTGCTGGACTGGAGTGAGGCGAGCCAGTGGAGAGAGTAGATGGACTGGAGAGGTATCAGGGAAGGAGAACGTACACAAAGACGCAGAAACAGAGGAAAAGACATATGAAGAGACAGAAAGAAAAGAGACAGAGTTACAGAAAACAAGAGTCGATCCATGAGACACAAAGAGGACAGAGGGGGAAGCAGACACAAAACCGCTAACTAGAGAGAGGAGGAGAAAGACAGAACTTCCGTCTGTGCAAGGAAAGTGTCTGAGGAAGATCTAACAGGAAATGTGGGGGGCGGGGCTGCAGGACTCTTGGCTTCCCCTCCTCATGGAACCCTCTGTGTGCCAGGCCCTGGGCGCTGAGTCTGAGGGAGGGAGGGAGGCCGAACGGGGAGAACAGAGGGATGGGGGAAAGGGATGGGGTGGGCGGGAGGAAGGGCCACCTCCACACAGGCCCACACGGCCGAATGGCCATGGCCTTAGTCCCACTCTTTAATGGACTTGCATCTGCAGCTCTAGAGACAGATTTATAACTAGAAGCATATTTTAGTCTATCGAGCAGGGGAGTGAAGCAGAGTCGGAAATTTCTTGTTCTGATAGTCCCGAGAGGCCCGAGTCTCCATTAGGGAACGGGAGAAATTATGGGGGATTCATTCCCCCTCCCTTCCTGCTAAAGGTGAGGAGGAAAAGCTGAAGGAGAGAGACACCTCAGAGAAGCACATAAAATTCAGCTGGAAATGGGCTGCACAGTTCTAGAAAGGAATGCCATCCCTCCAGCTGGGGCCAGTGACACGGACGCCTTCCCCCAGGCCCTCCCCACTTTGCACAATCCTCCTGCCGGAGAGAGGAGACAGACTGCAGCCCAAGCTCTCCCGGACTCTCTCTGCTCCCCACAGGGAAGCCACAGTGCTAGGAGCTCCTGACCTCCGGGTCAGGCCAGTTCTGCGGCTCACTCTGCCTTCCACTTACTGGTTGACCCCAGGCAAGTCACTTGGCCCCTCTGAGTTTACTTTTTTCATCTCTAAGAAAAGGGTGAAACCTCATGATTGAACCCTGTAGATGCCACGCGCCAAATGCATCTGCTGAAGTCACCTAGTAAAACAGTCCTCTGTGAACCCAAGAGGGCAGGACCCTCTCATCCAGGCAACTGAGGAGATGACAGAGCCCCTCCTCCCAAACAGGGCCTGTCTCATCCCCTGAAATTTAGGCCAGGGTATCAGACCTCACGCCCTGGCCCCTGGCTCATGTTCTCTCTTGTTCTTTTTCTCATGGCTAGATAGAAAAGGTCGAGGCTTGGGGAGAAAGCCTGGAGACTGGGTAGGGGGCTGAGGGGTGGGGACGGTGGCCTACATTCAAGCAGCCTCTCAAAAAGCCGGTCAAGGCAGGGACCTTCTGCCAGGCCAGTGCCAAGGCTGGGGTCAGGGCAGGCCTGCAGGGAATAGACAGGGGAATCCCAAGAAAAAAACCAAGCGACAGACACTTGCGTGGAGAGAGCCTGGCCCATTTTCACAAAGGAGAACCAAGCCTTGGGACCATCTGCCGGGAGAAGCATTTAACTGGAGGCCTCTGGCCAGACCCCAAGAAGAACGGCAGCCAAGGAAGGAGACCAGGCTGGTGATTAGAGAGGGCCAAGGAGGGGCCCTCGCTCAGCTGGGAAAGCAGCCTGCTCACACCCTCAGCAGATTCTCGGACAACAAAAGGAGCCAGCCGGCCACATTTGGGCTGGTGGGGGCAGAAGGCCTGAGACAAGTGTGCGGAGGAGTGAGATTCTGTCCATAAACATCTCAATAGCGTGATTAACTGAGCATCGCAAATTGTAACCCTTTCCTTTAATGCACTTTCCCTGAATTACCGCGAGGAGCTGACGGCGGAGGAGCCCGTACAAATTGCTGGAATGGGCAGTTAAGCGGGGAGGTCGAAGGTTAAATGAACACGGTTGTTTATGAAGACACAGCCCGAATCCATTTGCATTTTAATATTCTCTCAGTGAGACGGAAAGCCACTCTGAGGACAGCTTGTTTGGAAATCCCATTAACGGGTTATTTATGGGGCTCGTGGCTGTGTGACCCTTGCCCTTGTTTTGTTAAACATGAACCAGACATGAATCAGACGGGCAGCGGGCTAGCTGCTATTGTTTCCCGTAGCACAAAATGTCATCGGATTCAATTATTCTGAAGCTGACACTTTCTGAATTATCACCCTCATAATGCTCAATTTTCCCTTTTTTCCCCTTTGCTCAACCTGATTATTTCTGTCTTTGTAGAAAGCTGCCTCTCAGAGCAGCCATTTCACTGCCATCAGCCGTCACGGGGGCTGAGGACGCCACAGCCCGAAGTCAGACAAGGCCCTGAGACGCTACCAGCCTGGGGGACGGATGGCGCAGGTGGCACCGAGGAGGGACCGACGCCCTGGACAGCGGGCAGCCTCTGCACTCTACTTCCCGGGCTGGGGACCAGCTCTGGGTTCTCGCATTGGTTTCTTCTAGAACTGACTTCATGGGCTGTCCCCCAGGTCTCTCAAAAAGCCTTTTGATCAACATTAAAATAGATTTTTCTCCCCAGGTCTCTCAAAAAGTCTTTTGATCCACATTAAAATAGATTTTTTTTCTGAAAAAAGAAACTGGAAACATCGTAAAAGAGATAAGAAAAACAAACCCAACAAGAAATATTTTGGTGTTGGGAGTTTCTTCCTGAAAAGTTCAGTGGATTGAAAAGGCTGGTGGGCACTCAGGGAGTCTTCTTCGAACCCGAATGACACCACGGGGGCAGGGTGAATGCCACTCAGAGAAGTGGGGACGTGCCCCCTACAGAGCTGAGTCTCATGCCCCATGGTGGGCCACTTGGAGACAAAGTCATCAGCTCTCTGATGGGTTCACCTTGAAACAGACATCACTTTTTAAAAAAAAACAAGGGATCCTGATATCCTGGTCCCCAAAATTAGGCCTATGGCTTGAAACCCTCTCTCCCCAGCATTTTCTGGTCCCCCATGTGGGTACTTGCAGAGCCAGCAGGGACATTCCACCAGCATGGTACCAGTGGCTTCTCTCTGCTCCAAGACGCCAGGAGTCTGTCCATCTGGCTAGCATATGACAACAGCCAACATAACAATAGCTGTCTAGTGGAAGTGAATCAAAATTATACCTTTTTTTCAGATTGGCAAAATATATATATATTTTTGGTGTGCCCCAGAGATTTAGTCATTATGTGTGTGGGTGCCACGAGGTGAAGAAGGTTGAAGATCGCTGATCTAAGCCACTATTTCAGGTCAAGGCAGGACTTGCAAGGGCATCCCAAAATATGGATTCATGGGACACTGTGACCCAGAGAAAGGGACAGAAGGAGCTCAAGTTTACATTTCTTGGGAGAAAGCTGAGGCTGGAACACAGAGCTCACTCTCCTTGGGATGACACAGCCGGCCCCGCACCCGTCGGTCTGCAACACAGAAATCGCTGCAGCCCAGAAGAGAGCTCTCCTCGGTGCGGCCTGGAACAATGGCGCAGTAGCCCGGCAGCAAACGCCCCCTGACTCCCTGCGGCCTGCCTTGTCTTTCCTGGGGGCTTTTTCCAGCTCCTGGTGCTCACTCTGACAACTTCAAGCGAGGCAGAGGCAGGCCAGAAACACCAGGAAATTATTGGGTTGGCCAAAATGTTCGTGTGGTGTTTTTCCAAGAAATAAAACACCCGTTTCACTTTCAGCAATACTTTGATTAATTTGGGTATTTTGAGTATGTCAGCTCTCTCCTATGTGGTAGATCGTTCATTGTTCTCAATGTCTCAGTGTGATCGCTGTCAACTGCAACTGGTCTACCAGACCGAGCAGCATCGTCCACTGAGAAATTGCCAGCACGAAACTTCACGAACTGCTTTTGACACAGTTGATCAGTCACAGCACCTTCTCCATACACTGCACAAATCTTTCCTATTTTTGTGTTTCAGTTGTGTTTTTAGCTTTCTTGAAATAATAAAGCATAATGTGCTGAAAATGTTGCGTATTTTCTTCCATCTTCAACATGAAAATGGCGACACAAAACTTCACCAATTTTGATGTTTTTTTAAATGCACACTGATATGACAGCTGTCACAATATAATCTAACAAAATTGTTTTGAATGAGGTTAAAGACAACTAAGTGCTACTAGAGTCATCTTATGGGAAAAAAAAAACAAACTTTTTGGCCGACCCAATAGAACCACCTGCAGCGGCCCCGCAGTGACTTTGGGGATTTGATGTGTGCACACTCCAGCTTCCTCACACTTCATGTGCACTAGCTCTAAGATGGGTTTTCTACAATGCTACCAGAGTTCTTCGGTGGGATTAAGGTCCCCTTGCCCACAGAGGTAGCCACCTGGCCTTGGGCATCTCTTGTCCCCTCCCCGCTACCTTAACCTTGTATTTACACTCCATCTCAGAATCCTCTTCTGGGACATCCCAAACTGAGACGGTTACCCCATCTGAGTGCTTCCCATATGTCAGGCTCTTTATATGTATCTCCTCTCAAATGATCCATGAAATAGGTGCTACTATTTCTCTATTTGCAGATGATGAGACTGAGGAGGGAAAGTTAAGTTCTCGTTCAGGGTCACAGAGCTAATTGCAGAAGGGCTAGGATTTGAATCCAAGTAGCTTGACTCCAAAAGCTGTGCCCCTAACAGTTTCCTTAGACGGTAAGTTTGGGGTCCCCACGCATGAAGGGGGATGTCCCCAGTGTCTGGGGGGCATGTGACCTCAGCATTAGACTGCTCAAGGCTGTACCCATGGGGTATCAGGCCAGGGCACCCGCGAGCAGGCCCCGCCCTCCATGCCCAGGTACAGACTACATCGTGAGCACCTGCACTTCCTTGGGAACTCTATTCTCACCAATTTCTGCAAAAGCCTTGGCCCAAGTTTAAAATAGATTTCTCCTCATGAATTGGCCGTCTGAGGAATTCTCCTCCAGTGGTTAATTCAATCTTCATAGAAGCTGATTTTTTTCCTCCCAGAAGAACAGGGAACAATACATCTTTAGAACGGGCTTATAAGTGTCATGATTTTTCTACTAATTTACGCTGCATTCTCTGCTTTAAAATGTGAAATTACCTCATTGTGTCTCTGAATATCCTCTGTGCTTGGGCCTGAAATTAAGCCCGCCGTCGAGAAGCCTAAATGACCACAATTTGCTGTGTGAAATGCCCTGATTGCAAGAGCAATCCCGGCCCCAGCGCAGCCCAGCTCTCTCTCACTCACTGATTGGCCTTCCCCATCGGCTTTGCCAGATACACCTGGTGCTACCTGCCACGTGGGGGAGGGGTGGCAGGGAACTCACCCGCCAGGCAGCTTTCTTGTCCCCAAAAGCAGATGCTGCCACCCACCCATGCCACCTCCCAGGAACCAAAAGAGTGTATGCTCCCTGCTCAGCCACCAACACATGTTGGGTAAGCAAGGTGGCCCACACGCAACACAGCTTATAGGTCATCAGGGCACTTTGAACCAAGGGTTACAGCCAGTGCAAGTTTCTCACACCCTCGAAGACCCTCACAATTATTCCTCGCTCTTCCAGTTTGTTCTGTGGTCCCCAGCTCCCAGGTACTCATCACAAGATTTGGTGTCACCGGGTTTCCGGCCCCTGAGATACCAGTCTGAGGACACTGTGGAGTCTGAAGTCAGACTCCCCAAGTTCAAGTCCATGCAATGCCACTTACTGTCTGTCTGTGCGACTGTGGCAAATCACTTTACTTGCCCGTGTCTCAGTTTCCCCAGCCCGTAAACACAGACAGTAAAGTCACACACAATCACAGATCCCTCAGTAGGGTTAACAGAGCACAGTTAACGCAGCGGCCGTGCTGGGTGGTCAGGCCCTGTTCGGTTGTGCACGGACTCTAACTTCGTTTCCCTGTGGTGCATGCTAACGACCACTTCCAGTGGATACGTCCCACGTGATTCTTAGACTTTCATTTGGAGGTAAAACAAGTTGACCCGTGAGGTGTCGAGGAGGTTGGCCTGATGTATCTGCTTAGTTCCATCTGTCCAGAAGCAGACACCCTGCTCCTTGCTTCCAATTTCCAGGGGGAAATTCCAGGTGCTCTATCCTGAGACCCAGATGGCCCTAAATTGGCACCAGAGCTCTGCCTGGGCTCTTGTACTTGGAAAGCAGCTGCTCCTCCAGCCAACTATTCCCAAAGGACCAGCAAGTCCCCCTGGGATCCTGGGTCTTTTTAACCATTTTAGTTGCAATAACAGAGACAGCCAGTGGCTTCAGCTCCACAGACCTGGAGTAGGAGAGTACAGATTCCCTGCCCGTCCCTCCCACACCCCTACCCTCTCCAGGCCCCACAGCAGGCCCTGCCCCAGCTGGTACCCAAGGCTGAATCCCAGCAACACAGACTCAGGGAGCATCAGAGTGGGAGACGCTCGAGCTAGTGTATTGGTCTCTGAAAACTGCTGTAACAAAGTGTCACAAACTGAGTGGCTTAAACAACAGAAATGTATTGTCATGGTCTGCAGGCTGGAAGTTCAAGATCAAGATGTCAATGGGGCTGGTTCCTTCTGGGGGCTGTGAAGATTCTGTTGCATGCCTCTCTCCCAGCTTCTGGTGGTTTCCTGGCAATCTTTGGTAATCCTGGGCTTGTAGAAGCACGACGCTTATCTGTGCCTTCCTTCATCCTGACCAGGCATTTTCCCCGTGTATCTGTGTCCAAATCTCCCCACTTTATGAGGACACCAGTCATACTGCATGGGGGCCCACTCGGAGGAGCCCATTCTAACTTGATTACCTCTGTAAAAGCCTTATCTTTGAATAAGGTCACATTCTGAGATACTGTTGGCTCTCAGACTTCCACATATGCATTTGGGGGAGAACACAATTTAACCCATAGTGCCTAGGCCCCCCACACCCTCATTTCATAGAGGATGATGCTGATGGCAAAGGGGGAAAGGCTTCGCCAAGCACAATCAGCAACCCAGATACAAAAGTGAGAATCCTATTCCAGACTCTCATCCTATGTTCTGTCTCCGACTTCTTGACAGCAGAGGCCACGGGGAGACTGGAGAGGCCTAAAGGAGAAGACTTGGCCATGACCCAATGGGGCCGACAGTGACAACATCTCTGATGGGTCCCATTCAGACCCAGAAGCTGGGCCCACGCTTCCCAGCTCCAAGCTGAGTGTTCCTAATGGTCAATCAGGCTGCACCAAAGAGCTTTTTAACAAACATCATTCATCTTATTCTGATGCCAGCAATGGGACTGGCTCGCACACAAGGAACGCAAACCCTAAATGCAGCATTAAAATGATTTTAATGCTCACCGTCGAGTGCCAAAGCTCGGGTCTCCCATCTCCACCGCAGCCCATCTTGACATGGGAGTTGGGATCCTGAAAAGCAATTTTGTTAATGCTACTGGGAGGAGCATGCAGGTCTGGAAACTCATCCATCATCTTAACACGCTTCAGGATGGACTGGGAAGATAAAGCTTTCATCTTCTCTGCCAGGCGGAGCCTCTTCAATTAGGCTCTGGGGGATGAAGGGGGGTGGGGAGGGGAGGGGAGCAAGGAAGGCTCCTCAGGGTAGAAGGAAGGGAGAGAAGGAGATGGAAATTCCTCCTGTGCAGAAAAGCCCAGGTGTTAGGGGGGCGACCCCTCCATCCTGTAAAATAAGGAAGCACAATATGGAAAACGAGGGGCGGGACCTGTGCCGGCTCTGGTCAGACAGGCACAGGGTCTGAGTTTCAGAGCCGCCCCGGGAGAGTGAGCAGAGGAGACAGCCAGTGGTCACGGAAGGGAAGAGTGTGTCTGTCTTCAGAGCATCCAGAGTTCACTGGGGTCCCTTCCCCACAGGAAATGGATAAGGCAGAAGGGGGTTCTGCCTTAGGAAAACCACCGGCCCCAGCCCCGGCCCCCACAGAGGTGTCCCTGCTCCCACGGAAGACTCCCAGACAGCCCAGAGGCAGGGCTGGGGGCAAGACACAGCTCAGAGACTCTCTGCTGAAGGAGGTGCCCTGCTGATGGGCTGCCCAGAGGAAACTGCAGGCCACTGTGGTAAGGATGGGGAGGAGGCAACAAATAAAGACAAGGGGCTCAAGTGCTTTTTAAGGATCCCCTTGCCCCACTGTCATTCTTCCTACAGCCCTCAGACCTGCAGGAGAAGCTCCGGTCCTCACACAGTTTATAACAGCTTATTAACAGCTTGTCTAGGCACAGAGGAAATCAGTCCCAATTGCTCCGGCCACCCCCACTCCAAGGCATCGCCCTTACCTAGCCCCCATAGAGTGGGTCAGGGACAAGAAGCCCTTTAGTCTCCACCCAGCACTGCAGAGTCACCAGGGCCTCCACACAAAGAGGCGACCACAAGCCTTCTCTCTGCAAGCAACTCTTGTTCCTCTTGGGGGCAGCCCCCTCTCCAGGACAGAGATAAGGGGAGGACACGGCCGTGCCACAAAGAGAGGCCACTAGAATCAGAGGTGACCAGAGACAGGCTGCAGGTGGGCCTGAAGCAAGCAAGGGGACTTCCTCAGAGAAGGGACTAAGGAAAAAGTGAAGTTTACTTGAACTTGAAATTCCAGTAGGGTGTCTGTACTGCTACTTATGTCTTTGTCCTGACACATTGCCACCTGCTACGGCTGACCTCTCCCAGAGTCAATTGATTATTGATTAAGCTGCCAATAAGTCACCTAAGGATTTACTGAGCAGTATCTACCAGGTGCTTAATGGGCCCTGCCTTCTGCCACTCAGCCAAGAAACATTTATTGAAACTCTCCAATAATAATAATAATAACAATAGCAATGATAATAATAATGGCAACTACTACTTCTACTACTACTATTGAGCACTTGTTATGTTTTCCAAGTGCTTCATATGTTCCAACTCATCGTCTTTCTCAGCTGCTTCACCCCCACCGCTCCCTGCCTCCTGCCCCAAGCTCGTCATGCCTGTCCACCGACTATGTTGTTTCGCATCCCACGTCTGCTTCCCTGCCCAGGCTGCCCTGCCCGTTCTTCTCCAGCTGGGCCTCCTCTGCTCTCTCTACAGACACAGCTCCCCAGGGAGCTCCCCTGAGACCCAGCTTGGGCCCAGAGTCCCTCCGACACATTCCCAACTGCACCCAGCTGAGGAGGCACATGGAGTCTTGACAGTCTCATGGCAGATGTCGCAAAAGGATCATGACACTTTCTGGGAACTTCCAGGGCTCGGTGGGAAATGCCTGCCAGGAGCGCACAAAGTAGGCAATTGAATCAGATAGCGGATGTGCAGAGCGGAGCCTAACACCTGGCCCGTGGCAGCACCCGTCTGACACTGCTGCATGATCAGGTCCCAACCCCGGCCTGCCCCTCACCTCACCATGGTCCACGCCTGCCACCTTCTTAGGACAGACGGGGGGAAAGGACCTAATGGATAAAGAAGAGAACAAGAAGAGACGGACCATTTCCAGAGAAGAATGTGAACTAAAAAGCAAGGGGACGAACGGCTGTCACCTCTGCCTGCATCTGGGACAGGGTATCTGCATGTGCCCGGGTGAAAACAGGAGACGGGGTCTCCTGGAAGATGGAGAGAACGCCAGCATGGGGCATATGGTACTGAGCTTCTCTGTTTCCTGAGTCTTAACAATACAGCTACCACGTGCAGATCCTCACCCTCCACCCAGGATGGCACGGGAGTGCTTTGCCTGTGTGTACCCTGTCTTTCCATCCCGAAGCCCACTCGATGGAGTTGAAATCATTACCCCCATTTTACCAGCAGGGAAACTGAGGTCCCGAAGGAGTCCTTTGTCAAATATGGTGATAGGATTCAAATAGGTGGCTTCTTGGCACATAAGTCCCTCCTCTTCTCCACCACCGCCCTGCCTTCTGCACCATGGTAGTTAGACGTTGAAAGAAAAGCTAGAAGGCGTTGGGAGTGTGTGAAGGGACAAGGGGGTGGGGAAGACAGGGTAGCAGAGAGGGCTGGGCAGAATGAAAACACAGACCTGAAAGGTCTCGCAAGGACATATGTAGATAAGAAATTAAAAGTACTCTAAAAATCAAATAAATAAACACAGACAACAAAGTAGCTTCTGCCTGCCCAACACCTCATTTCTTTTTTGCTCAATCTAATATCCCCCCACACACACACACACACACACACACACACACACACACACACACACTTGGCCTGCTGGCCTGCTCAGAGCTGCCTGAGAGAGGAAGGGCAGGAGGCTCTCTGATCTCAGGATCCACCCTGTCTAGGTGACCGGGTGTCTCCTGTTCTCTGAAGACAGAAGCTATTCCCTTGTGCTCTATGTAAATGAGCTGTTTGTAAATGTGCATCTGTAATGGGGAGCTGTCAGGTCGGGCTGGGGTTTGGCTGGGATGAGGAGGACAATAGATTCAAAGCTCTGGGGTCAGGTCTGGGGGAGGGGACTGTGGGGCTCAGGAGGCAGGGAGAGAAGGAGCCAGACGCTGGGTGGGCCTGAGCAGGGTGGAGAGAAGGAGCGATGGGCCCAACCCAGAGCCTTGCTGAGACCTGGAGCCTCAGGCACAGAGCTGACAGGAGCGAGGAGCCTGTAGTGACAGCTGGGGTGGGGGGAGTGCCATGTGCCAGGGTGAGAAGGAGAGGCCTGGGGCTCTGGGGCAGCTGGGACACCCCCTGGGTGACAGGAAAAAACCTCAGGGCAGCCTCAGAGCAGCTGCACTGGAAATTGGCAGGGAGGACCCCCCTGCATCGGGGTCTGTGTGCTAACCATGGCTGTGTGTGACCCAGTGGCTCTGCAGGGCCCGCACCTGCAGGAAGTGGTCTGCTCAGGTCCCACGCAGCTCCCAACACGCAGAAATGATCCCTCATAGTGCTGATATGTAGACTTTAGTTGCAAATAAAAACAAAGCACTCTAGTTAAGGAAAAAAAAAAAAGGAATTTATTATAAGGTCCTGAGGTACCTTCTGGACCCCAAGGGGAAAGACAGCCAACACGGCCTCTCTCCATTCTCTGCAAGGCTCCTGAGTCTCCTCTCTCTATACACCAGCTCCTTCTGCTTCTTTGGCCCAAGAGGGTGGTGCCCCCTTGAAGCCCCTGAATTCACAGGTCTGAATTTCTCTCCCTTGCAGATCCTCACCAGCTCTCGAGCTCAATTCCAAATTATCTATAGAGACAATCTGATTGGCCCAGCTTAGAGCAGGGGTTCTTTCTGGTCTATCAATCATGGCTGGGGAATGAAAGGTCATGTAGTGATCATTCATTTAATCATTCATTCATTCAACAAAAGATGTATGGAGCAACTGCTATGTGCCAAGCTCTGATACAGCTGTGCGGGTAACAGCAAAGGCCCTGCCCTCATGGAGCTTACCTTCTGCTTCAGGGAAGACAGAGGAAAAGCAGCCAACTAAATGTGGAAGGTGTCAGGACAAGTGGCAGGGGAAAGGGGGAGCTTGCTGGGCTGGGGAGGGGGAGTAAAGTACTCTTTTGTGTAAGGTGGTCCAAGAAGGCCTCATGGATAAAGTGACATCCAGCAAGAGACCCAGAGGGAATCAAGGAGACAGACAGGCAGGTATTTGAGTGGAGTTCTTCAGGTGGCAATGAACAGGTACCAAGGTGGAGGGAGGGCGTGGTGGGTTTGAGGAAAGGCAGGGAGCTCAGCGCCCTGAACAAATAAGCCCTGTGGGGAGTAGAGGGGGCAGGGGTGGCTGGGCAGGGTCTGTGGGCACCTGGGAGGTGAGAAGCCGAGCGGGTTCTGAGTCAGGGAATCGCATAATCTGACTCTGTTTCTCAGGGTGTTTCAGAACCTCCTATGTGACCATGAATTCTCTTGACCTTGAAGTCTCTAGCATCCTTGACTTCTTTTTGGTTTCAATTACAGTTTACATTTACTGTTATTTTGTATTAGCTTCAGGTGTATATAGCACAGTGGTTAGACAATCATATACTTTACAACATGTTCCCGCGATATTTCATACATAGCTATTACAATGAGATTGACTGTATTCCCTATGCTGTACTTTATACACCCCATGACTATTGCGTACCAACCCATTTGTACTTCTTAATTCCCTCACCTTTTCACCCAGCCCCCCAACCCCCTCCCATCTGGAAACTACCAGTCCACTCTTTGTGTCTACAAGTCAGTTTCAGTTTTGTTGCTCATTCATTTTGTCCTTTAGATTCCACATATAAGTACAATCATACGGTGTTCATCTTTCTCTGTCTGAATTATTTCACTGAGCATAATACCCTCTCGGTCATCTGTGGTGTCACAAATGGTACGATTTCATTCTTTTTTATGTCTGAGTAATATTCCATTATATGTATAGAGATAGATAGATAGATAGATAGATAGATAGATAGATAGATAGATAGATAGATATCATATATCTCATAGCTCTTTTATCCATTTGTCTGTTGATGGGCCCTTGGGTTGCTTCCATGGCTTGGCTACTAGAAATAACACTGCAGTGAGTATAGGGGTGCGTATATTCTTTTGAATTAGTGTTTTGAGTTCTCGTTTTTGCCTCAGCTGCCACCACATTGGCCCACTGTCCGGGTGGGCCGCCCTCCCAGGGGCCTTGCTGCTCTGTAGCCAGAGACCTCCTTCAGGGCTTCTGGTCCTACAAAGCGTAATAAGGCTTGGCACAACTGCTGATGTGTATCTGGATGCCCCATAAATGCTAGGGTACCAGGAATCCTCTGGGTTCTCTCTCCACTTCTGCACCCAGAAGAAAAAAATCACACCAAAAGGCATGGTTTCTGGTTTTTTCAGGGTAGGTGACACCCCCTAGAAGTGCAGGAAGATTGACATCCCATGGGGCAAACTTCGATTGGAGACCAGAGGACACTTGAGGATAAATTCCCTCTCTGCTCTCTCCCATCACTAGAGATGTACCATCTATTCAGATAGCAAGCGTGCTCCCGTACTCGAGATGTGCCTGAGCCCAGCCGTCAGCCAGCTGCACTTGCCACAGAAGTGTTTTACAAAGCTCAGAACTTCCTGTGTTGGCTCCCCCTCTCACCCTGCCTCACTCCCCACTGCCCTCGCTCTCGCTGCCCTGGGGCCTCACCCTCCATGAGCCTGTCTCAGACTCTGTTTTCTAGAAACCAGGGCGAAGGTAGTTGGTACTGGAGAAGGTTCCAGAAAACAGACCTTCAAGATGGGATTTAGAAGCTGGATTCCCCATCCACCTGAAGACAGTAGGGACCCCTCATTGCCTGTGGACAGTGGATTGGTGATAAACTCTGGTATCCAGGGCTCCACAAATGCTAAACTTTCATGGTTAGTGAGGTAAGGTACAGGAGAAGGCGAGGCACTGGGGTATCTGGTGGCTTTGGGGCGTGATCAGTCTGGAGGAAATGATGAAGATTGTGGTGAGGGCTGGCTGCTTGGACAGCCTTAAAAACCTCACAGAAATAAAACGGTGGGGCCAGGGAAGCTAACTGACAAGGCGTGCTTTGAAAGCCAGAGGGTCACGTGACATCTGTAAGGAGATTCCTCTCCTAGTGCCCCAGGGCTGAAAACTGGGCCCAGGATTTGACTTAATAGTAGATTATTAAGGGGGAAGAGCTGCAAAGGAAATGAATGTGTAGTCTCACAGGTGTCCCTAAAGTCTGTGACAGGTAAAGGGTGGGACGCTGACATATGGGATGAGGACAATTGTGGACACGAGCCTGAAAATCTTCAACCTTGAATTCCCCCTGAGCCTTCTGTGCCAGAAGAAGCAGCCCTCTGCCTCCTTTCACTCGGAGACCTCCGGAGACCACCCGATATACCACCTAGAAGGAGAGTGGCTGTGAAGGTAAGACAGTGTTTAGAAAGCAGACGCTTGAGATTTTGGAGGGCATATCGTAATGGTACAAGGTAAGCATTCGTGCGTGACCGTGGGCCTGAGCGGTAGTGATGAGACAGAAGAAAGGAGGTCAGGGCAGCAGAAGGGGGGCTGCTGGAAGGATGGTCTCTATGCGGCAGTCACCGAGAAGTGTGACCAGCAGTGCACTGGGGAACCAGGGGACCAGGATTTCTAAATCTTCCCAGAATGGAAGTTGGGGTCTTTAGGGATCTGTAGAAAACTCCAACAGGAGGAGTGTCAAAGGGGTATGGTCTGAGGGCGAGACTTCAGTGCAGTGGTTCTGGGGGTGGGGCACACAAGACAGAACAATTGTCTGGGTGGGTGGCAATGACCCACCCTGATAATCCAGGCTACTCTGTCCATTTCAATATCCTTAACTTAATCACACAAAGCTCTTCTGCCATTTCAGGTGACACAGATTCCAGGAATTAGGACCTGAAGGGCTGTTATTCAGAATATTACAAATAGCAAGTGCAAAGGCCCTGAGGCAGGAGCTTGCCTGGGGACAAGCATGACCACAGTAGAGACAACTCAAGAGAGGACAGTGGGAGATGAGGCTGGGGTCTGGTGGAGGCCAGAACAAGCAGAGGCTTTTTATTGGTCAAAGTCAGCACTTGCTGTGGGGTTACTAACTCCTCTGAAATCTCGAAATCTTGGAGGCAACAGAGTAAAGGTATGTCTCTCCTTGCGTCCCAGCCTGATCAGGGCCCAACTCACCTTTCTAGTGACTCCTGGATCATCCAGGCCTGAGAGTGCTGTTTGGGGTCCTCCACATCCAGCTGGCAGGACAGAAACAGTGGGGATCGCTCCAGAAATTTTAGGCCCTCTGCCTAGAAGAGGTGGACATCACTTCTGTCCACTCTCTAGTGGCCAGAGCTAGTCAAGTGACCTGTCCCTAGATGTAGTGATAGGGGACTTAAGAATTGGAAATTTTAGTTTAAGTAACAGCTAATAAGCTTAGTAATCAATGCATGTAAAAGCTTTTGTTCCGGGAACTGAAGGTATAACCCATCCTGACTCCAGATCATAAGCAATTCCACCTTTGTGCCTCAGCAGGACGGCAAGCAATTCAGGATGGTATCTGAGCCATTGTCCTCCAGGGTGAGATGACCACTGCCCAGAACACAGCTAAAAACCACCACCCAGGGCAAGAACACTGAAGTTGTTTCTTTTAATCCAGTTAAGTTTTCCCTGAATTCCAAACCCCTTACCTATACTTCATTCTCCTTATAAAAAGGGCCATTTTAAAATGGAATTTAAGATGATCTGTTAGGGTATGAACCCACCATCTTCTCAGATCGCCCATAAAGATTTAATCGCTGTCATTGCTTATTGGGTTTGGTAGTGACAGGCAGCCTGAGCTCCGGCGTCTTTTCTGGTTTCACAAGGACAATAAGAAACATGGTCTTCCTTTGTGCCTAGGAGGAAAATGAAGGTTTGGTAAATGTGTAGCCTTTCCTTTGCCCCAGCCCTGTAGGACATTGTAAGAATTTTGATTTTTACTTAAGGAAGCTGGGAACCCTTAGAACATGTTGAGCAGAAGAATAATCCAACTTAAAATTTTTATTAAAAACACACCCATGGAAATGTTCTGTACCTTGATTGTGGTGGTGGTGAATTTGACTGATTATATTTGTCAAAACTCGTTGAATTATATGCTTAAAATTAGTGGATTTTATTTATTATAATTATACCTCAATAGAATTGATTTTTTTTTAAAGAAAGGATTCCACTGACCACTATTTTGAGAATAAAATATGCAAGGAGATGCAGGAATAAGAGAAGAGAGACTAGTGGCAAACGTGGCTATAGAGCTGGTGGGTTCAGGGAGTGGGTTTGGGGCAGAAACAAACAGGATTTGCTGGCATAACAGATATAACTGAGGGGATGCAGGTGCAGGCTTTAGACCTGGGCTTCTTAGGACTAAATCGTGGCTGCACCACTCCATGCTAATCGTGGGCAAGTATCTTAATATTGCCAAGCCTTGGTTTCTTCCTCTGCAAAATGGGAACAACAGAAACGGCTTTATGGGGTCCTTGGAAGGTTACAAGGAGATGATGTATGAAAAGCCTTGAGCACAGGGCCTGACCTAGTGTGAGCCTTTGATTCATTTCAGCAGACAGTAACCACCCCTGGGACGCGTGCGTAGCTAACCTGTAACTCTCAAGTGCTTCATTTTCCTTGTCTCTTGGTGCCATGGCCAAAGAACTGGTCCCTATGTTGTTCTGGTTCCAGGCTGAAGTGACCATAGCTGGTGGTTCTGCTGGCCAAAACCTGGGGTCAGTGTTCCCACTCAGAACCCATGAGGGTCATAGAAAGTGTAACAGGGTGCAGCCAAGAGGGGGACCCCAAAAAGGTATTTAGAATGGGGTCCAGAACTCAAGGTGTCTAGGAAATATTAGAAAGACATATAAGATGTCCTCACCCCTTCCCCCACCACAGGTGTGAGTTGGGGGAAGGGACAAATGGAGCAGGGCCATTAAGAGCTGTTTCGTACAGCAACAGCTCTGCAGCTAACCTGGAGCATGGTCATGTAACATATTTATAACCTTTAACTGGCTCATAGATATGTTAAATAGCTGTGGCCATGCTCTGAGCCAGGGGAATGGAAGCGACTTCCACCCAAGATGTAACTGGGGGCAGGTCCCCCGAGTTACAGCAACTGCGTGAGAGCTTAGAGATGATTGGCTCCACAGCATGGGGCCACACCTGCCCAGACTCAGTATGGCAGCCCAGTAAAGCTGGAAGGATATGAAGAGTGCTGGCAAGTGTAGCCGATTGTGGGAGGAGTTGGAAATGGGGCTGCAGAGGAGGATTGGCTTGGGGATTTAAACCCAGACTCGGCAGCCATTAGGGAGAGGACCACCTGGCTGTGGCAGTAAGGAGAAAGCCAAGTGCTTCTGGCAGAGTGGGGACCCCCACAGCAATGTGAGAGGGAGAGATCCACACAGTTTCACCAGAGTGTGGACCCCCGCAGTCATGTGAGAGAGAGCCACACTTCTAGCAGAGCAGGTACCCCTGCAGCCATGTGTGAGAGACAGCACCACGCGGCTCTGGCAGCGAGGAGAGGCACACACTTTTGGACAGAATGGGGACCCCCAAAGCTGGGAGTAAAGAGAATCATCATGCTGCTTTAGCAAAGAATTGCCACTCAGCTTTACCAGAATGGCAACCCTACCTACCCTCTCCACAGCCTTGCGGAGAGATCCAGGAGTTTTGGCCAGACTGCAGACCCCTGCAGCTTTAGTAGAAGAGGACCCATGGCTTCCGGGTGCTCCCTTTGGCCACGTGGCCTGGGAAGCAGGAGAGACTTTGCCTGGAAAATGGGTACAAAGGACTCTTGCCAGTGGACCATGAGAAGGTGCCACATGGCTTTGGATTCATTAGAGATCCTGCCTGGACAGTGACACAGCCAATGGTGCCAGGAGCCTGAAACACGGACGTTTGCTTCTTTTCCTGAGTTATGGTGCCTCAAATTAGGGCAGGGTGTGCTTGTGTAACAAAAGCACCTCCAGAGAGATTCAGACCCCCACGCCAACGGTGTAAATTCAGACCAGCCACCCAGCAACGAGGGCCAGAGCACACCCCTCTGTAGGAAAAACACAATTCTACAACAAACTCTTAGAGGTTAGTGGGGAGAAGCCTATAGGAGAGAGAGAGGGGGACTTAACCACTTTGATTGCTAGGACAAGGCACGCTCTTTGTTTCTAAACAATTCGCAGATTCTCCAGGAATGGCTCAGGGTGGGGCAGCAGTTAGCATTCTCTGGGCACCTGTTGTGTTCCAGGCCCCAAATAAAGAGTTTTTACGATCCCAAGCAGCCTCACAAAAGCCCTGTGTGATTGATAACTATCATCATTCCCATTGCCTGGCAGGGAAGCCAAAGTTCAGAGGCAAGTGACTTGCCTGAGGTCGCACAGCCAATCGACAGGTGCCATTTTTTGAGCAGCATAAATGTGGGGTAGTAAATGGCTGGTTATGTAGTGGTCAGCAGTGCAGACTCTGAAGCCACCTGCCTGGGTTTGCAGCCAGCCCCACCTCTCATACACTGCATGAAACTATGTGAGATGCTTAACTTCCCTGGGCCTTGGTAGCCTTATAATAATAACATTGGTACCCACTTTGAAACTGTTGCAAACATTAACAGAGTTAATGTATATAAAGAGCCTGGAAAGGTGTCTGGCACATAGTAAGAATTATATAAAATTTCACTCATTATTGTTGATTAGGGCAGGCCCTGGTGGCAGTGATCAGTACAGTATAGTGACTACAGTATAGTGAAGAGAATGATACAGTTTGTCATTAGAAGAACCTAGAATAGGGGCTGGCAAATCATGACCTGCACTGGCCCTCCACCTGTGTTTATAAATAAAGTTTTATTGAAATACAGCCACGCTCTTTAGTTTATATTCTGCCTTTGGCTGCTTTTGCTCTGGAAGAGTTGAGTAGTCGGGACAGAGGTTGGGGATGGCCTGCAACTCTAAAATAGGACTTACTGGTCTGTTACAAAGATAGCGAATCTAATTCCTGATCATCTAAATCATCTCCACAATTGGTCTTGATTGAACACCTTCAGGAATGGAACATTCTTTCCCTCCTGAGGCAAACATTCTTCAGACAACTTTAATGCTAGAAGGTTCTTCCCTGAATTGATGTAATCCATCTCTCTGCAACTTAGAATCATAAAGCATCACGTGGTCCTTCCTGTCGCAGAGAGAGCAGGAGTCCAGCCCAAAGTTGACACAGGAGCAGGTTCTGGAGCTGGGACGGCAACTCACTTCTCCTGTTTTGCCACATGAGATGACCTGTGGTCCACTGTGGACTTGACCGCCAGACTACAGACTCTTTACATCAGACCTGAGCCTGGAAACCAGTTCTGAGTCACTGAAAAAAAAGTTAAATTATGTCCAATGTACTCTGTTTCCCAAGACTGAGAAATATGCAACATACTGGAGGAAAACTTTTACCTTCCAAAACTATTTTAAGTTTACCATTTCAGTGCTCGTAGGGGTAAAGCTTCTATTATTGGTAAAACTAACTTTGCAAGAATAACTCCTTTGAAAAATATAAAATAAGAGACATTTTCTACAAGGATACAGAGAGAGGACAGGTAAATAGAGTATTTAAGACATAGGGCCTGGGGGGCAGGCAGACCTAGTACTCAGTCCTGGCTCCACCACACAGTCAACGTGGTAACTAACTTGTCTAAGCCTCGGATTTGCCGTCTGTGCGTGGGACTAACGAGAGGGCTGTATCACAGGACTGTCGTGAAGGTCCCAGTGCTGTGCATCTGCTCAGTAAAACGCACTGCTCTTTTCATTGAAAATGTGCAATGTGGCTTTTTCTTCCTTTCCTTCCACTTTCTTCCCCTTCCCCAACTTGCCATAAAAATTATTTTCATTCCCTTGCCTCCAATTAGCTATTGATTAGAGTATCTGATTGGGAATGAGCACTTAATAAAAGTAAATAAGTTCTGACATTTTATTTTTACTCTTGAATAAAAATGCTCCCATCCTCCCGAAAATGAGCCGTCACATTTTATTTAACAGCAGAAAAGATTTGTACATTTGGCCCTGAAGGAGCTGAGGAATCTATTTTCATTATAACAAACATTGATTTTGCATTAAAAAGTCTCATTATTTGAGATAATGACTGCTGGGCTCCTTAGTTATTCTTTTGGTTCCTAAATCATTAAAACTCCAACATTTAAAGAGCAAGCGGGACGGAGGTAGCTCCCAAATTATCTCCAGTGAGTTGTTGCCTCTGAGCCCCGGTCACCGAGAAGGTTCAGGCCTGATGGATGGAGAGCGGGAAACGCACATGGTGGCGTCCACTGCTTTCTCAGTTCTGCAGGCCACATTCCACATCGCCAATCAGACTTAAAAACCTGTTTACAACATTTTAAAAAAAACACTCTGGCCTCTATATTCATATTCAGTCAGTTCTTTGAACAAATCCTAATTATAAAGGAGCTGGAAAGAAGGGAGGAGCAGTGCCCGTCCCCAGGACTGGGAGTGGGGTGGCATTTCGGGTGGCCCTGATGGTGGCAGAGGCACGTGGCTGGCTGACCCTCCACCCCCAGCAGGATGAATTAGTGACTCCAGAAATATTCCCTCGTAGACGCCTTTCCACCGTTACACTCTGTGATCCTGGGCGTTTATGCCGTGTGAGACGCCCCGGCTGGACACCTCATCGGCAAGCCACATGTGACACTACTGAGTTTTGCAGAATTTCAACCACATGCACCGATCTGGATAATGTATTCTTTCAGAAGCCCGGGCTGAGCTTTAAACAAAGCATAATCCTGCCTGCATATCAATTTCCCCAGGACTGCAAGGAGGGAAAGGGGAAAAAAAGCCCGGAACCACGATGCTCTCAGCAGCAGCGTCTCCATTTAGGGCTTAGCAGAGGGGACGTCTGAGCCGTCTCCTCCGTCTCCATGTTCATTAACAGGCACACAGGGAAGGGAGGGGGGAAACGTGGGCGACGAATCATAAAATATGAAAGGGCTGCCCTGGAAATTGGCATCAATGTGATTTATTCAATCCAGACCTGAGCTCAACTATTTGAAAATAATTGAATAGTTGATACCCACTGCCACTTGCAAGTGACGAAAACACGGGCTGGGGGTGTGATGAAGGAGGTGCTGGGAGTAATTTGAGATTTCAGAAGCTGGGATCTCAGCCCTGCCCCGCCCCTCCCTGAATCTTGGCCCAGCCACGGGTCCCATGTCCTTACCCCATCCCTGTCCACTCAGAGGCAGGTGTCTGCAGAGGTGCACCCACTGCGTGTAAATGATTTTTCCTCCTACCCTTTGGACTTGGCCTTGTGTTGTCAGCATTTTCTCTTTGCAACCATTAGTTTTTTAATTGTATAAGCAATACCTGCAGTAAGACATTCAAATAATAGAAAGACACACGGCATAAAAAGGGAACATCACCCCTTATAGACACTCACCCTCTAAGACTGACACCACTAACAATTGAAGGTCTGCCCTTCCTGATACTTTGCTATGTCTATAAACACATGCTACACATATGTACACCTCCAAGCTTCTTTACAAAAAAAATATATATATGAAGATCTTGTTCTGCAACTTTCTCATTTCACAATGTCATGGACATATTTTCATGTCAGTATACACAGAGACTCCTGCCTTTTTATCAGCTATATCAGCTCATTGCTTATTTTACTTATCCCTCCATTGCCAGGCAATTAGGGTATTTCCAATGTTTATCGCACGCGGTGCTCGGTGCCACCGCGCCTGTACATTCGTGCGTCTGAGCCAATGTTTCTGTAGAACTGATTCCCAGAAGCGAGAGTGCAGGATCCTAGCACGTAACCTAGAAGCATTTTCCATATTGTCTCAGGCATCCCAATTATCACATTTAATATCTGCACAACCACCTTTTAAATCCAACTTAGCCAACTTGCGTAGCAGAAAATAAGATCTATTTAAAGCCAGCCTGTCTGTAACTGCCTTTGTGGAGAGACAGGGAAATAACTGGGTGAAATCCGAGGGCCCCCGCTCCAGGGCGCAGTTGGCAAAGAGACAGTAGAGCCAAGAGAGAGTTGAATTACACCTGGAATTTGGAGTTTCCCAAGAGGTCTGGAGAGGTGCGGATGTATGGGGAGTTTTGGGGAAGAGAGGAATGCCAGCAACAAGACCTGGAGATTAGGGTTCTGTGCTGCAGTTGGTTGGGTGCTCCCAGATGTTTCAGGATCAGCTAATGAGTCTGCTGATTTCCCAGGTGTAAATATTCCTACCTTGGTGTGAGCTGGGCACCAATAAATACCCCAGATCAATCGTCCCGTAAACGACTGAGGAAAGCCTGCTCCACCAGCAGCCTTGGGCCAGTGGAGGATTCCCGGAGCAGAGGCGTCTTGGAGTGAGTCGATCACCAAGTGAGCGTGGGGCCTCCAGGGTCCAGGAATGGGTTTGGAGGCCACTTAGAGTGTAGACTGAAAAAAAGGACAATAAACTCCCCCCAGGGAATCCATGAGGATACTTAGGGGGACTTCACTATGGGGGAAAGTTTGGAGTTACTTTTTTTAATGTGAAAAAGACCTCAGAAGGCTGGAGGATGAGGGAATCCCTGGTGCCTCATTTTGGGTTACTTCCCACTAATTGCTATTTCAGCAAATGCTGGGTGAACACCTTTAGCATCCGTTCGAGCCTCAGAAGGCTCACCCCTTCTGTAGCACACCCCTTCCTCTCCTTACCACCACATCATACTCCTTCTCTGCCCCCCACCACACACACACCCTGCACCCTCCCAGCTGCTGGGCACGGCCCTGCGCTTCTCCTCTCCCAGAGGGTTCTCCCCCTCCATCTGGGCTAGTCACAGCGATGTCCATTCCTCAAGGCCCAAGTCACATGCTCCCTTTCTACAAGCCTTCGTCTCCGCCCCCAGAGCCCCACCACGTTCTGCATAAACAGCTTCCAAAGCATGAACCGCTTGTCCCCTGGCAGGACAGGGAGCTCCCTGGAAGAGGAGAACACACTGAGCCATCTCCCTGTGCACGGCGTTGCATGTTAGTCCCCACAGAACCAGCTCTGAGTCACCGTCTAGGAAGCCTGGCGTACATTCTGAGCTCCGCCACAGCCCCTGACATCTGTGATGCTCATCTGAAAGGCGAAAAAGATTCGTCCCTATTACACGAGGGAAGAAACCGAGGTTCAGAGAAACCTGGAAGCTTGCTCGGTCTCCAGCCAAGCTGGGGCTCACGGCCTGTCAGCTCTGCCACATTCCTACTGTCGGGGGGAGGTGGGTCTGCGAGGTGATCGAGTGCGTTTGGAGGTGCTCCCACCTGGGGCCTCGGAATTCCAGGGATCTGCAGGTTCATTCCAAAGAGACCTCACGTTCGTGTGCGCACAGAGCGGGAGGAGAGAACCCATGCCTCTTTACCTCTCTCTTTGCTTGCTTTTTTGTTTTTGGTTTCTCAGGGTTTGTGTGGGGGGTGTGTGTGTTAAAACAGGGAGCACTGAGGAGTCCATCCCTTCATTTGACAGATGAAGAGACTGAGACTCAGAACAGGACGAGGATGTGGCCAAAATCACCCAGTGAGTGTGAGGGCATTGTACTGTGTCAGCCTAGGAAAGCTGGGACTATTTTCCCCAGAATTCCCTTTTCCGTATGGTTCTGGGCTAGGGGTGGTCACAAGAGAAATTTGCATGCGCTCTGGAAGATAGCCATGGACAGCAGCCACGTCTGTAGTCAGGTCTGCGTGGGATCAGGCAGTGGCCCAGCTCATGCTGTCTTGCCTACCTGCTGGCTGACCTGTTGGCTTAGGCCAGCAGCCAGACATGTGGCGACTCCATACCCCCTGGATTTCCTCCTACAGCTTCTCCAAACTCTGGGCCAGGTGTGTGTGCAGCATCCTGATGAAGCGGGCCAGCTCTGCAGATCACCCATCTCATCACCATGTTATTGACACCACATCGTCAGTTCACTCATATCATCAGCTGGACGGTTAGAGGTGACAGGAGACTAACGAGGTCCCAGTGAGAGAGAGATGTGGGTCCCAGTATGTCCTGTGAGTCCAAAGTCATCCTTTCAGGTCCTACCCTGGCCTTGTACACCTCCTCTTCACGTCCACCCTCCCCTCCGAACAAGCCCTTCTGACTCCAGGCCGGGAGCAGACACGTGGGTCCAGACTGACATCCCTGCCCACCAGCTCCCAGGACCACAAAGGCCTCACTGCCAGCAGAAAGCCCTCAGAGCACTCCTCACACTTCTGCTTCTCCAGGGGAACCCTATCTGACACAGCAAGCCGGCTGCAGGGCTGAGGGTGGGGCCCCAGCTCCCGGCCCCTTGCACTCCCAGGAGCCAGGGATAGGCAGACTGAGCGCCCCACCTCACCGTTCCCTGCGGGTCCCTGCCTCCTTCCACAAGGCGGAGTCTCTCGGAGCTGTTTCCCCAGGACAGGGGCTGAGGGAGAGACCTGTGTCTCTCTCATCCCCAGATCATTAGCATTGTCCCCATCAGGCTCCAGGGACACCCTGTCCTGCCCTATAGCCCTGGAGAACAGGCTCCTTACCTTGCCTCTGCATCCTCCCCCCACCAGTCTGGGGCGTTTGAAGGCTATTTATTTCTCCTGGTCCCCAAGCCCATAACCTTGGAGCTGCCTCGGATGCCTGCTGTCCCCAGGGCCCTATTAATCAGACAGTAAAGATGTCGCTCTACCAGCTTGAGCCATTGCCCAAACAAGCCCTGGGCTGGGCCCACCATCGCCGCCCCCTGCACGCTGAGCTGGGACTAAGGCCTGCTCACCGCACCCAGGACCCCGACGTCTGTGTCAGAACAGAATTTCTCCACACTGTGGCACCGAAGGGGGGATTTCAGAATCAGTTGTTCTTTCCTTTCCTTGCCAGTATCTGCTTCCTGTGGAAGGTGCCAGTAGCCCAGGAAACTCTCCTTTTTCAGAAGCTGCTTCTGAGGAAAAAGGTGATAGTGAAGCTGTGGAACTAGATGGATCTGTATTAAAGTTTCTCTACTGCTTCATATATGAGCTGTATGACTTCAGGAAAGTCACACAACCTCTCCCAGCCTGAAACACCTTATCCATGAAATTAGGATATTAACCTCATTGGAATATTGTGAGGATTAAATAAGGTACCATATGTAAAGCACTTGGTTCATACTCTAGCAAGTTACAATGTACTCTGTAAATGAAAGCTATTATTATTATTATTAATGTTGTCTTTATTATCATAGTCATTATCATAGTATGCTCTGTAAGGATTGGGACTGTATCAGGTATGTTCTGGCTGGGAGTACCGTGCACATACTAGCCCATAATACCTATTTGTTGAATGAATAAATGAACGAATGTATGAGCATTTATTGGCTAGGCCCGGTGTATGTCATGGATGAAGTACCCAGGACCAAGGAACATTTAGAGATTTCAGTAGTAAGCTTCTATTAGAATCTCTCCTGTCAAATCTAACCATCGTGTCCTCTTTAAAGTGTCTCTTTCAGCACTTACCTCCTGCCGGCCCACAGGCAGAGGTGACACTGGAGTGCCCCCACGGGGTGAGGGCTTCCTCATCTGCCAGGGAGCAGAGCCAAGCAACACCTCCAGCTGCGGCCCCCACCACTAAGGGGCTCCGACCAGAGCACAGCTCTCCCTCACAACAGAAAACAAACAGGGTTTCATTCGATTGAAAGACAGACACTATTCATATCCTCCACTTAACAAGTGAGGAAATGGAGGCGCAGGAATGACTTGCCCAGTGTCCCATGGCTATCAAGTGCTTGAAAGTAGGGTCACACTCGCCTATTGCCTCTTATGTCCGTGATCATAGACAGATCTCATACACGCTGTATGGTAGCCATTAATATCTCATATTCATGCAAAGAAATGGAAGCTCGGACAGTGTTAATAACTTGCCCAAAGCCACGCAGCTAACCCAGCGAACTTAGAGGAGCATTAGCTTCTAAAATTGGAGCATAGGCAAAAGTTGCGGGAGGGAAGGGAGTGGTCTTTCATTCTCTCCATTCTTATTTAACTTCCTTCACCACACAACCCTGTGAGTTGGTCACTCGTGTCCCCATTTTACAGAGGGGCCCCAAGGCTCCACGTGAGCAGTTTACACAGCAGCCCCCCTCCGCCCTCTAGCCCAAGGTCACCTGTGAGTGGCGCAGCTGAGAGGCCAGCCGGGTCCTGCAAGCTCTGAAAGGGACGTCCCCCATGTGGCCAGGGATTGGCTCCTCCCCCCGCGCCATTCAGGAGTGGTGGTGCGTTCAGTCCCCACAGCCTGTAACCTCCTCCCTTCCCGGCCCACGCCGCTGCGCTGGATGCAGGCAGGGAGCGAGGCTGGGCGCTAATTTACACTTGTTTAACTACAGCTGGCGCCCTCCCGCCATGTGTCTACCCGCCATTTATTGCGCTTTCCAAAGCCCTGCCCGGCACTCAGGGGCATTTCCTGCCTGTGCTAATGGAGAATAGACGCATTATATGTGAATAATGGATTATGATGATACAATTTGGGTCTCTTAGCTCTCACCGAGCCTAGGCTGGCCTTGCATTATTGATAACTTACACACACCTTCCAGAGCGTGTTTATGTAAATATTTAATAGGGAAAGCGAGTTAACCCATTGGTTTCAGCCATTTCCAGAGCACTGGCAGTAAAGGCTGTGAGGGGTCACAGGGAGACCCCCAGCAGGAGATGACATGTCAGATCCCTTCAGAAAAATCAGAAAGTTCTCAAGACACTCATTTGGTCACAAGAAGTTTGTGGCCTCAAGGTTCCCAGCTTTCCAAGAACCGAGAAGCGTAGGTCTGCCTCACCAGGGAGACCCACCTGGGGTCCAGAAGACAAGTGGCTGGCGCCGGCAGAGCTCGCTGAGAATGATGGGGCAGAGGGGCAGTGGGGAAGGGGGGGGGGGGGGGAGCGGTGTCAGATTACAGGAACGCAGCAGTGTGGGTCTCCCCTGTAAATGAAGAGGCCGTTGCTTGCCATTTGCATGGCTGATTTCCCATACTTCCACAGGGCTTCCACGTTTCACACTCCATTTCCTATTGGAAGACAATCCTTAAGAGAGACCACCTGGGTTTCAGCCTAGGCTCCGCCAATGCTGGCAGGATGAAGAGTTACTTAATTTCTCTGTGCTCATTGGCTGGTGCAAGAATACAGTGAGACCACACATCTGAAGTAGGTCATGCAGGGCACAGCACACGTTAAGGGTTCCATACCACCTAGTGATCACATAGCAGCAATTTTAAGATGCACAGGTTTTCACATGGGTCTTAAAATAAATGCCAGGGTATACATTAATTGGCAGCGATTCTTCGTGGTGTGGAAAATAGTATGTATCATAGATGCATTGAAACATGGCTATTATTTTGCTTATATTGTGTTTCTGGCAAGTAGACCACACCTTCCCCTCTAGGAAGTCACAAGGGTAGGAATGTGCCCCATCTGCTTAGGCTGAGAGCAGAGGCCCAGAATCGGGAGGCCTCAGTGGGCCTCATCCCCACCCACCACCCGCACCAGCACCCTGGCCTCCTCTCAGGCTCGTTTACCCCACACAGACAGCCTTCTCCCCCCCAAGCATACTTCCTCGGGCTGTCAAGCCTCTGCCCTTTCTGGCTCCTCTATGCAAGTGCCCCTTTCTTCCTGGAAACACTGACAGTCTTGGCATGTGGTTCTGCCTCACCTCCTCCCTAGAGTCCTCCCTGCTTCTTGACTGAGCTCATCTTAAAGTTGAAATGGCCAGTTTGTTCTTCTGCCTACCCACCAGAATCTCAGATCCGAGGTCCCAGAGGCAGGGGCTGCGACTGCCTGAGTCATATCTATGCCTCCAGGTCCTGGCATTCAGGCCGAGGGCACCTCCTGCAACAGGGCCCCGTGCTGGTGGTTTGGGAATACAGCATGGATAATAGTCTGTATGCCAGAGGGAAGAGGCAGACAGAAGACAAGAAATAAGAAACTGGAATATGGAAGAAGATGGTAAATGCTGTGGAGGAGGGGAGGAGCAATAGGGGATGCCAGGAGGGAGTGCACTTTTAAATAGGGTGGTCCAAGTGAGCCTTGTTGGTTGACAAGGTGCCGTCTGAGCTGAGGCGAGTGAACAGCCAGTGCAAAGACCCTGCTGCGGGATTGAGCCTGCAGTGCCCAAGGAAGTGCTGCGGTGGGTGTGGCTGGCACACAGGGAGGAGGCGGGGCTTAACAAGGCCTGTGGCCTTAGTAGAGACCTTGCCTCTGGCTATAGGGAGACAGGGAGCTACTGGAGGATTATGGGCAGAGTGACTGAATCTTTGTTTTATTATTATTTTTTAAATTTTCTCCATTTTATTTTTTTGTAGTTTCTTGATTTGTTTTCTTTTTTAATTATATTTTATTGATTATGCTATTATAGTTATCTTAATTTTTCCCTCTCTGTCCCCCTCAACCTCAAGCAAGTCCCCCACCATTGTTCATGTCCATGGGTCATGCGTCTAAGCTCTTTGGCTACTCCATTTCCTGTACTGTATTTTACGTCCCCATGGCTATTCTGTAACTACCTATTCGTACTTCTTAATCCCCTCACCACTCCCCCCACACCCTCCTCCCATTTGGTAACCAGCAAAACTTTCTCGGTTTCCATGATTCTGTCTCTTCTTGTTTGCTTAGTTTGTTTTTTCTATTCGATTGTTGATAGATATGTATTTATTGCCATTTTATTGTTCACAGCTGGCACAGAGCCACAGAGCTGGCAGGCAGGACCCGCATCTGAGACCCCACTGACCTGGCTAACAGGGCTTGCCGGCCCCAGAGGCCCCCTGGGACTCTGTCCCACCCAAACTGTTAACCCGACTTTTCCATATGAATGGCTGGTCTTGGCTGATTCTTCACAACTCTCTAAATCCTATGAAACAAGCAATAGCTGGCCTCAGAGAGCCCCCAGGCCCCACGCCTCTTACTAAGTGGCCCCAGGCCTGGTAATAGTAGCCATCCTAGATTCACAGCTTGGCTTTGTCTGGGAATCTCCAAGCCCAGCACAAGCAGCAGCCATCTGAGATTGCTTTATAGCTCAGGCAGGGTGGCCCTGGGCAGAACACAGATGGGGGCTGACCTTGGCCTACACCACCCGGGAAACCCCAGAGCCTGGGCACCCAGTGGACAGATGCAGACCAGTCAGAGTGGTCTGACGTGGAGGGTGGAGGTTGGTGGTCAGTGGTCACAGCCAGTCCTTGCAGCTGGCTGGCCTGGGTAATTCCCTCCCATTGATCTGCCAGCAGCAACCAAGACTCAACTACAAGAGGAGGGTGTACTCAGCTCACACAGAAGGCACACCTCGAGTACCCAGCTTAGGTGACAGGGGAGGCTGTGCCACTGGACCCTACAGGACACCTCCTACATTAGGCCACACTACCAAGACAGGGAGTCATAGCAGCTCTACCTAATACATAGAAACAAACGCAGGGAGGCTGCCAAAATGAGGAGACAAAAAGAAACATGGCCCAAATGAAAGAACAGATCAAAACTCCAGAAAAAGAACTGACATTGTTTTTAAAGGATCATTCTGGCTACTGTGTGCAGCCTAGAGCACAGTGGGGCAGATGCTGGAGCAGGGACACCCATCAGGGGACTGCCACAAGAATCCAGAAAAGGTGAGGTAGTTTGTCCTAGGACAGGCAGGAGCAGAGAGGGTGATGAGATATGGCCAGGTGGTCAGGTTCTATCAGAAGGGAAGGTGGAGCTGCCCAGAATTCCTGAGGGTTTACACATTTGATGTGAAAGAAAGAGAACCATTGAGGAGGACTCCAAGGTATCATCACTGGCTGGACGGCTGGAATGGCATGAACTGAGTCGGGGAAGACTGTGGAGGGACAGGCGTGGGGGAGGAAGGTCAGGAATTCTGTTCGGGGTGTGGTAGTAGACACTTTAGACTTGACGAGTCTGTTGGGTATCTGAGGGTAAGGTTTGAATGGGCAACTGGACATAGGGTCCAGCTTATAAGTGAGAGGTGCAGGCTGGAGTTTACATGTGGGAGTCATCAGCATGCAGATGGCTGAGAACACAGGGAGAGAGCATAAAGGGGAAAGGAGACATCGAGGCCCAAGCCCGGAGCACTGCAGTGAGTAGGGGTCAGAAGGGCAGGGAGCCAGCAACGGACACAGAGAAGCAGTGTCTGCGAGGTGGAAGCAGAATTCATTTGTTGAACCCTCAGTTGTAAGAAACAATTATAAGTTATACTACACAATTATGATGAAATAGCTCCCATTAATTGAGCACTTACTCTGTGTTAAACACTTCCCATCACGTTTCTCCCTTGGTCCTGAGATTTAGGAATGCTCATTCCCATCTTACAGACAAGCAAACCGAGGCTCAGAAAGGTTAAGCTGACCAACATTTCACAGAGAGTAAATTGCAAAGCAGCGAGAAACCCACGCTTTGGCTCAGCTGAACTAACTTTTATTGACCATGTACTAAGAACTGGGTACTCTTTTATAAACAATATTTTATTTAACACTCTCAACACCCTTGTGTGGCAAAGTAGATGTCATTCCCATCCACTTCACAGATTGGAAACTGAGGCTCAGAGTCTCACTCCGTGAGCTATCCGAAGTTACCCAAAGTTGCAAATGCCAGCAGAGATTTGAATCCTGGCCTCCCATCTTCCTTTAGGCACTTGGGATTCTCCCATGTCTGCATTTAGGGAAGGGAACAGGGGTGATGGATTAACTATAGCTCCTCAGCTTGAAGTCCTAGGCCTCTTCCAGGGGCCAGATGTCCAGCTGGTACCACCAGCCCCTCTGCTGAATCCGAGGCTGGAAACAGAGAGGGAGGGGTCTCCGTTACCAAAGCCCAGGCTGGGCACTCCCAGGGAGTCCCCTTCTTCCCGCCTGGCCAGCATCTGCCCTCCGCCAGCCCCTGCCTGGCTGCCAGATGTGCCAGCTGTGGCTCCTCTCTGCAGAGAGCCTCGTTTATTAATTAACATGGATGCCAAGGGGGCAGCTTCTCAGGCCCAGCCTCAGAGCAGATCTTGGCACATTTTTTAGACTTTGTTTAATAATTTATCATCTTTTAATCATAGAAATAATTAGCACAAGAGTGATAATCTGTACTCTGCCGAGAGCAGACTGGCGGAGGAGTTTTCAGACAGTGCCAGAGCCCAGAGAGCCAAGCGTTGGCAGAGTAGAGGGATGGGCTGGCTCGGGGTTCGCCGTCCACTCCAGAGCCGAGGGGCTCCAGCGCTCTGGGAGTCGGGGTGTCAGAGACACCGCCTGGCTTTGGAAGGGACTTGAGGACTCACTTGGCTTTCCTAGGAACTCAGGTTCCTGCTCCTGTCTGACCTGACTCAGTAGCTAACCTACCAAGGTCAGGATCTTAATTTTCCCATCTGTAAAATGGGAGTTAGATTAGATGATCCCCAAGGGCCCGTTTATTCAAAATGCCATCATCCAATGAGGCAGCAAATGTAGAAGCAGTTAAGAAAGGGAGCTGGAGAGCCTGAGAGGGTCAGGAAGCCTCCCGGGGTCCTCCAACCCCCAGACACAGGTGTGCTCTCTCCCTTCTCTGCGTCCCCAGCTGCAGACCAAGACAAGGGTGCTGAGCGTGGGCTGTGTGGACTGCAGAAGTCCTGCCCCTCTGTGAGTTTCCCCATCTGAAAAGTGAGAATGACAATTCATCCTGCAGTCTCCCCCAGAAGATCCCATGAGGGTGGGACAGGCACGTTGGAAACATTGACCCCGTTCTGTCCTGAACTGAACTGCTGCTCCCTGCTCAGACTGCCCATCTGGACACAGGGCAGGGATGTCCCCACCCCAGGTGCCTCATACCCCTGGAAGTGAATGACCACGCTGACTGTTTTGCCTGTTCTGGAGGTGGCTGGACCTGTGCAGACAGACACACCCCCTCCCCCAGGGGACAGCAGAGTCTGGTGGCTCTGGAAAAGACCACGGCGCATCGGAAGGCAGCTCTGCGCCTTCTGGTGGGGCTGAGCCCACGCCGCTTCGCCTCCAGGTGCCTCAGTCCCTGCGTTTGTAAGTGGGATACCTGTCTAAGCAGGGCCAGAAGCAGACCCTGAGATGGGAATTCAAGAGCAAGTCATTTATTCGGGAAAACATCCAGAAGCCGTAGGGGGAATCAAGAGGTCAGAAAGGAAAGAGGAGGAGGCCAACCAAGGGTGGGTCAAGGAGCAGGTGACCACTGTGGACCCCTGGGCCTCAGTCCTGCTGGGGACACCTTGGGGTCGGCAAACTGCAGCACATGGGCCAAGTCCAGCCTGCCTCCTGTTTTTGTAAATAGAGTTTTCACAGAGTCCACACAGCCAAGCTCTTTCACTTATGTGTTGTCTGTGACCATCTTTTTGCTACAACAGAATTGAGTAGTTGCAACTAAGACCATGTGGCTCTCAAAGCCTAAAATAGTTACTATCTGGCCCTTTTGCAGAAAATGTTTGTGGCCCCTGGTCCACAACATGATGCAGAACTCACCTCAAAGTTGTCTCCCTGAAGGAGAAGAAGCTGGGCTGTTCATGCACAAACTCCGGTCTGTGGCTGGCAGCTCCCGGGGCCCTAAAACTACCCCTATAACACACACGGCCAGGTCTGAGGCAGCAACCTCCTGTAGCCAGAAGGAGCCCTCGGGAAGAGTCCGGGCTGAGGGAAGATCGGCCTGGGCTTCTGGGGGATCTGCCCCAACATCCCCCTGAGCCATGATGAGGACCAGATGAGATCACAGGTAGAGCACCAAGAACAGGGAGCGCCCTAAGGTCAGGAAGCTTTGACCATCTCTACCCGCCCCTAACCAAAGTCACCCCTGGCTCATTCCAAAATGAGCAGCCTCTGTCTGCTCACTGGGCTTCTGCCTATCTGTCTCTCTTGGGCACCACTAATTGCTCAGCCCACTTGGGCAGAGAGTTCCTTTCCAGGCCCAGTTCTGCCTACCCGACCCTTCCCTGCCCTGACCCGGGAAACCCTGCCCATCCTGCCTTTTCCAAGGCCCGAGCCTCCTGCCTCTCCAGACCCTGTAGGCCAGGGGTGTCAAACTCATTTCCACCAGGGGCTACATCAGCCTCGGGGTTGCCTTCAAAGGGCTGAATGTAATTTTAGGACTGGATAAATGTAACTACTCCTTAACTAGGGGCAAGGAGCTCAGCACTGCCGCCGGGTAGAAACAATGCCGGGCCAGATAAATCAAAGTGGAGCGCCAGACTCAGCCTGCAGGCCTTATGTTTGCCACCTGTGCTTAAGCCATGAACTCGGGCTCTATCCTCAGGCCTAATTTTTGGACGTGTCCTGGGGGGACTGCCCTCTGGCCTCCATCCCAACAACGCCCCTCTCCCTGGTCAGTTCTGCACCACAGATGCCTAGAGGCTTGTGGTCCTGGCTGCCCTTGTTCACCTAGGCCCTCCCAAGGCTGTCAGTTCCAGCCGGACCCCGTCCTTCCTGGGGAGTATTCTGGGCAGTCGGCGCTGGGCTCCTTTTTGAGAAGGACATAAGCAAGTGAGTTTGGTTAGTAAGCAGTCAAAATGATCAGGGCTCAGTCTGGATTCAGGGTCAGGGCTCAGTCTGCTCAGTCCAAGACCAAGTTCAGGGCTCAGCTGGGTGGGGACCAGAGTCAGAACTCAGTCTGGGTTCGTTCAGGATTCAGTCTATGTCTGGAGTCAAAGAAAAGCCTGGGATCAGGATCGGGACCATTCAGGGCCAAGACCCAGGGGTCAGTCTAGCCAGGGAGCCCAGCACACCCAGGTGGTTTAGGCTCCAGCCCAGGCCGCAGCACCTGCCCCTCCTCTCAGCACCGGACCGCCTCCGGGAGCCTCCAGCCCATCACTCCCCACTGGGACGCCTACATTCCCATTTATGGGTACACCCTCCTGGCCATGCGGCAAGGATCCCCAGGTCCATCTGTCTGCTGAGCTGTCGTGGGAACCGAGCTCGGCAAATGGGCCCAAGCCTGTCTCCCTCCGGAGCCTGCCTCCAGACTGTTGGCGTTCGCGGCTCTGCCACGCAGCCTCCGAGCTGGGCTTGCACTGCCGAGTCCAAACGCCGTCCACTGCTCAGTTCCAGCCAACCACCAAGCACTCCCCAGATGGGCAGGGACCACGCTGTGCCTGCCTGCCTCCTGCCTCAGGCACTGCTCACTCCCTGCCAGGGGCCCAGGGGAAGGCCCACTGCCCAGGCTCACAGCCCTGGGTGCCAAGCAGGGCAGGGAAGGACAGGGCCCCCGGCAACATCTACCCAGTGATTCCCTCCAGCCCTGCCCCAGGTCCTGGTGAGACCTGGCCTTTCTCCCACCAGGTGCCCGTTAGCCTCCGACCACTGACCTCAGGACTTGGGGGACCCGAGATGAGTCATGGTCAGTGTGTTCCCCAGGGCCCCTGTCTGAGAGTTCCAGGCAGCATGGAGTTTCCGGACTGGGCGGACCTGGGCTTCAGTCTCAGGAGCGACTCTTCAGGTTGTGTGAACGGGGCTAAATCTGGGCCTCAACGTCCCCATTTATAAATGGGCACCGTAATTCTTAGCTTACAGGATGTAGTAACAGTTTATTTTTTTTAATTTTATTCATATATTTTTAGAAAAAGGGAGGGAGAAAGACAGAGCAACAGCAATGTGTGGGTTGTCTCTCGCACACCCTCTACAGGGACCTGGCCTGCAACCCAGGCATGTGCCCTGACTGGGAATCGAACCGGTGACCCTTTGGTTCGCAGGCTGGCACCCAGTCCACTGAGCCACGCCAGCCAGGCCTGGCTGTAGTGACCGTTGAATAAATTAAAAGATACAAAGCCGCAGGCATAGGAAAGGAGCTTGTAGTGACATGTGTCATATTTGTCTGCTGGCACCCCTGACCCTCTCCTAGTCAGAGCACCCCATTTCTGTGCTGAAGTGGCCCTGCTCCACTACACATGGCTCTGGTGAGGTGGCCGGTCCCAGGATCTGGCCCCCATGGTCAGAGAGTAGGCGCCAGCCGCCTCACGGATGGAGGCAGGACAGAGCGCAGGGCACACATAAGCCACCGAAAGGCAACCCCATGGGCTTTGTCTGGAGCCCCTAGAACGCCTGCGGCCAGGCCCCCCGCTGGGCCGCCCAGTCGCTCAGCCCCCCAGTCGCCGAGCCCATAAATTCCTCTCAGCTGACACTGTCGGACTCAAGCTTCTGTTTCTGGCAACCGAGTTCAGAAAGAGGGAGTAAGCCCACGTCACGATCAAGAGCCTCGATCTGAAGCCAGACTATTGGAGTTCAGACCGCAGCTCTGCCGCTCATTCACAACCTCATCTCAGGTTAGCTTATTACCCAACGCCTCTGCCAAGTTCCCTCATCCATAGAACGGGGTGATACTGGTACCCACCTTCCAGGGCTGGGATGAGAATCCAATGAATGAATTTATCTAAAACACTTAGAAGAATTCCTGGCACTTAGTAAACACTGTGTAAGTATTTGCTAGCATGTTATTATTGAATTCCCCGCTTCCCTACTCAGCTCCTGCCTTCTCCAGTGTGGGAGCCGTCGCTTTTCCTTCTCCCTTCTTCACCCCTGCCAATCACTTTCCAAGTGAATGTTACCTCCTAAACAGCCCCCACCACCTCTGCTGCCTTCTCTGTAATCCCAGCAACTCCCACCACTTTCCAATACTTGTTTACCCACTGGTCTCCATGCAGGACCCCTTTCCAACTCCAGTTTCCTTATAGCACCCAGAGTGATCTTTTCAGAAGACAGACCTTATTTCTCTCTACCTCTCGGCCCCGATCTCTTCCACATTGACTTTACCCTGGGCTCAGGGTGATGGTACAACAGCCGCCACAGCTCCAGGCCTCATATACTCTGCCTTTGCGTCCAACTGTCTCCTCCCCAGGATTCCCCGTGAAGCTCCACAGCCTCTCAATAGCTCTAATCTGACCTGCCCTGAAACCAGCTGCTACAGTCGGAAGGATACGATGTCATGAGAGGCTTCACATGGGTCATGTACCACCCCTGGAATTGAGGAAGAGGCCCCCAATTAAACACGTGTGCTAAAAAATTGGGGAGTGGTGGGTTTCCGAATACCTGTCTCTTCAAAGAGAACCAAACCAAAGGCTGCTGCACCCCCCAAAATCATACGGCACCCACGAGTCTCTGCGGCATAATCTGTTATCGCGGTCAGATGTTAACCACAGGCTGGCGATTCCAGTCCGTGCAGGGATCCTTCTCACATTCTTAGAAAACAGACGGCGCCCACTACGGCCACCAGCACAAACACTGACCGTGGTGTATCAGTATTTCCTGGAGTGTGTTCAGTTGAAGCAAACCTCTCAGAATCCTCAGGGATAACGGCTAGGTGAGAAAAAGATAGTCACGGGTAAGTAAGTTTGGGAAAAATTGAATTCTAGCCCTCTGCCCTCAGAGACGCACAGTGCATATTAGCATATTAAGGGCACCGAAACCTCCTCCGGCCACGAGACCTGCCGGCATTTCTTTAGTCCGGTGTTTCCTAAGTGCATTTGATTGCTCACCTCTTTCCCTGATGCTACGCTATGAAACTCACTCTCAAAACCCTCATGACACTCGCTTCATTCATTCACCTTTCGGGCTTTTCTCCCCTCCCTCACTTCCAGCTGAGAGTTTCTGCAGCTCTGTGCGCTTTGGACTCTGGAAGCTACTCTCCATCTCTTCTTTCGCCTTCTAAGTCCTCCGGAGGCTGAATAAACAATAACAGAGGTCCTCAAAGCAGAGAGAGAAGGGGCTCTGAGTGAGATTCTGTTGCATCCTCTTGTGAGTGTGTGATTCTGTGATCTTAGCTCCTGACCCTTGGCCGTGTTGGGGGAAGGTGGGCCTGTTTGAGAGCTGAGTTCTACGTATGAGACTGCTATTCTGCACTGGCCCCTCCTTGTAATACGGTGCTCTGGGCCAGGAGACAGGAAAGTGTGGTAGGGCAAGGAGGCAGCAGGGCTCTCTCTCCTGAATCCCTCCAGGTAGTTCCTGTCAGGTAACAGCTAGGCAACAGCCACAGCAGCCCCCAGAACACCCAGACAGGCTCAACTCGAAATGCTCAACATGCTTTTCAACAAGTCAGCCCTCAGTCAGGCTCAGGAGAGATTTATCTTGAAAGGGGACAGAGCAGCCAATACAAGGAATGATTGTAAAGCACAGTCCAAGAGAGGTTCTGTAGAGATTGTGTGTGTCCGTGTATGTGTAAATATGCGTGCAAGTGTATGCTTGTAGGAAAGGGTGCCTTCGGAGGAAAATACTGACACGGATACGGAGGGCCACGTGTACGTGTGAGAGAAAGGCAGAAAGAGAATTGACCCAATTTGACTAGAGGAAGGGTAGGGTCTCACATAAACACAAGGCATGAGCTACAGAGACAGTATTTCCTGACTCCTTAATTGAGCGTAGTGGACGGCTCTGTGGTGCGATGTGTGGGTTCCTCTCTGCTCCATCTCGTGAACCTCTGCATGATCTGATACGTGCTCTGACCCATGGACTGGCCTGTGGGCTGATTTGCGGTCTGCCCATGCGGTCTGTTGCAGCTCCGCAAGGAGACTGAACGTCCCAGAATCAGGCCAGGCGCGGCACGCGCGGGTTGCCTGGGCTGGGATGCACGGTCCTTCTGCTGTCTGTCCAGGCCCCCTTTCACGAGAGAGGCGTTGGCGGCCCCCGTGAGTTATGACTTTTATTATGCAGAAAACAGGCACATTAACTTCAGGTCCTTTGAAAAATGTGGTCCTGTAATCAGAGGCTGTGTCTGTCCTGATGCACAGTGGCACCGGGCCAGAGAAGTGCAGAGATGAAATAAACATTTAGAAAGACAACTGCATTTGCAGATCTAAGAATTGAGTTATATTCATTTCTGACAGCTTCCTGAATCACAGCCCACGTCTCCGCCTGGCAAAACTGGGACCTGGCCCTTTAACTAGACTCCATTTCACATAATTAAAGACTCACAAAATTAAATGGCCTGCATGGAAAGTGGCTTTCAGTGGACTAAATGCCGGGAGCAATCTCCTCGCCAGAGTGGAGAAGTGACACTAGCTTGCAGATCAATATCATCTCTGTTATTAATATCAAAAGCACATTACTTTGTTTTTGCCTGGCTCCCCTCCAAGCCTCCGGCCCCGCCACAGAGCAGCCATTTGCTCGGGCCATAATTTACTTTGGTGAGTTTTTAAGGTATTGTTTTGTCAGGACCAATCACCGTGACGTTATAAATGGCTGGGAGGACTTGCACTCCCCCTCAGTGGCATATGCAGTGAAATTAATTTTTAAAAGTTTCACGTCAATTACTCCTGTCCTTGAGTTATGCAAGGGGACAAAGGAGCAGAGACGTAAGGACGTGAGTGATCTCAAACAGATGAGGTAACGACACACAGAAGCCGGGGCTGCAGACCAGAGCAGACATTACACTATCTTTAATTGACGCATTGAATTAAACAATCCTAAAGCCAAATAAATATTGACCACTTAGCAAAAGAACCATTGATTTTTATGATGGACAACAAGGCTGTCCTCCACTTGGCTGGTTGGGGGTTTCAAGCTGGGGGTCTCGTCGGTTCCAGAACAGCCACTTGGCTGGACGACCCTGAGAGAGACCATGGCTCTTTGGTGGGACTTGGCAAAGAGGATGTAAATGTTTTCCCTGTTTTTTGCTCTGTCTGACTTGTTCTTTCATTCTGGTCTAACCATGCCTTCTTCCTTTCGCTTGCTCTTAAAGCCAAGCCCAGGCTGGACCCTGCCTCCCACCGCTTCAGTGTTGCCTCCAAGACAGAGACACCAGGCACCCTTTCCCCCAAGAGCTCCTCATGCCCTGTTCCTCCCTCAGCGAGCTGTCCCAGAGCCCAAAGATATAGCTCAGCTACAGAAGATGTTTAGGGCAGTGAAGATGGTCTGTACGATGCTATCATGATAGATATATATCATTATACATTTCACCATACTCATAAAATGTGCAACCCCAAGAGTGACCCCAATGTCAACTCTGGATTTTGGGTGACAATGACATGTCAGTGCAGGTCCATCATCAGCTGTAGCAAATGTACCTCTCTCATGGGGGATGTTGGTAATGGGGATGGCTGTGCTGTGTGGCGACAGGGTTGTCTGGAAAATCTCTATACCTTGTCCTTAATTTTGCTGGGAACCTAAAACTACTTTAAAAAACAAAATCTTAAGAAAAAGTGGCTCACCTTCAGCCTTGAGCATGAGAAGCATCTCTCACATCTGACCTGTCTGAACATCGGGGCAGCGAAGAACACACAGGGAAGCAGACACGAGAAGATCTGCGTTTAGAGAAAAGAAGGAATTTCCCGCTTAGGAAGCCCCCAGGAGGTGTCCGATGCTATACCAGACACTGGGCAGACACTGCCCTTCATTTATTCTCTTAGAGACTTGAAAGGTGGGCATTTCAGGGTCAGACCCGAAGATGGATATCAACTTTAGGTGTGAGTGTCTAAAGCCTGTGGGCCTTAGAGTGAGACTCTGTCAACCTTGGCATCCCCAGCTACCTGTGGCTTTCCACCAAAAACTTCCACGCTTCTCCCACTATAATTCAGGCTCCGTGTAGGCAAGGACTTGTCTGCCCTTTTCTGATGTGTCCCCAGAGCCTGGCACAGTACTTGCACCTGGTAGGTGCAGGCGACCACTTGTGGAATGAATGAAGGTTACAGAAGAGGCAGACCGTAGGAGGTCGGATTCAACATCATCATTTGAGAGGGATGGGCCAACGCCGGGAACCCGATCACACAGAGCCACCTGCCAGGCTGCCCTCCACCTGGAGGAGTAAAGCAAGAGGCAAGTCGCATGGCAGCTGTGCTCACTCCACGCAGGCTCTAGCTGCACTGGAGTTAAGGACTAGAGATTCTGGTCTGACATGGATTATTATCCCTGTTTCATAGATGAGAAAAGTGAAGCTCAAAGAACCTGGATTAGTTGTTCTTAGCATCTTCACCCAATAATCTCAGGACAACTGCACATTGCAGTTATCAGTTGTTACCCGGTACCTCAAAGCTCAGCTTTGCAGTGACCAAGTACGCACATCTTGGGACACGGTTTTTAGCATTTACCCAGAGGTTCCAGGCCTTGCACACATAGTCCCATCTGTGCCATGCCCACAGGGCTGCCCCCTGCAGGCAATTCTCGGAGACTATATTGTGTAGGCAGCTCAGTGCCCAGGGTGATCTGAGAGTGAGCTAGATGCCCCCTGCAGTAAAATTCATAAGCCTCAGTCAGGGCCACACTCTGTGCATGATGGGGGCAGGGGCAGTTGAGTTATAGAGGGAGTTCTGTCCCGGGAGCGTCCGAGGCTCACCTATTCGCCCACCAACAAGCATTTGAAACCTGCTCTGTGGCAGGTGGGCCAGGCTGGGGATGCTTCAGCAAATGAGGCTCCTGTCTCTCATCCGGTTCACGGTTGGGAGAGAGTGAGACACTGTGTTTTTTCAAATTCTTTAGTTTTTATTTGCATACATCTCAGACGAGGAAGGCAGATTTTGAACATGTTCCTAGCTTGAGAAGAAAATGCACAGTTCTTCTATACCAGTAGGTTAATTAGAACCGAATCAGTCAGCCTTCGCAACATCCAGTGACCAACACAGGTTTACAACTGTGAGCCAACTGATTACTTACGGGATATGTTCTAACAAAAGAGTTCTTTCGAGCACAAGTATGTATTTATAAGAAGTATTTTAACAAGTGTATTCTTCTTTAACAAGCATTCAGAGTCTCAAGGTAACAAGGGAACAGACCTTGAGAGATAGCTATTCAAATTTGGACTATCACAGACTGTTGCTGCTTTTGGTAAATACTGAGAAACTTGACCTCCAGAGCTCAAAATTCCTAGTAAGTATAGATTGAGTGTAAATATTATGGTGAATAGTGTGTTTCCATACTTCTAATCTTATTATCTATTTAAACACAGGATGCTTTGCTCACCTAGCGCTTTGTCAAGGACTTGGGTGCTCAAAGAGTTCTTGTCAACCAGAAAGCATTTGTCAGGCACCCACACTGGGCCAGGCTCTGTGTCGGGAACTAAGACAGCCACAGTCCTGGTACCTGAGGAGCTCCTTGTCCAGTGGGGAGAGGGACATGGGAACGAACAGCACGGTGTCTGGAACTGGGTAATGGCAATGAGAATGTGAATTTTCCCTGTCTGGGGGTGCGGGGAGTCCCAGAGGGCATCCAAGAGCTGAGTCCTAAGGAGCAAACCGACTGCTCCAAGAAGTAAAGGCAGAGGATTTGCAGATACAAAGACCTAGAGGCACAACAGAATACAGTCTAACTGGAGAAGAGTCTGGTGTGGGCTAGGATTTGTGGCCATCTGGATAATCTACTCTCTGTTCCCAACATGGAAGGCAGATCCTCTACAAATGTAAAAATCAGATCGTATCTCTCCCCCGATTCATTTACAGGGTAAAATCTAAAGTCTGACCATGGCTCATGAGCCTCTGCGTGATCTGACTCCTGCCCGGCCCTTCTCCCAGCTAGCTACTGCTCTGGCCCTCACTCTCCAAGCTCCAGCCTCATTCCTTGAGTTGGAAGAGCTGATTCTTCCCTTGGCCACTGCACCTCTTGTTCCCTTGGAGAGTGATATTCTTCCTTCAGTGGGCTTATCCTTAAAATATGGTTCAGATGTCCCCTTTTTGAAGCAGATTTCCATGCATGCCAACCAAAGCAGCATGCACACACACACCTTCGTTCACTTCCTATCATACCAGCTTGCTTTACCGACACCAAAGCACATGTCACTCTCTAAAATCATCTTGTTTACCCATTAGGTCATGGTCGCCTCCATGAGGACAATGTTCTGTCTGCTGTGTTCTTCCTCTAGAATAATACCCAGAACATACTAGGTACTCAAAAACCATTTGTTCCATGAATGAATAAATGACCAAAGAGCCGGAGAAGTCTCTGGGCTTCGGATCTTGGAACATTTGAGAGGCAAGAGAAGCAGAAATGCAGGCTCTTTCATTTGCTGTACCCTGGCAGTGGGGAGGTAGGAAGAAATCCCTAAAAGATGGATGGAGGGACAGAACAAGTCTGAGAGCACTGGATCAAATCCAAGTTCGGCCCAATTTATCCACCACAGGCTAGTAGCAGGCAGCTCTCCGCTTCCTGATGCTCAAAGGAGGTGAGTGGGCCGGGCCCCGGAAGAAAGAAGAGGGAGTGTGGATGCAGCTGATGGGGACCTTGAGGAGCAGCTGGCACACAGCCTACCTGTTGCTCTCCTACCTTGAACATCTCTGCAACTCAGGCACAGAGTTAGGAATGAGGTCAGAGGATCCAAGAAAGCCTCTGGCCAGGCTGAAATATTCATATTCTTCAACCAGCCTTGCCCTTTCTTGCCTGCATGCTGTTCTCTCCACCTGGAATATGATTCCCCTTTGTTTACCTGGCAAATCCCTACTGATCCTCTGAATGTCAGTTTACAAATCACCTCTCTAAGAGGACCTCCCAACACTCTCTGCCCCCTGCCAGGCTGGGCTTGAAGATCTTCTCTCATGAGAGCAATTATCACCATGTATTATAATTTTCCACCTCTGGAGTCACATGCACCCTGGCTTGAGTTTCAGCTCAGCCCTTGGCTGCTCAACCTCTTTGAGCCTTAGTCTCTAGCATCTATAAATAAGGCAAATAATATAGATCTTGCAAGTATGTTGGAAAGATTATTTGGCATGGTATTGGGAGCTGGTGAGTAATAGGTATTTAATAAATATTAGGTATGATAATGATGAAAAAGAAAAATTTCTGAATCTACCCAAAATGCCTAATAGGTGGGCAGCTGGGCTGCAGTTACACACACACATACACACACACAACACTGAACTTGGAATTCAAAGCCTGGGTCTGCCACTACAAGTATGATTTGAGTTGGTGTCAAATTCCCTCTTAGCTTCCAAGTCCTCCTCTGCAAGATGGAATGCCTCATACCTTCCTCATAGGGTTGTTGTGAGGATCAAACTGATTCAATCATTTTCCCACTATGTAAATAGCCCCTGTTAGTACCCACCCCTGGACTCAGCATTAGCGTTGAACAAAAGGTAAACAAAGTCTGATCCTTGTCCTCATGGTGTGGCGAGGGGAGCATTAGACCAGTCATGACAACAGAATGGTTTGTGCATACTTGCATTCAGCAGTATTATTGACTACCTACTATATGCCAAACCTAGAGCAAAAGAGATAAGGCTACTGTCCTAATAGTATTAAAAATAATAGCTAAGGGAGACTTCTGGTCAAGATGGAGGCATAAGTATATACCCTTTGCCCTTCTGCACAACCATAAGAAGGATCACAACTAACCTCAAAAAAAAAAAAAACCACCCAGAACTACCAGAAAATTGAACTGTATGGAAGTCCAAAAATGCAGTATTTAAAGAAGCCATACTCATCCAGATAGGTAGGAGGGGCATAGAGGGGGAGCCAGGGTGGAAAAGATGGAATGTGGTGCTGGTGAGGCGGCAGCAGCCAGGAGAACAGGTGGTCCCACATTCACATGTGGTGAATAAAAATCAGGAAGGAACCTGGGGAGCAAGCAATCCTAGCTTCAGACCAGACCAAGCAGCCCAGGGTTCCAGCACCAGGAAAATAAAGCCTTATAACTTCTGGCTATAAAAACCAGTGGGGGTTAGGTTGGCAGAGGAAACTGCCAGCCTCTCAGGAGAGTCCAATTAAAGGGCCCACAAGGTCCTAAAATGTACACAAACCCACCCACTCTGGAAATCACCACCAAAGCAACAGCCAGAGGTACACTAGTTGCGTATGGGAAGTGGATGAAGTGACTGGAAGTGGAGAGAGTACTGAACAAGCTTCCAGTAACTAGGCAGCAGCATTATCCCCTCTCTACCCTCTTCCCCACATACAGAGCCTCAAAACAGTGAAGTAGGTTGCCCTGCCCTGGTGAATACCCAAGGCTCTGCTACATATAACTTAACAGGCACAAAGCAGTTCTACCTGATACACAGAAAAAGACACAGGGAGGCTGCCAAACTGAGGAGACAAAAAAAAATATGGCCCAAATGAAAGAACAGAACAAAACCCCAGAAAAAGAAGTAAATGAAATGGAGATAGCTAACAAACCTATCAGATGCAGAGTTCAAAACGCTGGTAATAAGGATGCTCAGAGAACTCAATGAGTATGGCAAAAGCATAAGGAAAGAAATGAAGGCTACATTAAGTGAAATAAAGAAAAATCCATAGGGAATCAAAGTGAAGAGAAGGAAACCAACGTTTAAATCAATGATTTGGAACATAAGGAAGAAATAAACAGTCAACCAAAATAGAATGAAGAAACAAGAATTCAAAAAAGCAAGGAGAGAATAAGAAGACTCTGGAACTTCTCTAAAAGTGCCAACATCCAAATCATAGGGCTGTCAGAAGGAGAAGAGGAAGAGCAAGAAATTGACATTTTATTTGAAAAAATAATGAAAGAAAACTTCTCTAATTTGGCAAAGGAAATAGACATACCTGTCCAGGAAGCACAGAGAGTCTCAAATAAGTTGGACCCATAGGGGACCACACCAAGACACATAATTAAAATGCCAAAGGTTAAAAGATAAAGAGAGAATCTTAAAAGCAGCAAGAGAAAAGCAGAAAGTTACCTACAAAGGAGTTCCCATAAGACTATCAGTTGATTTCTTAAAAGAAACTTTGTGGGCAAGAAGGGACTGGCAAGAAGTACTCAAAATAATGAAAAGCAAGGACCTACAAATAAGATTACTCTATCCAGCAAAGCAATCGTTTAGAATCAAAAGACAGATAAAGTGCTTCCCAGGCAAGGTAAAGCTAAAGGAATTCATCATCACAAAGCCCTTATTATATGGAATGTTAAAGGGACTTATTTAAGAAAAAATATTAAAACTATGAATATTAAAATGACAACAAACTCACCACTATCAATAACTGAATCTAAAAGATAAAAACAGACTAAGCAAACAACTAGAACGGGAACAGAATCATAGATATGGAAATCATTTGGAGGGTTATCAGTGGGGAGGAGGAAGGGAAAGAATGGGGGAAAAGTTACAGGGATTAAGAAGCATAATTGGTAGATACAAAATAGACAAGGGGATGTTATAAATAGTATAGGAAATGGAGAAGTAAAGAACTTATATGCATGACCCATGGACATGAAGTAAGGGGGGAACTGCTGGAGGGAAGGAGGGGTACCAGGCAAGGGGAAAAATTGGGACAACTGTAATAGCATAAGTAATAAAATATGCTTTAAAAATAATAGCTAATGTTCACTGAGCATGTCTTGCATGACCTTGGGCTAAAATTTTTTAAGCTTCCTAAAACACAGGCACAACTAACAGCTCCCTCATAGGGTGGCAGCAAAGACTGTATGTATTAATGCATGTGAAGCTCAGAGCAGAGGTCCTGGGCCCTTCACAGGTGGTCAACAAATGAGATCCCTAAGTCTACCTATTAGCTCACTAAGTAGCAGCCCTATGTTTAGAGTTTTACATGTTTCATCTCATTTAATCATTTAATCATTTAAGTGATGAGTACTAAGATACTACCTGTGAAATCACCCATAAACTTAAAAGCCTTCATACGTGTGAGTATTTGTTAATGTTTTCAGCATCCAGCCCAGAACTGTGGAATGGGATGAAGTGGTCAGCATGGGGTGAGATCAGTCAAAAATGCTTCAGAGAAGGTGATCCTGGAGGGGGTGGGGAGCAGCAGGGATGAGTGGGGCTAAGCATCGGCGGGCGGGGGGGCAGCCACTCTCCTGCAAACCGGGCGCTGCGGCGGTTCAGCTACTGCAGAAGGCCAGATTCAAACAGGGCAATTTAAAAACATGTAAAAGGCATAAAGCGAGAGCAGCTGTGCACAGCTGCCGCCGAACGCTCCATCGCTGCCTTGCCATGGACTCTAAATGACAATAAACCTTCCACCCCTTATAAATTAAGCAGACTTTCAAAAAAACCATATCTCCTCCTGCAACTTTTTATGGCTGTTTGGCAACTTTAATCATTTTGCAAAATGCAATTCCTGACCATAAATTCTCTCCCAAGTACAGATTTAGGGAGATCTAGAGGACTGCGGCGGGTTGATAGGTAAGTTTTAATCTGACAAGGCCAAAAAGTCTATTAGATTTATAGGGAAGCAGCAGATACCCTGTAATTACACCAGGCCCGACCTCCAGGGAATCTCGAATGTAAGGGGTGGGGGAAGAGAGTGAGAAGAAAGCCGAGGGGCAGCAGCAAGGACAGGTGGGAACACCCCTTGGCCCCAGCCTTTTGGTCACAGGTCATGGTGATTTCCCACAAAGGTACAAAGACCTTGGGTTCTAAGTCACTGAGGCTTGTAATTAATGCATGTGCACACACACACACATCCACTCACGCTCTGTGCTTGTCTCTGTGGCTGGAGCCTGTCAAGAGAAGCGGAGCTCTTTGGAAGGAGGTCACATAACCCTGAACAGGGTGAGAGAACATGAGAAGACACTGGATTCCATTCAATTATGCACTCAACTAATATCCAGTCCACATATGTGCTACGGGTCACACAATGTACAAGGTGCCAGGACAAGACCACAGACGGTGTGCAGGTCGTGCCCTGCACAAGCATCTGGCTAGGAGAGCCTGAGTGGGGCTGACCAGTGCCTAGCACTGGCTGCACTGGCCCAGAGGAGGAGAGCTTACCCTGACCGGGCTGCCCAGGGCGTGCCTCTGCCTCCCACTGAGGTGCTGGCTTCCCGCAGCCCAGCTCCCACTGCGGGTGCTCAGAGCCTAATGAGACCCCCAGAAGCACACTGGCAGCCTGCAGGCTGCAAATGGCCACAGAAGCTTTTACTTGGCTGGCACAATGTTTTAAAATTTTTGAGTTTGAAACAGGTTTCTTTTTGCCACAGGGCCACCACCACTCATTATCTTACACTCAGAGGATTCATTTAGATATTAATCCCTGGCTTCTAAGGGCATGTGAGTTTGAGACCCCTGGAAGGAGGCTAAATAAAGGCAGTAATGGAGAAGTGAAGGCTCTCCTTGCAGGTGGGAAATGGGCACGACACCCAACTTGGACCCCCTCAGGAACTGTGGTGGGCAGAAGACTGACCTCCCCCCAAAGATATCCATGTCTGTCTTAGCCTGTGTTTGGGCTACTATGAGAAAATAACACAGACCATGTGGCTTCAACAACAGAAATTTATTTCACAGTTCTGGAGGCTGGAAGACCAAGACCATGGTGCTGGCAGACTCAGCATCTGGTCAAGGTACACTTTCTGGTTTGGTGACACTGTCTTCTCACTGTGCCTTCATGTGGTAAAAGGGATGAAGGAGCTTCCCTGAGGTCTCTTTCATAAAGGCACTAATCTCATTCATTAGGACTCCACCTCATGACCTCATGTAATTCTAATTACCTTCCAAAGACCTCTAATACCACTGCACTGGGATTTCAACATATGAATTTGGGAGGAGGGACACAAATGTTCAGGCCATAACAACGTCCTAATCCCTGAAACTGTGAGTATGCCATGGGGCAAGTGGGGAACTATGGTTGCATGGAATTATGTTGACTAATCAGATGACTTTAAAGTAGAGAAATCATTCTGGGTTATCTGGGTTGGCCCAGTGCAATCACAAGGGTCCTTAAAAGTGGAATCAAGGGGCAAAAGAAGACTCAGTATCAGAGTGAGGCAGTGTAAGAAAGACTGAGTTGGCCGTTGCTGACTTTGAAGGCAGAGAAAGTCACCACAAGCCAAGAAATGCAGGTGGTCTCTAGAAATTGGGAAAGGAAGGAAAAAAAAAAAAAAGACCAAGTCCAGGTTCTCCCTAGATCATCTAGAAAAAACACAGTCCTGCCAACACCTTGATTATGGCACAGTGAGACCAGACGTCTGACCGTAAGATAACAAATTTACGTTGTTTCAAGCCACAAATCTTATAGTAATTTGTTAGAGCAGCAATAAGAGACAACTGACTTTCAAGCTGAGGACTGAGAGATCCATAGCTTTGGGCTGGGGATGGTTCAGGTAAAGGCAGCACACGCAGTGTGGTTCCTCCATCTCCCCACTTTGCTCTCCTGGACTCTGGGGCTCGGCTCCAGCTATTCTGAGGATGTGAAGTGTGTGTGGCTCTGGCCTCCACATGGGTGCAGGATACAAGCAGAGGCTGCCAAAGAAGGCTGAGCCACAGACAATTGATTGGGGGCAGTGTTTATTAGGCCTTGTACCAGGACCTGTATTTGGTGTCTCCTGTGCATTATCTTCACAAGCAGTGCAGCAAGAGTGGATCTCATAGTGGCTAAGAGCTTAGAGCCTGGACCCAGAGTGCATGGCTCATGCTGTTATTTAACCTCTGGTGTTGCCATTTCTTCATCAGTACGGTTGTGGTGATGACAGAACATCATGCGGTTGTTCTGAAGATCAAAAGACACAGTTCATGAAAAGCACTTAGAACAGTGTCTGGAACTGAGTAGACACAAGCTGTCACCATCAGTTATGGTGGACACATTCAAAGGTGGTTCCCGTATCCAGCGTTTATGCCCTCCTGCAGTCCCCTCCCATGAGGGACTTGTTTCCAATGAATAGGATATGGCAAAGGTAATGGATGTCACTCCCAGGATTATGTCATGTTATATAAGACTCTGTCTTTGCAGGTCGGGATGGAGACTCTCCTTGCAGGCTTGGTGAAGCAAGTGACCATATTGGAGAAGCCTGCACGGGCAGTGATCGCTGGTGACATGTAGGAGAGGAGGGACACCTCCAACAGACAACCAGCAAGAAGCCACAGCCTGTGGTCCAAACAGGCAAAGAAATAAACTCTGCTAGCAATCTGAGTGAGCTTGGAAGCAGATTCCTCCCCAGTTGTGCCTCCAGCTGAGAATGCATCCCACTAACTCCTTGTCTGCAGCCTGTGAGTCCTTCAGACATCCCAGCTAAGCTGCGTCCAAACTCCTGACCCACAGAAACAGTGAGAAATGTGTTATTTAAATCTATGAAATTTGTGAGAATTTGTTAGAATTTATGCAGAAATAGACAATTAATGATACATCAGTTAAGTACTATTGCTTCTCCCATTTTACAAATGGGAAACTAAGGTTTGGAGAAGGTGAGCTTCATTCCCCGGGTCACACATCTAACTAGAGGCACAGCCAGAACTCAAGCCCAGGACTAATTCTAGACTCTCTGCTGTTAATCCCACAGTAGGCTGCCTCCCTCCCCCCTGGGATAGCCCCCAGGATAGCCAGCTTATCCTGTCACCTGCCTCTTCAGCCTTATTCCCCTGGTTCTTGCCTTTCCTCTCCTTCCTTCTCCTCTTCATCCTCCTCCAACTTCTCATCCTTCTTTCTCAACTTCCTTTCTCGCCCTCTCCACTTTCTTCCTCTTTCCCCACTGTGCAGTATTTGCTCTGTAACAGCTTCTGCCTTCCCAAACCTCTCCCTGCAGGGGAGATTCATCACTAACAGAAACAAGTGGGGAACCTACAGCAGCTTCAGCCCACTTGGCCAGGACCTAGATGCCCTCACCACTTGCCCCGGACCTCAGCTGAGAGCTTGAGTTCTTCCGAAGAGCCAGAAGCAGAACTCCCTAAGGCAGGGCTCCAAGGCTCAGGGACAGCCCACTACTCATGCCCCGAGCCCGTGTCTGCAGCTCAGAGCACAGAACAGGGAAGACCCTCCGGCCCACTCTGCTCCCCTCTGCTCCAGCCCCTCTGCAGGTCTCTGGCATTACCTCCCTTAGCAGGAAAGAGAGCAGGACTCTTTAAAGATGGACCTGAATAAAATATAGATAAGCATTAGTCAAATGAAATTAATGCTTCCAATATTGTTTTAGGTTTGCTCATATGCATCAAGCGTTTGTGAAATTGCAGTTTATCACATGGGGATATTGCAGTTATATATTAGCTGACTGTCTGGTGGCCACTCCAACAGCTCTCTCTGGACCCCGAGTCGCCCTTCACAGGCAAAGTCAGCTTTGCTGACATCCATCTCCTTCCTCTGCTGACACATCCCCAGATGCTGATAAAAGGCCTTGCCCCCAACAACATATGAATATTTAAATGACAGTTAATTATTCAGCATATAATGATATTATTAGCATCTACTTCATTGCTGGCTGTGGGCCCAGCTCGGCCTAGTCCCACACTAAGGGGTGCCACAAAAAAGCCAAAACCCAGGTAAGTTTCATGTCAGCTGCATCTTTAGGGCCCATGATTATTTGGAGGAGATGTCCATTCGCAGACCTGATTGTCAGGATCTCCCCCACCTGCTCTGTGTCAAGCCACGTGCTGGGTCTAGAGAGGGGATTTAACCAACATCGTCTCTGTTCACCAAGTGCTGGCAGCCTGTGGGAATTCATTCACCCTGCCAAGCACTTCACATGAGCATTCTTGGATTTGTAAAACAACCTCATGAAGTCATGACCACTATTTTCCCCCTGTTCTTACAAATGAGGAAACCAAAGCTTAGGGAGGGGAAGTGGCACGTGCAAAGTCACAGTCAGTGACAGCCGGGATCCAAACCTGGTCAGCCTGACTCCAAAGACCTTGCCCTACTAACCATGCGCAAAGCTTCTGCTCTCAGACACGAGGGAAGAAGTGCTGCAACAGAGACACGAGAAAAGCTCAGTGACCCAGATGTGAGGATGAATTAGGATGCAGATGAAGTGGAAAGGGCTTCTAGGAAAAGGTCACATTGGAGATGGACCTTGAACAAACGAATAGGCATCAGGTGGGTGGTGGTAGTGGAGAGACATCGAGATGGGGGGACAGCACATGCAAAGGCTTGGAGGAGGAAAGGTGCTTTGAAAACAGTGAGATTCTGGAATTAAGACAGCAGAAGATTTGTACAAAGTAGATAACAGGAAGGCAGCTTGGGAAGAGATCACAGAGGGCACAGAGAATGAGCTAAAAAGTTTTATCCTGAGGACACTGGGGATTCGTGTAAGACTGTGGTAGACTACTAACACAGTGACAAATTGTCCCTTCTCATAATGAGGAGGAGCCTGTTTCTCCAGCCAGTCTCTCCATGACAGCTGGGACCAGCGCATGCTTCCCACAGCAAAGGTGATACAAGCAGAGGTTTGTCAAGTGCTCACATGCTGGGGTTTGCTTTCTTGCTGTTCTTGGAAATCAGAAAGAAACAAGCCTCAGAGCCCACATAGAGAAGAAATGAGGTGTCCTAGCCGAGCTCTGTCCCAGTCACAACCAGCCTGCCTCATGCAGCCACCAGTCAACCTGGTGTGTCAGCCAACACACAATAGAGCCCAGGTCAGCCAAGCTGGCCCTCACCAGAATGAGTACTCATTTGACCAATAGAATCATCAGGTAAAATTGTGCTTCTTTTATGCTATATATTGTAGTTCGGCAACAACAACTAACTGATACAAGGGTTTAAACACGATGACCTGGACAGAGGGTGTTTTAAAAAGGTCACTCTGGCCACGATGTGGTGGGCAGGTTGGAAGTGGTAAAACTGGAAGCTGGAGATCCATGAGGAGGCTGATGTCAGAGTCCCAGGTGAGAAGATGAACGTCTAATCGAGGCAACAGGGATGGCCAGAAGGAGAGTTGTCCCGGTATCTCCCAGGAAGACACAATGAGGTCAGGGAAGCACATCTTTGAGGCTACTCCTATGACACACATACACACAGACGTACATACACACTGCCTACACCCCACATCCATGGATCCCTTGGGGCCCCCTCAACCACCTCCACCCCCATCATCTCACCTTCTATTTAGCTCTCCTGCTCCAGCTCCTTTACCACCCCAAGAAGGGATTACATAAATAATCAAGACAACAGAGTGGAAACTTTGAGCTCCAAAGAGCACTGGACTTGAGCCAGACTCTTGACTGCATTTCACTCCCAGTTGTACCTCCAACTGGCTGTGTGACCCAATGAAAGACCTCTGTCCCTCTTTGGGCCTTGGTTTCCCCAAATGCCTTCTGCTTAGACTCTAGGTTTGTGACCCGGTACTTTGGAGTCCCAGGGTTAGGAGGACCTCCTCAGGCCTCCCCACCATACCTGTTTCATCTCTGCTTGAATTCTAGGGAGAGGCAGAAGATGTGCCCACTTACCCACCCTGCCTCTACCCTGGCACAGTAATGCCATAGGGAGACTGAAAAAGACATCGCTGATCGAAAACATCTTCCTCAAAGGCTGGACTCAGCATCCAGCACCTCAGAGTTACTGCTCAGGGCCTCCTGGAAGATGAGCTCACTGGGCCTGCCCAGCACACCTGATCTGAGCAGCAGACTGGTTCATCCACTAGATGAGCAGACCCCTGAAGATGGGATCCAGGGAGAGAGGGCAGCATGGTTGGGCAGAAAGAACTCAAGACAGGGAATAAGAAGATCTGAATGTGAAGTTAACACTGCTACTTCATTGACTATATGACCTCAGGCAAGCCACTTAACTCCCCAGACTGATCCCCGACATGACATGGGCATCATAGCACAGATGGAAAACACCTGGCTCCGTGCCTGGCCCGCAATAGTTACCCAACAAATATTCATTTCTTCTGGGGTCTGAGTCTCAGTTCTTCATCATAATATAAGGATGTCATCCTCCTCCCTCCAAACTGTTTTCTGAATCCGGATTAGACAGCTATGCAAGTACTCAACATACAATATATGACCATTGAACCACATTTCATTCTTTCAATGTGAACTTCAAGAAAAGTTCAAAAAAATTAGGATGCATTTCTAATGTGTTACAATATAAAGGTGCAGCACCTGGGACACATTCTTGTGAACAATGTTTAATTTGAATCTAATTAAGCATCTAGAACTAAGTTCCAGCTTCCAGGACAAATGGGAAAAAGAGAAACAAGTTAAATGACACCAGGAGGAAACAATCAGATAAATTTAGCATCTAGAATTTTTTATAAGAAAAATCTAGCCTCTGCTCTTCCAAAGTTAATGTAATAAGAAGGAAAAAGAAAAGCTAAGAGAACTGTCATAAATTTTAAAAGACCAAATGTAACACATATACCTGTATTGGATTTTCATTGAAAAAAAAAATTTTTAAACAGCTATAAAAAGCAGCATAGGACAATTGGGAAATATGAATATAAACTGGAGATTGATTGATTTTACAGAATTACTGTTGATTTTCTCAAGTGCAATAACAGCAGTGTGGATATAAAGAAGAACACCCTTATTCTCAGGAGAAGCATGGTAAGTATTTAGGGGTAAGGTGTCATGATATCTACAGCTTATTTTCAAATTCTATACCAGAAAGAGAGAGATGTAGCAAATATGACAAAATGTTAACAAATGCTGACTCTAGATGGAGGATTTATGGATAATAATAGAACTATTCTTTCAGCTTTCTCTGAAAACTTCCAAAGCGAAGTGCTAGTGGGGACTGGGGAGGAGAGGGACACCCAGACAGTGGATCCAGAACCTCGGAAGCGAGCCCCCACAGCCACAGAGGCCCCACCAGGGGAGGACTTGGGCTGAGTCACTGTTGGAAGCAGTCCTTCCGGCGCTGGCTCAAGCTGGGGAGGGCAGGAGGGCAAGGGTTGGGGCCCAGCTGCGGCATTCTCCCCACCCCACCCTTCTTGGAAAGGTCAGCTCCCCAGGCATCAAGGAGGGCCCTGTCCCTGGGGAGGCTGGAGCAAGAAGCATCCTGTGAAGTTCACTGCTCCCTGGCCAAGAGGAGACCATGATCACCAGCTCCTTGGGACAAACGTGCTTTTGTTTTTGCTAGTCTGAGCTTTTGGTGCCTGGTGTGAGAGCGGCTATTGGTTCCCATTTCCAAATGTTACCGTAGTACCTCCCACCTCTGTTTCTGCTGGATGATGGGGGAACTGCTGTCTGGACCAAGGGGGTGTCAGTGGAATTTGGGGGTTTCCAGGCTGCATGGGCTGAGACAAGTAGAACCTAGCTAAGAACTTGGGGACACAGCGAAGAGAGGACTGAACAGAGAGAGGGTTTCTGGGCCTGGGTAAGTCCTGTGATAGGCAAAGATTATCATGGAACTTAATCTGTGCAAGAGGTTGCTGGAAGCTCCCATGCAGCCTGGGTCTCTGGGGCATTGACCAAATCTCAGAATCCATGGGAGGAGATAGGGGACCCAATGATCTAAGGGTTCTTGTTGACCTAGAAGCTTTGTCAGCTTGTATCTAGACACATAAAGAGACTAGACCCACGCAGCTAAGAGCCCATAGCTGTTTAGTATTTGTTGAGCCCTTCCAAAGTGCCAAGCACTCTGCTCACTGTGGTCCATGCATTACCTCATTCAGTTGTACTAGCAGTCCTGCTTAAGCTTCTTCATTATAATCAGTGGAGATAGACTACCTTTCTCCTGTGGCTAGGGATGGGCAAATAAACACAGAGGAAATACTAAGGAAATAAGAATTGGTGTCCACCTCAGGAAGCACAGTGAACTAGGACCTCCATCCAAATGGATGGTCACTCCTGTCCACACAGAGGACAATACTTTTCCTCCGAGAAGAGCACTAGCTCCAACCCAGCACATAGACAAACAGGGCCATCAAAAATTAAAGTGTGGGCCACAGAGAAGGTTTTCCAGAGTGAATCCGATTGGACACATTTCCCATAAGCTATTCCATGGAAAGGGATTCTGAGGTTAAGTGAACTTGGGAACCTCTGCAGACTGTGTCCCTCTTGGAGAGTCACAGGGATCTCAGCAACTTGAAGGCTCTGAAAAGTCCCGGGGTAAAGAAGCCTCCCAGACCTGCTTAACCCGATGCTTGTCAGAGCTATTCACCCTCCAAGCCCCTTTTCTTGTATAATAACACTCACGAAGGCTCCAACCACAACACGTTGGAATACTCGAGGAAATTCTGTGATGGAGCCATCATTTCAGCCTATGGAGCAAATCTAGCTTCAGGAGCACCTCAATCACTTAAATTCCTCCCAATACCTGGGCCAAACTAAAATTCAATAAGATGCACACATGAAGCCACCCCAAATGCCTGGAAAGGGCAGACATGACAAAAAGAGCCCTGCCAACACCCTGACCAGCGCAGCTCAGTTGGGTGGATGTTGTCCCACCAAACTAATGGTTGCCGCATACAAGAGGCAACCAATCGACATTTCTCTCCCTCTCTTTCTCCTTCCCTACCCCTCTCTAAAAATAAACAATATCTTTAAAGAAAAAAAAAGGAAAAGAAAAGAAAAAACAGTACTCCAAGGTTGGATCCTGAGCTGGGAGGGTGAGGGGAATGGCCTGGGGTGCTCACTGGCAACTCAAAGGAACTATTTGGTCATGAGGCCCATTGTTTTCAACAGATTCCCCACCTTTTCAAATCAGACACCGACCCAACCTGAACAACAAAAATGATTGTGTGAGTCAAAATCTAACCAGGAAAACAGAAACTACCTTAAGAACTTACACCAGAAGGAATTTAATGCAGGGAATCTGTTACGTGGGTGATAGAGAAGGTGAAGCCCAATGAGGGGGCAGTGAGGTGACCAGAGGTTAGCGGGAAGCCACTGTCACCTCCAGATTGGAAAGACACAGGAGGAGGAGGAGGTAGTGTCACTGGAACCACAGCTGCCATGGTTGTTGTTGTTGTCGCTGTTTTATACACCTCCTATAAATTGAAAGGAGACAGTGTCAGAATCAAGGATTTTCTCATTCAGCCATGACATTGGTGATGCCCAAAAGTTGAGTAAAGAAACAAGGTATCCGATATGCGGGTTTATAAGCAGGGTCTGTATTGGAAGCATTCTGCCAAAAATGGGTGCTGTGGGTTTGGGAGCTGCCAGCCAGAAACTCTTCTTTCAAACAGGAATTAGCCAGCAAAACCAGCTATTTATCCAAGACACTCCTGATTTGTTAAAATAAAATTATGCCAATGGCACCGAGGAAACGGCTGCTCTTTCTTTTCCTTTGGAGTTAAGGGGACAGCCACCTAGAAGCCAGAGCAAGCATTTTGGTAGAAATCAGCATAATGAGTGGGTCAGAAAAAATTACTGTTCTTGGCCTGATCAGTCAAGAGACCAGTCCCGCGGAACTGGTAGGCATGACCCACTGCAATGGTTGTAGATGAACACTCCAGACCACAGCTTTCAGAACACTGAATTCCTTTCATAAAAATATTTTTCAGGTCAGACTCTATCTGGAAATGACAATGATAAATGACATTGTCCTATGAACACCTGAACTGGTTATGACTCTCCAAACCATGTCCCCTCCCCCCACAGCCCAGTCAGGCCATCCACAACCCAACCATTAGCAAGGAACCTGCACACAGACCAGGACCCCAGGTAAACAAAGAGGTGACGTTTCTCTAGACAAACAGGCCACCAGCAGCACAGAGGAGGGAAATCTTCTCGTTAGAAATACAGTTGACCCCGGTGCTATATTTGAAATGTGAACTTCTCAAATCACACCTTGGAATTCTCTGATGTTAGTATTAAAAGAAGCGACCCTCTTGGTGCCCAGGCGTGAGACCTGATTGTCAAGTAACACAGTGAGGAGAATCAACAGAAGGAAAGGACCGTGACTTGGCTCAAGCCCAACCATCTATTCACAGAGCACCTGCCATGGGCAGGCACTCAGAGTACAGTGGTGAGTGAAGAGACTGCCCTTCCTCACAGGCCAGGGCACCATAGACAGGAACAACTAAAATCACAAACAGTGATAAAACAACCACTGTGATAACGGCTTCTTCACAAAAGTATGCCAGTGACTCTGACATCTTCTAATGGTGGACATGACGCAGCCTGGGGAGTCAGGGGCCAGGACAGACATACTCCCATGAGCCACAGGCTTCCCTATATATTTTTCTATCTGTGTGCACCACATATATATTTCTATAAATATGTACTGTGCACAGATGCTTGAGTTAACCATAAAGTAAACTGCATGTCGCTTCATTCCAGAGCAGATTGCACTGGACTTCATTCATCCTGTTGACTTTATACATAGCAAGCTCCTTCAGATATTATTTACAACCATCGGTGTCCAGCATGAGCATAGTAGACAGGAGCACTTATCCAGAACAGGACCCCGGTCAGGGGACATTCCGTCCAGAGGAACCATATGGCACACCTGCTTTAGAGAGTGTGCGTGAATTTGGGCAGGGATGTGCCTGCGGGCCTGCAAGGGAGGCTCCCTGTGTGCTTCACTGTGTGCATGTTTGCCCATACTTGTGCATATGCATGTCACATGGGCTCACATGTGTGTTTGTGGATGCTCTGTGTTCTGCCAGGTTGGCGGGTGGAGGAGAGTGCCTTATTTTCCTGGATCGGCAGTTTTGTGGCTCGATGCCTCTGGGAGCAGGGGCTCACGCACACGTGCTGGTGCTCCTTACAGCCGTTTTGCCTGCAGCGGTCACACAGTTGAAAAATCTGGGTCCGTGTGGCTGCTCAGAGACTGAGCAAAGGCAAACAAGTAGGATCCGTGGCCATTTCGCAATTCCTGCTCATTAGACATGTCTGGGGCCTTGCGAGTGAGCTCTGAGGATAAATAAGTATAAATATTATATTTGCCTCCAGGTTATCTTTAAAAATGTATTTCCCTCTCCCTCTACCTGCCCCCCTAGCCCCACCAGCAACTGTCAGTGCCTCCTGAAAACTCCTGGGTATCAGAAGTGCCACAGTGAGAGTCTAGGCTTTTGCCAGTTGTTTGCTTTCTCTGAGCTGGCCCCCATCATCCAGTCCAGGGGGATCCACAGGCAGCAAGGCACCCTATGAGCTTCTTGGTGCCCACTGGTGGGGAGGAGGGGCATGAATGTCCCCTATGTTCTGAGAGTCTGAGCCACCACACAGAGATGACAAGGAGCTTCTTTGCCAGCTGTACCTGGCTGACATGGCCAGAACCTCAAAGGAATTGGAGTCAAAGCCAAGGACTATGTGTGCCAACCCTTAGTTGGCATGATGCCACTCCCTAGAAGGGACTAAGGCCTCCATGTGGGGCATAGAAACTCCAGATACCTCCAATGTATGGGTCCTTAGTTTTAAGAAAGCAAAACCTTCTCCAACAATGCAAGGAAAAGGCGGGACTTGAGAGCAGGATATGGGGATTCCGTGATCGCCCCTTCCCCCCATGATCTACTGGATCAGCAGTGTTTTCATGGTAGGGCTCAGGATGTGGTGTTTTTAGAAAGCTACCCTGTGATTCTGGGGCTCGGGCAAAGTCTAGAGCCACTGGTGTGAAGTGAGGAGAGGACTGGGGGGTCAGGGGGAGTGGGGAGCATAGCCCTGCCTTGGACCTATGGATGGTTGGCCCGCTGTGAGCACCAGAACCTGCATCCCATTGAATCCCATCAGAACGCCTTCTGTGATCCCTCCCTCCTCTCCAGGGCTGCAGCCCAGGACAGCCTTTCAGTGGTCTAAAGTAAAAGAACAACCCTGGATGGTGTGGCTCAGTGGACTGAATGCCGGCCTGCAAACTAAAAAGATGGCCAGTTCAATCCCAGTCAGGGCGCATGCCTGGGTTGCGGGCCAGGTCCCCAGCTGGGGGTGTGCAAGAGGCAACTGATCAATGTATCTCTCATTTATCAATGTTTCTCTCCCTCTCTCTCTCCCTCCCTTCCCCTCTATCTAAAAATAAATAAATAAAGTCTTAAAAAAGAAAAAGAAAAAAACAGAGTCCCCTGCATGGATCTTCTCTGGGCTAAGCTTTATATTTCCAGTCCCCCCATAGGCCCCAGCTCCCAGCCACTGTCCTCCAAGTGGGCCTCATGTGCCATTGTTGCCTAAAATATGGGACACGGTGGGTCTGCTTAGTGTCCAGTGGAAATAGCAGGTCATGGGCCGGCCCCACCATCTCAACAGACTCTCCTCCTGACTGCCCTGGACTCAGGCAAAGAAACCTTCTTGGACTCTGGATATGGGAAAGGATCGTCTCACCCTAGAAACATGGAAAAATCCCCCCAAACTGCAGAACAAGAATAGCTACCATTTAGTACTTCCCATGTACCAGGCACTCAGCTGGTAGCTTTACATGTATGATCTTATTTAATCTCTACTATATAAAAGGTAGCATTGTTATCATTTTGCAGATAAGGAAACTGAGGCCCAAAGTGGTTGGATAACCATCCGACGTTTACACAATTGGGAAGAAATAGAGACAGACTTTGAATCCAGGTTTTTTCTCTTGACCTCAGCTCTAAACTGCCCATAGAATCCTCACACAGCAGCAGAGTCCAGCTGCCTCTGTGGATCCCTTCCAGTGATACCATGGGGTGAGAACTCCAAAGTCTCCACATTCTCTGCGATCCTGCGGAGTGACAAAGTATCCCTACTGCCTGAAGCATTACTGATCTACACCTGTTACCTGCACTCAGGGGCATGTCACTGACCTGCTTGGCTCCCTATGGTGTGACCATAGACCGTGGGATACACTCGGCCTGAAGATAGAATTTGAAGGAGGCTCCATGATGGAAGACGCGTAGAAATTGCCCAGCACAACTTCCCCTGTTAATGTGGGATAACCCAGACTTAGAGAAGGGAAGAGGCTTTCCAGGGCTACAGAGCTACTGAGAACAGCAGCAGCAATGGATTTCATCTCACATATCAGCTCCTACCACTGGCTAGCCTTGAGCATTGTGCTGACATGTATTCTTGAAGCCACTTCTGGGTTCAGTGGGAAGGATTGCGGTAGTGCACTGGCAATGACCACCGTGGCTTCAAGAGGAAGTAATGGTAGCAAGCCCGCTAAGCAACACCCATCCTGTGTTAGCATCATGTATTAAGTCTCAGGTCTACTGGCTGCAAGTCTGATGCCCAGCAGGCACACGCATTCTATTCAATTATGCAACATTCTAGAAAATTGTGAAATAAACATATCTCAAAGTGTCTCAGTGGTTGTTGTAGGCATAATACATTTGGCCAAGATTAGAAACCCACTCAAGTTAGCTTAAGTAAAAAAAGAGTTGGTTGTCAGGATATGACAGGCAATCTCATAAACGCTCGTGGATAGGAAACAGTGCATCCAGCCCAGAAGAGCCCCCAAAAGTGGAATGGTAACCTTAAGGACAGAGACCATTCTTTTCGCTTCTTAAAAATACACATGGTACAAACTACTGGCTGCCTATACAATAGCTAACCCACCGCCACCTCCTTCCTCACCAGCAGAACAATGAGTTTGTTCAGAAATAAGGCAGCATTCAGTCCAGCCCAAGGCATCCATCATGACTGGTCTAACCCAGTGTTTATAATCTTATTCCCCTTTGTCAGGTGTTGGTTTATCCCAGTTCTGGGAAATGATATAGAAAGAAAAGTCTGCAGGATGATCAATGAAAAAAAGACACAAAGAGAAGGTATCCCTCCCTCCAGGTCTTAGAGCAGCCAAGTGAGGTTGTTGCCATTGATTGGTCCAGCTTGGTCATGTGTTTACCCCTGGTTCACTCATCTGGGAGCAGGTGTGAGTCAGCTGCTGCAGCCGGCTTGCCAAGACAAGAGGAGACGGTTGGCTGCTACCCACATTCTGAGCGTTGCGGAGTGAAAAGCTGGAAAGAAACTTGAGGTTTTTGAACCATCAGCTGTACTTTCCCTGTTTTGCCTTACTTTCTTGCATCCCTGTTAAGTGACATCATAAGTGGACATATTGTCTAAACTTTTTTTTACTTGGATGTTATGCTTCTTTACACTAAAACATCCTTCATAATTTGCCTTTTCCACATCTCAATGTCTTCATCTGTAAAATTTGGGTAATAATACAATTTTTCTGAGGATTAAGAGACAGTACATGTAAAACATTCAGAACAGCACCTTGAACAATTGTTAGTAGTTGTTTCTGTTAGGAGTTATTTGTACTAGCTTGTCTCTAATATGGCTACCATCAAGTCCTCCCCTCCCTTTACCCCATCTAGAGGTGAAATCCTCCCCCCTCTTGAACGTAGGCTGGCCAGCAACCACTAGAGCAATAGAATAGGCTAGGACTGACACTGTGCCAACTCAAGTTCTAGTCTTTAAAAAGACAGGCAGTATTTGCCTCCCTTCTCTTCAGACACTTGCGCTTAGGACATCCATCCCACTTAGAACCCAGCCACCACATGGTGAGAAGCCCAAGCCACAGAGAGAGGTCACCTGGAGATGCTCCAGGAAACAGCCCCAGCAGAGCTCCTAGCCTACATCCAGCATTCATTGCTAACCAGTGTCAATTGCTAGCCGGTGTCAATTGCTAACCAGTGTCAATTGCTAACCAGTGCGTGCACCATCTTGGACACCCAGCCCAGCTGAGCCCAGCCACACTTTGACTAGGACAATTTGTGAGACCTTCAGTGAAAACCATCTAGCCAGTCCTGTCAACTCACAGAACCATGAGAGATAATAACAAGTTGTTTTGCCCTGGCCAATGTAGCTCAGTGGATTGAGCATGGGCCTGTGAACCAAAGGGTCACCAGTTCAGTTCCCAGTCAGGGCACATGCCTGGGTTGTGGGCCAGGTCCCCAGCAGGGAGCACGTGAGAGGCAACCACACACTGATGTTTCTCTCCCTCTCTTTCTCCTTCCCTTCCCCTCTCTCTAAAAACAAATAAATAAAATCTTCAAAAAATAATAATAATTTGTTTTAAGTCACTACATTTTGGGCTGGTCTATTACCCAGCAATAGGTAACCAAAGCATTGTTAACATAGTTGTTATGCCTGCTTCTCTGTGCTCCCCTGTAACTCCGACTTGCATGTATGTGGGGTGTGTCCCAAGAGCAAGTGGGAAGCAGAAGCATCCCCTTCAGCCCCAGTTCTACATGACTTTATGGTTCTAGGGTCCAACACCATCTTACTGATTTAGTCTCTAATGTCTCAGCTCCAAATACCTAGGGGAAAAAAATCCAACTGGTCAGATCAAGTTAGGTGTTCATCCGATCAAATTATTTGTGATCGAGAATAAAGGTCAGGCCCTGGCTGGTGTAGCTCAGTGGACTAAGTGTGGGCTGCAAACCAAAGGGCCACTAGTTCGATTCCCAGTCAGGGCACATGCCTGGGTTGCAGGCCAGGTCCCCAGTGGGGGCCTCGTGAGAGGCAACCACACATTGATGTTTCTCTCTCTTTTTCCCTCCCTTCCCCTCTCTCTAAAAATAAATAAATAAAATCTTTTTTAAAAAAAGAGAGAATGAAGGTCAGGTGCTGCTTAGTACCATATGGAAGGGGGAGGAGAGTTCCCTAAGAAAGGTCGTATGTCCAGAGGAAACTGTGGGCATCTCTTGCAAGGTATCTCTCAGATCACTTCTATGTTGATTTTTTTTCAAGCTCCACATGATGGCAAGATGACTGCAGCAGCTCCAGCCACTTCACCCTGTTGGGTTATAGTACAGAGAAAGAGAACCAGGCTCTTCTGGTAGCTCTTCCAAAAGTCCTGAACTAATTTGCAATCAAGGGCAAGAGATGCTTTGATTGGAAAGGCCTGGTCATAGACTCACCTGTGGAATTTAGAGCTCATTTCAGCTGAAGGGTGAACGGATGTTGTGGGTGAGGTGTGTGTTTAGGGGTTGGAGGGGATAAACAATAAATCTGCACCATACTCACCAAACACCAATGGAGATGTCAAGGAACCTCAAATGGGAGAGGAGGGTGTTCTAAGTGATGGACGCTGTATTCTGGCCACCGGAAGGCATAACCCGTTTGTTAAACAAGAAGAGTTGGTCATCTCCTTAACCTCATAGTCTTCGGCAAATTTCAACAGTGTCTCTGGGTCTGCTCTTCTCCAGGCTCTAAGTTCTGGCTGCTTCTGCCCTTCCCCATGGACCTCTGGGCCAAGGTTGCCAGGCCAGCCTCCTGCCCCTACAAGAGGCAACTGCCAGCCATGCGGCCAACACATTTTCTTCAGCACTAATTATATTAACAATAGTAACTTCTCTAGAAACCCACAGTCCTATCAGAGTCACCTGGGTGGGAGGGGGGTGAGTCCCTACTTTCCCAGGCCTTCCCTTATCCTTTAGTACTTCCAGCTCTTTCTCTCTCCCTCAAGGTCCCCTTTCTATTTGCCTTTCCACCTAGACTGCTTGCATTGCCCTTCAATGGGGTCAGGGAGAATGCCTATCTCCTGAAGACTGACCATTATTTTGCAGGGAACAAACAGGCATCCTCAGCCCCAGGGTGGCTCTGGCTGGTGGGGAGCAGGCCCCTTGGGTGGAGTAGGCAGAAGTGGGCATCTAAAAGACCCCCAACTCCATAGTGGCCTCAGAGCCATTCATCAGAGGCTGCCCATTCCTCTGTCGCTGGCCCAGGCCCAGAGGAGCGAGTGGCTTATTGCTGGTGCATTAGAGCTTGCGTCCATATGCAAACCAGAGGGCTGTGTCTATAAATAAGATATTATAGTTAAATCAATATTGATTATTAGGAGTTAGTGTGATATTTAGAGCCATAAAACTGAATAAATGTTATGGCAAAAGTGTGCTAAATCTCATGGGCAAAATCACTGAGTGAGGCGGAGACACAGGCCTTGGACAGCCAGAGGCTGGACAAACCCATGTCCTCGCCCCCGAAAAGGGGCCGCCAAGCAGATGGCTGTCCCTGGTAGGAGCAAGAAAAGGGTGGTTTGGGGGCAGTAGAGATGTCCTGCACCCCTTTTCTCAGCCACATTCTTGGCTTTGTCTGGGCCTGGGTTGAATGTCACTTGGGGTACGCACAGCTGATTCTCACAGCTGAGAGCAGAAAGGCCACTCATTCACCCTGATGACAATTGTACTCACCAAGTTTATTTTTCTAAGAAAACTTCTTTCTAATTAAAAAGTATTTTATTTTTATTATAGAAACTATAGAAAAGACAAGATAATCGAAAAGGAGAAAATAAAATCCACCCAGAACCTTAATACCCAGAGATAATCATTAGCATTTAGGAATATACCTTTCCAGTCACTTTTCTGTGTGTGTGTGTGTGTGTGTGTGTGTGTGTGGAAATTTTGTAATAGGTTTGGAATAGTCAGGCTGTTTCGCAATCTGGACACATTCTATTTTATGTACCAAAATGTATTTAATCAATCTCTTATTACTATACATTTAGATATCTTCCACACTAATTAAATTACTTTTAAGTTTTGTTCATTCATTTTGTAAATAGAACTAAAAGGTGCTTATCATTAGGAAATAAGCTTTCATTTTTCCAGTTGACTAAGCGGAACAAAGTCTGAGACCAGAACAAAGCACTGTGTCCAGTTTAACACAGGAAGTCACTGGGCTCCTGGTGGCAGCACGGGCCTCGTCGCGGAGCAGAGGCGGCAGCACACGGTGCCTGGCTCCGGTGGAAAGTGAGGTCAATAGGGCCTCCCTCCTCGGTCTCTGCCACCTGCCTCACCTCTCGGAGTGTGGAGTCCTCTGAGGGCCCGGCACTGCCCCAACACAGAACTGCTCAGTCTGGAGAATTTGGGGGGTGGTCTCCTCATGAGTGAGCATGGGCTGGAAATGTCACCATTTCACAGGCTCATGGCAGGAAGTAATTCCCTGGATCGACTATCCGCTGCTTCCCACCAGCCATGCACGTAAAAAGAGTCCTATCCTTTACCACTTTGAGGGACTTAGTGGGAAGTGTGACCTAAAGTTAGCCAGTCAGTCACTGTGTCCCAGGACTCTGAATCTTGAGCAATGGCCACTAGGATCACAGAGCCATTTGGAAGTTAATTTCAACAGTGGCAGAAACAGCCTTGGCGTCGGCATTCACATCCTCTCCCACCTGTTCTTACTGAGCACCAGCTTCTCAGCTTCCTGTGTCCTGAACCCCAGACTTCACAGCCTCCTCAATTCCTACCCTTCCCGGACATGGTCTCCCAGCCTCCTGTTGACTAGTTCTGCAGAGTTAGTTCTATTACTTGCACACAAGAATCCTAACTGAAACCTACCTCCTCTCCACTCCATTCACCCATCCTTCAAGGCTCAAGTCAAATGTTACCTCTTCTCTGAAGTCTTCCCCAGGTGCCCTGAAGGCAATCAGTATTATCCTTCTGCTTCAATTACACAGTTCTCTGTTCATAACTCCTATGACACCTACTTTCTCCAGACTGGTATGATGGGTGGGTCACTTTTAACCTGACACAGAGCCAGGGTGGTACCTCACACAATAACCACAGGAGCTTGCTGAATGAATGAATAAATGAATAAATGAATGAATGTGCATATCTATGCGAATAGGGATAACATATTTTGTGTTCAACCACCGACTAATGAATTCATGTTAACAGAGACACTGGCTATTATTCAGTGTTCAGTTCAAATGAAAACTCATGAGCATTTCCATCTTTTGCAGCTGTGAAGAGTGAAGTTGACCTGGTAGGTTGGGAACACAGGAACATTAAATTGTACGTGTTTCCTAGTGCTTTTTATTTGCATTCAGCATTAGTCAGTGCACCTGGCTATTGTTAGCCCCAACTATGCCGCAGGTCCCTCCGTGATTCTATATCAAGCGTCACAAATGGGCCACCCGCAGGCCAAATGCAGCCTGCAGCTTTGTTTGACCCACACTGGTATTTTTTTGTTAAATGATGTAGTTGCCAACATTTCAGGTTCAGGAGATTTCACCTAAAATTCCAGGTTTCTGACTTCTTTTAAAAACTCAGAAGCTCCAACAACACCAGGTTTAGCTTCCTATCTGTCAACAGTCTGCCGAAGCTGAGCGGGGGCTACTCCGCACCTGGACTCCCACCTTCACCTGGAACATAAACTCTCCAAAATCCCCACAACACCCACTTCACTTAGTACCTGTCTGGCCGCTGAAGACATTGCTACTCTTGGTCTCCGTTCTCTAAGGTTGGTCATTAGAGATAGAAAGATGGCTGGGTGGGGAGTTACACAAGGGGGTGTCCTTCTGTTGAGTCCATTTTCCGAGTATCATAGTCTGGAAATGCATATTTAGAAGATTCTAGAAAACTATCCTCTTCCTCTTTATCCCCACCTTCTCCTATGGAGAAGGTGCTTCTGTGAAGCTAAATCCAAACTCCACCTTTCTCTTTTAGTCTGTAGAGGCACAAATCCATCCTTCCCAACAGGCAAGGGAGGGAATTATGACAGCCAGGGTCTCCAAAGCCCAAAAAGAAGCCAGTTGAGCCTATGCCTTTCCGTTCTGCCACATGGGGTGTAAACCACAGCCCAGTGGGCACCACAGACTCCTCAGTCTTCAAGGCTGTGTGTTGAGCATCTCCCACCACTTGCCTGGCTCACAAAGGGAAACAGGGATGAGGGCTGATGGCTCTTTAGCTTGATCACTCTCAGGACAAATGAGCCCGATAGGGGTGATAGTATGAGGATAAGCCTGGCCGAGCTCAACCTCCTCCCTGTGGCTCAGTCCATGACCAGGGTCCATCCTGTTGGCTCAACTCCAGGCCAGGCTGCCCTGAGGCAAGATAAGTTTGATTCTCAGGCCTTTTCTGAGACAGTGTTGTCAGAGCATGAGAATGGGATGGAGTTAGCATTCTCCAGGGGTCTCTCTTCTCTCTGTAATGAGGCACAGGGAGGAAGGAAAGGGGAGGTCTTAAGGAAGCATCCTTACTTCCTCTTTCCCAACTCCCCACATCTGATCCATTTGCAAGCCTGATGGCTCTACCTTCAAAACGAATCTTGACTCCACCTCTCTTTCTGTCCATTTCTACCACCTGCACCCTAACCTAGCCACACTGTTGCAATGAACTACTAACCATCTCCCTGCCTACACGATTGACCTCGTTAAACCCATTCCCAACATGGCAGCCAGAGAAAGCTTTCTAAATTACAGATCATATTTCATTTGCTTAAAACCTTCTGGAAGGCTTTTCATCACTCTTATAAAATATTCTCTACCACAGCCTACAAGGCCCAGTATGCTGTGACCTTCACCTGTCTCTTGAGATGCATGTCCTAATGGTCATCTCCAAACTCACCACAGTCTGGCCACACTGGCTTGTTTTGTTTTTGTTTGTATTGTTTTTGTTCCTTGAACCCTCCCAGGCTTATTCCCATCCCAGGCTCTACCCCTGCCCCCTGCCCAGAACACTCACATGCCTTTTTATGGCTGGTCTTTCCTGTCATCCAGGTCTCAGCTCAAATGTCACTTCTTCAGAGAGTCCTTCCTAATTCTCGTTCTAAAGGAGTTTACCTCTAGTGACTTTCATTTACATCACCCAATGTCGTTTTCTTCATAGGACTAACATTACCTGAAATTATTTTAAGTATGTTCTTCGTTGTCTCCAGAGGGTCTCCCCTACTAAGGATCTGAGTCCATGAGAGCTAAGCCAGCGTCTCTCTTGCTTGATGCTGCTTCCCCCAGCAGCACATGGGGATATGTGATAAATAGTTGTTGAATTCATTAACTAGTTAATTATCCGGTGAGAGGTGATAGAGACATAAACTAAGGCAGTTGCATTGAGAGTGAAATGGAGAGAATATATGTGAGGTATTTAAGAACCAGAATCAACAGGGCCCGTTCTAAATAAGACATGAGACAGCAATAGCCTCGGGCTCCAACAGCTTGGTGGGTGGCGAGATGACTCATCAATATTGGTAATTTATGGGGAGTAGGTTTGGAGGGAACAGTAATGAGTTCGGCATTGAAAAGATGGTTTTGAAGTACCTGGGGGACTTCCAGGTGGTGTCCAGTTGTACACACATTTTGGAGTCCAGGAAGGAGATTTAAGCAGCTGGTTGAAATTTGGGGACATTGCAGGTGATAGGTAAGTGACAGGCAGTCAGAGCTGTGGCCTGACCCTGAGTGCAATCAGAGGACCTAGGAGGCAGCACCAAGCAACTTAAAATTTAACAGGGCAGACAAAGCAGAAGCAGAACAGGATCCTGAGAAAGAATGTCTAGAGAGGGAGGGCCAGGAAATTGTTGCTAGAGAGAAACATTTCAAGAAAGGAGTGGTCAACAGTTTTAAAGGCTCCAGAGAGATCCTGAAGACACAGTCTGGAAACTACTGCCCTTGCAGTTTGGGCATCATTAGGAGGCTTCTTGGCAGGCTCTGGGTGGATGCCAGATCAGAGTGGGTTGATGGTGAACGACAGGGAAGTACATGGCGACAATGATGGAGTAGACACTCCTCCAATCAATCTGACTTTGAATGGCAGGTCAAGGATATGCTAATAGCCAGGGAGGACAACAGATGGAAGAATGATTTTTAATTGGAAAAGACCAGCAACCCAAACCTTTGATTGTATATGAGTCTGGAGTGTGGTTTAAGTTCTTTCCCAAAGGCCTGCCAAGGGCCATGCAAATCACTGACTACGGTGTGTTCTAGGTACTCAGCAATCACTGTGGTGAGAAAGAATGTTGAAATTATCCAAGAAAAGAAGCCCTTGAGTCAGATACCAAGTTCCTCCACCAACATGAAAGAGTATAAGGAGCAAATGACTGTGAGGAAGAAGTAATAAGTGATGCAGTGAATATTATAATCCTCTACTACTTCAAGAGGTGAGAGGTGATACAGGGCTCTGCTTGAGGATCTTTGTATCCTCTTGCCTGGCTCTGATGAACAGAAGCTGAGCAAGACAATGTAATAACAACAACAAAAGACGCGTCCCTGGAACATGTATCTGGATTCTACTTCCAGCTTTATCGCCAATGATGTGACCCCTCTTCAGGCCATAGTTTCCCCACCTGTACTTGAGGGACATTGACCTAGTTCTTCTCTGAGAGTCCATCATCTCTGACACCAGTAGGCCTGGACTGAAATCTCAGCCCGGCTGTTTTCTACCTGAGTAACCTTAGGTGAGTTACTTAACTTTTCTGTGTCAGGTTTTCCTCATTTTTAAAACAGGCTTCATCCCTGACCAGTGTGGCTCAGTTAGTTAGCTGGGCATCGTCCCGCAAAGCAAAAGGTCACCAGTTTGATTCCTGATCAGGGCACATGCCTGGGTTGGGGGCCAGGTCTCCAGTCAGGGGGCATGCGAGAGGCAGCTGATGGATGTTTCTCTTCCTCTCTTTCTCCTTTCCTTCTCTCTAAAAATAAATCAAATCTTAAAAACAAAAACAAAAAAACAGGGTTAATTGTTCTACCTCCTCGAGTTGCTGTGAAGATTAAATGAAAATTATTTACATATCTATAAAACAGCCTTAAAAATAGTGTCTGTGACCTAGAATAGCACTATAGAGGCATTGGCTAATACTGTTATGGTAACCATTCAGTCCAGGAGAGCCCCCCGGGTGAGTAAAGCATTCTAGTCTCCCTTAGAAGAGCAGGGGAGAGGAGACTCTAGAACAAGGTAGGCAAACTTGTGTAAAGACCTAAGCAGTAAATACTTTAGGCTTTGTGAGCTATCTGGGCTTTGTCACAATCACTCACCTCTGCCATTGTGGTGGGAAACAGCTACAGAGAGTGTGTAAATGAATGGGAGTGACTGCTTTTCCCATAAAACTTTGTTTACAAAATAGGCAGATTTTCAGGCTCTTGTTATCAAACAAGGGACCTTAGATAGAGGGATGGTGAGTTTCCTCTCCGGTGGATAGAACTAAGAATTTTTATGCATCCCGACCCAGGCCAGGGGTCTGACCACACTTCTGGCTGCAGACTCACCAAGATAAAGCTCAGAACTCACAGAACAAGCAAATAATAAACGAGTTTTGAAAATAATTAAAATTGAAAATTGATTGTCTGGGCCAGAGCAGATTTATGCAAAGGGGCCCTGCTCCACGGGGAGTGAAAGGAGGGTTTCTAAGCTCTGTGTTGAACAAGCTAAGCATTTTTTTAGATTATTCCCAGCATAATATGCCAAAGGGAATAGGCTCCATTTATTATTTCCTTAAAAAAATCAATGAGCTGAAACATTCCCTCTAGACCTATAATATTTATTTCAATGTTCTGTCAATAAATATAACAAGGTTAGCTTTCTATCAGTTTAGTTGGAAGAATCATTTGAGGGAAGTTCTATTTGTTAAGCTCGATTACAGAAAGCAATCAATAGGGGAAAATTCCCTGGTCACTCTAGGCAAGAAATATAGAGCTCAGAGGAGCCATCCCAGGAAGCAGATTGATGCCACTGCCCCATAAGCCCTCCCTCCTCCCCCCAAAAGTAGGAGATGTGGGTCCAATGTTGAGTTATGAAGTGTCAAGCTGGAGCAGTCCCCATCCTGTGCCAGTAGGGAAACAGGGGCCCAGAGAGAAAAAAGGAATTTGTCAGAATCCTGGAGTAACAGAATCTAAACTCAAATCTACATATTCTGATCTCAGATTTCTCCCAGGTCTTGAGTTGTGTGGTTGCCTCAGTTTGGACAGTGGAATATAGAGACTTATAGAGAAAGAATGTTTTTCTCTTTCATTTGAATGCAGCTCCATTGAATAGAGTTTTCCAAATGATGCATAAAGGTAAGAGAGCTCAGAAGGTACTGAAAGGACAGGGCAGAAATATGCCCTCTATGACCTGGCGATTCCTGGGGACTTGGAGATTTAGAAGAAATGTTTCACCTTCTAAAATGTTTCACCATTTTACCTTCACCCCTCAACATGCACACACACACACACATACACACACATGCATGCATGATGACTTGGCTCTCTCCTAGGTATGTCCTCTCTCCTAGAACTTGAGTCTCACCTTTTGACATTGCTGCTGGGCTGGATGGATGGACCCATTCAACTATACCTAAAACTGCCATGAGATGAGTAATGGGCTGCATGGGATTTGGGGTCAGAAGACTTCACAAGTTGGCTCGGCTTCACCAAAATCTTGGCTGGATGAAATCATTTCACCTAAGCTTCTCTTTGCCATATGTAAAATGGGAGTACTAACAGTGACACCTAACTTGTAAGGTAGATGGAATATAAGAAATATGATATTGCTAGACAGATATAAATAAGTATTAGTATTATTGATGGTTGAATTATCATTAGTAACATTTAATGAATGGTCAGTGAGTTGATATGTGATATATCACATTTAATTCTCACAACAACACAACGAGGTAAATAACATGAGTATCTCCATGTTACAAATATGGAAAGTAAGGTTTGGGGGTTAAATAACTTGCCCAAGGTTACAAAGCCAGGAAATGATGGAGTGAAAATTTGAACCCAAGTTATGCAACTCCAAAACCTGTACTTAAAAACTCTACAGTCAGAACTGCAGTAGTCCTGATCCAGGAGGAGGTTGCCTTCCTCACCTCATCCCATTCCCCAGTCACCACCTCATTCTGAAAAGCTGAGTCCTAAGACGGACATGGGTCTTCATCTCTCACCCCTAGGTCTTCAAAACCTTGAATATCCAAGTAAGGCTTCAGTGAGTCAAGTGCTTTGTGGACATTTCCCAAAGCCCTCATCAATGAGAGGTCTTGGACTTTCGCTTAGTCCCTCACCAATGGACTAAATCATTCCAAACATTAAGTAACAACTCCCCTGAATTGTCACTGAGGTTGGGTAGAAATTTGGGGAGAAAAATATACCTAATGCCACTGGGCAAATATTTGAGTTCCTCACCTTCCAGGCATTATTTTAGGCACTAGAAATACAAATGTATTCAACAGACTGCTGAATGTTACAACCTGCATGTTCCCCAGTATATCCAAAACTGAATTCAATATTCTACCAGCTGGTCACCCAGGCCAGAAACCTGGGACTTATCAGACTCTGCCCCACCTGTCACCTGACCCAGCACACATTTACTGCCCATGGGTACAAGTACAGTCCCATTATTTTGATAACTTGGAGCCCCCAGCTGACTGATGAGGAAATCCAGTCTTTTGAAAAGTTTTCTTCCATTTCACTTCTTTGCATCCACCCTATCAAGAATTTCTGGGAACCTGCCCTGGCTGGTATAGCTCAGTGTACTGAGTGCAGACCTGAGAACCAAACAACAGCAGTTCGATTTACAGTCAGGGTACATGCCTGGGTTGCAGGCCAGTTCCCAGCAGGGGACACACAAGAGTCAACCACACATTGATATTTCTCTCCCTCTCTCCTTCCCTTCCCCTCTAAAGATAAATAAATAAAAAATTTTTTAAATTTTCTGGGAACCTTAAAGGCTGCCACCATGCTCCCACAAATCAATCCTGACTCCTGCCCATTGCAGGAACAATCAGCTAAACACCACAGCCTTGGAACCCAAGAGTTTTTCAGAGATGCCACTCTGAGTGGCTTGAACAGAAGTAGAACTCAGAGAACAGTCTTCTTTGGGTTAGGCTATGCTAGAAAGGTCCTATCACAGGGTCCTAGAGCACCACAGTGCTGTTAGGTTCAATACTAAATCTCTGATTCACACATATAGTCCTTTCCTCCTCGAAGACAGCTACCAACAAGAGACCAAAGCAGGGCTTGTCTGAGAGCTACTGACCAGCCTTGGAGAGGACAATGAGCACATGGACAGACATGTGAGCATGCACCAGGACAAGCTCTGAACAGATTGATCTGAAAGAGACAATAAAGGGACCTCTTGTCTTACCAGTTCTGCTCCCTAAGTATCTCAAGTCCATTTTCTTCTCTCTCTTTCTACACCACCACCATCATATGAGTTTAAGCCACCACCATCTCTTGTTTGGACTATCATAATTGCTTCCTGATTAGACTCCCTATGTCTACTCCAGCCTCTCCAATGCCTTTGCCACATAGCCACCAGAGTCATCTTTTTAAAATGCAAATCTGATCATGTACACCCTTGTTTAAAACCCTTCAGTGGATTTCACTACACACAGGACAAAATTTAAAACCCTACTGTCTTACTCTGTTCCCCTAAAAGCACCCTGAGACCTGGACTTGGGTGCAAAAGATAGTCTCAAGGAGTACAAGTAAAGCAGGGAATGAAGAAAGTTCATGAGGAAGTAGAAAAGTTTAGACTTGCTCATTATACAGCAGCAACCCTAGCTCCTTCCTTCGTATATTGGTCTACTAGCATGAGGAATCCAAAACAACCAGCTGAGAATCTTTGTCAATGGAGTCCTTACTGCTTCCTTTTATGGAAGTATCTCAATCCCCATAGCCCAGAACCTTGAGTCCCACAGAGCATTAAGATTCTAGGACAGGAAGTACAAGCTTCCCCAAGCTGGTCCCTGGAAGGGATGGTGAGATAACCCAATCTCTCTTTCAACTATTGTTTCGCAGATCCATATATTCTAGCTATTGAAACACAATGCTACTTAATGGCCATTAGTGTAATGTATATACTGTATTCTGGAAAACAGAATCCTAACTATGCAGGGTACCATTTCTCACACTGCCAGCTTGCTGAGTTTTTAGGGGGCCATCAACATCCTCTGAGGCTGACAGCTTCCAGGGAATCTGATATGCAATAGGACCGATGAATCCCAGTGTGCTGAGTCCACTGTCATACCTCCTTTGCAGTAGAGTCTTGGTCTGAGACAACACTATGTGGAATCCCATGTCAGTATTAAGTCAAATACTCTGTAAGCTTTTGGTACTAGAATAAGAACTGCAGACAGGGAAGTCAAACCCATATCCAGAGTAGTTGTCACTCTCAGCAAGGACAAATTGCTGTCCCTTGCAGGGGCACTTGCCACCAAGGGGTTGGTCATTCTCTACAAGGATCAGATTGTACCGAGTATTCAGCGTTGGCCTCTGCTCCTGACAGGTCATATATAAATCAGCTACATAGCTAGCTCGGGCTTGGTGAGAGGCCTATGCCTGGCCTCCATCCCTGCCACCATGCTACCCTTCCATGGGCCCATCATGCACATATGGAAGGCTGAGGACAGGTGCTGGCTGACTTCCAATAGATATCAAAAACATTCAGTGGTTTATTGGATTTTTTTTCAGAGTAAATTACATTTTATTTTATTTTATTTACAGAGAATTGGGACAAAAAGATAGTGTTTGGAAAGTAGCACCCAAATGAGACACACCAGCAAGAAGCCTGTTATAAATACACCATACGTAGAGTGAGCATGGAGTCCTGAGAGGACCATTTAGAAGGAGCATCTCTCTACCAGCCTCCAGGTTTACACCAATTCTCCTGTCTGCCAGCAGCAGCTGCCTCCCACCACACCAACTAGAGCCAAGAGCACATCCTGCAAACAACACTGCAAGTACAGTACCCTTCAGGAGTCTTCTGGTCCCCTAGTTATTTAATGCCTTATCTATACCAGATGATCTCCAGTGAGCATTGATGTGAGACACAAAAACCTGAAAACTTTGTGTCCATTCCCATAGGGCCATCCATACCCTTTCTCCCCAGGCTTATTTTAGTCATTCAATCTTAGTACATCTATGTCCTTGACCAATTAGCCAAGCAATTCACCCAGTAGTCTGCCCAATAGTCTATGTATATGCTTACCTCAGACCGCATTACCCTCCATAAAAAGATGACAACCAAACTATACTCCTTGATGCTCTACCTAGTGGAAGGTTTTTCTCTCAGCAGTATCCTTTAGGCCACCAACATATTGAGCTGACCCACCTGTGAACCAACTCAGGACTTTCCCTTTTCCATCAGCTGATCATGGAATCTCTTCACATGGTGATAGACATGAGCCGAGAGGAAGCTGTTTGTTCTGCAAAGAAAGATGACATGAGAGACTCAGCTACCTGTGAGTGTACTTACCTGTGCCTTTTTGACCTGTTCAGATCTGACTCAAATGTACCATTTCTACCATACAATGAATTGCTGATGCATCTACCTAACCTTATGACCCACATCTGGTAATACTGAGCACATGATGGGCAGTGCTGGCCCTATAGTCACCTGATGGTCCATGGCCAGGTGCTCGGTCTCTGCTAGGGCCCAGGACCATTCCAGGAACTGGTTTCAAGCACTGAGTAGTTCTCTGCTACAAAAGACATCACCTTGCTCCATAACTCTAATCCTGCGATTCTCCTCATAAGGCTTGCTAGACTCTACCATAGATACCCCTAACTCTGCTGTAGTTACCAGGCCATATGGCCAAGCAGTCGGGCCAATGACATTGCAGCCCAGACTTGCTGTTGAACCCTCTTTTGATGTAGGGTTCATTCAGAGCTGGCAACTTCCTGAGCTCCTTCACAAATGGGTTAGAACACTATTTCCAAGTATAATATATGCACTGCCTCAAAACTCCAAAGAGGCCTGCCTTACTCTGTACCTCTTTCTTAGTGGTAAGAGATTCAGGGAGCAACTTCTAAAAGCTTTACCAATGTATCAAGCCCTAAATCTTTGTAGGGCTTAACTCCCACCTTCTGAGATGGACATCTCTTACTAGGATATCCACAGTCCATGCCACTTCCTTTTCACTGGGATCAGTGAGCATCACCATGTTTTTGAAATGTCAAGACAACCAAAGTCCTTTTGGACTATATTGTGACAGAAAGCAAGAAAATTAACATAGCCTTGGGGCAAGACAGTGAATATATATTGCTGTCCTTCCCATGTGAATACAAATTCCTTTTAATCCTTTTTCCTGGTGGGAATTGAAAAGATCCAGTGCTGCATATCGGAAGCTGGAGGCTGTGTTGGTCCGTTCTAGTACAGATACCACATTCGGCTCAGCAGCTACGACGGGGGCCCCAACACGTGTGGTTGTCTGCTGTCAGCATCCTCGACCAGTCGAATTTTGCGGAGACTGTACCAATGATGCAAACAGAATCTGAAAGTCAGCCCTGAATTCTTTAAGTCGTTATGGCAACACTAATTTCTACAATGCCACCATGGAATGGTTTTGAATTTCATGCCCTGGCCAACAATTTGGAGAGCGTTTTTGAAGGCCTCCGCTTGGGCTTCTTACCATAATGATTAGAGAACCAACGTGAATACTTGGGCAACTACCAAGTACATTTATCCTAATTATATACTTAAAAACCAGGAAAATGAAGAAAGAGCCAGTGTGTGGGTTCATTGGAGCCACTATGAGAGAGAGTAAAATTGGGGCTCTTGATATGCCCCAACCCCCATATGGGGCCACTGTAGCATTTGGGTTCCCAACTCAGACCCGAAATCCAATGACCCTCAGAAGAGTTTCATGTTCTCTCTTTCCCCCAGTGTTACTCTGAAAAACAGCTATAGGTCACTAAGGAGCAAGACTGGGGAAATGTTTACTGTATCTTCTTGAAGTGATATTACAGGGTCTTTCCTCAAGGGACATTGGCCTCCCCTTCAGTCAATAGACTCAGAGTCAGAAGAATGGCTCAGATCTGGGCAATGAATAAATATTCATTATTTTCTCTGGCAGAGGCTGTTATAAACCCTTTGCTCACCAGTCTTGATCTTTTTTGGTTTCAGATGAGACCAAGCGCATTCAGGGTGACATGGCTGTAAACAGATCTTTTTTGGTTTCAAAGTCAAGTAATACCCTTGCTGGCCACCCATATAACTAGACCCCAGGAACATGGTGTACTATTTTTCAGCAAAATTTTAACAGTGGGGAATTGTAACCCACCCTATCATTGTTTTGACATTGTTTCTGTCAGTGCTGACTCTGACTAATATGTAGCTTATAGATAAACAGCATGTTTGTATAAGAACCCTAGAAACTAATTTCAAAAGATACAGACTCTGACCTTCAGGTATCCCAACTCCAGGAAATCTTCAACCTTGGAGCCAGGGTGATGTGAATCTGATAGGGGACTTAAGAATTGGAAATTTTTAGTTTAAGTAATAGCTACTAAGCTTAGTAATAAATGCATGTAAAATATTTTGTTCCGGGAACTGAAGGTATTGACCCACCCTGACTCCAGGAAACCTTAAGCAGTTCCAGCTTTGTGCCTCAGGAGGACTGCAAGCAATTTGAGATGATATCTGAGCCATTGTCCTCCAGGGTGAGATGACCACCACCCAGGGCGAGAATGCTGAAGTTGTATCTTTTAATCCAACTAACTTCTCCCTGAATTCCAACCCCCTTACCTATACTTCCTTGTCCTTATAAAAAGGGCCATTTTTAAAATGAAATTTAAGATGATCTGTTAGGGTATGAACCCACCATCTTCTCAGATCATCAACCTTCTGAATAAAGTACCCATAAAGATTCAATCACTGGTATTGCTTATTGGGTTTGTGACAGGCAGCCCCAGCTCCAGACGTGGGTTCCCCATCTCCTCAGGTGACCAGCACCTGTCTCTTAAGTATTGGTTTTCAAAGCGGCAGGCAGCTAGACCTGCGTTCAGCTAGTTACAAGATCCCTTTGGGTCTAAGCCCCTAGCTGCCATTCCAGCTTTGCTCCTTATTGTGATAAACAACCCCCCTTTCCACTGTCAGTTACTTGCTGGCAGGTAGCCTCTGCCATTCCAGAATCCTGTCCTCCCCACCGTCATTGGGCTTCATTCCATGACAGTGTCTCTTACCATCAGCCCTCACCTCCACTGAGAATAGCCAGCACCAAGCCCCTCAGTGATGCTGTCGACCCCTGACTAGCACATTCCTTATTGCTTCAGTGAAGGGGGTGCCCTCTAGGCCTTCCCAGAACACGTGGCCGGTCTCAACGTCTGGGGCCACATCTCTAAATCCTCTGACCATTTCTTCAGTACTCTACCAGCGTAACTCCAGCATCATCACCTAACCTACTGCCGGCCAGCATCATGTCCAGACCTCACAGAGACAGCCCAGTAGCATCTGGTCGGATTTACTAGCACTGACTCCAAGTGTCCTTGCCAGACATTAAATCCAGAGTCCAAGGGGAGCAGTCCTATATCAATAAACACTCCTTAATCTGGACTTACATTCCCACCCCCCAAGCCCAGGCCCAAACTTTCAGGATCTCCACCTCTGTATCTATTCCCCTAGTTCCCACTGATATACGGGGTCTGGCAGAAATAACACCTGCTTGTATGTGGTCAGTAGGGTAATAATGTGGGTATGATCATTTATAGCTTTAATTTAAACATTTCATCTGAAGTGTCATATGGTGTCCTTAGATGTGATATTGTTATGCTACAGATACATGCTCAAATACATGCTTATGACTTTGTAATAAAAGGGGGACATTATTTGTGCTGGACCCTGTCTACTGACAGTTATTGCGTCTCCTATGATGATAAGCTATTTTCTCCTGTGGCAGGGTCTGAACTTCCCATCTCAAGCTCTGCTGAGACCTGTTTTTTTACTTTTATGATGACTTTTGGAGTCACAGGTTAAAGATAAGGGAGCCACAGAATGGAAGGGGCCTGAGTCTTTCAATTGCCACTTGGAAAAAAGTCACCAGTGATTGGGAATATCTATTTTGGAAGCAAGGAGTAAACTTTTGCTCTGTTAAGATATTCAGTGGGTAAGCATTTATCTGTTATAGCAGCTGGTCTTCCCTCCACACCTTAGAACCCAAGACAGACTGACCCAAGGCTCCAGAAAGAGGAGCAACATTTCCCTCAAAGCTAAATGTTACCTCATAACTGTACATTCCCCTCCAGGACCAGCTCCCTCCCAGGAAGAGTGAAATTGGGAACACGAGTCCCTCTCAAGAGAAATCTTACCCTCTACCCACAGACATGTGATCGGGCCCTTAAGCTTCAGCCCCCCCCCCCAAGGTGATTAAACAGCAATCCAACATTCACACATTCCCAAAAATCGGAGTTTGCAGCCTTAAACCCTCCTGTGGATCCTCAGCAGCCCCCCAGGCTGGGCGAGGCTGTGCTCAGTCCAGCTTCTTTTTACCTTCCTATCAACATTTCAACATTTCAAGCATTCTCATCAACACATCTTACCCATGCTTATCTTACTTCCCCCACCCTGCCCCCAAATTACTTTGAATCAAAGGGAAAGAAAGAAGAAAAAGAAATCTGGGGGGGGGGGGGGGGGGAAGAGGTAAGAGGACTGTTGGTAAAATATGCTACTGTGCTGTCTCTGTCCCACAGATCACCATACTGGGGACTCCAGGGGACGTGTCCTGTTTTCTCAGAGCCAAGGCCCAGAAGCAGTATCATGTCTGAGAAAGAACTGCATATCTGGAGTCTAGAGGCTGGATTCTGGACCTGACTCAGTCACTATGGCCCTGAGCCTTGTCAACTCTCTGGATCTTGCTTTTTGCATCTGGAGGTAACTCCTATTTCCCAGGCCACATAAGCCAGAGGTAATAATTAGAGCAAATAATAGCCCAGAAGGCCCAGAAATGGATGCACCATCACTGGTATCAATGCCGCCGTCACTATAGCTGTTGCTGAACCACCGTCAGCACCACTCAGTCACTCACGCAGCGCAGATAGACTGTGTGGCGACACCAGACCACACAGGTGTCATGGCCCCTGATCTCCTACAATTCATGGTCTACTGGAAGAAACAAACTTTTATCAGATAATCTAATAAATTAGTGGATAATTACAAACCAATATGAATATTCTGAAGGAAGGCAAACCATGCTATGAGAACAAATAAAGAATAAGTTGGCTTATATGCTTCTCTTAGGACATAATACGTGCACTGACATCTGAGGCATGAGCAGGAGTTGACCAGGTAGAGAGAGAGAGAGAGAGAGAAGGAAGAACAGCCCAAGCAGACGGTATAACAGGTGCCCAGGTTCTGTGATGGGGGAGAGGGATGTGAACGTAGTGGGAAGGAAAGGCGGGTATGGAGGGATCGGAGAGGCCAAGGGAGAGACTGCCATGCAGCGAAGCTAGAAAGGCAGGCAGGAGCCCAGCCCTGTGGGCCTGCAGGCCTCGTTAAAGATTTTGGTCTTCCTGGTAAGACCAACAGGAGCCCAGTGAAGAGGGAAGGATCATGACCAGGTGGGTATTTGGAGATGATCCCATTGGCTGCAGTGAAGACAATGAATTGGAAGCAGCAAGAGTAGAAGAAAAAAGACAAGTGAGGAGCCCTTCACAGGAATCCAGGCAAAAGACGGTGAAGGCTTAAGACTGTGGGTATAAAATTTAACAGGACTTGGGTGATGGGCGGATAACGGGCTACGAGCAGCTGCTACTGACATCTTGTGCTCTAAGCGTCTCATGAAATTTGCAAGGTTCTTTTCGTTTTGAACAATGGAATCTCATTTTACATAGGGGTTAGATTTTGAAGTCTGTGCATAAGACAAGAATTGCGTATAGTCAAAAGTACCCTTGAAAAAACTCTTAAATCACTCATACAGGCCAGTATCCATGAAGAACGGGAATTTTTAGGCACACTGAATCTAGAGAAGTGCTGAACGAGAATAAAGAAAACCAAGAAAGATATCCCACATGCAAATGTCTGGGCATTCAGATCACTCTGCCTTTAAGACAACTATTCAAACCCCCAGTAGTGAATGAGGAGATTGCAGACAGGGGAAGGGAGAGAATCCCTGTACTTACGGGTGGAAGGGGTAGAAATCTTTAAAATGCTTGCTGAATATTTATTCCATTCCATTTTACCATTAAGCCTTTATAACTCTAACGTGTACTAACATATTAGTTTCTCACATCAGGTAGCCTGCGTGGAAGATTCCCACTCCAACATCTACTCTGGCCTCGACCCCTCCTTCTGTGAAGGTGAGTACTTTCCTGAGAGCCCTGTCCCCAGCCACTCCAGTTTTACCTGAACGCTAATGTGAGCTCAGCTTTGGCCAAGCCAGGACTCTTGTATCAGTCAGGATACAAGGTCATGCTATGGTGATAAACAACCCCTTCATCTCAATCTTAGTGGTTTTAAATAACAACTATTTCTTCCTCATGCCACTCACACATTAGGGCTATGCTGGGGCTCCGATGCACATCTCCACTTAACGGATGCAGCAGACACAATTTCCAGCGTTGCCAGTCACCAAGGCAGAGAGAAGGAGAGCTCCGGAGAAGGCTTCGCACAGCAATTCAATGCCCAGATATGGCACGAGCCACTTCCACTCACAATTCATTGGCCAGAATTAATCACCAGGCTTCACCCAACCACAAGAGGGCCAAGAAGTACAATCCTTCCATGTGTTCAGCAGGTGCGTAGCCAGAAATATTTGACAAACAACACTAATGACTTCCACATGCTCTAAATGCACAATGACAAGAGAGAGGGGAGACAGGCTTTAATTATTAAGGCTGTGTTTGGATCCCAGACCCTGTACAACCATGTGGCTGAATAAAATGTGCCCCACTCCTGCCCCAGGGGGCAGAGTCTGCGCCTGAAATAGACTCCCAGGCAGCATTTGGATGAGCTATCTTAGAAATTAAAGAGGCAGATGACAGCCCGAGGCTTGGCTCCACTACCTCCCTACCCTCTCCCCAGGCTCTGTGGGGACCAAACCCAGCAGGAGGAATATTGGGGCTGGAGCCCGCTCTTAACAACAAAATTTCTGACAGCTCGTGGAAGCACCTGGGCTAGGGACAAAGGAAAGAAAGCTGAATCCCTACCCTCAAGGAGCCCCCAACACAATGACTCATATGCTGTGGTAGGTAGTTCCCAAATATGGTCCTCAACCACTCTCTCTCATCCCTAGACACAAACAATGCGCTTCCCATCCACAGGTGAAGCCTCTTTGCCCTCCCCTAGAATCTGGCAAGCCTTGTGAATTGCTTTGACCAATGGAATGCAAGAGTGAGGTTCTAAACCTTCTAAACCCAAGTCTTAAGAGGAATGGCCATTTCTAGTTCTTCCCTCTTGAAGCCCAGGCGCCATACTGTAGACTACTAAATGATTAGAGACCAGGCAGAGAGAGGCCCTGGCTCAGTCACAGTGGGGCTCAAGTCCAGTGAAGCCACAAAGTGAACTAAGCTACACCTTACGGAGCAGTCAACCCATTAAATCATGAGAGCAAAAGCAATAATTGTCTGAAACCATGAAGCTGGGGGTGGGGGGTTGTTACACAGCAACAGATAAGTGAAAATACAAAATAGGTGGATATGCAGGCTTCTGAGGGAGCTCAGTGTAAGCAGATTTAAAAATACTTTAACAGGGCTTTTCTTTTGGGTTCTCTGGAAACAGACGTTGAAACTTAATTGTATGAGGTTTATTGGAAGTATTGGAAGGAGGTTCTGTGGGGAGACACACCACTGAAGAAGTGAGGAAGCTGGCATTAGACCAGCAATGTGGCTGCAACTGAGGCCTTAGCCAATCAAGAAGCAGCTCTGGATGGGGAGGAAATTCAGAGTTGTTCCAAACTGAGGCAAGAGATGTGGGCCTTTCTCCCCTCTTCAGCTAGCTTTGTCTGTGGACTGGCCCCCAGAGAGGACATAGCCTTGGGCAAGGTTATGTCCTCTGTAGCTGAGGACAGTCCCGGTGCAGGAACGCAGCTGTGAGCCCTTAGGGACAGTGTCCTCAGTAGCTGAAGCTAGAGGGACCAGCCCTGAAGAAGGGAGCTGGGAGGGCACAGTATCTGCCACAGAAGGTAACTGGTGGCACATGAATGGGGACAGGGAAGTGCCTGGTAAAGTGAGGAAGGGGAGGGAGTTTTCAAGCAAAAGAAACAGCAAAAACAAAGGCTCAGCTGTGGGACTATGCATGGCAAGTACAAAAAGAAGAATTCATATATAGCAAGTGGACTTTATCCAGAGGCAAAAAGGAGCTGCTGAGCAGAACACACACAGGGTGGGGTATGTTTTAGAAAGATTCCCTGGGTGACAGCGGAGTAGAGACTAGAGGCAGAGAGACTGTCCATGGTGCAGGAGAGAAATGCAGCTACACCCCTGGCTCCTGCTTGTGTACACTGACCAAGTCCTGAAGTGACTCAACAGGCAGATCATGGTGGGCTGCCAGGAGGAGTAGGCACTGGAGGGTGCCAGTGGAGGGTGCCCCACTGGATGGGTGGGGGCATCACATGATGCCTGGCACCTTGCAAGTTAGAAGCCTCTGTGTCATCTTCAAGCATGGGAAAGACAAAGAACACTCTGCTGCCTCTGAGGGCTCAGTGTGACTTGGGATTTCAAGACATTCAAGTGCATCAACCCACATGTCCCTATTCCAAAAGGTAGGGCTACACTCCTTCCCAATCAAGGCCCTGAATGATCAGGCATACCCAACTTTCTCTATTGAGAATTCAATTCTCTCTGGAAATCTGCTACCCTTATAATTAATTTCTGGGCCAAACCTCAGGGTTTTTTTGCCCCCTGGCTGCAAAAGAAACTCTATCTGATGGCAAGGAGGTCCTCTGACTTTCACACTTGACCTTAAATGGGAAATTAATAACCCTCTCAGCCTTCTGTTGTCTTTTCCCAACACTGATAGCCCCCACCCACAATCATCTAATTCCAGAGTCTTTATCATTACTACAACATGTCCTCTGAGCCTCTCAGTGTCTGTGATACTGCTCCCACCAGTGTGTTCCCTTGCACCAGTACCCCATCCCAAGTTCGCCCCTGGTGCAAGTTTAACACTTGCACTGCTAGAGCATGTCAGAGGCCATTAGTACTTCTTACGACCAACCGGCCAGTGGGTGATACAACCTCAAAATGCCATTTGAGCATGTTTCCTAGGAACCACTTCAAGCACCAGCTGTAGTAGGTCAGGTTCCCTAGAAACACACTGAAAATGGAGATCTGCATGCAGGGGGCTTATTGGGAATTGATCTCAGTAACACCACCTGTGAAAGAGGGCGGGCAACAGGCTGGGTCAAAAGGAGATGCTGAACTCCTGTGGAACTCTCTGTTGAAGAAGATGATACATTTGCAACAGAGGCCTCAGTCAGTCCAGTCTCTAGAACAAGTATGATCCTTTCGAGATGTCCCCAAATGAGACAAGAATGTCCCCAAATGAGATAGCCATTGAATTTGAACTGCCTTTAGGGAGAGGCATAACCTTGGGAAAGCCCTAACCCTTGGGCCAAAGATAATTCTTGGGAAGAGACTCAGCTGAAAACTATTGGCCACCATTGCTCCCATTGGCTAGAATGAGTACCTCAATCCTGGAGTAGGTACCTGGGGACCATACCTCAGCAGCTGCTATACCCAGAGAGTAATCTTAACCAATGCAAGATAGAGGGTGGTGATCAGTAATAGTGGTTGCTAAGGCCAAGTAGACATCCACTGGATTTGACCACAAGGAGCTCACTGGAGATTGGGATGCAAGTTCATTCAGGGGAACAATGAGGGAGAAGCCCACGTAGAAGGAAAAGAGTAAGCAGAAGGTAGGGATGTGGGGATGACTCTTTTGACCTCTCCAGAACCCATAATGACTGGTGTGAATGAAGAAAAGCCATTCTATAGAAAGTAACCTCCCAGGATGAGCTGATCATAAATTCCTAACTGGTCAGGTCATGGTGGGTAAGGCAAAGATAGACCTTATCTTTGCCTTAAGCAAGTCCTGTTCATTGTTTCATCTAGGTTAACACACCTTTGAAATATGCCACAACCCCCCCCCCAGGAAAGCACATAATCTTGTTAACTAGCCTGTAATCAAAGCCTTGCCTCGCTCTCTCCCACCTCCACATCATCTTCCTTACTTCCCCACCTTAATTTCACATGCATGAAAGAAGCTGCAAAACTGTTCTGTAGAGCATTCGAGACCTGGTTCCCTGACATATGTCATCAATCGGGCTCAGATAAACTAATGAAAGTTCTCTACAGGTTTGGACATTTCTTACATTACCACTGGCTTCCTATGGGGTCCTGACACCTACAACAAGTTATCCTTTAGGAATGTATGGCTTTGAGTATCGCTTGCATTAACTCCACATAAACATACACAGACACACCTCAGGTACATGGTGAGATTTCCATGGCCTGTGATTGGATACCTGTCCTCATCAGCCAAAAATTGAGCTCAGCAAATGAGACCTGCAGAAAGAGAGACCACCTTTACCCGTACACCAGTAGGTACCCAGATTGGGGTCTCAGCTTTGTCTTTAAATCTAATCAGAATTCTGCAGCAACCCAAAACAAGGAGAGCCCAAGATACTAAAATCATTATTAACAGCAGATAATATTTATTGATTACCAATAATCAATCAATTTTAGGGAGGAAAATAATTTTTTCTCTACTCTTCTAAGTTGTTTTGGTGGTCTAAGAATTAAATTGACATGAGACAAATTAATAGGAAAAAATCAAATTATGTATTTGTGGGGAATCCATATAAACAGGAGAAATTCCAAAGACAGACAATCAGGACAACTGAGACTTATATGTCATTTTGAGCTAAAGAGAAGGGGGTCTTCTAAGTAGGAGGAGGAGAAAAGAAAGGAAGGCAGTTCACAGGAGGATGAAAAGACCAACTGTTTGGTAAACAAATGTTTGCTGGGCCATACAGAGACAATGGGACAGGGAGGGAAATTTTAGCAAATACACTTTGCTAGGTTCCTCCCTGTCTACCACATCTAGTTCACATTACAAAATCATTATGTATGGGGATAGCTCCCTTCCTGGAGCAGGCCCTCTTGTCTAAATTCTATTAGACAAGTAGAAGGAAGGTCAAGGTTCTTCCTGAGTCTTCTGTTTCTTTAAAATAATCCTTATGCTGGATTATAAAATTATAATCCATAATTTCCCACACATCTTGGGGTGAGAAATTATGCTCCCCTAACCCAGCTTTGTTCCAGGCCTGTTAAGAGCTTTACAAGCATTAACTCATTTTATCTTCTCCAACCCCCTTGAGGTGGGTGCTTCATAATATACCATTTTATACATGAGAAGCAGAGGCTCCAAGAAGTTCGACCACTTGCCCACAGTTGCACAACTGGTTGGCAGCAGAACTGGGATTGTCATTCCAGCAAGGCTCATGACAGAGACACACAGGATGTTGATCGTGAGCAGGTTCACTCATTCATGCAGCAAACAGGTCTGGAGAGCTCACTGTGAGTCAAAACTGTTCTAGACACTTAGGAAGCACCAGGGAGCTCACTTTCTAGCAGGAGAAATAACTACAATACAGTTACATTTGCTCATTTATGTACGTTGAAAGGTGTAGTGGATGCTGCGCTATGGTGCCCAGATTCCCCAGTTCTGAATGGAGGCACTCAGTCCCCAAAGTGCTGGGAATGCTGTGGCCCATAGCATTCAGCTTAGTCACTCTCCTCCAGTACTGTCCCCAAAGAAGGCACCTGCTCCACCCAAGGTCACTGCCCTTCCGTTAGGGCAGCCCATATTCAATATCTGGTAGACAAGGGGTTATGAAGGCCCCAGCTCTCTTACCTCTTCCTGATTTCTGGCACAGAGATCCTAAAATCCTTAGAATTTCCTAAGTGATGAGAACAATGGAGGTATCTTTTGTTATGTCAATGAGGTGACTTTTGGAAAGCCCCTAGGTAACCTAAGGATGGAGGCTGGTTGCCAGGGAAACCAACCACCGGATTAGAGGGTTGGAAATTTCAGCTCAACCTCCACCTCTGTGGAGGAGAGAGGGGCTGGATGGAGATTGAGCTCAATCTCCAATGGCCAGTGATTGACCCAACAAGGCCTATAATGAAGAAGTTCAGGGAGCTTCTGGGCCGGCGAACGTGTGGTGCTGGGAGCGTGGCACTCCAAAGGGCGCAGAAAATCCCCACAGCCTTCCCCCGGGCCTTGCCCTGTATGTGTCTTCCATCTGGCTGTTCCCGAGTTACATTCTTCTGTAACAAACTGGTAATCTAGTAAGCAAACTGGTTACCTGTGAGCCACTTTAGCAAATTAATTGAACCTAAGCGGGGTGGGTTCTGGGAAGTATAGATGTATCGATGTACAGATGTATAGATGATTGATCAGAAACACAAGTGACAACCTCAAGTGGGATCTGAAGGGGGGGGCAGTCTCGTGGGACTGAGCCCTTAACCTGTGAGATCCGATACTACCTCCAGGTAGATTGTGTCAGGATCTAGCTGAATTGTAAGACACCCAGCTGGTATCGGAGAATTGGTTGATGGTGTAGGGAAAACCCCACACATTAAATTGGTATCGGAATTGGAGAGTTTTTGTCCAAAGTAATGCAGGGAAGGACTTGCCAAGAACTAAAATGGGGAAACACTACAGGTAAGGCAGGTTTGGGGGAAGATCAGGAGCTCCACTTTGGATGTGTTGCATTTGAGATTCACAGAGTGACAACCGTGGGACTGAGCAGCTGGCTGAGCTCAGTGACACAGTACAGTCCAATTGGGCATGACAGACAGGGTTAAGGGGCACAGTGGAAGTGGGTGATGGTGGGGGGACCTGATGGCACCGGGACCTGATTCTATAATCCTGTCACCTGATGTTACAAGATCTAGTCCAAGCTTTTATGGCAGCCTAATTCAGTGAATGGCAGACAGACATACAGACAGAGAAGGCTCCATGTGACAATGAGTAAGACTCAAACCGTACATGTGTGGAACTGAGTTGAGAGTGTACTTGGAGATAAGAATAGAGGGTCCATGCAAATCATTTGTCTCTTGGTGTGGAGGTGTTGATTGTGAATATGCATGAGTGTGAATATGCAAACTGTGTGTGTGCCTGCTCCTGTAAATGCATGCATGTGTGCGTGCATGCATGCTTCTATATGTGTGTGCATGTGTATGTATACTTCTGCGTGTGTCCGTTTCTATAAATCTGTGTATGCGTGTATGCTTCCTGGATTGTGTGTGTATGTGTGTACATACTTCTGTGTGTGTGTGTGCCCATGCTTTTATGAGTGTCTGTGAGTGTGGCGGTGCAAGTCCAGGGGCTGGGCACACTCTAGAGTGTGCACGTGAGTGTCACAGTGGCCCTAGCAGCTGGGTGCACACTGATGTGAGTGAGAAAATGGCACCAACTCAGGGCCTGACACACTGTAGACACCTATAGTTCTGAAATGCATCGACTAAAATAGTAGCTGCTATCAGTGTCCAAAACACAGCACTTGAGTCACCTGGACAGTGAGGGTAGAAGCTCCCTTAGCCACCCAGAGCCAGCCACACAGGTCCCTCAAAACCCTGCACAGACCTTTCCAGGCCCTGCAGCTCCCCCATTCCGTGCCCTTCCACTCCCCTGCTGCTTTTGGCAGGGCTGGGAAAACTGCCCAGGAAGCTCAGGGGAGACAAGGTGGTTAACTCTCCATTTGCCATTAAGCATAATCAAAAGTAATCCGTGTGGAGCCCGCTGCTCTGGCTGGTAAATGATTCCCCAGAACAACAGATAAAAGCCTGGCACTAAAGTGCAGCCAGAAACGATGTGTAATTGGGATGAAAGAATTCTTAAATCTGCATGCTGCTTTTAACTTGGGAGGCTTAAATTACAATTAATAGTTCTCTAGAAGAAGGCAGGAGGGGAAATAGAGGAATTCCAAGGCCTTGAGCTCAGCGTACTGGGCCCCATTCTCAGTTCTTCAGTGTTTGGGGCAGTGCTGGGCGTGGGGCTGGGGGAGGGTAATAAGAAGGAAAGAGAAAGCTGGGAGGAGTAAAGCCTTTTCAGCGTCTCCAGCTTCCTGATGGGCTGCATCCTTTACAAGTTCCAAACCCACCAGCTCCTGAGTAAACTCATCTGAACTCTTGGAGCTTGGCCCAGCCCTCCTCACAACATCTTTTGCTCGTGATCAACATCAAAAGTCATCATCCCCATTTTCCAGATGGCAAAACTAAGGAGACACTCCTTTCCTGGGTCCTGGGGTGCAGCTAATCCACACCTGCATCTCCAAAACTAGGAGAGGACAAAGCGTTCATCCCTCCCTATGTCCCACTGCAGTACAGAGGCCCAGAAATGGGTAGTTGTTTGCTCAACATCACACAGGGCAATAGAATAGAGTTAGCACTAGAACCCAGGTCCTCTGACTCCAGTGGCTGTTCCTTCCTTTGCAGAGTTGCACAAGAAGCCAGCAGTTATCTGAGGAGAACACAGTTCTCTAGCACCAGCCACTCTGCCCCTTCCTTCTCCCACCTACTCCAGGGGCCAGGGAATGAGCCCTGACTGCTTACCTGGGGAAGGTGGGCAGTTCTCCCCAGGCCTGGGCCTGCCCCCTCCACCTTTGCTTGGCTGGGTCTGGGCTGCCCCCCTTCAACATAGACTTGCCAACTCTCTCTGTCTGAGACTTTGGGCTTTCTGCTACAGTGCCATGCCCTGGACTTCTCCTCTGTGGTCTTATGGATAGGTGTTGAATTGGGCAGCAGCTAGACACAAGTCAGAATTGTGAAGCTGTCTGGCTGTCCTGTAGGAATGAGGGTTTGAGCCCTGAGATGACATGAACAGATAGTCAGAGGGAGCCTGGGGAGCTGCCTGGGCATCCCCAGGGCTGGCTGAGTGGCTGCCCCTGCCACTTGGCGCAGAGCACAGACTCCTGCGTTGGCCAGAATTTTGAAGCTCCCTCACATGAGCTCATGGGTGGCTGGGTGCCCAACTCCGAGGTTCATGGTTTTGGAATGTGTTCTCTGCACTCGTCTGCTTCAGTCTCCCCATTTTGCCATAACGAAAGCGGCCGGCTGCCTGCTCTCGGCCCTTCAAAGCCAGGCAAATTCCATAAAGGGCTTTTTTTTACTAAGCATGCCAAACTGTGTAAGCCATACATGCACATGCATGTGTGTGTACAAGCCCCATGCATGCAAACTCTGTGTGCATGTTGGTCACGAGCGCCTGTCTCTATGCATAAGTGAGCATGCATGTGCCTATTTGTGTGCACATGTGGATATTTTGTGTGTGTTTTCTGCATGAGTTGTTTTAAAAGAATGCAGCAGGATCCACTTGGGGCCCTGCGTAGCTGAGCCTTATTTATAGCTCTCCTCTGTCTGGTTCGTTTCCTCTAACTTCCCTGCAGAATGATATGAATGAAAATGACACTATTGACTATCTTGGTAACCATAAAAGACCTTATAGAAATAAGATTTTTATAGTTTGTGGACTGGGAGAATCAAAGGACTAAGAGTTATGGACTCGGAGAATAGGAGAGAATCAAGCTGAGGCGGTAGGAGCGGTCCCCACGGTGGATCGTCTGTGGGTTTTTTTTAAACAAACTCATATAAATAAAGTGATTGTCTTGAAAGAGTTATGAGAGCCCTGAAGCTGGTGGGCAATATCTCTGTGGCCTCTGCAAAGGTGGGAGGAGCAGGCATGCCGTCTGCCTGAGAGGAAACACTCACTTTATCTGAGCTCTGCTCTCGGCCTCCCACGAGAGACGAAGGGGGCTACAGCAGGACACATGCTGCCCCTTTTTCTCCTGGAGAGCTACAGCATTTGGCAGCCTTGGAGAAGAACCCCAGGGCCGGCCCCCCACTAGCTCACGTGGGCCTGTGTAGTCTGCATAAGGATTGCGCCTGCAGATTCCAGAGCAGCAGCCCCTCCAAGCTTGGATGGGAAGGCGTCCCCCATGAAAACTGAGCATCCAAACCCAGCACAGCGACTTCCCAGCCCCATCATGGGAAGACACACCACCACCATCAACGAAGGCCCTGCGTAGAGAGCTCCTGCAGCTCCCAGGTTGAGTCTGAGCAGGTCCTTTTTAGCAAAATCCAGACCCAGTTCTCCAAATCTTTACCAGTGTCCGCTTTGCATCTGCACCTTCATAGATCAAAGGGCTGCATTCTGCCCTCAAGGAGCTCTCTCTCTGGGAGGGTGGAGAGGGAAAGTGTGGATGAGAAGAGAAGACATGTCCCCATGAGTACACAGGTACGCAGGTACACAGATAGGCAGGTGCAGACAGAGAGCAGTGTTGAAACTTGGTGATGAAATTTCTGATTTTGTTTACCCCGACAAACTAGGTTCTGGGCCCTGGGCACATAGGGCTAAATCAGACCCAGCCCCAGCTTTAGAGGAGAATCTCCTGGCCAGTGGGGACAGGGACACTGGTCTAGATGAATACAGCACAGGTGTTAAAGGCTCAATTGTGCAAACTGCCTGCAGAGCACAGATTACCTGCAGCCAGGAGTCAGGAAATGCTCTTCAGAAGAGGGGACATTTCTCCTGAGCCTCAAAGGACAAGAAGTCCACTAAAAAGATGAGGAAGAAAGGCCAGGCCTGGCAGGAGGAATGACAAATGCAAAGGCCTGGAGGTGAGAAAACACACAGTGCATTTGGGGACCTGCTCTGGCATGCAGAAGGGTCACCAGCTTGGGGACTGGAGCAGGGGTGCTGAAAGGACCACGGGGGGGGGGGGGGGAGAAGGATGGGGGGGATCTTGAATATTGGCCATGGCTCATTTTCTGTGGACAATGGGGCAGCATGAAAACGTTTTAGGGAGAAGTTATTAAGGTTTTGGAAAGGTCACAGTGGACATAGAGAGGTTGAAGACGAGGGGTGATCCAAGGACTCAGAGTGGCAGTCACACTGAAGACTGTCACAGCAGAGGTAAAAAGTCAAGGGAAGGTGGAAAGGCTCCTCCCCAGCTTTCCATCTGAAGACTGTTCCCAATCGGCCAATAGATTTTCAGACAAAGAGCACACTTAGTAGCTAAGCAGTCAGCAGCCTAGCTTCCCCGGTACCTCTCCTCCCTCATTGCAGCCGTCCCCAGTCCCTCCACCTTGTTCTCAGCCCTCTGGAGCAACACCATGTCACTTCTTCCGTCGTGAAAGGGGCTATTCCAAAAGCCAGGCAGAAACGACTCCACCTGGTCAGGCAACCCGTTGGAAATATCCTAACCAGGCCTGAGAGGCCATCCACCAGAGAGGCCTCTGGTTTCCTAACCCCCCTCCCACCCACAGAGACCTGGGGACACAGGATGAAGGCCAAGGAACACCGGTGACACTTGTCAACACCCTGACTCCTTGTCTGCAGGCATCGATCTCTCTCCTTCTTGACCTTTCAAGAGAGGGGCCCAGAATTCAAACCCAGGCATTGCTGCATTGGTGATGGAGACACTGGGAGACCCAGCCCCGCCTCCCACAGCCCCTCCAGGGTGGGCTGCATCTGGGAGAGTAGCCTGACCACCGCCATCAGCCATCAGCCGGCTGAATGCATCCGAATCCAGGCGAGCCGATGCTCGATTCCTACCGACAGGAGCTGCGAGGAGAGTTTATGGTTCTTGATTACACCCAGCAGGGAGGCCTTCTTAGTGATGAGAGAGAAAATATTCAACAACCTGTCTTTGCAATGTGCTGATCTCTTGGAGAGAGGGAGTGGGAGGGAGTGGGGGAGGGGTTGAGAGGAAGAGAGAGTGATTTATGATTTATGAGAGAAGAGTTGCTTTTAATCCCAAGCTCCCCAAAACTGCCTCAGTCCTTCGTCTTTTCTCCTTTCTTGGTTTTACTTTGGTGTAACTTGGAGGCAGAAGGACGCCATCTCTGCGGGCCTCCGCAAGTCAGTGGAGAGCTCAGAAGGATGTGGACCTGGGAGCCCCCACTGAGCACTGGCTCCAAGCTGGGAGAGAGAGGGGACCTGGGCATCGCTGCCCTCCTCTCTCCTCCACAGCCCTTTTCATGTTCTTTTTCTATACTCGCACTGCCGCTGCTGGTGCCTGGCGGGCCGTCCCAGGGCCTGACTCCGAACGGGTGCTAATAAATGAAAAACAGAAGAATGGGTACGTGTCTGTTCTGCCTCCCTCGGCGGAGACCGCCTGGGCCTCCCACAGCCCCAGTCCAGTAGGTCGTACAAAGTCAGCACCGATTATGTTTTGAATAAATGAGTGAGTGAATAATAGATTCCACACCCTACACAGACAACAGTATGGTGGTTGCCAGAGGGAAGGGGGTGGGAGGGCAGTAAAGGGGAAAAAAAAGTTTAGTGAGTGAATAATAGATTCCACGCCCTCCAGGGCTCCGGGGCTCCGCTGCCCTTCACTCTGCGTGTTACCTCTGAAGTTCATTCTGGTTTTAAATGATACATCATTTGCCCCCAGAAAATGAAATAACGGGGGAAGAGAGGGGACTTTTTTGGAGATTACATTTTTAGTTGCTTCTTAATAATTCATGGGAACTAGAGCTTTAAATCACTGGATCTGACTGCCCCTCCAGGGGCTGGCCATTGTGGGGAGGGTCCCTCGATTTCCGGAAGAAGCCCAAGCTCCTCCTTCCCGAGGTTTTAGGGAGGAGTCTGGGGCTGGTCCTGTTTTCTTTCCTCCTTTCCCTCAGGTCCTCTCTCCTTCCCCCCTCAGCTTCCTGAGGGCTCTCTTCTGGCCCGGTTAAGACCCTGCCACTTCCCTTTGTGCCTCAGTCTCCTTACCTGAGGGATGGGAAGGGGCAACTCAAATGGAAAAGGCAGTACCGTTGACTGCACCTAAACAGCAGGATTCCAGCTTCCGGTCTGAGGTCCTGGAATGGAGGGTGGGGAGGGAGCCAGAGGCCCAGCTGGGGAAGGGTGATTGGGTGACCAGGCCCACAACCACCAGCAGAAGACGGGAGGCTCTCAGCCAGGACCAAGCCTCTGGAGGGAACTTTATAAGATCTTCAAAGGCTGCAAATTCGGTGTCTGCAGGGGGAGTTAGGCATTGGACCTCTGGTCCGCCCTGACGCAGGTCTGAAAGGCTAGTCTCTCCTGGCTGCCAGGAGCCCCAGTGGGGCCTCTTGCCTGCCCTGCCTTCCTCTCCCAGGGCTGACCCCTGCAGCTGCTGAGAACCCGTGGCACTGAGCTACCCTTGCCTCTGGCTCCGTAAACCTTGGCACCCACCGAAAGAGGAGGCAGTCATCGCCACAAGGACGATGCCCGGAGCTCCGAAACTTTACACTGAAAGTTAATCCACTGAAGCGTAGCCCAAAATAAGCGCGCTGCCTAATGTGCCGGGAAGTGCCGGTCGCAAGGCCAGACTGCGAGCGGATGTCTGCGCATCTCCGCCCGGAGCCTGCATTTAGCGCCAGCGAGGGAGTCTGGGCTGGAGCGCTGCGTTCACACCGACTCGAGCCGGCAGTTTATGGATCTTGATTGCACCCAGCAGGGAATCCTTTTTAGTGATGAGAGAAAAAATATTCAACAACCTGTCTTTGCATTGGGTGTGTTGGACACACTTCCCTGCTTCGGAATCAGACATATGCAAGTTGTGGGAGCGAAGCTGCTGTCAGCAGGCCAGAAACACTCCTCTCCTCTCCGCGTCCCCGTGGCGGGGGCGGGGAGCCCAGAGGGGCTGTGGACCGCCCGGCTCCCCGGGGGAGGAAAGGCAGCACCACCACCACCACCACCACCCCCACCCAGTCCCAGCGCCGCTCCCACCTCGGCCGTCCGCCTCCTCCCTCCTCGGCCCGCGGTGCGCACGCCTGGGCGGTCCTCGGGGAGCCGGCGCCCGCGTGGGGCCCGCTGACAGCGAGCCCAGTAGAATATTGTATTAGTTGGTTATGAGCTGTGTTCTCGTCAGGGTATCTGAGTTTCACAGAACAGACGGGGTGAGAGTTTTTGTGCTATATCCAGATTGGCTTAAAATAATGTCGTTTTTGTAGCTTATTAAACCACAGAAACTACACCAAAGTCATCTCCGCGGCTGCCAGCAAACTCTCCGAGTTGGGGTTGGGGTAGGAACAGAGCTCAGCCCGGGGCTCAGGCCCCTCGGGGGGCCGAGAGCAAGGCGTTGGCAGGGGGAGGGAAGAGAGGCAGCCATCTCCTTCCCTGCCTTCTTCGGCACCGGGCCGAGGGCTGCACCACAACGCTGCCCACCCCCACCCCGCCCGGCCCTGACCCCAGAATCCCCTCTGGGGCACCTGAGCGAACTCAGGGATGGGGAGCTCGTAGGCACAGAGGCTGCTTGGGGCCGAGGCGCTGCCTTGAGGAGGGGGCCAGCGGGCTGAGGTGGGCGCCGCCTGGAGCGGGGCAAAGGGCTGAGAAACACCGGGTCCGGATCCCGTCCCAGGCAGGGGTGGCGGGCGTCTGGGTTTCAGCCTGTGTCTGGGTTGGCTCCAGGTCTGGTTCCAGGACTGCGGGAGAAAGGCAGGGCTGGGAGATGGGGAGGAGCCTGGCAGAGGAAGCCGGCCGGGCAGTGTAGGCCCAGCTTGCCCCTCCCTGGCCCGAGAGGCCTCTCCCTTCTCATCTGGGAGACCTCCTCCCTCCCAGTCCCAAGAGAATGGCCCCTGTCCCCTACCTGTGGGGAGAGTGGAGACCAGGGGAAAGCGCTGGCAGACCTGGCCGAGGAGAAATGCCAAACCATTGTTCTGCGTCATCCTGCCCAGATCGGAATAATCACAACTAGAACTGCTGTATCTCGGCTTATCTATCAATATGATCTTCACAACAAGCCTGTGAGGCGTGTGTTTTTATGGTCCCTAATTGTCACATGAGGAAACTAAGGCTCAGAGAGGTAGAGTGATTTGTCCAAGAACACACAGCTACAGAGCTGGAATCTGAACTCCCGAATGACCACAGAATGAGCGTTCTGACCCTTCTAACAGGCTCTGGTAGTTGAGGTTTCAGAATGGATGACATATAGTTCTACATACAATGCCCTGTGTGGGTATTTTAGACATGGGAACACCTAAAGATAACGAGAAATATTCAAGGAGAAATCGATGTCACCCGCCCTCCCCATTTCCTAATTTGTCTGCCGGGCCATGCCTCTGACCTCCTGCCACCTCAGCTGACGGCACTCGCCGGGAGAAAATCCAGGCGCAAGCAGCACCTCCCCAGAGCCGGGCAGCACCCTGCCACCTCTTATGGGCCCCATGTCTAGGCTACCAGGGCCACAGCCTTCCCGCCCTCCCGAGGGCCCCATGGCCGCAGCAGGAGCTGCTCTCCTCGGTGATTTCCACCCACCCAGGAGCCAGAAACCTGAGTCATCCATTCTCATCTCCTTCCCTCACCTCCCCCCACCACACCAAGTCTACCGCCAAATACTGAGGCTTCTACCTCCCAAACTGCATCCCCTCATATCCACCTGACCCAACCCAGCCTGGGCCTCATCACCCCTCTGTCTGGATCACTGCATCCCTCTGCTCACCGGCCTCCCTGCCTCCAGTCTGTCTCCAAGCCACACCGCAGCCAGACTGAGCCTTCCAGGGCGACCAAGCCTCGCTCCCGTGTGAAGCCTTCCCGAGAACCCCACCACCTACACTACAGGATGGAGGTCTCACACCTTAGCCTGACCTGCACGGACCCTTCACAGGCCACCCCTGCTCACTTCTCTGCCTCACGCCTGTGCACCCCTTACACCAGCCGCCCAGAATGAATGGCCTTCCGAAACCCAAGCTCCTTGGACACTCCCCCTGCTTCGGCTCAGTGAGGATCACCTGCCTGCTACTCAGGCTTTGCGGGATCAACTTCACATCCTCCCCTAAAAGTCCTGCTGGGAACAAAGAGCATGAGAGACGAGATAGAGAGCATCAAAGCCACGGTCCGCTGGCCCTGTGCATAAGAGGGGGCTGTGGCCGGCTCCCTCCAACAAGCCGGCCACAGCTCCAACGAGCCATACCTCCCGGTGCTTAAGGTTTGGTCCTGGGCCCAATTCAAAGCTGTAATATTTGAGTACATCATTGAGTTTTTCTGTGCCACAGTTTCTCCATCTGTAAAATGGGGTAATAATAGTACCTACCTCTTAAATCGATTGTGAGGATTAAAATAGTTAATATATATGAAGGGCTTGGTACAGGCTTATATAAATGTTAGCTGCTATTATTATTATCATTACCACACTTCCTTCGACCCCTCTGATCCCTGACGACCCTGACAAATTCTTTCCTTTCTTCTTCCTCTCCTCCCTCTTCTCTCCTTCCCCTTCTCCCCACCCACACATTCTCACACACGTGTATGCCCAGATTCGTGTATTCAAATGCATGAGGATGCACACACATAAACACACGCACACACACACAGACATGCCTACAAGCACCTTATGCTCACACCAGCCTCCTACCCTCAAAACTCTTCTCTCACCCTGAGTTCCTCTGCAGACACCACGTCAGAGTCCTGGTCTCATCCTCTCTACCCCTTTGCCACATCAGAATCCAAAGTCAGGAGCTCCCAAAAGTCTTTCTCAGGTTCCTGCCACTGCCCAGAGGACTAGGCACACCCTATTCCCTGCTAGGCTCTGACTCCCCAGGGGCTGGCGTGCTGGGCCTGGAGAAAATAGGAGCGAGGCTGGTGCAGGCATGTGGGCAAGTGGGGATGGCCCCCCGGCAGTGAGGATGAGGAGTTCCTTCCAAAATGATCTCGACTCAGCAGTGACGCCTCCTTGGCCAGCTCCTGCCCCAGCTGACCCCAGGCAGCTGTCACCTCAGGCCCAAGGACAGGAGGTCCCACCAGAATTAGAAGTGCTTGTTTCCTGGGTGGTGTGCTGTGACCATTCTGTGAAGCACCAAGGAGCTCCAGATCGGCACTCGTGAAAGGCAGGCAGAACGTCCCTCGCAGCCTCGCAGAAGCTCCCGCACGGGGCCCTTCCATACCAGAAAGCCCTCCTAACGCCCGGCTCAGGCTACCACTTTTATGCGTCCAAATCTGTATTTCAGAGAGAAAGGGGGAGATTTGGACTGAGGCAGAAGTGAGTTCAAATCCATAACCTCCCCTACTGTGTGATGTCTGGGACATCACTTGACTTCTCTGGGCCTGTTCCCTTCTGGAGACAAGAATCTGTACATAGGGCTGCATGGAGAGTGAGAAGGAAAGTGAACAGGAATGTGCTAGAAAATTCTGAAGCATCACCTTGGGGCTGTGCTAGCTGTTTGCTGTCCCCACACCCATTTTCTGCCCTGCCCTGGGCCCCAGGAGCCCCACCAACATGAGGGGTGTCACCCAGGCTCCCCCACCCTTGGCTTGCAGTCCAGTCCAGCCCCTGGGCAGCACCGGAAGCAGGAAAGGAGAGAGCTTGAGGCTGTGTCCCCATTCCTAACTGACTGCATTCTGGCACTGGCCGTGACAGTCCGCAGCCACAGCTCTGACAAGGGGCCCCTCTGTCCCTCCTTCTCTTGGCGCTTCAGCTAAGAGTAGCCATAGCTTCCTCCTTCCTGTCACTAAGGTCCAGCTGTTTCACCTCTCAGATCAAACTACCCTCGGTTAAGCCTTTATGGGTGTATCAACCCTCCCAAGTTGCACCCAGTGCAGATCATAACTGAACCTCTCAGCATCGTCCACGCTCGCCTGGCTGTTCTGTGTCTTGACTAAATGTTTGGAATAAATGAGTGAGTGAATAGTAGATTCTACAACCTACACAGGGTGTTGTCTTGAAGACTACCTGGGTGCCCAGCTCTGCCACCTGCTTGCTGAGTCCTCATGGCAGTGGGTCCCTGAGGACTCACAGGACGAAGCTGGAGAAAAAAGGAAAAGGACTGGAATGATTCTGGGCTGGCTTCCCCACTGGTACCTACGGTGGAAAGAGCCTCATCTCCAGCTGCCAGTGCTCCCTGCGGGCAGAACGGGCAGCCTGTGCGGGGAGACCTGCCCTGGCTCTGCAGCCAACGGCAGCCCCTGGGAGACTCGGCCAGGAGTGGCCTTTGTCCCTGACACCTGGAGCTCAGCACCGGCTTTGCCTGAACTGTGGAAGCTCCGGTTTAATTAAGGATCTAAGGAGAAAATTTTCTGTTATTTTCTGAATAAATTAAGGAAGTAACTTTGATGCAATATCATTTTCATCTAATCAGGAACATTCTGAAATTACCATATTGTTTTCCATCAGAAACCCCATCAGCCCCCAAATCAGATAACCAGGCTGGAGGCTGCCAAGGCCCTTCCGTCCTGGGGCAGGTGAATGCTACAGAGAGAAAAGGGATAAAACGGAAGTTGCCGCAGCCCTTGCATCTCTGGTTGAGCTCGGGAGACTGCTCCCGGTTCTCAGCAGGCCTCCTGAGCCCTGGCTAGGGCTGGGGAGTGGTCCCCCAGGCCAAGGCAAAGAGGAGAGAGGCCCAGGGAGGCTTGCTAAGCCGGTTGGGTCCGATCAGCAACTGCCCAGGAGCTTCTTGGCAGTTCATCTGGGAAGGAGGAGAGATCCAACTCTCCTTTCTCTTGAGCCCCTACTGCCGCCCCAGGCAGCCTCATAAGGAAGGGTGCTCACAGGATCCCGCTGGCACCAGGGGGGAACAGAAGGGAGGCCCAGGGATCCAGCATCTGAGAAAAGACTGAAGACCGCCCACACGAGGCGGAGCCAGAGGCTGCTGGGAATTTCCAAAACTTCCCCACAAAGCTGATTTCCCATCTCTAACGTAACTCCCTGAAAGCTGGAGCTGAGGGCATGAAGACCAAAGCAAGGCAGGGGCCCTGAAGGGGAGATAGGAAAATTCCTGGGCTGGACCACTTTCCAAAGAACCTCACTGCCTCTGTTCAGGGTCTCCTCCTCCTCAGGGGTGCTCCCCAGCCCATCTCAGCAAGAGGGGAGCTGAGGCCAGTGAGAGTCCAGGGCACGAACCCAGGCCCCCCTTTTCTGACCAATCTAGGGCTAAGCAATCATGCACCGAGAGAAACCCAAGTCCACCCTTAAAGGGGTGATGGTTTTTTTAGAAGTGTCTGGGGATTGGGTCAGAATCTCTCTGTTGGTCTGTTTGTCCTTATTACTTTCAGTTTCTGTGACTTTGACTCCAGTTTCTCTCCCCCTCTCTCTGTCGCTCCCTCCCTCCACTCTTTCTTTCTCTTCTCTGCCCTTTCTCTACCCCTCTTCTTTTTCTCTCCCCCTTCCCTTCACTTCCCTCCCCTCCCCCCTCTTCTCTCTCTCTCTCCCTCTTTCCTGTGTCCACTTCCCACCACATTTTAGGCCTTCAAGAAAGAAGCCAAGAGCCACCCTGGCTGGTGTGGTTCAGTGGATTGAGTGCCAGTCTGAGAAACAAAGAGTCGCCAGTTCGATTCCCAGTCAGGGCATGTGCCTGGGTTGCGGGCCCGGTGCGCACTAGGGGGTACATGAGAGGCAACCACACTGATCTTTCTTTCCCACTCTTTCTCTCTCCCTGTCTTTCTAAAAGTAAATAAGTAAAATCTTTAAACAAAGAAGAAGAAGCCAAAAGACTTACCCAGAACCCAGAACCCAGCAGGGACAACCTTCACCCAGCCCGGGGTTGCACCTGGCTCTGTGTCCCCCGGAGCCAAAGCTGGACAGTGAAGGAGTGGGAGCTGCCGGGGGGAACCTGAGCCTCTCCACATACTCCTGATGCTACTCTCACGCCCAGAGGACATGACCAGGCCATGTCAGATGACATCCATTCGAAGTGAGTGTGAAGCAGGAAAACCAGGAATGGGGGAGCATGAGGAAGAGGAGGGTGGCTGTTACATGGCAGAGAGAAGTGTGGGGGCCAGTGGGAGCGCGAACAGGTGGGAAGGGCCCAGGGAGGGTGGAAGACCAGGACAGGGTGGGAACCAGCCTGAGGATCTTGCTCAGCTCCATTTCTTGAAAGTGGTGAGTTACTCTCGTCTTTGGATCCCAGAGTTGAGCCGAGGGCCAGGCCCACGGGAAGCCCAGGAAACATTTGCTGACCTGAATAAAAACTTCCAGGATAGGCACTGCGATACAACCCCTATAGGCACATGGAGGAAAGGGGGCCCTGGAGCAGGCGGGATCCACAAGGCAGAGAAAGGCAGCCACCAGGAGGCGCTATGAAAAGCAGGGTAGTGGCCTTGGCAATGGGGCAAATGCTGTCTGCCCTTCTGAGTTTGGTCCTCTTGAGACACAAAGTATGGCCAGAGAGGGCCAGCAGCTCACAGGTGGACTTACTTATTCATATCAAAAAGGTGTCTCAAGTAGCTGCCTGTGCAACACTCCAAGGTGAGGTCCACGCTCCTCCCTGTGAGTGATGTGCATGGAGGTGGTGGGCACCCCCCACCAGAAGATGGGGAGTGGGTGTGGTTGTAGACCAAGTGGGGCAACGAATGTGTACGGGAAGGACCTGAGCATCTTGGAGGCGTAAGTGGGAGCCACTGATGGACAGGGCAGAGCCGGGACAGTGGGAGGGGTCCAGGGCAGCCCCCAAACAGCAGGTTCAGGATCAGTGCCCACAGCTGCTGCTTAGCTCACTTTCTGCTCTAGCCACTCAGGAGTGAGGGATATTTTCTGCTAGAGGCCTTGCCCCAGGGTCTCCGAGACCCTCACAGGGAACCATTTGACACTGACGGCCTATCTCACCTCACTGGGCTCGATCTGAAGTTAATAAGGGGTATTTTCACACATTCGGCTCAGTGAATACTTCTCACAATCTCTTCTGGGCTTTTCTGGCTTTGATTTCCAAATCAGCTCTTGCTATCACATGGCCAGACACACAGAGGTGTCTCTGCTGGCCCACACAGCTGGACCTGCCTCTTCCTGATCTCCACCTCCCACCCAAATCGACACAGGTGTCTGAGCTCCCGTGGCCCCTTGGCAGTCACAACTTTCCTCCATTGGTGATCACAGTTGAGTCTAGCACTCAGTTTCAGTCCTGAATTGTTCTCTCCAGCCCCAGCCCTCCCTCCCTGCCACTCCAAGTACCCCAGTCCCGGGGAGCCAGAGAAGAGCAGGGATCCCCTGAAAGACCCCAACGCTTCCCCCCAGGCAGCCTATAGTCTGCTCCCAGAGGAATTACTGAGTTCCTGGCCTGGGACCCAGCCCAGTGCGTGGGGACGCCCCTGCCATGGCCGGCTGGAGCTTGTTGTCTAAGCCGGCCTGGGGGTGCCTGGGAGCGGGCGGGGAGGGTGGCCTGACAGGGCTCAGAGAGCAGGCACACCCTGGGTGAGGTCATGCCTGCCTCATACCTCTGGTATTCCGGCTGATCTCTATCTCCTCCCCCAGCCCTCGGGTTACTCCTCAGAGATGCAGGAAAAAGAGGTGCTGATATTGCTAATCAGGCCAGAGGCAAGACGGGGCTGCAGCTGAGCCTGGCCTGCCTGTCTGAGGCTCTGCCCACAACCTCTGCCCTACCTCCTGCTACCTACCAGACGGACAGACAGACAGAGAAGGCTGGCTATATATACCAAGAGGGAGAGGTCTGCTCCCCAGTATACCACCTCCCTCAGGCTGGGTGTCCTGGGAAGGTCCCTCCTTCCCACTCCTCACCCAAGAAGTCCGGCCAGGAGGAGGGAGCCTGGGAGTGGGGCTGGGGAGCAGGTTCCCAGAGGGCTTTCCCCTTGGGAACGCACTGAGTCACCTCCCACCCTACCCTCTGGGCCTCCTCATCCCCACTTCAACCAAACCTTTACCACAGAGACTTTTGAGAATGAAAGAAGGAGAATCATACACTAAGACTGTCCCAGGCAAATGAATATAGGGGGGCTCTGATTCTTGAGCCCTCACTGTGTGCTGAACCCCCAAAAAGGCACGTGAGCATTGTGATGAGCTTAGGCTCTGAGGGAGCCCGATGCTGCTTCAGCCTGAGGTTCTCGGAAACCGGAATAGTGTTCAACCCTGGATCCTCCTTTGTAACAGAATGTCGGGGTGAGGAGGAGACTCCCAGGGATCAAAAATGAGGGACAAATGCCAGAAGCTTTCGAGAGACCAACTTACGTTTCTTATTCTCTTGACTACCCTCATCCCTAGACTGGTCCCTGACATTGAGGCCCTAAGAGGAGGGCAGGCCACACTTTCAGGCGACTGAGACATCCTCTCCCCCTGCCACCCCGTCTTCATCCTCTCGACACACACTCCCGGTCTGTCTCCTTTGCACTACGGCTGAGCCTGTGCTTCTCAGTGTGCGGTCCCAGATCAGCATCCGCATCCCCAGGGAACGTGTTAGAAAAACACATCCTCAGGCCCCACCCCAGACCTACGGAACCAGACGCTCAGATCTGAAGCGGCTAGAAGCACCGCTGTGCCCCTCAAACTCTAACAGACGAGCAGATCACCTGGGAATGCTGTTGAAGCAGGGCTGATGGAGGGGGACGCAGATTATGATTCAGGAGGTCTGGGAGGGGCCCTATACTCTGCACCTCTTAGAAGCTCCCAGGTGAGGCCAACAGTACTAGCCCACGGGCTGCACACGGAACAGCAAGGTCCCGCACGCGCTGGTTCTCAGCTCTGTCTGTACTTGGAACCACCTGGGGAGTCCATAAAACTCCCAGAACCTGGGCCCTGTCCGTGGAGATTCCGATTTAACTGCTCTGAGGTGAGACTGGGGCAGGTTTGACTGTCTCCCTGGGTGAGTCTAACACACACACAAAGTTCTCAGCCCACAGTAGTGAGAAGTGCGTCAGACATGCACACCCCGTGTCAGGTCACCTTCAGACATGTCACCCCACCCACCCTCTGGGACCCCCTCCTCTCTCGGTCTTCCATTCCCTTCCACGTCTCCTTGCCCACGTCTGTGGGCACTTGGCACATGTAAGCACAAACATGTGGACATGCAGAGGCGTGAAGACAGAGCCTCGGACACACACAGAGGCAGGCAGCAGGGCTGCAGGCACACCCAGGCAAACCGGACAGGGACGACCCATCCGTTGCGAACACCCACTGTTGTCTACAGATCGATGAACACATACGCGAACACGCCAAACCTGCAGAGCACACACCAGTGACAAAGGACTCAAAGACCTCCTCCCTCCGCCACCATACGTGACTCTTGGTCCTGTTGCTCCAGATGACGCCGCCCCTGTCTGTCCCTGACAATATCGGCACACAGACAGGCTGGGCCTAGGCCCCTCCTCTCACTCCGCACCACCGAAGTACTCTGGGCCGAGCACAGCCTCCCAGGGAGCCATCACTGTGCCAGGGCAGGTCGGCTCGGCCTCCGGATCTCCGAGGGGCCTCGGGGCCATGCCTGCCCCTGGTGCCCAGGCCAGCCATGATGGGGCACTGCCCCCATGGTCTGGCCCTTTCTGGAGTCTTCAGTCCCTGCACTCATCACAGTGCAGCTGTGTTGGGGCCTCCTTTGAGTTTAAAACCAGCACCCCCCCCCCCGAAGTGCTGGGGCCCTCCACAGACAGGCCTGATTGATGGCTGGGGGGACTGCAGCGGCTGCTGGCCTATTTTATGATGTCATTAGGCAGCTTCAGCAGCGGGAAGGAATCCCTCCTGACATCATAAAGGACTTGATATTTCGCTAATGTTATCTTGGCGGCGTGTCGCCCTGACATTTCTCTTCTCCGCGCTCCCCCCAGGACCAGGAGTTGTCTAACTACAGCCTGGAAAAAATGCAAAACAGACAAATGCACCCTCGGCGGACTACAGGGGAAAACTAATAGACCGGCCCGGCTCCCACCCACGGAGGTGGTTTAGGTGGGAAGCATGATGTGTTTGTCAAAGGGGACGCAGGCTGTCTTCCCCCTGCAGCCTCTCCCCGGCAGTGGGAAGAAGTCGGGTGCCCGGATTCCAGAACCAGCTCTGCCACCCAGCGGTCCCAGCACTCGGGCTAAGCCCTTGCTCTCTGGGCCTCAGTTACCCCGTCCACCCCACAGTTGGTAGGGCCCGGACTATTTCAAAGACTCTCTGGGCCTCTGTTGAGGGCCTTGAAACTATGAGGGAGGGTGATGGTGCCACAGAGGTAAGAAAGAGGGACTCCATCCTCCCCTCGGAACTGAAACTCTAGGCAGCTGGGGGAGACAGGGTTCACAGTGCCCCACCCCCAGGAATGGTTTTGTGGGGCAGATTCAGAAGAGCAAGAGGGAAACCCAGCCAGAAGCCCAGTGTCTTCAAAACACCAAGATCATCTCCTGGTTCTGAGGCAGATTCCTTACCCAGGCCAGGCAAGCAGAGGCTGGCAGAAAGGGCCCATTCTCTCATCCCAGGGCGGCCGGGTGGCGCCAGGCTCTGAGAAGGGGAAAGACCCCGCAGCCATGGGCAGCTCCTGGATCCACCTCCGCGAGGACCTTGGGTTACATCCATCCAAATCCTCCTCCCCGGCAGCGATCGCATCCCCCCACAGTCCCTCAAAGACGGGCCTCCAGCTCACCACCTCCAGAGATGAGGAGCTCACCCTCCCTCTAGGGCGCCCCGCCATCACCCCCCCCACAAGGCTCCCCCCACAAGGGTCCAAACTCCACCTTCTGGGCATGGTGGGGCACTGCTGCTCCCTCTGTCCCAGGACCCTGCAAAGTTATGCATAAACACCTTTCCTGGCCTCCCCCTCGCCCCCACCCCCGACCCAAAGTGTGCAGGAGAAGCAGCCAGGGTCCCTGCTCTGTTCTCAGAGTGGAATACTTGTCATCAAAGAGCATCACAGCATTTTAACCTGGAGCCCACAGTTAGAACTGCAGTTTGATGCCGTGAGCATCCTCTGTAATCCTATATATCTTATTTTATGCTGTTAAAAATGCTGTTTGAGAAGGGTCCATAGGCTTCACCAGACTGCCGAAGTCCATGGTTTTTAAAAGTCTGTTCTAGAATCCAAGCAAAGCCACATTAGCCGTGACTGTGTCTGGTCTGAGGAGAGCATTCAGCCTGGGCATGTCTCACAGCCCTGGTCAAGCCCTCCTCCCATGTCGCAAAGAAACTGCTTTAAAAGTGAAGGCGGGTCTGGCCAAGACGTGCTCCCAGGTCTAACCTTCCCCACCATGTTTCTTCTGGGCCCTGAGGTGACTAGCCCACCCATATCCCAGACTCCTGAGCTGAACAGGCCACCCAGCAGACACCGAGGGAGGGCTTAGCTCTGTTCTAGAAAGGCAGACAAAGATGGATCAAACCCAATCCTGGCTTCCAAAGTTCCGACCAGGCCAGGCTGACATCCTCCAGCCACACTCCGCTGCCCCGTCCCCTGCACACCTGGGACTCCCTACATGCTCGGTCTGTCCGTGCTGCTCCCTAGCCCCGAGGGCCCATCTCAAACCCTTCCAGTAGCTCGCTGCCCACCTCTCAGCCCTCCAGCATCCAGCTGGACTACCTACCTTAGTCTGCGTGCTCTCGCTTCCCTGAAGAGGCCCAGCTGAGTGGAAGCCTTGGAGAAGGACCACCTCAACCTTGGATGATGCCCTTGCAGCCATGGTGCATGGAGAGAAGAGATAAAGAATACCAGGGACCAGGCAGCCCCGATCCGCTGGCCGGCCCCTGAGAACACGCTATGGACTCTCAGACTGGGTCAGGAATCAGCTCCAGAGCTGCGGGAGAATGATAACCTCTGACTGCCCATGTTGGCAGATGGCCACTCCCAAGCTTTGGCACTCCCCAAAATGATGAGCAGTTCATTGATTCGACAAAGATCTATTGAGGGTGCCCTGGCTCGTGTAGCTCAGTGGATTGAGCACGGGCCTGTGAAACAAAGGGTCACAGGTTCAATTCCCAGTCAGGGCACATGCCTGGGTTGCAGGCCGGGTCCCCAGTAGGGGACACATGAGAGGCAACCACACATTGGTATTTCTCTCCCACTCTTTCTCCTTCCCTTTCCCTCTCTCTAAAAAGAAATAAATAAAATATTTTTTAAAAAAAGATGTACGGAGTGCCCGTTATTTGCCAGGCACTCTGTTCAGGTGGTAGAAAGGACAAAAATGCCTGCTCTCAAAGAGCTTACATTCTCTTGGAGAGAGACAAGCAACACAGAAAAATAAAGGAGAAGAAAATACAACGTGGTCTTCTAGAGGGTGGTAAGTGCCGTGGGTAAAAATAAGTCAGAAAGAGCAGGGTGCTCCTCACAGAGAAGGTGACATTTGAGTCAAGACCTAAGGGACTGACTGAGGGAGCCGTACTGGGGGGCGAGCATTCCAGTAAAGGACAGAGCAGAGACAGTGAGTGACAGCGAGGGAAGCTGATCGTGTGGGGCCTCGAGGCCACTGTGATGACCGTGGCTTCTGCTCCAAGTGAGGTGGGAACCACGGGTGGTTCTGAGCACGCAAGTCATGTGATGTGACTTGGGCGTCAACAGGATCAGTGCGTTTGCAGTGCAGCAAACAGCCGTCTGGGGAGTGGGGGGGCGATGGTGGTGCTCAGCCCGCTGCCACGTGGTGGAGGTGGGAGGAAGTAGTGGGTTCTGGGAATGTCCTGAGGATGGAATGACCCTCACCAGGCATTGCCCGGGCTGGCCCTGTGCATCATTTCCTCTTGTGCTCCCAACTGCCTTATGAAGTCGGCCCTTTATCCCCATTGTACAGAAAAGGAGGCTGCGTTCAGAACGCAGGGTCACACGGCCAGTAAGTGAGAGATTCGACCCAGGCTTTTTTCAAGCCTGGAGCCCAAGGTCACATCCCACCTCACGTGTGCCTCTCAGGGACCCCATGAGGACAACAGCCAGCCACAGACGCCATAGGAGGAGAGCAAAGCCAACACACCAACCAGCAGAGAGCTTCATGCTAATTTGGAATGGTCCATAAAATGTCATCATAACATGCTTTCTCTTTACATTAAAGCCCAAATGATACTTATTGGTGTGAAGCATTTTTATTTTTATTTATACAATTTCCACCTTTTAGTCAATCTTTTTGCTTTAAATTCCATCCAAAATCAGTGAGTGAGTGGAGAAACCTGTAAGGAGAAAGGAGGATAATTGGAGACAGGAGCGAGAGCACCTTGTTTCTTACCAGAACCCTCCATCAGGAACAGGTGTTCCTGTTCCAGCAGCGCTGTGGGCCAGGGAACCTGCGGCAGACAGGGATGCCTGTGACCCCGCCCCTGCAGGGTGGGCTGGAAGAGATATTTACAACCAGCAGGTGAGGAAAACCATATCCAGGGTGAGGCTTCCTGGGAGGGGCCCGAATAACTAACTAAGCAGGGAGGCCCAGCCAGGGAAGGCTGGGAGCTGAGCATGGACAGAGGGAGCCCCAAGGCAAGCCTCAGAAAAGGTCCAGCGATGGCAGAAGATAATGTGGACAGACAGACAGGTGTGCTGGGGCAGGTGCTCTGAAGTCTGAGTCAGCAGGTCTAGCAGGGGGTAGGGCTGTGCTGTACCAGCTCTGCAGGAAGGCTCAGAGGGGACTCCTCCAAAAAGAAGGAGAAGTCAGGATTTCTGACTCTGCACTACTTCTGGGCAATTATCAAAACACAGTGTGGGATGCAACAACCTTCATTTTAAAAGTCCCAGGAGCCTGCGTGCCTCTGTGGCTGAGTCCACTTGGGGGACAGGTGTGGGGACCCCCTCTCTAGAAGCTGAAGTGAGGTTCCAAGCCTCATCGGTCACCTCCACAGCAGCCTACGGCCAGGTCTCTTCAAGTAAGTTGCAAGAAGGGAAGGAAAGAAAGGAGAGAAAAAAGGGAGGGAGGAAAAATAGAAAAAAGAAAAGGAGGTAAGGAAAAAAAGAAAGGAGAGCTAACTGAGCTCCAGAGGGTGGGCAGGTCCTCCAGAAGCACCAAGCCCAGGCCTGGTCTGCGAACATGGGAACAAAGCTCCCTTCCCACACCACAAAGGGACACGAGTGTCCAGGGGCTCCAGCCACACGGGAAAAACCAAAGTGAAAACCTGGCACCGCTCACCTTAACGCAGCTGTGCCTGTATTTTGAAGGGATACTGCACGGGTGGATGCGCACACCCCGAAATGCACCAACATAGGGGCACAACCACCTGCTGGCACGTGTCCATGGGCAGACGTACAGATGTGCATGACACACAGACAGGCACAGAGGCTCTGGAAAAACCACACATGCTGCACAGTGGTGTTGTTGTGAGGCCAACAGAAAGATGTGGACCCGCGTCCGCACATGCAGAGATGTTAAGGCATGCGACAAGCCCATGCAGATACTGAGAGACGTGTACGAATGGGCATCCGCAGAAACAGGCAGAAAAGTACCGACACACATACATGGACACTGACAGATGTGTACATGCAAGAAGTGCACTTATACACAGATGTGTGGGCACACATGCATAGGTATACACAGACATACTTGCCCACAGAAGACATACCTTGACACACAGATGTGCACAACTGCATAGACACACCTATTCTTGTACTGATATGTGATGCATACACACACACTTATACAGACACATGTTCCCAGATGTATCCTCGGTCACACGAGTACACACAAAGGCACACTCAGGGAGGCACATGGACACAACTGGGCTCAAGAGAGCCCCAGCTCTCCTAGCTCTCAGGCCCCAGTTCTCAGCATCCCCTAGCTTGCTGCCCTCAAGCCAGGTCCTCTCCTGCTCCACTCCTGCCAGCTGCCACGCTTTGGCTAGCTCCCTGGTGCTCAGGCCCTTCCGCCATCCCTTCATCTGCCCACTGGCCCTGGCCCAGGCTCCAGGCTCGAAGATGGCAATTGCCCCATTCTCCTAGGTGCTGACTCAGCTGCAATTTACACCCAGAAGTGGAGCCAGGCCAGCAGGGCTTGTTGTAGCCCGCTTTGGGGCATCGGCAGGGGGGTGGCGGGTAGGGAGCCAGGATCCTGTAGTGGTGGAGAGAAGAGCAGCCCCAGCCACCACGCAGGACTGCCTGGCAAGGCTGCAGGCTCCCTCTTCCCACGTCGCCCACCATCGGCATTCTTCAGGCCCCTCACCTCTGAAACGGGACCACATACCTGCCCCATGACATGTCAGTTCAATACACACATTATCTCCCAGATGACAAAGGGATATTGCCTAACCTTCCCTTGCTTTATATTTATGATAACTCTAACACGCAGGTTTTATTTTCCCCTGTTTTAGACTACGGAGCTGAGCTCCAGAAGGGTAAGTTGCTTACTTAAGGGAGCAGACATGACTGGAACCCAGGTTCCTGCTCCATCTTTCACGGTCAGTAAACATGCAGCACGTGAGCTTCCTGGGTCTGATCACTTGCCCACAGCAGACATCACTAATCGATCAGTCTCCTCTTTGGGGATCCAGACTTGGCCTCAGAATCCTTCTCAACATAGCGCTCCAGGCAGACCCCGATAATTGGCCAGAGTTGGCACGCAGGATGAAGCCTACCGCCATCCTTTCACTGCAACTAATTCATCTGATTCAGAGGGTGGATGTGACGATTCAACGAAATCAAGGGCAGAAAGGACCAGTGATGTGCCTATCAGAGGAATTTAATACAGTTTCTGAAGGCTGATCACATCCAAGTCCTTCCAAGTCCCCACTACACTGGGGAGCTCAGGGACAAGACAGGCACTTGTCATTGCTCCATTTTGCAGAGAAAGAAAGAGACCAAGGGCTTGAGCAAGTGAGTCCAGAGCCACACAGCTCAGAGTCAGAGGTGGGACCGGGATGCAGGCTCGGCTCCAGGTTCAGTGCTTTTTGAAAGTCCCCCACTCCAGCCAGACAGGCCAGGCCAGAGTACGTGGGCGTGGGGAGCCGGGGCTCAGAGGGGAGCGGGAGGGTCCAGTCTCTTCCCAGCAGAAAGGAATTGACCCTACAACTAATTGGTTCAGAGTGCTTCTTTTGACCCTAATTAGCTATTTGTCATGTCTCCATTTGCATACCAGAAAAGATGTAAATTTGCATATTTGTAAATGAGGCCGGGCCTGGATGTGGGTTCTGGAAGAGCTTGGCAGTTGCTGGCAGGCAGGGAGGCAGCTGGCTCTTGCCACTGAAGCATGGGCCACAGAACGAGATTTGGAAGACAGCTCCTTGGCTCGGAGCTGAAGGGGCTTTCAAAGGGGGTCAGACAAGACCGGCCTGCCTCCCCCGACTCCCCTGGGGCCGAGTGGTGGGCATGAAGAATGGGTGAGCCTAATGCTGCTATTTTGATTAGATGAAACAAGGAGGGGGGAATATAAAGTAATTTCAGGACGCTCTGTGCTGGGAAGCCTTCTGTTCCCGTCCTTGGATAGAATCTGTAACACTTGCAAAGGAGGGGACGTCCCCCTCCACCTCGGAAGAGAGGAAAAGGTTTGGGAGTGAATGAAGGTCAGGAGGAATTGCACCCTAACTCCCTCTTTCCTCTCACCCCCGCATCTCAGAGGCACATACACACTTTACACAAACCTACAACTCACTCACACATGCACACTGACACACACGTACACACCTTCACCCTCCCCCCAGAAGCACCCTCACTCACAGCAGCCCCAGACCCACAGAGAGACATACACATGCAACTCTAACTGAAGAGGCGCATTCACATATGCAGACATTCCCAGACTTCCCGCCACATACACATTCACGCCCTTACACATACAGACACACGCTCAAACACTTGAACATAGATGTAGGCATACAGACTCACTTAAGCTGTGCGTAAATATTTACATACACACACACACATAAGCCATACACGAGCACATCCTTGCTGAGACCCAATTCCCAGGCAGATTCTGGAAATTCTGACCCCTCTGCCAGAGTTCCTGGTGGCTCTGTGGGAAGAGACAAAGGAAGTTGGGTCGCCTCCTTTCTAGAAAGGGAGCGGGTGTAGCCCCAAGGAATGGGACCTCGAGTAAGGATTGGTTTCTTCTCTAGGAAAGCGGCGACTGGGGAAACGCCCCAGTGCCTTCTGGGCTTTGGTCTACGGCTTGGAGCGGGGTCTGGTGGGCCTTGACAAACAGAAGAGCATGGGAGGCAGGGGGCAGGTGAGGGGGCCCTTGCCCAGGCATTGAGCAGGAAAGCCTCATCAGTGCCTCAGAATTTCCTCGCCAACCTCAGGGGCCAGGGTGGAATGGGTGGCACTAGCTGCTGCACCTCCAGGCATGCGGGCACCAACATGACAAGCTCAAAGGGAGTCCCACACCCACGAGGCTTCCCAAGACGGGGGTCCAGGTGCTGACCCTGGGGCCTGGCTGCTCAGGGTCAGCGAGCACATGCCTCAGCCACTGTTCCCATTGCCAGCACCTCCTCCCCAGTGCCTGCATCTCAAAAGGCAAGCTAAACAGCTCCGTATTTGTAAATTAAATATAGCCTCACTCCAGCTTTCCAAGGAGCTGGGAAGGAGAGAAGGAGAGAGAAAAAGAGAGGGAGGAAGAGAAGAAAAGCTGCCGCCCTCAGGAAAGTCTGGCCGCTACAGATTGCCTGAGTCATGAATATTCATCTGGTGAATAAGGAGAGCGGGAGTTTGCATAACAGCTCCACCCACCCAACTGAAAGAAATGTCACCGCCTTTGCCAATAAAGTGCCAAAGGAAGCCGGTGGAGGCTGCCAGCCAGACGGTGCCAAACTGCTGACTTCCACTCCCAGGCATGGAGAAAGCACATTGTTTCCGGCCCGGGGAGCCGCCACTTGGGGCTGAGGGAATGGAGCTGGCTGCTGGGAAGGAACCAGAAGGAAAAGTTTCACTCACCACCCACGGGGAGCCTGGTGGTTAGGGCGCCTGGGCCACAGCCTCTCCAAAGAGAGCTCACACCTGACTGATCCGAGTCATCCGCTCTGGCCAACCCCCAAGGGCCTGGGTCCCAATGGCAAGAGCTCCAGGCTTGGGAGACCCTAAAGAAATCTCAAGAGGGTCCTCATGAGTCCTCAGTGGTCACTAGAGACCAAGAGGCAAGGGGGCAAACTAGATGTCACTTTAGGGGCCTAGAAGTCCGCAGTAGCCTTGGCCCCATTTTGCAGAAGGAAATATCCCAACTGTAAATGGCTCCTGCCTCCCTGGGTCACAGTCACTTCCAAGACCCAATCCTACTGTGTCTTATTCCAGGAAGTGTCTGATGACCTTCCCCAAGACAGAGTCCATCTCTCTGTCCTCAGTACCTTAGTCCCAAAAGTCTGTCCTGACATGAGTCCTTTCCCTGCCCGTGCCTGTTTCCTGCCCCCGAGCTGTGAGGTCCAGAGCTGTGCCCAGCTGGAGGTTCAGAGGAGGCAGTGTGCTGAATGGAGCACTCGTCTCCCATGCCTTTCCATCCCCATGCCTGTACCTGGTCCTGGGTCCTTTGCTGCCTTGAATCCTGTTTGCAAGTCCCTGGGAGGTGATAATGCTGACCCAGCAGCTCAGTCGGGGGCCCTTGGGATCAGGACGGGTGCTCCGCAGCTGGCCCCCCAGTCCTCAGGCCACAGGCCCTGTGAAGAAAGCTGAGAGGTTCCAGCTCCCCGTGGTGTCCCGTCCTCATGGTGGCACCCACTCGGTGGTGTTACAAACCCGCCTGCCCACCCGTCTGCCGCAGCTGGCTCCTTCCAGTAATTACCTAAATGAATGGAAGAAGCCGAGCTGGAGAGAGGATGTTCTCTTAGCACAGAAAAGCAATTAGGGCTGTGGGCGTCTCCAGCTGCTGCTCCTGTTATGTAAAGTTTGGGATGTGTATTTGGGACTTAATGAGGATATTTATGTGTTCACATCTTACCTTCACAGGCTGTTCATTTCAAGCATCCCAAGTATTCTTGGGCCAAGTACTCAGCATAGAAGCCAGGCAACAGGTTCCAAGGGAACAGTTCCACCTCTGGGTAGCCAAAGAGCCCCTCTCCCGGGGCTCGTAGCACCCCAGCAAACAGTGATGACACCCACGCGGAGCCTGGCCCCCTTCTGCAGTGTCCCCGACAAGCCCACGCTCTGCCTGAGGCCTCCAGGGACTAGAAATCCTTTCCCATCCCTGTCGCAGTTACAGCACCTACAATTGTTGCAAAGCTCCTTCTTGAGCTGAGCCAAAATTTGCCTCTTTGCAGCATCCCCACATCAGCACAAACACTGCCTTTTGGGACCACATGGGACATGTTGCTCCCCCTGCCCCAGCTCAGCCAGTAGCCCCGCAGGAGCTCAACTGGTGTAAAGTGAGAAAAGTTTCTGTGGCTGAGCAAGTTTGAAAAAATTCTATGCTGAAGTACCTCTGCTGCAGGACTTCTCAGAGCCTCTACCAAGCTCACAAGCACTGGGTGGGGGTGTCGCAGTTCACAAAGGAATTTGCTCACAGAACCCTCTTCTGCAGAACAACCTCAAGAAACTAGGATTCCAAGGAGTGCTTCAGGAAGCACTGCTTCAGCAGGTTAAAAGCCAATGTCTAAACCCTGGCCTGAGCTACGTCAAACATTCCTCCTAGACCACACGTGATTCCTGGGCCTCTTCCCATCCAGGTCACTTTCTGTAGGTGAGTTCTGCCCACGTGTCGGTGCTGCTCCACTGCTTCGGACGAGCGCTGGCTACCAGAGTGCGGAAGAGCCTTTACCTCTTCTTCCCAGGCCCCACGCTCCCACTGAGGCAATCGAAACGCCAGTGGGGACACGGCAGCTGAATCACACTGAGCATCTTTCCTGACAGTCCTCCCAACAAGCCACAATGGAGCTTCAGTTCTTTATTCTGCTCTCCGGCCCTGCATGGGGACCCTCAAGCAGACCCCCTCTGTGCCAGGTGTTCCACACAATGGGGCTCCTGCTCGGCCTCACTGAGCCCCCAAATATCTGTCCACCAACTAGTAACTGACACACAGTGAGGCTGTTTTCACAGCATCACCCAAAGCATACATTTGTTCTTAATGCCTCGTCGCCTCAGACTCAGACAGAGCACTCCAGTAATCCTGGGCTCCAGGCCCAGAAGTCTTCTGGGACCGAGGCCATTGTCCACACCTGCACCGGGAGGCCCTGGATCCACCAGGCCTCCTCTCTGCTGCGCCTTTAATCACCCCTCCATGCCTTCCTTCTCATCATCCTTCAAGTATGTGTTCAAGCCCAGGCATGGAAAGCAGGTTCCCCTCCCTGGCCAAGTCCAATAGACTGCTGTGGCTCCCTGGCCTGGCTGGTGGCAGAAGTTCTGAGGCTTCCTCTGGGCTTGGCAGAATGATTGGTGACGCCTGCCCGTGTTGGGGAGCGGGCAGGGGGCCTCATGCGCCCATTTCTGCCATCCCTGATCAAGGCTCCATCCCTTCCCCTGAAATCTGCTCTCCCAAGCTATCACCCTCCTTTGTCCCATGCCAAACTGTTCCCCACGTCCCCCCACACACTCTCCCTCCAAAGCTGCTCTATCTGAAGTCACCAAACAAACTCCTATTTGTCAAGTCCTGTGCCCCCTCCTTGGTCTCAGTGCCTCGGCGGCATTAGCTATGGTTGACCTTTCTCTGGAAATCCACCCCCGCCCCCGTGGAATTCTGAGACAGGGGATTTCTATGCCCCTGGTTCTCCCTGGCCTTCCCGACTCATCCTGTTACTTCTCCCATCCCAAAGATGTGTCCCCGAGCCAGGGCCCAGTTCAGCCTGCTCCCGTACCCGCTGAAGCACCCCCTCCCTCTGAGATCTCACCGCCGTGCCTCTGTTATCCCATCTCCTACGTTGCAGCCCTTGCTGCCCAGCGCCCCAGCCGCCACAGGCCAACGCTCTGAAAACCCAGTGCCTCCCCGCTCCTCCAAAATCAGCTCCTGCTGGTTTTCCACCACGCATAAGGATCAAATCCTTGGCTTTCCTCTCAGCTCCTTCTCCACATCCATTAAATCGCCACGTGCTGATTCCTCTTATTTAATATTTATCAGATTTCCAAAATGAAAAGAGCTTTATTATTTGTTCTGATTGAACAGCATATCCTCATTATCTTAAGAAATCAAATCAACACTGAAAAAGAAAGTAAAAATCACCCCAAACCCCACCTCCCAGGCAGAACCACTCGGCGCATTTCGGTGAACAGCCCCCCAGACATATCTGGGCGCAGACATACGCACAGAAATCTATGTGTATAATTTTGTCGACGAGGGATTGTATTATACATACTGTTCTCACTGACACCTACTTTTCCTCTCAACAATATGTCATAGGCATCTTTCTATGTCAATAAATAGAGCTCTACAAAATTATTTTAATTCCTTCGTAGTATTTCATTGTATTTATGTGTTGTGCTTGAACTGGGTCTTTATTGATCGTTTAGAATGTTGTCACGGCTTTATTCTCCTAAACAGCGTTGTGATAAACAGCCATGTGTATGTCTCCTTGCTCATTTTTGCAATTATCTCCTTGGAATGAAGTCCCACAAGTGAGAGGGCACAGTAAGGGTGTGCTGTTTCTCGTTTTGTCGGTACGCCCTTCAGGGAACGAACAGCAATGTGCTTCCCACCCTCGGTGGTCTGGCACCTGTCCACCCACACCCCTGGGTGTTAATGTTTGGCCCAATCAACAGAAGGCAAATGACACCCGTTTTTATTGGCATTGCTGAGATCAGTGAGAGTAACTGAATAGCTCTTCATGTGTTTGGGTCATCTGTAATGACTTTTTTAAAAATATTTTTTTTAAGATTTTATTTATTTATCTTTAGAGGGGAAAGGATGAAGAGAGGTAGAGAAATATCCATGTATGGTTGCCTCTTGTGTGTCCCCTGATGGGAACTGGCCTGCAACCCAGGCATGTGACCTGACTGGGAATCAAACTGTGATCCTTTGATTCACAGGCCTGCGCTCAATCCACTGAGCTACACCAGCCAGGGCTTTTTTTTTTTTTTTTTAGAGAGAGAGAGGAAGGGAAGGGGGAAAGAGAGGGAGAGAAACATCAATGTGTGGTTGTTTTTCAAGTACCCCTAAGTGGGGACCCGGCCCACAACCCAGGCATGTACCCTGACTAGGAATCAAACCAGTGACCATTTAGTTCGAAGGCAGACATTCAATCCACTGACCCACACCAGCCAGGACTGTAATGACTTTCTCTATGAGTAGCCTGTTCATGTCCTTTACCCATTTCTCTGAGATCATTGTATTTTTCTGAATGATCTGTAAAAGGTCTTTGTACATTCAAGAGCAGAGTGAACATTTGCCTATCATGTGTGTTTCCTCTCTCTCTTTTTCACTTTCATTTTAATGGTCTTTCAGGTATTGCATTTTTCATTTTGATATATACAAGTCTGTCAGTCTTTTATGGTTTCTAGATATCACATCACACTTAAAAGGACCTTTCCCATCTTAAGATGACCAAAATATTCACTCATTTATATCTCCGTGGTCTTTGTGGCTTGGTCTTACTGGAGTGCGGGAGAAAGCCAGCTTGTGCTGTAATGTGGGCCCATTACCCCAACCCACCTATGAAATAGCCCGTATTTCCCCAACTCAACAGAAACCCCATTGTCTCCTACATAAAGTTCCCTTAAATGCTTGGATCCGTCTCTAGGACTCTGTTTTGTCCCAATGATCTGTCATTCTTACACAGAATTTTAATTATTGTCCCTTTATAAAACATTTTTCTATCTGATAGAGTAAATATTCATCACTTTTTTCAGAACTTTCCTGATTACTCTCATTTTTTATTCTTCTAGATTAGTTTTATAATAATTTTGTCAAATTCAAAAAAAAAAAAGAATCCTGTTGGGTCTTGATTAGGTTGCTTAATCTTGTTCATTTAAGGAGAATTGACATCCTTATAGTATTCAATCTTTCCACCCAAGAACTAGGTGTGTGTCAGACTTATTCAAGTCTTTCACATACCTCAGAAAAATTTTCTGGTTTTCTTCATGTAAATTTTATACATTTATTATAAAGTGTATTTGCAGGTATTTGGGGCTATTTATTGTTTTACTCTTGATACCGTGGATGAGGCCCTTTCTTCTACCATTTAGAGAGTCATTTTATAAATAAAAAAGCTATTTGTTTTTGTTCACTGTTTTGTTACTGGCCATTTCATAAAACTTTTTTAATTGTTTTTGGGAAATTGGGTTTTCTAGACAAATAATCATCTTATCAAAAACCTATGATTATTTGCTGTTCTCCCCCCAATATTTACACTTTCTATTTCATCTTCTTGTCCAATTGCAACATCTAGCCCTTTAGGAAAAGTCTTTTTTAAGTATTGATAACAACAGTGACCCCGGTCTAGTTTCTTACTCTAATAATAATACAACTAGGGGTTCTCCAGCCCACTGTCTGTCATCCATCTTTCCACTCCTGTGACCACTATTCTAATCACTCCTATTCCAATCACCTGTCCACTCCTGTGACCACTGTTCCGGCCCATGACGATTTGTCACCTGTTTTATCACAGATGTGAGGAGTTGGAATACAGGCGTTTGAAGTCAGAGGATCTGTGTTTACTAGTCCTGACCAGCATTTACTAACTGTATGATCTGGTCACATTACTCAAGGCCTTTGAAACACAGTTTTAAAAAATAAGAAGCAGAGCTGTTGTAAGGATTGAGATAATGCATACACTATGCACAGTCTCAGTAAATGATAATATTTAAGTTTCATCCCCCAGTTCTACTTCCAACTCAATCTATATCCTACTCTTAGGTTGATCTTCCCAAAATACTTCTGTTCACATTGCTCTATCCCTCCCTGTCTGCTGCTCACCATCTTTGATTATCCCCCATTACCGACAGAATCAAGTCCAAATTCTCAAGCTTGCGTCTGAGCCCTTCGTCACTCAACCACAGACTTCCTTCTAGCCTTACTTCCTGTAGCCGCCCGCTGCACCTGCCCATCACACACCCCTACCTGCCCCTTCCTGCAGCCGAGATAGTCTCTCCTCACTAATGGCCACCTGATACCTCGCAGGTCTCCCTCCCCTGCTCACGGTCACAGAGCCCTCATCAGCCCTTCTACCAACTTTTTATTGCAATGAACACAAAAATGAAGTCCTAACTGGTTTTAAAAGTGGATTTACTAACTCCCTTAACTAAATAGTCCAGATGCGACAGGCTCCAGGTGCAGGTTGAACAGGACTGGGATGCCAGGCTTCTGTGCTTTCCCGGGCTCTCCCCGCCTCCCTGTGTTGACAGTAATTTTATATTGTGTCCTAGTCACTCAGTGCCTGCCAGGAATTAGGACCACATGCTTCTTCATTCAGATATAGACAGAGATTGGGTGTCTTTCTCCGGCCATCCAACAGAAGTTTGAGCTTCTGTCTGATTGGGCCAATCTACACCAATCCCTATGACCAGGGGAATCTGCATACCGATTGGTTTACAATCAACCAAGGTGCCAAGGTGGAGGGGGGTGGATTATTTTGACAGGCTGAACCAATCAAGACTCCTCCCCGGAGCCACACACACTCACTGCTGGAGCTGGATGGGACACTGACAACCTCAGTTACACTACAATCCCTCCTGCTTCACTTTCCTAAGAGTTAGGCTGTCTCTAAGCCCCGAGTCAAGCCCCAGACCTCCGACAACCTGTTTGCTCCCTTTAGCTCCAGAGATCTTACTCTCTGCTCAACGCATGGTAACCACGGCCATATGTAACTTCTTTACATAATAATTTGTCTATTCTGCCCAATTAGTAATCACAGAACTGATTAAAACATTTTATACAAGCCAGTCCTTTTGACCGTCACAATTGTCTGAGACTCAGAGAGGTTAAGCGACTTGCCCTTTGTCACACAGCCAGAGACAACATGATGACTTTGCCCCAGAGGCCTCTACAAGTTCTCTCAAGTCCTCTCTCTCTCTCCCTGCTCCTTGTCCACTCCCCAACTCAGGCCTGACCTGAAGGTGCAGAACCCCACCCCCAGCACCACCTTCTTTTTCCTACTTCACCTCAATTTCCAGAGCTCTGATACTTCCTCCAAAAAGTACAAAGTTTTCTTGCCAGACAGCAGTTTCTAAGATTTGTGTGACAAGGCCGGGTAAAATTCAAATGACTCTGGGTGATTTAATCTGCTTGGGGCTGGGGTGGTAAATCAGCTCAGCCCCGGCTGCCGCGGCCGCCCCAGAAAGCCACAAGCCGAGCTGATGAGAGGAGTCTATCTGCTGATCTGCAGGTGAACTGCGGCCTGGGGAGTTCCCCTCCACCGCACTCAGAATACATTTGGAGGGTCCTGTAGCCCACAGCCTCTCCCGGCCTACATGTTCCACCAGGAAACATCTCTCCCAAGGATGCAGCCCTAATTCCTCCCTCCCCCACACCGCCCTCCGCATCGTCAGAGCTGTCTCCCAAGGCCACGCCGGACTTTTTAGGAGGAGGCCAACACTGGTCAAGCTTTCACTGAAACTGCCACCTCAATGCCAGGTCCTTGCCCACCCACATACCCATTACCTCACTTCATCTTCATGGCAACTTAATGAGGGAGGCATGGCCATCCTCTGTTTACAGGTGGCTTAATTGAGGCTCGGAGTGATTAAATAACTTGCCCAGGGTTATTACATAGGCAGCAGGAGGCAGAGCCAAGATTCAAGCCTGCATTCGTAAGACTCCAAAATCCTCGTGCTTTTGACTTCGGCCCTCTGTCGAGGCCAAAGAAAGTGAAAAGATGGCAGCTTTCGCTGGAACCACGTCATCTGAGGAAAGAGAGGGGACAGTCCCTGGCTGAAGGGAAGTTGTTTCTCTGAACAAATGAGACAATAGAGTTTTTTTGCATACAAGGAAAATGTCGAAGGAGAAGGTGGTCGCACGACGATGTACCTACTGTGTGTGCATACGCAGGCGCTCAACACCCCCGGTGCTAATCCTAACTGTGCACACGGCGGCCTGCCAGCAAACGCTCACCGGCCAGAATCTGAAGGAAGCAGCGAGCCCTGACGGACAGCACTTGCCATTGTCTGTGGTGCCGATCCTCCCACCTCGGCCAACTGCGAGCTACCGCCGGGATGTCACTGGACACGGCGCTGCGAAGGGATGCCCTCAGTCAGTTCTACAGGACTACAGCAGAGGGAGTGCAGTTAATAGCACAGTAATCATGACGTATGGTGCCGGGTGGGGTACAAGACGTAACAGGGGAATCATGTTGTGGGTGACAATCATGCCTGACACTATGCCGTACACTTCAAACCAATGTTAACATGGAATGTCCAAACGAAAAGCCAGCAGGCACCCACTCCAGCACACCACCGCCTGGAAGAGAGGCTTTATTAAACCCACTTACAAACACGACCACACAGAAAGGCACTCGGGCGGAACTGCATTTCTTCGCAATTTCCTGAAGTTCCCATTCTCTCCACAGCTCCATATTCCCTGAACCAGAGGCGTTGTGGGAAACACAGTCACTGATTTCTAATCTCTGAAGGACCGGAGACCCCCGAGAGGTCCTACAGGGCAGAAGAAAACCAGTGGGTAGGCATTCAGCAGATTGGGGTTCAGCTCAGGCAGATTTTCTGAATGCCCTCCAAATGGACAGCTCTAGGAGGGCGGGGTCCAGCTGTGTATGGCACATAGTAGGTGCTCAATAAATAATGAATGACTAAATGAAAGAAAAAAACATCGCGTACATGTTCCACTGATGCCTCAAACTCACCAAATCCATAACTGAATTCATCAGCTTGCCCCCCACAAAACCTAGCCCTCCTCCTGTGTTTCTTGTCTTGGCGAATATCACCAAGCCAGAAACCTGGGCGTCCTTGACTCCCCCCGCCCCTCACCCCCCACATTCAATCAATCACCAGGTGCTAGCTATTCCCCTTCCTGGCTCCCCTGGAACCCATGCTGTCCTCCGCATACCCACTCTGCTGCCCGCCTCGGACGGTCACCAGCTCTCGCCATGCTGACACCAGAGCTGCCTAACTGGTCTTCCCGCACTCGTCCCTGCACAGGGACCCATCTCTAGACCCTGTCAAGTTCATCATCAAAGAAGCTGCCAAAGTCATCTTTCAGAACTGCCCCTCTGAGTGCATCCCATCCCTTCAATGGCTTCCCACGCCCCAGAGGATGGAATCGAAGCCCCTTGGTCCTCCCGGGTCTGGCTGCACCTCCCTCGCCTGTTCAATCACTTAGCTCTCCCTCCACCCACGTTATTTATTCTTCAACACCAGCAAACAAGTGTCTTGCCTCCACTTGTGCCTTTGCTCTTGCTGTATAGCCTTTGCCTGAAATGCCTTTTCTCCCCTCTCCCATCTCCCTTCCCTGCATATCCTCTAAGATGTAAATTAAGATGGTTCAATAGATGATTCCTTTTAGCACTAACATTTCATTATTCTAATGCTAAGAAGGCCTTCTGGATTTGACGGTCACCTTCTCTCTTCATGGGACCCTGTAAGGATGATCAGGAATCCTGTACTTCATCATTTTATAGACAGAAAATCTAAAGCCCGGAGAGGGAAAGGGACCTGCCCCAAATTGCGCAGCAAGTCAGTGGCAGTGCCAGGACAGGACCCAGACACCTGCCTTCCAGCTCGGGGCTCTTTCTCTGCAACACGCTCTTCAACCTGACAACCCCCGCACCTTCCCACCCACCCGCCCACTGCAACACTTACATCCTCACCACAACCAGCCCTGCCCACCCTGACTTATCTCCTCACACGCAAGCCAGGCTCTCGCCTTTCCTGCCTTTGCCATGGCTGCAGTGAGGCCATTCCCTCACCTTTATTCAACTGCCAGGGCCCTCCACCTCCAGGGAGCCCATCCTGGTTATCAAACCAAACCCATCCATGCCCCACACCCTTCCCCAAACCCCCCATATTTATTAGAACCCAGTAACTGGGGCTCAGTTCACTCACAGCCATCAGGACCTTGTTTCATCTCTCCAGGTAGGATGTCCACTCCTCAGAGCTGGCTGATGTCTCCACATCTTCTTTGTTTTCCTCTGCCTCCTCCTCCTTTCACACCCCCAGCTCCATACATAACTGCTCAGGGTAACAAAGTATAGTGAAAAGAGGGTGACGTCTGAGGCCCAGTCAATGGAGGTTCAAATCCCAGTTCTGTACAGCCCTGACTGGTTGACCTGAATCCATTTGAGCCTCAATTTTCCTTATCTGAAAAATGGACTGAATGAGTTCAGTCCCCACCAGCGTTGTTATGAGGACTGAATGAGTTCACCTATATCTCAGGCCCAGCACTTAGTAGGCTCTTAATAAACATATATTCGTTCCCTTCCCAACAGCATCCCCAACGCACTTGGAGATGACAGCCGCTGTGGGCTGGGAAGTGACAGAGGCGTGACCACTTCCCTTACTCCCACCCTCAGCAGGCTGTGAGCAGCCTGTGTGCAGAAGCAGGGGGCGCATCCAACCCCAGTCCTCACCCCCAGCAACATGCTTTAACCTTCCTATCACAAATGCCTCGCTTATTTCAGTATCATCCGTTTACTTCTCCGTTTGTGAAAAAAAATTGCAAAAACAGATTTAAGAGGAAAGGAAGTATTTAACGAGTAAAACTGTCTTCAGCCCTGCTTCTTTCTCAGGAAGAAGTGGCTGTGATTCTGGCACGAGAGGGAAGCTCAACAGCTTCCCTTCACTGCAGCTGCCAGAAGTGCGTTTCAGGGGGAAGAGAACCTCCCAATTAAGCAGTACACCTTTGAGCCAGGCACTCGCTTCCTGTGCTGAATGCAGCTTGGCAGGTGACACCCCAGCTCATGTGGGGATCCAGCCCCACTGGGAGCAACTGCAAGGCCTGCTGTGCCTACCGGTCTCCAACACGGGAGAAGCAGCCCTGCCAGGCCCTGGCCAACCACTGACCACCGGGTTAAGGGCACTGAGACGGGGTTGGGGGGCGGTGTGGGATACACCTAGCCAGTGGTGGCCAAGGGGACCAGGACCTCTCCCAGTTTCAGAATATTCAGGGACCAGCACTTCCATCTCCCCCAAATAAGGGCAGTGTGACATAAAGATTGGATCCAGGGCTTGCTGCTCAAACAAAAGTTCTGAAAATCTGCAACCTCTTTCTCTCCTTCGATGATGTCATGTTAGAGGGCTGCTCTGGATGGAATCCAAGGGTCGAACTGCAGAAGGGCTCTGCTCCTCTAAGAACTACCCCCCACCAAAAGAGAAAAAAAAAAAAACAGAGGAAGAACTGAAAAAAACAGAAGTGCACATGACCTTCAAATACAAACAATAGTGACTACCCCATGGCAGAGAGCAGGCCAGGCCAGGATGGTGGCCCCACTCCTTTGTGGAAAACCTCATACCTCTATTGATGTATCCCACTGACTCATACTGAACTTAATGGGCCATGACTACTAAATCTTTCTCTCATGAGCTGCTGTTCCTCTCTACAATTTTTCCTGTAGCCAAGATGGGTCCCACCATTTATCCCTGTGACGTTTCAGCACTTTGTCAATCCAGCCCATTGAGATCCTTCTGGGTCCTCATTCTGCCCTCTGACTTTTTCTCTGTCCTACCATGTCCTACTATTATAGGCCTGCCCCCACTCCTTATGTCTTCTCCTGGAAACTTGGCATGTATTGGTCAGAACAGCGTAGAAGGCAGAGCCCCGCAGCAGCTGCTAAAGCCCTTCACAGACTGACCTGGTTCCACTTATGTGAATACTCCATGGCTACTGTTCAGCCAGATGGGAGGCCCCTCTGCACCCTAAGGGCCACTATCATGTCCTCAGGAGTCATGAGAAACCCTGTCCTGTGTCTTAGGAGGCAGCATGATATCACAGAGAGGATCCAATAAGCCCAGGCTGGGATCCCGGCTGCACTGGTCTTGGGCCAGTCACTTGACTTCCCAGAGATTCAACTGCTCATCTGCAAAATGAAGACAGTCAGGTTTAATGCACAAACTTGTGAAGATTAGACAATGTATCGAAGTATATCCAGCACACAGTAGGTGCTCAATAAATCGATTCTGCTCCTCTCCACTCAAGCTCAGTTTCTTCACCCACCACCCGTGGCTGTTGAGGACAGAGAAGAGGCACCTGGCCTCGGTCAGCCCACGTTAGCTCCAGGGGTCACTGTCTTCTCCTCCAAGCATCACGGGTGCCACACAACTTCGACATCAGCCACAACCCTGGGTCCTTAGTATGTGGATTCCTGTCAAGGCAGTCTTCCTTTCCTGGATCAGTGTGGGGTTTTTTAAGTAAAATACTAACAATAGTAATAACAGTTTAATCCTTTCAGTCCCACTATGAAATAAAAAGTAGCCCATTTTGCCTAGGAGGACACTGGGGTTCAAAGGTTAAATAGCCTTTCCAAGGTCACACAGCTGAAAAGGTAGAAGCTAAATGAGAGCTCTGTCTGACCCTGAACACCAAACTCTCAACCTTAGGCATTATTTCCTAAATATTGGCCTAGAGGGGCCTCTGCCTCTGGCCCTCCTGCACCTGCCTTACGGACCTCAGCCCGAAGTCCACTTGGTGGAGCACCTTTGGGTCCCGATACTGTGATCTGCAGGGATGGCCACTCCCCATCCCCCAGCAGCTCTGTGACCACCGCCTCCACATAGAAAGGGACTGGACTGAGGCACGGACCCCACTGCTCCCTGAAGACTGGGATCAGGGGGCTGACCTCTGAAGCCATGTCCTAAGCTTCTTGACACCTGGGCCCTTGACTCCTGAGCAGCAGGCCACCCTGGACCCAGCCCTTCATCAGACCCAGTGACCAGCTGCAGACCCTGATGCCTCTGAACCACCCACTGCCTCCTAGACCCCCAGTTGCCAGGCTCCCCACCCGCCCAAGAAGCACCCAAAGCCTCCTCTCAATCAAGACTGTGCGTCCAGAGTATTTGGAGTACACATCCAGCCACCCAGCATGGCTGCCCACCACTGACCACCAGTCTTCACCCTTTCCCAAGCCTGGGGCCCAGGTCTGCCCGTGGGGAAAGGAGGGAGTGACCCCACGGAGCTGCCAGGGCTGGGGCTCAGGCCTGTGGCCACCAAGGGGGCAGCCAGCCAAGGAAAGGATTCCCAACGACTCCGAAGGAAGCCACCCGTGGATCTGTTCGCAAACCCTCAACCACGTCCGGGCAGGGAGCCCAGTCCCTGAAGCCCCGATCAGAGAACTGCTCCCGGGCCTCAGAGGACAGGGCTGCGGAGCACACTCGCTCTCTTCCCAAACGCAGTCACCCCACAGTCAAAACACAGCCCTCGCCAGTCGCACCACCACGAGCACTCGCTTTACAAGGCCGTTCATTAAAAAATAAAAATTCAAAAGTCCCCTCATGCCCTCGCTCCACAGACAGAAACCCACCCACTCATGCGATAAATACTGATTAAGCACCTGCTACATGCCAGACACACTTCTAGGCACGCGGGACTCACCAGTGGCCAAACCAGACGATGGCTCGACCCCTGGTGAAGCCTCTCATTCCGACAGGGAGAAAACAGCACAAAATAGACGTGAATCACTAAATCATTTAGTGCGCTGAAGGGGGGTAAGGGCAAAAGAAACCATACCACAAGGTAAGGGGGTAGAGCACTTGGGAGGGGCAGGTAGCAATTTTAAGTAGGGCGGCTGAGGCCTCACTAAGAAAGTGACACTTAGGGTGCAGGACAGCCTCGGGTGTGTGGCCGACAGCCCCCGCCGTATGGGGCGGCCCGGCTCTCCATGGATTCCTGCATCAAGTCAGATACTCCCTGGCGCAAACACCCGAAGACCCACTGAAGATTCCAAACGCCATGGACTCGGCACTCATGACAGGGAGGCTGACAAATGGCACCAAGTCAGCGGAATGATCACGGGACCCCACCGCCTCTTCCATCCAGTGCGATTTTTTCTTCCCGCCCCAAGGACCGTCTAACCCTCCTATCTCTACTCTACCGACTCCACCTCCCTTCCTGACACTCTAAAGTCTACTCTCCCACCCTCAGAACGCCACGGAAGGTAAGCAGCACTCTCTCTCTTTAAAGGTCACCTTCCCTTTCACCTCGTTTTCCCTACTTCCTCTGCACGCTGGTGAGATCAACTCCCCCGGTCCACAAATGGTGTTTTATGACTAACCACATTTTTTAGGGGAAAACAGCAGCACTTAAGGGAACTCTTGAAGAAGGTGCTAAAGTTACTCACTCATTCATTTGCTCACTCATTCATAAGCATTTACCGAACATCCGCCATGCCGCTGTGCTGTGCGCCGGAGGCGGTTCCCTGGGCGGGGTCCAGGCACGGACAACACAGCTGCGATTCCTGCCCGCACAGAGCTCACACCCTGGCAGGGAAAAAGAAACCTTGAGCAAAATAGATACAGTACCCGCCCCCCGCGCCGGCTTATCTGAGGTTTTGCTTTCCACAGGTTCAGTTATTCGTGGTCAGTCATGGCCCAAAAGTATTTAATGGAAAATTCCGGAAATAAACAACTTACACGTTTCAAATTGCATGGTGTTTTGAATCTCCCCTGTCTTTGCCCTGCATACCCACGCTGCACGCACGCGCTGCCAGTAGCTGCGGTCAGCAGACCAACTGGTCACCGTGGTGCTCGTGTTCAAGTCACACTCTTCTACCTCACGGTGGCCCCAAAGTGGAAGAGGAGCAATGCTGGCAGTTCAGACAGGCCAAGGGCAAGCCACAGTGCGTACCTGCGTGCAGGAAAAGACACAGCACACACAGGCTTCGGTGCTGCCCGGGGCATCAGGCGCCCGCTGGGACCTTGGAATGTGGCCCCCTGGACAAGGGGGTCCACTCTGAAAAAACAGTGTGTTCGTGGTGGTCAACGTGACGGAGAAGATTGAAGCCGAGAGGGAGTAAGAAGTGGGGAGGGGCGCGATTTTAAGCAAGGATGGCCTCCTGTCTTCTTGAATTTTGTCACTGAGCAAAACACACCCACAGGATGGTCCCCACACATACCATCACACACACACTAGACTCAACACCAACATGGGCACATGCACATCCTCTCTGCTATGAAGAGTACACTCACACAAACACACCCACACCTGTACACACAGATACACACACCACACCTAGGCATGAGCATGCATGTAGGCACACTCGGCACACACACACACACACCCAAGCCCAGCTCACTCGGACGTAAGAGAAACCCACCCTCCAGATGACACACAGAGACTGGAGAGTCAGAGCTGGCAGGACCCTCGGCAGCCAGAAGGAACTGAACTGGAGAGACACCAGCCCCCCCCAAGGCCAGCAGCAGGCCGCTGACGGTGGGCCTAACTCCAGGCCGGCCCCGCCCACAGACCATCACCCTCGGCACCCAGCAAAGGCGCCCACGCTTGTGAACACCCACAGATAAGCACACAGCCTTGCGCGCAGGAACTCACATGCAGACACACATTCGCTCATTCACTCATTCCCATCTTCCAGGCAACACAGTGCAGTGAGGTTTGAAGGGCTTCTTCAAATTTCGGCATTGCTTGTCCACATCACCCTTCCCCACCCACCCCACAGGTCCCAGCTGCTCTGGCCACCACCACGTTTTCCTTCCGCCCTAACCTGCAGCCGGGAGTTCCTTGGGTGGCATGTACATGCATGCAAGAGAATCACATGTGAGTGTGTACACATGTGGTCTGCAGATGGGCCAGACACTCACGTATGCGGGTATTCACACAGGGGACTTTGCCAGGTGTGAGCACCTCCATGTGCGTACGCAGGTGTGTGTCTGTGTGTGTGTGTGCATGCTCCCAGGAAGACAGGGAAATTTATCATCTAAATCTGGCTTCTCCAGGGGATGAAAGCAAAGTTCTGGTTTAAATCACGCCAGCACGGGCAGGAGGGGTTCCCTGGCCTTACGTGATTATCTGCGCTGTGCAGCCAGCAACCCGTCAGTGGGGAGTCATTTGTTGTCTCCAGGCCCCTGGGACCCGCGAGGACTGTTCCAGGAGCTGGAGACCCCAGAGTGCAGCAGCAGTCACGTGCCTGTCCCAGTGCTGGGGGTGGGGGCAGGGAGGGGGCTGGCACCCAGCTCGGCTTCCTCATCTACAGAAAAGCAGAGGAACCCACAGGCCAGAAGGAAGCCTGAGCACTTCTTGGCCTGGATAGAGACAGAGGGTCCAGGCAAGAGGTAGCCCTGGCCCCAAGGCAGACCCTGCCCTGCCAAGCTATTCAGTGGCCAGGGAAATACCCTCGGAACTCCAGGAAGTCAGAGCCTTTGGCACCCCGAGTTTGCCTGACGTTTCTCCCTGTGACAGCCACCTCCGCCCTCCTCTCCGTCTCTTTTCCTTTCTTCTCGTTTCTGTGTTTCTGTGTGTTTGCTCTTTGTCTCTCCCTGTCTCTGTCTGGGATTCCTTTATGTCTTTGTGTCTGAATGCCTGGCCTTCTCTCTCCATCTGTCTGTCTTGCACTCCAAGTCTCTTTATCCACCCTAACCTCAAGACTTCCCTTTGCTGCCCTGTCACCCGTAACCTTGTTGGTAACACGTCATACACCTCCCAGACATGTTATCACCTCTGAGCCTCTCATCATTTTGAGGGACAGAAAGAGTCTGGGAGAGGAGGGAATAGAAATCCCATTTGATGGATGAGGAAGCTGAGTGCCCAGAAGGGTTGCCCAGGTCTACACAGCTGGCATGGAATTAAAAATCCGGATGCGTTTCCCCTGCAATGACCAGCCTCCCATAATTCCCTGTCACCTACAAGCAGGAGCAGTTCTCCCCAGGACCCCCTTCCAAAGGGAAAAGAATATAAGAACCCAGTGCCACAAAACAGCGCATCCCAGCCCCACCACTAAAACTGCCTTCAACTCGAGGTCCTAGAAAACACGAGAACTGAGACAGGACTCGGGATGTCCTCCTAGGGACACCCCATCCTAACCCCACCCTCCCCCACAGACAGGATGCCCAAGTCGGAAGTGTCTACACATTTCACATTCCCCAGGCCCACTGGGTGCACCGGCTTCCTGCTTCTTGAGTAGGTGCTTCTTGAGATCTCAGTCTTCCCATCTGCACAATGGGGATGAGGAGGTTACAATGCTCACACTGCTGAGCTAGGCTCCTGCTCTAACAAACACAACAGCTCCTCTCCCTCCCTAGGACCATGATCCCTAAAAGACCTCTGGCTTCAGCCACCAAGAGCCCTCGGCCACCTTTGGAGATCTCTCTGGTTCCCTGGGCCCAAACCAGCTTTGCCCACATGTACTGCTGGGCAGCCACCGGGAAGCCACAGGCCCAGAGATGGAGCCCCACCTGCAGCAAGGTCCCACGGCCTCCCAAAGCCTCCACGGCTGCCTCCAGCCCCCGCCCGAGAGGCGTCAGCACCAACGACCCGCCAGGGCCTGCCCATTTTCCTTTCTTTTCATTGCCGGCTCCGCACAGTTATAGAACCAGGTCTCCACAGAGTAATTTACTGGCAGAATCTCTCCCAGAATCCAGCTTGAAACCAAGCTGTAAAAACAGCTTCGAGTGTAAATAATTCATGCAGACAATATGACTTTTTTATGTAAATTCGGTGCATTAACCCTCTATTATAATGATGGACGACAGATAGGGGCGGCGTTGCCTTGGTAAGAGCTAATGGATGGCCGCCATAAATTCACTGCACATTTTATTGTGTTGCTGGAAATTGTGCCTTCGGGCAATGCTGTTTACTTTTATGTAAAACTCTAGGTTCCCTAAATATTACAAATATTTTACATCCAGCTCCTCAGCATTTGGGCTCGGCCCACAAATCAGGCTTTCTCCATGTGAGTTGTAATTAAAGGTTTGTTGTTTTTTTTTTCCCTGGGACAATTATCTCCTACTATAAAGAGAAATATTTTCCCCCTTTAGATGTTCCGTCATTGACTTATTAACAAACCCTTTGAAGAAGGAGGTTGTGAGCGACCGGCTGTAGTACTTGGGACGAGTGGGTCAGCAGGAGAAGGGGCGCTGTGGGCACGGAGGCTCCGTGGCTGGCTGCTCCGTCTGGCCGCCACTCCGGTTTATTTACACATATGATATTCTGGGCCTTCCTCCCCCCTCTTCCTTTCTATAATTCATGACCACTTTAGCAGGGTAATTCCTCCAGCCACCTTTGCAAGAGATTGGCCCCTTTCAAGCCCCCTCCACACTCCACTGGGGATGTAAACAGCTGGGCCTTATGCCCAAGAGAGAGGGTCAGAAGTGGAGTCTTCACAGCTGGCTGCCCACACACGAGCTGATTCATCCCTCCTTGGCCGCTACCGCTCACAGGGCCCAAAGCACCTTGCACGGGTTGGGGTCTTCTGCACTGATTCTCCGTCGATCCAAAGCGCCAGAAGTGCCCTTTAGTTCAGTCCCTGCCCAAGCGGAGGTCATGAAGATGCCACTGAGTCTTGCACTTGGTCTGGGGAGAGGAAGGCAGAGGATCTCAGAAGCCTTTTAATGAAGGGAGGCAACAGCTGGAGCAGCAGCCCTCTTTAAAAATAATCCTCACACTTGTTTATTATTGTCATTAATATTAATGGTATGCTGTTAATATTCATATAGCTGCATTAATATCGTCCAGGAGCACCTGGGATCTCTAAACACCCCTAATGGCATGTGGATTCTGCTTCCAGGGCCCCCACCTCCCTGTCAGTCCCTCCCCACAGGCAGGATACCCATCTTACACAGATTTTTAAGCCATACTACTCTCTGATTGGCAGCTGCCTTTGGAAACCCAGAGCCAGGCAGGATTAGGAGCCACCTCTGAGTCCCAGGGCTTTTGCTGGGCGAATGGGACTACCAGTCAGGGATGCTGGATATCTCCTGCCTCTCCAAGGGGCACAGGAAGGTGTCTGTCAAAGGTGACTTGAGAAAGAAAGATAATTCATTTCCCTGCAACAGCTCAATTTCCTGCAGAGTCAAAAAGAGACACATTGGTTAAAAACAAAGATGAGATATCATTTTTCACCAATTAGATTGGCAAAGATAACTATAATAATAATAATGGCAACAGCAGCGACCAGCCCTCCACACTACTCTTACTGAGTCTTCGTGACAACCCCCCGTTTATTCCTTATGGGATCACAAATTCGTAAAATATTTGTGGAGAGCAATTTACAATATATGAATGACTAAATGCAAACTCTGCTTACCCTGGCCCAACAATTTCATTTTTAGGAATTTTCTGTATGTTAATAATCCAAGTACTTCTCCCTCTGAGTGAAATCCTTTCAGTTCCTCCTTATGCCTGCCCATTCTGCCTCCACCCCCTGCCTCTTGGACGCTCATCTGACAACCTCAGTGTCACCTCCTCAGAGAAGTCCTCCTTGCCTCTCAAGTCTAAGATACCTTCCTTTTCTCTCATAGCCTATACATGTCTTTCATACTATGGGTACTTTTCCTTTGTCATTGTGTCCCCTATTCATTGGATAGTTATGTGGGTAAATGCTTCAGCCATAAACCCATTGCAGAAAGTTGCTGTCTGCCCTGCTGGGGGGGTGGGCTGGATGTCCTGCCTTCCCACTGCATCAGAATCACGATTAAAGCAGGGACTGACCATGTTGTTTTATTCATCATTTCCATCCCCGGGATGGTACATAGAATACACTCTATAAGCATTTGTCGCAGGAAGGAAGGAAGGAAGGAAGGAAGGAAGGAAGGAAGGAAGGCAGGCACAAAGATATATGTACACTGACGTGGACTGCAGGGATGTTTACAAGAGCAGAGCAATCAGCGGGGGACTGGGCAGGCAAAGGGAGGGTCAGCCATACGTGTAACTCGGGCGTCAAATCCACAAGGTGGATCTAGACGCACTGACAGGAAGGGACCCGTGACGTGCTGCTGAGCAGGGGACCAGACAGGGGACGCGCGGCAGGTGCCGGCCGATCCTGCTCCGGGCGGCGTTGCAAGCGTGGAGCCTGTCTGTGCATCTTTACGCTCAGAGAGACGTCTGGAAGGACATTCACCGAAATGGTACGTGGTTAGCTCTGGATGGCAAATTCTGAGGTGATTTTCACATTTTTCTTTGAACTTTTCCACATTGTCTGAATTTTTTGCAATGAGCATATGTATCCTTTTTTTACAAAATGGTAAAGCTGCTTTCAAAGAGAAAAAAAAGTAGACATACATTGGGGAAAGATGGGGATGCCAGATGACCAGGACAGAAGCTGAGCCTGGGGGCCGCAGGGCCCTCTCCCATCTGCACGGGCTGGGCACCCCCCGCCCCACGCAACCAGGGAGGGACACTCCGGGCTGCCTGCCCTGTCGCCCTTTCTCCAGGCACCCTGTCCAGAGCGCAGCTTCTAAACAGGGGTTTCCGAATTTGATTCTTCTGACATGTTTTACCGCCTCTGAGCTGTTTTGCAAAATTCATAGCAGTTTTCGCAGGCTCCAAGCTTCCTGGGACCAATTCCATCTTGAACAATAGCGGAGTGTCTGCTCGCAGGCGAGGTCAGCCCACCCCTGAGCAGCCTCCCAGCCTCTGTGAGCCGGGACTGTGAGGCTGAGCATGAAAATACATGAGCTCGTCCTTGTCCTCGTCCTCACCCTCCCGACAAGAAGAGGGAAGGAGGGAGAATGTTACCCCCCTTCCTGGCCCTCCTGTGACCTGAGGGGACTCTCCCCCACGGAGGTGAGTGAAACAGAGTCCTTCCCAACATCCCCCTTTTCTTTCTGGATCGCATCCTGCGGGTCTCCTTACCCAAGCACCACCTGAAGCCCTGGAAACTAACTGACTTGGCCAAGCCAAGGTCACAGGGCAAGACACAGCAGGGCACAGGATCGAAGCCAGGGCCCCTTCTGCCTGCTCTGCACATGCCTTAGTTTAAAAAGGCTCGGTACCCCTTCCTTAAGATGCATCTGAGAGGTATCTGCGACACAGCCGTTACCCCAAACTAAGCCACAAGAGACCACATCCCTGGCCTCTCTTAGCCCCGGCCTCCCTCAGTCAAGATCCAGCCTTCAGTACCCAGGGGGTACTGAATCCAGGGGGAGTTCTATAAAACACAAAAGTCACCAGCCCTTCCTCTGCTTAAAAGCAGATGAGGGAATCTGTGCTCCTGAGCCTGACACTCAGAGCCTTTTGTGATACGGCCTCTGTCCTGCCTCCCTGCAGAAGGTAGAGCGATGCTTTCGCTCTGATGCTGGCCCTCCCCTCCGTAAAGGCCTTCGCTGGCTCCCCACTGCCCTGGATACGCACAGACAACCCACTCCAGCCTCCCCCTTTCCAGCAACTCGCTCCTGGTCCCCAGCCACTTCCCATGGGTCAGGCTGTGCCACGACTCCGTGTCTGCGCCCCCTCGCTGGCTCACCCTCCTCAGCTTCTTCATCTGCTTCACTGTCCGACTCATCCTCCAGGATTCCGTCCAACCACCGCCTCCTCAGAGACACTGTCCCTAGCTCCTCGCCACCCCTATCAACTCCTTGGAGCTGAACAACGGTCCCCGAAACACCCTGTGTTTTCACCCTGTTAACCTTGCTGGTCACTGCCTGTCTGTGGGTCCGTCTCTCCCACTGCTCTGGGAGCTCCTCAGGTGCAGGGCATCCAGTGCCCGGTGAACGTTTACATTGTTATTACAGGAAAGGCAGGTTTCATCAGTCCCGGTTCACAGACGGGTGAACTGAGGGGCGAAGAGGTAGAGAGACTGTCCCCAGGTCACAGAGCAAAGGGCGGAGGCAGGGTTTAGCCCGGATGTCACTGATGTCACTGTTTCCGGCGGCTGTTCTTTCCACTGCATCACAACTTCACTTCAGAACCACCTGAGCAAGCACTTCATACAACAAACACACACACTTCCACATCTGTAGGAATGAGCATGAGAATATCCAAATGTGTGCAGAAACGCACATCACCCCACTAACACACAGATGCACACACAAATAGCAGACCCCACGGAGCACCTATGTACACATAAGAACTTAAATACTTTGTGCATGTATGCACACACATGCATAACCCACATGGATGCACACCAACACACACGAACCTGTACCCAGGCATGCGTACACAAGTGTGCACATACATGTGCAGACATGTAGCTCCATGCACACACCACTGTTCCAACTGCACCCACTCATGGACATGCCCATAGGCACACAGAAATGCACATATGCACAGTGCAGAGATGTACATGTATGAAACCACACTCCTATGCAGCCGTACCCAGACTAACAGGCAGCAACACAGACGCAGGCACACACTAATATGAACACGGGCAGCACACGAGCGTGAACACATGAGAACAGAGACGTGCCCACCGACCCTCACAAGCAGCACACATACCAGCCGGCGTACACAGGCACACACATGCAGACGCGTTCCCCAAGACATGCTAGCGAACGGAGCGGGTCAAACGGAGCTGTCTGCTAGGGGCGGGGGCCTGTCTGAGGTACCTCGGGGCGCTCACATTTTTGCAGCTCAGGAAGGCAGCTGACATACCAGCCCGGCTGTGATGGTATTTTGCATAAATGCTAATGTATTAATTACCATGTACAGTACACAGAGCTGCCATTTAAAAGAAAAAGTTAAGACTTTCTAATTCAAAAGCCCCATGTGGGGTGGGGGTGGGGGGCCTGCCCTACGCTGGTGGGAGCTGGTAGGGCAGCCAGGCCACGCCCACTGTCCCTACCTGCAGGCTTCCAACCCAGCCTGCCTGGGTCAGCCAGCAGGACCTCGGCCTCCGGGGTCCGGGTGCTCTCTGGGGGCTGTGGCACACAGGAACCCCTGGTCTGGAAGAGGGATAGGGGCACGTGGAGAGCAGGTAACGCCTCAGCTGACGAGGGGTGGTCCCTGGGGGGGTGGGGGGAGCGGTAACTGGGGCAGAAGTGGGAGCCAGGGTGGATGGACAGCCAGCACGTTTCTTCTCCCCATTCAGTCCGTCCTCTGCACAGCAGCTGCAGTAACCTTTAAACCAGAGCACCGGATTATGTCATGCCCTGACTAATCCTTTCAAAGGCTTCCCATCGCTCTTAAAGTAAAGTTCACACTCCTTAAAAGGGCCTGCAAAGCCCAACAAGAGCTGGCCTTTCCCCTACCTCTCCCTGCCTCTGCGGCCGCACTCCTCCTTCCTCGAGAGTCTCCACTGGCCAGTGGTCCCTCAGCTTCTCTGGGCTGGCTGCTTCTTCCCATTGGCCAGGTCTCACCTGTCGCCATGTTGGGGGGGCTCCCCCTGCCTGCCTCTGGACACCCCGCCTAAGAAAGCCCCTTCCCCGTCTCTCTCTTACATCACTGGATTTTGTCTTCATAGCATTCCTTGCTGCAGTCCTCTTTGTTGATTTGTTTTACTTGGTACTGCACCCTCAGCCCCCACTGTAAAGTGAGCTTTGGGGGAACTTTGCAGACCTTTGTCGCAGCCCCCTGGCAGGGTCTAGCACTTAGTAAATGTCCAGTTAAACGTTTGTTAAGTGAGAGAAAGAACTAGAATGAACAAGAGATGCCCTTTCTGTCCAGCTCCATCCCAGGTGCTAACTTCAGACAGGGGTGCTCTCTCCACCTGCCTGGCAGGATGAACCCAGCTCTTCCACCTCCCATGGAGGCGCACAGCCCAGAGCAGGAGATGGAGGCCCCGTGCAAAGGGCTTCTCAGGCATCACGTAACGTCTTAGAGACTAGTGCCAGGCCCCCCGAGTCCTCCCCACCACGTGAAAGGGAGCCTCAAACGATGCTATGCAACAGCAGCAAGAACTGCTCCTCGGCCCTGTCCCTTTGCTGTCGACTTCCACATGCCCCCTCTAACACGGGCCCTGTGAGGGAGGCACCATCCCACAATCTCAGAAGAAACTGGGGTTCGGAGACACAGGTGATTCTCCCAAAGCCTCACAGCCTATCAGAGGAGGAGCCAGGATCTACATCACCTTTGATGCCAATCCGGGGCTCCCGGCACTGACCACTGACCCTCTCTCCCCCTGAACCTCAGGGCTGCTCCCGGCAGCTGGAGCACAACAGTGATGGAAGGTTGGAAGCATGCCCCACGGGCCCGCCCCATCCCCCCTCCCGTCCCCAAGGCAGGAGAGGCAAGGTGGTCCGGCCGGGCAGGTGAAGAGGGCACCTAGAACCGAACCGGTCCCTCCCCAAACACGGGATGTAGTCCTCAACTCCACCTTCACCCTCACCCTCACATCCACTCCACTGCCTGGGACCACCGTTCTCCCAAACCGTCTTCTTCCCCCCATGCACATGGCCCTGCCCTAATCGAGGCTCCGTTGCCATCATCTCTCTGTGTGGAGACCTCTAGTCTACGCCCACAGCCAAAGCAGTCTTCCTAAGCTCAACTGCTATCCCCACCATGACACCCCCACTCCCCACCCCGACCCCCTGTCACTGCCCTTGTAGTGATTTGTAAATACGTGTCATTGTCAAGAATGCACACTGCTGGAGTTCAAATTCTGGCTCTGCCACTTCCAAGCTCTGTGACCTTGGGGAAGTTACTTAGCCTCTGAGTGCCTCAACCGTCTAATCTGTAAAATGGGAATAATAATAGTGCCCCCCCCTCATAGGACTGTTAATAAGGATGAAATGAGTTAAAATATGTAAAGCACCAAAAACAGGGCCTGGAACCTGAAAAACACGACGCGAGAGTTTGTTGCTATTCCGAAGTGGTTTTCATGATTAGGGGGGTCAGACTGGGATGGCGGCTCAGAGGCTCTCTGCCCGCACCTCCATCCCTTTCTGCCTGCAGCCAGTGGTCTGCTCTGCCCTGGCCTGGCTGGGTGCTGGCCTGAGAGGGAAAAGGAGGGCATGACCTACGCAGGAAATGCTGGCAGCTTCGGAGTTCCAGTTCCAATGAAAATAACAGGCGGCAGCCAGAGGGCTGCCCCCCATGGAGGGCTAGACAAGGGCTGTACCCTCCAGAGCCCCAAGTTCCCTGGGAGCCCCCACAGGGCCAAAGCTCCCTTTGTCCAGAAGGTCAGGAGCAGCTGGCCAGCTGTGGGGAGTTCCGCTGCTCTGCTCCGGCCAGCGGCCCAGATGTGCGTGTTTGCACAGCCGAGCCTGGGCTCTGAAGCAGCCTTGTTGAGCATCATGAAAGGGGGCTTGTGAAGAGGCAGCCGGCCTCCGCACCCCGGCCTGCCCGCCTCCAAGACAGCAACCAGGAATGCAGCCTGCAGGAAGCCCTTCCTCCCAGGCCTGCCAAGTGCCCCTCTCCTGCCTGCAGAGTCAGGGCCACCGGCATGAGCAGGGTCCACTTGCCAACCGCGACTGATCGTCTGGGTCTGCTCCTTTTCGGGTTCCTCTTCTGTAAGATGGGAGAGGCCTCCATTTCTCCCTCCTCCCAGGGAGGCGATGTGGTTTACGGGAAGCCCACAGCCTTATGGGCAGAAGAGCAGCTCGGCTGAGAGTTCTGGAGTCAGAGAGACCAGAAAAGAACTTCCACCTCCGTGAACCCCCATTCCTGCTGTCGTCTGGGAGGTGAAACGACGTAACGAGAAGGAAGGACCCAGCATGTGATGACACATAATAGGGGCTCAGTAGCTCTGTGTCCTCTCCTTCTCTAGTCCCCACCAAATGGGGAGCTGGGGTTGCCTGCAGTGAAGGCAAGGGATCCCACACACGGTGCCGGGCAGCACTCTGCTTCCACACAGAAGAGGCTCTGCCCCCCGATAGTCCCTGGACACAGCTGGTTTCCTGACACTGTTGGTACCTGGGCACAGTGGGGCTTACAACTCCAAATTCGGTTAGTTCCTCGTTGGGTCTAGTCAAGCCCTGTGCAGGGCCAGTCCCTGGGCTCAGCTGGTTCACCAGGTACAGCTGCCCTTGAACATGGCAGGTCACTAGGCAGTGCTAATCTCTGGGCACAGCTGGTCCCTGAAACAGACTCTGAGCACAGTCGGGCCACACGCAGTCAGCCTCTGGGCAGAGCTGTTCTCTGGCATAATCAGTCCCAGGTCACAGTAAGCAAAGTCGCTCCCTGGGCACAGACGGGCCCCCTCCAAACACAGCGTGGCCTCACGGGGTCCCTGAGAACAGGCGTTCCTGGGCACAGTCAGCCCTTGGGCACAGCGGATACCTGGGCACACTCACTGCACAGGCACAGCCATTCGTTGGACGGCTGATTCCTGCACACACTTGGTCCCTGGGCATGGTCAACAGTCACTGCACACCATCATTTCTGAGCTCAGCTGGGTCCCTGGGCACCTAAGGTCAGCCTTGACCTCAGGACAAAGTAGACCCCTGACATAGTTCATTCAGACCCTCCCCTGATTAACATGGGTAAACCCATCACCCCCTTCTCTGTGGCTCCCATCCCTCCTCAGAGGACCTGGAGGTCCTCTGGACCCAAAAGAAAGGACAGGAAGTGTCTTCTGGGGTCCCAAGAGCCCTGGCATTCCCTGTCTCATGACAAGTGGAGGGGGCAGAGCAGAGCCGTGGGGGAGCGAACTGCAGGACCGCTTCTCAGGAGCAGGAGCAGAGTCCGCCCTCAGTGTGGGGTGCGGTGTGCAAAGCAAGGTAGAGAAGCCCTGGCCTGGAGGCAGAAGGCCCTCCTTCTCCCTACCCTACTCCCTCTCTACACATAGAATGGGCCCCACGGGTCTGTGGGAGGGGCAAGGGCTGGCTCCTCTGCAGGACTGTGGGTAAGTGTGTTAGACAAGTTCCTTTTAATTCTGAGGATACAAATTCCCAACCAGGTGGCCGTCCCTGTTCTCCAACCAACACACTCACAGCCCGAGGCGCAGCGCTCACAGGGAAGGCGGAGGTGGCCAGTCCCAAGGGAGCTGGATTTCCAGCTCTTCCTCAGCCTGACCGGTCCCTCGGCCCCATCGCCACCCAGTACAGCTGGGAACAGAGCAGCAAGCCCAGGACAGGGGTCCGGCCTGCATGGAGTCCCCGCGCCCCAGACCTGTTTGCTGCTCACTCCCCGAAGGGGCATGGCTCCTGCAGGATGCTAATGCGATGTGGCATCTCATTAGCCAGCACCTGCCCTTGCTGCCCACCTTCCTCCCCCAGCCCCCACGCACATCAACGCTTAATTGAATTGCCAGTGTAGTGGCGCAAGTCACATCTGTTTCAGCGTCTGAGAATGAAGTGAGTAACACCCTCAGTCACCCAATACAGGGGGTGCCACCCACACGTGATAAGCCCCACCGCTCAGGGACATTCGGATGCCCTGGGTCTGCAACTTCAAAACAAAAAAGAAGGAAAAGTCAACTTCGAGGACAGGACGGTATGGGGAGAGCATGCGGGAAGGGGATTCCACAGGGCCAGGGTGAGAAGAGAAATGGAAGGGGGGGGTGCCCTGACCGAGTCGGCCCAGCGGAGCCCACCAGCTGACGACTTCCAGCAGCAGACCCCCAAGCGCCCGAGAGCTGGCCCCTGTAAGGTTAATAATTTACTTACACGTTCTCTCTCACTAGTGTCCCAACCAAAGCCATCCAACCAGGGAGTCCAAAAGAAGAACGTCCACAGGGAGTCAAAACTCAGGCTGAACGGGAAGTCGACCTGAAGAGACAAACAAGCTTAAACTAGGTCAATCCAGTTCAGGCTGATCCCAAGCGGCTGCCACTAGATCTAACTGATTCAAGCTGGCTCAGATCAAGCCAGGCCTGTTGGGACCAGCTCAAATGTATGGAGCTGGCCAAGACTGGATGAAGCTGAATCAAACTGGTTGTGACCTGCTCAAACCACCTGGAGCCATTGGAGGGCCAGCGATTCACCACCTACCTCTTTCGCATTGGCCTCTGCCTAATACATCTTCATGTCTCCCTTCCTCGTAAAACTCCCTGAGTCCTTTTGTTTCCAGTATGCATTTTGCAAACAGTTTGTAATCCAAGTAACACAATGTCGTTGCAAGACATATATCAGCCACATCTTCCCAGACATTAAGGCAGTTACATGGCTGAGTGCAGGGTTTTCAACAGCCCGGGCTCAGATCCCCATACTGCAGCTTCCTGGTATTGAGATCTTGAGTAAATTACCTACTTATATGTACTCCAATTCTCATGTGTGCAAAATCCAGCACCTTGTAGAACTTTTGAAGGCAGAGACTGTATATGCATTAGCCCTGTGCCTGGCACATGATAACCACATGGAAGTCACCCCTATGCTGCTATCGTTCCTTGCTCCGACCTCACACAGCACAGCCTCAAACGCCCAGGAATCAGACTCCCACACTGCTGTTTTCCTCAGTGTCTGAACTTGGATAACTCATTTAACTTCCCTTACGCCTCAGTCTCCCCAACAGAAACTGAGGGTACTGACACCTGTCCCGGGGTCATTTTGAGGGCGAAATAAAATGCAGCAAGCACTTAGCACCATACCTGGGACATAGTAAACGTAGTGCTCCATACGTGTTAGCCAGTATTATATTAATGACTAATACTTCAGTAATGCTCACTCTGTGCTAAATGGTCTATGTATGTGAACCCAATTAATCCTCAGAGCAACCCTGAGAGATAGGTGCTATTATTAATCCCCATTTTCAGGATGGGAAACTGAGGATCAGAACATACCACAGTGCCAGGTGATTCTGAACTCTTTTAGGGAAGCAAAGGAAATTGCACATTTGTCAAGGTGAAGGGCAGTGAAAGACTGAGCAGAGGACAAGTCTTGGGAGGTATTGGTGATTAAAAAGGGGACAGACTTTGAAATTAAGCAAACCTGGACTCGATCCCCACTGAAACACATACTACGCCTCACTCTCCCTCTCTCTCAGATGTGAATAATAACCCTTATTGCATGGCATTGTGAGGGTTAAGATATAAGTTAAAGCTTGGACATGTGACAAAAATATAATCTCCCTCTCTTCTCTTCACCCACAAGGTCACTGGGCATTCGGAATGATGTGCGTGTGTGGTGACGTTTGTCTGGGGTGACCTGTGTGTATGGCACACCAACATCATCTATAGATGACATCTGCCCATGCATGCAGTCCATCTCTAATGTGGCATCTGTCCAGAGGCCTCCCACCCTCCCCTGCAACCTGAGCACCTGCCAGAAGAGAGACGTGGTTCTTCACTATCCCACCCAGGTTTCGGCCAGAACCAAGCACAATTGTCCTGGAGGAACCAACCAGAGAGATGTGACAAGCTGCACCCCAGGCCAAACATACTGGTTGAGTGAAAGTCCAGTGAGGAAGGGGAGGGGGCGGGTGAGCATCTGCAGAGGGATGTCTGACCCTGAACCCACGAGGGTCTCCTTGATCTTGCACCTGCAAAATCTCTGCCTATTACCACCTTGAGCTAAGATCCTTCCCGGATGACTCTCCTCTCTGCTTCCCACCTGGATGGAGGGGGCTACAACTGCCCCTGATCTCACTGACGATGACAGTGATGATAACAGTGATGATGACTACTGGCACTTAAAACTTACACTGTGTGCCAGGCACATTTAATAAAATATGGTATTACATACTCAAATTCTGAAAGACTGGGACTACCTCCTCTGTTTGGTAGATCTGCACAGAGTGTAAGTAACTAGTCAAGAGGCACACAGCTGGTCAGTGGGAAAGTAGAGGTTTCATTCTGCACTGCCTCATTCCAAAGAGGATATTTTCTGCCTCCATCTTGATGGGCCCAGAACTCCTTTTCTTATTCTCTTCCTTCTGCAAAGATTAATGCCCTCTGTGTGGCCAGCCAGCCCTGGGAGAGATACAAAGCATAGAACATGCTCTCTAACCTGAAGGAGCTCAAAGTGGATAGATATGAATCACTGCAAGGTCTGGTTGAAGAAGGACAGGTTTCACCTGCTGTGTTACATAGGTGATGAGGGAGACTTAAGGCCCGATGTTAGCGAGCAGCACCGTGGGCCTGTTAGTCAGGTTTGGCTAGGCAGTGCTACAGTAATGACAACCACTACAGCAAAAATATCAGCGACCTAACACATGAAAGTCTATTCCGGCTCATAGGAAGTCCACTGTGGGTCCAGCAACTCTTCAGGGCAGCTCCCTTTCCAGTGGTGGCTCAGAGATCCAGGCTGCTTGTCTTAGAGCAACACTGTCTGAAGCACATAGCTTCCAGGTCATTATGGTAAGCAAACAGAGCTGGAATGTCACTCAGCAGCTCTTCAGCATTTCATTCCAGAGTGTCACATATAAGTGCAGCTCACAGACCACTGGCCAGATTGATCACATGGCCCTGCACAGCCACGAGGAAGCTAGGAAATATGAGCATATGAATTCAGTAAGAAGTACGTGTATCTGCTATAGAATGAAGCTATTCACTCCAGCCTGGGCTACATCATTAAAGATCTAATGTCCAACCTGAAGAAGGTGATGTTTCTGTTTAGTTCTACCATTCTCAAGCCATGCCTGTAAGGCTATATCCAGTTCTAGGTACTGCATTTTTAGATACTCCTGAACATATTGAATTCCCAACAAAAGAGACCAAGTTAAAGAGGGGACTTGAAATCTAGACTTACAAGGAGGAGTTGAAAAGATGTTTGGCCTAGAAGAGATGAGGTCTCAGATATCTAATTTCAGATTCTTAAATGACTCTCATGGGACAAGAAGAACAAAACCGCTCCGTGAAGGTCCATGGGGCAGAGAGAGCCCAGACCAGTGGACAAGTACACAGACGCTTCCAAGGGTGAAAGTCAAAACCAAGCACTTTTTAAAAGAATGCCTCAGGACAGACTGATTTTCCTGTTGAAAGAATGTGCAAGCAGAGTCCAAAAAGCTCTTGGTTTGGATGTTGTGGAAGAACTCAGGTACCTAACGGCACTGCAACAGACATCCGGTAAGAGTCCTTACAGTTAGAGTTCAGATGGGGGGGGGGGGGGAGCACAGTTCATTCAGGCTATAACTTGGTTCTGTGAGGTATCGGGAAGGACTTCAACCCTCAGGACCTCAATTAGTCAGGTTAGGCCAGGCTTTGCTACAGTTACAGCAGCAAAAACAAAACACAAAACCCGTTGCTTTAACAAATACAGGCTTATTTTTCTGGGGTGGGATGGACGGTTCAGACCTGTCCTCTCTGGACCCCGTCCCCTCGCCCCTGCCCCACACCCCTGGTAAGAAACCCCGCCGTCTGGGTGCCTCCCGCTCTCAGGGACACTTATGAAGGACACCCAACATGAAAACAAATAAAAAGGAAATCACCCCATCAGAGCTATAAGTAATAATCAATAATTCAAAGCCTTGATAAAGTCTTGCTGGAGAGCGCTTCAGAGAGAAGACACGGCTGAGTTTCATGGTTAATTCAATGTCAATTAGCTGATTGCTAACTTCCCTCCAGCGAAATCGCATGCAGTGCAGGAGAGAGAAATCAAATGTGCTCTCGCTTTAACAAGCCTGGTGTTTCAATCATTCATCTCTGGCCGCAGGCTCAGAACCAATGCCAACAGACGTTCCTTCACAGTTTTACCAACCATTTCTGCATGTCACTGTTTTCTCAGCTGCCCTTAAGTGTCCCAGGACCATCTCTGGGAACCAGGGCTACTTGAAACCCAAAGCCAGAAGAGCAGCCTTCTGCTTCCTGGAAGGCGTGGGACCCATGGCTCCTGAAACTCAGTTTCCCCGTAATAATCCCCTTCTCTATAGTCAGTCACTGTGACAATACATGTAAAGGGAATAGCAGAAAACTTGGTACATAATACATGTTCAATTAGGGTAGTTTTTTTTCTGCCATCACAAATCCTGAGGTGGGTATGTTGCTCACCTCCAGGGCTCCCAGCCCCTGTGGAGACCGTGGACACCTTCAGCACCATGGCCAGAGTCTCTGCCTGAAGGTTGGAGGTGGGAGGGGAGGACTGGGTCCAGAAGACGCTGCATGGCTCAGAGCTGGAGGGCAAGTGGGAAAATCAGTGTGAAGGGACCCTGGGGATCTCTGAGGCCCACTGCTTCCCTTTGCACAGGAGGAAGCAGGCCCAGAGAGGGCAAGGGGCTTCCGCACATCACAAAGATGCCAGGTCTCTGGGCTCAGCATCTCCACATCTCAGGCTGTCCTACAGATGCAGAGGTGAGGATTTTGAGTCCCCTTCTCCTTTCTGGAAACCTCTAGGGCAAGGGACACAAGAAGAGAGTTATGAATGAACAGGGAGACCCAGGAAGGGGCTGCCTGGGGGTATAGATGCTGCAGGAGACCTGGGCTCTCCCTGGGGGCTCAGCCCTAGCCCAAAATTCCTGAAAGTGCCCTTTGCCTCTCTTTTTACCCCACAGTTCTGAGCTGAGGCTTTCATCAGTCATTCATGTGCCTAGCACTGCGCATGGCACTGGGAGGGCAGGAAAAGGCTCCTTATACTCACCCAGCGCCTTCTCATAGGCGTGTAGCGTGCTGTGATGGTTAATTGTATGTGTCCACTAGACTGGGCTTAGGGATGGACGCCTAGGCAGCTGGTGACTGTTTCTAGCTATGTCTCTGAGGGCACTTCCAGAGAGATTAGCATTTGAGTTGGTGGACAGAGTAACAAGGGTGACCCTCACCAATGCAGGCGGCATCACCCAATCCACTGGGGCCCTGGGTAGGACAAAGGAGCAGAGGAAGGGTGGACTTGCTCTCTGCCAGGGCTCAGACATCCGCCTCCTCCTGCCTTCAGACCCCGCCGCTCCTGGCTCCTGGGCCTCCAGACACCGAGTGGGACCGCGCCACAGGCTCCCCTGGGCCTCCAGCATGCAGAGGGTGCGTCGTGGGACCTTTCAGCCTCCGTGATCACATGAGCCAGCACCTCAGCCTGAGTCTGATTCCACATTGTTTCGTTTTCCTGGAGAACCCTGACTAACATGAGGGGGGACCCAAAAAATGGAATTTATTTATTAAAGATTGCATACTTATTCTTACATGTTTAAACTTCAGTCATCTTCCAAGTACTGTCCATGTGATGTAATACACCTGTCTAGATGTTTTTTCTGCTGCTCAAAACAGTTAGTTTTTTTTTTTAAGATTTTATTTATTTATCTTTAGGGGGGAAGGGAAGGAGAGAGGGAGAGAAACATCAATGTATGGTTGCCTTTTGTGCGTCCCCTGCTGGGAACTGGCCTGCAGGGAACCGGTCTGCAACCCAGGCATGTGCCCTGACTGGGAATCGAACCACAATTGTCTGGTTTGCAGGCCCGCGCTCAATCCACTGAGCTACACCAGCCAGGGCTCAAAACAGTTTTTTAAATAATTATTTTATTGTTGTTCAGTTACAGTTGTCTGCATTTCACCCCCGCCACTCCCTTCCACCCCTCGAAACAGTTTTTGAACTTGTCAGTTTTGATGCCTTTTAGTGATTTCTGCCATTTTTTATTTTGCCTCTTCCGCATTGGCAAAATGTTTCCCTTTGAGGACTTTCTTCATCTGAGGAAACAAAAAAAAAAGTTGCTCTAAAGAAAATCAGGTGAATAGGGAGGGTGGGTCATGAGAATCACGCTGTTTTGAGTCAAAATGTGCTGAGCACTCAGTGAGGTGTAGGCAAGTGCGCTCATAAATCACCACTGTGAAATGGACAAATGCTTTGAAAGAGTCTTCGAACAAAAATTCACTGAAGCCGAACACAGCCTCTCACAACAACACCAGCTGGCACACTGATACAGATGGGTTCCTAGAACACTTACCTAGCAGGAGAAGCCTGTGCTACAGGTGCCTGCCTTCCAGAAGATAATTCCAGGTTTTGGGGGTCCCTCATTGTACACATGGCCATGGGTGGTGGACTGTGCCCAGTTGTACATGACTACAGATATCTTGTCCTGTACAAGACTGGGAATGTTACTTCCATAACCCACAGGTCCTCTATGTCCCTTTCCTTCCCCTGGGGGTCGAGGAAGGCCACTCTCTCCAGGCTCTTCTATCACAGGCCACAGCTGGGACTTGCCAGAAGCAGCCCAGGCCAGGGCAGAAGACCTGGGAGCTGGGCCCTCCAAGCCGACCTTGACCTCTCTGAGCTGAAGATCTGTGGAGTGTTTGTTTTTAAAAGAAGAGGGAAGAACCACAAATGGTGCCCTCTGTTAGGGAGTGCGGCATAACCCTGGAAACCTACAGTCAGAGAGACCTGGGTTTGAATTTGGGCTCCGCCACGTACTGGCTGGGGGACACCGGAAAAGCTGTTCCACCTCTCAGACCCAGGCCCTCTGTTTACAAGGAGGAAGACAGTTTGGAAATTACAAGTTGTCGAGGGGCTTCAACGAGACAATTCACACAAAGGGCTTCGCATGGTGCCCAGAGCAGAACAAGGGTTTCAGGAAGAAGCAGTCTCATAAATCTTCCTTTAATAAAAGTTTCTTTAGGAAAAATTCCAAGCCTCAAGGGTGTTCGAGGAGTCGGTCCACAGCAGCGTGACCATGGAAGTACTCAAGGGCAGCCTCTGACCTGGGCCCCTCTAACCTCCGGGCCCAGGTACTGTGAGGCTCCGTTGGAGGCCATGTTCAGGGCCAGGGACCGGGGTGGGGCTCCATGTGAGGTCAGAGTTCAAGCTCAGCTTGGGCCCAATCAGAGCTCTACTGCTGACTCAGAACCCAGCCTTGGGAAAGTCCTTCCCTATCAGTCTGGGCTTCCTCACCTATAACAGGGAAAACAGTCCCACCCAGCACGCCTCCTGGAGGTGCGGGGAGGGCACCATCCAGCCGTGCATGTGAAGACTTGTGTGGGCCTCGGAGACCAGCTTCACCTCTCAGGGTTACTCGTATTCCCCTGGACCTCAGGCCTGCCCGGGAGAGTCTCCCCATGTCTCCATGTGCCCGTGGTGGAGGCTGCTCCCCAGGATTGGAGCCGTGAGACCGGCCAAGAGGGGAGAGGGGGGGACGCCCAAGGCCCGGCTGCTCCTCCCAGGAGCTGGGAACAGAAGGCTTGGAATCCACCGTGCACATATTTGCTGACTTCTCTGCACTCTGCCAGCTCCGGGCATGCGCTTCCCAGAAGTTTATTTGAGTAGATGCAGACGAGCCGGATTTGGGTTCAGCAGACCTGCCCGGACAAACAGGCTGAGCTCTTTCTCACCGCCTCTCTCACACACTCTCCTCCTCTCGCTGTTCCTCTTTGTCCCTCTCTCCTTGACCACCTGCTTCTCTGGCTCTTTTCTCCTCCTGCTGTTTATTCCCCACTTGATCCCCTGCTCCAGATTCCGTCCCTGCCCTTCTCAGCCCTGCTCCATGCCCCGGGAGGCTGACCCCAGAGGACCGCAGGCCCTGTGTGTGGGGTTCGGTTCAGCTGGTGGCAGGCGCTGGGGGAGACTGCAGGAAGGGAGGGGTGGGAGGTCAGGGACTCCTTCCCCCCTCCTTCTCTCCGGGGCAACATTGTTAGTCGCGCCGTGTTTGTCCATGACTCACTTGCACCGGCATCCCAAGTCCTCCCTGTGCTGCACGGCCCTCACCGGGCTGCAGCAACACCCTCCCTGCCCCTTGCCTGCCAGCCCTACAGAGTGTGGTGAGGGCTTCCAACTATCGCCAGGCAGCCTCTCTTGTTGCTCCCCAAACTCCACCCACGCCTTGTAAGTAACAGATCCATTACAGTCTCTGCAGGTAAACCATCTGAGGTGAATTCTGTTTCCTGCCAAGACCCTAATCCCTAACTCCTCAACCCCACCCACACACTCTGGCTTCCTCCATCTCTCTCTCACCTTCTCTCCCTTACAGGTTCTCCTGAACTCAGGGTCGGAAACATTGAGATTGCTTCTGTCATGTCCCTTAACAGAGACCTCCCTGGGGTGCTGGGGGCAGCAGTGGGGGTCCACTGCTGTCACACACAAACCACGGAATCAGGAGCCCTTGCATCTTCCTCGCAGGTCGGGAAGAAGGAGGACAGCTTGGAACTTGGAGTCAGAAGAGCTGGGTTATAGCACCCCCTCTGCCACGAACCAGCTAAAGCATTAAGTCACCTCCATTTCCTCCTCTATAACTTAAGGAAACACATGCATCTTTTCTAGAGGAGCTGGGGGCTGGTGGACGGGGATGTGGTTTGTGAACTGTAACCATGACACGTGTGAGAAGTGGTTACTGAGTTCCCACAGGGAACCAACATGTCTTTCTGAGGCAGGTGAGGGAAGGGACGGCAGGCCTGCGGGACACCCAACACCTGTGACGGTGGCTGAGCCCTGCCCCACACGCGAGAGGAGCCAGTGCTTTCCGAAGGACGGGCTAGTGCTACTGAGGGAGAGGTCGGAGCTAGAACTGAGCTGAAATTGGCCATGAGACAGTGGTTGAAACTCACACTGAGATCAGATTTAGGATGGGGCCGAGGCTGGGGTTGGTGCTAAAGTTCGGTTGAGGTCTGGTATGGAGGCAAAGGTGGGAGCTGGACCTGCATTCAAGTTGGGGCTGAGACTGGCGCTGATTTCGAGATGGAAGGAGGGTTGGGGCTAAGATGAAGGTGGACCTTATGGTGGGTTGGAACTGAGGCTGAGGGCAGAGATGGAAAGGGTTTAAGGCAGGAGCTGAAATCAGCATTAGAGGTGGGTCAAGAGGTTGAGGCTGGGGTTGGGGTTGAGTTGGGTCTGGGGTTACGGGCTGAAGTTAGGATGGAAGCTGAGATCAGCACTGACCCTGAGCCTGAAGGTGAAGGTCCAGAACCCTCCCTGCCCACTCAGACCTCCCGGCCTTCGAGAGGCTAACCGGCCCGCACGGTGGAGGTATTGACATAGTGACATCTCCTCCAACGCCTCCCCACTCTGGCATGACTACTTCGTTCATTTATTATTTCATTCATCCATTCAATAAAAAGAAAAATCTATCAATCACCTACCAGGTGCCGAATACCATACCAGGCACTGGAAACACACTGGTAAGCCAAGGAGATGTGGCTGCTACTCTCACGGAGCTTACGTTTTAACAGGGAAGAAAGATAATAACCCCACAATCACAAAACTAGATGCACAATCACAGGCAGGCAAATGGCCATGAATGTGAGGGAAGGCCCAGGAAGCCACATGTGAGGGAGCACAGCAGACAAGGGGTCACAGAAGGCCACTGGATGACAGAGGGGTTGACTACAGCCAGTGATCAAGGAGTGCTTTGCTTTGCAGAAGAGGTGGCACTGTGCTAAGTTCTCCATGGTCTCCTCCACCCATGAAGCTGGGAGACAGTGAATGCAGTACATTTGGAGTCAGATAAACCCGGGCTCAAAGCCAAACTAGCCAGTTACAAACCAGCTAAGCTGTGTAGCCTTGGGCAAGTGACTTTCTCTCTCTGAGCCTCAGCCCCATTCTTTATGATAGAGACAGTAACTCCTACTTTGTGGGGCTTGTGTGAAGACTCTGAATCTGTGTCAGTTCCTGGCACACACAAGGTGCTCCGTTACTGTTAGCTCCGTTCCCTTTTCCAGGGCGAGGGGCATAGCAGGAGCTCCGTGCAAGCAGCCGACACCGCACAGGCGACCACTCGGGGGCCAGCTCTTCAGGCTCGAGCTGTCACCCCGACAGCCCAGGCGTGATTTCTCCCTGGAGTTCACGCTCCCCAAAGCACAGGCGTGATTTAGAGAGTCATCAGGACAACTCCAAATTGGACTAAAACCTAGTGACTAGAAACGAGACGAGTAATGAAATTCTACGCAGAAAATTTACAGGGGAGATTTATTAGGTGGGTTTTATTTATGATGCTGAGCACTTAGGGCTCCAGGGTAGGGTGCAGCACTAGACAAATAAATCCAGTCCATGTCACCTGCACAGGCACTACCTCCACTCGGGTGCCCCAGACTCCTGATCGGCAGGAGACCCCTGCGGCCTCCCCTGTGCTCATTCAACCCACAGCCCCACTACCACCCTCTCAGCCAGGTTCCTTCTTTCTTTGCCGCCTCATGCCGCACCGCCAGTCTCTCCAGACCCTGGGTCTCACTGCCTTTGGGAAGGCAGCTGCATCATTCTCGGGCAGGCCGTGGCTGGAAGCTGGACCTCAGGAACAGAGAGGGGAACAGGTAGAAAGCAGGAGCTTCGGGGGCAGCCAGTTCAGGGGCTGGCACCTCACAAACCTGAGCCCATGGAGTAAGTGGCCCCTGTGGTGCAGGGTGGCAGGCAGAGAGGGCAGCAGAAACCCAGCCCAGTAGTTCCCCGAGGTCAAGACCTTCTTGTGGTCAGGACAGGAGGGCAGCTGGCGGGAGCCTAGAGGAGAAATTGAGGCAATTCTATGTTTCGCCTGAGTGCACAGGTGGCCAAGGACTAAGCCAAGAGCTGCAAGAGTGTTTTTAGCTACAGAAAGCGGAGCCTTCTTCTGCTCCTCCCCTCACAGCTGTCCCTCCCCCGGGCAGAGCGAAAAGCTGCGGACCTGCCTAACCCTCTCCATGCCTCCTCCCCCACTGCTCCCACTAGCCCTTTCTTTTCCTCCACCTGCTTCTCTTGACCCCAATAACCCTTTGACATTTTTCCCTCCATTCAACTCCTGTTGCCAGCACACTGGCTTCCTGTTGTTGCTCCAACATGCCCAGCAAGTCCCTGCCTCAGGACCTTTGCACGGCCTAGAAGGCTCTTCCCCAATAAGCAGCACAGCTCGCTCCCTCACTTCCTCAAATGTCACCTTCTCAGAGAATTCTGACAGGTTCTCCACCCAGCAAAACTTCAACCTCCCCTGGAGACTTCCTATCCCCCTTCCCTGCTTTACTTGTTTCTCCTTAATGCAAGTCACTAAACGCTTTATATTTTATTTCCTTATCTTGTTGTATGATTCCACCACTAGAACATAAGCTCCAAAGGGGCTAAGATTGGGGTCTGTTTTGTTTGGGACTGTAACCCACAGCTCCTAGCACAGGGCCTGGCACACGAAGGCACTGATGCACTTTGTGGTGACTGAGCTCGTCTCTGACAACCATCCCACCCCTTATGAAGCAGCGTCCCCATGAGCATGCGCAATGTGCCAGGCACTACACCAAAGGCTTCCCGTGATTACCTCTGTGAGCGGCACCCTCAGTGCTTGCTCCTGGGCCAGGTGCTGGGGGCACCAGATGGATGAGACCCAAGCACTGCACTCAAGGAGCCCCCAGGCCAGAGGCCAGGAAAGTCCAGACTTGGGAAGAAGAATTTCATGTGTTCAATGCCCAGCCCCTGGGAGATGAGAGCGGAAGTCAGCCAGGGAGGCCGGGATGCCAGGACCACCAGAAAGCCTCCTGCAGGGGGAACCCCCCAAGTGGCCCTTGCAGCCACGCAGAGGCAACATAGGAGCTGGCAGCAGAGGTCCATGGAGCCACATGTGGGTCTCAACTCTGCCACTTACCAGCTGTGTGGCCTCAGATGTTCCTCAACCTCTCTGTGCCTCAGTTACTTCATCTGCAAAATGGAAATCATATAGTCTACTCATCAGATGGCTGTGAGATGACATCGATTGAATTTGCAAAGCTCTTCAAATTGACCCAGAACAGAATCAATAAGCATACAGTAAATGTTAGCTACTATTACTATTGCTTTTATTATTATTGATGAAAATTGATGGGCAAAGGGGAAGAGAAAAGAATTCCAGGGAACAGCCTGGGCAGCAGTTAAGGCAGAATAAATACAGGCATGTTCAAGGTCAGAGCACAGCAGTCTCAGGACTGTGCTAGTAAAACTCTAACAATGGGCTCTGTAGTGGGGGGACCCCGATTTGCAGCATTTGCCAGTTTCTGTGCAGTGAAGACTCCCACCAAGGCCAATTTCGAACCGCAGTGACACCACTGAACAAAAAAATTGTCAAGAGACGTACAAGCGGGCACTTGTAGCCCATATAAGTGTCCTCCAGCCTGTAGATGGGCTCAAAAGGGATGGCCTCTATCCATCCCAAACCACCCCAATCCCTGATAGGAATAGCTCCACCTCTACCCTGTCCTGGGCCCTCAAACTGGGCCTTAGAAGGCTAAAAGATTGGGCATGGGGTAGGGGTCAGGGAGAGCCTAGCTCGGCTGTGGCCTGAGGTCCATGTGTGGCTGGACCCCAGACACCCCTGTCCCAGGGAATCTTGGGAGCCAAGCTTGCTCGCTCTCGCTCTCTCTCTCTCTCTCTCTCTCACACACACACACACACACACACACACCCCAGTCCTGATTCCTATGGCCTTCAGGATGTGAGCACATCTGCCTCTAGAAAGGCCAGGGTGGTCTGAGCCCTGGGTATCCTAGATGGAGAAGGGAGGGAAGGGTCCTTCCCAGAGCCCCGTGTTCCAACCTCCCACACGAATTCCCTTCTGAGGGCTCTGACCCCTTCCTGGGGGCTCAGATGAGGGAGGCTCCAGAAACCAGCTTCAGAGACTTGGGGCTGGGCCAGCCCCCGCAGAGCTGCTCTGCTAGGGGGGGAGCTTGGAGCTCCAGGGTTTGCCACCTTGCTCCCTCCCTCCCACCTGCCCTCCCCAGCAGGTTATCAGCGTGAAAACAGGAAGGCTGGCAGTGCTATTAATAATACATGAAGCCAGCTCTGCCCCTGATCTGGCGGGCAGGCAGAGGCGGGGAGGCAGCTCCAGCCCCCAGGGAGAGAGAAAGCCAGGCTGCTGGGGGCCTGCCTGGCTAGGTTGTAGGGCAGGTATTGGGGGGGGGGGGGCTCTCTTCCTTCTCCCATTCACTTCGTGCACACCCAGCACTCAAGGCCAGACCCTGGTGCTCCCTCCATTTCACTCACTGTCATTTCCCTCCGCCACCACTGCCTGGGTCCCGCAGAAGCTGTGGCCGGTGTGGAAAACCTGACCGGGGATGCAGGAGACCTGGGGGCTTGGGAGGCCACAGAGGGCAGAGGAAGGACCCCAGCTTTGGTGTCAAACGGATTTGGGTCCGAATCCTGTCCCAGGCCCATCTACTGTGTGACTTCAGACAAATCACTTTACCCCTCTGAGTCCTCAAGGTCCAGACCCATGAGTCCAACTGACCACAGAGCATCTTCGTGTGGATGCCTCATAGGCATCTCAAACTCACTGAGGCCCAGGTCCCACTCACCATCTGCCCCAGACCCTCCCTGATCTGGTCCCTCGGACTGTTGCACCTCCACCACCTCTGACCCCTGCACACTCCCTGAGCTTCTGCCACAGGAACCACTGGGCTCTTTCCTCTGCCACCCGCCTCCCTCTGGCTGCCTGCAGACTCACCGGGACTGTTGCCCATACAGAAGAGAAGGTCATTTCATCTCTTGGTCACATAAAGCAAAGGAAATTCTGGCCTTAGAGTCAGAAGATCAGGGTCCAAGCTCTAGCTCTGCACTTTCAGCCGAGCTGCCCTGGGAGTCTCACTGAGCCTAGGTTTCCTCATTGGTAACATGGGGAGGATGAAACACACGCCCCACAGTGTAGGGTCACCGTGGGAATTAAATGATCTGCTTCCAGGGAAGCGTTTAGGACATGCCAGGAACACATCCATAAACGCCAAGTGCAATGACAATGATAATGATGGTGGTGGTGGTGATGGTGGTTAAGATGATGATGGAGGCGAAAGGTCCATTCACTACCAAGCTGGAAACACAGAAATGACTAAGACACATCTGCCCGCAAGAAGTTTGCAGTCTAGCAGGACAGGCTGTGATACAATAACTATAAAGCCAGCAATAAATGCTTATATACTTGCAGGAACAGTGGGGCTGTTGGGTGTTCAGAGGAGGGTGGGACTAACTCTACCTGAGAGTCGGAGGGCTCTTGGAAGAGTCAGAGGGAGGGAGAGGACAGCTGGGCCGAGAGACGCATGGGAGTTTGCCAAGCAGAGAAAAGACAGACAAGCATCCTGGGCCCGAAAGCCCTGCTCGTTCTGAACAAGGTGGCTCATCCAAGCACCAGGATGGGGAGGGAATCTGGTGAGAGCCCAGAAAGCACACCTGCCCCCATCGTGTTAGGCAAGTGGGCGGGCGGGTGGGTGAAAGGCAAACTCGACAAAGCCTGAGCTGCCCTACATGCCAAGCAGCAGAGACCCTTAGGGGGGCTTTCTGGGCAGAGGACTCTGCCATTTGCTCCAGACCCCACATGAGGTTTCCAGGGTTCTTTCCTCTCCCTGTCATTGTCTTCTGTGAAGTTTGGTCTCCTTACTCATGGCCATGACCTCCCCTCTGTGCCCTAAACTCAACATTAGGCAGAGAGTGTCCTTGCCTGAGCCTGGGAAGGCTCACGTGCCTTTTCTCCTACAGTCACCCTGTTCCCATACACCCCCGCCCCAGGTCTCCTCTTCTGGCTGGGGAGTCGGGGTGCACAGAGGAATGAAGAACCCACTGGCATCTGAGGCCCTCTGCATGGAAGGCTCCAGCACTCAGAAAATCAGAGATGCCAGAAAGACAGAGGCAACTGCCTCTTCTCAGCCAGGTCCCCTCTGCCCGAGGTGACACATGTGTTGCCCAAGTGATGGGACCAAGAGGAAGGGAAGCGGCTGCAGACAGTCCCTATAGCGGCAGGTACCTATTCTGGCCTGAGGCAGAGCTGAGCTATTTCCAGCCCTGCCCCTGCCTAGCTGTGTAACCCTGGGTCCAAGTTCATCTTTCTGGATCTCAGCTTTGTCATCTGTAAGATTCAGTCACTGGACCAGTATTTATTGACCACCTGTTCTATCCCAGTTCACGTTCTAGGCACCAGAACTATTTCAGTGAATAAGACAGACCAAGTCTTAGATTCCTGAAGTTTCCATTTTAACGGGGGACACAACAAAATTAAACAATTGATAGATAATGCAGTGTTGCACGAGGATGAATGCTGTCTGCCCAAGAGATTGACAGGAAGTGAAGGTATGGAAGTGAGGCATCTATTTTAGCAAGATAGACAGAAAAGGCCACCCTGCGCAGGGGCCATTTTAGAAGAAATCTGAATCATATGAGGCAGTGAGCATGTGGAGAGGTGGGGGGACCACTCCTGGTGGAGCAAACAGCAAGCGCAGAGTCCCTGAGGGAGGGACGACCTTAGCAAGTTTAAAGAGTTCCAGGGTAGTCAGTGTGGCTGGAACAAGAGAACCAGGACGAGGATGGTAGGAGGGGAGATCAGAAGAAAACAAGAGAGTGGATGACGCGGGGCCTTAAAAGCCATGGTAAGGACTTGGCTTTTACCAACTGTGTGAGACGGGAGCATTGAAAGGAGGGTGAGCTAGAGAGACTCATGAGCCAAGCAAGATTTGGTGGGCTGCCTCTGGCTGCTGGGCGAACCGTGGACCCTAGGACAGCGCTGTCCAACGGAAATACCATACAAGCCACACACGCAATTTACTTTGAAAGTTTTCCAATGGTCACATCAGAAAAGGTAAAGAGCCCTGGCCAGGTGGCTCCGTTAGTTGGAGTGTCATCCTATACATGAAAAGGTTTCAGGTTCGATCCACAGTCAGAGCACGTGCCTGGGTCGTGGGTTCGATCCCTGGTCGGGGTACGTATGGGAGGCAACTGATTGTTGTTTCTCTCTCACACTGACATTTCTTTCTCTCTCTCTCTTCCCCTCCCTTCCTCTCTCTCTAAAATCAATAAACATATCCTCAGGAGAGGATTCTTTTTAAAGGTGAAGAAATCATTTAAATCAATCTTAATAATGTATTTTATTTCACCCAATATATTATCATTTCAATATGCCATCTATATTAGAGATATCTTACATTCTTTTTTTTCATGCCAAGTCTTCCAAATCCAGTGCCCATGTTAAACCTGCAGCTCATCCTGGTTTGGACCACATTTCAAGTGCCCACTGGCTACCGTGGTTACTGCATTGGACGGCACAGCGCCGAGGGGCAGGAGGCAGAACAGGAAGATGGGGAAGAGGCAGTTGCCAGGAGCAGAAAAAAGAGGCTTAGAGTTAGAGATGGGGAGGAGGATTAGGAAGCAAAGAGGGATGGGGGTGAGGGGAGCTGCCCTGAACCCCAGCCCGAGGGTCAGTCAGTGTCACAGGTCAGAGCCCCTGGAAACACCCTACGACACCGCGAGACTTGGACACCGTGAGACTTGGACACCGCGAGACTTGGACACCGTGAGACTTGCGTGGAGGAGGCTCACTGGTGAGCACTTTCCAGAACAGCAGCAAAGCGAGGGAAGCAACACTGGGCACTAGAGAAACTGATGGCAACACGGCCACGCCAAACGCCCCACTGGGTGCAGGCTGCCCTCAGGAAGCAGGCACAGCACCGGGAAAGGCTTCCACCTCATTTCTACCAAAGGCAATTCCTGGAGATGGATGAAAGCTGTCAGCAGCCCGCACTCCTATGATCAGGCAGCCAGGGGGACAGGACAAGGGGGACAGGAGAGAGGCCTCCGCACGGGAACCACTTCCTTTTTCCAAGGAAGAGGAGCAACGATGTCCCGGCAGCAGGAGCATCAAGCGCAGGCCGGCGGGCGGGGAAGTTTCCATCCCGGGAGGCGCTCAGGCCCGCCCGGGGGCTCTGTCTCCACAGCACTCTCCGCCCCCACAAGGTGGACCCATCTCTCAGCCAGCCCTCCGAGGCCAGTGCCAGCTTTGCAGCTCTCCCTCCCCCCACTGCTCCTCACGAAGGGGCCCATCCCCGCCCCCATCCTGCTGGAGGACTCCAGTCCCAGCTCAGCCGGGCTATTGTGAGGTTTGAATGAGCCTAAGCAAGTGGAAAAGTTTTGTTCACTGTGGGGTGCCATCCACATAGAAGGGGGCTGTTATTAAGCTCCAGACTTCCTGCCTTTGGAAGAGCTGCTTTCTCCCCTTGCCCTGGACCGCCCCCCTTCTCTTCTTAGCCCTTTGAATCTTCCTTCTCTCACCTCCCTACTTCTCTCCATGTGTGTGTCTGTCTCTCTGTCTGTGTGTCTCTCTCCTCCTCCCACCCCCGCCCCCTCTCTCTGGGTCTTTGTCTACGGCCCCTCCTGAGTTTCACCTCCAGCCAGGGCAGCTCAGAGCCACCTCAGGTCTGTCCTGGGCAGGGCGGAGGGCACAGCAGCGGCTCAGCTCCAAGTTTGCCCAGCCACCCCCCCAACCGCCCCCCCCAGGAGGCGGCTGCTGTTGCCAACACAGCAGCCCCTTGACCCCAGCTCCCAGCCGGTTTGTTTACTACAGCAGCGAGGGGAGGCTCTGCAGTGACTCGACTCCACCGCTCCGCTCTGAAGCTTGGTGCTGGCAAGGGGCCAGGAGCCCCTGCAGGCGTGCAGGCAGGCTGCCAGGCAGTCGGGCCCTGCCCCTGCGGCAGCGGGGCATCCTCCTGGCTGGGTCACTGGGAGGGTTCCCGGCTGGGCCCAGCAGGGGTGGGAGCAGCAGGCCAGATCCCCATGACCCTGGCCCCCCGGGGTGTTCAAGCAGGGCAACTGCTGACAACCCCACAGCAAAGTCAGAAACTTAGCTCTATAGGGAGGGGTCCCCACTTCTGGGGAGCTTCTCTAAGAACCGGGTAGAGAGAGGAAATACATGAACCGGAGAGTTCAAATGTATAAACACTGACCAGCTCTTCAACATACATACTCTGTAAGTATAACTTAACTGGTGGTCCTGCTAAGCATTCAGTCAGAGGAAGGAAGGAAGGGAGGGAGGGAGGGAGGGAGGGAGGGAGGGAGGGAGGGAGGGAGGGAGGAAGGAAGGAAGGAAGGAAGGAAGGAAGGAAGGAAGGAAGGAAGGAAGGAAGGAAAGATGGAGTCACAGTTTCCAGGTTCGCACACCCCATCAGTACAAGATCTTCCTTTTCCTTCATCCCACCCAGAAAACACCCTTTGCTGGGTTTCTTTATTCACCAAAGACTGACTGAAGAGCCAGACTCCTTCCCTGGCCCCTGAATTTTTAACAACTTTTCTGCTTCTTCTCCATCCCTCGTCCTGCAGGAGAGAGTGAAAAGTCCAGATCACAGGCATGGCTGGTCGGTCTAAACCGAGACGCCCACCCCAGCTGAAACCTGTGACTGACGCCCTTAAGGAAAGGTCAGAGGCAGCCAGGCAGCGGAAGTACCGGCCCTGCTGCCTCCAGCAGTTACGAAGCACAGGGAGTGTGTTGAGACAGTCTCGTCAGACAACGGGTATGGACCCTTCTTTTCCCCTTGCCAGGAGCCTCTGCCCTGAGCTGTGACTAGACTCTCTCTGAACAGAGCCCTTAGGACTGAGCTACGCAGGGGCCAGAGCTAAATGGAGGAGAATGGACAGGGAAGCTGTAGCTGGAAACACCCAGGAAGAGGACGCTTTGAGGCAGGCGTGGCTGGATGGGACCAACCTGGGCACACCACCCTCTCCAGCTTCAGTCTACTCGTGGCTCCTAAGAGGCTCAGGGCCTGACCCTGGGCAAAGCCGAGACAGGACATGAAAGACTGTGGAACTGTGATATTCTTGGGACCACCCCACCTCCCCATTGTGGGGGTCCTGGTCTTTGTGGGTGGCAGGCACTGAGTATCCCAAGGTGGCTGGGAAACAGAAAGAGACTGGAGCAATCAAAGGGAGTCCAGCTGTCTACCCAGGCTTCCCAACCCCTGGCATTACTGTGAAGATTAAATGAAGTAATGTATGTGTTTAGAAACCTAGTGAGCACTCAGTAAGTGTTAGCCATCAGCTCCTAGGATAATGTCCAGCACGACTGGGCACTGAACACTTGTGGAAGTGATGTATGAATGACTGGCTGACTGAATGAATGAATCCTGAACCCACTTAGCTCCCCTACTTCAAACACTACAAGATACAAATCAGTATTAGTTCTATTAAGACCATATTGACATTAAATTTATTCCTACCCCAGGGCCTTTGCACTTGCTGTTCCCTCCGCCAGGAGTGATTTCCCTCACATTTTCACATGGTTCACTCCCTTATTGGATTCACATCTCTGCCACTGGACATGAGAAAGGGCCCTGACCACTGCCTGCTGACAGAGCAACCCCCCCCAAGTCGTCTCTCTTTCCCCAGTCAAAGACCCTTACCAAGTATGTATACACACACACACACACAAACAATTCTAACTAGACCACCCAGGGCTAGCACTTGAGCCAACAGGGCTCTGGCCTGGCAAGTGTTTCCTCCCACAGGCTGACGGCATCTGTGTCCACAAACAACAAGGGCTTGCCTAGTCCACACGGGCTGTCCCGCCCCACCCCCAACCATCCCCCCTCACCACTAGCCTGGCAAGAACCTCTGTACCAGCAGAGTCCACTGGACAAGGATTTAAGGATCTTAGCTCTAACACTGAAGGAGAAAAAAACTTTCTATTGAGCATTTGCTGGGTGCCAGACACTGTGCCAAGCTGCCTACAATGCTTGAGCTCATTTAACCCTCACAACAAATAAGCAAGGTAGGTATTATTTTTATTTCACCCTTGGCCAGGGCAGAACAAACTGGCCAAGTGCTTGGGTTAAGGGATGAGATAGAATTGCATTCAAATTTGGACTCTTCCACTCACTTGCTGTGTGACCTTGGGCAAGTCACTGCAGCTCTCTGAGTCTCTGCTGCTTCTCTGTAAGGAGAAGATAAGACAGCCGCTGCCTTTGATCCTTGAGAGGATCAAAGGAGATTATGGATGAAAGTGCTGTGTGGTGCCAGGCCTGCAGTCTTCAATCAAGGTCGGAGCCTGCCCCTCCCTCCTTATCTCACCAGTGCCCCTGCCAAAGTTTGCAGGCTGGGACTGGTCTCCCCTTGGTGCCAGGCACAGGGCTGGGCACAGTCAGCACACACAGAATATTCTTGCTGATTGGCAAATTTTCCCAAGGCCTTAATTGCAGAGAGCACGCCCTCTCCCCGAGTGCCAAAGCAGGGGGTTCCTGCCCTGGGCAGCGCCAGGGGGACGGCCTCTGGGAGGCGGCCCCTTCTGGCCTCTGAGCTCCTCCCTGGTTGCCAAGCCCTCACCCTCACCACGTGCCTTGACCTGGACCCCAGGTCCTGTGCTGGTTCTTTGGGTCTGAGCACCTACCTGGAAAGTCTGACTGGCATCCTTGCTTCTCCGAGATCATGGCCACCTAGAGGCCCCACAGTCCCTCACCCAGTGCCTGCAGCTCTGACCCTGTCCCTGCAGCTCTGACCCTGTCCCAGCCATGTACCTGGACCATGTGATACGCTGACAGACACCCCTCTCTCGCACCAGCTGCCCAAACCACCCACTCCAGAGTCCCAGGCTCCAGTCTGCCCGCTACTCAACCCTCTGGCCACAATCCACCTACCCACCGCTGTCACGTGCCCCCCACCCAACAATCCCCATGCGTACCCACTCAGAGCCTGCGGCCATCCGCCCGAGCCATGCCCTCTGCAAGGCCCTGCAGCCTGGCAGAAAAATCACCAAGGCGCTTTGACATGAATCAGAGACACACGTAAATAAATACGTGTAGATCACATACAAACCAAGGTAGGAATTTACATCTTTCACTGCTGAGTTGGCATCTCCAGACACTTACTGGGGTGGCTGCTTGTAGCTCGGCAGGTTTGGGACAAGGGCCCCGCCCCCATCTAGGGGCCCACTGAATGACCACAGACTCATCACCTGAGATTCTCAAACTTCCACTTACGGACTGCCGGCTACATGCCAGGCATCCTCTTACCCACTAGCTTCTACAGGCATTAAAGGAAATACCATGTTAAGTACTTAGAATGGTACCTGGCACATAGTAAGCACCCAATATATGTGGACTATTATTATTAATATCGTCCCGGAGCCTCAGGTCCTTCATTTGTAAAATGGGAACAATAGTTCCATCTAACTGCTCACGTTTCAGTGAGGATGCAAGGCCTATAAACCCAGGTAGAAGCACTTAGCACGATTCCTGCACATAGTAAGCACTCAATAAATCTTAGCCATTATTATTAAATTGTATGTGTCCGTACAAACAAGTTCCGGGTAGACACAGCCAATAGGAGGAAGTCAGGAGGGGCGAGGCAGAGAGAGTGAGGAAGGACTTCTCCTCTCTGTCTCTAAGATAAAGATTTATCTAAGATGCATTTCTGAGGTAAAGAGTTTTGACATAGGAATTTGTACTGCTTTTATCATCAGCAAAAACAATAAAGATATTCTATTTGGGGAATAAACAGCAGCATTCCTGTCTCAGCTACCTCCTGCAGTCCTGCACCCTTCCCTGTCTCCATATGCTCTCCTGGGGACCCGTGCTCCTCCAAACCTGGCCAAGTGCCAGCAGGCCTGATCAGGGACAGCAGGTTTCTCTGGACATGACATTTATAGTATTAATAACAACCTATATGATTCTCCTTCTCCGGCAGGAAGAGCAAACCTAGGAACCCTGGAACGCTTCCACACCAGCTAAGCCAAGCTTCGATTCTCATACTGGCCCTCAAGGAGTTGGGCTTGGACCCAGGTAGAAGTTCTCTTGCCTACATTTAGTCCCATCCCCACAGGCCGCAGAGAGGCTGTTATGTCTGGATTCAGTGCTGCCCCCGACCTTCACTGTTCTTCCCTGCTCCTGTCAGCAATGAATGTATAAGATCTCTGGATCCTGTACATCTCCATCCAGGTCACGGATAATAAAGAACATGGGCAGGACCGGCTCCAAAGGGCCCTTGTCCAGGGCACTCTGGGCCCACTGCCCAGCTCCCTTTGGCTTTTGTCAACCCACCAGGTGTGAATAAGAAGACACACCCTCTTCTCTGAAGCTCACTTCTTCTGAGACTGAAAGCCAGTACCTCCCCCAATGCATTTCAAAAAGAAGAAGGAAATGAGATCACAGTGGCACAACCATACGGTCAATCAATAGGTATTCTTTATCGGTACCACTATAGACCAGGAATTGGGCCAGGTGTCGGGAGGCAGAGACAAGACAGAGCCTGCTGCCCCCAAGAGCTCACAGTCCCATGGGAGAGAGACACACAAAGGGTAATGACAACCCAGGCCTATAAATGGCAACACTGAGGTGTCTTCACAACACAGTGTGAGAGTAGGGCAGAGGTCGTGGCATAGTCCAGACAGGGAGCAAAAGGACTTTCAAGTCCCTTGAACTAGGACTTTAAGGATGTGATAGGGAGAAACAGGGCATTCCCAGGAGAGGAAATTGCATGTGCAAAGGCAGGGAGTCGTGAGGGCCCAGTGTGTACACAGGAATAAGAGCTCCGTGCTGCTGGATTCCAGGGGTAGACAGGGGCAGGGACACTGGGGGCTTTGGACCCGATGACATACACAGTAGCAAGCAATGGAAGGCTTCCCAGGAGGCAAGCAACATGTCTCAGTTGTCTTAGGGGAGCATTCAGGCTTGACTCAACAAAGGGGCCGAAGAAGGGAGAACTGTCCTAAACCAGCCCCTAGATTTCATGACCTAGCCATTCCCCTGAAGCACTCTTTTAACTTTGGTTTGCTGGGGCCGATGGAATGTAGGCTCTGGCTGTCCCTTGAAATGCCCAGAGCAAGCAGGTCCAGGGGCCTACAACTAGAGGTAAACTGAGGCATTCTACCTAAAAGCCCTTCCTTGGTAGAAAGCGGGGCAGGGATGCGAGTGTGGCACATGCTCTGTTCTCAGCCACATACTGAAGTTGAGACTCAAGGGTAATCGTATCTGCAGTGACAAGTCCACCCCCAGGCTCAGACAGGTATTGTTCCGGGCTCTGCAGACACCCCCAAGTCAGACAGATGTCCAGGGCTCAGGCAGACATTGCCCCCGAGCCAGGAAGATGCTGCACCAGGCCCGGACAGATGCTGTGTCAGGTTCAGACACATGTCCTGGGCCCAGACAGAAGCTGTCCCGGAGCCAGATAGTGTGCTGGGCTCAGCCAGGTGTCCCAGCCTCCAACAGATGTTGTCTCCAGCCCAGGCAGATGCTACCCTAAGCTCAGACAGATGTCTGCCACCAGAGATACATAAAGATGCTAAGAGGTCCCTGGGAAAACATAATTCCTAAATCTTCCTTTTCCACTTTCACCTTCCACCTGTTTCCCAAGAAAGCCGAGGAAAGCCAGCATGGAGCCCAGCCAGCTCTCTCCAGACTCCCCCCACTGGTGACAGTCAAGGAGCTGGATCTTCTCCCCGACTCCAGGCTAGTGCACGAACAGGAAGAAGGCGCACGCTGTGGGGCAGTGAGTGAAGCGCGTGAACAGGAGTGCCGGGCATCCGCACCATCTGCAGAGTTAGCCAACCGTGCCACCTGGGCTCCTGGAACTGACTCTGCAGGGAGGCGAGGGGACATGGAGGTGGGGGCCGCTGATAAGAGAAAGGAGTGGTTTGATATAAGGGCCAAGTGCACTATGTCCTACCTGAAACCCTGTCCTCTGGGACTGGAGAGGAGTCATACCTCTGGTCAGTAACTAAGAATGTCATCACTGGGTCATTCGAAGGTAATTACTGCTCTAAAGCTGGGCTGCATTAAGCTAGAGAGAAATAGGAATAAGGAGGCTGGCTGGCCCTGGGTGGCCCTCGCTGGAAGAATGACCTTCCTTCCCCAGGAGCCCTCACAGGGGCACCCTAAGCATGAAAGGAAAAAGAGCCTTCCCCTCATGGCTACACAGCTCCTGTCAGGAACTACACAGAAACTGGGGTTCAGAAACCATGGGCTGCTGGATATTCTGGCTTATAGAGGAGGCAGCCTTTAGACCTGGGATCTCGGGAACCAGAGGTGGTACAGTGAGAGCCTCCACTGGACTCAGTCTCTTCTGGTGGGGAGCTGGGAGGCATGGCTCATGAATATGTAAATTAACCTTGAGCCACTCCCCACCCCTCCCCAGCAGGTCCTATTGGGACTTCCCTCTATTTCTACCTACGTCTCCTCAAGAGCCATGTGGAGGCTGAGGGAGGTGAGTTGTGGCCTTTAAAACGACTCTCAGAAGGAAGCACTGTCAGACACAGCTGCAAACATTGATACAAATGAAGGACACACACCCTGAAATACTTATGGGCATCTGTGAAATACAAACACAGGAACCCATGCAAGCATGCTGACACACAGTCACCATATACGCACCTCAAGCCCGCAACACACAACTATAAACGCTACCACACACAAAAGCTAGAGAACTCCCCCCCACCATCCTACCCAACCCAAGCTGCCCAGGCCGTCCCCAATTATTGGGCACAAAGTCAACATCAGCCCAGGAAGGCACCTCACTCTTCTAACATTGGCGACGAGGACTTAAATTATCACTAGCTGCTCCCACCCATCCTGTGGTGGTGAATTTTGCAGGCATCTAGATAAAAAGTTTTTTGTTTTTTTTTTAAAAAAAGCCCTCAAACCTAGTCCCAGCCTTTCAGAGTGATTAATCCCACTAATGATTTACCGATTTGCAGAAAGCGTGTTCTGCATAACCGGATTGTTCGCATTAACACCAGCTCAGAGGCTGCCACTCTGCTAGAAATGAAAGTAAATTTCAAGAGCAATTGGCCACCCCTCAATAGAATATTCTACTGATGCACTGGGAGGACCCCCACCTCCACCCATAGCCCAGGGACAGAGGCCCGGGAGGAGAAATGCAAGGAATGGTTCAACCCTAGGAGATATTTTACCTTCCAGCTCACCTTGCCTTCAGCAGGGCTGAGAGATGGGGAACTTTAGGTTACAGAAGGGAGACAGCTCCTTTTTCCTCTTCAAAGGCAGCACTGCCCTTCCTCACCCCTGCTCCTCTCTTACAGGCCCTTTTGAGCACAGGAAGGACGGAAGAGGTGCAGACACCTGGAGGGTCTGAGTGCACAGGTAGAGCAGGCGGGGACTTGAGAGCTCCGAACAGCAATCACATCCTACGTGGAAGAACTTTCTGGATGATGGTGAGTACTACGAATCTGTTTAGCTGACACCAACCTGCACCAAGGCAGCCGATGGACAAGATGACTCTGGTGCTGCCCCAGGTGGGAATCTGTGACGGCCAGGACCCCACCAGGCTCTTGCAGTCAGAAACACAGTCCAGTCCAAACAAGAGGGTATAGGCGTGGTCACCCCTGACATCGCTTCGCAAGAACTGGTCGGGGGAGCAGGCAGGTTCTGATCCTGCTCACAGAGCCTCTTACTCACCCCAGGCACCTGGGGAGAAAAACCAAGCCACACTTTCCCCTTCCAAGTTTCCATCTGTGCAGTGATCTCACCCCGCCTTCACAAGAAACCAACAGAAGCCGTCCTGCCCAGCTTACAGATGAGGATGTTGAGGTTCACCGCGATAACGAGGCTGAGTCAGGTCCAGTGTCACCCAGCAGGGCTGAGTCTGAGCCAGGATGGAACCCAGACCTCTTGACAGTCTGAAAACACAGGATCTAGGGCATGAGGAGAAGACGGGCAGAAGGGAAAGGCGGTGAGCTGCGAGTGTTGCCATCCTGTCCCCGCCCAAGCCTGGTCCGCCCTGGCCAAAGACAGAGGCACACGGGACATCCTAAAGATACCAGCTCCTCCAGCAGCCTTCCCCACGGGCCCCAATCTCCCTCCCTTTACCTCTTCTCAACACTCCTGACTTCAAAGAGTCCAGGAGGAGTATGCTAGAACCTGTCTCTCCCCAGAACTAAAAAGCCCTTGGGTCTGCAGTTGCATCTGCTCTCAGCGATCCCTGGACTCTGAGTCCGCACTGACCAACTGACAAGACACAGCACAGGGGCTCCCGGTCCAGAGGGGAAAGGCAGCCAGACCCAGCTGCTCCCTCTTCCTTCCCGAACCTTGCTCGGTGTACCATTGTGCAGGCTCGCCTGTCTGGGGTGTGGGTGTGGAATACCACAGTGCATGTGTGGCTGAAGGGTGCTGATGGGGAGTGTGGCTGTGTTCTAGAGGCCAGGTCTGAATCTCTCAGGAGGGAGTGCGAACACAGATGACAGAGGTTTGTGTCTGTAACTCGGGGCTCTGCAGGGAGAGGATGCAGGGCTGGAGCTTGTGTGGTTGCCATCATCCCTGCAGAGCCTTCCCCTGCAACCCCTCTCGCCTGGAGACCCCCCACAGAGAGGGCCCCATCTGCTGGAGGCTCGGTGACCTGTGTCAAATGAGCAGGCGCTCGGTCACACTCCAGAGCCTGGGGGAGGCCCAGCCACTCTGGGAAAACCCTGGAAGCTCCTGGCCTGGGGGTGGGCTGAGCAGGGGCCCCGCAGGGGAGAGAAGCCTGGGAGCCTCCGAGACTGGCGGCAGCCTGGCTGGGAGCTGCCCCCCACAGACAAGGGGAGTGAAAAAACAGGAAAAGAAAGGGCTTTCCTGCTTCCTTGGGACTAGCACTGCTGCCAAACCACATGGCCCAAACTCTGCTTCCGATCCCCTGCGCAGATGAATTCGTTCCCACAGGGTGTAGGTGCATGTGTGTGTGTGTCTACGGATGTGTGAAGTGGGACTCTGTATCTGTGCAGTGAGGGGGGTGGTGATCGGACGTGGCTGGCTCTATGTTCACGTGTGCGAACATGAGGGTGTGCCTATTTATGTGAACTGGCACGCCATTGAGGGGCTCCATGCTTGGGGCCCCGAAGGGCCTGTAGGTCGCGTGTATTTCTGTGTCGCTGCAGAAGGAATGCCGACTGGAGCCTACTTCAGCCTGTATGTAGGCTCTGCATATGTCCCTGTTTAAACACATGCCTGTATTTATCGCTGGGTGTTGGTCTGTGTGAATACGAGTATCTGTGAGTGCCCGACCTAATATGCAAGTCTGTGTCCCTACTGTTTGTCCCTGGGTGAAAATGCACGTGTGTATCTGAATGTGTGTGTGCACATACATCTGTTCACATGTCTAACCCATTCTGTGTCCATGTGGGTCAGCTGGGTGTCTGACTTCTGTGTGCCAAATTCTGCCCAGAGTCTGGGAGGCTCGGGCTCCGGGAGGGAAGGGTTGTCCTGCAGCAGGGTCTCTGCCAGTGGCCATGCCTCAGTCCCCACTGTGTCCCACACAGAACTTTTGAAGCAAGAGCCAAGAGGATGAGGCGATGTCCTGGGGAATGAAACTCCCAAATACAAGAAAATTTTGACTCAATCCCAAATCCTGATCATTGGAAAGGGTCTGAAACTCCCAAATCAGAGAAAGGGATGTCATTCTCCCTAGGTCACACTGCTGCTCACCACAGGGTCGGCACCTAACATCAAGAGGACATCTAAATGACATGCACCGCTTCATCTCCGGAGCATCAGAGCAATCCTGAGAAGCAGGCATTATTGTTCTCGTCTGATGATGAAGAAACTGAGGCTCCAACAGGCAAAGCCACCAGCACAAAGTCGCAGGGCTGCTAACAGGAGTAAAGGAATTGGGACTGAGATTTGCTGACTGACAAGCTGGTGGCGGCTTAGGAGCCTGGCTTTGCTGCAGACACCCCTCAATTCAGCACAGACCTGGGAATCCAGCTTTGGGGCTCCAGCTCGCCCTGGCTTTCTCCCAGAGAGCCACCAGAGGTAGGGCAATGGGCTATCCCTGCTTCAGTGGCCAAGGCCACGGCCTCCACAGGCACCCTGGCCCATTCCCTTGGGAGAAGGGTAAGGAGCGGAGGCCTTCTCGGGTTCTGTGCCCACGGACAAGCCTCGGTTCTCTCAGCTGTGCGGGGTGACCACAGCCTCAGTGCACTTTCACAGGGCTGAGTGGTACAGGCACAGCAACGGTGAAAAGCACTTGGCGAAGCACTGTGCCATCATCATTCACGTCTCAGGGATAGTTCTAAAGACTGGACATCACAACACCCATCCACCGTCTAGGCATTTCCCTTCCTGCAACAGAAACTGAGCCAATTCATAGAATCAGACCATCAGAGCTGGAAGGGCCTTGCGAGTCGGCGGGCCCAAGACTCTATAGGCCCCTCTAAAAAAGAGGAAACCAAGATTTAGTTAGAGCAGGGGAGTAACTTGCCTACTCACTGAGTACTAACAACAGAAACAAGCAAAGTAAACGCCCTTTCTGGGACTCTTTCACCCCCATTGTCTTGAACCACCTTCCACTTACCTTAGTGAGACAGGTAGGCTACCTATGGTACTATTACTCCCAATTTACAGGTAGAAAAAGCAAGAGCTAGAGACACTGGACCAAAGCTATTCTTGCCCAGGAGAGTGGCAGGTCCAGGTGGAAAGCCCAAGCTTCAAGGTCATGCAGGTCTAGTTAGGGCTGGCATGAAATGAGCCTTCATTACAGGATTCCCAGCCTTGGTCCTACCTCCTGGGCTTGGGGGAGGGGCCAGGAAGGCAAGTGGACCAGGAGGTCTGCTGCTTTATGATCTTATGAAGGAAAGGTGATTCAAGGTGACCACTTCCTGGACCAGAGTCCAAGGAAGCTCCCCATCCCTAGCTAGATTCAGACACAGCTCTTGCAGCAAGGGTGATCACTAAAGAGCCTGCTCAGGACAGTGGCAACTGGCCAGAGAAGGACCTTGCCCTGTCCCACTCTATCCCTTGGGAACCAGCCAGAGGCTAGTGCTAGTGTATTAGAGCCTGGGTGCGCAAAACCTATGCCCAAGATGACCCTTGTCGCTCTGGACTGTGCCCCAGCCACCCCTGGGACCACCCCCATGGCCACCACCACTAAATCTCCATCACCCTTCTTCGCTCTCTGTGGCTTTATTCCACAGTCCTGACTCGCCCAGTAGAGCCCTTGCTGGGCCCCCAGCTCAGTCCTGTGACCTGGGACCCCAGAACCCTGGAATCTATGAACGCATCAGAGACAACATCAGGGACAGAAAAGAGGTGGGCTAGCGCTAGAAGACTGTTCCAGTCAAACCTCAGTGTGAAAAAGAGGTGGAGGCCACAGTTCACTCTGCTCAGCCTCTAACCCAACGTGGGGTTTAGAGGCACAGACAAGCTAATGCTGAAGTCCAAGGCCACTCAGGCTCCTTCAGAGTCCTCAAATGGGGAGGGATGAGGAGGTACCCGAACTGCATTCCTCCCCCTGCCAATAAGGCCTACTCTGTCTCAATTCCTTTTTTGGTAGCCCCAAGCAAAACGAGTTAGATCTGTCCCAAGGCTTCATTGCAGGCTGGACAGCTCCCGGACTGAAGACACGCTAGATTTCTGAAGTGGCAGACGCCTTTCCCCAAGTTCCTGCCACTCCTCACCCACAGCAAGCTTCCCCGGGCGTGACCCCGTCATGACCCTGGCCAATGAGCCAGTCAGGCAGGGAGAAAAAGGAGGGAGAAGGTGGCTTGGGGCAGATACCGATGACCCCGGCGTATCCACCACCCCCGTCCACGTTGTTATCCCGGAAGCCACAGTCAAATACCTCTCACTCTAAAACCAGAAAACCCCGCGCAGCCTGATCACATCGCTGCCAGCGGCCGTTCCACCCCGAGCCTCCACATGGTACTTACCTGGGCCACGGTGCCCCGGAGAAGGGGATTCCGTGCTAGGCATGAAGCCGCCTTGGGTCCGACTTTGTCCGCGCTGGACGTGCTGTCAGGGCAACTGAGGTCGGCGCAAAGGAGAAGGGAAAGGAGACGCACGGGGAGGTGCACAGATGGCAGCTCTATTCCCGCTGTAAACCGCGGGAGCAAGACGGGCAAGGTGAGCAGCCGCGCCTTAACCGAGTTGAGGACTCACGCTGCCTCCCGCTCGCAGCCGCCAAGACACGCAGGATTCCTGGCCCGCCGACTGCGGCACAGCGGAGGGAAGAGCGAGGGGCTGAACTGCTTCTCGGAGGCCGAGCGCCTCCCGGAGCCCTCAATCATCGCTGCCGCCTCTGGGAGCTTGGGCAGAAGACGGAGGAGAATTCAGCTGGCGTGTAGAGTGGTACCCTAAGGGCTCCGAGCCACCAGCGCAGGGGGAAAGAGGGGCCCACGCAGCCAGGACTAGAGGGGGCGCGGTCCCAGTGCCACCCCCGCTGCACTCCCCACGTGGCGGGGCGGCCGCGCCCCCAGGGCGTGAGTGTGTACGCAGATGGTGGGGGTCTCTGAATGATGTCCCAGCTGCCAATCAGCAAGGCCGGCGGACGGGACCCCAGGCGCGAAACCCAATGGCGAGCTCTGGGCGGCCAGGCTGAGCAGCAGGCGGGGGCAGGGGGCGGGGGGCCGGGCTGGGGGGTGGGAGGTGTCTCTGCGGGCAGCCAATGGGCAGCGGGTGGGGTGGAGCTCCGGAGCGCTGAGCGGGTCTAGGCTTTAAGCCGGCGGAGCGCGGTAGCAGGGCCCGCAGACGGAGCTGAGCGGAGCGGCGGCGCGGTGCAGCGCGGGGCGCGGGGCGGTATGGCCACCACCGCGCAGTACCTGCCGCGGGGCCCTGGCGGCGGAGCTGGGGGCACGGGACCGCTCATGCACCCAGACGCGGCGGCAGCGGCGGCAGCGGCGGCAGCCGCCGAGCGGCTGCACGCGGGGGCCGCGTACCGCGAAGTACAGAAGCTAATGCACCACGAGTGGCTGGGCGCGGGCGCGGGCCACCCCGTGGGCCTAGCGCACCCCCAGTGGCTACCCACAGGAGGAGGCGGTGGCGGCGACTGGGCTGGCGGCCCGCACCTGGAACACGGCAAGGCAGGAGGCGGCGGCACTGGTCGAGCCGACGACGGCGGCGGTGGCGGTTTCCACGCACGCCTGGTGCACCAGGGGGCGGCCCACGCGGGCGCAGCATGGGCGCAGGGCGGCACGGCGCACCACTTGGGCCCGGCTATGTCGCCGTCCCCAGGGGCCGGCGGGGGCCACCAGCCCCAGCCGCTAGGTCTGTACGCTCAAGCGGCCTACCCGGGGGGCGGCGGCAGCAGCCTGGCTGGGATGCTGGCGGCAGGCGGCGGCGCAGGGCCGGGCCTGCACCATGCGCTGCATGAAGACGGCCACGAGGCGCAGCTGGAGCCGTCGCCTCCACCCCACCTGGGTGCACACGGACATGCACACGGACATGCGCACGCCGGCGGCCTGCACGCGGCAGCAGCGCACCTGCACCCAGGAGCTGGCGGTGGTGGGTCATCAGTGGGCGAGCACTCGGACGAGGACGCGCCCAGCTCCGACGACCTGGAGCAGTTCGCCAAGCAATTCAAGCAGCGGCGTATCAAGCTGGGCTTCACGCAGGCCGATGTGGGGCTGGCACTGGGCACGCTCTACGGTAACGTGTTCTCGCAGACCACCATCTGCCGCTTCGAGGCCCTGCAGCTGAGCTTCAAAAACATGTGCAAGCTCAAGCCACTGCTCAACAAGTGGCTGGAGGAGACCGACTCATCCAGCGGTAGCCCCACCAACCTGGACAAAATCGCGGCTCAGGGCCGCAAGCGCAAGAAGCGCACATCCATCGAGGTGGGAGTCAAAGGCGCGCTCGAGAGCCACTTTCTCAAGTGCCCCAAGCCCTCGGCGCACGAGATCACTGGCCTGGCCGACAGCCTGCAGCTGGAAAAGGAGGTGGTGCGTGTCTGGTTCTGCAACCGGCGGCAGAAGGAGAAGCGCATGACCCCCGCTGCCGGTGCGGGCCACCCACCCATGGACGACGTTTACGCACCCGGAGAGCTGGGGCCAGGCGGGGGCAGTGCGTCGCCGCCCTCCGCACCCCCGCCTCCCCCGTCGGCAGCGCTGCACCACCACCACCACCACACACTGCCCGGCTCAGTGCAGTGACCCTGCGGGCCGGGCCCCCGCCGGCGCGCGGCGAGGCGCAGCGCGGCCTGTACTCTTTTTGTTCGGTTGCTTTGGATTTTACAAAAAGCCCAGAAACTTTAGAACAAAACCAAACACCCGGACGACCTTCTCCAACGAGTGGCGAAGACGACGGATAGGCTGCGTCGCCCGAACCCCGGGGGGAAAGAAGGGAAGATCCGGACCACGCCAACTCACCCTGGGCATCCTGCCCGGTGCCTGCTCCCTGCCCCCATTCCCTCGACGACCCCCGCCCCTGATCCCCGGGCTGTTCGGGCCGGATCCCGGCAGCGGCCTCCCCACAGCGACAGGTAACGCGGTACGGGGTTAGGAATTCCCCGGGAGAAAGGGAGAGAGGACGAAGAGAGAAGGGTTCCCGTCCCCTCTCCCCCGCGCGGATACTAGAGCCTGCGGATCGAGAGTGGGGGACTGTCACTTTATTCGCTCCATGCCTTTTCTCTCCCATAAGGTTGGTCCCCATCCCCCTTACCCTTCCTCCGGGCTTGGTTTTTTACGGTTTTTATTTATTCATGGAGCCCCTCGGGTCCTGGGGTCTTTCTAACTCCGCCCGCGCCCTTAATTTAAATCGCTGTATACTGTATTTATCGGGGCCCCGGAGGGGAGGCCGCGAGAGCCGCGTCTGTGTATAAAAAGCAGGAAATAGCCAAAGCTTTAATCTAGCCTAATTTATTTTTTCCTCTTACCTTCCCTACCCTACCCCAAAAAGAGCAAAACAAAACAAAAAAAACAACAACAAAAAAAATCCTAACAAAAAAATTTTGAGTGCTCATTTTCGTTTCGTTTTATCCGAGCTTCAGCTCGGTTCGGGCCGCGCTGTAGGGGTCTGCGCTCCCACCCACACCCCGAGGGGAAGGGGGTTCTGCTCCACTGCAGACCGACCACCGCGCAGCAGGCCCCTGCCCCCCGCGGGGCCCTGCCCTGCTGGCCACAAACAAACGAAACTTGGAAAAGTTGGAGGTATTTTTTAACCAGCTGTAGAAATAAGCCGTTCCCTGAGAGCCTTCTGCCTGAGTCCCAGCAGCTTCCGTCTGCTCCCTTTGCAGCCCCTTGGGATGCGGGAGACTGGGAGAGAAATTACCCAAGTTGGGGGTGAGGTGGGAACCGTGTAAATATGTGAGATATGTACACACTGGCGGGGGAAAGAAACATTTTGTGCTTGATTTTTATTTTTGGTTTTCCGGGTTGCCCTCTGTCCCCATCCTAAAGGATTTTGTACACCGACTAATCCGAAAAAGATATTTTAATATGATTTCCAGATTTCTGACCCATCTCTATTTATTTCTGGATGTGTTTGGAGCTTCCCCCTTCTCCGTTTCTTGTTTTGTTTATTACAGTTTGAATTTAAATTTTGTTATTTTTATTATTTTTTGGAACAATGATTTGGTGCATTCTCTTTGTATCTTTATTGCAAAAAAATAATAATAACGTAGACTGGGAAGTTCCCTTTATATTTATGTTATAGTAAATATTTTATTACTCACATAAACATGTACCCCAGGGCTGTCTCCTGTCCTCTTTACTACCAGGGCTGGGCGGATCGTGGGTAGAGTGTCTCCTGACTCCCCTCCCCTAGCCTCACTATTGGAGAGAAAGGTGACCACACAAACCTCCTTCCAGGCCAGTATCAGCACAGCCTGTTCACTTGGGCAACAGCTGGGCCCTTGCCTCTGATGGGCGAGTTTAGGGAAGATGAAGCTGCCTCGGGTCTACTCCCATAAACAGACAATCCTAAGACCAGACGAGGGCCAGGATAGTGAACTGCAGACACCACACTGAACGTGGGTCATCTGTTCCTCAGGCACAGCTCCACTGCTGAGCCTGCCTTGACCTGGACCACGCTAAGCTTGGCATCTTGGTATCCCCACCCGCCACCCCAGCCCTTGCCTTTGGTTTCACTTTGCACTCCTCATGTGGGGTCTGGGCCAGTTTTCACCATTCCACGTCCTGGGGCAGCAGGAAGTGAGGTTAGGCCCCACCAGCCCTTCCCAGCTGGTTCTCCAACCTCAAGCAGGCGGTGCTAAACCTACTTGGATGCACTGGCAGTTCCCACAGTGGTCCTTCAGGAGATGAGTGGGTCTAGCGAGGGAGCCCTATCCATTTGCTTCAGCAACGGCTGTCCTACTTCTCAGCCAAAAAAACCCACCTGCCTCAACTTCTCCCGTGGAGGAGCGGGGGTGTAAACAACCGTACCGTCAAAAGCTCCGCCATCTCCTCTCTAGGGATGGTACTCAAGGACCACATTCCCCCAGGGAGTGAAGCTTGTGCCTGAGGAAGGGCCCCGCAGCTGTGTAGTCACCTGGGTGGAGGATGCAGGCCCCTCAAGACATCCCCATCTGCAGCAACATACACCCTCCTCAGAGTCAGCACGGTGGAGGCAGATCAGCGTTCCAGGCCCGCAGCTCAAACCACCTGCGTCCCAGCCAAGATCGGCCTTTAAAACAACTCTCCTTGAAAATACTATTAGAACAGCCCTGTTTACTCTGTAGATTCATTCTTTTCCCTTCTCGGGAGAAACCACATGAGGTTCCTTTTACTCTGCATGGGGACAATGCGTGAAGGCACAATTGCTTGATTGGGGAGAAAGTTGTGTCCCAGTGAGGGTGTAGGTGTGCCCCACTGCCACCAGGGAAGCTGCCCACACCCAGGCCTGTGAGAGGTCCTGGCTCCAGCCCACGGCATCTAGAATGCTCAGAGGAGTGTTCCCAGATCCCCACATTGGCGGTCCCAGGCCAGCCTGGGGCCTCAGGGTGATTGTGCCATGTTGAGAGTTTCGGTGACTTTCTGGACTCTGCCCTTCAGTCTTGGGAGAACTGTCTCTGCCAGTACAAAAGCCACCACGGTTCTCAAATGCTCAGCCTCTCACTCACTGCGTTATTTTTTTTTTTCTCTCTCTCTCCTTCACTCCAGCCTAGTGAGCAATTAGCCTTGTAATTGGCACCCTGTCCCAGCCAGTCCCCACACTGGCAGGCCAGTGAGCCTCCCCATGCTTCTTGCAGAGGAGGTCAGGAATTTACGGGCCAGCAGGGTGACACCATGTCCCAGAGCATCAGGCCACCTTACCTTGGCCTCTCACTTCCTGCTCCACAATGTGCGAAACTTTGTTCAAAGCAGCCCCACACTCCCTCCTTCCATCCCCGTTCCTGGATGTGGCCCAGCCTTGGTGCCCCAAATGAAAGCACACGAAGCTCAGAGCAGCTCCCTGTGGCCCGCGCTGCCCTGAGCCTCAGCAGGTTTAGAGGTTGGAACGGGCGACTGGGAAGACAGGGCCTTTCTCTGGCCTCTGCCTGCAGCTGACACCAATTGATTGATTGATTTCCTAATTATCTGCTTAATCCTGCACAAGAGGGTGGATTTATTATTTAAGCAAGTCAACTCAAAAACAGCAAAACAATGTGGCCTCCCAAGAACCAGCAGCAGCTGACGAGTGGAACAAAAAGATTTTTAAAAAGTAGAAAAGGGGACGGAAGAAAATCTTCCACTTTGTGAGGATTTTGCTTAATGAGACACCAGCCGGGGACAGCTACCCAGTAACCAACCTCTGGTCACCAAAGGCCCCTCGGGCTCCTTTCCCCAGACTCCAGCTGGGATGGAGGGTAGGAACTGCAGCACATTTGACCATATAAGGAGAAGCCATAGGGAGAGAAGTATTTTACCCTGAAATCTTACTCTTTGGAAAAAGCACAGTCAGCTGTGAGCCTGACAGAGCCGTTCCCCGGCCCCACGTGTGTGCGGATCTACCCGCTCGCTCCCGAGAGCGTCGGACTGCCTTTCGTTCGAGAGAGGAAGAAGTCCCCGGCATCGTCCTCGGAGGAAGCCCAAGCTCTCCCTAGCTCGCTTGGAATTTTCTGATCCCATCTTCCTTCCCCATTTGAACAAAATTACTTTCTATGATCATGTGGCCACATGTCCTGTTAGAGCTCTACTCTCCCCGTGTGAACTTCCATGTGTCAGCGTATGAATTTGTGTGTGCCATGCGCCTGCAAATCCATAGCTGCTCCCAGAGGTAGGAGCGGGGAAAGCAAGCCTATGCCACACTGCTAATGCTTTCATCTGGGAGAATATTTGCAGGGTGGGGGTTGGCCAACAACAGGAGAAAGGCAGGCAGCCGCCGTGGTCACCTGGGGTTGTCCAGGCAAACCCGGAAGGTGTCCTGTGCAGTACCTCAAGGACACCCACCTCCTGCACCAGGAATTTGCACTAGCTTATGTGTTCCCTGGCTTCGGTCTGGTGCGATCATCCCTCGACCCCAGGACTTGACTGCATGTCCCCAGTGACCCACAAACACAGCTACCCACTTAGAGCTGTTTGGAATAGAGCCTCCTCTGCAGAGGCTCTGGGCCTGCGTGTGGGAGTGTCCAGCCCCCAATGATGATGTATCCAGGCCCAGGCTTCCCCCAGCAGAGCTTGAGCTCCAGAAAGGAGACCCACCTGAGTGGAGGAAAGAGCAAGAGGAGGGTTTGTTATCTGTCCCAGGTGCTCCTCCTAAGCTTAAGTAGAGGATTCACTCAGACTGCCGGCTTAGCGACTGAAGCCAGAGTAGCTGTCAATCTTGTCCTTGCCTGACATATTTGAAAACCTTACCCTTAGCGTTTGGCCAGCCGATCGGGACTCTTCTTGCTGCCTGGGAGGCCTCCGTGTGGGAGGACTGCCCTCTATTGGTCCCTGAACTGGGACATGGCAACAGTCACCAGGGCCACCTCGCAGCTGTATGTCCCCTCAAAAAGTCAGCTTCAAGTTGCCTACTCTTTGGGAGCACCAGGTAGACAGAGGCAGCTGTCACCTCCAAGGGTGCAGTCACACTTCACATAGGCCTGCCGGAGACCCCTCTCACTCCATCTATCAGCCCAGCCGTTCCCACGGCCACTCTCTGGAATGTGCCTTCGCAGCCGCCTCCTCTGTCTGTCTCCCACTCACACCCATGCCCGCCACTTCTGTCAACCAGCTGAAACCCAATGCACACTCTCACCAGCTTGCTCACTTACTCAGGCTAACACATGCGTGGTCACACCCATGCTACCGTTTGTTGGCTGTCCAGCACCAGCTTTGTGAGCTTTGGCGCTGGGCTCTCCAGGGTCACGGGGCACCTGGCACCTGTAACATTCGACGAAGCACGCACCGTCCTCCTTTGCAGCATCCGTCGAGGTTGCCCTACTCCCAGGATTTCCAAGCACTTACCCCACAAACCGCTTTCCAAACACATCTCTGCCCGTCATTGTTCCCAGCTCCTCCCGGCTTGCTCCTACTCCCTTCAGATAATTAAAGTTGGGCTGTGTGTTTGTATGTATGTGTGATCTTATTTTTTAAACACACACCCCCACACATACATATGCGTGTATATATACAAACACACACAGCAATTAGATCTCTCCGTTCCTGCCATCGTTCCTCTTGTGCAGTGAAACCTCAGCTACTCACACGTCCCCACTGCACCACGTGATGCACCCAGCAGCATCTAGTCACGGGCTCCTGATGTCTGTCTGTCTCTCTCTGTCTCTCTCTCACACACGCACTTCACACAGTCACACCCACCGCCAGCTCCCTGGTGTTTTTCCAGGGGCGCGACCCACCTCCAGGTCATCTGAGAGGACTCCCCTCAGATGAGCTGAGTACCGGGCGGGCTGTGTTTCACGGCCCCCCGCGCGCACACACCCAGTGGACGTGTCTCCGGCTGAGCCTGACCAGGGTGGGTCTGGGTATTATTAGGCTGTGGAGACAGCATGGAGGCATATGGTCTCGTACACAAGAAATAATGTTCATGTTAAATCAGACCTCATGCATAATGCATGGTGCCTGATCTCACATTATTTTGGGTGTTCGTCAAAATCAGTGTTCTTTCTTGTGAGGGCTTCTGAAAAGAAGGGGGGAAAGCGTTTGCTAATTGCACCTGCAGCCTGGACCCAGGGAGCCTCCCACTGGAGGGTCTCGCCCACCAGTGGGTCTCATCCCTCTGTCCCCTCTGTCTTTCCACATGGAAGGAGGGGCTGACTCAGGTTTGTAGCAGGCAGAAGGAAGGCCCGTGTTATTTTTATTTCTTTTCTCTCGGCTCTCCGTCCCCAGAGGGTTCTGGGGAATAGCAGTGGCTCCGTCGCTCTCACACCCGATTCATTTGCCGTTTTATGAACTCCCCGTTGATTCATCGCCTCCCTAAGTCAATGATTCACTCCTGATGGCTTTTCAGAAATCCTTCTTCAAAGGCTCCAGATTATTCAGCTCTGAACAGGAGCAATCGGAACCCCACACTGCTACTGCTACCCTGGCTTAGGGTGGGAAATGGTCCCCATCCTCAGCCTTTCCCTGGGGCCAGCTGGCCTGGGACGGACAGACAGCTCCCTCCATGCAAAAGCTGCTACAGTTGACCCCAGTGGCTCACAGACAGACCTGACCGTCCAACAAAAGGCCCCCTCCAGCCACTGTGGGTCACCTGCCTTCTCCCATTGTCACCGAAGTCCCTGGGGAAGCTCTTCCTGTCTCGGGGGAGACAGAGGTCTGAATAGTGAAATGCAAGGGCTGTGAGACCAGGCAGACCCAGGTGCAAATCCTGGCTCCATGTCCTATCCACTCTACGACTTCAGGCAGATGTGCTCTCTTGCCTCAGTTCCCTAATACAGTGACCATGGCCGTTCCTAGACCACAGAGCTATTTTGAGAGTTAAGTGGGAGGATGTGCAGAGAGTGCTTAGCATAAGTAGGTGACGAATGGGCGAAAGCTGTTTGATTGTGGGCCCTGGGCAGGGCATTGTATGAAAACAGGTGAACAGGGAAGAGAACCAAAATATAATGCACTTTTACCACAGACCCCACTCTGTCCCGGTCACGCAGATGTAATACCTCTCCACCACTTACTTATTCTTTAGTTTCATTAACTCACATTAGTTACTCCTACTTTGCAAATAAGGACGTTCGTGCCCAGAGCATTTTAGTGACCTGTGCAGAGCTGCAAAGCTAGATAGTGATAGAACCTGGGATGAAACTCATTTTACCTGACCCCCCAAACAGTGTTCTTTTTACACTCCCCCCCCACTGACCCCCAAGGCAGGCAGCAGTGCCCAGTGCTTGGGGGATACGCACAAAGCAGACAAGGTCTCAGAACTCAGGACTGGGCCAGGGCAGAGAGCTGCAGACCAAGGATGTTGGGCTAATTGGCTAGGATCTGCCCCGCTCCCCACCACGCTGCCATCAGGTAAATCCCATGAGGTTCAAGGAAGTTGATGACTTGCTTGGGGTCATCAAGGTCAGTAAGCCCTGTCTGGTGTGGCTCAGTGGACTGAATGCAGGCCTGTGAACCAAAGGGTCACTGGTTTGATTCCCAGTCAGGGCACGTGCCTGGGTCACGGGCCAGGTCCCCAGTAGTGGGTATGCTCAAGGCAACCACACATTGATGCTTCTCTCCCTCTTGTTCTCCCTCCCTTTCCCTCTCTAAAAAAATAAATAACTCTATTTCTTAAAAAGAAGGTCAGTAAACCCTCTGATGCATCTATTCAGAGTACTGCACACTGAATAACCCAGACGTTCGCCAAGAATGCTGGTCCTGGCCCCGCCCAGGCTTTCGTCGTCACTGCACCACCTACCCGTGGGACCTTGGGCAAGCTATTAAATGCTTGCCATACCTCAGTTTCCTCTTCTGTCAAAATAAAATAAAGATAGTACCTGGTAGGACTGCTGTGAGGATTAGACGAGAGATGATATACATAAACACTTACGGGAGAGTCTGCTAGATTGTAATTACACGTTAAATGTTAGCTATAAAATTAATTTTACATGTATAACATATATTATTACATTTTTGCTGGGCCGAAGCGGTGCAGAAAAATAATACCTGGTGCTTTCCCCCCTCCCGCCAGATTGTTTCTCATTATTCTTGAAACCACCCTGGAAAGGCCAAGCTGTCCATCCACGGTTCACAGAGGGAATGGAGGCCCCAGGATGTTGAGGGACTCGCCCAAAATGACCCAGAAAGTTGGTGACAGGTGCGGTCTTTCAACCTCTTCCTTACTCCTCCCTCTTTTGGGCAACCTCGTGTCCCCGTAATGCCCACGGAGCCTCTCCCAAGGCTCTGTGCTGGATGCTGGGGAAACAGTCCCCAGACGGCCAAGGAAGCCCTTACAGACAGTGGGTCCAAGCTGGGTCATGAAGAATGAGTAGGGGTTTGCCTCAGGGGCTCCCAGCTCAGGGCCCGATCCCAAGGAGGCAAAACCACACAGCCCCAGTGGCCTCAGACCCCACTCATTCCCCCTTCCTGAACCTTCACGCCTCTTCTTGCCCTGCTCAGGACCTTCCACCAGTGGGCTTCCACCCCCTCCTTTGATCTCAGCACAGAAGATTCAACTCAGGATCAAGGCTCTAGACCCCATGGGCCACCTAATATGATACAAAGTCTGACTATCGATTCCTGCAGGTACCAACTCCTGGTTCTACGGCACCCCCACCCTGGGACTGACCACCAAACCATGCTACAGGGCATTCTGACATCAAGGGGAGAGGTGACCAGTTACCTGGGTCCAGGCCTCACTCCGCTGTTCGTTCTTAGTTTGACCCAAGTTGGCTCATCTGTCATCGGACCTCAATATATGAAATGGCCTTTCCCTCATTTAAACATCCATCTGTCCATCCTACGTCCATCCATTTATCCATTCATCAACTCACCCACCATCCATACAACCATTCATTCATCCGTCTGCTCACCCATCCACTCACCCATTCATCCATGCAACCCTCAACTACCTCTTCAGCCACCCGCCATCATCCCCCATCCAGCCAGCCAGTGTGTCAGTACCTATGTCAAGCAGCAGAGACACAGACATAAAAACTTTTAGTTCCCCAGCCTTAAAACCCTCCTAGATTAGCTTCTTCCCCTCCCTACTTCTCAGTCACGTAGGGTAGGCATGGGAGGGCCCCAGCAAGACCATTGTTTGGGAGGAAACAATGAAGTCTATTGTCGCATCTATGACTCTCGTGGGTCAGAGCCCTGGGGACTTCCACGCCCTGCTCGTTTCTCCAGGGCCTTCCGGGGGACGTGGTCAGTATGGCCTCTGCATGGCCTAGGACTGCCCTGGCCTCTAATTTCTCACTCCAGAGATGCCAGGTGCTGACCTGAACCAGAGGGACTTGAAAGGAAGTAGGGGAAAGGAAAGAGCTTTTGAGCCTAACTTCTGCCGAGACTGAAGACCCCCACTGGGACTCGGTTTTCCTGCCAGAAATGGCAGCAGCATCTCAGCACAAGGGAGGTGCGGTGAAATGTTCGGTCCAAGGCCTGTCACCGCCAGCCACGTCCCCACCGTTCTCTGGACCTCGATCTCCCCACCAGTGCAGTGTGAGTGGTGGTCTGTGGGTCCTCCCAGCTCTGAGATAGCCCCTCTTGATTCTCAAATCCCTTCCAGCCTGGGTGGGCCTGCCCCTCTGACAATGGAGCCTCTCTGACCGGCCCACACACAAGGAGGGGTAGGAGATGACGTGGTCGGTGTCCAGGGCCCTGAGTCCTCTGGCTATTCAACCCTCCCTCCCCTGACACAAACAACCCTCAGTCACCTCCCCCTCCCGCCCCCCAGAATCTGGGCACAGCTGGGGCTTGCTTTGCCCTGGCCACCCCATGAATCACCCCTCTATGGTCCCCTGGGGGAGTGGTCCAGGGAGCATCCTACGCCCCCTGCGGGGTGAGGGCCAGAATCACTGCCCTCAAGCAGGCAGTGTCCATAGGAACAATGGGGGCCTGTGGCTGACAGCCGGAATGCAGCCATTGTCCTGCCCTGGCCCCCAACCCCAAGGCCTCAGGTCCCCAGGCCGGGCCGGCTGGCGTGGGTCGGTGCGTCAGGCGCTCGTGTGCCAGGGCCAGGACACATGGCCTGCCGTTTCCCTTCCCTGGGCGGGAAGGCTGGTGGGCCGATGGGCCAGACCCCACCTCCACCACACAGCCTCACAAAGGACCGTCCACAGGGTGAGAAGAAGCAAGGCAGGACCCAAGGAGGCCAAGCCGGCCTCCAACCCAGCCATCCCTGGGGTACTGGGAGCAGACTCAGAGAAGGGGCCTTGAAGCTTTGAGACCCAAGCTATACATCACAGTGGGGAGGGGGACCACATTAGAATAATGCAGGATTAGAATGGGGTTGCTATAGCGACGTATTAGGGCAATACATCTAGGGAGTCCCCGGCCCCTTGGTGATGTATGACTCCTCTCAGCTGAGGGGAGCAGGGGGAGGGGACCTGTCCTGCTGCTTCCAGGCAAGAGCAGACACCAAACATTCTCTTTATTGGACTCCAAAAATAGGCTTCTCGGGATCCTGTCGAGACTGAGAGATGCGCTGCCAACCTAACCTCCAACAGCCCCTCTTCAGTTCATGCTCACCTTGGCTGCAACTTTAGACCTCACCTCCAAGCTCGGCTCCAGCCCCCGCCCGCCCCCGGTCATCCTCAGCCCCGGCCTCCAGCCCAGCCCCTCCAGGCTCCGTCCCTCTGCTTCAGTGCTGAGGACCATTCCTGTACTTTTTCCCGGCATCCGATGGGATTACTAGGACTATATCTGGGGAAGGAGGGGGTGTTGTCCAGAAATACTCCAAGGTCAAACCTCTCGAAGCTATTCATTTGAGAGACACCTGGAGACTAAGTCTGAGGGCACACATGCACTCCCCTTCTCGCCCGAGGCCTCCCCACGCCATCCAGACCCAGGTCTGGGAATTTAACTTCCCTCCACATACTCCCAGCGCCACCAAGGGTGGTATGGGTGACTAGCCCTAGTGAAAAAACTATACAGGCTCCCAAGGAAAAGTTCACTGAAAATCTTCATGTCACGTTTGCCATGTTACACAACAAGGTCAGGCCACCGGCTGGCTTTCAAAGTGCTGTATCGTTTGTGCCAGCTCCCCCCTCATCTCAGAGGCCCGGGTCCTCAACCCCCAGGGCATGTTAGGGAAAGATTCCCTTGAGATTAACCCCCCCCCCCGCCCCGTGGCTATTTAGCATCTTGGTGAGGAATAGGAGGAAGGACCAGTTACCCCCTTTAAGAATCATCAGGCCCCGGTCAGGTAGCTCAGTTGGTTTGAGCATCTTCCCAATAGGCCAAGGTTGCAGGTTCAAGCCCTGCTCAGGGCCCATACAAGAAGCAACCAATGAATGCGTGAATAAGTGGAACAACAAATCGATGTTCTCTCTCTATCTCTCAAATCAATAAATTTTTAACAATTTTTAAAAAAAGAGCCGTTGGTGTGCTGTGAGTATATATATATATCCCTGTCTCCATCTTGACTAGCCCTCTGTGTGCCCGTGTTCGTATGAAACTCTTATGTGTGTGTGCATGTGCGTGCACCCCGCTGAATGGTAATTTTTTGTTAATTCAACTGATTACAATAATAACACAACCCTCAAAAGTTGTCCTTTTTTCTTTTGAAAGTGATGCTCTGGCCCTGTGCCAGAGAGGGGGCGTGGCTCCAGGCCAAGCTGGAAGATGCTGACCGTGGAAGTCACCCCCTCCCACCAGAGGAGAGCACAGGTCATAGGTCAAGGCACTGTAGGAGGCAGAGCTCCCTACTGTGCACACATACCAACTCCTGCTGGTGAATACACACACACACACACACACACACACGTATACTGTGGCCCTGCCCTGGTGGTGTGCCTACAGTGGAAGAAGCTAGGTTCACCCTTGACTGGAAAGAACTGATCAAGGGAGTTTCTTCTCTCATTGTCCTCATCCTGGGTGCCTCCTTTCTGACACTCACACAGACACACATGCTCACACACAACGTACACACGTATTCACACATACGAAGGGAAGGGAAGGACTAAAAGAAGGTGGGGGAAGATAGTGTCTGTGCCCAGAGGGCAGTTCCTGGGGTGGGGGTGGCAGGGTGCCCAGGGCACTGAGTGGGCAGGAGACTCCATGGCTTCCTCTCTTCCCTAGCCAGCAACCAAAGGTCAGCCCAGGCAGCTCAGCCACGTGCAATCCATCCACCCCCGTCGGGTCATGTGAGACCAGGACCAAAGCCTCATCAACACACCATTGTCCTCCAGAGCCCAGCCTTGTGCTGAAGGGAACAAGCCCCCTCCAGCCCAGGGCTAGTCAGTGCCGCTAAGGTCCCTGGGCCTTAAGGGACCTGCTGAGGGGGTCTCTCAGCCCCACCTTGAGGACAAGCTGGGTGATGCTCAGCTGGATCTTATCCCTCCTTGGGACTTTCTATCCCCTTCTGAAAAATGGGAAAGAGCAGCTTTCCACTCATGTTGAAAGTACCCGGAGTAAGAGCAGGGAGCAGAAGGACACACTTTTTCATGTTCCTCTGAGGGGCATACACACCATCCCATGCCAGCTGCCCCTGCCCATTCCCCAAATGTTCTGGAGGGAAAGAGAGCAAAGCAGAGGGGGTCAAGGAGCTGCCCTGAAGGTCACCTTCCACGTCAGCACTGGGATGGGCCCAGAGCCCCTTGCACCCTGGCTCCCGGCCTGGGCCACAACACAGGCTCCATTGACTCCTGGACACCCTCTTTCCCAAGATGCACGCAAAGCCGTGGGCCCGTGGTTCCTGCCCACAGGCCCTGGGCCCCGTAGGGCCCACCCAGGGAAGGAGGCCAGAGCTGGTTGGATGGGTGGCCATGGATGTACACAGTTCCCCTGAGGCAGCACGAGGGAAAAAGAAGGAAGGGACAGAGGCTGCCCCTACCCCACAGTCTCTCGAATCTGGGCTGATGGCTGCCATGGCCTGGCTCTAGGCCTGTCCTACCTGGCCTGGAGTAGAGTCAAAGATCTCGGGGACCCAGCTAGAACAGATTTCTGCGGTGCCACTTCTACCCATCCCTAATCCACACTTATTCCTTTCAAAAGCAGGGACTCCCCTACCACCGCCACTGGCACTAAACCTGGGGCACAGCCAGCCCAGCCCACCCTCTGTCTCCCACAGGAGAAGTCAGGTGGGGAAAGATAGCTGTGTCTGGGGGAGGAGGATTGGAGGAAAGCCGGGGCTCCAGTGGGGGGAGGGCTGCCCCAGCAGGATGACAGAGAGATGATTAAACCCACAGAGAAGATTGATAAGGGAGCTAAGCAGCTGCAGCTCTGCAAGGTGGGCTGGGGACAAATCTCATCTTGTCCCGGCAGCACTCAGAGCATTGGGGGGCTAGGCCAGCAAGACAGCTCATGACCCACACAAGCTCCCAGCAGGGTTCCCAGCAGGGATTGGGGGCGGGGGGAGGCCTGCTCCCACCTTCTTCCCCCAAGGCCTCCGAGGGTGGCTTCCAGAGCCCAGCCCTCATGCCTGCCAACCCGGAGCTCCCACCCCGCCTCACACCCCTCTGCACCTGGGCAGCATGCCCCTTCTCACCAGTGCCCCCTTCACCCACAGCATCTCTGCCACAGCTCTCACTCTCGTTATTATTAGATGTGATTTGCAGCGGAAACGCTTAGTCAGACAAACCAAGACTCCCCAGGCAGAGGGAGTGGGAGAGGAGAGGAGAGTCCACGGAACTCGGCCCTCTCTGGGGCAGGGTCATCAGAAGAAAGACAGGAGATGGGGCTCCGGGATGAGCAGGAGGCGCATCTCCCGCATTCCTCCCGTCCGTCTCAGGCCCCGGAGCCTCACCAGGGTCTCTCTGACATCCCAGCCCCTTTTCTGGCCCCACCCAGCCTTTCAGCTTTATCCTGTCAGTCTCTTATCTTCCTTGGCAAGAGAGCAGCCCAAAGACCTGGGAGTCTTGAAATCAAGGTGGCTCCCCTGGGCTGTTTCCTCATACCAGGGCTCCTAGTTCAGAAGGCAGTCCCTGACTCCCAGGGAGGGAGAGAGGCAGGAAAAGCGCGTTGCTGGGGCCCTGGCCCCCACTCTGCAGGCAGAGAACACGGGCACTGCGCGTCCATGCGGACGTCCAAAGGCACAAGAATTTGTGAGGAACGCACACTCGTTCCTGCTTCCACCTTGCTCAGAAGAACTCAGCGGGCAGGTCCGCCTCTGCTCCCCGGGTCTCTGACTCCCTGGCAGGGAGGAACTGGGCATTGTTGCCAAAAATAAACGTTCCCTCTCCCGCTGCTCCCTGGCTCCCGGCTCCCGCTCATTAGGATGCGTGGCGTTTGGCTGCGGTCCCACACCTTGCAGCTCATTATAAATATGCAGTCGCTGCTGGCGCTACCCCAATCATCTCTGCAATCAGAGCTTTTAATTAGGTTAATTAAATTGTATCAAATCTCGCAGGGACGCAGTTCACTGATGCTGATGAGGCAGCCAAAACAGACCCCAGCTCCTGCGCTAATGAAGGCCGCTGCCTGCCTGCACAGCGAGGGAGCCGGAGCACATAATAAACGCAGCGTCCTCTGGGAGGAGCTGCTGTCCAGGCCCCGAGCTCCCCGGACAGGGCAGGGGGTCTGCATCAAGCCCACCAGGCTCCAGCTTGGGCAGACTCCCAGCCTGGGGGACTGTCCCCTTCACTGGAGAACGAACTGGGGTAGCTTCAGGAGCCAAAACAGGTGGGCAGCGTCGGGGCCTGAGCACCCACCTCCCCTACGCTGCAAACTTGCATGTGCCCCCAAGCTCCACCGGCTCCATCGGGGGCTCCTTCTTTACTATCCCCCCAGAATGGCACCACAGGGCCAGCACGCTGTCTCCCGCATATGTACACGTATACAGGGCCCCGTCACTGTCCCTCTGGATTGTCTTATTAGCCAGGGAGGCCAGCATGAGACCAGAAAGCTCAAGCAGCCGCTGGCGGCCTAGTCTCCATCTGCCGTGGAGGCCATCTGCCCCTGTGGGGAGCAGGGGTGGTTTCGAATGCTACCACCAGCCAGTAACGGGGCGGGGGTGGCACCCCATCTCCATGTGCCAGATGGACCCCGCACCTTCCCACCTACCACTCCACCTAAAGAGCCCTCTCTAAGGGACACTTGCCACCCCCCCACCTCCTAGGATCAAACTGGTTTCTTCCCTGGCCCCTGCCCATCCTGAGCTGGCTGTCCCAGGCCACACTGGCAACCGTGGCCGGCCACTGAGGGCCACAGACTCCAGAGCTAGAGGGCCCTGCAAAGGTCCTCCCCTGCCTTTAAGCAGGAAGGCAAGAGCTGCCACCTCCAAAGGGGCTGTCCCCAACACTCCGCTCAGCCTGGCTCCAACCCCCTCCGCTGAACCCCTCCAGCGCTGGTCTGTCGGTCCGTGGCAGAGCAGCTGAGGAGGGAGGATGGGGAAATTTTCAGTGCTCTCGGGACATGCTCTTTCTGCTGTAGAAGCTGTTTTTTTTTGGTTTGGAAAGGGTTTTTTTCCACCCAGTAATGTGAAAACATGAAACCTGAAACCACCCCCCCCACATTTGTCACCTCAGAGCCTTTGGGGTAACTAGGAGAAAGCTGTAAATGAGTCAGGCTGATTCTGGTGGTGGGGGGGTGCTGCCCAGGTGCCTCTGGGGCACAGCAATTTCATTAACACTTCTGATCTGAGCCTGGCTGTCAGGTGATAGACGACAGGAGGAAAGGAAAGGGCTTCCTCCCCACCCTTCTTTTCACCCCAAACACAGTCCCCAGGTACAGTCTTCTCCGCTAGAAATAGCCAGGCCCTTGACTGTGTTTGGACCAGCCCAGAAGCAAGAGGCCCAGGGCCGATCTCCTGCCCCGGCTCCAAGCAGTTTGCTCCCCTCCCACTGGAGAGACTGGGTGGGGAGAAGCAGGAGACAGACAGACAGACAGCACTTCCCAGAAGTAATGATGATGAAACCAGGAAGAAGGGAGTCTGAAGAAGCAGGAGGGATGTCTTTTCTTGCACCACAGCAGTTTAGGAAAGACAAAGCAGAAGCGTGAGCTGGGCCGTCTCTCGGCCTCCTAACTCCAAGCAGTAGGCTTGGGAAAGGAAGCCCCGCCCTTCTGGAGTTTCGTAACTTCTCTCTGATCCTTCCCAGCACTTTCTGCTGAGGCAGACCCGTGTTGCTGGGAGGGCGCCTGCCAGCAGGGAGGCCCCGTGACATGACTGGCAAGAGAGAGTGCACCCTGTGACCCCAGGAGGCAGCTGCACAAGCCCTAGAAACCTGCCCTCTCGGCTCCGAGACGGTATTTCAGGTCTGCCCCCCAATCCCTCCACTCACCTGGGGCTCTGGGCCAGGACTCCCACCCAAGCTCTGGCCCGCCCTCCCTGGACACCCCAGGCACAAGGCTCCGTGAACTGACTCCCTGGGAGAGCTGAGGAGGAAGGGAGGCCAGCACCATACACCCACTTGCCTCACTCTTTCAAGTCCCAACTGGCCCTGGCCTCACCGGCCCCCACAGGTCTGCTGGCTGCCTTCCCTGCTGGGAGACGTGCAGCTCTAAGCACTCACTGCCCCGAAGCCAGCTACTGACACACACTCAGCATTGCTCGTGGAGAGACCCCAGCCCCGTCTTGGTGGAACCACCCGCTGGACCACTGGGGACCCCAGGACAGTTCTTCTGTGGTCCTGGCTAGAAACATAAGGGGAAAGCCCTTTCCTACCCAGTCCTTGTCTTGGGGCCAAACCAACCTCCAGGTAGGGGGGGCAGGGTGGGAAAAATGTCTTTTTAACAAGAGCTTTCTCCATGGCATTACATCTAATTAATAAATATACACTAAGCACCGATGGAATACAGGATGCCCTCCAACAGAAGCAGTGTGCTAGTGCGGCGTTGGGCGGACCTCTGCAGCCTGAGAACTAACCCCAGAGAAGGGGCAGCAGCTCCACCTACTGGGCCCTTTCCCACCCTGTCACCAGCAATCAGTTCTCTAGTCGGAAAAAGATTTTATTCAGGAAGAAAACTAGGTCTCAACTCTCTCCTGTTTTGGTCAGTGGGGGCTTAAGCTCTGGTAATGGAGTACGTCTCTGCTGGGGGGGGGGGGTTGGTTTCCATGTCATCCAGTTAGTTGCTGCTTTGGAGACTAGGGTTGCACAAGAGACCTGAACCACACAAGCTCTGACTCACGGAAAGGCTTCCCATCTCTGTAGGCTGCCCACATTCCCCTTGGCACACACAGCCAGAGCGGGAGGCCAAGAGCCCAAACCACCCCTGTGCCCGGAGGGTAGATCCTAAGGAACCAAGCAAGGAGCCAAGAGTCTGAGGTCCCACTAAACAACAAGGCCATGGAGGCCCTGGCCTATTTTCAGGACTCCAGGCTCCTTGAAGCTGGAACCCGTGTCTCAGTTTGTTCACAGGGGACAGCCAATCTCTTCCCTTACAAGGCCTGGGCCTCAGAGACGGCCTTCAGTGTAACCGCAATTCCAGACATCTGGCTTACCCCTGTGGTTCTATCAGCAGCCTGGAACTTACGCTGCCCCACGAGGATGGACTTTCCAGCTCCCTTCCGCCCATGTACACGCCTCTTCAAGCAGAACGGGCACCTACAGACCATGTGAGGGCTTGCATGAGTGTAACCTCTGTATGTGAAACCCCGGCGGCATGTTCGCTCACCAGAGGGTATGCAGATGTGCACGCACCTGCGTTTGAGTCCTGAGTAGCATGTGCCTTTTGCCATCTATTAATGCGGGAGCTTAGAAGTATACCTTTGTGTGGGTGTGTGCTTAGGGAGAAGCATCTAGGCAACTACCCTACTACCTGCCACCTTCCAAACCAGCAGAGGCAAGGGACAGTCAGAGCAGCCATCAAGCCACTTTGTCCCAGGAAGAGAATGCCTATTGGCCTTCTGACTATCGCCATGTACTTAGCACCTCCCCAGAAGGGAGTTCACGAGCAGGCTTGGAAGCGCTTCCTTCCTGAGGGCAAATGCGGGCTTCCATTCCCCTGGCCCGCCTTCCTATTTTCCAGCCCCACGAGGCCACCAGACCTCAATCCCACTGGGTTTAACAGGGACAGGCTTTCATTTCAGGCTTTATACATAGCAATCATGGGAACTTACGTTTTAACAACTTTTTTTTTCAATTATTAAAACCCATGTCCTGCCCCGGCTGGTGTAGCTCAGTGAATTGAGTGTGGGCCTGCGAACTAAGGTATTGTGGTTCGATTCCCAGTCAGGGCACATGCCTGGGTTGCAGGCCAGTTCCCAGCAGGGGACACACAAAAGGCAACCATACATTGATATTTCTCTCCCTCTTTCCTTCCCTTCCCCTCTAAAGATAAATAAATAAAATCTTAAAAAAAAAAAAAAACCCATGTCCTGGTTGGTGTGACTTGGTGGATTGAGTGTGAGCCTGCGAACCCAAGGGTCACCAGTTCGATTCCCAGAGGACATGCCTGGGTTGCTGGCCAGGTCCTGGTGGGGGCACCGTGAGAGGCGACCAGACATTGCTGTCGTTCACCCTTTCTCTTTCCTTTCCCCTCTAAAAATAAATAAATAAAATCTTTGAAAAGAAATCCACACATAGCTGTTCCCCCACCAAGGGTCGAGGTGTAAACAACCCTGCTCCTCCCACATTTGCTGAGCATGCTCAGTTCTGCCCTAACAGCCTCGGCCTCCCAGGCCTATTGGGCAAGTAAAGGAAGGGTGGGGCTCTGACAAGGGAGGAGAGCTGCCACCCACTCTGGGGTCCACCTCTCCAAAGTGAAGGAGGGCCGTCCCAAGCCATGTATCACCTTGGATTTTCGAGCTGGCCTCGAGTGCAGAGGCCAGGGGCAGAGAGTAGGGTCTGAGAGCAGGGTCTGTTCAGATTAGAGCTTCAACAGAGAGGAGGGGGTGGGTCCCCGAGGGTTTCTATCAGTAGCTGTAATGAGTAGGAGAAAAAAATCCCTCCTTGGCTAACTTACAAAGCCACCTGCGTATCCGATAATGCAGAATGAATGAGGGTAAGATCAGCCTATCCACTGCATAAAACATGATGCAAACATTAAAAATAATATTTTATTTTTTACTATGAACATATATCGCCTTTTAAAAATTTAGTGATGCAACAAATGGGTAACAACAAATGAGTTAAGTGAAAAAATGAAAATATAAAATTGCTTACTGTATTTCCAACTACAAAACATAAAAACAGACACGAAATCCAGTGCACACCTTTATGAAACAGAGGCGATAAAGGAGAATGCTCGCCTCCTGTCAGCTCCGCCGCCCCAGCACCGTAGGTGCACAAGAGCTACTTGTTGTTCTTAAATGAGCACTAGGATTAGGAATGGACTCACTTCTTTCCCAAATTGGTTGTGATGAGATTATATAACTTTCATAATGAAAAAATAAGTATATAAAAATAAGACTAATTTCATAACCCAAAACCAGTAAGAGGAGAGGAGGAGCTTTAATGTTGTTTCTATCAAATGTTAGATCTGCAATAAATAATTACAAATAAGGAAACCATGTCATTTACATTAATGGAATTTGAAATCATTGGGGGGAAAAAGAACACAGAATTCTTTTCCAGGTGGAATGACAAGGCTTATAGAACACTCAGCGTTTCCGACGACTTTGAAATTTGTAAATAGCTGGGGAGTTCACCGTTTCTTTCTTTACCTTCACCTTCTGAGTTTTATCCTAGAGAAGAATAAAAAAAAGGTTACCAGTAAATAGTAAGAGGAAGTTTTGTAAAATAGGAAAGTTCGTAAACCACTTTGCTTATTGGGACCCCGAAGCCCTTGTCCCAGTGCAGGCAGGAGACAAAGCCCAACCACCCCAAGGCATCATCCCCGGGCACAAAGAACCAGCTTCTCCAATGGGCATCGACAGCGGTATCAGTGTGCAGGGGTTCCTGAGAAAACTAAGAAACATACTCAAATCTTTTTTTTTTCAGTAGAGTTTTTCTCTCACGAACCCTAAGTAGTAAGGCACAACTACATGATGTGCAAAGCCGAAGATTCTGACATTAGAGGAATCATAATATGAGCAAGGCACGTATATTCCTCAGCTCTGTTATTTATCTGCACATTGTTGCCTATTTTTAAACACCAAGGAGTGACACGCACTGTTTTGTTAACCTGTCTAAATGTTAAAGATAGCTGTTCATAAGCTATAAAGTTCATATGCCACCCGATCCTACCCTCTGCTGTTCCAAACCACTGACTAAGAAGACTCTTATTACCTTCTGAATCAAGGCCCGTCGCAACAATGCCAGAGTAACAGACACTGGCTTGAAGCGCTGCCCCTGAGGAGCAGACATTTTCGCTGGGGTTGATTGACACACAGCTGAAATCTAGTCCCTGTTAAGACCTTTACAAGGACGGGGAATGGAGGCCTCAGGCTCTCCCTCCTTACCAGAAGATCTTTGCGTGTTTGAATTTTCTGTGCAATAACGAACAACTTCTTCTCACGTTCGATCCGCTGTGTCAGGCAGTCATACTGCTTTTGCCTTTCTTTAGCTATCCGCTGCAGAGGGGACACATTTTCATGAAACACTTAACAGGATAAAAAAGAAGTAACCAGCTGTTTCTTAATCCACTTACGCCGCAAGGCATAAATGGCTCCACTCCCATCTCAGTCTGAATCAAAGGTACTGTAAATTACTATTAAGTCATGATACTACAAAGTTGTCCATTTTAGGGACTGACATTCTAGAGCTGAATGGAACCTTGGAGACTTGCCCCAGGGCACATGGTTCCCCTGGAGCAGAGTCAGGGCTGTCCTGAGTCTCACCGCCCTCAGGAATCTTTCCACTACTACACTAAGCTGCTTTAACCTTCATGTGAGCGTGCAGGTACCTAAGGTGGTACAGACAAGAACCGCTCCTGGTAACCCCGCACGCGGTGAGGAAAGAACAAGAGCAGCGCACCAGGCAGTGAGCTGGCACCCGAGAAGCGCAGACTCAGACTGCAGGAGGGCTTCTTCGGCAGAAGCCGACCTGAGGGTTCTCGCTGCTCACGGCTCCTCAAAGACCAGTGGTCCTTCCATCTGGGGGAGTTATAAACCTCTGAGACACTGACGAAAGCTTTGGACTGTTTCTTGAAATAAATGTACAGATGTATGTACAAATTTGTAGAGCTTACTCTCTCACGGAACCTCAGGCAAGAAAGGCAAAACTAAATGATCTAAATTTGTATATATACGTACCCATTTGCTCAAAACTCCGGTGTGGGAAGAGGGCGCTCACAGACTTCCTGAGCTCGTTTATGGACTGCCCACCCACCTCCAACTTACAGGCTGATCGTTCCTTGGCGGTCCACCCACCCGCAGTCTCTTAATGAAAATAATTTTGCCTTAAACACAACCATCAAAACCAACACCACTAGTAGGCATAAACAGCAAGACGCACACTCTCCCAGTTTCTCAAACGGTATGTTAGTGAGCTATTCTACACAGGAATTTGGAACACCGACCTCCTTAGGGACTACACCACAATACCTGAAAAGTATCAGTGACTCAGCTAACTGAAAACACAACTTATGGCAAACAGGGTTATCACGAGAACCCGAGTCAGCCAACTCCTCAGCTGGAAGTGTTATCTGCACAGAGGGGAATAGTACTGGGCCTCGATTTAAACAATTCCCTAATCCTAGCAGTCTCACAGCAGTGGTTTCAGACAGCTTTTGTTTTCACTTTACTGCACAGACTGTCAAATTTATGGGATTACCCAATATAGTCAAACTAATTAGGGGTATTTATATTACTAAAGCAAGTTTAGCTGCCTCTGAGCTAGAGAAACTGCTGTGAAATTAAACATTGGAAGCAAAGCTGATGCAGTGTAAATGATTCAAATCAAAATAGAACAGCTGTCTGACTGAAACACATTCACGGTGTTTTTTTTTTTTAAATGAATCAGTCAGAAGTGAGAGTTCAACTCCAGACGGCTTTGAGAAAAAGCATGTCTTCCGTACAAATCCAGTTACAGTGATGGAAAACACCATAAGGAAAAGTCAATTCAAAATTCTGGCACAGCCGTGGCCGGGTGGCTCAACTGGCTGGAGCATCATCTGGTGCACCAAAAGGCTGTGCGGTGACCTCCAGGAGGAACGCGTACAGGAGGCATGTCTCTCTTTCTCTCTCACATTTCCCCTCTCTCTAAAGTCAATAAACAGCCTGGCTGGTGTAGCTCAGTGGATTGAGCACGGGCCTGCAAACCAAGGGGTCACAGTTTGATTCCCAGGCAAGGCACATGCCTGGGTTGCAGGCCAGGTCCCCAGCAAGGGACACTTGAGAGGCAACCACACAGTGATAGTTCTCTCCCTCTCTTTCTCCTTCCCTTCCCCTCTCTCTAAAAATAAATAAATAAAATCTTCAAAAAAATAAAAATAAAAATAAAGTCAATAAACATATCCTTGGATATAGATTAAAAAGATTAAAAAAATTGGTGCAAATGCACATTAAAGACTTTTTGACATGCGTATTCACCACTAAAGATTCACTATCGAAGTGCCCCAGACCCGTTACCCTCCGGTGCCCTCTCCTTTCTATTTTAACTGTTGACATCTGGCCCTGGCTGGGTTGCTCAATTGTTTCGCACATCATCCCAATACACCAAGGTTGGGGGTTCAGTCCCCTGTCAGGGCACATGCAAGAAGCAACCTGTGCATAGATAAGTGGGACAACAAATCAATGTTTTCCTCTCCCCACCCCCTAAAATTAATTTTTTAAAAAATGAAAAAGAAAAAACTGTTGGCACTTGTTTACAAGCCTTAAAAGCACAAAGCCCAGGATCAGAGTTTGGATTCAAATGCAGGACAAAAAGCCAAAACCTGAGCTCCTGACCACTAGGCTACCCATCCTCTAAACTTGGAAACCAAGAAACTCTTCCCCGCTCCCGTTCCCACCATCAAACCCTCCTTCTAAGGGAATTTAATAAATCTTCCAGAAAAAAAAAGCATACAAAATTCAGTGGCAAAAAAGAAAAACAGAGTAAATTACCTTAAGTCGAGTCTGATGAGTGACTCCTTTCACTCTCTCCTTCCGCAGGGTCTCTATCGTGGGTCTGTTGAAGACCCTGTCCACCAACTCCGGGGCTGTTTGCAGGTGCGTTGCAATATCAAACTGTTCAACTAAAAGTCAAAACGATCCATGAGGCACCATCTCGGACACCAGACCACACAGATGAGTGTGCCAGACTGTCCCAGGAACCTTCCAACAGTTCATACCTTCCTTTTTGGTGTCGAAAAAGAACACGTGCTTATTCTGTTGCTTCCCCTGGAAATCCAGCAGGTGGAGCTCTGACTTTAGTCTTTCAATTTTCTAGGACACAGAATATGGTCTCATTTTATATTGGGTTCTTGTAGGGTATCACAAATGAATTTGCAAAACTTAAACTATACCAAGACCAGCCAGCAAAGAAATTGCTTCAGTCTTTTAAAGGGAAAAACCAGTAAAATGTACCAAGCACCAAATATGTGTTAGACTTGGTATAATCCAAAACTTGTTTAACCCTTACAATCCAATGAGACAGAAATGAAGAAAGAGCTTCACAGAGATTAATTTGCCCATAATTTGGGGGCCAGAATTCAAATTAAGCCCGTCTCATTCACCATATTCAACTCTTCCCATTCTACCATGCTTCTAAATCACTTTCACAACGAAGCATATTTCAAGACTGTAAATGCCAGAAGAAATCAACGTATAACTTTGGACTGATGAATTTATATCTCTTCCTAACCAAGAAAAATACACCAGAACAGAGAGTTTCAGTTGTTACCTTAGCTTCTGCAACCCTTTTCATTTCTATATATTTGACATCCTGCGTTCTCATCAGTTTCAGCTGTTCTGGAGTTACTTCTTCCTTAGTCTCCTTAATAACATGAACTCCATCCTAAAATCCAAATTCAAAAGATAGCGCCTCTATTAGATTAAAACCATTAGTAAGTTGTCGACATAGCTTATGATCAGAACAAAGACACCCCAATACAACAGCCATTCAATGCACTAGGCCTCAAGGTGCGTGGTCAATTTAGCACCTCCAGCCACCCATTCTCAGAAGAGCTCCAGGCAGAAGACAACTCAGAGTCAGGGGCAGAAACCCGTGCTGCACTGAAGGGGCAGTTTTGCCCAGGACACTGGTCAAGAGCACCTGGACCAACTGGAGAGAGGCTACACAAAAGCCAACGTTCTGTCCCTCCATCTCCTCCCCCATCTTTACTTTAGGTATTATGTTGAAGCTCAATACACCAACTGATCCATTAGACACCGACCTGGAGTTTAACGCGAGTCATTTTATAATAAAATTCATCTGGATTTTTTTCAAGAGCTTTCTTCCGGAGAGCTCTGAGGTACTCTTGCTTTCTCCGGTAGTCACTGAAAGGCAGGTTAAACAAAGTTCATAGCAAAGAAGAAAAAAAACACAACAGGCAAACTTCCCAAGCATCTAAAGTTCACACGAAATGAAACTTACAAATGCCACAGCAATGACGATTTGACCCACCCTCCACTGTCACTGATGTTGAGCCCCGGTCTCTGCAGGTCCTCTCCTAGCCCCGTCCCACTTGAAATTAACTGTTCCTATCTCACATGTATTTCAGTGTCCTTTCTATCATCACAAGGCAAAACCAAACAAAGCACAAACTAAAACTGGGTTCTGATGGGAGCTTGGGCACCAAGTGCCCCAGTGAGACTCAGAAGTCACAGTGCAGTTATACCCTAGTGGCTAGAACTGTGGGCTCTGGAGCCAGACACCCTGGGTTCAAACCTTGACTCCGCCACTTCCGGCTGAGCAATCTTGGGTAAGTTAGGTAACCACTGTGTATCCCTGTTTAATCTGTACAGTGAGTGTATTAACAGCAGTATCCCAGAAGGCTGTTGGGAGGAATAAATGAGCGTAAAACCTATAACTCTCCTAGAACACTATCTGGCCCAGTAATAGCCCAAGGTTATATTATTATCAGCCTTAAAAACTCTGGGACTCAGAGTGACCCATCACCCACCATCTGTACCATGAGCATGGAAAGGACTTCAACTGACACGCACAGCTAACAAATAATTATAAAGTATTTTGAGTGTTCTGCAAATGAAGTATGAGAAAAAGAATGGGAATAACTGTTTTATAAAACATTTTCAGAGTTCATTATCACCCACGCCCAGTCTCATGAATCCATCTTTCACTTCACTTCATTCCACACTCAATGACTGGAATTTTAGATTATATCTTGCACTTCAAGAAAAGGGAGAAAAAAAGACTCAGCTTTTGGCTCAAACACCAAGGCAGGGGCAAATCAAAGCCACTGAGAGAAAATGATCTGTAGCAATATAATAAAAAATTTCACTATGCAACTACAGTTAAAAGAAATAATGGTCTGCCTAAATAAAGAGAGAAGTCTAGGGTCACAGACAAGTATCTGACAGGCTGCCAGAGCTGGCCATTCCATCAATGGCAGGAAATTATCCCCTGCTGGACACTCAGGCAATTCAGCTGCAGCGCAGGGAGGCTGTGAGCTGCCTTGGCAGCATCCCTACCAGAAAGACTGAACTCACTTTGCACGAAGTTTGTAATCTTTCTTTTTTTCCAGCAGGCCCAGATGTTTTCGAAAGCCAGGCTAGAAGACAAAAAAAAAAAAAGTTAAGTTTCCTCACAACATGAAGGGAATAGGCGTCTGGAGTGCCCAGTAAACCCATGTCCTTGGAGCCAACTCGATACCCTGTTCCCTTCCCTCCCCCAGCTGGGCTCTGCCCAAGGATGAGAGGAAGGGTACAGGTGCCAGCGAGGTCACAAGCACTGCCGTAGTAGGTTTCTTGGCCTATTAAGGACAGAGAGAAGCAACAATGACTCGGCACTAAGCGAGCAGTTGCCAGTTGTACTAAAATTACTACAGACTTAATCCAAGGGTTTACAAAATACTATGAAGGGAAAATATAGTGACAGGGAGGCAACTGTGCTAAGAGAGCTAAATTTAGAGTCTGGAGAATTGGGCAGAAATCCAAGCTTTACCTCTTAACAATCTGTGACCTTGGGCAAGTCACTTAACTTCTCTGAGCTGCTGTTTCCTAAGTGTAAAATGAGAACAGTACCCACTTCTCGGGGTTATCGCGAGGATGAAATGAGCCTCTGGAGCAGTAGTGGCAGCACACAGCTTGGCACATAGCAGGTGCCCGGCACATGTTTACTGTGATTGTTGTACCTTTGGTACAAAGCATGAAAGGGAACCAAATATGACAGAAGACACTTTCTGCGGCACTTGGATAGCATGGAAGGTGCAAGGATTATATCTGTGTTATCTTTCCACGAGCCGCCATTTGTGGAACATCTGGTCTATTTCAGGGTCTGTGCTAGATGTTTGTGCCTGCGTCATCATAACAGGCCACGCTGATTAAGTACTTACTCTGCTACAAAGCAATCTGCTGTGCTCGTCACATACAATCTCATTTAACCCCCACAACAATCACAGAGAGTAGGCACAGCAGACAAAGAAATGGTTATCCCAGTACTCCAAAGGGGAATAAGGTTTAGAGAATGACTTGGCCAAGAACACAGAACTAGTAAGTAGCAAAGCTAGAAGCAGAGCCCACTCTATCTGGGGCCAGTCTGCACTCCTCCCCTCCCCACTGGACTGCACCCTCTTCCGCTTTGAAAAATTTCAACTTTTGAGGAAGTGCATCCACTTCTCTATTGTTTACACTTGCATAGTAATTTTGGTGGAATTTTTAAGTCATCTTTCTCATCTTTTATCCTTGAAGTAATGCAATTAAAATAACTCAATATTTAAAAATAACACCCAAAACCTCTCCTGATAATTTTTATTTTAATTACAGCAGACTAAGGGAAGCTGACAGAGAGTGGTGGAGAAATAAAACTCAGGGGCAACACCACGGGGCACAAATCCTGAAAGCTGCCATGTCCACTTGAATGCACATGAACTTTAAAAAAAAAAAAACTTGGCATCATATCTGAAATTGTTCACATAACTACACATCCCCCTCCGTACAGAATACCTTCAATAGTTCCCCACTGCCTCAGTGAAGGACCCATGAAATAAAGTCCAAACTTCACCCAAACAGGAGTGCTCTTGTCAATATGCTTACCAACCTTTCCAGCACAGCCTTCTCCACACAGCTCCCACAGACACCCTCTCTCTATTCCTTTAGCCATGGCCTGGGCCTGTTCATGACCAACCTCAAAAGCCCTCAATCTTCTATGCTAACCCAAATCTGCTACTTTGGACACACGGTTCAATCTCTTTAAGCAGCAGACACCTCATCTGTAGAATGAGGATAACACCCACCTCATACCGATGCCATAGGATTGTATGAGATAATCCTTGTACAGCATGCTGGGCTGTACCTAACAGCCAATGCTCAAAGCGTGGCAGCCATTATCACTGCCTTCCAAGTCCAACAAGCTTCACCACGATGCTTTCGCTCATCATCTCTACCCTTCCCGCCTAAACTTCTCACCTGGCATTTTTTATATGCCACCTCTCATAAAGTGGCCTCTTTATTCATCTTCTAGTAGCCTCTGGATTCAAAACACTTGGTCTGATTCCTGGCTTTGCCACTTACCAACTAGAGCTGTATGTCTTTGGGCAAATTACTTTACCCATCTGAACCTAGATTTCCCCACCTGCAAAGGAGAGAACGCGCAATTGCACCTACTTCCACACCCTGTTGAAAGTTAAATGAGACAATGAGAGCACAGCCCTTTGCACTTCGTCTGGCTCTGGCACACAGTAAGTAAGCACTTCTAGCTCCTACTACTTTTAGATAGATCCCCACATAGGTCCAAACAAGGTGGCAAATTATGCTATTGCTCCCAGCACACCATGGAGCACACAGTAGATAAACAATAAATGTCTGATAAATGCTATTAAGTAGGAAAGCTGAACTGTGGCTAAGGAGGCCTTGATTCTACCCCATCAGTTGGCGCCACAACTTTAGCCACATCCCTCTCCCTCTCTTTTCCATCTGTAAAAGGAAGCTAGACCAGATATCTCTAAGGGCATTTCTGGATTGGATATGAAGTGATTCCCATCCTTTGCCTTGCAGACGGGAGTGGAATCAATTGATTCTGCATACATTACGAGAATTCCTACTCAACCTTCCCCCACACACTCCCTCCAGAGAAGTCCTACAACTGTTTATTCGGCCTGAATTTGGTGTTTGTGACTGGGCAAGTCGCTCTGGCCCTCTGGACCTCAGTTTCCTCATTTGTATAATGGGGATGGAAAACACCAACATTACGGGGTGAGACACACACAAAAAGTACATGCGGCGGATCTTCATGATCCAAAAAACCCGCGATGACACCGTATTTATAATCCCCACCTCTTCAGGCAGAGGTCCTTTAGGCAGCGAGCAGAGCTGAGCTCCTTTAGATGTGGGTGCCACTTCCAACCGGGGATCTTATTGGCTGTGTGAGCTTTGACCTCAACTTCCGCAGAGGTCAAGCCCTTTACACACAGTACCCCCATTTAATTACCTCATTGAAAACTTGCAAGATAGCTTTGATTATGCCCGTACCCTTCCCAGAGAGAACAAGGCCCCCCCCTTTCCAGAGATCGTAGCACCACCCCAGGTACGCCGGCGTCATTACAATATTTTTGCATTCACTTAAACGCAGAATCTGTGTACCGAACAGACTGGTACCCGCAGGCAAAGAGGGGGCTGGGGCGAAAGACATGTGGAAATGAGCCGGCGCTCCTGGAGCCCGTGCGGTCCTACCTGGCTTCGCTCTCGGTGTTCCCGCTGTCGGGACTTAGCTGCCTTCCGAAAAGCCGCCGCCATGCCTGTTCACGCGTGGAAAAGCTCGGTAGACAACGCCAGTTCCACGCCACCTCAGTCGCCGGGTCCACGGATCGCACAGGAAACAGGCCCAGCTGCGGGAGGCTTAGAACCGCCCCCTTCCTTTCCGCAGCCTATGCGGCGCCTGCTGTTCCGGAAATACGCCCTCTAGCCAGAGCGTCCACCACAGGCTGCCCTGGGAACTGTAGTTCTCTAAGTCCAGTCTCCTGACTCTACAGGAGCCAGTTCTCATTCGCCAGAGTTTGTCTACGTGTACCTCGCCTTCGCGCTCTGCTCGCGTGGGCACCTGGGAACACGTGGCTGGCGCTGACTGCTGAGCCGAACTTGAGTGTGCGCATGCGCAGGCACCTAGGGCCGCGTTCCACTTGCGGTATTTAGGCGGCGCATTTAAAGTCTGGAGCTTTGTGAATTTTAGGATATACCGAAAAAAGCGCCCTATAGAGCAGCGGTCCCTAACCTTTTTGGCACCATGGACCGGTTTTTCAATGGACTGAGATGGGGTGGGGGGGGTCAGGGAGCTCAGGCGGCGGGGTGGGGGGGGGCGTCAGGAGGCGGAGCTCAGGGGAGCTTCACTAACTTGCTGTCGCTCACCTCCGGCTGCGAACTACGGGCAGGTGGGGGGAGGGGGGTTAACGGGGGCGGAGACAGGAGGCGGAGATCAGGCGAGCTTCCTTCGGTCCCGGTTTATAACAGCCCACGGACCAATACCGGTTCGCGACCCGGGGATTGGGGACCTCTGCTATAGAGAAACAACATATCTTAAAATCATGACTGGCTGTGTCACTTACTGGCTTTCTGACTTCTGACAAGCCACTCGACTTTGATGAGCATCATTTTTCTCATCCATAAAACAGTATTACTGGCATGCATTGCTTGCCTTATAGGTCCATCAAGGGGCTCACAGTTAAATGGAGGAGTTACATCAAGGCAGTAGCTTTACAATTGAGTTTACACCCTCAGGAGAACGGCTGGTTGACAGAATGATTGTCAGAGGCAGTACAATGTAAATGATTGGGACCTTAAACCATAGAGGTGTGTTCTCCTACCTGGTGCCAGCCAAGACAAAGTTAGCTTCACTCAACTTTGGTCTCCCCCTCTGTAAAATTAAGGTAATAATACTATTCCCAGAATGGTTGTGAGCATTAAATGAAACAGTATGTTTAAAATGCTGTGTTCACAATCAAGTGGAGCTATTATTGTTATTATCACTAAACGTAACTGTAAGGACAGAGAGAGGGTTGAGCACAGCAGAGCACTCCAGAGGCACTTCGTTTCCTTTCCACCACATAAAGCTGGACTTCAGAGAGTCCTGTAATTGTACCCATTTCACACAACGGGGCTCACTCCAGCTGAGGAGCTGTGGGGAAACCCTTTCGTCTGTCCCTGGAGGTGCTAGTCCAGTAGACCAGTGGGCATGAGAGCTGAGAGTAGCTGGGATCTGCAGTGTTGAAAACTTTTTTTTCTGCCTCTGAGTCTGAGCCTTCCCCAACTAGGGCTCTATGCACTAACACATTCCATCTCATTTGTTACTTAACCATGGAAAGACATGATCTGGCCTATGCCCACCTTTCCAGCTTCAATTAAGAAGCCCAGCCTTCAGGCAGAGTGAGGAGGTGGCAGCCCCAGTCACTCCTGCCACTTGCTCTGAAGAAGGCATTGAGTGATAGGTATACCCAGGAGAAGAGAGCTCTGTACACTGGGAAGGGAGAAGGAACCCTAGGCAGCCCAAGGGGTAAGAGTGAGCAATACACCCAAAGAAGGAAAGAAGTTTTCTCACTGTGAGGAGGGCTTGTGGTTACAAGCATCAGAGTGATTCAGCACCCAGAGGAAACCATGAGAGGCCTCTCAGTCACCACCCAAGGCCTCCTTTTGAAAACCCAAGGTGAGAGAACAGTTGGGAGACCCTGTGCAAGCCCCCTTTCACCACAAGATAAGGGTGTGTGGGGAGCTCCTGAGTGAGCAAAGGGACAACCAGATCTCATTTACCCAAGGATAGTCATCCAGCACTCAGGCTCTGCTTCCAGCCCTGGGCTCAGACACACCTGTTCCCTGGAGGGGGGGGGGAGCTGGGGGGGTGAGAGGGGGGAGACCGATGGGAAACAGGAACAGGGAGTCCATGTGGCTGATCCCTGGACCTCCCTGGGGCACGTCCTCCTGACTCACTGGAAATAGAGCAGGCAAGGAAATGTGAGCCCACTAGGGGAGCTGGAAATGGAGAGGGGAACCGGAGGGGGCACTTATAGTTTAGGCATCAGGAACAACAAAGATAAACAGCCCTTGCCCTTCACCAGTTCCCTTTCCCCAGGCTGGGCCAAGTCAGAAATCTCCCAACTTTTTTCTGGCCTCCAGACTCCAAGTCCAGGAGCAGAACCTAACTCTTGACCATGAGAGCGAGTGTGTGTGGCAGGGAGAGGTCCCACATATTGAACACCTACTGTGCGTTCTCATCCAACCCTCACGAGAATGCTGTGAGACAGGGAGTCATCCACTCTTTCCAGATGAGGAGACTGAGGCTTAACAAGGTGAAATGACTGCAGAGACTGTAGAGTTTAACAGTTAAGCTCTTGAAGGGAACCAAAGTTTTGCTACCCTGAAGCTGCCTTTTTGGGATATTGACTTGAAGCTGTTAATTGAGGAATGAAACACTCAGAAATCTAATACCCCATTCCCTTCACTTTCTCCTCTGTCCAAAAAAGTCTTCTGTGCCCCTGGTTGCCTTGACATCTTTGAAATTTTCATGCCTACGTGGATTCCCCATGAACATGTATTAAAATCCTTGATTTTCTCCTGTTCCTCTCCGGTGTTAATTTGATGATTAGTCCAGCCAGAAGAACTTAAAAAGGTGGGAGGAAAAGTATTAATATTTTTAGCCCCCACATTCTTTTTCGGCATTAGGAGTTTTGACACTTGATTAAATATGAATCCAGTCTGCCATTAGTAGCTCTGTCACCACTGGCAGGTCACTTACTTTCTCTGTGCCTCATTTCCTCATCGTTAAAACAGGGATACAAATACATATTGCAAAAGCTGTTGGGCCCCGGCTGGTGTGGCTCAGTGGATTGAGTGTCAGCCTACGAACCAAAGTGTTACCGGTTCCATTCCCAGTCAGGGCACATGCTTGGGTTGTGGGCCAGGTCCTCAGTTGGGGGCGTGCGAGAGGCAACCACACATTGATGTTTCTCTCCCTCTTTTCCCTTTCCCTTCTCCTCTCTCTAAAAATAAATACATTAAAATCTTAATAAAAAGAAAATCCTATAAAAAAAAAAGTTGTTGGAAAACCAAGTACATTAAATACATGGAAAGTGCCCGGACAGGGCTGGTGCAAAGTAGGAACACAGGAAAGATGGGCTTTTATTAAGGCTGTTCAAACCGCTAGTGAAAACCGGAGACCCCAACTCTACCTTTGACCCAGCACCATCCTTATTCGCTCATTCACTAGTAGCGCCCCCACCCTGTCCCATTTCAGAAGGCTGCCCACTGGTTCCCTTCCCCCAGAGGAGACTTTTTTAAAAAGATTGTATTCATTTATTTTTAGAGAGAGGGAAAAGGAAGGAGAAAGAGAGGGAGAGAAACATCGATATGTAAGAAAAACATCGATTGGTTACCTCTCACAGGTGCCCCAACCAGGCACGGGGGGCCTGCAACTCATGTGCTCGGACCAGGAGTCAAACCAGTGACCTTTCTCCTTGTGGGAGGACGCCCAATCAAGTCACACCAGTCTGGGACAGAAGGGACTGTTTTGCCATCTACTCCAGACAGGCAGTCTTCCCTGCACTCTCTAGGGCTGGGAGTCTCCTACACTTGCGAGACAAATCCCAGAGAAAGGGCCCACCCACGGGCTAGCTGCTCCCTCCCTGGATTCTGGATAGCTGGTGTCTGTGGTCCAAACTAAGGGGGAAGGAGGGATCTGCACTGAAGCATATCTGTTATTCGTGCATCACCAAATATTCGTCACGCGAACATTAGAGTAGGTACTGGGGATAGATAGGGTCATGATCAGAAAGGACCCATTCCCTGCCCTCATGACTCTTACAGTTTAGGCATCAAGAACAACAATAATCAACAAGCAATTAGTTAATTTGAAGGAAACCCGGCCTCAGGGGTGACTTGGGACCCAGGAAGGCAAGCAGTCGGTTCAGAGACGGCGGAGGAGGATACTCAGGACCCCAGCCTGGGTGGGAATGAGTCTTTACCCTGACAGCTCAGCTGGGCCCAGCCTCTGTGCCCACCTGAATCTCCACTCTAGATGCCGAGGTGTTTCCAAGGTTGGTTGGTTGTCTTGTTTTGCAAACAGCGCAGCAGAACCTCCTCCTCCCCCCTCCCCTTCCAGATTGAGGCTATTTATTCCTAGTGACAAGCCTGAGGATCCCAGGGGGGATGGCCTCAAAGACTTGGTCGGGCTTTGTGTCCCTGATAGGCGCCAGTCCACGCTCCGGGCACAGTGAGGAAGCCAGAGGGTTGGAAACTGTAGAGTGAGGAAGGAGGGGTTCCCTCCACTCCCCTCCGCCTCCGCTGCAGTGCCCTGACCGCGCGCACTCCTCACACCCCTCCCAGAGAAGCCCAAACTTCTAGAGGCCAAGGATTAGGGTCTCCCCTGGGCTTCAAAGGTCAAAACTATTCCTGGGCACTGTGGAAACCTAGGCCAGCCTTCTCGGTCCCAGGATGCAGCTGGAGGCGAGGAGGTGACTACTTTTGTTTTTGCCACTCGTAATTGTGGAATAAAACCCTTGGAAAGTCAAGGGCGTAAGGTTGCGGGGTGGGAGTCCCCCGTTCACTCCACGTTCCCAAAGATTACCTAGGTCACTGACAGGGCTGAAAGAGCAGGGTCAAAAAACCCACCCGCTCCTCCAGGCTGGATTGAGGCCTCTTTCACAAACTGGGGCTGAGTGTCACTCCTGGGGGCAATTTGGGGGCGGAGGGAAAACACGAAAAGGGCATGAAAACTCTCGGTCCCCAAATGGACCTCGGTTGGCCGAGTCCTGTACCCCTGCTTGAGACTGAATACAGCAATCGCCAGCTTGCAGCTGGGGGGCGGGGGAAGAAGAGAGGGGGAGCAGGGAGGGGACAGGGGCGGGGTCCTGGCCGCCCAGGAAGGTTGGGAAAACCAGGTTACGCTGGGCCTGAGGAGGGGGGCTGGGGTGGGGTCCAGTCTAAAAGAAAAGTGGGGGCGGGGTCTGTACCCCCCACCCCTCGCCTCGGGGACCAGGGGCCGGAGGCGGGGTCCGCACCCAGCCAGCAGGGGCGGCTGGGGGCGGGGTCCGGGCGGGGCGGGTCCCGGCGCTCACTTCCTCGGGGAGGGGTTGGGGCCGCGCTCCCACTCGCCCACACGGTCCGGGTCGCAGTCCGGGTGCAGCCAGCAGCCTCGCCGGCAGCTCGCTTGCTCCCCGCGCGGCCCGGCCCGCAGGTAGAAGCCGCCAAGGGACGCGGACCCGGTTTTTCGCACCACCCCCCTGCCGCCGCCACGAGCACCGCGCCCCGCTGCGGCCGCCGGCTTCGAGGTGAGACCCCCCCCCCCCCCCCCCGAGTCCGACTCCGATCCCAGCTCCCGGCCCCAGCCCCGGAGCCGCGGAGGGAGCGTTGGCGGCCCGCCCACTACCTCCTCCTGGGTCCCGCCGCGGGTGCCAAGGGCGCTAAGCCCCGAAGGGCGTCCTCCGGACCGCGCGGCTCCCGGCCGCCGGGAGGGGCGGGGATTGCTGCAGGAGTTAGGCTGGGGAGGGGGCCAAGTTTGAAATGGAAAAGCCCGAGTTTAGAAATAGAGTCCCGGAGGGTTTGGGAAACTGAGGCTCCCAGAAAGCCTCGTGGAGAGGGAGACCCGGACACGAGCGACAGGCTTAGACAGGAGGCTGCTGAGTTATTCGAAACAGAGACAGAGACTTGGGCGTAGCGTCACTGACATCTGACGCATAGGGACAGACCTAGGTTTTGCGGAGCATTTTAGGAAAAAGCGGACAATGACTCCAGCGAACACTCCAGGGCCCTTCCCAGGGCCTTGGAGGGTCCTGGACAAGTAAGCCTCCTTAGCGCGTGGTGAATCAGCCTCTGTGAGGCCTGTAGGACATTCAGAGACCGGAGACAGAGACAATGAGGCACACAGAGATGCTAAGAAGTGGAGAATTAGGGTGGGGTGGGGACCAAGACATTCCTCCCAATAGCGACGCTAAGAGACCAGAGCTGGGTGTTCAGAGGTAGAATTCACAGAGGCGGGCAGTTGGGAGATGGCCAGTCAGAGATATGGAGACTCCCACAACTTACAGACGGCTGTGAAGTGTGCAGAGGTAGGCAGAAGCCGAGTGGAACAGCGCTAGACACGGAGAGACTGAGATTTAATGGAGGCACACTGACAGCCTCCAAGACAGACCCTGAGAGCCTCAGGCCAGGAAGATTGGGAAGCAAGAATGTGGGGAAACACAAACTCTGGGCCAACTGAGTCCCCATGAGGACGAGACCTGAGACAGCAAGACTGAGATCAAGAAAGAGCCCCAGGCATACACCAAGACAGCCCCAACTTATTTTTAAACTCAGATCTTGGACGGACTGCTTCAGCCCTGGGGGACCTGGGGTGAATGAACTGTTCCTCTCTTGTCCCCAGAGCAGCTGCTCTTCCCATCCACCCCCCTTCCCCTAAACTGCTGTGACTCCCAGGCTCTCTTGGGGGGTGGGGAGGAAGGGAGAGCAGAGAGTTTGGGGTAGGTGCCTGGTAGCAACGGGTGGGGTGGGGTGGGGGGAATTAGATTTCTTGCCTTAAGTCTCCTGTCAACTCCAGAGAGCTGAGGGAGGGGGTCTTTTCTGATCCTGACTCACAGCTGTGGGGCCTGGCCCGGGTTCTGGACAGTGGGGGCTGGAGGGAGGCAAAAGGGTTGAGTGGTTGGCATGGGTAATTGGAAAGGCTCCTGGGTGTCTTCCAACTGAAGGGCTGGCAGCTGGGGAGAAGAACCAGGCTCCCGTACTACTGATGTCACCCAGCGTCTCATGTACCCCTGCTCTTAAACGCTGACTGCCCCCTCTACCAGCACGGCAGCACTTCCAGGCAAACAGAAACAGGAAAGGGCTCCTGGGCTCTCCCCATACCCAAATGACCTGGAGTACGCCCCTCCCCTCTCCCTGGCCTCTGTGCTCAGCTGTAAAATGGGGATGACCCACTACGCAGCCTGCCTTTTGTGAGATGAAACAGTGGGTGGGTGGGTGGGTGGGTGGGAATGCACTTTGCGAGAGGCAGAGCAGCATGCAGATGTGTGCACCTGTGTACCTGTGTGAGGGTCTCAGAGTTATGCTCGCTGGAGTCAGGCTGGCCCCATAGCCTGGGCCTCTTTGGTGCCCCAGCAGAACTAGGAGTTGCCCCTTTGTTCTTTCCCTGGGCCTACGCTGAGAATGTCCAGGTCAAATCCCAGGCAAGCTCCCTGACCCAGGCGGGGTGAGAAACTATTATCTGACCCCAGTATGAGGGAAGGGCTAACAATCAAAACACTAATATTCTCCATTTCATGACAACTAACTAACTGCGACGTGCTTTTCAAGTATCATCACACTGTAGCCCCAAAACAACCCAGTAGGCAGGGGGTCCTGTTAGATGGGAAAATGGGATCAGAGAGCTTGAGTGACTTGCCCAAGATCCCCAAGGTGTATGTCACAGCTCCAGCCTCTGCACACCACAGGCCACACCATTTATCCAGCCACTCTGAGCTCTGAGAGGTGCCATATGTGTGTGTTTGGGTCAGGTGTGGGGGGGGGGGGGGTTTGTTAGTGGGGGCAGGGGCTGAGAGCCATCTGGCCAATGGAATAATCTCCCTTGCATAGCCCTCCCCACCCAGAAGGAACACAAGACTGGCTCCCTCAGTCCCCTGGACCTGCCAGAGAAAGGGGGAGGAGGGAATGGGCAGGGACAGGTGGGCCTTGATAGTGCCCTTCACTCTGTCCTCACTGGAGCCCAGCTGGACAGACTGGGGGATTCTGGGAAGGGGAACAGAAGCCATGCCCATACCCTATTTGGGGTGCCCCTGTCTCAGAGCGATGACTACCTCTCAGGGCACAGGCCCAGGGCTAGCATAAACCTGGAAGGCCATCGCTGCTTAGAGCCAAGCCAGGAAGGAAGGAAGGAAAAGGTCTAGCATACTCCTGGACAGAGGAATGGCCACACTCCACCTGGGTGGCCCCCTGCTGCCCAGTGGCTGATGGCCCAGGCAGTCCTCAGATGTTGGGCCAGAGGAAACCCAGGCCTGGGTGGTGGGGAGTGGAGTGAGAAGGGGGGTTACCCTCCACTCTACAGCTAACCCCCTACCCCAGAATTCCCTGCTGTGATGACCCCAGCCTCTGGTTGCCTCATGCCCTGGCCTGGGCTGTCAACTGAATGTCCTCCCATGGTACAGAAGGACAGTTGTGAGCTCACGAGCCATCCCTTCACAAGAGCCAGACTCTACAGGCTTGGGGAGTCTGCCGGCGCCTGGAGTCTGAACTCCAAGCCAGAGCAATGCTTGATTGGGAGAATTTCCCACTAGGGGTGGCTTAGAGAAGGAGGGCTTTTCCTTCAACTTGAGCCAGGACAGGCTCTGGGGACTGCCAGTTCCTGAGGCCTAATGTGGAGGGAGTGGGTTGGTGGGTTCCTTTGTACTCCCCAGGCTCATCTGCAGCTGTGAGAACATCCCCTCCCTATGGGTCCTGGTGGTTTCTCTCCACCCACCCCGGGATCCCAGTCCTCAGCAAGCTTCATGATGGAGGAGGCTGGAGGTGGGGAGCTCTGAATCTGGGGCTAGAGACTGGAATCGGGCAGCAGAAGGGACCAGGAACCCCACTTCCCTACCCGCCCCACTCCCCATGCTCCTGTTCCAGAGGCAGCTGTGTGGATGACCTCATCCCACAAATATGCTTTGTTCCTGAGAAAATGGAAAGTGTCTGAGGTTTGGTTGGGGGGGGTGGGTATCTGCAGAACAGCTTTTAGGGCTCCCCCTTGCCGGACTCCCCATCTGAGAGGGGGCCTGATTGGGGAGAAGATATCTTCAGTGGCTCCCCCTCTCACGCTTGACTCCCCCTGCCCCAAACCCTCAGAAATCACGAAAGCTGGGGAAAAACTGTTTCTCCCAGAGGCAGGAGGGAAATCATGACCCAGGGGATGGAAAGCTACTGGGGCTTTGCCAGATGCTGCCAGAAGTGATGGCCCCCAGCAGGAGCAGGCAGAGAGGCACACTGCATAATCTATCTCCCCTTCCCCTCTCCCTCTCTTTTCCCTCCCCTGTTGCTGGCAAAACCTGACATCTGGCCATCTGGGCTGCCACAGCTGCTGCAGATGTTGCAGGCCAAGGCTGCCCAGGCTGGTGTGACCAGAGACTCAGTAGGGGGTGAGGGCAGAGGGTCCAGCTGGGGAAGCTTAGCTGGGTCCAGCTTGCAGGATTTCCTTCCTGCTTTAACCTAAGCTGAGCCTCTGAAGTCCTTGTTGCTGAGCTGATTCTCCGGGGAGGTGAGGCTTGATGACATCGCCGCTTCTACCTCCACCATTCATCCGCCCAGCATCCCCCTAACATTCCACTGTTTCCTGAATGGGGACGGGGGTGGGAACAGCCCAGTCCCATCCCTGAGCTCCCCACCTCAGCCCTCTGCATAGGGGTACTTTTATCTATATCTCAAGGTCCCTGCCTAGGAGTCAGGAGAGGGTGGGTGTGCTATTTGTATGGGACGGGACAGGGTGGCTCTCTGCCCCTGCTCTTGCCCCCTTGGGGACAGTAGTGACTGTGGAGGCTAAACTCGGGCTGGGGCAGGAAATGAGTCACTGACCCAGGAAAAGCCCCCTCCCCCCCAGATCTGCCAGGGCCCAGATAAGAAAACAACTTCTGCTTCCTGATTTTTTCCTGACCCCCTTCCACCCCAAAGTTAAATACGGAAATAAACATGCAGGGTTCCTGGGTTCCCAGAGATATCCCTTCCCCATCACCACCTACTCTGACCTAGAATTTTCTGCACCTGTTCTCTTGCTCTTTATCATGCCAAGGGCTCTTGCAAGGGGCTAGTCTACAGCCCCTCTTGGTGACCCTACTGCACTTTGTGTCCCTAACAGGGCTCACTCACAGCCACCATGAGCGAGGCCTTTGACTGTGCAAAATGCAGCGAGTCCCTGTATGGCCGCAAATACATCCAGACAGACAATGGCCCCTACTGTGTACCCTGCTACGACAACACCTTTGCCAACACCTGTGCAGAGTGCCAGCAGCTGATCGGGCATGACTCGAGGGTAAGGACCGGACTGGGCAGGGCAGGGAGTGGGTGGAGGCTGGTGATAAGGGGTAGAGGTGCCAGTGCCCCTGCCATGTTGCGGCAGGAGCTGTTCTACGAAGACCGCCACTTCCACGAGGGCTGCTTCCGCTGCTGCCGCTGCCAGCGCTCCCTAGCCGATGAGCCTTTCACCTGCCAGGACAGTGAGCTGCTCTGCAACGACTGCTACTGCAGTGCCTTCTCCTCACAGTGCTCTGCCTGCGGAGAGACCGTCATGCCGGGTACGTCCCCGAGGGCTTATCGTATGTGGGGCCGGCATGCCTGGCATCTTGGGACACGGTTCATGCATGTGCAAGGGACTGGCATGCCTGTCTGATACACACATGGAGGCCACACATGAAGACCTGCGCAGACAGCAGGCTCCTGGAAACTTAGTGTATGCGGGATCTGTCCTGCTAGGGTGCTCTGGGGGATTTAGCAGACAGAGGGACTGGCGCTCTCCGGTGTACACACGAAAGCCCAGCGTGTACAGGAACTGCCAAGCTTGGTCCGTTCCTGAGGGTTTAATATGTGCTGGACCAGTGGGCCTGGTGTACACCTGTGGTCTTACCACATGTGGGCAGACCAACACGCCTGGGGGCTTAGCATGTCTGAAGGGCTGCATGTTTGGTACGTGTAGGCGCTAAGAGTATGCTGAAACTGTCGTGCTTGGTGCACTGGGGCTTGGTGTGTGCGGGGACAGATAAACAGAGGGTTTGACGTGTGCACTGAGCTGCATGCCTCATAGATACATGTTAGGATTTAGAATATGTAGAGAATGACATGATTAAGGTATGCAGTGGCTTAGCATGTACTGAACTTATGTCCGAAACATTAGAACTTTGTGTGGGCAGAGACTTGCTAGGCTAGTGTAAGTGGGGTCTTTGTGTGTGTGCTGAAACCATCATATGCGGTGTGTAAGGGCTGAGCATATACTGAGTCATAGTGCCTGTGACTTGAGACAGTCATGTCTGGTCCATATGGGAACTTCACATATGTCAAACCCTCATGTCTAGTTTATGGGGCTTAGGAGGTGCTCCGCCAGCATGTCCAGTGCGTGGGGGAGGTTAGCATGTGCAGTATACGTGGTGGGGGCCCTGCTGCATGTGCATGGACACCGCCCTGCCCCGGCTGTGGAAGCTGTGGGGATTCCCCTTGGAGGGGGTGGGTAGCAGAGGGTGGCACTCAAGAGCTTGGGACACAGGTTCTGAGTGGGACCCCTGTTCCCCACAGGGTCCCGGAAGCTGGAGTATGGCGGCCAGACCTGGCACGAGCACTGCTTCCTGTGCAGTGGCTGTGAGCAGCCGCTGGGCTCCCGTTCCTTCGTGCCCGACAAGGGCGCTCACTACTGCGTGCCCTGCTATGAGAACAAGTTTGCTCCTCGCTGCGCCCGCTGCAGCAAGGTGGGGGCTGGACCAGCAGGGCGGGGACACTGCTCACCACTGCACGCATGGGTAGGGGTGAGCCAGACTCTGTTGTGGGGTGGGAATACCCACTCCCCCCTGCTGACAGATGCTGCCCCCACAGACGCTGACACAGGGTGGCGTGACATACCGCGACCAGCCCTGGCATCGAGAATGTCTGGTCTGCACCGGGTGCCAGACACCCCTGGCAGGGCAGCAGTTCACCTCCCGGGATGATGATCCCTACTGTGTGGCCTGTTTTGGAGAACTCTTTGCACCCAAGTGCAGCAGCTGCAAGCGCCCCATCACAGGTGGGATAAGGGTCAAATAACTGAGTGGGTAGGGTGCAGGCAAGGGATGGGGGCCTCGGATGGGGTGAGACTGAGGGCCAGGACTGCCTTCTAGACCTACAGAGCTAACCTCCAGCCTCCCTTCAGGACTCGGTGGAGGCAAGTACGTGTCCTTTGAAGACCGCCACTGGCACCACAGCTGCTTCGCCTGCGCCCGCTGCTCCACCTCCCTGGTGGGCCAAGGATTCGTGCCAGACGGAGACCAAGTACTGTGCCAGGGCTGCAGCCAGGCAGGGCCCTGAGCCAGGGCTCCTGGGCCCAGGCCCTCCCAAACCAGGGCTCGAGGACTAAGGCTCCTTTTCCAAACCACTTCTGGGTCCCAGCCTCTCCCCAAATTGGGGCTCCCCCTGGGCTCCAGGATTCAGCTTCCCCACTGCAACATCCACAGACTGGTACTCCTTGACCCAGGCCCCCAAACCTGGGCTCTTACAGAGAACCTCTCATTCAGATCCCCTCTCATGCCTGAACTCTAGAACTCAGCCCTGTCCGATATTGTCATGGTTCCCAGACCAATCCTCCTCCCCAAATCAGGGATCTAGACCCCAGCCCTTCAAAGCGAGACTCTGGGACCTAGGCCCCTTCAATCTAGGCTTCTCTGCAGAGACTCTAGGTCTGTGATGTGCGCCTGAGAAGTGCTATACTCAGGCTTGACCCCCCCCCCCCATTCCACTCCTGTCCCCAGGGCTGAGGCTGTTTGGGCAACAGATCAGAGGTTCGCTGGCTAGGGGGTCCTAGGGTTCAGGGTTTTGCCCAGCCCATGTTCGTTGAGTGTTCTCTCATTTCAGCTCCATTTCGCCCAGAGATGGGCAGAGGGGTGGAACTGTTTCATCCACTTAGAGATTCTGCAATAAAGCAGCGTGAGGTAGCACAGGCCTCTGTGTGTTTGTCTGGGGATGGAGGGGGAAGAAAGGTTTCTTTGCAGACCGGAGACTCTGGAGGCTATTCCAAACCTCCTCCATGCAGGGCAGAGGGGGAGCTGTGGGCCACAGGATGGGAAATCTCTCTGGAGAAAGGGGATCCCCGCCGCTGCTATAGTCCCTCTAGGGCTTAGCCTGCCTCCCTCCTGCTGGCCAAGGGCTTTTTCCTCCTGTGGAGAAGGGAGGGATTTGGGACAGATTCTGAACGGACGCAGGGGTGCCAGTGGGTTACCTCGTCTCATACAAATCCCGCCCCACCTCCCTTAACAGTCCTTTCCAAATCCCGCAGAGTACCGGTGCGGATCCCCAGTCTGGGCCCAGACCCTCAGCCCCCTTCCCCCTCTTCCCGAGGATTAGCCGAGGCGGCCGGGGATCCGCTCGTGGCCACACGTTTTTTGCCAAAAAAGGCAAGGATGCAGCTGCACGCGCCGCGGGAACATCTGGATCCGATTCCCGGCATGAATGGGTCATGGCCCCGCCCCCGCCCCTTCCCCCCCCCCCCAGTGCTTCAAGGGCGGGGGCGGGAATGAGCCAGTGAGCGAGGGGGGCTGGCCCCCAAAGTGGGGAGATGGGGTGGAGCGCTGCCCGCCTTGCCCTGCGTCCGACGCCTCGATTCGTGCCTGCGCCGTGGCCTGCGGTCTGGGCTCAGTCTCGGGAAGGAAGGCGGAGGAGTCTGGGTACTCCCTGCACGCCTGAGCTCGGGCGCTCAGGGTCCCGCCTGCAGCCTCCTGGGGTGGGGGCGATCGCTGCGAGGCGGGCGGACCCTGGCGCCCGGTGGAGGAGGGGCCCTCGGAGACTGCGGAACCGCGTGATTATATGTATCTCATATGAAATCCTCCCAGAAATACTATGGGGAGGGCATTTTTCCATTTCACAGAGGTGGAGACTCCACTTGCCAAGTTCCATAGGTAGCCAGTGGTAGATGTGGGATTCTAATCCTCTTCAAACTGCCTCCCTGACCCTATTCGGATTCTAAACTTTCTGAGGCCGTGGTTGACATTTTCAACAAACCTTAACGAATGCCCACTTACAATTAATGATTATATGTTTCTATTTTTGTCTCTTCCACCAGCCTCTGTGAGGACTGGGCTCCTGTGTGCCGTGCCCATCCCTTCATTTTCAGCTCCTGGCACTTGCTACACGTTCAATAGTTGTTGAGGAGGGTAGTCAAAGCCTAGAAAACAGCTAAGGCCAAGGCCTGGAGACCTGAAAAAAACATATGTGCTTTAGGGAAGCAGCAAGTAATTTTATTTGGAGGAAGTGCCAAGAGACTAAAACGCAGGCAGAGACCAGGTCGTAAAAAGTCAAATGTAAAACAGTGGAAATATTTAAGCAGGGACATGAGATGATCACTCTGGCTGCAGCATGAATAATAGATTGGGAGGTAAGATGAGCAGGCTGGCTAGGAGGCTAGTGCAGGGGTCCAGGTGAGAGATAATGAGGCAGGTGGCAGCAGGGGTGGAAAAGACTGGACTTCGTGATTGGTTGGACAGAGTGGGGAAGGAGAAGGTTTTAGGGAAAGGAAGGCATCAGGTGAATGGTGTTGCTTAGGCGACCTCCCCACCAGGAGGAAGAGATGTGCACATACAATACCGTGTCATTGATTTCAAGGTAAAGTTTTCAGATTTAACATAGCAGAAACCCAGATGCATTGTTCATTCAAAGATGCGACATAGTTTAATTGGCAATTTCCCCTTCCTCCCTCCCTTCCTTCCTTCCTTAGTGGAATATAAAATAATGGTGAGGTCAACATTTGACAGGATCTCATATCCAATGAAATATGGCAGATCCCAAACCTTACCTAAATAAATAAGTAAGATACCAGCTGAGTCTCTGCAATCCTGAATGGAGATTTCCTACCTCTTTCCTGGTGGTGCAGGAAATGCCTCTGGAGAGGAGGGGTCCTCTCCCTATTGTTGGGGCCTTGCTTAAATTTTTGGACATAAATAGAACCCTCACAACATCATTTGATGTGAACCCCAGAATTTAGTTGCTAAGCTGGACTCCATGGTCAACTGAAGACTCAAATTTTACGAATAGAGAGAGCCTAGCAGCCATCATGCTCTGTATACCATGAAAAATCTCTGGTTGAGCTCAGTTTCCCGCACTGCCCTCCTTGTTTGTGTCCTATGAGTCAACTATTACAAAGGAGTTCCTGGTTTCAACTGCTGGGCTGAGACTCAGCAGTCAGACCTGTGTGATTCAGACCAATCAGAACCATGTGAATTTGGATATCTCATTTACATGAAATGGTCCTAATGAGGAACCTGGGTGAGAACTTTTGGTATAAAGAACAGCCTCCCCCAGACTATACTTTCAGGGATCATTTCTAGAGTTTGTTACGAGAAGTTTCCAAGTACGTAGAGCACCTGAAACCATAAGGAGGCAGCTCTTGGTGTTGTTTTGTTGCTTTAGAGAGAGGGGAAGGGAGAGAGAAAGAGAGGGAGGGAAACATTGATGTGAGAGAGACACATTGATCTGTTGCCTCTCATTGGTACCCCCAGTGGGGACCAAACCGGCCACTCAGGCATGTTCCCTGACCAGGAATCGAACCAGCAACCTTTCACTTTTTGGGATGATGCCTAACCAACTGAGCCACACTGGCCAGGGTCTTGGTGTTGTTTTTGCATTTACTGTTGGTCATTGATGATCCTTCTCTTCCTTAGGAAGAGGAAAAGGATGTAGTCTAAGTGATTTTTGGTAGCGAGGAGCCCCCCTCTTATCTCAGGTGGAGCCCGCTTTCACCTGTTTGCCTGAACAAAGCCTATTCTTTTATTGTCCCGATACTTTTCAGATGTGTTTATATTTTGGTGGCAGCGGTGGGATCTGACACAGCACCCAGGCCGTCTTCCCAATGCCATCTCAGAGTCAATGCCCTGGTACCCCCAAGAGCCCTGCGTACTCGGTTGTTTCCTAGTGTGCAGAGAGGCCTCGGGTGAGCCAAACCTCCCACGCTTCCATGTGAGGTCTCCGGGACTCCGTTCACTTCAGGGAGGGGACCCTTCATAAAGTTTGATTCGGACTCGGTCCATATGGCTCCTAGAACCTCATCCCTAAGGCTCAGACTCCATACAGTCTTTGGACCTTGTCCATAAAGCTTTTGGGGGACAGTTGGGTTCAAGGGGCACTCAAAGGGATGAAGGGGCACCTTCACTGGGTGAGTGTAAATGGGGAGCCCATGTTCTAAGTTCTCTTTCAGTGAGACCTTAGCACCCTCTGGTACCCCAGCCGGCTTGACGCACAAGACCTACGGCTCAGAAAGTTATAAGTGGCTGGGTCTTCAGACAAAAATCACTGAGATCCAGAATGATCTTAAAATTTGCTGACCCAGATGGGCTCTTTTCAGATTTTCTAAACTTTCTTATTCGCACGCACGGTGGCAACAAAGAACACACCGAACCTCCCACGGACCATGGAGGCCTTCTTTAACTGGTACCTTGAGAATGCTAAACAAAACCTGTTCTCACTTCTCGTAGAGAGAAGAATTCTTAATCGACTAAACATCTTCATTATTAGAAAAAAGACTTTGCACCTGTAAAATTGAAGTCGAAGAGGAACCATGTGGAAACTCTTCCTCTAAATTTTGCACGTTATTCGGAAGCTAACTGCCCCCAGAAAAACCGCCGTCTCCACCTCTTCTGCCACTCCCACGTCACCCCGCTTTCTCCTCCCTTTCCTGCTCTTTCTGAACTTCCCTTTTTCTCCTCTCCTGGTATCTCTGCTTCCCTTAGTGCACCAGGTCTTCCATCCCTTTCCTTAACGGCTCCTTTAAGGTTGAATCAGGTGATGGAGACAACCAAAATTCTTACATAGCTCGGACTAAATCCAAATTTATGCCCCTAGTAAAGGATTTCCCTGACCTTAAGCTTAATTCCCTTGAATTTGAATGGCATTTCGATCTAATTATCAGTGCCTATCAGCCTGGATTTTCTGATCTTTATCAACTTATTCACATGGTTGTAGAAAATGATTAGCCTGGACATTTTTCTTGGCTACTAAATGGAATAAACCTCTGGAGGACGTTAACTGATGCCCAGGGCTTTGAGAAGGCTCAGCAACAGGCCGCTGAATTACGGAGTTGTCTCCTACATCTTTCCTTGCCAAGTTATTTGGAAAACCGTACATCATCACATACAGAAAAAGGACAAATCTGTTCTTGCCTATTTTGATAGATTTGAACAGACTTTCCAACAAAATTCAGGGATAAAAAAAATGTGAATGATGAAGCTCTCAGTCCGTTCAATTTCATGCTTGTGGCCGGCTTTCCTGAGCCTTCGGTACCTTAGTGGAACAAATGACGTTAGCTGGGCCACAAGACAACCACACAACAAAGCCTCTTCGCTTAACCAGCTAAGACTTTGGAGAAAGACGGGGAAGCCAGGGCTACTTGAGCCCCAGATTATCAGGAAAAGGCTGCTAAGCTGTGGCATTCCAACTCCAACAATTAAAAAGACACGCCCCACTCTTCCCTAAAGTGGCCAGCAGTAACCGCTGAAAATGGTTCGATATTCAGTTGACCCAGAAAACCCCACAAAATCATGCATATTGAGTTTCAGATCTTGTCCTGGTTGGTGTGGCCCAGTGGTTTGAGTGCTGGCTTCAAACTGAAAGGTCGCTGGTTCAATTCCCGGTCAGGGCACATGCCTGGGTTGCAGGCCAGGTCCCCAGTTGAGGGCCTGTGACAAGCAACCTGTTGATGTATCTCTTGCACTTTGATGTTTCTCTCCCTCTGTTCTCCCTCCCTTTTCCTCTCTCTAAAAAAATTCCTTTTTTTCCATTTCTATTTTTTTTTGTTTTTTTTAAATGTGTCTAGTTGCACATTTCGTCTCTATTTTTTATTTTTTTAAGATTTTATTTATTTATCTTTAGAGAGAAAGGGAAGGAGAGAGGGAGAGAAACATCAATGTGTGGTTGCCTCTCATGAGTCCCCTGCCGGGAACTGGCCTGCAACCCAGGCATGTGCCCTGACTGGGAATCGAACCATGATCATGTGGTTCGCAGGCCCGCGCTCAATCCACTGAGCTATGCCAGCCAGGGCCTATTTATTTATTTTTAGAAAAAGGGGAAGTGGGAGAGAAAGAGAAGGGGAGAAACATTGCTACAAGGAAGAAATATCAATCACACCTTCTCATACACACCCCACCTAGGGACCAAACCCACAAGCCAGGCACGTGCCCTGACTGAGAGTCGAACTGGTGACCCTTGCCTTGCAGTACAACACCCAACCAATTGGGTGCCACGCCAATCAAAGCTAAAATCTTTAAAAATTAAAAAAAAAAGTTTCAAGTCTTTGTGTTTATTTTAAGAACACCGATGAAACTGCCCAGGCCATCAAGGGTATGCATATTCAAAAAGCCACCAAGTATCTGAAAAATGCCACTTTTCGTGGTGGAGTTGGCAGGTGTGCCCCGGCCAGACAGTGGGGCTGGGCACAGGGTTGGTGGCCCAAAGAGAGGGCTGAATCATGTGCTGCGCATGCTTCAAAATAATTCTGAATACTTATTTCAGAGAATAAGGCTGAACTCGAGGGTTTATAGTAGTTTTTTCCCATTGACTAGATCTATCTATCTATAGATATCTATAGATATAGATATCTATATCTATAGAGATAGATAGATAGATAGATAGATAGATAGATAGATAGATAGATATAAACATCTATTTGTTGTCTCACTTATTTATGCACTCATTGGTTGCTTCTTGTATGTGCCCTGACCAGGGATCAAACCCGCAACCTTGGTGTATTGGGATGACGCTCCAACCAACTCAGCTGCCCAACCAGGGCCAAACTTGAGGGTTTAGATGTAGATTCTCTGGTCATTGAGCATAACCAGGTGAATGAAGATTCCCAAGATGCCACATAGAATTTACAGAGCTCATGGGCAGATTAACCCACACATGACCTGTCCCTGCCACACTGAGACGATCCTTGGTGAAAAAGAGCAGATTGTTCCTAAACAAGAAAATGAGGTTGCACAGCAGAAAAAGATATCCCAGGAGAAACTGAGCAAACTTACGGCCCAGGAGTAAATTCAGCATAAAATAAACACTAATAAAAGAAAAGAGAGAGAGAGATGCCCCAGAATTGCCAGCCCCTCAAAATCAAAATCAGACACTTCCTTTTTTCTGTAAATGCTCTGGACAACTTAAAAGGGACTCTCATGCTCTGGCCAGGGTGGGTCAGTTGGTTGGGCACTGTCCTGTAAACTGAAAGGTCATCAGTTTGATTCCTGGCCAGGGCACGTGTCTGAGTTTGGGGTTTGGTACCCAGTTGGGGTGAGTGCAAGAAACAACCAATCGATGTTTCTCTCCCTCTCTTTCTCACTCCCTTCTCCTCTCTAGAATCAATAAAGAAAAAAAACTTTTAAATTAAAAGGGACTGTCTCAAATATGAACAATGGTTGTAGCTAAATCCCAATAAAGTTTACCAACCCTCACTCTCTAAGCAGGACTAGGGATGCTCCAGGGACATTAAGGGGATATTCCCCCACTTAAATCAATTAGGGGAATTAGATATAAAAATCAGGGACGAATTCTACTTGACACTGGAGCCCTGTCGGTCATCAGCCCCAACATGCTTCCAGAACTCCCCCCAGTCCTGAATTTATGCAGATGTTCGGTGTAGCCAACCAGCCTCCAACAGTCCCTAGATCCTTACCCAGGCCTTTTCACTGGCAGTCATCACTTCTCACTCATTCCATCAGCTCCCATACACTTCCTGGGAAGAGATATTTTAGAAACCTACCAAGCCCATATTCCCTTTTCTCACCAGGGCATCCTATCTCTAGGTTGGTTCCCATCCCCATCCCCATTTATTCTACCAACCTCATCAACTATATACATTAACGGTGTACAGCCTGTCCTCCAAGTGCTGTCCAAAAGCCTTTGGACACAGTCCAACACTGACGTGGGCCATATCCATCCAGCAACCTCAATTAAAGTACAGGTAGACCCTCCTTAATATTAAACAAAACCCCCTAAGCCCTGAGGCCTTAACCAGGATGCAACCTACAGTAGATGACTATATATATATGAAGGTATCCAGTCATGCACTATGAAAAATAGGGACATTTATTGAAGAAGATACAAAATACAAGAAACATTGTACACAGGACAATGACGCCTCAGTCCCCTTTAAAATAGGCACCTTGGGACCTCACACAGTTCTCCCCATCACCACCAGCTGCCCCATTATATTTTTCTGAATCTCATGGACAGTCTGAAATCTCTCCCTTTTCAAAGGTGATTTTAGTTTTGGGAAAAGCCAGAAGTCACAGGGTGCCAAATCTGGGCTGTAGCGGGGATGAGTTACCTGAGTGATTTGATGTTTCTCAAAAAAACTCTGCATGAGACATGATGCATGAGTGGGTGCATTGCTGTGATGAAGGTGCCCATGGCTGTGGCCTTCTGAAACATCCGAATAGTTTCCATAGATAAATATTCAAGCTTAACGCAAAATTTGATGTAGATTTGTTGCTGTACTTGCTCGGTCATTTTGAATATGATGGCCACACAGTACAGATGCTCACTCAATAGCATCCGCCATTCCTACCGACTTCTAGTACAGTGAAGTCATCATTGTTCACACATGTGCATTGCAGTCCCCTCTCCTTGGCTACTGAGTTACACTGATGTTGCCCAAACCATTCTCATTACATTAACAATGGCTGGACTTTTCCCAGACAGACTATATATATATGCCCCCTTGAAATACTCCCATCTTACCCATCTGCAAAATGGAAGAGGATGGAAATTTGTTCAAGACCTCAGAGCTATGAATAAGTCATTCCTTGACATTCCATGGTTTCCAACACGCACACTCTGTTCTCTAATGTCCCCTCTGAAAGTTCTGCAGTGCATTTTTCAATAGATTCAGACAGCCAGTCTCTTTCTGCCTTTGTGTGGAAAGGCCAACAGTTTGCTTGGACTGTTCTTCCTCAAGGATTCACAGAAAGCCCGGCTTATTTCTCCCAAATCCTTAAGGCCAACCTAGCCACTATTTCTTTCCTACATTGATGATTTACTTTTTTAAAGACTTTATTTATTTATTTATTTTAGAGAGAGGGGAAGGAAGGGAAAAAGAGAGGAAGAGAAACATCAACCAGTTGTCTCTCATACCCTCCCAACTGGGGACCTGGCCTGCAACCCAGGAATGCGCCCTGAGGAAGGGTGCAAGGGTGGGTGGGAAGGAAGGGGGGGACGGACCACCGACCTTTTGCTGCACAGGACGGCACTCAATCCACTCAGCCACACCAACTAGGGCAATGATTTACTCTTACGTTTGCCTTCTGAAGACGCTTGCCTCATTGACAGCCTCCATGTACTTCCTAACCTAGTTTCCAAAGGACACAAGAGAAACTCTAATTTTGTCAAATCTCCATTAAATTCTTAGGACACCTCCTAACTCCTGAAGGAGTTTCTTGATCCACCTTGCCTACATGACATTTTAGACTACCCCCTCCCTCAAACAAAAAGGCAACTTTGGGGGTCGATAGCACCTGCAGGTCATTGTCAGAACTGGCTTCTTAATTTTTCTTTAATGTCTCAACCACTTTATGAACTACTCAAGAATCCCTCTCCACCCTGGCTGGATAATTCAGTTGGTTAGAGCATTGTCGTAATATGCCAAGGTTGTGGGTTAAATCTCTGGTCAGGGCACATATAAGAATCAACCAATGAATGCATAAATAAGTGGAAAAACAAATCAATGTTTCTCTCTGTCTCTCTCCCTCTTCCTCTCTCTCCAAAAAAGAATTCCTCTCCTGTTCCTCTACAATGAATCTCTGATGCCCAACAATCTTTTGAAAGGATAAAAACCGAGCTTACCTTAGCTCCCACTTTAGAGCATCCAAATTATAACCTCCCTTTTCACCGCTCAAAACCTTGAAGAGAATGCCCGAGGGGCTCTTACTCAACCTCCTGCAGGGCAGAATAGGCCTATAGGTTATTCCAGTCAGCAGTTAGATGCTATTGCTCAAGGACTTTCCCTTGCCTCAGGGCAGTTGCTGCTGTTCCCATCCTTATAAGGGTACGGAGAAGATGATTATGGGATATCCTCTTACTGTCTATGTTCCACACTCTGCTGAAATGCTCCTTAATTCCCATCATGCTCAGTATCTTTCTGCTCAATACCTAGCCAAATGTAATGTCCTCCCTCTGTCCTCACCCCACCTATCACCCAATGCAACTTTTTCCTGCTACCCCACTTCCTCTTCCAGAGGATAACATTCCCCCTGATTGTATTATGTTGACTGGCCAACTCCCTACCGAACTACTGGATCTACAAGAAAGTCCATTTCCAGTGCAGACCAGGGATGGTTCACCAATGGATGCTATTTAAGGGGAACCAATGGAAATTACCAAGCAGATATGTCAGTGTCTCCCTCAATAAAATCATAGAACCCAGCCTTCTTCCTGATGCCAAACCTGCCCAACAGGCAGAACTATGTGCTCATACTGATAGAACTCCAGAGTTAAACAGTTTAGCTTTAGTTATAGTTGATAGGCTTAAGTGATTAATGCACATGGAAAGCTGTTATTCCAGGAACTGGAATTCATGACCCAAATGACTCCAGGATGTGAAAAGCAATTCAACCTTTGTGCCCCAGAGTGTCTGCAGATGGTATCTGAGCCATTGTGTTCCAGGGAGCAAACACAAATAAAGAATTGTTGATCACTAGATAAAGGAAACTTATGCAGGACTATAACTTTTATCCCATTAACCTTTCTTCCAAACCTCTTACCTACCTTTTCTTTTCCTTATAAAAAGCTTAGCTTGAGCCCTGGCTGGCATGGCTCAGTGGATTGAACACTGGCTGAAAGGTTGCCAGTTTGATTCGAGGTCAGGACACATGCCTGGGTTTCGGGCCAGGTCCCCAGTTGGGGGGGCGTGCAGGAGGCTAGTGGCCAACATTTCTCTCTCTCCCCCTCTTTCTCCCTCCCTTCCCTTCTCTCTAAAAATAAATAATTAAAATCTTAAAAGGAAAAGGTCAGCTTGAGATGAAATGTTAAGTTGGTTTTTGAGGGACATAACCCACTGTCTTCTCAGATTGCCAGCATCTCAATAAAGCACCCATAAAAATTCAATTCTTATCTCTACTTATTGCTTCTGGTAGCAATGGGCAGCACAAAGGCCAGCTTTCCTGGTTTCATTACCGAGGCCTGCTTATTAGCCAAAGATAACTGGCAGCAGATATACTCTTGGAGTAACCCGTGACTTTGCCATGCTCTGGAAACAACCAAGATTTGCTACCTCATTTGGACAGAAAATTAAAAACAAAGACTTTGTCCTGGCACTCCCAGATGCCATGCTGACTTTCCAAGCCTTTGCTGTTATTAACATGCAGGGACATTCTTCTGCCCAAAATATGGAGGAACAAGAAAATGAAAGGGCTGATATGGTTCTGCCAAACTGGCTACTTTATAGGAGGTAACAACAGCCCTGCCTATAAAACCTCATCTACTCCTGCCTTACCTCATCTATACCAAAGGCTAGTTAAACCTCATGTCATTTCTCTGGAAGAGGAAAGGGGAAAATGGATTGAACAAAAAGTTGGTTGTTCCTTTGATTCTTCTTAAAGCATATGGATAGGCCCTACTAACTGCCCCATCCTCCCCAACAGTCTCCAAAAGGAGATTTTTAACCTCCATCCGTGAGTCAACTCCTGGAAACACTGAGAAAATGATCCAATGAGGAAAACAATATTACTGGGGCCCTTCACCAGTCCTGCCCATGGGACACGTCAGATGGGCAAAGTGTGTGCAAAATGTAATCCTGGAAAACTGTTGCACGCCTCTCTGGGCACTTTCCATTACCAAGGGGTCCTTTAGAGGTAAAGCAGTTAGACTTTACCCAACTCCCCCCTCACACGGTCATGGATATGTGCTGGTCACAACCTGTGTGTTTTCACCTAGGTTGCGTCTTTCCCTTGCCATGGCCCTGGCAGTAGCTAAGGCCCTATTAGAAAAAAAATTATTCCAACCTCAGGAATCTTAAGAGAACTTAGTGACTGAAGAACCCATTTTATAGGATAAACTGTTCAATCATTTATAAAATTTGGCCTATCCGTCAGCATTTCCATTATGCTTATCATCCTCAACCCCCTGGATTGGTTGAACAAACCAATGGAACAATAAATACCCAATTGGAAAAAATTCACACGGCATTTAGTCTGTCAGGGCCCACGATCCTCCTTAACCCTCCTGAACCTTTGTTCCCCCTCAACTGGAAAACATGAACTTTAGCCCCTTGAGATGATCACGGGTTGTCTCGCGCACCTAGATGAAGAGCTGCACTAAGCAGCACTTGTCAAAGGAGATCTCCTATAGCACTGCAAGGAGTTTGTCAACACCCTACAACATAACACTAACCTTTTAAAGATCACTTCAACCATGCGCTCCTGGGAGACAAGGAATGTCCTCACAGCCTCAAACCCAGCGATACCGTGTGCTGGAAAAGACACCAACTCAAAGACTCTCTTCGGCCCCTCTGGAAAGGGCCTTATCAGTGCTTCTGACCAATCCATGTGCTGCTAAATTCCACGGTGTTGACTCATGGATTCATGTTTCTCATTTTAAAAAGTTCCCAGACCCTGTTGCTGAATGGGTTTCCCAGCCCATGACCACCACCAAAATTCTGACCAAAATTTACACAACAAGAAGAAAGACGGCAGCTGAAGAAGACAACTTTTTCCAAGGAACTGGATAAGGACTGTAACACACCAGTCCTTACAGAGATTCTTAACTTGAATTTCTTGTCTTTATCTCTTGCTGATTTTTGTTTATAAGGCTACCTTGTGTTTTAGAGAAGATTATCAATATGATAGCAAACCCAATTGTTCTCCTTTTTCTTACTCTCTCCCTCATTTCTCTCTCTAATGCTTGAAAAGATAATATTTCAGTAAAATTGCTGCTGAGGGAGAAAATTTAACAGATTTTCAGTCAAGTCACCAAAACCCTAAATCAATAAAAGACAAATACATGCCACTTGTTACTCAGTTACCAACTTTAATACCGTGTCCAATGTCACTGTCTTCCCACACCAACCCATATCCAACTTGACCTTTCAGGTAGACGTGATTCAGAAACCAGAGACATCTGCTCCCACTTATCATTACTCATTGTCCCTGTCATGTCTACTGAATTTAAATTTAACTCTTCCCCCATCTCTTTCTTACCTGATCTCTAAATGTGTACATGACAAAACGAAAAAGAAAGATATAACCAAATTATGTAAACTTGTTTCTTCAGTTGGATACCACCCTGATGGGTTTCGAAAAGCATGTAAAGGATTTCACCCTGGGATGGAAAAACTTTTCTCAGTCATACCTGTGAATAAATCCATAAACTAGAACACTTGGGAGGGAGGGGATGGTTTGTGCACCTCCCGGGTTCATTTTATTTTTGGTGTAGGAGAAGATACCTCAACTAAAGGATGGGCACGTCAGTGTTTAGACAGTTGCTTGTTGGGACAACTTATCACTTCTTTATTCATAAGGATCCCTGCCTTTCTAAAAGTTCTTTCTTCTTTTTTCAAAGATGCAATTTATTTATTTTTAGAGAGAGGGGAAGGGAAGGAAAAAGAGAGGGAGAGAAACATTAATTAGTTTCTCTCATATGCACCTGAACCAGGACTGAACCTGCAACCCAGATATGTGCCCTGACTGGGAATCGAACCTGTGACTCTTCATACTTCAGGGATGACACCCAAACAACTGAGCCACAGCCCCACCAGTCGGGGGTCCAATAAGTTATTTTAACAAAGAACCATTTCCACAGGACCAAAGGCAGATCATGAAGCTCAAAAAGGAAATGCTGGCCATTTATGATGACAATTCAGGACAAAGTATACTCAACACACTAATCCCAAGTGCCAGAATAGATGTCAATAAGAATATAATTAGGAATTTATCCACCACCATTGGACAAATAGGTGAAGAAGTGGCCAAGACCTGTTGCTGCTCAACAAAAGTCCCCGGGGCCCTTTGTTCTGGTGGCCCTCTACAATCCCATAGCTCTTGAATACTTGCTGGCCAAGAGGGGTCTGAAAGAGAGGATTTCTCTGTCTTTTCGGAGGCGTGTTAACCTGCATGCACCAGAACAATGAACAGGGCTTACTTCAACTCTTTACTAAAAAGGTTATATGCCTGTGGCATGACTACTCACCATGACCTACCCAGTCAGGAATTCATGATCAGATCACCCCGTGAGGTTACATTTCTTCACCATGCCTATAGGTTTTATTATACGATCCCTTTTTCGTTCACAAAAGAAACAACATAAAACTACTATCATCCCCATTTTACTGGCAAGGACACTGAGGTCCAGAGAAGGGACAAATGTTGTCAAGAGTCACCCATCCTTGCTCTTCCGTACTCCTCAGTCCACACAGTCTCCCCTTGTCCGCCCGGCGGGCCCCGGGAAGGCGCAGCAAAACGACAGGTTCCCGGACTTTTGTATGCCCCCTAGAGGAAACCTGCAGACTACCACACCCCCGGCCAGCAGAGGGCACTGCTACCACCTCGATAGCACAGATTGGGTCTCCCTGTGGTGCTCACTTTTCCTCCATTCCCCGGGACACTTCCGGCACGGCGGAACTTCGGTGCAGCCGGACGCGCCGCGGTAGGGACGCTGGCGAGCAAGGCGGCAGCAGTTGTTTCCGGTGCTGTGGGTGGTGTGAATTGAGTGGCGGCGACGGAGTGAACATGGAGACAATTCTGGAACAGCAGCGGCGCTATCATGAGGAAAAGGAGCGGCTCATGGATGTCATGGCCAAAGAGATGCTCACTAAGAAGTCCACAGTGAGTGGGGCCTGGGTAGGGGGACCGCTTCCCCGTGTGTACCCTCTGAGAGCTTTCTTTGACTCTCAGGCCTGCCCCGCTCCCCGCCCCCTCCCGGGGCTCCCCCTCCAAGGTCCGCCCTTGGTAACCTCCTCCAAGGGCCCAGCGCCCCCGGGGGCCCCTGCTTTAGCTGCTGAGACCTGAGCGCCTAAGTTCCGCCGGCGGGCGGCCTTTTCAATTCCAGAGCTCGAACTAACGGCGTCTGTGTCACTCTTTGCTTTTCTTCAGCTCCGGGACCAGATCAACTCTGACCATCGCACACGGGCCATGCAGGATGTGAGTACCCCGCTGTCTGCTTCTTTTTGGGACAGAGCGAGCTGGGAAAGAGAGGCAAGGAGCGGTGCAGAATCTAAGATAACCAACCAACCAGATTGGCCAGTCGCGGGTTGTCTGCCCGGAGTTGTCCACGCGGCTGCTAAGTTTGAGGGCGCTGGACGGCCCTTCCTCGCTTCTCTGAATAGGGAATTCTTATTCATTCTTAGTTACTCGAAAGGACACCACTAATAGCGTCCTGTATCACATCGATGTGCAAAGTATAGTCATGACAAGTAGATTACTCAGACGCAGGAAGTATTATCTCTTCTCTTCAAAACAGAACGCATCTTTGACTTATTTGTGCCTACATTGCCTGCATTTACCTAGGAATAGTTCAATTTATTACTTTCAGAAAACTAATCAAAATGTTGATTCTCATTAAACCTGAGTGATAGGTAAATGGAGGTTCATACTGTGCTCTTTCTTGCGTTTGCTTGAAATCAGCTAAGAAAGGCATAAAAGACCTAATCGTTAAGTTACTAATCCTGTATGTAAATTCCCATATTCAAAATAACTCTGAAAACAAAAGGGTTTTTTTTGTTTGTTTGTTTGCTTTGGTAATTATTTGGTGGCAAAATCTTTATCCCACTTAGTAAGTAATGCATACGTTTTACTGCAGAACTGTTAATATTTGTCCCAGATTCCACTAGGGATCTTACATAGCATGTAGTACTTTTCTGAACCTTAAAAGTCTCTTCTGTAACAGATTTGTCCCCGAAACTTGTGGAGACGGGACCATGTGCCTCTTCCATCCTGAGTTGGAATCTAAAGGCACCTGTGTGATGTTTTATTTAGCCTGTGCCCTCTTCAGTCATGCTTTTCTTCTAACTTTATTTTTATTGTTGACACTATTACACATATCCCCATTTCCACCCTCTGTTGGCCACCTCTACACAGCCCCTCCCCCCCTTCAAAAGCTCAGTCAAGCTTTTTGAAGAAGTGCAAATCATCTTGAATAAAACCCTTTTGTCTTTGAGGGTCTTAGGTGGAAACTGCAGTTTAGCATATGGCTCTCTGACATGACTCTTTTAGGGAAAGTAAAACATCAGTAGCATGTAAATACAGGGACCTTCTGTCACCCCTTTATTGACCCATTTGAAAAGCTAACAGGAATCAGTGCCCTCCACTAAAGGTACCAGGAAGCACAGGAACTTGTTATACCACATCCCTGGAGGTTTCCCTGGGCTTTGAGGAGAGAGCCCCTCTTGGGTGCTTAGCTCTGTAGTTGTACAGAGTGCTTCGTTCTGATGGGTTTGTGTTTGTGTTCCAGAGGTATATGGAAGTCAGTGGGAACCTGAGGGATTTGTACGACGATAAGGATGGGTAAGTGACAGTCCCAGCCAGCCCAGGGGTTAGTACTTCTGAGGAGCCATAGTGAAAGGGCTGATTGTATGCTCTGTGTTCTCTGTATTTTTTATGAAATTACAGGTTACGAAAGGAAGAGCTCAATGCCATTTCAGGACCTAATGAATTTGCTGAATTCTATAATAGACTCAAGCAAATAAAGGAATTCCATCGGAAGCACCCAAATGAGGTATGGCCTCAATAAGTATACTCTGTAAACACGCTCGCAGCTAAATAACACGTTCTTTTTTGAGGGACATTTAAGGGGCACATCTCCATTTTCCCTGTACCTTCTCTCTAGTAGGCTCTTGCAGTTGTTTGCCTGGGAAATAATACAATAATCGATAATACAAGAGTAAACTCTGTTTCATGTACTCACAACTGTAAACCCACTTTTCCCCCACCCTGTATATTTAAATACATAGAGCAGTAGTTTCCAAATGCTGCTGCTCATTTGAATCACCCAGAGATCTTTAAAGAGCACCGATAGCTGCCCTGCCCCTTCTGTTTTAATTGGTGTTAGGTGCATCAGGGTTTTTTAATGCTGTTAGGTGATTCTAAGGTGCAGCAAACTTCGGAAGTGGCTGGCATTGAAAAAAGTCCGTTGATAGCGTTAGCTATTTGTAGGAGAATTAATGAAAGAGGACTTTGAGTTTTCATTTTATCTCTTATATTATTTGAGTTTTTGTGAGCGTGTGTTACTTTAGCAGTATTTAGTCAAACAATACAAAAAGGAAAAGAAGAAGGTAAATGGAAAACAATAGAACAGTAGTAGGCTCCTAAGAAAAATACAGACTTCCAGGACCAGTGTGGCTCAGCTGGTACGTCGGCCCGTACACCGAAAGGTGGTGGGTTGGATCCCTGGTCAGGCACATGCCTAGGTTGCGGGTTTGATCTTTGGTCAGATTAGTGACCAACCAATCAATGTTTCTCTCTCTAAGATCAGTAAAAATATATATATATTTTTTTTTAAAAAGAAAAATCCAGACCAAAGTGTCAGAAGTCCCACTCTCTATACAGCCCATTTTTGTGATGTTGCAGCTTTTTTTACATTGAAAAACCTTTTCTCTCATCAGATCTGTGTGCCAATGTCGGTGGAATTCGAGGAGCTCCTAAAGGCTCGAGAGAACCCGAGTGAGGAGGCACAGAGTGAGTGGGATTTACCTTCTCTATCCAGTACTAGCAGGAGTAAGAGTTAGTAACACAGCTCAGTTTGCCCTCCAAGCCCAAGAAAACAGGGCCCCAGAGAAATCTGTAGCCAGGTTCTCTTAGTGGTTTTCTCTTTGCTGGTTTCTCTGGTCTAGATTAACCTCCTAAATCGGCCTTGGACAAAGGATGCAATCTCGTGCTAGCCTAGCTCAGATTTACTGGCCTGGAGAGTTGGGGTCTGTTCACTTCGTGAGCATAGGGAGGACATTTTGGTGAAGGGCTGCTTCCAGAAACAGGGAATAGAAGTGCATTTGAAAAGCCGAGTCCAAGAAAATGGTCTTTCGTATTTGAATCACTGGTATCTGATTCCTTCAGATCTGGTGGAGTTCACAGATGAGGAGGGATACGGCCGTTACCTGGATCTCCACGACTGTTACCTCAAATACATTAACCTGAAGGCCTCTGAGGTAAGACACAGGAGAGGAGAATGTGGTTTTCATACTAAGGGGGAGTCAGGATGCCGGGCTGGGGCTCCCGGGCTGGGGCTGCCGGGCGTGAAGCAATTAGAGTGTCTTCCTTGGGTTTTGTAACTGTTGCATAATATTAAAGAGGTAAAGTGTTTTTCTTAGAATGAAACAGCACTCAAAATGAACGTCAGGTTTCTACAGTAACTGCAATAAGCATATTGTTAATGTTTATTAATACAAGTGTATTTTGCTTTTGTAAAAATAAATATTTTTAAAAACTCACAAATACATATGCTCCTGTGTTAGGCACATATGGTACCTGGTACCTGGAAGATACAAAACAATCTCTCCAGCAGAGGGCTGTTTGGTGTCTTTCTTAAAAGACATTTAAAAAATAACTTATTGTAGGAGATGTGATTTAATGTGACAATCTCAGAAAGATCTCAGGAAAGTGTATGATAAGTTCCTCTTGGAGTTGTGAGGCAATGTCCCAAAAGCTCAGTGACTAAACTTTAAGCTCCATGAGGGCAGATTCCAGGTTTGTCTTGTTCTCACCTGTATCCGTGTACTTGGCCCAACGATGCTCAATAAGTGACTGAATACTCATTGAGTATGAGTATGGGCTGGCACCATCCAGCATTTTATGCCAGGGTACAGCGGGTATCAGAGTCGTTAACCAAGTGCCTCCATGTAACGCTCAACGAGTATTTCTTTCAGTTTACCATTCATTAACCTGATCTTGATTTCGCAGCATTAAGTGTATGCCTGCCATTCTCCCCAGTTAGTGTAGGAATTAAATGACAGAACAGAAAAAGGCTAAAATGCTCGTTAGGCAACATTCAATTTTGACTTTACTTACTGGAGATTATATTTAACCTGGTGGGAACCCCTAACCGGAGCTCTCATCACCTCTTCTCTTTCCAGAAGCTGGATTATATCACATACCTGTCCATCTTCGACCAGCTGTTTGACATCCCTAAAGAAAGGAAGAATGCAGAGTACAAGCGGTAAGCAGCACTAGCCTCTAGGCCTCTGCTGGGTTGAGTAGAGTATTCGGTGTGAAGGACTGAGAGCGGAGTCCGAGTCTTGTGTGGAAGGCGTTCCTGGTGACTTCCAGGCTTTAGTGAAGGAGGGAGTTTGAGTGACACGGTTTTAAAACCTTTGTGACGCTCTGGCCCTGGAAGAACACACGTCCATGACGAGCGCATCTGCACTCTTACACCCGTGCTGGTCCTAATTTTGCCTCATTGTAGAAGGAAGTCTCCCATCCAGGGACCCCTCCCTCCGGAGTTTAATGGGGAAAAATTAAACTTTCTCAGGTTGTGACTGAAGTGAGGTGCCTGGGTCTGATGTGTAGATGTTAGGTTTTGTGTTATACCCCGGTTAGTGATAAAATAAAATTTTATTTTTACCTGAAATAAATTTAAAAAGGTTTTTCTCCCTCTTTTATCGAGTATATCGTGGCGATACTGGTAACAAAATTACACAGGTTTCAGGCGGCCTGTTCCACAGCGTGCCGTCTGTACCGTCGGTTCGCCAGCCCCAGTCAGGGTGACCTCAGATCTTTCATGTGTGAGTCAGGACTTGAGTGTCTGGGCCCTGGCCAGTGGCTCAGTTGGTTGGAGCATCGTCCCGGAGCACCAAAGGTTGTGGGGGTTCGATCCCTGGTGAGGGCACTCAGAAAGCAACCAGTTGGTCGATCTTTCTCTCTCTCTGTCTCTCTCTCTCTCTACCACCTCCACCCCACATAGTTCCTCTTTCTCTAAAATTGATGAAAAGCAGATCCTCAGGCGAGGATTAAAAAAATAAAAGACTTTAGTATTTGCAATTATTTTCAAAAATGAAAGAAGATAGGAAAGATCAAAATCAAGATGTCATGTTAGGGAAAAAGTCCATTGTAAGCTCATTTTAAAAAGTAGTAGTATTACTTTTAAAAACTAACATCATTAAAATGATAAGTATAGCCCTGGCCGGTGTGGCTCAGTGGGTTGAGTGCCAGCCTGCGAACCCAAAGGTTGCCAGTTCAGTTCCCAGCCAGGGCACTTGCAACAAACAAAACCAGAATTCTAAGTATGCATGTGTTTTACAGGGCACAACAGTTTGTCAAAATAGAGACCCTCTTTGCTTTTTCTGAATTGCTTGTTCCTCTAGATACCTGGAGATGCTGCTTGAGTACCTCCAGGATTACACAGATAGAGTGAAGCCTCTCCAAGATCAGAATGAACTTTTTGGGAAGATTCAAAATGAGTTTGAGAAGAAGTGGGAGAACGGTACCTTCCCTGGATGGCCGGTAAGCTTCGGTGGAGGTGTGGGCGGAGGACATGCCATGGAATTAAAGTAACTGTTTTACTTTAAACTTGAGCCCCTGCTTCAGGGCTTTCATATTCCGATCCTGCGATCAGCGTGGCCATGAGGAGCTCTGTGCCCACTGCGCTGGGTCTTCTCTGTGTGCTTTGAAAGGAGCTTTGTCAGGGCCCACTCGCCACTGGCTGAGCCCAGGCTCTCCATCAACCAGGTCATCACTGCTGTGTGCTTCCCGCTGATCAGAAATGGATGGATTGTGTGCTAGGAAACGCTGCTGTGTATTCTTACAGACCCCGCGGATAAACTTGAGTCTTCCTGAACTCTCAGGAAGAGAGGGTGCCATCTCTCGTTTTAGGGCTTGCTCTGCTCTTGTAGGACTTTGATTTGTATTCATACACGTATATAACAACAGAGCCAGCCAGCACCTGGTGATCAAGGTGGCTCCCATGCCTTCTTCCTAAACCTTGATCTTAATAAACGTTGTATTGTTTCTCTTGCCAGAAAGAGACAAGCAGTGCCCTGACTCATGCTGGAGCCCATCTTGACCTCTCTGCTTTTTCCTCCTGGGAGGTATGTTTTCTTTAGCCCGTGTACTCGTCTTGCTTGTTCCCTCCTCAGAGGGACCACTCATTTTTCCTGTTTTAATGCTGTGGACTTACAGTGGTAAGACACAGTTCCTGGGACCAGACGTCTCCAGAAAACACAGAAAAAGGAAAAGAAAAAAAAAAGTATAGTACTTTGAAAACTGTGAAATAATAATTCAAACTGTATTCAGCTATAGTGGAGGTCATGGAACACTCCCAGTATGGTTATTTATGGACTTGACCACAGAGTCAGTCAGTCCTTTGGAGGGTGTGAGCCGAATGCTGGCGGGTGGCTGCAGAATCTGTGGGCGTGCCACAGCTGCAGGAGCATCCGCGCCACCAGCCTGCACTGACCCACGTTTGAGCATTTGTTGTTTGTCAAATGCTCAAAATCTGTTTAAATAAAATTGTTGTAACTTGTCTTTTTTTATATAGGAGTTGGCCTCCCTGGGTCTGGACAGATTGAAATCTGCACTCTTAGCTTTAGGCTTAAAGTGTGGCGGGTAAGAGCCTGGTTTTTCTGTCGTAACTGTCCCAGTTACTGTGTTTGCACAGTCTGCGTGGCTCTGATGCCATTCGTCCTCTGCCCCAACCCCTCACCGCACTGCAGAAATAAGCAGGTCTGTATGAAAAGTAATCCTGAGACGCTTCCCCTCACGTCTCCTTAGGACTCTAGAAGAGCGAGCCCAGAGGCTCTTCAGCACCAAAGGAAAGTCCCTGGAGTCGCTCGACACCTCCCTGTTTGCGAAGAATCCCAAGTCAAAGGGTACCAAGCGGTGAGTGGCGGGGACAGCACCTCCGCTTGCAGTTTTAATGTGTGGTTCCCACGCAGAATTTCCTTGACAACAGACCTGAAACTCTATTTTGTCACCATTCCTGATCCACAGAAGTCTGGCCTGCTCTTTTTCTCTGCTAACGGCAGAAGGTGCTTCACTGTCACAAACCAAGCACAGTTTGTACTTGGCCGATTGAGAGTGGCTGACAGCTCTGCTGTTGCAGCTGCTCTGGGGACCCGCGTTACCGTAATAGTCTGTACATAGGTTCAAAAACTATTTCCCTAAGTTCGTGTTTCCTAATGACAGTTGTCTCTGTTCTTGAGCCACATGTGTACAGGGTACTTTCTGTATGTGCTTGTTCCGATTCTCACAACAGCCCTGAAAAGTACTTGTTATCCTTGATTTTTTTTTTTTTTACAGGGAAGGACTCAGAAAAGTTATGAGAAGTATCCACTTTTTTTAATTGTATTTTTTCCCATTACCACCTATGCCCCCCTTTTCCACCTCCACCCAGAAATGTATCCACCCTCTCGGTTGCTAAGTAGCAGGGTCGGGGATCGGCCCAGATCCTGGAGCTGCCTTTCTGCATCGCGTCTCCTCTGCAGGTTTTAGTGTTGGGAACTGACACTTCTGGACGTGCCTCCCACCTTTTAGACAGATGTCAAAGGAAGCTTCCGCGCGGTCCCAGAAGCAGCCTCAGTACTTCATCAGCAAGTCCTGGGCTGAACAGAGCATTTGCTTTCACAGCACCTTTCGCATGAGCTGAGAATTTTTAATGCACCTGTTGAATAAGTGTTTGGCACAGGAAACAAGCCATTGGTTAGAACAACCCTTGAGTGATCCAGCTCTTTTCTTCCTAGAGACACCGAGAGGAACAAAGATATTGCTTTCCTTGAAGCCCAGATCTATGAATATGTAGAGATTCTTGGGGTAAGTAGCCGACTCTGGTGAGGACTATAAATGCTCCAAGGTATGGAAGTAAGAGAAATATGAATTCAGGATACTTTTTCTAGGATGAAGGAAGAAGAGTAGGTGTTAAACTAGTTCAGCAGAAGATAGAGTTCTCTCGGGGCACTTGGCCCTTTGGCGAGGGCCTCTTCTGTGCTTAGGTGTCTGTTGTCAGGTGATACTCCCGAGGCCGCCCAGCTCCCAGGAGGCTGGGCAGAGAGAACAGGCTCCCCTCTCAGTACAGTATTCAGAATGGTGCAGGTTTGTTGCCTGAGAACCAGACACTCAAAAGGCAAGTAAGAGAAAGGCTATTCACAGCAGCTTTCAGCCCTGACTTAACATGAAAAGGCATTACGTGTTTGCAAGATGGCGAGAAACTTATTAGGGCTAGAACATTCATGGCACAGAGCTGTGTGTGAGCTGCTCCTTGAGTGTTCTCTCAGGAAGGAGGGCTAGTTGGGGGTGGGAAAGGCCTAAGCTGACCAGGATGTTTGTTTATCTCAGAAAGTAAGGGAAGGAATAGGAGGAAAATGGTTCTTTCAGGGACTAGGGCAGCGCTCACCGAGAGACGATGGCCAGCGTCCCTGCAGTAGGCCAGTCGGCCTGGTAGCGTCAGCTTTGCACAGTTTTCACTTGCTCTCAGAGACTCTCCCTTTGCAGATGCTCAGACAGCGCTGTGAGCGGATGACTGGGTCAGAGAGCTTGTTTCTGGGCTTCTGTCTGTTGCCGTGGATGTTCTCACTCTGCCCTTGTTTGAGGACCACACATAACAGCGATAAGTCTGGAGTCACCTATTGGTTCCCTCTGCTATACTGCTTTCAACAAAAGGAGGCTAGCTAGATGCTGGACACTGGGGACACTAGTATTCTCCACAGTAAACTTGGGCTTTGCTACTGTGGGCAGCAGCCCAAGGTGCAGATCCTCTGAAGATGCCCGTAGACCAGTTTTTCCCTTGTCTTAAGGTGCACTCACTACTTTCCCCTCCTTTGAGAGCGTTTTGCTTGCCCTGCCAGGAGGTGGCGCCATTCTCTTAGGAGTTCCGGACAGAGTGGTTGCCAGTAGTTGCTCTCATTGTACTGATGTGATTTGTATCGTTATTTCACCATTTAGTGCTGTCTGTTGGCTTCCAGACGTTGCGTTAAATCTTTGGATACAATAGTGAATGTGATATGGCCTTATGCCCCTGAAAGACCCACTTTGTGGTGGGAAGAGACAGGTGGATGCGGTAGAATGAGATCTATGCTGCGATATGTTCAAATTGCGTTTTCTGAGTAGAAAGAGGGAGGGAAATGTTTCTGTGGAGGAAACAGTAAGTGTGAAAAATTTTGTAAGCTATGCCAGAAATTTCGGCTTTGTCCTTCAAACAGTAAAAACCCAGTGCAAGGTTTTCATGTAAAGTGTACCATTAGATCTGTTTTCTTTTAAGCAGATAAATCAGAAAACAAAGTGGAAGCTGGACTGGAGTGAGGAGAGACTCAGAGCAAGTTAGAAGGTTCTCATCTGGGGGAGGGTATTAGGTGGGAAGGAGAGGAAAGGGCCGGTTCAGGAAACATTTCAGATACGACTCTGTCCTCTGGTTTTCATGGCAGTCCGTGGCCTCAGCTGAGTGATTTAGGCCAGTGACGTAAAACCTGTGACTTTTCCCTTGGGGTCAGGGAGGGCCTGCTGTCAGGATTCGTGAAAGGAAAGCAGACCCTCCTTTCATTATCTTCCCAGAAGGGAAACCTTGTCCTTGGAAGTGAGGGCCAGCGAGGGTTGTGGGAAAACAGGAAATTTCCTTTCTTGCTTTTCACTGCTTTTCTCTGACTTCCCTTTTCATTTACGGACCTGACTTAGGAACAGCGACATCTCACTCACGAAAATGTCCAGCGCAAGCAGGCAAGGACTGGAGAAGAGAGAGAAGAGGAGGAGGAAGAGCAGATCAGTGAGAGTGAGAGTGAGGACGAGGAGAACGAAATCATTTACAACCCCAAAAACCTGCCCCTTGGCTGGGACGGCAAAGTGAGTCCCGGCGCCACCGCCTGTGCCCCGTTCCCTGCTTTGGAGGCAGAAGCAGGTGTTCCTCTGATGCTGTTTGTTTCCTGATTTCTTTCAGCCCATCCCCTACTGGTTGTATAAGCTTCACGGCCTAAATATCAACTACAACTGTGAGATCTGTGGAAATTACACCTACCGAGGTCCCAAGGCCTTCCAGCGGCACTTTGCGGTAAGGGATTGAGAGCCATTTATTTCTCCCGGAAACCGATGTATAAAACACGAGTCCTTCAGTGAGGAGGATGGGAGCAGCCTGAGAGGGCCGCTAGTGTCCAGAGCTTACAAGAGACAGAAGGATTGGGCCTAAAGCCAGGCGTGCAGCGTGGGGCCTTCTCCCACCTGCTGTTTGAACTTCATTTCAGTTTTCTTTTGCTTACACTTTTCTCTGTCTTGCCAGCATCTTAGACCAGCGATTTTCAACCGGTGTGTCACAGAATTTTTAAAACATACAACACTTGACTATTTAGTCAGGGACACCAACCTCTTTTCCCTTAGAGTCAAATAAGGAAATGACAACACCCTGGCTGGTATGACTCTGGATGGAGGGCCAGTCTGCAAACCAGAGGGTTGCCGGTTCGATTCCTGGTCTAGGGCACCTGCCTGGGTTGCAAGCCAGATCCCCAGTTGGGGGCGCTCAAGAGGCAACCACACCTTGATATTTCTCCCTCTTTCCTTCTTTTTCCCTTTCTCTGAAAATAAAATCTTTTTAAAAAAATTCTTAAAAAAAGAAGAAAATGACAACAGCCAACGCAACAATAGCTGTTTGCTGTGAATAACTCAAATTACACATTTTTGTTGTTAGTTGGCGAATATATTTTGGGTGTGCCACAGAATTTTAGTCCATACCTTATGTGTGCCATGAGAGGGAAAAGGTTGCAGATCGCTGTCTTAGACCATCTCTGACTCCTTAGTCATTTCCCCACCCCACTGCTGGTAGTCAGGACCAAAGCAGCAATGGCTGCCTCCTTTGACTCTTAAAGGGCCTTTGCCTCTTTGGGGGAAAAAAAACTAAAGGGATGACAATTAATCAGACTATTCCTGAGACAAGGCATTATCTGGGTGTGCCCTAGTGAATGGATGCTCCCTGGTTTTGTTTCTGCCTTCAGATCTCAGGACTTGAAAGGAAATTTTACAGAATGAAAAAGACTTACTAGACCAAGGATGGCAAATCTGTATAAATTCCCTCCCTTCCTCCCTCCTTCCCTCCGACATACATGTTACTGATTGGTCCTGGGTCTTTTCTGCTGAGTCCTGAGTGGTCTCTGAGTCTTTCTCACACCACTTCCAACAAGTCAGAATTGGCACCAGGGAAAGCCCGTGCCGTTTGCCATCCCTGAGCCAAAGCTGTCATTGCATCGGCCTCTGTCCCTGCCCTCTCTCATGCCCTTGCTTGTCCCTGTTAGACATTCTTCTATACTTACAAAGGTGGCGCTGCCCTGCCACCAGTGGCCCTTCTCCTGCGGGCGGTGGGGGCTGCACGCGAGGCGTTTCTGTGGGCTTCACGCAGGTTCTGTCTGAAAGGCCTACTCACTGGATCTAGGGTCTGGGTTCATAAACCAGCCCAGCGGGTGGAAGCACAGTGCAGTGTGAGCTTTCGTGGTACAAACATGAACCACGAAGGAAGTGCTGCCTTTAGATGGGGTCCTTTGAAAAGGGCCAGGTTAGGGCTTACAGGGGAAGGGGGTCAGTGCCCTGTGTTCGCTGTTTCCATTTCACGGTGTTCTTGGTTTCTCTCTCCTTCCAGGAGTGGCGTCACGCGCACGGCATGCGGTGTCTGGGCATCCCAAACACTGCCCACTTCGCCAACGTGACGCAGATTGAAGATGCCGTGTCTTGTAAGTGAACTTTCTTCTTTGGTAGACCAGACCAAGGGCCACTCCTGCAGCTCACTGTCCTGGTGCCCTGGTGTGTCCAGGCTGAAGGCAGCTGTGGATGTGTGGAAGCCTCAACAGTCACGCGTTACCGTAGCTTTGAGGGTCAGGAGTACTGATGTTTCTCCTTTGAGAAGGGCCCGATGCTGAGCATAAAATAGGGCTTTTAGCCCTGACTGGTGTGGTTCAGTGGGTTGAGTGTCATCCCACAAAGCGAAAGGTCACTGGTTCAATTCTCGGTCAGGGCACATGCCTGGGTTGTGGGCCACATCCCCTGTTGGGGTTGTGCAAGAGGCAGTCAGTTGATGTCCCTCACGTGCATTGAAGTTTTTCTCCCTTTCTTTCTCCCCCCTCCTCTCTCTAAAAGCAAATAAAATCTTTAAAATGGGGTTTTTAACTATATGCAGGATTTTGAGCCGCTTCCCCCCACGGCCGTGTGTCTCCTGAGTAGTAAGAGACCTTACAAGACTTACAGGCAGGGGAGCATGGGCAGCGGCAGCTCGTTCTGGACTGAACCCCTGACCCTGTCTCCAGGACCCTTTTCACTGACTTCCCAGTGAGCCAGACCTGCCCCGGCTCCCCTGCTGCTTCCTCTGTGCTGAGCCCTTCCTTGTTTCACAGTCCCCAGCTTCAGTAAACATACTCTCAAAACAAACAAAAACAGTAAGGTCGCTTTCTCCGATACTTCCCATAGGTTGTGCCAGGTTTACTTCTTTCTCCAAGAGTATCAGTTCTCTATTTTAAGAGGTCTTTGGTTATATGTAATGCAACTTTCCTTTTACAGAAAAGATTGTGGTAAGTGTTGCAGTGGAGTTATCTACAAGTGGTCCAGAACCAAAATCCCAGTTTGGGGCAAGCCAGCACTTCAACAGCAGGGTCACCCTGGGGAGTCCTGATTGGGTGGGGGGCGGGGTGTTGTGAACACTGTGCAGCCAAAGGATACTCATCCTGTGCGTTCTTGTCCTGCAGTGTGGGCCAAGCTGAAGCTGCAGAAGGCATCAGAGCGGTGGCAGCCCGACACTGAGGTGGGTGCCACGTGCCGTCAAGAATGGCGTCACATGGTGGGGCCCCTCGCCGTGAGGAGGGGAGGCGGGACGTGGCCCCGGCTCACTGCAGCACAGAGCAGCAGTGTCCCACCTTTCTCATCTCACGGCACACGTAAAACTAGTTACCAAATTCTGCGGCACACCAAAAATACATTTTTTGCCAATCTGACCAAAAAAATAGGTACAATTTTTATTCATTCACACCAGATGGCTGTTTGTGTTGGCTGTTGTCATTTTCTTATCTGACACTGAGGAAAAAGAGGTTGATGCCCCTGACTAAATAGCCAGGTATTACATGTTTTAAAAACTCTTACAGCACACTGGTTGAAAATCACTGGTGTAGAATGTAATGTAACAGTATCCATATATTGATTCTCGGCGTGTAAGCCCAATTCATCTGTAATAATTGAATTTGTCAGGCTTTAACTCTGTGTCTTTAGACAGGCTGTATTCTCCCCCTGAAATTTTGAAGTGGCAAGAAGGAGCACCCAGTGTCTTGTCCTGCTGAGGGGCTGCATAAGCCGAGAGGTCAAGAATCCATATCTTACACGTTAGATACACTTGGAGGATAGCATCTCATGAGAGGTGGTCCTCGCATGAGGTGGGGAGGCAGCCTTTGGTCTTGAGATCGTCACCCCAAGCAGCAGTTTCAGAGCTGAGGATGCCATGTGTACGAGGGACGGTAGCAGCCTTTTCCTTGCAGATCAGTGGTCGTCGGCGTTCCTTTCCCAGTAGCGATGCCCTTTTCACAGCAGAATGTAGAGCTCATACACAGAAGAAGACAGAGCGGGACTGCTCCTGAAGTGCGGAAGCTCGGCCTGCCTGGCCTCCTTCCGCCCTTCTTACCTGCAGTGGCTTTCAGAGCAGAAACTAGGGTTCTTGGGACCATTTTGAACTCTTGTCTTAGGTCAGCCTTTCCCCAGCTGGGAAGGGCTGTCTTAGGTGAATGCCATGAGGTCAGGCGGGGGTGTGCTTGGGCACCAGACATTATTTCCAGCCATTTCGCCCAGGAGGCCTAGCTAACAGTGCCCCCCATCTTTTCCAGGAAGAGTATGAAGACTCGAGTGGGAATGTGGTGAATAAGAAGACATACGAGGATCTGAAAAGACAAGGACTGCTCTAGTGTTCAGGAGAGCACCGAAGCTCTCGGGCCTGCCCAGGCTTCCCCAAGGTTTCCTTTTTCTATTTCTCCCAACCAAGTGCGCCTAAAGACTCTGCTAGTCTCATGGTCTGGCGTGCGTCCTGTAGAGACAAGGCATGCTGGCAGATTGTGGGGTTGAAATGTGTTTATCTTTGTTTTATATTAAAAAAAAAAACTTCAGAAAATAAAACCAGCCCTTGTTCTCAATGCGTCTTGTTCTGAAGCCCTGGATCATGGACTCAGTCCTTTAGCTCCTAACACTTCCCTACCCCTTTCTCATCAACTTCAGTAGCCACTAAAGTTTAATGAGCACCTATTAGGTACAAATATTGTCAGTGTATCTGACCTAACCTCTTCCCCAATTCTTCAAAGGAGCATCACCCCAGGATACGCCCTGCCCTTGTGAGTCAGCCATTCATGCACACGCTGGGGAAAGATGGGGAGGGTAAGCCAGGGCCTCTGCTAGGGACAGTGATGTTGGCCCTGAGGTTTTCTCCATTTGCCCAAAGGAGTTGGGCTCCTTGGGAATGGCCCGCAGCCCTGCCCTTTCCCCACCCCTCAGCAGCCTGTCTCACAGTGAAACTGGGACAGCAGTGACTTCACCCGCTTGCTGGTTCAGAACACAAGTCTTTGGTGACCCTGTTTCTTCTGCAAAATCCCTATTAATATTCTTGTGTTCTCCAAGCCCAGGTAGCCAAGATTTGGGTGGAGTTGAGCCCCTGCCACAGGAGCTGAATCTGGTATCCCCAGTGGAAAGAATGAGGGGAGCCGTGGAAGCGCCAGTCTGCCCACTGGCACCACCGTCTGAAGGCCAGGGCCTGCCCCAGAACAGGATTCAGAGGCTCCTGGATCCAAGGAGGCTCGTGGGCAGGCAGTTGGAGCCCCGTGGCCAACTCCATCCAGCTCTGGGGAGCACAGACTACTAGGGAGTTTTGGGCAAACTTGGCATCAGAAATGGTTTTCCCCAGAGGTGACTCCTCAAAGTCTGGACTGCAGGGGGTCTACTGTGGGGAGACCAGGATTTCAGCTAAGCCCACTGATCAGACTGGGGCAGGAGTAGAGTGCTGCTTTTTCTTGGTTTTAATCAGTAGTTCTTAATCTTTTTAGGATCAGAGATTCCATTGAAAACGCAAAGATAACTGGACTTCCTCCCTAGGAAAATACACATGCATAGATACTTCTGCACACAATTGTAGAAGTGCACGAATCTCCAGAAGTCCACCCTTGATTCCTGAGTCTTTTAAGAATCTCCAATAGATACAGAGTCTGACCCCCTGCCAGGGTGTTTCCTGCTGAGAATGGGTGATTTGACTCACTCTTCAGGGAGGAAAGCCGCCCCGTCTCACCCAAGAAGCTGCAGCACTCTGCCTGCCCCTCCCAGGCCAGGCAGGAAGTATCTGGGAAGTTGTTCCAGGGACTGACCCCCAGACTGACCCTGCTGGGCCTGAGACAATCCTGGGAGGAACCTCCCTGGAACAAGAGCCTCCTCACTCCCCACCTCTGAGAGGAAAGCAGATAAATCTGTGTCCAGTCTCAACTGGCCATCCCTTCCTCCCCTCCTGTCCCCACATGCGGTCAGCTTGTACTGGACAGCTCTACAAAGGGGACACCCTAAGGGTAAGCAGCGTGTTGAGGAAGGTGAGGGACAAAGTTCTGAGACGTCCCTCCTCTGCATTTCTTTTAATCCTTGGGGTGATAGCTACCTCTCCCCTCACTGAATCCTGCCAGGAGCCTCGCCTCAAAGTTGCCGTGGTGGGGATGGGCCTGCGACCTCTCCCCACACACTTGCCCTTCCACTACCAGCCAGTCCTCCCATTCCAGGTGGGCTCTGGGAGGACACTGCTTTCCCCCCACTCTGCTCTCTTCTGAGAGCCCCTTCCACCTGCCAGACACGTCCCACTGGGATGCTGGGTCCTTTGATCTGCGCAAGCTGCCAGTTGGTTTTACTGTCTCCCTCCTGCATCAGCCTGGACTTCAGCTGTGCTTTCTTTTGTCTGTGGCCCCTGTGTGCCCCCGGTGGCAGCAACATCAGAGGGAATTCCCAGAGCTGGCCAATGATTGGAGGGGAGGAGGGGCAGCCACCAGTTTCGGGGGGGGGGGGCTGCGATTGCAGCCTCCAGGACTCACGCGCACAGGCTCACTGTGCTCCACACCTGCTGGTGTGCAGGGAGGTCTATAGCTGGGAGGGGGTGGGGCACAGGGAATACTGGGAATATTCTCTGGAGCCGTGGAGCGGAGCATGAACTACAGTCGATAGGCAAGGAGTCAGAACTAATATAGACTAGGAGGTAACCATCCAAGCTTTGCTGGCTTCCTGATTCTGTTGAGTGTCTGTCTGGCCCCCTCACTCCTGGACTGTTCTTGTAGCCTCATCTACCCATATCAGGGAGGAGGAGGAGGAGGAGGAGGAGGAAGAGAGAGCTTGTGGAGGAGGCCTGGGCTCTTCCTGTCACAGGGGCACAGGGACCTGGGTAGAACCTTTGGGCCCTTCTCTTAACCTGTTCCCGTCTGGGGATGGAAGTCCCATGGAATAGGTGCTGCCTGGATGAGAACGGCCTCCTGAGTGTAGTATTGGAAGCAAGGGAACACGGGAGGGCCAAGGCTCCCGGCAGTAAGAAGGGGTGAGGTGAAGGAAGAAGAGGCCCTTATTGCCAAGGGTCCCTATCCTGCCTCACCTCAGCCCCCTGAATCCTGAGCACACCCCCACTGATGCATTAAAGGCTGCTGCTGGAAGGGTCCCAGCCCAGGGTGGGTCCTAGCTTCAGCTGTCACCTGAGAGACAGACAGAGTGCTTATAGAGGACTATAGCCATGAGGACAAGGAAGCATACCCAGTTAGCCCTGGGAATGTTGGGGGCCGGACTGTGCTCAGCTTCTCAGGGTTGGGTGAGAAGATGGGGTAATGACCACTGTCTCATCTCCACCAGTTCTCTGCATGGAAAAACCTGAACTTGAGCTTTGCAGACCCTTATAGGTCTGACCCCTCTGTACTGGGGGAGGCAGAGCCAGGATCCAGATATCCAGGTTTCTGAGAGCTGTCTCCTGGCCTCGGCTCAGCTCTGATTTAAGATCAGGGTGAAATCTGAACCTGAAGAACCTGGTCAAGGTGAGCCCTCACTTCTGACCCCCTCAGTGACCCAGGGTTTCCCTGCCCTGGGTTCTGGGGCAGCCTGTCACCCCTACCCCAAACCCCAGGCCCAACACCATTGGAGTCAAATGAGACCAAATCAGTGGCAATGGCACTGGATGTCTATTTCCTGTCACTGCACCTGTTCCAGCTCTGTCTCCCTGGGATGCTGCTGTTGCCATGCCAACAACTTCACTCTCAGAGAAGCTGTTAACAGGCTGCAGGTCCTGTTGTGCCTGGGTCAATGTCACTGACAGCATGACTTATGGGAAACAAAAGCTCAGCCCCCCAGGATCACTTTTCCCTCACAGGTTGGCCTCCACTGCTCCCCAGCCTCAGTTTATTCATCTGTGCAGTGGAACAGTGGGACTCTCTCTGCAGCTCTCACCTGGGCTGCCCAGGACTGGTCCTGCACTCTCTCCGGCTCCTGCAGCGTCTCAACAGAAGATGTCTCTGGCCAATAGTAGCCCCAGGGCTGCTCTGCTGGGAGGTAGCTGTCCTGGGCCCAGGGATTCCAGCCTTTCCTGGACTCTGTGACCCACCCTAACCCTGGGACTGATCCTTCTTTGCCCTGACCTCATGACCTCTTCCACTTAACCACTGCATGACCTTTCCTTGACCTGTGACCCTTGAGCTGGTTACCCCTTGCAGTAGTCCCCTCTCCCCCTCTCCTTTTACCAGTCCTCCTGCTGGTCTCACTGACAGCCCAGAACCTGGTCAGAGGTCAGCTGACCCCTGCTCCTGTGCAGGTAAGCAGGCTGTGAAGGAGGAGAGAGCCTCCCAGATGCTTCATGCGTGGGAATGAGGCCACAGTGTTTGAACCCTTCCACAGACATGCCACAGCTTCTACTGCTTTGGAGAGACATGCTACCAGGAGGCAAAGTTCTCCAACCAAATGGCAGAGTGTGAGCCCGGGCAGCAGCGCCGTGAGGTGTGGGGTAGGGCTGCTGTGGAGGCCCAGGCCAGGGTGGCGGGGGGTGCGCTACTGTGAGGGGTTGGCAGTGGGGCCATTGGAAGGAGGAGCTGATGTACGAGTACATACAGGAAGGTGGTGGGAGAGAGACACTGAAGTGCGAGGGAGAGGAGTCAGCGTTTGAGATGCAGGGAGAGGCTGAGTTACAGCCCAGGACTGTCTGTGTCCCTCCCCCGCCCCCATCCTCATCCTCCTGGATTTCCCGGTACTCTCTGTCTACCTGACTCAACTCAGCACTTCCCATTACATGGCCTGGTGCAGCCACAGCTGTGAGAGGGAATATGAAACTGGTCTCAGCCCTTGCCAGCTGGCCAGCGCCTCTGCCCCCAGCCCAGGCCCCTGCTCTCTGCAACGCTGCAGCGGTGGCCCACACTGCCTGGCGCTCAGTGAGTTGGCCTTGGGTGAGACAGTCCCACCAGCCTGTAGCTTTGAGCCCCTTCTCCAGGGCCCTCCACCTCTGAGCCCTGCTCTGCTTCCTGCTCCCATGTGCCCCCCACGAGCTCTTAACCCCACCCCCTCTCTCCAGCCCTTGCCAATCTGATATCCCGCAGCTCAACCTCAACCCTTGACAGTTCCTCAAAGCTGAGCTCAGTTTTCACCAACTCCCCCATCTCTACCAACACCCTAACTTCTAAACCTTGTCAGGCTGACCCTTAGCTTTGAGGTCTACCCCATGCATCAATTCCCCGAGTCCGAGCTTTCTACCTTCAGTGCTCCCAGATGCCCCTCCCCAATGCCTCCACCTTTCCCCAGCCCAGCCTGGCCAGTGCCCCCTCTCACCAAGCTCCAAGGCGGCCAGAACAGTCTCCTGTGCTTGTCTAAGGTGGCAGCAAAGGGGGAAGTTTCAGGCTGGGGCTGTCCTCACACAAGATGTCCTCCATCAGGGTTGGGGCTGGGACTTCGCAGAATTGTCCCCAGGGGAGGTGTCACAGCACTTCCCTAGGCAATCCTGCTCTGCTCCCAGGTCTAGACCACCTGATTGTCCCAGAGGACAAGCTGGTTCCCACTCCACCAGCCCCCAACAGAAATATGTGTGTCTTATTCACACCTACCTGCTCTGGGAGGTAGAGGGAGGGATGGACTGCATGAGGTGGCTGGGGCCAGTGGGACAGGCATAGTGGGGCTCCATTGCCTCTGTCATTCATTCCCTGTCCAGTCTGAAGAGTGATCCCTACCCTTCCCCTCCCCTCCGCTTTCTCTTCTAGGAGAAAGCCTGTGCCACCTTCTCCTGCCAAGGCAGTGAATGCTTCAAAGGGCAGAAAGCTGTGGCCATGTGCCCTAAGGGCTTAGACTTCTGCGAGGTGGGCCCCTGGCATGCTCCAAGGATTGGGGTGCTGTTCTCCTTCATAAATGCAGGCCTTTCTCCTTCTGCCTGGACTCAGTAGGTCAGCAGCCAAATCTGGCTGGAGCTGAACCTGCTGGGAGCTAGGCTACTTGGGGTCTAGCATGCTTGACCCTCTTGACTCCACATTATGCCTAATCCAGGGCAGCAGCTGGAATTTTCCAAGTCTGCTGGACATGCCCCCTTGGTTCTGATCACCCTGCATGTTCTCTGAGGACTGGCTGGCTGACGTCATGGGGAGGAAGCTAGGGGCCCAGAAAGGTTCAGCTCAGCCCTGGCCTACTTAACACTTTCTGCTTCCGTGAGTAGGAGAGAGGGGGCAAGGAGAGGATGAATGGTCTCATCTCTCCTTGCAGCTGAAACTGTCCAGCTCAGGCTACACTGCAGGGTGCAGCCAGACCTGTGTGTCAAGGATCTACAGGTGTCATGGGGCCATGGTTCAGGCCTGCTCCCAAGCATCGGTCTCAGGCAGCGGCCTGCAGCTGGATGGGAACCTTGACTTCAACCAGGCAGCCCCAGAAGCCACCAGGAGTCCCCTGTCTGGTCCCTGGCTGGGGCGGTGCTGCTGCTCCTCCTCCACTCTGCCCTGCTCCCATTCTCATTGCCTTGGCTGGCCCAGCTGAATCAGGGAGCAGCAGCCAGGAAGACCCTGCAGGCCTGGCGAGCCCCTAGGCTCACCCCCAGCTCTGATTCCTGTAGCTGCATCTTTAGTGAAAGGGGTTTATCAAGTCCAAGCTACAAGCTTGAGGTTCCTCCCTCCTGTCCCTCAGCACCTGGGCCTGACCATGGTGCCCTCCAAGGCAGCAAGGCCTTAGCCCCAATTCCAAGGAGAGGTCAGGGTTTTTCTGGAAAAATAGAACAGAACAAATGTTTCCCCACCCCTGACCCCATGAAGTGGGAGGACCCCAAAGTCCTGCAGGGACAGATTGTAAAACGTGCCCAGCCCCATCCACTCTTCCCAGACCCTCCTCCCCAGCCTTTGACATTAAGAGTGGGGCTAGAATTTGGGTTCCCCTGCTTTCCTACAGTGAGGCCCACCTCCCTTTATCTCTAAGGGTACCCCAATCCCCCTTTCTCTCATCCCCCACATGACTTAGAAACCAAATTCAAATAAACTTGAGCTCCATTTGTGCTGTGGGTGTTTCCTGGGAGAGGAGAAGGTTGGGAGGAAGCTGATCTGTTCCTGGAGGCGGTTTACATGTACAGAGTTGGACTTGTCACTGGGGTGGCAACTCCTAGCTTAGGGAGGGGAGAGGGGCACTGGTTAGAAGTCACAGTGGTCATTCCTTCACCAGCACTGACGCTTCAGTTCGGGTCAAACTGGAGAGCAGGTATATTCATTAGGATACTTCATCCGCTGAATCACTAATTCATTCAGCACATTCTGAGAGCTGGGGTGATGAGGAGAAGGCATAGCCCTGTCTTCAGCGAGGTCACAGCTTAGCGAAGTAGCCAAAGGTTGAGAGAGACCAGTCCTGGCCTCCCTTATCTGAGCTGGCCCTTTCCGTCCACCTAGAGCAACCTCCTCATTTTCGACAGAGACATCAAGGCCCCAAAGGAGGAAGGCCTTGCCCAAGTGAACGTGACCAGGGGAATCAGGGGAAGGGGCTTGAGGACAACAAAGGACACCATTTCCGGAGGAGGAGGGAGAGAGGACTGGGTCACACCACTTACAGGGTGCGTTCACGTCCATTACTCCCAGACAGAGCCACAAGGCAGGCAGGGCAGGGCGCTGTTCATTGTACACACATTACACATGTGAGGCTAAGGGGGGAAATACCTCGGTGTGTGGCAACGTCAAAGGTACAGAACTGGACTTGGACTTGCAGGTGAGACCCAATTTTGCCACTGGCTAGAGGCAGGGCCTTGGCAAAATTGCATCACTTCTCCAAGCCTCAGTTTCTCCAGCTGGAAACTGGGGGTAATGGTCCTTCATAGTGTCGTTCCCCTTTAAGCTAGGGCAGGGTCGTTATCTGGGGAGGAAGAGTTCCAACAGAGGCCAGAGTTGGCCCACCTGGATGAGAGGAATTAAGAATGGAATTGAGGAGCAAATAAAAATGCACTGTTTTTTTCTCTAAGGCACTCGTGGCCATTCTCCTTCCAAGCCCTGGGTGGGGAAATCTGGCCCAGTGACTTAGAGGCTCAGGGGTAGAGGTTAGGGCATTTATTGGGAAAACCTTTCAGGAATAGGGAGCCAGCGCACCCGAGGCCCTAAGGGGTTAATGGGAGTGGGGAGACCACCCCCGTGATTGACGCAGGCGTGCTGGGACTTGCGGGCTGGGTGACCATCGGGCGCGCTAGGGCTGCTGGGAAACGTAGTCACTGGCAGGCCCAGAGCCACGGTGTCCCTCACACCCAGCGGTGACAGCTCAGGAGGTAGGCGGCAATGACAGTGGGCTGGGAGCAGGGAGCTCAGGGCAGAGCGTGGGCAGGAGGTTGTGGGCCAGCTGTGGCTGGGACCCCTGTCCTGCACACTGCCAGAACCAGATACCTCCCTGGCCTGCGGCTGATGCAATGGGGCCTACTGGGTGGGGTTGAGGGCGAAGAGCAATGGGACACTTTTCCTGTCTCCAAGGAAAGTGGAACAGAACTAGGAGCCTTGTCCAGGATGAGCCCCTCCCTTCCTGATAGTAACAGGATGCTTCCCTCAACCCCACGCAGACACAGCACTGACGGCTCCCAAAGAGGGGCCAGCGGGACTCATACTGCTCCCCAACAGGGAGGCAGAGCCTTGTCCCAGGTGCAGTGGGACTGTGTGTGCCCCTCTCCATTAATGGGACCAGGACCCCACTTCCCACAAGTAGACCGAACCCCTCTCAGGAACAACTAGACACCCTTCCAGTCAAAAGGCGGAACACCAAGTTGAACATCCCACCAGGGCAAAGAGACAACCCTTCTTCTTATAAACGTGACAAAGCCCGTCCTAGGGAGGACAGTCACTCTCGCTGCACAAGGGCTCCTTCTCCCTACCCCTCAGGCCTCTGAGGCAGCCTCATCACCTCCTGGCTTACTCGTTGACTAAAGGGGGCTCCCATCTACACCCCTCAGCATTTGTCTGCTCAGCAGGGGCCAGCATGGACCAGTCTGTGGCCATCCAGGAGACTCTGGCTGAGGGAGAATATTGTATCATCATATCCTTCCCACGCTGAGCTTTCAGCCCCAGGGCCTACCTGTCCTGGGAAGTGGAATAGATGGTGTCTATGTGCCTATGTGTCTATCTGCTCTCCTCCTTCTCTTTGAGCCATCAGGGGAGAAGAAAAATAGTATTCACTAAGTACTTACTGAGTACTGGAGTCTTCTTCCAACCGCCTGTGAAGCTGGGATTTATTATCTCCATTTCACAGATGGAGAAGCAACTTACCTAAGGTCACACAGTGAATCTGTGTGGGCCAGGGCAAAGCAGGGAAGGTGCAGGGGCTGGGTTGGGAGAGCCCTGGCCTTCTGTTTTGTTTCCTTTGGTTTCCCTTGACCCTGAGCAGCAGGCAGTGCAAGGTGTGCTGTGTGAGGGAGACAGCAGGCAGAGCCGTCTCCTGGGGCTTGTGCGCTACCGCCTGGAACGTGGAGGCCAGGAACACGCGTAAGTGGGGCGCTTGGTGCACCTTGTCTGTCGGGGCCATGGGGTTATTCTTCATGGTACCTTCCAGCTGAACTTCAAGCATCCCTCTGGGGCACAGTCTGAGTCTTCTAGAATAAGTATAGTAATGATAGTTAATAATTTTGGAATACTGTATCCTAAGACCTTCGGATGTATTAACTCATACAATCCTCAACGTTTGATGAGGAAGCTTCTGAAGAAGAGGCATTTCAACACCCAGGCCCAGATCTGGAGTCTCATGGCCTGACTGCCTGGGTTCAAATCCAGGCTTTGGTACTTTCAAGCCACACAGCCTAGAGCAAAGTGTTTCACTCCTCTGGACCTGTTGCTCCAGACTAAAGTGAGTTATCACTTGTAAAGGGTGTAAAACACTCTGAAGCACATAAGAAGGGCCCGGTAACACCCACACCCTATGCAGAGAGAATACTAGTACTTGTCCAAGGTCTCTTCGCCACCAAGTGAACCTCAGGGTCTCGGAGCTGGGAGAAGGGGCCTTGGACATTTTCCAGTCCACCACCCCCACTTTACAGATAGAGAGACTGGGGTTCAGGTGGGAAAGGGGGTGGATGAGGTTGCACCGTTTCTGTCACAAGCAGTGTTAAAATGGCAGTAGATAGATCCAGCTTGAGTTCTACTAACAAAGCACAGGCTCCTCAAACTGACCCAAGTTCAGCTTTGATGACCTCTCTGTAAATCGCAGTCTCTGAGAGGTACCGTGGACAGAGGGCAGGAGGATTGCGCGTAGCTGGGCCCCACCAGCACAGCTGTGTGGGCCTGAGGGACAGCCACCGGGCCCTCTCCTCACCTCTGCTTCCTGCCCTTAGTCTCTTCCTCTATACGCACCGGAGGATGGCCATTACCGGGGACGATGTCTCTTTGGACCAGATAGTGCCGGTCTCGCGGGATTTTACACTGGAAGAAGGTGCCACAGAGGGCTGGGGGTACATTTCTCCCCTTGTTGGGGGTGGGGCACTAGGAAAATTCTGGGGGTGGGGTGCTCAGTTGCTAAGGGCCTTTTTGCTTCCCCACAGTATCCCCAGATGGTGAAGTCTACATTCTTGGTGAGTGGTCCTTTCATTGGGGTTCGGGGTCTGGGGGTGAAGTCAGAGCACACTGCTAGCGTCACTGTAGCGAGCAAGGCTCTACAGGACCCGCCATGCCCACTCTGGGCTCAGTTCCTCTCACTTGCTCCCTTGCTTGCTGGGCTTAGAATCTTCTGAATTGCTTCTGTCACTTCAAACCTGACAAGTTCCCAGCACGGAGCCCTGCACATGCCTTTCCCTCTTTCTAAAAGCCCTCACGCCTCTTTTGACTTAGCCACTCATCCTTCAGGGCTTCCGTTCACACTTAACTTTTTCCAAGAAGCCTTGTTGAACTCCTGCAAGTGTATCTCACTGATACACATTGCTTTTTTCTCATCCTTGCCAGCTTCACAGGGATTTAATTACTTCTAGTAATTTAATGTCTATCTTCTTTGCCAGACATTACTAGTAGCAGTAATAGCAATGAACATTTAGTCAATGATTACCTTGTGCCAGGCACCATGCTGAGAACTTGACATACAACTCTATGAGGTTATCACTATTTTCATCCCCATTTTATGGATCAGGTAACTGTGGCTCAGAGAAATTAAGTAACTTAGTAAGTGGTGGAACCAAGATTCAAACTCAGAACCCAGACTCTAGAGCCCACACTCTTGATTATTCTGCTAGATTGCTCCTACTTTAAATTAGTTCAGCATATACATTTTGGGGTACTCCCATGCGGCTGCCCAGGGCTAGGGTTTGCCATGAACAAGATACCATCCAGGCTAGCCCCCTGATGACAGGCCACGACTGTTCTCTTCACCATAGTATTCCCGGTGCCTGGCACATGCCTGACCCATGCCTGGCCAGGCAGGTAGACTGGCTGACGGACAATCCCTCCTGTCTGCCTGCATGTGTTTTTCATTGCACTTGCAGGGGGATAGACTACAGGACAGGGAACTTGTCTCTTCCAGCTCTGTGTGGTACTGCTGTGGAAAGAACTAATAAGCTTTGAGAGCCTTGATCTATGCCCTCTACGGAGTGAGAGCCAAGGCTACAGAGGGTTCCCTTATTGCTCCAGCAGCAGCCTGTCATGGATTACTTTAGGGCTGAAGGGACTTTGGGAGCTTGGGCCGTTGATTCTCGATTCTAGAGACTTTAACCTGAAGATGCACCCATCCTAATCTCCTGATGTTCAAGGGCTCACTTCCGGCTTCCTCTGTGCAGGCTCAGATGTCACCGTCCAGCTGAACACAGCAGAGCTCAGCCTTGTATTCCAACTGCCCTTTGGTTCACACACCAGAATGTTTCTGCAGGAAGTTGCCAGGGCCTGCCCAGGTAGGTAAGACCCCAGGCTCTCTTGGGGAGGGTGGCTGGGCACTTATCCACTCCCAGTTGACTTTCCACACTCTGGACTCACACTCTGGTTTCTGTGCCCTCTGAAAGCTGCTGTCATGTGGTCATGGTGCCCTCAGGCCACCAGCCAACCATGGTGTTTGCTTTTCAAATTTTCTGTCTCTGGACCTGAATTGTAAGTCCAGCAGGATTCAGGCCTTTGTCCTCCTGGCTCTGGGCAGGGCTGCACAGGGTGGGTTATAATTCTGATGCAGGATCCTTTACAAGTTGTCAGGGTTAAGAGCTTCTAGAGGTCCATCTCCCCTCTCTCTGCCAAGCACAGCTAAAACCAAGTCTGACATATGGGCCCTCCTGCCCATGAACCCTGCTCTGTTCCCCAGTGCAGCTGAGAAAATGATCCAGCTTTGGTGTAGCAGTGAGACGTTACTGGCCTTTGGGGCAAGATTTGTTTAAAACCAGAAATCAGCCAGGCAGATTGGTAAAGGAGAGTTTGTACAGAGCAGAGGATCAGCCAGAAAACATGCAAATTTGAGCCACCAGGTGCTGGGGCTTAGATGTTCACCCAACACTATTACTTGTTTCCTTCTATGGAGCATGATGAATGTCTGTGGGGTGTGCCAGGAAAACAACTGCCTTTTGGATACAAACTGGGGTGTGCCTGGTTAAGGAGTTTAAAGTTTATTCTGTAAGTGGGGGGAAATTTTTCTCCAAACCTTCAACTAATAAGGATAACTTGTTTTATAATTATTAGTAGTACTTGTAGGAGGGGTAAAAATAGTAAAAACAGCAAAGAGCATGGACTTTGAAGTTACACAGCCCCTTGCATTTGAAACCTTTCTTTGCTGGTTCCTGGCTGTGTGACTTTGGGCAAACCACTTTACCTCTCTGAACCTTGGCTTTTTAGACTTCTATATGTAAAGACTATCTTCCTCTTGGAGCTGTGAGAATTAATGGATGATAAATGGGAAAGTACTCGGCTCATAGTAGCTCAGAAACATTTCCTCCTTCACTGTAAGTAAGACAGCTCACACTTAGCTAACATTCATTGTTGACTTGTGTGTTCAACACGGTTCTAAGAACTTTTCACACATTATCTCATTTTCTTTATTGCATCCCTACAAGGTACGCATGTATTATCAATGTCTCCGTTTTACAAATGAGGTCACTGGCTCAGAGAGGATGCATTGCCTAAGTACATAGCTGGTAAACAACAGAGCCAGGATTAGACAGGATTTAAGTCTCCTCCAGAGTCTGAGCTCTTGAGTTCTGCTCTAATGCTTCCTAAGCTCATGCCACCCTGTATCATATAAATGATTCATGGAAGGGTTTGAGTAGGAGGTGATGTTTAAGCTGAAGCTTGAAGGATGAATGAGTTTTTTTTTTCTAGGCAGGCAACAAGAAAAGAAGGGCAGTTGGAGGGAAGAACAGGTTGTTTGATGGGAGGAGGGTGTGGAAAGAGCTGAGTCGGGAGAAATCAGTACAGGCAGCTCATGAAGGGTCTTAAATAAGCAGCAAAAAGCTTGCACTTTGCCCTATAGCTTGTGGGGAACTGTAGGAGTTTTAATCCTAGGAATGACAAGGCAGGATTTGCATGTTAGAATAAGTTCCTCTGGCAGCTGGCACGGAAGGGGAGAGCCTACAGCAGGGAGATCGATAAGAAGTTTTGCAATGCTTAGGCATTAAAATTATGAGGCTTGGACCAGGGCCTGGTACTGGTGATGGGGAAGAGAGGATGGACTGGGGAGATCAAACAGATGAGAATGACGGCACCATGGGACAATGAGTTTGGGGGTTGACAACTTTAGCCCCAGTGCTTGGAATAGCACCTGTAATGTGGTAGGCACTTAATAAATGTGCTGAGTGGATGAATAGAGCTTGGTACCCGGCTGTGAGAAAGCAGGAGAGGAGTGGACGATGACTTCCCTCTTTTAGGCTTAGTTATCTGTCAACCCCTGTACCTATTTTTCCTTCTGGGGCCCACACCTGGAGTAATCAGTGGAGAAACTACTAACTCAACATCATTGAGCAGTTGTTAGGGTAGGGCCTGAGTGATAAGGGACTCTCAGAGCTGACAGTCTCTTGGATATCCACCAGTCCCAACTCTTCCATTTTCGATAAAGGGGCTGAAGTCCAGAATGGGGTTATAGGTGAAAGTAACTAGGCTTTTTCTACCCAGTCCTTGGCAGATAATGTGTAGCACAAAAAGCCAGGGAGCAGAAGTACCTTGGTCACAAGACCACAGTTACAGAAAAGAATTAACTAACATTAATTAGCATCTACGATGTGTCAGACATTTTTCTAGATATCTAGACAACATACAACAAACATATTCTCCTGTTCAGTCTTTTGAGCAGTAATAAAGACTAGATATTCTGTTATATAGATGAGTTAATTGACACAGAGAAGGTAAATAATTTACCAAAGGTCATTGATCAGTTGAGGTAATAGACTTGGAACCCCAGTTTCTCACCCCGAAGCCCACGGAATCCAGAGATTTCAGTTCAGATCCCAGCTCTGCCACTTCCTAGTTGTGAATGTGAATAATGTATTTTATTTCTTCAGGCCTTGGCCTTATTATTTGTACAATGAAAACATGAACTTGCCTTATTTACTACTCCAAGGGTTTTATGAGGGTCAGATGAGGCCCAGAAAAGGTTGATAACATGCAAATGCTGAAAATAAATTAAAAGCTGTGTCTGACAGTGCCAAACCTCTTAATTTATTGTGCCCTTGCAAATCCATTTTAGTTTGGTCAGGTTCATGCAGTTCTACAAGGGATGCAGGCAAGATAGAGTAGGAAGCAACAGCAAGTATTTGGAAGCCAGAAAGACCTGGGCTTGAGTGGTAAGCAGAGGAGAGTTAATAATTTCTGGAATCTGGTTAAGGGGTTATCGGAGGGCTCGTCTTGAAGGAGTACTTTATAACAAGCACACTGCTTTTAGAGTATGTATTTATTTGGAGTGGCTTGCAAGTTGCTGATAGAGATTAGTTAAAGTATCCTATCCACTCCCTAGTACTGACATCTATTTGAGTTCCCACTCTGCCTCCCACGCTGTGACTTTAGACTTCACCACTCTGAGCTCAGTTGCCATGGGATGATAAATAGTTCCCTACCCGCTCAGATTTGCTGTGAGGATTAAGGAGGTAATATACCTATGAAGCACAGGACTTGGCACACGGTTACCACGAGGCTGGAGGAATGGCACGGGTCTACCTCAGAAGGGCACTTTTGGTTACACATTTATTACTGCATTTGAATCACGGACCTACCCACCTACCCTGTGCGTGAAGGGAAACAGGGAAGCAGGCTTGGAGAATACGGAGAGGCTAAGCGATTTGCTCACGGTCATACAGTCATGCACAGGTGAAGCCAGTTCTTCAAGCCCGTGGCTGAGTATTTCTCCTTGTTATTGCCACAGGCTTGGATCCTGAGACCCCGAATCCGGAGTTCCTGTGGCTGTCTCGTTACAGGTGCCCGGAACCCGAAGCCCCGCCGCCTGGTTGGAACTCGGCCCTAGGCACCTGGACCGGGTGCGCCAGAATTGGCGAAGGCAAGTATCTATCTCGAAAGAGGCGGTGGGGATTGGAGGAGACCCGGCTGCAGGGGCGGGCTCTATTATGCCTAGGGGGCGTGACCATAGAGCCGACCCACCTTTGATTGGAGGAGGTGGCATGAGGGGGCGGGCTCCTCTGTGGGCGGCAAGGGGTGGGTGGTGCGGCGGCGAGATGAAGAGCTTGAGGAAGCAGCAGGGAAATGTCCTCCGCCGCGGGTTCTCGGGAGCGAGGCTCTGCAGGTTCGGCGGGCGGTGGGAAGCTGGGCTGGGGCTCTGGGCCTGGGACGGTGGCGGCCTGGCCCTCAGGTGGGCAGGGCCTGCGGTTTGGCCGGTGGAACGCACGGGGCAGTGACCGAGGTTCGGGCGTTGCGGAGGCGGAGACACTAGAGCTGAAGTTCTGAGGGAGAATGTTAGTTATTCTAGGTCGGGCGTGAAGAGGGCAGGGGGGCAACGACGGCATATTCCGGAATCCCGAGGCTGGAATTGTACAGCAAAGCTCCGTCTCTGACTCGCTGCGTGACCTGGGGCCGTCGCTGCCCCTCTCCGAGGCTCCGTTTCTGCATCCTAACCTTCTCCCGTCAGTTTCGTCCGTCCTGCCGTTCCGAGCTTGGCCAGTGTGGGGGTGCAGGCGCCGCGAAAGAACCTTCCCTTTGCGTGAGGGATGCTGTGCGGGTCGGGCCTGTGTGGCTCTGGTGCCCGCCCCTGGGATGGATGGGGCTGTGCGCAGAGCCGGAGCCGGAGCCCAGGCCAGCCCTGTCTTCCCCGGGAATGGAGACCAGGATGAGGTTACAGGTGAAGGGCCCGGGTTTTTTTCCACCCAACCCTTGGCGGATAATGTCGTGCTGGACAAACGGTCAATTGTTGAGCTGGAGATTGCCTTTTGGAGAGCGCGAGCTGAAGGCCGAAATTTGGGTCGGTCGGGTGCTTTGGGAGGACCTGCAGACCTGCGTTTTCGGTCCAGCTCCTAGGTTTTCTGCAAGGGCGCCCCGGTGTTTTTTCTCCTGGGCGTGCCCATGTGGCTCCAGTTACGGGCAGCTTTGGCATGACCGCTAGTACCCATTTGTGCCCCTTTTCTCAGCCCTTTGCTAGAGATGAAGAGTCCGTCGAGTAGCTGCGTGAAGTGTGGGCCAGCACTTCATTGCCTCTTACCGGGCCTGGAAACTATGAGGGGCAGCGGAATGGCATGTGGCACAAGTTTGTAGAATGAGAGGAAACCAGGCAAGCCAAGGACTGCCTCAGTGCTTATACTTTTCCTTCGCTGCAGCCACTGCAGCCACTGCAGCCACTGCAGCCACCACAAGAGGTGGTCAGAGCACCTGGAGGGGCTGACAGTTTGCATCTCTCATGGGTTTAATCTCCGCTCACTTGAAGTGCTGATCTTGGGACAGTTGGACAGCTATTGCCTCAGTTTCCATGACATTCTGGGCGATGGTGTAGGGCAGTTCAAGATTAAGAACATATCGTTGCCCCTGGAAAGAGGCTGCCGGGGATCCAGGCAGTGGGTGGAGGACAGGCCCAATGGCCACAGGAAAAGGTGGGTTCTGTGTCCTCGGCCAGCACACCAGAACCAGGCTGTTAAGTAGAGCTGGGGGGGTCTTCTGTGAGAGGTCAGCACAGCCCTGAAGCCAGTGATCTGCCCCTGGGTTATAAATGCTGCAGGGATCTCAGCATCATTCATTTCCTTTCAGAAAAAATGGAAAGTAGCCACTTGCTGGCAAGACATTTTTGTCAAGGTTTTGGTTTTATTTTTGGTTTGAAATGCTACTTTCCCATCATCATATTTACAGTAAGGGGGGGGATGGTGGTAGATTATCTTATTAATTGCTAAGTTAAAATTGGGAAGAAATGGCACCAAGCCCCCATTTCCATCTGTTTGGGTCAGCTGTGTTTTGAGTTGCTTTGGCTTCAGGAGAGTCACAGCTTCTAAAAGAGGCGGAAGGAAACTTTGGGCCTCCTCTCTGTGGCCCCAAGGGAAACAGTGGATTTGGTTCTTCCTACATGCACATAATCAAAATATCTATTTCCTGGTAGCCTGGGGAACCAACCTAAGCTGCTTAAAAATTCCATTTGTCATGCACATCAGGAGAAACATGGCTCCACCAAGGAGCAGTCAGGCCCGCCGAGAATCCAACTGTCCATAAATAGAAATAAAAGAGTGTAGGGTCGGCCCAGTAGGAGATGGTCTTTGTAGAGTGAGCCAAGAGTAAGAGCACCTTAAAGGACTAGGTTTTGGGGGGACAAGGTGAATCTGGTCTTTACTCTTCACCTTTGCCTTGGTAGAGAAAGGAAAGATCTCACTTTGATGCTTCTCTCCAACATATTTCTTTGATTGGTCTCTGTTGAATTCAGGGTGTCAGGGCAAGCTTGGTAGGGATTGTGGTAGAAAAGTGAAATGCAGGTAATTTTAGATTGGAGTGCATGTGTTCAAGTTCAGACCAGTGAGCTAAGTTATGAGGTTGAAGTGAGATGTAATGCTTCTCAGTGAGTGGCAGCCTGTTTATCTGATTCTCTTGGCCTCTTCAGCTTCTGAGACCTTGCATTGGTTTCAGATGAGTAGCTGCTGCAGGTAAGGGGGGGCCTCTGTTTCTCCCCTTACATAACTGTTCTTCTTTGTGTAGCTTTTCCTTTCCTTAGAAAGCTATAAAGAGAAATGCCTCCTTATTTTGCTCTAGCAACTGAAGATGCTGTTATCCAGAAAACCCTTTGGGGGGATTCTGCATATGGCTGAGTACATGCATGTCATTTTGTAAAGTATCCACCTGCATTTTGTCCTGGGCTAATGCAAAGACCCGGAGCTGTGTTCTTAGAGGATTCCGAGCTATGCACTAGAGAGGAAACAGCTACTCACAAGTCCCATTGGGGCAATTCTGGACCAATTTACCAAAGTTGTAGTAACAAACACATTTTGGTCTTTTGAAGTGGTTTTCTTATTCCATGGTGATTCAAAGTGAGGCAGCTTTGTAGTAACTCAGTAGTTTTTCCCCTGGACCCAGGAAACAAAGTTTAGAGTCTGACTGGCCTGAGAAAGGAAGTGGATGCTATTTATATCTCAGCGTAGCAGAAAGAGTAATCTAGATTATCAGGGTAGAAGCCGGAGAGAATGTCGGAAAATAGCCCCGGGGTGTGTCTTGTCTGTCTGTCTGTCTCTCAATAACTGAAGTCCGTGTGACCAACATCCTTTTAACCCAGAGAAAATCAATTTTCCTAGATGTTTATCCTACAGGTAGAATTACCGCCTGCCTGCCTACCCATCATCTCCCCCTTTGTGGCAAGCTCTGCAGGCTGCCAAGCAGATTCATTTGAATCACTTTGTTTCTTTAAACAACAGAGAATGGCGTTCACTTTTCTTCCTCCTTTTGTTGTTCCCTTCTCCATTTTCCCTCTTTGTCCCATTTAATCTTGTGTTTGTTTCTAGAACTGGAGAAACCCCTAAAGACTTCCTTCAGAAAACAGTTTGTTTTGGACTTCTACAGTAGGCCTGGAGAGCAAGTGACGTGACCACAAACATTCAGTTAGCAGTGGAGCCTTGCACAGAGAAATCCTCAGGGACAGAAGGTTCAGGAAGAGGGAGGCATCAGTATTTATTAGAGCAGAGTGTTGGAACATGGAGGCTAGCTTACCTGCATGCTTTCTTTGCTGCTTGAAACACACTGTAACAAATTTGTGGATTTTCCCAGTGATGCACGTGTGAACTGAAGCCGGAAGCCATGAATGACGAGGATTTGAACAAAGTATATGTCTGAGTGGCCTGGATGTTTTTATTTTTGTATTCCTCTTTGCGACTGGGTACAACATTAGACATGTCTCTTGACTTTCCTTTCTTCCATCTTTAAAATGGTAGTGAACGTTTTTGAGAGGTCTTAAGGAATGCTGAATTATTTAGGGGTGCCTTATTAGGAAAACTCCTGTAGGAACTGCAAATTCATCCCTTTAAAAACTTAGAAACTGGCTGCTGTCTTCAGGGCCTATCCTGGGCTGTTTCATTCCAAATAACTACACTCATTTTTCTTTTTTACTCCTTCCTTCCCTCTAGTTTCTTTTCTATTAATGCAGTCACTAAAAACCTAGGTCATCCTTGACTCTTCTCTCCCCTCTTATGTCTAATAACGAAATTCTGTTCATTCTTTTTCTGCAATTTAAAATTTTTTAAAATTTCAGTCTCTATTTATTGCTCCAGTCATCGCCAGTGGATCAGCATATCATGTCATTCAAAACAATATGATTAAGAATTTTTTAAAATAAAAAATGCTGTAGTTATGTTGCTATCCTCTTACCAGGAGTAGCATAGTGATGAATGTGCCTCCCTTAAGCCTCTTTCTCCCTTAGGGATTGCTTTAGAACATAACTTTTATCATGCCTTACTATTTTGTATGTGAACTTCAATGTTGCATCATTTCCTGTCACCTACAGAATAAAGTTCTGATTCTTTAGCCTGGAGTTCAAGTCCTGCACAGCCTGGCTTAGCCCCCTGCATCTAGTCTTATCTGCCCCAGTTCACCTTAATTTCCTCTGACTTCACACTTGACTGCTCACTATGTCTGGATAAACCCCTGTGCTTTTTCATCTGTTTGTTAACTGCTCATTCAGCTACCTTTTTTTAAGCTTGAATTTGCTGCTCTTAGCACTTTGCACCCTCTCTCCTCCCCAAATGCCACACTAAGGCCTTGTATATCATCAGTAGGTGCTCAAAAGTGTCTGCCTCCTTTGTTTGAATCGTAGAGACCTTTACCGTGCACAGCCCGAAGTGTTTTCAGCCTGCACAACTCCTGTCCCCTTCCTCTTCAAGCATGCTCTGCACGTCTGTCCCCTCTTCCTGGTTTGCTTCTGTCCACTTCTCTTTCAGCTTTATCACCAGACCACAGGCAGTTCACAGAAAGCCCACTGAAGGGAGAGCGTGAAGGGAAAAGTCAAGTCATCCTTCCAATATCTTATCACCACTACAGCCTCCTATTGCCTAAAGTAGCGTAATTGCACCGTCTCCCTCCTTGAAGGCTAAACGGGTTGTATTGAGTCCTTGCTAACCTAAGTGGGATGTGCACAGGGTGCACATTGAAGTTTGAGTCCAGAGCTAAGAGTTTGCAGGGCACAGGATGTGTTTTTAGTGATGTCTGCTCATCTTAAATGCCAGAATCTATGGTACTTTTATTTTAAGCCATGAGAGAATGGGAAATGTTAAAAAGACTGAAAAGAAAGAAAACTACCTGAAAACATGATAGACTTTTAAGAAAGTAATAGAACTATTTGGGGTGGTAGCCAGGCTGAAATAGGAAAAATGGATTCTTTTCATTCTTTTTACTGCTGGGTGCCCCATGTTAAGGGCTTCTCTCAAGAGTTCCCTGCCTTATGCGCTGTGTGCTGTGTAATAATAATAATAACGCCTATTATTATTAACAGCTGCCATTATTATATTAAGTGCTCTCTGTGGATGCGTGCCTCACACCATGCCACAGAAGTTCCATGAGTAGATGTCCATTTTCAGAGGAAGAGATTGAGGCTCAGACAGGGCAGGTAACGTGCCTATGACCACTCGCTGGTCAGTGACAGAGGTGAGAATAGAGCTCAGGTTGTCTGTTTGAATCCACTGCTTACAAACCCTGCTTTTGTATCCCCAAATGCTTCTCAAACAAAGCTTTACTACTTATTTCTACTACTTGCTAATTTCTGAGTGTATACCACAATGCCATGTTTGGTACTGAAATCATTTCCTCTGTCAGACGTGCTTTCTGAACACCATGCTTTTCCAATAATTTCTATAGTTTATTGGTTTAAGAGCACAGACTCTTGACCCAGATTTCTTGGGTTTGAATCCTGGTAGTGTTATCTATCTATTGCTATGTGTTCCTGGAGAGTTACTCAACCTCCCCGTGTTTATCTCCTGGCCTGTAAAGTACAGGTAATAGGAGCACCTACTCATGGAGTGCTGGGGAAGAACATTTGTAAAGTGATTAAAGGCATGCCTGCTAGGTAATAAGCCTTAATCTTTGCTATAAGTAGTATTCATGATATTACTGTCGTTGTCAAAATGAGTTCAGCCTGACTTGGGTTCTGGGCGGTTGGATCTGGATCTGTTTTATGTCCTCGTGTATTGAACATATGTGCCTCTTGCTGGTATGTGTTGCCCTGTCTTAGACTGATGGAGCCCGTGGGATGGCTCCCTGGTGCTGTGTGCACAGCATAGTGTCACTGATAAGCATCAAACCAGCCCACTTACTCCTGCCAGTGTGAACTGTCAGCTGTTTTGCTCACAGTATTTTACAGTCTCCTAGTGTGCTGGAAATGGAAGCGAAGGCCAGAGATTGAGAAGATAGGAAGGGACACCTCCTCCTAGACCTGTCTAGTAGCAGCTCAGGAAGGGTAGGACGAGATCTCCACCCAGCAATGACAGCCACACACCCACACATCCTGTGGGGACCGTGATGGTACATCTACTCTGTTATCCGAACAGACCCGACCCTTCTATTCACATAGTACTTACCTTCAAGAGGTCATAGTTTCATTGCAGATGTGCGCATGTTTGCAAAAGGGGATGTCGTGGAGTCCAGCAAATCTGGGTTTTACTGCCAATAGTGCCATTTACGGGTTTGGCTCTGTGTCTGTGGACCTGTCTGCTATCTGCTCTGGGCCTCAGGAACCTCATTTGTAGAAATGAGGCCCACAATCAGAAGTCACATATGAAACACTTAGCACAATAGCTAGCTATTAGAGGGTCCTCGATAAGCAGTTGTTGCCATGGTTGTGAGAGCGGCGGGGGACTGCAGAGGTGCAGTGGAGGGAGAAGGACTGACAGCTCCCCGCCAGCTGCTGTGTGCCAGGCGTTGTGCTGGGCTCCCGACCCATTTAAATTTCATTTGTTTTTCCGTTTGGCGTCTCCGTAAGTTGCTTGGTGTTATCCTTATTTCACAAATGAGGAAACAAATTAAGTAATTTGCTTGAGATTTCATATGAGGTAGTGGATAGAGCCAGTAAAATAGCCAGGTCTGTTGTATTCCAAAACCCAAGGCTTTGTCCAACACACTCCAATTTCTCTTAACAAGTTACAACTTGTTCAAACAAGTTGTGTGGCTAAGAAGGCCTTCAGAATCCAGAGAAACGATTACCGAGCACTCGTGTGGCTGGGGAGTGAAGAAGGGGGTGTGACCTGGTGTGGAGGCAGGAGTGAGGGTGGCCTGCCTGGGGAGCCAGTCTGTTTATTCTTTTAAAAACAGTTTCATTGAAAGTAAAGTAATGAAAAAGTGATAAAAATGACATCCATGTTTTTTTTTACCACATTGACTTAATCTCATTGATATTCACAATTAATTTTCAAGATCTGCACTGTCTTGTATATACTTGCAAGGGTTTCTGAATTAGCCGGCCTTATTTCAAACTAGCAAAGGTCTTATTTCCCTTTGAGTTCCTATGAATAAAGAAGGGGGAAAATAATGTTAATGTTCAACCTATTTCCCTAATTATTGTATGCCTTCATCATCCCATCATTAACTCAAGTGTATTTAGAAATTTAGGGGAAAGAAGTAAAGACAAATTTAACCTGATCTTTGTTGGAGATATTGACTACATTTTTGGTGAACATCTTAGTTCCAAACAGAGTTGCTGTATTTATTGAATGAAACTGTAAGAATACTCAGTTAAATTTGAATAACTGGGAAATAGCTGCTTTTTTTAATATAAATATGTCAGAAGAAATTATTGTCTATTTGAAATTCAGATTTATTGGGTGTGCTGAATTTTATCTGGCAATACTAGTTCTAAAATGAGTAGAGTTTAATGACTTGGAACCAGGCTGTTCAGATTGGGCTGTCTTTGCGTGGTGGGTTGGTGAGAGAGCGTAGGGCCCGTTTGGGCCCTATATGCCAGTTCAGCCAGTTTGGATGTTAACCTGTGGGCAGTGGTGTCATGCTGCAAGTTTTAGAGCAGAGAGAGATAAAATCAGGTTTGAATCTGGCCTGGTTTGGAGACTGCATTGGTAGGAAGAAGTGGGAGGACCTCAGAGTGGGAGACTCTTGAGGTGACAGGTGGGGAGAGGATGGCCTGGAGCAAGGCCACTGTGAGACTGAAGAGACCGTATGAATGACTGGCTCTGGGGGCCCCAGGAGAGGGATGAGGACTGGCAGGATGGCCAATCTGGCTGAAGGGGAGAAAGATGGTGCTAGTGACAGAGAGGGCCCGGATGTCAAGGCACTGTTTTACCTGGGACTCACCTCTGGAAAGAACGTCTTGCAGAAACCCCCAGTTGACAGTGGAGGGACTGAGGTCAGGTAGAGCTGGACAGCATCCTTCAGAATTGACTGTGTTGGCTGATGATTCTTGTAGAAGATAAAGAACAAGATCCAGGCAGGTAATGATCAATATGGTAGCCACTGGCTGTTTAAATTTAATTTAGGTAAATAAAATAAATTCAGTTTTTCATCCTGCCTGGCCACATTTTTTAAGTGTTCAAGTGTGACTAGTGGCTACTGTTTTGGGCAGTGCAGTTATAGAACATTTTCATCGTCACAGGAAATTCTACTGGGCAGCACTGGTCTCTGTACCTACAAATAACTAGGAGACCTGCAGGGGGAAGCGGAGCAAGAGGAGGAGAGAGAGGGAACAATTGAATTAAGAAAAAAATGTTGCTGCTTCTCGGACAGTTCTCAAAAGAAATGGGGTATTTGGATTTGGGGTTGAATTTACTTTTTTTCCTTATATGGTATGATATTTTAGTAAAAGCTCAGGCCCCAAGTCAGTGGTAGGCCTGGCTGCAAGACATTGAAACTGAGGCCTTCCCTCCTATCTTCGTCTTGTAGATCTGGGCCTTTAACAGGTCTGGACTGGCCATGCTGTTTGAGAGAGCCTCAAGTTAACTGTGGGAGAAGAAGACAGTAACCATATGAAGCAGATAACTTATCTTTGCTAAGCTGAGGAAGCAGAAGCTTAGAGAGAAGTCAGACAACTTTCTCAGGGTCCTACACCTAGTAAGTGGCAGGGCCAGAAATGGAACCTAAGTCTGATCCCAAAGCCTATTTTACATATATAACTGAAAATAGAAAACAGTGCTGGATATGTGTGTGTGTGTGTGTATACATGTTATAAATAAAATAATATACATATTATGTTAAGCAAAAAGAAAAATCCTATCACTGGGAAATGACTACTATTGACACTTGATGTATGCTCTTCCACACTTTCCCATGTGTTTATATGTATGTGTCTACATAAATATAAATAAGTGTATGTTGGTAAACATGTATATGTGTGTGTAGACATACACGCCAGTCATTTCTGATGCATGTCAGGCTGTGCTCTTACTCCCATCCTCAATCCTTTATCAGCAGTTCAGAAGACTGAAAAATTTTTTTCTAAACTTGGCCTTAGCTCAGTTTGGCAGTAAGACTTGCTTGACTGATATGAGACTATTTATAGGCTTTATTTATCTCACAAAGTGTTACTACTCATAAATTGTACTGTGGAAATATTAGAGTTTTGATTACTGGGTATTGGCTCAGACTCTGCTGGGAGTGTTGTATAATATATGGTGTAGGTAATGTGTTATCTTTCTTAGATTCCTCCTAGTTCTCAGTTCCCGAATACACTCAGCCCCAGGGATTTTAGTAAGGGGCAGGGGATCTGATTCATGCTACACAGCTGCTTGGGCTCCGGGAAGGAGCCTAGAGGGTTGTCATTTTCTAGTTAGTGAAGCATGTGAGAAGAGTTTTGGTTATATAAGATGTTCAGTGCAATGCTCAGAATTTGCAAGAAAAAATGGAACACTTCCGTCCTTTTACACATCCAGATCGAGCTTCACTTGTTACTCTGGTTGTAAGTTGTAGATGTGAAAAGTGGTCATCAAGAAAGCACCCAGAGATGGCATTGAGCTTTTGCCCGGTGGCTGTTGTTTAGTGTGTGGTTAGTGACTGTTTGGTTTGTTCCATACGTTGTGGTAAGTAGGGGCCATAAGAAAAGACACCAGTCCTTGGTTAGCTAAAGAGGTAAGGCAAATAAAAAGAGCTAAACCCGGTTGTAATTTTCCTATGATAAATGCCTTGATAGAGGGAAACACTGGGTGTGAGAATCTAAGGAGAGGACCAGAGAAAGACTTTTGAAGGAGATGCTTCCTGAGCTGAGTCCTGAAGGATGAGTTTGTAGTTCACATGTAGGTAGAATTGAGGGGTGGTGAGGATACACCTGGAGTCAGAAGTAGGGTGAGGAGGCAACATCTAAAAACATTAAGTCCTTTTGGTGTGACTGGATTGGAGGTGGGAGTGGGTGGTGGGAGATGGTGCTGGAAACATAGTCTGGGGCTAATTACAAAGGTCCTTATGTTAACGAACAGAGAGAGCTCCTCTGGCTCTAGCAGAGCCAAACTCAAACCACTGAGAATTGCTGTCGGGCAATATTGGCTATTTTATCATGAATGGTGCTGCCCTGGAGAACCGGAAGCTCACAGTCAAAAGCCTGAACTCCATAATCGTGTGTGGGTTGCAGGGTAAAAATCACTAGATACCTTGGGTTAGGAGTTTGGAGTCCTACAGGAAGCTGATCAGAGGTGATATAAGGGCAGTGAATCATTTCTTGAGGTCCTGAGAACAGCTCTGAGGTCTGTTCTGGCATCCCTCTGTCTAGTTTCATGGAAAAGTAGCCAGGGGGTGGTTCCACCTTTGGGCTCAGGAACTGAAACATAGGTCAAGATGTTATCTTTAGCCTGCTAGAGGTCCCCATTGTGTGACCATTAGTCAGGTCCTGATTGTTGAGGGAAAAGCTAGGTCTCTGAAGTGTAGAGAAAGAGAGGTGATTTCTAGAGCTGGGATTTAGAATGAAATGTAATCAAAGCCACAAGGACCCTCGGTTTCATTTGTATGGAATACTCTAGGGCTTGGGTTTTAGTCCAAAGGTGATGGAAGTTATTTAGGGATTTTAGGCACAGGAATGACATATGCAGATTCGTTTCTTCTAGGCATTGACATAATGGATCAGCGGGGCCGAGAATGGAGGCAGGGAAATCACCAAATGTGCTTTCCAGAAATATCCAAGGCCTAAGCTAGGGTATTAGGGGGTAGGGAATAGGGTGAGATATAAAAATATTTAGGAGAACCCTGGCTGGTGTGACCGAATTGGTTGGAGCATTGCCCTGTAAACCAAAAGGGCCGAGTTTGATTCCCGGTCAGGGTGCACGCCTAAGGTTACAGGTTCAGTCTCTGGTTGGGACACGTAAGAGGCAACCAACTGTTGTTTCTCTTCTTCCCTTACCCCCGCCCCCCGCACGACTAAAATCAAATAAGCATGTCCTCAGGTGAGGATCAAGAAATAAAATACATAGGAGAGAGAATTTATAGGACTTGGTGACGAACATAGGAAGAAGGGACCGAGTGGGCGTGGGGAAGCAGGAGAGGGGAGGAAGGACAGGAAGCTGTGGCCAGAGAGGGGCTGTGTGATGGCAAGTTTGGTGAAGAGCTGCTGACAGCCAGCTTCCGTGCCAGATTCAGGAGAGAAAAGATTCCGAGAAGACTGCCCGAGGCTGGAAATCCCCTGACCATGCCTTAAAGTTTCCGTACATAGCGTGGGGAATGAAGGTGCGCCAGTCCCCGCTGGACTGAGTCCTGAGCCAGACGCAGTGTGAAAGCGTGGAAGCAACGCAGGCCTGCGAGGCGACTCTGCAGTCAGTGCGCCGCCCACTTACGGACCTAACTAAGCTGCTTACGTGTCCTATCAGTCTGACTGTTAGTAGGAACTACTTACAAAAAAAAAATCCTGGGTCCATAGAAAGCACTGACAGGCAGAAAGAGCCTTTGCATAGTCTAAAACCCCATGAGATATTTACATTAAAGTCTCTGCTTTATAGATGAGGAAACTAAGACCCAAAGAGAGGAAGTAACTTGTCACACAGGAAAGTGATGGTAGAGCTAGGCTTCAGCTTAAGTTTCCTGATACTTTCACGCACTTAACACATTGAACACCTAACTGTGCACCAGATGCTGTTCCAGGTCCCTGTGAAATAGCATAAAGATGACAAAGTCCTTGCCTCACGGAGCTAACATTTTAGTGGAAATAGCATCCAATAAATCAGATGGTATTAGTAGGATGAAAAAAGTTAATAGCAGATTCCCAAACTGTTTGGCGATGTACTCTGGGGCAGTGCAATGAACTCACAGGGACACTGGGCCATTTAACATTTTGAAGGTAAACACAAAGATAGGTGGAGTCTTTTGGAACACCACATTTAGCTTGGGGGTATTCAGTTTCCACATTAGATGGTGCTGCATTCCTTTTGATATTAACATCATATCATTTTTTTAAAAGATTTTATTTATTTTTAGAGAGAGGGGAAGGAAGGGAGAGGAAACATTGGGGTGAAAGAGAAACATCGATGGGTTGCTGCTTGTATGTGCCCCAACAGGGAACCGACCTGCAACCCATGGGTGTGCCTTGACCAGGAATTGAACTTGTGACCTTTTGCTTTGTGGGATGATACCCAACCAACTTAGCCACACCGATCAGGGCATATCATATCTTTTCGAAGCTGGGTTTTTGGTGGCTGCTGTGGTCAAACATAAGTACCATGAAAAATCAAATGTGGAATGTTGTGTGGTGTCTAGTCCAACTCCAAGGTTTGAGAACACTTCAGTACCCAGCAGGCATACACATCTCATTTGTAAGTAATTGTGGTCATTTAAAATGAAATACTATCTTTTTCTAATTATGTGTGTTATTTTTTCATACTGCCACTAAGTTATTAGGATTTAAATACTTAGTAATTCATTTGTCCCTTACTGTTTGAACAGAACTGTTACTTAGCTTGTTTGTTTTTTTATTTTGGCTGAGAGGCACTTCAAAAAAATAATAATTGCAACAGTAAGGGTGCTGTGAACTGGGAAAGTTCAGGAACCTCTGGTGTAAGGGATTGGAGTGATGTGGGGCAATGGGACCGGCTTTGAAAGAGCTTCTGACATTTGGGCAGGGAGCTGGGTGAAATGGAGTGAGTACCGTGGGACGTAGAGGAGAAGTGTTCCAGGCAGAGGGACCAGCAAAAGCAAAGTCCCTGAGTTGGGAATGAGCTTGACTGTTCCAGGAACAGCAAAAGAAGTGTGACAAAATCAGATTGAGTGACATTTAGCACAGAACACAGTGGGCGACCAAGAGAGGCGTGGAGGCCAGGTTAGGTAGGGCCCCGTCAGTTCTCTTCAGGGGTTGGATCCTCTTCTCAGTGCCTGGAAAGCTTTTTGAAAGTTACAAGCAGGGAAGTAACTTCATCAGATATAGTGATATACTTACTTCATCAGATATAGCGGTATACTTATTTCCCATTCACTCTGGCTGCTATCTGGAAAACTTACAATAGCAGTGTAAGTGTGGAAGCTCAAGAGCATTTAGGAGCCCTCGCTGGTGTAGCTCGGTGGGTTGAGTGCGGGCCTGTGAACCAAAGGATTGTGGTTCGATTCCCAGTCAGGGTACATGCCTGGGTTGCAGGCCAGTTCCCAGCAGGGAATGCACGAGAGGCAACCATACATTGATATTTCTCTCTCTCTCTCCTTCCCTTCCCCTCTAAAGATAAAGAAATAAAATCTTTTTAAAAAAGAGTAAAAAAATAAAGAGCATTTAGGAAGCGGTTATTATCGACTTGGTGGGAACTTGCAGGTACATTTTTGAAAGTAGAACTTGCCCGAATCTGCTGATGAATTAGATTATGGGTATGAGGGGGGCAAAAAAGGGAGACACCAGTGAGTCTTACAGATTTTGATTTTGAGAGGCTGGCTGCATGATGGTGGCATTTACCGATCTGACAAGACTAAGGGGGAAAGTCGACTGCTAGAATCTGGAGCTTTTGTCCAGGCTGGAGATGTAAATGTGGGAGGGATCTGATGGGGGTAGTTTTTAAAACAGTGAACTCACCTGGATGAGAAAGAGTGTGGCTAGAGAAAGATGATCCCAGGACCTTGGCTGGGGCCATTCCTGCGGGTGAGGGGTAGGTGGTTGGAGAAAAACAGGTGTCTTTAGGGACTAAACAAAGTACTTACTGACCCTGGCTGTCATGGTTCAGTGGATCAAGTGCTGGACTGTGAAGCAAAGAGTCGCTGGTTCGATTCCCAGTCAGGGCACATGCCTGGATTAGGGGCCAGGTCCCCAATAGGGGGTGCTGAGAGGCAACTAACTACACATTGATGTTTGTCTCTCTCTTTCTCCCTTCCTTCCCCCCTCTAGAAATAAATAAAATCTTTTTAAAAGACTTTATAAAAACAGTAAGTACTGGAGGGAGGAGTGGTCATCTATCAAGGGCTGCCTAAGAGGCAGAAATGGAGTTAGCTGGAAACTGGGAATTGAGCACTGGATTTGGCAACTGGAAGGTTTCCAGTAACCTTAACACAAGCCATTGCAGTAGGATACAGCAGGTCCCTGAATAAGGTCGTTTCATTCAGCATCATTTCATTCTAATACTGACGAGGGGAAAAAACATCAATTCCTGGCCAGGGCTGCTGTCTACGGCTGCCGTCTGTGTGGAGTTTGCATGTTCTCCCCACGACCGTGTGGGTTTCCCCCCAGTGTCCTGAAGACGTGCCTGTGGTGACCTGGGTGTCTGAACTGCCCCAGTCCGAGTGAGCGGGGTGGGAATGGGTGGCCCTGGAAGCGTGTCCTGCCCAGGGTGGGTTCCCACTGCAGGTTCCCACCTTGCTGCCTGAGCTGCGGTCTTTAATGAGAAGTTATGTGATCAGAATTATGCCATAGGAACTTACTTCTTGTTTCTATCAATCAGCCTGTGGTAAAATGGGTTTTCTTATATGTCATGTGCTTAAAGGAAGTTTCCAAGAACCTACTGACAGAATTAGGTAAGGACTCAAAGAACATCTATGAAGGAGCCGTGGACATGGACAACATTGAGGGGACTGATTATGGAAGCAGGGGGCGGGGCAGCTGGGTGGAGGGAGGGCGACGGGGGGGAAAAGTAGGACAACCATAATAGCATAAACAATAAAATACTAAAGGAAAAAAGGAAGTACTCACTGTAATGGGGAACCAGAGGCCCAGCTGCAGGGGGTTGAGAAGAGAATGGGAGGTGAGGAAGAGACTGGATAAGCCTTTCAAAGAGTTTTGAGTTCATTCCCCAGTATGACTTAAAAAATGTTATTTTAGAACAGTTTTAGGTTTTCAGAGAAATTGTGATGATAGCACAAAGAGATCCTATATCTCCCACACTTGGTTTCCTCATATTACATTAGTTATGGCATGTTTTTCACAATTAACCAACACTGATACATTACTATTAGCAAAGTTTACATTTTATTCAGATTTCCTTTGTTTATACCTTATACCCTCTTTTTCATGCTAGGGCACCACCTTAGGCTTTGCTAGGCTGCGACTATTTCTCAGAGTCCTTTTTCTTTTTTTTTAGAGAGAAACATGGACTTTTCTTCGTTGTTCCATTCATCTGTGCATTCATTGGTTGTTTCTTGTATGTCCTGTGTGCCCTGACCAGAGTCAGACCCACAGCCTTGGTATTGGGATGATGTGCTAACCAACAGAGCTACCCAGCCAGGGCCTCTTCCTTGTTTTTGATGCCTGGGCAGTTTTGAGGAGTGCTGGTCAGGTATTGTGTAGAATGAGCTCCATTTGGATTTGGCTGGTATTTTTCTGACAGACTGGAGTTACAGGTTTTGGGAAGAAGATGATAGAAGTGGAGCAGCATTCTCATCATGCACAAGTGTATTTTTACCCACATCGCTGTTGCTGTGAACCTTATTCACCTGGCGGAGGTCACGTGGTCAGGCGTCTCCTCTGCAGTTAGCCTTTCTCCCGCCCCGTATCCCCCCTCTTCGGAAGGATGTCACTGTGTGTAGCCCATGCGTAGGGAGTGGGGAATTGTGCTTCCTGTTCTTGAATGCAGCTTGTTTACCTAAATTATCTGGAATTTTTCATAGAAGTTTGTTTCTTCTCCTCTATTAATTTTTTATTCAGTTATTTATATCAGTGTGGACTGATGGATATTTTATACTTTGAATTATAACCCAATACTGCTTTTTTATTTTGTTGCTCAAATTGTTCCAACTGCCTTTCAGTTGGCTCCTGTGTCCTTTTGACATACCCTGATCATGGTGGGGTTTTTGTGTTTGTTTTTTGAGCACTTTCTTATTTTTTGGTACTACAAAAGGCATCAGGCTCATCTTTTATATTTCTTGCCTCATTCCTAAAATAACTGTGTCTCAAGGAGCCCTGGGTCCTTATATTGGAGAATGGTATTAGAAACCAAGACCTGGACATAAAACGTGGTTGTTGCTACCGGCGTGTTCTTGCATCTAGGCCCTGATACTGCAAAATGCTCCAGACTAGTACGGTGACCCTGACAGTAGGAAGACAGTGGTTTGAGTGGCATTTAGGAAGCAAAATCGAAAGGCCTTGGTGATTCACTGGGGATGTTGAAATGTAATTCTTTTCTTTTTAATGTGTAATGGTCTTTATTTATAACTTTATTGGCAAAAAAGAAGAGGGGCGAGTTTGTAAAACAGACCATCACAGGGCATTGCAGCTGATCCTGTCAGATTACAGAAGTTTCTTTTTTTTTTTTTTTTCCAGAAGTTTCATTTTAATTGTCCATCGAATTGTCCAAAGACAAACAGCCCTAAATCTGCAGATGCAGTTTCCTTTGTAAAGTGCAGTTCTCATCTTTTAGGCAGTCTTTTAAACATAGAAATATAAAAGAAATAAAATCACCCTTTAAAAACTGCATTAAATAAAGGGTATCTTAAATTTAAATTTATGTTGTTCTTGTAGTAACATGGCCCGTGAAGATCAAAAGCTGGCAAGGCAGTAACACTTCCTGCTTGAGTGGACAGTTCAAAACAATCAATCATTTTCTGCAATGACCATATCTTCTTCAATTTATAAACTACTCTGAACTTACTGTGCGATGTAGCCAAAGACAAGACGTAGGGAGAATATTCCTTTTTTGGAGGAGACTAAGCCGTCCAAAATCAGTGTGGGGAATAAACATCCAGTTGAAGAATTCTAGGTGGAAAAAAATTAATGTCAATTTCAATTCATGCTGAGCTGGCTTCATTTCTTTTTCATTGACTTGTTTGATGTCATTCTTCTAAATCAAGCAGGTTGAATTCTTCTAGTTCATCCATGTCTTCCCTGCCAGCCTCCCTGCCCACCCCAGAAAAAGATTTTCATCAACAGGAATGGCATCAATGGCTCCATTTACCTGTTCCTCCCCTTAGTTGTCCTCTTCTAAATCACTTCTTTTTTACTTAATTATCAACCTGTTACAGTTGTTCCCATTTTCCCCCCTTTTCCCTCCTCTACCCAGCCCACCCGTCTAAATCACTTTACCGTTTTTAGCTCTGTCTCTGGAAGCTTCACTTAATTTGTTTTCATCTTTTTCTGAAGTACATGTGCTGAATCTTTCAAGACTGGCTACAGTAATACCTGTCTCATCTACAGCTCTTGGGATGTACAGGCTTAAATCTATGTCATTTATGCTCACTGAAGCATCAACCTCATCACCACCTACCTGTTCCTTGGGTGTAGCAGGCATCATCTGCTTCCTTCTCATCGTCATTAATCAGTTCAGGATGAAATTCAAAAACCTCATGGTCACTGGTCACTAATGCTTTCCCTGCTTTGAAGTCTGCTTTCCTTCTTTCCACATCTTGCTTAAGCTTATCAGTCTTTTCCTTTTCCGTGGAAGAAAAGATTCGCAAATAATTTTGGTAAAATTTTGACTAGGGCGGAACACTCTTTTCACTTAAATCTAATGAAATTTCGTCTTCTTTCTATTTATCTTTTTTCAGTATAAATCCAGGAGGACGTGCATGATGATACATGCAAACATTGCCCCTCCAGGTGTTCCCCAAACCAGCCACATTTGTTTTCAGTTGTTTCAAGGAAATGCTTGCACACTATTTGAGTTTTTGTTTTCCCTTCTTGCCTTACTGTGCTTTTTTTTTTTTTTTTAAGATTTTATGTATTTTCTTTATTAGAGAGGGAGAAAGAGAGGGAGAGAAACATCAATGTGGGGTTTCCGCTCGTGCGCCCCCTACTGGGGACCTGGCTGGCAACCCAGGCTTGTGCTCTGACCGGGAATTGAACCAGGGACTCCGCTTCACAGGCCAGCACTCAGTTCACTCAGCTACACCATCCAGGGCTCACTGTGCGTCTTGTTCACTACTTCTTCCAGTTTTTTTCCCCAGTCAATTGTCCATAGTATCTTTTTCAAGTTCTTTATCTCTTGGATCAATGTAAACAAACACTTCCCTTCTCACACTTCCTCTTCAGAGTGAGGTCATGAGAGAACTTAACTTCTCTGCAACTTTACTTATTTTTTTGAGCAGCAAGTACAGTTCTGAACAGCTCATTTAGCTTTTGCAGTTCTTTCTTCATATTTTTCTTCAGTTTCTTTTCAGCTTCACTTCATTCTACCTGATCTGGATTTTATTGACTAAATTTAACTTGACGAGTGGCAGCCTTGATAAACTTCTTTTGCTTTGCTCCTTATTCTTTAGGCCAAAAGCTTTGTCTTCGATAATCTCCCTTTTTTTTTTCCCCTGCACTGCCTTTTAGCTGCCCCCATCCTGAGCCCTGTTTCTTGGAGGACATTTCGGAGACAGGTGGCACCAGCCAGACTGAGGCACAGTTAGGCTCTGTCAGGGTGTCAGGGAGAAGGAGGAAGACATGGGCTCTGTCGTTATTTTCATGTTTCAAGTGATTGTGTTTTCTTTTCACTCTGAAGTTTGTTATATCTGGTTCATGTGAATGCATGGTTAAAAAGTCCATGTTTAGTGATAGTCCTCAGAACGAGAGTCTTTAGTGATGTTTCATGCCTCTGGTGCTCCTTATGACTGGCGTATGGAAGCAGCATCTCTCTGCGGCCTCTTCATGCTGTTCCCTGTTAACAAGAGATCTGGGTTTTAAGGTGCAGAGAAGCTATTGGCCCATAACTTTTCTTTCTTTTTTTTTTAAGTATATTTTAGGCCCTGGCTGGTGTGGCTCAGTGGATTGAGCACCAGACTGGGAAGCAAAGGATCACTGGTTCCATTCCCAGTCAGGGCTCATGCCTGGTTGCAGGCCAGGTCCCCAATGGGGGGCACGTGAGAGACAACCACACATAGATGTTTCGCTTTCTCCTTCTCTTTTCCTCTCTCTAAAAATAAATAAATAAAATCTTTTAAAAAATACTGTCTAAAAAGAAGTATATTTTATTGATTATTCCATTACAGTTGTTCCTTTTTTTCTCTCCCCTTTCTCCCCCTCTGCTCTGCACGCCCCCACCCCCCAGTATGCTCCCCCCTAGTTCATATCCATGGGTCATACATACAAGTTCTTTGGCTTCTCCATTTCCTATACTATTCTTAACCTCCCCCTATTTTGTGCTTACCAATTATGCTTATTTTATGTACCTTTTCCCCATTTTCCCCCCTTCTCCTCCCCACTGATAACCCTCCATGTGATATTTGTGTGAATCTGTTCCCCTTCTACTTGTTTGCTTAGTCTGTGTTTGTTTTAGGTTCAGTTGTTGATAATTGTGAGTTTATTGTCATTTTACTGTTCACAGTTTTTTTTACTTTTTAAAAATAATTTATTGATTATGCCATTACAGTTGTCCCATTTCCTCCCCTTAATTCCCCTCCCGCCCACATTCCCCCCTTTAGTTCATGTCCATGTGTCATAAGTTCTTTTTTTTTGCTATTGTATAAGGCATTTATTTTATTTATTTAATTTTTAAAATATATTTTATGGATTATGCTATTACAGTTGTCCCATTCCCCCTTCACTCCCCTCCACCCTGCACACCCTCTCCCATCCGCATTCCCCCCTTTAGTTCATGTCAATGTGTCATAAGTTCTTTAGCTTCTACGTTTCCCATACTGTTCTTAACCTCCCCCTGTCTATTTTCTACCTACCATCTATACTACTTATTCTCTGTACGGTTTCCCCCTCTCTCCTCCTTTCACTCCCATTGCTAACTCTCCATATGATCTACATTTCTGTGATTTTCTTCCTGATCTAGCTGTCCACTTAGATTGCTTTTGTTTTAGGTGTGGTTAATAACTGTGAGGTTGCTGTCCTTTCACTATTCATATTTTTTATCTTCTTTTTCTTAGATAAGTACCTTTAACATTTCATGTAGTAAAGGCTTGGTGATGATGAACTTCTTGAACTTGACCTTATCTGAGAAGCGCTTTATCTGCCCTTTTATTCTAAATGAAAGCTTTGCTGGATAGAGCAATCTTGGATGTAGGTCCTTACCTTTCATGACTTGGAATACTTCTTTCCAGCCCCTTTTTGCCTGTAAGGTCTCTTTTGGGAAATCCACTGACAGTCTGATGGGAACTCCTTTGTAGGTGACTGTCCCCTTATCTCTTGCTGCTTCTAGGATTCTCTCCTTCATTTTAATCTTGGCTAATGTAATTATGATGTGCCTTGGTGTGTTTCTCTTTGGGTCCCCCTTTTTTAGGACTCTGTGAGCTTCCTGGACTTCCTGAAAGTCTATTTCCTTTGCCAGATTGGGGAAATTCTCCTTTATTATTTGTTCAAATAAGTTTTCCACTGGTGGCTGTGCCTTTCCCCCTTCTGGTACCCCTATAATTCGGATGTTGGAATGTTTAAAGATGTCCTGGAGGTTCCTAAGCCTCTCTTCATTTTTTGAGTTCTTGTTTCTTCATTCTTTTCTGTTTCGTTGTTTCTTTCTTCCTTCTGGTCCACTCCGTTGATTTGAGTCTCAGTTTCCTTTTCATCACTATTGGTTCCCTGTGCATTTTTCTTCATTTCACTTAACATAACCTTCATTTTTTCATCTAATTTGCAACCAAAGCCAACCAGTTCTGTGTGTATCCTGATCACCAGTGTTTTGAACTGTGCATCCGATAGGTTGGCTATCTCTTGGTCACTTAAAAGTATTGGCTCTGGGGCTTTGATTTGTTCTTCTGTTTGAGCCATAATTTTTTGGTCAGGTTGCACCTGTTATGTATGAGGGGTGGAGCCTTAGGTGTTCAGCAGGGTGGGGCAACCCCGTTGCTGGGTTGTGACACTGTATATGGGGGCGGAGTCAGAGAGGGAGCAATGGTGCTTGCTTCACTCTCTCTTGGATTTCAGTCCCCTCTGCTGCTTTTCAGAAGCAAATTGGGCCTTTCTGATGCTGATTGGGGGCCAGGTCCCCAGTGGGGGGGCACGTGAGAGGCAACCACACACTGATGTTTCGCTGAAACATCAGCGAAGCCCACCCAGGTGGGTGGGCTTGTGTACGTTCTAGAACCCTGTGGGTCTCTCCAACGAACTCTCTTGTTAAGCTGAGAGTCTCTCCTGGCGCCTTTTCAATCGGTGCTTTTAGGCTTTATTTCCTGTTGCTGGGGCCCTGGGTTCCATGGGCTGTCTCACTGTCCATTTTTGCCTGGTTTATCTGTGCGCGATTGTATGACGGTCAGCCAACCGCCTTGTGCGCCTCATTGGGTCTGCTCGTTTTCTCCTCGTGCCTGGGGTCTGCTAGCCTCATGCCACCGGTGCCGCCCAGGTCTGCCAGCCACCGCCTTTTCTTGCCCCGACCTCTCTCTGCCAGCCACCAACTCCACCCCTCTTACCCATCTGGATGAATGGTTGTTGAACTTTCATACAGTTCAGTTTTCTGTCAGTTCTGGCTGTTTTTTTGTTTCTAAATCTTTGTTGTCCTTAATTTTAGTTGTGCAAGGAGGTACATTGTTTCTACCTACACCTTCATCTTAGCCGGATTTGTTCATAATTTTTTATCTTCATTTTCTTAGATAAGTACCTTTAACATTTCATATAATAAGGGCTTGGTGATGATGAACTCCTTTAACTTTGCCTTATTTGGGAAGCACTTTATCTGCCCTTCCATTCTAAACGATAGTGTTGCTGGGTAGAGTAATCTTGGAGGTAGGTTCTTGCCTTTTTCATGACTTGGAATACTTCTTTCCAGCCCCTTCTTGCCTGTAAGTTTTTCTTTTGAGAAATCAGCTGATAGTCTTATGGGAACTCCTTTGTAGGCAACTGACTCCTTTTTACTTCCTGTTTTTAAGATTCTCTCCGTATCTTTAATCCTGGGTAATGTAATTATAATGTGCTTTGGTGTGTTCCTCCTTGGGTCCCATTTCTTTGGGAATCTCTGAGCTTCCTGGCTTTCTGGAAGTCTAGTTCCTTCACCAGATTAGGGAAGTTTTCCTTCATTATTTTTTCAAATAAATTATCAATTTCTTGCTCTTTCTCTTCTCCTTCTGACACCCCTGTGATTTTAATGTCGGAATGTTTAAAGTTGTCCCAGAGGTTCCTAAGTCTCTCCTCATTTTTAAAAAAAAAATTTATTTATTTTTAGAGAGAGGGGAAGGGAGAGATAAAGAGAGGGAAAGAAACATCAATGTGTGGCTACTTCTCGCACGACCCCTACGGGGGTCCTGGCCTGCAACCCAGGCATGTTCCATGACCGGGAATCAAACTGGTGATTCTTTGGCTTGCAGTCTGGCACTCAGTCCACTGAGCCACACCAGCCAGGGCTCTCCTAATTTTTTTTGATCTTGTTTTCTCATTCTGTTCTGAATGAGTGTTTATTTCTTCCTTTTGTTCCAAATCTTTGATTTGAGTCCCTGTTTCCTTCCCTTCACTGTTGGTTCCCTGTACATTTTGCTTTATTTCACTTTGCATAGCCCTCACTTCTTCCTCTATTTTGTGTCTGTACTCAGTCATTTCTGTGAGCATCCTGATTACTAGTGTTTTGAATTGTGCATCTGATAGGTTGGCTCTGTCCTCTTGCTTAGTTCTTTTTCTGGAGTTTTGATCTGTCCTTTCATTTGGGCCACATTTCTTTGTCTGGGCATACCTATTACGTTGTAAGGGGCAGAGCTTTAGGTATTCACCAGGGCAGGGCAGCTCACTTCTCTGTGTTGTGGCGCTGTATGTGGGGGAGGGGTCAGAGAGGGGACAGTGCCGCTTGCTCTGCCCTCACCCTGCTTTCAGTCATTTCCCTCACTATCCACAAGCAAATTGGGCTCTTCTGGAGCTGATTCCCAGGTGAGTGTCTCCAGTGATCTCTCCTGAAAGACTGGGAGTTTCTCCAGGAGCCTCAATCCCCACAGGTTCTTATAACCAGAGGTTTTGAAGCTTTAGTTTCCTGCTCAGGAATCCTGGGTTGCGTGGTGTCTCACTCCCCAGTTGTTTCTCCCCAGTTCTTCCTCCCGGCTTATCTGCACACAAACATGGAACTGCCTGGTCCGCCAGTCACCCTCTGGCCTGCCCAGTCTGTCACCTTGCCACCAGTCCCCTGCCCCTGGGCTGCTCATCTCCCTCCCTCCCACTGGTCTGGATGAATGTTTCTTCTTTAACTCCTTGGTTGTTGGTCTTCCATACAGTTCAATTTTCTGGCACTTGTAGTGTGTTTTTGTTTTTAAATTTGATGTTGTCCTTCTTTTGGTTGTGTGAGGAAGCAAAATGTATCTTCCTATGCCTCCATCTTGGCTGGAAGTCTAACTTTCTAATTATTAATTTTCTAATCTCATTTTAACAGCTTTCCCCAAATATTTCTTTGTTGCAAGTGCTTGGACCCTTTGGTTTTCAAAGGCAATTTGTTGACAGTGACAAACTCTTCTCATTCTCTAGGGTACTTAAGCCCTTTCCAGTATTAGATATGTAACCCTTGCCTTTTTCTGCCGTGGAATTGAAGTGTCTTTTGCAGAAAGTGGTAATATGATTACTGTCTTACATTTTATAATATGTTGTGTGGTTTCAGAGTACTTACTCACACGTCAGTTATTTGATGCCTACAATATATCTGTGAGGAAGGTAGGATAGGTCAAGTTACTGAGATTTGGAGAGTTTAGGTGACTTGCCCAAAGTCAGGGGACAATAAATAGTAAAGCTGGTGATAGAACTTAGGTTTGCAGATAATTTAGCTTTATTCTTTCTGTAATGCACTCTGTCTCCAAGAAAAGGGAGTCAGACTCACTGTGAGTGTGATGTTTTCAGCAATAAAGGCATCCAGATGAAATCCCTCTTCCTCCCTGTTGGTACGCTGTGTGGGAGCTTCAGCCAGACATCAGCATAGGCCTTCCCAATGCGTTTCAGCAATATGTGCACTACCAATAACCCCTGGTACAACCTGAGAAGCTGCAGCCTGTATGTTAGAGTATATGTGAGTATGTTTTAATTCCTTCTCTCTCCCCTCAGGTGGTTCTCACTTGGATGATTTGCGGCCAAATGGGAAAGGCCTGTTTGTGGACCAAAGCTCCCGGGGTTGTGATAAACCAGACAACTTGTTGACAAGGTAATGCAGCTCTCCTTTCACTGCTGAGTGCACTCCTGTGTGTATCCTAAGAAAGTCCTTTCTTAGGACTGAGGTTTTCCTTGTAGAACTGAAACCATTACTGTGCGTGAAGTATTGAGTAAGTTGTCCTGGGGTAGCTGGTCTAAGCCCTTAGTGTGTGTGCCAGACCCCATGCACTTACACAGATCGTCTGATTTTAACCTCACAATAGGTACCATGACCTTTTCTGTCTTATAGCCAAGGAAACAGGTGAGAAGAGAGGCTCCATAACTCACCCGAGATCCAGACCTAGCAAGCAGTAGATCTAGGATGTGAAACCGGCAGCCTCACTCTACCTCAGAAATGTAGAAGATTAGAAATGTTTCCCTTTCCTCTCCTGTTATTTGAGGTGTTTCCTGACCCTGAAGGATTGTCTTCTTTCCATTTTTATTTACTCCTGTGTTTTTTCTCTTGTGCCGACACATTTAGTCTGCACTCTGGTTCCCCTACTGAGCATAGCCAGGGTCTTCTGGTCAAGATAATACTTTCTTGTGTCAGTATTTTAATTTTGTAGTTAAGAACTTTGACTTGGTAGCCTGTTCTACCATTCTCAATTCGCTTTTGAGCCTTCTTGGTATACATAGATACATTTTTTTTTATTGTCATTTGAGGATATGTTTTTTTAAAGTTCATTTTGGGGATGGTGGGAGGGATAAAGAGAGGAAGAGAGAGGGAGAGAAACATGGATGACAGAGGAACACTGATTGCTTCCTGCATGCACCCCAACTGGGGATTGAACCCACAACCTTTTGGTCTATGGATCAGTGCTCCAGCCACCTGCACCACCAGGCCAGGACCACACAGATACAGTTTTACATGGCCTTAATTAATACAGGGTAGGGCAAATAGGTTTACAGTTGTTTGTATAGAAAATAATATAATAATCAATAAATAACAAAAGAATAAACTCTATGTTTCACATACACACAACCGTAAACCTGCTGTTACCCCACCTATGGGTACATGGCCAGAATGATATCAGACACTTATGTGACATTTATTTAGTGTCAGAAATTACTTCAGATGCTTTACATATCTTAATTTATTAAATGATCTTCAACAAGAGTTTCTGGAACTATTGGCACGATTCTGTACATGTCAAATTTTGTTCAACTTTAAAGTTGGTATGTGAATAATTTTTTGTATAACTATTAAAACTGCACAAATAAGAATGAGATACAACTTCTCGTTGCCTTTTGGGGGGGGTTACTCCTCTGGAATAGAGCTGTGGCAGAATTGTCACGTCGAAGGGTCTGGTCGTTCTGCAGTCTCGCTGTGTGAGGCACCCCTGTCACCATCCAGCTGCATGAATCGCTGTTGTGGCTCTCGTTTTTCTCATTTGAAAAAAGAGTGGGTTAGAGTAGACTGTCTTCAAGGATATTTGAGACCCTCTGAATTTATCATCTGAAAATCTCCGGACCAATGTACTGTGTAACCAACAACATAGAAGTAGTGTTGTTTTGGCAGGTAAGTTTTACTTTAGCCTCCTTTAGTCTTCTATGACTCGGATGCTCATGTGTGGAAACTTCTAGCTCTATGTTTATGTATTTTGTGCTGAAAGACTCATTAAAATATGATAAAAGAATTTTTGTGTGTTTTTTTCTAGACAGACTAAATCTAGGTCAGAAATGACCGACATGGTTCGCTCGTCCACCATCACAGTATCAGACAAGGCTCATATTTTGTCAATGCAGAAGTTTGGACTGAGAGATACAATAGTAAAATCACGTTTGGTGCAGAAAGAAGAGGATTATACCTATATCCGGAACTTCAGGTAGCTAACTGGGTCTTAGATTGTTCTCAAAGGAAAATGCTCACTCAGCTCTCTGAAATTTAAGTACTTTCCCCCATCCCTACTACCCTGGATTTCAAAGCAAATCTTACTACAGAATGTCCCCCATCATTTTCTGAATGAGTGATTCCTTTCACTCTTCATTAGCAAGCCTTATGTGCCTTCTCTGGCCAGGCCCTGTGGGAGGCGCGGTGCGGCGGGCACGCCGCAGCCTCTGGGTAGTTACAGGAATATCTGAGGAGCGGTGTGGGTGCAAAAGAAGGAACAGTGTCCTGACGTTGGTGTATCCCCTGGTCGTTCTGGGTCTTTGGAGAGATTTAAGTTGAAGTTAGCAAGAGGAAGTTAGTGTTTAGTAACTTTTTAGGTAAGATTACTGAAACTTAAATGAAGATTGCATGATTCCGCTAGATCTTTTAAAATTACTGCATTGTGACCATAAGACAAAGGAACATTGCTTCTAGGGACAGAAGTGGTCAGTCGTGGTGAGTACTGTGGTTGCTTTCCTTCTGAAAGGAATTACCAAGGTGCTTTTCACTATTTTCATGTTTGTAGCATACACAGGGTAAAGAGTCATTTTGTGGATTACAGCTCTCTGATGACTGTTAAACTGAAGTAGGAATGTTCAGAGTAAGCTTGTACTGTTTGAAGTTATCACAAAAGCAACAAATACCACAGCAGACTGAAGTCATTGGTCCAGGTTAGATGTGGCGTTTTCTGTGTCATGAAGTTCTACTCCAGAGAGGCTGAAACCAGCATCAAATGTGTTCCCCTGTTGTCTCCATAGTCCTCCCGACTGACTGACTGATTGATTCTCTTTGGCGACAGGTTTTTTGTGGGGACATACAATGTGAACGGACAGTCCCCCAAAGAATGCCTCCGGCCCTGGCTCAGTCACAGCACCCAGGCCCCAGACGTGTACTGTGTAGGGTGAGTGTGTCTCTCCCAACCTTTGCGCTCTCAGAAACACGGAGCTGTGGCTGAAGGGATGGGGACATGAACACAGGGTGGGCCAAAGCAGGTTTACAGTTGTCGGTATGGAAAATAATTCAATAATTAATGTAAATAATGATACAAGAATAAACTCTGTTTCACACACTCACAACTGGAAACCTCCTTTTGCCCACCCCTGGGCACACCCGAGCCTTCACAGCAGGTGAAGGCACTGAAGGATAGACACGTGCTTAATAGCAGCTGCTCCTCCGTTTGATGCTCTACCTCCTGGTAAACACACTTCTGGCATGATTAAAGTGATGTGCTTGGCATTTACAAGCTAGTGTTGAATTTTTAGTATGATCCTCTGTTAAAATCACTGCACCTTGAACTGACTTGCATTACTTAACACTTCAACATGTTGGTCACGGAGCAAAAATATTTTTTTCCAGGGAAGGAAAGTTAGCTTAAAAAAAAAAAGGCCCATCAGTCATTCCTTTTCTTTCATACTTTTTGTCCTCTTACCACTATCCTGGGCATTGTTGACAGTGAGGGGGCAGCAAAGAAGCCTGTATGGTAAAGTGGGAAGGGCCAAGGATTTGGGGTGTACATAGACCTAGGTTTGAACCCATTTGCTGCTTGGTGCTTCTGTGGGTTTGTGGTTTTGTGGTCTCAGATGTAAAATGCAGGCGCTTCCAACTACATCACAGGCTGGTTATGAAGGGAAAATGACCTGCTGTCTGTGAAAGCACTGGTAAGTTCCTTAGCATTTTGACCCTCAGCTCTAAGTTCTTTCCTCATGAGGGCCCTGCAGTTTAACCAGAAAGCTAGGATTTACACGCCCCAAAGAATCTGAGAACATGTCACCTTGCACATTACCTTTCTCTGCTTGCTTCTCGTGACAGCTTCCAGGAGCTTGATCTGAGTAAGGAGGCCTTTTTCTTCCATGACACCCCAAAAGAGGAAGAATGGTTTAAAGCTGTGTCAGAGAGTCTACATCCCGATGCCAAGTATGCAAAGGTAAGAGAGGAGTCAGGGACCTTTGAATTTCAGGTTGTCACGCAGGGAAGTTCTAAGGCAATCTTTCACTTTTTCCATAAGCCAGTCCTAATTATCCTGCTCTTTTGCTTCTATGTCCTCCATGAGTGGGTGGGACAGATTTAAGTCTCGGCACTTACAGGCTGTCACAGAACATGTTAAGTGAGTTGAACGAGTGAGTACCCTGGGTCTGAGTGTGGGGAAGGAGACACATCAACACCCTCAGCCAGCTTTGAGACCACTTTTCCTTTGGGGTATTTATCCCTGTTTTCAACCTCTGTTCAGTACCATGACTTGAATGTTTGGCTCTGTTTTCCAGGTGAAGCTCATCCGACTGGTTGGGATCATGCTGCTGTTGTACGTTAAACAGGAACATGCAGCACACATCTTGGAGGTGGAAGCTGAGACTGTGGGGACAGGCATCATGGGGAGGATGGTGAGTTCTCAGTGGTGTGTTTGGCACTCTGAGGGCCTGGATCCCTAAGGTTTTGACCCCGCTTCTCATGACACCTTGACCGCATGTGTCCAGTTTGAGAATGCTAGTATCACAAGGTCAACTGTACCCTCAAGCAGGACTAGACCAAGCAGACCATTTAGAAATCATATTTGGGGGATTGCTGGCTGATTTGCCCAACTAGCACAGATCCTTGTGTTTGCTCCACAGGAGCGCCTCTAGTTAACCCTCCCATCTAATCTGAGAAATACATTGCAGAAACTATATTGGGTCACAAAGAGAAAGAAAGAGTGCTGATGGAGATGCGCATTTTCCTCTTCTTGCGGCTATGGAAGCCCTGCTCTTAGGTTCTACTGCAAGAGCTCGGCTTTCTGTGGAGGAGGGAGAGAGTGCAGCCCTCCTGCGGTTTAGCAGAAAGTGAACTCAGCTTCCCACGGGCTGGCTGGTCATTCTGCCTTTGGATCTGTCTTCTCACCTGTAAAATACAGGCAATAACGCTGCTTTATTTACCTCACAAGATTATTATGAAGACTAGTCATGAGAAAACATCTCCAGTCTGTGGGTTTAAATGACTAACACAATGAGGGGTGAACTGGATTTCTTTGGGCTCCTTTCGTAGGGCAACAAAGGGGGAGTGGCGATCAGGTTCCAGTTCCACAACACCAGCATCTGCGTTGTGAACTCTCATTTGGCAGCCCACACTGAAGAGTATGAGAGGAGGAATCAGGACTACAAGGACATCTGTGCTCGGATGCAGTTTGGCCAGGTTGACCCAAGCCTTCCCCCTCTCACCATCAGCAAGCACGAGTGAGTCTGGGCTTCCAGCCCAAACAGGTTACCACCCCTGGTGTGCAGAGCTGTGGGCTCTCTGCTTTGTGAGGGAGGTCGCTGGGGAGGCCCGCCACTGCTGGAGTGGGGCTCTATCAGCTCCCAGTTACACGTGGATCACGCCCCTTGGGAACGTGAGGTTTCCTAACTTGCCATCTGGCAGACCTCGAATTGTTCTCAAATCATTTGTCCCTGGAAAATGTATAAGATTGATTGTAATATGAGTCTGCCTTGACACAGCATCACAAAGAAAACAACCAAGAATGAGCACCTCAATTCGAGGTTGTAGAAGTCTGTCTTAGCATTTTATACATAAGTTCTTTCCAGGAGCATATATAATTGAGGATGGTGACTACATGTGGCTGCCTTCACTTAGTCTTCGGTACCTCAGCTTTATAAAGATAATAGTTGTAGCTGCTGGGAGCATCTTATGCTCATTTTTGTCTATCCTCTTCATTTCCTTTATCTCTAAAACTTCCTCTGTGTCTACATTTAAGGGATCTTAGAATTTCAGATTTGAAAGTAACACTGGAAGCTTGTGCCACTTCTTTTCTAAAGAGGAAGAAGCCACTGGGGCTGTGGTGTCTGCCAGGGAGTGTACAGAGTCAAGCCTCTCATCTTGCCCGCCGCTGTGGTGGAACTCTCTTGAGCTCACCCGTGTCCCAGAAGCCTACAGGATGACTTTTCTTCTCCAGGGAACATAGTGGGGAGTGTATCTTCTCTTCTGCTAAACCTGCAGCATCCTAGTTTGTGAGGTTGCAACTTGCATGTCACTTTGCTTTTGTGTTGGGGTGTGTATACGGCTGTGCAGATTCTCTAATGACTTGGTGCTTGGCCTCTGATAGAGCAGCATCAGACTTCAGTGCAGTGTGCAGTGTCATCCAGGAGCATTTGGTTATCTTTTCCCCCAAAGCTTCAGGTGTAATAAAACACCTGTCAAGCTCTGCAAAAAGAGCCAACCGATGCTATGGTAGTGGTTAAACCCAGACTCTCTTGTAAAGGTTGAGCTTTGTTTCAGAGGAATTCAGGTCTAGAAACAAAGGCTAAAAGTGTGTTTTGTGGCCTGGAGTGTGCATGGAGGCAGAGGTGACATTGTGGCATCATCTAGTTCGGGGTCCCTGGGTGATTGACAAGGCTCTCAGTACTGGATCTTTTTTCCTCTTCCCAAGAATGAAGTAAATTATTGTCTTGCTTTTAGATCCTCTTAAACTGTCTTTGCAACCATATAAGAATAATATAGTCAAGGAAAACTCAAGGTGGCTTCTAATTAACTTGGACCAAGATAATTGAGTAAGCAGCATGTTAGACATGGTGTTAAAGACAGAAAGATTTCCTGAGCAGCTGCATTGCTTTCCTACCCAGCTCCCAAGAGGCTGCGCCTCAGGGGCCTTCTGTGAGGAGCCCGCTGGATAAGACGGGAAAAGTCCCTGCTAAACCCTGTCACCTTTGTGCTCTGTCCTCACAGTGTGATCTTATGGCTGGGGGACCTCAACTACAGGATAGAAGAGCTGGATGTGGAAAAAGTGAAAAAGCTCATTGAAGAGAAGGCCTTTGAAACTCTGCATGCATATGACCAGGTACAGATGGCCACCTGTGCCCTCTCAGGCAGCTGTCCCCACAACTGTGAGGGCACAGGAAAGCTTGGCTTCCAACTCTCAGCCTCTTCTTTCTTGGCTTGGGAGGTTCCTTCTCCTGAGGAGCTGATGTCTAGTCATGGCTTTCTTTCACCTGCATTTCCCTCTTCCATAGTTGTCCCCTCTGTGGCTTGTCCCTGGAGGCGCCTAGTCTCCCTCGGGAGTAGGATCATGTCCTTTCTCTCTCTCTGTATCTCTGTCTGCCTTGTGTATGCTCAATCATTCATTCAAGCTGGGACTAAAAGGGCACCAGACTTCTCATAAATAAGATACTTGATTTATTTCATTTTATTTTTATACAGGGTCTGGCAGAAATAACATCTGCTTGAGTATGGTTGGTAGGGTAATAATATTGGTGTACTAATTTGTAGTTTCAATTTGAACATTTCACCTAAAATGCCATATGATATGCTTGAATGTGATATTGTTATGGTACTGAATTACACACTTTGATTTTGTAATAAATGATTTTGTAGTAAAAAGGAGGTGTTATTTGTGCTGGACCCTATATTTTATTGATTACACTACTATAGTTGTCCCGATTTTTCCCCCTGTGCACCCCTCCAACCCAGCACCCCTGCTGCCTCAGGTAATCGTCCCACCTTTGTTCATGTCCATGGGTCATGCTCATAAGTTCTTTGGCTGCTCCATTTTCTGGACTGTACTTTACATCCCCATGGCTATTCTGTTACTACCTATTTGTACTTCTTAATCCCCTCACTTCTTCACCCAGTGCTTCATATCTCCCTCCCATCTGGCAACCATCAAAGCACTCTCCGTATCCGTGATTCTGTCTCTGTTCTTCTCAGTTGCTTAGTTTGTATTTTAGATTCAATTGTTCACAAATATGTATTTTTACCATTTTATTGTTCATAGTTTTGATATTGTTTTTCTTAAATAAGTCCCTTTAACATTTCATATAATAATGGCTTGGTGATCATGAACTCCTTTAGTTTTTTTTCTGGAAAGCTCTTCATCTTCTCTTTGATTCTAAATGAAAGCTTTGCTAAGTAGAGCAGTCTTGGCTGTAAGTCCCTGCTTTTTATGACTTTGAATATTTCTTGCCAATCCATTTTAGTCTTTAAAGTTTCTTTTGAGAGATCAGCTGACAGTCTTATGGGAGCTCCCTTGTAGGTAACTAACTGCTTTTTATTGCTGCTTTTAAGATTCTCTCTTGCCCTGGCTGGTATAGCTCAGTGGATTGAGCACAGGCCTGTGAAACAGAGTATCGAGGTTCGATTCCCAGTCAGGGCACATGCCTGGGTTGCAGGCCAGTTCCCAGCAAGGGACGCATGAGAGGCAACCATCATTGATATTTCTCTCCCTCTCTCCTTCCCTTTCCCTCTAAAAAAGATAGATAAATAAAATCTTTTAAAAAATTAAAAAAAAAAAGATTCTCTTTATCTTTAACCTTCGGCATTTTGATTATGTTGTGTCTTGGAGTGGGCTACTTTGCATCCATCTTGTTTGGGACTCTCTGTGCTTTCTGGACTTGTATGTCTATTTCCTTCACCAAATTAGGGAAGTTTTCTTTCACTATTTTTTCACATAGATTTTCAATTTCTTGCTCTTTATCTTCTCTTTCTGGCTTCCCTTTGATACGAATGTTGGACCTTTTGAAGTTTTCCCATGAGCTGCTTATAATATCCTCATTGTTTTGGGGTTTTTTTCTTCCTGTTCTGATTGGTTGTTTTTTGGCTCCTCATATTCCAAATCATTGATTTGATTCTTGGCTTGTTGTTTCCCTGTAAATTGTTTTTTATTTCATTAGTGTATCCTTTGTTCCTGACAGGATCTTTTTTATGCTGCTGATCCTCACTATGTTCACCAAGCATCTTTGTAACCAGTGTTTTGAACTCTGCATTTGATAGATTGCTTATCTCCATCTTGTTTAGCCCTTTTTCTGGAGTTGTTATCTGTTTTTTTCTTTTGGGCCATATTTCTTTGTCTCCTCCTTTTGGCAGCCTCCCTGTGTTTGTTTTTATGTATTAGGTAGAGTTGTTTTGACTCTATGTCTTGGTTGTGTGGCCTAATGTAGTAGGTGTCCTGTAGGGTCCAGTGCCATAGCCTTCCCATTACCCACACTGAGTACTCAAGGTACATCTTCTGTGTGGGCTAAGTACACCCTCCTGTTATAGTTGAGTCTTGGTTGCTATCAGCAGATCAATAGGAGGATTTTACCCAGGCAGTCAGCTGCAGGGATTGGCTGTGACTAGTGCCCAACAACCTCTGCCCTCTGTGGAGGATCAGCTGTACAAGGGCAGGGTAGTGGTGCTCCGATGTGGTCTTTAGCTGACCAGTGGGTATGCTGGCCCTGTGATTTCCCAGGTGGTGCAGGCCAAGGTCAGCCCCCATCCGTGTTCTGTCCAGGGCCACCTTGCCTGAGCTATAAAGCAATCTGGGATGGCTGCTGCTTGCACTGGGCTTGGAGATTCCCAGGTGAAGCCCCGCTGTGAGTCTAGGCTGGATGCTGCTAGTGCTGGACCTGAGGCTCACTGAGGCCAGCTGTTGTTTGCTTGAGAGGATTCAGGAAGTTGTATGAGCTAACACCAGCCATTCATATGGAAAACCAGCTTGGATGATCCCACAAGTTGGGTAGGAGTCTCTGGGGATCTCCAAGGCAGATCAGTGTTAGCCAGGTTGATGGAGTCCTGGATATGGCACCAGCCTGCTGGCTCTGCTGGGGAAGGTTTAGAAAAGGGACAATGGCGTCTGCTCACCTTGATGCTGGACACTTCAGTTCCTCCCCATGTGTCACTCGTGCCTTTCAAGCTGCTACCCCGGTGCTGGAGCTCAGAGGGAGTGAGTCTGAGTAGGTGAGTCTGTGTCTGGGTTCTTTCAGAGGAACTACTTGGGGCTGCAGCAGTTTTTTCCCACCGACTCAATCCCTGCTGGTTTTTGCAGCCAGATGTTGTGGGGACTTATCTTCCTGGCACTGGAACCCTGGGCGGGGGGTCCTGGTGTGGGGCTGGGACTCCTCGCTCCTGAGATATTCCTCCCAAATTTTTATCCACCACACTTGGGTGAGGGACCAGCCCATTCTATGTCCTCACCCCTCCTACCAGTCTGCATGGATATGGTTCTATAATTCTGTAGTTACCAGACTTCTGTTCAACTCAATTTCTGACGGTTCTGAGTGATGATTGTTCTGTATTTTAGTTGTAATTTTGATGTGGTTGTGCGAAGAGAGTGAGCCATGTCTGCCTACGCTGCCGTCTTGACCAGAAGTCATGATACTTGGTATATATTAAATGATTTACTAATGGTTTTTGAATGTGCCTCCTGTTCCTTTTTCTTCCTCCTCCCCAGACCAGTCCAGTGTGAATGACAGACAGCTCTTTTTCCTGAGTGGTTTTCTTCACTCCCATTGGGAATCCATTCTGTGACTTGCTTTTCTCTCTCACCATCGATTGGGTTCGCATTTCTGTTGGGCGCGTAAGCCATTCCACAGGATAAAAGAAATCAGTTTCTCACTGACTTTCTTCAGGCGCCTCCTCAGTAGATTGAAAAACTGTTCCTTGGTCAGAATTGTTCAGAATATTAAGGTTCTTTTTCTTTTTAGTCTTTTCCCCCCTTTAATAATCATTAGTCTAAATCTTTCTGTTACCTTTTTCCCCGAGTATAGATCAGTTGGAGGGGGAAAACCCTCAATTTTATGTCTTTCTCTATGTAATAATTTTTTTATTAACCCTTTTTTTCTCTCCAGTTGTTTTCGTTTGTAAATTACTTTGATTCTCTATAACCTCCATTTCAGCCCTAACCCAGTGTGTTGTCTTCTGTAACTGCCTGTTCCTTGCCTCTGTATTCTGGACTGAGGCATTCTCATTTCCCTAGGAGTTTAATGCTCATCTTCTCTTACCTTCTTTTTAGGTCTTTTCTCCAGTAAAAGTACCTGTTTTATGTGTTCTCTGCTTTCCAGGTGGTTTCAAGGTCTATATATACCCATTCGAGGAGTATCAGCTTACCTTAATGCGTACACTTTTATTATTTCCTGTTGCTTTTTCTTTAATAGTTTATATTAGGAATTCACATTTTGGGGAATTTGGCAGCTGTTACCTTCTATGTTAGAGCTGACAGTTCTGCTTAGTACCAAGCTGAGTGCTGGGGCCACAGAGAGGCAGGGGCACCTGTGTTCTTCAGTCTCTTGCTGAGAGTGTGATTTGGATGGAGCTTGTAGAATTAGTGCACCAGGAAGGATGCTAGCTATTACTGTAATGTGTCAGGCAGTGTTCTAAGTTGACAGCGCACATTGCCAACAATCCTGTGAAGCAGATTCTGTTGTGAATCCAAAACTTACAAGATGGGGAAACCAAGGCACACAGCTTCCTTCGATTCATATAACTAATTGGACAAGCTTCTTTCAAAAGTGGTTTTTAATTTAAATTAATTCATAATTGGTTTGGTATATTTTTTCTATACAGAGGGTCTGGCACAAATAACGCCCCCCCCCCCCCCTTAAAAGATTTTATTTATTTTTTAGAGCGAGGGCAAGGGAAGGAGAAAGAGAGAGAGAAACATCGATGTGTGGTTGCCTCTTGTGTGGCCCCACACCGGGAACCAGGCCTGCAACCCAGGCGTGTGCACTGATTGGGAATCAAACCAGTGACCCTTTGGTTTGCAAACTGGCGCTTAAGCCCCTGAGCCACACCAGCCAGGGCTATAACACCCCTTTTCTATTACAAAACCTTTTATTACAAAATCATAAGCATGTAATTCAGTAACAACAATACCACACTCAAGCACACCATGCGACATTTTAGGTGAGATGTTCAAATGAAAACTATAAATTAGTACGGCCATATTATCCCCTACCAGCCACACTCAAGCAGGCCTTACTTCTGCTGGGCCCTGTGTTTCTACGTGCATGGGAGCTCCCCTTTGCTTTATGGACTGTATCTTTCCAGACTCTTTTTCTGTGCAGTTTTATCTCTGTGTAATTGTAATAATTATGCTACACAGACAAAGCATCTGGTGCCTACAAGGGAAAAACTCTTGTGTGTTGTTACAAAATCCTCAGAGGGACCTCTCAGTAAGATGGTACTCAGGCCCCTTGGATGTAGGTAACTCTTATATAAAAGCCTTAAAAACTGTATAAAAGCAAAGGAAAGGTGGGCTTGCTCATATTCCTGGAAGTTACTTAACTCAAGATCTCACAGAGCAGCTTTGTCATGGGCCTCATCCCTTTGGGTTAGGGTTCAGACTTCAAATTAATTTCCTTTCGGCTGCTAATTTAAGGTTTGACTTTTTTATTCTGAGATTTTTTTCTTCCCTCTTTTTGTATAGCTAAAAATTCAGGTGGCTGCAAAGGCTGTCTTTGAAGGCTTCACGGAAGGCAAGCTCACGTTCCAGCCTACATACAAGTATGACACTGGCTCCGACGAGTGGGACACCAGGTGGGTCAGAGGCTGCTTCAGAGGATCAAGCAAATGGAAACCCCGGAATTGGGGAAGCACCTGCCCTCGGGGGCCCAAAGAAGACGGGTTTACTGTGACTTCTTCCCCATGTTTGCTACTCGGGTTAAACATTTTCTCTCAGTATCTGCTCATTAAGCAGCCTGCCTTCCTCCATGGTTGTTTTTTTTTTACTACCTTTTCCTTTGTTCCTTAATAATTTTTGTGACTGATTTACTTTTAAGCTATGCTTAGGGTGATGGTTCCAACTAACTTAGCTTGTATTTGGTCATTGCATGGTAGTTCATATATTAGTGCCTATGGTATACCATGCCCTGTTCGATACGTTTTACTTGTATTATCTCATTTAATACTCTCATTTTCTAGATCAGGGAACCGAGGTGTAGAAAAATTTAAGAGCCTTCCAAGCAGGCAAATGTAGAGCCAGGATCTGAACCCAGGCAGTAGGAATTCAGAGCGTGTTTAACCACCATTTTTTCAGAATCATAGAGTACTTACTGTCAGATTACCTGTTGACTCTGACCTCATCCCCACAGGAGGCTAAAGAGCAGGGAATCAATTCCGAACAGTGTTTTGGGTGATCCACAGGATATGTGCTTTCTCTCAGTGTGCCCGCATCACTCCTGCCCCCTCAGGTCACTGGGCCACGGGGACCTGAGGACTCTGCCCTGTTCCCAGCCGAGACGGGGCGCTGGCTAAGCAGTATGTGTGTCTGTGCCTGTAACAGCCCCGCTCTGGACTTTGCATTTCAGTGAGAAATGTCGTGCTCCTGCCTGGTGTGACCGGATCCTCTGGAAAGGGAATAACATTGCTCAGCTGAGTTACCAGAGCCACATGGCCCTGAAGACCAGTGACCACAAGCCTGTCAGCTCAGAGTTTGACATTGGGGTAGGTGGGCTGCTGGTGCCTACTGTAATCGTTCCATAGGGTGTAGTAGGTCCTCACAACCATGTCCACTTTTATCTTGCTGGCATCTTCTTCCTCCCTGAATGTGATGTCGCTCCTTTAAAAATTGTTTTAATTTCAGTCCACAGCCAAACCATGCAGCATGCACCTGATCTCATCTGGTCTCCGAAAATTTGTTTTAATTTCACTGTAATTCATAATTGCTTTGGCATTCTACTACTGTATGTTTCTGCATACATGGAAGTTCCTCTTACTGTTTAGACTTTTTCCAGATCTTTTCCCCCGCATTTACAAATGTGTGTTGGTATTCCGTATGTAACATAGTAGAGGATGTTTTTAGAGGATGTTTTTCCTTTTGTGTGAAGGAGAGCATATGCATATTGTTTTGAGAACATTTTTCCCCACTAACTGTGTCTTTGGACATCTTCGTGTGACACTGAAGGCAGAGCTTCTCGCCTCCACCGAGACCTTGTGTTCTGTGGGACACCCAACTGAGCCACACTAGTCGGGCCACTCCTGATTGTTTTTGTTTAAAAGTATTATTATTTATTTATCCTTACCCGAGGACATGCTTATTGATTTTAAAGAGAGGGTGAAGAAAAGAGAGACAGGGAGAGAAACATTGATGTGAGAGAGAAACATGGATTGGTTGGCTCTCATATACGCCCCGACCTGGGCTGAACCCACAACCCAGGCATGGGCCCTGATCAGGAATCAAACCTGTGACCTTTTGGTTTATGGGATGATGCTCCAACAAATCAAGCCACACTGGCCAGGGCCGGCCTCATTATTTTTAAAGGCTGCAAAATATTTCACAATATGGATGACCCTAATGTGTATACTAATGATCATTTAAGTCATTTCCAAAGTTTTGCTAGTATATACAGTGCTATGGTGACCATCCTGCACATATATTTTTGTGTACCAGTGTGAGTTTCTATAGAATGAGATTCTCTGAGGTAGATTAGTGGTTCAGTGAAAAATGTATTTTAAATTTATTAGATTTTGTGCCCTGGCTGGTGTAGCTCAGTGGGTTGAGTGTGGGCCTGTGAAGCAAGGGGTTGCTGGTTCGATTCCCAGTCAGGGCACATGCTTAGGTTGCGGGCTAGGTCCCCAGCGGGGGACATGTGAAAGGCGGCCACACATTGATGTTTCTCTCCCACTCTTTCTCCTTTCCTTCCCCTCTCTCTAAAAATAAATAAAAAAATATTTTAAATTTATTAGATTTTGCTAAGTTATTTTACCAACAGTTTTTACCATTTTACACTTCTGACAGCCATGTGTGAGCTTATTTTCCCCACACCCTGGCTAATATTGGGTTTCAGCAGTCTTTTGAATTTCTACCAACACAGTCAGCCAACAGGAAAAAATACTTCAATATTTTAGATTACCTCTCCCTGGTTACTGGTGAAGTCGAACATCTTTTCGTGTATTCCCTATTTGCATCTCTTCTTCAGTGACTTCTGTGTTTCTTCACAGTTCCAGTTCCCCAGGGTGCAGGTGGAGGCGTATCGGCATCCGTGAGGGTGCGGGTGGTTTGAAAAAATCCCAATGAATATTATGATTAAAGTTCCATTATTGGAAAGTGACAAAAGTGAATTTATAATTCAAAGTACAGAAGGGAAAACCTGACAAAATCTTCGTTGGTGGAGCACAGGTTTAGAAAGCTTGAGAAATGCTGTTTTTTTAAGAACTGCCACTTTAGATCAAAGTTTCTAGAGTAGTTTCTCACTGCAGGCTTTTTGGCAGTAGCAAGCAAAGCAGAGCTAGGCACAGAGCATCTCTCCGTGGTCCCAAGACCAAGTAGAACCGCCAGCCAGGTTTTCGCTCCACACCTTCGTTCCACCTCTGTGAGACCCTTCTGTGTGTATTGTTAATTGGGTTCTTTGTTGAATAATTAAATGTATTTAGTCTTACTCTCTGTATCACTGTCTGTTCCCTCACGCGGCATGTCCTCTATCTGAGAAAGAGGAGATGGGCAGCAGGCCTGGTGCTCAGTCTCCGATGTTTCCTTCCAGGTGCGGGTTAAAAATGAAGACCTGTACCGCAAGACTCTGGAGGAGATTGTTCGCTCCCTGGATAAGATGGAGAATGCCAACATCCCCTCTGTGTCCCTCTCCAAGCGAGAGGTAGGAAGGAGACATTGAGGATGTCAGCATCAGGCTCTTCTCTTCATAGAGCTTAACTCTCCTCTACTAGGGCTCAGAATTCCAGGAGGTACCCATAGGCCTGCTGGACTCTAGTCTTTCTTGATAGGCTACTCCTAGATGAGGTGAGGCTGATGATGCTAGCTGGGAAGAGAGGGGTTGTTGGTTTAAATTATGTTCATCTCTTGATTTTCTAAACCAGGAGCCTTTAACCTTCTGTGGCTCATATACTTCACCCAAATGTGGGCCATCTGTGTGTTAAATAATGGCATAGGTGATCCAAAATGTGTTGTGTTTGATTTTGGCAAAACTGCTATGCATTCTTTCATTGCATTTGTCTTCCTACTGATGCTTTCTTTGAGATTAAATTGAGTCTGAATTTCTTGGGTGTGCATGAGTTGATGGTAGAGAAAACAGTTTAGAAAACCAGTGGGTGGTGGGAGGAGTAAAGTTAGGGCTGAAGATTTGTCATGAAAGAGCCACAGCATACATCATTCAGAACGGACAGTACCAAGAAGTCAATCAAATGGGGATTTACAGTGAGAGTATTTTTAATATCTTCGATGTCCAGCTGCTTGGAAGGATAAGCTTGGTCTTCCTGTTTGGGGTGGAACTTGTGAAGGGTGTTTTGGAGATGGTTTTTGGGTATAGAAGATATAAACATTGGTTACTTCAGGAAATTTATTTATAAAACAACATGAGTTCTCTGAGTTTTGGGGTTTCTGGGTTAAACATAGACAACTGTTCGTTAGTGGTAGATGTGGCCTCCCAGGTAAATACTCAGAGCAGGAATATGATTTGAAAGAGGTGGGCCTTCATTTTCTTCCCAGAAAGGGCAGGGATCGTCCAGCTGGGGGTTTGGACAGGTTGCCGGGAAGGGAGCACTGGCCTGACAGGCCCCGGGCTTGTTCCCAGTTCTGTTTTCAGGATGTGAAGTACATGCAACTGCAAGTGGAATCCTTTACGATTCATAATGGACAAGTGCCCTGTCAGTTCGAGTTCATCAACAAGCCTGACGAAGAGTCTTACTGTAAGCAGTGGCTGAGTGTCAACCCCAGCAGAGGGTTCCTCCTGCCAGGTAAGGCCTCTGTGTCCAGGTGCCAGGTTACTGGTTTGGGGGCGACTCTACCCTATCTCTGCTCACTTTCCAGAGTTTCTGTTTGTTTGTTTCTGTTAGTGTTTTGTTGTCTGCTTGAAACTTTTGAAAAGGCCTCGGATGAGTCACCCATAAGTAAAGTATAAAATAGTGAGGAGCATGACTTCTGCTTCAGAAGCATTCTCAGTGATGTATTTGTTCCATAATTTCACAGAAGAAAACCTGAGATTCCTATGATTCAGGAGCTGCTGTAAAAAGAGCCATTTTCACTCTCTGCCTGGCCATAATCAACTCCCAAGTATCTGCTTTTATGGGGAAGGATAATGGGGTGGTAATCCAGAAATTACACCTGACCCTGTAACTTCTCCTTTGTTCTACGTTGTGCTGTGTAGCAGCAGAATTAAGCCTGTTTTGTGGACAGTTCATGGGCTGATAGTTGCATTGTATTTTCTACTGGATCAGGTGTCTTCACCTGACCTTGCTCAGGGCAGGCTCTTTGATCCCTGCCTTCTTAGTGTAGTAATAATTTCTAGTTGAGCTCTGCTACTTGGAACTTGAATTTCACAGTTTGGTTGTTGTTTTCATATCCCCCCCTTGGACTATGAACTCTGTTCATGTGTCTCCTGAGTGCTGAGCACATAAATACTTTTTCGTTGGTTCTTATTCCCTCCTTTCTTCTTTCCCCAGCCCTTTAAACCTGGCTCTCTTTCCCCTCTGTCTTCGTTCCCCCCTTTCTCTCAACCTCCCACCAGCCAACATTACTTTTTAAATTTTTCTTCAGAATCTTCCATTGAGATTGAATTGGAAGTGTATGTAAATAAGACCATGGCTACAAAGCTCAACTCGGGTGAAGATACAATTGAGGACATTCTGGTTTTGCACTTGGACAGGGGAAAAGATTACTTTTTGTCTGTATCTGGGAAATACCTGCCCAGCTGTTTTGGAACTCCCATTCATACACTGTGCTACATGAGGGAGCCAATCTTGGACCTGCCACTTGAAACTGTCAGAGAGCTGGTGAGTTACATGCCACAAGAAAACACCTGGTACTGTGCAGTGGCCAAGCCAGGCACACTTCCCAGGGACACTTCCTGGGACTTGAGCTGGCTTATTGTGCCAGCTATGTATTACCCTGTAACAAACCACTTTGAAATTTTAATGGTTGAAAGCAACAAGTTATTGTTTTTCCTGACTCTCTGAGTCTCCCGTGTGTCTCTTCTGCCAGTCTCGCTCAGGCTCATTTGTGCAGTTGAGGCCAGCCCAGATTCCAAGGGCGGGAAGAGACCCCACCACTTGATAGGAACATCTGCGAAATATTGTACCCATGATTTTCAGTACACTCATGCATAGTGCATTAGAGCAACCAGCCAGGGATAGGATATAATGAAGGTTTCCTGGCCCATGGCTTTATTCCTGTTTATTTTGGTTTGGTTTTAATCATCAGTTGGTAGTATCTCATCCCAAACTTAATTTTCTGAGATTTCAGAGCTGCCTATGGAGACAATGCTAATACAAGGGAACTAGTTTGGAGCAGCTTTATGGTAATAAGTATGCTTCTTCGACCCATGCATTTTTTTATTTAGGTACTCTTGAACACCATACTCTCCATTATATAGATGAAAACAGAGGCCCCATAAGGAGAGTGGTCTGTCACAGGTAACGTGGCAAGTCGATAGTGGTCCTGGACCTTGCATTCGGGTTTGGGACTCCCAAGTCTGTGCTCTTTTCTCACTGGACCACACTGCCTTTTAGTTCTGACAGTGAAATGCTATAGGCAGGGTTTTTTCCCCTTAGAAGTTGATGCATATTTGACTCACCTGACTCATTGACACTTCTTGCTATGATCCACTCCCAATTCTCAAAAGTCACCTTTATACTTTGTGCCACCTAATTTCATGTTTGACTATGAAATGTTTGTTTAGGGACATTGAAATGCTTCCCTTCTTCCATGGGTTCATTGTCTCCATCTCATGTGTTGTCCTTAAGCCAGCCTGGCACAAGTTCTGTGGGTAGGGCTTCTTATGCTTTTTGCTTCCTTCCAGACTCTGATGCCGCTTTGGACTGAAGATGATGGCAGCCAGTTGGAGAACCCCATGGAAATCCCCAAAGAACTCTGGATGATGGTTGATTACCTGTACCGAAATGCTGTCCAGCAGGTGGGTGACGGTTATGCAGTCAGACCTGATTGAGACCAGGCTGCCTCGAGCATCAGTCCCTACAAGTCTGGCGTAAGAAGCGCATGCTCCAGAGAATCTGTGGAAAGCTGTTCTTCCCACAGGGAGGGAATAAGGGATAAATAGGTGCCTGTTTCATTCCCTTGTGGGATGGTGAAATTACACGGAACACTTGATTACCCCCAAGGGAAGCAGCCTGACATAGGACGGCCTTCCCAGTGCAGCGTGCTCCCTCCCCTGGCCTCTGGGGTCACCCAGGTGGAAAGCCATCTGGAGACTTCTCAGGCTGGTAGCCTGCTCTCCTTTTGAGGAACCCGCCCCAGCTTCCGGGAATGGGAGGGACCAACTTGTCGTCAAGCCAGACAGAGGCCGGAGACCAGATGGAATTCCCAGGCCATGAGTCAGGAGGCCTGATTGCTAGATGACTTTGGCAAGCTTCATGAGATCAGATGGGCCAGTTTCACGGATTCATTTGGATAGGTCCTAGGAAGGCAGAGCAACATACATTCTTATGATACTCTTTTCACTTTTTTCCTTCACACTTACTGAGTGTGTTGTAATGTTCCAAACCTCTTCCTAAGTGTTTTATAGCATTGCCTCATTTAGTTCTCAGGAAAGTTAAATAACTTGGTCAAGGTCCCGAAGCTGATAAATGGGCAGGATTGGGATTGGAACCCAGCAAGTCTGGCTATAGAAGTCACCTTCTCAAGTACCATGCTTTCCTGCCTTCTCTGCGGAGTTCTTCTCAAGTGTAACTTCTGAGCGATACTTATAATATGGTTATTATTAACAATTGGATGGCATTAAATCAATTTATAAAACATAAATTGACTTAATTTCTGGTAGTTCCTTAGGACTACCAGAAATACCTTATTGCCATAAATATTGTTTTCATAAAGCAATGGGCTTAGTTTTATCCATTTTACAAGTGATACAATTTCTTCAGATTTTTCTTTTTCTGGTTAATCCCTCTATACCAAATAGTGCAGGAAACATAGCTACTTTTAAGTTTTCCCTTGTGTTGGCTCTTACTGTTGTATAGTCTGCCCTACCCATAGGTTTATAATAGGCGTCTTATCATTCCAAAGGCCTGCTGTGGGAACGTGCCTGGGAAGGCCTGCGAGACGAGTTAGCCACACCGGCCTGAACAAGATTGTCCACGTGGGTGACACACGGGCCTCGCTACACTGCTTCTTTCTGTTCTCTGCTGACAGTTGTATTTCTAGGTCAGGAAATCACTGCTGATTTTCTGAGAATATAATTACTTTGTGACTTTCTCCCCTTTTATAGGAAGATCTGTTTCAACAGCCAGGCCTGCGGTTGGAATTTGAGAAAATCAGGGACTCTTTGGATACTGGAATGATTGATACCCTCGATATTCTCTGTATCCTTTGTGTGTGTGTGTAAGAGAGGTGAGAGAAAGGAAAGAGTAACATTTTAATGCTCAAAATCAGGTGTCCTCAGCTACCATGTTTTTCTTACTTAAAGATAACAGAGGAGACTCTACAACTTTAAGTAACCAATCTAGGAGGAGCACAGGAGGCCCAGCTAAGCTGACAGACCGCTTGGCCCCTTCACGCTGTCGGGCAGGCAGCACTTCTGGCATGTGCTCACTCCTGGGCCTTTTCCTAATCCTGGGCAGCAGCATCACCTGTTCCTTAACGATGGGCCAAAAGCCATTAACAATCATTCTGTAGCTGAAGCCTTGCTGCTTTTCCTGGAGAGCCTGCCAGAGCCCGTCATCTGTTACAGCGCCTATCACAACTGCTTGGAGTGTTCTGGCAACTACACAGCAAGTAAACAGGTGAGGGGAAGTGTTGAGCGTCAGCATACACATGTCGCAGCCCCCAGGCTCCGTGGGCCCTGAGGGAGCAGCGTGGTCTCCCAGCCTGCCGCGTGCGGTGTCTTAGAAACTCAGCTCCTGTATCTTTCCTTCCCAAACCTGTTTTTCCTCTCACGTTCCTTTTTTCTTGTAATGGCATCATGCTTAATTGCAGTGACTCAACCCAGAAACCTGAGTCATTTCTGACTCCTCCACTTCTCACCTCCTACATGCCCCGTCCCCCTTGATCTGTCACCCATCCTTTTCTTCCATTCTCATTCCACTTTCCTTGGTGCAAGGCCCTGCGTCCAGGCTCTCCCTGTGCTGATTTATTTTGAATACTGCCATTAGGTGGTGTTCTAAAACTCTCATCGTGTTACTGTTGGTCAAAGATCATACTTGGCTTTCCATTGCCAGTTAATGATTTTTTTAAGATATTCAAGACTTTCTATGATCTACTCTATTTGTTCACATATGTAACAAGCCATAGCAGAAAAATCTAGAAAACCTGCTAATATTACAGGTCCTAGTGCCTGACCCCACATCTGCTGAATCCGAATCTCTTTTGGAATATGTTTTGTACGAGCTCCTGACTGATTCAGATAGCAGACAGCTGGCGGACTCACTGAATTCTAGCCTGACCCTGTCCAGGCTTAGCACGTGTTAGTTATGCTTCTGACAACAGTGACTTCTCACAATGTGTTCTGTCTCCTTATCTCACTGTTTTCTTCCTCTTCCCTTGTCTTACACTTTTTTTTCCTTTGGCTCTAATACCCTAGTCCTTACCTCTGCAAGTCTAATCTTGTCTTACATCCAAGACCCAACTAAAGCCCTGGCTGGTGTGGCTCAGTGGATTGAGTGCCAGCCTGCGAACCAAAAAAGTGGTTTCTTAAGTTATATTTTAAAAAACCAAGATTTTATTTATTTATTTTTAGAGAGAGAGGGGAAGGGAAGGAGAGGGAGAGAAACATCAGTGTGTGGTTGACTCTCACACGCCCCCTACTGGGGACCTGGCCCACAATCTAGGCATGTGCCCTGACTGGGAATCGAACCGGCGACCCTTTGGTTCACAAGCCTGCACTCAATCCACTGAGCCACTCCAGCCAGGACTAAATAAAATCTTTAAAAAAAATAAAAAGACCCAACCAAAATGTCTTTGATTCCCTGTCTTTGGAGAGCACTTAGTTGGAAGTTTGACCTCTAAATTCATGTAGCATTTGATCTGTGCTTCTCTTTTGGCACTTGTGCCAAATGGTAAGTAATCAAGGTTTTCTGTGCACAGTTTTACTAACGTACTTGGGTCATGTACTCAGTTCCTGGAATAGAGCAGACATGTGACAAATAACTGAATGGATGGAAAGACAAATCCCAATTCTCCCTCTTTCAGGTCATTTCTACTCTCCCCACATTCCACAGAAATGTCTTCTATTACTTGATGGCATTTTTGCAAGAATTGCTGAAAAATTCAGAAAAAAATCATTTGGATCAAAATATTCTAGGTAAGCATCCAAGTACCTGTGGAAAGCACCTCTGCCAACTGAGAAACTCATTATGAGAAATGTGGCTGAGGTAGGTCCTAAGTCCACTCTAATAAAACTAAAATCTCAAACTCTGGGTACAGTTTACCCTCAAATTGATTTTAAAGCAGAAAATCTGCTTTGGGGCGCCCTTCCCCACTCCTAATAACACAAAGAATTAGTACATTCTTTTGCTGAATGATTTGTTTTCTGCGTTTTTTCATGCAGCTAGCATATTTGGCAGCTTACTGCTTCGAACCCCAGCTGGTCACCAAAAGCTTGAAATGGCAGAGAAGAAGAAGGCTCAAGAATTTATTCACCAGTTCCTCTGCCACTCACTCTGAGCCTCTCTGTCTCTTCTCCTATTTCACCGGAGGCAGCCAATTACCAGCCCTACCTGTTTCAGTTCAGGAGTGGCCGTAAAGTGGGATGTGAGGCCACTTGGAAGCAAGAGTGGCAGTGCCTGTTTTGTGAGTCTGGGCCATTTCCCCACCGAGGCTGCCACACTCAGTGCTGCTGGGGGTTGTGAGGACATGAGGAGAAATCCACCACGAAACTGACATTCGATGTGCAACTTTGGTTAATTTAACACAGAGAGAGCTCTATTTTTTTAAATTTTAGAAATGTTTAAATAACTGTACTTCATGTGCTCACTCAGCCTGCCTTCTGAGTATAGTCAGAGCCTTCCCCCATAGCCTGGGTTGAGCCCCCCTTGGTCAGATATTCGGACACACTTTGGAACTGAAGAGAGAATGAGCTGGACAGTAAGAATGCAAGTGGCAGCTGCTGGACGAACAGGCCACAGCCACCCAGACACTTCCAGCACCCTGTCTGAGGACATGTGTCCATGCATCTGCAGACCCTCTCCCCTGTCCTACTCGGGTGTGGCACAAGAAATAGGGCTGGCCACGCAGCCTCTGAGGTCCATACAGTGGCTTGGAAATGAAAATACTGAAGAAATTGGGGGTTCTGGTTAAACAAGTGGGATTTTCTCGGCTAGCAAAGCCTCCAACCTGTATAAGATGCATCTTTTCTCTCATATGTGTAATATATTTTAATGATAAATGTATTTTTAACAGTGGTTGTTTGTATGCTTTTATCTCTTAAGATATGGCAGCTCTCTGCAGCCAGACCTTTGCCATTAAAGCATTGGGGCAACTGGTCAGGGGCCAAAGAGATATTTGCCTGGCGTCTGGTGTGTACAGTCACTATTCACATTCTTCAATTAAGAGATGATACAGGCATGGCCTGAACCCCTTGACCCCTGATCTAGTTAGTTTATGGGGGTCGTTGCACTTTGAATATTGTCCATGAGAGTAGCTTAGGGGAAAAACAGGCAGTGGGTGCTGAGAGGTTCTAACAGCTAGGTCTTCCAGGGATTTAGAAAAGACAGGAGCATAATGAAAGCACAATCAGAATCACTTCCTGGGACTTGGGACATCACTACTTGGAAGAGCTGTAAAAATGTGATTTACCATAATTACGAACCAGTCGTGTGACAATGTGAACGGTTAACTAAAGGGAATGGCCAGTAGGTGGCGTACGCTGGCTCCTGCGCGAGTCCGGTTAAGAGCAAACAATTCTCAGCAGGAGTAAAAGTTGGGAGACAGCTCAAGTGGGCACGAGTGTGAGGGAACTGCGCTTCTTATTATGAGAGGCCAAGAGGCGGCGGCGAGCTCTGGCTGGTTTGGGATACTCCTTAGTTCTGCCACGTGGGTTCAATCTTCCTTTCTCGGGCCCTCCTGCCTACATTAACTCCAATGAGTGATGAGGGAAAGCTGGGGCCACAGAGAAATGGCGGGAGTGTCACAGTCTGACTTGGGATGACTGGTCCCCTCTGCTGCGGTTGTGGCTGCCATGGCGAATGGGGCCAGCGCAAACCGGATTAAGACTATTTTGGATTAGTGCAGGGGTTCGCACCCCTTTCCCGGTCCCGCAGGCTCCCTCTGGGCTACAGACACGGCGGGCGCCTGCCTGCGGCCGGGTAGCTCAATGTCAGTCTACGCCTTTTGGTGCCCCGTCCCTTCCGACCGCCAATTGGAGGCTCGAGTTCAGCCCCCTCACGCTCTAAACCAACCAGAAGCGCCAAGAAGAGGCGGAACCGGTATCTCCTTTTTCCTCCGGAAAGCGGAAGCGGAAGTGACGCTCGGGGAAGGTTGGGGCAATCATGGTGCCGCTGGGGAGGGGAGAAGCTGCCGCTGCCGCCGTTGCCGGGAGCCGCGGAGGTAAAAAGCGAAACTAGACATGGCTTGGGCTGGGGACTTCCCTGGGGGGCGCGGGACTTAGGCACCCTCCTGAAGCATTTCCCAGTAGAGACCCCATTCCGGTCACCATAGGGACCCCACCCCTCCTCCGTTTCCATGGGAATGGGTATCCAGTCCCCCTCCCCTGTTTCCATGGAGACCCGGACGGACCCTGCCCCTCTTCGCCAGACTTGGAGCCCCCCAACCTGTCTTCAGTTTTTCTGTGTAGCTCAGGCCGGGAGCTGTCCCAGACAAGCTGCTTTGCCAACCTTCTCTCAGGGGTGCTCTGTTTGTACTCCTCGTTTGCCATCCTCAAACCTCCTGGTCTTGTTTGTTTCGGACAGTTGGTCTCCACGTTGCCGCTGATGGTGCCTGGGCAGCCTAGTGGGGCCCTGGGTACTCCTCTCTCTCCTCGCAGATGCAGCGAAATGTGCATCTGCCGGGTTGCGTAAGCCAGAGCAAGGGGTCGGGCGGTTTCTTCCCTGATCCGAGCCCTTGGCCTGTCTCCGGTAACTATCTCTCTGTCTAGCCGCCCCACTACGTAGAAGGTTCACTTTCTAATCCTAATCCAGAGCAGAAGAGAAAGATAAAATGCAAATCCAGACTGAAAACTAAAAGTGATGTGATTATTTTTAAATTCTCTGTACTGCCTGCCAAACCCACATTTGTAGAACCTCTGTGTTTGCAGGTAAAAGAATCAATATTCCAAAACGAGAAAGCTTCAGATTTGCTATTTTTTTCCAGGAGAGCATGTCTTCACAAGCGAGCGAATCTGTAGGTGTTTCATTCATTTAGTTGACTTCTCGTGAACTCCTAGCGTCAGTGTGCTGTGCTAGGGACCCCAGAAACAAAAGTAAGACTCCTCATCCCATCACTGCAGAGAGCACATGATACCAGCATGGCTTCTGCTGGACACCAGATTGTTTTAGGAGATAAACGGATAAAATGAATTCATTAGATATGCTTGATGAGGGATCAGCCCCTCGCCCCAAAATCTGAAACATCTGTTCTGGGAAGGAAAAATGAATTCACACTTGTTTCCTCTGCTGTTGCTTTAATGTACATTATCTGTTTCACTCCACATAACAACTTTGAGAGAACAGGAATTACCAGTCCCACCTTATAAATAATGAAAATGAGGCACGGAAAATTTCCCCAATTTAGTAGGTGGCAAAGATGGAATTTGTAGGTAGGGGACCCTGCCTTCCAAACTCTGCTCCTTCCACTGTAGGCTGCACTGCTTCATGGTCTGTTTGGGGGCTATATTTCAGCGGGGTTTCCTTTTAAGATTTATAGCAACTCAGACTCGTTGCCCCTTTATCCCCTTTAATTATTTTGACCAACCTTCAAATTGTTTGGCAGTAAGTCACATTTGGAAGGTCTTGTGAACTGCTATTTATGGCTTCAATTTTTTAAGAAGGCATTACTTTTAAAATGACTTAATGATTTCAAAGTAAACCTTACAAATTATTCCCAGGGAAGATGACCCTTCATTTACTTTGACCTGCCCTAGAAATGAGTGGGGGGCTGGGGAATAGCCTTGTAGTTGCTGAGAAGGCCCCGAAGTCCTATGGTCCTGTGGTCCGGCTTTAACTTGGGCTTTGTTCTGTTGCAGACAGGTTGTTACCTTTCCATTTCTCACAACTGGGCTGAGCACAGTTGAACCATGGGGGAACACAGTCCAGACAACAACATCATCTACTTCGAGGCAGAGGAAGATGAGCTGGCCCCCGATGATAAGATGCTCAGGTTTGTGGATAGAAACGGACTGGTGCCTTCCTCATCTGGAACTGTATATGATAGGACAACTGTTCTCATAGAGCAGGACCCTGGCACTTTGGAGGATGAAGATGACGATGGACAGTGTGGAGAACACTTGCCTTTTCTAGTAGGGGGTGAAGAGGGCTTTCATCTGATAGATCATGAAGCAATGTCCCAGGGTTATGTGCAACACATTATCTCTCCGGATCAGATTCATTTAACAATAAACCCTGGTTCCACGCCCATGCCAAGAAATATCGAAGGTGCAACGCTCACTCTGCAGTCGGAATGTCCAGAAACGAAACGTAAAGAAGTGAGTAAAGCAGCGGGTGAGGGCTCAGTCTGGCCTTGGAATGTCCTCACACGGCTCTTGTTGGCAGTTTTAGCTGGGAATAGAAAGGAGTCTCTGGAATTAGGACCTACGGTGGCTTTGCTTCTCAGGGATGCATATCCTTCATGTTGTGTTGTGACTGCTTTCTGGAACTTGTCATTTGTAAGATTACAGTGAAATTTGGGCAGTCTAAATTGTAATTTTTCATATTTTCCTCCTCACGTCACATATATAGTAAGAATTTCACTGAGGTCAATCTATATATCTGATGCCGAAGGGACTAGATTTGGCTTACCTCGGGGTTGTGTATAATCAATTTGTCTTGGAGATGAGGATCTGCTGCAATATGCTTTTTTAAGTGAATGTTTTAGGAATATTAAAGGCTGGCTTTCTTTAAGAGATTCAGGCAAGAGACACTGTGAGAGCAGGTTGTCTAACATAAGCTTTCATGCTTATGTTTAGCTAATGTGAGTGAGGTCCTGCACGTCACAGTGATTGAAAACAAAACTGCAAAGCACTGTACTAGTGGTGATGATTAGAATAAGAGGTGTGGTTTAAAGGTGGTGCTATACATCATCCAGGAACTAATTGAAGACCAATTAGGAAAATACTGTAATCGCTGGTAGTTGCAGTGCCAGGGACTAAATGTAAAATGTTGCCAGACAGACATAGGATAAATTGGCAAAATAGTTTTCTCTTTTCTTGTAATTAAAGGCTTAAAACTGAGGAATTTTATTTTTCGTGGCCTATGGATTTTCCTTTGCTAGCCTTAGGGTCTCAGAGCTGGAAGAAGCCCTAAGAGACTGTCTTGTCTGACCTCCTTACCCCAGTCAGGAATCTCTGTAGCATCTCTGACATCCATTCATCTGGCCCCCGCTTGGACACTTCCAGAAAGATGACAAGACAGTGTTTCACAGCTCGGCCTAATAGATTTGTTGGCCAGCTCTGATTGTTAGAAAGCTCTTACGCGTACAGAGCCAAAATCTGCCTTCCTGCAGTCGCTGCTCACTCTTTCTAGTTCTGCCTTTCTGAGTGACAGTAAGTCAGACCTTCCTCTGGTGGGACAACCCGCCAGATACTTAAAGACCACGGGTTTCTCTTCATCTTCACCTGTACAGGCTAAACACCTCCATTCATTTAAATATCCCTCATGTTTCTCATCAGCTGAGTCACCTTTGATTGGACGAATTCCAGTTTTCCTAATACCTCTTAAAACTCATAATGAAGCACAGTCTCACAGATGTAAGTCAACTAGTGCTGAATACTGTGTGGCTCTTATCTTTTAATCTAGACACTGTACTACAATTACTATATAGTCCGTGTTTTATGAGCCATGACATCATACTCTCAGCTTGTGCTTGGAAACCTCCAAAATAGTGGTTGTTAATTGGGACAGTCTGTCCCCAGGAGACATTTGGATACAATGGAGACATGTTCGGTTGTCATATGGAGGAAGTGCTACTGGAATCTAGTGAGTGGAGGCCAAAGATTCTGTTAAACATTTGACAGTGCACAGGACGGCCCCCTGCAACAAAGAATTATGTGGCCCAAAATGTCCATTGGCCATGTTCCAATAAAACTTTATTTACAAAATGGGCAGTGGGCTGGCTTTGGCCCACTAGCTGTAATGTGCCTACCCCTGGACTAGAAAATAGGGAGCAGAAGGTAAAGATGGGAAGATAGTTGAGGTCCAGACCGGTAGGGCAGCGATAGAATGCTAAGGAGTTTGGACTGTATTCTGGAACTAGGAAACCACTGGAAGTGGCCGAGCCAAGGAGTGATGTGGTCAGAGAAGCCATTTAGAAGGATTGTTCTGGTGGAAGTGGTAGTTTGGTGGTCCAATTAGGACATAGTTGTAGTTTAGGTTTGAGATTTCATTTGAGTCTGATGAAGGATAGTGGCTTTGCATATGGGAAAAAAAAACCCAGAGTTTTTCTTGAGGTATAAGAGAACTTGGTATGTTATTAGAGTGTGAAAAATTAGCCATAACTTGGGTATGATTCAAAGGATCCATTCAATTTTCCATTATGTTGAGTTTCTTCTTTCTCAGCCCAGGGGCCACACAGATGATTGACAGAACTCCCAGTCTAGGAAATGAGCTGAGTGGTTACAATCAGCTGCGATAGGTACTTTAACAGAGGCTTATTCATGACGCTGTGTGCCTGCTGAGAAGACAGCTGATTCTGCCGCCCTCCTCACCCTCTGGGAATGGTGATTCCATAACAGAAATCAAGAAGACAAGAAGAGGAGGTGGTCTGGTGGGGAAGTTGATGAGTTTGGTTGGAGTACGTTGAATGCACAGTCCTTGGAGGAAAGGAAAGTGAGCGCTTGAGAAATCCATTGGAAATGTGAATCTGAAGTCGAGGAAATGGCTTGGGATTGGAATTGTGGATCCATGAAGGGGCAGCACTTCAAACTGTGGGCAGTGTACTCAAGGGAGAAGTAGTATTGACCTGAGAATTGGAGAGTTAGAAAGAGGAACCATAGATCACATAAAGAGATGGGTGGGACGCAGGGTCGTGGAAGCTGAGGGAAGAGTTTCTCCAAGTGTGACTATTTGTTTGTGACCCTGAAGAGGGACTGAGGGACTCAAGAGAAGCTGTTAGTTCTGCCTGTGCAGTTGATCACGTCATGAGAAGACTTTCAGCAGAGCGCTGGGGGCCAAAGCCAGATTTGGCGTGTTGGAGAAGTGAGTAGGTGGTGAGGAAACGGGGCAGGAAGTGTCAAGTTGTCAAGTTTTTCTTTTCTCTTCTTTTTTTTTTAATGGTAGTTGGAGGGAGAAGAGCGATAAGGCAGTAGTAACTCAAGGGGATTGAATCATACTTTAGCACAGAAAATCTGAACCTAGCTTTGGGCCCGTGTTAATGATTGCTAGTGAAAGTGTTTCAAGAGCAAATGGAAGGGAAACATGAAGTTAAATCAGGACAGAGGTTTGGTTTTTACAAGGTTTCTCAGAGCTTTTGATGTGCTGATAACTAAGAAGAAAGGAAAGGCAGAATTCTCCGGATGTTTTCAACTTGGGAAACCATTTTTCAGTCCCATTTTCCGGGTCGGTGTTTTGTGGAACACATTTTGGGATCTGCTGACCTGGGCAGAAGAGGATGTGGTAGGGAGGGGATGATTATGCAGTGATATGAGCTGTCATTTTCCCGCGATTTACCATTCCTGTCTTCAGGTCACTGATAATGATGTCGAATAGGACAAGGTCGAGGGTACTATGAACTGTGGATCTAACTCAGTGGACTTTCCTCCCATCCCATTTTTTTGTTTCTTTTTTAAATTGTTGTTCTATTACAGTTGTCCCAGTTTTCTCCCGTTGCGTTCCCCTGCCCTGACGTTTTTTCATTCTGTCCATAAGACCAACATGGAAGATTCTGTAAACTGGTTTTGAAATCATTAGGTGTGGAATTGGTTGGGGATTGAGAGAGAAGCAGCAGTGGCTTTTATAGTCTTTTAAAATGTTGCTAAATGACTAGGCATTCAGGAGACTTGCCTTCCTGAAGCACCATCTTACCGTAGCTTTAGCTTTAACAGTGATTTTATTTTTTTAGCATTTAAATCCATTTAATTGGCCTGGAGAGGCCAATGTTTATGACTGTTTCATAACACTCTTCATGATTTCTTTACTTTCCCTCCCCTCTTTTTTTTTTTTTAATAAGAGAAAGTTTATTTAGAAAGTCACAGAGACAGAAGAAGTGAGCTGTAGACCAAATGGGCTCAGGGAACAAGTCACAGAGGCAAAAGGAGGGCCCTGGAGCTTAGGAGAGAGAAGGGTCGGGTATCGACCTGGGGGGGAAGCAGGGGCTGGAAAGGCACTGGACACTCAAGGGAGCACACACCCCCCCCTTTTTAAACGGAGTCTTTTTCTCCCTCTCCCATTCATTCCCAGGTGTTACTCTTGAGAAAGCGAATCATTTGAAAACTAGTTAATCGTCTTGGCTTCTTAAGCAGCTTATTTTCTGAGTCAGATTTTATCCTGAATTTCCTGTTTACCCCTGATCCTTCCATTGCTTTCTGTATGTGAGGTTGCGATACCTGTTACAGTCATGTGCTTCATAACAACATTTCTGGCACAATAAACCTGTCAACAACAGCCCCATATACAGCGGTGGCTCCGTAAGAGCGCAATGGAGCTGAAAAATTTTTATCGTCTAGTGATGTCCTGGCTGTGCCAACGTCATAGCCATGGTGACGTCCTTGTGCACTCATTACTCACGCGTTTGTGTGTTGCTGGAGTAAACACACCTGCACTGCCAGTTGTATGAAGCACAGCACATACAATAGATGTGCAATACATAGTGCTTGATAATGATAGTGAACAACTACGTCACTGGTTTACATATTTACTGTACTGCTTGCTAGACTATACTTTCTGTTGTAAGTTTAGAGGGTGTTCTTTCTACTAAAAAGAAAGTTTACTGCAGAACTGTATGCTGGTTAGGCCGACAGCAGCCTCACACATCTTGTGTTTACCTTGTATCTTCATTACATCACTTTCTCTCGCTCTTGATTTAATCTCACATTGTTTTGCATAGTAACAGGCTGCATAGGCTTGTAGCCTGGGAGTAACAGGCTGTACCATCCAGCGCAGGTGTGCAGTAGGCTAAGCCATCTAGGTTTGTGTAAGTGCACTCTGACCTTTGCCAACAGCGAAAGCACCTGAGGACGTATTTCTCAGAATGTATCCCTGTCATTGGGTGGCACGTGATGGTGCTTCATTGCTTTTGCCTGGTGCTTGCCTTGTGCAGAAAGAAACCAACCAGAACCTTGCCACAGATACTGTCTTTTCCTTCCACAGGGACGTGGGTCGTTCTGACTCTAATTTCATGTGTCTTCTCATTCCTCCTGTCTTACTACTGCCTACCTGTTGATTTGGTAGCTTTGAAAATTTTTCAATCAAATACTGTCATTCTGCTCAAGGTCAGCATTCTTAAGAGCGGCTACTTGAATGCCTTCCTACTCCAGGTTTCTGAGAAGTGTTTCCTTTAGTTGGGCCATGCAGTCCAGGGTTTCCCATATTTGCATCCGTGCCCTTCCTGAGAACCTGCCAGGACTGTCTTGTTGCCTGTTCACCCATCTCTCTGTGAAACACACTGGTGAAAGTAGCGTACACCCCACCTGTTGTAGCACTGAACCCCCAGCCTCCCCAGCCCAATGGCTAACTGTCTTTGTCATTTTTATGCTCAATAGTTAGCCAAGAAGTGTGAAGAAAGCCAGCAACCATACACTAAATATGTTCTTTTTAAAAAATATATTTTATTGATTATGCTATTACACTTGTTCCATTCCTCCCCTTCACTCCCCTCCACCTGCACACCCCCTCCCATCTGCATTCCCGCACTTTAGTTCATGTCCATTTGTATGTTGTACATACAAATTCTTGGCTTCTACATTTCCTATACTATTCTTAACCTCCCCCTGTCTATTTTCTACCCACCATTTATGCTACTTTTCTCTGTATTTTTCCCCCTCTTTCCCCCTCCCCTTCCCCACTGATAACCCTCCACGTGATCTCCATTTCTGTGATTCTCTTCCTGTTCTAGTTGGTTGCTTAGTTTGCTTTTTTTTTGGTTCGGTTGTTAATAGCTGTGAGTTTGTTGTCATTTTACCGTTCATATTTTTATCTTCCTTTCCTTAGATAAGTCTCTTTAACATTTCATGTAATAAGGGCTGGGTGATGATGAACTCCTTTAACTTGACCTTATCTGGGTAGCACTTTATCTGCCCTTCCATTCAAATGAAAGCTTTGCTGGGTAGAGCAATCTTGGATGTAGGTCCTTGCCTTTCATGACTTGGAATACTTCTTTCCAGCCCCTTCTTGCCTGTAAGGTCTCTGTTGAGAAATCAGCTGACAGTCTGATGGGAACTCCTTTGTAGGTAACGGTCCCCTTTTCTCTTGCTGCTTCTAGGATTCTCTCCTTCATTTTAATCGTGGGTAATGGTAATTATGATGTGCCTTGGTGTGTTCCTCCTTGGGTCCAACTTCTTTGGAACTCTCTGAGCTTCCTGGATTTCCTGAAAGTATTTCCCTCACCAGATTAGGGAAGTTCTTCAGTATTTATTCAAATAAGTTATCAGTTTCTTGGTCTTCCTCCTTCTGGCACCCCTATGATTTGGATGTTGGAATGTTTAAAGATGTCCTGAAGGTTCCTAAGCTTCTTCTCATTTTTTAAATTTTTGTTTCTTCATTCTTTTCTGGTTGAATGTTTCTTTCTTCCTTCTCCAAACCATTGATTTGAGTCCTAGTTTCCTTCCCATCACTGATGGTTCCCTGTAAATTTTCCTTTATTTCACTTAGTGTAGCCTCCATTTTTTTATATAACTTGTGACCATATTCAACCAATTCTGCGAGCATCCTGATTACCATTGTTTTAAACTGTGTATCTACTAGGCTGGCTATTTCTTCATCACTTAGTTGTATTTTTTTTCTGGGCTTTGATCTGTTCTTTCATTTGGGCCATTTTTTTTTTTTTTTTTTTTGGTCTTGGCATGCCTGTTACGTAGTAAGGGGTGAAGCCTTAGGTGTTCAGGGTGGGGCAACCCATGTAGCTACAATGTGATGCTGTATGTGGGGGAGGGGTCCGAGAGGGAACAATGGTGCTTGCTCTGCTCTCTGCTGGTTTTCAGTTAATTCCACTGCTTCCCCCAAGCAAACTGGGCCCTTCTGGTGCTGATTTCCGGGTGGATGGGCTTGTGTATGTTCTAGGACCCTGTGGGCCTCTCCAACTAACTCTCCTGTGAGGCTGGGAGTTTCTCCCACAGCTGGCTCCACCCCCACAGGTGTTTTCAATCAGGGGTTTTGCGGCTTTATTTCCCTGTGCTGGAGCCCTGAGTTGCTCAGTCTGTCTCGCCCCCTGTTGTTCCTCCCAGTTTGTCCGCATGCAAATGTGTGGGACTGCCCAGTCTGCCAGCTGCCACCTTGCCTGGAGTCCTCTCTACCCCTCCTACGGGTCTGGATGAATGTTTCTCTTTTAACTCCTTGGTTGTCAGACTTCCATACAGTTCGATTTTCTGTCAGTTCTGGTTGTTTTTTGTTTTTTAAATTTGTTGTTGTCCTTCTTTCGGTTGTGCAAGGAGGAACAGTGTGTCTACCCGTGCCGCCATCTTGGCCAGAAGTCTCCCTAAATAATGTTCTTCACGTACCAAAGTACTCCACTCCATTGATAGAGAAAGAACATCCTTTTCTACCAAGAAGCACGGTTACAGAGATGCTTTATAAATTAGGCTGCTTGCTATATTGGTGGTGACGAGGAGACTTACCATCTTTAGTGAAACACATTCTAAGAGTAAGGGAGAATATTTGTCTTCAATGTTTTGGAACCTGTTTGCAAAGGCCCCTTTACTTTGGGAGACCTGTTTCCAATCTCACTCCTTATTATCCGTCTCTCAGGCTGTGGGGTAATCTTTTCAAACCCGTATGGTACTGACTTTCCGAGGGAAACCGCCCACTTCCACTCTTTGCATATTAGCATTATGTTTCTTTACAGGTTCCTTCCGAGCTCCCACAGGATTGTCATTCAGAACTAGGACAGGCAGAGACTGTGCTTAAAATTTTGATGTTAAGGATTCATTCACTCTTTCCACAAGCTTTTACTTATTGAGCATCTACTTTTGTTAAATACCAGGAAAGAAATAGTTCCTGCCCTGGGGGCTTGCAGTCCAGTGTGGAGACTGCTAAAAGCTGCGTGTGCGAGGTTCTGCAGCGTTTTCCGCTCCCTCCAGACGACGCGGTTGTAGCCCCTCCCCCACAGACCTCTCCGTGGCCATCAGTGATTTACTCGCTGAGGTTTGCCGGCCTCGAAAGGGGACAAGGATCATTTGTGTCCATACCAGTTTTCCAAAATGGTGCTATAGGAACAACAGGTCTCAGATTTACATTTTGTACAGGCTGTACCTCTTCTGTATTGCTAAAATTTTGCTATTATAGAACTTTGGAGAAAGAACTCATATTTTCATGGCTTTCTCTTATTCAAATCAAGTTTATTCTTAAAATTGTTTCTTCTGTAGTTTGCACAGGGATAATTTGCACATAGGTTCTATCTTTGTTTTGGTATATACTATGTAGCCTTGGGCAAGTTGCTCTGTTACCACTTTTGTAACATCGAAATAAAAATATTTTATTGCCTTTTATGAAGGTGAAATGAGATTTATCCATATATAAATATACCACCTTCTAAACATAAAACATTTAGCATGATGTCTGGTGCTTTGCGGTTGTTCAGTAAGTGTTCATGGCCTTGTCTTTCTCGTAGGCCCGTGTGGTTCTTGAAGGAGGTATGGAGGTAATCTCCAGTTTGAGAAGAGTTTACAGTGGTCTTTGTTAGGAACTCTGAGGGGAACATTTTCTCCTTAAAATAAGGGTAGGTGTTTAGGGACCTAAATTGTGTTTAGGTCCCAGGACAGCCTGCAGAAGTCCCTGCAACTCCTAACTAGCTGAGTGGTCATATTAACACCACTGCAGTGTGAACCACCATTTACACCTGCATTTTGAAATGAGAACAGGGCCGGAGTCCTACTGCAGGGGTTCTGTGCACACCAGCCTGCACCCCAGGCAATCTTCTGCTCACGTACTTGGCTCCCTTTTGGCACCAAACCACTGCAGCTTCCTTCCATGGTGGGCGCTCGGGGCACCAGGCAAAGCTGAGGCTCCTAGAGCTAGAGAATGAGGACTCCTCGTCCTGCTGGCGGCGGCCGTGGTGAGAGGGCGCGGGTGAGCATCTGTGGAGTGCCAGTCGCCGTGTCGGGGGCTCTAATGTAACTTGGTTAAACACAGTTGAAGTTTCATAGCAGTCTTACAAAGTAAGTACTATTGACGCTCACTTTACATATGAAAAAACTGAGGCTTAGGAACATTGCATGGGCAAGTGGTAGAACTGAGATCTGAACTGAGGAGTTTCTGGATGCCAACACCTATGATTTTTTTATCATAACACACTATTTTTGCAAAGATGGAGAGAATGGGACACTAAGACCTGTCAGCTGTGAAAAGGGCTGAGAAATGAGGGGCAGCAGGATGCCCTTAGTTTCGTAGGGATAAAAGGTGGAGGAGTGGGAACGGCGGTATGAGTTCAGCTCCAGCGATGGGCAGTGGAAGGCCTGTTGAAGAAATGAGGTCGGTTCGCCGTTCTGCTTCTCCTTTGAGCCCTGTGGTTGCACATTATGAGTAGAAGAAATGAGATCAGTGCCAGCATAGGAACGAGTTTGTATTATAGGGAGAGAGAAGGGGACGTCCCTAGTGATGGGGAGGAAAGGGCAGCTCCTCCAGCACAACATCTCCGCAGGTGATTGACTTGTGAGGACGCTCACATGCCAGGTGCTCAGGGTCGGAGACTCCCATTCCTAGTGTGGGGCTGGTAATGTGTGAGGTCTAGTTCTCTCTGACTTGATTCTTTCTCCTGCAGCAGAAACCCCACCTTTTCTCTTTCCTGAATGTTCTCAAGTGTTTGTCTCCTGGAGTACAGGGTTTAATTTTCTCATTTTTGCTTACTTCATTCACCTTTCCTTTTCTGCTTCTGTTAACTGAAGAAGGCAGTCGGCATTGTTAAACATTCTCTGTTCTGGAGCTGCTTAGAGCACTTTGTGAAGCGGCATCAGCTCGCTGAGAGCGGGGGCTTCCTGCCCGTCACTAGCGTTAGGCCCCGTCCTCGGCCTCTGACGGGGCTCTCTGAGCTCCGTAACTTAGCATCGACAGCCAAGTGAAGGAAAATTTACGGGATGCAGTTCGTAAGCTCTTTTGGAAAAACACATTTTATTATCCAGTGGAATCTGCAGGGACATTATGTCCACGTTATATATACTCCAATTAATTTTGATAGGCATATTAATTATGAGTCACCTCTCCCTCAAGTTCTTTGAATTTATCTTGGGCATCATCTCCTTTGAGAATCTTTTCTTAGTCACCCCCAAGTATAAGTGAAATGCTTTTTCTCTACATTTCTCTATATTCTGACAGCCACTATCAGCACAACTTTTTGTACTGTCTTGCTCTTGTCTGTTTATTCGATTCTCCTCTTCACTTTGCGCCCTAGCCCCTGAGACAGCATATACCGGGAACACGATTTTTTGAATGTATGGGTACATGATAAACCTTAATTGTATTGAAATGTACTGCATGTTGCAAGACCTCCTTTATGTAACCAGGAAAACTTAGGTTTTTTTTTTTTTTTAATTTAGCAACTTCCTGTTCTGATCTAGTTTTGAGGGGTTTCGTTTTTCCTTTTTGTGAAATCTGATGATTCTGCAAGACAGCACAGTGACTTCCACCTACTGGCTCCCTGCCGGTGGGTGAGAGGTTACTCATTATGTAGCTCGTTATTATGAGGGGCAGGCATTCGCTTCGGGAATCTCTCCCATCTCTATTCTATTTATTTACCTCTATGTTGTTTGTTTATGTATTTTTTAATTTTTGTAATCCTCACCTCAGGACACGTTCACTGAAAGAGAGAGAGAAAGGGAGAGTGAGGGAGAGAGAGAAATATCAGCGTGAGAGAGAAACGGGATTAGCTGCTCCCAGATGCGCCCAACCAAGGGATCGAACCTGCAACCTTTTGGTGTCCGGGACGATGCTCCAACCGACTGGGCCGCCTGGCCAGGCTCTCCCACCTTTAAATACAAATACCTTCCTAGTCTGTGTCTTCTCCTAACGCTCTCTCCTGTCTCTCCCTCTCTCTTCTTAACCAAGTTTTTTTTTGTTTTTTTTTTCCCCAGAGGGGAAAGGGGAGGGCAGAGGGAGAGAAACATTAAGTGTGGTTGCCACTAGTGCACCTGTACTTGGACATGGCCTGCATGTGCCCTGACTGGGAACTGAACCAGCAAGCCTTTGGTTCACAGGCCCCACGCTCAATCCACTGAACCAGCCAAGCTTCTTAAAGGAGTGGTTATATTCATTGTCTCCAGCTCCTTGCTTTTCCTGACTTCTCAGCCCATTCCATTCTCGTTTCTGTTCCTCCAATAAAGCTAGTCTTGCTGGGGCAATTATGACTGAGTCCGCTGAAGCCGAGAATTGCTTTATCAGTCAGCTCTGCTACATTTGACCCAGTTAGTATCCTTTTGAAACTAGTTCCTTTGTCACTTGTGGCCCTCGTTACAATGCCTCAGCATTAAGTCCTGCTGGTTTTTTGTTCATTTGCTTAGTCATTTATTCTTTCATTCAACAAATAGGAATCAAGCGCCACTTCTCCACAAGGCTAGTCCCTGCGGCTATGGCAGTGACCAAGACAGGACACACGTGGTCCCTGTTCTCACGGACCTAATAGCTCAAATGGAGAGTAGACATTCATTCATTTAACTAAAGAAATACTTGTTTTTTGCTTCCTGTTTTTTAGCTACTGCTGTGCCTAGGAGCTAAATAGATAATGGTGTAGATTGTTTATGAAATTATTTAATCCTGATGGTATTGTAGGCTTTCAGAAGCTCTGAGAACCTGTAGTAAGAAGACTTATTCTACTGTGCGGTGGGAGTCAGTCAGGATAGGGTTCCTTGAGGAAGAAACATTTATTTGAAGCTCGAACTGGCCAAGTAGAAACCCTGGGTGGGAGCAGGGGTTGGAAGGGCAGAGAGACAGGGAGGGATAGTTAATTATTGATCGCATAGTTACCTATAAAGATATCAACTGCTGTAACATCTTAGGAATGAAATTCCGCCCCTGTCACTCATCATTTTCATCAGCTCTGGGACTGGGTCTTGGAGACGCCATCACCACAGCGCTCACAGTCCTGGTTCTCCTTCCTGGTCAGTGATTACCTGGAAATCTCTATCTGGCAGCACCAAACAGACTTGTAGTGTTGGTGGGAAACCAGGATACATGTGTGAAAAGGATAATTAACAGCGTAAGCTAGGTGTCCAGTGAATGGTGTGGTTAAATATTGGAATTCAGAGAAGGGCTCTGTCACTTTGACATGGAGTGATTATGGAGGGCCTCGGAGGTAGGGCAGTGAAGCTCGAATTGAAGAAAAAACATTCAGAAAAGCAGAGAAGAAAGGAACCGAGGAACCAGGCACTTCCAGTAAAGAAGAAGGGAACGAAAGGCAGGCGAGTGGAACTTCAGTGCTGCTTTAGGGAGGGCTGTGCTGCTGCCTGGAGGCCTAGACGGAGCCTCTGACGCACCGGGGCAGTGCAGTGGGAGGTGGAGGAGGACCCGGAACATCGGGCTAGGGAATTGGGACTTTATCGTTCAAGTAGAGCAGCGGCATGTGCAGAACACTGTTTTTGAATAAATCTGGCAATGAGTGGCTTCAAAACTGGACACTGAGACGTGAGAATGCCGGGACTGCTGGGCCAGTGGTTCAGTTGAGCAGATGTTTATGGAACACCTCCTGTGTGGCAGTGGGGAGGGTCAGGAATGCATCCGTGAGAGAGCACTTGCCTGAGGAACCCAAAGGCTTGTGCAAGATCCCACTGAAGGCTGGGCAGATGGGAGAGCAGTGGGAGGAGAGAGGGGCGGAGTCGGGCCCTTCCCTTCCCCACGCCCACCACAGGCCAGGTCCTTTCAGATGCCTGTTTTTCTAGAAGGTTTTTTACATTTTTAAATGATATTTTTAATACAAAAGTAAGAATAGTCTTTCATGATATATGAACATGATGTGAAATTCAAGGTGCATTGTCTTTAAATAGTTTTTTGGAGCACAGCCTTGCTTGTCCATGTATGTGTTGCTGATGGCTCCTTTCACGTGTGGCACCAGAGTGGAGCAGTTGTAACAGACTGCACGGCCCACAAAGCCTGAAACATTTACTGTCTGGCTCTCCACGGAACCTCGTCCGTGCTCGACTCACACCCACCACTCTGTTCTCTGCAGCTCAGCACCTCTCTTCCTACCCGAAGCTTCCCCTCCGCCGGCTGCCACCCTTCTCTTCTGCATGTCCCTCCCCAGACCCTCAGCTTCTTTTTCTCCCAGCACCTTTCCCCTCCCAAATATGCTCAGACATGCACTGTTCAAAAAACAAAAGCAAAGAAAAACGCTTCATCAACTCAGAAGTCCACTTTTGCTGCTGCCCTCCGTCTCCAGTCTCCACCTCCACTGCGCCTTTTGTTCAGTTCCCTTCACCCAGGCCTCTGACCCCGGCAGGGCGATGAAGCTCATCTTGCTAAGTCGTTAGAGAATTTCTAGCTACTGGATCCAGTAGTTTCCCCGGTCCTTATCTTTCTTGTTTTTGTTGATGTTTAACATTTTTTAATTTCTTTTTTTACTTTACCCAAGGACATTTTCATTTGCTTTTTTAGGGAGAGGGGGAGAGAGGAAGGGAGGGAGAGAAACATTGGTGCGAGAGAAGCACTGATTGGTTGCCTTCCTGTGCACCCAGACTGGGGGTTGGAGTCTGGACTGGGGGTCACGTGCCAGCGCCTGGACTGGGGACGAACCTGCAACCCTGTGGTTATGGGATGCTGCTCCAACCACTGAGCCACACCAGCCACGGCTTATTTATTTTGTACACATTTAACATTTTGATCGTTCTCTTTTCCCAGAGACCCTTTTTCTGTAGGCTTCTGTGACGTCATTCTCCTTTGCTTCTCTTCCTGTTTCGCAACCCTCTTCCCCGCTCACCTATCAATGGCTTCTTTTCTCTTACCAGGACCTTTAACGTTGGTGACTTTCATGGGTCTAGCTTTTGTTCTCTTATAAGAGCTATTATTTTATTGAGTACCTTCTATATGGCAGTCACTATATTTAAGTGCTTTACACAAACTATCCCTAACTCTGACAACAACCCTAAAAAGATAGCTTTTTGTTTCCTCCGTGTTACAAGTAAGGGAAGCGAGGCTCAGAGAGCTTAAGTGACCCTCCCAGGGTTACACAGTGAGCAGCGGCTGGGGCTGCAGTCTGAGCCTGCTGGGTGTGCAGGCGGAGTCAGCGCTGTCTGCGTGCCCCAGCCTCCTGCCAGGCTTGCTTCTTAGCTTCCAGCCCTGGTGTCTGACCGGCTACTGGACATTTCCATCCGCAGGTCCTAGCAGCACCTCCGACCCAACTCATCATCTCTCCCCAGCTTCGCTCCATCCCCAGGTTATTAGTGTGACCTCCTCCTCAGTCATCCAGGCCATGATCTCGGGGGTCGATCTCAACTCTGTCTCCCCCCAGCCCCTTCTGCTGCTCAGTACCCAGTTGTTCCTGCGCCCATCGTCTCTTCCCCTTTAATTTCTCCGGAACCCATCTCTCATATTGGCCACTATTGCTTCCTTAGTCCAGATTCTTTTCATCTCTCTCCTCCACTATTGTCCCTCTTCTCTGAGTCTGTCCCTTCTTCTACTCCAGTGCATCCTCCACAAGGACGTCAGAACGATCTCTCCTAACCCCCGGCCTGATCGTGTTGTCCTCTTGGTTTAAACCTGCGGGTGGCTCTCCATTGCCCTGTCTCTCTACTCCATAGGTCAGCTAAGGAGGCTCTGCCTGCCTTTTCTAGATTCTTCTCCCCCTGGTCTCTCACACACTGCAGGTATGTTTGTGGGTCACTGTACCATCAGACTCTTCCATCTCTCCATGCATTGGAAAGGCGTGAACTCTTTCTGTAATGTCCTCAGTTTGTCTGAGGAATATCTTTTCAGTTTGACCCTAAAAAAAGTAGGCTTTAACAGATTAAGCAAAAAAAAAAAAAACCACCTTCAGTGCGGAGAGCGTACGTGGTCTCTGAGCCCTCACCGACTTCTAGTCTTTCCGAGGGGGAGGGTTCCTGTTTTACGCTGGCACACGCCTCTGGCATGTGTCTGTTGTCAGGCACAACACAGCGTATGGTAATTTGTGTACGGCCGCCTCCTTAAAATTGGCGTTCCTTAGAAGCAGATTTTGATATCGGTACTTTTTTTTATTTGTGGTATCTAGCTTGCTTTGAACAAGGATTGGGATTAAAGGATAAAGATGTTTGCTAGGCCCTGGCCAGGAAGCTCGGTTGGTTAGAGTGCCCTCCTGCTATGCCCCAAGGTTGCGGGTTTGATTCCCCTGGCAGGGCACATACAAGAAGCAACGGATGAATGCGTAAAAAGTGGGACAACAGATCGATGTTTCCCTCTCTGCTCTCTCTCCTCTCCCTCTCTCTTTTTCTCTTTCTCTAAAATTGATTTTAAAAAAGATGTTTGCTAAAGCTGAGAATTTACAAAGTATTTTCGCAAATGTTTGATTATCTTTGGTCCACTCAAAAGAACTGCGAGGCTACCAGGGCAGTCGTTAATATTCACATATTAGAGATAAAGAACCTGAAGCTCCAAGTGGAACAACTTGCTCAGTCTTGGATGTGAGTGCCAGAAATCAGTCTTCTTCCACGGAGTCTGATGCTGCTTCCTCCGCATCCATGTGGAGATGGGGAAGGTTCGGGAGATGAGAAGGGAGCTTTGGAGTAAACCCACACAGAGAGGTAAACAGAAAGGAGAGGCTCAGAGAAGATGAGAGAGCCCCAAGGAATTACTGTGTGGGGAAGGACAAGTTTTCAGAAGCGGGCTCATCTATGAGATATTTTTGCAAATAATGAAGGAAAGTGGAGAGGATGACAGAGTTGGACCACCAGGAAGTTCAAGAGGATAATTGCACACAGTGGAGCCAGCTCGCCAAGGGGCAGGGGTTAATGGGCATCGCGGGAACTGGAGGCGCGAGTGATAGCTGCCCTTTCATTGAGTTGGGTGGTGAAAGGAAACCCAGGGGCTGGCAGTTGGAGAAATGTCAAACTCCAGGAAATTCACGATACATTATTTTCACTGTGTAGACTAGAAAAATATTCAGTGGGATCTGTGCTAGTGTACACCTGCTAATATGTATGACTGAATATATAAACTTTAGGATGTATTGCACTCAATATTGACTGCACTCAATATTGACCAATTAACATTGGTCAGTTCCAATCAAGGTATAGTGCCATAGGGCAAGATGTTTGCCTTAAAGTGAAGTCAGAATTTTATTTGAGCCCTGGCTGGTGTAGCTCAGTGGATTGAGCACTGGCCTGCAAGCCAAAGGGTCACCAGCTTGATTCCCCAGTTCGATTCCCAGTCAGGTGACGTGCCTGAGTTGCAAGCCAGGTCCCCAGTGGGGGGCGCGTGAGAGGTAACCACTCACTGATGTTTTTCTCCTTTCCTTTCTCCCTTCTTTCTCCTCTGTCTAAAAATAAATAAATATTTTTTAAATTGTATTTTAATGTAGGTAAGATTATATATCCTCCTTTAGAGGACAGATGTGCACTGAAATCTGAAAACACCCGTCTTATGTTCTCTTAGAATATTCACCTACCTACAAGCTTCTCTGTTCCCCGTCACCCAGTCTCTGTTGTCCAGGTGTGATTCGATCTGCGGGAAGATAGCCCCGCCCTGTTGTTAGAGGTAGTTTTCTGTGTGTTGTGTCATCCACGTCGCCTGGGAACCAGGCTCATGAGTGGGGTGGGTAGTTAGACCCTGAGCAGCTCTTTGTCATGTTGCTGTGTCCTCTGTCTCCAGGTAAAGCGGTACCAGTGCACCTTTGAGGGCTGTCCCCGCACCTACAGCACAGCAGGCAACCTGCGCACTCACCAGAAGACTCACCGAGGAGAGTACACCTTTGTCTGCAATCAGGAGGGCTGTGGCAAGGCCTTCCTCACCTCCTACAGCCTCAGGATCCACGTGCGCGTGCACACGAAGGAGAAGCCATTTGAATGTGACGTGCAGGGCTGTGAGAAGGCGTTCAACACGCTCTACAGGTCAGCCTTCCTCCCACCGCGCCAGGATGGCAGAGCACTCCCCTCCAGCGGTGCAGAGGGGCACTCGCAGGGCTCAGCTGTTTCAGAGGATAAAGAAATCCTATAATGGATTTCATTAGAGGACTGGTCACTTAGAGATTGGCACATACCGGGTCGGTTGAAAATGATGGTACATTTGTGTTGGGATTTTGTATCTCCTGTAGTGTCATTCTGGCCCAGGTTTTGATTTGATGGTACTCTATTCGGCACAGAGTACCATCTCCCCTGGCGCAGAACCTTGGTCCTAAGGCTTCTGTCATGTTCTTGCCTCTCTCGCTTTGACGATTAATTTCTTTCTACCCTGAGAAGGGGGGAGTAGTCTGCTCATTAGCCATTTCTCTTTTCCACCATTGGAATCGGGAGACTTACCAGTCTTCACCATCAGGTAGACAGTAACAAACATAACAGTAGCCAGCGCTTTAAGGACCTCCCTGCGTTCTGGGCACTGTCCTGAGTGCCGACCGTCACAGCCCGAGTGAGGAAGCGGAAGTCCGGACAGGCTTCGTAACTGGCTCAGGATCTCCCATCCGGTGGGAGGCGAGACCAGGGTTTGAGTCCTGGGCGGTCTGGCTCTAGAACCATGCTTATATGTACTTCTGTTTGAGGAAAGAATTTGGAACAGATATATATAAATACAGAATTCTTATGCACTTAACCTTTTAACAAGGTTATAGATTCTCAGTATTTACAGAGTAGCTCTATAAGGTTTGTTACAAAAGGGGTACCTCCCCATTTCTCCCCCTTCACGTGCAGCCACTTTCTCTGCTCTTAGCTTAATATGAATGTTTTTATGCCTACTTCCATGCTTCTAAGTATCAGGGTTATATCGCTCCTTCTAGATTTTTCCATGTTAGGATATCGACTCCGCACTGTGGACGTTAAGGGAGCTCTGTTTCCTCCTCGCCCGTGGCCACCACACTTGGCACCCTTCCCGAAGCCCATTCTGCCCATGTAATTATTTTATTTCCAGTATATGTGCATTCTTTTTGTTGTTAAATCAGTATTTAGGACTTACTTAGCCATACATAAAATTACTTTGTTCTCTCACAAAAGATTTTCCTGGCCGTGGGCATGTGTGTGCCTTGGTCCCGAGGCCTGTTAGGCTGACGCGGGGAGGCCCTGCCATGCGTAATGACGCAGGGACTGTCTCTGGGGTTCTTACAGGCTGAAAGCACACCAGAGGCTGCACACGGGGAAGACGTTCAACTGTGAATCCGAAGGCTGCAGCAAGTACTTCACCACGCTCAGCGACCTGAGGAAGCACATCCGGACCCACACAGGAGAGAAGCCATTTCGGTAGGTCTCACCGTCTGCAGTTTGTTCCCGACCAGATTTCGGCTGGGTGTCGTGAGGCACTCTGAAATTTCCCAGAACGGAGAGAAAACTCCCCCCAGGGCTTCTTTGGCAGTGTCAGCTCTCCACGGGGCAGCTGTAAGCAATTCCTGCAGGTTGGAGGGCGGGAGTGGATTCCAAGAACATCCTCAGTTTGGCTGATGGTTTTTTGCCTCATTTTCCCTTTTATCTGAAAGAAGCATTTGTTGAAACTCACCTGATGGTAGGTATTTCTATCAGTGATAGGGAAATACTAAGGCACAAGTTTTCTTCTCGAGAAATTTTGTCTGGTGGGAAAGAACCACAAGTAACCAGACTGTATCTGAGACTGAGACGCTCAGGGGGCGTTGAGCCCAGGGGAGGGGGTGCCTGCCTGCGAATCGGTGTGCAGAGCGGGAGGGGCAGGGAGGGCAGGGATCCTTAGGAAGTGGTGCAAGTATTTTATTTTGTTGCTTGTTCAGTTATCTCTTTGTAATATCTCATGTATATACACAAATGGGCACATCCATTTCTTGTATACATTTTTCTCAATTTATGTATCTGTGCACATATATATTTAATATATGTAGGTATAAATGTTTAAGCTTAAAGGAAGGACGTGTATCATCTACTTCTGTGTTCGTGGCGTGTAACATGGTTCCGGGCATTCAGTAGGGACTCAAAAACAATTTAGGGACGATGATGTGACTGTTCAATGAGATAATCAGTTTGTAAGGATGCCCCCTAAGTATAATACAGACACATTACTGAAAATCGTGTCAGCGGTACCTTCAACGCTGTCAGGGAAGGTCGTCGTCATACGCACAGCATCACAGGTGCTGCTGTCCCTGCTGGAGCCGCTCATCCCCTCGTTAGGGCACCAGGAGGTTGTCTTCCGGGACAGGCAGCTCTTAAACACCAGCTAAAAGTAACTGCACTTTAACATTACAGGTGCATTTCACAGTCATGGCCTCTCTAAAAGCCAGAGTAGTTAGAGGCCAGTTGGTTAGTCTCCGGGGGCTGCGACACTTACTTACTTTTTTCCCTTAGGGCTGTTGAGACTGATTTCTATTCAGTCACTTGCATTTTTGTGATAATGCTGTTGATTTTTCTTGAATATTTGATGGGATTTGAAACACAATGATTACATGTAATCAGGAAGTAAAATGCTTTAGAGAAGCTTGCTATTAAAAGAAATAAAATATTTTGGCTTATGAGAAAAAGCATCCATTCACATAAATAGTCATTGAATGCCTGCCATGTGCAAGAACCGCAGCGGGTATGCAGAGCTGCTTGGACCCTGCTCTCCGAGGATGTCCAGTCTTGGAGAACCATAACAGGAGTGTATACTGGAGATCAAACGAGATTAAGTCTTAAATGCCTTAGGAGCTCTGAGGAGGGAAGGATTACTTCTGGCTTTGGTTATCAAGGACGTAGAGGAAGGAATGGCCCTGATGTGAACACTTTAGATGACAAGATGAGTTAGGACAGACAGCGTGTTCCGACCGCATCCGAGTTACAGTTCAGGCTCCACGTGCTGTGAGAGCCTCCGGCCCCACCGTAGGTACTTCTGACAGTGCACCGGCGGGAGGTGCTCCGGGGGCTCTCGTTGCCGACAGAGATCCATTAAGTGCTTCAGCAGAAGGCTTTACTGTCAGTGCTCTCAACCCGTGCCTTACCCAGGGGGCAAGAAATACTCACCCCAGGCCGTCAGCTCCCTCTGATCTCAGCTCCGTCCCCTTCCTTTTCCAGGGGCCTGTCATCATTCTCATGTCTAAACCCAGCTTCGCTGGTCTGGTCCTGCTGTCCCTGGCATTTGTTTTAGTTTGTGTTTGTGTTTACAAGTGCTGTGGAAGGTGAAGTTCAGTTGCTGATGACTGCTGTTTTCTTTTTGCTTCCATTGCTGCCGTAGGTGTGACCATGACGGCTGTGGAAAGGCATTTGCAGCGAGCCACCACCTTAAAACTCACGTCCGCACACACACTGGTGAGTGTGGGCTCGTTTTTATTTTCCATTTCCACCTTCATCGAGCCAGTAAACACACATGTTGCCATGGAGGCCTGCAGAGCTCTGTGGAAGGAGAGCGCCTAATCAGCTCAGCCTCCCCTGTGATGTCTGGCTTTCTTTCAGAGGTAAAAGGATCCACAGGCTGGACTCAGGGATCCAACCTTAAGCAATGAAAGCAATTCAAAGATCCTAAACAAAAAAGAACCTGGGAAAGAAAACTAATCTTCTCTTTAAACTTCCCAGGAGCAGGCTGTCCTCAGTGCTTTGCTCTACGTTAAGTTTTAGGACTGAGATAGGTGACGTATAATTTATCCAACTTAAAACAACCATTACCTGAACTCTCATAAGAACACTTCCCTCTTTTAGGGAATAGTAGGTGTCTTAATTCAGTGAGATGACTGCATGGTAAAATTAACACTACTTGTCATTCTTGCAGGTGAGCGACCCTTTTTCTGCCCCAGTAACGGCTGTGAGAAAACATTCAGCACTCAGTACAGCCTCAAAAGTCACATGAAAGGTCACGATAACAAAGGACACTTATACAATGCACTTCCAACTCACAATGGATCAGAGGTGTGCAGTGTTTTGTCTCTGGGTTTGATCTGGGCACTACGGAACAGCAGCCGTTGTGTGTGTATTAAAATAAAAGGTCGAAATATCTCTATGTATCTGTTAGTGAGGGGGGGTGGGAATTGGCCAAGATCTGTGTCTTGGGGACGGGCTGGTAGAAGCCAGAACTTTCACCAGGCTCCCTGGCCTCAGGCTGTGACTCAGCTCCACCCCCTTTCATCAGGTATGGCGGAAGAGGTCTGGAAACCAGAGGTCTCAGAGTGGCTGCCAAAGGGCCAGCCAGAATCTCTAAAAAGGTGTTGTTTTCCCATTCATATCCATGAAATGGAATATCTGGCAGTGCTTTACCTCACACATCTACTAATCTATCATTGAAGACCTAGGAAGAGTCTGGGCTGTCCCTTGCCCTTTTGAACTGTCTGCTGGCTGAAAGGTTTGAGAGCCCCAAGTTCAAGGCACTGAGCCACAGAACAAGCCTCCGCACAGTTTTGGGCGGTTTGTCTATTCTTTGACAAGCTCCTCCACCATATTTCCCTCTCCTACAGATCATTCCAGTGAGATCCCGGGATAAGTTTACTGTGATTACTTCTAACATGGAATTGGGCACTTACCATAGGTCCGTTAAACCTAGGAAGTGAGGACTACTGTAGCTCAGTGCTTCATAGGTAAAGAAACTGAAACACACTGACCCCCTTTTGAGTAGTGAGGTTCTTAGAGTATGTAATATGAGTTTGATTTAGGGAGAGACAACATACTTTAATTCTGTGGCATGCAATTTTTAAATAGCAAAGGACCCCTTTAAAAGGACTCTCTCCCTGTGTTTTGTATTAGTAATAATAGCTAACATTTACTGAGCATTTACTGTGTGCCGAGCACTGTGCTAAGTGCTTTTATAGGTTTTATCTCACAAGAGTTCTGTGAGGTCAGTACTATTACTATCCCCTGTACTGATAACTCAGTACTGATAACTATCCCCTGTACTTATCAGTATCACTGATAACTACCCGCAAGGAGAAATTACTTGCCTAGGTGTCCAAAGTTTGTAATTAGTCTTATTTAGGCAGGCAGGCAGATTCCAGAGCCTGGTGCTTGACCCCTATGTTATAAGAGGCAAGGCAGCCTTGGTTATGAAGACTACAGCCCCGGAAGCTCCCCTGCCTGAGTTCAGATCTAAGCTTAGCCACTAATCGGATGGCCTTAGGCAAATGGCTTCTTTATGCCTCAGTTTCTTTGTCTGTAAAACCAGATATAAATGTTAAGGTTTGAGAGCCATTGACTGCTAAGCTGCATTTATTTTTTAAAAGATTTTATTTATTTATTTTTAGAGGAGAAGGGAGGGAAAAAGAGGGAGAGAAACATCAATGTGTGGTTGCCTCTCATGCACCCCCCTACTGGGGACCTGGCCTGCAACCCAGGTGTGTGCCCAACCCGGAATCAAACTGGGGACCTTTTGGTTCGCAGGCCAGCACCCAATCCACTGAAGCACACCAGCCAGGGCATAAGCTGCATTTATTAAGTCATGATCGTTCTTTTCACTTTCGTAACAATCCGAGGACAGTTCAACTGTTGACCGCCCCTGAGCATCGGAGGCCCCAGCACACAGTGTGAGACCCCGTCTTCTCTGATCACCAGCCCCTCTCCAGTGGCAGGAGTCTCTTCTGGCCCAGGCTTTATTTGTCTGTTTATTTAATTACCTATTTGTTGTTCAGTTACAGTTGTCCCTATTCCCTGTCTATTACTCTCTCCCACCCTACCCACCCCCACCTCCCACATTCAGTTCTCCCCCTGCGTCGCCTTTGTCCACGGGTCCTTTAGACACGTTCCTTGAGGGCCCTTCCCTGTCTTTCCCCTGTTATCCACCTCCTCCCCAGTTACTGTCTGTTTGTTTGTTTATTTGTTTTGAGTCATTTATTTCCATGTCTCTGGTTCTATTTCGCTCCCTTGTTTGTTTTGGTGACTTATAGGTGAGATCATAAGGTACTTGTCTTTCACTGCCTGGCTTATTTAACTCAGCATAATGCTCTCCATTTCATCCATGTTGTTGTGAAGGGTAGGAGCTCCTTCTTTCTCTCTGCTGCAAAGTATTTCATTGTGTAAATATACCATGCTTCTTTGATTCACTCATTTACTACTGATGAGCACTTAGGTTGCTTCCAGCACTTGGCTATTGTGAATTGTGCTGCTGTGAACATTGAGGTGCATAGGTTCTTTTGGATTGGTATTTCAGGGTTCTTAGGGTATAGTCCCAGCAGTGGAACTGCCAGGTCAAAAGGAAGTTCCATTTTTAGTTTTTTGAGGAAATTCCGTACTGTTTTCCACAGTGGCTGCACCATTCTACATTCCCACCAACACTGCACTAGGGTTCCCTTTTCTCCACGTCCTCACCAGCACTTGTTGATTTGTTAATGATGGCCATTTTGACATGTGTGATGTGGTATCTCATTCTGGTTGTAATTGCACCTCTCTGATGGCTAGTGATGCTGAACATCCTTTCATATGTCTCTGGGCCCTTTGTATGTCCTCCTTGGAGAAGTGTCTGTTCAAGTCTTTGCCCATTTTTAAATTGGAGTATTTGTCTTCCTGATGGGGAGTCATGTGAGTTCTCTGTACATTTGGGAGATCAGACCCTTGTCTCAGGCTTTACATGCCATCTGCATTGCCTTTGAATCCTAAATTCTTACTCAGCCAAAATGTCTTCCTCCACTTTACACTTGGTCTTAGCCAAAAGGCCGAGAAGTGATTCTTTCTCACTTTGATTCTTTACATTTGATTCTTTGAATATACAAGTGATTCTTTAGACTTGTATATTCAACCTCCCACTTGACATCTCCACCCAGATATCATCTACTTTTCTTTTTTTTAAAAAACATGTTTTAAATTTATTTTTAGAGAAAGGGGAAGGAGAAAGAAAAGGAAACATCGATGTGCGAGAGAAGCATCGATCAGTCACCTCTCACACACCCCCAGCGGGAGTGACCTGGCCCACAGCCCAGGCGTGTGTCCTGACTGGGAACTGATTCAACAACCTTTTGGCCCACAGACTGGTGTTCAGTTCAGTGATTCACACCAGCCAGGGCTCATCTGCTCTTCTTAAACTTGACGTGTCTACACCCGTTCCTCCTCCAGTTTTTCTCATGTCAGCAAATGGCACCTCTGTGGCACAGGCCAAAAATCGTGGAGTTGCTTTGACTCCTCTTTTCCCCCCACACCCCACATTTACTAGCAAAGCCCATTAGCATTACCTTGAGGATACATCTAGGATCTGATCGCTTCTTCAGGTTGCATCATGTGAACCACTCTCATCTTTTGCCTGGTTTATTGAGGAAACCTGCTAAGTGGTCTTCTTAGCACCTTCCCCCTTCTCCCCACTCTTGCTGCCCCGACACGTTTTTCTACATACGTAACCCAGGGTGATCTTTCTCAACCGTAAGGCAGATAACGTCTGTCCTCTGCTCATCACCCGCCGGCAGCTCCTTGTCTCCCTTGAGGCAGGCGTCCAGGTCTCCGCGGTGGTCTGCAGGGTCCTGCACTCCGGCTCAGGCGCTCCTCTGACCCAGCTCCCGGCTCTGCCTCTCACTTCGAGCACGCTGTCCTTGTGGTTCCTTGGACAAAGGGAGCTCACCTCTACCCCTTTGTACTTGCCGATCCCTCTGCTGGGAGCACTTTCCCAGATGTGTGCCTGGTCGATGTCCGCTTTCCTTCAGTCTCTGCTCAGATGCCACCTTGTCCAAGAGGCCTTCCCTAATCTAATAAGAGGGGGGGCTCCTACCCCAGCAGTCCCTGTTCCCCTCAGCCTCCATAGTGCTTGTTACTGTCTCCTATACAAATACATGTTTGTCCCTTCCCCCTACCCCCAGCTCCTCGCTAGAATATAGGCTGTGTAGTGGCAGGAACTTTGTCTTGTTGATTATTGAATCCCTGGGCCTGGTGCCTAAGACATTGTAGATGCTCAGTGAGTATAAGCAGGGCTGCCACATGAAGTGTGCGAATTACAACTGGCAGGCTAGGAATCCAGAGTTCAGAGTCAGCCTGGGCAGCCGTATTTGAATAGTGAATCCTCAGACACACTCTGAGCAAGGACCCGTGAGAGGCCCATACTGGGGACACGGTGACGGAATGGGAGGGAGACGGACTCTCAGTCAGAAGCGCTGGGTTTGTGTTCTACTAATTAGCCATACAATTTTGGACACTTCACTGCCATTCTTCACATTAATGGAGACGTAAAATTATACTTCAGAGTTTTATGTGAATATCAAATGAGGTGATATGAAGTCACTTTGTAAATGATAAGACCAATTATACAAATCGTATTAATTTTATATTATCACAACTGCATTACCCTAGAGCTTGAATTGTGAGATAATTTTTAGAACTCTTGTCCTGGCTGGTGTGGCTCAGTGGATTGATTGCTTGCCAGTTTGATTCCCAGTCAGGGCACATGCCTGGGTTACAGGCCAGGTCCCCAGTGGGGAGCATGTGAGAGGCAACCACACACTGATGTTTCTCCCCCTCTTTCTCCCTCCCTTCCCCTCTCTCTAAAACTAAGTAAATAAAATCTTTAAAAAAAAACCTCTTTAGTAACCATCTTTAAGAAATGTAAGGGCTGCTGGCCAAGATGGATATGTAGGTAGACATACTGCCTTCTCGCACAACCAAAAGAAGGACAACAATAATTTAAAAACAAACAACTGACAGAAAATCGAACTGTGTGGAAGTCTGACAACCAAGGAGTTAAAGAAGAAACATCCATCCAGACCTGTAGGAGGGGCAGAGTCAGGCAGCTGGGTGGAGAGGGCTCCTGGCAAGGTAGTGACTGGAGGACCAGGATGGGCAAGGCAACGGCTGGCAGACTGGGCAGTCCCACACATTTGCATGTAGATAAACCAGGAGGAACAACTGGGGGGTGAGACAGGCTGAGCAACTCAGGGCTCCAGCACAGGGAAATAAAGCCGCAAAACTCCTGATTGAAAACACCTGTGGGGGTGGAGCCAGCTGTGGAAGAAACTCCCAGCCTCACAGGAGAGTTAGTTGGAGAGGCCCACAGGGTCCTAGAAGGTACACAAGCCCATCCACCCGGAAATAAGCACCAGAAGGGCCCAGTTTGCTTGGGGGAAGTAGTGGAATTGACTGAAAACCAGCAGAGAGCAGAGGAAGCACCATTGTTCCCTCTCGGACCCCTCCCCCACATACAGCATCACATTGTAGCTACATGGGTTGCCCCACCCTGAACACCTAAGGCTTCACCCCTTACTACGTAACAGGCGTGCCAAGGTGAAAAAAATAAAAATGGCCCAAATGAAAGAACAGATCAAAGCCCAGAAAAAAATACAACTAAGTGATGAAGAAATAGCCAGCCTAGTAGATACACAGTTCAAAACACTGGTAATCAGGATGCTCACAGAATTGGTTGAATATGGTCACAAGTTATATGAAAAAATGGAGGCTACACTAAGTGAAATAAAGGAAAATTTACAGGGAACCATCAGTGATGGGAAGGAAACCAGGACTCAAATCAATGGTTTGGAGAAGGAAGAAAGAAACATTCAACCAGAAAAGAATGAAGAAACAAGAATTCAAAAAAATGAGAGGCTTAGGAACCTTCAGGGCATCTTTAAACATTCCAGCATCCAAATCATAGGGGTACCAGAAGGAGGAAGACCAAGAAACTGATAACTTATTTGAATAAATACTGAAGAACTTCCCTAATCTGGTGAGGGAAATACTTTCAGGAAATCCAGGAAGCTCAGAGAGTTCCAAAGAAGTTGGACCCAAGGAGGAACACATCAAGGCATATCATAATTATATTAGCCAAGATGAAAGATAAGGAGAGAATCCTAGAAGCAGCAAGAGAAAAGGGGACCATTACCTAAAAGGAGTTCCCATCAGACTGTCAGCTGATTTCTGAAAAGAAACCTTACAGGCAAGAAGGGGCTGAAAAGAAGTCTTCCAAGTCATGAAATTCAAGGACCTACATCCAAGATTATTCTATCCAGCAAAGCTATCATTTAGAATGGAAGGGCAGATAAAGTGCTTCTCAGATAAGGTCAAGTTAAAGGAGTTCATCATCACCAAGCCCTCATTATATGAAATGTTAAAGGAGCTTATCTAAGAAAAAGAAGATAAAAATATGAACAGTGAAAGGACAGCAAACTCACAGTTATTAACAACCACACCTAAAACAAAAGCAAGCTAAGCAAACAACTAGAACAGGAAGGGAATCACAGAAATGGAGATCACATGGAGGGTTATCAGTGGGGAGTAAGAGAGGGAAAGAGAGGGGAAAGGTACAGAGAATAAGTAGCATAGATGGTAGGTAGAAAATAGGGGGAGGTTAAGAATAGTATAGGAAATGTAGAAGCCAGGAATTTGTATGGACATGAACTAAAGCGGGGAAATGTGTGTGGGAGAGGGTGTGCAGGGTGGAGGGGAATAAAGGGGGGGGGGGAATGGGACACCTGTAATAGTATAGTCAATAAAATATATTAAAATAAAGAAATGTAAGAGAGTCTTCTAAGAATATCAGGATTTTAACAGTTGAAATAGTTTCCACAGTCCTTGCGGTGGCTGGTTTACGTCTAGATATTTGGGACACTGGTCACCTGTTTTATGACGTGAGATGCTCCTAGAAACCCCGGTGTTTTGTTACTCAGTAAGTGTTGTTTCTCTTACACAGGATGCAAATCACTCTCTTTGCCTGAGTGACTTGAGCCTTCTGTCCACAGATTCTGAATTGCGAGAAAACTCAAGTACAGTAAGTATTCCCGTGATGTGGTTGTGGGAGAGTAAGTGCAGGAACAGAGTACTTGCCTGAGTGGGGGGAGTGAGGGGAGCAGACGTGGAAATCTTCCAGATTTGGTGCTATCCAGTTACTGCTTAGGGCTTTTTTGCTTCCCTTTTTTTTTTTTCTTTCTTTCTTTCTTTTTTGTTAATAAGTGGTCCCATAGGCGAGGTTGTTCTCTCTGGTGCCCAGTGCCTTTTGACCTGGTCACTCACTTGACAACCTCTTGGCCCCAGAAAATTTCTTTCTTTATTCATTTAACAAGTATTTATCAAGTGATTTGCTGGTGCTGAGCTTGTATGGTAAAAATGTAGGTGTGGTCTGTCTTTGAGAAGCTTACACTGAGTCCTGCCCTGACTGGTGCAGCTCATTGGATTGAGCCTTGTTCTGTGAATGGAAAAGTCACCGGTTCGATTCCCAATTAGGGCAAATGCCTGGGTTGTGGGCCAGGTCCCCAGCCGGGGGCATGTGAGAGGCAACAGATAGATGTTTCTCTCCCTCTCTTTCTCCCTCCCTTCCCCGCGCTCTAAAAATGAATAAATAAAATCTTTTTTAAAAAGTTGGTGCCCCATATAGTAGAGCCAGAATTCCGGTTTCTAGACTTGGTCAAGCCCTGCCAGTCTCCCTTCCCTCTGAGCTCCCCGCTCTTGGGTTCTGAAGGGGACCCCCACTCTGTGCCCCGTGCCGAGGCACAGCCCCACTGTCTGAGATCTGATTGCCTCAGGTCACTGTGTTCGGAATCCGCCACCTTTGCCGTGGCTCCACGCGGTGCCGTGCAGACGCTGCATTAAGCCCGAGCGTGTGCTTTGTGAGCATCTGTGTGCTTTAGTGTGTCACCAGCGCGGATTGTTAAGTGTGCAAATGTTGTTTTTCTTTGCTAAAAGAATATAGCTTAGGTTAGATTTTCTGAGTAGGTGAGTGGTAAATAAGAAGGGGTCAGTGAGATAGGAGCAGAGACTAAATGACTCGGGAATGCTGTGGAACAGTATTTCCCAAAGCGGGTCATCTGCAGCACTAAGGACAAGGTAGGTTCTGGGACAGCATCTGGGACCTCACCCCCAGCCCAGTGAGTCAGCGTCCCCGGGAGCAGCGCCTGAACTGCACTTTCATATGAGCACCCCAAGGCCTCACTCCCATCAGACCAACTCTTGCTTAGAAAACAACTATATATTGGGCAAAATATAAAAAACAGCTCCTTGAAGGCACCAGAGAGCAGCCCAGATAGGCAGAGCTAACACTTGGAAGAAGAGCCCACTTGAGAGATAGCACAGGCACTTGGATGGGCTTTCGGGTGTTATGGCTTACCCACGCAGCGCGAGCCCCAGCGGACACCAGACAAGGAGGTGAACTCAGTCTCACGATAAACCAGGGCCCAGAGGTCAGGGCTACCAAGGCACCCGGAAGATGAGGGGGTGTAGCCTGGAAAGGAGAGAACCACAGACAGGGAGCCCCGAGTTCTGGTTTAAACTGCCCAAACCTCTAGTTGACCCTTGAACTATAGATGTGTAGGGCAGACCCCAAGCAGCCCAACATGTGAGATTAAACTGATTTTTTTTGGCTGGGAGATAAATGAATAGAGTCATATTTCCTATCCATTTTTTCCTAGCCTGTTTCAGCATTGCAAAGTTGACAAGGGTGTTTAAGTAGCTCGAGGACATAAAGGGATAGGCTGGTAATTGGATAGATAGGAAATCTCAGCAGAGAAATAGAAACTGTAAAAACTGTACCAACTGAAAACTCCAGAACTGAAAATTTATCTGAAACAAGAAATTCATTGGATGAGCTTAACAGCAGATTGGAAATGATAGAAGAAAGGATCAGTTGCATTAAAAATAAGTCAATAGAAATTAATCAATCTGAAAAACAAAGAAAAACATTAAATAAGCACTTTGTATGATTTTTATGCACATTCACGTTTTAGAGCTAATGCACTAAGAGAAATTTCTGTCTTGGTGGCCCAGATAACCTCTGAGCTATGCGGCCTAAGATTTGTGGTTACACTCTCTCTCTAATCTCAGATCGTGTTGGGTGGTGGGGTTACTCCCTGGCTAGGCGGTGACATAAGATTGAAGCCCTGTCTGGAGCCGCGGGGCCACCAGGGGAGGGATCCTGTGTGAGAGACGTGAAGTACCGGTAAAGAGGGGTCCTTTTGTACTGCGAGGCCCGCCCGCAGGACCGAGCCCAGGCTGCTCCCTGGGGCCGGTTACGGGCTGTGCCCTTGTCGTCCAGCGTTTACACCCCTGACTGGGAAACAGCCACACTGGTAGCCTTTCGGGCCAAGGCCATACTTCCTTGAAGGCATAAGATTAATTTTGCTTTATTTTACTTTGCTTTAAAAAAGGATGGAGTGTTAAATGATAAAATTTCATGCGATCATCACTTTGTGGGTTTCTGGGCTGCCCAGCAGGTCCCAGCAGTGAGCTTCAGTTTGCTCAGATCTTCGTACAGGAGGGTGGCAGCGGGAGGGTCTCACCTGGGGGAGAAGGGGCTGCTGGGCCTCCGGCCTTTGAGCTGCAGAACTCGGTCTGGTCTGGTCCCACACAGCTTCCAGTGTTCTGCCCTCGGCTCCGGCCCCAAAAGCTCAGCCTGTTCTTCACTCCTCTCATTTGGGGAGCTGTGCCCAGGGTTTTGCCCTGAAGCCTGGCAGTGGCTGAGTCACAGTTCTCTCAGCACTTAACTTTTTTTTTAATTAAAAAACTTTTTATTGACATTAACATACATAAAGAAAAGTACACCTGTCATGAATGTATAGCCCAATGGATCAGCACAGTTCATCACATCTATGTAACCAGCCCTCAGACCAAGAAGCAGAATGGTCCCAGCACCCCAGCGCTCTCTCCACACCCCCAACAGCTGTTGCCGCCCCCTAAGGATGATCACTGCCCGGCTTCTAACAGTCTGTGAGGAATCTGGACTGTTTTGTACTTTGTATAATTGGAGTCATGAGATATATACTCATTTTATGCTGCTTTCTTTCTTGCAACATTATGTTTAAGTAATCAATCCATATTGTTACGTAAAGTACTAGATCATCCTTCTCATCAAACAGTATTACACTAAATGAACACACCCCAATTTGTTCTTTCTACTTCCCATGGGTATCCGGAGAGTTTCTAGTGTGGGGCCCATATGAGTAGCACTGCTGCGAACATCCTTGTACAGAATGTTTGCAGTCACACAGGCTCATTTCTCTCTAACAGTGTTATTGCTGATGGTTTGTAAGCAGGTGGAACAACCACAGCAAAAAAACAACCACGAGGAAGTTGCAAAGTTTATAGCTTAGTGATATGATAGTTGTTAGCCCACTAGCTTTCAAACTGAGTCATGCCTCTTTATTGGGTTATAAAATAATATTTATAATCAGCATTTTATGGACATCAGTAGAATAAAAAGCATTAGAAGACATTGCACATACTAAGGATAGGCTTTTGTTTCAGTTATACACATGGATGTGAATTTAATATGAAGCGTGCGTGTGTGTGTGTGTGTGTGTGTGTGTGTGTGTGTGTGTACCTTTACTCTAAAACGTCAAGTGTACTACTTTGCATCACAATGAAAAGTTTGCCGGCCACGGGCCTTCCTGTGATTCTTATCTTCCTGGGGACTGGAAGCTGGAACCCATGCATAGATTTCTGCTTTCAGGCTCCATCATACTGGCAGTCAGAGTCACCCAGCTTCCTCTCTCGTTCTTCCAGATGGTAGACTCATGCTAGAATGAGTGGCCCCTCTGGGCTCACAAGGGCAGCTTCCCCCCGAGGACCTCTAGACAGGCAGGCGGTTCTGCTGACTGCACTGTGCACAGCCCCAGGGTGATGCTCCTCCCTCCCGGAGGCAGAGTTGTCACGGAATGACCTTAAAGTTGGCTCCGAGGCCAGATCTGGCCTGGAGATAGGTTTTGTTTGGTATATGCAGTGCTTTAAAAGTGTTTTCAGTTACTTGCTTTTAATTACCAATCAGCAGATTCCTCCAAAAATGCAAATTCGGGACGATCCTTGAGCTTCAGCGCTCCCCAGCCTGCAGAGAGGCCCTGGCCGGTTCCCCTGGAGCCCTCCTGGTGACCGGGTGCCTGCTCTCCAGTCTGCCACAGCCACCCGGTCCCGGCCCCCGTACTTCACTCACTTCTACCACTTGTCTGCACTCCTGGAGGTTGCCTTTGTCACTCTTGCCCTACAAAACGGCATGGGTGGAGGTGGGCTGGAGGTGGGTTGCAGAGAAAAGAATTGCTGCCCCGGCAGTTGTGGCTCAGTGGACAGAGCACTGGCCTGTGAACTGTAAGGTCGCCGGTTCGATTCCCAGTCAGGGCACATGCCTGGGTTGTGTGCCAGGTCCCTGGTTGGGGGCAGTGCGAGAGGCAACCAACTGATGTTTCTCTTGTACATCGACATTTCTCTGCCTCTCTTTATCCCCCCTTCCCTTCTGTCTGAAAATAAATAAATAAAATCTTTTAAAGTTTATTTTTGGAGAGGGGATGGGAAGGAGAAAGACTGGGAGAGAAACATCAATGTGTGGTTGCCTCTCATGTGTCCCCCAGTGGGGACCTGGCCCACAACCCAGGCGCATGCCCTGACTGGGAATCGAACCGACGACCTTTTGCTTCACAGGCCTGTGCTCGATCCACTGAGCTATACCAGCCAGGACTTGCCCCCAGTCTCATCTTCATTATGAATCACAAAGAATCAGTATAACGACAGACAGTAGTGCATACGAGACGATCACTGTCACCTGTCATGAAAAGTTCTTTACATGGTTTGATTCACTACCATGTGTACGTAGTAGAATATATTTAATGACCTTGGATGGTGCTAACAGTATATTATTACATGAGAAAAACAAGTTGCAGGTAATAGGTATTCCTCAATCCCATTTTCATGTTGAATTTGGCCTTTTAGAGCAGGGGTCCAGATACTTATTTTTTTTGTAAAGAGCCAGGCAGTGGACACTGTGGCTTTGCGCACTGTCCAGTCTCTGTCACAGCTGCTCAGCTCTGCTGCTGTAGCCGAGAGCACGTGGCAGCTGGTGAGCAGCACGCCTGTGCTCCAGTAAAACTCCATAAAAACAGGCATTCGGCCCGCTGCTCACCTTGTCGGGTTCTTTAGAGTGTCCGAGGACCCACGTCTTGAGCGTCTGATGTTTAGGGACATACATGTCACCTGAAAAAGGGAAAGGGGGCAACAAGGAGCACATCAAAAGGTCATCGTGGTCCTGCGGCTCTGTGTCTTCTCACGGTGAAGAGCTCCCTCCGACGGCGGGTCTCACACCTTTGTCCTTGTCCGTCTGCCACAGGCCCCGGATCTCAGCACACTCTCACCAGCAAGCATCTTTAAATCGATGTTCCAGAATTCAGACGATGCGGCAGTTCAGGAAGATCCTCAACAGACAGGTTTGTGCTACAGACTCTCCTGCAGCTCAGATCTCCGCCCTGGGAGAGGGGACTCACACTGCTCACACACTGAGTGACAGGCATGATGACACCTCTCAGTCCCTTTGAGTGAAGTGACTTTCACTGAGCCGTTAGAAAAGTAAGGGCCCTTTCCCCTACTTCCCTCAGCAAGGGTCTACTTGAGTTGCTACCTTCCCTAGACCCTCAAAAAAGAGGGTCTCCTATTTCAAAACCTCTCATTGGCTTTAAAAAACAAGAGGAGCTGTGAGCTCTTTTCCCGATGGGACGCCCTGTTCACGAGTGGGCGGGGTCCGGAGGCTCAGCTGTCGGAGATCACACTGTGTTTGAATGGGAGTCTGTCTCGGAAGCTTCACAGTAGTCAGTGTGCACCCTGGTCGTGCCAGCAAAGGATGTCTAGCCCCATTTCTAGAAAAGCCTGAAGACATTTCTTATGCTAAGACCTCCGCTATAGGTCTTCACATTTGGAAAGCGAGATTGACCATGAAGCATGGTTTTGGGACCAGAGGTGTCAGTAATGAAACGCAGAAAGCCAGCCTGCTAGCAGTGAGGGAATCGGCTCAGACAGACTTCAGCTGTCTTTGATTTACTCCACAGTGACTGTGTTTTTGTGGCTCCTGTAAGGCTTGGGATATGTATATATATTTCTATTTCTTTTTCTTGCCAGCTGCCTTGATTGAAAGTTTTAATGGTGATGCAGACTCAGTCAGTGATGTTCCGCCACCCACAGGAAATTCAGCATCTTTATCTCTTCCACTTGTACTGCAGCCTGGCATCCCCGAGCCACCCCAGCCTCTGCTACCAGCCTCAGCACCGTCCGCTCCTCCGCCTGCTCCCTCCCTAGGAACTGGTTCCCAGCAAGCTGCATTTGGCAACCCCCCTGCTCTCTTACAACCTCCAGAAGTGCCTGTTCCCCACAGCACACAGTTTGCTGCTAGTCATCAAGAGTTTCTTCCGCACCCCCAGGCACCGCAGCCCATCGTGCCAGGACTTTCTGTTGTTGCCGGGGCTTCTGCACCAGCAGCGGCAGCGACATCAGCCGCGGCAGCACCGCCCCAATCACAAAGTACTACTGAGCCCCTGCCAGCCATGGTCCAGACTCTGCCCCTGGGTGCCAACTCTGTCCTAACTAATAACCCCACTATAACCATCACCCCGACTCCCAACACGGCTATCCTGCAGTCCAGCCTCGTCATGGGAGAACAGAACTTACAGTGGATCTTAAATGGTGCCACCAGTTCACCGCAAAACCAAGAACAAATGGTAAGTATTGTGTGTGAGCAGATCCAGGGGGGTAAAGTGTTTTTACATGGGTGACGTGTTCAGAGGCTTTTACCTCCAAAGGGAAAATGGCTGTCTTATCTGACCTGAAACGTGGAATTCTGTCTCTTAGTCGTTTCCCCCGGAATCGGGGGTGTAAGTCCAGGGAATGCTGTGGTCGTTCCCTACAACTGGGAGGCGGAGAAGCAGCCTGCACGTTTGCCCAGCCGTGGGCACTCGAACCAGTGTTCCACCTGCAGTCCAGTCCTGACTCCTGGGGCAGGAGAGCAGTCAACACACTCGAGAGGCCCTCGGACATTTCAGGAAAGCGGGTTCACTGTCCCAGGCAGAGTCACAGTGACGTGAGGGACTGACGTGACCCCGTCAGATGGGCATGTCAGAGAAGTAATCTGTGCTCCAGAGGCCACGTAGAGCCATTTTCTACAGAAGCGTTTGGTCTCGATGGTAAGGGAATGACTTGCTCATTCCATTAAGTCTATCTGGAGAGCCTGGTGTTCCCCAGGTACAATGTGGATAATAAAAGTTTAACATTCTAGTTAAAGAGGCTAAAATGCTTAAAGAAAGTATTACCGGCTTTGGCTGCCGTGACTCAGATGGATTGAGCGCTGGCCTGTGAACCAAAGGGTCACCAGTTCGATTCCCAGTCAGGGCACATTCCTGCGTTGCGGGCCAGGTCCCTGGTAGGGGACGCACAAAAAGCAACCACACATTGATGTTCCTCTCCCTCTCTTTCTCCCTCCCTTCCCCTCTCTCTGAGAATAAATAAATAAAATATTTTTTTAAAAAGTGCTACCTGTAGGTAAAGTGCCAAATAATAATAAAAACGGTAATGGAAAAAATAATAGCTATGATATATTGAGACCTTACTATGTATAAGTAAGGGCTTACTGTGCTAACCAAGCACTTTTTTAAACTGAGGTTCTAATTTGTAAGTGACTACCCTGTGTACATTCTTTTTAAGTTACGTTTTTTCTATTTTATTGGGTAGTAGAATTCCCACACACCCTGTTCCCCCTCTCGCACCAGTGAGGCACGTTTGTTATGGTTGGTTAGTCAGTATTGATACATTACTTTTAACTGAAGGCCATGGTTTATATTAGGGTTTGTTCTCTGGTGGTACATGACAAATGCACGGTGCCCCATGTCTACCGTCACATTATCCAGAATACTTAAACGACCCTAAAAATCCAGCTTCACCTGTCCATCCCTTTTTCCTCTCCCCCAGAAAGCGCCGGTCTTTTGACTTTTTCTATATGTCTGTAGCTTTAGAGGCTACCCACTGTGCACCTAAGCACTTTCTAATGCATTGCAGCAATCCTGGGAGGTAGGTATGATTTCACCAATGGCGAGCGGGGCCCAGTTAAGTGACTAGCCCAAGGTCACACATAAGTGGCAAAGCTAGGAGTCTGAGCACAGAGTGATCCCAAAGCCTGTGCCCTTGACTGCTACATCCCGCTGCTTGATGAGGGCTTTGGAGACTGAGGGCTTGTTGGCTAGCCACAGCGGCCAGGTGAGCCTTGAGGTGTGAGTAGGAACTGGTACACCAGGTAAGAGAATGTCTGGAGAGACGTGTGGTGGATGCTCTCAAACGAACTGTTTAGGGCTAAACGGTGCGAGCGCTCCAATCCCACAAGTCGGTGCCGGCCACCTCTGGAGCCAACCCAGTGCCATTTCAGCAGGCCAGCGTCTCGGGAAGGGCTGTTTCAGGGCTGTGACGCCTCTGTGTCCTGTGAGCGTTCTGCCCCGAGTCTGCCCCGGGGAGCCTGCCCCGGGGAGCCTGCCCCGGGGAGCCTGCCCCGGGGAGCCTGCCCCGGGAGCCGCGTGGAGCAGGGCCGTCCTCCCTGCCCCACACAGTTCGACGCGGGCCTGGCTCTTCCATCGTCGTTGCACAGTGTCCTCTTCGGCAGCTTCGCCAGGAGCTTCCATGTTCCTCCTGGGACTCCTTTTTTTTTTTTTTGAAGAGATAGAAAACAAAGCCTTTTTAAGATAAGACTTGAAGAAAGTAGAAACTCTGTAGCCAATTTAATAGGAAGTGTACTAAAGTGATTAGGCTGATTTCTGGGCATGACTTTATTGTCCTACTTAGTATGCTGTTCAGTGTAAGTAGTTACTGTTTGCCCAGGACCCACCATGTGTCAGGGACCCTCCACGGGCATCCTCTCACTTCATCTTCTCAGGGCTCTTCTGGGAGGTTCTGCGGTTATCATGCCCACTTTTGCAAATGGGGAAGGAAACTGAGTTGCTAAGAGGTTCAAGCACTTGCCTGACCTTAATAGCTAATAAGGGGCAGAGTTAGGACTTGAATCAGGTGGCCGAGTCCAGGGCCCACCCTCAAGACACCACCCTGGGCTCAGGGCCTTTGGCAGGGCTGTTCCGCCTGCCAGGGGGAGTCTGAGCTTGTCCTTAGCTTGCAGCTTAACCCTGGGAGGTGGGGGCAGAACTCTCCAGCCTCATAGAAATACGGGGGAATGGCAGAAAGCTTGCAGGGGAAGCCAGCCCTGGGGCTCCCTCTGAGAAGATTATCCACTTGGGAAAAGCAGCCTCGGAGGAGCCTTTGGGTGCACCAAAGCCCTGGAGTGGGCAGCCAGAGGCAGCCAAGTAGTGGGGGAGAGAGCGCTCCATTGTCCGCACTGAATGTCAAACAGTGGGTTGACCTCATGTCGGCGCACAAACAAAACATCGCTCAGTGCAAAAATCCCTTAACACTGAGGGTTTCTGTCCTCTTCGTGACCATTACAAATGGGGAGGCTTCGGGGCCTTGGAGGTCTGCCATATATTCTTTTTTTAATTAATTGATTGGGGTAACAGATCTGCCATATTTGAGTGGCCATAAATGTGATTTTTTTTTTTCCAGCAGCAAGCATCTAAAGTGGAGAAGGTGTTCTTCACCACCGCGGTGCCGGTAGCCAGTAGCACAGGTACGTACGTCTGCATGAGTTCTGAGGGAAAGGCAACTGTCTGGGCCCCCCGAGGCACAGTTAGTTGTTGCTTTGCCCCAGTTTTTAAGACTTTAAAATCAAGTTTGTCACAAATAACAAATCGTATGTTTATTTATTCGAGTATTTCATATTCTTATAAATCCTGGGGGTTATGACGCAAGTACCACATATAACGTTTTTCAACTAGTGAGAGTTCTTTCCCTTTCAGATACAGTTTTCAAATGTAGCCAGAGAAAAAGTTTGAATCACAGTTAGTGCTAAAGAGGGCAGTTGTTAATTCACTGGACTCTCTTCTAATTACCGCAATGAAGAAATAGCATCTGGGTCAGTGACTAGATAGAGCTATAAAAGGTCTTTTTTTCCCAAACTCTTAATTTATAGATTAAGAAACAGGCCCTGAAAGATTAAATGACTCAAGATTAAATGACTCCCCCAGAGTCACAAATGAGCTTGTGGCAGTCAAAGCACTGGTTCTCAGGCCTCCCGACTCCCACGCGGTTCTCCTGCCCCTTGGTCTCTAGCTCTCAGCAGACACGCGAAGCCTGTCTGAGTTCACAGAGTGTGTGTGCACGCAAGGCTGGTTGTGTAAGAAGAGGTTATGGACACCTACTGAGTGTCCGTGCCTGGGGCCGTGTAGGTGAGTGAGACGGGCGGGAGGGGCTCAGAGCCTGAAGGTCAGCTGGGACTGAACAAGGCCGTACAGTGTGGACAGAGGGGATGGGGGAACCCAGCTCTGGGCGTTAGTCAAGGCCACTGCCCTCTGGCTGGCCCTGGGTGTAAGCCTGCTGGTAATGTTGCCTGGAGGCATCAGGAGAGGAGGTGAGCTGGGTCAATAGGGGTAAGAAGACCATGTCAGGAAAAGGGAGGTGTCCGCTGTGGCTGGCGTGGAGGATGCGGGGGGTGGGGGGGAGGATGGCTGGCAGCGAGGCTGGAAATGCAGGGCGCCTCCAGATGGTGTGTGTGGCTTTCTAAGGAAGAGAGAGTTGGTCTTGGCGCATGGCATCGGTCCTTTCCATCTTCCGCGCCTCCGCGGCACTCAGCTCTCACCTGGCCTAGACCCCCTGTGCCCTGCAGCCACTTGAAGAGCAGTGTCTCTCGCCTCTCTCGCAGGGAGCTCTGTACAGCAGATCGGCCTCAGCGTTCCCGTGATCATCATCAAGCAAGAGGAGGCATGTCAGTGTCAGTGTGCGTGCCGGGACTCTGCCAAGGAGCGCGCGGCCAGCAGGAGAAAGGGCTGCTCTTCCCCGCCCCCTCCAGAGCCGAGCCCCCAGCCTCCCGATGGGCCGGGCCTGAAGCTACCGCAGCAGACTTTTTCCGCACCCTCCGTCCCCCTGTCATCCTCCTCTGCCACACCCTCCTCCTGTGAGCAAAGCAGGCAAGCAGAGACTCCTCCAGACCCTCAGACAGAAACGTTAAGTGCCATGGATGTGTCAGAATTCCTGTCCCTCCAGAGCCTGGACACACCGTCCAATCTGATTCCCATCGAAGCACTACTGCAGGGGGAGGAGGAGCTGGGCCTGACCAGCAGCTTCTCCAAGTGAAAGGGCCCCTGGCGCCCCTCCTGGAAGAGGGCCAGCAGGAAGCATCCGTAAGGTGTGATGCCTGCCATCTTGGAATCAGCAGTTTGAAGGATGAAGAAATCTACTGTTTGAAAGCCTCACCTTTCAGATAGATGTATTTTCTTTATTCATATCCCAGGAGCATCCATTTTAAGGAACTGATCTTTGGGGGCAAAAAAACAACAAAAAAAAAGCTAAGTTATAAACGAACTGTTTGGCTGCACTGTATGTCACTTTTGCTTATTGTCATGTGAACTTGGAAATTAAGGTTACTTGTATGCATAAAAATTCTGAATGAAAGGGTGTGGTTTCCATCAATCTGATGTTGCCCATCACTTGCACTGGGGTCTTGTGGACTGGGCAGTGGAATTGAGTGTGTGTCGTGTGGCTCCTCCCTGTGCATCTTTTAAGATTGAGGCTGAAGCTTGCTGGAAGGCCAGACCCTCACTGCATCAGAGAGGAGAGTGGCAGCTCGGGTCAGACAGCTGTGAGCCGGCGGGAGCTGGGCAAGACAGTTGTGTTTGCGCTTGGTGTTGGTGGGACTCTGAGTGACCGCGGCAGGCGCCTTCCGCATCCAGCTACAGTGCTAGTGGGCAGCTAAAAGCCTGGGCCAGAGCCGTGGGGATGATCCGGTTCTGCAGGGGCCCCAGCTGAGCTGTTTGCTATGCATCGGTGTCTGCAGAGCAGGCTTTAGCAGCCCGATCACAGCCTTTGCCTTCCTGGTGTTTTTGGTCAGTTGGTGGCCATTGCAGTGAGTTTTTCTGGAGAAACATCCCTATTTTGCCCTAGAGTGGGCATGTGGGCTTGTGGCCAATGGCATTTTTCCTCCTCAGAGCGGAAGAGTTGCATTTTGCTTATCAGAAGGTGTAGCTTTAAGGGAGGTCTTTTAAAAGTGGCATGTAATTGGTAGGCCAGGTATTCTGGTTCCAGATTCTAGCCAGGCTTTTGGTTGCCCCTCCCATCTCAGCCCCTCACCCCTCTGGATTTTGCATACAGCCTAGTACAGTGCAAAGAAGGATGTGACTTGCTCAGCTTAGTTATAAGATTTCTAAACAAAAACAAAAAGAAAAAATACAAAACGATGATCTTCTACTCAGGGTAAAACAAAATTCCCCTTCCACCAAAAAGCCTGAAATGTTGCAATAAGTTATCTCATTTGGAATGTTTGATTAAGTTGTGTTATATTTAGGAAAGAAGAATTGTTTTTTGATTTGTGTATAGAATTACATCCATCTGTCTGCCTTTGGCTCCCAGTCCTTGCCTCTAAACATAAAACCTAAAATACAATCCATGCTAAAATGGGAAGTTACTCTCAACTGGCTTTATTAATGTAACCATGAGTGCTCACCAGGCTCGCCGGGCTCAGAGGCCGGGCACAGCCCCGTGCCTCGCTGAGGCCTCCGCCTCCCTGCCCGGAGCGAGCAGCAGGGTTCCACAGACAGGGCAACGATGTCAGGTGGGAGGTAGCGTGATTTCGCCTTCCTTTTCCACTCCCAAATGTAAGGAGATCTGCATTTGTCACTCTCCTGTTCTCTGAGCCATTACTCAGGGCCAGCCAAGACAGTATCCAGAGCAGATCACTTTGGGAACCAGAAGCTCTGCCTTTAATAAAATATCAAGGTTCAGGCTCGTGGGGGTGAGCATCATCACTGCCATGAGGAGAAATGGGTTTCACCACACGCAGCTGGTGGTTCCTCATTCCAGGAGTCTAGGCAGGAGAACTGGTTTGACCTTCTGCACTCCCCTTCCCACGGGGCTGGTGGGTGCTGGTGACCACTGACCACCACAGAAACTGATAAGGAGGGGGAACCTGCTGTTAGCACAGCAGGTTCGTCCTGGAAAGCTAACTGCCCGGCATGGCTTGTCCTCGGCTGTCTCTGCACCTTGAACCCATAGGAAGCTTTGAGGTCAGGACCCTTGCTATTTTTCTCTACCTCTTCTGAGAGAGAGCAGCACAATGGGATCCCAAAGGTATGTGGGAGGAGGGCAGGAATGACCTCCTCCCGGGTACCTAGAGTCACCAGGGACTCGGTTCCCGGGGAGCTGAGGTGGGAATCGGGAGTCCGGGGAAAGCCACTAGCCGTGTCCGTGGGTTGAGTGTTGCTTCTACCTTAGTTGGCCAGGGCTGTGCTACCACTGAGCCACCCAGGGCAGTGGCTTTTCCCCTCTCCAAAGACTGGAGGTGATGAAGAAGCATCTTAAAACAGTGCTGAGGCTGACAGATTTTTCCAGTTGAAGTGTCTGCCTTTTGAGGGTGACTCGAGATTACAAGGAGGACTGTCAAATCCAATTAGCTTTTGAAAAATCAGGAGTGTGTTTAAAATGTTAGTGAGCAGTTGTAAAGAGTAGGTTTATTCCATAGGGTAGACGGTCTTTCCTTCCTCTTCCAGCTCTCTCTCCCCACACCCCCTTCTACAGACCTGGCCTTTAATGCCAAGGACCTTGGAGAAGAGCTGGCAGCTGGCTAAAGGGGAGCCAGGCAGAGCCTTCCTGGATTTCCTGCGGTTTCCTCAACCCGGGAATGAACCCAGGGCAAGGTCAGGGAAGGCCTGCAGACTTCTCGCAGATGGGATCAAGCCCTCCTTCTTCCCATGGTAACCGGAACCGTTTTCACCCTGTAGATTTATGTTCCAGTTCCCACCAGCCTCTCTAGCTCTCCTTCTCCTTTACAGGGTGCCAGCCAGCATCAGGAATTGGCGTTCATGGGCTCGGGGGGTGGTAGGAAACTTGGCTGGCACCGCCAAACTGCCTTAGTGAATTTGGCCCTTCCCAGGCAAGGGGGTGGGGCATCGAGGGAAAGTGGCCCTACCTTTCCTGGCAGGGCCTGGTCAACCTCATGAGGGCATCACGTTTGGTGACAGGAGTTGGTGTCATTTGTTGAATTCCTTGGTCTTCCTCCCGCCCGCCATTCTTTCAGAAGGAGATCGTGGTACAAAGCCTAGAAGGGTCCTTAATGTGTGGGAGACCTCTCTGAGTAGAAGCAGGGGACTTGTGTTCTCCACCTCTGGGAGCCAGTAGCTTGGAGAGTTGTACCTTCAGTGTCAAGGCAGTGGGCCGATGGGGATGATGGAGGGTGGGCGGGTTTTCCTGAGAGACTATGTTATAATGCTGAATGTGTCCAGAGGGACGAGTTTGCAGAACCTCATTTTGGTATATTAAAGAAATAATAAAAGAAAAAGCACTTTAGGTTATTTTATCTTTAACCCAATTGCTGCAATTTTTTGTGTGTGTGCATATATATATATATATATATACACACACACACACACACTTTTCACAAAGTTTTATTTTTTGCTCAGAATAAAAAGTTAAATTGAGGTGTGAAAAGAAAAGCACTTATCTCGGTGCAATACGTGTGGCTTGACGGTCGTTGTCCCATGTGGCCCTGGCCTGGCCGCATTTTCTGCTCCACCAGCCCTGTACCAGGAGGCTGTCTAAAGGGAAACACTATTATTATGCATTCTCAGCAACTGGTCAATCTATGCAAGCCTTCCCAGTGTGCCTGAGGGCGCCCCCCTCAGGCTCTCTACAGAACTGCCGTGGGTCCTGTTTCACCACTTCTTGCTCCCTTGTCGTCTTTCCCCTCTTCACCATTACAGAATGATGCCTGAAAGGAAGGACCGGATCGTTCCTACGTAGAAACCTGGCACCTTCTAGACTTTTATATTTGTAATCACGTCCATTGTCCATAATCTTAGACTTCTTCAGAGTCACACAAACCATTGATCTGTGAAACTGCAACAGTATTGCTACAAAGACTTCACAATGTTCCTACGTCACCAATCAGAAATATGTGCAGGGAGGTGTTAGTGGTGGGGCGTGGATGGGAGCCATTTCCATACTGCTCCTGTACTGCCCCTATTGGCTCTTTAAACAAATAGGCCTCCAGCCTTCATTAAATCCAATAAACAAAGCTGTTAATAATTTGCTTTACCAGCTTTCTTCCTTCCCCCTCACTCCTCTCTTATTCCCCCTCCCACTGCATTTTATCTTCATTCTCAGGCTACAATAGAAAAGTTTTAAAATACATTTCAGCCAAAGCAGAAAGATTTTCAGAGATCCAATATACACGTGATTCTGTGACGTAGGTTGGAATTGTTCATTCCTTAATATTGGGGAGGGAAGAGGCAACGAAACTAAATTATGCATATTTCTGATTGGTAATCAGCTTAGCCTGTTTCCTCTTGGACAGTTTGGAGGGAGAGGGGAAAAAGGGTCCCTTATTTCTCCCCTCGCCCTGTGGGGAAGCTGATGACCACTGTTTGGGCATTTCTCACTGTTACTCCTATTCAGGGGAGAGCTCAGTCTGCACTGAAAAATGCAAATTAAACTGGATCTTCATGTCAATGTGTACATAGTACAAGCTTTTTTACTGGATGCAAAGTTTAAAACCACATACTGCCCTTTTGGTGGTGTGTCTGTTGGGCCAAAAACTGGGTGAGAACAGTGTCACTTTCTCAGCTCAATGCAGTTTCTACTCTTTTTCTTATGGGACAGTTTTTCATAAAACCTTTTTTCACCAAAACCCAGGGGTGTTTTTTGCAATATCCTTGTTATCCTCGTAGTGGTGCCAAGTCAGAGGCCTCTCTTGCCCTCTCCCCTGTGTCCTCAGGCCTCCCGTAGGGTGATGTTTGACCCCACAGTCTAGTCCTCTGTTGTGTTTTGGTGAATGTGGGGGTGAGGGTCAGAGTTTAGGGTGGTGGTTTCCTTTCCCTGTGAACTCCGAGTACCTGTTTGGGGAAGGCGGCTAGAAACACGATTTACTGCATCTCTGACTCAGATCCTCTGGCCGGGAAAGGTGAGACCCACGCCAGCCTCCTTTTTCTGACACACACTAGTCATTGGCCAGAGGTCTTGGGGACAGTTCTTTCAATCCGAGATAGTTTTATTTGGATTACGTAAAGCCTATCAAATTCCTTTAAGTGTGAAACATGGGAACAACGGACTTCCACTGAGCGATATGAAAACGTTACAGGTTCAGTACTTCCAAAGGAAGAAAACTCCAAACCCAAAAGAGTAAATATGAATTTGTATTTTTGAAGAATGTGAAATAATGGTGTTTGCTTAATTGCTCATTTTGTATAAACTTAATATTGTACTTTAAAATATCTGCTAAGTGAAAATTTAACTTTTTGGAATTTAAAAAGCAATATTAAATACTAATGAAATCCTAATTAAATGCTTATTTAAATCTGGTAGTTATCCGTGGTATTTCTTCCCAACCCTGCCCGAGGTTGACAGTGATCAACCGCCTCCCTGCTCCCCAGCCATCAGTCTTACAGAAGGGATACAAAGGAAAGGTCTGCCACCACCATAGTCTGCAGGTTTCCTTTAATCAAGGCTCTGCTAAAAGTGTTTTGTGGGGGTAGGAGCCCCAAAAGCATGAAATGGACATGTAACACCACCTGGATCCCCCAAAGCAGGCCCGACCGCTCTGGAGAGCACTGCTGGGCTGCCCAAATCCGGGTAATCAGACTGGGTATTCCTTGGCTACATTTCAAAACTCAGCACTGCCTTCAGCCAGGATGAAGTGGGAGTGAACCCAGCTGCTAGCAGAGTTGCCACCCCAGGCTGAGGGCCGAGTTCCAGCCACTGCCAGTGAGGACTGGCCCCTTTATTGAAGGCAGTTGTTCAGAGTCCAGCCACCAGCCCCAAAGAGGGAGAAAACTCAGGGCCACCGGCTCGGTCAGGGCTCCGCAGCTCCATCGCCAGCATCCTTTGGAAAGCCGCCTCTGGTGGAGACAGCTGGCTGGGAGGGCGCTCCGGGTTTGGCTGAGACGTTCTGATTGGAACAGAAAGGAAAAGAGTGAGACGGGGGGAAAAGGCCTTGGATTAGGCCCCGCAAGGATAGCACTGAACTTTTTCAGAGCCTCTCACCCAGATATAAGGTGGGAAGTAAAGTGGTGGGGAACACTTTCACCCATCAGGGGAGGCTTAACAAAGTCCCCCACCTCCCAGGCCCAGCCCGGGATGGGCACTGACCCCGCCACCAGCCGGCTCCGGGCGCCGACGGCCCAGCTGCCGCAGCATCTCCTCGCAGGCTGCGATGGTGTCCAGGAGCTGCCGCTGTCGCTGCTCCACCGCATCCAGCAGCTGCTGGGCGCGCTCATCCCGGGACGGCTGCGGGGGTGGCCTCCCGCCGAGACCCAGCCCCGCCTTCCCACGGTCCACGCCTGCAGCCTCCCTGCCCGGGAGAGAGCGAGACAGTCAGGGCCGGCTCTGGCGCGGGGTCCGAGCCCATTCCCCCCGCCCCGACGGGCCCCCTCTCACCCCCGGGACCAGTCTGAGCCAGGGCCCCATTCCATCTCCACCTGCGCGGCCCGACCACCGCCCCCCTTTCAGCCGCACCCCCTCCCCAGCGCTGCGCTAAGACTCCGCAAAGCCGCGCCCCGCCCCGTCCCCACCGGTCTCCTTCAATTCTCCTGGGGGTCGTGGTCCCTTTAAGCTGCCCGGCGCGGAGGTGGGGCCGAGCCTCCCGGACCGGAAGCTGACTGGGCGCGTCACTTCCTCCAGGAAGCGGGCCTGGGCGGATGTCTCCGGCGCGTCCGTGCAAGGGACTGAGGGCCGCGGTGGCTGCCAGCGTGGGGTTGAGCGAGGGGCCGGCGGGCTCCGTTCGGAGCGGCCGCCTTCTCCGCCCTCCGAGTCCCGCTCGGGCGGTGCCGGGGGCCCGGCTGTTGCGGCTCCCGGGGAGAGGGGCCGTGCGGGCCGCAAGCCCGGAGCGCGCCGGTTGGACCGAGGCGCTGCGGGCTGCCGTGGCCGAGCTGCGCGCCGGCGCCGTGGTGGCCGTCCCCACCGATACGCTGTACGGCCTGGCCTGCTCGGCGACTTGCTCCGCAGCACTGGGCAATGTGTACCGCCTTAAGGGCCGCAGCGAGGCCAAGCCGCTGGCTGTGTGCCTGGGCCGCGTGGCCGACGTCTACAGGTAAGGCCTCCCCGACCCGGCCCCGCTGGGGGCGGCACCGCGGGAGGGGCTTCCGGTGACAGGCTTGGGAGACTGAGGCGCAGAGAGCGGGAGGGGCTTGTCCAGGCTCACCCAGGAATCCGGAACTGGAAATGTGTCTCGAGCATTTAATGTCTGCCTGTCCCTGAGCGGGGTGCAAGGACGCAGCGATGAACCAGGCAGGCAGGGTCCCTAGTCTCCCGACGTTTTTGTGATTAATGGTAGGGGGTGAGGGAGCGGCGGCACTCCCTGGTTTAAAAGATAGAGGAAACACAATAGCGTAATTTAGTAGGGAAGGGTTTGAAGAAAACAAAACCCAAAGCGTGATAGCAATGCAGCTGTTTGTAGCCTCAGACCGGAGGCATGTGGGCTCTGAGCCTGAGGTGCTTCTCTAGCCCAATCTACTCAAGCTCTTAGGTGAGGAGGGAAGACAGATGGTTTCCATTGTAGTCCCTGGGGTCCCCTTTTCTAGATCTGCCTGAAGCCGGCCTAGGAGCAGCTGTGGCCCTTCATTCTTGAATAAATTTGCGCCCCCTTTGTTCCCCAGGTACTGTCATGTGAGAGTACCCGAGGTGCTCCTGAAAGACCTATTGCCAGGACCAGTGACCCTGGTGATGGAACGCTCAGAGGGGCTCAATAAGGACCTGAACCCCTTCACTCCTGTGAGTCAGATTTGTCTTCGTCCCCAGACTCCTGCCATTTGGCTTTAATATGGATCCAGGCTGGACCCATTGCCCCACCCCTTCCACCTTTCTCATGCTCCCCTTTCACCTTGCTTCATAGCTTGTAGGCATCCGAATTCCCGACCATGCTTTCATGCAGGACTTGGCCCAGATGTTTGGGGGACCACTTGCTCTCACCAGCGCTAACCTCAGCTCCCAGGCCAGTTCTCTGAATGTCGAGGTGAGAGTTACCCAGTTCCTCCCAACCCAGAAATATCACCAGGCCCAGTACAGTTTTCTGTGAGCCAGTGGGGTTGATGGTTTGCTGGAATTGCCAGGCAGAAGAGTCCAGTGGTGGGCAGTCTGCCCATTTGGCAGGGGATGGGGTGGGGGGGGATCCAAGAACCTTGGAAAGGTTTCATTACAAAGTTCAAGAAGCGAGGGGGAAGATTGGTGTTTTCTCCTATCTTTTAAAAAGAAACATTATAAGTATAATCTCATTTTCCTCCTTTTTGTGAGGGTAGCAGTTGTTGAAGACAGGCAGTGGTCTTTTTCACAGTGCTATAAAGAAAGTTAAGGCTCTAAAAAGTGAAATCACTTTCCCGGGGACTCCTGACCCTCTTACCTCTGCCATAAGCCAGGTCAGAGAAAGGATCGTCCTTAAGCCCATCTTAGCTGCAGAACTTAGAACAAATGAGGACACAAATTAAACCTACCACACTGTTGTCTTCGTAACTGAACTTGAATGTAAAGCATAGTAAAGTGGTGGGGTTTCCCATGCCCAGGCATAGAGAGTGGGTTCAGGAGCCTTGGAAAGTGAAAGGTCAGCATCCCTTCTTATTCTCAGACCCTAGGCTTTTACTTGGTCCTGGTGGCCATACTCAGGGCAGTGGAGGAGGGGTGGTGGGAGATACCCCTACCGTTTCAGCACACGGTTGACTTACCTTTCTGGTGTTCACCACCCCCATCCCAGACTCCCAGACCTGACTGCCACTGCAGTGTCTTCATCAGGAGTCGGGGTTGGGGTCGGGCGGGCAGTGCTGTCTGGCCCAGAGGGGAGCACCCTTCCTACAGCCCAAGGACTGAGATTTGTTGGTGGCATGCACTTGGGAATACACCCTGTTTTCCTCTCTGTACCTCGACCCAGAGTCCCACTGAGACCCTGGGATCAGAGTGCTAGAGCCGGAAGGGCCCTCAGGGACCATCTTACTTTACAGCCTAGATGATGTAACAGGAATGTGGTCACATGGAGATTTGGAAAGTCTGTCCTGGAGCCCACATGTTCGGGCTCCTACCTGGGATTCCAGTCATTGTACTTATATCTGCACACCAGAAACAATGTGTGGAATTTCCTCTTGGCACAGCAAGATATTTCTCCATCTGGCAGGTGTGGCTCAGTGGATTAAGTGCCAACCTGCTAACCAAAGGGTCACTGGTTCAATTCCCAGTCAGGGCACATGCCTGGCTCGCAGGCCAGGTCTCCAGTAGGGAGCGTGTGAGACGCAACCACACACTGATGTTTCTCTCCCTCTCCTTCTCCCTCCTTTCCCCTCTAAAAATAAGGAAAGAAAAAAGATATTCTTTGAGCTCTAGATTGCAACTAATTGGGGCTGGTTGCGGGGGACTTCAAACCTCATAGGAAGTAATGTTCTAGGTTAATGCAGTGTCCTTAGCATGGCTGACCTTAACCACATGAGGCTCCTTCCCCTGCTGGGAGGAAGGTGCCCACTGTCTTTGGACTATGTAGCCTTTGTCTGACTGATGAGCCCTCCCTGCAGTATGATGTCATTGTGAAGGCCAAGGGTAGTGTCCATAGTCTTCCTCTCTCCCTTCCTAGGAGTTCCAGGACCTCTGGCCTCAGCTGTCCCTGGTAATTGATGGGGGACCAATTGGGGATGGCCAGAGCCCTGAGTGTCGCCTGGGCTCAACTGTGGTTGACTTGTCTGTGCCAGGAAAGTTTGGCATCATTCGTCCAGGCTGGTGAGTCTTTCCAGTGGCTTGGGAATAGAATGTGAGGCAGGTTGAAAGGTGCAGACGAGGCCTTGACAAAGTAAAGGTGGTCACACCCTCTTGCTGTGGCAGAGGTGGGGAGGTTTGGGGAAGTTGTGGGTGGAGTGAGACTGAGTTTGCTGGTGTTCTCTGGCTTTTCAGGATTCAAAAGGATTCATCAAGGGTTTGACAATCAGAGTATAGCAACACCAGAGTTTGAGGTCCCTGATCACCAGACTCTAACTGTCCTCCATTTCCTCCTCAGTGCCCTGGAAAGTACCACGGCTGTTCTCCAGAAGTACGGGCTGCTCCCCTCGCACGGATCCTGCATGTGAAACTTGGGAGGCAGGAGGGCCTGGGGACTGATGCTGGACACCATGTGTCTGTCCGCTGGTGGCTGGCATGGCCTCATTTGCAGAGGCCACTGGGGCTAGTGTCGCTAGTCTGATGCTTTTCAGGCAGTTTGTCTTTCTGAACTTTGTAGACCGGGCCCCAGAAGTTGCTGGTATAGCCTCACACCCCAGGAAGGGCGCTATATTTAATTTTATATGTCAGCCAAAAGCTGATTAGAGACCTTAAGAACATTCCTAGGATGCTCTTAATTCTGATAACTTTCTTCTTCTCTCTTTTTAAAAATTTTTGAAATGCAACTTAAATAACATTTGGAATCCAGTGAGAGGTGGTGGCATTTGAGGTCCAAATAAGCTAGAGCTGTTGGTGCTGTTTAAAAGTCTCAAGTGACCAAAGACATGAGCGTTCATGCCTCCTGAGGCGAGAACCAGGTTAAGTTAAAGGTTGTAGAGCCACAGGCCCAACGCCGTGTCCTCTGAGCCAGGAGCCGGCGGCGCTCTGCTTGTCTGGCGGAGGGTCGTCCTTGTGGTCCGATGATGGAATGTCAGCCCAGTTGGCAGGGGGTGAGGGCAGGCCGCGGGGTATCCAAATTAAAGCATATTGGAAAATCTCTACTCTCTCTTTCAGACACGAAATAAATTATAATTAATTATACCTGTAATACCTTTATTTAAGTCTGTGTGTACATATGAATACAGCCTTCATCTGTATTTATATGTATCCCAAGCATGAAACATAAGTATTGTTGGGCATTTGAACTTTGTTTTTCTTTAATAGAAAATAATGCTGCTATTAAACATCTTTGAAAATGGCTTGTTTTTCTTCTTTGAATTATTTCCTCAGGGTATGATTACTAGGTCAAAGTGTATGAGCATTCCTATGGCCTTTGACACAGATAAGCCTTCAAAAGAACTGGTTTCTATCAGACTGCCATCAGCATTGCCATACTTTTAGTGTTTTTCAAACTATTTACGAAATGAGGCCTCAGTGCTCCTCCTTCAGTAAATTACTACAGCTCACCATCCACCCCTTTTCACCTGTCCCTACTTGCCTTGGTTTCCCCAGCTGTGTCACCAGCAGGATGAGCAGGTTTACCCCATCCACTGGCCATCTCACTGCAGTGGGAGTCCCTGTGGCACCCAGTAGGCCGGCTGCTGCCTCTCTGCCTGGTACCCCAGATCCCAGAATTAGGGTTCAGTCTCAAGCCCACAAACTTAATATAGTGGCTCCCAATAGACATTTTTTTCAAGTAGATCCTAAGAATCTTGCCAAAAAGGGGGTGGGGAGGGAGGCTGCCTCTGCAATTAGCACATTAGTTTATTTGGAAAGAAGCAGTGGTTTGTTAAATATTCCCTCTAGAAATCTTGTCTGAGCTACCTAAGCACACTCTCCACTAAGTGAACACTAGCTATCCCACGTGTCAGTTTGTCAGAATCTGTGAAGAGAGCAAGAGGAATGCTTGCTTGAGAATACAACATCATATTTAATTAATACAAATCACAGTCACACTGAAAATGGCTCTAGTGAATGGGCCTCATTCAGTTTAGGCAGCTAAAGGGAGGGGCATGTCCCAGGCCTCTCCCTGGAGCTAAATGTTCATCTGGGAAAACGGCTTGAGCACAGAGGTATTTTCTTAGAAGAAACAACTCCCAGCTGGGGTAAAACTGCAACGAGAACTTGTGGCTGCGCTTCAGCACTGGCTACAAGGCCGTGCCAGATGAGGGAAGCTGGGTCCTGGTCATTTGCTCCCAGCAAATGACCGCGCTCCGTTCAATGAATGTGTGGATGCTCTGGATTATTTCCTGAAAATGGGGTCCAGGAATCCACTGGGAAGAGCTTAAACCTAGCATTTCCCTTTTGGACAGTCTCAGATTCTGTCCCCTAACTTGGAGAAGATAGACGGTGTTGGAAGGAGGCCTGAAGAGAAGACAGGCTGGCAGAAGGGGGAGGGTGCATGCTAGCCCAGAGCCCTGACGCCCTTCGGACAGCAGTGGCCTGGCTCACACCACACCCACCTGCCGAGTGCAAAGCCCGAAGGGATCATTTTAAAGTGCTCTGACTGGGGATGCGAAGCTTCCCTGGGCTAAGTCCAGTCTCCTGCCAGCTTCTACGTACAGTTCCCTCTCCAGAACACCCCCAGTTTCCTGTCACTGCAGAGCAGCCCCAGCACCACTTGCCTGAGGGACAGGCTCTGTTCCCACACGAGCCCAGGCTTGCTGGTCCACCCAGAAGCACTCAGCTGCTGACCGGGGGACAGTGAGGGCCTGTAACGTCAGCAGAGCCCCTCATGGCAATGGGACTCCAGCGCGGCTGGGACAGCAGCACCTCGTGTCCTGCATCAGGCCCCTCACATCAGCCACTGCTCCTTCTCTTTGATGAAGTGCTCTGCCCAGCGGCGAGTCAGCTCCAGGTACAGACTGGGCTGGTGAGGCAGGTAGTCCAGGTACAGGCGCGTTGGAGTCTTCTTGGGAATGGCCTTCTCGATCTGGGTGCCCTCGTGCCACTCGTTGAAAGAGGTGATGGAAACGATCTCAGGCCTCACCGTCAGGGCCGCCTGCAGGGCCGTCTCATAGTACTTGCCGTTGACCCTGTTCCGTGTGTTGTGGTTATTCCAGGGCCGGATGCTGGTGTCGATGTAGCCAGGACCCACACTGGGAATGAACATGAGGTTGTTGGCATCACAAAAGCTCTTCACAGCTTTCCAGTTCTGATGGGAGGAGCCAAAGGAGAAACCATTGGAAGCAAAGTAGGTGTACATGCCGTCAAATCCGGCGGCCAGGATGTCGTGAGTGTGGCCCTCTTCCACCAGCAGCGCTATGAAGACCCCATCATAGGGGGTGTTGCGGATGGAGTGGGGCCCATTTGGTGTCAGGAGATGGGCCCAGGCCTCAGGGGTTGTCAGGTAGGAGTCGTAGATGTAAAAGAGTGGGAGGCTCTTCCCCATGCTGTTCTTATAGCGGTAAAATGCGTCGTGGGAGCCATACCTGAAGAGCAGGAGGAAGAAGAGCCTGAGACGGCAGCACAACTGTGGGGCCAGCGGTGGACGAGAGCTTTCCTGATGCCCCAGCACAATTCTGGGTCCAGCCAGTCTCCGTAATTGGATTGTCATGGCTCTAAGCAAGAACCTATTTGCCTGCTTCCTCTCCCCAGCCCGGCATTTTTCTTTTTCTTTTCTTTTCTTTTTTTTTTTTTAAGATTTTATTTATTTTTAGAGAGGGGGGAAGAGAGGAAGAGAAACATCGATTGGTTACCTCTCACATGCCCCCAACTGGTGATCTGGCTAGAAACCCAGGCATGTGCCCTGACCAGGAATAGAACCAGCCTTTCAGTTTTCCCAATGATGCCCAACCCATTGAGCCACACCAGCCAGGTTCCAGCCTGTTAATTTCTTTATTTAAGCCTCACCCCCCTGCCCTAGGCCAAGCCACCACCATCTTTAATCTGGGTAACAGGCTTCCACTTCTACCTCCTTATAACATTCTCTCTTTTTTTAATCCTCACCCGAGGACATGCTCATTGATTTTAGAGAGTGGGGAAGGGAAGGAGAGAGAAAGGAAAGAAACATTGATGTGAGAGAGAAGCATTGGTTGGTTGTCTCCTATACACACCTTGACTGGGGACTGAACCCGCAACCTAGGCTTTTGCTCTGACTGGGGATCAAACCTGCAACCTTTTGGTTTATAGGAGGACTCTCCAACCAACTGAAGCACACTGGCCAGGGCTCTGTTCTGCATTTAAATCAGGTCTGACTGCTCCTTACCCAGACCTGTAAGGCCCCACCTACTTGATCTGGCCCCGCCTGCCTCCATCCGAGCGGATACCCCTCCACCTCTGCACGCCAGCCACACTGGGCTTCCTGTTCTGCTGTCAGGCTTGTCCCATCCTGTGGCCTTCGGATCTCACAGCCCTCTGCCTGCCCCCAATCTGCAGGGCCACCTCTTCACTTAGTTGTTAGTTCGCATGTCATCTCCTCAGAAAGCAGTCTCGGCCACCCATTCCGACACAACGCCCTGCTCTATTCTTTATTATTACTTTCCATAGTACAGGGCACGGTTTGACTCTGTGTGTAACTACTCTGCTCCACTGCATCCCCAGCATACACTAAAATGTGAACTTCCCTAGCCCTACCCATTACTAGCGAAGGCACAGGGCAACTAGGGCTCGGGACAGTGCTAGACACCTAAAGGCACTCAGTCAACATTTTTTCAATGAATGGATGAGCATGCAAGCGCTGTACAAGCCACTTTCACATGTATTAACTTGTAACTCTCACAAGACTCAAAGGTAAAGAGGCTTACCTCCGATTACAGATTAGAGGCTGTAGGACCGGAATTCAAACCCGGGTTGCCGACTGTAAGCCCAATACTTCTTGTAAAATAATCACTGGGGCCCCTGGCTAGTGTGGCTCTGTAGGTTGGAGTGCTGCCCCGCACCGAAAGGTTGTGGGTTTGGTTCCCGGTCAGGGAGCCTATGAGAAGCAACCAATCTAATTTTTTCCCCTCTCTCTCTCCCCTCCTTCCTCTCTCTCTAAAAGTACAGAAAAAATGTCCTCAGGTGAGGATTAGAAATAATAACAACTGCTGGGGACACAAGCATTCTGCCCTCTGTCTCGACCTGCCCCTACAAACCTGTCCCTACCCCCAATTTGATCCCCACCAAAATTCACTCGCCAGAGCAGCCTTACGTGTCAACAATGTACTTGATGTTGTCGTGCAGAGTGATGTCATCCCGGCCCTTGTAGGGTTGGATGTGGAAAGCCACCTGCCACAAACAGGAGATACTGGTCAGGTGAGTATGTCTCCAAGGTCACAACCTTTAAGGCTCATGGTCCCACATGGCTGAGAGGAGAAGCTGAGTTCAAGACAGGGCCTGGCAATGGTGGGCACAGCAGACATAAGAGCAGCCACTGCCCTCAGGGCCAAAAAAAAGAAGGGCAGGAGGTTTTCCCACCTCTCACACGGGGCATCAGGGAATCACCTGATGGGCAGGATGGCTAGTAGGCTTCACCTTCTGTGCCAGTTCCACGTGATCAGCACTAGGTGCCTGGAACTATGGGAAGAAGTTTACCGGAGCTGTGCCGATGGGAGAACGTGCTACAGCCTGTTAGCCGTGTTAGTGATGGGCTCGGGAATGCGAGTACAGCGCTTCTCTGCTGTTTTATCGAGAGGAAAAGCACTTACTTGATTGGTCCATTTGGGGAAATGACGGCACATGGGTAGCTCAGCTCCCTTGCCCTCTGGAAAGAACACCTGCCCTCCGCGCCCTGAGGCCCAGCACTGCCCGCCGGTTGGCAGCTGAGCCTGGAGCTGTGTGTGGGCCCGTTTGGCCCTGGCCTGCCTTCTATCCAGGGTCAGGGTCTCTGACTTCACCTCTGTTATTGAGATATTTAGTCTCCCGAGTCTCCTATATTTAATTTTCCGAGCTTTTTTTCAGGATGGAAGAAAATAAGAGTGACATAGGCAGTATTTATTAGACCCCCACCCCCAACACCACACTTGCTACTTAGTTGCCAGAGCCATGCTACTGCGGAGAACTCGGTGGAGGCACTATCCCTCTGGATGGCGGGGACTCTCCAAAATGGGTTGGGGGACACTTGATCCCTTCCTGGAGACTCACCTGGATGTCGTACTGATGGGCAGTGTCCAGGATGGCGGGCACCAGGTCATCGGAGGGCTCCCCGTTGTCATCAGCCATGCCCGGTGGGTACCAGGACAGGACCAGGACGCCTGAGACACAACACACACTCCTTCAGAGATGCACAGGTTCCCCACAACGGGGGTCTCTTTCCTCACAAGCCACGCCCGACTGCAACATGGTTTCCGAATGAAATCTCAGAGCAAGGCTCCTGCCAGGTTCCCCTGCCGGCCCTGGAGCTGTCCCCACCCGCGGTGCTGAAGTGCAGCAGCTCAGGGAACCTTCACGTGCCAGGCCTGGAAGGAGCCTGAAAAAGCTCCGGGTAGGAGCCAGGCTTTGGCTGACATTAGCAAGTAGTAGAACAAAGGGAAATAGGTGGACAACGCCACACCCACCCGGAAGCCACAGCCCTATCCCGGGAAGAGAGGTGCACCCTCGAGCTCCGGAATGGAGAAGAGCCCTGAACGGAGAGGTCATCCTATTCTTCCCGCGGGAAATAGCGTTTGTCTAGGCTGCCAGGCCCTCCAGACTGTAAAATCCTGCGGGATAGGCTTTGTGCTATTTATCTGTGAACTCCTCTTCCCAGCGTCTCTGGCATTCGATTTTTTCCCCCTCACTCATTAATCGTTTCCAGATAAGTTGAAATGCGCTGTAAAATCCAGCAGAATTCGGTGACAAATCTGAAACAGGTGAGCCTCCCACCCCAGGCTGCCTCAAGGAGGCTCCCAGGGACCTCTTTTCAAGCAGAGCACTTGATGGAGAGCTCCTGGACCCCACACAGAGCGGCATCCATCATGCAACCTGGACGACCTGTCCTGCCTGCAGCCGCAGAAGCAGGACGCGCTGCTGCCCTGCCCGGTCCCTGGTGTGCAAGCGGGGGCCGTCCCAGGCGCTACTCCTCCTAATCCCAGGCTCCTGCGGGGCCAGGAGACCCAGGCCTCACTCACCCAAACCTGGATGCCCAACAGACATGAAGACCCTGCTCCCGCCTTCCACTGGCTCTCCCAGCAGCTCCGGCCTAGGAAAGGGCCCTGAAACGTTGGGAGTCAGAAGGCAGAGGTGGGTGCGTCTGAATCCCAGAAAGAGGGGCAGGGCCTCGCGGAAGGGATAAGAAGCCAGGCGGAGGGGTGAGTGGGGCCGAAGGCCCTTCGACTGGATCGGCGGGAGTTGCGGTGCAGGAAGAAAGAAGGGCGAGGCCGGGTCGGGGACGCCCAGGGGCGGGAGGAACTAACTCACCGATGGCGGCTTCCTTGAGCTGGGTCATGTGCTCCCGCAGAACGTCGGGGTCCCGGGAGCTGTAGGGCCCCAGCTCTGGGTAGAAGCTGGAGCCCAAGTCGTCCGGGGGGCTATGGCGGCCGCGGGGGTAGCTGGCCGAGATCTTGGGGTCCCAGTGCGGCACCATGACGTGGTCCCAGTGAATGTAGTGGCCCTCGCGCCGCGGGCTCCCATACCACGAATAGTAGAAGGCGTGCAAGTCCGAGTAGACGCGCAGACTCTGTTTAGGAGCCGGCTCGGCCTCTGCTGGGGCCGGTCCCGGGGGGCTGCCCGGGCCCACGGTGCGGGGCGGGGGTGGCGGCGGGGGCGGCACGGCGGGGGCGGCCGGGTCCCGGGCAGCGGGGACCCCCTCCGGGCGTCGCTCAAAGGAGGCCACCTCCAGGCCCGGGCCCAGCGCCGGGAGCCCGTCCGGAGCCTTGAGCGTGCGCAGGCCCATGAGCGTCCCGAAGGCGAAGAGCAGCACCAGGAACAGCGCGATGCAGGCGCGGCGCCGCCGCCGGGCCATGGCGGTCCAGCGCTCCCCGCGTCCGGCGGGTCACCTCCCTGCGCGCAGCGCCATGGCCTCCCGCTCGGCTCCCGCGCCGCGGAGCCCGCGCGCGTCCCAGGGAGACGCCGCTGCCGTGCGGCGGGCGCGGCGTGGGCGGCTCCCGCCTCAACCCCGCAGTGCGGGCGGGCCCGGCACACAGAGGATGCAGGCGGCGCAGACCAAGTGGTCGCCAGCCGGGGGGGGGGGGGGGGCGTGGACGCGGAGACGGACGAGGAGGGGCCGCACTGCGCGTTCCTGAGCAGAAGGAGCAGGGCCCCGAGCCAGGCCGAGTGGCCCCCACAGGGTTCGTCGCCTTTCAGCTTGGGGCGGCGGGGTGGAGGCGCCCGGCGGGGGGAAGGAGCGCCTTCCTCTTGGAGCCCAGAAGGTCGGTCCTGGCAGCGGCGCTGGAGAGCGTGGGAGCAGGGGGCAGTGTGGGGAAGACGAGTGTCCACGGCTGTCCCTCTCCCCAGGATCTCCTTCCCTACTGCTCACCCTTTACTGACTCCACCGACCCTCCCTTGCTTGCCCCATCCGGCCTCCTGTGGAACCCCTCTCACACGCCCCTGGGGAAGGAGGCTTGCGGGGCGGGGGTGCCAGAGTCGGTCGCCACACGCGGGCCAGAGCATCGAAAGGCGAGGGGGACTGTGACTTGCACGAGGTCACCTGGAGCAGGTCTAAACCCCAGAGTCAGGACCGGCTTGCCAGAGCTCTTTTCGCTGTCAGGGCTGCCTGGTCTCAGGCCTGTTGTCCTCTAGAGCCATCAGTCTGTCCTTGAACAATCTCCTAGCGTCAGCGAGGACTAAATGAGAGGGTTACCCTAAAAGCCCGTTTTACAGGGCCTGACAAAACTAGCACCGAACCCACGTTCTCTGTTCTTCCTGGACTCTGAGTTTCAGAGGGCAGGCCCGGGTTGTATTTCCCTGTGTAGATTTCTAGGGCTGCGAGAACAGGGTCTGCCTCTCCGTTCCCGGGTCCGTGTGTTGAACTAGACCGTGGTGTGATATACTGTAAACAAAGGTAACTCTTTCAGTCGACACTGGTTGAGTTCCTGCTCTGCATTATTCATTATTGGATTCATTCAGAAAATAGTTTTGCTCATTGTCTGCCTCCTTCACTGGTCCACAGCGACGGCGACTTTGTTCCGTCAGCCAGTCCGAAGTGTCTAAAACCCAACTGGCCTAACAGCATGCACCTGATTCTCGTTTCTTAAGTAACTGATTGTGGGAAACCCAGGAGGAGGAGGAGCAAGACTAGGAAATGTGGGTAGGTCTGGAGGCCAGGAAAGTGAATTTGAGAGAATTCACGGTAGTGGATGGGAATTAAGTGGATGCCTGGGGCTCTGAGCCGCAGAGCTGATTCACACTGGCGTACTCACTATGGAAACGGATCATCTCGTGATGCAGGAGGCCCGGGTAGGCCAGAGTGTGCAGCTTCCATGGTTCAACAACGTCATTACAAGCCTGACGGGCTTCTTCCGCACTGCTCTGCTGCCCCTGCTCCCCCACTGACTTCATTCCACAGCCACGCCCCTCATATCACAAAAACAGCCATAATTGTTCAGTCCAGGGCTAAATTCTGACCCAAGATGAACCAAAGATAGTGCCTATTTCCCATTGTACCAATCATGGACACTGACCCAACAGTCATCAATTACGACCCTTCTCTCTGATGCTAAGGACACGTTCACTCTTTCTCTCCAAAGGTAATGTCACTGGAGGACAAGGAACAAGGGACAGAGAGGAGCTAGTGGTACTGGGGCCCCTGATTTCAGTCTTCCTTGGGGCCTGGTTTCAGTGTGAAACACTAAATAATCTTCTAGTAAGTTACCTTTTTATTCTAAGCAAAAAGAGTTCACGGAGCAGACTTGGTTGGTTGCCTGTCAATCCCCAGCAAAGACTGAGAAAGGAGCTTGGAAGCAGGGAGGTCAGTTGGGAAGTAATCCTAGGGACCAAGAGTGAGGAATTATGGAGAATGAGACAAAAAGAAAAGCTGAACTGATGTGCTATAGATAATGGGGCTGTGGCGCCACCAGGAATTTCAGGAAGTGCACAGATGCCACTCATAACTAGAAGCTGGGAGGTTAAAGCCACGCTACTGGCCCCTCCCCCACTGGTTGACCAGTTTCCCTAAGGCTGTTAACGTCCCGCACTTCTGGTTTCCTGTGTGCCAGGTAGGCTCCCCAGATACCAGGGAAGGCGCTGTGGCAGGCACAAAGACAGGAAGACACATTGTCATGTTCGGTGGGGCACTGCTGGGAGAGGTAAGTCTAGGCTTGCACAGAGCTCTCTGCCCTAACTGTGCTGCCATGACAAATTGCCACCAATTTAGCAGCTAAAAACAGCACAGAAGTGTGTTATCTCGAAGGTTCTGTATGTCAAAAATGCAGGCACAGGGTGGCTCAGCTGGTTCTCTGCCCAGAGTCACAAAACCCAATTTAAAGTGTTGACGGGACTGGACTCGTTTGTGGAGGCTTCAGGAATGAGTCCATGTCCCAGAGCACTGGCGGAATTCAGATCCACAGTTGTAGAACTGAAGCCCTTATTTCCTCGCTGGCTGTGAGCTGGAGGTCTCTCTCACGTTTCCAGGCTGCTGGAATGTCTTGGCTTGTGGCTCCCTTCCACCTTCAAAGCCCCAACTTCAAGTCCCATCTTTCTCACACTTGGAATGTCTCTGACCTCCTCCTCCGCTGCTTCATCTCCACTGTCTTTCTCTTCTACTTTTGAGAGTTCCTGTGATACATCAGGCTCAGTTGGAGACTCTGGAAGAATTTTTCTATTTTAAGGACACTTGATTAATAACCTTGACCCTGGCTGCCAAGTCCCTGGGCGGCAGTAACTAGATTGGTGTTTGAAGGGGTAAGAGAACAGGATCTTGGGGGTGGGGTCAGCTTTAGAATTCTGCCTATCACAGAAGCAGTTGCTGAAATAAAAGTGGGCCATGGTGGGGGGTGACATGTGGCTTTGAAGGTGTTTGCTGCAGCCACGCTGTCAGGTAAAATGTTTCCGGCTGCAACTAGGAAGGGAAATAGCTAAATATAGCTTCAAGCAGTGCCCCTCAAACTCTAATAAGCATATCATACCCTTGGAGATTTTGTTAGAATGCAGATTCTGATTCAGTCCGACAAGGGTGAGGCCCAAGATTCTGCATTTCTAATAAGATCTCAGATGGTGCACTTCTGATGGTCTCCAACCGCATTTTAGCACTTAAAGTAGAGTGGGCTTGTCACTCCACATTTTGAGGGGTCTGTAGGTAGGCTGGTTTTCAGGATGGTTAATCCAGATGTTCAAAGACACTGGGGCATCAGATCATCTTGTCTGTGGTTTCTTTGGCCTTCCCCTCATGGCTGAAAAGGAATGGAGGCCTGACTGGTCACTCAGTTAATTAGAGCATCATCCCAATTTGCCAATACACCAAGATAGCTGTTGGATCCTGGTCAGGGCACATAAAAGACTCAACCAATGAATGCATAAATGGGTGGGACAGCACATTAATGTTCCCGTTTCTCTTCCTCTCTCTCTCTCCCCCCCACCTCTCTGTCTCTCTCTCTCTCTAACTCAAAAAAAGAAAAGAAAAAGAATGGACGCAGGCCCGAGCATCACAATCCCACCTCACACTGTCCAGACGAGGAAGTGACTGTCTTATAACCCTTTTAAAGAGTAAGACACACTCTTCCAGAAGCTCTCAGCTGACTTCCCATCACTTCTCATTGGCCAGGATAGTGTCATGTGCTCATGCTTAAGCCAATCCCTCGCCAGGACATCACCAGTGAAGGGGAATGAAATCAGAAAGAAAGAAAGAAGTGGGGATTGGGCAAACAGCCAAAAACGCCCCTCCTGTCTGCCCAGAGTCTGTGCCTCTCCTTTTTCTCACTGTGCTGAGAGAGCCCTCCCCTCTCCCCCGTGGCAGGAGATGGAAGATTTACTCTAGAAAAGTGGAACGAGAGAGCCTCCTGACTTGGGGCACCAGGCACCAGCAGAGGGAGAGGTGAGGTGCCCTGCTGAAATCCAGGAGAAAAAGTACAGTTAAGCTTGAAGAGTGCTGTGAAGCCCAGGCCCTGGGAAGCTTCCTTCCAAGCATAAATCCGAATGGCTCCTCTCTGGGGAAAAGGAAAGAGCTTTGAGAAAAATCTCACACATACTGAAAAGTCAGCTCACTGCCCGATCAATCCAGAGTGAAATACAAGAGTCAGCAAATCGGCCCCTTGCATTTAAATATATGTATGTATGTATGTATGTGTATATATACACATATATATATGTATATATATATATTTGTTTCAGGTGTAGAGCATAACAGTTAGACAATCACATAGTTTACGAAGTGATCTGATAATTACAGTGCCCCCTGTATTTTACATCCCTGGGACTATTTTGTAACTTCTTACTCCCTTCACCTTTTTCACCCAGTCCCCCAACCCCTTCCATCTGGCAACCCTCAGTGTGTCCACTTGTATCCGTGAGTCTGTTTCTGTTTGTCATTCAGATCTTGCAATCAGCTCACTAGTGCTTCACTCTAAACATGAATAGCCAGCCAGTGATTCCCAGACATTTAATGAAAGCCTCTTCCATGAAAGGCAGAGACAAAAATAAGCAAACAAACAGAAAAGAAAGCGAGAGAACAAAAGCAACTAGATCAGAGGAAACAGAGATGGTGTGGCAAAGCCAAATAGAACACTGTCATCTAATATGCCAGAGATTTTACATTTATGAAAGAAGAACAAAGTGCTATATAAAGTGGAGTGGGGGGCAGTGAGGACAGCCTGGCTGGTGTGGCTCAGTGGATTGTGCTCTGGCCTGAAAACCAAGAGGTCACTGGTTTGATTCCCAGTCAGGACACATGCTTGGGTTGGGGGCCAGGTCTCTGTTAGGGGAATGAAAGAGGCAACCACTTCTCTTTCTCCTTCCCTTCCCCTCTCTCAAAAAATAAATAAAATATTTTTAAAGATATTTGAAAACGAAGAGAAGATCCAAAAAGCTTTTGGGTGGGGGGAAAGTCATATGCCAGGAATTTGGAAATAGAATGGCGCTGAAAACCAGAAGACGGGAGAATTGACTGCAAGATTCTGAGGGAAAATGGTTTTGAAGCTAGAATTCTAGAACCAGTTTTTACAGTGTAAGGAGAGAATAAAGACATTTTTTAAATATACAAGGTCACAATTTTTCCTCCTATGCCTCCTTTCTCAGGAAACCACCAAAGGATACAGTAAGGAGGAAAGTAAAAAAGGGGAGGGGAAACTTGGGTTCTGGTTTAAAAAACTCTAACACAGAAGAAAAGCTTTTGGGAGCCTCCGGATGGTAGTTATGCAGGTTCGAAGAGCAGCCTCCGAGGGCAGGCAGCCCCCGCGGGACTGGACGGGCAGAGGGCCTCCCCATTCTCCCCTTCCATTGCCCCCATGTGGCTGTACCCGTGTTTTAGGTTAAATCTCCGGTGGATACATTACACCGCATCACATTTTTATTGTTGAGCTGAGTGTAAACTATGATTACATTTGCTTTCCTGTCCAATTTTTGTTCCTCCTGGGGCGAACAATTCCTTTTTGCTTCCTTTGTACTCTCATTAGTTGTTTTCCTGAACTCTCCAACACAGCTGTAAACCTCCTCTGAATACTGTTTTCTACACAGTTCCCATAGTAGGACGTCTGCCAATCAGTGAACAAGGTGGACTGGTCAGGTGGCGGTTTGTGCTCCAGAGTAAAGCAAAGCCGCAGCGGCGGGGAGGGAGCGCAGGGTCGGAGGCAGTGTCATTTCTAGCAGGTTGGTCAGGAAAGACCTCACTGCCGGGGGCCTGAAGGCAGAGGGGAAGGAAACTGTGCAGACATTTGAAGGAAGAGAGTTCCAGGCGGAGGGAACAGCAAGTCCAGTTTCCTGGGGACAGAAGCACGCCTCCACTGGACTTTTCCCTTGTGTGGTTTATGGTCACTTCCACATCCTCTTTCCCAACCTCTCAGGCGCCTGTGTCCAACCTTCAGTCACTATCGGTGCACTTTTTTGTTCCCAGGAGCCAAGCGGTGACCGAGTCCTATTGACACCACTTGCAGAACCTTCCCCTTCTTCCCCCTTTTCTCTATCCCCACTGTCCACCATACCAACCCTATAGTAATAGAAATTACAGACCCTGGGACTGCAAGGGCCCCTAGAGATGACCTGGGATGACTCTCCTACCGAGGCCCACGTGAAGTCACTTCTCTAAGCCCTCAGCCGGGTCTCCGGAGGACCAGGCAAAGCTTCCCTGTGCCACCCTTGGGTGCACCCCTTCCCCTCTCTAATCCGTTTTGCCTGCTGCTCACTAATGGGTGCTCCTCACACAGCACACTGCCTCGTTCCTCTCCACCCACCCTGCAAATGTCACAGTGACCAGAAGAGCAATTCAGTCAGGGTGAGGCCTCTGGCAAGGCAGGCCCCTCCGTTTGCTGCTGACCAGATTAGTGCAGTGAAAAAAAAAATAAAAGGCATGAATTGGGTGCCTCTTCACACCTTCTTGCTTAAGTGGCCACCCTTCTATGGTGAGATCCTATTCCCTTAACCACAGCCTTCTGAACTGATATCAATCTGACCCAAGCTAGGCAATTAGTTAGATTCTTCCCTCAAGATTTTGTCAAAATTCACTGTGGGAAGGTAAGTGGAAAGGTTATGCAGAGGCAGAGCCACAGTGGAAGCCAGAGTAGACCCCATAACAAGCCAAGGTCATGGGCAGATCCGAGTTATGAGGAGGCAGAGGCTACACGTAGGCTGAGGTGAGCCCTCTGTCTGCAAAGAGGAAAGCGCAGCAACTGTGCTAAACGAAGAAGAAACCAGAGAGGTGTGGCCCGAGGCAGAGAGAGAAAGAGAGCAAGCAGGAGACTTTTAAAAAGGACGGAGCAGCTGCCTCAGAGTGTGACAGCCTCCCGACCAGCCCCATTGCCTGCCAGGCGTCAGTTCAGCCCTGGGAGGTGTTTCCACCCACCAGCAACTGCTCTCCCCTCCCCTGGAGTAGGTTTAAATAGCTCTGTCTGTAGCCCTGTCTGTGTAGCCCAGCTGGTTAGGTCATCATCTCGATACACCAAGGTTGGGGGTTCGATCCCTTGCCAGGGCACATACAAGAATCAGCCAATCAATGCATAAATAAGTGGAATAACAATTAATGTCTGTCACTCTCTCTCCCCACCCCCTCCCTTCCTGGCTCTCCCTATAAAATCAACATAAAATATGAATTGTTCTATTAAAAAGTGTAAGTGAATATTTCTGTCTGGGGAAGACAGACCCTGGAGCGGTCTCCACGACTCCGGTCCCCTGGTGTTTATGCCTTTCTGACCCTCCGCCCTCCCCCAGTGTCAGAGTGGCTGTGGTGGCTGCTGCAGGTCCAGGTGTCAAGTGCCGCCCTGACGTACAGAGAGGAAATGGATGCTGCCTGGCGTGCACCCCTTTTACGAGGAGAAAAAACTGTTTCCAGAACCCCCAATTCAGAAAGCCAGGGTTGGGTCACATCCCCATGCCTAAGCCAACCCTGAGACATGGGATGGGCTCAAAATGATTAACAGTCATTGGGCTCAATAACAATCTTTATCCATCCCTGAACTTGAGGACAATGTCATCTTCTCTGAGCAAAGGGTTACGTAGATGAGCACCCAAACAAAACTGGGGATTTCTCAACAACAAAAAACATGAGCGGGAAGAGGTGTTGGGGCAGGTAATCAACACTGTTTACCTGGCCGACAGATACACTCATTTTCTGTAAGTGTGTGTGTGTGTGTGTGTGTGTGTGTGTGTAGAAAACATCATGAAGCATGTGTACCAACCCAGTAACGTGATTTAAGTTTTGAAATGGGACTGTGTAGAGTGGAACCAATGGGTATTTGACTTTTTACTTATGAAATTTTGACTAGCTTGTATTACTTTGGCAATTTTAAAGCACTGCTTTAATCTTGGAGCTGGCTGCTCAGAAATAGAACTAAGGTTTTTTAAAAACTGAGTCAGAGAATCGCGTGTCAATGGGTCCCCACGCCCGGCCGGGCTCTGTCACTCAGATGCCCGGGGCAAGTCCATTCCCACTGAGGATTTGGAGGCACCAGGCTCTCAGAGCCTGATGTCACCGGATGTTTAGACCACCCAACCACCTCCCCACACCCTCAGAGCCACCCGCACATCCTACATCGGCTTCCTGTGCACGTTTTCCTTCGGAGGTGAGGAATCTGCTGGACTCGGCCACGTGAGCACGCTGGCCCTCGGCAGTTCCTTTTCTCCTCGTGTGTTCTCGTGCGTTGCTTCTTTGGCTCCAGCAGGAAAGGAGCGAAGTTAGGATGATCTACTGCCCAACCCCCCAGGGTACAGGCTCTCTCTGAGAACTGGTAGGTCAAGTGTATGAGCTTGGGCCTTGAAGAATTCACCGAGGTAAGTGTCACCTCTGAAGCCACTTGGCAGCTGGCCAGCCAGCCTGCGCTGACGATATTCCTGTCTCTTGTAACACGTTTCCTTCCGGCTCCTTGCGTCCTAGCCCGTGCTTCTCACATGGCTGCCTCTTTCCTTCCCTCGGTCCGTCTTTTCTTCACGACACTTTCTCTAATCCTCTCGCTCTCTTCCTGCTTCACCACCTAACCTGCCTCTATCCTTTCCCTTTTTTCTTTCTGATTTTTACCTTAATTAACCATGGAGTTGAATAATAAAACATCCTAGAACTATGCCAAACACTGTTCTGGGCCACACATAAATTATATTCCAACCTCACGTTAACTCTGACAAATATTTTCATTCTTCGTTTACAGAGAAGGGAGCAGAGGCTCGTTGAGATCATGTTGTGTTTGGTCATCTAAAGGGGTTTTTTGCTTAATTTTCTTTTTTTTAAAGTTTTTAAAAGATTTTATTTATTTTAAAATCTTTATTTCATTCATTTAAAGATTTCATTTCATTCATTTCATTTATTTTAGAGAGGGGGAAGGAAAGGTAGGGAAATACCAGTGTGTGGTTGCTTCTCACACACTCCCACCTGGGAGCTGGCCTGAAACCCAGGCATGTGCCCTGACTGGGAATAGAACCTGCAACCCTTTGGTTCCCAGGCTGGCACTCAATCCACTGAGCCACACCAGCCAGGGCTGTTTATTTATTTTAGACAGAGGGGAAAAGAGGGAGAGAAACATCAGTGTATGGCTGCCTCTTGTGCACCCCACACTGGGGAGCTGGCCCAGCATGTGCCCTGACTGGGAATCAAACCAACGACCCTTTGGTTAGCAGGCCAGTGCTCAATCCACAGCGCTCTTTGCTTAATTTTCAAAGTCAATGAATTAAATGTTTTGTTTAATTTGTTTTAAAAAGACAAATATGTTTTCTCTTACCTTAGAAAATTACAGTTGAAACATTTGTTTATAGCCTCCATCTTACTTTGCCAGCAAATCTCTTGTCCTAGAAAAGAATTCGCCCAGACTGGAGGCCTGTGGCTGCTTCCCGCTGCACTCGGGTCTGCGTTCCCTCGGCCTCCACGCGGTGTGGGGACCTGGCTTCCTCCCAGAGCCTTTCCCCCCCCCCCCCCGCCCCCCAGTCCCCACCACCCGAGCTCATGCCCCTGCGGGACATCTCCTGGGCACAGACCCACACACTTTAATCCATCTCGCCCAAGAGAGTTAGTGTCCTGTCTGCCTGAGCCTGGCGTGCTTTTACTCACTTTGCTTTAGGATCTGCACACCTTGTGTGTGCGAGTGTGCACGTGTACCGGTGTGCTGTCTGCGTGTCCCTCTCACTCCCTGGAGTTACACTCATGGGTGCACCAGAGTGGGGACTTCAAGGATGCAACATTTATGAAGTATGGCATGATTCCTAAAAATGAATGTAACTATTTATGAGAGGGGAAAAAAGAATCCACCCTAAATATGTTTATTTCTTTCTTAAGCTAGGGGTTGGGAGGTGGGTAAGAGGAAAGAGACAGATTGGAGCTGTTTCTTTAAGCAGTAGGGCTCCCCCTGGCTATTTGCGCCTTCCCTGTCCTTTTTCCGGAGCCCAGGGCTTGGCCTGAGTTCTCTGGAGGAAGCTTAGTCCTCTCCATGGAGGAGAGGACTTGTCCTGTCCTGCCAGGCTTAATGTACTTTCTGAATCTGTGCAGAAGAAACAGACCAAGTTTTCAGCCCCTGGGTTTGCAGCTTTCAGTAACTTGGTGACAGAGGCTGTGGTAAAGCTGGATCTGCTCCACGGAAGATGATGTATCATTATTTGGTGTTCTCCCCCATTACCTTGGAGACCGTGAGGTAGGCGCAGAACCATCGCTCCATCCCATCCCAGATACGGTCTGGGAGGACTAGAAGAGAGAACGGGAGCTTCTGCGTTGGTCCCAGGCCCCTCCACTCCTACCCTAGGGAGTAAGGCTGCTTGTCTCCTGGAGACCCCACCCACTGGACATTAGTTATCGGCTGGAGGAGTGCACAGCAGCCCCGGGGCCAAGGATTGGAGTGCAGTAGCCAAAATGTCCCAAGTCCAGCTGAAGATGGGGGATCAGGCCCTGGCTGCTGTGGATTAGTGGACTCAGTGCCGCACTCTGATACGAAAGGTTGCTGGTTCAATTCCCAGTCAGGGCACATGCCTGGGTTGTGAGCCAGGTCCCAGATGCAGGCAAGTGAGAGGCAGCCAACTGATGTATCTCTCCCATGTTTCTCTCCCTCTCTTTCTTACTTCCTTCCTCTCTCTCTAAAAGTAAATAAATAAAATCTTTTAAAAAGAGAGAAAGTGGCAGGATCCAGACTCTGGTGGGTTCAGAACCATAGCCAGAAAGCTCATCTCTATACTCACGTCCCTCACCCTACCCCCTGACCCACTCCCCAAACCCACTATTTCAGGGAGGCATCTAAGCTGGCCCTCGGTTGACTGGCCCCCAGCAATTAAAGGGCACAATAAACTGTGTCCTTCTAAGGCCCTCGTGAATTTCTTCACGAGATGTCTATTCCCCAGCCTGCTGCTAGAGGGGCGTCCCACCTTGGAGCGACTCTTACTCAGATCTGGCTGATTTGCATGTATCCCCATACTCTGGGGCTTCTCCGTTTTGTTTTTATCATAAATGAATTGTCCAGAAGAAGAAAGTCAAGTCTTATTTCACTACATCTTTTTCTCTTCTCTCCTCCATTCCCAGGGTCCAGCTCTGCCGCCCCCCTGAGGCGCCTGCAGGTGCATGTGGTGGGAGAGGACAGGAACCAGACTCCTGACAGCCAGGGGTTTACGGGGCATCCTATGTGACTGCCCAGAAAAATTCCCCTGTAGGTTTGTCTTGGGGACGATCCTTGCGAAGCTTGTGTAGAGTCTGTATTTTGTTTTAGCACCAAGGGCCAGAGCCTCTGCCCTGAAATCTCTGCAGTAGTTGGCACCTTAGAGACTGCCAAGGGGGTGGGACCTGGTTTTGAAGACAGGGGTGACGGGTGACGGAGTGAAAACTCCTTTTGAAATGAAAGGAGTCCTGGGTCTCTGAGCAGCTTCTAAAAATACCATCTCCCAACTCTGGGGGTGTGGGGGAGAAAAGTGAGCGTGAGCAGAATGAAGACGGGAAGGAGGGGGTGGAAGAGTCCTTCGGGTAGATCTGATTTCAGGGGCCCGGTCAGCACCCAGGCGCTGGCTGGACGCCATACGTCCTTCGGTGTCCTAGGTGGGCTTCAGTGTCCGGTGGAGTCGGAGCCCCAGCCCTTCTGAGGATCTCTCTGTCTACAGGCAAAGGAATCCAATTCCTCCCAACCACTTTTATTGCTACTGCCCAGCAAGTATGTCTGTAAGCAAGCAAGTGTGCTTGTAAACGTCCCCCCCCACACACACACAGAAATGACACATGAAAGCAGCTTGTAAACGGCTAGCGCTCTGCATTGCCAGAAAATTTCATCACACTAGGGGCTCAGGGAAGTGCCTGTGGCAGAGACAAGGCCCTCGACGCGAGCGTCCTTGGCGCAGAGCGTGGGCCCCACTGGCTCGTGGCTGGAGGAGTGAGGGATACACACATACAAACCGCACGGACGCTCGGGTCACACAGGTCATGTAGACCCGGGACTCCCACTCATTCTCAAGAACTGCTCCAACTACAAAAGGGAGAGACAGGGGTTGGGTTTCCCCAAGGAAAGCTCCGAGAAGCCACAGGGTGGGTGGAGCCATCTCCTTTCCAGTGCAGCCCAGATGGTGGCGCTCAGTAGCCGCCTTCCTCGTCCTGGAGGGCGCCAACCCTTCCCACACCAACGCCTTAAACCCTCAGCTTGCACACAAATGACCTTCACTAGATAGAGGTCGCGGTCCACATTTCCTTGAGGCTTCTTTGGCGCTGGTTGAACTTGGCGAGGATTGCTCCACCTTCCCCACAGACGCCTAGTAGTCCAGGCGCAGCACCCCTCACCAATCCCCTGGGGTGGATGGAGAGGGATTAGCAAAGGGGGGACTCCAGGCTCTGAGCGGACTGTGGGGCGGGGGGAGCGGGGCACGGTTGGCTGTGGGCAGTGCTACGTGCGTCCTGGCAGCAAGAGCAAGAACCTATGAAATCGATCATTCATGCAAAATCTACCACTGCCCCATCCCAGCATCTGCATGGTTTCCCAGCTTTGGAAGCATTCCTGGTAGGGCGGGACTCTTTCCCACTTTGCTCTCCTTTCTCAAGCAGCTCCCAGGGGTGGGCTTGGCCCCCTCCTCCAGCCAGGGTGTGTGTGTGTGTGTGTGTGTGTGTGTGTACGTGTGTGCGTGTGCGCGCGTATGTGAGCAGAGGGCAGGGAGAGAAGGGGGCGGACCCAGCCGTGAGACACCAGGAGCCGCAGACGCTGAAGAAGCCAAGGGCTGGGAGATAGAGGAGCTCCCGGATTTGGGGGGCAGGACATCAGAACCCCTGCAAGTCCTGGGAACAAGAGACCTTGCAGGCTAGCACAGAGGCTGCAAGTGTCGCTGGCTCCCTGAATTTCGCCCCCTTCTTAAGCCACGCCCACATTCTCTACTTCTCAGCAATGAGGGGCTGAGGTTGAAGCTTGGGGCCACGGACACCAGCTCACCCCCTCCCAGGAATCAAGCCAGCGCTCAGTACTGCCCCACCCCCCAAGGTCTGAAGACCGCAGGGACCCCTTCCTTTCCCCCTCCAGTTCGCGGTTCCGCCCCTGGCCTATGAAACTCCACCCCTCTACCCTCTGCCGGCGGGCATTGGGGGAGCTCCAGCGGCCGTGCCTAGTGATTGGTCCCCACGGCTGACGGTCACCGGTGAGATCCCGCCCCGCACTGGTGCTGGGGTCTGGGGGCGCTGCTCAGCGGGGCCGGGGCTGGCGCGGCTTTGAGCCGCCGCTGCACTGACAGCTCGGTCTGCGGACCATGGAGACCGGCGCTGGCCCACATCCGCTGCGCCTGCTCGTTTGCCTGATGCCACTTTCTCTTGCGTTGCTTTTGGGACCAGGGAGGCCCGGGACTGCTGAGGAAGGTGAGGAGACTGGCGACTGTTCTTGGAGCCTGGGATGCCAAGAGATAGGGGGCTGAAGAGCCGGAGCGGTGGTGGAGTAGTATGGAGAAACTGGAGTCTGTACTAGGGTGTGAAGCATGCGATCAGCCAAAGCAAAAGAACTAGAGAGACAGAGAAAAAGGTGGCTAAGCAATGGAGAGGAGAGGGGCGCTGAGGAGCTCGGGGGCTGGAGACCGGGGAGGCTGGGAAAGAAAGAGACCGGGAACCGCGGGAGCCAGAGGCAGCGGTCCAGGGGCCGGTGAGACGGACAGGCTGGGCCATTGGAGGTGGGAAGTGAGGGGGCGGGGAGAAGAGAGCGGAGGAGCGGGGAGATGCGGAGGTGAGATGGGAGTGGGGCGGGGTGGGGGGTGGACGGGATGGAGCCCGAACCGCGGGGGCTAGGGGACCATCGTGCGGCCGGCTGGAGGCCGAAAGCTGGTGGTGGGCGGGGGAGCTGGATCCGGGAGCTGCCCGACGTGCTGATCCAGGAGCTGTCCGCACCGCAGTGCTGAATTAGGAGGGTGGACTCCCCAGAGCGGTCCGCGTGGTCGGGTTTGCGGCTGCCCGCGGTATCAGAGCCCGGGTCTTGCCTCTGATTCTGAATCTGGGGGAGCTGTACGTTCAGTTGAATCCAGAGGCGTCATATCCAGGTGCAGAATCCTGAGGAGTTGGAATCTGAGGCTTCAGCTGCGAGGTTTGTAGGGGCGCTGGATTTCTGACGCTTTCCAATATGCAATGTCCTATGTAATGTTAGTTATACTGAAATCCGGGTGCTGCTGGCGGCCCTGTCCACTGTCGCTGATGATGTTGGGGTCAACCCTCTTAAAAGCCCTCACTTTGGAGCCCTATCCACTTGCCTAAGCCCCAGAGGAGTAATCTGCCAAGATGTGGCGATGGCCGGGCCTCCTGCCTCTGAGCCGCTGTTGCGCTGCCCGGACCCGTGCTTCTCCGGGACTAATACTGAGAGCAGAATTCAGATGCTGGACCGCCGCCTTCTGCAGGGAAAATGACTCCCAGCCTCACTGGTGCAGCAGAAGTCGTGGTTCTTGTATATAAAAGGACATTCTTCCAAAGGCAGTGGCGGTGACAGCCCTTGGGAAAGGGGCTGGATGAGGAAATGAGAGGGTTTTATTTCCCCCGCTGCTAAGAGGATATCTTCACTTTGCCACAGAGGCCCTAGAAGTTGAGTAAAAAGGTTCAAGACTCCTCTCTCCTTGACGACCCCAGGCCCCAGAAGAGCCCCTGAGTCTGCATGGATTCTGGGCTGTATACAGGAATTCTCTGATACACTCACTTTCTCCCTCATCTTGATGCTCAGGTATAATTTAAGAAACCTGGGAATGCTGGAGGGTCACTGACAATGCCACCCCCCCACACTATTTTACAACCACCCTTACAGTACCTGCCATGGACTGTGGCAGGCTGAATAACAACTCCTCCCAAGTCCACACCCTAATCCCCACACCCGTGAATGCCATCCTAAATGGCAAAAGACTTTCCAGGTGTAATTACGGATCTTGAGATGGAGAGATTGCCCTGGATTGTTTGGACTGGCCTGGTGTCACTGCAATGGTCTCTGTAAATGGGATGCGGGAGGAGTCAGAGCCAGAGGAGAAGGCGGTGGGCTGACAGGAGCAGAGACTGGATGTGCTTTGAAAATGGAGGAGGGGCCACAAGCCAAAGACTGCAGGGGACCCACTAGAAGCTGAAGTCGAGGAAATGGAACCTCCCCTCCGAACACCCAGAAGAAACCCATCCTGCTGGCACCCTGACTTTAGACCCATGAAACTGATTTCCAAGTTCTGACTTCTAGAACTATAAGAGAATACATTTCTGCTGTTTTAAGCCACCAGATTGTGGTAATTTGTTACAACAGCCACAGAAAACTAATACAGGCTGTTTCCCTGATCATGTAGCTACCTGTCCCTGGACTTGAGCTGCTCACATGCTCTCCTGGGGGATGTATGGAGTGAGAAAAACTTGTCTGTGTCCTTGGTCACATTCACCATCCCTTTAGGTAGCAAATTTTCAGTGAACTCACCGGAGGGCCCACCATCCTGACCTTCTGGGTTTCCGACATCTCTGTTCTCCCCTCTCCCTAGTCATCCTCCTGGATTCTAAAGCCTCCCAGGCTGAGCTGGGCTGGACTGCATCGCCGAGCAACGGGGTAAGTGTAACCCTCCCCCTCCTGCCCTGTGGTGGTCCAGGACTCGGGCCCTTTAGCTCCCCCTGGTTCCATCAGGTGGAAATGCTCCTGGGAACATATGATCTGCGGCAGCCCTGGCTTGGAGCCAGAGTCGCCTGTTAGAAAATGTTGAGTCTTAAGTCAGACAGTCAAAATAAGGAAGTAAATACAAAAGCGTAAGCGAGGAGAGAACTGGCTGTGTCTAGGACCAGACTGTGGCCCCTGGATGGAGCCAATGCTGGGCGGTGCCTCACACGCAGGAGATCCTCTAATCAGTGTTACCTACTGATGGATTGATGGAATAAGCAGGGCTCGGGATCCTAAAAAGGATTGGAAACAAGGTCGGAGTGGGGCCACGTGGTCATGTGGCAGTAGCTTGGCATCATGGAAAGGGCACTAGGTGGAGAGCAAGAGACTCCAGGCCCCACTTCCACCTCTGTCGCCAACTCCATGTGTATATCTAGCCCAGTCCCTCTCACTCCGGAGCCTCAGTTTCTCCATCTATAAAATGAAAAATTGGACTTGGTTGTCTCCAACGTTTCTCTTGGCTTTGCATCTCATAATCAGGAAGTCTAGCGAGTGGAGGGGGCCACTGGGGTTGGGCGGGAGAGGAGAATGCGGAATGATGGGGCCGGGGTTTCAGTCTGCGTCACCACCAGGACCCTACCTACCGGGGGGCGCCTTGGCCCTGAGCTGCCCGCGTGTTTGCTCCTCCTCAGTGGGAGGAGATCAGCGGCGTGGACGAGCGCGACCGCCCCATCCGCACGTACCAGGTGTGCAACGTGCTGGAGCCCAACCAGGACAACTGGCTGCAGACCGGCTGGATCGGCCGCGGCCGCGGGCAGCGCATCTTCGTGGAGCTGCAGTTCACACTGCGCGACTGCAGCAGCATCCCCGGCGCCACGGGCACCTGCAAGGAGACGTTCAACGTCTACTACCTGGAAACCGAGGCCGACCTGGGCCGCGGGCATCCCCGCCCAGGCAGCAGTCGGCCCCGCAAGATCGACACGATCGCAGCGGACGAAAGCTTCACTCAGGGCGACCTGGGCGAGCGCAAGATGAAGCTGAACACGGAGGTGCGCGAGATCGGCCCGCTCAGCCGGCGGGGCTTCCACCTGGCCTTCCAGGACGTGGGCGCATGCGTGGCGCTGGTCTCCGTGCGCGTCTACTACAGGCAGTGCCGCGCCACGGTGCGGGGCCTGGCGGCGTTCCCAGCCACCGCGGCCGAGAGCGCCTTCTCCACGCTGGTGGAGGTGACCGGTACGTGCGTGGCGCACTCCGAGGGAGAGCCCGGCAACCCTCCGCGCATGCACTGCGGCGCGGACGGCGAGTGGCTGGTGCCCGTAGGCCGCTGCAGCTGCAGTGCAGGATTCCAGGAACGCGGCGACGTCTGCGAAGGTACCCGGCGAACTAGGGGGCGTGTCTCGGGAGTGGAGCCCGCAGGTGGCAGCTGGGAGAGGGAGAAAGCCCAGGACCGGAGAGGCAGGGCGGGGGGAGTGGAGGAGCCAGGAAGTCCTGAGTCTTTGTGGAGCTTCAGTGGGTCCAGCTGGGACCAGTGAGTGAAGTTACTGGGAGGTGAACTGACTCCATGTAAGGGGGCGTTAGGGGCCTATATTTCAGGCACTGAGATAAGTACCTCACACGGGCCTTCTCATTTATTCAGGGCAATAAAATAATGTCATTATTATTTCCATTTCGCAATTGAGGAAACAGAGGCTCAGAGAGGTTAATGCCTTGCTTGCAAAGTTAGGAAATGGGAAACCAGGACTTGCATCCAGATGTGCTCAACTCTTACGCTCTTTCTAGTACACTGTGGCGCCTCCCCTGTGCGTGCGGAGGACTCTACAGCAGCCCCACCCTACCGGCTGCTGGCGGTGCGGCGATTTTCAACCCGTGTGCTGCACGAATTTGCTGCAAGAGACACACTGGTGCGCCACAGGAATTTTTTTAAAACATGAAATGCCTGAATATTTAGTCAGGAGCACTGACCTCTTTTCCCCTAGATTATCAAATTAAAAAAAAAAATGAGAACAGCCAACACAATAATAGCTATCTGGTGTGAATGAATCAAAATTATACCTATTTTTTGTCAGATCAGCAATAAATATATTTTTGGTGTGCCGCAGAATTTTAGTAATCAGTTTGTGTGTGCCGTTAGATGACATAGGTTGAAAATCACTGGGCCAATGGGATTGGTCACATCGTAGGGAATGGGCTGCCCAGCCCCGACATGCACGGCAGAGGCAGGCACCTGGATGGGAGAGACGGGGAGAGGGGGAGAGAGAAAGAGATTGGCTTAGGAACTGCCCTGGATGGCTACTGATATCCCAGCACCGCTCTGAACTAGAGAGTCGCCATACTCCCTGGGGGAGACCCTCTGTGTCCAGGGTTCTGTGGGGGCACCAGGAACAGACCCCTCTTTCTCTTCCATATTTGTGGAACTCTCAGGGTGAGGAGGGATTGTGGATGTGCGCACTGAATGGAGAAAGATAAAGTGGTATCTTTGGTTTTGTTTTTTTTAAAGCCGTGCCACTTTCTGGGTGCTAGGACAACAGAAATTAATGAGGCACAGTTTCTTAAGAAGCTCATGGCCTAAATTTAAAAACCACAACAGGGCGATATATGCTGTAATCGAGGGATTAACACAGTGGTGGGAAGACAGGGGAGGAAGCGAGGAGACTTGCTCTCATTTCTTCATTCAGTCATGCACTCATTGTGAATTGAGAACATAAGTCTGCATTTATTAAGGGTTCATGGTATGGATACAGAATTGAGAACATAAGTCTGCATTTATTAAGGGTTCATGGTATGGATACAGATAAATGTCACCATCTCTTCCCTAGGGGAGCATATGGCTTAGTAGGGGGTTCGGGGACATGAACCTTCCTGAGCTCTCCGGGTGGAGTCAGGCTCCACCCCTGTGCTCTCCAGCACCCACTGCAACCTCTGTTTCTGCACCTGCCCCATGGTACGCAAGGTTCTACTTACCTGTGTTTCTACCGCTGGACTAGGAACTTCTTGAGCTGCGGCAATGGGTCATGTTGGTCTCAGCAGCTCCCATGTCCATAACAGGATGTGGTATGTATTGTAGGTACCCCATGGAAACGTATCAGGTGAATGAGTGATTACCATGGGGCGTGATATGTACAACTGGGAGCTGGGGGAAGTGGGGCAGGAGAAGGGAGAACCGAGTTCCTAAGGGTGGAGAGAGATGGCGAGAAGGCCTTTCTTTCAGGCAGCTAAGAGCGTTCTGAGTTCAGGGACTGTGTGCAGAAGCCTAGAGGCAGGAGAGAATATGGCATGGTCAGGGCTGGACAAGTCAGTGTGGCTGGGGCAGGGGGCATTTGGGGGCTGGGGGGAGGGGCAGATCATGAAGGGTCTCGAATGTTGGGACACAGAGCTTAGACTTCACGCTTTAGACCATTGGGGAGTGTTTGAAGCAGGGATCTAACATGTTTGGATTTGTATATTCAAACGTTCACTCAAGCAGCAACCAAAAAGAAAAGACTAGAGAAGGAAGAATTAGGGGCCAGGAGGAAGAGCACAAGGCCTGAACTAAGGTAGTAGCAGAAGTCACTGAGAGCGACCCTCCCCCAGCCACTAAAGGAATTATTGAAAGACTTGGGGAGAAAGCTTGGGTGCATGACCTGTGTCTTCAAATCCTATAAAACTTCCTCGGAGCAGAGGAACGCTGGCAGATGTCCTGTAAGGCTCCTCAGGGCACACTGAGACCTGTGATGGGGTGGCACCAGGGGTGATCACAGTTAGGGAGGCTGACTGGGGTGCAACATAAGGCAGCCCCTTCTAACCACCAGCATCATTCAGCAGAGGCAGCCTCAGAAGAAGGTGGTTACCGCAAGGGGAGTTGTGGAGGACTCTGCCCGTCAAACTAACAGCCTCTGAAATTGTGACTCTGACCTTGAGGAAGAGAGGGAGGGGCTGGCAGTCAGGAGCCCCTTCCTGAGTCTGCCCCTCAACACAAACCTCTTCTAAACACAGCCTCTCCAAGTGGAGATAACCAATGCTGTCTGTGAGGGGACCACCCGCCTCTGGGACACGTGTCCACTTACATACACACGGAGAAGGGTGGCCTCCAGCGTCTCCAGCATTCTTTCCCTACAGCCGTGAGACCTGCAAACAGATCGCCTCTCTTATTTTACCATGGAGGCGGGCAGGCTATGGTTGCTGTTTTTGTTTGACCAAGGGTTTCTTGAGGCCAGGAAGGCAAAGGAAGTGGCAGAGCCAACACTGGAACCCAGGACCTCTGAATCCCAGCTGGGGTCGCTGCTGCTCGCCGGCCACGGGCCACAGTTAGTGGGTCCCATACTTTGCTCTGAGGTGGAGACTTCCAAAGCCCCCTGGGCTGCTGAAGCCCTGCCCCAGCGCTGGGTTGCAGGGGATTCCAGGCAAGAGGGACCCTCCCAAGACCCAGCCTTCCAGATGACCGAGACCTTCAGCTCTTCCCCTCTTCTCCTAGGCAGGCTGGAACTTCTTGCCAAGGACTAGTCTGTATCCCTGCCTTCCTGGGGCTGGAGGGCAGCCAGCCTTCCATAACCAGCTAAATGACAGAGGAGGGACAGAGAAGTGCTGGTGGAGCAAAGGGGACAATGTAAGAACCACCGGGGCCCTGAGAGGAGGGGCCAGGAGCCACTGCCCCCCTCCCTGGCCCAGCTGGTGAGAATTTTCTTACAGTTCCCACTTGGGGTGCGGCAGTTTCCACTTCAGGCTTGCAGTGGAGCAACGGTAATTAGTACCATTATTGTGTAAATGTTGTCTGTACTCAGCTGAGCAGTTTACTTGTTTTGTCTCAGTGAATCCTCCAACAACCTTTGGGAGGTATTCTACACAAGGCTCAGAGAGGTCCATCGACCTGTCAAAGGCCACACAGCAAGTAAGTGGTAAGCCACTTTGCAGCAAACCCAGGTTGCTTAGTCATAAAAGCCTCGGCTCTAACAACCGGTGCTCTGGTGGAGGTGAGAGAGAAGCACAGTAATTCCTGAGGTGTCAAGACCAGAAGCAGGGAAACGTCACTGTCCCTTCCTCTTCTCCACTCCCCTCCCCTCCACCTGGCTGGCTCCACTCTCAAACTGGAACCAAGTGTGTGGTTCAAGGATGTAGGATGCACTGATCCTGAAGACTGGTGGGAGGATGAGCTTTGACAACATGTGTGTGTCAGAGGGTCTGCCTCTGTGTTTCTGGGAGCGCCTGGGTGTCTGTCTGTTCCTTGGCAACTGCGGACACACCTCTCTTACCTCTTCACGCCCAAACTGGAAAGTTGGGCCCATTGTCCTCCCGAGGGCACTGGGGCTGCAGAACCACCAGGCTGCTGGGGGTGGAATCCCAGGTTTACTAGGCGTGGGACATTGGATGAGTTACTTAGCCGCTCTGAGCCCTGGTGCCCTCATTTTCAAAATGGGGATAAAGCACGTACCTCGTGGGTCGTTGTGAGGACTAGAAGAATTGCTAGAAGCAAAACAGTCCAGTGTGCTAACCACGTTGAGCTCTTACTAAGGTTAAGTAGCATGGGGTCGTTTAGTTGGGAACTGCCACCCCACCGGGCAGTCCTGGAATAGCTAAGAACCCCACACTCAGAGGCGAGAAGTCCCCCCTCTAAGAAGGGCAGGCAGGACAGTGGGGGAGAAAGGGGCTGTGGAGGAGCCCCTCCTTCTCACGCGGCCCCTCCCGGCAGCCTGTCCCCCAGGGTTTTACAAGGTGTCCTCGCGGAGGCCCCTCTGCTCGCCGTGCCCGGAGCACAGCCGGGCGCTGGAAAACGCCTCCACGTCCTGCGCCTGCCTGGACAGCTACGCGCGCTCGCCCACTGACCCGCCCTGGGCCTCCTGCACGCGTGAGTCCCCCTCCGGAACGCTGCGGGGAGGCGGCGGGGGGGGGTAATAAAGTCGGACCAAGTGTCAGCAAGGGCAGGGGGCTCCGCACTGCGCACTGCGGAGGGTAAAGAAAGGCTTGCGGGCCGGCGACAGTTATGGAGGGAGGAGAGCCTCGGTGGGGATGGGGGCCGGGGTTTGGGTTGGAGAAAGGCGGAGAATTCCGACAGTGGGAGGAGGTTGGGCTTCTAGGCAGGTCACTGGGTGGACAGCCCCCATCCGCCGACCTCCCCTCGCCTCTCTCTCCAGCTGGGGGGCCGGACTCACACCCCTCACGCTTCGCTCTGGGTCCCCATCCTCCCCCCCTCATCCGCCCACTAACCTCCGCCCGCCCCTCCCTGGCCGCCCCCCACTCCCACACCCTCCCCCTCCCCGGCCCGGGTCTCCCCACCCCGTACTTGGCCGCTGCCCCCCACCCTCGCCGCGCCAGCCCCGCGCTGCCCCTGACGCCGCACCCGTGCCCCGCAGGGCCGCCGTCCGCACCGCGGGACCTGCAGTACAGCCTGAGCCGCTCGCCGCTGGCGCTGAGGCTGCGCTGGTTGCCGCCGGCGGACTCGGGCGGCCGCTCCGACGTCACGTACTCGCTGCTGTGCCTGCGCTGTGGCCGCGAGGGCCCGGCGGCGGGCGCCTGCGAGCCGTGCGAGCCTCGCGTGGCCTTCGTGCCGCGCCAGGCCGGGCTCCGCGAGCGCGCCGCCACGCTGCTGCACCTGCGGCCAGGGGCGCGCTACACCGTGCGCGTGGCGGCGCTCAACGGCGTCTCGGGCCCGGCGGCCGCCGCGGGAGCCACCTACGCGCAGGTCACGGTGTCCACCGGGCCAGGGGGTAAGGCCGCCTCGCGAGTGCGGGGACCTCTTTGCGCGCCGGCCCTTTCCACACCCCGGCCCTCCCCCGGCCACCCCGTCTCTCCCCGGGATCATCCTCACAGCCCGCAGCCACCGTGAAGAAACCGCAGTCAGTGCCACCGCCATCGCAAACAAACGCCAGCGTCTCTCCAGGAGACGAACTGACTCCCCAAATCCCCGACCCCGTAGTCCCACCGAGGGTCGGACCCCTTTTGGAAGGCCAGTGGGAGGGGGCGAGGATGTGAGGCCGATGCAGGCGTTTAGGAGAAGCCGGCAGAGGCCTGGCCCGGAGGCTCAGTGGGTCAGAGCGTCCTCCGGATACACCGCGGCGGCCCGTGGGGCCCGCGGGTCAGGGCGCCTGCAACAAGCGGCCAGTGAATGCATACACAAGGGGACAACACGTCGGGGTTTCCTCTCTCTCTCTCTCAAATCAATATATAAAATACAATTTAAAAAGTGGGTGGGAGTCGGTGGGAGCGTCCCTGACCCCCGACTGCACACACAGTCTTCGCCCTGCACCCAGCTCTGCAGTTGTCTCGCCTCAACCTTCCCAGGCGAAAAAGAGGTGGCACGTTCCTCAGTCTTTTGTTGTGTCTGTAACAGTAGGAAGCAGACTCACCGTCCTCTCGTGTCCTGGAGGCGCCCTCCATCCGTCAGCCTCCCCGAGGCTTCCGTGGACCGGTCGGCCTCTTTCCTGGCCCTGGGGAAGAGCGAGGAAGCACGTGGGTCAGACTGCAGGGGCTGTAAAATGCACTGGTCAGAACACAGCAGTCACATTTCGGAGTCTGGAACTGAGATGATTAAATAAAGACCCACCGCCCTTTTATCCTACATTGTCCTCATTCTCGAAGTTACTTTTGAGTTGTCTCTCATTCAGCTGGGGCTCACCTGCATGTATCCTTTGCAAGAAGGAAGAGTGGTTTGGTCTCTGTCTTTTCATATCTGAGAAGATATAATTGGTTTGTCCCTCAGCTTCCCTATCTTCCAGTAGTTGTAACTGAAGAAAGTCCGGGGCCAGGGTAGTTTTTCATCCTTTCGTAAGTAACCTGGAGATTATATATATGTACAACACACGCACACACACACACAAATACACAGATGTGTGCATCACTCTTAACCTGCCAATGAAAGTAGAATTTAACTATTATCACTCTTTTTTCATTGAGTTTGGCTGAAACATAGTAAAACTTTTTTAAAGGATTTTATTTATTTGTCTTTAGAGGGGAAGGGAGGGAGAGAGGGAGAGAAATATCAGTGTATGGTTGCTTCTCATGCGTCCCCTGCTGGGAACTGGCCTGCAACCCAGGCATGTGCTCTGATTGGGAGTCAAACTGTGATCCTTTGGTTTGCAGGCCAGCACTCAATTCACTGAGCTACACCAGCCAGGGCTCATAGTAAAACTTTTGATCTGCATACTTTTTTTTTTTTAATTCCTGGAGAAAAAAATACGTTAGTTATTGCTTTGACAAGAACTTCTGGTAGCTCTGGTATCATCTTAAGAATTTCTCTAAGCCTTAGGTTGTACATCCATTTCCTGATTCTCAAATCTTGTCACTTCCTTTGTCATTTTTAGCTCTTAATCCTTTTCCTCTGCCTTTTGGGAAAGATTGCCCAATTTGTCTGGTTTGCGGGAACATCAGTTCTGGTTTTTTACAATCTCCATTGTGATTTCACATTTGCTATTGCATGTACATTAGAAAATTCAGTATGGGAAAGAAGCACCCCTAATTCCATTACCCGGAGACAAACAACTGTTACTGCCTTGGCGTCTGTCCATCCACATCATTGTTGCCTCTATCTCTACACCAAGAACCATCTGCTAAAAAAGTCCCGTCTGTGTAATTCTGTATGCAGTACAATATTTTATCTGGTATTTCCTATTAACCGTCCAGTTGCTTTTGATAGAGCTGAATTTAGAAATAAGGAAGTACTCTTTATTTTTACTTATTGATAAAAATACTAAGCTTCCACTGGCTGAGTGCTGCTCTGTGTTCCACATCATGTAACACGACTTCCTACACTGACTCACTGAAAAGGGTTGATAATCATTTTTCAAACAGGGAAACTGAGGTCCGAGAGGCCAAGTGAGGTGTCCATGTCAGTCAGCTGGTAAGTAGAGCCCATCTTTGAATTCGGGTCTGTCTACCGCCAAAGCCCCTTGGCCATATAATACTTCTACTTTTAAGTGAATTTTTTTTAAAAAATCAGGAATGGATGTTAATTTTATAAAATGCCTCTTAAGCATCTTTTAAGATGACCACGTGTTTTCATCTCCTTTGACCTATTGGTGTGATGAATTCTATTAATGGAATTTTCAGTGTGAACTCTCTACATTTTTACATGATACCCTACTGGATACGATCGCATTATTCTTTTAATATTTTGCTGAATTTGTTTGAATTTTAATATTTTTCTCCATCTACATACATAAGAGAGATTTTTGTAGTGTTTTTTATCATGTTCTTTGTCAAGTTCTAGCAGTACAGTAATTCTGGCTTTGGAAAAGCTATCAGGAGTAATCACTTCTCTTTTTCTCCTCTGGAACAATTTAAATAGCACAATTATACATTCCTTGAAGGCATGCAAAACTACCTGAATAAATCTCTGAGAACTGCACTGTTCTGACGGCGGTGGCAGGGAATTTGATGTAATTCTCAATCTTTAAAGTACCCCAATATTTAAACTACTCACCCAGTACCATACATAGTTACTACAATATAATTGACTGTATTCCCCATGCTGTACTTTACATCCCTGTGACTATTTTGTTACTACCATTTGTACTTCTGAAGCCCTTCACCTTCTTCAGCCAGCCCTCTTACCCCTCTTCCCTCTGGCAACTGTCAGTTTGTTCGCTGTATCTGTGAGTCTGTTTCTGTTTATTTTGTTCTACAGATTCCACATGAGTGAAATCATGTGGTATTTTTCTTTCTGTTTGACTTATTTCGCTTAGTACAATGCCATTTAGGTCCATCCATGCTGTTGCAAATGGTAAGATTTCATTGTTTTTATGGCCTAGGAATATTCCACTGTATGTATGTACCACACCATTTTCATCCACTTGTCTGTTGATGGGCACTTGGGTTGCTTCCATATCTTGGCTATTGTAAATAACACTGCAGTGAACATAGGAGTGTTGCATCTTTTCAAATTAGTGTTTTGGATTTCTTTGTATATATTCCCAGAAGTAGAATTGCTAGGTTGTAAGGCAGTTCTGTTTTTAATTTCTTGAGGAAATTCCATACTGTTTTCCACAGTGGCTGTACCAGTCTGCATTCCCACCAACAGCGCACTCCAACATTTGTTGTTTGTTGATTTATTGATGACAACCATTCTCACAGGTGTGCATGATATGTCATTGTGGTTTACATTTGAATGTCTCTGATGATTAGTGATGTTTAGCTTCTTTGCATATGTCTCTAGGACCTCTGTGTGTCCTCTTTGGAGAAGTGTCTGTTCAGGTCCTCTGCCCATTTTTTAATTAGATTTTTTTTTTTTTGGTATTGAGGAGTATGACTTCTTTATAAATTTTGCTGTGGCTATTTAGGGTCTTTGTGGTGCCATATAAATTTTTACCTTATTCTAGTTTTGTGAAAAATACCATTTTTGATATTTTGATATGGATTGCATTGAATCTGTAGATTGCTTTCTATAGTATGGACATTTTAATGTTAATTCTTCCTATTCATGAGCATGGCATATGCTTCCATTTATTCCTAGCTTCTTGAATTTATTTCTTTGGTGTTTTATAATTTTTTGAATACAGGTTTTTTACCTCCTTGGTTAAATTTACTCCTAGATATTTTATTTTTGTGATGCAATTGTAAATGGGATTGTTCTCTTTATTTCTCTTTCTGATAATTCATTATCAGTACATAAAAATGCAACTGATTCCTGAATGTTTATTTTGTATCCTGCTACTTTGCTGAGTTCATTGAACAGTTCTAGCAGTTTTTTGGTGAAAAAAGGTGTAGTATTTTTGTTATGTAGTGTCCCCCTCTCCTCTTCCCTTTCTTTCTTCTTTTTTTTTTAAATTTATTGGGGTGACATCGGTTAATAAAATCTTATAGGTTTCAGAATTTTATAGGTGGTGGATAGGCACATTCTTACCATCCAGAACAGAAAATGAATTCTTTCTTTCTTGTAGGTACCTTTTTCAGAGCATGAAAGCTTTTCCAGAATCGTCCTTCTCTCAGCTGGTTTCTCCTTTTGTCGGTCAGAGCTGGGTTGCAAGTCCAACCCTAACACAATCGTCGGCAAAGGGAATGAATGCACATAGATGTCTTAGCACGATCGGAGTTAACTTGAGTCATGGGGGGGAGACACTAGACCCTGAATCAAAAACTGCACTCGGCCATCAGGGGGACGTGGCCGTCACACAGGTGTCCCATAGCGCCTGCTGCACTCCTGGCCCCATGTGAGTGCTGGGTGACTCTCATCACAAATTTGCAGTGGGAGAGCAGGTGCTCGGGCTGTTTTTAGCGCCATCCCCAGGGTTTAGGAGGCTTCCATCTAATCTCTGAGGGGCTGAAATGGAACCTTCTCCTGCCTCTGTATCCCAGCCATCTGATGCTTTCAACAAGTGTGGTTTTGAAAAATGACGTTCCTAGCCTCTTATCTGCGCTGTCCATCTGCATCTGTAAGGGACTGTGCCGCCTCCTAGGATACTGCATCACCTTGACCCCCCTCATGCCGCATCTTTTCTGGGAGCTGCCGTGTTCAAGCGGATGTAGCTGAGAGGCACTCCACGGAGATAAGGAAGAGCACTTTTCCTGAAAAGCAGCCATGCAGCCGAGTGACGGCTGTGCATTGTCCAGTGGACAAAGACTTTGCTATTTTTTAAGGGTCAGACAGTGGGAGGAAGGATCCAGGACCTTTCAAATTATTTTTAGGCTGGGAGGCAATGTCACTCTGTGGGCAGCTTAGCCTGGGGTTGACTACAATTGCACTTTTCAGTCGAGTCCCACTGGCTTTATCACGGGGAGAAAGACGCCTCTCCACTCCTCCTCTGCCCTCCCCTGCTCTGGCAATCAGCTGTCAAGACAACTTTATGGTGATGTTCTGGGTGTTTGACTCTTTCTGTATCTCCATTTTAACTGAAATCCAAGAAAAACCAGAGGCGGAGCTGCTAGATGGATACCATTCAAAACTGGAAGCTGTGTGAACACACTTTTCAAAGCACGAGCTACATATGCCCTGTCCCCACTCCCTGTGCCCCTCCCCACCTGGCATCAACTCCCCTTTAGTCCCCTGAAGTCACTGGGAACTTCATATTGTTAAAGCCAGAGGGCACTTTGAATCACCATCTTACCCCCATCTCTTCTCAGCGCGTGACACTGCTGACCACTGGCCCCCCTTGTTGGCAGCCTGCATCAAGTGCTCGTTCTGTGTCAGCGTTGTGCTTTCGCGCTTATACTCGTTATTTCGTAAAATTCTCACAGCAAGCCTGTGAGCGGTCACCATGGTTTCCATTCTATGGGTGAGGAAACTGAGGCTCTTGCTCATGGACCCAGAGCTAATAACTGAAAGAGGTGGGAGAGAAGCTTCTTTTTCTTTTTAATTTTTTAAATGTAATTTATTTATCTTTAGAGGGGAAGGGAAGGAGAGAGGGAGAGAAATATCAATGTATGGTTGCCTCTCATGTGTCTCCTGCTGGGAACTGGCCTGCAACCCAGGCATGCGCCCTCACTGGCCTGGGAATTGAACCACGGTTATTTGGTTCACAGGCCTTTACTCAATCCACTGAGCTATACCAGCCAGGGTGAGAAGCTTCTTAAATGTTCTCCTCTGGGGCTTCTGTGACCTTGGTGGCTCTTGGTTTTCCTCCAACCTCTCTGGCTCCTCCTTTTCAATGCCCTCTTCATTTGCCTGCCTCTTTTTTTTTTTTTTTTTTTAACTTTCAGTACTTTATTTTTTAAAACATTTTTTTTGTTGTTGTTCAAGTACAGTTTTCTGCCTTTTTGCCCCATCCCTCCCCACCACCCCAGCCCTCCCCATGCCTGCCTCTTAAATATTGTTGTTTCTTGGGCTTACTTCCTTAAAAGTTTTCCTCCTCTTTGGGCAGTTCCATCCAACAATCACTTTCTGGTGGCTCGTAGCTCTGTACTTCCTCCCAGACACCTTTTGTGAGTTCTGGATTCACCCAGCTGCCTCTCCAGCCTCCTCTCTTGGAACCCCTGGGCTCAGCACGCTGGAGTGAAGTCCCATCTTTCCGCAGTGACCTGGGGTGGTCCCTGTCTTCTTAGTTCAGGCATGAGTACCTGTTTGCTTTTCTTAATGTTCTCCATTGACATTAAGTTTATTCCTGAGTATTTTATTCTTTTTAATGTTATTGTAAATAAAGTTTTTTCCTTACTTTTCTTTTCAGACTGTTTGTGGTTAGTATATAGAAATGCAGTAGATTTTTGTGTGTTGGTTTTGTGCCCTGCACTTTTGTTGTATTTGTTTATCAGTTCTAATAACCGGGGTTTTATGGGGTTGTTTTTGTGGAGTCTTTAGGGTTTTCTCTATATGAGGTCATGTCACCTATAGACAGAGATCATTTTACTTCTTCCTTTCCAATCTGGATTTCTGTTATTTCTTTTCTTGCCTAATTGCTGTGGCCGGGACTGCCAATACTATGTTGCAACAAAGTGGCAGGAGTAGACATCCTTGTCTTGTTCCTGATCTTGGAGGGAAAGCTTTCCACCTTTCACTGTTGAGTAAGAAAAGATATCGGCTGTGGTCTTTTCAGATGTGGCTTTTATTGTGTTGAGGTAGTTTCATTTTTTTTTTCCTTTAGATTTTATTTATTTATCTTTAGAGGGGAAGGGAAGGAGAGAGGGAGAGAAACATCAATGTATGGTTGCCTCTCGTGCATCCCCTGCTGGGAACTGGCCTGTGACCCAGGCATGTGCCCTGACTGGGAATCTAATCGCGATCCCTTGGTTCATAGGCCCACACTCAATCCACTGAGCTACACCAGCCAGGACAGGTAGTTTCCTTTTATTGCCAGTGTGTTGAGTATATTACCTCTTGACCAGATCATTAGAACAGTTAAGTAGCTGGTCTTCCTGCCTCTTATACTCTCTAATGTCTCTAAACCACAGAAAAGGTAGAAAGAGCTGGGCGGGGATTAGAATTAGCCACCACGAGGGGAGCTAAGGTGTAGGGGATGGGCAAGCAGCAGGAGCCCTGGCACTTTTCCCCTTAGGAGCCACTGAAGTGGAGAGCTATGTCGGGGGTGAAAGGGGCCTCCTCTGCTCTCACAGACGCTACCCCTCAGGCCCCGCCCCTTAGGAGCCTATAGCCCCACCCACAGTTGGTTAGGCCCTGCAGCTCAGCCATCCCTAGCCCCGCCCCCAATCTCCCCTTGCTGACCCTTCCAGCCCCGTACCCCACAGCCCCCCACAGCCGGCCTTGCCCTACAGGCCTGGTCAAAAATCCAACATTACTTCCTTTCAAGGGCCCTGGGAGGAGGATGAGATTCGCAGGGACCGAGTGGAACCCCAGAGTGTGTCCCTGTCCTGGCGGGAGCCTATCCCCGCTGGACCCCCTGGGGTCAATGGCACAGAGTATGAGATCCGCTACTACGAGAAGGTGAGTCAGGGTCTGGGAGGAATCCGGTGCTGCATGCCCCGTTGCTGTCCCCCTTTCCCACCCGCTTCCCCTTCTCCTCTTCTCCACCGTCTCCTCCCGGGAAGAGCCCTTCTCACTGTCTTTCTAAGCATTACCCACAGGCCTCCCCAGTGGCCTTCCAGGCTGCGGTTCCTTCATGCGCCGTGCATGCCATGGGCTCCCCTGCTCTTCCTCTTTCCCTGAAGTGGTCTGCTCATCACTAGCCACCATCTTCACTTCCACCATGTTTGCCCAGTGTTCACAGTTGACAAAGAGCTTTCTCCAGGGGCAGATCCAGATTTTGTGTGCCCCGATGGTAGACATACAATTGGCGACTCTTTTAAGAAAAAATGCAGAAATATTATATGATCTCAACTTTTACAAAAATGTGTGACTGTCGGAGCACATTGTGCAGTCAGGCGCACACTGGGGCTCAGCAGTGCGCGGGCAAGTGTTTGACAGTCGGCCCTCCGGAACCGTGAATGTGCGAGTTGTTGTTACAATTTTACTGATAGAAAGGATATGTAACATCACTTTAAAATAATAGTAAACACGAACAGTGCTCCTGCTGATCCACGCAGCTCTGCTTAAGTAATTCCCAACTCCACTCCCCCCGTGACAAGCAGTGGGGGCTCTGAACGCCATCACGGTTAGTTACCAGCCAGCCCGAAGCCCCAGGACGTCACTGTCCGAGAGCCTGCTGCACTGTGCCAGTGTGAGAGCAGGCCTCCGCCCACGCACCGTCCTTGTGGAACTTGGTGTGCCTCTGTCCCCTGCAACCAGTGTCCTGCTGTTACCTGAATAAGCCTGTAGTGCATAGATGCCTGTTTTTCTTCCGTGAGGGTCACGGGTGGGAGGGAAAGAGGAGGCTGATGGGCAAGGCGGGAGTTTCTCCCACCTCTTCCCGAGGAGGCGCCCACAGGCAGGAGAGCTTCCTGCTGCAGCAGCGGGGAGCAAAACCGCAAAACCGAAGTTCAGCTTTCAGCGGCCAGCCCTCCCCCACACTCAGTGTGGGCAGCCTTCTGCCCCAACTTCATAAAATTTCAGGTGAAATTTTAATGCATTTTTCAATTATACATATATAGTCAGAAAGGCTTAGAGGCTTAGAAAATACAGAAAATTAAAATAGCCCTATGTAACTTATGATTCAATATGGTACGAAGACACGGGTGAATGTAAAGGAGGCCCCAGTGAGGTTTTCCGGTGAAGCCATGCTAAGGAGATGGCCACCAGACAGCGCCAGGGCTGTGATTAGTGTGCAGCTGTAGAGTCCTTCATCTACAGTTGACATCCAAACCAGAACCTTTTCTGTAAGTCATCTGCCACCAAAACCTGGGGAAAGGGTTGGGGATCCTTTGGAAGAAGCCTGTGGAACCCCCAGGATGAGCGGATTCAGCTTCTTCCGGCTAAGAGTGCCCTCCTGCCTCCCTATTCCTCCCCCCCCCCACCACCACTTTCCCAGGAGCCTGGTGCTGGCCCTGAGCGGGGGCCTCATTTCTCGGTCCCTCCCCAGGGTCAGAGCGAGCAGACTTACTCCACGGTGAAGACAGCAGCACCTGCCGTCACCGTCACCAACTTGAAGCCAGCGACTCGCTACGTCTTTCAGATCCGGGCAGCTTCCCCGGGGCCCTCCTGGGAGACCCAGAGCTTCAGCCCCAGCATCGAAGTGCAGACCCCAGGGGAGGGTAAGTGACCTTTGCCGGTGGACCTGGGCAGGGCGGGGATGGGGCGGGGAGACAAATGGGAGGGGTGACTGTCGGTGTAATGAAGGGAGCCTGAGAGAGTATGAAACAGACGTCACTGAAGGCTGGAGGCCGTGACGGGGCTTGACTGCGACAAGCAACAAAACGAGAATTGTCCACCTTCGATGGTGAACTGGATGGTGTGTGAACAATCTCTCAGTAAGGCTGTTACCAAAACAAAACGAGAGCTGAGCATCAGATACGTGGATCCTAAATGGCTCTGGTTTCCCCGCAGCACTGCCCTACCACCTCCCCCACCCTGCGCTCCCCTCCCCGGCTCCTCTTCCCCACCCCCCCAAACTCCCTTTCTGGATGCATGGAGAGCATTTAGCTTCCTCTTTTGTCATTTCTCCTGCTGCTAACCCAGCCCTCAGGGTCTCACCTCTATCTATCCCAAGCAGCTCATGAAAGTATTTTCCTGGACAAAGGCAGTTCCCCCTAAGAGGCATTCTGGCACCAGCTGTCAAGATAATAATTCTCTCCAACCTGCTACATGAGTCTAATCCAAGATAGGAAGAGCTCTGAGCCCAAAGGGAGGTGGAGATAAAATGTTGGGGGAGTTTGAGTTCTGGGAAGGGAGGCAGCGCTTCTTGCTCGACTGCCCGTCTGTGCCAGACCTCAGCCAGGTGCTGGCAAAAGGAGATTAGAGCCATGTCTTCAAGGCTGGGGAGCGTGTGGATGTGTGGAGATGGGCGGGGAAGGCAGGTTGGGTAGAGGAAGCCACCTGAACGCGGGCTCATGGGTTTGGCCGGAGTCAGTGAGTGTGTTTGTGGGGGCGGGGGATGCAGGGACTAAGGACTTCCATTCGTTTGGTGCTTTTTTGGTCAGCGGCTGTGTGCCCCAGCCTCCTTTGCTGTGGCCCTGGCTGGGACAGGGAAGGGTGAGGTAGGAGGGTGCGCCTCCTAATCTGTACAGCATTTTTTCCCAGTGAGCTGTGACCCCAAATCAGGGTTGTGGGGAATGAAAGACCAGGTTTCAACACTCTGTTGTTCCATAACAAATTGCCCTGAAACTTAGCCCCTGAAAATAAACATTTGTTATTGTGGGTCAGGGGTAGAGGTGCAGCTTAACCGGGGGCCACTTGACTCAGGGCCTCTCACGAGGCCGCCATCAGGGTGTCCCCTGGGGTCTCAGTCATCTCAGGGCTTAATCGGGGGGAGACTGTGTCTCCTGCTCAGGTTCTTGCCGGCTCTCTGGTGGAGGCAAGCCTCGCGGGCTTCTCCGTAGGTCTACTCATCACACAGCAAGTCGATTCTTTCAGACACTGTGAGCGAGCAAGAAGGCACCCAAGACAGAAGCCTGTCTCTTGTGGCCTGATCTTGGAAGTGACTTCCCATCGCTTTTGCTGCATTCCGCGAAGGCTTTAGGAGGAAATGACCGTTCCTCAGCTCGGCCCTGCCCCTTTCTGTTTCTGTTCCCGTTCAGTTCAGGTTCCGTTTCTGTCTTTCCCAGAGGTTGGCACAGGCCTCCAGGCACGGATTCTGACTATTCATTGCTTTCTGCCCAGTGCCGGGGGGACTGTCTGATGGATGGACGGATGGATGGATGGATGGATGGATGGACAGATAGGGCCGAGAGCTCGGGGTCCTCTTGACCTCTCCCTTGGTGAAATAATCCGGAGCAGTGGCTTTGGGAATCCAATTCAGATTTTAGGTTCATTATTTATTAGCAGCGTGACCTTCAGCAAATGACACAACTTCTCTCTGTGTCAGTTTCCTCACCTGAAACGTAGAGACAGTGACACCTCACTGGCCTGTTGTGCTGATGACATAGGGTCATTCAGTTCAGGCACGTGGCACAGTGTCTTGAATGGAGTAAGTGTGCGTTAAATGTTTACTTTTGCTATAATTGCTGGGGAATAGTCTCGCTGGGTACTTGGGGAGCTCAGACAGGGGCCGTTCCCCCTGCAGAGCCACCTTAAGTCTCTCATTGTGCAGCTGAAAGGCAAAAAGGGAGTACCAGGCCTGTCCGTCCGGAGCCCTGCCCCTGTCTCTCAGAGCTGGGCTGCAGGGGGAGGCGCCCTGGCCCCAGGCGAAGAGGAAGCTCCAGGTGCCACCGGGTTTGGCGGGACTGCCGAGGCGGCTCTGCTGCTGGGAGGCAGAGGGGCTGCGGGAGTCCTGCTGCTGTGGGCTGAGGACACTTACCCAGCAGCCCCGTCCTCTGCCAGCCTCAACCTCCTGCTTTTCCTCCCAGCTGCCTCAGGCTCCAGGGACCAGAGCCCCGCAGTGGTCGTCACTGTGGTGACCATCTCAGCCATCCTTGTCCTGGGCTCTGTGATGAGTGTGCTGGCCATTTGGAGGAGGTAGGTGGCTGGTCCAAGCTTGGCTGACCTCTGGTGAGGCATGTCCCTGTGCTCACAGACACCTATATCTATGCCAGCATTTGTGCACATGCAGGTTTGCACACGCAAGCACACTGTAGAGATACAGGCATGGCTAGCATATCCCAGCCCCTCCCCCCTTACTGCTGCTGCGGCAGCCGGCACTGCAGCTAGCTCAGCCGCTCCGGGATGAAGGGGATTTAGCTCCTTAACTCATTAAATGTCAGAAGGCATCACTGAGGATGGAATCAAGCTGCGGCTGCTCTAGTGTGATTAGGGTTCTCCTGAGGCGCTCAGAGGCCCCCAGCCCCTGCCCACAAGGGGTCCTGAGGCCCTTGAACATGGGCAAAGGGAAGAAAGGCATTAATTGTGGTGTGTGTGTGTGTGTGTGTGTGTGCACGCGCGCATGTGAGGGAGGAGGGTGTGGGGTGTGGGGCTTATAAACCAGAAACCCCCACCCCCAGCAGAAGGAAGCTTGCAGGAGAGTAGGCAGAGGAAGGGAAAGCTGTGGCTCCTGAGTCTGGCAGGAGAAGATCCCAGTCCTCTCGCACACAGCGGAAGCCTCCTGGCACGGGCTCCCCCAAGCAGGTACCAGGATGGGGCGGAGCTCAGAAGGTCTGAGGCCTTGGAAATTCTGTGTGCAGAGGGTTGGAGTTCGAGATGGAGGAGAGAAATAGGCCTGAGAGCCACAAGTCAGTCAGCACTGGAACTGCCTCCGCACTGGGGGGACAGTGAACATTCATTTGGCACTGACTGCCCTTGGATGAGGCACAGAAAGTGACAGGTGGAGGGGACCTAGCTCCACCTGGGCCCAGAGGGTGGGGGACGGGGGCGGCAGGAGGGCAGGACAGGACAGGAGGAGTGGCTCCCTCCGCACAGAACTGCAGGCTCCTATGTTGGACCTGTTGGAAAAGCAGCCACAGACAGGAACCTAGAGCACTGTGTCCTGGCCATGAGTCTGGGGGCTCAGCAAGGCCGAAGGAGGAAAGGGGAGACTCTGCAGCCAGCCCAAGCAGCTGCCACCCACCCGGGGAGTGCCCGGAGACAGGTGTACTAGGCAGGCAGAGGGAGCCAGGGGGTGGCAGTGCGTTTCAAAACCTGCTCAAGGTCAAACGGCAGTGAGGTGGGGAGCACCAGCCATCTGTGCCGAGCAAGGGGCCTGGGGGCAGACTCCTCCAGCAGGCAGCTGCAGTGTAGCAGACCTCAGCATCTCCACCACGCACCCACTCCTGTCCGGGGCTCTTCGGAACTTGCTCTGTGCCATGGTCCCCTCCCCTCCACTTCCCTCCTCTGTCTATCCTGGCTCACCCCGCCGGAGGGCATCTTCCAGGGGAAGCTTCTCGATTTCGCTGCCATGCCTCCATCCACTCAGCCTGTCTCCCTTCTCTTCATCTCTGCCCCCCTCTCCTGAATGTCCCCGCCTCCGTGGACGTCCTGCCACCATGCTGAGCGACTAGTGTAGCTTGGGTGTGGCCAGCGCCAGTCCCTGGCCTCTGGGTTCCTTGACTTCCTTACTCCCAAGGACCTTCGCTTCTGTTCCACACCACCCCCCATCCTTACTCGGTCGCTGCCCCAAATATCAAGCCACTTCTACTTTTGCCCTGCGGGCTCCCTCTCCTGGAGGCTTGTTCCCTCAGCCACTCCCGCTGCCTGCGGCCCTGCTCTTTATCGGCACCGCGAGCCCCTCGCCCTCTGCCCACCAGGTCCGCACGTCTGCCTGTCTCCACAGCCACCCTTTCCCTCCGTTTGCTCCAGAGGGGGTGCCTTCCTCCTACCTAGGACCTGAACCCACTCCCTGTCACAACCCAGGAACTTGTACTGTTTATAATGCCCCCCCCCCACATAACATCTAACGCTTACTGAGGGCTTAGCATGGGGACCATCTCCCTGCAGCCTCCGTTAGTCCCCCCACTCTGGCCTTCCCCGGACCCCTGCTCTGCCTTTCCTTGGTCCCTGTGATATCACCACCCCGATTTCCCTTTATTTATTTTTGACTTCTCTGGCGGTTCTCTGCAGTCTCCTTGGCTTCCCTCTCTCCTCCCCAGTCTCTAAATGTTGGGGTCCTCAGACTTGTTCCTGGTCCCACTTCTCATAGCTTCTGAATTCGTATGTCCACAGCACACACACACACACGTCCAGCTCCCTCCTCGCTGGCCCACCCTGCTTACCCCGTAGTCCCTGCAAATTCAAGTGTCCACACATGTGCCCTTCATCGCCACCCTGCCCCAGTCTTGGTGAATGGTAGCACCATCAACTCTGCTGGGCAAGCCTTCCCCCGCTCCCCTTCTGCCTTCTAGCAGTCTCCAAGCCCCGTGGCCCTGCCACCTAAATGTCTGAGTTCTCTCCCTTTCCTCTCCACTGTCACCCCCCCACCCCACCTGGCCTGAGCCTGAGCCAGCACCACCACTGGCAGGGAGACAGCAACAGCTGGGACGATCTTTCTGAAATGCGAATGGCGTCATGGCAGGCCCCTGCTCCGAATTCCCTTGGGGCGCTCCTCTGCTAGGAATGGAAGCCCAGCCTTTATCTGGGCCAGCAGGGCCCGGCCTCAGGGGGCCCAGATGCCTGGCCTGCGGCTTTGTCGATTGCCCTGAAGTCCTTTAGTCCCACAGCTGCCTCTGCCTCAGGACACCGTCCCGTGGCCCCGGGAAGGGGTCAGGGCCCTTTGTGGTGTTCCACAGCGCACAGCCCTTCTCCGCTGGCCCTGCGAGTGGGCCGAGGTTGCCTCTCAGTAATGATGCTTCCGGCCAGACCTGCGTGTGGGGCCTGCCTGTGTTGTTCACCTGCAGCGGGGCTGGGGTGGGAGGCAGCTGGAACTTCAAGTCAGGGGTGTAGATTTGGGCACCTTCCCAGCAGCAAGAAGGTGCACTGCGTCTCAAAGTGCATGCACCCCTAGGCGTGCAGGTGGGGGTGAGGGGTTAGGTGAGGTGCTAGGATTACCTATGTATTTGCTGGGTTCAAACCAGCAAAACAAGAAGGTCCCTCCCCTGGGGCACAGACCTCGTCCTTTTGAAGAGGTGCCACCCTGGGTGCTGGTGAAATGGGAAGGGCTGGGGCAGCCTGGCTCAAGGAATGACTCTGCACCCCCTACATCCCCAGGCCCTGCAGCTATGGCAAAGGAGGTCGGGACGCCCACGATGAGGAGGAGCTGTATTTCCACTGTGAGCTGTCTGGGCCTGCTTGGGGTGGGGTGGGCGTCCCCCCACCTCACTCCTTATCCCCTTTCCTTGCTGCCATTGCACACCCCACCCTCCAGCCACGGAAGCCCCCTTCTTCAGGACCATCTCTCTCTTTCCCTGTGTTCCCAGTCAAAGTCCCGACACGCCGCACGTTCGTGGACCCCCAGAGCTGTGGGGACCCACTGCAGGCTGTTCACCTGTTTGCCAAGGAGCTGGATGCCAAAAGTGTCACCGTGGAGAAGAGCCTTGGAACAGGCAAGCTGGGCATCCAGGAAGCCTTGTCCCTGCTGGGGCAGCAGGGCAGGCGGGGGGGGGGGCAAGGGGGCAGGGGGACAGGGGGGGCTCTGCCTGTGCCCCAGCCCCGCCCACTCTAGAAGTCCCACCCCCCACTCTGCCCCACTCTGATTCTAGAAGCCCCACCTTCACCCCTGTCCCCACTCTGCCCAGGAGGCCCCACCTCCACATCAAGCTGCACCTTCGCCACCCAGGCTCCAAGGTAAAGAGATGGCAGAGGGCTCTGTTTCCTACCTTCTCCCAGTCCCCAGGGTCACTGGGATGTCTCCATACAGGCCCTTTCAGAGCTGGCCGCTGGCAGAACGTTCATCCAGGCCTTCGTGGGGCAGTGGGGAGGGGCCTCTGCAAGCCCGGGGGCCAGATGTACCTGAGTTCTAGTTCTGGCTCTGTCACTAACTAGCTGCGTGATCAGGGGCACTTCCTTCTTCTGCTCTGAGCCTCAGTTTCTCACCTATGAAATGGGCCTGATATCTGCCTCAAACGGGCTGACACAGGGGCTTCACAGGCTCGGCGCACGGCCTGGCTCTCAGTGGGTGCTCTGCCCCTCATGGTCAGCTCCTGGCTTGCTTCTTCCTGTCTGCACACCCTCAACTCCTGTGCTCAGAGAAGGCAGCCACTGTCACCAGGAACCAGACTCTAAGCCTTGACACTGGGCAGGAGCCAGGGAGGGGCAGTGTGGCAGAATGGATGCAATTGTCACCCTTCCTGGGCCACACTGGGCTGCAGTAGCCCCTGACGTGCTGGCACACACAGAGTCCTCTTTCCGAGGCTCTGGACCTCCCGCTGAGGTAGGCGGGGAGGAATCATCCCCCCTCCCCTCGTTTCACACAGCAGGAAACTGAGGCTGCAGAGGGCAGGAGAAAGGAAAACCACGTTCCTCTGCTGGTGCTCAGTTTATCACGACCTGAATGAGCCCAGGAGCTCCGAGCCCCAGGCCAAAAACAGCTCATGACCCAGAAGCTGCTCTCTCCTCAGCTCGCCCAGCCAGCCGGGCTGGCCAAGGCAGCAGCCTCCAGGGCGGTGTCTGAAGCGCTGTTTCCCCACAGGGCGGTTTGGGGAGCTCTGCTGCGGCCACCTGCAGCTCCCCGGCCGCCAGGGGCTCCCTGTAGCTGTGCACACGCTGAGGGAAGGCTGCTCCGATGCCCAGAGACTCAGCTTCCTGGCCGAGGCCCTCACCCTGGGTCAGTTCGACCACAGCCACGTCGTGCGGCTGGAGGGTGTCGTCACCCGAGGTAGGCCCGGTGTTCCGCGAGTATGGGGTGAAAACAACAAGGCGGGAGGCGGGGTGCCCCTGTGCCCCGAGGCCCTTTCCTTAGCTGTGAGAGGGAGCCCCTAAATGCCCAGCGTGGAGGGAAGGTCTCAGCTGTTCTTCACTGACTCAGGGTGGCCCCTCGGACCGTGAGCCACTTACGGTTCTGACTTGTGGTGACACTCTGTGGGAAGGATGGCTTGGACCCTGGGTGATCTGTGTTAGCAAATTTACTGCAGCTCCTGACCTTGGCCTTTGCCCACCTCCTCTTTTGTCCGTCAGCATGGGGGGTCCTGGGCCCCAACGGAGGGTGACACAATTAGGGGGTGTGGTCGTGGTTCCGGCCTTCTAGGCCCAGGTCAGGGCCAGGTGGGGGACACGTGCCGGTTGGGGAGCAGACAGCCCGTGTGCCTCTCCGTCCCTGGGCACAGGAAGCACCTTGATGATCGTGACCGAGTACATGAGCCTTGGGGCCCTGGACGGCTTCCTTAGGGTGAGTGGTGTGGGCCCTGGGGGTGGAAATGACCTTGTTGTTTTGGGCCCCTTACTCTTCTCTTTGTCGGGACTTGGAGTCAGCATCATCCCCTGAGAAGGTGCCCACTGGCCGGGCCAGCCCGGTGGGTCGCAGGGCAGACTGAAGCCTAGTGAGGGCGACGTGACTTCCCTGGGGCCGTGCAGCAGCAGGGGAGCGGGCGTGCGGCCCCGGCCCCCATCTCTCCCTCTCCCTCAGCGGCACGAGGGCCAGATGGCGGCTGGGCAGCTGCTGGGGCTGCTGCCCGGGCTGGCATCAGCCATGAAGTATCTGTCGGAGATGGGCTACGTTCACCGGGGCCTGGCTGCCCGCCGGGTGCTGGTCAGCAGTGGCCTTCTCTGCAAGATTTCCGGCTTCGGGCGGGGACCTCGGGACCGGGCAGAGGCCGTCTATACCACCATGGTAAGGAGTCCTTCGCCCCAGGCAAGCCCGCTCCTCTGTTTCCCATCGGACTGCCCCCGGGTCCCTGCTGCCCCACTTCCAGCCCCTTCCCTGCCCCTCCACCCAGTTGGTCCGGCATAAATGCCAGCGTGGACACCACCTTGTGGCCAGCCTGTGTCCCTTCTCCCGATGTGCAGCTGGGAGGGTGGTGGGTGGGGCTCCATCGGGGACCCCGTGGGGAGGGAAACCTGCGGGTTGTCCCTCCCTGAGCCTGACCTGCCCGCCTGCCTGCCCAGAGTGGCCGCAGCCCGGCGCTGTGGGCTGCCCCCGAGACGCTTCAGTTTGGCCACTTCAGCTCTGCCAGTGACGTGTGGAGCTTTGGCGTTGTCATGTGGGAGGTGATGGCCTTCGGGGAGCGGCCCTACTGGGACATGTCTGGCCAAGACGTGAGTGACTGGTGGCTCCAGCTTCTTGCCTTCTGACCCTCTTGCCCTCTGACCTCAGCCCCCAGTTTCCTGCCCCTTGACTTTCCAGCCCCAGGTTCCTCTTCACTGTTTGTTTGTTTCTAGGCCTGCCTGGCTACCACTTGCGTCTTCCCGGACGGGGTGGGTGTGGGTGCACATGCATGTGTGTTGGGAGGACGTAAGGCCCCCTGCCTGCTCTCCTCACGCCCATGGCCCAGGTAATCAAGGCTGTGGAGGATGGCTTCCGGCTGCCGCCCCCCAGGAACTGCCCTTCCCCCCTGCACCGACTGATGCTTGACTGCTGGCAGAAGGACCCAGGTGAGCGGCCCAGGTTCTCCCAGATCCACAGCATCCTGAGCAAGATGGTGCAGGACCCAGAACCCCCGAAGTGTGCTACAGCCGCCTGTCCAAGGTATATTCCCACCTTTCCCCAACCGTGGCAGGCATGCTGACCTCTCACCTGTCCGTGGGCGCCTCCCCCATGGCCCAGTACAAAGGCCCTGTCCCTCCTACCCCACCTGTCCTGGTATGACTGCTCACCAGCCGCCCCAGGTAGATCTAATACTCCCACCTGCCTTAGGCTCCTGGAACCTTCCATCCATCCTAGCCACTTCTGCTTGTCCTGGACTTTGCTCACAGATCCCAGGGACAGTGACAGTTGGATACATATCTGTGGTAGCAGTCCTAACTAATTCGTAGTTCCAGTAAGTACAAATGAGTGAAATTAGTATGAGTTGTCCCAAATTACGGGTTGCCTCCCCAACTGTCCTGGGTATGTCCTGCCCCCAGACTATTCCAGACACTCCTGGTCCATTTGGCTGGCTCAGGGGCAGCTCGCTCCGTACCTGCCTGAGTGTGCCGAGCCGTGAGCGTGCTGAGCACGCACCCACTCTGAGAACACGCAGCACCCAAGTGAGCCAGGCCTGTCCGGGGCCAGCCGCCTCCCAGCCCCTTGTCCTTCTGCAGCTGGCCTGTCCTCAGAAGAGGGACTGGGTCTGGGCAGCAGATCCCTGCTGTTCACGGCTACTGCTGCTCTGCCCCAGGCCTCCCACCCCGCTGGCGGACCGTGCCTTCTCCACCTTCCCCTCCTTCGGCTCTGTGGGCGCGTGGCTGGAGGCCCTGGACCTGGGCCGCTACAAGGACAGCTTCGCCGCGGCTGGCTACGGGAGCCTGGAGGCCGTGGCTGCCATGACCGCGCAGTGAGTCTGGGAACCCAGGGGCCCTGTCGAGGCCGAGAGAGGGAGAGCAAAAGGTGGGGCTGAGCCAGCTGGGTCTGACCAGTCCGTCTGCACAGGGACCTGGCAGGCCTGGGCATCTCGTCGGCGGAGCATCGGGAGGCCCTCCTCAGCGGGATCAGCGCCCTGCAGGCACGAGTGCTCCAGCTGCAGGGCCAGGGCGTGCAGGTGTGAGCAGCCCTCACTCTTCTGGGCCAGGACCCCAGGGGGCTCCAGACGCTGCTTGGACAAGCCCCCCCCGGGCAAGCTGCACTCCACTTGTGGGGAAGTTTCCCCCATTTCACTGCCTACTCCTCCCACTTTCCCCAGTCTGAACACCTTGGCTGACTCAGTCCCCCTGGAGAGGGGCCCTGGACAGAACAGCCTGAGAAGATGCAGGGTCTGAGACACTGAGGTGGGGCTGGGTGGGGAGGAAAGACATAGCTTTAAATCACCAGGCCCCTGCCCTTCTGTCTTCCACATGCACTGGAGCTCTGGGGCCTGCCCCACCATCCCGCAGACCCACGGGCCAGCAGGCAGCTCGAGTCCCTGCTGGGCTGTCAGTGGGCTCGGCAGCAGCCACAGCTGCCTGGCAGCCCATCCTGGAGGGGCCTGTAGGGGCAGGGTCCTCAGCTTCTGGTGCTGGGGCTCAGCCCTGTCTGGGCACTGGTCCCAAGGCCCAGGCAGCAGAGCTCAGGGGCCGGTTTCTGCCTCCCTTGCCATTGGGCTGACAGCTCAGGATGAGGGTCCTGGCGGCGGGGCCACGCAAGCCCTGGTGCTCCCTGAGGCCCCACTGGCCTCCCCTTCGCATTCCTTTTGTAAACTCGCTGGCTGGACTCCTGGGAGGGACATGAGGGGAGATGTCTTCTCCCCCGAGGGACCCCAGAGTTTGTTGTCCAACCTGGAGGGATGGTGACAGAGAGACTCTCAGAGATGGACCTTGTCTCTCTGGCTGGTCCAGTACTCAGTGTACAGGTGCGGAAGACCAAGCAGGGCCCAGTGAGGAGCCAGAGCCAGGCCTGGGTCAGAACCAGCTGGCCCAGCGCCCTGCCCTGGGGTGAGGTTGGCTCTGGAAGGAGGCCTTGGTCCCGCCCTGGGACACCACCACTCTTTCCCGGGGCAGCCAGGGCCACTCTGAGGGGAGCTCCGGGGAGCACTCCATCCCTGGCCGCCGCCCAGCCTCCGAGGAGCACCTCCCCACTGGGGCTTCTGCGGGCCTCGGACGGAAGTGGGCACACTGAGCTGGCTGCAGAGTTCCTTGTCCAGAAGGGCTCCCCCAAGCAGTGGTGATGATGAGACCACACTTTCGTAGCACAGGAGGAAGGCAGCTGGATCTGGATAGGGCCACGGGGCTGTCTTTCCAGGTTACTCCCGGCATGCCTCCTGGGTTTGCCTGTGGCCGGGTGGGGCGGGCTGGAAGGAGGAGCCAAGGGCTGGAGGAAAGGGGTGAATGAGACACAGAGCCAGCCCTTGGTGGGGCGATGATCTCAGGCACCAGGAAGCGCCCAAGGCTACTTCCAACTTGGGGCTCCCGGGCCCCATGGGAGACCTTGGGGTCTGTGGGCTGGTGCGCTAGGGCAGCCGCTGGCCCCTCTCTTGACCTGTGTATGTGGAGGGGTGTCTGGAGAGCCTTCTTGGCTGAGAAGCCAACTCGGAAGTTGAACAGGGCCCTAAAGGCGGGGGAGGGCTCTTTCTTTCGGGTGGACGAAGTGGTCAGCAGGCCAAGATGGAGGGCCTAGGCCAAGAGGAGTCCAAGCAGAGCGGCTAACCAAAGGTGGAGCCCAGAGGCTGGAAGATGCAGTGCATCTTTGGGGAGCACCCCTTGGTGGGGGATGGTGCCTCACAGCAGTGCCTTTGGCCTGGCCCCGGCAGCTCTTCTCTCCTTAGGGTCCCCCCACCCTTCTTCCTGTTTTCTGGGCACCTGCCCCGTTTCAGTGACTCCGGAGGTACTGGGGAGACCCAGATACCGCTTCCATCTCTGACAGGGCTAGAGGGTCCCATGCCAGGTGTCCTGCAGGCTCTGCACCCCAGACCCTTGCTCCCGGGAAGCCTGGAGAGGACGTGGCGTGAGGACCAGCGTCCTGTCTTGTGGAGGAGCCTCGGCTCCAGCAGTCACGCTCTGAAGGTCAAAGTCCCCTTCCCCACCAGCCGTTCTGCAGAGGGGCCCCCATCGGCAGGACTTCGGTGTCCAGGGTAGACCTCCCTCCACTGGAGCGAGGTCCCAGAGTCCTGAGGGGCCCGGCCTCGGCCCCACACGGGTGCTAGTGTGATGGGAGCTGATGGCTCTCCGGGCGCCCGCTACAGATCTATTTTTATATGGAACTTATTCACTGGACAGCGGGAGGGGCCTGCAACCCCCCACTACGCTGTCTGAGCCCACCCAGGGAGGGGAGGGGCCCGTTGGGGAGGTGGTTCCTTTGATCCGTGCTGGAGATGTTTTTATAATTTTGGGTTCTATATGCAAGGCACAGTAATAAAAACTTGTCTGTGACTTGGTGCCTCCTTCACTGACAGTTGTTTCACCATTAAGTAGTTTGTGTGGGAGGGTCCCTACCCCTGCCCCACGTAGAGGGGCTCCAGAGTACGTGTTTGAAATCTCGCTGCCTAGAGACTAATTAGACTGCCCCTGCCACAGAAGGTCCCCAGTCTAGTGGGGGGCATGTTTAGGAAACATCACAGGACAGTGTGATCAGGGTCTCCATGGGGGCAAGCACGAGGTAGCCTGGGGGGTGTAGAGAAGGATGTCACCCAGTTCGGGAGCAGTAAACCAAGGAAGGCTTCCAGGAGGAGGTAACACTCCGGTGGTGGTGGTGCCATCCCCTGAGGTAGACAGCATGTGGGGAGGGAGTAGCAGGCTGGGCAGGGGTGTGAGGGGAGGTCAGGGAATGACTAGCTTGGTGTTGGATGTGATTTGAGATCTGGCGGGACACACAGGCAGAGATGTGTAGGACGTGGGCGCATGCTCAGTCTGGAACTTGGCACAGGTGTGAGCCGGAGGCAGAGCTTTGAGGGTCATCAGCTTGCAGGTGGGGGCAGAAGCCGCGGGGAGAATGAGGTTACCTGGGCTGGCCGGTGGAGGAAGAGGAGCTCTGGGGGCACTCTGACCCTGGGGGGCAGCTGGAGGAAGAAGAGCAGAGACAGAAGCTGAGGGAGCAGTGAGAGGAGCCAGGATGGAGTCATGCCAGAGCCAGAGGAAAAGCAAGTTTTGGTGTTAAATGCACAGAGGCCAGGTGAGAAGGGGGGAAGAGGGGCTATCGGTGTGGGTGTGCAGTGATTGGGTGCGTCCTCCGGGGCTGCGGTCACGGAGTACCCCTGGCGGTTAAACAACGGGAATTTGTTATCCCACAGTTCTAGAGGCTGGAAGTCCAAGACCAAGGTGTCGGCAGAGTCTGCTCCTTCTGAGGACTTAGGGAGGGGCCTGCTCCAGGCTGCTGTCCTTGGCTTGTGGGTGGCTCTGTCCCTGGTGTCCACGTGGTCTCCCCTCTGTCAGTGTCGGTGCCCAGGCTTCCCCTCTCTCCTAGAAGGGCACCAGTCACGTCGGACCAGTCCACGTCAGCCTGCCCTGGTGGCCTCATTTTAGCTTGGTGCCATCTGTGAACATCCTGTCTCCAAATCCAGTCAAGTTCTGGAGGTATCGGCGGAGGTGTAGGGCTTCATACGAATTTTGGGGAGGCCAGAGTTCAGCCCACTGCAGTGACCTTGATTGAGCTGGCCAGGTGAGAGGATTGAGTTTGAGGGGCTACTGAGGACAGAGGGGGTGGGGTGAGGTGGTCACCAGGGTGGGGCAGGGGTGTGGGCTGAGGAGTGCTGGCGCCTCGCCTGAGCCCTCACGAGTGCACACCCATGCCTTGTGCACACACACTACACGCACACACACTTGTACTGCATGAGCCCTTGCTGTCCTTAGTTGACTTTCTAGTGCTTCTGTTGAGCTTGGCTGGGCCGTTCATGTTCCTGGTATGGAGAAGGTGTCATATTTATCTGCTTAGTCCCGGCCACAGAAAGTGCTTAGTGATGGGATTGGGTGGCAGGGGTGGCAATCATTAACACCCTTTCCTCTGCCCCTGCGCTCAAAGCCAACCGAGCATCAATTCCCTGGGGCAGATGGAGACCCCGCCCTTTGCTAAGGCAGACTGGAGAGTGCTGCTTACCAGGTTCCTTCGAGTCTAAGATGCCATGGAGGGTCAGATGCACCATGCAGAAATGTCCCAGCCAGTTAAATCACATCATGCGATCTGCTTGAAAGATGCACCCCAACCTCAGAGATACTACTAAAAATGTGTAAAATGCACACCTTTGATAACTGAGATGTGGTATACCGTGGACAGAGTGCATTTCCCATCATTCCCCTGAATTAGACCCACCCAGTCCCAGGCTGAGCCAGAGGTCCAGGAGTCAGCTCCACCCAGCTTCCTGCATGATGGGGGGCAGACCAGGGTGCACCCTTCTTACAGGCAGGCAAACCTGTGGGAAGCCAGAGGTCATCCCTCTGTCTCCCAATTCTATTAGCTAAGTCACTTCTCCCCCAGCCCCGAGGGAAGGAATGAGTGAGTGAGTTGGAGACGTCAGGAGTGTTGCTCTGCGGAGGTCTATTGCCTTAGAGGCACGAAGCCAGAGAATGGAGGACCCCTCCCTCCCTAACACTTAACGCAGTGCCTGGCACACAGTAGGTCCTCACTAAATGGTATCAGCAAGTTGTGAAGAACCAGGTGGTTGTACAGTATACAGCTAGGAACTGAAATGAACTTCTCCAGGCAGGGAGGCCACTGACCAGTCTGACGAGGCATTTATCTGCTCATTTAATGAGTGCGTGCCCAGCAGAAGCATCTGCCAGGCGGTCGGCACCTGGAATGTAAGGAAGCCTAATGGGGCAGTCAGTTAAGTAAAATGCACAAGAGCCGTGGGGGTAAGTCCTGGGTGCTGTGGAGTCCAGTGGAGGGCTTTGCCTGACCTAGTCCTTGGGGAGGTGTGAGAAGGCCCCCAGGGGAAAACCAAGTAGTGAGTTCTAGACTCAGTTCCTTACGTGGTCTCCATCACACTGCTCAGGACGTGAAGAAAGCTCCTTATCTATCACACGGCACTCTCTCTGAATCTTTTTGTACCCTTTGCCATGAAACTTGCGTGTCTGCCAGTATCTTGAAAAACCCTGCTAGCCTCTTAGGATGCTCCCCACCCCTTATTAGCAGTGGGCCCCCCCGGCTCTTGGGGCAGGGGAGAGAAGTCAGAAACTCCTTCAGTTCATGGACAACCACTTGGTGCCTACTAGCATCTTGCAAAGAGATCCTGGGTATCTCAAATCTCATGTAAGTGAAAAACTAAACCAAAACCAAATTTGTTTTTGGCAAACATCTCCCATCCCCTCCCAGTTAACTCCATCCTGCCCACTCTCCTTTTACCACCACACTCGTCCTTGGCAGTCAGCTGGGGCACCGTTAGGAGAGTAGAGACCGGTGGGTTTGCTGGCATGACCTTTGCATTGGATTTGAAGGGGTCTCCTTGGAGACTGTCCGTATCCATCCTGATGCCTGTTGGCACATTGGGACACACAGCATGTGCTTGCAGGCACTGCTATTGTGCCAATGTGGACCTGGGCTCTTCCGAGTATATTGGTGCCAAGGGGATGTTACATCCTCCGCCATATCCCTGTCTGAGGGTCAGAAAACACCAACTAGAGTGGATGCTGATATCACCTATGGGAAAGATGAATAGTGAAGTGTGGAAGGCAAGCAGTGTGGGTTACAGCGGTGGGAAGCGGGTGGTGGGGAGATGGGGCTTGTTCTCCAGGCAAGACGATGCCAGTGGGGATGAGAAGGGGCTAGGAAAATGCCTAATGCTGTAAAGGGCCAGGACAAGACACCTCAGCCAGAGCAAACTGGGTCCCAGACTCCCGTTAAGAGGGAGTTTGATGTGCATCCCAGTTTTGATTGACCTGTGTCTCTCACTCCTTCCATTTCTGAAGCCACATGAGTTACCTACTATGAAATCTTCAGCACACAGGTGTCATGCTCAATTTTAGCTACGGCTCCACAGCCACCGCTGTGTGAAATTAGAGAAGGAAAGTATTAGCGAGGCAGGTAACAGGTAACAAAGGGAAGTCACTGAACAGAAATGCTTTCACGGGGGTGGGGGTGGGGGGATCTCTAAGGGCTGGAGAGCTGCTGCTCAACTCCTTGGCTGTGACCCGTTGCCAGATCTTGTATTTTGGAGGCTAGCAATCATTTTTGTGAACCTTGGTGATTTTTAAATTCTTATCAACTAATTAAAAAAAATGTTATCAACTAGTTTTACTTTTTTTAAAGGACTTCATTTTTTTTAGAGAGAGGGTACAGAAGGGAGAGAGGGAAGCACCAGTGTGCGGTTGCCTCTCGAATTCCCACCACCAGGAACCTGGCCTGCCACCCAGGCGTGCGCCCTGACTGGGAATGAACCTTCCACCCTTTGGTTCACAGGCCGGCACTCAGTCCACTGAGCCACACCAGCCAGGGCTCAACTCTTTTAAAGAACAAACAGTTGAATGTGTGTCAATGGGCCATTTTTGGTCTGTGGCCTGGTGGGGAGATTTCAGTTTCCTTTGCAACGTTCCAGCCCCGTGATGGTTCAGCCCGGGCTTTAAACCCCGGGGCAGGGAACTCATTACCCTGCGAGTCAGTCTGTTACACAGAGTGGACTGCTCTGTCTGCGCCACAAGACTGGCTTTTACCGGGCACCTGCTGGGCCCGCACACTTCCCAAGTTGGGGCCGTCTGGGCAGCGGTGCTCAGGGAGTGGATCGGGTGGCCTAGCTCTGGGGAAGCATGTTGGATCTGAAGTGTTTCCTTGATGTCAGGCTCTTCCTCACACTGTGCCAGGTGATGATGGCAAATGTAGAAACCTCAGGTTTTGGGCCTTGATGACTGGAAATGAGTAACCTTCACTCCACATGCTGTCACTGACCCAAGGGTCCTTCCCCGCAACCTGTCCGTGCCAGATGACCGAGCTAAGTAATGACCACTGACTGCTTAGGTGATCCATGCTGATCCTTTCCAGCGCAGGACTTCCAAGAAGGCAGACCTGCCAGACCCCCGAGCTCTGAGAACTGAGAGCGTGACCACTGAGTGACCTGCGCCTGGCTGTGTCCTGGCTTGTGAGACTAGATTCTACAGGCGAACGAACTACAGGTACCCTAGCTTTCGTCCTCCCAGATGCAAATCTCTAGCTCACCGAACAAACGTATTGCGGAGAAAGTTCTTGGGGTAGGTTCTGCGTGTCCTGGATCTTGGGGTGAGGGCCCCTTCTTCAGATACCAGAGCAACTCTGCCCAGAGCGGAGACCTGCACATCTGCCGAGGGAAGCAGCTGTTCCAAGACCCACACCCCAGTAGCTTCAACCCCAAAGCTGCCACTAGGTCAGGCAGCCCAGCTTGGATGCAACAGGCAGGCTGAACTCACAATTTATTGAAAACAGGTACCTTTCAGTAGCTCTGATTAGAAAAACCAGATTAGAGATACCATTACATTACTCAGGAAAACATTATGTACAAAAAGTCTCAGGGTAGGGACAATAAAACAACCTGAAAATACAACTTAAACAGGACTGGATTACTAGAATGGTCATGAAGCAAAATGATACAGAGTACAGCAAAGAGCCACACGTGAGAAAACTGTGGGCCCTCAGGCCTGGGGCGGGAACGCTCGGGTCCCGTGTTCTTGGACCACATCCCATGATTCTTTGGAGTGGAGGCACCAGCTGGCATGCAGGGATCTCAGTGCCGACCCTCAGGAACTCCACACTCGGAGCGAGGCTGCACACCAGTTACGCCTGCTCCCTCAGTGAAGCCAGTAAGAGAAGCGCACGCTGCAAGGTCTACAGGCCTGGCAGGGTCCTCTGGGCGTGGAGAGCCAGTCACACAAATTCCCAGACTAATCTAAGCCCTACAAGTCCCTTACCAAATTCCCACTAGCTAGAGAGGTAGAGGAGCAAGCCATGGAAACCGCCTCCACACCAATTTTTGGTCTTCGGTAAACAGAGAAACATAACACACTGTTCCACATATCAGCTGGAAAGGACAGCACGTGTGAGAGTCCACAGGAGGAGGGGATGGCGTGGGGGGGAGGTGTGTTCCACTGCGGTCACTGCGGTGACAGGCCCTGACTCGCTGTCCCGACCCCATCTGTCCGGTTCCTCCCAGCTTTCTGGAACTGCCCCCTCAACAGTCCTGAACTCTCACTTCTCTGGGCCCAAACCTCCCGGGCCCAAGCACACACACAGCGAGAATGTCGGACGCAGAGGGTTCTCCGACGAGGGCGAGTAGCCAGTCTTTCCAAAAACATGAGGTTCTCCGTGCTGCCCGCACTGGAGTCAGGGCAGGGTGGGGAGGCGGATCACAGGAGGAGGGAAGGGGCAGCTCTGAGAGCCGAAGGACCATTCGGCAGAGAGACTGCGTACACGCAGCAGGAAGTGTCTGTCACCTGGGCTGGGAGGTGCAGAGAGTGAAACTGATGGGGGAGCAGTGCCTCCCTGTGTCCCGAGTTCTCTGAGAGGAGCACCGCTCCTGCTCTGAACTTCACACTCAGAGAGACCATAAGCTTGAAGGGGAGAAGCTCCCAGAAGTGCCCACTGAAAATCCATCCTGTCAAGCTGGCTTCTTGGAATAGCAACCTCATTTGTGAGTCTGTATGCTGCTGCAAATCTGGGCAAGACGGCTCTAAAAAGAAAAGAAAACGCCTCGTTCAGTGATGACGGCACTGGGCATGCACCGGATGTGGGGTGAGGCAGGTCAGAGGGGACCTCAGCCCCCCATCCTCTGTTTCACAAATGGGTTCGCCTTTCCAAATCTCCGTTTCTCATCTGAACAAAGGAGCAAAGCAACATCTCAAGTGAGAGAGTGAAGGTGTGGTTGGGGAGAGGGATGCAGCAGGCCCAGCTGGATGCTGGGAGTCGCCAGCTCTGGCTGGTGGTGCGCGTGATCCAGCGTTGGGCCTGCGTTCAGTAGGACGTGTTTGGGAGAGCAGCCCGCCCCGCCCCCTTCCTCGGATGTGCCCTTCACAGGAGCCCCAGGGCACGGGCAGCCACGTGTGCAAGAAGTGTTCCCACCCACCAGCCAAAACCATGCAAGACCAGGGAGGCCCATCTGACCGAAGCTGAGCCAACTAAATCCTTCCTCTTGAGAATGTAAACGAAGACAGGAAACTGGACAGCTAGTGCTGGGCAATGGAGCAACAGCTACAGGGCCGAAGTGTGGCTGCTCAAAGCCACCTACAGACCAACGTTCCGAGGGAGCAGAAGCAGGAGCCTCTTGGAGCAGTGCATCTGCTGCGGCAAGGAGTGAGGCTGTGTGCGGGGCCCAAAGGCAGAGGAGCTGGAGGAGCTGGTGCACCCGCGGAGCCGCCGCTCTGGGGCCTGGCTTCTCAGTGCTCTGATCCAGTGCATTCCTTGTAACAAGCACCACCCCCTCCCCAGTCCTGAACTGCTGCGAGGGAGTTTCAGTTCCCAGAGTTCACCTGTGCCCTACACAGAGGCACCGACTAACTGCCTGGACCAGGCAGAGTTTCACTTCTGTTGCGGAACTCTGTGGCAGGCACTCTGGAATGACCGAAAGGCAACATCAATTCGGGGATGGAATTGCTGCCAAGTAAGCAAGGTAACAGTCAAAATCCCTTGAGGGAAAGAAGGCAACACAATTGTGAGGACAAAGCATTACTGGCCCAGACCTGAAAGACAATCCTAATACAGCGAACAGAGAAAGCTACTGCAGGCCCCCCAGGGGTGGAGGTGGGCGTAGACTTACAGACAGTTGCTTTATGTTGCCCAGGGCCTCTGGGTCCAGCTGTGCGATATCCACCCTCTTCAAGTCACTGGCCAGCAATCGCATGCTCTGTATGGAGGGAAGAGGATGTTAAACTGCATGTCCTTCAGGGTAGGAACCTCCACCCGGCAGCCCGGTGTGCCCCTGGGGGTCCCCTGCAGGAAGGGGAAGGTTAAGGAAGGCAGACAGGACGCAGGCTGTCACCATGTCCCTGAGGATACAGGGATACCAGTGCTTATCACTGGGTCAGGGGCTGAATCACCCGTAGCAGGGCATGCCCCTTAGCAGCAAAGTGCCCTGCAGACCACATCTGAGAGAGGCTGAATCTGAGATAAACCACCCTTCCCTGCCAGGAGGTGAGGTCAGCAACTTGCTCTACTCAGCCCAGAAAAACTGGGCTCAGCCTGCTTCAGAACCCCTCGAAGCTAGACCAAGAGGAAGGGACAGCACACACCCCCCGACAGTGCACCCCACCCCCAGCCCTGCATTCTGTCTCCATGACCGCGCACACCACACGGTGGTGTTAAAGCTAACTGTGACCCCATCTGGACTACCGAACTGCGTCTCATGGGCGGGAGTGTCTCCCGCACCTTGGGCCTGCTGCAAGACAGGCACACTGATGTTGGCCCATGAATGGATGGACCCAGAGCTGGCGAGGACATTCCCAGCCTGGGCCTCCAGCCTGGGAGAGGAAACCAGGTTCTGGGTCCTACACAAGCGTGCAGGTCGGGGTCCATGCAACCCCAAGAACCCGGGGAGAGTGGTGGGTGACAGGCCAAGGAGAGCAATGCCGGCCACGAGGCACACCGGGCCAGGTTTCCCTCCGAAACGCTTACCTCTCCACCTCCCACTGGCACAGTGAGGAAAACCTCTTTGCTGTCGGCTAGAGGGCTGCCGTTCACTGAGATATTGTAAATCCGCTCTCTGGCTGCTGGAGTGCGCAAGCCCGGCGTCTTGAAGACCCTACAGAGTGGGAAAATCTCTGTGAAGATGGTTTGGCAGATTGCATGACACCAGGCACTCTGAGCCCTTCCAAACCCCATCTGGCCTCAAGCTGCAGTTTTCAAATCACACATTTCTAAGAAGGCAAGTTCTAAATTTAGGGGAAAAAATCTTTTTAAGCAGTAATGACTAAACACAGCTGGAGTAAGGAGACTGTAATTATCAAACATACATCTAGCAAAAGTCAATTCTTATTCATATAAGTTTTAGGTCCAGAGCGCCATACAAATGCCAGTCATCCACCCATCCATCCATCCATCCATCCATCCATCCATCCAGAAATAAACTATGGTTAATGTATTTGCAAGTACAGTTAAGTGCTTCTATCAAGAGCTGTTTTCCAGGGTCAAAGGAGGATTCAGAGATCACATCCTTATATTAATTCCCAAACTGACTTTCTCAAGACAGTTAAAACGCTGCTTGCTGCCTGGTTTCCCCGAAATGTACTTTGCTGTATGCTCATGTGAAAAACATACAGAGTGGGAATTAAAAGCAGAAGGTAAGTCTTCCTCACTCCCCCCACCCCAGCAATAACTACCCTTAATTCCTTCTGCATCCTTCCAGAATGTTCCACCTATATAAACACAAATGGGACCATTAGGGACACGCTGTGTTGCAACTGCTTGGAGATGCCTGGAACCCTGAAGCTGCCCCCTCCCCCACCAGCACACACAGATCTGTTTTTTAAATGTCTACACAGCGTTTTCTGTTGAGTTGACCTGCCCTAGAGAAGGGATAAATGCCTGCTGCAAGAACACCCTTGTTTATGCTCGTCTCCCAAAAGAGGGCATCAATGTTCCTCAAGGATATAGGAGAATGCCTACCTATTTAAAAAACAAAACTTTTGATCAGAATCAGAAGAGACCAAAAGTCAGCAGAGGCTGCATAGTCATCTGAGACAATGTTCTCTGTCTCTCATCAGATAAGGAATCATTGCCTTGCTGACAACCCCCCCACGCCCCACACTCAAGGGCGAGGCAAATGCATCAGCAGCAAGCTCAGAAGTCACCCTCCTCTGAGAAGGCCTCCCAGGCCAAGGAGTCAGGAGTTACTACCCTGCTTTTCTGATGTTAAATGTTGGACTCCCACCCAAATCCAAGCCCAGCCCTCAGTACTCACCTTGAGTCAAATCTGGGTGTCAAGCCTGGAGTTGGTTTCACCATCGACAGCTCCATCCGGCCCACAGCCGGGGTGACAGTGCTACAATTGCTTGACCTGCAGGTAAGAAACGGCTGTGAGGCGCGGCCACTCGGGTGCAACAACAGCGGCGGCAGCAGGGGCAGGTCACACTTGGAGAGCACTGACCTTGTCAGACACTGTCCTGAGTACCCACATAGTAACATTTCAAGAACTAACTATCGATAAGTGACAGCAACTTTGTGATGGGGTAGCTCTGCACAGGGACTGTCAGGCGGCTCCACAAAATAATCTGCAATGCCCACCATATGTTTCTGGGCCCCATTCTCCCTGTTTGTATTGAAAACAGTGGGGGAGGGTGGAGAATGTGGGCAGAAGAGCTGGAAGAGGTGGTGGGTCAGGTCATGTCTAGAGGGCCCTCCGTTTAGACACTCGAGGACCTGTTGGCGTTAAGCTCTTCTGGAACACAAGGTGCAAAAGCCTTCCCCCCTGGTGCTGCACAATGAACATGGCTCTGAAACCAACAACACAGCTGAATTGGGAGGCCCCTTACCTTTTGCTTTTGCCTTTTCCTTGTATGGACTGGGTTCTCTTCCTGGATGGAGGACACCTTTTGACCTGAAGTCACAAGCAAATGAAAGGTTACAAAAAGCCTTTCCTGCGAAGGGAAAGGTAAGAGAAAGGACAGCCACTCTGGAAAAGAACACTAATTAAGAAGGTCTATCTCACAGACTTAAATAACTCAGAACATAGTTGGTTTTGGCCAAAATCCCCGCATCAAAGGGTTTTTGAACTGAGTGCAGCAGGGCTGGTCAGCCCCCTCCCCACCTTTACACAGTGTGTCAAGGCAAAGGTCACTCTGGGTAGCCCAGGTGCCCAGTACAAGGAACCATCCTCGGTCCTCACCCCTCCTGAGTCTTCAAAGGCACCTGCCAGGAATCGCCCCTTATCTTCTGATGATTCTTCCCCCCTCACCTTCCAAGACTGACCCACCTCCCCTGCTCCTGTGCCGACCCTCTGCAGTCTGCCCCACAAGCTCCTTCTCTCTTCCCTCACCCCCTCTCCATGCTCTCCTTGGACCTCATTGACTCCCCACACGGGACCACCCAAAGGCCTAGATGTCAATGTGGCTCTCAACCTCCTCCTCCCTGAGCTCCCGCTGAAAGTTCTATCCAGGCTACACGTCCCAGAGAAGTACTGAACACTCAGCACGCCAGACAACTGACACACGAGCTGCTCCTGTTCACCCGAACCCCACACCACTCCTCCTCCTGTGCCAGGAACCACGTCGTCAGCTCCGGTTCCTCTCCTTCCCTCCACCAATCCTGCCCACTCTCCCTTTTAAATCTTACCGCAACACCTTTTCCTTTCATGGGGTCAGAGCCTCGGTTCAAGACTTACAAAGCCTCCCCACTGGTTTCCTTGTCCGCAGTGTGCCCCCTCTCCCGTTTATCCCGAGCACTGGTCTGAAGTGCAGATTTGGTCGTGTCACTTCCTATTATCTACCTGAAGACACTGAACGCCCACACCTGGTGCACGAGGCCAGCCATTAACCAGCCCCTGCCCCACGCACGCTGCTCTCAGAGCTTGTGCCCCAGCCGTTCCACGCTGCTTCCTGTGCCTTAGTGGCACTGTCATGCCTCCTCTGGGAATTCCCTTCCCTCTCTTTTCTAGCTAATGAAATCTCACTAACCTTAAAGGCCTGGTTGTGTCTTAAGGGACTAGGCAAGACTTAATAGCTTCCTGTTCCACATTTACGCACTTTCTGCATATCTCTATGATTACTGTTGCTATTAGCCACTTCAGTGGGATCGTCTCTATTAAACTGCAAACTCTGGGAAGGCAACACTGTATTTTAAGAATTTTTGTATGTCCTCATCTGCCAGCCCACGGCCCTAAATCTGAGTACCTACTTACTTTGGCAGTTTGAAGTTTCTTATTTTTTTTTTCTTCTTCTTCCTCCTCTATCATTTCATCCACTTGCACCGCCTTTCGTGCTACAAGAAACAGTTTCACAGAGTGATATTTCTCACGGGAATAAACTCTCATGCATCCGCATTTCTTATAGGGAAGAACACTTACGCAACCTTAGGCTGTAAGCAAGAAACAGACCCGATATAAAGATGATTTTTTAAAAAGAGGGCCTAGATCAAGGAAACTGACCGAGTGCTTAAGAAACCCCTGCGACACCCGGTGTGGTCGGCCCAGCACTCTGGCCCTTCCGCAAACTAGGCCCGCGGCTTCCGGGTAGCACCTCGGTCTCCTCCTCTGTAACAGGCAGGGGTCACTGTACATGGATGTTATAAGACCTGGAGTGTGTGCTCCCTAAGGACAGGGTCTTTGCTGTTTCTATTCCAATATCCCAAACCCTAGCATTGTCCTGATAAATGTTTAAGTGTTTGTGGATTGGATAGTACTGGAGACATGTTATAATAAATTCCACTATTTGTGATAATATTACGTATGTAGATGCCATAGGAAAACTTAGAAAGTGTCTCATTGCTAACTACGTCCAGCCAGGAGCCAGGCAACCAGAGCAGGGATTCCATAAAGGAAATTCCGTACTTACTCACAGGGGGAGAGAGAAATCAGACCACGTGACCTTTCAGACACTTTCTACTGTTGCTTGACCCTGATTCTGGTGTGTTCGGTTCCAAGGAGTGAAATCAGAAGACATGCCTGCACCCAAGTTAGCAAAACTGATGGAACTCCAACAGGAAACTGGTATTACCTAAATGTAGGAATATCCCAAAGGGACCTAACAGATCGTAAATATGGGGCTGACAAACTCTAGGAACAGCCAAATCCACTTACATTACAACCTCTGGTGGGCAGAACTGGAATATAACACCATGCATTCTTCATACCACGAAGCAATTCTGATGGAAGCCAAGTTGGCATGAGAACTGGACAGTGTTTCTGGCTCTGCCCAGCCGAGCAAGTGCCCACGTGGGCAGTCCAGAAATCCAAGGTCAGACAGTCTCACTCACAGGAGTTGGCTGCACTGAACCACCAAAGCTTAACGACAGTGACCTCAAGTCCATAACAGAGCTCATCCTGGCCTGATGCCATGCTAATTACAAACTGGCTCCCCCCAAACCTTCCCTGTAAGACAGTGTTTCTCAGTGTGGGCGCATGCGTGAGAGACTCATTTACATGGTGGGTCACTGAATGCAGCGACATGGAGTGAACATGCTGAGAAAGTCCTTTTACAGTTCTCTCTACCTTTCTGATCAGGGAGTCGCAGCTGGTATGGCCACGTCCAGCGACAGCTCAGGAAATCGCGCTAACCCCTCCAACCCAGGGGAAGCGAGCAGACTGCATGTTCGGTTGGCAGCGCAGCTTGTTTCTCTCCTTTCACTTTTGCTCACACGTCTGCCTGGGGAGATTGGTTAGCACTGGCCTAGCATACAATTAATTGAAGGCAGTGCCCCAAATCAAATGTTTTGATTTATGAGCCCGAAGACTATACATTCAGGGATCATTTCTGTACTTTGTTATAAGTTATAAGCCCAAGGACCGGACATTAAGGGAAGAGGCCCCCTCACTGAGGCCCCTGCGGCAGCCAGCCAACACCCCTGGGCCTCAGCTCTCTGGGGGCGACAAGGGACTCTGAGAAGCACTCACTTCTGGCAGATTTCAGGGGTGTCTGAATAGCTTCTGCTGTTAGTTTGTTGATTTCTCTGATGTCCAGGTCAGCCTGTGGAAAACAGCCAGAAAACCACTCACATTCCACCAAATATTAAGATGGAAAACAATTACTTTTGAAAACATATTATTTGATACATACAGACTGTTCATTACAACACAATATAATAACTTTCCATAAACCCACCATACAACCCAAGACCCAAAGCACTGACAATATGCTCCTAGCTGTGTACTTCCCTTGTCCCATTTCCCTGTGTCTCCCCCAAAGGCGACCCAGTCCCCTGTCGTTCTCCAGATAACCACTCTCACTGCATTCACTTGCAAGTGCAGGTGTGGTGTGTACACACGTATTTCTTCACAAATGTGTATGTGCTTAAATACTATTTTGTTTGGTTTTGTCTCTCACCACTGCTTGTGGTGGTAGCTCATCTGTTTTCACTGCTATAAAATATCCCACTGTGCGACTGTATAGCACTAGATTTGTCCCACCTCCTGTCCAGTCTTTTGCCATCACAAACACTGCTACTCTGAACTGTCCCGTAGATATGTCCAAGTTTCCTCTTGGCTACATACTTGGCAACCAACATAGTCCTAGCTGGTGTGGCTCAGTGGACTGAATGCCGGCCTGAGAATCAAAGGGTCGTGGGTTCCATTCCCAGTCAGGGCACATGCCTGGGTTGCAGGCCAGGTCCCCAGTAGGGGGCACGCAAGAGGCAACCACACACTGATGTTTCTCTCCCTCTCTTTCTCCTTCCCTTCCCTCTCTAAAAATAAATAAATAAAATCTTAAAAAAAAAAAAACAACCAAAAAAAACCAAACAAAAACCACTAACCAACATAGTTCCAAAATAGGACAAGTCACTCACCGTTGCTGCCTCTTCCAGGGCCTGCTTGCTTCCTCCAAGGGCTTTAAAAAGATCATTTTGTCCAGTTACTATGAGATTGTAAGGCTAAATCACCTTCCCACAACCAGATTAAGCCCTTGGTCCAACACTGAAGGACCTTCGTAATCTAGTCTAACCTTTCTCTGAGCTTGACTCACACCTCTCATGACCTAGTCTACCTTCTCCCACACCAGGAAGTTCCTGTTATTTCCCAAGTGTGCCACTGTCTTTCGTGACTCAGGTCTCTGGTATTTACTATCTTTTCTGCCCCCAGTATTCCTCTGCATCCAACAAATTTCTTAATTCATCCTTCAAAACAGCTCAAACCCTAAACCCCATCTTTTACATCAGACTGCTGTAAAATGCTGAGTCAGTGCCCCCCCAAGAGCCATGCAAAGCAGTGCACACATCCACCCATTCTGAACTGAATTCCTTGAGGGCAGAGAGAATATCTATAGCTTCCGGCAAAACAGGGCCTGCAGTAGGCATGCAGCAAGTGTGTTCTGGGTGAAGTGGCCCGAGCGAGGTTAGATGTGGAAGGGAGAGTTACTTTAGGTCTTCCTGCAGAAACTCTCAGTTTCCTGCTGGAGAGTTGAGCACTCAGGCTTTGGCACCAGCAAATGCCTGTGTTCAGATGGATTCTGCCACTAACTAGCTCATGAGAGCCTGAGCAAAGTAAGCAATCTTTCTGTGCTTTAATCTTGCCATCTATAAGACAGGGATAATATTAGTAATACCCTTGTTAGGAGGATAAAATTAGTTAGTATATGAGTCCTTGAATAACATAGTTTCATTCAATATTGTGTCATTGTAAGGTTGATGAGAAAAATCAACCTTCCAGTTGGGTCACTCTCTGTGGGGTTTGCATGTTCTCCCCATGTCCGTGTGGGTTTTCCCCAGAAACTCTGGTTGCCCCCACCCTCCAAAGTTGTGCATGTGAGGGGAGCTGATGTGTGCGAACTGTCCCAGTCTGAGAGAGTGTGGGGTGCATGACAGGAGCATGCCCTAGATGGAGGGGCATCCCGTTCAGGGCTGGCTCCTGCCTTGTACCTAAGAGGCTCTGGTCCCCTCTGACCCTGAGCTGGAATAAATGGGTTGGAAACTATTAATTCTCTCATTTTTGTTAATCTTTCTTTTTTTTAAAAGATTTTATTTATTTATCTTTAGAGGGGAAGGGAAGGAGAGAAGAAGAGAAACATCAATGTATGGTTGCCTCTCGTACGTCCCCTGCTGGGAACTGGACTGCAACCCAGGCATGTGCCCTGACTGGGAACTGGACTGCAACCCAGGCATGTGCCCTGACTGGGAATCGAACGCGATCGTGTGGTTCACAGGCCTGTGCTCAATCCACTGAGCTACACCAGCCAGGGCTTATTTTTGTTAATCTTTCTTAAATGTATGTACAGCTCACACTTCAGCATTTAAGAGTAGAAGTGTTTTGGGTCTTCATTTAGAAATTTGGTCATTTTTTGTGACCAGAAATAAATACACTGTAGGAATTTAGCACTTGTTTATATCAATTAGCCTATGGAAAACTGGTTCGTTATATGTCTTTTCACTTAAAGTCTCAGTTTCCAGGAACCTATCGAGGACATTAAGAGAGGACTTGCTGTGCGTGTGAAACACTTGGTGCGCTGTCTGGCATAGGAAGCACCACATAAATGTGCTTGCTGAGCACTGCTCTATTCCACCTCTTTTGCAGTACTTGTAACTTTACTTCTAATAATCATACGTGAATTGTTAAAGTGATCCTTCCCCACTAACTTGTAAGTTCCCGATTGCAGGTACAACATCTGTTTTATCCCCCAGTGTGTCGTCAGCACTAGTCCTGGGGCTGATACATGCTCAATGAGTATTTGTAGAAATGTACAAATACATTACTAAATTAAAGGGCAAGCCAAAAGAATCATTAAATGCGTACTCTTTGAGGAGACCATGCATTTCCATCCCAGAAGGAGGCTACATACTGGGTGATTAAAAATTAAGGGTAACCCAGCAGAAAGGGCAACCTCTTGCATTTCCTTGGACATTTAACAAGGGGGTGGGGCACAGGCTGGGATTTTTCTCTGGCCAAGAAAACTCTAGGGTCCTTGCATTTCACAATTTGATTTGCACTTTTTTAAATTGGCAGTTTCCATAAGCAGCCTATCCTTTCATCTGAGCTCTGGTAACAAGCCAAGGTATTCTCACTCATTTATTTTTAAATGGTTGGGTAAAATATCAAAAAAAGATTATTTCCTGACACATGAAATTTATGTCGAAGTTATTATTTCAGTGTGTCCATAAATTTTATTGGAATACAGCCATGTCCACTCATTACAACCGGCTTGGAACTCTGACAGCAAGAGTGAATACTTGGGCAGATAACCTTCTGGCTCAAAAGGCCTAAGATACTTCCTATGCGGTCTTTTAGAGAAAACATTTGATTACCCGCAGGAGTAGATGACCGAAGTGCTAAGATTTTTTAAAAGGCAGGGAGGGAAGTGAGATGGGCAGTGGCGGGAAGCATTAAGTCTGCTATCTCTAACGGTGATCACGGGAGACCTAACTAAGGGGAAGGCTGTCACCGTGACCACAGCGGGGGCTCCAGGCCGAAGTTCGGGGAAACTCGAGCAGCGCTTACCGAAGTAGTCGAGCCAGTTCAGCTCGCGCAGCGCCTTGGGGAGCCGCAGGATCTCGATGTTGTACATGTTGTCTAGCTCCTTGAGGAGGTTCAGCTTGTCCGACTGAATCTGCTTGGATCGTATTTGCACTGAGATAGGGCAAAGTCGACAGAACACGGGTCACCCGGTGGGTGAATAGAACCTGGATCCGTGCTGCCCGCGTAATCCGCCAGCACCCCGCGATCGGCCCAGGTAGCCGTCGCGACCCGGGCGCGGCCCCTTACCTTCACGATCGAAGTCCTTAAGAAAGGAGGCGAGCTTCCGGCTCCGTAACGAGTTGGCCTTGGTCACCCCACTGCTGCCCTTCCTAGCCGGAGCCATGGCGCTTCGGTGGGGGCTGCGGGGAGTGGGAGACCGAGCCACAGGGGGTTAGAAGCGGAAACGCGGAAGGGAAAGTAGGGGGCCACGAAGAGGCGGGAGAGGGCGAAGGGGCGCCCCAAAGGGTTCGTGGAGTGCGGGCCGACCTTCAGGGGCTGGGCGTAAAAGAGGTTGCGTGGAACGTACCTGCGGGTCCCAAAACAAGGGCTGAAAAAAAAAACCTCGCCGCTCTAGCCCGCAGAGAGCGGCTCAGCGGCTAACAGGACGTGCTACCGCCCGCACGAAATTCAAACTGCCACAGGCTGACGAATGAGAAGTCGCCATCTTACAAGGAAGGTCCACAACATCCAATCACAAGGAAGCTCCGCATCCCGTCTCCAGCTCACCCGCAGGACTACAATACCCAGAAAGCATTGTTGTAACGACACATTTCCGCGACTTAACTGGGTAGGGGGCTAGGCTTAGACAACTACGGGCTCAAGTGGGTGGGCTCTGGCGCGTTTTCGAGCTTAGATCGCAGTAAGCTTTAAGTTTTCCCGCAGATTTAAGGGTAGCGGTCGGCAATCTCAAAGAGAGGAATGCAAGATTCCAGCTCCTGAAACGTACGTCTGGCGCGGGGGAAACCGGGCTTGGACCCGGGAATCCGCAGTTTGTAGCAGGAGACTGCCGAGGCCCAGAAGGGCCTCCCCCTGGGGATAGTCGGATTCCCGACTCGGAAACACTTCCCGAGCTGCGAGACGCGAGCCCTGACTTCCGAGAGCCCCTATAAAGGTAAGAGAGTGCCTCGAGCCGGGCACTCCTGTGGGAAGGGTTAGACAGCCCTACCTTGGAAACCCTGGTTTAACTGAAACTCATCTGAGAACGAAATTAACGCCCACCCTCGACCCGATACCTCCCTACCGATTTAGGATGCGAATGCTCTTTATTTTCTTTCTGTTTCTCCCTCCCTCCCCGCCAACAGATGACTCAGGATCGGCCTTTGCTTGCGGTGCAGGAGGCCCTGAAGAAGTGCTTCCCGGTGGTGGAGGAGCAGCAGGGACTGTGGCGGGGCGCTCTGATGGACTGCCAGCCCCTCCTGGCCTCCCTCAGCAATCTGGCGGAGCAGCTGCAGGCAGCGCAGGGTGTGCGGTTTGAGGAGGTGCCGTCGCTTCGGGCCTTCCCAGATTTAAAGGAACGGCTGAGGCGCAAGCAGCTGGAGGCTGGTGACACCGTCCTGGACAAGCTAGGGGAGAAGCTGTAAGAGGCTCCCTGGCTTCCTTTCTTGGGAGAAAGATTTCAAAACCCGGTGTCCTCTAAGTAGCTAGGATCAGTCAAGGTCAGGGTTTTTACTTGACAGCATGGGATTTGGAGATGTCTCAACCTTCCCTCCCTTGCATATGTTGGCAGTGGGACCCCTATCAAGTAAAACCACTTTCTGTCATTTCCATTGTCAGAGGCTGGGCATGGCAGTGGTGGGCTTAGTAGAAGTTTAAAAAGTAAGACAGAGAAGCAGTGGAGAGTGCCTATTACTTCTTCTGTATAGTTTTCTTTGGTAAAATGCAGGGAGAAATTACAGTTGACTATTGAATGACACAGGGGTAAGCGATGACCTCCAGTGCAATGAAAATCTACATATAACCCCAGTTCACCCTCCCAGGACACGGATTCCCAATCATGAGTTAACCCTTGAACAATGCAAATCCATGTATAAGTGAACCTGTGCAATTAAAGCCCATGTTTAAGGGTCAGCTGTATACTTGGTGGAAGTCAGAGCTAAATATTTTATATACATTATTGCATAGAATCTTTTCAAAACCTCTGTGGTTTAGTCTCATGTAATCCCATTGTGCAGGTGAGGAAACTGAGGCTCAGGCTGATTGCCTCACTGGACTCACAGTTAGTAAATAGCAAAGCTGAGATCCTAGCCCAAGTGTGCCTGACACCAAGACCAGAGCTCTTTGTTCTGCTGCACGTGGTATCTCTGGGCCCAGGGGTAGGGGCAAGCATATCTCTCGGCCCTTATTAAGTCTAACATCAGACTCCCCATCTCAGAGTTACAGGTTAGGAGGGTAGAGAAAAGACAGGACACATGTGACCTTTCCTTGACCAGAACAAAAGAAGGTTCTAGCATATAGGGTTATGTGCCATAGACTAATACAAAACTGTCAAAAATGGAGACCTTCTTTGTGTTCAGTTGTACAAAATACATTTGTTAAGCACCAATGGGCTGCCCAGCACAGGGTGCTGGGAATACACAGTGAACCAGAGTTAGTTCCTTAGCTGAGCAGAAGACATAGTCAATTAAATTGTGTGGATAGTTGGCTGTTGTTTTAAGTCTATTTTTAAATTGTGGGTCAGGGTCAAACATTTTTTCAAGGCCACAGTTCTAAGCCAAGGAATGCCTTGCCCCTTGGGAAATTGTAACCTTTGTCTTGGTGGCCGGGCCCCTCAAAGTCACCAGTGGAATAATAACAATATTTATCGTGAGCTGGGAACTTCTCTAAGCACTTTCTATGCATTGTTGCATTTAATCTCCAGTTACCGTTTGCATTCATTCACTAGCTGTTCTCTGTGCCAGTCTCAATGATCTAGGTTCTTGGCTGTGCAGCAAGCACAAATTTTGGTTTTGTGTGCAGTGGAGAATAAGTAACTTTCTCAGTTCACAGGAGCCTGTGTGTACCAAGAATCCAAACCTGACTCTTCAGAAATGTCCTGGGGCGGGGCTAGGTGGGATGCAGATAGTACCGACTTGATGCTCAGTTTCTGCTTACTCCGTTCTCATGTATGTGGCATGGGACTCTCTGAGCAGTTGCTTTTCTTATATAGCTTTATGGCAGTCCCAGATGGGCCCCTTGGTCTTTACTTTCGTTGCCAGTTGGGCTAATGATACAGCTTTAACTCTTGAGTCACCCCTACCTTCAAGGCACCGTCACCAATCTCCTTAGATGAATGGGTGTCCTTTGGAGGCAGTTTTTCCCATTGGGACATTTGGCAATATCCGGAGATGTTACTGATCATCACACTTGGAGAGAATGGGGCGTGGTTTGGCTCTGTCATCTGGTGGGGAGGGGCCAGGGATGCTAGTAAGTGCAGGGCAGCCTCCACCACAGAGAGTCACCTGGTCAGAAATGCCAGTGTGCCAGGGTGAGGAACCTGCCTTCGGCCTTTCTCATGATAATGCCTAATATCAGACTCTTTCCCCCAGAGCTGTCCTCCTCAAGGTGCGAGACACAGTCAGCAGCCACGTGGAACAAGTACTTCAGGTCTATGAAAAGCACGCAGACGCCATCAGCATCGAGGCTGTTCTGCAGGCTTCAGTTGTGAGCCCCTCTGTGGCTGAGATGCTGGAGTGGTTGCAAGATATTGAGAGACATTATCGAAGTTCGTATCCTTTGTGCAAGTGCCAGACAGTGTCCAGAGCTGTTCCAGGAAGCCTTTTAGTTTCAGTCTTCACAGGATTACAAAATTGTGTAGTACGGGGCAGCTCTGTGGCTTCTGAACTTGGGTTCTCCCCACAGTTATTCCTCAACTCAATTGTTGGGTGTCTACTCCCGGCCAGACGTTGTTGTGGTGGCTGAGGGGTAGGCCATAAAAAAGGAAAGCATAGAGAACACCAGGCGGTGGTGAGTGCTGCGGGGGAGAATAAAGCAGAGGGGGCGAGGGCGGGATTGTGATCTTGAATAGGCCTCACTGAGAAAGGGACATTTGAGAAAAGCCATCAAGCGCAGAGGCCCTGAGGTGAGCGCATGCCCGATAGGTTCTGGAAATAATGAGGAGGGCAGTGTGGCCAGAGCAGAGCAGAGGGGAAGCCTAACAGGAGGTGGGGTCAGAGAGACGAGACTCAACCTCATAGGGTCTTAAGGTCTTTGAAAGGATTTTGGCTTTACTCTGAGATGGAAAGCTATTAGTAGTTTATAACGTAATCAAAACAATGTGTTTAATAGAACCACCTGGCTTTATTATTATTTTTTTTAGTTCCCACCCAACGACATGCATATTGACTTTAGAAAGAGGGGAAGGGAGCGAGAGAGAAACATCAACGTGCAAGACACATTGATTAGTGCTGGTTGCTCCAGCTGCTTCTCATACAGGCCCCGACTGCAACCAAACCCACAACCTTGATATGAGCCTAAAGCTGGGAATCTAACCCACGATTGTCCAGTTTACGGGAGGATACTCTGACCAACTGGGCCACCCTGGCTTTGTTCTGAAGAAAGAAGGACTTTGGGTGGTGTGGGCCCAGGGTAGAAGACGAAAGATCATCTCGCTCTGGTCTTTCTCAATTCTTGCCTGATAGCCACGTCTACCCACTGGCTGGTTTCTGCCTTCACTTGAACTCCCAAATGCAGCCTTTATTCTCATCGCTCATCTCGATTTGCATTTTCCTGTACACGCCTCCAACTGGATTGCTCACGCAGCTGCAGGCTCAGATTTAGGCTTGAACGCCTCTACCTAGCACTCACACTCGGCCCCCTTTTCCTTTCGTTGTAGAGTCAGCCCAGTGTAATCGCCTGGTCTGGAGACGTAAGCAGCATCATCCCCCTTGTCTCTGTTTTCTTTCCGAATCGCAACAATGGCGGTGGTGGCAGCCACGTGGGGCAGTAGGAGCTGTAGCTGCAGTTGACATTACTGAGCGCTTATTCCATGCCGGGTACTTTCTGAGCATGCTCACACAGTCACCTGGCAAGTCCTTTGATTCTGTTTCCCTACTGTGTTTTGTATTTTCCTTCCCTATCCCCGCTGCTTCTCCCATAGTTTCTTCCCACTCACTTGTTGTCTTTATCTTTTTTTAAGATTTTATTTATTTATCTTTAGAGAGAGGAGAGAGAAACATCAATGTATGGTTGCTTCTCATGCGTCCCCTACTGGGGACCTGGCCCACAACCCAAGCATGTGCTCTGACTGGGAGTCGAATGGCGACCCTTTGGTTCACAGGCCAAGACTCAGTTCACTGAGCCACACCAGCCAGGGCTCACTTGTACTTTTAATCACATGCAGCCTCTTGGCAGCTTTCTTTGTCTCTAGCTTCTGTCCCTGTAAGCCACACCCAGTGAGTGACCTCACCCCATATTTCTTCAGGAAGTTGAGTTCTGATCCTGTTGCTTGTATAGGAGTTTTCAGTAGTTTCTTTTGGGAGGAGGGCAAAATGCAGGATCCCCGTGCTGGGCTGCAGGGGTCTGTGTTCTGGCCCAGCCTGCCTCCTCAGCCACCTTTCCTCCTCCCTCCACGTTGTGCCATGCCAGCCAAACTGGAAGGTGTCCTTGTCCCTGAACCCATTCCAGGTTTCCCCACTTCCGTGCCTTTGCTTCTGCTTTTCCGACCCACTGGCATCTTCCTGCTACCTTCTAAACTGCCTGAGTTCATCCTCAAACTTCCACCGAGCTTTACCTTGTATGCCACTTAGGTTCTTTCTTTTTAGTTTCTGGTTTTCCTCACCATGGTGAGGCTCTGCATGGCAGGCGTGACGTTCTGTTCTTTCCCTGTGGTCCAGGCCCACACAAGTGCAGAGGTGCTGGGGGAGGACTGGCAGGCCTTTCACCCTGGGAAATTCCATGATGGCACCTTCACTCTCATGCTCCCCGTAGCTCTCTCCAGGGTTTGTTCCTTTGTTTTCTTCCCTTCAACATTCTTTGTTTTCTTCCCTTTCTTTCTTTCTTTCTTTCTTTCTTTCTTTCTTTCTTTCTTTCTTCCTTCCTTCCTTCCTTCCTTCCTTCCTTCCTTCCTTCCTTCCTCCTTCCTTCCTTCCTTCCTTCCTTCCTTCCTTCCTTCCTTCCTTCCTTCCTTTCTTTCATTCCTTAACTTCCAGGAAGATACCTGAGGAGGAAGTACCTCCTGTCCTCAATCCATTGGGGAGACTTGGCAAACATCCAAGCTTTGCCCAAGGCCTGGGACTGCATTTCGGAAGATGAACACCAGGACCTGGTACAAGGTACTGGCTCCACTGACCCCTTCACGCCTTCCTCTCCTCCTTCCCTTCGTCTCACTTCTTTGGAAGCATTATGGGGAGGCCCTCGCAGTGGCGCTGTGGCTTTCATCGGTCTGATGTTTTGTGTCCTCCGGAGAGGCATTAGGTCTCAGTTTCTCTCTTCCTACTCCAGATGTCCTGCTGAACGTGTCCTTCTTCCTGGAAGGGTAAGGAAGCTGTGCGTTTTTGCGGAGACCCGGGGTGCACAGTTAAAGACCGACAGAGCTGAACTGTGGCATTTCTGAAGACACGTGAACGTCGCCACTGGACATACTGGAAAAATGGTCTAGAGCCCAAGGACTGGCTCCTGGGAGAATTGTGCCAGGTGTTTCTGACAGTGGGGCTTCTCCCTGCCAGGTCACAGCTGAGGGGACTCGGGCCACCCCTCGCTCTTTCCTGAGGCCCGGGGGAGCGGGTGGAGGCCAAGCGTGCAGGGAAGGCAGTGCCAGACACCAGGGTGAGGAGCCATGTGACGTGGTGGGTAGGGAAGGAGAGGACAGGTTAGAGGGTGGCCCGCCCTCAGCCTCACCCAAAGCTCTGAGCCTGGTTGACACCAAGGCCTGGTTTTGTGTGTTCGTGTCAGTAACCGATTCTGACAGTAACATTGTTAACTAACATTCTGTCAGTAACAAGAAAGTGACCGATGATTTAAAGAAATAAGGGCAATGTTGGCAGAAAACAGCCATTGTTTTCCGATTGCAGTAGCTCCTTATCGGCAAGCCCGTTTCAGTTCCCAGAGCCTGCCGCCAGGGGGAGCCGGTGCGGCATGGACGGTTCTGAAGGCTTTGCTTGGAAGGCGTTCGTTCCCCTATTGCTCTGTCAGAGAGGGAGTAACTGGGGCCAGGGGGACCCCTGAAATGGCGGGGGTTTTACGACCACTGCTGGCAACCCCATTCCTCTGATCTGGGAGTAGCTGCATGGGTGGGAGCGCCCCAGCCCAGAGTCGGGTGATTGGGCTGTGTGATGTGCTCTAGGGACCAAGATGGAGAGCCCTCGAGAGGATTGTACTTCAACCAGGGGAAAGATTCAGACCAGCACTTCTCAAGCTTTAATGCACAGTCTAAATCCCTGGCGTCCTGTTAAAATGTAGGTTCTGAATCTGTAGTTCTGGGCTGGGGTTTCAGATTCTGTCTTTCTGACGAGGCTCCAGGTGATGTTGACGCCCATGATCCAGGGGCCAGACTGACTGAATAGGTTTAAATTCTGTCACAGCGATGAAAGTGTTGTGTCTGAGGTAAACACAGGTGCCGTGGGAGAAGAGAGGTGAGGACGAGCGCTGGTGACAGTGCTTCACAGTGACATGCCAGGCGGGCCCGAGGCTGGTGTCCCTCGGCGCTAGGAGAGGGGTGCAGGGCGTTCCACGGGCGGGGGGGGGGGTCTCGGCCAAGTTTGCTGTGCGCCAGGAGTGCCTGTTGCTTTACACAACATTCAAGGGGTGTAAGAGCGTATTCACGGAAAAGTCCCCCCACCCCCCCGTTACTCAGTTCCCTTTCCCAGAGACAACCAATTCTTAACGTTTCTGGCGTTTCCTTCCCAAAATATTCTTTGCCTGTATAAGTGCAGTGCTGGGTAACCTCTGAGGTTGCCCTCGTGGTCCCCGACCATCTCACACCCCAGTAGGTCTCTCCCCCTCAGTGCAGGCTGCACTCAGACGTGCTCGGGGAACGGAACCCTGCGCTGGTGGTGGGGCGTCACTGCCGAAACTAGCCTGGGGAAAACTGCAGCTTCCACCTTGGGGGTCGTCACTCACTTGCTCACTTGCCCTGGAGGAAGTCAGCCGCGATGCTGGGGGCGGCCCTGTGGGGAGCTCGTGGGAGACCCGTGCTGGCAACCACCTGCGAGAGCTTGGAAGCACCTCCCCTCTCTTCCGGTTGAGGCTTCAGGTGAGACCACAGCCCCAGCCGGCAGCTGGACCACAGCCTCATGAGGACCTGCGCCAGAGGCAACCGGCTACGCTGCGCCCGGGTCCCTGACACAGGTGACAAATGTTTCAAGTCATTCGGTTTTGGGGTGATTTGATCCGCAGCAATTGATATGTTTCTGTGTATGCCCTATCGTTTTATGTAACTAGTAGAATATATCCACGGTTTTTTTACCTGCTCTTTCCTACTTACTGTATCTTGGAGAGTGTTCTGTGTGAATACATAAGAGCTTCCTTAATTTTCTCGAAACCAGCTGCAGTTTTCCGCAGTGTGTGCATACCGTGCTTCATTTAATTAGCCCCTTACTGAAGGACATGTGGGCTGTTTCCACGTCTCCGTCTGTCCCACCCCTGCTCCCCTGTGACGCTGTTTTCCAGTGAGCTAATCGCATCCCACCCACTCAGACCGAATTAAAAAAAAGAAAAACAACTTGCGTGGGTATTTTTATTGGAATCATTTTAAACTTAGAAATTAATTTAGGGAGAATTGCCATAACTGGAGTCCTTCTAGCACTCTTCCAGCTGTGCTGGGGGCTTTGGTTCAGGCAGCAAATGTGAGTTCCTTTCTCTGTTTTCCTCAGTTGGGGAGACAGACTCTGTGTGTTCAGAACCGCATTACTGTCAGTGAGACGATCTGTTGGGATGAATGAACTCGGGTTCCTTCTTTCCTGTCTCTGCCCCGTCCACATTTAGAAATCTTAGAAATCTACCTCAAGAGTGTTCTTGCGGGCGGAGTAGGTGTTTTTCAAAGCCAGTGGGATGCCAGGCCCGAAAGAGAAGGACTTCTCCCCACCCGAGCGGAGTCCTGGCCTTGTGATTGCACTGCATCTGACTTTAATCAGCAAGGCAGGGGCCAGGTCCCAGCTGCACCTTGTGCGAGCACCGGGCTGTTAATCATTCCTTCTTGTGAGAAGGTGAGACTGCACGTTTGGAGAAGCAGGTTTGGGGGGCGGGGAAGGAGCCGGTGCGATGACAGGCAGCTCAGGGCAAGCTTTCTGAATTGCAGGTGACCCAGATCTGGGTTTGAGTCTCAGTGCAAGGGATCCTGGGTAAGTCATTGCCCCTCTAAGTTTCTCTTCATCTGTATAATGGAGATGATGATATACAGGGTCCGGCAGAAGTAACTAACGCCTGCTCGAGTCCGGTTGGTAGGGTACGTGCATGTCTCACACAAGATGCACAGCAGTTTGAACATGTCACTTAAAATGTCATACGATGTGCTTGAGTGTGATATTGTTACAGAATTACATGCTTATGATTGCATAATAAAAACAAGGGGCGTTATTTGTGCCAGACACTGTATGTCCTCACAGGGTTGAGTTTTAAGTGAGAGGAGGTACGTGAAGGCTTTTCATAAATTTATGAACATTTAAGGGGTTGAAATTACTAGTTACCTACTAAGTGCATAGCTCTGTGCCGGGAAACAAGTGTGCTTTGAAGGCCGTGGTGTTTCTGAGTGCCCATAGCCCGTCAGTGACATTGCCAGGATCCACTCAGTTCCGTGAAAGGGGTCTCCCTTTACACCACCGTTTCCTGTCTGCCACAGGGGCAGAGGTGCCCCCGACCCTACTCAGTTGTGACAGGAGTTGGGTTTCGTGGAGACCCTCCCTGCACCTGACAGGCTCCCTCCAAATGGCAGAGACGAGCACGGCGCTGCCCCTGTCTGGCGTGGGAGGCCTCCTCGGCAGCTTCAGCGGAGCGAGTCACTCTCCCTTCTGACCCCACAGCCAGAGTGAGTCCTGGGGCTGCCTGCCCGAGTCTCACACTTCTGCCCTTCATGCAGGGGCTGGGAGGAGAGGCCACGGTGGGGCTCCGCCCCTTCCAGGCCCTCTGCCCTCCTCCCCGTCATTCCTGCAAGGCTCCCTCTTGCTGTCTACAGTGCAAAGTCGGGTCTTTTTTTTCCGAGCCTGGTATAGCATCTTAGGGCCCCAGCCCCAGGAATTCTGGCCCAGTATGTGTGGGGAGGGTCTGGGTATGAGCCTTATCAAGTACCCCTCATTGTCTTTAAGAAATAACCTCAATCCTGAGAAAAAGAAGCTGCTTAGAGAGAGGGAGAGCTGGGTAGAGTAGCCACAAAGACTGCCTTGCTCTGGGGCAGAAACTGGCTTTAAGTAAGTTCCTCACTGCACTGCTTCTTCTCTTTCTGGTGCTTCCCAGCACCCACCCCTTCCTCCATTCCAGCGGGCTCTGTCCCCCCGCCCCTCCGTGCCATTAGGAGTGAGGTAGTCATAACACATATGTGGTGCCTTGCAGCCTGCCACAGGGGTGTTTACTCATTCAGAGGCCTCCCTGTGTGCCCAGCGCAGAAACGATTACCAGTGGTACAAAGATAAGTCAGAGAAGCGCACAGCTGAGTAGGCCAGGCAGGTAGGTAAGCCCATCGTGAGAAGCGCTTTCATAAAGGGCGTGTGGGGCATGCAGTGGACGGAGGAGAGCGGCCGATTCCCTGTGGGGTTTTGTGGGGGGGAATGTAAGAGCAGATCCCCAGCAGCTTCATTTCAGCAAGAATCTTCCCTCTGGTCTCCAGTGGTGTAAATGATGTGGGAGGGAGCCGGCACGCCGGCCAGATGGATGGCCATCGTGTGAGCCGGAGCAACCCTCTGCGCGCAGGCTCTGCTTCTCCCGATTCAGGCGCGTGCAGTAGTACTTAATTTGCACCAAGAGCCCAGACTAATAAATCCTCTACTCAATTGCAATCCCCACGGCGTGTTTATAGGCAACAGCTGACTTTTATCAGCTAGTTTGTTCTTTCATAGAAGAGTTTTATGAGGGTCTCCTGAGCTGGCTCATAACGTGATGGAACGTCTGCAAAGCGCACCCATAAATCCTCGGCACCTGCCAAGCGGAGGATGCTGTTTTCCAGGCACATTTTGTCCAGCTGGCGGGTCTGTCCCTTTGCCCAGTTTGCATTTTTGCACTTGTCTCTTTAAACTTGGATTTGTTTTTCAGCTCTCTGTGGCCTCTTTAAAGCCAACTGAGAGATGAGGGGTAGGAAAAAGGAACTAGAAAGTTACGTCTGGGCTAAAAATTACCCCTGGCTTATGTTGCTCCGAAAGCTGGTTTTGATCCTTCTGGTGAAAGGGAGTCATCAGGCTTCCCAGCCACACACGCCCTGGGGCGGGGACTGAAGGGCAGGGCCAGCCAAGCCTCCCATTAACAACTGGACTCTTTTCTGGGCCATCCCCGTCGGTACTTGCCAAAGGCCAGTACCCTAGGTTGTCCGTTCTGTAAATCAAAGAAACAGCTCCAGAGGCCCTTTTCCCAGATGGTCTCCGAGCATGACATCTTTTCCCAGCATTTTGAGCTCCCCCAAGCCAGAGATGAAATTTAAATGCCCTTCTTCCTCCAAATAAGGCAAGACCTGGACACTCTGAGGTGGACTGGTAACTTGGGAAAGCGGCAAACGCCTCAGTGGAGTACGCGGTCCGCTTAGGAAGTGTTGGTGATTCACCTCTGCGTTTACAGGTTCTCTGTGTTTGCTCAGGAGACCTTGAGGCCCGAAGACCCCTGTGGCCGCGCTTCATGTGGCCCCACCCTTTGCTCACTTTCCCTGGGCCCCGCTTCAGGGCGACTTCCTGGGCGTGTGATCTGCACTTACAAGGATCCCCAGCTTGGTTTCAGGCTGTGCCTGAAACCCTCTTAAAACTCTAACAGTTTCTGGGCACCAGGCTGGGTTTTCATTTTACATCGCGCACTGGAAATTATGTTGCTCGTCTTGTTCCACTTCCTCTGGTCCTGCTGCAAGTAGTTTCCCCAGAACTGTGGACGGACCCTCTCCTCCCAAGTCCAAGTTCAAGCCTGCACGGAGCAGGTTACTTGTCTGTTAGTGAGGAATCTGGCCCTGCCCCACTCCCAGAGGCTCCTGTTACCCAGTCTTCTGGGCACAGCCACTCTACCAGTCTCTAGCACCGGACAGTGTCTCTAACCTCCCTGAAGAGGTGCCTCCTAATACCAACTCATTAAGTGTTGTCACCTGCTTCTGACCCCTTAGCACCCTTCAGAAGAGACTTCTAGTTAACACGATTCAGAGGAAGCGGCCTGTTCCTGCAGGGAGGCTGGGCTCCAGGAGCTGGATCAGGTGATGGAATTGAAGAGGACAGGAGTGGACCCCACCCCAGTGACAGAGTCACAGGCCAGATGAGGCACAGCATCCCCTCCCTTCCCCAACCCCTCCTGTCTTGGGTTCCCAGATCCACCCGGCATTGCCACACCAGCGGAAATGGGGGTGGCTGTCCCAGCCAAGCCCTAAGACTGGCAACAGACAGCCCCACTGGGCCCAGCCACCACATCAAGGGCCGGCTCCACCCTCCTATTTGTACCCCCTCCCACCTCAGGCTTTCCCGCCTCTCCCCCAGAGAACCCAGCCTGTAACCTCTGCCTGGGGCTGGGGTCAGCCAAGGGCCTCTGTGTGGTGGAGAAGGCTCTGAACAGGGAGTGGGGACATCTTCCGCCTACCCCCGTGGGGTCCGAGCAGGCAACTTGACCTCTCTGGGCCCCAGTGTCCTCATCAAAAGCAAACACAAAGTAGGCGATAGGCAAAAGTTCAAACTTCATAGGGCCGCCACCAGTTCAGTGGGCTCATACACATGAAAGAACTTTAAATCCCATACAAATTTAAGTGGTTTTCCTCTGGGAAGCAGCAGCGTGTAATGGAAAGAAGGGCTTGGGGGGCCACCGAGAGTAATACTGTAATGACCACTCATCGAGCAGTTTCTCTGCTTCATGCTTATGTCTAGTGCTTTCACTGGGTTGGCCCAAAAAATTTTTTTTTCACCAGTAACTATCGATTTGGGTATTTTGAGGATGTGTGGTAGAACGTTTATTCTCAATGTCTTGATTTGATCGTTACCAACTACAACTGGTCTACCCACCATGGAGCATCGTCCAGCAAGAAATCTCCAGCACGAAACTTCACAAACCACTTTGGACACATTTGATCAGTCCCAGCACCTTCTCTGTATACTGCACACATCATTTTTTGCATTTCAGCTGTGTTTTCCCCTTTCTTGAAATAGTAAAGCATAATGTGCCAAAAATGTGCATTTTCTTTCATCTGTAACATTAAAATGGCTACACAAAAATTCACCAATTTTGACACGTTTTTTAAAAAATGCACGCTGATATGACAGCTGTCACAATACAATCTAACAACATTGTTTCAAATGAAGTTAAAGACAACTAAGAGCCACTGGTCATCTTACGGAAAAAACAAACAAACATGTTTTGTCCAGCCCAGTATATCCATCTAACAACCCTTTGAGGCAGGTACTATTTCCTGGATTTTACAGATGAGACTGACTTAGGAAGGTCAAGTGACTTCACCAAGGTCACATAGCTGGGTTGAGATCTTTTTTAAAAAGATTTTATTTTAGAAAGGGGAAGGGAGGGCAAAAGAGAGGGTGAGAAATATCAAAGCACAGTTGCCTCTCATGTGCCCTTTGTTGGGGACCTTGTTGGGGACCTGGCCCACAACCCAGGCATGTGCCCTGACTAGGAATCGAACCAATGACCCTTTAGTTCACAGGCCGATGCTCAGTCCACTGAGCCACACGAGCTAGGACTGGTCTGAGATTTTAATTCTCGATGAACTCTACCTAGTGTTCCAATCTACCACATGGTTGTCTGAGACCGAGCTGGCTCGGTGTCCTCAGTCACATCATCGAAACCCCTCTGCGCCCTAGTTTTTCCCTGTGCAGTGAAGACCCTCATCTCCCTGTGACAACCCCTGGGAGGAAAGAGCTTGTGTGCGGAAAGCCCTGGGCACAGTGCTGGGCACCTTTTTTCCCACCAGCAGGCCCGGCCTCCAGGTCCTTTGGGTTGGATGGGGACTGACTGCAGTCTGCTGGGGGGGGGGGGCAGTGGTTCTCAACACAGGCCTGTGATTCCGTGACACAGGCAGAGGTTCTGGTGACCTCCCCGTGAGGGCAGCACGGCTCAGGTAGGAGCAGAAGGTATGTCGTTTCTAGCGACACTTGGCTACACTTCAGAGGCAAGGCCGGCAGACGTGAACCTCCTCGCCCAGGGTAATCCTGGGACCTGCCTCATTTCCATCTCTATCTATTGAGATCATGATTCTCCGCAAGTCACCAAAGCCCCAGAATTCAGGTGTGTGTGAGAAGCCCCAGCATCAACTGTGCGGGTTGCAGATCCCATCGCTTCGAGGCGGGGCCCAGGCTGTGAGGAAGGCACTTCTCTCCCACAAAGGACTTCATCCTGGCGGCTTGCTCCACCAAGTCGTCCCTGGGCCTGGCAGCTGGGCCCGCCACGAGACAGCCAAGGGGACGTGGGGCTGCCGTCATTCACGCCCTGCGCGAAACTCCCACCCAGTGAGGAATGAACAGGCTCTTGATTGGCGAGGATTTAAGAATTTACACCAGTGGTTCTTATTCTTGGCTGCCGTTGGAGTCTTTTAGGGAGCTTTACCGAGCATGGATGCCTGGGTCTACCCCAAGATTCTGATTTAATTGGCTGGGATGCAGGAATTTTGAAAGCACATTCCCTCCCCAGTGACTTTACTATGCAACAAAGGCTGAGAAAAACTGCTTTTACACAACTCATTTGTTTAAGAAGCTTTCTTTGGGTGTCTGCTGTGTGCCAGGCTGGGCTCTAGGTGAGCAGAAGAGTCTGGGCCCTGGCACCACGGGAGTGCACTCTGATGGGAGGGACGAAGCAACAAGAAACGGAAGCGGATACGTCCAGATGGCAATAAGTGCTGTAAAGAACACGTAACAGCATCGAATGACTTGGAGAGGGGATGAGCAGAGCAGACGAGGCTTTCTGAGGACATTTGTGCTGAGACCTAAAGGACGTGAGAGAGACGTGCGTCCTCTGGCTTAGCAGTTCTCAACGTGTGGTCTGGGGATGCTGAGACCTTTCCAGGGCGTCTGCAAGGTGAAGAGAGGTTTACCAAGGCGCTGTATGTCTTTTCTACGCTCATTCTTGCGTGCGTGCGTGCGTGCAGGGAGTGCCGAGATGCCTGGGAGGCGTGATGATGTCAGAACTCAGCTCACGGTAGAATCCACGTGACTGTGGATTCTAATGTTTGAAAACATTCTCAAAAAATAAAACGAAACAAAACATTCTTAGATTTAGTTTCCATTTTGGCAAATGTGGAGAGAGACAACCCACATGAACACAAACAGAAGTTCACTGGGGCCCTCAACTGTGAAGAGTAAAATGGAATCGTGGGACCACAGAGTTTGAAACTGCTGATCTGGTGGAAGAGCCTTCCAGAGGATTTCAAGGTGGGACCCAGTTTGGGGTAAGTGAGACTAGAAAAGAGCAGGAAGGCCAGGGGACTAGGGTGGAGGGAAGAGGGGTCCGTGGCAGGGGGAGTCCCAGGGAGCATGAGAAGTGTCAGGGGTGGGGGCGTCCAGCTGGCTTCTGGAATAGAGGGGTCAGGGGGCACTGGAGGAGCCAGGGCTACAGGATAATATCAAAGCTCCAGGAGAATATGCGCATCTGGGGAACTTTGCTGGGGAATCCCAACCTGCACAACCATGGTCCAAGTGTTGTCGCCAAGGGTCAGAGGGACCAGGGCGGAGGCGGGAGGGTGAGGGGCAGGAGCCAAGGAAGAAGACGGTTTTAAGAAGGAAGGGAGTGTGGGAATGATAAGTGTGCAGAGGGGTCATATGGAAGGGGGGGGCGGCAAACAGGCTGTGGGGAGAGTTTCTTGGGGGGAAACACTAGTTTGCACTGGGGTGAGGGCAAGAGAGGAGGATGTGGAAGTGGTGCGCGCAGACTTTGCAGGGGGAAAGGAAGAGAGTAGCTTGAGGGAGATGCAGGTGGCGTTTTCTAGGATGGAGGAGACAGGCACCTTTTGTGCAGGCTGGGAGGGGATGGTTGATGGCACCAAGTCCCAGAGCACAGGTGAGAAGCCGTTTTAGGCCTGAGAAGGGAAGGAGAGAAACAGTTACAGTGAGTTTGAGGGGAGGGTTAGAAGAGGAGGGGGTGTCTTCTGGATGGCAGGTGGGAGGAAGGTGGCTTGCTCAGGGGGGATCAGGCAGGTGGAGGTTTGAAGAGAGAGGGAGGGGTTTGGATAGCCGCTAAGGATGCTGGGTGAGGAAGCTCTGGGCTCAGCAGCCTGCCTGGGCTTGGCACTTATCTGCCCCTGCACTCGGAGCAGACCCGGGGGGCTCAGAAAGCACCAAACGCACTGGCTTGAGAGCGGGATTCCCTTCAAAAAGCCCCTCCTACCTTCTCCAAATGTTTCCCAAATATCCTCTCCATATCGGGAGGCTATGGGTGGAATGGGGTGGGAATTAACATCCTGACCGACGTGGGGAAATAGAAGAGGAGCTGTCGGGAAACCCGCGAAGGCCAATGGGCAAGCTCGTGCTGTGGAAGTCACGGTTCCTCGACCCCGCCCACCGCGCGGCCTTCTTCCGGAGGACCCTCCTCCTCCTCTCCCCATGGCTCCCTTCCTCCCACCGTCCACACCCCACCGCCTCCCCTCTCCCCAGCCTTGACCCCTCCCTCCTTTCTGCCTCCACCCCCACTCCAACCTATCAGTCCCTGATACGGTGACACCGTCCATACCTCCCATGAACCTGTCCTTTCCTCTTCTTCCTCACTGTTGGGACTGTTGCTGGCCTCTGCCCCCAGTCTCTCTCCCTCCATCCAGTCCATTCTGTACCAAGAAGACTAATAAAAAATGTAAGTAACCATGTTATCCTTTTACTTCCAAAGTCTTTCAAAGATTCCCAGAGTGTCTTGGTAGAGACCCAAACTGTTCACCTTCTCCCCTTACCCTTTTACGGCTCAGCTGGAAGATCGCCTCCTCTGTGAAGTTGGCCTTGACCACCCAAGCTGAGCCTCCTCCTTCATCTGAGTCCCCCTAGTACCCTGTGCTCCAGTAGGACAGCCCATCCCGCTTTGTGGTGACTGGCTGTTAATACATCTATCTCCTTTCCCTGGACTGTGGGCTCCTCCAGGCCGGGGGCCAGGTTGGATCCTCTGTTATGACCCAGCAAGGAACAGTGTTTGGAGCCTTGTGGGTGCTGAAATGAATGAATGAATGAATCAGTGTTCCCATGCGTCTTGTGTCATCAGTGAGGGAACCACAGGTAGAGCTATCTTTATTTGAAGACATGTGTCCAGTTTTATACAACCCCCAAATGCATAGTGGCCCAAAGACCCAAGGAGGCGGCTTTGCAGCGCACGTGGAAGAGGACTCCAACCCTCAAGAGTGTGCCCAAGGACTGCTGGCCCCTTGCATCCCGCTGCCCCTGCAGAAACCCTCCATGAAGTCATTGGCCAGGACCCCTGGGGAGCCCCGCCTTGCTAGCAGGGCCTCTAGACAACCCGGGCTCAAGAGGCACAGGTGGCCGGGAGGCCCAAGAGAGGTAGCAATCACTCCTCAGGCTGGCACAGTTTGCCCTGCCCTGAGGCAGGGGGCTGCGTAAAACGAATCCTGCTCCAAGAGGCCCTGGCTCCCCCGCCCGCACGACAGCCTGGACAAGCACAGTCACATCTGCAGGTAATTTCTGCATCCATCTGCATGGGAATGGATCTCATTCAATTAATTAGAACAACACTCTGTGTCCCAGCACCATCTCGGGCGGGAGGGCCCGGGGCCCCTGGAGAGCACGTTGCTCAGGCTGTGTGATGGAACCCACTGTCTCCTCCTGGTCTCTAATTGCATTAGGAGTAACCATGAGGTCATCGGGCATGCTCGTTCCGGGCGGCCGGGCCTCCTGCCGCCTGGGTGCGTGCGCAAGGAGCTCCCAGGCCGTGCTGCCTGACATTTGCAATCGCTTAATGGGAATAAGTTCCATCTTTGAGCTCTGCTCAGCCTTTCATACAGCAGCCAAACTGTCCACCCAGGACAGGACATAAATCCTGCTGGCGCATCACCAGGCCAGCTGTCCTGGAGCTGCTTCCTTCCCAGAGCTCGCCAGGGGCAGCTGTTTGCACCCCAGTTCGGGAAAGGTCCTTGGGAACTTTGGTGCTGGGAGCCAAATTCCAGAGGAGCAGTGTCCAGGCCTGGTGAGTGATTTAGCAGTCTGGTTTTCGGTTTTCTCATTTGTGAAAGGGGATGATACCTACTTCTCTTAATTGTTCTAAGAACGAAAGGCCTCATTCAGCTCTTCCCTACAATCTGTACAGAAAGTGCCTCTTTCCAGCAGTGACCTTGGGTGGGATACATTACTTCTCTGTGCCGCAGTGTCCTCGAGTGTGAGTTGAGACCATGATAGAGGCCATCTCATTCCACGGTTGTGTGGACCCAGTGAGGTGGCACGTGTGAAGCAATGCAAACCGCGCCTGCAACGGGGGGTCCATTCAGTCCACGTCAGCTGTCATTGCGTTTTTTTTTAATTGACTGCATTGGTTATATTTGGTTTATAATTTTTATTAAGTTTATTGGGGCGACACTGGTTAATAGGACCATACAGGTTTCAGTTGTACATTTCTAGGACAGCTCTCGCTGTTTTTATTTCTTCACAGGATGCGCTAATAGAAAGGCCTGGTAGAAGGGTGACCGGGGGTGGCTGTGCAGGTTAATTCTCTCCTTGGTGAGGTTCTAAGCTGAGACCCGTTGCGGTTGTGAAGAGGGGCCGGTGGGAGGGCTGAGTTCCCGACTGACCAGATGCCTTGCTCGTCTAACAAATGGTTACTGAGGTCCTACTGTGTGTCAAGCATTGGGCTAAAAATATAGAGTTGACAGGGACGACTATCCAGGCTACAGTCATTCATGCAATTTGGTGATTTTCTTTTCACTGGGCTAGCCATATTTTGAAAATCACCGGTGAAAGCAACAGGCTCCCCGACACCGTCCCGGCTGAGCTGCTGGGTGGCTCTCAGCGGGGCACCGGTCCTGGGTGACGTCTTTCCAGGCTCTTCTGTTTACTGCCTGCTTTCTTTTTGCAGCCTGAGCCGAGCCCCCCTCTCCCTCCAGGTAGTGCTTCCCAGTTTCCCTCTAGACTGGGCCACTCCCTGTCCTCACCTCCCGATGCTTCGTCTTGCCATGAACAACACACGTGTTGAAGTTGCCCTGTGGCTTGTCTATGATGTAGGATGGCCAGGCACCAGCTCTTGTTCCCTGCTCTTCTCCAGAACCAGGCAGGCACCTGGCATGGAGTAGATGCTCAGAAAATATTTGTCAGACAAAGGGGTGGAGCACGGACTTTGGGCCTGTGGCAGGTGTGGGACTGGGGCCCCTAGGAGTAACCTAAGCCTCCATGGAATGTCTCCAGGCCCAACGATTTCACTGCCTTGTCTGTCTCCCATTCCTCTTTGTAAGACCCATGTCGGTCAGGAAGGTCTTCCCCTCATCTCCCAACCTGCAGGAATAGCTGAAGCCCGTTGCCCCCGAGTCAGGCAGCATGGAGGCAGAGGGGTGTCCCCGCTGTGTGCCTCTCCTTGCTTCCCCAGGGAAAAGGCTGCACAAGGGACCAGAACAGGGAAGTACATGGGAATGTGGGGCAGGTTGGGAATGGAACTGACGGTCGTCAAGCACATGTTCCCCAGGAAATGGAATGTCGGTGTGGTGAGCGGGGCTTCGCAAAGTGGGCCTGCGCTGACCAGAACCTTAAGACCTTTCCTGGCGGAGGGGCATTGGCAGAGGGGAGGGGAGGGTTCTCAAGCCATGGGCAGCCCGGCCTCCCCAAGTGTGGCAGGTGCAGTCCGTGCGCAGGGTGGGGCATCAGGAATCGGGAGCGCCTACCAGGCAGCGGTGGAGGAAGCAGAGTCAGGGCAGGGCTATCTAGAGACTCAGTCTTCCCGGGCTGGGCTGCACTGAAAGGAGAAACTCAGCCTGGCCTGGACAGAGGACCCCAGCACCTGGGTCAGGACTACTCCCCACCAGGCAAGAAGGGGCCTCTGGCTGGGCACCGTGCAGGAAGGAAGGGCTTCGTCTACAGTCTGGGTCAGCCCCAAAGACGGGGCCCAGCCCAACTGCAGATGGGCCACTGCGGTCCTCTCTGTCCTCACCCCACTGTCCACTGTCACCTCTGCTGTGCAGGCCTGGCGCCAACCTGGAGAGACAAAATGACAACTTCATGAGGCCCCGGGACCACCAGCCCACACCCTCCTTCTCACCCCCTCACTCCCTAAGTAGCTTTTTGGAGTCTCTCTGGTGTCCCAAAGTCACATTTACTGCAGCACAGGGCAGTGGGACAGCTCCGGGCCAGGAGGCAGGTGACTTGCAGTCAGGTGGCAGCTTTGTGAGACCTTGGGCGAGTCTCTTCTCCCTGAGCCCTGGGAGATTTCACCAGCCATGTGGGCGAGGGCCAGGATTTGGAACTGCTCTTTGTTCTCCACACTAGTGGGCCGCTTTGTATTGTGAAGAGAACTCTGAGGTGGAAGGTCAGTCGGCAAAACAAATGCAGAGCTGCTCTGGTTGGAGCAGGGGAGGGCTGGGGTCCCGCCTGCTCAGCCTGGGCGCCTCCTCCAAATCCAAGGCTGAAAGCTATGGGACCACATGACCTCAAGGGACTTGCTGCCCTAAATTCAGCGGGGGTCCGAAGCAGGTTAGGTAGAACTGGGAGGCCAAGGGCAGGGCTATGGGCTGGGGAGATGTTAACAAGTTCAGTAGCAGGGAAGGGGGAGGCCAGTCCCATTGGGCCTTGTCATGAAGAAGACAGGTCTCAAATAGAACTAGCTTCCTGGGAAGGTCTTGCTCCAGGTGAGGGGGCAATTTGAACCACTTCCCTCCTGGGGCTGCACATGGAGGGAGGCAGGCACCTGAGCTTTCCTCAGGAGGCTGTTGGGGACCCAGTGCCTGGAGGTGGCAGATCTCCTGGGGCCTGCACCTTGGGTGGGGGTGGCGGGAAGAAAATGTGGAGGAAAGCCTGCCTCCCTCCTACCTGGAAGTGACTTGAGTCCTCAGGCCTAACCTTGCAGGAAAGCTGACTGAGAGAGCCCCAGGCCAGACCCTGCCTCCTGCCTCTGCTCCGGAAACCCCCTCATTCCACGGTGTCTGCTTAATCCCTGTGAACAGCCGGCTGACCTCCTGGCTCCAGGGCCTCACACTGAGCCCGCCCCAGATCCTCACAGGCCTCCTTCGAAAAATAAATAAATACTTTCTCCATTATCCCATTAGCAGCTTCACAGGTTTTTCTGCTATGAGTTCCCAACTCCAGTGAAAGTGGAAACACGTGTCCTGCGGGGCTTCCGCCCGCCCCCCAGCCGCCGTGAGGCCAGTGCTAAACTCCAGTGGGGAGTGGCGCCCGTCCACCTGCAGCTGCCCACTAGGCAGACGAGGGTTCAGAACCAGCTCGGCTCCCTCCAAGTTCTGCCAACCAGCAGATACCGGGGCCCTCGAGAAGATGCAGCTTCTGCACACGGCTCCTTCGGGGCTGAGTGTCTTCAGGCAAAGCTCTTTACCTCCCCGGGCCTCAGGTTCTTGTTTTAGAATGAGGTTATAAAAGGAGACTGTAATTCCTATCTTGAAGGTCTGGAGGATCAAAATAATCTTAGAGAACAAGGGAGAGTCTTAAGGGCCATAAGAGCTTTGCCAACGGCAGTGGGGTGCTTGGGAAAGATTCTACTTTTCTGGGCTTTGCTCCTGAAATCCAGAAAAGGAAGCAGACAGGGCTCCCCTCACCACACCGTCCTACAGCTCAGGAGAGGGGCCTGTGGAAGCTCAGACTCTCGGGAGTTGTCCCGTCCGCCTTCCCCGTGGAAGTGGAAGGGAGGCGCCAACCTCACTCCGCTTCCTGTGACCACAGCTCTCTGGGAAGGGTCTGAGGTGCCAGATGGGTGGCTCCTCGAGGCCGGGTGGAGGCTGCCCAGTGGCCTCCTCTCACAGCCGCAGAGCGCAGTGCGGGCCCTGGCACAGACAGCCCGGCTGGGAGCTGGGGGTGCCTTTGTCTCCCCATTCCATCTCTTGGCTCCTCACCCTTCCTCTGCATGTGGCCCCGAGCAAGGGGGCCCAGGGAGAGGCAAGGCAGAACAGCTCTTTGACGCAGGTGGGCTGCAGTGCGGACTCTTTCTGGCTGCCCACTGGGCATCAGGCAGCTCCATTAGTCCGGGCAGAGCCTGTCAGCAGAGCCTGCGAGGTCTTTGCTGTGCCTTCCTGCTTCTAATGAAGGAGGCCGGGGCCCCAGCTCAGGTCATCTCTGAAACGATTTGTCCCTGAAACCCCACCCTGGGGCCCCTCCCAGCACCCCAGCCCTCTTCACTTCTCTCCTCTGTGAGCTTCTTGAGATGGGAAGGGTGTCTTGTTACCCTTGGGTGAGTGGTGTTACCGAGCTATTGAGTCGGCCTTCCTCCAAGCAGTGCTATTCAACGGCACTGAGAGAGTGGCACAGTTTCAGTGGCCACTCTCTCCTTGACTGGCTGTGTAACCTTACACAAGTGACCCCACTTCTCTGCACCTCTAATTCTCTCAGCTTTAAAGTACAGTTAGCACATTGCATTGCGGTGAGGGTCCGGCAAGACCCGGTATATTACAAGCCCTCTGAAAAATAAGCTGTTGCTATTCCTCTCCCTGTGTCCCTGGAAATCAGCACCAGGCCTGAGAGAGTGTAGCAAATGAGCAGGCAAATGCACGCTCAGCCCCAGGCCCAGGGCGCTGGCTCCGCAGCCCCTCCTTGCAGTTCCTGGCTGGGTGGGAGATGCTGTCAGCTCTGCATGGTTTCTCCACGTGGGGAAAGCTGCCCAGGCACCTGGGAGCAGCAGCAGGTGACTCTGCCCAGGCAGCCTCACAGCCCCCAGCTGCCCTGAGCAGACAGGACCCTGGAGCACATTCCTGGGTGGGGATCTGGGCCTGCCTACCTGCACCCACTGGACTCGGCCTCAGTGTTTTCTGTCTGACGAGTTGGCCTCATCCATCAGCCCGCTGCTCCTCATTGTGCATCCATGTCAGCTGCACGGGGCAGCACCTGGCTCTCCTTTCCATGCCCCTGGGAAGCCCCTTCTCACCTGTCTACCAGCAGCTCTCACTCTCGTGGCTCCTCGCAGAGTTTCTTGAGGAGATTAGCCCAGGGCCCTCTTCCACCTTGGACCTGCTCGTCCCCATCTAAGTCACCTTCGGAGGGTGAGGTGAGGCTGGGGAGCAGCTGAGGGACACCCTAACCTGCTCCCTCTGTCTCGGTCAGTGCTGGCCCCCCAGGGAGCAAAGGGGAGGCCTGAGTCTTCTCCCTCCCAGGCTCTCTCTGAGGCGAGGGACTGAGGGTGTTTGGCGAGGGTCTCCGGGCTACTTGGGCACCAGTTGCCTTGCAGACCAGGGTGGGGGAGGGCAGGCCCAGTTCCTCTTACTGAACATGAGTGGGTGGCTGGGCACAGCCTGTGGGGAGCTGGTCTGGACAGACAGAAGGCACGAGGCTGGACCACCTGACCTTTGTGAGCCCAGAGGCGACAATTCCTGTGTGATTATTCCCTCCGAGGAGCTGTCCTGGGAAAGCTGGCAGGTCTGGGTCAAGGGGAGGGAGTCTGGTATGGACCATATTCAGGGGCGGATTAGCTGGGGGAACTGCTCCCACCAGCAGGGAGGGGAGAGATAAAGCCTGGGAGCTGGAGAAGGGGGCCCAGCACCGAGACGCTCCCTTCCCTGACCCCAGGCCCGTGCAGAGCTGTGCCTGTGGCAGGGGGGCGGGGCGCCCCTTTCCCAGGGTATGGCCGGTGGTGGAGCCCAGCATTTTCTCAGGCCCTTTATTAAATTTCTCAGGAGCATGAGGGCGGGTTATCCCTCCCCCTCTTCCCTGGGCTCCCCTTCTTTTGTCTCCCTTCCCAGGAGGGTCGGAAAGGAGCTTTTCTCATTATTGTGGTTATTAAAAAATAAATGAGCCAGAGACAGAGAGACGCACACAGAGACAGGGAGGCTGAGAGACCGAGGCTAGCGAAGGGGGACAAAGGAGGACTGGCCGGCAGGAGAGGGAGCCGGGAAGCACGAGCGGAAGGAGGTGGGCCTGGGGACTTCGAGAAAAGAGAGTGGAAGAAAGGAGGCTTTGGAACCGCTCGGCTCCGCCTGGAGTCTCACTTGGTACATAGCAGCGTGGCCGCGGGCGAGCTCCTTCCTCTGCCCGACCCTCAGTTTCCTTGTCTGCAAAATGGAAGTAGTAACTCTCACTTTGTACAAGAAGAGTGTCACTGTGAAACATGGAAAGAGGTCTGTGTGATACTGAGTGCAAGGCCTGAACTCTGATGTCCACAGCATGGCTTCACGTGCAGTGCCTGCTATGTGTGCAGGGGGAGGACGTGGGAGCCAGAACTCGGTGGCCCCCGGTGAAGCCCCGTCAGCGAGGCAGGGGCAGGCCTGTGAGTGACAGACAGAAAATCTTCTGCAGGGGACGACTGTTCCAGGGGGCAGCCCGCTTCCTCTTCCTCCCTCCTGTGAGCTGGTACTTGGCTACTGAGTGGAAAACAAACATGTTCTTCCCAGTTTCCTTTTATCTTCCAAATTAAGGACCTGAATAATGAGCTCTGGGAGCAAACACACCTAGCATGGAGTTCCAACAGGTTACTGGGAATGCCTTTAAGGACAAAAGGGCTGATGCTGTTTGTCCCCTAGGTTGCTTTTAGAATTGCTTTCCTGAAGTGTAAATTTCACTTGTACGACCACGCACTTTAAGTGCACAATGTGATGACCTTCGATGAGAGTCATGTGACCGTCATCACGGTGCAATTGGAGAACTCTCCACACCCCACCCCAGACACCCCTCGAGCATGGCCGGGTTCATTCCCTGTCCTCACACCAAAGGGTGGCCTTTGATGTCTGACTTCTGTCACTGAGCATCACCTTTTGAGCCTGACCGTGCCACGGCCTGCAGTGGTGTCTCACTCCTTTTTGCTGCTGAGTGGTGTTCTGTTGACGTGTGGACCTCAGGTGGCCTGTTCGTTCACCCAGCTGATAGATGTGTGGGTGTCCACAGGGCATTTTAAGGGTTATCAAAATACTGCCCACAAAGTGATGAGGTCAGTATGCATCAGACAATTTTAAACAGAGGAAGGAGAGAAAGAAAGTTCTTTGCAGGCTGACCCAGTGCCAGGCCCAGCTGGGGGCCCTTTACAGTAATTTACTCCTGTCTCCAGCCCTCTGGGGTGGGCTGGCTAGCACCCTCCCTGCTTGATAGAGGAGGAGACCATGGCTTGGAGAGTGGACTGGTCTGTCTGCAGTCACCCTGGGTAAGTGTGGAGTGGGGATTGAGCCCTGGGAGCTGGCTGCTGCCCTGCAGAGCAGAGCAGGGCAGGGGCAGGGGAGGGACAGGACCTTCCCACTGCCCTCCCCCCCCCCCCCCCCAGCTGAATTCACACAGGCCTGCACTCTGCCTTGAGACCTCCTCTCCCGCCACATTCCTGCCCAGGCCACAGGTGTGTCACAGCCACCGTGTCAGGCACTGCTTCACAGGTGCTGCATCAGTGATCCGCTGTAACCCGCAGGCAACCCCGGGGCGTGGGGCCATTGGTGCAAGGACTCAGAGAGGTTCGGAAGTTTGCCAGAGATCACATAGTTCATGCAAGTGGTGGGGCCCAGATTCCAGTATCTGCAGCTCTTTGATTCCAGAAGCCACTCTCCCTCTCCCTCCCTCTGCTCCCACCCTCCCAGGGGCTGGAGCTCCACATCTGGCTCCCAAATGACCCCCCAGGGAAGGCAAAGGACACTGGGCAAGGGAAGGGGGTTCAGGGGGTAGGCAAGGCTCCTCTTCCCTGGGGCTGGCAGGCGGCTCAGCCCCGAGGCCCTCCCTTGAGTCCTAGGGCGGTAAGGGGTGCTGACCTGCCCTCTCTTCCCAGCTGCTGCTGGGAGACAGTGCTCTTCACAGTGGGCTGGCATTGGGATTTGCAGACCCTGAATCTGGCTGTGAAGGTTTGGGGGTAACTGCGCATCTCATCTGTGTGAAGGGAGGGGGGTCAGGCCTCTCGCACTTCCCCGGGTGACTCCCAGCACTAGAGACAGCTGTGCCCTGTCGGTCCGAGTGCCAGCCCAGAGGGGCAGGGAGCCGGTCTCCACGGAGAAGGCCATCAGAGCAGAGGTGTCAGTGGGGGCTGAGGGTAGGCCACACGGCCTGCCTCTGTGTCTGTCGCTCTGTCCAGGGATGGATGAAGCCTCCGCCTCTGCATTCCTCTAGTTATCTCTCCTGAGTAGGGCTCCCTGAAGGCAGGGCTGGGATCTCAGCCTTTCCCCACACCCAGCGGGAGGACAGCAGAAGGCGGCAGAGCTGGGCTGGGGGTGTGGCACCTGCCCAACTGCAGCTTGGGTTCACAGTGGAGAAGCTGAGTGATGAGCATGGAACTGAATTAGGCCCAGGGGAGCCTCCCAGGCTCCGGTTTCCTCCCCACCACCGGTCTGTCTGGGTGACTGTGAGGGGCTGGGATGTAGCCACCTTCTCAAAGGTTCCAGAATCCTCTGAGAGTCTGAACCAGGCCTGGGGCAAGGCGGGGGGCCACCCAGGACAGGGCAGGGTGTGAATGTCCCGTTGCCGGAGCTCCTTGTTGCTTCCCACTGTGCTCAAACACACCCTGTCACAGCCACACAGAGACCCACACGAGACCCTCGCTCCAACACACACACACTCAGACGCCCTCTGCCCGGACGTGCAATGTCTGTCCTTCTAGTCACACACACTGCCAAGGGCTAACACACATGGACAGCCGCCCTGCGCAGGCACTTAGAGTCACTTGCACACTCACACTCACTGCTGGGGGCACACCCAGGCATGCACACGTCACTGGGCTCACTGTCAAGTGCACAGATTGAGACCTGTCGCAGACACACTCCGCACGCCCTCATTCCCAGGGCAGGTTCAAGGCTGAAGGAACCTTGAAAGCACACCTCTAGTAGCCTCAGCCCCCGCCTGGCAGCCCCCCACGCACACCACAGCTACTACACTATCACCCAGGGAGAGCCCAGCTCTTGCTCCTCACTCCAAGGTCAAGGAGTTCTCAAGACATTTACTGTAGTCCGGTGGACCTTGTTGATCTGGTCCATTGGGAACCGCCTCTGGTGACTCAAAACCTCAGGTGCTGGAGCCCAAGGCTGTTTCTCAAAGAGAAGGGGCTCTGGGAAGGGGTGGGCCAGTGGGAGGGTTCACAGGTGGCCCCAGCCAAAGAGAATTGGTTTGGATTAGGGAGGACACCTTGTCCCATCCAAGCTCAGAACAGCCGTTTTGTTTCTTTAAACAAAAGGAGGAGCAAGAGGCCCAGTCCTTTGTCCCTGTGATGTCCTCAGCAAACAGGGGAAACACAGGGGTGAGGTCCAAGGCAGGGAGAGGTCAGAAAACCTGGGCAGGAGGGCTGGTCTCCACGCCCTCCCTCTGGTTCCCGCCATCTGTGCAGAACGGCTTGGTAGGGAGGAGAGGCAGCCTGGGCTTTGGGGGAAGGGAAAGGGAAGGGCTGAGGATCAAGTGGAGGAGGAGACCCCTGCCCTGTCCACAGCCAGAGGACCAGAGGGAGCTCCCTGAGAATGAGCTAGAACAAGACTTGCCTCCAGTGGGGCCTGACGCCTGAGCTCGAGGTCACCGGAGCTCCATTCACTTACTCCCCTCATTCATTCCTGGGTTAGAGCCTTGCTCCGGGCTCCCACGGCTCCTGGACCGCAACTGGCATCTCTCTATTGCGACTAGTTATCCGCCTTTCTCATGAGATGGTGACCTTGATGTCATTCGTTCATTCACTCATTCATTCATTACTAGATGCATAACCTGGGGCCATTATTCGTCTTCTCTAAAGGATGGATAATAATAGTACCCTCCTCAAGGATGTCCAGATCAGACACGTTGTTATATGTGAAGCTCACAAACATCACTTGGCAAAAGTAAGTGCTGTGGAAATGTTAGCTTTAAAAATGTATAGCCACGTGCCGGACACTAACAGGCACTGGGGACACAGTAAGGTGGACGCAGTGTCTACCCTCAAGGACCTCCAAGTCTTGGGGATTGGGGAATAGAATGATGTGTCTCCCCCCTCCCGCCTTTTTTAAGAGAAAAAGAGAAACATCAATATGTTGTTCCACTTAGTTATGCATGCATTGGTTGACTCTTGTAAATGCCCTGATCAGGAATCGAACCTGTGAATTTGGAGTATCTGGAGGATGCTCTAACCAACTGAGCTACCTGGCCAGGACTATGGGTGCCATCCTTGATCAGGTAGTCACCAGAATGGGTGATGGCTGCTGTGGTGGGGGAAGCAGGATTTTACAGAAGCACCGGGCAGGGGGCCTCACCTACACAGTGGCCTGGGAAGAGCTCTGGAGTCAGGGACTTTCAAGGTGAGACCTGAAGCTCCCCTACCCTCACTCTTCTTCCTGAGCAGGGTCTCTGACATCAAAATCCGTCCATCCTGCCCCAACGGGTGTGGCTCAGTGGGTTGGGTGACGTTCCACAAAGCGAAAGGTCACCGGTTCGTTCCCCGGTCAGGGCACAGTCTGGGCAGAGGGAGCAGCACGTGCAAAGCCCACAGGAGAGGCCGACTGGGCCCAGGACACGCGCTCGGCCCGCAGCTACGCCCTGTTGGGTGCAGCTGCTCCGCTCCACTTCTAGCTCCGATGGCGGACGTTCCCGTTTCATCTCGAGGAAGATTCGTGGCGACCTCGTGAGAGGGAGGCCGATGTACGCCCACGTCACAGAGACCCTGAGGCCCAGTGGGTTACACAGGTGACCGATCGGAGAGCTGGTGGGTCAGTAGTAGAATCGGGACTCTCCAGCTTCTCTTTCATCTGGCTTTACAGGGTCAGAGGACTCCTGAACAGACACCAGGCATGAACTGGCCAGGCTGGGGGCAGGCCCCTGAGACCCTCTCCTTTGAGACGCAGCCCCTAGGGTCCCTGACATCAAAATCTGTCTACCTGCCCTGACTGGGGTGGCTCAGTGGGTTGGGCGAAGTTCCACAAAGTGAAAGGTTGCCTGTTGGGAACCGCCCTGCCTGCTGTCAGAAGCTGTAACCCCCATGGCTGAGGCTGAGTGAGTGACCTTCGGACCATAAGACACTGAGAAGATAAAGCTTATCTCCCTGTTAGGGGCACCACCTCTGCCCCTTTTACTTCACCCTGCCTGGCCCCAGTGCATGATCAGTTAGCCAATGATGGGTAAGAGTCCTCAAGGGAGGGATGACCTAAGACAGGCATGATCACAGGGGCCCCCAGGGAAGGACTTGGGGGGCTATAGCAAAGGAGGTGATGGACCCTCGCTCCTCAGCTTTGACATAGCCTGAGTCCTCATCCTGTCTGCAAGAAGTCGCCTAATCTCTTGGCTGCTTTACTTCCCCTGCCTGACTTAAGCCAGAAATGATGACAGAGGGCGGGTTCCCCAGGTGATCAGGCCTAATAAAGAATACATAAAATCCCGTGAAACCTGCTTTGATAAGAATGCTCTCAATTAAATGATAAGGGTGAAACAAGAAGTGAGTTTGTTTCCCAAAATTTTGTAGCCCTTTAGCTAACAGACCCTGACTCAGAATAAGCCCTCATAGTTCTTTGTATGTTATCTATTGTTTGATCCTTACTGCCTGACAATGAGTAATGAGATTTACCTGTATTCCTATGCTAATTGAACCCAGTAAAAGCTCAGTGAGGAAAAGGCTCTTGGCCCTTCTCCTTTGAGAGATCGGCCACCTTTCCTCCCCAAGCAGATCTGTCTTGGTAGACTTATTCTCATCCGTGTCGGCTGGCGGGGCCCTGCGGGCAGAGCCCCCTCAGTTGCCGGTTCATTTCTTGGTCAGGGCACATGCCTGGGTTGCGGGTTCAGTCCCCAGTCTGAGCCTGTATGAGAGGGAACCAGTTGATGGTTCTCTCTCACATTGATGTTTCTCTCCCTCTCTTTCTCCCTTCCTCTTTCTCTAAAACTAAATAAAATCTTAACAAAAAAATCTGTCCATCCTGAGCCCCTGGTCTGACCTCCCACACCTGTCTTCTCAGTGGCCTGGACTGGAGACCCTGGCTCACTAGGCCCACCTCTGCCCACCTCTCCCTCCCTAGAATTCCTGGGTGCTGCATCTGGCTTCTGTCAGAGCACGGCCTCGGGGCCTGCACGCCCCGGGCAGTTCTCAGGAGTGTGTCTGCAGCTGTGGCAGATGTGAGCCTGGACCCAGGCTGTGGTGCGGGGTGGGGGCGAGGCCTGCCGGCACACCCCTTGTCCGACACCCCTCGCTAGGCCCCTGCCCTGCTCCACCAGCCCAGCTGCAGTTTTCTTACCAGACCCTCAGACCAGCACATCTGGGGACAGCAAGGACAGCATGTCTTTCTCCGGAAAAGTGAAGTCCGGGTGGAGGCCGTGTGTGACTGTGAGGGTGCGGGGCCGGGGGTGCTCAGGCCTCGCCGGTGGCCCTCAGCACCGTGTCTGGTCAACCGCCAGCCTGTCTCCAAGTTTAAAAGGCTTCTCCCTCAGGGTGCCACGTCTCAGACCCCAGCGCAAACACCAAGCCCACTCCACAGGCAGGAAAACCGAGGCCTGGGATGCTCGGAGGGGTTGGGGGCAGGTCTGTCTGCCCATCCTCCCAAGGCAATCTGTCTTTCCTGGGAGAGAGGAGGCCAGTCTGTCTGTCATCCCACCCTCCTGTCCTCTGGCCACGCAGCCCCCAGCCCCTCTCCATGCTCCCTGGCCTGTCCCCATCGACCCCCTTCCAGGGAATGTGATGAAAGGTCTATTTATTATACTTTAGCTCACACAGTTGTTTCAGATGTTTCCAATTCGTTCGCCTGCTCAGACATCTGTTCCTGGTTGAAGTCAGAAAAGAGAAAGAAAAAAAGACCACTTGGTGCATTTGCACACCCTCAGTCCAAGACGTGGCCTCGCATTTCCCACCCTCTCTCTCCCATGCCCACCAACGTACCCTCACAACCCCCTCCGTGCCCCCACCCACACTCAGGTCCCATTCGCTGTCTCCACCGCACGTGTGCGCACGCCCCAGGGATGCGCTCAAACCGCAGCACAGGCGTGCCTTGTTTTACTGAGTGGTGTGCTTCGCAGAGCTTCACGGAGGATGTTTTTTACAACCTGAAGGTGAGCCCTTCCACCAGCAGGAGATTATAACTTGCTTTATTGCTATGCTGTCTTCATTGTGGTGGTCAGCAAGTGACTGGCAACATCTCCGAGGTGTGTCTACACCCAGCTGACACTTGCAACCCTGCTTGCAGAGCCTCATGCCTGCACGCCTCCTGCATCTGTCCCCTTTCAGGGACACACACCCCCTTCTCCAGGTCCTTCACTATCTGAACTCCCTACAGGCCACAGATGAGCCTCACAGCCCCAGAGGGTGGCCTGTAGGCTGGGTTTCTGACCCTCTGAGTCCTGTGACATTGCTCTGGTTCTTTGAGTGTCCATTCCCTTGTTTATGGAATGGGGTCATCACCTTCCTTACCTCGTGGGGCTACTGGGCTGGTTAAAATCTTGTGTGTAAGCACCTGGCCTGGCACCTGGCAGCTAGTGCACCTGGATCAGCACCTGGTCATTGTTACTGTCTCTGCTCCCCCTTCGGCTGTGCGCGCACATGCACCCCCACACCCAGCTGCTCCAGCACTAACTACACAGGCTCAGGACGGGACCAAAAGGTCTCCGGGTTCCTGGGAACCTTGAGGTTCTCTGATTCCTGACGCCACCCCCCCTTGGATGTGCACAGCTGCACATGCATTTGTGCTTAGCAACCCCAGGCCAACACACACACAGGGCAAATGCACGTGCGCTCAGAAGCAAAGCCTCCCACTTACACATTTCTTTTTTTCCTACTGAATAAATGATCCTTTTTATTTAACTTTCAGAACTATGAATTGACTCATTTAAATAGAAAAGTTTGCATGTGTGTGTGTCTGAACACTGTTGTAGTTGAGATTAAACCATTTTTTTTTTCAGTTACGTATACTGGAGATGATAATGCAGTGTGAGTGTAGGCAGGTGTGCTTGTAAATCACCCATCATGAAATGGCAAGTACATTGAAAGAGTCTTCAAAAAAAATTCACTGAGGCGGAACACAGCCTCTCACAACAATGCCAGCTGGCAGACTGTTACAGATGGGTTCCTAGAACACTCACCTAGTTGGGGAAGCCTGTACTACAAGGGGCCTGCGCTCCAGAGGATAATTCCAGTTTTCTTGGAAGGGTCCCCCTTTGTACTCATATTATTTTTTCTTTAAAAAAAAATCAAAATACGCAAACTTTTTTTGTTTCATAAATTACTTTATCGTTGTTCAATTACAGTTGTCTGCATTTTCTCCCCACCACACCTCCCCAACCATCCAAACCCACCTCCCTTGCTCCCACCCTCCCCCTTGGTTTTGTCCACGTGTCCTTTACAGTAGTTCCTGAAAACCCTTCTCCCCACAGTGCCCTCCCCCCGGCTGTTGTTAGATTGTTCTTAATTTCAGTGTCTCTGGTTATATTTTGTTTGCTTTTTTCTTTTGTTGATTATGTCCACTTACACACTTCTTCACACATGCGCAGCACCACAGTGCACACTGTACTTGCACTACCCTTCTCTCAGCTCATTCACACATTTACACGCAGCTGTACACACGGTAATCTCCAGGGGGAGGGGTTAAAGATTAGTGGGGTGGGGCAGGTCTGTGTTCCTGGGACCAGGGCTGGTGTGGGGATGGAGGGTAGGAAGTCGGCCTCTCCCCGGCTTCTCTGGGGCCCAGGGTTGGAGAGCGGGGAGATGATAAACCTCTCCTGATGCCTGGCCTTGTCCACCCTAGCCCTGTCCCCCACCTCTGGAGGAACCCCTGAGCAGCTCCGAGTGAAAGGGATGCTCTGGGTGGGGGTGGGCGAATCCGTAGGGTCAGAGTGATGACTCTCTTGCCCATATGGTCCATTGGTTGGCACTTCAGACCTAGGCCATGAACTTGGAAACAGAAACCCCCCTCTTTCCTCTCGCCTCTCCCAGTTTCCTGCGACCACAGGTGGCCTCCATCACGGCCGGTCAGACCAGCCCAGGACCTCTCCTGCCTGGGGTGCTCCAGGCAGGCCTAGCTGACCCCTCGCTAGGCTCCCGGAGGCCCCAGCAGGACGGGTGTGGTGGTGGTGGGTTGCTGTGGGGCTGAAGAGCTCTGAGAACAGGGGGCAAGGAGAAGGGTGTCCAGAGCCCCACTTGGCACCCTCCGCTTTTTCCCCAGCTGACCGGCTCTGGTGTCTGTCTATGAGTCACCGCCCCTACCCCCAACACTGCACACCACAAAGCAGCTGGGAGGGCAGACTTTGCTTGTTAGATCTCAGTGAACCCAGAGCAGCTGAGGCACCCCTGCCCCGGCAGCCAGCTCAGCACGTGTGTGTGTTGGGGGTTCCTGAGTCAGCCCCGCTGTCAGGAGCACCCCAGTTCCCCAGCTCCCTTCCCTGCCTGAAGCTCGGGGTTCTTAGGCAAACCAGGGCCGCCTCCTCCTTCTCTCCTCTGTTCTTGAGTCAGAACAGACCTGAGCTCTCAGCTGCTGACTTGCTTTGTGATTTGGGGGTGAAGCATTTAACCCCTTTGAGCTTTGGTTTGCTTCCCTGCCAGGTGGGAGGACAGAGACCTTGTGGGGAGAATCCGTGGAGATCGCGGCCACAAAGGCCCGACCCGACCTAGGTGCTCACGGGAAGCTTGTTGACTCTGGGCTGGGATTGGGGCTGGGCCGCCTGTCTCCCCTCCAGGGTGGGCTGCACCCTTGGGAATGCCCTCCATTCCTATTCGTGCCTCCACCTCAGTAGGAGGGACGTCCTTCCTGGATGAGGAGGGGCAACTTCCCCCTCAGGGAGCCTTCCCTGGCTCTTCCAGTGGTCCTGTCAAATCTCCTACAGGCCCTCGGGGACGTAGGGGTTCTACTTGGTGGCAGGCAATGCGGATGGTGCTTGGAGATGTCCTGTGCCCTCTGAGGGTGACCTCCTCTCCCAACCACAAGGGGGGACTTCCGGGACATGAGCCCTTCTTCCCCTCCCCATCCCAAGGCCAAGGGCAGCACTTGCTACTGCTACGCTTTTGACTATTGCACATCTGCAGGCTTTGCAGTCACGTGCCCTCCCCATTTCTACCCTGGAAGAAGGCTTCTTGGGTTTGTGGGCTGGGCCAGGCGCTGTGGAGGGAGGAAAGGAGGGAAGGAGAGGGGCTCTTGCCTTGATCCTCACCCAGGAAATAACATCAGATGGGAGGGGAGAATAGGGACTAAACATTGATTGCTGCCCACAGTGTTCTGGGCACCGCGTCGGGATAGCACGTGTGCACCAGGACGCAGCTCCATGAGGGCAGAGGTTGTTCACCCCAGTGCCCGGCACGTGCTGGGCGCTCAGTAAACATATGCCGACTGAATGAATCGTACCTGTCATTATCTCAGAACACCGTGAAACTGGCGTAACTGTCATCTCTGTGTCGTATTATCTTCACCTGAGGCTCAGAGGGGTTAGGTGACTTGCTCAAGGTCACACAGCCAAGGGAATGGCAGATGTAGGCCCGTCTCCGACCACCTGACTCCTGAGCAGGCCCAGATGATTGATCTACAGACACACACGTCACAAGAGTGGATCCGGTCTCACCCTGGGAGCTCCTGCCTGACTCGGCTCCCCAGCCCACCTACGCTGTCCCTGCACCTATGCCGCCCTTTCCTCAGACCTGAGTGCATTGCAGGGCGGGGGAGGGGCTCACTGTCACCTGTCTCCTCCCCTCAGAGTCCAGGGCCCCAAGCACTTGAACCTCCTTGACTGTCCAGCCTGCTCTGGGCAGCTCCTGTCTGAGGCAGGCTGGCAGAAGGAAGGGCTGGCAAGGGCTCTGTGGACTCGGACCCAGGACCCTGCCCTCCCACCCTACCCTCAGGCCAGCTCTTCACCTGGGTCTCCAGGGACCCATGACCAAGCCCCTCCGCCCCACTGCCATGTGCGTGTCTCTGGCTGGCCACCTCACCTGCACACTGTCCCCCTCGGGCCTGCCGGTCTGCCCCACGCATTGCGGTGAGGGTGGCCGGGCTCTCAAAAACCCAGCTGTGTGACTCCCCTGCTCAAAAAAGGAGTCCTTGTGCCTCACACTGTGAACTCCATCACCTCCTACTTCTACCTCCAGACCTTCCCCTGAGGCTTATGGAGGCTAAGTGACTTGGTCAAGGGCACACCGCCTAGTAAATAGCAGACCAACCTGAGAGTCAGTTCCTCTGGGAATTTTTAGGGCTTGTCCCTCTCTGTTCATTGATTGCTTCTAATTCACCTCAAAGGAAGCGCAGTTCCTCTGAACTGCAACAGCCGTTGCGTTATTTGTCCCTCTTCCCCTCTGGGCTACCCTCAAGGGTAGGAATGAAGTCTGTCTTGTCACTGTTTTCTAGTTTTTGTTGTTGTCTGTCGTGGTTTTAGTTTAGAACTTGATATATAGTGAGTGCCTAACAAATTCCAGTTGAATAAATGAAATGAGCGAATGAATAGGAGCTTCAGCTGGCTCCCTATAGACACCCTGGTTTTGCTTGGAGGGGCTGGGTGACTGGAACTGAGACTCGTGGGTTCTGTTCTCTAAGCTGCAGTGTGACCTTGGGCACGTCACCGCTCCTCTGGGGCTGGTTCCCTCGGTGAGGTGCAGGAGAGCTGATGGCCAGAGGCTTCTTGAGGCTGTTTTGCTCTGCCCGCCATGTGCCCAGGGTGTCCGGCCTCCCAGTCTTGGCCCCGCAGTCCCGGGGCAGTGGGCCATCGCATTCCAGGAGGGGCAGAGGGTGTGGGTTGAGATCTGAGTCTCCTTCATTCCACAGAATAAAGCCTGACTCTCTGGTTTGGCATTCAAAGGCAATCCACTCTCAGCCCCAAGTTCTTCCTGATTTCCTTCCCTCATTCCATGCAATGCACGCACACGCACACGCACACACATGTACTTGCTCACGGACATTGGGCAAAGCAACTGCTCGGCTGAGGCTGTGAGTCCAGCCGTGAGAGAAGAGAGGGGCTGGGGCCAGCACGTGCTGCTGGTTCCTGGCCTGGGCTTCCCCGGCATCTCGCTTGGGGCGACAGAGGAGCGTGGGTAGCGGGACACTTGAGTTCGTATCCAGGCTGATGGAGTGCTCATGGGCACGTCACTCAGCGTCTCTGCACCTCAGCTCCCTCAGGAGAAAACTGGAAGCGGTAATACTGTCCCTGTGGGGGAGCTTCGATCGAAAGGAAGGAGAGTGGCCACAAAGCACACTGGGTGCCATGTCACCCAGAGAACGATTTAGTCAGCACCTGCTCTGTGCCTTGGCTGGTGCGGCTCAGCGGGCTGAGCACCAGCCTGCAGGGCACTGGCCTGGGTTTCAGGCCAGGTGCTGGTTGGGGGTGTTGGAGAGGCAACCAATGGGTGTTTCTCTCACACGTCTATGTTTCTCTCCTCTTTTTCCCTACCTTCCCCTCTCTCTAAAATAACTAAATGAAACCTTTTAAAGCAAATCTGCTTTGCGCTGATGCCCCTGGCAAGGATCTGAGAGACCCAGACACGTCGAAGGTCCAGGTGCTTCTGCCTCGAGGTCCCTCCAGGAGAAGGGACACACACTCGGGAGTCTCGCTGGTCACGTGATGGGCAGGATAGATCACAGGCTGGGGGAAAGTGTCACAATGAATATGAGAGGCAAATAATTACAACTCCGGCCACATGACAATTTATGCGACTTAAAGGGAAAACCCCTCACAGACCCAGCACACCAATAGCTCAATCATATGGATATAAAATTCACAGGAGACAAATTATAAATGTTTGGTGGTAGGCACTTGTTAAGTATATTCCATCTTACCGATTATCAACGAGAGAGGCAAGTTAAAGGAATGATAACACTGAATCATTGTTACTATCATTGTTGCTATGGAATCAGCAGTTACTGGGCTTGAAAGAAAATACCCGGTGTAGGCAACAGCATTATGGAAAGACGACCTCAAACACAGCCCCCTTTTCATTCATCCGTTCAGCGTTTCTCAGGCACCACTCTGGGGGTCGGAAAGCAGGTTGGCAAATAGAGCTGCAGAGGCTTAAAGGCACTCACACCAGTGACGCGCCCAGGAGCCGAGTCTACGGGGCTAAGTGACAGGGTTGAGTCAGGCGGCTGCTCACAAGGCTGTGGTTCCAAAACCAGAGTCTGTCATTGCTGGGTGTGACACCTCACAGGGGCTGCCTCGGGGGGCAAGCCCTGTCTCCCTGTCTGCACAACCAGGATAAGAGTACCCAGCCCATGGCATGACCGTGAGCACTGAGAGAAGCAGCAGGTACCGGCAAACCTTGGAGATGTGTAGGTTTGGCTCCAGACCACCGCAGGAAAGGAAATATCTCCATAAAGCCGGTGACTCACACAAATTTTTTGGTTCCTCAGTGCATATAAAAGTTATGTTCATACTGTAGTCCATTAAGTGTGCAATAGCGTTATGCCTAAAAAGAGGTGCATACGTTAATGAAAACATTTTATTTCTAAAACACGCTAACTATCACCTGAGCTTTTAATGACCTGTAATCTTTTGGCTGCTGCAGGGTCTTACCTTTAATTTGTAAAAAACGCAATATCCTCAAAATGCAGCGGAGTGCAGCGCAGTGAAATGAGCCGCACTTGCGCAAACCACCAGGCCTCCCGCGGCTGCTCTGTGGCGGGGCCTGTTTACAGCAGGGGAACCCACCTAAGGGGCCAGCAGTGGAGGAGGGGAAACTGCTGTTACATTCACCACTTCACCTACAGGAGCCGTTCAAAATGGCACTTCAAAGGATCTTTAATGACACAGCTCAAAACTAGCAAAATGACAGGTGACAGAGACTGTATATGACAAGTCACATAATTGTTGCAAAGCAGCCTACGTGGAAGGAAGGAATTCTACCACAATGGCGGGGGTGTGTGTTAAAGGGTAGTTCTAATCTCTCAGACAGTCACCTGTGTCCTCTGACCTCAGTACCCCACCCCCAGGGACTGCACCAGGGGCTGACCAGAGCCTCCATGTGGGGCAGCTGAACCTTGTCTCCCTGCAATGGGCTGGGACACTGAGCGACAAGCAGACACTGGGCGGGATGATGTGTGGTCACAGAAGGTTGAGGCCCTGTGGGGCCACGAGTGGACGTGCAGAAGCAGAAGAAGCTGGTCTTCAGAAAGAAGGCACAGACTCGCGCCCAGAAGTGGTGCAGAGTGAGAGCTGGACAACAGTGACTGTCGCTGTCCCGGTTCCTGGGGAGCAGCCGGTCTCTCCTGCACCTTCACTCCTCTCCCAGACCCTTATCAGATTGCGGGTGCAGCATTTTAATAAACCTCCCTTTCCTTAAGCTGGCTTCAGAGGATTTCTGGTGGGTTTTTTTTTTTGCCACCAAGACCTTGAATTAAGATGGGAACATTCCATCTTACATGTCAAGTTCCCGGCGAAGTGCTTGACTCATTACTAGCAACAGAATATAGTTGACATTATTATTTCATTTACTCTTCAAAGTAACTGGATGAGACAGAACACGTCATACCCATTGGGAAAATGAGGGAATTGTGGCTCACCAGTGTATTCACTGATACTACCAGAGGAGTTCCAGTGCTGGGCATATAGAGAGACAAGGTCCCAGCCTCAAAGATGCCTGTGTTCTAATGGGGAATGTGGACCCTGAAGAAATAAGTCATAAACAAGAAAGCGTCAGGCAGAGATGAAGTACCATGAAAAAACCATGCAGTCTGGCTCGTTAGAGCTGCTGTGGACAAGAGCAAGTTTCTTCGAGGAGGTGGCATTTGAGCTGAGACCTAAATGACAAGGGGCAGGCCACATAGCAGAAGGACATGCAAGAGAAAGGCTTTCCAGCAGGATGGGGTTTGGGGCCTTCAAAGGACAGTGAGGGGACCCCCGTGGCCAGGGTAGGCAAGCAGGGGCAGGCCACCGAGAGTCTTATGAATCAGGGGATGTGTTTGCCTTTAATTCTAGGTGCAGCAGATGGATTTAAGAGTGTTTTGCTAAACAGTCCCCCCAAGATACCTACATCTGAATCCCTAAAACTTGTGAATGTGGCAAAAGGGATTTTGCAGAGGTGATTAAGTTAAGATTCTTGAGATGGAGAGAGTATCCTGGATCACACAGGTGGGCCTGATATAACCACAAGGGCCTTTTAGAAAGGGAGGCAGGAGAAGCAGAGTGGGAGAAGGATACGGGATGATAGAAGTGGACGTCGTAGTGATTCAGGAAAGGAATGTGTATGGCCTCCAGAAGGTGGAGGAGGCAAGGAGACAGACCTTCCTCAGAGCCTCCAGAAGGAATGCAGCCCCAATAACCCACTGCAGACTACTGACCTCTAGAACTGTCAGACAATGACTTTGTATCTTAATCCACTGTGTTTGTGGTAATTTGTTATAGCAGCAGCAGGAAACTAATACAAGCGCTATGACATGATTGATGTTTTTTCAAAAGTGAAAGTGACGTTGCGGACGTAGGAGGGCTGTTGCAGGTGCAGGAGGGAAGCCAGAGACCCGGCAGGCAGTGGTGGTGCTTGGAGAGGTGGTGGTAGAGGAGGGGGAACCCCACTCGTGGATCCAGACCTCTTCTGGAGGCAGAGGAGAAACTGCTTGCTGCTGGGTCAGATGTAGTTAGGGAGTGAAGGCAAGATGCCACCCAAGGACAAAAAACTCTTGGGTTTTGCCTTGAGCAGTTGGGTGGCCGGAGATGCTGTTTATTGAGATGGGAAAGAGTGGGGGAGAAGCAAGCCTAGAAAAATCAAGGGTCTTGGATGGGACCCTCTAGCCAGCAGGTGGCAGATCTGGGACTAGAATCCGGTGGCCCAGCAGTCACACTGGTATCTGTGAGTAAATCTCATTAATGAAAAGAGTTTAGGAGATTTTTAGTTAACCTTTAGTTAATACTGGATTACAATTCCCCAGAGAAACAGAACCAATAGTGTGTGAGTTTTAAGGAATTGGCTCAAAATCTTTAGGGCAGGCCAGCAGGCTGGAGACCTAGGGAAGAGTTGGTGTTACCTTTGAGTCCAAAGGCCGTCTGCTGGCAGAATCCCCTTTTCCTCTGAGGAGGTCAGTCTTCATTGCATGGAAGCCTGCAACTGATTGGGTAAGGCCCACCCACATTATGGAGGGTAATCTGCTTTACTTAAAGTGCACCAGCCTAAATGTTAATCTCATCTAAAAACATACCTTCACAGAAACATCTGGAATAATGTCTGTACCATGGCCCAGCCAAGTTGAGACATAAAATTAACCATTACACTTACTTTTTTTTCTTATTAGATATTATACTTTTTAAAATTATTTATTTATTTATTTATTTATTTTTAGAGAGAGAATGAAAGGAGGGACAAAGAGAGGGACAGAAACATCAATGTGTGGTTGCCTCTTGCGTGCCCCGTACTGGGGACCTGGCCTATAACCAAGGCATGTGCCCTGACTGGGAAGTGAACCAGCGACCCTTTGGTTCACAGGCCGGCACTCAGTCCACTGAGCCACACCAGCCAGGGCAGATGTTATACTTTTTATCTACATTAGTTCATGGTGGAAGAGAAGGGAAGAAGGCCAGAAGGCCAGAAATAAGTCTAGGCTTACCCACAGTTAAGGGCCGAGAAGAGAGGTAGGCAGAGGGACAAGGAAAAGGAATCAGGACAGTGGAGAAAAGCATCCCAAGAAGGAGGGGATGTCAAGAGTTGCAGAGCCATAGAGAAGGAGGAAATAAAAGGAGTTATAGAACACAGTGATTAGGAGGTTGTTGGCAACCTTGGCAATGGGTCGTGCAAGAAGAGTGAGGGTGGTAGACGGAAGAAGAATTCTTTCACAAGCAGACACTGGGAACTCGAGTCCAGTGGGGGAACAAGCCAGCAAGCGGTTACAAAACACAGGTCCAATAACACAGGAAGGCAGCTGTGGTAGGGAATGATGGGGCACTACTTAGACAAAGAGGTCAGGAAGGGCCCTTCGGACAAAAGGGTGTGTAAGCTGAGATTGGAAGGAAGAAAAGAAGCTGCCCACGTGAAGCGCCATAGGAAGGGCAAGCCGGCAGAGGAACTGTGCAAAGGCCCTGAGTCAAGAAAGAGTGTAGAGTTCTCAAAGAACTGCAAGAAGGCTGAAGCTGAGAGGCGATAAATGAGGCCGGAGGGATGTGGCCTTATAAGGGATGGTGTTTGGATTTCATTGTAAGTGGGATGGAAAATCACTGGAAGGTTAAAGCAGGGAGTGAGTGATGGGACCTGCTTCATAATTTTCAAAGTTTTCCGAGGCTACTGTGTGAAGCCTGTGTTGGTCGGGGATAGTATAGAAGTGGGGGAACCAGTCAGGGATGCTTACAACCACCCAGGTAAGCAGCGAAGGTGGCTTAAAGCGGTAGCAGCAGCGAGGTGAGCAGTAGACGTGTTTTGCGAAACGGTCTGGAGGTAGGTCCAACAGAGTTTGCCAATGGAGTGGATGTGGGAGGTGAGAGAGGGGGAAGAATGAAAAACAACTCCCAGCTTCCTGTTTATCAGGTTCGCTGCTGTTTACCAACGGGGAAATCTGGGGAGAAAGAGGTTCTGGGTAGGGATCACGAGTTTGGTTTTAGGGGCAGGAAATTGAAGGAGTCACTCTTGGCTGTCTCAGCTGTCTTGACGAGGGTGGGGCTTGAGTGGCTGGGGGCCCAGCTGAGGCTGGCTGTGACTTCCCAGTGGCACTGTCCCAGGTAGCTGGAGGATTCTCCTGCGGAACTCAGCAGAAAGGGGCGGAGGGATGGCAGGGTGGCTGAGATATGGCGGCAAGGCCAGCGTGGAAGGCATTACTCAGTGGTCAAAATGTCAAGAATCCGAATTAGGAGGAAGAGAGCAAGAGGTTGGGAGCAGAAGAAGGTTCCGGTGGGCATCTGGGGGTCTAGGAGCCTGGGGTCTTGTCCACTTTCTCAGGGATGGAGCGCTTTGGGTGAGGCCAAGGGGGAATGGGCAAGTGATTGGGAGGCTGAGTGGACGAGAGCGTGGAAGGATGTTGGGCGTGGCACGGGCCAGGAAAACGAGGTCCCCAAAATGATGCTAGAGCCCGAAATGGAAAAGAAGACCTTGAGACAGGTGTCAAAGTCCTGTGCGAGCAAAGAAGTCACCAAGGGCCACTTGGCAGGTCCCCACGGTGAGAAGAGGAGGGAGATACCAGCAGGATGTCGAAGGAGAAGGCCACAAAGAAGAAAGGATGCGAGAGGGAAAGGTGCTCACTCCTCCTTTTGACAGAATGAGTGGTTTTCCAGACCCTTCCAGGTGAGGGCTGCTTCGTTCCGGATGAGTGTTGGGGGAGCCCAAGCTCCTTCCATCACACAAGGTGGAGAATTGGGGAGGGAGTGTTTATGGTGTAGCAGGTTCCCAGCTGACACAGCGGGACCTCTGGAGGGGACATTGCGAGAGGAAAGAGGAAGAGCCAAGCGGCACTCCTGTGAACGACCCCCTGACCCTCTCTAACTCCTGAAGGAGGTGGGCTCCCTCTCTGGAGACTGGTCCGGAGAGGTGGGCCAGTCTCTCCCTCCCCCATTCAGCCTTCACAAGACCTCCCAGGGACTCCTTCTAAAGTACATACAACTCCAGTCCTGCCTCTCGCCCACTTCGTAATCCCCAAGGGGTGGCCACTGCCCTCCAGGTAAAGTCCCTGCTCTTCAGCTTGCTATCCGAGGCCCTTCTGGATGGAGCTCATCTGCTGCCCTCCTCCTGGCCTCTCTCATCTTAAACCCCTGCAAACCAGCACCTCTTATAGCTTCTGAGCCTTTGCACATGTCATTCCCTCTACCTGGCAGGCCTTTTCCGCATGTCATGTGCCAGGAAAATGCCAACCAATCTCCCAGGCATCTCCTCCCAGGAGAAGCTTCTCTGACTGCCTCAAGGAGCTACGGTCGCCCCTTCCTTTGTGCCATCACCTGCCTCGCCCACCTGCCTCTCCCACTAGACCAGGAGCTCCTGAGGAGGACAGACAGTGTGATACTCCTTTCTCCGTGCTCCATTCCCAGCCTGGCACTTGGGACACAAGAGCACTCAGTGACTATGTGGTAAATAAAAGGACGGCATTATAGGACATTATAAGAGCCAGCGTACTGCGGACTCATTGTCATCCCCGGCACTGCATTAAGCTCTCTTTACATGCACCCCCTGTGTCATCCTCCTAAGGACTGTGGGGTGTAGATATCGTTACTAATATCCACTTCTCGCATGAAGAAACAGGTGAAGTGACTCGCCGAGGACAGGTTCATCAGTGGGAGAGATGGATTTTGAACTCAGAACTCAGGGCTAATTCCATGCACTTACCCACTGTCCCCTGCTGCCTCCATAAAGGACAGAACCACAGGATCTCAGAGAACAGGAGGGCCAGGGAGACTAAGGTCTACGGGGGCGTCTGCGAGAAGTTGACAATAACGAAGTCAGCTTTTCTTCGGGTAACAGTGAGGACCACAAACACTGTTGGTTGCCTACCCAAACACCCATTCCACCCGCCTTTGGTGCTTCCAGTTTTCCCCCTGCCTATGAACGCCCTTGGCCACACAAGGCAGGTACACCCCAGCTGGTCTCAGTTGATGTCAATGGCATCACCTCTCTTGTCCGTGATTGGTTCATTGGTGGGTGTGTGATCCAGTTAGCTCCTTAAAATTGTGGTAAAATACACATAACACAAAATTTACCACTTGAACCATTTTAAAAGAGACAGCTAAACTTGTCTCTTTTGAGACAAGTTGCAGGACTTGGTTGGTGAAGACGTAGTGCCTGGAGCTTCTGCAGCCTTCCTGGGGTCGTGAGGAGAGGAGCCAACACATTGAGGTCAATAGAATGAAAATACAGGAAAGAATCTGCTGTGATTGCAGAGCTACCGGATCACCCAACCTCAGTCCTTCTTGATACGTGACATAATAAACCACCCTGCTATCTAAGCTATTTTGAGTGGGTCCTCTATTACTTTAGCTGAAAGTATATTGACACAGTGTCAGTGCAGGCGGTAGAAGAGTTTTTGCCTGGGAAAGGATGACACAAACTGTATGAACTTGAACAGTCTCTAGGAGCTACTGCCCTGGTCGGGTTCACTGACCTTTGGTCTTCGAATGAGAATGATGATCTTGGCCTGGGTGAGTAGTGATAGCGACTTGGGACTTCACCTGCAGGTACAGTCTGGCAGCCTTGGGGTTCAGTTTACCAAACATCAAACACATATGTCCATGGTGCTGGGACCATGAGGATGCATCAGACACGGTCCTTGCCCCTCAGGGGTTCCCAGTGGAATGGGAGAGACAATCCCAGGCCAGTGATGAGTGACGTACAGTCTACATCAGGTCCAGAGGCTGATGGGCGAGGTGGCAGGTAAAACTTCGTGCAGGCATTTCGGAGGATGATATGAGAAGGGTCAGAGGAAAAAAGCATCCTAGGCAGAATGAACAGCACATGCAAACTGGGGGCGAAATGGTTCTCTCGGGGAAACTACAAGCTGTTTAGCATAATAGGAACTAGGCTAGCAACTTTCTGGTCATGTGTCTGAGCAAATTACTTGACCTTTCTGAGGCTCAGCATTCACATTTATAAGAAAAAGAGGAAAAGAAAAGCAAAGCAAAATGGTTGCAAAATTAGGCAACAGAATGCATGTAGGCAAGCACAGTGCTTGGCGTATATTAGATGCACAAGAAATCCTCTTTATTATTCACACGCTGTTGTCACACGCTTCTAATTCCTTATCTCCTCTGACCCAGGTGGCTTGCTTCCCTTTCTCACTCATTCCTGGGCCTAGTAGTGAGCACTGCCCCCCCCACACACACACACACACCGACTCCCACAGACTTTACCTCGGGCGAGAAACCCGAGCCCACTGCCTGGCCCAAGACAGCTCCTAGGGCTGGGTGGTTTGTGTTATTCCTTCTCTTCTCTCTCCCTTTTTTCCTCTAAATGCAACAAAATAAAACCAAACAAAAAGCCCGATGCCTGGCGTGGCTTGTTGGGGAGTTATGCAAGTGTGTAAAAAAATAAAATAAAATAAACATTGAGTTTTCAGCATTTGTGGCTGTTTGATTAGGCACGGAGCGGAGCCAAGGGCCGGTGAGACATAGGGAAGGCTCGGGGCAGAGGGGAGAAGGGAGGAGCTGCCGAGGGGGCTGGAGGGGGCCCAGGACCAACTCGGAAGTGGCTGTTTGCCTCCTGCAGCCCTGGCAATGCTCCGGCTGACTGAGCCCAGGCAGAGGGCATTCGGGACCCAACTGCTCCACTTTCTCTGGCCATCCACCATCCCTGTTCCCTGGCCATCAGGACTCACCAGGGGTCACTCCACCCATTCCCCAGTTGTGGCAAAAGACTGTGTGCTCTTTTCTCCATAGTCAGGGCTGCCCCCTCCTCTCCCGAGCAGGAGATTGATTCCACAGCCTGTCTTCATTACCCACCCCCACCCCCAGCCCCAATCAGTGCAGTTTTTCAACGCTCTAACTTAACCCCTGTTAACGACGGTCTGTGCCCTTGTTCCTACACGCCGTCTAAAATTAAGCCGGAGAACGGCTGGGTGTCACTGGCAGGGTGAGTCTTTCTGCCTCCCTTCCTCAGGCTGGACTCCGACATCATCTGGGGGTCACTGCAGGTGTCTGTGGCCCCTTGGGACGCATTCCACGAACATTTGTAGAGCCCCTACCCTTTACCAGACGGTCGAATCCTTTATTTCATTGAACCCTCAGAACAGATGACAGCCCTGAGGCTCAGAGAGGTTGAGTAACTTCAGCCCCACCACACAGCTGCTAAGTGATGAAACAGGGATTTGAATCTAGGTTTTATTCCAAAGTCTCCCTCACTCTCCTACACCAGTTTCGTGTGGAAATGCCCTCACCTGGGTCCCAGGGTCGTGCAGCCTCTTGTTTTCTCTGAACTGGGAAGATGCTCTGGAGACTCGACCTGGAGACGAGGAGGGCGTGGCCGGGACGACAGACCCTGTTGAGCTTGTTCCACGTCACTTTCCTGATCTCGATAGGGAAACTGAGGTTTCGAAAGACTGTTCGGCCCTGTTCCGACCCCGGGGTGCCTGGACCTGCAGCCCGGGCTCTGGCGCGTGAAACCCGCGGGTTGCCGGCGGGGAGGGGCGGAGCGAGAGCGGAGGGTCTGCGCCAGCGTCCGGAGCACGCGTGCGGCTGCCAGCCCTGCGCTCGGAGCGCTGCGCCCTGGCTGCGGGCAAAGGGTGGGCGGGAGGGGGCTACGGACTCCCGGGCCTGGCGCTCCAGTCCGTTTTTTGCTGCGGATCCCGGGAAGGGGGGCCGGCCCGGGGGTGGGACTGCAAAGGGGGGGATTCCCTCCCTCGTGCGAGCGGAGGACTGGCCCTTCTCCGGGCTGGGAGCTACCGCCGAACGGAGGCGCGACGGGGAGCACGAGCGCCGGGCGGAGAGCGAGGAGCGGACGGCCGAGCGGGGCACCGGGGAGAGCGAGGGCCGGCCCGAGCCGCCCCAGAGGACCGATGTGCCGGGTGGGGCTCTGGCCCCGGAGGGCGTGAGCCGCTGGCAGATTGAGCAACTTGGGAACCAGCGGGCGGAGCGCGGGAGAGCCCAGCGCCCAGGACAATCCTGCGGCGGGCGGGTGAGCGGCCGCTCCCTCGCCCGTCCCGGGTCTGCCCCCGCCGCGGCTGGCAGAGCGGAGGTGAGTCCCCCCGCCCCCCTTAGGTGCCCTTCCCTCCTCCCTGGCGCCCCCTTCCCCAGGACCTGGGGCGCTGCGGGCCCTTGCGTCGGGGCTCGGCCGGGCTGAGTTGCGGGGGGCAGACAGCGAGAGGAGGACTCTGACCGCTCGGGCCGGAGAGGGCGCCTCTTGGAGCCCCTCCCGCAAGCCCCGCTGCCCCTAGCCCGCGTCATCCCTCAAGCCAGGGGGCAGCCCCCTCCCGGCTGCTGCCTCGGGTTCCCCTCAACCCCGCAAACCCACTGATGGTCTTCACTCGCAGTTCTGAACGCCCCGAGTCCGCCACCCCGTTCAACACCACCCTCATCCGGAGCCTCCGATTCCTGGTCTCGTCACCTCGGGTTCCCCCGAGTCCCACGGCCCCGGGTTACCCGCACCCCAGTCCCGCGGCTCGGGCAGGGTCCGACGTGGCAGGCGGCGTGCGGGGCGGCCCCTTCCACCAGCGGTGGGGCGGCTCAGTGGCCCGCAGGGGCGAGCGCCAGCGCTCGGATGGCGTTGCTTGGTGGGGAGAGGTGGGGGCTGTTCGCTCTCGGCTCCCAGGAGGGCAAGGGCGGATCCTGGGGCGCGCACTTGGGTGCAGGAGTTTTCTTATGAAATCAGTCTCTGGACTTGGGGAGCACGCTTGGATTTGGGGGGGCAGTCAGGGGGACTTCGGGTCCACCGCCCCTCTCCCTGCACCTGCCAGGCGTCTCCTGGATGGTGGGAGGGAAGAATTTACACGCTCGGAGCAGCGATGGAGGGATGAGAAGCAGCTTTCCCCTCTGCCCCTCAGTTTTGGGGGACGAGCTGGGGTGGGGGCGGGGGAGGGGGAGCAGAGCCTGACCCAGCTCTGGGGACACTCTAATCCCGACAGGTCGGACAGGCGCGTCCTTGGTCCCTCCCCTCCGCCCAGCAGTTCCTCTGTCCCCGCCTGGGCAGCCCACTCTGCAGCCAAAGCTCCCCACCCCCCAGCGAGTCTTGGGGAGGGCTAATGAGAAATGATGTGGATGGTTTACATTTTTGGGTCTGTGTCCCGCCCCAGACAGAATACCAATTTATCCTGATAGCGTTGCAGGCAAGAAGGTGAAAGGTATTCCAGCCCTCTAGGGGGACTGAGTCCCCGCCTCCACTCCGCCTCCAGCTGTGTCCCCCTCCCTAGCTCTGGTCCTGCCCCTTCCCAGGCCACCTAGCACGTGAGTCCTGTCTCCTCAGTCGCCGTCCTGGGTCAGCCTCTGTCTCCAGACCCTTCCTCCCCTCCCTGAGTCTAGTCCCCAAACCAGGGCGTGCCCACCCCCACCCACAGCTCCTCGTCCCTTGCCCCTCCCCCAGATCCCTGGTTGGGGGGGGGGGGAGAATCACTGAAGAAGTGGTCTGTAACCACAAGACCCGTAACCTCTCAGTGCCAGTGACATGGGGAGAACTTCACTTTCCTCCCTGAGGAGTGAATGAGGGCCCAGCACGAAGCAGGCGGTGCAGGTTCATGGTGAAGGCGAACCCCTCACTCCCACCCTGGCAGAGGCCGGAGGCTCTTCTTCGCCCCTGAACGCCCGAGACCTTGATCGCTGCCAGCAGTTCCCATGACTGGCTCTGCCTGTGCAGAGTAACGGGCCTCCGAACGGCGAACTGTTGGATGTGTAGGGAGCGCCGTGTAGCCCGAGGGGCGGGGGAGATCAGGCAGAGGAGCGAGTGGAAATGAGGCGGCCACTCAGAAGCAAGCCCTCCGCGCCGTCTCCTCACTCAGCTTCCTTCCTACTTGTTGCTTGTAACCCTGGCACAATGGATTCTTATGTCCTTTCCACGGTCGATGCTGTATGTATTTTTTTAAGTGCTTGAAACACTTCCCATCTAGTGATGGGTGACAGAGGCCAGTGTCACTTGCTCCAGTGAAATTCCGATCTGGAGCCTCCTCCCCGTTTCCCAGCCGAGATCCTGGAGTGATGGTGATGCAGGTGGGAACGGGCCGCGGAAGATCCTCAGTGGCCAGACCTGGGTGGGCGTGACCGGAGCTGGGCTGAAAGCTAAGATCTGGGAGGACGGGGGGCGGGGCTGGAGAATTTAGGGGAAGGCAGACGGAGGCAGAGGGAGGCAGCTAACTTTTGCTGAGCTCTACCCCTGGAGTGTCAGGCTCCACGCGGGGCAGACACGGGGGAGTGCAGAGATCCCTAGGCGTCCTTCTCTGCACTGAGGACCCCACGGGTACTAATCCCACAGGGAGACCAAAGAAAGAAAGTCTCAAAGACCCAGGATATGTTTAAAATGGATTTTTAGAGAGTGAGGAAGGGAAAGAGAGAGAAACATCCACTTGTTCCACTTATGCATGCATTCATTGATTCTTTGTTTCTGTATGTTTTTTTCAATTTTATTTGTTTATTTATTTTTAGAGAGAGGGGAAAGGAGGGAGAAAGAGAGGGAGAGAAGAAACATCAATGTGTGGTTGCCCCTCACACACCCCGCACCAGGGACCTGGCCCACAACCCAGGCATGTGCCCTGACTGGGAATAGAACTGGCGACCCTTCAGTTCACAGGCCCGTGCTCAGTCCACTGAGCCACACCAGCCAGGGCCATTGGTTGGTTCTTGTCTTCCCTGACCCGAGATGGAACCCACAACCTTGGCATATTGGGGCAGCACCCTAACCAACTGAGTTACCTGGCCAGGGCCTTGCAGATGCAGGATTTAACACCATTTAGCACCGGGTGTGTCTGCTGTGTTCTCCTCCTCCAGGGTCTGTACCCGCCTGGGGTCCTCAGACTTCAGTTTGAGAAATGCTGCAGTTAAAGGTTAACCCCTCACTACAAGTGATCACTTTGGGGCCAAGATGCTCAACGACAGGGATAGATGCAAATATGGAAATTATCTAACAGTGCTCAGTGTTAAGATATGTATCCAGAGGAGGCAAAAGCTGTGTCTGTTGCTTCTTAGATGACCACTGGAATGTAGACACAAAATGAAGACTTGGTCATAGAAAATGTAACAAATATTATCGAGTTCTCACTATGTGCCAGGCACATTCTAAGCAGTTTCGTATATCAACTCATTTAAGCCATAAAAAAGCAACCACCTTCTTGCAGATAAGGAAACTGAGGCTCAGACTAACTAAGCAACTAGCCCAAGGTAACAGCCAATGAGCAGGAGAGCCAAGATTTGAAGCCAGACAGTCTGACTCTGAAGTGTATGCCCTTGACCATCATGCTCCGTGGCCTTCCTCTGTGACGATATACTTGGGGCTGAAGACCCCACTTTGGTAAACTGAAGGTGATGGAAGTGGGCAGTGGGGGCTGGGGGGCAGGAAGGCTTTGGAAGGTCGTACGGGAGTACTGGAGGTGCAGGTGGGGGCTGGCAGCCGACAGGACATTGGGGGCTGCGGGCCACAGCAGCAGGTGGGATTCATCAGCCTTGTATAAACACTTCTCACAGGCAGCTTAACCACTTGAGTGTGTCTGGCCTTCAAAGCTGGTGGGAGAGGCTGAAGAGGGAGGTGCTAAGCTCTCCTGTGGGATAATGATTTATCTCCCGGGCAGGTGGACTCCCCTGGGGCCTTCCTGAGAGGCAAAGGGGGAGAGAATGGGGGCAGGGGCTGGGAGGGACACTCCAGCATTCAGATTCCTCATGTTTTATAAGCCGAAAATACGGCCAACTCTCAGAGCAAGCCTATGAAATAGACGTAACTATCCCCATTTTATAGATGAGGAGACTGAGGTTCAGAGAGGCCAAGTGACTTGTCCGGAGGCCTCTAATTCAGTGTTTGAGAGGGTGACTCTTCTCCGACATCCACGAAGCTTCCCGCAGGCTCCTTGTTTCCAGGAGTGTCTCCTGTCCGTGGGTGGCGTGGGCGGGTGTGCAGCCACCCCCAACCACGCGTGCAGACACTCGTGGGCCCTTGTCTGCTGTGCGTTGAAAGCGTGTGTTCCTGTGAGTGCGCAGTGGGGTTTTGTCCTCTGACTCCCAGGTTGGGCTCCAACTTCCCAGACACATTTTGCTGGGGAGGGACCAGCTCCCCCTGCCCCCAACACCAGGCCAGCGGTCGGAGACCTGGCTCTCACCGGGCTGAGGGATTATCCCCATTCTCTGTGTCTCTGCCTGGGGCTGGCGTAGCTGCCTCTTTTATCCCTTCACAAAGGCCAGGCCCGCAGGGCCTGCTGTGTCAGAGTTTCTGTGGGGGGGGCGGGGGGGGGGCTCATTTCCTTCCCTCCCGCCAAGCCTGGAGGGCTGCACAGAGACTGCCTGCTCGTCAGGGGCCGCTGTTCTGGCTCCAGACAGGTGACAGGCACAGGGGGTGACACAATGCTAGGCAAAGAAAGCTGAGGGGTCCCTCACAGGAGGACAGAGAGCTCCCCTTCAAGAGACTCGAGGTTTCTGCAACCTGAGGTCTTTAGGGCAGACCTGAAGAAAGCCTTTCGGTTAGAACTGGCCAATAATGGGCAAGGGGAGCCGGCTGGTCCCCAGTGTCCACAAGTTCAGTGCTGTGTGGGTCCGCCAGGCTCCAGCTGCTTGGGTCGCCAGCTCTCGTCCCAGGGAATTCTTCTGCAGGGTGGGAAAGGGGGCGGATTTCTCCCATCGGGTTGTTCAGATGGGCAACATCCTGAACTCTCATAGGCTCCTGGGTAGGAGGCTGCATGGGAGTGTAGGAGGCATGGGTTGTGGGCCCCTTGGTACCCCAGAATTAACCCTTCTCTCTCCTCCCCCAACAGGTTGGGTTTTGGAGGTGTCCCTGCTGAAGTGACAAGTTCTCCCGGGTGACACTCCAGGTGGCTCTGAGGAAAGCTCTCTGGACCTCCCCACGGGCTGATGGAGAAGGGGGCTCCCCACACCCTTCTCTGCTCCCCGCTGAGATCATGGTGGATTTGGGGCACAGCCTGGGCCTGGGCCTCCTGCTGCTGACCCGGCCTTGGGGGCGTTAACAAGAGCCCTGCGCCATCCATAGCCCCAGAGACCCCCCTCCTACCAGGGGCCCCGAGCTGGCGAGTGACTATGCGGCTTGGGCTGTGCGTGGTGGCCCTGGTTCTGAGCTGGATGCACCTCACTGCTGGGAGCCGGGGGACCAAGGGGAAGAGACAGAGGCGGAGTGAGTAATGGGCGCGGCCGACCGTGGAGGGCCCTGGAGCCGTGGGCGAGGTGGGGGGGGCACTGGGGGACCCTAGGGCTTTTGGTGGCTTCATTCTGTGGTGACCATGGCCGATTTCTACTTGTGTAGATTACTCAGTAGATGATCCTGCGTGTAGATTATCCAGTTTGTGGATTAGTTTGTTGAGACTGCCCACTCTGTAGATTACTCACTTGGTCTATTTTCCCCTTGGTAGACTCTGCTTTCTAGACTCTGCTTTCTTGACCCTTCTCTTGTGAGGATCCAGTGTGTGGATTACGCCCTTTGACGTAACACCAGCTGTGTGTGGTATCCATGGAAATGATCCCTGGGCCCCGACTCCTGGGTGCTTGGTTCCCCCGCCCTGACATTTCAGCGCCCTTTCTTTCAGTGGTGGCTGAAGTGTAGCCCCTCAACCCTTTGGGTCAGGAACTCTGCCCAGCTGGGTGGTGGGCCACAGCTTTCCCCGCCCAGATCAAGGGCAGGCACGGTGGCGCTGGAAGATCATGAGCCTCTCCACTCCTGTGGCCTTTAACCCTGCCCAGTGGGAGTCAAGGAGTTGCCCTGGGGGGTGAAGGGGAGGCAGGGGGGCAGGCGTTAGGTGCCGTCCCCCTTCCAGTCAGGGCGACTTCGCTCCTTCTGACTTTCTGTTAGATCCCGCATAAGATATCACTGGCAGAAAGCGTTCTCGGAGCTGAAAAGAAAATAAATGCATCATTGTATAGATGGGGAAACTGAGGCTACAATAGGGGAGGAGACAACAGGCCTAAGGACACACAGTCAGCATTGGAACCCAGGTCTCTGCTTCCCGTGAGCCGAGTCTTCTGGAAAACAGAGCTCGATGGAGTTCAACCTGAACCTGTCCCCACTGCCCTCGCTGTCCCTCACAGAGCCCTGTTCTAGGCGCTCCCATCCTCTAGCCTCTGCTCAGTGTCTCCAGCGATGGGGGTTCCCTACCTGCCCGTTACGTTGTGGGAGTGGCCCCCGCACGTGAGAGGCCAGGGTCAGGAGTGCGATGGAGCCTGTGTCACAGACCTGGGGCTCAAGCCCGGGCCTGTCTTTCAACAGCCCCCATCAGAGACACCCCGCCCATGGGCAGGCAGGCCCTCTGACCCCTGGCCCGGCCGCCCTTCCTGCTTCCCTTTTGAGTCTGGCAGACACTGAGGCTGCCAGTAAAGGTTGGAAGGCAGCGGAGTTTGGTTGGGTCTCCACAGGAGTGGCCAAGGGCAGAGCCCAGTCCAGGGACAGAAGCGCAGAGAACTGGTGAAGCTGAAAATCCCTGGCTTAACAGACGATTAGAGACGGTTTAGGTTCAATCAGCAGTGAGGCTTCATTTCTCCGCCCGCCGCCTCTGTCACAGCCAGTGTTTTGGACTCCGAGGGCCAGAGGCAGTTCAGCGGTTCCCGGTGTCTCCTCTGTTTCCGATGCGAGAAAGTGTCTGAGTGCAGCCACTCGTGCTCGTGCGACGTGCGCTGGTGACCACGGGGTCCCCGACCTGGGCAGAGCCGCACACCCACCTAAACCAGGGGGCAGAAGACCTGTTGTTGTTCTAAACTTTGTACTAAAAAAAAAGTACTGGCCTGGCCATCAGAAAGGGCCTGGCCCAGCCATGACCAATTGAAAACAGCAACTGTGACACTTTCCACACAGCCGTATCCCACAGCCTGCGCAGCAGGAGCCTGGCTTTGATTACCAAGTGGTGTGAGGGACAGACACTCTTGGTGGTGAGATTCGAGGACGGGATAAGGTGAGGGGGAAGGCTTGGGGCCAGGGAGGGTCCAAGAGGGATGCGTGCTCAGAGGGGGACAGGGTGTTGCTAGGCAGCAGTGCTAAGAGAACACCTGTAGGCCTGCAAGCGGCGCGGTGGAGGAATGTAGTGCGGCTTGCGTGAGACGATGTGTTACATGGAGCGAAACCTGTGTGCAACACCAAGCTTCGTATTGACTCCAGGAGGCATGTTGTCATATAAGCAATGCGTGGACCATTTTGCCCTGGGGTCCCCAGGGAAGTGGGGGCAGGGGGGAGAAAGAGGAGCCAGACATCTGCGTGTGGGTGCTGCCACCACCCACATGGAGGGACGCTGGGCGGACTGTGGGGCAGCAAGAGGCTTGCTGTGCCTATGAGTGAGCCTCAGGTCTGTGGACTGTGTCCCACACCCTGCAACCATGTGACGGTGGAGCCACCAAATGCCACCTGATGCAGCTCTGGTCTGGAGCCACACACTGGTTTTAAGCCCCGAAATGGCTGATTTGGGGCATGAGCGATGGTCTCCCTGCAGGGAGGGGCAGACGTCGAGCGAGGAATTCTCCAGCTGTGAGTTAGAAGCCCCGGCCTGGCGTCCTTCCGCTCTTCCGCTCACTGAGGACGCGTCCCAGCCCTGAGCCTCCTGCTCACTCACCTTCACTCTGTCCTGACCCCCTTCCCACCTGGATGTCCTGCTCGTCACCGGGCCCTTATTCCCTTACCATCCCACACATCGAGGGCCCCCTCCCCTTGCTGAGACTCTTCCCCTATCAGATTCCTGGGCCTCTTCACTCAGTTCTGTCCCCATGAAGCCCCATTCCTTTCCTGACCGCTCCAGAGGGTCCCCCTTTCGTCCTTTCCCCCCGCCCCACTCCCATCTGGAGCTTTTGGCCCGTCCCGCCCTGGCCATGTGTAGAGTTCTTCTCCCCCCACTGAAGGCCCATTCACTCCTGGGGTCATTTCACAAACGTCCCTGTGGAACCTGCAGAGCCTGGCTCTGGGTCACAGAAACGAACCTTAGGAAGTGTCTAGAGGAGGTGAAGGGCGACTTCAGTCTCGTCTCTCGATGCTACAATAGAATGAAAGGGGGGCAGGGAGGGTCCAGAGCCAGCACCTCCTGAGCTGTGATTTTAGGGATCAGTCGGTGACCGCTGGCAAGGGAGTGGGGACTGGGTGAGGGTGAGCCAGCACGGCCACAGGTGTGGAGTTCGGAGAGGAAGAGAGGGTTTGCTCTGGAAGTGGGGGGCAGCGAGGACTCGTAGATAGAGAAACGGTTTCTGAGAGGAGATCTGGGGAGCCCTAGGGTTTCAACGGGGGCAGCTGTGCTCGTATCTGTCTCACACACAGAGGATCTTCTCTATTAAAAACGAGGGTGTGGTGTTGAAACAAACAGCCCAACGCCCCTCAGGACCGAGCACGGAGGCCGAGGGAGAGTCTGGGGAGATGACGCTTCAGGGGCGGGCGGAGGTCAGGCGGTGGAGCGATTGGTACTCACCCACCGAGGAGTCTGCCCTTGACCTGACTTGAGCTGTGGGTAGCGAGGAGCCACTGAGGGGCTTTAATCAGAGGAGCAGCAGGTGCAGCTGCAGGACAGGGCGAGGGGCTGTGGCTGGAGGTGGGAGGCAAACAGGTCAGTTCAAACGTACCTGGGCCCAGGTGAGAAGAAGTGGTCTAAACGAAGCTCCCAGTTGAGTTAAAGGATGCTCATCTTCCCAGGGAGGCATGCCGGATGACCTTGGGCTCCAGGGATAGACGTGTCTCCTGGGAGAGTGTGAGGGCTGAGAAGGGCCCTTGCCTACCCGCTCACTGAAGCCCCTGTTCCCTGTCACCTCCTACCCCCACCAACTTCACTCAGGTCTCTTACTGAACCGATATCCAAGGTCATTCCTCCTCTGGGTCGCTGCGAGTTCCTCTCCACCCCTCACTGACCTTCATCCAAGCCACCCCGAGCCCTCATTCCCATCCAGTTCCTCCCCCCACACTCTGTCAAACACTCGGTGTGCGACATTCATGTCCCCGCCTCCCTGAGCCTCTGTCCCACTCGCCACATCCTCAGACCTAAATGCGGGGGACCCTCATCCTCTCACTGAGCTCCCATTCAGAAGTAAGACAGGTTCCGCCCTCCGAAGCTCTTTCGAGTGGGAAAAAAGACATTCAGAAATGATAGCAACACATGGTGACGTCTACTACAATGGATGCAAGTATTTGGGATGTGGGGACAGAGTGAAATATTCCATCCGGTTTGCAGGGGGCGATATCAGGAGAGACCTCCTGGGGGAGGTGACTTTAGTTTTGAGGCTTGAAGGAGTCAGGCTCTGGAGGAGGCACAGCGTGTCCCAGGCAGAAGGACCAACTTGCACACAGGCAAGAGGTGTAAAGTAGTGTGATGTGCCCAGAGAAACGAAAATAGTTCCATATTGCTTAGGGATAGTGTTGAGAGCTGAGGCAGGTGGGATCAGCTCCAGGAAGCTTTTTAGGAGAGGTGGGGGCGCTGAGTCTCAGTTCTGCAGGCATAGGAAGCTGTTGAGGGGTGAGACACCCCCAGTTGTGGTTTTAGAAAGATGGATGACTGGGGGAACACATGCCATTCTTCGGGGAGGCGGCAGGGGAGCTGATTATAGGGACATCAACTTGAAGGGTTTCGGGCAAAGGTGAAGGAGGAGAAGCAGCAGAGAAATGGAGGAGGGCGCAGCCTTGCCTCCCTGACTCAGTGAGCGCTCGGGAGCAGCGTGGGAAGGGGCGTGGTGGGAAGAGCAGAGCCGTGTCGGGGGGCCTTGTGAAGAAGTTGGAAGGAAGGTGCTGCCTCCCCTCTGAGCCCCCCTCCACTGAGCCCACCCAGCCTCTTTGGGCAGGCTGCTGCCCCGCCGGGCTGCTCCTCTCCCTCCCACCCCCTCACAGGCACAGGAGCTGGAGGGAGCCTGTCCCAGGGACTCCGACCATGCCCTTCTGTGGACCCTGTCCTTGCCAATAGAATAAAGCCCTCTTTCAATCCTGTGAACACTCTAGGACGGTCAGTGCCTCGGAGCCTTTGCACGGGCCCTTCCTCCCGCCTGGCACACCCTCTTCACCTAACCGGCTGGGGAAGGGAGTGCCCTCCATTGCTCCTCCTTTCACCACAGTGCACAGCCAACCCTGTTTCCCACATTCCTGGGTGGGTTTTTGTTGCTACACCTCCACACTCCCGGCTCCTAGCAGCTCTGGGCATGTGTTAGGTGTGCAATAAAAGGCTACAGAATGAATGGGCTTTGGCTTTTCCCTTTGCATCATTATGCAACACCCCCAACACACGCAGAGCCCTGCATCCCCTGGCTCTCTGCCCCCTCCCTGCCCACTCTTGCCTGGCTAGGCTGAGGACACCTTTTGGTTCCTACCCCCTTGATGAGCATCTTTTTCCTCATTCAGCTGACCCCTGCCTGTCAATGAACCCCTCAACTCCTTGTTGAGCCCCAAACCTCATGGAGCTCAACTCTCTCATCCCTTGTCCCTCACCCTGGCCTTAAGCCTCAAGGCCAATTTTTCCACCCGAGCTCTATAACTTGACCCTCCCTTGTCCTTGGGCCTTCAGCCTGCCTCTGTGTCTTGAGATCACAGCGCCACTCCCAGCTGGTCTCTTCCCCCTCCCTCTCTATGTTCTCTGACTGCCCGCCCCTCTCCTGGCTTGGCACCCCGCTCCAGCCCTTCCACTCACTCTTCGTCCCACTGTGGTTTGGCTCTCCTCCCCACCACGCCACCAAAGCTTCCCTTCTCAAGGCCACCTCCTGATGCAAAGCTCCTTAGATTCCCCCGAGAGCTCACCGACCATGGCCTCCTCCCAGCCCAGGTCCCTGCCCTCTCTCCCTTTTCAATTCGGCTTCCAGCCCCCCTCGCTCTCAGTCTCCTCCCACCGCTCCAGTGACTCCGATCCAGTTTCTCTCTGCGCCCCTCTTCCTCTGCTTGCCCGCTGACCGCGAGCACTGCCCAGGCCTTGCCCTTGGCCATCTTTTCCAGCTGCACAGCCCCTGCCCCCGGATGTCTTCCACTCCCAGGCTTTGACCCCAGTGATGGATCCCGAGTTCCTTCCCTGTCCCCAGCCAGCTTCTCGAAATAAGGTGGCTCTCCTTCCCCACCTTCCTCAGCCACAGCCCCCTGCTCTCCATCCCCGCCCGAGGCAACAGCAGCCTGTTTGTTACTGTTCTCTACGTGACACCTCGGCAGTTTTGGGCGTGTGATGCCTCCCTCCTCTGTGGAATGTGCTCTTCTCTTGGCTTCCATGATGCGACATGCTTTGAAGTGCCCCTACCTGCCCGGTTGCCCCTTGTTGGCCTCTAAGCTACCCCTTACTTTCCTGTCCTTCTCTTAAATGTCCTTCTCTCCTCCTCGCTGCCCGTACCCACTCTCCTTGCCACCCTGCGGACCTCCGTGCCTTCGATGACTCTTCACAGTTGAAGGACTCCATGGCTCGATCTCCAGCCAAAGTGTTTCCCTTGAGAAACCAGAGCACAGGTTCAAGCGCCTCTGGGTCTCCCAAAGGAACCACAACATCAGGGGGGGTTGTGGTCCCGTCTGAACTCTGCTCCTCATCGTTTCCTCCCCCAGACCTGCTCTTCCTCCTGTGGTCCCTCCCTTGGTGAAGACCCGACAGCTACCTCGTCACCCAAGCCCGACACCTCCAAGTCACCCTCAGCTTGTGCTGCCCCCGACACCTCCCAATCTCATTGATTCTACCACCTGAATACTTAACGTGTGCCTCCTCCCTTCCATCCTCTTGGTTCAGCTCCATGCCTTTGGACCGGGGAGTCAGTCTTCCAACCTCCGGTTTTGCCCTCCTACAACCCTCCCTGCACACTACAGAGTCATCTTTCTGAAACGGAACCCAGATCATGTCCCTTTCCTGAAAGCCCACAGTGATTCCTCATTGCCTTTCAGATCCTCGCGTGGGCACTTTTTCTTGCCGTGTCACTGATCGGTCTGAAGGTTCACTCAGGGGACCCATTGTTGTTGGAATGGGAGGTGGGCAGCGGGGTTCTGAGCGGGCCTTCTGCAAACCCATTCTTCACAACACTGGTAAGGAAGGGGTGAGCGAGTGCGGAGACCTGGCCGTAGAGGCTGCACGTGAGACCCCTGAATGACTTCAGGTATTGAAACCAAGGCAGAACCCTAGAGGGAGCAGTCATTTCAACAATGAATTAAATAAAAACCTTGAGTAGTTGAGGATTTAATGTATTTGAGGTAGAAATGGTACCGAATGTCTCTGGTGGTGTAATTAATTTGTAATATAGCTGAATAAAGGCCCAAAGTGGAAAAGGAACCCTGAGGGCTCTCTCATGAATCCAGTACAGCATTCGAAGTATTTTCGCTCTCATAATAACTAAACCAACAAGAACAATAGTAGCCTTGTTAATTTTTTGATTAAGTAAAAAGCACGGACTCGATACAGGTACATTTAAAAACCAGCCCAGTCACACTTTCAGTCTCCGCGTCGCCTCGTGTTGTCCCCCACTGGCCTCCGCAGACTCCCCGCCCTCTGCCTGGAGCTTGTGCTGGCTGTGAAGCCTTGTTCAAGCGACGCAACTCCTTCATTTCCTCAGCAGTGAAAACGAGGATTTGAAAGAAAATCACAGTGCCCACCTCATGGGTTGTAGGGATTAAAGAGTTAAGGCTCCTGAAGCCGCCGAACGTCAACCTTCTGTGTGACGTGCGGCCGTTACGATGATTACGGGTATTGTTGTTGTGGTTATCGTTGTGTTCGTTCTTCTCCTCTTCCTCCTAAGTCTTCCTCCTCTCCTGTTGTGATATCGGGACTCATCCCTGGAGCAGAGGCTGCTCCTCATGGCCCTCCCAAGGGGGTCTCCGCGTGTCCCTTTTTCTGGAGTGGGAAGCCAGGCACCCCAGTTGCAGGGTGACAGTCTGGGGGATGGTGGGCTCCAGGTCCAGCCGACTCCGAAGCCTGAGTTCTGGGGCTGCAGGACCTCCTGCCGTCTCCGTTCTCCGTCACCCAGCTCTCAGTCTGCAGCCTGCACCCGCAGCTCCTCGCCACCTGGCTCCTCCTCAGTGACTCATAACTACTCTCCTTCCTTCCCCACGTGCTCCGCTTCCCGTGGGCCTCCTGTAGGGACTGGCCCCGCGGGGCCTGGGCACCTCGGGCCCGAATACTGGGACTCTTCCCAGACTCTTCCTCCTCCTCCTGTTGGTCGCTGGGGCCTGCTGACTGTGCTGCCTCAGCATCTCTGAACCAAATTTCAGTTAAGACTCTCATCCTTCTCACCTGGATGATCCGGTCAGCTTCTTCCCAAGTGGCCCTTCCGTCTCCGGTCTTCACCCAGGCTGCCATTCAGAGCAGGTCTTGCTCCCGCTTAAAATTTGCCATTGGCTCTGTATTGTCTAATGAGCTCTGAGAAAGGTCCCCCCCCCCAAACCTCTGCAAAATGTCTGGGAAACGCAGCACTCTCTCTCCCCTTCTTGCTATAGAGAATCTCGTTTAGACTTGTTGGACCCAGGGGTTCTTGGTCTTACCTGACACGGTGGCCCCTGTGAACATTTCAGGGAATCACGTCCCGAGGAATGCTCTTTGGGAAACGCTGCCTGGCAGGATCAAGTGCAAGTTCCTTAGCATGACATGAAAGGCCCTTACAGTGGGACTCCTTGTCTTTTACCATTCCCCGCCCCACTCCTCTGCACCCGCAATCACCTGCTATTCCTCTCGGGTTTTTATACCTCTGCAGTGCTGCTCCCAGAGAGCCCTTGTCTCTACTTTCTAGTGGACAAATCTACTCATTCCTCAAGAGTTGGCTCCAATGGCACCTCCTGTGTTGCTTCCTCCCTCTCTTCTTTTTGGGTCCACTGCTTCTTGGTCTTGGGGCTGTCACCGTGTGGCTGTCAGCATTTGCCTGCTGGCGGGGCTGTCTGCACCCCCGAAAGATGGCTGCAGGCTAAGGTGTCTCTGCCTCCAGGTCCCCTGCCCTCACGCTGCACGTGGCACCGGGAGGGGCTTGGCGAGCGCTGGTTGAACACGTGGATGAGGAAACTCGGTCGGAGGTCTGCAGTGGGCTGGTGATCACACTGCCGCAAAGGACGGTTCCAGGCCGGGGTCGCTCAGCCCCAGCACCGCTGCCATACGAACCAGATCATTTGTTGTAGGGGCCGCCCCCGGCGCTGTGGGCTGTTTAGCGGCAGCTCTGGCCTCTCTCCCGTAGGTGCCAGCAGCAACCCCCTTCTCCAGTGTTACAATAAACTTGTCTCCAGGCATCGCCAAATGTCCCCTGGGGAGCACTGTCGCCTCTGGTTGAAACCACTGTTCTAGACACAGACATTCCCGTTGTCTTCTTGTCTCTGGGCAGGTGATGTTTTTCTCTGGCAGTTGTAACCCATCATCCTTCTTGTCCTTAAAACTTTTTCAAGGATAAAAAGCCCTTTTTCCTTTGGAGAGGGTAGAGGTAAGTTCGAGGAAGGTTACGGCTTCAGTGGCTTCTCTGGGACAGCGAAGCGAGCCTGGAAGGCAAGCTCATGTCATGCCCGGAGCAGTGGAGGCGCTTCCTCCAGATCTGAGCTCTTGCTCCAGGCATCTGTGCTCGTTCCCCTGAGAGAGGACCCCAGGGAGGTGTATAAAGCAGGGAGCTGCCAGCCTGGCCTGCGCTTTCTAAGAAGCACAGTCATTCTGCAGCAGGCAAGTCCTATCTGCTCATTCCACGTCCTCGTGGGAGGATGGGAAAGCCTGAGGAAAGCCTGAGGTCTCTCCCATGGCTGCCTTCTCACCCTGGTTCCATCTCTGCAGTCAGTGCCGAGGGGAGCCAGGCCTGCGCCAAAGGCTGTGAGCTCTGCTCTGAGGTCAACGGCTGCCTCAAGTGCTCGCCCAAGCTGTTCATCCTGCTGGAGAGGAACGACATCCGCCAGGTGGGCGTCTGCTTGCCGTCCTGCCCTCCTGGATACTTTGATGCCCGCAACCCCGACATGAACAAGTGCATCAGTGAGTGTGGGCGGGGCTGGAGAAGGGCTCCAGAGACCCTGGACCTGGGGGAGGGTGCTTGGAACTATTGGTGGCCAGCAGGAGGTGTAGGGGGACTCCAAGAAGGGGAGATCCAGTTGTTGCTGCCCAGACAACCCCATCTGCAGTTCCATCTCTGTGTGTCGGTATCAGAACTGCATCTCCTCCCACCAGGCCTGCACCCAACCTTTATCCCCGCAGGTCAGTCTGTGCCCCAAGCCACAGACCTCAGAGCCGGCCCCTCGTTGGTGCTATACCCATCCACCCAATAACTAAAGCATGCCTGCACCATCTCCTTTCTGCCCTCTCTGCCATCGTTGTACCCGGGCCTCCCTGCTACCTCCCCTGGACAATTGCAATAGCCTGTCGATCTGCCCTCTGACCCTCCTCTGGTCCCCTTCAACTCGCCCTCCACACCACAGCCAGGAAGATGCTTCTGAGACACACAACTGTCCCATCACACTTCTGCTTGAAAACCACCACCGGCTCCACGGACTGCAGAGACCCGCAGGCCCAGCCGGCCCGCCCCTCCCTCTCCCCGCCTTCCTGTCTTCTCGCTCAGCTCCTTTCTCCCACACCAGCTACGTTTCCAAGGGCTTCAAGGCACGTGCTGTCACACCTCCGCCCCATCTCAGCTGAGACATGCTGGGGGACACATGGTGAACACACCCCAGTGCACAGAACCAATCTTCCCCGCTATTTGTTCAGTGCCTTGGACTCTAGAATGCATTTCCAGCTTGCATATCAGAAGAGAGACGGACCCTGAGCGAGGGTTCTCTTTTTATAGCTGCTAACAGCGAGGCTGGAAGGGGTACGACGGACCCCAACTCGGCCAACCCGGCTTGTGCTCTCAACTCAGCTACTTGTTCATTGTGTGACTTTGGGCATGTTGTAACCTTTCCAAATCTCATCTTTAAAATGGGAGTACCAGTTCTTCTTACCCCTGGGGTTTGCGTGGGAGGCATATGTAAAGCCCTTCATGTCTGGCACTCAGTAAATGGTAGGTGCTATTGTTCTTACTGTATTCCACCTGCAACCAAACCCGGGAATCAGAACGTGAGAGAAGGAGGGAGGGAGGGGAAGCTGAGATAAGCCACAGAGGCTAAGAGGGTTCAGTGGGGGTGGGAATCTTTCGAGGTTGGAGGTAGGCCCCTGGGGCTGCCCCCTTGGCCCTCAGGGTATTTGGGGTGGGGAGTTCCTGGCTGCACCAGCTCCTGGGAAACTGGCCGCCCAGGCTCCAGGTGCCAGAGGCTGGGAGGAAGTTAGCCCCGCCCACAGTCTGGGAAGGGAGAGATTGTGAAAGACCCTGCCTGCTTCTCCAGCCCTGAACTCCCCCTCCCCCCCTTTCTCCAGAGGAGGGAGAGCTGGCAGGAGGGCATGGGGAGGGACCCAGGAGTCCAACCGAGGCGATTCCTGGAACTGGCCTTGGCCTTGCAGAGAGGGAGGAATTTGCCCTGGGATTTCCTCCCCCTCCTCCGAGCTGATTCTTTCTGCCCCAGGCAGGAGGAGATCCAGGGTTTGGGTCTTGTGGATGCCCAGCAGTGAGGGAAGAGAGGACCACATAGCCATCCGTGGGCAGGGGGTCACTGTCTTCCTCAGTTCAGCTCTGGCTGGGTGGTGCTAGAGGAACCCTGCTCTCTCACCCCTGCTAACCCCAGAGGGCCCTGCCCTCCTCCTCTGAAACTGACTCTCTTGGGCCTCACTTGGGGTTCCAGGGCCCGGGATTGGGTTTGGGTTGGGATTGGCTGATCCTGGTGAGTCCCGGCCAGCCCTGAAGAATGGGCACTTCGGCCTTCTCCCCCTACCCCTGTCCTGTCCCAAGACTCCTCTCTGCAGTAATCACAGCTCTGGACGACAGTCCTGCTCTCAGTGTGGGTGGGCCTGGATGGTGGGCATCAGGATGGGGAAAGGGGAGGCGTCCACTTCCAGGCTGAGCCAGAGGCCCCCACCCTGGTGAGATTTTCTCCCCAGCAATTTATCTCAGGGAGATTTATTCTCCACAGAATGCAAGATTGAGCACTGCGAGGCCTGTTTCAGCCACAACTTCTGCACCAAGTGTCAGGAGAGCTTGTACCTGCACAAGGGCCGCTGCTACCTGACCTGTCCCGACGGCTCCACCGCGGCCAATGGCACCATGGAGTGCAGCAGCCCCCGTGAGTCACGTGGGTGCTGTGGGCAGGGGGCCCCCAGGAGGAGGGCAGGCCAGGGAGAGTGGGCTGGGGACCTGCCCAGAGAAACCTTGCCCAGACCAGCCTCCAGGGTTTCTCCCAGGGCTCGTCTGCCCTCTGGGCCTGAGCCCCAGGTAGCGAGCAGGTGGGAGGAGCGCCCCTGGGGCATTCTGGGCCGAGGAGGAGATGTGACCCTCCCCCCTTCCTTCTCTCCCTCCCTGCCAGCTCAATGTGAAATGACTGAGTGGTCCCCGTGGGGGCCCTGCACCAAGAAGAAAAAGACCTGTGGTTTCCGGAGGGGCTCTGAGGAGCGGACACGACGGGTCCTCCAGGCCCCTGGGGGTGACCATGCCGTCTGTTCCGACACCAAAGAGATCCGGAGGTGCACGGTGCGGAGGACGCCCTGTCCTGAGGGTGAGCCGCAGCCTCTGCCTCCCCGGGGCTGGGGGTCAGCCACGAGAGATCTGGCCACCTCTGCTTCCTGCCTGTGGCCCCGGAGAGGGTCTCAGGCCAGGGCTGAGTGAGGCATCCCCAAGTCAATGCCCCATGCGGTGCAAACCGGTGCCGGGTCCTGGTGGAGACCCAGAACTCTGCATGGTGGGAGCTGGAGACGTCTGGGTCCCTGTCCTTTCAGTTCCTCCATTTCTTCTGAGCCAGTGGATGTTGGCAGATGGTCAGATGAGGGCATGAAAGGGGGTGTGAAGACCAGAGAGGTGTAGTGATTTCACCAAGGTCACTCAGCTTGCCTTTGGCAATGATGTGGCAGCTGGCTGCAGAGGGTGGGTGGGGCCAAACTGCCTGTCCTAAAAACTGAACTAAATGTCTTGGCCCATTGGGACCCCAGGTCTGAGGAAGACATGAGGAAAAGAAGGGTGTGTGGTTTATCCAGAGGTAGAGGATGAAAAGGCTCTTGGGAGCCCCCATCATGGTACAGGGTCCTCTGAAGTGGCTGACGGTCAGAGGAGGCCTTCAAGGAACCCCCTCTGCCTAGAGGCAGCATTTCCAGCCCCCCCTGCCCAGCTTCCTCACCACCCTGCTCCCAGGCCCATGGCTATGCCTGGGGCCTCCCTGCTTGTGGCAAGAGGTTCTGTGTTGAATCTTCCTGCTGTTGGGTTGCAGGGCAGAAGAGGAGGAAGGGTGGCCAGGGCCGGCGGGAGAACGCCAACAGGAACGCCAGCAGGAAGGAGAGCAAGGAGGCGGGCACCGGCTCTCGGAGGCGCAAGGGAAAGCAGCAGCAGCAGCAGCAGCAGCAGCAGCAGCAACAGCAGGGGACAGCGGGGCCACTCACATCTGCAGGGCCCACCTAGGGACATTCTTCAGCCTCCAGGCCCACGCAGAGAGTGATGAAAGCTTTATCGAACTGGAGCCCGGGGTCAACCTGTACACACACTCTGCACACGCACATGGACACACGGATACACATGCAGATCCCCACATCCAAACATGCAATCAATATACATGCAAACATGTGTGCACTCATGTGTGCGTGCACACACTTGAAGCCACCAGAAAACACTTCTGTCCCCCAGACATCGCGGTACGAACAGGGCAGGAAGGTGGTGGAGTCATCGCCTCCAGGAAGAGGCCCAGCTGCACACCCTCGGCCTGCGACACCCCGCCGGGGATGCGGCCAAGGGAGCGTTTCCCAGCGTCCAGGCCCACACTTCGCAGAGTGGAGCCTTCTGGAAGAGCCGGTAGGATGAGCCCAGAGTGGCAGGCAGGACCCAAAGCGTGAGGATTGGTCCACTTTCCAGCTGTGTGACTTGATAGTTGTTACACACCCATGACCCACGCCAGGACGGCTTTGACTCTGAAAACTGCTTAAAAGTTTATTGCAAATTAAAAACAAAAACTAAATGACCACAGTAGCCCCCAGGCACCACATTCTTTTTCAGGATACAGGGATTGGTGGGGTATTCCTGGGAGTGGGAAAGGACAGGGCTGGATTTTAAGAGACCCCCGCTACTGGCCTCCCAGACAGAGCAGGAAGAAAACTTTGGGGATACTCATGGTGGAGCAACTTCTCTATCTCCCTGTCACCCGGAGTGTGGTCTGGGGCACCGCTGACATCGTCCCTGGGCAGCTTGTTAGACACGAGAATCTCAGGTCCCATCCCAGGCCTGACGAAGCAGAGCCTGCATTTTAAAAGGGTTCCAGGTGACTGGCACGCACGGTCAAGCTCGAGAAGCATTGCGCGAATTACCTTTGAGGATGAAGGGATGGATGCTGGTCAGCCGCAGGAAGACTCCCCGCCTGGGAGAGGTGGAACCTCTCTTCCGAGGGGCTGCAGTGGCAGTCCTAGAGGAAGGGAGTGCTCGGGTTCTCTGAGACAGTTGGGGACAGTGGACCCACGGGCAGAACTGTGGACCTCTCATGGCATTTAGAATGTCCACTGTCAGCCAGCCATCCATGCACCGAGCTCTGGACTAAGTATTAGGTCTCTGGAGGGGAACCAGACATGGCCTTGGGCTCGTGGAGCTTAGAGGCTGGTGGGGGTTGTAGGCGAGAATCCAGCACGCATCTGAGTACATGTATAATTCCAAGTGGGCGGAGTTAAGGACAGACATCTGCATATCTGTGCAGGTGAATAAAAGGGAATGAATGTAAAAGGCTTTATCTCAGGGAGATTTATCACCTGCTTTTCAGAGCAGGTGATGTTTGAGCCAAGCTCCGGACGAGCAGCAGGAGTGAAGAGAAAGAGAAGGACTGGAATTCTAGACCAATGCCGTCCAATAGAAATACAATGCGAACCAATGATGTGATTTAAATTTTTCTAGTAGCCACGTTTAAAGAGTAAAGGGACACCAGTGGAATTAATTTTGATTATATCTTCTATTCAGCGAAATATATGCAAAATGTTACCTTTTCCACATGTACTCAATATGAAAGATTATTAATGAGATCTTTTACGTTTTTTCAAACTAAGCCTTCGACATGTAAAGCAATTTTATAGTATATCTTATTTTAGACACTGACTTTTCACCAGAAAGTGTTGAGCTATATTTATACTTGATCTTAGCCAAAAGGCCGAGAAGAGAGAGTTGAGCCACATTTAGATTTCATAAAAATTAAAGTTGAAAAGTAGATTTCCTTACTCAAGTTCTTTCAAGAATAGTTAAGTCTGCCAATATTGAATCGAATGTTTTTACATTTTAAATTTAGTTAATTAAAATGAAATAACATTAACGATTCAGTTTTTCAGTTGCACTGGCCACGCTTCAAGCGCTCACCAGGCAGGTGCGGCTGGTGACTGCTCCTGTGTCGGACGGCACAGCTCCACATGGAGGGAGTAGCACAGGCGGCTGTCCCGTGGTGGCTGGCGCTTGTTGTTCGAGGTACTGAAAGAAGGCCACTATGGCTAGAAGGCCTGGGGCCAGTGAGGTGAGATCACCTCAGAAAGGCCACCTGGAGCTGGGTCTGTATTCTCAGAGCCAGGGGAAGCGGCGGAAGGGTTTTTAGTTGCAGGCCAGCATCACCGGATTTGTACCTTGCCAAGGTCATGTTGGCTGTGGTATGGGAGACAGACGGGAGGGAAGCTGCTTAGGAAGCTGTTCTGTGATGTAGGTGACAAGAGTTGAAGGCCCGGACTAGGGTGTGGTGATGGAACTGGAGAGAAGCAGACAAAGTCAAAAGGTATTTGGAGGATAAAGTTGGCACAGTTTGGTGATAAACTGGATAGGGAAGAAGGGAGAGAGGGAAAGGGAGGTGTCAAGGACAAAGGCCCCCGTGTCTGGCTCCAGCACCAGACGGTGGTGCTGTGCTCTGCAACGGGGAACCCATGCAGAAGAGCGCATTGGGAGGAGAAGGGAGAACATCACTTCGATTTTGACCCTTTGAGTTTGAAGTGCCTCTGAGACAACCCGGTGAGTTGCCATTCTGTCCACACAATACAGGCCCGCAGTGCACAGGGGGACGTCTGAGCTGGAATATAAATGGAGGAAGATTCGAAGGCCATCGAGGCTGTGGGTCTGGAAGAGGTTGCCTAAAAGAGTAGTTCAGGACTCAGGTCTGCGGCCCTGCAAGTACAAAGGTCAGATCACGGAGGATCAGTCGGCCAGGGAGTCAGAGAAGGAGCAGGCGAGAGGGAAACCAGGGCAGTGCCGAGTCCCAGAAGCCAGCAGGCCAGGCCGGAGGGGAGATGGAGAGGCCCAAAGGCTGCCGAGACACCAGGTGAATGAGGACCGGAAACTGACCACCGGACTTCAACCTGTGTGCCTGCAGTGGCCTTAGCAAGAGCCGTTGGGGAAATTGATAGAGGTCGAAATCAGTGCAATTTCTCCAGGAAGTTTAGCTGAGAAAAGAAGAGGAATAAGTCAGGGGCTAGAAAGAGATACGGGGTCGAGGGCGCATCCTTTTCTTGTTTGTTTTTATTCTTTTGAGGTTGGAATGACTTAAAAATGTTAAAAACCTACTGGGAAGAGTCCAGTTAAAGGGAATGAATACAAAGGAGAACGAAGAGGGGTGTCGGTAGTGGAAGGATGGGGGGGGGGACAGTTGTACAGGAGCAAGGAGAGGGTGGTAGAGGGTGGGAAGGCCAGGAGTCTGGAAGGTGGGGCATCTCGGGGATGCCCCCCTTACACTCGCTGAGCCCACACCTGGGAGCCCCTTCACTGCAGCTCGGGGGCTGGGTGGTCAGGGCTGCCCGGGGCCGGCCCTGCCTCTCCCCCAGCTCCTCACCTGGCCTCCTTTCCCCGGCCGCCATTCTGGCTTGGCCGGCCTCTCTGGCCCTCTCAGTCTCCCATCTCCGGTTTCGGTCTCTCTGCCTTGCCCCTCTCCGTGTCTCTGATGCTGTCCCCTCCCCCGTCTCTCTTTTCATCTCCCTGTCTTCCTCTGTTTCTGTGTGTGCGCGTGCCATTGTTTTTCTCTGTTTTCCTGCCTCTCTTCCAGGCATCCATCCTCGATCCCTGTGTGTCTTGGTTGTCTCTGGCTCTGATTTGTCCCAGGCTCCCAGATCCTCAGGTCGTCGATACGCAAAATATGGCCTCGGATCAGCAACCTCGGTCTCATCCGGGAGCATTGTTAGAAATGCAGAATCTGCTCTGGCTGGTGTAGCTCAGTGGATTGAGCACAGGCCTGCGAACCAAAATATCGCAGTTCGATTCCCAGTCAGGGCACATGCCTGGGTTGCAGGCCAGTTCCCAGCAGGGGACCCATGAGAGGCAACCATACATTGATATTCTCTCCCTCTCTCCTTCCCTTCCCCTCTAAAGATAAGTAAATAAAATCTTTAAAAAATGCAGAATCTCAGGCCCCTCCCAGACCTAAAGGATCTGAGCCTGCTCCATAACAGATGACCCCCCCAGTAATTCATGCACATGTTAAACATTCCAGGAGTGTTGCCTTTAGCTTTCCTCTAAAACAACATCCAAATAAAAATCCAGAGTTTCAGCAACACAGGCTGACCTAGATCTTCCTGCATCTTCTGCACCAGCTTGGTGGTGCTCCGAGGCACTCAACTTCTCCGCCTCACCTCCCTGAGCGTCCTAAAGCTGCTCCTGCAGCTCTGGGCAGCGAGGGGAGGGGACAGAACCTCCCGCGTCTGCAGGGTGCTGGTGGGAGGGAACTCTCCTGAGTCTGATACACTGGGGGCTCCCAGGTGCAATCCGTCCCTGAAAACTAGCCCCACCTGGGCCTACTTCTGTCTGTCTCACTCTGCCCTTTCTGGAGTAAGACTCTTGTGCCCTGGCTGGTCGACTCCGTGGCTTGAGCAGCAGCCTTGGAACCAGAACACTGCAGGTTCGTAGTCCCGGCCAGGGCACGTGGCTGGTTCGTGGACCAGGTCCCCAGTCAACGGATGGATGTTTCTCTCCTTCTCTTTCTCCCTCCCTTCCCCTCTCCCTGAAAAGAAATAAAATCTTTTTTTTTATGAAAGCTTTTTTAAAATTATTTTTTTAAATTTATTTATCTTTAGAGGGGAAGGGAAGGAGGGAGGGAGAGAAGTATCAATGTATGGTTGCCTTTCATGCGTCCCCTGCTGGGAAGTGGTCTACAGGGAACCGGTCTGCAACACCGGTATGTGCCCTGACTGGGAATCGAACCGCGATTGTCTGGTTCGCAAGCCCTCACTCAATCCACTGAGCTACACCAGCCAGGAGAAATAAAATCTTTTTTAAAAACAGAGTAAGACTATTTTTTGAGCCAGAGTTGCGGTGTGGGTTTCAAGATGGCAGACAGTTACCTACTCACAGCCCTGGAAGCAGCCCACCTGAGGCTAGAGACCATAAGGGTGGATCCGAGGTCACACGTGATTTTCAGAGTGAGTGGGGGAGAGAGTGAATCGTGTCAAGATTCCTGCCCTGACCTGGTAGTGCAGTTGGTTCCAGCATCATCATCCGGATATGCCGAGGTTGCAGTTTGATCCCCAGTCAGAGCACATACAAGAAGAAACCAATGAACGCATAAATAAGTGGAACAACAAATCGACATTTCTCGCTCTCTCTCCCGCCTCTCTAAAATCAATAAATAAAAAATTTTAAAATATTCCTAACACTGCTCCCAAGGTTTAGGCAACAACAGCATGTGGTTTGTTTGCAACTGTTATCTGCCCACATGCTCTTTTGGAAAATGTCAGCTTTTTCCTCTACAGGGTCCCAGACTTGTCCAGATTAACACATCTCTGGCCACTTTACCCAGTGCCAGTTCAGCATGTTTCAGACTAAGTCTCCAGAGAAAGCGTTTGTTTTCCGTTTCAGTATTTTGGGTGATTGGGTTGTGTTTTCTGGGTTTGTTTTCCGTAAGTATGTTCCCGCACTCTGGTTTGTTTGGTTTGGTTTGGTTTGGTTCAGAAAGACTAGAAGGGAATTTAGGAAAAGGGTCAGCTTCCTGGGCCCCGAGTCGGGTCCCTGACACAGAACCCAGTGATCTAGGTGCTGGCTTCTCTGCCCCTGACCCTTCCAGTGGCGGGTCCACCGAAACCAAAAACAGGTGGAGACTTTGCTGAAAGGTGGGAGAGAAGGAAGAGAAGACCAGAGAGAACGGGTTCCATTTCAAAGGGTTAAGTGGATTCATTACAAACAGCCTGGAGGCCTGTCCAGCTGGTGGGAGAGCACAGAACAAAAGCCTAGTGTAGGGGAGCAGAGAAGGTCTGGACATCAGGTGCCTCAGGGGTTGCCGAGACCCGGCATACCAGCGCTGGGCGCACCTGTTCGGTGTGGTCTACCTCCTGGCTCTCCTGAGAGAAAGCCGACACAGGGTGAAGAATAAACAGGTTTTGGCTGGAGGCTTAGTTGAGTCTCCTTCAGCATCACAGAGACTCTGGATGAGCAGCCGAGGAAGGAGGTGGACTATCAGCTGCTACACGTGGGCCCCCTTTGTCTGGCACCTCGAGGTACCAGGTGGGTGGTGGGGCGGAGAAGAGACCCAAGTCAGTGGCTGGAGGAGGTGACTTGGGTCCTTCCCTAGCGCCTTCCAGAACTTAAGTAGGAAATTGCGAAACAGGGCTACATTTTAAAAGAGAAAGTATGTGAAATATGGTTCCTCCCTCCCCTGTCCGCTCTCCCGGAGCTTGGTGGGTGAGATGGGTTCCTGGCTGGACTAGGTCTGGTGTGAGAAAGAGGGCAGAGCCAGGCCCCCAAAGGCTCCTTAGGCCACGCCGCGGCAGCTGTCAGCCTTTGGTTATTGATTATTGTTAATGGGATGTACTGTTTGCATCTGGTGAGCATCAGCCTAGCCCCTGGATAAAGACGGCTCCTTCTTCTGGCTGAGTTTTGTCTCCTGAAAGGGCTGGCTTCTGAGGGCTCCCTCTGCAACCCAATATGTACCATGGGCTGCTGATTAAATAGTTGGAATGTCTTCAGGTCAAGCCAGGCCTGTCCATAAAATGGGAGGCATTTTGGCAGTTCCAAGGCCCCTGGCACCCAGTCTTGGCACTGGACCGTCTGTCTTCTTCAAGGAGCTGCGGTGGGCCTCCCGCCAGCATGCTTCCCTGGGAAACATCGAAGTGAGTTAAAGTCAACAATGAGTTCATCTCCAAAAGGAATAAGCCGGCAGCCTTCAGGGCAGAGAAATGGGAGGAGGGGGGAACAGGGAATTGGGGGCAGTGGAGGGGGTTAAGTGATCCTGGAATGGCCAGACCAGGTCCAAAGCCTGTCAAACAAGCTGGCAGCTCAAGGAACAAAGAAAAGTGCTTTCCCAGGCCAGCCCTGGAACACTCACTTGGAAAAGTTGGTGACAACGAGGGTGTCACAATCCCAGGGACCATGGGAAGCATCCTCCCAAGGATTGGCAGCTGTAGCAAAACACCGACATGGCAAGAGGCGGGGGCAGTTGGGTTGGTGCATTGGTGAGCTCTGGTTCTGCTGGCCCCTGACCTGCCTGCTGGGCATGTATGTGAGGATGGCCACTTGGGCAGGTGAACTTCACTGTCTCATATTCAAGGATTCAAAGAGGGAGGACTCAGGTGTCAAGGCCAAGTGAAGAGCAGGCTCGTGACTGCAGAACCAGCATTTTAATCCGAACATCTCGATCATTAGATTTATCTCTGAGGGTTTTGCAGGTGAATAATTGTTCCTGATTGGAGCCAGAGTCTCACTCCTGTGCCCTTTACAGCCTGGAGCACGACCTAAAGGGCGTCAGAGGGCTCTCAACTCACACTGCTCCTGACAATGCACTGGGGGCTGAGGCACCCGCGGCAGAGCAAAGCCCAAGTGATCCGCACTCTGGGACTGGCCTGTGCACTGAGTGGAGGGAGGGGAGCAGCACCTCCTCACCTTGCACAGAAAAGCCTGATGATGGCCCAGCAGCTGCCTGTACCGGCTGAGCTACAGGTACCCCCATCCGGCCCAGATTCTGGATCTGCCCCCGGGGGGCTGGGAGACCGCAATAACCGCCTTGAATATACACCTGGCCTTTCTCCCAGGGGCAGGACCATTATCGATAGATAATGGTCTGTGTTTGATTTCTCTCAAGCCCTCACATCCATCCTCACAGGGTATTTTATTGTACAAGGTATTTGCCTACCACACAAATTTACAAATCTCTCGCCGCCAGACCAACAAGTTCCACAGACACGGCAGCTCAGTTTCTCACAAACACATTCTCATAGCATTCCCATGGTTTTACCCTTTTCCGTCCGCCCCTTCGCCCCATTTTTTGTTGTTGTTGTTAAACCTGCTTCACTGTTCTGGTCCTTCTGATTTCTCTCCATGCCGGCTAACGTCAGCATTTCTACTCCACTCAAGAGAACTTCCTCAGCTCCTCCCACCACCATCCTTTGTCTTTCTTTCCGATGTGCGACCACACGTTCTTAATAACCGTGCCTTGCCAAGTCCATATTTCCCCTGTACCTCTGACTAATTGCATTCATCTTTTGTTATGATAGGTCAAGGGTTTGTTGAATGAATGAAAAAAAGTGAATGAATGAAAAGGTCCCACTGGAATGAGTTTATTCTGATATGATTCCTGGAGATCATAGTTACTGATAGTGTCTATTCCTTTTTCCTCCTGGGAGGTAAAACAAGGCCAGCCTCAAAGTTCATTAGGGCAGTAGATCAAAAGCAACTTGACTTTGATCTTTTTGTCATGGGTTGAAAGCATGGGTTGTGACCACCCAGCTTTCCAGAGTCATCTCCTGCCACTCCCAACCCTCCTCCCATCCACTCTTCTGCTTGGAACTACTTGATGATGCCCAATATAAGTGAATTTCCAAATTTCAGTGACTTTGTACAGGCTGTTTCCTCCCCCTAAAACTCATAGATCATGCCCAGATCAAGTTGTTATGTGAAGGAGTGCGTCTCCCTGGCAGTTGCTCCCCGCTCTGTGTTCCTAGGGACAGTGCACTTTTATTACAGCTAAGTTTCTGCCTCCAGCCCGATGTCAGCTCCTGAGACCAGGGACTGCGGATTCATTATTGTACTTCCTGTTCTTCCCAACTCTCCCCAAGCTGTGTCTGCCTTGGCGACAGAACTTACAATACCAATGACAAACATACCGCACTTGCACCGTGAAGCTATTTACTGTCATTGCCTCACTTCTGAATTCTCAACCTGAGAGGTGGATACTGTTACTGTGCCCACTTTAAGAAGAGTACGCTGAGGCACAAAGAAGTGAAGGGCTATGACCCAGGGCACACAGCTAACAAATGGCAGAGCCAGGATTTGCATTCAGCCAGTTTCTCTGCCGCACTACTGGCTGGCAGTGTGGAAAGTCTCATTTTGCATGTCCTTACCCCACCTGCGTGCCGTGATGCCCAGCCTGTCCAGTTTCACTCATTTATTGGGAAGAAAAGGGGGACCAGGGGACGGAGCACATGTGCTCACAAATAACAATTCATGGGCATCCAGGAGGCCCTGCCTCTTCACCCCAGCCCCTCATCAGCACCCATCGCCCGTGAAGCTGCTTGGGACCACCTCACCAGGGCATGGCTGCCAGCATGTGGTGCCCGTGTTGGGCCTTCGAACCTCCAGGACTACCATGAGACACTCCAAAAGCCGCCCACCCTGGGCGCAGCTCCTGAACACTCCAATGCACCAGAACCACGCTGAGTGAAGCCAAGAGTCTCTTTCCTACCCGTGGTCATGCTTTGCCTCCATGTCACCAAAGCCTGTCTCACAAAGGCTCTGAACCAAGGAGCTCCTTGGGTTTCTGCCTGAAGACCCCTTTCTCTTTGGGCTCAGAAAAAGATCTCTGGGTTGGGCCAGGGGACTGGCAAACCAGTGCTGCTCCTCCCTGACCCCCTTTTCTCCTCTTCCAAGTCTCCCTGTGTCTCCTCCCCGTGAAATTTCAAACTTGGCAGAGCGCCCCCTGCTGGTCCACTTGCTGTAGCATCAGCTACGCTCAGATGTATGTAGTAGACCCCTCATTTGAATCCCCAGAGAAGAAAAAAATAACAGAAATGTACCTCCACATTGGGACAGGCAACGCTCACTCTCAGAGGACAATGGCAACTAGACGGTCAGCTGATAGTCAGCTAACATGCCCATTCTGCGTGCAGAACACACACCAGAGCCCTAGGGCAGAGTTGTGAGCAAGCTTTTCCTGTAAAGGGCCAGGTAGCGAATATCTCAGGCGTTGCAGGGCAGCTACTTATCTCTGCCACTGTAGTTCAAAAGCAGCCACAGGCCATCTGTAAGCAAACGGCATGGCTGTGTTCCAATAAAACTTTATTTATAAACACAGAAATTTGTATTTCATAGCGTCTTCACATGCCATAAACTATTCTTATTTTAAAAGCATAGAGACCAGCCCTGGCTGGTGTGGCTCAGTGAATTGAGTGCCGGTCTGCAAACCAAAAGGTTGCCAGTTCGATTCCCAGTCAAGGCACATGCCTGGGTTGTGGGCCAGGTCCCCAGTAGGGGGTGTGTGAGAGACAACTGATGGATATAACTGCCTTTACCTCTCTCCCCCGCTTCCCCTCTCTTTAAAAATAAATAAATAATTAAAACACTAAAGACCATTCTAAGTTCACGAGCCACACAAAAACAGATGGCTGGTATTTCGTGTTTGGAGGGAGGGCTCTTGTTTGACCACCCCTGCCCTTGGAGATAAAGTACTTGGTTTGTGTCTGGTGCATGGGGAGGTGGGGGAGGGGAGAGCACAGCAAAACCTGAGTCCTGAGGTCCTGGGCACTGCGGCCAGGCATCCTGGGGGATATGCCCAGCTCTGGGCTGGAAGCAAAACTGACAACTCGAAAGTCACTCGGATAGATGTTTAAAGCCCCTAGAAGATTCCTCCAACCTGGTCACACTGAGCTGGAAGGATTGCTTTTTTTTTCTCCAAGATTTTATTTCTTCTTAGAGAGAGGGTAAGGGAGGGAGAGGGGGACACATCAGGACATATGGATCAGTTGCCTCTTGCACACACTTATTGGGGGACCTGGCCTGCGGCCCAGGCATGGGCCCTGACTGGGAATCAGACCAGCAAGTGTTTGGTTCACCAGCCAGTGCTCAATGCACTGGGCCACACCAGCCAGGCCTGACTTGTCTTTTTCTAATCAAGGCTCTACAGAGGTACACGTAGGTTTTGACCACTTCTCCCTCTGCTGCTTGAGAAGGTATCGTTCTGCTCTTCTGCCACACCTCAGTCTGAGTCTCTGCTTGGAAATGAGATTTTGTTCTCAGGCTAGCCTAGACCAGCCAACTGAGCGAGAGAGACACAGGAGGCCAAGGAACATCTTTGTGTTTTACTGGGCAGAAGCTGCCTCTTGGGCAAGACTGACCTTCTGACAACAGAGGTCCCCCTGACACACTGGTTTTGGAAGTTGATCTTTCAGGTTCTTTAACATGACATTATTCTTTTGGAAACGACCCAAGGGACCTGGTTAACATTTTAAAAAGTGTTTTCCTAGGGAAAAGGGAGGGTAGGCAGGAGACGAACGGGTAAAGAATTACACAAAGGTTTAGTCTAACGGCTTAAAAATCAAAAGGATCACTGGACAGATAGGTATCAAGTGTAATAGGAAACACACCAATGCCGGGGCCCCCCAGCCACCATGGAGCTTAAACAGTTACCTACGATTTGGAATTATACTTTAAATCTCCACATCGTTGTGCATTCTGGATCCATTTCTCAGGACGCAGCCAGCAATTCTGAGTTATCTAGACCAGGCTGAAAATTAGAGGCCATTAATAGCATCTCATAAAATGGCTTCTCAGGTTTTCTTAAGGAGAATATGCTGAGGACCAGGGGGATTCAATGACAGGAAGGAGCAAAACGCTGCTAGTTATTTTTCCACAGCTTAATCTAGAGATCTTTTTGAAGAGCTCCTTACCCAGCAATGCAGTGAATGCCAAGACCAATACAGACTATGTTTCTCCTACTTGGAAGTGGTGACCAGATACACCATCTATGAAGAAAAGTTTCTCGGGGTTCCCAGGGGTAAGCCTCTCAGCCACTTTTCAGAGCCATCCAACCCATCACTTTGCTGCATCCTTGTCCCCAGACTTCCCGGGCATCCTGGACGGAAAACGGAAGGCCATTTGGCTGGCCAAGCTTCCATTTAAGGCACCTTCCTTTTCTTATACTCCTTTGCAAACTTTTGAGGTTGTATGACCAAGGACTCTCTTCTTTTGTTTTCTAAAAACGAAACACAACAACAAGACCCTGAAAGCATTTTCCAAGTGCTTCCCTGTTCTTCTTGGGTCCCAGAACCTCTAACTGGGGCTATAACTCTTCCACCTTGAGCAGCAGCCACTCTGGGGGCCCACTTCTTGGCCCCAGCAGGCAGGGGGCAGGTCCTCGTGGACTTGTCAGAGCAGAGAGAGACCCAGGAGGTCGACTAGAGAAGCCTCCGCTCTCAGTTCAACCAGGAAGGAAAAACCAACAAGCTGGCACTAATTAAGAGCTAATGGCCTTACAGTGGAGTGTTGCCAGAGGATAACGACCCTCCAGCTGCAGCATAAATATCAAGGCATTTGGGGCAGAGCCAAGACATATATTTTCAGAGTGCGTTAGACACTGCTGCAGCCGTCCTCGGCCTGGCTCTGCTGAGGAAACGAGAGGAGTTCGGATCGGTGGGACAGGAGCCGGGTCTTCTTAGGGCTGCCTTCTGGTCCCAAAAGCCTCAGGGAGACTTTTAGGAAAGACTGCTTTTCAGATTTCACACTTTTGTGTATATAAGAAGCATGTGAGGCACTCCTTCAAATGTATGTTCTCTGGACCCCACTTTCAGAGGGTCTGATTTCGGGAGCTCTGGGGTGAAGCCCAGGAGTCTACATTTTTAACCAGTTCTCCCCAGTGATTCTGGTGCCGCTGGTCCCCAGACCTCACTTTGAGAAATGCTACTTCTGAAGCTGCTGCTCCTTTCCCACTAGATCCCAATAAAAAAGTTTTTACAGCATGATGAAGCAGGTGAGGTCAAGATCCTCTGCTTCTTGAGGAAACACCAGCCTCCGTTCTTTCCTATCAGAACGTGGCAGGAGGCTGTTCCAGACACGTCTCTGTTGAGGTCTTCCCATTCACACCGGCCTGTGGTTCCTGGGAGGAGAAGTCCAGGGAATGAGGTGCTAACCACGAGTCTGGAGGAAAGGAGAAGGCAGCCCATCTGTACCATGTCTACAGTGCTTTCATGGACTCTAATTCCTACACCACACAGCTATCTTTCAGGGTGGTTAATGTGTCTGTTTTAAAGCAGTTGTAGGTGTGTCTTGCCTCCTCTGGTTACCACCGCATCAGAAAGGGGAGTGAAAAGATAGTGTATCTCAACTGCTGTAAGCGGGGCAGGCAAACCAAACCAATAACGTTAGCTCAGCCCACCTTGCTCAAGCTTTACTTTGGCTGGTAGAAATGAGGCTGGTTGTCAGGATCAGCAAAAACTGTTGTAAAAGGATTGATGGATCAGGTTATAAAAATAGATGGAAAGTTTATATGATAAACGCAGCTGAGTATGAGAACAGGAGAGAAACAACCCACCATATCATCTGGGAAAATGAAACTCCTTGGCAAGACTTCACAACAGCTTGATTCAAAATTTCATAATGAAATTATGTCTCTGATCAAAGTCTGAATGAGCTCATGGGCTGATTTTTGCCATTCGTGTTTATTCTGGTCTGAACCAAACTGAGGCATCAGAAACCCATTATCCTGGTCTTTGCTCCGGGAGTGGGCTATTGCTCCTTCGTTTGGGGGGACCACAGAGACAGTGCGAGGCAGAGGGGGGTGTCTTTGGATCCTCACCAGGCGTGAAGTTGTTTCTGCTCAGCTCTCAAAGACTCCCGGGGACCCCAGGTCAGGGTCAGGCCTTTGTAGCTAAATTGTGTTTAATGTCCTGATACTTGCCCTGGGGGCAGCGAAAGTGAGTCTTGAGGGAGAGAAGGTATTTCCCGCTCTTGCTTAGGACATGGCCTTCTTTTTTGTTCTAGAAAGAATGTTTTTGAGTTTGTTTGTTTCAAACTCAGAGAAATAAAGACTCAATCATTCCTTCCACAATTACAGTACCTCTCTTTGTATTAAATTGTTTGTTTTTACGGATTGAGCTTCATCACCAGCTGGAATCCACCTTCCTCCTGCCTAACCACCTCTTCTCTGGCCTATCCTGAAATCACAGTGCTGGGCACTTCCTAGCAACTTGAAATACAAAAAAAAAAAAAAAAAAAAGCGGGAGGGATTTTTGGTTGAAACACAGACCTAGAGACTTCATATTGATTAGTAGAAACAGAGATGGCTGGGTCTTACCCCCTCAAGGTGAAAGACACCCCCTTCTCTTATTTACTGTGTCCCCTTAAAGTTCGAAGGTTGAAGTTTCTAATCCCCATTGTGGCATTACTTGGGTGAGGGATTTACGGAGGTAATTAGATTTAGATGAGGTCAGAATGGGATTCGTTCCCTTATAAGGAGAGGAAGAGACTAGAGCCTTCCCTGTCTCTCCCACCTGTGAGGACACAGTGAGAAGGTGGCTGTCTGCAAGCCCGGAAGAGAGTTCCCACCTGGAACCCAACCGCACGGGCACCCTGATTTGGGCTTTCTAGACTCCGGAACTGTGAAAAGTAAATGTCTGTTGTTTCAGTCCCCCAGTCTGTGATGTCTTCTTACAGCAGGATAAGCTCAAACACTATTCGTTCCTTCATTCAGTGAATAGTTCTGGAGTCCTTACTAAGTTTCAAGTGCTGTTCCAAATCTTGGAGATACCACAGTGAAGAAACTTAGAAGGTCCCTGCTCTCAGGAAACTTACATTCTAGTTTTGGGGAAGCAGCAGATAAACTTGCAAGAAACATAATTTCAGCTACTAATAAATACCATGAAATAAATACAACAGAATACTGTAACAGAGTAACTGCAGAAGGGTGGGAGGTGGTTGATTTAGAAAGATTAGTGTTAAGAAAATTTAACCAAGTGCATTTGAGGTTCTAATTTACTTCTTAAGTTATGAATCGGGCAGTATTCCATCTAGCCCCTGGAGGGGTACTCTAAGGATTTGTACAAAATGGAAGGTGGGTTTTTTTTTTTTTATCTTTGCCTGATATGTTTACTGATTTTAGGGAAAGAGGAAGGGAGAGGGAGAGAGAGAGGAACATCGATGAGTGGTCTCCCATGCCTCCCATATGCGCCCCGACCCCTAGGCATCAAATCAAACCGGCAACCTAGGTATGCGCCTTGACGGAGGGAGCGGGCTGTGCAGGCTGTGGAACCTGCAACCTTGTTGTGTACAGGATGATGCTCCAACAAACCGAGTAACCTGGCCAGGGCCAAAATAGAAGGCATTTATAGGCAGAAAGAGAATGGAACTAGGAAATTAAAAGAGTGAATTATTTCGGGCCAGAGTCCAGTTATGCAGATTATGTCACTATTGTTGATCAAGAAATTCCAGACCGATCGATTTAAAATCCCACTCCTGCCCTGGCTGGTGTAGCTGCTCAGTGGATTGAGCGTGGGCCTGCGAACTGCACGATCGAGGTTCGATTCCCAGTCAGGGCACATGCCTGGGTTGCAAGGCCAGTTCCCGGCAGGGGACTCATGAGAGGCAACCATACATTGATATTTCTCTCCTTCTCTCCTTCCCTTCCTCTCTAAAGATAAATAAATAAAATATTTTAAAAAATAAAATAAAATCCCACTCCTGAGAGAGGCTGAAACTATAGTTAGGTTAGTTATTAAGTTTTGGTTTGGTGATGTAGCTTAGCAAAAGTGATTCCATTTTGGCCTGTTTTGTTTTTTTTAAACAACAGAAAGACCTCTCCCAGCAGGAAGGACTGCCAGATAAATTACAGGATGCCTAGGTAAATTTGAATTTAAGAAAATGAATTTCTTTTAGTATAAGTATGTCCAAAATATTGCAAGGAGAATACTTATCCTAAAAATTATTCATTGTTTATCTGAAATTCACATTTTTATTTGCCAAATCCTGCAACCCTACTGGCAGTAGGCGGCATTTGAGCTGAGAACTGAATGACCAGGAGAGGTTCAGGAAGAGGGAACGTCCCGAGTACATGTCAGAATAACCAGAGGGAGGGAGATACTGATGAAGTCTGAAAACAGGCCGAGGCCAGATCACGCAGAATTCTGTAGGGATGATAAGGAGTTTGAAGTCCTGTCTCTTTCTCTTATCTAGGCCATTGGAGTTTTGAGAGGAGGGTGACAAAACCTGATTGGTATCTGGCTTCTGTGCGGTCAATCTCTTTTAGAAGGACTTAAAGAACAAATTCAGATAATTAAACTTGAACTTATGCCATTGACCTGGGACGAGGCTTCTTTGTTTCGGGGTGGACCCTACTAGCAGCTCCGAGTCCTTCATAGGGTAGCTAGGCGGTTGCTACGGAGGGGCAGCTTGGCGGTTGCTAGGGAGAGAGAGGGGCGTGGCTTTGGTGCCTGGCCTGGTCTCAGAGCCCTGGGTGGGGGTGGAGCTAGAAGTGCGGCGGCGCGCTCCGCGCGCTCGCAGGAAGTCGCGCGTGGGGGCGGGGGGGAAGGGACGCGAGCGGAAGTGACGTGCCCATTCCACACGTGGTCCAGCGTAGTTCACGCGGGTCACTTCGGCAGGGTTTGGGGAGTTACGAGCTCGTTTGCCCGCAGTAGGCCGAAACTAGCACTGGTCCTCGACCCGTCGGCAAGATGGTGAAGCCCAAGTTCAAAGGACGGAGCACCATCAACCCGTCTAAGGCCAGCACAAACCCGGGTTAGTCCCGGCGACGGGGCGCGCGGAGGGTGGAGCTTGGAAGATGCTTGCGGGGAGGGCTCCGAGGAGACAGAGGGGCGGGGGCATACCATGGTGGCGTTGCTTGGAGTAACTTCGAGCAGAGTGGCCACTGGGGAATGAGAAGGTGGTTTTTACTTTCGGAGGCACTGTGGAGAGCTGACATCTTGCACGCCTGTCAGGGCTGTGTGTCAGGCCCCAGGCCTAAAGTCAGGAAAGTGAACGCTCAGGCCTGGCAGCCGTGGGGCAACTCCAGTTGTCAGATGAAGAGACCGGAAAGCTCTCATTTGGAAGGGGCAGTTAAACTTGACCTCTTTTGGTGTACTAACGTGGATCGGGTGTTGAAGCCCCTCCCCCAATACATTTCAGTTTTAAAGGATTCCACCTTTCCAGCTTAAGGAATTTCCGGAAGTAAATTAGATAAAGTCAGACTAAAAGTAGTGTAGGCCAACCCGGCCGGCCTTGTACACTTGACCACATTTGCCTGCCACCTATTCTTTGACCACTGAAATGAGAAAGGGGTTGTAGATTTGGCTCTTAGCCTCATCCCATGAAGTAAAGCTCTGAGAAAACCCTATAGATGAATACATGAGGATGTTTTGGGAGGTACATTTGAGTTTGGAGGAGGTTCTACCTATAGGATGAACAAGATAGACTCCAGGGGAGCCCCTTTCATTCAGATGTAGTTAATAAGACTTTGTTTCTATATATCATTTAAAGTTTTTGATGACCTTGATTCACATTGAGTGTTTCCTCTGGATTGCTGATAAATTATTCAGTTTGTGTATCATGGAATCTTAGAATGCCAGACCCAGAAAGGCCCTTAGAGACCAAGACGTTATAGGTGACACTAAGCCAAACCAGGAGAAGTGGCTTGTTACACTCAATGAGCAGTAGGGGGCCAGTCCTGTGGTTTTAGCTGGTTTCAGGTGATTTGAAGGGATCCCAAAATGAGAAATGAGGCTAGTATTACCATGGTTATTTGTCCTTCTGAGACATGAAGCAAGAATTACTAGCTGTTGCTCAGACTAAAATCAAATATGAAAAAGTTGGGAAACTGGTACATTAGGAGCACATATCAGAATTATAGTCTCCATGGCACCTTGTATGTAGCAGACACTTGATTTTTGTTAAACTGAGACCAAGACACAGGTGTCTTAGAAGTTAAAAGCTTTTGTTCAAATTGTGGCTTTGCCATTTAGTACCTGTGCAACCTTAGGCAAGGTATCTGATTACTGTGCAGTAGTTTCTTAGCCTGCAGCATGGGGATAGTGTGTTCATTTTTGCAGGATTATTGTATGGATTATGTGAGACGGTGTCTGTGATGTGGATAGCACAGTGCCATAATTAATGCTTAAAAATATTAGCCAAGGTCATTGTCAAATACAGTCGTATTGAGGATCAAAGATTAGGTCAGCTTGGTCATACCTTGTAACTTCCAGGAATAATAACTTTGTTGGAACAGCACGTGGAGAAAGTAGAGAATTTGCAGCCAGGTGTCAGCCTGCCTACTCTGAGTGAACTAATTGGTGTGTTTAAAGCAATGTTCATACTTAGACTTATTGATTAGCAAAGAGTGTGCAGTCTGCTTCTGTGTTTTCTAGATCGAGTACAGGGAGCCGGAGGCCAAAACATGAGGGACCGGGCCACGATTCGGCGCCTGAATATGTACAGGCAGAAAGAGCGCAGGTGAGCATCTGGCACTGTCCTTGCCCTTTTCCTCTGTGCCCTTGGCCTGTAGCTGAGACCCATTTGATAGTCCCACCCCGCTTTCCCCAAATAGGACTAGTGTATTTTATTTTTATAAGTCCTCATCTGAGGATATATTGATTTTAGAGAGAGGGAGAGAGAAAGAAACATTGTTTGGTTGCCTCCTTTATGTACCTTTTGGGGCACAGGACTCCGTACACTCCAACCCACTGGGCCACCCAGCCAGGGCAGGAGTAGCGTATTTTCAAATATTTTATATGGGTGTTGTTAGGATAAATTGTGATATTTTGGCTCAAGATGAGGATAGTAGATGGTGACATTGCGATTGTCTAACAAGACAGAAGTCTTGTCCCTCACAGCCTCAGCCTCCATGAGTGGCATATTAAATCTCCAGGGAAATATCCGTCAGATAGAAATCTGGTTTTTAACAAAGCATATAGGACTGTAGGCGTAAAAGCAGCCAGAAAACTTGGTGTTTCGTGCCGAACTTTAGATCACAACATTGTGGCACTTGAAAACTCATTGCAACTCTTAAGTTCTGCTGAGGCAGCCTCTACCTCGGGGACCTGCTGAGTGTGGCGTTTTGCTTGCTGGTCTTCATTTGTTTGATAATGAGATTCTGCGTCTGTTCCAAAAGATGTCTGTAAAATACAAATGTCCATGAACTTAATCTGTCTTAGTCACCTACTCTGTAGTTTGTTTTAGACTTTTGAGTTCCAGCATAAATCACTCTTTGCTTAAAATTCATTTAAAGCAGCCTTTAATTAATTATCCAAAAAACCCAAGTATGTGGGGTTTTTTTTTTTTAGCAAGAAGCAGTAAACAGATTTTAAAACATTGGCGTTATTTGTTATTCATCTAGCAGAAATCATTACGTGCTCTGTTGCAAGAGGTTAAATGGTTTTTGGACAATCTGTTTCAAATGTAGAAGTGCTTTTTGTTTACTGAAATCTGTGTTTCATGATCATTTAAAAAGAAAAAATAGAAAAGGTCCTTTTGATGGAAAGGGTATTCTGTGAACCAGACTATGCCGTTGCCTTTCTTCTGCCCTCAACCAAAATCTGCTAATTTCCTCAATTCAGGAACAGTCGTGGTAAAGTGGTTAAGCCTCTGCAATATCAATCAACGGTGGCTTCTGGCACAGTGGCGAGAGTGGAGCCAAATATTAAATGGTTTGGTGAGTATTGTTCTGTGACTTTTCCTCTGCAAAATATGTACTGTGTGGAAAAGGGGAGGATGTTCAGGTGTCTAAAAGGTAAGAGTTCGGGGGTGAGTGGGACTGTCCAAGGATTACGTGAGGAAGGAAAGAGATCAGAAGTACCCGTGGTGGAAAAACAGCAAAGTAGAGGTGGTAGATTTTGTAATTAACTTCCTTTTGGAAAGAACTCATTGTTGTTAGTTGTAAGTGATCCTCTTAAACAGTTAAGACCACCCTTCATGACCAGCATTCATAGACCTTCAAACTCTCGTTTCTTCATCTCTGGTAACCCGGAGAGTTCCTGTTTGAGAGATGGTTTACGGGGGGTGGGGCTTCTGCCTGAAGAGTGAGTGCGTTAGCCTGAAGCGCCTCTGAAGTGGGTTGCATTTGACCTGAGTGACAGCGCAAGGATCCCTTTGTTGGCCCTTGCCACGGCTTCCTTTGGAAAGTCCACCTTCCTTTTTGTCTGCACTTTCGGGCCTTCCCGAAAAGGGAAGGTCAGGTGTGTGGGGCAGGTCAGGTGTTGGACCCCTTTGTTTGTCTGGCCGTTGACCTCTCTGCTTAGGGGCACGTGGCAGCTACCTTTGAACATCTCTTACATCTTTTGAGGGGATGCCCCGTAGGAAACTGCATCACAGAAAAACGTCAAAGAAAACTCCATGCGGAGGCCTTTAGCATGTTGGCTCTGTACTGCCTGCATCCCCTAGATTCTGCCATTTCTGTGACCTTGGGCACTTTATTAAGTCTGTCTGCTGATCAGTTTCCTCATCTCTAAAATGATGGTGAAGATAGTACCTGTCTCATGGACTGTTGTGTAACTGAGTGAGTGATCCCATACAGAGTGCTGACTGTAGTGCTCAGCCAATAATAGTGAGTACAAAAGAAGCATTGCCACTGCCGTCATCAGCGTTCCTGCTGTTGCAGTCTCCAGCATCCGAGATCCGTGTTTGTGCGGCAACATGCTGCTTGATGGAACACACTCTTCGCCCTCTCTCATTTCCTGGGCGTTCTCTCTCCAGCTGTGTTATATACCTTTATTTGTCCCCTTACCTAGATTTGTTGGTTCCTTTGATAGTCCTTTCAAATCCTCGTATCCCTAAAAACAGCAGCTGACTCTTAGGTCCTGTGCTTTGGGATTTTGTGTATAACAACCGAGCAGCAGTGATTGGCTTTACATTTCTTTTCCACATCTAATAGGAAGTAGGACATGCGTCAGATCTGAGTTCCATTCGGTGATATTTATTTTTTCAGTATCATCCAGTTGGGAAGTTGGGCTTGGAAAACTGTGGAAACCCCTGTGTGTCTGGGCTGGTGGGTGAGTTCACAGTGTAATCAGCGCAGGAGAAGCGGTTTTTCTTGTTTTTGTTCCCCCACCCCTTTAAGTTTGAAAATGGCTGCATGGATGGATGGATCAGGTGGTGGGTGAGCAAGGGTATTTAAACATTTATTTATCTTTAGAGGGAGGGGAAGGGAGGGAGAAAGAGAGGGAGGGAAACATCTATGTAAGAGATAAATCAGTCAGTTGCCTGTCACATGCCACTAACCAGGGACCTGGCCTGCAACCCAGGCATGTGTCCTGACTAGGAATCAGACCAGCAGCCTTTTGGTTCAAGGCCTGCACTCAAGCCATTGAGCCGCAGCTAGGGTAATTTAAAATCTTACCTTTCACAGTGTCATTGGGAAGATGGATGCAGAAGCAAAAAGGAGTTATTAAATGGCCACGTTCTTTTGTAAAACAGGAAACACGCGTGTGATTAAGCAGTCATCATTACAAAAATTTCAAGAGGAAATGGACACAGTTATGAAGGACCCATACAAAGTTGTCATGAAGCAAAGCAAGTTACCCATGTCTCTTCTCCATGATCGAATCCGGCCTCATGTAAGACAGAGATATCCCTGGCAGTGGGGTTTCATTAACAAACACCTTGCAGATGCTCTCTATCATACTTGTCTCTCGTTTTCCCCCAGAGGATAGTGACTTGAATGCAGTACTGATGGGCCTTCCGAGACTTCTCTCTCCACCTTTGTTAGGGGGTCTCACCTTTCGTATGAACTACATTCTGTCAGTGAGGTTCGGTAGTGTGCTGACCAAAGCACCGGCTTCGGAGTGAGACCTGGACCTTAATCTTGGCCCTGCCCCTTCCTGTGGCCTTCTGCCATCCCCCCAGCTTTCACCTCCCCTGCCGTGGAGTCGAGATAACCCATCTCCTCACGTGGCTGGGTGCAGATGAAATGTTGGTAAAACTCTAGGCACGTAGTGAGCACATAGCCCACCACCTCATCAGAGCTATTACCAGTACTGTTTTTATTTTTATATTTTGGTAGGCAAACTTGTTTAACAGTAATTCCACCAAACTTTGTAGAATTAGGATCGGGTTGGTAGGAGGGAGGCCTTTGGTGGTGTGTACTTGCAGCTGGTCAGCTTGGTTATTAATCACTGGAGTTCAAAGTACAGTAAGGACCGAATCTGGCTTGAGTAGAATGAGTTTCGCACAGAACCGAAGAAATGGCCTAATGTTTTCCTGCACGTTTTTACTTGCATCGAATAATAATTCCCAGAAACGGAGCCAGTGCATAAGCTCCAGTTCCAGTATAAGGAGGAGAAGAAACATTGACATGCATACATGGATTAACAGTTCAAAGAAAAGTGTTTACTTGCAAAACAAAATAAAAACCAAGGCCTGGTTATTGCCTCAGGTTTTATCAATTATGCTTTGTTTCATGACAGACTAGAAGAATGGCACCTATTAGTGGAATGACTGTTTTCTTTCAGAGAAACACATGAGTGTAATTCACAAACCACAGACAAGTTGCTCATTTCCCTTGTTCTCTTTGTCTCCTCTCCCTGAAGCCATCTTTCAACAAACTATTGAATCCTGTTTATGAGAAGAACAGAGAGGTTCTATTAGGGATTTATTGATTTGTTGCCCATTCCGGTTCCCTGTTTCCAAAACCCGGTGCCTAACACTCTGATGTGCAGAGTGCGGGCTCTGCAGCTGCAGCCTTAGCTTGCACTTGGATGCAGATAGGTGCTCAGAGGAACCGATGGGTTTCCGCTTTGGCCTCAAGAAACCTTACCTATTTTATTCTAGCACGATAACCTACTACTCGATAAAGAGTCTAATTTGGAGGGTTGCTGCTGAATGGAGTCAAATCAGATACGGTTTTAACTTTTGCACATTCAGTTAAATGTGCATTATAATTATTATATTTCTGTAGCAGTACATTAGAAACACTAGCTTATTTTGTGTGTGTCCTTTAATGCACATTATTGCATTTTACTTGCTAATATATAGGTTTATATACACAAATCCATGGGTACCACACCTCAGGTTATTTAGAAGATTTTCAGGGATAATTGTAATCATAATTTCCCCAGCGACATTAGAAGCCAGCTCCCGTGTAAACACATCTGTGCTTGGGAATGTTCCTTTGTTGGAAGGTAGCAAGTGAGACTGAACTAAGAGATGGGTTAAGGGTTTGAGAAAATAAATGGCAATAGCTTAAGGGTCGTTACGAGTTGGAGGGGGGATCTGTTCAGAAGCCACTGGGCTGTTCCATTGTCCGCAGTCAGTAGCTGGTGCTTACGGAGGGCCAGAGAGTGGCTTTTGTTATATATATTTTTCTTTTCTTTCTTTTTTGTTTTTGAGGGTATTCTCTGCCGGCTGTTAACTTTCTGTTACGTGATAGGTCCTAACTCAGACTTTGACTTTTATCCGGTTTCAAAAATTCGTACGCCCGTAACTCCTTCACAGACACATCTAGTTCTAGTTAGTATCAAGTTCCTTTTATCACATCTAAACTATTATTTTGGACTTTTGCTAGATGTTTTTCATCTGAAGACATTCCATGTGCATTTAATAAAAATGTTACCTAAATTAGGGAAAATGTTATCTGAAACTAAAATGCATCTTACAAAACAAGCAATTCCTTTTAGCCATGAAAGAAATGAACTTCCAAGAAAAAGTTGGCATTTACAGTTGGTTTAAAAAAAAACACAAATTTGGGTATGATTGTCCTTGACAAAAATCTGTGAATTTGACAAATTTTATGCATTTATTGGAAAGTACCCCCCCCAAAAAAAACTGGGCAGAAAAGATAAGTTTTCAGCATTGTAGTCTTAATTACATTTGAAGTTTATGATAAATGAAATAGAGCAGAGTTTTGGGGGAACTATTCATATTTGCTTTGACTGTTTGTATTACTTTTGTATTTCTCCAAAGCAGCTTACAGAACTTCAGAACTTAGGAACAAGTGCTTTTTCTTTTTATTTACTTATTTTTGCTTTTGCTATTTACATAAGCATTTCTGATTTGAAGTCAGGATGCATATGTGTAAGTTTTCGTGTGGCTTGAGCATTGGAAGAATAAAAGAAAGCCATTTCTAGGTGGGTCTTTCATTTTTTTTGCATTTTCTCAGTCTTTCCTTAGTTTTACCAGTAATTCTCCTTTCTCTTTAGAACTCAAAGGTGCACATTCTTGATACTGAAAGCTTCGAAACTACATTTGGCCCCAAGTCTCAGAGGAAGCGACCAAATTTATTTGCAAGCGATATGCAGTCTCTTGTAGAAAATGCAGAAATGTCCACTGAGAGCTATGACCAGGACAAGGATCGCGACTTGGTGACTGAAGACACAGGTGTGAGGTACAGTTTGCAGTTTACACGGGTCTCATCATTTGCTTCTCTACAGCATTTTCTACACTTGTTTTGCCCACACGAAGCTCAGAGATTTAACTCAGAGATGGAGAGCTGTCTTATTCCCTTCGACTAGAAAAGTCAGTGACATTGGGGTCAGACTGAGTAATTTAAGGTGACTTGTTTACTATAGGTCTCTTTCTTCATCCCCAAAGTAAAAATACATAACATTTTCTTTTTCATTGTAAGGGCAGTATATTCTGTCATGGGCAATTTAGGAAATAGAATTAAAGTTGAAATGCAACTTTTAAAAATAAAAACTCCTAACCCCAACCCATGCCAAGTGCTGTGAAGGTGAGGACCACCAGGGGATTCGATGGTGGCCTTTGAGGCTCCTGTGACCTTTTGAAGATGTGTGTGTGTGTGTGTGTATACACACAGGTGTTGGGCTTTCATTGTTTTTAGTTTTGCGTTGTTTGGGGGAGGAGGATGGGGACAGAGGGTCCGTACATTCATCATATTCTCCAAGAAGGTTAAGGGTCAGTCACCAAGATCCTTATTATTCTAAATCAGTCTTACACTTCATTTTCATTTACAAATATAATGCCTTAAGACTGTATTTTAACTTGCCTTTTATTTTAATGCCTTTTTCTAAACGTATTAATAGCAACACAATATTTAATGCCAGAGCAGTGTTTTGTTATAATTTTCCCTGTGGCAGACACGGGTGGCATAAGGCACCAGTGTGACCATCTCTTTCTCCTCGTTAATTATCACCTGGAGATAAACTCCCGGGGGGAGGGGGAGTGGATTGCCACATCGAAGACGTTACCTGCATCTGTGAGCAGCTGCCACGTCACCCTCCATTTCTGGGGTCACTAGTGCAGTTTTCCTGGGCAGTTCCGGACAGTCCCTATTCTTTCTCTGGTGTCTCCCAAGTGCCTTAGCACAGAGCCACTGTCCCTCGACTGCAGCAATGCCACCTCAGAGCTGCCGTCAGCCCATGTTGAGCTCTGGGCCTGCCAGGGATGACGTCAGGCTGTTTGGGGCCCAGCCAGAAGAGGCAGCTGGGTCATTTATTCCTAGGATTAGGTGGACTTTTTAGCTGACTTTGTGTTCTTCCTCTGAGTTGAAGTTTTTCTTCCTCCGAGAGGTACGGTAAGTAATGGGGGGAAACAAAACTATTTTTGTTTCAGAGATACCGGTTAAATGTCTTTGGGGATGGTAATAGATTCTCAACCTAGTCAGAAAAATTCACCTTCCACGGGAGCAGTGGCGTCTGTGATGGTTCGTGTCCTGCCAGTTCCTTTTCATAGCTCTCTGACATGTTGCCTAATTGCACTTGCTTTTTTAAAAACAAATTTTGCTGTGGTAAAACACACATACCATAAAATTGACCACTTTAACCTTTTTGAAGAATACAGTTTGGTGGCATTAAGTACATTCCTGTGGTCAGGAAACCATCACCACGTTCCGTCCCGAGCTGGGACTCCGCACCCGTTAAACAGTAGTGCCCCCGCCCCTCTCCCTGGGCTCGGCAGCGCTGTCCATTCCGCCCCCCGCGGGTTCGACGGCTGTTGTGAGCGATACCTCGTGAAGGGCTGCCATGCAGCAGTTGGATAAGGTGTTCAGGGTCATCCGTGTTGTGGCACTAATCAGAACTTTACTCTTTTTTATTACTGAATAGCAGGCACTTTTTTGGTCCATTCATCTGTTCGTGGACATTTGGATAGAGTCACTTTTAAAATTAAGCTTGTTTTTGGTGCATCAGCAGCTGGTTTTGATCCCCTTTTGCTTTAGTAGGTGGTTGACTCTCCCCTAAAACATCTCCTGAGTCTGAATTAACGGCGCCTCCCTTGCTCACTGTGCGTACTTTCTTCTTCAGAAATGAAGCCCAGGAGGAGATATATAAAAAGGGACAATCCAGACGAATATGGGGTGAGCTCTACAAGGTAAGGCTTTCAGTTCTTCGGCTTCCGCCGTCTTTCTTGAGAAAACAGACCCTGATACGTTGGAGCTCTGTCAGAGAAGTACAGGCTCCGCTGCCCGCGCCCTCCTCCTCCACGAGGAAACAGGGTGCGCGTGCCCCTCAGACTCGGTGATAGTGACAGCTGCCTTCGTACAGGCGTGCAGTCTGTCAGTATTTCCTGGGGTCACCTGCTAACATAATCCTGTTTAGATTGACCATCCATGGTGGGAGCTGCATGAGAATTGTCAAGTTACCCAGTGCCGGCCTTTCATTTCACAGAGAGAACCCGAGTCTAGACAGGCTGACTGCCTCACCCAGCTGCTTAGTCCTCGTGTGTCCCGAGTCCTGGCCCCGTGCTTGTCAGCTGGCTGAGTTTTACGTCCACACGCTGCTAAAACTTTTGGTAACAAAGAACTGTGGGCATAGTTGCACGATTAAGCAGTAACATAACAGGAAACTAATACCATCAAAGCAAACTAAATTTCTTAGTTTTTGGGTAAAATACACAAAACCTGTACAGTAGAAACTTTTAGAAGCCTTAAGAAGTAAATGATTCCATGCAGTAGCGTGTAGTCCTGAAATGAGGTGAGTTTCATCTAAGCTAGTTTTACAATTCCGTAGGTTTCAGGGATGATAAAAACTTTCCAATTCTGACCCCTGGGCCTTGGGACTGTCTGCCTCCAACCCTCATAAGACTGCTGTGAAGCTGTCGCTGTTGGTTTACTTTCCCGGGTCCCGTTAAATGGAGCCCTGGTCGGTTTCACCCTTGTCCCATAGCAGATTGTTTCTGCCTCTGCGCTTGCAGGTGATAGATTCGTCAGACGTCGTCGTCCAAGTCCTCGATGCCAGGGACCCAGTGGGCACCCGCTCCCCTCACATCGAGGCTTACTTGAAAAAGGAAAAGCCCTGGAAACACCTCATCTTTGTCCTTAACAAATGTGACCTAGTTCCAACCTGGGCGACAGTAAGTACAGCTGCTAATGCAGAACAGACTCGCAAGGCCGCGCCACTCCTGTGAGCTTTGAGTACCCACAAGTTAATTAGTTTCATGGTTCTAGGCCTTGGGACATGAGTTAAAGCATCGCACTCTTGCGAGTGTAGTCACTGAACTGTCCTCATTGAAAACACAGCTGAAATGTGCTTCACCGACTGGGCAGAGTTTGTCCCCTGATGGTGGGGAGCAGGGCGGCTTCGGCGCCCACAGGATGACCTGTGCCCCTTGGAGGGAGGCAGCTGCCACAGCCCCTGGCCTGTGCCACATGGTGTTACATTAATCGTGTTACATTAATGAAGGCATTGGGGGAATATTGCTTTGTGTTTAGAAGACAAAAGACAAAGCATTGACTGTCATCCTTGAAAACAATTTTCAAAGAATTATAGCTAACATTTTCCGTAGACAGCTGTATTTTTGAAGCACAAGCCTGTAATGCAGGCTCTGATTCTTCCTGTCTTATAAATAAACAAATTGCAATTTACCGGTGTCTTTTCTTTTCCCTCTGTAGAAACGCTGGGTTGCTGTCCTCTCCCAGGATTACCCAACACTCGCTTTCCACGCGAGCCTTACGAACCCTTTCGGCAAAGGAGCCTTTATTCAGCTTCTGCGGCAGTTTGGAAAGGTATTCAAACCCGGCTGTCTCTTCAGTTGTGTAGCTGGGGGTTTACAGTACTGATTTCTCTCGCCAATGTGTCAGAAAGCTACAAACCCACTTCCCACACCTTGATAGGAGAAACGTGTGTTCTACCGATGTAAAAACCTATAGAATCTCAGGATTATAAGGGATTCGGAGATATTTTCTAGGTCAGCCTTGACTCCCATCCCTGACCAACATTGCTGCCTTTCCGCCATACCCCCAGCACCTCATGGCCCAGCAGCTCCTTTATGATGCCCCCCCGCCCACACACACACACTCCCTCTGTTTCCTGCCCTGGGCTTTTGGGGCCCCCCATGCCTCCTCTGCCCTCAGGGCCTGAGCGGTTTCTGTCCCCTCTGCCTGGAGGGCGTCCTGCCCAGTTCCAGCTTCAGATCCTGTCAGCCGTCAGTTCCTCAGGGAAGCCCCGAACCCAGTCATCCTAGCGGATGTTCTCAGAGCCTGAGTTCTGTACCTGTAACTGTGTATTTAATTAGTTCTACCTGGTTGGTTAGTAACAAGACACGTGTTCCCTCTCTCACCCTTTCCAGCTTCCCAGAGGCAAATACTTCCAACCTTTAGCTGTTTACTTCTGTTATTTTCTTCCTTATCTTTAATGCATGCTTATGAGTCTCTTTCTTCATTTCTTCCCTGTCCTCCTCCCTGCCCCTCCGGTCTTCCTGTGTTACTTACATGCCTGTGATGGAAAATGGGGATTAGGTTTCTTACGGCCACCCTCCCTCCACACATCCTTCCTTTCCCTCGAGTCTCCCTGTATCATTACATGTTTGGTTAAATTCAGAATTCACATCATTATGGCCGTAAAATATCAGTTGCAGCTGAACCACACAGTGCTGTGATTCTGATTGCTGTCTAATAAAGCCTGTTTTCCCTGGTGTTAATTTGCTCTATTCTATTTGTCACTAATGGCCCACCCAACCCCCTGGTGGAGCGGGACCTTCCAGAGTGTCTAGGCACCTCCTTTCCAGTGGGCCCGGATGCTCCCTCCTGGCGCCGCCTCCACCATCGCCCAGAGACCACTCGTGGCTGTGTTCTGTGTTGGATCTCTTGTTCATTCGGGTCTCTTTTTTTCCCCCCCAGCATTGCTCCTTCCTTTTGATGGAAATACATTTTCCAAAAGCTTCCTGAGAGGGAGTGAGATGGGACATCTTTGAGACCTTGCACTCTGGAATGTCTCCACGCTCACCCCATTTCTTCTCAGTGTCGAGGGCGTTGTCGTCTGCTATTCCCGTGGAGAAATCAGAGGCCGTTCTGGCTCCCAGTCCTTTGTGGCTGGGATCTTTGAAACTCCTGTTCTAGGATTTCACAGCAACGTGCTTTAAGATGGGTCTTTTATAATTCAGTGGGCTAGACATCGGATGGGACTTCGAGTCTCATGTTGCCCTACGTTATTTCTTGGAAATTCCTCCCTCCCCATGGGTATTGCTTGTTGAGGAATTTGGTTTTACCTCCTGGCTTAATTCTTGAGGTGTTTTTTTTTGTTTTTTAACCTTTTTAAAAAAAATTTCAGCAGTACATTTACAACCTTTTGCTCTATTTTCTAGGCAGTTTTTTGGCTTGATCATCTAGCTGTTTTATTGCAAAATTTACTTTGCCTCTCACTTTTAGTCTTTAATTCTTGAGAGCTCTTGCTTAATTAACTCTGAATTGCCCTGCCCCCTTTTACAGCCTCTTCTTTCTCCTTGGGTGGAATGTCATCTCTCTCAGGATGGTAGTTGTGGTTTGCAGCCTCCTCTCCCTGCACTGACTGTGTTTCCCCTCAGCTTCTGTGTGTGCATTTCTGTCTTTTCTGACGCATGCTCACTTCGAAGTCTGGTTATTCCGGGCTCTCTGTCTGCTGTACTTCACCGTGTGTACTGTGCTTCTGCACGTAGTGCGCACCCATGGGGTCATTGTACCCACGTGTAATGCGCACCCTTCTTTTTCCTCATAAATTTGGGCAGAAAGGTGTACATTATATACAGCAAAGTACAGTATATTTAAGAGCCACTTAAAAAAACCTGATAGTTTTACTGGGGGGTTATTGAATGATAGACTTTATTGTAGGGGAATTGGATAGACACCCAGTATATTTTTTTTGAAGGACACCCGAGACATCAGTGTCTGTAGGTCTTTACTCTTGGGCCTGTGAGTTTGACCAGAGAGAAGTTTTCCAGTCTCCAGCTCAGGGGTGGATCACCCTGGTGAGAACTCTGGAAACTCAGCAAGGGCTTGAGGGTCTCACTGTTCCATATGTAGGCTTTCATTAATCACTTTGCTTTTAGCCACTGTTAACTCTAAGTCTAGGGTCCCTTTCAGATTTGAAAAATAGAGATCTTTTTCAGAAATGCAGGGTTTCAAAATAATCATTACCCCTGAAGGCTCTGGGCTGGACGTGTTGTGTGTCCGTGATAACAGAGGGGGGGTGCAGAGAGTTGGCTGCTTCTACACACTTCGCTAGTCTCATGAAATTATGTCCAACCTTAGAGCTATCTATACTGCTCCTTGAGGTCTTTTGTGATTCATTGACACTGTTTTTGCTGGATTTTCAGTTTTTCTTCCTTTTTTAGCCACTTAGGTTTTCATGTTTAAAGATTTTATTTACTTATTTAGATAGAGGGGAAGGGAGGGAGAAAGGGAAAAAAACATCAGTGTATGAGAGAAACAGTGATTGCTTGCTTCCTTTGCAACCCAGGCATGTGCCCTGGCTGAGAATCGAAGTGGCAACCTTTTAGTTCACAGGCTGGCTGCTTAATCCACTGAGCCACACCAACCAGGGCGGATACTGCTTTTTAACTGCTAACGTTTTGTTAATATTACATGTTAGTTTTTATTGGCTCTTCTCCAGCTCATTCTTGGGTTTTCTATGTTTGGTTCTATGGGTTTGTGTGTGTTACTTCCCAGTGCTGTGCTTCTAGTGGAGTTTGGGGAGGGAGCGAGGCGGACATGGGTGTTCACTGCACCGTCTTTGAGCACAAGTCCCCATCCACTTGTAGACCCTCTTCTGGAGCTCGGCCTCCTTCTCTTCTTTGAGGCAATGAGAAGGCAAAGTGTGTTGTGCAGCAGGGAGGAGGGAGGGGACCTTGACAGGTGCAGCATCTGCTAAGCTCCTCTTCCTTGAAGACATTTCTTCAGTAGTTGGTGTTCTGAACTGATGACTGACTGTTTCTTCCTTTGTTTCTTTTTCTTTTTTTAAAGATTTTACTTATTTATCTTTAGAGAGAAAGGGAAGGAGAGAAATATCAACATATGGTTGCCTCTCATGCGTCCCCTGCTGGGAACTGGCCTACAACCCAGGCATGTGCCCTGACTGGGAATCGAACCACGATTCTGGTTCACAGGCCCGCGCTCAATCCACTGAGCTATACCAGCCAGGGCTTTCTTCCTTTGTTTCTTGACCTACATATTTTCAACCTTGAGACATTCAGGAATAATTTCACATGGAGGACTGAGGAAATGACTCGCCTCTGATTTATTAATAAGTACATGTGTCCAGCTGGCTCAGACGACCTAATGGTGTGTGTCTATGCTTTAAATCAAGTTCTAGCAACTGTTTTGCACTGTGTCTTTCTATCAGCAAAGTAATATAACCTGTTTGTTCAAAGGGATTTTCGCGACTGTGTGTATGTAGTGTGTATTCTTTTCTTTGAACAGTTGCACACCGACAAGAAACAGATCAGTGTGGGGTTCATCGGCTATCCAAACGTTGGCAAGAGCTCCGTGATAAACACGTTGCGCTCCAAGAAAGTCTGCAGTGTGGCCCCCATTGCAGGCGAAACAAAGGTACGTCTGGTTTGCGGGTCGTGCTCACTTCCGAGTAGTCGACTTTTACAGAGGGTGACTATTTAGGGCAGGGAGATTTCTATCAGCTTCTCTTTTTTTTTTTTTTAATTTTACTTATTTTTAGAGAGGGGGAAGGGAGGGATAAAGAGAGGGAGAAAAACATCGATATGTGAGAGATGTATCAGTCAGTTGCCTCTTGCTCGTCGCCAACTGGGGGTCTGGCCTGAAACCCAGGCACGTGCCCTGATTGGGAATCGAACCCAGCAACCTTTCGGGTCTTGGGCTGGCACTCAATCCACAGAGCTACACCAGCCAGGACTCTATCGGCTTCTCCTGAATGAAGACTACCATTAAAGGGTTAGTCTCAGCATAATAGTTTGGAATGTACCAGAGTGGTTTCTGCCCATTTTGATAAGCCCAAGAGTACTCTTTGTAAGCCACTGTGTGGCTTTGGCATGATTTGGTAAGTGCCTTTCATATTTTTTAAGTCTGTTTTAAATTGTTGCTGCAGCCTTTGCTTTGGTCAACAAAGTTAACTCAAGAATATCTGGTGGGTTAAGAAAGAAATTTCAACATTAAGGTAGATTCTGACAGTTGGGGGTCATACCCTGAACACAGAATATTTGGGGAGCCAAACAGTGTTAAGCTTCCAAGAGTACTTTTAAAAATTAGGAAAAGGCTCGCCGGATGTTATTGCACAGTATCAGCTGGGGATCCTGCTTCTGCTTTATTTTTAGACTCCTGGCTGGTAGAAACTATAGTTTCTACTTAGTGAAGTGCCCTGGGCAAGTAGTGGAGGGGCTCCGTGGCTTAATACCTCAGCAGGTGGCTTCTCTTTGCCTCCTCCCACCGCCTTTTCTATCGTGAGCATCCGGGGTTTGTGCAGTTAGACTCCGAGTGTTTGACCCGAAAGTCTGCGGCTCTTTTCTGTCTCAGGTCTGGCAGTATATCACCTTGATGCGGCGGATATTCCTTATCGACTGTCCGGGTGTGGTGTACCCCTCTGAGGACTCGGAGACAGACATCGTGCTGAAGGGAGTCGTGAGTACTCTGGCCCTCGTGGGCACTCGGTCTGCCTTTCGGGGGAAACGCTCAGTGGGGACACCGGATTCCTTTGCTTCTCACTCCTTCCGGAGACAGCGCCGGGCCGACCTGTCTGAGCGAACTTTAGGAACGTGATGCTGAGCAGGGCTGCCTCTCCATCCTAAAACCTCTCCTAAAACCTGTCTGAGGAGTCCGTGGAACCCCTGGGCTGATCTGGTTACTGTTGTCCCACAAAAGAGTTGGTCGTTTACACACAGGACCCAAAGGGAAGCAGGGCCTGTTTATGTTTAGTGATAATTCATCTCCGTGGGTTTGTGGGTTGAGTCACTTTGGAACTCAATCATTTCCTCACTTGTTTCTGAATATGACCGAGAACTTATAACTGGTTCCACTTGACCTTAATCAGTGCTGTTAATGATACATCTTGTGCACATTCCTCCCCTCCCATTCCCTTCGTGTCCTGGGATTGGCAGGCTTTTAACCGTTTCTGCGAGTGGGTAGCGTGAAGCTTTCCAAGTCGAAAGTGCTTGCGGAAGCACTCAGTTAGTTGGTGGTGAGGGCATTAGGGCTGAGTCCTGGGCACCGTGGCTGTGCTGGCTTTCAGTGGAGCTCCTGCCAGTGGACCACGTCCACCCCCTCGGAAACGGGCTCCTGCCAGGCCCCATTGCCGTGGGGTTTTGAAACTTGGTTTAGGTATTGTTACAAAACAACTTTCCTATTAACATCCAGGTTCAAGTTGAAAAAATTAAGAGTCCTGAAGACCACATTGGTGCTGTACTCGAACGAGCAAAACCAGAATATATCAGCAAGACATACAAGATTGATTCTTGGGAGAACGCCGAGGACTTTCTTGAGAAGCTAGCGTTCCGGACTGGGAAGTTATTAAAGGTGAGCGGGGGTGGGAGACTGCAGACTGGGACGTCCCGGGGCACACGTGGACATGGCCCGGACCATTGCTTGTCCATGGTGTGGGTGGTGTGGAACCCGATAGCAAGTCGTTGACAAGCAGCCGGGAGAGCTGCCGGGCCTCCAAACTGGGGGGTGGTTTTGCTCCTGGAATTTAACTGGGAGTCTCTCTGTGACCTTCCAGGGCGGCGAGCCTGACTTGCAGACTGTGGGCAAGATGGTTCTCAATGACTGGCAGAGGGGCCGCATCCCTTTCTTCGTCAAGCCGCCCAATGCAGAACCCCCTGCAGCCCCCCAGGTAAGGACAGGCGGACCCACCTGTCGGAAAGCATGGTTCCTGACCTAGTGCGGGAAGGTGTTGCAGCTGCAGTGTCTCCCAGTCCAGGGTGCCGTCACCATGCCCTTGCTGGCGGGTGGCATTTGGAGACCAGAAAGGAGATGTATGACAGAAGACCAGTTCTAAATACCTGTCGTTAGGGCCTTGGAAAAAGAAGGCTCGTTAAATGTAAGTGCTTTTCTGGTACTTGCACCTTTCTTTACACTCGAGGAACAGGCATTTGCAAGATTCATTTCTTGAACAGGCGTTTGTTAGACCCAGCCATGCGCCAGGCACAGGTGACAAGGGGGTTAATGGCATAGCCCTTGCCGCGAAGCAGCCGTAGTCGGGTGGGAAAAGACAGTGGCACAGGCCATACTCAGGAAAAGAAGCCTTAGATTCAGGGCCTCGAGCTGGATTGAGACATTTCCTCCGGCTCCATTTCCCTCACCCTGGCTGTGGACTTCCATGGGCTCCAGCTGTAGCACCTTAGTTTTCTCTTTACAGGATCGTGCTCAGAGCTTGGTGAACCCTCTCAAAGAGGGAACTTTGGAGTTTCGCTTACGCGCTGAACTTGGAGTCTGCGGAGCTCTGGTTTCCTCTTACTTGAGCTCATTCCTAGAGTTTCAGTTGTCAGCTAGACATTTCCAGTTGAATATTTTCTCCAGTATTTTATTTTACTATATTTTAAAGATTTTATTGATTTATTTTTAGAGAGGGGAAGGGAGAGATAAAAAGAGGGAGAGAAACATCAGTGTGTGGTTGCCTCTTGCACACCCCCTACTGGGGACCTGGCCTGCAACCCAGGCATGTGCCCTGACTGGGAATCGAACCAGCAACCCTTCGCTTCACAGGCCTGTGCTCAATCCACTGAGCCACAACAGCCAGGGCCGGAAAGGAGCTTTTGTGGGCAACAAAAGACCCTTATTTTTACATAGAAAATTCCAAGGATTTTTGGAACTCTTATGCCAGGACTTAGCTAGGGTCAAAGACCAAACGGGTATTTTTTTTATTATGCTACAGGGAGACAGGTAGAAAGCGTACACACCTGTCGGAAGTATCGACTGCAGTGAGGAGAGCCGACCCCGGGAGGGCTCTGTGGTAGACGGGGTGCCGTGCACACGCGGCGATGAGGGACGGCCTCGGAGGCCTGGCGTCTTAGCCGAGGCCGTGTGGGCGGGAGGCAGGCGCTGCGAGTGTCTCAGGAGGAGAGCACCCCAGGCTCAGAAAGCAGAGCAAGTGCCAGGGCACCTGAGGGGAAGGTGGCTCGGTGTGTCCATAGTCCTGACGGAAGCCATGAGCTGGGACGTGTTGGGCCGGGGGTGGGGGAGGGTAGTGTGATGGGGAGCCGCAGACGGTTCCGAATCGGGGAGCCGCTGGGTCGGAGGGAGGCCATCACTGCTGGAAGCAGTGGAGGGCTGTGAGCTCTTCCTCCATACCCAGTCCCTAAGTTTTTTTTTAATATTTTATTTATTTATTTTCAGAGAGAGGGGAAGGGGAGGAGAAAGAGTGGGAGAGAAACATCAATGTGTGGTTGCCTCTCATGTGTCCCCCACTGGGAACTGGCCTGCAACCCAGGCATGTGCCCTGACTGGGAATCGAACCGCGATCCTTTGCTTCACAGGCCCGCACTCAATCCACTGAGCTACACCAGCCAGGGCCCCAGTCACCAAGTTAGTTCCTCCCACTCTGTGAATCTTGACTCTGTGTGTGTGTGTTGTTGGTGGTGGTGGTGGTAGAAACTGTCTTGAGAATCCAAAAGCTGGGGGAAAAATCATGTTACTAGAAAAATGTACACAAATGTACATATACATTTTGTATGTAGTTCCCTGAATTTTATGGATTCCTGATTTATTTAGCACTTTTTTTAAATCATTAAGTTCTGTGGATTTCAGTTGCAAGAACAAAATACTACATTTGTGAAGCACCAGGGTAAAGTCTGGCACATACTTGTCTTTGCATCGTTACACAGAACTCGCTAGTCATTTCCGTGTTTCTGCCGCTGCTGGACTCACCTCACACCCTTCCTTCTAGATGTCTCCCCAGGGCCTCTCCTTAGTGCTCCACACTGTGTAGACTAAGGAGACTGTTGTCCTTGGGGGTGTGTGTGTGTGTGTGTGTGTGTGTGTGTGTGTGTGAATGAATCTTGAATGCATTCTTCTCCACAACCCCCGTCCTTACAATCCTCAGGATGGTGTAGCGAATCTTACCTGTCTCACAGTGAATGGGCGATTGGTTACGATGACCAAACACTGTCATGGTGGTTTCCTCCTTTGGAACCACAGGTGTGGTCCCTTTGACCTTGAGTGCCGGGTTCTGGGTTTAAGGCACATTGGCTTCCAGCGGATCCGTGCTGTGACTCCCGTGTGGGTGTCTCCAGTACCGCCCCTTAGTCCTGAGAAGAAGGTGGGCTCACTTGAGAGCAAGGTATAAATTCAGAAATTCAGCTTTGCTTTTCTGATTCCTTTTCTCTCCCCCACGCCCACCCCTTTTGGACTGAACAGATCGCATCCTCGCCGTCTTTGGAAGCTGCCACAGAAACAACCCAGAACAACCTAGAAGAGAAGATCACAGAAGCCACCAGCGAAGAGCCAGACTCCGTCACCGAGGACAAGGAGGGAGGGCAGAGCAGTCACTGTGACGCCAGCTCGGAGATGCAGCAGATCCTCGCGCGGGTTCGGCAGAACTTCGGCAAAATCAACGTCGTGCCTGAGTTTTCGGGGGATGACCTGGTTCCTCTGGAGATGTCAGATATGGACGAAGAGCTTGGGGACTCTTCTGCAGAGGAGGAGGAACAGGAGCAGCAGGGGGACAGTGAGGACGAGTATTCCCCAGAGCCCCAGGAAGAACATGTGGAAGACGACACCAAGGCGGTCATTAAAGCCCTGGATGAAAAGATCGCCAAATACCAGAAGTTCTTAAACAAAGCCAAAGCGAAAAGGTTTTCAGCAGTCAGGTATTGTGTTCCTCTCCTCGCGAGGTGCAGTTTGCTCCTTTCTTTCCAAGAAACTGGCCAGGAGTATCGGCGTGGTGTATTTACCGGGCCGGGGGAGGCAGGGGACTGGGGGTATTGCCCACATTTTTAAAAAGTGATGTTATATTTTTAAAGATTGAGCATCCTAAAACATGAGAAGCTTCGTTGTTGTCTTCTAGAAGTGCCCAGAGAGCTGCAAAAACCGCTGGGTGATGTCTCCTCCCAGCGGTGGTGGCCGTGAAGCAGAGTGGGCCGTCTTTCACCCGGCAGGCTGTCGCCAGCCAGCACGCGGCCCGGGCAGCCGGGGGCAGTGTGGGCGGCTCCGTGACGTCGCTCTTCTGTTTCAGGATATCCAAGGGACTAAGTGAGAAGATTTTTGCAAAATCTGAAGAGCAAAGAAGAACAGCTGAAGAAGATGTGGAAGATGCAGGTAGAGTTAAATTGTTAAATTATTTCCACGTGATTTCTATCAGATTTCCAAATTATCTTGTACCGCCATTATCCACACAATTATTTACACTCAGCAGATTACCGGGATTCATTTACTACACAAATTGGATTATCCAGTTTTTATTCTGCACATTTCTTGGGATTAAATTGGTAATTCGGGACACTTCCTCTTAAATAGGCTACATGGGTGATCTTATAATTTAAGGTCTTCAGGCAGATTTTATTTTTTGCAGTGGGCTGAGGATTCATGCATTTATTATTATTGTACTCCATTGTACTAACAGCTTCTAAATCAAGGAGGTGTTTTCATGACGTGGCTGCACACACTGCTGTGGCCCAGGGGCCCCTCCCGGCCTGGTACCCTCCCGTCTCTGCTTCACTCTGCACTTTGCTCGCCAGGTCCCGTGCACTCTGGCCTTCTTCCAGCACATCATACTCATTCCCACTTTAGGACTCTTAGACACATTTTGAATAAAAAATTCCTGTTTGTTTTCTGTGTGTGTGTTCAATGTTTCCAGCACCTGCCAAAAAGGGAAGGAAGAGGAAGGCACGCAGGGAAGAGGAGCGCTCAAATAAAGCTCGCAAGACGCTCACATCTAAGGAAGTACGTGCTTTGGCCTTAAGTATCACCTGGATGTGGAACGTAGAGAGGAGCAACCCAGTCCTTAAGATGCGCTCTTTCTGAAACTTGTGGTACAGAGTTGAGTTCAAGGGACCCCGGTCCTAAGTGACCTGGAAGAGGGCAGTTATGTAGGGTCACAAGTTGACCCAGTGGACGAAGGTCTTGAGTTGGTGTCCTGTGGTTTGGGAGGCCCTGATCGCCGTCCTCAAATGTGTCCTCATCCGAAGAGTTGTTTGGTTTTCTCGGCCCCAAGGAACCAACTGCCCTGAAGGAGCAGAGCTGTTATCAAGGAGCAGAGCAGGCAGATCGCTGCTCCCCGTGACATTAGCTTTGTACCTGGGCCCTTCAGAGCTGGAACGGGCCCCTGGGAAGGCAAAGAGCTTGTGGTCGCAAGTGTTTGGCCTCTGGCCAGGGGACCACACGTCAAGAGTACGGCAGAAAGGATCTAGGCATTGGACGAGGGCTCAGCCAGCTGAGTCTGTAACGTGGCTTTGTCACGACCCACAGTGGAGGGAGCCCTCCCTCGTGGCCCGCACCGGCTGCTCCCCGTGGTTGTGGGGGGGGGCGCGGGAGTGGGGCTCAGAAATGGGGACCTGTTTTGTGATCTTCAGTTTGAATGGCTCCTCATTTTTTTTTTTACAGCGGAGGCGAGCAGAACGGCAGCAAAAATCGAAGAAAGTTGGCGTCCGCTACTACGAAACACACAACGTGAAAAACAGGAACAGGAACAGGAAGAAGACCAGTGACTCAGAGGGACAGACACACAAACACAAAAAATTCAACCATAAGCAGTAGCAGCAGCATTTTAAAGGCTGTTTATTAAATTATACAAAAATATGCTACTAGAAACTGCATTCATTTTCTTCTTGCCCAGTTGGCATTTCTGAGGCCACAGCGCCTTTGTTTCCAGGTCCGACAGCTGAAACCAGTGCCCGTGAGAGCGCAGAGTCCCTGCCCCATGGGTTTCCGCAGTGGCATCCGTGGCACCTCGACCCTGGAATTGGCCTCTTGGCTCCTCCAGATGAAACCCTGTCATGTAAACGTCTGACAGAAACAGGGATGAGGGCCAGAAAATGGAGACTGCAGTAATATTTTTGTGCTGGCAGCCATGTTTGGACAGAACAGTAGCATGAACACGGTTTCAAGGATGTAGTGTGCGTGGTCTAGGCTTTAAAATATAAAGAAAAAAGCTACAGCAGTTTCTGTTGTCCCCTGTTGTGTCTGGTAGGTGGATCCAGTCGGGACGTGCGTGCCCCACTGTCGAGGAGTCCTGGCAGCAGTCCGTCCCTGACCCGTGTCGTGTACTTGAGCAGACGGGGCCCAGGGAGTCAGAATCCTCGGGACCCGGGAAGAGGGTAGAAGCCATGATTTCAAGTTTGCGAGTTGCGTGAGTGGGGCGCGGCTGCCGGACCGCCATTCTTCAGGGAGCCTCCAAGCCCCAACCGGGCAGGCGGCAGGCCAAGGCTCTGCTCCAGGGAACCCCTCTTCACACCCCTGGGGGCAGTGCCGAGCACTGGAGAAGCATTTCCACTTGAGAGGGAATGTCAGGTCCTTCTTAGAGTGTGTTGTTTAGGAAATGTGAATGACGGAAGTCCCGCGGCCCTAGCCCACCCTGCTCTGCCCTGAACCAAAGATTTATGTTGCTCGTGTTGTCTTCTAGGTCTACAAAGCCAGAAGAGGCCTGAGCCTCCAAACTTGAACTCAAGTTAAACAAGTTAAACTTGAGTTTTTAAGAGGAATAGTAAAATGCAGTTGCCTGCAGCCCATCGCCTGGTCATTAATGATCAGAACTGCATGTAAGGTTTGGGCACCTCTCCCGTTAATTAAATGTAGCTAGTTAGAGGCGTAGGGCAAGGGTTCAATGTTCTACAGACTGAAATGAACAAATTGGTGTTGGGGGAGGAGCTGAGGTACAAGCAGCTGCCTCTGGACACTGTGACTTGCAGCTCTTTCCAGGAAACGTTTACTTTCTTAAAAGCCATGGGTTTGCTGCCATTGCCTCCTTGCCTGGGCCGTCGGAAATGGGAGGAAGGGGTCAGGTGATCCAGTACAAACCCCACCCTCCAAAGTGAGTTACTAGCACTGAGGTAGCGCGGGGCTGATGGAAAGCTGTCACAGAAGGGAACGACTGAGGCCTGAGGATCCCAAGTTAATGTACAGGATGCACCGTGGACCAAAAAGGTGGGGACAGGAGCAACTTCATTCGGCCAGAAGTGTCAGTATGGGCTGGTGAGAAAGTTGCTCCACCTGAGAGGGATGCAGCGGAAGGGAGTGGATTCTGAGGTTTACTATTTTGAGCCGGCAGAGCCCAATGCTGGCCATGTACAGGGACGGGCCAGGCTGCACCACCTTGCACTGCCCGGCTGCCAGACCGAGGTGTTTCCTGACACTGGGGCAGTGATGTGACTTCCGACAAGGACATAGGTGGTGATCAGGGGAGGGTATGGCATGTTCCTTCAGGAAACCAGCTTTTTATTACAAAGGTCTTAGGATGGGGTAGTAGCCCTTGTGCGACCCATATGGAAATTATCACTTCTTTGGTGCAATAATGCCTTCCAGTTGGGCCTGAAAAACAAAAACAAACTCCATTAATATTTGAAACTTGCAGCCTAACACAAATAGCTGAGAGGTGATAAAAGTCTCTGGGAAGGATTATCCCATTGCTGCCACTCCAAGCTATTTTTTTCCCTTCATTCCCAACTCCATATTTTCTAGATTAGCTGGTTTCTGGCTTGGCAGAGAGTCTTGCTACATTAGGGAAACCAGAGCTGTCCTGGTTTCCATACAGTAACGGCTCGGCGCATAATACAAAGCATTGAAAAGGAAATTGAATAAAAGTTGTTGAAATAGTGGTTTTTCATGGCTCGGATTTCAGACCCAAATATGTCTGCAAAGTTAAACTTTGGGATACTGGGAGCTCTGTGCTGGGACAAGAGGTTTGGGAAACAGCAAATTTTCAGCCACTGAGACAACTTGACACCCAATTAAAGAAAATTGCTACCAGTGAGGAAGGGAGCTGTCCGTCTAGTATGTAAAGCCAAAGACACTTGGGAGTTGTTTGTTCCCCTGGCAGCCAGTAACACAAGTCACGATCGCGGTATGTGGACAGATCTTTTTAAGTAGGTGTATCCTGGGGACTGCAAACACTTTTATTTGCAGGGCAGTTGTGAGCCAATAAAAATAACTCAGTTCTAAAGAGTCCTTCACTCTGGGGATTACAAGGTTGCTTGTAAACGTTAGAAAGATGCCAAGGTATTCCGCTTTGCTCTCGCTGCCAGTGCCATACGACAGGAGGAATTGGACTTATGATAAAGGAACAGGGCAGATAAGGGAGGCAGCTTCAGAGGCTGCTAGGTAAGCAGATGCACATCTGGCGGTGAATGTTTCTAGCTTTTCTTTGTTTCTGTTAAGCTCAGCAACAAGAAAATATCTCAACCCGCACTAGCTGTTAACACACACCCTTCTGTATCTCAAGTGCCTCTCTTGGTTTGTAGTGCCAACAAGCCTGCCAGCCACAAGAACGTAAGCTTCCTATGAGACTAAGGAAGAGAGGGAGAAAAATCCAGGGGCTCTTTCCAGCCAGGACCATGGGAGACAGGCACAAAACATCAGTAGACCATACGTATATCTAGAACAGTGATTCTCAAACTTGAGCAAACATCAGAATCACCTGGAGACCTTATTAGGCCAGACTGATAGATCCCAACCCAGAAATTTCTGATTGAGTAGATCTGGGGTGGGGCCAATCATCTGCATTCCCAACAGTTGCCAGGTGATGAGGCTGATGCTGGTCTGGATCCCAACCTTTGAGAACCTCTGGACCAGACAGCCTGGCCTGGCCCCTGCCCAGCTCCTCCCCCAACTCCCTTCCTTGCCTTTCCTTCAGCTCGGCTGGATCAAAGTATACACCCACAAGGAAGCTTTCAGGAAAAACACCTATAGCCTAGCTCCTCTGAGAAGCACACATCCGGGGAAGGTTCCTGATTTTAAATGGTTCTTGTTCAAAGGGCCTTCGCTGCCCGCCCCAAATGCAGTGCCTTGGAGGGGCTGATGCAGGTGGGCAAGCACTCCCACTCTGCAGAGCTCCCGCCACGCCAGAAGGGCTCCAGATGACCAGCCGCCACAGGAAGAGAAGTTCCATGTCTTGTCATAGCCCCCTCTCCCGAGGCTGAGCAGCCTTTTTTCAGAGGGGAAAAGCCTCTACTGGCGAGCCAGGCTGAGGCGTCATGGGGCTTCGGAGTTGAGAATACAGCCCCCTCCAGAACCAGACGGATGGAGAATCTGGGTGATGAATCTTCCTCTCCCACCCACCCTGAAAGTCAGCTTCCTTTACTCCTGTGCAGCGCAGGTGGGCAAGTATTTAAACTTGCAGGGGTGTCAAACCCATTTCGCCAGGGGCCACATCAGCCTCCCAGTTGCCTTCAAAGGACTGAATGTAATTTTAGGACTGTATAAATGTAACTAATCCTTAGCTCTGCTCTGCCGCCAGGTAGAAACAAGGTGGAGGGCCAGGTTCGGCCCGAGGGCCTTGTGTTTGCCGCCGTGATTTAAAGTCACCCGGAGGAAAAGGAACCGGATGCTTGGCCTTCGACCCTGGGAGGTCAGGCGGGCCAGCGCCTCCACCCGGGCTTGCATGAAGATTACCTTCAGCTGCTGATTCGTGCGCTTCAGGAACTGAATCTCCTCGTTGTGCTTCTTCTCCTCCACCTGCCTCCTCTCACTCTCCCTCTTCTCCGTGGCCTCACATTTTGCCTTCTGCTCGTTCACTTGCCTCTCCAAGTCTCTCTTTTCTGCTTCTAATTCTGCAATCTAAGGGCAGAAACCCCAGTCATGCTGGGATGTTACCAGCTGGATGGGGTGGCTTGAATGCCTGGGTGGAGGGGACCTGGGACACAGCTGCACAATCCAAGACATTGCCAGGGTCTGCACTGCCACCCAGTGGGAGGTTGGTGCCTGGCATGCACATCCAAGAGGAGACAACCCTGCCATGACCAGGCTGGCGCTGGTACACTCTGACCCAAGGGTCCTCACTCAGGTGATGGAGAGCACCCCAGGGGCCAGAATTCAGTGCCAGAATGACAACCATGTGGCCCCGAGACAGAGGAGTCACAGAGGGCCAAAGGCTCATGTAAACCCCACTCACTTTCCTCTCCATGTCGGACTTTCCCTGTTCAGCCTGAAGCGCCTTCCTCATGCCAAATGCCACGCTGCTCTCATACAGGGTCTGGTAGGCAGCGATGGTCATGCGGATCTCATCCCGGACTCGCAACAGCAGCAGCCCCCTCTCTGCACAGTTGATGGTCACTTCACGAATCAGCTCATCTTTCGGGGCGCGCGCACACACACAGAGGTCAGAGAAGGCCAGGAGGGAGAATGCACCTCACCTACTGCAAACCACACTTCCTACTGGGAAAGGTGCTAGGGTGTGTCCCCCTCACCTGGAGACAGATCTCAGGGAGGGGCCTTTAGTGGTCCCAGGGGCCTAGCCTTGCAGCCACGGCTCTGAACTTGACACTTGGGAGTAGAGGCAGTCAGCCAGCCCGGGGAAGAGGGAGACGGGAGCCTCAGGTTTGTTTGCAGCGTGAGGCCCCTGTCTTCCATCCTCAGCCAAGAACTGGATACTAGTCAAAGAAATCTGACTTTTCCATTTGAAAATGGTGGCTGCTTTAAAGCAGCTGGGGAATCCTATGTGTCCCCTTGGCTGGGCTGCTTTGGGGCCGAAAATAGCACCGTCTACAGCTTGCCCACCGGTCTCCTCCATAAATGCTGACCTGGAGGCAAACATAATCACACTCAGACCGAAGCTTCCCCAGGGTTTGGGGGCAATTTGCACGTCAGAGTCCACATGGGCTGGTGCCACAAGGCTGGAGGACAGCCACTGCGCAACGGCACTTGAGGAGTGACAGCCAAAATCCCTGTGTCTGTCAGCTAACAACACATTACCCTGAGACATTTTCTGGACCAAGGGCTGAATGTTGATGGGTAGATATACATATAGAACATACATTTTTCTGATTAAAAAAATGGACACAGTTTTATTTATTGGAATCTTGGAAAAAACAAAGACTTAAAATGGAAGTTCTTGTTTACTGCAAGCATCTGCTAAGGGGTGAGGAGCCAGGTTGTCAGGCTGACCTGCAACGGATGGGAGAGGCAGGGCTGGGAGGGAGAAGAGGGTGCACTTAGCAGATTCCAGGTGAGACAGGTGCAGGGAGACAGAAGATTCCAGATGGGGTGGGCTTCAGCTCAAGCATCCTCAGAGTTTGGGGCTGTGCTGAGGGGGAAGGGAAAGAGGCAGCACAGTGTACTGCCCTCCCACCCCGCAGGCCACTCACCAAAACACTGTGAGTAGAGCTCCCTGCGGACGGGGCAGATGCCCGTCTCCCTGGCCTGCCGCTGCTGCAGCTTCAGGTCCAGCTGCTCCTGGAGGTGCACCACATCCATCCTGGTGCTGGGGGTGCTGGACACCTGCTGGATCCATAGCTGTGTGTCTTCCACCCACTCCCTGCGGCACAGACACAGCCAGGCTGAGCAAAACCCATTACCAGAGTGGGGCGGGTTCAGGACGTGAGCAGAGATGGCCCTTTGAGCTCTCTGCCCGAGCAGGAGTGGGGGGCAGCTCAGTCACCAACCCGCCAGAATCCTCTATCCTCTCTCTTCCTTGGGGAGTGTACGACTTCAAAGCCACACCCACTCAGCTGCCTCCTTGGGGCCTCTATCTTGGGGCAGGGTAACCTCTACTTTCCTATTGCCCTCTGGGAAATTGTCACCCATGTTCCAATCTTTTCCTCCTAATGTGTTGAGGACAAATTGATGGTTGTTGCTTGATCTGAACAGAAGGCCCAGTGGGAACTGCCCACCGACTTGTGGTGTGGGAGACACAGGGCACCAGAAAACTTGTGCCAGTCAGAAAGAGGCGAGTGTGTGTGTTGGGGGGCGGGGAAGCTCTTGAAGGTGTGTAGCCCCTCAAAGCAAACCTTGTGTCAGGGGAATGGCCATGTTCAGGAATCACAAGGCCGGAGCCTAAGGGCAGACCCACCCTGGGGGAGAAGACTTTCAGGCATTGGTGGGAGGTAATCAACAGAAAAATCACTCCCCCATTTTCTTTGACATCCATCTCCGGTTAAAAAGGCATGCCAGGCAGTGGTAAGGGTGGCTACGGAAGAGAGAGGGAAGGCAAGGGGATTGTGACAGGGAGAAGGTGCTCTTTTCCAAGGATTCTCAAAGGCCCCTTGAGGGAATGGCATTTGAGCAAGACCCATGTGAAGAAAGGAAGGGAACCAGGTGAGTATCGGGGGAAGAGCAGCCTTGGCAGTAAGAACAGCAGCTGTCAAAGCCCTGAGGTGAAAAGAATGAAGTGTTTCAGAAACAGCAAGCAAAGTGAACACGAAAGAGAATAACAGGAGATAAGATCGGGGGGTATTAGGGCCAGAGCATGCCAGGTCTTCCAGATCACTGTATGGACTTGGGATTTCAGTCTGGGTAAGATGGGAAGCCATTAGAGTTTCTGGCAGAAGCCTGGCATGACCTGACTTACGGCTTGGGGGCTGTGTGGAGGAGAATAGATTGTCAAGGCAAAGAGTGGAAGCCAGGTTTTCAGATGGGAGGCCGCTGAAGGAGTATAGGTGACAGACAGTGACTAGAAACAAGATGGTGGAAGCAAAGGTGGTGAAAGTGGTCAGATTTGGGATATAATTTGCAGGTGGGGACAACAGAAATTGGCCAAGGCTAGAACTTGTGATGCGAAATACCGAAAGAGGTGAAAGGTGGCCTGCATCCCTAGTAGAAAGAGAAGACTGGGGACAGACGAGACTGGGGGAAGAGAAGACAGGTTGGGGGAGGAAGAAACATCTGTGAGTTAGTTTGGACATGGGGAGTTGGAGATGTCTATTAGCATTTTCATGAAAGTAATGAAGTAGTAGAATGTACGGGCGTTTAGGGGAGAGGGCAAGGCTAGAAATATACACAGGGGAGCCATCAGCATACAGATGGGATTTAAAGCCATAAGCCTTGGCGAGAGCACTCGGGAAACAAGGGTGGTTAAAGGACAAGGGAGATCCACCTTCCCAGGACCCAGCCATCTGTAAGTTCTAGGAGCACTGAGATGCTGGGAGGAAGGAAATCCCAGCCAGCAAAAGAGGCAGCATGCCTCTCTCCATGTTCCCAAGTTCTGGGATGGGAAAGTCTGGGCTTTGGAGTCACTAGGCCAGCTTTGCTTTTTTTTTACCTTGGGGGTAGGATGGCATTCAAGATTTCTTCTGCCTGCTTTGTAGGGTCTGGGACACTAGAAGCTGAGGAAAGCTTGCTCTTTGGTGGCTGTGGGACTGGACCTGAAGGTCCAGGTTGCTGAGGGCTGACTTTCAATGGCCGAGCCTGCAAAGAGTGGGTAAATCAGGGCAGGAGGTGACTAGACACTAAGCTCCACACATCCTGGCCCTTGCTCCACGTCTCCCACACACCCTTCCCTTTATTCCCAGCTCACTTCCCCCACCTGTCTTTTAACAGAAGTTATGTCTCAGAGCTAAAGGAGGCCATGAAGAGTCTCTGGTCCCACTCCAGTCGAATGCTTGTGGCATCCTGAACTGATGTTTCTGACCCAGGTGCTCAGGCCTGTGCCTTCAGTACCAGATCTATTCTTTGACGCGGCTACCGCGAAAAATAGCCGCATTCATCTCTCATTGATTTCCTGCTCCGTCCTAAATTTGCCCTCTAGAGTTGCCCAACTTTTGGGTTTCTTGTACTGCTCTCCCATCCTCCTTTCCACATCCCAATTCCCTCTATTCCCATAAGCTTCACATCCTCCATCCTTCCGGACTCTGCATCCTCAGCGCAGGCATTTATTTGTCTTTCCCCATTGGAGCTTCTGGGCTCCTTTGACCCCTGTGACCCGTCCTTACTTTGGGGCTCCGTTTCTCCGTGTTCCGGCTCACCAGCACCGGGGTGTCATACTTGAGCAGAGAGTCCGAGGGGGGGATCATGGCGACCGCGAGTAAGCAGCAGCCCCTCCAGACACGGCCCTGTTTACCGTCACCATGGAAACCTCCTCGCCACGTGTCCTGGGCGGGGCCAGCAGCGCAGGATTTTATTTTTGCACATATTTGGGGAGTTCCTCAGCGCTTAGTTTGTCAGGCTTCCTGCTCACCAGGTCTCTCCTGTACTCTTGGAAGAAGGGAGGACGGGTTTGAGTCCCTGAGACGCGCCTAGCTCGCGATTTTAATGAGGTGGCAGATCACCTTCTCAGACCCCCGATTTTGTAATCTGCAAAGTGGGAGTCATAGAGAAAGGCATCTGGAGTTCCCAGGTTTTAAAAAGACTTTGTTTTTAATTAAGTGGATAAATGACAAAGTAACAGAAAGTTCAAGAATACAGGGGAACTTTGGCTGGATAGCTAGCTCAGTTGGTTAGAGCATGGTTCCCGTAGGCCACGGTGGTGGGTTCCATCTGGTCGGGGTACACACAAGAATCAACCAATGAATGTATAAATAAGTGGAATAACAAATCGATGTTTTGCTCTCTCTCAAAATAAATAAATAAATAATGTTTGTAAATAAAAGGGAAATACTAGGAATTTGCCCACGATATACCATCTATGATCGCATTTTTCCCCTTCATTCCTTTGACTATCCCAATGTGAATGTAAGCACAGTTTGAGTGCAGTTTTGTATACTGCTTCTTTCTTAATGTCAGCGGGTTTTTTTTTCGTCATACAGATTTTGTAGGTAGCAATGCAGATGGTTATGTAACATCCATCAATTGCCTAAACAATTAAGCATCTGCTGGGCATTTACCGTATTTTGCATGTATAATGTGCTTCCGTGTATAATGTGCACCACGTTTTTGGCCCAAACTTTCAGAGGAAAAATCTTTCACTTTAATTTTTTAATTCAATTATTTATTTATATTTGGATACATATTTTTGTATTATAAAGGAATTTTAATATTTATTTTTGAACATATTATAGTACAAGAAATTTCATGTCACAAATAATTACAAAACACAAGAACAGATGCAAGGTATTTCAGGTACCACCCTCGTATAATGCACATCCATATTTTTCCCTCAAAAATGTGGGCAAAAAAGTGTGCATTATTCAGAGCAAAGTACAGGAGGTTGTCTCTTTGTTCGGGGATTAACTAATGACGTGGCAGTAACCTTGGGCATAGCTGCTTTCCAGAGTTCACTTTTGAAACTTAAAACTCCCGCCTACTAGCTGTACCACTACGACCCCGCCCACAACAAAGTCGTAGTCACGTGTCTAGCCTCTGCACCGCGAGGGTTTGTGGGAGAGCAAGCGTCCCAGAAGCGGAAGTCCAGGGATCTAACACGTCATTTCCTTTCTACGAGAGGAGCGCAACGGCTGTGTTTTGCCTTTGCTCCGTGGTTATAGCAGCATGAAGGAGGTGAAGAGCGAGCGGGAGCGGGGAAGCCGGAGAAGACACCGGGACGAGGACATAGTGGCCACGGCGGCGGTGGTGGTTAAGCAAGAGCGCCTCAGCCCGGAGGCCTCGCCTCCGGTTCACCGCCGCCCGGACTGCTCCCGCGGCAGCGCGTCCCCGCCAGCCAGCGAGCCAGGCCGCCCTGTTCACCGCGGGACCCGAGCCCGAGGACATAGCCGGTAAATGGGAAGCTGCCGGGGTGAACCTTCAGCCCGGCTCATTGAGAAAGGAGGACAGGGCTAGCGTTGGAAACACACCTTGAATGCCGAACGCGTCGGCTTGGACTGTATCCTAAGGCGGTGGGAAGGGACCCGGTAGTGCTTGTGTTATTGTTTACCTGTCACTGGCATTGTAGATAGGCGTTAATGGATAGGATCCCGCCCCTTCATCTCTGTGTGCCTAGCACTTCAGAGGGTAAGGCCCAGCGGATAGCACTGTTCATTTAAGTGGAAATGAAAGCTTTTCCCCATCTGCCTGCAAAAAGAGTGCGGACGTTGCCCTTCCAATTATCTGCCCCAAAAGATTCCCACATGGAGGGCCTAGGACATCTGCCTGATAGAACTTGTAGGAAAAAAATCGTCTCTTGCTAGACTCGTTCATTTATTCATTCAGCATAGCTTTACTGAGTACCTGTTATATTCTAAAGATTGCCCCAGGCATTGGGGCCAAAAGGGTGAGCAAGATAGATGGTCATTACCCTCTCAAATTGATGCCCTCTAGCCCCGAGAAAATTAGCAAATAAAGGAAGCAGTTTCCATTAGTAACAAGCATTAGGGGTAGGTTAAAGCAGTAATGTGATAGATTGGAGGGAAGTGGGAGACTCCCGTGAAAAGGGGCTCTTGGACTGAGGCCTGAAGGATAAGACGAATCCAGCCTTGTAAGGATCTAGGCAGGGGAAAGGACACAAGCAAAGAACCTGGAGTGGAGTTAACTGTGGTTGTTTTAGAAATAGAAAAAAAATCCAGCGTGGTGATCAGCCATGGTGGCTGGAGTGAGGTAGAAGAGGGAGGAGTCAGAGCGAGCAGACTGAGGGAGAGGTCCAGCTGATGGATTTAACGTGATTGTGGGGGAGGGGTGTGGGAGGGCTCTTGCTGATGGATTTAACGTGATTGTGGGGGTGGGGTGTGGAGAGCTCTTGGTGATGAGGACAAAAATAATAGAGTATGACTTCTAGGGTTTTTCTTAGCTTGAAGAACAGGGGGGATGGGGGTGCCACTTACTGAGATGGCACAGGCTGAGAGAAGAAAGGTTTTGATGGGATGAGGAAACAGTTATGTTATCTTAAGTAGGAGAATGTTTGGTCGGCAGTTATGTCTGTAGGCCTGGAACATAGGGGAGACCTTAGGCTGGGAAGATGAAGCTCCCCACTCCTATAGTGTGAAAAGCAGAGACCTTCACAGATGAGGTGTTTGTGTGGTAGATAGGCCTGATATTTGAAGGGAATTAATTACATGGGGGAAGGGAAACAAGTAAAATCCTGTTTATACCATTCTCTTCACAGGTCCCCGGCCAAAAAGAAAAAGTCCTCAGGGAGAAGAAGCAAGTCTCCTCGGAGTAACAGAAGCCGAAGTCCTCACCATTCAACTGTCAAAGTGAAGCAGGTAGGTGGGTGAAGATGGTTTGATGTTGGGGTCAGACCCAGAGCCCGTTACCGTCACAGCTCAAGTGTTGTGTGTGTTCACCTGTCCCTACAGCGGGCTGTTCTCAAAACCGGGTGGGCTTTTCTCCTGCTTGGGTTGCTAAATGAAACTTTTTATTGTGAGATAATTGTGGATTCACTTGCAAGTGTAAAAATAATACAGTTGTATACGCCTTACCCTGTCTCTCCCAATGGTGACATCTGTACAGTCGAGATGTAAAACTCTTTCATCACCACAAGGGTCCCTTGTGTTGTCCTTTTATAGTCACACCCCCCTCCCGCCCACTTTCACCCTCAACCCTGGCGACTGCTAATCTGTTCTGCATTTCTATAATTTTGTCCCTTAAGAACATATTTCTTAAATGTATCTCTTAAATTTTTTACTCAAACAATTGAATAAATTTTCTTACTCTTGAAATGAGCTATTTTAAAATTACTATTACATTTTCATTTTGGCACAAGAGAAAGCTAGCTTTTTTTCTTACATATTTATTTTGTATATGACTAGTCACCTCTTTGTTAGTTCTCTTTTCTGTGTATGATCACTTTAAGTGTGCCTACAGGTACTCTCATTTCTAAGGCTCTGAACTACAGCACTGTTAGAGCTGTAGTGCGGCAGTAGCATGGGAGATGCAGTCAGCGTGACCTTGCACAGAAACATAACCATCACAGCTGACTTTTCGAATGTAGTTTGTTCACAGATTGTGGGCTGCCTTGAATTTCCTGAATCTGTTCAAATTTCAGGAACGTGAGGATCATCCCCCCCGGAGAGAACGGGAGGATCGGCAGCACCGGGAAGCGTCAGGACAGGAACACAGGCGATCCAGGAACAGTGACCGAGACAGGCACAGGGGCCACTCCCACCAGAGGAGAACCTCTGGTGAGAGACCTGGTAGTGGGCAGGCTCAGGGACGGGATCGAGACGTCCAGAACCTGCAGGCTCAGGAGGCAGAGCGGGAGTTTTATAATGCCCGACGGCGGGAGCACCGCCAGAAGAATGAAGTCAGTGCCGGCGGTAATGAGTCTCAGGAGTTGCTTCCTCCACCTGGTGGCAGAAACAAAGAGAAAGAGGTGCCTGTTAAGGAAAAGCCGAGCTTTGAACTTTCTGGGGCACTTCTTGAGGACACCAACACCTACCGGGGTGTAGTCATTAAATATAGTGAGCCCCCTGAAGCACGTATCCCTAAAAAACGGTGGCGTCTCTACCCCTTTAAAAACGATGAGGTTCTTCCAGTCATGTACATCCACCGACAAAGTGCTTACCTGCTGGGGCGACACCGTCGTATTGCAGACATTCCAATTGATCATCCCTCTTGTTCAAAGCAGCATGCGGTCTTTCAGTATCGGTAAGTACATTGCAGAAAGGAACTTAAGTGTGAGCAGAAGCTAGTCTCAGTTAGGGTTACTAAAATTTGGGTTTTTTTTTGTTTGTTTTTTAATACTCACCGGAGGACATTTTTTCATTGCTTTTAGGAAGGAAGGGAGATAAAGAAACCTCGATGGCAGCCCTGGGGGTGGGGGTCGGGGGAAGAGAGAGAGAGAGAAGCATTGATTGCCTCCTGTAGGCACCTGGACTGGGGATTGAACCTGCAGCCTAGGTATGTGCCCTGACTGGGAATTAAACCTATAACCTTTCTGTTACGGACACAGCTCCAACCAACTGAGCCATACCAGTCAGGTCAGGATTGCTAATTTTGTTGTGCATGTATATGCAGAAGAGTCAATACCTGTTATAGCTGAGATTAGTCTTGAGTATTGATCTAACTGCCCTTTGAATAATCACTTGTATAAGAGCATTGAACTTGGTTTTGGGAATCCTGCCACTGCTACTTACCAAGTGTTTGACCTGGGACAAGCTACTTTCTGGGCTTTGGCTTCTGCCTGCCTCACAGGGTTATTATGAGCGTTAAATGGAAGTACAATTGGGAATGCTTGGCTTGTGTGCTGGCTTCGTCTGTGTCTTGACAGTTTGGACAGTTTGCGTAGTACACCTGTTATTGTTTGATCCTTACCACAGTCCTTTAAAATTCCTATCTGACAGGTGAGAAGACTAAAGTTCAGCAAAGCCAAGTGACTTGCCTAATAAATGATCACCGTAGTAGAACTCTGGCTCAAATCCAGTTCCCTTAACTCTAAGGTCCAAATCTGCTTTGTTTCCCTGCCCTGGCTGGGCAGCTCAGTTGCTTAGACCATTGTCTTGATTTGCCAAGGTGGTGGGTTCGATCTCTGGTCAGGGCACATGCAAGAAACAACCAATGAATGCATAAGTCAGTGGGTCAACAGATCGATGTGTCTCTCTCTCTGAAAATCAATAAATTAGAAAAATGTTTATTCACATTGGGACAGGAGATAAAATCAGTTGAAATATAGGTGAAAGAACCATTAGATTGATTATAAATGCCAGAAAATCTATTTTCTTAACTATGGCAAGAGGCCTTGGATTTTGCATTTCAAGCGTCTGATCTACTATGAATTTCCTGTCCTGCAGTGACCAGATCTCACCTTTCTAATAGGTATTATTGAACTTGCTCCTAATTTCTAGATTCGAGGCCATACCTTCCCCTTGATTTCTCAGAGATTGAACTTGAACTGTGTTAAAGCCACCCTATTTACCTCATCTAGGCTATATTAGCAAAAAGCTGGATGATTCGAGGCAGGATTTGGCCTACAGGTGTCTCTCTCTCTTTTTTTTTTCTTTACATTGAATTTATTGGGGTGACATTGGTTAATAAAACTATATAGTTTTCAGGTGTACAGTCCTGTAGTACACCTGTGTGTTGTGTTGTGTGTTCACCACCACAGGCCAGGTCTCCTTCCGTCACCATTCATCCCCCTGCCCTCTTCCGCTTCCCCACATCCCCCTTAGGTTTCTCTCTCTCATCTCTTCTAGGCTTGTGGAGTACACCCGTGCTGATGGGACAGTTGGCCGCAGGGTGAAGCCCTACATCATTGACCTTGGCTCAGGCAATGGAACATTCTTGAACAACAAGCGCATTGAGCCACAGAGATACTATGAACTGAAGGAAAAAGATGTACTTAAGTTTGGGTTCAGCAGCAGAGAATATGTTCTGCTTCACGAGTCCTCTGATACTTCCGAAGTAGACAGGAAAGAAGACGAGGATGACGAGGAGGAGGAGGAAGTATCTGACAGCTAGCGAACTAAGAAACAAACTCTTGAGAGACCTTTACTTTCTGCGAAGGCTTTGTGATGGACTCCGGAGCACCATGGTGCTCCTTGTAATGCCTCTTAATTGCCTTAAGTCTTTATGTTTGGTTGGACTTTTTCTGTGACACGTCAGCCACTTGCCTGTGGGCATCTGTTTTCAGAACAATCTTCACCAACACATCGTGTTTCGTAGAAGCATTGTGGCTTTTAGTTGGTGCTTTCAGAACCGCTGCCTAGGAAACTACAAACCCTTGGCTAGAGGGAAATTGTGGCTTGTTCTCTTTGTACAGTTACTTTATTTATAGGCTTTGTGAACTGGGTTTCTTTTGTTTTTGTTTCTGGGGCAAATCCCTTAACAGAATCTTTCTAAGCTTTGGTTATCACCGAAACAGCCTCCTGTATATACCAAAGCTTTGAACTGGTTGAGCTCTTGAGTCACAGAAGTTGATTTTGCACTTCTTTTTTTGGGGGGGGGGTCGGGGGGGGGGAGTTTACCACATGACCTCATTGTTGACTGCTGGGCTTAAACAGATGCTTTACGGAGTCTGATGGAGCATGTGACTTTGCAGGAAGATCACGACACTGCCCGCGGGTGCTGAGTTCATGGCCCAGGAGGCTGGGATGCATTGTGCAGCGGTTTCCTGTGAGAATTCTGATTTCTCCATGCAGCGTGTACATAACAATTTTGATCACCTTATCTTTTCTTCAACTTTGTATTTTTATTGAAACATTCTCTTTTTTCCCCCTTTTTTGAGGAACACTGTCATTATGTGGCAGGGTCCTTGCTTTATTCTAACACCGTGTGTCTATGTCTAAAGAAGGTTGTGTATTTACATTTCATCTTTTTAAAAAACATTTAGAGACGTTGTATTTACCTTCCCAAAGCTGGAAAGCGCGGGAATCGCCCACCTTCCTAATTTTCCACTAAAGGGATCTGTGTAAGTAGAAAATGCATAACAATTTCCATATAGTGTTGTATATATACAATTGTGTGTCAAAGAGCTGCACACTGATTTTCATATGAGAATGTTTTGTGATGTAAATGTAATACTACATTATAGGCAGTGGCCTCCCTGTATTTGAAGAGCAGGTTTTCATTTATATGTATTTTTGGGATGTAAAATAATAAAATTTGTAAATATAGCCCATATCTTGGCAGGAGAGTGTTGGTCCTGTTGAAGCAGCAGTGTTTTCTGAATTGGCAGCGAAGGGATTTCCCTTCCCAGGATAGTCAGAATTGGGGCAGGTTATATAGAGTGGGCCCCACTGATTCACCCTCAGGGGAGATGGAGAGAAGGTGCTGCTGACACGTCAGCCACTTGCCTGCTAACTATTCCTCTTGGGTGACACTTACGATACTATTAGATTGTCCTCTATACTGTTTTTCCGTTAAGGTCCCACATACCCTTATGTACTCAGGGGAGCTGCTGAGTAATCTTTATTCAAAAGAAATGAAAAGACCCTCTTTGAAGAGTGAACACTTAATAAAATTAGTTACATGTAAGATTAGGTGAAGGGAAGTTGTAACCATGTAAGAGCAATTACCGACCCCCCCCCACTGTGTTGGACATGGGCTATTGTAACAACTATTTGTTGAATTTTGATACGTCCCATAGATCACAGGTTGCATATGTGCATGAGTTTCATTGTGATGGATTTTTCTGTTGGTCAAGGGATTAGCACTAATCTCGCATCCCACTCCAGGGCCTCCTTGTTCGATCTGTGCTATTCCTACTGCTTCCCGGAGGAGGCCTTCGACTTGGCTTCACACACCATCCTGGTGGGCACTGTGATGGATGGCCACTTGGCTTACATTTTTCAGTAAGAGGCTCCAATTATGCAGTAAACTTTCGCTTCCTGGATTAAGAGATTCTTTATGTCAAAAATATAGGAAGGTGCTCCCTACCCCTCACTTTTTCTTTTTAAGTAACAAGGTTAAAGAAAAGACACTACCCATCTCCAAAGCCAGATATCACCCTCAGAGTTCTCATTTGAAGCTGATATAATCCTAAAGCTTTCTCCTGAGTTAATTCATTGCTTAGAAACTAATGTTCATCTAAGCTTTTTGCAAATTCTTTACTTCCTACATTTTCTTCACCCTACTTAGCTTGTCTGTAAATCATTGTCAAAATCAAGTTACCTCCACAACAGCCCTTTGCTTCTGGGACCTTCCTCCAAATCCTCTGTGGTGGTCCACATGTCTGAAAAGGTGTGGGACCGAATCTTTAGATTTTCCCCATCAAGCCTTTTCCTGGGCATCTGGTTCCCTCATTCAAACACTGACCAACGAGAGCTCATTAAGCGCAGCTGGTGATGTAGCTTTCAAATACTTTCATTGTATCCTTGTGATAAGTGAGAGCACAGTAATCAATTAAGTTAACCAAAAAATTTTTTTGATTGTTTTATTGAGTATGTTTGATATGGTGCCCAAATGGTTATATTTTTTAACATTTTTCCCTTTGGGGAGATTGTGGATGTGAAGAATGAAATGATACAATGTTAATCAAAGCCTAAGAGTGACACACAGCATGCCCCTGGGGATGTGAGTTTCTACCAACCAGAAAGGCTACTTGATCTACATTAAAGCTTTGGAATTGAAAGCTTCATTGGGTCTTTTGGGTGAAGCTTCCAGTATATTTATCAAATGGGAAACCGTTTTAAGGCCATTGATTCATTCACGTGCACTCTAAAGTGGATTAACTCTACTAAAGCAATGGTTGCATTAGCTTACCGTGCTAGCGTTTGGTTTACAGCTGTCAGAAGCAGGGAGCAATAAGACGGAAGGAGGCTGCACTGTGACAAGAGGTGGCACTTAAGGCATTCCTTAGAGACCACGTGGATTTTGAGCCAGCTGTGACGAAGGCATTGTTCCAGACAGCAGCGCGGTGCACAGCTGGGCTGCAGTGGGTGCTGTGGAGAGGGTGCTGTGAAGCTGGTGAGTGGCGGAGCCAGGAACTGCAGGTTCTAGGGCCATTGCCCTGGACCGCGGCTGCCCGTCTCCCTGGCAGAGCTGAGTGGGGCGATGTGAGAGAGACAGGCTGTCCTGTTCATAGGGGGTTCAAGGAATCCGCAGTGGGTGGGGTTCTCAGGGGTAGTGGCTCAGGCAAATCCTCACCTCATCCCACCAAGTCAAAGCCAGAGCTGCTTGGAAATCATCACAGTGACTCATAAAAATAGAGAAATTTTCAATAATTGGGTGCCTAAAAGTGCTATGAACCAGGGCCTCAATAATGGGCCAATACTTTCTCTGTGTGAAGCACAGTTCTAAACATTTTACAAGTATACTAATGACATCTGAATACATCTTCCTCACAATCCGGTCTCCTTTCATCATTCCACTTTGTGGATGGGTGCACTGAGGAACAGAGAAGTTCGCATGGTGGTAGGTAGGATTGGGACTCAAACTCAGTCACTCTGGTTGCAGATGCCCCATTCTTAACCACTGCCTCTTGCAGCCGTGGAATGGACAAGGTCTGGCTCTGGCAGAGCGACATCAGCAGGAGCTGCAGACACTGCTGGACGGGAGAAGCACTGGGGGGCTGTGGAAGCTCAGAGGAACCATATTCAACAAGCCTCCATAGTCAGGGAAGAATGAGCGGTTAGAAGAGGCCAGTGGGGCTGAGGAAAGAAAGGAAAACATATTTCTAGGCAGGGAGATGAGCAGTCAGAAATACCTGAGCTGAAACCTGCCCGGTGTAGCTGTGTTGGCTGGGCACTGTCCCTCGCAGAGAAAGGTCGCGGTGGTCAGGGTACATGGGTTTGCAGGCTCAGTCCCCAGATGGGGCAAGTGGGAGAGGTGGCTGATCAGTGTTTCTCTCCCTCTGTCCCTCCCTTCCCTTCTAAAAATAAATACATAAAATATCTTTTTAAAAGAGAAAGAAATAGCTGAGGTGATGAATTCATGAGGCTTTGGAAACAAAGTTCGATAGGGAGAAGAGGGTGAGTGAGACCTGGACTTTGATAACGATGGACAAAGTTCTTTTTCTGAAATCTGAAAATAGTCCAAATTTCTGGATAAAATATAAGCAAAAAAAAAATTCTTAAAGCATCCAAGAACTGACAAAATAGTTTAAAAGGTTATCAGTCCAAAAGTGAATATAAATAAGAATCCAGAGAGAAATGGAGCACAGATGCCTGGGAAGCATGTTTGGTCTAAAGGCAAAGCACATTTGATTCGAGCAAATCAGACCTTACCCTAGGTTGCCTGCAGTAGAAGCTGAAACCCAAAGCCTACATGCAATGGGCAGTATAATAGATGTTTCTCACACACACATACAAAAGCTGGTGTGTCAAAGGGCTGTAGTTTTAAGAATAAAGGAGTGGATCAGAAACCGAATCCTCTCAGGTATTTGCAGCCTGGGAATTCAGGAAACCTCCAACCTTGAACTCCATTTAAGATGACCTTGTACTATTAGTGCCTTCAGGTGTCTGATAGAAATAGATGAGCCGATGTGGTTCGGAGGATTGAGCACTGGCCTGTGAACTGAAAGGTCACTAGTTGGATTCCCAGTCAGGGCACATATGTGGGTTGCGGGCCAGGTTCCCAGTAGAGGGCGCACAAGAGGCGACCACCAGTGGATGTTTCCCTCTTTCTCCCCCTCTTTCTGAAGATAAAGATCTTTAAAAAAATAGGTGAAATTACTCTTTGGAGGGACTTTTTAACTCCTCCCCAGTTATTTCCAAATTTCCGCCCAAATATACAATTTCTTTAAAGCACACAATAAAATACACTGTAGATGACAACCAACTGAAATAACAGAAACTGAATCTCAAAGAGCTTCAGGTACTTGAATTACAAAATACAAAATGTTCATGATCAGTGGGAATTGACTGTGGGAGTGGGGGTTGGGATGAGTGAAGGAGGGCAAGGAAGGACAGTTGGGACAACTGTAAAAAAATAACAAAAAGTACCACTTGGCTGGTGTAGCTCAGTGGATTGAGCATGGGCCTGTGAAGCAGACAATCACGGTTCGATTCCCAGTCAGGGCACATTCCTGGGCCAGTTCCCAGCAGGGGCCAGTTCCCAGCAGGGGGTGCACCAGAAGCAACCATACATTTGCTTCTGCAAATGAAGCAAGAGAGGGAGATCCTCTCCCTCTCTTTCCCTTCCCCTCTAAAAATATGTGAATAAAATCTTAAAAAAAAAATAACAAAAAGTCTTTTAAAAAATATACGTATAAAAAAAGAAAAACATAAAATGTTGACCATCACAATTTTCTAAGAAATAAATGACAAGCTTGAAAATAGAAGGAACAAGAAACAGCAAGAAGTGAAATGGGAGTTATTTAAAAGACCAACTAGACTTGTTAGAAATGAGAAATACAGTAACTATACAGAAATCCATCAATGGGCAGCTTAAGAGAAGCTTCAGGGGGAATTAGTGAACTGGAATATAGGCCAGAGAAAACTATCCATGCACATCAATTTTTTAATAGTTTGAGGGTTTTTTTTTTAATTTTTATTTATTTATCTTTAGGGGGGGAAGGGAAGGAGAGAGGGAAAGAAACATCAATGTATGGTTGCCTATTGTGTGCCCCCTGCTGGGAACTGGCCTGCAACCCAGGCATGTGCCCTAACTGGGAATCGAACTCCGATCCTTTGGGTCACAGGCCCGCACTCAATCCACTGAGCTACACCAGCCAGGGCTCCATGCACATCAATTTATTTTTTATTTTTTGAAGATTTTGTTTATTTAGCCCTGGATGGTGTGGCTCAGTGGATTGAGCACCAGCTTGTGAACCAAAGAGCTGCTGGTTCGATTCCCAGTCAGGGCACATGCCTGGGTTGCAGGCTGGATCCCCAGCAGGGGGCCACATGAGAGGCAACCACACACTGATGTTTCTCTCCCTCTTTCTTCCTCCCTTCCCCTCTCTAAAAGTAAATATATGATTTTATTTATTTCTAGAGAGACAGGGAGGGATGAGAGAAATGTGAGAGATGCATCAATTGCCACCTCTCGCATGCCCCCAGCCAGGATCCAGGCCTGTAACCCAGGCTCGCGCCCTGACGGGGAATCAAACCAGCAAACAGCCTTCAGTTTGCAGTCTGTTGCTCAATCCACTGAGCCACTTCAGTCAGGGCATGAATATAAATTGAACAACTTAGATGAAATGGACCAATTCTCCAAAAACTGTAAGTTACCCAAATTCACTCTATGAAATAAATCATCTGAATAGTCCCATAAATACTAAAGAAATGAAACTTACTTTAAAAGCTGCCAAAAAGAGCCCTGGCCGGTTGGCTTGGTTGATTGGAGCATCATCCTGTGCACCAGGGGGTTGCGGGTTTGGTACCCAGTTGGGGTACTTACCTGGCTGTGGGTTTGACCCCTGGTCAGGGGGAATACAGGAACCAATTAATAGATGGTTTACTTTTCCCATCTCTCTCTCTCCCTTCATCTCTCTCTAATGCCAATAGACATGGCCTCAGGTGAGGTTAGGAAAAAAAATGTTAAAAAAAAAAAGCTTCTGAAAAGAAATATTGAAGCACAGATGATGATGGTTTCACTGAAGAATTCTATCAAATATTTCAAGAATTAGCACCATTCTATACCACATCTTCTTGAAATTAGAATAGCATGGAACACTTCCCAATTTATTTTATAAGGTCATCATTATTTTGGTACCAAAGCCAGAAAGGAAACTACAAAGAAGAAAAAAAAGCTTATAGTGCAACATCCAATGAGTTTAGGCACAAAAATTCTCAACAAAATATTAGCAAATGGAATCTAGCAATATATAAGAAGAATTATACCATGGCCAAGTGGGATTTATTCCAGATATGCAAGGCTGGTTCAACACTTGGGAATGATTCTATGTGAAGTACTATACCAACAGACTGGAGAATTAATTTGCACAACCATATCAACTAGCGCAGGAAAAGTATAGGACAAAACTCAATATCCATTCATGATAAAAACTGTCAGTAAATTTAAAATAGAAGGGAGCTTCCTCAACTTGATAAAAATAATCTGAAAAAACCCTACAGCTAACATCACACTTGATGTTAAATAAACAATACTTTTCTTCTAAGGTAGGGAACGAGTCAAGGTTGTCCACTGTGACCGCTCTCCTTCAACATAGAAGTCCTAACCAGCACAGTAAGGCAAGAAAAGGAAATTAAAAGCTTACAGGTTGGAAAACCCCCTCCTGGAGCTAATAAGGGAGTTCAGCAAGATCCTAGGTTACAAAAGCAACACACAAAAGAAATTATCCAGAATACAGCAGAGAACAACAAAAAAATGAAAGAAAGACAGTGACTGGGGATGAGGGAGGTACAAGAGGACTAAATGGTAATGGGGAAAAGATGCAATAAAGATTAAATTTTTAAAAAGGCAGGGACAAAAAAGAATCAAGGATTGTTATATTTACATTCCAGAAGGAGAGAGAAAATGAAGCAGAGTCATATCTAAAAAAAGATAGCTAAGAATTTCCCAGAACTGGTGGATTTCCACAGACTGTAGAAGCCCAAAGAAGGGAGAAATGAGGGAGGGAGGGAAGGAAGGAAGGAAGGAAGGAAGGGAGGGAGGGAAGGAAAGGAAATCCTACCTAGATTCATGAAAGTGAAGTACGCAGAACCTTGAAAAATGGAGAGAGCTGAGGCTGGAGAGGTAAGGGGCCAAGTGAAAACAAAGTTGTAAGAAGACTGGACTTAATGAAAAAAGCTAACAGTTAGGCAGTATTATTACTGGCCAGGCCCAGATAGACCTGCAGTGATTTACCCCTCCCAGCAATTGTATTAGGTAAGTACTATTATTACATCCATTTTACAGATGAGAAAGTTGAGAAAAGTTTGGTTACTTGCCCAAGGCGGCACAGCTTTCAGTGGCAGATGTAGGATTTAAAAAAGAAAAATTCTGTTTGTTTTTTTAAAAATCCTTGTCCAAGAATATGCTTATTGATTTGAGAGAGAGAGAGAGAGAGAGGTGGATCTGTTGCCTCCCACACACACCCCAACCCGGGTCAAACCGGCAATCTAAAGGCAACCTGCACATCATGCGCTGACCCAACCTCTCAGAGCACAGTAAGACGCTCCAACCAACCGAGCCCTGGGGCCAGGTCTAGAGGTAGGATTTTGAACAAGGTAGTTCTGCCTCCAGTTTATAGAGTCAGGTACTAGGTACGGCTACCCACGACACATACCGCACCTAGTACCTGACTCTATAAAGGGCAATGGGAAGCCATTGAAAGGTTAAAACCAAGGGAAAGACACATGTTTTCCAGACACATTATCTTGGCACCACTGTGGATTATGGATTAAACGCAGCTAAGTGTGGAAACAGGAGTCTATTGGAACAATGTAGCTCCAAATGAACGAGGGAGGTGGTAGAAGCAAATGGATTTGCAGGGTCTACCAGGCCAGGGGACTTGGTTTTGGACGGGATCGAGGGGTGAAAGAGAGTTTTCTCACTTGGGCTATTATTCGGTGGACAGTGAAAGTCATTCACTGAAGGGACTTAGGAGGAGTCTGGTTTGGGTACTGTGAGTTTGAGAAGCCTGTAATGATCAGCCATCCACGAAGAGCAGAAACGCCTGTAGCACTACAATCCGAGAGTCCCACCACTAGGGTCCCCCAGGCAGCGCGCGCGAGCCAGAGGCCCAGAGCGCCGCGCGGCCAGCGTCTCCAGTAGCCTCGTGCGCAGGCGCAGGGAGGCACGGGTGCCCCCTGGCGGGCGGCGGCGCGGAGGGACCGCCCCTGTCCGGCGGTGCGGCTGCCCGCCTTAGCCCAACATGGCGATGCATAACAAGGCTGCGCCGCCGCAGATCCCGGACACCCGGCGGGAGCTGGCGGAGCTCGTGAAGCGGAAGCAGGAGCTGGCGGTGAGGGGCTAGCACCAAGAGAGTCCGGATGGGGGCCCCCTGCCTGCCCTCGCCTCCAGGCCCCAGCTCAGCAGCGGCAGGCCGTTACTTGGCGGGCGCTGCGCTGCGGCGGGGAATCCGGAGGCCTGAAGCTGGGCTGCGCATTCTGCGGCCCGCCGGCGCCTTAGCTTCCCGGCTGTGCGGGAGCCGGGGTCAGGGGCTAGGCGCCGAGCCGGAGGGTGGGGGAAGGGGGACTGAGAGGGCGGGAGGGGGTGCGGCAAGGGGAAGCGACGGCGCCTGGGGCTGTGGGGCTTCAGTGTGGCAGCGCTGCAAAGGCGAGTGGCTGAGAGCTTTGGGGGTGGGTGAGGGCGGGTGTGTCGGTAGGCTGTAGGAGATTGGTTCGGGCGTGCAGGTGGGCTTCGGTGGGGCGGGGCAGGAGGCGGCTGTGGGAGGGGGACTCAGCCATCCATCTGGTCCTTGGAGGATAGAGGGGCGCGTGTTCTTTTGGGGGCTAGGAGTAGATTCATTGAATGGGATTTCTGATGGGCAGGGATGCGATGTGTTTGGGAACGTCTAGAAGGTGACAGGCGAGAGGAGCGGACTCCGTCTAGGGAATTAGGAATTGTGACAGGCACCCAAGACCTCATGCACCCTGGTGGCTAAGCCCTCTTTGCCTCCCCGGGCTTGGTTGGGCACCTGGGAGCCCATCTAACCTGAAGCCCTTCCAGGTTTCCATAGCAACTGGCTGTCCAGCGGAGGCGGCCCTTCTGAGCGAAGAGGAGTGAGTTGGCTAGCAATAGAAGGCTGCTCACCCTACCTTTATGCATGGGAGGGGAGTCTACATGAGCAGACTTGAGTTTCCATGAACCCTCTGAAGTAGATACAAAATTCTGTATATGTATGCATTTTTCAGGGGACAAGCTATGTTCCATTGTATTCTCAAAGGGATCCAGCAGGACAGTTCTAGACTGTCTTAATCTGCTTGTCTCTCCCGGTATCATCCATCTCTCCACAATGTTGGTTTAGTGTATTTGTGCTTGAGTAGCAAGCACTAAATCTAGTAGCAAGATTTCAGTTTGGTCAGACCTGACGCTCGTGTTTAAGAGGCAACATCCATTTCCTTGTTTTTCATCTCTCAGGAAACGCTGGCGAACTTGGAGAGACAGATCTATGCCTTTGAAGGAAGCTACCTGGAAGACACTCAGATGTATGGCAATATCATTCGTGGCTGGGATAGGTATCTGACCAACCAAAAGTGAGTGTCAGAAGCCTGTGGTGTTTGTATTGCGACCTACTGATACTTGTTTTAAGGATCGTGTTAGTTTTTGGTAGCAACTTTGCAGGGAGGCAGTGTATAGTATGTGGTAGTATGAAAAGAGGTTTGGGCTTGGGCTTGGACCCTGGCTCAGCCTTAGCCTCACTGAGTAATCCTAAGCAAATCCTACATCTGTAGAACAGGGAAAGTCCCTCCTATGGCACAGGTATGTGTAATTCCTTACACAACAATGGCCTGTTAGTGTTTTCCACGTTTGAATCAGTCATGATGAGTTCTACCCTCACAGTATTTGCCATACTTAGTGCCAGCTGCACCCCCATTTATTTACGTATTTCAAGTACTTTATTTATTTATTTATTTATTTATTTATTTATTTATTTATTTAGAGAAGAAGGGAGGGAAAAAGAGGGGGAGCGAGACTTTGACCTGCAATTGGTCGGCTCTCACACGCCCCCAGCTGGGGATTGGACCTGCCCGTTTGCCCTGAATGGGAATTGAACCTGTGACCTTTTGATTTGCAGGCCAGCACTCAATCCACTGAGCCACAACAGCTAGGGCCACCATTTGTTAGTAATTATATTCTTGAAATCTTTTTAAACTTTTAGAAATTTTTAAAATCTATAGAAAATGGAATGAATAGTATATGAACACCTGAGACCCTCCACTGTAATTCATCAGTTGTTAACTTGTTGCCACATGTTTCCTCTCTCACTTCTCTCTATTACGTAGATCGACACACCCAGCTGTATCTATGTTAAGATTTTTTTTTTTAATTTTTGAAATAATTGTAGATACATAGGCAGTTACAAAAGTAGTACAGAGAGGACCCATGGCCCTTCACCCAGTTTTCCCCATTGGGTTTTATGTAACTATAATATCAAAACCAGGAAATTGGCGTTAGTATTTTGTGTGTACTTCTGCCACTTCTAAGTGTGTAGATTCCCATAACCACCACTGCAGTCAGGACACAGAACTGGGCTGTCACCACAGGGGTCTCTGGTAGGCTACCCCTGTGTGGTTCTATCTCCTCTCTCTCCCTAGACTTTCTTGGGGTTTTTCTTGCTCCCCCTATTAAAGTTAGAAGGAGATTTCATGGCACATTGCCCCTAAGTATGTCAGCAGTTACATCCTCTAAGATTAAGAACATTTTTCTTACCTGGCCATAGTTATGCTGAGAAAATTAGCACAACATTAATAGTATCAGTTTAATGTACAGCCATTATGAAAATTTCCCTCATTGTCCCAGCATGCTGTGCTACCTTATTTTGATCTAGACAGAGTTGTTCATTGCGTTAGCTATGCTGTTTCTTTAGTTTCTTAAAGTAGAAGAAAAATGAACTTCTAAATTAATGACAACGTCACCACCTTTTTGATGGTGAAGCTGTCTTAGGATGTTATCTTGTAGAATGTCCCAATTCTACATTTTTCTTATTGTGACCTCACGAGAGAGCCTTTAAACATTTCTGACGGAAATGTTGCATTAGTGGTTTGTGTCCCTCTTGGTCATTGCTGTTTTATCAGGAGGCACGTAATGTCAGATTGTGCCATTACGGGTGCTGCTGAGTGTGACCACGTGATTTCCCCATTGCAAAGTTTATTCCTTTTCTTTTAAATTAACATGTAAGTTTGGAGTTTATACTTTTAGACGGTAGGAATATACTGCTCCCCCTGCCCCCATTTTTATTTGGTGGTTTTAGTCTACATTGTTCATTCCTATCAGAATAAGTTATTATACTGGAAGTTGCAAAATGGTGACTTAATTTTACTAGTTTCTTTACATTTATTACTGGTGTACTGAAAGAAGAGCCTTTCCTTTTTTTTTTTTTTAATTTAAGGATTTTATTGTTTTCAAAGAGAGGGGAAGGGAGGGAGAAAGAAAGGGAGAAAAACATTAGTGTGTGGTTGCCTCTTATGCAACCCCTGCTGGGGACCTGGCCCAAAACCCAGGCATGTGCCCTGACTGGGAATCGAACCAGCAACCTTTCAGTTCACAGGTCAGCGCTTAGTCCACTGAGCCACACCAGCCAGTACTATCTCTTCCCTTTCATCTTCTCTATCTCTGTTTCTCATTAATATCACTATAGAGCCCTGGCTGGTATAGCTCAGTGGACTGAGCACAGCCCTGAAAACCAAAGGATTGCTGGTTCAATTCCTGGTCAGGACACATGCCTGGGTTGCAGGCCTGGTCCCCAGGAGGGGGCATGAGAGAGGCAACTACACACTGATGTTTCTCTCCCTCTCTTTCTCCTTTCCTTCCCCATTCTCTAAAAATAAATAAATAAAGTATTTTAAAAAATCACTATAGACTCATGGATTTAAAAAAAATTAGTGTTAAAATCTAATATTGTCACTTTTTTATTATAGAGGTTTATTTTCAGTATAAATTAATTTACTGATGTGTAGACAGAAAAGTGTACAAATTGTAAATATATAGCTCAGTGACTTTTCACGAAGCTGACACACCCATCATCCTTCTTGATGCTCAGTTTATCCCAAACTTGGCAGGAGGGAGCCCCCTGAAGACAATTCCTTTGTCCTTTTGACAGAATTCTATTAGTCTGAGTACATTGTCCCCCTTTCTGTCACCTTTTTCTTGTCCCCAACCATTTTTCTAAGGAACCCAGGTTTTTCCTTTAAATTTTCAAAGTTAAAAAAAATTAAGTTTGTTTAACAGAGATACTTCATATCACTGGTCTACACTAGTTGTTTTTAAGTCATTAATATATACACCTATGAAAATGATCATGAAGCAGCTGAAGCAGCCTCATGCTCGGGAGCGAAGGCATTGCTGTGTACACAGGCGTTCAGCACCGAGGTCCCTCTGGCCAGTCTGCATGGTGTGGGGGGAATGAAAACATAACGAATTCCGCACGCGTTCCCTGAGACACCCGCAGCTTGAGCCACAGACAGAGCCTGGTGCTTATAATGAATCCTCGTGTGTGTTTTAGAAACTCCAACAGCAAAAATGATCGCAGGAACCGGAAGTTCAAGGAAGCCGAGCGGCTCTTCAGCAAATCCTCGGTTACATCAGCAGCCGTAAGTGGCGTGGGTGGAGGGAGCCCTGCGTGGTTGGGGAAGGCGTCAGTTCCATTTCTGTGCCTTTCCTCGACCCCTCCTGTCTGTAAGAGCTCGCGAAGGTCCGTGACGATTTTTCTAGTAACTAGTGGTTTTTTCTTTTAGGCAGTAAGTGCGTTGGCAGGAGTTCAGGACCAGCTCATCGAAAAGAGTAAGTTTATGTTGTTACTTTTTCATCAGTGTATTTGGAAGCTACCATGGTTTCTCCCTTTACCGCCTTTCCCAACTGTGTATCTGAAGACTGCATCTCTTAATGCTCTTGTGTCTTCTTTCTAGAAGTCCTTCCTTCTGCCACTTTTGTCACAGGAAGGGTGATGTGAGCTGCTCAAAACCAGAAAGATGTGTCTTCACTCCTGATAAGTCTTAGGGAATTTTTTTTAAAGTTAAAAAAAACCCCACTTTTATCATGAAAAATTTTAGGCATACCCAGTAAATCCCCATAGATCCAATTTAATTTTCAGGAAATTCTGACCCTGCAAACAGAATGTACCTGTGTGTTCTGAACTATAAAATGGGGAGTAGACCGTATTTACTTTGTAACAAACCTTGTCACTTCTTGTGAGCCATGCAGTGCAATTCTGTTCTAATTCCTAGTGATGGGATATAGGCCCGCACACTTGCTGAGTCGGACTCTGTGTGGCGGCGTGTTCTCCCTGTGCCCTGGGTCACTGGAACTTGGCCTCCTTTTCGTACTGTGGCCACGGGCTTCTTTCAGGTGGCACGGCTCACCGTGCGGTCCAGGGTTCGCTTTGGGGCAGTGGTATGCGGAAGAGGGATTTTGGTAGTTTGCAAATTAGGGCGTCTCGGCTACTTCCATTAATATCTCTGTGCAGATTTCTAAATTTATAACTCTGTCCTTAACCCCTTTCCTGAGCTTTAGTGGTACATTTACTAGAAAAGTTCTGGAAAATGCCTTCTGCATGTTTCCATTCAGATATTCAAATGCAGACATTCTGTCTAAAGCTGAGCTGTTCTGTTTCCTTCAAAACACGTCCGCCCAGTTTTTCTGTTTAGTACTTCTCCACTCAAAGCTTCGTAGACGTTTTTATTCCTTTTTCTGCCAGCCTAATCCATCGTACCAAGTCCTTTTGATTTTTCTTTTGCTATCAGTTAAATCTTGTGTCTTCTCAGTTAATGCCACTTGTAGAATGTAAGCCCATTTTATCTGCTTTGTGGAGCAGGAAGACTGGTTAAGGAAAATGCTTGGTCTCGCCCTTGTGAATTGAGGCAGACTCCACTCCTTAGGTTCGTGTTTACAAGAATCTCTCATCCTGCCCCTGGCTTAGCAGAGAGTTTGGTATATGGCTCTGCACCTAATTATTCACACGGAGTAGCGGTGTCTCCATACTTCCTTTCAGGAGCTCGACTGGGACAGGTACTTAGGTATTCAAGGTCTTCTGAAGCATACGTAGACCATCCGTCACCCCAAGGTCTTCCTCCTGGATTGAGCCTCGTCTCTGCAGCACATCGTAGTAGTATTCTTTGGTCTTCCCTATAAAGTTACATTTGGTCATATAAAATGTGTCTCTGTGTATTGTAAGAGGATGTTGCAAATGTTATTATCATTCTTTTTTCAAAGATTTTATTTATTTATTTTTTAGAGAAGGGAAGAGAGGGAGGAAGAGAGGGAGAGAAATGCCTCTCACACATCCCCTACTGGGTACCTGGCTTGCAACCCAGGCACGTGCCCTGACTGGGAATCTACCCGGCAGCCCTTTGGTTCACAGGCCTGCGCTCAGTCCACTGAGCCACATCAGCCAGGGCTATTTATTTATTGCTTTTTAAAGAGAGGGGCAGGGAGGGAGAGAGAGGGAGAGAAACAATGATTGGTTGTGTCTTCTGTGTGTCTCGTCTGGGGTCTGAACCCGCAACCTAGACATGTGTCCTGACGGAATCAAACCTGACGGAACCTTTCATTGTATAAGCTGATGCTCCAAGCAACTGAGCCATGAGGTCAGGGCTTATTATTATCCCCTATAGGAATAGTTATTTTTCCTGAGGGACTAGTTGTTTTTCTACTGCAAATCATATAATTGACTATTTCCCACTTTGCATGGGTGCTAAATGCCTAAAGCCAGATTTGTGGTACCCCTCTGGAAAGCAAACATGAATTTATAACATGCGTCGTGGGACTGAATCTTAGTACTGTATCCAGCTTATTTTCCTCTTCTATTCCTCTTTGCTTTATCTCATTTTAAATTTGACTGGATTTCATTATGTAAACCTTGGCAAGCTGCCTTGAGTTCTTTCTGGAGTAAAGCAGACTATAGAGAATTACATGAGTTCTGGAGTTCATGAATCAAAAGGTCAGAACCCCTTTAAAATAATTACATTGTGCCTTGGCAGGTGTGGCTCAGTGGATTGAGTGCTGGCCTGAGAACTGAAAGGTCTCAGATATGATTCCCAGTCAGGGCACATGCCTGGGTTCTAGGCCAGGTCCCTGATTGGGGGTGAGCGAAAGGCAACTAACTGATCCATATATTTCTCTCAAAACGATGTTTTCTCTCACTCTCTTTCTCTCTCTTCCTGTCTCTCTAAAATAGATAAATATATAATTTTAAAAACCATCAAAATTGGTGAATTTTTGTGTAGCTGTTTTAGTATTGAAGATGGAAGAAAATATGCAGTATTTTTGGCATATTATGCTTTATTATTTCAAGAAAGGTAAAAATGCAACTGAAATACACACAAAAAAGATTTGTGCAGTGTGTGGAGAAGGTGCTGTGACTGATGGAACATGTCGAAAGTGGTTCATGAAGTTTTGAACTGGAGATTTCTTACTGGATGGGTGGACCAGTTGAAGTTGGTAGCCATCAAATTGAGACATTCATTGAGAACAATCAACATTCTGCCACATGGGAGAGAGCTGACGTGCTTAAAATATCCAAATCAATAGTTATTGGTGAAAATAAAAATGTCTTTTATTTTTATTTATTTTTTTAAAAAAGATTTTATTTATTTATCTTTAGAGGGGAAGGGAGGGAGGGAAGGAGAGAAATATCAGTGTATGGTTGCCTCTTCGTGCATCCCATGCTGGGAACTGGCCTGCAACCCAGGCATGTGCCCAGACTGGGAATCGAACCGCGATCTTTTGGTTCACAGGCCTGCATTCAATCCACTGAGCTACATCAGCAGGGCAAAATGTCTTTTATTTTATAGAAAAAAACTAAATGGACTTTTTGATCTCTTTTTATCTCTGTACTGCATTATGAATATTTTTTTCTCATCTGCCAGTTCCTAAAATTCTTTTCAATTAAATCAGATTTGTTGTTAAATCTTCCCTTGATTTTAATTCTTTTGTTATTACAATCTTATTTCCATAAATTCTACTTAATTATTTTTAAAATCTGCTATGCAGCCGTGGCTGGTGTGGCTCAGTTGGTTGGAGTGTCATCCTGTAACCTGAAAGGTGGCAGGTTCAGTTCCCAGTCAGGGCACATGCCTACGTTGCAGGTTTGGTCCCCAGTCAGGGCGCGTAGGAGAGGCAACCGATCGCTGATTCTCTCCCTCCCAGCCCCTCTCTCTAAAAATCAATAAGCATGTCCTCATGTGAGGATAAAATACATAAAAATAGAATCTGCAATGTAACTTTTCAATAGCTTTCTCTGCAGTTATTTTCAAACTGGTCTATTACCTCTTTAAGTGTAGTAAGTACAGTTATTCTGTAGTCTGTAATTTCACTTTGTGAACTCCTTGATGGCCTGTTTTTGTTCGTTGTTTCTACTGGTCATTACTCATGAAATCTAGCCTCCCTGTATGCTTGTTTGTCTTTGAGCACTGCTCTTATTATTTAAAAGTATTCGTAGAATAATTGGAGGGCTAAGATGAAGGTGCTGTGCTGTCTTCCAGAGAAGACTTAATATTTGCTTCTGCAAGGTGCGTGGGCCTCTTTAAACCAAGTTCAAGGTTCGGAGTCCCTGGATGACTCTGGTGGTTCAAACTAAGCATTAATTCCATGAGAGGTGTGGTCTCTGTTGCCTTTCGTAACTTTTCCTTTGTGTAACAAATCTTGTGGGATGATTTCTCTATTTTTGATCTTAGGCGGCAATGAAGGGAACATCCTTTTTTCTTAGAATTCTGACTTGCATGTTCTTGGATCTCAAGGATTTTAGAGTTTTGTGCTTTTGGCATTTTACTTTTAAACTGTTTTGAAAAATTTCCTCAAATGCATTACATTCTGCCTCGCTGGCTTCAGATGTACCCAAACTAGAATAACAAAGTGGGTCAGCATGGCTGTAAAGGGGGATTTTATGCAGATTAGTGAAGCTTTTTTTTTTTTAAAGAATAAGAGAAAAACAAAATAGGCAGATTTTACCCAGTTTCCTTTAAAGGATCAGCACAGTTCCTACGGTTGGTTCTCCTGCACGACGCTGGCGCTGGCCACGACGCAACGACTCGTGTCTCCCCTCTGCTCTCGCGTCCTTCTGGCAGGCGACCTGCTGCTGCTGCTGCTGCTGCTGCATCCTGCCGCTGCTGCTCCTCCTGCATCCTCCCGAGCGTCCTCCTTTTCCCCTTTAAGTGTTTAGTGCTGGTCCCAAGTTACTGCCTTGACACAATAGCTATTCCTTTCTTTTCATGAGTACAGTGTCTTATTTGTGGATTCATTAATCAAAATCTGGTGTCCTTCGCTCTAGAAATGGGCTGCTCACTGCTTTGGCAGTGAGCAGCAGACCCGTGTGTCTTCCCACGGTGGCAGCGCCCTCCTGTGGGCTGACTCGCTGCTGCGCTTTCAGGTGTCACCACCCAGCCCTTCTGCCATCAGTCCCCTCCTGCTTCCCTGAGCCCAGGAAGAAAATTACTCTTCCTTTGTGGTCTCACTTTGTATTTTGACAGGGTTTAATTTAGTCTCCCGGGCTCAAGTCCCTCTTATAAACCACTTCTAGCCTAATAATCCTAAAACACGGATTTGTGCAGAGAACTCCATAAATATTCATTGTTGGATGTCGCTTCTTTATTCAGACATTCTTGATGTCTTGGCCACGTTGTGTCCTGCTGACAGCTGTTTTACTGCAAAAGGTCTTTGCTGTTTGTTTAGAATGTGACTTGAATGCTTGTAGATCTTGGGGATATTGAGATTTGAACAATTACTGTGTTGCTGGCACTAAGCAAACACTTTACTTACATTATCTCATTTAATCCTTGAAGCTACTCCTTGAAAATGGGAAACGCTGTGGTAGGCCCACTGTTTAGCCCAGCGCCTCATTCGTAGGAGATACTCGATAGAGGAAAGAAAGGATTCTCCCATTACAGATAGGGTCACAGGCCGAGGAAGGTTAAGCCACAGTCAGTTCTCTTAAACCTCACGTTATCCTGTCTCCCTGGATAAAGTCCTTTACTTACCGTGACGTTGACGAGTTCTCTCAACCTGCTATTCCATTTCACCTCATTTCTCAGGTTCTCTGTTTAAATGATGTTTGATTCACTGGTCCCAGATATACCCGTGTTCAGATACACCTGTGTTTTCTCACCTTTACACTTTTGCTCGTGCAATTTTTGGTGCTTATTTTGGCTTCTCATTTTTAAGGTTCAGTTTACATTCTGCTCCTTAAATGAAGCTTTTCCTGCTCACTTTGGCAGCACACGTTCCAAAATTGGAACGATACACAGGAGATTAGTGTGGCCCTGCACTAGGATGACATGCAAATGCACGAAGCAGTCCATTTTGTTTTGTTTTTTTAAATATATTTTATTGATTATGCTGTTACAGTTGTCCCATTCCCCCCTTCACTCCCCTCCACCCTGCACACCCCCTCCCACCCACATTTCCCCTCTTTAGTGCAGGTCCATGTGTCATAAGTTCTTTAGCTTCTACATTTCCCACACTACTCTTGCCCTCCCCCCGTCTATTTTCTCCCCACTGTCTATGCTACTTACTCTCTGTACCTTCTCCTTCCTTCTCCTTCTCCCACTCCCCTGTTGCTAACCCTCCATGTGATCTCCATTTCTGTGGTCTTGTTCCTGTTCTGGTTGTTCACTTAGTTTGTTTTTGTTTTTGTTTTAGGTACGGTTGTTAATAATTATGAGTTTGTTGTTATTTTACTGTACATGTTTTTAATCTTTTTCTTAGATAAGTCCCTTTAACATTTCATACAATAAGGGTTTGGGGATGATGAACTCCTTGAACTTGATCTTATCTGAGAAGCACTTTATCTGTCCTTTCATTCTAAATGAAAGCTTTGCTGGATAGATCAATCTTGGATGTAGGTCCTTACCTTTCATGACTTGGAATACTTCTTTCCAGCCCCTTCTTGCCTGTAATGTCTCTTTTGAGAAATCAGCTGACAGTCTGATGGGAACTCCTTTGTAGGTGACTGTCTCCTTATCTCTTGCTGCTTCTAGGATTCTCTCCTTCATTTTAATCTTGGCTAATGTAATGATGATGTGCCTTGGTGTGTTCCTTCTTGGGTCCAACTTCTCTGGGATTCTCTGAGCTTCCTGGATTTCCTGGAAGTCTATTTCCTTTGCCAGATTGGGGAAGTTCTTCTTTATTATTGGATCAAATAAGTTTTCCACTCATGGCTGTTCCTCTTTTCCTTCTGGTACCCCTATAATTCGGATGTTGGAGCATTTAAAGATGTTCTGGAGGTTCCTTAGCCTCTCCTCATTTTTTTGAATTCTTGTTTCCTCATATTTTTCTGTTTGGTCATTTTTTTTCTTCCTTTTGGTCCACGCCCTTGATTTGAGTCCCAGTTTCCTTTCCATTAGTATTGGTTTCCTGTGTATTTCCCTTCATTTCAATTAGTTTAGCCTTCATTTGTTCCTCTAATTTGTGACTAAAATCAATGAGTTCTGTGAGCATCCTGATCACCAGTGTTTTGAACTGTGTATCTGATAGGTTGGCAATTTCTTGTTCGCTTAGGTTTATCGGCTCTGAGGCTCTGAGTTCTTCTTGAGCCATGTTTTGGTCTGTTTGCCTGTGCGCCTGTTACATGTGAGGGGAGCCTCAGGTGTTCACCATGGCGGGGCCACCCAGGTCACTGGGTTGTGAGGCTGTATGTGGGGGCGGGGTCAGAGAGGGACAATGGCGGTCCCCTCTGTTGCTTCCTGCCACCGTGGCCTGCGCCATCTGTCTCACTGCTTGCTCCTTCGCCTGGTTAATCTGCGCACGAATGTGTGACTGCAACCAGCCTGCCACCTTGCGCCCTCAGTGGGTCCGCCCACTGCTACTCCACACCTGGGATCTGCCCACAGCTGCCTGCAACTTTGGGTCTCTCACACCTGGGTCGGTCCAGTGGCTCTTTCCTGCCCGACCCCACTCTGCTGCTGGCTCTGCCCCTCTTACCAGTCTGGCTGAAAGGTTTGTTGTTGTCAAACTTCCGTATAGTTCAGTTTTCTGTGGCTTGGCTGTGTTTTTGTTGCTAAAACTTTGTTGTTTTTAAACTTGGTTGTGCGAGAAGGCACAGTGTTTCCACCCACGCCTCCATTTTGGCAGAAGTCTCTTCATTCTTTTCTGATTAGATGTTTCTTTCTTCCTTTTGGTCCCAGTTTTGACACCATTGATTTGAGTCCCAGTTCCGTCCCATCACTGTTGGTTCCCTCTACATTTTTCTTTATTTCACTTAGTGTAGCCTTCATTTTTTCATCTAATTTGCAACCAAATTCAACCAATTCTGTGAGCACCGTGATTACCAGTGTTTTGAACTGTGCATCTGATAGGTTGGCTACCTCTTTGTTGCTTAGTCATGTTTTTTATGAAGCTTTGATCTATTCTTTCATTTGGGCCTTTTTTTTTTTTTTGTCTTGATGCACCTGTTACATATGAGGGGTGGAGCCTTAGGTGTTCCCTGGGCGGGGCAACCCAGTCACTGGGTTGTGATGCTATATATGGGGGCGGGGGTCTGAGAGAGAACAATGGTGCTTGCTGTGCTCTCTGCCAGTTTTCAGTGCCTCTGTCGCTTCCCCCAAGCAAACTGGGCCCTTCTGCTACTGGTTCTGGGTGGGTGGGTCTGTGTATGTTCTAGGACCCTGTGGGTCTCTCCAACAAACCCTCCCATGAGGCTGGGAGTCTCCCGCTGCTGCCTCCACCCTCACAGATGTTTTCAGTCATCTGTGGTTTGAGACTTTATTTCTGGGCCCTGGGGCCCCGTCCCACTCCCCAGTTTTGCTTGATTTATCTGCTCGTGAATGTGGGACCACTTGGTCTGCCAGCTGCCTTGCCTACCACACCCCTCCACGATCCCACACCCCTCCACGATCCCACACCCCTCCACGATCGCCGCCTCACTGGGTCTGCCAGCCACTACTTTGCTCTGAGTCCTCTGTGCCCCGGCTGCCTGACTCTGCCCCTCCTACAGGTCTGGATGAATGTTTCTTCTCTAACTCTGGTTGTCGGAGTTAAATATAATTCGATTTTTCTGTCAGTTCTGGTTGTTTTTTGTTTTCAAATTGTTGTTGTCCTTATTTTGGTTGTGCGAGGAGGCACAGTGTGTCTACCTATGCTTCCATCTTGGCAGGAAGTCTTCCATTTTGTTTTTAAAGGGAAAAAAATGAGGCTTTTTCCTGAATAACTCACTCCTTTTCTCTGGGACATCGGTTACTACCTGGCATGTTACTGTCACCACTCACAGGGCTTTGATTTGATATGCACAGTTTCAGCTTAAAGAATATGACCACTGCATCTGCTTATGCAGAGCTCCGACGGCATCGGCCCCTGGGAGGTGAATAGTGCGTTGCTCACCAGTGTCCTTTAACTGAATTGCCTGTCAAATGCAGAAGGGCTGGATTAGTCAACATGCCTTTGTTGAAAATCAGTCAATCATAAATGGTAAAGGTTTTTAAGGTCTGTCCAGAAGGTATCCAGCCATGTAATATGAAAAATAGACTTATTGAAGAAGATACAAAGTACAAGAAACATTGTACACAGGACAGTGACACCTCAGTCCCCTTTAAAGTGGGCATCTTGGGATCTCACACAGTTCTCCCAGTTGCTATCAGCTGCCTCATTGTATTTTCCTGAATCTTATCGATGGTCTGAAATCTCTTCATTTTTAACATTGATTTTAGTTTTGGGAAAAGCCAGAAGTCACAGGCCACCAAATCTGGGCTGTAGGGGGCTGAGTCACCTGGGCGATTTTACGTTTCACCAAAAAACTGCACAACATGTGATGTATGAGTGGGTGTGTTGCCATGATAAAGCTGCTACTCGCCGGCTGCCCATAGTTGTGACTTTCTGAATCATCCGAATAGTTTCTGTAGAGGAAATGCAAAGTTTCTGTAATGCAAAATTGGGTGCAGTTATTTTGCTCTATTCGCTCAGTCGTTTTGAGTGTGACAGCCACACAGTACACGTGCTCGCTCAGTGGCATCTACCACCCCCACTGACCAGTACAGTGAAGTCGTCATTGTTCACACGTGCATTCCGGTCCACTCTCCTTGGCTGCCAGGTTACATCGATGTTGCACAAACTGTTATCATTATATTAATAATGGCTGGACTTTTTCTGGACAGACCTCCTCTATCCGGCCTCTGAACCCTCCTCTCTGGTTCTGTATGTCTCTTCTTACGCCAGTGCCATGTGGTCTTGGTTACTGTAGTTTTATGTGGTAAGTATTAAAATTCTTTTGCTAATTTTTGTATGAAATCTATTTTCCTGAACTAGAAACACCAAGTTGGTTAATATACTTTTTCTAGCCTTGGCTGGTGTGGCCCAGTGGATTGAGTGCCAACCTGCAAATCAAAGGGTCACCGGTTTGATTCCCAGTCTAGGGCACATGCCTGGGTTGCGGGCCAGGTCCCTGGTTGGGGGTGCGCGAGAGGGAACCACACATTGATGTTTCTCTCCCTCTCTTTCTCCCTCCCTTTACTGCTCTCTAAAAATAAATAAAGTGTTTTAAAATTTTTTTTTAAATGTATACTTTTCTAGCTTCATAGTTCTAGAGCTCCCTCTTCTGTTGCTTTCATGAAGTGTTCAAAAATAGGATTTCATTAAAAAAACAGGATTTTGTGATTTCTGCAATCTGGTTCTATTTCCCTTTTGATTTTGAGGGACCATCTCTTTCTTTTACTTCTTGAGTCCATGTGCTACTCAATGTGAAATCTCTTCGCAGCAGGTTATAATACGAAGACTTGAAAAGAGGAAAACTAGCCCCTGGTACTACCGTCTGCATAACCCCTTTTGACAAGTTTTAGAAACAGATAACGTACATATATGTTTAGCATCCTCCAACAGTTAAGTGTGAAAGGCTTAAACAATAATACATTTACCAAAATTTTATTTTATTTTTGGAGAGCAGGGAAGGGAGGGAGAAATAGAGGGAGAGATTGATGCGTGAGAGATACATTGATTGGTTGCCTCTCACACACCCCCAAAGGCCCCCAAGTGAGGACCTGGCTTGCAACCCAGGCATGTGTCCTGACAGAGAATCAAACCAAATCAAACCAAACCGCACCAAACCGGTGAACGGTGACCTTTCAGTTTGCAGGCAGGCCGGCACTAATGGCACTAAATCCACTGAGCCTTTATGACCTCTTTCTGACCTTTCAGTTCACAGGCTGCACTCCACTGAGCCACACTATATTTTTAGAGAGAGGGGAAGGAGGGAGAAAGAGAGGGAGAGAAACATCAATGTCATTGATTGATTGCCTGTAGTATGTTCCCCAACCTGGGATTGAACCCACAGCCTAGGTATGTACCCTGACTGGGAATTGAATCCCTGACCTTTTGGTTTATGGGATGATGCTCCAACCAACTGGACCTCATCCAGAGCTCATTGGTGCTTCTTATATATGCCCTGACCAGGGATTGAATCTGCAACCTTGATGTGTCAGGACAGTGCTTTAACTTACTGAGCTATCTGGCTAGGGCCAGATAACCTTTATGCAGTGAGTTATCCTGGTTCTGTTCCTATTTTCCAGCTGTCCTTTGATCTGTGGCCTCTGGTTACACTGTTTCCAATTATGTGTCAGGAACTCTAGTAACTGATACTTTGATTCTATGTATCTTTTTGTCATTTAGATGGTATGATAATGAGGATAGGAGTATAGTTTGCTTGTTTATTTTTCCCCTGAACAGGGTTCATTCCACAGAGGGCATGGGGCTCATTCCTTGGCTGTTGCCTTCCTCGTGGCTACAAGAACATTGCTCAGTTCTTCTCCCTTCCTCTTGGCTCAGATGTGTGTCCCCACCCTTTTCCTGGGCCCTCTTGTCCTTGGAGGCCTTGAGCAGCTTCGTGGTGTGCTGTTTATAGGAGGCAAAGCCATACACACACCTCCGAGATCATGTCCCGAGGGACCTTGGTGTTCTGGGTGAGGTGCCCCTGGCAGCAGCTGTGCCTCGGCCTGCTCGCGTTCTTTGCCACTTTGTGGTCCTTGTTGAGGCCCATGGCCGTGGGGCAGTGGAGAGCCGTGGCTGCTGCTCGCTCCTCCGTGGCTGCTGCGGGGGAAGCTAGTTAGTTTTTTAAAAAAAATATAGTAGTTCTCAAAAAATCTCTCCTGATGACAGATTGCCTGAGGAGTACTCATGGTGCTGCTGGGGCTTTGTGTTTATTCCCTCCAGGGGAGCCAGGAAGTGGGACGGAAAGTGACACTTCTCCAGACTTCCACAATCAGGAAAATGAGCCCAACCAGGAGGACCCTGAGGATCTGGATGGATCTGTGCAGGGAGTGAAACCTCAGAAGGCTGCTTCTTCCACTTCCTCAGGAAGTCATCACAGCAGCCATAAAAAACGAAAGAATAAAAACCGGCACAGGTCAGTGGCAGGGAGCGCCTCCCCCTGCCTCCCCGCCCCCCAGCCCACCCCCACCCTCCCAGACTTTCCGCGACCGTGGCCGTGCAGGGGCTTTACTAGAATGAAATCTCTTCAGCATTGATTTGGTCCTTCTGTTGCTGTTGGGAAGAAGTTCTGCTGGTCCCAAAGAAACAGACTAATTGAGGAATCGGTGGGAATGTGCACACCCAGGCAGAAGGGCCTCCTTCTCCCCGTTCCTAGTGCAGAAAAATTTTATTTCACAAAAAATTGGTTTTGGGCAGTGGATTTGGAGTGCTGTTCACAAAGTGGAAAAGGGAAGTGGAAATGGAGTCTGTGTAACAGTTTTTGAAAAATGTCACTATGTTTGGAAGCTGCCAAGTGGGTTGAAGTCCTTTGCTCTCAGTGCCGATCCCTGCCTACTCTTGTTTCCTCGTGAATGAAGAGAACTGATCTGACATGCAGTATTTTCTTTTTAAATATGCTTTCTTTTGTATTGCATGTGGTATCTCTGTTTTTGTGTCTCTGCAAAATGCTGATTTCAGATATCAGAGGAACAATGTAAAGTCTGTGAGCTGTGAGAGTACCTTCTTAGATAACATTTGTCACTGTGTTTTTTTGCAGTGCGCGGTGAGATAGGAATGACATCAGTGGACAGAGAGGCCAGGTGTTGCCCAAAGAGGGTTTTAGCATTGACTCCGCTTGGGGTTTGTATGATCATGCGAGGCCACTTATCTCAGGTCACTGGAAATTACACAGCTGCCTTCAGAGAGGGAAACGCAGTTTCCAAACGGAGAAGGCTTGGCCTGGCCTTAGACATTTTGGGAGGCCTGGAGGCCAGGCGACCAGGAGGTCGGGCTCTTCTCTGGCTCCCCCAGGAGCCCTCATGCCGAGGAGAGGAACGGGGGCCTGCAGGGGTGGGTGGGGCTCCCTGCGGTCCATTCTGCTTCTGGATCGGGTCACTTTGCACGTGGTAGGATTTTCCTTCCTGCACCCAAGGTGTTAAATTGTTAGCTCTGTGGGTGCAGCACATGGGAATAATGCAGTATTAACACTACTGGTTTAAGCCTCTTTGGAATCTGTTGATTCTTTCATCTGTTAAGAGTTTTTCTTGATGGGGGTGGTGGTTTTAGACTGCAGAAATAGTATTTCCTCCAGATTGTGGCTAAGGACTGCCAGCTTAGCATTTTTCTGCAAACCACAGATCACCAGGCCGATCTCACAAGCGCAGTAAGAAACAGTACAAATGACATATCGGTTCTTTTCGTGAGGCTGCTTGTCTGATCGCTGGGACGGGGCTGATGCTGGCTTATCACAAAGAGTAGCAGAGAACCACGCTCTTAAAAATATTTTTCAAAATTGTCGAGATGATTAAATGTCATGCCCTGTGTTGCTTTTATTAAATACACTCCAGTGTCATTTTATAATAGTAATGCTGCTTTTCCTATTTCAGTCTAGAGTAGGGGGAATTCCATTAACGTTTCTGGGACTTTTTTTGAATTACTGATGCCAATAGACACTCTGTAGATGGCTCTTGTTTATTTCAGGTAATACCTCATTTCCCTCTGACATGATTAGCTGCTGATAAAATAGAATCAGGCATTGAATTTAACTTCTTGCGGGTTCCTAGTAGATTTCTGTAGGGACTGCACTTCTTTCTACCCTTTTTTGTCCTGGCCCTGGAAGCTAACTCCTTCCAGAAAAATACTAGGATTTATGAAGATCTTTGTATTGTTTTTACAAATGGTGTTTTCTGTTTGGGAAGCAGGGTCCTTTGACCATTTCCCTGTTTTAATCTGCCTGAGCCTGCCCCACCGTGGCAGAGTGGAGCGGACCTACCCCCGTCTGGGGAAAGCAGGTGGAGTGTGCCTGACTGGCAGCTCAGTGGCCGGTTACGGCTCTCAGAGCCCTGCCATCTGTAGTCGGGAAGTGCACCTGGCCCCCAGCCTGCGCCCGACTGATGTCTGAGTGAGTGTGGCAGTGCGGGGCTGGGCGCGGCACTCTGTGCACGTTGTGAGCTCGCCCCGAGTGGCGCTGTTCGTCCTCTGGCCAGCCGCACCCGTGTGTTGGGATGAGGCCAGCAGCGAACCACTGCCACGAGCGTCTGAGTACCTGCTCTGTGCCAGGCATCGTCTAGTGGTGGGTGGAGCAAAATGGAAATAAATATGGTTCTTCAGCAAAAAGGAATAACTTCTGAATTTGTCCTCTTTAGGAATATGAAAATTTATCAGATAGTTTTTAGCATTCATAACTGATCACAATTCACTGTTCAGAATTTTTATATTTTACATCCTATCTGATTAAGTTTCAGTATCTCTAAAGAAAAAACGTTGAAATAATAACTTCCAGCCACTCTTTTAGGTTTTTATTTCCATGCCAAACTCCAGAACTCCTCTAGGTTGTCTGTGAAGTTGTCATTGGGTAGGTACTGTCCACTTGGTGAACAAAGTTAAGTGATGCTGAAAGTTAAATTTTCGGTGGTTCTTGGTTTGTACACTTACTTTATACTCTTTCCCAAGTGGCCCGGGTGCAGCTGCTGCACAAGGACATGGGTGCCGGGCTCACTCCCCCTTCACTCCCGCAGACACTGACTGGGAGGGGAAGAGCCGTTGGCGTGTTGTTCTACCGCCCTTGTGCAGTCGGGAGGTCGGAGCAGCGGGAGCCGGCGTTGTGCGAGGGGCGGGCGTTTGCTCGGGAGGCCCGCCCAGACCCCCGGCCCGTGGGCCTGGCGGCTTACGCGGCTTTCTCCTCGGATGGCTGCCCTCCGGGTCCCTGAGCCCTGGGTGCCTGTGGGTGTCAACTTCCCTTTGTTTTCATAGGGGTGCAGCCCTGATGTAAACAGTTAACTGCCATCACCAGTTCAGGCTCCGCAGTTTCTGGAACAAGACTCACCTGTCACTGAAGTGCATTCCACTCCTGGCTCCTAGAATGAGTGCTGTAGAAAAGGACCACGTTTAGAACCTATAACTCGTTTAGAACATGTGACTTGTTTCGAACATAATACTTGAGTTAAAAGTTGCAAAAAGTTTTTTAAATGTATGTTTTTATCTTTTGTTTTGCCGAGTTGTTGGTACTGTCTTCCAAGCGCCTTTCATTGTATGACTAAACCCTTCTTTTTCTGTTTCTGCTAACGCTCTGATTATATCTGTCATCACAATTAAATGTTCCCCAAGTCCTAACTCTGAGTCTGGCCGCTGACAGAAGGCCTGCAGGTACCTAGTTTTCTAATGAAATAACTTTTCCTTTCATAGTCTGCTCTTCTGATATGAAAACCATTGAGGGAAGGGACTCTCCCAACCACAAAATCTTTGATGCTTTGATGTTTGAAAACTGTATGGCTTAAGATTCTTAAAGCTGATTTTGTTTCTACAAATCTTGCTAGGGTGGCTAATTGACTAATTTATTCAATTAGTATATTAATCTCTATTGCTTTCTTCCTTTCAAATGCTGCCCCTCAGCCCGTCTGGCATGTTTGATTATGACTTTGAGTAAGTTTGACTTGCATTGGTGTTTGTGCTGTGTTGTTCAGTGTGTAGAGACCCGTATGCCTTTCCGAGACCTTTCTAACCCATAGTTTATCTGTTTAATTGTAGGTATGTATATTAGGTTAGGCTGGGAAGTTTTTTTTAAAAACAGAAAAACGTGATGGAGGTAACATTTTATTTAATAACTTCAGCAAAATTAAGTAAACTTCACTTTTATGCACTTTAATTGCTTTTAAAATAGATAACTTTTACTTTAATTCCTATTTAAATTGATTTTCTGGCTTTGCTTCATAAGGAGTTAATAGTTTAAGATCTTGATCTTTTGCTTTGGAAAGATTTAAAAATTGAAATTTGTTTAATTTCTCTTGTGTTTCATGCCCAGAAACACAAACTCCTAGTCTCTTTCCTATCCTGAATCTCGGTGTATCTCGGTGACGAGCAGCGATGCAGTTACAGAGCTAACACATGAACACAGAGCATGCCTTCCTGATTCAGTCTCTTTAATGTGTAATTTTGGAATAACTTTTAAAAATTGTATGGCTTTCATAACTGCTCTGTATTTCTTTTTGAGTCATAAGTTTGCCTTGGGGCAAGAGTATCTGCTCATTTTTTAAAAAATACTTGCTTAATAATATCTGGATAAACAGCTAAATATGACATAGTCTAATGAGAATGTGGATTTTACTTAACCAAATAGGCTTTGTTATAGCTTGTGCCTTATTCAGTAGCTGATTCTTGGATTCTTTTTCTGTAAATTACAATGCAAATGTTTTTATTTTTCCCCGCACAGGATTGATCTGAAGTTAAACAAAAAACCACGAGCCGTAAGTATCAGCCGGACCATTTCAGAGAGACCGGGAATTTGGTGGGTGATGAACGAGTGATGAGAAAAATGTCTTCAGAACCTGAGTGTCCCTCAGCTGGGATCACAACTCAAGTTTCGAAATCCGGGATGTCAGTCTGTGTGCACTTCAACTTCTAGGCGTTACTTAGTTTTTTTACATTGGAGAGAGAAAGGAGTTGCACATTTTTACTGAAGAAGCCTTCCCTTCCATTAACTAATGAAGTGTCAATATTAGTTTTTTGTCTCTGACTGGTGCGCTCAGGATGTCTGGTAATTAGGGCAGACTTGGTGTTTCAGTCCCTCTGTGAACTCAGAGGACGGGTCATTTTCAGATGTGAAATACTGTATATTACATTTGAAATAGAATCTTTGGCTACAGGGTAATCTCCTAACGGAGGTTGTTTATGAGATTTTTTTTTTGAAAGCTTCAAACCAGTGTTCTGCTGAGAATGAATTGGACTTCATTTTCTCTCTCTAGGACTATTAGAAGACTCATTCGTGCAGAAGCTTCCAGGCCGCAGCGCCTTGCCTCCCTCCTCCGGACTCACAAAGACACACCTCCCTTGCCCGAGTGCGTGGCTGTCCCGCTCTGCGTTCCCAGACCCAGTGCCTGTGACTGAGTAGTTCCTTCTGAAATGTGGTGACAAGTCATTTCCGTGAGACCACACCGGATCATTTGCTTTGTGTCATTTTTAGTAACAGAACTGCGGGGAGACCGTGACATGGTTCCAGTCCCAGCACGTTGCTGAGTCTCTCCCTTCCTGGAATGAACGTCTGCCCCCGAGACTGGCCGGCCTCAGCTGCATCTGTGGTCCCCGTCGAGAAATGTTCTCTGCTTTTGTGCTGGAAGGAGAGCAGAGGTCGCATTTCAGATGGAGGCTGTCAATACCGGGCATTTTCTTATTTCGTTTGTGTTTTACCATTTTTCTATTGTTTTTACCATTTTACTTTCTTTTGGGACTTTTTGTAATGACTTCGTACAGCTCATACCTTCCTGCGGACGTATCTAACAAGCTGTTTCGCAGAGTTGCCGATGTTCTTGAACGGAAAGTAGTCCGGGTCGCCAAAAATAAAATGGGGAACTTGGCTCTTTGGTTTTGCGCAGGGGAAAGGTAAAGTGTTTATTTAATGATTACCTCCCTGAACTCTTTCTGAATTGGAAGCAGTTTCCATGTTGAAGGAATAGAAAAAGCTGAAAAACATAAGTTTTAATCAGTCCTTTTAAAATATTTTTATTCTTTTATATAAATAAAGTATCACAGGGTTTGACTTCTCATGCTTTACTCTGAAACCTGAGGGGTTTTTTTTCACTTATTTATTTGTATCATGCCTTGTGGAAATTTTTTTCCCATCTTATCTCTCTCTGCTGGTATTGCCTGATTAAATAGTGCTTTAAAAATCACTAAGGCGTATGGAAGGGCTGAAAATTGCACCCAAGGCTGATAACACGCGGAGTTCTTGAACAGAGTGAAAGACGGGTCAGTGGGAGCTGGCAGTGCCCACGGGTCCCTGTTCTCACTGCGGGGCCGGGGAACTGGCTGATGGTGGTTAGCAGCCTCTGGAGCAGTGGTGCCCTCCCTCGGCTGCACGCTGGAATCACCTGGGAAGTTTAAAAAATACTGATGCCTGGGCCCCACCCCCAGAAACTCTGGGCTGGGGTACAGTCTCATGGTGGGGATTTCCTTTCCAAGACTCCCCGGGATTCTGATAGGAAGCCAAGTTGGGAATTACTGTCCTCTGCCCTGGGAGACTGGCTAGTGCGACTTAAACCCCGTGTTGTGACTCAGTCTTAGGGACGAGACTTGGGGGCCTCACCTCTCCTTTGACTCTATTTAGTCATAGTCCTTATGCCTATATCTCTGTTAGAAAAAAATATGTTCCATCTGTGATAATATTGGTAGAGCTGAATGTGGTGGCGTTGATTATCAAAACAATTCTACCTTGTCTGTGCAAAAGCTTTCACTCTTGTTCTCAAATAAACCTTTTTCTTCTTTTTTTTATTTTTTTGGAGTCTGTGGCTATTTAGATGTCTTTGGCTATATCTTTGGTAGCAGAACGCTAATGTCAGGGTCTGTAAGGAAATAGTTTATGTGCAGGCTGTTCCTTTACAAAATGACCAGCGGGAGCAGTGGAGACCACAAGCATCCGCACTGTGTCAGAGCGTCGTCTTTCCGGGAGGGCCGGGGGCGCCTGGGGGCTCCCTGGCTCCGAGGAAGGCACGTGGCGGACCTGCCAGCCACGGTCGTAGCTTGATGCTGGCCGGGGGCACAGCAGGGCTGCGTGTAAAAAGCCGTGTCACTCGGGCATGTCCGTGTGTGTGGATGCGCCCGTGTGTGTACGGTCACAGCCAGGCTGCGTGCTCTGTACTGACTTTCTCCATGGAGTTTTACCATCGATTAGGGGGAGCTCCCAGCATTCCTGGAAGCTGGCTGGGCATACTAGAGCTGCTCAAGTCCTAAGAGATGGCATAGGTTCCCTACATTGGGGTGGTGTAGAAAAAGGCACCAAGTGTTACCTTGCTGGTGTATCATGTTTGTTGTACTTGTGACCTCCAGTGTAAACTCCTGCACTTTGCCGTGTGCAATGCACTCCCAGGGTGTAATACGCAGCATGTTTTTGGCCCAAACTTTCAGAGGAAAAAAATCTTTTGTTTTCTTTTTAAAATATTTTATTTACTTATTTTTAGAGAGAGCGGAAGGTTAAGGAAAAAGAGAGGGAGAGAAACATCAGTGTGTGGTTGCCCCTCACACGCCCCTAACTGAGGGCCTGTCCCAAAATGCAGGCATGTGCCCCAACTGGGAATTGAACCGGCAGCTCCGGTTCACAGGTCTGTGCTCAATCCACGGAGCTACACCAGCCAGGGCCCTCATTTTAATTTTTGTAATTCGATTATTTATTTATGTATATTCAGATACTTGGTTTTTGTATTACAGGGGAATTTTATAATTTTTTTGTATTATAAAAGCATGAGTAAAAGAATTAAAAGCACTTATATAAATACAGAATTAGTACCACCCACATATAATGTGCACCTTTATTTTTCCCTCAGAAATTTGGGCAAAAAAGTGCGTGTTATACACTGCAAAATAAGGTACGTTTGCCTGACTTTAAAGGTAAAGTAATGACTTTGATCAAGTCATTGCTCCACAGAACAAAGGTGTGAACACAGGGGTGCGTTCATTTGGGCGGCAGATGCCTGCGTAGTCGTTGCCTGTCGCGTCTGGTAGCGGCGGTCTGCCGGGTGGCCTCTTCTGTCTCATCGTAGCAGCCCCCTGACCTGGGGTGACTGACTTCCAGGACCACCGAGAAGGTGCTTCCTTCCCAGCCTGCCTTCCGGTTAGCAGGGTTTGGAGTAGGGCGTGGCTTCGGGTTTTAGGGACAGAAAATGAATTGGTTTAAAGAGCAAAAAGGGGAATGGGAGGGCCGAGGGCAGTCATGCTAGTTGATTTCTGCCATCCGGGTAAATTCAGTTTTCTGTTCTTTAGGCTTCTCATCTCTAAGATGAGTAGGTTGTCCTGTGCTCCTTTTGGTAGTTATAAGACATTTTTAAACACCAGGTAGTTTGTAGTTACATCTTATGTCTTGTTCGGGTAGGGTGGTGTTTGTACAAAGCTTCCTGGGGAGTCTCAAGCGTCATCTTCCAGGGAGCTGAGGAAATAGCTTAGTCAAGGTCAGAACCAAACACCCTCAGACCCTACAAGTTGTCCACAGCAACTTTGCAGGAACAGCCCACAAAATAAAAGGTTGGAAGCTTCCCTGGCTGGTGTGGTTCAGTGGATTGAGTGCTGGCCTGGGAACCAAAGGGTCACCAGTTTGATTCCCAGTCAGGGCACATGCCTGGGTTACGGACCGGGTCAGATCCCCAGTAGGGGATGCATGAGAGGCAACCACACTGATGTTTCACTCTCTTCCTCCCTTCCCCTCTGTTATGTGTGGGGCGAGGGGAGGGACTGAAAGGAAGCATCTTGAATTTAGGCAGGACCAAGTGTGAGCTTTTGAAAGCTGGTATACACGTCTTGGGCTTTTCAGAGTGCTTTAAGGAAGCACTCCACTAAACACTCACGCCCAAAGCCCCACTGTGTGGAGAGCAGATCACGTGGTCTGCACACGTCTGCTTCTCCCAGGCTGATGGTGCCTGTGGTGCCTGAGAAGGTGCTCTCCCCAGAAGATGCAAAGGGGATGGGAAGAAGGGATTGGGCCCTTCCCCCTGTTGATCTAAATAAATGCTGTCATGTCTGAATCTTCAAGCCCTGAGCTTCATGCTTTGCAAGCGTTTGCTTTGAAAAACTGCTGCTGTGGAGGAACGGTTCTCACCACTGAGCCGAGCTGCGGCAGAGGCCGTCCTGGTCCTCACGGGGAAGGGCAGTCGTCCCCGAGGGGGAGGGTGTGCAGGTGGCTGTTGGGGGTGGGGGGTGGAAATATCGGGCCTTTGATTTATATTTTCTCTGTGTTATAAAATATACTCAAATCTTAGTTCATTAGTACAGGTAGATGACTTATTTATAAATAAATGTTAGGTCGAGCCAAAGGCAATTGCTGATAGTCAACCATGTTGATCTTCAAAAATGGTACTTGTCACAGATTGACAACATTGGGGGGGGGGGTCCAACCTTTTGGCGTCTCTGGGCCACACCAGAAGAAAAGTTGTCTTGGGCTACACAGTAAATGCATTGTGACATGTAGTCACACAAAAAAAAAAACCCATAATGTTTTAAGAAAATATACTATTTTGTGTTGGGCCACATTCACGGCCATCCTGGGCTGCGCGTGGCCGGACACCCCCGTGCGGTGGGAGCGCGTGCACTCTGGGTTTGTACTGTGTGCACAAGAGTGAACTCCGGAGACTCTGCCCCGTACAACCCTCCCCTCACCCCCACCCCACACTCGTGACTTCATTCTGTACTACAAGGGGACTTCAGAATATTTAATCTGAATAAGTAATACATGCAAATGGCATATTCACATGATACTCAAGTGTGGCCAATGAAAAGCCAGTCTACCTGTCCCTCTGCCACGCACGTTGCTTCCCAGAGACTTTCCTGCGCACCCTAACAGGCACTGCGCATGCGCATACGTGAGCAATACGTGCGCGTCGCTTACAAAGTGTTAGCGCACACACACTGTTGTGTCTTTGCTTTTTCCTGTAGGCTGCGTAGCTGAGAAAGGGTTCTGTCTGCCGCTGCCTCATTCGTGTTGGCTCTTTACCATTGCACTCTGCACGGCGCACCAGAATCTACTTCACCAGCCTCTGTTGGTGGCGTTAATGTTGTTTCCCATGTTTTTTGCAAGTAAAATGCCTGTGGGGTATATTCTTAGCAGCGAGATTGCTGAGCCAAAGGGTAAGTCAGCACACATACTTTTCATTGTGACTTTACCTTCCACGTCGCTTAAATGGAGTGAATACTTGTATTTTTTTTCCTCCTTGTATTTTTCTTTCTTATTCCTCTAGTCCCTGAGAATTTGACTTGGGGAATTTGTTACCCAGAACAGTTGGAACACTCTGGAACTTTAAACTTTGTAGGAGGCACGACTGCGACCTCCGGTGTTGCTTTCAGGGCGTAGCTGCAGGTGCCATTAAGAATTTCCTGCTTGTCCCGGCTGGTGTGGCTCAGTGGATTGAGTGCTGGCCTGTGAATCAAAGAGTCACCAGTTTGATTCCTGGTCAGGGCACATGCCTGGGTGCCTGGCCTGGGGCATGCCAGAGGCAACTAGTCGATGTAGCTCTCACACACTGATGTTTCTTTATCCCTTCCCCTCTCTCTACATAAATTAAAAAAACTCTTTTAAACAAAGTGAAAAAAAGTCCTTGCTGAAGATCCTGTCTGGAGGCCCTTTGCTCGGGTGTTGAGCAGGTGAGGCCGGCGGCCTGCTCCACGGGCGGTCATACCAGGAGGCGCCAGCAGGTGGCAGGCGGAGCACCACCGCAGAGCATCACCGGTGGCCCTGGCCTCCCTCTGCGAGGCTCGTCGGAGTCAGAGCCTTCCGACGCTTTCCCAGCGACCTGCCCTCCCAGCAAGGTACCCACTCAGCAGGGGGGGGGGGTTGCCTGACCCCTTTCTCCCACTAGTTTTGTAGTCATCTCCTTAAATGAGTGAGCAGTTTAAAATCGCAGCAGCTGCCTTGAGATGGGCTTCAAGAGGCCACACCCCAGGGTGACAGTCTGGTGCCTACTCCCCCTCCGGGAACTCGCCAGACGGATTTACATACCATGGCCTGGGATGGCTTGGGTGTTCTTAATTGTAGGGCCTACTTCCTGTCTCTTTCAGCCAAATCTCTCACACCCTTCCCATGAATTTAGAGGTCCTCAGAAGAGGCTTACTCACCACCCTCTGCTCCACCCACTCTGCTGTGTTCTGGGGGGGAAAGGGCCCGGAATTTGAGCAGCCCCGGGGCAAAAGTGCTAATCCCTGGCCTGCCTTCTTTGGGGGCATCAGCCCCCCTGTGGACCAGCTTGGCCCAGGGCTCGGGCTGCGGGCAACCCCCAGCCCCACCATTGAGTCCCAGTTTCTCCTGCTGACTCTGTCTTAGACAGAGATGGCCCAGCAGCTCCTTCAGGCAGGGGTCCTTGCCTTCTGTGACCAGCTCTGGCTTTGCCGGAAGCCCTGGGAGAGCTGGGAGGACAGCAACTTGGCTGCTGGGAAGAGGGAGGAGGCGGCAGCTGCACTGGTGAGTGGTGGCCTCCCCCAGCCACTCCCCCTCCCACCCTGTGGGACACTAGCCATGTCTGGGGTGTTAGCAGCATTGGGGGCCCTGGGCGAAGCCCCAGTGCTTTCCCACTCCTAGTTTAGGTCCCCAGATCTCTAGGGACAGCTGGGGTTTTTTTCAGGCTGTGAAGTGATATGGAGAGAGAGTGGGTGGGGATATTCAGGGCAGGGAATTTTCATCCAGTCGAAGGCCCGTTCACTTTCTGCCGGGTCTCTGGTCCTCCTGCACCCCGAGTGGGGTTAACCTGTGTGAGACAGAACTTGCAAGGAGGCTCAGGCTCAGCGCCCCGCTGGTGACAGCCCTGAAACGTGTACAGGGGGACTGGGGGGGGGTGGTCAGGGGAGGGCTGGCAGGAGGCCATCCTCTGTGAGCTCCCCAGGATCATTTCCCAACAGAGCAGGAATTTGCATACCCGCTGGTTTCCCCACCAGCTCCTCAGCTCCTGGAACCAGGAAAAGGAGGAGGAAAAAGCGCGGGGCAGCTGCTTGGCTCTAATGCCCTCCAGCGCCTGAGTACCTGAGCTTCTGTCCCGGATCACCGCCAGCCCTGCCACCCTCTTCTTCACTGGAGCCTATGAACTTTACAGCTGTCTAGTGAGTCAGGCCAGGGAGCTGCAGCTCCTGGAGGAAAGGGGAGGGGCAGGGAGGGGAGTTGGCCAGGGCCACACAGCCAGTGAGGGGGGATTTGAACCCAGGCCTCCTTCTCATGCTGCTGCCAGCAGACTGAGCTCTCATCATGTCAAATCCAGAGAGATGCAGGGATCTATGTGTCCCTTGTACAGGTGGGGACACTGAGGCCCCATTCATAAAGGTGCTTCGGAGGGTGGGGGGACCTTCATGGGAGAGACATCCTGGGCATTGGCCTGGCAGCCTCTGAGAGGCTCTGCCCGGAAGTCAGATTGGGAAAGAGGCCTGCAGGGGAGGCTGCAAACCCTGGAAGGGCCAGCCCAGCCAGGCTGGGGCTGCCGGGAAAGCACAGGATACAAGCTCGGGCCAACAGGGCACTGAACTGACTCAACCCTCCCCAGAGCCCAGCCCCAGCTGGCACCTGCCACATAGGCTCTGCTGCCCTTGCCGGTGCCTGTCAACAAGCCGGCAGGGACAGACAAGGCCTGTAGACATTAGCCACAGCCAGCCTGGACCTGCCACCTCCTGTCCACTCCTGTAGGATCTGCCTCCATCCCTGCCCCACCCCCCACACACATCCCAAAGCAGAAGCAGCAAATGACCAAGAAAGAGTTCAGCTCTAGTCAAGGACCAAGTATGAATGAGCTCTCAAGTCTGGCTGGTGGGACAGGAAGAGGGGCGAAGGCACCCTGTTCTGCTTCCTGGGCACTCTGGAGGCCCCACTGCCTTTATGCTCCACTGTGGGGTGCAGGCAGAGGCGGCTTAGTGGGCGGGGCTGCTGGGTACCCGTCGCTGAGCAGATGGTGGGGTGGTCACGTCACTGTGGTACTGGAAGGATTCCTATGTGAATGTCCTAAGTGTAGGAGGGTTGTGAGGTGCGAGGCAGGGGACACTTGCCTCCATCCCTCTCAGGAGCCCCGAACGTGCAGCTCTGCCCGTCCATCCCTCTCCGTGGGACCTTGAGCAAGTCACTCAGCATTGCCGGTGACTGATAATGAACAGGACTGGCCGGTACTTTAGCTTCCTGTCCCATAAAAACAAACAAAGGCCCGTAAATAGCCTTTTAACCTGGAGTACACTTCTTGATTGGAAAAAAATTTTGTAAATAAGTCAGTGGCATTTCTTTGTGCAGATAAACTTCCCGAGGGGGCCGGAAGCAGCAGGCACAGGCATCTTCATGAGCTCGCTGAGGACTGTGTGGATTCCTGCCTCCGGCGTGGGCGTGGGCAGGAGGGTCGAGCCAGGAGTGGGGCGCAGGCCTAGTGTGCGGATCGCCAGTGTGGCCTTTCCTTTAGCATGCTGCACAGCTGTTCTGTGGCAAAGCAGGTTTTTAAAAAGGATTTTATTTGTTTTTTAGAGAGAGGAAGGGAGGAAGGAGAGAAATATCAATGTGTGAGAGATACACGGATCAGTTTCCTCTCACACCCCACAACTGGGGACCAGGCCAACAACCCAGGCACGTGCCCCAACTGGGATTCAAACCAATGACCTTTTGGTTCGCAGGCTGGCACCCAGTCTGCTAAGCCACATCAGCAAGGTCATAAAGAGTTTCTTAAAAAAAAAATACAGATGCTATAATAGCTTCACAAGTAGTAAGTGCACATTAGGTTGAGATGTTCAAATATATAATTATTAAAACATTTTTTTCCATTTTCTCCTGCTGATGGTGTTTGAGGATCATCTGACAGTCTAGCTTTTCACTGAAATATTTAACATTTATACCTCATTTATTCTTCTGCAGAGAGAGAGGGAGGGGGGGGGTATATTCCTGCCTGGCCCCTTTCCTTCCAGGGGCAGATGGCATGGTGGACGGAGGTGAACACAGCTCACCCAGGGCAACAGCACAGGCCCTTTAATGAGCACGTACTGTGTGCCAGGCACTGAGTCACACGCCCAACACGCATGACCTCATGGACTCCTTACAGCAACCCTGCAGGGCAGGTGCCATTATTATCCCCACTTCCCAAATGGGGAAACTGAGACCCAGAGAGGAGTAGTCACTCATCCCAGGTGACATAATCGGTGGCAGAACCAGTTCTTGAGTTTGGGACCAGGACCTCTAACGTGCCACTTGGAGGTTACCCTGGCATTGCCCCCCTGGCCGCTCTGCCCCTGTGCTGCCCGCTCTTCAACTCGGACACCGGCTCTGGGAGGATCAGGCCCGAGCCAGGGGGCCTCCCCAAACCCACTCCATCCGGCCCCCCTGGAAGTCATCTTCTCAGCCAGGTGGTTCCTCATCCTGAGTTCCGGTCAAAGGACAGCAAAGGGGCATGGCCGCCCCTACTCCCTCGCCTGCCCCACACGGTCTCAGGAGCTCTTCCCCACTTCTGCTTCTCGCCGGCCCCTCCTGCTGCCCATGCCCACGGCCTCAAGGCCTGGCCCAGGGCCTCAGCAAAGATGCCTCTGCCCCAGAGGGGCTGCGCATTCTCGGTGCCGCTGGGCAGGTCCACGTGCACACCCCTGGCCCTCCCCCACCCGAAGGCCAGCTCCGCCCCCGAGCACGACAAAGCCCATCACCACTGAAAGGGGCTCACATGGTCCTTTATTGACATGTTAAGGGAGGCAACACCTTCCCACTTAAAATATTAACATTACACATGTCTCACCCTTTTGGTGAGATGACTCTGAGTGCACAGGAAGGGGGAGGAAGAGAGGGGAGGGGCAGAAGGTTCTTGAGCCCTGGCAGGGGCCACGGGACAGGGACACTGAGGGAACAGAAGGTGGGTGATTAAGAAGCATCTTGCTTACTAACATGAAGCCTCGTGCCCGAGAGCACAGGCGAGGCCTCATTGGCTTAGAGGAGGGGCCCTTGGAGGGCAGGCACACGGTGCCCAACTAGCCAGCTCAGGCTGGCATCCCAGGGACGGGGTGGAGGTGGGGGGCTACGCCCAGGGCCCCCAGCCCAGGCCTCTGCTCCCCCAGCCTCCCTCCCTGTCCTCTGAGAGAAAGGAGGGTTTGGGCTTCAGCCACGGACTGACAGCCGTTACCGGCAGCGTCTCCTTAAACTACAGAGATACAATGTGTATCAACAGGGTGATCGCTCCTGACCCACCCGGGCAGACAGCCAGAGGTGCCGCGTGGGTCAGAACCAATCCTACAGTATCTTTGGTTTGTGGGTTCCCTTCGCTACTTTAATCCTCCGTCTGTCCAGCCTCCAGGGCCGGCCTCAGGGCTGGGAATGGGCTGCCCGATGGCCCGCAGCCCAGCCTGACAGAGCTTGGAGGGCAGCCAGGACTGCCTACTCGCTGAGGTGCTGGGACTTGTAGGAGAGGATCTCAGCAGCCAGCTGCTGGGGATCCAGGAGCTGTGGGAAGCGCCTCATCACAGCCTCCACCAGGTGTGGGGGGAAGACACCACACAGCTTGGTGTACACGCTGGCCCGCTCCTTGGCCAGGCTGCCTGCCCCACCCCAAGGGCCCCTGTCGGCCCCTGGGCCTGGCACCTGCGGCTCCTGCAGGATGGGGGTGGGCGGGGACAGCTGGTACGGCTCAGACCAGTACTCTCGAGGTGGGAAGGCGGCCGGCGGGGGTGCGTAGTCGGTAGGGACACTGAAGTGGCCGGCACCCATGGCCCGTCCAAAGGCAGGGAAGGCTGGAGTGGCTGGGAGCTCAGCCCCGTAGGGGGTGTAGCCAGCATAAGGGCCATGTGGCGGGCCCGGGTCACCGGAGCCCCCTCCTCGAACCCCCCACAGTTCTGACATCTGGCTCTCCAGGGAGCCAATGCCCGAGTCCAGGCAGCCCTGAGAGGAGTACGGGACAGAGTCTGGAGTCGGCGGGAGCCAGTCTGTGGGCCCAAAGCTGCCGCCGCAGCCCCCACTGGATGGGAGGCTCCTGCCTGTGCTTGCAGGGGCTAAGGTCTGGGCCAGACCCTCCCGGGGGGGCCCCAGGCGGGGCTGGGCTGCCAGCTTTTTCCTTTCCAGGCTGCACTGCTCATGCTCAGTGGGCAGAGAGCCAGACTGAGATGGTGGCGAAAGCCGCTGGCCACTTTTGTCCTTGCTTGGGGCCCTAGGGGGCGAGAGGAGGGCGTTGGCGCGGAGCTCGTCAGCCACGGAGCGCTGGGGGCGGCTCGGCCGCTCGGGGTGGAAGAACCGGCACTTGATCCCATAGGTGCACTTCCTCCCTGCAGAGGAGGAAGGGGGCTCTGAGCAAGGGGGCTCGGGAAACTGGGGTGGGGTGCTTCTGAAGAGGAAGAACTTTGGCGCAGGGCAACTTAGGTGAGAGGAAGCGGGAGGAGCTTCACCCTTCGCCCGGAGGGTGAAGCTGGGTCTCTTACCGTAGGGACACGGCTGCTTCCTGTGCTCGGCCGTGAGCGGCTTCTTACGCAGGAAGTTGTCCAGGCTTGGCCCGTGACGGCCCAAGGGGTCATCAGGCGGCATGAACCTGAAGAGTAAGTGGGAGGTGTGAGGGGCACTTCCGAGAGCTGGAGGGGGCTGGACGGCGCGCCTCACTCAAAATGCTAGGAGGGCGGCTCCTGAAGCCGGAGCCTGTCCAGCGGGACCACCCCAGGCCACACTCGCGCTAAGAGCTCTCCGAGGCCGTCAAGAGGCCGGCGACCTGAAAATCTAACTCTAGCCCTGGTGGTGCAGCTCGGTGGCTTGGAGCATCTTCCCATAAACCGAAAGGTCATAGGTTTGATTCCTGCCCGGGTTGCAGGTCTGGTCTCCGGTCGGAGTGTGTACAAGAGGCAACTGATCGATGTTTCTCACGTGGATGTTTCTCGCCCTCTTCCTCCCCACTCTCTAAAATCAATAAGCATGTCCGAGTGAGGATTAAAAAACCCCTCTGATCTGAGGCTGAGTCCACTGGTCAGAGATGCAGCACCGGAACCCTGGAGAGCTCTCTTGGACACACGGACCACACCCCATCACAAATGCTACTCCTCTGTCCCCCAAATCAAAAGCCCCCTGCCTTAGCCTGGCCCCGGCCCCAGCCCGAACCCTTCTGATTCAGGGCCAAGGCTCTCTCCCTCTCAAAGCTGCCTGGAGCCAAAGCCACAACCCCCAGCGGAGCCCGCCCCCCCGGGGGGCGAGGGGGCAGGGGTCAGGGGTCAGAACGCACTTGTCATTGACGAAGGAGTACATGAGCAGCCGCTCCTCGATGAAGCGCTTCCACTCCTGCCGCTCGCTCTGGAGGTCCCGGTACGTGTCGTTGGAGACCACCACCCCGTCAGACTCAAAGGCCAGCTTGACGATGAAGCGGTCATCGTAGCACACCACCCGCTTGCCACCCACGCGCCGCGACGGCGTGAACACCAGGATCTTCTTCTTCTCCAGTTCCAGCAGGATGTGCCGGTCTGAGAGGCAGCAAGGGTGCTGGTCAGGGCCCTTCCTGGGCCCCAGCCAGGCCCACCAGGCTCCCTAACTTCCTGGTGGCCAGCACGAGGACTCCTGGCTCTGGGGCAGGAAGCAGTTCTGCCCAGGCCACTGCCACACCTCAGCCCCTCACCTGGACCTTGCACCCAGTTTGCTGCCTAAAAATCAAGAACACCTGGAAAGAGGCCTATAGGTCGGCTTTGCAAAGGCTCCGGAGCACAGAACCGGGCTCTGTCCTTTCTGCTTTGAGACAACAGGCCTGTTCCTGCCACAGGGAGGGGTGGCTTCAGTGCTCCCCCAGCCAGTCCCCTAAGGGCTGGTGAACGAGCCCGAGCTGGGGCAGGAGATGTGTCCAAGCTCTGTCTCCTGCGTCCTCAGGACAAGGCTACAAGAGCCCGTCCAAGGAAGGGCCACGTTCCCTAGAGCCGGTGGCCCCAGCCTGCCTCCCCCCAGATCTCAAGGCTTCTAGGGAAATAAGTTCTGTCTTTACTCCCAAAGGCTGGGGGCTCTTGTTGTGAGAACAGGTGGTATTCGTCAGGCACTGACTATGGGCCAGGCCCTCTCCAAAGCACTCACGGAGCACGCCACCCTCACGGCCCCGTGACGTCACCAACCCCACCCCGCCTCGGCTCAGGAGCCAGTGGCTCTGGGGCCTGGAAGTGACAGAGCCAGGATTCCGGAGCCCATGGGCTCCCCCCCCTGCAGTACTGCCCCTGGGCCACTGGGGATGTGGAGAGCGCCCCACTGTTAGCTGAGAGGGGTGCCCAGTACTCGGGGACGGAGGCTGCACAAGGTGACCTCCAGTGATCGCCATTCACAGCAGGGATGCCGAGGACAGCACAGGCCAGGAAAAGAAATGCCAGTCCCTGCTTGAGGCCTAGGAGTCATCGGTCACATCCAAAGCGTCGGTCCTGGGGAGAACCAAGACTCCCGGGGCAGCAGGGCCACCCGCCCCCCTCTAGAAGCGCTACTCACCTGTGGTAGGCATATCGGGCCGAGGCTGCTCCTTCCTCCAGGATGGTACAAACACCGTGATGTCCGTGTGGCCCCGCTCCAGAAACCAGTTCACGGCCAGCAGGATGCCCCGGCAGGAGAAGACCTCCTTGTTCCCGTGGCTGCAGGGGAGAGGAGGGTGGGGGTCAGCCCACGAGGGTGGCTCACCCTCTCTCCTCTAGGCCTGGGAAGGAGGGAGGCGGGTCACACCGTGGCCCCTGTCTGGGCCCGGCCCGAAGCCCAGGGCCTGCATTCCCTGCCGGTTCCCACAGGGTCCGGGATGACCAGACCTGGGACTTTCCCTGGGGTTCCAGCTCCCAACTGTGAGGAAACGCCCAGGAATCTGGCAGCACTCGCTCCCCACGTTGGGGAGGGTCAGGCTGCTTGCAACACACCTGGGGGTGGGGGAAAGGCGCTGGAGACTTCTGGTTCCTGCCCCACCCAGGGGTGCTGGGACCAAGGGGACACAGAGGTATATAGCAGACTGAGTCACCACCCCTCCCTCATCCGGGGGTGGGGGAGGGGAGGCACCCGCCTGGCTAACAGAAGAGAAACCAGATTGTTCTGGATTCAAGTTGGATTAAAGTTCAGTCCCACACTCACCCCAGGGGCTGGGACTGAGGAGGGCAAAGGAGAAGGAGCCACATCCCAACCTCCTGGGCGCGAGGGCAGGCCCAGCAGGCTGGGCCACACAGACAGACGGAGGAGGCTCCGCCGAAGGGCCTTTCGGTTTGAAAGTGAAAGGATCCTGCTTTCCTCCCAAGACTGCCAATTCCCCCAAATGCAGGGACTGCCTGTCTTCTTTTCGCTTCTCTCAGAAAGGCGTGACCTGAGGCAGAAGAACTGCCCGGTGTCCCAGCTCCTCCACTCTCTGCGAGGCAGGGGACGAGGCAGGGGACGCAGAGAGTGGAGGAGCTGGGACACCGGGCACGCCCCTGCTGTGGTCTCAGGACCAGAACCCACTTTGTCCAGAGGAAAGCCCCGAGGTGCTGCTGGGCTCAGTTTCTCTCTCTGAAAAATGAGCCTGGTCATATGAGCCCTTCTTAAGGGCCCACAGCAGTGGGACAACTTTCCTGTTTGCTTGGGGCCAAATTCGGTCCAGAAAAGTGGAGGGTCTCCCTGGATTCCTGGGTGTGATGGAAGGGCTTGGGACCAGGCTGAGGGGCTGGGAGGAGGCCAGCTGGGGACCCCTCCCAACACTGCTGCCCCTCACTAATCCCTAGTGAACAACGCAGACACTCCTGTTTGGCAAACAGAATAAATGTTACACAAGAGAGGCAAGTCCATGGTCGACCACATCCTGTGGGTGGCTCTTGGGGGGTGGGTGTTGAGAGCTGAAGCCCCAAGAGAAGGCAGAGAGGGAGGCAGAGCAGCTAGGGGCACAGGAGCTGTGCACAGGTGACGCTGGGGCTCCCAGGTCTGAAGTCTCCGTAAACTGCAGGGCAGGCAAAGTCCAGCCAGAAGGCTGTGCTCATCCCCACCAGGTGGGGCCCCGCTGCCAGGTGCATCCGCCAGTCCGCTTACGATAAAAGTTAACGTTTCCTGAGCTCCTCCAGCCAGGCCCTGATCTACGTGCTTCACACTGAATCACCAGCCAGCCTCTGAAGGAGGACGCTGTCATTACAGGCTCCCCTCCCATTATTCAGATGAGAAGGCCATGGCCCACAAAGGGCAACTGCCTGCCAGCATCACACAGCAGCACTGCGGAGTGGAGATGCCGTCCCAGAGCCTGTGCTCCTAACAAGTGTGGGTGTTACCCTCAGACAGGGGCCAGCCCTGATGGTGGGGGAGGAGGTGCGGGGATCAGTGGGTACCCAGCTCCTATCAGGGGCCAGATGCATCCTTGCTCCTCGCTGAGGAGAAGGAAACCAAAGCTCCGAAACTCATCTGAGTCTCCCTGGCTAGCGGTAAGAGATGGATCTTGAACCCATGTCTGGGGCCACTGGATTGCCTTTCTGTCCCCAACAGCAAGACCTGGAGTTTATTGAGGAGAAAGGAAGTTCCCAAACTTGAGTCTGAACCAAGCGTTAAGAGGCAGGGGCCTTGTAACGTTAACAGTGCATCTGGCCAACTTCTGTGCCTTCATCAGGGCCCATGCGATGTGTCACCAGCTCTGGGAAGCCTTCCCTGACCTTCCAGGGTGGGTCAGGCCCTTGGTCTGCCCTCATCATGCCCACGGCAGTGAGAGGGACTAATATTAGCTGTGGGTAGCCACTCCGGGCCTGGGAGGGCAGTATCCGCTGCTCTGCTTCCCCCGCCACGTTACTCCCATGCCTGGGTCTTCTGCTGTCTCCCCAGAACTGTGAGGGTGTAATCATCTCTGGCTTGGCTTCCTCTCTCAGGTGTGCAGTCTGCACATGCATCCACCTGCCTCCACCTGTGCACACACGTGTACATGCATATGCCCCATCCTAGGCCAGCATCTTCCAGCCCCGTGACTAAATGAGACGCCAGGGCTTCCAGGACAGCGTACTGCCTTTGGGCATCCCAAACCTTGGCTGGGGGCAGGTCTGCTCTCAGCAGCCCCAGCCTTAACAACAGTCCCTCTGTGGGTCGGGTCATCAGAGCCTTACTCCTGGCAGGAGAATATTAGTACTGCCCTTCCAGGGGAATGAGTGCTCCCCGCGGCTAACTTCGGTCCCTCTCACTGCAATGGAGGAAGCTCTGCCAGCAAAGGAAAACCAGACACCCTCCCACCCCACCGCAGTCCTGTTTGCCCAGAAGGTCAGGGGCCCTCGGCCTGGCTAACTAGACACAGGTAAGACACGCAGGAGACTCCAGCGCAGTAGCTCCTGTGGTAGCACTGAGGGCAGGGCCAGGCTACCCAGGTGAAAAGATCTGCCAGGGCTGGGCCCAGCTAGAGAAAAATTCCCTTAGAAGGAAACAGAGGTGAATTTCCCCACGATTTGCATACGCTGGGGGCTGGCCCGCCTGCCCTTGTGGGGGAGGGGGCGGCAGGGCAGGAACCCAGAAACAGCTGAGACAGGAAGTTTGAGGCTGGAATTCCCCTCCAGATACAGCCTTAGCTCAGAAACCCCCAGCGGCTCTGCCTCTCCTGCCAGCTCCTCCGGCCAACCCCTCCGCCATCTGCCCCTCCTCCTGCGCAGGCCCCTCCTCCTTCTGCCTGGATACAAACACACACAGCACATGGCTGCCCAGGACTCAGCACTAAGGCCCACGCCCCCAGCAAAAGGAGTCACAGACCCACCCCACCCACAAACTGCTGGAGCCTGAGAGGGGACCCCAACTTTCAAAGCACATACTGTGACCAGCTGCCACTGGCATGTGGGAGTCAGCTTCACCCAAGCTTCCACCCAGGCTTATACCATTTCAAGATGAGACGACTGACCTAAGAGGGCTAAGCAGTCCTGGAAGTGGGAGGGGCTGAGGGGCCAAGGGGCCAAGGGCACCAAGGCCTCAGGCAGCCTACCTGGGAGAGCCCTGAGGGCAGCTAGTGAAGGAGCCCTGCCCATACCCCACCCTGCGTCTGGGGTCTCCCTGTCCACACCCACAGGAACGCTTCCTGTGAACAATCTGTCTGCCAGCCCTGACTCACCAGCCCTCGTTGGCAGGATTGGAAGACAGCAGGGCCAGGGACAACCCTGGCCCCATCCAACCCCATTCCCTGTTAAAGCCTGCATGCAGGGAAGGGGTAGTGGGGTTGAGTCCTGGCTCTGGCCCCAGGGACCCAGTCCAGCCCAGGTGGCTCCAGCTGAATCAGAATGGACCCGGGTCACAGCTTGCCTGAAGTCAAAGCATCAGGTCACAGGCCCACACCCGCCTCGTAGAGCCAGATCCTTGAAGTCACCCCGGTCATAGCTACAAAGGCCTCGGGAGCTGGGCCTGCTTGCATGGGAGCCCCGGTGTGTGACAAGGCCTCACGGGTCCCAGACCCTGAATAATCAAAATACCAGCTACTGCTGTTCCCTGAGTAGTGACTCTCTAGGTATTGCAATGACGCATTACAACTGCCACGTAAAGGGCTGGGTCTGACCTCTCTTACAGGTCAGGAAAGGGGGCTCAGGGAGGGTAAGTGACTCTGGGCCTTCTAATGTGTGAGCTGGTGCCCCTGTGTGATCCCTTCCATGGTTCTGCCTCGTGTCACGGGGGAGGAACTGAGATTGAGAGTGTCGGCCCTTGGGAAGAGACGAAGAGCACGAGGTGGCCTCTGGGGACAGAGGACCCAGGTTCGAATCTTTGCTCTGTGGCTCCCCAGCAGTGTGGCCCGGGGCAAGTCCTTGAGCCCCCGTTCTCCCCACTAAAGCATCCCTAGCAAACCCACTTCCAAGAAGCCACAAGAATTATCGGAGCCTCTCGGCACACAGTAGGGCCTCAATAATGGGCTTTCCCTTTCTCTAGACTAGTGTGTGAGAAGAGGCCCCTCTACCAGAGGTGCAGAGACGGGGCTGCCATTCCTGGTCACGTTTTGGCTGCAAAAGAACACGCACGTACCTCATGGCCACATTGCTCCCATCGATGACCACAGGCCTCAGGTCACTGCCATCCTTGTCTTCCTCTAGGGGTGGGGGCTCCAGGGCAGGAGCCTTGGGCGTGCCCCCACCTCGGGGGACCAGAGGAGGCTGAGGGTCTGGCGAGGCCTGGCGCTCTCGCTCAGCTGCTGACCCATGTTTCACCAGCTCGCCCAGCACTGTGTTGGTGTCTGCGTGGACCCCCAGCTTCTGCAGGACACTGTGGATCTCAGCTGATGAGTAGCCCAGCTTTCGGAAGAAGTCCACCTTCATCTGCAGCTCTGCAGCTGATGCCTCCTCAGTGGGCGGCTCCTGGGCTGACCTGGTGGTAAGGTGGCAGCTGCGGCTGTCTTCAAGTTCCCACAGACTCATGGTGGGGGGCTGGCTTCCTGGGTGGGCCTCTCTCCACTCACAGGTCAGACTGGTGGAAGGCACCTGTCATAGCTCCTTGTAGGAAAACCACAAGGGTTAGGGATGGGGAATGGCTCCCTTCCATCCTTCTCCTGCCCTGCCCCACCCAACAGGATGAGGCAACACTCGTGGCACTATGCAAATCCATCTTCAGAGGTTACCTCTGTTAGGCCTCTCAAAAGCTCTCCCAGCTAGGGATCATCATTCCCAAGCATGAAACTGAGTCACAAACGTTAAGAACTTGCTCAAAGTCATCCAGCTGTTGGGTGGTGTCGCAAGGATTTGAATTTAGGCAGTCTGACTCCACCTCCTACCCCAAGCTCAGCCCCACACCAACCCAGGGGACCCAGATGTCCTAGGAGACCTTAGAAGACCTGCCGCGCCCCCACAGCTGCGGGGCGGCGCGCTGAGATGGAAACCCTGGGTTGGAAGTGCGCTGTAGGAAGGCCGGGGGCTTCCCCGCTGAGGCCTTCGCCCCCACCCGCCTGTCCCGCGCTCTTAGTCAGGCTCAGGGGACACAGAGCCCGTAGTCGAACTCCTGGGCCGGGGGAGGAGAACTTTCCGGGAAGACCCACCGACGAGAAAAGTTGCTGGGAAGCTCTGGTTGGCCGAGGGCTCGGTGACGCACAGGCTGTCCCGGGCCCGAGCTCCCTAGGCTCCCCCTCGGGAGCTCGATCTCCCTTTCCCCAGGTTCCCCCAACTTGGGCTAAGTTGAAGAGGGGTCCCTAGAACCGGCGAGGCCGGAGGGGACCAACACTACGTCCCCCCTCCTCTGGTTAGTTCAACAGAGACCACCCCCACTCCTCTCCTACCCACAGCCCGCGCCCCTCCGAGCGCAACTCACCCCACCGTGCGCCCCGAGGCGGCCGGCGGCCTCTCCATGGCGCCGAGTCCCAGGGGGCAAGGCCGGCGGTCCCTTTATACGGGGCAGTGGGCAGTGGGCGGGCAGGTTGGCTTGAAGACTGATACGCGGAAGCCCCGTAGGAGAGGAGCTAGTCGGCCACCGCCCCTTCCTGCTCCGCCCCGCGCCGCCCCGCCCCGCCCCGTCATTGGCCCCGCCCCGCCCCGCCCCTGGCTCGGCCAGGACTGCTGGCAGGCCCTGGAGTTAGGACTGGGGGCTCGGGGGCTCCGGGACGCCGCCCATTTGCGGGCTTCCAGGCCCGGACGGTGAGGGGATCCAGAGGGCGGGAGTGCACGATCCTGCTGCGGGAGATTAGAACAGGCTGGACTAGGTAGGCTCACCGAGGCAGGCACTACTGACCGAGATGCATGCACAGTTGCAGGGACAAGTACAGCTATGTACACTCAGACGCTTGACAAGTGCGGCCTCCAACTGATGAAGGTGGCGTCAGGGACGCATTGCGTGAATTAGGTGCAGAGTTTGGTCCACGCATCATTGGAGGCAGGGGCATAGTTATAAAGACAGGTACACCCAGACAGACACTTTCCACATCCAGACAGGAAGACTGACTCAACATGCACCCCTGACTGAAGCAGGTCCACAGAGGTGGGGCCACACTAAGGGCCAGGCACGCGTTTTCCGAAATAAGGACCTTACCAGGAGAGAAAGGCAGGCACAACTAGCAGAGACACAGTGATGGGGGCGGATTTACAGCAGCCACCACGGGAATGTTCACAGAATTCTCTTACACAGCTTCGAAGCTCGCTGGGGCCACCCAGTCCTCCCCGGGGATGCACTGAGGTTCCTAGGCCAGCCAGTCACAGCCTTACAGCACAACACTGTACAGCCTCTACCTATGGGCTGAGCTGAGGAAGACAGCAGTTACTATGCCCGTTTTACCCTGGAGAAGTCCAGAAAAGGCTTCATTGCTCCAGCTGGAAGGACTGGGAACCAGGTCCAGGAGCTTCCTTTCCAGGGCATCGGGTGCCACCTTTGACACTTTTGAAACCACCAGTGACCTAGGGCAGAGGGGAAACTCTTGTGGTGGAAGAGTGATGCCTGGAACCTGCCTTCAAATGTGTGTGTGTGTGTGTAGGTGTGTGTGTGTGTGTGTGTGTGTGGGTGGGTGGGTGGGTGTGTGAACAAAGGTACAGGGAACCCACTGGGTAGAGGACCAGTCCTTGGCAGCACCACCAGCTCGCTCTGCAGATGGGGAAACTGAGTCCCAGGGAGCCAAAGCACTCAATGCTGAGTGCTTCCTGCATGTGCCAATACTTCAGTCACATTTCTTCTGCCTTACCATAGGCTGGTATCCTGGAAGGCTGCATGCTATTAGTGTCGTAACCAACAATTGTTCATTGTAAAATACACTGTATCCTCTATACACGTGCAACTGAATGGATAGAAATAATAAAACATCCAGGTCGCTATCACCTAACTTAAAAAAAACAGACCTGTGCCAGTCCCTCTGAGACCCTCTGTTGTGTCCACGGCAACCCCGCCCCTCGTTGGAACAGTCACTGTCCTGAACGCTGTCCTAATTGTGCCGATCATTTCCTTGATTTTTAAAATGTTACCACCTTTGTATGAATCCCCAAAGAACATATTGTTTACCTTTGGTTTTTTTGTTTTGCTTTGTGCAGATGGAATCATTCTATATGCTTATGTGACTTCCTTTTCACCTTGCACTCTTTGCTTCAAATCCATTTTTATTGGCTCTGTTCCTGTACTTTATTTATTTCACTATTGAATAATGTTCCATTTTAGAATGTACCCCTGGTTATTTACCCATTCTCATGTTATGAGATGCTGTTTGTAGGATTTCTTTTTTTACTATCACCAAAGAGTGTGCTTTTGATATCCTTGTGCCGATCTTAATGCAGTCACAGAGTTGAGGAACCCGAGATTTAGAAAGGTGAAGTCCTTTGCCCAGGTTCCTGCAGCAGATGGAGTCGAAGCCTCACAGCTCTCCCCAAGGCACCCATCTTCGCATGGACACCTGCTGGACCCTGGGGGCTGCAGACCACCCAGGGGAGGAGGGAGCATGCATTTCTGGTTTGGTCCTAAAGCTGCTTCCCTTCTCCAAGGCCCCCGGGGGAGCACGGCAACCTTGTGGCATGCTCACAGCCACTCCCGCTGAGCACTGTGAATGCTGCACCCCTCATCCTTCCAACAGCCCCAGTTACAGTTGAGGAGAGCTTAGCAACGCTAGGCGTTTATTCATTGTAGTAACTACATTTAAGACAGAAAAAATAGCAAGTAACGAGTTCAGGTTAATAATCATAACGATAAGTCAAGCATGCCACCGCAATAATGCTCCGCATTTGTACTCACTGGGCAATGGGCACTGTGCCAGCACCTTGCAGACACTTCCACGCCTTTGCATCGGCTTCTTCCCCAGCCCAGAATGTCCTTCCCTGCCCCCTCTCCACTGCTGCCTGGCCAATTCCATTCATCTTGTTAGTGATGTCACCTCCTCTGTGAGGCCTGCCCAGACTCCCTAGAAGCTGCGTTGCTTCCTTCTCTGTGCTCCCCACTGTGTCCTAACTGCTGGATTGTGATTGCATGATTGGGACCTCCTCTGGGGCCAGCACCGGGCTGGGACTCCACCCATGCTCCCAGGCTCCATGCTGCCCAGAACCGGGGCCAGTGGGAGCTGGCAGGACTGGGCGATGAGTCACACAGCTCTGTGCCCTCCCAGAGAGAGCGAAGTCTAGTTCTCTTCCGGCTCCTAAAGGCTGCTGTTTCCTGAGAAGTCCACTCTCTTCTGTAGAAACCAGGGCTGTTACTGGGAACCTCTGCTCCATTTACAGCTGGATTTTGCAAACCTTGGCCCCAATATCCAGGAGGCCTCTGGACCTCCTGGTGCCCAGCCATACACACCCCCTCTATCTCTTGCACGCGTGATGCAGTAGCTGGGCTTGCCAACTTCCTTCCTGGAACTTCCGTGCTGTCCTGACACCTGCCGGTACCTGGACAGCCTAGATGAGGTCTGCAGAGCTCCAAGGCTGGCCGCACCCTGGGTGGAAGGAGTGGGGCAGGGAGGGGCTGCCAGAAAGGGAACCGTCCCAGGAATGAATTCCCTTGCCCTTTGGTAGCTCCACTGAGCAGCTGAGACTCTGGCGGACACAGGACCTAGGCCACCTCTGCAGGAAGGGTAGTCAGGCTGCCCCCAACTCTTAGCAGAGTGGCTGTAGAGGTTAAATTCAACAAAGCCTGAGTGAGACTTCTGGTACATTTTTAAAAGACTCGTTGCAATAGAGACACAAAAATTGAAGTATGGTTTAAACGGTAATTTGACACATTAACACTTTACATCACATATTCAAGTACATTGCAATATATTTGAACTATTCCCAAGGTCACTGGAGGGTTTGTTTGAAAAATATATTACTTCCTTGGGGGAAATGGCCGATTCTAGGGGCGGGGGCAGGGAAAAGGTGGGCCCGGAAGGTCTGGTGGTACCAGAGGTAGCAAGTGCTCAAAACAGAAAAAAGAGGGGGGGTGCCACAGGGACCCGGCAGCCGCAAGCTCCCATGGCCAAAGCTGCAACAGTTAGAGCGATACAGTAAATAACAGTATTAGATTATAACCCAAAGCATCAGATCCATATGTGGTAGAAATAAATGACTAACGAACACGCTGTGGAGAGGAGACAGGTTTTCCCAATAGTGTGTGTACATTCTCCTCCCATCAGCTCCATTGTCTCCTCATCTGGTGCCTGGTAGTCACTTTGCAGTGGAGGAGCTGACAGACTCCATCTTGACCAAGAGCTCCAGGTTCACATCGTCGGTGGCCGGTAAGTGCAGTGGATTCCATGTACCCCCAGCAGTGAGTGATGAAGAGGGCACTTCACTTCAGTGGTATTCTTCCCCCAAACTCATAGCCCCAGAGAAAAAAACATTAGACCCAGCTGAAGGATATTCTACAAATACTTGACCAGGACTCTCAGAACCGTCAGGGGCACGAGAAGCAGGGGGAAGACAGAAGCAGCCGCAGGCCAGAGCAGACCAGGAGACAGGCGGACGGGAGGCCGTGTGGTTTCCTGGATCGGACCCTGGACCAGAAAGAGCACTGACGGGAAAGCTGGTCCAGTCTGAATGAGGGCTGCACTGCAGTTAACGGGGCTGCACTGGTGGCGTTTTTTCTGTTTGGTTTTGGCGACGCAGCGCTGTGGCGTGAGACAGCATCAGGGAAACTGGAACCGGGTGAGGAGTCTCTGGGAACTCTGTGCCCCCTTTGCAGGATCTTTGTCAATCTACAGTTAGCCCTGAAATGAAAAAGTTTGTTTAAAGATGGAGTTTCATGGGCCTTGCAGGTAGGATTGTTGGGTAATAAGGCCAGATGTCTTTTTGTTCATTTCTACTGGTGTATGGAAATGGCTAAGTATCACTGTTTGGAGAGAGTGTCCAAAGTCTAAACTTGGGGACTTTTTGTCTTCGGAGCCCTTCCCGGCTGGCCCTTCCGCTTCCCTCCTCTCCCTCAGTTCCCTGCTCCCTCTTTTCTGAACTCGAATGCCCACATTCTTCGCCATTAGGGTGGGGAAGCCCCAAAGAGATTGATCAGCCTGAAACCTGTGTTCTGTGGCCCGGCTCCTGAAACAGGGAAAGGGACTTGCCCCAGGCCATGTGGCAAGTTAATGTAGGCAAAGCCAAGAATAGGACCAGCCCCACCTTCTCTATCCCAAGGTTCGTGTCCCTATTCACTGCAGACGTGGGGACCAGAGATGCGCACAGGAGCTCAGACGTGCTGGGGGCTGGCTTTGGATCCGATAAAGACGAACCCAACTGGTGGGCTCTCAGGTGTCTGTCGGAGAGCTCAGGTGTAGGGAAGTCTTCCCTTGGGCTCGTGTTGCACTCCCTTAGCCAGTGATCCCACCTGGTTTGGGAGATTCAGGAAAATATAGGTGTAAGGAAGGCAAAGGGATGAGGCTGCCTGGCTTCTCCCCCACTCTGGAGCCACTGCGGTGAGGGGTCGGAGGGATTCTGCAGAGCCCTGAGAGTGTGCGGAGGGCTGGGTTCCAGTCTGGAGGTTGAACACTTGCTAACCTGTACTAGGGGACACAGCTTTGGTGGTGTGGGAAGCTCTCAGAGAGGGCCCTGGCTCTCCCTGGAGCCAAGAGACTATGGGGCGGGTCTGAGGTGGTCCTGCTGCTTAGCGAGCTGTGCAGGGGTGGACATTCTTGCCCTCTGGCCTGGGAGGAGGGTACTGCCCTCGTCCCAGGGCCTTCATTTCTGCCCCCCTCACTGTGCTGTCAAACTGAACCTTCACGGTCTGGGGCATCACCATCTCCCTACATACCTGGCTCCTTGAAGGTGCATGTCCAGGACAGGACCTGGCACAGGTGCTCACTGAGCCAATGCAAGAGCGGGCCCGAGCAGCTGCAGGTGTGTTTTGCTATGGACATCTCTGTTGCATCGCCTTTTCCAAGCCCAGCTCGTGGATGTCTTCTAGTGTATGAAAAGGGCCTAAGAACTGTGGAGCTCAAGACTTAGCTGCAGTCTCCAACTGAGCCACTGGTGAACGGTCAGATGGGAGTGCAGAGCTAAAAGCTGGACGTGGATGAACTAGGCCAGGCCTAACCAGAGTCAGGAGCCTGCTGCCTGCTGGGCTGATGTCAGCTCTTGTGGGCAGAGTGGCCACCCACAGACAGGGTTGTCATTGTGACCAGATCACAAGATCCCCGAGGTCACTAATGTGCAGCTCATGTGCTGGTCAGGAGTTCAGACAGGCTGCAGGAACCATTGCTGGCTAGTGAGCCTGCCGTGGGGAGCGTGCTGGCTGTTTCTATAGCACCATCAGCCCGATTCCCCCTTCCTAACGGTCCTGGGAATTTCCCAGCCTTGTGATCTGGTCAGAAATGACCCCATTCTAAGCGTGGGGCCTAACTGGCCTAAGGAAATGAGAATATCACATCTTCTCAGCTGTAGTAATTGGTTGGGAAAAGACACATGACCCCAATCAGGCCAACCTGAGTCTCAGTTGTGGGCTTTTTTTTTTTTTTAAGCTAACCGGGCAGGCTCTCTGTTTCTTGCCAATCACAAATGAGAAAAGCAAGCAGTGCCAGGAGCTTCTGGAAGCCACCTTGTGGCATAGCATAGGAGAAAGAGTCAGGAGACTGAAGGAAATAGGGCCTTGGGAATAGCTACTGGATCAAGCCTTGCCTGAAGCTATGCCTAGATTTTTTTGGCTATGTATTGTAAATCCACGAATCCTGTCACTCACAACCAAAAATATCCTTTATAATGGTAACAATAATTAGTAATTATTAAATATACAATAATCACCTAAACATAGCTTAGGGGATAAGATCTCACAAAATATGAGGTCTGTGGGGATGGATTGGAAATAATAAAACAGACTCTCAGAGATGAAAGGTCAGCAGATTGCTGATCTAGTTTAAGCTTTACAGTTTGGCATGTGGTAAAACTAAGGCCCAGAAAGGTCGGGCGATTTACTCCAGGTTTTATAGCTGCTCAGTAGAACCTTCTTACTGGGGTCATTAACTCTCGATGTTTAACGATACTAACTGAAGTGCTCCGATGTCTAAGTGTTCCTTGTGAAATCGCTGCATGTTTTTCTCTTGTATCTGTTTTTCCAACAGAGGAAGAATGGCAATAACCCTCTTCATTTTGCAAATAGGAAGGCAGAGCCCAGTGAGCCTTAAAGATTTGCCAAAAGTCACATAGAAAGGCAGTGGTAGAGTTGGCCCTGGAGGCCCGATGTCCTGAGTGTCCCTTAAGTTTCTTGCCCCTTGTGGCAGCTCCTTCTGCTTCCATTAGGGGAGGAGTAAAGATTAGGAGTGTGGTGCAGGCCCTTCTCCTGGTCTTCCTTTACCAATGCCCGGGGGTAAAGAGGACTTGAATTGTACAGGCCAAGAAAGTGATCGTGGGCCCTGGCAGATGGGTCTGTTCCCTTAACCTTAGGAAGAGCAAGGCGCTGAGGATGTTTTTGTTGCCAGAGCCTCTGAAAGGGAGGCCGAGCTAGAGTGACGAGAGGCGGCATGCATGAGATTCTGGCTTCAGAATCCAGGTGAGCTCAGCTCTGACACCTTCCCTCCTCTGCCCAAAGCCTCCCGTGGTTACTCAACATTTTCAGTAGCCACAAGGTTGATATGTACCACGACAGGTGGTGCACTGCACAATTTGGCTAATGATCTGAATGCTGCCCCCTGGAGCTGTGCGGTGCACAGCTCGCACAGCCAACCACACACAGTGAGCCCAGGTCTCACTTCTCAGCATATCTGGACACTCATTCGGTTTCACAGAAATCAGTGACCTTACAAGCCCTTTTCTGAATTAAAAAAAAGTCATCATTTTTGCAAGCTAAAGAAGATGATCTTGAGAAAATTTAAAGATTTTATTTATTTAATTTTAGAGAGAGGAAGGGAGGGAGAAGGAGAGGGAGAGAAACATCAATAAGTGAGAAATACATCGATCAGTTGGCTCTCATACACCCCCAACTGGGAACCTGGCCTGCAACCCAGGCATGTGCTCTGAATGGGAATTGAACCAGCGACGTTTTGGTTTGAAGGCCCTCGCTCAGTCCACTGAGTCACACCAGCTGGGGTGAGAACATTTATTTGGGATTGGTCTGATTCTAAAGATTGTATTAAAAGTTTATAATTAATAAGATTTACTATTTTTAAAAAGGATTTTTAAAAATTAGCCCTGGCTGGTGTGGATCAATGGGTTGAATGCAGGCCTGTGAACCAGAGGGTCGCTGATTCGAGTCCCATCTAGGGCATGTGCTTCAGTTGTGGGTGGGGACCCCACTGGGGGGGTGTGGGAGGCGGCCACAGATTGATGTTTCTCTCCCTTTCTTTCTCTCTCCCTTCCTCTCTTTACAAATAAATAAATAAAATCTCTTTTAAAAAATCTTTAAAATTTATTTTAGACATAAATGTGTGGTTGCCTCTGGTGCGCCCCCTACTGGGGACCTGACTTGGACTGTTATCCAGTCATGTGCCCTGCCTGGGAATCCAACTGTCAACTCTTTGGTTCACAGGCTGACACTCAATCCACTGAGTCATACCAGTGAGGGTGAGTGTGTGTTTACTATTTTTAAAGGCTACTTTTGACCCCCTCCTATTTTATAAATGAAGCCTACTGTTTAATAGAATTTAAATACTTTTGTGAGGGGAAAAAATCAAGATTTATAGACAAATAAATTAAAAATATTTCATCAGGCTTGGTTTGGGGACTGAATGTATGCTGAAATTATAGATTGAAATTTAACTACATGCTATGAATTAGAAAATAGATATAATTGCTTTCAGTACATGGGAGTTTAGAATTTTTGCATCTTATGCTTTATTTTTGTGATTTACCTAGTTATTTTGAAAATAAAGTTTGTACTTTGTTCCTAACCGAGGAGATAAAAGAGAAGATATCACCTCTTCAAATAACCCATTTCAAGTATGAATAGCTGTTATTTCCAAAAGATGAAAAGCTAAAATGGCTGTATTTTCTCTTTCCAGGATTGGGTTTTGAAGTACTAGAGACGTCTTGATGTTCTACACAAGATTTTTTAAAAATAGGTGATACATAAACAATGTAAAATATTCAAAAAGTACAGGTGTGTTTATAGTAGAACCAAAATCTTCTTTCCATGGTCTTTAAAATGATTCTGCTCTCCAGGAAAAACTGAAGTTAGCAGTTTCCTATGTATCTTTCCGGATTGAATCTATGCTGCTACAACAAATATTTGCATATATATATATTCTGCTTCTCTTTATTTTTATACAAACGAGCCGCTCTATGCAACCAAACGCACCTTGCTTTTCTCAATTCATAATAAACTTCTGAGACAATTCCAATCAGTATGCGTGTTTCTTGGCCTCACTATTGAAAACTCAGCTGAAAATTATCCCACTGTCAGGCTTATTTAGGCCCTTTTGGACGAAGAGACATTTAGGATGTTTCCTATCTTTCGCTATTACAAACAGTACCGCAGCGCAGACCCTGGATTCTCGCCACACTGCAGTTGTGCAAACGCGTGCGCAGTAGGCTAAGCTCGTCTAGCTGGGTCAAAGGGCGCATACGTTTGCTGAAGCTGTCTTAACACAGCACGACCAACTGGGGGGTTAAGCAACCGAAATTTATTATTTCCCAGCTCTGGAGGCTGGAAGTCCAGCATCAAGGTGTGGGCAGGGTCGGTTCCTTCTGAGAGCTGGGAGGGAGAATCAGTTCCAGGCTTCCCCCGTGGGTCCCGGCGGCTTTGCTGGCAATGTTTGGTGTACTCTGGCGCATCACCCCTCCTCTGCCTTGATGTTCACGCGGTGTTCTCCCTCCGTGTGTGGGTGTGTGTGTCCTAATTTCCCCTTTTCATAAGGACGCCAGTCGTATTGGATTAAGGCCCACTGTACTCCAGGATGACCTCATCTTCACTAATGACATCTGCAATGACCCTATTTCCAAATAAGGTCATGTTCCAAGGTATTGAGGGTTAGGACTTCAACACAGGAATTTTGGGGATGGGTGGCGGGGGGCGGGGGCAACACAACCCATAACAGAGAGTATGTGAGCATTCACCTCTAGAAAAGTATTGCTAAGTTGCTCTAAATATTTTCTAAGTATTTAGAAAAATATTACCTACCCAGCAGCAATGATGAAAATAGCCTATGTTACTATATCCTTGCCAGCACAGCAGACATTTAAAAAATATTTTTTATTTTATTTATTTTTAGACAGAGAAGGGAGGGAGAAAAAGAGGAAGAGAAACATCAATTTCGGTTGCCTCTCACATGTCTCCCACTGGGGACCTGGCCTGCAACCCAGGCATGTGCCCCGAGTAGGAATTGAACCAGCAACCCTTTTGTTCACAGACTGGTGCTCCATCCACTGAGCCACACAAGCCAGGGCATACCAGACATTCTGATTCTTGCCATTCCAGTAGATGAAAAGTGATATCTCATTTTTCTGGTATTTCACTTTTTTCATATATTTAAGACTGATTTATTTCCATTGTTTTTTTGTGACCAGTTATTTACATTTTTTACCTGTTTTTTTTTTCTATTGAATTAGTGGTCTTTTATTCTTAGCGATCTGAAATTTGTGGGTCCTTAAAGATGACATATTTCAAATATTTTCTTTTCCTCTTAGTTTTTTTCAAAAACTTAAAAAAAAGTTTTTCATATGAAAACTTTACATATGAATTTCTTCTTTCTTAGGAAAAAATTTTAATTTTACGTAGAGCAACAGATCACTCTCTTTATGGCTTGGGATTTTTGGCGCTACTTATAAAGGCTTCTCTAACTCCAAAATTCTGACCCAGATTCTCCCACTGTTTTCTAGCACATTTATGGTTTCATTTTTACGTATTTTTTTTTGTATGTATTGGAATACATTTTGGCACAGGTGTAAAGTAGGGGCCCAGTGTAGTTGCCCTGGCGGGTACACAGTGGTTCAACAGCATTTATCGAATAAGTGTGGGACTGTGACCGGGGGAAGTCGTGTGTAGATGTGGGGAATTTGCAGAGATATTTTCCTTAAAAATTGTTTCCTATTAACTTGTATTTCAGCATCAATTTCTTTTTTTTTTTTTTAGAATTTGTGATTTTAGCCATTGATCTATTATGTGTATAAACCTGTTATTGAAATAAAAATAACTGAAAACTGTTTCATAGGCAAAGCCACCCCAGGTGAGTGACTAATTGTGAGCGCCCATTTGATTAGTGCTCAGAGTCTCTCAAACGGTTCCCTTTAAAAAATAAATAAATTTGGCCTTGACTGGTGTGGCTCAGTGGACTGAGCGCTGGCCTGAGAAGCAAACAGTCATCAGTTCAATTCCCAGTCAGGGCACATGCCTGGGTTGCAGTCCGGGTCATGTCCCCACTAGGGAGTGCAGTAGAGGCAACCATGCATTGATGTTTCTCTCCCTTTCTCCCTCCCTACCCCTCTGTCTAAAATAAGTAAATAAAATCTTTAAAAATAAATAAATTCATATTCATTCATTAATTAAAATATATAAGTAGAAACAGAGGCTAGTATTGCATTTAAAGACATGAACTCCCCTGAAAAGCTCCTTGAACCCTTAGGGTTCACTTAGAGGGGTTAAGAGTTTGAATCCTGACTTCACTACCTTCTGGCTCTGCTCCTTGGCTAACTTGCTTGCCCTCTCTGTGCAACATTTTTAGACCTAAACTAATGTCATCTTAGGTTGCATCTCTAGAGATACAAGATTGAGGATGAGGGAGGTGATAGCTGGAGGGTCGAGTTCAATTCCAACTGCCATACTTTTCAGGGGACAGTGAGGGACCACAGTCCAACTTGGGGAGGGCAAAGGAGAGTGAAGACTTGCAGATACTGACCTTGGAGAAGACATACTCAGAGGGGCCCAGGTGGGAGCAACGGCACAAACCCTGCCTGGCTCCAAGGGTCAAAGCGGACCCGTGGGGATAGCAAGGGGCTGAGCACCGACTCTGATGACCTGAACCATCCCACAAGGAAAAGGCTTCCTGCTGCAGGCTCTCAGTTTTGACAAAAAATATTAGAGCGATAAAAATCCCTGGCTATATAAACACATATGCTAGTCAACAAATATGTATTCCACATTTCTCCTGTTTAAAAGTATACTTTAGCCCTGGCTTGTGTGGCTCAGTGGATTGAGCACTGGCCTGCAAACTGAAAGGTTGCTGGTTTGATTCCCAGTCAGGGTATGTGCCTGGGTTGTGGGCCAGGTCCCCAGTTGAGGGGTGTGTGAGAGGCAACCAATCTTTCTCACACACAGATGTTTTTCTCCCTCGCTTCCTATAAATAAATAAATAAATAACATATTTAAAAAAGCATATGCTTTAAAAATGAATATTATAGAAATTGAGACTTTCTTACAATCAATATGTACATTTAATGCATCCTTCTTTCTGAGAAGTTGTTATTCAAGCATTTAAAAATTTTTTATTTATATAATTTCAGAGAGGGAAAGGGAGGGAGAAAGAGAGGGAGATAAACATCAATTTGTGAGATAAACATTGATCAGTTGCCTCCCACATACCCCCAACTGGAGACCAGACCCACAACCCAGGCATGTGCCCTGACTGGGAATGGAACCTGTGACCCTTTGGTTTGCAGGCTGGTGCTCAGTCCACTGAGCCACACCAGCCAGGGTGTTATTCAAGCATTTTTGAATTAGCAAGATGAAGTGTGTGATTCGGGAAATTTTTTTTTTTTGACAATCTGTATTTCATCTCATACTTGTCCCATTAGAATATCTGCCTTGAATGAAATCTATCTAAATAAATAACATATATATATTTTTAAAAATCCAACATTCTTTTCTTGGTGAAGTCACACTCAATCTACTGAACCCATCAGTGGGTGACATTCTGTCTCGTCGCTGCTGTCCTTGCTGCATCTGAAACAGGGCCGAGACAGGCTATTACACCGTTTTTAATAAATTCACAGCAGCAGGTTCTTGGCTTGGGAATAAAACATTCCACTTACCAAGAGATGTTATTCCTTCAGTGGATGAGAAGGTACTTTTCCATAAAGAGAACGTGCAGCCCTTTGTTCCGAGGGGACAACGTGTGGATTCGAGCAGATCCATTGTCAAAAGGAGATTTCTTGTAATGGACTGAAGTCAAAACACTCAGACCACAAGAATCGGTGGGTTTGCAAAAGGAGGCGGCTCCCCGAAACGGGGAGCCTGTGTGTCCCCGCTGGCGTGAGCTGTGGAGGTGGGTGGAGGGCCTGCCGCCCTTGCCTCCAATGCTCACAGCGAAAGGATGACCATCACCTTCCGTCTCCCCAACCCATTCGGGGAATTGGGGTCCCTAGTTCACTCAAAAACATTCATGGTTTCAGGAGGCTCTGGGTTTTTTTTTTTTACTGTAAAGCTGCCAAGGAGCCTCTTAACCAAGTTAGAGATGAGAAAAAGGGAAGCTGGGCCAAGGCCGCGGTGCTCTCGCTGTGGTTTTGTGAGGGCCGTACTGGGAGCCTGGCCACCTGCGGACGGCGGGCACGGGGCCCACGCGCCAGGCGCCCACGCACCTGGGTTGGAACCCCCCACGCCTGCCCCTCTCTTCCACCCTGATCTTGGGGAAGTTGTGTAACCTCTGGCCCCGCTACACCCCTTCCTGGAGCCCAGAGCTGGAAAGAAGCCCCTTGAAGCCCTGACATCAGAGGTGACGCCAGCTTTCGCAGGGGATGACTATGCAGAACACGGCGCCACTCCTTTTCCCTCGTGTCAGGACTGGCGCGGGCGTGTGGCCTGCCATCTGCAGCACCCCCTGCTGCCCGCACCCCACGGCTCCCAGGGCCCTCCAGACCCTCCTTCACTGCATGACGTAACCCGTGAGCTGGCCTGTGGCGCCCCCTCCTGGTGACCGCAGACAGGCAGGGCACTGGGGACACCGTTGGCACTTTCCTGAACAAAAGGAAGTGTTTTGCTGGGGGCAGTGTGGGGGTGGGGGGTGGTCCTGATCTCAACCCTTGGGGTCGTTTGAAGCGTGAAAATCAGGTCACGTGGAGTCCAGGCCGTCCTTTTTCTAGGCTGGGCCATCCTGAGCCCAGTGGAAGGGACTAGCTAGAGTGGGTCCCATGCAGGGTTTCTGTGCTGACAGGGCCTGTCGGAGAGCGAGGCTGCGGTGCAGGCGGGGCCCTTGGGTGGGCTTTGATCTGAGCGTCCGAAGGGCAGAGGGGCCCTCGAAGAAAGGATGGTCCCTAGATTAGGGTTTCGGAGAAAAAATGACAGGGTTAAGGGGAGAGAGCCTCTCCCCAAGTGCGGGGGGCGGGGGTTGGTGCGGCCCCCACCTCGCCAACCTGGTTGCTGCCGCTACTCCCTCGCCCCGCCCCCCCCCCCCCCCCTGTTCTCCCGGGACAGATTTGATCACCGTTTCAGCTTGCACTGGTGAAGGGCCTCAGCCTCTTCTCTTTCTCTTTTTAAAAATAATTTTTATTTTTCTTTAAAAAAATTAATCTCACCAGAGGATATATTCTTTGGTTTTAGGAAGAGAAGGGGAGAGGGAGAGAAGGAGAGAGAGGGACTGGTTGCCTCCGTAATGCACCCTGACCAGAGACAAAACCGCAATCTAGGCGTGTGCCCTGACCAGGAATCAAACCAGTGGCCTTTTGGGCAGCTTGGGCTCCAACTGACTGAGCAAAGTGGCTAGGGCTAGGCATATTTCTCTTAGGACTAGAGAAAGCAAGAAGGATTCGCAATAAACAGCAGGCAGAATTTCTCAATTAAGATGGATGTAGGACCTCAGAAAGGAAAGCAGAAGGGGGACCTTCCCATCCAGGTGCATCCCGGAAGTGTGGTCCGGGCAAAGAAGTGAGACGCCCCCTGGAGCGCCCTGCCTGGACTAGAGCTAGTCCTTGGGGTCCCAGGATGGACAGGCCTCTTGTGAGGTTCTTGGTGGCTCTGGCCTTTGGGTTGGGATGAACCTGGGTGGGTGAGGATGGGCAGGGGGAGAAAAAGTTTCAGACTCTTTGCCACCCCCATCCTGCCCCACTTGGCTACCTCATCTTCCTTCATTTCTCAGCTGGCCTCTTCTCTGACCCCCCCACCCCCCACCCTGCCCTGCAACCCTCCAGAAGTCGTGCTGCTACCCCCCTACCCGCCATATGCTCCGAGCACTCACATTCTATAATGGTGTCTCCACGTCCACCCTCCTGCTGGGCTGTCTGTTGTGCATGTTCCTGTCCTTTCCCAGAGCCTAGCACGCTGCCCAGCACATCGCTGGTGCTCAGTGAATTCTTGATGTCAGTTGACTTGGGAAGGTGCTCTGGGTCTTTGGCTTTAGGAAGGGTTTGAGCAGGCGGAGGAGGAGGCAGAGCCTGAGGCTTGATTGATGGATAATCTGGGCAGTCCCTCCTCTTTCGGCACCTCCCCCTCTCTCACTGTGACTGCCCAGGCAGGACTGGTCACCCTTTCCCCTTGTCTAGATGTCTAGACGCCTTTCTCGCTCTTAGGCCCTGACTCCCTCTCCCAGATGAACCCTCTTCCCCCAATGGGGCCTCTGATTTCCCACACTGGGCCCACCCCCTGCTCTGGCCCTCCCAGGTTCCCCCACCCCCATGCAGATGTCTCCCTTCCTTTGCTGCCCTGAGGGATTTAGGAGGGGCGGGGGTGGGGGGGAAGGAGGAGAAGAGGATCTGCAGAACAGTGTCTTTGAAAGAAAATGTTTTAAAGATGGAAATTTTTGTGCAAGCAAAATCTTGGAAGAGATATATAAAATAGAGCTGCTCTGGTTGGCGAGAGAGATTGGAGAGAAAGAGAATGGAGAGGAGAGAAAGTGAAAAAAAGAGAAAGGAGGGGGGGAGAGAGAGAGAGAAGAGTTAGGAAGCCACAACCTGGAGCCCCACCCACTTGGTTCCACACTCAGACCCGTCGTCAAGTCCTAGTGTACAATTTTGTGACCACTGAAAATGAATTTTGCCTAAAATTAAAAAGGTGCTGATTTTCAGCCCCTAAGGTGTCTTGTCTGAGCTTTTCCGAGGAGCAGCCCATGAGGCAGCTAACTTACTTTCTGTTCTGAAGTGGGGTGAAGCCTGGGGTGCCAGGTGCTCCTGCCTGGAGGAAGGGTCTCTGAGGAGGGCCCGAGGGTCCTGGGGGGGTGTTGGGAAGCGGGGCAGGGTCTGCAGGACACAGGCTATGAGTTACAGGACCTCCATGTAACCCATGAGCAGAGCTGAGCAGAAGCTGAGCAGACCATCCCTTCCCGCTTTGTGCCTCTTTGAGGCTCTTTATGTCCCTATCTGTGGTCACCTCTGGGAACAGGAGCTGGAAAATCTGCTCCAGAGGCTGAAGCAGATGTCATTGACCTAAGGGTACTCATCAGACTGTGAGCAACACTTGACAGTTTCCAACCACAGTCACGTCCATGCACTGGTTCCATGTGATCTTTGCCATCTTTGGTAAGATAGGACTGTTACTAATTTCCTCTGGGAGAGAAGAGGAAGTTAAGGATGAGGAGTTGCGTAAATCCCCACGGTGAGCCACAAATTGCTCTGAGCCACACAGAGGAGGGCAGGAGTCCCAGATGCCAGCCCCAGTACCCTCGACTTTTCCCCAGGCCTCTCCCACTCCCCCATCTCTTTATCACTCGAGTGGGGCAAGGAGCTTTATTAGCCCGAGCACGTGTGAACTTAGGGCTCCAGGTTAGCAGTCATTTAGAAAACAGTTCAAGGGTCAGGATCCTTTCCCTAGACCGGGGGGCAAGCTCAGAAGCCTCTCACTGGGGTCGGGGATTTGGGGTAGGATGACCATACAGTTAGTCAGTCATCCAGAGCAGGATACTTTGGGGAGTGAAAGGGAGCACCATGAATAATTTCCCTGTGGCCACAACCAGGAAGTGGGAGGTGAGGTCACTCTGTTACCGAACCACTTGTCCCACCCCTTCTCCACCCTCGGACCCCCAGACACATGCAGCACAGTGGCCATTCACTGAGAGTTCAGCTGTGCTGGGCATGCAACTGAGCTTGTTCGATTGGCTTTTCATGATGATATGTGGCTGGTCAGTTATTGTTCCCATTTTATTACTGGAGAGGCTGAGGCCCAGAAGACTCTTGCCCAAGAACACACAGCTGGTAAATGGTGGAGTTGGGATTTGAACCTAGGGCATCTGGCTTTCCTTGGAACGATGATAAGAAATATAGTTTTAATGAAGTGGTTTGGGCCACAAGAATTGTTCCCAAGCTTCTCCTCAGATCTTCTTCCAACCTCTTAGCTGTCTTTAGCTCAGGGATCTCATCAGAAGGACCTTTGAGTGGCGAGGAGATGTGTGGATGAGGGAGGGAGGCAGGCGCACTCAACTGAGGGGTCAGGAGCACAGAGCGGAGGGGTAACAGCAGGGTCGGACAATGAAAGCTGACATTTATTAAGCACTGACTGAATACCAGGCTCTGTTTTAAGTGTTTTCAAGGTATGTCCTACTTATTCTTCCTCTACATGAAATAACATATCCTACTTAATCCTCTAAACGGAGTAACATTATTATTCCCATTTTACAGATGAGATAACTGAGGCCACTTGCCCTGTACTGCACAGCCGGTAAGAGATAGACCCAGAATCACCCATTTGGTTTGAACATCATGCAGGTTGTCCTTGACGGAGAGGATGCTGCTGGCCCTGGGGTGGAGTCCCTTTCGCCTGCTTTGTCTAGGGTGCCCAGGGTGCGGACTTTCAGAGAGGAGAGAGGCGGCGGTCCAGCCTTCTCTGAGCGCCAGCCTAGAGGCTCCACGGACGCCTATTTCTGCTCCGATGTCCGGCTGCAGGAGGCGCAGGCAGATCGGCGGGCTGTATCTGCTGTCCTCCACGGCAGCTCATTTTCATTCATGTTCTTTCAATGCTTTTTGCTCTGTTTTTAAATCTAATTCCTCAGCATTTTTTTTTTTTTAAATCTTCACTCAAGTTGCTTTAATGAAACCAAAATGTGTCTGTTTTCTCTGCTGGAGCTGCCTGGGAAATTTCAATATAAAACAAACAAGTCAGCTTTTAAAATTAAATTTTTATGGGTGGCATTTCCACATTTAATGGGAGGTACAAAAGGCTGAAGTAAAACCAATTAACACGGGGTTGGGACAGGGTGTTCAGAGAAATTAAACAACAGGAGCACAGCGCGCCGGGAGCTGGGGGAAGTGAGCAGTCGCGGCAGCCGCGAGGGTGGTGGCTGTGCAGTGCCTGAGTGCATTGGGGACTGGGCGCTGGTGTTGCGCAGGCCTCGTCCCTGCTGCTGCCCCGGGACCAAGTGCCTGGGTGCCAGCGTGCACGCCTGCGCTGTGCGTTCAGATGGCAGGCGGTGGTGGGGGAGCAGCAAACCGGGAGGGTTGCTTTGGGTTCCTGGGGCCCTGGATCCCGGAGTCCAGAGTGTGGCGACACCAGCCGGCCGCCAGCTATGGGCCTGACCGGGCTGAGGACAAATGAAGCAGACTTCACACTGACAGTTACAACCGGATCCTGTAAATCTGGTCCACGGTGCCACAGTCCGCAGGTAGCTCCCGGGAAAACAGTTTCAGAGAAAGGGCCTGGGCCACCTTTTCTGCTCCCATCATCCCCTCACTGACTCTTTCTGCCCCCACTGACACAACTTTCTCCCCCTCCTTTCTGCCCTCTGACTCCTGATTCTATGGAGAGGGCCACTCTGGTTACCAGAGCACCCAGAGAAACTGTCGTGGGGGAAGATGAGGGTCCCACCTTCTCCAAGTCAGGAAATCCAGCTGGTCGCCATGGTCGCTCCAGTCACCCTCAGTCCTCCCCAGTAAGGCCATTGAATCCACAAATGACCAGGCAGTTCCTGGGCAGTTCTGCTGGCCTGAGACAGACCCCCAGCAGGGGTGCGGAAGGTGGGTGCCTGGCCCTGGCTCTCTTGGGAGAATGTTTTTGAGGGAACATCTGAGGTTGGAGGAAGGGCTCCTTTGGGGTCAGAGGAGATGGGTACACTGGGGGGGTGTGGCCACAGATGCTGGCAGGACGGTGCTTTCTGACGCAGGTCTGTGCTCTGATCCGGGACCTCCAGGGGTCCCGCCAACGCCTGTCTGAGGGTCCAGGTGAGGGTCTCTTTGAAACCAACCTGAGAAGTCTTAGGTTTATTTGTAAGGCTCTTTGAGACCTGTTTGAAGACCTAAAGACTGGTTGGCCTGAGGACCAGCAGCATAAAAGCAGTACAAATGGCCCAAGGCCAAGGCTAACACTGACCCTTCTCTCTCCATACAATAGAGAATAAATCTGGCCAAGCTGAAAGTGGATGTTTATAGCCAGGGGCCTGGCACCATGGCTGGTGTCCTTCCTTTGGTGACTTATGAAGTTGACTTCAAACCACAAAGCAGGCAAACGCCTATTCTCTCCCGACAACCAGCAGGTCGACCTTGACAAATCCGGCAAAGGCAACACACGTCTTGAGAACATACCACCTGCCCATCTTTCTGTAGCGAGCGACACAGTCTGCCCTACCTGAAAGGTGTTTTAAAGCATGAATAGGAATTTTCCTGGTGAACAGGGTGGGAAGGACAGTATTGACTGAGTGACTCCAGTGAAGCCACAGAAATATGAAACAGTTCTCTGTGGGCCAAGGGGACCAACCAGAACTTGCAGGCACGTGAGGAGCACACGAAGTGAGGTCGGAGAGAGAGCCAGGCAAACTGTAGAGTGCGGCACAGAACGAGACACGGCTGCCGCCGCCCACCTCTCTGTCTGTCGTGGGAACCAAATGAGCCAGGATGTGTGAAGCTGCATTGTAAACTGGAAACGTGTTCATAAAAATGTTAATATGTTGAAAGAGTAGGTAGATCAAGTGTGAAAATATGGAGATGAAGTAGACAATTAAAATATCTGCAAATTTCTCTCTTGAATTCACATTTTAGGAAATGTTTACAAACTGAGGATTCTAATTACTCTTCTCCCTCACACCTCTTTTCAGATGAATACGCTGTAAGAGAGTTAGAGTAGCTATTAAAAATATTGTCAATTTCCTGGTGTATCAGTTGGGACTCTAACAGAAAGTGATGGAAGACCCCGTGCAAAAGGGGTGTGTGGTGTGTGTGATGGAAAGGCCAAAGGGAGAATGAATGGCAACACCCGTTTGGCTCCACAGTGTGGTTTTCTGGGTGCTCAGGCCAGCTTCGCCATTCTGGTGCCAGTAGCTTCTTCCTCCAAGTTCTGGGGGGGAGAGAGGAGCTTCCATTTGGCCAATCATCCAACAAAATCTCTGAACGTCCCTTCTGATTGGACCAATTGGGTCACATGGGTGGGGACTACCAGGGCCTTTTGGCATAGATCTGGATCTCGTGCCCATCCCTGAAACAATCACTGTGGTACAGGAGGTAGAATGGGTGCCCACCACACCTGCTCACTCAGGTGGACCGCTGGACTCCAGGTGTACAGACCTGGGTTCCTCTTTGGTTCCTGTCCTCATTGCTGATTCAGTATCTAAACTCCCTCCTTTGCAGGGATGCGTCCTCTCACCCCATAGTCAAGCTACTACGATTTTATTTTTTAGCTGCTTCCTCAGTCCCTACTCTCTTTGTTCACCAAGGCATTTTTTCGCAATAGCTGCTCAAGAGCCCAACACATTTAATCATGGCAAAGAATGCACATTACAGCCGATGTGATAAGACAGAAAACATAATTACAAAATTTAGCTATGGGAAAATTATCATCATTTGCCAAAGACACAATTTTATCACTAGAAAACCCAATAAAATTAACTCAAAATAATTAATTATGGCAAATAGTAGAGTTTAATAAGATGCTAGAAACGGAATAATAAAAAGAAGAAAAAAGCCTTTTTTTGTAACAACAATAATTAGTTTTAAAATATTGTAGTAGGTTATTTGGAGAAGAGGGTTATACTTTTTTTTTTTTTTAACTTAATGAGGATGCTCACTTGGGGAAACTTGATTTCTGGCAACCATGTTGTTTTCTAGAAGTGGAGACACACATGACCTTGAATTGGGCCTCCTCCCCACCCTTTCAAAGAAAATCACCAGGATGGGTCTTTGATCAAATAAGGCAAACACCACCTGTTTTTGTAACAAGAGGCCTAGAAGAAGAAATCTAAGTGCAGGAGGCAGACTGAGATGGTAAATACTGTGTTTTGTGATGATAGCATTTAAGCAGTTTGCTATAGATGTGATCTGGTTTTATTGGCTGGAGGAGGAACAAAAGAGATTAGGGATTTTCAGGTGTGTGTGTGGGGTCAGGGGGTGGGGTGGGGGTGGGGGTGGAGAGGGAGAGAGCAAGAGAAAGAGCAGGAGAAGGGGCAGCGGGACAGTGGGGTGCCAGGGAGCCCCCAGGACTGTGTGTGGAACACATGAATGCCTTTCTGAGTTCCCAGATACTCAGGTATAATTCTCGAAATGTTAAAAACATAATTCTCCTGCAGTACGTAGTGAGCACAATCAAAACACTACTTAGCTCAATGAGAGAATCCTTAAACAAAGGTGATTCGAAGAACAGTATGAGAAGCTCATATGAAAAACAATGATGGAATAAGATTACTAAATGAGATACAAAATTGGCCAATGTCTCAGAGGGCAATGAAACCATAACCTTGGGGGTTATCTTCTCTACTGGGTGGAAAACACTTGTACCTTATCAGTTTTCTACAAGTGAACATCTAACTCTACAGAGCACAGGCCCTAATCAATAGTAATTAGAATGTCAAACAAAGTCCCCTGCCCAGAGAGTCAGCTAACTCTGAATGGGCTTGTTGGCCAATTGACAGGACCTGGAGAATGCAGAGAAGACGCACAGCCATCTTTTGGCTGATTTCCAAGTTTTGAATAGGATGAGGGAAAGGAACCTCACAGGGAGATGGGCTTGGTGCAGTTTGAGTTTTAGGGGCTCAGGGGCGTTATAGATGAACCCCAGAAAAGAAATACAAGCTGACCTTGAGTTCCAACATGGTGGGGGGCCATGGTTGGTCCGTGTGGGTGGCTGGGCGGGCTCCCCCCCATGCCCACCCCGGTGCTATGCTTTGAAACACCCCTCCTTGGACTCAGAGGCACACCAACCTTTGTTTCCTGGAAGTTTTCCTCTGCTTTGTGTTTGATTAATTGTTTTATTGTGGTAAAACATACATAACATAAAAATTACCATTTCAAGAATTTTAAAGCGTACAGTCGAGTGGCATGAAGGACATTCCTACGGTTGCGCAAGCATCTCCTCCATTCCTCACTAAAGCTTCTCTGTCGCCCCTAACTGCAACTCTGGACGCGTTAAATGCGACTCCCCACCCCCCCACCCCCACTTCTGGTGACCACCGTTCTACTTTCTGCGTGACTCTAGGTTTCTCGTGTAAGTGGACCTTACAGCGTTTGTCTGCTGTGACCGGCTTACTTCTCTTAGTACGATGTCCTCCAGATGGATTTCGTTTCTTTTTAAGGCTGAGTACTATTTTATTGTACATGTGTGCTACAGTTTGTTTACCCATTCATCTGTCAGGGAAACTTGGGTTACTTCCATCTTTTGGCTCCTGTGAACAGTGAACAATGCTGCTGTCAATATTGGTGCACAAATATCTGTTTAAATCCCTGCTTTCAGTTCTTTTGGACTTGCTGGATCATGTGGTACAATAATTACGTTTGGTTTTTTTGAGGAACCACTCTAAGGGTTTTACTTATTTATTTTTAGAGAGAGGGGAAGGGAGGGAGAGAAACATCAGTGTGTGGTTGCCTTTCACGTGGCCCCCACTGGGGACCTGGCCTGCAACCCAGGCATGTGTCCTGATTGGTAATCGAACCTGCAACAGTATGGTTCACAGCCTGAACTCAATCCACTAAGCTACATCAGCCAGGGCTGTGGTGTTTTCAGTAATAGTCATCTTAATGGATGTGAAGTGAAAACTTTTAATTTTTAAGTGATTGCTGAGGGCCACTAATTAATAGAAGGAAGTCTGATTGAGAGTCTCTCCCTACTGTCTCAAATGGCAGGAACCTCTGTGGCTGACTGACGCCTCCTAACTGAGATCAGCCAGCGTCCAGGCCCACTCCTAGAAAAAACAAGAAAGCCCACAACTGCTACTCCTCCTCCTGCCACATGGTGTCGCTGTTGAAGACTTGTCCTGCACAGTCTGATGGACATTTTGCTTGTCCATTGCTATGCTGATGTCGCTGTTGGTTCAGCTCCCTCTGGGGGAGCCACTGGATCTCCCCAAGGAAACGATATGTCTTGGCTAACATCACAGTTCCTCATTTAATTAGACAAATATTTACTGAGTGGCTACTCTGTGCCAGGCATTGAGCTAGGTTCTGGGAAAGCACCAGGACAAAGTAGACAATGATCTCAGGCTCACTGGGGGAGAGACAATAAACAATGGCCACAGTACAAAAGTAGATTATAAAGGACGTTAAAGGGTGCTAAGCACAATGGGAGAGTCAAAAAGTGAAGCAGGGGAGAGGGCTTGGGGGTGCACGGTGGGGCGCTGAGTGAGTGGCGTCACAGGGAAGGCACCTAAGTCGGCCTGGAAGGAGTGGAGCCGCGACGTGCAGAGGAAGAGCTCCGGGCTGGTGGGGCAGCCCGATGGCTGCCGTGCAGGCCGCGCTGGAGGTCAGAGTGCGCGAGGGAGGGGCAACGGGGGGGATGTGGCCTTGGGGACCATCACGGGCACCTTGGCTTTTACTCTGCGGGATTCTGAGCAGAGGAATGACATAATCTGACTTAAAAAAAAAAAAAAAACAACTGAGGCATTTATTAGTGTTGAGCAGGCGATTAAAGGTGTTGTTTTTTAGGACAGATTTAGGTTCACAGCAGAAGAGAGGGGAAGGTGCAGAGCTTTCCCATACACCCTGAACCCCCACACGAGCACAGCCCCCCCCCCACTGTCAGTGTCCCCCTCAAAGTGGTGCATCGGCTGCCACTGAAGAGCTTGCGAGGACACACTGTTACCACCCAGGGTCCATGGTTTACCTCGGGGTTCACTCTTGGTTATATATCCTATGGGTTTGGACAAATGCGTAATGACATACGAGATCTGTCTGGAAGAGGTCCAGCCGTTGTTAATATAACAAGAGCGGTTTGAGCGACGTCGCGTTAACCTGGCAGCCAAGGAGAGTGGACTGCCATGCGCATGCGTGGACAACTTCACCGGTACTGGTCAGTGGGGGCTGTGGATGCCATTGAGTGAGCACGTGTGGCCATCACATTCAAAACGGCTGAGCGAGTAGGACAACAAATCTGCATCAAATTTTGCGTTAAGCTTGAACATTTTTCTGCAGAAACTATTTGGGTGATTCCAGAAGGCCAAAGCTATGGACACCTGGTGATCAGCAGCTTCTTCATGACAACACACCTGCTCATATATAGTGTCTCCTGCAGAGGTTTTTTTTGTGAGACATTCAAAATACCCAGGTGACTCAGCCCCCTACAACCCAGATTTGGTGCCTTGTGACTTCTGGCTTTTCCCAAAATTAAAATCACCTTTGAAAGGGCAGAGATTTCAGACTGTTGATGAGATTCAGGAAAATATGATGGGGCATCTGATGGGCATTGGGAGAACTGTGTGAGGTCCCAAGGAGCCTACTTTGAAGGGGACTGAGGCGTCATTGTCCTGCGTACAATGTTTCTTGTATCTTCTTCAATAAATGTCTCTATTTTTCATATTACATGGCTGGACACCTTCTGGACAGACCTCGTATATCCACATTATGGTGTCGTACAGAGTAGTTTCACTGCCCTAAAAATCCTCTGTGCTCTGTGCCGAACGTTTTAAAAGACTCGCTCTGGCTAATGCGCTGAGAGTAGATGGAAGGGTAGGGCAGGCACAGAAGCCAGGGCCGGTTGGGAGGCTCTTGCCGTGATCCTGCGGCACAGGCATCAAGGCTCATGAATCACCTCGCAGCCCTGACCCCGACCCTGCCCCAGCCCCGGCCGTCTCAGCAGGTCCTCCTGCTGTTCCCCAGTCATCCTCCGCGTCAGGGGAGCATTGAAGAGAACCCCTGGTGATTGAAGTCCTACTGTGCGCTGGGCCATGCTTCAGGGGCTTGCTGTTCATGATTTCATTTACTCTTCAAAGGCCTTCATGAGGGAGAGGCTGCTCCACAGACATCTCAAAGCCCACGCTCTGGATGGAATTGTGTGGCCTCCTCCCAATTCACATGCTGAAGCCCACACCCCCAGTGCGGTGGTGTTTGGAGGTGGGGCCTCTGAGGGTAATGAGGGTTAGAGGAGGCCACGAGGGTGGGGCTCCCACAATGGCATTAGCGCCCTTGGAAGAGGAGACATCAGAGAGCTTGTCCCTCTCCCTCTCCCTCTCCCTCTCCTCCGCCCCTTCCCCGTGTGCAGGGACAAGCAAGTGAGCACACAGATGGCCTATCTGCAGGCCAGGAAGAGGGAGCTCACTGGAACCGAACCTGTCGGCACCTTGACCTTGGACATCCTAGTCTTCATAACTGTGAGAATAAATGTCTGTTGTTTAAGCCACCTAGTCCGTGGTTGTTATAGCAGCCTGAGCTAAGACAGCCCATTTTGCAGACAATGGAGCCAAAGCTCCAGGGTTTAGGTGCCCAGGTCATTTGGCTGGGGAGTGGTGGTGGGCCGGGTTGGGCTATGGTGGGAGTTTGGGGAGCCAGAGAGAACAGCACCTGGGGGAGACCCGCCTGTGGGACTGGGGGTGCCTGACACTGAAGAGTGGCAAAGGGACAAGGCCAAGTCTTGAGGTGACTGGGCCTGGTGGACCTCTGCTCCCTGGGACTGTGGGCTGCAGAGCCGGGGCTGAGTCAGGGCCCTGGGGTGGCAGCCTCTTCGTGCAGTTTCCCAGAGGCCTGGCTCTGGCTTTTCAAGGGTGCGGGGTCTGCCTGGGGTCCCACGAAGACCCTTTCTTCTGGCCTCCTAGCCTTGCTGACGTTTTGAGCTGTCCAGGCTGGCGTTCCTGGAGGTGGCAGGTGGTGGCAGCAGTGCTGGTGGGGGGGCCCACGGCGGGGAGGAGAAGGCACCAGGGTCCTGGCATGACTCCCCAGGGCCTGCCGGCTGCTCACTCTCAGAGCCTGTGATGAAGAGGGCAGAGAGTTAATGACAGTAATAGCTTTAATTATTTTTTTGGTTTGGAGAGTCATAAAATGTGACAGCTCGATCAGTGCTAATCATAGTAATTAGCAGGGGCTGGGGGCTGTGCTGGGACGGCGATTGTTAACTAAGGAGAGTGACAGCCTGCAGAGACAAAGAGGGAAACCAACGACCAGTTTCCCTTTCTCTTCTCCCCTCCCCTTTCTCTCCTTCCCTCCCACTGCTCTGGCCTCTTATCTCCTCTTTCCCCACCTCCCCTCCCCCCTCCTCCCTCTGCCCCACCCCCTTTGGAGAGCGACCTCTCTGATGGTGACAGTGACTGCAGGAATGGGGGTGGCAGTGGTGGCCCGGCTGGCCTTCCTTGCAGGTCTGGAGGGAGCAGCTGTTCTGGGGATGGGGGTGGGAGGGGGTGGGGGTGGGGCGGGCAGTCCAGCCAGCAGCAGAGATCTGCGCATGCTCCTCTGGGGCTCCTTCGGGTCAGGACGGGCCCGACAGTCTGCTTGGTACCACACACCTTGACCCTTACAGATGAGCCCGGACAAGGAGCAGAGCCGCATCCCCGAGTGAAGTGGGGGTCGGGGTGGGGAAGCCTCGGGGAATAGAAATTGGGCCACCTTCCTGCTTCCCTTACCCCTCCCTAGTCAGCCAAGCACGGCATGCTTGGCCAGCATTTCCTGAACACGGATTCTTTGGCAGGCTGGAGACTCGCAGGAGATCCTGGTGGGGCACTAGATGTGTGAGAAGTGATGGGCACTGAGGGGGGCATCAGAGGAGCAGTGCGCAGGCCCAAGATGCCAACTCTTGGACAGTCAGGGAAGGCTCCCTGGAGGAGGTGGCAAGGCCATCAGTGGAGACTTCCTGGAAGAAGCAATGTTTGCTGAGTCTTGCAAGATGAGTAGCAGTTTCCTGGACATGAAGGTTGGAATCCAGGAGGAATCCGGACTGAAGAGAGGGGAGGATGGGAGATACAGGGAAAGGAATCGCTTCGGGCTAGATTGTGAGGGGCCTCGAAGACCACACCATGGAGTGTGGGCTAGATCTTGCCTCTGAGATTTCACATGTGGGGCTTGGGAAAGGGGTGGAGCCAGGAAGTGTTTTTTTTAAATGGGGACTAAACGAAGACATGTAGGTAAAGCGCGTGGCGCAAAGTGAGTGTGCAGTGGATGACAGTGATGCTGGTACTGGCGATGAGAACAAAGTGCCCAGCCAGGGACGGTGTCCCAGGGACACACGGACACGCACAGGTACCCGGAGACACAGTTACAGACTGCAGTGTCAGCTGCAACCATGCAAAGCAGAGACTCAAACACAGTCACTGCCCCCTCGTCCCCAGATGAGCACAGACAGAAAGACTCTCACAGCTATAGCTGGGTGGCTCATTGGTTGGAACATTATCCCACACACCAAAGGTTGTGGGTTTGATTCCCGGTCAGGGCACATGCCTGGGTTGTAGGTTCGATCCCTGGTCGGGCACATATGGAAGGCAACTGATCAATGCCTCTCTCTGGTTTCTTTTCTTTTTCTTTCCTTCCTTCCTTCCTTCCTTTTTTCCTTCCTTCCTTCCTTCCTTCCTTCCTTCCTTCCTTCCTTCCTTCCTTCCTTCCTTCCTCTCTCTTCATTCCTTTCTTTCTAAAAATCAATAAACATATCCTTGGGTGAGGAAAGAAAGGAAAGAAAAGAAAACGAAAGAAAAGAACGCTCTGACAAACAGAACCCCGGACGCACTCACTGTGCCGGCTCCACAGAGGGGCTTGCCAAGGCCGGGGGTGTGCTCCAACTCCTCCTTGTCCTCACGTTCCCTGGGACCGTGGGCTGCAGGGCTGGGGAGAATGTCTTCCACGCCGATCAGCCCAGCAACCCCTCTGCTCTGCCAGGGCATGACCTTTGGCCCTGCAGCTGGAGAGCCTGAGGCCAGCCAGCAGGAAGAACCATCCAGCTGAGAAGGCAGCTTTCTGCAGGCGGGGCTGCCACGGACCAGCCCAGGCCCGCGGGATGGGAGAGACAGGCAGACCTGGTTCGAACAGGAGGCCATGTCACCCTGAGCAGAGCTCTTACCCTCTTCCAAGACCAGGGGCTCAGAGACAGGGGACCCTGCTCAGGCAGAGGAGATGGGAGCTCAGCCTGGAGCCCGTCACGCGTGGTGCATGCGCATCTCTGATAAACAGAGCCTCGCAACAGGAGGGGTGGTGGTTAGACCTCGTGGGACTCTTCTGGATTGTGAGGGGTGTGAGGGGCCACAGAGGGGCGGGAGGCATCTGGGGTTGGTGGGGAGCTGCTGTTCTGGCGTGCCGAGTGTGGGCGGAAGGGGCTCGCTGTGTGCCAGGCACAGTGACAGACACACTGCCAAAGCATGTCACTCTCACACCCGACGAAGTGGGTGTCATCAGTGTCCCACTTTACAGATGCGGAACTGAAGGACCTTGGGCAATTCACACAGCTCGGAGGGGTGGAGGCCGAAGGGAACCCAGGCGACTGGGCCTCAGAGTCCTGCTCCATCAAAGCCCTCCCCATGCCCAACTTGATGGCCTGCCCCGCCCAGTACCCCATGCTGTCCTCCGTGAGGACAATAGTGACTCCGTCCTTGTGTTCTCAGTAGCCGGCACAGGCCCAGCACAGGGCAGTTGTTCAGCAATTCTGGATGGAGGGAGGGAGGGAGGACAAGGAAGGGAAGGAGAGAGGGGAGGAGGGATTAGAGGCAGGGCTGGTCCTGAGGATCTCGGGCATCGTGGAACTCCTGTCCAGCCTTTGCGCCCATCCCCTGCCTGTCCGCAGCTCTCCTGCTCCTGCCACCACCTCCAGAACCTTCAGGTCTTTCAAAGCTCAGCTGTCTGCTTGTCCAATTCTATTTTCTTACCAGACAAACGAGGGGCTGGATCCACCTTCCCATTCACAATGACAGGCTGGTTGTCAGCTGCAGTGGCATCTGTTCTTGTCAGAAAAATTAAGAAGGAAGTGAAAGAAGCTATGGCCCTGAGACTGCAGGCTGGAGTGAGGATCCGGGACCAGCCTCTCCTGGGAAGGCCCTCTCAGGGTCCTGGCTGGGGTGAGCTGAGTCCAGCTTCTCTACCAATTGTCACTTAAGTCAGGTGAGTGGAGGACAGTGTGGCCTCTGCAGCCTGCCCCGGGCTGAATCCCAGCTCCCGGCTCCCCATCTGTGTGTTTGGGCAGGTTACTTACACTCTCTGTGCCTTAGTCTTCCCATCTATAAAATGGGGATCACGTTGCGAGGGTTAAATGAATGGCTGGATGTAAAGCACTCGGAACCGAATACACCTGGCACTTGGTCAGTAAGTGTTTTGTTGGTGTTGGGATTCTTGTCTTTCTCTCCCTGCTCTAGAGATCGCTCTTCTGACTGAGGGGCTCAGCCCACCGGTGTGATAGAGCAGAGTGGGGAGTTCCCCCAGGGGACCAGCAGGTCGGAGAGAGCTTCATTCAATCTACAAAGCGTTATTGACCCCGTCTCCTGGTTCCTGCCCACGTGGGTCCCTAGTCTGGTGTGGGGAGGCAGACATGTTACAGAGCCTGGTGACAGGCGGGTGTGTAATGCTCAGGAGAAGGAGGAGGGCCCTGGCCGGGTGGCTCAGTTGGTTGGAACGTCATCCTGTACTTCCAAGTGCTGCGGGTTCACTCCCTGTTTGGGACACATACGGGAGGCAATCGGTCGATTTTCCTCTGTTACATAGATGTTTCTTTCTGTCTGTCTGTCTGTCTGCCTCTTTCTCCCCTTCTCTCTAAAATCAATACACATATCCTCAGGTGAGGATTAAAGAAAACAAAAGAGGAGGAAGCAATAGTAGATACGGCAGTGGTGAAGCGAGTAGGTCAGGCAAGGCGTCCCGGGACAGGTGGCGTGAACAGGGGAGGAAGAGTAGGAGTGTGCCAGGCCGCCCCAGGGTGGAAGGCCTTCCGGGGGGCTGGGAACCAGGGTGAGGGGCCTGCTCAGCTGTGTTCAGGAGGCTGAGCTTCATCCTAAGGTCAGTGGGGGAACCAGGGGTGTGGAGTAGACAAGAACAGCTGTTGGGAAATGGATGGGCACAGGAGAGGGCTGGGGACACCTCTGTGGTGGGTCCCCTTCCCCATTCATCCCTGTAGCCCCAGACACCACGGCCAGCCCAGGTCATTGGCATTACTGGCTACCATTGAGTGGCTGAACAAAGAAAAGGACCTCCGGGATCATCCAGGCCCAAGGCCGGTGGGGCAGAGAAGTGGCTGGGCTGTCGAAGGAGGTGCAGACTGAGGGTCTAGGGCCTCTTGGAGAGGGTTTGAACACTTCTCTCCAGCACCATGTTCTTCTGGCTTCCCCCTCAACTCAGCCTAGAATCAGCCCCGGTGGGGAGAAGCCCGTCGCCAAGGCAGCTGTGCTCTGCTGGCTCCGTCCAGCAGGGGGCAGCCGCAGTGCGCGGATGGTGGTGCCCCACCAACGCGGCCTGGCTCTGCACCTTGGGCTCTTAGAAAAGGGTGTTTAGAGGGTATCAAGGGCTTCCTGGATGAGCTAAAGGGTAGGGCGAGACACACCTTCTGCCTGAGAACTGGGACCTGTCTGCGGGACCCTAGAAGCCAGACGGGTGGCTCCAGTAATTTCAACTCTAAAAGTACATTGGAATCACTGGGGGAGTGATAAAATATACCCATGCTCGGGGCCCAGCCCAGACCAATGGAATCAGAGTTTCTGGGGTTGGAGCCCAGGCGGTCATTTAAACCCCATCCGCTTGTGGTTCTTATGCACACACAGCTACCTGGTGGCAGGGCCCTCCTTTCCCTCCCGGGGTAGGCAGTCTTACTAACATCTCGTGGCCATGACTGCGGTGGGTCTGAGGGCCCTCCAATCACGATCTCTCAAGGCTGAGAGAAGGTGGCCAGCAGGGCACACTGGGAGGAGACACCAGCTCCCACCTGGCCCAGGATGAGGAGTTCAGAGTGGGTTGCCGCGTGTGCACATGCTACAAGCATGTGTCTGTGCGTGCACTGGCACATTCTCGTGTGAAGGTGCCAGATACCTACATGCATGGAAATGTGTCCCTCGGGGCACGTGCAGGTACTCCCGGGCTCAGTCTGTCTGCATGGACAGGTGAACTTTAGCCTGCGTGCTGCACATATGTCATTTAACTTGAGCATTGCTTTATGCCCTCCACCGTGAGCTGCCTCTGCACCTGCATGGGTGTCCCTGAGTCCCCGTGTCTCACGCACGTGTGTGGCTGTCTGGGGCTGGCCTGCGTGTGCTCGTGTTCTCGGGTCTTTAGGACCCGATGACCGATTTGAAGCTTGGCGATTTGAAAGTGTTTTTCCTCTTTCTCTCTGGTCTTCCAGTCTGATCGATATGCTGCTCCCATGCAGCCTCCCCAAAGACCACACACAGGCCAGTTCTGTGTGGACAGCGTCAAGTGTGGGCTTAGAAAAATCCACCACGGCCCCTCCAGGAACAGGGCTTTCAGCCGGCCTCCAGGTGGGTGGCCGGTCTTGCTGGCAAAGCATTCCCAGAGCTGATGTGGCACCCCCGTGTTGGCTGTGTATGCCTTCGCTGAGTATCCAGGCCCTCTGCCCCTCCTCCAGCCTCATGGGAAAAAAACGGGGCAGGGAAGGAACTAGGGAGACCTGATGGAGACATGAGACCCCCCAGGCAGGCCAATTATTCGACACCACTTTATATCAGCATTCCTTCTGTATCTGTTCGACCTCTACTTGGGGTGCGTGTGTGTGTAAAAGTGAAGTTCTATTGGTAAAACTGTGACCTGCTTATGTTAAAAAGTGGGATTTATTGCAGGCACCAAGCATAACATACATTTTCATTTATTCAGAGTTGCCTTTGATATCAGAGTTTCCCCGTCATTTATAATTGGAGGTGCATTGTCACTTGCAGAGATGTGTTTACGAAGTTTGTTCCCGTAGACAGGACTCTATCAGGCATTATTTGGTTCAGAAATTTCAGCCAGCTCTGCAAGGCCATGGCTAACCTAAATAAATACTGCCTTTTTGTGAGTTAGAAAAAGGGGCCTCGTTCAGGCCATCCCAGTCTCCTGGACACACAGCTTTGGGGATGGAGGTGGGTGCGACTTCAGGCCACTCCCCTGCTTGGCCCCCCTTGGCCCCGGGTTGGGTGGTGGGGCAGGCCGTGCTTGTCTGTGTGAGGGCAGGTGGTGTGCACCAGGTCTGTGTGTGTTGGTTGTACGGTGGCCGTCTGCATGCTGGGGTGTACATTGTGTGAGGTTAGGGCCCGGGTGTGGCGTGTGACGGACTGAGTGTAGTAGAATGGGTTTTGTGGGGGAGGGGTCCTCCGTGGGGGGATGGAGGAGGGCGAGTGTATAGCGAGTGTCACGCTGCATGGGACGGGCTGTGCAGGTGAGGCAGGTGCTATGCGGGTGCCTTCCGCTGGGCCGGGTGACTTGGGAGTGCCTGTGTGTGTGGGGTGTGGTGTATAGTGTGTGTGCATACCTGTGGGTGAGGTTCCTGGGGACCGGTTCAAGTCCTCAGCCCTTCTGGCCTCCTTTGGGGCTCTCTCAGGGGTGCTCCTGGGTCAGCCTGGTACCTAAGGGTCAGATGCCGACTTGGGGGATCCACCCCGAGCAGGTTCCAGGGCTCACCCACACTGGCAGGGGTGATAACTGAAGACAGTGACATTTGCTCTCTTTCCTCTGTTCAGGCAGGCAGCTGGCCGGGGCTTCCTGGCCTCTGGGGGGAGGGGGTCTGTGGCTTGTCACTGGGAAGGAAGCGACATCTGAAAGGCAGTTCTCTGTTGAGGTTCCATTTCCCCAGAGCCGGAGCCTTCTCTAGGGGTTAAACTGGGTGTTCTGGTGGGCGAAGGGAGAGAAAACGGGAAAAAGAGGAAGGAATTTCTCCCAACTGGACTAAAGGGAAAATCTTTACAGACAAGAGACTGGGAGGTGAGGGAAGCCTGGGGTTGCCCAGGCGACGGGACTCAGGAGAGGGGACTCATGTCTGCAGCCTGGCAGGGCCTTTTGTTTTACTCATTTGTCTTTCAAGATTTTAGTTATTTATTTTTAGAGGGAGGGGAAGGGAGGGAGAAAGACAGGGACAGAAACATTGATGTGTGAGAGAGACATCCATCAGTTGCTTCTCACATGCCCCCAAATGGGGACCTGCCCACAACCCAGGCATGTGCCCTGACTGGGAATTGAACTGGTGACTCAATCCACTGAGCCACACCAGCCAGGGCTTGTTTTATTTTTAAATCTTCATCTGAGGTTATGTTCTTTGATTGTTGAGAGAGAGAGAGAAACATCTATGTGAGAGAGGAACATCGATAGGTTGCCTCTTGTACGTGCCCTAACTGGAGATGGAACCTGCAACCCAGGTATGTGCCCTGACCAGGAGTGGAACCTTTGGGTGTACTGAGCGATGCTTCAACCAACTGAGCCACCTGGCCAGGGCTTCCTGGCAGGGTCCGGGAGGAGGGAAGGCCCCTGGGGGACTGTCTGGTTCCCAACCTTGCAAGTGTGCTGGTGGGGGAGCTGAAGGAGTACTGGGGCCTGGACAGCAGGGCCCTCCACCCCCCGCATTTTGACACTTCACTGTTGGTTCTTAGACCCTGGGCGCATCGATGATGGCAGGACAGTGAGCAAGTCATTGAGCTTCATCTGTAAAGCGGAGGTGAGAATACATCTCCCTCCTGATGACAAGATTAAATGCAATAATAGCAACGATAGTCAACTCCTCGAAGACTCTGTCTACCGAGCATGTTCCGAGGGCTGTGCACACAATAACACACTTAACCATCATGTTATCAACCCCACGCAGTGGATACTACTGTCATTTCCATTTTACAGGAGAGGAGCCTGAGGCGTTACCTTGCTCAAGGTCTGAAACTGCTGATGGGCACCTGAGCCTGCCCCTCTGTGAACGATGCCCCGTCCGGGGAACACACAAAGAGTTCGCCCCACGCAGGGACAATGTCCCCTTCCAGCAGCACTTGCCAAGGAGGTACCAGAACTGAAGGCTGTTGTCAGCATGTGACCTGAGCAGGACCCTTCCTGGACCAAACTGGAGATTTCCTGGGCTCGTGAGCGAGTCCTCGGGGGAACGCGGCTGCTCCTCCTCAAGGAGCAGAACGGGCTCCAGCTGCCTCCCCTTCTCTGGCTCAGAAAGCCCCGAGTTCCCCCCAGTGAACAGCTCGGTGACTCTGTTTGCTGGTACACAGACCCCTGCCTGGCACGTTCACACACTCAGGGTTTGTTTTGATTCTTTCTTATTATTTACTTTAGCCCTGCTGGGTTTTGCTTTGCTCCTGCGCAATTTTCAGTAAGTGTTAGCTTTGGTGTAGGAATCTTTGTCCGCATACTTAAGTGTGCAAGAAATACCACCTTTGGAGCTAAGTTGGAGGGATGTGTGTGTGTGTGTGTGTGTGTGGTGGAGGTGGGGGTTCCGGTACCCAAGATAGAGGGAAGCTGTAGGCCAGGGGTATCAAACTCATTTCACCAGGAGCCACATCAGCCTCACGGTTGCCTTCAAGAGCAGAATGTAATTTTAGGACTGGATAAATGTAAGTACTCCTTAACAGTTAAGCAAGAGCTCGGCGCTGCCGCTGGGTAGAAATAAGGTGCCAGGCCGGATAAGATAAGGTGGGGGGCTGGATTTGGCCTTGTGTTTGCCACCTGTGTTGTAGGCCAAGCGGGAAGGGTTAGGGGGCACTGGTGAGGGTGTCCCCCTGAGAGGGCAGAGAGACGAAGCAGAGCATTGGGGCAGGGACTGCAGCCGAGAAGAAGCGTCTCTACTGCCGTGCTAATGTGATGCCTGGCTTTTCTCCCTGGGACCATGCCCAGGACGCCTGTCCTGACGTAGCCATCGGAAGCAACCGGCTGTCTGTGCCCTCTCAGAGGACTTTACTTGGTCTCTGTGAGGGCGCTGAGCATGGCCTGTTTTGAGTTGTGGTGTTGACTCTATTCAATTCAATGTGGCTGGGTTCTGCGCCAGACGCGGAGGGTTAAAGAGTGGGTGCATTAGGCTTGGTTCCTGCCAGTTCAGTGGGGCCTCAGTTGGGCAGGCACATGATGGAAGAGGCGCCGCCAGGAGAGTGGGTTCGGGGAGCACCGGGCCTTAGTTTCTAAGCCAGGCGGGAGGTCAGCGAAGCCTCCCAGACAGACCCGGTGTCCAAGGCACGACTCAGGGAGGAGGGGGAGAAGGTTGCAGGTGGAGAGGGTGTTTCAGGCACGGCTGGTGTGTGGTGGGGACAGGCGGCCAGCGAGTGGGGCCTAGAGGTAATTTTCTGGGAACGAGAGACACCTGGAAAGACATGGGGAGGTGGGAAGGAGGGAAGCCAGAGTGGTGGGCTGGTTCCCACCTCAGAGTAGGCTCGTGTGGGCTTTACAGGAGGCCTTGCACTGAAGAGTGTGAACTTCACCTCTGGGTCACCTAGAGCTGCTGCAGGGGACCGATGCCTTTCAGTTTCAGTCTTTAAAGGAGACCTGGTCTGTGATGTGGAGGGCGGGTTAGAGGGTGTGCTGATACACGTGTAACAACTGACTCTCTGCAACCAAAGCCCTTTTGCCAAGTTCCGTGGTGTGAATGCTTTCTCCATGTCTGAGTTGGAGCTACTGAAGTGGTCTCACACTGGAATGTGGAGCCGGGATGAGACGCTAAGGGTCTGATCTCCTGAGCCGGGAGCAGCTGGCTCAGTGCACCACTGGTTGGAGGGGAGCAGAGAACCATTCCTCTTACTAGAGTCAGGGAGCAAGTGAGCTCCTCTCTCATTGGCTTCTGTCCCTTCTCCAGAGTTAGCACCAGGGCCCAGAAATGGTCCAGAAGGACAGACAATGAAGAAGAACCCTCGGGAGCATCTGTTCCATTTCCTGAAAAGGTTCCTTAAGAGCCAGCTCTCATGTGATCAGATTTCAGGGCTGATGGGCAGAGAGCACACTGGGATGGGAGACTAACGAGCTGATGATAATAATTATGACAATTATGCAAAATACGCAAATAATAATTACTGAAAACCATGATTATTATTATTTTTGTGTGTGCGTGAGCTGTCTCCAGCTTTTTGGAACTGCACAGAAGCATCAGATGCCCCCTTTTTTGTGGACATGTGGGCATTGCAGCCAAGCTCAGGCCGCGTGGCAGGAGATGGAGGTCACATTGCCCTCTAGACAGCTGTCTCCCGCCCAGAGCCTTGCTGGCATCCAGCCTTCCTCACCCAGTGCAGGGCCTGAGGAGGCCAGACTTTGAGGTCAGGAAAGACGGCGGGGGGGGGGGGGGCTGCTGGCTCCCATTTCAGAGCCACACCCTCATGGAGGACACAGCCATTGGTGGCGGGTGAGCAGAGAGAGGGTGATGATTAATTTAGGGGAAGAATTTGAATGCTCAGGGGCCATGTGCCTCTCCCATGAGCTAGTTTCTTGTTGGCTCATGGTGGATTGTATATGGACCCAATTGGGGCCCATCAGATTCTCTTTTCTGCAAATTTAGAACTAGGACTGGGAGAAGGCAGGGTTAGGCTCTCTCGCTGAGAGGTTGGGAGTGGGTAGCTGTTCAGATGGACTGCAGACGGGGAAAGAGAAAGGACTGACTGGTTCCCGGTGGCCTTCTGCACTCCAGTTCCAATCCTCTTCTACAAAACTCCCTGGGTCTTTGTGGTAAAGCCGAACCTTGCCCACTTGAGGCCTCTGTGACTTGCAACCAAGATTCTAAGCAGGGCTCTATTGCAAAGAGCTATGAATATTTTGGTTTTATGGGTCAGAGGTCCACTCAAGCCAGCTCACACCAGACCCTAGTGACCTGAAAAGGGCACCTTATGGAAACCAAACAAGGGGAGCTGTCACAGAGCTGGGAAACTGAGGCAGACTGGATTTAAGATGGCTCAGGACTTCCACAGCAGGAGGGAGTTTAGTAATTCTATGAACATGACTCAGGTTCAAGTCCTTGTGTCTCTGCTCTTCTGTCTTGCTATCAATTCTTGTAGTTCAAACTCCTGAGAGAAGAAATCTGATTGGCTCAGCTGATTACCATTGTCTCTTTGTAGAACCTTTTGTGTCAGGCCATGTGATAGGTCATTAGGTAGCCTATGGGTGAGCTGCTCTTGTGTCAGGTGCTCATTTATGGCCCAATTAGATGTCAGGTCTGAGCAGGATGCCTTTGGTGGGGTAGTTTCAAACAGAAGTTGGCTGTGTAGAGATTGACTTGTCCTGTGTGAATGCAATTCAGAGGTGATGGTGAGTCCTGGAAGGTTCTAAAGGATGTGATAGGATCAGATTTGGGACTTGGGAAAAGGATAATTGGAGGTAGAGAGGGGAGGCCAGGAGGCCAGGTGATTGGCTGCTGCCTTAGCTCAGTGAGAGGTGTTGAGCTGAGCTGGCCTCATGCAGAGGTCAGGGCCTGCTGGGATGGGGTGGGCGAGTGAGGCTTCTAGGGTCCCAGATTTAAGGAGGTGCTCACTCTCAGGCTCAGCACTCGCAGGAACCTGAGGGTGCCCCTTTAAGTTTGGCTTACTCACCTCACTCTAGGCCTTGGGTGGGGAGACGGGGAAGGCAGTTGAAGTTTTTAAGGCTCTGTAACGGGTGGGCCGCAGATGGTGAGGGAGTGGGGCACCCCTCTCGCTGGTGAATGCTGATGCTTCTGGGGCTGTGGCCTGGAGGACTGGGGTGGGGGCACACTTGGTGGTGGGGTGGCAGGAGGCAGGGGGCAGGTTGGAGGAGGCCGACAGGTTCAGTTGGGGGTCTGCGGAGTCCCAGGTGCCTGTGGGACTCAGAGGGCAAACTTTCTAGCAGGCAGACGGGAGTGTGGTCTGACGCTCGGACAGCAGCCAAAGCTGGTCAGGCGCAGTGTGGACCACAGGGCGCCACGTGTGCGGGGCCCAGGGCCTGGCACCAAGCACAGCCTCAGGGGAGTTTGGTAGGTGGCACTTGCAGTCATGGGAGTGGGCCCGGGTCCCCAGGGAGGCAGGGGTCTCTGCTGATGAGATTTCAGGCAGCTAGCAATAGCCTATGGGTAAGGGACATTTGTGGAGAGGAAGGTCACTCATACCTGCATATGTGCCTTGTCCCCAGGATTTCTGAAGCATGGATGCCTGACTGAAGGGTTGGGGACCGAGGGCCACGGTACCTCCTCCCTCCTCCCTGACCAGAAGGTCCCTGACAAATGGCTTCTTGGTCATCACCTGGAGGTCATGCCAGGTTACCAGTGAAACTGAGGCCATAATTTCCCGTGACCCTCTTGCATGGGGTCTTCAGGTGAGTTCACACTCATGGATTCACTCGAACTCTATCATTTCCTTGTGAAGGAGGATGTGCAGGGCTCATCGCTCCCATTTTACAGATGAAGCAACTGAGGCTCTGAGAGGATAAGTGACTAGCCAAGTGGCACACAGCTGGTCAGGGAAGGCTGGACTAGAATCCAAGTCTACCTGAAGGAAAAGACAGTGTTCAGAACCTAGAGGTCGTTGTATATTTTAGGCTTTCCTTAGCTCTGTGATAACAAGATGGCATCAGTTATATAAATAAGTGACTGATAAATGTTACAAGCTTATAATGTGCTGAATTTTGTGTTATACGTTTAGGCCTCATGGCAGTCCTATGAGGTAGGCACCATCCTCCATCTATTGGCAAGAATAACAAAGACAGACGACGCCCAGTCCTGGCCATGCTGTGGGACGAGGGCTCTTGCATACCCCATTGGGAATGAGAATGGCTGTAAGTGTTAGGGTGCAAAATCAACGGTAGACGTTAAAATTTGAAATTCAAACACCCTCTGATTCACAAATCCCTCTTTCGGGAATGAGAGCATCGGGATATAAGGATACACGTACAAAGACCTTCATCACAGCACCGTTTGCAGGGAAGAGGATGAAATAATCGAACACCTATTGAGGGGGACACGGGGAGAGAAGCCCCAGCTCAGCAGTGCTCTGGGTGGTTCCCCAGGCAGTGAGGGGAGGGACTTATGTCCCCACGTGCTGACCCACAGGTTGTCCATGATATGTGACGTGAACAAAGCAAGTTTGATGTAACGTGAACCTGATTTTTAAAATTAAATAAATAGAAATAAAAAGAAAAAAGCCCACATATGTGTGTGTGTGTGTGTGTGTGTGTGTGTGTGTGTGTATGGGTCTGGAAAGTTATATGAAAGGATGCGCAGCATCTGCTGTGACCTCGGAGAGAGGGATTGAAGGCAGGGACGGGGAGGACTTCAGGCACTGCCGTGTACTCAGCCAGGGCTGCCTGGGAGAGTCACCGGTGGCTTCACAGAGGCGGTGACATTTGAGTAGTGTTTTGCAGGGTGAATGGGAGTTTGCCAGGCAATGAAGGTGAGAGGGGAGGCCAGTTCAGGCAGAGGTGCAGAGAAGTGACAGCTCACGAGTGGGGAGACAGGGCAGTAGTCTTGTGGGGTGCCGCCTTGGCCATTTGTCCTGAGCCTCCACGAAGGGTATGACTGTGAAGATAAAAATGGCATCGCATGGGGGCGGTGCCTGGGCACCGTGGGCCTCGGCTCCCGCTCTGTGAACTGGACTGTCTAGTTCTTGCCGCATCAGAATAGGGACTAAGGATCCCGCGTGGCACATGCATGTTAGGTACAAAGGGTGGAGCAGGGGTGAGGCTGAGGGCAGCGGGGTACGTGGGCAGGGTGTCTTCCCCTTCATTGCCCCCTTGTTTCTTCCTCCTCCCCTTCAAATCCCCCTTTGTTTTTCTCCCTCAATCCTCTCCTTCCCATTTCCTTTGCCCCTCCCAGAGGCACCTTCAGGGAGAAGGGCTCCGCTGAGTGTTTTACTGCAGGACAGTCGGTCAGCTGGTCGGCTGGACACACCACGACCCTTCTCAGTCTCTCTCGTGCCTTCCTGATCTGGGCCACTCAGGCGAGACCACAGCTGTGATGCCGCATCAATGTGGGCTCAAATTCTACCTCTTCTACTTCCCAGCGGAGTGACCTCAGTTATGTGGCCTAGTGTCTCTGGGCCGCAACTTCTTCATCGGTCACCTGGGCATAAGAATTCTTCTCTCACGGGATTGTTGTGAAGATTAAATGCGAAAGTGTTTCTCATTATTTTCACCTGAGCATTCACTCCGTAGGTCCAGATACAAAAATATTTTGTTTGTTAATCTTCCTTCAGTCTAGTTTTGGTGGCAGTTCTGGTGAAGTCTTTGAAGTTTGCGAGTGAATCAAGGCAGCAGAGCCTGCCTGGGAGAGGAGAGCCCCGGGGTATGGTGGGCTCCCTGGGAGGGATAAAGCGGGCCGCGCAGCGCAGCGCAGCTAGCTGGGGGTGGACAGCAGGGAATTTACAGGCTCCCAGCACCCGTCAGAGCCCCTCCCTGGCTCCTTGTGTGTGAGGGACCCAGGAGAGGGCCCGTTCGTGGTGACGGGAAGAGCTGAGAGTTACTAATGGTGTTTGTAGTTGTGAGCCCCACTAATGATTGCAATCATGGACGTTGTAATAATGCGTGTAATGAAAGCTCTAGCAGTGAATTAATAGATCAGTTGTGACTTTGATGAGCATGCTGAATGGGCTGAAGCACACTTCTATGTGAGCAGGCCTGGGGGCAGCCTGGCAAAAGAGGGGACCGTGGGGGCAGGAGAGGGCCTGGGGCTAGGGGGCAGTTCTGGAGCGGGCAGGCCTGGGTGTGGACCTCTGCTCAGGGTCTTCGGGGCTGTGCGCATTGGCGGTGTCACGTGACCTCTCTGAGCCTCAGTTTTCTCCCGTATAAATCGGAGATGATGATAATCCCAGTCTATGGAGCCGTGAGGATTCAATGAGATAAGGCACCGAAGTGGGCAGCACCTCTCTGCACGCCCTGCTTCCTTTTCCAGTGGTGCTGGCTGTTCTGCTGCTCCGGGGAGTGCCTCCCATGCACCTGCCGCAGGCCCTTTGCACTGGCTCTGCCCTCTGCCTGCATGCTCTCCTCCCAGATATTTTCATGGCTTGTCCCTCCTTCCAGCAGGTCTCTGCTCAAGTGTCACCTCACTGGGGAGGCCTTGTCTGATCCCCTTATCTAAAATAGCACCCCTACACTCTGTCCTCTTTGCTTTATGTTTGTTCACAGCTCTTGACGTTTTACATACGTGGCTGTTGATTACTACTTCATCATCCATCTCTTCCTCTGGCCTGGAAACGTCACAAGTCGGGGACTGGTTTTGTTTGCTGTGGGATGTCCGGTGCCCAGAACAGCACCCAGCCCACAGGGGTCACCCTGGACATAGTTATGGCATAAATGAAGGGGTAGTCCTGTGACAGGCATGGGGTACGGGCTCAATAAACAGTGACCAGGGGAAGCTGCGAGCAAATGAATATGCAGCGATGCAATGAAAAAACCGATGCGGGGCTTCTCTCCAGAGGCCCCCTTTCCACAGAAAAAGAGCATCTGTGTTTCTGCCCCCCTCTGCTCGCTTGTCCCCTCCCCAGGCATCCAGGGGGAGAACCTCGAGGCTGAGAGTGACCCTGGACGCGGAGTCAGACCACACTTGAGAGCGGACATGCCAGACCTGGGGGGCAGTGGGCCAGTGGGGAGAAAGGAGAAGGTCTCTGTGCCTGGGAGCCGTGAGAAGGGGTCGTGGCTGTCCTCAAGCCAGACACCCAATTCTGTCTAGAACAGTGATTTTCAGCTTCTTTTATTTCATGGCACACATTAACTCATGGCTCCAACTCTGCAGCATGCCAAAAAATATATATATTTCCAATCTGATTTACAAAAAAATAATGGTAATTACCTACCTTTTTTGCTCCCAAGTGACTTTAAAAAAAAAAAATCAAGTGCCTGTACTTGTACATAAGGATTTCTGGTACTGAGAATTAACCAATCAGACACAACCTTATTATGCAATGTGACCAATTAGATGCAACTCTATTACATGACATATATTAGTGGTTCCAGACAGGGCATTCACATCAGATGGATGCCGTTGTGTTGGCTGTTGTCATTTTGTATTTGACAGTCTCAGGGAAGAGGTCAGTGCCCCTGACTAAACAGTCAGGCATCACATGTTTCAAAGACTCTTGTGGCACACGGGTTGGAAACCACTGGCTTAGAAGGTCTGCAAAGTAGTGTGCGCCCATGAGTGTGAGGTGTGTGCCTGTGATAAATCATTGTGTATATGCTGGTGTGTATGTGTGTATGCGCATGTGTGCGAATCTGTATCCTGAGTTTGCTTACTTGCGTGTTTGTGTTGGGTGATCAGTAGTGTGGATGACTGTACATGAGTGTGCTGGGTATTGGCTTGTATGGGAGGTGTGGCAGTGAGCGACTGTGTGTGTGTGTGTGTGAATACGTGTGCCTTTGGGGTGGTCTGGGAGTACGTATTCATGAGTTCATGGAGATGTGCATGTATTTGTATGTAAGTGGGTTTGAAGGTGTTTTGTGTGTATAGTGTAGTTGCGAGAGTGTGTGGATGATGAGTGTGCACATGGGCGTTGGGGGGTTATTGTGTGCACACGTCTGTGACTGAAACTTTGTGTTCGAGTCACTGAAGGTTTCTGTGGCTCCGTGCAGTTTGTCCATAAACTGTCCCCCATGAGACTTGTGCTACCAAAGGTACCAGTTGTATCATTTTGCTTGTGCTCGTGTGACAAGATATCCTGACACAGGGCTGTGGAGAGAGAGGTGAGCCTCTTGGGAAGATTTCTGCTGGTTGCTGCTGTTTCCGTAGAAATGCAATTATTTCATAAGGCCAGGCTGATGGCTTTGGAAATAGCCAAGCACAGAGCTGAAATGAAGGGGACCACATCCTATTTGATACTAATTGATTTGATGATGATAATTGTTGCACTGCAGACAGTGTGACCATCTCCTAATTTAATATCATCAGTAAGGTAACAGTTGGAGCTCAATGCAAATGAGATGTGGGGAATGGTGGGGCCATTTGTAAGTCCTATTCTTGGTGCATTTCCCTAGTTGGCTGCAGCGGGCACCCTGGGGCTGCAGTGTGGGAGAAATGGTCATCCGAGCCACACTTCTCCAAGCCTTTGCCTTCAGAGAGGCTCAGGAAGGGCCTATCCTGTGGCTCCCAGGGACCCCGAAGGCTTCCGTAGGGCCAGCTGCAATGGCGTCGGGGCCTGCAGTTCAATAGGCCGCTCCCCTCCAGACTCAGGACATTCTCAGCCCAGGGTCCTGTAGTCTGGCTGTCTCTTCCCTCTGACTGGGTGGGGCTCCAGGGCAGGACTGCGCTGCTTCCATCAGGCTGATCACTCCCCGACTCAGGACCTGTGACTCTTTCACTGAGTCAGGGCTCCGAACGCCTTTGCTGATGTTTTAGTCATTAGACCAAAGCCTCGAGGGGTTGGTTCTCTTTCATCACATCAGCGTCCCCCTCCTCGCACAGCTACGAGTCCACGCCGGCTCCTTGCTCAGACCTTGCGTATGCGCACACATGGCCTGTGTCTATTGCAAGTCAGGGATGCAGCCTGCCTGCAGCAGGGGTGTGGCTTAATGCTTTGGAAGAGATTCTGGATCCGGACTGCCTGGGTTCAATTCTGAGCCCCACCACTTAACAGCTTTGTGACTTTGGACAAGTTACTTGACCTTTCTGTGCCTTAGCTGCCTCATTCTATAAATGGGGAAAATAATATCTCCTCGTAGTTCTCTTGGGAGATTTAAATGAGTTAAGCATCTTAACTCCTTTTCATATTTATTAAAATAAAGTAGATTAGTTCCTCAGCCCTGGCTGGTGTGGCTCGGTGGATTGAGTGCTGGCCTGTGAACCAAAAGGTCGCAGGTTCGATTCCCAGTCAGGGCACATGCCTGGGTTGTAGGCCAGGTCCTCAGCAGGGGTGGGTGAGAGGCAACCACACATTGATGTTTCTCTCTTTTTCTCCCTCCCTTCTCCTCTCTCTAAGAAGTACATACATAAAATCTTAAAAAAAATAAAATAGATTAGCTCTTCAGTCCCATTAGCCATATTCAAGTGTCCGATCGACACACATGGCTAGTGGCTCAAGCGTTGGACAGGTCAGAGTCACCTAATTTCTGTGTCATTTCCATCATCACGGACAGTTCTGCTGGCCAGAGCTGCCACAGTCTTTTGAGGTTGGCGGAACTGAGGTCTGAGAGGTCCTGTACTTACTTCCCCAGATTTCAGAAGAAGCCCTGTGTTCTCTCCAATTCTAACTCAGTGCACTGCACAAACGCCTCCTGGCAGGAAGCGTCCGGCCCTGCGCCACCTCTGGTCACACTTCCTGCACCTGACGCCCAGGCCTGGGAGCCCTGGTGGCTGTTGGACCAGATGGCCTGGGAGTTGTTAACGAGAGACTCTGTGCATGTGTGCACGTGTGTCGGGGGGGCATGTGCTGTGATCATCATTTTGGACCTTCCTTGGGGAAGTAACAAATGGCATCTCTACCCAGCAGTCCTCCAGTGGGGCCACCTCATAAATCAGTGGGAAAGCTCCCAGTCCCTGCTGAGTTGTCCCCTGGCCCCACAGCCAAGTGACCCAGAGGCCGTGGGGCTGCCTGCCATGGCTTCTCCTCCTCCTGTCGCTGCCCTGGCTGAGCCCGGTGGGGAATGTGCTGGCTTGACCATCAGCACTCCCAGGCCCCGGTCCTGGCTCTACCAGTGAGCAGGAATCTACCAGATTCCGTCCATATCACACTCCACCAGGCTGATATGGAAGGAATCACCTTTATTTGCTAGGCCTCAATTTTTTCCTCTGCAAAATTGGGGGTGGGGGTGACAGGGAAAACTGTATAGGAATGTAATATTTGGGATTTACAATCAGTGCCACCTTCCAATCCATGGAAAAGACCACAGGACAGTGAGCCCCGGGCACTGGGGGTCTGGAATCACCTTTGCATTTCCCTGGTGACCCTCATGCACTGTGATGTCTAAGAGCCTGAGGCCCAAGGGCACGTGCTCATGGGGAGGCCGTGCTGGGGCCCGGGCTGCCTGGAGATGGTTGAGTGAAGAGCCTGGTGTGGGTGGGGTGTGGGTGGCCGTGTCTTTAGGAGACCCCGGGCTAAAGCCAGGTTCTGGGCAGTTGCGCAAACCGGTGTGAGATCTGGCTCAGCACAAAAGCACAGTGCGGAGATCTGATCTGAGGGCCGGTGGGATCAAGGCCGTCCACGGAGGTGGGGCCGCCTCCTGGGGTTTCTGGAAGAAAGGCCTGTGCTACCCAGGCCGGACAGACATGGTCAGGGTAGTGGTCACACTGTACAGGTTTATTTTTTTTAATCATTTTTAATTTTTTAAATTTTATTTTTCAATTACAGTTTGCATTCAGCATTATTTTGTATTTGTTTCAGGTGTACAGCATGGTGGTTAGACAATCACATACTTTACAAAGTGTCCCTAGTGGTTCAAGTACCCGCCTGGCACCGTACATAGTTATACAACATTATTGACTGTATTCCCTGTGCTGCACTTTCAAACTTCACGACTGCTCTGTAACTACCGATTAGTACTTCTTTAAAAAGACTTTATTTATCTTTATCTTTAGAGGGAGGAGAAGGAAGGGACAGAGGGAGAGAAACATCAATGTGCGGTTGCCTCTCCAGTGCCCCCTACTGGGGACCTGGCCTGCAACCGAAATGAACCAGCAACCCTTTGGTTTGCAGGCCAGCACTCAATCCACTGAGCCACACCAACCAGGGCTCAATTAGTACTTCTTAATTCTTTCATTCTCTTTTCACCCATTTCCTGCAACCCCCTCCTGGCATCCATCAGTCTGTCCTCTGTGTCTAAAAATCTAATTCTATTTTGTTTGTTCCTTTGTTTTATTCTTTAGATTCCACGTATAAGTGAAATCAAAAGGCATTTGTCTTTCTCTGTCTGACTTACTTCACTTGGCATAGTACCATCTAGGTCCATCCACACCGTCACAAATGGTAAAGTAAAATGCACAAGTTTGGGAACCACACAGAAATGGGCTCAAGTCCTGTCTTGGTGACACCTAAGCCACATGTCCTCGGGCAAATAATTCATCTGTGGAATGGCGACGGTACTGCCTGCGTCATAGGAGTCAGTAAATAGTGTGTGTGAAAGCCACTGGCACTTAGGAATGCCCGTGTGTTCTCCTGCACCAGCTGGAGTCATGTGCAGGCCCGGGTAGGGTCTGGGCAGCAGCTGTAGCTGCCCGAGCACCGTGTTCTGTGAGCTACCAAGCAGCTTCGTGTCCATTACCTCATGATGGCCTTGTGGCAGCCCCGATGGGAAAACTGAGGCTCAGAGCAATTCAGTGACTTGCTCAAGGTCATTTGCTTGTACATAGGGACAGGAAAGGGTACACATCCATCCTAATTAAGCTCCACTGGTCCACTATTGCCACCTGATGGCTGCTGGTGACAGCTTTTCCACATTCCTAAAAGACAGTGAATTTGTGGGGCCAAGTTGGGTGGAGTGGAGTGGAGCCACTGGGAGACTCCTGGGGAATTTCCACTTGGGCTGGACTCCTGTTTCGCCACATGACATGTGGGAATGAATGGGTTTCTGTTGTCCGGGAAGCTTGGCTTTGCTGTCTGTTGAGGGTGCACTGGTGGGGACCCAGGGAGGGGTGGGTCCGTTCTGCCTTGTAGCCTGGTGTTCTGGGTGGAGAATGAAGCTGCCAGGTTGGGAAAGGCTGGGATAAACAGGCCGCACGCTTAGGCAGCAGTTAACGTAAGCTGCTGCATGGTTCTGGGAAGGCAGCTGGCAGATGTGTTAGCCCAGGCAGTGCAGGCATGAATTTGGGTGGGCTGGAGGGAGTCACAGGCAGGCAGCAAGCAGAGCTGGTCAGGCATCTAGCTCTGGAGTTGGCTAAGGACACGCAGGACACGGTGTGGGCTGACAGCCCCGGGCAGAAGCCACCAGGATCATGAGCAGCTCTGTGGGTTTTCTGGTATGGGACCCCTCTGTGGGTGTTTATGTCCAGACCCACTTAACCACCCACAGCTGTCTGGTTAAAGAGCTTCTGCAAACTGTCTTTTTAGCTTGATCCCTGAGATGTCCCTACAATAGCTTTCAAACTCTTTTTTCAGAGGTATACCCATGAATTTGGCTTGCCTGGGGAGATTCTCTGAAGGGGTTCACATCCTTCAAGGGTCCAGTATATTGGTGGGTCCTGTGTACAGCCCATGGCGGTGCTCAGCCAGGGACTCAGTCCTTACATGGGTGGCCTGGTAGGTTTGCCCGGACTTGGTGCTGCCCATGCCATAAGGCCCTGCCGCCCTGCACCAGCCCCTCTCCAGCTCCTCTTTTTTCTCTCCTTTTGCTTGTGACCGCTTGAGTGAATCTGGCCTGAAGATCAGAAGTCACAAGTCAGGAAGCTTCTTCCGCTAATGAGCTCTCTGAGGACCAGGACATGCCCTTCCGTTGCCCCACCCTGTTTACTTATTGATAACATGTTCCAGCAGGAAGAAAGAAGCACCAATCAGCTGGCAACACTGAGTGACCAATCAGCTGGCAAGACTGAGTGGCCAATCAGAGGGAGGGAGGGCAGAAGAAAAGGACTCAGTGAAGAGAATTTGCAGGGGGCAAATTGAGACCTATTAAACTTTAAATTTTTTTCTCAGCATAGTATCATCTGGTCCAAGCCCTTCATGTTGCAGACATGTCTGCGGCCCCAGGGGTCATGTAATTTCCTAAATTTGCATGGCCAGTGACCACCAAACAGAGAACTAAAATCTGGGCCTTTTGATTCTCAAGCCAGCATCATTTCTCCTCTAGAGCTTCTTTACAAGGCATTTATTTTGAAAAGTGAAGCTTCTATTTCAATAGGCAGCTTGGTGTTTTTCTGTCTGTTGACACTGATACATTTAGAAGAAATCGACTTATTTAGGTACATCTGGGGACTAACAAAAAGATCGAGATTGCCACTGTGATGATGTCTTCACGCCGCCACTCTGAAACAAAATGGCAATTGACGTGAACGTTTTCAAGGAGATGTGCTGTCTTTAATTCGTAGTGGATTTTAACGTAATTTGGGTTGTGGGCAGAAGTTACTATGGTTATACCTGCATTGAAAGCGACCTGGAGTTCAGAGCTGTTATTTCTTATACGAGGTGCATCGCTTGTTCTGACAAGACAAGCAGAGCAGGTGGCTAAGGCAGTCTGTCTTTCCAGTGTTTGTTGCCCTGAGTGTTGTTTAAGGTGGTGGGTAGAGAGGCGTTGGGACACGGGCCAGAGGCAGCGGCGAGTGGGACAATTGATGTGAAGCCTGGGACCCCGAGGCCCTCCACCTCCCTTTCCCACCCATTCGGCCACTTTCCTCCCACCATTGAACCCAGAACTGGAGTCACCCACATGTCCCCGGCCTGAGGGATCCACCAATGATCCAGATCCCATTCCTCTTCTGTATAATCAGTCCCAAAGGTCAAAGAGTCAGCTTCTTCCAAGGGCCTCGGTGGCTGCCTCTGGGGGTCACTCTGGCCGACTTGGTGAGTGGTTCTCTCGGGAATTGGGGAGGGAACCGCAGGAGCCGGAGTTGAGTGGTCTGAGTGCGAGTTGCGGACCGCTGGGCAGGAGGGCACTCCGAGGACAGTTTCTCCTCCCACCCTCTCCCTGCATCTGCGGGCAGCATCGGCTTTCCTCAGAAATATTCAGCTGATTGAGATCTTCCTGGCTCCAGGCTCCAGTACCCGGCATTCCCATGTAGACCCACACCCACAGTCAGGTCTCAACACCAGCTCGCCTCCCTGGGCACCAAAAACCACTTATCCAGCTCAGCTCAGCCCCCTTGAAGAATTCTCCTCCACCAGGGCCAGCCACCGGCATCTTAAGTCATTGAAGCCACCACTTCCCACTTCTTGCATTCAATCCCTTGCTCCCCTCTGCGTTCCTTTGCCTCACACCTAGATTCTCCCGATCTATTTAGCTTTTTAACAATTTTCTACTTAGTGCTTATTATGTGTTAGGTATTATCCTAAGTACTTAGATATATTAACTCATTTAATCTTCTTAGCAACTCATTGGGGTAGGGACTATTATTATCCCTGTTTTACATGAGAGGAAACTGAGGCACGGAGAGGTGAACTGTTTTGCCCGATATTTCATCAGAGCTGAGATTCGGACTTGGAATTCTAACTCCAGACTCTGTTCCCTGGGCTACTATACCACATTGCCTCCCAAATACCAAACTGGTGAGGCATTTGACTAAATTTTTTTCCCCTCAAAATTCTGCCTCTCAGATGGTCCTCCCTGCCCCACCTGTCCATCTATCCATCCATCTTTTCATTCAATAACTCTTTTTTGAATGTATCTATTACGTGCCTAGCATTCTGCCGGGTGACAGTGGGAACAAACCCAGACTCAGTCCTTGCTCTTCTTGGGCTGGCAGCCTCGTGGAACAGACAGATAACGCATGGGCACAGCAGTAAATGTATGTTTACAAGTGGACTTGGGTGCTCTAAGGCAGAGGGACACAGCTCCAGGTCTCACCGGCCATGAGCCAGGGCTGCCACCCCAGGTTCCTGCCTCCCACATGCTGGGTCCCCGTAAGATACACTTCCCCAAGCCTGATGGTTTCCAGGGGCTTCCACCATCCAAGTTCCCAATATAATGTCCAAAGCATGTTTCTAACCTGCCCCAGTTTCCTGTTTGGGGAGGGGGTACTGTGCCTTCAAGTGTGGCCAGTTCTAGCTGGAATTTTTTTTGTCCTTTCTGGCCCTGCAAACTGTCCTGGTTATTTGACTACAGAGAATATTATTTTCCTTCATGTTGAGCAGTGGTGGAAAACCTCTTGTGAAGGTACTGATTTGTTTGAGTGATTGACAAAAACTAAGGACATATTTTGAAAAAAAAAAAAAGCCTCCCTGGACTTCTAAGCTACATATTTTTAAGGCTAATTGGAAGATACTTTTTAAGGTTAAGTGATTATACTAGCAGAGTAGACAAGTGATCGGCCCAGAAGTTCACTTCCTACGGAGATACGGATGCTTCGTCCTCCTCACCCTGGCAGAATTCGCTTGTATCTCATTACTCCCCTTCATCTCGAGCAGTGATCGAAGCCTCTTCTGGTCATGCATATCTCTGGGAGATTGGCAAAAGCCAAAGACCTTCTTTGAGGAAAAATGTACATACTCAGAATAATTGGATTCCAGGTGAAGAGTTCCTGACTTGAAAACCTGAAAAGATGCCCTTTCTTTGTTTTTATGGCTTGTACTACCCCTTGACATGACCTCTACACACTTGGGCATAATCAATGCTCTCGTACCTGGCCAGTGTCCGGGATTCCATTGCCTTCCTGGGAGGGGCCTCCAAGATACCACTTAGGACGTCAGGGACCAACCCCAGAGACGGAGGTGCTACCTGGCTCTCCTCTAGGGGCCACTAGCTGGAGGTGCGGAGAGCACAGGCGGCTAGCCTCGTGCCTTCCCACTGTAACTGCTCACGGCCATGCGCACCGCGGCTGTCTGTTAACGGGCTGATGGAGAGAGGCACCCAAGACTCATCTCCATCATTCTTGGCAGCAAATCTAAGTACGAAGTGCAGGGAAAACAAGTGTGAGACATGTGCTCCTCCTCCCGACCCAGTGCCCATAACAGATGCTGCTAATCAATCAGAGTTTCCTTTCCCATTCGGCCCAGATATGGTCTTATAATCCTTTTCAAACAGTCATTTAGGTAGACACCACCAATCCATCATAGCTGGCGTGTAGGATGAAATATATTTGCCATCCTGGATGCAGGGAATGAGGCCTGGGCCCTTTGGCTCCAGGCCCACCTCTTGCTAGTCTAGGATCTCGGATCCCACAGCCCGGCTGGCCTAGAGTTTCGGGCCTCTGTTGGTCTTGGGGAATCCTCTGTTATCTGGTTGGCCAAGCCGCGGCCGGAGGGTGACCCTGGGTATTCATTCCCCTGTATTAGTTCACCCATTCCTCAGCAGAAATATCTTCAACATTGTTTGTTTTCCCCAGCCTCACTTCAGGGACCTCAAGTGAGACCCATCATTACAACTAGTCTAGAAATGACAAGAATGTCCCCACTGTCACAAGTCCCCACTCATGGTGCACAGTCATCCGTGCACCTTGCTTTCTCAAGCATGCAATGCATCGTATTGCTCTGTTCTGTAGAACAGGAAATTGACTTCTTTTTTTTTTTTATTTTTACGATGGCGTACGTAGCCATTTATAGCTTGGCCCCAGTGCTTTTCCCAGTTTCACATCTTCCGCTGAGCTCTCACGAGTTCTTACCGCACAGCGTTCCCTGCTACTCTGGGCTTTCACACGCCCCCAGCCCTTTCCCTGCCGGAGGAGCTTTACTCTTCGAAAGGTGCCCTGTGCTCTGGGAAGCCCTCTCTGTCCCGTGCAGGCTTGTGATTCTGTTGCCCTGTGTCTGCTGAGCTGTGTCTATCTAGCCTGGTATCTTCGACTGTTCAGTCATTGCCTGTTTATCTGTGGGACTGGGTCATGCTCCCCCGTGTCATGGCACGCAACCCCAGACAAGGCCCAGGGCAGGGGTCTTGTTAACACGCACTGCGTGGAACTTGCAGGGGTGGAAACCCTCGGCCTTCTCTTCCTGTCCCCCAAGGCAGTGTTTGCTCTATCATTGCTATCTTGCTACGCAAAAGTGGCCTTCATCTTTTAAAAGATGGCTTTTCCTCCTCTTTTCAGAAAGGGCACCTCATTGAAATTCGCTAGGAACGGGCAGCTTCTAACAAGAGTCTCTTGGCTGGCCAGAGACACAGCTCCCGGTCCCCGACACTCCTGGAAGCAGAAGGGCGCTTTTTGATCACGAACAGCAAGCACACCTTCTACCACCCTTAGACCTCTGTGGGCAAACATCCCTTCTGTTTCTCCGCTGGCCCCTCCACCTTCCCTTGTCTTGGTTTGTGAGGCTGGGAAGTGAGGGGACTGAGAGATGCCCGGTGATGGGGGAAAGAGGGGTATGTGAGAGGTCTGCTTAAGGTGGTTTGGGGAAGAGCTGGCCGGGTGGCAGGGAGCTGGAGGCTTTAACTTCAAACTTGGTTAGCGTGGGAGACTCATATCTGTACGATTTGATAAACATGGATGATGGGCTCCTCACTGAGCCCAAGGTGGTCCTCGGGCTCCTGGTAAGACGGTGCCTTTGGAGATAACCATGAATATCACATTACTAAGAAAAATATATCACCCCGTAGCCCTGACTGTGCTAGGCATGGCTCCAAATGCTTTTCATACATTAACCTCTTTATGTTTGTAGTACTACTCTTTGTGGTAGGTTTTATTATTGTGCCCATTTTTTAGATGAAAATACAGAGACCAGAGAGAGATTGCTTCATGTTAACTGTTCTGTAGATGAATGGGGAAACTGAGGCTGATCTCAACGCCACTGAAGAGGTCATGGATGAGACTGTGTTAGAAGTACAAGAGAAAGAGGAGTGATAGGAGTCCCAGGGACACGCTGGCGATAGCGCTGAGAGAATCATTTTACTGCTCTGAGCCCATCCTTTCTTATCTAAGTAGTAGGATAATTATGTCTTCTTAGAAGAATCAACCTAAAGAGTGAATGAACTCGTGTAAGTAAAATGGCTAGCACATTACAGATAATCAATAAACTGTAGCCGTCATTATTAACCACCTAATTCCTCCCTCCTTTGTGCTCTTTCTGTTCACACACTTCTCTCCCAGAGCCATACTGGACTATTTTAGTTGCCTGATCACATATCAGATGTCTTGCTGCTGTGCTGTAAGCCCCTCAAACACAACAGTCAGCCCTCATCCACCTCTAGGTGCTCTAGCTGGAGGATGGGAGGTTTCATGTGAGGAAACTGGGGCTTTGAAAGAAGCTATTTGCCCAAATTGACCAGCTAGACAGTGGAAGAGCCCAGGTCCCTCTCCAAGGTGCTGTGCAGACTGTTTTCTGATCTGTGATGGGTGAGATGGGTGGTGGAAGGTCCCCTTCCAGGGCTTTGGCCTGGGTGGGAGGCTGCAGGTCTCTAGTGCCTTCAGGGAGAAGGAGGCCCACAGCAGATGGACAAGGGGGCTTGGTGAGTGAGTGGGTGTGAAAGTGAGAAGGAGTTGAATTTGACTCCCAGGTTGCCTTGGGATACAAGAGTTTGTGGACAGGAGGGGAGGGTCAGGAATGAGACTTTAGAAATGCTCAGGAGAAGGAGTTTGTAGCACAGGCGCATAACGGTCTCTAGAGGTATTTGCCTCTCAGCGGAAATGGGGAGGGCTCCAACATCTGCCACAACCTGAGATTTTGTGATGTGATTGGGTAATCAGTTGTCGACAGTTGTGATTGTTTACTGAGTTCAACTATAGGACTTGACTCTTGGCTCTACTGTAGCTTGCTAGCTATGACTTTGGAATCTCATTTTCTGTAAAAGGGGTAATTAAAAAGGACTCTGTGAAGTTGCTGTGAAGGTCAAATAAGATAAAACAGGGCAATGATGCCCTCGATGGTGTAGCTCAGTGGTTGAGTGCTGGCCTGAGAACCGAAGGGTTGCTGGTTCAATTCTTGGTCAGGGCACATTCCTGAGTTGCGGGGTGGGTCCCCGGTGGGAGAAACATCAATCACACATTGATGTTTTTCTCCCCCTCTCTTTCTCCCTCTCTTCTCCTCTCTCTAAAGATAAATAAATAAAATCTTTAAAAAACAGGTCAGTGATGAAATAGAGTAAGAGCTCAATAAATAATGACCACCATCATTAGCTGCTCCTGCTGCCGGAATGCTGACCCCCACCCTTGTCTTGGCAGCCTCCTCCCTGTTTTAGCCTTTCCCATATCACCACAACTGTATATAGGGGTGGGGCAAAAGTAGGTTTGCAGTTGTGAGTATGTAAAACAGCTTATTTTTGTATTATTATTTATTATTATATTATTTTCCATGTGAACAACTGTAAACCCACTTTTGCCCCACCCATGTACACCCAGCCATTCACTGTAGATGCTCCAACCTCTCCATCTTTTAGAGACCTCTGTCCCTTAGACATCCCTCCAGCCCTTTTGTGTAAAGAGGAGCAGAGAGTGGTGAGTTTTTGTGTTTCTCCCGTGAGCTGTCACTTGGATTTTAACTGTATCCCAACAATGCCTTGACCCATAGGTGCAACTGATGGTGGGAATGTTTGACAGGAATTTTGGGGGCAGAGAGGTCTTTCTGGTGCTGGTCTGACCAGTGCGTTCAGAAGTTGTCCACTATGTCTTCATGTGTGGACAGCTATACTGAGTGTAAAGCTCAGGCAGAGGTGGGATCTGGAATTTCTCACTGGAGATGAAGTAGGGGCAGGGGACTTCATACTTTTTTGGTTGGGAGGCCTTTCGGTGAAGTCTGAAGCCCTATCATTCTATTTCTCCTTCTCTCCTGCCCTAGGTTCCAGGAAGGATAGAGGTAGTGGACAATTGTCTGACATTTAGCACCTGTTCAATAAATGTGGGAGGAAGGAGAAAGCCATTACTTGAGAATTGGGAAGTCCATGTTCAAGTCCTTCCCCTACCATTACCCTTCTGTGAGCCTCAGTTGCTTATAATTTGGGGATAATCATACCTGACTGCTTTGGCAGTCCAAACATTTAGACCAATATATTTACTTGGCTGACATAGAAATTGAAGCCCAGGCTACAGAAAGAGCTGGCTTATGGCTGTGAAGCCAGAATTTTGTTGCAAAACTGGGTCACGTGGTAGTGCTTAGTCAAGTGTTGCAAGAGGGTAAGGGATGATAAGGGAATGTGATGTTCACACCTGATTATTTACTTAGGCTCTCAGACTCTTGGAAGGGAAGGAGAATCTCCCTCTGCTGAATCATTTATAGTTTGCTGTACTTTCAAAGCCCGTGGGGATTCCTGGAGGGGCCTGTAAGGCCCATAGACCTTGACAGTGCCTGTGTGTCTCAAGTCACAAGCCCTAGTCGCACACAAGATGCATGCTGCCTTTGAAGCTCTTCTCAGAGATTCTTTGCAAAGTTTTAGGTCTCAACTCAGCTGCAAAATGAATGAACTGTTCATCTCACCAGCACAGAGAACATTTGGCCCAAACTTCCAGCTCACTTTTATGGGGCCAATACATCTGCAGAATCACTTACCCATCACTCTGCAGATGGAATGCATTACTTCAGAAAACTTTCTTTTTCCTTTTTCCCCCCAAAACTTTTATTCCCTGGTGGAAATGGTTTATCAACATCTTTAAAATACCGCTCAGATCTTCTTGGCAACCCCTGATACCATAAAGGATGGGCAGTGCAAATGCAAATGAATTGGAGGGCATTAAAAAACCCTCCTGCTTTGGCAGCTGAAGTGGAGAAGGGCCAGATGATGGATAGCACATGGCTTTCTGCTGAGCGATTTTGCTCTTTTTACAGCTGCCAGTGGCTGATGTATTTCATCTTTTGTTTCCTTTACTGCCGCTTAAGCAACCACCCTCAGGCAGGGGGTATATCCCTGGGCACCCACTTCATCTCACCCCCAGGGGACTGCTCCAGTCAGCTGTTTTGCACTTGCCACCAGATTCAGGGAAAGTGTAGGAAGGCCCAGCTGGATGGGGCCCCGAGGGCGCGCCCCTCCCATGATCACCAAGCTCAGCCGCAAAGACCACTGAAGAGGTGAGAAGCCTCTCCACTCTCCTGAGGAAACCCACGCCCCTTATACTCCGCTTGTGTTCACTGAGGCCCACTGCATGCCAGGCACCCAGCGAGGACACCAGGAAGCGAAGGACACAGCCCTGCCTTCAGTGATCTTACCCACACTTGGGAAGGAAGCACACCTTCAGCTGTACACACAGACAGACACACAGCAAAACCTCCCCGCAGGCCCCCATACTTATCTGTGTGTACACAGACACATGCTCCAACTCACCTACACACCAGTACACGCTCACGTAGAAACAGTCACCCACACGAATGCAAGTGTGCACACCTGAGCGTGCCCAGAAACACACAGACTACCAAGCCCCACCAACTCTCAGACCTGTGTGCATTCGCACAGAGGCATGCACAAACATAGTACGTGCTCCTGCACACCCACACGAGGTAAACAGGGTAACAAAGCCATGTATGAACTGAAGCCAGAGCTGATGTAGGAAATTTGCCTTCTAGACTTAGTTTAGTCTCTTACTAGCTGTGTGCCCTTGCTCAAGTTTCTTAACATCTCTGGGCCTCAGTTTCCTTATTTGAAAATGAAAGGAAATTTTCATTTCATTGAAAGTGAAATGAAATTCACTTTCATTGAAAGTGAAGAGCCTATCAATGAATGATAGGCTCTTGAAAGATGAATACAAGAGCCTATCATTTTGTGAAATCAAGTTCGGAAAGTCAATGTAGGCTGAAGTGATGCTTATAATGATAGTAGGAATAATAACAGCTAATCTATATCGAGCACTTACTATGTGCTATGTATTAAGCGCTGGATATAAATTTTCTCTTTTCATCCCAACAACAGTCCTAAAAGATGAATACAATTACTAGCTGTGTTTTATAGGTAAGAAACCCAAGGCTCAGACAGGTGCAGCTTCAAGCCCAGGGTCATACAGCAAATAGTGGTGGAGGCTGTATTTGAACTCAGACGGTTGGCTCCAGGGCCTGCACTTTCGTCTGTGCTGACCATGTGCCGAGTTTGACTCGCGCTGGGCACTGGAGACCAGGAGGTGAAGGACATACACTCCCTGCCCTTGAGCAGCCCGCAGTCCAGTGGGGGGGCATCCCCATGCTGGGCAATCGGAGCGAGGCGGATCATTTGGTGGTGGAATGCTTGGGCCCCCGGAGGCCCACCTCTGTGTGCTTGTGACGGCTCTTGCCTGTGAGTCTCGTGGGTCGGGGCAGGTTGGCCTGGTCCTGGGGAGGCGCCGAGGGCTGGGGTTTCTCTGGGCCAGGTGTGTCCAGAGAGCGAACTTCATGTGCGGCTCTTCCCAGAGTGTGTTGTATGTGTCTTGAGTAAGGGCCTGCTTTGATGTCCTCTGTCCTGGTCTGGGGCTGGGTCTGTGCTGGCCTGGAACCTCCATGCCTCACTATGGCGGCTTTAGGCAAATGAGGGAAAGTGCTTTTCTCCAGAGGATTGCAGCCCTGTGCCAGGGTGGTGCCCGGGCTTGGTAGCAGAGCGTGGGCTGGCCTTGGTTGGTTGGCTCGTCATTCTGTGCACTGAAAGGCCGCCAGTTTGATTCTTGGTCAGGGCACGTGCCTGGGTTGCAGGTTGGATCCCTGGTTTGGGTGCACACGGGAAGCAACCCATCGATGTTTCTCTCTCGTATTGATTTTTCTGTCTCCCTTCCTCTCTCTCTAAAATCAATGGAAAAATTCTCGGGTAAGGATTGAAAAGTCGAAATAAAGTGTGGCTAGTAAAATTAAGATCGTGGTCCCCTACTCGCCCTTCTATGGGGTGACCCTGAGAGAGCCAGGGGAAGGGAGGGTGGCGGTGGGGTGATGATCAGAGCCCCTCACAGGGCTCTCTGCAGGGGGGAGGGAAGGTTGTAGGACCACCTTCTGTCAGTCTCTCAGGAGAGGGGCCCCCTTCACCCTAGGGTGGGGTGGAGCCGTGAAGGGAGGGCCGGAGGGACAGGCTGCAAACCACGACACAACTGCGACAGCAGGAACAGCCGTCAGGATGGGACATCCTGGGGGATGGCAGGGTGGGATTTGCTTGCAGAGCTGGTTCTAAAGCTTAGACACTCACCCATGACACGGTGCCACGTCCTCAAATCTGCCCTGAGTGCCTTCTGTGTGCTTGTGGATTGGGTGGGGCCGCAGGACAGAGGAAGTCAGGGCACCCTGAGACGGTTGCTGACAAAGAAGACATGCAGCAAACACACGTGTGCACGTGCAGAGATGGCACCTCGTAGACACAAAGTGCTTCTGCTGGGAGGTTGGCCTGCCGTTCAGCTTGGCCCCCCTGGTGCTCGCTTTCCATTCATCCAGTTCAGGGCTGTGTGCCCCCGGGGGCGGGAGCCGCTGTCCCCAGGGCCTCGGGTGCGGGAGGCTCTCAGTAACCTTTACAAAGTGAGTCCTTCCCCAGCTGTGACCTCCCACCCCTGGGCTCTGCAGCCCCCTCAAGCCACCACCTTGTCTTTCTTCCTGTCTCTCAGGCATCCTCGTTGTTTTCAGGGGGGGGGTGGTCTAGGTCACCTGTGAGGGTCCTTCCGGAATCCTTTCTTCCTTTGTTCCAGTAGAAACTGCTTGCTCTCTGAAGGCCCATATTCTTCTTGATGGGGTTATGGGGCCATAACGGGAGACTCAGAAGAGGGGACCTGCCTCTCTTTCCTGAGCCACCTGGGTAGATCTGCTCCGTCCATCCTGGTGCTGGGTGGGGACTTCAGGCACAGAAGGCATGGCTATGACTGGGTCCCTGTCCTGGTCGAAGGCAGAGCAGCAGGTGCTCCCCAGCTGGGGTCGCCCTGCCTTGCACTGGTGTGTTCAGGACACAGCCTGCTCTGTCTCTTGGGGGTTCTCTCTGCCCTCATTCTCCTGGATCCCCTCTGAAGCTGGGGAAAGCTGGAGACTCCCCCTCCGGAGGCTCTGTCCCTCTCCCCAGCTCCCCACCTGATGACAATGTGGGTCAACCCTACTTGCCATTTGTCCCCATGTGTCCTTCACACGCCTGTCCTCACCGCTTCCTTGCCGCGTGGTCTCTTTCCTGCTGCCCCTCCGCAGCCTGCTGACCATGCTCAGTCCCCTCCGACACAGACTCCCTGTCTCCACCAGGCTGCCTGCTTTCTCAAAAATTTATTGAGGTGGGATTCACACAACATAAAGCAAACCACTTACAGCAAACGATTCAGTGGCATTTAGTGCTTTTGCAAGGTGGTGCAACTACCACTTCAATCCAGTTGCAAAACATTTCCATCACCCTGAAAGAAAGCTGCGGACCTATTCAGCAGCTGGTCCCTGGCCTCCCTCCTCCCTGACCTGCAACCCCCGGGTCCGTCCTCGGGGACCTACCCTTTCTGGATATGCCATGTAAATGGAGCCGTACAGCGTGTGACCTTTTGTGCCTGGCTTCTTTCGTTTAGCATGATGTTTTCAAGCTTCTTCCATGTTGTAGCATGTAGCAGTACTTCATTCCTTTTCATGGATGAATATATTCTGTGTGCATATTCATCCATGGACGGACATCTGGGTGCTTTCCGCCTTTTAGCTGTTGTGAACAGCGCTGTTCTCCACGTGCAGGCACCCGTCTGAGTGCCTGCTTTCAACCTTTTGGGTATGTGCCGAGGGAGGGACTTGCTGAGTCGCCTGCTAAGTCTGTCTGTGACTTTTGGAGGCACCGCCACGCTGTTTTCCGTTTTGTGCTCCAGCCAGCATGTACTCGTGCCTTTTTGTTTTTATTTTTTTGTATAGATCTAACTTGCCAATCCCATCCAAAACGCACCTGGAGTTCCTCATTACCAACTCCAAAGGTGGTTTTCAAAAGCCTGCCTCAAGGATTGGAAATTTAACATGTAAAACTGACAAAAGAGTGAAGGGCCAGCTCAGGGCAGTGCAGGGATGAGGGCCTCAGCCCGCAGTGTGCAGCATCCGCTCACTCTGCACACCACTCGGAGGGCTGACCAGCACCCTAAAGCGCAGGTCGCCACGTCCTGCGGCAGGGAGACTGAAGCCCGAAGCGGGGCGGGGCCTGGCTGTGGTCACAGTAAATTGGGGGCAGAGCCAGGATTGCACCTGAAAACTTCTGGCTCCCTAAAAGGTGCTCTTTTTTATTTACGGAGAATATTACAAGGGATATTTGTTCACGATAATAAATGCAAAGGCTGAAGGCATATATACAGTGATACATGAAAGTTTCCTCACCCCTATCTCCCATCCCATCTTTTAGGGAAAATCAAAAATCAATATCAAAAGTTTGATGTGCGGCTTTCTAGAGTTTTTTCTGCATGTGCACACACATACACATTCACACACATCTGCTCACCTCCACACACACACACACTTGAGTTCTTTGATTGCTTATTTGTTTTTGCAGAAATAGTATTGTACTATTAGTATTGTACTAATATTGTACTATTAGTATTGTGCTAGTATTGTACTATTAGTATTGTAAATAGTATTGTACTATTGTGCATCGTCCCGAGCACTTTCTACTGGAACAAAGGAAGAAAGGATTCCAGAAGGACCCTCACAGGTGACCTAGACCCCCCCCCCCTGAAAACAATGAGGATGCCTGAGAGACAGGAAGAAAGACAAGGTGGTGGCTTGAGGGGGCTGCAGAGCCCAGGGGTGGGAGGTCACAGCTGGGGAAGGACTCACTTTGTAAAGGTTACTGAGAGCCTCCCGCACCCGAGGCCCTGGGGACAGCAGCTCCTGCCCCCGGAAGCACACAGCCCTGAACCGGATGAATGGAAGGCGAGCACCAGGGAGGCCAATACTATTGCTGTTCCGAGATATGCTTTTTTTCCTTAGTTTTTGAAATCTAGGGGAACCAAGCACTTGCCCTGGGGAGCTTACAGCTGGAGCGACATGCCATGGAGAAAAGGAAGGCCTTCAGTCACATTTCGGTGCCTGAAGAAGTGCCACGAGCTCAGGGACCTGTAGACTGGGACTGGGTTTGCACAGGTGTGGGTGTTACTGCAGGTGGGAACGGCTGAACAAAGGCTTCCCCGAAGGTGACGGCTGAGCTGAGATGGACCTGGGGCCCGTGTTAGGCAGGCTGGGTTGAGAGAAGAGGCCAAACTGTGGAGGGCCTTGGGTGCCAGGGAGAGGAAAGGACAGGGTATGCGCCAGGCAGTGGGGATCTGCTGGAAGGGAAAAACAGTAGCGACGCTTCTGGAAGGGAGATCAGTCTCTGGTGTGCGTGTGCATCCATGTGTGTGCATGTGTGCTTGTGTGCGCACCTCTTTAGAGATGGTGGGGTGTTGTCTGGGAGTTTGATGGCGCTAGCAGGGGAAGCCCGTAGGAGGCTGAGGCCCCAGTGCTGTGATGGTGTCACCAGACTAAAGGGGTCCGTTTACCTGTGTGCGTGAAAGCCCAGTAAGGCACAGGCAGGAGCTGCGGCGAGGAGAGGAAGGGTTTATCTTCAGGAAGTGGTCTGTATCCAGGCTCACAGGTGAGCCTGTGCTCGAAGACCTGGCTCCCTGACGGCTTCCAGGGGATGGGTCATAGAGGGGGAATCTTTAATCATGGTGGCTAAGGGAGTTAGGGTCATGGCCAGGGTCGCGGGCTGTGTTAGGTACCGGTAGTCAATCAGCGCACCTGGTCCTGATGTCAGTTATGGCGTCACTTTGTCTGGTTTTGCCGCTTTTCTGGGCCTGGAGCTGAAACACAACTGAGGCCTCGGTGGTCCCTCCAGTTTGACCCGAACTCTGTCTCTGAGGCCAACAAACGAGAGGCTGTGCCCCGTGATTATTTCACTGTGGGCCAGAGCCTCATCGTCCGGAGGAGTTCATGATTATGGGAGTGGCCGTGCAAGGGAGGAGGAGGTGAGTGAGTCAGGTGCTGGACCAGGTTGGTTTGAATCAAACAGGAGAGAAAACTTTGTATGAAAGAAATGGAGTCTCTGCATAGTTACGATGAAGATGAAGGGACGCGAGGGGAGGAGGCCTGGGCAGCCGGTGAGAGCAGAGGAGGGACGCCCTGGGGGAAGCTTTGGGACTGGTGTCCCCTTGGTAACGGGGAAGCGGAACTAGAACGATTTAAGTGCTTGACCTTGTATAAGGGGGAGCCGGGGTGGGGCCCCTGGGATACTGGAGGTCAGGGGACCCTGGATTTGCATGCCCCGGGTAGAGGGGAAGGTGAGGCACTGCCCCGGGACATTGAATGGAGTCTACAGGGTTCTCAACGGGCAGGGCCAAGACTGGCTGACTTGAAACGCCCTCAGCTGCCCACTCTCTCCTCCTGCCCCCCCTTCCTTCTCCACTGCCCTCCCGGGGGCATCGAGCCGTTCTCAGTGTTCCGTGAGTCAGGACTGAACCAAGCAGAGGCGTGGGATGGAACGGGTGGCAGGAGAGCCAACGGCTGGGGGGTCCCGGTCAGTGTTCTCTTTTGTTGTGGAAGAAGGGGGTTGTGGAGAAAGGAGAGAATAAAAAAAGCCCAAAGCCTCAAACATTGATGTGATGAATTGCTGAGAAGGAGGCGGGGGCGGGGGAAGGGACCAGAGAGCAGAGGGAGCCTGAGCGTCAGGGTAGGAAGGCAAAAGCTTAGAGGAGCCGGGGCTCTGGGGAAGGGAAGGGAGAAGAGGCGTGGGGGTTTTAGGTCTGCAGGGCTCCACCGGGGTCCCTTTTCCACAGTGCTTTGAGAGGTTCAAGGAAAGGTTGGAATTGCTTTTTAATTGCTTTTGGCTGCCAGTCTGTGTTTCTCTGAATGTAGAACCAAGGCAGCCTGGCCACACAGCGCAAGATACTCATTCAGAGTGCATGAGAAATGCTTTCCCCTCCCCTTCTTCACATTCTGTTTCTGAAAATGGGATGCATGGGAAACTGATGTATGTAGTGTCAATAAATTTGTGGTGGGATTTAGCATTAACGGTGGCAGAGATCCCAGGCCACGTCACAGCTGGCGTTGTGGCTGCAGGTAAGAAGCCCACTCAAAGCATCTTAGTCCTGAAGGGAACTTGGGGTAGGCACGCCGAGTGTCTCCTGGAGCGTTGCAGCGGGCCTGCATGGGGCCAGACTGCCCGCCAGAGTCCTGCCTGCAGGTCTTGCTGTTTCTGTCCCCACAAATCTTTGCATCTTTCTGGCCTTTCCCCTTTTCTCAAACATTCTTCCTTGGCTTCTCTGGTCCGCCTGGCAGAGAACTCGGCCCTTGCAACCCTGGGGATTCCACAGAACACCACCAAACACCTCAGAAGGAGCTGAATGTCCCTTGGTCCCAACTCCAAGTTCTTGGAGAGTAACTCTGATGGGCCCTGGCAGGGTGAGGGCCTCCCATCCCCCAACACAGACTATGGCTGGCAGGGGGGAGGGCACAGGGTCATGGTTGCTGGAAGCCACGTGGCTGTCAGAGCCCCCACCTGCAGCCCTGTGGCCGGCAGGGAAGAGGAGTTCCTACAGATCAGGGGTGTCAAACTCATTGTCACTGGGGGCCACATCCGCCTTGCGGTTGCCTTCAAAGGGCCGAATATAATTGTAGGACTGTATAAATGTAACTACTCCTTAACCATTAAGTGAGAGCTCAGCGCTGCCGCTGGGTAGAAACAAGGTGCTGGGCCGGATAAAACAAGGTGGAGGGCAGGATTCGGCCCGAGGGCCTCGTGTTTGCCGCCTGTGCTACAGAAGGAGCCCACTAGGGAGGCGACCCAGAGCTGTTCTCAGCAGACAGCTCTCCTTTTGAATGCTCATTACTATCCCACTCCAGGAGTGGCCATAGAAGTCTGATTCTCCCTGTACTTCTAGACAGAGCTACGTCCCCTGTGTTTCATCTCTGCTCTGAAGGGGACCCAGGAAGGAGGGGCAGCACAAGCCTCTTTCTCCTGCCCTACCCCTTAGCCTGCTGCCCTCAGCTGTGTCTTTGGCTTAGCCCCACCTGCTGGCCGGGCCAAGCCTGCTCTCAGCCAGCACCCTTGGGCCCTCTGAGTCCTCGTCCCTTGTTGGTGCTCCTGTGCTTAGTTCTGGGAAATGAGCCCCCACTGGACCCCCAGCGGAGCCCCATTGTGGGAACTTGCCTGGCCCTGAAGCTTGTTGAGGAAGGGCTCCGTTCCTGCCACGCCTGCCCCTTTTTATTAGAGGCTGCCAGAGCCTGGGCCTTGGGCGATCTGCCCCTCCCCGCCACTCCCCCCTGGGCTCCTTGCAGCTGTGGTTCTGGCACCGTGGCAGCTGCTGGTCTCGGAGGGTCCTGGGTGCTGGCAGGGGTGAGTGCACTCCGTGGGCAAATCCCACAAACCAATCTAGTAATTTGCAGTCTGAGGACCTGGAAAGCAGATATTTTAATTTTAAAATGCATGATAATGATAACAACTTCTCGTGTGCTTTCATTCTCTGACAGCCTCGTCCTAAATGCAGCAGGTCCTTGAGTGTTGTTATAGTGATGAGGTGCTGCAGGAACTTGACTCTTTTTTACATCAATTGGCCTGTGGTAAAATGGGCTTTGTTATAGCATCGTTTTGCTTAAAGTCACAGAACGTAGACCCTCTTCATCCTCACAGCCACTTTATGAGGTCACTGTCACCTCCTTTCGGAGGTGAGAAAACCGAGGCACAGAAATTCGGGTTGCTTGCTCAGAGGCGGGCTTCACGTGCCAGCCAACTGGCTCCGGGGCCCACGGCCCTGACCGCTCCACAGCTCCACATGCTGTTTTTGCAGTTCCTGAGGGTTTGGTGTCTTTTCCAAAAGTCAAATTTTATTTTGACCTCTGTGTTGGGAGAGGGGATGGCACTAAAATCTTTTTCCAAGGCCTCTCAAGATTTAATCCCACCTTGACCTTATTTGCTTTGAGCTGATTTATTCATTTTGATTAGAGGGGCAACGCCCTTTTAGAACTTTCCTGCGGGTCCTGGTAGGAGGCTCTGGCCAAGACGCACCGCCTTCTGCCCGAGGCCCAGGGTTGGCTTCCCGATTGGTTATTTCCAGGCTGAAGCTCCAATGAGACGGGCGTGGGGGTGGGCGAAGAGGTCTGAGCCCTTCCTCCCAGCCCTCCCTGCTGGAGAGACAGCGCCCCGGCACTGAGGTCCTCCAGCCCTCCCACTCTGCTCCTTGTCGGCTTAGCTCTCCTGCCACAGCCCCAGGCTGGTGGCAGATGGCTCAGAGCCCACTCCCATGAGGCCCCCACACATCAAAGCGAATTTGACTGGAGGCTTTGGCCAGGTGTCTGCGGGGCGGGAGGGGTGGGCACCAGCGGGGCATCAGCCTGTTTATTAAACACCTCCAGAGCCAGCTGCTGGCAAGGCCTCCAAGTAGGGGAAGCGCTGAGGCCAGGAGGACAGGGGTGGGTCCTGACTGCCCCCCGCCAGGGAGACATTCCTGGAAAGCCATCCCTGGCCTCCTCTCATCTGAGCAATGGGACATCTGTCCCTGATGAAGCAGGAAGGGTGGGAGCTGTGCCTGGTGGTAATAATAATGGTGATGAGGATGATGATAACAGCTGAAACCGATTTGATGCTGACCTCACAGGAAACTCTGTGCTGAGAGCTGTGTGTTTACTGTTGACGCAATGTCAGGCACCGTTCGAGGTGTTTGGGATAAGGCAGAAACAGCGTAGCGCTTGCCGTAAGCCAGCGGCACTCTGAGCACTTAATATACAGCATACCATTCAATTCTCGCAACCCCGAAGGGGGTACTATTATTATCTCCACTTTACAGATATCAACAACCTGAGACGTACAGAGGTTAAGTAATTTACTCAAGGTCACGCAGCTCGTAGGTGGTGGAGCCAGGATCCCAACTCAGCAAATTTAACTCTGGAGTCTGTGCTCTTAAACCTTGTGTGCTCTGTAGCTGTGAATGAAGCTGCCCTCAAAGATCTGACAGTCCCTGTGGGAAGAGGTGTGCAATACACACTTTTTATGCTCTGAAGGAAACAAATCAATACACCAGGATAGGGCTTAACCTGGAGAGATTTTATCTGAGGTGTTGTGGTCGGAACATTCAGTCTTCACCAGTACCGTACGGTGGGTCGGCCGATGCTCCCATTTTTCAGATGAGTACAGTGAAGCTTGGGGAGACTGAACAGGGGGCCAGAGAGGGTCTGAACAGGAACGCAGGCCTGGGAACTGGCCTCTATTCCCTGCGCTCTGGGCTCTGAGCCCTCTGCGCTGAGTTTTGGCGGGGAGGAGGGGTTTTGCTAATTATAGGCCTTGGGGTAAGTGGGCTCTTGGGGTCTCTCCGGAAGGATCTGATGTTGCCCTTTGTTCTGGGGCATCAAGAGGAAATTGTGCTTGACTCTGACTCCCTTATTTGAATCCCGTAGGGCCCGACGTGTGGCGTGTGCGTGGTATGCTGCATGCACATGTGTGCACGTGTGTGCCGGCACTCGCCCTGTAGGACTGTGTGTGTGCCCCCTGTCCCTGCGCCTCCTGCTCACGTGGCCCATGTCACCTTGTATCGGGTCACTCCACAGTTGACTGAAATGTCCCAGGTACGGCTCTCTTAACTCCAGGGTGATTATGACAATTATGATGATTATCATAATATTAAAAAAAAGAGAGAGAGGAGGGGGAAGGGGCTGGGGGCTGGGAATCGCTGAGCATGCTGTCATTAAGCGACATTGTGTGAGAAATTTTCACCTTCAAAAGGCAGCTGTGAAAAGGAGAGAGTGTCATTTAAAAAAAAGGCCCATTATGCAGGCGAGGACCACGGGGCGTAATTAGGCCAGTGACAGCCCGAATTACACAGTGTCTCGGCAATGTTGCCGCCTTTCCTGGGCTGGGGTAGAAATGGAGGAGGGGACAGGTAAGGGCTGGGAGCTACTGGACCAGGGACTGGGCAGGAGGGACAGGGAGGGAGGGGCTGCCAGAGCTAATTATTTTACAGCAGGGAGGAGGCGTCTTTATTTCTGGGAGTCTTTTATTGTGGCTCGATGCCCCTTCCAGGCTTTTTGTGCATTCTCACCCCCACAGGGAGTTGGCAAAGAAAAGCCAATTGTGTGGAACAGAGGATGCAGATAAATAATCTCCAGCCCGCTCCACTCAGAAGGTGCCTGGCTGTTCTGCAAGGAGGGAGAGGGGCAGCCTCCTGCTGGCCTGCCTACTCCCTGTGGGCAGGTGCTTGTGGTCAGGGCTCGCGCCAGTCACCTTCCAGCACCTCCCCACCCCTCCCCGTGGGGTTTGGGCGTCCGCAGAGCAGGTGGAAACGCCTGATGCTTTAAACCCTGCCAACCGACAACACGACAGGGGCTCACGGGTCGCCCAGTTCCCCGTTTTGCCCTTCCCCCGAGGGCTCCCTCCAGAGCAGCCTCACACCCGTGGGCCTGCAGCCCCTGCACGGAGAGGCCTGACTATCTACGCTTAAAGCCTTTTTGTTTTTATTAACAATGTGACCTTGGGCATGTTCTGTCACCTCTTTGTGCCAATTTTCCCACCTGCAACAGGAGGATAATAATCACCCTTATGCTGCAGGATTAAATGAGTTCTCGATGTAAAAGGGCTCAGCCTTCATAGACGATCTTCCCGGACAGCCCAGGACAGTAGTTTCCAACCCACGCGCTGCAAGAATTTTTAAAATGTGCCGTGCCCGGCCATTTAGTCAGGGGCACCGACCTCTTTTCCCTTACAGTTTCTTTTTAAAAATATTTTATTTATTTATCTTTAGAGAGGGAGGGAAGGAGAGAGGGAGAGAAATATCAGTGTATGGTTGCCTCTCATGAGTCCCCTGCTGGGAACTGGCCTGCAACCCAGGCATGTGCCCTGACTGGGAATCGAACCGTGTTACTCTGGTTCGCAGGCCCGTGCTCAGTCCACTGAGCTACACCAGCCAGGGCTCCCTTACAGTTTCAAATGAAAGAATGACAACAGCCAAAGCAACAATAGCCCTCCTGTGTGAATGAATCAAAATTATACCTATGTTTTTGGTAGATTGGCAAGACATACAGTTTTTGGTGTGCTACAGAATTTAACAATTAGTTTATGTGTGCCACGAGATGACAAAGGCTGAAAATCGCTGGCCCAGGATGAATTTTCTAAAAGATACTTCTGTTCTCGTAGGCAGCTAAAATCTGACACTTTCTCTGCTAATCCTCGCTCTCTTTTAGGACCACACAGTTGGCCATTCATTCATTCATTCATTCAGTGCATGTTGAGTGCCAACCGGGTGCATCGCGCTGGGAGGGAGACAGTTGCAGATGAAATTCCTGGTCCCCAGAGCTTGTGCTGCTCCAGGGTCTGGTTACCTTCCCAGCACAGACCCTCTCATCTGCACATGCTCAGTAGGGAGGGGCCAGACCCAGCCACACCCCCAGGTACCACCAGACCTGAGAAGAAGTGGGAAGGCATGGGGTCTTTGGCTTGGGAGGGGGAGTCAGGGCCAGAGTCCTGAGGCTACTCCTTCTGAAAGCAGCCAGGGTCTTCAGCACCCCCTCCCCACGCGGCCTGCCCCCCACCCCTCCCCACTCCCACTCCTAGGGACTCAGGCTGTGGGCCAAGGAAGAAGCCAAACATCCCCATTTCTGGTTAAACTTTCTGATGCTGGGCTAGATCTCAGCCCTTGAGCCGGGGCCGCTATTGCCCACTTACTTTTTAAGACTCGAACAGGCAAAGTCAGAACCTCTGTTTCCTGGAGCTCCTTGTGCTGTTGTTTAGATAAGTTTAAATGAGCTGTGATTAAGCTAATTTTGAGGTAATTAACTTGGGGAAGGAATTCTTCACTTAAAATTCCAAGTGACTGTTCATTATAAGAGGGAGCACTCACGAAGGAGCCACGCAGCTATCAGGAGCCCTGCTTAATTAAAACATAAGGAACTCAGCCACAGAGCAAGAGTTTACCGTCATTAATGAAAAATGAATATTCTTTATCTAATTATGCAGCATAATTAATTGCAGTCTCCAACCACAGAGGCGGAGGGGGCAGGGGGAGCCAGAGAAAGGCAGTGGCTCCTGCTCCCACAGACCCCCACGAGGGGTCAAGCCTGACTCTCGGATCCTCCTGAGGTCTCCTCAAGGCCCGGAGCCTGGGGAGACTGCCACCCAGGAAGAGCCCAGCGCAGGGTGCGGGAGGGCCCGGCAGAGGGTGGACTCCTCACAGCGGCGGCCCCAGCGGGTCTCTCTGGTGGTAGTTTGGGGCCACATCAGCCATCCCGGGTTCTATCGTTCACTTGCAGACTCAGTAAATGCATTGAGCACCTACTATGAGCTAGATTGTGAATGACACAGACCCCAGCCCTGTCCTCGGGAAGCACCTAGGTTTGAATCCTGGCTCTGCCGCTTACAAGCTGTGCTGATCTTGGGCAAGTTTCTTGATCTCCTGTACCTCAGTTTTCTCACCTGTCAAATGGGATGAATGATAGCACTTCTCTCATAGGGTTGTTAATATTCATAAAGCACTTAGAGCAGTGCCTGGCACACGTAAGTGCTACGTAATAAATAAATAAAAAGAAAAGTCAGGGTGGGTACCATGAGGGAGGAGAAGAGGACATAAAAGACAGTCACATGGGAGGGCTGATTTTGGACTTGGTGTTCAGCTGGGAGGGTGAAGAGCACGTGGCTGCTTGGCCCCCTTCCCCCCAGCCCCCTCTCTCAGCTCCATTGTTGCCGCCAGGTCCTGGTGCATGTTCTGGTGTCCCTACCTTCTCTCTCTTCTTTCTGGGGGCTTCCTAGGCCACCGGCACTCTTTGGTTTGCCCCCTGAGTGCCCCCAGAATATTTTACCCAGGCAGAGGGACCTGTCTAGGGACCAGCTATCTCCAGGCGAGGCCCTCACAGAGTCCACGTGGGATGGTGTCTTGAAGATGGTCTTGTACAACCCCTTTACCCACGTGGAGGCTGAGGCCCAGGAGGGACTGTGAGGTGGCTGACTGGCAGGGCTGGGCACCTGGCTTCCTGACCTGACTCGCAGCCTGAGGCTCTCAGTCCCACCAGAAGGCGGCTTGGCATCCTGCCTTCTCTTAGCTTGTGTGGGCTGTCAGTCCCCCAGTCCAGACCAGTTCCAGCAGCTCCAGGATCCTTTCATCTGGTGCCCCGAGGAGTCTGCATTGTGGCTCAGTTCAGCTTCTAGTCTGAGCTCTAGCTCAAGGCACTTTTCAAGTTCATTTTCTCCCTGATTACCTACGACTTTTCACCTCTGCCTCTCTTCCTCATAATTGCACAGGGGAAGCTCCTTCAGTTACAAAGACAGATAAGGCCCCACCTTGTTCTGGGCAGGGGCATCCAATCTAGTCCCATTCTCTGCAGTCCTTGTAACCACTAGACCCCACATCTGACTCGCCTGTGGTTAATTCAGCTTTTGAGTGGGCCCATGGTCCTGCTTTTGACTATCACCTTCAGCTGTGGGCACTGGCTCCAGGCCACACCTATGTCGCAGACCAGTGGAGCAGTGGGGGTTGCACGGGGAGGCCAGCCACCAAGGAGGCCACCTGTCTCCCGGCAGGATGTCTCCTAACCCTCCACACTGGCCCAGTCACCCTAAAGGGACAGGTGTGGAGGTCTCGGGGTGATGGCCACTCTCTTGGAGGCCACAGCTGCCAGGCCACAGCTCTGGGGTGTTGCCTGCCATGTCCCCTTCACTGGTTGGACAAGTGCCTGGCAGGGAAGCTGTGATGGTGAAGGGAGGGACAGGAGGCTTCCGGCAGAGCTAAGCTGATCATATTCTGGATACAGTTTTCATTTAATCTCTAAAGACTTTTGACATTGTCTGTGGAGCAGAGGGAGAAGTGGCCCTGGGGAGGGGCCAGGTGATGAGAGAGAGAGAGAGAGAGAGAGAGAGAGAGAGAGAGAGAGAGAGAGAGAAGTGGGGACTTAGGGAGATGAACAGATGAGAACTCTGGAGAAGAGGCCTGTGGGAAAATACTGTAGACTGCCCTCAGGAATGCACAGCTCCGAAAGGAATTTGGAATAATCCTAGCATTTTGGAAAGCTCTTTGTTCCTCCCTTTTGGGGGAGCCAGAGTCTTCCGAGGGATGATTCTCTAAGAGGGGCCAGGACGGAGCACGAGAAGTGAGGACGCTAGTGACTGCTGTGCAGAAACAGTGTCAGGAGGGGACATTTCCATGGCTCCCGTGTTTTCCCTGCAAAAGTGGCCTCTCCAGGGGCTGGACGCCTTCCTGGCACGGTGTGCCTGCAGCCCAGTTTCTTCCCCCAAACCGTGTCCACTTTCACGCCCCAGTTATGGCAGAAAATGCATGCATTTACTTCGGCAAAGCTAACCTGCAACAGAAAGCATTACATTTGCAGGAAGGAGAAACCTTTTGGGTGGGAGAGGTAGGAGTCCCTGCTTCTCGGTCCCCAGAGATCCCTGCCTCTTCTGAACCGGCTGAAGCCAGAGACCGGGGCTGAGGCAGCCTCTCTGGTTCCCTGATGGCTCTAGCTTCTCCTTAATTTGATGATTCTTGAGATAGCAGGAAGCTCTTAGCTCCCTTCTCACAAGGGCAGGTTTGAGTGAAACCAGATCGACTTCTAGCATCGTTTCAATCACTGGTCCGAAAGGCTTGATTTAACTCTCTGGTCAGGAAGATGGGATTCAATCACTGTTCATCCAAAAGAGCAAATTCCTCCTAAAAAATGGCTTTGCATGTTATTAAATAAGAGCAACTCTCCTCACCTCCCAGGGAACCCCAGGCCGCGTCTTGAGAAGAGGCACACGATGCGACAGAAAGTGTGATTTATCTTGGCAATTTTGTTTGGATTCATTTTGCAGCTCTGTTGACAGATGGGACAAACGGCATTTGACTTTCTCTCAGGCAGAAGGAGCAGCTGCTGGAGCAGGACTGGGGTGGGGGCGCCGCTGGTCAGGCACGAAGGTGGCTCTCATGATACAGCTCCAGGCGCTCCGGACTGACTGGGACCCTCCCTGTGGGAGACTCGGCCCTGGCTGTGCAGTCCGTCAGATGGGGCCTGTCTCCTGGCTCTGCTGGCTCCCGGCCGTGTGGCCTAAAACGAGGTGCTTTGCCCCTCTGATCCGCACATTTTTGGTAATTGTTCAACTGGGGAATACCACCTCCTGGTAAGGCTATTTCGAGGAATAAACGGGATAACAGATGAGGAGTTGCTGACTGATAATAGTAGGAGCTCAGCTAATCTGAGTTCCCTTTTTGAAAGGTTGTGGATACGTCTTTGTTTTTGTACATCGAATGCCTGGTGCCCAGAGGCACTGATTAATTGGTTGCAGACATAGAATTTTTATATAAAAGAAATTTGTCTAGCTTGAAATTTTAATTCCTTTTGCTAGAGATGTGAACTGTGAGCTTAAACAATGCACATTGTAACACACATACCTTGGCTCAGGCCAGGGTCTGGCTTCCTATAGCCTGAAAGCCAAATCGGCCTGTTTGTCAGTACCCTCATTTACTGGAATGTGGCCACACCCATTTGTTTACACACTGACTGTGGTGTTTTCACGCTAGAGCAGCAGAGTTGTGTAACTGTAGCAGGGACTGACTGCCACAAACCCTAAGATATTTACTCTCTTGTCCTTTACAGAAAATAAACTTTCTGACCTCTGGCTTAGGCTAGTGGTTCTCAACCTTTAGCCTGCATCAGAATCATCCAAGAGGCTTGTTAAAAACACAGATTGCCAGGCCCTGCCCCTTGAGACCCTGGTTTAACAGATCTGTGTTAGGGCCTAGGAATGTGCATTTCCAGTGAGTTCCCAGGGGTGCTGGTGCTGCTGGGCCAGGGACCACACTGTGAGGACCATGGGCTTAGGCTGTTTCTTTTGCCTGGAATGTCTTTTCTCCCGTCTGCTTTTCAAATTCCAACCCTCCTTCAAAGGTCAGCTCAAATATAGCCTCCGTGATGCTTTCATTTATTTATTCAAGGGTGAGCTGAGCACCTATTACGTGCCAGTCACTCACTGTGCAAGGCCTTGGGGATGCGATTCGATGAGCGAAACAGAGCTTAGGCTCCAGGGGGACAAGGACGACTGACAAGGAAAACCCACGTGTGCCTCCAACTTGTGAAGGGCATGACGAAGGCACCATGAAAAATGCTACCAGTGGGCCCTACCTGGGAGTTAGGAAAGGTATTTTTTTTTTAAGGAAGTGACATTTAAGGGAAGAGTAGAAAGATGAGACAGCCGTACTGCCAAGAGTGAGGAAAAGGCTCTGAGCGGAGGGAAGAACTCTGCAGAGGCCCCCACGTGGGAGAGAGCTTGTTGCATTTGAAGGCATGAAAAAGGTCAGTGGGGTGGGAACAAAGGAAGGGGAATCTGGAGAGGCAGGTGGACAACAGATCGGAGATTACATTTTTTTCTTTTTTTAAGAAAAGATTTTACTTATTTATTTCTAGTGAGAGGAGAAGGGAGAGAGAAAGAGAGGGAGAGAAACATCAGTCAGTCACCTCTTGCACACCTGTAACCCAGGGATAGGCCCCGGCTGGGAACTGAACCAGTGACCTTTCATTCGCAGGCCAGTGCTCAATCCACTGAGCCACAGAGCCAGGGCTGACTCCCATTCCTAACCCCTCACTTCATCAGCACACTTGCCATGGCTCATTGTGAGTGGGGCGTTCTTGCTGCCCTTGGCCTTTGGACTTGGCCGTGAGATTTGCTTTGGCTAATGCTCCTTTTCTGTTAAATTTTTAAAAAATTATATATTTTCAGTTGTGCTATTACAGTTGTCCTGATTTTCCCCCCTTTGCCTCCCTTTCACCCAGCACCTCCCACTCCCTCAGGCAACCCCCTCCCACCATTGTTCATGTCAGTGGGTCATGCGGGTAAGTTCTCTGGCTGCTGCATTGCTATACTGTACTTTACACCCCCATGGCTGTCCTGTTACTGCCTATTTGTACTTTTAATCCCCTCACCTCTTCACCCATCCCCCACACCACCCCTCCCATCTGGCAACCACCACAGGACTCTCTGTATCCATGATTCTGTCTCTGTTCTTCTTGGCTTAATATGTTTTTTAGATTCAGGTGTTGATAGATACGTATTTTTTGCCATTTTATTGTTCACAGTTTTGATCTTCTTTTTAAAAAATAAATCCCTCTAACATTTCATGTAATAATGGTTAGGTGATGAAGAACTCCTTTACTTTTTCTTATCTGGGGAGCTCTTTATTTGCCCTTCCATTCTAAATGATAGCTTTGCTGGGTGGAGCAGTCTTGGCTGTAGGTCCCTGCTTTCCATGACTTTGAATATTTCTTGCCAGTCCCTTCTAGCCTGCACAGTTTCTCCTGAGAAAGAAAGTTTAATCTTATAGTAAGAGTAGATCCTAAAGGGGCAGACCAAAACCAGGGGCAGACTCTGTCCCTGGCAGTTTTACAAAAAGACGAAAGTTCTAACAACACAGCAGCTTGTGCGGCTCAAAGGTAGCAGCACTCCCCAGGTAGACTCTGTTTACCTCCCTGTTTCAGGAAATGAATTTTAACTAATTCATTAGCTCCACTCTGTGTGTGGGAGTTCACGGAGTGAGCACCTAACACGCACCCTCCCTGGGCGGGCAGCGGTGGGACCATGTCCAAAGGAGCTCTTCCCTCAACAGTGTTGACCTGGGAATGAGATGAGATCATTCTTCAGAGCAATTATTTCATCAAAGTCAGCTTCTTTGACTGGATTGAACAGGGCCTGGGGCTGTTTATTCCATAGGGTGGTATTACAAACGTATAATTCAGTGTCTGACGGCACATAGTAGGTGCTCACGAACGTTTGTGTAATTGGGGTAGGATTTACGTAAAGTGAAACGCACAGACCTTTTGGGTGCATTCTGATGCGTTCCTGACCAGTGGGTCCTCCCAGGCAACTGGCACCTTGGGCAGGGCCCCCAGCGGCGCTGTCCCGGTAACGTGAGCCTCACAGGTCATTTCTCATTTTCTAGTAGCCTTGTTAAAAATAGTAGAAAGAAGCAGGTGACATTAATTTTAATCACATATTTACTTAACCCAGCATATCCAAAACATTATTGTTTCATTATGGAATCAATATAAAAACTCATTAACAAGATATTTTATGTCGTTTTGCTCATCCCAAGCCTCTGAAAACCAGGATACTTTTTTTTAAACATTATTATCTTTTTAAAGATTTAATTTATCTTTAGAGGGGAAGGGAAGGAGAGAGGGAGAGAAACATCAATGTATGGTTGCCTCTCATGGGTCCCCTGCTGGGAACTGGCCTGCAACCCAGGCCTGTGCCCTGACTGGGAATCGAACCGTGATTCTCTGGTTTGCAGGCCCACGCTCAATCCACTGAGCTACACCAGCCAGGAGGATACGTTTTATACCTAGGGCACATTTTGGCTCAGACAACCGTGTTTCAGGTCACCGTGTGTGGCTGGTGGCTGCAGAGTCAGACAGCTCAGACCAGGGCATTTTCGTTGCCCTGGAAAGTCCCCATGTCCTGCCTGTCCCTCTCCAGTCGGTGCCCTTGTCCCCCAAAGCAGCCACTGTTCCTGTCTCTATTACCACAGATTAGTTTTGCCTGTTCCAGGACTTCATATAAAGGGATTCAAACAGTATGTGCTCTTAGGATTGGTGTCTTTTACTCCACATAGTAGTTTTTAAAAAGATTCCCTTTATTTATTTTTAGAGAGAAGGGAAGAGAGGGAGAAAGAGAGGGAGAGAAACATTGTTGTGCAGGAGAAACATCAATCAGTTGCCTATCACGTGCCCCCAGCTGGGGACCTGGCCCTCAACCCGGGCATGTGCCCTGACCGGGAATCGAACTGGAGACCTTTTGATTCACAGGCTGGCACTCAATCCACTGAGCCACACCGGCCAGGGCTCCACGTACAATTTTTGCAATCCGTGTCATTGTGTGTACAGGCGGTTTGTTCCTTTTCATTGCTGAGTGGTATTCCATTGTACACATAGGCTGTGTGTGTGTGTCCACTCTCAACAAACCTTTGGGTTTGAATGAACGTTGGTGTAACAGGACCCGGTACCTGGGGAGTCCCCCAAAGGACAAACTGTTCTGAGGGTTTGAGTAGCAGGTGACAACAGTTCAGAAGGAAGGCTATAGTTCAGAGCCTGGTGTCCTGGAATGATGGGGGCATTTGAGCTGGACTTAGTAGGGTGCTTAGAGTTTGGATGAGTGAAGAGGAAGGCAGGGAGGCCTTCCAGGTGGAGGCGATATCTGGAGCAAAGGCCTGGAGGTGCTTGGTAGGACCTGAGTGTGGGGAATGAAAGCCGATGGGAATGAAGGTGGTCTGGGGCCAGATTGGGTCTTGAAAGCCACTGTGAGGGACCTTATAGGCATAAGGTCAGTGGTCCCCTTGGGAGCAGGAGCACAACGAGGGCTCAGAAAGGTCTTCCTGGAGGAGGAGACGCACAGCACAGGCCCTGAAGGACGGTCTTTCCTACCCCTTTGCTCACACTCCTGGAGCATCCTCCACACACCTGTGCCTGCTCGTCTCTTCCTCTCCATCCCAGCTCTCCCCTCTACCTGGACTATCCTCACACCTCCCGCTCCAAGCATCTCCACAAGAGTTTCCTGTCACTTCCCTGACCCTCATCCCCCTCATCCCTGCCGCACCACTTCCTCCCAGTCAACCCCTGTGTTACTGTTTCTTCATCGTGGCCTTGTGTGGACCAGCAGCTGAACTTACCCAGCTTACACGTCAGCCTGAGCCTGTCTCTGGTGTAAAGGTGTGCTGTGCCAGGGGGCGGTTCCTCACACCTGCCCAGCTGCCGCAGGCCTCCCCGGGCTCAGCACTGTCACAAACATCCTAGTCTCTGTCTCTGCAGGTGTGGGGGAGCGGAGGGGCCTCCAGGTATTTCCTGGCCTTGGGAAATGGCCAGGATGCTCTCTCACGCAAGCAATGATGTCTCCGTAACATCACAGAATGCCGCTTGGGTAGGGAGGAGCTGCAGGTCACACCATCAACGTGGATTGAAGTTCATCTTTAATGCATCATGGTGATGTACTGGTTGCTGGACTAGTAGCCCGAAAATATCTGTTCTCATTCACTTCTCACACCAAGCTGGTGGGGTGCGGAATAGCTGCCCTCACTGCAGGGATGAAGAAATGGACCTCTGACTTGCTCAGGGTTCATTATACGGCAGAAAAGTGACCGAAGCAGGGTCTGCAACGCAGGTCTCTTGACCCCCCACCTCCAGCACTCACTGCACAAGCTGAGCCGCCCTGTGAGTGGCTCCTGGCGCGTGGCCTGCCTTCCTTCACGTCCCGCCTCAGGGCCTCCCCAGAGGCTGGCTTACTTCTTTAAGCTGCTGGGGGAAGAAAAGGAAAAAGGGAGATGACGAAATAAATTTATTGCCAAGTTAGAAACATTGGATTGAAGAATTGATCCCTATGGCTAAGTAATTTCCCTGTTTTGTGCAAAATATAAATAAATCTGTGTGGCTTATGCTGAGTGATGAGCCTGGGCCGCCGGCTGGATTTCACAACACGAAATGCCCTTCAGAGCCTTGGCTTCCTCTCCTTGACCTCATCAACGAGCTGTTCTAAATAGCCCCTGTGTTCTCCCCAAAGGGGGGTGTTGGCAGCTCCCACGTCTTGCCCGCCACAGTTAGGCAGACTTGGGGACATCTTGCAGAGCCTTTCCACGGCTCAGCTCGACCCTAGCAGGTGTGGCTTGGAACGGCTGATTTCCAGAACCATAAATAGACTGGCTTAATTATTATTATTATTATTATTTGTTTCTCTGGGCTGAAGGGGAGGGGGTGTTGGTGTCTCAAGCAGGTGATTATGTAACATGATCGCTCCTCTTCCCTAAGGGTTTCATCTAATTTCTGGGAAGAGATTGGCCGGTGTGGCATGTCCTAAATTCATCATGGGGGGGGTAGCGTTAGCCATCCTGCTCTCACTGTGGTTTAATTTTAGCAAGTTCCCCTGGGGTAGCCCTTCCTCCTGGCCTCCACCTAGTTTTAGGTAAGGACCTGGAAAGGAGGAGGCGGAGTGTTGGCAGGCAGACGCTGTCCCCTCCCGGGCGAGTGTGCAGACGGAACCCTGGCCTCTGAATCCTGCTGTTGTCGGGTGGGCTCCTCTGGCTTTGGGGAGTCAGGAGAGGCCTTTATAAGGTGCAGGAGTTTTCCAGCAGACAGGCGGCTTGGTCTCATTGGGTGGTTTTTCCATCTTTGAAGGGTGCAAGCATGCAGACAGACAGACTCCAAGGAGTTAGGAACCTAGGACTCCAGGGAGAAGATGAAGTTAGTGTCATGGTAGCTCCCCATGTCATGATGTGGGACTGTGGGTGATGAAGTAGGAGCTTCCAGGGCATATACTGGGGGCAGGCAGGGGAGAGAGAGAGCCTTTTAGCCTTAGTTTATTCTCTGAGACGGTCTTTGCTGCTTTTGTCTTTGGCTCCCCCAACGCTGACTACCTGTGGGGAAGGGAGGCAGCTCAGCTCATCACGTAGGTTCTGCCTGTGGCTTTGACCTTCTGCCTCTGCTGGGAGTGAACGCTGGGTTGAAACATGGAGGGTCTGTCCAGGTTGGACCCACAGTTGCCTTCCTCATGCTTCTAACAGAAGTTCTAGAGGATTCTGAGGCTCATGGAGTCTTGGGGTCATAGACTCAAAGTGATTTGCCTGTGCAGTGGCTGGCAAATCCTGCCAGGTGCAGATCCTGCCCCTCTGACCTCTGACCCTCACTGATGCCTTGTAATCTGACACCTAGCACTTCTAGTCTTGAACTTGGCACTGCTTAAAACTAAGAGGGCCATGACGAGGGCAGACAATGAAGTAGGGGCTGGGTGGTTAAAACCACCTGCGATGGGCACACACCAAGCTTGCTGGTCTTCCCGCATCAGACCCAGCCCTCCATGTTTGAGAGTTCTTCCATCTTCCGGGTCTCGGTGGGACCCAGACCGCCTCAGCGAAGACTCTGAAAACCCCCTTTCCCAGCTTCCTTTGCTGTCAGCACAGGTGCGGGACCAATCAGTTAAACCCATCCTGGACTTGGACCAGGGAGTGAAGAAGCAGGGACAGGCAGGATCCGTTCCTGCGACAGCTGCATCTGCTTCCCCCCAGAGTCGTGGACGGTGGAAGTTCCAGCAGCAGCATCTGGGAAACATGAAAAAGGAGTGGAGGGCAGTGGGACTCTCCTCTTCACCCAGGGACGAAGTGATGGCAGCCTGTGGTTTGCCGGAGTGAAGCTCCTACAAAGGTCCCCCACGTGGCTGTGCACACTACAGGAAGAGTGGAGTGGGTGGTGACTTCGCCTTTAAGGGAATCACAGCAGCAGGAAAGAGATGAGCTATGGTCCCACTTTTCTGCAGGGTAAGACCTCCCCCCCCAAGAAAAAAGGTATAAATCTTGTAATTCTGCCGCCTTTTCTGCCAGCTGCTGGTCCTCTGAGATGCCTGAAGGCCAAGTCCAAGAGCGAGTGCAGATTACCAAGTGGCAGCCTTGGCCTAGTTCTGCACTGGGCCGTGTTCTCCTGGTCAAGGTTTAGGGGACCCCTGACCTCCGGCTTCTTTGAAGCTGTTCCAGTGCAGTGTCCCTACTGGACCTAGATGAGCTGTCCCTCGTGATGTGTGTGTGAAGCCTGGAACTTAGCCCAGTGTGGGTCCCTGGCCAGTAGGAAAGAACGGACTAAGGCTCCTTGCTCTTGGGATAAAATCCAAACTGCGTATGACTCATGAGACACTGCAGATTCGGCCACACCCTCTTCTTCAGCCTCCACTCTGGCTACAACTTGCCCTTTCTGTTGCAGCCCCACTGGCCTTTCTCACTGAGAAGCAGTAAGTATTTATCTCAGGCGTTCCACATATATTAGCCTGCTGCCTGGAATACTCTTCCCATCCTGTCACCAGCTAAGTCCAGGCCTTTATCTATTAAGACCAGCCTCTGCACAAAATCCAGCTTGTCTTTCTGAACACATTTCTCTGATGGCGATCTAACAAACACAGAGCCGAGCAACTCTGTCACCTCCTTTTTTGTGCATGTTATACCTCTATTAATGTAGCCTCTGAGTTATTTTTGATAGCTGGTTCATGGCATTGACATACCCATCCTTATAGCTCTCTAATGTCCCTGGACCTGTAAATTTAAGGCTGCAAATTCAAGTGTGCTTGTGTGCAGCTGGTCTCTGGAAACAGATGCGTCCAGCTTCAAGGCTGGTCCCCATCCTGCTTTCTCTTCTCTCAGGCCCTGTCGGCCTTTCAAACACAAAGCTGCTCTTCTGCGCTTCTTGCAGTTCACTCTAGCTTTCCTTGTGAACATAATTGAAATTTCACAGTCATCAGTTTTTAAAATGATGTTTTTGAGATTTGGAAGGCGATAGGAGTCACAAAATGTCTTCAGACTATTCTCCCGAAAGCTTCTTGTAGAAGTGAATGCCTTCTTCCCACATTCCTGGCAGCATTTGCTGATTCTGTGCCCTACTGTGTGTCTGGCCCTGGGCTCCGTGCCTGGAGGGAAAGGGGGTGGGAGGAAGGGAGGGCTGTGCGGGGCCCTGCCCCTCCTGCAGTCCCGTGGGGGTGAGCTGGGGGAGAGCTCAGACTAGAACACCTGCCTGCATCCAGAAAGAAAGGCGGCTGCGATAAAGGCCAGGGAGCAAGGTGCGGTGGGGGCACAGATCGGGGAGGGGTGGGGAGAAGCGCGGGTGCTCCCCTGGCCTGAGTGCTCCCATTCTGGAAGCCACCGCTCCGAGCTTCCAGGCAGTCGCTGCGGAGATGTTTTCAAGGGATTGGGAAGGTCTCAGAGTCTTCTTGCCTGGACATAGGGGATGACTGTCATGACCTTTTAGTCATGTTAGTCTGGCCACTGATATCTTATTTAGATCCCGTCCCTGCTGGCTTCTCTGTGTAAGGATGCCCATGCCGGGGCTGGTTCCCTGCCTAGAACGGCCCTCCCTCCCCACCGCCTGCATTAATCTCTCCTGGGCACTGCCAGCCTGGGCGGCCTTTCTAGATGATTCCAGCTGCAGGGGGAGTGCCCTTTCCTGAAGCTCTCAATGCTCTGTGGGCAGCTGACACTGTGGCTCTACCTTAGGCAACTCCAAACCCTTTTGTTCTGGGCTTTCCTTTCCCTGAGCGCCCCACCCGGGCAGGCGCAGCTCTTCCCCAGCACCACAGACATGGATGGAGGGCACTGGGGTGTGGCGGCTGAGAGCAAACGCAGAGGAACACTAGCTTTGCAGTGGAGAAACCGAGTGATCAGTGTCACCTTCGCCAGTGACACCCGTGTTGACGTCACCTGCCCCTAATCTCACGCCAGGAGACGGGCACTGTGCCTCTGTGATAAGCCTCCCTAAATCCATAACCTCAGATGGTTCAAGGGAAAATGCCAGACAGACCCAAGGAGAGGAGCATTTTATAAAATACCTGACTGCTGTTTTCCAACAGTGCCAGGGTCCCAGGTGAGAGGGGGGTAGGAGACGCCATGCCAAATGCAGTGTGGGATGCTGGATCCTGGAACAGAAAAAAGGTGTTGGTGAAAAAAACGGGAAATTCCAAGAATGTCTGTAGTTTAGTTAATAATTTTGTACCGATGTTAATTTTTCATTTTGATAACTATGCAGTAGTTATGTGAGACATTAATGTTAGATGAGGGAAGGGCAACTGGGAACTCCGCACCATCTTTTCAACTCTTCTGTAAATCTAAAATTATTTAAAAATAAAAAGCCAAAAAAAAGGCACATATGTTGCAAACAGCACGTGAGCTCAAACCTGGCGGCACTACTTCCGGGCTGTCTGCCCCTGGGCGGGGAATACAGCCTTCCGAGCCTCAGTTTCCCTCTGTGGAAAGCAAGCCTGATAATAAAACAGTGCCTTCCTCGTAGCGGGTGTGCGAGGATGGAGCGATTGATGGATACGCACCTGAAAGTGCCTGGCGCACAGGAAGCCACAATAATGCGTAGTTGATACGATTGTTATTAACGACAGAGGAAGTGCAGCTTCCAAAAGCGGGGAGGGATGGGCAGCGCGCTGGGCGACGGGAATCGATGCGATTTGAGTAACTCAGCATGATTCGATTAAAGAAATACCTACGGATCTCTCCGGTGTGCCAGGTCTCGTTACTGGAGGTTGGAGAGATAAAACAGACCTGGACCTTGCCCTGGAGGGACTGGGACTTGAGGGCAGGGAGGCAGACCTGGATGCAGGTTAATGGTCAGGCAGGGGGACACACCGCTGCAGGAGCACGTTTCATTGGCTGCGAGGTCAGAGGCAGGGGCTCTGTTGGAGAGGGCGATGAAGAACGGCATCGTGGAGGCGCTAACGCTTGAATCGGGTTTTTATATATGAACAGGAATTTCTAGGTGTGCAGGATGCGGGCCTACAGTGTAGTAAGCACACTTCAGGCACCTACAGGCATCGGGCTCCATGCTTTCCCTGCTCTTTCAAACCCTCTCTGTAGCCCTGCAAGGGGATGCTTTTATTAGCAATCTATGGTCGAGGCAACAGAGTGGGAATGGGCTCTCTCAAGGTTATAGACGGCTTGTTGGCAGAATGTACATTGCAGCCTGGTTGGTCTGCCTCCAGAGCTGCCTGCCGTGATGTCGTGATGTCGTGACAAAGCCTCTGCTGTGTGTTGGAGCAGCGTGTGCAGAGTGTGGCAGCATGAGGAGAGTGTGGGGTGGCCCGGGGTCATCTGTGAGGGTGGGGGAGGGAGGCAGGTTGGAGAGATGGGCCAGGCGGAGCGTGGGAGACCCTGCTGCTGCTCCCAGGGGTTTGGACTCTCTGCCATAGGTCGGGGGAGCGTGGAAAGGCTTACCCAGGTGCAGCCCGTCAGACCTCTGTCTTAGGCAGCTCCCCCTGGCTTCAGTGTGGGGTGCGATAGGAGACAGAGAAGAGGCAGGAAGCCTGAGGAAGAAGGGACGAGAGGAGAAGGAGAGGGAGAGATGATGGGAGGGAAGCATCTCGAAAGATCTCCAGTGAAATGAAGGACAGTGACAAAAACACAGCTTTACAAAAGCAGTGGTAAGAAAACAGGGGTTTCAGTGGACCATGAGCTCTGTGTGAACCTACCAACAGCCTTTGCTGTTGGTAGGCATGGCTGCCACAGGCCAGTGGGCTGGGGCTGCACTGCAAGAGGGGTGGGGAGGTGCTGGGCCTCACCCTCTTCTTACAGCCCCTCAGTGCGCCTGCTCACTGAGATCTGGCTGAGTTCCAGATGCTCCTCTCCAGGGTAACAGAGACACCCGGTCAGTTTGCCTTGGGGACTGGCATTCCAGATCACATCCATGAGGGGCAGTTGGAGGACCTGGGGATGTTGAAACTGAAGAGAAACAACTCGGCAGAAAGCAGAGCACTGTGCTCACGAGCCCCGGAGGACCAGTGAGGGGGCACTGCAGAGCGTTGGTTTGGGATTTTCGCAAACTCTCAGTTGTTTACATCTGTTCCTTTCCTGCTTCTTTCTCTAAAGGCAGGATTCCTTTGCTTCTTCAGTCCCCGGGATAGATGGAAAAATCCATCCCCACAGTTTCTAAGCTCTGGATACCCAGTGAGACTTTGGCTTTTCCTTCCAGTTTCCACCTCCATCCCCAGTCTTCCAGTCGTCAGGGAAGGGCCTCTCACTGGTCCAGCTTAGACCAGATGCCCACTCCTTGGCCAATGAACAGTGGCCGTAGGGGCGGGGCCACAGTGGTCCTGTGGAACCCTAGGACGACAGTGGGGGCCATTGCTCTGACCACATGGAGGAAGACGAGGGAGGTTATAGAAAAGGGAGGCTGGCCAGAGAACCCAAAAGGTGTGGCACAGCTTACCTATCTGAACTCTGTCCAGGCTCTTCCCAAATTAGTAAAGTCTTATTCACCAACCTGCCGTGATTCCAAAGGGGTGCGGGGTGTCTATTCCTTTAAGGTTTGTCCTGCCCAGAGATGTTGGGAGAGCTCCTCTCATTCCACACCAACTCCAGGTCTCATTTCCAATTGTTTCAGCCACCTCCTGGGAGTGGAGAAAGCTCCGATGTTGGGACACGAAGGCTGCTGTCCTGGGGTCGGGGCTCTGCGTCTGGGGAGAGGCCCCAACTGTTGGCTCCGAGGCTACTCTGCCCCTGGACTCTCTAGGGTGTGGGGCTGTGATGTGAATCGACTGTAAAGTATGGGCTTGGAATTGGAATTTTCTGGGCCTCCAGGTCCCTGGTCGCAGCACCCGATGCTCATTAAACCACAGGTGGGTGAATTGGCCCTGTGGGTGCTGACTGTGCGACCTCAGGGAGAGAAGCAGCAGCTGGGATCCCAGCTTGGCGAGGCACCGGCAGCACAGTGGGCAGAGGTGCAGACACGCGGCTTTGGTGCAGACTCACGCAGCGGGTCCAAAGCTCAGTCTCTCTGTCTTGGGCCAGTTCTATGTAAGAAGTTCTAAAACCTGAACCTGTATTAGCCACAATATCTAGCCCTTCATTGCAAGAGCTGCAAATTCTATCTGCTTTCTGGCAGGTCTCTCCTTCCTCCTGAAGTTTCCCCTGGTTATCAGGTTGCCCTGGGTGGCAGTCCCCCAGATGCCTGGCTCTTCTCAACCCTGGGGGGAAGCCCTCTGCCTGCTGTTGGAAGGTGGCCCCTGGCCGCTGTCACAGCTGCTGATGCCCTCACTCAGCAGGCCACTTCCGGGCACTCTGTCTGGTGCAGGTGGCCTGGCTCTGCTTGAGCGTTGCTTCATGACCCCCCCAGACAGGAAGCCAGAGCTGACGTGGATTGAAGACTTGATTTTCTTCTCTACGCCAAACCTGGCCTTGTGGGCACCCAGGCAGCCTGGTCTGGACCTGAGGTCCACCCAGTCAGCCCTCCGTGAAAATAGCATCTCCATCTCCTGGGCCAAACAGCTGTCTCCCAGGTTCTACCTCAGCCCATCAGGTTGAGCAGGGACACAGAAGCCATCTCATGCCACCCTTCTGTTGTCCTCATGTCTAACTTCCTTCCAGTTCAGGGACACACCAGGAGCTCCCACAAATACCACTTCATAGTGGGCGGGGGGAGGGAGTACGTCACCTGAACGGCCCCACTTTCTGGAAGCATTCTATACCCTGGCCCAGCCCTGCTGGTCACTGCCGGGTTCTCCAATTTGATTTCTGTTTGAGTGTTTTATGTCAATCAAAATTAACCACCGTTTATTGCGTACTTATTGTGTAGTCAGCATGGGAGAAATTACTTTTTTCTTAAAAAAAAAGTTTTCTGCTCTCTGATTTTTTTCCCTCCCAGATTTCTCAGCCTTCTGGAAGGGATGCCTTGAATTATTCAGCCTGCAGTACAGATCTCTGGAGAACATTGCCTTGCGGCTACTTTAATCACTAGAAAGGTTCAGAGTCAGTTATAATCAAGCTGGAGTCGATGTGGAAATGCTCATCTCTGGCTTGGAAACAAGATCAAAAGGAAGAGCGAGGAGGAGATGGAATCTGAAAGGAGCAGTGGATGCTGGTTTCCAGAGACGCGCAGGTCCTTCTCCTGTTTCCGAAGGGGTCACAGACCGGAAGCCCAGCCCTCCCAGGGCGCGCTGCTGCCTGTACCTCAGCCCTCGTCCAATGCACTGAGAAGCCGGTGGCAGCTCTCTGCCACTGCAGGCACAAACTGACCGAGGACGGGACCTCTGTCTGATGGAAGTCTGGGGGGAAGATGTCGTCTGTTAACAATGTGTGAATCCATGGAGGCGGAGATGAGGGTGGGCAGAAAGGCCGTTTCTGCCCTGAGCCCACCTGGGATTTGCTATGCTCAGGCAAGCGCAGGCCAGGTGGAGGGGATGGCGAGCTGGCTGGAGGGCGTCTCTGGGTACAGCAAGGTGGGGAACCCTCCTTAGGGAGGTGGCAGTGGGTCCATGAGCTTTGTCTCAGGGAAGGGACGAGTCTGTCCTCATCTGGGTTGCTGTCTCAGACCTGGGGGAGTGATGGGAGTGGAAGTCTGCCAGGGGGTGTTTTGAGGGTCCAGCTTGTGCTGTCTGTATTAGGCGTGTGTCCCAGGAAGAATGGGGGAGTGGCGATTGTGCCGAGGTTAGCACGGGGCCTTCAGAGAACACAGCTTGGTCGTCGTGTGCCGAAGGTCCTGCTGTCCCACTGACGGCTTGACAGCGGCAGGGCCACCACCTGCAGCAGTAACGGAGGCAGCTCAGGTGGGGTTGCTCTCTCCCCTGAACGCCCACCATAGTCCTTCTCCAGGACGGGTGGTCTCTGAGGGCAAGAAATGGTGTTCCCTGCCCACCCCAAAGGAAGAAGGGTGCTTACTGCGTAAGGACGTCAGGAGGCCCCATCTGGGGTCTTCGGGTGTGTTCTTTCTTCTCCTCTCTATCCCCTGCAGGAGGCAGTGTGGGCCACCGGGGAGGGCTTCTCCGAAATGGAGGAAGATCGGAATCTCTGCTACTTTCTCTCCCCCTTCCCCAGGGAGCAGCCCGAAAAAAGGCTTGTGGCAGGGGCAGGCTGCTCAGCCCTGGGCCAGGCTTGGGGCTATCGGTCTCTCTTAGTATCTGTCTCTGTATTTTTCCCCCTGGTCTTTGGTGGCAGGGGTAAGGTGGGGCTGCAGTTGGTCTTGCTTCAGAGCAGTGAGGTCTGAGATTAGGTTGGGGGAGGTGGGTAGCTCAGCCCAGTTTAGGAAAAGGGGTTCTCCTGGACCCAGCCCAGCCTGCTGGCACTGGGGTTACGGCTGGAGAGCAGCTGGTACAAAGGTGCCGATCCCCTCTTGCTCCTGGGTGGGGCTCTTTCCCTACGGACCTCTTAGCAGGAGGCAGGTGGCTGGGCCAAGGCGGGAGGTGGAAATTCTGGGACGGGCCCAGAGATTCTCCCAGCAAGTCAACTTCAGTCCCACCCTCGTCCCACAGCCCCGCCCCAGTGGTGGCGGAGGGCGCTGGAAGCCTGTCCCCCCATAGCGGTGCCTCCATGGTGGATATCGGCTGCCGCACAGGGGTGTGGCTTGTTCCTTGATGACTGATGAGACCAGATCACACAATGGTGTGGGGGCTCAGGGCCCAGCAGATGATAACATGGTGGCTGAGAGGATGTGTTTGTGGTACATGTGAGTCACCCTCGGGGTGCCCGGGCCACCAGGGGTCAAGTCTCAGCTGTCACTGACCATCTATGTCACGTCATCCTCTCAGTGCCTCAGTCTGTTCACCTGTGAAATGGATAGACGGTTGGGGTGTTAAACAGCTAATGCCTGCAAAGTGCTTGGCACAGTGCTCGGTGCGTGAGAGACACCGGCCAGGAGCTCCACACGCTCAATTGTATCTCTGTGTCTCTCAGGGACCAGAAGTCCTGCAGCGGCAGAGGGTGGGCAGAGCCACGGAAATGCCCCTTGTTGCCGTGGCTGCAAATGCCTCCATACCCCACAGACTGCGAGGAGCGTCTAGGAAAATACTGGTTAATGTTTTTTTTCTTTTGCTGAGCAGCGAAGCCATGCAAATGGATGGGACTTGCGTTTAGCATTTCCCTGTTTCAGTAGAATCAGCAAAAAGTGATTACATCCTATTATAAACACGCACTGCATAAACGAAAATGAATGCTACAGAGAGTATAGGGCCCCTCCGCCCTGGTGGCGGTTTAGCAATTTGGTGGGTTTCCTTCTGTGCCAGTGCAAACATGTATGTCATGTGTGATCATACACCCCACAAATATACACGCACCATATATATCAGATATATGCACACACATATATCATATATGTTTACACACACACTCTCTCTTCACACCCCTCCCCTCCCCCATCTTCCTTCTTTCAGAGACAGTCACACCACACACGTTACTGACACGGCTCCTCACACTCTGCTTCCTGCCTCCGTGCTGCATCGGGCACAATGTTCCCTGCCAGCCGTGTGTTTCTGTCACAGTCCCCGCCCTGTCACATAGCGCCGTCCTGGAAGAGCTAGGGAGTAAAAAGAGACAAAAGATATTCTAGTGGCCCCAGGGGAAAATCTAAGAAAGGAGGCACTTTGACAAAAGACTTAAGAAAATTATTCCCCTTGGTTACAACATTAATTCATCTTTTTTTAAAGATGGATTTGCAGCACTATTTAAAATTTTTTAAATTAAAATTTCTTATTGATTTATCTTTGCAGGAAGGGAGGGAGGAAGAGAAGGAGAGAAACATCAATGCGTAGTTGCCTCTCATTCGCCCCCTACTGGGGACCTGGCCCACAAGCCAAGTGCGTGCCCTGACTGGGAATTGAACTGGTGACTCTTTGGTTCTCAGACTGGTGCTCAATCCACTGAGCTACACCAGCCAGGGTTAATTTATCTTAAATTTTTTTCCAAAAACAATATATATTTCATAGTCTTACCACCACTTGTAATTGTTGTTAATATTTTCGTATAGTTCTTTCTAGTCTTTTTTTAAAAGTACGTTTATTGATTTTTAGAGAGAGAAAAAGGAAGAGAGAAACATGGATGTGAGAAAGAAACACTGATTGGTTGCCTCTTGTAGGCACCTCAACCAGGGATCGAACCTGCAACCTACGTATGTGCCCTGACTAAGGATTGAACCCACAACTGTTTGGTGTGTGAGACGATGCCCCAACCAACTGAACCACCCCAGCCAAGGCAGTGCTTTCTAGTTTTTTTCTTTTATGTCCTCAATTTTGTGTGTGTTTCAACAAAATTTGAACCACACTAAAACATTTGCAATTTGTTTTGTTTAATATTATTCCATAGATATTCTCTTTTATTACTATAAGCCATATGGGTCTAAATACCTGGTAGCCAAGAACATAAGCCCCTGTTTTTCCAAGTGGGAGATTCAGTAAAAGGTTTGGGCACCACCCTGGCTGGTGTGGCTCTGTTAGTTGGGCGTTGTCACCCACTAAAGTGAAAGGTCGCTGGTTGATTGCTGGGCAGGACACGTATCCTGGCTGCGGGTTCGGTCCCTGGTCGGGGCACTGACAAGTGGAGGATGTTTCTCTCTCACATTGACATTTCTCTCCTTCTCTTTCTCCTTCCCCTTCCCTCTATCTAAAAATAAATAAATAAGTAGGTAAGTAAGTAAGTAAATAAAATCTTTAAACATAGTTCTGGGGCCAACTTGCATATGCAAATATTTAGAGAAATCATCAAATGCTTACTTACAATGTTTAATTTATAAACTTAGTTACACATACATATGTAAAACCACACGTAACATGAAATATGTTGAATTTAGATAGATTGGTCCTTCCCCACTTTCACAGTGTAACGGACGGTGAATGGCGCCCACCCTTTCCTCGTCCCTGGGGCTGAATCGGCCCCCGCAGCTGCCCTGAGCACGTCATGGCTATTTTTGTCGAACTTGCTTGAGACTGAGATGCAACACCTTTAAAATCTGTGTTTGATGTTTTCCCTGGAAACTGCATTCCAAGCCACAAGTGCCTATTTGCATAACATCGGGACAGTCTTTTTATGTGTCTCATAAGTGCGTATTAGTGGTCTTTACAACACACCACTTACTGTGTTGCTTTTAAAAATGAGACTTAAAGGCGTGTTTACAATGACGGCCCCCACTGGCAATGGCCAGGTTGTAACCCTGAGAATCAGTACTGACTCCCTGTTAGATTTCTCTGCTTCTTCTTTTTCTTTTACCAGATCCGGCAGGTGACCTCTTTAAACATCCCAAACTAGCATTGACTGAGGTCAGGAAGGACTAATGTGATTTCCCCAAACGGCACTTTGTTGTTTAAAATAAAATCACAAAGCGAGAGCACACTTAATAGGGGACTGTTTGCAAGGGCTCGAAGTTAAAGTGTTTCTTTTTCTAAAGGATAATTGTGGAAAAAATCCGCATGTTATGTTTAGACAAGGACACGTGATTTTTTTTTTTAAAGACAAGATTAATAGAAACATGGTTTTACATCTTTTGGCTGTGCTCTAATTTATTTTATCCTTCCTCTATTGTTAGACAGTTCAATTATTTCCGCTTTTTATCCTATTATAAATAACAAACCACATTCATGTACTTATGTCTCTGGGCACGTTGCAGATTACTTCCTTGGGACCAATTCCCACAGGGTGGAACGGTGTGGATATTTTTAAGGGTCTCGATACATTGTGCCCAACTGCCCTTCAGAAAGTTTGTGCAAATTTATAACCCCATCAGCAGTGAATGCAGGTGGGTACTTTATAATGAACAGGTAGCATTTCTGAAATTGAGGGGAAAACTGCTTCTCCATAAACCCATTGGGCTTTCTGTAGACTCATAATTTATTGGAGCTATAGGAGTCCTTAGAACTCCCCTAGTCCAACTGATTTCCCAGTGGGCTTGCACACCTCTGGTGGTGGGAAGCTCCCTACCCCAAGGGGAATCTTTGCCAGGATTGGATGGTTTTGGTGCTCGCTCTCCTTCAGCTCAGCTAAAAATCTGCTTCCCTATAATTGGCCCAATTAAGCAGATATTTTTGTGCTCCTCCATTCTGCACCTGGCCAGGCATTGGAGCTGCAAGACAGGGAAACGGAGCGTAATGAGTCCCCGCCCTGGAGCCAGGCTCCACACCAGGTGTGACTCCCTGAAGCTGGGGGTTGCTGTCTCATATCTTAAAGACAGAGAAGTTGAAGTTTGGAGGACTTAAGCAACTTGTTTAAACTCACACAGCTGTAAAGTTGAGGGACTAGGATCACACCGGGTCTGCCTGACCGCAAGGCCCCACACTGCCTTCCTGAGGTCTCTTCGCTGGGAGCTGCTGAAAGCAGGCCTGCTCTAAAGGATCAGCCTGCCCCCCACTTCCCCGCCATCATGTCTGGAGGGCATCCTTCCTGGGGCCCTCAGGGTAGCCCCGATTTCAAATCTTCTGCCCCGTGGTCCGCTGGTGTGCACGGGTGTGGGGGTGTGCACTACGTCAGCCTGGTTAATCGGAAATCCCCTCGCCTGTGGGGACCGTGATGAACCGGGATTAGAGCTGGCCAAAGAGGAAGTGATATGTGATTACTCTTGGAAGGTCATCACGGTCAGAAGGAGTGACAGATGTGGAGATGCCCAGCAGGTTCCCGCTTGTCCTGGCTCTTCTCCATCTGTGTCCAACCCTTCTCTCTGGCTGTCTGCCCTGTTGACAAGTGGCGGCCCAGACACACAGCTGCAGAGTCTGGAGTTGGAGCCACACAGTGACTGGCCCTGCATGGCCCTTTCCACCAGCTCCCCCTTCGCAGTCCCACTATGGATGTGCTTGACTTGCTCAGGTGACTGATTAGTAGCTCCTCCCAAAGGTGGGCCACGCGGAGATGAAAATGGCAAAGCCCTGGGCCCCGCAGGCTGTCTCACTTGGTTGGACAAAGAGGCCCCGATGAGATCCCACAGGTTTTTGGTTTTTCCAAGGGCAGAAGGGTAGCCAGGGAGAACTGCCACCTTGGGTCTAATCTAGCCGAGATGAGTAGAATCAATGAGGTGGAAAGGCCCCAAGCACAGAAAAAACATAAAAGTCATAGCAGAACCGGGAGAGTTAGCCTTCCTGGTCTTAGGAGGGTGCGGGTCAGGAAGCTCAGAGCCAGGTTGCAGGTGGACCAAAGGCTTGTGCATGTAGATGGAAAGAACTGAGGGCAAGTGTGGTGGACGAGAATGGGATTCTGACCACGTGATGGGGGGATGACCTCACGGTGTCAGCAGTGCCTACAGGGCGTGGGCCCAGGCGTCCGCCATGGGGGACATCTGTCAGGTGTCTCTGATCATCTGTTCCTGCTGCTCGGTGGGCCACAGCGTGCAGCAGCCCTCACCATCTGGGCTTCTCTGGGTCTTTCTAGATCGCCTTCCCGCCAACACTGTGGGAGTGGCGAGTGGACAGTGGGACTCGGGGTGAGCCTATTGATCAACAGTTTTTTAATCTGCTCCCGCTGGTCACTAATCTCTAATGATGCAATCTCCCATGTCTGGTCCAAGCAGGCCCTTTGCTCAGGTGTGCTTTAGACCCACCCTTGTATAGAAAATATGCAATTGTAGCCCTGGCTGGTGTAGCTCAGTGGATTGAGCACGGACTGTGAACCAAAGTGTTGATAGTTCGATTTCCAGTCAGGGCACATGCCTGGGTGGTGGTCCAGGTCCTCAGTAGGGGCCATATGAGCAGCAACCACACAGTGATGTTTCTCTCCCTCTCTTTCTCCCCCCTTCCCCTCTCTCTAAAAATAAATAAATATAGTCTTAAAAAAAAAGGAAAGCCCTGGCTGGTGTAGCTCAGTGGATTGAGCGTGGGCCTGTGAACCAGAGTATCGCGGCTCGATTCCCAGTCAGGGCACATGCCTGGATTGCAGGCCAGTTCCCAGCAGGGGACCCACGAGAGGCAACCATACATTGATATTCTCTCCCTCTCTCCTTCCCTTCCCCTCTAAAGATAAATAAATAAAACCTTTAAAATTTTTTTTTAAAAAGGGGGAATTTGTGATTCTAGCCTTGGCTGCCTTGTCAAGCTTGTAGCTACTCGGGTTTGGGACAAATGGCGTTGGAGACGATGGGATTCAGACTAAGGTGTTTTCTAGGCCAGGCACATGTAGCAGGAACAGAGCTGAGGGCTGTCCTCTTTTCTTCCAGGCTGACCTTCTCTGTAGTGCAACACCCACTGTTTCGGAAATGAGCAACATACTGGGGCCTGTTCCCTAAGCTCGTGAACTCTGCAGGGGTTTATCCTCTCTCTCCACATCCTCAGTGGGTCCTTCCAGCTGTCACAGCTGTGTCTAGCTCTTCCCTGGGGCCCATCTCCTGCTCCAGACACCCTCTCCAGGGAGGGGAACAGGCATTTGTATCAAATCCTTACGTTCACATGTATTTCTTCTCTGGTCCTAAGAGCCAAGCCTCCCTTCTATCCGGGGGCCCTATCACACCTGGGGAAAGAGAAACCAGGCTGCCCCCCCAGTAGATTCTTTGACAGTGGCTGGAAGAACATTTCTCTACTTTTCCCATGTTGACTGTGGAATTTGGGAAGCTGGGGGACTATTTCCAGGGTGTCTGATCCTACTCTGTTTAGACACTGAGGCTTAGCTCTGGGGGCAAGGCTGAGCTATTTCCTGTCCCAGAAGCCTCGAGTGCTGTGGGTATGACTCAATTTGCTGAACACGACCCCTGTGCCATGGCCTGAGCCAGGCCTCCATTGCTGACTCTGTGGCCTGTGAGTCTTCTCCAAGTCGTCCTGTCACTTCCTTCCCGCCCTCCTCCCCAATTAACCTCATTAGCAGCGAGAGCTCGGGGTTCCTCCAGCCTTCTGTGCAGCCTGGTCATCCGCGGCAGCTTTTCATCGTAAAAAGCCTCCATTCTGTCTTGCTCCAGCCTAGTCTGTTCCACCGGTCTTTGTTCTAAACACAGGACGATGTAGAAGGGCCTGCCATTTGATGCGTTTTCAGAAATTTAACTCCCATGTCTTGGCTGCCTTCTGCAGGAAAAACAAAAGCAAAAACAAAAACCCAGTCAGGTGCCTGAAGCAGGTGCTGCAGGAGAGGAGGACGTGGCCTTAGCCCGTGGGTGAAGTCGGCCCAGGGTTTGAGGGAATGTCTCTGGTATCCATCAATTCTCAGGCTCAGGAATCTGCTCCTCCTCCACCTGGGCGCCTGGTGGGAATGTTCGTTCCCAGGGACCACAGCCTCCTTTAGGAACACCCTCAGCTCCCATTGCTCTGTGGAACCATCATGGCCTTATTGCTTCTCCTTCTGGAGTGTCTTTCTGGACTATTTTGGGAGTCTTCCCACCATCCCAGGGCAAGGGGCTCTAACTCATACTGCCCTGAATGAGTCTGAGCACCTAGCTGCCTATCTGGCTCCATGCTCCCCAGGGGCCTCAGGGGCTCAGACTGCACCTTCATCAACAATAGCATCCTGGTCCGCACCTTTCAGCTGCCTGGGATCACATGACTCTCTAACCTCTCCCTTATCCTTCCCCGCCATCCATACAACCTTTGGCTCCAGTGCCTTTGGACCCTTAAATACCTGTTTTCATCTCTTAGGTCACATTCCTCCATCTGTAACTAACTAGTCAGGTCCTAGGATGCCGACCAGCCATGGATGGGCTGCCTTCGGGTCCAGTGTTCCCTTCTCAACAATTAGCCGTGGCAAGGTGGTAATGGGTCATGGGGCACAGGATGTGGCCAGTCCTACTCAGTAGGGGCCATGGGGGGCGATGATGATGGATACCTTCAGTAAAAAAAAAGGGCCAGTTTTGCTCTCTGAACCCCACCAAACCCACCCAGGGCACGTGCCTGGATCCTGTCCCCTCCCTACTCGCAGGGATGGGAGCTTGACGCTTCTGTGCTCCCGTGGTGAAAGGAGGAGAGAGCTGGGAAGCCAGCTGCCCACTCAGAAGGGGCAGGAAGAGTGATCTGGGGAGACCCTGAGTGATGTCAGAGCGGCAGGCAGGCCTTCCCGGTGGGCTCGTGGCTGTGGTCCTTCCACATCGAGGCAGAACACCCACCGAGGTGCGATGCCTGGTTTAGTCGTGAAACCTGGAGCTGCCCACTCGGAGGCCTGGACAGAAAAGCACTGACTTCTGGAACGGAGTATAGGAGAGGGGCAACTGTCTGCTTTGCTGAGAGGGGTTGGGCCATGAGTCAGTGACCCACCTGGGTCTCCTCTCGCTGCTTCTCGAGGAGTGGGAACATGGGAACGAAGGCAGAAATGGCTCCCCAGCACACCGCTCGCTTTCCAGCAACCCTCTCCTCCGGCAGAGGGGCCCAGGCAGGTTCCAACCCTGGGGGCAGCTGCGTGGGAACTCCCGGTTGGCTGGTGGGAGAGGACAGCTAGGCTTTCCTTGCCTCAGACCTGGTTCTGCCGTAGAACGCACATGGCTGCAGAATATTCTTTATATTTCTAGCATATTCTCAGCCCATGACTAGTGTGTGCAGTGGAGAAAGCCCTGGTCTAAGAAACAGGGACATCAGTTCTAGTCCCAGATCTTCCAACTTACTGTGTGAACTGGGGCAAGTCCCCTCCCTTTGCCGACCTCAACTTTCCCATCTGCGTAACAAGTGGACTAGATAAGGTAACCTGTTAGCTCCCAAATCATCATCATCACAAAATCATGGATGTTCACTGAGTGTTTCCAGGTGCTTTGTGCTTTATCTGCGTTGTCTCACTGAATCCTACAATTATTTGTTGATCTTTGTGAGAGGAGGGAATGAAGGCTCAGAGACGTTAGTCCTGTGTCTGGGATCACACAGCCAGGAAATGGTGAGGCTCGTTGGGTCCCTGAGCCTTGGCCGGCCCCACCAGAGCACGGGGACTACAGACTGGGGGGCTCTCATTCTCAGAAACGTTGCTAGCTTTCTAGGTTGCTCTCTGGACCCTAGTGCTGTCCTCACTGCTTGCTGTGGACTCGAGTCAGCACGTTCAATAGCATTTGGCAGGTTTTGACTTATCTTACCCCGTGCAAGGTCATGGCTAGTCCTCAGCCCTGGCTGCCAGACATCGCACTGTCCCTGGGCTGCATTTATGTCCTTTCAATGCCAGAGTGAGATCAGGACCTGTTTTTTTCACCGGGAGGCCCAGCACCCCAGGAACTGCAGTCAAATCGGAATTTTCCCAGGCAGCACTTTCTTCATAACCCCTCCAACAAACGAGATGGCCGTTTCTCCACATGCAGGCGCCGGGGAGTTTTTCTTAAATTAAGAATTTGATACATTCCTTCAGTTCCCCTCCAGGGGTTACAGAGAGCAGAGAAAGTGATGCCTTGTGCTAATGTGCAGGTATGGTTATGCATTTTGAAGGAGATCTCGACAGTCTCCAGGAAAAAAAAGTCCTCAAGTGACCCTCCGTTCTTGGCGAGAAATGCTAGCTTGTGGAAGTCCTGAAAGGCCTTGAGCGCCCTGGATAGCCGAGGTCTGTCTGTCTGAGGGTCGGATGACAAAGGGGCAGGGCGTGTGTCTACATGTGCGTGTGTGCATGCGTGTGTGTGTTGGGGACACAGAGGCCCTGGGACCATGTATTCTGAGTGAGTGCTGTGCAGAGGAAGCAGCGCTGAACAGGGAGTCTGGAGGTGACCTTGGGGCCTTCCTCCCTGGGCTGTCATGAGCTGCCTGAGCACCGCTCGCGTGCAGAGGGGCCCGGCCCCTCTGTGAGCTGCAGGCTCCTCCAGGCAGGTCACGCCCCCTGCCCTGGCGAGGCAGCTGTCCATGGGAGGCAGAGGGAGCAGGTCTTGGGGAGGGAGGATGGTAGGAAGCCAAACGCATGGAAGTTTTGTCCTGGTTTGGGCGAGTTGCTTGGCCTGCCCGTACCTCATCTGAAAAGTGGGGCAGGAACAGTGTCTACACCGCAGACTGGTGGGAGGATGAGATGTGTGCTCTTGTGAGTGTGCGGCGGGCACGTGGCGAATGTTATTCATATTCTTCCTACATGAGTTTTTCTTGAAGCTGTGTGTATCTATGTTTGATAGACTTCATTTTTTAGAGAAGTTCTGGGTTTAGAGAGAAATTGATCAGAAAGGACGGAGGGAACTGCTGTCCAATAGAGACCCTCAGTACTAGAATAGTTTGTGGCTAAGTGCCACCGTGGCCTGAGGAATGTCAACCATTCAACCTGGAGAAGGAGACCAATGAGCATGCTTTGGAAATTAGGGGAAAAAGTAAAGAAAGTACAGAGGGTTCCCGCGGGCCCGCTCCCACAGTTTTCCCTATCGTTTCTGTCTGGAAGGAGCCAGGGTGGTACGCTTGTTACAGTGTACGGGCACTGAGACAGTACTCACCAGTATTGGTGAGCCAGTACTGAGACATTATTATTAACTAAAGTCCTTAGTTTGCATTAGGATTCGCTCTTTGTACTGGACGTTCTGTGGGTTTTGACAAATGTCATTAGAGTATCACACACAGCAGTTTTTCAGTCCTAAAAATCCCCTGTGCTCCACTCATCTGCCCCTCCCCTGTCCCCCGGAACCTGAAAACCACTGTCCCATAGTTCCACCCCTCTCAGAATGTCCCATAGTTAGAACCATAGAAAACGTAGCCTTTTCAGATCAGAGTCTTTCACTTAGTAACATGCACTTAAGATTCTTCCCTGTCTTTTCATGGTGTGATAGCTCATTTCTCTTTATCACTGAGTAATATTCCATTGTTTGGGTGTATCACAGTTTACTTGTTCATTCACCTATAGAGGGACATCTTGGATGCTCCAGGTTTGGGCATGATTAACTTTGTAACACCTGGGAGGTGTCATGGATTAAGGGCAGGGACTTTAGAATCAGACCCAGTGGCTCCAGATTCTGCCACTAGCTGGTTGATCTTGCAAAGTTATTTAATCTCTTTCACCTTCTTCCTCCAAGAAATGGGGATATGAAGGCTGTCTCATGAACATCTACACTGTGATGGATCAAATGGAATAGAGATTTCTCTCGGGTCGTAGTACAGGTGGGTGTCTAAGTCAGCAGGGGGTGCTGCCACACTGGGTGAGTTCAGGGACCCAAGCCCACCATTTCAACACCAGGCCTCCATAGTCCCTTTGGTGGGCCCGACCCTGCCAGAGGGCAGGAGGTAAAGGGAGTTCACTCGATCTCTTAACCTGGCCTGGCAGTGGCTCTCATCATCCTCAAGCTATTGGATAGAACTTGGTCACGTGTCCTCACCTCACTGCAAGGGAATCTGGGAAATGTAGTCTAGCCATGTGTCCAGCTTCGATTCTAACTGGAGGAAAGGGAGAGCAGAGTCTGGTGGGCAGCTGGCAGTCTCTGCCATGTGATGGAACCTATTTCATAGGTTTGTGATGAGGATTAAATGCGAGGATTTGTGTACAGCCCTCAGCTGCATGCCTGGTGGGTAGTGCTCAATATGTGTTCATTCGTTCCACCGTTATTCACTAGAAATCAGAAGGTCATAGCACTTCTGAGCTGGGGCCTTTCAACCAGAGACACGCCTACCTTATCATGTTCACATGCTGGGTTCTAGGTAAGATTCAATGGAAGAGAAGGGTCTGCAGCTTAAAAACCTTATTAAAAAAACAGTGACTTAGGGCAATTCCAGGAAGTCTCATAGTGGGTTCTCCTACCTCCCCCAAAATGTAACCTTGTCTCGGCTTTGTCTCTTGGTCGGGGTGGTTCAGGGCCGGGCTCCAGCTTCATCGGAGCCACCAGCAGGGATGGCATGAGGACAGCAGGGACGGGGAGCCCCATAGTCCTCCGAGGCTACGGCGGAAGTCGGCCTGCACCTCTCCCCCAGTCAACCAACAGCACCCCCTGCACCTAGTGGGTGAAGACTTCCTAGCCTGACTGTCCTGCCCCAGGGTCTAGGCCGGGACAGCTTCTGGGATCAGGAGGGTTGGACACACATTTCCCTCCTGTCCTTGGGCAGGACTTTGCTTCTAAGTCCAGGACTTCACATCTGCACCTGATACATTCCATCCAAGCACACTGGCCCAGGGCCCAGGGCACCAGCCTATCCAGATGGTTTGAATCAGCTCTATTATCCTGAGTATTTGCTCTGTCTCCCAGCCTCAGGGCATCTGTGAAAGTGATGAACTGGCCTTCCTGTCAGATGTGTGCTACCAGGAGGCTGTGGATTGGAGTGTTAGCAGTACTGGCTTGGTGTCAGAGAACCCAAGTTCAACTTCTAGCTCATTTGCCTGTTTGTGTGTGTGACCTTCAGTGTTACTTTCTCTCCCAGGCCTTCCATTTCTCATCTGGGAAATGGGGATAATAGTGCCTTCTCAGAGGGCGGTAAGACTCAGCAAGATAATGTGTGTAAAACCCTTAGAATAAGTCCTCAGTAAATGGCAGCTATTGTCAATTATTTGCGATGCTAGCCAAGAGAGAAAGTTTAAAAAACTAAGCAATATCTTATAATAGCAATACAGACTTGCTATAAAAAACCCTGAAGGATAAAAAAAGTCTCTTCCCCTTTTATATCTTTGTAATCCCTTCTCCACCCACTTCCAGATCTCCTCCAGAGGCTGTGCTTCTTAGAATCATCTTTAATGAGTCATTGGCCCCAAGGTTACAGTCAGGAAACCTTGTCACGCTTTACCTTATAAAGTCCCTCACCTGTGGGCCTGGCCTAACCTTTCCTCTTTCGCCTCCTGCCAACCCTGCCCACTCCCTGCTTTGGGTTCTAGCCACACTGAACTGCTAATCCTGTTTTCTTTCCTTGAAGTGCCTTTCCTTCCTTACTTTTCATCAAACTCCTACTCACTCTTCAAAACCCAGTTCACATGTCTCCTCCTATTTGCAGATTCCTCGTCCCCCTATGAGTCACATCGCCTTGCTGGAAATGGTTGATCTGCACAGGTCCCAGTGCCGATGTGGCCCAGGCTGCACCAGGGCAGGGAGCTGCCTGGGGCCCAGAGTGGAGCCTGTCCCAGAGCAGGGCATCGGGGAGAGTGTCTAAAGGACAGGTCTTCTTGTGGCTTAATTTACATACTAGTGAAAACCCTTCTCCCAGGTCCAGCCTTGTGGTTCCAATTTCCCTTCTGTTGAAGGGACAATTCTGATGGAGCCAGTTCTCCCTGGAGGGAGGTTGGGTGAGTCTAGTGAAATTAATGGCTAGGGAGTCATAGAGGGGTTTGCTTTATAGAACAACCAGAGTGTGGACTCCATCTCAGGCAAATAGAGAAAGGCAGCGCTGGCATGACCCCTCCCCTTGTCGCGTCCTCTTGGGGAGACTGGACTGGCCAGGCTTCCTACGCCTTAGGGCTTTTGCCCATGGGCCTCTTAGAATGGGACTGGTACTTGGAAGTCTAGAGTTTGAGAGCAGTTTGAGCAGGTATGAAGGTCTAGAACCTCTCCAGAGATGCTGGGGTTCGTTTCTTCGACACGTCCTTCCGCAGCCCCTCAGATTTGGGGATGGAGAAAGCCAGGCGGGCGCGTGCCAGGCTGGCCTGGTGCCTCGGCTGAGTGCCTGTGCTGCGTCTGCTAGTGTCACTCGAGCACCCTTCGGCCCTGGGGCAGTCGACTTGCCTCCCGTGGCCCTCTTCCCTTCCCATGTTATTCCCCCTGTTTCTGCACATCCTGATCTGGCTTATATTTCAAGACTCACTTCGAATACTATCTCCTCCACGAAGCCTTCCCTGATTCTCCCTCTCACTCTCCAAGCTAGGATGGATTTTCCCTTTTTATAATGCCCGTGACACTTTTGGCATGGATTATGCCATATTCATATTTATTTAATTTTTAAGTTATAAAAGAAATGCCTACTTATTTTAAAAGTCAAAATAGGGATTTACTTTTTAAAAATCAAGAATTTACTCTTCCCACTCTTCCTACCTCTTCAACACTACCCCTTTCCCTAGTAACCCATCTTAAGGGTTTGGAGTGTTATTTTTACAGCCTGCTTCATGGTTGATGTGCACACACACACACATGTGCACTGTGGTAGACAGGGTGTGGCATGGCTCCCAGTGGCCCCTGCATTCTTGCCCTGATCTATTCCTCCCCCTGAGCAGGAGCTAGACCGAAGGACTTACTTCTAATGAGTAGAATATGGCACAATGGATAGGATGTCACCTCCGTAAACAGGTTGCAAAAGACCGTAACTTCTGCGTCCCTGATATTCTCTATAGCCCTTCTATGTGCTTGCTCTGATAGAGAGGGTCACCCGGCAGGGACCTGAGGGTGGCTTCTGGACAACCACCAGTGAGAAACTGAGGACCTGCGTCCAAAAGCCCGGGAGGACCGAATCCTTCCAACAACCACACAGGTGAGCTCGGACACAGATCCTTCCGCAGCCAGGCCTTTGCATGAGTGCAGCCCCAGCGGACACCTTGGTTACAGCCTTCCAGGAGACCCTGAGCCTGAGGGCAAGCTAAGCAGCACCTGGATTCCTGACCCACAGAAACTGTGAGGTAGTCCATGTGGTTGTTCCAAGCCGCTAAGCTTTGGGGCAACTTGTTACATGGCAATAGATAACGGACACATCTTACATGCTGGTGCTTTTTGTTCCCATAGGATAAATTCGTAATAGCATTATTAAAGAGCAAACAGGTGCACACGTTCTAATTGTTAGCAGATGGAGGCATAGTTCTTTCCAAAATATTGTAGCAATGCCCTTTGTACCAGCCTGGGCCTTCACATCTTCATCAAAACCGAACGTCATCAACTTTTACAATTTTTGATACCTTAATGGGTGAAAATGGCATCTCATGATATTTTTATTACAGTTTGCATTTTCCTTATTACTAGGGAGGTTGAACATTTTTTTATATTTATCATCTATATTTTACTAGATAAATATTCACTGCACTCCTGTAATGTGCCAGGTGTTGTGATATTATGAAGACATATAATAAGACACAGACCTTGCCCTCAAAGAACGCACAGCTTAGTGGGGAAGACGAACATAAAAAAATAGATGATAAGTGCTAAAATAAGCCTTAGCATCCATCCGGTGCTCTGGAAACACAAGTGTGGAAGAGCCCGTAATTCCTGGGGCTTCTCGAGGAGACAGGTGCAGGAGGAGCGGGCATTGGAACGGGACGTGGAAGGAGGTGCAGAAGGCTGTCAAATGGAGACGAGCACAGTGTGGGACAGGACGGAGGCACGGGCAGGCTGGCGTTCAGCGAGGCGGGGCTGGAGGAGGCAGGGTGATGGGCGCCGAGGAGGAATGGGCCGGACTGGAGACGGCAGCAGGCCAGCGATGGCTGACAGGGAGAGGATTCGGACACGATGCACAGGCCCTTGGAAACCACCATGCAGGCCCCAGGGTTCCCCTGCAGGTTTTCTAGCAGAAGAGTGACATGATGGATTGATGTGACTGAGGCTTGTTGGCACATCTGCCACATCTCATTGACCAGGAGACGTGAGGGCCCCTCCCAGCGCACAGCAGTACCCACACAGATCTGTGGACTGAATGAAAAAATGGGCCCTGACCCTCGGAAGGGACTGACTAATGTGGGCTGACAACGCTGGCGTGGCTGTGAGTTGAGAGCCATGGGCTGGGACACGCGGGACTCAGGAAGCGAGAGCGGAGGTCCTGGTACCGAACGATGATCCAGGACCACAAACACCTCCCGGACGTCCAGGAGCCGCGTGGATTCCCTGCTCCTGACTCCTGGTGGGAGGGCACTTGCTGCTTCCCACATGCAGAATATCATTTTCCTCTGTGCAGCTCACTGGAGATGTTCTGGGGCCTCGGCCCTGACAGACAGATGGCTTCTTTTCTTCTATCGTATTTTGAGTTGGTGTCTTCCACTTCCCAGCTAGCCATGATGGAGGTGGGAACCAGCCTCCTTATTGTATTTTTAATAAGGTTAGATGGTCTCAAGGAGGAAAGAGGATGAGCTGAAAGAGCCCTTCATATTTCTCTTGTGCAACAACCCTCCCCTGACAAATGTGGTTTTTTCCCTCTTGCATGAACCCCAATCGATTTTCCCTCCATCAGAGCCCTCAGGCGCCGCCAGCTCCCTAGCAGTAACCAATGAGGGCGCCCTGGGCTTCTCCGGTTAGTGGGGCTGCCAATGGCTGCAGCGTGTCTCTGACCTACTCGCTGCAGGATTGGGGCAATTTTGCCAGCAATAATAAAAGCTATTATCTATTGAGTGCCTACTGTATGCCAGGCACCGTGCCAAGTACTTTGTGTATATAATCCGGTTCAGTCTTCTCACTAGTTCTGTGACGTCTTGGACCATCGTCCATAGTAACGGCTGAAAGGTCGATGCCTGGTCAGGGCACACACCCAGGTTGTGGGTTTGATCCCTGGTTGGGGCATATCCCAGAAGGCAACAAATTGATGTTTCTCTTTCACACTGATGTTCCTTTGTCTCTTTGTCTCTTTCCCCCTTCCCTTCTCTCTAAAAGCAATGAAAAAATGTCCTTAGATGAGGATAAAAAAAAAATCCTGCTCTTTGTAAAACTAAATTAGGCAGTATAAAAGTTTGAAGACAAATGTAAAATTAATCCCCACCATCTGTAACCTCACCGCCCAGAAACAGACCTGGTGATATCTGATGTGTGGCCACTCCGGCTTTCTCTGCGTTTGGTACAGCGGAGTCAGACTGTACAAACTGGGTTCCGTCCGAACCACTCACTTCACCGTGGAGCACGGTTGTCTCCCAGCGCCACCTTTACACCCGCCTGGCCATTTGATGTGCCGTACGGGCTTTCGTTTTCGGCTGGATCACCATTTATTTGGCGCTTGTTTGTTGTTCTTCTTTCCTAAAACACAAATGTTGTGTTTCAAGGAAGTAGATATGGAAACATCTAATGTCTTTCACCTTCCTCTCAGGCTTGCCCCTGAATCAAAGAGCCTAGGGGTTCAAGGTTGGTGAAAGAGAGGAGAAGCTCACCGCCCTTGCAGACCAGGGGAAGGAAACAATGAGAAAGAGAGAGAGAGGGAGAGAGAGAGGGAGTGAGCATCTGGGCACCATGCTGGCCGGACACATGAACGTGGGCAAAGGGGACATTGGGGAGCATTGCTTATGTGAGCAGCAGTGCTCTGGGTGATGGACAGAACTTTCTTGGGTGATGACATTCTGGACGAAAACAAATCCCTAGCCCATGAGAGGATGAGATGTCAGACTTCCACGCATCCATCAAATATGCAGATGCATCCATTCCGTGCATCGGGCTCGGTGCCAGGCACTGGGGACTTGGAATCGCATACGTCCTGGCCTGGATGAAGTGCCATGAGGAGATTCATGGAACAGAGGGCGGGAAGGCTTGTGACCACTCCGGGCTGCTTGTGGGGAAGGTGTTTGAACCAGGTCAGCGTAGGGAGTGGAGAGGAGAGGAGGGCTGGAAATTCCAGGCTGGAAGAATAGTCAGGTGGAAAAGCAGAGCGCATGACTGACATGTAGGTGGGAGTGAGGAGAACGAGGAGAGTAGTGGGTGGGAACTAATTCATTAGGGCTGATGAGGACCAGGTCTTGAAGGGTTTTGTATGTCAGATGTCATGCTAAGGTATGTATTCTGCAGACCTTCAGGGAGCAATGAAAGGGTTTGGAGTGTGCAAAAGATCCGATCCAACAAAGATCCGGCCGGCCCTTCCCATGGAAGAAATCGGGGCCAGAGGACCAGGCACACAGCCTTTCATGGCCTGAGGGGGAGACGGAGGGGATTTGAGCTCAGGCACGTGTCCTGGGGGTGCAGACAGTGGGTGCCGATGAAGAGCTGATGAGACAGGGGTGCACTGGGTTTGGTTTGGAGCAGACACAGGGGGCAGGGGCAGAGGTGAGGGTCGATCTCTGATTGTTTCTGGTGGGTGGCTCCGTGAGCCGGGGAGTGGCAGGTCAAGGTGAGGTCCGGATGCAGACAGGGCAGCAGGGATCTTGCTGCCCACCCTCCTGTGCCGCCTGAGGCAGGAGGGAGGCGTCAGAAAAAGATCAATCTTGCTCTGTGTTTTGTTTTTTGAGTCTCATAGACTCAGGGCTTTCTGTCAAGAGCGCCTTGGAGATGACCCCACCCACCTCCTCATTTCATGGATGAGAAAACTGAGACCCAAAGTGAGAAGCAACAGACCCCGGAGCACGTCACTGGAAAAGCTGGGGCTACCTCCCAGCTGCTGCGTCTCCCAGGACAGGCTAGTCCCGCCATGCCAGGCGCCATGGCCAGGCGTGGCAGCAGCTGTGGGCTGTGGAGCCAGACACACCTGCCTGGGTATCTGGGCTCCCCTAATAGCCGGCGACCTTGGGCAGGTCCAGCCATCTGTCTGAGCTTTGGTTTCCTTATCTTGAATGGAGGACTAACTCTTCTGTCCTGCAGAGTAATCACAGGGTTGAATGAGACTCGGGAGAAAGACGCCTTGTCTTGCGCCTCAACAAACGTTGCTTCTCTACCCTCTTCCTCTCTTCCAAACTTGGCCCAGTTGTTTCCAATCTCCCACCTCAGGGCCAATCTTTTCACTCTCACCTAAGATCTTACAAATTTTCTCACTTGGCCAGGATTCAAATGAATGTAAATGTAGTACCTTTAGCAACTTTCTTAACTTCTGCGGGACTCAGTGCTCTTATCTGTAAAGTGGGGAAAGTAATCCCTTGCTCCAAGGCTGATTGAGGAGTTAGAGGGGACAATCCTGGAAAGGCACCGAGCATGGCGCCCCGGCCCAGGGCACTGGCTTCACGTCTTTGCAGCCGTCTCTGAACAGCAACGGCAAGAATCCCAGGCGGCATCGGAGTGCCCGTGGACGCCCTCACTGGGGCATTGGAAACACTGGCCAGGTGAGCCTGGCATTTCACAGGGCCCTCGAGGGGGCCCAAAGCGCTTCGCAAAGGCTGACTGAGGAGGGGCAGTCTCCCCTTTGCTGTGGCTCTTTTGAACTTGCTTGGCTTTGATTTTTCCATTTGCTCCTCAGCATGCCTGAGTTACCTGCCGTTGCAACCTGTACCTTAAATAGGACTAAATGTTTGGCGGGAGGAGGAGGCTGTGCTCATTCATGGTTTTTTTTTTTCTATCTACTAATAAAAACCAAGCTTTTAATATACATTGGGCTACTGTGTGATTTTGGCCTCCATAAAATTAGAAGGACTTGAGGACAGGGAGTAACCTTGGACAAGGTGGGTCAAGCCTCTGGATTCTTGGATTAACATGTTTGAAACTAATAGGGATGATCAACTGCTACTATTGGGTCTACTTCAAAGAGCAGTCTATCTTTTTACAGCGAGAATAAAAGCCAAGTCCATTCTCAGGGCCTTTGCGGGCTCCGTCCCAGGAATGTTCTTCACTCAGCCAGTCTCATAGGTGCTTCTTTACTTCTCAATAAATACTGTTTCCAATATTTACAATGTTATAAACATTATTTTTAAGGTCCTGTTGCGTTTTCATTGATTGGAATTGTGTGCCGTGGCAGTCCATTTTAATATCTCGTACTGATGAATTTCTAATGCTGAACATAGCATTGTTCTATCTCTATTAACAGTAGAAAACAAAACTGCTGAGTTTATCTCGGAATGTTGAAATTCAGACCATTATTTCACAATCTGGAAAGCCGAACAATCCAATTTTAAGATGATTTTCTCATTGTCGACCTTTTTTTCTTTATCTGTTGACGTGTGATGTGGGACTTCCTCTGGTCTCAAGCCGCGCCCGCAATGACATATCTTAGGGATAGAATTGTCCTTGCGCCGTGCCTGGCCAGTGCTCGGGGCCTCAGCTTTCTCCCTCCGCCGGGGCGTGAGCGCCCCCCGGAGCCTTTCCCAGCACTTTCCGCTCCTCTGAGGGCAGGCCGACCTTCCTGCCACATGAAGCTCCTCCCTGTCTTTGTCAAAGGCCTCCGGGGTCCCATGGGTGACCACACCAACAGTTCCCCTAGCCAGGAAAACCACCCTGCTTAGAAGCTTAGAGTGGCCAAATGTTATTTACAAATGATGCATTCTTCTTTGTGTCTTTATCAGAGAGGCCTCCCTGTGGCATCTAATCTAAGACACCTCACTAGCCCCTTTCCCTGGCTTTCTCTCCTCATAGTACTCATCACTACCTGTCACTTCACTGAGAGCTGTTTACTGTCTGTCTTCTAGGCCCACAGGCCTAGAAGGTCTGCTCACTGTGGCACCTCACTGTGCCTGGCCAGTGCCTGGCCCGGAGCAGATGCTCGATGAATAGTTGTTGAACAAGTACAAGTGTCAGCCATGGGGCGCGGAGGTGGAGGCTCTGGGGCATTATGGAAAAGGCCCCTGGGAGCCGCAGCCCCTGCCCTGATAGCACCGGGCACTGAGGAGGAGGCCAGGGCTGCCCATGTCCCCATGTGTCTGCTGTTCAGCTTTTGAGTCTTACCAGAACAAATAGGGGATACAACCCAGCCTGCCTGCCCTCAGCCTCTGAGGCTGAGGGTTCAGAACTGACAGTGGCTCATCTGGGTGACCCCAGAATTGCAGCCACCTGGGTCTAATTTCCCCAGGTTAAAGCATCTGCTTGCCTCTAAGTTTTGAAGCCAGTGGTTGTAGGGGAGGACTGGATAGAATCACAGACCACCCTTCCCAGCCCTGGCTCCCCACTCTCCGTTTCCAGGGCCTTTTGTCCCCAGGGGCTCAAGGCACCTGGCTGCATGGTGGTGTGGAATGAGCACCGGGCTTAGAGTCAAACACCTGAACGGCATCGAGGCTCTGACATCTGCTCGCTGGGTGACTTGGGGCAGGAGACTCAGCATCTCCAAGTCCTCATTCCTCCTTCCTTAAAACTACCTGGCTTTTTAAAGGGTCGTTGTGAGGATTTCATGTCATAAAGTAAGTCAGAGCTTCTCAAACTTTTCCACCAAAGCAAAACCTCACGATAGGTACCCTGGGGGTTTAAGGGTACAGCTTAAAGCCGCCCGCCACAAGCTCGAAATTCATTTGAAGTTTTACTGTAGCTTAAAAATTTATGTGCATTTTGCATTCTGCTCCATAATATATCCATGTTGTTTCTTCTAACACAAAGGTAGTGCTCTAAGTTATTTACCTTTGGGTAATTTGAATGCCGGCAAGATAGACCATGCGTGTCACGTGGCTCTGCAGGCTCCCCAGACCGTGGCTCGGGGTGGCCAAGGGTGGGTGTTCCTCAGTTTAAGAAGCACTCGTGCAAGAAAAAGTGCTCTGGAAAGAGCAAAGCATGCAGCATAAAGGTCAGAGAGTTTTAATGTGACTCTTGGCAGTAATGGGAAGAGGAACAGGGAGCAAGATGGATGAAGGAAGGAGAAAGGCAGGTGGAGATGGAGGAATGGGGATGGGGGAGGCAGGCAGGCTTTGAAGGCAAATCCCAGGTAAGCCAGTCTCCAGTCCAGGCTCCTAGAACTTCCCCTCCCCCTGTTGGGCACCCCTGCTCCTTTCCTTGATTTAGGGGACCTAAAGAAGGAAGGGCACCTCCAAGCCTCTGCAATCTGTAGGTTTGCTTAGGCCAGCGTGCTGGGGTGTGGACAGAGGCTCCGCCCACCCAGGCACTGCTTGCTGGAGCCTTCTCTCCCTCCTCTCCGGCTGGTGGCTGGGAATTTTGATTGCCTGTACTTTGCATTCTGCTCCATAATGTAACTACATTGTTTCTTTTAACAGGAAGACCGTGTTTATTTACTTTTAGGCAATTTTAATGCTAACAAGATGAACTGTGTTTATCACATGGCTCTGTAAAGCTCCCTGGTCTGCAGAGGGGGAGGCTGCTGCCTGTTTGCTGTCACAGGGAGCTCTGTGCTCCTTGACTCCTTGGCGTGGGCTGGCTTTCCTGCAATGGCTGTCCTCCTGGGCATGTGGTCTGCAGCACTGAGTTCTCCGCATTCTTTTCATGGCTGTGGGGCGTAGTGCGTGAGACCCCTCTACAAACACCCCAAATCCTCCTTATGGGCCCTTCATGTAAAATGTTCCTGCAGAGCCAGGGCAATGTCCCAGAATTCTTCAGGTGGGCATGCAGATTAGGGTAGGCTCCACAGTGACCTGGGCTAGGGGTCCGAACCTTCTTTAGTCTTCTTCCTGCTCCTTTTACGGTCTTTTTAAAATTACAAAGCTCCCATGCAGGTATAGACGTGCTTCGCAATATTACAAAATGCCTGAAAGCAAATATTTCCAAAGAATTGTGGGAGCCCAAGCAAACACTGTCCTTTTTTCCACTGTTATTTCTGGGCAAAAGCAGATAATGAGTTATCCTTTTCACAATCACCGTTCAGTGGATATTTGGCTACATTATTTGGAGCAAATACAAACAGGGTAAGTTAAAGCATGGATTATTGCAAAATAAAATTGGGATACATGAAGCTTAAAACTCTTACTTTTAAACTACTTCTCACAATAGACCAGAACTTGATCCTTTGTAATTCTTTGCAAACAGTGTTTGCATTTTATTATCAAACGTGTTTTATAGTGGCGTAGGATGAGATTTGGCTCGTGTTTTTGCATAAATATAATAAAAGGAGGTTTCTCAGTGAACACGGATTGGGGAAATAGTGTTTACTTTTTCCTCTCAATTCAAAAGAGCGTGTACTAAATTTTTTTTCTGTTTTGGTAATTTTTTCTTTTAAACACAAAGGCTGTGTATTGTTTCTTTCCACAAAGAACACAAGCTGATCTGGGGACAATTATGGTTCTGTGTTCTCTCGAAGGAGCACAGACGCGCACCGAGAACTTGCCAGTCGGCACACACAGCTTCATGTGGCCCATGTGGGCAGTGATCTCGGCATGGAGAGGACAGAGGGCTGGGCATCCGGGCTCAGGACAGGAAGCCAGTCTGCCCTGGGGCACACCGGGCCCAGGGGAACCTGTGGAGGGGGAGGGCATTGTGGGACAGAGGCCGAGGGGGAAGGGGAGTGAGGGGAGCAGGCCTGACACTTTCCTTTGGGCTTCTCCAGTTCCTCCAGAGGCCTGTTGGGGTCACAGGCAGGGCAAAGGCTTATTTCAGGTGGGGCCCGGAATGTGGAACAGGCCACTTCGGGTCTGGAGCAGGCTGGAGGCTGTAGAGAAATGGCTAGAGCCTGCAGTCAGCCAGGCCAACACCAGATCTGAATCCTTTCTGTGCCTTTGACTATGGGCAGGTGACTTCACCTCTCTGAGCCTCAGTTTCCCCATCTGCAGAATGGGATAATAATGGGGCTTACTTCCAAAGACTGTTGTAAAGATTTACTGGAGATAAAATATAGAGAAGCACTTTGCTTGATGCCCAGTTTACAGTACCAGCTGTTGTGATTAACTCGAGCTGAGCTGCCACACCCACACTCGGAGGGTTTGGCGGGTCTGGACTTGGGCTGTGTTCAGTCCTGCAATAGCAGTGTTTATGGCTGTCTTGATTAGGGTTGAAAGCTCCCAGAAGACTGGGGCTGACTTAGCACGACTGGGGTACCTTCAGTACTCAGTGATTGTGATTTGAATTATACTAAATTTAATTTCTCTCTTCCTTTTTAAAAAAATTATTTATTTATTTTTAGAGAGAGGGAAAGGGAGGGAGAAAGAGAGGGAGAGAAACATCAATGTGTGGCCGCCTCTCACGTGGTCCCCAGGGGGGACCTGGCTCAGAACCCAGGCACATGTGCCCTGACTGGGAATCAAACCGGCGACACTTCAGTTCACAGGCCAGTGGTCAATCTACTGAGACACACAAGCCAGGGCGAATTTCTCTTTTAAACCAGTCATTCCTGCCCTACTTTGCGTCCTCCCTTTGTCTAGGTTGTTTCTGCTTTGGGGAAAGCGGTCCAGGCTCTTCAAAATTTGTGTGCTTCTGGTACTATTTTCCTTTTAGGATACTCTTCCTGCAATATATACTCATTACCACCAGGTGGCAGTAGTGTCTCAGACCACTTTTGGGAGCCAGGACACAGCAAAGAGGATTTCCATCTTTGGGAGACATTTAAAAATGGATTTCTATTTATTAAACCAGTTCAATAAGATTAACCTACTCGCCATCCCCAGCTTTAAGCACGGCGAGCATCACAGCAGCTAATGAGACAAAATTACAAAGTGTGCGAAACACACTCAATTATCTCTTCCTAACTAATCCCTAAAGAGTGTGAAATCCGTGCGCCCACCCCATTTGGGGGAGACTTTCCTTTTTTCTAACACCCAGGTTTGCTCCACTTGATCTCGCCACCCTCTGTGGCTGCTGCTTCTGTGCTGCCTTGTATTGACTCACTCAAGCAGGCACACCTGCGGGTCCTGACCTCCATGCTGGGCCCCACGTAGGGTGTGCTCTGACCTCGGGCAGCCCGCGGTGTGGGCGGGGTCAGGGTTGTAGAAACAGAGAAGGCGGTCACGTACCCAAAGGCCTACAGCGTCGGGCACGTAACAAAGATGAGTGAAGCAGGTCTGGGGTGAGAAGGACAGGGATTTGGGTGGGGGGCTTGGGTGATCCGGAGACTTGGGGCCCGTCTAAAAGGGGGGCGGCTGCCGCTCAGTTCTGCCTGATTATTGCCGGGTGGGGAGGTGGCTTTGCCTTCTGAGATCTTCCTATTCTTCAAGAGAATTTAACATATTGATTTTAAAATATAAAATCATTTACTTTAAATCTCTCCCTGGGCCAGGTTTGGCTCTTGGGCTGTCAGTTTAAGGCTGTGAGAGGCCACTGGCGTGGTGTGGTAAAGCAGTGAGGAATCTGTGTCCAGGGGACTGTGAGCCCAGAGGAGGGAGCCCCAGCTCTGCCCGGAGCATGCATTCATTCATTCATTCATTCATTCATTCATTCATTCAGCAAACACTGCTTTTCTGTTGTGTACAGGGTTCTGTGCTGAATGCTGGGGATCCATAGATGAAGAAGGTCAGTGCAGCGCCCCCTGTGTGGAGCACATGGCCTAGCAAGGGAGATGAATACACAGCACTACACCACACTGTTCATGGTTTGGCTGTAAGTTGTGTTAGTGAGGGACAGGTGTACAGGGCCATGAGAGTCTGGTGTGGGTCAGGGCAGGCTTCCCTGCAGAAGTGATGTTTGGTCTTGGGGCTGAAGGATAAATAGGAGTTGATCTTACCCATTTACCTGGCCAGCCACTTGTTCCTCCAGAGGTGAACTGAATGCCCAACAGTGAGGTCTGACTTGGGCAGGGTCACGGTCTGGAGACGAGGCCATTTCTCAGGAAGGAGTCCCACATGGTTGGTGTTGGGTCCTTTTCTGCTGTGGAATGTGTCGGACAGAGCAGTAATCCACTGGGGACGAGCCGAGGGAGGAGAGAGGTGTTTTCCTGCCACGGGACCAGTGGGGGCCCAGGCTGGCAGAGGAGAAGCCCCGGGAGGGTGTGGGAGGAGCAAACAGTTTCTTCGAAGAGCAGACAGAGGGTCCCAGGCCAGTGTTTTGGGAAGGAGGACCCGGGCAGAGAGTGGAGGCTCAGGGCCCTGGCTACTGGAGCAAAGAGATTCCAGGTTCCATCTTTGGTGCCTCAGATTGAACGGTGCTTATAGTAGAGCTGAAAGTTGAGCCCAGGGAGGGTGAGGACACTCAGAGACCTCAGTTACACCAAGGGGTTTCAGAAGTGGGGTGCAGAGTTGCCCCAAGTTTGACATGTGGGGAAAAAGAATCCACCACACCTGGCTTCATATCCTGCTCCTCCACCGATGAGCTGTGTGATCTTGGGCAAATGACTTAAACTCCCTGAGCCTTGGCCTCCTCACCTGAAGGGTGGACGTTGTATTCTGGTTGGTGAAGTGGGGTGATTTCCTGGGAGCATCAGCATGAGGGCCCAGCACCGTGCCTGGCCCACAGCGAGTATTCCACGCATCTGAGTTCTGCTGTCAGGACACTCCTGCCTTCCACAACCCAGAGTTTATCCCCCTCCCCCAGGTGCTCAGGGTCATAGGGGATATCTCAAGGTCAAAGATGCCTGCACCTCCTCTCCATCATCATCTGGCCCTTACCCTGACTGCTACTTTTGCACACACTTCTTTAAAAAATAGACTAAACATTCAACAGAAGACACAAGCCCACACTTTCCAGTATACCCTCTTCAGAGCTGAGACAAATAAGTCTACCCTTGTCCACACCCTGGGATCTCTGGGGCACTGGGCAGTTGAAGGGGTTGTGGCTGGCATCCTGGCTCTGACCTTCTCACGCTATGTGACCTTGAGCAGGGTCTGCATATGGAAGTGAAACAATTTACAGATGCCACTGTGTGCATTTTGTGGACTTTTTTTTTTTTATGGTCGGGGGTTTTCCTTGGTGCTTTCCTATGTTTTTCTGTTGACCTGGAAGACTAAGCAGTTTCCAGCCATCTGACTGTTGAATGGATTGGGCGTAGTCCCCTGAGTCAGTGGGCAAGTTCACCTGAAGCTCCACCTACTGCTCGGCTGGTGCGAGGCTCCAGGGTGGGAGGCAGGGAGCGATGCTCTTGCTGGAAACTTCTCTCAAGGGAGGCTCCTTGAAGATGGGCCTTCGTCCAATGACTGGTCCTCTGCTTGTTGGTTGTGGGACCTGGGGGCACTCAGCTGCCAGCCCTGCCCCTCATGTTCCTCAGTGAGGTCGCCATGTTCTTGCAGATGGGAAGCCCATGCCTGGCACAGGGGGAAGTGCACATTAAACGTTCAATAAACCATTGTTATTACTATTAATTGCTAGTTATACATGAAATTGTTTGTGTGAAGCAAATACTAATCCCTGACGCAGAGTAGCTATTTATAGCAAATCTTGTTCATAATCATCATAAATAATACACGTAGCTTGCTTAGGGGTACAGAGTCAGCTCTCACGGAGATTTCGTGGCACGTCCGGGGGGATTCTGGTTGGAACCCGGTGTTGCAGGGCCTGCTGTGTGCTGAGGGCTGCGTGCACAGGAGCATCAGTACTAATGCTGATGCCTGGCTAGCACAGGGCCGGGCACCTGCCAGATGCTGAGTTCATGTTCCCTTATGTTGTTGGCTGTCAGCATCAGGAGCTTGTTCCTTAGATCAGAAAACTGGGGAGCCCCAGGCTGCAGGGTTCCTTTAGTACCTTCCAGGCCCAAAGCTGCACCCCTTCTCCACCATCTGTGCGCCCTTTAGCCTGGCTCCTTCGAGTCCCGGGTCCCGTCTGGATGTGTGGCTCCGGCATTGCCAGAGACCGCTCTGGGCTGTCCTCAAAGCTCCCTTCCTCCTGCCCCTTGGTCATCCTTTGGTGGATGTGGCCCTTGTGGTCTCAGGCTTCAACCTGGAACTGAGTGCCCTGTCTCAGATGGTCCCCATCCTGAGGCCTTGACTCACGCCTAGAGTCTAGGCTGGGGGAGGGCACCTCTGGCTTCTGAATCCCCTCCACCCCCATCCCCAACCCCAGCCTCCCGGGAAGCTCCCAGGGGTTGGGCAACCTTGGCGAGCATTGAGGGCCTGCCCAGGGCCCCCTCCACTCTTCCTGGGAGGCCTGGGGAAGATGGTAATGCCATGAAACCCTGGCCTGCCCCTCTTCAGGCACACACATGAGGGCTCACACACATGCCACACAAACACACATGTTCTCCATCATATGCCTGAGAATTCAAACAGGCACACACACAGGTCTTTACCCAGACCCACCCCCCGCAGGCCCTCACTCAGGTGCATGCCCCCCGCCCCAGCCTTCTCACCCACAGACCTAGGTGTGTACACACACGGGCACACACACATCCACCGTTGCACACCTGTGCAGACTGCTGGTGTCCTGGTGCACGTACCTGAATACCACCCCCGCACGTACCTTTCCTTACACATTGTAGATATTGGACCCACTCCTGCCTTCACTTGCAAACACACATCTGCACTCACACACAGGCCCACACAAAGGATGTGAGTCCTCCCAGGCACACCCACAGCCTCCCAAGCACAGACACGCGAAGATGCTTCCCATATACCTGTGCGACACCCCACGCACCCCCGGCCCACACGCTGCGGCAGACCCCCTCCCAAACGTGGCTCTGGCTCCCGAGCCCGCAAGTGCAAAGACACCCAGAAGTGCACTGCTGTGCCCCCGTTTGGGCCCTTGGAGAGCAGCTCAGAAAAACTGCCTTTCGGTGATGGAGCGTCTCCTTTGGGCCTCCCCGGCGCGTAACAGATTAAAGGTGAACAGACATTTGTCACGGGGAAGCGTACCTGGTTGTGTTGGAAAATGGACTTTTGGATGAGCCTGAGAGCTTGAACTGCCTCAGAGGGGAGAGCCTGCGTTATTCCTGCCTGCCAGGTGCGGCGGCCGTCACCTGCGTTATCAGCTGTGGCAGGCATCGCCTCCAACGGAAAGGATCCCATTACGGTAAGTAATGGCTTAATCACGGCCAGTCTGTAATGGAGGCGACCTCTCTGCGTCCTGCTGGCCTCCGCCATGGATGGCGCCTCTCTCCACCCTGGTGACCAACAGCACTCTGTCCTGCTCTCCTGCCCAAGGGCCACAGGGCCCAGCTGGGACAGGAATCAGACAGCTCCAGGGGAGGCTGCAGCCGGGGTGGGGCCAAGGGCAAGGTCAGAGAGAGGAGGAAAGCAGCTACAGGGTGACCGTCTAGCACAGGAGGAGAGCCGAAGAGGCTGCCCCTGGGGCTCCTGCCTCAACTTTGTTTTACCCCTGCCTCCCTCCAGAAGCTCCCCCCTAAAGCAGAATTAGTGCCAGTGACTTCTATTTGATGGATGGGTGCCAGGGTCCGGCCTTGGCACGGCTCATGCTTCCCCCCACTCCCACCCTGGGAGGTAGAGTATTAGCATTGTCCTCACCTGACAGATGAGAAAACCGAGACTGTGGAAGTACACATGACAAGCCCAAGGTCTCAGAACAGCAGAACTGGGGCTCCCCTTTGGGACTGTGAGCCTCTGAAACCAGTGTTCTTGGCCGCCATGTCCAGAGAGACACCTGTCAGCCTTCCAGTGGCTTTAAGGCTTTTGGGGTCTTTGAGCCATCCTCTCATCCTCCTTCCCAAGCAGGGTGGGAGCTGAGTCTTCCTCAACCCCAAGTTCATGTGCCAGGAAAACTCCATCTTCTGCCTGTAGGCCGTGTGTGCCAGATTTGATCTCTTCACCCCCCCCACCCCCTCCCACCCTGCATAGCCAGCCATGATGGGGCCTGAAGTTCACTTCAGCTTCAGCCCAAGGTCAGGAGGGCGGCAGCAAGCACAGGAAGCCCGTCTTTGCCACGGCCCAGACCAAGTGCCCCTGTGGCTGACTTAGGGGAATCCTGGGGCTCAGGATCCTGGGCACCGTCTCCTTTCTTCCTCCGGGTCCTTCTCAAGCCTCTCGGCCAGTTGCCCAGCAGGGCCCAGGCGAGAGCATCGGGAGACTCAAGTGGGAGAATAAAAGGACTGTCCTTTGCCTTGGCTCCCATCTTCAGGGTCACACTGAGGGCCTGGGGAAGTGGTTGGAGCTTCGGAGGATTTGGGGTTGGGTCCTGGTCCCGCCGTTGGCTGGCAGTATGACTCTGGACAAGTCTCCCCCCTCCCTGAGCCTCAGCTTCCCCACCCGTGCAGCACCTAATCCTACCTCCTAGAGGTGTGAGGCCTAAGTAATACTCTGTGTGTGGTGTATCTGAAAGTGAGCCTGCCACTCTGCGGGGCGAAGGCATGGAACGCCTTCAGCAAAGCAGTGGCCTTGAGTTGGGCCCCAAGACTGCTGTCTATGTGTGATCTTGATAATCCATAACAGGGAGTGATAACAACAGCAATTGACACTTGGTGAGATCTTACTGTGGGGCAGGTACCCGTGTCTCCCCCCTTGGACTTCTTATTTAATTCTCCCCAAACTCTAGGCCATGATTAATATGTTGTTCCCATTTTACAGCTGAGGAAAATGAGGTCAAGGGCTGGTCAGTGCCACGTGGCTAGAACACGGAGCTCTTGGGTGCAGACCCAGGCCGCCTGCCTGAGCATCTGCACCTTCACCCCCGCATCCTGGTGCATTTGGGACGTTTGGAAAGCCCCAAAGCCTGCTCCTCTGCCTTCGGAATACAGTGTGAGCACCTCCCAGCATCTTCAACATTCCAATTCAGGGCAGGGGCAGGGGACGGCAGGGAGCCTGGGGTGGGGTGCAGGGCAAGGGCTGAACTTGAGGGCTCCGGGGCTGCAGACAGGAGGGGACATGGGTGGGTGACCGTGACTCTGAGGAGCTAGCTGAGGAGACAGCAAACGAGTCGGGCTGGGAGGGTCCAGAGACAGGCCCGTCGAGGCTGCGCTGCTTGCAGGCTGGCCTCTGTCACGATGCTCATCTGCAAGGCAGCCTGAGATGAGGCTGCTGTCACGTGACTGGAGGAAGAAGCCACCAAGTTTCATTGACTTAGCAACACGGATCCGAGGAATATTTATTAGTGCCTACTCTGTGCCAGGCACTGGGCTGAGTGGCCGGTGAGTTCCATTTGCTTAGCAGCATTTATTCAACAAATATTTGTGAAGTGCCCACTATGTACCGAGCAGGACTGGGGTTCAGTGGTGAGGGAGGCTGACATGACTTCTTCTCTCCGGGAGGACAGCCAAGGAGGTGCAGGGAAGTCCCATCTGGTCACCCTCAGAACTGGTCACTGAGGGTGTCCTCTGTGCCAGGGACCCAGGCGTCCCCTCCTGCCATCCTCGTGACAGTCTGTGAAGAGGTACCCGAGCGGTGCCCATTATTTTCACATGAGGAAGCCAAGTCTCAGAGACGTGAAGTGACTTGCCTGAGGCTGCACAGCTGGTAATTGATGGAGCTGAGCCTTGAGCCCAGATCTGCTGAAAGCCTGTGATTTTAACCACCAACATGGCTCTGCTGTCTTGTCTACATACAGTGTTCCTGCAAATCGGGGGTGACTTAGGGAGTAGAGTAGGGGGTGGGGGCTGCCCTGTCTTCTCCAACCTGGAGGGCTGCTTTTGTCTCCCCTCCCTACTCCCCCCAGCCTCCCCCCAACTCCCATGTCTGGGCCTCGCCTTCTCTGCTGTTGGGGAGAGCTTATTCTCATGCTAATTGCTAAACTAATTGTTCTTATTGCAAAATCCATTATATAGTATATTTATATTGCAGATAATGAGCTGTTTGGATTAAATAGCTCACTAAAAGTCAATAAAAAGAAATTTGCTTCACTGTTCCTCCCCTCATTTTTCACCAGCACCGTTAACACGGCCGCCCTTCTCCCTGAAGGCTGGAATTCATCACCGCGCCTGGAGCGGCAGAGGGGTGCCGCTGTGTGGGTCTTCCCCTTTCCCTTCAGAGGGGCTTCGAGGGGAGAGGGTTGGAAGATGAGAAGCAGGCCCTTTGCCCAGTTTTAGTGGTGCAGGGGTGACTAACCAAGAAAGGCCATCTTAATTTCTAGCAGAATCACAGCGCCTGGTTTCCCTGGGGCTTCATGTGTTGGGTGTGTGGGTGGGGATGGGGGAATGAGCTGGTGGCCGCTGCGGCCACTCAGCGGGGCGGGGGAATAGCCAAAGGCCTCCACGCTGGGCTCTGCAGAATGCGGGCAGGAGCCAGGGGCCGAGGGGAGAAGGAGAGAGCCCAGGTCACGCTCCGGGAGAGTGATCGTCAGGTTTGAAGTCAAGCACCTGGATTCCCAGCTGCTGCCCCCTTCCAGCATGAAGATTTGCCTGGTCCACTTATTTTTCTGGCCTTGGTTCTGAATGTGAAGGTGTCTCATTGAAGCTGAGTCCTGCTAGGAGGAGGGCTGGTCTGTGAAGTTCAGGGGCTATTAGCTCAGGCGCTTCTGAAGTCACTGAGTTTCATTTCATGAGGTGTGCATTTCTCAGTAAGGGCTGGAGCGAAGGCTCGAACCCAGGTCCATGCACTTGGCCTTCTGTGGCCCTGCTCTGAGCAATCCAAGTGGGGGCTGTGAGGAAGGGCTTGTCTCTCATTTCTTTTCCTAGAGGCCAGCCTCACATTTGGTCTGCTAAAAAGGCACAATCAGACTGAGAGCCTGGCTGGGGGCTGCCAGCTCCCTCAAACCCACAGCAATTAACCTCTTCTCATTCATTCATTTAATTAATAAATGTGTATTGAGTGCTTATGGTGGTCAAGACATCGTGTTAGGCCTTGGCAATGACTCTGAATGAAAACACACAGTCTTTATTCTCATGGAACTTAGAGACTAGAGGGAGCGCAGGGACAGATATTAGTCAAACAGTCACACAGAACAGTGACTGACACGGAAGAGTGATTAATTCAAACCAAGGCAAGTGCTGGCAAGGAAAGGAGAGCAATTCCAAGAAAGCAAGCCTAGGAAAGCCTCGCCCGGATGCTGGGGCCCAAGAAGACCTGCTGGAGGGATGCAACACGTGAGCCAAGCTCTTGGGGTGAGTTAGACAAAGGAGGTGAGGGGGTGGTGTGCACAAAGGCCTGCCCCGGGGAGGGGGCAGGGGCAGTACTGGGGCAGCCACAGGACCAGTGGGGTGAGGCTTTGGGATGGGGGGCTGAGCCTTGTGTGTCAAGGAGTTTAATCTTTTCGGTAGGAGCCCCTGGAAGCTACTGGGGGATTTACAGCAGTGAGGCGACATGACTTGTGCTTTGAAAAGTTCACTCTGGCTGTCAGCCACCAAGCAGCACCAGAAGGTTTGAGCTGCAGAGAAGGGAGGTGGAGCTGAGAGAGAGAAGAGCAGGATGGAAGACTGAGCCTAGGGAAGGATGGGGAGAGCAATCTGTCCAAAGGAAATCAAAGTCGGGGGCTATCTTCTCAGTGTGGTGCTGAGGGTTAAGACCTTAATTTTGGGGGGCTGATTTTAAACTCTCAGATGGTGGTGGGTTGGGACCTGGCTCCAGCACCACGGAGAGTTCCCCAAGCCATTCTGGAGCGGGTTGGAGCTCTTGGTTGGCATCCCCAGAGAAACCCAGCTCATTGCTTGCAGGGCCGTCTCCTGGGGGCACGACTCACAAATAGATGCCAGGTCACTCCTGCAGGAATGCCCAGGGTGTGTGGGAGGGGGAACCTCTGGCACCGACCAGTCTGGAGCAGAGGCCTCAGTCCTCCAACCCCCAACTGGCAGAGCGAGCTGCCTGGTAGCAAAGAGAAGGCAGCCTGAGAAGGTCCTGCTCCAGGCGGCTGAAATGGCTGTAATCTACAGCCATCTTTACTTAACTGACTTCAAAGGGAGGGAGATGGAAAGACAAAGAGGCGGCTGTGTGTTGGAGCAACCTGACTGTGACTGAGATCAAAGGCAGTGGACTGTGGTGCCACGTCCCCCACCTCCGGGCCTCTGGGTCCACAGAGACGCTGGAGTGGAAGGGGTGTCCAGGGAGGAAACGTAGTCTCCAGGAAGCTGGGGTCTGCACAAGGGTGCCCAAGAAGCCCCTTGCAGCCCAGCCCAGTCCAGCCCAGCCCCTCGGGGATGGTCCAAGGAGCTCAGGGTCCCTGCATTCTGTCATCTCTGAAACTCCTGCAGATGATCGGGGTGGCCAGGAGGAAACAGTGACCTCTTCGAGCCCCAGCAGCACCCTCTGTGTGGCTGGTGTGTGCTCTGGCTTCTTAGCCAGCCCTTCAGAGGGTTCTGAAGTGGCCTGTGGTGTGTAAGTGGGGACCTGACAGACAGTCAGGAAGGGCTGGTTCCTTCTGCTGCATCTCTGGGGTTGCTTGAGTTTGATCGCCATGCTTGGGGGCAGGGGGATGGACAAGTTGGCCTTCCTGTCAAGCTCTTCTTCACAAGTCTCTAGGGGACCCTGGATCTGGGCAGAGGGCATTGCCAGTGGACTTGCAACCAGCAATGTCCTGCTCCTGCCTTGAGCAATCTCTCTGCCCTTGTATTTGGTTCTTCTGTGAATGTCCAGGTCTCCATGGATGACTAGCTCTGTGGCAGCAGCCACTTGGTAGAGGTACTGCCCATCCTTTTGGACATAGCTTAGAGCAAGCAGTACTAAGTGTTTGCTTAGTAAACAAATGAATGAATAAGTGGATGAATATTGACTGCCATTCTTAGTGGGCTGTGGCCAGTGCAGTGAAGGACCAGCTCCCACTAGGAGTAAGCAGGGACTGGGGTGCCTAGGTCTCTAGGCCTTGAGGAGGGTGAGACATTAAAGGGGTGTAGTTTTCAATAACCCAAAGTTAGAATGGGGGCTCAGAGAAAGGTCAAAGGCTGTTTTCCTGGCAGCACAAGGTAAAAACTGTGTTTATGCAGATGACCAGGATATGGAGTGTGAGGTACCTGTGGGTTGGCAGGGGGACCCCAGGATGACCCCACAGACTCCAGGGAACACAGTGCACTCACACGGCTCGTGGGTCTGGAGACTGGAGGTGTGCGTGTGTGTGTATGTGTGCATGCGTGTGAGTGTGCTTGTGTGTGTCTCATTATGGCTGTTCAGTTTGAGGAGATGCCTGAAGACTTCTAGGTCTGGGACCCCTGGAAACATTTGGAGGGTCTTTGTGAGGTTTTGGAATAGAGGGTGTGGTGAGAAGGTGCGTTGGGCCCCCAGGGTACCAGGGAGGTGGGCAGGGCCTCCAGGAGGGCAGGTGCAAGCCTGCAGGATGTTACGGGGAGTGGTGGTCCTTGGACTCTTATCTTCCCAGCACTGAGCAGAACAGATGGCCAGGGAGAGGCTGGGGCTGGGGTCTCTTAGCCCCTCAGTTGGGATAAAAAGAGAGTCTGTGCCTTTTCAATATCCTCCTCAGCCACTCCACCTAAGACAGGAAGCAACTCAGGGAGCTCACCTGAAATCACGTGCATTCGCTGCCATGGTGAATGGAGGTGACTGGGGCCTTCTCCTCTGCCCTTCGCCTATGTTGTCCCACACAGGAAGTGCAGGGCCCAGTGCTGGACGCACTGGCGTGGGAGGGGGCTACCAGGAGGAGGAGCTCAGGGCTGGGAGAGCCCGGCCTTAGGGCAACTGTGAGTTCTCCCCTAGAGCAAAAGGAGCGAGGGCTCAGTGCCTGGCCTCAGTCCTGGAGGGGCTCACAGATCTGCAGGGAAGACAGGGCTTGGGAGTGAGGTGAAACCAGTAAAGGCAGTGAGAGATTTGTGAGTGTGCAGCCCTGTGTGTGTGTAAGGGTAAGTGTGCACTTCTGTGTGTGTATCCTAGGTGGTAGGAAAGCTGTGGATTATCATTTGGTGCAGAGTTTAGGTCTGCATTTGTGTGTTTGCGGGTTTTTGTGTTGTGCAAACTTGCACAAAGTGTCTCCGATTGTGTTTGTGTTGGCGTGTATGAATGTTGTGTGTGTGTCTCGGTTGCGTGGGCCAAGGGCAGGTGAGTTGTGCTTCTTCAGGGCTGGGGGGAGATCCGGCTGAGGAAGCAGTGTGTGTGCATGAGCGTGCCGAGTGGCAGGAATGACAAATGATTAATCTATAGAAATCTATATTCTATTCTACCATGTGTCCGCTCCGCCTGTCTCACACTCCCATGCATCACCTCTAGAAATCCGTCACCTGACTCCCGCCAAGGACAGGCCGTGAGCAGTGAGCGCTTGCCTTATTGATGGACTGGCCCGTGCTTTTTGTACATTGGGGCATGTGGAGAAGGAGGGCCTCATCGTTCATTTTCTCATTCATTTATTCAGTCATTCAATCACTGGTCCAGCAAATAGTTCTTGAGTGCCTACTATGTGTCAGGAATGGTCCTGGGTGCTCAGGGTATGATGATGAATAAGCTAGAAGTCGTCCTTATTTTCTCTAACTCATGGGCGAATGGGGGTTTTATTTTTTATAATTTTACTGTTGTTCTATTACAGTTGTCCCAATTTTTCCAACGCTCTCCACTGCCCTGCCCACTCCCTGCTCCTGCAGCCAATCCCACACTGTTGTCTATGTCCATGGGTCATTTATACATGTTCCTTGACTAGAACTTTCTCCTTCTTTCCCTCCTCCTCCCCCTTCCCACACCCTTCTGGTCACTGTCAGTCTGCTCCTTGTTTCCCTGCTTGTAGTACTATTTTGCTCATTCCTTTATTTAGTTCATTAGGTTCCTGTTATAGGTGAAATCATATGGTGCATACTTGTCTTTCATTGCCTGGCTTATTTAACTTAGCATAATGCTTTCCAGTTCCATCCATGCTTTCGCGAAGGGTAGGAGCTCCTCCTTTCTTTCACTGTGTAATATTCCACTGTGTAAATGTACCATAGTTTTTTGATCCCCTCATTTACTGGTGGGCACTTAGGCTGTTACCAGCACCTGGCTATTATAAGTAACACTGCTATGAACATAGGGGTGCATAGGTTCTTTTGAACTGGTGTGGCTCAGTGCATTCCTCACTGGCCTGTGAACCAAAGGATCACTGGTTTGATTCCCAGTCATGGCACATGCCTGGGTTGTGGGCTGAGTTCCCTGTTGGGGGCATGTGAGAGGCAACAGATTGATGTTTCCAATGGGCAGTTTAGATGGCATGCTGGCAATTTCAGTGGAATGGGATGCAGGAATTAAGGGAGGGACTTTGGAAGAATAGAGGGGGTGGGTGGGAAATTAACATGGGTGGGTCACAGAAGCCTCCTGAAGAAGGTGACACCTCAGGGGAGCCCTAAAGGGTGATAGAACCAAGTGAGAGGCAGGGGGAGGGTGCACCAGGCAGAGGGAAGAGCACGTGCAAAGGGCCAAAAGCAAAAGGAGCCTGCCCCTTGGGGAAAACTAAGAGTGGTTCAGATGGCTAGGGCCGGAGTGTGAAGAAGGAAGGGGCAAGAGATGAGGGTACGCAGGTAGGCAGGGACCAAGAAGAGCCTTGAGTACCCTGTCTAAAGAGGCTGGATTTTGCCCTGAGGGCAATGGGGAACTGTGAAGAGTTTAGGTGGTAGTAATAGGACGCCTTTTACAAGGCCATCTCTGGCTGGTGGGGGAGAGTCTAGACTGGAGGCAGAGAAGCTGGCCAGGAGGCTGCTGTCAGGGGTTCTAGGAAGGTACCATGGTGGCTTGGGTTAGGGTAGAGGTGGGGATGGAAAGACGTGGGATAAATCCTGAGATATTTTGGAGTTGGAACTAAAAGCTTGGTGGTAAACTGGATATTGAGGTGGGGGAGCAGCAAGCATGGCCCTAGGTTTCTGGGCAAGGTGCTCTACCTCTCTCAGCCTCAGTTTCCCTACCTCGAACATGGGGATTACAACTCTGGCTTCGTAGGGTTGGTGCGAGGCCAGTTGTCTCTGTTTCTGACTGGAGTTCCCTTCAGCAATGGCACGTCTGTTCTTCCTGTCCCCTGATCCAACAGGCCATCTGCTCGTCTGCTCAATTCTAGGAGGTTTTGAGTGGACCCACCCCCACTGGGGTGTTCCTCAACCCACAACCCAGGCAACCCCAGGCAACCCCTGGACTGCGGTGCATGTCCCAGAAGCCTGAGGTCATCCAGGCCAGCCTCCTGTTCACGGATGGACAAGCAGGCACTCAGAGGGGAGAGGACCTGTCACCTACCCTTGCAGGTGTCCAAGAGGCCACAGACACATCCTGAGGCAGCCTGACTTTCTATAAGTCACCACACCCTCTCTGCCTTCAGTTCCTACTCAGCTGGTGACTTTCTGCTCTCGGAGAAGATCAGGGAGACAAGCCAAGGCATGGGCTTCCAGTTTCTCCTGTGTACAAGGGCTCTGGCCGGGCCCCAGGCAGTTCCAAGGGCTGCAATTTTTTCAGCTGGCCCTTGTGCGATGTGATGAAAGACAGAGACAATCTTTTACTCTGATTGCCCCTGGTACAGCCAAATGACTTCCACTCATGAAAACCTTGCATCAATCTGTTGCTTCTGAACATTGGTTGTATGTTCCACTTTGCAAAACAACAGTCTTTTTTAGACACGGGCAGAGCTGACACTTTCGGAACATTTTCTTCCCTTTTCCTCCCTCCCCCTTCTGAGTGTGCATGGTAATGACACTGTGAAATCCACAAGGCAAAGGCTTCTTCTCCTCTGGGGTGCGGCCCGGGGCTGGAGGAGGTGAGGGAAAGAGTGGTCTGGCTATTCGAGGAAGGGTGGGCAGGAGGGCTTCTTGGCTGGCTTTTCTGCCCACGTCTTTGAGGCATTGCTGCTTTTGAGCAGAGGATGAGACTGGATGAAAGGGGGTCGGGCTCTTCTCAGGAAGAGCAGAAAAGGGCCAAGGAGCAGGCTGTGCCCACTCAGAATATTTTCAGATTAAGCGACAGTGGGCACAACATGATGGGGGGGGGCGGCTGGTGTTTTTTCAGAGCGTTCAGTCACAATTTATCATTATCCAATTGTTTTTCCCTTGAGTTTTCTCTCTCACTCATTTTTTATTCGGCTCTGACAGCTAAATGAGGAATCACACTGCCTACGTTATCTGTTTTGTTCAGGAATTAATCCGGTCATCAAACACAGACTGCCGAGTGGGGAGCGTGAGCAGAGACTGGCTGCGCCGGTCCCCAGGCAGCTGCGGTGTCAGCGGGCCTTTCCGGCAGGCCAGCCGGAGGATTGGGCCTGCAGGAGATGCGCCAGCTCACCGAGAGGCTCTGAAGGTCCCTGAGCGCTGGCCACAGGCCCCTTGGCCATAAGACTTCCCCGGGGGATTCTGCCCCAGTCCCTTGTGAAGCGCATAGCATCAGTAGCTAGGAAGTCAATAATCGAGGTCTTCCCTCTGGCTGCTTTGAGAAGGGGGCGTGGACCCCTGACCTGTGTGAAGGGGTTCATTCATCTGACAGTTGTCCTCCTGGGCAACTGTTGAAATACATCACTCTTTCCCGCTGCAGCTGGTCTCGGGCTACCACCACAGTGAGTCTCTGAACAAACCTCAGCACGGAACAAGAGGGAAGTGCAGGGCTTTGGGGGCATCTGGTCTCTCCAAGTGGCCCAAACTTCTCCCCTTTCTCCCTCCTTCTCCTCTTATTCCTTCTTTCTCCTCTCATTTCACCTTCTGTCTCTTCTTTTTTTCCCTCTTCCTTCTTCCCATTTGCTCAATTCTCTGCCATGGCGATGAGGAAGATTCAATGGTGAGTCAGACAGATGCAACAAAATGATTGCAAATGGGTGAGTTCTGGGCAGGAGGGGCACAAAGCCACCCAGACTAAAGCCCCAGCCACAGGAGGCCCGGGGACAGATGGGACGAGGCTCCAGGATGGAAGGGAGCCCCAGGCACAGGCGTGCAGTCCCAGGCCCCTGCGCTCTGTCTGCGGGCCGCCTCCCAGGCGTCAGTGTTTGACTGGTGGCAGCCTCGCTGGTGAGACCATGGGCTGTGTGAGAGAGAGACCAGGCCTGGCCTGGTCCGTCCGTGCAGCCCAGCTCTGAGCACAGAGCAGGTGGGCGTGCTCGCAGGTATGTCAGGCCTGAGTCCCTGACGGGGCAGAGGAGTGAGGTGATGGCCGTGAGCTGAGTTGACGACCCCCTCAAAGTCACCAGATTCTCCTGTAGCTGGCAATTTCCTGCCCATAACTGGCGTGCCCCAAATATGTTCGTCTCTGTTGTGCCCCAAATATGTTCGTCTCTGTATGTTTCCTTAAATGCCCCCCCAGGGTATGCAGAAGAGGAGAGGGCTACCGCACGGTGCAGGGAGGTGGCAGGGAGGTGCTGTGAGCACAGGCTCCGTGGCCCTGGGTCCTGGCCCAAAGCTGGGGTCGCTACTTCCTGCTTGTGGGACCATGGAGCCCCAGTGTCCACTGTGGCAAAAAGGAGATGATCAGAACAGGTTTCGTCTCTTAGCGAGGCGATGAGGATGACAAGAGACCATGTGTACCTGGGGCCTGACCCAGAGACTGCCCATGTACGACAGGTCCCGCTCTGCTCGGGGGTTGGGAGGGCCACTGAGAAACTCGTCCAGGCCCCCTCTCTCCAGCTCCGGGCCTCAGAGTGTCCTTGTCCTTCTCTGGTCCACACGGTGACCTACAGGTCCACACGTCCTCTCTTTCCTTCCAGCTTGGCTAGGTGGGGATTCTGGTGAAGAAGCAGATGGCAGCTGGGGCTGAGTGTGACAGTGATTACGCTGGGAAAGGGTGGTAATTTATTCCGCTCAGCCCTGACTTCGAGTTGGAAGGGGAAATCTATTACTCCTGGAAGGTGAGGCTGAGGGTGACCTCGAACAGGCACTGGCCATCGTTCTCCTGGCTCTCAGCTGGGGGAGGGTGCAAAGCAGGTCTGGAGGGACCCCAGGGAGCTTCCCTGCGTGGGAGCCTCCAGCAGGATCTGGGGGTGAGGGTGGGCTGCAGGCTTGACCGCGGAGAAGGGGAGCTGGGACACGGCAGGATGACAGGGCCCAGGCGGAAGGGACAGCAGCCCGGCCAGGAGCGGTGTTCGTCAGTTTCTCTGGCTTGGCTGGGCCTTTTTCTCATGAATCTACTCATCTTCCATGTGAGCGCTGAATGCGTTCTAAGCAGTGGGAAGAAAGATGTAACACTAATCCCCACTCTAATAAAAACAGCCTCCCGATTAAATATGTATGAACACATATTGATTTGCGGATTAAACAGAAAAGAAAATTGAGCCTGTAATTGAGCCGGGGAACATGTCCAGGGTGAGACTTGGGATAGACTTCTCCAAACACACCTGTGGAGCCTGGGCCTGGGCTGCCAAGGGCAGGCAGCGGGGGCTGCAGGTGTGCAGCCATCCAGCAGCACCTTGGGTGTCCCTGAGCAGGAAATATGAGGCCCGCCTCCACCAGCATTTGGAGGAAAAAGTTGATGTCTCTTTTTGGAGTCTCTTCCCAATTTTGGGAAATTCCAGGGGAGGGTTGTGCTGTTTGGGTAGATGGTAAGCGGGAGGCATTTGCTGGAGGGCCACTGCAGAGGCAGACATCCTTCCGGCCCTAAGGGAAAATGGTCTATTTCTCACCTGCTCTACGAGGGTTCTCATGCTGTGCTGGGATTTAGTCCACAGCCTTCGGACTTCAAGTCCAAGGTGGCATGTGGTACAGGACAGGCTGGGGCTGTCTGATCACACAAGAGCTTGCAGGATCATGGAGTCATGCTTCCTCCAAGCTGGAAAGGCTTTCAGCTTCGAGTCTGGATCCCCAGCCCCCGGTCTGAAATATATCACCTTCCCCCACCGACACACGTCATCTAACTTCTCCTTGAGTATCTCCAGGGATGGGGAGCTCACTCTCTTTCAAGGGGAACTGAGAACCACTGGAAGGGACCCACGCCTGTCTCCTCTCGTCCATCTGCAGGCTCCACGGCTCCTCCTCCGGCGGAGGGAGATGGGGAGAGCCGAGTAGCGAGCGCTGGCACCCAGGGGCCGTGCCGAGCAGTCCCCCCCATGACCTTTTAGCTTCCCAAGAGCGCTGTGACATTGATCTGATTAGTTGTACTCCACAGCCTAGAAAACAGACTCAGATTTTAAGTAATTTGCTAATCATCACCGTCATTACCATAATGGAAACCATTTATTAAACACCTACTATATGTCAGGCGTTTTCCACACATGCCAATCTTCACAACATCCCTGAAAAGTAGAGGCATTTTCTGGACTGTACAGGGAGGAGACTGCAGCTCAGAGGCTGGAGACGCGGCCGCTCCTGGGCAGAGCCAGCCCCGCCTGCCCGAACCTGGCCGTTCCCCTCTGTCCTGGGGAAGTTGCTGCGTGCTCCTTGGGATGCCCCAGCCCCAGCCCCACGTGGTCGGACCAGGGTGCCCCCTCTCCCTGAGCCTGACTCCGGCTCCCCGAGTCTCTGTGTGCTCCTCTCCCCTGAAAACTGCTGGGGCTCCTTCACCCTCTCCCGGCCCACACCCCTTCCCCTCTGCTCTTCGCAGCTGCTCCCCACCCCCTGCCCCGACCTCTCGCAGGGTCATCCTTATCCCCACAGCTCTGAACCCCCACTTCCTCAGAGTGTACCATACTTTACAGTTCTGAGAGCAATTTCACACTTGTTGTCTCACTCCAAGTCCAGAAGGACCTGGTGTCCCACATGACAGGTGACGGATTTGCAGCATAGACAAGTGAGGTCATTGGCCCCAAGCCACAGAGCTCATGAGTGACATTCCTGGGTATGTCTTCCAGGTGATGTTGCACCTGTCCCAAGAACAGGGGCCTTTCCAGAAATCATACAGGACATACTGAGGCTGTGTGATGAAGTGGAAAGAGTGTACAGACTTGGGTTCAAGTCCCTGGCTTCCTCTAGCTGGCTGTTTGACCCTGGGCAAATGATATCATCTCTCTGAGAAATAATTTTTTTTCAGGCTTAGCTGGACCCTGTCTCTGGGGCTGGAGCCAGAACCCATCTGGGCACACCTTTATGAGGTGCCCCCGGGACACAGGGTTTGCCCACATGAATGCTTGTCACAGAGGCAGTTGCTGGGGCAGCCACCTCCTTGGTGTGGTCCTGGGAGTGAGGAGTGGAAAGGCATCCGAGGCCGAGTGAAGGGACAGGAGTGTCCCGGGGCCCTATGGCAGTGCCCTGCACATTGAGGCCCCCGGGGACCACTGAGAGCCCACATGCCTCCAACTGCAGCTGCCTGCATCCCGTGGTTATTAAAGCAATGACTTAATTTTAATAAGAGTCTGAAGGGTTTTTTCAGGAAGCCGCTGCCACCTCTGCATCCCTGATTAAAAGAATGAATCAGGCCAGATCCACTTCCACCCAGTGAGGCTGGGAACAGAGTGTGGGGCTGCGCTGTCTCCGAGGACTCCAGCATCTGCGGCAGGAACCCCGGCTTTGGGAGGATGAGAGGTAGGGGACCCAGGCTGTCGCCATCAGAGACCTGGTCCTGCCCCCTGGCTTCATAGCTGACCTGCCACAGGACGGCGGGTGCAGAGTTAGTCTCTCTGAGCCTCCGTTTCACCTCCTGTGAAATGAGCATAGTAATACCTGGCTGAGACTTGGTGACGTAATGAGAAGCAGGACATATGAGACACCTGCAGAGCCGGTGCCCAGCTCACGTCTGGGTAGGATGAAAACCCGTGGGGTGTTATTCTAGATACCAGTTTTCTCATTCTTACCTGAAATTTCTCCGCATCTGTTAGATGTAGGCATCGATTCAGACCCTGGACTTCTGAGTCCGCGTTTGGGGATATTCCACGACCCCAACAGCATTCAGGCTGTGGGCCATTTAGCTCTCAGGTCCTCCCAGAAGATTTGTAGAGTCATGGGGTTGTAAACTCCCAATACACATGGGCCCCTCAGGGGTCATTCTGTTCCATTTATTTCCCTGGCTCACACCCCAACCCCTCCCACAGACAGAGGACACACAGATGCTATTCCCCTCTCTCTTCTGCATCCCTGCCTTAACCCTCATGACAGCAGGAGAAAGAAACATGTGGGCGGGCTTTCAAAGCCAGCTCTGCCATTTCTCAGCCTGGCAAAGGTGGGCCAGGGGAGGGCTTCTGCTTCCCGCTTAGCCCTTCCCCTGTAGTTCTGCGGGAAAGCCTGGCGCCTTCTCTGATTAGTGCTTTGTCTCCTGCTGGCCAGAGGTCCCTGTGGGTTCTGGAGCTGGTTGGTTCACTGTGGGCAGCCACCATCAAAAATGCTTGTGGAGGAGTGTGGTCCAGGCCATCACAGGCAGGCCTGTGTGCCCCCTCCTTGTGGGTGGAGGCAAAGGGTCCAAGTGAGATGCGGTCACTCTCATTTATGGCATTTTCCCACTGCGCTTAGCCTGAAATCCAAACCTCCTCCTGGGACTTCCAAGATCAGAGGGCTGGCTATGTCCCCTGTGCCTCCAGATTTCACCCCTGGCCACCCTGTTCTAGGTTTCAGGAGGGTGAGCCATGAGGATGTTCTCATGGGTGGCATTGGCAAGTGGGTGTCACCAGCAGGAGACTGGGGAGAGGGAGGAGAGTGAAGCTGGGTGTTGATGTTGGTGATGGTTTCCCAGTGGGGCCATTGCAACTCAGACAGGTTCCCTGAGTGAAGGTACCGCTTCTCCCGAGGCAGCCCTCCTAGTACGGCTTCGCCTGTAGTACCTGCTGTCTCCCCTCACTCTCTCCCTTGGAATTATTAAAGTCCTAGAGATCTGCATCACTGTTGTGACTTCCCTGTCCACACCTGTCTGTATAAAGATGCTTTTTATTAAACTGTCCTCATACGACCCAGCCCGCATGTGCTATGGTTGTCCTGCTGGGCCCCTGGCTGATCATCCAGGGCTCTTGTCCGACAGGTGCAGTGGTCCTTTACAGCTGGGGACCCCTTCAATCTGGATGGCACCTGGGCTGAGCCAGAAGTTCAATATTTTGAGTTCACCCCTGACTTCATCTCTTCCCCTTCCCACTCTCTCAGAACATTCCAGCCACATGGATCACTCACCCATTTCTCAAACAACCCCTGCTTGAACCCACTTCCTTCACCATCCTCTGTCCTCTGGCACCTTCTCTCACACCTACCTGTATCAGCCAGGACCTCAGCAGGAAGGGCAGGGCATGCTCAGCTGGGACTCCGAAGAACCCAGTGACCAGGAGTGTGGGAAGCTGTTAGCACCCATGGGCTGGGGGTCCCTGGAGGAAAGGGTGCAGTTAGAACCTGGAGAGAACTGGATGTAGCATCATAGAAGAATCAGATACTGCCAGACCTAGACAACAGGGGTGGAAGAAGCAGAGAAGACATTCACAGACCTCTCTTTCCTGGTGCCCTCATTTCCTGTGGGGTTTCCTGTGTGTGAATCTTGCTAGCACCTGGTGGCAAGGACGCCTTGGGTGCACCCCACAGGGCTTCATTCCCCAGAACACAGAGCAGACTGGGGGTGGGAAGAATGGAATCAAGGCCGGGGGAAAAACAGAAAAACCAGCATGCCTTTGTCGTACTTACCTCCACCTGAAATATTCTTATTTCTTTGCTTGTCTTGTTTGTCCCCGGCTTTCTTCTCCACTAGAACATCAGCTCTGCAAAGACAGGGGTCTTTCAGCTTGGCCACTGTGGTATCCCCTCAGCTGAGCAAGGTGCCTGACATTGGGCTTGAGGTTCAGTCCAGCTGCCCTGTTGCTCAGGGCTCCTGGGCCACCTTGGTCCTCCTTGGGTTCAGACTGGAGGTGGACACCCCAGCGTGGGGAGGGTGTGTGTGTGGATTCTGCCAGATTGGAGCCTGACAATGGCCTCAGCAGACTTCATGGCCATGCAGGGGTTAGGCCTGATGGGTGGGGTGGAAGCCCAAAGCTCCACTTTTCCCCAATGTCCTGGGTGCCGACCTGCTGGCCCCACTTTGGAAGGATAGTGGAGAGTGGACACCTGAACCTGGGGAAGCTCCAGCATGGTGGGAGGGGCCTGTCACGAACAAAGTTACCCTCCTTCATTTTCTTTCCAGCCACAAAGCCAGAGACTGAGAGAGGAAGAGAGAGAGCAAGACGGTGAAATGTGGTTGGTTCTCCTATTTGAATCAGATGGTGCATTTCCATTGTATCTGTGCTGCCTGATGTCCTAGGCAGGCCCTGGGGTCAGAGCTGGGAGCAGCCCTCAGCAGCACCATGTCATTCGGTGCATCTGGGTGCCCGGTTATTCATTCAGTTCATCCATTTGTTTGCTTTTCAACTATTCATTGAGCATCTACTATGTGCTAAGCCCTGGACATAACCATGAACATGGCTTGAGCTTGCCTATCTGCACATTGCCTGCATTTCTAGGGTGTCCAGCCCTTCTTACACAACAATGTACTTGCCGAAACCTGACCTAACTGGACGGTGGATACTGCCGTGGGCAGTTTTTTACACTGTGGAATGACAGCAGCAAGACCCGGTCTCCCAGGACCGGGACATGCACATTCTTTGCACTCTCACATCCACCAGGGGGAAGCGACTCAGTTCACTTAGACCTGGATCGCCCAAACTCACAGGAAGACAGTGTCTGTGGTTGCAGGTGCCAGCGGAAGGGGACAGAGGAAAGGCCAGTAGCTGGCTTGGAAAAGACAGAAGGCAAAGTCCAAATGCTCTTGGAGCAGAAAGAGGCTGCAAAGGGGCCGCAGCTCCTTGCAAATGAAGTATGAAATGCAGAGTATATTCTGCAAACCATTTATGCCCGGAGCTTGGCTTGACTACATGGTGTCTCCTGGCTGTTTGCCGTGAGCCCCAGTCCCCACCATGCTGGGGCCCCCCTGAGGGTGGGCTCCAGGCCCCTCAGCAGACCACGGCAAGCCCACAGCCCCTGCCTCCTCTGGGCTCTTCCCAAGAGAAGGTGCTACACGCAGGTCTGTATGTCAGTCTGGTTGCTTCTGCCTGCCCTGGTCCCCTGGAGCCTGAACAGGAGAAACGAGTTGTAACAGTTGGGGAGATCATCAAGCCCAACCTTGGCATTCCTCAGACGGGGGAGGTGAGCATGGAGTGCGAGGTGAGTTTATCCCAGGGCACATGGGAAGCCAGGGCTGGACCCCAAGTCTCTTCACCTCCAGTCCAGGGGATCATAATGACACCCAGGGGTGAAGAGCTTCATTTCTTTTGGGTGCCCCCAATTTTTTACTTCTAATTCTGTGGTTTTGAGCAAGCCCCGTAACTTCCCTGAGCCTCTGTCTTCTCATGTGTGAAATGGAGACAGGTGTGCTAAGCTGATAGCTTTTATTATAATTTTTTTTACAGAGTAAGCCTGGTCTGGGGCTTGGCTCGTCAAGGTGTGCAACAAATAGTAACTCTGATTTATTTTCACCCCTGATAAATCTCCAAAGCTACAACCACACATGCCCAGCAGCTGGTACCTCAAGATCGAGATGTCAAAGAGGAAAAGTCGAACACTCGTTTGAGCCTGCACATCCCCTGAATGAGGCTGCCATACTCTCATTCAGGAGGCCCCAGGGTTTGTCCTGAGGCCTCACTCTCTGCTGCATTCAAGCAGGCATCTTCTCTTGTCCCCCTGCTGTGTCCCCTCTTGCCCACTCCCTACCCTGCAACCTCTGGCCTGTTCATCTGAATTAGTGAAGATTTAAAAAAATTCAAGTGATAAACTCCAACTCAAATGGGCTCAAGCAGGTCAGACCATTTGTTGGTCCATGGCAACTCCACTCTTCCTGCTGCTCAGGCCAAAATTCTTGGTGCTGTCCTTGACTCCTCACTTCCTCATGCCTATTAGCCAATGTTGATGGCTCCACCTTCAGAATGCATCCGAATCTGTACTCTTCTGCCCACTTCCATTGCATCTGTTCTAGCCCAAGGCATGTCACCTGTCACCTGGACTGCTGCCATGGCTTCCGAACAGGTCTCCCTACTCCTGCCCTTGACCTCCGCAGTTGGTCACCGTCCAGCACCTGGAGCCATCCTCTGAGAGCTGTAGTCTGATCACGTGATCCCTTTGCTCATACCCTGACCTCCTCATCTGCAGCCCCCTCCCTCCCATCACACACCAGCCTCCAGACGCCCGCAGTTCCAGTGCCTGCCGCATGGACTGCTGGCCCTTTCAGTATTGGTGTAGCTCACGCCGGGCTCTGCTCAAACATCACCTTCTCCAAGAGGATTCCCTGACATCGGATCTAAACTTAGGGCAGCTGTTCCGTTGTTCTTCCCACACTCATTACCACCTGACATGCTGGTTTATTGAACGGGGTCCTCAACTAGAGTGAAGCCTTTGTAAGAGTAGGCAGGCTGTCGGTGTCTGGCACAGAGTAGGTGCTCAGTAAAAATGTTCGAGTGAATGCTGGGGATACAAAGGTAAACAAAGCAGAGAGGTCTCACACCTGTATAGCTTGCTACCCCATGGAAATGGTAAATATTAAATAATAACTCAGATAATGATTTAATTTCTATTGAGAAAATTGCTACAGTGGAACAGCATAGGCCAATATGACAGTGTGTTAACCGAGGGCCCCAAAGCAGAGGAGAAGGTGTAGGGAGGAGGTGTATCTGGGAGGGCTTCCTTGAGGAGATATTTCAGATTGGATTGGATGGACAGGGAGTTGTCCCAGGGAGTCGTGAGGGGGAAAATATTTCCGGGTGAAGGAAGAGAATGTTCAAAATCTCTGATGGGGGGAAAACATCAGAGCCTTTATGGAGCAGTAGGAAGCCAGCGTGGTCAGAGCAGAGAGGAAGGGAAGGAATTTGGAGGGAGAAGGAGCTCAGCATGGCAGCGAAGCTGTGAGCTCCCTCAGGACAGGACCCACTGCCCTTGCCTTGTATACTTTCAGCCTGAGCTCAGTCCTGGCACATGGCTGCAAGCCAAAGAGTACTAGACAAAGAGCCCCGGGGGCCTGGAGTCTGACACTTACCGGCTGTGTGTCCTTGTGCAAGTCCCATTGCTTCTCTAAGCTCGCGTGTCCCTCTGCTGATATTGGGACTGGCAATAGTGCTGCTCCCTTCCAGGAACCTGCTCTAGGTCCTGTGCATCCCATGCAGCTAGACAGGTGACCCCCAGTGAGGGTGGGAGGCTGGTTCCCGAGGTGGCCATTGCTGCTGCACCCCCAGGATCAGAGTCCCCTGGAGACATTTGGAACTTAGTAAATGTCCTTTCCCCGACATCTTCTAGGACAGGAGCTGTGATTCTTTGGCAGGGCTTGGACTTCCCCATTGCGGATATAACAGAACAAAACACCCTTCAGCTCAAGTCACCTTGGATTCAATTCCCATTCTCTGCGACTTAGACAGTCAGGGAACCGCATCCCATTTGGTCCCTTCCCACTTCCCCCAGAGGGTTCTGCCCAAGTGCTCAGCCTGTCTGGGACACGGTTTACGTCTCCTGCTGAGCGCGTGATGCTTTACAGTGAAATGAGATGTTCGCATCTCACGAGGCTGGATCGTGAAGGATGGCGACAATGGGCTCAAGCAATAGGTCACGTTGATATGTTCACATTAGTTTTCTATTCTTATTACATTTTGATGGATGGACAGAGTGGGGATTTTATCGTAATCTCATTCCTGTCTTAAACTGCTAATTCATGCCTGAGTTCCCTCTTCCATTTTGTTTCTACAGATCCAGTCAAGTGCTGATGGGCTGAAGATTTAACGCGCAGCTGCGAGAAGAGGCGCGTGGATAGGAAAACGCTAGCTGGGGCGCAGCGCTTGCGAGAGAACAGTCTCATCACATCATTTCATTATGAAGGTGTCTTGTTACCCCAGGGGCTGGGCTGCTGGTATGTAGTAGTGATAACATCGTAATCATAAAACAATCTCTTACATTCACGCAGTGATTTTCATTTTCAAAGTGGTCCATTCCAGTATTTAAAAAAAAAAACCCTCACAACAGCCCATGGGGCTGGGAGGATATGATTATTCCTATTTTATAGATGAAGAAACTGAGACTCCGAGCACGGAAGTGACTTCGGTCAGAGCCTCTCCAACCTGAATGAGCGACGAACTGCTGGGAGCTCAGAGTCCGCCTCTCTCACAAGCTCCCAGGTGATGACACTTTGGGTAGCAAAGCATTGATGACATCTGTACATGTGCATGTTGTGTGGGGGGTCCTTTCATGGATTCTGTAGCTTCCTGGTAACTGCCCTCTCCCTGGCTGTACACTGGGCAGCTCAGCCCTCCTCCCGGCTGCTTCCCCAGGGACCTAGAGCATTCACGGGCTCCGCCATCTCTGAGCCTCTCCTGGCCCACTGCATTTTGTCTCGCCCTCCTCCTCCCCCTCTCTCTGTGGTTTTCCTTTCCCCTGGGGGAGCCCCAGGGTGCCTCCTCTCAGCCTGCTGATGGACCCCAGGCCCTCCTGAGCTCTCAGGCATTTGGGGCCTGTGGGCATGTGTGCCGGCAGGCTGGGGCAGGACTAAGGAGCCGTGTGGTGGATGGAAGAAGCTTTCACATCGGGGGAACTAGGCAGAGATACAGGCGCAGCAATCCCAGGGCCTGCAGGGTTTTCCATGCCCAAAGCCTACAGTGGCAAAGCGCCTTGAGCCGTGCCCTTCAGGTCCTCACAACCACCCCAGGAGGGCCCTCTTGGGACAGATGAAGAAACTGAGGCTCCAAAAATTTGCATGACCTTGCTCAAGGTCATAAGCCACCCTGGGCAGGCTCTGAACTTGAAGCCAAGTCTTCTACCCCCAAGTCCAATGCTATCAATAGAGATCATCAGGGCTGTTTTGAAATACACCAGGGGCAGCTCTTTCTGGGGCCATTTTGTCTTTTCCCACATTCTGGATCAGTAGTGGAAGTCCCACTGCAAAGCCCTCGCTGGCTGCTTCCTGCCAGCCTGTGGTATGAGTTCGAGTTCCGTGAATGTTAGCTGAGCACGTGGATGGCTGGGCACCAGGCCCCACACCCTGCGGTTCCTCAGCCCCCTCCGCCTCCCTTGCAGTCTGCTCCAGCACTGCCACTTCCTTTCGGCAGCTTTCCTTCTCCTGCCGCGTTCTCTTGTTTCTTTTTCCCTTTCTCCTTGTCTCTTTCGCTCTTTCTGTAGTATAAAAATTACTGGACTTGGCATTATTTGCTGGTTTCCATGGCAATAAAACCTGTTTTCGATAATGGCCCTTCCCTGGCTGTGGTTAGTTTTGGTAATTTTAGCAACACTGTTGCACAAGCCACCTGCATTTCAATACGATGCAAGCTGGATTCCACTGCCGCTTTCAGGTTGAATAGAAATAAGGGAAAGTGCTTGCTTTAAAATTCTAGGCTGGATAAATGCTCAGGAAGAAAAGCAAAAGTTATGTAAACCCCACAGGCTTGAATGTGTGCGAGGCTTAAGACTGAGTGTGATTATGTCCCTCTCCTGCTTAAAACCTTGCTTACACACGACCTCAGCCCTTGCACATGAGACCACTGTCTCCCGCCGTGTTGGGGCCTGCAGCCGCCTGGCCCCCCCCCCGTCATTTACTCTGGCTCAGCGCCGGCCGCCCATTCTGTAGGGCTCTGGCTGTAAGACGCTGTTTCTTGCCTTTGAGTCTTTGCCTGTGTTGTTCCACGCGCTTATAATGCCTTTTCCACCTGGGCAGCCCGGAGAGCTCCTATTGAGGCTTCAGGGGCTCTCCAAGCACGCCCACTTCCCTTTCTCAAGGTCTTCCTTGTCACTTAGGCCGTCTTCTAGTATACCAACATGCTCCGTCATATTGGTGTTTCGTTTACCTGTCGTTCTCTACTGTGCCCTGGTGGGCTCTTTGAGGACAGGGGTGCTGGCCGGGTTCCTCTGTGTGGCTCCAGGGCTCGGCACAAAGCGTGTACTCAGTGGAGAAAAATGTACGGGGAGTAATAGCTACCAGCAATGAATAGGTCACCTTCTCCATGTGCCAGCCCTTGGCCAAACACTAAGTGCATCCTCACTCACCCTAGGAAGTAGGAACTATTATTCTCCCCATTTTACAGATGGGAAAACTGAAGCTCAAAGGGGTCAAGATGTTTGCCCCAGATGACCAAGCTGGTTAAGGGGATGGATATTAGTTCAGCGAATGTGCAGGTGGTGGAAGATCTGAATGACTGGCACCGGGCTCAGAGCTTCCTTTTCAATCGGTAAGGAGAATTTTCTTGGAAATCTTTACAGGGAGCTGTGAGGGTTTGGTTGCAGGCAGGAGTGGTCCTCATGCACGTCTGGCCCATGGGGAGGAGGGCATTGTGGGAGGGCAGGAAGGAAGGAGGATGGAAGGAGCACACATGTGAGGGAGGTGCGTGGACAGATTCTGCTGATGCCATGAACCTCTGGCGAAGGGCGTCAGGGAGACCTGGAGAAGGACGGCCAGAGCCCCAAGCAGCCCGGCCTGAGAATGGGCTTGCGTCCCAGTCCTTGATCCAGCCTTGACTCCTCTGGAGGTGCTGGAGGAGGTCTGCCATGTGCCTGGGCCTCATGGAAGATTTGAGAGCGACGAGCATCCTCAGGCTGCTGGGGCAGGTGAGAAGAGTGTCAGGCAGAGTCAGGGGACCACTCCACACCTGCCTGCTGCTAACAGCCATGGCTTCCAAGGCTGTCTGCACTCTGATTCATGTGCAGGCCCAGCCCACAGCTCCCCCAGGACCAGCTCTGCTGCGGCTGCACTTGGAGTTGAAACGGTTCTAACCAAGCGCTTAGTTGACCCGAGCCCATGAGGCATGCAGTGGGGACACTCAGAACACTGGGTTTCTTAAGCAAGTTGCTGCCCCCTCCCCTTAACCCATCTTAGTCCTGTGAGATTGTGGCTCGAGTTTGCTGGGACGCACAGAGCCCGGGGCCAGGCAGAGCCGCTGTGGGGCCTCTGGGGTCCCGGGGAAGCCGAGGGCGGTGGGTTACTCCGGCCCAGCCTCTGGCTTCATGAGGCCCAGAGTTGAGCCAGACCCCCTCCCTCACCTTCCTCACCCCTCTCACCCCCCTCACCCCAGAAACAGTGTCCAGCATAACAACATACAGCAGTGTGATGTGCCTTCCTCATCTGCCTTCACATAAAATTGGGCAAGCTGCCTTCAGGGGTGCAGAAGGAGGGGCAACCGGAGTCGGCTATTACCAATGACAGCCAACACTCACACAGCCCTTAGCGTGTGATGGCGAAGTCACCCTGACACTGCTCCTGTTTTACAGTTTAGAAAGCATAGAGACGTTAAGTAATTTGACCAAATCTCATACACATGGAGTGGACCCAGGGTTTGGATGCAGGTATACCCTTTTTAACAGCCAGGCAAGGAATGGTAGATAGAAACACGGCTGGGACCTTGAAAAACATTCCCCCCTTCCTGCATTGGATCAGTACATCTGTGTGCACCTTCCACAGCCCCACCTGGCCTCCACCGTGATCGGGGGAGGGTAGGAGGGATCACAGGGCAGGGGAGGCTGGCCCCAGCCTCCAAGGTGCCGGCTGGGCCCTCGGTGCCTTTTGGAGCAGTCCGGTGGGCCTAGGGACCTGTCGATGACCCAGAACAGGTTTGGGGCTCAGAGACGAGGTTTGACTCCCAGCTCAGCCACCCTCTACTCCCAGGGCCTTGAGCGAGAGAACTGGACGCCTCCCAGCTCCGGTCCTCCTTCTGCCGAGTGGGAAGCACGTATCTGGGGTCGCTGTCTTGCAGGTCGACCCGTGTTCCCAAGTGCTGGCAAATGGCTTAGTGTTTTGCACACATACAGATCTCTCCAGAGGAGGGGGTTTGAGAAAATACCTCTTCTGGAAGGACGACCCATGTTTCCTCAGCGTGGGAACCTTGCCCGAGACCTCTCAGAGAGACACTCCTCATTCCAGAGGTTGCTCCTCTTCCTCCATCCAGCTTTCTTCCCAGCTGTGCACTGGGAATTGCTTCCCGGCCTTGCACATACAATACCAGTAACTATCAAACTGCAATGTGACCTGGAGATAGGGCAGTTATTGAAACGGCCTCTGGCAGTCACAACCAGATTCAATTTAGATCGGCTTCTAATTCTGGCATCAGAAAGAACTGTGTTAAGTTCTTCCTCATTATTCCCATTTTGCAGAAAGTATAACTGAGGTACCTGGAAGGCCTGCCCAGCTGGCGGTAGGTTCGGAAAGTCTGACTGGCAATATAGGACACAGCTCAGGTCTTGCTCAAGATTTTGCCTCAAGCCAGGATTTTTCCCAAAGAGGAATTGACTGAGACCAGGACGGACCCCTGAGTAGCCCCGGGGGTGCGGAGGAGACAGGCGCTGCTCCCCACGACTCCCAAGGCCCCTCTCCTGTGAGCCTTCCTTCTGTTGGTCCAGGATCCACGCAAGGCAAATGCTCTGAAATGGTCTGCTTGACCCCCTCCCAGACAGGTCAGAGCTAGAAGGGCATCCAAGTATAAGAGGGGAAACTGAGGCCCAAAGAGGGGGAAGAGGCTTTGCCCAAGGTCACTCTCCTAGCGTCCTCAGTGAACCCACGTGTCTTGCTGATCTCTAAGCCGGTTCTTATGGAAGGACCACTGCACCCTAATTCCTCTCCCCATCAGGTAGTAACTGTCTTGTTTAAACTGTCTCTAGGATTAGTCAAACAATCGGAGATCACAGCCAGCAGCCGCCCTGTTCTCTCATTACAGGGTGCCTATAATTAATATTTATAAACTGAGAGGGTGCTTATCTTTCTCTGCTGAAAAGGAATTCAGTGTTTCCAGTTGGTGGCTGCAAACACACAGCCCTGGTTAACCCATCATGAAAAGAGAGCCGGGCTTCTTCAGCAGACACACTTGTAATTGTATCTGGCAGAGAACAGAGCCTGTGGGGGGGTGGATAGAACCTGGGCTGGGGGTCGGGGGGGTGAGGGGGAGGGGAGACAGGCTGGGAGGGAGGGACAGATACAGAGAGTGCTAGCCACACAGAGAGAAAAGAAAAGGGAAAGCATGAGCAAGAGACAAAGATTGTATGACCCCAAAGAGAAGGCAGTTCACCAGAAGACCCAGGTGGATGGGGGGCTGGGGGGTGGAGGGAAGAGAAAGGGAGCAGGAAGGACACTGGGGGAGAGACAGACAGAAGGATACCCAGAAAGGTTCAGAGTTGAAGAAAAGCTAGACAAAGAGAGGCAGAAAAAAGAAGAAAGCAAGAGAACACGAGAGAGAAAGACTATAGACGCCCATTGAGAGCAAGAAGATGAAGACAAACTCCCCAGAGAGAGACAGAGACAGAGAGAGAAGTGCCCAGGCAGCAAAGGGACAAAGGGACGGGCAGGGCGGCAGAGGTGGTCAGAGCCCTGGGCCATCTGCCACTGAGTAGGTGGTGCATCTAGTAGATCCCCCCCCCCCCCAAGCATAGGTCTGGCCTACAGTAGGTGTTTCCTGCCACGAGGTGCACTGCGCATGGTGTTGAATGAATTAGCAAAGGAGTAAACTCCTCCTTCCGAACCTTTGCCTGTGCTCTCCCACCTTTGACCAGCAGGGGGCAGTGGAAGGAGCACTGAGTGACGAGTCCCAAAATCTGGTTCCTGATACGGCCCCTGAAATGTTGACTTGAGCCAAGCTTATTTGCTTCTTGCTTCAGTTTCCCCGTACATTAAGTGAGTCGTGCCTCAGTTTCTCCATGTTAGATAAGGATTGTTTCTGAACAAGCCTAGGCATGTTAAGATCCCTTCAGACCTAGGATTCCATGACTTCAGATCCCAGCTACCCTGTCTCATGTCCCCACTCCGATGGGCCCCTCGTATCCCAAATCTGGCCCAGCCACCCTCCCTGGGCTCAGCTGTCCTGGCAAGGACAGAGCTTTGGGGGGCTGCTGTGGCCCTCTGTTCTGCACATCAGAACTTAGAGATGATTTTAGCCGTTCATGCCCCGAGGCCTTGGAGAAGCCGCTGGGGGAGAGGCAGCGGCAGAAAAAAGGCAGGCTTGAAAGTGGGGCTCTCAGGAGCCATGAACTTGGCCCTGTGAAAGTGCATGCCGCATGGTTATTCATGAGGTGGAGGCAAAGGGAGCGGGTCCTGCAGGAAGGGTGAAGAGGGCAGGGCTGGGAACCTGGGAGCTGCCACAGTTAAAGGAACACTGGGGACACTGCAGAAAGATGCTTACACCAGCCCCAGCAGCCCCTCTGTTTTACACAGAGAGAAAAATACCACGTACAAACCCCCTCCGAACCTCACTGGCTTCAACGACAGTTAGTTGTGGTCAGAGATCTGCGGGCCGGGTGCTGTGCACTGAGCTCGGGCTGCGGGAGGCTCTACACCACGTGGCTCCCATGTCTCTCCCCTTCCTCCTCCTCTTGAGACCGGGGGCTAGCCAGCCTGGACATGGCCTCTTCATGGCTGTAACAGGTAGAGGACAGCAAGCAGAAACGCACAAGGTCTCTTGAGGCCCGGGATTGGGGCCCCCAGACCCCTGCTTCCACCTCATTTTCCTGGCCACAGCAAGTCACACGGCCAAACTCCAGTGAAGAGGTCGGGGACTGTACCCTACCCAGTGACAGGGCACTGCAGGTGCATGGGGAGCGTGAATGCAGAAGAGGCAAGGAATGGAGGCCAATGAGGAAACCTATCAAAAGCACCTACTATGTGCCAGGCACTGTGCCCAGGGCCTGGGATTCCCAGTAGACCTGCAGAGTTTACAATAAACATGTGAACAAATGAATAAACAACAAAGCCACAGATCAAAAAATTACAATAAAGGAAATCACAGGGGGATGTGACGGGGAGAAACTGAGGCACCCAGTGGGATGTGATGGTCTGGGACCTCTCTGGGGGCAGAACCTATGGGTACGAATGAAGAGATGGAGGGAGATCATCTCAGACTGAACATATGACCGGTGTGGACTCCGAATTCAGTGCTCTCTCCAAGCTGCCCTGTGCCTCTTGGGAAAGGGAGCTCCGGGGATTCTTAGAGTGAGCCCTTTTCTCCATGGTCATGGCCACTGCCCTCATCACTTCTGTCTGGATGACTAATAGCCCCCACCAGGCTTCCGCCTCCCATTGCCCTCCTTCCAATCGATACATCCCCCATCCCAGAGTCCCCTTTGTAAACCATGAACCCGACCAGGTCATGCCCTTGCTGAAAGCCCTCTAAGGGCCCTGAGAGCCTACACGATGCAGCCCCAGCCCCCCGAGCCTCAAATTCCAGGCTCTGTACAAACCAGCCCAGCCCCCCTCGCAGCTTTACCTGCTGCCCACCCTTGGCCTTTCTCTCCAGGCAGACCACATTTCTTCATAACAGCTTCCCTGGACTCTCTCGCCTCTGTGACTTCTGCCTGTATTACCTGTTCCTCTTGTTTATTTTGCTTTTCCTTCAAGAGACAACTCAAATATTGACCCCTCTTCCGAGTCTTCTCTGATTCTCTCTAGGAGTTAGTCACTCTGTCACCTGGGACCCTCCAGTACCCTGCACAACCTCTGCCAGCTCTCGCCTCTCTGTGTCCGTGTGGTCTGAGGAAAGTGCTGGAAGCAGCACCGGGGCCTGGGCCTCCTGCCCCAGCTGCCTCCAGGATGCAGGACCCAGGATGGCTTTGGACGTTCTGTTCCCAGTCCCATAGTCTATGTCTGCACTTGGACTGCAAGCTCTTCAAGGCCCGGGGCCACATCTTAACTGCCTCCGTGTCCCTGTGGCCAGAGGAGGGGTCAGCCAACGTTTGGTGTGACCGTATGAAAACATGTCATGTTCTCGGGTAGCACCAGGAGCAGCCCAGAAGAAACACTGAACCCTTCTCCAGCCGTGGGACAACCCCTCCTCTGCCTCTCCGCTCTGGTCCAGGTAGTCGACAGGGACTTTGGGTGCACAGGGGTGGAGACAGGTGGGGCTCCCTCAGGAACCGCAGAGGGCTGGCAGACCCCCACGCGGGCTCTGGCCGAGGGGGTGCTCCACTTGTCCCCAAATCCGAGGCAGCAGGATCTCAGGCCATGGCTGTGGTCGGGAGAGGAGCTGAGTGTCTGACAGCTCTCGGGACACAACTTCCAGCGAGCTGCAGGGTGCCTGGCACAGAGTGGGGCTCCACCATTCGCTGAGTGCACAGTAGGTAGGTCTGCGAACACTCCTGAGCCTCAGAGTGTGGTTCTTGGCATTGACATCAGATCCACTCGGGGGAGATTTTACAACATACCAGAGCCTGCCTCCGCCTTGGGCAACGAAGTCAGAATCGGGGCTGGGGCTCAGGCGCGCCGTTTTCCAAAGAGTCCTGTGTTTATCGAGGTACCTTAGTGGCGGTCACAGATAACCCTTTAAATCTCGGTGGCAGGAGGTGGGAAAAGGTTGCTTGCTGATGTCCGTTCTGCCTGGGAGTGGTTGTGCGCCACGCAGTCATTCCTGGTCCAGATGATGGAGGCTCTGTTTTCACCAGCTTGTGGCTTCCAAGGTCACCCGGGCTTCCACAACTAGGTGACAGATGGAGGAGAGCTTGGGAGGATGTTTATGGACCAGCTATAGACGCGATATTCGCAACTCCCACTCATCTTCCATTGGCTAGAGCTCTGTCGATGGCCCCGTCTCTATGCGAGGGAAATTGGGAAATCTAGTCCTTGGCAGGGAGGCCCCTTCCTAGCCACGTTAGGGGGGAATCATACATCTTGCTGACCAGCTGGCCGCTCTGTTGCAGCTTCCTGGGTGATTCGAATGTGTGGGCAGGGTTGAGAACCACTGGTCCAGAGCGTCACGGCTCAATTAGAGCATTGTCCCAGCTCTGCCTGCCCAATCTCTAGTGCCCAGATGGACCTCTCCCCGGGCTTCCGTGCCTTCCAGCACCACGATGTGGTCACAGCCCTGCCAGGACGGGTGGGAACCGCAGAGTCTCAGGACACAGCCCTCTTCCCCTGGGGTGGCCCCTCGGGACACAGGGGAGTCAGACCCTGGGGGACCGTGAAGCCAGCCTGGAAGGCTCGGCCTCTCCTCGGAGGTCATCATGGGCTCAGAAGCAGGAAGGGACAGGGTGGAGGGGGTGCGCAGGAGCCTGGGGGAGGCCAGACGGCTGGTCTGAGGCGTTCCGATAGGGCTCTCTGCACAGTCCTGGCTGGTCCGGGGTCTCTCGGTGCCCGAGAGGAAGAGGTGGTGCCTATGTCCCACCTGACCCCCAGCACCCCCTTCAGGAGATCGCCTTCCACTCTTCCTGGTCGGCCACCCTGAGAGCATTCGGAGGAATAGATTCCAGTCTCTGGGAGCAATTCTAAAGAGGCACTTTCTAATGTACTCCGCCACGAGAGCGCTGCTGTAAGAACTATTTATAGTCTCCCAAGGGGATCTCTTTGTGGGGAAAACACTCCTTTGTATATGCAAGGTCTGACTTGTTTGTAAAGGAAAATCGGTACTTTGTAGTTAAATTTATTCACTAATTCATCCAACAAATACTAATGGAGCCCAGGTTCTGTGCGGGGCACTGGGGACACAGCAGTGAGCAGGCCGGCCGTAGAAGTCCCTACCCTGCGGAGCCTGTGGCCTTTCTCTCCTTTGCCCGGAATCAGAAATATGTCCATTTGCGGCTGAGTCAGCCTGTTCCTAACGGCTCCGTTTCTGAGCCCCATTCAGGCCCTTTCAAACCCAGCAGCGCGCTGGCATCCTTTACAGAGAGACCTGATCTCCACTCAGATACAAAGTTGCCTTTGCCCCACGTGCAATGAAGCCACATCCTGTTGAAAAAGTGTTGGCGAGGTGTTCGGGCTTAGAAAATTGTGCCCGGAGACAGTGAGAACCACGGAGCTCGTTTCCGCGTGGGCAATGGCTTGTTCATAACACTCAGTGTCAGTTGGATTTAGTAATCTCAGCAGTTTTTCTTAAAAATGGTGTTTATTGTGCTTCTGATGATAAAAAGTAGCATATACTCATTGTAGAACACCGAAAAACAACCAGCGGTATAACACGCTGTTCTTTTCCTCCCAGTTTTCCTTTGAATGCTTACGTTAAAAAAGCTGCTATTAAAACATTACCTTATAAGCGTTTCCTCATTTTATTAGCACTTATTATAAACATCTTTTAAAATGACTACCTAGTATTGGAACATATGCTTGTATCACAATTAATTGAACTAACTCTCTATGCAAAGCGTTTTGGTTGTTTCCTGATGTTGTAAGCAGTGGTGTGAAGTTTTGTGTTTCTCTGGTTATTTCTTCAGTATCGATTCCTTTAGAAATTAAGGTGCCCAGTTAAAAACGGGCAAATGGTTTGAAGGGGGCACTTCACAGAAGGTGTGCAGGGGGCCTTAGCTCATGAAAAGCTGTTTGGTATCATCACTCATCACAGAAATGCACATTAAAACCCTAGTGAGCTTCCACTGGGCACCAAACGGGGGAAATTTAGGAGGCCGACCGTATCCATGGTTAGTGCGGATATGAAGCGACGGGATCACTCACTCACTGCTGGTGCGGCCGAGAGTGGTGGGCTGGTTTTGGAAAACGGTTCCCACTGAAGTTAAACACACGCTCAGACTATGACTCAGGAATTTCACTTGTAGGCACATATACTCAAGGCAAGTAAGTGTGTGTAGCCCTAAAAATATACAAGAATATTCAGAGCAGCTCTATCAGCCATAGCCCCAAACTAGACATGGTCTAGATACCTATCAATAGTTAAACGGGTAAATTGTTGTACTTTCACAAAATGAAATATGACACAACAATGAAAAAGAGCAAAGCTACAGGCACACACAACTATATGGGAGAATCTAACAGGCATTATGTTGAGTGAAAAAAAGCCGGAAAACATATTTGGCATGATCTCATTTATGTGAAGTTCAAGAACTTGCAGAATGAATCAATGTTTATTAAAATCAGAGTGTGGTTACTTCCGGGGGAGATACAAATTGGAAAGGTGCATGATGGGAACTTACGGGGGGCTAGAAATATTCCTTACCTTGATCTTGGTAGAGACTACATGGGTGCCGAGAGATGTAAAAAAATTATAAGGCTGTATAGTGAAAACAATTATACTTTGTGCCTTACTGTGTGTTGGTTACCTTTCAGTTAAAAAAAAGTAGGGTGGGTTTTCTATGATATCAGAAGGCATTACTGCCAGGACTTTGGAAATGCTAGAATCCAGCTTTCCCAGTCACTGGTCACCTTCTTTGAGGACTTAAAGAAGCAACACACCAGGAACGGTAGCAGCACGACAAGCAAGCCCCTCTTTCTTCACAGCCGTGCAAGTGCCCCAAGTCCCCAAGTCCCCAAGTCCCCAGGTCAGAACTGCAGTGCACAGCCGAGTGCGGCTGACTACTAGCTAGGGTTTTCTAGAGAAACGGAATATATATAAATAAATTTATTATAAGGAATTGGCTCATATAACTGCAGTGGCTGAGAAGTTCCATGATCTAGGAGCTGGGGACCCAGGAAAGTTGGTGTGAGATCCAGTCTGAGCTGAAAGGGCAGGAGAAGATCCAAAGGGTCGCATTCTTCCTTCTGCCACCCTTTGTTCCACTCAGGCCTGCAGCAGGTTCGGTGATGCCGACCTGCACTGGGAAGGGCAAACCGTTTTACTGAGTCCACCAATTCAAATGCTACTTTCACACAAACACAACCTGAAATAATGTTCAGCTCAATCCTTGGGCACCCCGTGGTCCAGTCACAATGACGTGTATATCACCCATCTCCAGGTACACGGTTTAGGCTGCAGCTGGAGTGGGGCCAAGGGTCCCTTCTCTTCAAATCTGGCCTTGGGAGCAGCACCCGCAGGTGTGCTTGCTGACTGCATCTGCTGCCGTACAGGTGGGAAGAACCACCAGGAACACGCCACAGGGGCACTGACCTGAACGCACAATGACCCGTCTGCTAATGGACATGGACTGATCGACGACTCCCATTCTGATCAATAGGGCAGCGACTTCGCCTTCTTTATGGGAGTGGTGGAGAGTCCTAAGGGATTGGGCAGGAGATGTCTGACACGGGGGAGGGGCTGAAGCATCTCCTTCCCCTCCTGATTCCCAGAAAGGCAGAACGAAGGAACAGTTTGAAGGGGAAGGACATTTTATCCAATTGTCCTCCAGAAAGAGGACATCCACCCGCACCCTCCCCACCAGCACCCAGGAAAGTGCATCTCACTGCATCTTCGCCAGAACTGAGTTTTGTTATTTTGTCAGGAAGGCATGGGAGTCTCAGGGTGCTTGCCTTGTACATCATCTTCACAACTTGTTTTCTCCCACCTAAGTTGCTCTGACTCTGACGCCTGGCTGGGGGATCAAAACTAGTCACTTCTGCCACAGGGGGTAAGATTTGGGGTGGGGGAAAGAGGCCAAAGCCAGACCTGAGCATGGCCCCGAGGGCAGAAACAGTGTGGCAGCCTGGGACGGGCTGCAAGTGCCCTTTCTCTGGGTACCATTCAGGTGGGCAGGGACAACCGGAAGGCAAGTGGCTGGAGCTGAGATCCTCCCAGATCAGGACGAGCTATATTTTCTATTAAGAAGAGCCCTGTGTCCTCTGGGCTCTGTGCCCACCGCAGCCAAAAAGATGGTTCCCTTATGACCCGTTCCACCAGGACACCAAAATAAACCACCCCCAGCAGCAAATAAATCTGCCCAGGGTCTCGGGTCTGCCCTGCTAAAGACCCAGGTGAGTGTGAGCATTTTTTCCTCCGAGACCTTTTTTATCTGACCCATCACGACAATACCATGGTTGTTGCAACTGGCGTTTCTTTGACTATGAGTGAGGTTGAACCTTTCTTCCTAGGTTTATTGGCCACTTGTCCCTCCCCTTCTCGTGAACTTGCTGGTTCTGCCCTCGACCAGTTTCTCCCCTGGGTGTTTCCTGGTGGTTTCGACTGGCCTCAAGAGCATCCCCGCGGGGTGCGGACTCTGGCAGCCCACGTCTCTTGTGAGTGTGCGAGGCTGCATTTTTGTTGGTGGTGGTAGCACTCGGCATTTTTTGTCTACAAGTACTTTCCTGGGAAGCTGTGTCAGCCCTGCAATTAGCTCCCTCAATCAGGAAAGCAGCTCATCGTGAGATTAGACACAACTCAGTGGCTGATTGCCGGGAATTGGGGAGAGAGCTGGCGGGTGATAATCTCCTGCTTTCTCTCTTTCTTCGTGTCTCTTTTCCTTTTTCCATTTTAAATAACAGCTTGATTGTAAAGAGGGATGATTCACTACTTGAGATTTCTTCTGCATCTTCGTGGGGAGGTTCGGAGAAACCTGGCCCCTCGCCGAGTCCCCCATCCCTTCTGTTCCAGTTGCTCGCACGCCCTCCCCAGACTGCCCCTGGGGAATGGGCCAGCCTCCTTCACTCTGACCCTTGCCCTCGAAGCCCACTTCCTCATTGCAAATCTCTTGCTAAGGCCCCCTGCCCCCCAGTCACCCAGCTCCAGTCCTTTACATCTCTGTCAAAAAGAAATGCTTCCTATTTTTAACTCCAATCTCTCTTACTGCATTTCATTGTGTTTGGTTCTGAAGAGTAATTTATCCCATCTTCTCTGATGCCTTCCTCTGCAGTGCTGTCCAGCTTTCTCCTCCCTCCCTCTCTCCCTTCCCTTCTTTTCCTCTCCTCCCACTGATATTTACTGAGAACCTACCACATGTCATGCATCGTTCTGGGCATGGAGGCTCAGCACTGAACAAACCAGATGCAATCCCTGCCCTCATGAAGCTTACATTCTACCTGGGGAACAAGGCAACGACAAAAAAGCAAACACAAACATTTATATTGTAATGTCACATCATGGTCAATTCAATGACAAAAGGCAGAACAAGAAGATAAACAGCAACGAGAGACGTGGTTTTGTGGCGGGTAGCCATGGCCTCCCAGGGAAGGTCACCTGAGAGAGGTGAGGGAAAGGGTCATGTGGACATCTTTGGGGGGGACCGTTCCAGATGGGGGAGCAGCCAGTGCAAAGGCCCGAGGCAAGAGCATTCCGGCATTTCACAGCGGGTGTGTCTTCTGTGGAGGGCAGAGGTTGGGCCACGAGGCCCGAGATGGGCGAGGTCCAGATTGTGGGGGAACCAGCGGGTCACGATGAAGAGTTGTTTTTTTATTCTCAGTAGGATGGGAAGGCTGTTGACAGTGTCGGAGCTGAGGAATGCCATGATCTGACTTGGGGTTTTAAAGCCTCATCTGGCTTCTCTCTGCTGATTAGACTGTAGAGGGGCCAGAGTAAAAGCAGAGAAATAACCCAAATAACCCTTTTCTCTCAGCGAAGTAACTCCCTCCCCACAGCTGACAGCTGGGGGCAAATTCAGCTGGAAGGGTCACGGGCCACTCAGCAGCTATTCCGAGAGGCCGAGCCCAGAGGCCACCAAGGTATGATCTGTCTTTCACAAAGAGAGGAGTTAAAAGGGTAGATTATAAAATTTAATGTTTTTTTTTGAAAAAATAATCATCTACTGATTTTTTCCTCTTTTAGATATTTTGTTGATCAAATTATATTCTTGACATTCTGGGGACCTTCTGTGTTTTCCCAAAGGCTGGCTAATGATGCCACAGTGCAATTAACACTAATTTGTTGGCAAAAATAATGGGAAATTGTTTAGTTCTACAAAAGAACAAACCTCGGTGCTCTTATTATTTTTATCCTTATTATTGAGGCCATTATTATTGCTGGAAGCCTGTGTCAGGCTGAAAGAAGCCGGGGGGGGGGGGAAAGCATCTGGGAAGGGAAAAGGGGGTGGCTCTGATGAAGTCAGAGTATTTGGGGTCCAATTTCCAGAGCTCAGATTTCATCTGCATTACCTGCTCACTAGGTGACCTTGGACAAGTGAATTAGTATCATCAAACCTCATCTGTAAATTGGGTATATTGATCTTATCTACACCACTGGATGATTGAGGGGTAAATGAGATAAGATATTTAAATTAATGCTGGAGAGATGGATTATTGTATTATTTAGGGTTAAGTTTGGTTGTGACAAACTCAAAAGAACAGTGGCTTAAATAAATAGATGTTTACTTTTCCTTCACCTATAAGTCTGACGCAGGCAAGGCAAAGCTCCCTCCATCAGGACAGCAGCTCACCATGAGATTAGACACAACTCTGGGGCTCATTGCCAAGTCTACTCCTTCAAGTACTCAAGTACCCAGGCTATTTTTAGCTCCCTGGTCTAAAATACTAGCCAAAGTCCATCCTTCATACCTACTGACCAGGTAGCAGGATGAGGAAGGGAAACAAAGGGGGCGGATCAAAGGATACAGGCCCGCTGCCTTTAAGGAAGGCTCCCCAAAGCAACCACATGACACTTCTACTAATATCTCATTGGCTAGAACTTAGTCACATGGCCATATCTAGCTGCAAGAGATGCTGAGAAATGTAGTTTTTATTCTGTTCTGGGAGAACTTTTGTCCAGTTAAAAATGGGGATTCTGATACAACACAAAAAAAGGGTGACTGGATATTAGGAAATAAGTGGAGGCTTCTTCCATGTGTGGCCCTAGAGGGAGCAAAAGGTAGGGAGAAAGACCCAGCCAGCACCCCAAATATCATCAGATTTTATTTCTCTCTTTCACTTTCATAGACAGCCAACCACCAAACTCTGTTGGCTCTACATCCTAAAATTCTCTTCAATGCACACTCTCCCTCAGTCTCCATGGAAATAGCTCTAGTTCAGACTTCATCATTGCTCACTAGGACCATTGCAAAGGCTCCTTGCTGCCTCTGTTCTCAGCTGGGGTCCGTCCTCTTTACCAATGAGTGGTCTGTGACTGAGATCTCATGGGCCCCCTACTACCTGTAAGATAAAGTCCAACCCTCTGAGCTTAGCCTTCAAGGCCCTTCAAAATGATCCCCAATTTCTTGTTGCTTCTGCTCATATACCCTTCCTGGCATCCAAGAAGAATGTTTTGCTGTTAGCTGAATAGGCCATGTCCTCTGTCTTTGAATCTGCTCTTTTCTCTATTCTTTTTCTCCTTTTTGCTTGGAAAGCACCGATTCATGCTTTAGAACCGCATCAAAAAGTCCCCTCTCTATGCAGGAGTGTGCCACTCATTTGATAATTTGCCTTCAAATCCACCTTTCACTCTTCCACTCCCCTCCTCTGTTGCAGGGGTGGGGGGCGGGCGTGGAGGATGGTTGACTCCTACAGGCTGTGTTTTCCAGGCTTCTGGTGAGCCGTTCTCTGTCTGGGTTTGGCCAATCAGAGGCACTGGCAGGAGACTGGAGGGTGGAAGGGAGAAGCCTGCACATTTCTCACCTTTTCTCTGCCTAAGGCAGCACCTCTGATGGCGAGGACATCTTCCGACTGCTGGGCAGCCTTCCCTGGGGTTTGCTTCCCTGCAGGGCAACTCTGGTTTCTGGGATCGAGTGAAATCATCTTCTCTCAATGACCTTAACTTGCTAGAGGCTTCCTGCTGGTGCTGATTTTTACAATAGATGGTGCTAATTTGACCTCTCAGCTCTTCCATCACCTGTGTGTCTAGTCCCCTGCATTGAATTCCCCCTGGGGGAAAAATTTTTTTTAACCAGACCCTAACTGATTCAAGTGCCTGGCATACCACTTTGTATATATAGAGTATGTGTTCGACAAATACCTGTTGAATGAATAAGTGAACAGATATTCCCCCACCGCCTGTAACCATGGGCTCCCCCCATTCCTAGGTCATTGGTTTATTACAACATGCGTTGTGCTTGTTTGTTGATTCATCCGTCACTCCCATGAGACATGGCTGGTGGCTGGGGATATAGACATGAGAGTCCAGGCATTCTGACTCTTGAAAATGTTTTCCACTTTCTGCAGCTGGGAGCTGGGAAGGCAAGGAGGGGAAAATAGAATGGAGAGGGGTGAAGGGTTCTCTATAGGTCTCCATGCCTCTCTTACTTTAAACATAGGGCCTTGCTTCTGGGTTCAGGCAAGGATTTATGAGTGTGTTTAAGCGGTAACACTAGGGGACCTTCGGCAAGAAATGTTCCCTGTCACGCTCTGACAGCCTGCAGAGGCAGGCAGCTGGAAACATCAGAAGGGAGGGTTTTTTTTTTTTTTTTCCTGAGCTGGTAGAGGCTCCAGCTCAACCTCTGCCACCCCTTTAAATGCCACCTGAAAGTTCTTGGTGGAAGGGGGGTGGCTTCTGCCTTCGGGGTGGGGTGGTGCTGTGTCAGAGAGGGGGCGCTCTGAGGTCAAGGGAGAAGGGCACCCCCTGTGCTCCTGATGAGTCGTCTCAGATCTTTGAGCTTCACTGAAGACAGAGCAAGGCAGTGAGAGAGGTTTAAATGGCAGTCGGAGGATTTGGATTAGGCACTGGGAGGAAGTGTCGCAGCGAAGGTTAACTCGAGCAGCAACTCGTTAACATCTCCCACCAGCCCCCTATTCTCTCCGCACCTGCCAAGCTGGGCTTCCTGAGGTCCCCTGAACAAGCCTCAGGGCCTTTGCACTCACTCAGTGTCTTCTTTGTCTTGTCTGCCCTGCTCCCTCCTTGGCGGGTCCATATTCAGATCTCAGCTCACATGTTACCTCCTCGTGGGGGCCTCCCCTGACCACTCCCTGTAAAGTGGCAGCACCCCACCATCCACTCCCAACTTGGGCAGTGGGGAATAAATGAGGTAAGATGTTTAAATTATTGCTGGAGAGATGGAGTATTGTCTTATTTAGGATTACATTTGGTTGTGACAAACTCCAAAGAACAGTGTTTTAAACAAATAAATGTTTATTTTTCTTTCACCTACCACTGACAACCAAACGACTGTGCAGTTTTATTTCTTTATTGCATTTATCACTGTCTATAACAATTGTCTTTATTGCCATACCTGTTCGTTTTCCATCTGAACCTGCTAGACGATACGCTTCACAAAGACAGGAATCGTTTCTATTATTTTCCCCACTCATGCCTGACCCCCAGGACAGCGCCAGCGTAGGGGGCACTCACCAGCGATGTTTGGAATGGGTGAGTCAATTAATTAAAATGCCTAAGAAGACTAGCTCTTGTGGCTTCAAAGCGGCCCTGGGTGTGGTTAGCTGAGGTCCGTCTGGGGGATCTTGTAGGGGCAGCGGAGAGAATGGGCATAACACCGGCCTCTGGATCATAAGTTGATCCAAGGATTAAATGACATCACGTCTGCAAAGCACTCAGCACAGGGCCTGGCGCATTGTCAAGGGCTCAGTAGACGCTGGCAGCTGTTCATTCAGATGCACTCCCAGCTGCTTCACATGGAGACCCGCCTGTGTGCCAGGGTGGCATCTGGGCTCTCAGGGCTGAAGATGGCTGGGTACTGGGCCTGGGCTCAAGGTTGCTGGGCTGGCCCTACAATGGAGGCTGATGGGCTGGAGGCCATGGGCAGTTTGCTCCCTGGGGCTGGCAAAGACGGCCTGCACCATCTCTGGGCCTCTGCGGGCCTTGAAGACAGACATATAATAGACTTGCTGAGAGTGTGGACTCAGGAGGCTGCTGCCTGAATCTGAATCCTGGCCTCCTGTTTACTAGCCTGGCAGGTTACTTAACCTCCTTGAACCTCAGTGTTGCCAGGTATAGAGTTGGGACAGTAACACTCCCTTCCTCATGAGACCTGCTCTGGGAGGATTTCATGAGCACATGTAAAGCTTTTAGACCCATGTCTAAGTGCTAGACAGGTGTTGGCTACCAGCAACATCAACATCAAGAGCAACAATGTTACAGTCGTTACTGGCTGGGTGTTACAGGAGGGCTGTTCTAGGCTGGATCATGTCTCCTCTCCCCCTCCCCCCAGATCTCATTTGTTGAAGTTCTAACCTGTGGTGCCTCAGAATGTGACTGTATTTGGAGACAGGGTCTTTAAAGAGGTAATTAAATTACAATGCGGCCTTGGGATGGATCCTAACCTAACCTGACTGGTGTCCTTATAAAAGGAGGAGGGGGACACATAGGGATTCGCCAGGGATGTGGGCACACAGAGCAAAGGCCAGCGAGGATACACGGAGAAGACAGCCGTCTGCAAGCCAAGGAGAGAGGCCTCAGGAGAAACCAAACCTGCTGACACCATGACCTTGGACTTCAAGTCTTCAGAAATGTATTTCTTCACATTTCTAAAGCCATCCAGTCTGGGGTGTTTTGTCATGGCTGCCTGAGCAAACTAGTGCACTGGGCTGCATGTCCTCACCCTCTGGGACATCCCAACAGTGGGGACAGCCGTGGTGTGACTCAGGTCTCCCTTGATGCCACCATAGGCCTATCACGTGGCCTGTGACTTGCTCATTGGGCCAGAGCGCTGCTAAGAAGGCTGAACTCAGCCTGTGAGATCTATTTCTGGTGACAAAAAGCAAATCAGCAAGAAGGTCGCCTGCCTGGGCACCTCTGCAAACACAAAGTCTTGACCATCAGTCCACGGGCTGGGGACAGACTGAGTTCTTTCCAAGAATGCTATCAGTTTATTCTGCTTCAATTAAAAGGATATCCTGAGGGGACTGAAAGGTGAGTGGGGCTGACCATGCCAGGATTGGGAAAATAGCTCCAAGCAGCCCCCCCCCCGTGGGGCAGCTGCAGGGTCCAGAGTAAGAACCCTGCAGACTGAGAGACCCTCCAGATCTAGTCTGGAGGGCCCTTAGAGGCATTCCATTTTACAGATGGGAAAACTGAGTTCCCCACGAACTCCCAGTTAGTTACAACAGACCAGGAACATGGATTAGTTTCAGGGAGAGTGAAAAGTTGGAGAGGGTTCCCAAGTGGAAGGCAGGAAAGGGAAGGGGCTTGAAACCCTATACTGTAGGATCGAGTGATGAAATGGGCAGTTCAGCCTTGAGAAGGTCAAACAAATCGAAGGGCTGCTCAGGGCCGGACCGTGCAGGTGGGAACTTTGGAGGACCTTCAGGAGGGAGCGGGAAGAACAGCAGGATGGTTCACAAAATGTAAGGGAGTCTCTTCCACAAAAGAATCACAAACTTGGATTCCAACAGGCAGTCTTCAGCCCTTTACGGTCCACCAGTCCCCACTCCCATCTCTGCCTCAATCCTTGGAGTTTCACATTTTCCTTCTTTAGTCAGAGCCAATCCCAGAGGAGCAGGCAGGAATGGGCCTGCCTGATTGGAGCAAAAGTGCCTCAAGGCGGGGCCACATGGTTGACTGACTGGGAGGGCTCCTGCCTGGGCCGGGCTGTGGCTGCAGAGAGAGGCCAGGCGCAGGCTGCACGGAAGGGTGGGCAGAGGCTCTGGAGCAGCTGGTCAGCCGGGGGCCTTTGGCTGTGGCGAAGGCTCTGCTCAGCTGGTGAAGTGCTGCTCTCCTCTGATTGAGCTAATTATGCTGATTGAATTTCCTCCTTCTCTGTTCAGTGCCTCCTTCTGCCTCCTCCTCTCTCCCTTTTCTCCCCGCCTGGCTCCCTTTAGAGAGAAAGGGAAAGGTTTCCTTAATGTGACTGGTATTGTTATGCACACAGTGTCAGATGTTAATGCGGGCCGTGATTGACAGCTAATCAGCCCATCAGCTGTACAAAAAGAGTGAATAACTCGGTAATTTGATTTCCCCTGATTCCCCTGCGTGGGATGGCAGGAAAGTCTAAATTAGCAATCAGGGAGCCGGTGGCAGATTCTGGAGGGTGGTGGTGGGGATCCAGGGGCTGTGGGTGCAGCTGTAGCCTCATGGGTGCTGGTACCCAGGGGGTGGGAGCCCCCACTGGCCTGGACTTGGGTGGTGGAGGAGCTCTGTGACGTGCACAGACTAAATGTGGAGAGACTTGGGCCGTGAATGGGTCAAATGTCCATTTTTTTGGTGGCAGGGGAGAGAGGCCTGGGCGGCCTGCAGGAGACTGGAGGGGCCTGGGCTGGGGGTGCCCTCGGCCTGTTGTCTGGGAGACCACCGTGGAGGTGGCTGGGATGTGGCAGCCAGCCCCCCCTCCCCCATTCTTTTGGAGCTGGTTGCCAGGGTTTCCACCGTGTGACCCACATTCTTCCAATTCAGGGGAATAGTCGCCTCTTCCCTCAGCTTCTGGCAGGTTCCATTCAGCTAAAATGGACACAGGAGAAACACGTGTGGATTATTTGGTCCCTAATGAAGCCGCTGCTGGCCCTCTTGGGCAGGCATTAGTAGCTAGTCACGGCATCCGCTGGGGACCCTCTGTGACCCGGGGACCGTGTGTTGTGTCTGCATTCATTGTGTCGAGGAAGAAAGACTGAGCACCTGGCTCCAAGCCCCACAACAAGAAAGTGGTGGAGTGGGATTTGAACCCAGGGCAGCACCAGCTGTGGTGCTGGAGGCGGGATGAGCAGTGATGCCCACCTTGGCCTGGCCTCATTAGAAGAGCTCCTCACTCCCTGTGAGGGCCCAGCCCTGGAGGCCCCAAGCCAGTGCAATGCTTGTGAGATCTGTTGCCATACAGTCCTGTACGTGAATATTTGTCCTTTTACAGATGGGTAAACTGAGGCCCCAGGAGGGCAGGATCTTGCCTGAGGCTACATGGAGAGCTGTCGACCTGACTCGAGCTAGAAGCGAGCTCTCATGAACCTGCAAGCGCCCAGCCTGCCTGCACCCTGCCCCGCTCCACTCTTCTCTGCCATCCCCTCTCCTGCTTTCAGCTGCCCCCCAAAACACCCTCCAAATGTGGAAGTCTGCAGGGAGCTGGGGGTGGGGCTGGGCAGCCAGCATGGCCTAGATGCCTGGGAATGACTCTAGGTGGCAACAGCTCGTTGTCACAGAGCTGCTCCCCTCACCAGTCAGCGACTCAGGCAGCTGCTAGGTGGTGGGGGTGGGGGCGAGAGGCTTGGGCATGACCCGCCCCCCCCAGCCCTGGTGTTCTGAGAACATGGTGGTGTGGACCTGGGGGTCAGAAGGGCTGGCTGTGCTTTCCATCAAACACTTCCTGGCCCACCTCCAGCCCCGAAGGCCTTGTTCCTACATTGTCTTTTCTGGCTTCTTGGGGACACGGGTATGGTGTGGGGGAAGTTGGTGATGTGCCTTCATGGAGAGTGGTTGCTTGGGTCACTCAGCCCTGTTCTTGGGCAGTGGGCACCCATCCCATTCCACACTCTTTGTGTGTGCATTTGGCAAACCCATACGTGTGTGTGTGTGGCCACACTGACATGTTCATGAACCTTTGTTCTTGTCTTGGGTACTGCCACCTCAGTTCATGCCTGTTTTCCCATGTGTGTGCACTTATGTGTGCTGACGAGGGGCTCATACCAGATGCATTAACCCATCTCTGGGGATCAGGACCCCCACCCACTGGGCTCCAGAGGAGCTTGGGAAGCTGGGCCTTCTTTGAGCTGCCTCCTGGATGCCGAGAGAGGGAGGAGGAGTCTAGGAGACGTGACACGGGAGCCACAATCTTTGTCCTCAACAGGGCTTGGGCAGCTGGGTTCACATGGGAGCAACAACTGGATGGACCAGGAGTTGACTGTGGAAGCTATGGACCATGGCCTTGACCTTTGCAGGGTCCAGGGTAGGAAAACAGCCTTGGGAGGGGTTGTAGTTAGATCTGAGCATGGAAGAGGTGAAAGTTCATTAGAGGTGGGGTTTGGAGAAGCCACCCCCCCCTCCCCCGGGAAACAATTGCGGAGTCTGCTTTGTTGCAGCCTGCGTGCTGGCTAATGAGGGTCATTACCCTTGTGGTGGAGAGGAGGAAACCAGGCTCAGACAGGTACGGAAAGAAGTTGCTTTAGGGCACACACCTAGGAAGAGGGAAGTCCAGATTCTGTTTTGTACCCAAGTTCACCTTTGCTTCTTGGTAAGACTCAGCAGAGGCTGCAGGAAGGGCGAGAGGTGTGGAGAGGAGGAGGAGGAAGTGGGAGCAGCTGTGCAGGAGCCGGAGCTTCGAGGAGAGCTCGAGGGCAGAGGAGAGCCGAACGCTGAACTGCCAAACACAAACATTCACCTTGTTTTTTCAGACAAGTGTTTATCGGGAAAGTGCTGTGTGCAAGGCACTGAGCTATGTGCCGAGGCTCCTTCAGTGAACCAAGCAGGCTGATTGCCTGCTCTCATGGAGCTACTGTTTGTTGTGTGCGGGTGCATGTACCTGAGCGTGGATGCATGTGTGTGCTTGTGTGGGGTGCATGTGCATCGTGGGGGGGGCAGGCGATTTCAGTCACAACAGCAGCAGGGGCTACTGGAGCTCACCTTGAGCTCTTATTTCTTCATTTAATTCCCACTACAGTCCTGTGGGGGTTTCTACTGCCCCCATTTTAGATGGAAAATAGAGGCAACTTGCCCTGGGCCACACAACTAAGATGCGGTAGAACCGGCTCCTGAACCTGGGCCGTTTGGCTTCAAGGTCAACATTTTTACTAATCGTGAATGGACATTGACTAGCCAGGTGTGCCGTGTGCTGGGGAAGAGTAAAGGAACTGTTGAGGGGTGCAGGTGTCTGCAGGGCCTTCACGCGCTGGTCGTCCTGCTTGCCATTCATTCATCGTGTCATTTCATTCCCCCAGTGACCCTGGAAGGGTGGGTCGGGACCCCATCTACCGGAGGGGGCCGATGCAGCTCAGAGGAGACAAGTCATGTGCCCAACGTCACGGGGCTTGTGAGAGCTGCCTGCCTCCCTGCACAAGCTCCCTACCCCAGGAGGACCTATGGGTCTGTAACTTCTGGGCTGCTAAGGTCACTGAGTCCTATGCTCACCTTTCTCCTCTGGGAGGCCCAAGGGCAGGGAGCCAGAATGCAGCAGGCCCTGTTGGCTGTCGTCCCTGATGCCTCCGTGTGACGCTTCCATGGTCTGGCCACTCTGGGCTGTGAGCTGTCTCCCAGGGCTTCTGGCCACACCTGAAGGAGAGGTTGATGGGCCTCAGCTGTGAGAGGCATGTAGATTCTGGCCCTTGAGCTCACCCTCCCCTTCCTTTTCCTTATAGCCAGCTGCTGCCCCCATACTTCCCGAGGAGCTGCCCGGGGCCGGAGGCTCCTGCCCTGTGTCTCCTTGGGGACCGCTGCAGCACCTGAGGGCTCAGGCTCTGGTGTCCCAGACCCATGGGATTCATCTCCCTGCTTGTGCTCAGCTCCCGTTTGCAGCCTCAGTGGCCCAGGACCATCTCAGGCACAGTCCTGACACTCCTGCTTTCGACCCACCCTGACCATCAGGCTCACCCCGTGTCCTGCTGATGCACTGACACCATGCCCCTGGCCTGCTACTGGAATTGGCACCACACCCACGTTCTAGATGAGTGAACTGCCACTTGGGCAGCGTGAGTGCCTCGCCCGGGGTAAGAAAGGGAACTGACTTTTCTGGAGGCAGAGAGGCTCCGGGAGCCAGGCACTGGCAGCCTGTGACTGTTTCATTTTTGCTCTGTGACCTTGAAAAAAGTGGAATATCATTTTAAAAGCTTTTTCTGGTGGCTGTCCCTATCTTCCCACTCGCCCAGAACTGAGCACCCCACCTTGTAAGCCCCCATCTCTGCACATGTGTTGCTTGCACTGCTCCCCCAGTTGTGAGCTGCTGCCTCCCCCACCAGCCTGGAGAACCCTCTGCTGTGGGCACCGGGGCCTGATGACAGGAGCCAGTGCTGTCTTGCTACCGGCCCCGACACACTCTGAGTCTCCAGGTTCATTTCTTCAGGCTCACCCCTCCCAGATCCAGCATCCTCCACGTCACCTCCCACAGCTGGCTTCCAGTCTTGGCGTGACCACCGCTCATGACAGGAGTGTTAATAACCAGTGGGGTGGGGTGTTCCTTTACCATACAAGTCCCGTAACTAAATCTGCCTTCTCCCACCAGGTTGAGCTCCCTCTCCAGGGAGGGCAGCCTTCCAGGAGTACAAACAAAGGCCGAGGCCTTCGGGTTTACTCTCCTCCTGGCTGAGCAGCTGCAGTTTCTTCAATCGGACTGGGACCCCCTCCTTTACACAGTCAGAAGTTGGTAAGGGCCCCCCTACGTTAGGTAGCCTTGGTAGCCGAGGTGGCTAAGAAAGGACCGGGAGCCAAAAAGGTCCAGTTAAGGACTTTTATTCGAGGTGGGACACTGAGATCTGGCCTCTGTGCAGGTGTTTGCAAGACAATGTCCTCTGATCAGGGATGGCTGATTCTGGGACAGAAAGTCCCCAGAGATTTATGGGCCTCGTTTCTGGGAACGGCTCAATGGAGAGGGGAGGGCAGTGAGGGTTTAACTGGTTTCCAACAGGATGCTGGAAGCTATGCCTCAGTTGTTTCTGATAATGGGGAATCTGTGGTCAGGTGTTTAGCTGGTGACGCACACCTTCTTGTTCCAGCGCAGGCGGTGGCTGAGATCCCCCATATTCTAGCCCAGTACATTCTAACACCCTACCCTGTGGTGGTAATTGTATGCCATACTCCAGGAAGGTCTGGCCAGAGCAGGTACAGAGAGGCAGTCTCCTCCCTGAATCTGTACATCATACTCCTATTGATATAGCCTAAGAATGAAATAAATATTTTCAGCAGCCACCTTGCTCTGCTGGCCCATTTTTACCTTGTGGTCACCTAAGAACACCAGAACTTTGCCCTCACACACATTTCTGTCATACAACAGTCCTCATAACAGACAGTCCTGTTACCGGAGCATCCTGAGGAATATGGTTTGTGTTCAGTAAGTGAACCTCCGCTCCCTCCCTTCAGTTGTGTGTGGACTTAGAGATCTGTGCAGCTGCCTGCTGGCCTGTTGGTGTGATTCCTCTGGCAGGTCTGTGCTCCCTTGGCGTGTTTGTCCTGCCCAACCCCCTCTGCCCCACTGCGGTTCAGGAACCGCACACTCCCTGCGGGTCTCTTTGTCTCCCTTGTACTTCTGGGACCAGCTCTAGCAGGAGGAGTTCCAAATGAGAAAGCCTGATGAAAATGCTGACTGTCTCTTTGAGAGGTGTCCCTGTAGTGCCCAGGCCTCGAAGACTTGCAGAAGACAAGGTGCCGCTTGCATGTGTCACTAGCCCGACTCCAAAGCTCTACAGAAAAGGGCAGGAGGAGGTGGAGAAAATTGGAACACTTCATTCATTCATTCATTCACTCATTCATCTGATCAGTGTGTACTGAGCATCTAGCCTGGCCAGGCACTGCTGTGGGAGCTGGGAGCTGGGAGAGGATAAGGCAGGAAAGGCTCCAGTGTTCTTGAACCAGTGACTTCCGGTCGGGCTGACAGACAAGGTAACCAAATAGTGGGGAAGAGGCCAGGAGGGAGATGGGGGAAGGAAGCCACTTGAGTCGGAGACAGTTCAGCACAGTGGTTAAGGACCCAGGCTGAAGTTAGAGTACCTGGGTTCCAATCCATGGGGCCCTGGATGAAGCAACAGCTTGGCGCCCCCTGCCCCCACCCCTAGGTTATTATAAAGGAGATAAAGGAGCTGGTGCAGGGCCTGGCACATAGTGAGTGCCCTTTATTATGTGGGGGGTGGTCTAAGAGGTAATATTTAAGGTTTAATAGGAGCCAGCCATGTGCACATCAGGAGAAAGTGGTGCAAAGGTCCTGGGGCAGGAAAAAGCTTTGTTTGTTTTGGGGAAAAGAAAGAAGGCCTGTGTGGCTGGAGAGAGAGGGTGAGAGGACAGAGGAGGTCAGACTGATGCGGGGCCAACCGAGTGGTCAGGCTTGGCAGCCACTGCTGGTGTTCTGGATTATAACCTACAGCCAGTGGGGTACCACTGAAAAGTTCAAATTGGGTTACTGGTTCGCTTTTTCACGTTGGTGTGTGCTGTGGTGTGGGGGTGGCTTGCAGGCAGTCAGGGGGAGGGGCAGCTGAAGAGTTGCCACCCCCCCCTCCACTGCCACACTAGGCCTGGCTCTGCCCCAAGCCCATGAACCTGGCCTGAAACTCTTGCCAATAAAGGTGGTAGGAGAAGCACCTCCCCACTGTTCCCAACTTTCTCAATCCGCCCATGCCTGCAAGGGAGAAGCACAGAGGCTCGGAGGGGAGCTTTTGAGGGATGTTATTTTGCATCTTAATTGCATGCTAAGCAGGCCCGTGGGCAGGGCCAGCTGCAGAGCATTAGCTGCCACCAAACTCTAGTAGTGACTCAGGCCACAGAGCCTTGAAATATTTATTTTTTCACTGTATTTGGAATTCAACATCTGCGAGAGAGCCACCGCCTGCAAGCGGGAGGTAGAAGTGTGGACCCTTCGGCAACAGCCACCAGGAGACTCTGCAGAGCCGTGCGGGTCCTGCCTCCTGAGCAGGGAGCCCCAGTGGCGAGGGGTTGATCCTCCCAGCCTCTGGTGGCTTCCTGGCTGGCCCGGCTGGCGTGATGCGCACCTCCGGGAGGCCACAGCTCCCTCCATCACAGATTGATTTTCTGCTTTATAGCCTGGGCCTGTAGTTTAGAGACCCTCTCACATTCTTTTTGAGGAAAAAAAATCTAACTTTGAGTCCTGGACACAAGAGTAAGTGAATGGTCACGTTCCGGGAATGTGTATGGTCATCTGCATTGACACAAAAATCTGACCATCCCCAGGGGCACGTGGCAGGGGCCAAGGGTGCAGTTAGTAGGGTTTCAGATGGCGGTGACGTTGCCGTTCATTCCCATCACTTGTCAGCACCCAGACCTTGGCTGAAGCCCTCTGCCCCTGCGCCCTTCATCTGGAAGATGGGGCTAGAGCTCCAACCTCACAGTGCTGCCCTGAGGATTACTCCAGGCTCTTCCTGCGAAGCACTCAGTGCAGTGTCTGACGGGGCCCCAAGGTCTTCATCAGTGGCGGGTATTATTGTTATTGGTGCCTTGTGTGGGGTGTGAGCCCTGTTTGCGTGGATGCCCACATGAGCCATGGAGAAACTGGCCGTGGACTCCTGGGCACCTGGACACCAGGGAAGGGCTCAGGCTGGGGAGGAGGCTCAGGGAAGGGGGAGGACAGGCCTCACCGCTCTCTCCTCATAGGCGTGACTGCTGGGGGGATGGGGCGGTGGTGGAGCTTAAACGTTCGATGACTCAGATCCAGCTCTTTTATTTTGCAATGTCTGCTGCGGCTGAGAGCAGGCTGGATTACCATGAAGTGCTCCTAATTTGCACAGAGAGATAAGGAGCTCATCATAACTGAGAGAGAGGGACTGCTATTCCCCAGCAGCTGCTGCAGGCTGGTCCTAGGTGAGCCAGGATCTCTGGGCTGGGGGTGGGGGTGCCTGGGCTCACTCTGCCCAGGGGCCTGCACTAGGTGGTCTCAGTCCTGGTCACCATGTAGGAGGTGGCAGGGAAGGGACAGACACTCAGACAGAGCTGCTTGAGAGAGAGACTTGGACACAGAGAAGCCAAAATTTATATTTCTGAAAATTGGACAAGTTTTTGAGCTTTGTGAATGCCTGTCCCACCCTAGGGATGTGGGGCTGTAAATTGGAGGCTGGGCTGCAATTTATCTATCCCCTCCTTCAGTCACGCCCCTCACTCTGCTGCCTCAGGTGCAGGGGAGGTTGATGCAATTGCCTTTAATCACTGGGCTTGCTTGGTCTGGGGCCCGGGCTCCTGCAGCTGGAAGGACACAAGGCAGATCTTGGGAAGAACTTCCTTGGGAAGCATCACAAGGGCCTGTGCCATTTGTGCTTCTAGAGGCCTTTAGGAAGAGGCCTCTGACCAACACCCCCCTCCCCTGGCCCTCAGCCCCACACAGGTGCTGACCTTGGGGGGCTGACTGGACCTGAAGGGAGGGACAAGTGGCTCAGCTCCTAGGCTCAGAAGGAGGTCAGGTGGCAGCAGAGAGGTCCAGGGATTTCATCCTGGGGGGACAAACTCCTCACATCTGAACAAGAAAAGGGTTTTTGCCAGACTTTGTCTCATGGGCTTCTCATAGCAGTCCTGAGAAGTAGACACCTTCATCCCCATTCTACAGAGGAGGAAAGTGAGGCACAGAGAGGCTATTTCAAGATCGAGCCTGGATGGGGATGCTGTTCTTTGAGGCAAGGTGTCCTGAGCACTGTCTCACAGGGCGTCAGGGGAGGCTGGCCACCAGGCTGCTGCCCGTGGCTATAGAAGTGGGGACAGGTGGGGCAGGGTGGGGTCTCCCTTGGCTGCAGGAAGGACAGCTCTGCAGGGCTGGGTGTCCTGGTGCTGAGAGACTGCAGTGAGTAGGCTCGCAGATGCCACCTCCCTGGCAGCCAGCCCCACCTCCCTGTGGGTGCCCAGCAGGGTGGGCGGTGGGAAGAGCACTGGACTGAGTCGTGGGTCCGAGGAGGGAGTACAGCCTCGTTCATTCAGTAAATGTTGATTGAGCACCTGGGTACGATCCCACTGAATCTTCGCAACAGCTCCATGAGGCTATAAGAAGGATACGCTCTTTGTATTTCATTGACTTTAAGAGAGGAGAGAGGGGCAAGGGGCAGGGGAGAGAGAGAGAAAATGAGCCAGAAGTCACAGCCTTTTACAGCCTAGTCACAGAAGTGCTGTGCCATCCCCTTTGTCCTATTCTGCCCCTTGAAGCCAGTGACGAGGTCCAGCCCACACTCCTGGCGAGGAGATTATTGCACAAGGACCTGAATACCAGGACATGGGGATCAATGCAATAATATCTCTGTTGTGGAAAAGCCATAAAGATTATATGAGATTCTATGAGTTAAGTAATTAGCATGGTGCCTGACAAATAGTAGATGCTCACTAAGTTGGCTGGTGTTACTGCTGCTGTTGTTCTCAAAGCCAGGCTGGGCTGAGGCTAAGACAGGACAGAATCCAGCAACTCTCCCCCATCCTTGCTGGCCCAACACCAAGAAAGCTCAGCTCTCCCAGCCCCTTCCCCTGCTGTCAGTTCTGTCGGAGTCCTGAGGCTGACTTCCCAGGCTCCACCCCCCGCCCCTTGGAGGCTTCCCCATCGGCTGGGAGCTGTGCTCCCCTGATACCTCCTTCTTGGCAGGGAAGGACAGGGCTGGTGGTCCCAAGGACCCCACTAGCATTGTCTCTAGACCTTAGGCCAGGGCGGTGCAACAATGTTTGAGGTTTATAGATTTCTTGGCTGTAGTAGTGGAAGGTTTATATTTTTTATCTGGAAGGAAAAACTGCGAAGTTTACATCATTGCAAAACAAACAGAACTGGGACTTCTGTTTCACAATCGACAGTTCTAACATGTTCCTGACAGTTACAAGATCTTCTCTCCCTGTGGAAAACTGGGGGAGAGGGTCATGTGACACCTTCTCACTCTGACGGCTCTGCTGGTGATAAAGATGTGGAAACCGCCACTCACCGTGCTTAGGCGACTGGCCCAAGATCGCAAGGGTGGCGGAACCAGGATTTGAAGCCAGCAAGCCCATGCATGATCTTCAGGTTATATTCAGCCATTCATTATTCGGGCAAGTTTGCTTGGTCCCTGCTATGTTCCAGCCTCTGTGCCAGGTGCCAGCACATGATGACTGTGTTTTTGTTCCAGCCTTAAAGAACTTTTAATGTTTCCCTTCTCCCTCGACTCCCAATGGATTATAACTTTTCCAAATAGAGCCCCCTCTTTCTCAACATCTCTCCTCCCCTGTATCTACTACACGGCCTTGAACTTGAAGTGGGACTGTCTTTACATAAGTCATTGTTTTGTGTGAACATGTGCCAGGAAATAGCCTTAAGGTCCCAAGAGAGAAGGATCTGACCAGATAGAGCAGTTGAATGGAGGTTGGTCAAACATGGACCCCGATGGAAAAGGAGGGATGGGGTCTACAGATTAGAGCCACTGGTCGACACTGAACAGCAGGTCCTTCTCCAGCCCTCGCCTGTCTCAGACCTCTCTCCTCTCCCCTCTAGGGCCTTGGGGAGTTACACCCGAGCTACTGTCCTCCTGCCCAGTGAGCCAGGTGAAGTGATTGTAGTTAGTGGTACATTCCATCCAGTCTGGTTCAACTAGAAATACATAAGGAAATTGAAACATGAAAATGCCTTTGAAATTTATACAATTGCTATATTGTAGTTCAGCCAGCTGTTAACTGCATTGTATGAAAGATGGCAGAAATCATTTGTAACCAATCACACATTTGTTCACTGCATCTTGGCAGAGGAAGACATGGAGAGATCATCTCTGTCACCAGGAATACCTCCCTCCTCTCCCACAAGCTCATCGTGCCCCCCCAGGGCAATCCCTCAGGCCCGAATCACTGTCGGGAGGGACATTTCGTGCAGGGTACTCTCCTAGGTGCTGGAGATGCGGTGTTCAACACAGGGGCGGGGCTCTGCTCTCCGGAGCTCCCCTACTGGTGGGACAGGCAGACCCTAACACACAAAACGATGAGGACTGAAGTCAGTGAGCAGTGCTAGGGAGAAAAGAAGGCAGGGTAATGGGAGAGCAGGAGATGGGAGAGTGTGAGGGGGGGAGGCGGGGCGAGCCTCTGGGCAGTTCACTGGGGCCTTAAATAATTGAGATAATGTAAGAGCAGGCCTCACCTGACTCCCTGCTCTATAGCTTTCTGCTCCACTTTCTAGCTATGTATCTTTGGGAAAGTGACTTAACCTCTCTGAACTTCAGATGCCTCATCCGTGAAGTGGGAATAATAGTAGCTGTCACAGGGTAATTTGAGATAAAATGCATTAGACCTCGTTGTTCACTGTATTCTGTGTATGTGAATTGTTAGGGTTGCAACTGCAGTGCAATGTCATTCTTTCGCTCACTCACTCATTCATTCATTCTCTCCTTTATCAGATATTTATTATCATGTGCCTGTAAAGGGCACCCCACTGCTGATTTGCTATTCTGGCCCAAGCCTAGAAGGACTTTGGTCTTAATTGACACTGAACTGGAATATTTAAACAAGCCTGCACCAAAGGCTTAGGGGTGACAACAGGGGCATGAATATGGTGTAATTGTGTCTGTGTCTATGTGCGTGTGCATATTTGTGTGTGTGATTGTGTGTCTGTGTGTGTGAGAGAGAGTGTAGGTGTTAGGAGCTCATGGCTCATCGCAAAGAGTAAGGCAATTGCCCTATTTGGGATGTACAGTATTTTCAAATCTCTTATCCCCATCACTTCCTGGCAGGGGGCAGCACCGAGGCTGCTGTGTCCATTTGGCAGATGACACTGAGGCTTCTCAGAATCTCTGGCTTAGAGAAACCAGCAGTACATAGCACTGAGCTCCTGCCCCCGTCTCTGCCTCACACAGCATCCTGTATCCCCCATCTTAACTTCCTGGGGCTCCAGTGACCTCTCAGATTCGTCCTCCTCCTCCCTTCTGGGGGCGAGGGAGGGTGGGCTGGCTCTTTTTCTGCCTGAGTACCTGCTGTTGCTGGCTTCACTCCTGGGCATAGACAGTCTACCACAGGGCAGCATGAATCTTCTGGCTGGGGCCATGGAAAGAGCTTTGCAGTCAGATCCTGGATGTGGCCAGGCAGGTCTTTTATGCTCTCTGAGCCTCAGTGTTCACATCTGTAATGAGTCCGTAACTCCCCATAACTAGCAGGGCCACTGTTTGGAGTAAGGGGATGATGGAAGTGAAGGCACAGCACTGGGCCTGCCTGGCTTCTAGCAGGTGCACAGGAAAGGCTCACTCCTGGGCCCCCAGTTGCTCCCACTACTCTTGCTCAGAGGAGCTTCTGGTTCTGATGGACTCTTCCAGGACCACAATGCAGCCCTGAAACTTTGTCCAGGAGGCTGGGGCCCTGGGTCTCCTGCCCTGATCCTGCCAGGCTCCCTCCTGCCTAAGGGCAGGACCCTGCTCCCTCCTGAGCACCTGGCGTCTGGCTGGGACCCTTGGCCCGTATTGCTCTGACCCTCCCAGTCACCTCTGGGGGTTTCTTCCACCCAGAAACACCTGGTGCATTTCCCCTAACCCCGTGGGGTCCTGGGGCCGGGAATCCCCGGGACAGGACTGACTCCTCCGTGTTCTCCTTTACAAAGGTTCAGGAACCAAATGCGAGGCTGGTTGCAAGTTATTTACACTTCCGCATGGCTCTCTCTGCTTGTCCTACCCACCGAGTGCTGTGCCTCAGTGGCTGACACCCTCTACAGAGGAGCCAGACCTTGGCCTGAGCCCTTCCCTCCAGCTCAGTCCGACCCTGTCCTCTGCTGTCCACCCCACAAGGTTCCAATATATTCAGACAAAACCTTCCATTTATCCTTATGTGCTCTGTTCTCTGGAGTTGCACATAATGAGTGCCGTGCCTCCCACCTGTGGTCCTTTAGAACAGCAGTTCTCTGGGGGCTTTAAAAAAAAATACTAATGCCTCAGGCCAAATGAATCAGAATTTCTGGGAGAGACCAAGGTACAGGCATTGGCGTTTTCTAAAGGTCCCCTCAGGTGATTCTAAGAAGCAGTCAGGACTAAGAACCACTGCTTCAGGGGATGGGCGAGCCCTCGCTTGGCCTTCCCTCACCTTCATCTCCCTGGGGCTCCCTGCGACTTTCACAGAATTCAGTTTTCAGCACTGAAATCTTTCTAGTTACTGTCCACTTCCTGTGTCCCGACTGGTCAGTGTCACTTGGGAAACATGACTTCCTACCCTGAACTGGATGGTCTAGGGCAGGGGTGTCCACCCGTGGCCCGTGGGCTGCACGCGGCCCAGGATGGCTGTGAATTCGGCCCAACACAAAATTGTGTGTTTAGTTAAAACATTGTGAGATTTTTTTGTGACTACATCTCACAATGCATTTAATGTGTGGCCCGAGACAACTCTTCTTCCAGGGTGGCTCAGAGACGCCAAAAGGTCAGACCCCCAGTCTAGGGCAAGATTAAAACCTCTTTTGCTCATGATGCTCCAAGTCTATTAATATATCTCCAAGTCAAATGAGCTCTTCCTGTCTGTAACCCACTTGGTGACTGAAATAAGTCACCCAGCTCCTCCCCCCAGCATTTCTTCTCCATTTTCCTACTCTGTTTCCATCAACATGAGAATGCTTGCTCAAGTAGGGTACAAAGTTAATTCAGCAAACACACGCAATCAATTGCAGGCAGATCATCCAGGACTTGGTGCAACCTTCTGCAGGGTTTAGACTGATTACTACCTTTTTTTTTTCCTCTGTTTCAACAGGTCCATCCTGAGGTTAGCTCCATCCATTGCCCCTGATTTGGAATGCACATATGGGTATCTAACTCCCATACATTCAATACCAGCTCTTCTTACACTTAAATAACAGATTCCATTAAAAGAGCATTAGTATGGCACTCTGTAATTAATCTTCTCTAGAGAACTAATAGTTCAGAAGGTACTCGGTAGAGCAAGGGCATTGTACATTACTAAGCTCATTTATCCTAATTGATTTATCTAAGAATTGCTGGGGCAGCCAGCCTCGTGCCTGATGACCTGTGGTGGGGGCCCCATGGGTGCCCGGAGTTGGGAGGAAGGAGCAGTGTGGATGGAGCTGGAGCTGGCAGGGGCTGCCGTCGTCCTGATCACAAGGAAGCAAACAACATAATGGGCCCGCCTCAGAGGCAGGCCAGGCTGGGGAAGCTTTTAGAGGCTCTCAGCAGCCCTTGTCGTGCACCCAGATTGCACACAGAGCTATTTCACATCATTAACCCCCCCTATTTTTTCCCTGGGTGCTGCATATTCTTCCACATCAGGCTGGGCTTCAAAGTAACTGCTTTGCCAAAGCAGGTGTAGCCGCTGCGGCAGTCTGACCCTGGGGTGTGGGGACACATTTTCTGGCTGTTTGTTTGTTTGCTTGCTGGCTTCCTGGTCCTGGAGTAGGGGATCTGCACTAGCTCAGCCTGTCTTTTAGGTTCCTGCTGCCATTGGTGCTGGGGGCTGGGGAGTGGGCATCACTGTGGTGATGATCTCCCTGCCCTTCCCAGCCCCCAGCCCCTCGCCCATCCTTCTTCAGGTTAGCTGAGAGCAGGTGGGCATAGGGAGTGACCCCCAACCCGAGGACAGGACAAGCCTGGGCTCTGTCTGATCCTCCATTTTTCTTCCTTAAGGCAGTGGATTTAAGAAGCAGGAAATAGGGCACCAGCAAGGCAGAGCAGAACCCAAGGCACAGACCCGTTCTCTGACCTCCTAGAGTTCTTATGCTTGGCGTTTTGTGCTGACCCTTCCACAGGCTCATCTGCTTTTCTCTCATAACCTCCTGTCTGGAGTCGTTCTCAATGTTTAACCCATAGTGTGTGCTTGATTCTCTCTCTGAATCCACCCCCAGTTAGCATGTGTCCTGCTTCCTCGGCTTCCAGGCTCCAGGCCATGCTGATCTTCATTCCCCCAGGCTCCAACCTTCCCAGCTCCTCCCTCCACACAGGCACAGGCTGGGTGGGCCCCTGGACTGGAGTTCCTGCTCCCAGCCCCTCTGTTATTGCCTTGGTTTATGTGCTGCCTTCTGCATTGATTTTCTGGTTGTCTCCCAGGTCCTAGCTGGAAATAGTGTCCTGCCCTGCATAGCAGCCCATCTGTCTGGAGTACTAATATGCCCAATCCCCATCCAGCTTTTGCCAGCTTTGTCCTCTCCTTGAGGCCAAATCCTGTTTTCTGTATCCCTAGCCAAACCCGACAGACCACAAAAAGTCATATTAATTTCCTCTATCCCATGGACCATTTTTGCATCCTGCCCACTATATCTGACAGATCCTTGTCTGTTGGACCAAGGTCACCTCCCTGGAACCTGAAAATCATGGATTCTGTTTCTGTACCTCCCCAACCTTTCCTTTCAGTTGTTCTAACTTGGAAGAAGGCTGCAGAATGAGGGACATTTGTGGACTCAGTGCTCATGCCTGTGTGACCTTGGGCAATTCCCTTCCTTTCTTTGAGCTTCAGTTTCTTTATCTGTGAGATGAGAAAATTGGAAATAATGATTCCCATGGGTTCTTTTACTTTTAAAATAAAATGAAAAACAAGAGACCTTGACAGTAAAGGGATTAATATAATGGTCAAATCAAGCTGGGTCTATTCTCCCCTCTGCCTGGGGTTTCCACATCATGTGGGACTTGGCAGTGGATTTACAGGAGACTCTCAGCACAAGGGCCCTGGGCTCTCACCTTTGGAAAATGGTGCAATTTAATGGTAATGCAATTACAGATGTGCTGAGATTGAAAGAGCCCATCTTATCTCAAACTCATCTTCCCCACCGAGTATCAGGGCAGGTGCTGATCCCTAATAGCTGCTGAAATGAATTCACCAGGCACCTGGGGGCTCCTAGAGAGGAGATCTGTGTACAGGGAAAGAGAAAATGGGAGGAGGAATAGAAATGGAGAGAAGGAGGAAGGAAGCAGGGAGGGAGGGAGAGAAAGGGAGAGAGAGAGAGAGAAGGAGGGAGGGAGACACAGAAGTGAGGAGAGATAGAATGGGGGCAGGGAAAGGATGGCAAAGACGGAGCGGGAAGAAAGGGAGGTAAAGAGAGATAGAAAGAGACAAAACAGGGAGAGAAGGAGGGAGGGCAGCAGAGAAAAAAGAGGGAATGACAAGAGAAGAAAAGGGAAAAAGAGAAAGTGTAAGGGAGAGAGACAAAGAGTTGAAAATAACAGAGACCTTGAAGGAGAAAAAGGAGGGAGGAAGAGAAAAAGATTGAGAGCATGTCAAGGAGGAAGGAGGGAGGAGTTAGAGAAGGGGAGACAGAGAAAGAAGAGGAAAGACGTAGACAGCAAGGGGAGGACAAGAAGAAAGGAGCAAGTTAGGGGGCGGAGACAGCGATGAGTCAGAGAAATTGAGTGAGGGGAAGCGTGAGTAAAGGAAAGAGGGATGTCTCTGTGTTTCTGAAACACTGAGCTTCTCAGACCCACCAGCGTCGCCATGCCATCCTAAGGAAGAGCACAAGTGAAAGAAAAAAAAGAGAAATCATAAAATGGCTAGGAAGGACGAACTCCTCAGGATGGAGGCAGCTGACAGGGTGACCATGCCCGAGAGAAGCCACTTGAGAACTGGATCCAGAATTACAGAGAGAATGGGGAGCTCTGGAAAAAAAGGAAAATGTAATGATCCAAGACCCTAGAATGGGCACAGCTCCCCAGACAATCAGCCAGTCCCTGTAACCAGTATTCTTTCTCATTTCCTGATAATTCTGGGGCAGCTGGGGCTCAGCACCACGGACAGCTCCAACCTCCCTCCTCAGCTTGGGCTCGACAGACCAGGGCAGCAGTAGATGGAGCCCTCCGCCCTCGCCGCCCCCTCTAACGGGGGCCCCTGGCTCCCCCTGAAAATGGCTCTTTGGGGCGGCTGGAATGCAGGCCTGCGAGCTGCTGAATAGATCAATTATTTTTCAGAACATGGTTTTGATCCCGATGTTACTTCACTGGATCACTGAGTGGAAAGGCCTCGCAGAGAAAATGGCATTTTTTACAACCCTGGCAGAATGCTCCCGTGCTGATGAGATGAACCACCCAGCGAGCGCGCAAGCGCGCACATATGATACATAACTAACCAGAAGCATAATCTTCCAAATTGAAAGCCATAATGTTTGCTGTTGGAGCTAAATATTAACAGGGCATAGTCTCCCAATGACCCTCGGGAGGTAGCTGGCTTAGCAGGAGGCTGTCGTCATATTCGAGCAACTTGATTAAATTCCTTTCCGCCGTCAGAATTAAGAAATGAATAGTTTTATGAGAGTCATACCAACAAAGGACAGGGAAATGAAATGCTCCGGAGAGAGGGTGGGGCAGGGTGCCTGCCCATACCTGCCTTGTAGTTCTGAAGGGAGCAGAGGCGATCTCCCCGAGGGGCTGACCACTGGGTAACAGCTTCTCTCCTTCCCCCAGCATTCCTGATGACCTGACTTTGCAGCCTCCTTGCTCCTCCCTGCTTGTTGACAAATGCATGGGGTCCTCCTCAGGAGGTCTCTTAATTATTCATATACAAGGCAGTAAAGTGTAGTGACTTTAAATCATGGCCTCTGGAGCTAGACTGCCTCGGTTTAAATTCCGGCTCTGTCACTCACTAGCTGTGTGATCTCAGACAAGTCACTTAGCCTCTCTGTTCTGGAGTTTCTTTGGCTATATAGTGGATTTATAGTATACTTACCCTACAGAATTGTGAGAATTAGTGAGTACTAAGATGCTTAGAGCCAGGCTTAGTACATAATAAATACTATATAAACATTTGCTATTATTATTTGATTTAGGTTGAACTGTTTAAAATGGCTGTTTTGGAGATAAAAACTGCCAATATTGGTGAGTTAACATAAACTTTATACAACAAGATTTTTTTTCTCCTCTGGCCACTCTTTCCAACTCATAGTCCTGACACAGCCTAGGCAGCGCTGCAAAGGCTCTCTTTCTTAAAGATGTACTAACAATGCGCTACTTTTTGTATTCAGAAAAGCACTGTTTTTATCAGAAAAATTCCAGTGAAGGTCTGAAAGTTTGATCCGCATTTCTTTTGGAAGGAGGAAGGCAAAGGGGTTGTTCTGCATTGGGCACCTTACTGAGCACTGTGCAATGTGCTGACCATTAAGTTTGTTTCATTGTCTCTGTGTTTCTGTGAGGTGGGCATTGGGTCCCCATTTTATAGATGAAGAAACTGAGGTTCAGGGAAGTTGAGTGATTCGTTGAAAATTGCACAGCCAGGGACGTAGAACAAGGAGTCGGACCCGCTGCATGACTCCGGAGAAACGGAGTGGGTGGAATGAATGTGTGATGAGTCCTGTCTCCCCTCGTCCATCCTTCCCTTTGGACTTCTCTCCCCGCCTCCCCCGAGGGAGCCCTCATGGCTGTGTCCCCAGTGTGGACACAGCCTCTTCCTTTCACCTTCTTCAAAGTGATGAAAGTACAAGAGCACACAGACAGCCCAACTGCCTGTCCTGAAAGTCCACTCTGACCATTATCTTTTAATCGTTTTAAAGAAAATGTTCTCTCTTCAATTATGACATTAAGGATTTCAAAAAATACTTTATAATTTATGTAATTTTATCCCACAATCTCATTTTTATTTTCTCTGTTTTAAGGCACACTGTAGTCATTAAACTTCATGTACTAAATCACTTCTAAAAAATAATTTGTTTGTTTACTTGTCGAGGTAACATTGGTTAGTAACATTCCATATGTTTCAGGCATACATTATAATTTGTATTATAATGTATATACTACAGAGCGCTCACCACAAAAAGGAGGGTTCCATCCATAACCGTACCTTTGATCTCCTTTACTCTTTTCCCCCACCTGCTCCCTCCCCTTTGGTAACCTCCCTACTGTAGTCTATATCCATGGGTTTGTTTTTGTTTTGTTCATTTATTTTTTTGCTTTCCATTCTACATGCGAGTGAAATCATATGTTTTTTTTTGGTCTTCCGTCAGACTTCTTTCGCTTAGCACAATGCCCTAAAGATCCATCAATGTTGTTGCGAACGGCAGGATTCCACCCCTTGTACGGCTGAGTGGTGGGTGTTTCACTGAGTGTGTGCACATCACGCCTTCTTCATCCGTTCCTCTGTTGAGGGACACTTGGTTGTCTCTGTATCGTGGCTGTTGTAAGTAGTGCTGCAATGAACCTGGGGACACATATATTCTTTGAATTAGTGTTTTCATATTCTTAGGACGAATACCCAGAAGAGAAATCTCTGGGTCATATGGCGGTGCTATCCTTGATTTTATGAGGAGCCTCCATACTGTTTTCTATCATGGCTGCACCAATTTACAGTCACCCCAACAATGCACAAGGGTTCCTTTTTCTCCAAATCCTTTCCAACACTTGTTATTTCTGGTCTTTTTGATAATAGCTATTCTAAAAGGTGTGAAGTGATAGCTCATTGTGGCTTTGATTTGCATTATCCTAATAATTAGTAGCACTGCGCATCTTTTCATGTGCCTGCTGGCCATCTGTATGCCTTCCTGTGAAGAATGTCTGCTCAGATCCTCTGCCCACAAAGCATTGCTAAGGCATGTCTGGAAGCTCAGCACTTGTGTTTTCTTCTATGTATTTTATTGTTTCAGGTCCTACATTTAAGTCTTTAATCTATTTTGCTGCTCTGACCTTTAACAACCCGGTCTTGGGAAGAGCCATGTGTAAATGGGTGGCTCCCAAACTCCTGGGAGACCCACTCCTGCAAATAAAATCTTTTCCGTAGTAAACAGACCAGAAAAAGGAGAGGGTGAGAATTATCAAAAATGGAATGAGTGAGATGGTGAGAAGGGGACTTTGAAAACAGCTACTTGAAACATCATTTGTATTGGAGAAGGAATAGTCATGAGGGAAAAGGAAGGTAATGCAGAAAATCCCATTTCTTCCCCTGCTCGTAGTCCAGTTTGAGCCTCAGAGAGAAGCAGGCAGAGGACATTCTGTCCTGACCAAGAAGAGGTCAGGCAAGCCTGCCCTGAGGAAACACTCTAGGGGCAGGTGAGGACCTAGATAAACCAGGAGGAAGACACAAGTAGTATTACTTACGCTCTCACATCTATTTGGTGCTCATCACAACTCTCTAAGACGGGTATTATTATCTCTATTTGGCAGAGCAACTATTAATAAAACGGCAACACCAGGGGTGGAGTGGTCCTGGCAGGAGCAGTGGGAGAAACAGCTGTTGTAACCACTTCCCAGGCACCCACGATGCTTCTGTGAGTATGTGCAGACTTCAGCAGGCATGACCCGGCGTCGGTCCACCGTAGGTTTGTGTGCCCCTCTCCAAGACTGTGGGGTTCTCACTGGGAAGTGCCACCCAGCCTGGACTGTTTCCATTCCTCACCTCTCTTACAGCTAGATGGGGCTCATGGCTTGGTCTCGTCCGTGGAATGTGAGGGAGGTAATTCATGCTCCTTATGGGCCAAGGTAGATAAGAATAAGGTGTGTGTCTTCTCCAACTTCTCTTCTCTGCCTGTTGGCTGGGTGCAGAGGTCTCCACACCTCTAAGGGATACAAAGCCATAGATAAAAGTATCCTGGGCCCCCAAATCCCCATGTGAAGGAAAGTCACCAACTAAATAGAAACAATCTCATGCAATTTAGTATGTGAGTGAGAAATACACTTCTATCGTGATAAGCTGAAATATTGAAAAAAATTGGGGCTTATTTGTTATAACAGCTACCATTATTCTAACACACATACATTATATAATTTAATCTTTGCAGTCACCTTTAGGGAGACAAATATCCAGAACCCATTGTAAAGATGAAGAAATCTAAACTCAGAGGTTAAGTGATTTGCCCAAGGCTCCATAATCAGTAAGGATCTGCCAGGATTTGGACCTAGATCCCCCTGATCACAGGTTTATGGCATCGAGGTGCCTTACTGTGACATTAACTTGAGGGGTGGGCACAGAAGGATGATGGGACTTCTGGGGTAGACCTGCAGTGAGGAAGCCTCCAGAATTAGAACCAGTATTGAGTGTGCACTTCGGAAGAACTTTAGGGCTAACGAGTCAGAAAGAAACTTGCAGAGACCACATGCTGGGCACAGGTCCAGGAAATGCAAGGCAGAGAAAAGAAGGGCATTTTGTGGGACCTGAATCTGAGAGCTCTGCCCTGGTTAAAGGGGCCTCCGTGAGCTTAAAGTGAGGGCTGGAAGCCAAGCGCATGAGTCTGATCATCCCCTTCCAGGGTCCTTCCTCTGAGACAGAAAACAAGAACAAGAACAAGGACAAGCAGTCATAGTGGTAACAGGAGAGATGGTAGCAGCAGTAGTGGGAACTGGTACTTGTATAGCATGTGCTTGGTGTTGGGGACCATTCTAAGTGTTTTACATACACGAGTTTAATTCTGAAAACAGCCCTGTAAGTTGTAACATAAAAATTATACCCATTCTACAGAGGAGGAACTGAAACACAAGGACTAGTAACTTGTCAAAGTCACAGATGTAGCTGTTAAGAGAAGGGGCCGGGATGTGAACCGAGGCCCTGTTCCTCCACCATCCCTGCTCTTCGCCTCCCAGGAGGGACGGTGCCACAGCTGGGCCAGCGCTGTCTGGAGACAGGGACCCAGGCTCAACCTCAAGCAGGCCACCTTATATAAAAAAAAAAAAAAGCAGTGAGAGGATTTAGAACCCTGTGTGCCTAGCTTAGTAGAGCTGACCTAGATGGTTGTCTTGGTTTGCCTACAAGTCTTTCAAACTCTGGCTTAGTTTTCTTGGGCAATTTCTTTGGAAATTCTGGCTGATTCCATATGGAATGTCTATAGGGGAAATGAGTAGGTAGAGGCCAGTAATTGGAATTTTCTAGAAAAGAGAATTTATGGAGTGTGAGATAGTGGGTCTAGACATACATCGTGTCTATGTTCTGCAAACCAAACTTCACAACTGAGTAAGTCCAGGTCACTGGGGTGAAGAAATGGCTCAGGCTGGACCAAAGTTCAGGAATCGCAGAACAAGGAGATGGGCTGGGCCTGACTGTGCATGGAAACACCTCTTGCCTGTGGTTCTGGTACAGTGAGAATCTGGATGCTCTGTTGCTACTTGTATCACTTAGTTTTTGTTGCATAACACACCATCCTGCCCTTAGTGGCAGCAGCTGGGCAATTCTAGGATCTGGGCTCAGCCCGGCTGACCTCAGCGGAGTCATTTATATGTTGACTGGGCCTGGATGGGTTCAAAGGGTCTTACATACCATTTTGTCTGGGGTCGGGCGACTGATGACGGCAACTGAACCATGTGTCTCTTATTCTGCAAGAGCCTGGCCTGGGCTCGTTCACCTGGTAGTTGAAGGCATCCAAGCGCAGCGTGAGGCAACACTCAAGCAGCAAGCCCTTGTCAAGGTTATTTTTGTGACATATACTGTCCCACTGATGAAAGGCAGTCATGCAGCCAATTCTAGAGTCGGTGTGCAAGGGAGAGTACTAGGGGCATGGACCCAGGGACAATGAACAGATTGGGCTGTGACTTTCGTGTGCTTCAGTGTCTGCATCTGTGGCAGACGGTGTGCAATTAAGAAGAGGGTCTCTGAGCGAGACCCTGAAGAGCTTTGGCTCCAGCAGACCTGGGTTGGAGTCCTAGCTACTTCTAAATGTCCTAGGTGGCGGGGTTGTTGTAAAGACCTAATGAGCTGGTGCTGGGGGAAGTCCTCGGTGAGCTGTACGACCCTGTACAAATGTCTGTTATAACTTTTCCTTCCTGCTAGGGATAGAGGTGGCTTATTAATTCCTCACCTGGGAATTTTCCGCTTGGTGGCAAAACCTCCACCTCCAGGTTAACGTAGCCTGGCTCCCCACGCACTTCTGGAGCAGCCGCGCTCATCACCAGCATGCTCGGGGAATGCAAAACCACTTTCATATTGGCTGGAGACAAGCGTAATTAGAAAGGTAAATCTGCTGAAAAAAATCATATTATGCAAATGTGATTAGCAATGACTTTTGGGTTCTTTGTTATTTGAGAGTTCCTACTCCTTGGCACAAATGTGGAGAGTTGGCTGCTGGGTTCACTGGGGCGACTCTTAGTAGGAGCTTGTGAATGCAGACGTGGGGAGAGGAGCCTGCAGCGCCGGGCACTGGGAAGGGGGCTCCTCTGTCAGCCCCCCAGAGAGAGTCTGCGGGTCCCCCATCAGGTCCTGAGCTGATTCCCACGGAGGAGCTCCAGGACACTGGTGAACTTGAAAAGAATGAGTTGGGGGTGTGGTCCTGAGAGAGCTGGTTCCTGCCATGGATCTGCCAGTTAGGGGGCCGGCAGGAGCCCCACAATCTGGGGGTGTGACCTTGGCCTGTGTGAGCCCCTGGGAGGTAGGTGGTCAGAGCCTGGGGCGGCCTCATGCCTGCCATGCCCACAACAGGGATGTTCCTTCCTGGGATTGAAATAGAATGTGCTCTGCCAGCTTCAGGTGTGCTTCGGACATGGCCAGGAGTACTACACATTCTGGCTTTTGGAGCTCCTTTTATAAAGGTTATGATTTTTTTAAAAAGCTATCTACTTAGTGAATGCTTATTATGTACCAGATGCTATGCTAAGTGCTTTGTGAAATTACCTCATTTAACTTTCCTAACAATTCCATAGGATGGGTACCACTCTTATTTTTATCTCTGTTTATTTTTTTTCTTTTTAAAGTTTTCTTTTTTTAAAATTTTTATTTAGTTATTTTTCAAGTACAGTTTTTTGTCTATTTCTCCCATCCCAGCCCCCCCCATCTCCCCACCTCCCTCCCATTCCCCCCCCCAGTCCTCATCCCTGTGTCTTTCATACTTGTTCCTCAAAATCCCTCCCCATTTTTCCCCTTAAATTCCCTTCCCTCTCCCCTCTGTTCACTGCCCACTTGTTCTCTATTTCAGTGTCTTTGTTTTTATTCTGTTTGCTTGTTTGTTTTGTTGTTTAGCTTCCTGTTAAAGGTGAGATCACATGGTATTTGTCTTTCAATGCCTGGCCTATTTCACTCAGCATAATGCTTTCCAGTTCCATCCATGTTGTTGCAAAGGGTAGTAGCTCCTTCTTTCTCTCTGCTGCATAGAATTCCATTGTGTATATGTACCACAATTTTTTGATCCATTCATTTATCTCTGTTTAGATTAAGAAACAGGCAGAGTGGCTAAATGATTTTCGTCAAGTCACCTCTGTCAGGAGCGGAGTCAGGATTTGAACTCAGGTCTAGCTTGATTCTGAAGTCTGTGCTGCCAACCACACTGCCGCCCCAGTCCCGTCCTTCCCTGTGGGGGTCAATGAGCGGGTCAGGATGACTCTTGCCCATCCATACCCTTGGCCACGTCCAGTTAACCCGAGTGAGACTCTGATGTGCCCAGGCTTCTTCAGAAGTTTCTGGAAGCCAGCAGTCCCTGATTCATCCAGGAGGGTGAGGCTATCTCTACCCGTGGGGCTGCTAAGCACTGACTGCAGCCCCCCTTTCTAGGTTGTCGGGATACCTGGGTCTGGAGAGGGTCAGGGGTCCTGGGGGGACTTCTGAGATGGCCTTAGGACCCGCTTCTACCTCTCCCTCCAGTCCAGCAGCTCGCTCTGGATTTCTGAGAGCCCAGGACCTCTTTGTGCTGCCCCGTGTCTCTCTGTCCCTTTGGACTTCAGTGTGACTCCCTCTCACCCCTCCGAAGGGAGCGCCAAGTGTCAGTTCTAGGAAGAACTGCTCCTGGCCTGGGGTGCGCTTCTAGCGCCGAGCAGTTGCACCACTTTCTAGGGCGAGGGCAGTTGTCCCAGGGTGGGGAGTCTGCTGCCCCAGCCCTGCCCGGGCTCTGTGTCCCCTGGCCTCTGCTGGCTCCTTAGACCTCTCTGGCCCGGCAAGAGCCAGGCACTGACGGGCCCTTCCCCCACCTCCATTCCCACCAACCACTGGCTCCTGCCTCCTTGAGTGTCCCCAGGCCCCTTGGACCTGACTGGTCCAGAGCTGGCCTCCTCTACCCACAGACTGGGCTTTGTCAGTGCTCCCAGTTCAGGGATGGCTTCCAGACCCTCTCCCTGTCCCTCACTTTCACATCAAGTGGATGCCAAATCTCTTTAGTGCATGCTGTTCTTTTGACCCCCCTCCATCCACACTGCCTTGGATTAGCTCACATCTGTCCTATATTCTTGCAAAGACCCCCGAGGTGACCCAGTGCACCTCGTACCACTTGCATCCTGGTCATCGAGGCACCGTCATCTTCCAACACAAACCATCCGTGGGCTGGCTTCCTGTCGCCTGCAAGTGACATTGAAATCCTTGGACTGCATCCAAGGCCTGGCGCTGCTGGGGCTTCACTTTCAGCAGCCCACGTGCCCTGTCGTCCCTCATAGCATACCACCCCCCCCATCTGCCTTTGCTTGCACTGGGCCCCCTATGTCTGCGGTGTTTCCCCCACACCCCAACCCCTTCACCCTGGGCCAAGGGGAGGTGTGTCCCATGCTGCCCACCATCCTTGCTGGCTCCTGCGTTCCCCCAGGGCTCTGTCTGTTTCCCGGTTCCAGCCCAGATCACACTGAGGTTATTGGTTTACATGACCGGCTCCCAGTTGACCTTGGCTTTTTGAGGGCAGGAACGCTGGCTTATTTACTGCTGAAGCCCCAGCCCAGCAGAGGGCCTGGCACATAGTAGGTGCTTAATTACTGTGGGCTGAATTGAGTTCCTTCACAAGGCATGGAACTAACTCGATTTGGAAATGACATTGCATATAGAGATCTGATTTTTTTTTTTTCTCCTAAAAGGGGCTGAGATGACACAGTTCACCTCCTCATTGGCTTCTCTTTTTGCAGAAAATGAAAACGCCTATGTCTGGACAGAACTGAGCATGCAGGCTGCGTGGCGGGGCGGGAGGGCCTTGAAATGGAGTGGAGTTTGCCTCTCCCGGGAAGGTGTGCAGCAGCCAAGGCCCCCCGTCGCGTCACGGAGATGAAAGGAGGCCACTGCATTACTTCCCACAGTCGAGCCAGAGGCTAAAAGTAGCCTCCCCTCCTCCTGGCTGACAAATAGAGGGAATAAATTATCCAGGCACTAAAAGTTGCATTAGGCAAATAAACATTTCGACAAGAATTATATGTGACATTCAAGAGAAAGCAAATAAACCCTAAGTTATGGGGACCTGTCAATGCTCCAGAATTAAGTAACTGAAAATCGTTAGCAGCGTCTGCATCAGGCTCTTAAACCTTCCCTGGCTCCTGCCACCCACTGCACGGACTCGGAGAGATAGCGCGTCTTTTGTTGTGCGTCTCCAGAGGAACACTCGGGTTTCTGGGACCTCAGATCTGGAGGAAGCCCAGAAAGCCTCCCGGCCAGTGGGGCCTGCGCTACTGCAGAAGCACCGCAGGGGGGGCTGCCCAGCAGGCGCAGCTCCCACCCCGTCCAGCCAAGGATGCGCTTCTTTGATCTGGGTTGTATAAAGTGGGGAATGTCTTTTCTTAAAAAATTTTTTTTATTCTCACCTGAGGACTTTTTTCCTCCATTGCTTTTAGAGAGAGGGAGAAACATTGATGTGAGAAAAAAACATCAATTGGCTGCCTTCTATCTGTGCCTCAACAGGGGACTGAACACACACCTAGGTAAGTGCCCTGACCAGGGATTGAACCCACAACCTTTCTGTCCACAGGATGATGCTCCAACTAAGTGAGCCACACTGGCCAGGGTGCGAGGCTCTTTTCTAATGGGATTTCTGCAACTAAGTGATTTGAAAGCCATTATCCTGGAGCAAACATATACCTGATAGAGAAATCCCCATTAGAACACTTTGGGAAATATTTTTTCAGCCTCTTTTGAATACTCCTTGTGACAGGGAGCTCATTCTGAGATTTTTCTGTCAGACCCTATTTTCTCTGCCCTCCTTTGCATGAGATTCCCACCCCAGGGCCCCAATGCGGGAGGCCTGAGTTCAAGTTGAAGCTCTGCAGCTCACTGTGTACCTCTGGAGAGCGACTGGAGCCAGAGCCGCTCCGTGTCCCAGTTTCCCCGTGTGTAAGAAGGAGACAGTATGCATCGGTTTCCTATGGCTACTGTAACAAATTACCACAAGCTCTGAGGCTTACAACAACATAATTTATCCTATAGTTCTGAAGGTCAGAAGTTCAAAATGGGTCTTAACGAGTCAAAGTAAGAGGTTTCAGGGCCATGCTTGTTCTGGGGGCTCCAGGGAGAACCCTGCTTTCCTAGGGGAAAAGCAATCTCCTAGGAAAGGGGATTGCTTTTCCCCTAGGGGTCACCTGCAATCCTTGGCTCATGGCTGCTTCCTCCATTTTCAAGGCACATTAGTGTTTTCTTCTGTCCTCACGCCTCCTTCTCTGACTTTGACCCTCCTGCCTCCCTCTTATAACGACCCTGTGATTACATTGCTGTGTTTACACTGTGCCCACCCAGATAATCAGGGTAATGCCCGCTTCTTGAGGACCTTAACTTAAACACACCTGCCAAGTCTTTTTGGCCACGTAAGGAGCCGTAGTTCTGGGTTCCGGGGTTAGGAGGTGGGCACCTGTGAAGGCCATCGTCCTGCCCAGTAGGTGATGACAGTTCCGACCTCAGAGGGTGGAGGTGAAGGTCAGAGGAGGTCATGCATGTCAAGTGCTTCACACAGAGCCTGGCACACAGCTGCTGGTGGTGGCAGCTCCCTTCCAAGTTCTCCTTCCCCGCCTTCACTCCAGCACATCAAGCACAGTTACCTTCCAGCCCGCACCTGTTCTAGCGCTTGCATCAGAACCGCTTTAACCCTCACAGCAGCCCTGCAGAGTAGATATATGATCCCCACCCCAGAGGAAGACCTTGGGGCCCAGACAGACAAAGGATGTCCCCTGAGGCCACTCAGCTTCCAAAGCAAAGACAGACTGTGGCCTGGATGCGAGCCAGAGTGGTGGCACCTCACACCCACCCAAGCTTGGTGCCCCACCTGGCACCCCGAGGCCACTCACGCACATGGGTTTTCCTTCTCTTCTGCTCCATAGTCCCTTGGCAGAGGATTCTGCCTTCTCAGAGTCCTCCCTGCCAAGATCCACAGGCTTTCTGTTGTGCTTTAGAGACCCCGGTGAGCCCAAAGACGGGGCAGGGGGCCCCAGCTCGCCTCCACTCCCCCTGATTCTGCAGCCCCACCGAGCATCCCCATCCCAGGGCCTCCCCTTCCCCACCTGCATCTTCGTCAGCTCCCGAGAACTCAGGGGATCTAAATTTAGACCCTGTGCTCTGTTAACTCTGTGAATAATGCCAATTAGCATAACAATTCTTCCTGCAATTAAGTTGGAGAGGGGGGTGAGGAGGTGGTGCTTGTCCAAGAGGAAATTACACTGGGAGGCCTCTCTTATTGCTAGTTTTTGGAGGCCTCGCTCGGGTGTCTACTTGGCAGAACTCTCTTCTTGGATGGCTGGATCCAGCAAAATGCCTATTTGGGGCGGAGGGAGGGAGCGCTTGTCTCTCACCTTATTGTGATGTGTTATTGGTGCATGTACTGAAGTGCAGCCTGGAGCCCTGCATGGCCATGACTTAGGTTTTATAAGCAAGCTGTCACCTGCTCTGAGAGGTGTGAAAAAATTATGAACTGCATTGTCCTGGAAACCACAAAGCAGCACTTCCTCCCTGAAGTAAACACATAAGTTTGGGGTATAAAGTTGAAACGAAATTACTCTCAGAATTTAGATTTATTTGTTTAGGGAGATTTGCCAGTTATCTGGCTTTTCCCAGCAGGAGAAGCAGACTCCAGCTGCTGCTTCTGTCCCTCCCCGGGGCACACCACGAGGTCTGACTCCTCCGCTGGCCGGGCTGAGGTGGGGAGGCCAGGACGGCTGGGCGTGGGGGAGACCACGGAGCAGTGGAAGGAAAGGCCCTGGAGAAACTGTGCAGGCCCGCCTCCCGACGGCCCTCCATGCTTACAGACAGCTCCTGTGAGCTGGGGTTCCTCCCTCTGGTTTTCTTGAATAATTTCACGGTGCTTTTTTTTTTTCGGTGACTCAACCTCCACTCTCATCTCCCTCTTCTGGGTACCATCTGAGTGGCACAAAACAAGAAGGGACTCTCTCCTCCATTGCTCTGGTCATAATACCTCTATTGGTGCAGCCTAACTGAGGTCACTTTTTAAAAAGTACTCACTTGAGGACATTTTCTATTGCTTTTTTTTTTCTTGGAGAGAGGAAAGGAGAGAGAGAGAAACATTGGTGCAAGAGAGAAGCCTTCCACAAGCACCCGGACCAGACACCACAAGCACCCACACTGGGGGTCATGGGCACCCAGGCCAGGACCAAACCCACAACCACATAAATGTCCTGACCGAGAATTGAACCCACAACCTTTTGGTTAAGGGACGATGCTCCCACCACCTGAGCCACACAAGCCAGAGCTACGGTCACAATTTTGTAAGGAGCCATATGATATTCTTGACTCATAGGGAGCTTGTGGGCAGTTAAAAATAACGGTAAGGAAAGAGTCCCTCCATCCATTCATTCATTTACTCATTCTCTGTTTGCATGAGGCATTTTGTTAGTCTCTGGGGATATGAGTGAGAGATGAATCAGACCTAGTCCCACAGCCTCAAGGGAAGGCAGAGACTAGCCAGGGAGAGAGCCATGGGACCAGGATGTGGCCTGAGAGGCACTGCAGTGAGGGGGACATCTTGGAGGGGGGTCTTCACCCAACAGGTGAGAGGTGTTATGGGCCTTGACGGGTACACAGAACATTGCCAGCTCATGTTCACGAGAACCTCTGCCAGGTCCGGTCCTTCCATCTTTTGCCCCTGAAACTCTGGTCTTTGGCCATAAGGGCAGAATATTAACTGATGCTAATGAAGGGGCTGTCTTGATGCTGGGCCATCAGCAAGGAGCCTGGGATGTGCCATTTAGGGGAATGAGCCTTGTTTGGGGTCGTTCACGGGCCCGACCCAGGTGCTTTCATCTGTCCTCACTCATGTCACTCAGGAACACTGCAAATAGGAGAGGGTCGGTCTGAGCACCCTGAACAAGTCCTTTCAGTGGTCCAAGTGCTCATGTCTGCTCCTCTGCCCCACTCTTGTCCTCCGTGGCCTCCCATCCGTCCCCTCACCAGGTTTACCAAGCTCTTTTGCTCGCTGCCCTGACACTCTCCCCCAACCGGGAGCCCACCTAGCCACCCCTCACCGGCGCCTCCTACCGAGCGCCTCCTCCTTCCCCAGCCTCTGCTGACGCCTGCTGCACAGGCAGGTGTCACTCAGTTCATGTAGTTTTTTAACTGAGGCTTTGGGAGTTTCGGTCGTTACCCAGGATTCCGGGGCCCGAATGTGGGAGACTGGGTTCTGGTGTCACGTCCCATCCACGTTTCCTTTCTCTTTGGGACAGTGTCCTCGGATGGAGGTTTCCAGTTACCTAGTCTGTTCATGACTTTAATTTCTGGACATCAGTGGGGACTCATGACCTGACAAGTGGCCAGTAGGTGGCTTGACCCATGTTCTCACTCATATGACCTGCTGAGAGGTCCGGCATGTGACCCGCTATTTGGTTGACACTTGGTCTGACCCATGTCCCACTGTATGACCTAACATGTGGACACAGGGACACGGAAGCTGGAGTCTGGCCCATTCCAGAGCCTTGAGCTGTCTGGTCATCCCCACTGTCTGGAGCTTAACCAAAGGGAGAGGCAGACAGGCGGGCTGTCCCTGAGAGACAAGGCTGCCCCTCATCGTGGGAATGAGGCCCACCCTGTCCTGTTGGGCAGATGCAATGGTGCTCAGAACACACACACACTCACACACACTCACACACCTGCACATATAGCACATGTCTTCGCATACTCACATGAATGCGCATGCTGACATACACTCACATGTACACGTGCACGCACTGCTCACATCCATGTATATATACTCTTACACACACACTCGAGGGCTGGCACCCTGTGCATCGCCATGCGGAGCGAGCTACTGGCTCTCTGTGATGATGGATGCGAGTCCGCACGGCGCCCAGCCCTGCCTCCCCCGGCATTCCGCACACAGGGCGCGCTGAGTAAACGGCTCTGCCCGGCTGCCTGGCAGGGGTGGTGGCTGGTGGGGCTGGGGGAGGGAGGGAGGAGTGGAGCCATTTGTCTGGGCCCCCAGGAGGGGAGTTGGCCACTTATGGCGGTGATGGATGGCGATTCTGCTCTGCCATCTGTTGGGGCTGGCAGGCTGCTTAGCACAGCACAGCACACCTGGCCGGGTGTCCCTGTGGAGCTGCACCCGCCTTTGCTGGGGCCTGGGGACCCGGCTCCCGACACACCTCAGGTGGGAGGCCTCATAAAGATTGCCCGCACTCCCAGAAGAGGGCCTGGTGGGCCAGTGCTGGCCCTTGCAGGGCTGTGCCTGGGAGTTTCTGGCCGGATAGAGCCTCTCAGAATTAGCTGTCCCTTCCCTTGGCAAGGAATGTGTGCTAAGCCCTCGGCACAGTATCTAACACCTGTGCTCAATGGAGACAAAGCAAGTCGGACCATGCCTCACACCCAGCCCCTGGGAGTGTGGGGGCAGAAGATGTTTTCAAGGTCACCTGGCTGCCGGGGTGGGGAGGATGGGAGGTGTCTTGGCCCACAAGCCACACCTTTGTCTGTTCTGTGTATACCCCTCAGGGTCCCAGAATGTTAGCTGCAAGGATCCCTTGAAGGCTGCCTCCTCAAAATCCTGTCCTTCCTTCTCTTACCCCTCTGCCCTCCCCAGCTGCCTGGCTGGGTCTGTAACTGAACTTGGTCAGCCAGGCCCCGCCCTCGGGCATCAGTGGGTGTCCCCTCCTCAAGGGCTCTGCCGCTCTACCCCGAACCTTCTTCTGCTGGGCTCACCTCATCCTTTCCTGAACGCCATGCTGCATAGCTTCTACCTCTTGTGGGAACCACCTCACTGTCCATGACAGAGTCCAAGCCCTGTACTCTGGGGCCTGCTCCTCCCACGCAGGACAGCAGCCCAGCAGAGCCAAAGCAGTGCTGGGCACAGGTCTCAGGGCAGGGTGGGGTGGGAGGAGAGCTCGGGGCCCGAGGAATCAGCTGCTCCAGGCTGGCCAGCGATGAGTTGACTCCCAGCCTGGGCTCAGGTTGAGTTTACATTGAGCCTACCCCCAAAACAAAAAGTGGGATATTTTGCCCTCACCTGACTCTGCAGCGGCACACCCATAACCGGTCCAGGCATACTCGCCAATCCAATATACGACGGTGGGGTCAGTGGTGCTTTGGATGGAGGCAACAGCACCAGGAGAGACCCAGCGGCAAGAAAGTCACCTGCAACCACCGCAAATTCTGCTTGGGCTGAAGGAGAAGTTGCACAGAGGCATCACATATTGTCCCTGCCCTTTAGAAATTGCTTCCTTGTGGAGGGGGAAATGTGGGTATATGGCAAAGAACACAAGGAGAGAGTAAAATTCCCACAGTGCAGAAGGATTTAGGAAGAGAGGATATGCTATAGCTGCAATCTGGCAGGGCTTCTTGGGGGAGGTGGCACTTTAACTTTCAGGTCTTGTTGGAATGTCCTCTCCTGTAGGACCTAGGTGCGTGAGACAGCCTCAGGGACCTGGAGCGATAAGAAGAAAATAAATCTCACCCTTCCTCTGAGCTCTGAATAAAATAAAGGTAAACCCCATTGGTCCCGTGTGTGCCAGGCAGGCGGGAGCTCCATCCCTCCAGATATCATTCTCAGGACAACCTTGGAAGAGGCATTATTGTTTCCACTTTGCAGCCAAAGAAAGTGAGGCTCAGAGAGGTGAGGTGATTTGCCCAAGGTCACGGAGCGGGGACTGCGCAGCCGGATCTCTGTCGGACTCCAAAGACAGCGTGTGCTTTTCCAGCACCATTAACACCCTGTGGGAGACGCAGCTTCTGGCAGGTAAGCGGAGCTGCCCAGCAAGGGGTTGGTTCAACGGTTGGCACTGGCCACTGGAGGTGAGCGCTGAAATGCCAAGCCTGCTTCTGGACGTGACAGCTGCGCTTTGTGTGCTAGGCAGCTGTGGGCTGCAGCGCCCGTGAGCTGAGGAAGGCTGGCTCCCTGCAAAAGGCAGGAGCACAATTTGGCTCCTCTTAATTGATTTGCAAATGTACTGAAGAATTGCGGTAATTCCTTTAGATTTTACTCTCATTCAAATCTTAGACGTAAACATAATGAGAAAGGAAAGTCAGCACCGTATAATGGAGGAAGAAAAAGGTCTAGCATTTTATTTTATTTTTACCCTGGGCATAAGAAAAGCTAAACTCACTATGAATACCTCATTATTTGAATTTCAAATATTTCTCTCGAGTTGAGCACAAAAGGAAACTTAAAAAAACATTAACACACACTCGCACATGCATACCCCAAACCATTCCTCCTCTCCAGTGTGTGACTCAGAATGTCCTAGTTTAGGCTGTAATAGTGCAATTGCAAGAATCAATCAGCCCTAGATAGATGTGTTTACTCAGAACTACTTAGAGAGGAGACCAGTCAAAAAACATTAATATCTTAAAACATTGAAATTATCTTTACTGAAGAACAGTAGCTATAAGCATTAATATTAGGAAACTCTTTTGCTTGCGAAGTGGCAACCTCAGCTGAGCCCAGAGGTCAGGGTGGGAGGGAAGCGAGGAGGTGGTTATGCAGCGGACAGGCCAGCACACTGGAAGGAGCTCAGGATCTGAAGTCCTTCCTTCAGTCCCTCCCTCGCTCATTCACAGGGTGGTTATTAGACAGCGTGGCGTGCAGGTTGGAACCATGGGCTCCAGCAGACCCAGGTGAATGAGTGATTCATGAATGTGCCACTCTGAGTCAGTGATTTAACTGCGCAGGGCCTCAGTTTCTCCATCTGTAAAATGGGATTAATAACAGTGTTAGGCAAAGAGTGTCCTTTTAACACAATTAGTATGGGATCAATACAAAGTAAGTCCTCGATAAGTGGTAGTGATATCATTGCCTTTTCTATTGAATGGTCCTGTATACCAGGTACAGGTACTGCTGAGTGTGGGGGTAAAATGGTAAACCAAACAGACATGGCACCTCTGCTTCTGAAGCTTATCATCTAGTGGGGAAAGGGAGCAATTACAGCAGCAGGTTGTGCAGGAGCTGGCTGAGTCCACTTCTGAGCGGTGGCCCGGGCAGGCCACCTGGCCACCCTGATTCCGACTCCACATTTATGGTGAGGTGACCACCTGTGCCCCAGGGAGGTTGTGAAAAGCGAGGAGCTAGAGCAGGAGAGGGAGTTCTGGAAACACTAAAGCGTCCTGTTGTGTAAGAGCAAGGTACTAGCTAAGGAAGGCTGTGTGCCGGGGTGTCTAACCCTTCCAGGCCCAGGCCCCAGATGGAGTCAGGAGTAAATACCAAGGAGTCTTCTTCCTTCTGGGCCAGGTTTTCTAAGTCTCTCCGGCTACAACTGAATGGCTTTGAGTCCATTGTACTAGGTGTTTGTGTGTAATACTGAGGATGGTGGGGGGCTGATGGAGGCTTTCAAGTTGGAAAGTGATGGTATCAGAATCCTCAGGTTTGGGGGGCAATTCTGACTGTGTATCGAGGGTGGGCAGGAGGAATGACCCTGGAGGTAGAGGGCTCAGGGACAGGTGACAAGGACTCTGACCAGCTTTCATCTGCGTCACATGTCCTCTGAGCCTTCTTCTCAGTTGGCTTTGTCCTTGGTTTGCCACTCTTGCTCTGCCGAGCCCAGTTTTAGCAAGAATCCCGGCAGGCCACTTCAGTAAGAATCCCCCCAGTTTGATACTGAACTAAGTTTCTCTTCGTGGTTTTCCACCCACTGACCCTCTCACCCTGCCCCTTGGCCATAAATCCCCAGTTGCCTCTGCTGTGTTTGGAGCTGCACTCACTCAGCTCTGTCCAGAAGTCTCTCCCTTCTATTGCAGTAGCCCAGATAAAATCCGTCTGGCCGTTTTTAGCAAGCATCCGGCGCCATTTTACTTTGACATGGGGCAGAAGCCAAACTGCGCATGAGATGATGACTGAGAGGCTCAAGAGAAGAGGACATGCTTTGAAGGTAGAATAGAAAGATCAGGTCAAGGAGAGGACGGAGTCGGGGACCCAGGTGAAACAACAGACGTGTGGAATCTGGGAGGGAGAGTGGCTTTTGAGGGGAGAATCCCAACTCTGGTCTCGGTCTCTTGGATCTGGCCCACTTTGCCTTTGGGGCAGTCACTCCCGTGCGCTCCTTCCAGATACCACCCCCTCTGAGCTTCCCCACCCCCTTCCCAAGATGACCACCGAGCGGCATCTAGGCCTGCTGTCTCGGCAGCTCCCCTTCCCCTCATCGGAGTAAACACCTCTGATGTTTATGGTGTGTGTTATTCCCTCAAGAGCCTGTGCTCCGCTCCCTATGTCAGGTGCCTAATTGAAACAGCAAATCTGGGGTAAGAGATGCTTGCCTCCCTCCACTCAGCAGATGTATTAGCATTTTAACAGCGACATTTAGGAGGTACTTCCTTTACCCCAAAGAAAATGAAATGAGGTGTCAGAGGCCAGAGACTCATGGTGGAGGAAAGATTTAGAGAGCCGTGCAGAGAGCATGGGCTTTGAAATCAGGCCAAGTTGAGTTCAAGTCCAGAGTCAGAGGAGTCCTTACCCTTGGCCTGGCTGCTTCAGTGGGGGCACTGTTGCCTCATTTGAAGAGCTAATCTGCCATACTTTGCACATTCCCTCACCCTTCTGGACCTCGTTTTTCTCACAGGGAGGGGGCATTGCCATATCTCCCTCAGGAGCAGGTGCACAAAGCTTCCCCGTGACAGTAAGTGTCCCCTCAGCCCCCTGCTGCAGCACACACCCTCTCGGGTCCTCTCCCTCAGGGGTGGCCACCTGCTCACTGTGTACCTTTCTCTCCCTTGACCTTTGTGTGTGCTCGGTGTTTGGTTTGAGTCCCCAGTGCAGGCGAGTTCCCGCTGGCAGAACCTGTGGTTTCTGAAGACGGAGTTGGAGAGGCCCACGGATGTGGCATTGAAGGCCAGGAGCAGAGGAAGCTGGGGTTCGAAGAAGGCAGCCCTATAATTAATCCCCCAGCTTTCTCACCACCATTGTCTCTTCCCTATTGAGATTGGCCAATTAGCAGCTCCGCACTCCTCTGCGCGGCAGCCACTTATTAGCCAAGACAAAGGCCGCATTGATTCCAATTTGTCCTGAATTTGGCTTGTCTCTGAAGTTGAAGATTGCATTTGGGTAGCAGCACTGGGGAAGAAGTGTAGGGGCAACATAAAAGAGAGCGCCTAAAATTAGTTGAAATAATTTTAGCTCTTTTGTGGATGACTAAACTAAATATAAACAGAAGAGAGAAGAAAAATCTTCATAATGTTAATTACCATAAACATTAAGTTCCCCAAAATGAGGCGCACAATGTGTTTTGTGACACTCTGATAATTAAATCATTTTCTCCCATTGAGGCTCCTTGCAGGTCTGTGTGGCGCTGGGCCCTCCCTGAGAGGTTTTCTCTGGCCCTGAGGGATGCTCAAAGTTCTGCGGCCCCAGTTTCTACACCTGTGGTTTTTCTCCAGTCCAGGTGACCTGTGCTGTGTTATACTTCACTTGAGTGATCATTCGAGTGATCCTGGGCCATGGGGCAGCCTGAGATGTTTGGGCCAGACTGTCTAATTGAAGGCCCACACGTGAGAGGTTAAATAAGGATGTGCAAAACATAGAGTGTTGGTGTCTGTGATTGTGTCAGTGTATGGCCACATTATTATGAAGGTGTGTGTGAGTGTGAATTCACAGGCACGCCAGAGTGAAGGTACAGTTGAGTGTGCATGAAGGTGCCTATCTCAGCATCCATGGGTCCTGACAGAACAGGTCTGTGAATGATGGGATGGCATCCACATTTGAGTATCTGCAGGTCCTGTCTCTTTCGATGGTCTGTAAGCCAAGGTCAGATCATGGCTTTGTTTCTTCTTGGTGGGGCAGCAGGCTCCAAAGGTGACCCTTAACCAACCCTGCCTCCTGGTATTCACACCACCATATTGTGGTCCCCTCCCATGGGAAGTCTGGGTTGGCCTGTGACTCTGAACAAAGACAATGTAGAGAAGTGGCACTGTGCCACGTCCTGGCCGAAGTTTCAGGAAATCTCGAAGCTTCTTCTGTGCTTTTGGGAGTCCTGAGCTGCCTTCTGTGCTGGAGAGACCATGAGAAAAGATTACATGGAGGAGAAGACCTGAGGCTCCACAGAAAGGGAGAAGAACCCCCACCTTTCATCCACTCCCATTAAGCACAAGGCACGTGAATGAGCCACCTTGCACGTCCAAGCCCAGCCAAGTCCCAGACAGCTGCACACCCCAATGACATTACTGGAGCAGAAGAATCTCCCAGCTGAGCCCAGTCACCCCTCAGAATCAACTCCTAATAAAATGGCTGTTGTCTTGAGTCCCTATGTTTTGGGGTGATTTGTCAGTCGCTACCGATAAAATATTTGAGTAACAGGTCCTCATTCCATCTCTCTAGCCCCACGCAGGAAAGGGCTGCTGACCTGGGGTATGTGTGAGTGATTTCAGGGCAGACAAGGTACTGGAAATGGCAAAAGCCACTGCTTCTGACCCCTACCCCTTCCTGTCCTCCCTGGGAGGAGGCTGGGCTCAGGCTTACCTTAGTGTAGGTGAGTGGCTGATGGCTGGCGCCTGGTGTCTTCCCTGGCAGTCCCTGCAGAGCAGGGTTGCAGGCCTGTTGGAATTCCACCAGCATGCCACCCTGCAGACAGGCACCGTCTGAGAGGGTAATTTCATCACGGAGGAGAGGCTGTCTGCACAGTGCCTGGAATCCTGATGGGTGAGGCCACCCAGAGAACACATTTAACCCTGCGAGCCTGGTAGCTGGGCCTCAGCTGGTGCCCAAGCTTGGGTTCCCACCCTGGGATTTAGACCCATTTGAGGACTACAATTGGGGGAGAGAGAGAGAGAGAGAGGGAGAGAGAGAGAATATGAATCAAAAATCTACTTACACAAAGGTCCAAGGACCTCCTGGAGAAACTCCCTTTATGAGAAGAAGAGATGCTGGTAGAATCAGTTCATGGCGAGGGAGGAGAGACGTGAGCTCAGGGGTGTTTTCGATGAGAGGGGTCCCCAGCACAGCCCCTGGGCCTGGCTCGAGTTCTGGGGCAAGGAGCCTGAAACCAGTGAGAGAAACCCTCAGTGGCTCTGTTTTCTTAGGCTGCGAGGAGCAGAAGCCCACTCGAGCTGGCTGCAGCAGGAGAGGAACTGAGTTGTGAAGACTTGGGGCGAGTCCAGGACGCACAGGACTGGAATGCAGGTGGGCCCGAGGGCTGCGGCCAGGAGCTCCTCCGCTCTTCAGATCTGTTTCTCCCCTGTCTCCGCACGTCACCTTCCTCTGTTTCTCCCCACTCAGAGTCCAACACGGCGCCTCCCAGACCCTGGGTCTAAGTGCACAGTTCCAGCTGCCTGCAGAAAGGAAATGGCATTTGGCAGCCCTCATTTCAGAGAGATCCAACTGGTTCCACTCGGCTGGGTGTCTCCCCCGACCCACTCAGCTGGGGCGAGGGCACGGCCCTCAGTATAACAGATGTGATTCCATTTCCAGAGCGGGGCCATCCCTGACTTCCAGTTTTCTGAGAGCTGTCCACTGATCCACAATCACTGGGCCACTGAGCATTCAGGTCACGGCCCGCATAGGCCCATGTTTTTTGCTGCAATGGGCAGGGCTGTGACAAGAGTGACACTAGCAAGGCACCTAGAGAGTCAAGTTTAAAAAGTCATTCAGTCTGGGTGACTATGCCCAGCGGGGCCCTGCACCACCCTGAGCATGGGCACTCCTTCAATTTTGCACCCTAGGTGCCTCATTTGCTTGCCTCTAGTCATAGCCTGGGCAGGGGTGTCTGCACCCCCACTGCACGAGCGCTGGACACTGGCTCCCTCAGGGCAGGCAGTGGATGCCCACAGGGCAGCACCTGGCTGTGGGAGGTATAGATGGCCCCTCTGCTGTGTGTGGGGTTGGCCGTAAAGAGGGTATCATTTCAATGAGTTGTAATGAAACAGAGGCCACACAGTGGCCTGAGTGCACATGAACTGCTCCCAGGAGGTCCTAGATTCGTGGGGGGACTTAAGGTGGGGCGGAGGGGTAGAGTTCTAGTGTGGGTGGATGGCGGGGTCTGGGATGCCAGCTTGTCACTTACCATGACCTTGTTCTTCCCTCTCAGGCTGGGGTGACTTAGAAAACAGGTCACGTCACTGCGATGCCCAGAGTCACACTTTCCCAGGCCCACGGTCATCTGGCCATCACAACAGTCCTGGGTGTGGGTCGGCGCCGTCATCTTGCATGCGTTTAGGAGCAAACCGAGAGGGCTCAGAGGGCTGCGCTGCTTACTGGGCAGTTCTCAGCGTGCACATTTAGGGCGGGAAGGGTCCACAGAGAGCTCTGTTTCAACCTCCTCTCTGTACCTGTGGGGAAACCGAGGGCTGGAAGGTTAAAGTGTACACTCACGGTCACACAGTGAGTTAAGCAATGGAAATAAACCTTACTGAATCTTCCTCTTTATTTTCCAACTGCTATCTATCTTGCACAACCCAAAGGAAGCTCAACCAGTACACCATGCATTTTCAAACTGGGGGCAGAACCTTCCCAACCTGGGCAGTTGGTGCCCAAGCCCTTGCAGGCTGTTTTGGCACCTGCACTAGGGTTCTCTGCCTGATTCCCCTCCCTCCCTTACATCCTCCAGGAGGCTCTTTGATTGGAGCTGGTATGCACAAGTCAGCCAGGATTTGGATCAGGTCCTCCCCACGCCCCCAGCTAGAAAATTCCATCCCTGCCCCTAGTGGTGCCCAGGAGCTCTCTGCAATGTGAGGGAAAGCAGAAAGGCTGGCCAGGTAGCGTCATGAAGGACCCACCAGCGGTGAGCACCCTCTTTTGGCCTTTGCCCAAGCCCCGAGTTTGCTGCCAGGCAACCGCCGCATCTCTGAAGCTTGAACCTACATTACTGCTCTTTTAAAAGATGATAAATTTTAAAGCAATAAAATCCGCACATGAAACACTTCATGCTGGCTGCAGTAGCCGTGGCTTTGCCAGGGGAGCCCGTGTTCTCTGCAGGCTCACGGAACTTCACCTCTAAAACACATTTGCAAAGGATACGCTGTGGGCTTGAAGGAGAAGCAAAGCAACGCTCCTCTAAATAGCTCTCGGGTCAAAGAGGAAATCGCGATGGGGAGGGGGAATATGCTGAAGCAGACATAGATGGAAACAGGAACAAATCAGAACTTCTGGGAACGAAGCTGAAAGAACACCTGGAGCTGGCGTTCTTAACCTGGGGTGAGAATTCAGGGAGTCCGTGAACTCGGTTGAGAAAATAATTATATATTTATTTTAAATTATCCTGAGCAGAAATGTAGCATTTTCTCCTATTAGTAATGTAGACAGAGGCCCATTGCATTAGTTGTATGTGTGACCCGGTCACCAGTACATATTACAGACATATCACAGACATATCACCGACATGGGTCAGCCCTGTCCACCAGTTGCAGGATGCAGATGACTTACTTTCTCTGCCTCGGTCTTGGATGTACGCTCCGGCTTGTCTAGACACAGGGACACAAATGGCAACAGTTTATGTTTTTTTTTTATTGCTTTATGAGCTGTGTCAGCATAAGCACTGAGGGAAGATGCCTAGAATTTTGCCAAAGAGGCGGCCTGGGCAAGATTTTCAGGTTGCCATGCATAGAAATGTCCACGGGTGTATCTCTCAAAGAGGCCAATTTACTCGATCATAACAGCAGCCTGAAAAGGTCTCAGAGGCCCTCTCTGTCTCGTTTACTCTTTTTTTCAAAACATTAAAAAAATTTTTGAATATAGATTCACAGAAAGCTGCAAAAAAAGCAGAGAAAGATCTAGGAGACCCTTCATCCAATTTTGCCCATTGGTGACCTCTTACATAAATGTAGTACAATATCAAAATTGGGATATTGCCACTGACAGCCAGTGTGTATATAGTTAGTTTCATGTGATTTTTGTCATGAGTGTAGCTTTGTATAACCACCACCACAATCGAGATGCGGAACTTGTCCATCATGACAAAGATCTTCCTCGTGCTACCCCTTATAGTCACATCCTTCCTGTGACCACCTCTACCCGCTGGCAACCAGAGTCAGTCTCCATCTTTATAATTTGTCATTTCAAGAATAGTATATAAATGAAATCACCCGGTGTGTCGTATTGATCTTAGCTCATCAATAACCAGTGTTGTGGCCGGGGCAGACCTATGGTTCTGATGATAATTGCCAGACACCCTTTATCTAGTCATGTGGCTGACAATGTTTTTATTGGAGAGTCATTTTTTTAAATCCTCACCCCAGGACATTTTCATTTGCTTTTTTAGTGAGAGGAAGGGAGAGAGAGGAACCTTGATGGGAGAGAAACATTGGTTGGTTGCCTAAATGTGCACCCAGACCAGGGATCCCTGCTGGACCGGGGATCCTACGCATCCTGACTGGGAGTTGTATGAGCTGCCCCTGAAAGGGGGATGAACCCCCAACCTGGGTATGTGCCCCAACCCTTCAGTTACGGGAGGAGGCTCCAGCCACCACCACACCACATGGGCCAGGGCTGGATAGTCATCTTTGAAGTGGATGCCTCGCAATTCAAGCTTAAGTTGAGCAATTGCAGTACAAAAAAACCCACAAAAAGACCCCCAAAAGAGCATTTACACTGTACCCAGTATGAGACTTTTTAGATTGGCCTTTTTCACCTAGATAATGTCCTTGAGGTCCATCCACATTGTTGCACATATCAACAGTTTATTCTTTTTTTGTGCTGCAGAATTTTTCACAATATGGGTGTACACAGGCTGTTTACTCACGCACCGACCGTGGGACACTTTGGCTGTTTCCAGGTTTTGGCTGTGAACAATTATGTATATGTTTTTGTGGGGACCTGTTTAATTTCTCTGGGACAAATACCCAGCAATACAAATGCTGGATTCTATGGATGTTTGATAAGTTTTAAAAGAAACTTCCAATCTGCTTTCCAGATTGCTGTACCATCTTACATTCCCATCACCAGCAGAGAAATCTGGTTTCCCTGAATCTTCACCAGCATTTGGCACTGTCACTATTTTTAAACCTGCTCTAAAGGATGTGTAGTATTATCTTATTGCCATTTTAATTTGCCTTCCCGGGTGGCCAGTGATATTGAAGTTCATACACATTCTCTTTGGCGAAATGTCTCCTCATGTCTTTTGCCCATTTTCTAATTGAATTGTTTGTTTTTCATACTGCTCAGTTTTTAAAAGTTGTAGTAAAATATACATATTGTAAAATTTACCACCTTAACCATTTTTAAGTGTACAGTTCTATTTAAATATTTACATCGTTTTGCTGCCAATCTTCAGAACTTTTTCATCTTGCAAGACTGAACCTCTGTTCCTATTAAACAACTCTCCACGCCCCCTCCCTTCACTCCCTGGGAACCACCATACAACTTTCTGTCTGTATTAATTTGACTATTCTAGATAACTTATATTAGTGGAATCATATAGTATTTGTTTTTTTGTGACTGGCTTATTTCATGTAGCATTATGTCCTCAAGTTTTGTCCGTGTTGTGGGATATGCCAGAATATCTTTTCTTTTTATGGCTGAAAATACTCCGTTGTAAGTACATAACAATGTTGCTTACACATTCATCTGTTGATGGACACTTGGATTCTTTCCATCTTTTGACTACTGTAAACAATGCTGCTATGAACATGGATGTATGGATGTCTCTTTGACACCCTGCCTTCGCTTGTCGACGTATACCCAGAAGTGGAATTGGTAGATCATATGGTAGTTCTATTTGTGATTTTTTGAAGGACCGTCACACTGTTTTCCATAGTGGCTGCACCATTTTATACTTCCAACAACAGTGCACAATGGCTCTAATTCTCCACATCCTTGCTGACACTTGTTATTTGCTATTTTTGGGGTTATTTCGTAGTGGTTATACTAATGAGTTTGAGGTAATACACTGTTGAGTCTTGAGGGTTCTTTTGTATTCTAGATACTAGTTCTTTGTGAGATAGGTGGTTTGCAAACATTTTCTACCAGTTGCAGCTTACCTATTTTTCCTCTTTACATGGTTCTTTTCAGAGCAAATTTTATAATCTTGAAGAAGTCCAACTTACTGGTTTTTTTTCTTTTATAGATCATGCTTTTGGTGTCATGTCTAAGAACTCAATAAGCCCTATGTACAGATGATTTTCTTCTATGCTTTTGTCTAGAAGTTGTAATAATGTTGTGTTTTAAGTCTATGATACATTTGAATTAATTTTAATATAAGGTATTCAGTTTAGGTCAAGGACCCTTTTGCCTGTGGATATCCAAATCATCGGTTGAAAATGCTATTGTGTTAATTTCTTTAGCCTATTAATATGGTGACTTTTACTGATTGGTTCTCAGATATTGAACCCAACTTGCATGCCTGGAATAAGCTCCACTTACCCTGATACACGATTTCTATTAAATGGTGTTTCACGTATTCTGCAGCTCTTTTGTTTGGTGCATGCACATTTAGGGTTACTATGTATTTTGGTGAATTGACCCTTTTATTGTTACATAATATCTGTCCCTAGTAATTTCCTGTGCCCCGAGTGTACCTAATCTGTTATTCATACAGGCATTTCTGCTTTCTTTTGATTAATATTTGCATGATATATCTTTTCCCATCTCTTCACTTTCAACCTGCCTATATTGCTATTTTATTTTTAATTTTTTATATTCACTTTTCTTTTATACTTTTTGAAATTTATTTATTTTTAATTAATTTATTGTCATTGAGTTATAGTTGTTTTGCCTTTTTATGTTGAAATATAGTTAGATCATTCAAAAAATTATTCTGCCAATCTCCATCTTTTATTTGGTGTGTTCAGATAATTTGTATTTAATGTAATTACTGATATGTTAGAACCTATGTCTACTTTTTTTGTTTTTTTCTTGTTTTTTTCCCCCTATTTTCTTTTCCTGCCTTCCTGTGGATTACTTGAACATTTTAAGAATGTATTTTGAATTAACTATGATATTTTGAGTGTATCTCTTTATATATGTTTCTTTAAAAAGTGGCTGCTATATATATATATATATATATATATATATATATATATATCTTATCATAATCTATTAGTGTTAATGATTTTCAGTGTGTGTGGTGTATAAGAAATCTTACCTTTCCTCATATCCCTCTTTTCTCCCCATTGGACAGTGCGATAATTTTTGTTTCACCATCAAATATAATTTAGAAAACTCAAGAGAAGGAAAGTCTACTTTATTTGCCCATATTTTTACTCTTTCCGTTGTTTTTTTTCTTTCTCCCTGCCATTCCAGGGGTCCTTACTTCATTATTTCCCTCCTGTAGCTCCTTATTGTCCTGTCTTCAAGTTTTAGTTCCTTTAGCCATTCTTTTAAGGTGTATCTTTTGGCTACAAATTCTCATCATTTTCTTCCCTCTAGTAATATCTTGAGCTTTTCATTTTTGAAGGATATTGTCGCTGGATATATATAGGTTTGTAGTTTGACAAGCTCTTTTTGAATTTCAATGCTTGAAAAATGTTGTGCCACTTTCTCTGGCTTCCATGGTTTCCGACAAGAAGTTGCTGTCATTCAAATTGTTTTTCCTCTATAGGTAAGCAATTGTTTTTCTCTGCTTTCAAGATTTGTTTTTAGTTTACCAAATATTTGGCTATATATATCTTAGTGTGGCTATTTTGGGATTACCTTCTTAAATTCCTAAGTTTTTATCTTTTGCCTAATTCAGAAAAATTTCAGTCATTACTTCTTTGAATATTTTTTCTAGCCTACTCATTTTCTTACTTTTATGGAATCCAATGGCATGAAAGTTAGATCTTTTTTTAAAGTTCCACAGTCTCCTGTGGTTCTGTTCATTTTAGTCTATTTCTTATCTGTTGTTCAGATTCGATCATTCCTATTGTTCTGCAAACTTACTGGCTCTTTCCTCTGCCCTCTCCCTTCTACTATTGAGCCAATCCACTGAATTTTTAAACTTTGGTTATTTATTTTTTTCAGTTTTAAATTTTCTACTTTCTTCTATATATGTTCTATTTTTTGCTGAAAATTTTTTACAAAGTTTATTTCAAATGTGTTTGTAAGTATTTTTATGATGGCTGATATAAAATGCTTGTCAGACGATCCTAACATCCATGTCATCTCTGTGTTGGCATTTTTGATAGTCTTTCCAATTTGAGTTGATATTTCCCTGGTTCTTGTTATTTTGAGTGATTTTTAAAAATTAAAACTTGGACATTTTGGGTATGTTGTTATGAGACTCTAGATCTTTTTTTTAAAATATATTTTATTGATTATGCTGTTACAGTTGTCCCATTTTTCTCCTTCACTCCCTTCCACCCTGAACACCCCCTGCCACCCACATTCCCCTTTTTAGTTCATGTCCATTGTCATACTTATAAGTTCTTTAGCTTCTACATTTCTCATACTATTCTTTCCCTCCCTGTGTCTATTTTCTACCTACCACCCATGCTACTTATTCTGTGAACCTTTTCTCCCTTTCTCCTCCTCCCACTCCCCTGTTGCTAACCCTCCATGTGATCTCCATTTTTGTGATTCTGTTCCTGTTCTAGTTGTTTGCTTAGTTTGTTTTTGTTTTTGTTTTAGGTGTGGTTGTTAATAACTGTGAGTTTGTTGTCATTTTACTGTTCATATTTTTATCCTCTTTTTCTTAGATTAATCCCTTTTCAATAATAAGGGCTTGGTGATGATAACTCTTTTAACTTGACCTTATCTGGGAAGCACTTTATCTGCCCTTCCATTCTAAATGAAAGCTTTGCTGGATAGAGCAATCTTGGATGGAGGTCCTTGCCTTTCATGACTTGGGATACTTCTTTCCAGCCCCTTCTTGCCTGTAAGGTCTCTTTTGAGAAATCAGCTGATAGTCTTACGGGAAGTCCTTTGTAGGTAACTGTTTCCTTTTCTTTTGCTGCTTCTAGGATTCTCTCCTTCATTTTTATCTTGGCTAATGTAATTATGATGTGCCTTGGTGTATTTCTTCTTGGGTCTAACTTCTTTGGGACTCTCTGAGATCCATGGACTTCCTGGAACTCTATTTCCTTTGCCAGATTGGGGAAGTTCTCCTTCATTATTTGTTCAAATAAGTTTTCAATTTCTTGCTCTTCCTCTTCCCCTTCTGGTACCCCTGTAATTCAAATGTTGGAATGTTTAAAGATGTCCTGGAGGTTCCTAAGCCTCTCCTCATTTTTTTGAATTCCTGTTTCTTCCTTCTGCTCTGGTTGAATGTTTCTTTCTTCCTTCCACTCCAAATCATTGATTTGAGTCCCAGTTTCCTTCCTGTCACTATTGGTTCCCTGAATATTTTCCTTTATTTCACTTAGCACAGTCTTCATTTTTCATCTAATTTGCTACCATACTCAACCATTTCTGTGAACATCCTGAGTACCAGTGTTGTGCACTGTGTATCTGATAGGTTGGCTATCTCTTCATCGCTTAGTTGTATTTTTTCTGGAGCTTTGATCTGTTCTTTCATTTGGGACATTTTTTTTTTGTCTTGGCACACCCATTACGTAGTAAGGGGTGGAACCTTAAGTGTACCCTAGGGTGGGGCTACTCATGTCGCTGCATTGTGACTCTGTACATGGGGAAGGGGTCTGAGAGGGAACGGGTCCCTTGCTCCGCTCTCTGCTGGTTTCCAGTCACTTCCTCCACTACCCACAAACAAATTGAGGCCTTCTGGTGCTGATTCCTTTGTGGGTGGGTTTGTGAATATTTTAGGACCCTGTTGGTCTCTCCAATGAACTCTCCTGTGAGGCTTGGAGTTTCTCCCACTGCCGCCTCAACTCTCACAGGTGTTTTCAATCTGTGCTTTGAGGCTTTATTTCCCAGTGCTGGGACCCTGGGTTGTATGGTCTATCTCACTCCCCAGTTCTTCCTCCCAGTTTATCTGCACATGAATGTGGGACCTCCCCGGTCTGCAACCTGCCACCTCACCGGTCCACCAGTCATGGCCTTGCTGCCATTCTCTCTGCTCTGGTCACTTGTCTCTGCCCCACCTACCGGTATGGGTGAGTGTTTCTTCTTTAACTCCTTGGTTGTCAGACTTTCATACAGTTCAATTTTCTGTCAGTTTTGGTTGTTTTTTTTAAATTTGTTGTTCTTCTTCTTTTGGTTGTGTGAGGAGGCACAGTATGTCTACCTATGCCTCCATCTTGGCCAGAAGTCCTCCACTTGGCTTTTTTAAAAAAGTTATATTTTATTGATTATGCTATTTCAGTTGTCCTGATTTTTCCCCCTTTGACCCCCCTCCATCTAGCACCCCCTACTCCCTCAGGCAATCTCCCCCACCATTGTTCATGTCCATGGCTCATGCATAAAAGTACTTTGGCTACTCCATTTCCTATACTGTACTTTACAGCCCCATGGAAATTCTGTAACTACCTATTTGTACTTTTTAATCCCCTCACTTCTTCACCCTTCTCTCCATACTCTCCTCCCATCTGGTAACCATCAAAATACTCTCCATATCCATGATTCTGTCTATGTTCTTCTTGTTTGCTTAGTTTGTTTTTTTAGATTCAATTGTTGATGGATATGTATATTTGCCATTTTATTGTTATAGTTTTGATATTCTTTTTCTTAAATAAGTCCCTTTAACATTTCATATAATAATTATTTTGTGATAATGAACTCTTTTAGTTTTTTTTTTCTGGGAAGCTCTTTATCTGCCCTTTGTTTCTAAATGATAGCTTTGCTGGGTAGAACACTCTTGGTTATAGGTCCTTGCTTTTCATAACTTTGAATATTTCTTACCAATCCCTTCTAGCCTGCAAAGTTTCTTTTGAGAAATCAGCTGACAGTCTTATGGGAACTCACCTGTAAGTAACTAACTTCTTTTCTATTGCTGGTTTTAAGGTTCTCTCTTTATCTTTAACCTTTGGTATTTTAACCATGGTGTGTCTTGGAGTGGGCCTCTTTGCATAATCTTTGGGGCTCTCTGTGCTTTCTAACTAGCATGTCTATTTCCTTCTCCAAATTGGGGGAGTTTTCTTTCACAATTTTTTTCAAATAGATTTTTAGTTTCTTGCTCTTCCTCTTCTTCTGGCACCCCTGTGATGCAAATGTCGGATCTCTTGCAGTTGTACCAGAGGCTGCTTATACTATTCTCATAGTTTTGGGTTCTTTTTTTCTTCTTGTTCTGCTTGGTTGTTTTTTGCTTCCTTATATTTTAAATCATTGATTTGATTCTTGGCTTCATCTATTCTACTGTTGTTTTCCTGTAAATTGTCCTTTATCTCAATTAATTTATATTTTGTTTTTGATTGGATGTTTTTTTATGCTGTTGAGGTCCTCACTAAGTTCCTTGAGCATCCTTATAACCAATGTTTTGAACTCTGCATCTGATAGATAGCTTATCTCCATTTTGTTTAGCTCTTTTTCTGGAGTTTTGATCTGTGTTTTCATTTGGGCCATGTTTCTTTGACTCTGCATTTTGGCAGCCTCACTGTATTTGTTTCTATGTGATAGGTAGAGCTGCTTTGACTCTGTGTCTTGGTAGTGTGGCCTAATGTAGTAGGTGTTTGATAAGGTCCAGTGGCACAGTCACCCCTATCACCCAAGCTGGGTACTCAAGGCGCACCCTTCATATGGGCTGAGTACACCCTTTTGTACTTGAAACTTGGTTGCTATTAGCAGATCAATGAGAGTGATTTACCCAGGCCAGTGAGCTGCAAGGATTGACTGTGACTACTCACCACCAACCTCTACCCTCTGTGGAAAATTAGCTGTACAGGGGCAGAGTGGTGGTGCTCTGACATGGTCTGTAGCTGTCCATTGGGTGTTTTGGCCCTGGGGTTTCCTGGGTGGTGCAGGCCAAGGTTAGTTCCCACCTGTGTTTGCTTGGGGCCACCCTTCCTGATGCATAAAACAGTCTGAGATGGCTGCTCCTTATGCTGGGCTTGGAGATTCCTAGGTGAAGCCAAGCTGTGAATCTAGGCTGGCTGCTGCTACTGCTGGGCCTGGGGCTCATTGAGGCCAGCTGTTGTTTATTTGAGAGGATTTAGGAAATTGTGAAGCATGAGCCAAGACTAGCTATTTATATGGAAAAGCAGCTTAGGTGGGCCTGTAAGTTGGGTTGGGTGGAGTCTCTGGGGATCTCTATGGCTGGTTAAACAGTGTTAGCCAGGTCTATGGAGTCTCAGATATGGCACCAGTCTGCTGGCTCTGTGGAGGGAGAGTTTCGAAAAGGGACAATAGCCTCTGCTTGCCTTGATGCCAGACACTTCAATTTCTCCCTGTATGCCACTGATGCCTGTCAAACCGCTACCCCAGTGCTAGAGCTCAGAGGGATTGAGTTTGAGTAGGTGAGTCTGTGTCTGGGTTAAGAGGAACTGCTTGGGGTTCCAGAAGTTTCTACTACTGACTCAATCCCTGCTGATTTTGCAGCCAGATGTTGTGGGGATGTATCTTTCTGGCACTGGAACCCTGGGCAGGGGGCCTAGTGTGGGGCTGGGACTCCTTAATCCCAAGATATCCCTCTAGAATTTTTATCCACCACACGAGGGTAAGGAACCAGCCTGTTCTACATTTGTGCCCTTTCTACCAGTCTGTATGAATGTGGTTTCTTTAATTTCATAGCTGTCAGACTTCCATTCGGCTTCATTTCTGACAGTTCTGAGTGATGGTTGTTTTATATTTTAGTTGTAACTTTGATGTAGTTGTGGGAAGAGGTGAGCCATGTCTGCTTATACCATCATCTTGGCCAGAAGTCTTTTCCACTTGGCTTTTTTTTGATACCACTGAGGGGGCAGAGATAGGAGAGGGCTGAGCACCTCTTTACAGCTCAGTGAGGATGAAAATCTAGACTTACCATTTAGCCCTTGCTGGTGGTAGTGGAGATGGGGCCAGAGTCTTTCCATGATGTTTAGCTGAGACAGAGCAATTTATTTTCTAGAAGTTGTCTGTCTTGCTAAGCTGCCCCTTTCTTGGCTCTTGTCTAAAGAGAGCAGGCTCTTCTTTTCTCTGCACTCATTGACATTTCCAGGTTGCTTTTATCTCCAGCACCCCATGGGATATAAGAGGCAAAAAGAAAATACAGGGGGTTCACCGCTGAGTCATTCCTCTGGTTCTGAGGTCCCTAGCCAATGTCTTCTTTTCAACTTTCAGAGTCTCATGTTTGTTTTATATGTCATGTCAAGGTTTTAGCTGTACTTAGCTGGAGGATTAGGATAAAGGATATCTATGCTGTCTTTCTGGAAGCAGATGTTCAGTCTCATTTACTAAGACAATGATGTAGGTAAGAAAGAAACCAACAGATCAAGCATTTTTGCAGATGTTAGGCTCTTAGATTATTTTGCCTTAAGGCTGTGTCAGCAAGTTGGCCAGCCAGTTTGCCTAAAGTTCTGGAAGTCCCTATAATTAATACCAGGCCTTGGTGTGATTATTAATAGTGTACCTCCACAGTTTGACCTCACAGATTTTGATCGAGTGTGTTCAACCTTGAAAAAAATACTTGCTACCTAAGCTGGTTTTGGAAGTCACTTTATCATTAAAGTAAACCACAAATTCATTCACCTCAAAACCTAGTGATATTTTCACACGAGGTTTTGACATCTCAGAAACACTGGCCAGCAGCCCTCCCCACAGAACCAGTGTATATTAATTAGTGAGGTAGAGCAAGTTTTCAAGGCTCTTTTCACAAGATAAGTGTTCAGGCCACCCCTTATTACAAAATTGACCCATGTTGCTGCCCCACCGAGAGCACTAAGGAAATCAAGAGGCCGACCCTTTGAGGTGAAGCATTGAGAGAATGGAGACAATGGTTCAGCTCATTCAGGATGTGCCCGAGCCTGCTAGGGCCACTCCTGCACTTGTGCCCGTCAGAGTTGTACCTCCATCTGATCACTTTCTCTAGTCAGTTCCATGATTTGCTCAGGAACTCATATCATCTTGTTGAAATTTTCTTAACCAGGCAATTCACCATAAAGCAATTTGTATTTCATGTCTTACTGGTATCATTATAAACATAGTGAACAAAGATCAGTAAAAGGCCCTAAACGTCAACTAAGGCATAGTCACATGACTTTAAGGTAAGAAAAACACTCAATTGGTCTCCTGGTTGGTTTTTCAAATATGCCTTTTGAACACATTAAAATGCATTCTGACATGGTTCTGTCTATAAAGCACCTTTTCAAGCTTGTCTGCCTCATTGACCCAAAACCTTCAGCCAGATCTGCAGTTCAGTCCCTCTTGTTCTCCCCCTCTTTCCTGTATTACATAGGCTTTCCTTCTACGGTGATTTCAAAAAATTGTGGTAAATTTTTTACCATTGTAACAATTTTTAGGTGTACAGTTCCTGGCAGGAAGCACACTGACATTATTGTGCAGCCATCACCAGCCTCCACCTCCAGAACTTGGCCATTTTTTCTAACCAAAAAATCTGTCCCCGTTCAAACAATTACTCCCCATCCCTTCCTCCCCCAGCCCCTGGCAGCCACCACCCTCCTTCCTGTCTCTGTGAATCTGACTACTCCAGGCACCTCAGTTGAATGGAATCATATACTGTTTTTCCTTTTGTTACTTGATTATTTCACTTAGCATAATTTCTCCGATGTTCATTTGTGTCATAACATGTGACAGGATTTTCTTCCTTTTACTGAGTTCTTTTTAAAAATAACTTAAATTTAAAAAGTTATAGTTGACAATATTATTTTCATGTCAGGTGTACAACACAGTGATTAGATATTTATATAACTTACAGACTGTCCCACTGATAAATCTAGTGCCCTCCTGACACCACACAGAATTATTGAAATATTACTGACTGTGTTCCCTGTGTTGTACTTTATATCCCTGTGTGTATTTTGTACCAATTTGTACTTCTTAATCCTTTCACCTTTTCCACCCTGCTGAATTCCTTTTGTAAGGCTGAATAATATTTCATGGCATGTATATACCACAGTTTGTTTATCCATTCATCGGTTGATGGACATTTGGTTTGCTTCCACCTTTTGCCTATTGTAAATGGTGCTGCTGTGAAGATGGGTGTACAAAGGTCTCTTTGAAACTCTGCTTTTAATTCTTCGGCGTATACATCCAGAAGTGGAGTTGCTGGGTCATATGTTCACTCTGTTTTTAATTTTTTGAGGAACTTCCAAACTGTTTACCATGGCAACTGCTCCAAAAATATGGACCACTTCACAAATTTCCACATCACAGGTGCCGTACTACTTATCTTTTTTGTGTTATCCCAATTTTAGTATATGTGCTGCCCAAGCAAGCACCCAAGGTGATTTAAAATTGACCTTAAGGGAGGCTTTAGATATTTTTTTCTTGTGATAAAAACTTTTTTAAAATTGTTGTTCAAGTATGATTGGCTCCATTTTCCTCCCACCACTCTCTCCCACCCTCACCTCCCACCCTCAATCCCACCCCCCACCCCCGTTGGCTTTGTGCATGGGTCCTTTATACATGTTCTCTGATGACCCTTCTTCTTTGTTCACTCATTATTCCCCCTCCTCTGGTTACTGTCAGTTTGTTCTTTATTTCAATGTCTCTGGTTCTATTTTGCTTGTTTTGTTGATTAGGCTCCACTTATAGATGAGATCATATAGTATTTGTCTTTCACTGCCTGGATTATTTCACTTAGCATAATGCTCTCCAGTTCCACCCATGCTACTGCAAGTGGTAGGAGCACCTTCTTTCTCTCTGCTAGGTAGTATTCTGTTAGTGTACCACAGTTCTTGGATCCACTCATTTACTGATGGGCACTTAGGCTGTTTCCAGCACTTGGCTATTGTAAATTGTGGTGCTATGAACATTGGGGTGTATAGGTTCTTTTGAATTGGTGATTTAAGATTCTTAGGGTATAATCCCAGCAGTGAAATTGCTGGGTCAAAAGGCAGTTCCATGTTTAGTTTTTTGAGGACATTCCATACTGTTTTCCACAGTGCCTGTACCAGTTTGCCTTCCCACCAACACTGCACTAGGGTTCCATTTTCTCCACAACTTCGCCAGCACTTGTTGTTTGTTGATTTGTTAATGATGGCCATTCCGACTGGTGTGAAGTGGTATCTCATTGTGGTTTTAATTTGTATCTCTCTGAAGGCTAGTGATGCTGAGCATCCTTGCATATGTCTCTGGACCCTCTGTATGTCCTCCTTGGAGAAGTGTCTGTTCAGGTCCTTTGCCCACTTTTGAATTGGATTGTTTGTCTTCCTGGAATGGAGATACTTTTTTTCATTTGCTTGTTTAACTGTGCTTTTCACTGTGCAGCCCCTTCTTTTTTTATAAGTTGAAAAAAAATTTGTTAACATTATGAATGTATCTGTGTGGATTTATTTAAAAAGAATAACTTTATTGTTTCATAAAAATAATACACTGTACTTTAAAAGTTGAAGATTGTAGAAAATTTACAAAGGGCAACAAACCATCCCAAATTCTACCACCCAGAAGTAAGTAATATTAATATTTTGGACATAATTTCAACCATTTCCTCATCAATGTACAAACAGAAGGAGTGATTGATAAAAGTAGTTTTATAAAAGCTATTATATTATATATACTATTATAAAATAAAAAGTTAAACTAATTTTATTTTAATTCAATAGTTAGAAAAGAACTGAGGTGAAACTGAGCACATGCTGACCTTAAAAAAATATTTCCTCACTTTGAGATATACAAGTTCCTAAAGTGCCTTTTAGATTAAGAAATAAAAAGCATTAAAAGATGGAAGCCACTTCCATTGTTTTGTTTGTTTTTTATTTTGTGCACAGACACCATATCACATCTTAGAAAAGGTAATTAGCTCCTCAGACTTCCTCTCAGTCTCTTCCCTCACTCTTTGATTTTAATTGTTTTATTGTTTTTACTCTGCTAAGATTTATAAAATAGATGTTATAGACTATTTATGTTGTACTTTAATATTTACATGAATTGGTGCTCACCATGAAGGTTTTTCTCAGTGTTGCCATCTCTGCACCCTTTATTTTGATTCCCTCTTGTGTGCTTGAGTTTCCACATGAACAATTTTTTCAGGCAGGGCTCACAGGTGCTATATTTCTTGAGTTTTCTCATGCCGGAGGATGTCAGTGTTTGCCTTTGCATGGTAATTTGGCTGGGTATAATATTCTTATGCTGCATGGTCTTTCCCTCAGATTTTTTTTTAGCCACTTCTCTGGGTTGTTTGTTTGTTTGTTTGTTTGTTTGTTTGTTTTGGCATTGAACTTGCTATGGAGACATCTGAGTTGACTTGTTTTATCTCTGTGAAGGCCTGAATAGTTATTTCTTCACTTTTGATATTCAATAATTAAAGTTGATTGTATCTCAGTTTGGACATTCTCTTTTAAAATATATTTTATAGATTATACTATTACAGTTGTCCCATTTTATTCTCCCCTTTATTCCCTTCCTTCCTGCAACCCCTCTCCCACCAGCAGTCCTGTACCTTAGTTCATGTCCATGGATCATATGTATAAGTTCTTTGGTTTCTCCATTTCCCATAGCCTCCTCTTGTCTACTTTGTACCTACCATTTATGCTTCTTATTCCCTGTACCTTTCCCCACCTTTCCCCACTCTCCCTCCACTTATAACCCTCCATGTGATCTCCATTTCTGTGATTCTGTTTCTGTTCTAGTTGTTTGCCTACTTTGTTTTTGGTTTTAGGTTCAGTTGTTGATAGTTGTGAGTTCATTGTCATTTTACTGTTCATAGTTTTTATCTTCTTTTTCTTAGATAAGTCTCTTTAATATTACATATAATAAGGGCTGGGTGATGATGAACTCTTAACTTGACCTTATCTGGGAAGCACTTTATCTGCCCTTTCATTTTAAATGATAGCTTTGGTGGATAGAGCAATTTTGGATGAAGGTCTTTGCCTTTCATGACTTGAAATACTTCCTTCCAGCCCCTTCTTGCCTATAAGTTTTTCTTTTGAGAAATCAGCTAATAGTCTTAAGGGAACTCCTTTGTGGGTAACTCTATCTTTTCTATTGCTGCTTTTAAGATTTTCTCCTTATCTTTAATGTTGAGTAACATAATTATGATGTGCCTTGGTGTGTGCTTCCTTGGGTCCAACTTCCTTGGGATTCTGCGAGCTTCCTGGATTTCCTGGAAGTCTATTTCCTTTGCCAGATTGGGGAAGTTCTCCTTCATTATTTGTTCAAATAAGTTTTCACCTTCTTGCTCTTCCTCTTCTCCTTCTGGCACCACTATGATTCAGATGTTGGAATGTTTAAAGTTGTCCCATAGATTCCTAAGCCTCTCCTCATTTTTTTTTAAAATTCTTGTTTCTTCTTTCTGTTCTGGTTGAATGTTTATTTCTTTCTTCTGCTCCAAATTGTTGGTTTGAGTCTCAGTTTCCTTCCTGTAACTGTTGTTTCTCTGTATATTTTCCTTTATTTTACTTTCCATAGCCTTCACTTCTCCCTCGATTTTGTGACCACACTCAACCATTTCTGTGAGCATCCTGATTACCAGTGTTTTGAACTATGCATCTTATAGGTTGGCTGTCTCTTCATTGCTTAGTTTCTTTTTTGGAGTTTTGATCTGTTCTTTCATTTTGGTCACATTTTTTTTTTTTTTTTTTTTGGTCTCGGTGTACCTGTTAGGTAGTAAGGTATGGAACCTTACGTATTCACCAACAAATTGGGCCCTTCCCAGATGGGTGTATGCTTTTCTATGTTCTAGGACTCTGTGGATCTCTCCAACAAACTCTACTATAAGGCTGGGAGTTTCTCCCACCGATGCAACCCCCACAGGTTTTTATATTCAGAGGTTTTAAGGCTTTATTTCCTTGCACTGGAACCCTGGGTTGTGTGGTCTGTCTTGCTCCCCAGTTGCTTCTCCTGGTTTATTCAGTTATTTCTCATTTGTCTACACTCAGATGTGGGACCGCCTGGTTCACCAGCCACCCCCTCACCCACCTGGTCTTCCAGCCATCGCCTTGATGTAAGCCCTCTCTGCCCTGGCTGCCTGTCTCCACTCCTCCTATCAGTCTGGGTGAATGTTTCTTCTTTAACTCCTTGGTTGTCAGACTCCCAAACAGTTCAGTTTTCTGGCAATTCTGGTTATTTTTTGTTTTTAAATTTGTTGTTGTCCTTCTTTTGGTTGTGGAAGGAGACAAAATGTATCTACCTACACATCCATCTTGGCTGGAAGTTTCGGATATTCCTTTTCTCGTTGGATTGTTGCTAGTGAATTTTTTGGGGGGAGGGAATACTCTTTTCTATTTCACTAGATATTAAACAGGCAGATGTTGTCATCCTTCTGCATTCCACCATCTTTTCTGAATGACACATCTTAGATTATTATTTTATTTTAATTTATTTATTTTGAAATCATTATACATTCATAAGAAGTTGCAAAAGTAGTGTATAGAGGACCCCTTGCATCCTTCACTTAGTTTCTCCCAAAGATAGTATCTTAGATGACTATAATACAGCTTCAAAACCAGGAAATCAACCTGAGTACAACCCATAGACCCCATTCAGATTTTGCTGGTTTTGAACGCTCTCACCATGTGTGTGGATGTGAGTGCCTGCTTGGGTGTATTTAGTCCTGTGCGATTGTGCATCATGCTTTGAATTATATAACCACACCCACAATTGTGACACAGAGCTGTTTCATCACCACCAAGACCCCTCGTGCTGTCCCTTTACAGTCCTCCGCTGCCCTGTGTCTATCTCTCTTCTTCTGCAACCCCTAGCAGCCACTGATCTCTTCTCCACAACTGTAGTTTTGTTATTTTGAGAATTTTGAATGATTGGAATCTTACCGTAGGTGACATTTGAGATGAACTTTTCTCCATACTCCGCATAATGCCCTTGCAATCCATCCAGGCTGCTACGTGTATTGATAGTCCATGACTTTTTTTTTTTTTTTTTTTTTAGAATTTATTTATTTATCTTTAGAGGGGAAGGGAAGGAGAGAGGGAGAGAAATATCAGTGTATGGTTGCCTCTCATGCGTCCCCTGCTGGGAACTGACCTGCAACCCAGGCATGTGCCCTGACTGGGAATTGAACCGCGATACTCTGGTTCGCAGGCCCGTACTCAATCCACTGAGCTACACCAGCCAAGGCTGATAGTCCATGACTTTTTATTACTGAATAGTATTCCAGGGTGTGACTATAGCATAGCTTTCTAAAAAATCATTAACTGATTGTAGGTCACTTTGGTTGTGACCAGTTTTGGGCTATTACAAAGAAATTTACTAAGAAAAATCGAGTATAGGATTTTATGTAGACACAGTTTCATTTCTCTGAGACAAATGCCCAGGGGTGTGATTGCTGGGTCAAGTGGTAAGTGTATGTTTTATTCTTCATGGAGCTGACACACCATTTTCCCAGGTGGCCATGTCATTTTACAGTCCAACTGCTAGTGTGTGAGAGGTCCAGGTGCAGTGTGTCCTCACCAGCACTGGGGTTTGGGGGTGGCCCCTGTAAGAGTGATGGTTTCATGCAGCTACCATTACAGGTTTTTCTAAAGTAAAGATGCTCAACTTTAGGTTTAGTTGCAATCTTCAATAATAACACTCATATTTAAAATAAACTCCAAGCCATCTTCTGTCTCCCCAATTTCTGCTACATTGTGGTAGCATCTTCTTCATTCTCAGATCTTCATGGGGAACTGTGGTGACTAGAACAAGGTCACCACACCCTGGATGCTTTGGAGTTCTGAGTTTTTCATTATCTGGCTGGAATATTTCAAGAATTTCAAACTTATGCTTTAGACTTTCTGTTTTTAACCACCGATCCATGATCCCATTTTAAGATGTAATTTTGAATGATTGCAGTCTGAAATGATATAAGAAAAATGAAACAAAAACCATAAGATGTACAATTTTGGGGTTATCTGAGAACTTATGGTGGTGGGATATTGAAATAAGCACTTTGCCCCATGTTATAAATAAAACATTTAGATTATATTTGTGTTCCAAAGTTGAATAATTTTTACGATGAATCTTTATGTGTTGAAAGTTAAAAAAAGATGATAGACTTACTTTAAAAAATCTAGGCATACATTTTTCTTTGACCTCCTAACAGATGCCACTTTACAGTTTTTCTTTTCTGTGGCCTGGTCTAGCCGTGTGGGCCAGTGATGTGATTTTAGGGTCAACTGTGCTCTCTGAAGCCTTTGTACCTTTCCTGATTACGTAAGAGATAACTGGTCCTAATCCTCTTGCGGTTTTGTTAATTCAGCTGGGCTCTTGGAAGGCACTTATTTTCTAATCTCTGTCTGCATAACACAAAAGTATCCAGTGTGTGCAGAGGGGGATAGGAATGAGAAGTGAGCAGATGCAACCCATGGAATTCTGGAAAGGCCCAGGAGGCAGAGGCACGGGTTACTGAGCAGGATGAAGGTGAGGGGTGGGGGTGCAAACCAGAGGATGTGTTCAAGGACTCTCTGTGAAAGAGTGGAGCCCCCACCCCAAACCCTACTTCCCACTCTGTGCACACAGAAGAAGCTAGAGAGACTTTAGAATCCAGGATTAGGAGGTTCCCCTAAAGGAAGCCAAAGAGCAAAACAATGCAGAAGAGGTCGTACGCAAAGAAATAAAATCTTATGGAATGTAATTAGCAACTGGAAATTTTATATCCTGCCAGGCTATCCATCCAGTGTGAGGGTGGAATGAAGACATCTTTACCCATCCACAGGCAATTTGCCTGCTTCAAACTCTTTCATAGAAAGTACTGGGAGAATGTTCCAGCAAGTCCTGAGTAGCCCAACTGTATCTGGGAAACAGGGCTTCAATCAGGACAGCGCTGAAGAGAAGATGCCGGTTGACAGCAAAGAGAGCCACCAGCCTCGGGTGAAGGAGCAGGCTGGAGATGAGAACATGCAAAGAATTAAAAATATGCATGTGGAAAATTTTGCAAGTGAAAATAATACTTTTTTCAAAAAACACCAAAATGCCTGACATGAAAGAATATGCAATCATACACTGCTCAGCTCTGCAGTGAAACCATAAATAATATGCTGTATAATCATAATGATACAAACCCTTATATTGGTAAGGAATCTTTCCTTTGCAAGTAAATGAAAACTCAAAGTGGCTTAAACCATAAAGAGAATTATAGTCTTTTGCTCACACGATTGACAACTTTGAAGCTACTTTAGGCTCCAGATGACGCTTAATCTTGATGCTCTCTCAAATCCTTAATTTCCATCTCTCCCCTTTGACTTTGGCAGTATATATTCAAAATAAGATGAGATTTCCTTGTGGTTGGCTTCCAGCACCTTCTAGGGGCTTCATGGTTCTTTGTTCATGCCCATAAGGGAGAAAATATTTTTCTAGGGGCTTTTGCAGAAGAACAAAGAAATTCTGCCCCAATTTCCTCCAGAAAACCTCTCCTAAGTCAGATATTGGGTTGTATGCCTTGTTTGAACCAATAGTTATAGCTGGGGGGAAGGGGTTCAACCAATCAGGGCCCACCTGCTTGGCTGAAATGGGGAAAGTTGCCACTGTATAGGGGAATAATGGATTCCCAAATGGAGATTGAGGTACAGTTAAACGAGAAGAAAGAACAGATGCTAGTTGGCCACCAAAGAACAAACATCTATTTTACAACACAAATTCCTTAACAAAAAATAGAAAAATAGTTGTATGGGGCAATGCAGGTTGGGGGAATGAAGGAGCCGAACCCACATCCATCCTAATTCAAAATCAATGAAGAATGCCTGAAATTTATGGGTCAATAAATAACAGTTTAAAACATATTATTTAGAAATATGGAGGTAGTGAACAGGAAAAAAAACAGCTGCAAGAGTTATTAAGAGTTATAAATTGTTACCTTCCTATAGCCAAGCTTGGAGATAGTGCGGGATAGGGCAGTGTGGGTTTTTTATGAAAAGTTTTTTTTGTATGATTTGATTTTAAAACTGTGTTCATGTATTACTTTGACTAAAAAGTTAAAAAAAAAACAACAAACCTTCCAAGCTTTCATGGAAACACATGAAATTAGATGAAATGGAAAAGCAAGAGGCTGCTGACTTTGCCTTGTGATAAAGACATGCAAGAGTGCAAAAACTCAAAATAGAACCCCGCCACCCCACCCGCAGCCCCTGTTGTAGTGAAACCCATGTGCCGCTGATGCGCAGCGGGGCTTCGGGGACCCTCTAGCACACTGCCGCACATTCTGGGGGAAGGGGAAATGTGCCTCCGTTTGAGAAGCATGGACTAAGACACATCAGGGCAAAGAGTTAGGGATTTGTTAAGAAGGGAAAACTCAAACTTTCCCCCAGAGGAATGCCCAGGCCAAGGCCTGCTGTGCATGCCACTCGAAGCAATGAGGACACAGAGTCTGAAAAAGAGGCTGACTTTGGGTTTGGGGTGCTGTCCAGGGTGCTGCCCTGATCTCTCCCTTCCAGGCGGGCCGAATTGTACTGCATTGTTTATTTGTTTGTTTGCTTGTTTTTGCTCACAGACACTTTCACTGCTGTTTCTCCTTAGACCACAGACGCTGCTTCCACACTCAAAGGCCTTTTCTTTAGTTTGCATCACCAATCTGATCCAAAACTATTCATTCCTCCAGGGACCCTGGGCCCAGCCGGGCAGCATCCTGCCCTGTAAAGAGCCCTTTCTGGTGCAGAAGGGCACAAATAAGGGGTGACCCCTTGGGAAAACTTAAGTGCAGAAGGACAAACCACAAAGAGGGGGAGTGATTTAGGACCACAGATCCCTCCCAGGTGCCAAATCATGATGATGAGAATGGGCAGGAAAAGTTGCTCCTTTAAACACTAGAGACATTGCATTTCACTCAGGGGAGATTTGTAATTTTGAGGGCCAGGTAGATCCTAATTTAAGACAAATACTTTAATGGGACTTTTGGTTTCATAACTGAAAGCCAAAGCATTTTTTTCTGCAAGGGAGTTTTGGGGGCAGTGAGGAATTAAACAGCTTTCATAATGGTGTCAATTAACACTGTGTCCTCACTTTGGGTTGGAGACACTTTACATATCTGCAGAGTCTGGAGGTCTTTTTTCTTCCCCTTGCTAGTCCCTGCAGAGGACTGGGATGGGATCAAGGGTCTGAACTCATGCAGGGAAGACAGAGACAAAGCAGTCATGTTGTAAAGAGGGAGTTGGTGGCCTTAGAATCAGCCTCAGACTGGAGCTGAGAGAGGGAAATAGGTCTATGCATTGTAATTCTCTTTCACTCCATCCAAGTCTTCAGTAACATTTGGTTAAAGGTTACAATTTGGTCTTAGCTGTGCTCTGGGGGAATTTAGCAAGGGATTTTTAAAGAGAGCAGAAATAATATGGAGGACTGTAAAGCAGGAAGGAAGAAACAAGTTGATAAGAAGTCAGCTTCCTGATGTTCTAACAACAGTCAGGGTTGCTTTGTGGGGCACAGGACTAGAAGTATTTCTCAGGGATCTTCAGATTCCTGGGGAAAGAGCCTGATTAAAGGGAGAGGCTTTGTTTCAGTCAAGCAGTTTGGGGACTTGGAGGACGAGGGCTGTCTGGATTTAAGGGAAAGGCTGATTTCAGAAATCTATAGACCTTGAGACCTTGAGAAGAGTTCTGGTACTAATTCTCATGTCTTAGCAATTTGTTCCTATAGTTTAGTATTCCCCCAGTTCCTGAATGAAGAACCATGGCCAGTGAAGGATATCAAAGACCACGACTAAAACAAAGACCAGGTATATGGCAGGTTTGTTCTATTGCACCCAGTGTTGCAATTGGACACACTCACTGCGACAGGTCAAACTGGACAATTGCCATGAGCCCATGCCTCATTCCCAACATTTCAGATGCAGTCCTTGACCTGTTTCAGTTTCAACTCAGTCATGTTACTTTCACTAACTTCCACCCCCAAATTATTACAAGCAATTCTTATCAATTCCCAGGTAAATCCCAGAGTGCTTTTCTTTTTTTAATATATTTTTTATTTTATTGATTATGCCATTACATTTGTTCTATTCCCCCCTTCATTCCCCTCCACCCTGAACACCCCTCCCTACCATTCCCCCCCTTTAGTTCATGAACACGTGTCTCAAGTTCATTAGATGCTATATTTCCCCTACTATTCTTACCCTCCCCCTGTCTATTTTCTATCTACTATCTATGCTACTTATTTCCTGTACCTTCTCCCCCCTTTTCCAACTCCCCTTTTGCTAACCCTCCATGTGATCTTCATTTCTATGGTTCTGCTCCTGATCTAGCTGTCCTCTTCATTTGCTTTTGTTTTAGGTGTGGTCTTAATAACTGCGAGTTTGCTGTCCTTTCACTGTTCATCTTTTTTATTTTCTTTTTCTTAGGTAAGTCCCTTTAACATTTCATATAATAAGGGCTTGGTGATGATGAACTCCTTGAATTTGATCTTATCTGAGAAGCACTTTATCTGTCCTTCCATTCTAAATGAAAACTTTGCTGGATAGAGCAATCTTGGTTGTAGGTCTTTGGATTTCATGACTTGGAATACATCTTTCCAGCCCCTTCTTGCCTGTAAGGTCTCTTTTGAGAAATTAGCTGACAGTCTGATGGGAACTCCTTTGTAGGTGACTGTCCCCTTCTCTCTTGCTGCTTCTAGGATCCTCTCCTTCATTTTAATCTTGGCTAATGTAATGATGATGTGCCTTGGTGTGTTCCTTCTTGGGTCCAACTTCTTTGGGACTCTCTGAGCTTCCTGGATTTCCTGGAAGTCTATTTCCTTTGCCAGAATGGGGTAGTTCTCTTTTATGATTTTTTTCAAATAAGGTTTTCACTCATGACTGTTCCTCTTCCCCTTCTGGTACTCCTATAATTCGGATGTTGGAGCATTTAAAGATGTCCTGGAGGTTCCTAAGCCTCTCCTCATTTTTTTGAATTCTTGTTTCTTCATATTTTTCTGTTTGGTAATTTTTTCCTTCCTTCTGCTCTGCTCCCTTGATTTGAGTCCCAGTTTCCTTTCCATTCCTATTGGTTTCCTGTGCATTTGCATTCATTTCAATTAGTTTAGTCTTCATATGTTCCTTTAATTTGTGACTAAAATCAACCAGTTCTGTGAGCATCCTGATCACCAGTGTTTTGAACTGTGCATTTGAAAGTTTGGCTATTTCTTCATCACTTAGATTTATTGGCTCTGGGGCTCTGAGTTGTTCTTGAGCCATGTTTTGATCTGTTTGTGCCTGTTACATATGAGGAGAGGCACCTTAGGTGTTCACCCAGGGTGGGGGCCACCCAGGTGGCTGGTTTGTGATGCTGTATGTGGGGGTGGGGTCAGAGAGGGAGCAATGGTGGTCCTCTCTGCTCACCCAGTCTGCCTCAGCGTTTGCCCCCACCTGTTTATCTGAGCGCAAATGTGCGAGCCCGGCGCCCTACGCTGGGGCCTGCATAATCTGTCTCAATGCATATCTCTTCATTGGTTTATCTGCTTGCAAATGCGCAACCGCAGACAGCCAGCCATGCTGCGCCTTCCCTGGGTCCGCCTGTAGCTACCCTGCACCTGGGATCTGCACCCTTGGCTGCCTACTCGCCACCCGGTTGGGGGGATCTTTTTTGCCCGACCCGCTCTGTTGCTGGCTTTGCCGCTCTCACCGGTTTAGCTGAGCGGTTCATTATTTTTGAACTTCGTATTGTTCGATTTTCTGTGGTTTGGTTGCGTTTGTTATTGTTAAAACTTTATTGTTTTTAGATTTGGTTGTGCGAGGAAGCAAAGTGTTTCCACCTATGCCTCCATCTTGGTGGAACCCAGAGTGCTTTCTTAAGGAAAAAAAACCCAAAACAACAGAAGCATAAAATGACACAGAATTATAGAATAGCAATCCTTTCTTATTTCTAAATAAATGTCATTTCAGTGGGAGTGTCTGATTCTTTGCACGAAGCATACATTGAATGCCCATATCAGGATTTTGCATTTTGGGTTGCCAGCACACTCCTCCCGCCACACATTAGGTAAGATATGTAGTTACTGACACAAATGTAAATCCCATGGAAATAACCACACTCACACAAAACCTGTGATTCACATTTTCATCATGTAACAGCAACCACCCCATCCCCCAGCTAAGGATTACACTCAAGTAGGATTATATTAGCAGAGCTCCAAATTTGTATTCCCAACTCCACTGATTGAATTTCCCATTTCGCCCATCATTTTGCTGGGCTTAGTGTTTGGGGGAGTGGCCCCAGACACCTGGAACCCTTGTAGCAGAGTCCCTCCCTGGTGGCTTCCAAGCAGCTGCTTTGAGCACCCTGGGCCAGGAAGGTGTCCTCTCCCAGGCTGGGAAAGCTGCTGGCACAGGGCGTTTCCTCTTTGCCTCTCCTGCATAGAGCAGAGTGATAAACCTGGGTGATCGGCTCGCAAGCAGCTGTCCTGTGGAACCTGGTCTCCTTTCTTTCTAGTCCTCTAGTCCAGAAAGTGCTGGCTCTTTTCTGTGGCTGAAAAATATACAAGTCCTTTGTCCAGGCATTGAGCAGGAGGCGGGCAAATTTAACATTGCTGACATTAGCGTCAGAGAGCCTGACTCAACTGCTTACCCTTGTATGACCTCGTGTAAATAATTCCAGTGCAGATCTGAAATATGGGGATAACACAACCCTGGCACATGGTAGGCATCCGAAAATGCCAGCTATTAATATCACTTCCCGCTTGAAAGTCAGGAAAGGGAAACTCATTTTGTTGAGTCTAAAATATGAAATCAGTACTTTCATATGAAATTCAATTAATAACAACTGTTAGGTCAAGGCCTTGATAGTTCTTATTTTCAGCTTGTCCTAGAGCAGAAACAATAAATAAACAAGCCTGAATTGTTTACGAATGTATTAGCTCCCAGTTAATCAATGTGTACCTAAGGTATTGTGTGAAGCAGGCCTGAAAGGCAAAGTAGACATTTGTTGGGCAAACAAAGGGCCAGCCAGGATGGCAAGTGCGTAGCTGCTATCCTGTTCTCTTTGACTTTTGCACCACAAGTTCCCTGCCTAGGGCAGACATCATTAATCGATCCTAGTACCTCATCTCCTTGAACCTGGAATCTGACTTATGATCATTTTCCTTTTCATTTTTCTGTACTAAAGCATTTTAAAGCAAATCCCAGATATTGTGCCTTTATACCCCTGCAGGATACATTTTTTTAAAATATGGATTTCTTTTTGAATAACTAGGCATTATCACGCCTAATGAAGTTAACAATAAATCCTCTGTTTTGCCTAATGTCCTTTTCATAGTCCTATTTCCCAAACTGTCTCACAGTATTTAGGACTATGTTTATCACCCTGTGTACCCTTGGTCAGAGTCTCAGGCAGGAGCAGTAACATTTTCTTCAGGAGCTGAGTCAGAAGCATCTGCAGGCTGCCCTGGGGCAAATGGATAAGAGGGCATCTCCTCCCACTGGATAAACAGCTTCTTGCTTTCAAGGGCTTTTTCCTGGGGTGGGCGGGGAACCTCTATTGTCTACTCCCATTCTGAGGATTTCTATTGCTCTGAATCCTTTGTTCTGCCAGGAAGCAAGGGGGGCTTCCTCCAAACAGGACTCTGGGATGCTGGGGTCCCTAGGTTTTCCAGGCATAGTCCCACCTGATCAGGCCCTGACACACTGTGAGTAGGTGGGCAATACAAGTAGGGGGGTTTGCTGATCCTACTCTGGAAGGCCCTGGGAGTTAGACCTCTCCCTGCCAGGGCATCCCAGGTCTCCTATCCCCTCAGTGCCCCAGGGGGCAGGCACCCTCTGAGCTTTGGAGTTAACTGCCAGTGCCTTCAGTAGGGATTGGCATGGATTTTTCATTTCCCGTGCATGTCTGCAAAAAGATCGGAGACTCAATTTCAAGATGCCTGGGCCAGCACAAAGGCAGTGATGATGGCTATTGTCTGGGAAACAGTCCATTGTGGAGATGGGGTGAGGGGGGCAGAAAATTAGGGAGTGAGTCTCCAATTACCGACTGTCGATTCCTTGCCTGTGGAGCTGAGACTGTGCTCCTGCAGACAAAAGTCTGATGTCGTGCACAGGAAGGGTGTGCTGGCAGAGCTGCAGAGGGTTAGGCTGAGATGCACTGTCCTCTGGGTCTTGCTGGGGTCAGGGCCTCAGGTGGAAGGAAGCGCAGGAACGGGGGTCAGAGCGGCCGAGTGAGGGCTTGCGGGGGTTACTGAGAAACTGAGGCCTGAGGATTTGTATGTTGACTTCACGTTATTTATGACACTGCCTTAACCCTTCTAGAAAGAGGGGGACATTGTTCTTTCTGGTTCTCTCTCATTTCTGTCTATCCTTTTCAACCCTCTTGTCCCTCCCATCTCTCCTCCCTCTCTTTCTTTCATTTCCTCGTTTATTTATTTAGACAATGAGCAATTATCAAGGGTCCTTCTATACATCATCCCCTGTGCCCAAGGCTTAGGATAAGGTGAACAAGGCAGACATGGCCCCCTGCCCTCGTGGAATTTACAGGCCCAGGGAGAGAGAGCAACTGAACAGAGAACACACAGATAAATGCAATGGTTAAAAGGGATAGTATTATGAGGGAAAAAAAGCGTAGAGATAAGACATTAGTCTGTTCCCTCTCATGTTCTACCTAATAGTCCACGATGGCTGTTAGGTTGTGTGACTGGCTTGTGCTTCTATTCCCTCATGGCTGTGACTACTTCCCTCCCGCCTGTGACCACTGGCTCTGTCCAGAGCCGCTGCCCGGGTTCCTCCCCAGCTTCAGGCAGGAGGGATCTGAGAGCTCTGGTCCAACCCTCTGGGACTCTGCGTCAAGACTTCTTGGCTGCTGGTGAGGCCTTGACCTTGAGCCCCAGATGTATTTCTGTGCCTAAGGTTCTGTCTTTTCTTCTTATTTCTACAAATATATATTTTACATTTTTACTGATACAACTTACATATAATGAAACAACCAGATGTGGAGACCTGTGAGTTTCTGCTTCATGGGTTTTGAAGATGTTATTAGGTACACACACATTTAGGATTGTCCTGTCTTCTCCATGGTGTGACTTTTTTACTGTATGAAATCCTTCCTTATTTTGAATCTACCTTGTCTGATATTAATATAACCACTTCAGCTCTCTTTTAATTAGTGTTTCCACGCCAAATCTTCCCCCCTCATCTTTTTACTTTTAACCTCTTTGTTTCTGTACTTAAGGTCCATGTCTTACAAAAGGATGTAGTTAGGTGTTGCTTTTTTAATTGCCAGATGATTTCTGCCTTTTAATTGGTGTGTTTAATTCATTTACATTTAATGTAATTATTGATTTAGTTAAATGGAAAAGCACTGTTTTGCTATTTGATATCTATTTCCTTCTGTTATTTTAAATTTTCTTCCCTCTTTTCTGAGTTCTTGAATTTTTTTGTATTCTCTCTTTATCTTATCTACTTTTTAAATTTAGCACCTCTCTTTTTTATTTTATTTTAAATTTTGCCAAATATTTTATTTATATATTTTGACCAATGATTTTCATTTCTGGGAATTTATATTAAGGAACTGATTAACAGCAGCAAAAACTGTACCTGGAAGACTAACATCTTTTTTTTTTTTAAAGATTTTATTTATTTATCTTTAGAGGGGAAGGGAAGGAGAGAGGGAGAGAAATATCAGTGTATGGTTGCCTTCCGTGCGTCCTCTGCTGGGAACTAGCCTGCAACCCAGGCATGTGCCCTGACTGGGAATCGAACCTCAGTTGTTTGGTTTGCAGGCCAGTGTTCAATCCATTGAGCTACACCAGCCAGGGCCTAAGATGTCTTTTTAAAGGGCTGCTCTGGGAACTGCAAGATGTACTGAAATGACCAAAGTCTGCCTCGAGCTGAAATTATTTTACTTTGTATACAATGTATCTTATAACAGTAGACTTCCATTTCTCCCTCCTTTGTTCTACTTTTGACATTTTATGTTCATTTGTGTTAATTTGCACAATACAGTGTTATTATTTTTGCTTTTAAACAATCATTTTTCTTGGACAGAAATTAAGGACCCAGGAAAGTCTTCCACATTTGCTCGTGCAGAATGCTGCTCCGGGTGCCCACGATTCCTGGGTGAGGGTCTCAGCTCCCGTCTGGTGCCGTTCCTCCTTGGCCCGAAGGACTCCCTGTGGCACATCTTATAGCGCAGATCTGCTGGGTTTGAATTCTCTCTGCTCTGGTTTATTTCGAATGGCTTTATTTTACCTCCGTTTTGATGTGCGTATTTTTTCTCAATGTAGACGTACAGGGTGAGGGATTATGTCAGCATCTCTTCCCATGCGTATTGACCATCTCTCCGTCATCTGTGGTGAGGGCTGTTCATGTAGTTTACTCATGTTAAATAATTTTTTATTGTTGATATTTAAGAGGGTTTTTTTTATATGTTACAAACAACAGTCCTTTAGCAGGCGTGTCTTTTGCAAATATTTCCTCCCAGACTGTGTCTTGTCTTCTCAATCTCTATCTCTGGGGTAGTGATGATTTTTTACAGAATTTTCTTAGCCTCAATCTCTTTTCCCCCTCTGTCATGCTCGTTGGCATAGTTCCACAGGCCACTGAGGTTCAGTTCTATTTTTCCCTCCTCTGAGTATTTCAGTTTTCATGGTTTGAGTGCTGTGTTTTCATAATCACTTATCTTTTCTTTTAGTTTCCAATTTAAAAAACTTTTTCAATCACAGTTTACATTTAGTACTGTTTGGTATTAGTTTCAGGTGTACAGCGTAACAGTTAGACAATCACATTCTTTACTAGGTGTCCCCCCCCCCATATTTTCAGTGCCCGCCCAGCACCACACGTAGTTATTACAGTGTCATTGACCCCCTTCCCCGTGCTGTACTTTACATCCCCATGACTGTGTGTAACTGCCAATTTGCACTTCTTAATGCCGTTACCCTTCTCCCCATCCTCCCGAACCCCTCCCATCTGGCAACCCTGAGTCTGGTCTCCGTACCCATGAGTCTGTTTCAATTTTGTTTGTTCATTTATTTTGTTCTTCAGATTTCACTTACAAATAAAATTGTGTGGTGTTTTTAAACTCATCTAGGTCACTTTTCATTCTATATATTTCATTTTTCAGTTCCCTAATTTCTATTTGGTTCCTTTTATAGTTTCAATCTTTCTGTTGTGATTCCCCACTGGTTTTACTCATTACATATATATCTTTTAAATTCTGAAATGTATTTTAAATGGCTGGTTTAAAATTCTTTACTGTCATTTCCAACCACTGTGTCATCTCTAAGTCTGTTTCTACTGAAAATTTTTTCTCCTGGTTGTAGGTTACATTTTCCTGCGTTTTAAAATTTACATACTGAACATGGTGGATGCTGTGCTATTGAGACCTGAATTTGTTTTTACTTTGGGAGGCTGTTAATGTGTTGGTGAATCGGCTTGATTCTGTCACAGCCTGATTTTCAGCTTTGATTGGGTGGGTGGGTGCAGGCTGGTCCTTGATATGTGCCCTTCCTTGAGCCTCTGCTGAATGCCCAGGGTGTTTAGAAGGATGTCCCCACGCTGGCTGCTCAAATTTCACTGCTTCCCAAGCACTGCGACCTCCAAAACCCCTGGCTCACAGTGTGCCGGGAGCTGCTGTCCGCCAGGCAGCACAAAATCCCCCTCTAGACGGGCACAGCTTGGCGTCCAGTTAAAGACTCAAGGGAACCCCTAAGCAGATTGCTGTTGCCCCTCTGTGCACTCCCCAAGTCTCCTGCACTCTGCCCACAAAGCCCAGCTGTCCCAGCTCCCTCAAACTGCAGGCTCTGTCTTCTCCGTCAAGAAAGACCTCTGCTCCTTCTTCGGGATCCACTCTCCATGCTGGGAAGCTAGGATGAGTGCCAAGCTCACCTCACATGTTGGATTTCTCAAGGAACACAGCCGGTTAGGAATTAGAATCTTGGAGACATAAAAGCCAGAGAAGACCATGAAATCTTATTGCAAGTCCAATTCCCTATGTTCCTCCCACCCATGCCTCTCCTGGGTGAGAGGAATCTCCGGGGTCATATTCCTGGGCATGGGGAAGTTTGAAGAGGAGCAAGGGGTCCAGGAAGGAAAGGAGCCCGGAGAAGCAGTTGGGGTATTGCCTGCTATGTTTTGTTTACAGCTTCCCACTGGAGCCCCATGGAAGGAGGCAGCTGTGTGTTACTGAGCTTGTTGAAGAGGCATGGAGGGAGGGGCATGCTGGGGAGTGCAATTAGCCAACGGTTTGAGACTGATGAAGTGGATAATGAGAGGTGCTAGGACAGATTTTTGTGCTAAAAAAGGAGACAGGGAGAGACTGTTGCACATTAACCTGCTTAGGCCTGATCAGTTAGGAACCTACTGCCTGCCAGGAGGCCAAGGACCAGAGGATTCCAAGCCTGGGAAGGAGGTGGCCTTCTTGGGGATTCTTATTATGATCCTCATCGTTATTAACATTTACTGAAATCTATGGGCCAGGTCTTGTGCCAAGCAACTCTTAAGCTTTACCTCCTTCAATGTCCAAAGCAACTCTGTGAAGTCGATTTTATTATCAATTGTTCCGTAGACGAGCAAACGGAGGTAGAAGGAGAGAAGGAACTCTCCTAGGTCACATCATTGGTGAGTAGCAGAGCCGAGGTTCTCCCTGTCATCTGACACCAGAGCCTGCCAGATGCAGTCCTGCTCTTGGCCTCATGGTGCAGCTGTATTTGGTTTCAGCACTGTCCTCAGAACAGAAGGAACACGTCTCCCCAACACATGTTGCGTGTGAGGCTCTGTGCTAGATTCTGGACCAAACCTGTGATATTTCTTGTACTTCATGTGTTTTTTAATGATTTCTAATAGCACCCAATGACAAAGGTGGTATTTTCACCCCAATTTTGCAGAGGAGGAAATTAACTTTAAAGAAATTAAATACCTTGTCCAATGAACCAAATCTAGCAAGTGTAGTGCAATATTAAAATATACTAAACTTTTAGCTGACAATTACATATTGCATGCCTGTGATGTACTAGGCATTATTCCAGGGGCAGGAAAGATAGCAATGAACAGAACAGACAAAAAGGCTGCCCTCCTGGAGCTTATATGTTCAGGTGGAGCGGGAGCACTGGTAGGCAATGAATAAGTCAGTCAGATGGAGTTCAGTGACATAAAGAAAGCAAAGGCAGAGGATGTGGCACGGGTGTGGTGTGGAGGATGTCGTTTTGTGTGAAACAGTGGGAAGGCCTCCCTGAGTATATGACTTCTGAGTAAAAACCCGGAGAAGCTGAAGTTCCCCTTCCCTCCCTGACTCACATCTCCAAGGCACCCAGGCAGGTCACTGGAGAGGCAAGGACAAGGATGTTGGCTCCAGAGGTCCTGCTCGCCTCTACTTCTGGGTGATTCTGGGAAAGTCGCCAGACAACCTGGAGCCTCAGTCATCTCCTCCGTGAGACGGAATGCTGTCATGGGGGTGTTTTGGGGATTAGCCGCGATGAGGCGAGGAAAGCCCTCTGAGAACGGGCTCAGGTCAGTGTCAGCATGAGCCCTTCAGTACAGATCCCATAACTCGGCCCTCAGATGTTCACATGGAGTTTATCTAGACTAGAGGTTGGCAAACTGTTTCTGTAAGGGGCCAGGCGATAACTATTTTAGGCTTTGCAGACCATGCATTCTCTCTTGTTGGTACTCAACTTTGCCATGCATGGTAGTGTGAAATCAGTCACAGATAATACATAAGTGAAAGAGCATATTGTATTCCAATGAAACTTCATTTACTAAAACAGGCAATGGGCTGGATTTGGCCAGTGGGCCATAGTTTTCCAGTGCCTGATCTAGACCAATCCTTTCACTTAACAAGAACAAGAGAAAGACCAAGGCCAAGAAGTCACCCATCTCAGGGTGGCTGAGCCAGCCAGGCACAGAGGGAGGAGGCCAGGCAGGCAGCCCAACTCTTAGTCCCCTGTCCTTAATCATTCTCTTCTTGTTCTAGGGTGTTAGCTTTTTACCACCGCTTGTTCATTATTTGCACACATGCTAGTTATTCATGAAATATTTATTTGATTGGCTTATAACAGTATATCTTTGACACCATCTTGGAAGGTTCTGACTTGTCTTTTGAAGAGAACTGTGAAACCAGAGGAGAGAAAGGACTCATAGCCTGTCCCCAAGTCCCTGGTGGGTCAGGAGATCCCAGTTCCCAGCCCTGGACGACATTGTCAGCAGGGCAGGGACAGTCCTGGAGCAACAGTGCGGAACGACTTTGCAGCTGTGAAAGTCTCCTTTTGGTTTCTCCAAGAAAACAATCCTCTACAAAGAATCTTGTCCATTAATGTGATTATTAATCTAGGAAAAAAACCCACTTCTCAATAAAATGAATCTATGACAAGGCAGATGTAATAAACCTGGTGAGGATTTATGATGTGCCCAGGCAGCATTTTGCAGAAGATAATGTTGCCCTGTAATGTTGATTTGCTGGATGAGAACCATGTAATTTATTCTGTCAATGTACATAAGAAATGTTATCTATGTGGGGAATGACTGATGGCCTCATGAAAGCTGGCAGGGAAACAAATAAAACAATTTGGGCCTTAAAAATGTAATCACCTAATGATCACGTCCCAGCCTCTGTGATAGGGACAGCAGGACTGGGGACCTGTGGATGTCATGCACTTGCCATCCAGACTTGGGGCCATTTTCCCTTGGGCTTGGCACCAGAGGGCAGCAGGGAGCCTTGAGAAACAATCCTGACTGTCCACATTCCTCCTTCTGGGCCTTTGCTCAAGACGTTCCCTCTTCCCTGCTGCTGTTCGACATACCCTTCAAGGTCTGGCTCAGCAGGTCTCTTCCACGGCCACCTTCTGTGTCTGCTACTTCCCAAAACACAACCTGGCAATAACAGAATTTTATCTTTTTTTAGGATTCTCGCAGCATCCCTCTCACCCTCTTTTATGTCCCTCAGCACTTGCTCTGTTGGCATTTAACTGATGGCATGTAACTGATGTCTTTGCCTCGTTGAGATTGCAGCCCATCTCGGTTTAGCCTCCTACATAGGAAAGATCATTGATGAGTGCTTGTGAGTGTTTGCTGAGCGAATTAATCCTCAGAAGTGGGGCCATCATTTACTAAACACTTAAAATGTGTCAGGTACTGCGCTAGGTACTTTACAACAGGGTAATGTTAACAGAACCACACTGGAAGGTAGGTACCATTATTCTTCCTTTTTTTTATATAGTGAGAACCAAGGCTCAGAGGCCATCTGCCTTGTCCAAGGTCATGTATGTAGTACCAGGAGGAGCTGGGCTCCAAATCCAGACTTCAGAGTCAACCATGATTAGCCATTGAGTGAACTCCTCACCTTGGTTATTTTCTCTGTGCTGGCTGCCCCCCCCATTCTCCCCTTGGTTTCCATAAATCACACTCCCCTGGTTTTCCTCCCACCTTTCTGACTACTCCTCATCCTTCTTTCCAGAACCTTCTTATTAACTGCTGGTGTCTGTCAGGCTCTGCACCCAGACTTCCTTCTAACTCAGCAGTGTGTCTTACTCGCCCACTGGCTTTCTCAGTGAGGCCTTGACTCTCAACTCTCTACCTGTGTCCCAAGTTGCTCCACTGACCATACATCCCAACGGGACATTCCCACAGTGCTTAGAAACCAATATTTCTAAAACTGAATTCATCATCACTGCCCCCAAGCCTGGCCACTCCCTAAATCTGCTCCTCCTTCCATATTCCTGTTCTCAGAGACTGGCAGCACTCCCATCCATATACATACCCAGGTCAGAATCTGAGGGGTACCTCACCTAGTACCCCTACCTTTCACTCATCAGTTGATAAATCACCAGATGTCGGAGAGTGTCTTCTTGTTAAGTACTTCTGGAATCTCTCATCTGCCACCTCCCCACGGTGACCACTCTGATCTAGGCCATTCTTATTAGCTGGATCTTTGAGTCCCAGCATAGATATCCCCATCCCCAGAGAGCTTTGTCTCATCTTTTCCAGCTGAATTTATTGCCTCTTGACCTGTTTCCATTATTCCTTGGAGCACCTGTCATTCTACATTGTGTTGGTATGTTTATAGGCCTTTCTCCCCTTGACTATGAGCTTCCTGAGGAAGAGTCCAGGTCTGATTGACTCAGGATCCCTATGCACAGTGCAGAGCCAGGCCTGGTACAGAGAAGGCACTCAGAGAACCTCCTGCTAAGTGACTGAGTCAGGGAGTGATGTAGGTTGGAGGGAGGCTGGCCACAGCTCTGTTCAAGAATGAGCTGAAGAGAGGAGATGAGGACCTCAGGTATAATAAACCCTGAGTAACAGACTTCTCTGGTCACTGAATCCTTGGGAAGGGCAGGAGCCTAAGACTATAGGGAATACCTTTTTTGTAATGCTCTGGGTTGAGAGTCTATGGGTAAGACCAACAAAAGGCTTGGAAAGGGCACAACAAGGGTGTGTCTGAGCAAAGACCATGTGGAAGAATAAGCTGTGAGTACATGAGGCTGGCTCTGGCCCGGATAACAGGATTTTGAGGAGAGGCTAGAGTGCGGGACTGAGAACCAGGCAGAACAAGGCCAGCCGGGAAGTGGCTGGGCAACAAAGGCCAATCTTTGGGAGAATGTGATGGTCAAGGTGGCAGACATGGAATATGGAAGCCTACAATTTCAAAGAAACCCAGGTTCAGGGCTTTATGAAGGAACTTGGATCTGCGGGACCTAGACAGGCAGGCTACAGTGGCTGGGCCACTGGACCTTGAGTTTGGGGAACATGATTATATCATTTGGGGCCTGGCAATAAACAGAATTTATCCTACATGATTTGAATGAAGAAGTTCTAATAGATGAACTTCTTACGGAGGTGTGGGCAGAATTAAAGTGATCAGCAAGGGCTTCCTCTACCCTACTCTTTCCTCACCCTCCCCAACCCCCCTGCTCACAGACAGGCACAGCGGCATTACCCCTTGGGTTGATGAGATGAAGGGAGGAAATATTGTTACTGGGGTCTGGTAAGAGCTGGAGCCAGGAGGGAGGGCTGGTGAGAGCTCTTAGTCACAGAAGGAGGTGGCTACTCCCAGAGACATGGCACCATAGCAGGAAGGAATGGGGAAGAAATGACCCGACCTGTCTCCCTTTGTACCCTGCCAGAAACTCCCATTGGCTGACCCCAGCAGCAGGGTCAGATGCCTGGGTCAGGGAGCAGAGTAGAAAAGAAACAATAGTTGCTCTGGGGGCAAGTGGGGACCAACCAGCACAGTGACTCATGACTGAGTCTTCCCCGCTGGTGTGCTGAGGATATATCTGGAGCCTCAGTGCAGGACTGACTCACATGCTGGCTGGTTTACAGGTGAAACCATGAGGGGATCTAGCTTTGGGATCAGGGAAGGCGGAGGCAGGAGGAAGAGAAGCAGCCCGCCATGAAGATGAGGATCCCTGCCCCCCCACCCCCACCCCAGTTAGCTTGTCTTGCTTGAACTTCAAGCAAGGATTGAATGTGGAGTCTAGGCTGTATAGAGTCTGAGACCATGAATTCAGGACTTAGTTTTCCTAAAGGTAAAATGGGGATATTAGATCAAAATAGCAGTTCTCAAATGGTGTTCCAAGGAGCTCCATGGCTTAGTGCAGATGCCTCAGGGATTGGTGGGTACACAGAAGAGGAGGCTAAGAGAGTTGGATGGAGGGACTCCTAACTTATGTTAATCAAGCCAGCTGGCTAATGAAGAAAGACTTCCTTGCATTTGACCAGGAATGCAGCTCAGATGAGCTATACTTGGAGCATTTCTGCCTGGGTCTTGCTAATGTCAGGAAAGGAAGTGGGGTAATTAGAAAAGCTTTTTGCAAGCCCAGAGTGTGGCCCATGTTCCAAGAGGCAAGATATTTGGAAGCAGTTAGGGTGGATCCTAGCTAGGCGTGGCCTGGAAGATTCTATGGACTAAGTTGGGGAACCATGGGGAGAAAGACAGGAAATCCAAGGATCGTTCAGTGAGGAGAGAAAATGGAAACATGTCTAATCTAGTATATTTCTTTGAGGATCTCCTGGCTGAACCCAAGATTGCTTACCAGATGTGGTTATTTCTTCAGACACGGGTGAAAATACTTCCAAGATAGGTGGAGAGGGACAAGTTCTAACCAAATTCCTTGGTGCATAGAGATGCTAACCCTCAGGGAGACCACTAGCTAGCCAGCTCAGAGCTTCCCAGGTCTCCTTTGTGCTCTCCTTGGTCCTGAATAAGGCTTCGTTTGGATTTTTCTGGATGATTGGAATCTCCTGGGGTCTCCTCCTTCTGTGCTTGAGTCCTGAGCAGCCCAATCCAGCCATTGTGGGTTTTATCAGCCTGTTTCTGGTTTTTGCTTCTTGAGCCCTCTCTTGTTCCTTATTCTGTAAATGTAACCATGTCAGTCTCTCCCAGGGCTGACACCTTCCCTGGGGTTCTGTCCTGAACAACACTTGCCCACTTTAAAAGATCTCATCTCTGCCTCCAGGTATGAGGCCTCCTGACCACCCCATCTTCCCACCTCCCCACCTTCACACAATGCCCCTAGTCACAACCACAAAGGGATCTGCTCTTTGCTGCAAAATGCAAGAAAGAAAAAAAAAAGTTAACCAACACCTTTTCATGTATAAGGCTGCTTACAGTAATTTATTTGAATGTAGCTTACAATCATAATAGTGATTAACATTTATTGTGCAATTACCATGTGCCAGATACTGTGCTAGGCTCTTCACATACATTATTTCATCTTGCTGAGCTTGTGCTCTGAGTATTGTCAGTTATGCAAATGAAGAAACTGAGGCTCAGAGAGGAAGTACCTTGCCCAAGGGGACTTCCAAGAGCTAGAAGTGATGGGGGCTGGTCTTTCTATTGGAGTCTGTGTGCTGAAAAACTCTGCTGACCTTTGTTTTGGGCTTAGGAATGAAAATGAACAGTCCCTACAAACCTCTGAAAGGGTGTTTCTCCACCCAAAATTGAGCAAATGGTAAAAAGTGCAAACAAGTGCCCCAGAAAGGCTGATCAATAAAACACCGTCTCCAAGAAGCAGCGCAATTAGGTGAGGAAATGGAATAACTTTCCTGTGTCTAAAATAATGGACTCATATTAATTTAGAAATATTCGCACCTCATTTTTCATGATAAGAAGTCTAAGTTTATTTCCTTCTTCTTGGATCACTCCTCTTTGTCTCCTTGCATGGCTGGCCTTTTCTTATGCTTTAGGTCTTGACTTGAATGTCACCTCCTCCGAGAAGCCTTCCATAACTCTTTAAACATAAAGCAGCTCATTCCCAAGGCTCTGTTCTGGTCCTCTGTTCGTTTCTCTCATAGTAGTTATTTGCACAGCACCATTGGCAATTGTGTGTGTGGGAGGGGAGGTTGTTCTGTCTCATCCGCTAGACTAGAAGCTTGGTGAGGCTAGGTAGGGACCACCTCCCATGCATTTACTCCTTGTAAAGACCCCATACCCAGCACCATGTCTGACATATAGCAGGCACCTAACAGGCATTTGTGCAAAAGACAGACGAATAAGCGTGGTGAATTCTTATTTAGCAGAGCTCAGAAATCTATTTTTATGTTCTCTGATCTTATTTAATAACATATCACTTAAGGACAATTTGATATCCATTGCAATATGTAAACTGGGAAATCATGTGAATGAGGTTATTACTTTCTGGCTATCAATGATGCTTGTATATCCTTGGAAAGAAGGGAAATAGAATAAGGGAAAGAGCATTGCACACAGAGCCCCATCTTCACTGTTTATTTGCTGTGTGACCTTGGACATGACCTTTTCCCTCTTTGGTCCTGAGTTTCCTCAGCTGTAAAATGAGCTTGGACCAGCAGCTCTGAGGACTCGTCCAGCTATGAAAGTTTAAACTCTGAGAATGACATAAAATGAACTTGTATGTGGCTGAAATGATTGGATCTGAGGCATCAAAGCATGTTTTGGGCTCTGCTAGATCTGGAATGGCATTTTTTTCAGGATCCAGTCCCAGCCTAAAGTCTGGATGGCTTCTCATGTCACCTCCAGTGTGGTGGCAGTCTCTCAGTCCTCTCTGTGTGGTACTGGGAGTGGTGATGGGGGGCAGAGTTAATCCCCTTCCTTCCTGATGGGGCTCATCCTTTTTCTGTCCCACCCTGAGAAGCCCTGAGAACTGAAGCCTGGTAAGAAAGAAGCTGCATAAAGATAATAAAAAAATCCCACTTCTTATCCCCCTCTTCCATCTCCTCATTCTCAGACTAAAAAGCATCCAAATGCTCCTTGTTGCCTGGGCTGGAATGAGAGTTGCAGAAGATGTGACTGAGGGTTTCTAGCCGCTGTGGCCCAAGGAGCCCAGAGGAGCGCAGGGGTCTTGGGGTCTGCCAGGGCCAGTGCTGCAATGCCTATTAATCGGTATTTAAGTGGGTTCATTGGTGTGGAGAGGCTGCCACTGCAGCTGAGCTCAGCCTGGGCCCAAGAAGCTGGGAGCTGGGTTAATAGCACCTTATTTAGCAGAAAATTCCACTCCACTGGAGCATGTTTCGGAGTTTGATTTAAATGAGAATTGATGTCAATCCTGCAAGGCAAAAGCGCCTGAAGCTGCTACCACAGCCTGGGATATAAAATGAGCCATTTGTGGTGACCGCAGGAATGCATACAGAATGTTGCAGGCCCCCCTTCTCCCTCCCTGGCTGTGTAGGCACAGGCTTATCCATCCTGGACAGGTAGAGGACTGGCCAGTGGGAACCTTGGTGGATTGGAGGTTCCTGGGTGTGTTTTTGGTTTTGGAACTAAACGACTAGGCTTCACATTTGAAGCTGCTAGTTCTTAGCCATGTGACCTTGGGCAACTTGTATCACCTCTTATAGTCTTGGTTGACTAGTCCACCAAAAAAATATTGATATCTTACAGCAATCCAGTTGATATGAGAATTAAAGGAGCCAGAATGCTGTGGATTAGGAACTAACACACCTCCTGCCATGAAGTTAACCCTAGGTGCATTTGAGATCCCATCTCACTCCTGTCCCAGGCAGAGGTAAGGGTGTGGGAATAGCAGGATTGTGGTATCAGGTGGGAGGAATTTCAGTGTGAATTCCCTCCAAAGCTTTTGCTCCAACCTGTGGTTTATGGGATCCCTTAGACTTAAGACCAGTGAAGAATGAGACCCTGCCTGCTCTCAACTCTGAAGATGGGGTTGGCAGGGCCTGGTGGCTCCAGGTAGGGGGTGTCCACAGAGGCCTACCTTAGAGGACTGTGGTCAGATGGCTGGTCTCCACACACCTGTCTGGTAAAGGGTGCTAAGGAACGAAATTTCCTTTTTCTTCAGTGTTTTTCTCTGCTCTTGCTGTGCTTTACAACTTGCAGTTTACAGTCCCCTGCATACACAGTATGCTGTTGGAGAAGGAGGTCTAGAGGATATCATAACCTTTCCTGAGTACCTGGCTGGCTCACCCTGAGGCCTTGGACCCTCCTCCTCAAGTTGGCTTCCTAGACTCCGTTGAAGACCCAAAACTGTGGTCTCTGAAAGCTACCACATTCCCAGCTTTTGAATCTGATCAGGGGAGAAGTTCGGAGTTATTGTCTTCACAGCCCTGGCAGAGGCCGCGGTCTCTTCTTTAAGGTGGGAGTTAGGAGCCAAGGCCATACAATTTGCAACTGCAGAGGGACAGGCCCTGAATGTGGGTGCACAGCTCCATTGTGTCTCCATAGAAGGACTCTGTGAGTGCCTCTAAACCGTGCCCAAAGCAGTTTTCGTGTTTATTTTTAAATCTCTTTGGGCTTGCTGTTCTTGGCGGTGCTGGTTGTAATTCTTCTCCGTCTCTGGCCCTTTCATACAGGAACTGGATGACAAGGCATGGGCACAATTGTGTTTGCCCAAGTGCAGATAAGATCAGTCTTGGCAGATCTGCTGAGCCCCGGCTCCCAGACAGATATGGAACATAACAAACAGGTACTGGGTGGGGGGTTGGGGATAAACAGAAAGGATTAAATCTGAACAAAGGCACAAACATCTGGGACATACAAAAGCTTGTTCATAGAATTGCTTGGGAGAGAAAAGAATGAAGAAGAAAGCAGCCCACTTTGCTCTTATCCGGCTCCTCGACTGGGCTTCTCGAGCACAATGCACCCGGGGCCAGCCTCTTGAGAGGAGCAGATGAGATTGCTGGAGCAGAGCGGAATCTGGGCTCCTGGAGGATCCCTGGTGGCAAAATGCTGGCCCCCCTGCCCCAGCTGTCTCTGTGGCAGAAGCCAAGGAACACTCAGGCTCCCAGGCCCTCGTATCAGCCCTCATTGCCCCTCCCCAAGACTTACTTCACCCTCCATTGAGAATCTCTTGAATTTTCCCTCACAATTATTCCCTAGGGATCAGCAGGCAGCCTGTTCTCTTCCCTACACTGTGTCTGGACTGATTCCCTCTGGATCTGCTTGTCTGATAGAGCATGAACCCTATTTCAGCTCTGAGTTGACTGAGTGGAGCAGGGGAAATAAAAAAAGTATGTTATACAAGTCTCCTGGACCAATCGACTTCTCTGCAGCCATGCTGCTTCTGCTGCTCTGGTGCTGGCAACCACCACTTCTTCCCAGGGAAATTCTCTTAGCTGTCTTCTTGCTGTTAGTTTTACCCCTTCAATCTATTCTCAACACTGAGGCCAGACAGATCCTAATAAAGTGAAGATGTGACCATGTTAGGCCTCAGTTAAGACTTTTCATGAGAGGATAGCACATCTAGAACGGCAGAGGAAGTACCTCCAAAAATCTGCTCTCCCATCAAAGCAATGAGAACACTGAAGAAATTGTCAAACTCAATATTTTCAGGATTCTAGGCATTAATCAAAGGCTTGAAGTAATCCAAAGAGTGTTTATTCAAGAAAAATGGTTTAATTGCAGCAAGAACAATGAGCTCTATAACATTTTAATGTATCCTATTCCCATGCCTCTTTCCCCAGCTATGAACCATCAGCATCACGATCGTAGAACTACGAAAACCCACAGGTTAGCCATCATTGTGTGGGGAAATATGAGTCTGGAGCTCCCTAAAAGCCTCAGAGAACTGTTACCACTTCACTTGTATAGCAGCTCTCTGGAAAAGTCTCATTCACAGTGCCTGTGCTGAATATTTGATTTGACTCAGAGTTTGTTCAGTGAGATACTTTATCTATAAAGCATTTGTCAAAAACAGTCAAAACAATTGTTTAACATCACCTTTACCTGATGTGGTAATACCTGTTGAGCAAATAAGAAGCTGGCCAAATCCTTAAATCTGGCGCATATGATGTTCACAGGGAGCTTTGAAAAGCTGTGATGTTATTTCTGGGGATTTGGAAGACAGGATGCATATTTAGGGCTGTGTGTACTCCAGAAAGATGTGTGAAGGCCCCAATCTTTTGTCTGACTGAGCTTGGGACTCTGCACAAGCAGGAAATGAGATATACAGGCAGAGCCTTAAAGGTGTGCATTAACACAGACACAGACTATGTCAGAAAAAGATAGGAGACTTATTGTTTGAAAGCACTTAAATCTCTATTCAATCATTCATTAGATGATCACTAAGCTAATTGAGAAGAGACCTCAGTGACATACATGACAAAGAATACAGACTTTACACAATTAGTTCAGAAATGTCTTTATATACAGTAATAGTAACAACAATAAACAGCAACAATAACAAACCCTGAAGTTGGAGAAAAACCTGATTTCCAGAATGGCCACATTATGTTATTTAAAATGTTTAGTTTTTAATAAAAATATTATTAGACAAGCAAAGAAACAGGAAAGTATTGCTTGCACACAGAAAAAGCAGTCAGTAGAAACTCTCCCTGAGGAAGCCCAGATATTGGACTTATTAGACAAAGACTTTGTTTATTATAAAATGTTTAAAGAACTAAAGGAAAAACATTAAAGAATTAAATGAAAGTATGAGAAAAATGTGTCATTAAATAGAGAATATTAATAAATAGATAAAGATTATAAGAAAAAAATAGAAATTCTGGAGTTGAAAATTACAATACCCAAAATAAGAAATGTATTAGATGATCTCAATAGCATATTTGAACCAGCAGAACAAAAGATCAGCAAACTGGGAAATAAAGCGATTGATATTATCTAGTCTGGGAAATAGAAAGAAAAACAAAAAATATAAACAGAGCCTCAGATACCCATGAGACATCATTATATGTATCAACATATCCATAGTGGAAATCTCAGAAGGAGAGGGAAAAAAGGGGCAGAAAGAAATGTGAATAATCATGTTCTAAAACCTAATAAATTTGATGGAAAATATTAATCTACACACCCAAAAAGTTCAAAAAATTTCAAGTAGAATAAATTCAAAGAGACCCACACCTAGACACATCATAGTAAAATGATCAAAAGTCAGAGGCAAAGAGAATCCTGAAAGCATCAGGAGAAAAATGACCCATCACATATGAGAGATCCTCAATAAGATTAAAGGCAGACACCTCATCAGAAACTATGGAGGCCATGAGGCAATGGGGTACCATACTAAAGATGCCAAAAGAAAAAGATCAACTAGGATGTTCTAGCAAAATCACACTTCAAAAATGAAGGAAATATTAACACACTCCCAGAAAAACAAAAAATTGTTAGTAACAGATCTTCCTTGCAAGAAAAACAAATTGAAGTCTCTCAGGCTAAAATGAAAGGACATTAGATAGTAACTGGAATCCACACTAAGAAATATGCTGCATAGATGAAGATAAGTGCATAGGTTAATATAAAAACAATAGGAATATATTTTTGTTTGTAATGCTTTTGTCTCCCATCTGATTTAAAACACAAGTGCATAAAGCAATAATAATAAAACTGTGTCAATGAGTTTATAATGTATAAAGATCTAATTTGTATGACAATAAAACAAAGAAGGGAACAGAAGTATAGTGGAAAAAAGTTTTTGCATATTATTGAAATTAAGTTGGTCTTAACCCAAACTAAATTGTTTTAAGGTGCCAATTGTGATTCCTGGGGCAACCATTAAGAAAATAACTTAAAAATAGGATAAAAGAAGCAACAATAAGGAATTAAAATACTATACTAGAAAATACTCATTTACTATAAATAGAATATAGTGGATCAAAAACATAAGATATATAGAAACTAAATAGCAAATGCCAGATGTAAATCCTGTCTTATCAACAATTACATTAAATGTGAATAGACTAAATACTCCAATAGAAGGCAAAATGAATTTTAAAAATTATGATCTAAGTGTATGCTATCTACAATAGATGCACTTTATTTATTTTATTTTATTATTTGACTTAATCTTTATTGTATTTTTTCCGTTCCCATTTAGTCTCCTTATATCCCCTCCCCTCACCAATCACTGTACAACAGACATACTTTAGATTGAAGGACACAAAATCTTTGGAAAGTAAAAGGTTGGAAAAGAATACACCATACTAACATTAACCATACAAAACCTGGAGAAGCTATATTAATATAAGGCAAGTAGATTTTATGACAAAAATTGTTACTAGAGACAGAGAAAGACATTTTATAATGATAAAAGGGTCAATTTCTCATAGAGACATAACAATTATAAATATACATACACCCATGGAACGCACCAAAATATGTGAAGCAAAACTTAATAGGACTGAAAAGAGAAATAGAGAATTCAACAATAATAGTCGGAGACTTCAATACCACACTGTTAATGATGGATAGAACAACTAGGCAGAAGATCAACAAGGAAACAGAAGACTTGAACAGCATTATAAAGAAGACATCTGTAGAACACTTTGTTCAATAACAGCAGAACACACATTCTTCTCAAGAGCACACGAAACATTCTTCAGTATAGACAATGTTAGGCTATAAAACAAGCCTCAATTAATTTAAACAGATTGAAATCATGCAAAGAATGGTCTCTGGCCACAATAGAATGAAATTAGAAATTAGTAACAGAAGAAAATGTGAGAAATTCACAAATACGTGGACATTAAACAACATATTTTTAAGTAACCAAAGGATCAAAGAAAAAAATCACAAGAGAAATGAGAAAATATTTCTTTTTCCCTGTACCTTTTCCCCCATTTTCCCCCCACCACCTCCCAGCTGACAGCCCTCCATGGGATCTCCATTTCTGTGATTCTGTTCTGTTCTAGTGGTTTGCTTTGTTTGTTTTTAGGTTCAGTTGTTGATAGTTATGTGTTTGTTGTCATTTTATTGTTCATAGTTTGGGAGGTTAAGAATAGTATAGGAACTAGAGAAGCCAAAGAACTTATATGTATAACTCATGGACATGAACTAAGTGGGGAGTGTGGGGAAGGGGAACGATGGGGGGTGCAAGGCAGAGGGGTTAAAGGGACAAAAAAATGGGTCAACTATAATAGCATCAATAAAATATACTTAAAAAAGAAATTAAAAAATACTTTGAGACAAATGAAAACAAAAACACAATATACCAAGACTTATGGGATATAGCTAAAGAAACGCTTAGAAAAATTTATAGCTATTAGCACCTATATTAAACAAGGAGATAGCTCTTAAACCATAACATAAGCTTTCACCTTAGGAAACTCCCCCTTAATAAACTAGTAAAAGAAGAGCAAAGTAAACCCCAGACAAGCAGAAAGGAGAAAGGAAAAAGATGAGAACAGAAAAACAATAGAGATATTTAATAAAATAAACTGGTTGTTTAAAAATATCAACACAGTTGACAAATCTTTAGGTAAACTGGCCAAAAAAAAAAAAAAAAAAAAAAAAGAGGGAGGATTCAAATGATTAAAGTGAGGAATGGAAAAGGAATGATCACTACAGACCTTACAATTACATAATAATACAATGAACAATAGTACACCAATAAATTAGAAAATCTAGCTGAAATGAACAAATTACTGTACAGGTACAAACTACTGAAGCTGACTTAAGAATGAAAAATCTGAATAAACCTATTTCAAGTAAAGAAATTGAACCAGTTAACAACCATACTTCCAACAAAGAAAAGCTTGACCCCATATGACTCTTCTAGTGAATTTAGGATAACATTTACAGAAGAACTAATACCAACCTTTCACAAGTATTTTTTGAGAAATAGAAGAGGATGAAACACCTTCCAACCATTCTATAAGGTCACTATTATCCCAACACCAAAACTGGACAAAACATCATGAGAAAACTACAGGCCAAAATTCCTTATGAATATAGAAACAAAATCCTCAAAAATATACTAGCAAAATTAATCAAGTGATATATAAAAATGATTATGCACTATGACTAAGTGGAATTTATTCCAGGAATGCAAAGCTCTTTTGATATCTGAAAATCAACTCATCATGTTAATAGAATAAAGAACCAAAGCTATATTATCATCTCAATAGGTGCACAAAAAGTATTCGACAACACTTAATTCTCTTGTAAAATAAAATCACCCAATAAAAAAAAAGAAGGAATCTTCCACAACTTCATAAAGGTCATCTATGAAAAAACTACATCTTACATAATAGTGAAAAACTGATTACTTCCCCTTTAAGACTAGGAATGAGACAAGGATGTCTATTCTTACCACTTCTATTTAACGTGATAATGAAGGTTCTAGGCAAGGTAAACATGCAAGTAAAAAAAAAAGACATCCCACTTAAAAACAAAGAAGTAAAGCTATCTTTAATTGCAGGTAATATGATATTGTTTTTAGAAAATATTAAGGAATGCACACGCACAAACCATTAGAATGGATCCAGCATGATTATAGAATATAAGGTCAATGTACAAAAACCAATGATAATTTCTACACATTATCAACAAATAATCCAAAAATAAGATTAAGAAAAAATTCCATTTACAATAGCATAAAAATACTTAAGAATAAATTTAACAAAAGTGCAAGACTTGTACACCAAAAAGTGCAGTTGAAAAATATTGTTAAAAAGTTAAAGAAGACATAAACAATTGGAAAGGCATCCCATGTTCATGGTCAGAAGACTCAATACTATGAAAACTGCAGTACTCCTCAAATTAGTCTATAGATGAAACATAACTATCAGAATGTAAGCTGGCTTCTTTTTAGAAATTGATAAGCTGATTCTAAAATTCATATGGAATTACAAGGGACTCATCACGGCCAAAATTATCTTAAAAACCAAGAACAAAGTAGAATTATTCACACTTCCTGATTTCAAAATTTACTGCATAGCAACAGTAGTCAAGGCAGTGAGGTACTGGTATAAGTATGGATGTATTGATCAATGGAATAGAATTGAGCCCAGAACTAAACCCATATATCAATGGCCAATTGACTTTTGGGAAGGATGTCAAGACAATTCAATGGGGGAAAGAACAGTCTTTTCAACAAGTGGTGCTGGACACTGGGCAGCCACATGCAAAAGAATGAATTTGAACATCTACCTCAATCACTTACATAAATTAAATAAAAATTGATTAAAGACCTAAATATAAGAACTACACCAATAAAACTCCTAGAAGAAAACACAAGGAAAATTTTCATGTCCTTGGATTTGACATCAAAAGCACAAGTAACAGCCCTGGGTGGTGTAGCTCAGTGGACTGAGCACAGGCTGTGAACCAAAGGGTCACTGGTTCATTTCCCAGTCAGGACACATGCCTGGGTTGCGGACCAGGTCCCCACTGGGGGCCATGTGAGAGGCAATCACACACTGATGTTTCTCTCCCTCTTTTTCTCCCCCCTTCCCCTCACTCTAAAAATAAATAATAAATAAATAAAATCCTTTAAAAAAAGCACAAGTAACAAAACAAAACAAAATTAAATTTCATCAAAATTAAAACTTTTGTGCTTCAAAGAACACCATAGAGGAAGTAAAAGGACAATTGCAGAAACTATATGCTAAGCATATATCTGATAAGGGACTTATATCCAGAATATGTAAAGAACTCCTACATTTCAATAATAAAAAGGCAACTCAGTTTTAAGAATGGGTAAACAATTTGAATAGACATATCTCCAAAGATTATATACAAATGGACAATAAGCACATGAAAAGGTATTCAATTCCATTAGTGTCTTTTAGTCACTTTACATTTTAATTCACTCTCACAGTGATCTCAAGAGGAAGCTTTCATTTTCCCCATCTTATTGAGAAATTTGAGGTTTAGAGAGGTTAAGTAACTTTCCATTCCATCCTTGACGCCATACAGTAAGTCATGCTTTAAACTCAAGCCTTTTGGCCCTTGTTCTTTGAAATACATGGACTGGCTCAGGTTATTCTCTTGTTCAGAGAACTTCTATTATGTCTAGTTCCCAGAGCAAATGCAGAGTTTTTCTCCTTGCCGTTCAAGGCCCTCCACAAATCTCTAACTCACAGGCCAGCCAGTTACTCATGTTTTCCTTCGTTCCTCTCAATTTTCATTTGGCTTTTTCATCTCACATAGAAAAGTGCCCCCTCTTTTGGCAGGAGTGGGCCCTGAAGTATGTCTGTTGTGGGCTTTCCCTGAGAACAGATGGAATAGCTCCCATTTGCTCTGCACTAGGAGAAAGGGTTTACCGTACTCAGGACATGCTTCTTGGATGGGAGGGGAAAAGGATTGGGAAAGGAGGGAAAGCAGGACATTTGTGATAATTGAGCCCCCAAATCACTACGGACAATTATTAGGACAGCTATGTAATTTATGATCCCAACTAAAACACATTTGAGAGTAGAAAGGGTGCCATTGATAATGATACTGGGAAAATAGGCAAAAACCAAGACTCGCCTAAGAACCCAGGATGTGTGACCACCCTGGTAATTGCCTCAGTTATGAATCTCACCTTCCCAAGAGAGAAGTCAGGACTTACCTCCCAGCTCCTGGGCTGGCAAATGACCTGGGCTCCTGCATTCAGCTGCGTGGACGAGAAGCTTCTGTTCAGAAGAGAAAGGTGGCACCATGGGGAAGCCAGACTGTTAGCAAGGGGGCGGCAGGTGGCAGGCGGCCATGGGACTCCCAGAGGCAGCAGTGACAGAGGTCCTGGGGATGCCATTCCATGCTCTAGGTCTACAAAGCAAGCATCAGAACCCGTGCTCTGGACAGCGGGACCATATCACCACCTGGACCAGCCATGTGACCTGAGCGCTCTGGCCTTCTCTGCAATTCTGCGAGCTGTTTAATAACTTCCGAAACGTTTATTTTTCTTTCAAAAGAAGTTGGAGTGGGTGGTGGGTTCTGACTCATGTAGCAGGGAAGTGTGTGGGCTTTCGTCGTTGTTGGTTTGTTTGATTTCTGTGTGCGTGTGTGTGTGTGATGGAAGCAAAATTTCCAAAGCATAGAAGGTGGCAGCATCAAGGCTGTAGGTAGCAGAGTTATTAACACATTTGCTCACAGCCATGGGCGTTTCTACAAGGGCTTCTGCGAATGCTCAGGCTGCTGAGCAGAGCGTGGCTTCCCTGAGACCAGCAGGCAGGCTAATGGGCTGGTGGTGCCTGGGATCCCACAAAACTCACTTTCCTGTCTCTAGCCTGTTCCCACATGTTTTTTCTTAACTTGGTATTCAGCCCATGGTAGGCGCATCCTTGAGGGCGGAGTTTATAGAGAGACCCTCACCCAACCTTTGTGTGCAGTCACCTTTGTCTAGTGGCCTCCTCCCTGGACAAAGCTGATGGAGCCCTCCTGGTCTCAGGGCCCAGGGAAGCCACCCCCAGGCCCTTGCTACATCCTTCAGAACCCAATTCAAACTCCTCTGGCTTCGCTCATCCAGCTGTGACCTGCTCCTGCCCCTGTCCTGCACAGCTCCTGTTGTCCTGCACACTTATTTAGCAAGTAATCGCATGGTCCTGTTTAGAATTGTACTCCAGCCTTTTCCTTTAAAATGATTGAATTTGTCATGGAATTCCAGTTGGTTTCCCTAACTAGATGGCAAATTCTTTGAGGGATGAGAGGGTGACTTATACTCGTAATCCCCTCTCCTCATTTCCCTTTGTAGCATTAACTGAGGGCTATAGGAGATGTTCAAATACCTTTGTTGAAAAATAAACCAAACCAGTATGAGGTAGAAAAAATGAAAAGCTAGGAGTGCTTCTAACTGTTTGCTTTGGTTCTCTCTGCCCATTCCATTACTGGCTGTTTTCAAGTCCCCAGAAGCCCACTGTTTACATACTGCCTTTGGGTCAGTTTCTGCGTCTAAACATGTGGGGGAGGCTCATTTTCCTATGAAGTCACAAGTCGCCAGTTCAGGAATGTTGCTGAGGAGGGCCTGCTGTCCCCACCGACCCCTGCTGGGCTCCCCACTTTTCTGAGCAAGCATGGGAATTGGCCTTTCTTTTGTGATCAAGGGCAGTGTGGTCTACAGTTTGAGAGCAGGGACTCCAGAGCCAGCCTCCCAGGGTTTGATTCCTAGCCCTCCACTGTTACCTGTTTATACTATAGGTACATTATTTAATCACTCTGTGCCTCAGTTTACCCATGTATAAAATGGTGATGATACTAATATCTACCTTATAGGATTGTTGTGAGGATTGAATGACATGTGAAACGCTAAGAAACTGTAGCTGTAATTATTATTGAAAAAATGATGTTATTAGAAAAAGTAAAAATTTGTGTGCAGAACAAGTATCAAATAGAAAGATCCCATAATAATTCAAGAAGGTTTACAAAATTCTTCAGCATGGGCATGTATCTATGTAAACTGCAGAGAGAGGCAAGAACACTGGAGCCTGGTAAAGGGGGAGTGGAGGTGAGTCCACTTTCCCGGTCTTTGGACACTTTGCAGCAGACATCCCTCCAGTACTGAGTACCTGGCCCTTCCTACTCTGCACCGGCATGATCCATATTCACCTAAAGCAAGTATTTTTTGCTCCCAAGTCACGTTGGATATCCCAGCGGAAAAGCAGCTCTATTTTTCCTTTGGCCGGTTCTTTGGTCTCTCATCCATCTTGTCATAGCTCTTTTCTACAGATTCCACCCCCCATCTTTTTTTTTTTTTTTAACCAGAGAGAACTCACTTCTGATATCAGATCCATGACAGACATTGCTAGTGCCAATACAGACCAAGGCTTCCTTTCCTCTACACAGGAGACCACATCTCCCAGCTTCTTTGCAGTTATGTGGCCAGTGGGATGTGAGGTGACCAAGTGTCAAGACATATGTGTGAGATCTCTATGCACGCTTCTCCCCTACCTGCCTCAGTGACTGAGAAAACCAGGCTACCAAGGTTGATGGCATTGTCATCCTGGGTCCCCGTGAGGAGCAGAGACCCCAGGCTAACCCACAATGAGCATGCAGTGTGAGCAAGAAATAACACATTGTTTATGAAACCCCTGAGATTTGGGGTTCAGTTTGGTGCTGTGGTGTCACCTATGCTATCCTGGCTATCAAGGACCCTGGGAAGACTCTTCTCTAGGAATTCACAGACCAAAACATCCTCCATGCCCCTGGTCATGATAACTCCCTATGGCACCAACAGCCTCTTCCATCTGAAATAGCAACTAAAGCCAAGGCTCTCTGCTGGCTCTCTCATTCCTGCTGAACGAGAGATTGTATTTGCTCTATTATTACCTTGCTCCCCTACGATTCACTCTCCTCCCAGCAGCCAAAGTTTCTTTTTGTGGGAAAAAAACCCCAAATCAAATCAGATCATGTCACTCTGTTGCTTAAAGCCAATCAATTCACTTTCCCCCAAAGCAGTTATACTCAGAATCAGTGCAGATTCCTTGAGGTGGCTTGTAGACCCCACCTACTTCTCTGATCTCATCTCCCACCATCCTCCAGCCATACTTGTTCCTCCTTTAGAGTCTTCTCACCTTCCTCCTGACTGGCTTGCTCTGCCCTCTTCTTATTAATCAGGTTCCAGCTTGAATAACATCTCAGAAAGGGCTTCCCTGGCCATCGCCCCTGAAACGCCCCTCAGCCACACACTGGCTGCTCCGTTGCACCCCTGTGTTTAACACCTTTATAGCATCGGTCGCCATCTGGAAGCACCTTGCTTGATTATTTATTCACCTAGTTCTTCTCTTTCTTCCCCACTAGAATATAAGCACAAAGAGAGCATGGACCTTCTCTGTGTTGTTGCCATCAAGTCCCCAGTGGCTAGCACAGAACCTGATGCCCAGTGGTTCCTTCATAAATGTTTCTTCAGTGAATGGATGAATACACAAACAACTCATTGTCAGTATTGCTGCTGATAATCCCCTCCTTTGTGCAGCTACCTACCTTTGAATTTGACCTCTTTAGGGAAACAGCAAGTTTCTCCTCTGGACTTGCTGACCCAACGTTCCTTCAGAAGAGTTCAAGGTGACCTTGCTTCCTATGAGCTGAAGAAAGTACCAACAACTGTGGGAGAAGAGCCCTACCATTTCTGTATAGCAAAGCACCTTACTGGGGCAGTTTCCTCTGGAAGGTTAAGTTCCTGGGATTTGGGATCATTTGTTACTGGGTTATACCCAGACTCTTCTGACTGATAGAAGAGCTCGTGGGAGATTCTCCTTTCCTTAAATCAGGTTGTGCCCTTTGTGCCATCAGGTTGTGGATGAACACACAACTAAAACCCAGAATCCTAGAACGTTAATACCAGAGGGAACACTGAAAGACTAGCATGTTTTTCTTTTTCAGATGAGGAAACAGAGGCAGTGACAGGGGAGGGGAATTGGCGTATTGGCTGATTCATTTGATCATTCATTGGTAGAAGTTTCCCAATCTTGTGAACTAATCAGCATGTATACCCCATTCCTAGGAATGCCCTTTCTCTCTGAATTCCCCATCTGATGACTCTTGGTGGGAAACAGAACCCACCCTCCACTCAAGAAAAGGAAAATGCCAAGTCTTCCCTTTCCCAGGCTCCCTTGCATCTACGATATGAGCACATGATCCAGCCTCTGCCCATGAGGCCACCAGCCTTAGTCTCTCAATCGAGTTAATAACATAAAGAAACAGGAGGGAGGTCAAATGCCCAGAGAAACAAGGACAATATAGTTGCTGGAAGGGTCCAGAACCCATGGTTGGGGATAGTGGTAGTCTCAGCTGCAGGGGCTTGCTTTCATGAAAGGTGACAGTGGTGTCCTAACCAAACAATTCCTGCTGTGCGGCTGGCTATTGTTCTGCTGTGTGTCCTTCAGCTTGGCTTTCCAGAATTTGATATGGTTCTCTAACTATCCACGAGCCCTTTAATAAATAGTGTTTCTCCTTAAATCAAGCACACTTAGTTTTGTTGCTTGCAACTAAGAATCCTGACTAATTTGTTTAGTCATTCACTTATGCAATATATATCTTTAGAACACCTACTGAGTGGCAGGCACTCTGCTGGGTACTTACTAAAGAAAAAGTGGTAAGCAAGACAAATGAAGTGTGGCCCTCTTGAAGCTTACATGGTAGATGGCTAGATGATTAAACAGAGAAAATACATTAAATTACAATACCTCTTCCACTAGAGGACATCTAGGAGCAACTTGACCTCATCTAGGGATGATGATAATATAATGCTTCCTGGAGGAGGTGACATTTAGAGTGAAGGATGAGTAAGGGTTTTCTGGGCAGGAGGCAGAAAAATGACAACTCCAGGGACATCTGTAAGGGTCAGAGGTAGGAGAGAGAGCATGATATTTGGAGGACCGGGGGAAGCCCATTATGGTTGGACTGGAACATGCCACAAGAGCCAGGCATGAGGAATGGCTGGGCCCTGATGGTGTGGGATCTTCTCCCTCCCTTAAGGAATCTGGATATCATCTAAGGGCAGAAGGAGTCCGTTCAGGTTTTTAAACAAGTTGATGACAAAGCTGGGATTGGAACCCAGGTATCCACACTCCCAGTCAGCAACTTTCCATGTACCAGTTGCCTTCAAATTTGCAACAAAAATGAAATCTTGGTCCTGCAAGACACAGCTAAAGCAATTCAACACAGAACTGGCAAGTCGCACATTTCACAATGGTCTTAGAGGAAATGCAATTTCTTCACCTAATTTTCCTTGTGACCGTAGGACTCTTTGTACCTTCCCAGTCCAAGGTGACACTGTCAGTGCTGAGAAAGTGCGGTGACATGGAGAGGAAGATTGAGGGGCACTCTGGCTGCGTCTGAAGGATTGTCTGGGGAGAGGTGGTGAACAGCCGTCCTCTGTCCCTGCTCACAGCTGGGAGGAGGGATGCCAGCTGAGAGGACAGGCCCTGCTGGGAAGGCCGGTGAAGTATGCTTGGCCTTGGGCCAGAGACTTGCTGGGGCCTCTTCCCAAGAGCCAGTAGACACAGAGGGCTGTGGGGGCCTGGGAAAGTGGGACCTGGAGGGCCAGTCCACCAGCGAAGGCTGTGTGAGTCCAACACAATGTAGCAAATTCGAGCTTAGTTCAGGGAATATCAGAGGCTTTGGAGTCAGTTTGCTCTACGCTCAAATTCTTGCACAACCACTACTTATTGTGTGATATTGGGCAGGTCACTTAATTAACTCCTCTGTTCCTCATCTATAAAGTGAGAATAATAAAAATGATGTCGACAAGAACAACATTCACTTCAAAGGGTTTCAATGAGAACTGCTGTGCGATTTCAGTGAGATAACCCTGTAAGCACATGGCTCTTTGCTCGTGTGACCCCAAGGGTGAGGCCAGGCAGGGAGAGGCTAGAGACCCAGGCACTCAGCCGGATCTCAGGTCAGGACACCAGCATCTTGGCTGTGATCAAATCAGTTTATTTGCAACTAGAAACTGGCCCTTGGGGGACGAGGATACAGGTGTCTGCTCTGTCCCAAGAGAGGGGACAGGAAAGAGTTTGGTAGGTCCCAGAGCTACAGTCAAGAAGGGCAAGGTTTGGGGCAGAACAGTTCCTGGTCTAGTCAGGGAAACCGGGGTACAGGCTGAGCACACATGGTGGGAGGTGGGGCGAATGCCTTGCACACAAGGCGAAGAGCCCTCTCATTGCAACAGTTCATTCATTTATTCCATTCAGGACAAAGTAATTGAGCCCCTGCCACATTCCTGGGTCTAGGCTAATATTGGCAATATGGCGGTAAATAAGAGACCACAGTTGCTACCCTCAGCAGTTTCCACTCTAGCAGAGAAAAGTAAATTGAAATTACATGAACCGTGCCAAAAGAAGCAAAAGATGCCACGGAGCACATAGCAGGGGTCCCAGTGGGAGTCAGGGGGGACTTCCTGGAGGAAGTAATTTTTTAATTGCAAGCAGAGCAACATGCAGAGTTTGCCCAAGTTGATTAAGTGGGAAGGGAGGAGAGCATGGCAGGCAGAGACGTAGGATGTGTGGGTAAGGCACGGCCAGAGAAAACATGCTTTGAGAAAGAAATACAAAGCTTGTGAGATCAAAGCTAGAGGTAAGTGGGACAAAACTTGAGGTAGCTGAGTAGGAAGGCCAGTCAGGGCCCTTGGAGCCATGTTTGGACTTGAATTGCAGGCAATAGGACAGTAGTCAAGATTCCATTTGAAATAGCAGGTGGGTGGCACTAATAAGGACACATTCTGTAGAGTTGTGCAGTGAGCAGCCAGACCAGCTCTGTGTGGTGGCCCTGAGTGACCCAGTGGAGCAGAGGTTTTAAATGTCCTTCCCACCTATGGCATGATGTGCTCAGGGCATGGGCATGGTCAGAAGGGCAGCGAGGGTCTCCTTGGACCCTCCCAGGAAAGAAGCTGACAGCCACCGAAGACAGGATGATCCTCATATGCCCTTCTGACAAAGAACTGAAAGGTTCTTCTCCTTTTGAGGCAGTTACTTCTGGGCTGGGGGTGGGGAGGGTGGGGACATGAGCTGGGGAAGGGGGAGGAGGGAGGTAGAAATTAGCTCCCTGGAGCCCTGTCTCTGCCAAACAATGGCACCACTGGAAGTTACTATGATGCTCCAGGTGATTGACTTCTGGGATCAAGACACTTCCTCAGTTTGAAACCCAGTCTGAAAAAAAAAAATCAATGTTTCACATTCAATGGTGTTTGGTTAAAAAAAGAAAAATAGCTACAGCTTGTGCTTTAACGGCAGAAAAGAGTGAGCCCCATCAATTACAGTGGGAAAAGCAGTGGTGTCCTGCGGCGGTTTTGTTCTTCCCACTCCAAAAATATTAGGTCATTTAGCCCTACGCACCATCCACTTGCTGAGTGGCAATGTCTTCATTTGAAAAGCACAGACATTGGAACCCGAGGGCTACTGCGCTTTCTCCCAAACTCGGGATGCCAAGGAGCCCGGGCCCTGCTCCTGATCACAGGCAAAGGCTCTGGGGACTGGCCATATGCCTGACACATGAGTCCCTCTGAGGGGAACCTAGGGTCATCCCACAGGGACCCCAGTGCTACTCCCGGGACATGGACCCCAGGCCCTGAGAGATGCCCCTCTGCACCCCGCAACACTGGGTACCCACTTCAACTCGAGCCCTGAGGAAGTGATAAGCACCTCCATTCCTTCCACCTGAGCCCAGGTTCGTCTGTGGCTTATACCAGTCTCCTCAACCATGGGGTGCACTGGAATCACCAGGTTCTCAGGCCACACTCCAGACTGACTCAATCAGAGTGTCTAAGAATGGGACCCTTGCATCAGTATTCTTTTTCCAGTCTTTTCAGTTGAGTCCACTATGCAGCCAAGGTTAACAACCCAACAATGTAGAAATTTCCAAGGGGGTCTATTCTGAGTCAAGGTCCACCCTTCATTTTCAGTGGCACCTCTTTGATGGGACTGGTTTTCCGGGGAAGGCATCTTAGGAAAGACAGACTAGGGGATTCTGAAGATTCCTTTATGCTCTGAGGTTCTGAGGCATCCAATGAACAAATCCACCTTCTGCCGCTTGCTCATAACTCCAGGCTAGTTCTTTCAGTCCATTTCCTCTGACACTGTCCTACACTTTCTCTCCATCAGCCTCCCACCTGCTCTCCTGCCTGCTGCCTCTTCTCCTGTGGCAGCAGGAGACCCACCCCTTCAGACCGTGCTCTGATCCTGTCATCCTGTTGCTGGCCAGGTCGTGTCCCAGCTCCCAGTGGCTTCCCTAAACTGCCATCTCCGAGAAGGCTGCCCCATTCCCAGCATGTACTTGATCAACCTGTGAGCCTGCCTGCTGTGTGCCAGGACCTTGCCCTGAGGAGACATGGCCTCTAGCTTCCTAGGGAAGTCCTGGGGGTGAGCAGGAGGCAGTGAGAAAATAGGCAAGAGCAGCCATCCCCCCACTCCATGCCTTCTTAAATTAGGTATAATCAAGAGGAGAAGATGCTGCCACTGGTGAAGAGACCAGTGCCCTGGGCCCAAGGTTCTCCATCTCCATGGCGACCAGTGTGTGAGCCCTAAATGATAGAGTTGGCTTCAAGGCAGCCCGTTGAGGAGAGCTCACCCCTTCCTCCCTGAACCTGAGCCCTAAGGGCTCCTAGGTCCTGACACTGGCTTTGCACTTTCCTCCTTCCTGAACTCTCTGCCTTCCTTTCTTCCTACATTTACTCGTCAACACATAATTCTGAGGTCTCTGCAAGTGTGATTCTTTGACTCAAAGATCAGGAGATGGTGTGGGCCTGGGCTCTGGATTCCAGCAGAGCATTTATCAGGAGCTCCCTCGAGCTCCCAGGACACATGTAGAACAGAAGAGTAATAACAGAGCCCATTTATTGCGTCCCTCCACGTTCCAGGCCTCCTTCATATATATTATTTTATTTACTCATAAATCATAAAATGTCAGAGCTAGAAGGGGCCTTAGGGATTATCACTCCAGTGGTTTTTAAACTTGCTCTTAGTGGTGAACTTTTTTCCTTTTCTGCAGAAGTTCTATATACAAAGGTGCTGTTTTGGTTGAAGTGGGGTTCAGAGTTCAATTCTTTGTTCCTTGGCCTTTCCTTTGCCTTTAGGGGATGTCAGAGCCCATGGAAAACCATTAGAAAGCCACTAGATTTAGCACCACCCCTCGTTTCAAAGAGGAGACCCAAGGCTTGTAGAAAGGATGGTACTTCTGAGGTCACACAGCGAGTTAAGGCTGCCTAGATGTGGCCCTGTGTCTCCTGACCCCCAATATGGTGTGTTTGGTGCTTCTCTACCTTACCTGGGGATATGTACTTGTGTGGACAGAGCTCTGCAGCCTCTGTCTGGCTGCAAGAGCAAAAGCCAGGCCTTCTCTTTACACTGTGACTCAATCGTCTGCAAGATGGAGAGATGCCCGTTGAACAGGTGGTGTGGGCAGATGCCGTCGGGAGTGACCAGACAGGTGGGCATCAGGTGCCCTTGTGAGGCAGGCTCGCCTCTTGTGCTACAGAGATGCACCCAATTCAAGGTTATTGCCACTCTGAACATTTCTAGCACCTCCTGGGAGATGAAGCCCCCTCACTTCCCCAGTACACATAGGCTTACTTTCTGCAAGGATGGGAGCTAGTTGCTCTTTGCACTGGAAGTGGCTGATCATGGAGGAGCTGTTGACCACTGGGGCATCCAGATTCCAGGCCACCAGCCCCAGGGAAGGCCCACACAGGAAGTCCTTCTCACCAACCTGAGCTGACATGTCACCAAGCCTCCTCCAGAGAAATGTCAGCTGGCCATGCATATTGAAGGAGAGTGCCAGGAGGTGTCAGAGTAGGAGGGAGGTGGATCCTTTGCTCATTTGGAGGAAACAGCTTTCTTGGGCTGATCCAAAGGGTGCCCCAGCACATATGGGGGAGGAGTGGAGGATAGGAGAGGCTGATGCTTGTCTGGGTGAAGCCAGATTTGAGGCTGGCTATAGAGATGGGGATGACTGTGGTGGAAAGGATGGAGCAGGAGATGGAGAGGTGACGGGAAGCATTCCTTGACCCAAGGTCTAGGTCAAGACCCCTGTTATTTGCTCTTGGGAACCCTGTGCTTTTCCTTCCTAACACATTGCCAAAGTGTGTTATTAGGTCTTTGTGTGATTATTTGGTTTCTACCAGTGTTTACTTCTCAAGTGCCAGCTTTGCTCACTACTGTGCCTTCAGGCCAAGTACAATTACTGGCACGTACTAGATACTCATAAAATATTTATTGGACAAATTTTAAAAAGTCACTTTTGGTGATCACAGCATAAAGTCCCTTCAAAGCCCCAGAAAGCACCCATCTTGGCACATGGCCGGTCAGGGACAAACAGGTGAAGACTCTTGGTTTTAGGGATATAAAATGCTTCAGTGCTGATGGGTGGGGTGGGGCAGGGTTAATGACAGACTTGCAGGGTAGGCAGACAGCTAGGGAGGAGAGGGCTGTGGGTCTTATCAAACGGAGCTCCTGGCTTTCCTTCTGCCTCTGGTGAGGTCCTTAGTGAGAGAGATCCAAGGGCAGGTATAGGGTGTGCACAGGTCAGGAAGCCAAGGAAAAGTATCTGCTCATTTGGACTTTAAGGGAGATTTGGGGAAACTGATATCCCAGCCCAATAAATCACACCCCACTGGGATCTAGATTCTCAGGTCTGGCTGTGCATAGAATTGGCACCAGGGATGTCACAGAAGGGAGCAAGAAGTCTTTCCGTTCAGTGGGGACAGCCATGTGCCCCTAGTGTCCACTGCTGTGTCCGGCTGCAGAGCTCCCCCCACTCCAGCTGTGCCACAGGCTTGGGATGCTACACAGAAGCCTGCTCTGAGAGTGGGGTGGGCGGAGGTGGAGGAGTCTTCCTCAGGTGGCTCGTGGCAGTGCCTTCCTCACCCAGGAAGCTGGAGGAAGCATTGAGACAGACACTTTGAGAGGCAGTGTGACACCTGGATATTACACACTGTAATGGAACCAGCCAAGTGGTAAATGTACCTTTTAAATAGGTTTTGTGTTCCCTATTAACTGCCCTGATGTTGATTAGCCCTGACAGCCCAGGAGAAGGGGCTGGTCAGCAACTTTCCCCTGACAAGGCCTCCCTGCTCCCCAGCTCTGGGAGAGCTCAACCTACCAATTTGGCCATGTACTGAAAATTTGCATGGGTGTGCTGGGGAGGAGGTGCTTTCTGGAAGGAGTCTGGTGGGCGGGCTTGGTCCTAGGCTCTTATTCTCTTTCTATCCCTTTCTTTCCCTGCCCCTGCACCTTGAGTAGGGTTGACCATGGGGATTTGGAGCCAGGGGTAGGGGGTTGCTCTCCCTTTACTTTAAAGGCATGGGAAAGGGGCTACACTACAGAAGGAGTTACTCAGTATGGAGGTATCCTGGGAACCTGGGAACAGAATTAACCTCTGGAGTTTGAAACAGTTCAATAGCCCGCTGGTTCTCATCTACTCAATGGCCTTCTCTGGCGGCACCTTCAGGCTTGGTGCTAGGGACAGGCAGGTCCACACTTAAGAGTCAAGGAAAACTCATGGAGGTCTTCTAAGAGCCCAGGGACATCCTACTTAGGTGCCAGGATTTCTAAAACAAGAATGATGACTGAAACCACGCAAGATTTCAGAAATCTGGTACCTTATCTGCCCTCATGGAGTAGCAGAAGGGATTATAATAAAGGAGCCTGGGAGATTGTCCTTCCAGAGAAGAGCTGAGGAAATTGAGTCCTGTCTGGTAGCTATTATGAAGGCATGTAGGTGGTTCCAGAAGATGGAGGAAGCAGAAAGTGGGAAGGAAGAAAAAGTTCGGGGAAATTTGATCAAAGGCAGAGAAATGATCCCAGGATTCCAGGATGTGGAGCCTAGAGGAATTGGGAAGGGGGCGTTCTCTCCTCTGTCTCCTACTGTCATATTCTTGAAGGAGGTTTTTGTCAGTTGATTGTGTGTGTGTGTGTGTGTGTGTGTGTGTGTGTGTGTGTGTGTGTGTGTATCCAACCAAGTTCAGGCCCTGGGTCCAGAGTTTTTGACCAAAAGAGAAACACCCCCTTCCTCTGGGACCTTCCTTTGGGTGAACTGTTTTCTCTCAGCCCGGTCTTGAGGAGGTAACGTTGTAAAGTCATGGAAGTTCATCATCATCAGTAGCTCCAACTTGCTTTGGCTTCTGTCTCTGTGAGCTGCCTGCCTCTGCTGCACAGTCCCTTTCCTCACTGCTCTGGCCATGTCCACTCCCCCAAACCCCCAAAACAAAACCCCTTAGGATGCTCTCAACTCATTGGAGGTCAACTGCAGAGCTGAGTTTTAACTCTGTTCTGTCTGGCTCCATATTCAAACTCTCTCAATCACCCCATGTGGTTTTCACATAAAGATGCTTATCACCACACAATCTATGAAATAAAATACTAGATATAACCTAAATGTTCCACAGTGAGGAGGTTGTTTACTAAATCATGGTGCATCCATTTGTTAGAACATTATACAGACATTGAAAGCGATCATTATAGAGACTGTATAGCAACTTGGGGAAAGGTTTATAGTAAGACACTAAGTGAAAGTACTACAATTGCTTCACTAGCAACAATGGAAAATATGTCAGTGTGTCAACAAGGGCTGAATGACAATATGCAGAAGTGAAAAATGGCTGTATTAAGGTGGAGAGGAGATGAATTTTTTTTAATGATTTGCTTCTCTTTTATACTTTTTGCTTAGTCCTTTTTCTCTCTGATATAATGTTTCAGGATTGGTGCAGAGCATAGAGAATATAAAATCAGACAAGGTCAGAATCTGAGAAATTTTCATAATGCAAATGCCCCTAGACCGGGGACACCAAGTTCTTCCTGTTAAGGGGCCTCAGTTTAGACAGAGAATTATATGTTTTGGACATATACATATATATTATATGTCTAATATCATAAGTGTTGAAGTCAGATTGACATGGATTAGAGTCTCAGAGCTATTTCTACCAGCTGTTTGACCCTGAGCCTGGCCTAAAGCAGACACCATTAATTTTGCAGAAGTGTGGAGTCAATGCAACCAGACATAGAAGGTGAACTTCTCAATATATTTTGACTCCGTGGACTGTCTTGTCAACACCTCTTCCATCATTTGTCATTGGTACTCAGTGTTTAAAAATCCCTAACTCTCTACCAAAGCAAAACCTAATGTCGGGGGGGTGGGGGGAAACCTGGCTGAACCATTGCTGTCTGTGGTCTCGGTCAGCACTGGTTTGGTTATTTATTTCTCTGGGAAGTTGATATTCCCTCTGTCCTACCCATTCCTTCCTGAAACTGGATTTATGCTACCAACTTCAATATGGTTTTCATCAGTGGGAGAATGAAAAACACTGGGATTTCTGGAGCTGGGCAGGAAAGGAAATTAGAGCAAGTTACAGTTGGGGACAGAGAAGGTAGGTGACATGTCAGTCCTGACTGAGTTATAATCCTGGTGAATGGCAGCAAGACATATCAACCATGGGGCAGAAAGGGAAAGTTTTAAGTTAGAGGGGCCTTTGTAAGCATTAAAACTGGAAGTGAAAAACTATGTTGGTGCTGGTGCTACTTCCATAATCTGCAGTTGTCACAGTCTTGGCATATTTTATAACATGTAAAAAAAAGTGGCTTTGCGGATCTGTTCCATAGACCATCTCCAAAATGCTGCTGGATAGCTACAGCGAACAGGAAGTGATCTGTGCCCACTCTGTCTCTGTCACAGTCTTTCTCTGTCTCTGTGTTTCTCTGTGCTCAGGTTCCCTCTCTCTCCCCCCTTCCACCCCCTCCTTCTCCTCCTCCTCCTCCCTCTCCTTAATCCTCCCTTCCTCTCCATCTCTCCTCCCCCTCTTCCCCTTCAATCTATTTTTACTTGTTAGAAAAACACTCTGTAATTTTCTTTAAAAATTAATTATATTATACAAAATATGTCTAAAATATTCAGGAGGGAAATGTTTCCTTCAAGAGTAGCTTGCATTAAAACTGTTTCTTCCCGCATAATCGAGTAAATGAGTACTCCCTTAGAATTTAATGCAAAATAACTTTCACACTGGTGGTGAGCTTCAAAGATGAGTGAATAGAAACCTAATAGCATGGTTCCCCTTGGCAACCAAGGTAAACTTTGATCCTGATTGGGCAAAAATAGTCAAGGAAAGGATGCAATTAAGTGCAAATAGCCACATTTGTCACTAGTATTCTTTGAAGCAATGAGAATAGAAGAAAGGCAATAATGGAAGGTGGAAGAGGGTAGGGATGAATTGTGAACTGAAGTTAGTTGTAGAAGTTTTCTTTTTGGACCATGGAATTTGATATAGACCTACCTGGAGAAAGCAGAAGGCAGAAGTGACACCTAGTTCTAATAAAACCAAGAACAAGAAAAATGAGTTTCAATGCATTTGCATATAGAGACTGGTCAACCCATGAATTGCTAGAGCAGGCCAGCAAGTAGAGGTGAGTCCATGCTGTTTATTAGTCCCGAGAGCCAGGGTATAGGCAGCAGTAGGCACAGCCCAGGAAGGCTGCTGGCGTAAGGACATGTTCAAAGAAAATTTGCAACCCAGTCAATCTTTGAAACCTGTAGACTCTTTCCACTCAACACTTTTTTAATTTGTCCATTTTCTTTATCCCCACTTCTTTTACTCAAGCTTTTTATCATGTCTCACCTGAACACTGCAATGATCTTCCTAAATTATTTTCACATTGGCCAGATGGGTTCTACTCACCACTTCAATCTTGTCATGCCATTCTCTGCGTAAATCTCTTTAAAGGGACAGGGATACTTAACATCACATAAGGATCCATGCTATAAACTCTCTAGTATGAAATACATGATCTTACTCTAGTTCCCCTTGCCAGCCAGCCACACCTCTTATCTCTCTCCCACCTACCCCACCACTCAGCCTCTAATTAGACATTCTGAACAACCTGCCATCACACTAATTTCTGTGTCGTGCTCTTCCTTTCTCTGGGCTAATCATTTTGACTGAAATTCTGTCTTTCTCTCTTACCTTTTCCAATTGCCTAACGTCCTTCAGGATTCAGGTCAGGTACCATTTCTGCATTTCTCGACCACTACCTCCTTTAAAGTCTGGCTTATTGACCAAACACTCAACACATTGTTATTTTAGCACCTATCACCTTGCCTTAGAACTGTTCATGTACCTGCCTATGTCTTTACTATAGGCTTCCAGAGGGCAGGAAGCATGTCTTGTTCTTGTGGTGCCCAAGCTCTTGTTTAGCATGGTGCCTGGCATAAGATAGGCGATCAGTAAATGTTTGTCAAACAAATAAACGAACCCAAGATTTCCAAGTAGAAACTAATTATAAACAATATTGAAGGAGAGAAGGGCATAAAGCTGTTTCTTGACACTGCATTTACTTGTCTTTCTTGAAGTAGAATTTTCCCCTAACTTTAACATACAATTGGGGAGTTAATGTCACCACTACCTGTGAAATATCATGCTCTCAATAGAAGAAAAGTAGCACTTGTGCACAAATAGGAACCATAAGTTGAAATATGAATGGTGATAAGATAAAGTGCTTTGGGAGAATGGGAGGGGGAGGGCAGGGAGGGAGGAAGAGAGAGAGAGAGAGAGAGAGAGAGAGAGAGAGAGAGAGATTGCTGTTGAGCATGGGGACCAGGAGGCCTCTTGTAGCAGTTAGCAATTGGGTATGCTGACCCCATGTGTTTAACTCACATGGTGCCTGTTCCTGCTGGGACTGGTGGCTAGAACGCTGAGTTTCTGGCTATGGAAATGGAAGAGTATCTTTCCTGTTCTCACCCCTGTTTGTCCCAATGTTTCTGTGGCTCCTGCCCCCCCCCCCACCCAAAAGACAAGTATTGTCTTTTCCTCCCAGTTTCACACTTGCTAAGAAGACACACTGTCTATGTTTGTTTTCTTGGAATCCCCTTGGATTTAGATCCATCTCTCTACTCCTGGATGTTTTGAGAGACCCCTGAGATCTTACCAGTGTTATCTAATGGGCTCCCTGACATAGGGGATGGGAAGAAAGTGAGTTTTAACAGGTGGCAGGACTTTAATAGGCAGCAATGGAGGATGAGCATAAACTTTTCAAAGTGAGGGAGGGGGAAAGTAAGTACATGCATGGGAGAGCGGTGATAGAGTGCTGATCTTTGTAACGTGTCTGCTCCAACGATGGCTGGTGCTCAGTGAGAGCACAGTGTGAGTGGGGCAGTTGCTGAGAGTCGTGAATAATGCCTCGGAATGCTCACCACTGAAGACAATTAGAGAAAAATATTGGGTTGGCCAGAAAGTCCATATGCTTTTTTCCATAAAGTAAAAGACACATTTTTCATTTTTACCAATAACTTTATTGATTTGGCTATTTTGAGTATGTTGGATGTCTCCCACATGGTACAATTAATTGATGGTTCCCAATTACTGTCTTGACTTGATCACTATCAACTTCAATGGGTCTACCTGACTGTGGAGTATCATCCAGTGAGAAATCTCCAGCATAAAGTTTCACAAAACATTTCTGACACCTTTGAACAGTCATACAACCTTCTACCCTGCACAAATCTTCCTTTGCATTTTTAACTTTCTTGAAATAATAAAGCAAACCATCCTGAAAATGCTATGTATTTTCTTTCATTTTCAATATCAAAATGGCTATACAGAAATTCACCAATTTTGATAAGTTTTTAAAAAATGCATGCTGATATGACAGTTGTAGCAATACAATCTAACAAAATTGTTTCAAATGAAGTTAAAGATAACTAAGCACTACTAGAGGCATCTTACAGAAAAAAAAAAAACCAAGCAAACTTTTAGGCCAACCCAATGAGCTAGCAGGCAAGGCAGTGATCTGCAGAAGAACCTGAAAGAAGCCATGGTGGGGGGCAAGCAAGAAACCAACCCCAGGACAACCCAACCCAGAGTTAGAGCCCAGGAAGACCTTATGCACAAACTTTAAGCCAAGTTCTTCCTACAGGTACAGAGTGGGGGCCATGGCCAAGGTCACAGGCTAGGATAACAATAGGAAATGACAGTATCCATAGGGCATTTTAGGGTTCAACTTTGGCAGTAATAGCTGAGACAAAAAGACTGAGAGAAATGAGTGGCTGGCCTTAGGCAGGGTCGTTCTGGGAGGCCTGAGGCTGTCCCTATGGCTATTGGACAACCCAGACAAATCCAAGGTCCTCTGGATCGGAGAGGGAAGTGGCCACAAGTCTTAATGCTAAAGAGAATTGAGTCTGAAAAAGTCATGGGTCTGGGCGTTTTGGAAGACAATAGAGGACTTTTGAAGAATTATATGAGAAGATTAAAAGAGTAATAAGGCAAGTTATAGGCAGTCAGAAAAAAAATCATCTTCCCTGGACGTTTGTCCTGTGAAGGAAGGACCTGTGGAGGAAGGTGAGAAACTAGGGTAATAGCTCCAGGGCCAAATAGACACTTTGATTTTAATAGTTAAACTTTTCAAGCAAATAGGCTTCTCAGATAGATGCTGTGCATTCATTTCTGGCCATGACTCCCAAAGAAGGAACCCTTCACAAGCAGGGCCTCAGCTGGGGTAGGGCGGCCTAGTGCCTGGCAGGATGAAGGAACTTCTGGGGACTGTCATCTGTCATCTGAAAACTGGGCCCTTGGATGCATAAGAGTCTGTGAAGACAGCAAGACCTCTCTTTGTGTCCTTTGAACTGTTGTCAACATCCCCCCAAACTCAACACAAAGGATGCATTTACCAGTGATCAGCCTGCACAAGGTTCATCCAAGCTCAATGGCAGATGTCTTTGCTTTGGGCTGGAAGTACCACAGCTGAGCACTGCCATGTGAGTGCACTCCTGCTGCTCCGAAGCGCTGATTGCCAGTTACAGACATCTCTGATGAAAAAAAATAGGAAAGTGAATTAATGATTACTTATGAGATGCAGATTGTGTGACAGACAAATATCTTTCAAACGTTAGGGCCCATCAGGGAGGATAATAAAAGTAATAATGAGAAGGTGATAAGAAGGTTGGAGTTGGTGGAGGTAGGGTCAACTTTGAAAACCCAGCTCCATGATAAATGGTGACAACAGTCTCTCTCTCATCCTCTCTCCCTCCCCCTTTCCTCCCACTCTTTTTTGTCTACTTATGGTCCATATGACATTTTCTGTCTTTCCTGTTACCTCGGTCTCCCTGAGTCTCAGTTTTTCTATCACCTTCCCTATTTTGTTCTATTACATTACCTGAGATGCTGCCGTTTGGGAGTTTGCTTGCAGACTGCGTGAGTCTTCTGCCTGACCTGTTATCCCACTAGACACAGAGACCGGTGGAGGCAGAGCTTTGTCTTGCTCACGTCTGTCTCCTCAGTGCCCGGAACAGGGCATGGCCCGGAGTGCGGGGGTCGATCAGTAATTTGCTAAATGATTGGGCTCCATGTCTCACGATCCCCACTTTCATTTCTACTTGCCTGCCTAGGTCTCCATGACTCTCATTGTCTCTACCTCGTCTTTATCTGTTCCGGTCTTTCTGTCTCTCTGTCACAGTCTCACTTTCTCCCTAACTTGGGAATCTTTCTCGTGGTCTCCATCTCTGTTTCACCCGCATTCCCCTTGTGGTCTGCACCTGTGTCCGCTCTCAGAAGTGCAAGGTGGAGGTGGAGGTGGAGGGCAGCCTGGACCAGTGTAGGAACCAGGCCTCTCTTCCCAGGCCTGCCTCACGCACAACCTGGTGCTGTACCTCTCTCCAGAATCCTCCAACAGCAAAGAGACATTCCTTTGCTTGTAAGCAAATAGTGGTATCCCCCGATTAGGCAGATAAGGCTGCCTCTGAGCTGAATGCTCAACCCTCCCTCCTCATCGTGCTGCTTTGACCAGTTGAGAGCTTTGAAGAGCAGCCCTAGGCAGTGACTATAGCTGGTTGGCCTCTGGCTTGGGTGTGATGTGGGGGCCACTTTCTGGGCAGGTTCTTGCCTGCTGCGGACTGCATCAAAGATGGATGGCATTGTTACTGGGGCTACAGTTGTCTCTCTGGACCCATAACTCTTGTCGGCTTTGTCAAACATACTGTAGGATCCCAAACCCTGGGGAAGGGTCAGTGAAATCTGTGGGTGAGGTCCCATGCTGTCAGGGTCAAAAGCATGAGTCCCACAGACGGAGTTGAAGTCCCAGTTAAGCCACTGACCTTATGTCTCAGCTTTCACCTCTGTAAAATGGGAATGATACCCTTTATCTTGTAGGATGGTTGGTGGATTAAATGTGACCATATGTGGCAAACACAATGTCTAGCCTGTAGTAGACACTCAGTAAACCGCAGCTATTAGAAGCAGTGGAAGGCACAGAAGTTCTGCTGAAGAAAGAAAGCATGGGTGATAGTCGTGTGCATTTTTAGCAGCAATGCATCTAGAATGAAGAATCCCAGAGGGAGGGACAAGCCTTAGCTGGCCATCTGGTTCAGTCCCCTGCCTCAAGTAGATGCCTTTGCAGACCACTGGACAGATGGAAGGTGCTCTCTTCCAGAAGTTCCCCAGGGCTAGACATACAGCAGGGAGAGAAGGGCTGGCTAGGCTCCTGTGCATATCTGCAGCTTTACTTACTTGACAGTTGAGGTAGGCTTCCTTATGACCTTCTCCTTGCTGTCACACAGGCCTGCTGGCTTGTGGCAAGTGCTCCACAGACCTGGAGAAGAGCTCTTGTGCTGTCAGCCATCACGGTGGCCCTTCAGAGAGCGTGTTTCCCAGGCGGGGGCTGCCACTTCAGATGGAGCCTTCCCAGTTCCCCGTTTCAGCAAATTACAGGAAGTCAAAGAGACACGGAGCCAAGAATTCACTTGAAAAAGTCTCCAAGGCCTCCTCCGATTTCCTGGAAACTGACAAGTGTTTCCAAGACTCAGGCTGGTGAGTGGGCCAGGCTGGCCCTGCCTTCCGCTCTCCTGTCCCTAAACCTGTGAACCCACCCCACGCCCCGGCCAGCCTTCATGGTGGTTCTTCGCCGCCCCTGGGCCCACCGCCCCTAGCTCTCTGATGTTGCCTCGTGGATCCCGGCACCTGCAGATGCTGGCAGAGTGGGAAGAGAGGTTCAGGCGAGACTTGTTCCTGTCTTCTCTCCAGATGACTCACCACCTGCCTTAGCTTTCTCTTCCCATCATTACGTAATCCTGACTCCAGGATTAAAAATACTTCACTGACTACCCTGTCCATCTGTCATTCTCTCTCTCCCTCAAATATAGCTGATCTTATTTTAAAGATTCTTTGGAAAGAGCACTTCCATCATTCATGTGATATCAGAGATGGGGTTCCAAGTCAGCACTGGCTTCCTCTGGAACAGCAGTCCTGGAGGACTGAGATTTCCCCAAATCTCTGGACTGCAGGCTGTTTTGTGCCTTCTCTCTCTAACAGGTCTGCCTTATTTAAAGGACCCACCTTCAGAGATGCCTGGTACTTTCTCAGAGCAGTTCCTTGGTTCTTCTCACAAGCTGGGCTGGCATGTGCTACTTGGGAGCACTTTCCTTGGCAGCCTGGGAGTTAAAGGTGGTGGCGAGCTGGGTCATCTGGACTCACTCAGGATCCTGGCGACAGGTGGTCTGAGCCCTGTCACCAGGATGGGAGCCCCTATTTCCTGCTCTGCCCCATCTCATGACCCAGTGCCCTTCTGTCTCCAAACACAGGAATCATCCCTGGATGGATGGAGAAGAAGTGAAAGTGTTGATTTCTGTTGTCCTCACTGTCCGAATACCTGAGGGCTGTCGAGAGCCAGAGGGAACCAATGCTCATGTTGGAAACATGCATTCATTTGCTCATCTGATACTTAGTGGGATTGTCATGTGCTTGCTGGGTCAGGCAGACAGAGTACTTTACAAGGACGCAGCCTAGGTGGGGGAGATGGCCGTGCAGACCAGAACATTTAGTCACAGGACCTGGGTTCAAGTCCAGTCTCTGCTGGGTGCCAGTTATGTAACAATCCTTGGAGCTCCCAGAATCTCGGTGTCCTCTGTGCGGTGGCACCATCGGTTCTGCTCCCAGGCTGGTCCAGCACTCATGGAAGCAGGAGTGACCCAGAGGCAGCAACACTGGAAGGGAGTGCCTCACTAGGTATGCACACTTACAAAGCTGGGGGGCCCTGTAGAAGCAGTTGCCTGTGGAAGCTGTCCCCCGGTGACCCTTCCTCCAGCTTTGCCTCCTCTGATCTCCGCTCTGCATAGACCACCGAGTGCACAATTCAGAATTTAGACTGATCTTGCCCCACCGGCCATGGCCATGCAGGGCCCAGCTTACACTCCTCAGAATGAGCTGGAGCCCCTCCTACCCAGTTCCTTCTGCAGAGGTGGGCCTGCCTGACTCCGCCCTGTGCTTTCTGCAGTTCAGTGACTAGCTCTCTGTGTCTCACTTCCCTCACCCATAAAGTAGGGCAAATGAGAGTATATGCCCAAAGTGTGTAGATGAGTGAGTACATGAAAGCCCTTAGAACAGTGTCTGGTGCGAGTGCAACAGTCCGTAAGGGTTTGTTATTAGTAGCAGTTGTGGTGGCAGCTCAGCCTGGCACCTTTGGAAATGTTTCCTGTGCCCGGGATTCTATTTCCATTAAGTCCCCCACCTTCCAGCGAACCCCCACTAGCTTCGAGATTCATTTGGAAAGGTAACTCCTGTGTGAAAGCTGCCCTGGTCCTGGCCTTGGGGACACTCTTGTTCTCAGATACCCACCTGCGCCCTTCCCGGGGCTCCCAGTGTCCTGTCTTCCATAAGGTACTCACTGAACACTCGTCATATGCCAGTTACCCATCTCCTCCCCACCTACCCCATTCTCTGGCGCTTGTTAAGCAGATTCTGTGAGCTGACAACTGTCTCCTTTTTGGCGCACCTGGGCTCAACCTTTCCCTCCTAATGCGACCGTTGGGCTCCATGAGGTCTGACACATGTTAGGGGAGGGTAAGCGGTGCTGCCCAGAGGTCCCGGGAGACTGCGCCCACTGTGAGGGTGAGGAAAGTGTAGGCCAAGTGGACTAACTGCCACCTGAGTTGCTGACACTGGTTTGCTTCGGCTTTGGAACCTGGCTTGGGTCTCCCGCCTACATGCTCCTGACCTCCCATCCTTGGTCTGTCCAGACTTGTCTTCCCCATTCTTGTCCAAAATTGAAAGGTTGGCAGGAACCTGGCCACATGGCCTGGGCAGGGCAGGGAAAGAAGAACTAACTGGCTCTTGTCACTCTCTCTTGGTCTAAGCAATGTGTCTGTCCTTCCAACGATTGGCTCCTGTCCCCACTGCCCATCCCTGAGCAGGACCCGCATCCAGGTGAATCTGAGAAGGGTCACAGAGCTCAGGGACTTTGACCTGCACCTACCCTGGTGCTCAAGCTGCTCAAGCCTGGCTGGCCTCAGCTGGTGGGGAGCACCAGAGGAAAAGCAGAGGAGGCAGAAAGTTGCTTTGTTGCTGGCCCGCCTACAATCAGCTCTAGACTATTACTTAATCAATAAAAGATCAGTGCCTGGGAGTGGACCCCAGGCCTTGTGCCCCTAGGGAAGGCCAGGCTCTGGGGTCTGCTCTCTGGTTGCCATTCAGCCAGATGGGATGGCTTTGGGATGGTTTTGCTGGTGGTGGAAGGCGTCCAATATGCCAGCTCCCCCAGCACGTGAACACGCCGCCTCTTCTTCTTTCAGCAGCCTGTCTTCCTCCCCCTCCCCTCTTGTCCTCCCTGCCTCCAAAGTCACTGAAGGGCCAAAATGAAGCTCAGCCCTGTTTGTGCCATTTGTCCTGGTGGGAGACTGTCACAGCTGATGGAGCCAGTGTGCTCACAGGTGCACACTCACAAACCCACTCAGATACACACACATACACACACACACTCTCCCTGTGCACACACAACCACACTCTCACAAACAAAGAGGTTGCCTGTCTTCTGCACACATTCTAAAAATCATTATTCCTCTTACCAACCCTCCATGGAGCTGTAGACACCTTCATACCTGCTTTCCTTGCAGACTTGCATCTCTCTCTCTCTCTCTCTCTCTCTCTCTAGGAGATGAAGGGGATTTGGCAGCAACGTCTCTTTGTCTCTGACTTTTCTCCATCAGCTTCTCTGGCTCGTTCCCATTCGGCATCTGCACACACAGGCGCACCTGAGGCTGCACATGCATCCTGCCTCCCCCATACACAGACAGGCAGGCCTCAGTTGCAGGGGCTCTGGTCTGTAGGGTGGGGCATTGAGGGATTCCAGGAAGTGGTCCAGTCAGAAGCCTGGCAGACAGCCTTGGCGTCAGGATGTCTGTCCATACCCAAATGGAAATGATGGCTTCCACACAGAGGGGACACGCAGTGTGGTGATCTGGAGTAGACTCTGAGGCCAGCCTCCCTGGGTTTGAATGTGTGGCTCTACCATTTACTAGCTGTGTAGCTTTGGGGACCTTACGTACTTGCTCCGTGCTTTGGTTTCACTGTCTGTAAAATGGGAGTATATCAGCACCCACTCTGTAAGGTGGTCATGAGTTAAATGAGTTAACATGTGCTTAGAACACTACACGTGTCAGCTCCATTATGGGGCTGTGTGCTAGATACAATATAGGAGTTATCATGTTTAATTCTCCCATCAAGCCCTGCTTTAAAGCCAGTGTTTCCCCATAGAGATGAAAGGACCTGCAGAAGGCCACATGGTTATTAGGGGGAAGCTAGACTTGCAGGCAAGTCACTGAGTCACAAGCTGAATACTATGCTACTCCCCAATCCATGGTAGCTGTCCTTTCCAGACATAGACTGTGAGATAAGGGGACAAAGGGCAGCCCTGGGGGAGGACAGCTATAGAAGCATGGTGGGAAATAAGACCACACTGATGGTCAAGGTTAGAAACTCTAGGCAGATGTAAGGCTGGGAACCAAGGCAAAAGCCCATGAGTTGACTGGCCAATAGCAGATGGAAGGAAGCTTGGTGGGCTAATGGGGAAAGGGAACGGAGGGATCTGATCCTGGGACTGGCCAGTGAGGTTGGAATGGGCAGAGATTCTGGCTTAGTGATAGTGAAGGCTCCTGGGACCAGCTTTGGAGTGCCTGGTGGGGTCCGGTTGGCATGGAGACACTTGGGACTGCCAACAGGAGTCCCTCTGGCCTCTGTGTGAGGGCAGAACAAGGCATAATTCTGCTACCCTGTCTTGAGGAGGCAGAGAGGGGATGGGGGACTGAGCTTGCAGGGGTAGAATCAAGCATCAGCAGGGCAGATGAAGGACAAAGGAAGGACACAGATGATCAGCAATGTGGACTGAGCCTGCACATCTGTAATCTCATTGAATTCTTATCAGAGCCCACCAGGTGGGCATTCTAACTTTTGTTTACAGCAGCAGAAACTTGGGTTTAGGCAGCTGAGGCTTGCCTAAGAGGGTCCAGTGGGCTATATTCGGGCCCCTGAACAGGACTCTGTGGAGAGACGGCTGGGCAGTTTCCACGTAGCCTCTGCCATGAGAAGCAGGGTCATGGGCAGAGGGCCAGGGGCAGCATGTCACAAATGGATGTAGGAAAGACGCAGCATCCACCTGGGCACCGGTGCCCCTCGGTCCCCTTATCTGGCAGTAGCAGTGTGGGGAGGGGACGGGAATGAAGGTGGTTTGAGGTTTAACGAATAAACGCCATCTCCTCTGCTCCTTGGCCATTTTTTCTTTTGTTCCCCTTTCAGAGCAGGCATTGAACTGTTTCTTTGCCAAAGTGTCAGGAAAAGTCAGATTCCACAGGGAGGCTTGGGGAGAGGAGAGTTGAGTGGCAGGCAGGAGGGCTGAGTCACCTGCCTGGGCACATGATGCAAATTTGGATGGATTAACATTTGGGCTAATTAACATTTATTCTAATTAACATTGCACATGGCAAAGCAGGGCCCCTGCTCTGGCCTGGGAGGAAAATGGGCCTTGAGGCTCTTCAGCTCTGCTTAAGTGGGTGGCAGGCTGGGCGGGGCTGGGAGGACAGTGGAAGGACAGTGCTGGGGGTGCATGGGGGACGGGGTCTGGGCAGAAAAGACATGCCCGGGGGGATCCATGGTGCTGGCAGAAATGACCCCATAGCCAAGTTGCATGGGTACAGTTCCTCTCAGCGATTTCCAACTGGTGTGCTACAAGAATTTTTAAAACATACCCAGCTATTTAATCAGGGGCACTAACTCTTCTCCCTTAGATTGTAAAAAATAAATAAATAAATAACAACAGCCAACACAACAGTAGCTGTCTGGTGTGAATGTGCTGTCTTGAACCATATATAGGTCATATAATAGAGTTGCGTTTTATTGGTCACGTTGCATAATGAGGTTGCATCTGATTGGTTAATTCTTGGTATCAGGAATCCTTATATACAAATATAGGCACCTGCTTTTTTAGAAGGTCACTTTAGAGCAAAAGGGTAAGTAATTCTTATTATTACTATTTTTTGTAAGCCAATGAAAATTATACAGGTACCTATTTTTTGTCAGATAGGCAAACATTATATTTTTGTGTGTGCCACAGAATTTTAGTAATTAGTTTACGTGTGCCATGAAATGAAAACGGTTGAAAATCACTGTTCTTTCTGTTCAAAGCAACTTCACGGTCATCCACTCAGGGCAGGGACTGTGTCTTCCTCATCTCTATCTATGTGGCACATGATGACCCACTATGTGCCAAGAACTACACTAGGTGACCTGACTCCTGCCCCTACAGAACTTGCAGGGCAGGAGGGAAATCAGCCCTCAGTAACAAACTATACGTTTCACCCTGCAGGGATATGGGAGCTGTGGAGACCTGGAGCAGACGTAGAGTTTCCCCCACTGGGCCAGGCCGCGGGCTCTGTGAGGGCAGGGACCGTGTACATCTTGTTCCCACTGGATAACCAGCACCAAGCACAGTGCTTTGCACATTTTAAAGGTCAGTAAATATGGGTCAAATTATAAATAAATAAAGGACAGAAGCTGAAATTTGAAATATGAAGAGCTAGCCAGGTGAAGGAGAGTGGAAATGATGTTCCAGGCAGAGACAGTGTATGCCAAGCCTGGAGGCAAGAAAGAGCATTAACATGGGTTTACTGGCCCTAGAGGAGTGGAGGTGGGCGTGGGGTGGGTAAGGAGAGGTGAAGAGGGGCAGGAGGCTGGGCTCCAGAGACAGACAGGGGCAGGTGATGACAGGCCTGTGGCGCCCTCGGGGGCAATGAGGATGAAGGAAGTATGGGGGGTGCATGTGGGTCGCCCTGGTGTGGAGGTGAGTGGGCAAGGGGTAGCCTGACGGTGAGGGGACCCTCAGGGAGCTGTGGCAGTATTGGAGGAGGGAGAGAATGGTGCCCTGTCTGGGAACTGGGGGGTGACCATGTTGATAGAGAGGAAGGATGGACATGGAGGCAGGGGGAGAGGGAGCAGAATCCTGGGGACTCCAGGCTTCTGGGCAGGACTACTAGACGGAGGTGGCATCCTTCCCTGAAACAGCAGTGAAGGCGGAGGAAGAAGAGCAGAGCAGGCAGAGGGGGCTCTTTTCTTCACTGAATTAAATAGAAAGGTCTCTGGCTCAGGGCTCAGACCGAGATGTGCCTCTAGTGATGTCTCTTCCCTTCTCCCTCCTCCGATTCCTTCTTTGAGTCCAGCCAGATCCAACCACATCACCCCTCATCAAAAACGCTCAGTGAGCCCTGGCTGGTGTGGCTCAGTTGGGAGGAGTGTTGTCCTGTAACCAAAGGGTTGAGGTTTTGATTCCCGGTCAGGGTACATACCTAAGGTGGCAAGTGTGATCCCTGGTCCAGGCAGGTATAATCCTGGACCGGTCATTTGAGGGGCAACAAATTGATGTTCCTGTCTCACATTGATGTCTCTCTCTCTGTAAAAGCAATATAAAAATGTCCTCAGGAGATATATATACACATACATACATATATATATAGCAGGAACACTGGGGACTCATTGACTATACGTATATATATTGATATATACACATACTATGTATATACATATACACATGTTATATATACATATGTATATATGTGTTATATATACATATAGTCAGTGAGTCCCCAATGAAATCTAAAACTTATGGTCTCAAAGACCCTTCGTGATGTGGCCAAGCTCACTGCTCGTCTCTCGTCTCAGGCCCCTGCCCCTTGCTCAGTATCTGGCAACTTCATAGGCCTGGTTCCGTTTCCGCCTCACCCCAAGCTCCTTCCTGCCTCCGGGCCCTCCAAGATGCTGTTGCATCTTCTAGCGTGCTTTCCCCCTACATCCTCACTTGGCCAACTCCGACTTGTTCTTTAAATCTCGGCGAACAAGTCTCTTCATCGGGCACAGCACCACATCCTCTCTCTCCTCCGCAGTCTCCAAAACTGTAGTCAGACCAGTATTTGTATAACTGTGTCTGCCCCTCCCCCGTAAGCTCCAGGGGGCTGTGCCCATGTCTGTGTTATTGACCTCTACAGGTCAGCACCTAGCCCAGTGCCTGACACATACTTAATTAGTTTTTGTCAATAAATAAATGTAATATGCTTAAGATTATTTATAGCGTGGTGAATGTTTAGCAACAGCTAATTTCTACCATTAGTCAAGTCAACTGAGACCAAAATAGCAGAAGCATCCACTTTAAATATAAACCTCTAAGGATCTCACACCCGAACTTACACCTCCAGTGTAAGTGGATCTTTCCCTACTTCCCATTGTGTCTTCAACTGCCCACTGGACATCTGCCTCTGGATTTCTTTGCCAAAAAAAATCCTTCAAAATACTTTGCTGGCTTTCCTGCTTTGGCCACTGGCCTGTGTTTTGTCTCTCAGGCATTCCAGCCCAAACATGGGCTGAGCCTGGCCTCCTCAGGCCCCAGATCCCTGCAGGGAATTCCTGGCTTCACACCATGGGTCTTCCTGCCACTCCCTCCCATGCACTCTTGCTTGGGGAGGGGTGATGTACAGGGCAGGGCCCAGAGATGTCAAGCAGCAGGGAGTGGACAAGAGCGCAGGGGACCCCTTGCAGGATTAGTTAGCACCCCACGGAAGAGCAGGGTCTGGGTGGGGCCATGAGCCCACAGCAAGGGAACAGGCAGAGTCTGCAGCTCAGGAGGCACAGGGGCCTGCAGTCTGAGGGGGAGACCAAGTGGAAATGTAGAGGCATGGGCTGAGCGTGCATTTATTTACTTCTCTATAATTTATGATTCTGGCTACATCTGAAAATGATGTGAGGTCACTTGCTAAAAGGAGTGCTGGTAAAGCTGCAGGGAAATTCAAAATAGATGGTGGGAAGATCAGCCCCCACGTAGACCAAGGGGAAGAAAACAGCATCAGGTGCTGGAGTGTCATCTCCTATTGGAACAGTGCCCCTGGCTTGCCAGGCTCTGTGTGACAGTCCTGGTCTCATCTGATCCCTACAAGCCCCTCATTCTACAGATGGCTGGAGAGGCAAAGCCACTTGTCCAAAGTAACTCAGCTGACCAGCGGCCAGGAGAGGTGACCGTAGTCTGCAGAGAAGGGTCAGAGGGAGCTTTTCCAGGAGTCTGTTTTTCTCTTGTATCTTGACATCCCCCCCACCCAGCTCCCGGATGTCTCCCTGACCCCCACCCCTGCTGTGCAGAGACATCCTGCATCTTTGTCCACCCTGGAGCACCCTGTACAGCAGGACCAGGTTCGTTTCCTCCAGCCCGTGGGCCTGTCACTCCCCTGCTGCTTGGTCAGAAGCCCCGATGGCTCTCCACCATCTACAGAAGAATCCATCCTTACTACACCAGCACCGTACTCAGCTCAGGCCCGACTGGAGGGTCAGCCTCAAGTCTTGCTCCCCTTCCTTTTCCAACAGGTAGCAGCCCCAGTGGAATCCGATCCCATTTTAAATCCATGCTGGACCTTTCCCATCATTCCTTTCCCCTCGGGGAGGGAATATAGCCGAGTGGTCAGGCGTGTGGACCCTGGAACCAGACTGCCTGCACTGCGACTCCACCACCTCTCTGTTCCTCAGCTTTCTTGCCTGTCCAATGGCCTCCCTCATGAGGTTGTCATGAGGGCTAAGAGGGGAGGTCATGCATGTCAGGGGCTCCAAGTTCCGTGTGGCCCTCTGAGTGCTGATAGTGGCACCCATTGCTATTACTCACCCCCCTATCCTGGTTTGGGAGCCCCCTACCACATCCACCATGGAAATCATAAACATCCTGAGTAGACATTCCAGTTGGACGCCCCCTCCTGCTTCTGTGACCCTCACCGCGTGCAGGGCTCCAGCTATGTCCTTCCCACAGTGTGGGCATTCCTTGAGCCACAGGATGCTGCCTTTGACCACGAGGGTTTTTTCCCTCTCTCTCTGAGAGTGTTTCAGTCCCCAGAAAGACTGTGAATTCCCAGGGCAGGAACCCTCTCACACCTCTCTCCCTGTGAAAGTCATGTCAGGTGCTTTGCAAACACTTGTGAGGTTTCCATTTGGTGTCACCTGCCCACCTGCCCTGAGGAGTCACTCCACTCACTCTTGAAGGGGGAGTATCTGGGCTGGAGGCTGAGACCTTGCACTGTCTCCTAAAGACACGGTTGTATACAGGGTCCAGCACAAATAATTCCCCTTTTAATTACAAAACCCTTTCTTACAAAATCATAAGCGTGTCATTCTGTAACAACAATATCACACTCAAGCACACCCTGTGACATTTTAGGTGAAATAGTTGAATTAAAACTGTAAATTATTGCACCCATATTATTACCCTACCAACCACACTCAAGCAGGTGTTACTTCTGCCAGACCCTGTATATGTGCCTAGGAGCCAGGTGATGCAGGGGGCTAGGGTGAAGGGAGCGGGAGGCCTGCCAGTCCAGAGGGTGATGTGAGCTGGAGGACAGGACTAAGGCCGGCCAGAACAGGCTGTTTCAGCCAAGGACGCGAGCACGCAGACAGGGCAGCCGGGGGCCTGGAGACTGATCTGGGAAGGAGCTGGCATGTGACTGGGAGGGAAGGAGGAAACGAGATGGTCATCTCTGGTTGTTCCAGTCTCTTTACTTGCTTCTCTCCTACAGGAATTGCACTCGCTCAAAGACAGTGCTCTGTACACCCTCTTTCTATCCCTCCGCCTCTCCCTCTTTCACCTCAGTTGCAGCCCTAGGCCTGCCACCTGCTAGTTGCTGACCTTCAGGAAGCACCTGTCTCCCCCAGCCCTGCCTGTGCAGGGAACTAACAATGCTCTCTGCAAGGCATTCTGGTAGGGAATGTGGTGTAAAGCCTAGCTGGGCTGGGGAACACCCCAGGGGTCACCTACAAAGGCAGGCACCAGGCCCCACCCGAGTCCAGCTAAACCAGAATTCCCACGGCATGGTGATCAAAAATCTGTGGCTGAAAGGAAAAAAAATTGACAGGTATTTCAATGCAGCTGGTCCATAGACGGTGTTTGAAAACACTTAAAAAAAAAAAAGAAACATATCAAAGTAAGTTCTTAATCAAGGTTCATGTCATTGCTTTTTTCCTTTCTTCTTAATTAGTAGGGAGGGTCACTAGGCCTAACTGATGAAAAGTCCCCAGCAGTCTGAGAAAACTGGTGCTCGGTTGTCACTGAGGACACCTGCTCCTTTGGGCCAGCGTGACAGCAGCTTCTGGCGAGGCCCTCTGAAGATTCTGTCACTGCAAAGGGCGAGTCTGCAGATGTTGGGTGGGGGGTGGGTAGGAAGTAAGCGTATTGAAATGTTTGCCCCTGTTCTATTATTCAGACCTTCTGGCCATGATTTTTTTTACTCGATGCATTTCTCATCAGACTCACTCATTTATTCAGTGAGTATGGAGTATCTCCTAGGCACCAGGCTGGGCAAGCTACCTGGGAATTGGAGATTATAACACAAACCACACACACTCAGTCTCTGCCCCCACAGGCTGGTGGGGGAGGCAGGGCCATGGGCAGGGGTCACTGAAATAGAAGCAACGGATCCTCTTGGAATAGGCTGGGGCCTGTGGACTCCCGGAGGAGGGAAGGTTGGCCTGGCATGGAGCCCCTTTGGAAAGTCTCCCAGAGACTAGTTTGGGTAGACATAGAGCATAGTGGAGCATCATGGTGGCAGGCATGGCCTCTCTGGAGCTAGAGTGACCAGTTTCAAGTCCTTGTTGGCTGTGTGTCATTACACAAGTTACTTAACCTCTCTGTTCCCGGGTTTCCTCCCCTGTAAAATGAGGAAAACGATTTTCTTCATTTTCAGGATTGTTGTGAATATTAGATAAGTTAATAAATGTTGACACTTAGAGCAGTGCCTTGTATGTAGGGAGTTTTTAAAAATGTATACATATACACTATTGTTATTCTTTTTGACAATGCATGAAACCCTGGCTACACAGAGAAAAGGAAGATGATTTGGCCTGGGGAAAAATCATGCAGAAAGGCACTGAGGGGAGAAAGAGCAGGATGAACCCAGGGGATGGTGAGCATTTGGTGTGGCTGGGCAGCAGGTCGAGCCCAGACTAGCCAGGTTTGACGACACTCTGAATGCGCATCTCTCCCTTTGGTAAGAACTGCGGTCCCTAACTAAGGGCCAGCCTGTGTCTCTCCCCCAGCCCTCACCCTAGGGAAGCACCTCTGCTCTGTGCCCCCCATCCCACCCACTTCGCTACCCCACAGAAAGCCCGTATCCTGGACGAACCTCTCTTACAACAGCACCACATCAGATTCAGTCTGATGTTCCAGTCCAATGGACCAGGGCGGGCTCCAGGTCAGACTGCTGGTGTGCTGTTGGAGAGTACTGGACGTTTGCCTTGGGTAAGCAGATGCTTGGAGCGCCCTTCTAGGTGTGGATGGCTTCCAGCCCCACATGCTCTGGCCTCTGAGGGAGAACCCAGCATTCTCACTTTTGCAGTCCTCTCTGCAGCCAGGGAGTTGGCGGATAACCTGGGCACCACCAGCCAAACCCATTTGTCCAGACTGTCTCTAGAAGTGAGAACATTGGCAATGGGAATCCTCATGAAATGCATTTTGCTGTTGAGTGGAATTGTCAAGGCTGCTGGCTTTGGAGGGCAGCAGGGGTACAAGGTGGAATTCCTGGGGCGGGAGTGGCATCAGAACTGGAGCAAGGAGTGGGTGCACCCAGGCAAGTTCCTGGCCATAGTACAGACAACATGGCAGGCATTGGGCAGCAGCAGGGTGGCAAGGGTGGCATTCTCATCAGACCGGCTCTGCTGTGTGGTGTTGGAAGCTCAGCTGCAAGCTGGTTCTGTGTTGATTCATCACCTTTTGGGTGACCATCTATTCTGCTTAAACATCTAGAATCAGCTTCCCTTGCTTGCAACTAAAAGCACTCTTGATACACAGCTCTGCCACTTATTGTCTGTGTGCCCTTAGGAAAGTTACTCAGCCATTCTGTGCCTCAGATCCCTTCTTTATCAAATGAGATAATAACATCAGCCATCTTGTAGGATAATTAGTAAGATTCAATGAGATGCTTTGCACATTCCTCAGCATATGTATTAAGCCCATGATAAATATCAGCTATTTTCTCTAAATCTGAGAATTATAAGGACAGTATCTTTTTTAACTCAAAAGGCACATAGAAGTGAAGTGATTTATCCAAAGCCACCAAGTGAGCAAGAGAAAGGTCTCTCTGGCTTCCAAAACCCAGATTCTTTCCCCTCCCCTGTGGCTGGCTGGCCATGCCTATGTGTGTGTGTGTATGTGTATGTGTGTGTGTGTATGTGTATGTGTGTGTGTGTGTGTGCATGCATGCTCTTCATTGCATAAAGCCACTGTATTATGTGGGCTGTCAGATAGCCTATTAAAAAGCAAAGTGGAAAAAACAGTGAGCAGTCTTCCTCTGCCTGAGCTTCTACTGATTACAAAATTAAATTAAGCTTTGTGGTTTGCTGCTGCTGCTTGATGGGGAATACAATGGATGGCTCTCTCTGCCTCCCTGTGAGAAGTCCCAGAGAACAGGGCTGGGGGAGCTCAGCCCCAGACAGTATTTCTTCTTCTCAATGCCCAGGGGGCAAGCCTTCCCCTTTTAGAAATGTTAAGCCCTTGAACCAGACTGCCTTTTTATTAGGTTAATAAAACACCAGGCCCATCAAGTCTCGGGCTTGTAAAGGTCACTGAGTCATGTCTGAGTGCAGGGGAGACCTAGTGGGGCAGTGGCCTGCTCCCCAGGGCCAGGGGGAGGGGGGAAGCTCTTCCCCCAGGCCAGCACTGACTCTGGGGCCAGGACAAAAGACATGGGCAGGGCCAGGAAGGCCAGATGGGTGGGGGTCCTTATGCGTCTTTCTCATACAGGCTACAGCTGAGCTGGATCCCCAGGGAAGGATCAGGACCAGGAGACGCCTAATGAAAGTCAGAGCTGGCAGGGGAGTGAGACCTGAGTCTGAGAGACAAGGAGGCAGAGGGGCAGGAGAGTTAAACTAGGGCACCAGCGATCAGAGAGGCTTTGGTGTTACATAGCATGGTGGGTATGAAGCAGGATCGTGGAGTCACTGAGTTCTGGGTTCAGATCCTGTGTCTCCATCTGCTTTTGCCCACCGTCAATCTGTTCTCCATGTTTTGATCATCTATTGCGGTGTAACAAACCATCCTAAAACTCAGTAGCTTGAAACAACAAGACCCATTTGTCTCTCAAAGATCTGTGAGTTGACTGGGCTCAGCTGAGTGGTTCTTCTGCTCTGGGCTGCAGCTTGGCCTGGCTGGCAGCTGGCAGCTGAGCTCGTACTGTTAACTGGAATGCCTCCATTTTCCATAGGCCTCTTCTCAGCTAGCTTGGGGCCCTTACCAAGGCGGCTGGGTTTCAATACAGGGCATTCCAAGTGGCAAAAACAGAAGCTGAAGATCTTTGAAGACACACCTAGGAAATGACACTGTATCACTTATGTTTAATTCTATTGGTCAAAGACCTGCTTTGAGGGGAGGGGAAAGAGACCCTCCCTATCTATGAGAGGGACAGCAAAGAACCACACCAGTGGCCCTCTTTACTTCACCACACCCCTCAAGGGAAACAGTGGTCTCCTTAAAAGGTAAACAAGATTGTACTACTGTCTTGTGCTTGCACGTTGGCTTTCTTTTGCTCTTGTGATAAATTACCCAGGTGGCCTCCAGGTCTCTGACCCCTACCTCCATCCCCAGACTTTATTTTGTGCTATTCATGAACTTGTTTGCTGAGTCCTCGTTTCACTGGCCCCCCTTCTGTCACAGCATGCCAAGTTCTTTCCACCTCTGGGCATTTGCACATGCTGATCATGCTGCTTGAAACTAGTCACTCCTCGCCTGACTAGCTCTTTCTCATTCCTTAGGTGTCAGCCAAGTCGATACCACATGACCTCATTTTCCATTCAGTCAGTCAGCTATATGTGCTAGGCACCGATCTAGGTCCCATGAAGTACAGATCTTGTATTGTTTTCTATATTAGCATCCTCCCCCATTCTTTGCTTTCATGAAAGCCTATAACAATCTTGTTTTATTAATTTTTCTGGTTCATTATCTATCTTCCCAGCTAGAATTAGGACAGGTCTGTCTGGCTTACCATGGTTTCCCTCAACATAAGTAAGTACTCAGCAAGTACATGGTGAATAAATGAATGCCGCTTGTGACCTTGACCAAGAGACTTGACTGCTCTCTCAGCCTCAGTTTCTCCATTTGAAACAAGTAGTTGTCAAGAATACTTCCTAGGAGTGTCAAAAAGATAAAGACAGGTTAATGCAAATGGAGCACTTTCAGTGTTCTGCATATAGTTAGCCCTGAATAAAATGGTCTCTGACACTGTTACTATTACTATTATTTTATTAAAGGCTATCTCGGCTCTGTTGTGGAAAGAATGGGTCTGTGAGTTATGTGAAGGTGGGGGGCCCATGCTGGCTGCATCCCAGTTGTGTGTTAAGCACCTAGCACAGTGCCTTGCACTTGCAATGTTCTCGATAAATATTGGTTTACTGAGGATGCTGAATGGACCCCCTGTGCCAGCTATATCTTCCGTCCTATAGCAGCAGGAAGTAATTCTGGCTGATAGCTAACACCACCCCCTTATACTGGCTGACGTCTAACATGGTCTGAACTGTGGGAAAGTCCCCCAGCAGGTGGATGTCCTTCTACCATGGAACGAATTGTCCAGTCACCATGTGGCCTGGTTAGTACACCATTGGCCCCTCAGGAGGAGGAGCTGGTGAGGGGTGGCATATATTTACTTTGTTCACAGCTGCCAGTCATGAAGAACAATAATCATCATTTATTCAGTGCTTACTGTGTGCCAAGCACTGCTGTTGATTTTTATATACAGTTTCATTAGGCCAATAAGCCATTGCCTGACTGAGGCTCAGAGAGGTCGAGCAACTTGCCCAAGGTCCAACAGTTGGGATCTGTTTGATTCTATGTCCAAGCTCTTTTTTTTTTTTAATAAAGATTTTATTTATTTGTTTTTAGACAGAGGGGAAGGGAAGGAGAAAGAGAGAGAGAGAAACATCAGTGTGTGGTTGCCTCTTGAATGCTCCCCACTGGGGACCTGGCCCTCAACCCAGACATGTGCCCTGAATGGGAATCGGTCTGGCAAGTCTTTGGTTGACAGGCTGGTGCTGAATCCACTGAGCCACACCAGCCAGGGCCTATGTCCAAGCTCTTGTCCACTGCGCTCTACCACATTCCTAGTTCCTGGTCCGGTCTTCCCCATGGCCCTGGCACAAGTCTGTAAACACATCTATTATCTATCCTTGGTCTGTAGCCACAGGGCAGAGCCGGCTTCATGGGCATACAGCCTGTGCTGTCACACAGGGCCCTAGCCCTGACAGTCCCCACGCTTGCTCTAATGCTCGGCTGACCCACTCTCCATGTCCTTAACAATTGGTGAACAAGGGGCCCTGCCTTTTTGTTTTGCACCAGGCCCCCTAAATTAGGTGGCTGGTCCTGCCTTAGGATGTTCAGCTCACCATCTCTCCCACCGGGCTGTGGAATCTGACAAAACAAGGCATGGGTTGAGTTTCTCTTTGATCCCCAGCACCTCCTGCACATGGCCTGGCCTCAAGTTCAGGGACAGTGGACCAATGTAATATAGACGTAAGGGGCAAAGCCTGTGGCTGAGTTACTCCCCAGAGAAGCAGATGGGAGACTACTCTCTGTGTCACCACGGACAAGTCACTGCGCCTCTCTGGGCCTCAGTTGTCAACAGGAAACAGTACCTGTTGTCCTTCCTGTCTTCCAGGGCAGTTGCAAGTCAAGGCAAGCACAGGAACAGTGTGGCATGGACACAGCACTGTCTCTCTCGGTGTTTTGGGGCAGTGGTGGGGATGCTGAGCATGTGGTGGGGGTGTCAGATGCCCAGTCTTCCTCCACCAGGGCTGACTTCAGGTTGGAAGGGCCCAGGCAGGCATGGGATCTCACCAGACTCCATGCCTACATCCCCAGGCCCACTTGGCCTTGTTGCTGGTCTTCGGAGGGAAGGGACAGCAATGTTTGCCCACCCAGAGAGAAGAAATACTGAACATGAAAACCCACATACATTCCACTGGACTGGCTCAGCCAGAGGCTTTGATCTCCTGGGTGGCTGGCGTGCCAGCCTCGGGCGCTAAGACTGCTTACCTCCTCCACCGGCGTGTGTAAATGTTAAGTGCTGCAGAGGGCAAACACGTTCAGGAAGCCCGAGCTGCCTTTCCATTTACCTTCCTCTCCTGTGGAGGTCAGCCAGCCCAGGAGACTGGATGCAAATTTCAGCCACAGGATACGTACCAAAGAAGTGGTGCCGGGGTGGCCCCGAGGCTTCGGGCGCAGTCGGAAGGAGTGGGGACAGACCCTGTCCTTTTAGAAGGGGATCCTGCCAGGGCTGAATTTGTGGGAGCACTAGGTTTGGGGCACACACCTCCATCCAGGCACCCTTTGCCAAGTTCCACAAAGCACCTACAAAAAAAAGTGTCTTTCTGCTTTGGGCCATGACAATTTCTCTCATGCACACAGTTCTCACAGTTTCACTCATGTTGTCTCAGCAGAACTCACCAGCATCATTTAGGGTTGTCAGATATCCTTGGGCAGATGGGGAAACTGAGGCTCCCATGCCCAAGGACTGAAGGCTGGAAGTGGCTCTTCCTCCAGTGCTCTTTGTCCATATCACGTGCATCAGCTAACGTGGTGGTACAGGAAGAAAATATGGCTAGGGAGAGGGGATTGGCATAAATGTCTCATGACTGACCATCTGGGCTAACCGTGTGGCCTATCTGTGTACTGGGCAGTGCTTTTAGGGAATGAATGTTCTAGAATGCCCCTCTAGAGGAAACTGGGGAGGGTCCAAGGACAGGGATATTGATGGGAAAGTGTCACGCAGACTGCCAGCATGCACCCTCAGGAAGGCAGGTTATTCTTAAAAATAGCAAGTTCCCAGCAAACACTGTTTCAAAGGTCAGTGCGGAAAGGAAATTCTTTCCGACTCTGTCCATCCTGGCGTGTGCCTTTCCTCCACGTTTTTGTGCTCTGTCTCTTCCATCTGTCTAACTCATCTCTGAACTATCCTGTCTGTCTTTCTTTTCCCCCAGGCCCCTTGCCGTCCCTCCCGCCGTGTACCCGGCCAGATGCTGTTTCCAAGGCTGCACACAGGTTCTTCCCATCCCCAGTGATTTACGGACCTGGCTCAGCCCGAGAAATGCTGATGGAGCCTGCGCCGTTCCAGGAGGTGGTGCCTGCAAGGCAAGCTTTCCCTCGGTCCCCAGACTACTTTCTCTGGGACACGCTCTGTCGTTTCCGCTTCTTCTGGTGCTTTGGGCCTCACCCTGGAACTCACAGACAGATGCCCAGGTTTTTAAAAAAATACTTTATTGTTTATGCTATTACAGTTGTCCCAATGTACCCCCCTTTGCCCTCCTCCACCCAGCCCACCCCCCACATCCATAGTCAGTCTCCACACTTGTCCATGTCCATGGGTCTTTCATGTGTGTTCTTTAACTAATCCCTTCACCTTCTCTCCATCAGTCCTCAGCTCCTCCCTCCCCTCTTACCACTGTTAGTCTCTTCCACGTTTCTATGCTTCTGGTTCTATTTTGCTCATTAGTTTATTTTATTTATTAGATTCCCCACATAAGTGAGATCATATGGTATTTGTCTTTCACCGACTCAGTTGCCCAGGTTTGAGCTGCCCGCTTCCTGGCTGTCCCTGCTCTGTCCCTCTGTGCCTCCCTGAGAACTTCTGGCTCTGCCTTCCTGTGCCTCCACTCCTGGCTCAATGTCTGCCTCTCTCTGACTCTGCACGTCTCTCTCTCTATGTCTGTCTCCATCTCTGAGCTGGGTCTATGCTTCCATACGCTCTTATTTCTGTCTCTGCCCATGCCCCCTTTTAGTTCCAATCTTGTCCCTCCCGGGTTTAACAAACAGCATTTAAGTGACGTGGAAGGCTGCAGGGATAGCCGCGTGCATGGTCTCCAAACCAGATCACCCTTGGACAGCTCAGACCCACCCTAGGACTCTGGGCCACGCTGTGCCCTCCCGCCCCTCCCTTGTGTTTCATGTCACGTTGAGGAAGTTTCCTGAACTCCCAGTGACACCGCTGTCAGGGCCCGACTTACCAGGAGAGCATGAATAATTAAAAGCTGTAGCTGAGGCTTGTTCTGATTTAAACTGTATTAGTGTTGCCAACTGCCCCGACCCATTTAATATTCATGCCATTCTTGGCTCCTTTAAAGAGAGGGGAATTTGCTACCTGATTTAAATTGTGCCTGTCAGTTTCGATTAAAGATCAGGTTGACCACAGTTTCAGGGAAATTAAATGAACATTCTCTTAAGCAATATCATAGAATTTAATGTACCAATTAATATCTATTGCAATGTGTTGTTGCCATGAGTTGCTATGAGTATAATGCGGGGCTCGCAGGACAAGGCTGGCAGTGCCCAAGGTCTCGATTCTCCAGCAGTGGGGCCACAGGTGGGCCTGGCCTCTGACTGGCCTCTTCCTCCACGAGGAGCAGAAACTGCAGGAAACACCTGTGGTTCTTCCAGGCTCAGGACAGATACTGCGGCCTTTTGTCCAATTCGCATTTGGGAAGACTGAGGCAGGGGGCATCAGAGGCTTGTTGAAGGCCAGTTTTGATTTGTGATAGAAGTGGAGCACTGGGCAGAGGGAGGACCAGCTTGTCAGGGCCAGGAGCTGCCAGGTGGCAGTGAGACACTGTCCACAGCCGAGGGAGAGGAGGAGGAAGGTAGGCAGAGCTCTTCCAGACAGGAGGGCTGGGAGGGCCTCCAGGGCCTGTGGAAGCAGAGGTTGTTTACAGGTGAGGGGTGGAAAATGGGTGTCAAGGTGTGGGGGACTCTGACTGATTAATGACACCTGCCTGCAGGAGGCCCTGAGTTTGGGCCACGGTCCGCCAGCTGGGTCTGCGATGGAAGAAGTGCACGAATGTGCTCCCATCTGCCAGAGGAGGCTCGTTTCCTCTTCTGCAGGATGGGAACAATCACCTGCTTCTAAAAGGGCAAGTGTGCGAGCCAAACAGGCTAACCGAGGCCAACAAAGGGCTCAGAAAAGGCCGTGTGTCTCAGTGGTTAGAAGCACGGGCTTGGGAATGGGGTGGGCTGGGTGTGAATCCTGGCTCTGCCGCTTAGCACGTGCATGTCCTTGGGCAAGGTGACCGCACTGACTCGTTTTCCCATCTGCAAAATGCAGATCATAATAATGCCTTACCTCATAGGGTTTTCATAGAGGTTAAATATGTTAATACATGTAAAGTGTCAGAACAGGACCTGGTCCCAGGAGCCATGTGAATATTTGCTATTATTAATGTGATGATAAGGGCTCGATGAACGAGGAGGATGGGGGTTTGCTGTTACTCATATGTGAAGTTGCTTGTATGAATAAGGCATTGTTTTACTTTCTCCTTTCCTCTCTATTTCATCTGATCATGTAATAGCATGTATGCATATGTGTGTGTATGGATATATGTGTTATAAAGATAATGAAATGAACACTAGTGTTTCCACCCCAACCTAAGAGCTAGAACACCCCCAAACCACCGAAACTCTCCTGTGCTCCTCCCTGATTGTAACTAGGGAGTAATCTCTAATTTGGTAGCAAATAACAATTTCCTACCAAGGATAACTCTCTCTGAATTTTGTTTGTCATTCCATTGTTTGATTTAAAAACATAAAGTCTGGGTGTTTTTACTAGTGGTAAGAGAAAAAGGTATTTATTTCGCAACTTTTTTACTCAACCTGATTTTCCAAAATTCCTTTAAGCTATTTGCACAGCCACAGTCCGTTCATTTTCAGTGCCACGGAGCATTCCGTGGTGCAGCAGCAATTCAGAGCGGGGTTCTCAGTGTTCAAAACGCAGGTTCTTACCCGCCAGGCTCTGCACCCCACAACACGCTGCCCTTCTCCCCACAAACATGCCTGCTCACTCACAAACATCACGTGTGGAGCACCGCATCCCAGTCACCTGACAACATTTTATTGAGCACCCTATATGTAGGGGAGCATTTGAGACTGTCTAAAATATACGGGGGTCTGGTACAAATAACACTGCTTTTTATTACAAAATCATAAGCATGTAGTTCTGTCATATAACAATATCACACTCGAGCACACCATATGACATTTTAGGTGAAATGTTGACATGAAAACTATAAATTATTACACCCGTATTATTACCCTACCGGCCACACTTAGGCAGGTGTTACTTCTGCTGGACCCAGTATTTGTCACGTAACCATCAAACAGCTGTGGGAGGCGGGCATTATATTATCTCGACTGGGAAAGTAAAGAAACTGCAATGTGGAGTGGTGGAATGGTTTCCCCCAACCCGCCCACTCAGGAAGTAGCAGAGCTGGGATTCAAATCTATCTTGTGCCTTGGAGCCCGTGCAGCCCACAGACAGCAGGAGGAGGCGCCTTCACACCTTGAAGATGGGGGTGGGCAGTTAAAGGTTAACACACACAGCACGTGCGTACATTTCTGCCCTGCCCAACCCCACGCTAGGGATGGATGTTACGGGGTACTGAGGCGCCGTGTGAATCTCCCTGGGATGGCCTTGAGGGCATCACCTAATTTACTATGTTGGCTCCTGCCTGAGGAGTGGCAGGGAAAGTCTTTACAGTCTGAAGAGAGTGGATGCAGGAGCGGGACGCTGTTGCTGCTTCCAGGACAGGCTGGGGAAGAAGATGCTCTATTCCATCCTGCAGGACATTGAGTGTGCAGTGATGGCTGGGGCAGCTCAGGCCATGTGGCTCATGCTGAGACCCTTAGGACTGCCTTTCTCAAATCCCTGCAGCTGATTCCGGAGCCTCACATGGTCTTCACATGGGAACTCAGTTTCTTTCATTTACATATGTCCATGGGAAAAGGTAGCCCTGGCCGGCTGACCCCAGGGTTCCATTCTGTTTGACAGTCCTATTTCTTACCATGAAGTGGTAAATTGGCTCCTGTGAGTGTGGGTGAGCAGTGAGTAGCTCTGAAACTTCAGGGAGAATAAGAATCACTAGACTGCTTGCTAAAGCTATAAACTCCTGGGCCCCTCCCAGGACTTATGGCTCCAGGTCCTTCTGTGGTGGAGCCAAGAATGTGCAGGTCTAATAATCTTCTTGGGTGATTCTAATACTGGTGGCATCAGACCACATTTGGAGAGACATTAAATGTTAAACCTTCTATAGTCAGGCTAAGCTTGGCTCTGCTGCTTAACAAATATACTCTGACATCTAAGGTTAGTTTTTAATTGTATCACAGTCTGATGTGGGTTGGGTAACAATCCATGGGGGCTTTCCTCCTACTGCAGACTCAGGGATCCAGGCTCCTTCCATCTTGCAATGCTGACATCCCAACACGTGGCCTCCATGGTCACAGATGAGGGGCAAAGAAAGGGTATGGATAACCACTCAGCCAGAGGGTTTTATGGCCTGGCCTGGCCTGGCCTGGCCTGGCAGGGATATGTATCAATTCTGTTCATAATCTATTGGCCAGACCCAGTCACATGACCTCAATTTAACTGCAAGGGAAACTGGGAAATGTAGTCTTCCTATATGGCAGGGAAAAGAAAACAACATGGGATTTGATAAACATACAGCATTGTCTCTGCCACAAAGCTTGATCCAGTCTGAGTGCATTAATAATAGCAAGTTTCTGCACCTGCAGTTTTGAGGATGCGTGGCTGGGCTGTGTCTGTCCCTGGGAGGCCCTGCCAGCCAGACTTTCATGTCTTCCAGCCCATTTTAAAAGAGTTAGTCCCTCTTTCAATTGGTCACAATTCACAGCATGGTCACCACTCACCCATCCTATCCCAATGGTAAAAAACTGGTCTATAGAATTCATTTTTGAATAAGTGCAACATTGGGTAAAGAGGGTATTTCAAAAGGCACATTCGGAGTTAGCAAGTTCTGTGATTGAGTAGTGATGTCTGCCACGGGGTGGGAGGAACGAGTGTGGTATGAATGCCATACTCTTGCCATCTTTGTTAGGGTTGTTATCAGAACTGACTCGGTAAAACCCACTCCATCTTCCCTAAGCCCAAGTCTATCCTGCTGAGGGAAAAGTTAAGAATGGGTTAGGAGTGGCTTCTGGCACATAGCAAAAGGTCAATAAATGTGCTAGTATTGCAGGTGAATTCTCTGCAATTCAAGCTAGTCTCTGTATCCCTCTCATGGTACGATTCCCAGACTTAAATTCAACCTGAATTCAACCTGAATTTTGGCTGTAGATGTGGGCTCATCAATGTAGCATAAGGTTTCTACCTCCCTCTCTCTGCCTCTGTGAATACAGCCAAAGACTATGTTAGTTTCTTGGTGATGTGACACTAGTGATGCACATTGATCTATTTTCTAATCCCACAGATATGTCTTGTGTATTCTGCAGCCAAGCCCCATGTCTCAGCCTCTGGGTGTTTGTTCAGATTTTCTTTACCTGAGGTTAGGACTGACCATTTATTCCTGTCTCATTTCATCTTGTTCAATGCACCTTGCAGATCATCAGGCTCTTCTTTTTATGTGCCATGAATGCTCTTTTGTCTGCTCTAAAATTGACTTTTCACAACCTGTGTGAAGAGTGAGTTGGCTGGCAAAGATATTCAAGTACAAGAATAATAATAACGGTCATCCACCTGGCACTTGCTGTATGTCTAGTATTGTGCACCTTTATATACATTATCTCATTGGAGCTTTATAACAACACCATGAGGTACATAGTATCATTACCATCATTTTATAGGTGGAAGAACTAACCTCAGTCCCAAGCTCTCATTGGCTGAAATGATACATGTGGGACTTGACCAAATCCTTCCAAAGCCAGAGTTGATGCTCTGAACCACTGCACCATCCTGTTTGAGTGCAAGAAAGACCAACGCAGAACCTGGTGCTACATTCAAGAATCTTAGCTGCAGACAGAATCTACTCCAGTTCGTTTAAATAGAGAGGGGTTTATTATATGGATCAGGTAGTAAACAGAATATCTAGGAGGGTCAGGAAGTAAAGCCAGGAGAAATGTCCTGCCATAAAATAGAACTGTTCTAGTGAAGCCCTGTGGTCACTACCTTCCACTGATCAATTCCTATGACTAGAAACTTCACAGTGGGCCCTTAGCCAGAGCTTCTGTACAAGACCCCATAGCTACCACCTCACCTGGCTCATTTCTACCTTCCATGTCTCATCCCATCTGTCTGGGTGGCAAAACCCAGGTCACATGTAGACACCTAGTAAGCAGAGGATGTCGGAGAAATGTAACTTCTAGTTCTCCAGTCTCTACTGTACAGGAAGACATGTCTAAAAGGGAGAGCAAAGTACCTATCATATTAGCTAGGGACACCTTGGGAATTTAAGGAAAATCCTGGGTTTATGTCCTTGGAATAAGCTCTGAATCAGCTCACATGTCACTTCTTGGATGAAGCTTGCTTCGGCCTCCCAGACTGACTCATCATGCCTTCTATGGCTTTCTAGAATTTTTTACACACACCTCTGCTGAAAACTACTGCACTGTATTTATTATATTTAATGTCTCTATGCCCACTAGCCCAAGCCTTCCCCAAGGCCAGGACCAGTGTTTTATCTACATCTGAGGTGCCCATCATGCAATCTATCACACAGTAGGTGCCAACAGGCCTGTTTTGAAAGTATGGATGAGTATATGGGTGTTTGAATGAGACCCCCCTCCTGGCCTAGCTATTTTCTGAAGCACATGTCCTGCAGGGGAGAGTCTGGGTACCACTGCTCTCTGGGCAGGAGGGCAGTGCAGAGATTTAGCCACTCTTCCCAGGAATGTGTTTACTCTTCATTGTACCAGTATATCGCTCCTGTCCTTGGAAGCCCTGGAGCAAAGTACACAGAGGACACAGAGATCAACCAGACTCAAAGAATCTTAGCACACTATTGATCTCATGATGTGCCAGACATGGGTCAAGGAAACACAGCATCCCAGGACCAACCCATGGGAATGAACTTCATAAACAGTAGAATTATTCAAACCCTTTCCTCATCGGTGGTTTCCTACCAGGTTAGGCTCTCTCCATCTCCACGACTGCCTGCATTCCACAGATGCAGAGACCCCTTATCCCAGGGAGTTTCAGGAGTCCTACTCAGTGGTCTCACTATCCTCTTCTGGGTCTTTGCTACACACTGGTATCTGTCCAGGTTTTAGGTGGTAAGCAATAGAAACCCTACTTCAAAATGTAACCAGAAGAGAGACTTTGTTAGAAGACTCATGTGATGGTTAAAGGGGTATAGCTTGACCTAGGAGAAATCCAGAATCACCAGGTTCTCATTCTCTCTCTCTCTCTCTCTCTCTCTTATGTCATCTTGCTCATCCTTATGTGTCAGCATTGTTCCCTCAAACCAACTTCCTTCATATGTCAAGAAATGACCACTGGTACTTTCCATGCCTTCGATTCCACTGTTTGACCAAAGAGAGGACCAGCCCCCCTCGAGACTTAATTCTTAGTCTCAAATTCTCAGGGAACCCCTCTGTTGGGCCCAGTGAAGGTCTCTTGTCCATGCTTAGGCTACATCTGAATGATTCAGTGTAACCATGGGGTAGGTACTATGATTGGCAGCTCCCAGAACATCACATTGTTAGAGAAAGAGAAGGAGCTGTTATACCAAAGAGGGGGCAGCTGCTCCCAGAAGATGGGTGAGGTACAGGGCAGACAAAACATTGGGGCCCCTCTAACCAACACTTGATAAGGTAGATCAGATGCTCCCAGCCTTCTGGGGCCAAACTTACTGCTCAGAGCCATAAATATCCTCTTGAATACTCTACATTAGTACAGCGAAATTAAAACAAATGTCAAGATGATCTTTCATGGACAGTAGTAGGAAGGTCAATAATTTTCATTTTGACCCAACTTAGTCATGAAAGGAGCTTATAAAGCAGACTAGCCACTAAGTTTTATCTCATCTTCAATGGTTGTGGCTGGCTGGAGCTCCAGGTTGAAGTATTTTACTTTTACATCCAGCCTTACCAAGAAAGAGTGTCATGATTGATTAGTGATGTCTGCCACAGGCAGAGATGGAAGGTGGTTGAGTATGCCTTTTCTGCTCTAAAGTGCTTTATAACAGAAGGGAGCTCTAAACAGTGGTCAGAGGGAAAACGCATGTTTGGGGTGATTATTGCCAACCTTGCTCACTCAGGCCAGTGTCTGGGTGCATAGATGACCAGTCACTTTCAAGGATGGGCCTCTGTTCAGCTTCCCCTGTGCTCTTAATCAGGCAGTTTCCAAGGCTGAATTGCAGCTTCAGGTCTGTACATGGATCTTGAGGTGCCTTCTTACTTAAAGTCAGCCAGTTGCATTGCCATGGGATCGGCTCTCCCACGTGGTACTGAGATGAATTGGCTATTTGTTTGGGCTTTGACTCTGAGGACATCCTTGGTGAATCATGGTCTCTTCTGCTGCCCTAATTCGTCCTAATGGCCAACTGTGGAGGAGCTCAGGCTAATAAAATGAGAGCACCTTCAGGCCAAGCAGAAGCCCAAACTTTGCTTGCTCATGTTCTGGAATAATTGCAGGTGTTTGTAGTAGCACCTTGTTGGCGACACAGCTGCTAAAAACAAACTCTAATTCTAGGATTTCCTCTCAATCAGGACTAATTAAAAGTCCTGAATCTTTGATTAGAGTGTTCCAGGAAAAGAAGATGGCCAGACACTGAGTGAAGCTAACACCATGGCCTAAATCATTCGGTTTCTCTTGTACTGATTGAAGCTGTAGGTAAGCGGGTCCAAAGCTGGCAAGGAAAGGATGCACAGATGTGGTCTCTGTCCTGTCCTATGTGTGCTCAGGACTCAAATATTGGCCACTTGTGACCAGTGCCAGGAGAAAGGACATTGTAGCAAATGATTTAATTGGCTTCTAGTCCAATGAGTTGTGAAAGTGGTTTTAAGGCTCAATTAGAAATACGCCCTTGACTTCTAGGCCTTTTACAACTTTCATGTTGCTGGAGGCTATATCCACAGAGGGAACAAGGCCCTTAGGATGTGTGTTGTTACCTAAAATAAAACAATCATGATTGATTAGTGATGTCTGCCACAGTCAGAGGAGTGAGGGCTGTGTGTGTGCCATCAGCTGAGCTCTGTCTCCCTTGTTCCCAGCCCTGTGGAGCCAGCCTTACTTATTTGCCCACCTCCTGCTGAGGGAATCAGGGTCCTTGTAATCATGTGTCTCTACTTTTTTTCCCTGTCTTAGGTAGAGTAAAGAACTGACATACTCTTGGGCTCTGTAGGACAGTCTACTCAGGGGAGCCTCAGTTCATTCTCTCTCCCTCCTCTCCCCCTCCCTCTTCTTAGCTCTATATGTCTATCTCACTCCCACTCAGCCCAGGCCTTTTCTAACCACAAGTAGCCCCAGAATAACAGGCTCTCTCTGACCCAGACTGAGACTTTGGGGGGACAGATCACAGACACCCCACCCCAACTTGCACCACCTGGTCCTCTAAACCTGTCTCTGAGGGTCTTGGACATAAGCCAAGCCATGATGTAGTATTCAGAGCATCTGGCAGAAGGCCTTGTCCCAAAAGACAGGGAGGCCCATGGGGAGGTTTCAAAGTCCTGTGCACTATGGGCTGTGGAGTCAAGTTTATCTGCATGTGAACCTGGTGTGGCCATGTACTAACTACAGAGTCTCACAAGGTCATGAGCCCACTGTCACTGGAGGTTTGCAAGAGGCCCTGGTGAATAGTTTCTTGGGGATTTCTCACCAAGCATAGAGCCAAGTGGCCTTATTGTCTATGTGTAGAAGGGGAACAATCTTGTGTGTGAATTAACTGAACTGTGCTCACTGGGTCCCTCTGGTCTCTGCAGAAGCTCTGGCCCCCTCTGACTATACAGACCCCACCCTGGTTCTAAGAGATTTCCCCTCTGGTTGTCACCGTTTCAGAGCTTTTACTTAATCAGCAATGGTTTCTCCAAACCTCATCTCTGGCAGTCGTGAGCTCAGACCTAGCTTCTGGCTCCTCCTCCACGCTCTCTGTCTTCTCTCCTCCTACTCCTCATTTTCTGCCCTCCTCCAGGCCTTAATCCTTCACCCACTGTTTTGCTTCCTCCCAGTCAATCTCCAGCCCACTCCCAATCTGCATTTACAATCAACCTCATCTACATAGAGCGCCCATCTGGTGGCTCCTGGATAACAGGCACAGGTGTGCACTGCTACACAGGCTTCTGGAGAAGGGCTTGGCACCTCATTTTTTCAGCTCCGGACAATGCCCAGTTAGCTTGTTGATACCGATGTTTAAGAGATGTGGGAAGTAGAGGGAATTACAAGCTTTATGTGAACCAAGAAAATATGGATCTGAGGCTGTATCAATAGTGGTCTGATGTCCACAATGTGGGGGAGGGAGATGACCTGTTTTGGCCCTCTTTTGCATGGGGTTGTGATGCCATATTCTGGGGTCCATTGAGAGAAGAAGGATCAGGTTTGGCATGGCAAGAGCTATTGTAGCAACTCTGGGAGGGAGGTATTGTCATAGGCCCATTTTACAGATAGGGTAATAGAAACTTCTGGAGGTTCACAGACCATGTCCAAGGTCAGTAAGGTAGGAAGTGGCAGAGTCAGGATTTGAACCTGAACAGTCTGCTCCTGGCTAAATTGGCTGGAGAGAGATCTAGACAGGACTGGACACTCTGGGTCCTCAGTGACCTGTCCCTGGAAAACCCTGCAAGGCAAAGCCCTTGAGAGGTGCTATAGAGTGCTTCCTGAGTTGATATCCCAGGTGTGGAGTCTTGTCTCTGCCATTTCCCAGCTGGATGCTCTTGGGCATGCTCCTTAACTTCTCTGAGCCTCTGTGCCATCATTTGTAAAATGTGGGTGATGATAGTATGAACTCACAGCTGTTTTGAGGATTAAATGGGCCAGTGTGTGTCTGGAGACTGGCACAAAGACTGACCCTGAAACATGAGCTGCTGGGCCTGAAGGTTTGTCTCTGCACGGTCCCATTTCACTGCCATTGTTCTGGGGAGGCTGAGAGCAGGAGTCGAAGTGAGTGAAGGAAGAAGAGGCCCAAACTGACAGCTGCTTCTCCTTTCCCATCGCACAGGCACTTCAAGTCATGGGAAGCCTGTTTGTCTTTCTCTGAAGGGTCTGACAAGTGTAATCACACAGTTTAGCAGTAGCACCGAAGAGTCTCTAGATATGAGATTTGTCACTGGCTATGAGCAGCGTGGGCTGCAGGCACAGCCTCCAGAAGATACCTGCAAGAGATTCCTCCCCACCTCCCCCAGTTTCCCAGCCTCTGAGCTCCCATCTCTTCCCCTGCCCACCTGAGCTGCCAGGCAGGTTGGGGGCAAGCTGCGTGGGGCTGTGTGTGGAGCCTCCTGACCTGTTTCTGGAAAACCTTGTCAGGAAGGGTTCTGGGAGGTGCTGTGGAGGGTCTAGGTGCTAGTGGAGCACCCTCAGAACCCTCGGGGTTTTGGTCTGCAGGGGGGATAGATGGCTCAAGACAGAGGCAGCTGGGTCCTTCTTACTGCTAGTAAGTCAGGAAGGATGCAGTGCAATCCAATGCCTGTGCTGCTCGAGATGAAACAGCCCTGGGAGAAATTGCCTCTGACCCCTCCCCCTGTTCCCCATGGTCAGCTGAGAACCTTGCTTTTTATTTCTCTGGGGAAACAGAAACAATCAGAAGTGAACTTCATAAGCTCCCACCACCACTGCTATGGGGCTCCCTGTGCCGATGAGTGCATTCTCTCCCCTGTAACTATGGAGGAACCTCCTTACTCCTGTGCAAGGCCAACCCCTGCTCTTGCGCACTGCACTTCATCTCCTTGAACTTGCTCATGGGCATGGCCTTGCAGTTGTCCTCTGCATCACTGCATTTTCTCTTCACTACAGGAGCATCTCTATCATAAACAAAGCTCTCTAATTATGTCACTGATCTCTAAGGAAAAAAAAAAACCCTCTTTCTTGACCTCACCTTCCTCAACAACTCCAGACCCCTTTGCAGAAAACTCCCAGAGAGGGTGCTTGGTGCTTGTTGGGTGCAGGCCTTTGCCTTCCTGTCTCTCTTGAGCCCATTCCACCAGACTGCTCTGAACAAGGTCTTGGCCCTCCTCTACCTCCATGCTGCTAAACCCAGTGGTCAGGCCTTCGCCCTCCTCCTCAAAGCCCTCTCTTCACTTGGTTTTCTCTGCTGGCTCTTCCTTGGTGCTCCTTTGCAGGTTCCTTATCATCTCCCGTGGGGTAAAGAACACCAAGGGGCCTCAGGTTCAGTCTTCAGACCATTCTTCCCTGTCTGCTCCCAGTTCCTATGTGATGTCTTCCAGTCCATTCACTCCACCCTCCTACCCTCTTGTAGCTTCCCCAGGTTACTCAGAATTAAATCTAAATTCCCGCTATGGCCCACAGAACATGCAATGTCAGGCCTCTGTGATCTTCAAAAGGAAATAGGTGTTAAAGGAACCACTGGGGGGAGCAATGCAGGAGGCTGTGCTACGGCCACACAGGACGCGGTCCCCTATCCTTCTCCAGGCCTATAGTGGCCCTGCCTCTGTGCTCTCTGTCCCCTTGGGAACTTCCTAGCCCCATTCCTCGTCCTTCATGGGATCCACCTGACAATAGCCAGACCAAGCCCCTCCCCAGCCTGGAGCCTGTTGTCTTCCTCAGCACTTAGCTGCTCCTTATCCTCTGTTCCCACAGTGGCCATGGGAGCGGCTTGCTGTTTCTTAGCCAAGTCAGGCTTTTTCATACCCATACTCTTTTGCACCTGCGGGTCTTTCCCGAGCCTTCTTTCTGTCCTTCCTCCTGCTTGTGCCTAAACTTCCTCCAAGACCCAACCCAGGTGTCATCTCCTTGAGGACAACTTCCCTGCAGTAACAAATGAAGGAGAGGAGCAGCCGAGCTGCTGCCTGGGTACCTTGTCCTACAAGGCCCTGATTACCATGGGAGATTTATAGGCACTGAACAGGTTTTGTTTAGCAGAACTCTTCTCTGGCAGAGGAGCTGTCCTTTGATATGCAGCTGGGGGTGTGGCTGTCTGTGGGGAGTGAGAAAGGAGAATGGGAGGGTCTGTTATCTTCTGGGCTTTTGTTTTGAGAGGTGGGATGTAAGTGTGGGGACAGAGGACCTAAAGGAAAGGCTGAGCCTCTCATCAAAACAGATCAATATCATTGGCCTGAACAGGTACCATAGGAGGTCTTCCAGGGGCTCCTGTGGGCATCCCTTTGGCCCTGCTTGCCTGCCCTCTCCAGTCAGAACCCCACCCCCCAATTTTCCATCCACTTAGCATCTTCTATCCGTGGTATACTAACACCTGCCGTGCACTATGACCTTCTGTTCATAAATCTCTCTCTCTCCTGAAGTCCCTTGGAGGGCAGGGACTGTGTCTTTTCTATCTTTATGATCCTAGCTATTAGCATAGAAGACTGGCATGCAGTAGGTGTTTAATAAATGTTTGTTGATGGGGTGGCTGAATTTTTTCCTCTCTGCGCACATATGTACATAGGCTGATATTTCTCCTGTGCCTGAGACTTGAGGTCTGGAATCTGTGCTGAGCTGTGCTTGTCATCAGCTTGCAGGGACACAGGTTAGATCACACATATGCCACAGGATGGTCAGGGAGCCTGAGAGGATGCTCTTGCCTTGGGTTCAGTGAACACAGTCTCCTCCTCACTGCGTGAGGTGGTCATTTTTCCGTTGAGGATTTACTTTTCCGTGAGAAGGAAGTTGGAGCAGTGGCTCCCAAAAGTTCTTCTCACTCTGAGAAAAGCTCTGGGAGTGGTGGAGGGCTCCTGAGATTTGGAGTCAAAAGAGCTGGCTCACCCTCTGCAAGCCTCAGTTTCCTCATCTCTAAAATGGGGGCAGTGTTGAGGACTTAACCTAACTGGTATGATCATGCTTGGGTAGCTATGTTCCTGGAGGGCACTATAGGCCACGAGTGCTCCCCGTGAGCACCACCTGCTGTCTAGCAGCTTCCATCTATCTTACAGTCTAACCCTGATCCATATCCCTAAAGACCTCAGAGATCTTCATTCATACTCTCATTTCGTCTTCGGTATCATCATTCATTAGTTCACTTATTCAATACTTTTACTGAATGCCTGCTATGTGTCAGGCCCTGGGGCTAAATTTGTTTAAAGTTGAATTAAACTAAAGATAGCTCTAGCCCTTAGGAGCTAAGGGTTTAGAAACGCAGTAATAGTTATTATCATTTATTGAGGCTTCTATGCCAGGTACTGAGGGGCTTTCAAAGTGATGATCTCATTTCATGCTCACATATTACTGTCTCCATTCTGTAGTGTGTAAAGTAAGGTGCAGAGAGGCTAAGTTGCTTGCCCAGCTAGGAATGGGGAGATACGGTTAGAATCCAGGTCCTTTGGTTTAAGAATCCGAGCCCCCACTAGCCCCCATTAAGCCACACTATCCTATTGGGCCCATGTTCTCATCTAGCTGCTAATGATGGAGGAGCATGTGATATATGCCTAGAGCTCATGTGCCCCACCCAGAAGGAGTGCGAGGACCCAGCCTAGCGCAGGGGCAGACAGCACCACGCGCCCCCCCTCCCCACATGGGATCAGTCTTACTGAGTGCTGGGACACCTGCTCCCCTGGTGAGCTGCCAGGACCCAGAGTGAGAAGATCTAGGGCTGCCCTCGGGATGCCCCCACGGGTGGAGCAGCCCTGCCCCAACCCACCCACGCCACTTCTGTAGTTCCCTTTGTTCTTGCTCCCAAGTCACAAGGTGACAACCTGCGCCTCCTTCCTGAGGAAGCTGTGATCTGAGTCAATTCTGGGGCTTTTGTCAGAACTGCTCAGAGAAGGCTCTAGAAAAACCTTATCACAGTGGGGTCAGAGGCTGCTCTGCTTGAAATCTGTAAAAGACTTTTGGGTCAAATACCTTGTACTCACAGATGCTCCACTGACAGCAGGAAAGAGCCTCCCAGAGGTGGAGGTGGCTAGAATAGGGTTGAACTCTTACTGATGTCCCCTACAAGCCCTTCTGTTTGCAAACGTGCTTGTGCAGAAGAGTACCGGTGTGTGCATGGGACTGTTTGGGTGTATGTCTATGTGTCTCTATGCATGGGTCTCCCTGGATGTGTCTGTTGGTTAGCTCTTACTGCATAATATACCACCCCATTTATCACTGCCCAGGCAGCTGCGGCTTGCCTAGACTCAGCTGATCTAGGCTGGGTTCTGCTAGAGTGGCTCTGCTTCATGTCTCACATCCTCCTGCTGGGACCAGTGGGCCAGCCCACGCATGTTCTACTTATGACATTGGCATAAAGGCAAGAGGGTAAGTGGAAATGTGTGAGGTATCTTAGGATCTTGTCTTAGAACTAGTGCTTTATCACATCTGCTTTATCCTATTGGCCAAAGCAAGTTACATGGTAAAATGCAAAGTCAAGGGGCAGGGAGATATATTCTACTCCCCACAGTGGGAAGCACAGCAAAGCCATATGAAAAAGGGTGGGAATGCAGAGAGAGGCAAAGAACTGGGGCCAGTGTTATGTTCTACTGTGTATGCATGCATGCATGTTTGCCTATGCTCATGCATGTATAAGCAAGATGTTTGGGCATGTGCATGAGAGTATATAGCTAATAAGTGTGCATGGGTGCCTTGTCATATGTATGCCAATGTATGTGTAGGAGTGTACATGCATAAGAGTATCAAGTTGAACAGGTACCTGCGTTCTGTGTGTGTCTGAATAACATTCCTCAGACACACATAGGCAGCACCAGGCCAGGCCACACCAAAGGAGGGGATAGGCCATCCTGTGAAGTGAGTCAGACCCTCACAGGGATGTCTGTGGGACTTGCTGGTGAGTCTCGTGCCATCTGCCTGTGCTCTGGTAGATCTTGCTGTGTTGGTGGCCCTGAAAAAATTCACTGGTCAGTTGTCTTGTAGTCTATTATTACCCAGATGTCTGTGTGTTCCAAACAATTGTTTTTAAATTGCTTCATTAGTCTGTCTCGGCAGACCCAATCCGCTGCACTTGACTGGCTCAGATTCTCTGAGACAGAGCTGGTGGGAGCTGGGCTGGTGGCTTGCTTGCTGCTGCTTTTCCTACAAGGGTGTGCAGAAGGGAGTGCCCCAGAAGAGATGAGGAGGGGGTGCCCCCCTACCCTATAGAAGAGGCAGCATTGAAAGGTATGGCCTCCAGCATTAGAGATGGCGGGTTTTGAGTTCAGAATCTGCCACTTACAAACTGCAGGACTGTGTGTAAGCTCCATGAGCCTCAATTTTTACTTCTGCAAAATGGAGTCATTGTCTTGATATTGTGGCTTGGTGTGAGGAAGGAAGAAGATGATGTGGCATGTAAAGAGCCCACACGCACAATTCCTAGCCCACCTGGCCAGTGGCCAGTGACCAGACATGGGTGTCCCCTTCCCCATTGCTTCCACAAGCATCTGATCTCTGCAGAGGCTGAGCCACAGTCAGGTCTAAGCAACTGGTAGGCGGCACCAGCAGCCCTAGAGGTCATTTGACTCAGGCCAGTCACTGATATCCCAGGTAACTTTACCTGAGGATCCACATCTAACCAACCCTGCCCTGCCCGAGGACAACCCTGCAGGCAAAGGTCAGGACACAGGACCTTGGGTCAGGTAGCATGGGCTCAAATCCCTGCTCCCCTCTTGCCAGGAGTGTGACCTTGGGCTAACTGCCTATCTTCTTAAGGCATGCCTCTCTGGAAATAGGGGTAATAACCATACAGAACTCATAGGGCACACTTTGCATAACTAAAGCTTTTCTCTGCAACCCCAAACTCCATCTTCCTCTTTGGGATGGAAATCATCCCGGTCACCTTACCCACAGCCACAAGTTCTTAAAGACAGTCTGTCTCAGTATCGGGAGCACTAGGCCCCATCTTGGGTACAGGGAGACAGCCCTGTCCTCTGAGCTGTGTCATTAGTCGTTCCTTCTTCAGCAGCCAGGGCATGACAGAGAAGCTCCAGACCCCTGCTCCTAATCCACCATGGAAGCTTCTCCCATAAAGGGTCACGTAAATGAGTATTTTAGAATCTGTGGGTCCTGTGTAGTCTCTGCCACATAGTCTTCTCTGTGTGTTATTGTTGTCTTGTTTCAACCCTTTGAACATGTAGAACCCATTTTTAGCTTGACAGCCACACAAAAACAGCCTGCGGGCTGGATACGGTCTATGGACAGCAGGGTGAACACACTAGTTAAAAATGCATGTTCAATAAATGCCATCCAGCCTACAAGTGAGAACACAGCATGGCTTCACATCAGTGATCTTAGTTCCTTAAAGGCATTTTCCCCTCGTGCCATGAGAGACCAGGCTCCCCGGGCTTCCAGATGCCTGGTTGTCTCATCAGCATGGTGTCATTGCCACCAACACAAATGCGGCTGCAACACTGGGTAGATGGGGGCGTGGTCCACACAGCAGATCTTACTCATGGCTCAGATGGCTTTGTCGGGTGGAAATGCTCTTGCCCATTTTATACAGGGGGTCAGAGCTGGCCTTCCACTCCCGTCACTTTACACCAAAGCCACCCCAATAGAGGGCCCTCTGTGAGAATTTGGAGGCAACACAGAAAGGGCCAGGAGGGAGAAGTAAGAGGAAGAGAGAGGGAGTGAAAATATAGACCCTCTTTCATTCCCTGTCCTCCATCATAAAACTGGCTAAATGGCAGAGTGACTTTTTGAAAAGCATGTCTAAATTGTGTCTGATAAAATATGATGTGTGTTCATGATTGTAAAAATCAGTTATAGAAGCAAACCAAGAAGAAAGTGAAAAAAAAAAAGGAAAAAATCACACAAAATTCTGCTCCCAGAAACAACCCAGGGGCTACCCTGGTAAGTGTTCTCAGACACCTCTGTCTGACTGTACACACATATGTGTGTGGTTTTAAATGAATGGGAGCAGACTCCACATGCTGTTGGCAAAATGCTTTTTTTCTCTCAACAATATGTTGCGGACATCTTTTCATGTCAATAAATACAAAGCGACAACTTTGTGTTAAATGGCTGCATAATATTTGATGGCATATACAGATAGGGCTTGTGAATGCAAAAACAGCATCTGGTCCAGGGCGACTTTGAATGTGGGTGTCTGTGGGACTGGGCTAAGATAGATCCCTGGTGCCTGAGTCATGACACTGAGGCTGACAGGGTCGGGGTCTTAGATTTATCTTGTTAGGGACCAAGTCCCTCCATGGTGGGCTCCAACAAGCTCAGACTCTGGGCACAGCCTCAAGTGGGGCTGTTCAAGAGGGTGGGAGTCTCTAACTTGCTCCATAGGAAGCCACTGCCATCCTCTCTTGGGGCTTCTTTGTGAGGTACCCAGTAAGGCATGGCAGACATCTCCAGTTTCTGCAGAGGCTGTGATAATCCAAACCTACACATTAGAAGAATGAAGATGATTATTTCTTGAGAGATTATGGTTAGTCATTAAGAGCAACTTGCTGTTTTTGTGATCCTGGGAAAGTTGCAGAAATTCCCTGGGATGCCGTTTTTCCACCTGTAAACTGGGGATAATAGTCCCTAAATCACAGAGCTACGGTGAGGATTAAAGGGGATGAAGGAAGCAAGCTGAATGCACGATCTGTCTGGCGAACGTAGGTGCTCAGTCAGTTGTCAGTTCCCCTGCTGTCCCAGACGTCTCTGCCTCCTCCTCCTCTGCATCCTCTCTGGAGACCGGCAGCTTGGCAGCTTTCCTTCGACACCCACCCAGACCGACAGAGGTGCAAAGAAGCTTCTCTGGGTGGGATAGGCTCTCAGAGAAATAGCTGGGGGCCTGGGATCAGACAGAAGAAAAGAAAGAAAAGAAGATGGGATGACCTTTGTTCTCCAAGTCCTGCAGGGAGCTAACAGATGAGGAAATGTGGATGAGGGACTGAAAAGTAGCCCTTCATCGGTGGTGGGAGGTGCTGGGACACCCCGCAAGCTCACCCAGGGCAAGTGTTTCTCCCAGGAGAGCCCCAGTGGGGCTGCCTTGAGGAGTAATAAGCACCCACCACTGCAGGCCTGTGGGCCTGAGCGTGGCTGACCTCGGTGAAATCTTTCCAGATCAGAGCCTGTGGTGACAGAGGTCAGCCTGCAGATACTCCGTGGGCGGATGGGAGGTGGCGAGGACAGGGGACAAGGTGCTGCTTCTCACCTGCTCCCTGGGCCAGGCGGGGCCCCAGTTGCCTGGCTGCCCCTGCGATCTGCATTCAGCTCTCGCCTCTGACTAGCTCTGCATGCAGCAGCCTGCTCCCAGAGATGAGCTATTTTAAGTGCTTCCCCTCCGCCCCTAAGGGTGCCATGTGTTTATCTTACTTTCCAGTTAAAAGGGAAAATCAATTTCACTCTTACCTCAAGAAGGTTTGGGGGTAGGGGCTGTGGAGTGGCTTCATTTCATTAAAATGGAAGTGGGAGTTGGGGCAAGAAGAGCTTCAGACTCCTAAGTGCCAATTATGAATAAACAATAGCCTGGGTCTATGGTCAACTTCTCTCTCCACCAGCCCAGACTGTGGGGCCCCAGGAGGCCCTGGGTTCACCTGCAGTGGGAGGCAGGACTGTGGGTCACAACCTCTCATCCCAGAGAGAGGGGCCAAGCTCATCACTGGTGTGCGCATGTGTGTGTGTGTGTGAGAGAGAGAGAAAGAAAAGAGAGAGGAGAGGAGGGAGGAGGAAAAAAACAGATAGAGTTTTATAGATACATAAATGTATGTATAAATGTATATATAATATATAAATTTGTATGTAAATATATAAGTGTATATATTTACATATAAATATATCTTTATATGTATACATTTATATACATATATGTGTGTGGGTATATCTCTATATATGGGTATATATATATATAGATAGATAGATAGATAGATCTGCGTATATAGATATATACATATATCAAGAGAGAGTGTGAAGGGGGGAAGGAAGAAGTAGATATCTTTGAGTCTTTGGTTCCCTGACTTCCCATTTGGAGAATAAATGCAACATTTATTGAGTACCTATTGCATTCTAGGACATCTCACAAAGGACACTGGAACCTCTGTCCTTAAAGAGCTGTCTGGGGGAGAAGAAAGGAGGCCAGTAATTACTAAGCTCCTACTGTGTGCCCGGGGTTCCCAGGCATTAAGAATTATCTCATTTAATCTTTGGGTCATGATCACCTCTGTACTGAATGTCAGGAAATTGAACTGTGCATTCCCTGGGAAGGACAAGAGTCCGTCCTGTTTACGGCTATTGCTCCAGCCTCTGGAGTCTTTCTGATGCTGGCAGAACAAGAGAAGATGGGGGAGCGCGTACTCTGTTCACTCTGTCTGCAGAGGTCTGGAGCCAGCATTGCACGTGTTACCTTGTGCTATCTTTATACCTGCCCTGAGGAGATAGGGCCTATCATCTCCTATGAGGAGACTGAGGTTCAGGGAGATGAATCACCTGGCCCAAGGTCACACAGCTGAAGTGGCAGGACTCTGAGGACTGTTGCTTCAGGCAGCCTGGGTCGGGGTTGGAGCAGAAGGAGGATCACAGTGCTGGGGGAAGTGGGTGTGTGCAGTCAGTCCCTTCCCAGCGCTCAGAGAATCAGCACCAGCACAGGAGTTAGGGCTGCTGTGGGATTCTTGGGGCCTGACCTGGAGGGCAGGGGCTGCAGAATGTGAGTGGTCAGGCCACAGTTTGGATCTGGAGCTCTAGGCCCTGAGTCATGTTCCTATACCTACTCCTAGTACTATAGGAAAGTCATGACTCTCTGTGTGTGCATATATGGTGCATATATGTATGTATACAGTATATATATGTATGGCTCTGAGCCCTGGGCACCATTCTCTTGGGCAGACATAAGCTCTGGCTCAGGCTCCAGATCTTGGCTGGGCTATGTGGGGAAGATCTCAGCTTGCCTGAACTGGGTCTGGCTACCCTCCTTTACCTTCCCCTTTTACAGCACCCTTGGTGGTTCACACTGTAACCGTTGAACTTCTCAGCATGTGACAGGGATCAGAGGACCAGCCCTTGGTCTAAAGACCTTCTCAGGCTGCCTCCCGCTCCAGGATGTAGAGCCCAGGAAGTGAGATTGCTCTGGAGAGAGGCTGAGGCAGTCAGGTGGAGCTTTCCATCTATAGGACAGGAGGTGCCTGATCAGAGAAGGATCAGCTGGAAGCCTCTCCAGAAATTTCCAGTGAGAAGAGCCTTTGGGATTGAAGATTTAAAGAAAGAGGCTCCTTGAGGGAATTCTGGAGATGAAGTTTCCCTGCATAGTGGCAAACCCAGTATGAAAGGTGAGTAGGAAACCTAACTGCACAGCCATGGCTCTTCCCAAAGACTGCCCACCCCAGGGCCTCAGTGGAAGCAGACTGAAGGCTGCTGGGGTAAGAGCTGGGGTTTGGTTAACTGCTTTTCTTTTCCACATAGCCACTTATTTTGCTAACATTTATTGACAATCTTTAGGTTCAAGCTATTTTAAAATCTCCTTACCTTCCCATTGAATGATACCTCCCATGCACTAGGTTGATGAAGAATATAGCAATAAACTAGACGAGGTTCTTATCCTCAAGGAGCTAATCCAAAGGGAACCAGACATGGAAACAGGCAGTTGCTCTGATGGAGACACGAGCAAAATGCTGCAGGAGTGAATGTGTGGGGACAATTTATTCTAATGGGACCTGCGGGTAAAAAGCTCACTGAAGAAATGGGGTTTAGTTGCCCCTGAAGGGATGAGCAGGGATTTAAAAAATGCTGAAGTGGGTGAGCAGTGACCCAGCCTGTGGGAATGCCCTTGACAGATGTTTGGTGACTTGATGTACATGGTGGGCTAGGGACAGTGAGTGGGCTGGAGCAGGGCAGGGTGGATGGGGATATATACCAGAACCATACTGTGCTGAAGCCATAGTGGTGTGTTCAGTACTTGGCTAGAGATGTCACCCTATGATTCTGTCCTCATGACTATTCTTCAAGGTCAGCATGATCATCCTCAATTTACAGGTTAGGAAACCGGGGCCTGAAGAAACAACTGATTTGCCCACAGTCAGATAGATAGTAAGTGTCAGAGCTGGGATTCAGACATGAGTCTATAGGACCCTAGAGGTCATGCAGTTGCCTAAGAAGATCACTTTGGGACCTTTCAGCCAAGATGGAGGTGTAGGTAGATACACTTTGCTTTCTTCCACAACCAAAAGAAGAATAACAACCAACTTAAAAATAAAAAACAACCAGAACTGCCAGAAATCAAACTATGTGGAAGTCAGACAACCAAGGAGTTGAAGAAGAAACATTCACCCAGATTGATAGGAGGGGCAGAGAGGACTGTGGCAAGGCACCGGCTGGAGGATTGGGATATCCCCCATTTGCGTGTGGGTAAGCTGGGAGGAACAACTGGGGAGTGAGACAGACAACACAGCCCAGGGTTCCAGTATGGGAAATTAAAGCCTCAAAACCTCTGGCTGTGAAAACATGTGGGGCTGCAGCAGTGGGAGAAACTCTCAGTATCACAGGAGAGTCCATTGGAGAAACCCAGGGGGTCCTAGAATATACACAAGCCCATGCACCTGGGAATCAGCACCTGTAAGGATAATCCACTTGCAGGAAGTGAGGGGAGTGACTGGAAGCAGGGCAAGAGCCAGGCAAGCAGCATTGTTCCCTTTCTGACCCCTCCCCCACATACAGTGCGACAACGCAGCAAAGTGGGTTGCCCTGCCCTGGCTAATAACTAAGGTTCCAACCCTTACAATGTAACAGGTGTGCCAAGACAAAGAAATATGGCCCAAATTAAAGAACAGGGCAAAACTCCAGAAAAAGAACTAAGCAGTGAGGAGATAGCCAACATATCTGATGCAGAGTTCAAAACACTGATCAGGACACTCACAGAAATGATTGAGTATGGTTACAAGATAAAGGAAGAAGTGAAGGCTCTACAAAGTGAAATAAAGAAGAATATACAGGGAACCAACAGTGAAGTGAAGGAAACCAGAACTCAAATCAACAATGTGGAATGGAAGGAAGAAATAAACATTCAACTGGAACAGAATGAAGAAACAAAAATTCAGAAAAGTGAGGAAAGGCTTAGGAACCTCTGGGACAATTTTAAATGTTCTAACATCTAAATCTAGGGGTGCCAGGAGGAGAAGAGGAAGAACAAGAAATTGAACACTTATTTGAAATAATAATGAAAGAAAACTTCCCCAATCTGGAAAAGGAAATAGACATGCAAGTCCAGGAAGCATAGAGAGTTCCAAAGAAGTTGAACTCAAGGAGAAACACACCAAGACACATCATAATTAAATTACCCAAGATTAAAGATATGGAGAGAATCTTAAAAGAAGCAAGAGAAAAGGAGTTACCTACAAAAAAGTTCCCATAAGTCCATCAGCTCATTTCTCAAAAGAAACCTTACAGGCAAGAAAGGGCTGGAAAAAAATATTCAAAATGATGAAAAGCAAGGACCTACAAACCTAGATTACTCTATCCAGCAAAGCTATCCTTTAGGATGAAAGGGCAGAATAAGCACTTCACAGACAAGGTAAATTAAAGAAGTTCATTATCGCCCTGGCTGGTGTAGCTCAGTGGATTGAGCACAGGCCTGTGAACCAAAAAGATTGCAGTTCGATTCCCTGTCAGTGTACATGCCTGGGTTGTAGGCCAGTTCCCAGCAGGGGATGCACCAGAAGCAACCATACATTGATATTTCTCTCCTTCCCTTCCCTTCTAAAGATAAATAAGTAAAAATTTTAAAAAGTAGTTCATTATCACCAAACCCTTATATGAAAGGTTAAAGGGAGTTATCTGAGAAAAAGAAGATCAAAGTTATGAACAGTAAACTGACAACAAATTCACACCTATCAACAACTGAACCTAAAAACAAAGACAAACTAAGCAAACACCTAGAATAGGAACAGAATCATAGAAATGGAGATCACATGGAGTGTTATCAGTGGGGAGGCAGAAGGGGTGAATGGGGGAAAAGGTACAGGAAATAAGAAGCATAATTGGTAGATACAAAATAGACAGAGGGAGGTTAAGAATAGTATAAGTAATGGAGGAGTCAAAGAACTTATATGTACAACCCATGGACATGAACTAAGGGGGTGGGATGCTGGAGGGAAGAGGGGTACTGGGTGGAGGGAGATAAATGGGAGAAAAAATGAGACTGTAATAGCATAATCAATAAAATGTACTTTAAAAATCACTTTATAAGGGTGATAGGAGGTGGTGGGAGGGGACTGGCTCAGAGAGCCATCAGTGGGCTATTGAAACAGCCAGGGCTAGAGAGAAGGAGTGGTGGCAATGGGAATGGAGAGTCAGAAGGATGTAAGAAGCAGGGCTTGGCGAGGGCAGGAAGAATGTGCTTGTAAAGTTGAGCTAGGCAGGGCTCTCTCCACCATCTCACAGAACCCATGGTTGGAAGTGCTTATAAAGTCATGCGGTTTCACACTCCTATTCCTGATGCTTGCATGTCCTTGTAAACTTCCTGGGCTTTGGGAATCCTGAGAATGACTCCACCAGGATTCAAAACCACCTCAGTGGCCAATCACACCCCTCCAGTACAGGGGTGTTTACTTCCTTCTGATTCTTGAATGATTTTGGATGGTAGAAAGGTCTCCTTTCAATTAACAACAACAACAACAACAAAAAACCCCTGTCTCTTAGCAGCCTCCACCCAATCAGTCCAAATCCGTCTCTTGGGACAAGACAGAAAGGGTCTGATGCATATTTCTTATGCCCATCCATCAGCTACTTGATGGTCATTCTCATGTCCTCTCCAATTCTTTTCATCTCTAGGCTATCTTGTAATAATGGCAATCATGTGAACACTTATTGTGCTTTTTCTGTTCTGGGCACTGTGCTAAGAGCTTTGCATTTGCCATTTCAGGCGCTAGATCATAAGCAGCTTTGAAATGTCTTTGTAAGGGGTTCCATTATAATCCCAAAGGCATGAGGGCTTACTGATGAATTGTAAGTAGGAGAGGGGATATCTTAGGAAGACCACTTAGGTGGGCAGTGTGGAGATTGCCCTGGCTGAGGGGGGCTAGTGGAAGAGCCCAGGTGAGAAATGAGTAGGATCTGAACTTCAGCCATGGTAAAGGATATGGCACATAGGGGGATAATTTGACAGACATGCAAGGGTAAAATCAACAGAACCAGGGAGAAGTTAGACATGGAAGTGAGGGAGAAAGAAGAAACCAGGGTATCTTCAAAATTTGTCCCAGGTGGATTCTAGGAGGCAGAAAGTCTGCAAAGAGTATCTTGATCCCTTGCAGGAGTGTTTAGTGGGAGGATTAGAAGGAGAAATTATAGTTATCTTTGAGCATACAGAGTTGTGGATGCCAGTGGGATACCATTCATTGACTTATTAGTTTGTTCATTTATCCCCAAGCTTTTATTGAGGATCAAGTACGTACCAGGTAATTTATTAGGCACTTAGTTTATGAAAACTCGGTTACCCCATTCTTGAAGGGCAAGTATAAAACTTCCCACTTATACTTGCTACCTAGTAGAGAAAACCAGATATATAAACGACAAATGTAAGAAGTTTTACACTTAACTTTTTTCAGTTGGTAAATGAATCAGCAAACTGTGGTATATCCATACAACAGAAAATCCCTCGTGCTAAAAATTAATGAGCTATCAAGCCATGAAAAGAAATGGAGGAACCTTAAGTGCATATTACTAAGTGAAAGGAGCCAATCTGAAAAGGCTACATTCTCTGTGATTCCAGCTTTTGACATTACAGACAAGACAAAACTATGGAAAGAGTAAAAAGATCAGTGGTTGCTAGGGGTTGGAGGCAGAGGGAGAATGAATAGGTGGGGAATGGGAATTTTAGGCAGTGAAATTACGATGTATGGTACAATAATGTTTGATACATGCCATTATACATTTGCGCAAACCCATAGACTTTATAGCACCAAGAATGAACCCTGATGTAAACTGCGGGCTTTGGGTGATGCTGATGTGTCAACATAGGTTTGTTCATTGTACCAGAGGCCTCACTTTTGTGGGGGATGTTGACATGGGGGAGGCTGCATATGTGTCAGGGGACAATGGATATAGGGAAACTATCAGAATATTTTGCTTAACTTAGCAGTGAGCCCAAATGTGTCTAAAAAGCTATTAAAATTGTATTACAAGATGCTAAGATTGAAATCTGTATATAGAATAGAGTTCTACACCTTCAGGAAGGGTTTCCTTATAGAGGTGACCCTTGACTTGTATATAAAAGACACTAAATGGTGATAATGGATGTACCGGTCAGTCTATAACTCTGGAGAGGGCTCTAGATGAGCAATAATAATTCAAAGTTTATCAGATCATCAGTGAACACCATGGAAGCCAGGGGGAACCCAGAGAAGAGTGTGTCAAGTTCAGAAGAAAAGAGACATGAAGGTGGGATCCCCGCTATGCCAATCTAATGCCTGAGGGGAGAGAAGACCTTGGCAGAAGTGAGAAGGCATGCTCTGAAAGGGGGCAAAAATAAATAAAAAAGAAAGAAAGAGAGAAAAGAGAGGGACACTGGGCAAAAGGAGAACAAATGCTGGAAAGTAAAGAGAGAGGCAATTGTGTATGAGAGTGGCACCAGGGAACTCAGAACCGAGGGAAATAGATAAGCCTCTGAGAGTCTATTTGAATCAATGGACTAGAGCAGAGATATGCTGGGTCATCTAAAAATGAAAAATGGTTTGGGGACCAGGAGTACTGGACTGTAGCTTATTTTGTGTGTCTAGCAAATCTAAAATAAGAATGTGTTGGTCAGAAAAAAATTGGTCACAGGGCAGAAGAAAGTGAGAGTCCCCAGAGCGAAGATGGGCTGTGCCCATCCCAGGACTAGAAGAGAGAAAACCTTGGTCTTCACTCTCATAAAATTGTGTCCCTAAGGACAGACACAGAGGCCTCAAGCTGTAAAACTTCGAGTTCTCTAATCTGAAGGCAAGACCATCTCGAGGGAAGATGGCCGAATGCAGAAGGCCAAGGTGGCCTCTAGTCCCTTCACACAGCCAGCCCCTGTCCTGAGTCTGTTCACCATGCTCCTTTCAGTGCCCAGGTAGACCTGCTCTTCGAATGCCAGGTCCTGAGACCAGCCTTTCCCAGTGGAGACGTAGAAGTTGGAATTTTGGTTTTTATCTCAAGCCGTTCATCAGATCCTCTGTGTGCCCTTTATTCTGCTCACCTGGTGTCGTACTTCATTGACAACATGAAACTGCCTCACCTCTCCCCCACCAAGTATACAAACCTGCTGATATCCAGTGTCTAAATCTATACTCAGTATCTTCCTTTCTGTTACATAGACGAAGGTCACGTCTGACTCTCCTTTTATGGCAGACTCCATCCCAACTCACCTTCTGAGGGACTCTGCTGCTTCCATCCACCCAATTCCTCCTAGATGATCCACATCTGCATATGTGCTTGTTCTGGAACAGCCTGTCTTTTAAAAGCCCTTCGATGACCAGACATCTCCCTACAGGTATAGTCCCATTTTCCTTCTTTTCTGCCCAGCAAGACATTCTAAACACACAGTTGCCTGCAGTTACTATAATCACTTCTCCAACTCTGATTCTGCCCTTGATCTTTTCTACTTGAGCTACCATTTATGTTCCACCAAAACTGTTCTTGTCAAGATTACCAGTGATCTTCTTGCCAAATCTGATAGTTGCTTCTCATCAGCTCTCAACCCTGACAGCTGCTCCCTTTTCCTTGAAACAGCTCTTCTCTCAGCTGCTGGGACATTCACTCCCCTTTTTTCCTTTCTACTCATGGACCTCTCTTCAGTGTCTTTTTCAGGCTCCTCATCCTCACTATTTGTTGGAGGACTGACAGCTCTTCAAACTACGTGTCTTCAGCCTTGACCTTCACTGAGCCCCCTGACTCACCTGTCCCACTGCATCACTGACAGCATCCCGTGGATGTCTATCAGGTCTCCCAGATGGCACAGGGCCAGAGTGAACTCTTAATTTCTTCACAAAGATCTGTGCCTCATCTCAGGAAATGGCACCAAATCATCCCAGTGCTCAACCCAGACACTCAGAGTCACCTTTGACTTCCCATGCTCTTCTCTCCTGCATGCAGGCCAACTATAAGTTCTATTTAGAACTATGGTTCTACTTAGAAATGATACTATGACTGTCCAGTTTTCTACATTTCTATACCTACCACCCATAGTAGGTGGGGTGGGGTGTCCAGGCACTCATTCCCCCAGCTGCTGAGTCCTCCAGGAATTTCTTTTAGCTGAAGAGAACCTTCTTGCCTGAGCTCTGTCCCCTCCTTAGGCCCACAACCCATATCCAGTGACTGGTTTATACTTGGGGGTGAAAGCCTGACCATTTTATTTCAGTTGAAAACTGCTCTGAGGGGATCTCCCAGCTCTGGAGCTTCCCTTGGGTGGGGCTGAGAGTGCTGTTGCAACTTCATTGTAACTTGATTTCTTCCTCTGCCCCATCTGATTTTTTAATGTCCCCATAGGTGTTGGTCCTGAGTGCACACCTCAATAAATTATGTGTGTGCCAATCACATAATTTCAGCCCGTCTACTGGGAAACCCGACCTCCATCACTCTAGTCAAAACCCCATTATTTCTTCCTTCCTCCCCCCAACAATAGCCATCCAACTAGTTTTTACTTTGTCCCTTGCCTCCCTATAATCTATTCTCCATGTAGCAATCAGAGTGATCTTCATAAAACAAAAATCACATCACTGACTCACCTGCTTAAACATCTACTGATTCACGGTTGCACTTGGAATAAAATGCAGTCTCCAGGGCCCCATGTGGTCTGGCCCTGATGATGTTCCTGGCTTCATCTCCTCCCACTTCCCTGTTCTCTCAGCTCTGTTTTGGCCACATTGACCTTCTTTCTGTTCCTTAGACACACTAGGATTTTCCCCACTTTAGAGCCTTTGTATTCATTGGCTATACCCCTGGTCTAGAATGATCTCCTTTCAGATCTTCCCATCGCTGGCTCTGTATGTTCATTCAGACATCAGCTGAAATGTCACCTCCTTAGAGAATTCCTCTGCAGCCATCTAGTATAATGTAGCCCTTTTATGTAGCATTCTCTATCACTTTACCCTGGCTTATTGTCATTATAATCTTTACTACTCTCTGAAATTTTACCACTCTCTGAAATTTTATTACTTGTTTATTCATTGACTTATTTTAATCTGTGCCCCTATGCCCAGAATGTAATGTCCATTGAGAGCAGGGACTGTGCCTATATTATTGAGTACTTTAGTACTGTATCTTCGGCACCCTAAAGTGTGCAAGTGTGTCAGTGGATGAGTGAATGAATGAACAAATGAATGAATGAGTGTTACCAGGAGTCAGACCATCAGGATCGGACCACTCTCGGGTCATCATAAAAGAGGTTTAGATTCAGTTAGATTCTTCAGAGAAAACTCTAAGCCACTTCAGTCACCAACATCAAAGGCCATGAAGTCAAGTCCAGGATGTACCCAAACTATCCATCAGATTCAGTAAGTAGGAGATTATTGGTGACCTTGAAGAGAACAGCTTTAGCGTAGTGAAGGCAGTAGAGAAATTAAATTTCAGAAAAATGAGAGTTAGTAAAAAACAAGAAAGTAATACAGAAAATTCTTGGGAGAAATTTGTTAGGAATGAAAAATTTCACTTGTTCCTGTTGATTTTTTTGAAATGAGCTTCGTTTGGTTATAACCTAAGGGAAAACTGCTCATCTGAGCACCAGCTGACATCATAGGCTGCTGGCTGTGCCAGGCTCTCTTCTAAGCTTGCTTTTTTATTGCTATGTAGCAAATTACCACAAGTTTAGCAGGTAAAACAATGAGTATTTACTATCTTACAGATTCTGTGGGTCAGAAGTCCTGCCATGACTTTGCTGGGTCCTCTGCTTTGGGCCTCACAGCCCACAATCATGGTACCAGATGGGCTGAATTCTCATCACCTCTAAGCTCCCCCATATTGTTGGCAGAATTCACTTCCTTGTGATTGTGGCACTGAGGGCCTGGCCTTCTTTGTGGCTGTTGGCTTGAGGTTTCCCTGGAGGCCCTAGGACCTACGGGTCCCACAGGCCACCTGCAGTTGCTACAGTCCCTAGAAGATGCTCAGAGCCTCCAAATGTGGCTCTTCCAATATGGCTGCTTACTTCATTAAGCTATCAAGGAGAGTCTGCATCTCCATCTCCTAAGAAAGAGTCTTATATAAAGTGACATAACCATGGGAGTGACATTCTGCCATCTTTGCCATATTCAATTGGTTGGAAGCAAGTCACAGGTCCTGCCCATCCTGTGGGAGGGAATTACACAAAGGACAGAACAGCAGAAGGTGAGGAATCCAGGGGGCCACCCTAGAGTCCATCCAGCTTGATGTGCATTAGCTCATTTGATTCTCACAAAAGCATGATGAAGAGGGTTTTATTGTTACACCCACTGTATGGAGAAGGATGCCGGTGATGAGAGAGAAGAGATGACTAGACAAGATCCCTAAGGCAATTGGGAAAGCGGAGCATAGCTGAAGAATTTTTCTGTAACTGGAGAAGAGACATTCAATCTTTGATGCTCGAGAGGAGGAGGGAAGGATCCAGATTTGCTTGTAAGATTGGACCAATATCCTAGGTATCTATCCAAGAGAAATGAAAATATATTTCCATATAAAGATGCATATGCAGATGTTTGTAGCAGTGTTATTCATAACAGCCAACAAGTGGAAACAATGCAAGAGTCCGTTGTGGGGGCAACTTTGCCCTCAAGTCCCTCCGTCTGCCACAGATGAAAGTAAACACTACCAAGACATAATCTGCTTGGGGAGGAGAGGTGGCCAATTTCTCAGAGGAAAAAGGCCAGGAGCCCCTTTCTCCAGGGGCTTTTATTGGATTGTAATACACAGGAATACAAGGTGGCAAGGATCAAACAGTAGATAACATCTCAAAGAAATCTGAGGGCTTAGTCTGAGTCAGTGTCTGTCAGGAAAGGGGGTTGCAGAAACTTTGGGAGACATACTCATTTCCTGCTCGGACCCTTAACATATGAATAAAAGCACTCTTAGCAAAGCAGGTTTCACAGGACTTTTAGGAACTCTTATGCCCAATCACCCTGGATCCCACTCTAGCCGGGCAAGGGGCTGCACCACCTTCCCTATCACAGGTTTTCAGGCTTAGGTGGATTAAATCCAGGAAGTGCTTCTCCCAGAGGACGTGGGGACTCGGCTATGTCAGAATAGCTGGGGGCAAGGGTCCATTGCTCCCTCTTTGTTGCAGCCCCCCGAGTCCTTCCATGATGGCCTCCCAAGTGATCGTGCCTGGCTTAGGTTGCCCCTTGCTGTGAGAAGTCTTACCTGTCTATGACTACTGACCATGCTTTGGGGGCAGGGAGGAAACTGAGGCAGTGTTTGCTACCAGAGACAAACCTTGTCTCCTTGTGGCTTGCATTCTGGAAGTTGCTCGCTTGTCCTTAGCCATGGGGGGTAGTTACAGTTCCTGAAACCAGGCAGAGTGGTTCCCAACAGTCTGTCAGCGGGTGGATAGATAAACAAAATGTGTTATACCCATAGAGTGGAAAGCTATCCTACCATAAAGGGAGCCAACTACAGCTACACGCTACAGCAAGGTTGGACCTCAGAAACATTATGCTGTGTGAGGAAAGTCAGACACGAGAGGTCACACATTGCATGATTCCGTTTGTATGAAATACCCAGAAAAGACAAATCTAGAGAGACAGAAAGCAGATTAATGGTTGCCTGGGGCCGGGGTTGGGAATAGAAAGTGATTGCAAACAGGCTTAGGATCGCTTTCTGAAGTGATGATGTAAGTGCCCCAAGATTAGAATGTGGTGATGGTTGCACACCTCTGTCAATACACTAAAAATCATTCCATTGTACACTCAAGTGGATGGATTTCATGGTATATAAATCACACATCATAAAGCTGTTTAAGAAAAAAAGATTGGCTCAGTAAGTTGACAAACTACCTCCCATCTCCACAAATTGGCATTTTTCTCCCCAGTTGAGGTCAGGTCATATGATGAGGGTAAGGAGTGTGGCCCGGGGTGAGGAGGCTTGTCTAGAAGGGACAAGGAAAAAGAGCTACCCAGGGTGGATGGGTGGGGGGGGGGGCTGTGGAGGAAGCTGCTATGTAGAAAGTCCTGGCTGGCAGGGCTCAGAGCCCAGCCCAGCGAAGACTCTTAACTGGTGGCGTTCCCAGGCTACAGTATAATGTTTTCCAATCTTGCTCCCCTAAGAAACCCAAGTGCCTAAGACAAAGAAAAGAATCATTGGATTATACCAGGCTTGACACTTTGCTGGATGGGATGGGAAGATAGGACGAGGCAGTTGAGCATGTTGGCGAGATTGGATGGTGGTGGCATTTCTGGTGGGCAGGGAAGCGTACTGGAAGGAGCTGATGGACTGAGACAATTTGGAGAGTTCAGAGAGTAGAGATCTCAAGAAGGTCAAGGGCCTGCACAGCGGGATGAGGGCCTTCAGGGATAGTCAGAGGAGGGTTTTGCACATGCTTTACTCTTCACGTCCTCAACTGTCAACGTCTTTCCAGAAGCATGGCACCTAGGCCTCAGAATCCCATCCCGATGTGCTGTGGCCTGCACAGGGGTGAGCAGGGCACCCTTCCTTTGGATAGGTGTTAGGTTTCTGCTGCAGCAGCCCAAGTTTAAATAGTCTTTTTAGGTAGTTCGAAGCAGCCTGAGCAATGGGCTTTGCAGCCAGCCTGTCTGTATTTGTCCCTAACTCAAATCTTGCTTCCACTCTCTAGGTGCAGTGCTGGGAAAAGCTGCTGAATTGCTCTCTGCATTAGTTTCCTCCTCTGCAAACTAGGGACAGTAATAGTCAGTATCTCATAGGGCCATTGTCAGGATTAAAGGGGGCTTTGCTGTAAAGCACCGAGTGTGATGCCTGGCCTGAAGAACGTGCTCAGGAAATGTGTGCTGTCGTTGGTACCCATGGCAGGGAGCTGACTGATGCTGAACACACTGAACACACGGTCCGAGAGCTCTGTGGTAGGGGCTGCTGCACACTGGCAGCTGTGTTTGGAAGCTGGGGGGTAATTGCACATTTATGCATAGGACACTTGATCTTGTAAATCTCAGTCTCCTGGTCCAGCCCGAGGACTACTATTTGACCCCACCTCCTCAGCAGTACCTCCTTAGTCTCCTGCAGCTGTGTACTGTGTACCTGTTGGCAAACAGGTGCCTTTTGGCATCTTTAAGTCACTGATAGAAATGCAGGCTCCCAGGACACAGGAGCTCCTCATGCTGCCTGAAGCTGGGGCCCTTGGATCATGCATCTAAGAAAGAAAAATAAAAAAGAAATACAAGCCCACGGGCCCTCCAACACTTGCTTGGGCATTGGGGCAGGGGGCGGGACAGATGAGTCTCTTGTGTCAGCTGCCTCCCTAGGGCTCAGAACCTCCTCTCCTCTGCCAGCCTCTGCCAGCCGGGTCCCTAGGAGGTGAAGGCAATTTCACCCCGGCCTCCCTCCTGGGGTGCATTCCATTCACGCTCGCTCGGAGTCCCTCAGGAAGGAGGATCGATGCTTTCTGTGTCTCTGGGAGACAGACCGCGCATTCCTGCCGCACTATTGACAGCTTCGCCTCCCTCTCGTATCTCCCATACTTCATTTGTGAAAAGAACTGTAATTACCCTCGAGGAGTCATTGGAGAAAAGTGTACAAATTGAAAAGGACTGGAAATGGGCACCTCTGGCTGCGGAGAAAACACTTTCAATATTGAACCGTTCTCTCCGGGGCCCGCGCATTCCCGCTTGGTTGGACCTCGGCGTTCCTGCCCCGAGCGGGCGGGCTTTGTGCCTGCCCTGACAATGGGTGTCTGACACGGAGGGCAGCGAGATTAATGAAAGATCAGAGTTTTCCATTTCTTCCTGCAACAGCTAAATACTTCTTTTCAACTCCTACTGCTAAGTAGCTCGGACAATTAATAAAGCTTCAGTTGTACTTCGTTTTTCCCTCTCTTTTCTTCCTACACAGTTGGCTGTTTACGCTGCCTTAATCTGACCGTCCCGTGGCCTTGTTAACTGGTCCAGAGACCTGGATCTTGCCAAGAGTGGAGAGTTCTGGGATTCGTGGAAGAAAAGGTCCCTGTTATGGGGCAGTTATCCCAGGACAAGATGCTGAACGCTTTGTCCCAGGCCCTGAAAGGTGACCTTGGGCCAGGGCCAACCTCTGAGCTCTCTGCCCAGCAGCCTGGTCTGCTGTTGCCTGTTGGCCTTTAGGCCTTTCTGTCATGGGAATGATTTTTGTTTCCTTGGTCTGCCGTAACCAGTCACCACAAACCCGGTAGCTCCTGACAGCAGAAATTTATTCTCTCACAGTTCTGGAGGCCCGAGCTCCCAAATCAAGGTGTGGGCAGGGTGGGTTCCTTCTGGAAGCTCTGAGGGAAAATCTGTTCTCTGACTCTCTCCTAGTCTCTGAGAGCTGCTGGCCATCCTTGGGGATCGTTGGCTTGTAGCTGTGTCTCTCCAATCTTGGCCTCGTTGACACATGGCCTTCCCCTCCCTGCATCTCTGTCTCCTTTTCCACCTCCTGTTGCTGCATTTAGAGTCTACTCCAATCTAAGGTGTTGATCTCATGTTGACAGTCTTACTTTCATTACATCTGCAAAGACTCTTATTTCAAATAAAGTCACATTTGAAGGTTCTAGGCAGACGTATATTTGAATGGGGGGTGGAAGGTGCCCACAATTCAAACCAATACCATGTCCTGTGCTCCCTGGAATGAGAGCTTGAGCTGCTTCAAGTCCCCATTTTCTGGCCGGGGCAAGAGGCTGAAGGCCATCCTGAGCCCACAGCAGCTCCCATGGGGCAAGTAGGGGTGGGCATGGGGCAAGTAAGGGTGGGCATGGGGCAGGCAGGGAAGGAAGAGAGTGAGCACAAACCACCACAGCATGGACTGTGATGGCCCCTCCTGCTTGCCTGCCCCCTGGCTGTCTGCCCTATAGTGATCGAACCCTCAAATTCCAGGGGGGATTCGAGGCAGCTGCTCAGAACTATTCTCCCTCATCCCATTTCCTCTTCATCTTGCCTCCTCAGCTCTGACCTCTCAACTCTAGGACACCAAATTCAATCTTGCCTTTGACCCCCCCCCCCCCCCCCCCCCCCCCCCGTTTGCCCTTGGACCTCTGTTCTTGCACACACTCTGCTAGGCTCACTCCCTGAGCCCTGGCTCGTTCTGCTGTCCTGGGTGACGATCACAGCAATAATAGCAAACATTTGTAGTGCTATTTCTGTGCTGGGTGCTGTTCTAAGCACTTTATTTACATTAGTTCATTTAACCCTCACAACAGCCCTGTGAGGACGGTGTTGGTAGTGCCGCCCACCCTGCAGAGATTAGAGAACCCAGGCACAGAACGTTCAGAAGTTTGCCTAAGGCGAGGTTCTTCAACCTCATCACCATTGATATTTTGGGCTGATACTTCTCTGTAGTGGGGGCCATGCTGGGCATTGGAGGATGTTTAACAGGATCCCTGGCCTCTGCTCATTACATGCCAGTAGCACCCATTACCCTCTCAGTTGTGACAAATGTCTCCAGATACTGCTGAAGTCTCCTGAGGGGTGAGATCACTGCCAGCTGGGAACCACTGGCCTAAGATCATACGGTGGTGAGCAGCTAAGCCAAGGGTAGAGCCCAGGAAGGCTGCACTGGGCCCACCCTCTACATTGCTTTATTCGATGCCTATTCTGGGCTTCCACCTGTGATGGCACTGCAAGTTCAAAGTTAGGACTAAAACTTTTAGCCTATGTCTTATGAAATCTAATGCCCATCCTGGCCTTTCCCTTAGCGCCCGGCCAGGCTGGGCACTGGGAGGAGGAGTGCACACTTCCGAGAACAGCATGGGGTCTCTCCAGCCCTGTGTAGCTCCTGGGGGTGGCTGTGCCTTCCGGCTGCCTGGCCAGGCTCAGCATCCGGGTCCAAGCAGGGCAGCTCCATGTGCACTACAATCTTGGGTCACCAGGCTCCCGGGTCTCCTGTTCTCGGGGCAGTGGGAGGGGATTTGCCCCCACAATGCCTTCCTAGGGAAGGTACAAGAATTCCACCTTCTTCCTTAAGAACTTGAGAGGTTCCCACTGTGCTCATGGGGGAAGGGGGTGACCTTTCAAGGTCTCTTCAACTCTGGCTTTTGTTGATTCTAGAAATGGGGAGGGTTTTGGAGTCTGTGGAGGACCAGTCATTAAAATGCCGAGTTAATTGCCCTCAGTGGCCAGAACACTGCCCTTGGCCTATGTCCATCTCTTCTACTAAGAAGAAAGGAAGGTATTAAACTACTCAGAGAGGGTAGTTTGGGCTGTGTTCTCCCTCTTGCTTCTCTCTCTCTCTCACACACACACACATACACACACTCACAGGTGCACGGCAATTGTGTAAAGCTCTGCCTTTGACAAGAGCCCCTCTCTGCCTGGTTCCGTAATGAACGAGACAAGGCCCAATTGTGCCGTTCTCGGGGGAAATGTACCCGCACTTTCTAAACACACAGCAGCTCCGAGGCACTTGCTGCTTTTTCATCGTCTGCTATAATCGCTCGTTTTTTATTGGCACATAAAAGGGCTTCCTGTAAAACATATTAAAGCTTACAATTCTGAATGAAAAGCACTCGATGTAAAATCTCTCCATGAACAGGAACTGCAGGCAATGTGGGGCTGATGGCCTGTCCCCTGGGTGGGAGGGACAGAACCCCTGGGACCGTGGTCTGGCACCATCTGTACGAGGCTAGGGCTTAGGAAATTATTCTGGGGAGGACACAGCCTGGCCGGGTCTCCAGGTCCGGGCGTCTGATCCACTCCTACAGCTGAGCTTCCCACAGATGTTGTCAGACACGTACCAAGGAGGAGCTGAAGCCCCAGGCAAACATGATACTCTGTTCCCAGATGCCTATTTTATTAGAAGACTCAGGAAAAAAAATGTTAGCTTCACATGCAAACAAACATGGCGATATTAGGGAGTAAAATAGAAAGGATGTGTGCGTGTATGAGATTAAAGCAAAAGGTTTCAGAGAGTCCGCCCAGCTCTGAGCAATGCTGCCTTCTTCCAAGGTCCTTTGGTAGAAAAGTTCAAGCAGCATCGACATTTGCATCCAAGCCCTGACTCCTCAGCCGTCAGAATCCTTTATGATCTGTCTCCATTACTGGGCTGAAAATATTTTACCCGCCTAGAGCATAAGCTCCTCAAAAGCAGGCCCCAGTTTTCCCCGGTGAGAGAACTCAGGCTCAGAGGGGAGTCCTGATTTCCTCAGTGGCATACAGCTAGCAGCCATGCTGGAACCCAAGCCTGGACTCCTCCCTCACCCCCGGGCTGCCTCTGGAGTTTGCTGCCCTTGCTCGGGTCTCCTGCCAGAGGTCACCAGCTCCGGCTTCACCAGGTAGCGTCATGGTTAGGACCACAGATGCTAGATAGATGACTTCCATTTACTACCTGTGTGAACAATTACAGTGTCAGCTCACGTGCATCAGGGGTGTACCACGTGCTAGGCATTCTTCTAAGAGCTTTGTTTGTGCTCTTTGGTTTGCTCTCGGTCACGGCCCTGTGAGGGAGTTGCCATTATTAGGCCCCTTCTATGCATGAAGAAACCGAGGCACAGAGTGGTGAAGCAACTTGCCCAAAGCCCCACAGCCAGGACGTGGAGTTCAGGACCTGAACTCAGGCCATCTGGCCGCAGAAAAAGCACAACGCTGCCTCCCAAGCTTTATCGTACCCACTTTTCTTCAGCCCAGTGTTTTTGATGACTAGTCCTGGGACCAACAGCATCGGAATTGACAGGGAACGGGTGAGAACGCACATCCTCAGGCCGCACCCTGGGGCTCCCGCGTGGGAAACGCTGGGTCTGGGGCCCAGTGTGATTTAGGGAGCTCTCCAGGAGATTCCTGATCACGCTCCAGTTTGAGAACGACTGCTTGAGAGGGCTAAAATGAAACAATGTTTGTAAAATTCCTGGCACAGCATTCAACAAATGTTAGCTATTATCATGACCAGCTTTGTTTGATAAGAATGAAAAAAACTGTTGTGGGGAATATCGAAAACAAGCAAGTGCCTCCTCCTTGGTAACGTGCCACATGAAGCAACTTGAACCGTCACAAAAAAAAAAGACTGTTCATGCAAAGACGTGTGGTGGGGCGGGGGAAAGGCTGAGAAAACCATCGTGACCCAGCTGAACCAGGCACCCGATCCAGTCCTGGGGGATGCAGCCCAGTGAAGGGGCAAGCCCACTTTGTCACTTGGAGGATGCTTGGCCTCCCCCGGGGACCCAATGCGGTTTGGCTGGTGTTCTGGTCAGCTGATTGTCCGGCAGGTTTCAGATCCAGGCACAGCTCAGTCCCCTCCTGGGCACCCCATTCATTGTCCGCATGGCCTCCTGGCTCAAGAACAAGGATGCCATAGCCCCTGGCCACCTGTGCTGGCTCAGGTATCATGGAGACCCTTCCCTTCAGGTGTGATCTGCCCCTTGTCACTGCGTGTCGCCCTCAGTGGTGATGTGTCTGTCTTTCCTTGCCTGAGCCGGGTGTGTAATTGGCCTGGCATTACCCAGCAGCCTCTGGGGAATTGGTTCTGTCAAGAGTGGAACAAGCTTATCTGTTTAGTCTGAATTATGTCACCGTGTGCTCCGTGTAAATCTGACCTCCTTCCATAAGCCCTGGGCCTGCATGGATTCGTGAATAATTTTACCACCACAATTATTTTATAATTTGGAATCTTCACTGGCAAAGTGATGCATAATTTGCCACGAGAACCTGCCCATAGCAGGACTTCAAACAAAGGCTCTCTCATCAGCCGGAAGCTGGTTCCCAGACTCACCACCAAGAAAGGCTGGAGAGTCCCCTATTCGGGGATTCGAGATGGGCTTCCTACGCCCACCCTAGGCCACAACCCCTGCCTGGAGCATCCATCTCACAGGGACCTTGCCGTACTCCCCAGGCTAGATTTCCCCACCATCTTCGTGTTTTTAGTTGATTTCCGCTTTTATACCTGAGAGTGGAGGGTGATGATGGCTTTACTTCCTCTCTCCCTAAACAGTGGCCCCTAAACTCTGCACCTTCCAGCACAGGGTGTCCAGCTAGCGGGGCCCAGCCCATAGAGATGACCCGTCTCAGCATTAAAAAAATTTTTTTATCCTCACCTGAGGTTATTTCTTCATTGCTTTTTTAGAAAGAGAGAAAAGGGGGAAGTGAGGGAGAGAGAATAAACACCGATGCACAAGAGAAGCATTGACGGATTGCCTCCCACGTGTGTCTAGTTTGGGGGTCAAACCTGCAACCTAAATGTGCCCTGACCAGGAATTGAACCTGCAACCTTTCGGTTATGGGATGATGCTCCAACCATCTGAGCCGCACCGGCCAGGGCTCCAGCATTTTTAAATGTCTCTTCCCCCAAGGTCCTGGAGGCGCCTCAGGAGTTGGGCTGGGGGTTAGCAAATGGGTTGGGGAGGGGCTCCAGGCTCTGCCATGCCATTCAGGACAGCTCCCCTTTTATTTATTTCACACATTGGGCTTCTGTCTGGATCAAAAGACTCAGCTGTTAAACTCTAAAAACCTGTGGTCTTACCCAACCCCTTTGTTTTACAGAATGTGAATTTGAGGCTCTGGGGAAGGTGGCTTTGCTGAGTAAACTCACCATAAAGCACACAGGTTAGAAAGTCAAACTCTAACTCAAACTCTAAGTGGAGGGGCAGGTCCTCCAAACCAGCTTCTGCCATTCCTAGCTTGTATGACTTTGAACTAAGGCTACTTCACCTCTCCAAGACTCAGTTTCCTTATCTGTTAAATGGGAATAATAATAATAGATCTGTTCTGTTGGTTAAAGGAGATCAAATGTGAAGTCCCTGACCCAGCATCTGGCACATAATAAGTGCTCAATAAGCCGATGTGCTAGCTAATCCAGTAACTTAACTGCTACATCCCAGCAACAAGAAGACCCATCAGAAACTACTTGGTGGCATGGTCTGTCTTTAAGGAAAGAAGAAAGTGGTGTGTTGACCGAGCACCCAACGGCTGCCAGCCTCCAATCCTTTCATCTTGCTGGTTGGACAGCACGTGGGTCTTCTCCTCTGCATTTCACAGGGGAGGAAGCGGCAGCTCCAAGTGGTGGGTTGACCGGGACAGACTCTGGGCGCAGTTCACCTTCCTTAGCCCTGACACTGGCTGGTGGGGGCTTTTCAGATATTTTAGTTGAAAGGACTCAGCGGGCCGTCTGTCTGGGCTGTGAGCAGTTTCTTTAAACCCTGTTAGCTGTTTCCCCCCAAGTTCCTCCTATTAGCAGACTTGGGTCTCTGTGCCGCCTTTGACTGTGTTGGCTTTATCGCAGCCCACCCCTGCACACCGTGTGGTTCTATTAGCTGCCCCGCCCCCAGTTTTGTTTTAACATCCTTCCTACTTTTATAAGAGATGAAAGAGACTTCTGAAGGGCCTGACACGGGGGAGGGAGCACCCAGCGGAGCAGATGTTGCCATTCTTTGCAAGCTCGAAGGCTGTAGACAAGAAGAAGTTGTTCCTTCTCCCTACATAGAGGGGAGGGACTGCCCACACCCTTACCCATGCCCTCATTTAACTGATGTCCACCAGGCACCTCCAGGCACTGAGAGCACAGTGGCAGACGGGACAGACCTGGCCTCTACCCCTTGGAACTCAGAGTCTGGCGGGGAGTGGGGAGGGCAGATAACTGGCCGTGGGAGGACTGAGTGTTACCTGTCCTGCTGTGGCTGCTGGGAGCACCTCCCCAGGCCCACCCCTGCACCCAGCTCAGGGCATGATGGTCCAGAGGGGTCTTGGTAAAGATGCTGAATGTTTGTAAGAAATAACAGTAGCATCAGTTCATCACTTACTTGCCCAGTCCTTTCCCGGGGTCCATAGCTGCTGTCCGCGTGGAGATCTGGTATCTTTCTGAGGAGCATCTCCATGGCAGGGGTACAGGGCAGCTCTTTGGGGGTTCACTGTACCTGCCTTCAGGACAGTGTTCCATTTCCAGGCCGTGAGGGGCACCCCTTTTCCAGAGTCCATCTGAGACCTCAGAGATCCCTGGTGGGATGAGCAGAAGAAATGAAACTCTTGCCATTTTTATATGGACCGTCACACATCCATACAGGTACGGTCCCTGCTGTGCACACCTGCACACAGGCTCGTGGATGCAAGAGTGGGCATCCTGACAGAGGTGCTTCCCTACTCAGAGGCACGGGGACGTGTACACACACACAGAGCATAGATTCATCAGCTACTTCATTCTTGTTGAAAACCTACTACACACCAGACACCACACTATGCACAGAGGACAGCAATGTTACAAAGAGACACTCTGTACCCTCATGGAGATGAAGAACAGATAAGTTAAACACAAATAAATATACAATAACAAATGGCAATATGTGCATTGAAGGAAAACAATAGGTCATTGTGAGAGAAAATGGCAAGAAGTATGTCCTTTAAGTTGGATGAGAAGGTAAATAGCAGGACTGCGTGTCTCAGGCGTGGGAGCCCACGCAGAGGTGGGCCCTGCGTCTGGAGGAAGGGGAGAGCGCCATGCACTCAGGGAACCAAAAGATAGGGTGGTGTTCACCTGCATACACACCACGCACACGCACGTACAGAGGAACCTACACACAGACGCACACGCACACCAAGCATGCACACCACGCACAGACACACACACAAATGGGGCACAGAGAACTTGCACAATATGTGGCACATGTACCTGTGTGGACAAGCACATGGACACACGCGCTCACACAAATACATGGAGGTGTGCATGCAGCAGAACACGGAGCCACATGCATCGGGACAGCCTTGGGAGAAATACGCGCAAACAGGAGAACACACCAAGAGGTACCTGGCACACCAACGAGGGTGCGCACAAATACATGTGTGCCCCTGTGCACAAAGCCACAAAATTAGTGTGCACCATACCTGCCCAGGTCTGTGCACATGCGCCCTCCACGTGGTAGGCATGCACATGTACACATGATACGTTCAAGGAGACAGGATGTGCTGCAGAGCACCAGAAAGCTAGGCAATTTGTGAGCCCGGATCATTAAAATCAATCGCCGGTAAGTAGCTAATCCCTCATTCAATTCTCAGAGCATTTGGGGACGTAATCCGTGGCCTCCTCCATATCTGTACGGCTTTGAAAGGATTCTGGAGGCTGAGGACAAGCTGAGGGAGTCCGGGGCCTTAGAGTCCTCAACGCCGCTAAGCCCTTTCCCGCAGTGGCTGTAATGCAGAGGGGGTTTGTCTCCGGAATCCACTTTCCTCCACCTTTCTTCAGAGATTAGACAAGGGCCCCACTGGCCACTGAGGCCAGCCTAACCTCCCGGGGTGGGGAGGGGGTGGGGGGGTGGAAGTCTTTCTTTTTCCAGTCAGGGAGGGTCTGGATGTCCCCCTCTCCTGCTGGGTGAACATGTGACCCAGCCAAGGTGCAAACGATCTGGCCAAAGTAAATTAATTAACTACTAAAATAAAATGAACCTTAACAAAAAGCAAGTGAAGCCTGTTTCAGCTGCCCGGAGAGAGAGGAGCAGAGCCACTATAATGTGCCTGTGCCTCAGTATTGTCATCTGTAAAACGGGTTTTGTCGTCTGGCACCTTGGCTCCCACCCCACTGGGAAGTTTGGAAGACAAATGGGATCGTGGACTTCCAGGTCCTTTGCCGACCTCCGAGGCTCCTCTATGACCCCAGCCCACTCACCACCCTCTCGGACCCCGCCCTGGGCCTCTCCTCCACCCCAGACCCTCTACACTGCAGTCTAGCTACACAGAACAACTCGGCGCCCTGCAAATGCACCCTGCCCTTCTTGGCTGCCCTGCCTTTGCCCGGGCTGCTTTCTCTCCTTGGACTCGCTTCCCCAACACATTTCTTCTGACCAGGGCTCCCTGAGGCGCAGTCTCCCAGTGGAACCTGCCCTGACCAACCCAACGACACAGGAGGTTTCCTCCTCGGGGACCCTGCTGCTCCTGGCTCAGGCCCCTGCCCGAGCATCGGCCCCGGCTGTGCCGGTGCCACCACATTCTCCTCCCCATTTGGAGGTGCCGGGGCTGTCTCCATACCCCCAGGTGTTCCGTGACAGTCTGTCAGATGCTGGATGGATGATTAAACACAATAAAAATGTAAGGTCGGGGGGTGGATTTGAAAAGACAACAACTTATTTAAAAACCCAGATGCATAGTTCCACTTTAGGAAAAATCCGCCACCGTTTGGGGAAAGTGCCTCGAGGCCCTTTGGGGAGTAAAAGGTGGGGTTCACTACAGCCCTTCCCATTGCCTGAAGCAACCAGAATAAGCCAGAAAGCAAAAAGAAAGAGGGGGAAAGAGGTGAATTGTGGGGGGAAAGGCACGGGCAACATGGGGGTACTGGGTTCCTGGGAGGAATGGCCGAAGTCTCTCGGATTTTCTGTCTGTGCGTCCCAGCATGTAATTCCTCCGCAGCCCCTCCCGGACTCCAGGCAGGTCAGGGCACGCAGGTGCCTTGCGTTGGTGGTGCTTAGAAGACACCCAGGAGAAGGGCTGCGGTCGGCGCCAGGAGGCAGAAGCCAGCCGTTCCTGAAGAGCGGTGCCGGGCAGAACCGAGCTCAGCCGGACAGGAGAGGCAGCCGTGACAACCTGTCTGCACCAGTGGGGTAGGAATCCGGGGTGTCCCCCTAAGCCCGCTCCACAGTGGGTGGGTGGGACGCAAGTCCAGCCACCAGTCTGGATGCCCTGGGGACCCTGGGCAGCTGAGAGGTCAATTAGGGTGATAATGGGAATCACTGGTCTGAAGAATTGCTGTGGCCTGGGCCATAGGAGCAGGCACCGGGGAGGGTCCTGGGGCTGGTGGGGCCGGGGTTAGTTCTCAGAAAGGAGGAGGATTTAAAGGAACACCGCAACTGCTGGGGCTTGTCCAGGGACACAGGGTAGCTCTGACGGGGACCTGCAGATCCAGGACAGGGGCAGCCTGCCGGGTACCGGTTTCTACCTGTCCCTGGCCGGCCTGGGCGGAGACTCCCCTGCAGCAGCCCAGACTGTGCAGGGGCCTCTACCACAGCCTCGTGGCCGCTGCCTCCTCCCCAGGGTTCACGCCGGGAGCAGGAGGCTCCAAACAGGCCCATCACGCCTGCCCCTGGGGAAGCGGAGCAGTGCGCACTGGACTCAGTCATGCGGCACGTCGATTAAATTAGATTGAGCAATTACTCGCGACGTAGAGGCAGAGTGACAGAGCTGGAGGAAGGCATGTCAGGGAAGTGGAATGCAAACGCGTCACTCGAGTCCCACGGGCTGGGCCTTCCTTCCACTGCCCAGCACCCGACAGCGAAGCCCATACCCAGCCACTGAGCCGTCCTGCGTCTCCGATGGGGCAGCTCAGGCGGCCCTGGGACGGAACTCGCAGAAATGGACGAGTGGGAAAACCTGAGCCTGGGAGGAGACAGCTGGAGGATTTGCTGCTGGTAGATCAGAGAGGAAGGCGCAAGGAGAGGGCCTAGCATATGGAGCTGTTTAGGAGAAGCTCCTTAGGGACCGTACCCAGGAAAGGAAAGGAAAACAACTCACTCATTCATTCAATAAATATTTACTGGGAACCGGCTGGGTGCCAATTCTTCACACTCATGGGAGCGTTCAGGTGAGCAATGAGGTTGGAATTTAAATGTCTGAACAAAGAGCAGTGATCTGAACCTGAATGGTGAACTTTTGGAGTCCCAAGTTTAAGGGCTCTCATGTCCTCTTGATCAAGAGAACTTGGAGGAAGAATCCTTGACTTGACAGGGAGGAGGGGACAGGGAGAGGAGCCAAAGGTGGAAGTAGGAAATGAACTTGGAAATGTCTGCAGCAATCTGACTAATGAGCCTTTGGTGCCAACCCAGCAGAAGCGCCCGTGCCCGTGGCTGGCGCCCGCTACCTCTGCAGACAGTGATTGAGGCCCTTGCGCTCTGACCAGCTGAGCAAGACCATGTGTGTGCCGGGGCAAATGAGTGGGGAAGGGGAGAGGCCTGCAGGGGCGCGGGGAGGGCGATGACAAAGTGGGACCGAGGGTTCACCTTGGGCAGTGGCAGCAAAGTGAAGGCAGGGTTCTCATGAGTGTGAGGGGCCTGGTGCAGTGTCCAGAGAGGGGCGAGGAGACCTGGAGTCCACTTCTAGCTGTTTGTTTACTGCAGGGTGTTTGGGGTCAGTGAGCAGCCAGAGAAAAGGGAGGGGTCCAGCTCCGGCGATGGTGGGAGCATGCAGAGGAGTCGGCTGAGATGCAGAGCAGGCGTGTTAGACACACAGAACATGCCCTGTCTGACTCCGCCCCTCCATCCCCCGCCTCGGCCAGGCCGGGTCAGGCCAGGGTCAGGGGCGCTGTGAGTGAGTGCAAGGGGTTGAGCAAGGCCGGGCAGATGCGGGGAAAAGATGTGATAAAAGCAGAGTGAAGTGCATCTTTCCCCCAAGCGATGCTTTCTAGATAAGGCAGGTACTGTCTATGTCACTGACACAGGCTTTGGCCCATTTTCATGAAAATATCAATATTGATCTGGTTTGAGGAGGTTGCGATGGTGACCAGGGGAGATGGGCTGTGTGTGGGTCCAGGAGAGGGGGGAAGAGCAGAGAAAAAAAAGTCTCACAGGCCCAGAAGTGTGTGTTGGGGTGGGGAGATTTTCAAGACACCCAGCACTAAGATTGTGGAAGGAAGTGTGCAGAAGTTGGGAAAGATCACAATGCACTACCATTTACGTCCATTCAATCGGTCCAAGTCCAGGCCTGACAGTCACCTGTGGAAGAGGGTGCGGAGGGAGGCAGCTTTGAACGCCGCCCGGTGCATACTGGCACCCCTACCCGGGAAGACAACCTGACGCTGCCTTGTAAAACGGAGCAGTTCCAACGAGTCTGCCCCAAAAACCCTACCCCTCCGTCCGTGTACCCGAGCCCCAGGGGACTCGCACCGGGAGGCTCAGAGCAGCGGTGTCCATAAAAGTAAACAGAGACACGGGGACCTGGAAACGGCCCCAATATCTCCTGCGGGAAGAATGGCTAAATAAATCGTGGTGAAACTCACACTGTAGAATGATACTGGGCAATGAAAACTGGATGGACTGCGGCAGCGCAGTAACTTGGGTAAACCCTGGTACTATAACACGGGGCAAAAACAGGTCTCAGAAGAGTGTGTACTGTTTGATGCCTTGTTTATAACCATCCAAAAGAAGGCGAACTAAATGATCATTGTTTAGGCAGGCATGGTGTGTTAAAGCTGAGGAAAGGAGGGAGGGAGGGAAGGAAAGAAAATGAGAAACAAACCCTGAGTAATTACTGAGTAATTATCTGAAGTGGGAGGACCGGATTAGGGAAAAGCACACAAGTCCTCATGTGTGCGTTGAGTAGTAGGTTCGTTCGAGCAGTAGGTTGGTCGTTACATTACTAAACCAATAGTAAGTTTAAAATCAGTAAATGTGGGTCATGACAGAATAGAGTGTGTCATGAACAAGTTTCTGACTGATGCGATTCTGGGCTCTGAGGGACAAAAAGAATGCGGAAGCCCCTTGAAGATGTCTTTTACGGCCTTCCTCCAGCCCTCCCAGTGTCCTCAGGATGCCCCCAGGTCCCATTCTACCCCTTTTCTATTGACGCCTCCCTCCAACCATCACCCCATCACTTCCTCGGGGCATCTGTCTGGGCTCAGCCTGGACAGGCACTGAGGAAGCAGGGCCCCTGGGATGAGGGGCCAGTGTTGAATTCACCAGCGTGTCCCCAGAGCCCAGCACAGGGAGCTGCTGGATGTTCCGTGGAGAGTGGATGGAGGGAGGCCGTTTCTGTGCCTGCCTTTGGTCCCTGCGCTCCTCCTGTTCTCAACGACTTCCTGGACTCCCTTGCTGCACCTTTCTGCCCAGAGTGGGGTGGGGAACTTACTGTCAAAGATCCACAGCCTCGGCAACTATAGAATCCCCGCCATCCCCCGTTCCTGCCCCAGGCACGTCAGCAACTCTTCTGTCCATTCATTCACTCAGTGACTGAGGGCTACTGTGAACATAGCGTGGAACAGAAGGAGCAAACACCTTGCCCTTGTGGTACTTGTGTTTGTGGGGGTAAGGAGGGCGGGCAGGGTGACAGACACTAACAAGATACACAGGAAGGAGACCTAGTGTGGGATACAGGTGGTGATACACATTATGTGGGGGAGAGGGGATTTCAGGGTAAGTTTTAAATAGAGTTCAGGGAAGGTCCTTGAGAAGGTGATATATGCGAGACACCTGCAAGAGGTGAGAGAGTAAGCTGTGGGGAAAAGTGGGCAGGGAACAGCTTCCAGGCGGCAACAGCCAGTGCAAAGGCCCTGAGGTGTTTTGGACAGGCCCTGTGCTTGGACAGAAGAGAGCTGGGGAGAGGAGAAGGAGGTGATGTTGGGGGGACGGGTAAGGAGGCCAACGTGCTCCCCAGGCGGGATCAGTGGCGCCCTGGACAGGGATGGTGGCAGCAGATGTGGTGAGAAGAGGTTGGGTTTTGGAGGCACTTTGAACACGGAGCTGACAGGATGGCTGTGGTGTGGGGTGTAAGCGTGAGTCCCTGGAAGGGTGGCGTGCCATGTCCCGATGGCCCGCTGCCGAGCCTGGTCCGCAGGCAAGGTTGAATGGACGAAGAAATGAACGAATGCACAAAGAATGGAGAGTGTCAGCTGGCTCATCTGACACATGAGAGCTTGTCTGACTGAGCAGGAGGGGCTGAAGACATGTGCCCCATAACTACAGACACATTTTCAGAAGGGTCTTCTCGGGACAGTGGCCCATCTACAGCAGGGGGCTGGTGGAAATTGACAGGAGGGGGCATCCAGGGCAGGTGGGAGCAGATACAGGTGGGTTTAGGGTGCTCCCTGAGCTGCTTGTCAGCCCCAGGGAGGGGACTGAGGTCTCTGGCTTTGGGCCAGACAGCCCTCCATTTCCCAGAGGGCTCCTGGGGCTTCCCTGCCCTCTTTCAGATGGTTTGGTTCAGCCCAGTCATTTTCAAACATTCTTTTTTAAAGTCGTAGGACCCTCTAAGGAAACCTCCACTGTTGGCGAATTTCCAGGTGCATGGGGTCCCAGGCTGCATGGAGCACAGGTGGGGAAGCCAGGGTCCCCCTCTAGGCTCTGCCCCGCAGACTCCCAGGGCTCAGGTTTTCTTTGCTCCTGGCCTCCAGTTGCCAATGTTCCCTAAGGCCTGTGACTTGGGCAGCGTGCTCACCCGCTCCTCCTCCTGTGAAAACAAGGGCTATGTGAGCACCTTGTGTGCAGAGGAAGATTCGGCAAGATGAGGCACCCAAAGCTGTGACTGTTCTCTGTGGGGATGATCGGTTTGGGGACAAGTAGCTACAGGTCCCCACCGCCCTGGGGATGCCATTGTTGTAGGATTTCACTGAGCTCTCCCACCATCCTTTCTGTGTTCAAGCACTTTCCATGCAGCTGTTGCAACTGTCTGCCTCTCCCCTCACCCTTTCCTCCCTCCCTCCCCGCCTGCCTCTCACCTGCCCTTCTCTCACCCCCACCCCCACCCTGGAGAAGGATGCAACCATTCTGCACAGCATCACCCCTGAGACTAGCAGGTGCTGTGGGCACAATGGGCTTCTGGCAAGTCTCTCCCTTCCTGCAGCCTCTCAGAAATTGGGGGCAGTGTCTGAAGATGCTGTTTTTGGCCCAGGCACCATCAGCCCAAACACAGGCATTTTCTATGGCTGCCGGGAAGGCGACAATTGTTTCCATTTAGCAAATGTTTGCTGCCAGCCCCAGTATTTTCTCTTGGAAGCCAACGTTTGGTTGAGAAGACAATGCCTGCCAAGCTAAATATTTTCTCTGCATAAAAATCCCTTTAATTTTTTAATCATTTGGCAAACATCTCCCTCCCTCCCTCCCCTCACCCTCCTGCTCCTCTTCTCCCCTTGGCTCTGTCTCTGGCTGGATCTCAGTGACACCCAACATCTGGGCGGGAAGGGAAAGGTTTGGTGGGCCTCGAGTATGTTTCTGGGCCCACAGATGGCGGGGCTTTGTGCAGACACACATCTAGTTGATGGGTTAGCACTGTTTTGGGGGGGTTTTATCTGGGATTTTGAGGTTGAGGCAGACAGGGCCTTTTCAGTCCCCTCCCTATCCTGGTCCCATTCTGGATGCTGGTATCAGGTGCTGGTTAAGAGGCCATGCAAACAGGGAGGAGGGGCATTTATGCCCCCGACCAGGACCAGTGGGCCACCACAGTTCCCATCACTCTACGGCTGGTGGTTGAGACAGCTATGGGTCACCCAGCTCCACTTGCTTCCTGAGCACCCTCTGGGAGGATGTTCCCAGCTCATTCTTTGGGCCAAGGTCTGAGGGTACTCAGAGTCTGGGGCCTCCCAGTTCCCTGGTGCAGGAGGGAGAGTTCCCTGCCCCAGGCACTTCCTGACAGCACCGTGGCTCAGGGCTGGACCACTCTCTCCCACCTCCCTCATGGGGCTGGCCCTTCTGAAGATGCCCTCCCATCATACAACCTGCAGTCAGGCCGCCTCCCCACTCCCTTTAGAAACTAATGCATACCTGGGATACTACAATTAGGACTTGGCCCAGGCCCCCCCTCCTTGGAAGCTTAAATTTCCAAACCATAATGCAGAGGGTGAATAATAATGAGGCAGGACTTGTAGAGTGAATGGATGAATGGCTAAAGAAATCAATGAATGAATGGGTGGATGAGATAGTGAACATGTGACTCCATGAATGGGTGAGTGAGCAAGTGCCTGAATGTGTGAAAACCCAAGTGAATAAATGGACTCATCCCTGCCTCTGTGCCCAAGGGCAGAGCGTGCACATTGACATTGGAGGTGAGGCTGACAAGTGTGAAATTATGTGGAACGTGTCTCCATGGAGCACCTCGCTGGTAAAGGGCACTTGTGTTATTCCCGGTTGATGATTAAAGCGCCGCCGTCCACACGAGCACCAGCTTTGGAACCTGGGCCATTTATCTGGGTTTGATTTCTGGCTTTGTCTCTTCTTGGTCTGTGACCTTGAGCAAGTTGCTTCGCTCCTCTGAGACTTGGTTTCCTTATCTGTAAGATGGGGCGAATGGGTACCTGTCTTTTGGGTTGAGTGGAGAATTTGGGGTTTGTGCATAAGGTCCTTGCTAAGTATTAGTTCTTGTCTCCCTAAAGGAGGGTGAAGTTTTCAAGTCAATAGAAAAATTGCCTTGGCCAGACCCAGAGTGACTGATGTCACCTGGCAGCAGAGTGGGTCAAGGCCACCTTTGGGCTCCATGGGAACTTCTCCTCTCTCTGTGGAAGGACCTCAGCAGGAACATGGATATACCCAGGGGACACCACCAGACTCCTCTGTCTTTCCCATCTCTGTCCTAGCTCCTGGTGAATGTGTGACATCACATGGGCCAGGCCACGATGGGCGGACTCAGGACAAATCCTTCTTGGTATGAAGGAGGGGACTTCCCACAGAGAATCATCACTGGGTGCAGTAGGGGCTGATCAGAGAGAACGCTCACTGGGGCCAAGTGTGTAATCACGAAGGCCAACAGCTGCAGTAAAGCGAAGATCAGGCAGTGATGTAGAGCCCAGGCAATGCTGATGAGGGCTTACTGGCCTGTGGTCCCAGCCAGGTTATTTAACCTGTGTGCCTCTGTTTCCTCATCTGTGTAATAGCAATCACAGCATCTGTTCTAGGACTGGAACAGAGCCTGGCAGAGAATGAGCAATATATCAATGTTAGCTACTGTGGTGGGCTGGATCGCAGTTCCCAACTATTCATTCCCCTTCCTTGCAAGTGGATTATATATCCTCTCCCCATTGACTTTGGGGTTGGCCCCATGACATCCTTTGCCCAGTGGAATGCATAGGCAGGTGAGGCAATGTTCTAGTTCCCAGAAGAGCTCCCAGGAGCATCCTCTGCTTGCTCGCTCCTTTCACCTCCATCACCAGAACAGTTAGTCTAGATAATGGCTATTTCATCAGCCTAGGACCTGGGACAAGAAGATAAGTGGAGCCCAGGCAAGTCCGGCAAGTGGAGGTAGGTGAGCTGCAGGCTTCATGTAATGAAAGTGAGAAATCAATATTTGTTAGTAGAGGCCATAGGATACATGGGATACAAGTCTGCAGCAAAAGCTGCCTAGTACAATTATTACTATCATTACCTCCATTTTATAGATGAGGAAACTGAGGCAGTCCGAGGGGTTAAGCAACTTGCTTGTGGTTACACGGTAATTAAGGGGTGTAGATAGAATTTAAACCCAGAATCAGTCACTCAACAATCAGCAGCAGGCATTGAAGAGAGAGAGAGAGAGCCCTTGCTCTCATGAAACTTACATGGGAGTGGGCAGAAGTAGAGAAATACAGGTCAACCAGCATATAACCATGAAAACTTCAGGCCATCATTCATGGTTGGAAGGGTATAAAATAAGGTGATGTGACCAAGACTGAGGAAGAGGTGTCACAGAGGAGAAGGAGCCCACCATGGAGGGAGAGAAGAGGACGTGCGCAGAGGGGGGAGGGCCCCTGCAACCCCAGAGCCTGGAACAGACACGGTGTGTCCCGGGAACAGAGGGGCCCCCGCGCGGCTGGAGGGAAAGAGAGGCGGAGAGTGGGAAGGAGAACGCAGAGTGAGAGAGGCAGGGCGATGCATTGCTGTGTCATCATCCTAAGCAAGGAGTCTGGGATATATTCTGAGTACGTGGAAGGGTTTAGGCAGAGGAGAAATATCTGTGGCTTTGTATTTTAGAATTATCATTGTTTTGCATGGGGAAGGATGCCTGCTGGGGACCGTGGCGGCAGTATAGCAGGGGAGGAGTGGCTGGGCCCTGAGGTGGTCAGGGTGCAAATAGGCAAAGCCAACGGACTTGGCTTTGACATACTTTAGAAGAAGAGGCCACCTGTTCATTAGAGGTGGGAATGACCTTCATGTGACCTTGGGTGGGGATGGGACCAGATTCTGAGCTGGGGAAAGCTGGAGCTGGGGACTGATCAGGGGAGGAGCAGGAGTTCTGTGTTAGGGGTGTCACCTTGAGAGGCCAGCTTGCCATCGGGGCCCGTCCTGGGCTGGATTTCGGACCCAGAGGCACAGGTGTGAGCTTCATAGGTACATAGGTGTGACGTACAGGGACAGCATGCCGCCACCTAGGAAGAAGGAAGAAGGCAGAAAGCGAAGGGCTGAGTCCTGGGCACCGCGGCATTTGGAAGTCAGTTGGAGTTAGAGGCACCAATAAGCAGTCAGAAGAGGAGTGAACAACGCACCTCTGTCCACTGTCAGAGGCGGGGTTCATTATTCAAAAGGTTCCCGAGACAGAGCTGTTCGATCGGGGAGCTGCCTGCCAAAGGTGGAACGGGGCAGCTCCATGTTGACGTGCAGCGTGACTGTAAACAAAACACACCGGACTCCAAGGGTGTAGCAGGAAAAACGGAATGTGAAATATCTCATTAATAATTTTGATATTGCCCTTGACAGGTGGCTCAGTTGGTTGGAGCAGCATCCCATGCACCAAAAGTCTGTGGGTTTGATCCCTGGTCAGGGCACATACTTAGGTTGAGGGTTTGTTCCCTATGGGAGGCAACCGATCAATGTTTCTCTCTCTCTCTGTCTCTAAAAATCAATACACATATCCTTAGGTAAGTGTTAAAAATAATAATTTTGATATTGATTACATGTTGAAATGATAATATTTCAGAATAGTGGGTTAAATAAAATACAGTGATAGACTCAATTTTTCTTTTTACTTAAAAAAATTTAGAAAATCTACATTCACGATGGCGCTCACCTTCATGGTGTGCACTGCCTTTCCACCGGGCAGCGTTATCTTAGAAGGACCACAATAGGGTGTCTCCCCACACAATGATGTAATTGCTGGAGCACTGCCCAGCGATGCCCCCAGGACCCTCGTCTCCCGGTCGCCCCCCAGTCGTCCCCCAGTCGTCTGGGCTCCCTGGGCTTCCTCAGTCAGGAGTAAGTGTCAAATTTCTCTGCAGACTTTCTGACAAGTTCTCACCACAGCCCATTCGGACCCATTTTTGCCTAGAAACCACATGCAGTTTTTCATCAGGAAAAAAAATGCACATGACATGAAACTAAAGAAAGGAGCAAAATTTCCCTGATGCACTGCCAAGCAACTGTTCTATTTCCCACAACACCCTGCAGTTTCTTCAAACACAAAGACGTTTGCCACATGGTCAATGAAAGCATTCGGAAAAGTGTGAACAGACCATGCATGGTGTTGGGAAGTTTGGGGGCCATGAGATTATCCCGTCCCCCACAGGGGTCTGGGACTCCGTGCCTGTCTCCCTCACTGAGAGGACCCTGGGGGAGGGGCGCCTGAGATCACATACCTACAAATTCACAGCCTCACAGAACCCTGAGCTCCCAAGAATTGCCACTGAGGGTCGGTGTGGGCCTTGGGGACACCTTGGGGCTCTGAGCAATTATTTCTCCTTCATGGAGGAAATTTGAACTCAGCAGGGTCAGGCAGTTTTTCCTGGCAAGTGTCCTTTTCCTGCCTGCACACAGCCCAGTCTGGGCATGTCACCTTGGCCTGGGGCCATTAAACAAGGTGGGCTTCAGTAGAGCCAGGAGGACACCCTGGTTCTCAGGCAGGGTCCTGCCTGAAGGACGCTCACAGGAAGGGGGTGCACTCGTTCACTCATTCATTTGCTCACAAAAGCATAACCGAACCACTCTATGAGCAGGGCACTGCACTAGGTGTGGGGAACTTTATGGCGAGTACACTGAATCTGGTGCCTGCCCTCCCAGGACAGTTGGGAAGACTTGGAACAAGAATGTGGGTATGCCAATCATTAAAACTGCAAGCACTATGAAGGACAGGGACATGATGCTATGAAATCCCCAGCAGAGATATTTGAGCTAAGCTGGGAGACCAGGGAAGCCTTTCTTGAGGAAATGGCATTTGAGCTGAGATCTGAAGGGTGACCTGGGGTTAACTGCACAAAAGGGAAACTGAGTGTCCCAAGCAGAGATGCACCAAGCACATGCAAAGGCCCTGTGGCAATGGCAGCAGAGTGAATTGGAGGAATACAGAGTTGTGTAGCTAGAACAGAGACCACTAAGGAAAGCATGATAGGAAATAGGCCTGGAGAGGAAGGCAGGGGCCAGACCCTTGGGGGACCCCTGGAGACATCAGAGTTAGGCTGGGAGGAAGGGTTGACCCAATGAAGCAAGAGGCTGGAAAGAACAGAAGACGTATTCATTGCCAAGGTGAGCAGGTACATGGTGACACAGGGTTGAAGCAATGATAGAGAATGGTACTGAACCTGGAGTCAGCCAGAGTCAGCCAGGGTCAACCTTGAGTCATCTGGAGTCAACTAGATCTGGGCCCACACCCTGAAGATAAATTCTGCTTTGTAGGATTATTGTGCAGATTCAATGATTTAATGCTCGGGATGAACTTTGCAGATGTTGGCACATGGCGAGTGAACACGTTATTGTTATTATTAGTTTATTATTAATATTGTGGAGACAGAATGGAGGACCCAGACAGGGGCCCCACAGGAGAGCTGAGGCGAGGACAGATTGGTTTGGGTCCAGAGAAGACCAGGGCTGGGGAGAGGCAAAGCAGGAGTCAGGGGCAGCCTGCTGGCCGGGCACTGCCAGGCTCCAGGCCCAGCCACCATGGTCCAAGGACCTTGTTGGCATCTCTCCTCCCACCTGCCAAGCACACAAGTGGCCACTAGTGTTTAGGCTGCTGGCTGCTGAGTGAAGGAGGTAGACAGAAGGGGCATCCTGGGGCCCTCTGTCCTGGGGTCTCCCTCCCTCTGACTAATGACCTCAGCTTTGGAGCTTGACATGAAGAGAGAAGACACCCTTCCTCCTGCGGTGACCCTGGTGCCAGCTTCTGAGGCCTCCTCTGGAAGAGGCAGCCACCCCGGCTCCTCTCCGAGGAATCCTGGGAGATCAGCACCAAAGGACCCCAGATCGCAGAGTTGAGAACACGGGATTTAGGGTATTTTAGGCTCCTCAAAGATCCCAAACTTTTTAAAAATATTATTATTTTTTTTCAATTTCAAAGGTTTGGGGTTGTTTTTAAAATGTTGCCTATGTCTGAAGAAAGTTGAACAAAAGGACTTGGGGATTTGGGAGGTAATTAGTGTACATGTAATATTTATTGGTTTTCTCTTAATTATGTAAGTAACACCTGCCCAGCTTGGAAACCTGTAAAACACAGAAAGAGACCAATTAAATTAGTGACCTAAAATCACCGTGCACAGGTAGGCACTGTCCATGATCTCTGTGTAGCACAGCTACTGTCTGAGCTCTGATTGCAACGTACGCCAGCCGCTGCCCTTGGTCTTTCTGCATAGGGTCTGATTGTGTCCTCACAACAACCCTGTAAGGTCGTACGACTATTCCTATCTCACAAAGGAGAGAAGGAAAGTTTAGAGCAGCTGCTCTGCTAGTTCAGAGTCATTCACACTAGCCGAGAAGTAGCAGAGCTGGACCCAAACCCACGGCCATCCGACCTGCAGCTCCCTGGCATCACCTCTGTGGCCAGCTTCTGTCTGCAGGTGCGTCCTTGCAGTCCGCAGTCTTGCCCTCCCTGCAGACACTCACCCTCATAGTCCTGTTTCCACGCACACTGACTGCATCACCCAGACTGTTTTATAGCCCACGTTCCTTCCCTTGTAACGTATCATGTATATTTTCTCAAATCAACGTATATTCTACAAACCTATCAATGTCTGCACAGCATCCTGCAGTTGAAACTGGTAGTGGTTCTTCTCAGACTTTGGTTCCAGAATCCTCTGGAAATTTGTTGGAAATGCAAATTCTCAGGTCCTACTCCAGACCCGCTGCACCGGCTACTCTGTGGGTGGAGCCCAGGACTCTGTGTTTTACAAGCTCTCCGGTGATCCTGATGCACTGTAAGTTCAAGAAGGGATCCTTCAGACTTTTCGGATTTTCCTTAACTGATACTCCACGACAGTGTGCTTTGATTGTTGCCAGGTCCCAGCTATCAGAAACACGGCAAAACAAGCACCCTCGTGTATGAAGATCAACAAAGTAGTTTTAAAAGAAAACAGGGGTCAAAACCAGCACAAAACAAACAAAACCATAATTAAGGAAACAAAAGAAAAGCGGAAGAGATTTGGGTCAGACCTAAGGAAGCACTTTCTTCCCTGGCAGGACCACCTGGCAGGAGGACTGTCTCCGGAGCACCTTCGGTCACCTGTGGGGGCCACTCCCTCCCATGGGCAGTGCAGGCCGCTCCCCGGCCCTGCTGATGAGATTCAGGTTCCGTTTCTGGGCTTCGGGGCATAATGGCCAAGATGGTTATTAAAGAGACAGCTGCTGTCTGGGCCCCCCAGCGGGGGGAGGGCAGAGGGGCTCCGGAGCTGGGAAGATGGATCTAGAGGGCAGGCTGGCCATTCGCCTCCCAGCTGGCGATTTCATTAAGGGGAGGGGGGCCTGCTGAGACGGCTCTGCCCTGCTCCTCACTCTTGCCCTCATGCCCATGCCAAGCTGCGTGGTTGTTAGCCTGAGGCCAGCTCGGACTTCTGAAATCAACTTTAGGCTGTTCCCAGCGGTCTTGGAGGACACCCTCCATCTGATGCCGAGTGGAGACCTGTCAACAAGGCATTTCGCTGCTTCTTCTGGGGCCCAGGGGGCTCCACTAACACCTGCCAGTTCTCATTCCCTCCAGCTCACTGGCCTGCCTGTTGGTAGAAAACCTTTCCTGAAACCTGATGGGCCCAAGGAATGCCTTAGCACAAAAGGAAGAAGAGCAATTTTAACATCTGGCACGGGTCAGTTTTCTTGCCTATAAAGTGGGAGGAACAGTTCCCTTCCAGAAGGACCAGGTGCGGGTTGTAGATGTGAAGTCTCACATATTAGATGGGCTTTGATATTGTTGCTGTTTTTTTGTTGTTATTGCTGTTTCTGGAATCTGCTGCAGCTGCTGCTGGCTAGTGAGGAAAGTACAGGTAGTTGGGGACACACTGACCTGGATTCAAGTCACAATTCTTCCACTTATTGACAGTGTGACCGTGGCTGAGTCACAACTCCTTTCTGAGCTTCCACTTCCCTCGTAGTGAAACAGAGCAAGAGACATCTACTTCGCAAGGTGAAGGTGAGAACCGCGTGGCCTAGCAGGGGAGAACGCCCAGCTTGGTGCCCGGCACACAGAGGGCTGCGTGGCAAGTGTTCGTTGAACTCCAGGCTCCATTCTTTCTGCTTCAAAGAGCTCATCCGCCCTTCTGCCTGGGAGACAGTGTGGTCAGCAATCTGTGCTTCAGCCTCACGGACCTGCCAGTTTTGGTCCTGGCTTTTCCAGCTCATGGTAGTTTTGGATGTGTAACTTCACCTCCCGGTGCCTCAATTTCCTTCTCTGTCAAGTGGGGCAACAGTGACACTTACTTCCTAGAACTCTTGAGAGAATAAGTTAAATCATGTTTTTAAAATGTGAGTGATTGTCAGGTATCATCATTACCATTTTTCCAGCTGTGGCAAAGCCCGAGTCTCTGAGTCACCGAACATCTGGAGACATGGAAGTGCTAGGGGAGTTGCTGACTGCTTTCAGTTTTGTTTGGACAGGCAGATATGTCCTGAGCACCAGCTGCATGGCAGGCCACCCCCTTGTACATCAGTCCCTTAATTTGGGCCCCTCTTGTGGAGGATTTTACACATGGCCAAGAGGGCCTGGGACAGGAGGGCAGAGGGCCCAGGGTGAAGGTCAGAGGAAGTGGACAGCCCTTTGCCACCTCCCAGGAAGGAAGCCAGCTTCTTGGCCATGTGGACTCGTCTCCAAACAGTGGCCATCTCTGACTGCCCCTCTTCCAACACTTCCAGAAAAGCAAGACCTGGAGATACTTCAGGTTACAAATCAGCCCTCAGATTCCACTGTAGGCTATTCAAAGGAGAAAAAGAATAAAAATCAATGCCAACCGGGTCTCTGGTTCTGAGGAGCAGTCATTTCTTGTTTATAACCTGAAGGGATCAATACGAGATGCTTCTTCGGGTCCATTTTTAAAGCTCAATAGCATGGATGCAATTTGGTTGACAATTATGAACAATCAGTTATCTTGTACAGTCTCGATCCCACTGCCAGTTGCCCATTCAAGCAATCATGAGCTATTACCGAGGGGGTGCTGTTGGCGAGGGGCTGGCTCCCACGGCACTCGCACTCAGGAGCAGACAGAATCTGCCCATCTGTTGAGTCGTTGGGATGAAGGAGGTGTGAATGCTTTGATGCAGTAGCCTGGCTTCTTGAGTTTTCGGACCCATTAGCCCCAGCATAGGCCGCTATTGATTAAATAGTCCACCTCCCTGGCATCAGCAGTCTCAGGGGCCAAGTGTCTAGGTTGGGACTTGCAAAAGTTCAGAAAATCAGAGTTCCCTTGCTGCTACCGAGAATGCAGAGGGACAGCTATCTTTACGACATGGACATTGGAGTTGGGTGGATGAAAGTCTGTGGGGGGCCGGGTGTCAGTGCCCCAAAGACGGGCCTGAGTTGGAGCAGCCCTGTGTAGAGCGGCTGAGAGCCAGGGACCTCAACCCCTTCTGGGTCATGGATCGCTCTGAAAAAACTGATGCAGGATCTTCATTCTTCTTCTAGAAGTTGCTCAGGGACCCTAAGTTTTTCATAGCATTTTAGGGGGGCCTATGAAATCTGGAATAAGAATGTCAAGCCAAGGGCTTGGGAATCAGTTCAATCTTAATTCTTTATCATTTGCAAGCTGTCTGATCCTGGGCCAGTAACCTTAGTTCTCCAACTGCAGTCTCCTCCCCTTCTGGAAATCTCAGTGTCAGCGTGATAGAATTGCAAGATGATTCATGTGTAGCAGTAACCATTAGGCCTAGCATGTAGCAGGCGCTTAATAAATATGAACCAGTATCCTAATTAACACGAATAATCACTATTAGTAGGAAAGAGCTCTATGTCATATACTCTGTACATACCGTATCCGTGAAATGAGGGTATAACAAGACCAACCGCATAGACACATTTAAGGAATTGTCACTTAAAAGGATATGCATAAAGCCCTTGGCCCAGATCTGGCACAATACAGGTGTTCAGTAGATAGCTGTTTATTGTGATTATGGTTGTTCCTCTACCCAGCACTGGGTCGGGGCTCAGGGGGATTCCAACAGGCCTTGGCAGCGGGCCACTGACAAAAATCATGGTGCTCATGGTGGACTCTGCTGGGCGGTGGGGAATGAGGCAACAACAAAACAACCACGTGATGCAAGTTGCCAGCCCCAACTCTGTAATGGCTATGCTGTGTGACCTTAGATAAGTTTGTTTCCCTCTCTGGGCAGCACTTTCCCCAAATGCATGATGGGAGATTAAACTTGAAGATCTCCAGTGGTATAGACTCCAGTGGGCTCAGTCTGTCTAGTTAGCTGATATGGGGTGTGGACCAGTATGGTTTGATGCTGAGAGCAGACCAGGAAAAAGTGACAGACTGGGCAAAGGCAAAGAATCCTCGTCCTTTGCCTTCTCCTTTCCTTGGAAAATTCGGGCTCACTGCTACAGGTGTTTCCCCAGTCCTCTTGGCCACTAGGGGTCATCTTCCATCACATCTGGAAGCCTCTGTGAGGCCAGGGGCCATACCGAGCTGGAGAGCTGGTCTGTTCGCCTTTGTGTTTGCAGCCCCTGCCTGTGAGCTGCTGCAGCAGGTAGTTCCTATCGGTTTACGGAAAATATGAATGGATGCATGGATGGTTGGATGGATGGGTGGATGAAGAAGCTGAGAGGCAAAGTAAAGACTTTTCACAGAGCCAGCTTGTTACAATTGTGAGTTCAAAGGAAGTTAACAGGAGGAGGAGCCCCATATTGAAAGGCCAATGTTCTGTGCCTGTTGAGAAGCATCTCATGTCTGAATCAAAACGCAAGACTCCTCCCAGCTCTGGGCATTGCCAGCGGGGACAAGCGGGACCACTGGGTACAGACCTGCCCTCCCTGTTCCTCGGGCTGTTCTTCTTCCTGTTAGATAGCAGCCTCCTGCTCTTATCTGCCTGGCAGCCCCAAACTATCCTGCTTTCAGGAAATGATCTAATTCTTTCAGGAGCACCTGAGACTTAACTAGATTCCATTCTTGGGGCTATTTGCATTTTAATGACCAGGGGAAAATCCTTTAAGACCAAGAGGTGATGCAGAGGCCGTGACAGGAAGCCCTGTGTGGAGGCTCTTCCTGGTGTTCAGAGAGTAGGTCTCTGGGAAGGAGGGTTGGGCTCCTGCTGGCAGATTTGAGGGACGTGTAGCTTCTCTTCCCACCCCACCCCCAACACCTACTGTTCCAAAAACTTTAGTTCCAGAATCTGGCAGGGCTCTCAATGGAGGCACCATGGCAGCTCCCAGAACTGAGCTGCAGGCTGTCCTTACTCCCCTCCCCACCTAGGGCCCCTCCACCTGCCCAGGTCACCCAGCCTGGCTGGAAGCCCCAGTACAGCACCTCCCAGAGATGTAGCTTCTGCAGAGGTGGGATGGGAACAGCCAGGCTGCAAAGACGCCAGTACTGGGTTTGCAGGCAACCCCAAGCCCCTTCCTGTCAATAGGAAGGTGCTGGTGGCAGGGAGGAGGGGAGCGAGGGCAGGCATGCGTATCAGGAAGACAGCCACGTGACGTGCCTGTGCATTCGCAGTTTAACAGTCTTCCAGAAGGCCCAGATGGCTATCAGCGACCTTAAAAAGAGCCCTGGGGTGAAGCGGGTGGGTGGCGATGGGTTGAGAGGAAGGAGGCCTTTTCCCAGCCTCCCTGGCATGGGGAATTGCTCTCCCATTGAAAAGCAGGCCCACTCTAGTCTAAGTAGCTGGTCTGTGCAGTGCATTCATCTGGTATTCATGAGCCCGGCATTAACTCTAATGACAAGGCACCGCAGACTCTGGCTGCGACGCTCAGCATGGCCTTGCTGCTCCCTTCCCAGCCACTCTGTGATTTCCCATTAGTGAAATGAGCACGCGGAACTCAGATGACAGCAGCTCAGACTGCCAGGTGCGGACACGTATACGTGCACACGTGTCTGCACATGCAGTCACATTAGGCTGTGTTCTGACCCGGCGCCTGGGTGAAGGTGGCAGGGAAGTCACCTCCACACCCAGCTAATGATCCTCAGGGATCTACTTGGTTGCTGCCATGTCACAGAATGCTAGAGAGCTGCAGAGAAAGCCTGCTGACCCAAAGTCAGGAGACCTGGGTTCAAATTTCTGCCAGGAACTAAGATTGGCTGTATTTCACTGTACCCTTGGCACGGTGCCATGTGCCATGTGAGCTTTATCTCCTCAAATTCTTGCAACCAATGTTCAAATAGATAACATTATCCCATTCTACAGAGTAGGAAACTGAGATCAAGTCACTTGGTTGTTGTCCTACAGTGAAGAAGCAAAGCTCAGATTCACACAGATCCGTCGGATCCAGCCAAGTCCCAAGCCGGTGCTGTCACTCTGCTACTCACTAACCTCACGCCCTTCCCGAAGCCTCAGTTTCCTCATCTGCAAAAAGGAAGCTCACTGCTCCCCTGCTTCCGGCACAGGATTGGCGTGAGGCTAGCAGTCAACAGGCACACATGCGCACATACAGATTCACTGAGATTTTTCGGCCTTTTGGTCCGTGTTAAATTCTACACCAGTGATCCAGACTGAGATACCAGAGGGCATTCTGGATATTCCTGTTAAGCAAACCAATAACTTGAGAAGTGTTCTTTTCCTTGTGAAAAAAGAACAGAACTGGTGTGTTGTGGAAGAGGCAACGCTGCCAGACTTGGCAATGCCTTAAAAGGACTCAAGGCGATGCATTTCTGAGAACTTTCACCTTGGCTTCCCGGACTGTTGCCTTGACAGCAGAGGAAAAAACCAGTGAGAGGCATCTGACCCTTCAGCCCCAGGCTCCTGCCCACAAAAAAAAAAAAAGTACTGGAGTCTTCGCCCTCCCCCTTCCTCCTGCCCCCCCCCCCCGCCCCGCTTTCTGCATCTAGCCTCCTTTGTTTTGTTGACTCATCTCCCAGGTGAGTTTTCCTGGGGGCCTAGACCAAAGGACATTTACTTTGCTTGTACCCAGACCACTGAGAAAGCAGGAGTGGGCTTCCTGAGAAGAGGTACTGTGAGGCACCGAGGCTGATGTTCCTGTATCTCAGAAGCTCGGACACATGCTGGTGGAAGTCACCAAGCCTAGAAGGACCTGGTAAGACTGAGGCAGCAGAATTCCCATTCCACATAGCAACCCTCCCCTCTCATCCTGTCCTCCCACACATGAGCAAAGGTTGGAGGGGTGCCCAGCTTGCCAGTCTGTCACCTCCACACTGAAGTGCCCCAGCTATAGGCACCAGGAGACGTGTGCATTCCAAGTGAAAAAGGCGCTGGGAGACGAAGTCATGTGATAAAGTTAATCTGCTGGGTGCTGTGTCCCACCCCTGGGGTGGCCAGGGGCACATTAGGGCAAGAGTCTGGAGGAAGATGAGCTTGCTGGAACCACCATTTGGTGGAAGCTCCCACATACTCCCTGTTCTCTGCTCAGGCCCCAGGAGCAAAGGAGCCAATGGCCTCCTTCCCTCATTTTACCTGCAGGTCTCTTCCCATCACTGTTTGCTAGAGATTCTGCCTCAAACCCTCACCTGGTCAAATCTGGCTGTATGAGACAGAGGGCATTTATAGAGATGTGTGTGCATGCACATGTATGTGTTTGCATATGTGCTTGCATTTGTACGTGCATATGAGAACATGCTGGTGTGTGCAACACATGTATATATGCATGCCTATGAGTTTAAAATGCAAGCGTGAGCCCATGTGTTTGCACACATGTGTCCATTCTCAGCACACCCTTCTCACACCTCCTGTCCGTGTCCGGGGCCTCCTGGGCTCTGTTCTGGGCTTTTCCTTTCCTGAGTCTACACTCTCACCCGGATCTCATTCTTGTTCGTGGTGTCCTTCCTTTCCCCATGAGGATGAAAGTCCTGAATCCACACCTCCAACCTTGGGCGTCTCCCAAGCTCTAAAGCCTTGTTTCAAATGGATGACCTGTGTGCATTTCAAAGCCAACGATCCCAAACCATCGCTTATCCCAAACCAACTTCCCCAAACAAGCCTTCCCTCCAGCCCTCACTATGCCTGAGTCTGGCCCTGCCAGCCTCCCGAGTCTCTCATGTTACAGAGGCCTGCAGCTCCTTCCCGTGAACATGACCTTGTCTGTGTTCACAGCCGCCACCCTAGGCCAAGCCCTCACCACTGCAGCCCTGTCCCACTCACCAGCCCCAAGCTGGTCTGTGGGTATCCAGGCTTTCTGGGTCCAGTACACACAACAAAGAGTGAGCAGAGTTCTCTTCAAAAGCATGAGCTGCATTATATCACTTCCCATTTCCAACCTTATGCTGGGTTCCTGTGGGCTTGGGGGCCAGCTGCTCCCAAACCTCAATCTTCCCTCTGACTCTGGCTGCCTGCAGCCCCTGGCCACGTCCCCAGGCCTCTCTGAGCCACACCGTGGACCTCACAGAGCTGTGATGAAAACTGACGAGGCAACACGTGAACATACCTCCATGTGTCTTTTATGTAGTGTATGTATATATATGTAATGTATGTTTTTAAATATCTTGTATAAATACGTATAAATATGATATAAAACATGTATTTTCTTAATTTCCTTGGTTTTGGTTTTCACACACACACACAACTCCTCCCTGGGTTCTAGGGGAGGAGTTGTGTGTGTGTGTGAACTTGCGGAGATGTAGGAGTGCGAGTGCTGCCGCTAACGGCATAAACACGAGTACTTTCCTTCCTCTACCTCGTCCCTAATTAATTCATCAATTAATTAATTCAGCATCTCATCATCCTACTATGCAATACCATGGATTGGTTCAAATGTATAGAAAGACGCAAGTTGTAGCCCATAACAATTTGACATCATTCGTGAACCTCCTCTCAAGTCTCAAGCCCTAAGAAAAGTCCGGTTTCAGCTGTCAAATCCTAATTCCCCTGCTCAGTCAGAGTTTACGGGCATGTAATGATGTTTTCAAGGGGGACCAGCTGGCCCTGTTTCTGCATCGCCGAGAGACTGCTCATCTGGAGGCATTTGCCCTGGACGTCTCCAGACTCCATGGAGTCCTTTTGTGAGCTGGTGGGCTTGGGCCTTGCTTTGCTCTGCCAGGTGGGAAGCCCTGGTCAGTGCAAACGGTGGTCCATGCAGAGGCGCAGAGGTGGGGCGAGGCCCCTGTGCACAGACCCCGGAAAAGCCGTGCTTGTGTCTGTGGGGGTAGGAGGTGGAGGTCGATGAGACGCCATCAAACTGAGGACTCTCCGATTTACTTTCAGGAAGAAGCTCCATTAACGCGAGCGTTTAGGGGGAAAAACAAAAACACTAATCACCATTCGAAATGTACATGCTATTTCCCATCTGGTGTGCGGAATTGGATCGCCTTCGGAGTCTCGGGAAAATGCAGCAGATGGGCTGGGTTTGGAGCTCGTCTCCCCACACGCAGTGGGGAGAGAGGAAGAGACTTGGCACAGGGAGCTGGCCTGTGTGAGGGAGGCTGGGCCCTGCCGGGCCCCATCACCAGGTCCTGGAGGAGTCCTGCCCACTGTCAGACGCCTGGTGCAGTCCGAGCAGCTGTGTTGGCTGCCCCTGTGGCTCCCGTCCATTCTGGGAAGCAGCAGCTCACGCTCTCAGTTTGCAGACACTCTCTTGCAACCCAGCTGCAGTGGTGCCAGGGGAAGATTCGAGGGGATTGAGCGCTTGCTGGTACTGCTTCCTAGCTGTGCAGAACGGGCCAGTTGCTCACCAAGGATCTTAGTGAGTGCCTCTCGGGGTCGCAGACAGGCTCGCTGACCTGGGAAGCAGCTGGCACCATGCCGACACATGCTATCACTTGGTTTGGATGCCCCCAAGCAGGAGACTTAGGGGTGTTCCAGAGGGGATGGGGGTGTAATGACAGGCTTTCCCTGGGGGAGGCCTCCTCCCAAGCTTCTGGCCTGTCAGGTTGAGTGAAGGGGGTTCAGGGTCCCCGTGCTGCACCACTGCAAAGGAGCACGTGTGTCACAGACAGCAGCTCGTCCCCTGACCTTCAAGTGGAGTCAGGAAGGACAGTGGTGTGTGCAGCTGCCAGCGGGTGGACACAGGGGAACCAGGAGGGAAAGAACCGGGTGGGAACACAGGGCCCCTGCAGAGAAGGACCGTGGAGAGGCAGGGAGTGACCAGTGAAATACTGTGTTAAATCTCCACTGGCAGGGTCCCTTCTGCAGAGGGCGGCCCCTCTTCCTCCTCCTCCTCCATCTGACCCACAGGTAACTGCTGTCCTACCAGATGGCAGAATGCCACCAACACCCTCCTCTCCTGTGGTGATTTTCAGCCCCGCTCTCTGAAGTGCCCCTCCCCCCTCAACATCTAATAAAAGGGAGGAAAGTAATTAAGGAAGGGCATGTAACATTCCCTGTAACACTGAACTAAATAGCGCCCGGCCCCTCCCCCACTCCGGATCCATAAATATGACACACAGAACAAGTCACTGCGACACTAAATTGTTTATTGCTTGCTAAGCTGGAAAGCACTTGAATTAACCTCCTGTGTAAGTGGAGTTAGCAAAGATCCAGGCGTCTGTAAGTGGAAAGAGGATGTGAGGCAGACAGAGTCTTTGTTGGGGAGCCTAGAGAACGGGGCCTCGCTCACTCACTCCTCACTCCCTCATTCACACAAGCTTTTGCTAGGGAAGTTTGGGGGGAAAGAGCACCTGGTAGCTCTCAGGATACAGAGAATAAGCTAACGTCACTGCTACAGTTTGAGACAGGTCGTCTTTTGCAGTTTTACATGTGGAGGTTGCGACCCTTCCAGGGCTGGAACCTAAAGTGAGACGGCAGGCCAGCCCCCCACTCCTGGCCGGACCATGCTGTTCCACAGCCTATTAGACACGCAGGCACTGGAGGGGTACAGTGACAAAGCAGATGCTGCCCTGACTTAGAGAAGCTCATGGTCAAGTTGGGGAGATGGACGGGGTCACGGCATGAGTTGCAGGGTTGAAAGAGCCACTCCTTAATTGAGATGTGTGCCCCGTGCGAGAAAAGCAAAGGGACAGGAACAGGAAGAAAATGCAAGACACACGAAGTATGAATGATACGGCGCAAAGGCAGGGCTGCCTGCATTCAAAGCCCGGTCGCACCGCTTGTGGGCTGTGCCTCAGTTTCCTCAGCTGCAGGGTGGAGGGAATAACGGTGCCCACCGTACAGCGCAGTTGTGGGGAGTAAGAGCGTCAACATGTGTGAAGTGCCTAGAATGGCGCCCGGCGTGGCGCAAGCACAGCGAGTGCCTATGACTGCTATTCTTGTCACCACTCGGGCGTGTTCCTGACAGACTTGTCCCCCAGCCGCTGGAGGGTGTTGAGCAGCAGAGCAGCACCCTCCCTGTGTGCACTGCATTTTGGAAAGGCCCCTCGGACAGTGGTTTGACTCCAGTGTGCCCCCCAACACCACGGCCCCAGAATCCCCAGGGAAAGGTTTCCAAATACGTGTTCCACACCTGGCCCAGAATTACTGAGTGAAGTCCCTCAGATAAAAGATCCCAAGGGATATTTTGGGGACGATAAAAATGTTCTAAAACTGGAAGGTGGTGATGGTTGCCCAGCTCTGTAAATTTACTAAAAATCATTGAACTGCACATTTAAAATGGATGGAGTTTATGGAACGTAAATGATACCTCAGTAAAGCCATTGTACTAAAAACACCCCCCTGGCGATCCCGTAAGACAGCTCAGGCTTGGAGGCAGGGTTGTGCCGGAGGGGGGACCTCTGAGCCCTGACTCTGCAGGGACTCTGGGCAACATCACGGGGGAAGGACAGGGAGGTCCAGTAAATCCTATGGGCACAAGGCTTGTGCAGTGCTCGTGTGGACATTAGGCTGCTTCTCTGGGCCTAAGCTGCTCCCTCATCTTTACCAAGGAAGCCGTTGGATTTCCCTGAGGCCTCCCCCTCCTCGGGCTCCTGCGGCACCAGCTTCGGCCTGCCGGCCATTAAAGCACTTGGCCTCGTCCATGGCACGCTCTGCTTCCAGGCCTGGCTCTCCTGGAGTTCTGAGAGTTCAAGGGCAGGTACGGAGGCGGCACAGACTCGGTGGTCATCTAGCACACCATGGTGCGTGCATCACCCCTGCTTCCTCTGGGCTAGGTGGGCATCCCTAGGTGGGGCCCCCGGGATCTGGCCCTGCAAAGGTCTTCCTGGGAGCAGGTGCCAAACTTGGCCTTCAACTCTGGGTTGCTGAGAAGTTACTTGGGCTTTGTCTCCTCCTCCTCCTCCTAATGTCAGCCTTCATCTGTGTCTTTTCTCCTCTTCAAGGCTGGGAGCCGTTTATAGAGACTCTTTGTCCTCTTGTGTTCCCAAGCCCCCGACTTTGCCCCTCTGTGCTTCCTCGAGTCACCACAGCTCCTCTCTGTCCTCCTTCAACTCTTCTGTGGGTTCGAAGAGCTAGTTTGTCCCATTGTCCACTATGTGGGTTCTCAAGTCCTCATCCGTCCACTCAAACTCTCCATATATTCTGTGTCCTTTTATGTGACCCCTGGTCCCTATTCGCGCCTCCCCATCATTGCCTGTGCCCCTTGGCCTCCACCAGTGATTCTCATGGATTCCACCTGTGACCCTGTGGCCCTCCCTGTGTCACCTCAGCCCTTCCTGGCACCCCATGATGGGGGGTCACCAGTATGGCTTGTTGAAAAAGAACAAATGAATGGATGAAGGAAGCAGCTGTATAGATATTTGGAACTAGCTTGAAGTGTGATTGGCGTAGAAGTGTTTTCCCTTGAATGATACGGGAAATTGTTTCTATTTTTCACTCAATGGTATGTGCGCAGACACGGGCACAGTCCTCCCTCCCTCCTGCGAGCTGTGGAACTTCCGTCTACGCCCTTACCCTCTGTCCTGGCCTCTGGCTGCAGGAGCAAGAACCAGCAAGATAACAGCCATCCAGCTGGCTCCTGACTCCCTGCAGCACATCCCACCCACAGGCTCTCGCAGGGGCAGCTGGACAGGAGTAGTGTCAAAAGCCACCGGGGCCCCAACCTAGCTACTCTGTCATGTCCTCTCCTCTCTGGGGCAATAAGGCCACCATCAGAGGTCCAAGTCCCCTGACCTGATGCATAGGGAACCTCTGCCCTTGGAAAGGCAGAAGGTCATGCCAGAGTCCCTTGTTTGCTGAAGAACAGCCATCAGAACCTTGTTCTATATCCCCGTGTCCTGGTTGTCATCTGTCTTCAAGCCACTCAGAGATCCTCTGGGCTTCCGAGTGTCTCTGAGCATCCTGGGGCTTGGAGGAACGTATGTGCATGGTCAAGAGCAAAGGGACTCGGCTGGCTGAGCCCACAGAATGAAATGAAGTGTAGCCAAACCAGAGCAATGAGACTGTGGCCACTGGCACCTGGCCCAGTCCACCCATGTACTCAACCCAACCCATACAGCTGTGGGGGGGGCGCGGTGCTGGGATTAACTGATTTGCAGGCGTGGTTCCCCATCACACAGTCCTTCTGGCACCTCAGAGATAACACAGAGGTGTCTGCCTCCTGCAGCCGGGCCTCCTCCACCCCTGGGCCAGGGCTTCCGCCCAAGCCTCCTCCCCCTGCTGCCTTCTGCAGCTGCACGCTCCCATCCTCCGGGAGGCACGGCACCATCCACAGCCAGGCCACTAGGCTTTGGAGCCTTCGAATGAAGTTTCCGAAGGCTCCCAGCTCTGCCTGGGGTGAAGAGGGAGTGTTCTCTTCCTACATGAGAGCTCCTGACTTGTTTCCCAGGTCAGAGGCTGGAAAGAGTCCCTGGGGATGAGAGGATCCTGGACTGAGACCCAGAAAGGGGTCAGGCTTATCACTAAGGTCAGGACCAAGAGGAAGCTCAGGCCAGTAGGAGTTGGGGGAGGGGAAGAGGGAGACTGGAGAAATGTCCAAAGCTGGCAGCCGGTCTGGGGTAAAAGCCTTCGGCTCCCTTCCTCCTGGCAGCCAGCCTGCCTACTACATGATCACAGACTTCCCCACCCACAGCACACACTCAGCAACCCTACAACTCCGGTGGACACATTTCCTGTAGTGTTAGGTGGGGGAGGGACTAGAGAGATGGCTTGACTGGCGTCATTCTTTGTGAGCCCTTCCCCACCCCACTCGCCCACATCCCAGAGGGCCCCGAAAGGCCTGCGGTGTGTGTGTGTGTGCGCGTGTGCGTGCATGCGGGTGCATACCCAAACATGTTGCCCTTCCTGCCAGAGGCTTAGAGGCCAGGGTTTTGTCCCAGGAGACCGGTTCAGGAGACCAACAAGTTCATGCAGCCAAGAGAGTTCATCAGGAAGCACACTACACCCTGACCTTGTGCCAGGTACTATGCTAAGTACATGACGCGTATTAATTTAATTTATTTAATCCTCACAACGACCTTGCAGGGCTGATCCTGTTATCCCCATTTTACGGACAGGAAACAGAGGCAAAGAAAATTAGGGAAATTGCCCAGGGTCCTCCGCTGGTAAGAGACAGGCAGGTGAGAAGCCAGCCCGCCTGGCTTCAGAGTGCACATTTTCACTAGTCCTAGGTGGTTGCTAGGAGTTCTGGGTGGGTGTGTGCATGTGTGCACAGTAGCATAAACACGTTCCTGTACTCGAGTGTTTGTGTGTGGACAGGATAGCACCAGGGAAAGAGGCCCACTCACGCAAGCCTGCCCAGCTCCATCCAGTGAAACCTGGAGGAATTTGCCCCTTTTCCTTCCCTCAGAGGAGCCTGGAGTTCTCTGCCCAGGCTGCCCTAACCTCTGACCGGCCCCCTGAGGCTGGTGCTCAGCCTCTCTGTGTCCTTGCTGCCCACGGGTGAGGCCCCGGGAGGGAGAGCAGCAAAGGCGCACTTGAGCTCTGAGTGCTGGGGTGTGTTTGCAGTGGAGAGACTTCACATCTAACACCTGCTACAGCTAGAATTTTGGCCGCTCCCAGTCCCATTCTGGGCAGAAACACCAGTACTTCGTTCCACATTTGACAGTTGCTGGAAAAAAAAAATCTCCTCCCCCAGAGCGCTGTGGGATAGGGGCTGTACCATCAAGGACCCACTGTATGGGGAGGTGGGGGCGGGGGCTGTCCCAATCAGAGACCAGGCCTGACATCATGGGGAGTTGGGCCCCAGTGTTCACCCCCTTCTGGAGCTGGGGCAGTAAGGAAACATTTGTTCCCCACAGCCTGCTGTTCTCATCCCCCACCCCCTGGGTCCTTCCCCTGAGCGTTGAAAGCACGCACCCCTCTCCACTCCCAGCCTGGCTGCCTGCCGCCTTGCCTGTCTTGCGGGTAGAGAAGCACCGTACCTGCGTGCCAGAGAGGCACAGGTGTGCCCGTGCCACTCACACAGTGTACCACCTGCTGGAATCTTGGCGGAGGGTGGACTTGGAATGGGATCCCTGGGAGAGACAGTCTGTGGCATAATTAAGAGGGAGCAAAACACAAAACAAAACAATGTTTTCCTTCCTCTCTTTTCTATCACTTGCCCTAATTGTTTTCCCACTTTAAAATTTGACGTCAACTTTAATTAAGCTGGCCTTGGGCGGGGAAGTCTAGCAAACTTGGAGAAGTTCACTTGTTTATTTTTTTACCACTCAGTGAGTGACTGGATTATCCCGACTCTTGTGGGCTCTCGCTCTCTCTCGGGAAGATGGCAGCCTCCGGCCCTCAGGAGGACAGGTGCAGACAAGACTCGCTTGTTGCAGCCTCCAAGAAAGACATTCTCTAGCGAAATCTATGGTTAGCCAACTTTGGCTTTAGTTTTGGCTGACCTCCCCCTCCAACCCCTGCCTCCAAGCCCTGTGAGGTCAGGGTGTGGCAGAGGGGAGCAATTTTAAGCAGCTGAGAGAGACGGGGATTCGGAGTCCAGAAACCTGGGTCAGAAGCTCCGTTTTCCCACTTGTTTCTTGGGCACAGATCATCCATTCATTCATTCATTTACTTCTTTGTTCATTTGCTCATTCATCTGCTCTCTTCCTATCTCACTGAGCAAAGGTACACACCTGCTTCTGCCACCACCAACCCTGTCCCCACCCCCAGCCACTTGTGGGCAAGTCATTGGACTCCTCTGAGCCGGTTTCTTCGTCCCTGGTTGTTTCAAGGACAGAGAGATCTTGTGAATGGAAGCCAGGGTGTTGGCATCACATGGCAGCATCACATGGCAGCTCTAAATTACATCCATCCTCAGAGCTGGCCTCTGTCAGCAAGCTGAAGGCTCAGACCATCTCCAGGGTCAGGGATGTTAGCTAAATCCTGAAGGTTGCTGAGTTTTGTGATAAACTGGAGGATGTGAGAGCTGGGCAGGGGATGGAGCCAAGAAGCCTGGGTGGCTAGCTGGAGAGCTTGGTACACAGCTGGGGCACACGGGGCTGCACCATGAGGCTGGGTGCTGTCTGAGGCTTGGCCTAAAAAGTGGCTGAGGACAGGAGGGAGCAGGCAGGGCTGCTCATTCTGGCGGGGAGGCAGTGGGTGAACGGCAGAGCAAGTGAGTAAGTAACTGAGCGAGTGGGTGATTGTGTAAAGGCCTGAATACAGGAATGAATGAGTGAACAACTGAGAGATTGAATGAAAGAGTAGAAGACCGAGTGAATGAAAGGATAAATAAGTGGATGAATGTGAGTGAATGAATGAGCAAATAAGGGAATGCAAGGAAATAGTTATGTAAAAGATTGAATAAAGAGGTGAATGAGTGAATGTCTAAGTGAATTATTAAGTGGTTGAGTAAATTAATTAGGGAACAACTGAACGAATGGATGAGTGAAAAGGGGTAAGGGACTGAGTAAATCAACCAATGAATGAGTGAATAATAGAGTGGAGGATCCTATGAACAAAGGAATGAGTGGATGTGCTGGATGAATGTCTGAGTGAACGAATGAATGAGTGCATGAATAAATTAGTTAGGGCACGACCGAATGACTTGAATGAATGAACAAGCGACTCTGGTCATCATCCCTCGTATGGGGAAAGGGGCTTGCTGCCAGGGAGTGGGGGAGGTGACGTTTTCCTGTAGGCAGTCCACCCTCCCCCAAGGCAGCAGAACCCCATCAGCTTCCAGACCACCGGTGACTGTTCCATTATGTGGAGATACAAGCACGATTGCCATGTATCATTTACTCCTCCACCAGAACGGCGCTCGAACTATTGAAACGCAGATGTCAGTAAAATAACAGATCTCTGGTGGCTTGTCTCCCTGTCTCCCTCACTGCTGAGAAATAACTCGCAGCAGCGGGTTAAGCTAACAATAAACACGGGAATTGACTTCAGTGGAAATGAACTTGCTTGACTGTTGACAAAAATCTAAGGTAATGCAACCTTCACTGGGCTTATTGCTTGCTCAGGTGGCAGATGGCTACTGCCATGCTTCTTCCTTCTTGGGACAGGGATGTGGGACAAAGGCCCCAGGCTGATGGAGGGGTCACTGTCCCTGGGCATAGAGGCAGGTCGCAGTGTCCTGTGAAGGGCCAAGGCTTAATTCCTGTGGTTGGAATGAATGTTTATGGGGAGAGAATGCTGTTAAAAGTGGGTATGGGGGAGGCCTCTCTACTTCCTCCCTGCTCAGGCAGTTAGCAAAAATCAGGAAGGGGCTGCAGCTGCCTTCTTGCCTTCTGCCCCCTCCAAGATGTGACCAGAGCACGGTAACCTCTCCCCTGATTCACACCAAGGCATCCTGGTAGAGAGCTGTGCAGCTGTGCAGGCTGGTAGTGGGACACTTAGGGGAGTGGCTGGAGACCCCCGGCTTCAGCATCCAGCCTCCACCAGCAGCCTGCCCAGCGGGCAGCCTGAAGGCAGATGAAGGTAGGCAGGCCTCGGCAGAGGGCACTCAAGTCCTAGGAATCTGCACTCAGCTGACTGCAGGCATGTGCTCCGTGGATTCCCGGGGAAGCGGAGATCATGAATCTCGGTAACTCGAGCCCAGGGCCTCATCACTCACCGTGATTGTGGGGGGATTGAGAGCTGGAGTGGATGAGTCTAAACAAAACACTCACACAGGGGACTCGTCCAAATGAGCCTGCTTGGCCACCACCGGGGTGGGGGGAGGGACGGCCTCCCACCCCTGCAGGAGCCAGGGAGGGGTTTGGGGTGTGGTCCAGTGTGGTCAGCAGCCTAAGATCTGTTCCTACCCATACCCCTACCCCTGCCCCCACCTGGTGGGAGACATGAATCTGGCTGGCAGCAACTCCGGCCAGCTCAGCCATTTTCAGGGATGTTAATGAAATGCGGGAGCACTTGTCCTTTAAGACAGCGGCCCCTTTTATTTTGGAATGAAAAGCTGCATTAGTCTGAATGAGGTTTGGAGGCCTCATAAATCCGGCGCTGGCTGCCTCCTGGGGGAGCAAGGAGCCCAGACCTGGCTGCTGGGTAGGCTTGTTTACCAACAGTTGGAAAAACCACGATTGGTGGCTCCCAATCCCCGGAGATACAGTTTGAGATCTTGCCAGTCAGTGCCCAGGCCCGCTGGGGGCAGGATGGCCTGGACGGGGGCAGGAGACAGGAAGAGAGGGTGGAAGGCTTCTGGGGACTACGGAGCTCCTCTGTTGGCTCTAGTAAAGGGTGCTGATCCTACTCTACTTTAGCCTTTCTACAAACAGCCAGAAGCCCCCGTGGGCCTCTGGAGGTGACAGGTGATGAGGGTCTTCTGCAAGTGCCTGTTTCCTGCTCAGCCCATGGGAGAGAAGGCAAGGGTCAAGCCTGCAAATGAAGGAGGCAGATAGGCCTGCGTGTAAAAACTGGCTTCTCACCACAGTGCCTTGTAGTGATGGCCAATAAATATCAGAGGAAGGGAGGAAGGAGAGGGAGGGGAAGGGAGGGCCTGGATTAACTGTGTGACTTTAGATCTCTTAACCTCTCTGATGCTCAGAGTCGTCATCTGTGAAATGCAAAAATCACAGATCCTGTCGTGGCCAGCTGTGGAGAGGGTTAGATGAAGTGATGCTTGTAAGGTGCATTGAGCAAATATGTTGTCCAGAATATAGGAAACATGCAATAAATACTTGTGGCCATCATTATCATTGTCACTGTTTTTGTTGTAATGCTTCCCACCTTCCACTGCACTGGGAGGGAGCAGGCTGCTGTCGGTTTAGGGAGACCTCTGTGTTACAAAATGGCTTGCATCTAGGTCCAGAAGCAAGCCCAGTCCTGGGCTAGGGGCCACTAGCCTCCCTCTGACCCCAGGGCTCCAGCTGGCTGAACCCACAGCCCTGCAGCTGGAGGCTGTTTCCTACCGCAGCCAACAAATGTGGCAGCAGAGGGAAGCCTGCCTCGGTGGCCAGCGCTGGCAAACCCCTGCCCACTCTGGAATGTGCAAGAGCAAGGCCCTCCCTCGGTGCTTCCTTGGGTGTGGTGAGGGGGCCCCAGGTGACGGGGCCACACTCTCCTGACCCAGGGGCCTCAGATTCACCCTCTGCCTTTATCTATTCACTTCTCTAGTGCCACTCTCCCAGTGACTTCTTGGAGACTGTCCCTCCTCCTCCTGCTCCCCACCCGTCCTCTCTCCTTCCTACTGGCCTTTTCCAGGGTTCTGGTCTAGAGTGCAGATCTGTCCCTTTTCAGGAGTTACCCTTCTACCTTTCTGCTTCTTCGTTTTCTTGGCCAGGCCACCATCCACTGCACCCTGCTCCTCTCATGGCTAGACGCTGCCTGCTGGATAACTGAAACAGAACTAGCATCCAGGCTCCCCATCTCCATTCTCTAACCATCCTTGGGCACGGCTGATGCCCTTTTGGCCCTGCATCTTTTGCCTTGAGTTCATGTCCTGCCAATCCCCTTTCCATCCCCCCATCAGGGCACTGGGATTTTCTTCCTCAGAGAACCACCAGGACTTTGGGGTCTCTCGGAGCAACTAAACCAGCTGTGGAAGCAGATAGGTGATGGAGACGAGATGTCCAGTCTTGAAGGAAGAGCCTCCTCCAGCTTTATCCTGGAGGCCGAGGCCTTCTGCTCCTCTCCCATGCTTCCTGCTTGCTGGTGCCCATCGGGGCCAGTTACTCCATCAAGAGGTGGCAGCTGCTGCTTCTCTGGCTCTGGTCTGCATGTCCTTCCCTCTGGTCTCTTGGGCAACATTTTCCAGTGGCTGCTTGGGAAACCAGCCGCTCCTGCTCAAGGGTGAGGACAGCCCAAGTCTGGCACAGACGGACCACGGGAACCTCCCTCTGCTGGTGGATCTTTGAGGGTGGCCCCCAGACTGGCACACCTTTTTCCCTCCCCAGGAGGACAGCCCTGGGCATCTCTCCTGCTCCTCTCCCGGCCACAGTGGTCCCCACTTCTGCTGGGAGGGAGCCCCTCCTAATTGGCAGGAACTGGCCACGCTGCAATAGTCACATCCCCACACAATGGTCCGCTGCGCCCAGGAGGAAAAGAAAAGATGGGGGAGTTAACCGGCCAGATAGAGCTCCACTCATAGTCTATTTGTAAGAAAATTAAAGATTTGCTTTTCAGATGTTGGGGGCAATGTTCATACCAGACAGCTGGCAAATGGGAGAGATTGGGAATGATGGAATAGATCAAATTATTTAAATGAGAAAAATAAATTCACACACAGCCTAGCCGCTGCTGGTGACAGACCCGTTTATTTATCTACTGTATCAGCGCCGCTTTGTCTCTGTCAGAAAGGTCATTAAACTCGCCTAACTGCGTAATTCGCAGCCTCCTGCTCCAGACTCGCTCCACAGCCCTTCTCTTCCCTTGACACCTAGCGCCACTTGAAAAAAAATTTATTATTGATAATAAACAAGTTTTTTTTTAACCTTTTTCTAGCTGGCTCTCACACAGGTCCTGCTCCATCCCACAGAAAATTACAGTTTCCCTCTATTCTTTCTCAGGAGAAGTGGGGAAGGAGGGCCAGCCCCTCTCGCATTGCTGGAGGAGAGGGCTGGGAAGGACCAGGGCGCGTCTCAGCTGCCCCGGTGAAAGAAGGATTTAGCCGCCTTCCTCCGGAGGCCCTGTGGCTGCAGTGCGCGGTCAGTCCTGCCTTCTGCAGCGAAGGCCCTGGCCTGGGTTCTCACGCCCCTACCAGCTCCTGCCCAGCTTGGGCAGTTATCTCTGAATTCCGTCTCCTTGAGCCCCGGCCCCAACTCTGATTCCATGAGGGATGGGGTGAGGGAGGGAAAGCGGTTCCCGGTCAGTTTCCGTCCTGCCGCCGCCGTCCAACCGGCCCCAGCGGCGTGCAAGCTGGAAGCGAGACTCCGCAGACGGCGGGCTCCGGGTCGCTCGGCTCCCCGGCGGCGCATTTCTCCAGCTGGTCGGGCCAGGCTGCTGCCGTCTCCCAGCTCCCGGTGCCAGCTCTCCTACTTCTAGCCCGGTTCCCAGGCTCTGCGCCCTCGTACTCGAAGGGACTGGGGGCCGCGGAGCGGATGGGGACGCCTGGGAATCGAGGAGAGACCTCATTCTCCGGACGTCCCCCGAAACCGCATCCAGGGCCCCTTTCCCCGCCCCTGCGCAGGTGTGAGCGCGCGAGTGTAGCCTCGGCGAGTGTGAGTGTGAAGTGTGTGTGAGCGGGGAGTGCGCGGAGGGAGCGCGGGGCTGCGCGGGAGGCGGGAGGCAGGGCGCGGGGGAGGGGGCTGGGAGGGAGTGTGTGCGCGCGTGCAACTCCACTCCGGGGCTTTGTGCGAGCCCGGGTGATAGCATCGGCGGCAGGAGGAGGAGCGGCCGGAGAGGCGTGCAGCCCGCCTGCTAGCGCCCGGCAGCCGGGCAGGTGGGAGCCCGCACGGGAGCCGAGCGGACGCGAGCAGGAGCCGAGTCTGAGCGGAGTGCGGGCTGAGCCCAGGAGCCTCACTAGCGGGCGGCCCGTGGGCGGCAGCCGGGCGGGGCGGGCGCTGGCGGGGCTGCCCCCCAGTAAGATGTGCGCGGCGCCGCGGGGCGCCCCCCACTCACAGCGGCGCTCCGGAGCCGGGCAGCTGGGCCAGGCGGCGCCTCGGGGGCTGCTGCGCGCCCACGCCTAGAGCTGCGGCCCCAGGGAGCCCGCCACGGCCGCGCCCCGGACACGCTCCGCGGCGCCCAACGATGACCGCTCCCTGGCGGCGCCTCCGGAGTCTGGTTTGGGAATACTGGGCCGGGCTCCTCGTGTGCGCCTTTTGGATCCCGGACTCGCGCGGGATGCCCCACGTCATCCGGATCGGTAAGAGGTCCCCGAAGCCGGGGGTGTCTGTGCGCCCGGGCCGGGGCGGAAATGGGGGCCTCTGAATGCGATCCCAAGAGATTTTCCCAACCTTTTCGGGCTGCCGGGGTCGGGTGACCACAAGGAGCTTTTTCTGGTGAGGACAAAGTTCCAAAGCCGAGGTCACAGGCCCTACTTATTGGGGAGGAGGCAGTCGGGCCCCGGCGGGTGAGGGCGAGGGGCCCTTGGCGCGTTCCTGGGAGGCCAGACCTATCGGAGTGTAACGAAGCGTGCCAGCCCTAACCCGAGTATCGGGCGCATTTCCCCGCGACTGCCAGCATGACTGGCCGCAGACCGAGTTCTGGGACCCGGCTTCTCCGCGGAGCGGGAACCCTGGGGAAGGCGCCAACTTCTCTTCCCTCCTAGCTCCCCTTGAGCCCCTCGCCCCCACCCGGGGCATGGCTCCAGCGGCCGCGGTGGGGATGCAGGGTACGGCTTCTCATGACTTAGGGCAGCCAGTACCCTTTCCCGGTGGTCGCCCTCGGCCTCCGAGGTCCGCATTTAGCCTGGTGGCGTGGGGCAGAGGAGGGGCAGACCCCTAGGTCACTTCAGCTGCCGCTTGCTGCGGAGGCGTCTCCCCCGCCTGGGGGCAGCGCAGGTGGGGGGCGGAGCGGGGGAAGGGAGCGATCCAGCCAGCCCGAAACAGCTAGGGAAGGCGGCGAGAGGGACGCGAGTGGTTTTTAAAGTTAGCCGAAATCCCTCCGCAGCTGCCTGCGGCTGGCTGGGCTGCGCGCAGCTTTCTGGGGCTCTGGCTTGTCTGCGTCTCTTCTCGTCGGAGTCTTTTACTCGGGGCGTTAACTTTGTTGTGGCCGTCCAGACACCCTGGAGGCAGCGCTCTAGGCTTTGCGGGGGTGGGGTGGGGTGCATGGGAGCCCTGCGTGTCCTGGGCGTGCGGCCACCAGGGGTGGGCCCGGCCTGGACACACGGGAGCCTCCACTCCGCAGGCCCTGCACCCACCGCCAGGCCGGAGACCTGGGCCGCCTGGGTTCTCGAGACGCCAGCACCGGCGTCTGGCACAAGGCGGGCAGAGCTCTGCTGAGCGAGGGCCGGCTTCCTCCCCTTTGGCTCTTCTCCAGGTGCCCCGTGAGGGGTGCAGGGAACCAGTGTCGGTGGTTTCGTACTTGAGGTTTTTCTAGGAGGCGATCAAATCCTGGGGCTCTGTCTCCTCCGTAGCTCTCTCCTGGATCCCAAGCCCTCTTGAATCCCACATCTGGATGGGAGTAGACGCACCGTCTTTAGCTCTGCCCAGGCTGGGGTCTTTCGTTCCACACCCCGGATCCCGGCAGGTGCACACCTCCTGGGGAGGCAGAGGAGCTCAGATACTGGACTCGGGGGACAGCCTTCACGGTTCGCCTTAACCCTTTGCAGCCTGGGGCATTCCTGGCAAGCCAAAAAAATATCTTTCACCTCTGCCCCAGCGCCCAGCGTGGCCACCATCCCAGAGGCAGGCATCCCCTTGTTGTGGCCCAGCACTTTCTTTATTCCCTCTTTTCCTTCCCTATGTTTTTTTAGGAGGGCCTGCGTGGTAGGGCGCCTTTGGAAGAAAAGGGGGGACAAAAGGTGCTATGTGCTCAGCTCACGCATTGCAGGATCCTCTTCGGTGATCCTCTGCAGGGGTGGGATTGGCACGCTCCCAGCCCAGCCCCAGCAGTGGAGGTCTTCGGAGGCCCAGGAAGACAGGAGCAGGTGAGGCTGGCCTCAGAAGAATGAGCTGAAGGGGGCAGGGCGATGTGCCCTCACCTGCTCCTCATACTGTGAAACTGGCGTGCACTGGGGGACTCCTCACTGCCCCGAGGGGAAGCCTCCAGCCTGCCCGCCCTCTCTTAGGTTCAGCGTGTAATAATGCAATTAAGGATGGCAAAGCCCTCTTCTCTTCTAATCTTATTCGTATTAAGCCTCAGGATTAATTAGCGTGTCGGCCCAGGCCATTTATCTCAGAGAGCCCGGTCCCATTTGATTTTCAGCCCAAACTGGGGTGCTGTGCGGGTGCCAAACGTGACCACCTTCGCTGCGCCAGCTTGGATGGAGGATGGGAAGGCTCTGAGACCTCTGGGCTTCTCTGGAGCTTCCCGGGGAGTTGAACTTCCATTCTTCCAAGCCCGAGCTCATGCCTCAGCTGGAGTCAGGGAACGATAGTGGACATGGCCCAGGGAGAGAAAGATTCTGTTGCTGAAACCCAAACCTACCGCCTCGGCTGGGCCCGATGCCATCCTTTTCTCATCCCTCTTCACCTCTGTGATCTCAGGGCTCTGGCTGGGGGCTGGGACTGCAGGAATTGAGGCCCCAGCAATTGAGCTCAGGAGTCTGCCTGAGCCGGCTCACTTGGAGCCGAATCCTTCTCTAGCAGGCAGGCGTTGCCGAGCACCAGGCAGGGAGAGGGTTTTCCTGCAGGTGCGCAAAGGGCTCTCTGGGCTGGGAGCAGCGTGCCGCCCCCTCTCTTTGTGCCTCTTTTGGGGGGCTGAAATTTCCTCTTAGACAAGGAGATGGATAGCTCAGCAGTGTGACAGAGTGTTCAAACAATCCGTCTTGAATAGATGAATTGCATTGCTCTGTCTTTTTGTAATTGTGTCTATCAGAGGGAGAGGTCAAGGCATTGATTGCTTGGATGGTTTGCGAGTAACAAAGGAGAGTGAGGGAGAGAGAGTAATTGGATTGTAGTCTGCGGGGGAAAAATGATCATTGATTATTTTATATGAATATGTGGAAGATGTATTCTGCGTGTGATTATCCGGTGTTGCTCATGGAAGGTTTTCAAGGCATATTGTTCAGTATTTTATTATTATTATCATCGCTGTTATTGTTCCGATGGATCCTGGTCTTAACTCCTGGAAAGCGGTTTAATGCATGGGTCTTCTCAACGAAATGGGCTTCCGTGTGTGGCTTCATGTGGGAACCTGGATTTCTTGGTTTTACGAGGACTCAGAAGCTGAAGCGGAGGGACCCTAGGCTGGGAGCCAGGGAGCCTGGCTTTTCTGTCCTATCTCCTGCCAGATTCCTGGGCCACCTTGTTCAAATCTCACTCCCCCATGGCCACTGCCCCAACACTGAGTCTGTTACCCTATTTGTAAACTGTTCCATTTGGGTTACTCTGGCTCAAAGTTCCTTTAGTGCAGGCTGGCGGGGGCTGTCAGCACCATTGTGGATCTGTTGTGTAGATTCGTGATGGTTAGATTCACTGTGTTTCGTGAGGTTCCCTCATGTTGCATACATATACAGTAGGGTCGAAAGCCAGCCTGGAATGCGACATGGGGACCAGACAGTGGTGGCAGCAGCTGGGGAGCTCAAATAGATGGTGGTGATCTCTAGCTAGTCTGGGGTGAGGTTCAGAGCCAAATGACTGCGGAGACATAAAGCAGGTGTGTGTTTGTGCATGTGTGTGTGTGTGCATGTGTGTGTGTATGTGTGTGTGTGTAGGGGAGGTGCTGGGAGGGGGGAGGGAAGGCTGGCTCAGCTCCAGACTCTGAGCATCTATGCAGTAGATCAGAGCCCTGAGCCCCCCGAGCCTAGGGGCCCAGCAGGCAGCTGCCGTCTATCCCAGGGGAGTGAGGTGCCTCCACGAGAATTCTCAGACCAACTGCATCTGCATCTCCTGCCATGAGTTCACCCAAATGGTCCTGAACATTTGTCTCCTGAGTTTGGGAGCCGCTGCATGTAAAACAATAAGAAATTTCTCTCAGTGACGGGTGATGCGCTGAAACATCACTGCCTTGTAGGAGGAGACAGGAGCTGAATGAAGATCAATAGGGTTCCCCCCCTGGAAGTAAATAGCTTCAGACAAGACCTAGGAGTGGCCCCGGGGGGCCCTAGAAAGCATTAACTTGAGGAATTTCTGCCTCCACTTTCTTAGCCCAGCTGCTCCTGTCAGCCCGGGCTTCCCTCCTTCTCCAGGTGGAGTTTAATTTCTTCCTGATGCCTGCCTTGCACTGCGCTCCATAGTCTTTTGACGTCGGGATTGATCTGGGGTTTTTCAAGGTGGTTTATGCAGGGTGAGCCAGACATCGCGTCTGCACTAAGCCCTTCCAAGGTCACTTGCAGCCCCCTGGCTCAGGGCACCACAACCGATTTCAGAAGTTTAGCCCGGCTGTGCCATTTTCCTTTTCAAAGGACTTTTTAGGGGCCACACTTCATCCCCTCCCCTCCTCAGGAAAGCCGGGCTGCTTAGCTGCTTTCAGGATCCTTTGCGGGGCCTGTAAGCCTCCCTGAGTCACTGTGTTCCCATGAGAGCTCTCTGTCCCTGCCCCAGGAAACAGAGTCCCCTCCATGGGGGAAAAGGCACAGATGTCCCTCCAGGCACTAGGAAAACCTCTCCTCTTGGGGGAGGGGCAAGGCTCATGCAGAAGAGGCTTCAGGGCGGTGTGGGGTGCTGTTTTATGGGGAGACCTGGCTGTCCTCCACCCTGTAACAAACAGCTGCCCTTGTCTCTGCCTCCCACGATTTTAGCCTGAGCCTCTTTGCTTGCTTAAGACCCTACGGAGGAAACAGAAAAAGCCGATGCTCCACTTGGCTGGGCAGCAGCTGAGAGGAGCTTGGAGCTCCCCAGGCCCTGCCTGGCAACAGAGAGGACTGAAACTCCAGGATCAGGGCTCTTCCTCTGTGGCCAGCTCCCAGCAGGCCCCAGCTTGCCTTCCCAAGGCTGGCGTGATGGGGCTGCAGCTTTGGTGGGGAGATGGGCCCCACGAGTGGTTAATGCAGATGGGTATGTTCTGTGAGCTCGTTGGCTGGAGTAGCTCTTCTCTGTGGTGCTGATCCTGAGCAGCAGCACCAGGGGGCAGTATGTCTGTGCTGAGGTGGTGGCGTTGGCAATGTCTTCTGCCTGGGACCCCACCTGGGTCTGGAGCACAAACTAACAAAACAACAACACGACAACAATGCACCAGCCCCAGTTTATTTGAGCATTTACCCACTGCTAGGCATTGTGCTAAGTGCTTTCCGAACAGCAACTAGTAACGTGGAAGAATAGTAAGTGCTCAATAAATGCAGCTGTTGCATTTCCCCCATCATCTTATTCAAATTTCAACACCCTGCAGGCATTATTTGCATTTTGCAGATGAGGGAATTAAACCTGGTGAGGTCCCTTGTCCAAGATCACAGTGAGTGGCAGAGGCAGGGTAAGAAGTTCCCTCCTGTCAGCCTGACTCTAGATCCTGGGCTTTTAGTTGTCTGTGTAGTTAGAAGATAGAGAACAAGAACTTGTTCAGGCACTCGGAGCAGTGTCCCCCACCCCTGGTTTTGGGTGCTGAGTGTGGCCTCACTGGGCTGGGCTCTTGTACCTGCCATGGGGGATAGCCATGTGGGCTATGTGACGTTTAGCCCTACCGGTGCCACTTAGACTGCTCTTGCTGATGGGCCATGTGGCAGATGTGCCTCCTTGAGAGGAACGGTGTGAATAGCCTTTCCCACCCCTTCCACCAACACACGCCCTCACTCCGACCGCACTCCACCTCGCCTGGCCTTCTGGCACTCTGCCTGACCCTTTCATCCAGGCCCAGAAGAAAGCTTGGACTCTCCCCTGGGTGTGGCCAGTCCACCCACAGGAATGCCTCTGCTCTGGGGACTCCAGCTCCCATGTCCCCTGACAGCCACTAGTCTTAAAGACATCATCAGAGCCTTGATGGGGAGGGCTCCATGTCTGTGTCTTCCTCTCACCTTCATCCTCACCAGTTAGTGACCTAGCCAGAGAAGGTGACTGGTGAAGTAGCTCTTTGTTCTCCCTTCCTTCCATTTCCTCCCCTTTCCCTCCCCAATCCAGTGCCCTCTTCCCTCCAACAGCCTTTCCGAACTAATAGGTTTTATGGTCATTTTATTTTTAAGAGAAAGTTACATTCCAACCTTCTAAATAGAGCCTGCCTTGCTAAGGATTGAATCTGGGGAGAACTTGGGGGTAAGGCCCACTGACTCTGGGCTCTGGACCATGCATGGCTGTAGACAGTATGGGTAGGGAGTGGGAGCCTGTGCGCAAGAGGTGCCTAACCCACCCTTCCCCAGGGGGAAGACCTAACCCTCCTTTTCCATTGTGTTCCTTCCCTCAGGGGAGACTGGGGTGATGGTGGCTGCCAGGGACTGAACTGTTCGAGAAGTGGGGGAAAATGCACTGCTCAGAGTCCCTACAGAGGCGGCAGATTTGGGACAGACACAGTCAAGAGGGTAATGTAATTTTTGGGGTCTCAATTTCCCCATCTGTAAACTGGGGCTGACATTGCCTGCCCCAGAGAGTCTGACAGGTATGACATCTTTGCAGAGAAGCTCCAATGCTGTCCAGAGGTCCACCCTACTGCTTTCATTGTGGGAGAAGGAGTCTGGCGTGTGCAGGGCCGGGACCAGAGGGGGTCGAGTGACGCAGGGAGGGGACCGCATTTCAGGAGACTCTTGGGTGGTGGCCTTGCACTTGCACAATGGTCTATGAGAGCCAGCACCTCCTTAAAGTGGCGCCCCTAGGTGCCTCACTGGACTACACCCGCACCTGTGCTTGCTCATGGAGTCATGTTTTCTTCTGATTCTCTAGTGCTCCAGAGACAAAATCTTAATTGAGTTGTGATTGGGAGAGAGAAGACTAGATTGGGGGCAGGAGGACTGGGCTCAAGGACAGGCCATTCTGAGTCTGCTTTGGTTTCCCATTAGCCACATCTCCTAGCAGCCGTGCCAAGAGCACTCGGCCCCACATTATCTTTCTGTCTCTACTTTGCAATCGCCTCCAGGGTCCACGCTGCCTCCTGCTCCAGACTGGCACTCCCCTCTCCTCAAGGATCACCTTCCCATGTCCCTCTCTTTGCTTCATTTGACCTTCACTCCTTGCTTACTAGTGCTTATCGGCGTTGCCTGTAACTTTGCCTGTGGGTGTCTAGGGCTTCTCTAGTGTATGTGTGTCAGGCCATGGAGCTGCTGAAGGTACCTAAGTCCACCTCTCTCCTTTCACTACCAACAGACAGAATGAATTTTTTGGAGTCAAATAATGTATTTTATTGATTCTAGGACATACGCACACATGCACACACATACTTTCTCATCTTTGAAATCAGTAAGTGTCTCGTATGTCATGTCCAAGGTTAGCTGCAGGATTTTTTTTTTCTTTCTTGGCACTTCGAAGTGTAATGGTGTGTCTTAGGTTTGATGAAACATGGTGGACCTGAGTTTCAGTGTGAGTCCGATGTGTACTTGCCCTGTGACCTTGGACAAATCACTTCACCTCTGAGCCTCCATGTCTTCATCTATACGATAGATTATTAATATTAGGTCAATCCATAGTCAGTTGTTTTTGACCTGCAAAAATTTTGCAGGGTTGAACCTCACCCTATCATCCTTGTCAGGTTAGAGTGAGGGTTGAAGGAGATAAAGCATATACAGCTCTTTGCACAGCCTGATGCTTAATAAATGTTAGGAGAGGAGGGCTCCCCGAGGGTGGAGGCCATGTCTCCACCATCAGATTGTGAGCTCTGAGGCTGTCTGCTTCTTATGTACCCTCTGCCTTGAGCCAACCCTTGTGTTCGATACTCCATGCAGATCAATATGTGGCATTTGCCCACCACTCACTTACCCATGTGCCTGCAGCTGAATTAGCAGCCTGTGACAGTTATCCACCAAGCTAGGGAGCAAGAGAGGTGCCCTTCCTAGGAGGCTCCTGTATGTCATCTCCCAGACTCCTCCTGGCCTGCTCTTTCTCACCTGCAGCCATACGGTGCCAGTTCTTCCCTACGTGTGCAGTGTCTTCATTGAAATGCATTTTGCATGTATCCAAAGATTAGAAGATTCTGGTCATGGGATGCTCTTGAAAGACTGGTCCAGGGAGTCCTGATCAGTTCTTGGGTGGAGAGTTTGATCTTGCTCCTGGGAGGGCAGCAGGTACCTCCCAGAGAGGGGCTGCAGCTGGAGGCTGGGCCCCAGGGCATAGACACTGCTGCCTCTGCTGGGAGACACCAGGTAATGATGCTGCGGCAAAAGCCGGGGAGGAGAGAGTCCCCACAGTGATCATTCAGATTGGAGAAAAAGAGATGGAGTGAGATCTGGGAGGGGGAGGGGGGCGGGGTGCAGTGGCGGCTTTGACTCCAAATCCTTTGGTTCCATGTGGAATGGCGTTTAAGGAAGGCAGAGGGGAAAAGAGGAGCAAGAAGGACCTAAGATTCTAGTGTGTATGAAGAGGGTTCCAATCCGTAGGAGACAAGTCTTGTGCTGTTAAGGGGGCTGATGCAGACAGGCTGCCGATGGAAGAGGGTTTATAGAGTTCTAAGAACAACTGCAAGGATGAGCTCTTTACAGAAAGAAACACGGGAGACTTCTGCAAAGCCTTCCCTGCATCTGCTTTGCGGAACTGAAATATGCTATTCCGAAAAGCCTGCCCAATTGGGCGGAAAAGCTGGAGCAGGCAGCCATGGACTTCCCAGGGCTCCGGGCATCACACTTCCCCTCTACGGTGAAGGATTACAGAATCCTGGCTGAAAAGAACCCCAGGGGTCATTCCAGGCCTCTGGTTCTCAAACATTACCATGTATAAGAATCACTGGGACTGTTCAATAAAATGCAGGTTGCTGGGCCCTACCCTCACAGCTTCTGATTCAGTGGGTCTAGGGTGAGGCCTGAGAATTTGCATTTTACCTATGTTTAGACCGTAGTCATGTAGGCACTTAGTAAATATTACCCATTACTCTTAAAATCATGATTGCCCTGCTGGCTGATTCTGGTTTGGATTTACTCCCTGTCCCACAATGCAGTTCTACAGAAATGTAAAGGCACTCCTTCGGATTAAAGATGCCCAACTCTTCCGATGTGATATCAAGAGCTCATCATAGTACCGCTTATGTGTTGAAGCCAGTAAGCTCATCACCTCCTCAGATCTCAGCTTTGGTGCTTACTTATACAGCCCCAGACTATTCTAGCCTTTTCAGCAGCCATTTTACTCTGTCAATTTACACTGAGCTGGTGGTCTCACGAGATCACGAGGTCTTTTCCACAGGCATCTCTGCTGATCCGTAACTTCTCTCATCCTCTCTTTGGCAGTTGATCTTTTGAGCCTGAAGCCAGGACCTGCCATTTATCCCTAGTAAATCCCATTATTGAACCTTCAGGCGGTTATTCTTCTCTCTGTTTCTGGAGCACCAAAGCACCTCCCATCCTTGGGAGGTAGGCATGAGTTTCACCCTCTTCTCCCTCTCTGGCCCCCCTCCGAGTGTCTGTTGTAAAGAGGTTGAGTGGCTGTTGGCCTACAGGATGGTTGGGGTTGGGAACCACTGCTCTGGACAGTGAAGCTTCTGTGGCTCTCAAAAAGAAGCTTTGTGCCATCTGAGCTTGGGATGGACACGCCTCCCTTCACTTCAACTGTGTCTGCCATCAGTACATTAGGCAGGAAATGACCAATGTTAGAGTCTGTTCAGGGGTCCTGGATCCACAACCTTACACTTCAACCAGCTTCCAAATCCCACTGGTTTTCTCCGCCTCTCGGGCCCTTTACAACCTTCCATGATTGGCATCTGCAAACTCATGCACTGTTCCTCTTTGCCTCACACACCCTCTCGGCTCCACCATACTGAGCACCCAAGTCCCCAGAAGACACAGTGCCTTCCCTCACATTCTGCACCTCTGTTCTTGCTATTCCTCCTGGCCAACTTCTAGTTATCCCTCCAGTCTCAGCAAACATGTCTGTCCCTCTAAGAAGCCTTTCTTGACTCCCATCTCCTGTGAGTCCCCACAGTCCCCTGAACTTTCCTTGTCATGGTACTTACTATACCATAATTTTTAGTTACCTTAGAATGAGCACTGTACAAGCATGGGCCATAGCTGACTTACTCACCACTTGTCCAATGCATCTAGCACTGAGTGGTACATGGTGGGTGATTAATGGCTATTTGTTGAATAAATGAATGCATTGATGAATACAGTCATTTGAATATAAGACTATCTAACTACCCTGTCACTCAGCTCCATGCGTTTTCCCTGCTGTCAACAGGATTTCATGGAAGAGTTTGTTAGAGTCTTGGATGAAGTCTGTGTCCTAATGGAGTCCGTGGTGTTCTTCTAATATATCCACTCAGCACCTCCTATGCTAAGACCTTTTCGCTAAGACCTTTTCCATGTAGACTATTGGGAGTAGCTGGAACTCCTTCTGGAGTAGTAGGCCCTTCTGTCTCAGGCCTAGGACTGGTCTTTACGCCTGTTGTCTAGTTCATCTCATGACTCTCCTTTCGAGACAAACACAAGCTGTCTGCTTCAAAAAGAGACAGAAAAAAAGACCATGATCCACCTGGCTTTTCTGGCCTTGCCCCTCCCTCTTTCCTACTTGCTCCTCAGCGTCTCTGTTGCTCCCTCTGGGAGCTAAACCAAGGAAGGGAATGTCTGCTCTTCCTTCCTTAATAGGCTGGCTACTCAGGACAGCTGCCTGGCAGAACTGTAGCTCTGTCACTGAGCTGCCACCAGCCATAGGACAGGCCACCTGTCTTCACTGTATCTCTGGATCCTGATAGAATGTGTAGACAACATGTCTACATGACATCCTTCTGGAAAGTGAGGTTGGCAGTTAACCTGGAGAGTCAGGATGTATGAACAGTTGGCCTGGGCCACTTAGCCCCACATCCATCACAAACCCTGGGTTCTAGGGAGTGTGAATGTGTGCACAGGCATGTATTTGTATACTTGCAGAAGATGGCCATTGGAGGTTTTCTTCTCTGGCACAGGCTTCCAAAAGTGGGGCTCAGCCACCATGCTTGATCCCAAGCCTGGTGAGTAAGTACAGTGACTTTCCTTTTGGATCAGTGGGGAAACCCAGGACTTTAGTGATGGTCCCAATTCCTGACTGACTGGCCTGCTCTGTGTAGTGTAGCTGAGAGTGAGGGCAGGACAGGTTTTCAGTGGAGCTTCCCAAACATGACGGACTGGGCTCTCCCCTGCAGCCAGGCCCTCCCCTTTCCTGCTTCCCTCCCCCAGGAGACAGATGACACATTATGAGCAGAGAGCCTGTTGCCTACATGGCCATTTTTCCTGCCCAGTTTAATAGAGGTGACAGCCGTCTATTTTACTTGTCTCGTAACATCGAATCAGTAAATAAAATATAGGTGAACTCGAAGGTTTAGCTGAATTATGGCTGGTCCATAGGGACTGAAGGCTGGGGGAGAATTGAGCAGAGATTGAATCCCTGGCTTCTTGTAAGAGGAGCCTGAGGCTTGTGTCTTTCTCTGGATCCAGAAAATCTATGCTAGAGGAGGCCTGGCAAAGTCATCCCCTTTCACAGTCTCTGAGCCCATGGAGGAGCTCAAGTGGAGGCACCTTAGATATTGGAGCTGCAGGGGCCCTTCACCTGTCCCACCCTTTTCTACTGCAGATTGGGATACGGAGGACTGAAAAGGGTAAATGCCTGGAGCCACCCACCTTGGTGAGCTTTGGAGAAAATCAAATGAGAACATGAGTCTCTGACCCCCCAGTCCATTATAAAATCTCATCTACTTCCCTATAACACACACACACACACACACACACACACACACACACACACACACACACACACACACACACACACACACACACAACACACACAACTTCACATTTTCAGTCTTAAGAAAGATAAGGAGACTAGATTTTTCCACTGTGTCAAAACAGACTTACAAAGCCTTTTTTCACATTGGGATAGAAATACAAATTAGAGTCACATGTGTTTATAAAAGCTCATAGATGATGATACACCCTCTGTGGTTCAGCGAGAGGCAGGGAAATTACGGTTCACCCCAACCTCTGAGTTCAGCACCACGGAGAGCAGCCAGGCCGCCGGGTAGCAGTGGGCGCCATCTGTGCGCTGACTTTTCTGGTAAGGGTGATGTGGTAATTGTAAGGTCTTGCTAAACAGACACTCTTTTTCCAAATGCTGTTCCCCTAGGACTCTGGTGTTTGTAAACTGGACCGAGGTGTTTAGCAGGCACATAGTAGGCTAGCAAGAAGTATTATTTGTGCTGGTTCGCATTGAGTACCTCAGAAAAAAGAAAATGAAGTGAATGGACAGAATTTTCTCCTTTTATTCCCCCACATACATTGTTCTTCAACCTTTTGTGCCGTGTGCGGCTTGTCTGCTAGGGAGCGGTAACAGATGATAAAGCGAGTGAACATTCCATTGTCAAATATCACACCTGATAGCAAGCGTCTTAGCTCCGCTTGTCAGGATCATCGTTCACATTGCATTTGGTAAGTAGGCTTGTGGTATGTGTTTTTTATAATCCTGCTAAATGTGATTTCCTAAAAGTATTTTGTGTGATATTACTTCTTGAGTTGTGGAGCCCTGCATATGCTGTAATAGAGCTGTATTTTCTGCTGGTAAATAAAATTACTGCTTGTTCAGGTAATGATAATTAAATGTGTCACAGCTTTGTGGCATTCCCCAAAGAACCCAGCAGTACCAGGTGCTCTACCACCTGGATGTGTCTGAGAAGCCTTTCGATTGGACTGGGCATTGACAAAGATCTCTCCCAGGCAGGAAAGTGACCTCGGCATGCCTCCGAGAAGAGGGAGCTTTTGTTCATCACTAGGGTACGGAGCGTGGCCTGCAATGACACTTGGACTAGAAGCCAGAGGGCATAGGAGGCTAAGAGTCTCAGAACCATAAGAGTTGGTAGAATCGGCTTTTGCCTCTGAACCAGGAGTGAGGTTTAGGTGAATCTACCCCAGGGATTTAGGAGGCAAGGTGTCATCTTGAAGTCATATAGCAGCCAGAAAGATCTGGAGTGGGCCGGGAGCAGGTGGGGCTACAAAGCCGGGTACTCCGGGGGCCCTGACTTGAGACAGCTCTCAGTAAGAGAGGACTGGGGTATTTTCTGCTCCTGCCTGGAGTCACAGAATCAGAAAGATCTGCTTTGGAACTGTGGCTATTTTTATGCTGTTTGTAATTGTTTGTTTCCTGTCTTTTTCACGTGGACTCTGGGCTGACTCACTGATTCACTGAACACTTTTGGAGCATCCGTTCTGTGTACTGCAGAGCACACAGAGCAGGGGTTTGCAGGGACCTGGGGGTGGGGGTGGGTGAAGCAATATTCCTGCACCTGCTGGCATCTGAGTAGCCTCATATAGGTCCAGCAGGTGACTTGTAGTGGTAGCTATGGTTCCTTGGACATTTTGGTACATACAGCTCAGCTCAGAGCCCTGCACTTGGATCTTCCTCATTCTCCCTTGTGCTGGGGAGGGGCACTGAAGTTCAGAGAGAAGAGACAAGCTAAAAACCACCCAGTACAACCACAGCCCTTCCCTTTCACCCTTCACTCCTGCCTTCCATGCCCTTGCTCCTTCCCAATCTTTCTATCACTGATGCTGTTCTGAGAATTCTTTTAGTCCTGATCTGTCACACACCATCCTCAAGCCCCAGTCAACATTCATTTTGGCCAGTTTCCTGTCTCCCGGCAGAACTGGACCTTACCCTTTCTAGACGGGATGGGTGCGTGTGTCAGGGGAAAAGTAGGGGCAGGGGGTTGTATTCAATGTTTAAGTCTCTGAAGGATAGGAATCTGTCTCCTGTGTGAGAAAGTTCTTCTTTCTGGCTCACCTAGGTTCTTCTTGCTGCACTGTAAATACATCTCATCCACGACCTGACACTGCTATTTGTGGAGTTTGGGAGGGAACATCTAGATTGGAAGCCAGTAGCTTCAGGGACTTTTCTTTCTGGGACAAAAGCAAAGAAGCTCTCAGACAATTAAACTGAAGTGGCTACACTTTTGTTCACATGGGCTTGGACAGATTTATAATATTTTCTTTTTTTTTTAAATGGGACTTCTTTTCATGAGACAATGATTTATGGAATAATCAATTGCTTTATGTACCTAATACAATGGAGTGAGTCGTCAGTGTCGGCATCAATCTCTCCCAGAGGCTGGGGCAGGCAGACAGGCTCCGAGCCTACTCACCCAGCAGAAGGTGGCTTTTCTGCAAGCTACTTTGATCTCAGACCTGGGCCTCAGCCCCACGCATAGTGTGGAAGGTCTAGGGATCCCACAGCCTCACTCTTTGAGCGAAAATGCCAATGCTTTCTCCTTATCAATCTCAGCCCCATCCGGAGAGCAGTAAGGTGAGCGCGCGCTGTCCCTGTTGTACAGGTGTAGAGACGAAGTGCCAGAGAGGATGCTCAAAGACCAGAGCTTGGAGATGAGGAGACAAGAGTAGAAGAGGGAGCAAACCTGGTCTAGAGGGCCTAATAAAGAGAACTGGGGCCAGTGAGTGATGGTCCAAGAAGGCAGAATTTGGTTCAACACCAGCTATCTCATATTCAGTGCTATTTGAGGATAAAATAAGATACCTTGGGGAGTAGTGAGCTTCCTGTTATAGGAGATATTCAAGAACAGATTGGTCAGGGATATGACTGGAGGGCTCTTGTTTGCTTTCACTATGGTATTCTAGGCATCCTGAACTGTGTGGCTAGAGATGCTATACAAATCCAGGCTTTCTGTGTTACCTGAAAGGCCAGGGCTGTGCCTGCTCCATGTTATACGAACTCCAAGAAGGCGGATCTCAGTATAGTGGCTGTGACGAGTACTCTCACCAGGTTCTTCCCTGCATGTCTCCACCAGCACTTCCTCCCTTGGCAGTGCCCATGAGTCAGAAAGGAGAGTGGGGGGGCCACAGCCCACTCCAGAGAGGGCCCTGGTGTCTATGATTTGGAGCAGTATAATGCCAAATATACTGGCATGTCTAATATCATTTAATTTTCACATTTCTCTGATGTTTGATTACCTTTTTTGCAGATGTAGAAACTGATGTCTAAAGGAGGTGGGGTCGTCCAAGGTCATACAGCTGGTCAGGGCAGAGTGGCATCCACTCATTCACACAGGCAGTCTTTCACCCAGCGAGACTTTATTGATCACACGCTATACACCAGCCCTGTGCTGGGCGCTGGGACTACAAGGGTGAGCAAGACAGGCATGGTTCTTTCCGTCAGGGAGCTTGCTATCTGCCAGGAAAGACAGACATCAAAGAGTCATTACCAGTTCAAAGTCAGTTACAGAAGGAAGTGCAGGTTGCCAGGGAACATCAGAAAGACTTCCCCGGGGAAGTGACGTTTGGCTGAGACCTGAGGGACAGTCAGGTGAAAGCAACGTGGAGGGGAGCGGGGTGTGTTCGAGGTAGAGGGAGTGACCCATACAAATGCCCAAGGGGCAGACAGTTGTGTTAAGTTAAACCAACATACACTACCAGCTTTGTAGGTCAGACATGGTCAAATGCCAACAATTTCATGTTCCAAATTAGCATTTACAAAACTCAAGGAAGTCCAGTGTGAATGGAGTGAGCAGAAAGGATGTGGAAAAATAAGGCCTGAGTAGTAGGCCCCCCCTTGGAGGCTGTGTAAGTCAAGGTAAGGAGGCTGGCCTTTATCTCCAGGGCACTAGGGAGCCATTGAGGACTACATGAAGGGAACAACACAACCAGATTCGTATCCATGAAGAGTTGTCCCGGTGGCTGTGTGATTTGACTACAGGGGGAACAAGTGGAAGCTTGGGTGTGGGCATCAGGAAGCTGGTTAGGGGTTTAGGGTGGGAAAGGACAGGGGGAAGTGGAGACAGAATGGAGGACTGGTCAGAGGCTTTATGCCCTAACTCCTGGTCCACAGTTCTCCGCAGAAGCCTGGCTGTCTCGTTTTACCAGGCCTGCGCACTGGAGGCCAGGCCATGACATGCATGCGTGGTCTAGTCCTGGAACCATGCACCTGTTTTGTGAGACCTCCATTGATGAATGCCACATTTGGCTGTCTGCCAGCTCAGCTGGCTCCCTGGTTTGACCAGAAAACTCCAGGTGTGTTCTGTCTTCTGGCACCCAAGGTGCTGAGCACCCCTTGGGCGGTAGCTGCTTCCCTTACAGCCTCCTCCAGCAGGCAGGTGGGTCCTGGGTGTCTGGCTGTCCAGCCAGGCCTTCTGCAAGTCCTAGATCACACTGACTACTGGGCAGGGAGGCCCAAGAAAGGGTCCCTGTCTGGTCTCAGGTTTTCCCTTAGAAGTCTCCAAGGGGTCGGGAGCATCCCTGTGGCTAACCCAAAATCCCTTCTTCGCCCATTGAGGGTGGACCTGACCTCCTTCTCTTGGGCAGACGTGGTAGGAGGAGGGAGACCTCAGCCTGCAGGCAGGTGCAGGGCTCACTGGTACCCAGGACTACTGCAGCGGGAGTGGCAGCCCCACACCTATGTGTTGGCCAACGCTTCCCTTGTGGTTCCAACTTCCAGCACCCTGTGCTAAATATGACTACATTAATAAAAATAACAATAGAGATCTTTTGAAGGCTTACAGTGTGCCAGGCACTGTGGTCAGCACCTTCCAGACATTCTGTCACTTAATCCAGCAAACCCAAGAGGTAGGGGCTTTGTCCCCACTTTGTAGATGAGGGAACAGAGAACTGGGGATAACACAGAGAAAGCAACCATAGATCGGCATCATTATGGTCATCGTCGTCATCATGATTGCTGTTACTATTTTAAATAGAGGATGCCAGGACCTGTCACAGTGCCGGGCACACAGTAGGTGATCAGGAGTATTTATTGATTCTGTTTATACCGATCTGGGCAGGAAACGGAGTGAGTGGACTGGGTCTGGAAATCTGCTCGGCACAGGGCTCCTCCCAGCTCTAGCCGTCCCTGAGGATCTCTGCTCCTGTTCCTCTAGCACGGGCTTTTCTTAACCTGGTCCCCCCTCTCACATGTCCCTGGCCTGTCTACCATTCCTGTAGCCAGGGCACCTGGACTCTCTGGCTTCCCTGGGGGTGCCTTTTCCTGGCAGCTGCAAGGAGTGTGAGCACAACCCCCAGTGCCTGTTCTCCTGGGGTGGCAGTGGGCAGTTGGCAAGACCCCGGTCCTTCAGGCCTTCACATTGGGTTGGCTCCTCCCAGTCCTCGGCCACTGGCAGACCCCTTCCTTGGCCCCACCCAGCCAGAATGCTACATAAAACACTTTACATACAGAAAGAACCACCATCAACTCAAGGCAGGGAGCACTGTTTCTGACTCCCATGTTCTTTCATTCTGTGCTTTCCACTAGGAATGGCCTCTCCTCTTTGGCTTCCTGCTGAATTTCTCCTTTCTCATACATCATGTCCTATCGCAAGTCTTACCTCCTCCAGGAAGCCTCCTCTGATGCACCAGGCAGTTGGTCATGACCTTCCCAAGCCTCCCTGGAGCCTTTCTCTCCCCTCCTTTTCAGAGCACCTCTTGATGGTACAGAAATAATTTCCTACCCCTCTAGTCTTCCTCATGGCCACAGAGTTCGCAACACTGAAGCTCATGGACCTCTTGCATTTGCCTCAGACTTTATTTTTTTGCTATTAAAACAACGATAGCAACAAACCTATTTACTCTCTTGAAGACAAACTCCTGAGCCTAAAATTCAGGAAGTTCTCTTTCTGAACTGTTTCTAGGCTCTGCCTCCCACATTAATTTAAAGTTGAATTATTTTTTTTAAGGTGAGTTAGCCTTAAAAAAAATTCAAAAACATTCAAAATTTAGAATGTTTCAGCCCTGGTTGGTGTGGCTCAGTCAGTTGGAGCATTGTCCCATAAACCAAAAGGTTGTGGGTTCGATACCCAGTCAGGGCACATGCCTAGGCTGTGGGTTTGGTCCCCAGTTTGGGTGCATGCAGCAGGCAACCAATCAATGTTTCCCTCCCACATTGATGTTTCTCTCCCTTTTTTTCCTCTCTTCATCCCTCTCTAAAATTATCAAGCATATTCTTGGGTAAAGACTAAAAAATGGAGATGTTTTATATAAAAGTTTGGATTTCCAGCTTCTTTTCCTACATTCCCACATGCCACAAGCCCCACCTTGCCCTATAGCTTGCCCCCTGCATCAGAGCCATTTCACATGTGCTGTTTCTCTTGCGGTAGAGTTAAGAGAAAAAAGTAAAATATTTGGCGTGCCTGCGTTTTTATTATCAGGATTAAACAAAAAGGTAAAAAGAGCCATTCACTTCCAATGTTTTTCTGTCACTAGTCTTGCCTACTGTAGGTTTTCTGTTGGTTCCCAGGGGTCCTGAGTCCCCAACCCCGACCCCCACCACATGGACCAGGGGCTTCTCAAATGCAACGGCTTTATCTCGTTCCTACTTACCATGATAATAGCAGCTGCTGTCCACTGAAGCCTTTTCTTCTATCTCATTTAACCCTCACAACAAGCCTAAGGTGGGTGCAGTTATTCCCACTTTCCAGATGAGCCCTGGGGAAGCGAAGGCACTCCTTCAGTAAGAGGTGGTGTTCCCAGGATTTGGATGCCAGGTGCCTGGCTTCAACTCAGTTCCCCTGGGTATTCCCAGCAGCTGCATTAAGCCAGGCCTACAGTAAGCAATTAGTAAGTGCCCCACAAATCAAACTGAATTCCAGAGGCACAGGTTGGGTGGAGCCAGGTGGGCGACACCCCTCTCCCAGAGTGCACAGTGGTGCGTTCAGGATGCTCCTGGCTCACCCTTCCACCTTTGGCACCTGGCTGGCTCCAGGTGGTGATGTGCGTATCCCTGGGGCAGCATCACCCAGAGTTGAGTTAACACGCACCCGGCAGACTTTCTGCCCTGCACGCCTGTACATTAGCATGTCTTTGAGGCACCAGGACACAGTGCAGGCATCACATCTCTGTGGGAGCATTTTAACAACCTCTGTCCTTGTTCACTCTCTGCAGTTCCCGCAGTGGCTGCAGGCCCATCACTCCGACAACACGGTCCCAGCAACTAATTGGGCCTGAATAATAGGCCACAGGGATACGTGTCCTTTCCCATCCTCCTCTGGGCTCCGGGGGGAGGGACAAAGTAGGAAGCCCCGCGAAGCTGCCACTTCTGCTTGGCGGAGGTTGGGGAGCAAAGGTGAGGCTGTGCCCCCACCCACAGGCGTGAGGTGTTTGCTGGGCATCCTCACCTTGGCCAGGCTGTGGGTGGGGAGCACCTACAGTCCAAGTGTGGGCTGTCTGGTGGACAGAGTCCCCCGTGGACATTGTCAGGAGGTGGCTGCAGAAGGAAGATTTAGCCAAGAAGGAAGCTCTCCACCTAGAAAGGTGTGGAGTTCGGCCTCTCCCAGGCCCTGGGAGCCGGGTGGCCATGGGAAGCTTCAGGTGAATTTGGGTGTATTTTCTTATTCCCAAGTCCAGACCCCGGGGTCCTGAGTCTCCAACGCGCTTCCAGTTTGAGATTTCAGACACCTGCCCTTCCTGGGCCTGGAAGCAGGCCCTTCCCGGGTATAGAACATACTTGGTGACAGTTGTGGAGTGTCGCAGCTGGGATGGGGAGTGAGTGTCGTACTCCTGACACCACCTGGGAGGGCGCCGGAAGCCTCCTGGGTGCTCAGTGTGGCTCCACTTCCCCAGCCTGAGCTCAGAACCTCCCAGAGTAAGAACGGAAATGTCTTTACTTCCTGAAAATGACAGTGGCCCTGGAGGACAGACTGGGGGCTCAGCTCCCGTGAAAGTCTGAGTGGTCTTCATTCTTTGCAGCCCCACTGAGTCATGCTGGGGCGCTCGTCCCACCCATGGGTCAGCAGGTCTGGTTTCTGTATCCCTTGGGTGCTCAGAACCAAAAGAGGAGAGAGGGTCATGAAATGCACACGCTCTCTCAGGCCCAGGGCTCCCTGTGCCAGTGCAAAGGGACTTTCCAGTGCTGTCCAGGATCAGGCAGGGCCCCCTTTCTGGGACAGACCTCTGGTCCTCCTGGGTTGGTTGAGAGAACAGCCCCGGCAGGGCCTCCCAGAATCCCACAGCCCCCTTGCTCTCTGTCCCTTGGGCCTCTGCTTTAGCGTATGGTCTCCAGAGAGACAGGGCTTTTCCCCCTCCCACTCAGGGTGGATGACACTACCTTTCCTCATTGTCCCAACCTAGGCAACAGTGCATTAAAAACAAACAGGCAAAAAAGAGAACTAATAGACTAAAGCCAGGGGAAAAATGCCTATAGCCAGTATTTACTGGGCGCTGGTGATGCCCACGTGTTCTAAGTGCTTGTGTATTCATCCTGTAACCCTCACAATGACCCTAAGGGATGGCACAGTGACCCCCACTTCGCAGATGAAGAAAGGACACCCGAGGTGAAGGACTTGCCCTGAGGTCACACAGCCAGTAGGTGGCAGAGCCCGGATTCCGAACGGGAGGTCAGGCCCCAGATTCCGGCCCGAGTCCTTCACTCGAGGACGGCTCTGCCTACTTAGAGAAAACCTGAACTGTCTTGCAGTGCAATTTCCCAGCGTCTGAACCTCACGTCCTGATGGAATCTGGGCAGGAGTTGCCTGGGCTTCTCAGGATCCCTTGGTGCTGAGATGGGAACAGGCTGTGTAGACTCTACTTTGACCCCATTGTTTTAATACCAGCACGAGCCGATGTGGATGGGTTGGTATTGGGAACTAGAGAGTGAATGGGAAATAGCAAGCCAGTGATGAAGACTGAGACACTGGGAGAACAGGAGAGAAAACTAACACAGAGAGAGACCATGTGGGTTCTGTGTGGGGATGACGAAGCTCGCAAGTGCCTGGTAGGGTCAGAGCATCCTCTAAGTCGAATGCAGGTCCAGATGTCCTAGGGAGCCACTTGGAATCACTTCACACTGGTTCCCTGCCCTGCCCTTCTCCCCATTTCTGGCCTCCCTGCCTGTCTCCAGCATCCCAGCAAAGAGGCTACTGGGTGTGGTTTATCTTCTGTTGGTGGACAAGCACCATGTGTAAAGTATGTGAGGTTGTGGCAGCCCTGCAAGGAGTGGGGCTCCATGAGTACCTAGTGGAGTTTTCCTGGGGAACCAGCTCAGCTCACCCAGAGGGAACCCGTGGGAGGAGACGTCTGCGAGTCTGGCAGAAATGGAATTCTGTGGATGGAGCGCGCCCTTCCCGGTTGGCTCTCAGAAGCTGGTGCGCAGTTCGTCTTGCCTGACTTGTTTCTCCCTTCCCCTCCCCTTTCCCTCCCCTTCCCCCTTCTTTCCTCCCTTCAGTGAATGCTGGTTGAGTGCCTACTATGTGCCAGCCTCTTCTATGGGTACTGGGAGCTGGGTATAGAGTAATGACCAAAAAAAAATTATGTTTCCCTCTTCATGGGATTTTGTCTACCCTACTTAGGGTGACAAACAATACAGAGGTATCAAAACAAATAAATTAACAGTTATTAATTACAGGAAAAGCCGTGCATGAAAATAATTGAGGGGTCATTCTTTGGTTTGGGCACAGAGAGGGCCTCTCAGAGGAGGTGGCATTTAGGCTGAGGTCTGAAGAATGGGAGGAACCTGCCCTGTGAAGAGTGCAAGGGGGAGCCCTTGGCTGGTGTAGCTCAGTGGACTGAGCACAGGCCTGCAAACCAAAGGGTTGAAGGTTCTATTCCCAGTCAGGGCACATGCCTGGGTTGCTGGCCAGGTCCCCAGTTGGGGGCACGCAAGAAGCAACCACACATTGATGTTTCTCTCCCTCCCTCCTCCTGTCTAAAAGTAAATAAATAAAGTCTTTTTAAAAAATGTGTGAGGGCCTTGAGGCAGGAAAGAGTGCGGGATAGTCAGAGAACAGAGAGAAGGACCACGTGCGCAGGCGGGTGGGGCGTGGCTTTATTTATTTATTTTATTTATTTTTTATTGATTATGCCATTACAGTTGTTCTATTCCCCCCTTCATTCCCCTCCACCCTACCCCCCATCCCCACCATTACCCCCCCTTTAGTTTATGACCATGTGTCTCAAGTTCTTTAGATTCTATATCTGGTTAGTACTTGGATGGAGGGGCATGGCTTTAGATGAGGCTGCGGGAGTGGTTTTCCAAAGCCCTGGTCTGGTGCCGTCTTCCAGCTGTTTTGAGCTGGTGCAGGTTCTGGTTCAAGGCCTTGTGCCATGGCCCATTGGTTCCTCCGCCCTTTCCAGGCTTTGGGACTCAGCCTCCTGCTTCCTTCTCTAGGTCCTTCTGTGGAGCTGCTTGTGGGGAGTGAGGCCCCCTCCCAGCAAGGGGCTTCCCCCAAGCCTGTCCCAAGCTGTGCCTAAAGCCAAGGTGGAGGACCTGGCATTGCAGCCCCGAGGAGCACAGCTCTCTGAGGGGGAGGGGCTGCTATTCCAGGGAGATTCATGCTTCTAGGCAAATATAGAAGTGAGTAAGCCCATGGAGCCCCACAGGTGCTGAATTATTTTGGGGGCAGGAGGGGGGCTAAGTAGCAAGGTTCTGATTGAAGCACATGCCTGAGTTTGTACCTGTGTGTGGCCCACAGATCAGGAGGAAGAGCACGTATCATTCAGGAATCTGGATGTTTAAGGATGGAGCACTGGGCCAGCCAGTTCGATCGGTGTGAGTTACTCAGATTGTATTCCTGTCTGGTCTGGGCTGGGTACTTTGGGGAACTCTAGCAAGAGAGGCCCCTCTTGAGTCAAGGAGTTCTCTTTGAATGCCGAGCACCTTTACACTGTCTCCTTCACTGTCCTCAACAGTGAGCGCATCAGACAGGGACAGCATGGGGGCTCCCCAAATTTCGCATGAAGACACTGAGGTTCGGTGAGGCTAAGCCACTTACTCAAGGGCACCCTAGTGAGAGCTGGACCGTGAAAGTCCTGCAGTCCGATCCACCTGTGGATCATCCCTTCACTTTTCAGTTGCTCCATGACTTTGGGGACACACGCCAGCCTGATGTTTCTTTCCCGAAAACATGGAGAAATGTGGCGTGTGTCCGAGCACCTAGCTTGGGGTGTGGTAAGTAATAGGTACTCAGTGAGTGTGCGGTTCCATTTCCCGGGCATCTTCTACCCCATCCCCTTTATCTCTGCCTTGGGGGGTTTCAGGCTCGTCACAACAACCTTGCTTATTTGCTGCCAGGTAGACTGAACATCGGAAGACCAGCCCATCTTTTCTCTCCCCATCCTAGTGTTTTGCTGTCACGAAGATAAAGCCACAGAGGCGTAACTGCCAGGGCCCCGCTCCCAGAAGGCCATCAAACACGGGTGACTCGGCCTGGCCCTGCTCGCCACAATGCGGTAAAGCGCTCCTCACATCCAGCACATGGTTATTTGTTACAAAATTGCTGAACTAGCCGTGTCAGCTGTATTGATCAATAAATTACTTTGATGAACACTCAGTAGGCATTGGCCCCCTGGCACTCATTCCCACAAAGGAAGGGCTTTACCCCTTTTGTGTCTCAAAATTCTTGGCGCCATTTCCTGTCGCATTTTCCCTCCGTCTACCACTCCAAGGGGCGACCGCCCGAGACAGAACCCTCCTGGGTGGGACTCGGAGACGTCTGGGGCTGCTGCTAGGGCTTCTGCTGGCCCAGGCCGGAGAGCTGGTCCATCTACCCAGACCTCAAAGGACAGTTGTGCTTTTCAGGGCACACTGGACTCCCAGCCACCTCTGCTCCCAGGTCCATGAGACCACCATGAGCAGCCCTGCTGGGGGAAGGACAGCCAGTTACAGCACCAGATGCCCTGGTGAGAGGAATCGGGGGCCAGAATAGTCCCATGGTCTGTCTTCCCTTAAATTCACTCACCTGTTGTCTGTCTGTTCATCTACCTATGTATCTATCTACCATTCATTCATTCATTCATTCATTTGTGTGCCTTTTTCTGAGCCCCCGCTGTGTGCTAGATTTCCATGTGTGATCTTATTTAATTCTGTGTTTGAAGTTAACTTTTCGCCCTCTTAGGCACAATATCCTGTACTGCATGCTTAGAAAAGGCAGGTGCTGAGCTAGGCATACAGGTGCCCTATGAAGCAGCAGAGCCAGTTACGAGTCTAGACACTGGGGCCTCACTGCCTGGGTTCAAATCCTGGCTCTTGGTTGGGTAAGTTCTAAACGTCTGTGCTTCAGTTTCTCCATCCGTCAAATGGAAATGGAAAGGGGTTGCGGAACAGGTCGAGTTACTAGGGATAAGCACCACGTGCCAGACTCATACCAGTACCATATAGGTGTTGGCTTATTTTAGCTGGTGAGGATTAAATGCGCTAATATGTGTAACATGCTTAGGACAGTGTCTGCTACATAGAGATAAGCTAAAATCATCATTGTCTCATCAACTTTTTAATTTATTAGTTTTGGAGAGAGTGGAAGATAGAAACATTGATTTGTTGTTCCACTATTTACACATTCACTGGTTGATTCTTACACGTGCTCTGACCGGGGGTAGAACCTGCAACCTTGGTGTATCACTATGAGGATAACGCTCTAACCAACTGAGCTATGGGCCAGGGCCCATTGTCTGAACAATTTAATCCTCACGGCAATGTAATGAAGCAAAAATGGTTAGTCTTTCCATTTTACAGATGAAAACACTGGGGTCAAGGAGATCATTGGGATCTCGGACCAGAGATTTGAACGTGCTGGGCTGACTCCAGCCCCGGGCATTTTGCTGTAGCCCTGGACTGCTTGGGGCCGACAGGGTGCTTTGGAGTTGGAATGCGTCTGGGCGCCGCCTGGACCAGCAGAGTGAAGGTGGCCCAGGGGGAAAGCTGGGACCCAGAAAGCGCACGGACAGTCCGTCAGGGCAGACGGCTCCTGGGTGCTTCCGCCCTACGTTGTAGCTGCTGACCACACACGCCCCAGCTGGGCCGGGTTGTGCAGGTTCTGTCTGTTGTCTGGTGTCGGTATGAAGCGTGCCCTTTCCCTCCATCTTTACAAGCTCTCTCAGCATAGCTGTCAGTCAAGTAGGTTCTTCAGTCAGACCCACTGGGTCGGGCTCCTGGATTCACCGTTTCTTATCTGTCACACTTTCTGCATCTCAGTTTCTCTTGGTCTATAGAAGGGATCCAGTCGGTTAAATGGCCTGATGACATAGGAAGCACTCAGTAGACATTACCTCTTATTTATTTTTCACAGGAATAAACATTAAAATAAAAAGGATAAGCATCCATTAGCAAAGCTCTAAACGTGTTTACAACTTCTCTGACGCCCGGGCGGCTCTGGGAACCGGAATGGGTAGAATTAGTCTTTTCTGATTTGTACCTGAGCAAAGAGAGGAACAGCCTGAGTGATGGGTGCAGGTGAGAGAGGCGAGAGTCAGACTGGCATCTGTGGGTCTGCAGAGCGGCCCACTCCCCTGCACTACCCCCGCCCCCGTTCAAAGGCCCAGCCGTGGGGAAGGCCAGGCAGCCCCACAGGAGCTGGCATCCAGCAGAGATGGCCTCCCGGGCAGCTTCTCCCTTCTTTCCAGGGGGAGGCGCTCTCTCAGCAAACACATGGCTGCCATGTCACTGGGGGTGGCTCTGCTGGGCAGTCCTAGTCCTTGCTGCCACCTTTTCTTCATTATCAGGACATTAGCTGCCCCCTCAAAACTACCCCTCCACCGCTACCCCTGCCCTCTCCCTTCAGCATCTTGGGGGCTGTGGCTGCAGGCCAGGGGACATTTTTCCCAATTACCACCATCGGCCCACATTCCTGCCTCAGCCTGGCCCAGCCCGATTTGCATACCATTAGCTATGATGCCATGCATTATGGATTCATATTTAATTTTAGTACTTTTTGGAGACAACTCTCACCTAATTAAAATCTCCTTCTCTGAGAGGCTGACACTTCTCCGAACTCTGGTAACATGGGCGCTGCACAGATGGACCACACACACACACACACACACACACACACACACACACACACACGCCCTTCCAGCCATGGGCACTTGCTGCCATTTCAGCCCCCATTCCACGGATCACCTTTTCAATGGGAAAGTACAACTAAAAAAAGGCCTTTTCCTCCAGGTGGATTTGTCTGAACTCAGCTCTGTGAGCCCCGCTTCCCTGGCTTGTGCCTGGAGAGGCTGTCAGACAGTCAGGCTCCCCGGAGAGTCTGGGGCCAGGGGACTGAAGGCGCCCATGCTCAGGCCTGGCCCCCATCTGCCTTTTGCTGGAAGTCCTAGGGCTTTCCCCGGCCTCAGTTTCTCTCATTTTGGACCTCCCGAGAAGGTAAAACTCTCAAGTCCTACATCCTGTCATTGTCCTCAGCGCACTTCTACTCGGGCAACCTGAAATGAAGTGTGAGGAGATCCTGTCCCTTAATCAATAAAAATGGAAGAGCGGGCTGAGGGAGGGGTGCACAGGTACGGCCCTGGGTTTGGCAGGCCGGCGAAACTCCTTTGTATGAGATGAGAGCGGGGGATACGTTATACAAAAGCATCCCTGTTCATTCGTTAAAACCCCTGGAATGTGCGGCAGCAGGAGTGAACCCTTAGGGAAGCCACGGACTCTGGTGGTGACGAGGTGTCAGCGGAGGTTCGTGGGGTGTGACGAGTGCACCTCTCCCATGGGGGGTGTTGATCACGGGGGGCAAGGGGTGTGTGGGAACTCCCTATACTTTGTGCTCATTTTTTCTGAGAACCTGAAATGTCTCTAAAAATAAGTTTTGTTAAAAAGAAATACATGTAAAAGCATCACATTTCTCGAATGCTCACCATGTGCCAAGCATTCATGACAACAATGCGAGGTCAATTTTAGTGTAATTATTAGAACCCCATTCTATAGTCAAGAAAACTGAGGCCCAGACAGGTAAGTAGCTTGCCCAAGGTCACAGCAAGTAAACAGAGGATATTGGGTTTGGACTGAGATGATTTGGCTTCAGAGCCCACGATCTTAGCTGTATCACAGCCACCTCTTCCTTTTTACCAAGGAAACAGTCGGGGACATGGGCTGGAATGACTTTGGGGCCCTAGTTCTATGATAATGACTTAATTCTCACCTGACTTGGGGTGAGGGTGTGGGCCACCACCCACCTCCCTGACGTTCTCGGCAATCAGCAGCCAGAGTTTTCTGGCCAACCTTTGCTGGAGGAGGTGGAGCCCAGCCCACGCCGGGCACCCTGGGCCTTCCCTGGTCTGGGGTGTGGGTGTCGAGAGCACAGAGCTCCCCAGGGCAGAGGACCTGGGCCCGGCGCCATCCCCAGGCTCTCACTGTGACCTGCCAAATTCCCCGTGTCTCCGTTTCCACATATGGGTAACCAGAGAAATGCATCCAGGTGGGTGGCATTGTCTGGGTTTGACCTGGATTTGCAGGGCCAGGGGAAGAAAACATTCAATTATGAGAAATGTTAAACGTATAGCAAAATGGAAAGAGTTTCACAGTGAACGCCCGTGCTTTGCGTGTTTCTTCAGTCAGCCTTTGCCTTAGGCTCTGGCACTGTCCGGGGTGCTCTCGTCCTTGCCCAGACTCCGTGGAGTGCAGCTTCTCACTCCTGTCTTACAGGGGAGGGTGCTGAGACCCAGGCAGATGACGACGCTGGCCCAAGGGCACCCAGCTCTTCAAGGCTGGGGCCAGGAGTGGCACCTAGAGCCCTTGGACCCCCAAATCCGCTCCCTTCACTACTCTGCCCCCTGTCATCACCACAAGAACCTGGAAGTCCCTTTTACAGTGGCAGGCAAAGCCCCCTGGCCTGGCAACTCTGGGTGCTGGAAGGACATGTGCAAGGTGGTGGGAGGATGGAGTGAGAGGGGGAGGTAAGATACAGGGCACTTCTTGTGGGTAGGCTCGTGCTGGGCACATTGACCTTCACGGCTGTGGTTCCTACTTGTGGGGCTGCTGGCCCACGTGGGACCCAGAGCTCTGAGGAACAATTGGGTCCTCCGTACAGCTGGGTGGCTCTGGGGCCCCAGGGTCCTCCCTACCCAAGGTCCACTCCCACTTTGCTGCTGCTGCCTGCCTGGTCTGCCACCCAGGGAAAGCTGGGTTAGGGCCATGTCCCCTTTGTGACCTCAGAAACCTTCCATGGCACAGTGCCCACTGAGCTTCACCAAGCTCGGTTCACTTGGTCCGCTCTGCCTGGAATGCCCTTCCCAACATCCACCCCGGTCAGATCCTACCTCCTCCAGAAGGTTTTCCAAGGTCCCCTCTTAGGAATGATTCTTTCCCTTCTCCCTGGCACCTGAGCTCTGTGGGTGGAAGACAGAGGCTGTTTGGTGTGACTTTTGGCTCTGTCATTTACTGGTTATGTGACCTTGGATAAGTTGCTGATTCATTCTCTGTCTCAGTTTCCTCATCTGAAAGATGGGCACGGTGATACCACCTACCTCTTCGTGGGACCCAGATGAGGCGTGGCACTCTGACAGCGCCTGCACGTCGCGTCTTAGAGCCTTGTGCACAGTGGGGCCTCTGTACTTGTTGGCTGAGCTGAGCTGACCTTGAGTTCAGCCTCCATGTGTGAGACTCAGCAAGGAGGAGACAATGTGGGTGGACAGGACGCTCCGAAAGGCAAAACACAGTGCAGCTGGCAGACTGGGGTGCAGAGTGAGCATAGCGCTGAGCAGAGCAGGGGCTCCTGTCCTGCTTGGGGGGTACCTCAGTGAAGAGATGGGCTTTTGGGGCTGCAGTACCGATGGTTGGGGGCTGTGGAAGGGGTTCTTAGTCATAAGAAGCAGGCTGGGTTCAAATCTTGGCTGCCCCGCACTTGTGCAGTTTCTTAGCCCCTCCCTGGTCTGTCTTCTGTCCTGATGTGGGGACAGCAATCGTGCCCACTTCCTGAGGTGTGCAGCCCAGCAGAGCCACAGCCCTTCTGGGATTCATTCCATAGCTGTGCCAGTTCTCAGCCCACAGCCCCACCATCTCAGCTGCGTTCCTGGTGTTTGTGGAGACTGCCCTTTGTCTGGGAGGATTCAGATGTTGAACGAGCAAGTTCACCTGAGTCCTGCAGGGCATGGACCGGGAAGGTCTTTGACTCAAGCCTCCCACGAGCCACTCCTTTTCGCATGCTGAGGCTTTTGCAGAAAAGCATTTAATGTTTTCTTTGTGTTTAAAGAAGCTCTGAGGGCCCATCAGGCTCGGCCTGGCTGGCCTGATCCTGAGACAAAGTGCGGTCCCCAAAAGAACATGCCAACCTTTGCTCCTAAGTAAATCCAGGGAAAGTTTCTCCACATGGCCTGGCGGGCTATATTTAGTCTTCACTGGGGCTTTAGCTCCTCCCCACTGCATTATTACAGTCGCTGTGAACGGAGGAGGGCTGAGGCCGGAGGGCCGGGAGAAGCCCCACCCCCGTGAACACAGCCGGGGTTCAAACTTGGCTCTGACGGTGGTGTGTTTAGAGGGGGGAGAGAGGGCCCCAGACCCTGATGAAGCAGAGGGCCTTCCATCCAAGCAGGTTCCGTCCATCTCTGGTCTCCTGAGTCCCCATCTCTCTCCCACTGATGCACAGCCAGGCCCTCCTCTCTGCTGCTGCCTCGTTGTTCTTACCTTGGCCTGTGTCACCTTTTATGTCAGTGATTCTCACAGTCTCCCTCAGGTCTCTGCATGGCACCTCAGTCTCACTGAGGATCCCTCGAGTCCTCCCCAGTGCCTACCAGGTAAAGCCCAGCCGCCTCAGCCTGGCATTCGAGGCCTCCACCCACCTTGTCATCCTCATTCGCTGCCGTAAACTCCCTTGAGTGTGGAATTCTTGGGGACAGGGGTTTTCGTCTACTTTATTTATCACAACATGCCCAGTGCCTTGAAGAGCATCTGAAACCTCATATAGGCGCTCAATAAATACTTGCCGAGTGAGTGACTGAAGGAATGAATGTTGCAGTGATCTATAGGGTCCCCACTCTCTCGCTTTTGCTCTGACCACCGTTTGCTGCCAGGCAAGACCTGTTTGCTCACCTGTGTCCCACCCTTTAAGTCCCAGATCGGGTTCTGCTTCCTCCATGACCCCGTCCCTGGTGGGCCAGCCCCAGTAACCCCCCAACCAGCTTTGGCACCATCTGTTGTTAGACTCCTGTAGTTTGAAGCCCCCTCCGGAGCTTCCCCGGTACCATCTGAGACTGAAGAAAGGCGCAGGCTACTCCAGATTGGTAGGTGACAATAAGCGAGGGAACTTACAAGGCTGGTTCATGAGACAGCTCAGCCCCTGCTTGCCAGAATCTTAAACGTTCATATAGAGGTCCTAACCGGGCTCAGCCACACACGCCATCCAGAGGGTCTCATACCCCATCTCTGTCTCGAGGCTGTGTCCTCCTGAACCAGGGAAGACGAGCAGAGAACAGCAGAGCATGCGTTCCAAGGACAGCAGGGGTGGTGGGGGGCCTCTCATTGCCCAGGTCTAGTTAGCAGGTCAGTGGGCGGTCATGGCCCCTCCACGGCCTTCAGACTCGGCTGCGTGCCCCTGGGCTCTGGGATAGGTAAGGTGCCTCCACCCCCATGACCCGCAGTGTTCCTGTGTGGCTTTCGGTGGGTGTAGGAGAGAAGATTGGTTGGCTAGGATGGGACTCGGGCTGCCCTGGAGGCAAAGATGCAGCCACAGGTAGTGGAGGGCCTGGTCCTACCAGGGCAGAGCGTGATATCCAGATGGGCATCTGGCACCTGGTATCAGGTGGGGACTTGGGCAAGAAGGGCCATGAGACAGGTGCAACATGGGGCCATGAGGCAGCCAGAAAGGGGCAGAGCCTGGAGCGGGAATCCCAGCAACAGGTAAAGCTCAGAGGCAGCAGGCAAAAGTAGGCCAGGATTGGAAAGACTGTCCTCAGAGAGGAGGGCTACTGGGTAGGTGTCGGAGACTGGCACTGCAGGCCAGGAAGCAAGGCAGGAAGCCTGTGCCACACCCAGGGGCCGAGGTTATGGGTCCAGCTGGCCAAGAGGCTTTCTTAATGAGGAGCCCATTCTCCTAAGTGCTTGCTGGCTAATTAGGTCCCCCCTGCCCCTGCTGCGGTGGGGCCTAGAGGTACGGTGAGCCCGGACCTGCAAGGGAGAACCCAGTGCTCTCAGAGGGAGGGGGATGAGGAAGCTCCAGGGACACACACTAGGTGTTTCGTGAACATGGACTTCAGCCACTGGAGACCATGGTTGTCCCCTTTGCAGTCACCACGCCTAAATCACACGTGCGAAATCTCCTTTGCAAGGGTTCAGAGGACACACAGACACACATGTACAGACACATAGTTCAGTGGCAACAAAGGGACACCAGGTATGGGGCATGGGGAGGGGCCAGATGACTCCTCATGACCTCTGGGGACCCCTTCTCAGAAGACCCAAGCCTTCGACTTAAGGGTGTGAATGAAGGCAAGGCGGGTGGTGTTTCCACCTGGGAGGGAGGGGGGCTGGGAGCCTCTTGGCCAGAGCTTGGACCCCCCTCAGCCTCGCCCTCTCCAGACCTTGAAGCTCAATCTCTCCCCTTCTTCTTGGGTCACTTACCTCTTGGAGGGAACTATTGCAGTGACAATTCTCTTCTGCTTTGTGTGATCGTTTATCCCTTTCAAAGCCCCTTTGTGCATGGTTTTCCATGCGATGCCCCCCTGAGATAGGCTGGTATTCTTATCTCCGCTTTATAGATAAGGAAATGGAGGCTCAGAGAGGTGCCCGGCTGGTCTGACATCTCCCCCGCCTGCCCGAGGCCGGGCTGTGGAGCAGGGATTAGAGGCAGGCGCGGCTCACTTTCTGCCCTGTTGTGTTCTCCTCCGCCCTCTGATGTGCACAGGTTTTAGAAAACAGCTTCCTTCAGCCTGCGTGAGTCCACGCTGCTCTGATGATTTCTGGTGTGTGTGTGTCTGTCTGTCCGTCTGGGGGGTGGTGCTAAAAGCAGAGGTTGGTCCATTGCTGCTTCAAATATTTCATCTCTTCCCTTCGACACCTCCTCAGTTGGCTTTGGGGGTCCTGATGGGTGGCAGGCACCATTCCCAGCTCCCTCCCTCCTCTCTCCTCTGTCTGCCTGGGGCAGCACCTTGTAAGAAGACTTGGGGAACTGGGGGCCAGGGGCTGAGCCAGGGTTGGGGGGAGAGACTAGAGATGGCCTCATCAGCCCACAAGGGCGGCAGCTGATGGGCGGGACTCAGCATTTGCCAATACGGAAAGAACAGAGACGCTGAATATCTTGGCTCCCTAGTGTTCACTGAAGAGGAGGGGTCTATCTTGGAACCTCAAAGGACAACTTTCAGAATAAGTTCAAAGTAGAGGTTAAGAGGAGGATTTGGAGAGAGTGTGGAGTTATATAGTCAATTGCTCAGAAAAGCCAGGAGTAGATTCAAGGGTCCAAATGAAAATGAAGGGAACAGTGATCCCATTTAGGTGAGGGGTGGAGAGCAGGTGCTGGGAACCTCTTATCCAGACCCCAGACGCCCACTATACTCCAGATCCTGAAAGTCAAGTACCTTCATCTTTTGAGGCTGAAATCATGGAGGTCGTGCAAAGGGCCTTTCTCTTTCTTTTGCCCTAGGCTGACTCAGGGTCTGAAATGGCAAGACACTGACCCAGCAGGGCATGAGTGATGCTTCATATTTGAGTCCAAAAGTGCTCGTTGGTCTATCAGCTGGGCTTCATCTTTAATTAATGCACTAGTAACTACTTCATCTCATTCCACAAAAGCAACTTGAAGTTGTTTATGAGAATCACATTTAATGAGATAGCTTATTGTTCAAAGAATTCAGGACCAAGAAAGTACAAATTAGAAATCAAGTGTTTCCCAGGAGAAAAAAGAAATGTCACATCTAAGTCATAATGGCCATTACAGTTGCTATAATTGGACCAAGCATTTGACTCTGTGCTCCCTGGTGGCCAAAGGGAAAAGAGAAATACCACTAGTTACATATGTTTTACCTACCCTATGTGGAAAAAATCACCCTAGTATCTCTGGGGGGAAAATTAAACTTTTATTAAACCTTCATTTTAAAATATATTTTTTCACGTAGGGCCTAACATAGAAGATGCTGAGGTATGCAGCACCCTTTTAACAAATGGCAGTGGCAGATTTCCTAAGACTGTGTCTGGTCTTGTCTGTTCTCCGTGTCAGCCGAAGGCATAAGGACTAAACACATAATGACAAAAATGAAGCCAGAAGCCTGGGTACGCAGTCCAAGTGCACGGCTTGATCCAAGGGTAAATCCTAGCATAGCTGGAGAAATGGGTGGCCAGCCTGCTCTCTGTCCCTTCTCCAAAATGTCACGTCTCTCCCTCAGAGTTAGGATTCACGACGGCCAGTAGACAGTTCAGGCCACCGTCTCTCACAAGACCCGACGTCTCGGTGGTGGTTTGTTTGGTTGGGGGACAGCCGTGGGGAGCAGTTCTCATTGAATTCAGAGCAGTGGGCCATGGCTGAGCAGCTCAGTTGGCTAGAGTATCGTCCCCATACGCCGGGGCTGTGGGTTTGGTCCCCAGGCAGGGCACACACAGGAGTCACCGAGGAAGGCATGAATGCACGGGACAACAAGTCAAAGTTTCTTTCTCTCTCCCTTCTTCTCTCTCTCTAAAAGCGATCAATAAAAATAAATAAACACAATTAAAAAATAATTTAGAGCAGTGATCGCCAGGCCTCTTTGATTAATGATAATCACTCACTGGTGACAAAGTTGAGCATGCACCCTCATAAATATAATTTGTGCCTTATGAGTTATATGTAAGTACCCCCAGGTCAGTCTACTATGTACCTTATAATTCATACATGAAAAAAGTAATAAAAGGGATGAGACTCAAGTCAAGGAGGGAGAAGTTAAAAATGTCTTCCTCTCCCCAGTGGGTGTTCTTATGCCCATCTTAAGCTGGCCCCTTCCCCTTCCCCTTTGGGTCCCTCTGCAGCCTGGGCTGCTGGCTGAGAACACCTGCAGCTGTGACTGGGGGCTGGGGAGGGGGGAGCTGCTTCCTCCTATCCATTCCCACCCCAGCTTCCTCTCCCCTCAGCTGGGGTGACTCTGAGGCAGGTTCTGCCCCATCTCCCAGAAGCCCCAGTGGGAGGCGCTGTGGCTGGATTGCAGTCCGGTCACCCACAGTGGTGATTTGCTGGTTAATGCACCCGTTATTAGTTGGCTTCGTCTCCCTGTCTCACTTCTCCTCTCCCCGCCCCCGCCCCACCCCAGTAAACTGAGATGACCTCCCAGGTAAACTACTCGCACTCAGCTCTGTCTCCAATTGGCCCCTGGGGAAATGACACCAAAGACAGCTTTCTCTGGAGGGAATTGGGGAACCTGTGAAGGCTTCTCTTCCCACTTCAACCTGAAGAAGGGCCCCAGGCCTGGGTTTTTTCTTCAAAACGAGTCCGGTGTCTCTTCCTACAAACGGACAGTTCTCCACCTGGAGTGATGCTCCTGGTCCGGGTGAGCTCCCTACCAGCCTCGCCAGGCCCCCACCGTGAGCAGCAGACATTATCTATAAAGCTCCACAGGACGCCGGGGTCGCAGCCCCTGGCCTCCTGCCAAGCGCCGTCAGGTGTCCAATGTCCCCCAGTAACTTGGTTAAGCTCCCTGCTATATAGACTTACTGAAGATAAACTCGTTGCTTTTGAGAGGACAACTGCCAAACGCCATAGATTTTTGCTTTAGAACAATTGATCTCGGACAATTCTTTCTGACAATAGACAGATGAAGGACCCCTCATCTATCATGGCCACTCCTGGTTGGTAACAGTCAGGTGGAGCTGTTGGCCCAGGGGAGCTCACCTTGTCAAGTGCTACGGGCAGAGAGGGTGGGCTGGGGGGAGACTTGAGACATACAGATCTGCAGCATCTGAAGGCATTTTGATTCTTTAAGTTACGAATGCAAATTACTGGCTGATAATCCCGGGAACATTTTTGGATAGTGATTGGCAGACATTGAGGCAGGGGCTGTAGCAACCTTAGGTGTTTTATTCCCTAACTGTTCAGTCAGGTACCGCTGCCAACTTCCCCCACCGAGGTTTAAAGGAAGTGTGGGCCCAGGGTGATGCTGTGCGGGCCCACGCCAGTGGGTGTTGGTGGGATGTGAGTCTCAGAGGTGGAAGCTCCCACACGTATTTTGACCCAAGACAGAACTGGGACCTGGACCACTGTTCTCAAGGCTCACCTTCTCTCCTGCTCCGATTTCAAGTCCCTCCAAATGTCCCCTTCTGATAGGAAGCTTCCTGCTCTGGTGGGTGTAGGGGAAGGAGCCGCCTTTGGAGTCAGACAGACAGATGGGCTTGAATCTGGACTCTGCGCCTGGCTCCCTGGGTGACCTTTGACAAGTCACTGCATCTCTCTGGGCCTCAGTTTCCTTTTCCATAAAAATAGAATGACTGCTTGGTAAAACAGTTGTAAGCATGAAATGATATAAACCATGCAAAGCACTCAGCTTGATGCCTGACACATGGCTGTGTGACCTTGGGCAAGTTACCCTACTTCTCTGAACTCCAAATTGGGTTAATAGCCCTTACCTCCTAAAGTTGTTGTGAAGATTAAATTGGTTAAATGTATGTGTGTGAAGCATATATCATAGGACCTGGCATATAGGAGGTGCTCAGGAAGAGCTGGCTATTATTACTGTAATTATCATTCATTCATATCCAATAGAGGTAATAAAAGTAGCAGCTGTCTTGTCAACCTTACCCACAGAAGGGCTGAAAAATCAAGTGAGATGATGGATTTCCCAAGGTCATGCATTCATCCATTCAACGAATACGTCCTGAGCGCTTGCTGTGCTCCAGGCTCAGTTCTGAGCACTGGGGAGCAGCAAAGGGCAAAACAGCACAAACCTTTGCCTGCAGAAAGCCTACCTTCTAATAAGGACCCTGACCTCCACATGACAATGACAGTGAAATAGAGTGTGCTTGATCATATTCAGTTCCTAGGGGACCAAATAAGCAGGGGTGAGGCATAGGAGGTGGGGGGAGGAGTCATGTGAACCATGGTCGGGGTCCCCAAGGCCTTAGGCCTCAGAGGGAAGGCCGTTTGATCGAGGACCTGAAACAGTGCTCTGAAGCTGGGACTTGTCACCCACTCTCAAGGGATTGTGACTGGGCCTGCCTGGCAGGTGGTTTTGGATAGAAGGAGTGGGTGGAAGGTGCTACCGCAGGCGGAGCCAGAGGACCCTGCCCTTGCCTGTGGTGGCCTGAGCTTCTGGGGGAGGGAGCCGAGAATTGTGGGCTGAGTGGGGTGGAGTGACCGCTCCTTAAAGCCCCCTTACGGCTGCCTCAGACCTCTTTGGGTAGTGAGTGGGGAGAGACTTAGACTTAGAACCTTGGGATGCTTTCTAGAAGGACCATTTCTGAAAGCAACCCTGAAGGTTGGGTGCAGAGTGCTGTGCTGTCCACCGACCCTGGTTCCTTACACTGGGCTCCTGACTTATAGTTTCCTTCCTTAAGCGCCGTCTGGTCCTAGGCTAGAGAGGGGAATGCTCCTCCGGCCGCCCCTGCAGCTGCCTCACAGACCTTGGTGCTCCTTCCCCGGGTGGTGCTCCCTCCCCGGGTGGTGCTCCTTCCCCGGGTGGTGCTCCTTCCCCGGGTGGTGCACCTGAGCCCCTAACTCTGTGCTCTGAGCCTCCCTCCCTGATTCTGGGTTTTTGTCCCTTCACATGCAACCAACTCACCTCCCTTCCCACTTGATGAACCCAGGCCCCAGTCTTGGGTACTTGAGCCTTTACTCTGTGTCCCCTGTTCTAGCAGTTCATCGGAGCCGTCCTCCCAGGTTGATACCCACTGGGCCCTCACCTCCCTCTAGCCCTCCCCCTCCTTCTGAAGTTCACCAGAGTAGGGTGGGGCAGGGTTGGAGGGGTGAGATAGGAGCTACAAATGCTGCAGGCAGATGTCCAAGGGCATAGCAGGAGCCTCAGAAGCCCCTTGGGCTTTAGCCTTGGGAGGGACCCTTCAGTGGTTCTGGGGGCCAAGAGTCTAGCCTTGCTCCCCTTACTGCCTTGAACTGAAATTCATGCTGCCGGTCACAGGCTGGGAGAGGGGCTTCCCTCAACACTGGGACAATGGAGAGCTTTGGGAGGAGTGGGATAAAGGGCTTCTTTGAACTTGAGTCTCTCCTACCACATGGAGTTGATGACCCACATCACCCACTGGGAGGGCTTGGCATGTGTTAGGGAGGCTGGTAGGTGGCAGGCTCGATGAAGATGCTGCTGGCACTTGCACATCAGTCATCTCTTCTTTCTTGAGTCACCGAGTAGACACTTGTAAAGCATCTTCTGTGTGGAGGCCCTTGGCTGATGCTGGAGACACAGGGGAAACTAGGCATGGGACTGGTTCTTGGGGAGGCCCCGGTCTTACTGGGGAGGCAGTGTGAAGTTAGGGCCCTGTGGTCAGGCCCTAGCAGAGGGAGATGGGCTGCCGGGAGGCCAGCACTAAGGAGGGCGTGGTCATGGAAGGGTTCCTGTTTGAACCTGATGGAAAGGGCCCTGCTAGGCAGTTTTACGCCACTTTACAAGCAGGAGGCAAGATTTAGGCCAGGGCTTCCCATCCACAAATAGGAATCAGTGTAACAGCCACCTGTTTTACTGGGGGCCTTGGGTTCTCCCATCAGAAACCGGGTTGGGGGAGTGGCATGGCCAGCCTTAGCCCCTAAAGGATGGGCCCGGGCACCCCTGCCTCTCCCATTCATTCATTCATTCAGCCATGCTCCCTATGTGCCAGGCATCCTGTGCTCTGAAGTTTCAGCAGGGAACAAAATAAATCCTGGTCCCTGGGAGAACAGAGCTTCCATTTTAGTTTGGGGAGAGATTGTCCATAAAGCGGGCCCAGCACCTCCCAGGCTGGGATTGGCCACTCCTGGCTCTTCCCAGGTTAGACCCAGGCTGGGCTGGGCTGGGCCACCCTTCACACCACCCAGGGTTGGCCCTGTGTAGGATCCGGGCTGGGTCTGACCACATGGCACCACTCAGCCTGGCTCTGGTCTCCCCTGGCCCCTCCCAGGCTAGGCCTGGCCACTCTCTTTTTCTCCAGAAGCTGCCTGAAAGGCAGGAACTGGCAAGGGCTTTGGCCTGAGTCCCTCCGCCAGGGGCACCTGTCCCGCCCCTGGTGGGGTTGCAGGCTGCCCCTCCAGGCCAGTGCTGCAGAGTCGGGGGATGCTCCCCCTCACCCTGTGTGGTAGCGAGCTCTGGAATTATAATTTTTCTGATTTAACAACTGCAAGTGTTTGCTGCAGCTTTACTGCCTTAAAAAATGTTTTCTAATAATCCCCAGGTGTTTCTCTTGCATACAATAGCCTGGCTTGTTACAGCCCAATTAAATCCTTATTTGAGACGCTTAATTAAAACTCTGAACAGAACAAGCCATAAAGCTTGCTCCTTGCCAGCCTCTTGCCAAAAGTGACTTTCTCAGGCCTGGCCCTAGCATTGCAACTTCCCGTTTTTGACCTTGTGGGGAAGGAGACACCCAGTTTCTCACTTGGTGGGGGGGGGCTTTGGATGCTGAGCTTGGTTACCCAGAGACACAGGGATGGGCTCCGTGAGCCCTTGGTTCCCAGTTCCACGGTTGGCCTCTTCTGGCTCCCCCGGAGCAGGAGTTCTCAGTCTCGGCACTACTGGCATTTGGGGACAGGTATTTCTTCGTTGTAGGGATTGTCCTGTGCACTATAGGATGTTTAGCAGCATCCCTGGCTTCTACCTACAAGATGACAGTAGCACTCTCCTCCACTTTGTGACAACCCAAAATATTTTCAGACATTGCCAAATGTCCCATGGTTGGGGACAATGACCCCCTGCTGAGAAGCACGGTCTTGGAGAGAGGCACCATCTGAAAACCAGGAGCCAGGGCACAGCCAGGCAGCCCCTGGGAGCTAGTTCCTGCTCCCTGCCCCAGACCAAGTTCTAACCACGGGGAGTTGCAGGCGACAGAGATGCCCCAGGACTCCAGCAGGGTGTCTGATGGGGAGACTGAGAGGAGAGCCCTGCCTTGGAGCCCTACAGATACATACCTCTGCGTGAAGAACCAACTTTTCTCTACATCTTCTTGGTCTTGCTCTCTTTTCCCACCCCCTGCTCAGCTTAGGGCAGAGTGGAGCCAGGTCCCTTTGAGCAGAACCTCAAGGTGGGGGACCCACTTTTCCCAGTTTGCTGAGACGTCTCTAGATTTAGCACTGAAAATCCCAGGTCCTAGGAAAGTCAGTCTGAGATGTTGGTGAGGCCTGACCATTGCTTATCCCACCACGGGGTCCCTGAACAACTAAGAGAATTGCTGCGGGAGAATAAGTTATTACTAGTGAGCTGGTGCCCTGCCTGCCCGTTCCCATTTCATCCCAAGACCAGCTGGGTCCATGTCATTACTTCCATTTTCTGGGTGAAGAAACCAAGGACCCGGAGACTCACCTGTACACCACGGCAAGTGGAGAACCAGAATTCGAACCAGTCCCGCCTCTTCCCACGACTCTCTCAGAAGCCTTTCCCACAAAACCCTGGAAAGGGAAGACTTGGATCTTTTGGGTTCTGACCTGCGAAGAGTCTCTCTTTGACCTTGGCCTGGCTGTGGGGGCAGGGGAGCTGCATTCCTGGTCTCAATTCCTGCGGACGGGAGGCAGGAGGTGCTGACCAAAGGTGGACATGGAGGTAGAGGTTGTGAAGACGGGAAAGCTGGACATCCAGACGTCAGCCATGAGCTCCTTGGTCTGGCACAGAGCCTCCTGTGAGTTTTCCACTTGCCTGGTGACAGTTCCAGCTCCCAGAACAAAGAGAACGTGGCCAGAGGACCTGCTCAGGACCGAATTCTGACTGAGAAGAAGGCGGTGAAGAGGCATGACGGGAGCCAGCTCTGTTTGTGGTGTCTGGGGAGCATGCAGGCCAGACTTTAGCAGGTGACATATTGGAGTTCAGGACACATGAGCAGGGCTACATGCTCTGAGACAGGAAGCCCAGGGAATCAAGGACAACCCAGGCTCCTGGTTTTTGACAGCGCCATTAAGGGAGAAGGGGTGTGGGGTGGTCCGTAAGGAAACCTGTGTGGGTGTGTGGAGAGAGGCTGGATTTGTAATGGTCGTACCCAAGGATGGGAAGCCTGGAGGTCTATCAGGAAGGCACGTTCGTCTGAAGGGGTGTGATTCCCAGGACACAGCGCTCCCCAGGAGGCGTCCCCAGGGCTGTGACCTTAAGGCAGTATTTGGAATACACTCAGGGAAAATCACCGTACATCATAGTAATGGCTATTATATCAATACCTATGTGCTTACTGTGTGCCAGAGACAGTGCTAAACATGTAGGAAATATTGGTCGCCCTGTTTTGTCAGCTGGGGAAACGCGCCTGCCCAAGGGCACCCATGTAGTCAGTGGTAGCAGCAGGACTGAGGCACAACACAGGCCTGAGTTCAAGTTCTGGCTTGGCCGCTTCCTCGCTCTGTGGCCTCTGCTCAATGGTCAATTTCTCTTTTCTAGAAAGGAGCTTGTGAGTCTCAGAAGAACTTATCCATGTGATATGTCAACAGAGTGATGAGTGTCTGGCTTATGTGTAAAAAATAAAAGTTCCCTTTCCTCCAAGGGACTCATAATGATAATATTGTGACCATGGCATTGAGGACCCCTAAATGGGCTGTGGAGCAGAGAAAGCAGGGAGCGAAAGGCAGGCCCGAGGAGAGTGAAGAGTCTTGTCACTTTCTGTGGAGAACAAACAAAGGATTTCACATCGATGGGTGACAAGGGACACAGAGGTGACACTTTACTCCCATTTTGTTTTACAACTGAGAGGAAGGATTGTCAACCTAAAAGGGACAGTCCAGACCTCATGGGGAGAACGGCCCATGGTGGGCTGGACAGGAGCCCCACGCCTGAGCACTGAGACACAACCTGCCTCTGAGATCCTGGGACCACACTGCTGGTGACGTCTGGAGGCTGCAGGGGTCCTGGGGGACTGGGGACGGACAAAGTCCAAGGGGAGGGTGAATTCCAGAAACTCCAGTCACAGAGCTTGCTTGAGGGTGAGTTTTGTGAGCACCAGACCCAACACAGGGTCCCCATAAAGCACACACACAAGCTTTCGAGACCTATCACATGTCATGCTGTGTTAGGCGTAAGGCCAAGTTCCGCCAGACTAAACTTTCTTTCTTGGGCAGGGTGGGTAAACTTCAGGGGGATGCGTATACCTGAATAATGCCTGGATAATCTTCCCCATCTCTCCTTGTGAACAGGATAGAGGAAGGGGAATATTAGGAAAGGCACTCAGGTGGGCTAGTAACTGGCCCAGTGATTGCATTCCAGGGGTGCTTGCTCATCTGTGGTTCTGCCCACATGTAAAGGGGCTTCTGCTAGAGCACCGCATGGCTCTGCCCTTGGCTCACAGGCAGAGGGGACGGCTTGCTAGGCGCGCGCGTGCGTGCGCACTTGTGTGTGTGTGTGTGTGTGTGTGTGTGTGTAGAACCCAGTTAAAGTGGAAGCAGCGGGGCTCGGGTAGAGCGGAAGCTGAGGGTGGTTTGGGTCTGGGCTGCCTAACCGCAGGAGTGCCCCACGGACAGGACTCGGGTTCCCCGGCTCTTCGCCCTGCTTTCCTCACCACCCAGTCCATCCTTACCTTATTCTCTGCCTCAGAACTCATGCACACACACTGTTCCTGCCCCTGACCTGTGCCTGTCACTTGCGTGTGGTCTGCCATGAGCTCTCCATCCTCTCTAACCTCCTGCCGCCAATTGCTTCACACTCAGCTTTGCCTCATTCAGATGCTCATGAGAGGAAGTCTAATGGGACCATCAACTTTTTGTGTGAGGCCATTGCCAGGGGCCTTGGGTAACCTGTGGATGGGCTGTGAGCCTTAGCCAGTCATTTGAAGCCCCAGGGAAGGTGGGTCACAAGAGGCAAAACAGAGGTGCTCAGGTGCTCCACCCGCCCTTTCCACACATGTGGTGGACCACCGTGAACAATGGTGACCATTGTCGTTACTGATAACATAGCTGATAGAAGTATGCTTATTAATTTCATGTGGGATGGGAAATTGTGGGAAATTGTAATTACAATGGATGACAGCAGCAGTTGGAAGGACGTTGATGGCTTCCTCGTTTTTACACCTGTCCCTTCCTTTCTGAGCATCTGCGAGGCTCCAGTCTCCGGCAGCTCCGTCTCCGTACCCACTACTCGGCAGAGGTCACTGGCAGTGTCTATCTAGGTCATTCCCGACCTCTCTTGGCTCTTCTGGATGTGAAGGGCTTTCCCCAGGCCGAACCAAACATAGCGAGGCCAGCTGTAGCAGATATGAAGGCCGTACACGCACACAGGTTCCAAATCTGGCCGGAGTCAAAGGCGAAGACGTGCTCTGAGAGCATGTGCAGAATTATGTGTGTGTGTTTTGGGGGGTGCTTTTTGTCTTGTGTTTTGTTTTGTTGCCAGGAATCTTAGAATGTTGCTCGGTATGGTGTAGTGACTGAAAAGAATCATACTCCAGAATTCTGGGCAGCACTATTAGAGGTAAAGGACCCAAAGTGAGAGGGGACAGGGCCGTATTGTTCTGCACAAGACATCCCAGCCAGTCATGTTGCATCTAGTTCTTGGTACCAACTGCTAAGTGTTCTGAAAGCAACAGGTGACGTTCGCTGAGAACCCCATGCATGTAAACGCTGGTGTGCAAGTGCCCTGTGGACTAGATCCTGTATCTTCACCATGACCCTGTGGTACTGATGGCAGCTCATAGATTGGAAAAGCCGAGGAACAGAGAGACGAACGTGTTTAAGGTCGCTCAGCTTCAACTAACTCGAAACCTGGACGTTCATATACTTATTGCAGAAACTGGGAATGAGAACGTGTTGAGGTCGGATAGTTTGAGGATGGAGCTCGTGCTGTCCTCCAGGCGGTGTTCCTGGTGTTGACACCACATCTGCGTGTGGCCAGGGTCCCTGTGCCCATTCAATGGCTGGCAAGACCAAAGCTCACAGAGGCGCACTAGCTTGTCCAGGCCACCGAGCCAAGAAATGAGAAGGGAGAGAACCCTGCTTGGTGTTGAGCACACAGCTGGACGATGTTGCACCCAACTATGGCCCCCCGAGATCTGGGTGTCAGGGAGGTGTTTCTCCGTCACCGTTGGTGTGCAGGCATGGGCTTAGTGGTCTCCTGGCCAGGTGTCACTATCCCCGGGAGTGTGCCGGGGATCCGCCCCATGGAAGAGAGGTGGAGAAGTGGAATTTGGCAGAGAGAAATATTGCTGCAGCGCTGTGGCCACTGGGGCCTCTGCAAACCCCCTAAGGAGCTCTGGGGCCCGGCTGGCCCCTCCCGGTTGAACGGCACGGGGGTAGCAGGGCTGATCAGTTATGCTGTACGGCCGCCCCTGGAAGGAGGCGTGACTGTAGGTGAGGCTGTTTTCTTCAGCTGACTCAGTCTTCAAAGCAGGCTGCTGGCCGAGGGCCATCCTGGCACTGGGAGAACCATCCTTCTTCCTAACAGGGAGCCGGGCCGTCGTCACAGCACCCACCCCCTCCCCCATCTCGCACGTGTCAGTACACATACCTTGCCCAGACTCACATCACATTACCATTACTGCGAGGGTGCTTATTAATATCCGTCAGCTAACAAAAGGCTTTCGAATGTTCTGTTGCATCTTATCCTAAATGCCCGATGAACAGAGTGTTACTAATGCCTCTGCTTGGTGGAAGATGAGCTCAGATGCTCCGAGAGTTAAGCTATTGGTTCAAAGATGTACAACCAGCAAGAGGCAACACGGGACTCACTGCACCGGCCACCAGATCGCAGCTGGAGCGCTCCTCGCACCAGGCCTGGGCGCTCTCCCGTGGTGCACAGGTAGACAGCGCAAGGGAGGACAGCACCCTAGATTTGTTGCGTTTGGTCAACCTTCCCGCTCTTCCTCTGTGGCTGGTCCATTGAATGTCCCTTTATGAACCCACCTAGGCCTGATCTCCTGATGCCTGCAGACTGTCCTTCCCTAGTTCAGGGCACATGCCTGGGCTGTGGGTTTGGCCCCTGGTCGGGGTGTGTACGACAGGCAATCGATGGATGTTTCTTTCTCTCTCCCTCTGGTTCCCCTCTCTCTAAAATCAATAAACATATCCTTGGGTGAGGGTAAGAAAAATGAAAAAGAAGATGGTTTTTGTGGCCCCTTCCGGCCCTCACCTGTGATGGCCTAGGACTCCTGCGACAGGGAGTCCCAGAGAGAGAAGGAAGAGAAAGGAGCTGTCACTTACAAAGTACCTGCGAGGAACCAGCATGGTGTAGGCTTCTCACGTGCCTGAGCTCTTTGAGTCCTGGCCACTCGCACGTGTCACGACACATACCCAGATTCACATCGCATTACCATTACTGTGAGGTGCTTATTAATATCTATCAGCTAACAAAGGCTTTCGAACCTTCTGTTGCATTTCACCCTTAATGCCTGATGAACGGAGTGTTGGGGGAGGGCTGTTATTCCTGGTTTATGGACGAGAAGACAGGCTCAGAGAAGTGAAGTTACTCTCCTACGGTCACACAGCAAGGAAGTGGTGGTGCTGACTCTGGAGCCTGTGTGCTTCCCTTAGGCAATACAGGGTAATCTACAGCTCCCAGGGCCCACCCCCCAGCCCCCCCCCCCACATCCCAGGGAAGTAGCAGCTGGGGACCAGGGTGATGGACAGGTGGGTTGGGGCCTAGGACCTGGTACTCACACCCACACAAACTCTGGAGGCCAAATCCTTGCCCCTCACCAGGAGGCGCATGGCCCCAGCATGACCTGGGCTTGAGTCTGCAGCTAAGCACCCCTCCTTCTCCTCTGATCCCAGTGGCCCCTGGGGGCTGCCCTCCCCGGCCCCTGGGACTCTGGCTGCCATCAGCTGCTAGGACCCTGGGTGGGGCGGTTTGTAGCTGCCCCTCTGCTGTGCACCTCACACCAGTGGGACTGCACCCCCACATACCCTCCCATTCCTGTGACAAATCTCAAGACCCCATAAATGCCTTTATTTGCCATTAGAGCAGAAGTTTTATTTTCCTTCTTTGTGAGCTGAGCCCCAGCCCAGGCAGCTCCCAGGAACTCAGATATTGAAAGCAGCAAATTAATGGGACCTTGTCTTGGTGGAGGCCTTCAGGGATCGAAATGCTTCTCTGGAACTTCAGGCGCAGCCTCCTAACAGCCTCAGAGGCTGTCTGCAGCCAGCGACTCCTGGAGTTCCCCCAGCCCCCAAGAAGTGGAGACACTGCTGTCCCCCCAGAGATGTGGGGACATTGCTGGTGCAAGGCTACCAGCCCTTCCAGGCTGGGGAGGAAGGCAGGATCTTGTGATGGGGACCCAGGTGGAGGAGACGTGACTGTGCAGGGAAAGCCTAGCCCAGTGGACACAGCAGGAGGGGGTGAGGACAGGTTGTGCCCAAGCAGATGGGACATCGTGACTGTCCTGCTGGCTCACATTTCAGGAACAGGGCTCCAAGTCTAAAGAAGGTGGCTGGGAGGGGTAGGCAGGGCCTCAGGGCTTGGCCTGGCAGGTGTGGTTCTGGACAGCTGTTGTCAGGACAGGGGCCTGGAAGGCAGGCAGGAGTGAGAGCCTTGTTGGGGGGTAGTGGTGAAAGGCATGTACCCCAAAGATGGGCTGCTTGGGTTCAAATCCCTACCTCCCTCTTACTTGGTCTAAGATCTTGAGACAAGTTACTTAACCGTCCTGGTGTGTCATTTCCCCGTTCTGAACACCGAGGGTGAGGAAGAATTTCTATGTCACAGAATGTCAGTGAGACTCAGAGGGGAGTGATATCAGGAGGAGGCACAGTTTAGAATGGGGCCTGGATGCAGTAACTGCTCAGCGGAAGGGGGTGTGGATGTCACGGCATTGTGGGTGCCAGTTGGGAGAGGCTGCGAGTCAGGACTACTTCACACCGAGGCCGTGTTTGGGACAAGCTCTGGCCCCAGCAAGATATGCAGGAAGAGGACCTTTGGACCCCAAGTGGGAAAAGGGGCAGCCATGCTTTCCTGGGCTGGGTGGGGACCTGGCCCGGGTCCACTGTGTGGTAGGCGAGGCCAGGAAGCAGTGGGGACCCAGGCTCCCCTACAAGGATCCCAGAGATGAGCTTGTGATTCAGAGGGGCCATTTTGCTGACAGCTCCTCCAACACACCAGACTCCAAGCAATTAACCAGCCGGGCCCCTGGGAGGAACACTCCGCAGCAATCAGAGGGTAACCTTGACCTCCTTTGCACACTGCCTCAGCCTCCTACCTCCCATCTCTAAGGTGCTGGAGGCTTGTTGAAGGGCAACTCCTCCCCAGCACAGGAAGCGCTCCTCCTCTGCCAGCCAGAGCCGCGGGCCAGGGCTCCTGGGCCACAAATGCTGGCACTTGGGTCTCCCACCAACGCAGTTGGCCTCATGTGGCCTTTTGCCCAAGGCGCCTTTCTTGGAAAAGCACGGCATTCTCAGCTGTGAGTGTGTGAGTGTGTGCATGCGTGTGTGCACACATGCGCAAACCTGGAGAAGGGATGGACAGCGTGTGTGCCTGTGAGTGCAGGAGTGGAGACACCTGTGTGCATATGTGTGAAGGAAGGGGCGTGCATGTGCCCAGCCGCAGGAATATGGACAAAGCGTGCAGGAGTATGAAGTGGGGAGGGGGCTGTGCCTGTGTGGGGAGAGTGGGGAGCACGTGGAAGGGATGGGGAGCCGCCCTCGTGGGAAGGAGGAGGAGCCTGTGTAAGCGTCACGTGGGGAAGGGTTGCGGGCTGCGTAGGGCTTCGGTTTGAGGATGTAGTGACAGTAAGCTCCCGCCACCCCCTCTCCACCAGCTCGGGCCTGTACGTTTCAAATACTTCATTGTCAGCCCTGGTAAAGGCTTTATTTATAAAGCGCGGGTGTCTCATTCAGCTTAACTGAAAAGGCCTTTAAATCACCGCAGCTGGGAAGGGCTAATTGCAGTTAGAGTTGTCAAGGACTCTCTTGTCTGCTTTTGCCATCTGTGACACAGTGAATGCAAAGATCATTTTAAACATAGGCAGTTAATGTAGAGAATAATTTGAGAGCTTTAGATATTTATGGTAAATTATTTAACTTTACGGTGGAATTTTATTGCCTCATTATTCCATGTGTGAAGAATCTTGGCGTTTTCTGTGACTCGGCACTTTGTGGAGTTTCACTTTGCAACGCTCAGGAGGAAAGTTATTCGGCCCTGACGTGAGATCTGGGCGAGTGCACGTCCTCGCACAGAAGACTCTCTGATCTCCGCCCATCTGGCCGAGGGCCATGGCTTCTCCTTGCCCTGCCATCAGGGCTTCCGAGTGGGCTTGGGCGCTCATTAGAGACTTCAGGGGCTTCTCGCCATCAAACCAGCCCCACGGCCTCCTGCTGTCCCACAGGTGGGACGGCCACTCTGCCAACCACAGACGGCATTGACCCACTGCCTCCCTGCCTTGGGCTCCGGGGTGATGTCTCTGGGACTGGGAGGGTGGGGGTTCTGGGAGGATGGGACCCAGGCACGGCTTTTTCAGTTGCACTGAAGCTCTTTGGAACCTCTGTCTTGGTGCCTTTTGTGTCCTGCCTGAGTTCTATGAGAGTAGGCATGTGACAGCTAGGTGTCATTTATTTGCGTGAGTTGTCACTGATCACTGTTCAGAGTTGAACCTTCCCAATTATCTAGGTTTCTTTTGAGTGTCTGGAACTTAAGACTTTCCTCATCCTAGGAGACAGCCATCCCTCTCTGCCACGGTCAGATGCTGGCACAGGCATTGTGCCAGATGCTGTTGGTGCTGGGCCTGGAGGGGCACTTACCATTCCGGTCCCCCTGGCAGGATTTCTGGGCAAGTACGTACCTGAGACCCCTTCCCCAGGTCAGAGTGCCGGGTACTGGTGCTGCAGGAGCAGCATTCAGCCAGTGATGGGCAGGAATCCAAGGATAAAGTGGGGCTTCCTTGCTCCTCTGATGGAATACTCCTGGGGCACAGTCTGTACTGTCTACCAGAGCTTTTCCACGGGACTGAGCCGGAATTGCCCTTGGCCATAACCTACTCAACAGCACTCCCATTTGGGGCTTCCTTCCCTCCCCTGACTCACTGCCCTTTTCTTCACAGTGTTTCTGGCAATTACCTCCTAATAAATTACCTGAACTCAAATCCTGGTTTTAGTGTCTACTTTTAGGAGAAGCTCTACTAGACAGACATGACATTGAACCATAGCACCGACCACCTACGGGGCTTGGAGCTGTGACCTTTGAACTCTGCCTCCTCAGCCCACTGGCTTGCCTTTGGACATGGCATGTCTATTGCGCTGGGCTCTGCTCTTGACAGTGGTGCAAGCTGGATTGGAATTTCTGTGAGAGGGCAAAGCAGTGCCCAGCTGGCCAGAGTTACCGCATAGCCACCTAAATGAATGCAGGTGTTGAAATTTCTAGGGGAAGATTATGTTCTTGAGAGAGGCAGGTGACTATCTTCTGTGAGGCTGCAGTTCATAGGTCAAAGTCTAAAATGACTGCTTTGGGTTCCAGTTCTATGGCTGGGGAGGATTTAGTTTGCACCCCAAAGTTATTAGTTGTGGAGCTCAAACTGTCGCAAGCCATCTCTGAGGAACATGGGGATGAACCCTCCCCCTACCCCCAGCTGGAAGACTGCCACTCATTCTTCAAGACTCAGCTGAAATGTCACCCCCTCTGCCAAGCCTTCCCCAGCTCCTCCAGGCTTTGGCTGATATGTTGCCACAGTTCTTTGTTCATAGCTTGGTAATTGCACTTGTCAGACTCTCTTGTCATTTATCTGTCTCCCCATCTGGTCACTGGCCAGGCTGGGAGCTTCTTGAGGGCAGGGACTATGTCAATTCATCTTCTTTGTTTCTAGAGCCCAGGGTCTGGCACAGCCACAGCTCAGGGGATGTGACCTGAATTGTTGGCTGGTTGGATGGGTGGATAGATTTATGGATGGACTGAGGATGGATAGGCAGAGTGATAAACAGATAGATGGGTGGGTGAATGAATGGATGGATGGATGGATGACTGAGGGAGGGAGGAAGACAGGGAAAGAGGGTAAAGGGAGGGAAAGATGGATGGGCTAGTGTGTGACTGGGTAGATGGATGGGTGGACAGACTGCTGAATGGGTGTTCAAAAATCAGTATCCTGTGCTCAAGTGGAGCTTCAGAACTAAGAAACATGAACTTTCTCCAGTGACCTTGTGTCCTTGAGCAGTTGGCTTCTCAGCATTCTTCTTGGAAACTCAGAGAGGAGGAGACAGTGAGTCTGGGTCCCTGGAGGTAGAGCGAGGGCTCTTCTAGGCTGAAGGTTGGGGTGGGAACTGTGTGCCAGGGAGCTGTCCACACTTTCACCTGGAGCCAGCACGTTTCTCCACCAGCCCTGCCCCCACCGCTGTACAAAGACACTGCGGTGAGGAGGTCACCGCGGTGAGGAGGTGGGAGGGAAATCAGTCACAAGGGGGCTGCCCACAGCCTTCACCGTGGGTCCTGCTTTGGGGAAAATCAGACAGAGAAGGGACCCAAGTGTGTAATGTTCCGTGGAGGCAGAGGGAGCCCACAGATAATTCCAGATTTGTGCCAGGAGACCTGGGGGTGGCCGAGGCCAGCAAAAACCTAGAGGGTGCGAAGCACGAGTGCCTTTGAAGCTTAATTACTGCAGCTGGGGACTGAGGGCACAGCCTCTGAAAAGCTGCCATCTTCTGCCATTTGGCGATTGCTATTGTGTGGGAGGAAGGCCAGGATCCCAAGGCCTTTCCTGGACCCTAAGATGACCTGTGGGGAAAGGTCATCCCACTGCCGTACCTGAAGCCTATCCTAGCCACCTTGGGAATGGGCAGCACACTCACTTTTGGCCCCTCGGAGATAAAGGAGGCCAAAGAGGCCTGGTCTGCACACACCTTTCTGTGCATGGTATTCACGCACATAGGTATGAAATTCACCAGGCCTGCTCTTACTGCCTCCGCCCCAGACAGCCAGACCATCTCTGTCAACACTGCTCCAAGGCCCTTCTCCCAGAATGATGGCGGCCCCTGGGAGGCAGCACACAGAGAGGGCTGTGGCTCCTGCAGGATGCTCCGTGAGCTCTGGCCACAGGGTAACACAAGGGTTGCAGCTCTTCAGCCAGCTTCATTAGGGACAGGAAGGAATTGCCTTGGAGCCTGAGGAGGGGACAAGGCAGGGCAAGCAGCTCCCCACCCCCACCCCCAACCCCACCTCCTCTCTATCCCAGAACTCTAAGGCAAAAGGCCTTGCCTGTCATCACCTTGGCCCTCTGTTTGTCCCCTTCCCCCATCCCCTCCTAGGTGATCCCAGTCTTCTCTCATTCCCCTCTTGTCTACCTCATGGCCTCCAGAGCCGGAAGCTGTCCCCAACCCCAGCACTCCTGAACACACACTATGGGCGTGACCCTGTTTGGAGGTGTGCTTGAGTGTCAGTGTCCAGCGTGTTCTCTCTGCTCCTGCCCTGGCTTCATGGAGCCCACGGCCACCATGCTAGTTCCTGCCCGGCTTTGAGCCATGTCCAAGCTTGCTGTCCAGCTTGGTCCTACTGCTTCCTCACCTACCTGTTCTGCACACATCAACCAGGCTCCCGATATCGCCCCGAGGCCTGGAATGCCCTCATTAATTCTCAGCCAGCTCTCAGTGTCCACTGTGGCTCTCCTGGCCCGGGCTCCATGCCTTCACCACCTACACAACCCAATGATTCCAGTGTGAAGGCACTGCCCCTTCAGCAGGGCCAGAGAGGTGCAACGGAAGGAAGGGGGTTTGGTGCTCATCCCTGGCAGCCCCCAAGAGCAGTTCACTGCCTTCTTCTCCTTCCCTCCTGGCTGCCAAGCCCAAGGCTTTATAACTAACCCTGACCCTTTCATCCCTATACCACAGTTTCTTGCTAGACCCAGGCTCATTTAAAGCCCCTCATTAACCACAATGACTCAATCTCTGTGATTCTCAGAGGCCATAAAGTTCTGGATTTGGGGCAAACAGGAAGTAGCCATTTAAGGATCTGGGGGCAGGATCTAAGGTGGCCTGAGAGGGTCACTTACTACGGCCAGGTGCACTGATCCCCGTGCTGAGAGAGGGAGCCACTGCCGGAGCACAGGCAGCCCTCGGAGTGTGTGGGCTGGTGGGAGGGGCGAGGAAAATCTACCCACTGCTCTGGTGTGCATGTGCATCCCGTGTGTGTAAGCACTGGAGGACACACATCATTGTGTAACTGTGCAAGAGAGCATTGCATGTGCCACAAGAAGAGGGCTGGAGCAAGAGCCACCCAGCAGCAGGTGGGCCCAGGCTGCCAGGCTTACTGGGAAACAGCCTGGTTTTAACTGTTTTAATTGTCCGTGGAGATGATGGGGCTCTTGGGAGTTGTCAGAGGCCTGCTCAGAGCCGCAGTGGGCTCCTTGCCCTACTTGTTGGCAGCCTCTTCCCCTCCTTTGCCTCCTCCCCCACTTTCTGCCTGCCTCCCTCTCTTCCTCTTCAGCCTCAGAGCTCTCTTCACCTCTTCTCCCTCCTCTGCTCACTATCAGGACTGCTTCAGACACTCAGGCCCCTGGGCTGCCTCTCCCAACTTGGACCTGACTTCAAAAGGCTTGGCCAGTGGACCTGCGAGCTGGCACTATTCCCTCCCTGCCCCCGTCCTGTCCCCTCCCTGCGTTCCCACTGGAAGTTTCCTTTAGATTAGTGACTGAAGGCAATACTCCAACTTGAACAAATGGGTTTTTCATAGATCTGATTCTGTGGGCATGGGTGGAGCCTGAGACTCTGCATTTCTAACAAATGCTTAGGCAGTGCTGGTATTTTGTGGTCCAGGTACCACACTCTGAGTTCTAAGTACCTGCGGCTGTCAGGGGCCAGCTGTGGATCAAATGACCTTTCCCAAGGGCTCTGTGTCCTCCCTTCTTGTCCTCTCTGGGCGGTGGGCCAAGCCAGGCCACCTCCCCTGGAAGCTGTAGAAGCAGTAGCTGCACGTAAGATCCTAGCCCTGGAGGATCACAGCCACAGGGCACATTCTGTCTTAGGGATTTGCTTCCACCAGCACCCATTTACTCACTTTCCCTGCCCAGCTGGTTCAGCTGGACAAGCTGGGGCATTGTCCTGAGAGTGTATAGAAAATATGCCTTCTGGGATATCCTCACCTATGCTGGCTCAGCTGGCTGAGGTGGTGACAGCAGGAGTGAGAAGGAGCCAAGGGGAGTGGGGAGGACTTGGGAGCAGGTCAAGGTCCCCAGGGATAGCTTCTGCCCACTCTCAGCACCTCCTCTAGTCTCCCCATTTACAGTGTCATTGTCCTTTGCAGACACACCCCAGACACACGGAGATATGCTGCTCCCTTGCAGTTGGACTTGGCGTCATTTGGTACTGGACATGACGTTTTATGTTTATTAGTAAAAATCTGACCCCCTCAAGGAGCCTCTAGGCTCCCAGAGGGATTGTGTCCAATGTCATAGCCTCTGTGCCTAGAACCATGTCTGGCACATAGTAGGTGCTCAAAAACATTTACTGCATGAATGCTATAGGCAGCCCGCACAGCCTCCTAGAAAGAATAAGCAGAATAATAAAGTCGTGGCCTGGATCACTCCTCCCTTTGACCCCTCCCAGAGGGCTCACTTCTGGTAGGTAAAATGGAGATGATCAGATGGGTCTGGCTGTACCCATGGTGTGCTATTGGACAGATTCTTCTCTCCAAGACTCAAGTTTTCTCAGTTGTGAAGTGGGGCCAATGGTGAGGCAGTGAGGATTCCACCTCCCTGTGGCTATGAGGAATCTCAAAGCATCATTTAAATGGAGCTCCAGTGGTGGTTCCTTTGCCCTTCCCTTTTGTCACCCCTGACCCTAGCTGGCTGCCTCACCGCCCCACCTATCTCCCTGATCACAAGGCAACCAACTATGGTGGCACGGGACCCACTTTCCCTCCCAGAGACCCAGCTCAGAGCTCATGGTGATGGCAGGTAAGCACCAGCTGGCTCCCTCTCTCTTCACATACCCTCCAACTGCTGGCTTCCATGAAGAAGCCCCAGATTAGCCTGAGTTGACCAAGGCGGCTCAGGATAGTGTGGCAGGCATTAGTTCTAGAGCAAGACTGCCTGCATTTAAAAACCATCACCAGTTAACTAGGGAGGAACACTTAAACCTTCCATGAGCCCCAGTTTCTTCATCTTATGAAAGTCATATTGTAAGAATGAAGTAAAATCACCCATGTCATATTTAGCATGGTGCCTGGTATATGGTCAGCATTCAGTAAATTGCAGCTGTGGTCATCACTTTCTCGGGATATAGCCATCAGCTCATTGTTCTTATGCCAAGCCAATAGGACAGGAATGGGGAAGAAGGTTGGGTGGATGTTGAAAGCTTAGGTTTCTTCATGTGCAGATTAAAGAGCAAGATAGTCCTTTAGGTGGTTCCAGGCTGGGATTTTGTGAGTGTTTAGCTACTGAGTGGACATATTCCATCAGGGTTCCCAGGAAGGAATTTACTGCTACTGTGGACCCTAAATGTATTATCTTTACTCACTGCTATGGTCTTTGCTTTCTTGCCTAGGGGTCAGGGGTGGAAAAGAGAAAAGCCAACTCTGTTGAGGGAAGCCACACTTTCCTAAGACTTTGGGTGAGCAGTAGGTGGGTCTGACTCTGGGTGGGTGGGGCCTTCTTGGTACCTGTTATTAGCACCAGCCAATGTAGGTGAGCCGAGTCCTTGAGTCTGCTTGGGGAGGGTTCAGGTGCCCTCAAGGCTGTCCTGGCAAGCCCTTATCCAAACCACACAAACTGGTCCCAGTAGCCAGAGGGGCAAATGGCACCCCAGGAGGAGGAAAGGTGCCTCAGGCAGAGGGAGCAGCAAGAGCAGGCCCCCTCACCCCGCCATCCACCATGGATGAAAATAAGTCTACCAAGACATGATCTGCCTGGGGAGGAAAGGTATAGGAACTCTCAAAGGAGAAGGGCCAGGAATCTTTTTCTCAATGGGCTTTTATTGGGTTCATTTGCATAGGAATACAGGGCACATAGGTAAAGCTCAATCATTGTCAGGCAGTAAGGATCAAACAATAGATAACATGCAAAGAACTATGAGAGCTTATTCTGAGTCTGAGTCAGTTAGCTAAAGGGCCATAAAACTTTGGGGAAACAAACTCATTTCATGCCTGGACCCTTATCATTTAAATTGAGGGTATTAGCAAAGCAGGTTTCACAGGATTTTATACATTCAGTTTTTAGGCCTGATTGTCCCAGGGAAGTCTCCCTTTCCAGCACAGGGCCACACCTACCTCCGGCATTGTTTCAGGCTTAAGTGCATTGTTTCAGGCTTAAATTGGGCAGGAGAAGTAAGGCAGCCAAGAGATTAGGAGACTTCTTGCAGACAGAATGAAGACTCAGGCTAAATCAAAGCCTGAAAAAAGTGGGTCCATCACCATCTTTTTCTATAGCCTCCTAAGTCCTGCCCTGAGGGCCCCCTAGTGACTGTGCCTGTCTTAGGTCATCCCTCTCTTGAGGAATCTTATCCGTCATTGGCTAACCCAGTCATGCACTGGGGCCCAGGCAGGGTGAAGTAAAGTGGACAGAGGTGGTGTTCCTCCCAGGGAGATAAGCTTTGTCTCCTAAGTGGCTGATGATCCCAAGGTCCTTTACTCAGCCTCAGCCATGGTGGGTGGGGGTGGGTTTGGGGCGGGGTGGAGGGATTACAGCTTCTCAAATCAGGCAGGGTGGTTCCCAACAATGGGAAGCTGGATGCCAGTGAGGAGCCACTACCGGGGAAGGGGCATTGTGGTGGGAGATGGGCTGAGGGGTGGGTAGTGGCCAGACCACACTGAGCTCTGTAGGATTTGGGATTTATCTTAAGAGCATTTGGAAGTGCTCAAGGATGTTAAGCAGGGCTACGGGCTGCTCAGGTTTCGTTACAGAACAGGGTCAAGGGGGGTACGCTATACTATTACCAAAAGGACCCCTGCTAGGTTCACATTGTCTGCCACCAGAGGAAAGATGTCTCTCAATGCCAGAGATTTGTGAAAAGGAAAGGAAATGTTTATTTAAAGCTATACAGACTTACAGTAGTGACCTAATGGCCTGATTAAAATATTAAAGTCTTTTAAGATACCCACAGACACACACAGTCCGTCCTTCTTCCTCTGCCCTTATCTGGGGTACTGTATCTCAGGAAAAGTTGCAGTCTGTGATTCAGGCTCCTGGCACCATCAGCTGTCTCGTTGGCCAGGATCTCCAGTTAATCCAAAGCCATGTGGCACTTTCTCATAGCCCACCAACAAAAGCCCTTGCACCCTTTTTCTTCCAGGCAAAGTCTCTCCTGCTTTATAAGCCACGTGGCAAGAGGGAGCATCCCAAAGCCACATGATCCTCACTCTCGCCAAAGCTACATGGTTCTCCTGCACTGCCACAGCTGCATGGTCCTCTCCTCACCAAGGCTGTGGGGGGTCCCCACTTTGGCAAAACCACATGATTCTATTGTCACAGCTGCATGGTCCCCTCAATGGCTGCCGTGTCTCAGTTTAAATCCTCATACCAATTCTCCTCTGCAGCCCCATTTCTGACTCCTCCCACAATCAGCTACACCTGCCAGCACTCTCATATCCTTCCATCTTTACTGGGCTGCCATCATGAGTCTGGGCAGGTGTGGCCCCATGTCATGGAGCCAATCTTCTGCAACCTCTCACGCAGGGACTGTAACCCAGGGGAGTTGCCTCCCAGTTACATCTTTCATGGAATTCACTCCCTTCTCCCTGGCTCAAAGCATGGCCACAGCTTTTTAACAAATCTATGAAACCAGTTAAAGGTTATAGATATGTTAAATGACCATGCCAGAGGTTAGCTGCAAAGCCGTTGTTATGCAAAACAGCTCTCAATGGCCCTGCTCCATGTGTCCCTTCCTTCAACTCGCACCTGTTGGGGGGGGTGTGGAGGGGTGGGGGTGTGTGAGGACATCCTATATATCTTTCTAATATTTCCTTGAGTTCTAGACCCCATTCCAAATCCCTATTTGGGGCTGCACCCTGTTACAGTTTGAATTTTTAAAATATCCCTCTAGCTACTGTGCGGAGAACAGGTTGGGAGTCCATGGTTTGGTCCCACCGTTTCTGCTACAGTGAAGCCAGACTCATTCAAACAGAGCTTTACTAGTAAACTGGGAAAGACACCAGGAGACCCAGCCACACGGAAGCACAAGAGCTTGTGGAACTTGTGGAGTGCGGCGGGAGGGTTTGTTGAGTTGCAGGGAATAAAAGCCCACTTAAGAGAGCTTATTGTCAAGATGCCTGTGGATTGGAACTGGAACCTGAAAGCCTTCAGGATCCAGTTACACAGGGCTCTGAAGAGCAGCCTCGCTCTCCCCCATCCCTCTCCCTCTTCTCCCTCCTTCTTTCCTTTCCCACCCCTTCCCATCTCAGGAGTAATGTGGGTTCAGCCCCATGGAATACAAGTCCTCCCTGTTCACCTCCCTGCCTCTCCATCCTCTGCAGTCCACAGCTTCTGTGCCCCACCACTTGGGCTTCTTGTGGCCCATCATGCCCTCGGTGGCCTGATGATACCTCATTATCTTTCATCTGCAGCTCCTGTCACTGACAAGCAAGTGTGTTTTGTGTTTCTTAATTAAGATTCCCAAGAGAATAAATCTGATTGTGTCAACTCCTTTTTAAGACCCAGGCTACATGACTGCCCCTTTGTCCAACCAGCTGGGTCCAAGGAGGATGTGATCTCAAACATGAGCTCTGAGGCAGTGAGGCTATGAATGGGGCAGCTCCCTTTAGAGAGGATGTAGTTAGTTCAGGCACATAATCAGCTTATTCTAGACCTAGAATATTCCTGCACCAGAGGTCCAAGCTCCAGGCACCTAGATACGACCGAGCAGTTGGTTGTGCTGGGTGGCCAAAACCAGGTTTTTGAGGTGGATGAAATAGAACTGGACACCAACCCCCAGCCATAGGCAAGACCTAACTCTGGCCTGTTGGTTCACTAGCCCATGCCATTTATCCCCAAAATAGAGTGAGAATGGCTCTGTGAAGGCCACCCCACAGTCAGAATTTATGTTATAGTGACAGCTGGTGCATCTGGAGTCTTCTTCTGTCTCAGTGACTGGCCTATTAATCTGGGGCTGGATCCCACACTTAGAAGGGCAGTTCAGTTTATACAAGTCACCATACCAATAGCAACTCATCTGCCCCTGACCCACTAGCAGGCTATACTTCTCCAGCATCATGAGGTGGTGTCAGCATGGTCAAGGCCAGCCTCTCTTGGTACTCAAATATGTATAGTGCAGATACCTTCAGTAGAAGGTTGCTGGCAAATAGTTACATGTCTTTATTCCTCCCTGTATCCACAATCTGTGCAATGGGAGATGGCTGCTGCATTTTCCTTCAAGAGCTGAAGTCTGTTTTGGCCAATAAAATGTGGCAAAAGGGACTTTGTGCCAATTCTAAGCCTAGACTTCAAGACTCCTTGCATGCTTTCTCTCTCACCCCTCACCGCTGTCTCTTGGAATCTTGTCACTGCCATATGAATAAGACTGGTATGCCTACTGGATGATGAAAGACAGGTGCCTAAGTCAGCCCTGTTGTCCCTATTGAGAGTAAGCTAATTTCCAGTCACTAAATGAGGCCATATCAGAGAACAGCTAGCTCCTACAGATCACAGACACATGAACCAACTCAGCCTGGGTCTGCCTAGCCTAACCCACCCCAGTATAATTGTAAAGTTGATCTGTAGACTCCTGAGCAACAGCATATGTCTATTGCTTAAAGCCACTGAGTTTTGTAGTGGTTTGTTATGCAGCAGTAACTAACCAATACACCTTCCTGCTAGGAGACCTCCAAAGATGTGTTATTTGCTTTCTAGTTCAGTCCCTAATCGTGGGAGGTCCACTACTCCCAAGGCAGAGCTCAAAGCGTAGACAGACTCAAGTTGCAGTGATGACGCTGTATATTGATAGATGCTCCAGTAATCTGGGTGCGGTGTGTACCAGGCAGCTGCACTTTCTGCCACTTACAGAGAATTTGCTGTAATGCATTGTGATGCATTAGCATAATAATTGCTAAGCATTCACAAATGAATAGCTCACTGACTGATGGATTTTGTACAGAATCTGTGAAGGTTACATCGAGGGTGAAAACATTTCACTGTGTCAATGAACATACTTAATTTTTCTGGAAGTGCTATTTAAATTGCGTCTTGCTATGACATTAGCATAACAAAGACATAATGCATTCGTTTATGCTGTAGTAGGAAACACTGCTTTAATCAGTGGACATGATGGTGGGGGGAGGAAGGGATGTGCGGAGAGTGGCCTAGGAGACTTGAAAGGCAGCCCCGTTGGGTCTCTGTGGCCACACAGCAATGGTCCCGCCCCTGTGGGTCCCACCCCCGGATTTGGCTCCTGGGGCTCTGGGGGCTCTGGTAGTGGGTGGACCCTGTTTATTGGCTTGTTTCCTTTTCACTGATTTCGTCTTCTCACTGTGTTGGCCACTGAGTCCCTGCTAATGGGTGGGTGGGTCTTGGCTGTCAGAAGAGAAATCCTCAGGAGAATTAGCAAGCATTCAAATCTGGCAGGATTTACCCACCCCTTCAGCAGAGCAAGGAAGCCTCCCCAGAATCAACCAGCTGATCCCAGGAAGCTGTGCCTTGGGCCATTGGTTTCTCCAGCCTCTCCCCTAAAAGGATTCTCAGAGTTGATACTGAAAACTCCACAAGGAGGCTGGACGATGACTCTATTACCTTAATTTTCTACATTTTCTGCATATCTGGCTCTTCAAGGGGAAGTGTTTGGAGAAAACAGAGCCTGCTAATTGAGCATCTACTGCCTGCCCAGGCACTGAGCCATCTTTGCAGACACCAGCTCAGGGCTTCTCAACTGGCTGTGCACAGAGGCTGGGTTTCATAGTCCAGCCCCAGGCAAAGCAATAAAACAGGTTTTCTTTGTGTGAAGATCTCAGAACTTTCAGTATAACAATGAATCATGCACCTCCAATAGGAAGATGTAAGGGGATCAAACCTTTAAAACAATGGAACCTGTTTTGGGGGGAGGTGACATGATTTTATTTGTTATTTTAAGAGCATTGAATGAATTAATCCCATTTCAAAGCTAAAGAAATGGAGGCTCCCTGAGGAAGTAATTTGTGGAGCTCTAGCCAAATGGCTAAAGTGGGATTTTAACCCACACCTTCCTGGATTAGACACCAAAGGCAGACTGGCTTCCTGGGGGAAAAGGAGGGGATTGACAACCGGCCTTTGGAGGGAGACGCCAAACTGAGGACAACCCACAACTGCTGCTGGTCACACCCTCTCAGACTCTTGTGATCCTGATTGACCTAGGGAGCCCATTCCAGAGATGTTAGGCTAGGTCAGGACAGAAAGACAAGTGACTCTTCATGGGTCCTTTGGCCAGGGGCCCTTCTGGCAGAAGATAGGTAGTTCAGAAGTGTGAGTAACTGGGGAGAGGGTTGATCAGCTCCCCACCCCTGAAGTGGGGATCCTGGAAGAAGCCACTTGAGTATCCTAGTGCTTTGGGATTGGGCTGGTATGGAGCGAATGGAGTGAAAGGCTGTTGGGGCTCAGACCCAGGTGGTGACTCGGAGCCCCAGGAGAGGAGCTGGGAGATCAGGGGCCATGAGGAGGGGGATGGGAGCAGCACCTCATCTTCCCCTCAACCAGCAGGGGATTGAGATGCAGTTGATTTATGCTCCCTGAGTCCCAGTCCTCAGTCCTATGGTTATGAGGTCTGGATAGTGGCTGAGTTTGCCGGGTGGTCCCCTCCACCCTGCCTATCAAGGTTTAAGGCCCATGGGGGTATGGGACAATTTGAGTGAGACCTACCCAGCTTGATTTCCCATCAGAGACAGGAAATTCTCACTCCTCGAGGGATCACAAATTATTTTTAGAATCTAATGAAAGTTACAGATCCTTTCCCCAGAAAAATACACATTTATATAATAACCTATACACAATAGGAAGGGTCACAGGTGCCCTGAAGACCATCCCCAGGTAGGGCCTTCTGTATTGAAAGGAAGTAGCTAAGACTTGAGTCTCTGGGGAAAAGGGAGAGGCAGGCAGCCCTCCCATCGGCCTACAATGACTCATCCAAATGCCCGAGGTTGGCATACTAGGGTTCATTTCACCTTCCATCTTCCTCTTCAACCACTCAGCACACACACCCTCCCACACCTCCCACTCCTGTCCTCTGCTGGCCCTGCATGACAGCTCACTGTCTCTGAACATACCATGGGTCTCCCTACTTTGGGTTCCTGCTTCAGGAGCTCCCTGCCTTTGCTGCCTGAGCAAATTGTATTCACTTTTGGAGTCTCTCATCTTCTGGGAGACCTTCCTGATATCTTTGAATCCAATCCCATATAGTCGAATATTTATTTATAGAGCATTTCTCACTAGCTACATGCTGGGATACAGAAAGGGACAGAGGGGCAGTCACTGCTGTCATATAATATACAGGCTAGAGGGGAATCAGACCAGGAAATAAGTTTTTTCAGGTGTGACTAGTATTGTAAGAAGGAGAAGGGGGGGGGGGTCTGGGAGTATGAGGCAGTGGGGATTTTATTTCATTCAGGGCAGAGTTTCCCAGACTTGGAGCATTTAAATTCCACCTTCACAATTTCTGCCATATCAGCATACCATCTGTAGTATTATTTACTTCTCATTTTTTTAATTTCAAATAAACTTTAAATAGGTTCACTGATCTTAGCCTTGTCCTAGGCCATATTATCTGTGAAATCATGGGCCTTAAAGTGCTATTTATGTATTTTTCAAAGTTTAAACTTATTTTTATTGTAGTAATATATATGTATCAGAAACTTGACCATTTTAGTGATTTTTAATGTATGATTCAGTGGTATTAACTACATCCACACTGTTGTGTGGTCATCACCCACAAGCCATTTCCTGAGCTTTTTTTTTTTTATCATCCCAAACAGAAACTCTGTACCCATTAAACAATAACTCCCCATTAGCCACCCCCTTCAGTCCCTGGTAACCTCTATTCTACTCTCTGTCTCTATGAATTTGCCTATTCTGGATAGCTCGAATAGGTAGAATAATACAATATTGTTCCCTTTGTGTCTGGCTTATTTCACTTAATATAATGTCCTCAAGGTTCATTCATTTTGTAGCCTGTATCTGAAGTTCATTCCTTTTTAAGGCTGAATAATATCCCACTGAGTGTATACCCCACATTGTTTATTCATTCATCCATGATGGACATTTGGATCATTGCCGCCTTTGTGCTATTATGTGTGCTATTCATATTTTAGTATGTGTTAAAACATATACATAAATATTCAAGTAAAAAAGATGGTTTTCTGAACCACTTGTCCTGAGAGCAGAGCCTGAGAGAGGGTCTTAAATGCCGGTAGATTATTTGGGAAGTGCTCCTAGGAAACAGGAGTGGAGGAGTAGAGAAAGTGGGACAGGGGAGGGAGAGGAGGCCTCCCCTTGAAACAAGAGCTGGTTATTGCTGTGGGCAATTGGGGCTTGGTCCCACTAAGACCTCCCAATAAACCAGGTAGATCTCACCTCGGAATGATCCCAATGGAGGATACGGAAGCTGGGCACATATCTGCAACTCCCAACACTGGTTACTTATCTCCCCTCACATTTCCTGGTTGTTTCTGAGGAGCTCAGCAGTGATCTCAAAGTTCAAGAACATAGGGATACCCTATTGCCCTGCTGGTGGGAATGCAGACTGGTGCAGCCACTGTGGAGAACAGGATGGAATTTCCTTTAAAAACTAAAAATGGAACTGCCTTTTGACCCAGTGATTCCACTGCTGGTACTATAGTCAAAGAATCCTGAAACACCAATTCAAAAGAATGTATACATCCCTGTGTTCATAGCAGCACTTTTTACAATAGCCAAGATTTGGAAGCAGCCAAAGTGCCCATCAGTAGATTAGCTGGTAAAAAAGCTGTGGTACATTTACACAATGGAATTCTATGCTGCAGTAAAAAAGAAGAAATACTTACTTTTTGGAACAGCATGAAGGGGACTGGAGACTATTATGCTAAGTGAAATAAGCCAGTCAGTGAAAGACAAATACCATCTGATCTCACTTATAAGTGGAACATAAACAACAAAGCAAACTAGCAAGCAAAATAAAACGAGAGGCATAGAAACATGGAACAGATTGACAGATGTAAGAAGGAGGGAGGGACCCTGGCTGGTGTAGCTCAGTGGATTGAGCGCGGGCCTGCGAACCAGACAATCGCGGTTCGATTCCCAGTCAGGGCACATGCCAGGGTTGCAGGCAGGTTCCCTGCAGGCCAGTTCCCAGCAGGGGACGCACGAAAGGCAACCATACATTGATGTTTCTCTCCCTCTCTCCTTCCCTTCCCCCCTAAAGATAAATAAATAAAATCTTTAAAAAAAAAAAGAAGGAGGGAGGGAGAAGGAAGAAGGGAGAATGGGTTGAAAGAAGGTAAAGAGATTAGTCAAAGAACTTGTATATGAAAGACCTATGGACATGGGGACCTATGGTGTGGGGATTGACTGTTGAAGTGGGGGAGGGTGGACTGGGTGGAGGGAGTAAAAGGGTGAAAATGGGGACAACTGCAATAGGATAAACAATATTTAAATTAAAAAAGAAAATAGCAAGAGTCTGGCTCGTACTTGAAGTGGAACATGGGCAGGGAACTGTTCACTACAACTGTGCTGAAATTAGGTGAGCTGCGTCATAAATGTTTGCTACATCATCTAAAACACTTTGTATACCTCATTCTGTGTTATGGGAGGGAGAGTTGACCCCAAAAGAAATTGATGTCTCAGCTGACACCTGAAGAAATAATAGGAGCTAGCTAGGCAAAGACTGGTCTTGGAAGGAACACCTCGGGCAAAAGCCTAGAGTGTGGACAAAGCAAGACATGTTCCCAGAAGGCCAGCATTGCTGCAGCTGGAAGGAGGAGCAGAAAGATGGCTCTGAGGAGGTGGGCAAGGGACAGATTGTGGAGGACCCTGACTGCCTCTCTGATGTCCGTTACCATCCTAAGAGGCACGGGAGACCTAGGAATGATCGAAACAAGATTGAGATGTGTATGATGTGACCACCTGGTGCTTTGCCTTCCTTCTACTTTCTTGGGCAGAGATTAGGCTGTCATAAGTCACGTACTGGCGATAATTGTCTGTCTTCCCAGGGGACTACAGTGGCAGCCCCGCAGGTTTTTGCACTCTCAGGGCCCAGTTGGCACCTGGCTCATGCTCAGAGTTGATGGTGATGGTGGTGGCAATCCTGAGCCAGATCACTATGTGGTTTTCTCAGTGTCAGCAGATCTTCCTCTGGAGAGGAAAGAAACCCACAGAACTGGGTCCACCTCTGCTACCAGCAAACTAAGTGACCTCAGGCAAGCCCCTTTCCTTCTGTGAGCCTCAGTTCTCCAGTCTCTTAAATGGGAGTAATAACGTCTGTCTTGCATGATTGCTGGGCAGATACCATGAGAGAACTTTACTGAGGGCAGAGCAACATGTTTAGAAGCACAGTAAGTGCTTAAGATATGGGTGTTTCCTTTCCCAGTGTCCTCCACTCATCTCAGTTCCCTGAACATAACCTGGCCCAGCCCATCAAAGGGAAAGGTCACATAACAGTGGCAGAGGAACCCTTGGAGATGGTGGGGACCATCAGTAGGTTGGGTCCACCTCTCTTTTCTCAACTCCTACCCCTTCCATCCTCTCTGCAGTGTAATGAGGGGACAAGATCATTGTTTATTATTGTATTCTTCATCCAGGAACTGGCTGACATTGAATGGGCCTAGTATTTTTTTCCCGAGGTGATGAATTCAGGAAAGGCTGGGCCATTTCAGAAGGATCTGCCCACTTTCAGCCTGGGCTGGCTCTTGGGACCTGAACAGAGTGGGCTCCTTAGGGCTCCAAGGCAGCTCCAGCCCCAGAGAGGTTCTGACAGGCATCCCCAGGGCTTCCAGGCCCTGTAAGTTTCCCTTCAGAAACAACAGCCTCCTTGAGATGCTGAGCATGTGGTGGAGCCCATGCTAAAGATGGGTGAGGAACCTCTGCGTGTGGCTGAGCTGGGATGATTACTGCTGCTAAGTAAATTTCCAGCTCCTCCTCCAACCCCCTCCAGCCTGGCTTCATGATTCATTTTTATTCAGAGAAGTTTAATAATTAGCAAAAGGGATTTCTAACAACAGATGGTGCCTGGCCCTGGGGAGTGGTTCTGCCACAGACATACTTTGTAGAGAGGTAAGCTGGAGACAGTTCTCCCACTCCCTCCAAATGAGTGTCTCCAGGGCTCTGTGACTACTGGGTCCATTTGCATAATGTGGCTGCAAGAAGAGCAGCAGAGAAGGAGGGTGTCAGCAAAGACCACATGGGTGCTGGTGCCTCTGCTGGACAGGGGATGCCAGGCAGTTGTCTTCTTCACTCTGCTACTCCTCTGGACGTCTTCAAGGATAGAAGGTCATAGCTGCTAAGAGCTGTGAGAATCCACTCAGGAGCATGCCTGGGATTGGGGCAAGACTGCATGAATGGGTTACAAGCCTCGAAAACTGCTAAGAGACTTCTGATGTCCAAGCATAAACTTTTTACTAGTTCCCCTCTAAAAGCAGAGTCATTTGCTTATAATCTATTGCCCTTATGGTACAGAGAAAGAATTTATATCTTATACTCTCTTGATTTTAGAAGCCCAACTCAAAGTATCTTAAGTAAAAAAGGAATTGGCAGGCCCTCAAACTGGACTGTCTAGGGCTAGACTGGCTTCAGCCATAGATAGACCTAGGGGATCAGGCCAAGCCAACCCTGGACTTTGCTTCTGGGAAGCCTAGAGGTGGCCTCATTCTCTTCTACAATACAGGCTTCCTTCTACTTGTGTGGGAAAGATGTTTCCCTTGCTAGCTCTAGCATAAACCTTCTAGATTGGCCTGGACTCAGTCATATCTCATCCTGGAGTAGATCTCTGTGGCAATGAGAGTGACTATGCTGATCGACCAGCACAGACACTTGCCCATCCTTATGGCTGGAAGAGATAGCACCATGATTGACAGCCCCACCAGGATCCTGAGGAGTAAGAAGTTCTCCAAAGGAGGGGCTGCAGAAAAGGCAGACCAAGAATGACCTAAAGGTATAGAGAGAAGTTGTCTGCCCAGGTAATGCAACAGCAGCACTGGGATTAGGCAAATTATGCTTTGCTTGGCTAGTGGCTTCTCACAGCTCAGCATAACTCACCAATAAGAGCTTGTTATGACCACATCATTACCTAATGAGCTCTTACTGGGACTTGCCCAGTGGTCCAGAGATGTCTTGGAACAAAACACAGGATCCTTCTTCTTGAGATAATTGTAGGCTACTTGGAGAACAGACATGAAAAAGCAATTGCAGCCCTGACTGGTATGGCTCAGTTGGGCATCATCCCACAAAGCAAAAGGGTGCCAATTCAATTCCCTGTCAGGGCACATGCCTGGGTTGCAGGTTTGGTCCCCCAATAGGGTACATGTGAGAGGCAACCAATTGATGTTTCTTTCTCACACTGATGTTTCTCTCCCTCTCTTTCTCCCCTTCTTCCCCTTTTATTAAATAAATAAGTAAAATCTTTAAAAAGAAAAAAATTGCAAAGTCACAAAGAATGAAAAAGACATAGTAGAGCAATCTGTGGAATCCAGGCATGATTCATTTCTCATTATCAGGAATTTAGAGGCACAAGTAATCCTTGTGTGATGATGTGGGCTGGGGGAAGAGGGATTCTGAAGTCTTATGAGTCAAGTTTTCAAGGATAAGCTGAATTTAGATAGGGAATTCCAAGCAGAACAATGGCATGGTAGCAGGTCCTATCCAACCATTCATGTACCCATCTACCCTTGTATTCATTCTACAAGACATTGAGTCCATCCTTATGGACATTGAGTACAATATACGTGCCAGGAATTCAACTTACAATGGTGATCAAAATAGTGTAGCATGTAAGGTGAGTGGTGAGTTGAATGACACAGCTGGATTAGAGCAGACTGTAGTGAAATTTGAAAAGCCTGGAAATGTAAGTTGGTTAGAGTATGGGGGCCTTAAATACCAGACTCAGATGTTGAAAGGTTTTCCTGAGAGCAGCCAGGCCCGGCACGGTGAGGTGAGCCCCTGGCCACCCATGAACATTGTAGAGCAACCTCCTGGGTTGGATAAGGGGTTTCAGGAGCAGAAGGACCCTACATTGCTCTAACTGCAATGCTCTTGTCCCAAATCTCAGAAGCTGTGCAATTAGTTGATAAGATTTTCTTAATTACCCCAACCCTTCTACCTTTTTATTCAATCTTGGTGCATGCTAACACTGGTCCCCAGGAAGTAGTAGCAGATGCTCAGTTTTCAGGTGTCACACTTGACATTAGGCATCCTTGCCAGCCTGTTGAGCTCATCTTTCACATTTTTGTTGGTGAAAAGACCTGTGTTATGTATTTCTCCCCTGCCAAGATGGAACTTCTTAACAATACTTCATGCTGTTACTTTAGATATGATTTTTCCCATTAGCAGAATTGTTGTTAGCTCATGCAATAGAGTTCTATCTGTCTACATTTTCATGGCATTCCCTGGAGACCACTGTGGTTTCCGAGTTTTCTATGCCCAGAATGAGTTTTAAAAGACTTTGTTGCAGGCTAAAGCCAGCGCCCTTGACTTCATTGAACTCTGAGCTCCGTGTCTCCCTGGATGAATTTCTGCTTATCCTCCCAGTACCTCTGCCAGTGTCCCCTCAGCTATGAAGCCCTTTTGATACCCTCAGAAAATAGCGAAATTTTCCCCACCATAGACTTCCAGGGCATCTTTCTCATAGCTCTGCCCTAGTACTAACTCCATCATGAAGGTTTTCATTTCTGTACCTCAAAGGTCTAGCTACAAGGCTGACACATGGTTGGGGCCAACAAATATTGAATGAAGGAAAGAATGAATGAATCTATCAGTGATTGTGTGAGGAAGTTCATTTCTTGAGATTAGCACTATGTAAACTCTGTTCCACTAAACTCTAGCAAAACAAAAGCCAGCTCTGTTCCCAGGTGACAGATTTGAACATGCGTCCCACCACAGGTCTCACAGGGGACACAATGGAGTGAGGATGACCAGATGCAGCCCCCTGTGCTGGTTTGCCAAGGGTAGGGCTAACCTCCCGAGTTGTTAGGGTCCATTCCTTCCCCTTCCTCCAGGTCTTATGAAGCTCCTGCTATTGGCAGGGTACTGCTCAGCCCCCAAGGAGGCTGTTGGCAAGGGAAACTTCAGAGCTGATTGAGGAGATGAGCAAGAGGATGCTTGCCTGGTTTTCTGGAAAGGTTGCTTTGTCTTGGGAGCCAGAGTAATTTGGGAGAAGAGAGAGTAGCATTTGCAGTCAATTCCATTAATCAGGCCTCCTCTTGAGGAGCAGAGGGAGTGGAGAGTGGGGCTGGCTTCACAGAGGGCACTCTGATGAGGCCACTTAATTAGTCTGTCTCCCTTGAGAGAGGGCTGGAAAGGCTCTCTGCCTTGGTTTCGTCTCCAGGATGAGTCATTGTTTGCTCAAATTGTCAACTGTCAAACAGCAGTCTAGAGTGCACCTTGGGTAGGGGTGCTGGGGCTGTCCTGACAGGCACGTCTGTTCCTGAGATACCCACTGTTGAGAAATGAAGGCCATGTGTCTACCAATTTGCTGACCTGGATGTCTTGGCAAGGGCCCCATCAGGGCCTGGCTGGCCCCACATGGAGCTATGGCTGGGGGATAGGGAGGTGATAGCTTCTAGGCTGAGAGGAGGCTGCAGCTATTGTGACTGTCTCAGTGCTGGTAGACTAGTAAGGTCTCTGCATATATATAAGAAAGGGTGTTTGAGTCAGAGGTGTTTGAAAAGGCAGATGAAAATATCTTCTGAACTTCTGAAAACTGGACTGGAAACAGATTAAAAATGTTCTCTGCTCTTGGGAGAGCTCTGGGGAAAGAATACCCAATCAACCTCTTTAACAAAGAACTGCTGACTTGCCTTATGGGAACATGTGTCAGTCTCAATGGCCACCAGTTATCCTGCCCTACAGGACAGTGGTAATGATGGGGGGTGGCAGAGACAGAGGGAGAAAAGTCAAGCTAGAGAGAGAGCGTGAACAATAGTAGACAAAACAGGAGACAGTCGCAGAGAGAGAAAGACATAGAGCAGATGAAACTATGGGGAAGTGAGTGAATAACAGTGCTCCCATGCCCATGGTGGACATTTCAAGGGAGGTTCCTACCTGCAAGAGACAGACATAGATGTGGTGGCCGGGGCAGTGGGGAGTCTGCTATAGTCACAGAACACCTGCACCCTGCCAGTTCAGCCTCTCAGTGGGACAGAGACTGGAGCTGAGTCTGGGCTCTGTTCCCAGATGCCTGGGATCCAGGTCCTTCAGCACAGGCTTACTGGACAAGGATAAGCCATTATTACCAATGTTATTATTTTTATTTATTGGGTGCTTACTATGGGTCGTAAATTCAGTATCTCAGTTCTCACAACCAGGATGTATTTTTGCTATTATTAACCCCATTTTGCAGATGAGGAAACAGAGCTTTTGAGAGATCAAGTAACCTGCCTGTAAGAGGCAAAGCTGGGCTTCTAACCCTGGCTCATCTGGTACCAAAATACTTCTTTACTCTTCTGTTTTTCACCATTCATCATATACCTTCCATGGGCACTGCCTAAGCACTTATACCCCTGCCCATATTACTCTGTGCCCATCAGCCTGGATTTTTTTCTTGGTTTTTCATCTGGCTTTTTCTTTAGCCCCTGTCCTGTCACCTCCTGCCTTTCCAGACCATAGGCTGTGACTCTGTGTCCTGGTGTTGGTTTTTCCAGCTAGCCAGAGATGACCCAGAAGTCTCTATCCCCTCATTTCCAAATACACACTCAAGGGACCTGAGCTCTACATTGTGGAGTGACCCTTAAGCAGGGGGATGTCAAGCCCTGCTGGGCATGGAGGTGGGAGCAGAAGTCAGGACAGGCCAGAGGAAAGCAGCAGAGTCAGAAGCACTTGTCAGGGCTTTGTGCCAGTAGGAAGGACTCAGGCCTGAGCCCATGGTCCCTCAGCTCTCAGTGGAGAAGGGAGTGTCAGGGGCTTGGGAAGAGAATTAAGGGCCACAAAAGCTCTTGTATGCACTCACCTGCCTCTTCTACTCTATCACTGAACTGATTAAATTATATTGCCATTGTGTAATGGTTAAAAGGGCAGGCCCTGGAGTCAGGATGCCTGGGTTCAAATCCTAGCTCCTCCTCTTGCTAGCTCTGTCATCAGGTGATGACGACACTCACTTCATAGAATACCTTAGAAGGTTCAATGAGATAGTGCAAAGAGAAGGGCTCCACACAGACTTGATACTTTGAAAAATTCATCAAATATTAGGGATAATGATCATAAACTTATTTGTCCTCACTTGTATAATATAATAGTGACCATATTATATTTGTGTCCCCAGAAAAAAATGCATTTGTTAAACAGTGGGTATTAGTACATATTTGTTGAATGAATGAATGAATGAGAAACTCAACATGACTGAATCTAAAGTTCCTCCCTTCCCTGGGCCCGAGTCTGAAGGTAGAATCTGCATGCAGGTGAGAGGGCTGGGGGTAGTAGGGTGGGAGGCACACTACCCTGGAAGAAGGCTGTCATGAGGAGGATCCTGAGAAATAAGCTGCCACTGAATCTATGAGGAATCAGTCATGTCCAGTGTGACATGGGTGTCCAGAGACACCCAGTTTCATGAAGAAAGGAGAGAAGCCTCTTGCGTGGGTGAGAGAATGAACCTTGTTCACAAAGATTGGGATCTGCTCCCCCAGTCCTGGCCTTTCAAGCTAGGAATTTCTCTCACCTGCTCTCCCATGTTAGGGGTACCTGAACTGCAGTAAGTTAAAAGGTTGTGGTTAGCCCTGCAGAGCCTCCTTAGGAGCTGTCCTTGGTTCTGACACCCCAGCCCCCACCTTGGTCCTGGCAGAGGCTGTGGATCAGCCTGTTCTGCTGAACATTCCAAGGCCCCAGTTGGTTTGGCAAAGTCTTTAGGCTCCATCCAAGTCAAATTATGGCTTGTGTGTCTGACATTTGTCTCGTGGCCTGTGTGACCCCATCTCCTGCTTGAGACATCACAAATATGCCACAAGCTGCTTCAGCTGATGCAAGCTGGACCCGTGGGGAGGTGGTTGAGGTGATAACACACTGGTTTTACTTGTCCCCTCCTTTCAACACCTCACTTCTGCCACCAAATGTGGGGGGCGGGGCAGGGGGGGTTCTGCCACCAAATGTGGGGGGCGGGCAGGGGGAGAGCAGTTCTCCAGTTCTTTCAAGACACTGAGTGGTGTCCTACAATTTAACTCAATTCAACTCAAGTCTACCTGGAGTTAGAACCAGATCCCACAGATTAAGGGCTTAGTCCCAAAAGATTGCTCCCATTTTAGATGCTAATCTCAAGTAGTGGGTCCCTAGGTTCCCACACTTCTGTTTGATTTGGTTATAAATTGGGAGTTCCCACAACTCCTCCTCAGGTTTGATAATTTTGCTATAACAATTCACACAACTCAAAAAATGCTTATGTTTACTGGTTTATTATAAAATAAAGGATATAGGTGAACATCCAGATGGAAAGGTACATAGGACAGTCAGGAAGGACCCCCAGTGCAGGAGCTTCTGTCCCTGTGGAGGTGGGGTACACTGCTCTGCCAACACATGGATGTGTTTCTCAACCCAGAAGCTCTGTGAACCCCATACTCTAGGAATTTGATGGGGGCTTCATCACATAGATGTGGTCAACTATTCACTCACTCTCTATCCCATCTCCTCTTTCAGGAGGGTAGGGGATGGGGCTGAAATTTCCAAGCTTCTCCTCATGGCTTGGTCATTGTGATGACCAACCTCCATCCAGGAGCCCACCCAGAGTCCCCTGGTTAGAACAAAAGACACTGTAATCACCCAGGAAGTCACAAAGGATTTAGGAGCTCTGTATACAGTGTTCTGATCACCACTATAACTGAGTAAATTACAAGGATTATACGAATTATGTGTCAGTTAACAGGTTCAAAGATAAAATATCAGCAGGAACCAGGGCCAGAGACCAAACACAATATTTCTTATTATGTCACAGGTGACCCTTCAGGACAAAAGACAGGGTGTATCATTGCACAGCTGGCTGGCTCTGCACCACTGGCTGGGCCCCTCACTGGCCAACACGCCTGGTGGCCCACAGTCTCTTGGGACATGGGCCATATTTCTCTTCCAATGCAAAACTCATGTTTTGGGTGGGGCTGGGAAGTGCCGTCTGGCAGGACGCTTCCCTGGCTAATACAGCAGTGTGACAGCTCATCCTGGAAGGGCAGATTAATCATTTCTGCCCCAAGTCACCATTCAGGCCAGATTTATGGTGACAGGAGCATGGGAGCCCCCGACTTTATGGTCTTGTAAATTACACAGCTGCTTGTGCAAGAGGCAGGCTGGGCTGTAAATCATGCGTAATTGCTTATAAATTGGGAAACAAATAGTATTTTTGCTTAAATTATTCTCTCTGCAATATCTCTTGGGGAACTGAGGTTCCACAGAGGACCTTTAACCTCCTTGGGAACAAAATTTCCATTGAGACTCAATATCAAGCCTCGCTGAGTCTCTCAGAGCCACATCCCAGCAGGCCTGGAGGTCCTTGGGTCAAATGGAGAAGAATGGACTGTGGTTGCCATAAATTCCTCTCTTAGGCAGGCTTAATCCACCTGCTCCTGGGACCTCCCTCCCTCTCTCCCTTCATTTTGAATTGACCCCAAGGGTCCCATCTGGCCTCTGGCTATCGCTGGTCCTCCCCAAGGCTCTGAAGAGACAAGCTCACACGAGCTTCAGGGAATCCAGTTTTGTTCCCCCTCACCCCCACGCAGAGGCAGTGACTCACCGTGTGCTGGTAAGCATTGCCTCTGTGTTAAGATGCTATTTGCTGGCTTTTTCTCATATTTTCCCATTTCCATGAAATTACATTTATAATCTTTTTGCCTGCCTTGGTCAACTTTGAAGAGTCATTAAATTTGCTGATAGACAGCCCAGTCAACTTTAATTGAATCCAGAATCACAGGCTCCCAGAAGGGTCAGCCTTCAGGGGACCTTGGGGACCACGTAATTCAACTCCTTCACTTGACAAGCAAGGAACAGACGTCTTGGATGGTTAAGTGACTTGCCCAAGGTCATACTCTGAGCGAGAGCAGCTCTGGGATGAGAACTGAGCCTCCTTTCTCGGATGCTGCTTGCTTTCCGCTCCACTGGGTGGGCCCTCGGGTTCAGCTGTCACTCGTGCAGCTCTGGTGTGACAAACCTGAACGGGATCAACAGGCATCTGTTTTATAATTGGGAGAATTAGCAGCATTTCAGAACCTCCCCTAAGAAACTGAGTCAGTTAATGGGCTTGGGCCATGAAGGAGGAATCTGGCAGCTTAAGGGCTCTGGCGTGGGACTTCTGTCAGATCCCTGTGGGGCTCCACTTTTCCAAGTGGCACTTGAGGCTTGGGTTTGACGCTGTTGATTGTGGCTGCACAGGTCATATCACGAGGGGTAGCTTCAGGGGGTGGCTTATTGCCCTTTCAGTGGAAAGGACGTGAAGAGAGCTGGATCCTGGCTATGTTACTCACTATGTATGGTCTTGACCAATCACCTCACTGAGCCTCACTTTCCTCGTCTATCAAATGGGCACAGAAGCCCTCACAGGGCTTACCGTGAAGACTATCAGAAATGAAGTAAGAGAAAGTGTCTAGGCCAGAGCCTGGCACTTGGAGAGCCCTCCCCGATGCCGGCTGTGTCAGCAGGGCAGAGATGTGGGGCTTTGAATCGTAAGTGACCTGAACCTGTCTGTGATGATCTGTGTGTAGGAGAGGGAGACACGTAACTTTGTGCAAGCCATCCCTGATCACACGGAGCCTGTGGTCCGCTTTCCTGTCCTCGGGGACCTCACCAGCTGTGCTAGCTGAGGCTGCCACGTCAGAGCTCAAGGGTGCCCTCCACAGGAAGGTCACCTGAGCTCTGACAAATTCTGAACCCTTAGCCAGCAAATCTCTGGGCAAGTCAAAGGGGACACCATCTGGGGAAGGACTTCAACACTGTCCAGAGGGCAGAGCCACAGCAGCCTGACATACCTGCTCCGTCTGCTCCAGGTCTCACTCAGGTATATGAGCAGCCTGGTGCCCTCAGACGCATGGGTGACTCTCTGCTTGCCCAGGACAGGTCCGGGACTTCTCAGGACATCCTGTTTCAGATGGCTTTGCCCATGGGGCCTCCAGGGCCAGAGTGGTACAGAGAGAAGGGTGGTAGGCTTCTCTCTGGGAGAGACTCCTGACTCTAAACACTGTCTTCTCACTCTCACCAGCGAATTCCTTGTTCCTGGGGCTCACTGGGGCAGACAGAGGCGATCTGGGACCAGCTTGACACGTTCCATGCTTTGGGAGGCCCTTGCCAACTATAACCAATTGATGCAGAGTTGCCTCCCGGTAGTACCCACTCCGAGAGCATGAAGGAGGTCGAGGGGCCCTCTCACTAGGGATTGTTTCCTAAAAGACTCTGGGCCTTGGTGGGGTGGAGGATGGGTTCCCGCAGAGGCCAGAACCCTCTCATTCCTCTTTGTTAATCACAAGAAATACAAATTAAAAGCAGAGGTTCAAATCTCGGCTCCACCACTTTCCAGCTGTGTAACTTTGGGCAGGTTCCTGAACTTCTCTGAGCCTCAGATGTTCTAAGGGAGTGAATAACGGCACACAGGTCAGAGCTGCTAAGAAGACCCAAAGAAATAAGGCAGGGAAAGAGCGTTGCACAGTGCCTGCCACACCAAAGGCACGCTTCACTGTTGCCCTTATTAATGTAACTCCCAAGCCTCTTTGTGGGCACACGGGAAGCCATCTGGAAGCGTGACGGGTGTGACTTTCATGTTCAGCCTGGCGTCCTGAGTGTCCTGGTCTCGGGAGGCTGAGCAGGGTTGTTTATTCCTGGAGCTGTTTTCTCCATTGCCCGCCTCCCCCAGACATACTTAAGGAGTCAAGTGGGCAGGAGGCGTGAGCGAGACCTGGCAGCCTGAACGTGGAAGACTGGAGGAGCTCCTGTGGACAGACAGATGGAGCAGAGGACACTGGGCACCAGCCGCCTGCCCAGGGCCCTGACCCCTGGCTTGGCCTGGCCTGGATGAGTCTCTCCTCCTCTCTTCCCCCTTCCTGCTTCTTGCTTCCCGCCCCCCGCACCCCCACACTGGTTCTGTCTCCCTCTGTCCTTTCCGTCCTTGCTGTTGCCCCTCCTCGCCTCCACTCACCTCTGATCATTTTGGGCTGTTTATCTCTCCAGCTTTTTTTTCTTCCTCCCCTTTTTGGCCATGTGTATTCATCTTTCTCCATCTGGCTTGCTCCCTCTCCTTGCCTCTCCACACGCCCCTCTCCCTGACCTATCCACTCCCGTCTCTCTGCCTCCCTGCCTCTCTGGGTGTGTCTCTCACTCTTTGATTGTCTGTTCATTATTTTCTTTTCTCTCCGTCTCTTTCTCCAATTTACTCCTAGGTCCTCCTTTTCTCCCCCACCCCATTTCTCTGCACTCAGTCCCTCGCCAGCCCCCCCTGCTCCCTGGGGTTAATCAGCTTCCATTGTAGGGATGGGGGGCTCTGCTCAGGACTCCCCAGGTTTTCTCCTAGACCAGCCGGGTGGCTTGGCTCTCTCTCTCCCTCTCTGCCCCTTCCCCCAGAAACATCATTTCCTTTTTCTTTCTTTCTTTCTTTTTTTCGGAAAAGGGTGTTGGGGCTGAGCCTGACCTCTGGGGACATGTACCTGGGGGCTGGCCTTTGGAGCAGAAAGAGTGAGAGGGAGACTTAGAGCCCTGAGCCCAGGACCCTCCGCCTGCAGCACTTTTCTGAGCATGGACAGAGCCTCTGTTCAGTGAGGTTTATTAAGCCCACTCTGTGCACAGGACTGAGAGATACATAGGAAATGAGAGGCGCCTACTTGCAAGGATCTTTCCATTTAGTTGTGAAGCTAATGCAGGTAAATTTGTTCAGAGGCAGGAGCTGGGTGGTTAGGGCACAACAGCCATCTGCCACGATGCTGGGATTGTCAGGGCCAAGGACGAAGCTCTCACTAACGTCTGGCCAGCCCCAGCCCCTCACTCAGTCCTTCCTTGGGTCTCCATTCTTTGGAAACTTTCCATGTCTTCCCCCCAGCAACCTGGATCCCATATCCTATGTTGGTATCCCAGGGCACCTGCCCGGGCTCTCTGACTGGTTGTCACAACATTGAAACCACCTGACTGGTTTCCGTGGCCTTCCTCAGGCTGGGCACTCCCTGAGGGCAAAGACAGGTGGCTCTCCTGGTTCTGGCCACGTCCCCGGTGTCCAGTGCAGTGCCCGGCACTGGGGAAGGGCACATTCCGAAGAGCTGTTGGGAAATGATGAGATGTGACTTGAACGAAAGCAGGACAACCTTGACGCAAGGGTCTTTGTATCCTTTGGCAAAACAATTTTGTCCAGCACACCCCAGCCCCGCCGTCTGGAGACATCGCTGTGGGCTCCGAAGCCTGCACTGAGCCAGCCTGCTGAGGGAGGGAGGAGGGAAGGGCCCTCCTGAGGCTCCTCCCAAGGCCAGGGTCCCTGCTCACTCCTTGGGGCGGCTGCTTTCGAGAAGGTGTCAGCTCTCTTGGTGCCTGTTGCTGTCTTTGTCTCTGCCCCCAGCTCTCTCTGTCTGCCGCTGTCCTCTCCTCTCCTGGCTTTTTCCCCCCCTCTCTGATGGGATAATTATGCTAATCAGCCTGTCAGAACAAAGATAATTTGTGGTGGGCTATTTCAGACTTCAGAATTCAGGCCGAGACCCCTTTCCTGCTTGCCTCTGCATGCCCCTTAACCCCCAGCCCAAGCAGGTCCGTTGAGGGAGGGGCGGTGGGCGCTTGGAGGCAGAAATGAGGGTGCTTGTGAGTGCATAGGTACACTGCACAGGGCCCACTTCTGGGCACAGGTACACTCTGCACCAAATGTCTGCAGAAACCAGCAAAACGCAGAGTGGAGATGGGAGCCGCCATCCCTGGGATGTGAGCGCTCACGGCAGGTCGTCTCCGTGTGTCTGGCCCCAGGTCTGGGGTGACCACTGACCTGCCCCAAAGCTCCAATGGTAGTACCATGTGAATGGCCATCCCTGGCAAAGGCCAAGGCAGCCCTCTTCTGTCCCTGGAGGGCATTATGCCCATCTACACCCCCATGGGTACTGGGCCTCACCCAGAGTGATACAGACGAGTCTACTGCATAGTGAGCTCTCTGAGCACAGGACCTTCATGAAAGTGATGGATGGAATGAATGCGTGATAAGTGAATGAATAATAAATGAGTGTTAACTTGAAGAAAAGGGATCCAGAGCTTAAAATTGTTTTATTTCAGAAAATTTCAAAATATGCCAAAGCAGAGAGACTAGAACAGTGAGCCCTCATGGCTCATCACCTCTTGTCATCGATCGCCAGCTCCTGGCTGGTCTCATCTATTCTGTGTCCACCCACCCTTGAGTGACCAGTGTCTGCAGGAGCTTCCGCTCTGTGCTCCCACTTACCTGCTCAGGGGTGCTGGGCTCAGGGCCAGGATCTTTTAGGAACATTTCAAGACCTTGCCAGGATGGGCCGTGGAGTGCGCTGGTCGCGGGAGTGGTGTGGGAGTGAACTTGGCCCTAGGCGTCCCTTTTCCTGGAGCTGGAAGCCCTTCTGCCCACACATTGGCTTCCTCCCTCTCTCTGATGTGCGCCTGGAATGCCGCCTTCCCAGTAAATTGTGGTGGTTTCACGACTGAGACGTTGAGTCTTTTAAATGGCTGTTGGTGAGATGCTACACTGACTCATTTAATCTTCCTAAGTAACTTTCCTCTTCTGGGCTTGCACTTATGCAGCACCTCAGCCCATCTCCAGCCAAGGTGGCTGCTGGGCCCCACAAGTCACACCCGCCTGCCCCCACCTCGGGCCTCTCCGCCCTGGTTTAGGCTTGTGATGACTTACCTGGAAAGAGAGGAGGTTGCTGTTGGAAAGGGTGGGTATCAGAGCTCCTTGGGTTCTGCTCCCCAGGCTGAGCGCTGAGATGGGTGAGCAGGATGTTATAGCTTGGCTGCCATAACACTGGCTGCCAAGGCAGTCTGGTGCCTTGGGAGAAGGGGTGACACCACAGAATCTGGCTCTCATCACTGTCACCAATCAGTTCTGAGAATCCAGTCTAAACGCTGGACCTTCATTGTGGAGTCCTTGGCCTTGGCCATGTCTAACCCTTGTGGGTGACCAGCCAGAACACTAGGCTCTGGCACTGTTAGCCAGGAGGGGGGGGAGGGAGAAGCAGTAGGGGGTCCCCATACAGAAGGTCAGAACACTCTGTGGATGTGTGTGTGAGTGCCCGTGTGTGCCCTTGGAAGGCGTGCGTGCACGTGTGTATCTTTGGTCCTGAATGTCTTGGTGTATTTGATGCATTCATGTCTGTGCAGCAAGTGACAGGGTGTTTTTGTGCCTTCTGGTATTGTGTCCACATGGACATGGGCCTCAGCACGGGTGGTTTCGTGTGCTCGATGTATATCTGGGTGTGCTGCGGTGTGCGTGTGTATTCTCAGTGTAGCCTGCGTGACGGCCTTCTCTGTCTGTTTCTCTAGCTCTGCTTGTATGTGGGTGTGTGTGCATGTGCCCTACTTTTGCACAGATCCGGGCAGCATGTGTGTGTGAGCAGGTCATGTATGGCCCTGGAGGTGCATCTGTGCACAAGCGTGTGTGCCACGTGTCTGTGCCTCTGTGGTGACCTGAGGGACAGGATGGCTCAGGGCCGTGTTTCTGTGCACTGGTGCCATGTGTGTGCTCTTCCTTGGTCTGTCGGCCTCTGTGCCTCTGCCCCCAGTTCGTGTGCTGGCCCACAGGCGAGCTCGTGAGCACACATGTGCTTCTCAGGATGCTTGGGGGATGTGCAGCCGGGTGCCTGCCCCTTCCCACCCTGCTGGCGGGGTTGACGACAGCCCGTGCCAGGCCCTGCATTAGCCAAGTGGGCTGTCACTCATCTGTAGCTGCCTTTTTAGAGGGGGAGGCAGCTGACTGGTGGGCTGGTGTGTTCACCAGGCCGCAGCAAACCGGTGCACTCCAGGCCCATTCTGGGCACATCCCGCCCCTGCCTTTTGCGGCCTAAAACACCACCCAATGCAGGGCCAACCTGTCCTTCCCACCTGTTCTGGAAGGAATAGGCCTGGACCCAGGTTGTTTCTCCCTGCTCGTCCCTTCTCCTATGGGCCTGTGTGTGTGAATGTGTGTGCACATTCTGATACACATGGGAGTGTGTCCCTTTGTGCACACCAGCAGGCACTTGTCCATTCTGCCCCTATGTGGCCTGAACTCGTGTGTCCCTGTGTGTCTGTGCCAGGTTTCATTGGTGGTATGTATGTGTGTGTCCTTGTGCGCATGCAGGTGTACACACACATGCGTGTGTGCACATGTGTGTTGATCTGCATGTGTGTGCGCACAGTCTCCTGTAGTCTTCTTACACTAGTCTGGTTAAGCCTTGGACCTCTGTGTGTATACATGTATGTGGGTGTCTGTACACTCTCCCCAGGCTCCTTGCACTAAGCAGGTCAAGCCCAGGAACATAGACCTGTCCTCCCACCTGTTTCCCTACCTCCAACCTCAGCCCCTCTCCCCACCCCCAGACATCCTGGAGACCCACACACATGGCTCAGTGCTGCCCCCTCAAAACCCTCTGGTGGCTGCCATTACTTGCTCCAGGAGGACCACCCGCTTTACGTAAGCCTTTAGGGAGGGGCGCAAGCTGTCCTCTCACTGCCCCTATGATGAGCACTTGCACCTCTGCCTTGACCGTGGCTTCTGCCACAGAAGGGCATCTGTGAACCTCTTCTGAGCAAGTTCACGAATGAGCTCTGGGCCCAGGAGATGCAGGCAGGAGCAGCCACTGCCCAGCATCCCGGACTACTCAGGCTGGTGCAGTGGCAAGACCCCAGACCCAGGGTCAGCCAAGCGAGATCTTCTCAGCAGAGTGCCCTCCCTTCCTCGCAGCCTACAGAAGCTCCCCCGTCCCTGCCACAGCCCCTCTTCCAGGCATTCTCTTCCGATAACCCAGCTGAAGGTGCACTCTTCATCCTTCTCATGCCTATGTGGCAGCATCAGCCCTCACCCTCCTGAGAGGCCCCTTTTCTTCCAGGGACAGTGGGTTTCCTGAACCAGGCAGAGCACAGCAGCCAGCACTGAGGTAGGGGAGAGACCAAGGTCAGTCTGACTGCAGTGATAGCACCCTAGGGAGACAGAGGCCCACCCATGGCTCCCAGGTGTCCTTAGCACAGTCTTGGGGGCTGATCCTCCTGCCCCTGGTTATTTTTTCTCCCACAGTTTGCCTGACTGCATAGAGACGTGGCACACATGCTTGCACACAGGTGCACAGTGGACAGGAAGCCCTCCCTGACCACCACGGCCAAGTTAGGCTTCCCCCGTTCACCGTTCTCTAGCTTCACATTTTGTCTTTTTTTGTTTCTAGCACTTATGTAATTGAATAGTCATTCATTCGTACATGTCTGTTTGTCCCACCAAGCCCTGAACTCCATGAGAGCACAGACTACGTCAGTTTATTCCCACAGGGTACCCACAGTACCTATCATGGAGCCTGCTTGGCATGCAGAAGGTGCTCAGTAAGTGTATAAATGAATAAATGGGGGATTGCATATGGCATTCATTTTCCAACCCTATGAGGGATCCGTTTTAGAGATGAGAAAACTGAGGTTCAGAGAGGCTCAGAAACTCACCAGTGGTCACAGAGGTAATAAGAGATGGAGTGGGGATTCAACCCAGATTTTTCTGAGTCAAAAGCCTCTCCATTTATTTATTTTTGAGTCAAAAGCTTCTCCACTCATTTATCCAGTCAAAATCCCATCCATTCATTTATTCATTCGTTCAGTGCCTGCAGTATGCTAGGAGCTGGGCACAGAGGAACCATCAGCCGTGTATGGCCTGTGGGAAGCACTGCAGGAGATCCTGGGGTCCCCAAGGAGACTTCCTGGGGGAGGGGCTCTTTGAGTGGGGTTTTGAGGGATGTGTAGGGGTTTTGTCACTGTGTGGCACATATCCCTCAGCAGAATGAGCACTGGACAGGGCGTCGGGAGGCCTGAGCTGCAGTCCTCTACTGCTCCCCGGCCTGTGACTTGAAGAAAGTCTCCTGAACCCGCTTTCACATCTATAAAGCAGGGCCTTTTCTCCCTTCTATCGTTGCGTGTGTGGGCTGATGTGGCTAATTGTGAGGACCTTCATTTCCCTTGCAGAGAGAGAGAGAGAGAGAGAGACCTCACAAGGGTCCTAGAGGGGAGGGGCTGTTTGACAGAGTGGGGAGAAACATGGGGCCACTCTTGCTTCTGCCCCAGGAGGCTGCCCTTCTGCACCCCGGCCCCCTGCCCTTCTCTGCCTTCTCCTTCCTCCCTCTGCCTCCCAGTTTCTACTCCCTTCCCTCCCTCCTCTACTTCCTCATCCCCTCCTTCTACCTCCCCCTTTTATTTCCTCCTTTTCCTGCCCCTTCTCCATCTCCTCCCCTTTCCTCTCCTCCTGCCCGGCCAGAGAGTGAGGAGCACAAAGGGTAGTCAAAGTTAATTTAGGCTCAAGTATCTGGTCACCTAGAAACAAGGCCAGTCCCTGGGTGCAGGGCCTCAGCTGTGGCCTCATTAATCTGCGAGAGCCTGGCATCGGTGGTGCCGATGTAAGTAGGACAAAAGCCACACCATGTGGAGAGGGGGCCTTGGGCCCGGGCCACTTAGCCCCCAGCAGTCACATGGCCACCCCCAGGTGTGCAAAGGGTAAAAGATGAAGGAAAAGGAAGGAGAAATGCAGACCCCAGGGTATGTGTTGACCCTTCCTCTGTGTGGCCTTGCTCTTAAACCGAGGACCCCTGGGTATCTGCTGTCCCTTTCTTGCACATGTCCTTGATCTTGGTCCACTCTTCCTCAGTCTGAAGGCAGGGCTGTGTTGGTCTCACAGACGTGCTGCGTTGGCCTCACAGATGTGCTGCAGAGCCCAGGATCACCTGTCCCAGCCTCTGCTTGTATGACCTGACCCACAGGGGACTCCTGTGTGCTGCTTCACAGCTGTGTGACCCAGAGCAGCTTGGCTTCCTGGTCCAGCCCGCTCCCTCCAGAAAGCCACCTCCTCTTGACTGCACGATCCACACCTCCTTTCTTGGGTGCTCTGGGAAATACTTCCTTGGGATCCGAGTACATGTGGTTTGCCCTGCCTTGGCTAACATTAAAAAAAACCCCTTCGATCCCAGCCTGTATCCATGCCTCCCAGACCTTATCTGCCCCCTCACTACAGCATCAGGGACCCCCAACATCCCAAGGGGGTACATGTGTGATTGGCAGGTGACAGTACAAAGTTGTTCATGAGATCAGCTCCCACAGATCATGACCCCCTCCCCACAAAGCCACAGTTCTGTTCTCCAGCAGGGAAACACTAAGTTTTCATAAGTCAGACAGGAAAAGTGAAGAACAATAAGATTTCACTCATATGCTGGATATAACACTGAAAGCAACAAATGAACAAACGAACACTCACAGACACAGACAATGCATGGTGGTTACCAGAGGGAAAGGGGGGTGGGCGTAGTGAAGGGTAAAGGGGGTCAAGTGCATGGCGACAGAAGGAGATTAGACTTTGGGTGGTGAACACACAGTGCAGCGTACAGATGATGTTATAGGGTTGTGCGCTTAAAACCTATATGATTTCATTAACCAGTGTCACCCCAATAAATTTAATAAAAATAATTTTTAAAGACAGTCTCTAAGAATAAAGGGACAAATCTCATGGAGCGTTTCGCCTTTACCAGAGGAAACTGGGCCTTGGGCTCAAGGGCACCGACTGGGCCACTCTCTTCGTCACTCCTTGCTGCTGCTCTGTGCTGCCCGCCAGCACACAGCCAAGGGCTGACGCAGCCAAGCCCAGACACGGGTTGCCACGCCCATGCTAGCTTTGTCTCCCGCACACCTGATCTACCAGAGAGTGTGGGAAGATGGGTTCAAACTCTGGCCACAGCCTCACTGCCCAGCTGTTAGTGTTTGTTGAGGAAAGTATAGAGCGACCACATTTTTTATGGAAAAGTGTTTTGTTTTATTGAGAAACTATCATTTTATAGAGAAAAGACTGGAAGGACCTGTACCAAAATGCAAGCAGTGATTTTTCTGGATGGTGCAACAGTGTCGTTAATTTTTTTCTTTGTATTATTTAACAGATGTGTGTTTTATAAGCACAAGTACATTTAAAAATCCAGGTTGGAATGCCAACTTGATTGAGTCTCAGCTGTGCTCTCTTTGGCAAGCCAGTTCTCCTTTCAGAGTTCCAAGTTCTACACCGCTAGGGCTGAGGTAATAAAAAGTATTTCATAGCATTGTTCCGGGAAGGGAAATGATGTGTGTGTATGTGTGTGTGTGAAGTGAGGGCTTATGTACATTTAGAACAACTCCAGTATCATGGGCGTGCAGAGGCACTCCAGGACCAGGTGGCCTGATGCTTACCGGCTGTGTGACTTTGGGAAAGTTGCTTGACCACTCTGAGCCTGTTTCTTGTCTGTAAAATGGGGTCTGGGACATGTTCCATGTTTCTGGCTGAGCCCTTCCCTGGGTTCTACCCTCACCTCTCAGGTGGATCCAGCCTTGGGCCCATTTGTGTCTCCCCACAGACCTCGCAATGCCATCCTTCAGTCTGAGCTGCCTAGCAGTGACCTTGACCCATCCTCCTCGGGGAAGCTCCAGGAGCTGTCCTCTGTATCCTGGACCCTGAGCACCTCCCAGCTCAAGGAGTGTCCATCTCAGCTCCAGAAGGACGGAGGACCCCCCACCTCACCCATGGTCAACCTTGGCCATATGTTTAGAATAGCTAGCTCCTGCCCACCCACCTGGCAGGCAGTGGGCTGCAGGGCTGGAGACAGGGAGGCTGGGTGGCCCTTCCCCAGGGCAGTGACAAGCTGATGGAGAGCCCAGCTGCTCCCCAGAGCTGAGCTGGGCTCCTGCACCAGGCCTTGCTGGTGACAAGCAGGCAGGAGCCTTGTGCACAGATGGCCCTCCATGCGCTCATAATTTGCCAGAATAAATAGTTATTATTAATCTCCCCTGTGTTTTTCTTCTTCCCCTTCCTCTCCCATTTGTCCCAGGCTGATGATGAGGTGCTTGAAGGCAGGGGCTGACTTTTACTTCTCTTGTTGCCCCAGTGCTTGATTCAGTACCTAGCACATAGTAGGTACACTCTCAGCATGAAATCGGGCACATAGCTGACCCCTTCTCCATCATAGGAGCTCATCCAAAAGAGATCTATACACAGTAGGGTTTTGGCTAACTCAGGTTGGCACACAATAGGTGCTTTCTCAGCTTGGAGCCTGGCACAGAGTAGGGCCTCTACCAATAAAGACCTGGCACACAGTGGGACCCATCCAGCATGGTGTCTGGCACACAGTAGGGCTTTGGCCAACACAGAGTTTGGCTGGGAGTAGGTAAGTTTCAGAAAATGTTTGCTGAATCAAGTTTTCATTCTCTTTGCATTCTCTAGAAATATTTACTGAGTACCTAGTATGTACCCAGTTTGGTACCAGGTAGATAAGACCAGAGACCTTTCATTTCTTTTAAAAGAGCCTACAGCCAGGTGATGAAACACTTTCCAAGCACACCATCCTGAGGCCAACTGAGGAAGGTGTAAGGAAGGTGGCTGCCTGAGGAGGAGTTACTGGAGATGGGTCAAGTTTCTCATTTCGGCCAAAGTGCAAAGGCGAATGACAGATGTGTGGGTCCCATGGGACAGCTGTGAAGTGTTCCTGGTCACTGCAGCAGGTACAGAGTGTGGGGTAGCAGGGCAGTTATTCATGTACCCAGCAAGTATGGGGGGGCCTGTGATTCTGCTGGCCCTGATCTGGGCCCCGGTGATGGGCTCTGAATAAAACTACCCCTGCTTGCTGGGGGCAGGAGAATGGGAAGTCCATTGTATTGGACGTCAGCTGTTGACAGTGCTTTAAGAGGCTGAAGGAGACCAGAAGGGTGAGCTGTTTCGAAGGCATGGCATGATACGATACAACGACGTTTGAGGTGAAATGAGATCAGAAAGGGAAGGGCGTGTGGTAATGGGGAGAAGCTGGCAGAGAGAGGGAGAGTGGGGACCAGATTGCCAAGGGCCCTGAACACCACGGTGAAGCATTTGGACTTGATTCTGTAGGTGGTGGCCAGCCTTTGAAGGTCTTTGAGCAGAGGTGGGATGTGACCGGGGCCTTAGGAAGAAGAACCTGGCAGAACTGGAGGCAGTGGTCCAGGTGGCAGATGACAGTGATGATGAGGACAAGGGCCCCTCGGGTACTGGTGGGGAAGGGGAAGGAGGGGGTGCAGATGCCATAGGCAGTTACTGGTGGAACTGTCTGGTTGTCTGAGGCAGAGGGAAGAGGGAAAAAGCATAAAGGTGGATGAGGGTGAGCGGGGCCCCGTGATGAGAAATGGAAACGCCAGGCCCAGGGATGGGTTGGGAGAGCAGAGTCCCTCCCGAAACTCTCATTCCCTTTCCCCCTCCACCCTTCTCCCCTCCCCCATAGCCTCTTTTCTCCTCCTCCAGCGCCTCCTCCTCCAGTCTAGAAACCACAACCCAAACTGAGCACCTTGTCTTCTGCTCTTCTTTCATCTTCCATGTGTCCTTCCTCCTTCTCCCCTGTCCTTTCCCACCCCTTCAGAACCAACCTTTCTGGAGGAAATATTAAAAATCACACTGTCAAGGTCTCCAGGGGGCACCTGGCTGCCTGCTGGGGTGTGGGCGACAGCCAAAGCAAAGGGCCCTGGCTTTTGTGTCAGACAAAATAGGGCTTGCATCCATTTCCCGGTGGCGCACCGCTGGGTGAGCCATTCAGTGTCTCTGAGCTGCCAATTCCTCACCTGCACCATGAAGCCTGTGCATGAAGCCCCTCCGAGGGGCGGCTGTTGCTATTGTTGTCGTTACCATTACTGATTAACCAGACGGGGGCTGTTCACAGATGGATCCTTTGGACAGCAGAGCCACCCTTGCAATCAGGCTGATCTGTCCCAGTGATGTGCACACCCAGTGTCCAAACTCCCCACCCCAGTCCGGCGGCACAGTAGCCACACTCGAGGTGCCCTTTCTACAGCCCGCAGCAGGCACCAGGCTTTCAGCCTCCCTGCAGGAGGCCCATGGGTGCTGACAGGCTCTCTGCTGCCCGCTGGAGCTGCACACTCTGAGTTGCCCCCAGGCTGGGTCCCCAGCCTGACACTGTGCTGCCCCCAGAACCTCTGTCCCTTAGGCAAAGGACAGGTGTCCCATCGGATCCCTTGAGGCACAGCCCAGTCTGTCAGCCTTGGGCACCAGGTGTCAGGACTTGCCTGGGAGGCACTGGGTGCAGACCCTACTTCTGTCTCCGGCCTGGCCTGGGGATGAGGCTGTAGCTTTAATGGTGGCACTTCTACCACCTGTCCCTCCACTGACCACAGGCCAGCATCTACCTGGCTGCACTAGTTCAGGTTGCCTCTCAAGTTTGAGCTCTTTCTTCCCTCCAGCTCTTCACCTTGAGCAGAGACCCTGGCCCCCCTCCCAGACAGGGACTTCCTGGGAGGCAGGAGTTTTGTCACCCTGGGGAAACCAAGGTACTGCAGAAGGTGGGTCTCGTTGAAGCACAACAAGGCTTTGTCCTCAGGGCCCCAGGAGAATGAGAGGCACATCCCCACCCAGCATGGGATAGTCAGAAAAGTGGAACACCCAAACTACCACTCATCTGCTCCGTGACCTTGGGCAAGTCACCCAACCTCTCTGAGCATCTCTGTCCTCAACTCTGAAGTAAGACTAGTGATTCCATTCGTACAGAGCCAGCGTGTCGGTTAAATGAGATTGTAGACACAAAGCTGCGGCACGCTGGAGAATATTGGTTTTGTACTAACAATGCCTGAGTCGGAAAGCCCCCGCCCTGACTCGGACCTGATGGACAACTCTGAGCCTTCTGCAGTCTCTCTCTGGTCCCCAGTGTCCCATCTGTTGCATGGAGGATCAGTTTAAATGATGTTGCAGGATCAGTCTTAACAATGTCACCAGTCCCTGCCATCTCTAAAAGTCTGTGACAGACACCTGAACTTTTCCAGTTCCTGGCATGAACCTCAAGGTCTGAAAGCTCATCTCCCAGGCAGGGGTCCCCAGCCTGATCCTTGAGCTAGCTCAAGCTCCTCTCTAGCTGCTCAGCCCCAGTCTGCTCCCCCGGCCCCTCTCTACTCCACTTAAATGGGCCCAACACCCAGAAAACTCATTGCTGTGACTCCAGCGTTTATTCAGAGACAATACAAGTCAATTGAAACTGCTGAGTCGGGAGAAATATGCTCCACTTAGATCTTTAAATGAGCTCCGCCCGTACTGGCCTGTGATGAGGCCCACTGGGGAGAGGCACCCGCCCTGTGCACCACTGATCAGCTACTGTGAAGAGGCAGGACCAGCCAGGCACACCTGCCCACAGGCTGGAGGAGCTGGGTCTCACAGGGCCTTGGCTTGGTCCCTTTGCTCAGCAGCGGGCCTTCTGTTCGTAGAGAGCCTCGTGTTGGCTCAGCCACTGCTATGGCCATACTAAAAAGGTGGCGCTAGCCACCAAGAATTAGGCTCTTCCTGTGTCCTCTCCCAGGCATGGGCTGAGCTCTCTGCAGACATTCCCTCACTGAAAAGTAGGGCAGCCTTGAGAGTCAAAGCTATTCTCCCATTTTGCAGATGGGAAACTGATTTAGACCCACAGCTCTCTGACTCTCAGAAGCCCGTGGAGTTCACAGAAGAGGATGCAAGGGAGGGGCTGCAGTGGACGCTGAGGTGCACTGTATGGGAGATTTCTCCCAGAAATGCGAGGTCACGAGAATCAGTACCCGGTGTCTCCAAGTCCCCCTGTCCTTGTGCCATGGGTCCTGGGAGCAGACCCTCTGCTGCCCGGAGAATACTCTGCTGCTCACTTCTCCCCTTCTCCTTTTGTTCTTCTCCCTCCCCTCCCCCTGCTCTGATACCCTGCAGCCCTCTATTTCCTGCCCCGCCCTCAGATTCCTGTCCTGGGGCTAGGGCAGAAATCAATAGGAGGCCCCTGACCCTTGCAGCCTGAGGGCCTTCCAGCAAAGAGACCCCTTTGCCATCCCTAATATTAGTCCCCAGGGATGCTCTTCTGGATGTTCAGAATTCACCTTCCAGCTGTGCCTTCCAGCTGTTCATTTACCAGCAGGTCTGGCCCTGGGAAAGTTGCTCTGCTCCTCCCCTCCTTCCCTCCCTTGCTGGTTCAAGGCCCTCTTCCTGTGGGGGTGGGATTTTTAAGTCTTGGTTGCTGCCCTCTGAGGACCCCAAGCCTGGAGGGCTCTGTGCATCCCAAGTAGAAGGGGCTGAAAGGGGGTGGTCCCCTGAGACACAATTCTCAGATTTCCTCCCATACTCCATCCCTAGTATGGGGTATGGGTCCTGAGCTGGCCTAGTGCCTAAGGAGAAGGTACCAAGAGGCAGGGGTCTTACCTTCCCCAGAACTTCAGGCCCAACTGAGATCTCTGCCTGGGATCAAGGCTTCACCTTGAGAGTCGAAGCTATTCTCCCATTTTGCAGATGGGAAACTGATTTAGACCGACAACTCTCTGACTCTCAGAAGCTCTCAAGGCTTCACCTGCAGCCAGGGACCCAGCAGGTTCCTCAAACCAGACCAGCCCCTGGTTGGGCAGCAAAGGCACCGATGGCATCCCAGGCTTGACAGGGGTCCTCCTAGACTGCTAGCTCTTTGAGGGCAGGGCACGTGCCTTCTCATCCTAGAGCCCCCAGGACAGTGGTCCTGTACAGGGCTTGACAAGATTGGACATGAATGAATAACAGATAGCTGACTGTCATTCATTCACCTATGAGCATTCGTTTCTCTTTTATTCGTTTGATTATGTATTGTCTACTCTTGCCAGAGATTTTCTGGTCCAGATTTTTAACATGTAATTATCTCCAGGGCGAGGACCAGGGAGAGACTAATGAGGGGCCTCTGGCACAAAATGTAAGGGGACACTCACTCTCAGGGTCGTGTGAGTGTCTGATTATCTTGCCTCCTGAAAATAACCTTGCTGGCAGGTATCGTCATTTCCATTTCATCGGTGAGGAACTGAAGTCAGAGAAAGGCTAATTACTTCCCGTGCTCACCCGGCTCGTAAATATTTGTGGCCAGATCCTATGACTCCAGTGCCTCTGTTCTTCCTCCCAATGCTCCTTGGTTTTCCTGCTTTGCCTGACCTCTGAGCAGGACCCTGGCACAGGGGAGGGTGGAAGTGTGGCAGCCGCTCACTTCTTTCTGTGTTTTCTGCACCCCACCCCCATCTCCTGCCAGCTGAGCAGGGACTAGCTACCCAGGGTTTAGTCCCCTCTCTTCTGCTGAGCAGGGGACAGAGACCTTGGGCCAGTTACTCAGACTCTCATGCCTCAGTGTCCTTACCTGTAAAAGGGGACAAAGTCCTCCTTGTGTCATGGGTTGCAGTGAAGATTCTAGTGCATATGGATATTTAATACGTGCAGCACTCAGTGTCAGCCACTAGCAAGCTTCCTGGAATTGTTAGCCATTGTTTTTAATACTCGGGTAATCTATTATCCCCCCAAAGGTGGGAGGCATCTGCAGTGAACCCTAGACCCTTGGGCCATGGAGCCCCATGGGTTCAGTTCCTGCCTTCCTCTCAGGCCAGTCCCCACTTCCCCAGGGCTGACAGTGCCCAGGGTGTTACCTCGACTTTCCTGGGATGACAGGTCCCCCAGAGTCCATGGGAGGTGGAGCAATGGGTGGGGTTTGGTCCCTGATATCCAGTCTCCTCCAGCTCTGGACAAGGGAACAGCTTCCCCGACTGGAAGCAGCTTGAGCTCTCCTGGAATTCACAGGAGGTTTGGAGAGATAGAGAGAGAGAGAGAGAGAGAGAATTCACACTTCGGTGAAAATGTGTTTCAAACAATTAGCAGGTCTTTGCTGGAGGAGCCTTTGAAGTAGAAGCCCAGACTCATCTCGGTGAAGGATTCCCCCAGAACTGACAGGCTGGCAGACGCTGCCTCCATCTTGGCCCTTCCTGAGCTGCTAGGGCTGGCGCTGGGCCGGCACTGGGGGCACTCATGTGAGTCCCTCCACTGTAGCGGCCCCGGCGTCCTGTCCAGCACAGACTGCTGCTGCACCCGTAGTTATCGCCGCAGAGGAGCTGGGCTTCCACCAAGGTCCTGTGTCAAGTCCGTGGGATTTTTCTGGTCTCCAACTTTCTCAACCCACAAGGTTAGGGTAGCTGAAGCCTTTGATGGTGAACTTGGAGCTCTTGCATCCTCACACTGTGCCCAAAACTGTGTTGAATAAATGTATAGATTTCTCCAATGATCTGCCCACCTGGGGACAGGCAAGATGGGAGGGGAAGGGGCTGATTGGTCTCCAGGGCCCTGAGCTAACCCCCCCTTCTCCTGGGAGGTCTGATGTTGCAGTGGGACCAAAGCTGGGCTCTGGTTCTGCTCCCTGTTCAGCTGCATGGTCTTGAACAAGTCAGCCACTGCATCTCTATTTCCCCAGGTATGAAATGGGTAAATTCGTCTTTATTTTGCAGAGTAGTTGTGAAGATTAAATAAGATAATGCCTAGAAAATGCCTGGCACGATAAGTGGTCATGATTTATTGGATGCAAGCTATGCCTCTTATTATGACCTGTCCTTACAGAGCCAGAGTGGACTGTCCCCACGGTGCGAGCGGCCCTTCACCCACCATTCCTACTCCACGAAGCTGGGGAGGGGAAGGAAGGGCAGACAGACGGCCTGGATGGGAGCTGGAAGGGCCTGTCCCCACTCTCCTGTGCCGGGAGGCTGTCCCCTCCCCCCAGCCTGGGCCTCTGGTTCCTGTTAGATTCCCTTTCTCTGGCATTCCATCCATCATCATAATTGCTTCTCCCCCAAAAAATGAATTTGTAGTTGATTTCTTCAAAAGAGGGAATCAGCCAGCAGATAAAAAGGTTGTTTAATTTGCATGAAGAGGCCGCCTGTTGCCGCCCAGCTGCACTGGCTGGGATGCAGGGGGAGCGGAGGGCACTGGACGGTGTGCAGACAAGGAGCACAGGTAGACAGGACTGTTGCCTGGCCCAGGGCCAGCTTCCCAGACGGCTGGGTGCCTTGCTGTCCACACTGAGCTGAAATCATTCCATCTCAGGAGACCCCCACCTGCCCCTCTCATTTCCAGGGCAGGACAGGGATTCCAGTCCAGGAGGATGAGGGCCAAGAAGCTAGACACTCATGAGAGCAAAACTCAGGAGATCCAGGGCTCTATAAGACCAGGAGCGCAATGCACATGGCAAATGTCATGAAGCTTTCTCAGGAGGAAGGGGCATTTCAGTGGCATGTGTACTTGGGTCAACTCAGGAACCCTGGGCTCCTCTCCGAGATGTAGTTCACCTAAGCTGTTGTGTTTCTTCTCCAACTCAACAAACCTTCCTTGTGCCCAGGGCATGGCTGGTTCTCTCCAGGAACTTCTAACACCATGGGTGTGAGCTTTGTCTTCAAGAAATCCTTGTCAGGGGCAGGGATCAGTGGGCAGGCAGAGCCATGGCTGGGAGTGGAAGGGGGATGAGGCAGGGAGGGCCATCTGAAGAGATGCCTCGCCCAATGTCAGGCCTCTCAAACACTGGGCAGTGTCCAGGGAGGTGGGCCCCCAGGTTTCCTGGGGCAGGACGGCCTAGGACTCCTCTTGTGGTCTGATGTCTGGAGCAGACGCAGAGATGCAAAGCATCATTCTGGCGTTCAGATGCTCCAGGGACCCAGAGACTTGGGTGCTGCATGAGTGCGGGGGTGGGGGGCTTATAACTTATTTATTTTGCAAGTGAAGGTGGGTTCTGTTAATAATATTAATATTATTATAATATTAATAAACTACTAATAGTTACTCCAGGATGACAGGTGTAAACTAGGAGTGTCCCTGGCAAACCAGACATATGATTATTACCCTGATCATGTACCAGATGTAGGGCAGACTTAGGCCAGCGGGACATCCTCTCAGGCGTTGTGGAAAAGACCACTGGGTGGTTCTGGATAGAGCCACGGGGCCTCCCTGGGGCCGCAGGATGAAGGCAGAGAAACAGCTGGGGTACAGCTGCTGGGGGCTGGGGGCTGGGGGCTGCCCCTGGGGCTACTGCTGGGGGGTAGGTCTCTTACAGTCTCTGGACCTCCATCTCAGCTCCAGTAGATGCTGAACAGGAAGGAACCTTACATCCTTTTTACAGTCTGTACGTACCTTGCTCCTTGATTTGTTTTGTTTTTCTTTTCAATTTTTTTTAGTTGTTGCTCTATTAAAGTTGTCCCCATTTTGCCCCATTGCTCTCCCCAACCCTGCCCACCCCACCTCCCACAGTCAATCCCCACTCCGTTGTCCATGGGTCATTTTTTGTAGTCTTTAACTAGACCCTCCTCTCTTCCCTCCTCCTTCCCCATTCTGGTTCCTGTCAATTTGTTCCTTGTTTCTATGCCTCTGGTTCTGTTTTGCTCATTTGTTTGTTTTAAGTTCCTGTTATAGATGAGATCATACGGTATTTGTCTTTCACCGCCTGGCTTATTTCACTTAGCATAATGCTCTCCAGTTCCATCCATGCTGTTGTGAAGGGTAGGAGCTCCTTTCTTTCTGCTGCATAGAATTCCTTTGTGTAAGTGTACCGCAGTTTTTTGATCCACTCATTTACTGATGGGCACTTAGGCTGTTTCCAGCACTTGGCTGTTGTAAATAATGCTGCTGTGAACATTGGGGTGCATAAGTTCTTTTGAATTTGGTGCTTTAGGATTTTTAGGTCATGATCCCAGCAGTGGGATCACTGGGTCAAAAGGCAGTTGATTTGTTTGATTGCTTGTTGCTTCTGTCTCTGCCTGTCACTTGAGGCTCTGAAGACAGAGGCCTTGTCTGTTTTATTCACGTGTGTGCACACCTCTCCTAGAACAGGCAGACACTGCATAAGTGGGATGTGGACTCGAGGAGCCTGCGAGGGTGGCAGTGTCAGGAGGGCCCAGCACAGCTTTCAGTGGAGGCCGGTGGGAGACCAGTTCTCCCCCGGGAGCTCCTTCCTGGTCCCTGCTGCCATTTCCTTGCTGCCCTCTCTGGCTCACGTGAAACTCCTCTCCCTGGTTCTGTGAGAAGCAGCAACATTCAGGGCATATGGTCTTGGCTGCGATGATTAAGGATATGTTTGGGGGTGAGGTGGCTCAGGGGGTTCCCTGACTTTAAACTTTATGAAGAAGACCAGACGATTATTGACAGTGACTACTATTTATAGTCTTCTACCAGTTCACTTAAAAAGCATGATAAACAGCAACTGTAGCTCACCCTGGGGGCTTCTAATACTCATTTCTGCTTCCTCTTGCCTCCTCCTTGAGGAGCTGGTGAGAACCTCTGTCTGAGATACTGCATGGTGCCATCTGAACTGGTCCCCTCCTTGAGTCACCCCTCCAGCATGGGCCCCGGTCCCCATTCTAGTCTGACCTCGGCTGAGCAGGGGCAGTGCAGCCCATGTCAGCATGGCCTTCTCTACCATTTGCAGAAGGGTTTTTCCCTCTGCTTGCAGACGCACAAAGCCAAGGACAGGGTCTTCATTGCTTTGTCTGGGAGAGTCTCTTCCTGTGCAGCCATCCCCCGGAGAAAGGCTACTGTTCGGCCTGAGTTCTGTTCCCACTCCCTCTGTCCACCCCCTGCCCCCTGGACTGTGCCTGCCCCATTGGCTCCCTCTGTGGGCTCACAGTCAGCTTCTCATGTTCCACTGCCACACGCTGGTGTGAGAGGGATGTTAGGCTTTGATTACAAGCGACAGAAACCTCCGATCAAGAAGCTGACGCATGAGCAGTGGCATTTATTGGCTCATAGAGCCAAAGGCAGGAAGGGCAGGTTTGGCTTAGCCTTGGGGATGGCTGGAACCAGGGACCAGTGTCTCTGTCCCCATCTTGCTCTGATTCACGTCCCCTGCTTCTCCCTGTGAATCAACATCATTCTCTCAAGTGGCTTCTCCATGAGGTGAGGATCGCAACCTCTGGGGACTCGGGGCTGTCCTCTGTTCCAGTGTTCCACCGAAACAAAATGCCTCTTCTCTCCCGCCTCCTGTTTAAAAGACCCTGCCCAGGCAAGGACTCAGTTGGCTGAGCCTGGGGTCCAGTGCTGACCCCTCAACCATTACCAGGGTCAGGGAGTTGGCTCAGGTAAGAGGACCACAGAGTAGGGAACAGGGTGGAAGATTCCTGTCCTGAAAGAGGTGGCTTGTTGACCCAGATGTAATGGCAGAGGATTGGGGTGAGCAGGGCAGCATCATTGGGTTTATGACAGACCCAGGAGGGGTGTCTCATCTCCTGGCCTTGCAGCAGAAGAACTCAGAGAGTCAGGCTGGGCTGAAGACACCCTTCTCCAGTGAAGGGAAAGGCAGGCACCAGGGAGCTCCTGACCAGCACTATTGATTCCTCCCCTGGCAACCACAGGGCCTGGTCCCACTGGCTCATCATTGTGGCCCCCTGCTGTGTGGTCAGTGATTCAACTTCAGGCTTTGGGGAGACTGGCCAGAGCAGGAAACACCCTAAACCCCTTCTGAGGAAGGAAACCAGGTCTGTACCCCCACTGTCTGCCACAGAATGGGTCCTGTCTTCTGTCTCCGCTCCAGGTTAGGGGTTGGAGGCAGCACAGTGGGCCCAGGGGGTGTACCTGCCATTTCCTACCCTAGAGAGGCCAGCCTCTGCTTTTGCCCTGAATCCACACACACAGGCCCTACCCTCCAGCTTTCTGAGACTCTTGCCTCCTGACATGCTTCTGATTTGGTGACAGGCTGGTGGAGAAACAGACACTTCCCCTGAGGTCTCTCAGCTTATGTTTTCCAGCGTAACACTTCTAGGGAGTACATAGAAAGGAGCAGCTACTGACTTATAAAGTAGTACATCCTTTGCCACCTGACATTCATGTTGGTGTGCGCCCTCGACCGGGAGCCTCAGGAACTCCAGCACCCCCGAATCAAGACCTCTTTGGCTTCATCGTCCAATCTGGAGATTCTGGCTCTCCCTGCCTTCTGGGCCAGCGCAGCCCTCTCTTGCCCATGCCCAGGGTGGTGAGGAAGCAAAGCTCTATCTCCTTGGGCTTCCTAAACAAGAATCTGTACCCAATCTGTACAATTGACCCTTCTCTCCCCTCCCTGGGGCTTCCCTGGGCCCCAGCAAGCCTCTCTTTCCTGGCACCTAACCCAGACAAATGTCCAAGAGGCCTGACTGCCCACCCGACTCAGCCCCTCTGCTCTTCTGCTTACAGACGCCCACAATGTCCCTCTCTTTTCCTGGTCACCTGAGCACCTTTCTGAATGTCACCTTCTTTCGGGTCCTAGCCCCATTGTTTCAGTTCCTGAACAAGCTCTTCCCAAAGCTGTTCCCTCTGATAGAACTTGGTGCAATTGTAATTATGTACGAAATCTACAAAGGTGATAGATCTCTCCCAGGGCCAGGCTGCCACAGCCTGGCCTGTCATTGCACTGAGATACACACGCCCATCACACACTGCCTCCCAAATGAAGGCATGGACACCGAGTGTGGGGAGACCCAGCAGGAGTCCAGCAAAGCCACTACCCCTCCACTCTTCTTGCTCTCACCTCTTTAGTCGCTCTCCTTGCTCCCCTTCCCAGGCACCTGCACCTCCTCTTCTTCTCCTCCATCTCTGGTCCCTTCCCTTCCAGGTCTCAATTTCCCCATCATGCTTAGAGTGCATTGACACTCTCCTGGTTCCCAAATCCCTTCCTCTCCATGGCCCACCAGCCAAACAAAAGGTGTAAAAGGAGCAAGCGAGTCCCACATAAATGACTTGTTGTGTTACATCAGCACACATGCATCTATTTGATGACCAACACCACTAGGTGTGGCAGACCTTGTGGGTCCATGACACATCCATGGCCTCGTGGATGCTGGCAGCATGCTTATGTTTCTCCAGTGAAGTTCATTATTGACTTCAATCTGAATGTCAAGAGCCCTTGACTCTTCAGTCCTGGGTGCCCACGTACCCAGTTCAAGTGCCACTGTGGTGTGATAAGATTTTTGGTCTTCGTCCCTAGTTCCTGACACCCAGCTCCTAAAAATGCTCAGCATTTCCTGAGTGATAAAGGTGATAGGAGCATCTTTTGTTCTAATGAAGTGACCGTTGGTGGACCATTAGATGGCTTTAGGATGGGGCAGGAGGCTTGTCACTACAAAGACCAAGACTGGAGTAGAAGCTTGGTACTTTCAATCCCATCCCCACCCTGACCTTCTGGAAAGGCAGAAGGGCTAGAGGTTGAGTTTAATCACCAACAACCAATGATTTAGTACATTATGCCTGTATAACGAAACCTCCATAAAAACCCCTGAACTACCAGGTCGAGGGGCTGGTGAAGACATTGAGGTGCTAGGAGGAGGTCTCACCTGGGGACCCATGCAAGGTCTGTGCCTTCGTCCCATACCCTTCTCTGTGTCTCCTTCCCATTTGGCTGTTCCCGAGTTTCATCCTTTATAATAAACCAGTAAATGTAAGTAAACTCTTCCTCTGAGTCCTCCAAGCCATTGTAGTAAATCACAGAATCTGATAGCCAGCATCTCAAACACACAGATGGCCCAGGACTTGCAACTGTCACCCAAAGGGGGAGAGTCGTGTGGGGCCAAGCCCTTCACCTGTGAGGTCTGCTCTAATCCCTGGTAGTTGGCGTCAGGGCTGCATCAAGTGTGGGACGCCCACTGGGAGTTGGAGCGCCAGAGTGTCGGTCGGGGAGGATGAGACCCTTCGTACTCACCACGGACTGTTGCACGCGCTCCAGCCTCCTCGCTCTACAGACATTCGTATCCAGAGCAAGCAACCTGGATTATACTCATCCCATTCCCACAGGGGGGGCCTCTGAATCTGGGGTGATGAGAAAGGCTACCTCCCTCTCTTCTCCCCTCCCCCATCTTCCCTCCACTGCCCTGCCCCACACCCAATAAAGATGAGGAGAATGCCTGAACAAGCATGAAAGATATGGGAACTTCCCTGCTGAATGATCTCGCTAATGGTAAATTGATGGGATTGAATACTTTCAAGTCGGAAATGATCCAAATATATGCTAATGAAGCTGAATATGCATTATTTAGACTAAAACAAACTAACTGCGAGTCAGGAAATAAAGTAGGTGAATTATTAGTTTGGCAACTCAAAGAATCGGAAAACTCAAGCACCATTCCAGAGACAGGCCGAGGCAGGCAGAAGAATGTGGTTAATGAATTCGAAACCAATTAGCTGCAAATTGATGGTACACTGAAAGACTCGACACCCCTGACTCCCTCTGGTTGCTTTCTGAAAATTTCAAAAGGAAACGCTGTTGCCATGCACTTTTCTGGTTTTCACTTCCTAAATGTGCTCTCCTGGAAACAAGTCTCCCCGAAAAATACAACAGCAACAACAAAAATCTATAAGCAGATCCCAGAGACAGGGAATGAGGCTATTTTGGCCACAGGGGGAGATAAATAATGCAAAGAGTAACTTCTCAAATCTTCTTTGTCAAAGAGAATCACCCTCAGACTGGAGAGGAAAGCAAGCCTTGATGAGAGGGAACTAAAGCCTGAGATGGGTGAAGAAAATAGGACATGCCTTGCCTGTCCAGACTAGAACAGCTCAGCTGTCCTGGCTGAATTGCAGCCCAGGGCTCAAAAGACCACAGATGAGGTTCCCATGAGCCTGTGAGACTGAGGCGTCACTAGGAAGGGGTGAGGACACAGGAGGTGGCAGAGTGTTTTCCAAGGATGGAATTCTAGACATTCCAAGGAAGAGTCTCAGGTGTGATCCTTAAACTGTTATAGTTCATGAGGTCGTAGGAAAGTAAGCGGTGGCGAGCTGGGCCAGTGTAGGTTCACCATGAACTTGATCTTTGTTGAAAGGGCACTTCTGCTGATGAATGCTCTCCTGACTTCTCTCTAAAATAGCCCTGCACGCCTCTCTGACCCCTCCCCATTCCCATCCTAAGCTTCATTTTTCTCTACAGCACTCAATGCCACCCAATACACATGTATCTACCTCTCTCTTTTCTTCTTCTTCCACTGGATAGCAAAGCTCAATGAGTCCAGATCTTTGCCTGGCCCATGGTATGGGGCTCGGTAAATATCTGTTGAATGAGTGATACTTCTCCTTTATTTCACATTTGCCTAATGTGGCCAATCCCTGAGGCAGACCTGTCCCCACCTACCCACCCACCCACCCACTCACAGTGACACTGGGACAGAATGCTGAGGGTCCTGACCTCTGGGACACATCCCTGCCCTCTAGGACATATGACCTGGTGGACTCTGAATACTCACAGTGACAATTCCTCATCCCGTGGTGGGGGCGTGAGGAGCGGGCAGAGAAGGACAAGCAGCTCTAGTGGAAAGTTCACCTTCCTTTGGGAAGAAACACAAGGGGAGGGACAACAGGGGCCCCTCCGAAAACTCCAACTCACTTGATCTAATGGGTAGAGGAGATAGAGGAGGCATAGTTTGTGAATGCTGATTCACAGCCCTGTGTCTCTTCTACTGCACCTTGCTGCCCCTGCACTTGGAAGTAATGTTGGAGAAAAGTGTGTAAAACACACAGAGGACTTCTACTGCCTCAAGCCAGCCAACGCATCTAGAGATATGGTGTCTTTTATAATGATTTGGCCCCTCAGTTACCTGTGGGTGGGTTAACTGGCTTGCAGATGAACCAGGGGAAACAGATGATAATAATGACAATAATGGCAGTGGGGACAGATGTGAAAAAAAGTGAAATTGATTACCAAGTAGTGATAACATCTTCTTTCAGAAGATGCCAACCATAAGGAACTACCTTGGTGCCTTTAGGTCCACATGTGTCCTTGGCAACATGAAAACCTTCCCCCACCAGCGGTCCATTCAGGCAGCACGTGGATGAATGAGGAACAGTGAGCGGGCTGATGAAAACACCTTTATGAGCGACTCGCTGTGGCATGTGTGGACTGAGGCCTGTCACCTTGAGCAAAGCAAGGTGGCTTGTCAGAGAATCAGGGGACGGCATGGGTCAGGGAGGCGCCACTCGCAAAATCGAGACACCGAAGCTGCTGGGCTCTGTCACCTTGGCTCACGCAGGTTGCCAGGCTGTTTAGAAAGCAAAGTGCTCTGCCTGCTCAGTGACAAGCTGTGTTCGCGTAGGCTTTGTTCTCTATTCACAAAAAAAGGAGAGTTCAGACGGAAACACAGCGTAACAGACTGCAGAATGGGTGGTAAATGTGTTTCTTCGTATTGGATTGATTATATCTGGATCAAGATGTGTCATTTGGCGTGTTTTGATTATTAGTGTTAGCAGCAGTTTGGGATTCTCCACGACTTCTTCCCACCTCCGTTATCCCAGTACCTTCATTATAGGTTCATGCGCCAGGCAGTGGGCTAGACACAGAACAGTGGGAAAACAGACCTGGTACCTGGCCTCAGGTCATTACAGGCAAGAGCTGACTGTAGACACCCCAGTGGGGGTGACCAGGTGTAACTCCCTCTATCCGCTTCTACAAAAATGTTCAGAATAAAAGGAAAAGGTAGACCTTCTTTAAGAGGTGGATGAAGTAGATGAACATGAAGTGGCAGTTTGGAAAAAATTAAAGGTTTTATTTTAGGCAAGAAGCTTCTTAACAGAAGAGGTGCCACTGGCTGGAACATAGTCATCATGGCTGCCAAACCGTCATTGGAAAGAAAGACCCTGGGGATGTTGCCTTTGTGTCCTCTGACCTCTGAGCCCTGAGGAGGAAGGACCCAAGTCTCCAAATGCTCCTGGTAGAAAGTCTCAGAAGTGCTCAGGTGTCTCCTAAACCCCTGCCCTGGTGGAGGGGAGGGCTGTGACACAGCCAGTCCCTAAAGGACAGGGCTCACTGTCACTTGCTGGGAGTGACGGTCACCGAGTTTCTAGAGATCGGGCACTAACCTAAACCCAGGGCTGGTTCTCTACACCTGGAAGTTCCATAGCATGATAAAAGTAAAACAAGAATTAGATTAAGTCACATAGAAACTAATCTCGGTCAAATTAAAATTAAGTTAGAATGGCAGGAAATTGTCAGCATCAGAATTCAAGCTGAGGGGCCCTTTGTTTTTGCTCTGGAGAAAGAGGGAGGACAGAGCTGAGAAGCCAGTGAATATGTGGACGGTTGGGCCCCAAGGACACCCCAAGCACAGAACAAGTTCACCCAGGAAGGGGCGAGGCTGGTGAAACCAGGCTGTCTCAACAAGCATCATGTCAGAGATGGGTCCTGTCTCAGGGGCCTGGGCAGGACCGAGAGAGAGGGGTGGGCTGGCAGAGGGTTGACCAGAGCCTCTGGAAGATCCAACCAGAGCCAGGCAAGATGAAGATGTGATGGACAGTCCCCTCCTGCAAAATGGGTGCTGACAAGAGTGGGGTCAGCTTGGCCAGCCAGCGGGGAACAGGCAAGACTCCTGGCCAGATGCTGGAGACACCGCATCCGGGACCCAGACAGAAGGGTGAGCATGCCGCACTGTGGGAACAGGCTGCAGAAGCTCTCGTCTGGTCCTGATGCCCAGTGAGGGCATCTCCTCCAGATGTCTCTCTGGACTAGCCTCCAGCTGTCCCAACTCTCGAGCATATGGCAAAGGAAACGCTCTTCCACTGGAGGAAGGACGGTCGTCCCTGTAGTGCCAGTGTTGTGCCAGGTACTGAGGACAGAGGGGAACCTGTCAGTGTCCATATTCTCATGACATCTGCAGTCTTGTGAGAGGGCTAGACAATAAGCAAGGAAATAAACACGTGGGTAATGACAGAAGGTACTAAGTGCCATGAAGGAAACAAACAGGATTCGCAATGAAGGACAACAGGGCAACAAAACCTGAAAGAAGGTGATCAGAGAAGGCTCTGGGAGGGGGCGAGGGTTGAGCTGAGACCGGCAGCATGGTGAGGCACCCCTCAGGCCTCCCTTTAGGGGAGGCCGGCCCAGACTCGGAGCTCCTTTCAGCAATAAGGGCAGGTGGGTGTTTCCATTTCTTGTCAGTTTTTCTCTTTGTTGAATCTCCCTGATTATCTGTTCTCATAAGTGTCATCTCAGGTCTACTGTAATAATTTGATAAATTTGCTTTCTAGAGAAAGACCATGCTTATCAAAACATAGGATAAATACTTTGAGTCCCAACAGACCGAGTGCGGGGAGACCCTGCTGAATCGGGCTCTACCAGCCACTTGTGACAGTGACCAGAAAGGTAAACCCAGTGCCCAGAAGGACATAAGCCCTGGGAATATGCTTGCAGATCCAAGCCATGCCATAGTAGAGGGTCAGCAGGCATCTCAGGTACTCAACTATCCCACTCAGCTCTCCCACCTACTTACGGAGGTAGCTGGTTTTCTCGTGGTTGGCTGAGCTCATTTTTGGAGAGGAGGGTGGGTCTTAGGGTGCAGGTTTTGAGGAGGAAGCTCCTAGCTCCTGTTGTTCCCTGGGACGGTGGTGGCATTGCCTCAAAGAAATGAGACAATTATGATTGAGAGCTACTAAGGGCCCATCCCATAATATTTATCCCATACCTGACCTCCACAAGAGCTCCAATTATACCATGCTGTCCTGAAGCCCACTGTGGCCTTAACCCATTGTGGTCAGGTCTGCAGAAAGTTCAAGGCTCAGGGTAGGAATGTGATGCCCCTTTGGAATTTCAAGCTGGTGGATTTACATTCACATCTTGTCAGGCGTGCATGATGCAGAAGGAACACAAAAGCTACATGCCACGGTTGGTCACGAACTTTCTCTGGGACCCTCTACCAGGTCCATGCTTTCACTGGCCTCCGTTTCCTCATCTGTGAGATAAAGAGTTTGGAGTGTGTGGCTTTCAGCTCTGATGCTTAGGATTTATGATTCCGTAAGGTTCAATGAGACAACTGATGAGAACAGAGTGTAAAAACCACATAGCCAGTGGGCACGGCTGTGACAGTCCACAGTAGAAGTCTGTGTCCCTGCAGGCCTGAAGAGAGGAGATGCATCCCTATCACCAAGCTCCAGAAGCTTGAACCAGAGACCATCAGGATGGCCAGCTTCCAAGAAGGCTCCACCATCATCCTTGCCTCCTGATATTCCCACCCTTATGAATCGCTCGCCCTGTGTAACCAATAAAATATAGTGGGCCCCATAGTCTTTGACCCCTAATGCTAGATCATAAGGCATTTCTGCTTCCACTTTGCTTTCTTGGCTTGCTCATGCCCGGAAAAGCATGTCATGAGGACAGTTGAGCAACTCTCTATGGGCGGTCCACACGGGAGTGACTGAATTCTCCTGCCAGCAGTCAAAACCAACTTGCTGGCCACGTGAGTGCACCGCCCTGGAAGTGGATCCTCCAGCCCGTCTAGCTTCCCATCGCTACAGCCTGGACTGGCATCCTGACTACAGCTCATGCACGACCTCGAGCCAGAATCATCTCACTCAGTGGCTTCTAAATCCCTGACTTACAGAAACTGTGTGAGATATTATTTATTGTTGTTTAAAGTTGCCATGTTTGGGCATAATTTGTTAAATGGCAGTAAATAACTAACACATCATTCCTTATATTCCAAAAGAGGTGACTAAAAAAGGCGCTTCCAAAATTTTGTTTGCTGGGGCTCTGGAAATGCTCACCAACCAAAAGAACTTAAGAAGCCCTGGAGTGAACAAACCTGTTCAGTTTCGTTAACCCGGAGTTCTCCAAACTCACTATGGTTCCCATGGACCATAGGTGACTATGGATACCCATTTGTGCTTAACATTTTCAGGAATTCATGCCACATGGAATGGGTTTTGAGAACTACTGTTCTAGGACAAATAGAGGTTTGTTTTGTTTTGTTTTTTTAGTAATACACTATAATTTTGTGTACTTGTTACCTCCAAGGTCTGTTTGGGTTCAAGACACATGTAAATTCACTCATTCATCCATCAGTTTATCCACCATCCCTTCAACAACATGCACAGATGCCCTGCTTCTGCTGGAACCCCCGCCGGGTACCAGGAGGGCAGAAATGAGTCATAGAGTCCCCATCTTTACAGGCTCAAAGCCTCACAGAGTTCAGCAGGCTGGTTCGAGTGCAGGCATAGATGTCGTAATCTGTGACATCTGATTCCGAAGCCCAGCTCCCTCCTTTACAAGCTGGGTGACCATGGATGAGTCTTTCAGTTTCCTCATCTGCAAGTTGAAACTAACAATGCTTGTATCTCTCCCATAGGAAAGATTTTAGGACTCAGTGAATTGGCATAAATAAAACACTGATTACGTGCCTGGCATAGTGAGTATTGAATAGATGTGGGCTGTTCTCATTGTTTTGAGGATTTACTCTGCAGAGTTCAACTCAGACGCTGTCTCTTTCTGGGAGTGTTCTCTGACACCCATACCCCCAAGCTGATGAATGTGCCCCTAGTCTCTCCTTCCTTGAGAATATCCTGACCTTGCTTCCATCCTGCCACATTTCCCTACTGCCTGACTGGGGACAGTGAGGGGCCTGCTATGGTCAAAGCATAGAATGTAGGAGAATAAGGCTGAAGAGGTAGGTTTGGGGATTTTTTTCTAAAGGCTAAATTCCCTGGGTAATGGGAAGCCAGGGAGAGCTGTGAAGAAGGGTGTGGCCCACTTGCCTCCCATCCCTCTGCCTGGCTCAGCCTGCCATCAGAATGACGGCCATCTGTGTGTGCACATACGTAGAATACTGCTCTTAGCCCTGCATCGGGAGCCAGTGGTTTTGCGTGGCAAGGGGTGACATCGTCATTCCCCCCACCCAAAGCCACTGCCACTCTTGCTCAGACATATCTAGCACACAGGTAACAACCTCTTGAGTTCCCCTAGGCAGCCGCAGCAGAGGTTGGAGTGATGATATGTAGTCTACTTAGGTCCCTGGGACCCGCCTCCATAGTTCCTTGTCTTGTTGCAGATGCATCGCGCCTCAGACACCTGAGTGTCTGCCTTCTCTGGCCCTGCCTCCACTTGCCTCCTCCCTCCCCCAACCCTAGTGGGTGGCTGGTTCTCCATTCAGACACAGCTTTGAAGGAGCCTCCAAGATGACTCCAAGGCCTTCCCAGCTGTCTAGAGGCAGCTCCCAACCAGCAGGCCTGGCTCTGAGCCTCTGTGACCCCCTCCCAGCCCACTCCCTTTGAGCAGAGCCAGTGGCCACGTGCCAGGTCTAGGAGAGGCCCGGCACCCCCACCTCTGCTCACTTTCCTTCTCACACACAATTTCAGAGGCAGAATTCTTGACAATCTCTTTTTCTTCTTAAATCTGTGAAATCAGGAACCAGAGGGCAAAGTGGGGCCCCGGGTCTCCAATTATCTCTCTCCCCCTGCCTCTCAGGGAGCCTCCCGCTCTCCCACTCGGCTCCAAGCAGTCAACAGCCTCGCAGAACCTGTTGAAATCTATTACCGACCTTTGGTCTCATCACCACAAAGGAGCTTTCTGCAGCTCGGAGGTGGATTAAACAGAAATGAATTGACCGACAGAGGCTTGCCGACCCTCTCCATTCTTGCCTCCCATTCCCCCTTCTCTCCCTTTATTGCACTTTTATTTTTTTACAGAAAGCCAGCTGGGCTGAGCTGAGATAAGGCAATGTGGCCCCAATGGACTGAGGTCACAAACACCTCTCCGAAATTCACTTTGTTCAGTTTACAAACTAGGACACCGGTGGTTCGAAGGCATGGGGGCCTGTTAGCTCCAAATTCATTGCATCTGGCAAAAAAGAAAATAAAACAAAATGAAAAGCCCATAAAGTTGAGCCGTTAAATATTTATGGCTCGTGATGAACAGTGTGTCATAATATTTGTTGAATTGCATTTGCTATTCAATGCATCTTTTCCACTTAAGGCCCCAGTTTTTGGAGGTAGATGGAGAAAACTAGAAGAATTGGGTTGCGTCAAAAATGAAACGTGGGCTTTAATTTAACCTCGAAAGACAAATCGAGCTGTCTGCGCAGCCTGAGCTGCATGGCTGTTAGCGCTCTGGAACAGGGGTCGTTGCCTCCCTTGGAGCCTGTCTTCATGTGTAATTAAGCAGATGCTCTTCGACATTCAATGTAAATTATCAAATGTCAGGACATGACACTTTATGTGTATATGTTTTCCTTGCTTAGAGATTCAGGCAGTATCTGGGGAAGGGAGATGTGTCTGTTCAGTACCAGGAGGGAACATCTCCAAAATTCTTCCCTGAGAGGTTCACTTCTTCGGCTTATTACCTCTTTTCATGCAAATTTCCCAGGAGAACCCACACAGACTGAGTTACTCACCTGAGCAGAGGGCGGTTAATCAGACCTTTTCTTGAGAGCCAGAGATGAGAATGGCTGTGGGAACTTGGGGAGTCTGAGAGGTGGGAGGCCCTGGCTCTGGCCTGGGAGACGAGAGTAGATTCCTTCTCAACAGGCCTGGAAGGTACTGCTAAAAAGGGGGAATAGGGGGTCAAGGAGAAGAAGGAAGGGGGAAAGAGGGAAGGAGGGGCAGCCTCAAGTGCGCATGCACTTATGTGTAAATTACCAAGTTCACCTGAAGCACGTACCACCACCCCAACCCCCCAGCCCCCAACCCTCCACCCCACCCTCCTCTCTGTGGTGTTAAACATCCAGTCAGGAAGTTTGCACAGCTCAGGGGACTTCCGTTTTGTCAGGAGACCAAAAGGCCAGGGAAGAGGACAAAGTCAGGCCTTTCTAGTCAAAGTGGGGCCCCAGGAATGCCTGGGAATGGCCCCAGGAATGGCCCTAGGAATCACTGTGATCTCAGGGCTCAGCAGGAAATGGTCTTAAGGATCTCTGTCCAGTGACTACCCAAGTCATCATGCAGTGACCTTGGGTGTCAGTGGGCAATAACCTTGAAAATGAATGAGAAGTTGGCCTAAAGCATCAGTCTTTAGTATCCTTGAGAACCAGCAGGCAGTGACCTTGGAAATCAGTGAGTAGAGATCTGGTGAATGGGCAGTGATGGCTCCCACTCGGGGCTCAGAGAGGCCTTGGGAGCAACAGGTCAGGCACTGGCTACCCAGGGGGGCCAAGCTGATGGGGCTGAGACCACGGGTGATTCCAGGTTTTCTTAGCTGAGCTCCCACCACACCAGCACTGAACTCCCTGGGCTGCTAGGACCCATGTAGCTTTTTGCTGAACTGCACAGGGCTCTGGAGAAGTCTGAACCCTAAAGATGAACCCTTACCCTCTGTGGCCAAGGTTTTGTCCCATGCTGTGCCTGTGACAGTGGCCACACTGACTGCATCCTCATCAGAGCCCCTGCCTTTGGGAAGACCACTGTGCAGGGCCAGCCAGACTGGAGCCAAGTTCCCAATTGCAGCCTGTTTGTTTGTTTCTGTGCAACATCTGGGACTTGCTGCCACCATCTGGACTGGATCCCCATCAAAGCCCACTCTCTCCTGCTGGCTGCCAGTGCTGTTATCAACACCAGCCAGGCAGCCCTTCACAAGCTGGGCAACTTGCAGACAAAGGGCCCAGAGGGCATGAAGTGGCTCCCTGAGGCAGTATGTCCAGGACCCTGGGGTCATTGGGGGACAGGGGCTGAGGCAGAGGGTACATGGACTAGGAGGGAACTGGTTGTGATATATATATATGCAAGTATGTTTCTGTGAATGTGTGCTTGTATGAGTCCAAGTTTGCCTCTGTGTGCTTGTGTACCTATGTCTGTGTGTGTGTCTGAATTTCACATGCCTTGGTGTGCACAGGTGTATGTTAGTGTAGTGAATGGTAAGAGCTGTGGAGTTTGCCTGCTGAAGCCTCAATGTTATCCTCTGAGAAATGAGATTGCAATAATACCTATCATTTAGTGTTGTCAGGAGTGTTGGATTAAATGATCATATTAAAAGTTTGGAAATAATGCCTGATATACAGTCAGCGTTCAGTGCATCATATGCTGTTATCCTATTATCCTGGCAGTGTGGCTTTGTGTGTGCATGTCTGCGTGTGCGTATGCTTGTGTCTGGAGGGTAAGTGTGCCTCTGTGTCTCTGTGGGTGTCTGGAGAGTAAGTCTATGTGCTTGTTTGTATCTCTGTGTTGGCACACCGTGCCCCATGTGAGTAGGTGTGAGCACGTGTGCTTGAGAGCCAGGCACCTGCTAAATGTTTGTTTTGCTGGGCCCTGGGGAGCCCAGTCGGCAGAGCTGCCAGTGCTGTGTGCAGTGTTTTTGACAGCTCAAGCACGGTCTCAGGAAGTGTGAACTTTCCCAGGGTAAACAGTTAATGATATTGTGATGCCAGCACTGACCCCCTCACAGGGCCTCCTTGCAAGCTGAAAGTCATTAGGAGGCTCCTGGTTGGCGCCTCCATCCTGCTCCCCTGCCATGTCACCCAGCCACTGGAAGTGCATATGATAGGACAGTAGGGCTAGCACCCAACCACACCCCCACCCCCACCCCCACCCTCCCTGCAACTGACAGGCTAGCGGTGGAGAAGCAAAACAACTCAGCCAATCTCTCCCGCCCTCGGCCATCAGCACCTTGGAGAGCTCCTGGAGCAGCATAGTGGCGATGTTTTTGGAACAGAACAGCACCAGCCCTACTCTAGTGTGGGTACAAGCAGGACTGGGGGGTATGGGACTCCATCCACTCCAGGTCCCTGGATCAAGGGAAGCCCTAGTGGGGGGATGTGATTACTTGGTTAATTTATGTAAAACCTTCGTCTTGTCCTGAATTGGGTCATAGATTCTGGGAGCTCTTGAAACCCTGGCACAAAACTATTTTGTTGAGAAAAGTAGCCCTTGATCCTCTGTCCCAGCAGCACCCTCCCTGCCCCTCATCTATAGCACTGCCTCAGAAGTGTGCCCAACCTGCACGTTCCCATGCCCTCCTGCCTGCACACGACCGACAGGGCTTCACCTTCCTTGCACCTGTCTCTGCACTCATGTGTGGGTGCTCTGAGCATTATGTGTCTGTGTGCAGGCTTGCTTGTATATGTGGGCCCTTGGGTGCAGATGTGTGCCTGTGTGGGTCTACCAGGTGTGTGCATGTGTGTACACATAGTGTGCAATTGGTTACATGCATACACGGGTATGCATGTAACCAACTGTATAGACATGCGAGTGTCCTTTTGTGCTCATGTCAGAACAGAACAGGGTTTCCCAAAAGCCACACAAGAACAGGGGGTGTCTGGGTACATTTCAGATGGGGCTCAGCTCCCAACGGGTTATCTGCTGGGGATGAGGACAAGGTCAACATGGAGATTTACCCTCAAAACCTGTGATGGGAGAGAGGCAAGAGTTAGAGGAAAGCCTTGAAGATGGTTTCATTCTCCCCAGTTTACAGATGAGGAAACTGAGTATGGAGTGCCATACCCCCCAGTCCTGCTTGTACCCACACTAGAGTAGGGCTGGTGCTGTTATGTTCCAAAAACATTGCCACTATGCTGCTCCAGGAGCTCTCCAAGGTGCTGATGGCCGAGGGCGGGAGAGATTGGCTGAGTTGTTTTGCTTCTCCACCGCTAGCCTGTCAGTTGCAGGGAGGGTGGGGGGTGGGGGTGTGGTTGGGTGCTAGCCCTACTGTCCTATCATATGCACTGAGGCTCTTCCTGGAATGTGGCTTGTGTGAAGTCTGCAGGGGCAGAGCTGGAGCCGCATCCTGTGATTCTGCTTTCAGTGCAGTGCTCTCCACCTCAACCCCCCACACCCTTGTGAGAGGCCCACTGCTTTTGCGTTGAGCCGTCGCCACCACCGGCTTCAGCAAATCAAGGGCCAAAGACTCCAGGTAACTTAGGCCTCCACTCAGGCAGAAGGAAGCCTCCTTGGGCCTCTCTTTCCTGTGCTGTCAATCAGTGAGGTCCCTTTAACAGATGGATCAGGCCCCCCACCGCCTACCCCCTGCCACTGCTGCTGGAGAGAGAGAACCTTCCCAGACAGCCCCTGTCTGTGTTTCATTACAAAGACGCAGCCATATTCCATTAATTCCTCATTTGCTGTGGGCAAAGCGCTGATACGTACATTTTTACCTGGGGTGGTTTTAATCAGTTAATTTAACCAGAAACATTAATAATGTATTTCTTTGCCACTCGACTGCCCATCTGTTGAACAACTTACCTGTTGGAGAGCAATGTCACCTCCTGTGACTCAGAGCCCTCGGCTGCCCAAGAACAAGATGAGATTCTGCATATTTAATGACTTTGCAGACCAAGGGTGAGGGCTGGGGTGCCGCTCCCTGCCTGGCACAGGCTCCCTTTACCCCAGGCTCTAGACAAGCACCATCTCCTGCCTTTGATCATCGCTTTGTTGGTGGATTCTGGGTTGCAGGAGAGGTTGGATCCCCGCTATGGTTGAGGAATGGGGACTGTGTGAGCAAGGGAGCTGCTGCTGGCAGACAGATCTGAGTTCTCAGTGCAACCTAGCTGCTTCCTAGGCAAGCAGCCATACTTCCCGAGCCTCAGTTTCCTCATTTGCTTCTTGGATCAGTGAGAAAGTCCATGTAAAGTCCAGGCCCAGGGCCAGGCTGGGGTGGTTGCTCCATATAAGGAGGTTTCCTTCCCTGAGGTTAAGTAAGTTCATAGCCCCACTTCATGGACCTCCCCAAGGAGGCTGAAGGTCTGCGTTTCTTTGAGGGAATCAGGGGTGATAGTCAGTATAAGTAACCACCAGCCTTGGAAGGGACAGGGAGCAGCCAATCAAAGCCCCTGGTGGGGCCAGGCATTAACCATTTAGTGACTGGGTCATGGGGGAGGGAATCCCCAGGGAGAAGGATCTCAAGGGAGGGATCGAAGCAGCTGAGACAGCAGCACAACATGAGAGGTTTGGGGGCACTGCTTGACTGAGGGGGACAGGGGCCACCGGCAATAGCACAGAACCCACTCCCTGACTGCCCCTAAATCTTAGCTTTCCTGGGGTTCTCAGCTTCCTCCTCCTTCCTCAGAAACCACAAAGTGGCCAGAGCTCTGGGTGCACTGTCCCACTTGCGAATGTGCCCCACAGGGACTGATACCAAGCCAGCTCAGGTCTGTGTCCTGTCTTCCCATAGTCCTGAGGTCACTGGATGGTGGCAACACCACTGTGCTCCCTCCTAGTGACAGTAAGCACTGGATTCCAGTGCACACCCACTTCCTCACCCGCCAGCTCTCACCGACCCTCAGCCTGGTGCTGTGGCCACATGGGCCTCGCTCTCTACAGGGCCCTGGTGAGCAGCATAAAAGCAGAGCAATGCCTGCCTCCCTAAGGCTCCAAACCTCCCTGTCTGAGAGGCTGTGGAGACCTCATTCCTAGCTGAAGGAGAAGGCAGATGTCAGAGAGGGTCAGGAAAGGTAGGAAGGGGGCACTGGGCAGACAAGGCAGGTAGGATGCCCTCAGCAGGGCCAGATCCTCAGTGGGAACTTTCCCTCTTGCCTTGGTCTGCTTTGATTTCATAAATTCTAAATCACCACTAATGGTAAGATACATAATTTCATGTGCTTCCCTGAGAAAGAAAATATGCCACCAATTAAACTATGACACTGTGCTTTCTTATCATCTGTTGCAGGGCCCATCTGCATGTCAGGGGTGTTTAAATGTGGAGTGAGAGTGTGATTTGTAATCAATGAAATACTGTAATAAAAACAACACTAGCTGCCATTTCCCAGCATCCTCTGTGCACCAGGCTCCCTGCTGCAGGCCACACGTACAGCACTCATTCTGCCCTCACAAACCCCTGCGGATGAAATGGCAGTTCAGAGAGGTCAAACAACTGACAAGGCCACACAAAGCATCCTACTAATACTTAAATATTATTTGACTCTGCTCAGGTACTGGCAAGATCGCTGCCCAGATTTGTAGTTAAGGACTTTGAGACACACGGAGTGTAACAAGATTGTCTGAGTTCATGCAGCCTGCAGGTGGCAGAGAGGCTGGGGACGTCACCGCCCTGTTATCAGCGGGCAGGGTGGACTGAGTCTCAAACCCAGCTCCATGTTACTCTAGGCTGTGCTCCTAAGCACCAGGCATTGTTGCCTCTTTCCAAAAGCAAAGGGCCCCCAAACTGGTGGCTCTGCATCAGTATCTGCCCACAGGATTCACCCTGTCTCCTGCCCTGCCAGCCTCGCAGAGGCTGTCCCTCACTGCCCCCCACCCACATCTGGCTGGACGTCAGCTTTCCCTACTGGCTGGCTGACAGACAGTGAGTCCCACCTCTCCAGCCTCCTTCAGAATCTTAACAGCCAAGAGAGTGGGTGGGAGCAGCAGGCAGGCTGAGACAGGGCAGAAACGGAGAGGAGAGCCAGAGCTGCCTCTGAAAACTCATAAATTGGTCCCAGAGAGAAATGGAGCCTCTTTTTTGCCCGTCAGCTTGCTCCCACAGCCATTACTAGGCAAGCAGCATGAGGGCCTTGGCGGGAGCAAAACCCAGGAGTGGGTGTGGGGAATGACGTCGGGGTGGCATTGGCTCCTTGTAGAGGGGTGCAGAGACCCCAGGGGCCAGCCTGAGCTCACCCCCCTTAGAGCGGAACTGGGCTTGGCATGGAGCTAAAGTATGGCGGAGACTTGGGCCCCAGTAACTTCAGGTGAGTAGGAGAGGCCAGGACCCACCTGCTGCAGAGAGAAGAGGCAGGTCCGGGATAGATCGATGCAGGGGGCAGGGCACCTGAACTCTATCTCCATAGCAGATGGGGAGCAGGCACGGACACAAGGTGGGGCTGGCCCGGGAACTGTAAGTTCAGGAGCAGACCATATTCTGAGCCTCAGGAAGAGGGCAGCGGGAAGGGGAACCAGAGGCCACATGACACAGCCACTCTGCACTGGCACCGGTTCAAAGGTTTTGTGTTCATCTCCAAACTGCCCAGCAGCACTGGGAGGCAGCATTCCCATTTCACAGATGTAAAAACTGACGCACAGAGGGGTAACAGCTCGTCAGTGGCTGAGCTGGGACGTGAACTGCACCAAAGCAGTCTGGCCCCCAACTACTCTGCTCTGGTCCTTCCAGGGAAACTGAGGCATTAGACAAGGAAGCCAGGCAGGGCAAGCCGAGCCCCCAGAGCCAGGGCATGCAATCAGCACAGACAAGCTTTAGGCGCTAGTATGCTGCAGCTGCTTAATTCCCTCCCAGCCCTGACCAGCCGTGGTTCTAAGCCTGGAGCAGGGGCTGAGTGGGGGTGGGAGGCAGGGGAGGGTGGAATACAGGGCTTGCTTTTGAAAACCGGAAGCCAACCTGCACCCAGAAGAAGCAAGCCTTCATGCTCCTGCTGATGGCCAGGATGGAACTGGCTGTGTGCCTGGGAGGGGCGTTCCATCCTTTCCTTTGCACCACATGTCTGAAGATAAGGATGCTCGCTAGCAGCAGGCGGGGCCTGGGAGGTCCTGGGCACTGCACTTTCTCACAAGACTCTTCAGGGCCTGCTGGGAGATGCTGTGAAGACAATCACAGTGTGTCAGCTGAGAGCAGAGCACAGCAGCGCTGGAGGAAGGAGCAGCCGCTCCTCAAGGCAGTGCATCTTTGAGTCAGGGACCGAGGTGGATTAGGAGGTGGGACCTGCACAGAACCGCACCTGGCCCGGGCCTGCTTGCCAAAATCGCCAGGCTCCTTCCTGCTCTGCTCTGTTCCTCTTCCCATTCAGTGCCTTACTCCTCTGGTGGATCAGCATCTACTCACTTTAATGAATTCTTGTGGAATTAATAAATGAATTAGGGAAGGGCCACTCTGAAGACCAAGCCAAAGATGTGGGTTTTCATCCCTCTGGTTCAGTTTCACGGCTGTGCTGGGCACTTCAGGCTTCCCTCAGCAGGGGCGTCAAACTCATCGTCACTGGGGGCCACTGGGGTTACCCCTGTTCAAAGGGCCGAATGTAATTTGAGGACTGGATAAATGTAACTACCCTTTAACTAGGGGCAAGGAGCTTGTCACTGCAGCTGGGTAGAAACCAGGTGCCGGGTCGGATAAAACAAGGTGGAGGGCCAGATTGCAGCCCACGGGCCTTATGTTTGCCACCTGGGCGACTGACATGGACATAGCGACGGGTAATTGCCAAAGCAAAGATTGAACCAATCAGTGTAGCATGGGAAGGACGTACCTGGACACACCTGGGTTCCAGTTATGAACTGCAGGGAAGTTACTACTGTCTGAACCTCCATTTCTTCATTCATAATACAGTGAGAGCCTAATATTTAGGGATATTGTAGAGATTAAACAAGGTGATGCTTGTTAAACTGTGCATTTGGCACAGTACCTGATGCATGAGAAGGGATCTAATACTTTGTCATCGTTAACAAGAAACATAAGGTCACGAGCGAAGGCGTAGCATGTGGCAGTTCATCGCATGATGAGCGACATGTTGCACAGAGAGTGTTAGGAGGAGGTAGGGCAGAAAGATAAATGGGGCCAGATTTATGAAGATGTTGGAAGTCAGAGAGAAAACTGGGGCCCTGGTCCTCTGGGCGGGAGGAAGCTGGGAGGATGTGAGGCAGAGCACTTACATCATGGGGTTGGTGCTTTGGGATTCACTGGGCAGCTGCATGGGGGGTAGACTGGGAGAAGAGAGGGGAGGTGGAGGGAGAATAGGAGGAGGCTGGTCCCATGGGGCAGGGAATGAGCTGGGGGGGGTGATGATGGAGAGTCAGACCTCAGGCATTTGAGGGGCAAGGAGTGAGGAAGGAGAGAGGATACTGAGGTTCCCAGCCTGGACTACTGATGGGCATTGGTGCCCTTCCTCAAGATAGAAAGCCCAAGAAAATTGTAGGTTTGGGGGGAAATACAGTATAGTAAGTCCTCATTTAATATCACCAATAGGTTCTTGGAACTTCAGTGAAATGACATAAAATGAGACCAATTTTACAATTGATATAAACAAGCGCTAAGTTCCTACAGCATCTCATCAACATTACAAGACATTGAACAAAATGATGTTATTCGAAGTCTGCTGTATCTGATTTCAGAAACGTGGGTTGGAGATATCCTTGAGGACTTGAAGGTAGACCACAGGACGTAAGTCCTCACCCAGAGAAAAGCCTGTCCCTCACCCTTACATAGCCTGGAGGCTGCCAGCCTCCCATCAAAGGCGATGTGCATTCGGGAATGATGCAGAGCACCCCCATCCTGGGCAAGGATGGCAGGCAGCCCATCCAGGCTTGGTCAGGGCCATTCCGGAAGGGGCGCTTACTTGATCTGTCTTTCAGGAAAGATTCCACCTGTTATATTCTCGTGGCCTAATTCCCTCCCCTCGGAAATACCTGAAGTTTTGTTGTTCTTGTTAATTATAACTGTAAGGCAGTGAAAGAATGAGTTGGAATGACTGAACCCATACTTTAGAATGAGAACTGTACACCATTTACTGAATAGTTGAATGTAAATCTAGCAACACTAATTCAGGAATAACCCACAGATTAAAGGACTTTGTGGACAGTGGTGTTAACTACCAGGTGGGAAGCTTCCGCCAATGAGGCTGAAGGAGGATGCATTCCAGGGTAGGAGCTGTATTTCAGCACCAGCCTGCTGTTTACAAGTTTAGGCCTCTGAGTCAAAACCCAGAGCAGAGCATGACTCCTGGACTGCAGAAGCTGTGTGACTTGGGACAAAGCACTGACTTCTCTGGGCTTCTGTTCTCTCCTCTGACAAGAATGAGAATCACAGTAGAACCCATCTGATGGGGTTGTGGTGAGGACTAAGGGAGCAAAGCAGAGAAGGCTCAGCACGCAGACCAGTGGGTGCGAGTGACTCTCGTTACCCGGATTCCTGAACTGCTCTCGGCCTCCTGCTCCTCTGCTTCTGCATCTGTTCAAAGTGCCAGGTTTAGCAGTCAGTGTCCTTAAGCCAGTGTTTTAAAAATTCAAGCTCCTCCTTTTCTCCCTGGCTGCTGACCATCCATGCCAATTTTGGGATCGTGACTTTGCTCCAGTCCTGCAAATGCACCTGCTGTCCTGCCTTTTATAAACCTCCTTGGGCTTTCTGAGTGGCTTTGACTAGAGGGGATGATGGGTCTTTCTGGCTTTGGGCGGCAAGCGTTCAGCTTTCTGATCTGGAAGCCTCAATAAAGAACCCCCGCCCCTGCCGCCACCACCACTGGAAAGCCTGAGAATACATTCTTGCTTTTTTGTGGTTGCCCATTCAGCCACCCTAAGGTAGCAGCTCTGACTCAGTGCTGCTGCCCACATGTTACTTCTCCGGAATTGTGTCGTTTAGCTAGTCCATGCTCGTTTGTACTTGTATGTTTCATACACATTGATTTACACCAGAGAAATATTCACCGAAGCCTGGGGAGAAGGCGGCCAACCAGCTCTGCGTAGCACTTATATTTTAGTGGTGGGGGCAGGGGAGCGGGGCAGAAGCAGATGATAAACTAGACAACAAATTTGAGTTTGAGTTCATCTCAACCCTCAGCAAGAGCTTTGGGGGAAGCAGCAAGGTGTCACGGGGGTGGAGGCCTCGCCTACTGTCCTGTGTGCCGCGTGCCCCGTGCCTGACACACAGGGGTGTCCCTGAGTGTTGTTGAGTGAAGGGCTCAGTGAATGAACCTCTCCATCAGCGGTGTCTGCGGGGGACACGGTCACTGGGAATTCCTTTGTAAGAGCCCAGAGCCTGTGAAGATGCAAGAAGTCTCATTTGCTAATGATTAAAATTAAGTCACAATCTCTTATTTCAACCCAATGCCTTGGGGAGAGAGGCACAAAGCGTCGGGCTGATGGATTGGCTCCCCACACTTCCCTCCCTGCTGTGCTACCCATTCGGGGGACACACGTGCCCACACCCGCTCAGGTATGTACGCACCACACAAACACACTCACAGCCACACGGATACACACTGATGAGAGCCTAGCGGAGCAATCACACCCCTAAGCTACGTTAAAACAATCAGTCACTAACAGTGACAATCAATCCAGGAACAACCCAGATCTGTCACGCTGGGCCTCTGGTGTTACGTAGATCGAACACCTTTTGCTGTCTTACTTTCTTCACTCTTTCTGGTCTCCGAGGCTCAGCCCTGGGGACCAGGTATGTGGGGTGAACTGAGACATGAAGGCCCTGGCTCTGGACTTCAAATAGTTCACACCTCAGAAGGAAAAGTGCTTTTGCCCAAATCGCTGTAACACAGGGATTCCCAAAGCCTGTTTCTGGTGAGATGCTCTGCCACCAAAGGCGGATTCCACACTTGTCAAGTGAGTCTGGGACCTGCCGCTTGCACTGCCCCGTCTGGGAGGCTGCAGGTGAGCGGAGTAAGCGCTCAGAGAAAGCCCTCAGGGAAGAAACCTGCTCAGCTTTGTTTAGCTTCCCGTGTCCCCCGAGTATGGAAAACGTTAGCCTGCCTGCCCACTGACTGGAACAGCAGGGACTCAGGTGTCCCTGCGGCCAAGCCAGGGGCGCCCATTCTCTGTCCTACCCGAGGCAGCACAGTAGATGGAGTCAGAACCTGGGCAGGGTGGGAACAGAAGGTGGAAAGGCCCGTCTCTTCAGGCAGGAGACAGGAGCCTACTGCTACCAGCCGAGGCTCCCTAGACCCCCCCACTGCAGCACGGGCCTCCCTGGAGAGCAGGGGGCTTTGGGAGCGACCAGAGGATGCCAAGGCGAAGCTGGGCTAGACGGTCTGTTCGCAGGAGGCCAGTGCGACGTCACAAGCTGAGATCCCAGAGGAGGTCAAAGTATGTGAGCAGGAAGTGGACCCGGAGCAGCTTTGGCACCATTTATGCTGTCTTTAATTGTTGTTTATTGGTTTGTCGTGAAGGGGTGGGGAGGTCCTGTGGGGTGGGCAGGCGAAGGACACACAACTACAGTGGATTCTGGCCAACAGAGAAACTGTACTGATATTTTCACATATTCTGTTTTTTATTTTATTGAATTTATTGGGATGACACTGGTTAATACAATGACATAGATTTCAAGTGTACAATTCTATAATGCATCATCTGTAGATTATATTGTGTGTTCAGCATCTTAAGGTTCTGCTTTTGAGAGTGCCTACCTGGGACAGGTGCGCCCAGGAGGCCCCCCTGGGAAGCCCTGGCCCCGAGTCAGGGCCGTGGGAGGGGAGGCTGCGCGGGGTCGCCACCGCCACTTACTGTTGCAGTTTCATCAAAACAACATGTGTTTTTCTCCACCGGGCCCCTTTCTGTCACCACGGCAGTATAGGCAGAGAAGAAACAAAACAAAATAGAGAAGTGGAAGTTGATTCTATAATTAGTGCGGTTTCTTCACTGTTCATTCAGGATCTCCAGAGATCAATTAGCTTGCTTTTAAGCTAAAAGGCATCTGAATAAGTATTTAACCTGCACAGCGATTGATATTTGAAACAGATGAGGATGGGAGTAATAATGCAGAACAGGCTGCCTCTTTCCCCTCCACTAACTTCCCAGCCCTGGCGCCTCCTGCCCCTCGCCTCTGCCCACACTGTATCCAGGCTGGCCTGAGGTTGGGCCTCCTGGTATTCTCAGGGCAGGGCTGTGGGTGGGCAGGCTGGCACTTGGGGGCTGCCGGAGGCAGGGCTGTCTTCCAGGTGCTGCTGCCACTGTGGAGCAGGTGCCCCGGGTTTGGAGATGAGTCCCAGCTAGAGACGTTCGTAGAGTCCACCCACAGCCAGGGAGAATCTGGTGCCCCCCCAACAGCCACCCAGCCACACAGTCAGTCTCATGGCCCTCTTTCCATCCCTGCAAGGGGCACGGGCCTGGCTGGAAGCCCACCGAGGGCACCTTATCCGCAGCTTCCTCGTCCAGTCAGAGCGCGCTCGTGCTGGGGCCGGGGCGGAGGGGGCTGAAAGCTGCAGGACCCGGCGTCCGCCTGGCTGGGCATCTTCATGGCAGATGGTCTGAAAGCTATTTGTGTGTGTTTTGTTTTGTTTGGGTTGGTTTTTTGCTTTTTTGCTTATGAATCAAAGTCCTGGACTGGAATTAGCTTTTGAACAAGCAGAGTGAACATCTGCGCATGTGCCGGTGTACTTACGTGCGCATTTCTTTATCAAACGTGTCTCGACATTCTCCCTGTGCTAGACAGTGTGTTCGGCCCTGGGCGCCGGAAAGAGACGGCAGGAGGGCCGTGTGTCACCCCCCTCCGGGTGACCACATGTGTGAGCATACACAGCGGGGTGGATTCGGAGCTCGGGGAAGCAGGCCCCCAACAGAAGTTAGGGTGTAAGTGGTCCATCTGAGAGAGGAGCTCAGGAAGCATGGGGGTGCACAGGGAAAAGAGGCTGGGCCGACACTGTGGGTAGCCAGGCCCGAGTCTGCTGGGGCCCTTTGAGAGGCTGTAGGTTGTGCCTCAGGATCGTGCCTCTGAGGGGCAAGGAAACGGGGCCTTGCCCCCCCACGGCCTGGCCTTTGCTGGGCAGGCCCCTGTCATTGCCAGAGAATGCCCAGGCGTGCAGAGAAAACGCGTCCAGGAGGCCTCTGGGGTGGGACAAGGTCGCGAGGACAGTGTCTGCTACCAGGCTCAGGAGAGAAGTACGGAAGCCAGTTTTGCAGGAATGAATCGGAGAAAGAAGGGACGTGGACGCAGGCAGAGGGAGAGCGCAGGTGGAGGGACACAGGTGTGAAGGGAATGGTGAGAAGGCAGAGCCAGCGGAAGACACGCTGCCTGGGGGAGCCCGGGCTGCACTGGGAAGGGGCTGCCTGCCGGCTCTGCCCACCTAGAATGTGGGCCAGCCCGGCTGGTGTCGCAGATGATTCTCCCTCTTCGCTCCTCCAGCCCCTCTGGCAAGGGCGCTCACTACTCACCAGCCCCTCCACTGACCCCTTCCCAGCCCTTTCTCCCGAAGCTCTACCTCCTGCTCCCCGCCTGATGACAGCCCATCGGTCATCAGGTCCTCTGAGCGCCACAGGAGCCTCCAGCCATCCTCCCAACACAGTCGATTCTGCAATATTTGACTTGCGTGTCCCTGAGTTGTATAGACAAAGCTCTGCATATCACCAGATCAATTAAAACAACTGCCACTAGGCCTCGGGACTCAATCAGGAGTCCGTCCCCTGGGACCCCGCAGGAGTGCACATCTTCACCTCGGATCTGCTCTTTCTCCAGATGCCCCCATTTCAGTTAAAGGCCTCCGGCTTCCCTGTCACCTCATAATAATAATGTTTTGCCTTATCAAGGGTTTACAGTATGCCTTAGATGATTTATGTTATTTAAGCCTCAAAATAGCCCTATGTTGTAAGTGCTATTAATTGTCTTCAGATGAGGAAACAGAGACACAGAGCAGTGAAGGGACTTGGCCAAGGTCATGCAACTGGAAATCAGTGGGGTCAGTTCAAACCCAGGCTGTCTAGCTGCAGAGTCCACCTGCTAGACTGGACTTTCCTTGTCGGCCAGACTCCAGAGTCGTCTTCCACGTATCCTCCCCTAGACCCGACCTCCCTCTATCATTGCCCAACCCTAGGAAAGCACTCCCTACAGCTCCCCTTCTGCCTGGCCCCTCCCTCCCTCCACTGGCCCTGCCCTAGCACAAATCTCCATCACCCTGATACCCACCCGAGGCTGCTCTCCCTACCACTGGCTACCATACCCCTGCACAGCTCAGCTCTGTGAAGATCAGAGGCTGCCTCCTCCAGGAAGACACCCAGCACACTCTGAGTGCCCCCAGTTTTGTAGGCTGTTCCCATTGCATGGAGAGGTTTTACCCTGACAATGTTTTTATATGCCCCACCTCTCATAGCCTCTTCCAAGCCATGAGCTCCTGAAGGACTGGCAGTAGGCCTGATGTCTCTCTGACTCCTCCAGTGGCCAGCACAGTGCCCCATTCACAGTTGTAACCAGTTACCTGCTTGGGGATGAATGAATGAATGAATGAACATGAAAGTAAAGACTTATATATTCCTTGTCTCCCTTTCCTTGCCCATGACCTCAGAAAGCCCATGACCTTTTCTGCTGGACACTGCTCACCTAGAAACCATGTACTGTAGGTAGTGGGGAACTCCAGCCAACTCGTGCCCCTGCTCTTCTTTCTGCTGAGACCAGGGCGTAGAGAGACTAAAAGCAAGTTCCAAGACACTGCCAGGGATCCTGAAGTGCCGGTCAGGTGCAGCAGAGAAAAACGCCTGGTTCTTCCAGCCCACGGGCTGCACAGAGCCCCAGGGACCCTGGCAGAGGGAAGAGAGAACCCTGATCAGAACAGACAGGCAGGCAGCCCCGGGGAGAGGCTGTGAGCAATGATCTCCCTGATCAGCGTCTCAGTTAATCTCTACAACACTTAAGAAATTTCAGAAGAAGAACAAAGCAGACTAGAAGAGGAAGCGCATCAGGCCCCCAAGGACAGGCAGTGCCTGGGCCTGGTTCTGGGAATGGGAGTGTCTCCTGGGACTCTGCTGCCAGCCGGACGGTAGTGGCATGCTGCAGGCTCTGCCTGCACCTCCTGGGTGCACTGAACTCAAGGCTGGGCTGGCCAGACAGCTTTTCCAAGAGCCAGATTCAAGAATATTGCAGAGTTGTTCAAGAGAAAGAAAAATCTCAGCAGACTTTTAGCCCAGCCCTAAACAGTCATGAGGTCATGGGCTTGAGCAAGGGATGAAGCTTCTGCTTCATCTGCCCCAGGACCTGTGCCTTGGGAGACCTCTAGGGCCCATCTGCCCAGCAGATGGGGGCACTATCTCCAGGACCCTTGCCCCGAATGATGAGGGGGGGCAGAGCAGCAGCGACAATGCTTCATCCCAGTTTTTGAGGTCACATTCAACTTGGCACAGGCCACCACTGCATGCTTACCTCGGATGCAAGGAAATTCCAGCATTTGGGCACATTTTTTGAGATACATTTTTTAAAAAGCAATCTTAAAAACATGGGCATTTATGCTTAGGGTTCACAGACTGTTTCTTGAAACATACAACAAAATATCATAGTAGAGGGAGAAAGAAGGAAGCTGGTTCCACTTGCCACAGCCAGTTCCATCCCTGCTCCCCCGCCCCCGCCCCCAGGCCCCACCTACAGATGAGGTTAGGTGGGAGTGGTGGTCTTCAGGCTGTGCTTGGCGGAGCCCTGGGGCTGCAGAGCCTTCTCAGGAACCATGGCATCAAGTCCCCCAGGGCCCAGATGGTGGAAGTGGGCTTGAGCAGCAGTGGGCTTGTGAATGTGCTCTTCTGAAAAAAAAAAGTCCTAATGTGTATTACCTACTTATTTCTTTGGTATAAATCTCTTACTGTGGCCAATCTCAAGTTGCCAATGGCTTAATAATGAGCTTTCAAAATTCCGGAAAATTTAACTATTGGCTCTAGCAAGCTGGCTTTGGTTGTAGAAGAGAATTGGCCAGTCAGCGGTTTTAACAACCTCATTAACTTCCCTGGGCCTCAGTTTTCTCTTATGTAAAATGGACCAATAATAGTTTCTCTCTAATGTAGCTGTAGAGCACAGGTGGCGAACACAAGGCCCAAGGGCCGAATCTGGCCCTCCACCTTGTTTTATCTGGCCTGGCCCCTTGTGTCTACCTAGCGGCAGCACTAAGCTCTCGCTTAACTGTTAAGTAGTTACATTTATACGGTCCTAAAATTACCTCCGGCCCTCTGAAGGCAACCTCGAGACTGATGTGGTTCCCGGTGACAATGAGTCTGACACCCCTGCTGTAGAGGTTCTTGTGCGTCTGAAATGGAGCGGATGGAAAGCACTGGGCATTGTCCCTGACACACAACCCGTTGTGTTGTTGTTTGTTTCACCCATTGGGCTTCCGCTCAAGATTCTGTTTCAAGAGATATTTCAGTGGCACCTCTGCTCCACCCCTGCAAACATCTTCTGGGATCCATCACACACGCACTCACACACACTCACACACTCATACCCCATCCCCTTTCCTCAGCAGCCCTGGTGCCTCCGCTCCATTTTATTAAAGCAGAAAGCAGCAAAAATTATTTTCATAATGAACTGGCTCTTCAAATTAATGCCAATTACACTATGCAATCATGATTAAGATTATGCATTAATCAACGGTGCCAACCTACTTATTAGCCTCTTTAAATACTGATCATGAGGAATGTATGGGAAGGGAGAGAATCCAGTTGAATGGGGGAGCTGCCTCTAAGTGGGGCGGGTTGTCCCCTCCAGAAGCCAAGACCCAAAGCAGCCTTTCCTCCACAAAGCAGAAACCCAGCCCATCAGACCCCGAGCTTCTGAAGCCCCTTGCACGAGAGAGAAAGGGGGTGGGAGGACCCAGAAGGGAGAGGGTAGAAAGAAGAACCCTTGATGGTTTATTAATTGATGAGATTTGGTTCCTTCTTCTCTTCCCCCAAAAGCACTGACGGGTAGGTGTGGAGTGCTGCCATCCCAGGCTTAAGTCAGGACCTCCAGGTGCAGAGCCTGAGGCAGGGATTCAGATGCCTGGGGGTTGATAAAGGGGAAGAGCGAGCGCCCTTTAGGAAAAAACAGCAGGGGAGCGAGCAAAGCAGGACAGGGAAGGGGAGCATGTGGAGGGCAATGATTTGGAAGGGGCTCAGGAGCAAACTTGCACCACAGAATTATCCCCACCCTGGGGCGAGAGGACCACTCCTCTGAGCCCCAGCCTGAGTCAGTCATTGGCTGCAGACTGCCCCTAGGACAGAGGCGAGTGGTGTACCTTCTGGGCACAGTGGCTTCCTTCAGCTCAGATCAGTTCTCTAGAGAAAAGAGTAGTCTGTGAATGACTGGAACCAAGACTCAAACCCAGGTCTGTTGCATCCAGAATCCACTCTCTGAACTCTAGGCTGCAGCTAAATATGTGTTGCTTCGGGGCCCCAAGCCATTCAGATTTTGGGGGTCACCCTTCCCTTCCATGCTCAAGTATAATGACTCGCATTCTTACACTGAGTTTGGGAAGTAGGGACCGTATCTCTCCTGCCTCTGAGATGCGCCAGAGCTTCCTGTTTCTCCTAATCACCCCTTGCTCTCACTTCCTTCTCTACTGAACTTTGTCTTCTCTCTGCCCTGATTCATCCTGGGCTGGGCACACTGCCCACCTTCCTTCCCTGTCCCCCAATAGCACAAGCTGGTGTCAGTTTTCTGCCACAGACTTTCCGAAAGGCTGGGTCCTGTAAGGAAGGGAGGCAGCAGCACAGTGCTGGCCAACAAACAGAAAGCTAGCCATCAGGAGTCACTGCTAGCGTGGCCTCTCCCTGCCTGGGAGGATGTCTTTCCAACCTCACCTGCCTTTGGGCCAGAGTTAGAGTCTCTTCCTCTTTTTCCCTTTTCTTGAGCTTTCTTCAAACCTATTTCCTTTCTCTTGGGCCCTTCTCTCCCATCCTCCCCATTCAGAAACTCAACATCTCATCTGTTTTTTTGGTTTGTTTTGGGGGTTTTTTTTGCACAGCAATTCAGGACTATGATAGTCCTATCTTCTCTATCCAGGCCTAAGGTGCTTTTACCTCTGGGATAAAGGCAGCGCTTCCCTAAAGCAGGGGACCAATTCCAGCCCATCTATATGGAGTGCCAAATCTGCTCACCACCTGTTTTTGTAAATAAAGTTTTGTTGGAACCCAGTCACCCCCATTTGTTTATACATTGTCCATCATTGTTTTCCTGCTACAATGGTAGAGTTGAATAGACCAGCTGGCCCACAAAGCCAAACTGTTTACTGTCTGGCAAGTTGCATAAAAAGTTGGTCAACCTCTGCTCTAGAATGTGGAAACTCAGTATTTGTTTTCCTAGACAGCACTGTTTCTCTCCTCCTCTAAGAATTCCTCATCATGTGCCATGCATTTAGTAATAGTTTCCTTTCTTCCTCACAAGAATCAACCCTTTGGAGTATCTACCCCCTTTTACAGGTGGAGAAACTGAGTCTCGGAAAGATTGAGTAACTTCAGTGGCTATAGCAAGGGTTTGGATGGAGGCATGGCTGTGCCTGGAGCCTGTGGTGGGCACCTCTCCATGACTGCATGCTTTTATGCTGGTTATTGTCAGCTGAGCCCTCCGGAAGAGCAGGGGCTCAGTGCTGACTTCTCTTGGTACCCCAGCTCCCAGCACAGGTTGGCATGTGGCAGGGATCAGTGGGTGTTTATGGAACCAAACTGTTGTCTAAGACTGAGCCTCCATCAGGGCTTGGGTCTCAGTGGCTCAGACGTGTCATCACCCTTGAGAGATATCGGCCCCTCTCTTCCTTTCCTTCCACCTGCCAAGGTGTGAGAGGCCAGGAAGAAGGTGTAAAACCCTAGGAAATGGCTTTGTTCCACGACCTTTGACCCTCACTTGTGATAGGGATCTGTCATGACTAGACTTCTCCCCAGGCTCTCTTCTTAAATTTCTACATTTTAAAACAACAAAAATAAAACATTTATTGCAAATCATTTAGAAATATGAAGAAAATACAAAGAGCAAGACTAAAAGTATCCATAAACCCCTCCTACCTAGATATACTCATGGGTAACATGCTGATGCAAATCCTTCCAGTCTTTTTTCTATAAATATAAATATGTGCTTTTGGTTCAATAAATAGTAATCATACTGTAATATGATTTTGTTGCTTGAGTGGGAGGGAGCGAGGATGAGCATTTTCTGTGTCACTGGGTATTCTTTAAGAGCATTTTTTAAAGCTTTTCCCCTGATTACCGAGGCTATCAGTCAATGGGGCAGACTTGCGGGGAGAAAGCGCTAAGCAGAAGCAATCCATTTCCCTTTTCCTTTCTAGAAGGCACCTCTGTTAACATTTTGGTGTGTGCCCTTCTGGTATGTCCTTTTTGATTTTAATTGGAATTCCACTAAATTTATAAATTAATTTGAGGAGAACTGACATCTTTATAACAGCGGGCCTTCCCTTCCAGGAGCAAGTTATGTCTCTCCATTTATTCGAGTCCTCCTTTATGTCCCCCAGTAAAGTTTGGTAGTTTTGTTGATACAGGAATCGCACATATATTGTCAGCTGTTTTATTTCTTTTGTGGTTGCTGTTGGGAAGAGGGTCTCTTTTTTTTCCCCCTTATAATTTCTCCCTGTTTGTTGCTGACGTAGAAAGGGGCTACACGTTTTTCTGTGTGTGTACCCAGGCCCCAGGAGGAGCTCCCTGTTTTTCATCCGATCCCCTTGAGTTTTCAGAGAACAGCCATACACATATGTACATAATATCTCTTTTCTGATGGCACTACCGTGCTTCGTGGTTTTCGTCTTACTTATACTGTGACTTTAAAGAATACTTTAGCCCTGGCTGGTGTAGCTCAGTGGATTGAGCGTAGGCCTGTGAACAAAAGGATCGCGGTTTGATTCCCAGTCAGGGCACATCCCTGGGCTGCAGGCCGGTTCCCAGCAGGGAATGCATGAGAGGCATCCATACATTGATATTTCTCTTCCTCTCCCCTTCCTTTCCCCTCTAAATATAAATAAATAAAATCTTTTAAAAAATTTTAATAAAAATACTTTATTATAGAGGATGTCTTTTAGATACACTGAGAGAGAACAGTACAATGAGCCCCTGTAGACCCACCACCCAGCCCCAGCAAGCCATGGCCCATCCAGCCAGACCCACCTCCCCTTGACCTCCATCCCTCCTGTATTACCTGGAAACAAGTCCCAGACACCAGTTCAAGCCATCCCATTTCCTGACTGTTGGTGCCTACAGATTGTTCTGCCATATGGGTGGGTTTTAATATATCAAATAACCTCCTACTTTGAGACATTGCATTGTTTCTGTTTCCCATATTATATCAAGAATATCTTTATACATGAATATGTTTATGTGTCTCTAACTTTTGCTAAATTTGTATCCGTAGAAATGGAATTACTGGGTCATATGCTATTTTGATCAGTATTTTCCTTTAAACACATACGCACAATCACACGGTGGCTTTTCTGATGAGAAATGTAACACATGTTCCCTGCAGAACTTCTCTGAAAATACAGAAAAACAACAAGAAGGGAATTAAAGTCACCCCTAATCCTACCACATGCTACAGCACGAGCAAACCTCAAGAACATTATGCTAAGTGAAAGAAGCCGGATGCCGAAGACCCCAAATTGCATTATTCCATTTATATGAAGTGCCAAAAAATGCAAATCTCTAGAGGCAGACCGTGAACTAGTGGCTGCCTGGGGCGAGGGGGGTGAAAACAATGATTGAATGTAAGTAGGCAGGAGGGAGCTTTGGGGTGATGGAAATGTTCAGAGACTGGATTTTGGTGATGGTCACACAACTCGGTAAATTTCCCCCAAATCACTGTACACTTAAAACAAGGTGAATTGTGTGGAATCTCTTAAAGTAGGTAATACCTCAATAAAATTGATTCTTTAAACAAATTAAGAAGCAAAAAACAAAGTTTCATTTGGAAAATATAAGAAATATGCCACAAAGGACTATTCACTTGTGTGGTCCTGAAATGTCTCCCGTTCTGATGGCCATGATGCAGTTGCCTCCTCCCCGCCTTCTCCTCTTCCTCCTCTGACCTGGGGCCACACTGCATGGCCTGCTTTCTAACCTCCACTGGTCGCTCACACATTCATTATGGGTATTTCTCAAATCATGAAATGTTTGCTAGTATGTGGAGATACACAGCACATTACAGCTTTTCAGCTATTTCTCATGTCGGACCCCTCTCGTCCCCCTCCCCATGCACCGTGTGCCCACTACCGGAGTCACCAGAGTATCGAGTCCAGGACACGAGTGTGTTGAAAGCCTTTGGTGTATTTCTAATGGCCATCGGGAGGGTGGGTGGCCAGTTCCCACTTCTACCAAGAGTCGAGTGTCAGTTTCCAAACTCCTTCACCAAAGCTGGGTGTGATAATCTGTTTTATGTTTGCCGATGAAACATGAAAAACAACAACAAAATACGGTATCTCACTGATGGTTTAAACTGAGTTTATTATCAGGCTTCATGTACATTTTTTCCCATGTTAATAGCTCCTTTGTGTTATTATTTTTTCTTTTGTGAAATATCTATGCTTACCCTTTTCACATTTTTCTTTTTTTATGGTTGCTAGTTTTTCTTTTCTTTCTTTCTTTATTAAATATTTTATTGTTGTTCTATTTTACAGTTGTCCCAATTCCCCCCCACCGTGTTCTCCTTTGCCTACCCCTACCCCCACTGCTTTACATATTTTTCGATTGGAGTGTTTATCTTTTTTCATTGTTGAGGTTTAAGTGCTTTTTATAACGTAAGATCATCAACCTTTGTACTGCCATATATGTTACCAATATTGTTTCTCAGTTTTTTGTTTGCCTTTTAGTTTTGTTTATGGTCATTTTGATAAATACAAATTTTATATGATTTCTGTGGAGTTATTGATCTTTCTCCTACATTTCTGACTTTATAGAAATACCAGGAAGGCCTCTCCCACCTCAGTATTATGTAATATTCACCTATACTTTCTTTTTTGGTATTTGTGTAGTGTTTTCTTTCTTCCTTCCTTCCATTACTTTCTTGCTATTTAATCTTTAATCCATCTGGAACTATTTATTTATTTGTTTGTTTGTTTATAGAGAGGGGGAAGAGAAGGAGAAAGAAAAGGAGAGAAACATCAGTGTGTAGTTGCCTCTTGTGCATCCCATATTGGGAACATGGCCTGCAACCCAGGCATGTGCCCTGACTGGGAATCGAACCAGTGACCCTTATGTTCACAGGCCAGTGCTCAATCCACTGAGCCACACCAGCTAGGGTGTGAAACTTATTTTGATATGTGGCTTAAGATTAGCATCTAAATTATATTTCTCCTAAATAATTGAATAATTGTTTCAGCACAATTCCTGAATAACTCATCCTTTACCTACTAATTGGAAATAGCCACCTTTATCATGTCTTAAATACTTATCTCTACTGGAATCTCTTTCTGGGGACTTTTTAATCTCATCTGATTGATCTACTTGTGTTTTCATATGCCATTAGGTCACGGTTTAATTATTTTGGCTTTATAGTATATTTTAAATCTGGTGGTGCAAGTCACCTCTCATCTCTTTTTAGACTATTATCTCCTAGTTCATCTTCCAGATGCATTTCAGAGTCATTTTGTCGAGTAAAAGAAATATCCTTCTATGATGCTAATTGGAATTGAATTAAACTGAAATTTTAATTTGGAGAAAACTGACACCTCTACCCTTAAATACCCGAGAACGTGACATGTCTCCTCATTTAAATCTACTTTTACGTCTTCCACTTAAGGTGTTTTTGTCATTGCTATTACTAGAAGTACACATTTATTATTTGGTTTGTTCTTAGTTATTTAATATTTTGTAAAAATTATAAAAAAATTATTTTGCTATTAAGTTTTCTTACTGGTTTTTCTGATATAAAGTAACATTATTAATTTGTGCTAACTGGTCACTTAACTTGAATCTTCTACTAGCTCCTACTAGTTTTCATGTTTAGGGATTATTTTAGGTATTTTTTTTAGGAAGACATGTATATCACTTTCAAATAACAGGGTTTTTTTCTGTCCAAGAGGTATGTTTTTTCCCTTATTTCATTGGTTAATGGTGTAGTGTGGATTCTTCCCCTCTCTCCCTTTTTAATGAGAATGTCTCTAGTCTTTCACCATTAGTGTGATATTATAGGCTGATCTGAGCTAAAGATGCTTCAAGGAAGTGTTCTTCCAGGTGCTAGTTTATTAAGCATTTATAACAGCAATAAGTATTGGATTTTATCAAATATCTTCCTGCATTGCATGATTTGGTAATGTGGTTTTTTCCTTTGAACTATTGATGTGATGGAATGATATTCATAGATGTTTTTATGTTCAACCACCCTTCCATTCCTGGAATACAACTCTGCCAAGTCATGGTATGTTATGCTTGTAATAATCTGGCAGATTCTACTTGCTAGCACACTATTCAGAATTTTTATAGTGATGTTGATAAGTTGGTGATCTTATTTGGGCTCTGTGTGTCAGTCTCTCTTATCAGGAATTTGCTAGAGAAATTAACTAAGAGGTCTTCATATTTCTTATGCTCCAGCACAATTTCTGTGTATATGAATTATCTAGGATATTATTGAACACAGGGGGGGAGTTTGTCCATAAAACCTTCTGGGCCAAGTGTCTTTGTTGGTGCCTTCTCCTTCCTCAGCACACACAATTGTACCCATCTCTCACAGGAGGAATCTTTGAGTACGCCGATGGCCCCAACGCCCAGGTCATGAATGCTGAGGAGCATGCCTTTCGATTCTCTGCCAACATCATCAACAGGAACAGGACTCTGCTGCCCAACACAACCTTGACCTATGACATCCAAAGGATTCACTTCCATGATAGCTTCGAAGCCACCAAAAAGGGTGAGTATGTCAACTTGTCTGCTGAAGTAGGGTGGTTTGCTGTCCAAGGTGCAGAAAATGGTCCAAAGCTTTGGGTGGACTTAGGCTTACAGCATTTTCCTGCACAGTTTTGAAATCTGCCTCTGGTCCAGTTCATTTTTATCTGTGTCGCCCCCAAATAGCAGTGTGTTGTCCATCAAAAGTTCCCGCACTACTGTCAGAGGTCATGAGGGAATGAGGGGCCATGGGAGGGGCATCAGGGGTGAGGGGAGGGGCCTGGATGGAGCTGGGGAGCCTGCAGTGAGGAGGGCAGCCCAGGTCTCTGACACCTCTAAACTGAAGACATTTCGAGTTTGTTTTTATTTCATTGAATCCTACCCAGAATATAAAAATTGTAAATGCATATAAACCAGAATATATATAAGTTCTGATGTGCAACATTTACTTGCCATAAAAAGACTTACTAAAAACAGCAAAGCTGCTTCTGTGCTGACAACATTTGGCCCCAGAGGCTATGGATGACACTTAAAGTCTGACATTGACCTCAGCATTCAATGGTTTCATATTTTATTTTGGCCAGAAAATCAGAATTCATAGAAACAAGTTGTAGTAAACTCAAACAGTTTTTTTCCACACCTGACTTTTTAACAATATGAAAAAAATTGGGGCTTCATCCTTCCTCATCAGTAAGATATTTACAGTAAACTTCAACCCCTGCACAGAAAGGGGTGGAGAACTTTATTCCAAGAAAAAGAAAAGGTAATTTGTCAATAGCTGAATGAACTAGCAGTTTCTAATATGGCACATTTGAGTATATTCTTTTGTTACTCTTTTAAAAATATATGGTTTATGTATATAGTTAATTGAAATTTAACTTAAAGGCTTAACCAACTCTGGAAATAACTTCCACAGGGCCCTAGCATTCCACAAAACTGTATTTAAAAATCTCAGGCCTAAGAACTCTCACTCCCAGGGAAGACAAGGTCATCCTTCCTATAGTGTGATATCCTCATCCCTTGCTTTTTTTCTTTAAAGCTCTTATCACAAGTAATACTTAAATAATTGTGTGTGTTTAATGTCTCTCCCTTTCTCTCTAATACCACCAAAAGGACAGCTCTCTTTTTTTAACCAATATAGCCCTGCCACCTAGAAGATTGGTGTATAGTAAGTGCTCAATGAAATGATCATTGAGTGACTCAATGAATGAATGGGGCGAGAATGGGAAATAGAAGGCTGAGCATCATTGTCCACTACCCCTGTCAGTTGAGCTTAGGGACAGTGTCATCCATATGTCTTGGGAGAACTGAGGCCCATCCACAGGGGACCCTTGGCCTTTCTAAAGTGTTCTCAGTTGCCAATCAAGTTCTTCTGAGGTCCCAGGTGCAGACTTGACAAGGTGCTACCTGCTGTTGGCTCTGTTGACCCACAAAGCCCCACTGTGGGCAAACATTTCATCACAGAAAGGCAGCAGGGTGTGGGCTTGCAGCTGGACTGCCTGGACTTGCACCCTGTTGGCTCTGATATTAGTTGTGTGACCTTGGACAATATGTGTGTCAGTTTTCAAATCTGCAGAATGTCCACAGCTTTGTGAAGTGCTTAGATCCATGTCTAGCACCCATAAGATACCATATTGGACTTTGCCTGTATTACATTGACTGACTTGCTCTCCACATGCTGAGTCATTAAATCAGGGACCTCATACCTACAAGCACTTTCCTACCACTGGCCCTTGTTTCTTCCACCCCATTTCTTCTCTCCTTGTGCACAGAAGTTCGAAAGGCCCCAATGTTGAAAATGGCTAACATTGAATCTTTTGAAAACATTGCCCTGAGTCTCAGAGCCAACAAGCACCCAGACTAAGGGGATCCTACCTCTAGCCCCTCTGTCCTAATAGCCTCAAAGAGTGGTCTATTGCCCGTCTTCCTTCCCCTGTGCTGGCATGCCCTTCACCCTGCCCACTCCCTCCCCAGCATGCCCCACAGCCAGTGCTGTGCAGTCAGGTATCTATCTCCCTGCTGAGAATTCATGCTGGCATCCTCTGCCCAGCCTTGTTCATCTAGAAAATGACTGAACTCAACCAAAACTGCTAAGTAAAAAGGTCAGGACACAGAACAAATGTTTAGAGTCAGAACACAGAGGCCCATGTGGGCAGAACTGCCCTAAAATGCTAGACAGAATCTTCTGTCCATTTTTTCTAAAAAACACTAAAGTTGTATTTAATCACTATCTAGTGGTGTGCTTGCAATTCAGTGCAGAGACCTCCAGCCAATAGCAAGCCTAGGGAAGAGCTTCTGAGCCTTCCAAGGCACTTTCTCCAGTGGAAACTCCCAGTACTACAGAATGCAGAGCTGCCTGGGGTGGACAAGGAGACTTGAGATGGAAACACGCAACTCTAGAAGTCCAGCCAGACTGGTCCAAGTGACCAAAGCCACATCCCCTCTCCACTCTCCACCAGGTCATCTGACTTGTTTGCTTAAAACCCTGGGTGGTATGTCCCATCGTTTTTCCCTAAATCATCCATAGAGTCCATGTCTAGTCGAGCCCCAACATGACCTTCCAGCCACATCTGTGCTACTTGCTCACCCAGCCTCCAAGGTCTAGCCATGCCTGCCATCCACAGGGTGCCAGGCTTCCTCCTGTCATGGAGCCGAGGTTCAGCTGCCTATCACAGCAAAAGCCAAACTCATGAGACAGGTACTGATGAAAAGGAAAGAGGTTTATTCAAGTGCCGGCCACCCACGAAGATGGGAGACTCTTGTTTCAAAGCCCATCTTAACATCTCCATGCAAGCAGAAGTTTTTATCAGGGAGGGGAGGGAAAGCAGAGCAAAGAATTCAGGGGAAAGGGACTGTAGGCATGCAAGACATCTTCCCATAGGCTTTGATGTGGATCTTTATGGTCAGCATCCTTGAGTTGGCCATCTGGTTTCTTATCAGCTGAATTCTTGGTGTTCTGACGTCAGGCTGCTTTCTAGGTTCACACGGGGACTGAAACTGCTGATTGCTGTGAAGTATACTGAAATAAAAATTAACATGCAAGTTCTAGTTGCAAAAGAAACATCAGGTTAGAGTAACAAGTCAGGTTTAACATTTAGTCAGAGTAGTATAAAGTTTTTATTCCTTGTTGCACTCCTGCATCAGGGATTTTTCCCAGGCTCTGCCCTCTGTAATTCCCTTTCCCTTGTAAATATCACTTCTGCCTGGCCCTTGGTCTAGCTAATTCATCCTTCCCTCAAACTTCTGGTCCTCAGGGCAGCCCTCCCCAAACCCCCAGACAAGGTCAGGTCTCCTTGCTTCATCTTATAACACTCTGGGCTTTTCTTCCACAATTCTGGGTCTTGGGTGTGTGTGTGTGTGTGTGTGTGTGTGCGTGTGTGGTTCTGTGATCACTGCCCATCTCTTCTGCCCTTTGCCTTTCCAAGACCATACTATAGTGCCATCGTTCAGACTGCTGGTGCCATGCACTAGTTTTGCCTGTTTTTAAACTTTACATAAATAGAATACCAGGTTATAATTTTTTGAGTCTTGCTTTTTTTTTCCTATGACATATCTCTAAGATTCATCTGTTGTTCTTCACTACTGCACATCTTTCATTATACAAATATACCACAGTTTTTCAAAACAAAAATAACTGTTGGACATTCGACTTGTTTCCATTTGGGGCCTTAAAATAGCACTGCTACGAACACTCTCATAGATGTCTTTTGGTGCACAAGTATGCACATTTTTTGTTGGGTGTATGCCTAGGACTGGAAGGATGAGGCCATAAGATGTGTGTGCTCAGCTAAACGGTTTTCCCAAGTTGCATTACTGACTTGAACTCCCGCAGCCATGGACAGCATTTGCTGTGGCTCCACATCTTTACCAACTCTTGGCAAAATCAGTTTTATTTTAATTTGGGCCATTTGGTTGGTTTATGTAGTAGGCATCTCATTGTGGTGTCATTTTACATTTCCCCGATGACCAGAGATATTGAATGTCTTTTCATATGCTGGTAGGTCATTTGAATCTTCTCTTTCCTGAAGTGCTTTTTGAGCCTTTCAACCACTTTAAAAAATTGAATTGCTCGTCACTGTCTCACTGATTTGTAGGAGTCTTTTATAAATTCTGGATAAGTGCCCTTGGTCATATATACATTTGTATTGCAGATGTCTATTACAGATGAGTTTGCTTTTGACTCTCTCAGTAGTATCTTTTGGAAGTTCTGAATGTAAAAAAGTCCAGTTCATTCACATTTTCATTGTGGTTAACACCTTTTGTGTTCTGTTTTTTTCTATCCTAAGATCATAAAGATATTCTTCTCTGTTCTCTTCTAGAAGCTCTCTTGTGTTGTCTTTCATAGTTAGCTCTGTGATCTATCTCAAATCAGTTTTCTATGAGTGGTGGAAGGTAGGGTTGTGGTGAATGTTTTTCTACACCATGCTGGTGGGAGTGCAGACTGGTTCAGCTTCTCAGGAGAACTGTGGGGAAGCATCTGCTAAAGTTAAATGTATCCCTGCAAGGATGTTCCCAACCACTTATTGATAATAGCCAAAAGTTGGAAATAAATTGAAGGTCCATCAACAGGAGAATGGAGAGATTGGGGTATAGTTATACAGCGGAATTAGAATCAACAATAAAGAAAAGAACAATCTCTTGCTACACACAATATCACAAATGAACCTCACGGACATAATGTTGAGTGAATAAACAGTGGTTACTGCTGGAGGAGGGAATGGTATGTAGTGGATATTAACTGGAAAGGGGCAGAGAAAAACCTTCTTAGGTTTGGAAATGTGTTGTATTCGATCCAAGTAGTAGTGACATGAGTAAAGTTCCAAGTCAAAATTCATCAAAGCCTGTGCTTAAAATGAATGCATTTTACTATATTGTGTTATATCTCAATTAAAAAAAAATAAGTAGCTCCTCTCTGCCATCACTCTCCCTTAATGTTCTTCTGATAATATTGCAAAAACAGACCCACACTGTGGTTGGAAACACCACTATCTGACCCTGGAGGCATGTCTGCTGTTTGATCATGCTCCCCGTTGGGCACCCTCCTTCCCTTAAGGGAACCCCGTATACTGTAATCTTTATTTTTCTTTTGATCTTTGGTTTTTATATTCTCAGGCACATCATTAGGCCTCTTCCAGGGAGGTGAACGTGGGCCTAATTCCAATTAACCCGATGATAATTCATTTTCCCTAGGCAGGGGTGCCCATCTCCAGTCCCCCCACACCAGCTGCACCCAGCCACCTCGGGGCCATGTGGGGATGGGGATGCGGAGGCACGGAGCCTGGCACCACCTGCCCTGCCAGCTCTGGCTGAATTAGTGCTTCCCTCTACAGAGGCCCATGGAGCCTTTCCCCATTAAAAGGGACTTTCACTTATTGTCTATTTTTAAATATTTTTGTGGAAAACTAAAAGATAAGGTAGCACCTGAGCCAGAAACCCAGAGAGTGTCTGTGTTTTCTTCCCAGCCTGACCAGAGCTGGCCTGGAATCGACCCGGCACTCCCCAGGCTCCTCTGCCTTCACTTATTCTCTGGGCTGCTCAATTCCTTTTAAGACACAAATTGATTGGGATAATTTTTGCTATTACTACAATTGCCATGGACAGGGGGTGGGGGAACTGCATTCAGACTGTGGACTCCTGCAATGACTGTGAACCACTGAGTTACTGTAAAATGACCAGAAAATGGATTTAAAATTGGAGCCACAAATAATGTAATTACTGCAGTGTGTGCTCAGGGTTGCCAGAACAAGGGTTGGCTGCTGCCCTGGAAACATCTGGAGATAAAGCTGCTGCTGCTGCTGCTGCTGCTGCTGCTATACCCCCTGCCCTGGTCCCTTTGAGAAAACAGTGTTCATCCAGACCAGAAGACTATTAGAGAGTAGAAGAAACATGGAGGGGACAGAAATAGGGATGTGAAGAGAGGCCAAGGAGAAGGAATAGGTAAAAGGCAGGGCTGATGCCTCTTAACACCCAACAGTCAGATCTGATCACTACATCTCCAGCAGAATGAAACCCAGTGTGGTCATTGTCATCATATCAACACCACCAACACCATCATCACCACCCCTACTATCATCATCGCTATCATTGCCATAACAGCATCATCATCATCCCCAGCCTCATCATCACTCACATGCTCACCATCATCTCTACCATCATCAACATTCCTATAGTCACAGCATGGAATCTTCATCATCACCAATCTTATCAACACCATTCAAATTATTATCACCTCCTCCCTCATTAACTTTTACATCATCATCATTATTTCTACCATTATCGCTACAGTCACCATCATGGCATTGGCATATTTATCATCATCAATCCTCTCATCATCATTCTGCCACTATTTTACAATATCAACATCATCATCAGTTCCACCCTCATTAATGGTATCACCAGGATCATCAACAGCCCTACAATATAGTCTTCACTGTCTCAATGATCATTATAATTTCCTTTACCATTAGCACTACAACCAGTGTCAAAATCTAAATTACTTCCTTCAAGATCACTCTGACAATCCTCCACATCATCATAATTTGTGGTTGGTCCACTCTCCCCTGCATCAGTCAAACGGGAAGGCCCAGACCTTGGGCCTGCAGGTGGCCATGATCTAAAAGGCTGAGCTGGGTAAGGGTTGGGGATGGGTGGCAGGGCAGCTCTCACCTACCTGCTTCAAGACCTAGATCAGAGGGGAAAATCCAAAACACAGGTTCTTGGAGATAGTAGTGAGAGGAAATGAGACACACACGTCATTTGGCTAAGTCATCAGTTGAAAGGTCCTAGAAGGAAAAGAGAAAGAGCAGAGACAGTAGGTGATGGGATGGAAACTAGGGATATCAGAGGACAGCGAGAAGGTTCAAAACAAAGACAGGAGGTAGATCATTAGAGCAACCTGCAGATTTTATCAGGTTCTCATGGCCTCTGGCTTGAGTAAGAAAAAGTGACTGGGCCTGGACAACTGTCACGTACTCAGTGTCACCATCTCCTTCATGTTGGTATCCAGCCTCCAAAACGGCTACAAAATTACTCACACGTGGTCTCTTCCTTCAGGCAGCACCTGCTCTTAGGGGACAAAGTGGTGAGAACAGACACCCACACACCCAGCCAGCAGTAGAGCAGCATGAACGGGCAGTGAGAGTACAGGTCAGAGACTGGCTTCCTTGGGTCAAAGGCACTGAAAGGAAGAACTGTCCCTAAATTGGACAGCTTACCAACACACCCAGAGTTCCTGTTTTTGCAGCATTTATCATCACTGTGTTTGTCTCATACACACAGTTGCATGGAGTGCTGCTCAGGTTTATTGGCTCTAGGGTGATGATAACAGGGAAAAGTAGTGCTTCCCTGACTTGGCCTCCAGTCCCACAACTGTAGAAGCATCAGGAAGGCACTGTATTCCCCACTGTGCATCCTCTTCTGCACTTGACATTGGCCAGAGGAATCCTGCTAACCCAAGAGATGCTCTCTGTACTGGCCCCACAGCCTCCCATACAGGGCCACCCTGTCCCATGTTCCAGGTGGTTCCAGCAGACTCTTAACAATAACTAGCCCCTCCCCAACCCCTGCAGAGTTCAGTATCTTTCACTTACGCCATGAATGGCATTCTCTGGTCTTCTTGGGGGAAGTACAAATTTCAGGAAAAATAAACACTTTCTACAATATCTCATGTTCCCAGGAAGCAGTGAGGGTGAGGGAATATACATCAGCAGAGAGGGAAAATACTAAAAAATCACACATTGTGATTGACTCAACACAACCTTGTATCCTTGGATCCATTGGTACCATCCTTAGCCCAGGCAAGAGGACCCCTTTCCCAGAACCTGTGCTTTGGAAGATGCTACCCTCACCTCCTTCTAGTCGACATCACCTCCCAGAACAAGGGGTCAGTGGGACCAAGGGGACTTGCCCATTAGGACCCTGTATGCTGCCACTCTAGTGTTTGTTCCAAGTGTCTAGAACCCTGAATTTTTCTGCCCAGTGGTGCTACATGAACCTCTTTCCTGGGCCATCCTACAAGGAGGAAGCCATGCTGCCATGGTCCCCTTCGCAGGCCCTATCTAAGTGAGACCAAGGGGCAGGTGTTGGTATAGGTATAGATGAAACTCAGATGTAAGGGAAGGGATGTCCACACAGAGAGGAGAGGCCCCTATGATATAAGGTGGAGCCAGTGGTCAAAGTGGAGGGGACAGGGTAGGGTTGGTGCCACCTCTCCCCCAACACTACATGTGAGAAGTCTCCATCCTCACTTTCCAGGCTGTTATATCCTGACTATCCAGGTTGTCCTGAAGGCATATTGTCAAGGTGGGGGGACGGGGGATGTTTTATATAACAGTTTGTTAGCTTATAACATTTAACTATTTAGCTGTACAGTAATGGGCCTCCATTTGTATTCTGGCCCTGGGCCTGCAGATCTTAGGGGTGGACCTAATGCCAGTAAGTCATTCTCTGAGTCCCTTGAGGCAGCCAGGATGCATCTGAATCCACTAGGTATCTATGTTTCGGTGCTCTGTCTTGCCTTCCCCTACATGCATCCTGTATTCATACATGTGCATGTAGTTCATTCCTGTGGCCACAGGCTGGTGAGTTTGCTGATGCCCTTCAGCTATGGCTCTCCTGTTTGCAAGTGACAGAAAACCAAATTCTAACTGACTTAAGCCAGAAGAGAAGTTATTAGTTCATGTAACCAAAATCCAGGGTTCTACCTGATCAGAGGCTCAAATTTTTTCTCTCTCTTGGCTCTGCTCACCGCCAGACTGACTCCATTCAAAGACAAGCACCAAGCTTTCTTTGTGTGTACAAGGTGGCTACTGTACCTCCAGATTTTACCTCCCTCCAAATCCAGTTACAGAAAGAATGTGCCCCCTTCTCAGGGCCAGAGGTCCCATTAGCTCTGACTGGTCACATGACCATCCTACAAACCAATAGCTGTGGCCCAGGGTCTTAGTCACTCTCCCACACCTCACGGGCTGGGAGTGAAAAAATCAGTGGAACCTGAAGGAAAAGTAGAGACAGTTTCCAGAAGAAAGGGCAGTGGCTCCTGGGAAGCCCTCCCCCTGATGCCCCTGAGAGGTTCATTTTATGGATCTTTCAGGCACAATCCTTGTACGAGCCCCAGCTGCCGTGGGTTTGCTCATTTCATGCTACGCTGTGCCCATTGATGCTGACTTTCCCAGAAGCATCTGCTGTCTGATCTGCCTGAGCTCTTGGGCCTCCCCCAAGAATGTGAAGTGTTTGAAGTAAAAAAATTCAGTATTTGTGCACTCAGCAGATGTTGATTAAGCACCTACTCAAACCGGTACTGTTTCAAGCACTGTGGATACAGCAGTAAACAACATAGAGCAAGCCCTTGCCTCCTTGGAGCTTATGTTCAAGTGGGAGGAGAAGTCTAAAAATGAACAAGACTTCTGGTGGTCATTTAGTAAAGAGATAAAGTAGAGTATGAAGAACAGTCCTGCCAGAAGGGACAGCAGGTACAAAGGCCTGAGACAGGAGCGGGCTTAGAATGTGTGAGGAACACCATGGGAGCCAGTGGGGCTTGAGTGCTGTGAGACAAGAGAAGGATGGGAGAGGAAGTCAGAAAAGTAGTGGGGTGGTGATGCTGGGGACAGGGGTGGGGAGGAGCTACAGCAAGTAGGGCCTTGTTGGTCACTGTTAAGGACTTGGCTTTTACACTGAGTGGAACGGGAGCCCTTGGAACAAAGGAGTGATATAATCCATTTAGGTTGATCAAGGCTCTCTCCAGCTGCTGGGCACAGGATAGATGGTGTAGAGGGTTACTGAGGAGGCTGGAAGTCTCTGGTGGAGCTTTCACGCGAAAGACGATGGTGGCCTACACCAGCAAGGGACTGGCGAGAAGTGGTCGGATCCTGATATATTTCAAAGGTGAAGCAACGGGAATTGATGTTGGATTGAGATGCAGGATATGAGAGAATGAGAAGAGTCAAGACAGAACCAGGGGTTTTGGCACAAAGCACTGGACATGGCGAGAAGTGAAGCTGCCATCGACTGAGATGGGAGAGTCTGGGAAGAAAAGACAGGGTTACATTTTGGACTTATTAGGTCTGGGATGTGTCTCAGACATCCAAGGAGCAGTGCTCAGTGACAGATGAGACGTACTAGTTAGATTTTAGGAAACAGATTGGGGCTGGAGGTTTAAGTTTAAAGTTCATCAGCAAGTAGCTATTTCATTTCTATTTGTCTCTCAAGTTCCCACACAGAACAGGACACGGTACACAGCTGGTGACACTAATCATGACCATGACAACATCAAAAGCAACCATCACATCTGTTTCATGAGCACTGTGCTGAGGGTCATATATGTATTATTGAACCTACTACAATCCCCTGAGGCAACCTGGTTTATTACAACCTTGGCTTCCAGATGAGGAAACAGAGATTCAGAGAGATTGTCAGTCATCTACCCTCAGAGAGTTCCATGTGTTTATGGGATCACCAAAGTCATTGCCCCCAATATGCCCAACCCCCTGATAAGACCCAGCACTGATCCCTGCACCTTCCTTCCCTCCCTCTGCTGCAGCCTGTGACCAGCTGGCACTGGGCGTGGTGGCAATCTTCGGACCATCCCAGGGCTCCTGCACCAACGCCGTCCAGTCCATCTGCAATGCCCTGGAGGTTCCCCACATCCAGCTGCGCTGGAAGCACCACCCACTGGACAACAAGGACACCTTCTACGTGAACCTCTACCCTGACTACGCCTCTCTCAGCCACGCCATCCTTGACCTGGTCCAGTACCTCAAGTGGCGGTCGGCCACCGTGGTCTATGATGATAGTACAGGTGGGTGGCTAGGCCTGACCAGGCCACAGGTAGGGTGAAAGGTGGGCAGAAACCCAGAATCAGGGTCTTGACTGCTCACCCAACTCTACTGCCCCTGGAAAAAAGCTCCTCTCTCACACTCAGGCCTCACGCCATCACATGGACACTTGTCCCTGCACTCACAGCCCTGTGCACACCAGCCTCACTCCCACCTCACTCAGCCCCAGCCTATCTCACACCTGCCTCATTCCTGCATCACACCTTCCCTACCCACCCACCTCCACCCCAGCAGTATGCTCAAATCCATACTCAGTACACTCGCCCTGCTCCCAGCACCCACACCCACACCTGCCTGCTCTTACATTCGCACGTTTCCATCTGCAGCAAACACATCCAGCCCTGCTGCCTCTGAGCACAACCTTTGACTCAAACCCACAGTGCATGTGTGCCAGCTCTGACGCTTACTAGCTGGGCAGCACAGGGCTGTTTCCTCTCCATTTTCCTTCCAACAACTGGAGTCACAAGATGTTTCTTAGCCCCATCTCTTAAAAGAAAGTGACCTTGGCAAGTCACTTAACCCATCTGGCCCTCTCTGCCCATGCATCAAGTCAAGAGCTCCAGCGTCCAGCCTGGAAAGAGTCCTCCAACTCTCAGCTGCCAGTGATTCAATGTCTGCTCAACGACCTCCTAATGCGAACTGGTAATCACAGGGAGAAACAAACCCTCAGAAAAGACATTCCCAAGTTGTTGGTCTAGCTCAGGATTTTACCAGCCTCTATTGATATCCTGCTGTACCCAAAGCACCAGCCAGAAGATCCTGGAGGGCAGGGACCCCCACCCCTCTCAGGGCCCCCTGCACAAGGTCGCTACCATTGAGGGGCACACCTGCCCAGCTCCAGGTCACCTCTGTGTTTCTGCAGCCCTGCAGATTTATTGGTCATAACACAACACTACGATTGTCTTTGAGCCCATGTCTGCTTCTGGGCCATGAGCTTTCTGTGCCTGCAGGGTTGAGCACAAGGCCTGGTACAATGCCGATGTTTATAAAGATTTGTTGAACTGAAGCGAATTGAATCAAATTGAAAATCAAGTTGAAATAAATGATAATTAAATTTCATTAGGAAAGAGTGTGTTGGGCATTGGTAAGGGAGAAGAAATGAGGATGTATACCATCGTCTTATTTTGAAAAGTTAATCATGTCATAGGGCAGCAGGTGTCCACCCAGAGGTCACTGGTCATTCCGGGCTACCAGGGCTAAATGTTGAGTGACAGGTACATGACATCAGGGCTTGAGATGCTTGGGGAGAGGAAGTTCTATGGCCTTGGCTAGTCTGGACTGACTTACCAGAGGACAGAGATGTGAATGAGCTGGGTCTTAGGAAGGGTGGACAGGGAGAGGAGTCGGGAGGGCATAACTGAGGGGGAGCAGCATAAGCAAGGAGAAGGGCTGCCTGTGCATGGCAGTCGTATCAAGAGGACAGCCTGTCTGGGAGAGAGGATTCAAGTATGGGAGGAGCCAATGGACTTTTCTTAATGTGATGCATGCCTCTTATGGGAGGCAAACCAGTCCCAGAACCTCCCAGCAGAGGACCACTCAGTATAGCTCACCAGGCATGCCTGCTACCCAGAAGCACAGTCCAATGGGAATGGGATTGCTGCTGACTGGCTCCTCCCAATCTTAAATCACGTAATCCCATGGGACTGGCACATTGCCTCCCAGACAAAATCATGATTCTCTTAGCATGTTAGAAGAGGCTATACCAGTTATCTTTTTGCAGTACAGATGCTGCTTGATTTATGATGGGTTTATGTACTGATGACTTGGTCTAGGAACTGAAAGATAGGATCTCTGATTTTGACCCCATTGCTAGCATGCTGCAAAACCTTGAGAGGGTCACTGAACCTCTCTGGGCCTCCACTCCCTTCCTCTGTCACATCGGCACAAAAGTCCCTCATCTGCATGCTTTCTAGGACAGGGAGATGGTGAAGTCGGGTAATGAATGCAGAAGTGCTTTGTAAGTGAAAAGCGTGATTCCAACATGATTCACTGCAGATATTTTGAGAGAGATTGATTAGGGAAGCGGCCAGGAAGAAAAGCTCATCTTGGGCAAACAAAAGAACCTTCTGCTGAGGTTGGGGACCTAGTCTTCTAGTCTCCTTGGGGAGCACATTCAAGGGAAGGAGGTCTGACATTTGCTGCTGGAGAATGTGGGTCACCATACATTACACGGGGCAGTGCACTTGGTTGGCAGGAAGACTCTGGTGGCCTCTGCTCCCACATCTAGTCTGTCCCTGTCATCATGTCCTGGGTCCCCAAAGCCCATATGCCTATTGATGCTCTGCATGGGTCTGAAAACAGAGCAAGTGGGAGCAAAGTGTGCACTTGGGGCTTTGTGGGGTAACAGGTGTGAGTGGGCAGCATCAGTCAGCCAAACTAAAAATTTCTGAGATTAGTTTGGGAAGGGTAAGACTGGATGTGTGTTTGGAGGGAGCTCGTGACCACTCCCTCTTCTGCTAAGGCTTACAAAGATCTTGTCCTCTTGCCCATCAAGTCTGGTGTCAGGAGGCCCTGGGCCCCTGTTGATCTAGATCTAGCCACTCAGGACTCTGGAGCACCCTCCCAACCCAGCCACCTGAATCTGAGACCTTCCAGGGGGCAGGGCTTTCTGATGCCCATAGCCATGGCAAAGCTCATTTGGGGAGCTCTCTGAGAGTCTTAGATCCCAGGGTTATATTCTGTCCTCCCAGCACAGTGAAATGAAGGACCCCAACCTGATTGCTTTCCTGATATCCAGCCCTCAGGAACGGGAATGAGAGCCTGAACAGACCCAAGCATGTGTGCCTAAAACAGCTTTGGGAACAGGGGCTCTCTGTTGGAAGGCTTCTGAAGTGGGTTGTCTGGGGGGTGGAGTCACTGAGAGGGCAGGGGACTCTGTTCGGACAGGAGACACTGGAATAATTGATTGCAAACTTAATCCAGCACAAACTAGTTAAAGAAAAAAAGGGGGGCAGATTTTGTTGGCTGCCTTAACTGGAAAGTTCAGAAGTAAATTTAGCTTCAGGTGCTGTTTGATCCAGAAGCTCAAATAGGTACCATTAGAACTTATTTTCTCTCTGTTTGGCCTCTGATTTCTGCCCTATTGGAATCTCTCTCAGGTTGTGTGGTGACTCCCAGGTTTACCTCCCACTTATTTTGAGTTCAGTGGAAAAGGGGATACATATCACATTTACTCCAGCACATCCTGGGAGCCACTCTGAGAAGACCAGCTGGTGGTGTCACATATCCATCTATGAGCCCATACTGAGGCCTGATTGGCCATGCTGGGGTCACATGCTGTGCCTTGGGAGCTGGGGATAGAGCCTTCCTGGTCCTAGGGACTCAGAGAGTAGGAAGGTTGTCCCCCAAAGGAGTATCAGAGTGGTGTTGTTGGGGGAGTGGAGCATAGTGAGTGTTCGGTGAAGCCAGCTCTCAGACACTGAGCCCTGAGGGCAAGCAAGGGGTCCAGCAGGTGGTGGAGGTGGTGGTGGTGGGTAAGGACTGGTTCAGGCCCCTGGCTTTGGGCTGGCCCAGCCTCTCCCTGCAGTGGGGTTGAGGGTAGAGAGAGCAGCCAGCAGGCTTGCTTCCAGGCTAAGCAGAGAGGCATCAGCAACAATGAACCTTGAAATAGGGACGGAAATGAACTTAATTAGACCTCTGCAAGCCATTTGTCTCTAGGAAATGACATTTAGTTTTCCCTGGAAGTCCCCAGATTAAGCGGTTTTGCAAAATGCTAAGGTAGAGGATGGATTTTTCAGTATGGGGAGAAAAAAAAACAGCAAATCAATCCAATTATGGAAATTTGTGGTGAGTACCACTTAAGTCCCACATCCTGTGCTGGGGACTATGGGGACGCAGCCCCACATGTGAAGGAGTTTGGGGCAGGACCAGGGGAGTGAGATGAGGCCAGAAGAGGCTAGTGCTAAGCCAGTAGGCCACCGAGTTGGGAGAGGAGGAGATCGCATCTGGACAGAGCAGTAGGGGTAGGCTTCATGCAGGAGGTGGTTGCATTGAGCTGGAAGAATGGGTTAGGTCTACTGCAGAGTCTGCCCTTGGGGGTGGGGTGGCATGCGGTGGGGGCTGGGCACAGACACCACCTGCTCTTACCCAGTCCCACCTTTGGTGCAGTGGAGTGTGGAGCCGCCACTTGTGCCTGCATCCTGGGAGCAGGTTACTAACTTGGGAAGATTATGTCCTGTGCCTCACAATGTGGCAGAGGGCAGGGCATGAAGAGGAGGTGGCATCTGGTTCAGGCTCCGTAAGTCTCTGCACCCATCCTGGATTGGAGAGGAGCAGGCAGGTGTAGTCCGTGAGAATTTGCTGTCTACACCGACTTTTGAATCTATATGTATGTATGTATCTGTGTGCACACACACCTATCTACATATATACACATATATTTATCTATCCAAGCACATGCTCTACCTCTCTCAACATGTATGCAAATATGTTTGTATGTACACACACATCTATGTGTGTGTGCAGGCATGTGCAGCTGAGTGCAGGTGCCTGTGTCTGGACATGTGTGGCTGTGCCCATGCACATATCTCTGTGGGCCACAATTCCATGTCTGCATATCTGTGGCCACAGGCATGTATATGTACATGAGTCTGCCATTATTACTTTGTATACATGTGTGCACACGTCTTTTGTGCCCCGGGGCCTATCAGGGCTCATCCGACTGCAGGAGCTCATCATGGCCCCATCGAGATACAACATCCGCCTGAAGATCCGCCAGCTGCCCCTCGACTCTGACGACTCGCGCCCCCTGCTCAAGGAGATGAAGCGAGGCCGGGAATTCCGCATTATCTTCGACTGCAGCCACACCATGGCTGCCCAGATCCTTAAGCAGGTGCGTGAGCGCTGGGCAGCGGGACAGGTGCTCGGGACTTGCCCGCCGCCTTCCCTACCTCCCCTTCCCCAAGTACAAGTGTGATGTCAGCCAGATCTGTTTGCCCCTAGTTGGCCTCTTGTTGGCTCTATGACCTTGGGTGGTCACTCTGTCTCACCAGCAGCAAAATCAACACAGTGGTCCTTGCAAGGTCCACGTTGGTGTGAGGATGGACTCAAGAGGATGGATGAGCAGCCACAGCCAGGCTTGGCCCATGGAGGGTGCTGCGTAAATGCTGCTTTCTGTGCCATCTCTGTCCAGGGGCGAGGCAGTGGCTGCAGAGAGGGGCCTGAAGCTGCACAGGACAGGACAGGACACTTTGGGAGGCACAGAGAGGCCTGGGGGTCTCGGGAGCGGCCCCCAGAATACCTCGCTGCCTCTTCTAAAGACCAATCCCCACAGCCCGCAGCATTTGGTGTTACTCTCCCATAACCAGGAGGTTTACAGAGGCTCCTCCCACCATCTGCTCAGCTCTGCAGTGACAGCTGGGGAGGGGAATGACTCCAGTCCTGGTTGGGCCGCTGGTCCTGGACACAGCCCAGTGTGGCATGCTGGGAACAAGAGCCACGCTCTGCCAGCCCCCCAAGAAAGAAACAGTCACATTGCCCACAACATCCTCCAAGGAAAAACCAGACCATGCTGATGGGAACCAAAAGGCAAGGAAGTGGTCCCAGAAAGCATCCCTGGTGATTGGAGGAGGTATTCTGGGGGGTCCTGACACATGACACCTCAAGAGGCAGGTAGCAGGGAGGGGGACATAGAGTACAGAGGAAGAGGTGCTGAGCAAGGGCTGGGAGTGATTCAAGGCCCGGGAGCAGGTGGTGCTCAAGTCCCAACCTTCAGTTGGGCCCACAGGGTGCCCGAGGGAATGGCAGCCTCTGTCTTCCTCTGAGGAAGCCCCACACCAGCCTCCTTCACATGGTGATTAAAAAACTCACTGGAGAATTTGAATCCTTTTGCCAAGAGCAAGTGCCCTGGAGTCATCCCCTCCCTGTGGACAGAGTGAGTGGCCCTACCTCACCCGGTTATGGAGGGTTCAGAAAGGTGAGGCAAAAACCAAGTTTATCCCAGTGCGGCCTCATAGCCAGCAGTGGGTGTGGAGCAACTTTAAAGTCACCGTCCAGGAGACACCATCCCCCAGAAATCCCTTAACCCCCACTTTCCCGGCCAACTGTGTCCAGGGCATCCCTTCTCTTCCCAGCGTGTGTAACAATAATAATCACAATTGCAACTTTGGTTTATTAAGGAGTCACTCTGAGTGAGGTACACATAGCTCCTCACTTACTGCCCCCTGGGAAGTGGGCTCAGTTATTGTGCCCAGTTGACAGATGAGGAAACTGAGGCTCAAGGGGAAAGTAATGGGCCCTAGGTCATCCAGCCTGCATGTCAGAATTTCCTCCCAGGTCTGTCTGACCTGGAAACATAACTGAAAATAGAGATTCTGGGCTCAGCTAAACACTGAACTAAACAAAGATGAGTGTGTCTGCCAGTCGAGGATTTCTCTGAGCCTTTAACCTGTGGATGCAGGTTGTCAGTCTCCAAGAGGGGGAGTGAATGTGTGGCATTTTCTAAGTGCACTTGACCCAGGGACATTTTTCCTTCGGAGCACTATGTGGGCCCAGCCTTCTGAAGTACTCTAGAAAATGCACACAGTCGTTGGTACTACAGATTCCAGTCTGCTAACAAAATGCATGAAGTGTGTATAATATAGATTCCATGGGGGTGTGCAGTGATTCCACAGCTGCCCCGTGGCCTGCTTTGCGGTCAGCCCTTGCTGGGAGGCTGCGGTGGAGGACAGACCCTCCTCCTGGGCCTGGCAGGGCGGGTGGGGACAGGGCACCTGAATGCCTTTCTTCAGACCTGGGACACTGAGCTCAGTGAGTGGGGTCAGGGCCCCTGAGAAAGTATCTTGGATTATGCAGCAGGCCCAGAGGTGCTCACTAAAAAGATGGACAGCCAGGCCCCACCCATCCCCATGGAATTCGGAATCTTTTTGGAGAATATAGCCCAAGAGGCTGCATTTTAATCTGTTCCAAGTGATTGTACAGCTCACTCCCCATGTGAAATCCACTGCTGCCTGCCAGCCGTCACGGTCACTGTTTGGAGGGGGTCTCAGAGAATATCGCACTCCAAGTGGCCAGCCTCGCTGAACCCCGTCAGTTTGTCCCACCACCCAGTCCTCACCGCAGGGTGGCTGGGCGGGAGGGTGTTGGGGGCTGCTTGGGGGTCCTTGCAGGTTGCTGATGCTCTGCTCTCTCACAGGCCATGGCCATGGGCATGATGACAGAGTACTACCACTTCATATTCACCACTCTGGTAATGTACCTCCACGTCCGGGCGGGGCTGGGGGTGGGACTCCCATGGAACACAGTCAGCCTGGTGGGGCAGGTGCTGCAGGTAGAGGAGATCCAGGATGGACCTGCCTTTCTGGGGCTGTGGGCGTGGCCCCAGGAAGGAGCACAAACATGTCTTGGTGGCCCGCCCACTCAGAGAAGTGACATTATGTGTGACTAAGGGCAGGGACTCTGGAACCTGCCAGTGTGAACAGAAGCCCCTCCGTTTACTGGCTATGAGACCTTGGGGAAGTCATTTAACCTCCCTGCCCCAGTTTCTTTCTCTGTAAAATGGGCATAGCGATGGCTTGTGCCTCCTAGGATGTTGTGAGAACCCAATGAGTGGACAAAGTAAGTGCCGAAGGCAGTTCCTGGTTCACATAAGAGCTACACGTATTAGCTCTTATTACACTGACCCTTGGCTCCTAGCCCACACATGTCTCAGGCCTCTTGCAACAACAAGAGCCAGTTTGGATTCCTATAGCATCCATGTCAGAGTCTGCCCACTCGCCGTCAGCCGGGCCAGCCCACCTGCAAGCTCCAGATGGGTCCTGTCCAAACTCGGAGAACATTTAGGGCCATTTAAACCCATTAGGATAATTAGCTGTGGTCTGAGATCAGCAGAAGAAGAGTTCCTTGTGCCAAAGAGCACCAACACCCAAACTGCCTGCCTTGGATCCAGGTGCCTTCTGACCTCCCTGGGGATTGGGGTGGACTCTTCCCACCCCAAGTGACAGCATTGCCAACTACCCTGTTGCTGAAACAAGCTCCCGCAGTCTGCATCAGCCCTGCAGCTGCAGCCCTGCTGGCTTCCGACTGTGTTCCTTCGTTCATCCAGCACCCGGTTGACTTTCCTTTCCAAGCCCTGTGCTCAACCGAGCATCTCAAGATGATCAGCGCCTGGCCCTGCCCTCAAGGAGCTCCCATCCTGTCCCGTCTGCATTTCTATGTCCAGCTAATATAGCAGGCTCGTGCCACCACAGGCCTGGACAGTTGGCCGTGGGGCATAGTGAAGGAGAGGCCAGATGCTGAGGGCCTAGTGGAGGATGGAAAATTTGAGGCGGGCTTTATCAGAAAGCAGGTGCTTTGGACTGGGCCTTGAAGGATCGGTGGAAGTTCACGGAGTAAAAAGAGGGAAGATGTGCCTCGTAGAGGAAGCGGCATAAGCAAAGGCTAGGAGGCAGGTGAGCTCTTCAGCAGAGGGCTGGAGCAGGCTCTCTCTGGCAGACTGAGAGAGCCAGCCGTGGTCATCTCTTCCAAGCTCCACGTTTAGTGATATCATGTAGACGGCTTGAAATTGGCCACCATGGGAGTATGCATTCTGCAGAGGTTGGCAAAAACTACAAATTGGGGTTTTTACCCCTTCTCACCTGAGAGCTGGTTATTTAGCATTTACCAGCACCCCACTGCTTGGCACCCCACCCCTCACCCACTGCACCCCATATCCATGGCAGAGCTCAGAGTTCCTGCACATTCTCTTGATCCAGAGCTCAGACCTGGGGACCTGCCAGGGGGCAGATAAAGAGGAAGGGATCCCAGAAGCTGGTGACTAGGACCAGGCACCTTCCTTCCCCAGACCCTTCTGGATTTCTGCCCACCCAAGCTGGCTTCTCTCAGCCATGCTATATCCTGGAAAGTCAATGGGAACTGGAGGGTGAGGCCACCAGGTCCCTGATATTCCACCTGTTTGGAGTTGGGGGGTGGGCAGAGAAGCAAGGATGGGAAGGTGGGGTGAATCACGATCCAGGACCCCAAAGCCCCGTCCCTGGTACGGCAGCCCTGTCCACTCCACCCTGGGCTCCTAGAGGGCTGAGACCAACTTCTGGCCGTTAGGGGTCCCAATCAGCCTGTGTCAGTAGCTCAGCACTTTCTTCTCACACCTGTATCCCACTGGCTCAGCTCTCTGAGTTCTCACCACTCGGAGTTGCTCTGACCAAGTCCTGGCATCCATGATGGGAAAATACAGAGGAGGGACCAGGGGCCACTGTAGGAGCAGGCAGATGGGCCGGGACTGCTGAGGTCCACTGCAGACTATGCCCATCTACCCCGCACACTGCTTTCCAGTACATGGGAGGGGAACAAGCCTTGGGGCACAGATAAGGACAAGAGTCCCTGCTCTATCATGTGGGCTGTTTACTCCCCAGCCTCAGTGTTCTTGTCTCTAAAATGGGAACAATTAATTGTAATGGCTCAGGGCCTCAGATCCTTTGTTTGGTCTTCTTTGGGTGTAAGGAGCAGAACTTATTCAAGTCACTTCAAGTTATTAGGTAGAGGTTGGAGGTTTGGGAATCAGCCATTCGGCCACGAGAGCAGACAGGGAGGGTGGTTCTAAATCCAAGCAGCTCTAGACATGACAGGATGATGGTTCCAACCCTTTGCACTGAGACTCAGCCAGTCTCTCTCTCTCTCTCTTTCTCCGTCCCCCTATTGCTTCCTCCCCTATTCTTTGTCTCTGCTCCTTAATCAAAGTCTCCACCCCTGGAAACTTCAGCACAGCACAGCTGCCCTGGGCTCGTCCCTTCCCCACCGACCACCCATTCTTCCTCTGCCTTGTCTCACCACCTCTTTCTCTGAGCGTTGCACCCCCACCCAGGTCAGACTGCTGACTGGCCAAGCACCAGTCAGTGTTCCTCACCAGGGCACTCTATAGGCATTTGGGGTTGGATAGTCCATGATTCCAGAATATTCTGCCCACCATGAATACCACCCTATATTTTCAAATGTCCCCAGGGTGGTAGCTGGGTCATCAGCCAGACTGTAAAAACCACCCTTGGGACAGGTGACTACTCCTCAGCCAATCAGCTGAGGTCTGTTGGTGGGAGGTGGTGTACATTGGGCTCACAGAATCCAAGACGCAGCCACCACGCTGAAAGCATGGGACATTGGGAGTTCCCTTTAAAAACAGCAGGAACTAAGTTCGCATATCTTATTCACCCCCAGCCAGAGGACGGCCCCTCCCCCACTCCGTCCACACAGGGCCCGAGGTTAAGCCATCTCTATTGTCAGGCCTTGTTCAGATTCTAGCTCTAAACATTCAGTTAAAACCCCCTCCTCCCTGGCTCATGCCTCACTCTAAGGCCAGAAAGGTGACCCCTCAGGGAGCCAAGGAGCAGCAGGGCCTGAAGATTTGGCCCGCAGCCCCATAGCCATAGCCGACCTTCTAGGCAGGAGTCTGGAGGAAGCAGCACCTCCCAGCCCCGCCCTCCTGTGCCTTCCCCATTAATGCCGGTGCCCACCCAGGGTCACAGCTGGAGTTCCTGAAGGGAGGGCCCGTGTCTCCTCAATTTTCATTTCCTTAATTCAGTCATTCGTTTACTCACTACTCAGCTAACAGCCGATTCAGAGGCTCTCTAGGTCGTAGGTACTGAGCTAACGTAACGCAGGGGCTCCAAGCCGGGAGCTGTACCTGTATTCATGATAATCTGGGAAAAGGAAAAAAAACACCCAGAGGACCAGCAGATGTGGACCTGCGTCTATTTCTCACGTTACAGGGGCGTGCCCGATGGGGGCGGATCGCCGGACAGACCGCCCCGCCTCGGCCTTGATGCTACTTACAGGGCTGGGGAGGGGGCGGCAGCAGTAGAGGGGACAGTAGAGGTATGTGAAAATCATACACGTTCGTGATAAACACGGGGGCCTTGAGAGACAGGGGCCTGGAGAGGGCCGGGACGTCCAGGTGCAGACTGTTTTCCTCGTTCCTTACGGCTGCTGGCCAGGCAGCCCTCTGCTCTCTGAGGTCATGGAGGAGCCACGTCCTGAGCTGCCCCACAGCTGGGCGCTTGGGTGGGAAAGGGCGTGCGGAGATCAGTTCAACACCAGCTGGTAGGCTTCCTTCCATGCATACAGGGATCAAGGACCAGACCCGATTCACATCTGTGTCTCCAGTACCTAGGAGGTGCTCACAAATGCGTGAATGAGTGACTGCCGTGCAAAGTAGTAAGTAATCAGTGAAATGATCAGGGTCTGTGCCACAGTAACAGTCAGGAAAAATCGTAGACTCTGGTGCCAGTCCGTGTGCCTGAATTAGAATTGAGATTCTTTCACTTCCTCAGGCAGGTGACCTCACCTCTCTGCACCTCATCTACAAAACCACACAGTAGCAGTGCTACCCACAGGGTGGTTGTGCTGAACATTAAATATGTTGATATTAGTAAAGCACTTAGGAAAGTGCTTGGCATTTAATGCTCTGTATGAGTTAAATCGATTAATTAAATAAACTCCTGCTTACGTTTTCTGTGTACTCAGCATACCTCATCTCATCTAAATGCAACTAACTCTCCAAGAAGGTATGGCTCCCCCAGTTTTACAGAGAAGTAGAAACTGAGGCTCAGAGAGGTCACTCTGCAAGAAAGGGGCAGAGCAACGATTGCTTTCGGCCGGGAGCTGCCCACTCCAAGCTGTCTGCTGAAGCCGGTCGTGGTGAGAGCCTGCAAGAAGTCTCCTCTGGCTGAGATGGGCCAGACCTGGTGATTGACACTAATAGAGTCAGCAAAGCCTCCACAAATCCCAGCAGCGCCCACACTTCGCAGGTTCCAAAGCCCTTTCTCCACATCACTGATTTTCCTCTTCACAGAGCAGAGTTTGTGTTCCCAGGTGATTGATGGGAAAGCCTGCAACCAGAGAGGTTGAGTGATCTGCCCAGAATCTCACAGCAGATCAGTGACAGAGGCCCTGGTTTCTGACTTCCAGTCTTGCTCATGGCTGTTCCAGCCCACTGCCCTTCTGCCCCACGCCTCTCTGAGAGTTGAGGGAAACCGATCTTTCCAGGGATCAAAGACCCTGCAACACAAACAGTTCTGCAGCAGGGCATGTTTGGGGTGGGAGCAGCCACCAGGGTGTCCCCCAGCAGCCCCCCACATTCCAGGGCACTAGCTCTGTCCTCCGGGTCCTCTCCCCCAGCCCATGGCCTGCTTCCAGCTCCAAATCTGGGACCTCTTTCCAGCCCTGTTGGCTTGAGAGTCTCCCGGGAGACTCCGCCTCTGCCCATTGGTCAGCGTGGCTGTACTGCGGAGGAAGGCAGTGGCATTTGGCATTTCTCTCCTTCCCTTTAGGAAACCCATGTCACCAACTCTTCGCCTCTAAAAAATTCTCCAAATTTGCTTCTCCCACGCAGAAGACATTTTAATTACCCCAGCTGCCATTATCTGTTCCAGCCAGCTTTGAGCCATTCCCAGATAACCCTGCGTTAATCAGCCCCAGCTGAGCCCCGGTACATGTCATGTGTAGGTAAAAGCCTGGAGGTGAAAAAAGAATTATAATAAATTAATAGATAAGCAATCACAATTAATGCCACTTCCCAGCAATAACAGTTATATCATGGGGAAGATATTTTCATCTGTCATTCCTTAAGGCGATGTTTTCTGAGCTTCAGCTTCTACCCAGTCAGACCCATGGGGTGCTAATGAATTAGTCTATTATGTTATGCTGAATGTTTCTAAAAGGTCCCTCGTCGATACTGAATTCAGTGTGTCAACATTTGGCATGGAGAACAGCAACTTTTTGCCAAGCAGCAAGGTTGCGCACAGTTCACTGTGTATAGCAGTTGGGGTCTCAGCCTGGGGCGGTTTGCATGAAAAAACTGGAGCTGGACAAAGAGGCCTCTTTACCAGTTCCCAGTTGTCGCTGCCCTCATGTCACGGGGATGGTGCATTTGGTGCCACAAGCCCTCCAGCACTTTGCAGCTAAAGCCCAGCCAGGCTTGAGGTGACAGGGAGGAAGGTGACCCCAGCCCTGCCACTCCATTGTGCCACCTCCGAGGCTGCGTGAGATGGCCTAGCGGGGGTGTCCAACCCGCAGCTCACGGTGGCTATGAATGCAGCCCAACACAAAATCATAAATTTACCTAAAACGTTATGAATTTTTTTGCGTTTTCCATAGTATTTCTGTATATGATGTGTAGCCCAAGACAGCTCTTCTTCCAGTATGGCCCAGAGACGCCTGAAGGTTGGACCCCCTGACAGCCTCTGCGTACACGCCAGCAGAGCAAAGACTGTCTCTGGAGACTGGAAGGGCTATTGTCACCAACACCCAAGACCCCACTAAAGCGAGAGATGCCACCCTGCCTTCCCACTGAGTCCAGTTGTCCTCTGGTCCTAGAGGAGGGAGTGCCGAGTCACAGAGGCCCTGGGCAGGCTAATGCTTTGGCATCTTTCAGACCTTAGGTGTCAGGTACCCATCGAACTGGAGAGGAGGCTGAGCCCCATGCAGGGGTAGACCAAGGAGGGCGCCCCCTGGGGGCAGAGCTCAGCTTCTCTTCCGTGGCCCCAGCAGTTCAGTTCTGGCCCCAAACTGGCAGACACGACTTTGCAAAACAAAATCCCTCCATCGTTGCAGACCTACCTTGTTCAAAGTGGTTTAGGTAAGATCTCATGTTCCAAAAGCCATCCCCTCATGGGTTTCATCCTCCACCCCCGGTAGTTTACCAAACCATTTCTCACTTTCAGTCCCATCGAGAGCGTCCCCTGAGATCAGTAAGTGGAACACTAGTCTGTCCATGTCAGACTCTTCCCAGCGATGTTTAGATGCCCATAAAGCTCCTCGCCTAAGCTGACCTTCCTTCCACTTCGGTGGATGGGAGAATTTGGCTCAAGGGCTCACAGGGGAGACATCTCAGACACAGACAATTATTGTCCATGGAGTGAAGTCCCAGGGCCCCAGGATAAGAGCAGACACACCTCTGACCCACCCTATTGTACACGGGTAGAGGAGCAGTCAGGGAGGCTTCCCGGAGACGGCGACACTGGAGCTGAACCTCAGAAAGGAGCCTGTCCGAGAAGAGTTGCAAAGACAGGTGCTCTGGCCTAGGGATCGAACACACCCAAAGGCACCGGCTCGGGAATGAGAAGCCAAATGATGGGCAGGGGCCTGTGAGGAATGGGAAAGGGGGCCAGAAGTAGTTCAGTGTTTCTGGGCAAAAAAAATTGGAGGGCGTGGAAAGGAAAGTGAGGCCAGAGGGGCCAAGATCTTGGTAAACCATACAAAGGAAGTTGCACTTCTTTTCTGAGAAGGCAATAAGGATCCATTGAAATATGCCTAGCACGGGAGTGACAGGGCTGGCTTCATCCTTCAGGCAGGCCCCTCTGACTGCTCCGGGGTGGGGGGTAGCGCTGACTGTAATATCCGGTGCGTGTGGACTGGGGGCCGGGGGGAGGCTTGGATCAGCATAGGGCAGAGGGTTTGATGCCATTGCTCCCCAGTTGTGTAGCCTTGAGCAAAAGACTAATAATCTCTCCACAACCCGTCCCTCTAAAACGGGGTGATAATAACACACTTCTTGCAAGGTGGAACTGTGAACTGAGTTAATACATAGGCGGTACTTAGAACCGGCCTGCCGCTCTGAGATTTATAAGTGCCCAGTAGATGTTAGCCCGTCCCAGTTGTCCTCACGTTGCCCAGAGGGCCAAGGCAGGAGGACCCAGCTCCCATCTGCCTCTCCCCTCCAACAACCCGGTGCTGTCCCTGGGGGCTCTGTCCACGTGTACCACGCACCAGGTGTGTTCTCAGCACATCCGATAACCCCTTTCTTCCTCGTGACAACCCTGTACTGTAGGCACTACTAGCATCCCCATTTTTCAAATGAGGAAACCGAGGCAATGAGAGTAGAGGAACCCTGAACCCGGATGGCCTGGCCTCATGGTTTCTACTCCTCGCCATTCCCTGGAGCCACCGCAGTGAGCTCTAGTCAGGGAGGAGCCGTGGGGAGAGAAGCCTTCCTTCCAGCTGTGTCCCCCACCCCCTGCTGCATCCTTGCTGTTCCCTTCCCGGTTCCACAGGTATCCCCACCTAAGTTCTGCGTGTTTCCCACTCAGAAGTAATAACTTAAATGAGTGGCTTTGCAAAACACAGACGTCCCACGCCCCACCATTTTTTGTGAATGTGGCCTACACATTCTCAAAAAAGCTCCAAAGACACTTCTGATGAATACCTTGTGTTTGACGATGACTGGGGACATAAAGCACAGGGATTTTTTAATAGGACAGACCATGGTGTGCTAGTAAATGTGTACAACCACCTTTCCAAAAGGCGGAGAGAAACCCAGATTCGAGTGCTTGCCAATTTCCATGGTGTAAATACTCCCATGATAGCAAATGTGAAGCTACCAGTGTGATGCCACTGAACGCAGAGTCCAAGCTGACAGTGAGCTCTCCCAAGCCAGTGTGAGCCAGCTCCAACACACCGTTGAAACAGGCCTGGGTACAGATTCTGCCCCGCCTTGATGAGCTTTACGACTGCAGGCAACTCCCTGACCCCTCTGGCCTTGTGAACTCATCTGTATAAAGGGAATACTGTTAAATACCCACTTTACAGGCCATTGTGATGTTTAGGTGATACACTCTTCATGCAGGACTGAGCACAGTGACCACCCTCTGCTCCCACTAAGATTAAGGCCACACAGACACACTCTGGCCAGTTCAGTAGAGATCTCCCATCTGCTCAAGATTCTGCTTCCTGCTCCCATGCAGCCCCTTCCCCATCCCAAATCCTGGCCTCAAATTGGGGCCATATTTGTTTGGGCAAGGCTGAGACTAAACTTTCTTGCTCATGCTTAAGTTGATCTACTCCCTAAGCCTGCCAAGAGGAAATTAACACAGTGCATTTCAGAAGTGCATTTGGGAGGAAGGGGGTTCAGAAAGAACAGGATGAGTTTAGCAACAGTTAGGAAGATCTCAGAGACCAGAGGAAGCCAGCACAGTATGAGAACTGTTCTGTGGCTTGAGGTTGTATCACTCATCACCTTCCCATGAGCCACCATCAAACTTAACCAAAGCTGGGACTCTGATGGGGCTGGATGCTCCTCCTGATGTCTGCAGCCATGGAGAGGCAAGAAAAGTGTCCCCAGCCCCTGTCTCCCAGCATGGGATGCAGTGACTAAGCCTGAGGACCCAGGAGGGAGGACGAACAAGGGCTCAGAGTAGAAGACTGCTTGGCGAGGGAAGGCTGTGGAGAACAGAGTGTAGATGAGGAGGAGCTCAAACAACAAACTTCACACTCAGTTTCCCCACTAGTGGAATGGGACCAACCTACAGTGTCAAAGTATATTCTCTCAAACAGTTAAAAAAATAGAATATAGAATGAAACTTGTGCCACAGATGGACCAACCCATTAACAAGGGCGCCAGCAGGATGGCCATGCTGGCTCAGAGGGCTTTGGAGTGATCGAGTGCCCAGGTGTTTGATGGGGAAAACATAGGGTAAGGCTGCTAGGTTAGAAACAAAGCAGATCAGCACCCTACAGGGCAATGAAACCACAACTGTGAGGGTTCTCTCTCTTACATACAAAACCCTACAAGTGAACCGAAATCTGGGCCTGCCTGTGACCAGCAGCCAAGAGCAAAGTCAAACTTAGGCGTGCTCCCCAGGAGAATCACACAACCCTGGGTGGGCAGGTAAACCATGTTCCCATGCTGTTCTCCTGCCTTATTTCCAAGCTTGGGGTCAGTTTTCTTAACAGGTCAGAGCCCTGCTCTGCCCCTCCTGTTGCCACACCCCATCTCTTTTCAGCTGAGCACCTGGCTTCTCCCTCTGACGCTCTTGCCCAGAGCTGCAGGGAGGGCCGAGGCGGGGCTGCCCCGTGCAGGAAGGCCTGTTTTCCTGGCCTGCCCGCTGCACCAGACTGGAGGTGGCCTGGCCCACAGACAGACAGGCAGGCTAACCACCAGTCAGCTGTGCCTTGGAGGCCCCAGCTTGTGACAGAGACGAGGAGAGGGAAGGGCACAAGGGCAGTTGCACTCTGAATCCCCAGCAGAAAAGGCTTTTCAAATACCCTCCTTTGAGGAATAAAATTCTCCCTTCAGACTCACTCTGGGTAACTTGGAGATGCCCAGGACCAGCCCCACAAAGTGGGGCTCCCCCATTGGAGAAAATGACCATCGTGACTATTGTCAAGCTACTTTGGTGTTCGAGGCTGGGCATTTTACATGAACTGCTTCACCGGGTCCCAGAGGGGAGATATGGCCCCCATTTGTTAGATGGAGAAAGAGGCGGAGCGACTTGCCGGAGGCCCTGGAGTGCGTGGGGTCGACCACCAGGCAGTCGGGTGTTGAGACCGACTCCTGGTGCAGTGCTCTTGGGGCGCCCCCTCACCACAGGCCTCACCTGCCCTGGGGCCTGCAGTCAGCTGTGGGGAGTGTGGGTCAGTGGGCTGGCCATTACAGTGGACACACCTTTATTTCCGTGAACCTCTCTCTGCCAGGATCTCTATGCGTTGGACCTGGAGCCCTACCGCTACTCAGGGGTGAACCTGACAGGGTTCCGGATCCTCAACGTGGACAGCCCCCACGTCTCGGCCATCGTGGAGAAGTGGTCCATGGAGCGGCTGCAGGCCGCGCCCCGAGCAGAGTCCGGTCTGCTGGACGGAGTGATGATGGTACGGTAGCAGGGCGCGCCAGATCGGGGCTCCCCTTTCCCTCCCTCCCTTCTCTCCTCCCTCCCTCCCTCCCTCCTTCCCTCCTTCTCTTCCTTCCTATCTGTCCTTCCTTACTCTTTCCTTCCTTCTCTCCTCCCTCCCTCTTCTTTCTTCCCTCCTACACCCCCCTTCTTGTGACCTGCCCTGTGTCGGCTGCACCTTAGGCTAGGGGCTGGGACACAAAGGAGTCAGACATTGCCTGTCCCAGGACTGGGAGTACAGGCGGGTAAACAGCTGGTTACAGAGAGCTGTGATAAGGACCAGTGGGTCCTGGGCTTGGAGGGCTCTTGGCTATGACCAGCAGAGGCTGGGGAAGGCAGGAGGGAGGCGGTGTGGGCGAGGCCCAGGCAACAACAGGGCAGTGGGATGGGGTGGGAGGGACTGCCACCCTCTGAGCTGCAGAGGGTGGGAGTCGGTGCCTGCAGAGCAGCGGTCAACCTATGCCTGGCCTGTCACTGGAACACAGACAGGGTCACTTCTGGGGCCTCGTGGCCTTTCCCTCACCAGGACTCCATGTGTCTGGGGTGGGGGACAGGGCAGGGTGGGCAGAGAATTCCCAGGAGCCATTCTCAGGCAGGCCCTGGGCCCTCCCCTCCAGACCGACGCCGCCTTGCTGTATGACGCCGTCCACATCGTGTCCGTGTGCTACCAGAGGGCGCCCCAGATGACCGTGAACTCCCTGCAGTGCCACCGGCACAAGGCTTGGCGCTTTGGCGGCCGCTTCATGAATTTCATCAAGGAGGTAAGTACTTCCCACATCACCCACCAAGGCCAAGGCCATCTCCCTGGGTGGAGGTGGTGCTGCACAGTAGCCAAGGGCCCAGGTTTGGGAGTCAGATTCAGTTTTCAATCCACCTGAACTTGGGCCAGTTGCCTCACATCTCTGGACCTCAGTTTCCCTGAGTAAAAACAGGCACCATAAGAACAATCTTACCAATCTTACAGTGTGATTGAGAGGCAAAGTCCTTGGCACATAGTAGGTACTCAGTGGGTGGTCAGCACTGTCAGCAGGACACAGCCCGGGTTTAAAGTACAACAAAGGGCTTCACCTCTGGCTGTGTGCCCCGGGGCAAACTCAAGAATCTTGCTGAGCCTTGCTTGTCTGTACAATACGGTAGGAAGCATTCCATTCTCACGTGGATGCTGTGAAGGGGAACAGGGACTTCGAGGGAAGTACTTAGTGCAGCGCAGAAGGCAGAGGAGGCTCAGTAAATAACAACCAGCCCCACAGACTCCCCTTTACGTCACGGGTCTATCCACCAACTTCGCACCCCAGTCCCGGCCAGGACCCGGCTCCCCTGGCTCTGCGGCAACTATGGAGCAGTTTCATCTGTAGAGCGGATCCACGGGACCAGAGAGCAGAAACCTGTCCTGCTGCCGAGAAGGTGACCATGGAAACATACCGTGCCTACTTTTAATTTCAAAGGACTCTCCCCAGCACCGCTGTCGCTGTGAACTATGGAGGGCAGTTCATTGCTCCCATTTTACAGATGAATGAAGCTAAGGTCTGGGCTGTGTGATTCCGGCTGAGGTGGCTATCAGCTTCCTCGGTGGGTCGTGAAGATGGTGGGCATGCCGACCTCCGGGTGTTGTGGGGACGGCAGTGGGAAACTATGCACCAAGCCCTTTGCCCAGGGCTGGGCCCTGTCACATCCCAGTAAATGGTGCATGAAGAAGGCTCATGGGGACGAGATGTGGCCAGGGAGGTCCTGGGTCAGAGAGAGCAACCCTGTGAGGACAACCCCCACTGCACTTCAGGGCAGCTCTCCAGGAGGGATCATATAGACAGTCTCTGTGTAGCAAGCGCCGTGGGCCAGAAGTGAGGCCGGCTGCCTTGGGAGTTCATTTATCCAATAGATGTTTGTGTGGACCAGGCAGTGAGCTAGAGCAGGTGAGCCCTGCACTCCCCGAGCTCACGGCCTAGGCCGGTGTCAGTGGTCACTGCGTTCATGGGGGGACCCCTACACCCAAAGCACAGCACCACTCCAAGGGTGAACTATAAAGAAAGACACGTCCTCCTGCTCCGTGGACTGGGCGGCTTTCCCGGAGGTTCCTCACTCACCGTTGCTGCTGTGATGAGGCCCGTGACAGCTCCTCCTGCATTTCAGAATGACACCAACAGGGATACAGATGAGACACAGGCTTGGGAGTTTGATGCATGTGCCTTTGGAGTTCATCTCTGCCTCTGCCCAGCTGTGTGGCTTTAGGCAAGTTCCTGGACACCCCCAGATATGTTTCATCACCAGGCAAACACTGTCTCATAGTCACTGTGAGGAGGCATCGGCCCCAGGTCCCTCACTCCCGGGAGGGACTCTGGTATCAGTTGTTTCAGTACAAGAGGACCCCGATGGCCCCTTCTCATTCATCCCCTCAAAATGCAGAGGAAGTTCAACGCCCACTGCCCCGAACAAGGCCTGGCTGGCCTGCGTGCTCATTGGCTTGTTCTCAGGGACTCCGAGGCCTGACTCCTACCTCCCGTACCTCCCTCCCTGGCAGGCCTCCAGCTCAGTGGCCCGAGGCCAGCGTCAGGGTCTGGTGAGTCAGGCCCCAAGGGAGTCACCAGACTTTCTTAGGAGACAGATACAAGTAGTTTTGAAGGTAACCGCTTTGGAGCTGGGTAACCTCAGAAAAGCTACTGAACCTCTCTGTGCTTCAGGTCCTCCTCTGTACCATGGAGATAATACGAGGGTTGTTGTAGGATTCAGTGCATTATGGTGGGTATGAAACCAGCACACCGCCTGGCACAGAGCCAGTGCCAAACAGACCAACTGCGATTATTTCCATTTCTGTCATCATAACCGTCACCACGAGGGCTTCGTGTTCTGTGAAGGGCTGTTAGTGAAAGATCGTAGTTTCCGGACCCTCCACTCTGTGTGTTCATCCCTCACCCCTCGGAATGGTTGCAGCCCAGTGGTAGAGCCCAGGTGGGAGCTGAACCCTCACTGTCCACACCACAGGAAAGGGAGCCCCCTTCTCCCTCCAGGGGCGGGTAGGCCCCCGTGGGTGTGCCCATCCCCAGCACGGTGAACGCCCCCACCCCACCTGTACAGAGCTCTTTTAGAAACATCTTTGTCTTATCTTAGTGCAGCAATTTTCAACCTTTTTTAAAATCTCATGGCAACGTAAGCTAATTACTACAATTCTCTGACATACAAAAAATATATTTTTTGCTGATCTCACAGGAAAAATGAAACAGGTGTGATTTTGACTCACTCACACTGGACGGCTATTGTTATGTTGATTGTTGTCATTTTCTTATTCAACACTCTAAGGGAAAAGAGGTCAGTGCCCCTGACTAAATAGTCAGATGTTGTATGTTTTAAAAATTCTTGCAGCACACCGGTTGAAAATCATCACCTTAGGGTGTGGAGACCAAGGTCTGGAGCAACCACCTGGCTGGCCCGCGGTGCCGCGGCTGGCCAGCACCGGCCCCTGGGGCCCGGCGGGAGCCCGGCGCAGTCTTCCCTCGGACCATTTCCAAGTTGCCTGTCTCCCCATCTGACTGCGTGACAGTAAATCATTTTAAAGACTTGGCATTTCCGAGAGGAGCTGGAAAATGCCAGGCCGGAGTTCAGAGCGTGTGAAGCATCTTTCATTTAGCGAGTCCTAAGCCTCTGCCGGAAGGGGCGGGAGGGCCGGGAAATGTCATGGGGAGGGGCTGCCAGTGGCTCCCTGCCCTGGCCCTGCCCCTGCCCGCCGCCCACCCACAGGCGCTGCACCTGCTGGCATTTAGTTCCTCCACGGCTGACGAGGAGGAAGCACTCCACCACGAGTGCGGGGTTGAAGGCTCTTGCTGTGATTTCCCTTGGGGGTCAGGAGATAGCCTGAAGGTGTGGGAGCCCACAGACCGAGATGGGGGCACAGGGGCTGGGGAGCCAGCCTGAGAGAAGCTGAGCCTCCCCTTGGGGCCATGAGCAGTGGTCTTCCCCTTGTCTGATGCATCTTCCCCGGGCTCCACAGATCTCCCCACCTGACATGGGAGCAATGACCCATGCTCTTCGCCTCAGCCCCAGCAGTGAGGGTGTCTGCAGCGCCATTGCTTGTGGCCCGCACAGCTCAGCCCCTGTTGGAGCCTCGGTGTCCATGACTTTACAATGGGGTGACACCTGCCTGGCAGGGCTGGGATGGGAACCGAGAGAGCTCGTGCAGGGATGAGTCCTCTGTGACAGGGTTTCTACTGAGGCCTCAGGCCTTGGCCCGCATGCAGCCCTAGGGCCAGCCCCAGTCCATAGGAGGAGCTGGAAGGAAGCAACAAGGGGAAGGAATAATATAAACCACTTTGTGAGGATCGTACATAGTGTATATATGTCCCCCCTTGTCTGCAGGGGATACGTCCCACCTGGAACCACACTCAGTATCAGATCATATTTTTTTTTCTATACATACCTACCTATGACAAAGTTTAATTTATAAATCAGACAATGTCATAGTAGAACATTTGTTCTTACCATAGATCTTAGCAGCTTCAACGTACAATTGTTTTCCTTACTAAGTCTAGAACTTCCACCATTTCACTCACAGGAAGCCCTTGACAGTTTCTCTTTGGTGTATGCAAACGGCCAGCATCACTGCCCTTGCACTTTGGGGTCATTGTGAAGTACGACAAGGGTCTCTTTCCCACAGGCGCTGGCTGCCACACCGTGACAGTCGACCCGATGCTGGGGCCGCCACTAAGTGACGCCGGGGTGGGGCGTGTGTACAGAGTGGATGCGCTGAAGAAAGGGAGGGTTTTATCACATTACCCAGGATGGCGTGCAGTTTAAAACTCATGAATTTTGCCTATTTGTGGAGTTTTTCGTGTACTATTTAAGGATCACAGGTAACTGAAACAATGGAAAGCAAAACTGCAGGTCAGGAGGGACAACTGTATGTCCAACACTGTGCTAAGCACTGTATACACCAGTTTTGTAGTCTAAACACAATCTAGGGAAGTCGGTAATTTTCCCCTTCTTAGAGCTCAAAGAGGTTAGATTCCTTGTGCAAAACGCTGGGCCAGGGTCCGCATTCGCTGTCTAGGTGCATAGGAAGACTTTCCAGTGGCCTTGGGGCTGCTCAAGTGCTCACAGATTCCCCAAAGTTTCAGTTTGAGATCAACAGGTAAGCCTCCGGGGATCTGGACCCGTGGACCCATGGACTCGTGTGTCAAAGTATGAGTGCAAGCGGGGGCACAGGGGACATTCAGCCAGGGGGAGCCTGGGAGCCTTTCTCAGAACCTGTAAGGGACCATGACCCCAGTGTGGTGAGCACAGTGTGGCCACGCAAAGACTCTGACAGTCAGACCCCCTTCTCCCGTGCTCTGGGCCCTCAGGCCAGCCAGCCGCAGCTGTAGGAGCTCCCACATTTTGCCCCCTCTGAACTCCCAGCCCACCTTTGTTCCCAAGGACTCCAGGATGGGCAGGTTTGTTCCATCCCCAGACACAGGAAGCCACCCATCCCGGGCTCTTAACCTATGTGCCTGCTGGGTTCTAACCCCAACAAGGAGGGAGAGGACAGGGAGGAGGGAACCACTCCAACCTGGGGGCTGGGCCCTGAGACCCTGGCTCCAGCTCGGTTCATCCTCTTTCCCACTCTGTGAGTTTGGGGACCCTCTGGGCCTGCTTTCTCATCTGTAAAATGGGCTCCTCGCCTTCCAGGATGGCTGCGGGGGTCCCAGGGGACGCGCAGTGTGAAGCGCTGTGCAGAGCCGACTCTCTGGGCCCACCAGACAGGTATCATCTGGAACAGCAGTCTGCAAACGGCTCCTGCAAAGGACCACATTGTAAATATTTCAGGCTTCTCAGGCCAGGCGGCCTCTGTAGCAACTATTCAGCTCCGAAGTTGTAGCAAAAACAGCTGCCAAAGATGATAGGTAAACACATGGGCATGGCTATGAGCTAAGAAACTGCTGACAGAAATAGGCATCGGGCAGGTGGTTTGCCAACCTCTGATCTCCACAGAAGATGGAGCTTTTCTCAGTTGGGATCCTGAACCTTCTCTGAACCTCTATCTGCCTCTGTCTGTGTCAGTGATGCTCATGAAAAGGTACCATTTTATTCAGGGCTTGGGTTGCACCAGGCACCATTCTGAGTATTTCACAGGACTCACCTCCTGTCACCCTCATCACATTTTGGTACAAGGTTCAATTATTGGTTCCATCTTTATAGGTGAAGAAACTGAGGCAGGAGTGCAGTGAAATTCCCAAGGTAACACAACTAACTGCAATTGATCCCAACGTTCTGATGCCACAGGGCTGGGGCTGGGGGTGGCAGAGGCGACCCTCTCTGTCTCCCCTGGCTCTCTTGGGGACCACTCCAAGCATCTGGTCTTCCAGCTGGGGCCGACGTGGCCCCTTGGCTTTTCTACCTCCCAGCAGGGCTCGCCTACCCTGCTCTGCCCGCCTGCCTCCCTGGCCCTCTCTGGGGATCTGACACGGGCTTCCCCTGCTTGTGGCTTCGAGGCGGGGGCTCATTTGAACGCGTCTGAGATCGATGTTGTACACGAGAAGGTGCAAATGTAAAGCTGGCTAAAGAGCATAATAGAATTTATGGAAATCGCTGGCTCGCACCACAGCCCGAGCAATGATGGAGGTGATTATTAATTAATCATGGTCTTGGGGGAACAGTATCAGTGCAAGGAGTAATTAAAATGAAGCATTGTACAGTTGTACCGAATGATGATTTATGAGCCCGAGGAACTGCCGCTTTGCCCTCTCCTCTCCGGCAGGCTCAATGGGAAGGATTAACCGGACGAATCGTTTTCAACAAAACCAGTGGCCTACGGACCGATTTCGACCTGGACATCATCAGTCTGAAGGAGGACGGCCTGGAGAAGGTGTGTGGGCTCGGGAGCGGGAGGGGCCGAGACCCAACGTGGCCGGCTCGGCACGACCCGGTGTGTGGCCTGCACCTTGGCCCTTCGGAGAACACAAAGCCCTGGTCAGGCGAGGAGTGCAGAACCCAGTGGCCTGGCCACGGCAGACACCCAGACCACTGGACACCGGCCACCAGGGCTATTTAAAGTGGGAAAAGTAATGGAGGGCTCATGGGGCAGGCAGACTGTCCCTTACGTCTCTGCAGGGCTGTCCTAGGGCAGAGGGACAGACATATCCTTGGGTAAGAGAAACTTTCTAAGGACCAGGGTTGCCTGCCTGAGGAGTGAGTTCACTGTCACCAGAGGCATTTAAGCAAAAAATCAAGCAAAGTAATTGCTTGTCTGGCACACCGAAGGTGACTGACTCTTAGAGAAAGGTTGAAGCAAGTGGTTTCTGAACTGCTCTAGCCTTCGAAAACCTTTATGATTCCAGGGAGTTTGGACAAGGGAAGCAGGCCCACTGGGGCCTTGGGGACTCCCATTGGGCCACCATAGAAATGATCCTGGGAACCTTCAGTATATTCCAGCGCGGTCAGCCTGCTGGACTGAGAGGGCGGACTCACCATGAGTTCCCAGTTCTCAGTGTTCCCTGGGATCTCAGGGGCCAGAAGCTCAGCCACACTCTCCTCCCACAGCAGGCTGGTCCCTGGTAGCCACCAGGGCACCTCCCCAACCCTGGGAGTGTATAAAATGTAGGGAGCAGGGGCCAGGAAGCGTGGGGGCCAGCTCGCATGTCCGTGGGCCTTCAGGAGTCCTTGATTCCTCTTCTGCCTGCCTGCCCCAGTCCAGGCCTGTTCCTTAGATTATGCCGACACCCCTCCTGGCTTTCTACCTCCAGCCCTGAGCCCTCCATCCATTCGAGTGTACACACAGGTGAAACCTCCCAGCACACAGCTCTCCCTGCTCTGAAACTGCCCATCACTCCCTGGTGCTGAGTCAGTAAGCTTCGGTCCCTCTCCAGCCTTTAAGGTTCCCCGAGAAGCACCCCAACTTTCCCCTCCAGGCCTGGTGTCCACTGTCCCCTGCAACACTCCCCATGGCCCAGTCACACTCCCTTCCTGTTGCACCTCGGGGCCTTCGCCCATGCAATCAATCACCCTGGTTGCAGAAATGGCCTCTGTCTCCACGGTTCATTTTCTCTGACACAGATGTGGCTCTGCCTGGGTTGCATCTTGTGGCCAAGGTTACTACTCCATTCATTCCTGAGTTTCCCACAGATTCATGGGGCCACTGTCTTGGGGAGGGGTGGCCAGGGAAACTTCACCATAACTCTGCAACTCTCTGATGCCGAATATAGCATCAGTCCCTAAGGACAGGCCCTGTGGCCACTGCTTCTAAAATCTTCAAGGCCAGTTGATCCAGCCCTATCCACAATAGATGAGTTCTCATTAAGTAGTCTTCCCACTTCTATTTAAACTCCCCCAGTGCTGGGGAGTTGCCTTCTTCCTTGGGCAGTACTATGGCGATACAGTATTCACTCAAGTAGCTGCCTCATCGCTGTTCTCTCAGCTGTCCATTTCTAAGGGTAGCTGGAAATTCTAAGGATAGCAATTAGACGGCACACATGCCACCACTTCCCACTCCTGTGCCTGTGCCAGCATCAGTAAGTGGTCATCAAGCATCCATCCTTTTCCACTGAGTCCACCCACCGCATCCTTCTCTCGGCAACTGGGGAGAACTGACCACAGCTAACACCCTACCGCACTTGGACGAGGGTTGACTGCAGAGGTCCCCCTCAGAGGCTTCTGATCACAGCCACCCCAATTCTGGTCCTAACTATCCTCAGTCCTCAGTGTCTCACGTCCCCACAGCGCCTGGAGTCGAGCAGGGCTTTCGGTTGGAGCTCAACAGATGTTTGCTAGGGCAAGGGTTCCTGCTGTTCATCTGGACTCTAGACAGGTGTTTGGTGAGCACCTCCTGCACCCAGGCAGGCTGCAATGGACCCTCATGCTGAGCTCAGCCCACTTGAGAGAAGGGCGTCTTTCAAGCTGCCTCCTTGTCTCCTCTCCTCTTGCCCCAGGAGGTCTGCAAAGAGGAGATCCTGCCTGGAGAGGGTGCTGAGCCCCCAAGCACGGCCACTCTGCCTCTCATACCATCACTTCTGTTTGCTAAGCTGGGTCATTGCTGATCCAGCCGGCTCTAGCGGGTGGCTTTGGGAGGATTAAGGCAGCATTTCCCAAGCATAATTACGTGTCTCTCTGCTATCTGCCTTGCACAGCTCTCTTAATGGGATGTTTGCATTTGGTCTCTCTGTTTAATTGATTAAGTTTCCTGAGGAACCCCCAACTGCGCCAAGGACACAATAGGCATGCTGAACCTGTCCTTGAGAAAGAGGAGCTGAGATTGGCGCAGGGCTGGGCAGAGTTGGGTCCAAAAGGACCTTTAAGAGGCCCAGGGCTTTAGAGTGATTTGTAAACTTGATCTTCCCTCACCTCCCTCCAGCCTGAGGCCCGATAGCAACAAGGGCACTGTGGGGATAGACATTAAGCTGCCTTCCCCAGGGTATCTGCCAATTTTAGAAGTAAAACCACAAAGCAAACTCCCTGCAAACCCAGCAGCATCCAGGCCTCCAGCACGGGTCATCCACTCTGTTCTACCATCCCCCAAACAGCTACGGAGCCCAGCCTCCTGCCCAGCCCGCCTTCCTGTGTGTAGCACATCTCCGTGCCCCTTCACTCATTCCACAGGTGCTGGCGAACACCTCCCTGGCCCCAGGCCCGGTCCTGGGCTTTGGAGGGCATCTGGCCCTAGAGCTGCCCCTGGGGCTGAGACCCGGTGGGCAAGCAGCTGGGAGCCTGGGTCTTCCTCAGGAGGTAGGAGGCTCAGAGGGACTCTGTCCCTGGGGAGGACCTGACCTTGACCCTGACCCAGGACCCCTGATTTCCGCATGCCATTTGCTCCACCCCAGGATGGTTTGTTTCCCCTGGGCTCCCTTTATGATCACCTCTCCCTCTGCATTTCCCCCATCAGCTGTGAAGGGCCTGTCACCAGGGGAGATGGGGCAGACCTCAGGAGACTTTCCACCTTGGGATTCTCCTCCTGGAAAGAAGGAAGCAGTAGGCCTGTCAGAAAGCTTAGCTCCAAGCATGGTAGCCAAGACAGAGATGGTCATAAAGAACGAGATGAAGACGACGGGCTTGCTGATATGGAAACAGAGTGGAAAGACTGAGGATTCAGCACCCTGTTCTCTGTCTGTCTGTCCATCCAGGTTGGGGTGTGGAGTCCTGCCGAGGGGCTCAACATCACAGAGGTCGCCAAAGGCCGAGGCCCTAACGTCACCGACTCTCTGACAAATAGGTCACTCGTTGTCACCACAGTGCTGGTAAGAGCCTGCGGCCTCACAGGAGGGACTGTCTGATGTGCGGGTGGGATGGCCATCAGGGCTGGAGACACCCCCACTGCTCTACCCCTCATCGACAGGGTGCCTCTTATGAAGATGCTGGGAGGCTGGAAGTTGGGGGAGGTGGAGCTGCAGGAAGATGGGCACAGAGAGGCTGCTCAAAACAGCCCTCGGAGCCCTGGCCAGGTAGCTCAGTTGGTAAGAACATCATCCCGATGTGCCAAGGTTGTGGATTCGATCCCCGGTCAACTCACATGTAAGAATCAGCCAATGAAGGCATCAGTAAGTGGAACAACAAATCCGTGTTTCTCTATTTCTATCTCTCTCCCTTTCTCTCTCTCTGAAATCAATAATTTAAAAAATTTTAAAAACAGAGAGTGCTGGGACACAGCAACTCTGCTCAGGGCCACAGGCCGGAGGCCTCCTCCCAAAGCCAGGGCATTCGGTCCTCGCGCCCACCTGAGACCTGTGTGGCCGGTCCCTTCTGCAGATTCCTCTGTGTCTGCCACTTACTCCCTGGGCTGGAAGTCTAAATAGAAGCCATGGTGGTGCGGAAGAAAGGAGGGTCAACCTGGCCTCTGAACCAGGACTCAGGGTCTACCTCTTCCACCTCAGTCCCCAGGGATAGACCCTTCTCAGGGGTCCCGCCAGCTGGGTGGGTGCTCTGGCCACACCTTGAGAGCCCCTTGGGCACTGGGAGCCCACACACGCCTCACTCCAAAGTGCCCCATCTTGAGAGCTCTTGGCAATGGTCACTCCACCTGCCGCCCTCCCTCCATTCCCAGACTGAACAGTGCCACTTCCTGACGGACATGTCCACCCAAGGAGTGGCTTTGGGGGTCTCCTAGGGTCTCTGCACTCTGGAGCTCAGGGTGGGCAGGACTCAGTCAGGACACTGCCCTCCTCTGAGTGGCTAGTGCTGTGCCAACCCCGTGTGCCAGCCCCTCTTGGAAAGCCTCCAGGGTGACAAGGCTCAGGACCCTCCCTCCCAGAGACACAGCACTGCTCTTGGGGGCCCACACTGGGCCATGTTGCAGGGGGGCAGCCTAGTCACAGCCTGGTGGGTTCTGACCAAGCACCATTGGAGGCCAGGGCCAATGGAAGCTGGCCCTGGTCAGCTTCCCTTTATAGTTTGCAAGGACCACAAGGTAAGATCATTCTCTTCAAAAAGCAAACAGAAAAAGAGCTCTGTTTGGAGTGTGTGGATAAAGTAAGACTGTCACAGGATGGAACCTGGTGGGGCAGGGCTGGGCGCCCCATGCCTGGTCCCTCCATGGTGCTCACACAAGGCTGGCCCTGCCTGCCCCCCACCGGAGGCAGCCCAGCCAGGTGCTACTGGATGCCCTGTGTCCTCCTTCTGGTGTGATTCACTGGCAGTGTGCTCAGTACCTGGGCAGTGGGCACCGTGGAGCAGGGAGGGGTGGAAACCCCATCCTCCCGGGAGCCCTGACGAACAGACACCAGGGCTACCACTGGCTTCTAGGGGGCACTGTGGACTGTGGGTCTCCGCCCCAGGCTCCAGGGGCTGTGATTGAGATGACAGGGACCTACTGGGGTTCGGGACACTCTGCTGATCCAGAGCACAAGGACTGGGGGGACACCGGCCCACCCCACCGGCCCACCCACCGGCCAGTTTGGGGTGAGATTCCCACTGGCATTGTCCCCTGATAACCATGCATCTTGCCTGCCTTTATCGACTGACTTTTTGTTAACTACAATATATAAAAACCAGACTGTTAAAATCAGCAAGTCCAAAGATCTCATTAGGAACAGGGAAAAAAAACTGTAAAAAAAAAAAAAAGATTAAAAAGAGCAAAGGGATTAGAGTGAGGACTAATGAGCAATTAAAAGAATATTGATGTGGATAAAAATAGAAAAAGATAAAAAGAGAGTTGAAAGAGAACAAAATAAAAAGGTTAAAAGGAAAATAATAAAGAGAATAATGAAAAGGAACACGATCAAGAAAGATGAAAAATTAAAATAAATATTTAACAGCTTTGGCGAGACCAGGTTAAAAAAAATTTGTAAAACCAGAATGTCAGAAAGCAAAAGGATAAAAGTGTGACAACGCTGAAATATAAAAGGGTAAAAATAAAATAATAAGAACTGCTAAAAGATTAAAAGCAGAGCTCCGTAAAATGTGAGCTATCAATAAATAAAGCGCTTTTTACAAGGCAAGACTTGAAAAGGTAAAATGAGTATAAGCTTTAAAAGACTGGGAGGAGAGGTGATTGGGGGAGTGAAGGTGATTCAGCCACAGAACAATATTCTAACGGTAACAGGCGAGCCGAAGATCATGTACCAAAAGGAGGCAAAATATGCCTTGAAAGGCCACAGGGTTAACTTTTTATTAAAATGGCAGCAGCCTGATTTCAAGGGCATAAGTCCTGTCTACAAAGGCATAGAGGACTTTTCTACACCAGCAGAGAAAGAATCCAGAAGATATTCCCCTGTTCTTCTTGAAGTTTCTTGGTCAATCCTGGAAGCTTCTTGCAAAGCTACCTGCTTGTACTCAAGTTGCTCACCAGAGGAACTTCCCACCTGAAGGACCAGGTGGCTCCCAGGTACTCGGGGGAAGTAGAAGGAAAGGACCCCCTCTTGGCCCGCCGCCTGGACACAGCTCCATCTGTGCCACTGCCCTCGTCCAGGCAAACATGAGCCCTGCAGCTCTTTGGGACGTGCAGCGTGAGCAGGACACAGGGGCAAGACTGTGTGATAATGTTAAGAGCACAGAACTCTGGGTTTGAGTCCTGGCTTTACTGTTCACTAGCTGTCTGCCTGGAAAATTGTTTCACCATTCTGTGTCTCAGTTTTTCACCTGAAAAAGAGGGGTTATAATAACTATACCTACTTTATAGAGTTGAGAGGGATGATTAATAAATATAAATGGCACAGACTGTATGCTAAGTGATAGCTCTCATTGTTATTAATTCATATTATTATTGATTACAAATCCAGTCTCCAGGAAGCTCGGGCTTAATACAGTATGCAGAATGACAGTTCTAGAGAAATTCTCTGAAGTTCAAGTAAAACCCCGAACTTCACTGAAGGCTGACCCCTGACCATGGTCACAGAGGTTTTCTCTAGCGCAGGGTGCATTATAAACTTTGGACTTGCATTTAAATGCCCTTCAGGCCCCGTGGGCATTCCCTAGCCCACCACGGACCACTCTAGCACCTCTTTATTGTTCACGTGTGGATGCTTCTTGTGTAATTGTTTCCCGACCGGCTCCTGAAGGCACTGGCGCTTGTGACTTCATGAGACCCTCATAGCTGCCATCTCCTACCTGTATGTAAAACTCCAGATCCCAGCCACCGTCTCATCCCCTGCCCTGGCCACCTCTGAGCTCATGGCCCTGACGTCATGATTATTCCCTACTCCTGGCCCCGTTGCCTTGACCTCACATGGCTGCTGACCAGACATCCAGAGGCAGACGTCCTTCCTCAGAGTCCTCTGAGTGAGAGACACCCACTTCCACACGAGGACTGACCTGGGGCGACCTGAAGACCTAGAGCTGGTCCAGACCTTCCAGAGACTGCACCGAAAAGTCTCAGTGTGATCTTCATGTCCCCCAGCCCTAGGTGGCCCTGGCTTGAGCTCTTCGGGACAGCTGTACCAGCTGTGGGCAGAAGCCCAGCCCCAGCTGCTCTGGCTGAAATCCAGCCTTGTGCTGTGACAGCCTAAAAGCAGGGCCAGCACCAGTGGCTGCAAGCACTTGGGGCAGGGGGGCAGGAGGGGACGATGCTGCCCTTCTGGCAGTGTGTTGTGAGGGCAACGCATTGAGTGATAGGCAGGTACAAGGCAGGAAGATCTAACTGCTTTGGCTCTGGTGAACAGGGCCAGCCCCAGCGCCCTGGAGTCTGGATGTAGCAGAGGTCCATCTCGGTGTGGGCTACCTGCAAACCCACCCCTTCCCTATCCTGAAGTCCAGGATAAGTGGGTAGGGGCACCTTATCCTGGACACAGATGGACAGAGCCCTGACCCCACCCTCTCCGGCTCCTCCTTGTCACAAGCAGTCTTCCTCATTCTTGAGGCCGAAACAGGTGCCAAGGGAACCTGGACGCCCGCCCTCCTGCCCTCTCCCTGCCTGGCTCCTGCAACTGTTCTGGTTCTGCTCTTCTATGAGCTCATGAAAAATTCACCCACCCAAAATCAAACCTCAGCTCAACACTGGGAAAACACGCCCGACTCATTTCTGAGGGCCCTGCTTTTGAAGGTTCAGTGGTCTTTTGGTTGGTGAAGTGAGCAGTGGTGTCAACATGCTCTCCCAGCCCATATCCCAGCCTCCCACTGCTGGATGCCACGGGTCCACGTGCGCACATGTGCGCGCATGTGTGTGTGGGACTGCTATGCCCAGGTGTCTGGATACATACCAATGGCTGTATTTGTGCCATGTGTACATCGTGACCCACATAGACTCAGCGGCCAGGCAGGTGGACCCGTAGCATCCAGCAGTGGGAGGCTGGGATGTGGGCTGGGAGAGCCATCCTAGGCCAAGGACCACTCTAGGCCCCACCTGCTGGGAGGGCAGGACAACTAATACCCTGTCCTGAAGCCAAGGCCTCGGGTCCAAGGTCCTTGGCCTCTTTGTCCGAGCAGGACTAGGCAGACAGAACCCTCGAGAATGTGGTGTATCTGCGCCAGTTGCGTTGTGTGCACATGTGCAGGGAGACTGTGTGCACGTGTGTGTGGATATTTCCTAAGTCAGAAAGGGGGGTGGGAACACGGAGGTTCGGTCACTAACCCCTGGATCCTTCTAGCAAAAACCTCCTCTTCCGACTCCACAGTCCAGTCGCTGTGAGAGGTTCGGTGCAGGGCCAGGCTCTCACCCCGGTGGCGTAAGTGATCGGAGAGAAGCAAGACGACTGGCCCTGGCAGCGGAAAGTCGGAAGAGGTTATTTCTCTGGACCTCTGTTTCCTGTGACTTGTTGAAGAGAAATATTACCCCTGTTCCTTTAGCTGTTCTCCCAGAGCCATAGGAGAGCGTGAAGTTTTGAAATTGAGGGCACCTTCACCGAGCAATCGATTAGCAGCCGAGAGAACTTGTGAATTGGCTGTCTGGACATTTCCAGTAATAAATTGTGAAATAGTCCATGAATAAGTAGTTGGCGGAGTTCAGAATTACCCCCTAGGAAATGTTGCAGGTCTAGAGACACATTACTAAGGCGAGCACCATTTTAATGCTCTGGGCTTTGGCTGTTAAATATGTATGCCGTCCGCAAAGCACTTCTCAAAATTAATGGCATTTTACAGCTGCTCCAAAGGCAGCGTATTTATATGGAGATGTATAGATTTGGGGCCGTGGTGGCTTCACGAATAAAGTGCTAATTTTAGAGGATAGGGCCAGGGAGGGGAGAGGAGAGAGGCTCAGGAAGTGAGCTACCTCAGAGACCTTTCCCCAAATGGTTTCCCGCCGCCAGCTACGAGTTTTAACCTTTGGTGACATTAGGCATGGTCTCTAGGCTAGGAAGGTCACCGTGGCAACAGGCCACCCAGCACACAGAAAGAAGATAATAACTACATTAACAATAATTATAATATTGGCAGCCTACACTTGCCAGGCACTGTCCTAAGTGCTTTCCATAATGTGACTCATTTAAAGCTCAAAACAACTCTGTAAAGTAGGTTCTATTATTATCCCCACTTTACAGAAGGAGGTACACTGTGCCCAGGAATCGAGGTAATTCACCTTGCAAGGACAGTACCTTCTCTCCAGTGACTCTTTGAGCTGACATCAGGGCCACCAGGTGCAGTGGGCAGTGCTTTGTTCACTGCACAAAAGCGTCTGACCCGAAGGGTGTGTTGGGGCTGATCCCCGCACGGGCCTCGCTCACCAGGCCTCCTGCCAGGGTTCCAGGCGGTGCCTTCCCGGAGTCAAATTAGCACAAAGGCAGCATGGGCACTAGCCAAAGTCCCCTTCCCTCCCCGTAGCCCCAGCCCCTTCTCCTGCCCCACCTGGATTCTGTTCTCCAATCTCATCATCTGCCTACTTGGTCGGAGGGCAGGATAGGAGGCACTGGGGTTTAGCATGGAATGCAGCCCCAGGACCCAGCTCTCCACCCAATTAGACTGAGAAGTGCTTTCCTCCGAATCCCTGGAGAGACCGGAACCCCTTGGGGATTCAGACTCTTTCTCTGAAGCCTCCCAAATGACTGTTGAAAATCTAGAGTAAATCAGTCATGGGGTGGGATAGGATTTTGAAAGGCATATTTGCTGGGTATCCAGGGCCAGAGAATCCATCCCGCCTGTCACAGCGGGTGCCTGGCAAGAGGCTGCTGGTGGCTTTCTGCACCCAAGCACCTCTGATGAGGGCCTTTGCCCCAGCCTTTCACTGCTTACCCCTCTCCAGAGGCCCACAGTGGAGAGAATGATGAGACACCTGCAGAATCAGGGGCTTGTGTTCATGAGATTTCCAACGCACATGCATTCTGTCAGCAAAAGGTTTTCACCCATCAGCTGAAGGTCTGAGGCCTTCTGACATGTGGGGCTGCCGAGATGGCTTTGGGGAAGATTAAGGCCCAGAAAGAGGCCGAAGGATTGGAACTGAACTCCATCAGAATGTAGTCCAACCCTTGTGCAACCGCGGGCAATGTGCTGGCCTTCTCTGAGCCCCAGTTCCCTTATCTATCAAATGGGGATAGTGTCACCTGCCTTGGAAGCTTGTGAGGCTTAAAGCAAACAGCCTGTGGGAAAGCACTGAGATCCGTGCCTGGTGTATAGCAGGAAGCCAATACAGGTTGAGTTTGCTAAGCATTCTGATCCCCAGGACCTTGTTTGGGACCCAGTTTGCTAAGCCTGATGACATGGGACAGCTGCCACCCATGCTACCTTCCGAGGACCCCTGCCCACCAGGCAGAGACAGCTCAGGACTCAGGGCCTGTGACACAGTGAGGTGGGTTAAGAGCTTCAACTCCAGGGCTACACCAACCTGAGCTCAGATCCTCTCTCTAGAGGACCAGTGAATTCACACAAGTCTCTTATCCTCGTGAGTTCTCTTTCTGCACCTATAAAATGGGGTTATGAGTACCTGCCTGTAGACGGTTGAAATTGAAGTTAGATGAGGCAATATCAGCTACTGCCCCTTGTGCCCTCCTGTTCTGCTGGGCCCTCCACTGACACCGTCTGGTTTGCTGATTTACTAGCGTCTGGCACATCAGCATACACGCACGAGCTATCATGGTTATCAGGAACCACTCACCCGGCAGATCCTAGCGCTGGAGACTGAGATCCTTGGAAAGAGTGGTATCAGGGAGCTTGTAGATCTAATCTTTTAAATAGGACTTGGGAGAGACTTCAGGGAAGATACTTGATGACGGGCCTTCTGCAGCAGTGCGCTCAAACTGGAGCCAACATCTGAATCCCCCAGAGGGCTTCTTACAACCCAGACTGCTGGGCCCTGCCCCAGAGTTTCTGGTTCAGTGGCCTGGGCAGGGCCTGAGAATGTGTGATTCTGAGAAGTTCCCAGGTGTTGATGTTGCTGCCCGTCTAGGGACCACACTTTGAGAAACACTGGCCTGTGCTGAGTGTGTGCAGCAGACAGATCATTGGGATTCAGAACCAGACAGTCCAGTTCAAATCCCTATTCCACTGCTTCCTAGCTCTGTGGCCACTGGACAATTAATAAACACCTCCTGAGCCCCAGTGTCTTGCCAGGGACACCAGTAGGTGACCATCTGGGAGGCACAAAGTCAGCTCTCGGGAAATGTGCTTTTCCTCCTTGATTTAGCAGGCCATCTAGCTAAACCACCCAAAGGGTTTTTTTAAACACAGAGTAGAGGTGTCATCCCAAGCTCTCCAGCCCTGGCCAGCTTTCCCCGACCCACTCGGCCTGCGTCAGCTCCTGTCCTCTCTGCCCCTGCAGGAGGAACCCTTTGTCATGTTCCGGAAGTCCGACAGGACCTTGTTTGGGAATGACCGGTTTGAGGGCTACTGCATCGACCTGCTCAAGGAACTGGCCCACATCCTGGGCTTTTCCTATGAGATCCGGCTGGTGGAGGATGGCAAGTACGGGGCGCAGGACGACAAGGGCCAGTGGAACGGCATGATCAAGGAGCTCATCGACCACGTAAGTGGGGCTGAGGACACCCCCTGCCAAAGGCTTGGCCAAGTCCTTTGTGCACATCAGGGTGGGATATCCTGGCAGATGGGGGCCCAGGGGGCAGCAGAGTTGGAGTTAAAGGCTGTGACCTGAAGCATGGAGGGGGTAAGGAGCTCCCTCTGGCCTGCCTTGCTCATGCTCCCAACTCCCAGACACCCGCCTTCATGTGAGTGCATGCCCACTGGCCCCCATTGGACTCAGAGCCGTCCCACTGGTGTCTTTGATGAGCTGGCTGTGTATCAACAGTGCCTTCTGCTCTTTTAAGAGCTACTAAAGGATGCCCCAGCCATGGGAGCGAGCTGCCAATGCAAAACGCTTCACCAAACTCTGGGACACCGAGATAGATCCATCAGTCTTGAGCATCTTTGGGTCCAATGGGTTGACAAGTGGTCCAGGGAGCCAAGGACTGGGATGAAGGGATGGGCAAGGCTCAGCTGGGAGGTGTCAAAGAGATAGTCACACTCAGTCTGAGATGGGAGAGGGCCCGGGGAGCAAGGAACAGAAGCAACAGATGGAGCTTCTGGGAGATGGTGCAAGTGATGGGAGGGCCCTGGGGTTTCTGGGACCCTGGAAGGAAGACAAAGAAGCTCCACAGTCGAGGGACACCACAGTCAGGGGAGTCAGGAGACCCTGGGTTCGAGTCCCATTCCCTCCTTTATTTGCTACATAAACGGGCAGGTCACTGGACCTCCACAAATGGCTTCCTCCTCTGTCAGTGGGTGTAATTCCTCCCTCCTCATAGGATTGTTGTGATACTGGGCATGAAGCACTAGGTGCAGGGCCCGGCCCACAGCCAGCCCTCCGTAAAAGGGAGGCTTGTAAGATGCGGAGAGCCCACCCATCGCCATGGTTAGGAGCCCAGGCTGTGGATCGCTGGGCCGAGGTTCAAGTCCTGGCTAATAGATGAGCCACCAGGTGAGTTCATCAACATCACTGAGCCTCAATTTCTTCACTTCTAAAGTCAAGTAATTAGCAACTACCATAGCTCCTATGGTTGTTGTGGGTATAAATGAGATACCATCTGTACAGGCTCACCTGGCACGTACATGACCTGCCTTCCAGCTCAGGGCCCTCAAATCCCCAGAAGCATTTTCTATCAAAGACCTCCTTGGGAAGGCAAGAACCTGATCTGTACCCACCCCCTTAGGCTCCTTCTCTCCTTCATCCTGACAATGGCTCAGTAAAGTAGGTATTGTTGCTACCACCCCCTTGAACAGACATGGAAGCTGAGGCAGAGGGAGGTGCGTGCCCCTGCTAGTGCCCCATCTTTGGAGGTTCTCTGAAGCCCTATGCTCTGACCTCTGCGAAGAACCAGAGCAGCAGGAGGCTCATGCAGTAGATCTTTGCAACCCGAGAAGTGCCCGCCCACGGGATTATTCTCACTCCCCCTCTCAGGGTGGGGGCAGGCAGCATCAGGGTCTTCTGTTAGTCTTCCTGCCCCTGTTTGGAAGGGCCTGCCCCATGGGGGCCTTGGAGATTGGAGCCGGAAGGAGGCCGGAGCTCAGCCAGAAGGCTCCAAGCAGAGTGTCACACAGTCGTTTCCTGGGCCCCAGGAAATCAGGCTCCCGGGGAGGGCTGACGGGAGAGGCTAAAGGTAAAGAACATAAACTCGGCTGAGCTTGGTTCCCACTCTGCCACTCATCAGCGGTGCGCTCCTCGACAAGTTCCTTAACTTCTCTGTGCCTCAGTTTCCTCTTCTGTAAAACGGGAGTGATAATAAATGATAGAACCTTCCCCATAAGGCTGTTGTGTGGACTAAGTTCACACATGCGCATTATGTAGTTAGTACTTGTTCTTATTATTTTTCTCATTACTCTGAGAGTGGGGAGGGGGCTTTGGGAAGTCCCCTTACCTCCCTGAGCTCATTTCCTAACTCAGTGAGAGTAATGACACCTGCCCTGCCTTCTTCCCAGCTGGTTGCATGGCTCCTTGGAGACAACTGATAGGGAAGCAGCTCCTGGGTTGTGGAACTCAATATAAATGGAAGGGAGTGGTGTTGTCACCTGTATTAGAGAACTGTAATTATTATGGAAATTAGTCAGCAGGCCCCAGAGGCATCTCCGTTTATTGGTTTCCCCGTGCACTTCTGAGTGGGACTCTGGAGTGTGGGGCCCCCAGTAGGTCTGAGCCTGTCATTTGCAGAGGGGAGCTGGGCTGGAGAGGAGGAGGAATCGCATGGAGAGGGGAAGCCACAGGCGCAAGTGAGCAGAGCAAATGCCAGTCTTATCACCATAGCATCTCTGGCAGTCAGAGAGCTCTGAAAGGCCGTTTGCAAGGGGCTGGGTCCGAACAACCCAGCAGCAGCCAGACCCTCCTAAGTGGACCCTCCGCTGGGGAAAGGAGGAGGCCTCATTCAGGCAGCCCCATCTCCACTGAGGCCACATTGACGGGACATGCGGGTGACCTTGTTAAACCAGAGTCCCTACAATTGATGAGCCTATTAATCCTAGCTTGGTGCCAATTTTAATATCATCATAACCATTTATTAGTGTCGTCAGATAATTAGTCTTCTCACTAGCTCATAGAAGGTGTGGTAAAGCCTCGGCAATATTATTACTTTCTTATTAGGGATCTGAACGTAGATGTAAAAATGATGAATGCTAACTTTACGAGGGTCTGTCCCCGGAGCCCCATTTGGAGGCCTCGGGTGGAGCCTCTGACCAGCAGGAGTTAAGAAGTCCTTCCCTGACACTTTCTGCTCACGTCTGTCCCGTACCACATGGCCCTACGAGGAGCCAGGGTTGTGGAGGAAGATGGGACACCTGGAGGGTGCATCCCCCTCCTGCTGACACACTCATCTTCCTCCAAGTCACCTCCAACTATGGGAGCAAGAAACACAGTTGGATAGAGCAGTGCTTTCTCTGCCCAACACCCATCTCTCAAATCACCACTGTCTCCATTTACACTGCCTACTGTCTCTCATGTCCCCTTTCTTAAAGGGCTCCACTCACATCCATGCCTTTAAATTACTTCTGTGTGTTTCAATGACTTTAGAAGCCAACAGTGATGGGTCCAAATTTGGGGTCTAGCACAGCTGACAGTGGGAAAGCTCTTCAGCCTCTTTGGCCTCCATTTCCACATCTGTGAAATGGGAGTGATTTTTTAAAAAGCCTTCTGCCCAGGGTTCATGGGAAGATTTAATAAGATATGGCACAAAGATGGTTAGCACAGTACCTGGCACTTGGTAAATGCTCAGCACATGTGAGTTGTCCTGCTCGGCGGCATTCACTCCAAAGCAGGGAATGTACGTGTCTGAGTATGTACTTGTGTGAACGTGGTAGCAGTGGGAGACCTGGCCCCTCGGGCGTGGTCATCCTGGTGGGCCACAGTGATCCAGGATTTAGACCTTGACCCTCTGAATCCAAACAGGAGCTGACTCGCATTGATCAGACTCACAGGGAACTGAGGCACACACCAAGACATTACCCTCTTGCTTCATTTTGGGCATTGACCTTTTCCAACACCTGCCATCCAGAGCTTCTGTCCTGGTGCCAGGAAACCAGGATCCTCCCAGGGAGTGTGGAGGCAGAGCCCCAAGTGTAGAGCCTGAAGCCAAGAGCAGAGGCCTGGCAGGGGCTGGACCCACATAGAGTCGGCGTTGATGAATGTTGAATTAACACACAGATTTGTGCACCTTCCCCAGACACATGTGGAGTCTGGACTATATTGAGTTTCCCATCCAAAGTGTGTTAGGGGAGGGTCTGGTGTCAAGGCCATGACCCCATCATCACTGCCTATGTCCCTGCCTTCAAACCAGGAACCAGATCTGAGTTCTGGCCTGCATGCATTGGTGTTAGGAGAATTCTCAAATCCCTATTTGTGTGGCCAGGAAAAGCTCTGCCAAGCCATCTCCTACAGGCTGGGCCAATGCACTTTGAAGTAAGGCATGCTGGGAGCTCACCTGGGGCAAGTCAGAATCCTGCATGGGACAGGGAAGTTGGTTACAAGGGATATAGATCAACTGCAAAGGCAAACTCTCATCAGAGCAGCCGGGTTGACTAGAGCTCTGGGGAGAGAGCGAGAGGCAGGGAAGTGGAGCGGGAGGGAAAAGAAGCCAACACAAGGATATGAAGATGCATACTGAGCCATCCCCACTGAGTGTGACTAATGGCTCAATCCACGAGTTTGTGCCTCAGAAAACCCTCACAAAGTGTGTTTCGGGACCATCTCTTGGAGTGAAGGGAAAGGGAGGACAGGTTTCTTAACTGACTTCTGACTTCCACGCATTTCTAGGCTTGGCATGGGGGCCATGGGAGCCAATCAGGGCCCTACAGCAGTGTGCAAGGGAAGTCGTAGGGGCAAGGGGTGCCCAACTGGCAGGAGGTGAGATGCTGTCAGCTTGTGCCTCTGTCCCGAGCACCCATGACATGCCAGACCTGGAGGGCAACTAGAGATATGGGAGCAACCAATGGAACATACTGACACTCCTGCCAGGACTCCTGAATCAGCCATTCTCCCAGGCTGGGGAAGGATCCAGGCTTCATTTCTCACCATCAGGTATTCACCAGCCCAGGAGGCCTATGTGTGAAGCACAGGTGCATGACCCCTCAGTCAACACTTAAGAGTTCTCTAGCATCTGCACTCATCCTTTAGATATATATGGGCTGTTCCGAGGTTGTCTGTGGCCACAGTGCTGAGTTAAGCACGGCGGCTGGCTGGTGGGTCAGCAGCAACTACCTCCTGTGACTCAGCATACCCCACCCCTGAACACTGCTATGTGGCAGGCCATGTGGAGGTGCTTCTTGGGTGAGCTCTTCTAAACCTCTGGTGCTCCCATTGATCAAGAAATTCAATTTCTTAAGTTAAATTTATTAAGTTACATCTCATGCTAGTTGCCGTGGCCACAGAGGTGAACAAACAGGCAGGATCCCTCCCCTGAGCCTCAGAATCTGACTCCCTAGTGGAGGAAAGAGACAATAATCTGTGAACATATGGACACATGCAACTCTTCAGCCAGGGTATGGTGAGTGTTCTGGGAGGAGAACATGGCCAGGTAAGAGAGGCACGGGTACCATTCCTCACTGTCAGGAAGTGAGGCTGTCATCAGCTCAGGAAGCCAGTGCATGAATCACCAGTGTTCGTAGTTGACCCATCCACTGACACATAAATTTCCTAGCAACCATCTCCCCTCCACTCAGCTTCGCAGGTGTTTGAGGCTGTTAGTTGTCAGATTAATGTCCAAGGCCTTTCAATGGGCACTGTGTGTTCTTAAGGTTGGAGGCTAGAGGGTCATCATCAGACACTGTCTGTGACTTGCTCAGCCCTCTTATAATCTGCCTTGTGTTCAGACACACAAGCGGGATGTCTCTCCTAAACTAGCAACATCCCCATTCATTCAGTCCCAAAATCTTTCCCGTGAGCCTGCTATGAGCCAGGCAAGAGGCGTACAACAGTGAAAAACTCAGCATATGCTTCAAATTGCCTGGTGGGCCTTGGGAGCCCTATGGCTGTAGGAACAGGCCGATTCATCCCTGCAGAAAAAGATAAAGGCTCAGGCCCTACTTTCATGAGCTTATGGTCCAGCAGGGGAGAAAGACCTGGAGAATCACCTACTAATGCCTCTAACATCACAACTGTGATTAGCGCTAGGGGCAATAATACCTGGTGCTGTGAGAGTAATCACAAAGGAGGCCTGATTTTATCTGAGGATTTCGTCTGTAGAACTGATGTTTCACTGAGATCTGAAGGAGAAGTAGCCATTAACTAGACACAGAATTTGAGGGAGAAGTTCCAGGTAGAGAAAAGTGCACATGCAAAGGTCCTGAGGTGAGAGAGGGCAAGGACTGGAGGGCTGAAAGAAGCCAGTAGAAAGGGAACAAGTGGGAACACGATGCAGGTAAGTCTGGAGAGGCAGACAGGGCTAGCTCTGCACCTGCCCACACAGTAGCCACCAGCCACCTGGGGTTATTTTCATTTAAATTTACATGAATTAAAATTAATTTTTTAAATTGATTAAAACTATTTAACTTAGTTAATGTATAAGTTCATTTCCTCAGTTACACCAGCCACCTGTCAAATTTTTGGTGGCCACGTGTGACTAGTTACCATACTTATTGGACAGTGCAGCTATGGAACATCCCCATCATTGCAGAAAATTGGATTGAACAGCACTAAGTCATGAATGGCTCAAGGAGCCCATAATAAGAATTTCTTATCCTCAGGGCAGAAGGAAGTCTTTGACATATATTAAGCAGTATTGGGAATGGGGAAAGAGTCTAGCTGGAGAAATACCACTTTGGGAAAAGAGTGGAAGGTGAATCCCATGTACCATATACCTGAGATGGGGGCAGACAGCCAACAGATGGATCTCTGGGGAGTAGTTCTGCATGTGTGGCTGGAGTGAGGCTGGTTTTCCTGGGTGGCTATGGAAGCAGAAGCAAAGGGATCTGCAGAGAGGCAGGGGTGAATCGGTATGTTCCTGCAGCCATAGGGCTCCCAAGCCCCACCAAGCATATGCTGAGTAGGCCCAATGATAGTCATGGTCAGAAGCCAGAGTCAAGTTCAGGTGTCTGGAAATGTAACCGAGGCTCAGGACAGGGCCGGGCAGGGCAGGCCCAGCCATAAATCCTGCCCGCCAGAATGGCACAGACGCCGGGGAAGGGCTGGCAGGAGTCAGGAGAAGGAGCTCCATGCATCCTGCCCAGGGTCTAAATGGCAGGTATGAAGTGTGTGAGTTTCCTGGAGTCACCACAACAAATGACCACAAACCAGGTAGCTTAAAACAACAGAAATGTATCCTCTCTCAGTTATGGAGGCCAGAAATCAGAAATCAAGGTGTCAGCAAGTTTGGTTTCTCACCTTTTGGAGACTGGGGGAAAATCTGTCCTATGCCTCTCTCCTAGCATCTGGCATGGCCAGCAACCACTGGAAGTCCTTGGATTGTAGCTGCATCACTCCCATCTCTGCCTTAGTCATCACACGGCAGAGTTGTCTTCTCTCTGTGTGTCCTCTCTTCTTCTATCAGAACAGCAACCACTGGATTTAGGGCCCACCCGAATCCAGCATGACTGCATCTTCATTTGATTACTTCTACAGAGACCCCATTTCCAAAGAAGGTTGCATTCACAGATACCAGGGGTTAGAATTTGAATGTATTTGTTGGGAGGGTGTGCACAACTCAACCTAACACATGTGGTTTGTATAGTAAAAGGTTGGGCTTTGAGGTCACAGTAAACTGAGTCCAAGTATTGGCTCAGCCACTCATCAGCTTGGACGAACCTCTTAGCCTGGTTGAGCCACAGTACCCTCATCTGGACTGCAGTGATAATATTCACAGCCTCATGGGGCTGCTGGAAGGATTGCATAAGGTGATGATATATGTAGCACACTCGGTGCTGCTTAGTGTAAGGAGCATCCATGAATAATAGCCGTACTTACTCTCTTGACTATGGTAGGTCACAGTCTGAGCAAGCGGATGCCCTGGAAGATCCCAACCAAGAGGCAGAGCACAGAGAAGGGGAATCTGGGGGAGACCATACTTGGGAATCCAAGTAGGCCAGTGCCAACAGGGACACCAGACACAGGTAGCAACCTGGGGCTCAGGAAACAGAGCTGAGTCTCTGAGGAAGACCCCTGTCCCAAGAGAAGACCAACCAGTGGTATGTGTTCAGAACTGGGACCATGGTCACAAGTCTGTTCTTAAAATCAAGTAGGAGGTTGCCCAAGTTTCAGTCTAGGGTACAAAGCTAAGGCCCAACCAGCAGCCAAGGTGGCTGGATGCTTAGGGCCAAAATATGGAGCTGTAGCTGGTTAAGTCACTCTTGACTTCAATTCTGGTTGCTGGGGATTTGATAAAGCAGGGGGTACCTAGTGGCCCCATTCAAGGATAGAGTAGGGTAGGAGAGGCTGGAGACAAGGGTGTCCTGACAGACTCTTGGTAAGTGGAAAGTGCTTATGGGGATGAAGTAGTGTCCTAGAAGGGCCATCCTGCCTGGCCCAGGGGTTTAGAAAAGGTATGGAAAGTTTCTCAGGGAGGCAGGAGGGGTCAGCAAATCACCCACAAGACCAATGAATGTGTTGGACAAGTCAGAGGTTTGGGGGTTATTCAAGGATGTGATTACTGTAAATATGACAGCAAAGACCTTAGAACTTCTCTAAGCCTTAGTTTGCCTCTGTAAAAAAAAAAATGGGGTGGAATAGCAGTTCTTAAATTTCTCTTGTCCAGGTCTGACAGCCTATGATTTTATGAATCATCCTCAAAGAAAATTTGTTCAAGTGGGAGGAACCTGCCAAGATGGGGCCTTTCAGTCTGAGTAATGAACTAAAATGGCAAAGGCTTGACATCTGTTCTGCTCTTTCAAGAGAAGTTGGACAAAATAATGCCTTTTTCTGGGAAATCATAACTGATGCAAAATGTAGTGTTTCTTGCCTAAGACAAAATGGAAGTGGTGAACTCCAGCCTTCCTGAAGTGCAAGGGAGAGCACACATCAAAATTCCCTGTGAAGAAGGTCAGGTTGACCAGTTGTCTTGCTGCTGTAGGCACAGAATGCCAGAGATGCCCCTGCCCTGCAACCTCATTACAGCAGAAAGCAGGAAGGCTGGTGGGGAAATTCTGGTAGTTCTGAGTGGGTCTGGGGGGCACAAAAAGGGCCTGTGGCCCCATGATTGGCTTCCTCACCAATCCTAAAACACTTCTGGTGGATGGAACAAGCCTTGGCTGCACACCCTCCAAACCCCCCAGGAACTAATGCTCTCGTCCAACTTGCCACCAGAAGCCCAAGGAAGAGTTGCCTCCATTGACTTTGAGGTTCTTCCCAAGAATCTATCCAAGCCCCAGAGGCCATTCCCAAAGGCCAGCTCCAAATGCATTCTGAACAATGATGATGACTTTGGGTTTAGAACAGAGCCTCCCAAAGTGCTGTGTTTTGAAGGGACAAGCCTGGAGGAGGCCAAGTTCTAGAAATCAAAAGCCCATTTCACCCCTATCATGCCAACATTAGAAAGAACTAGAACTTCAGGACTGAAAGGGACCTTCCAGGGTGCCCAACCCCAGCTCTCATCCTACTCAGCGTCCTCTCCTCAGTCCCCAAAAGGGTCTCACTTGATCGGAAGCTCCTCGAGAGCAGGAGCTGGGTCTCTTGCTTACTTCCAAATCCCAGACTGACACACAGTAGGTCCTGAGCAAATACACATTAGTCCCTCTGTACCTTCCCAGATAGTTCTCTCTCTCTTGTTGCTTTCCTGAACTGAGAGGGCTCCAGGAAGCTGGGGTGCCCACAGCTGCCTCTTTCTTCTGCCTCTGCCATAAGAGCTAAGCAAATTCCAGCTCACACACTCAGAAATTTACAAAAGGAAGGTCCCAGTATAAAATAATCCTTTGTAATAGGCTCCTCCTCCCTGGCTCTCCCAGGTCCTGAGGTTCACTGAATCCTTGTGCTCTGAATGTCACTACTTGGGTGTGGGGGTGCTGTTAGAAGAAGAAACATCAGGGTACACAACATCATGGTTGTGTTTCCCGATGCCCCCAGTCTAAGACATCTGCAATGCCATTTGGAAGCTGGGGTTCCACCCATATTGTCCTCCCCTTTTTGATGTCTGATTTCAACCTGGTTCCTGGTTTCTTTTCTAGGATTAGTGAAGTCAGAGATAGTGCTAACAGTTACAATGTAGTAAACAATTTCATTAATGTCCATTTCCCTCATTGTGTGGCTCAACTCTATATTCCCTAATGTCTGGTGGAGCTCATCAAGGATGGGTGGATGGATGGATGGATGGATGGATGGATGGATGGATGGATGGATGGAGCTGGACCAAGCTACTGGGTGGCTGCCTAGAGGCATTGCCTTGGGAGGGGGTCTCAGAAGGTAGCCTCCCTATCTTAGCAAATGGGCCTTGAGTGCTGGGCTTTAGGACCCAGCCTCCCTGTCTATCCTGCCCCATCTGAGGAAGGGAAGTGATAACTTTGTTCACATTCTGACATGTAAATATCCACAGAAACCCAAGGGGTAACATCTCAAAGAGAAATATTATTAACTAACAAGTATTACAGAGGCTGAGATGGGTCTTGAAAATTGAGAAATGAAACAGTGAATCAGTCACAGTCCCAACTGTGCTTAAAAGCTCACAGACAAATAAGCAGATAAGACAAAAGTCACATGAACACACATATTGTTGTTCACACCAAGCAGGCTAGTATCTTACCATGGGACAGGGTGGACTTCACAGGGATTTAGAATTGGAGGTCACCAGGAAGGGTTTCTTAGAAGAGGTGGCACGTGCAAAGGAATCTGGAAGGCAGTGAAGGGCCACAGGCAGAGGGCATTCTCAACAGAGCACAGCGTGTGCAAAGCATGGACGTGGTCATCAGGGAGCAATTAAACGGGGCCTTATTTAGAAAGAGAGCAGTGGGGCAAGGCTGGAAAGATAGGGATGAAGGGTTATAGATTTTTAATTAGGAAAAGCTCAGACCCAAGAGATAGAACTTTAATTACTCCCCTCTATAAAATTCTGATAGGCCGAGGTTTACCAGCATATGAACATTCCTAGCCTTCCCTGCAATCCTCCTTTCTTCCTCTGCTCTTGTCCCCCAGCGACTAAACAGGTGTCTGGATTGGCCTGTTCAGTTTCGTCTTTGTCTTCCTCCTCCCAGGAAGGCATTCCTTGTGCCTATCTGGTGTTGGGGGCATTTAGGATATGTAGTGGGGCGAAGCCATCAGGAAGTGTATAGGAGAGGAAAGCATTTAAATAAGGGCTGCTGTGGATTCCACGTCCTCTTCATGTTGTTTTGAAGGTACAAATAAAGAACACGAGTGACCTTTAAATGTTCTTAGGTTGCTGAACTGTATTTATTTGATAAAGCACCATTTTGAGAATAGACTACATGGTTACAGTTTTAATAGGGCTCCATTCTCTGCATGTTTATACCACAGTCCTTTCTCTCAAGGTCGTGAGCTCTGGGAGAACAGGAATTAAGTTCATCATTGTCTCCCCAGCACCCTGAGCATGGCCTGGACCAGAAGAAGGGTTAGTAAATGTTGAAACTGAAGAGTAGTTAAATGATCCAGGGCTCAGGCAACTGACTCCACTCCAAGGAGGGTGTTCTGTTCACTGCTAGTCCTAGGCTTTGCTCACAGTCTGTCTGTCTGTCTGTCTCTCTCTTTCTCATTGCAGAAAGCAGATCTGGCTGTGGCCCCCTTGACTATCACCCACGTCCGCGAGAAGGCCATTGACTTCTCCAAACCCTTCATGACGCTCGGTATTAGCATCCTGTATCGCAAGCCCAATGGCACCAACCCCAGTGTCTTCTCCTTCCTCAACCCTCTGTCCCCAGACATCTGGATGTATGTGCTCCTCGCCTACCTGGGTGTCAGCTGTGTCCTCTTTGTCATCGCCAGGTAAGGGCAATGCCATGGCTAGAGCTCTGGCCTGAGGTTGGAGGTTTAGGGAGCCAAGCAAGTCCCCACTCAGAGCACTGCTATACATACTCCCTTTTCCTTCTCTGCAGCTCAGGCCCCTTTATATCCCTTAAGGAATAGTCCATGGCCCACAAGCTTGAATCCCCCAGTCCTCATCCTGGTCTGTGTACATGACTCTGGAAGCAACACTTGTACCCCAGACCCTATGAACAGGCTTGGGGAGGTTAAGTTATTTCCCAGAGCTGCATCAGCTGGGCCAGGCACCCAGTACTGCAGACCTGGGTGCTTTGGGTAGCTCAGAATGTGGCTTAACACTTGAAAAAAGGACAGCATCACAAAGACTCACACACATGCACTCGTGCAGAAATGTGGCACCGTACATACCGACCTGTCTGTAAGACATGCTAGCCATACCCTTGCACACTTGGCTGTTCAAATGAGAGATGCTAGCGCATCCTTGTGGTGGATGGCAGGCGGAGGTAACTGGGGGCACGTTGAGCTCAGTGTTTACTGAGAGCCTCATATTGGCCAAGCATGTTGCTCTGTCTTTCACAGCCATTATACTATTTAATTCTCACAGCCTCCCATGAAGAGGAGATATCTGAGGCTCAGAAAGGCACTATCCTCGCCAAAGACATCCTAGCAATAAGTGACACATTCGGCATATGAACTGGAGTCACCAAGTGTTTTATCTACGATCCACATCTCTGGCCACCTGGACATCTGTCCTCTGCCTCTGCCCCGGTGGTTGGCTGCTGGGCCCAGCTCCCCGTCCCCTTCCCAGATGGGTCCTCTGCCCGTCCCACTAGCCTCCAGCCCAGCCTTTGCCCTGGTTTTTTTTTTCTTTTTCTTTTTTTTTTTCTTCTCTCTAAATCCTAACAAGGTACGAAGAGAGACTTCTCTGGAGAGGCAATTTGAGATCCAAGGACTTGGTTTTTCAGCCTTTTTTTTTCTCCTGGGTCTTCTTTGAAAACCTTTCCCCTACCCCACTCCCTTTAGCTCCCTCCTCCCGCACAGAGAAAGACCAAAGGGAAGGATGGCAGAGATGAAATTGTCCTGCCTCCAAAGCCCTCTGCTGCCTGCCGGCCTGGGGCTGCCTGCCTACTCAGCCCAGCCAGCAGCCCAGCCTGCCACAGAGAGGCCTTCATTAGGCCTCTTGTCTCTAATGGTCTAACAAGCCTTTGAAAGCCAGGAGCCACTCTCTGCAGCTCTCACCATAATTTTAGCAGCTCCAGCCAGCCTCTCAGCTCCCCTCCCCCTGGGAAACAGCTCAAGCTTTTCCAGCATCACTTCTGTCCATGTGATGTGCATCCCGTCCCCCTCCTATTCCTGGCCTTTCATCAGCTGCCGCAGCCAAGCCTGCTTTCCACCACATCCCTCCTGGCAAGGGAGGTAGAAAGCCAATTCCCGAGGTTAGGCTGGGGAGACTTTGGGGAAGAGACAGGATTCCTGGAGCTGCTGGAATGACACGGGACATGTGAGGACAAAGGAGAGGAACCAGGGCCTTGGCCACAGAGGGATGAACAGCATCCCAATAGTTGTCATGCTGTGTAGCACTCACAGAACACAGTTCACACGCGTCCTGTCAGATTGTTACTACAGGCCTGTGTGTCGGGCGTAGTTATTCCCTGCTTCAGAGAAGTGAAAACTGAGACTCAGATAGGCGAAGTCGTTGCCCAAAGTCACAAAGCTTTTTCTTGGTGGAGTTAGGCTTCAAATCATGACCCATCTGAGTTTAAATGAGGTGGAGGCTGGGGGGGTCGGACAGGGAGGATGAGGAAGTAAAGCAGGCTGAGTGGTGGGCAGCGGGAAGTGATGGGGACTGAAGCAAACTGGAGACACGCACCTGGCGAAAGGGGCGGCCAGTACCCGACTCCCACAGCTGCGCTGGGCAGGACGCTGCACCAGGGCTGCCGAATTCATGATTCTTAGAGAGTGAGTCAGGCTTTTAGGTGATACCTCTTGGCTGTTAGAGGTAGCCACAAATTCGATTTTTTGCAACACTGCCAGGGTCAAGCACAGCATGTCTGTATAGTGTGTGTGGCCCTTGGTCCCCTTCTCCATGTGGCCTGTGTCCTTTGGACTGCCCCATGCTGGCTGATGGCAAGCTGGACACAGCTGCTCAGAGATGGAATCTGTGAAGGTGGCAGGTCCCCAGACCCACCCAATGGCAGCTCTGGCTCGGCACAGGGCTTGTCCATTTTGCAAACAGTCCTGGCCTGGCTCATGCCTGCCACGAACCAGGGGTTTGGCATTGAGTAAGGCCTCTATGCCCCCAGGATATTCTGCTTCATGCCACACCGGCCATGCCAGCCTCTTAGCGACTTCCTCCGGGACCCCTCTCTCTGCAGCGCCCTCTGGCTTCCTCCGGCCTTCATTTCCTCACCTGGAGCTCCGGCTGGCTGTGCACAAAGGCCCCTCCAGTTACCAGAACTGCTCTTCCTTAGAAGACAGTGGGGGGCTTACAGTAACCATGTTTCCCTGTCATACATGCATTTGCATATCCAGGGAAAAGACGCTGAAAAATTATGTAACACATTGTTCTCTCCAGGGGGTGAGATCCCGGAGTACTTTCCCTTTCTCATTGTATTCTTCTGTGCTGTTTGACTATTTCAGGAAGAGTGTATCTTACTTTTTTCAATTTAAGTTTTTAAGTAATATACAAGTCATTCAAAAATATAAGTAAATAGTAAAAATAGTAATAAATAATAGTAAGTAAATAATACAAATAATGCAAAAAGTCCATTCTCATTTTTAAAATTTTATATAATACATATAAAGCAAAAAGGCTTCCCTAAAGCTCCTTCCGCCATTCTGATTTCCCTCCGCAGAGGAAAATACTGCCATTGTTTTGAATTGGATTCTTGCAGATACTTTATGTATTTATATACAAATGGACATAAAGAGGTAGAAAGCTGTGTCTTTGGCAATCTGTTTACATAAATGTGATCCTATTGTTCTTATTTTTATCTTTTTTAAACCAAACATCGTATGTTGGAGACCTTCTCTTGTTGGTACATCTACAAGTGGTTTTTTTTCCTCTTCCACCGGCGGCATGAGATTTCAAAGTGCGGCGAGGGCATCGTTTCCTCCGTCAGACCTGTGCTGAAGGACATTCCCGTTGTTTCCAGGGTTTTGCTCTTACAAACAACGCTTTGATAAACACCTCTGTGCACTTCTCTTTGCACTTATGTACTCATGTTTTTTCTAGGATGGCTAATGAGTCCCAGAATTGCTAGGTTGAAGGGCATGCTCACTTTTAATTTTAAGAGACACTGCTGAATTACTTTTATAACCAGCAAAAGCCACTAACAATAAAGCACACAACAAACCGGTCCTGATTTCCCGTCCCTGCCTCCCCAGCAGAACAATGAGGCAATTGATGCTAAAGTGGTCGCACATCAGTGTTTGCTAAACCACCCGCTGCCGCTGCCGTGATACCCACACCCCTTCCTCCCCCGCCCATCTCCCTGCAGCTCAGCCTCACTGCTCCCACTTCCCCTGCAGGTTCAGCCCTTACGAGTGGTATGACGCTCACCCCTGCAACCCTGGCTCCGAGGTGGTGGAAAACAACTTCACTCTGCTAAACAGCTTCTGGTTTGGAATGGGGTCCCTGATGCAGCAAGGTATGCACCCCCTCCCTGGGAGAGAGGGCCTCCTTTCCCCAGGAACCTCTTCTCCCTGATGGGGTGGGGCAGGGAGGGGTGCCGAACCTCTCTGGAGTCAGCAGAGTCAGCCCACCCTCCAGGACAGCCTCAGACCCACTGAGCCATCACGGGGTTGGAGACACCTGGACATCCAGGCGTGTGCCCTTGCCCCAGGTCCCCACCCCTCACCACTACTGTTTCTGGGCCTGCTCAGGTTCTAAGGCAGGGGTGTCAAACTCATTTCCACCAGGGGCCACCTCAGCTTTGTGGTTGCCTTCAAAGGCCGAACGTCATTGTGGGACTGTATAAATGTAATTAGTCCTTAACAGTTAAGCGAGAACTCGGCGCTGCTGCCAGGTAGAAACCAGGTGCTGGGCCGGATAAAACAAGGTGGGGGGCCGGATTCCGCCCACGGGCCTTGTGTTTGCCACCTTCGTTCTAAGGCTAAAGCAGATGAACCGCCCCCACCCATGTCACTCGGGCTCATCCCTGGTCCCTCCTGCTCCAGCTGAGGTGGACTCAGTGCATCCCTCTTGCAGGGGCTGACCCCACGGATGGCCTTGCCGCTGGAGACTCTGGCCAAACAAAGTCGGGCTGAGGATGGGTGGGGTGGTGACCGGAGGCAGGGAGGCCGCCGGGTGAGAGGCCATCGCAGGAATGAGATGATGGGACCTGAACTGGCGTGGGGACCAATGAGGGTAAAGCACGGGATGGGCTGAGAGAATTTCAGGGTGTAGCAGGGACAGGACTTGGTGACGGTCTGGCTGTGGGGAGCCTGGGAGGAGGAGGAAGGGTCAAGTCTGAAGTGGGGACTTTAGCCTGAGTGCATCAGAGCTGGGACACGCAGAAGGACACCGGGTTCTTCCATCCTCCTGAGGGAGGGCCAGTGCGCAGGACCTGACCCTGGGCGGCTGGCCCACCCTTGGCCAACTGCACAACTGCTCCAAGATCTCAGAAAGCAGCGCACCTGCTCCGGCCACGAGGAGCGTGGTGACAGGGGCTGGAGGTGGGCACAGGAAACTCCTCAGGGGAAACATGTGCCCTTTGCTTCTGCCTCTCACCCCAGAGCCTCTTATCCTGGGGGGTGGGGAAACCCAAATCTCCGCCTGTGATAGGGCCTCGCCGAGGCCCAGTGGGCGACAAAGCCGGGAGGGGGAGGGGCATGGGAAGGGAGAGGATCCGAAGAAAATGGCCTTGTCCCTCACTCATCTTTGTGTATCCTCAAGGCCCAGAACAAATCCTGGTCCTAATAGGCATCCGCCATGAAATGCTGAATGGATGGATGAATGAGTGGATGCGTGATATGACCCCACGTGTCCTGAGTGCCCACAACCCGCCACGCCCTGTGCTGGGCACTTGAATGAAGAAGGGTGAAGGAAGATCAATCTGCCCCCCACCTGATGATTTCCCAGCCATGGCAGAGCCGAGGGCAAGGACTTGGGCCTGAGTGAGGGTGCAACAGAGCCAGGCAAAGCTCACCAAGCAAACAATGAAAATAAGTCATTCTCCCTTTGGGGGGCAGCTCTATCCCTGGCTTGGAGCACAGTCTGCAGGAGGGCCAGGCAGGTGAGGCTGGGGGTGGGTGGCGGGGCGAGGAAGCTGAGGAGCCTTGGTGGGAAGTGACAGGCAGCCCTCAAGGGAAGTGCCTCATTCTGTCCCCACTATTAATGAGTGTCCTGAAGCCCCGCCTTGCTTCTTTGTCCATCATCTTTGTTCAGTGACAGTTGGGAGAGACCTGGGAGCCCTTCAATGCAGTAATAGCCTCTCTTCTTCCATCTCCTGCTGCTATTCAAAGCCTTGGCCCCTAGTGTATTCCCCGCGAGGTTTTGATTAGGAGGGAGAAAAATAGTTGTGTATTTGAAAACCTCTCCCTTGAGTGATTTCTTTGAGGGGAAAAAAAATCATCCATATCAAAGCAGACGCTTTTCAGATTGCAGGTCCAAATATTCTGGAAAGTTCAGGAGTCACTTGCTATTTAAATCTCTTGAAAGCCACCTAGTTAATTACTTCAGTTAGAAGGTTTCGCCTAAATTGTGCTCCACACCCAAGGTCAGGGAGGAAGCGTGATCCATCTCATCAAAGAGCTTCAAAACATGTTGATTTTTCTCCTCCTGCAAAGCACCGCATAGCAATCTTGTATTTGTATACCAATTGTATTTGCAATACAATTTCTCCTCAAATTATATCGTGGCAGTGTCGCTGGATCTGTGCGAGGCTGGGAAGAGGAAGGACAGCTGCTCCTGCTTTGCAGAGTCCCAGAGAGGGGAGTGTTTGGCACAACAGCACACGAGAGTTAGGAGCAGGATTCACTCAAGAGCCCAGGGGCCCTGACTCCAGGTGTTCAGAATAGGGGCCGCACGGAGTGTGAGGAAAGGCACCAGAGGGCCTGCGAAGCCCAGGAAATGCTGGGCAGGTGCTTGTTGTTCTAGAAGAGCTGCAGTCCTTAATTGTGGCCTGTATCAGAATCACCTGGAGGGCTTATCGACCCAGGTCACGCGGCCTCACCCCTGAAGTTACTGATTTAGTAAGTCCTGGGCTGGGCCTGAGAATGAGCATGTCCAGCAAGTTCCCAGGTGATGCCAATGCCGCTGGTCCAGGGCCCACACTTGGAGAAACGCTGGTCAAGGGGCAGGGGCTCGGCTTTCCTGACTAGCAGTGGAGTCTGTGACCCAGAGGACCCGAGCAGCCCTGGTCTGCGCATTGTCAGAGACCACCTGCCTCTTCCCTTCCCCCAGGGTCTGAACTGATGCCCAAAGCCCTGTCCACTCGCATCATCGGCGGCATCTGGTGGTTCTTCACGCTCATCATCATCTCCTCCTACACGGCCAACCTAGCCGCCTTTCTGACCGTGGAGCGCATGGAATCGCCTATCGACTCTGCTGATGACCTGGCCAAGCAAACCAAGATCGAGTATGGGGCTGTCAAGGACGGGGCCACCATGACCTTCTTCAAGGTGAGGCCCTCTCCCTCCCACTGCAGCGCCACAAGCTGACCCTTTGCTGTCCTTCACTAACCACACAGAGCCAAGAAATCCCTAGGGCGTAGTCCCTCCCTGTTGGGGACCAGTTAACTTTTGGGGGTTGAGGTGATGTGACCACCTGGGTGGGTCCCAGAACAGATCCTAGAAGTTTCTATACCTGGGGCAAGCAGAATGAGTGCACTTTATTTCCTTAAATCATCAGAGGGGTACAGGTGGGGAGATGAGGCTGGAGAGGGGGGAAGGAGAAGTGAGGCCAGATGCACAAACAGGCCCTGGGGCCAGCGGGTTTCCTGCCCTTGGCTTTGGCTCTCAGCGGCATCCATCTCCACAAGACTGGCCTGGGTTTGGGAGTCAGCTCTTCACCACTTAGAGGTCAGCAGCGGGTGCATCCTCCAAGGAAGAGAGGAGACTTAAAACTCCAAGTGTTTACAAGCATTCCTTAGCAGGTTACGCTCTTAGAATAACCAGAATAACCATGTCCGGATAAAGCCCCCATCACCTGCTCAGGTTACTCTTCTTGTAAGGATTTGGCCATGACTTTGCTGCTCCTCCTGCTTTGTAAGGTGTTGGCTGTGTTCCCAGTGTTTGTACACCTTCTACTGGAGTAACCAAGGGTTATGGGACTGGCTGGCCCTGAAAACCCGTAGCTGTAAATGTTCCTGTGGAAATGAAAGTGATAATAACAATAGTTGCCACCACCAAGAGCTCACAGTGAGCCAGGCACTGTACTAAAAGCTTGCCTCACTCAATCTTCCTGACAAATCCTGCGAGCAGGTGCTACAATTATTTCCACTCTACACATGTGGAAACTGAGGCTCAGAGTCGTTAAGGGGCTCAACCAAGCACCCAACGCTTCTTCAGCCAGACGCTGCCCCAGCTCTGCTGTCCTCCAAGGCCCATGGTCTAGCCAGAGGGGTTCCAAACTTTTGGCGTCTCTGGGCCACACAGTAAATACGTTGCAACACATAATCACACACAGAAAAATCTCATGTTTTAAGTAAATTTACAGTTTTGTGTTAGGCTGCAATTACAGCCATCCTGAGCTGCACACAGCCCACGGGCTGCAGAATGAAGCCCCCTGGTAGGCCGTGGTTCTCAGCTGTGAGTGAGCATCCAAATCGCCTGGGAGGCTGGGGTGAGCCCGGGTTGGTGGGCCTCCCTTTCAGAGTTTCTGGTTCGGTGGGGCCACGGTGGGGCCAAGAACGTACATTCCTACTGAGTTCCCAGGGAATTCTGAGGCTGCTGGTCAGGGCCCACACTTTGAGAACCATCGTCCCAGCTTTTCTCAGAAACGGTCAGGATCTGGGAACTCTGCGGCTATGGGTCCATTCGTTCAGTTATTTCTTTATTAGTCAATTGCTCTTGATCAGTCTGAAAGCCTGGGGTATGTCCTTCTCCTCTGGGTCCTGGCCCCCAGCCCCAGCCCTGGCCTCCTTCTAGGCTGAGCCTCTGAATGATGGATTGAACCTCCGATAGGCCTGGTGAGGAGAGCAGGAAGGGGCTGGGTGGGAAAGCCTTCTGCCTTTGGGGCAGCAGAGCCCCACTGGGACCCTCTCCCACCCCTACCTCTCCCGTGTCCCTCCTTAAGGATATAGGCTCCTGCTCAGCAAAGAGAAAAGGGCTCCCCTCTTGGATGTTGCTACTGCTACAGAGGAGCAAACGTGGCCTTCCTAAGGGTCACTGTCATGCATTTAGAGAGAAGGAAAGGGAAAAGCATGGTCACAGGCACGCTGGGAGCTCTCTAGGACCCTGTGTGTGTGTGTTCACAAGTGTGAGTAGTGTTTGAGTATGTGCTAGATGGATGTGTGCATGCAGCATGTAAATGTGCACTCAAGTATGTATGTGTGCACATCTGTGCCCACACAGAGTCTGCCTGTGTAGGAACGTGCATGTTTGTATGTGAACATGAGCGTCTGCACATATGTGTGTGTGTTGGTGAGCATATGTTTACATGCATCTCTGGGATCTGGGCATGTGGATATGTGCCTATGAGTGTGTGCCAGAGTGTCTACATGATACATGTGTGGGGAATATAGACATGCCTCTCTGTTTAAATAGGCCCATGAGTGTGCCTCAATTAGTGTGAGTGGGGGATGGGCCTGTGTGTGTAATAGCTTGTGTGTTTGTGGAATGGCCCACATATGTGTAATAGCTTGTGTGTGTGGCAGCCTCTGCGCACACATGTCTGCATGTGTGTGCGATGACGCGTTTGTGTGTGTGTGTGCCTCTGTGCCTGTGCTCAGGCTGCAGCCCAGCCCTGTGACTTGCCACGGCATCTCTCATGCATTACTCATGAGCAAGTCTCAAGCAGGGCTCCCCATCAAAGGGAAGCAGCATAAACACGGCCGGAGCAGCTCATTGCCGCTGATTGGATGTCCTCGCCTCCCTCCATGCTCAGATGCTCAGGCTGTCTTCCCAGAGCCCAGTCCCAGCTCCCCACAGAGCCGCTGTCCTCCGCATCAGGCAGTGCCTGCTGCAGCCTGCTCTGCCCTCACCTACCTTCCTTGCCACCAGTAGGGGGACACACAGCACCCTCCCAGAAGACCCCTGGGCAAATTTACTTCCTCCCCCACCTCCCCCCCAACCCCCCATAGTCACACCTCCCCTGCCCCAGGCCAGGTCATAGCCTCATTGTCACTTTCAGGTTAGAGCTGGAAGGAAACCTGAGTTTAACCTAGAAAAACAGAGGCCCAGAGGGGCTGGGTGATTTGCCCATGACCACACAGCCACTCAGTGGGGTATCCGGGATGTCAGGTCAAATGTCTGTCTGCACACGAAGGGCCCCCTCCCACACCCATCCTGGGGTCTTCTTGTGGCGGGGGTGTCCCTCTTCTGCCCGTGAGTGTATGTGCCAAGGCTGGCTCCGGGAGTACCCATAGGATGCACAGGAGACATTAACAAAGTCAACAACAATGGTAACATTTATTGAGCACTTACTAGGAGCCAGGCAAGATCCCAAGCACTTTACCTGTACAGTGGTTCCCCCTTACCTACGGACACACATTCCAAGCCCCCCAGCTGGTGTCTGAAACCACAGATGATAGCGAACCCTCATATATACTATGTTTTTCCCTAGACGTACATACAATTACAGCTTCTCCGGCATATCCAAATGGCCAACATCACTACACTTGAGCTTTGGGGCCGCTATTAAGTAAAATAAGGGTGACTTGAACACGAGGACCGCGATACCGGGACAGTCAGTCCGATAACGGAGGTGGCTGCTCAGTGAGTAGCGGGTGGGAGCACAGGAGGCATGAGCACACTGGACGGAGGGATGATTCACATTCTGCGGAGGACGCAGCCGGGCGGCTCTCCATTTCATCACACTACTCAGGACAATACGCAACTAAAACCTAGGAGTGGTTTATTTCTGGGGTTTTCTTCTTAGCATATTTGGACCGTAGTTGACTGAGGTGACTGAGACTGTGGAAAGTGAAACCATGGATAAGAGGGGATTGCGGTATCCACTCATATCATTCTCTCAGCGACATTAGGGGTTAGAGACTATTATTATATCATCTCCATTGTGCCCACGATGAAAGCAGGCTCAGAAAGTAATCTGAGTTAACCTCAACTTGCTATTTCACCATCAAGCATTTTACCATCGAGCTAGTGAAATGCAGAACAAGGATCTGAACCCCAGCCATCTGGCTCTAGTGCCTGTGCTCTTTGTCACAGGGTCTGTGTCACCTCTCTCAGGAGCCAGCCAGTCCAGGAGTCAGTTGGGGAAGAGTGAAGCCACAGTCAGTTGAGCCGGATCCCCAGCCTGGAACAGTCCTGATAACAAACAAGACAATCTAATAATCATGTATGTGTGTGTGTGTGTGTGTGTGTGTGTGTGCATGCCATTGTTGAATTAAAGCATGGGACTAAAATGTGACAGAAGCCAAATGGAGCAAATGCAAGAGCCCATGTTGAGGACAGGAACCAAGCAGGTGGCACCTCTGAATGTCCCAGAATCCAGGGCAGATGAACTTCAATTCTGTAGTTACCCTGTGTTCCTGCTTAGGCTGCAAACCATCTTTAAAAGCCTTGACCAGTGTGGCTGACCTTGACCTGTGTGGCTCAGTTGGTTGAGTGTTGTCCTTCAAAGCGAATGGTCACCAGTTCAATTCCCAGTCAGGGCATATGCTTGGGTTGCATGTTCAGTGCCTGGTCAGGGTGCGTAAAAGGGACAACCGACCGATGTTTCTCGCTCACATCAATGTCTCTCTCCCTTTCTCCTTCCCTCCTTTCCCCTCTCTATAAAAATAAGTAAATAAAAATTTTTTAAACTAAGAAGCCCCCAGGCTGAGAGTAGAACCCAGGGGAGAGAACCCGTTCCTGTCCAAAACCAGCAGCAGGAAGAGAGATTTTGGGCTTTCTCTCCTGGGGGAGCTCCAGATCCCTGGCCACGCCCCCACCCTGCAGCCCAGGAGGCTCGAGGCTAGAGACAGCCCCATCGTTCCAAAGAAACTTCATCTGAAGAGTTGGCAGGGAGCAGCAGACATCACAAACAGCGTCTCCTATGCTGTCCTCCCTCTGTCTTGGCAGATAAAAATTAATTAGGAGATGAAAAAGGAGGCCTTTGAAAGCACCGTTTGGCTGTAAAAATATGTAGGCAAAAAGTAAAGGAGAAAGTGGGGAAAGCGGGTTCTCTGTGGGGAGGGCTGGGCAGCTTTGAAGGGAGAGGAGGCGAGAAGACAGCTTCTCCCAGGACTTAGCCCTCTTTGGTGCCGGGGTGCAGGGGAGGCACATCACGTGTGGGTGGGACCGTGTACGAGGGACAGGAGCTGGGGGCCAAGAGTTTGAGGCTCTCTGGGTCCCTCGCATTGTCAAGCCCTCCCCCGTCTCACAGTCTTGCCCTGTCCCGGCACTGGAGCCTGCAAGGCACTCGGACAGGCCATTCAGTCCGCCACCACCCCTTCCAGCTGCTCAGCACTCTCACGTGATCCAGAGGGCTGGGGGCACTCCTGGATCTCAACTTCCTGTTCCTCCGGACCTGTCTGCTGGCCTCTCTGATGGTACCTTAGCCCTGCCTTCAGTCAGAAGTGGGGGTGGAAGACTGAAACACAGTGACAGGCAGAGCTCAGTAGGGTGCACCTGGCACAGTCAAGGCACATCAGTCTTAAAGTCAGACAGCGCAGGACTGAAGTCTTGGGTGTTGTCTCTGCTGGGTGACCTTGGGCAAGTCACATCACTTCTCTGAGTCTGAATCTTCTCACCTGAATGACGTGGGTACTGATTCTCACTGTGTGGCAATTAGCAAGAGGATGCAATGAGCTGCAGTATGTACGGTGGTTAGCCCAGTGCCAGGCACACAGGAACACGGAAGTTCAAGGCTCTCTCCTCTTGATGCTCCTCCCTTTGGCTGGTGCAAAAGACTGGGAAGCAGGCTGGACCCTTTTCTCCTATTGCCCCACAGTCCCAAAAAGGAGGACATTGGAAAGAGACCAGCCAGTGCACACCTGGAGACTCCACGTTTCCAGGTCATTCGGGATTGGGCCTTTGTTGAGGTCACTGGTGTCTCTACCATAGGATGGCCACCTGCTCCCGCACAGAGCTAAGTACCTGGGGGTCCTCAGGACAGAAGACACCCACAGCAGGCAGAGGAGCAGCGACAGGTGCAGGGGGAGGGCCAGGGATGCTGGGAAATTGCTGAAAATCACTCAGTTACTGAGCACCTCTCTGTGCCTGGGTTTTCTTATCTGTGAAATGGGTATAATAGCATCCTCCCTCCCAGAGTTGAGATGACTAAATGGGATAATTTATATAAACAGGTTAGAACTGCACCCGACACAGTACATGTGCCATAAACGCTGTTTTTATTGTTGATCATTGAAACCAGGGATACACTGACCTCTTCAATCCACAGACATAATTTTAAAGGCCATACATTGCTTATATATTTTTAACTAGTTGCCAGCATTTTAAAATTGGGAGATTCTTGCATTTAAAAACATTCGCATTTCTAGCTTTTTGAAAATGTGAAAGGCGGAGCATCACGGGGCTGGCTCTTCCACGAAGCACCAGCTGTCAGGCCGAGAGGCAGGGCTCTCTCTCGTTCACCAACATTCTGCTCAGCACTGTCTACCTACACCCGTCCCCAGTGTGGCTCCCGTCAGCATTTGCTGAGCATCGTGTCGTCATAATCTCTCGAAGCTCTGTACTGTGGAAATTATTACCCCCAATCTCTATATGAGCAAACTGAGCCTTAAAGAGGATTAAAGGGCCTCAAAGAGAAACAATGATGCCAGGCACTTACTGAGCACTTCACGGGCCCGCCTTTGTGTGGTGGAAAGCCCCCATTTTACAGATGTGGAAAGTGAGGCTCAGAGGTGTGTTGTCACTTGCCTGCCTGCAGTTACAGAAGGAGCTAGGGTATAAAACCAGAGTTCCTGCGATGGGGCTGGCCCCTCCCACTGCCGCTGCCACCACCGCAGCCTGCAGACCTCGCCGGCCGACTCCCCACTGGAGGGACCAGCCTGCAGCCCCACACAGGCAAACCTCAGGGTCACGTGCAGACAGACGGCAGGGGCCGCTGGGCTGGAGGGTCAGCCAGTCTGTCCCAGCCAGGCAGGCAGAAGCCGCAGACTTAGGAAAACCTCCTGGTGCCCAAGGAAATAAGCCAAGAGACATGATTAACTGCTCGAGGATGGGGATCTGATAAAGCCGAAGACTCCACGCCCAGGGATAAGAAAGCCAATTACTTTGGGAAAGGTCTCCCATTCAACGTGGAAAATACCCCCGGTCTCGCATGGAATCACACTGCCGCTGTCTCCCCACACACGCTCCCTGGGACCCAGCTCCCTTCGGAATAGATATATATTTATATATACCTACATACATTTTTCTTGTACAGAAATGTTAAATTCTCAAGATTAAGTATCTTCAGTTGAGGAAAATCAATTTACTTCTTTGAAGAGGCTGGAATTGAAAGTCGTGTGCCTGAAACTTACTTTCTTGCCAATTTTACTGATAAAAAAAGTCTCTTCGTTCTGGCACATCTCCCTGTATTGGCTGCTCCAAATGATTCCATTAATTGATCTGGGTGGCTGGGCCTGAAGCGATGCTTACTAAGGTTCCCAGTGAAACTGGGGTGGGAAGGATGACTCAGGAAACCATAGGCATGTGCGTCTGTTCCCTGGGGTGGTGACCAGAGGAACTTAGGGCTCTGGTGGTCAGGCCCGGGGAGATGGGGAAAAGGCCTGAGATCCCAGGAGGGACCCCCCGCTGTATCCCTCCTCGTCTCATCCATGCCAGAGGGAAACTTTTTGGTGATGTGCCCAGAATCAGAATCACAGATGGACAGAACTTAAGGGAGACAGAGACCATGAGTGGATGTGTTTAAAAATGGGGTCCCAAGACATAGGACAAGCACAGTGGGTGGCCATTCTACGGAAGTAGACTTCAGACCCATCTGCCTATAGGTGACTGAGGTAGTACATTTGTTGACCCTGAACCTGAAGCTGGCAGACAACAACCGCCTGAAACCAGCGTCACAGCCAGCTTCCTGTTCCTTTACCACCAGAGGCTTTCGTGTGTCTTTCTTCAAAGTCTGGTGGCCTTGATGCTCCCTCCAGCCCCACTGGAAATTTCTGTCTCCTTTTATGATGTAGTGTTACTGGAAAGAGCATATGTTTTGATGTCGGGCGTGCCTATGTATAGAAGGGATGGCATGCTGGGGGGAGGATACAGGGAGGAGTTTGCAGAATAAGAACAAGCTCTTCTACTATTCTGAGACAGAAGGAGTGGGACAGGACTCCCTGAATGGTTCATTTCAAGTGACTTTTGTCAGGCTCGAGATTTTACCAGTGGCTGACTATGTGCGTGGAAGGGTGAGTGGGTAAGATGGGTGAGGTGGAGAGGTGTGTGGATGGATGGACAGGTGGTTGACTAGATGGATGAATGAATGGATAGACAGGTAAAGGGCTAAGTGGGCAGTTGGATAGTTAGTTGAGTAACTTAGTGTATAGATGCTGTGTGAGCGAATGGGCGAGAACCTGAACATGATGAATGAAGGACAGTGGGTGGATGGAGGGGTGGAGGGACGGATGGATTGCAGGCATGCATTGGAGGTGTGAAGGGAGCCCTGCTGCTCTCATCAGCCCCTGGTTCCCAGCTCTGGTAGAAGGAGGATTTGGAGAGCAGGGAGGACGGATGGGAAAGGAGCTGAGGGTGGGAAAATAGTATTTAGCCACCACAACCAGGAGGGCAGAGTATCTGTGGAGCATGTGTGCCTGGTAAGCGGGGATGATAGGCCTTGGATATCCGATTAACGGAGTAGTTAGCACTGATTATCTGAAGAACAAAACAACTATACTGAGAACAGAAATAGCTTGTGTATGTGAGGGTGTATCAGTTATCTGTGGCTGCATAACAAATTGACCAACACTTAGTGCCTTAAAACATTGTGATCTCCTAGTCTGTGGGTCAGGGTTCAGCACAGCTTGATTGAGTCCCCTTGGCTGGTGTCCCACTGGCTGGATTCAAGGTGTTGGCTAACACTGCAGTCATCCCGGGGCTCTGATTCCAAACTCCCTGGCCTGGCTCTTGGTGGGATTCAGTTCCTCCTTGGCTGTCAGCTGGAGGGTGTCCATTCTCCACTGACCACTTGCTGGAGGCTGCCCTTCGTTCCTTGTCTTGTGGGCCTCTCTGTGGGCAACTCACAACACAGCAGCTGCTGGCTTCCATCAGGGCAGCGAGAGAGCACAGCAGGATGACAGTTCAGTCGCATGTAACCTAATCTCCAGAGTGACATCCCATAGCTACTGGGGGGAGTTAAAAGCAAGTCTTGATGTCTAACTCACATCCAGGGGTAGGACTGAGTCCCAGTGACAGAGGTCACTGGAGCCATAGAGAAGCTTCCTGCCACAGAGAATCTGGGCAGGAAAGGTAGCAGAGTAAGAAAGGACCTGAGAGATGAAAGAGCCTGGGAGTGGAGGAGGTATCTGACTATCAGAGATTGTCTACAAAATAAGAAATGTCTGGTGAGTCAGAAGAGCTAGACATTGGGAAAGTTTTTAAGGGCAATAGTGGAGGAGGGGCATCTGGGCTATAGGAGGAGCTGAGGTGGAGGAGTAGCTGAGAAGATGGACTAGCAGGAGAGAACAGAAGGTTTGGAGGCAAGAGTTGCAGAGGTAAGAGTAACAATGGAGGTGGAGTAGCTGGAGAGCAGAAAGAGCTGAAAACAGGAGAAAGGCTGAGGCCCGAGGGGAGCTGGGAACAGCCAGCTTGTGCTCTGGTAGAACCCACTGAAGCTCCAGGGACCCAAGCCCTGCCAGGCCTTTGGTTTTGGGGGCAGATACATTTGCAGGTGGGGGAGCAGTGGCTTGTCTGTGAATGTGTCCCCAGAACCTGTGCCCAAAGAAGCTATCACTGGTACTTGACAGAATCTGGGCTCAGATGGAATTCCAAGTGGGGTCCTACCTGAGGCTTTGGGGGCCTCCCCTCCCCCTGGCGTGCCCGAGTCTACAGGAGCCAGTTTCCGAGGGGACAGTCCTCACAGAGCTAGGAAGCACCTGGAGAGCAGAAGGTACACTTTCCTCCCAGCCTCTCCCCACCCCCACTGTCCACTCCTGGCAGACACAGTTCCTTCCCCATCTCCTGTCCATCCCCCAGCTCTGTGCCAGCCTGTTTGAGCACATCCGTGCCGTCACGCACACTGGAGCCAGGCCGGGTGCCAGTCAGACAGGCCTACATCACAGACAGGCACAGCCGGACTTGGAAACTGCTGGCCCGGTGGGGCCTGTGGAGCCACCTGCTCCCCTGGGATCGGCGGGGGCAGGGCCCATCCCTGCGGGGAGCACTATATTCATAAGAAATCTCATGAAGGCCACCCACCCTGGTCTGCCCAGTCTCCTCAGCAGCAGGGGACATTCGGTGTCAGCCCCCTGTCCCCGCCCCAGTGCCCTCTCTGTGTCTCCCCAGCCAGGCAGCGGAAGCACAGCAGCCCACCCACCAGGTCTTAGGGACACTGGTTCTACTCATGCAGCAGCATCTAGGCCGGGAGGCTCTGGGGGCCGAGGGGCAGGGCCGCCTCTCCCCGTCCTGGAGTTCTCACCCTGCTTCTCTCTCACTGCGGTAAAGTGGAACATGAACCCTCCCCTCAGACAAAATCTTCCCGAGACACAGTGCACTGAGGGTGACGTGGGGGGCCCAAAACCCACGAGCTTTGCCCTCATTGCCATCCACCTCTCCCTCTGTACTCTCACAGTGGTTTCTGTGAGGCAGTGCTGCTCAGTGGTTAGGAGCATGGGCCCTGGAGCCAGAAGGTCTGGGTTTCAAGCCTGGCATTGCCCCTTGGTATCTGGGTGACTTTAGGCAAGTTACTTAGTCATGCCTCAGTTTCCCCATCTCCAACATGGGGCTAATGTACCTGCCTCCTATGCTTGCTGTGAAGAGTCAATGAATAAACGTGGTTAAGCACTTAGAATAGTGCCTGCACATATAACTATTTGATACATAAATGGAGAAAGAAAATTAATTTTGTAAAAGTCATCATGAAAATCCCTTGTGCCATAGCAAAGAGCCAGAGGTTTCCAGAGAGGTGGGCCTGCATCTGAATCTTGGCTTTGTCACTCACCAGCCCAGTGTTTGGGGACCTGCCCTCCTAGGGCCTCAGTGTCTGCATATGAGCAATGGGTGGCGCCCCCTCACACTGAGCCCCGTGGGCAGACCTCCCTGCCCGGGGCCCTGCCAGGCGGGGTGCGCGGTGCTTGGTCCCTGGTAACTGTGTGTGTATGGCCCCTCCCCTCGTGGCCCAGAAATCCAAGATCTCCACCTTCGAGAAGATGTGGGCCTTCATGAGCAGCAAGCCCTCGGCGCTGGTGAAGAACAACGAGGAGGGCATCCAGAGGACGCTGACGGCGGACTACGCGCTGCTCATGGAGTCCACCACCATCGAGTATGTCACCCAGAGGAACTGCAACCTCACCCAGATCGGGGGCCTCATCGACTCCAAGGGCTACGGCATCGGCACGCCCATGGGTGAGCAAGAGGCTACGGGGTGGGGGGGGGGAGGCGGGGCGGGGCCCCCCATCTCCTCCCACACACAGTCTCCTGCTCCTACTCCCAGCTCACCCCACTGAGCCTACAGAGGTGGCATTTCCTCTGCCCAGAGATGAAGGGGTGGAGCCACGTACCTTGTGAGGTGAGCCCTGGCCTAAGCAGAGAACTTGGGCAAACCCAGAGGTGGGGACCGTTCAGAGGTCACACCTGCGCTCCCTGGCCTGACCCCTGTGGAGACAGCCCTGACACAGTGTGCCATCCAGGGGCCTGTGAAAACAGGGACCCAGAGGGAAGACTCCCTGCCTCAGGGGAGGACCCTCCCGCCCACCCAGATGCATATAGAAAGAGAGAACTTCTGGCAACAGGCTCCCCCTTTTCGTGAGCTCACCAAGAGGGCCAGTGATGGTGGCCGACACCGGCCGGAGTGTCGTCAGGGGCTCACGGGCTGGATCGAGTGCCGCCGACATCCGTCCCCTCTCCCCACCACAGGCTCCCCGTACCGGGACAAGATCACCATCGCCATCCTGCAGCTGCAGGAGGAGGACAAGCTGCACATCATGAAGGAGAAGTGGTGGCGGGGCAGCGGCTGTCCCGAGGAGGAGAACAAAGAGGCCAGCGCCCTGGGCATCCAGAAGATCGGGGGCATCTTCATCGTGCTGGCCGCTGGGCTGGTGCTGTCAGTGCTGGTGGCCGTGGGCGAGTTCGTGTACAAGCTCCGCAAAACAGCAGAGCGAGAGCAGGTGAGCCCCTCTCACGGGTGCCTGTGGGAGAGAGGGAGGGAGATGGCAGACAGGGACTGTGCTGGTGTCACACCTCCTGTGTGCCAGGCACGTGGCAGTGGCAGGCCCCGCTCTCATCAGAGCACCAGGAAGCCTGGCCAGTCCCACCCTCCTGTCCCACCCACACCAGTGGGCGCACCTGCCCATCCCTGCGGCTCCCTCCCAGGCTCAGCCCCGCGGTCTCTAGCTGGACCACGCAACAGCCTCCGGTCTGGCCTTCCTGCCTCCACGCTTCTCTCTTCTCCCCGCCCTCCATCCACAGCCAGTGCCCTGCTTAAAACTTGACTCAAACCATGCCCTTCCCCTGTGTAGAACCCTCCAGGGTAATTACTGAAGCTGGGTGATGGTTACCTAGGGGTTCATTATACTGTTCTCTCTACTGCCTGTATTGGGAAATTTCCGTAATTAAAAGTTTAAAAAAGAAAAGGGTTCAGAGGCCCAGCCCAAGTGCTTCAGATGGGAGAACGTGTCTGATTCATCCAAGCCGGGCTGGTCAGTGGCTTTGGGTCCTGAGAGCAAGTTAGAATCACAGGGAGAGAGCGTTTTAAGTGCTAATGTCCTGGCCTCACTCCCAGAGACTCTGTTTTAACTGCTCTGTAGCAGAGCCTGGCACTGGCATCTTAAGAAAGTGTGCAGGGTGGTTTCAATGAGCACCTGGGCTGAGGCCGCTGTGCAGGGGGAAAGCACCTCTCACAGTGAAGCTCAAAGCCATACACGGCCCGTGCAGAAAGAGGCTGTAGTTAAGTCCTGTGTGTGGGGACCGTTCAAAGCAGCCAGCTTTTTACGTCCATCAGAAATGAAGTGGAGGCCGTTATAACCAGGAAGCCTGAGTCAGCCGTGCACCCACCAGAAGTGGCCAAAGATGTGGTTGTCTTTACAAAGATGTTTGTTGAAATATAAATTATCGCATAAAAAAACTAGGAAAAAAACTCAATGTCCAGTAATCAGGAGCAGCTAAAAAAAATAAGATATATTTTTTAAAAAGCAAACTCTTCAGGAATTGCCATTGTCATTGGAATTAAATTCCACCAAGAAGCCCACTGGATCTAGTCCTTGCCCACCTCTGCTCTGGCCTCCTCCCCCCCCTTCTCCACCCCACGCGCACCAGCCTCCCTTTTGGTCCTTGATGCATCAGACGTGGTCCAGCCTGGGGCCCTTCGCACGGGCCGTCCTGTCCACCTCAGGCGGTCTTCCCCCGGAGTGCCGTGTTCTGGGCATCTTCTGGTCACTCAGTTTCCGCTCAGCTGTCACCTCTCAGTAGCCTCCCCACCTGTCCCTACTTGCAACCCCTCTGTAACCCGCTTCACTGCTCTATTCTTCATCATAGGTATCGCTATCTGACATTGTTTGTTTACACGTATATTATCTGCTTTTATCCCATCATTAGGCCACAAGCCCCCAGAAGGTAGGGAGTGTATCTGTCATTTTCACTGCTGAATGCCTAACGCCTAGAATAGTGCCTGGCGCAGAGAAGGGGCTCAAACGATATTTTCAGAACAAAGAAAGGGAGGTGAGGGCTGATGTTGTGTTTGGTGGGTGAACGAGGAGAAGCTTGGCGAGGCCACACAGCTGGTAAGAGGGAGAACAGAAGTCAAATGCAGGTCCCATCCCCCACACCACAGAGCCTTCGTACGAGCTGTCTTGCTGCTGATGCTCTGAGTTCACTGGGTAAACTGAGGCACTGGCAGTCCCCGTGGCCTTCCAGGCAAGCTGCAGGACAACCTCTGCCATCAGATACCCGTGAGGGATGCTGCACTTCTGCTGTCCCTCTCGGGGACTCACAGGGACTTTGTGGCCAGAGGAGGCCACTGCCACCCCACTGCCCTTCAGGGACCTACCTCCCAGATGCCCACCTTGAGAAACACATGCTGGGCTTCCCCGAGTGAGAACACGGTGACTGTGCCCTTAGCTGGAAGTCCTCCCAGGAGAGGGGTCACCCACACATTCGTCAGGTGTATCTTAAACCCAGACGCTGGGCGAAGACTAGTGCCCGGGGCTGGGCTCCTGTGGAGGAAACTGGCTGGTTCCCGCTCTCATCACCCAGTGGGGAAAAGTTAGGTCGAGTCTTCAAACTTTAGTGTGTATGCCACTCAGAGCTTCGGTTTGCTCATCTGTAAAACGGGAGTAAGAGGACACTACCTGCCCTGTGACCTTACTCTCCAAACAAGACTGTGATGCTCCATAGGCTGCTATACAAACTAATCATCCTGCGGAGAGCAGGGGGTGGGTGGGGTGACAGGTAAGAGAGACCTGGTGGCCTTAGCATAGGCTCAGGAGCAAGGGCAAGAGTTGGCCGGAGGTGCAGGGACGGCCTCACCCATCTGCCCTTTTCCTCCCACCCGCACCCCAGCGTTCCTTCTGCAGCACCGTGGCCGACGAGATCCGTTTCTCCCTCACCTGCCAGCGTCGGGTCAAGCACAAGCCGCAGCCTCCCATGATGGTCAAGACAGACGCCGTCATCAACATGCACACGTTCAATGATCGCCGGCTTCCGGGCAAGGACAGCATGACCTGCAGCACATCGCTGGCCCCCGTGTTCCCCTAAGCACTGGTAGGGCGGGGACCGCCGGCCTGAAGGGCAGGATGGAGGAAAACAAAGGAAACTGGAAGGAACGTCCCCTGTCCCCACACTGGGCTTGGGGACCAGAGCTGCTGCCTGCTCTTTGGGCCAGGAGCCCTCTGCCCTTACCTCCTGGGAAACCAGCAGGCCCCCAGGCCAGCTGCTTGGGCTTCACTCTCTTCCTATTTCTTCTATGGGTTTCTAAAGCTGCCAGCCAAGACAGCCAAGGCCAAAGGAAGCACATGCCTCTCTCGGGCCAAACTCACCTGCCCCTCAACTTTCCTCCACAGTCAGAAGTTCCTACCACGGCCCCGCAGAGGCCAAAGAAAATAGAAACCACTCTTTTATCGCCACTCCTTCCCCCTGAGCCCGGGTCCCCTGGGGCTTGACTGAGAGACCAGAGACACAAACCCTGGGCATCGTAAGGATGGTACAGCTGGGCTGCCAGTGGCAGCTGAAGATGGAGGACGGCCACCCCCCATGCCTGGGAAGACTCCCTCCCCGCAGGGCTGCTCACATGGTTCTGAACTCCTGGACTTAGCACCGCCTGTGGCAGCCTCTGTTTGGGCAAAGTTGAAGGCAGAGGACTCCATAGGGGAAAAGAGGATTTGGGGTCTGGAAGAGAGGAGAATGCACAGAGGCAGGAATTCTAACAGACCATGTCCAGTGGCCCCCGCTTCTCTGGAAGAGTGGGGGAGTGGTCGGAGAAAATTCTTCTCCACTTTCTGGCCAGAGGAGAGAAGACCCCCTGAACCTCTCAAAAAGGAGGCTGCCCAGAGACTCAGCCAATAGTTGAAGCCCAGAGGGACCGCGGATTCCGTGGAAATTCCATATGCCCCTCAAGTCATCGGATCTTATTTTGCTGGTTCCCAAGCTGTTTTTAAACCCTGGTGGCATTAGGGACCTTGGACTCTTTGCCACATAGTCATCAGCAACTTCCTGTTCCTGGCCAGTTGGCCTTGAGACCCTCGGTCATCTTGGGAGAAGAGTGGCCTAGGTTAAAGGGAAAGTCAAGTCAGGCCCCTCAGAAGAGGGGGCCAGGCCCTACTGCACAGGCTAACTTTGGGGTAGATGGGGAGAACTAGGGGGGCCCCAAAGAACTCCCAGCCTCCTGGACTTGCCAAACCTGAAGATATACCCCCAAAGTGAAAGGTTTTAGGGGCAGGATATCATGGCTGGTAGAGACCCCAAGGGTGGGAAGAGAGAAGCTGCCTCCTGGAGAAATAACCAAAGAGCCCGTCCAGAGACACAAGGCAACCCTGGCCCTGGTCTCTTGTCCAGAGCAGCCGGGACCTTGTGGGACTTGGGGGTCCAGCAGAGAAGTGGTAGCAGATGGGGTACCAGTGAGGGGTACACCAAATGACCTGTGGATTCCAGCTAGCTGTGATGCACGCTCTAAAGGTCTGTGACTAAGATTCTGGAAAACGAGACACAGAAGGGTTAGGAGCAAAGTGTCCTTAAAGAGAATGTGGTGGGCCTGCAGGGCTTCCCACAGCCAAGGGCAGAGGGCAGTCTTCGAGCAGGGGAAGTGGACAGGTGATTCTGGACAACCCAGGAGCACCAGCCACCCCCTCCCACCTCTCTCCTGTTTCTGCTTGAGGGGCCTCGTTTTAGGGAGGAGCTACATTTAGGTCTCAAGGACCTTCTCGGCTGGGGCGAAGGGTAATCTCTAGCTCCCCCAGGAACTTCCAAAGCAGGAGAGCACAGTGGACTCACGTGACAAGTACTGTTCGTCCTGGGAGCTGCGAGCTGCAGGACCAAAGCAGCTGGTTCCCAGAATCAGAGCAACTCCGCCTGGCTGTGTGCGCTGGAGGCGGGAGAAGAGGCCAGACGTGCAGCGGAGCTGACACATGTAAAGATAGGAAAAGCCATGTTGTCGTGAGCTTCTGGGTGCAGGGGTGTGTGTGTTCATAAGTGTGAGTCTGTGTCTTGTATGTGTGAGTTTGGGGGCCGGGGGAGAAGGACAGATTTGGATATATCCACAGTCCAGGGCAGGCAATAATAGGAGAACTCTTTGGGTTCTGCTGCGTGCATATGTACACATGTGAGCATGTGTGTGAATTGGGGATGAGGGGGACCACTCTGGACAGGCAGCAGAGCTCTATACCTGTAAAAGCAGGAGAAGCCATGTCATAGTGGGGTTCTGGTGAGTATATGTATATATACATGCATGCACGAGTATGTGTGTTTGTGCATGCATGTGCATTTGTGCACCCAATGGCAGAGGTGGAGGACAGGATAAAACCTGCAGCATTGCCAAATATGTTTTAGAGGAGAAGCCATGTCACCAGGGGGTCCACATGTGAGCACATGTGCACAGGCATGTGTGGGCCTGTGTGTGCAGCAGAGAGCACGACAGAGGACAAAACCAGACAGACCTGCAGCGAGGTCATGTGTGAGCCTGTTGTATGTGAGGAGCCAGGGGGAACTGGAGTTTGTGAGTGTGCGTAGGCTCACACATGTGTTCAGATGCACGAGTATGTTCCAGCTCACTGCAGGAGCAGAGACGGACAATCAGGAAAGCAGGGAACCAGGGTCTGCTGGCACTGCTGTCACGGGGACAGGTCTTTTGTCACAAAGATTTGCTGAGATTGTCTAGGCATAGGCACAGGGAGACTGGCCAAGTGCGGGCAAAACTTCAGGGACTCGTGGCTGGTGACTCCTTTGCTCTAGGCAGAGTGCCGTGTTTGAAGGGGAAAATGACATATTTTTGCAATTTCCAGGTAACAGGATACTAATGAAAGTATTTGCCCATTTGCTATCATCAACCACTAGTAAGGCACAGTAAACACTGTCCTTCATCCGATAGAATTTTTTGCACACGCCCACATCCATACTCATATCACACACTCGCGCGTGCGCCTCTGTGTATAACTCTCCGTGAACATGTGTCTTGCTGAGGCTGTGCACATAGACTGTGATGAGAGACAGGAAAGGCAGCAGCATGGGCTAGGAAGACTTTCATCAAAGGAGTAAAGAACGGAGGACGTCAGAGATGCAGTTGAGTTAGGGGAGTCCCCCAAAGGCACTGAAATGATTTTGGGGGCTCCAAAATGGAAGTGGGATGACATGCTGCCTGATCTTCCCTCCCACTTGAGCCTTATGTCCATATGTGTGGCTAATGTTCAACTTCTGGCTGATGTCCTGTGTTTGTCTTTGAGACCAGCCCAAGGTTCAGAGTGCAGTGGAAACCGCTTCTGCCCAAGTGTGAGCTGTGTCTGTCCCAGGTACTAAAGGTTCTGCTACATCTGGGGGGTGGGGGGTGGAGAAAGTGTTCCCAGCAAGGCGGACCATGTAGAGTCCAAGTTTGGGCCCACCTGCCAGTGGGTGTGGACAGCGCTCCAACGGGTACATGCAGGTGCATGCACAGAGGCACTGAGCTCCAGGGTTGAGAGTGATGGGGTCCTGTAAACACTGGTTTGGATAGAGCAGAGGATGGAACTTGCCTGAGCAGATGCTAGACTCTCCCTGTCTGGCCGAACAGAGTGCCCCCACCTTCCACCCCCGTCTCCCACTTCAGAATGCCAGTGCCTCCTCTCAACCTGCTCACATTGGCCAAGTTGAGGGGCAGCAGGGAGGAGAAACACATACACCCCACCATGACCCTTGGGCTTTTGAACAATGAGCCCTCCTCTCTCTCCCCATGACCTGTTACTGGTCTCCCTGCTGTGGCTGCTCAGACCCCCCAACACAGCCAAGACACTGCCTCAACTGGCGGAGCAGAGCACTGTGGCTAGACCAGGCGCTGGCAGGGGGCTGGCAGCAGTAGGTGGAGCCTCCAAGTGGCTAGAGGCCACTCCCCCTCCTGGAGCTCTGGGAAGGCGGAAGTCCAACCAGGACAGTTAGAAGCTCCCTCCCTGCCTTCTTTTCCAGGGAGTGCTGTGTGGGGGCTTGCAACTGCTTCCTCACTCAGCATGAAGCTGATCCCTCCCCAAGCCATCCCCAGCTATATGCACAAACATCTGGAAGCAGACTGAACTCTGGCCCACGCCCAGAATGGTCCTGTGTGGAGCGCCATCTGGAAGGGCCTAGCTCTGGTCAAAATTGCTGTATGGACTTAACACCTGGGACCAGCCCAGCCCCCTAGACAGATGCAAAGAATGAGCCCAACACTGTAGACAGGTCTCTGGAATAGACACATCTGGAACAGTCTCCCGAGTTGGGAGGACACATTGGGAATGGGCCCCACCGCTCGCCACTGCGGAGGGCCCTGACCTCTGTCCCCGTGCAGGTTTCACGCCTTCATGTCCATCTTGCATTTGCCCTGAGTTAAAATGTCAAAGCTGAGGCCATATGTGAAGTCACAAAACTGTTTTTGGTAGAAGGTGAATATTCTGTACACTATATATATGAATGTAAAAATATATATATATGCTGTATATATATATATGCACAGTGTATATATGACCTGTAGCCCATGTGTATACGCACCCCTCCCTGCACGTCTGCACACGGAGTGTACATAACCCAGCCAGTATGGGTGGGGACCAGGTGAGAGATGGGGGCTACAGCAGCACAGTCCGGGACAGAGGCCACCTGGGGCAGGGGTGGCAGTGAGTGAGAAGGGATGGGGAAAAGGCACACACGCACCAGAACTACAGACCCCCAGGAAGAGGGCAGAGCTGTGCAGGCTGGCGGATGGGCCTCTGCCGAGCAGGTGCCTCTGGGCAGGGACAGGAGTAGCGAGGGAGCCTCGTCTCCATCTGAGAGCGTCCGCAGCAGGACAGCAGGGCCTGTGGTTTGGGAGCAATGTCACACCAGTACTTGGCTCCTGAGACCTGCTCAAACACCTGTCTGCACAACTGCCAGGTAGACGTCTGGTTCCACCTGGAATACCCCAAAAAGGCGACAGTGTGGTAGGTGGCAGAGGCCTCTGCGTCAGAGTCTCACCCCACATGTGGGCACAGCTCATGGCTAGAGAAAGCACTTTTTTAAGACAGTGGCCCCAAGGACATTGCCAGTATGCCAGTATGATGTCCCAGTGTCCTAGTTATTGACCCCTGTCCCCTGCCTTCTAGAACCGACCTCACATCACCCAGCAGTGTGTCTCTGCTTTGCAGATCAAAACTCTGAGGCCTCCAGGTGCAGGGAAGCAGCTGTAGACCCAGTAATGCCGGTTAGGAGTGTGTCCCATCTCAGACAATTCTCCAGTTCCATGTGACCCAGAAGCCAGCTATTGAAAGAACAGATGTGAGCAGAGCAGTGACATGCATAAAAGATGAGAAACCAGCGAGGCCCGTCCTGTCCTAGCACAGCCCATGCCATGTCTCTGCCTTCTCTGCCCGGTAGCATCTGCCCCAGCAGGGCAGTTGGCAGGGATCCCCCAGAAGAAACAGCAAACCTCCCTCCCTGCAGATTCGTCTGTTCTCTGCACTGCTGATCCCTTCGCTAGTGGTCCAGCCCTGTCATGGGTCAGAGAATCTCCGGAGCACGCAGGGGAGAGAAGTCTGGAGCGTGCTTCCACATGGTCAGCAGCCCACCCTCGGCTTCAGCCCCGTGCACCAGGCTGCTCTGCACACAATTCTGGGTCTGCCCCCGGGGCCCTGGGCAGAACACGTCTGAACCCAGCCCCCTGTGGAGGGCCCTGTCACTGTGCTCCAAACCCCCATCCCATCTCTGCCTGCTGGGCCTCCCATGATGGGGACTCGGGTTCTCAGCCCCTGGGCTGAGCCCCCAGCCAGCACCATGCGAGACCCCCGGCCTGTCCCACCACCCAGACCAGAGTGCCTGGACGCCCCCCGCTCCCACACAACATGGTTCCCACACACTGGTCTCTGGGCCATTCAGGGGATGCCCTTTGTGGACATGCAGAATTTCTATGAATATAGTTTTTTGTAAACATTTTGTAACAATTTGGGTTTCATAGTAACTGTGTTACTTGCCAATCATTCTAGGCTAATGTAAATAAATTTCCAAACAAATTCGATTATTTTCCTTTTTAAGACACTGTGATATATCGAAGTGCACAGTTTGCTGTATGAAGTAATATGGTTTTAAATTTTAAATAAAGAAATGTTTCTAGAAAACAAGACCCCTCAAGCTGTGTTTTCTGCTTCTCTCCCCTCTCTAGAACCAGAGGGTGCTGGGCAGTTGACTTATGGCACCTTCACCCAGGGCTGACTGCCCCAGGCCAGAAACCCTGGTGAAGAGCAGGTGGGTGGTCCAACCCAGGCTCCTGCCTCTCAAGTCAGATATGGAGGGTGTAGTGTCTGTCCTTGACATTGTCTGACCTCCATCTTCCCTTCTCATGGGCATGTCCCTCACTAACTCATCTCTTTCCACATAACTGCCTTGGGAGTTGCCATGTCCCTATGTGACCCTGCCTCTTGGGCACAGCTGGGGAGGATGAGTGGGCCTCTTATCCAAACTTGCTCCATCGGAGATCTTGCCTGAGCTTTTGCAAACTGGAAATGAGAAAGCTCTAAGTCAACTACTTTTTGGAGATGGAAACTACGCATATAAAAATGGTTCAGTAAATGAGTGGATCAAAAAACTGTGGTACATTTACAATGAAATTCAATGCACCAGAGAGAAAGAAGGAGCTCCTACCCTATGTGACAGCATGGATGGGACTGGAGAGCATTATGCTAAGTGAAATAAGCCAGGTGGTGAGGGACAAATACCATATGATCTCACCTTTAACTGGAACATAATCAATGAAAGAAAAATGCAAACAAAATATAACCAAAGACATTGAAATTAAGAACAACCTAGGACTTCCAGCCAAGATGGAGGTGTTGGTGGAAATATTGTACCTCCTCGCACAACCAAACTTAAGGACAACAAAGACTTAGAAACAAAAACACAACCAGAACAGACAGAAAATTGAACTGTACCGAAGTCCAACAACAACAAACCATTCATCCAGACCAGTAAGAGGGGCAAGTCGGCAGCCGGTGGAGAGGGGTCTCGGCAGGAAGAGGGGGTGGTTGGCAGATGTGGGAGTGAGGAGGAAATGAGCAGACCCAACCCAGTGAGGTGTGCAAGGCGACTGGCTGACCGGGGACACACATTCATGCGTAGATAAACCAGGCATATAAAAGGGCAGTGAAACAGACCGCGCAATCCAGGGCCCCAGCGCCAGGAAATAAAGCCTAAAAGCACTGATTGGAAAAACTTTCAGTGGTTGAGGTGCTGGGAGAGGCTCCCAGCCTCACAGGAGAGTTCATTGGAGAGATACACAGGGTCCTAGAATGAATACTAGCCCACTAACCTGGGAACGAGCACCAGAAGGGCCCCATTTGCTTGTAGGAAGTGGCAGAGGGGACAAAAATCTGAGAAAGCACGGAACAAGCACCACTGTTCCCCTTCTGACCCCGCCCCCACATACAGCGTCACAACCCAGCGACTAGGTTGATCCACCCTGGTGAACACCTAAGACTCTGCCCCTCACACATAACAGGCATGAACAGACCAAAACATTATGGCTCAAACAGAACAGTTCAAAGCCCCAGGATCAATACTTCTAAGTGACCAAGAGATAACCAACCTATATCAGATGCACGGTTCAAAACACTGATGATCAGGTTGCTCACAGAACTGGTTGATTTTGGTCACAAATTAGATGAAAAAATGAAGGCTACACTAAGTGAAATGAAGGAAAATGCACAGGGAACCAATAGTGATGGGAAGAAACTGGGACTCAAATCAATGGAGTGGACCTGAAGGAAGAAAGAAACAACCAAACAGAAAAGAATGAAGAAACAAGAATTCAGAAAAAAATGGTTCTGGCTAAGATGGAGGCATAGGTGGAAATACTATGCCTCCTCCCACAACCAAGTTTAAAGACAGCAAAGTTTTAGTAATAAAAACGCAACTAAAACACAGAAAATTGAACTGTATGGAAGTCCAACAACAACAAACCATTCAGCCAGACTGGTAAAGGGGCAGAGCCAGTGGCTGGTGGAGCGGAATTGCATAGGAAAATGTGGCCAGACAGACCCAGGCACCTGGGTGGTGGTTGGCGGATCCCAGCCGTGGGGTGGCAATGGGCGGACCCAGTGAGGGCACAGGGCAGCTGGCTGACCATGGTCACACATTCGTGCGCAGATAAACCAAGCAGAGGAGCAAGCAATGAGACAGACCATGAAGACCAGGGCCCCAGCACTGGGAAATAAAGCCTAAAAGCACCAATTGGAAAAACTTTGGGGGTTAAGGTGCCGGGAGAAGCTCTCAGAGTCACAGAGAGTTCGTTGGAGAGACCCACAGGGTCCTGGAGAGTGCACAAGCCCACGTACCTGGGAACCAGCACCAGAAGGGCCCCATTTGCTTGCTGGAAGCAGCAGAGGAGACCAAGATCTGAGAGAGAGGAGAGCAAACGCCATTACTCCTCTCTGACCCCGCCCCCATACAGCGTCACAACCCAGCGACTGCGTCGACCCGCCCCGGTGAACACCTAAGGCCCTGCCCCTCATACCTAACTGGCACAAACAGACCAAAACATTATGGCTCAAGAAGAACAGCTCAAAGCCCCAGAGCCAATACATCTAAGCAACCAAGAGATAGCCAACCTATCAGATGCACAGTTCAAAACACTGGTGATCAGGACGTTCCAGAACTGCTTTAGTTACAAATTAGAGGAACAAATGAAGGCTAAACTAAGTGAAATAAAGGGAAAAGCACAGGAAACCAATAGTGATGGAAAGGAAACTGGGACTAAAATCAATCAAGTGGACCAGAAGGAAGAAAAAAATGACCAAACAAAAAACAATGAAGAAACAAGAATTCAAAAAAATTAGGAGAGGCTTAGGAACCTCCAGGACATCTTTAAATGTTCCAACATCTGAATTATAGGGGTACCAGAAGGAGAAGAGGAACAGCAACAAGTGGAAAACTTATTTGAACAAATAATAAAGGAGAACTTCCCCAATCTGGAAAAGGAAATAGACTTCCAGGAAATCCAGGAACCTCAAAGAATCCCAAAGAAGTTAGACCCAAGAAGGAACACACCAAGGCACATCATAATTATATTAGCCAAGATTAAAATGAAGGAGAGAATTCTAGAAGCAGCAAGAGATAAGGGGACAGTCACCTACAAAGAAGTTCCCATCAGACTATCAGCTGATTTCTCAAAAGAGACCTTATAGGCAAGAAGGGGCTGGAAAGAAGTATTCCAAGTCATGAAATCCAAAGACCTACATCCAAGATTGCTCTATCCAGCAAAGCTTTCATTTAGAATGGAAGGGCAGATAAAGTGTTTCTCAGATAAGGTCAAATTCAAGGAGTTCATCATCACCAAGCCCTTATTATATGAAATGTTAAAGAGACTTATCTAAGAAAAAAAGATTAAAAAATATGAACAGTGAAAGGACAGCAAACTCACAGTTATTAAGAACCACACCTAAAACAAAAGCAAACTAAGAGAACAGCTAAAATAGGAGCAGAGTCACAGAAATGGAGATCACATGGAGGGTTAGCAACAAGGGAGTTGGAGGAGGAGAAGGGGGAGAAGGTACAGAGAATAAGTAGCATAGATGGTAGGTAGAAAATAGACAGGGGGGAGGGCAAGAGTAGTGTGGGAAATGCAGAAGCTAAAGAACTAACTTATGACATATGGACATGAACTACTAAAGGGAGGAATGTGGGGGGAGGGGTGTGCAGGGTGGAGGGAAATGAAGGGGGGAAATGGGACAACTATAATAGCATAATCAATAAAATATTTTTTAAAAAGAACAATCTAACAATAGCCAGAGGGGAGGGTACAGTGGGAAGAGCGTTTTTAGTAACTACTATAAAGGATACATGGACAAAACCAAGGGGAAAGGTGGATGCAAGGGAGGTGGGTTTAGCTGAGGTCAGGGGAGTGGTGGGGAGAACATGCAGACAACTGTAATTGAACAACAATAAAGTAATTTTTTAAAAATTATTCAGGTTGGGGCATGTGAAGCAGGAAGGGATTGAACACAGACGGTTACAAAATGAATAGAGATAAGGAATCCAGGCCAAGCTGGGGCTCCAGTGGCTCCCAAAGCAACACAGAACTGACCCCACTCAGCGGCTGCCTCTGAGACGGACAGAACCTGAGGCAAAAGCACCCCCCAGGGCTGCCGTCCAGGGCCTAGAAAGCCAGGATTGAGCATCTGCTGCCCCCACTGCTCCAGTGCAGTTGCTTCTCACCACCCAGGAAGTCGGAGATGGATACTGGAGTGACACTGAAAAACCTCACGTTCCCAGTGACAAGACAACCCACAGGTGCAGGGGAGGGTGGCGTCTACCTCACTTCTGCCCTCCAAATGCACGCAAACATCTAACTGGTAAAGACTAATTTGCATCCAGAGCCCTCCATGCTCCATCATAATCATAGCCAAATTGAGCAGTTCCTCTGTGGCAGGCACTGTGCTAAGTGCTTGACACATATTATATCCTTTCACCCTTGTCTCAGACAGCTCAGCCCCCAACTACACCACCTTTCAGTCCCAGTGTCCACCCCTTCTAATTTCCTGAGGGGTGACTGTGATGGTGACTGGACCAGCTTGGGCCAGTTGGTCGCCTGTGGTTCAGTCAGCTGTGAGAGAGGGAGTGGAGGGCCACGCAATGAAATCGTGGGGCCCAGGTTCTTCACTTTAGGAGAGTTGAGAAAACTGGAAAGTCCCATAGGAAGATATGTGGGTTGGAAAGAGCTTCTAAACTATGAACTTTCCTTTTCCACCACCTGACAAGGGCCAGGTGAGCCAAGACCTCAGAAGTCCCTGCAGAATGGAGAGGAGCCCAAGACCCAGTGGGCTGCAGTGTCTGAAAACTCTAGTCCAGCCTGGAGCCACAGCTCAGGAAGAAGTTTTGGGTGCAAGCCAGGTGAGAAGTAGGGAGAGGCCCTCGGTTGGAAAACATGGGCCTCTGGGAGGCAGAGGTGAGGTCTATTTTTTAAGAGTGAACACAGTGGCATTCAGAGTAGACTTCGAAACCAGCACAGAGTGGGGTAATATGGACAAGGGAAAAGGAAGAGACCTGGAAGGAATGAGGTCCACAGTGGGGATGAAACAGGTAGAGCGCCCACTCATTCATCTGTCTATCCATCCGTCCATCCATCCATCCACCCATCCATTCATCTACCCATCAAATCACCCACCTGTCTACCTATGTATGTCTTTCCATTCACCTACTGACTTGTCGGCCAATTCTCTATTCCCATCTACGTATCTACCTACCCTCAATCCATCCATCCATGCATAGAGTTAAACATATATGTTGGGTATGAGCCCCAGCTCTGCCATCTGCTAGGTGTATAACTTGGAACAAGCAACTTAATATCCCTGAGCCTCAATTTCCTCATCAACAAATTGCATGATCATGAACCACCCCCTCACTCCAACTACCATGACCTCCTGTAGAGTGGTTGTGGGGATTAAAGGAGAAAAACCGTGTTAAGTACTTAGCACAGGTCTGGGTGTATCATAAGCCAACAATAAGTGATAGTAATTTTTATTAAGAAAAAAGACAAAGAAGAGAAGGAGAATTAGGACCTACTATATGCTAAGTCACCTGGGAACACAGTGGTGAGTGGTGAAGCAAGTCTCCTCCTCCAGATCTCAGAGCCTGGCCCAGAAGCCAATCCGTGACCCTCTGGGCTATGGACTAGGCTCAGCAAGGCCTCTCAGGGTAGTGGGGTGTCCCTGATTGTCTCTGGGTTGAGCAGAGAAAGGAAAAAACCTCCTCAGCACCCTTAGCCTCTCTGAGAAGCACCTGACTCTACCCCTCAGAGCCCATCCCCACCGGCATGACCCTCCCAGACACTGAGCTCTCTCTCTCCAGGGAGGAAAATGGGCCCCACATCACCAGGCACTTAGTACCAGACAAGCATCACTGTGAGCACTTTCTACCCATTTCCCAGGAATTAAACACCAACCCTCTGGAGTAGTTTACTTCTTCATCATTATATCCCATTTCACAGTTAAGGAAGCAAGAGATCAGAGAAGTGGATGGACTTGCTCAAGGTCACACAGAGTCAGTGCGCATTCCACCCCAGAGCTGGAACAGTCAGTGGGGCTGCCTGGCCCCCAAACACATCGCCATTCTGCCCCTCCCAGAATGCTCATCCTCAAGATGTGAGGTCCTGAAACCCACCCCTCCCCGGCTACCTCCCGAAGAGGGGAAAGCAAAGAAGGGAAGGGAGGAGAATCAGGAAGCCAGAGTTCGGGGTGGGCATTGGGGCGGGGGCAGCATGGAGCTATCATGGCTCAGGTCCCAGTTACTATCAGCTAGACCACTTCTGCCTTAGCCTCTCCTCGGCCAATCCCCTCCAAGCTCCTCCTAACTCCAGGCACCTAGACACCTGCTCCTAGTTCCACTGCACCAGACTCCCAAGAGCAGAACTTTCAAGAAGGCTCCTCAGTCAGGGATCACGTGAACAAAGACTTACTCTAACTAGAGCAAAAGGGACCTCATGATAAGGGGTCTGATGAAAGCACAGTCAAGCTTCTCCCTCCCTTTTCTCTTCCTCTCTCTTCACCTTCTTCCCCACTCTCCCTTTCTCCTTTCCTGGTCATGGCAGGAAATAGCCATCCCAGTTCTGGTTCAAGTGCCCCTTCTGCAGGGCCCAACAGCAGCTATAGAGAGTGAAAATGTCCCGATCCCAATTACCTGCCCACCTGGTGAGCAGAGGACCCTGGATGTGGACATTCTCAGAGAAGGAGTATTCGGGAGATGGTATACCTACCTCTAGACTCCACTTCTCAAGCTTTCACACGCATATCCTAGGGATCTCATAAAATGAAGGTTCTTGCTCAGTGGGCCCAGGAGGGTCTGAGATTCTGCAGAACTGACAAACTCCAAGTGATGCTGGAGTCCACTGCCCCAGCAGTAAGTAGCCACACTGTAGAGGGGGCAGTGATGAGCACAGGCCTCAGGGGACCCTCCTACTCCAAGCTCATAAGGCCCAGACCTCACCCACCCCATTCAACAGCAGCACAGAACTGAACCCGCCCCTTTCTATGCCTTAATTCTCCCCCATCTTAAGTGATTATTAATTGTGCTTCCTACTGCACACCCAGCTTTGGTTTCCCTGCCTGCAGAATGGGGAAACCAAGACCTATCTCAAAGGGTTGTCATAGAGATTTGATGAGATTGCACATGCCTGGCACCCAATGATAGCTTTTGCATAGAGGGACAGTAACAAATGATTGGGCCCCTCCCCAATATCAGCAGCCAACTAGCCCAGAGACAGAGGAATCAGGAAACAGGGGTGGTCAAATACTACGCTTTTAAGTTCAAAGTCCCGGTCTCTGACCCACAACATCTGGAAGGACGCACAGTCCTGTTCTGCTTCCACCGCCTCCTACATTAGGCCAAAGGGGGAGCATGGGGAGGGACTGCCAGACAGAAATGGAGTCGAGGCTGGAAGAGACGCCCAGGTTCTGCCCGAGTGCGCACACTCGACTGCTGGCCCCAGGCCGCTCCAGGGAGCAGGTCCCAGTCTCCAGTGCGTGAGTGCTGCAGAGCTTGGGGAGATGTGTCTTGCTAGGCACCCTTCTTGGTGGCTCCGCGAGGTCACCTTCCTGAGGCGCCAGGTGACTCCCGCTGGCGTCCTGCATGAGTGGAGAGCCACCTGTACCCTGAGAATCCTCAGGCCTCTTTCTGGCCACCCCTCTTTCGCTGAATCAGGAGATGAAGACTCTGTCCTGAACACTTCGAGGGAAGGTGGTGTACAGCGAGGGACCCCCACTTCCTTGGCCTAGAAAGGAGCTGAGGGAACAAGCCCTTCTTTGTTATTTTATTCATCTTCATCATCCTCATGACAGCTGCTGTTATTTTTTCTTCTTCTGAGTCAGTCATTGTGGCGCCCAGGCAGCTTGGTGGGGACACAACCAAATGGTTCTGAAGCAGCTTCTGGGTGGGCTCTGTTTGGGCCCCAGGTCTGAGGGAGTCCCATCCTAGATAACTCAACCCTTAATGTCAAGGGCTCCCTCTCCTTTGACCTCAGTCATCTCACCCCACTCGGACCACTGAGGTCTGAGACCAGCTGAGCTGGCTCCCACCTCCCACCAGTCCCCACCACCCTCTAGGTCAGGGACCTGGCCTCTCTCCTGCCATTTCCCGTATCACTCACGTCAGGAGACAGGGGCTCTAAACTGGAGACAAGCCTGAAGGTCCCTCTGCCACCTTAATTGAAGCAGATGACCTTGGACCATTCATTCATCAGCTTGAGTTTACTCACCTGTGCATTGATTGGGCTTGCCCATTTTGACTGGCACAGGGGCTCGTGTGAGAGAGAAAGAGGAGGCTTTCTAGGAAAGCAGATGTTAAGTGTGAGGCATCAGGCTTACTGTTTGTGAGAGTCCCTCCTGCCAGTTTCCCTTCTCCTGCCCCTGTCCCCCAGGTCCACCTGGAGTGAGCCAGGAGCAGGAGGAGGTCAAAACCTGGGCACACCTGTGGCTGCAGGTCACCTTTCCAAGAATCAGACTGGGCCAGGACACACATCTCCCCCTCTCCCATCATCCCCCAACCCTCCCTCCTAGGGGCCTTGATGGCACTTCCTTGGAAACAGAAGCTGAGTGTTTAAGAAGCATCTGTCATTATGGAAACAAAGTTGCCAGGCCATTTTTTCTTTTACTATTTTTACTGCGGTTTCATTATCTTATGCAAATGAGGCCGCTGAAGAAGTCTTTCTGCTGGGTGGCCCATGCTGGGACCAGCTACATCGAGGGATTTATTGCCTGCCTCGGCCTCCAGACAGCTCTGGGATGAGGAGGCCCCGTGGAGAGGGTTTCCAGAGCAGCCACCCTGCCCTGGAACACGCCACTTCCTGCCAGACAAGCCCCCAGGTCCTACCTCTGTCCCAAGAGAAGCCTGGTCCTTTATTTCCAAAGACCCAAGTGTCAGCTCAGCCTGACTCAGGCTCTGTCCCCAATCCCTCAATAGTTGGAGCCCCTTGAAGACAGAGTTGTCAGTACCCAGCAGGCGATAAAAGAAAAGATGAGAAGCAACAGGCTTCATTCATGAGGAACCTCTGGTGCAGCATATAATATGCTACTCAGTTTCCTATTCAAGGGGAGAGAGCTGGGGTATGTATACACCAATCTGCAGGTTAGGCTGACCCCTGAAGGTTGTCCATCCCCAGTACTACTGTCCTGCCACAAGTGGCAAGGCAGGCTCCAGAGCAGGATAAAGCTCCAGGGAGAGCAATGCAAGTGGGGACAGTAAGAAGGTGGGTATTTTGTGCCTAAGCAACAAGGCAGGAAGTGTATGCAACACACTGACAGCACCTGCCATGACCCCATTTTAGCGATGAACAGCTTGAGGCTCAGAGAGGCCTCATAACTTGCCCAAGCTCCAGTGAGTAAGTGCCAGGACAGAGCTCACTATCTCCTGGCCCTCTGCCCCTCCCTCACAGTGCAGGTCCCCAGGCCTCCCGCCCAGGCCTGTCCCATGCTCCTTCCTGCAGCTCTGACCTCACCAAGAGCCCCTACAGTCCCTGCCTGCTCCAGGCATCTCCCAGGCCATTTTCTCCCAGTGTGCGGTGCATTGGTGAAGCACACACCCTCCCCTCTGAGTCTGACAGGTTCCAAATGCAGAGAGCTTTTCCTCCATAAGGTTGCTGGCCTCTGTCCCTTTGGCCTAAACCCGGTACTTTTAGTTTGCCATGAAGCCCAGCTCCCCGCCTCCCCTCCCCAATCCAGCCTCAAGTCACTAAGACTTCTCTAAATTCTGGTAAAGCATCCTCTGGGGTGGAAACAGGGCCAAGCATTTAATCAGAGCCTCTGCCCTATGCGGGTACTTCCCTTCTTGGGGACTCTGACTCAGCCCCCCATTTTCCAAGGGCTGGGCAGTGGTGAGACAAAAGATGTGGGAAACCAGAACTTTCCCAGTCCCTGTCACCTATGGGTGAGGACAAGGTCACAAGAGTTGCCATAGCCAATGTCAACCCAATTCCCTGCCTTCTGCATGTCCCTGACCTCCAGCTCCCTGCAAAGTCCAAGGGACAGACCCCTCTGCATTCAGAATTGCCCTGTCATCCAATGATCACAGGTTTGAGAGCTCTCAGTGCTCAGCTCTGTCTTTTCCAGGACAAGGTGTCACCAATAATATAATTATGATGATGATGATGATGAGGAGGAGGAGGAGGAGGAGGAGGATAGTATGCTCCAGCTAGATGAGTGATAACCCCAGGCCCGACTCTGTGCTTAATACTTGGCATACCTCATCTCACAGAATTTTCACCATAACCCTATGAGCTGGGGGAGATTGTACCCATTTTATAGATGTGGAAACCAAAGCCAGAGACATAGAACAACTCTCCCACTATCACCCAGGGAGCATCAGAATGAGGCCGCCAGGCTGGGACCTCCGTTTCATAGATTTGATAAATGAACGAATGAGTAAATGAATGAGTGAATCAGAAGATAGTCTATAATCAATGCTGTTTCCAGACACTGGGGAACTTCTAGGCTTATAGGGGAAAAAAATCTAAACCTGATTGGGCTAAAAACAAGAATTACTAATTAGAGTCGCTCACAGGAAGAGCCTACCATTTATGCCTAATTGCAGTGCAGTCCAATAACAATTATGCACATCAATAAATGTGTCAGATTAACTTGGTTGTAAGTTGTATCTGATTGCAACACTTAGCCCTGTTTGTGGTTGCACAGACTTGGGAGGCTGTGGCCATCCCACCCGGTTCCCTTGGTCCCGTCTAGACCAATGCAGCTGGACGGGAAGTGGGAGAGGAGAGAAGTATCTCCCTCTGCCGCAGCGTGTCTGCCTCGGCGAGCTTGGAGAAAACAGTTTGGCAGGGGGTCTTCGTAGGGCATGCAACATCATAAGCCTCCCCTTCTTTCCTCAGTACCAACGGCAGCTTCCTAATTAGAACATCCATAACCCTCAGCATCTGCTCCAAGAGAATTCAGCTGCTCTAAGATGGAGAAGTCCATTAACTTTATTGCACAAAATGTTGGACGTGCTTTTAGACAGAGGATCCCTGCCAAGTGAGATAAACGGCAGAGACCTGCCAGAGGGGCAGACAAGAACTTCCTTCATTCCCCAGCTGGATCCTCATGGGACCGCCTCCTCTCCCTGCCCAGTGTCCCAGGTGGTACTATGTCATCCTGGGAGGCTGGAGCTGGGGAGATTGTGAATTTCAAATACAGGTGCAGCCTGAGCACCCTGGCCCTTGTCATACAAGTCCAGGGCCTGCTGAATGCCAGCCAGACAGGCGCCATCTGACTCCCAGCATGCATCAGGACTCTGACCCATAGGTGGGGCAGCTCGTTCCTACATCAGCTGGAGTTGGATGAGCTGGTGTCACTGGAAGCAGTGGAGTAAGGTGGCAAAGAACAGGCTTCGGAACCAGATATTTCTGGGCCTGAATCTCAGGCTTTGCCACTTAGGAGTCCCTGTGTGACCTTACAAAAGTGACTCAATGTTGTGGAGCTATTCTGCAAAAGGGGCTGAGTGACACCCTCCACTAGACAGGTTCAATGCAATGGTGCCAGAATCTTTAGTGCAGTCCCTGACATGGCAAGGGCTCTGTGAATAAGGACACCCCCCTTCCAAGTCTCCAGGTTGTAAGTGGAAAGGAGACAAAACCCACGAAGGAGAGTGAACACCAGTTTGGAGAGCCCAGAGCTCAGAAAGCCCTGGGTTCTAACTCCAGCTCCACTTCATGCTTTGGTGCCCTGGACCCTCAGTTTTTTATCTGTAAAATGGGGTTGATGGTCCCTGTCTTCAGGGGAATCAAGAAGACATGGAAAACCTTTGAAGCCACTAAAGGGCCATTCAAACATGTAGCATTATTGCTCCTGTTGCTTTGTTGGTCAACCTAATGTCTACTGCTCCCTGGGAATGGACAGGCCCTAGGCTGGCGGCCAGCTGGGCCCTCCCCAGCTCCCCAACCTGGAACCCATCTCTGCCTTAGTGCACCCCATGACACAGCTCTCCCACCTCATCATGGGGAACCCAGATCCCCGCAGGGAGCAGCCACCCACCTCCCACCCTTCATGAATATCTCCCCAAGTGGGCCTCCTGGGCATCTTTTCTAGGATTCGAATTCTTCTTAATATGAATAATTAACAGCAACAGTTCGGGGGGGAAGGCAGCAGCCACAGCAATCGACCCCGGCGCTTTCCGAGCCTCAGGGAGAGCCCAGTTTCGCTCCAATCCCAGTGCTGTAAATTCCCATCAAGCTAAGAAAATATAGTGCAATTTAGAAACACTGATACGGCAATAAAACACAGATCTCCGGCAAATGGAATTCGGCAACATCTAAAAATGGAGCCATACATTACTCCGCTTGCTAACTGCCTCCGGGGACGTGATGCTGGGAGAAGTTGGGGAGCTTTATGTTCAAGTTGATCTTTCTTTTCTGGATGAGGGCAGGGTCCCCCGCAGCTGGGCCCTAGTAGCCCTCTAGGGCAGGCCTTCTCTGTGGGTCCAGAGGAGGGCCCGAGGAGAGCTCCCCAGCCAGAGAAAAGCTATGGCCTGGGCTCTGCTATCCAGAGGCTGCTGCATTCTCAAGAGTGGGAAAGGAGAGAAAGTTACTGTGTGCCATTCAGTCCTCACAAGTGACCTTCAAGAGATATGTTTGTCCTTATCAGAAGAAGAAACTGACCATAGAAAGTAAAGAGACTTATTCAAGGTCACTCAGGGGCAAGTGGGAAAAGCTGGTTTGAAGCCATGTTCGTGTTCCTCTTTCCACTCTACGTGTGGTCTTACCCCAGGCTCAGAAGTCAGTTCTTCATTCTGCAAAATCTAAAACTGAGCCAAACACCCACTGCTCATTGCCTTCTGAGAGTGTATATAGTACCGCGGTCCACAGGTGGGTTTATCACTCTGCTTCCCCACTCTATAACTTGAGAAGTAGTCTCCTGCCTCCCAAGCAAAAAGTCAAGGAGGCCAGGGTCCCCTTGGGAAAGATTGATGACATGAGGACAGAGCCGTAGCCCCTGTAAACCCAGCACACCTCCACCTGTCCCAGTAGAGGCCAAGGGGGTTCTATCCGATCTCTCTGGCCTGGAGCACACCCTCCTCCCTCCCACGAGTACACTATACAATCAGACCAACCTCCTCACTGGGCCATTCCACCCCCCGAACACATACATACACACACCCCTCATTCCAACCATCACACTTTTGCCTGGCTGGTTCCTCCCCCAGACTGCAGGCTCCATGGGAGCAGAGGCTGATGAGCTAGTGGGCCTTGGCTGACTTCACTCAGGGACTCCGGCAGTGCTTAGGGCAATCTTCAGACAGCTTTCAAATACTCCTCTGGGTCCTACCAAGCTCTGGTTCCTGCAGCCCAATAAAGACAAGAAAAACTAAGGTGACCTCTCTGGAACTGGAGTGTTAACAATCAATCCCAGCTGTGGAACCAGACAGACCTGGACCTGACTTCCAACTCTGCTGCCTACTAGCTGTGCAATAACTTGTGGAAGTGACTTAATCCCTTTAAGCCTAGTTCCTCATCTGTAAAATGCAGTTAAGAAAAGGTCCTGCCTGGAAGTGAAGCTGCAAGGATTTGGTGAGATGATCCATGTAAAGCACTCACCACAGTACGTGGCACATAGTAGGTGAGCAATGAACTGTGATTGTATTAGTCGGGATGGGATGGGATGGGATGGGATGGGATGGGATGGGATGGGATGGGATGGGATGGGATGGGATGGGATGGGATAGGGTAGGATATGCTGCAACAACGAACAGCCCCAATGTCCTGGTGGCTTACTTAATATACAATGTTTATTTCTCATGTACATTTATTTCTCTCTGGTCTGGCAACTCTCTGGGACAGCTATCCTCCATCGTGGAAGCTGGTGATCCAGGCTACTGCAATCCTGTGTCTCCACTGTGAGACACAAGGCCTGCTCTGTAATTCCTCGACATAGCAATAAATGGACTGAAGAATTGCGTAAATGCTTTTTACTTCCTCAGCCTAAAGTGACACACATGCCTGCCACTCACATTTCATAGACTGAAACTAGACACATGACTCTCCCAATCTGCACTCAGGGTAGGAGTGAGTCTCCCACGTACCCAGGATAGAGAAAAGAACCGGATATTGATGAGCTCAGTAACGTCTTCCTCAACCCTTAAGTCATTCTCCCTTGTCTGCACCCATGTCTGGTTTGTTTTCCCAGACCCAGAGCCATCTCTCACTCTGCCTAAGGTTTTCATAGTCTCTCTTTCATTTCTGTCTTGTGTCCTGCAAGCCACCCGGCCACCCCTGTGGCTGAAGCCCAGCCCTGGCCCAGGGGAGCTGGATTTTGCAGAGGATGGGCTATTTAAAGCCCTCCCCACCCTTCCTGCTGGCCTCTTTCCATTGACTAAAGAGCTCTGTCAATTTGTTGACAACACAGAATTCAGGCCTTCAGCATCTGATTACAGTTGTGCCTCTGACTGTCAGGGATAAATGTCTGTTGTCTTTAGGAAGATCTACGTTGATGGAGGTGTCAGCCAAGACAGTGGTGGCAAACCCAATCTCTCCCCAGTGAGACGTCTGTCATTTGTGGGCAAGTCAGAAATGTCCAGCTCCTGACAGAACTCAGGCCACTGAAGATGATGGAGATAGGACCAGGGGCAGATACGGCATGAAAAAAGGACAGGGACCTGGAAACTAGAAATGAGTGACTTCTGTGGGTGGGAATAATGTGTGAAACGGAGCCAGTGACCCAGAAGGGAAAGATGCTGAGAAGATGCTGAGCGGCTGGGTTACAGGAGACAGGGAAGGTCCCCCGAGGTGCAATCGGAAGTCTAACAAGCACGGGACCAGAGCTCCCAGCAACTGTGTGGCATTCAGTGAATTGCACACCCTCCCTGAGCCTCCTCAGCAAACACATGCTCAGAAGCCCTGCCTTGTGGGCTTCTTCTAGAGATGCAGTGAGATGGATACAAAATGTTGAGCACAGGGCTTGACCAGCAGCAAAGCCTCAGTTGGGGGTGAGTGGAAGCCTGAGAGGGAGACAGAGGCCCATTCTGGAGATGCTGGGCCACTGTAGTAGTCAAAGTAGGTTTGCCACCCAGGTCACCTTCTCCCGGATGATGTACTCATTCCTCCGCCCCTGGGAGTGTTGGCTGGTGATGGCTCCCACCTGTCCCCTATGCATCCATGACGTTGTGTTTCCCATCTCCCAGCACCCAGGGCAGCTCACGGCCAATGAATGACCTCCAGTGTGGCCATACAAAGGCCTCCCCATTTCCTTAAGATGGGGCCAACTCCGTGGTGCTCTCTGTGCTCCAGAGCTCAGCTGTGGAGCAGCCCAAATCAAACTCCTGCTCAGGCCACCATGGCCTTGACCCTGCCTCACGCTGCTTCCTCACTCCCTTTCCTGGAAGAGCATTCCCTCACCATATCACAGGCATTCAGGTCCCCATCTCAGGCTCTGCTTCTAGAGAACCCAACCGAGTTCTCTAGAAGAAGAACGCAGTTCTCTAGAACTTCAGTTCTAGAGAACCCAATAAATTTGACCTTATTCTTGGACACCAAGCAGGAGTCCAAGAAACCAGGTCTAAGGTCCCAGGGTGGCCTGGAGCTGCCCATGACCTGGGGCTGGTCCAGGCTGCATGGCCAGACAGGCTTCATTCCCAGACCCTGAGGGCTATGCCCTCAGATGAACTCTGATCCCCTTCCTGGAGAGCCTGGCTGAGCACTGATATGATATGAGCTTCAGGGAGAGAGAGAGAGAGAGGAAACTCACAACCCTTCCTATTTCTCTATTTATTACTCCATTCATTGATGCCTTATCCGCATGTACTTAAACAGGATTCAAGAGCTTAAGACTAAATGCACTTGAAAGGGATGGTTGTAAAAGTAAAATAGCACAAAAACTGTGTTAAAGGAGTGACATATTTTTATTTCCTTGGAGGCTAACTAGGATAATGAAGGCAGAGCTTCTTACTTAGATCATTGGGAAAGCAGGTTATTGGAGACAGGGCCCCTGATGAGCCAACAGATCCCTCGATTCGCTGGAAAGCTCCTCCTGGGGTTCTAGGTCCTTCTCGGATATTCTGCCCACCTAACCCCAGAACCACAGCTCCTGCTTGTACGCAGAGGACCAGAGGCACTTGAGTCTGCTGCAGAACCATCGGAAAAGTCCCTTCGCTGTCCAGGCACTCGGCGCGCCCCTCTGCAAAAGGACAGGGTTGAAACTGAAGTTCCCGGGGATCTCTCCAGCTCTGAGGCTCAAGGACTCCACCTAAAACACCAGTGGCCAGCAGCTCCCGGGGCCTCTGGCAGGTGTTATGTGAATTCACAGCCCCAGACCTGGGGTGAGAGGCACAGGCCCCGGGAGATGCTGAGGGCCCAGCAACAGGCCAGGAACTGATGGGCAAAGGCAAGGGGGGTGGGAACAGGCTCCGGCTGAACTGGGGGTGGGGAAAGCACAGGGGAGAGGGATCCAACAATGCTGTCATTATCCCCTTTCTACAGAGGCAAACTGAGGCTGAAATGAGAGAAAATGGTTAAGAGTGGGAAGAATGTGGGGCACTGGCCCACACTGGCTGGTTCAAACCCTAACTCTTCCACCTTCCCGCCACATGTCCTTGGGCAAGTCCCTTGACCTCTTGGAACCTCAATCTTCTCACCTATAATATGAGAGAAATCATAGTACTTCTCCCAGAGGTCATCTGGGAATTAGATGAAAAATGTAACTGTGTGTCAGTCCTATAAATCCTCATATACAGTAGCTTTGGTTATTATTAGATTATTCAGGTCAATTCAATTCAGTATTTACTGACTACTTGGTTGGATTTTTTTTCTCCTGGTTAATGCTAATGCCAATGTTTCCCCTCTTGGGCCACTTGCTCTGGTGCTCTGTGGATGCAGCTACTAGAACATAAGGCACTAGCAGGGCAGGGCCACCCCAAAGTCACCGCCCCCTTCACGCCCTCCCTTACCCTCAGAAAAAGGATTGAGAGCTGTGCCCACGTAAGGCTCTGCCCCTGCTGGACTCCAGGGCACCTGGGGGAGACCCCAGGTGGGGGAGGCCCCAGGTGGGGGAGGTCCAAGCTCAGGAGGTCAAGCTGGAGGTCAGCACTCAGGGATGAGATGCTGGGATGAGAAGTTGGGGGAAGTAGGGACGAATCGGAGTTGGGAAGTGACCCTCAGGACAGGAGCCTCAGGTTTCATATAACTGACGGAGGAGATCTGTCCAGGAATACAGACACACTGCACCAGGACACAGATGGCAGGAGGTGGGGTCACTCCAGGACCATGAGGAGCAAGCCCAGCTCCAGGCTAAGCAGAGCCCGTGGAGGTGGTGGTCAAGCCCAGCAGGTAAGGAGAGGACCAAGCAGCTACTACAGCAGGCATGGCTCTGTCGTGCCTAACTCGTGACCCCTGCTTTAGCAGGCCGAGACTTCAGGACTGGCTTCTGCCCAGGGCATCTCGGTGGCACCTCTGGGTACAGGACGGGTGGAGCTGAGGCCGCAGAGGCTCGGTCTCCACGACTCGCTGCTTCCAGGCCTGGCTAGGCTGCTTCGGTCTCCGCCTCGCCCACCTGCTCCTGGTACCAGAAACATCCAGTCTGCTCAAGTGTCTTCTGCTGGTCCAGGAAGGGTCAGCTGGCTCGGGGTGGGCGTAGAGCCAGTCCCACGGATCTGGGGAAACCACAAACCACTTCCCGCTACATTTACTGCCACACCCCAGTGGTGCCCTCAAGACAACCTGACATCACAATGCAGTGTCTGCCCAAGGCCTTTTACCGCCCTTGTTCTGCCCAGCATCTCCCGCGCCCAGAACAGAGCTTTATGTAGAGTAAGCGATCGAGGAAGCTGCCCAGGTGACCCAGGTCTTCGGCTTTCTCAGAAGATTCTTGAGCTGAACCACATTCAACTCTCTTTTTCTCTGTGTCTTCATTTCTCAGTCTCTCCCTCTGTCTTTCTCTGTCTCTTTTCTTTTCTCCTTTCCTTCCTTCCTTCCTTCCTTCCTTCCTTCCTTCCTCCTTTCCCTACCTAATTTCTCCCACCACACTGAAGTCAAGAATCCAAGGCAACTTGAAACAATACACATATCAAACAAAAATTGAGGTAAGGAGAAATGAGGGCAGAAAAATTCAGAGCACAGGGTCGGGGTCGAAAATACAAACCATGAATGACTAGAAGCGATGTGGCTCTAAGCCAAAGCAGGAGGGGATGGGGTCTGCCATGGGACGTGAGGGTCCACGGGGTAATACCAGCAGACAGGCTGCACACCCGTTTACGGCCTAGAGACGGCAGAGTCATTTGGACGCCTCGACAACGGCCTGGACAGCTCCCTCCCTAAAATCCTCGCCCGGGACGGGTACTGACGGCACTCTCTGGGCCTGCAGCCTGACACCGCGGCAGACAGAGGGCAGGGACCCAGACCCTGGGCCCCCGCCGCAGGGGCCTGAGCCTTCGGGACAGCCTCCCTCCTCAACCCTTCCGGCCAGTGCCCAGCACACTGGGCAGGTACCATCCAGGGCAGTCGCTGTCCCGCCCCCTCGGACCTACTGAGAATCAGAGAGGGGAGACAGAAAGGAAGGCATATTTACTGAGCTCCTACTGTGTGCCAGGAATTTCATCACCTCTTTAGACTTGCCAGCAACGCTCTCCTGTGTGGGCCTTTGCTGCCCTCTCCACCCGGAATGTTCTTCCTCCTGTTTGTCGTTAAACAACTCCCCACCTCCTTCGGGCTCAGCTGCCACATTCCTTCCCCCTTGGGGGTCTCCCAAGGTCTCTGCCTCTTTCTCCCCTTCATCCTCCCCCATAAACCATTCTCTGTTCCTTCGCAGCACCCGCCACAGTTCACAAAGTCTTAGAAATGGTTGTTACATATGCATGTCTGCCTTTTCTTTTGTGATCCATTCTTGTGTGTGTCTGTGGCCTTTATGACAGCACCTGGCACCTAGTAGGTGCTCAGTAAATATTTGCTGAAGGAGTAAAGGGCAGAGTAAGAACCTATTTCCACTTATCTGATATATCTAGGAGGTGACTCAGTCAAGGTCACACAGAAGGAGGAGCTGGACCAGGATTTGAACCCTGATTGGCTCCAAAGTCTACTGTCTTTCAATGGCATCAGCTGCCCTGAGGGGAGCAGACCCCCAGCCAGGGGTGTGTGGGTGGGGACAGGGGAGGAGGTGGCCTGGTGCGGTCCCTCCGGCAGCTCCAGGCAGTAGGAAGAGCTGTTTGGCTTTGAACCAGTCCTGCCACATAAAGGAAGGAACTCCCTTGCATTGCAAGGGACATTTCCTGCCACCTGTTATTCATAAATTCTAGAAACATTTATGAAGTACTGAACACTGAGCTTGGTGGCAAGCACCCAACAGGGAGCAAGACAGAGGCGGCCCTGCCTTTGGAGACTTTGCAGTCTGGCCGGACGCTCCCAGACCTCCTCCCAGGGTGCGCAGAGCGGGTGGTGGTTAACTTCTTCAAGAATTTTCGAGCTGGCTGTTAAACACAGCCATTATTAAAAGTTAAAGTGTGTAAATTCACAACTAAATAAATTATATTATAAACAAGGTAGTACATGCTCAAATCTCATCGCATCTTAATTATGTTACTATGATCTATGGTCTTGAGGTTATTTACATCCATCAAATCTGGAAGTGCCATATAATGGTGTGTGGCCACAGGTCTCTCCCCAAGTCCAAGTTCAGGGGGGTCATGAGAGTACTTTGAAATTGGCACTATTTACACCATAGGGTCTGGTGAGCACTATACATCAGAGGTTTTATTTTTATTTTTACTTGTTTGGCTTGCTGTTTTGAGAGCCAGTTGCTACACGGTCCAGGGCACCTTAGACCACACCAGCTCTTAGCAGGAAGTTGATTGGCCGTGATTCAAGGTAGAAGGTGGGGCCCTTGGCAGAAGAACATTCTGAACCCTCATCCCTCTTCACTGGCCTCTGGGTGAGTTTGCGGACACGCAGGGCCTCAGTTCCCTGCCTTGTCACCTCCTCAGAACGAAATCGAAGGCTGACGGCTACATCCAAAAACAGCTGTTCCCACAAAGCGTTCGGGCTTATTTCCGATCTCAGACACAGCTGGACCACCGCTCCCTCGCCAACATGTAACTAACTTTCACTTTACTCACATTCTCAGGAAAATTGACAATTTTCTGCCGTTTTATTACACTTAACGATAATTTAAAAGGCAGGTTTAGTGCACCCATAAAATCAACTTTACAACAAGCGTGTGAAAGGAAAATATATTTGTCCGGGGCCTACAGGGCAGAGAGGGCTTCCCGGAGAGGCTGTGCCTACAAGCACCCCTGCTCCCAGAACCCAGCCCGTCACTGTCCCATGTCTGGGAGGGCCCAGGCCAGCCTGGCTCTGCTTCCTGCACGTCCCCATCTCAACTTGAGCAGAACAGCCTCTGCCTCCATCCCTGACCACCTGCTCACTGACCATCCCAAGTTCTAGGACACTCGTGCACCCAACGCTCTTCCAAGGCCCTCCAAGAGCAACAATAGCTTCCGAAGGGAATTTAGAGCTGACTAATCAAAGTTTAATTACAGCAGCTCAGCAGGCTACAGCAGGGACTCAGGCCAGAATGGTTTTGCTACGAAACTTTTTACGAGCTTAAGCAGAAGCAGCAAATTAGCAGGAATTAAAAGAAAATTGTCCTGCCTTCGCCCTGTCCTCAAGCTGAGAATCTGCAGAGTCACCCCGCAGAGTGTGGCTCTGGGCAGACCTGGAGGGAGAGCGGGGATGGGGGGCATCCCGGTATGGTGCCCTAGGGTCAGTGCATTGAACCCACGTGGCTCATGCTTCTGCCACTCTCTCGGATGGGAAGCATGAGCTGGCCCATCACCGTCTCTTTTGGCCACTGTCTACCCCCTCTCCATCTCTATGGCCACAGGATATGGCTGAAGGCCGCCCCACAGCCATGGCCTGGAATCTTTCCTCATTCCCAGGAATCACCCTTGCCCCAGTTCTCAACTCCTTCTGCATGATTCTGATCCATAAACTTTCCCACCTTCCCCCCATATTTTAAAATCCCTCCCCTCTCTGCAAACCTCCAATCCACCACTTAACTAACTCCTCTCTTGCTCAACCAAGGACCTGCTTCCCAGTCCTCAGAAAGCCCCAAAGCCCATGATCAGGACTGCCGCCCAACCCTCCCTCCCCTACACCCTGCGCCCCCTGCGCCCCCTGCACGCCACTCCTCCTTCCCTGAGGAAATGCTGCTTTAGAGCAAGTGAGAGCCAGACCAACCTGGCTTTGAATCTTGTCACTGCCACCAGCTAAAATGTTCTGACTTAGGCAAGTCATTTAGCCTCTTGGAGCCTCAGTGTCTGTAATAATAAAAATAATAAAAATCGTAACCCAAGCTGATTGTGAGACATGATGGTGGATAATCCACAAGCTGGTAAAAGCCACACTGGCGCTCTGTAACATTCAGTCACTGATGGTTATTAGATTTAACTGCACAGGGGATGGCAGAACTCTACAGAGATGACGGTCGCCCCCTAAAAAGAGGGTCTGGAGCTCTAGATCCTTCAGAACCCTGTGTCAGACCTAAAAGGCCCTGGCTCTTCAGTCAGACTGGAGAGAGGGTACCCCAAGGGAGGGGAGGGGAGAGAAGCACTAACGAGGAGGAAAGCAGGAGGCTGGGGACCTATGGACGAAGGAAAGCAGGGGTCCCAGAGCTGGGATGGACCAGCAGGGCAGGGGTCTCCTGCGGGGGCCAGGCGACAGCATGGAGCTCCCAGGGGTACGGAGCGGAAAAGGCAGGGGCATGCAGGGTTTATTTCAGTTGTCAGTTACAATAGACTCCAGGGATTAATAACTTTATTTACAAATTAAAAAAGGAGTGAACATGCTTTGTGCCGTTCCAGCCCACATAGATGCTCTCTTTCAACTTTATGAACTCCTCTAACAATGAATAAAACCACTCTGGCATGACAGGAGCCTGCATTATTCTGCGTGGCTTCCTTATTTCTAATGTCATCAATTACAATAATCAGATAACTGTAACACCAGGCTGGAGCAGGGTCGTTGCCGAGAAGCAGGCGTGCGAGACCACGGCTCTTCACAACCGCTGGCTCCTGCTTTTAAAGTGCCAGAAGATGGCTGGCAAATGTGATTGCCCTTAAGTTTTAAATTACCTGCAGTCATTAAAATAATCTAGTTCGTATTCATAAAGCTGTGATTATATTTTACATACCTGGTAAACACTTTCTGAGAAAAACCCCACAATTCTGCAGCGAATTAAAAAGGCTTGATTTTGTGGTGTCAAAATGCTAGGGCACGTGGGTGTGAAATCAGCCCAAAACACAAGCTGGAGATTGAACTCTGTCCATGGAACTTATTCCTTGCCTCTGTGGTGGGTGGCGGGGTGAGAAAAGATATTAGGAAGCTAGGAAGAGAAAAGACAGAGGAAAAGAAGACAGCCCATTTCCAGAGGCACAGAATGGCCCTCGGCCTGTGTCTCCAGGTTACCCGTGGCTCTCTGACCTCTCTGGCACCAGAGGCAGGTCACTGTCCATCTTACTGTAGACCCAGCACCGGGAGGTACGTGCTGGGATCCCCTGAAGGGGCAACTCTTGGTACTCTCATTTGATAGATGGGGAAACTGAAGCTCAGAGATGTTAAGTGATTTTCCTAAGATCACACAGTAAGTAGAGAAGCCATACGCTAACCTCAGGTCTGTGTTACTTCAAATCCACATCCCACGCTTTCGCTTGGGGGCCTTGTCCAAGGTCATGTGGTAGTCAGTGGCAGACTGGCACCCTGCCAGCTAGGTGACCTGTCTGGCCTCACCGCACGGAGGCACCCTTTATGATGCTCAGTCACACTGTGACGCGGCTCAGTCACTCCCGGTGAATTGCAGTGCTGTTTTGAACTGAGCCGACCAAGGTGGTGGTCACATGTGATCAGAGCACCAGAAATGCGCCTGCTCCAAATTTAAGAGCACTCTTGGTATAAAAGTGCATGACCAATTTTAAAGACCTCACATGACAAAAGGGATTTGAAAGGCCTCATTCATAATTTTTAATTACTTACGTATTAAAATGCTGATATTTGGGTTAAATAAAAGATGTAGTAAGTTTAATTTCACACCCATTTCTTTGTACCTTCTATAATGTGGCTACTAGGAAATTTGAAATTACCTGTGTGGCTCGCCTCATCCTTTTGATCACCAGTGCTGCGCTAGAACGCCCGATGCCAGCTAAGATGCGGCCAAGGGCGGGACTGAGCTTGCAAAATGAAGCCGAATGGGCGAGCCAGGAGAGGGGAAAGAGACTACAGAGCAGACCCTGCGGGGGCGGGGAGGGGGGGTAGTGTGGCCCAGCCCCAGTTCTCACTCCTTTACAAAACCTCAGAAGCCCTCCCTGATGATGGAGCCCCGTCTGCAGCCCTGGGCCCGGACCTCACGAGCTTCCTTGGTCTGCTGGGGGCCTCCTTGCTTTCTCACAGGCGAGCCATGGGTGTGGCAGAGAGAATGGGAGCACCGCTGCCACAGTCTGGTGCCCAGGGAGCTGCCTCCAAGCGGGAGCTCTTGCCTGCAGAGAAGCGTTGATAAATATTTACAGAGCCCTTTGACAGAGCCAAGGGAGAGAGGGAGAGAGGGGGAGAGAGGCAGAGAGAATACAAGTAAGCCCCAGCAGGCGCTGAAACCAGCCACCCCCAGGGCTGGCAGCGGGAGGCGAGGGCCATGCAGGGCCAGACATCCCACTGACCTTCGTCAGTCTGCACCTACCGTGGAGTGGCCCGGCCAGCCCCGTTTACAGAAGCAGTGGAACAGGACAATCTCTCACTATTGATTTTGTGCCTCTCCCTGCAACCGCTGCCCTGGGTAACTCACATCATATGGATTTTTCTCTAAACCCCCAAATTAATATCTGCAGTGGGAGGAATATATTACTGTTGGATGTGGTCAAGCCTTCTGCCCCCGGTGGGCTGGGGACTGGAGGACACGTGGCCTCTGGCTGCCCCTCCCGGGCCTGGGTCTGCAGCTGGATCCCTGCTGTGTAGCAGACAGCGGGCTGCGGGCATGCAGGCTAACCTGCTGGGCTCCCCCGGGCACACCCACCCACAGGAGACTCGGAATGCGCTCTGTGACTGAGTGAGCAGGCAGGGGTGTCACCTCAGAGCCCTGCATTAACTAAAACGTCATTCCAGGAATGGAAAGGAAAGAGCATTCTCTTTGCTTTCCCTGGACTTCGGTTCACTCCCGGCTGTACCACCAACCTGCTTTGTGACCTTGGAAAGTCACTTAACTTCTCTGTGCTTCTGTTTCCCAATCAGTAAAATGGGGACAATGCACTATTACAGGGTTGTCATCAGGATTATCTACGTATCCAACAAATATGAAGCAATATAATTTCCACTTAGATAAAAGTTATGAAGGAAATAAGCAGGGCAATGATCAAAAAAATAACTTGGGGTGGTTATTTTTTTGATCATCGCCCTGCTTGATCAAAAGGCAGGGGTGTCAGAGAGGGTCTCTGTGAACAAGTGACAAATGAGCTTAGACTTGAAGGGTAAGACGGAAGGAGCTGTGCAAAGACCTGAAGAAGGAACTTCTAGGTTCCCCTCTCTGAATTGAGGCACAGACCTGCTGGGAGCCCTCTCTCCTGGTTAAGGGGACAGAGAGGCAAGGTGCTGGCCCAGGGTGGCGGTGAAAAGGGTGGGGACAGGTTAAGATGTGGTGAGAGGGGAGAGGCCGCCAGGATGTGTTCAGCTGGTCCAGAACTCCATGGGCTGATGATTGAGCAAGAAGCAGGCACATTAATGAGAAATGAATACACTCCCCCAGCTCAAGCCAAGCAAACGTTTGCTGCAGACGCATCTAATCCAATTGTCTTTAATAAAACTGCTAATTGGGTTTGGGAGTCTCCTCAGGGCCTGGCCAAGCCAGTAGGCTGCTTAGCTACTCCCCCATTTCTCCCCACACAAGTCCTCTTCTGCTTCCATGAATTAATTCAACTTCGTGCTTCGGGAGATACAGAGGCAGGAGACAAGTTAGAGCCAAAGGAATTCTCATGACTGGGGCAGACAGGACCATGTGCTTGGGTTAAGGAGTGGGAAGTGGTTAAGGATTCAGGCGCTTGAGCAAGTCTGCCCGGATTCCAACCTCAGCTCTCCCCAAGCCCACACCACTTCCTTAACCTCCCAGGTCTCAGTTTACTCATCTGTAAAATGGAGATGATAACAGTGCAAGCCCCAAACCACCATTGTGAGGACTCAGTGAGATGACCCATGCAACCCTGTGCTCTGACCCTCTGGCCTGCACTGCTGGCCCTGCCCCAGGCTTGGCCTTGGGCCTCAGTTTTCTTATCAGGAGTGTTGTGCCCTCCCTGCTTGGCCCGAGCTATCCTGTTTGATTGCACCCCTGACACCTGCAGACGCTGTGCCTGTGTCCTGGCGGGGGCTGGGTGTGGTGCCCTGCTGCTGTGCGGAGACGAGCCACAGGCTCTCTCTCTCCACCTTCCCAGACCAGGGGCCAGGACCTCATCAGGTCCTGCCGCTGCTGTAGCCTCCTCCCTCAGACTGGCCCCCTGCCCCCCAACCCCCAGCAGCACCAGGCCTGGCTGGGCAGCTTTGTGCTGACTGGCTTCCTAGGCTCCTCTCTCCCATGGGCAAGTAGGACCTCCATATCCTGAGCTGCCAGCCTCCACTCCACGCTCCCCCTCCTGCCCATCCCAGGTGGGAGGGTGTGGGCCATGTGTCCTATGCTCAAGGCTATTTCCATTAATATCTCATACTCTTAAGTGTGAGTGTGTGTGTGAGAGAGAGAGAAGTATGGATGTGGGTCCACCTGTGCATGTGGAAACATAGGGGAGAGTAGGAAGATGTTTGGGGTGAACCTCGTGGCAGACACAGGTGGGAAAGAAGACAACAACCATGTCATACAAGCTGGATGGGGTGGCCCAGGACAGGGGGATGGGAGCTCAGAGGGGCCCAGCGCCACTGGGGAGGAGGTCATGGCTGAGCGGACACATGAGCAAGGTATGGTAAAAATGAAGCAGGTGAAGGGTTTCAGGGACAGAAACACAGTGAGATACATGCGGCAGTGGGAGGGCTCACTGTGTGAAGCCACCACCAATAGTTTTGCAGGAGATGGATGGGGGCCTATGGCATTTGGGGGTGGGGAGCCCACTCGGGTGACAGGGAGGGGTAAGGGGCAGAGCTGGGCAGAGCCCTGAAGACAAGAGGACCACTGAGGAGGAAGGGCAGGTGGGCGAGAGTGTGTGTAGAGTGGGGCCCCGGGGCGGGGCCCAGTTAGAAGGTGAGCAGGTTAATTAGCCCAGTGAAGAGTAAGCTGATGGCTGGTTGAGAGTGAGGGTCAGGCACAGGGCAGTGTCCACAGAGCACAGTGAGGGAACCAGGAACAGGAACTCACCATGGACAAGGAAAGCCTGGAGCGAGCTCGCCGCTGTGGCCCCAGTGAGAGCCAGGACCACAAATCTGCTGGGTGCCACAAGGCATATCACATGGCCATGCCCAGGTGGCAGAGCTTCTGGGCGAAAGGGGTAGAAAAGAAAGGGGAGGAATCCATGCAGGGCAGGTTCTCCCAGGCAGACAAGACACTGGCCAGGGGTGAAGGTGCAGGGAGGTAGTGCAGGGGCTCCCTCCATGGTCCCAAGCTGAGCAGGTGGAAAGAGCAGTGGGAGAGGGCTGAGGGCAAGGGCAGTGAGAAGGAAGCACAATAAGAGCCACCACCAGGACGCCCACTAAGAGCCAGGCACTGGGCTAGGGCTTTATGTGCACTAACAAGCTCCACGCCAGCAGCAGCCCTGCAAGGCAGGCACCAGGGACCTGTCTAGAGGCAAGGAAACAGAGGCTCTGAGGGATCGCATGGCTTTCCCTGGGCCACACAGCTAATCCTTTCCACTGAGTAACTGAAAAAGAACTTGAAAGGTTAGGAGATTGCAGGCAGACACAGGGATAGGGCAGTTAAGACTGCAAAGCCACATCCGTTCGGAGCAAGGAGAAGGTCCAGGCTGTGGCCTTCCACTGAGAGGCCAGGCTGTCCCTATGGCCACAAGTCCCTGGGGAGGGTGGCAGGACTTGGGGTAGGTCAGGTGCCAGAATGATCTACAGGATCTTCCTGCTCCTGTCTTTCCTTTATCTCTTCTTCCCTCCTTCCTTCCTTTCTTTCATTCATTTCTACTTTCAATAACCCTGCCAAGACGAGGCTGGTAGGGAGAGAATGAAGCACAGACTCCAGGCCGTTGGGATACGGCTTATACCCCACCCACCCACTCATCTATCCATCCATCCAAACTTCTGTCCGCCACCGTGTTTAGCTGGTCTGGACTGGGCAGCTGCTCCTGAGGCACAGCAAAGGGCTTCCCTCCAGCTCAGCAAATGGTGTTAGGGCTGACCACTTGGGTCACCTCTCTGCCGTACTCCATACTCCAGCACCAACCAAAGGCCCCACCCACCTGCTGCTGGTCGGAATGACATATCCTGGGAGTTTCTGTCATTTCCCATCCAAGATTCCATTACGAGGCGTGATTGCCAAAGTAATAGACAGATAACAGATCTGCCCGAGCCCCGCCTGGCGTACGGGGCAGCTGCCAGGTTTTTCCCATTAGCCACAGGGCTTGACGGACAGTAATGGATTTCATAACTGATGCCGGAGCCTGTGGCGGATAATTCCATGATAACGGTTTATCAGGCACTGACGGGAGGTAATGGGTAATCACCAGGCAGAAAGCAAACCCGTCAGGGAGCCCCGGCCTCCACCCAGCCTGGCCCTGCTTTTGTTGCGCCAACTGCCACCTTCCCAACTCACAGGCCACCTCCCCTCTGTGTCCCAAAGGACAGCAGAGTGCTGGTCACCTGGACATGTGTGCTCCAGGCTCAGCCTGGGTCCTGGCCAGGGTCCTCAGGGCTGTTTGCAGAGGAGATTCTCATGGGGACATCCTCAGAGCAAGCCCCAGCCACCTTCCTGCCTACTGGGACTTGAAGCAAACTCAGAAGAACAAATGGGGGCTTCTGACGACAAGGCAACCCAGTGTGTCCCCGAAGTTCCAGTCCTTCTGCCACACAAAGCCCCAGGTCCTAGTTCAGGATATCAAAGGGGAAACCTAGCCAGAGCCAGACTCTGGTCACTGTGTGCGCTGGGGAGTTAGCCAGCCTCTCTGCCACCCAGAAACCCCACCCTTGGGGCCCAGGGGCCGTGATGGCCCCCTGCCACCACCTCACTGGCCGCACTCCTGTCCACACCTTTGCAAATTCTTGAGCGCTGCCTGCTTCTTGCCCTGATAGAGTCTTTTCCAAATCTGCTAGGGGGGGAAATGAAATAAAGATTACAATTTTCCCTACTTTTGAGTTTTCTCCCTTTCATTTTTAAAACACCCAGGTCCTCCTGTCTCCCTATGAAAACTCAAAGAGAATGAAACAAATGAGCAGCAGTGAGTGATGACTAATGAGAAGCCGACAGGGGGTTCCCCGTGCTCTGGTCCACAGGGGTTTCCTTGTTTGTTGCCTTGGGCTGGCTGGGATTTTTCCAGTGTTTTTTTAGAGAGTGTGCTGCTCATTAACGTGAACATTTCTAAGCCACTCCAGCACTAAAAAAAATCCTGGAAAATCCCAGTCCCCTGACAGTGTTTCAGTTGTTGGAATGTGAGCAGCCTGGGGTCCCAGCTCCGGCACAGGGAGGCAGGAGTGCCGCAGCCTCTGGCTGTTAATAGTGGCCACAGAGAAGAGTGTGTGCCCCGAGTTAAAGAGGGTCCCTTCTAAATACCAAAGGAGGAGCCAGGAAGAGCTCCCGGGTCCTGAGAATAGTAGGTGAGGGGGTGGGACTGGGGACAGGTGCCTAGGTTGGGGGAGGGGTGCACTGGCCTTGAAGGGCAGAAGTGGAGGATGTTTCATTGCTGAAGACGCCACGCAAGGGTTTACTAAGTACTCCCTGCATTGCCAGTCACCTCTCTAGACGCTTTACAAGCAGCAACTGATTTAATCCTCACACCTGTCCAGGAAGAGATTTATTATCATCATCCCTATGTCGCAGATGAAGAAACTGAAAAACGGTGAAGTTAGGTAACCTGTCCTTGGTCGCATAGCTGGCAGCATTGGAGCCGGGACTCAACCCCGACACCCTGCCTCCAGAGCGCGTGTTCTAACCGTGCCACGGTGCCATCACACCGCTACCAGAGAGCAGACACCCAGGCCCAGGGTGGGGGACACACCAGGGCTGAGCCCCAGGGGCCAGGAGGCAGGTGCTGAGCGGGCCCTGGAGGAAGGTGGACAGGGAAAAGGGCCGGCACTGCAGACCAGGGGGAGGTCGAAGCAAACAGCATGAAGATGGAATGCGCACCGGAGTGAACAATGAGCAGCAGGTCTGACCGCTATACGGTCAGAGGGAGCTGCGGGGCACCACGCGTGGAGGGAGGCCAGGCTGCGGGGTCTGGACCTCACCTTGCCAGGGTGGCGGAAGCATGGCAGGCCTTTATCATATGCAAGAACAGGGTTCAAACAGACTAGCTCTGCTGGCTGGTGAAATCCATGTCACAGGGGACAATCAGTGAGAAAGTCATTAAGGGCACGCAGGTCTGAAATGCAGAGCCCCCCACCTGCTGGATGTGCGGGGAAGGCAAGCACCGGGGCCAGGGAGCGAGTCAGGGAGAGGGGCTCAGTCTCACCGGAGGGCGTCAGAAAAGCCAGACTGCCTGTTAGGCCAAGAAGACTACAGCCTGGGGCGCAGCGGGGCCAAACCTGGTGCTGACCAGCCCGTAGGCCCAGGGTCCAGCAACAGCCGCGTGGTGGGGCAGTGGCGGCCTGGAGCCGGCTCATCCGACTGAACCTCCCCCTCGAAAGTTGGCATCCAGAGAAGGCAGGTAAGTAGCTTCAAATGGACCATGGTGGGCAGGATTTCTAAAATCAATAAAGGCCACAAAGAGGGCTTGTTCCTCCTCTGGACAGGTGTTAAATGTTTGTCAGCACACCCCCAGTTTCGGGGGCTGGGAGTGGTGATAGGTGCTGTGCCGGATCAGTGAGTGTCGGAAGGAAAGCGTGGGCAGGTCTGAGGCCCAGGCTCCGTCAGCCCTGTCCTTGAGGTCGGACTTCATTCATTCACCCATTCATTCATTCACCCATTCATTTCTCATTTATTTAGCACCAGGGTTGACACTGAAAAGACAGACCGAATGCAAGGGGAGCCCAGATGGGGAACAGGCAGTAGCCACCATGCAGCTTGTGCTGGGCGAGGACAGAGGGAGGGGAGCACCAAGCTGACTCTGAACGGGCTCCCCCTGCTGAGGGCAAAGGGTTGGGGCCACATCCCAGACAGAGAGAAGTGTGGCTTCCACAGGACAGCCAGCGCCACCTTTTTCAAAAAGCCTGCCTAAAGACGGCAAGGGCTTCATTGCCCCTCTTCTTGACCTGACCCCTGCCCTGTCCCCAGACACACAGGCCCTCCTTCGGGTGCACAAGACTGCCCCGCTCCCTCACCTCAGGGCCTCAGCATGCCGCGGGCCCTCTGCATGGAGAGCTACGTGCATGATGTGTAAACACACATTCGCACACGCACACACGAATACTCATTCTTCCTCACCTGGCTGATTCCCTGTGCCCTTCCGATCTTGGCTCACGAGCCATTTTCTCGGCCTGGGCCCCTCACCCTCGTCAACCACGTCAAGCCCCCACCCGTCCAACCCTGTGAGCTTCTCTCTGAGCACATCTCACAGTCCGTGACTGAACACAGGCCTGTTTGTGTGGTTATTTGACCAATTACCTGTTGCCCACCACAAGACTAAAACTCCAGGAGGCAGACCTCCGCCTCCTCTGTGCCTAGAACAGTGGCTGACAAACAGCAGGTGCCCCATCATTATTTAATGGTGCATAGATGGCTGAATGAATGGGAAGCACGCACAGGCACAGGTGAAAGCTGGGGTGGGGGGCAAGCTGGGGTGAAGGAGCCCTGTTGCAGCGGGAAGACAGAGGGGGTTCAGGTCTGTCTTTTCTGGGAGGGGAGGCAGAGTGAATTCTCTACACCCCCATGGCTGCCCTTTAACACTTGAGGGCTCAGCAGAGTGGGGAGAAGGGCTGGGGAGGACAGACAGACAGACAGGGACTGGCCCAGCTGCCTCAGAGAGGCTAGCAGCTGAGCTAGAAGCTGCCATCCCACCTCAGTCCATCCCCTCCCCTGCAGGGCTGAACACCAGGCTAATTAAACTGGGTTTGCTCAGCCAGGCCCTGGAGGGGCCGGCTCCAAGCACTCCAGATGGGCTTTATTTGTCAATTTGAAAACTAATCTCTGACTATTTAAACAGCAGCATATCCACACCCGGACCAGGATTAGCATTTGGCACCCTCTCGGAGGGTGGGCGGCACTCCCCAGGTGCAAGGGGAGGATTTGAGGGTGAATTCCCACCCAGAGAAAGGAAGAGGCCAGAGCACCCCCAGCCCCAAGCATATGCTGCCTGGCTCCCCTCCCCCCTGTCCCTGGGAGCCTGGATCGCCCCTCCCCTCCCCTGGGGAGGCAGGGAGGGCAGAGCAGGGCATGTCTCTTGACTAGTCCTCCAGGCCTAGTACCCTTGACTCTCAGGCCCTGGGAGCAGGTCCCGTAGGTCAGGTGGTCACTGGAAATGAGGAGACATTGTACAAAATGGTGGGCAGGCCCCTCATCTTCAGCTCTCAGCTGGGAGGCCAGCCCTGCTGTCCCCCCAGCCAGGCTCTGGCTTCGACCTCTGGAATTCATCAAAAACTGTTACAGAGCCTCTCGCGTGCACCTGATCTAGGCCCTGAGAACCCAGGGATGATCAGAACAGACACATGGTTCCTGCCCCTTGGGGCGGGGGTGGGGTCTCAATTTGGTAGGGATGGTGACCCGTTTAATCCAAGTAACTCCACAGTCCAGGCCTGGCTCGAAGGAGCACTGAAGGCCTCCACAGAGACCATCCAATGGTCAGTTCTCAGCCTCGTTCTCACCTCTCTGTAGCACTGGCCCCAACCAGTCACTCCCCCTTGCCCCCAGAGTCTTCTGTTTGCCTTTGGGACATCACTGTCACCTGGTTCACCCCATCTGATCACCCTCACCTCTGTGCTCGGCCACTGCAGTGAGTTGAATGGTGGCCCCAAAACCACAGGCCCACATTTCACAACCTGTGAACCCTTTCCTCATTTGGAAAAAGGGTCTGCAGATGTAATTAAGTTGAGGCTCTCAAGGTGAGATAACCCTCATTATTCAGGGGCCCTCAATACTGTGACAAGTGTCCTAGCAGAGACAGAAAAAGAGGAGACATGGGGGGAGAAGAGGAGAAGGCCACGTGATGCTGGAAACTGAGAGCGGAGCAGTGCGGCCACAAGCCCAGGGGCTCCCGAGGCGCCCTGGAAGGAGCGTGGCCCCGCGGACACCACCAGTCCAGCCTTGTACCCTCTAGAACTGCGAGAGAAGCTGTCAGTTGTTTCAAGCTGTTCAGATGCGGTCATTTGTTCGGACAGCTGCAGGAAACTAATATAAGTCCCCCACTAGTCCTGACCTCCTGACACTGGCGGCTCCCAGAGCTCAGACCTCGGACCTCTCTTCCCGCAGTGACCTCGCCCAAGGACATGGCCCTAGAGGCCTTCTACTGACTGTGGATGTCCACATGTGTGTGTGTCCAGCACTAGCCCCATCCCTGAACTTCAAGGTCATGTATGCGACCGCCTACAAGCCCTCCCCATTTGTTTGCAAGGCACCCCAAATTTTATATAGCCTCAGTGAGACTCTTGGGCTTCTCCCCAAACCCACCTCTCTGAGTCTCCCACATCCCAGTAAGTGTTACCTAGTTAATCAGGCCAAAACCACTGCCGGCTTTTTCACACATATCCAGTTCACACTGGCTTTCCCTTGGAACTGCCTAGAATCCAACCTCTGCCCACACTGTGACAGCTGTAGTCCCAGGCCCAGCACCCATCACGTCTGCCTGGACCACCGGCCCAGCCTGGCCCCTGCCGGGCCCCTGCTTCCATGCTCTGCCACGTACAGCCCCTAGTCCACGCAGCAGCCGAGGGAGCCTGCCGAGATGGGAATCAGAATTACATCACCCCCTGCTTAAAAGTTCTCAATAGTTTCTCATTGCTAAGTTGAGTAAAATTCCCAGCCCTTACTGGGATCTAAAAGTCCTCCCTGGCCTGCATGCCTGTCTACACGTGTGACCTCACCTCCTGCCCCTCCCCCACACAGGGCTCTTCACGCTCCCTCTGCTCCTTCCAGCCGACCCCCAGCCTCAGCCACACTGGCCGCACCTGCTGCTTGGAACACTCCACCCTGAGCTCTCCAAATGGCTCGTTCCTTCATCTTATTCAATTTTGTGCTCAGATGTCACCTCTTCAGAGAGTCGTTTTCTGACCGCACAGTCCGAAATTCCTCATCCTCTTCTGCGGGCATTCATCACGCTGCACCTTGTTTCATTTTCCTCCGTAGTGTGTGCGCATGTGTGTCCGTATGTGTGCCCGTGTGTGCATTCCATCCATCCACCTCCACTCCCAGGGATGCAATAAGCTCCAGTTAATCTTATTCTCCACTGACCTCCAGAAAAGTGGCCGGCATCGATTAGGGGCTCAGTAAATATTGGTTGAACTATTGAAGGTAGAGGAGAAAGGGCTTCCCTGAGAAAAGTGATGGCAGAGATGAAGCCTGGGAAGTGAGGAGAGGACAGCGAGGCAAAGAGAGAAAGGGTGGGAGGAGTCTCCACGCAGATGGAGCGGCGTGTGCAAAGACTGCCACGCAGACACTGCCGGCACATCCCAGAAAAGAAAGGGCCAGCATGGCTGGAACACAGAAGAAAACGTGGGGTCCAACATGTTTCATGGGGCCTCAGCCTGTGCACTTCCAGCCTCCTGTGCTGACCAGTGGAGGCCTCAAAAGGCCAGCTCAGGTCTGGAATTTTCTCCCCGTTGAGGCATCTGCAGTGGTAGAAGGGCCACTGGACTGAAGTCCAGAGACCCTACCCCTATCGTGTGTGACCTTACCTCTCAGGACCTCAGTTTCCCCATTTATAGAGTGAAGAGTTGGGGTCTTCTAGTCAAGATGGTCAAGTTCTATGCTTTTTCCCCAGAGAAGAGAGGCATTATTACCATTACCTAGGGCTGAATATCCAGCATGATTGTCCCGGCGGAATCTCAGTAAATCTACCATTATTTGGGCTCTTTTGTTTCAAGTAACAGAAACCCCAACCAAAACTGGCTTAAACATATAGAGAACACATTGGTTTATGTGGCCGAAGAGTTAAGTAAGCCTGATTAAGTAAGCTTCAGGTATGGTTTGATCCAGGTCTCAAACACTTGTCAAAGAGATCTCTCTCTCTCTCTCTCTCTCTCTCTCTCTCTCTCTTTCCCTTTTGTTTTATTTTCTTCCTTCTTCTGTACATATATCTACTTCCTCACTGGTTGCTTCCCCCACCCCCAGGCTTCTCATGGTTTCAAGATGGCTACAGTAGCTCCAACCCCTACATCCTCCAAAAAAAACAAAAAAAGTATGGTTGGAGAAGAAAGTATAAGCTGGGGAGTGCTGAGGAAGCAGGCTGCAGATTAGGCAGGATCAGATCATAAAGGACTTTAGACTGAGACAGATGACGATGACCCGACTAGAGTTGAGTTTCCCAAGGCCAGCACCAGCATGGTCCAAGGCTGACTCTGCCCTTTACCTGCCTCGGGGCTGCCAGGCTTCACTTTCAGGTTTCTTCTCTGACTGTGCTGACCTCCGCCAGGGCCCATGTGTCAGCTTGACACAGAGCTGCCATTCAGGCATGGAAGGAAGCAAAGAAGAGGAGAAGAGAGGAGCCATCAGAGAGATGGGCTCAGATGGCCCAACAGTTCTATCCTGGTAGCCACTCCCAGAGGTCTGGAGGCTGAGGAGCAGTCACCAAGTGCTTTGAAGGGAGGGCATCACAGGGAAAAGAGAAGCACGCACGGGAAGGCCGAGAGGCGCGTGGAACACCAGGGCTTTGTGAATGGACAGACTCGCTCTGTGATAGATTAGGATGGCAGGAAAGGCTTTGACATGACTCCCTTCAGGGTGTCTAAGCCCCGCCTCCCCTTGCATCTGGGTGAGCTCCATAATGGATCCAACTAATAGAAAATATTGGGGTCTTCCGCCAAGATGGAGGCATAGGTGGAGACGCCATGCTTCCTCACACAACCAAGTTTAGAGACAACTAAATATTAGCAACAGAAAACACAGCCAGAACACAGAAAATTGAACTTTTCAGAAGTCTGATAACAACAAATTCTTCAGCCTGACCGGTAAGAGGGGTGAAACCAGCAGCTGGAGGAGCGGGGTTGCACAGGAAAACTCGGTCAGACGGACTCAGGCACGCAGAATCCAGGCGCAGGGTTGGACCCGGTCGGCAACTCAGCGAGCAACCGCGGGGAAACGGCAAGGGAGCTGGGCTGCAGGTTGACTGTGGTTTCACATCCGTGCGTGGATAGACAAGCGAGGGAGTGGGCGATTGGACGGGACCCAGCAGGCCCCAGTGGCGAGCGGCAGCAGAGGGCACCGCCATTTCCCCACTCTGACCCCGCCTCCACATACAGCGTCACAACCCAGCGACCTGGGAGGCCAAGGCTCCCCTCCTCGTACTTAACGGGCATGAACAGCTCAAAAATGGCTCAAGAAGATCTCAAAGCCCCAGAGCCTATAAATCTAAGCGATGAAGAAATAGCACAACTCTCAGACGCACAGTTTAAAACACTGGTGATCAGGATCCTCACAGAAATGGTTGATTATAGCCACAAATTAGACAAATATATGAAGGCGAAACTAATTGAAATAAATGGAATTACACAGGAAATCAATAGCGATGAAAAGGAAACTGGGACTCAAATCAATGGAGTGGACCAGAAGAAAGCAAATAATGGCCAAACAGAAAAGAGTCAAGAAGCAAGAATTCAAAAAAATGAGGAGAGTCTTAGGAACCTCCAGAACATCTTTAAACGTTCCAACATCCGAATTATAGGGGTACCAGAAGGGGGAAAGAAACAGCCACCAGTGGAAAACTTATTTGAACAAATAATAAAGGAGAATTTCCCCAATCTGGAAAAGGAAATAGACTTCCAGGAAATCCAGGAAGCTCAGAGAGTCCCAAAGAAGTTGGACCCAAGAAGAAACACACCAAGGCACATCATCATTACATTAGCCAAAATTAAAATGAAGGAGAGAATCCTAGAAGCAGCAAGAGATAAGGGGACAGTCACCTACAAAGGAGTCCCCATCAGACTGTCAGCAGATTTCTCAAAAGAGACCTTACAGGCAAGAAGGGGCTGGAAAGAGGTATTCCAAATCATGAAATCCAAAGATCTACAACCAAGATTGCTCTATCCAGCAAAACTTTCATTTAGAATGGAAGGGCAGATAAAGTGCTTCTCAGATAAGATCAAATTCAAGGAGTTCATCATCACCAAGCCCTTATTATATGAAATGCTAAAGGGACTTATCTAAGAAAAAGAAGTTAAAAAAACATGAACAGTGAAAGGACAGCAAACTCACAGTTACTTACAACCACACCTAAAACAAAAGCAAACTAAAAGGACAGCTAGATCAGGAGTGGACACATTGAAATGAAGATCTCAAGCAGGGTTAGCAACAGGGGAGTGGGAGGAGGAGAAGGGGGAGAAGGTACAGAAAATAAGTAGCATAGACAGTAGATAGAAAATAAATGCGGGGAGCAAGAATAGTATGGGAAATACAGAATCTAAAGAACTTGAGACACATGGTCATAAACTAAAAGGGGGTAATGGTGGGGATGGGGGGGTAGGGTGGAGGGGAATGAAGGGGGGAATAGAACAACTGTAATGGCATAATCAATAAAAATAAATAAATAATTTAAATATATATATATATTGGAAGTTTCTAGGCCCAGGCCTTAAGCAGCTTTCACTTCCTGGCTCCTGGAATTCATTCTTGGGGCACTGAGCTTCTACTTAAGTCCAACTGCCCAGCTTAGAGAGACCACACGGGGAGGCCCCAAGACTACAGGGTCAGGAAAGTGGTCCAGATGGGCTCACCAAGGCACCAGGCACATGAGAAAGGCTATCGTGGACCCTCTGGACCAGTCCCACAATCCACAGAATACCACTGAGGGACCTCAGTCAACGCCATGTGGAGCAGAAGAGTCACCCGGCTGAGCCCCGCCTGAATTCCTCTTTTACAAAATGGTGAAATATGGAAAAATAGTGATTGTTTTAAGCCACTAACTTTGTGAGAATCTTTTACCCAGAAGTAAATAACCAGAACAACTCCATCAGTTTCACGAGCTTGGATAAGAGACAATCACCTATAAAGTGAAAATATGAAGACTGACTCCCACATAGGTTCATGATAATAATTAAAGAGGTGATGAAGGTTAACTAGCATGGCGTCTGACACAGAGTTAGTCACTGGCAAATTCCACCTATTACTATTTTAATTATTATTTTAATCAGGAACAGACTTTAAGTTTGGGTTCAGTCGGCAGGCTTGCAGTGCCATTTGCACAGTGAGCAGAAGCACAGGTTCTGGAGACAAAGGGCCTGGGTTTGTATCCTGGTTTTACCTCCTCTTAGCTGTGCAACTTTTAGCAAGTTCTTAACCTCTCTGGGTTTCAGTTTCTTTATTGGTAAATCAGGATAGCTGTGCCTACATCATGGAATAGCTGGGAGGCTGAAATGATTTATTTCATTTAGAATAATAATGATTCTACAAATGTCAGCTGTTGTTATGTTTAATTATTTTAATTACATGATATGAAGATAGTCTGGGACTCCCAGACTAGAGAATAATCACCATGAGAAAAGCAGAAGAGCCTTCTACTTAAGGATCTGATAACTCCAGCACCCCCAGCTGACATTCTAGGAGACTGTCTGGGGGATTGGGACCTCCTGGAACCCTGTGGGGAGACACTGAGGGGCTCTGCATAGGAGCAGAAGCACAAGGTCTTACCTTCTGAATGAGCCAAGAGGAGAGTTTGGAGACCTCCTGAGCTCTTAAAAGATGGCAGCAGCTGACAGCAGTGGTGACAGCTGAGAGAACCTTCTCTTTACGACGGCCTGGACCACTGGCAGTGGAAAGAGGACGCGCATTTACCAAGCAGCTGTAGTGGATGCTGGGGGGGTGCCACCCAGATCCACCTTCAAACACAAGGCACTTCTTCCCCCAACTGCCTGGAGTGTTGGCAACTGACAGCTCACAGCTGAGGCCTCTCCTGGGATCGGCCTCAGCCAGAGAGAGCCTCCTTGCCCAAGGTCATGTCCTCTCCTTGGAGGCAGCCTATGTCTGGTGAGATACAAAGGTCCAGCCCCCTTTGCTACAGGCAGGACAACTCTGAAAGGTAAGATGACCCCTATGTTCCAGTTTGCCTAGAGATTTTTCAGTTTTAGAGTCAAAACCCTGCATCCCAGGAGTCCTCTAGATCCCAGCGGACTGGGTCAGTTCGTCCATCCCAGCTACAGCGCTCCCCAGGAGCTAAAGCCTTCCTTGCAACTCCTTCCCCTGCCCAGCTTCCTGCCCTCACCCACACCCCCCATAAACTCCCATATGTGACTCTGCATCTCAGAGTGTGCCACCCGGGAACCAGACCTCAGGGAGCACCTCCCCCTCGCCAGGCACCGTGCCGGCATGCACCTGGCCCTGTCTGGTCCTCATCAACAACGCTGGAAGTGGGCACTGCTGTCCCCCAAGAAAACAAAGGCTCAAAGATGCTGAGTAACTTGTTCAAGTCGATAACAGCAAGTCCAAACACTTCCTACTGCCATATGATAGCCCTAACGCCTTTGCAATCTAATTTTATTCCTCGATACATGTCACTCATTGTGACTCATCTGTTTTGAAATTAATCAAACCACTAGAGGTGACATTCCTTTGTTTCGGCCCCTTTGGCCAGGATGAGTAAGAACAAGACCTGGCACCTGGCCTGCAGAAGAGAGCAAGGTGTTACCTTGCATCACCTGCAGAGGTGGAGCCGACCCGGGAAGAGGAACTGGGAGCCGGGAGCCAACTTGCTTACTCACAAGGCTCCTGTAAACTCAGATCCTTCTCCAAGGCCTCAAGAATTGTTCCTTTATTTGAAGAAAAGCTGATGCTCTCAGCCTTCAACTGTAAACAAACTCCCTGCTTTTCAATTTCTCTAAGTGGCCCCCGCCCTCACACCTAGGAAGTTTTCCTCTGCTCATGGACCGTCCCTGCACTTGCCCTCACATAATTGTGTGGCTGTCACCTCCCCTGAAGATCTTGCTCTCACAGGGAGAGAGAAGGGCCTTATTGGTGGTCTTTCCTCCCTCCCCCACGCCCCTCCCCTCTACTGACCCCACGTTCCTCCCTGCCTTTGCTCCTCTCCCCGCCTCCTGCCCTTATCTGCTTGCTTCTCTCTTCCTCTCTCCCCTCGTAGTTCATGCCTTTCTTTCCTGGTCCTGTATTACCCAAGGCCATGGCACCCTGGAAAGACCCGAGGCTTACACGTCAAGTACATCGGGTTCAGACCCCAGCTCTGACACTAAGCTTCCATGGTCTCCCCTGTAACACAGGACAAACGAGAACTACTCCTCAGGGTTGTTGTGGAAACCCAACGTGGTCATGTAGGTGGCAGTCCCTGCCCTAGAACGGGGCACGGGGGAGGTGCACCTTCTATTTCGATTCGAATCTCCACAAGGGACGTAACACAGATCGCACTTTCCCCTGAGAGATAGAGGAGATGGATGAGGGAGACAACCCAGAAAGCCCCCGCTCTTCTCATTAGCACTTTGCAATTTGCTGAGAGCGAGGCTGCCCCCAGGACTCATTGCCACCCCCGCCCAGCCCCCCCCAGCCCTCCCCCTGGGGTTGAAAGCGATGTCTGGCACGGGCTCCTCCAGCACAAGCCATCAAAATGCCGCCAGACCATCTGGGCTGCCCACATCCTCACATGGGATTTATTACCTATTCCCTTCCATTAGCATAAATAATATGGAGCTCGGGTTTCATGATGGTTTACATAATAAATAAAACAGGTCAATTGCCCACAAAACTAGTCTCTGTGAACAGTAACAGATTTAATTAGATTTATTTTGCTTTGGGTTTTCTGAAGTAAAGCGGATGTCTCTCATGCCATGGATAAACTTCCCCATAAATTTCTATTCTGGGAAGACATCTCCCCATCCTCCAAGGAGACAGAAGGGGGGAGGGAAGAAGGAGGACGGTGGGAAGAGAGTGAGGAGAGGGGAGGACAGGACAGAGGAGGGGAGGAAGACAGAGGGGGGCCCTGTAGTACCCCTCACCTTCCACAGGTCATCGGCCCCTGTCCCTGCCCCCAGGCCTCCCCAGCCACCTGTTGTGGAATGAATGTTTGTGTCCCGAATGTTTGTGTCCCCTAAAACGTATGAAGTCATGCACCGCAATGTGATGTCACTTGGAAGTTGGGGCCTTTGGAAGGCAGCGGGGTTAGATCAGATCAAGGAAAAGCCATGTGAGGACACAGGGAGAAGTCATCCATCCATAAGCCAGGAGGAGCCTTCTTACCAAGAACAAAATCAGCCCTGGCTGGTGTGGCTTGGTGGATTGAGAACCAAAGGGTCACCAGTCGGATTCCCAATGGGGCACGTACCTGGGTTGCAGGCCAGGTGTCCAGCTGGGAGTGCACGAGAGGCAACCACACACTGATGTTTCTCTCCTCCTTCTCCCTCCCTTTCCCTAAAAACAAATAAATAAAAATCTTTTTAAAGAATCAGCTGGCACCTCAATCTTGAACTCCCCAGTTCCTGACACTGTAGAAAACAAAAGTCTGCTACTTAAGCCCCCCGATCTACGGTCTTGGTGGCGGCAGCCTGAGCTGAGACCCTGCCCCAGCTGCCTCGGACCACACACAGATCAGTGAATCAGTCTCCTGCTCAGAATCCTTCACCATCTTCCTATCGCTGGACATGAAGTCCAGCAGCCCCCCCACCATTACTTTCTTTTATCCTGGCCTCGTCTCTCTCCATCCCTCCCCACGGCCTGCACCCACCTCGGCCCTCCGGCACCTTCACCTACCTGAAGCAACCGCATGCTCTTTCCTGTCCCGGGTCTCCCCGCCTTTGCCCCGGCTGCTTCCTCTACCCGGGACATTCCCCTGCAGGCTCCCCCTGTCTATGCCGGTCATGTTTGAAGCCTCAAACTCTGGCCTTTCCTGCCAAGGCTCACCTCTCCCCACCCCCCACCCCCAACCCCCGATTGGCCTAAGTGCCTGTCCTCCGTACTATCAGGACACCTGCGGCCTGCTGACTCTGACCGTCTCATATCTCTGCACGTGCATCCCCCCCTCCCCCGCAGACTGGAAGTCCTCTGAAGGCAGTAACCCTGGAGTTTGCTGCTTAACCTCCTGGGTCCAGGGCAGTGCGTGCCCACAGATTCACTCCTATCCAGGGGGCCCAGCAGCTCCTGACATGCAGTGGCTCTCACTCCCTGCGCAGCAAGTAAGCGACTCTCTCAAGGACTCTGGCCTTCCTTGGTGCTCTGCTCCAACTCTGTCTCCACAGCCCTTGTGTGATTGCTAAAGACAACACCAGATTGAATATTGAGAAGCTTAGCAAGGTCCCTGCCGGTAGCGGCATCTGTGGGGTGCACTGTGCAGCATCTTTAGGTAATGAAATCCTGATTTCCCCTGAGGAAGCCCCCTTCGATCACCCTGGATTAGGTAGACAACACCTCCAGGTTCCAGGAGTAGGTGGTGACCCAGGACTGACCAAGTTGAGGCCTTGGGTCTCCCAGCCTTAGTGTCCAATTCAGGGACACTGGCTGGTCCGACGAGACTCAGCCCAGGACTAGTGTGGACCACAGAGGAAAAATACAGTCCCTTTTCTGTGTGCAGATGGCTGAGCTAGTGGAAAGGAAGCCTAGAGCTTCCAGGGGCAGGTGCAGGGAGAGAGCTGAGCTAAAGAAGGGAGAGAGAACAAGCCCGGTGACAGCGACTGAGTCCTGGATCCCCCGTGATGGAAGCCTTGTCTGTCCCCGGGCTCTTCCACTGCAGATGAGCCAATAAACTTCACCCACACTTGCTTGGTCTTGATAAGCCAGCTTGAGGGGGCTTCTGTCGCTATGGCCAAAACATTTTTAACTGATGCCCTATGCTTTGGCACAGAAACTTCATTTCTAGGAATTTGTTCTGAAGAAAAATGCTTTGAAATGCAGACAAAGGTTTCTGTACCAAGATGTTCACTGACATGCCCTCAGTGATCCACTCAGACCACAGCCCCTGGGAAGCCTTTCCTCCCGGTCTGAAGGAGGCCCTCCTGCTGGCCCCTGTGTGTACCTCCTCCCCAGAAGGCCACCTGGCAAACTGGGGAACAGTGGCCTGTGCAATGTCCACACCTCCTCCGCTGCAGGCTGATGCGAGAGGAGTGACATCCCCAGGAATTATTAAATGACAAGAACTTGTACCACCCACAACCACCTACGCTCACAACAGCCCAGCCCCCCTCAAAATGCCCCGACTGTGCTGCCTGGTGTTTTCTCAGGACCATACTCACCACCATCTCCCCTCGGCCCCTTCCTCCCACCCCCACCCCCACCGTGGGTGCCAACCTCCCTTCCAGCCCATGCTCAAACACCAGGAGGCTTCAGCAAAAGCAGGACCCCATCCTCCCCTCCACCGCTCTGTCCCAAACAGGGAGGAGGCTCTTTCTGCACGTGTCTCCCAGCACATCTGAGACCAGGCTGTGATGTTTGACAAGGCTCCCCTGAAGGTCTGAGGATAATGATGCAGAAACTCCACAAGGAGCCTACAGTCACTATGGAACGTGGCTTCTCTGAATCTACAGTCTGAGCGCATTCATGACAGGCCCCTTAGTGAACACTGTCTGCCTGGCTTCCTCTTGCATCCACAAAGTGGGGGCCAGCTCAGCTCAGTCCAGACCCAGCGGACACAAGGCCCAGAGGAAAAAGATGACTCTCCCTCCTGCAGGTCAAGACCCAGCACCCAGTCTTCATTTCTCCTCCCAGGAACAGTCACTTCCCTGGAGGGTTGGCGGGCGAACCTGAGTCTGGGAGAGCCTGTCCCAAGATCACCCACCAGCCAGGCCAAGCTGGAAACTTGATCCAGGAGAGTGAGTGGTGTACAGGGGGAAGGGAGTCCCAGCTGCAACTGGAGGGGGCTCCAAACCTGGGAGGGGAGGGAAAGGGGTCCTGGCTGGGCCCTGATACTGCCACTGTCCTACGATAGCCTCCAGGACAAAGGTCAGTCCAAGGAAAGCATCAGGCTGCCTGCCCAACCACAGCAGAGACCCTGGGGTGGAAGGAAGCCACTGATTGTCCAGAGATCATTTGAGGAACAAGAGCAGGAATCCAGGGACACCAACCCAGCCCATCAGCTTCCTTTGGAGAGCTCCTTTCAGCAGAATTATGCGGCCTTCTTAGCCACAAATCTTCTAATTATTAATGTACACTCTGCCTGCTGGGGACCCATGCTGGGGCTGATGGGAAAGGGCAAGAAGGGTTTCAATTAAAGAGGAAATTGGACAGAACAGGGCCCAAGGGCTGGCAAGCAGGAAGAACACACCGTTGCCCTGACTTTGCTGCACTCCTGGCCTCTCTCTGGGGCAAGGCCAGGGATGAGATGTCCCTGTCACCTCAGGTTCTACAACTTCAGGTTTAGCTATCATCTGGCCTGACCATCTGGAGGCCTGAGCCTCCTTTGTCCTGGAGCTCCTCTCCCCAGTGGAGTTCCCTTTCAAGCCTCGTCAAAGGTGCCACACATCATCTCTTCAACCTGGGTTCCCTGACTCTGGGACCCGCTCACTGGCAGCCCCGGTGATGTCCCTTGAACTCTGCTGCTGGTGCCGGCTGGCCAGGTCCTGTCACGACTGACCTTGTTTGAAGTATGATAGAAAAATTACAACCGAGTACATGGAGCAGAACCAAGGAGGACCCACCCTCTCTAATTATAGCTAAAGGCTAGATCAAGATAGAATTTTTTTTCCATTCAAGACTAAAGGGGGGAAAAACTCAATTTCATAGCCTATATATAAAACAGTGCTTATAACAGCCTGTACTAAGGAGAAGAGACTTCTTATAAGGACAATTCACTAAAGGGAATAAGAGATGTTGTCAGAAAGTCCCCAGCTTTTGTTCAGTCACTTTTTAAAATTAACTCTTGATTCTCTGTCCCTACGGTCCTTCCTTTTCCAGAATGTCTTATAAATGGAATAAAACAGTAAATGGTTTTTTTAATCTGGCTTCTTTAAATTAACATAAGTTTTTACACACCTTGGGTAATACCCAGAGTGGTCATACAAAAGGTGTACATTTAATGTTATGAAGACCTGCTAAACCATTTTCCAAAGGAGCATTTTGCATTCCTATTACCAATGTTTAAGAGTTCCGGTTTGTCCACATCCTTGTCAGCACTTGGTATTATCAGGTTTTTTTTACTTTAGCCATTCTAATAAGTCTGTAATAGTATATGGTTGTGACTTTATAAAGTTTAACCTTTGCAACAGCAAAAAAAAAGTGACATGATATAACTCCACTCATCTGATTTTGGCCTTGGCCATATGGCTAGCTCTGGTCAATGGTATGTGAATAGAAGTGACAGTGTTTCCCAGAGTGTTCTTTTTGCCTCTCGTGGAGTTTTAACTTCCATCATGAAAATAACATGCCCTGGGTTGCCACCAGCCCAGAATGGGATCTGGAGCAGAGCCACCCTAGTCAACAGGGAGGCCCACAGCCTGAGCAAAAGCACCCCAGCCAACCTTCAGACATATGAGAATAAATACTTATTGTGGGTTATCATGGTGGTTTGTTACACAGTGTTATTGTGATAGTCACTGACCAATACACTAGACAATCGAGAAATCACCTTTTAAGGTTTTACAGAGATAGAATTTTAAGAATTTGCAGAGATAGGATTAAGTGAATAAGCAAATTTTTATGTTCGATAAATGGACTTTTTAATGAAGGGAAAGTAATAAAACAAATGGTTTAGATGGAAAAGAAGCTGGCTGGTGGAGAGGCACGCAGAAATAAAAAGAGGGCTAGATAAGGAGAGGTTGTGAGTAACACTTAAATCTTCATCAGAAGCCTAGGAAGACAAGAAACCCCAGGGCGGAAAAATGGAATTGGCGGTGTGAAGAACATACTGTAAAAGTTTCCCCAGAATGCAACGGGAAGCGACAAAGGGATTCGAATAGTAAAAGAGAAATAAGAGATAAGGAAGAGAAATAATTGAGGTCTAATGTACAAGTAATTGTTTCCAAAATACATACAATAGAACCAAAGCAACTATCGAAGATAAAACAGCTGGAATGTGCTCTGTTAAAGAACCAAGTCTATAGCTTGAAAGGCATCACCAAATAGCAGACAAAATATTGGGAAAAAATTAAGGCCTACACCTCTCCTAGTTGAATTTATTTTTTAGGATAATAAAGACTACCCTAAAAGCAGGCCTATAGAAAACAGTGATTAGATCCTGCAAAGAAAAAAACAAAATTATTCTTAGACTTGCACTCTAGAATAACGCGGTCCACTGCAGTGACCACCCTCGACATGGCCACTGGGCACTTCAAACGGGGCTGAGCTGAACCGAAATGTGCTAAAAGCGTAAAATACAAACCAGATTTTGAATACATACTACAAAATAAGATACTGTAAAATATCTCAATAATTTTTATGCTGATTATATGTTTCAGTGACAGTATTTGGGATATGTTGAATCCAATGAAACACGTTAATTCATTTCTTTTTATTTTTTTCGTACGGGTACTAAAAAATGTTAATGAACTCTGTGTCTTGCATCACATTTGTCATGTTCTGTGCTGCTCTGAAATAGGGATTTGCCAACCATGGCCCGTGGGCTAAACCAGGCCCACCACCTGCTTTTGTAAATAAAGTTTTATTGCAACACACTCGCACCCACTTGTTTACATATTTCTATGGCTCTTTCACACTACATGGCAGAGCTAAGTAGCTGCAACAGAGATCAGAAGGCCCGAAAAGCATAAGATAGTTGTGATCCAGCCATTTTAAGTATACTTGTATAAGTATACAAATTTAAATATAAGATATTTGTGATCCAGCCATTATCAGCCACTGATGTAGAGTTGTAAATACCAAAAGATGGTGTGGAAATTTCAAAAAGATTTGAGATAAAAATGTAGTATAATGTCTACATAGAGTCAAATTATCAGTTATATATGTGTTTCCTCCCCTTTCGAATTAGCTAAGAGATGTATTTCCTTCCTTCCTTTCTTAAAAAAAAACCATAATTTTAATTGTATTTTAATCCAAAAATAGTCAAATCGACCAGAGTAATCAAACAGAAAACCCAGAAACAGATCCTAGCACCTAAAATAATTCAGCAGGCCGTAAGGCACCCTTTCGAATGTGTGGTAAAAGAATGGGTTAGTTGCCCTGACTGGTGTGGCTCAGTTGGTTGGGTGGCGTATCACAGAGTGAAAGGTTGCCAGTTCGATTCCTGGCCAGGGCACACATGTGGGTTGCGGGTTCTTTCCCCGGTTGGGGCGTGTGCAAGATGCAGCCATCCCTGTTTCTCTCTTGCATCGATGTCTCTCTCCCGCTTTTTCTCCCTCCCTTCCCTTGTCTCTATAAAATAAATGAATAAAATCTTTAAAAAAAGAGAATGAATTAGTTAACACATGTTACTGGGGAAACTGACTGACTATATGGAGGGGGAAAAGTCAAATATTTACCTAACCCCCTTCAAAATAAATTCTCGATTGGTAAATTGAAACTATTACATTTTAGAAGGGTCAGAAGAAAACTTGGTGAATATTTATCTGGTTCTTGGAGCGAGGAAGGTATTTCTAAGCACTATTTTTTAGAAGAAACCACAAAAGAAATGACAAATCTGAAAACATAAAAATTACACTGTTACGTAGATAAAAACATCATAAACCAACTTAAAAATCAAACGAGGAAATAATACCTGTAACATATATGACAAGGAAGGTGAATAAACTGTTACAGATCGATAAGAAAATCTCAAAACTCCATTAGCAAAAAGAGCAAAGGACATAAATAAGAAATTTACAATAAAAAACTACAAATAGCCAATAAATAAATAGATCATTTTAGCATCACTAGTAATAGAAGAAATTCGAGTTGAAGCAGAGACGTGCACTTTGCCTTTCATCTTAGCCAAGCCTTTAACAAATCATAGCAGCGAGGGCTGGCGAAGGTTCAGAGAAGAGGAAAATCTTTTACCTTACGTATGCGGGGAGTGTGGGCTGTCACGCCATTCTGTGAGGCAAATTATTTATATGGATCAAAGTAATGCCCACACTCTCTGATCGAGCAATTCCATTTATAGCCATTTCTCCTAAGGAAATAATTAGAGATGAGCATGAAGATTTATTTCCAAGGAGGTTCCTAGCAGCATAGACCACAACAACTAAACCCCCCCCCAAAAAAGACAATTTACTTATGATCCCTTATGCTAGGGGATTTGTTAAATAAATGATATTAATTCACACGATGAAAGGATATGAGGTCATTAAAAATCACATTCACAAAACCTTTCATTTTAAGGGGAGATGCCCGAGGTCTAAAGTCAAGTGGAAACAATAAAAAAGCACTAGACTGCATCTAGCGTACGTGTGATAAGTTCCACAAGCAAATCTGCTCCATCAGATGACATGTCCAGCTTCCTCCTGCTTCTACCAGATGCGCCTGGGCAGTGTTGTCCCAGCACTGCTTTCTTTCTGGGTGTCTCTGTCACACACCCCCGACACAGATAACACCACTTTGCTGGACACTGTCCCTCCCATCGGGTACAGTGACCTGCGGGTTTCCCACCTCTCCAGCCAGACCCACCATCAGAGCACTGGGATACCCGATACCAAAGCCTGACGAGACTTTCCAACTCTAGAATCCAACCTGAAATAGCTCGTTGGAAAGAAGCGTTTGTCGGTCTCGCTTGACCAAACGTGGGGAGTGAAGGGGCGTGCTGGGATGGTGGAGATCACCAAAGCCAGGGTGTCGACTGCTGGCCCTCCAAACCCTCTCCCGCGAGTTGCTCAGCCCCTCCTCCCTGGATGTGTGGGCTGTGTCCTCTCCTGCCCCGGCTGATGTCTCCCACAGGGTTGGGGAGGTTGCACCCGGTACATTCTCGGATCACGTCATAGGGCTTCACCTTTAGAAAAGGTTGACTCTTTCCGCTTAGCTCCAATTTAAAATTCTCAGGAAGGTTACTGAATGGCTGGCTGTGGGTCACCCGAGTGGCTATAAGGTTGAACCCTGTGACAGGCGGCCACTGCTTGGACCAGAAGGTTGGAGTTGGACATGAGGCAGTTCCCTGGAAAGGGGGAGGGTGGCAGGCAGGTCAACTCCTCCCCCTTAGTGGGGTGCCAAGGGAGGGCTGTCAGTGTCCCCAAGGTCTTATGACAATGTTAGTCAAATTGGCTCACTATATTGTATTTTTTCTTCGCTAGAGACCCTTCCCTCCTTCCCAAACACAAACACAGGAGTCCATGGGGTGGGGCCATGGGAAAATCTGAGTGACAGTCCGTGATGTGCTCAGCCCCCCTTCTCCTGTACGGCCCCAGAGCTTTGAAGCTAGCTGCCCTTCATCGCATGGCTTCTGTGTGCCAAGCACTCTCAGTTTTTAAGGTGCCTATAACCAGTGTGGCCCAGGTGCGCAGGTGGGGGCACCAATGCAGACACCTGTTAGTATGCCTTCAATTACTAAGTGCCACCAATTTTAATAGTAGGACCCAGTGACCCCATCTTGAGACCTCTGTCCCCATGTCTCTGCATTATTCAAAAGCCTTCAGGACTCATGAAGTCAGAGGGGCTCCAACTTACTTCCAAACGCCAGTAGAGAGAGAGAAATGGGTGCCACTCCCAGTCAAAGGCTGGTCCTGCCTGCCAAGTGGACGCCTGTCCATATAGCAGGTCTGAATCACCTGGGCATCCAGCGTGCCAGCTGTCTCATGATGCACGTGGGTTCCTCCACACCCACACACACCGAGACGCCCTGTCTGCCCACTGCTGTAGTATCTGCGTTACTCAGAGGGTGACTCAGGTCCCACAACAAAGGCACTCGGCTTCATTTCGGTCTCCTTCTACATGGAGAAATAGCTGGCAACTTCTGGATGTAAAAATATTGTTGCTTGTACCTTGTCACATGGATCATTATCTCATTTAATCCTCTCACTGACCAATGAGTTGGGCACTGCTACCTCTCATTTTATAGATTAGGAAGCCAAGACATGGGTCCAAGTTCACCCACCGACCAATGGTAGAGCGGAAACTCAGGCCTGGTTCTGTCCACCGTGGCGTTCATAGAGCTGTCCCTGCCTGGCTGCCTCTTTCCTCGGGGTAAGTTTTCCTCCAGGAGACACTTCAGTTTCAGAAGAAATGCTGGTGGCCCTGTGCCACCAGCTCAGTAGACCTGCTGGACGGTGACTGGATCCCAGCGGGGTACACGGTGCAGCCATAGCTGAACACTGTGCGTGTGTCGCCAGATAAAAGACTGGGCAGCAACACGACACAGTGTTAATAGTGTTTATTGTTAGATGCTGGGACTGCAAATCACTTTAATTTTTCTCTTTAGGCTTTTTCTGTACTTTCCTGGTTTCCGGCGTTATGTACAGGGAGGATTGCTTTGATGGTTTGAGTAATATTAACAACCAGACAGATATATACATATATAATATGTTATATATATAATATATTGTTATATATGTTGTATATGATGTTATATATAATATAATGTATATTATATACTATATTGTTTATTATTACATATTATACTATATGTTATATATAATCTATATTTTAAATCTTAGCTAAATTGTCTGCCCTACATTAATGCTTTTCTATATCCTGCACATTTCAATAATGCCCTTCAAAGAGATCTCATCCGCCTGTCTGCCTGAGAGGCGATGTATCAAAGCGTTAGCTCATCCCTGCTTCCCCAGTGTTGCATGGTCATCCAGGTCCTCAGAAAGTGAGGGTCACCCTCTCAGTCGTGTAGCATGTCCCACCCATGGGCTGTTTTCCTGGGCCCCAGGGAGCTGATCCGAGAGGGGCTCCGGGGATTCAGTCCACCTCCTGAGCAGACCTGAGGCTGGCAACACTGAACTGACCCATCTAGCAGTGTGTCTGGCATTTTTCCACCACATCCACACCCCAAATCCCTTCCCCCCAAACCTCGCCACAGGCAGGAAAGGAGACAAGGAAAGCAGAGGGGGGAAATCATCTGTCCCAATGGCTGGAGCAGAGCCCACCTGAGCACCCACCTCATGCTGTCCCAGGGCAGGGGGTGGTGGGCGGCACCTGAGTAAGAGGCAGCCCAGGCTCGTCTCACCCCATCAGGGGCTCTAGAGATGCCCATCAGAGATGAGCCCAAGGGAACTGTGCCCCCAAGGGCCTCAAACCAAAGAAGGGAGGGGGAGAGAGGGAGAGGGAGGGAGGAGGGACTTAGTCGGAGACTCAAAGCGCCAGCCCTGGCATGGTCAAGCTCCACATCCCAGGGCGGAGCTCCTCATTGTCTTGGCCCTTCATCCCAGCCCACCCTGGGCGGGGGGGAGGCAGTGCGAGAGAAATACCACCTGGGCCTCCTTTCCTGCCCCCTCAGCACCGCCCCTGACAGGGCTGAGCACGTGGGAGGACCCGCTGGAGATCAGCTCATCCCAGGAGATCCTCATCCAGGAGGGGGAGCTGGGGGATCGGGGCAGCCCCCCACCCCAGCCCCAGGCCCCTGCCACAGAGAGAAGCTTGGGGCTGCCCCCTCACCCTGTGGAGGACGCCCGTGGGGAGGAATCTTGAGCTCAGAGACAAGCCCAGGCTCCTATTCAATTAACCTGGCACACGGGATGTGGGGGTGGTTGGGGTGTCAGGGGACGAAGGGGAGAGAAAACCTTGTGATTTTCTTCTGGCTCCAAGATGAAGGAAAGCCGGCAGTTCCCCACCAGCAGCCAGAGTCCTTTTCTTGCCTGTGATAATAGTGAGGGTTTGTTTTCTTTCATCAAAACTCCCAAACTTAATTTAAAGTTTTTCTCTTTTAAATGCGTCCTGGCTGCAGCCTGAACAGCGATGAGCTGCCAAAGGGAAGCAGAGGGAGAGGTGATTGGCTGAGCAGATACTGCCTCGGCTTAAATGAAAAACTGTGTCCCTGGGAGAAGAGGGGGAGGGCCGGAGGGGAGCAACTCTGGAACCGGGACAGGGAGCACGAGGTGGAAGGGGGCCCCCCAGGGGGTCCCCAGGGGGGCCGGGCAGGCCCAGGTGGCCCTGGTCAGCGCTCCACATCCACCGTGCCCATCCCAGACATCGTACTGTCAGCCACATCAGCAGGGGCCCTCTGCTGCCAGAGCTGTGCACGCCAGCTGCCCCCACCCCCCACCCTCCCAACACACAGGAGGGTCCGCTCAGCGCTGCGCCCAGACTACACCATAGCCACGCAGCCCCTGCACGGAAAGGACTTCTTCCAGGCAGGCCCAGGGAGGCGGGGAGCGCAGGACCTGGCACTGGGCAGCACTGCCGTTTGGTGCTCGAGAGGGAGGGAAGACTGCTTGTCCTGAACAAGCAGCGGGGCCTCCCCAGGCCACACCCCGCCGTGCTCTCCCCAGAAGCCTCCAACTTGCAGATGTGACCCTCGGAAGAGAGACACGTGATCGGGCCATCAGGGCTGAGGCACTGGGTGACTACGTGACGGCGGGCGGGTGGCTCCCCTCTCTGGGCCTCGGCGGCTTCTCACTAAGCCGCCCGTGGGTATTTGCTGGGTCCAGACTCCCCAAAGCCCACTCTGCCATCGCCCAGGTTGGAGGGTTGGTGAGTGGGGTGAGGGTGCCTCTGCCACACTGAGTGCTGTCTTGAGGGGAAGAAAATTCCAGGCGTCAGCCCTCTGGTCTGCAGGATGAGCTTTTCTCTCTCCTGACCCCAGTGGGGCCGGGGAGTGGGGCTGGGGCCCCTGCTCACCCTCCCACATGAGTCTGGAAGCACTGCCCTGGCACCGGGCTGGTCGGCGTCCGCCTCGGCCACAGCTGCACACCCAGACTGTGCCTTCGGCCCGGCCCGCCATCGCTCTATGTGCCTCCTGTCCCAGAAGCCAGTTCCCACATCCCCTCTGGAGTCTGAGAACCTCGAAGACTTCTGGCCAATGCCCTTTGACTTAAGTGGCCCAGAGTCCACTTCTGTTACTTTTAAACAAGAACCAGATTGGCCCGACTGACCCTCAAAGGGCTGGACGCTCCATCTGCGTCCGACAGCCTTTGCTTCTGACAGGCGTGCATTAATGAGATTAGCTGAGGTCAGAGCAAGGCCCCGAGTAGGGTCTGTTTTGAGAGAGGGTTGGCTGCTCCCCCTGCTGCCGCGGCTGCCCCCACGCTTCTCACCACCGCTAATTGCCTCTCACCCCTCCTCCCACGGAAGTGGCTGGTGTCCTTGGCTGCTGCCTGTGCCCTCCCGTCGCAGTCTCTCAAAGGCCTCTTCCCGCTTTGCTGTGTCCTGCAGAGACGTCATTAGTTTCTGCTGTCTCCCTCTGGGGTAGAATCTGAAGGTGCCTCTCCCTGCTGCATCCTCTCCTCCGTCACCTCCGGGTTCTCCCGACTCTGATGTGCTCGTGTTAGCATCCAGCTCTGTGGACCCACGTGGGGGAGAGCCCCTCCAGCTCTGTCACCCCTCTGTGACCACTCTGTGACCGCAGGCAAACCTCTGTCTTGCTGGCCTTGATTTCCCCACCTGTAAAAAGGCCAGCAAACGCCCCATCTCGTCCTCACGGGGGAGGGTGTGCTGGTCTGCGTGTGCTGGTCTGCGCTGTGCAGCAGAGACACGGTAAAGCATTCTGGAGTTCCAGGATGGGCCTTTTCCTCGGACTGTTGACCACGGCCCCCTAGAGCTCTCCGTGCCCCCACCGGTCCCGCTCCAGCCTCCAGTCTCCGGCCTCCAGTTTCCACCCAGGTGCTGTTTCTCCACTGCTGTCTCTCTGGCGCTCACACATTCCTGCTGTCTCCACCATGGCCCCATTCATCCAAGACGGGTGCAGCCCCAGACCCTGAACAACCAGTGTGGGCATGTGGGCGGCTCAAACCCATCAAAAGTGTGCCCTGGAGCAGACCTGGGGGCTCCCTGCTGGGAGTAGCCTTGACCTTCTATTTGCCAGAATGGGGGTTAAGGGGACAAGAGGCAGGGGCTCGGGGGCACTTGGGGGCCCAGTAGCAGCTCTTCACTATTATTTTAACACATTATCCACTGGCGCAGCCCCAATCTTTGGCCTCTTAGCCCTTCCCTCATTCACGTGACCAATGCCCTACATTAAATCCCTTCTGTCCTAGACAATTGCAGAGTCGTCTCTCTTCTTGGCTGGATCCTGACTGATAGGACATCTGACACCAGAATCCCTCGTAGGGTCTGGCCTGGATTGGAGATGCCATTTAACCTCTTTAGGAGAGAGTGCTCCAATTAGTGAGCATATGTGGTTTCTTTCATTTGGGTTTCTATGACTTTCTAAAGAAAGTTTTGTCATTTTCCACTTGGGGCAGGGACAGAATTCCTCTTAAGGAAACAAATGTCTTTGCATAAGAAAAATACCTTGATGAGGCACTTGAGGGAGGTAACATCCTGAGGATATGATTTGACAGCAAGCAAGGAACCCAAAGAGATAGTTACACTGCTCTGCATAGGAAATAAGTAGGAATCCAGAGGCCAGGAGAGAAGCAGAGAGCAAAGGGGAAACTAATAAAAAACAATGTAGCAGGAGGCTGGCGCTGGGGTGGTGGAAAAAGCTGAGGGGCTTTTAGGAATGGAAATGTCAATACCGGCTTTGACGCTGCTGGCGTTCTTGCAATCTATAAATGCCTCTTCTGCATCCTTTGAAAGCGTCTGCTACCCACAGGGATTTTGTGTGCCCAGCCATGCTTTGTTTTAGGGGTGAGGCTGATGTTTTTCAGTGGAACATAGGAAAAGGATTGAGGTCCTTGTCTGGGCCGACTCAGGATGCGACTGACTCCACCAGCAGGGGGGTGAAAAATGCACAAACTGAATTAATTCAATGTGAGCGGGAGCTCCGAGTTAGAAATGCAGATGAGAATAAAGAGCTAATCTTTCATGGTGCTTTCGATGTGCCAGGCTCCGCTCCACGCATTGCACATGAACTAACTCACTCACTTCTCACAGCAACCCACGAAGTAGGTACTATTGCCAACCAGCTTCTACAAACATGGAGACAGAGGCACAGCACAGTTAAGTAATGTGGGTCCCTCTAGCTGGGGGTGGAGGTAGAGAGAATCTGAACCCAGGTGGTCTGCCTGAAGCCTGCGCTAGGGAAGCCCTCCAGGAAAGTTCGGGAATCTTGGGGGGTTTTCCGTGTATGGTCGGTTGAATGGAGGTTGGACTGATCTGACCTGGATCTTAAGGAACAGGTGAGTCTAGCTGGCATCCTGGTTCATCTATTTTTCCATCAGTCTCTTCGACCAGCTCTGAGCTCCCCCAGGGCAGAGACTGCATTTTATTCCAGATCTACCAAGGGGCCTGGCATAGAACAGGAAGCAGCTTAAGTTCATGTTTATTGTGGGAGTCAGTGGGACAGAGGGCAGAAAAGAGGAAAAGGCCCGGAAGGAAGCAGGGGTGTTCCTCTGGACCAGGATGGGGCTCAAACCAGGGCAAGGGAGACATTCGTGGCCTCTGTCGCCTGCCATCCTGTCCCCAGGGCTAATTCCAGGGCCGCCCCCTCCCACGCAGGCGTGAAGCCGGGGGTTCTTCCTGAGAAGGAAAACCGCTGTCTCGTGGAGGCAGCGGCATCGAGACAGGGCTGCGGAGGAGGCAAGCAGCCGAGCTGGCAGCAAACACTCAGCGCATTTCGGAACCACTTTTCTTGCCGCTGTGGTGTGTTTAACACTCCTTGTCTTTTAAAATGTAAGAGCCACGACAGACATCCCCTTTGAAAGCCCCAAAGAGCTGGCATCTCAACGGGGACGGCTCTTTGGGGAGGTGCAGGGAGGGGGGCAGGAGACTCTGCAACGAAGGAGTAGTCACTCTGCTACGAAGGAGTAGTCACTCTGCTGTATTGTCACTTCAGGGTCTCTTCCAGTATCATTTATTCCATTTCCATGTGATACAGAATTGAGATGTACAACTTGTCGCAGCAAACACAGGCGGCAGTCAGCCGGAAAGCGCTTTGTTCTCCCACGTGGGCGGGTGACGGGCCCGGAACAGGCTCTCGGGGAACATCTCTCGGGGCAGTGACAGTAGGGGCCCTCCCTGATCATCCACTCCCAGCACACACACACACTCGCGTTGCACAAATGCACACACAGTGCACAGGTGTGCTCACACACCCGTGCACACTGTGCACATATCACTTCTTCCCAAAGCCAGGTCTCAATTCACAAGAACCAGAGCTCCAGGTCTGGCCCGGGTTCAAGGCCTGTCCCACTGACACATGCAGACAGCTCACCTCCTCCCTAGAGGGTGCACTGCCAGCATCGCTGGGGTCAGGGGACCAGCCCGGTAAGGGGCTGTGTCAGGAATTCAGACAGGAGACACTGCTAGCCTGGACTAGAGCAGGGGTATTCACAAACAGAAATAAAGGGGCAAATTCCAGAGATATTTGGGAGGAAGTCCTGGCAAAACCCTGTGACTGGACGGAAGCAGGGAAGTAGGAGAGGTAGAGGAGTCGAAAGGAGCGATCTCAGGTTTCCGGCCTGGATGCTGGGATGGCAGGCAGCATGCGGGGAGGAAGAGGAGGAGCCCCATGTTAGACGTGGTGACAGTGGACAGCTGGCCACGCAGGTCTGGCGCTCACGAGAGAGGCCTGGGCTGGAGAGAGAGGTTCGTGTGTCCTTGCCACACAGCCGGCAATCCTAGCCACCCAGAGGGTGGGCTCGCCAGGGAGCATGTGAGCAGTGGGGAGAGGAGAAGACCAGTGCAGAACCTGGGCATCATCAACATCAAAGAGCCTTCTGAGAAAGATGAGACTGAAAAGCTGGGTTCCAGTGGTGGGCAGACAACCAGAAGAGGGTGGTACCTTCAAAGCCAAAAGCATGTCCAAAGAAAGTGGGTGTGATCATCAGTCCCAAAGGTGGCAGGGTATCCAGCGAGATAAGGGTGGAAGGCTTATCTCCTGCAGGTCTACCAGCAGGACACCACAGGTGACCTTGGAAATGCCCCTGTGAGGCTGAAGGCCAGCTACCCAAGCATGAGAGATGAGGAAGTGAGGACAGGGTTAGGGGCTATATGGGCAGCTTGACTTCGAGGCAAGAGAGAGCCACAGTGGGCCACCAGGCTTTAGGATAAGTATGATTGTTTGTCTCAGTGTTGGCTAATGGAAGAGACTTTAGTAGGTCTACTGGGGAGGGGGCCACAGTACAGAGAGAGAGGCTGTGATAATCAAGAGAAAGGAGCTACTTGTGCAGAAAGGGCCTGAGAGAACAGGTGGGAGGATGGGGTGAAGGGCACACGTGGAGGTAGGTTGACAGAACAGTGAGAGAAGCAGCTCCTCGTGGGATGTGGGAGGAGGGTGTGAGGGTGTGAGGCTAGGAGCAGACATGGACGGGTGTGATGGAACAGGGAGTGGCCGGAGCCTCGGGTCCAAGCAGGTTTCAGGGAAGGGGAAGCAGGGGGCGGGGCCTCAGCCTCAAGCTTGGGACAGCCAGGGCACACGGGGTAGCCGGGAAGATTTCGAGTGACCCTGTGAACAGGAAAGACTGCTGTGCGGGGGCAGAAGGAGGGGAAGTGGTGAGCCCTCGTTCATTCCAGCTGTTCACTACTCTGTTATGTGAGCTCCTCTTCCTGCATCCCCGGGGGAAGAAGCTTCTTAAACCTTCCCAAGCCTGTCTGGAGCCAGGGAAGCTGAGGAGACCGCAGAAAAGGAGAAAGTATGCATCTAGCCGAGGAAGAGTGCCTCTCAGAGCCTCGGCCAACGCCACGGACTACGGTGGGAGGTGGTGAGTTCCCCATCTGCTAAGCGATCTAAGCCAACAGTCTCATCCGGGTCTGTTGTGGGGATCAACACCCAATGTCCCATCCTGCCCTGGGTTCTAAAGGCTTGGGACAGAGTCTAGTTCTCTCTCTCTCTCTTTGCTACCCCTAGATTGCTGAGTGTGGCCAGACCAGTGACCTGCTGACATGCTCCTCAGTGTCCTCATGGCCCCATATGGCTCTTGGGAGCTCCCATGTCCCTACCTCCTGGCATTCTGAGAGGCCCTGCTCATTCAAGTTCTATCCTGTTAAACTCAATCCATTAATGCCTCTCTAATCTTTAGAATGTCTCCAGGAGGCTCTGGTCATTTGTTTCCTATACTTTTCAGATGGTGAAACTAAAGGTCAGAGAAGCTAGGACTTTTGCCCACAATTACAAAGCCCATGAGGGAGCAGACTATAGCCTGCAGCTCCGGGTTTTGTCCCATCTGTTCCATTCTGCACAGCTGGGCCCACTGCCTCCACCTGGAAGACCTCCTGCCCAGGCCTTCACAGGTGCATCGATACTCCCGCCACCTCAGCCAGCAGTGAAGCTGCCCCACCCAAGCCTTCTCCATAGAATCACTGAAACTGGGCCACCTGGAGCCTCCAAGGACGGACCCTAGATGCCCAAGCACCCTCAAGTCTCAGCTGTCTCCTCCCTCTGCCTCAAGAGCTGGCCCAGAGAACCCTCACCCCAGCTGAGTGTCCTGGCCCTTCCAGCCCGGAAAGCCACTCTGTCTAGCTCATTAGTCCTCATGGAGTCCTTGTGAGGGAGGTGTGCCTGCCTTAGGCATGAAGAAACTGAGGCTCAGAGAGGGGAATTGACTGCATCCAGGTCACACAGCCAGAAGTAACCACCAGCCAGAAGTCTCCTTACCCCCAGACTAGTGTTGCTTCCCTCCAACTCCACTCCCGAGAGGCTCCTCAGAAAGCCAGACTCGATCCACTCTGTAGTTAGATGGCAGGTGTCCCCTGGACTGTGCAGGTACCAACCAGCAAACACAAGTTCTCTCCCAGCCTCCCTTGTGAGGTCTTTTTGGCAGCAGCTCCAAAAAGGTCAGGCCAAGGGCTGAGGGAGCTTTGGCTTGCTTATCATGGAGCTGGGAAATTGTGGTCACCTGCTGGAGATCTTTGAGAGCTGTCCCAAGACATCTGCAGTGGCCACATACTGGGTGGTCCCTCTAGAGCTAAGACCACTGGGAAAGACAAATGGGGCAAGTGGGGGAGATTTTAGCTCATTCTAGGGAAGAATTCCCTGGAGCCAGGATTGTTGCCCCCCCAGATTAAAAAAAAATCTTGCTTAAGATAGAGTGGGCCTCCTGTGGGTGGTGGGGTACCTCCTCCTGCATCAGGGTGCCATAAAGAAATCCCTGTGACAGAGGAAGGTCAAACTAAGTGATCCCAAATGTCCCTTCTCAGTCTGAGATGCTACGGTTCTGTAAAATGCAGCCTGTGGATCCCAAACTCTCCCTTTCCCTCCCTCCCTTCCTCGCTAAGTCTCACACTTGTATCTGCATCCTTTCTATGAATATTTAAATGTCATCTGATTGCATTATGTGTCGTGAGTTGGAAAAAAACGAGTCCTAAAAGGCACCCCTCTGCCTGTCCCCCCATCACTGCCTTGAAGGAGCCGGAAAAATAAACCCACCCCAAGTCAGTTTGTGTGGCTTCCTTCTCGCCCGCCCCCACCCCAGCTGGGCTGTCCAGCAGCCACAAGCAGACCAGGCAGCACCAGGAGCCGCCAGGTGCTGAGCTGCTGGGGTGGGGAAGGGGGAGGGGAAGGAAGGGGGAGGGGAGGGGAAGGGAGGGGGAGGGGAAGGGGGAGGGAGGGGGAGGGGAGGGGAAGGGAGGCCGGAGGGACAGTTCACTAGTCACAGGCAGTGGGGCCTCCAGATGCCCAGGTGTTTTTTTCCACAGAATGTCCCCCTTTAGGGTCATGAGCCTCCTTTTCCTGACGGCCCCCCAACATATGCACCAATCAGGTCCCTGTCACCAGCCATCCAGGCCAGCGCTCTGCCTTAGCCAGCTCAGGCTGCTGGAACAAAGCGCCGCAGCCTGGGTGCCTCACAAACAACAGGCATTTCTTCTCGTGGCTCAGGAGGCTGAAGTTCGAGCGCGGTCGGGTGCCCGCACCGCTGGGTTCTGACGCAGACCCTCTCCGTGGCTGCAGACTCTCAGCGTGCCCTCCCACGACAGACTGGGGCAGCCAAGCCCACCGGGTCGCTCTTGAAAAGACTCAGTCACCTCCCAAGCCCCTCCTAGTGCCTTCACGTGGAGGGGTCGGGTTTCCGCACAGGCATTTGGGACGGGCACACAACTTTTAGTCCGTAACACTCTTTGTGGTGATCCCGGAGGGAAACGTAGACAGTGACATCTGTTTCCAGGTCTCACCGCAGCTTTAGTGAAGTTATTCACTGCATGGGCAGAAAAACAGGTAAGAACGAGAAAATAAGAATTTTTTTAAAGCGGGCCGGCCTCGGTGTGGAGGAGGGGCCTCCCCGGGGCACCCTTGAGACAGAGAGAGAGCCAGGGAGTGGCTACCCCAACTCTCCCCACACCCTGTTCTCCTAAAGGCACCTCCCGTTGGCCTCACAGAATCAGAGGCCAGGAGCCTCTTTTTTTTTTTTTAAGACTTTATTTATTTTAGAGAGAGGAAAAGGGAAGGAGAAAGGGATAAAAATATCAATGTGCGGTTGCTTCTCACGTGCCTCCCCCCCCACCCACCCACTGGGGACCTGGCCTGCAACCCAGGCATGTGCCCTAGACTGGGAATCTAACCACCGGCCCTCTGGTTCGCAGGCCCACACTCAATCCACTGAGCTCTGCCAGCCAGGGCCCAGGAGCCTCTTTTAACCAGCCTTGGTTTTAATGGCAGAGACCCAGCAACATGGAGGCACCTCATCTGGCCTCTCCATGGAGTGGGAAGGGGAAGGGGGTTGAAAATGAGAGGCTCAGTCAGAACTTAGAAAGGGGCTGACAGCAAGCCTGGGAGAGGCGGCAGTGCAGGTGTTTGGCCGTGAACATGGCCCTGGCCCTGTGCAGGATGGAGCCCTTGGTGGCACCAAACTGGTGCTCCTGGGATGGGTGGGCATCAAGCATGTGCTGCACCATCTCTTCGAGGTACTGGTTGGTGAGGATGATGCCGATGGCGTCCGTGTTTAGAAACTGCCGGGCAGGGTCTTCCATCCCACTGATGCCTGTGTCTTTGTCCACCACCAGGAAATTAGGGTGGTGGTTCTTGTTGAGCCCCCTCTGCCACCCTGCAGGAAGTCAGTCACCATGTCCTAGACCACCAGGATTAGCTCCCACCCCCCATCCTTGCAGACAAACAGAGCCCAGCCACGAAGGAGGAGCCTCGTGAGGTCAGAGGAGTTTATGGGGGTCAGGCTTGGGGCCCTGGCAAGGCGGAGAAGGGAGGGGACAGGATGCCGAGGGAGGAGCGAGTGGAGAAGACCCAGCAGGGCCAGCCTCCCGGTCTGAGTCTCTGCCCCGCCCTCTTGCCTTTCTTCGCTCTCCTTTCCTCTATGGAGTGAAACTAATCCCTCCACGTCTCATGCAGAACAGTTTAGCCAATTTGTTGTTCTTACTGCCTTGGCTCCTGCCCACTTCCTGCCCTCCGGATCTCACCTTCTTGCCCACGCAGCCAGCTTATCAAAGCATTTCCCTAAGCAAAGACCCTAAGAGGAATTGCTGTCAAGCTGTTAAACAATCATCTCTTTTTTCACCTTAACTACGAAAAAGGAGGCAGGGAGAGGAGGGAAGTGTTCCCTAAGGAAGGAGTTACTATCCTGTCCCAGAAACCACTCTGCCTGCGCCTGGAAACAGGGGGATGGGCTTTTTGCTCTTGCCAGGGCCTTATGGTTCTGGGGTGGTGACTGAACCCCGCTTCCTCATCCATGCTCTCCAGAAAAAGCAGGCACTCCTCTGTCCCACCCTCACCCACAGGATCGTCCTCTAAACCCCCAGAGCCGGCTGTAAACTGCAAAGAGCCTACTCCTGCCCTTGAGGGTCTGTCCCCAGCTCAGGGCACAGCCCTGCCCTGGAGGGTAGAGCCTCGCTCTCCTTTCCGCTCCAGACCCAGCAACAGGGACCTGGCAGCAAGTGTGACTATTAACAAAGGCTCCCCACCGAGGTCTGGGGTTCTCCTCTGGGAGCCACTTCCATAGCTAAATACCACCCTCTCCACCTGCCTTGGTATTTAGAGAGCAGCCTGGTCCCTGGGGAGAGAAGGAAACTGACTAGTTATTCATGGCATTTCAGAAGGTTGGCCTCAAAAAGAGAAAAAAGGCTCATCTCTCCCCTCTGGAGGCTGATGCAGGCACCGGAGCCGTCCTTCCCCCCGGCCTGCAGCAGGAGGTGGCTGATGCCCAGCAATGTGCACTGACAGCTGTCACTCAGGCTTCCCAGGCTGGCGTGCACGTGAGAATGTCCGGGAGCATCCCTGCACGTGTGTGCCTGTGCCGGTGGGAAGCCCAGCCCCACCCGTGTGGGCACTATGAGTGTGGACACTGGGTGGAGGGTGTGTACTAGGGTGTGGCACACCCATCCCCATGTCCATGGGGGTAGGGAACCCAGGTTTGCTCATGTGCATGCCCGTGAAGGAATTGAAGGCATGACCATGTGTTCGTGCACAAGGGGCACAGGCCTGTTGGGAGGGCACATGTATGTATGCACACAGGGTCCCAGTTTACTGAGCCATCGGAAACCGCAGGCCGAGTCCCACCACAGGGGTGCTGACCGCAGCAGGCGGCGTTTGCAGGTTCTCCAGGTAGAGGTTACATGGAGTAGGGGGGATACCCTGCTCCCCTCTCCCTAAGCCCCACACATCTCTGCCTGTCACCTGAGTCTCTGCCTGCCCCTTTCCCCCAGGGCTTTATTTCCCTTCATCCCATTGCTGGGCTACCAGGAGCTTCCAGAGCGGGTGAGTGTGGCACTGCCCGGGCCCTGGTGGGCTGTGAGCTGCCCACTCAGCCTCCTTGGACCGGGCAGACTGATTCCAGGCCCAAGAGCTGATCTCCAATAAGACCCTGGCCTGTGCCCCAGGTCCCCGCACAGTGCCTGGCACAGAGTGAGCACTTACTAAAAATAAAAAACATGTGTGGGATTAATGAATGTAGACAAAGGAGCACATTAGGCAGAGAGGAGAGACTCTTTTAAGGAGCAGTGGGGAGCACAGCATGTCGCAGTTGGGGGACTGCACCAGGTGAGTCCATGCAGCGGTAGTTAGAGACCAAAGTGTGGTAGTTGCTCATGAAAAGGTCAAGACTATAAATTTACTTGGGATCGGATGGCAGATGCTGCGGACCACATGCCCCTCAGCAGGAGGCCCGCACTTCCCCAGCTGCAGGGAACGTTGGCTGCTGTCTGCCCTGGCTGGGCCATTCTTCAGAAACAGCCTTTGGCAGAATGAAGCTGCTTCACCCAGTACAACGCCCCTCCTGAGGCCGGCTGACGTCCAGGGTGACCTGTCACTGCAGAGGCACAATGGGCTCCCTGGCCTATCGCAGGATGACTTCAAAGGGCCATCCCAGATCCAGAGACCTGGGGGAACGGCTGAGGCCTTGCTTGCTTGCTCGCTCTCCCTCTTTCCGGGTGCTCCTGGTCCCTCGGGTGTTGCTCCCATGAGTGTCTCTCAGGAAGATTCCTGCCAGCAATCCTCCACCTCACAGCCTGTATCTGAGGACCAGGACCTGGACCTGGACAGGCGTCGTGGGTGAATGGTGTAAATGCAGGGACTGGAGACAGGCTGAGGGCAGTGTGTTCAGGGATTCGAGAAAGAACGAGAAGGGGAGAGGAGGAGCAGGAGTGAAGGGGAGGGGAGGGGACCAAAGATGAACCTCTGAGGAACAAGGATTTATGACCCCCAGACCAAAGAAGGATTGGTGGGAGTCGTGAAGAGAAAACCTAAAGATTGTATTGTCACAAAATTGAAAGAATAGAATATTTCAAGGAAAAGATGGTGGATAGTATCAAACTCCACGGAGAAATCCAGTAAAATAAAAACTAAAAAACAGTCATTGGATTAACAGCAGGAGGTGGCTGACGGCCTTAGCCAAAGCAGTCCCCAGAGGGCAATGGGGCAGAAGTGAGCGCCCCGGGGCCAGCAGTCACAGGGAGGGGAGCTGAGGGGGGAAGGGACTTAGACCATTCTTTGAAGAAGGGAAAGCAAAAGGAAAGACAGTACAACAGCTAGAACTGGTGTTATATTATCATGGTCACTGTTGTTTTTAAGATCACAGAGACTTGAGCATTCGAATCCTCAAGAACTTGCCAGCCAGAAGGCTGTATTCATTCATGGCCCCCCAGAGAAGTCTCAACATCTGACCATGTGGGGTTTTCTTTTGCCAAAAACAAAATTAATCCTAACCACTTAAACAAAAGGGACCCATTGCTCTGAACAGAAAGGACACCAGTTACTGCAGGAACACCCCTCGCATGAGTAAGAATCAGGTACCAGCTGGCGGCAGCCTTGGCAGACTTTGGGGGTCTCCCTGAGAACCCCTGACATTTGGGCATTGTCGCAGGCATTGTTTATCTGTCCTTTGGCCTTGGAGGGCAGCCTGGAAAAAAAGAAAAAACAACTCAGTGGCTACTGTTCTTATAATGAGGTGACATATGGAACTGTAATTCCTCACCAAGGAACTCCCAAATTGCCCTTGCCTGGGTCAACTTTGTTTTTTCTGCAGAACTGGAAGACAGCCACTTGCTCATTAGCAAGTCCAAGCCGGCGGTGCAATTGCTCCTCCAACGCCAGTAGGCAAGGGAAAGTCAAGAATTGGCTACAACCCCGACGAGAAGGCTGGGCAGGGGAGCGAACTAAGTGCCCCTGCTCTGGTGTCAGGCAGATGGAGTCTGAACCCTGGCCTTGCCACTCTATCAGTCATAGGAACAGAGAGAAACGGGACTTCCGCACACATGGTTTACTAACCATCACAACAGAAGTCTAAGGGAATGTGGGTCGGGCCTGGAATGGTGGATCTGCACACTCATTGGGAAATCCAGCTCCTGGCTTTCTGTTCTGGCATGCATGGCTTCCCTGCTCAAGGGTTCTTCATGGTCCAATGTGGCTGACAGAGCTCCGGCCATCACATCTGCATTCCAGACATCAAGAATGAGGACAAGAGAGGAAAAAAAGGACTTGCCCCTCCATTCTAAAGATGCTTTTAAAAAGGGTCCATATAGCCAAATCTAACTATAAAGGAAGCTAGGGGAAATCTACTTTTTTATCTGGGCACATTGTCAGTCCAAATAAAATAGGGTTCAGTTAGTTATGCGGAAGATGAAAATATCTGGTAAGAGAATCAATTAGCAGTCCTTCCCATGGCCTGTGACTTCAAGACCATTTACTTGAGCCCTCTGGGCCTCAGTTTTCTTGCCTGTAAAATGGTAATAGTGGCCTCTATTAGTGGTGTTGTTGACCGGCATTACCTACCAATAGGGGTCAGAATCTCAAATGTCTCCAGGGCTCAAGAAAGTAATTTAAATGTGAGACAATTGGGAATGGGAGGGACTGGGGCTAACTGGAGGGGCGAGCCCTGTCTAGAAGAGAAGGTCCCTGTTCAACCCCTGCCTCCTGTGCTGATGGAAATGCTGGCTCAGCATTTCCAGGTGTTCCAGTTTTTCAAAAGAAACTGAAAATCTGGATTATATGTTAAATCTCTCTAATTGTAAACTTTGCAGTAATTCACACTTTTTTGACCCTATAGGAGTTCAAATACATACACACCTGTTGGCTAAATGTGGCCCTGGGGTGTTGGCTGCTCTGACCTGGGGACAATATACTGTCCCTTTTTCTCACCTTTTCTCAAGGCATCTTAATTTTTTTTTTTTTTTGGTAAGAAACACACCCTTCCCCTGACAAAGGCTATTTGGGCAAAGGGCAGTGTGGACATGTCATCCAAAGTCTCACATGACAAAATCTGGGTTTCCTGGGCCTGGCTGCTGCATTCCGCCCTTTGGCCACCACAAAGAGCGAACCTGGGCACAACCACACAAACAGCACAGGCGCAGCACGATTCTGCATGCAGTTTAATCCTCTAAGCAAACAGTTGGAGCAGGTCAACGAGAATTTGGATTGGAGACCTGGTTGCTGGCCACAACTGAAGCATGAGCTTCTAGCCATGTGACTTGATCAATATCCTTCTGTAAACCATATTGAAAATGGATGGTCCGCGTTCCAATTTCCTCTGGCACACTTGCTATTAATTTCCATATTTCAATAGCTTTATGGACTTAAGCTCTTTCATGGACTCAATTTGTGCCACTTGCTCATAGCGACTGATTTGTATGCTCAGATGGTCTCTGTTTGGCCGTCCTAATGGCAGGGTAGAGGGGACTCTTTGGGCCGGCCTCCGTGCACATTTCTATTTTCCTGGAGAAAGCATCCTGGCCCCCCAACACCAAGCCATCTCCACCCCAAGGTGCAGCACAGCTCACCTACCCTTCAGGGAATCCCTGCTGCCTTCCACTGCAAAGTGACTTGAATGACTAACCCATGGTCAGTGGGGCTGCTCGCTTATCTTACAACACCTGGGGCAGATGCAGAGGCTGCCCGGGTTACTTCAGTGATTTGAGCAGAATATCAAAGTTGTAGGTTCATACTGTTCTTCCCAAGTCAACTCCAGGGCTTCTGGATTCTTTCCCATCACGCTCTAACACACCTTCCTTAATTTCTATTCTCCCTTTCCTCTCTGAGCGCCTAGCCCCTCTCCTCTCTTTTATATACGACATATGCATCTCGGATTCAACATCACACACTAAACGCTGTCACGCCAAACCATGTGTTGATTTACAATACTCTCCAAAGCTGGAGAAACATCAACACCTAAATGCCAATCTGTTAATATCCCTCCGGGCCAATGGTCCACACTTCTAAGCCTCCTGCATTTAACTTCCCTACTTTACTCAATGTATTAAGAGTAGTTTTTATAACCAATAGACTCAGGATAATTTGTAGCAGTGCCAGCTTTAGTCAAGGCTCTACATCTTCCTTGGGGAAGATTGGACCTTGTCCACATGTCTCATAAGGAAACACTCGTGAGGTACGTGTCTGTGTGTAATGACACTGCTACAAAGCTGCACACATTTAAAACCATCGCAAACACACTGTATTCGACACGCTCAGAACGGCCGCAGGATAAACAGCATTGGATATTCCGGGCAGGCTGCATGCATTGGCAGCTGGGGACGGTGGCCAGTTTGGATTTTACTAGCAGCATCTGCTCTAAACAAAACCAGAGTAATCGTTGCAAAACGTAAATCAGATCCTGCCTCTCCCCTACTCTAAACTCAATTGCTTCCCACCCCACTTGGGATGAAAGCCAAATTCCTCGTGCTGACTTGAAGGCCCTGTGAAGAAGCTGCCTTTGACCCGCCTCACCAGCTCCATCTTGCCCCGGCAGTCCCCACCACTTGCTCTGCTCCAGTCCGAGTGGTGTGTCTCTGTCCCTTGGGCCCTCTGTGCCCAGTCTTGCCTTGGGCACTCTGACCAGCTGTTCCCTCTGCCTGGAGCTGTTTCCACAGTCTGCACCTCATGGCACTGTCTTGTCATTCAGCGTCACCTCCCTGATCGCCTACTTGAATATAGCCTCTTGATCCCTTGCTCACCCCCATAGCTCTCACCACTCTCTGGGGGTTTATTTGGGTCTTAATTGAGCTTGTCGGCTTCTGCCTCCCCCCTTCCCCCCATAGACTCAAAGCTCCATAAGGGCAGGCATCTGGGGGATCTGTTCCCTGCTCTGTCCCCAGCCAGCTGACACTGCGCCCAAAAATGATGGGTATTTCATAAGTGTGTGTTGGATGGATGGATGGATCGTTGAAAGAAAGTAAGAAGGCAAGAGAGGATGGGTTGTGCCCGGCTGGAGTATACTGTGCAGGGAGGGGGCGGAGACTGTCAGGAGTGTGGGGACACAGTGCACATCAACTTCCTGGTCTCCAAGCCCCTTCCAGGCTGGCCACACTCACTGCACCCCTGTCCGGCCCTGCCCATGGATCAGGTTGCCCCAGAGGCAGAGAGCAGGCACGTCCTGCCGTCCACTTCAGCTCCCCTGCACCAGACCCACCTCCTCTGACAGCAGGTGGTGGAGCAGAGAGGCTCAGGGAGCCAGTCCATCCGTCACTCAGAGGGATGAGCCACAAATTCTAAGGTCTCTGTCTGCACCTGTTGTGCTCAAGGGAGAACTGGCCATGGCCGTGGTGCACAGCCACTCCTTCCTGCTGACGGCTGTGCTGGCTCAGGACCTGCTCAGTGACAAATCTGTTGTCTGCTCAGCAGCAACTACTGACTGAAGCTGGGGCCAGGGCTGAGTGGCTGTGGGGCTGGAAAAGTTTACAGCCAAGCTCCACTGGGATACACTCTGTTGAGGACGAGACAGAGAAGCCTCCTGCTGAATGTCAGCCCAGGGAAGGGGCTGCCGCAGCACGGAGCATAAACACCAACCCCCAGTGGTCCCACTTCGTCTCCCCAGACGGACGGACTCTCCTGGGCAGGGTCTGGATCGTGGCTCAGATCCCCTGCCCCCACCCACTGTACACCTAGACCCCCAGGGCCCCTCGTGCCATGCTCCCCTGTTGACCTGAGGTAAGAAGCAGACCAATTCTATTCATTTGACCTTGAGTGGTGGTCAAGAGCATCCACTTTGGAGGGAGACAGACTGCACGTAAATTCCTCTTGCTTTCTATGCTCACCGCATGACCCTGAACAACTTGCACCTCCAACTCCTCATTTGTAAAATGGGGTGATATGCCCTAGCTGGGTGACTTACTTAGTTGGAGCATCAACCCACACACTAAAATACTGGAGGTTCAATCCCAAGTCTGGACACACACCTAGGTTGCAGGCAGATGGCCGGCAGGCGCTGCCTCCTTGACCAACGTATATGGCCCTGAGCTTCTTGAATAGGAGTTTTCTGTCTCCCTCCTGTGAGTGCCTTAAATGAAAGTCAGAGAGCTCCCCCACCCCTGCAGGAGCTGAGGTGGGGCCAAGTCACACCCTGGCCCAGCACGCAAGGCACTTGTCATTCTTTTCTTATTTCTTGCCACCAAAACCCAAGGCCATGGTCCACCCACTCAGCCCTGCCTCCCACTGTTTTTCTCTGAGTATCAGATACAAGAGGGGTGAGTGGCATTCTGCCTGGGAAGCTCCAGCCTGGATTTGCTTTCTGTCAGCACTGTTCTGTCCCCTTCTGAACTGGCAGAGTGGCTTCAATAAGGATCCAGAGCTCTTGACACTCCAGAGCTACTGGCCACAGTCACAGAGATGCCAAAAAAAAAAAAAAACCAAAAAGGCTCACTTTTCATGCAACAGTCTCAATGAATATCTGCAAAGTGGACTGTGAGCAGTTCCCACCCATCCCAACCCCACATCCTGCCTGCCTTCTGAGCATGCGGTGTCCCACAGACCAGGTAATGCCACATGGAGCAGGTTCTGAGCTGCGTCCTTCATCAAGAATCCCTCAGCTGAAAAGACCCACAGGAGACCCATCAGGATGCCCCCTAACTCCAGCACACGCACAGCCCCAGTGGTGCCCTGGAGCGGCCGTCCTTGCTTGTTGAGAACCTACTGCTTGCTGTGCAGCTGGGCCAGACCCTTCCCTTGCAAGACCCCTCCCTCGGCTGTGAGACCTGGGTGTCCTCATTGGTACAGCAGAGTGATGGATGTCGCAGGGAGATATCTGAGTCCTGTACAGCTCTCACAGCCATTCCACTCTCCCAAATCCATCATCAACTTGTCCTGAACACAGTTCCTTCAAACACTCAAACGAATCCCCTGCCACCTCCCCACTGCTGTTCCAGTGTCTGGGGTCTAATGCCTGGGCTCCAGCTCTCTCTGGCAAGACTTCCTCTGACTTCTGCAGAGCTACCAACACCATTTATTGAAAACTCCAGTTGAGACTGCAAGCTTGGATTGCACACCTGTTAGAATGTCAAAAATAAAAAATACTGGCAATTACCAAGTGCCGGAGAACTTGTGGAACAACTAGCATTCTCTGCATTGCTGGTGGGAACGCAAAAAGTCTGCCGGTTCCGCATGAAGTCCATCATATGACTCAGCAACCTTACTCCTAGGTACTTACTTACAGAAAAATATAAGCTGGTGTTCACACAAAACCCTGTACACAGATGTTTATAGCAGCATTACTCATAACTACCAAAAGCTGGAAACACCCCAGATAGCCTTTAACAAGTGAATGGGGGAACAAGAAGGGGTACAGCCAAGCAATGGAATATTACTCAGCAATACACAGGGACGAACTAGTCATACACGCAACACTGTGGGTGAACCCCAGGTGCACTGTGTTGAGTGAAAGAAGCTAGCCTCAAACGATTCCAGGCTGATGATGCTACCTGTAGAACACTCTTGTAGAATGCAAAACTATAGAGACAAAAAAAAGATTCGTTGAGGCCGGGGAGGGACTGAGAACCACAGCCCAGCGCGCCAGAATTCTCTGGGGCATTAGAATTGCTCTGCATCCTGTTTGTGGTGGTATTTCCAAGACTCTAGGCATGCATTAAAGTGTATAGAATTGAACCAAACTTTTTCAAAGTTAATTTTACTGTATATAAGCTACAAATTTGGAAACATAATGGAAAATTACCTTTAAAAAGAAAGTCTATGCTTGCATTCCCAGGTCAGCTACTTTAGTGGTCACCTCTTGGTTTGTGGCTGCTCAGCGTCCCCCCCTAGTGATATGCTGTGATCTTCTCCTGGGGGTCGACCACTCTCTATCCATGCCTTTGGGAAAGACCAGCCATCTCTGTGTTGCTGGGACAGCTGGCCATCTCTGGACTCCAGGGTGAGCATGTGACCAGGCCTAATCAGCATATCCCCTCCCCCAGCCACAGTGATTGGTTTAAGAGGAGGCACAAGACTCATCAGTCAATATTGGTTAAACATGGGCCTTTTTCACGGTGGGGGTTAGAGGCACTCTATCCACTGGAATTCCTGAAGGTGGTAACAGTACTGCACATAACTAATTGTTAAATCCTGTTCCCAGCATTTTACACTTATGAACTCACCTGATCTTTGCAGCAGCCCCACAAACTAAGTCCTACTCTTATCCCCACTTCACAGACAAGGAGCCTGAGGCCAGCAAGGCTGATTAACTAGGTCAGGGCTTCAGAGCAAGGCCAGAGTTTGACCCAGGGACTGCGACTTCAGAAAGGGAGCGTAATTTAACCTCTACATTACTTTTCTTCCTGGAGTGGGAGTCCACACTGTCCGAAGCCACACTGGCGCAAGCAGGGAAGGGAGGAATTCTGGAAACCATCATTCGAGCTCTTGGATGAAAGCAATGTCCCCCCCCACTCTTCCTGGGGAATGTTCTGTTTGACCGCCTCTGAGCTGAAACGGAAGACAATACATCCTTTAAAAGGAGAGTGTGTCTGTGACATGGGAAGCAGGGGGTAAAGGGCCTTGGCCTGGGTTTCCACTCTGATACTGACCTGCTGTGGGACCCAAGGTGACTAAGCACCTCAGTCTCCTCTTCCATGAAATGGGGATTGTAACAGAACTGGCCTCACAGGGTTCTGGGGAGACTCAATGGTACAGAACATGCAAAGCACTTAGCGGGTCGCTTGATACAATAAACTCTCAAGAAACTTTATATGATTAAACGTATGAGCTGCAGATGGACGTGCACACCTGTGTACACACGTGTGTGAGGTCCGAGCATCATGTTTTTGGGTCTGTCCCTCGTGCACCATATATTAACATAGGCAATGTCATGACACATTGAAGAAACATTATGCATTAGTATTTAAAGTGTGCTTTACATCGCTGATGCTTTATAGACGGAGTTGTCCTGGACATTATTTTTCAGGCTGTGAAACAACACAGCAGCAAACATTTTCAATGAACCCAAGTGCTTGTTTACCACGTTTCCCCCAATGTCCTAAGAGGCAGTTTTTGATGAATTTGGACCATTACGAGGTCAGGCCACAGGCCTGGTCTCTGAAACGGCTTCAGCTCCCCGCTGTAGTGGGGTGTGCCACCAGTCTCTGGGATGATGGAAGACGTGGCCTGCAAAGGGGCAGCGGGGGTGTCTCGGGGGAGACTGTGAGCCTTGCAGTCAGAGGGACCTGGCCCTCACTCCCTGCTCAGCCACACCAAGCCTCATGGAGGTGATTGGTGATCAGCAAAATGTACAGCCAGTGCCTCGTGCCTGGCGTGTCCCCACAAATGCTAACAGTAGTAGGGTCACCGAGTTTTGGCCTCTTCGCAGCATCAGGAGCAAACCTTGGAAACATCACACATAACCAGCAGCCGCCTTTCCATGCAGAGAGGCCCCCCACCCACCCTTCCAGCCCCAAGGGCCAGAGACTCCACGGGAGATGCCGTTGGTGCTAATGCATGTGAAGCACTTCGAACCGTGCCTGCTCTGGACGTCCCTCCGCCGCCAGATCCCTGCGGGTCTGGGCCCCGCAGTCACCAACAACTCCGTAGGAGGCTCTCGGCCGCACTTGACGGTCCGGAGTGTCTGGTCTTGCTGATTCTTGAGGACTGGAGAACGCAGGCTCAGAAACGGTCCCCCTACCTATGGCAGCAACTGTTTCATCACAACAGGGACTAAAACACAATAAGGATTCTACGCACCACCTCGTCGCTCACAGGCGCCCTTCACTTCTGCTCCTGCCCAGAATCCCCCCTCACACACCGCACTGGTGCCCCTGCTGGCGAACCCAGTCCAGGCACACAGGGCTGCTCGAGTCTCTGAGCCGGCAACAGTGCCTCCTCCCCGAAGACCCCGCCTGCACTGGACTCCAGTGAGCAGAGACGACGCGTTAGGCCCAGTCACTTCCCCTTCCACCCGGGGACTCTCAATGTCTTCTCTTTCTTCATTCATCAAAACCTTAAATTCCCTTTCTTCCCTCTCTCTGTCTCTCAGCAGGCAGTGTGGGGGCATTCGCCAAACCGATAGCAATTCTTGGTGCTAATAATGTGTCAATTAAGATTGACTGTGCTGCTCTGGCAGGTTGGTGGTTTATGCTAATGTTTTAAAAGTCTATTTCCTATGCCTTTATGTTGTGTCGTTTCATTAGGTTTATTAAGAGCCCAGTTGATACATTTCTTGTTGATTCCAAATATTCCTGAGGTGATTAATTCTGAACAATGGGGTTAATTAGTCTGCAGACTTCGGAACACTTCTTTAGGCGGGAGCTTAAAAAACAGTTTCCAGGGAATGTAATCTCCAAAAGAATTACATTCCTTTCTTCTAACGGCAAGGAGGGAAAAACTCTCCCTGGGGAAGAAAGGATGGCTGTGCACTCACGGAGAGTTAAATGAGTGTTAAACTCAAATGGGCCTCTGTGGTTTGGTTCTGCTTCTGAATGCCCCTTACCTTTATTTTCCAGCTACCAGGTAAACAGCTTGAATGTGGGAGGCGGCCGTACGGCGGGTGGGAGGCGTGAATCCACAGAGGGAACAGAAAATGAGGACCTCTTTCCTGCCCCCTGAACAGACGTGTGACCTCACCCCCCACCCCCACCCCGGCAGAGCCTCAGCCTCTGGGCATTTCTTCATCCATGAAATGGGAACAATGACACCCGCCTCCCCCCCCCCAGCCCTACAGGCCCAGCGAGAGTGAGAGGGGATCATACGTGTCAAAGTCCTTTGAGAATAAAACCCTTTTCTTTTTTTAACCTTTGAAAGGTTAAAAAAAAGAGAGAGAGAGAGAGGCCCATTTTAGAAGTGGGCTTTTTTAAACTCTTTTTTTATATTATTATTCCCTCATGAAAGGGTTTCTTCTTGTAGCAGGGATTTTTCATCTCGTGTTGGAGAGAGAGAGAAAGAAAGAGAGAGAGAGAGTTTTAAAAATAGCTATTTTAATGAAAAGAACAGCTTCCCTGAAGAACTGGGCAGCCCTTTCTGTGGGCTTTGCCGCCGAAACTCACGGTCCAAATTGATTTTTTTCCCCCTCTTCTTTAAAGGTAAGTGATGAAATACTGTGGGTTTGAAAGGGCTGACATTTTGGGTAGCAATTAAACTCAGCCCCATCCAGCCTCGCTGCAGCGGGTGGCGGGCCGCTCGTTACGGCGGGCGGGCGGGCAGAGGAGTGCGAGGCGGGCCCAGTGGCTCTCAGAAGAGACCAGGCCGCTGTCTGCAGCCAGGTAATTAGATTTAACAAGCTGGCCTGTCACCCTCCTTCCCACGCCCACCTGGGGTCCCACCTCACACCCCCTCGCCCAGGAGGTGGCGGGCAAGTCTCAGATCCTAATCGCTGCCATGATGGACGTGGGAGATATTAATGTTGACTTGCTAACGATCATACCGGAGGCAGCAATAGTTAGGAATTCATGGCAAATGGAGATGGCAGGGCCGCTGGGTCATTAGAATCAGCCCAAGGGCGAGGCGCTTCCAACAGGTCAATGGGATGTGATTGGAAATGTGCACAAGGGAGGGACCCGCTGGGCCGCTTGACACGCGTTCCCCCTCCCTGTCCAGGTCGTGTTCCCATGGAAATACAGCTGTAACAAGTCACACCTCCAGTGTTTCTGCTCAGGAAATCCCTTTCCCAAATACCCCTCCGGTGGCGACTTCGTGATCGCACCCAGAGAAACCCAAAGACAGGCCTGGCCGTGAAGGAGTCACCTGTGGGGATGGCTTCGGGGAGCCCGGGGTGGGTGAGCACCTCCCTTCCGTTCTGCCGTCCAGGGGACTCTGACATGCAGCCAGAATTGGGGACCACCTATCCAGAGGCAGGTCAGCGGTTTGCCCAGCATGCAAGACCCAACGGGCACAAGCCTGGAAGTCCCTGCGTGTCTGTGTCATCGGCCAAAAGCTCCCGATTGATCCTAGTGGCAGCAAACCTCAAGGGAAAGACAATCCAATCCATCCACTATGGTCTCTCCACCGCACTCAGTAGGCACAGTGGCCGCCTGGGGCAGTAAGAGCAGTTCAGTGCTCTAGCTGGACATTCAAGGCCTCCGGAATGGGAGGAACCTGGAAGACTCAGATCTGAACCCTGCACCGTCCTAATCCCCCGGCGGCAGTGGAGCCCTGCCCCTCCAAGTCCTGGTTTGCCCATCTGTAAAGAGGATGAGGCGGCCAGTTTGAGCTCTGCATCCTCCCCAGCTTGAAAGGCCAGTGACTGGCTCTCCAAACCTGCGGGCTCACCGACCGGTTCTGAGATGACCCGCTCTCCAACCAGTAGGCAGCGCACCCTCAGCACGCCAAGCTCCACAGGCTCCTTTGCCCTCCCGTGAAATGCCCCCTACACCACCCACACCTTTGCCGTTGAAGTCCTGACCCTTCCCCAGACCCCCACACCGGGCCCAGCCGGTAGGTGGAGTTTCTCGGCACAGCCCACCAGGACATGCCCAACCAGAAGCCCTGTCCTTGCTCTGGGCACCTGGTTCGGCTGTCATGCGGGATGGTGGAGGCGATGACCGGTGCAGCTTGCCAGCTGATGCAGACGGGCAATCACGGAGCACCTGGCTCTCTGGGCCTGCTCGGCCCTGACCTCACTGGTTGCCCGCAGCAAGGAAACCCCTCTGCTGTGCAAGCACCCACTGTACAGTGGGACGATGAGGTCGTACGGGGAATCAACCTGCCCAAGGCTATGCAGTTACTGCTAGTCAGAGCCAAAACTTGAATGGAAGACTGACTCAAGTCCAGGATTCCCCTCTCACTAGCCAGATGCTTCTAGATGTTATTGTTGGGTCAGTTTAAAAGCTTTAACCGATTGTGGCTCTCCCCACCCCTCCAACACTTGTACACACACACACACACACACACACACACACACACACTCAACAGGCACTGTTTGAGTCCTCCTTCCCAAGAGTTCATCAATGGCTGGCTTTGCCCCGAGCCTCTGACCTGCACTAACATCCCCGTCACTGAGAGGCTTGGGGAAATACGAGGTCTGGGCTGTGGGAGAGGATGACCACCAACCGCCGCCAACAGCCGCCCGGAAAACACAGCTCATTGTGAATACACACCAATTCCAGCCAGCAAGAAGCAGGTGAGGAGAGCAGAATCTGATGTGGAGGGCCCTGCAAAAATGAGGGAAGGAGCTGAGGTGAGCGTGGGAAAGGGGAGCCAAAAGAGAAAGGGCTTCCAGCATGAACTCAGCCCTGCCAGGTGGGGGTGTGGAGTCCCTTGCAGACCTGCTCCCTCTACGCTCTCCACTGAGGGAAGAGAAGATGGGGCAGGAGGCAGGGACTGGCTGGTCTCTGCACTCCACTGTCTTCCCCCTGCTCCTTGCCTCAGGAAGGACAACAGATCGGGGGCGGGGGGGGACCCCCATCAGAGAGGGCTCCAGGAGACGAGGAGGCAGCGTGGAACGGCCTCTGAAACAATTAGAGGGGTTGAAGGCGGCCGGTCTCAATTCTCCCCAACTCAGCAGCATCTGTTCAATGAATTGAGCACTCCCATCATGTGCTTTAAAAGGATGTTATTTCTCATTTTCTTATTTCCTCCTAAGATCTAGTCAGTGAAGTGGAAGTCTAATCACTGTTCTCTCAACTTCTCTACATCATCTGGAGTGGAGGCCTGGGGGCACACTAATGCTTAGACATCACTTCCATTTTTACTTCTACAGTCATGTCTTGCTCAACCACGAGGAGCCAAGAAGTGCAGCCCTACTGTGTGCTCAGAGGTGCTGAATTAGACATATCCCTATTGACTCCCAAGGGAGAGATTCATCTGGTAGGAGACTGGGAGGAAGGACTGTGGACCAGCCCTCTGGGCTGCCTCCAGAGGACAGGCCTGCCGCTGTCCCGCTGTGGCTGTGCCTGGAGAAGGGCGTCTTCAGGGCCCAACTGTGGCCATGCTCCCAGGCCACGGTCTCCATGACTCCAGCCACCCGACCCCTGAGTTATTGCTCAGTTGGTTCCAAACCAGCTTGAAGACCAGAGCACAGTTATTGCCCTAAGCACTCAACAAATAAAGAAAACTAATTCTCTTGCTTCCTCATTCACTCAAAGTGGAATAAGAACTAAACATAAAGAAATGTCCCACACTAATGACTGTGGGAAGAAATAAGATGGCGAGGCTTTGAAGATAAGAGTAGGGATGAGACAGGGTGGGAACATAGACGTGTAGGCTGATGTTAGGTTGGGGTTGTTTGAAATGGGATGGGGAACCAAAACCCAATGGGAAAGAGGCCCCTCTGTGCAGAGCTGGGCTCCCGTCTCAGGGTGCACCTTTCACACGCCATGTCCCCCAGTGTGGGTGGAGCCAGGCAGCCCCTTCCCCAATTGCTCAGCAAGTGCCAGGACCAGGAGAGGGAGCAGCCGACTCTTCAGGAGGTTGGCACCGGTTCCAGGCAATCTGTTCCCAACTTCCTTCTGCGTGGGCTGTGGCGGCACGTCCCCAGCCATCCCCAGCGCCTCTCCCCAGCCGTCAACGCACCCTCACTCTCTCCTTGTGTGTGTTGTCAGATCTTCCCAATATAGCAGCCTGGAGTCTGTCAACAGTTCTGTTCCGTGCCTACTTCCCCTCACCAAAGGGTGCCAAGTCTGCTGTCCCCTCCCTCGATGGGCGCATCTCCTGCCATGACTTACCCTCAGCCCTGGAAAGCAAGGGCGCACCGCCTCCCTGGGGGACGTGTGCTGGGGGAAGCCATTCTAGCTTCCGTGGGTTACCGGGCACCCAGGACGGGACCCGTGCCAGGAGGCATTTGAGTGACATTAAGGAAGAGAAAGCCAGGGGACTTGAAGATTGATTGCATGAGGCAGCAGGGAGAGTGGAGCTGAAGGCGACGCTCAGATTTCTGACTTGAAATGATTCGAGGAAGATGACCCCAGTCCCCAGGTTGGGAGACCAAAGAGAAGGAGATGTCTAGGGATGGAGAAGGAGACAAGAGCTTGAGATCCAGGGAGGCCAGGGTGGCCGTGGGTTCCTGATGGGAATGCCTTGTGAGTGTACACAGACTAGAAGCTCAGGAGGTCTGGGCATGCAGAAAGTGCCAGAAGGTGAAATGCAATTGTCCATGGGAAATGCAAGACTTGCCCACTTGGTCCGACAGCATCAGGCAGCTGGGAGTCGTCAGCACAGCAACCTCAGTGACTCACTGGGCAGAGGCTTCCCGTGCACCCTGTGGGGGGCTGCCAGGCCTGGGCCGCGGGCTGCCGCGTGGACATGCCTCTGTCCCTGGATGTCCAAGGCTGTGTCGCGTCAGCTGCCTTCTTCTCCCTGTTCAGCTGTGTGTCTGGACAACAGAGCGTGACCTGGTCTGAGCATCCGGAGGCCTGGGTCCTAGTCCCAGCTCTGCCAACAATGGTCAGCAATGTAGAGTCACTTTCTCTCAGCTTCAGTCTCCTCGATTGTAAAATGGGACCAAAGACCACTAGGGTTACATAAGGCAGTGCCTGCAGGTACTTCACACGTGTGACGGCTGGGGTGAAAACCACCCAAAGATCTGGCCGGGTCCCTTCAGCCCTGTCTCCCACCCTGTCCCCACCGCCGGACTCACAGCAGCTCCTGCTCCGGGTGTGTGTGGTGGTCGGTCCCCATCCTCTGTTGCTGCCTCCAGGGAGGCTCCAGGACCCTGCCCGGGTCTCCTAGAGCTTTCACAGAACCCACCCATGCTTCCCCAGATGACACCACAGGTCAGAAGTCCCCACTAATAATGCTCAGGTGATGACATTTATCACAGCACCAGGCAGCCCCTGTTTAGCACCCAGAGTTAGCAGGAAATGACAGGCAGAGCAAATCACTCTTTACAATGCATCTTGGGCAGGAAATGTGGAAGGGTCCCTTACCGCCCCACAGAGGTGGTCAGACCCTTCCCCTCCTCTGCTCCCCCCCAGTCCAACACTGTCTCACGAGGACCCCTTCCTCAGACCACCTGACAGTCCATCTTCACCCGGAGGCCAGGAAGGAGAGGTGAAAGTAAGGCAGAGAGACAGGCTGTGGTCTTCCTGGGCCACTGTCTCTTCGTTTCAGGAAGGGGGAGAGGGTGGGAGCTGCGGACCCAGACTTCGAAGCTGGGCTCGTGCGTCTGAGAAACAGGCTGTTGCCTTTGTGCTGAAGGGACAGTGTCACGGAGCACCGCGCGCTGTGTCGGCTCAGCCTAGTCCTCCGGAGGAGAAAGCCCTTCGTCTGGGACTGTTCCTTTCCCCCAGACCGAGTCCTGCCACTCAGAGGGCCCTGCCCCCGTCCACTTGGGCAGAACATAACCCAATTCAGGACAATAAAGAGTCTCCTCTGAGGTTTGTCCATTGGAACCAAAGGATGGCAGTGCATCGGGAAACCTGTGAGGCAGGAGCTGCTGATGGCCTTGGTTCCAGTCCCTGGAAGGAGCCGACCTTCAGGAGTACAAAAAATAATAAAATAAAATAATAAATAAAACAAAATAACCAACTCAGAGAAGAAAGAAGACCCAGAGGGGAGGGAGGTGGTCCTTTGGCTTCTGAGTTCCTGGCTTTAGGTGTCCCCTGAGACCCAGGTTCCGTGAGCCAATGGAATCCGCTTTTTGCCTTAGCTGTTTCCAATGGAGTCTGTCACTCGCAACCAGCCTCCCATTACAGTGTTAGAGATGCGCTCTCTCCAGCGACTTTCTGGAGGCAATCCCCCATCTGTGCTGTCTACTGCAGGTCACCCCAGACAGTGTGGCCTAGAGACTTGGAACAGGCCGGCACAGTAACGGACCCTTCCACCCAGGTCCCCTCTCCCAGCAGCGGCAGAGCCACGGGCCCTCTCTGCCAGCCTTGTAGTTCCTACTCTGCTGCCCTCTGCTGCCCCCTGCTGGCCAAAGCTGCCATGTGCTCAACTCCGGGGGTCCAGATTGGGTTGGGGGCTACATGACAGGGACAGATATTGGGGAGCCGAAGGCGCAAGTTTGAGCAGAGGCAGCTTCTCACAGCGCCGTACCAATAAGAATCTTATCTCTGGAAACAAAAGCTGGAAAAGATTCCTACTGTATTACAGCGACTCAGAGTGCTTCTGTCTTCCTGGGGCGAGGAAAACATAGTAACGTAAATTGCAAGTTAGATATTGCAGGTGTTTTCTTCTGAGCGAGACCCTCTGGGCAGGTTTCCCAGGAGGCTGCAATAATGGAGCAGGAAGACTGAGAGCTGAGGGGGCGTCTGAAGAGCTCGAGAGGGCAACTGAGTCAGGAGAAGCATAGGAGCAAAGAGGAGGGAGGGAAAAAGCTAGAGTTTAGGCTGAGAAGGGGTGCGGTAATCCCAGGTGCCCGAGACCACTCCGAGAAGCAGACGGAGCCCCCCAAAACAGAGCTGCCTCTCTGGACGCCTATTGCCAACAAATGCTGAGGGAGGAAAGGATAATTCATGTGTTTACAGTTTACAGAACACTTTAGCACATAATATCGTATTTGATTTCACACCACCTGATGAGATAACCGCTATTATCTTAATGCTTTTTCTCACAAGGTAATAGAGGTTCTCAGAGATTTAGTGGCTTGACTGAGACAATGATCTCTCTAAAAAGCGGAGCTTAGACTCGAACCTAAGGCCAAGTCCAAGGCCAGGGCGCTGAATGAGACCACCTCCATGTGGTTGGGGTTGTATCTATGTCAATCTGTCCATACAAGGTCAAAGCACAGTTTTCTCTGGGGTGAAGGAATGGAACCAAGGGTGACATTTGACCCTGCCATTCACATACTGTGTGCCTTTGGACAAATTACTTCACTGCGCTGAGTCTCCTGCACAGGGGTATCTCAGGAGCTTGTTTTAAACATCATAGGTCAATGTATGTAAATCACCCAAAGTGGGCTGGACACTTAGAGATGCAATTATAATGGTCAGAAAACTTAGCGCATGCATATTTCCAAATGTAATTCTCCCAAATGACTAGTCTGGTTTTGTCTTTTCCTGGTGAAATCAAGTCCAAGAGCACTACCCCATTGCCCCATCTCCTCGTTTTACCCATAGCAGAGAAGACCCTGGGGATACCTTGTCTCCAAAGCAAGCAGGTTGCTTTCATCCTTACTTCACCAGTGCGAAGCTGAGGCTCAGACAAGCTAAGTCATTCCTTCAAGGTCACAGAGACAAAATGTGGGAGAACCAGGATATAAGCCCACATCTTTCTGACTCCATGATAGCAGAGGAGATGGCCAGATGGGGTAGCTGTGGGCTATATTTAGGAATAGAGCAAGCAGGGCTTACTGACAGATTGATTTGCTGAAGGTTTTTGGCTTGAGCGACTCAGTGAGTGATGGTGCCATTTTCCGAAATGGGAAAACTAGAGGAGAAACCAGTTTGGGGGTGGGCAGAATCAAGGATCCTGCCTGGGCAGAATCAGGCTTGGAGGCCCATTACGCACCCCGATGGAACTTCTGGGTAAACGCCTGTGGAACTCAGTGGTGAGGGCAGGGTGAGAGATATCAGCATCGAGATGACACGTGAAGCCAGGGCACTAGCACTCCCCTATGGGAGAGTGAACACAGAGAAGAGGCCCAGGACAGAGTGTCTGGGCCCTTCAGTATTTGGCAATCCAGCGGGGGAAGAGAAGAACCGGTGAGCCCAAATGTGGTGTCCTGGAAGCCAAGAGGAGAGCATGTTCCAAGGAGAGTGGACGAGTCTTTTCAAAGCCTGCAAGAGGCCAAGCGAGGTAAGAGCCCAAAGGTGAATAGTGGAGCCTGGCCTATGACCTTGAGTAGGGCAACTATCAAGTGCAGCACCCATTCCCCATTTTCAGCCCATCCTTCCCCCTCTCATGCACTCTTTATTGGTAAGATCAGGAAAGCCACAGATGTGATGGACTTTGGGATTTAAAGCCTACCCAAATGTCACATCCATGCCTAGCCACTCAGGAAGGGGCTAAGCACAGAAGCAGATGACAAGGATGGAGGAGTGAAGATTTTCACTGGAGATCCTGAAGCCATCTCTCTGTCATTTTTAAGGCTGAAAGCTTTACATTTCAACCCTCACTCATGCCACTACTCAGCAAATAAATATTTATGCTCTTCCACTCTGTGATAGATTCTATTGGTCCCTGGGGACATGGCCATGAATAAGAAGTCACTTTGACCTTGACCCTGGGGAGCTTAAAGTGAGGACAGACAGAAAAAAACTCCTTCCAGCAGATCGGTGTCATATCCTGGTAGAAGGATATATCAGGGGCTCTGGGGACACAGTTGGAGGGTCAAGGAGAGCTTCACGGAGGAGGTAAGACTTGGTCTTGGCCTTGAAGAAGGAACAGGAGCTGAGCCAGCAGACTGGGATTACCTGCATCACCACAGAGGGAGTGGAGGCACGAGAGAATCTGCGAGGACTAGCGGACTTCGCCGAGGCTGGAGCAGAGTCAGTGTGTGGGCACCGAGGGGCGCAGGACCCAGGACTTAAGGGATTTTAAACTCGAAGCTGAGAAACTTGAACCTCACTCGGTAGGTCAGCAATTCCCCAAGAATTTCCTGAGAAACATGGATCCCCAATCAATAAATTCTAGGATCAAATACATGTGGGACCTGCTGCCGAGGAGACCCTTCCTCTTGGAGATTTGCCTTGTTCATTAGCATTTAAAGGCTCAGAAAAAGCCAACAATGAAAAGAAAAAGAAAGGGGGGTAGGGAGAGAACAAAGAAAACTTACCTTTTAGTTTTCTAAATATACATCCTGTGCTACCCTTTGTTCGTGTAACGCACACTGGCTTCCCCATGCCATCAATACGCCTCAGTCACACAGTGGGAAGGGCTGGGCCAGGAATCGGCATTGTTGGCATTTTAAGCAGGTGAGTAAGTGGTTCACCTGGAGGCCGGAGGGTGGAGTGATGGTTGATAAGGGGCCCCGTTAGCTCCAGAACCCATGGATGGGGTCCAAGTTGACACCTTTACACAGGGACTAAAAGTATCTTACCCTAGGGGGAGCATCGGTAATCGTGTCAACAATAAAAATAAATAACTTTTTAAAAGAGTATCTCACTTTATTCCTTTAGTGAAATATTATGTATATAGTGAGCACCTTCTCTGGGCCAGCTGTGCTGGGACTGGCAATACAATGGGGGGTTGGGGGGGGGGGCAAGTCAAACATGATCCCTGCCGCTTGGTGCTCGCTGGCTTGCAGACATTATTCACATAATCACATAGGTTTCGATGTGAAGGAAAAGGAGGGTCTGTAAGAAAGGAACCTGAAATCAAGGAGGAGTTTCCTTAGTAAGCCATACCTGGGCTAGGACTTGAAGGGCAGGTAGGAATTCACCAGGCCAGGAGGGGCAGTGTGGAGAAAATAGCACTGTGAGTAGAGGTAGCAGCATGTACAAAGGGCCTGTGACCGGAAGGTGAATACTGCCACTCTCAGACGAAAGGAAGAACGAGAAATGGTTGCATCCTGATCATTTAGTAACTTTATTTGCAGTCCTGTTTATGGCTATATATGTGTAGTCACGAATTAGAGATAAAATGTCTCCCGAGTCTGAATTTGAACCCTGTAGGAAAAAGGATGTCCAGAGAATTGACCGGAGGAGCAAACAGCCCACTCTGGAGTTTCCTGCTTCGCAAAGGAGGAAGTGAAGAGTGAAGGGGGCTCCGGGGGGCCTGTCTCGTTAGCCCAACTGCTCCAAATCCAGTCCCCCAGGCTGAGCCTCCGTGCACCTGTGGGGGTCCGTCTGAGCACAGAACACCTCCCTCCTCAGAAGGGGTCCTCTCCATCACGTCCCGAGCAGTGAGTGTGAGTCGAGCCCTCTGCTGGGTGCTTTGCCGATGTAACCTCGCCTTGCCAATCACCTGGATGTCCCCACAGTGGCCCATCTTGTGGGGTCGCCCCTATTGTGATATGGGAGTAAAACACCCCCAGCATGTACCCCGCTTGTTGTAGGAAACTTGCAATGCCAACGATGCCTGCAGGACTTAGTTTCCCCTAGATATCACCCAGCCACGTTCTCCTCTCACCCAGGTCTTGCTTTCTGCTTCTGGAGTCTTCTCTTTGCCCTGGTCTAACCCAGAGAGCTCCACACCCCTCCTTCCCTCCGATTCCTCAATGCACCATGGACACAGTGCAGCTCCACGTGAGTGAGCTTTGCTGGGAGTTGAAGATAATGACCGTGGTGATGGAGCACAGCAGAGTGCATGACTTAGAAGTGACCTAATGCTCTTGAACCTCAGCCGTTCCTGGTAATAGTTCATTGCCACCTCTTTTTTTAAAGATTTTATTTGTTTATTTTTTAGAGAGAGGGGAAGGGAAGGAGAAATAGAGGGAGAGAAACATCACTGTGTGGTTGCCCCTCACATTCCCCCAGCTGGGGACCTGGCCCACAACCCAGGTATGTGCCCTGACTGGGAATCGAACCAGCAACCACTTGGTTGACAAGCCCATGCTCAATCCACTGAGCTACACCAGCAAGGGCATCACTGCCACCTCTTACTGACAAGCCCATGGGTTCTCACTGTGTTGCGCAGACTCCCTGCTTTCAAAACCCTCCTTACATCTCTTGCCTTACACTCGGGGGGAGCACCCACTATCTAAGATGTCGCGGTCTGGGTTCGCCAACAAGCAGTTGAGGGGAGGATTTGGGTGCAGGTGGCTCACGTGGAAGGTGCTCCCTGGAAGGTCGGGAACAGAGGAGACAGGGAGGGAGGGAAGCCGAGATGGAGAGAGTTAACGAGCGGGTTACCACGGCGGTCCCCGGAGCTCAGCGCAGCCGGGACCCTCTGGGAGACGGTGTGGGACCCTCGAGGGTCAGCACAGCCCATGTGTCCTCCATTTCTCTCCACGGCTGCTGAGGGCTGCCCCCGGAGCCACGGACTCCAGCCTGCACCTGGGGCAAGGCGATAGAAAGCCCTCACTGAGTCAGAGGGTCACGGGACCTCGAGGCACAGCACTGACCGCTGGGCACAGGGGCCGGGCGCCGCAGCACCTGCTACAACGGAACAGGCAAGTTCACACACAGCCGTGTCCTTGCAGGGGGCAGGCAATTCTCACTCCAAAAACAGCCCTCAGGGTATGTCATGCTGTGTTGCCCCCTCTCTCTGCCCTGGAGAATAACGATGCCTCCTTCCCACGTGATGGAAGAGGGTGCATGTGGCTGAAAAGGGCAGTTGCTTCTGTGCACCGCGAGGCTGGCACCGTGGTGACCCATTTTATAAATCAGGAAACTGCGGCCGAGAGAGGCAGCAAGAGAGTGACCAAGCGGAGATTCCTGCAGACCGTCAGGACCGCACACCTCCTCCACCGTTCATGGTCTCCAAGGGCCTGAGTAGTGCTCAGGTTTACAACTTCTAATAATGACAAATGCGTCAACAGAATTGTGCGTTTTCAATTCCATCCTTCTCACTAGCCAGGCAGGGCTACTACCATTGTGCCCATTTCACTGACAAGGAACCAGAGGCACAGATAGACATAAGTCACGTGCCCAAGTTCCTAGGACTTGACCCAGGGCTGTCTGACAACAAATTCCAGGCCCCATAACCACCCCCTGAACTCCCTTGCAATGCCAAGTGTGGGCGGCTCCAAGGCAACGCCATCCCTACCAGCCATCAGAGTGTAACTGCCCCAGAAGGGGCACTGGGGCATGACTCAGAGGGACAAAAGGCAGCCCGTCATCCTGACCAACCCCGTCACCCTGGGAGCACAGGTGGCAGGTGCTGCCCAGCTTCCATCCCGCAGCCCGCGTGATGGTCCCAAGACACACATACGACCCACCGCTCCCTGCTTAAATCTTCCGTGACTCACATGTGCCTCGGGACCAAGGACAAACTGGGGAGCATGGAGGATGTCCCTTCTCACCGCCGAGGTCTGCCTCCCTGGCCTGCCTCACGTCTTACCTGCTCCTGCAGACACTTCCAGGAGCCACAGTTTCAGGCAGGGGCTCCCCGGGATCCGCCGCCGCAGGTGGCCGAGCAGGCAGGGCCGGGATCCGAGTCACCCCTGCGGCTGGCGTCCTGCAGAGAGACCTAGGAAAGGAGCACGGTGGGTCCTGAGCCCTGTCTCTCCACGCGAGAGGGTTTTCATCGCCTGAAGGACAACTGGTGGGCAAGGAGCCGCTGGCACCTTGTCTTGAAGGAGACAGTGCCGGCACAGGAAGGACAGGTACTGTCTGCGAGAATGCCACCTCCCTTTTGCGACCTTTACCAAAGACATTTTCTCTGAATGCCACGTTGATTAGACACAGGATTGAAGGTGGAGGAATTGCTTTAAAATAGAACTAAAGACAAGACCAGACAGACAGACAGACATTGTCCATGCTGGTGGTGATGCGCCAGCCCGGCCAGGGTTTACTCGCTCAGACGGGGTGTCCCAGTCAGGGCCACATGTCTCCTTCAGAGTGGGGTTCCCAGCACCTCCACGCCGTTCTCCACTCTGGGGTCCCAGGGCAACCTGTGCCTGGAACGGACCCTCAGACCTACTGACTGACTAAGATCCAGTGCCCTGGGGACCCCCAGGCTTGGAGCATGTTCCTTGCCCAACCCCACCCCTCAGGCCCAGTCTGAGTCACCCAAGGGTCTGAGTCGTTCTGGGTCCACCCCATGCTGGACTGGGGACACGGAGATAAATGAGACACCCACCCTAGCCCCAAGGAGCTCCAAGTTTCGTGAAGAAGACATGTAAGTGCACAAACATCATCAAATGGCGGTCTCGGTGCCGTGACAGGTTCAAGGCAGAGGCCCGTCCCAGAGGAGGGCACCTCTACATGGAGTCACGCAGGGCTTCCGATGAGAAGGTAACATCTGAGCTGGACTCTGAGGGATAAATAGGAGGCTGTGAGCTTTTTTTTCTTTCTAGGAGACATTGGTTTCCAAGAACAGAATGGGCTGCATGCATGAGCTATGAGCTCCCTGGCACTGGAGAGGACAAGGCAACTCGAGTCCCTGACCCTCAGGTCACCTTCAGCGCTGTGTGTAGCTGGTCAGGGCACTGGGAGGGGGCGGGCAGAGGGTGAGCGTGGATCTCACTCCTGCTTCCTGCCCCCACTTTCCTCCATGGCTCCCTGGCACCATTGACAGTGCAGCACACGAGGCTCCTTCTGCTCCCGGGTCTGCTGCCGCCACACACACAGGAGCCGGGCTCCGTGCGTTAGGGCCCAGGCCCAGGGTGGACGCTCTCCCCCCCACCACATGTGCACATGGCACCGTCCTCTGAACCTCCGCCCCCATGCCTGCAGACCTCCATCCCTCCCCGGCTGACCTGCCGTGAACCCACAGCTCTTCCTGGCACCCCCGGAGGCTCCTCTTCTCCCACAGACACTGCCATTACACCCCCCCCATCCTAAATGCCGAACAGCCGCCCCCCTCCCGCTGGGACCCTGGCTCTGCAGCCTCCCCAGCACCTCGGCTGCCAGCTCTGTCTTCACGCCTCCCAGAGGAGCAGCTGTTAGCAAGTCCCGTGGCTGAGATGGGAGGGACAGAGACAGGGACATGGTGCGAGGAACAGAGAGACAACGAAGGGGGGGTGGGGGGCTGAGGGGAAGCAGAGGCAGAGATGGAGAAGAAGGTGAGGGAGCCGGGGGCAGCCACGCAGGGGAAGTAGGCAAGGGAAGACAGAGAGGGCGAGAGGCCAGGGCGGGAGGCAGAAGGCAAACCTGAGGGACAGAAAGCTCCAACGCACCTGCTCGGGTGCATTCCTGCCACTCAGGGAACTAGACGCCGAAGAACCGGAAATGCGGGCCTTTCACACTCTCTGCCAAGGAGTCCAGGGAAGACGGCCTGACTGATGAGTGTGCGGGGGACGGGCTGCGCTCACACAGGGCGTCCAGCCTCCCGGGACCGGGGACGGCAGGGGAGCGTGAAGGAGCATTTACAGCTTAGCACGTGAACAGCACTAATACACACCTGTGCACACACACAGAGACACACATATACGCACAGAGACATCACCTGCATAGACATGCACATACACACAAGTGCACACACACGCACCTCAGGGCCTGAGTGGGTGGGTAGCCCACGGTGTGTTGCTGCAGGGAGGGTTCTTCTTCCCCACAAAGACCACAGAGTCGGGGTCGACCCAGGCTCCCGGACCCCTTGGGGGTGAGTGTGTGCACGCAGGGCACAGGGGTGCCCAACCATTTCCCATCCACCAGAGTCGTGATGAAGCTGCCCCCTGCCGCCAGGCCCCTCACAGAGGACAGGGAGGACCCACAGGAGGAAGGGCCTGCCCAGGGTTCCTCACCCAGGGTTCCTCACCCAGGGTTCCTCACCCGCGCTGCAGGAAGCAGTGACTGGAGCCTGGGTCTGCTGGCCCTGGCTTCCCCCTGGCCACCGCTCGTCTCTGGGAACCAGCCTTAGGGATGACAATGGGGACTGAGCAGATGGTGGGGACAGGAGCCTCTCCTGGCCTCTCACACCAGCGGGGGAAGCCTTCTCTCCCAGCTCTCGGGCACCACAGCCCAACCCCAGCAGGCGCCCCACGGTGGAGCCCTGGGGCCCATCTGCAGCACCTTTGAAGAATGCAGACTGCGGGCGCTCTCTGGGCTGGGGGAGATGGTCTCTGCTCGGAGACCACCTATCGCCGACAGGCCTGGGTCAGTTCTGTCCTAGACCAGGAAGCAAAGAGGGGCCTCAAAGTCGGGCAGGGCCCCACAGGAGGCAGAAGCACCAACAGGATGGAATGCAGAAAGACTGGGCCGGCTACACGGACAGAAGTCTCCCTGGAGACCCAGAAATGCTGCCCAACAGGCCCCCTCCTGCGCTACCCCTGCTGACCCCATGCCAAAGGCTGGGGACAGAGATGCGGATGGCCCCAGCCACCACCTGTAAACTCTTATTAGGCTGTTTCGCCAGAGAGGGCACTGAGCCCAAGAGCCAGGCCTGGAATCCCAGTCCGAGCCCACCACAGCCGCCCTCTCCTCGCATCCCCCCGCCCACCTGTGTCCCCGTGCAGAGATGCTGATGACAGAGGTCACGTCAGAGCAGGCACTCCTCGTAAGGAGAGGTCATGTTTGCTGGGGGAAACATGTTTTTATAAACTCGCATAGTTACAGTTTAGCCCCAGAGCCTGCAGCTAAGGTTTCAGGAAAGCCAAGCAGGATGGCGGATGGCGGGACCCTGGGTTCAGGGGAGGGGCTGCCACACAGCACCGCACGTGCGGTGAGCTCTGCCTCATGACGTCCCTACCACCCCCGTCACCGTCACTCCTGAAGTGCTTGGCGAGGCAGCAAAGTGCCATCTGAATTCTTCAGCCGAGTGGACTGGAGGTGAAGAGGTGGGCACCAGAGGCCTACAGGATGTTGTAGCAATCCTGGCAAAGGCCCTGGACGTCCCTGAGTCATACTTTAACGCAATGCAAGAGCAGGGAGGCGTCCAGCTGACATGTGGGTTGAACAAAGCAGCGAGATTTGTGTGATGCCAAAGAGTTGGTGGTGATAGTAGTGCCTGCGGACCCACCCAGCACTCACCGTGTGCCAGGCACCAGGCACAGCATTTAGACACATTGGTTTACTTAATCCTAAAGGCACTCTTCTGCCTTGATACCATTATTGGTCTCGTTTTACAGATGAGAAGACCTGGAAACAGAGAGGTTGAACGACCTACCTAAAGTTGCACAGCTAACCACTGGTGAGGCCGGGAGGCAGACCCAGAAAGTCAGGACCCAGAGTCTACCTTTTCAGCTACTACTCTTGCGGCCCCGGGTAGCATGCAGGGTGGTTGATAAGGGGCGTGAATGGGAGAGGCACACAGGGGTCCCAGGAGAAGAGTGCCCCCTGAGCCTGACCTCAGGTCTAAGGACATGGTCACAGCTTAAACCTGAGGAGCCCTCGTATCCCTGCCCCCAGGTTCAGCATCTCTCAGAAGCTCCAGGGAGCTCAGGGTGTATACCACTCCCTGCCAGGCACGAATCCCTGATCCCTGCAAAATGTCAAATGCCAGGGTCAGGCAACAGTGCCAATCTCAGCCAAACCTGTCACAAGCCAGCAGTTCTGAGTCCACATGGCACAATCCCTCCAGCCGGGCCTTATTCTCCACTGAACACTCGGCTGACCACAGCCAGCCCCCACCCCTCCCAGCACATCTGCCCTGGCTCCATCCCACCGCTCAGACAATGCCGCCACCCAGGACCTGTCTGCTGGGAGCCTGCCTGCTTGTCAAAGAGGGGGCATCTCCCGTCTGCGCCTCACAGGAGCATCCTGGACTCTGGAAATCTCAGGACGGGCATGGCAGCCCCTGCCCCTGAGGGATAAGGACATAAAATACAGCCCGGTTAGCATTCTGCCAGAAAGGATGCAGGTGATGCACTCGGTACAGCGACGCAGATCCATGTGGTGGAAGGAGCATGGACTTGGGAATGATGTGACGTCACATTCCGGATCCACCCTCATCCAATGGGGGCTTGGGGCACTGGCTTAGCTCCCCGAGCCACTTTCTTTACCCATAAAATTGAGATAATATAGGACAATCACCAGAACTCCTTCTCACTCATTCGTGTGCACTTAGAAGGTACGGGAAAGATGTTTGTGGAACGAATGAATGCAGCCACTCTGCCTTCTTTCTTGCTGACAGAGCCCCAGTTCAGGTCAGATGCCAATTGTGCCTGATCTCTCTGCACAAGTCATGGCAACCCTGTTCCCCTTATGATGATTGGTGAAGGGGAGGGCATGTGACCCATTTCTAGCCAATGAGATATAAGGGAAAAAAATCTACTGGGGGTTCCATCCCTGACAGGAGGAGGGGCAGGCATGTGTGGCGAGAAGAGCCGTGCTCTGGTGACTTTCCTCCTCCTGCCACTTTCCAGAGAACTTTGAAGGAATAAGGTGTTTGGGGGCCACAACCAGCAACCACAAGTGAAAATGTCACAATTATTTGAGGATTGCAAAAGAGAAAGAGAAGAGCATGGATTCCCGATGATACCACTGGGCTGCCAAATTAACCCAGCCACCTCCTACCGTGAAATTTCCTGTTAATTAACAGCGAGTGGCCACTAGTTCAAGCCACTTCTAGTTGGGCATGCAGATGCGTGCGGCTGCAGGCACTCCTCTCTGGTACCACGAGCAGTGAATGAATGAGTGTCTGGTGGCCTGCAAATAATTGTGCAAATGTTTGTCATTATCAACAATATTAATACAGTAACACCTCATTTATTCAACATTATCAGCAACGGGCTTTGCTCGGAAGAACATTTGCGAGATAATTGAAGTTTACCCCCTCTGGGCACAAAATATAATTTTAACTGTTTTTTTTTTATTTTAAAAGAAATGATCAGAAATGTATCACATTCCCATACACCTCTCCCTTCTCTCTAGACCCCCCTCACACGCATCCCCCCCACTCATGTGCACACACTCAGAGGAGGCTGAGGAGAATTCATTAAACTTGGCTTGGGCCCTGTGCTCAACAAGGAACACACACGCTGAAGCACGATGCTGCCCTGCGTCGCCCCGGGGCTGGCAGGGGTGGGAGGCTGCAGGGCTCGGCTCTGATTTCCAGAGTCCTCACCCCTCCCTGCCACGTCCCACGGAGCTGCCAGCTGTCACAGAGCGACTGCCTCTTGCAGCCCTCCCGCCTTGGATGGATTCCTCAGGCCTGAGCTGTGAAGCCAGATTGTCCGTTTGCTAGACTTGTGTGCAGAGTGGATTCTGTCAACCAGCCCTGTCCGAGGCACTACTGTAGGGGTCGGACCCCAGGTCCAAGGGATGGCAGCCAGGCTACCGCCCTGAAGAAAGGATCATTCATTTATTTCACAGTTACCAAGCATCTTTCAACCGAGGCAGAGGAAGCGAAGAATAGAAAATTTAAAGGGAAAGACCTGAGTTCAAGTCCTGCCTCTGTTTACTAGTGGTACGACCCGGAGCAGGTCACATCACCTCTCTGAGCTTCAATTACTCTCATCTGTACAATGAAGCTAGAAATAACACCTTCCACATAGGGATGATACAAGGAATAACTAAGGTGCTGTGCTTGAGGCTGCTAGAACAGGGCCTTTTACTCTGTAAATTCTCGACAAATTCCAGAGCTACTGTTATCATTCTTACCATGCACTGGGTTGTTGTTTTTTTCTGGGCACTCAAGAACAATGGTGAATAAGAATGGCATGGGAGACTTCCGCCAAGATGGAGGCGCAGGTGGAAGCACTGCGCCTTCTCGCACAACCAAGTTTAAAAACAACAAAGTTTTAACAACAAAAACGGAGCCAAAACCACAGAAAATTGAACTTCACGGAAGTCTGACAACAACCAACCCTTCAGCCAAACTGGTGAGAGGGGCAGAGCCAGCAGCAGAGAGGGGTCGGGCAGGAAAGATCCACCGGACCGATCTGGGCGTGCGACCCAGGTGTGCCAGCAGCCGTGGGCGGATCCCAGGTGTGGAGAAGTGGGTGGACCCACTGAGGGTGCAAGGCAGTGGACCCACTGAGGGCTGATCGCAGTCACACATTCGCGTGCAGATAAACTGGTGAAGGAGCTAGCGGTGGTGAGACAGACCGCACAGGCCCCAGTGGCGGGAAGCAGCAGAGGAGACCGCCTTTGTCCCTCTCTGACCCCGCCCCCACCTACAGCGTCACAAACCAGGGACCTGGGTAGCCCTGCCCTGGTGAACAACTAAGGCTCCGCTCCTCATACGTAACAGGCATGAACAGATCAAAGCATGGCTCAAGAACAACTCAGAGACCCAGACCCGATAAATCTAAGCGACGAAGAAATGGCCAAACTTTCAGATACACAGTTCAAAACACTGGTGATTAGGATGCTCACAGAACTTGTTGATTTTAGTCACAAATTAGAGGAACATATGAAGGCTAAACTAATTGAAATGAATAGAAATACACAGGAAACCAATAGTAATGGAAAGGAAACTGGGACTCAAATCAATGGAGTGGACCAGAAGAAAGCAAATAATGGCCAAACAGAAAAGAGTCAAGAAGCAAGAATTCAAAAAAATGAGGAGAGGCTTAGGAACCTCCAGGACATCTTTAAACACACCAACATCTGAATTATAGGGGTACCAGAAGGGGAAGAGGAACAGCCATGAGTGGAAAACTTATTTGAACAAATAATAAAAGAGAACTTCCCCAATCTGGAAAAAGAAATAGACTTCCAGGAAACTCAGGGAGCTCAGAGAGTCCCAAAGAAGTTGGACCCAAGAAGGAACACACCAAGGCACATCATCATTATATTAGCCAAGATTAAAATGAAGGAGAGAATTCTAGAAGCAGCAAGAGATAAGGGGACAGTTGCCTACAAAGGAGTTCCCATCAGACTGTCAGCTGATTTCTCAAAAGAGACCTTGCAGGCAAGAAGGGGCTGGAAAGAAGTATTCGAAGTCATGAAATCCAAAGACCTACATCCAAGATTGCTCTATCCAGCAAAACATTCATTTAGAATGGAAGGGCAGATAAAGTGCTTCTCAGATAAGATCAAATTCAAGGAGTTCATCATCACCAAGCCCTTATTATATGAAATGTTAAAGGGACTTACCTAAGAAAAAGAAGATAAAAAAGATGAACAGTGAAAGGACAGCAAACTCACAGTTATTAAGAACCACACCTAAAACAAAAGCAAACTAAAAGGACAGCTAGATCAGGAGCGGAAACATAGAAATGGAGATCAAATGGAGGGTTAGCAACAGGGGAGTGGGAGAAAGAGAAAGGGGGAGAAGGTACAGAAAATAAGTAGCATAGACGGTAGGTAGAAAATAGATGGGGGGAGGGCAAGAATAGTAGGGGAAATATAGAATCTAAAGAACTTGAGGACTTCCGCCAAGATGGAGGCATAGGTGGATGTGCAGTGCCTTCTCACACAACCAAGTTTAGAGACAACTAAATATTAGCAACAGAAAACACAGCCAGAACACGGAAAATTGAACTTTTCGGAAGTCCGTTAACAACAAATTCTTCAGCCTGACCGGTAAGGGGCGAAACCAGCGGCTGGTGAAGCGGGATTGCACAGGTCTCGGTCAGCCGGACTCAGGCGCGGAATCCAGACACGCGGAATCCAGGCACAGGGTTGGACCTAGTGAGCGACTGAGCGAGCCACCCGAGCGACCGCGGGGGAGACAGCGGGGAGCGGTGCTGCGTGTTGACTGTGATCGCGCATTTGTGCGTGGGCGGACAGACGAGGGAGTGAGCGGTTGGACCGGGCCCGGCCCCCACGGCTAGTGGCAGTGGAGGGCGCCGCCATTTCCCTGCTCTGACCCCACCTCCACATACAGCATCATAACCCAGCAACTCTGAGTGGCCCGGCCCAGGTAAACCACCTAAGACGGTAAACCACCTAAGACGCTAATCCTCACCCAGCTGTGAGAAACAGCAGAGGGGGTCGCCATTTCCCCGCTCTGACCACGCCCCCACATACAGCGTCACAACCCAGCGACCTGGGACTCCAAGGCACCGCTTCTCACACTTAAAGGGCCAGAACAGACCAAAAATGTCTCAAGAATATCTCAAAGCCCCAGAGCCCATAGATCTAAGCGATGAAGAAATAGCAAAACTCTCAGACGCACAGTTTAAAACACTGGTCATCAGGATCCTCACAGAACTGGTTGATTATACCGACAAATTAGACAAACATATGAAGGCGAAACTAATTGAAATGAATGGAATTGCACAGGACACCAATAGCAATGAAAAGGAAACTGGGACTCAAATCAATGGAGTGGACCAGAAGAAAGCAAATAATGGCCAAACAGAAAAGAGTCAAGAAGCAAGAATTCAAAGAAATGAGGAGAGTCTTAGGAACCTCCAGGACATCTTTAAACGCTCCAACATCCGAATTATAGGGGTACCAGAAGGGGGAAAGGCACAGCCACCAGTGGAAAACTTATTTGAACAAATAATAAAGGAGAATTTCCCCAATCTGGCAAAGGAAATAGACTTCCAGGAAATCCAGGAAGCTCAGAGAGTCCCAAAGAAGTTGGACCCAAGAAGGAACACACCAAGGCACATCATCATTACATTAGCCAAAATTAAAATGAAGGAGAGAATCCTAAAAGCAGCAAGAGCTAAGGGGACAGTCACCTACAAAGGAGTCCCCATCAGACTGTCAGCAGATTTCTCAAAAGAGACCTTACAGGCAAGAAGGGGCTGGAAAGAGTTATTCCAAGTCATGAAATCCAAAGACCTACAACCAAGATTGCTCTATCCAGCAAAACTTTCATTTAAAATGGAAGGACAGATAAAGTGCTTCTCAGATAAGATCAAATTCAAGGAGTTCATCATCACCAAGCCCTTATTATATGAAATGTTAAAGGGACTTATCTAAGAAAAAGAAGATAAAGAAACATGAACAGTGAAAGGACAACAAACTCACAGTTATTAACAACCACACCTAAAACAAAAGCAAACTAAAAGGACAGCTAGATCAGGAGTGGAAACATAGAAATGAAGATCTCAAGGAGGGTTAGCAACAGGGGAGTGGGAGGAGGAGATGGGGGAGAAGGTACAGAAAATAAGTAGCATAGACAGTAGATAGAAAATAGATGGGGGGGGGCAAGAATAGCATGGGAAATATAGAATCTAAAGGACTTGAGACACATGGTCATAAACTAAAGGGGGGATAACGGTGGGGATGGGGGGGTAGGGTGGAGGGGAATGAAGGGGGGAATAGAACAACTGTAACAGCATAATCAATAAAAAAAATTTTTAATTAAAAAAATAAAGAAAAATAAAGAACTTGAGACACGTGGTCATAAACTAAAGGGGGGAATGGTGGGGGAGGGGTGTGCAGGGTGGAGGGGAATGAAGGGGGAAATAGAACAACTGTAATGGCATAATTAATAAAATATATTTTTTAAAAAAGAATGGCATGGCAACTGTCCCCAAAATGGTAACAACTAATCAGATAGATCAGCTGTGTTCCTACTGCACAGGAATCGGTGCCAACAGGAGAGTCCCCGCACATGGAGGAGTCAGAAGCCCAAGGAGGGGCTGGAACCCAGACCGGAGAGACCACACAGGCCTCCCAGGTGTCCGAGCTGAGACTAAAAAGTCAATGGGTGTCTTGGCTCCTCGGGGATGCCGTAACAAATTAGCACGCCTGGGCAGCCTACAGCAGAAAAATGAATTCTCCCAAGTTCGGGTCCCCAAGTTGAAACTCGAGGAGTCAGCAGGGCGGCACTCCCTCCATGGGCTCTAGCGGACAATCCACTTCTCGCCGTTCCCAGATGCTGCCAGCTGTTGGCATTCCTTGTGGCTCCCTCGCTTCAGTCTCTGCCACCATCTTCACCTGGCCTTCTCCCCTTCTCTGGGTGTCTTCTCCTGTCCTGACTCTTATCAGGACACCTGTCGTTGGACTTAGGGTCTGCCTGGGCCACCCAGGACGGTGTCATCTCAAGATCCTTAACTCAACTGACACCTGCAATTTTCCCAAATAAAATCACAGTCCCAAGTCCTGGAGGTTAGGAGGTAGACATATCTTTTCAGGGTACACCATTCAACCCACCACAGTGGGAGGAGGTGCCAGGCAAAGGAGAGCCAGACACAACCCCAAAAGATAGAACCCCCTGCAGACCACGTGATGAGAGAAGGAATTTGGGGCAAGAGGGGAGCTTGCCTGGCCCAGGCACAGTCAAAACGGAGGCAAGCAGCCTGAGCTTCCAGGACCCAGAGAAGACACTGGGTGCTGTTTCCAAAACCAGCAGGGAGCCCCCGTCCAGACTGTTTCTAAGGGGGAGCGCAGGGGGAGAGGGCTGCAACTCGAAGGGCGTAGAAGTGTACACGGGACGTTTTTAGACACGTGATTGCCAATTTTAGGGCAACAGGCTAACTCTGGAATTCTCTCCTTTCTCTGACCCTGGACTGGAATTGGGTCTCGGCCGGCTCCTGGCTGCCTGCTTGGCGCAGGGCCTGAAGCCTGGGGGCTCCGACCCGGTCCATCCAGGCAGCTTTCAAGCCTCCACAGAGCAGCCCCTTGCTCAGCAGCCGCCAGGCACTGACTCCACAGGCATCACCACCCCAACCCGTGTTACCCAGCCACCCTGCCCGTTCTCTGTAAGTGAGCACATGCCTGCACTCGACATGTTTATTCATAGAGGCCATTCCTGCATCACTGCACTAATATTTTACATGCATTGTAAAACAGAATTTAAATCACCACAGATTTAAAATAATAAGATAAAGATAAAATGTCTTAAATTATTTCATTTTATCGTATTTATTAATGGTTCAAAGCATGTCTGCCCTCCCTAAAAGTTTTAATGAGATCCATGTGATTGAAAATGGTTTATTTTTAAAAAGCAATGCTTTATGAACAGCGGCCCAAGGGTCTGGTTCTTAATTCAAATTGCTCTGATACTTGGTGTTAATTGCCATTGTAGCTGCGGTGGGAAAGAGACCATGTAACGAGGCACTGATGCAAACGGGGAAACAGCCCGACTGAGCTCACTAAATCTTCACACTGGCTTTTCCTTCCCGTCCACCAATTATGCAAAGTTTTCTGTTGAAATTCAGCAAGCAAATTTCCATCTTCCCCAATGTCAATCAGGGGCTCTTGCAAACGAATCAAAAGGTGTTGCATCTCCATATTTTTAGCAAATAGATTCTGAAACCCTTGGAAAGGTTTTTTAAAACAGGTTAAATTTTCCATTTCCAAGTTTTTAAAGTTTACACAGTAGGAGTTGTTGTAGCTGGTGGAGAGCTATGTCACTTTCTATCACAAAAATCAGAAAACAATGGAAGCATTTCTAAATGTTTGTTTTTAAAATGTTCTCCCCATCAGGCCGGTTTCCTTCAGAAAGTAATTAATCTTTCAATCATAATTCACATATCAAACATACCCTAAAGGAATGGATTGTGTGCATGTGTGTTTCTTTCAAAATATCTGCTGCCTAACTGTGATGTGAGGTCCTAGATTGGAGTCTAGAGCACAAAAGGACATGAGGGGAAAGCTGATGGAATTCAAATGGAGTCTGGAGTGCTGTGAGCAGAGGTCTCTTAGTTTCAACAGGTGTATTTTGGTTGTGTGTGAAGCTACATTAGGGGAAACTGGGAAAAGAGTACACCAGAACTCCGTAGGATCTTTGTGACTCTTCTGGAAACCTAAAATTATTTCAAAATTAAAAATTTATCCTAAATTTTTGGGAGGGGTCCTAGCAAACTATATTGAGAGCCAGTTGTCATTATAAAAACAGGGAGTTTCAAAACTTCTCTTTTTGTCAAAGCAGCATGCATAACCATCTTTAAGTCCCCACCTCTTTCAAGTACTTTGTCACATGACAATCATCGAACCACCTCTTTCCTGTCACAAAACCATCAAACCTCTGGATCCCTGTTGTAAAAACATGGCAAGGACTCTGCTATATATTAAAATTCTTACTTTTATCTTATAAGCCACATTGATGGCATCCTGCATCATTTTGTACACGTCTGGCCTCCACTTCTTTGCTTCAACAGCTGGTCTTTGAGTGAATTCGTGTTTGGAGTGATCTCTCTAACTTTAGCCTTGAATCCTTCGTGTATTGCAGTTTAAGCATCTGCTCTGTCAGTGGTTATATTCACACTGTTTTTCCATAAAACATTGTTTTTATTAAATAAGTCATTGGTTATTGAAACTATATCTTCTCTGGTACATCTCATAAAAAAAGTAATTCTTTGGGTATTTTGTGATTGAAACCCAACTCTAGCACCTGCCGTAAACTGAGACGTGCCAAGGACATCGAACTTCCACCGAGTCCTGGAGTGGGTCTCCCTCTCTGGGTAGTTTGTTCTGGCCCTTGTTACTTCACGTGTTCTCAGGACTCTGCACCTTCCGACCACATTCACTGACAAAGGAATACATTTCAGCTTGCCCATGGATTGTTTTCTGTGAGTTATTTAACCCATTTTGCATGAGGAAGGAAGAACAAGTGTTTTCTTGATGGTATATGGCTTTTTAACTTTCACTAGCAAAAAATCTCAAAACAGGCATCTAAGTATTTGTCACAAAGTATTAGAACTTATGCAAAGAACCAGAGGGAGCATCACATAACTTTAGACATCACCGAAGAAAATTATGGGTGTGTCTTTGTGTTCTGGGTCTTCATGTTCAAGGCTATGGTTGTAGCAGTGAGGAGGGGTGAGGTTATGCTATGGTGACAAATGCTCTAATATCTAGGACTGAAAGAGACACAGGCTTACTGCATGCTACAGGCATGTCACGGTGTCCTCACCCTGGGACGCTGACTGACCAGGCAGCTTCCTTTCAGGACAGTCCGAGTCCTGGTGCAGAAGGGTAAGAGAACGCAGTGAATTGCCCACTGGTCTAAAAGCATCTGCCTGAAAGTGACAGCCACCACCTCTGCTCACCTTGCAGTGGTCAAAACAAGTCCCCTGGCCCCTAGCCCCAGTCAGGCCAGGGAGGTATGTACCTGAGAGAGAATTGTAGCTGCCTGGTGCATGGTGCCAATGACCTTCACACCTGCTAACTGCAGACACTTTGCACTCTCATTAGCAAATACTCAAGGTTTATCATTAATGGCCATGTGTATAAATCTACATAGCAAAGTCACTTAAAACTTTTCCTCCTTTTGGGGGGTCAAATTTCTTATTAGATCTCATTAAACCATTATTGACCCAAGACTTTTTGAAGTAGAAATAGCAGCCCGCCCATATTTAGCTCTTCACTTGTGCTTGCATTTATTAGTGTTATCTTCAACCCATAGTATCTTGTAAAAAAAAAGTTTCAAAGCCACATGCTTATTTTGTAGGGATTACTTTTGTTAAAACCAAATTATCTTATAAAAGAACATATACAAAATATTCTTAGTGGCACTGCTTATTACAGCCCAAACTGGAAGCCCCCAGAATATCCGTTAACTGTAGAATGGGTATAGATGTGCAGTGGAATGTTACATACAGTGAGAATGGGTGTGGAATGTTACACACAGTGAGAATGGGTACAGGCGTGCGGTGGAATGTTACCCATGGTGAGAATGAATGAACTCCAATAACAATGTGCCATGAAGGAATCTCACAAATAATGCTGAATAAAATATGTGAAATCTATCACCACCAAGCCCTTATTATATGAAATGTTAAAGGGACTTATCTAAGAAAGACAAGAAGATCAAAACTATGAACAGTAAAATGACAACAAACTCACAACTACCAACAACCAAATTTTAAAAACCAAAAACAAAAACAAACTAAGCAAATAACTAGAACAGGAACAGAATCACAGAAATGGAGATCACATGGAGGGTTATCAGCAGGGAGAGGGAAGGGGCAGAATGGGGGGGAAGGTACAGGGAATAAGAAGCATAAATGGCCAGTACAAAACAAACAGGGGGAGGCTAAGGATAGTCTAGGCAATGAAGAAGCCAAGGAACTTATATGTACGACCCATGGACATGAACTAAGGGGGGTGAGGAATGCTGGTAGGAGGGGAGCACAGGGCGGAGGCGAATAAAGGGGGGAAATGGGAAAGTGTAATAGTGAAATCAATCAAATATATTATCAAATCATTGAAATTGATTATTTTGTTCCTACAAAGTTCATAAACACGCAAAACTAACACGCAGGCTGGAAGTCAGGACAAGGGTAAGCAGTGCCTACAAGGGGGCACAGAAGTGGCCTCAGTGGTGTTGGCAGTTCTGTTTCTTAATCTGGGCTCTGGGTATAGGGATGTACTCACTTTGTAAAAGTCTGTTGATGTGTATTTTTATAATTTGTACCCTTTTTCTGTACATAAATTATACTTCAATTAAAAGTTTACTTAAAACCAAACAGGACAGCCTAATACAAAGATCCCTTAACTGGTCATGTACAAACTGGGAACACGTAGCCAGAAGGGACGAGCAGAGCCAGGCACCACCGTGACCCCTGCCTGTGGAACTCCACTCCTCCCTCCACGCACCTTGCCCTCTCCACACCTGTGACTGCCTCACATATGACGGGATGCCAGTGCCAATCGACATATTAGCCATTAGCAAAGATCAACTTGGCTCCCAGTTTTAAATAAACAGATAAAAACAGTTCCGATGTTTTCTTTCCTCTTCCAAAGGATCATCTTGTAAACCCCAGCATGGAGACAGCTGTTCCTTGGGTCTAAGGCAACATCAGTACCATGGACAGGGCCACAGGGCCCCTGGCTGAGAGGCATGCAACTCTCAAACTCAGCTTCCCTGCAGTTCCCACCCCCAATCAACATGGAATGAAGGCCCCCTGCTCCCCAACAAGTACTTCAGAGGCCTCCTTATGCACAGATGCCCTGATGATTTTAAATATGGGGAAAACATTGTCTTCAATAATGTAAAACTAGAGGTTCTCATTAAACAAAACACATACACACACTGGTGTATCTCTGCTATCCCACCTGACCATGAAATAAATGCTCTGTTGAAGCAAACACCCTGCACACTGGAGCATGCATACACGGATTAATAACTTTAAGGAAGTCAGAGTAGCATGCAATGCCCTTTGCTCTAATACTACACTAACCAGGGAAAGGCGGGGTGGGGTGCATTTTGGATGATTCAGAAGATACTTCAGAGACTCATAATGTTTTAAAACACAATTCACAAGAAATTGAATTAGCATTTGAACTCATGCCTTTTAAGTTCTGAAGCTCATTTTTTTTCTGTGTTCTATAGCTGTTAAAAAAAATAAAATTCAGAGGACTGCAAAGAAGGAAAGTGAGGCAATTACACAAACAAATCCAGGCTGGTATGGATCTGTTTCAGTGCGGGTTTCCTCCGACACAGACTCTGAGACAAGGTGTTGGGTGCAAGGAGTTTACCTGAGAGGTGATCCCAGGGAGCATGTGAGGAAGAGGGAACACAAGAAGGAACGAGAGCATACAAAGATGTGCCCGTGAGTGGGTTACCGCTGTGAGCAGCTGGGTTCACTCTTCCCGGGGGTGTCCCTCTGTGAGGCTATCAAACACACCTCACAACTGTCCCATCAGTGGGGCAGGAACACTGAACACACACAAAATAGTGGCCTGCCAGTGTGTGCTACCGCATCCTGGTCCCCAGAACCTGCAAACGTGTTACCTGACTAGGCAAAAGTGACTTTGCTGACACGGTTAATGATCTTGAGATGAAGAGATTACCCTGGATTATCCCAATGGTCCCAGTACAACCACAAGATGTGCTTCTGAGGAGGACACTGGAGGGTCAGAGAAGGGGAGTGGAAGATGCTAGGCTGCCGACTTTGAAGGTGGAAGGAGGAAGGGGCCATGGACCAAGGAAAGCAAGTAGCTTCCAGAAGCTGGAAAAGGCACATACACAGATTCTCTCCTAGTGCCTCTGTTGGCTCTGCCAGCACCTTAATTTTAGCTTTTAATAACCATTTCAGATTTCTGACCTCCAGAATTATAAAATAATGAATTTGTGTTGTTTTAAACCATTCAGTTCATGATAATATATTACAACAGCAAGAGTAAAGACATATATATTCTAGTTGGTTATATAATATATACCGTCGGTTACTGTGGGAGGTCTGTCTGGGAAAAGCCCGGCCATTGTTAATATAATGAGAATGGTTTGGGTGACATCAGTGGAACCTGGCAGCCAAGGAGAGTTGGCTAGGATGCATATGTGTGAACAATGATGACTTCACTGTACTAGTCAGTGGGGGCAGTGGATGCTGTAAAGTGAGCATGTGTACAGTGTGGCCATCCAAAATGACTGAATGAGTAGCGACAAATCTGCATCAAATTTTGTCTTAAGCTTAAGCGTTGCTCTGTGGAAACTATTTGGATGATTCAGAAGGCAGCAGCTATGGGCAACTGGTGACTGGCAGCTTCATCACGACAGTGCGTCAGCTCATGCATCGCATCTCATGCAGAGTTTTTTGGTGAGACATTCAAATCACCCTGGTGACTCAGCCCCTCTACAGCCCAGATTTGGCACCCTGAAACTTCTGTCTTTTCCAAAAACTAAAATCACCTTTGAAAGGAAAGAGATTTCAGACTGTCTATGAGATTCAGTAAAATACAACAGGGCACCTGATGGAGATTGGGAGGACTGTGTGAGGTCCCAAGGTGCCTATTTTGAAGGGGCCTGAGGCATCATTGTCTTGTGTACAATGTCTCTTGTATCTTGTATCTTCTTCAATAAATGTCTCTATTTTTCATATTACATGGCTGGATATTTTCTGGATAGACCTCGTATATATGTTAGTTTCTAATCCATCAACTCTCATCCTCCATTCATTGAAGGTTACAAAGCATATTCCTATAGTCAGAGGACATTTTCAGACAGAGAAACAAACAACCACAGGGAACTGTCTGCACATGATTGAACAGGTGAATTTGAGTGTGAGATTCCTGGCAACCATAGCAAAAAGAGAAAAGATTGGGTTTTGGAAGTCTCTCTCATAAAATGTTCTCCAGCTCTTTTATCCATCAATGAATTTTTAAAGAAATTTATCACATAGGACATTATGAGGATATTTAATGAATAATGTTTTCGACGAGAGTTTAAAAGAAGCTTGTGAAATTCATCTCAAATGTCTGTTCCTCAATCAGCCCTATATAAAAGTAAAAAGCAAAATATTCAAATCTAGTTCAGGTAAATCATCTCTGTGGTGAACAGGTTGTAGGGCCCTCTTCCTAAGGGAGACCTTCTAGCATGTTCTGAAGTGAGTGTCAGTGACCCTCAGGCTCTCTCTCTCTGACAGCAATGGTAGCTCTGATTTGGGACAGAAGCTAGAGATTGAGAGCCAGTTCTGTCAAGGCTGAGCTCCCGGTGAGGCCCAGGAGGGCAGACGCTCCGGCATCTGGAGAAGGACACCCGTGACCTGGAGGTCCAGCTGGGTGGTCTCAAGGTTGCCCCTCTGCAATGGAAGCTGAAGTGTCTGGTCTGCCTTCATTCCCAAAGAGGGTCCTACATTCAACTGTGTTGAGCAGCCAAGAATAAAATGCCTACCAGGCTTTCTCCAGCAAAAATGAGGAGCATGTTGTAAGGAAACAGAGATTTCATGGAATTCAAGGATAGAAAACAAAGTTCAACCCAAGTTCTACAGAAACGGGATGACACAGGCACCTCTCCTTCGCCTCCTTTCTGGGCACATGTGGCCTCTCCCCTCTCGGCTCTTCTCAGAGCCTCTCTGCCCTCTTCCCCATCCCTGGTTCTAAACCGCAATCTCCCGGTTTCCACTCACCACTGACTGCTCCCACACCTCGGGGTCCCAGTGTCAATTTCCCATTAGAGAAATGTGGCCCAGCTCATTGTTTGGGGAAAGCCTGCCAGGCACAAGTCACTAGAAGCCAATGGAGATGCCACTGTGGATAAAAGTTGGGTAACCCAGACCAATCTGCCAAGGGAAGGAATGGATTAGGAGGGTTAGGGGCCAGGCAACGTGTCCTCCTGCCCACACAGAGCCAAGCCTCAAGTGTGCAGGGATGAAAATCTCCCCCCAAATGTAGCTTTGGCTCTGCTCAAGGATCCCAAGGAGGGCTTGGCAGAGACCCCAACAAAGACCCCTGAAAAGTGAGTGTAGTTGAATGATTACAAAAATAGTCCCCATCCTGGACTCCTCCCTGTACCAATCCCCCTGCAATGTGACTGGCAGCTCCCTCCATAAAGAAGTGGAGTTTCTTTTCTCACTTCTCAAACCAGGCTGGCCTTTTGAGTTGCTCTGACCAGTGCAACACAGCAGAGAGGACAGTGTGACCATTTTAAACTTAGGCCTCAAGAGGCTTTTTTTTTTTTCTCTCTCTCTCTCTCCCTCTCCTCTCTTCTCCCTCCACTATATCATTCCTCTCAGAATCTTGATGCTGCTTTGTGAACAAGCCTGCTGGAGACATGTGAAAGATACATGCAAAAAGCCCCCAGCTGGGCCAATTCCTCCAACTGAAGCCACCCCAGATCAGCTAGTTGACCATAGATGCACGAGTGTGTCCAGCTAAAACCAGTCAGGCCTGGAAGGCCTGGTCCAGATGAGAAGAACCATCCACTTGACTGTGAACTCATGAACAATAATAAATGTGTGTTGTTTTATAAAAGCTATGAGATATTTTGCTATGCAGCAATAGCTAACCGATACAGCGAGTCAGGACTTGAGTCCCTCAAACACATCCAGGGAAGTGTGATTAGGAAGGACTGTCAGTTTGGCTCCAGTAAACAACATCTGCCCTTAAGTAGTGATTCCCCTTCCTCGGCTGCCCCAAGCACAGCCGGGCTGCAGGAGCTGCCAACATCCCCAACAAAGGAACCAACCAGCCTACGATGGACTATTTGAAACTAGCCTTTGGGAGTTTATAGGATGTTGGTCAAAAGAGACTACTGCTCAGACAAAGCTGATCTCCTCGGCAGTGGTAAGATTAGCAAACAGGAATAGCTACACATCAAAACCAAGACCAGAGAGAAAGACAGATAGGTCTCTGCTTGCTCTGGCAGGGTGGAAGTCTAGGTCACCGAAGTGCCGAGTTCAATCAGAGTCCAGCAAGCAGGAAGAGGATGGAGGCACCAGTCTGGATTAGGCCTGTGTTTGGGTGGAAGGCTGATCTCTCGAGAGATTCTTTCTCCTGGCTCTGATCCTCAAGCATCTGAATCTGGGGCATGTAAACATTAATTACCATGCTAGAGCTAGGGCTACATAGTACAGAACTTTGCCACTCATACACGCATTTGTGGAGGTTTGGTTTATTTATTAGGTTTTTTCCCCTAAGAATATCCATAGATTTTATAGGCTTCTCGGAAAATCTGTGACTTAAACAGGGTAAGAACTCCCACTGCAGAGAGAATGCTAGATGCAACACCGCCAGTCAGTATCAGTATTCCTGCAGGCCTCTAACCATGGACCCCTCTATCTCCGTGTTATTGTGCTTCTGTGCTACAATTCTTGTACGAAACTGTAACCGTATTATAGGGTCCATGTATTACTGCAGTTATCTACGCTTACGGGGTGTCACTTAGTTGTGACTTATGGGATCTATTTTTACTGTATCTAACCTAATGTGTCTATATATTACTGTGACATATATATTACTGTAGCTGTATGATACCATATCTTGATACTATAGCTCTGACACTTTATTCATTATCTACCTTAGTGTAGCTTAAAAGTTGTTATGTGTATATGTGACTGTGGCTGGGTGTTACACAATTACATTACTACATCCGTATCTTACTAGCCACATAACTGATTCTATTATTGTGTTTAGAGCTCTAATTGTATCACTATGTCGAGGTGTTACTGCCTTTATGTTATTGTATGTAGGTCTTATTTCATTTATTACTTAACTCATGCTTTACTGCAACTACATGTAACTGTGAGTTTGCATTTACTCCAATAATAACATAGTAATAGCCACCAGTTGTTAAACACTTTCTATATGTGAGGCCCTCTTCTTCTGTGTGATTTTCACACAATTACCTTACACTGCAGATATCATCGTACCCAGTTTATAGATGAGGAAACTGAAGTGCAAGGACATTAAGGTACTTTCCCAAGGTCCCACAACCAGTATGCAGCAGCAGGCAGGAAAAGGACCTTGAACCCAGGCCTGTCTGACCATTGTAGCTCTTCATGACAGAGCTGTATAATTCTCTACACTGTGTCCTGTACTTGTATGTTTAGGGCCTAAGTACAGAAATTGTTCATTGTCTAAAAATACAAAAAGATACTTGCTGGAAGCAGATACAGAATGAAGTTTTTTAAACTATCAACTTTATTTTATCACGTGTCTGTTGAGTTCAGAGCTCCTGAATTCAGAAACAATTAAGTTACTAAAAGAGCTTTGATTGAGTTAGCAGACAATAAATTTAAAGAACAATGGAATTCATTCTTCCTCTTTCAAAGAATTTATAAAGAGAGAGATGGTTAGATGAGCTTAATTGTTGATGAGCTCTGTGCTTACGAACTTTATCGATTCCAAAATTGCCTACCAGCTGGGAAAACCTTGGGCTTGTGACAGATGTCATTCAACACAACCACCCCCACTAGAAGGAAGCCCCCTACGCACACTTTTGTGCTCTCACTTGCTCCAGACCTTGCAACCTGACCTCAGGCTTCCACGGAATCTCCAGAAAACTCTCTCTACTTCCAGAGCTTCCAATCTCACAGCGACAGCCCCAACCCCAGCCACTTCCTCTTGGCCTTGGCTTCCTGCCCAGTTGCTATGTCCAGGGTTGAGCTCTGCCCAGAGGAGGCCAACACGACCTGGACTTTGAGCTGGAATCTACAGGAGGAAGTTCCCAGAGGCCTCCCATGTCCCAGCTCCACCGCCAGCCCCACCCTGGGCAGAGCCAGCCCCTGGCACACCTGTCAGGTTGGCTCCCTTGGTTTCGTTGCCTTCCCCCTCTGGCCCTGTGTAACTCTCCCAGGCCGACCTGCCCCATGGAATTTCATGATGTTTGCTGCCCGACCCCCTCCCAGGCTTGTCATCACCTGCTCACATGCCTCCCAGCCCCCTTATGTTCTCTCCTTCCTAGAGCCCGAGTCTCTTCCCTTCATGGTGACCACTGGCTGGGTTTGTGGGCAAGTGGGACAGAATTCTAGAAGGTCCCTTCTCCCTTCAAACCTGAGTTCCACTGAAGCAGAGCAACAGAGGTTTCCTGGGACTAATGCCTAGATTGTGTCTGGATTGCTAATGAGGCTCATTTTGATCATTTTACAGCATTGAACAGCTTTAGGTCACGGAGCTGGACCCCTTAGAGAGCAAGCATCTAGCTTAGGGACGGTGAATGCCGGACTCAGCACGCCAGCTCTCCAACACAGCCCATTGCCGACATCACTAACTGGTCACGGACTGTATCCCCTGGACCGGGAACAGGGCTTCCAAATCCTCACTGCCAACCTCTACCTACCCCCAGTGGCACATGGAATAAAATTAGTTTCTCTTCCAGACCCACTCCTTCATTGTGCAGATGGAGAAACTGAGGCCCAGGAGAAAAGCAAATTGCCCAGGTTCACACAAGTCAGAAGCAACACTGAGATGAGCGTTCAGAGGTATTGGCCTCCAATTCCAGGCATGAAGGCAGAAGATGCAGCTACAGGGTGGGAAGGAGCTGGGGAGATTTGAGTCTCACTTCTAAAGAAGCCCCAAAACACTGGCCAAAGAGGAGCCAATGAAAGTCCTGCTCCTTTACCCCATGGTTTCCATAGCAACCCTCTGGCCTCTGATTTGGGGTGGAGAAGAGTAGAGCTTCTGACGTATTCTGATTTCAATAGCAGAGAACCTAAACCAAGCCTTTATCTACATTGACTAACCTGTTTCCATAATAACCTATGAGGAGGTACTACTCTTATCCCTATCTTACAAATGAGGAAACTGAGGCATGGAGATGCTAAGTGGCTTGTCCGAGCTCACTGTCAAGTGCCACTGTTGGGGTTTCACTCAGTCTGGCTCCAGGGCTGATGAACTTAACCACTCGTGCTAACAGACTGCACACCTGTGCACGCACACTCACACCCACCACCTCTGCAGGCAGTGCACGTGCCTGCCCAGCTCCCCTGCAGCACTGAGTGGTATCGGAGTTTTCCGTTTTGCCCCTCTGGTAGGTGAGGAGTGGCCATCTGTGGAGAACTGGTCCTGGAGCTCTCAGCTGAGCCAAGAGCCCCACCAGGGGTACCGCTGCACGTTGCAGGTTAACTGCAGGAGGGGAGGGACAGGTCCCCTCCGCCTGTGGGGGTTTCTGCCTCTGCAAAGGAAGGCCAGTCCATCAGAGGCCTGAGCCGGAAACAATAGATCATCCCTTCACTGGGATTAATGAGGCTTCCCATGTTTGTGGAGAGGTGATTAAGGAGCTTGTAGCTGCTTCGCCTCCTGTCAACAGAACAAAAGGCTCAGCAGTTGCTGGTTTCAGAGGCTTTGGGCTTGAGCAGCGGGGCGCGGGGGTGTGCGCAGGGCTCTCCTCTGTGCTTCCCTAGGTATGCCCCAACACCAGGGCATTTGCTCCCCGTCCCTGTAGTAGAGCGCCCCCCACTGCTGCCCAGTGCCCTCGACATGTATCAGTCCCCACGCCAGGTCCTGGGGATACAGGGACGACCGAGACAGAGCAGGCCCTGCTCACACATTCTGCCAGGGAGACTGGCAATAAACAGCTAAGTATATGATGATTTATTTACTTGCAAGTACAATTAAATGCTGCCCGGGAGAAGTCCTGAGAGCCATAAATGCCTGTGATGGGGTCCTACCTCTCTAGGGGGCAGAGAAACTTCCTGGGAGATGGGGGACAGGGGAGGAGCCAGGGCCTCAGTTGGGTCCTTGGGAAGGTCAACCTGACAGGACTTGGCAACTGATGGCATGTTGGAGGTGAAGAGACCTCTGACCCAGGGAGTCTGCGGGATGTAGCACCACCCTGTGGCCAGAGCACAAATGGCAGAGTAGGTTTGGAGGAGGCAGGCACCCATGATGTGCCCAGTGGGCAGTTGGCTGGATGGGCCTGGGGCACAGGAGCTGGTCTGGGCTGAGGGGGCAGATTTGGAACACAGTGCAGAGGTCATTCAGAAGTGCGTGTTGTGTGGTCAGATGCCACTTCCACGGAGGGAAACAAAAGAGGGCCAAGGACTGACCCCGGAGGGGAGCGGCAGGAGCCCAGGAAGGGGCTGACAAGAGGGGGGTGGAAACAATAGATGTTGCAAAACAGGGGAAGAGAAAATTTGCAGAAAGCAAAGGAGTTGACAGTGTCAGAAGCTGCCACGTGATCTAGTAAGATTATCACGGAGCTGCGACATTGGACTCGGTGAGTGCGTCACTGGTGGCTTTGGCAATGGTGGTTCAGGTGGAGACAGAAGCCAGAGCGGAGAAGCGGAGGAGAGAGTGGGAGTGAGGAAGGAGGAAATGGGAAGGAGCCTTCCAAGAGTGTTGCTGAGAAGGGGAGGTGAGAAGGAGGACAAAAGCTTAGGGAGCATCTGAGCAGAGGTGCCGGCTGGGGGCTTGATCCAGAGCTGGAGAAAGAAGCAGAGATGGAATGAATGAACAAATGGATGAAGGAATAAAGACTTAAAGAACAAAAGGATGGAGGCGGGTCTTGGAGCTGGTTGGAGGGAATCTGATCCAAAGCATTCATGGAAAGAGCGGGGACCTGACCCAGAGAGGGACCCTTCCCTCTGAGTGTGACGGGGGCGAACACTGAGGGGAATGGAGGCAAACGAGGGAGCCCATGCAGATGACCTTGACCTACACAGTACAGGTCAAGCTGAGGTTGTCTATGGAATGTGACAGTGATAGAAGGAGGTGGAGGTGCGGGGAGGGCGGAAAGTTTTGGCGAGCAGCTGGGGTGGGGGTGGTAACAGGAAGACAGACAGAACTGGGCACAATGACAGCACAAGGCAGCGAGGGCCCCAATGCTGTTGGAACCATTCTCATCATCCACAACAACTACAGGCACCCCCACTTCTTGAGTGCCTCTGTGCAAGTCATTTCGTTCCCACGAGAATCCGGTGAGGGAGGAGGGCCTCATTATTTCTATGCAGAAACAGAATATGTAAGGCTTAGAGAAATTAAGTCACTTGTCCAAGGTAACTCAGCTACTAAGCGGCAGAGTTGAGATTTGAACTTGACTCGGTTAGATGCCAAACCCCATACTCTTTTCACCTATCTGTGAACCAAATTTCATAGTTATCCTCAGCACCTTGGAAGCCAGGAATTGGGAGGGGAGACAAGGTGTGGAGTTTGCTCAGGGCTGGGGACTGTGCTGGTCAGTGATGTCCCAGAGCCAGGAGACCAAAGGGATGGGGAGACCAGGAGAGAATGGCTGCCCAGGGGTCTGGGGCAGTGTTTGTGGACTACACAGGACTATGAGAGCAAAGAAGAGCAAGGAGCCTTGTGGAGTGTGGGGGGTGGAGGGACAGTGGAGGGAGCAATCAACACCGAACAGCTTGGAGACAGGATCAGAAAATGTCACACTGTGAAACTGAGGTATCGGGCTTGACCCAAAGGGGAGGAATTCAACCATCGTGGCTCAGACAGTCTGTGGTATTGACCACTTGCTTAAATTCTCCGGGCCTTATTTTCTCCCATCTGCACAATGGGATCAATAGCCCCCATCTATATCCTATTCCTGTGAAACAAAATGTTGTAAAGCCTTTCCATACAAACTCACTGCCATGCTTTGACAGACGCTGCATAAACTGGCCCTGTGACCTCTCCAAGGTTCATCCCAGCCCCCTGTTTCCGCCACCCACTCTGCTGCAGTGTATCAGTCAGTACCACAATAATGCTGTGTAACAAACCAGCCTCAAACGCAATGGCCAACAACAAGAAGTCTGCAGGTCAGCTGGGGTTTTGCTGACCTAGTCTGAGCGTGGCTAAGCTTGGCTCTAGGCCACTGAGTGCAGGTCTGCTATACCTGTTCCCCATTCTCCTGGGGCAAGTCCTTCTCCTAGCAATGGCAGAACAAGAGACCACAAGCCCAACCACACCAAGTACAATCTCAGCTTCTACCTGGATCATGTCTGCTATAACATTCCATTGGCCAAGTCAAGCCCTAAATGAAAACAGTAGAGAAATGTGCTCCTGCCACCATCAGGCCACTACAAGTGTGCGGATATGTAACAAAATGACGGGGGAATGAGGACTGGGACCAATGATTCTGTTGACCACATCCCATCATCTCAGCTTTTGTTGGTCCCCAGGTTCAGCTGCTCCCTCTTTGAGCCTTAATGCCAACGGCTCCCCCTGTCTGGGGAGCCCTCTCCCACCTGCCCATTCATCTGGTGGCTGACTTCTCTCTGTTTTTGAGACTCCACTGAACAGTACCCCTTTAAGAGCCTTCCAATTTCCCAGAGAGGGGATAAAATAGGATCTGGTGAGGGTGCGGCATTATCTCCACCACAGCCCTCCGCTCCCATAGAATAGATGCCTCCATCCGCTGAATAAGGCAGCCACCAAAAGTGGACCCGGAATGAGGAAGAACCCCAAGGAAGGGGACCTGAGAGTCGGGGACAATGAATCGGGGCAACAAGAAACCAAGGGGGAGAAAGCAGGGCGAGGAAGGTGTAGGGACAGTGACGGGAAAGACCCCTGCACCCGGGCACCCGGGCAGGGGCTGCTGCGGAGCATAAGAGCCGGAGGGGCTGTCCCAGAGAGGACGGGGGAGCGCGTCCTCCTCCAAGTGCCGCGTCCGCAGTTTTCTCCCGCTATTTCTTTGCCCTCACCTGTCACAGACGCACGGCAACGGCATCTGAAATCTAATTTGGCCTTTGTCAGCTCCGTAAATGGTGTTCTTTAGGGGTGATTCCCTGGTAAATGGACGGAAATTTTAAATTAGACATCCACATTGGCCGTCCGGGACCGTTCTCCGGAACTCCGACAGATCGTCACGTGAGTGCTAATGCGGGTGACAAATGGAAGGCACCAGGCTGCTTAGGCAGCGACTTAGGCAGCCCGGGCCATGGCCGCCGCCCGGAGATCTCATCAGCCAGGGCCTGGCCCCCGAATGCTGAGGCAGCAGAGGCAACAACCTTGGGGGGCGGGGGGGGCCGTGGGGGATGAGGGCCTGGAACTAATTATTAGACCAGGGGAGGGGAGGGGAGGGACGCGGCCTTCAAGGGGCTTTCGGTTCAAACAAGGCGGCTCTGGCCCCTTTTCCTGGGGGTGTCTCTGGCCCAGTCCTCCCCAGCTGCCAGGAAGAAGTCCCCGACGTGCAGAATGACCATGTCCCTCCCCTGTCAGAAGTCTGCAGCCAAAGCCTCCCGGCCCATGTCCCCCCGGCTCCTGCATCTTGGGCTGCAGCCTCACCTGTGCTGGACCATTCACAGCTCAGATCCACCTGGCTGTCAGAAGCTCCACCAAAAGCGAAAAGCAGCATTTCAGCATCTTTCCACTTCTGTCCCAGGACCTTCTCAAACACTTCAGGAACCTGAAATTTGAAATTCAAGAAAGCTGGTGTCCTCAGGGGCAGCTCTCTGCCGATGGGGGTGGAGGGCGGTAGAGAAAGGCCTCAGCTCTCCTGGGGCATTCTCGGGAGGTCTGCTGAGGTCATGCTCCCGTTGTCCCCAGAAGCAACCTTGATAACTTCCTGTGACTTTGGCCTCTCCTCCTTCACGGCCTCAGGGTCCCTGCTCTCACCCCCACTTCCTGGGATCATCTCCCCAATAAATGACAGGCACCCAGGCCCTTGCCTCAAGCTCCCCTTCCAGTGGTTTTCTGCCTGTAGTCCCCCCCCCCCCAAGGGACCTGAGATGTGTCTAGTCCCCTCTCACCTGTATTGGGTCCCATGCTCTACTGTCACCCTCTTCAAAGTTGTAATAATTTTTTAACAAGGTACCCCATGTTTCATTTTGTACCGCACCCCACTAATTATACAGCTGGTCGTGCTCTGAACTTCAGCACTTCGCACTAAGCCTGGCACTTGAGTGCACTTAGCAAATCCTGAACTACACTGAGCTGAGCTCGGAGCCTCTGTTCTCCCTCTCTCCGTCCTCACTCTGAGCTCCTTCCCTCCAGACCTGGGATTTACGGTTTCTGCAATCTGGGGCAGAGGGCAGCAAAGAAGTGTGGTTTCTTCCCTGGGGCACAAAGCCAGGGAGGAGGGGGGCAAAAGGGGGCTGGGGAGGGGGGGAGCTTCTGTGGCCAAGCCCCCTGGAGTAGAACACGTCCTTTAATCCATCAGATCAGGAATCCCCTGTAGTCACAGGTCCCTAGGAAGAAACCACACGTTTTCGTTTTACAGTGTCATTACACAGTTTTTCATCATCTTTCAAAAAACTACGTCCAGATCCTTGGGAATCGCCCTCTCTAAAGCGTGACAACCGAAAGCCGTGGCCCACACAGGAGGGGCTGCGTGAGCCCAAGTGCTACAAAGCCACGGGGTTAATGGGGGCCCTCGAAACCGAGAAGCCGGCTGGGCCTTAGACAAGACCCATCTCCGTTCCGAAGGCTGAGCGGTCAGCTCTCGTCTGGGTTTCACTGTGGAGGGAGGGAATGGAGGGCTATGAGCACAGACAAAGGCCTTCGAAGAGATTTGCAGAAAGCAATCATAGATAAGGCTCTTTCACCGGGGCGGCGAGAGACGCACAAAGCAAAGGCACGGGCGCTTTAACACCCCTCGCTGGCCAGAGGTCTCAGGGGCACGGACGAGCCTCGGAGAAGCCAAAATTAAATTAGCCTGAGAACAAGGGAAGAGTCCAAATTAAATAATGTTTAATTATTAGCAGTGTAGGGCTAATGAGGATGCCTGATTTACCTAAATGTTTGGCAATTTCTACATCTTGCTCTAAATTAGCTATCACTTTTTATATGCAGTCATTAGAGGTTAGTTAGCTGCTATGCTTTGTTATATAATAAATTCTACTGCACGTACACACATATTTTATACACGCACAGACACTTCCAGTTTGGGTTCTGTAATTGCAACGTGTAGATTTGGGAAAACATTAAATGTCCACAATTACCCACAACTACGGAAAGGCTCTTTTTGTCCCTGTTGTTCAAGGTGACTTTAGTGCAGACGCCGCTATCCACCTAGTGGCCACTATCCAGACTGCAGCATAATGCCAGGAATACCTGACCAGTTTCAAGTTCAGGGTGTTGCCAGAAACAGACAGGAAAAGGAGAGAGCATCCGTCCACTGATCCACAGGGGACATGTTTTATTCAGGGGGTAGGGGACATGAGGTAGTCACCAGGGTTGACTGCTTTATGTTGGTAATGGGGAAGTTCTTAGAGGTCAGAAAGGTCCCAATGACTGGAAGAGACCAGAAGCCGAGAAGCCACCCAGAACCAAGAGCAGCGCAGGGCCCAGAGTGGGAGACCCACCCAGGTGCAAGCAGGAAGATGGCAGTTGTCGGAGCCCAGGCCAAGGTCAGAAAAGTGCATCTCCAGAAGGACCCCTGAGGAGCCAGAGGGAGCAAAAGAAATGCAAAGAGAACTCCCCGGGTGCGGAGGTTGGGGAAATGCTCTGAGCAAGGGTGGGGGGTGGGGGAGGGTGGGGGAAAGCGGGAGTAGCAAAGTTCCTACTGACCTCAACCTTTCAAAACACGCACCCGGGCTGGGCACACAGGTAAAAGTGGGTGGGTAGTGAAGCCACCAAGTTAAAGAGAGCCAGCGGCGCACCTGAGCAAGCCCAGCCCTCTGCTCAGAGCTCTCAGCCTCCACGCCCCTCCTCGTCCAGCAGGACATCTAGACCCATCTCAGCTGCACCCCAGCACAGAACAAAGCTTCAGGCATGCCTGGGAATGCCGTCCTGGGTGGATGCCACTAACCGACCTGATCCTCACCTGGTGGCCCATTTTTACATATCGGCGAAGGTGACCTCTCTTGACTTCATCCCTCACCTGGGTCCAAGCAGGAAAGCATCACCACTGGCACCTGGGGTGGGCCACAGCCTCGTGGGAACAAAGTGGAAGAGGAGAAGATAAGGGCCATATGAGGAATGGGGACGGGGCGATGATAAATCCAGGGGCCTTGTCCCACGGCAGAGCCCTGCATTCCCTGTCTCAGGAAGGCGTCCCCGGGTACAGGAGGCCTCACCGGCTGGACAGAAAATGTGAACAAGTGTCTGGGCAGCCTCTTTGTGGCCTCCAAGCACGATGAATCTGCCCGCCCCTCAGAACCCCTGGCCCCTGAGGGACCACAGCCCTTGGAGTCCTGGAGGGCAGCCAGGCCACTTAGCCCACGCTCGGGTGGCTGAGGCAGGGCCCAACTTCCAGCTTCCCGGGGCCCTAGCACTGGGCCCCCACAGCAGCTGCCATCTTGGCCACACCTCCTTTGTTTTTTCCCAGGTCTCCCCTGGGCCCCTCTAAGACTTTCTGTCCTCTCCTTGAGCGTTCTTTACCCCAGTCCCGGGACCCCCACCCCGAGCAGGGTCTCCCTTGCTCCGAACTGCCAGGGTGTAGGGCAGAGAGGCCCACAGGCCTGGGAGGAGCCAGCCAGGCCCTGCTCCTCTGGAAGACGAGGTGGCTGGGCCAGGACGCTCGGAGGAAACTCTGCTTGGACCAGACCTGCAGGGGAGGAGGGGCCCTGGGACCAGAGGGGCCCTGGGCACACAGTGGGCAGCTCTGCATTCAGGTCACAAGGACTCACCTGCTCCATGCAATACCCCCTCAATGGCTCCCCAGGCAGCCCCACAGTAGACTAGAGAATCTTCTCCTTCGCTCCAAGGGCCATCGCAAGAACAGAGAACAGAGGCCCGAGTTTAAATTCTGACTCTGTCACTGGTAACGTTTATTATCTGGGACAGGCCATGACACCTCTTTGAGTATCGGTGTCCACACCTGCACACTCAGCACAGTAGGTGGTTGAGAGGCACCGGCCAGGCCATGCCTCAGAGGAGAGAGAGGAATAGGAATAAATAATAATAAATAAGAAGAGAGAGATTCCAAGCTACCCAGAAATGAGCATCCCAAGGACAGAGGCCCGCAACAGGAGTTGCGGGCCCCCCCGGCAGAGGCAGAGGGGAGCTTGCTGTAGAGGAAACAGCAGGAAGGTTTTGGAAGCCGATGGCAGACTGGGGAGTGAGTCAGTTCTCACGGCCGCTGAATAATTCACAGGGCAGCCGGGATGGCATATGCTTCCTCTAAGCCCTCCCCAGCAGGAGTACCAGCCTGCTCCCCCCTCTCCCCTTCTCCACCAGGCGTTGCCCAGGAAACCAGCTTCCTCCTCCTGGAGGAAAGGCCATCTAGGGCCCGGAGAACCTGGTGCTGGAGGGTGGAGGGGATAAGGAAGGGGAGTCATGGGCTGGGGAAGAATAGGTGACCCCAAAAAAAGTGGGCACTACCAGCCACTGCCAGGTTGGGAGGGCAGGAAAACCTCGGCCAACAGGAAGCCAGAATCCTGGAGACCTGCCTTCTTCCAAAGCCACTGGAGAGGCTGCAAAATGAAAGAATAAAGGTACAGAAGCAGAAACTACTGACAGTAACAGATCAGAAATGAGACTGTGTCCAAGGGCAAAAGGTCAGGGACTTTGGTCCGCTTTGCCTGAGCTCCGGCCCCGGGTTTGGTGCCTGGCTCCCTCCGGGACCCCCTCTCTGCCTTCCTCTGGGCTGGACTCAAGCTCTAGGGACAGCTGGCATCTCCTGAACTCGGAGCGGACTTTCAAAAATAGCTCCTTCCCGCCTTGCCTCTGGTGCACACTTCTGCGTCACCCCTGGCCTTGTTCAGGCAGTGTTTAGCCAGGGATGCCAGCACCTCCTGTTCACTTCCTCCCCACCACCTGAGGCCCCGCCCACTGCCCCAAGGCCGGCCACTCCTCTCTTGCACTTTGGAACTGCCTCCCAGGGCCCAGGGCCCTTGCCTTGTCTCTGCCCAAGTTCCCATGGGGTTCCCCGGTGCCCCTGTGTTCTCAGGTTACTTCCTGATGCAGCAGACACCCATGTTGGCCTCCTACATGGAACAACTCTGAATCCGAGAAACAGAAACTTCTCGTCAGGCCACTGCTGATGGCTCTCTAGTGTCACGACAGAAGGAGGTCTGAATTGCTAAGTGACCTGAGGCTCTCAGCAACCAATGCACCTGGAGCCACACCCCTTTACCGGGTGGCAGAACCTTGTGCAAGCGGCTTACCCTCTCTGGGCCTCGGTTCTTTCCTCTGTGCGAGGCGATGGCCCTGCCTCGTGGGGTGAAGGGAGGTGAGAGAGTGCAGCTCACACTCAGTAAGTCACGGTGGCTGTTGTTGTTTAATGTGATTACTATTGCTTCACGTTTTCTTCCGTATTTAACTTCCATTTGTCATGAAGTCTAAAACACTGAAAACTTCACTCAGCAAATTTGTCATTATTGTCTGAGCGAGCTATAGCTTTTGATTGAATTTGCCAAATATGATCATTTGATTGAGCAAGGCGAATTACATAAGGTTGAATTTGCACTCCTAAATTAGGAGAGTGACTTTAGATACATGAAAGGGATGCTGCAAAAATAAGGATGGCATATGTTTCAAATTTTCCCAAAATTTCTGGTTTTCCCCTCAAAGAAAAATAAAAGTTTCAGGTTCTTTATTTTTTTTTTTAACCTAAGCTTTCCAAGTTTTCAAAAACGTTGTATTTCTCAGCCCCATAAGGTAAGGGAATGTGCCAGAAACAGCACAGGAAGCCGTAAGCCTGACGGCCCCATTTCTGAGCCACGGCACCTACAGCCCAACTAGGCCGGGGTCAGACGGAAGCCCTGTGACCCCTCCCTGGGTTCAAGGCCACAAAACAAGGGGCCAGATTTTGCCTGGCCTCAGCCCCAGAGGGGTCTCGTGTTTCCTTCCTGTCTTCAGTTCCCAGCCCACTTCTCACTTCTCACACCAACTCGGGCAGGTTGAACTGTACCCTCCAAAAAGGCAGGTTGAAGTCCTAGCCCCTCAGAACCTATGAATAAGATCTTATTTAGAAATAAGGTCTTTGCAGATGAAAGTTAAGATGAGGTCATGCTGGAGAATGGTGGGCCATTAATGCAGCGTAACTGGTGTCCTTCTGAGAGGAGAAGAGACACAGAGGCATAGACAAGATGCAGTGTGACAACAGAGGCAGAGACTGGAGTGACACGGTTACAAGCCAGCGAACACCAAGGAAGTGGCCAGAAACTGGGGAACTCAGCTGGGACTGGGGGTCACAGCAGCTGCCCCAAGGAGAAGACCACTGAGAGGGGCTGGAAGGATAGGCGGGGGTTCCCTGGGACCACGCTACGCCAGGCCGAAACGTTTGGGGTCCCACCAAGGGTTCCAGGCAGAGGGGCAGTAACAGAACCAAGTATGAGCACTACAGCAACGTCTCTGGCCGCTGTGAGCAGGTGGTGCACGGGAGGGAGCTGGGAAGGTCCAGACTAACAGGCCAGGTAAGAGACAACGAAGCCAGAACCAGGGTGTGTTGTCTGGGATGCAGAGAAAGGGACTGACTCCACCAAGAGCGTGGCCTGTCAGACACTGGAGGGAGCGTGCTCTAGGGAGAAGGAAGAGAAGTCTCCACAACAGCCAGGAGCCCGAGGGGTGGGGGGTGCTGTGTCCAGATGCCTGGCGGGATGAAGGTGGCCTCCAGGGGAAGCTGATTCCGGCTGCCCCAGGCAGGTGTGCCAGGACAACAGCACCTCTCAGCTCCCCTTCTCCTGCCGGCTCCCAAGGCCCAGGCCCCTCACACTGGGCAGTACTGGGAGATACCCCCATGCAGGCCCAGGGAAGGAGGGAGGCGGTTTGCTTTTGGTGACCCTCGGTCCAGGGAACGGAAGCGGAGCTGGATCCTTTGGAGCTGTCAGCATGGAGGTCACTGGTGAGCAGCTAGAACAGCCTCCGGGGGAGGGGTGGGGACAGAAAGGCTGGAGCAACAGGACAAGTGAGTGCACTGCTTGGTCAAGAGGTGTGCCTACTAAGAAGGGGATGAGGGCATGAGAGAGAGAGCATGCATGATTCTGGACAGAAGGAAAAGAATAGATAAAGAGGAAGTTAAAACAGTGGGGTCCCCAGGGAAAGGGACTGGGGAAGGATAAAGGGCAAAGGTGAGGATATTTGTCTTAGATAAAAAGATTCAGAAGATACGACCATCCAGAGATGAACTGAGGCGGGTGAGAAAGGCATAGCATTAAGGAGCAGTCCCGGCTAACAGCCTTTTTCTAATGAAGCTGGAGGTAGGTGTGTCTGCAGAGCGCCAGGGGTTCGGTGGGGACCAGGGCTCCAGAAGGGGCAACGTGGCTGGGACAGCCAGTGAGCGGGAGGGGCTGCCAGGAGGAGGCAGAGGGGCAAAGACGGAGGATGTCCTCGTGGGCGCGTCCTCTGCCCGTGCCCGGACCCGGGGTGCTGAGCGGAGCAGTGACACTGGGCTGAGGTGACCTGGTCCTGTGCCCTCGGTCACTCCCAGACTTGTCAGACCAGGCATCCTGATTTTTGCATGGGAAAATGTGTCACCTGCTGTGTCAGTTAGGGTCTCAGCAAGAAACAGAGGGCACCCTGAAACCAGGTAATTTAAGGAGAGTTTATGAAGGGTCTATTTACCAAGGTGTTGGCGGGTCTCAGGCTTGTTTGGGGGGAACTGCTACTATGTGACCACTCAAGTGCTGCAGGGGCAGGGGGATGACAGGGGTGCCCAGAGAGACAGCCTGGAAGGCAGCCGGCGACAGACTCAGGCATTCAGTCAGCCAGCAGGGAGGAGCTGGGGAAAGAAATACCCCAGCTTCACCCTCCTCCCTCCCACCTCCAGTCTCCTGCTGAGCATGCCATTGGCTGAACTCTACAGGAAGCCACAACAGAGGAGCCCCCGTGTGGCTCCACAGAGGTCAGCGGGCTGGGGAAGGGCAGAGACTGGGCTCAGAGGGGCAAAGGGGAGGCATTGAAGGCAGCGGTCAGGACCCCCATGTTCAGAAATGTGGTGCTCCTCGTGGAGAAGGGAGCAGATTCTTCCTGTGGCCCCAGAGGGCTCAGACGACAAAGGCGTATTTTCGTGTGTATGTGTGTGGAGGGCGGGCGGTGGAGGGTGTAATGCAGGGGAGAGGAGAGACTTCTCATCTGTCTCGCAGCTCACGCCCACTCCTCTTCCTTCCACAGCACCTGATTTCTCTCTGGTGCCAGAGTGGCATCACTCCTGCTTAGAAAGTTAGTGATCAGATTCTGTGATTAGGAGGAAGAAGGTGGCAGACGCAGATACAGAAAATGCTGCAAGGTATTAGAAACTCTGTGGTTCCACAGACGGCCAGATGGACAGGCAGACAGACCAGGGACCACCCCCACTGACCCCTATCCTTCTTCTTGCCCCCCAAAGTACAATTGAGTCAAAGGTGCAAATAGATCCCTGAAAAAGATAGATGGAGTAATCAGGGTAAATTAAATTAACATGCACAGGGTAATCAACACTCATTAAGCCAATTTAGTCAAGTGATGACCTCAGTCAGCTTTTATTTAATCATATACTTAAATGTCAAATCAATATGCAAATCTCACCCAGGCCTTTTTCAATTATAACCCATTACAAATTTTCAAGTAAATCAATGCAGCCAGACAGGGTGGGCGAGGCAGGGAGACGCAGGCTGGGCCCTGGATACATGGACAGTGGCCTCCCCCAGGGCCCTCACTGGTCCATCCCCAACCCTCTGCCCTCCCGCGATCCAGCCCGTGCCCCTGAAGTGGCTGTGAGGAGGATGACACAGAACCACATCTCCCCGGGAAGGCACATCACAGCCCCTTTCCCTCAGCTCCCTGCAGGCAGCCCTTCTCTTTTTGCAATGAGTTTGTGCCATCACCTTGCTGGCACCTCCCTAAGACCCTGATTAGACAAACATTCATGTCCCCAGTGACCTAATGGGAGCGCGGAAGATCCTAGGGGCTTCTCCCAAGACCCCAGCTCACCAACAGAGAAGGGAGACTCGGGGTAGCATCCTGAGGTCACATCCAGCGTGAGGCCAATCCGCCACCCCAACATTCAGACAAAGGGAGAAGGGGGGAGGGGGATGAGAAGGGGGCCTCTCTTCCGTCCCGAGACTGGGTCCCCAAAGTCCTTGCACCCCGCTCCCAATGCCCTAGTGAAGCTGGGTGTGACCAATCTGTGTGTCGAAGGCTGTGCGCCATTTGGTTAACTCGTCCCAGTCCTGTGAGGAAAGAAGTCAAATCATGACTTTGGTGCTTATCACCGTCTCGTCTGCTTCTGACGCTGGCAGACTCTGTGACACCAGCAAGACGAGAGACAGACAGACGGACAGACAGACCAAGGTCACACAGCAAGGGAAACGGGAAAGAAAGGGCCAGCTCTCGCCAGATTCTCGCTAGGCACCCGCTGGCATTGCACTAAGTGCCCTTCCCTCAGTGTCTTGTGTAAAAGGTATTGCCAACTGCCCCGCTCCCTGAAGCAGGAAGCAAGATCAGAGAGGGTGGTTTATGGCCCTGAACTTGCAGGAGGTCCAGCCTCCGCAGGCCGGTGCAGCAGAAACTGCAGCTGCTTCTCTGTGACCTGCTCCTCAGGTCCGCCAAGGGCTGACAAGTGAAACACAGGGGGGATCTTGATTCTGCCACAGCACAGCCAGACTCCAGACGGAGGGTGTGGTCTGCGGACAGGCACAGTCACTGACTCGCATGGGGCACAGCAGTGCCAGGCAGCGACCCCAAAAGTGATTGGAGTGTCCATGACCTCCAATGTGAAGGAGCCAGTGCTGGTGCCATTGATGGTCTCAGGGATGCAGGCCTGCAGCTCTGAGCTGTTCCCAAAGCGGGTGGAGGTGGGAGGCCTTGTCTAAGCAGCAGGAGAGAGAAACACAGGAACCCAGCCGGGCAGAGCCAAGAACCAGCACCTCTGCCCAAGGCCGGAACCATGAGCATGAGAAGGGTACCCACCCTGCACACCTCATCCAGAGTAGGGTAGGAAATAGGCATTGCGGGCAGCTCGCTCCTGGTGTTAACACTGAAAGCCCTGCATCTCCAAAACCTCTCAGCTCTAGGCAAACTCAGATGGCCAATCCCCCAAAAGAGGAGCCAGCCAGCACATCCACCCCTTCTTTACCCCCCATCCAGCCGCATGGGCTGGACTTACGTGAATCCTGAGAGTTTCCTAATGGGAAGGCAGAGGGAGAGGGGAGCAAAGGGGAGCAGCCAGATGGCCACTGTTCAGCGCCTGCAGGTTTCCAGGGCTGCGGTGGGAGCATCCGGGGAGACCATCTATCTCACTTAGTCCTTGAGCCAACCCGAGCAGGCTGGTTGGGTTATCGTTCTCACTGGAGAAATGAAGAAAGCAAAGCTCTAGTCAGTTAAAACGCTGACAAAGGAATGAAGATGTATCAAATCATATGTTGTACACCGTAAACTTACACCATGTTATGTGTCAAATACATTTTAATTTTTTTTAAAAGTAACTGTTTTTCGGGATGACTTTAACCAATGAGTCATGGCCGGGGAGGCAGGACTGAGAGGCACCAAGGGGCACAGCCATCCCAGGCCCTGGGCTGCAGGGAAAAGGCAGAATGAGTCGGACACAGGCCCCTCCTCTGGGCAAAGCAGATTGTAAAGCACTTTCCTCTGGGGGAAAGTGGCTCCCCAGGAGGAAATGGAACTGTGACAGCGACCTGGGACCTGGGGTGACCCTGGTAAAGGACAATCAGGTCTGAAGGCATCAAGACCAGCAGCCTCCAGGGAAGCCCGGTGTGAAGGGGGTTTGTGCAGAAGGCAGGGGCCAGGGCAGAGAGCACCGCAAATGCCAAGGGGCTGAAATATAACGAGGGGAGGGTTAAAAAGCACCTCCAAACTCCAGACAAATTCCCATCTTGGAGGATGAGGAAGCCCAGAAACCCTGGAGAACACAAGTGAAGTGAGAAAATTCTAAACAGGCAAAATGTCTTCATTTTGCCAAATGAAGAAAAGGAGCACTTTTCTAGCTTGACCTCCACCTTGGCAAGGACCGGTTTGTGCGCACATGGGATTAAGTCACGCACGTGGCCACCAGGGCCCAGCACGTGTCTCCCTCAAACCGGGCTTGCCAAACCTGCCTCGTTTCTCCCTCTGTCGAGTGACCCGTCAACCCGGTGGAATTCTGGGGACTTGAACAAGTCTCTGCCTCCTCATGGATGAGAAGCTGATGCTGGAGGGTAGAGCTGCTCTGGGGATTCATAGTGGCTGGGAGGGAAGGGTGAGCAGCATTTGCCTGTGTGTGTGGAGTCTGGCAGGGAATTCCGGGCAGAGGGAGCCACAGACACAAAGGAAGGAAAGTGGGAAGCTCAGAGGGGGGAAAGATCGTCCCTTCCTGGACAGTGGGCTGGTGACTCCCCTCCACAGGGGGGCCCTCACCTCACATATACCTCTTACTTCCTTCACCTAACCAACCCCTACAACACTCATTTATCTCCTTCCTCAAATGAGCACTTACTGAGCACCTACTACATGCCAGGCCCTGTTCTAGGCACTGACAGCCAGCCATGCAGAAGGCAGATAAGGGTCTGTTTTCATAACCTATGCAGGGGTGTCCAACCTGCAGCCCACAGTTCGAATGCTGCTCAGGATGGTTGTGAATGCGGCCCAAACCAAAACTGTAAACTGACTCAAAACAGTATGAGATTTCTTTTGTGATTATGTGTCACAGAGTATTTAATGTGTGGTCCAAGACGACTCTTCCCCTTCCAGTGTGGCCCAGAGATGCCAAGGGTTGGACGGAGCAGATGCCACTGACCAGTGTTTGCAGCTCCGCTCTCGTGCAAGGGGCCCCAGCCCAGCCCCACGGTGTAGGGGCTCCGTGTTCAGGGCCGCTCCCGAATTTCTCCCCACAGCCCCAGCCTCTCCCAGATCAGCAGATGCAAGTTTCCAACTGATTTCTTGATATCTAAATTTGCATTTCTAACAAGTATTTTAATCTCAGCATCTCTGAGACAAAATGATTCCACACCTTCCCCCTCCATAAAACCTGTTCCCACTCTAACCAGACACTCGGGAAAAAACCTGGAAGTCACGCTACATTCCTGTCATCATGCACACACACACGCATGCACATGCTCATGCACACACACTCACACACAGAAATCTAGCTCACGGCCGAGTCCTTGTGGTCCGAATGTCACCCCCAAAACTCCACATGTGACCACTTCTTACCACTTGCACAGCTCCCACCCCACTCAAGGCCACCATGGCCTCTCTCCTGAACCATTAAACTCGTCTCCTTACCATTCTCCCTGTGTCCCTGAACACACCACCCTGCAGTCCAGCAGCCCCGCTTATGCCTGAGGGATCTTTTCTCAAAGACAAATCAAACCTTTTCTCTCCTCAGCTCAAAGCCCTCAGCCTCAGCCCTGGCAGGTCTGGCTCAGTGGGTTGAGCCCCGGCCTGTGAACCAAAGTGTAGCTAGCTCCTTTCCTGGTCAGGGCACATGCCTGGGTCTCGGGCCAGGTCCCCAGGAGGGGGCGCTCAAGAGGCCACCACACATGGATGTTTCACTCCCTCTCTATCTCCCTCCCTTTTCCTCTATCTAAAAATAAATAAATAAAATCTTTTTTTTTTAAAAGCCCTCAACCACAAAGCAGGCCCTGGCCCTTGCAGCCTACAAAAGAGCGATGCCCCCACCCGGTGCCCTCTCTCTGCTCCCCTTGACATCAAGCTACTTGAAAAGATTTTCTGTAACTATTTCACAGTCCCGCCACACGCCAGTGCCCTCTGCCTCCAAAACTGCTCCCTCCAGGGTGACGCATGGCCATCCACTGGCCAGGCCCTAGGCTCACTCCACAGTCTCACTGGTCTTCATGGACATTCTGCCCCTGACACTGCTGACCATCCACTCCCTCCTCTTCCAAGTGGCCCCTCCCTGGGGTTTCTGAGTCACCTTCCCTGGTTCTCCTGTCTCCTCCACCACCTTTGGAGGCTTCCTCCAGCTCCTCCATAAATGGCGGGGGTTCTCATGGCTCTCAACTTGGCCTCTTTATCTGCTTATTGTAAAGGCCTCATCTGCCTTCACTAATTCATCCCTAGCTCACTATCACTCATTCTTGGATGGTTCCCTGGTCTAGGTCCTCAGGCTCAGAGCTGGAATGACCACTTCATCCTGGCCACGGCGCTGCACACCAACATGTGGACCCTATTTCAATATGGTTTCCAATACCAGAAATGTTGGTACCATCCAAGTCTTCCCTCCCTCCACCCCTATGCCTAACTTGTTTCTTAGCTTTGTGGTCTCATCTGCCTCCTTAATAGCACTTATATTATCTCCTCCTTTCTTGCTCCTGCCTCAGGAAAGGCCCTCTTTGCCTCTCACCTGCATCACTACCCTCAAGCTTATCTCCTCCCATCCATCCTGCGGTGTCTCAACACCAAAGGGGTTTTTCTGAAATGCTCTCCTTCACTGAACCTTTCATGGGTGTATCAGCAAGCTATTGCTGCGTAACAAATCACCCCAAAACCCAGTGACTTAGAATAACTGTCTTTTGTTATAGCTCATGCATCTGTGGCTTGGCTGGGTTCATTTGACCTTGGCTGGAGCCAGTCATGGTCTGCAGGGAAGCTGGGGGCTCATCTCTGGTCTGGCTTCTCTAGGGCACACCCTCTCCTGGGACCAGCAGAAATACGCCAGGCCTCTCTAGACCTAGGCTAGGAATTGACACAGGGTAAATCTGCATCATTCCATTGTCCAAAGCAAGATGCACAGCTGATTGAATATCAAGAGGTGGGAAAATATACTCTGCCCTTGATGGGAGTTTAGGAAAAGCCACCTAGCAATGAGCCTGGGTACAGGGAGGGGTAAAGAATCAGGCGACCACATTAACGCAAGTCACCCACAATAGCTTCCCATCACCTGCAAGATCGAGTCTCAATGCCCTGACTCAGCACCCTCCAGGTGCTGAGCCCCATCTCCCATTGTCTGAACTTCCATCCACTCCCCAACTTCCAGAGCTCTGCAAATACACCTCGTATTTCACACTCCAGGCTCACCTGTGCACATGCTACTTTTCCTTCCAAGGCTCCTCTCCCCTCTCCACCGTGGTCCAGCTGGGGAATCTTCACCCATTCTTCAAGGTCCAGCTCAGCAAGCAGCTCCTCCTGGGGCACACCCTCCCAGACCACCTTCCCCACCCCACAGGGTAGGTTTCAGCCTCCTTTCTCTGTACCCTATTAGAGCACTCACCCCTATTTATAGCAAAGTGCTCATTTCCTCCCCTAGGGAATACCTTGGGGCATTTTATTAGTTTACTATTTCCACTGTAACAAACTGCCACAAACTTAGCGGTTTAAATAACAGAGATTTGTTCTCCTGTTGTTCTGGAGGTCAGAAGTCCAAAATCAGCCTCACGGGGCTAAAGTAAAGGTGTTGTTGGCAGGGCTGGTTCCTTCTGGAGCCTCCTAGGAAAGAATCTATTTCCTTGTCTTTCCAGCTTCTGGAGGCCACGTGGATTCCTCCACTCACAGCCCCTCCTCTCTGTTCAAAGAACAAGAGCATCACTTTAGTCTCTGCTCACCTTGCCTGCTCCACCTTCTATGGCAAATCTCCTCTGCCTCTATCTCAGGAGAACACTTGGGATTACTGTTAGGGTCCACCTGGATAATCCAGGATCATCTCCCCATCGCAAGATCATTAACTTAATCACACCTGCAAAGCTTATTTTGCCATAAAGGGGGAGAATCACAGGTTCTGGGGATAAGGACCCAGTATCTTTGGGGGCCATGATTCCTTCCAAACGCCAGGCAGTTTGCTTGTTTCTTCTTCTGGCCTCTCCTTGACCTGGCTTGGGGCCTGGCACACGATGGATGTTCAATATGTGTGATGAATAGAAGAATGAATAAGAGAGAATGAACACAGTGCAAGAGTGGCTGTTAGAAGTGCCAGGGTCCCCAACAGACTGACTGGCAAGATCAGCAATAAAAACTAGGGCTCCTGGAACTCCACCCTCTACACTTGTATAACAGAAAATATTCTCTGTAATAAATAAGAGATCAAACGAGGCCTTGTGTACAATGCAGGAGTCAGGCTGCCTGAGCTAAAAGGAGAAAGATATTCCTCCCCAGAGCTGCAGAAATGGAGCTGCGAGCTCGCCCCCCTGGAAGCACTAACCCCCGGTTTCCTGTCGCAGCTGCACAGCCTGCGCTATGCATTGGTTCCATGGGGACATTCCCCATTGTGTGCATTCAGCAGAAAGTTGCAGAAACTATTCTGTGCTAGTCAAATAACACATGCTCCCTGACCTCAAAGGTCCACCAGTCCGAACTCCTTTTGAATAACTTTGAAATGACCTCTCCTCAGCCTATCACAGCCTCCAAACCTATTGGAGTCCAGGGAAGTCCTGCCCCTTACACTGCAGAGCTCTACCCGAAGGTCCTTCTATTCATTCAACAAACACTGAGCATCAACGACAGGACAAGCCTTGTGTCAGCCCTTCACTCACTGTCGGGCTGTCCCATGAACTACCCGCTGGCCACAGCTTGACATTCCCAATGGGACTTCTGGAGCCTTCACCTGTCCCTGATAATCCCCACCGCAGTGTCCAAGGCTGCAGAGAAGTTGGGAGGGTGTCTAGGAAGGGAGATGGGCAATGGCTGCTGGGAAGTCATCAGTGATTCGAACCAGAGGGGCTCTTGTTCAAGTGGAGAAGGAAGACAAGCTAATGGAGAACAACGTGGGAGAAGGGGGTATAAAAACGATAGTGATAATAGCCACTAATTACTTAATTACCTCTTACTGCGTGCCAGATTGTGCTGTGCGCTCAACATGGATTGTCTCACTTAATCATCTTCACATTCCAACAAGGAAAATATTATTAGGCCCGCTCTACAGATGAGGAAACTGAGGCACAGAAAAATAAAGGAACTTGCATACATACAGCTGCAAGTAGCACCAGGATTTGAATTCTAGGCTATTCCTTCTAGAAATCTGACCATGAAGGAAGGGGAAGCCATGCATGTGAAGAGGGAGGTGCTGTGTTCAAGGGACTTACTGGCTGGGGAAGTTGTGTTGTAAGTAGAAGAACATGAACATGTCTGTGTATAAAGTAACTGAAACAACAGTGATGGGTGGGGGCTCAGTTAATGGAGAAGTCAGGATCCAGGACATGGGTGGGGTCCGGCTGAGCCCAGGAGAGAAATGAGGAGGTCAGTAGGTGTCAGAAGGGAAGTGTCAGGTTGGAGACAAATGGCTGCAATATTCACCATTCACATCACCCCTCATCTACTTTCTCGCTAGACAAACTATGAGTTAGTGTGAAACAGCAGGGGTTTGGAGAGGGGACACAGCTTGCCCGAGGTCAGGAAGTTGGTAGTAGAGCCAGAACTCAAAGCTACTTGTTCCACAAACATGCCTCTGACTCATTCAGCCCTGTGAGTTGGGTGGATACCCGGACTGGAGCCCAAGCTCAAAATAATCAGAGGGACATTGGAGCTGGAACCAGCACTTCCGCAGAAGAGGTGGCAAATTTCTAGAATCAACTCCAAGACCAGTACAGCTCATGGTGGATGGTTGGCCTGTACCCCGCTCTGCTCAAAATTTCTGTTCAAGGCTGATACATGGAACCAGGGCCCCCAGAGATCTCCTCCTACCCCAAGGCAAGCTAGAGAGACACTTCCAGGAAGACACAGCCATACGTGAGAGTGTTTGAAATCAGAAGATTAAGCTGAGTATGCGTCAAGAACAGTAAGAACTAAAAGGAATGAGGAGGTGCCTTCCACCCACCCACACAGAGCTGAGAACACTGATCCTCAGATCTTCTGGGAGGAGCTACTTCCTGCCTGTCCAGCTGTGAGTCTTACCTGCACTTCTGGTCCCCTGTACCTCCATCATGACTTCTCTTCCCCCTTCCCCAGCTTTGGAGCTCAGAGACTGACATCAGGGAACAGACCGAGGAGCCCAGCTCGGTTGTAGCCCCTGAGAAGAAGGAGCCTGGACCAAGGACTGGAGAAGACAAGGAAGGAAGGGGGGATCAATGGGCCTTCATGCATTTATTCATTCATTCATCTGTTTGTTCATTCAATAAATAGTTATTGGGCACCTGGGAGTAAAAAGGTGAACAGAAACAGACACATGGGTGATTTCAGGGAGTTTACCGCCAAGGGAAGGAAGGAGGCAGCCTTGAATCAGATAATCACGGAAGGAGAGGAGAAATGACGAACAGAAACAGTGCTCTGTGCTGGAGGCACTTGGCCTTCCCAGCACTTACAACAGGGGCTGACTCACCAATGACTCAGAGAGGCTTCCCTATGGAGGCAGCCTGCGGCCTGAGACTCACAGCAGGAAGGGGCCAGTCCAAGCGACAGCTTGCAGAACACCAGGGAGAGGGGACAAGGACGACGCTGTGGAACACTGAGGCAGGACAGTGGTGCTGACATCACCGGATGGCGAGTGGGAGGACTGCTCCGATGTGGTCTTGTGCAGCGGAAGGGCAGCGAGTGCCCTGATTTTGCCCTGTATGACGCACACCCACGTTTTTCTGCATATTATACACAGGATTATTATATTCTATGGTATGTAATCATTATACCCATATGTAATGCACATGCTCATTTTTCCCTCAAAAATTTGGGCAAAAGAGTGGCATTGTGCATGGCAAAATACAGTAACAGCAGCTAACACTTGTGTAACTATAACTAACAATACCTATGACATTAATACAACTGATAATAATAATATGACCACCGATAACTGACACTTGTGTAGTTTACTGTCTGCCACGCACTAACCTATGCCTTTTCACGTTAAGCCCTTTAATTCTCACAGCAGTTCTAGGATGTGATACATCATGCCCAGATGTGAGGCGACTTTCCCAAGGTCACACAGCTAGTAGTGGTGCTATAAACCCAGGGACTGGAGCTCCAGCATCTGTTTGTTTCTCGAGCACCTACTCTATGCCCCATAAAGGGTGCAACTCAGGAACAGCCACGTAGAAGAGACACACAGGGCAAGGTGTGGGTGTGGAGCTCCTCCCCGCCCTCTCCACGCGTGTTACCGACCCCGCCCCGCCCCACACCTTGCTGCGGGCCTCAACCCAGAAGCACTCCAAACCCACTCAGTTAAGGTGTTTGTTTTTTTTTTGTGGAGGTTACATTATGTAGGCGTGATTGATTACATCATTAGCTATCCGGGGTGTCCAACCCACAGCCATATGCAGCCAGAGTGTCTATAAATGTGGCCCAATGAAAAATCGGAAGTTTACTTAAAACATCATGAGATTTCTTTGTGATTATGTGTTACGATGTTGTTTCTTGAGCACCTACTCTACTCCACGCCCTTGCTAGGCTCTTTATGCATGGGTCCTACAAGCTTCTCACAACAACCCTATGGGGTGGGTACCGTGAGCACCACCTTCATTTCGTAGCTGAGAACAGAGGGAGCACGGGACCTGCCCCCGGTCACACAGCCAGTACATACAGAAGCTGAGCAGAGAACCCAGAACTCCAGGGACACGGGGGCGGGTTGAGGGACTGAGGAAAGGCTAACGAAGATATTGGAAGTCAGCACAGGAAAGGGGCCACTTGGGGATTTTTCACAGCAACAGACAGGCTCATTTGTTACTTCAGGGAAACAGGGATTTATTAAAATTACACATGTGCATGGGTGTGATATAATGAAAAGTAAATATTTGGTCTCTGTCCCGGTACCTGGCATACAGCTCCTGAAAAACTGGTGGAATCTCCAGAATATTAAGAGTGTCTTCTGTATGCTAATGAGCTGTCTGGTGATTCAGGGGCCTCTAGACAGCTTCAGGGTGGGGGCTGGTTCCCTGAAAGGCCAAGGCCAGATTACAGGGTTGGGACTTCAGCCCCACCTCCACCTCCTTCACCCCACCCCCACCCCAACCTCTGGGAGCAGAAAGGGGCTGGAGACTGAGTTAATTACCAATTCAGGGGGGTCCAACCTTTTGGGGTCTCTGGGCCACCCTGGAAGAAGAGTTGTCTTGGGCCACACATTAAGTACATTGTAACACATAATCACAAAGAAATCTCATGATATTTTAAGTAAACTTCCGATTTTTCGTTGGGCCACATTTATAGACACCCTGGGCTGCATATGGCCGTGGGTTGGACACCCCTGACAGCCAAAGATGTCATCAATCACACCTACAGAATGAAACCTCTATAAAAAAAACTTCACTGAGTGGGTTCGGAGTGCTTCCGGGTCGAGGCCCGCAGCAAGGGGGGGGGGCCAGTAACACGTGTGGAGAGGGCGGGGAGGAGCTCCACACCCACACCTTGCCCTGTGTGTCTCTTCTACGTGGCTGTTCCTGAGTTGCACCCTTTATAAGGAACTTGCAGGTATAAATGAAGTGCCTTCCTGAGTTCTGTGAGCTGTTCTAGAAAATTATCAAGCCTGAGAAGGGCACCGTGGGAAACTTCAATTTATAGACAGTCGGTCAGAAGTTCGGGAGGCTCAGAACTTGAAACTGGCATCTGATGTGGGGGACAGTCTTGTGGGACGGAGCCCTTTAACTTGTGGGGTCTGATGTGAACTGCGTATTTTGTGTCCAAACTGAATTGAATGGTTGGACACCCAGCTGGTATCGAGGATCAGAGAATTGGTTGTCGGTGTGGAAGACACCATGTTTAGTGTCAGATGTGCCGTGAGTTAAAGCAGTTCCACGGGGCCCCGCCGACCTCCCTCGGGTAAAGCATCCTTTCTGAATTGTCAGAGGCGGCTCGCACGGCCCTCTGCACACTCAGCAGGGGATGATGAATGGGACCAGCGCTTCCCCAGAGGGCAGGGTGAGAGGCCTGAAATATGTCTGGTGTGTTTTGGTTAAACAGCGGTTAGCAGAGGACATCCAGGGGGAGGGAGCGGAGATCATGGGTCCCATCAGGAGGAGGCTGTGTGGGGCAAGGTCGATGCCAAGGGTGCAGCTGAGGATGAGCAGAATGACGTCACAGGGCAGAGGGCAGGTTGGAGGACCAGGTTCGTGACAAGAAGAGGAAGAGATAAATGCACAGGACACTCAGTAGCCCGTGAACGGGGAAGGTCGACCAACCCTGACTCTCCGACAGGAAGGTCAGCCCCTGGAGGAGTCAGGGGGCCAGAGCCCACGAGTGTCCACGGGGCCAGATGCCAGGGTGGCAGAGCATGGCCAGGGAGGAGCGCAGCTGCAGCCACAGTCTACACGCCTGGCTTTGGTTTTATAGAATTTTGCCAGGGCGAAGTGAAAGCGAGGCAGACAGCCGACACATCAGAGTGACAGAGTGGCAGGGCGCCTGTGTGTCTGAAGGGCAGTGTGGTGGAATAGCCACACAGGAGACTGTCACTCAGGGGGATGCTGCTTTGACAGGCTGTTGTGGATGGGAATGTCAGCAGTGCCCAAGGCTACTGCAAGCTAGTAAACTTGACCTCTGTTTCCTGGGACTGAGGCCACATAACACCAAGGGGCGGGGGCTTGCCCTGCTCCCAGCAGGGGAGAGAGAGTGCATGAGGCATGGCTCCCCCATGAGAACAGAAAGTGGGGGTGGGGGGAGATATATGTTAGCTAGGGCTGCTGTCACAAAAGTGCCACAAACAGGGTAGCTCCGACAACAGATACTAATTGTCACACAGTTCTAGAGGCTAGAAGTCCAAGATCAAGATGCTGGAGGGTTTGATTTCTTCTATGGACTCTGTCTGGCTAGTAGATGAACAGTTGCCCCTGTGTGTTCATGTGGTCCTGCCTCTGTGTGTGTCTGTATTAGATATTAGATTATTAGACTATGACCCACCCACAGGTATGACCTCATTTTACCCTAACCACCTCTTAAAGCCCCTGTCTCCAAGGACAGCCACATTCTGAGGTACTGAGGATTAATACATATTAGGTACATGTGAATTGGGGGGGGGACTCAGTTTTGGCCATAACAGGAGGCTGTTAGGGAAATGGGATTAAGGATCTATTCAACGACAGGATGGGGCAGAGAGAGGCAGCTCCCAGCTGTCAAGAGCTCAATCAGGGAAGACTTCTTGAGGAGGCAGAGTGGTAGACAGACCCAGTGTGGACCCATGGAGACTCCAGACAGCCCGAGGGGTCCATGGAAGGTCCGTGGAAGACAAGACCCCCAAAGGCAGAGGCAGGAAAAATTCAAAAAGCAACAGGCCCAGAAAGCTCTGACCTAGAGGCCACACTCCAGAGGAAACCCTGTGGGGCTGAATTCAGATCTTCCCAAAGGAGGGCTGGATATAAATGAATGATAGCTTTTTTTCATTTTTGAGACACTGAGGTTTTAAGAGTATGGGATTCGGGGTCTCACCAGTCTGGATTCCCATCAGGGCTCTGCCGTGCTCTGTGTCACCTCCAACAGTCACACCACCTCCCCAAACCTCAGAATCCTCATCTACACAGCAGGAATGATCATCGTGCCCCCCCCCACAGTGACCACAGTATTGTTAGGATGACACTGTAGAGGCACCTAGAACAAAACTTGGCCAATTGCGCAGCTCAGTGCATGGCAGAAAGATGACAAATGTGCAGGGCTTTCATTCTATAGCTCCCTCACGACCAAAGCCCCTGACAGAGAGGCCTCACCTCGCCTTGTGCCCAAGGACACAGCCAGAGCCAACCCGGCCCTCTCCTTCCCCTCCTCCAGGTCTTGGCTCATGGGTCTTCTCCCTGGACCACGCCAATTAAAATCACAACCCTCAACACTCCCTATCCTGCATCCTGGCTCCACTTTTCTCATGAAACTTGTCACATCTAACATACTCTCTAGTTTACTCATTAGTGTTTGGGGTCCATCCCCCACCCTTCGAGAAGGATGGTTCCAGGAGTGCATGCTTTTCATGTTGTGTTCCTTAGCACCTAGAAAAATGCCTAAATCAAAGGAAGTGTATTGCCCCCGTGAGTTGAGATGAGGGGCAGGGGCTGTGGGCCCCCGCCATCTATGGGAGGCCTCGGGGTCTGCCAGTCTCAGGAGCCTGTCTTTTCCTGGGGGTTAAGGGTGGTCGGGGCTATGATCTCAGCCCTGCCTAAGCCCCCCTGGGTTGGGCCATCCAGCTTTGCAGGGAAGAGAGGAAAAGTGGCTGCTGCTCAGGTGTAAAGCCTCCAGCCCCCAGCAGCTATATCTGAAAAGCAAATCACCCTCCCTGTGGTTTACCCATCTCTGGCTCAGGGAACTGAAACACCTCATTTCACGGCCTCTGGTTACCAGGGGACAGCCTCGGGTGGGCGGCAGCAGCAGTCTCCACCCAGGACACACCCCCATCGCTGATCCCTGACCCTGAGCTGGTAGAGAGCACCGCCCTCTGTACCCAGAACCGGCCACCGCTGAGCTCGCTGTCCATGGTGCTGAGCACCTTCCCTCTGCCCCTTCCTCACACCTTCGTCAGGATGAGTCCCCTCCCACCCCAGGTCTCTCCTCCTCTGGACACACTCCATGGCTGGGGCTCAGAGGCAGATTAAAGCCCAGGTGTGTTCTGCACAGTGCACACATCTCTATAGGAGTACATGCATGTGCACATAATTTAGATTTACACGTGTGTACATACACCATCAAAACACACGCACTATTGTGGTCCTCAGAGTGATATCAAAGGGCAGACTTCTGTAGAGGATGGTTGACTCTCCCACCAGGAGAATAACTAGACGGGCATCCAGAGATGCTGAATCTGAGAGACCCCTTGTAGAACTGGCTGGACTCAGTCTCAGTGCTCCTGGACTGGCCCTTCAGGACTAGTCCAGGAATCTCCTGTTTGCAGGTACAGCTGTGTTACTGGTGGAGCTCAAGGGTAAAGTGTGTACCTGGGTGAACCCAAGCCTGAGCCCAGGCCCTTAGGACACTGCAGCCAGAGATCCAGGTGCCTTCAGACCACTGAGGGTAGGGAGGGCCTGGGGCTGGGCAGGGGTGAGGATGGGGCGGAGAAGGAGCTGAGGTCGGGGCTGAAGATGGCGCTGAGACTGAGGTTCACATTGCAGCTGGGGCTGGTTGGTGTCTGGGCCCTGGGTCTGTCCTGGGGAGCAGATATAAGTTCCTGAGGGTCTTCAGCTCCAGCCGAGCTGCAGAGCTGAGAGACAGGAACTTGGCTGCAACTGGCCCAGTTCTACATTAAATGGCAGCTGATAAATGACTTGTTTTTCTGGCTAATGAGGTGAAATAGGAGTGAAGCAATGACAACCTGAGCCTGGGGTCCACCCTAAAAATGTCAGAGCCAACCTCCTAACCAGCCCCTGGCCATCCTAGCAAACGTGGTCTTCCCTGATCAGGGGGACAGTCAGGATGGCCCTTAGAGTGCCTGTCCAGGAGTATCTGTGACTGAGGTACCAGCCACATGTCCCTGGACCCTCCCCACATACATCAGTGAGGGGGCCTCCATGGCCCTCCTCCCCACCCTCCAGCTGAGCAAGTCTCATCCCCTCACCAGGATGGGCCTTGTAGGCTGGGGTCCACAGTCTTGGAGAAGGTGGAGGAAAGGGAGAACTGCAGTCAGAAAGCATGATCTAAACCCCACTTCCATCATTATGAAAATCCCCTTTGAACATAAATACACAAACAAACCAGCTGTGTGGCCTCTGGCAGCTCAGAGAGCCTTGCTGAGCCTCAGTTTTCTTATCTGTAAAATGGGAACAATACACTTCTCATACCATCCATGCTCCTGAGATGCAAGGGCCACTTTCAGTCCATGTTCTCATGGAGTTTATAGTCTGAGGGAGGAAAGCAAACTAAGAAGAACTAAAATTTTAAAAACTAAAATAATAAAATAAAATATACAGTGTTTTGTGGTGATGCATACTATGGAGAAAAATAAAGTGGAAAGAAGGAACCAGGAAGTGTCCATGGAAAGGGAAGTTTGCAAGTTTAAAGAAGAAAGTCAGGGAAGATATCGCTGACAAGGTGAAATTGCAGAGAACTGGTCTGGGGTGGGAGGGGCACATGACAGAGCAGACAGCAGTGCAAAGGCCCTGAGGCAGGATTGTGCATGGCATGGTCAAGGACAGCAAGGAGGCCAGTGCAGCTAAAGCAGAGTGAGCATGGCGGGGAGCAGCAGGAGGTGAGGTCGGGGAGGTCATGGGCTGGAGAGGGGCAGATTATATAAGATCTTCAAGGCCATGGTGAGAGCAGCAGCTTCCTCTCTGAAAGGAGTAGCATGCTCAGACTCATGGATAATGGGATGGACTGGGGAGAGACTGGGCAGAGGCAGGGAGACCACGCTGAAGCTTCCACAATAACCCAAGCCAGCTTCCCAGAAAGTGGGTGGTGGGAAATGGTTAGATTCTGGTTATATTTTGAAGTTAGAAACCACAGGATTTGGTGACAGATCAGATACAGGACACAGGGTCTGAGAGGGAGGATGCTCTAAGTTTTGAGGCTCAGCTCAAGCGTGGGACCCCATCACCTGTGATGGGGAGACTGCAGGAGTAGCTTGTGGAGGGAGGAATCGGGATTTCCTAAGGAACAGAGAGGGGCAAGGGCATTTTTGGCTGAGGGGACAGCATAGAAGGGACATGAACATGCACGGTGTGGCCTGGGGACCCCGCTGAATCCCAAGGTGTGCTGAGGCCTGGAAGGCACAGGGGGAGTGGCTGGAGGCCAGTGTGGGAAGGCGCTGAGTGCCACCCAGTGGAACTCCGGGTTGATCCACAAGCAGTGGGGAGCCCGCTGAAGCTCTAAGCAAGGGAGCAAAGATGGTCAGAGGGGCTTTTTAGAACAATCACTCCACCACATCACAGAGGCTTTGCTGGGGGAGGGATGAAGCTGGAGACAGGGACAGCTGGGTAGTCGACCATGGCATGGCTGGATGAGCAGGAGATGGGAGGCCTGGGCTTTGACAGTGGCAGTGGAGGGACAGATGGCCTCTCTGCCAGAGACTACTGTTGGGGTGGGGGCTGTGGCTGATTGGGGAGTGAGTAAAGGAAGGGGAGAGTCCAGGGAAACATCCAAAGCCCTAGTGGGGGACTGAGGGGTGAGTGGCCCGAGAACAGGCAAAGGAAGAGGGGGAACTGGGCAAGCATCTGGGGTCACAGATCATACGTGTCAAGAGGGCTGGGGAACATCCCTAGGTGGGAACCCCCAGGGGGTTAGACACAGGAAGGGCAGGCCCCTCCACGCTGCTCCCCCCGGGAGGGCAGGTGCAGGACGGGCCTCAGTCAGACGGGTCTCGGTCGGACGGACCCTCGACCCCGGAGGGCCCCAGGCCTGCAGGGGACGCTGGACTGAGCCACCCAAGGGGTCACAGCTCCAAGGTCAGGCCCCGTCTGCCCCGCCAGGGCCTCCTCCCCTGCTTCCATCTCAGCTGGTATAAAACTAAATGGGCTCTTCACATCAGCACAACAAGATGCTTAGTCAATAAAATAGTTGAGCCAAGTGAACTCAGCATGCCACTCGAGGAGGAGTTTTTTTCCAGGGGAAATGTTATCATTTTCCATTCCTGTTTAATGAATCATGGGAATTATAGCAACATTACAAATGGCTTTCTGCGCAGGCTATTACTTTGTTTCTGCAGGATTCTAATGGCAGCCCTGCTTCACCGAGGGCTCAGCCTGCCCCCCGTCCCCGCCCCCACCCCCGCCCCTGGCTAAGGAGAATGATGGTATCATTACAAGCAGTCCCCTCACCAGGCTCTGGCCCAGGAGGAGTGGTTGCCCAGAACCTCACGAAATGGGTCTGAAGTGGGAAACTGAAGTGATGGAGCTGGGCGTTTCCCAGGGAGTCCACACGGGCATCCAGGGCAGGTATTCAGGGCTCGGGCCAGGAAATCTGAGTGGTTGGAAGAGGAGGGGAAGTGAAGGGGCTTGCCAGCCTTTTTTCTGAGCTGAGTGTGCAAAGGAATCAGGACAGACTCACTTCCTAGGAGGGGTGGGTGTTCGGAGATGGGGTGTGGGAAGCAGACACGTCACAGCCCTCACCAAGACTGCCCTGGGCCCTCAGCTGGGCCTGCCGTGTGGATTCCAGAATGAGCAAGCGTGGTATCTGCCCATGGACGCTCCCTGACGGAGCAGGAGCCAATGAGAAGAGAAGGGGGAGAGGACCGACCTGCTCCCACAGCCACTGGCTGAGTCAGGTCTGGTGCACAGGGAAAGCTGTCGGAGTGGGTGGCCCTTCCCCAGCTCCCCGCCTGTCCCCCTCGGAAGTACAGGATCCAGAGAGCTGGGGCGTGCGCCATGGATAGACGGCTCCATGAGAACCGCCCAGGCTGGCTGGAGTAAGCACTTGCTGCCTGGCCGTAAGATGGAGCTCTACAATGCCCTGCTTCTTTTAAGCCTGCTGCCTGCTTTCTGCAATGTCAGTCAAGAGTTGATGGGTGTCTTAAAGGGCTCAGCGATCATGGCAGTAGAACCCATTTGGAGTGGCTTCCTGGCTCACAAACCTCACCTGGCCACAGCTGCTTGGTCAAAGGTAGACACCTAACCCAGACTGAGCCATTCAGATTCTGTTCCTGTCACAGTATAACATACAAGAGAAGTACTTTTGGTTCATTTGATCACTGCTGTATTCTCAGTGCCTGGAATTCTGCCTAACACCCAGGAAGCGCTCAATAAATACTGAAGGCATGAACTAAGCAATAAGTGAATGAACGAGCCTCCATGAGGAATTTGGAGGTTTTAACTTGGAAACACAGAGACTAGACTGGTGGTCATGAACCTGAGTTACATGTGGCATGAACTGCTTCCCACAGAGAAGACCCACTTCTGACTTCCAGGATCCTCGGGGCTGCCTTGGTCCCGACATCCCAAAGCTGCTAGTTCTCGTCTTGTTACCTTTCACTAACTTTGAGATGGCCCAACACCCTTACCTTAACCCACCTTTCTTGCTTAAGTATCTTTCTATTGTTTGCAATCAAAAGCCTTCACCAACATGGTGAGAAATTTTGTTCCCCAATGTGCCCTGTTCCCCACTTGCCTGCTTCTCTTGGAGTCACACCCACTCCTTACCATGCCTGGGTTTGTACCCCAGGTCTTCCCTCTGCCCCCATCACCAGCACTGATGGTCTCTGGCTCTGAGGCTGCAGGGCCCAGAGGCAGGGACGGGTGGCATGCTGGGACACCAGGTCGTTAGGATGGGGGAAGTGAGGTACTGTACCTCCTCTCCCTCCAGGACTCTCACCCCACCGGGTCTCAGGTGTGTCTCCCAGGCCCCTCATTCAGGTGGAAGACACCTTCCTCCGTGTAAACCCTGAGCCATCCCTGACTGCCCCCCACCTCCTACTCTACTCACTCAGAGGGACAGGAGTCTGGTGGCATCAGAGCCTTGAGAAAGCCTGAGTTACAAACTGCCGCAGGAAGGAGGGGTACCCCAGCCCCCAGCCCTGCACCCCATAGGAGGCTCTTTGCCTGGCTGGATCGACTCTTTTTCCCTTCCTCCCGCCCTCGCCCCAGGTGCCCAGATACTAATTATAAGGACCCGGTGAGTTACAAGACAGTGAAATTGCTTCCACCTGAGGTTGTCACGGGCTGGGGAGAAATACCAGGCCTGGAAATTAAACTGCGCTGGCAGGCCTGAGGGGGTGGGAGCAGCGGGGAGGGGTGGAGAAGTACCTGCAGCTTATAAAGTCGTGTTTATGGAGTGTCACGAAGAAGTGTCCTTGGCCAACGCACAGAAAGGACTGGAGGCTGCCTGTCTGCTGCCAGTCACTGGACACAAAGTGCTATAGCAAAAGGTGAAGTGACCAGAACCTTCATGGCCACTGAAGACCCAAAGAAAGAGAGAACCAAAGACAACTGGCATGGAGGATGGGTCGGGGGCACGCCCTGATACCCAGACACCCAGACGCACAGACACACACACGCTGATGTGGGAGACGCCTCTCTGGCAGGCTCTGAGAGGGAGGGAGGCCAAACTAGGGGAGCCTGGAGCCCAGCCCAACCATGGAAGCCACCCCTTCTCCCAGGCCAGCCTAGAGGAATTCTCCCTCCCAAAGTCAGCCCTTTTTGCCCTTGGTCATCCATGCCCACCCAGCTTTGCTGAGACCTTTTCATGCAGAATGCTCACAGGCCTGCCCAGCAGGGTGACCCAAGATGGCAGCGGAGAGGGTCCCAGCCCAGAGGACCTGGGAGTCTGCATCTCTGAGGCCTATGGTCAGCACCACCAAAATTGTCCTGCTGAACCAATTACAAAGGTGACAGAATCATCTGAGTTACCAAGACCCACTTCCCAAGTGCCAGCAATAGGTGGAAGTTGGCCCCCTCAAATTCTACCAAATCTTTAAGGGATGGGTCTCTTCAGCACCATGTAAGTTATTTCTATGGAAAGAGGAGGAAAGTTTCTAGATTGTCCCCATGAAGGGAGCAGAGCAGTAATAGTAAGAGCTCCTACCCAACTGGAAAAGCACAAAACAATAGCTCCATCTTGCTCATGCGCTTCCCTGCAATACTTCTAACTAAGAGAGCAGCATATAGAATCTGGCAACACGGAAAAGGAGCACACTGTATCGCGACCAAGAGGGGCTGAAGAACACTAGGTGGTTGGGGTCAAGACATCCATTGATGTAGTTTACCACATCAGAGAATCTGAGCAAAGATCATTTGCGTTAATCAGCAACCATGCCTACTTTTTAAATTCTTAATGAAATAAGAACAAACAGCTACTTCTTAACATGATAAAACATATCCATCTTAATCCCAAATGAGGAAATTCTAAAAGCATCCCATCAAAGTCAGAAAGAAAAACAAGACATCCAATATCTTCACTATTACCTGAGTTTTTTTTAATATTTTTTTAATTTGAGGACATTTTTTTCATTGCTTTTAGAGGAAAAAGAATGGGGAGGGAGGGAGAGACAGGCAGAGAGAAAGAGAGAGACATCGATCAGTCACTCTCTGGTATGCACCTTGACCAGGGAACACACCTACAAACTGGGCATGTGCCCTGACCAGGAATCGAACCGGTGATCTTCTAGTTTACGGGACGATGCGCCAACCAACTGAGCCACGCTGGCCAGGGCTGCCTGAATTTTGGTTGTTTGTTTGTTACCAGCTAATACAATTAAATAAGAAAAATTAGTTCACTATATGGAAACTGAAAAGGGTAGGTAAATGCATCATTACTTTCAGATGTTTTACCAGGTATACACCAAGTAAAACAAAGAATCAACCAAAAAACTACTATGGACAAGAGAGAAATTCAATAATGTGGCCAGCTACAAAATAAACATGCAAATAGCAATGGCCTTCATACTTAAATATGACACCCAGTTGAGACATACAATAGAAGAACATATGATATTTATAATTACAACCAAAAAAAGATAAAATGCCCAGGAACATGCAAAAGGTATTTCTAAAGAAAACCTTAAAATGCTACTGAGGGACCCAAAGACGACTTCGACAAATGGAACAGCACCGCGTTCTTAAACGGGAAGAACTGACATCATAAAATTATGTCAGCTTCCCCTTAGTGGATCTACAACATTGACGTGTTTCAATGGACGTACGAATGAAATTTTGAACAAAACAAGATGACTTTGAAGTTCATGTGGAAGAATGAGTTTGCAACACAGCCAGGAAAATTCTGAAGGGTGATGAGGCCCTGTCAGCCACCCCAACACATTCCAGAACTTCAATCATTAGAATAACACGGTAATGGCTCGCAAGTAGACCCCACATCGACGGCAAAGGATAAACAACACAAAAATAAATCCAAAACCATGTGAGCATTCATTCCACAATTCAGATAGATTTTAAGTCATTGAAGAGAAGGTGAACTAGTCAATAACATAGTTGGACAACTGGGAAGCCATTGAGGAAATAGTCAATGAGATGCACACCACACCCATACTGAAATTAACTCCAGACAGATCAAAGGTTTCAATATTTTTGAATTAAGTAATAAGTGGCCTAGAAGAAACCATAAGGGAATTCTTTAAAATAATCTTAACTTAGGAAAGGCCGGACACTTGGAAGCCAAAAAGAAAAACACTGCTAAATTTGGCTAGATAAAAATAGACAACTTCTCCATGGCAGAAATCACTCGTTTGCAAACCCAAAAGACAAACAACAAACTAGGAGAAATATCGGATGCTTATCACAGATAAAGTGTTAATGTCCTGCTTATATAAAAAGACCTTACAAATCAATAAGAGAAAAACCAAAGACACAATGGAAAGTGAGCAAAGAATATATATGAAGAGAGTTCATGGCAAAGGAACATGAACTAAGAACTTAAGAGATAGTTCTTAAACATTTGTCGATACTCGAGTTCATCACAATAAAAAAAAGCCACAAAATAAAACTACCTGGTATGTCCTTTATCCCCCAGGTTGGCAAAGATCAAAAAGCCTGCTAACACGCTCTGTTGGCGGACTGAGAGCAAATGGGCATTTCACACAGAGCTGCTGGCACAGTCTCCATGGGGGGAGGCAATCTGGCAACGGCTATCAAAATTACAAATGAATGTGCCTGTAGTACAACAGTACACTTCTAGGAATTACACAAAAAGATATATATAGGCAAGTGTGAATTAATGAATGCACAAAATTATTCCTCGTATTGTTGATGGAAATAGTTTAAAAAAGAGGAAGAGGAACTAAAGGTCCATCAGCAGATGGCTGCTTAAATAAACGATGGCATTTGCATACGACGTGACACTAGGTGGCCATTAAAAAGAACACAGTCAGCCCTGGCCCGTGGGGCTGAGTTGGTGGGAGTGTTGTCCCCACGGATTAAAATGTCGAGGGTTTGATTCCCGGTCAGGGCACGTACCTAGATCGCGATTTCCATCCCTGGTCGGTGCACCTGTGACAAGGCAATCAACTGATGTTTCCCTCTCTCACATCGATGTCTCTCTTTCTCTCTTGCTCTCACTCTCCCACCCCACTCCCTCTCTGTCCTGCCTCTCTCTCTAAAAGCAGTGGGAAAAAAGTCCTTGAATGACAATTTTTTAAAAAATGGTGACCTAGCAATTCCTCTCTTCTGCACAGACCCAGGAGAATAGAAGACTTGTGTCCACACAGCACCTAGTACACAAATGTTCCCAGCAGCACCACTCAGCAAAGCCAAAAAGAAGAAACAACTCAGATATCCATTAACAAGCGAAAAGGCGAACAGGCATTGCATACCTACGCAGTGGAGTACTATTCGGCAATGAAAAAGGATGAAGTACTGATGCACTACAACTTGGGTGACCCCCGAAAATGTCATGCTAAGGGAAAGAATCCAGACACAAAAGGCCACCTGTTATACCACTCCACTTATAATAAGTGTATAGAACAGGCAAATCCCGTGAAGACAGAAAATAAATTAGTGGTTAGCAGAGGTGGAGGGAGAAGAGAATTGGGAGTGACTGCTAATGGGTCACTCTTAAATATGAAGATTCTTTTTTGGTGATGGGAATGTTCCAGGATGAGAAAGTGGTGATGGTTGCATAATCTTATATATTTAAAATAACTTAATTTTACTTTTTAAAGGGGTGACTTCTATGATATATGAATTATATCTCAAAAAAAATTTAAGAATGAGGTGGCTCTTTCTGTCTTGCTAGGGAGTCACCTCCAAGATACAAAGTGACCAAACAGATCACAGGACACTATGGATTATTCAGTACCATCTGTGAACTAAAGGGGGGTGAAAGCACATTTTATACAATTACGTGTGTGTCTCCATATATTTGCCAGTATCCGCCTAGGCTGCCTCTGGAAGGGCACATAAGAAACTGCCCTCCTGAGGGAAGCTGGGGGGCTGTGGGTGGGGAGGGAGGGGGGGCTTTCTTCACTGTAGATGCCCCTCTGGCAGAGTTGGGGCTAGAAGTAATTATAATGAAATGGGGCTGCCATGGGTGGCCTTAGAAAGACAAAGACCTGGGGCAGAGGGACCTGTGTCCAGGCATCCTGGGGCCTGAATGGTGACTTGCAGCAGGAAATGGTCCCAAGTCAGGCAAGGGCCCTGGCTGGGCCCAACAGGATTCGTCTGAAGAAGACTGGAGAAGAGACTTGGGGGCAGGGGAGGACCCTGTGCTTTATCCTGGAGACAGGAGCCAGCTGCTCAGAGCTGCAGGAGTAGCAATGGCCTGGATAAGGGTGGGGAGGCCGGAGGGGGAGGGACAGAAACTGGCTGGGAAGCTGTTTGCTGAACCAGCTGAGTCTCTTTGTATTGGTGGCAGTAAAATGCATGCGCCCACCTGTGCCAGGCATGGGATGCAGGGATGGCCCAGACATGGTCTCTGCCTTCCAGAAGCCTCTTGCCCATTGGTATCTGAGAGCTGAGTCTGACTCTAACCTGTCCCTGAAGTCCACCCATGAACAATAAGGTGGTGCTCCAGTTCACACTGCAACACGCAGCGCTGAGAACGGCCTGGTTGGAGAGGGGAAGGGGAACAAGCTGGGGACCACTGTGGTTTCACCTCCAAGGACAATGGGGCCTCAGTGCCTCCATGTGAAAACCCTCCCTCCCTTTTCCAGCGGGTTGTTGGGTGGGGGCGGCCGTGGGGCGCCCCTGGGCCCTATTGCTTTGAGCTCCAGGTCTCCTGGGCCGTATCAGCTGCTTCTTTTTTTCCACCAGAAAGAGGACCCCCATTCACAGTCAGCTCAAGAACTTGGGGAACCAGGGCAAAACCCTCAAGAAAAAAAGATGCTGAGCAGCCCAGGCGCAAGGATCGCAGGGGCCGGGAGCACACTGTCCAGGCACTGGGTGCACACAGAGACCCTCCTACGCATGTCCTCATCTTCTCAAGCCTGAAAGGCCACATACGGCCTGGGAGAGAAAGATGTCTCAAAGACAGAAGCCTCCAGCATCCCGGAGTTAACCATTTATCACTTCTCATGGGTCTGGCTTGGCTGGCCTCACCTGGGTAAGGTAACTTCAGCAGAGCTACGGGACACCAGCCGGTCTAGCAAGGCCCCGGCTGAGACGGCTCCGCTCTGCGTGGTCTCTCCGCTCGCAGGAGGCTCACTCTGGATTGCTCGCACAGTGTGACGAGGGCCCAGCGGAGCACTCCCTCAAACTACTGCTTGCACCAAGGTGGCTACTGTGTCATCGTCCAAAACCAATCACATGGTCAAGCCTAGAGCCATAGTAGGAGGGACCACGAGGTTGCCGGACACCTGGATGGTCACAGGTAAATCATTCATTAGAGCCATGAAGCTACTCAATTTCTCACAGTACAAAGCAGGGAAAAATAGCACCTCTGACCAGGTGAGAAATAAGGGGGGGCGGGCCTGTGATGTTCTCCGAACGCTATGTCTGCCTAGTTCTCTTGGGAACAGCTGGCCGCACCCCAAGGCCTGTCCCCAGAACAGCAGGCGTCCTGAGAACTACACTTTGCAGGCTCCAGGGCCCCCTGCAGAGCTGACCACTGGGCCTGACTTCACCTCAAATGACCCAAAAGGGTGGGCAGAGAAGGCACAGGGAATAAGCACCAAAAGACCTGGTTTGAACTTCTGGGCTGCCACATTCACGCTGTGACCTTGAGAAGGACACGTTAGATCTCTGAGTCTCAACTTCCTTGCCTGTCAGAGAAGGATGCTAAGAGAAGCCATCTCCCAGGGCTTCTGGGAAAACCAGTGATACCATGCACACGCAGCTCTCAACACAGCGCCTGGCACCTGGTGGTGCCCACCGTTATGACCCCTATTTAACAGATGAGAAACCTGAGCTCCTAAGAAGAGAGAAGGAACAGGTAGAGGAGGGTCTGCCACCCATAACCTCTGACCCCAGCAGGGAGGCTCCCCGTCTGCCCCAGGTCGGGCCAACTTGCACAGGCAGGAGAGCGGCCTTTGGAAACCCAGACCACACGCCCCTTTCCGTCGTATTATTCCTCTACCCTGCAGGCCGGCCAGGCACTCCTGGGAGCACCTCTTCTGTGGTCATGGCTGGTGTAGCAGGGATGAGATGTCATGTTGAAATTCAACAGAAATTAATAAAGAGGCTATGCGCAGAGGTGTGGGCAGAATGTGGGGACGTCAACAAGACCTGGTAAGGGAATCCTGGGGCGGTAACAATGGGCAGCTCTGACTGCCCCGAGCCTGCACGTGAGGGGGACCTGGAGGCTGGCGCTGTAGGGGGAGGCTGCATTGCAGGAGCTGTGGCCTCAGAGAGGGGCACAACCAAGCGCCAATCACAGGGGAAGGAGGGAGCGGAGGGACTGGTAGAGGTTAGGGAATGGAAGCCACAACCCATTTTCCTCCCTGCAGTGCCTCCCATTGACCCAACCAACTAGCCAAAGGCCAAAAAAGCCTGTTGAAGTGTCCACACTGATCAGCCTTCTGCAGCACAGGGCAGGGTGGAGAGGGTGGAGGAGAGATCAGCAGATGCACACGGAACATGTCCGGTGTGTTTCCGGCCCTTTGTCTGTGAGCTCCAAGCACTCAGGCTTCTTCCCAGAACAGGAGCAAAGGCAGCCCAGAAACTTCAATTCACTGGGGCTGATTCCAAAACACACGAGCCTGACTTTGCCCAGCAGCCTGGACAAGGTGACCCAAATCACAGCGGCCCCCTCCTCCAGCACTAGGACCCAGTCTCCTAACTCTTGGGCCCTTTTCAAAGTCAGGAGGCAGAAAGCAAAGAGTCCTCCCTGATCCCCCTGTCAATCCTGTATCTGGGCCCAGGACTTATTTTCAAACCAACCAAGTGTCAGAAAGTCACACATCAGGCTTATCTCCCCTGCCACTCATCTGCAAGCCCTTCTCCCTGTCCCAGTCATCCCCAGACAAATAGAATTCCTCCCCCCCAGCACCGCCTCAAATCCTAATAAATTCCTGAGCTCAGAGGGCAGCACCCAGCCCTGCAGAGCCCCCACCTGCCCCAGCTGTGCTCGGTTTAGAGAGCAGATCCATCCCCGTCTGGATCCTCTGGCCCGGAAGAGGTGAGGAGCCCAGCCCACGAATGCAAAGAAAATCACCACTCCTCCCTGGCCACCCGCCTCTGCTGCAGCTGCTCTGAACTGGTTTCTAGCTCTATCCTTCAACCCCAAGAGGGGCTGGGTCTGAATTTAGCATCTTTGACTTCATGCTGCTCATTCCAGAGCTGCAATCAGGCTGAGATGGGTCTGCTGGGACCCCAAACCAGAGGCATTCCCTCCATGTAAAAGCCCCTCCCTCTATGCATTGCTTTCCCTTTGCCAGTGACAGATGAGGCTGGTGCAGTGGTCGCCAGCAGGTAGCGCTTCTTGAGCATGGCTCCTGGTTGGAATCCTTGCTCCACTATTATCATTCATTCATTCATTCATTCTTTGACTCACTCCACAAATGTTTACCATTCAAAACACAGTGCTAGGCACTGTATCAGACTTAGAGATACAGAGAGGAAGAAGACAGGCAAGGCTTCTGCTCTCGTGGAGTTTATGCTTTAGTGAGGGGAGGCAAGCAATAAACAAGGAAAATTCAAATGAGACAGAGACCAGGGGTGGGCGTGGAGGAGAAGAAGAAGAAAATAGGAGGTCGGGGAAGGATTCTGACATTTGATAAAAGACCTTGAGCAATGAGCCAGCCTCTTAGAACCCATTTTCTAAAAAGAATTGGGGTAATTTTAATCATGTCTGTCTCTCCAGGTTGATAAAGAATTAAATGAGTTAATATACATCAAGCACTTGGCCCAGGGCCTGACATATAATAACGCTTAATAAATTGTACCTCTGTGTCTAGCTAAGGATTGGAGGAGGCAATGCAGACCCAGGTGTGACTCCAGGCCCAAAGGGAAGGCTTGCTGACCTGAATGCATCCAGGTAAGCTTCCTGGAGGAAACTCAGCAGGGACCTGCCAGAGCTCTGAATCAAGAATGCTCCTGCCTGAGAAGGAAGGGAAGTTAAGGGGAAAAAGGGGGAGGGATTTGGAGGAACAAATAGGAAGGACACAGGGATGAGAACTAAGGGGGGGTGGAAATGGGAGGGAGGTGGGGAGCAAGGGGCGGGGGAGGCTGGGATGGGAAAAATAGACAAAAAACTGTACTTGAAAAATAACTAAATAAAATTTAAAAAAAAAAAAAAAGAATGCTCCTGCCTAGACAGAAGGGACCCCAGGAGCCTGTATCCCTGAGCCCTTCGAAAGCCTGGACCGCTGTAGCCCCTGAGTCACAGGGCCACTGAGCTGCCACCTCAGCTTTCCATTGAGACTGGAGTTTGCTGCCACCCCCCACATACCTGCTCCAAATCACCTAAAGCCACAAGGGTGAATGAATCAAGAATGTTAATGACCTACTGCCGGAGGGCCCACCGATACATAGTTCAGCGCCCTTTTGACCAAAGGCCCCCACTGTATCGCCACCTCCTCCCAAGGCTCCCCCCTCCCCCCTCAGAATCCCATTTCAGAATCATGGAGCCCCAGCCAGAGGGAGAATAGACGGACCAGAAGCACAGAGGGCAGCCAGCGGAGGACAGGATGGGGAACAGTCCCAGAGAGAAGGAACCACGCATTCCCTCCGTCCCCTCCCAGGCCTCTGCGCTGTCCTACAAATGCCAGCTCTCCTGAGTGATGGCAGGAAATTGGTCTCCGTTAAGCGCATCAGGGGAGGACTGATAAATACTCAGTGGGAAGGGGGAGCAAAATGGAGTGAGGGGAGGGCTAGACAGGGGCTCTGATGGAGTGGGGGAGGGGTGGGGCCTCCCCTCCCCCTCTGCCCCTAGGGGAACCGCACTGGGCACAGCCATCAGCAGACAACCAAGCTGTGTTTCTCTCCATAAATACTGGGCATTCCCTTGCCTTTTCCACTGTGAAATTCCTTCCCAGCCTTCACGGCCTAGCTGGTGCCCCACCTCCTCCTAGAAGCCTCCCCAGACCCTCCCAGTTGGACACCAGCTCCACTACTGAGCTCTAACTGTATGCCAAGCTCAATACTAAGCATTTTATATACAGTATCTCTGCAATCCTCAGGACTCCCTGCAAAGGAGGAATTGTGACACCCATTCCACAGGGAAGCCACGTGAGACTCAGAAAGGTTAAGTGACATACCCAAGGACGCGCAGCTGAGAAAGAGCTGGTGGTGGGACTGGAGTTTGGACCCAGACCCCCCAGGGCGCTTCACCCTGATGCTCTCCCACCTTGTTCCCTCCTCAGCACCTGAGTCTCTGATATAGACCCTGCTCAGAGGTAGGTTTCAGGCTGTCGCAGCTCTGTCTGCCTCCTTCATCAGAAAGTGAGGCTTTCTGGGCAGGACCACGTCTCCTGTCACCTCCAGCCCAATCTCCCAGAGGCCCGTCTTGGGCCTGGGCACGGTAGGCATCATTACTCCTTTGCTAGTAGCACTCCAACAAGACCCAGAGAAGAGACTGCCCCCCCCCCCGGCCGCCCCCTCCTCCTGCTGCATCCGGCCCAGCCTCACCAGCCCCCCTAGCTTCGCATCAGGGCCTCCAAACGTTCCTCCTGGCTTCACCGAGACTCTCTTTACAGGGTTTCCAAAATCTTGACGAGCCTTTGCATTTTAAGCAGATGCGATTGTATCAGATTTCCCGTCTTTGCAGCGGCTTGCTCTACCCAAGTTTGATGAACTGATCTCAGTGAGATAAATCGCATCAGCTGTCCGCTTTGCTGAGACTCGGAATGACATTTCCCGGTTTGCTCAGGTTTAATGCGAAGGAAACGTTCCTGCCGCAAACCTTCAAGGCCAGGTGAGTTGAATAAAGAGTTTTATACGAATGGCCCCGCTCCACCGGCTGGCTCCTAGCTCCCTGTGGTTTCTGGAAGGCTGGGAGCCAGCAGACAGCAGACCGCGGAGGGCGCCAGGGACCAGCCTCTCTCTTGGCTTGATGGTAATTGGCGGTATTTCCATGCATTTCCATACGGGATTATGGCATAAATTTACTCGGTTCCAAACAGGGTTGCTCACAGCAGGGAATGCGGTAGAGGAATAGGAACTGAGTGGGAAGGGGTAGGGGAGTGCCCCCAGGCTCTAGGCCTGAGCATCTCAGAACACCCCCAGCCCTTCACCCCAGAGCTGTCCTTCTCTGCCACCCCCACAGGCAGCTCTGTTGCTGGGTGGCTGCACCTGGGCCAGAGGCCTGAGCCTCCCAGAGAAGAGAGGAATCCAGGTGTGTCAAGGAGGGATGGCGCCTGGGGACATCAGGGGTCAGCACAGACACCCAGCAGCCTCTTTAAATCCTCAAACTGGACCCAAAGGACCAATTTGGCCAGGACAGGTCTTCGACAGGCCATCCTGCCACTGGAGCCCAGAGCTGGGGACACTGGGGAGCAAACAAGCAGGACAGATGCAGGTTGAAAGGATTGTTTCCCTGCCATTCAGGTCCATTAGGAGTAGTGAGTTGTAACAGGGGAGGAATCGTCCACTTAGTGGGGACCCCCTGGAGGTGGGGTGGACATGCGAACCCAGACACAACACAACACGCTACTCACAGGCAGTCTCACACATGCACACTCGCTAACACCTGCAGGCATGAGAACACCCACTCACACACTCACCTTCCCCCACACACCCACTCACACCCACCTTCCCACACACACCCACTCACACCCACCTTCCCACACACACCCACTCACACCCACCTTCCCACACACCCACTCACACCCACCTTCCCACACACACCCACTCACACCCACCTTCCCACACACACCCACTCACACCCACCTTCCCCCACACACCCACTCACACACTCACCTTCCCCCACACACCCACTCACACCCACCTTCCCCCACACACCCACTCACACCCACCTTCCCACACACACCCACTCACACTATCTTCCCACACACACCCACTCACACCCACCTTCCCACACACACCCACTCACACCCACCTTCCCCCACACGCCCACTCACACACACCTTCACCTACATGCGCATACTCTCACCCACAGGCACACATGAGCACAAAGACACACTCCTATCTATCCACATCCCCAAACTCAGCAAGGACCTGTATTTGATTTGTAATGAGTTTGGTTTTTGTTTTGTGTGTGCGAATATCTTTTGCAAAACTAATTAAGAGGGATTAAAGCCCAGACAGAGCTAATGAGCTATTCAAACACCCTGGCATCGGCCCTACTGGTGAGGTTCTGAACGCCTTGAGTTAGAGCCATAGTGAAGAAGCAGCCCTTCCAGGGCTCTCTCTTAGCAGGGAGACTCCCTGGAAGTTTTGCAGCCTGCTCCCCACAGGGGGCCTCCAGCTGGGTTGGGGGTGACAGGGTGAGGGGGCACCACGTGGAAGGGGCGGTGCCTTTAAGCTGTGGTTCTCAAACTTCCGCATCAGCTCACCTGGACAGCTGGGCCCCACTCCCTGGATTTGAGTCACCAGGTCTGGCGTGGAGCCTGAGAACACGCATTTCTAACAGGCCCCCAGGTGCTGCTGGTCCAGAGTCCACGCTTGGAGAACCTCTGCCTCAGAGGCACCTAGTTGCAGCTTCTGCTCTGAGAAGTGCCTGCCTGAGACGTGTGGTCCCGGGCTGGAGTGCGTTAGGGGTTGACAGACAGACATCAGAGATTTCAGACTCTGCCTTGACAAAAAAGGCCTGACCACGCCAGAGAGGATTCCAGCCCTCCCCGGGTTCCAGAGAGAACAAGACCCTCCACTCTCACCTTGAGGTCCCTCACCACACCGAGGACAAAGCTCACCCACACCATCGACCCATCTGAACTGGCCTGGCCTGGCAGCACGGTGTCCCCATTTGAAAGACGAAGAAAGTGAGGCACAGAGAGGTGAGATGATACCCCTAAGGCCACCCCAAGAGAGCTGGGATTCTCACTGGGGTCTCCAGCCCCCTTTCTGGTGAGCCTCCTGCTTTGTCCTGCGGGAAGAAGGCAAAGTACAACAGAGTCCCATGAAAAGAACTCAGAGAGGAAGTTCTGTGATGGAACATAGGACACAAAAAGTGTGGCCTGCGTAGCATTAAGCTGGCAAAACTGCACCTGCAGGTCTTTCCCCTGTGTCTCTCTAAGATCCAGAGCTGACTGGCAAGAAAAGCTCAAACATGGCCCGCTCCTGGGCCCCCACCCATTCCCCTCCCCCACGCCAGGGAGTCACATGAAGCCGGGGAGAGAGGCTGGTGCCGAGTCAGCACAGAACCTGCTCCGCAAACCCAGGCAATTTTCCCTCCAACCACCGACCTCGCCCTCTGTTCCCTGGTCCTCCCTGCAACATATGTACTGCATTGATCTCTCACACCTGAACAGATGCCTGCAGAATGCTAACTCTCCCGGGGCTGGCAGAACGGATGAGCGTGGCCAGTGACAGGGCCAGTAGGGTGGACCTCAGACAAAATTCATCTGTGTGCTTCTGCACCTCTCTCAGATTAAAATCAGCGTCCAGGGACATGACTCGGAAGCAGCAGGCAGAGGAGACAACTGGCCCCACCCTCCTCCCCTGAGTTCTCAGGCTCCAGATGAGTCTGGCTGGGACCCGGATCCTTCCATTTATAACTGATCATTATCGTCTGACCAGGTCAGTGAGTGCAGTGACTGGGCTGGGCTGGGGTAAGAGACAGGAAACAGGAGCCCCGTGAACGTGCCGGAGCCTATGGAACTTCCATCAGAACACTTCAGGCCTCAGCCTTCTGAACAAGGACGCCCACAAAGCAAGAATTTCCCATCTCACATGCACTATCACCAGGCTTTGCAGTAACCCTGCAGGGTCACTTGTTTCATTGGCCCTAATTTCTAAATAAGGAAATAGACACAAAGAGGGGAAGTGATTTGCTAATGCTCACACAGCTAGCTAGCAACGGAGCCAGGATTTGACCACTTTCACTCTAACTTTAAAGGCTGTTTTTGTCCTGCTCTGTTGTACTTCCCTTACGAATTGTCAGTTCCCTCTTCCTGCCCCCCACAGGGTCTTTGAAGATGCTGGTTATGGCTTCTTGTGAGGGTCCCCACCTCTTACCCAGAACCCTAGATCCCCAAGTCCTACAGCCTGCCCTTGCCCATCTCCACTGCACCTGGCCAGGGCCTTGGATGGTCACTGAGGACACAGGGCAGGTTAGACCTGAGTCAGGATGAGGCCAAGGAACAGGTGCGGGGGTAGTGAGCAGAGAACTGCAGGGCGGAAAAGTGCCCGATCCCCCAGGACCACTTCCCCAAAGCAGAGCAGATCTGGCCGGGTTCAGGATGCTGAGTCCTGCTTGCTAGCGGGCAGGGAGCCCACGCCCTCACTCTCCCAGTCCTTGTGTGGGACTAAAGCTGAGCCAAGCAGTGTCAGTGTTAAGGGGTGGCTTTAGGGGACTTCAGCCCTGGTCCTCACAAAATTTGACATAGCATAAAATTTGAAATAGAAACAGTATTGCTTGTTACTCAAACGGGCCTTCAAGGCAAGTCTCCAAGGTGCCTCTTCCAACTGAGCTTCCAACCCTAACCTCATGTAGAAATTCTGGAACCAAGACAAAAGCCTCACTCCCCTTTCAAACAATTCTTACGGAGTCTCCATTCCTTCGGGATTGGCCACTGATTTAGTTCTTTATTGCTGCATAACAAATGGCCCCCAATCTCAGAGGCCTTAAAACAGCAAACATGTATTATCTCACCATCTCTGAGGGTCATGAATTTGGAAGTGGCTTAGCTGGTGCGGCTCTGGGCCAACATCTCCCACGTGGCTGCTGTCGCCTGAGGACTGGGGCTGGAGGACTTACTTCCAAGGTGACACACTTGCACAGCTATGGACAAGAGGCCACTGTTCCTTGCTGGCTGTCGTTGGTAGGGGGTCTTAACTCCTTGCCACGTGGGGCTCTCTGTATTCTGCTGGAGTGACCCCACGACCTGGCAGCTGACTCCTTCAGGATGCAGCATCCAAGGCAGAGCAAGGAAGGAGAAAGCCACACTGCCTCTGCGACCTCACTTCTGCACTGTGCACTGTCATTTGTGATTTATTCTATTCGTTAGAAGCAAGTCACAAAGCCCAGCCCCACTCAAGGAGCGAGGAACTAGGCTCCATCTAATTCCACAGGTGATAATGGCAGCACAATTGGGTTTAAGGCTGTAGGCAGGAGTCATGCCCTGGGGATAGCAGACACCAACCAACTAATAAGGGACAATTTTCTGTTATTCCTTGAGTATAAAGCTTAAAGAGAGGGATAATTACCCTCCACAAATGCAGGCATTCCTAGATCCAATGGGTCAAATGCCACCTACTAAATCAGAGCTTTGTTTAGAATCCTAATAAGAATGGCCAACCCTGCCTAGGTGAGTTGAACAGAGAGGATGAGGGAGGGCTTCATATAGGAAGTAACACTGTAACGTGGGTTTTGAAGGATGAATAGTTCTTGAGGAAGACAATTAAGTCTAAAGCCTTGACAGTGGCCCTGAAGGCCCCAAAGGGCTGGTGCCTGCTGCTTTCCCCGCCTCCTTTTATGCCACCCACCCTGGCCTTCTTTCAGTTCCTCCAAGAAACTTGCCCTCTTGTACTTCAGAGTCTCCACATGCACCGTTCCCCCCGTGTAACACTCTTCCTCCCCACACCCATTCTCGACACACCTTTGCCTCGCCGGTTCCTAACTATTCTTTAGGCCTTAGCCAACATGTCACTATCTCAAAGACGCCCCCCTTACCCTTGACCCCCAGGACCTTTATGTTGGTCTCACACAGCCCTGAGTTTTTTGCCTTCACAGCAATGACCAAAAATAATGACAATATAATTAGAAGGGTGATTATTTGTCTAATTCTTCTTCACAGGACTATCAGTCTCACCAGCCTGTCTGGCTCTTCACTCCATCCACAGCACTGCTGCTTGAGCGAGTGTGTTTCAAATGACTGTTGTTGACTACTGCAGTGCCGACACCAGGAACGGCCTTTCACGACAGGTGGGTTCCGCTACCACCTGCTCCCACCGGAGTGTGGCTTCTCACCAGTACACAGAGCAGCAGTCGCACACAGGTGCCTGGTGACATGCACACACACACGCTTCCACGGGTATATGCAGCACACACAAAGCCACACACAGGCATAAGGCCCCACGAGGTCAGACAGAGGCACACAGAGCAATGTCGGAAATAAGTAAGACTCAGGGACACACACACATAGACACATGAACTTGGGAAGTCACCCACAGGTCTCATATGCACACTGCCATACATCGTCACACAGGTGATCACAGCCCCACAGCCACAGTCACATGCAAAGACCACACATGTATAGTCACGCACCCAGCACACAGCATCGTTCATACAGTCTCATCCCCATAGACCTGGTCTCGCACACCCAGAAGGCACACCTCCTCCATTCACTCCCCCACCCACCCCCACACACTCACACTCACACACACGCAGTGGGGTCCGAGGGGTGTCTAGAGGTGGCTGCTACAAGGCTCATGGCTGCGACAGCCCTTCTCAGCTCCTGGATGCGAACCCCTTCCCAGGGCCCTCCAGAAGCTTTCTGCCCCTTGCAGCACATTCCACCCCTCCCCTGACCCTCTTCCCAGCAGCCAAACCCATCACGGCTCCGCACTGCAGATTCACGGCTGGAGCAGATGCGAGAGGCATGACCGAGGGTGAGTCGGACCCACTCAGCAGAACTGTTTACTACCGCACAACCACAGGTAATTATTGCTCTCACACTTTTTTATGAATTTCCATATAAAATTACTCACTCTGATTCTCGGGAAGAATTCAAATGAGAACATCCCACGAACAATGGCACCGGCTGGGTAATGAAGAGCCATTGTCTGTTCTCGGGATCTGAGCACTTCTCACCCCAGAAAATGGGAACTTAATCACGCACAGGCGCCTGACGTCTCCCTGGAGCACACTGGGAGAGTGGATGGAAAAGGGATCTACGTGCATGTGAGTGTGTGTTGGGTGTGCTGATGTGAACGTGTGTGTCTATTCCACTTTTCTGCTAATACAGAAAATCAGTGGTTTAAAACAATTATTTTACCATAGCTCACGATTTTGTGGATCGAAATCCAGGCTGGGCTTGGCTGGGAAAGCCTCCTGTTCCATGGAGTGTGAACAGAAATGGTGATATTTAGCCCTGACTCGTGTGGCTTAGTTCGCTGGGCACCGACCTGCAAAGCAGAAGGCCACCAGTTTGATTCCTGGTGCAGGGCACATGCCTGGGTTGCGGGCTCACACAGGAGAGGCAACCGATCGATGCTCCTCTCCCACATCGATGTTTCTCTCCCTCTCTTTCTCCCTCCGTTCCCTTCTCTCTAAAGATAAATAAAACTTTTTTAAAAAGAAATGGTGATATTTAGTTAGAGGGTCCAAGATGGTGCCCCTTGGAAGTGTGGGGCCTTGGTGGGGATGGGAAAGGCTGGCCTCCGCCCGAACTGCCGACGAGAACACACTGCAGCCACCCCGGCTCAGGGCGGCAGAGTTCTCCCGGTGGCTCCCTGCTCCCAGGAAGCTTCCAACGGGGCAGAAGCTGCAGAGCTTCTCGTGGCCAAGCCTCCAAGTCCCAGAACGCATGTCCGCCACATTCTCTGGGCCAAGTCAGTCTCCAGGAGGCCCACCCAGACCCAGAGAAGGAAATGCAGCTCCACACTTCCCAAGAGGAAAAGTGGAAATTCTGCAGCCGCCTTTAATGCGACACTGTGTGTGTCACACTGCCAAAGCCATCACAGCGTGGTGGGAAGAACCTGCGTTTCACAGAGCTGCAGCTGGGTTTGATCCCAGAGCCTCGGCTCACAAGCGACAGGCCCACAGGCAACCGTACAAGTCCTCTGAGGTTCAGTTTCCTGATCTGCCAAAGGCTGTCTCTGTGAAGACTCTTCTAACGATCAGGCAACAGCGTTTAGTGAGCACCTACTGTGTGCTAGGTGCCAAATGCATGCACATTTACTCCTGCTCTCCCTGGCCCCCTGCCCTGACCTGCACACCTAAGGGGACACTGGGATGAGGGCGGACAGGAGAGACAGACTTTCCGCTGAGGCCCGACAGCTTCCTGCAGTCACGTCAGGACACCAGCCTGCTGACGAGCCCGTCTGCAGCAACGCCAAGGCCTGCGGTGAGCCCGGGAGCATCCACCATCTGCTCCAGCTGGGCCAGCCAGGGGCTCCGTCCGCTCAGGGGCGTCCCTGGCTAACAATGGCATTAATTTTTCATGTGTTTGTTTGATTTCCTGTGGCGAATGGGGAATGTGGGGACAACATCTGGCGCCGCCCCAGGCTGAGGCACAGAGAGCAGCAGCGGCAGTGGCGGGGCTGGGAACACAGCACTCCCGCAGAGTGCACGTCCACGCCTCCACAAACATCCACAGGCTGAGCACACGCACACATAACTGCATGTGTGTCCACCCACATGGAGATACTATGTGTGTCTGTGTATGCCGTGTGTTCGTGTATGTGCACGTGTGTGCACCTATACATATGGGGGTGACCACGTGCGTGGACATGTGTACCCACAAGTATGTGCGCTTAGATACATAGGCTTACACGCATGCACAGTCATGGTCCATCACCAGGACAGGGCTAAGGGCTCCCAGTTCAGAGCCGGAGCTTGGGGTGGTCACAGCCACCAGGAAGCTCCTGTAACCTCTGCTCTCGGTGCCCGATTCAAGCCAGTGAAAGCCAAGCCTGACCTACAGCCTGAAATGAGAGCCCAGGTTTCCCTCCCCTCCCCCTGGGACACAGGCTCTGCCGCCCACCTCCCGCCCCTGCCCTGCTCCTCCCCAGGTCTGACGCTGCCCAAGAAGAGCCTCATCGCAGCCCGTCCCTCTCCTGGAGCCCGATGGGAAGAGTGTCCCTCCCTGCCCCCAGGAGCCTGCTCACCACAGACCCCGTGCTTAGAGACAGGTGCACAGGGGACAGTCACCTCCCCTCCGTAAGGAATTCCTTCCCTCATTATGCATGAGACGGTTGGCTAGAAAACCACACCTGGAGTCCCGGCCAGAGCGGCACCCCTGCTCCCACAGCCCAGCGCACCTCAGGCCCCGTCTGCATGGAGCTGCGGGCTGCGTGTCTGTGTGTGCACGCCTCAGTCTATCTGCACGTGTGTGCTCACGTCCACATATCTGTGCTGCCGTGTCTGCTCTGGCATATGGCGGTGAGTGCCGCACACCTACCTGCATGCATCCGTGAATCTCTATGTAAACCTGTTACCTGCACTGGGAGTGTGCCTGTGTTTACGTATCTGTGCCTGTGTGTTTCCAGGCCACGTGCATCCTTGTGTCTGTGGGCACTCTTTCTTTTTTAAGATTTTATTTATTTATTTTTAGAGAGAAGAGAAGGAAGGAGAAAGAGAGGGAGAGAAACATCAATGTGTGGTTGACTCTCACATGCCCCCAACTAGGGGTCTGGCCTGCGACCCAGGCATGTGTCCTGACTGGGAATCGAACTGCTGACCCTTTGGTTCACAGGCTGGCACTCAATCCACTGAGCCACACCAGCCAGGGCTGTCTGTGGGTATTATATATTTATGTGAATCTGAAAAGCTGTGTATGTCTGCACATGTGAGTCTCTGTGCTTTGCACATGTGTGTGCCTGTGTGTATTAGTGGGTCTGTATGTGTGTGGAAGTGCAAGAACATGGCTGTGTGTACGTCAGGGTGGAGGAAGCTGGGACCAAGGCAAGAGGCAGGTCAGTGTCAGGGTCTAATCTCTGGCTTCTCTCCAGCTCTGGCTCCACCTGTGGGCCCGCCATACGTGGGGAGGGGGCAGCTGGAGAGAAGGGAGCTGCCCAGACAGAAGTGGGCCTCTGCCCAGCTGTGCAGTGCGGCCACAGAGGCAGAAAGGCACAGGGGCAGGTCTGTGTCTCTGGAACCCCCGAGCCCCACCTGGCCAATGGGGTTGCTCTCCGTGAGCCCCGCAGCAGGTCTCCTTGCTGCCCCTCCCATGGGGGCTCTTCTCTTCACTCACGTTCTCTCTTCCCTACATGTACGTGCGTGTCATTATCCACTTTATGTCTCTCTCATTCATTCTTTCCCTGGCTGTGTGTGCATGTGTGTGGGTGTGTCCACATCTCACACACACACGACCCACAGACCGTTGGTGTCTGTCCTATGCACACTCCTTATGAAATACCGCGGCACACACGTTTCACTGGGGCTCCGCTAGTCCTCCACCCCCTCCCAGTGTTGGCAAGAGCAAGATCCTTACCCAGTCAGCTGCGGTGAAGGTTTTTGGATTACTAGTCATAGAGCCCAATGGACAAGCACAGAACTTTTTTAAAGCAGGAGAGTATAAGAATATAGGGAATGCTTGTGAAAGTCAAGGGCAGAACTAGAGTCCAACCTCAGAAGGACTGTGAAGCTGACGGGAGCCCAGAACCTTCTCTCGTTGTTGTCTTCTCTCTATGTCCTCTTCCGTCTTTTCATTTGCCTTCTCCACGCACGTGGCTGACCACAGAGGGCTGCCCCACTGCTCCCGGGCTTGAAGGGCCTCGGTTCCAAAGGTCACCCAGACTGACCAGCACCAACCGGCTCCGCAACTTGGAGAGGAAATCTGAGTGGCCGAGCTTGAGTCACGTGTTCCCCCTGGTCCAGTCACATTGGCTGCGGGCAGAGTCACTCGGAAAATGACTGCCAAGCCCCACCCCCTCGGTTGCTCAGCACCTCTCTGACAAAAGGTCTAAGGTGAGAAGCATAGTGCTAGGCCAGGCGACGGAGGTGCCCGGGGTCCGTCAGGTAAGGAGTCCTGCAGGATGGACAGGCTTGGAACTCAAAAGTGCAGGTAGTAGTGGGTGCTGGGACTAAACTGTGTTCTCCCCAGATTCATATGTTGAAGTCACATGTTAAAGCCCTGACCCCTCAATGTGGCTATATATGGAGATGGGGCTTTTAAGAAAGTAATTAAGGTGAAATGAGGTTTAAAGGGGGGGCCCTGAGCTAATAGCATTGGTGTTCTTATAAACACCAGAGAGCTCATATTCTCTCTCTCCCCCGCTTCCCTGACCCCGCCCCGCCAAGGAAAGGCCATGTGAGAAGACAACAAGAAGTCAGCTTGGTGCAGGCCGGGAAGAAAGTCCTCACCAGAAACCAAACCGGCCAGAATCCTGATCGTGGACTTCCAGCCTCCAGAACTGTGAGAAAATACATCTCTGTCATTTAAGCCACACAGTCTGTGGCATTTTGTTGTGGCAGCCTGGGTGGCTAACACAGTGGGTTTGTCCATTCAAGAGCCATCGAAATGTACCTGAGGTTGATACTGCAGGAGCCCACGAGCTCACCCAGGCTCAGGGTGAGACCTGGGGTAATGCACACTGTGAGCTTCATCTTCAAGAGCACCCTCGGTTTCTGGCTGGATCTGCGTTTTCCACAGCCCACGGAACCCCAACTGAGTGGCAGCCTTGGACCCTGCCCCCAGCAGGACCACCCTTCTCTGTTCTCCTTCTCTGTGTCCACCTTCTAGGCCTACACTTCCCAGCATTCCTCTACGGTGGGCCAGCGAGCTCTTGGATGCCAGGTCACCTCTCCATGCTCCGTTCTCACCTCCACCTCTCCTGGCCTCCTGAGCATCACCATTTCAGAAGTGCCCCAGACTGGGGGGCACAGACAGCAGTGCTCACAGACTCACCGGTGCCCTTCTAGGCAGCAGGTCCTCTGAATGGGATCCACACCACGCAAGAATGGGAAGGGCTCCTTGTACTCATAGATCCAGTCCTTGAATGTCCTTCCTTCAGATGAAGCGAGGACAATGAGAGACTCTGGTCCTGTTCATGGTCAGGAGCACAAAGACATCAATCCCAGTTCCCCCATTATTTTTGTTTCAAAACCCGACAAAGACGTCTCAGCCTCAGAATCCCTAAGAACAAGCTGGCTGACAACACGCCTGCAGTGTGTCCCTCAGAGCACATGATCTCTTCATCCTCAGGTTAAGAACTCAGTTCAGTGGTTTGCTAGGATTCATATTGGCCACAGACAATAGCAATTACTAGAGCTGACATTTAATGAGCATTTACTATGTGCCGAGTACTGTGCTAAGCACTCTATAGGCATCATTTCATTGAATTCTTACTGCCTCCCTGTAAGGTAAGTCTCAGTATATCCATTTGGGGGACAAGAAAGTGAAGGCTCGAAGGTTAGGTAACTGGCCCGAGGACCCTCGGCTAATTAGTGGCAGAGTCGGGATTCTCACAGAAGGGCTGTTCAGCTTCAAAGCCAGAACTCTGAACTTCTGAGCCCCATCCTCACTGCAATGACCTGCATGTGTGGTTGGGACAATGGTCAAGAAATAATCGCATGTGACTGACTGGCCTGCCCTCTGTTGCCACCAACTGACAACTATAGGTACTGGACAGACAAAGCTAACCAACCCCTATAGGAAGAAAAAAAGTTCTGCCATTACCCAAAGTTTGTTCCCACACCCTCGATGATTCTGTACTGCCACGTTCCCTGCTTCAGGTCCTGTGTCCCCAGCTAAACCGTAAGCCTCTGGGGGGCAGGTCTGTGTCCTCTTTTCCCCCACATTTCCCTGGCTATGCAATGTAAGGAATCAGTACAAACTCTCTGTGTGGTTATCCCCTGGTTGGCTAGGTGGGTGGTGGGCTGGCCATTTGCTTGGACTGTTAGTTGGTTGTTTGGATGATGGGATGGTCAGTGGAATGCTGATGCGGTGGTTGGGGGATGTCAGCATTTGGGGTGAAGCAGAGGGTATTCTCAGAGTGGGAAACTCACCATCTGATCCCAGCAGAAATTCTCTGAGGCCAAAAAAACACTCCCAGGAGGAAATATAGAATCCTCAAATGCTTCTTCCTTCTTTTCTTCCCTTCCTTTCATCCTTCCCCTGCCCAGCCAAGCCAAGGCTTTCGAGGAAGATCAGGGTGGTTCTTCTTCCCCATCGCAGGCCCCGAGTGGCCCAAGAAGGATGACCTGGTCCCTTGGAGGGGCACGGAGCAGCTCAACATGGTCACCCACAGGTAACTGGCTGTTCTGGTTGAATGCGTGGGCCAGCAGGGGGTTCTGAAGTGCAGAGCGGCTGCAGTGCAGAGAACAGGGGGTCCAGCCTTTAGGAGCAGTTCGGCTCATCCTGCCTGGGAAAAAGGTCATGTGCTCCGATATGAGTAATTAATTTTCTCTGAGCTGCATTGAAAAGGTTAACCTGATTTATGGGACGCAATTGAGTGTAGAATGGGTTGTGGATCTTGTGAAAAGCCCATTCTGGCGTCTGAGTCTACAGACTTGCCTGCGGCTGGGCACCAGCTGGGAACTGGCCCTCGCTTTCATGCCTTAAAACAGAATCTACAAGAAAATCCCATGGAGAGCCCCACTTGGCCAAGAAGCTGCTTCCCAGATTCCACACCCGAGTGAGGGGACACTGAGCGTGCGGTGGAGGGTGTCTTCTGCTCCCGTCACAGCTGCAGCCTCAGCCTTCATCTTCGTGCATCCCAGGGTCTGGATGAAAAGGCCTGCTGCAGGCTTGAGTTCCGAGTTCAAGGCCAGGCTCTTCCACTGACTCCCTGGCCTTGGGTCTGGGCTACAGTTTCCCCATCTCTAAAATAGGGCAAAGGTTCCTTGCTTCTCATCACTTACTAGCTGTGTGAGCTTGGGCAAGTTACCTAACTTCTCTGTGCCCTGGTTGCCTCATCCGTAGTAGGCAATAATAATAATATTTACCTCATAGGATTGTTATGAAAACGACAAGTGAATATTTGTAAGAAGTGAGGCTGGTGTGTAGGTCATAGTAAATGGTGTGTAGTATTTCTTCAATAAATGAATAAAGTCTTGAGGTGAAAGGTGATCAGGGCCTTAAACATCTGGATGTCCTCAAGGAGGCATCAGATAAGGCCATGGCCTATCTTCACGTGGCCACGGAGACAGCACAGTCACCTGAGCTGTGGAAGACGCCAGTGGTCCTGGAGAGCCAAGGACTTGTTGAACTATGTTGGACATAAAGGGAGCAGGTGGAGAATGAGATGTTGTAGCCAAATAAGCTTTTTCTTTCTCATATCTGTCTCTCCTCACCAAAAATGTAAGCTCTGCTCCCCAGAGCTGGCCAGAAATCTCCCCATCAACCCCAAAGATGCTAGTCTAGCACCACCTAGTGGAAAGACTGAGGTCATCACGGGGGTGGCTTCTGGGCCCCTCCTTGGGGAGGAAAAAAAAAAGGAGCTTATCCACTTGCTGAGCACTAGGAGGAGGGGAGAAACACACTCCGCCAGGACCCTCCGAGAATCCGCTCCAGCCCAGGACGCCTGCGCTGTGCCCTGTAGTGCATGGTATGCGGGATTTCACAGCACACTGGCGGGAGCAGGTCTGCGTGCATGTGTCACATGTGTGCTTCCATGTGTCTGTGCCAGTATTGATCAGTTGGGTTAATATTGCTGAAGAACTTAGACCAGTACCTGGCACATAGGAAGCATTTAATAAGAGTTTGTCAATATTATTATTACGTGTGTACATGTGCAATACCATGTCTGAGTGTTCATGTTAATGTGGATGTATATAGACCATTTACATGCCTTCATCTTTGTTTAGGGAGGCAAGTATATGTACATGTGTGTACCTAAGACTGTGCATGTGCTTATTCATGTGTACATGTGTGTGAATGTAACTATGTTTTCATGCCTGTGAGCATGGTGTACAGAAAATAGAGAGACATGGATGTTTACCGTATTTTACCATGTATAATGTGCACTTTTTTGCCCACATTTTTTAGGGAAAAATAAGGGTGCGCCTTCTACATGGGTAGTACCTGAAACCCCTTGTATCTGTTCTCGTATTTTGTAATTACTTGTTACATAAAATTTCTTGTACCACAATGTGTTCGAAAATAAACACGAACATTGCTCGGTAATACAAAAACTAAGTATTTCAATATAAATAAATAATTAATTAATTGAAGTAAAACAAAAGATTTTTTCCTGAAAGTTTAGTCCAAAAATGTGTGTATACCTTATATATGGTAAAATGCGGGTACATGTCTGCACATATGTGTGTCCACATGCATACTACATCTGTGGGAGTGTCTGTGTTCCTTCATTGAATGGAGTGCCTGAGTATTCGTTCTCTATTGCTACATAGCAACACCACAAATCACCACAAACTTGGTGTCTTAAAACAGCACCCGATTGGCTTACCGCGTCCGTGGGCCGGGGGTTCTGGCACAACCTCGCTGGTCCTCTGCGTAAGGCGTCACAAGACTGCGACCTCACCTGAGGCTCAGGGTCCTCTTCCAGGCTCCTGTGGTTGTTGGCAAAACATGTTTCCTTGTAGTTCAGGGCAGCACACTCAGTCAAGGCCAGCCGGAGAATCTCTACCTCTCTCTGACCAATAGACCTTCTTGTAGGGCTCCCCTGATGAAGTCAGCCCCATCCAGGACTCAGATGGCCCCACAGTCGGGTAACGGGCCTAGTGGTCCCATAGCAACATTATCTAAAGAGAATAGCATCCAGGAGATACCAGAGCCAAGATAAGCTGTGGCTAGAAAGTTGCCTGTGGCCAAGCCAATTTGTGAATGCCTGCTCGCTCCTGCCCCCTCCTGGAATGTCGGGTTACAGCAGAGGGCAGCCAAGGCTTCGAGAAGGCCTGCAGGCAGGAAACCTGTCGGCCTTATTTCACCAGCGCTGCCCAAGCTTACGTGTCCACACTTTCTCTCTAAACACATTCAGCAGCACACACTTTGGACAGTGTGGTTTTAAGCCATTCTTCAGGTCCCCAGGGGGGCTCGTGCAGGCCCTGGGGGTAAGGGTTGGAGGGGTGCTGCTGGGCAGGGAGCCGGTCCTGGTATGGAATGAGCCTTCTGGGGGAAGCCGGGAGCCCATGGAGACGATTCCGCTGCATCTGGAAGTGGATGGCCAGTCCAGAGGCGATGGGACTGTGGATACTGGGACTCTTGGATCCCGCAGAAACCCTGGATTCAGAAGATAAGTGGATACTGACGAGGGAGGCTTGTCCTTCCAAACCTGAGTGCAAACTAGAGACCACGATCTGAGATTACAGGACTGAGGAGCAGTTGTGGCTTAGTGGTCAGGACCAACTTTGTCAAAGCAACTGACTCGGAATCTCAGATCAACTGCTTATGAGCTGAGTGATCCTGGGTCAACTTCCTTGCTTTCCTGGGGCTCAGTTCTTTTATCTTTAAAAGCACAGCTAGCTCCCCCTGGCCAGTGTGGCTCAGCTGGTTGGAGCATCATCCCATAGACCCAAAGGTCTCGGGTCCAATTCCCAGTCAGGGCACAAACTCAGGTTGCAGGTTTGATCCCCAGGCAGGGCGCCTACGAGAGGGCAACCAACTGATGTTTCTCTGTTACATCCGTGTTTCTCTCCCTCTCTCTCTCTCTCTCTCTCTGTTTCTCTAACCCCCCCTAAAAAGCAATGAAAAAGTGTCCTCAGGTGAAGATAAAAATATATGTATCTACATATGGCCATCACACATCATAAGGATTAAAATGGTAACTGACGGTGTTTTCTATGTGCCGGCCACTGTCTGGGCATCGTGTCCGTGCTAACTCATAACCATAATGTTAATCCTAGCAACGGCCCTATCAGGTTGCTACGATCATTATTCTTATTTTACAGATCAAGACACTGAGGCACAGAGGAGTTAGCAACTTGCCCGAGTTCACAAGGCTGGCAAAGGGCAGGGCTGGGATTCAAACTCGGGGGTCTGGCCCCAGGTAGGGCAGGAACGGCGCTCAGCACAGGCCCACAGAGTCTTCTCCAGCTGAGAGTCGATGCCCTAAGGGGCGGCCAAGGTGGGCCGGCTCCCGTCATGGAGGCCTAGAGCCCGGGGACATCCTGGCTTCCGGTGGGAGAGGAAGGTGAAGAGAGGGGCACAGCGGCTGAGCCAAGCCACCAGAGGCACTTGGGGTCAATTCGTCGTGTGTAGAGAGTGGACCTGGGGGTGGAACTGCAGGCCAGAGCCAGGGTGTGGGGGCCAGGGATGCAGGAACACGTCTGTGCATCTCCCCGTTATCTTGAATTTTATATTTACTTCTGTTGATGAGATTTCGTCATGCTCAATTACGATTCATAGACTCGTGTTTCCAGATTTTATGCATCAAATGCTCAGATTTACAGAGTCACCCTAAGCCTGACGCTGGCCCCCAAAGTGCTGTTTCTGAGCGTGAGCACTGGGGCTTGTCATGGGGTCTCACAGGGGCCTCGTCTCTGGGTAGGATGGCCTGTGGAGCCTCGGAAGGACTGTGTCGGGGTTGGAGGAACACCCAACGTCCAGGTCCGGGCCACGCATCGGGCAGAGGAGCAATGGGGCTGTGGAGGTGGCCCCCTGGCGTCCGCGGGCAGACTGCCCCACACCCCACTTTCCCCTCCCTCCTGCCGCTCCTTCAGTCCTCCCCCATCCGGCTCTGAGACTTGACGAAGCAACGTGGCAGCAGGGACAGCAGGTCACCTGTGATTACATTCCATAAGATGATTCCTGTGATTAGAATCATTAGAACCCATGTGTCATGGGTTTGCCCACACTCAAGGGGAGGAGCCTGTGTAAGGGCACAGATTCCAGGAGGGCAGAATTACTTGGGCCCTGCAGTGAGTGTCTGCCCCACAGTCTTCACCGCAACCTGTGATGTTGGAACACCACCCCCGTTTTACAGGAAGGGAGACATTGTCCAAGGTCGCCCAAGTAGAAAAGATAGGTTTAGAACCTGCACCCTGGTCTCTTTGCTTCCACACCCTGAGCTCTTCACCACAGGGCAGTGCCACAGAAGGGAAAGCAGGTGTGACCCACGCTGCCCTGCTGGGCAGGAGTCTGCAGCTTTCACCTAGAGACTACAGACTACCCTCAGCTTCCTCCAGGACCCTGCCTTCTGGGTCTGTCTGAGCTGTGGAAGAGGCACCCAAGTGCTTAGCTGTCGATCTGACCTTGACACCAAACTTCTCTAGAGGAGCAAAGGGAACAAAGAGCTGGGAAGGCTCAGAGCACCCAGGTAGGGTGCTATTGGGGACGTCAAGCACACCCAGGGGACGGTGTCACCCCGTCCCCGGGCTGGCATCTTGACCGTGGCTGCAAGGATAGGCCCCTGTTAGTTTTGCTGGCCTGGGACTCTGTTTGCCAGCTCTTCCCAAGGACAAGATTCTGAGTCCCACCCCTTGGCTCCCACATGCTTATCTGCATTTTGGATCTCATAGAAGACTTCAGGTTTTCCCCATGGATAGATTTGAGGACATTTATGAAAGAGGGTTGTCTTGAAGGAATTGAGAATAAGTTACATGTATTGGGCAGTTATTTTCTGTCTTGACACATATTTGCTTACGTAACCCCTTCAATATCCTTTCAAGGTAGGTGTTATTATTTCCAGGCTACGTAGAAGAAAACCGAACCTCAGGATAATAACTTGCCCAAGGTCATACAGCTAATAAGTGACAGAGTCAAGACTCACACTCAGGTGTGTCTGGTTATCAATCCAGTGTTTGTTCTACTCTGCCAGTTTCTCTCTTTGAGGCTCCTCTTACCTACCTCTTGGCCTCTCCATGTCGGTTCAGGTCTCCTGTTCTTTGTTTGAGACAAGGCTCAGAGCTATTCCCCCAGGCTCGTCTTCCCACGCACTCACCCATCCTTTAGGGGAACCTGAGTTTGTCTCTGTGGGGTAGAATTCCTTTATACACTCTAAGCCAACCAACGCATAGTTTGCACCCAAGTCATGGGTCCCTAGCCTTCGAGACTCTGTCCCTGGTGTTAATCTGCATTTCTCTAATTCCCACAGCCCAACTAGAACATCCTCTTGACCCTTGGATGTGGCGTAGAAATCTGGCTTCTAGCCTCCCTACACATTGACTTTAGCGGCGCCTGCTTCACCTATCACCTGCCCGCCTCCCTGCTTGGGCTCCTGATTCCATGCTCAGCTGAGCTGCCTGTTTCTCCGGGATCTGAGTTCTGCCTTCACACTTTCATACCCCAAGAAGGCCTACGGGCTGCTCAACCCATGACCCTTTGCCTAACTTTAGCCATTGGCACCTGCTTCAAATGAGCTCCGCCTTGGCCATCACCTGCAGGCCTCATCTCCTGCTTCGGTCCCCTCCCTCATCTCCTCCGCCCGATTCTTGTGGGTCTCGTTCAGTCCTGTGTTCACATCCCTGCTTCTGATTACTTTTTCAAAAGTTATCGCCACCCTTCATTACCCTATTCATCACGATCACACCGTAACTGATATTGCACCTCTCACATCACCACCACTGCTGCCGTCAGCTTAACCATCACCACCCACAAAATCATCACTCTCACCCCAATTCTCCCAAACCCTCAACACCATCACCTCTGACTGTCCTTTGACCACCACCACCTCCCCTCTGTGTATCACCTCTAACAACAGCATAATCCCCACCCAACAGCCCACCTCCTCATCATCGCCACTCTTACTGTGTTCACCACCACCTCCACCATCCCTGCCACTTACCGATGCCTTCGCCAAGCACGTAGTCAGCCTTCATATATCTTAACTGGTAACTGGACTGTTAGAAAGGCAAAGGTTTGATCTCAGACACTTCATAAACTGATACTAATTTGTCGCTGACCCAAGATTAGTTTGCCTGCTCCTGCACTTCCCTCATATCCATTCTTAACAACTTTCCCACGGTCCTCTGGGCTCCCTCTCTGTCCTCGAGCCAGTAAAATACCTGCCCTTTATGATGCCACTGCCACCCTCTGCCCCCTGAACCTTTCTGGGAGGCAGGGGCTCAAACACCTCCCTCCCTTCCAACTCCCCCCTGAGTTGGAGTCCTGAACCCCAAAACCCTCTTCCTCCCAACTCCCCTCCTATGAGTTAGAGACATGAACCCCCAAATTCTCTCCATCCCAGCTTCTCCCCTGCCAGAGTTGGAAGCCAGGCCCCCCAGACCCTGGCCATTTCTAGTATTGCCAGTCTTTCCCAGGCCCAGGAAAAGCTGGTCTTTGCCACCCCCGCCCTGAGCAGCCGAGAGTCTGGCATTGATTACCAGCCCTCTAATTACCGGGCAGGCACTGGCAGGGATTTCAAGGCTGATCGACTTCAAATGAGAAATCCATAGGAATTTGGAGAGGGTGGGGGACCCTTTGCTGGAGGAGGACTATGGATGAAGCCACCCTCACCTGCGTGACTCTCCGTGTCTAGAACCACAGCTTTGGCAAGGAAACGTCTACCAGTTGGGTTGATACTGGGAGGCTATGGAATCTAACCAAGGCAAGCCCCCTGTCCAGTCATCAACCCTCAGAGAGGAGCCGTCCCGAGGGAACCTGGATTTGGGGAAGAAGACGGACGCTGAAGACACCTCCCCAGAGCGGACAAATCCACGGCTCTCCTCCATGAAGGTTTGGAGGGATGATGGCAGTGCGGTCAGGCCACTCAAGGCATTAGGAGAAATGGCTCCTGGGACCAAAGGCATTCACGGTATGGCCACCGGGAAGTGCCTCCTGAGATGAGACACCTAAATACACACCCGCTGCTCCCACGCGTGTTTACAAGCCCATGAGTTCACTCCAGGCTCCTGCACCCACACACTTATGCTTGTGAACACGCTCTCACCTGTCTCCTCCAGCCATGGACCCACAAACCCAGACACAAAAATAAACACAAAAGGCCATCCATGTGTCCCATCTCGCACACACACACACACACACACACCTTCCCCCATCCTGGCACATACACACCAACACATTCCACAGTCACACTCTCACATCCTCGCACACACAAATGCTCACCCGTCTTCGAACACATCCTCACATGCCTGGAAGCCAGACACCCAGAGAAAAAGAGAGACATCACCTACATACTCATAAGCTCCTGGAGAAATTGCGAAAAGAGGTGAGCCGCTTGTTCTTTCCCCCTCTCCCCCCGAAGGAAGGGATTTCATTTAGAAGTTGCTCAAGCCCTAGCTTTCAGATTACAGTCTAGACCATATAGGTTTCCTAAAGATAAGGCTGAGAAATTGATTTCAGTTACAAAGTGGAGAGGCCGCACTTCTCAGCCTCCTGAGCGGAGCATTAACCCTGGAGACCCGGGAGCTGGCGAGGAGGATCCTGCGTGGCAGGCGCACGTGGGGCCCGAGCACGTGCACCGGCAGCTCTCGTGGCCCTTTACGAAGAGAGGCCGCAGGAAGCCGACTCACAGCCCCAGTCTGGGGCGCTCCTTTCCACGGCCTCCCAGTGGGCTCTGCAAAAGAGCGCCACTCTGCCCGTGGGCTGAAGACCCCGCAGATGAAGGGAAGGGAGGCCACCCCTTGCGTGTCATCCTCTCCTGAGTTCGGGAGACGGAATATGGGAGACTTGCAAATGCAGAGCCCCATCCAGGGCATGAGAGAGAGATGAGAGTCCTCCTTGGGAGCACCTAACGTGGGGTACCGGCGAGGTGCCGACAGCACCTGCCCCTGGGGAGTCCGGCGGGGCCCTCGCAGAGAGTCGGCCTGGTGCCGCTACAGAGGACTGTTCCACTGAGCATGGCCACTTCTTCTCCTCCTGGTGCCTCCCCCAGGGAGCTGATGACTATGACTCTCTTCTCTCTTTATCATTCCTACCCGCACCCCTCCATCGAGGACTGACCATGCAGCTGTGCAGCCTAAACAGAGTAAGTCATGCAAATGTTTTCTGCAGTTGCAGGGCTGACCTTCCATAGTAGAGGGCCAGGGAGGGAAAGGATGCCCAGCTTTTCCTCCACTCTCACCTGACCTGGTTTTCTTGGGACATAGCAGTCTCCAGGAGACAGAGGGTCACCATAGCCATTGTGCATGACCCGGTTAACTAGAAAGTTCTGCAACCATCACCAACCCGCTTGGCTAAGTGCAACCCACAGAACTCTGCTGAAAAATTGGAAACCGAGTCGTGGGTCAGAACATTCAATGATCGGCCTCCTATCAGTGGACAGGGTTCGACACACATCTGGGCAAATGATTTGGGTTCAAATTCAGAAACAAAATTGAGACATATAATATCCACTTGGGGGAGATTGTCCAATGGTCTGAGGATGGAACCCCCCGCTTTAAGGTTCCTGAACAGCTGTGATGGGGGAATATGATGGCAAAATCCAATCATGCGGCGAAGACACAGGTGGCAGTTATACTTATAGATGAAAGTACAATTAGACATAAAGGAAAAGCTGGAGTAACAAGCAAGAAATTGGCAGACAGCACTCAGGCCAGAAGAGATTCTCTGCTACCTAAAGCAACTAAACACTTTAAAATCCTTTCCACTGCTATGGGAGACATTCCAAGGCAAACCAGGAGTCATTGCTTTGGGGAGACTATATAATCAGAGCTAAACATGGGAACAAAAATGACAGGAACGAGTATAGTCTGTAAAAGGAACAGTGTTAACTTCTGCACCCCCCACCCTCTGGAGCCCCTCCTGGCCCCACAAAAATCTGAGACAAGGGTTAGCATAGCAGTAGTTCCCAGTGTCCCAGGGACTAGAAGTGGGCCCCTGGAGAGCAGGATGAAAGTCCACTACAAGGCTACGTCATCAGACTAACCACTGATGTGGGCAACTGGGGCTCCACCCTGCTTGAACCTTGTAGGAGAGGAGCTGCATAGAACACATCAAAGAGTTATCCCTCCAGAGGTGGAAGGGGAGAGTACTTATCGCCAGCTCCTGATCCCCCACAGGCCAAGGGTTGTCCCACGGGATGGGTGTTAACCCCCTCTGGTAGTGTGCTGAAAAGTCAACTCTGGGGGGCTAGGGGAAGCCCTGATTTGTAGCATTTGCCAATTCCTGTGGTGTAAATTCTCCCAACCAAGGCTGATTTCAAATGGCCAAAGGCTTACCATCTGGCTAGCAGATATTCTGAGTGGATAACAATCGTCTCCTGCAAGACAGTTCGAGCCTGCTCCAGCACATCCCCAACACACAGCCCAAGTTTGCACACGTTCAGGTGCCGAGTGTGTCCCCGTGGGAACCGCAGGCCCTGGCACAGGGAGGCTCCGGGCAGACAGTGGGAGGTGCGTGGTGCAGCTGCACAGGTGCTGTTGGGCACACCTGCTTGAAGAGGCTATGGTGGCAATGACCCGAGTGAAAGATGGGCTGGGAGGTTGTGAGTATGGCCCAGACAAGACTGTACCTGAGCAAGAACAGACAGAGGCACGGCCAGGCCGGGTCACAGATGATGTAGGAGTGAACAACCTGAGGGAGGAACGCAGACCCGGGGAAGGAGGATGGGGGAGGCTAAGATAGTCACCTGGCGGAGTTACCCTTCGGAGGAAGGGCTGGCGGTGGTGACCAGCAGGGGGCCACAGCTCCATACATACTCCCGTTCACTTATGAGCTCCACAGGGCTCGTCCGTTTTTATTATTACCCCAAGAAACAGTCTTTGAATGATTATCTCAAAAAACTTGGCTCTAAATGAGACACAGGCGCTGGTCCACTGAACAGAGCACGAGCCTGTCCCTCACAGGGTGGTGAGGATGCAGGGCGTCACTGGGGCAGCCAGCTTTCCCCCAGCCATTGTCACGGTTCCCCGAGTTTCCACCTCTGAACCCCACAGCAGGGGAGGGGGAGGGTGGGCACCACCCAGACCTCCTCGGGTTCCCAGGGCCAGCGGAACGGGACTGCGGCTCTAGTCTGTTCAGGCTGCTGTGACTGAAGAGCCTGGGCCAGGGGCTTATGAACCACAGACATTCATTGCCCACAGTTCTGGAGGCTGGAGGTCCAAGGTGAAGTCCCAGCGGGCTCACCGTGCAGTGAGAGCCGACTTCCCAGCTCCTAGGCACCACCTCCCTGCAGGACAGAACGGGCAAGGCAGCTCCCTGGGGCAGCTCATCTAAGGCGCTAAGCCCATTCCCATGCAGGACTCCCCTCATGACCTAATCACCCCCCAAAGGTCCCATCTTCACCTCCAAAGACCCTCATGCTGGGAATTGGGCTTCAACTTATGATTGGAGGCGGGGGAGCACAACCATTCAGCCTGTTGCTTAACTGTTTTGTGGCAGGGTCTTCCAGGTGGAGGGCAATCCTCCACCATCCAGGCCCGGGATCCTCTGAGAACGGCTCTTGCCCCATGTGTCCACCCACAGTGCTCAGGCAGGGCCACTAGGGAGAACCTCAGTGGCGCCACCTACTGTCTGGGAGCTGAGTGCGAGAAAGACTAGAGCTCTGAGAGGTGCAGTGAGTCAGAGGCAAAGGTTACCTCCAGGCCAGGAGGCCACAGGGGTTACAAAGGTCAACAGTTCAACCTCAGTCAGGGCAGACAGTGCCAGGAAGGGAGAGAAATATCCAGGCACACGAGATGGCAGCTCAGGGGTAAAATTCTGAGCCTCCCAGAAAATTCCGGGGACAGGGTCTTCCAAATGTGCGGAGGCTTTCACACGTGGGCACCCGCCTCCCAGCAGCACTGAGGACTGTTTTCAGGCTCTGCCCAAGGCCCAAGGGAAGGAGGCGGGGCTACAGAGTCCAGCTCTTCCTCTTGAAGCTCCTGAGAGGCCTCCCTTCTGTAAGCATTTCCGATCACAGGGGACTTCAAGCCGGAAGGCTTTCCTTACCTGAAAGGGTACAGTTTAACAGTAGCAATTCAGACCCAGAGAGGGCATCTTTCGGGCAGAGTTCTTGCTGCTGACCACCCTCCCCACTGCCCGCGGGCAGGGCGGGGCCTGCTTGGGATGGGCAGTGGTGGACAGTCATGAACGGGCATTTCTGTTTGGGGCCAATTCTAGCTCAGGCCCCGGCCCCTCGAGTCCTTCTCATCTTTAACACCTCCTCCTCTGCAGCCTGAGCACCGTGGGCGGGTCGGAGGGCTCCGCCACTGCCCCGGGAGAAGAGGGGGGAGGCCAGGGAGGAGCAGAGAGCCAGGGAGGCTGCAGTGTTCCCTTTCCGCTCCCGTGCGCCTTAATTAAGTGCTTTCATTTTCCTCCTTCCGCTCCACACAGGCTCGGCTGAGATAAGGCATTGATCGCCTCCCGGAGGAGGCGGCAGCCTGCGGGAGACCTGCAGTGCTCTCTTTGTGGGACAAGACGGATGGCTTATTAGTGAGCCCTTAATTGTGTGGTTTGTAACTTGGGGAAGTTCAAAGAGAAAAGAAAGAACTCTGAACTGGGGGTTGCCTGGGGGTCCATTCGTCCCCTCAAGGGGGGGTTCTGCTCAATATCCCTGACAAGAGAGCCCAGCCCTGCGCTGGCCAGTGTGGTGCAGTTGGTAGGAGCATCACCAGTAAGCCAAAAGGTCACAGATTCGATTCCTGGTCAGGGCACACGCCTAGGTTGTGGGTTTGGTCCCCGGTCAGGTGTGTGCAAGAGGCAACAGATCCATGTTTCTCTCCCTCTCTCTCTCCCTCCCTTCCCCTCTCTCTGAAATCAATAAGCATGTCCTCGGGTGAGGATTAAAAAAACAACAGAGAGAAGCCAGCCCAGATCAGGCCCAACCTGCTCCAGCCCAGGAACCAGGTGCACTCTCGAAGGAGATCACCTCGTGTAGCCAGAATGAAGCTCTGTGCTGCCCGATGCAGCCAAGGACACGGCCCTGAGCTGGGAGTGCAGAAGCCAAGTTTAGGTACCCACTCTACCTCTGGCTAACTGAACGACCTTCACCAAGTCTACTGCTCTCTGGGCCTCAGTTCCCCTTCTCATCAAACGAGAGGGCTGACCTGCAGCCCTGTGCTGGACACGTGGGCTAGGGCAGTGCGGCAGACGGGAGCCAGAGCCGCGGCTTCCTCAAGGCTCAGTTCCCTCTCCTTTGTGCACTGGAATTTCAGGGAATTTCATTACTCAGCCTCCTAGCTGATTGCCTCAGCTGCAAACGGGGCATAAGAATACGATCATAGAATAGTCAGGCACTGATACAGTTCCCGGCACATAGTAAGAACCCCATCATTATTGCTTCTCTTTTAAAGTCTCTTGTTAAGAAAATGAAAAAGATTTGATCCACTCTTACCAAAAAAATGCTCGGTTAGATTATCGTCCCTATGTTACGGGTGAGAAGACTTAACTTACAGCCATTCATTGTCTTGTCAGCAGAGGCACAACTGCCCTCAGCTGCCCTGAGGTACCCCAGCCCCGGCCCTTTCCCTCCCAGGGTCCAGAGGGAGGGGTGGCAGTCTCTCATGGATGGGCGTCCACCAGTGTCTCACCAACGGGGACGCTGACCACGCCCAGCTACGGAGGAGGCACTTCCCAGAAGCGGCTGCAGCCTGCTCAGAAGCTCCGCCTCTTCCTGAGCATGTCTCGTGAGACAGGATGGACAGATGCCCTGTCCATTCTCAGCCAATGCTGCCCACACTCTGGGACAAGGGGCAACAAGCAACATTCCAATCCCTGGTTGGTTTCAAACACCTGGAGTCCAAAGCTCCACGTTTCATTCCCCAGTGGAGATGCCTAGAATCAAAACTGCAGAGGCTCTGGGTCGGGTGTCGGGAACCCTGGGGCTCCTTAACAGGGTTGGAAGGGCCGACCGAGGTATAGGGTATCAGTAAATCGGGCTCCTGCCCCTCTGTCCCCCTACTGACCACAATTCAACCAGAAAATCTCCACTTTATCTGTGTTATGTTGGGGTTTCCATATGAGATTTCACTTTCTGAAAGTCCTTAGCTTTTTTTAATGTTTGAAGGTCCCTGTTTAGTGGGAAAAGCATGGAGCGGGGAACGAGAACACGTGGTTTCGTCCCCAGCTCTGTCTCGTGAACCTGGGCACATCCCTTCCTCTATGTGTACGGAGGACTGGCATGGGGTTCGTGTCTGAGGGGCGCTTCCTCCCGTGGATCACGCCCACCTGGGCTCCCGCACTGCACTGCTCGTGGGACGGGATGCGATCAAGGGGGAGGAGCCACATCCGCAGCAGCGCTCGCTGCCTGTCCCACTGAAGCCACCAGAGAACTCATGAAGCCCGGAGTTTTTTCTTCCTCCTACCACTCTGAAATGTCGACACTGGCTTGCCAAACGGAACACAGTTCTTCCCTCCTGTGGCAGGAGGACAAGGAAAACGAGCCTGCGCATTAGCAAGGCCGCCGGAGACGTGTCCCCTTCACTTCCAGAATGGCTTGGAGACTCGGAGGAAAACACAGACGAGAGATATTCATCTGTTTGCATTTAATTTGAGGCTGGAGTTCCCGCCTCTTGACAATGGAGAGCTGCACTCCCACATGCGGGACCGGGGTGAGGGTGGTGGAGGAGGGATCACTGCCTGTGCAGTGTGTGATTGTAAGTCAAGGGCTTCTCGGTAACATCTGGGTCCCAACGCAGTTTGCTCAGTGAGGAAAGCAGCACAGATAAGTGAGTGGCTGATTTAAAGGAGCCCCGAGGAGGACCTGCAGGCCTTCCACCTCCAGAGAAAGCTATCCCCGTCACCAGGGGAACACAATTAGCCACCCTTCATCAATTGCCTATTGTAAGCTGAACCCTGAGCTCGGAGCACTGGAGACTTTATCCAATAAATCCCCCCAACGGCCCTGAGACAAAATGGGGAGAGTGGTGGCTTCATTTTACACCTGTGGAAACTGAGGCTCAGAGAAGGCTGGTGATTTGCTCAAAGTCACAAAACTCGAGCCAGCTTCTAACCAGATCTGTCCCAGTCCAAATTCTACAGTCCGTGGTCTTTTTTTTATGTTTTCTTTTGTTTTATTAATTTAATTACTTTTAGAGAAAGGGGAGGGAGGGAGGAAGAGAGGGAGAGAAACATCAACTGGTTGCCTCTCACACGCCCCCAGCTGGGGACCTGGCCTGCAACCCAGCCATGTGCCCTGACCGGGAATTGAACCTGAGACCTTTCAGTTCACAGGCTGATGTTCAGTCTACTGATCACAACAGCCAGGGCAACAGTCAATGCTTTTTTCCTTTTCTCTTTTTAAGATTTATTAAAATCTTAAAAAGATGCTTTAAGCAATGCTTTTCTCTTTTTATTTATTTATTTTTAAAGAAAGGGAGTAAGAGAGAGGGAGAGAAACATCCATGTGTGGTTGCCTCTCCTGTGCCCCCTACTGGGGACCTGGTCTGCAACCCAGGAATCTGCCCTGACTGGGAATTGAACCGGCAACCCTTTGGTTTGCAGGCCAGTGCTCAATCCACTGAGCTACACCAGCCAGTGCCAGCCTATGCTTTTAACCATTCCCCTGTTGCCTCCCAAGTTCCAGAGTTCACAGATGATGATAATAATAATTTACTGAGTGATTACTGTGTACCAGGCACACTGCTCTAAGTGTTTTTGTTTATTTCATTTATTCAATAATCTCTGGGGTAAGGACTACTGTCCCATCTTACAGATGACAAACCTGAGGCACAAAGAAGTTAGCTCAGTTACACAAAGTCACACACCTCGTTAGGAATGGAGCTGGAATTCGGTGTTCTACAGTTTACCCAGATGGACTATTTCCTGCAGTCTGGTGGCCCGTGGGTGCAGAAGGGCTGAGCCAGGGTCCGTGGGCAGCTGGACACAGCTTGCACCATGCACCCTGTTGCTGACCCTCTTGGTGACAGGCAAGAAGCAGAACGGTTCTCTTACTCATATAACAGAGCTAAAAAAAGAAGTTTCACAGAAGCATCAACATACAGCACACACTGACTGCCCAAGCAAGGGGCCTAACCGAGACTCAATCCCGGGGTCTGACTCCCACCTGGGAACACAAACTGGACACCGACTGTGGTGCAGGGGAAACAGCTGCCCTGGAGGTGGCCTGCACAGCCAGAGTGTCTGGGGCCAACGGCTGCACAAGCATTTACTCCAGAGACAAGGGACAGAGAAGAGCTTGGGGCCGGGCCGAGCTCTGGCAGGAAGAGCAGGGACTCAGCAACAAACCTGTGTGCAGAGGGCCCCTGGAGACCGGGGAGAATCAGAATGAGAGTACACCGCCAGCCCCCGAGAGAGCCAAGCCTCGTTCAGACTGGAGCAAGGAGGGCGTTTAACCACCTGCCCGCCTTCCTGCAACCACTCCCCAGCCCTGGAGGGGTCAGTTACAACAGCTGCGTGTCCTGTCCCCTACAACCTGCAAGCTGCTCTGGCTTGGGGAGGGGAAAGCTTTGACACTGAATCAATTTGGAAATAGAAATTACTATCTGGGATGATAGTAATTTTGGAACTGAAACCTGTTTGTAGACCTAAAAGCTACTCTTTTAAATGAACTTGTTACCTCAGAGTGAGCCAATAAGCCATGGGGAGAATATTTAAAAGGACAATGGGAGACACAAATAAAGTTGCATTTTGTTTCCAGCCCACAAATTGCAATTTAAACTTTTTCGGTGTATCAGTGTTGCAGAACAGATGGGGGGTGAGGGGGTGAATGATACACTATTACCAAAAGGACCCCCCTTTTTCCTCCTAGGGTTCCTCCCCTGTACTAGGTTTGCTTTGCCCGCTGCCACAAGAAAGATGTCTCTCAATGCCAGAGATCGGTGAAAAGGAAGGGAATTATTTATTTAAAAGTTATACAGAGTTAGGGTAATGACTCGATGTCTTCATTAAGATACTAAAGTTTTTTAGAATACCCACAAATGCACACAGTCCTTCCTTCTCCCCTTTACCCAGTCCGGAGTACTGCATTTCAGGAAAAGAAGCAGAAGTCTGTGTTTCAGGCAGCTCCTTGGTTCCAGCACCATCAGCTGTGTCTACGCCACGATCTTGTTAATTCAAAGCCATGTGGCACCTCCTCACAGCCCACCAGCAAGAGTCCTTTCATCCCTTTTCTTCCAGGCAAAGTCTCTTCCACTTCCTAAGCCACATGGCAAAAGGGAGCACCCCAAAGCCACATGGTCCTGACTCTCGCCCAAGCCACAGGGTCCCAACTCCGCCAAAGCCTCTTGGTCCTAACTCTTGTCACGGCTGCCACCCTGAGCTTAAATCCCAATGCCAGTGTTCCTCTGCAGCCCCATTTCTGGCTCCTCCCACAATCAGTTACACCTGCCAGCATTCCTATGTTCTTCCAGCTTTACTGGGCTGCTATAGTAATAAGTCCAGGCAGGTGTGGCCCCACAATGTGTAGCCAATCATCTCCAAGTTCTCATGCAGGCACTGTAACCAGGGGGAGTTGCTTCCCAGTTACATCCTGGGTTGAAGTCATTCCCACACCCCTGGCTCAAAGTGTGGCCACAGCTATTTAACTTATAAACTAGTTAAAGGTTATAGATATGTTAAATGACCATACTAGAGGTTAGCTGCAAAGCTGTTGCTATGCAAAACAGCTCTCAATGGCCCTGCTCCATGTGTCCCATCCCCCAGCTCAGACTTGTGGGGGTGAGGACATCATATATATTTTTTTCTCTAATATTTCCTGAACACCCTGAGTTCTGGACCCCATTACAAATACCTATTTGGGCCCCCCCTCTTTGCCACACCCTGTTACATTGGTTATACCTGCTAAATCCAGCATCTGCAGGATGAGGCAGCCAAAAATATAGAGGAAAACAGTCTCAAGTCCAGCCCAAAGCGAAAGTAAAAACAGGGTTTATCCACTGATGGAAGCATGCAGGGAGCCAGACCCTCCAGCCTAGGCCCTGAGCTGGGGTGCCAGGAGCACAACAGTGGCCATGCCAGCCATCTCCACACAGCACTGTCAGAGGGCCCAGGGAGCCTGCACATTCCCAGCCCCAGCCTGATCCTTTGCTGGAGATCTCTGTACCTCTCACACGCCCCAAGAGGCTGAGATGAAAGAACTTGAGAATTATATAAAGCCTAACTAAGTCAAGCCTTATTTGGCAGGCAACTGTAAAATCATTGAAAATGTTTAAGAAAGAAGGTGACCTGGGACTTACCTGTGACCCTGGGGATCAAGAGGGCTGGAGAGGGTCGCCTTGGTCTCTCAGGGGAATGGTTTCTAGCTGCTTCTGGGCCATACCCGCCCACCCTCTGGCTCCAGGTTAGGTGCCTTTGTAACTCCCCACAGCCAAACTTAGATGCGTCTGCGTGGGAGAACTCCGTACTGCAGAGCTCTCCCAGGCACTGTGGATGACAACGGGACTACCAACACATGATCTGCTTGGGGGAAAAGGCTGTCGAATCTCTCAGAGGAGAAGAGCCCCAAGGTCCTTTCTCCTGAGGTTTTTATTGAGAACCATCTGTTGAGAACCTTCCTGCCTCAAGGCCCAGAGGCTGTCCTAGGTCAGGACTGTGCTTCTCCTGCTCTGGGCCATGCTCGGGAGCCAGGCTGCCTGGGTTCAGATCTCTGATCTGCCACTTGGCCCTGTGACCTTATGCAAGTGACTTAGCCCTCTCTTCTGTCACTTTCCTCCTCTGCATGTAGGTGTGACAGTGGAACCTACCTGATAGGTCATGCCTGGTGAGGCCACTGAGGTGACAGAACAATGGCTTGCCAGTAGGTGTTTGCTCTGACACTGTTTTCCCCCAGCCCCAGTGCGACTCCCGCCTCTGCCCACTTTCCTCACTCCCTTGGCTTGGAGGGCTGATGTAGTGCACTTAACTCCCTCTCCACTCCAGGGCGAATTGGTTTGAATGCGATCTGCAATCTCCTGAAAGGCCCCGAAGGGACCCATTGGCTCCTTCTAAGGAGCATTAACTCAAACTGTAACCAGCAATCCACGCCTGCAGGAGGCCAAGTCCTGGGGGAGCCCTCCTGGCTGTCACGGAGGAGCTGGCAGCCTGTTCTCCAGCCTGGGAGCAGGAGTCGCCTGGCAGTGGCCCCCCGCCCAGCCCTGTGCACGTACAAGAGCCCGCTACCTCCCACCCTCCCGTCCGCCAGCTCCTTGCAGGGAGGCTACCTCGCAGGGCCACCACGAGGAGAAATGGCTGCAGGGCCACTTGGGCAGGCAGTACAGTGCGGATGACAGCCTTCTCCTTTCCTGTGGTTAAAAAAAAGCCCTCAGGCTCCCATTGAGCAGATTTCCTATGGGTTTGACCACAAATTCTGACACCTGCCCAGGAGCCCCAGATCCCCCTCTCCTCCTGCTGGGTGGAAAGGAGAAGTCCCCAAGTAACTAGCTCACTGGGACACTGGCGGCTGCCCCGTGTCCACCTCCCAGGCCAGCCACAGGACCCAGGCAGCAGCACAGTAGGAGCCCCTCTCATGAGCCCCTCCCTCACCACGACCGGCAGTCATGGGGTGAAAGAGCAACAAGCACTGGGGTACAGCCCCCATCTGTGAAGTCCTGCCTAAGCCTTATGCGGCTTTTACAGCCTGAGCATCGATTCCTCAAACCTCCCCACATGGTAAACACAGTTATATCATAAAAGACACAGTACGGAAGCTGAGGTTAGGGAACAAATTTCTATGTAAACTCCACGAAGGCAGATACATCCCAGTTTAATTCAGTCCTCCATCTCCGGGCTCCAAAACCACTGCTCCTATTGAGGAAATGCTCAGACTTTTATGTCTTGTATGAATCAGCGATCGAAGAAACAAATGGATCATTGCTTCTGAGGTCAGCAGCTGACCCCGGTGCAATCGCCCTAGCTGACAGATTACCCCTCATCAGCCCCAACCCGCAGCAGCCCCTGCAGCTGGAACACAAGGTCCCAGCCTCGGGCCCTGGAAGGTACCGAGCTGGGACCTCCATGGACTTGATGAGTGTGGCTGAGACACGAGAAAATGCAGCCCAACCAATGGCGGGAAAGTCAATCCAGCAGAGAAGTGTTGCTGCAGGCCCCCAGCCCTGCTCTTCTGAGGCAGGAGAGGAGAAGGAGCTCTGCCCACCAGCAGGCAGGCCGGTGACACTGTCTGCCAGCTTGTCCACCTCCCAGCAGCGGGAGGCCACAGGTTGAACCTGCCACCAGTCAGTCCCACACTGCATCCAGAGCCCCTGACCTCTTAACTCTGGGACTGAGCCAGGGTCCTGCTCAGCCAAGAAGCAACTGAGCCCCAGGGAGGAGAGAGAATAGAAAAAGTAAATGATTCTCTGCCCCACCCCCTCCCGATACGCACAGATGCAGGTTGCCACTCAAAAAGCAATCTCTCCAAACGTTTAAAAACTGCCTGCAATTTATATCTTGTGCTTGACAGAGCATCTCCAAGTCATTTTCTGGCTCATAAAAGTACAGGCTCCTGAGTCCAGGGGGCTGCTTGGCCCCAGGGTCACTAGGTCGGGTGCCCCATGGGAGAGCAGAGGGACCCAGGTGGGGAGACCCCCTTGAGCCCCTTCCCACCTCAGAAGTGGTCAGAGCGAGGTCCCCAGAGGCCAACAGCTGCAGTCCCAGCCAGGAGTCCCCAAACATCACAGAGCCAAAGACAAAAAGGGTCACGTTCTTTGATTCTTCTGACATTTATGAATAAGACCTCTGCTAAGGGAAACGGGGGGTCCCACGCAGTGTGTCCTGTGCTCTAAGACAGGAAGCATGGGAACCGAGGGACTTGGAGGACAGGATGTCAGCCCTCCCCTGCAAAGCTGAAACTGAGAAAGGAACTCCAAGTGGAGGTGCAGCACGGGCGCGGCCCGAGGTGTGGGAGAACCTGGAGTGCAGAGCACAAAGCCAGGGTGCAGCAGGAGCTGAGGCTGGGGGGAACGCGGTGGGAGGCCCCTGGCTCCAGGAGCTGGCTGTGACCCTTGAGGTGTGTCCAGAGGGCCTTGAAGCCCTCAGCTCCTGCTGAGGGACAAAGAGGCAAAGAGGTCAACCAGGATCAGAGAGAGGCCACTCAGAGAAGAGTCACCGTGGAGATTGTGAATGTCCCTCCTCTCTAACCAGGGACTGGGGCCTGAATTCCCAACTCATCTCCTTGCACCCTCCCCTGGAGCCCCACCCCCAGCCACACTCACTTCTGTCGGTTTCTACAACCTGCCAAGCTCATTTCCTCTCCAGAACCCTTGCCCCCCACGTTTTCTCTACCTGCAACACCCTTCCTGCAGACCCTCGGATGGGTGGCTCCTTTGTCTAGTGCAGGTCACTGTTCAAATGTCTCTCCTTCTGGCAGGCATCCTCTGACCTCAGTATCTAACGTCGCCTCCCTCCCTGTGCTCCACCAGCCTTCTTCATCGTCTTCAGAGCATTTACCACCTGAAGCTGGCTTATTATGGCTTTATGTCATTATTTGTTCTCATCTGCTTAGAATTTTAAACTCTATGGGAGCAGAGCCCTGTCTAGCTGTGCCCAGAGTTAGCCCCAAGCACCTAGAGCAGTGCCTGTCACACAGTAGGTGCTCAATAAATACCTGTTCCGTGAATAAACAAGGCCTTCATCACAGCATCAGAGCTTCTGGCTCCCTGCGCAGGGCAGGCCTCTCCTACCCGCAAACGCTAGCCGGGCTGGTGTCTGTGTAGTTCCCGCTGCCATTAATCACATTTTGTCGGTGATACCCTTTGTGTTGCCATTGGAGGCCGCACCTCATTCATCTCTGTCTCACTCCAGGGCCCGGTGCATAGTAGGTGCTCAATCAGGAGTTCCTCACCATTAGCCCTTACCACCGCCCCACAGGAATGATGGGCTCAACCGCAGACGCTCCTGGGGGCAGCAGCAGGGGGCTCAGTGGACACCCCCACCCTCTCAGTGCTGCAGTTCTCTTTGGGCAGAAAGGAGGAGCTAAGAGGGGGCAAGTCAGGGAGGGGCAGTTGGGGGAGGTGGCTCACCGGTGTCCCATGCTATCAAGGGGCTCACCTTCCTGCCCTGAGGGAAAACCCCCCTTTCGGGCGGGAAAGCAGTTGGTGCAGCCAGAAAGACACAGGTCTTGGTCTCAGAAAGACCCAATTCCAGCAAACAGCTTTACCACTCAGGAGCTGGCTGACCTTGGGCAAACCAATCCGCTTCTCTGAGCCTCAGAAATGAAACAAAACGAACAAAATCGAGTTCCGTTGGGAAGATCGAATGTGACCAGGAGTGGAGAGCGCCTAGCACACACGCTGGGCCACCACGAATGCTGGCAATAAAGATAATCACAGTAACCACGAACGGACACCAAGAGCTCACTCAGTGTGAACCACTGTCTCCGGTGTCGCAGTCGGTGGGCACAGCGAGTATCACGCCACTCTGCGGGGGAGGGGGGGTCAGGGGAGTGAGGTGAGCTGCCCAAGGCCACAGAGCTGGCAACGGAAGAGCTAAGATTTGAACCCAGGAAGTCTGCCTTCAGAGCCCACCCTCTTAAGTTGACTATTGTTATTGCCAGAACAGTACAAAACTAAAGCCTAGCCTTACTGCTCCATGCCTCAGTTTCCCTGTCCGGGGAATGGGTATAAAACCACCGCCTGCCCACAGGGGTACTGTGAGGATTCGGGAACGTGTCAGGGAGCGTCTGGCAACACAGTGGGCCCTGAGTAAATGTCAGTGGCCTGCCCTTGCCCTGGCCCGAGCAGCCCCCCACCCTGGGGAGGGCTCTGTGCCCACAGGCACGTGGAGAACGGAGCCAGCTGACGAAACAAGTGTCGGCTGCTCGTTTGGTAAATGGGATTTGGTTAGAAAGATGAACACTGCCACTTCTGGCTAATGTGTCATGTAAATTCTAATGATAATGCAGATCCCGCGCCCGCCCCGTGCCGCCGCCTCTGCCGCTGCCGCTCAATTATCTCCCGGGGCTCCTGGCAGAATCCATGCTTCACTGGGATCCTCGCCCCAGCCTGCCTTCCCAGCGCAAATAATGAAAACCCGCCTCGTCCCCGCGATTGCTCACTTACATTTTCTATTAATTTTTTTTTCCTTTCAGAGGAAAAATGAGAGACGCCAGAGAAGGAGGAGGCAAGGGAAAGGGCGGGTGGTGAACTTGCTGCTTCTCGAGGCCCCGTTGGCTCCATCCCCGGGAAGCGGACCCGCGGGCAGTCTGGAGAGCGGCCCTCAGCCCGGGGCAGGTGACCACAGATCCCCGAGGCAGAGGGTGCGCCCTGGTCCGTGAGGCCCAGAGGTCGGAGCCAGGACCCCGGCACGGGGCAAGGAGCACTGGACTGGGACACGAGAGCAGGGGTTCCAGTCCTCTCCAGGGGTGTCCAGCCTTTTGGCCTCCCTGGGCCACAATGGGAGAAGAGTTGTCTTGGGCCACACATTAAATCCATTGTGACACACAGTCGCAGAAAATTCTAATGATGTCTTAAGTCAATTTATGATTTTGTGTTGGGCCGCATTCATAGCCATCCTGGGATGCATGCGACCCTCGGGCTGCAATTGGACACCCCTGCCACTTGCTGTGCAACTCCAAGCAAGTCACTTAATCTCTCTGGAGGCAGTCCCTTCATTTATAAAAGGCAGGTGGAGCTTGCTGGCTGGTGTCCAGGGCCGATCCTGGGCTGACTGGCCATGAGTCTCAACCTCAGAGACTTGCAAGGAAGAACTCAGGACACAGGAAGGGGCTCTGGAGTGCCAGTGAGTCCCCGTCAAAGGAGGTATTCGAGCTGCAACCAGGACGTGCAGAGACTCATCGCACTCTTTGGCAAGGTTCCGAGTCCACCCCCAGAGATTTATGCGGAATCTGGTAGCTGGGCCAGGATGGAGAGTCGGGGAGGGCAGGAAGAGCGGCCCCCATTCTAGAGAAAGGAAAGGAAAGTCTTGGGGAAGAACAGCTCCGACCACAGGTCCCACCCAAAGTCTCTTATCCGACGGCGTCGTCAGGGAGCCGCAGTCATTTTCCAAGCCCCTGTGTTCCTTGTACTGGAAATGGTGGACGCAGCCTTAAACCAGGTTATGGTCTTCGTCCTCAGGGGGCTGTTTACAGTCCAGCGGGGTGGGAAAGAACCTACAGACAGGCCATTGCCCTGAAGGAGGTACAAAGAAAGTGAAAAAAGCACAAGGGGTCCTAGCAGCAAGAGGAAGACACCCACTCCCAGGGAAGGCTTCCTGCAGGAGGTGGCACTTAATCCAGACAGCTCTGGAATGGGCAAAGGCTGCCTCAAGGATTCACCAGTACGTAAGAAAACATCTGGCATACAGAAAGGCACTCAGTAAATGTTGTAACCCCACCACTACCCCAACCTAGAAACCCAGGACAGCTGTCTTCATGCGTCCATGAAGTGGACTCAGTCCTGCTTGGCTGGAGAAGAGACCATCTTGGCTGCCCCAGACCCCGTCTGGCCCGGACCCTGTTCCCTGCACACACCTCGACCCATCCGAGGAGACACCAGCACCGCCTCACTGCCCCGTGATGAGGCCGGCACAACCTCTTTACCCCCAGCTCTGCTTCCGAGGCTGCCTAGGAAAGCCCCAGTTGAACTGTCCCATGAACAAGTGGCCTTCTACAGAGACGCCAGCCTCTCCCAGAGTCTGGGGTGGCCTCCCCCACACCCCCAGCCACATGAGGGCATTCAAGCAGGGAGGTGTCTGCAAGAGCCCGGGGCCCGATGTGGAGCCTGACACATAGCGGGGGCTCAGATGGGTCAGAAGAGCGAGTGGGTAAGTGGATGGCAAATCCGCATCTATAACCACTACACAGTCCCATCTTCACAAAGAAAAATCATAAACTCGAAGGCGTTATTTGTATGTACGTGGGGAAAGGACCGGAAGGACGCACGCTAAGCTGCTGACTGCCACACCCCGGAGAGCCGGCGTGGAGGGAGGAATGGTGTGCAGTCTCCACTCCTCGGGCTTCTGTGTGTTGCTGTTCACACTCCAGGGGCATTACTTTTGTGATATTAAATACTTTTAAAATGTGAGAAGTGTTTAAGCATTGCAACATTTGCAATTAAAAATTAAATCTCAGGAAAGAGTCTTTTGCCTGCCACTCCCCCATCCTGAAATTACCTCTCTGGGAAGTCCTTCCCAACATCACACCTAAGTCCCTGCACGTAGAAAGCTGTCTCCAGGTGAGAGGGAAGAGAGCCGGCAGAATCCTTGTCTGGCCACAGCCAGAGGCCCTGGCCGGAGCCACCCCGCTCCCACTCCAGGGAAGGGGGGGCGGCTTGGCCTGGCCCCACTCTGGGGAGAGCTCTCACCTCCAGGAAGGGATTTTCCTGGCAGAAGCAGCAGCCCCTTCTGCTCCAGGACGCGTGGGATGCCTTCAGGCCCAACATATGTGGGATCTTCTAAAACAGGGATAGGAGAGGAGGAAAAATAAAGTCTGTTCCCCCAGGTCTGTTGTCACAACACACAGGGGCCGCCAGAAACACTTCCCACAAGAGGCCCCGGGGCCGAGCTTCAGAGGTGGAGTCCCAGTGTGCAGGTGGGCAAACTGAGGCCACCGTGGGGGGGATAGGGGAGAGGGTGAACTGTGATCCCCCGGCACAGTGGGTTAGAAGCAAAGCCAGGACTGGAACCTAAAACCCCTGGACTGGAACATGAGGGGAAGGAGATGATGGGCCTAAGAAAGGATAAGAATAGGGAAGAGATGGATGGAGAGCCCAGGAGTTGCAGAGACAGAATCGGGGAGTCTGGGACTGGACTGAAGAGGGGAGGCAAGACGGCCCCGGCCGGCCCTCGAGAGGGCCCCTTTTTGGGGTACAGCTGGGCTCCTGGGTCCCCTGTCACATGAAATCAACAGAGTAGACAAGATTCACTAAATGTGTCCAGTTCTTCCCCCTTCCTGGCAAGCGGCAGAGCGGCACTGCCTGTTGTCGGAAGGGAGGCGTGGGGTTCGCCCGCTTCTGTTGCGATGTGCCGTCTCCTGGGCTGGGCATTCGGGGCCAGCACACCTGCAGAGCCCTCTCTCCCTCTGCCTGGCGACTGGCAAAATCCAGGTGACGGCTGCCCTGCCAGCCAGATGACTGAGAGGGACAGAGTGACTATGATGAACAGAGGCGCTGCTGACCCTCGTTAGCCACTGAGACTTGGAGATTGTTTATTATGGCCGCACAACCTGGCTGACCGATGCAGAAAATACGAAGTTTGGAACCAGATGGTTCGTGTTCAAATCCCGCCAACACCACTGATCCCCAAATGGCCTCGGGCATTTTTCCTCTGTCTTTCTGCCTCCCCTTTTATAAAATAGAGGATGTGTACATCAGGTTCCCTCCAGCTCCCATAAGTCCAGGCCTCTCTCTACTCCTTGCTCAGGCACCTCCCCGACCCCAGCCAGGGCCACACAGGGTCCTGAAAAGAGGAGCCACCCAGGAGAAGGCCCGTTCAGGTCTTTCTGCAACAGCAGGACGGTCTCCAGTAGGGTTTCCGAAACTCGCTGCCCACCAGAATCACCTGGGGAACTTTAAAAACGCAGACCCCTTCACCTGACTGCCCGAGATTCAGCTGCTGCAGGAGGTCTCAAGTGGTGCCTGTTGGGAAAGCCCCAGGGCAGAGAACCTGGTGGGTCTCCGCAAGCCTGGCGAGGGGGAGACGGGGATGGACAGGCCAGGCTGAGCCCTGGGTCCCCACAGAGCCCACGGCCACTCATTTTCCAAGAGTCGCAGCCCCACCTCCCCCCTGGAGCTCTGGAACAGCCACCTCCTCAGGCAGCCCTGGCTACGTTTTAAATGAAAGCAGAGCAAGGGACTCAATAATGCAGCCGGATCCCAGCTCACCTGCACCTCCAGTCTCCCCACGCCGGTTGCCAGCAAGATGCATCTGGCCTGGAGGCCTGGCCCCTCCCACTGGGTCCCTCATTGCCCTCACTCTTCTTTCCTCCATTGTCCTCCCCAACACCCCCCCCCCCCGCCGAGGAAAGAAAAACACCAAGGTTCAAATTTTCTATTAAAAACCAACCTCTGCTTATTGCTTTGGCTGTTCTCGAAAGAGAAAAAAAAGATGCAGCTTGTGTGTGCCATACACACGGGTGCCCATACACGTGCGTGGGGGTTGCTGGGGGAGAGGCACCTGTGCACAGACATCTGTGAGCGTCTGTGTGTCCGTGGGAGCCTGGGGTACGAGAGTGTACGTAGCCGTATGCCTCCGTGTGAGTACACGGTGTGGTTGAGCGCATGTATCTCTGTGTGTGTGCAGGGTGTTTGTGTGCAGGCGTGGGGGTGTGTTCACGTGGGTGCACTTAAGAGGGTGTGTGACAGTGACTGTTCAGACGTGTCCCTCAGTACAGGCAAAGCCTTCCGATTTAACTCATACCATTAGTTTGGGGTACTGGGTTTATCAAAAATCTGGTTCTGGAAGAAATCACTTTTTTAAAAAATCACACATTTTTACAACTCCAACATTTTATTTCAATTTTCAGCATGCACGTGGTTTGTCTTTCTAATTTTCTTTGGTGCAGAACCTAAGTCGTCCCTGCGTCTCTGGGTCTGCTAGTGGGAGCGACAGCATCTTCTCGGGGAGGTTGAACCGAGAACACAGCCTTCCCAACGTCCTGTTTCAATTCTTCTAAAGTGGAGCATGAACTGAAAAGACACTTGTAAAGTGATGTGAGTGCCGAATCTTCTAGAGTTTTACAATTTTGTTTCCAATCTTACCGTACAGTTGCTTATCCACATCTAATTTAACAGCAATTTTTTAGCAGTTCACCTTGACAGAGTCTTTCTAAAGACTTCGATTTTGTTTTATAGAAACAGGAATTTTCTGTGTGTTCATCATATTTGAGTTTACTTATTATTTAGATAAATTACGCAATTTCAGTAACAAGTGCCACTGGCACAAACAGATTCAGAAACTGGACCCATTGGAAGCCTGTGACCCCGCCCGCAGGTTGGATGAGAAGCCCACGATGGGCTGGTGCGTGAGGGAGAAGTCTCGCCGATGGGTGAGGTGTGTGGAGGGGGCCCCCTGGCATCCACGGGCAAACTGCCCCACACCCCATTTTCCCCTCCCTCCTGCCCCTCCTTCAGTCCTCCCCCATCCAGCTCTGAGACTTGATGAAGCAACGTGGCAGCAGGGACAGTAGGTCACCTGTGATTACATTCCATAAGATGATTCCTGTGATTAGAAAAGCAAGACACGGGTTTGCCCACACTCAAGGGGAGGAGCCTGTGTAAGGGCACAGATTCCAGGAGGGCAGAATTACTTGGGCCCTGCAGTGAGTGTCTGCCCCACAGTCTTCACCGCAACCTGTGATGTTGGAATACCACCCCCATTTTACAGGAAGGGAGACATTGTCCAAGGTCGCCCGAGTAGAAAAGATAGGTTTAGAACCTGCACCCTGGTCTCTTTGCTTCCATACCCTGAGCTCTTCACCACAGGGCAGTGCCACAGAAGGGAACCGCCATTCTCCACCCAATTATCCACCTATGGCAAATGACGGTGGTGATGGTGGTGGCAGGTCCTCCTCTTCAGTGGGCTGGCCGGGCTATGACATGACCTATGTCGCTGGCCAGAACACAGAGCTGGGGAAGGGCACAGCCAGCATGTCCTGAGCATCCACTCTGCCATTTCTTTGCATTCCCCCACCGTCTGTTAGATAGGGATCCTTTTTACCCACCACCACCACAGAGGAGGAAACTGAGACTCTGAGAGATGAGGGGCTTCCCTGGGCTGGACCGTGGTTCCTCTCAGGCCCATCACTGGCCAGGGCACCTCCCCAAGAGGTTCAAGAGACCACTGATTTCCTGTGGGGTGTGGCTGAGACCTGTCGTGGACACAACCTTCTCCTCATGGGGTTCTACAGAGCTGGGGTGGGGATGGGTGGACAGGTTTACCCCGAGCTCCAGGAAATGGGGAGGGGGCTGGGGACAGCCTGGCACCCACCACTCACCAGACCAGAGCTCATCTCAGCCAAGTACTCTGGATTCTTCAAAACCACTCACGACCCCTTGGGTACTGGGTGTTTTATCTTGCTCAGGAGGAAGGAGAAAGGGGTCCCTCTTCCCCATTTGCAGATAAAGAAACAAACCAAGGAAGCATGCCTAGCAGTGAATGAAACCTGGGCATGACCCCTACACCTCCAGACTCTCACTGCCTGGCCATGAGTAAGTGCTCCATAGAGTGCATCCTACTGACTGAGGTCGCCAGATAAACAACAAATAATCTTTTACTATAGGTGTGTCCCAAGTAGTGCATGGAGTCAATACTTAGAAATGTGTAGCTTCATATTCAAGTTTAACAAAGCATCCTGTACTTCTATTGGCTAAACCTGGAACCCTGCGATGCCCCCCTCTTCCACTCACCCACTTCCAAGCCTCCTGGGAAACATCAGAAAAGCAGTGTCGGCCCCTCCCTCCCCACTCGAGAAAGAGCGGGTACGGCCCGATGGGAAGGACTCGGGAGGACCTAGGCGTTGGCCTCGGACAGCCCTGGCTCTGAGTTCTTGCTCTCTGGCATATGATTTTGGCCAAGTCACTCATCCCCTTCAAGTCTCCACAGGCTGGTTATGAGCATTAAATAAAATAACTCATGTGAAATGCTGTGCCCTACGTAAATGTTCAGTGGGGGGGGAGCCTTTGTTTTTATTATTGCTGCTGATATTGTTGTTGTTAGTTTATTATTATTTACCAGGTAATGAATCCAGACTGAAAGAAAGTGACTTGCTCAAGGTCACCAGGAATCCATAGCTGACCAGAGAGTTGCCCGTACTTGGGCCTCCCGTGTCCTGGCCCCAGGCACTGCCCACAGCCCAGCTGCTTTACTGCTTTGTGGCCAGGATGCTGGTGGCCGTCTGGGCAGTCAGGGCTCCGTGACCCACCCTTGAACACTCTCCCCCTCTGAGCAGCCGCCTCCCCAGCACCCTGGGGCCCAGCCAGTAACTCAGAGCCCCATAGACTCAACTCACCCTCTGTCCCTCCCCAGAGCGCCCACAGACTGAGGATGGCCATCAGTCTCTCTCCCCTGCGATCTGGGGGTGCCTCCCAGCCCCCACCGCCCCCGGGAAATTCAGAGAGGTACTGGGAAAACAGGAGTGAGAAGGAGCCCCCACCCAGGTATCTCCAGGAGGCCTGTGTCCTCAGCCTCACACCCAGGTTGCCTCCAGATGCAGCTGCCCGGAGGGCCGCCTGAGCTTCTCCTGGGTTGGGAGGAACTGGGACAAGGGAATGTCCCAGGGGCTCCGCTAGGGGCTTGGCCAAGAACTCCGCTGCCCCCACTCCCTGCCTCCCCCCACCTCCAGCTTTTCATCTGTAACCCTAAGGAGCTGCTGACATATCCCATCTGCTCCTCTCTGGCCTCCTGGAGAAAGGCGGAGCAGAGAGAGGCTGATAGGCTTCCGGTGCTCAGCCCCAGCCACTCAGACAGGGGGCTGCTGGGCATCTCTGGCCTCCATGGGTGCCCCCAGCCTGCTGCCAGACCTCCTATCACCCACACCCCTGGAGGCCCCCCTTCCAAGGGTGCGAGGGTTTTTGAGAGAAGAGGTCACAGCCACTTTCTGAGTTGCCTGGACCCCTGGACCCAACAGCTGGAAATCTTTATCTCCCAGAGGGACCGTCTCAAGAAGAGAAGGGACAGGCCTTCCTCCCCAGCCCGGGAACTCCAGAGACATCTCCTCCCTGCTCCCCCAACCCCCACCCCTGACACTCTCAGACAGAGGGGAGGACTGGGGGCTTGGGAACCAGAGAACCAAGGCCCGCCCAGCCCCCTCCCGTCACCGCCTACCAGGCTCCTGCTCTCCAATGCTGCCATCTAGAGGGCAGACAGGGCACTGCAGGAACTAAGGCCTGGCCCTGGAGCTCCAGGCCCACCAGGGACGGATGAACCAAGGATGCGGATGCCCAGACGCCTTCCCTGGCAGGTGCTGGGAGAGTCATCCCACCCATCCCCGTGATTCCAGGCAACCATGTGGCCATGAGCGATTTCCTGGCTCCTTGCTCACAGGGTGACCCCCTCCAGGAAACCCAAGGCCCACAAGAAAACTATGCAGAGCACTTCTTGTACATCAATCACCTCCTCTGAGAACCACCGAACCTGACACACAGTAGGTGCTCAGCCTGTTTGAAGGATGAGAAAGTGAGTGAATTTGGGGCTCCCAGCCAGCCAAAGTCAGACCTACCACCCCCTCCACCCCTGGCTGCCGGCGCCCAAATGGACAAGGAAGCCCCGCAGTGGAGGGACCCCGGCATGCTAGTCCCACTTCTGCTGCTCACTGGCTGCCTGAGCCGTGGCCAGACTTCATCCTCTGGGCCTCAGTTTCCCTGTGTGTATGAAGGGGAGTTGGACTAGCCTGAAGCCCCTAAGCAGGCAAGAGGAAAGGCCTTTGTCTAGTAGAGGCCAGAGGCCACCTAGCCACCCTGACCGTCTTGACCCTTTCACCCAGGGTCAAACGTGAGGGCGTGACCTTGTGTCCCACAGAGACTCAGAGGAACTGCTGCTGATGCACGTGTGTGTTCCCCCCACATGCACAATGCACAGATGTATGTACATACAAGCATGCACACACACGTGCACACATGTCTGTAAACACCTGTGTTTGCACACCGCACACTCCAGCACATGCCCTCTGCTCAGCACCACAGAGCCTCAGGAACAAGTTTAGAGACACACTAAAGTTATGAAATTGATTTCTCTGGGAACAGTTGGAATTAGTTTTAATTATCTTTATCTTTCTTCCAATTGTGCTCTCAGCCTTCTCCTTGCTGTTTAATCCATTACTATTGACTTCCCCACAGGCTCTGGGGAGGGGAGTTGCAGGGCAGGGTGGGCAGCAAGTTCAGTTTCAGGAAAAATAAACAACAGCTACAACCACCCACACCCACCTTTTCCTCTGCACCAGAGAAACCAGGGTCTCCCAGGCGGTTGTCAAGGCTCCCTGTGCACACACATACACACGCACACATGCACAAAGGCTGAACCTCATTCTCCCCATGTGGAAGCCTGCCCTAGCTGGGAGAAGAAGCAACCGAGATGTGACGGGTTCTGATTTCAACATCTCACAACTTTGGTGCTTCAGAGTGGTCCCCTTCATCCAGGAGTCTCAACCTCCCTGGTGCAAAGCCCTTTACACCTCATCCTCCAGGCCCCCTTCTCTGAGCCCACCCCCAGAACACGGGGCCAGCCAGGTCGGGCTGCCTCCCTGGCTGGCCACTGTACAGGGCCTGGGTTAGATTCACCTGCGACACCAGGCACACAGTAGGTGATCAGTGAATACTTGCTGAGTGAATGAACAAATGAACAAATGAATGAAAAGCCTCTCTTTGAAACCTGCCTTCAGAATCTAACACATTCACTCATTCATTCATTCAACCAACACTGAGCATTCATGAGGCTCCAGGCACGGGGCCAGGTGCTGAAGATGCAGAAGTGACGCTGCCTCATCCTACCCTGATGGACCCCCATCAGGTGGGAAGGTCCCCAGGCTGGGGTGGGGAGCAGTCCCCAGACTGAGCTAGGGTAAAGGGTGCATCTGGAGGAGCCAAAGACAAAGGCAAAAGCTTTGCTTTTAAATGCCCCTGATGGGAGCAAATCTCCATTGTTTGAGGATGAGTTGTTTTCCTCCCTTCTGTTCTTTCTCTGGAACTTGGGGGGGGGAGGAGGAGGACCGACTCGAGGACGCTCCGTTCTCCAGGGACTCCCCCCGCTGTGCCCAGGCCTGGGCCAGTTCCACAGCAGACTTCTGGAGGCTCCGCTGTGTGCGTAGAAAGCGTCTCAGCCCCTCCTCCGTGGGGCACTCCCCCGGGAGCCTCAGAAGGGGGGCGGGGGGCCATTCCTCACCAGCAAGGTGCCCATGCTAAGTGCCCTGCGGCGCTAATATTTTATGATTAAAAACCATTAAGGTTCAGACCGTGAAAATCCAGGGGACACAAAATCAATGGCCCAATATTGCTTCCCCTGGTAAGTTGTGTAAATATTGTGTCTTTTATTGTTTGGCCGATGGCAAGAGCAGAGATATAGTCCAGATTATACTAATGAATCCCCTCCCACCCCAGCCCTGACCTGGCAGAATCAGCGTCAGGCTTGGAGAGCTGGCCACAGGGAGGTCCCAGGTGGACAGCCATCCCCTCTCCTCCCCTCCCCACTCCCTCCAGCCCACCTAGCCCAGCCCCATCCGCCAGAGGCAGTGCCCCCCTGCTCCTTCCCCCACAGTGTCCTCACACTAATCACACAGACACACACACCCAGGCACACGCATCACGTGGTGACATGCTCTTCTGACAGCCCGTCCATCACCGTGCACTGCCATCTGCTTGAATTTGCATATTTAATCAGAATCTGTCTTTTCTCCTCTGGGGGTTCAGACTAGGGTGGGGAAGATGATTTCGGGGGCTGTTCCTGTCTGGGTGGGGAAGGGGGTGATGAGGGGCTGTCTCTCCTCTCTGGGCTGAGGTGACCATGGCAGGCCCGGGTGTCCTCCGGCCTCTCTGGCTCTGGAAGGGGTGGACAGTGGTACAGAGGGCCCCGCTGTCGATAGGGGGCTGGGATGTCTGAATTCTCTCCATCTCCTGACCCCGTCCCTCTCAGGGAAGAGTGCAGTCCGACCCTAGGATTAGAAACCAGGAGCCACGCCCCTGCTTCCCACATGGAGGGGTCGGCTGGAGCAGAGCAAGGGGGTCGGTCCTCCGGCGATGCCAGGGAAGCTGACTGGGGGGACCCAACACATCCCTTCCAGTCCCTGAGAAGGGACCCAGAAAAGAGAACCACTGAACGGATGTAAGGAGGTAAGAGGCCAGCTGATGCGATGGGGGACAGATGCCGGACAGGTGTGGAGAGGGACAGCTGGGCTGACTTGAGGAAGGATCGCTGTGCAGATGTGGGGGGAGAACATCTGAGCAGGTGAGGTGGGACACCTGGCCTGTGAGGGCACGTCCGCTGCTCTAATAAGGTGGAAAAGCTGGGTGACATGGGGAGCACCTGGAACAGTACCGGGGAGCAGGGAGATGGGAAAGAACTCAGCTGGTGTCAGGGAGCAGCTGGGCAGGTAGCGAAGGCCATCTTGACTGATGATGGAAACGGACGGGCTCACACTGGAAAAGTGGTTGGCTGAGAGGGGGGCATCTGGGCTGATAGGAGGGGACCACTGGGCTGAGGCAGGGGACAGTTGGGTTGAGGCTGGGGGACAGCTGATCTGGGGTGATAGTTGGCCCGAGTTGCAGGGACAGCTGGGCTTGGGGGCAGGGGACAGCTGGGCTGAGGTGGAGGGACAGCTGGGCTGAGGTGAGGAGAAGGACACCTTGGCTGACGGGGAAAGAAGAGAAGCCACCGGGCAGTACCAGTGAGTCCCCAGGGCTTGGAGACCTTGGATATAAACCACTGTGTTCGGTGGCCCACATACCTCTCTCCAGAAATGCCTTGGGAAAGCCCAGCCAGAGTGTCTCCCTGATGCTCCAGACCAGAGGCAGGAGGGTCACCAGTGGGAGCAACCTCCTCCAGCCCCTCCCACCACAAAGCCACCGCTCCGGGGACCGGGTGGGAGGGCAGGCAGCCAGGGCAGCTGGCGTGCCGTCCACCCCTCCCTGTCGGAGACTCACCTGGCTGCTGGGAAAGGCCCTGACGCTGAGGTACCACGGGGTCAGAACGGAGCAGGTCTTTGGAGGGGGTCTAACACAGTCCCCATTTTACACGTGAGAACAGGAGTAGGACCAGCCCTAGGCTGCGGTGCAGTCAGGGAGCGTCAGGCCACGGAGCCAGCCTCACACCGGCCCACCCCGGCACGGGCGGGCCCTGGCCTGCCTCATCATGGGGCCCCACTCTCCTGACCTCATCCGACCTAACTGCTCCAAAGGCCCCTCCCTGAACACCATCACACTGGGTGTTAGGGCTTCAGCGTATGAGTGTGGGGACACAATTCAGTCCGTAACAAGTCCCCAGCCCACTAGACCCCAGGCCAGGTGCTGAGGCCCTCTTTGGATCCAAGACTCCCTTCCAGAATGAGAGCCATGCCCTCATTCGTCAGGTGATCTGTGAGCTCCGCTTTTCAGACTGGGAAACTGAGGACTGGGTTAGGTGACCTGCCCACAGGGATTAGTCAGTCAGGGTCTCGACAGGGACTGAGTGTGGTCAGTCCGGCTCCAGGCTCCTCGTCACTAGGTGGCAGCCCAAAGCACCTCTCCAGGACTGGTCCCCAAGAGCACGACCTCGGGGCCAGCTCACTGCCGCCTCTCTTCCTGGCTCACCTTCCCAGTCCCTGTGTGAGGAACCCAGCCCCCAGTGGCTACTCACTGCCTGCCAGTGTTCCTCCCCCAGGCCCTGGCCCTGGGGTCCCAGCTGCATGAAGCGAACTGAGCTGTCCTTGGTGATCAAGGACACGGGTTGGGGAGAGGCCCAGGGCCTGGAAGGGCAAGAGACAGGAAAGCTGCCCGGGTCAGACGAAGCCCCTGGGAAAGCACCCGGCACACCTGCCGGCCCTCCGGGCTCATCTCCGGGCCTTTTCCAGGGGCACCGCCCCTCTCCTCAGAGGCAGACCGCCGTGAAGTTCTCGAACCAGGCCCTCCTTGCACACAGCCTCCCAGAAAGTAGGTGGATGTGCCCAGGTGGGTCATCCCAAATGGGCCGTGCCCGGGCCACCGGTGCTTATCCGCGTGTGCAGGCTGGTCTGGGTCCATGATTGTGGGCCACGTGGGTGTTTGACGTAAAGAAACTGTGTACATCGAGGCTACACACACTTGGAGGCTTGACAGCCTGGGTCCAAATCCCAGCTCTACCACTCGGAGCCGTGTGACCTTGGGCAAGTTGTTTAGCCTCTCTGTGCCCAGGTCTCTCGTCTATAAACTAAGACTAACAATAGTAACTACTTCCAAAGATCGTTGCGAAGATTTTAAAGTTTCTATATTTAAAGTGCTGAAAACAGTGAGGGGCAGGTGATAGGTGCTGTGTACGAGTTGCCCGTGACCACCCCGGGGGCGGCGTGGTCCGTCTGGTCCACCTGCCCAGCAGAGGCAAAGCTCCCGGAGGGCGGCACCGAGACATCCTCTCCGTCCCGCTCAGCTCCTGCCCAGGTCACAGCAGAAGAGATGTCTTGTGAGGACTGGGGGACTGAGCAAAGGTGACCCCCAGTGGGATCGTGAGAGTGTGTATTGTGTACGGTGTGTGCATGCCCCCCACACAAGTGTCACTGCCTTTATGCGGCGCTACATGGCAAGCACACGCGCTGGCCTCACTGCCATGCAAGCCCCTGGCAGAACTCAGCTCTCGGTGCGGCAGGTGGGTGTCACTAGGATGCGGATGCTGTAGGCACTAGGTGTGTCTACAGACTGTGGGTCCGTGAGTGTGTGTTTTTATGTATATTAGTGCTGTGAGTGTGTCAGCACCATGAGCAGGGATGTGTCAGCATGTGCATATGTGATATCAGTGTGTGTGTGTATGTGCGTGTCAGTGTCACATGAGTGTGTGCCATGGGGTGTGTGAGTGTGGGTGTTGGGTGATACATCAGTCAGGATTGTGCACTTCCATGTGTCTGTAATGTGTGTATATTTCAGTGCTGAATATTTGCCAGGATATGAGTCACCAGTGGGTTCATACGTGTGTCAGTGAGGGGTGTATGTGTTTCAGTATGTCACTTGTGTGTTGGTAGGGGTGTTGATAGCGGAACCATATATGTGTCAGCACTGTAGGCATGTGTGCATGTGTCACTGTGCCCCGGACAGTGTGGATGTGTGTTTCAGAGTTGGGTGTATGTGTAGATGTGTGTCAGCATTGGGTGCACATACATGTCAGGACTGTGTGCATATGTGTCGATGTTGGGAGCATTGTGTGCCAGGGCTGTGTGTGTGTGTCAGTGGTGGGAACATGTGTATGTCAGGGCTGTGTGTGTGTGTCAATACTGGGAGCACATGTGTGTAAGAACTCTGTGTGTTGATGTTGGAAACATGTGTGTCAGGACTGTGTGTGCATGTGTCGATGTTAGGTGTATACGTGTCAGCACTAGTTGTGCCTGTGTTGGTGTTCGGAGCATGCGTGTGTCAGCACTGAGCTCATATGTGCACAGTGTGTGTGCATGCTTCTCTGCTCCCTCGGCCCCTCCCCACCCGGCCCCCCTTGCGGCAGGAGGTCAGGAGGTCGGGAGGGCTCCCTTTGACCCTGCGTCTGGGCCGGACCCCTAGTGCCCCTGGGGCCTGGCTGCAGGTCCTGGCACTGGCATCCGCCCAGCACCTGCCCCCACCCCAGCCTCTCCTGACTGGCACCCAAGTTAATGTGCTGCTTTTCTCCTATTCTGCTCAGGCCTGTGATGGAAAATCCTCAGGCTGGAAGTGAGCCCCGAATCAATAGTCCATTCCATTTAACAGGGTGGCTGTCACCATAACGAGATAAAAGTGGATTAGCTTCCGTGCCGCTGCCGCGTCCGCGGGAAGCCCATCTGTTCCCTGCACAGCTGGCCAGGCTGCAAGTGGCAGCGAGGGAGCAGGGCCTGGCCGGGCGGGGTGGCGGTCAGAGGGGGCTCAAGACTGCGATCCAGACAGGGCTCAGAATGGGACTCAGGACGAGGTCCACGTAGGATCAGGGTGGGCTCCAGGTGGAGATGGGGACAGAAGGAGGACAGCACGAGAGGAAGGCCATCTGTGGGTCATACGTCCGGGCTAAAGACCCCAAGAACCCTCTAAGAAGCCCGAACTCTCCCAAACTCTCCCAGACTTAGTATGTGGCCAAAAAAGACACCCAGGAGTCACGTACAGCATGTGAAGTCACCCCAAGAAAAGACCTCCTCCCTATTCCCCAAGGGCTGAAGGCTAAAAAAAGCTCCCTGCTGCAGCAAGAAGGATGTAGGTCGGACACCGTGGAGAACTTCCCGATCGTGGGGGGTGAGTGAGCACGTTCTCAGGCAGAACACCTTTTCAGGGTCTGCGCCAGCATTTGCTGTGTTTTAATGCTGGATGTCAGGTTGACTCCATTAAACCCCACTCGATCTCTTTTTTTTCTTTCTGTAGTGCACACCACCAACGTATCTTCCCCGTTGGTAGGCCTTTTGACATCGAGAGTCTTTATTTTTATTGTGTCACTTCTCACGGTCTTGTCTGCGGTGTTTTCCTTTTCCTTTGTTTCCTGGGAAGACCCGCCCCCTCCCGAGACAATCGCCTCGTTTCTTCCCGTTCTTTGTGGTTTCATTCTTTATACTCACATTTTTATCTGTCCGGAACTTTCACGGAGCAGATGACTTTCTTTCTCCCCAAGGGCTAACTGAGCATCCATCTCCGGTCTGTGCCTGCCCTATCCTTTCTACATTAATTTGAAATGCCACTTTGGTCATTTATTAGGGTCCTGTTTTGGACATTTCTGCTAATTTGTTCATTCCTGTACTAACCTATACAAGCTTCATTTAGGAGAGCTTTGTGACATATTTTGATATTTGGGAATGTTTCTTCTTAACACTGATGGCCTTACATCTGTGTTATTTAATAGCTGTGTAAATGCAAAACTTTATTTAATGGAGGCACCAGAAAAGCATCCTATCTGAAGCCTGTGGTGACTGCGTTCAAAATGTAAGCGACCGTCTCCTCATTCCGGTGTGTTCGGATTTTCCGGATCCTCGTCTGCTGACGCCCGGAGGTGTTCCTCTCGTTGCCACAGCCCGATGAAACCAAAGTGCAAACAACCACCCGCCTCGCATCCCGAGAGGGGAGTGAAGGAGTCAGATGTGCACGTCCCCGGGCTCACCCTTGGGTGCTCAGGACCCACAGACCGCAGTCCTGTCCTGCTGGCTTCCCCTAGAAGCCAACTCCGAGACAAGGACTTGAGTGCAAGCCCTTTCTTAGGGAGGAGATGGCTGGACACCCCAGCAGGGGAGTGGGGAGTGAGGCAGGGCAGGGACGAAGGAGAAAAACACAGCTTTATCAAACCACAGTGGGAAAATAGAGCTTTGTTCCCCCAGGAACCTGGGGGACTCGGGGAGACCATGAGCTTCCCACCCGCAGGGGAAGGGGCTGGAGCACTCACATGCCAACTGCAGGGAGCAGGCTCGGCCCCAGAGAAACTCTGCAGCCATTCGGAAGTGGGGCTTCAGAGGATCTGGGCAGTGCACCGACTCGTGACGACAGAGACGTGGTGGCCCAGACAGAGAGGACAAGCCCCAGATGCAGGCAAAGTTACACTCGATGCGGGGAAGGTGGGGGTTTATAGGATTTTAGGAAGCAGAATGGGTAGAGCTTGGGAAACAAAGGCTGTGAGAGGGTGTGGGAGGGAGCAGAGGCTGAGCCGCCCTGGGACTTCCGGCCTGGGAGACAGGATGGATCATGGGGCCAGGTGACTGATGGGAAACTCTAGAGGAAGAGCCACGACGGGCTCTTTGGGGCATCACAGAGGTGCCGCCCTGGAGGCAGATGCGTGTGTGGGTCTGGGCAGAGCTGGGTGGTAAATGGAGAGCAGGGAGTTGTCACCAAAGCCACGGAAGCCAGGATGTGGATGAGGTTAAGTCCAGGTGCTCCAGGGGAGGACAAGGGGAGGGGAGTGTTGGGCCTCAGGGAACGTCCCACAGATGTGCAGGAGGGATAGTGAGTGAAGCTTGACATGGGCTTGTCTCCTCCTGGTTTTCAGTGACAGGGAGGCCCCTCCCATCCTCCTGGGGTAGGGAGAGGGAGGGAGGGAGGGGAGGAGACTGGGTGAAATGGATTCCAAAGGAGCCGACAGCTGTCAAATAATATAAAACCTCGTATGTTAATAATTCTTACAATTTTGCCAAAGACTTAATGGCCGACCTGTCAAGAACAGTGACAGAAGCTTTTATGGAAACAAGATAGGATTGTCTTGGAAGCAGCATCAACATCAAGGCCCCATGTTGGGCCTGCAGAGACCAGGAGGAAGACAGCCCAGCCTTCCGCTCAGCCAGAGAGGAGCCGGGCCACTGAGGGTTCGAGCCCTTGGCTGGGGATTGATCACCTGTGAGGGCACTTTAATTAACCGCCAGATCATGGAGCTGCCCCATCCTTCCTGTCCCTACCCCTCTCTGATCTGCAGACACCTCCACCCTAGCACACAGAACAGAAGCAGCCAGCCAACAGCTCCATCCCAGAGGGTCTCCGCTGTAGGAGGGGCAGATGAGAGGGTCCAGGGGTCGCTGTGGCCTGGCCTGGCTGATCTGGGCTTTGCAGGGACTTGCGCTGCTCCCAGCCTCAGGCCCCAGGTCCCGGGACTGGATCCAGGGTTCGGTTGCTGATTTCACTAAATGAGCTTGGGCTAATCACTTGGTTTTGAAATGCCTCAATTTCACATGTTTCCAATGGGAACAATAGCCAGCAGCACCTTCCACAACTCTGAAGCTCCTTTGGCTTAATCCTATCGAGCTTTCCAATCAGCTCCAGGAGGCAAGACCCTGACCCCCATCTCTCCCGATGGAACCACAGGGCAGGAGCCAGGCTGAAGCAGGCACATGGTGCTCATTTGCAGAGAGAAGGTCACTCCAGAACCTGCCTGACTTTAAGGGATTCTTTCATTCGTTTTTTTAAAGATCTTATTTATTTATTTTTAGAGAGGGGGAAGAGAGGGAGAGAAACATTAGTGTGTGGGTGCCTCTCTCGTGCTCCCTACTGAGGACCTGGCCTTCAGTTCGCAGGCTGGCCCTCAATCCACAGAGACGCACCAGTCAGGGTTTAAGGGATTCTTTTAAATTAATCATCGCGGCAGCTCCCACTTTCAAATGCTGACCCTGTGCCAAGAGGTCTGCCAGCAGAGAGCTCCTCCAGCTGGACTGTGCACAAGGAACCGCCGGGCATCTGACTGAAATGTAGATTCATGTTCAGCAGGTCTGGGGCCTGAGATTCCGCATTTCTCGTAAGCTCCCAGGAGGTAGGGATGCTGCTGTACTTTGATTATGAAGGTGTTAAATGCATTATCACAGTTCATTGGCACAACACTCCTATGAAACGGGCACTGTTATTTACCACCCTTGTTTTACAGAGAACACTGAGGCCTAGAGAGATGAAATCAGGTCACAGAGCTAAGCAGAAAAAGCAGGACTTGAAGCCACACCACCCACTCCCCTGAGTCTGCCCGCTTAGCCCTAGGGCTCCACCCACACCCACATTCTCCTGAGAAGCCGATGGCCTGCGGTTGCAGGAGGTGCACCAGGGGTGAGATGCTGAGGGCAAGCAGGACAGCCGCGGTGATGGGTGACGAGACAGCGGGCAGTCGCGGAGGGGCTGGGGCCCCCAGAGAAACCAGCCTCAGCAGAGAAGGAAGCTGCAGCTCACTCAGAAAGATGCCGCTGTGTCCGAAAGACAGAGGTGCTTCTTCAGGAAAGTTCTCCTGAGTCCATGGCAGAGCTCCAAGCTGGGGTTGGTTTGCTGCGAAGAGAAAACTTTTTCACTGACCTGGAAAAAGGAGCCCTGGAGCCCAGATAAGAAGGAGGGGCCCCAACCTTCTGGGACTGGGAGCTGGGAGGACTTGCCCTGACCTTGAGCTTAGGGGATGGTTTGCAAGGCACAAGAGGAAAAATACAAACAATAATGCGCACACCCTTCCCTCCTGCTCAGCAGCCCAGGAAGGGTCTCTGCCCTCCCAGTTCCTCAGCGTCAGTGGCAACGGTGAGGGGGGACCGAGAGGTCCCAGGAGCTGGCTGGCCTGGCTGGCTGAAGGGCAAGACACTGTCAGAGAGAGCAGGCCCCACAGGGGGCGGGGGGAAGACAAGAGCAAGGGGCCAGGTGGGTGTAAAAAGGCAGCGAGGCGGGCCGTGCAGGTAGCGGGAAAGCACATGGCTCCATCGGGACATAGTACTGCCAGAGCAGATTTCCAGGCGAAGCTGGAAATGCAGGTTTTTATGTGAAGTTCCCACCTTTTTAATGTTACCCACTGTTGCAAATATACATATAAATTTATATATGTAATATAACAAATATTAATATTAATGTAACATATATTAATATTAAACATATAATATTTTTATCTATTTATAAAATACTGTGCGGACCTAATTAGATAAGTCTGTTAGCAAGCTATGCTCTGAGTCCCTATTTTACAGCCTGTGCACCAGAGTCAGCACAGGCTGGGTTTAGGGGTGAGTTTGGGGGAGTCCTGAGAGAGGTTCAAGGGCAGCAGCCATGTCTGTTAGATAGATGATAGATAGATAGATAGATAGATAGATAGATAGATAGATAGATAGATAGATAGACAGACGAAACAAGGGCTTTAAGATGCAATGCTTTTTGTTGTGAACAGAATTTTCCTTAGTGTTCCCCAAAAGACATAAGTTGTTTTTGCATTTTTTGACTCCCAGAATGTTTTGTCTTTGACCGTGAGAACAGGCAGGAATGAGCCTGCAGCTGCTGGGTTTTATGTGGGTCTCACAAGGAAGGCCGCACCCACAGGAGGCTGATGCCCGGGGAACTGCCAGCCACGGGCCAGCACCAGGGAGTGGAGCAGACGTCCGGGGAGTGGAGCAGACGTCCGGGGCTGAGCAGGGGAGGCCATGTCCTGCCCATTCTGCTTGGAGTGGAGGGTTTCCAGGGGCACCGACAACTACATTCTGTACTCTAAGCCACCAAATACAAGCTGCCACTGGAAATACCACAGGACAGCTGCCACCAGCGGGGCAGGGAGGCTCCTGTTCCCAGGGGCAAGTCAAAGGCAAAGGGGAGCATCCGGATGCAGGTGAAAAGCCAGCCTTACGGAGAGACATGGGGGAAGGAGAGGATGAGAGGGAGGAAGAGGCTGACGCGGAGCACAAACACTGCTTGCGCCAACTCATTTAACCCCCGACCTTTCGGGCCCTTCACCTTATTACGCCCACTTTGCAGATGGGATACCAGGCCTTGGAAAGATAAATATGAATGGTGCCAGGGTACCCCGCCAGGAAGTGCTTCAGCAGGACTGGGACCCCAGGCCTGTCTGGTTGCAGAACCCAGGCTCGCACCAGCATTTGGGGCCCTTCCCTGCTGTCTCAGCCAACTCAGGCTGCTATAGCAAATTATCATAGACGAGATGGCTTAACCAAGCATTCATTTCTCACTGTCCTGGAGGCTGGGAAGGTTAAGGTCAAAGCACTGGCAGATCCAGTGTCTGGTGAGGGCTCACCTCCTGGTTTGCTGAAGGCAGCCAGCGTCCCCGCATGGTGGAGGGCAGAAAGCGGAGGTGCACTCTCTCCTGCCTCTTCTTGCAAGTCTCAGCATGACAGCGCCATCCTTGTGACCTAATTACCTCCCGAAGCCCTGTCTCCAAATACTATCACATGGAAGGTTGGGGTTTCAACATGCGTATTTGGGGGGATGCAAATACTCAGCCCATAGCAGGTGGATGCTTCCCACGGCAGAGGCCCTCAGGGTCCACTTTCCCAGCAAGAACAAAACTCAAAGCCCCAGACAGTCCCCAGTGCACTGTGTCATGCAGCCAGGAAACACAGAGACACCCTGGCTGGGTCCTGGTCTCCGCCTATCCCTGCTCCCAGGCCACTAGGCTGTGAGCCCACACTGCCTATAGCCGCTGCGCAGGAGCATTAATTGAAAATTAATCCGCTCAGTACGTGCTGATGTACAAATCAGAGCTAAGTGTCTCAATTAGGAAGAGAAATGGAGTCAGGCACTCTTCTCAGGCACCAGCTTATTTATGGGGATAATATCGTTTTTAATGAGGGGAGCTAATAAAAGGCACAACAAATGCAACATTTAATAGAAAAAAATTACAGCATTCCATCAGCAGAACGCCAGAGGGAGGGCGGATGCCGGGGACACATGCACACCCAGGAATCTATGTATGGTTGTGTGGGCGCCTCTGTGTATAAACATATGTGTGTAGGCATGCATGTCTATGTGCACGTGCATGTCCATACACATGTCCGTGTCTGGACGTGTGAGAATGTGTGCGTGCATGTCTGCATCTGGGGGGAGGGGTGAACAGTCCTTTGTTTTTGCTACAGAAGCTGGATTTCCCATCTGCTGCCTAAACTCCCCCCATTCAGCATTCTGGGTCAGCAAACTAAGGAGCACCTGGTCTGTTTAGTCCCTAGAGAAGAGTAGGTTTCTGTCACTCACCTCCATGGGGGGTCATAAAGAGGGAACTTAGACCCCCCGGGCCCAGCCTTTCCCGGGCTCTTCTTTCCACACGCAGGCCACGGTTGTCCTAGCCAGCCACGTCACCGACAGATGCAGGACGAGGCCCTCTGGGCACCACCCCACTGCCCCAGGTTGGCACTTAGGCCCAGCTTTCCTCTTCAGGACTTTGCTTGCCAGGCTCAAGTCCAAGTTCCCACCCCTGCTTCTACCCTCCTGCCCCCAGGCACAGCTCAGTCCCAGGCCCCGGCTCTGCAGCCCGAGCCCAGAGTGGCCTCCGCTTTAGCATCTGTGGAATGGGGGAGCAGCGGAGGTGCGCAGCTCAGAACCCAGCCTGCCCTCCCAGCACCCCAACACCACATGCACACATCAACCTTCCCACCTCTGCTTATGTGGGACCCCTCCTGGGATGCAGGTCCCAATGCTGCACTCACTGTCATGCCCAGAGCAGACCCCCACTATGCCCACCACTCCCACAGGCAGCTCATCCGACCTCAGGCTCTCCCCGGGAGGTCAGTGTCCTCACCCGTCAACTGGGACTCGCAGCAGGGCCCGCCCCCCAAAGAGGCGGCTGGCAGCAAAGGATGGATGAGGCCTGCGCACGGGACCTTCAGTGTGGCCCCCTCAGTGCAGGGGCCAGAGCAGCTTGCCATTGGGACTAGCTTCATCACTGTGACCAGGGGACAACAGCCACCTCGGCCACCTCTTCCCAACAACATGCCGATCCTGCAAGGCACACAGCGGTGATTTTCATCCTTGTTTCTCAAAAGAGGAAACTGAAGCTCAGAAAAGTTGAAAGACTTGCCTGAGGCCACACAGCAGGGGTGAAACCCAGAAGTCCTGCAGAGGTCCAAGGGCACTGCAACCCAGGCCTCCCGGAGCCAAGCCCTGGGCTGTCCCAGCTCCGAGGAGCCAGGGGCTCTAAGGGAGGGAACTTGGGCACAACCTGGCCAGGCCTCCCCCCCACTCTGTGGTTTTGCACTCATTGCTTAACCTTCCCGTGTTTCTGTTTCTTCGTCAATACAATGAGGTAATAACAGCACTTACTAGTGGGGTTTTGTTAGGGTTAAATGAGCTGATAGCCATAAAGCACGTAGAATCCGGCCTGGCACATGATAAATGATCAGCATATATTGAAATGTTGTTGCTAATATTAGTCCACCCGACCCCAAATCATTCTCTCCCTGGCCAGGCAGCAGATCATCCATTAAGCACCTTCCAAGGTCCCCCCGCAGCAGGGCCTTTCCGCCTGACCGCCGGCGCAGGGACCGGCGCGGGGGACCGGCGCGGACTCCCGGACCGGGGCAGTGCTCCACCTTACACTCGGTCCTCATCCGCGGAGCTGCACTCTGCGCTTGGGGCTGCGTTGTCTGTGTGTGCTCCTTTTTAATTTTTCAGAAGTACACAACAATCATAAATAAAACCGTGCAGGGAGAGGGGCTTGTACCCTGTAGCGGGGCACCAACTGGGCGGTGGTACCGATGGTTATTAGTTCAGTGTCCGCCTCCTTCCCTGCGGTAGTCCCAGTGGTACCTGGACAGGGCAGGTCATCCGTCATCACCGAAGAGAGGGAGGGGCCTGAGGGCGGGGTCTCCCCTGGGTGGGGACGGAGTCCTCAGACCCTGAGCCTCAGGAGTGGAGACGCCCCCCCAGACCAGAATCCGGAAGGAGGCTCCCCCTCCCTCCTGGACCCGAGGCACCTCCGAGATTGACGACATTTGAAAGTTAACTTCCCACAAAAGTCATTCTCCAGGATTAATATTTATTTCTTATGAAATTTAAATTTTTCAGTGTAATTAAATTTTCATTCATCGCAAGTTATAGATAAAAATATTTATAACTTTCCCTTTTGTGCTACTGAGGATGAGCCTCGGACAGAACCAATTTCCTAGGCCTCCTCCTGGCGATTCTTCCCACCTCGTGGGGGTTGGGGGGGCAGGGAGGAGGCCAGAGGGGCTGGTGGGGTGTAACCAGCACCTCTCACCCCAGGCCACCATTCCGGCTGGGCTCTCAGTGGGGGTGGCTAGGAAGAGGGGAGGGCTCAGACCCGCCCCACCCCTAACTACCTGGCAAATAACTCCGTGGGATTTGGGAACCAGGGCCAGAAAGGGAGGCCAGAGGAGGCTGGGAGAGGACAGGAAAAGGAGACCTGAGGATGAGCCAAAGAGAGAATGGAGAGAGGGCGGAGAGGGCCCACAGCCTCCCACCCCAGCATGGAACATGTTGGAACAGCCTGTGTAAAAGGGCAGCACACAGGTGGGGCTCCATTAATGATAGAGGATCCTGATGGGGAGCTCACTACCTAACAGGGATAGTCAGCTTGGTTGAAAATCCATATTTTCATCAAACCCTGAGCCCTACACCCTTACAAAGAGACCTGTATGGACCCCTCTAATTTCACGTGTGTTGCTCTGAAACACAATCACCTCAGGCACTGGGAGATCTGAGCCTGCCCTCAAAACTCTCCAACACCCACCACACAGGCTGTCGACACAGCCTCAGATCTGCTCACAAACTTGCCGCCTTGCTAGGAGACTGCTTGGGTCCCACGTGGGCCGCGGCGCAACAGTGTTACAAGGGCACACCCACAACAGCCATGGCCAAACAATGACCTGGGTGAGACACGACACCAACAGCGCGGCATTCACAGGCTGTCAGTCAGGCTCTTGCCACGCCCTCCTTGCCCCTCCTCCCACGTGCGGAGCCCCAGACTGGATAGGGGCCAGGACTCCCCTCCCGACCTCCCCTGGAGCAGGGAACAGCCTGGGTCTTTCTTCTCACCTTGCCCCGGCTGCACTTGTGCTTACTAATTAGACCTGTCATTGGCCCTGAATCATTCCCAGGCCGGGCTGGGGAGGTCATTAAGCCAGAGATGGATAAGTGCTAAACCGGTCCCGCTCTGGAGATTTACAAGGCTCAGGCTGGGGAGGATTTATAAGGTTTGTTAAATTTCTAATTGAGTTTAGAGTGCAGTGCCACGGTCTCAGTGACCAAGCCACACGGATGAGAATTAAAACAAGTGCACTCATCCCTCACGGTGGCCCACACCCCCCCCCCCCCCCCCTGCCCCGCACCAGCCAAGCCCCTGAGCACACCCGCCCGCTCCAGACCCACGGACCAGCCCAGCGAAGAGCTGCAGGCTCAGCGTCCGTTTACATCTGCTTGGTTGCCTGGATTTGCTGTTTGTTTGCTCTTTTTTTTTTCTTTTTGAAAAGCTAATACACCACATGTTTCAAAATGCAAAGAGCACAAAGGACACCAGAGTAAATCTCTCCCCCACCCTATGGCTCAGCCACCTGGCTCCCCTTTCTGGAAAAAATACGTGCTGTTATCAGTTACCGGCAAATCCTTCAAGATTCATACACACAGTATATTTTAAAAAAAGAAGAAAAAAAAGATTCATACACACAGCAAAGATACCCACCTGCACATTCTTCGTGTGCGTGAATATTCTTTCTCCCCTTGGATACACACCCTTCCACTCCTTGTCTTGTTCACTTAACAGCAGGTCCCAGGGACCCAGGCCACAAAGCCAACTAGTCGGCACCGAACAGGTCTCAGCTCTGCCCCATGAGGGGGACGCTGGCTCAGACCTGCTCGCAGGAGCCAATTATGAGCATCTCCTTCCCTCCTTCAAGTTCCGTGTTGTCGTGTTGGTAGCGTGAAGTTCCGTGGAAGTATTTACACCACAGAAATTGGCAAATACCACAAACCAAGGCTCTCGTTTGTGTGGAGTGCTGGGTGTCAGACGCCGAGCACCTCGCCACCAGCTTTGCCACGTGTGAACTGGGCGACAGGCAAGTCACTTGATCTCCCTGAGCTTCAGTTCATTTATGTCTAAAATGGGTGTAAGTATGAATGTAAATAAATGTAAAAATGGGGATATGACAGAGGGCAGCAGTGTGGGAATGAGGACTAAAGGAGCTACAACGCATGTGAGTCTTTGGCACCAGGCCTGCCACACGGCCAGTGAGTGCTGCTGTCAGTGACGATGTGACCTCACCCTGGGCAGCCCTAGGAGGAGGCAGAGGAGGGCAGCGATGCTGAGTGTGAAGCAGATCGGAGTCATGTGGGAGGCAACTTTGTCCTGAGGGATCTTTGAGAATAGAAGTCAACCCAGTTTGGGACCCAACTCATCACTGTCACCACCATCTCTGTGGCGCATCCGTCCCCATGCGGAAATGGACAAAGCACAGGCCCGCCTGCAAAGACCCACAGACCCTGTCATCTCGCCGTAGACACAGGCAGAGCAGGTGACTCCAGGGGGGAACCTGACGCCCAAGGTGGGGGTGGGTGGTGGTCACCCAGAGGAGACACCCTTTACGCTGGGCATTGAAAGGTGTCCAGGAAGCCCAGACAGAAAAGAGTGGGCCTGGAGGGTAGAGTGCCAGAGCCAGTCCCAGAAGACAAAGTTCATGTCTTCTTAGCTCAGAGCAGGGAGGTCACTTGCCCGAGGTCACACAGCACAAACGTGACGGAGCCAGGATTCTAGTTCAGAACTTCTCGGCCCAAAGCCAGGTTGACTGACGGTCCTGCTACATTGTCTGCTCTGCGCTCAGTCACCAGGCTGTCCTGCAAGGCAGCTGTCGTGGCGCCAGGGGGACCCCCGGAGCACTTTGCACACCCCGCAGTGAGGGGCCGGGGCACTCTGCAGCCTCCCGACCAGACTACCCACTGGCCGGGGGCTCACGCTGTCACACAGGGCGGTCCGTGAGGTCAGACCCCATCCACACACACGGCCTGGGTGTGCAAAAGCAGAGGCGTACAGCCATCCCTCTGCCGTCCCTGGGCCCCCTCCCAGACCACCAGGGGCTGAACCACACCCGCAGGGCCCACTGCTCCCCTCCTTCCTCCACCCATGTCTTGTCTTGGGTTCTTAAGCCAACACTTCCTGTCTGAGGCATGTGCCCACTCACGGGGAGCAGGAGAGGAGTCGGGGGCCCAGAGAGGAACGCCCCGGAGTGTCCCAGAACCTGGGGCCTGCACGGAGGGTCAGCATGACTCTTCCCTAACGTCTAGAGACCTGCATGGGTGACAGGTGACTCTCCATCCCCTCATTCACTCTCTCGGTATTACCCACAGTGAGCTTCCTACCGTGCGCCATGTGGGAGATACAGTCCCCTGGGGAACAATTCAGGCAAGGTCCCTGCTTTAGTGACACTGTCATTCTAACGAGGGAGATGGAGCATAAACCATAAACCGGGAAATTGGCTACTTTTAGATGGTGATAAGTGCTCTAGAAGAAATTATACAAGCTAGTGAGAAAGAGAGCTGTGGTCGGGGAAGGCATCTCTGAGGAGGAGGCACCTTCCCTGTCACCTGAGTAACAGGAAGAAACCAGCCACATGAAGACCTGAGGGGAGGATGCTCCAGGCAGAGGCCCGGAGGCCGTTTGGGCTGAAGGAGATGACTCTTTATAAAGGGAACGGCCCGAGGGGGCACTGGGCACACACAACACAAAGGGTGCAGCAGAGCTGAGCAGCCAAACGCTCATATGTGACTGCTCTGGGCCTCAGTTCCCCCATCTGTATATGGGTCAACAGCAAAAGTGTTCACACTCATTGAGAGAATGAAATGAGCATGCACGTGTGTGTCACCAAGTCCTGAGATTGCCCTGCTGGGGCCTCGGGAGTCTGAGGGACAACCTGCAGTCCAGGGAGGCAGCCTTCCCTGGGCAGTGGGGGCAGTAAAGTGCCCAGGCCTGGAGGAAGACAAAGGACTGGGACAGGCTGGCCAGATGTCGGCCTGCTTGGAGGGACGTCCAGGATAATAGGGTCATCCCACTCAGGGATACCAAAAGGTTCACCTGTCCAAAGACACAAGGTGATTTGGGGTCTAGAACATGCGAGAAGCCACAAAGCACACTTTCCATCCTAGTGGGCTCACTTCTTCCCTTCCCCAGGTAGGCACAGGTGAATCACTTCCTGGGGTCCACCTCTGGGTGGGGAGCCATGAGAGGGTACGTAAGAGCTGAGACCCACCCGTTGAGTCCCAGAGTCATGGTTCTTAGAAACGCCTTCACACTCCCCAAAGGCCTTTAAACCACCTGCACACAGGAGTCCAGCAGTCAGGCACACTGACTAGTACCCACCCAGAGAATCTGGGGCTCAGAGCCTGGGGTCCAGAATCTAAGCACCAAGCGCCCCCTGGTGGTCATCGCGACCATCCAAAGCCTGGACCATCAAACTCTGGATGGAGAACACGGGGCCCAGCCCCTTCCAGCATGGTGAGGAAGTAAAGAGCAAAGCTCGGGGCTCATCTGGCACAGTGCACTGTTCCGAGCAGGGGGGATGCTCTGACTTTCAGCGAGCTCTCACTAGAAAAGGACATGCCCTGCGATGACACAGGATATGTCTGCAGTCACACAGCAGCAGATGGTACTGTACCTAGTGGCCATGAAGAGCATTCATTCATTCATTCATTCATTCTGCTTTCTTTAGCATCTGCAGTGTGCCAGGCACTGTTCTAGGCATAGATAACCCAAGAGTGACCAAGGTGAGGTCCCTGCCCAGATGAAAGGGGTGGGTCCCTTCCTTAGGAAAGGCATGATAAATACATGTGCAAATAAATATTCAGGGTGTCACATGGGGACAAGTTACCTAACGGAAAATAAAGTGCAGTAAGGGGAGAAGCCCCTGTGGGCTGAGATCTGAGGTCATGGCAGGGCTCTATGAGGAGGTGGAATTCGAGCTGAGAACCAGTGAAGAGACTGGGAAATACCCAGCAGAAAGAATCTAGACAACGGAAAAAGGAAGCGTTTCCTGAAGCAAGGGGCTCCTCGGGGCAAGTTCCAGGAACAGAGAGAAGGCCTGGGTGGGAGGGGCAGAGGGGAATGAATGAGAAGGGAGAAGATGAGGTGAGAGAGGGGGTGGAGGCCATATTACACAGGGTCCTGTTCCCCTTCGCAGAACCTTGGACTTCATTCTAAGTTGTGTTAGGAAGTTACTGAAGGGCTAACATCCCGGCGGGGCTCACTGGCTGCTAAAGGGAAAAGAGACGACAAGGGAACCAGGATGAAAGCAGTTAATTTGGAGCCAGGAGGTTCCTGGAGACACAGATGAGTGATGATGGTGGCTTTAATCAGTAGTAGGGGAATGACAGCGTCTCAGGTTTGATATATATTTTGGAGCTCAAGTCAAAAGGGGTTGTGAGGTGCTGATACAGGATGTGAGGGAGAGAGAGAAAAAGGTAGAAACCAAGATTTTGCCTGAACATCTGGTGACTGTCCCTGGGATGAGTAAGATAGAATGGAGGGGCGTAGCAGGATGGAGGGGATCAAGAGCTCCGTTTGGGACCGGAGCCAGAGGTGCTAGTCACAGGTGTTCCCACTGGGATGTAAGAATCTGAAATTCAGAGGTGAAGGTGGGGGTCATTAGCATAGGCGGCGATGACATTTAAAGGCGCGGGGAGACTTCTACTTCCATCCGAGATGAAGGAACAGAGAACTAACTGCGACTTCCACTTAAAGCAGCAAAAATAAATCACACAAAATATACGAAACAGTGGTTTTCAAGGTTGAATATTTTCTCCCTAAAACCGGGAACAAAGTAAGAATGTCCACTCCCGCCACTTCAGATTAGCACCGTACTGGAGATGCCAGCCAGTACAATAAAAAAAGGAACAGAGATAAAAGTGTTCACACTGAAAAGAAAGAAATAAAATTGTCTTTATTCACAGATGACATGACTATCTATATAAAAAGTTCGATAGAATCTACAAACAAAGGCTACTAGAACAATTGAGTTTAGCAAGTTTAGAGAATAAGTATATACAAAAGTCAATTAAATTTTTATAGACCAGCAATTAACTATTGGAAACTGAAATTCAAATATCAATACCCCTTCCAATAACATGTTCAGTTACTGAATTCTTCGGGACAAGCCTGAGAGAAGCTGTGTGAAACCCGCACCACGGGGCACGCGGTGTCGCTGAGAGAGCCTTGAGCGCTTCGGCACAGACGCGACCTGCTCGTGGGCTGGGAAACTCAGGACCGTTGGGACAGCTGTTCTCCGTGAGTTGATCTAGAGATTCAACATAATCGCACTGAAATCCCTGCAGGACTTTTTGCAGAACTTGAAAAACTGATTCTAAAATTTAGATGGAAATACAAAACACCTAGAACAGGTAAACAGAGCAAAGTTAGAGGACTAATACTGATTTCAAGATTGATTATAAAGCTATAGTAATTAAGAAATTATAGAATTAAAGATAAATATATAGAGATCATAGAACAGACTACAGAAATATCTATATGCCAGTACCCCTCATGGACGTAGATGAATATATGTATACGTATTTGAGTTTATATATATAATTTTCAACAAATGTCCCAAACCAGTTCAGTGGAAAAAGTCTAGTCTTTTGCATGTCTAAATGCAAAATAAAATGTATCTACCTCCCGCTTTATACAAAAATTGGCTCAAAATGTATCCTAGGCCTAAATGTAAAACCCCAAAACCATAAAACTGCTAGAGAATAAGGCAGAAAGAAATCTTTGTAACCCTGGGTTAGGCAGAGATTTGTGAGTCACAACACCAAAGCACAATCTATACAAGAAAAAATTACCAAATTGAAGTTCACAGGTCCACATGCAAGAGTCTACCCAGGGATTTTCCCTTCCCAACACCGTTAATTACCACGTGTTTGTCTAAAGAGGGGCCGAGCCACAGTACAGCAGCTCTGAGGTGGGCCCTGGTGGCAGGTCAGACCAGCAGGCTCCGGAAAACAGCAGCAAGGCCCGCACTCTGGGGCCGGAGCGATGGCCGGGGCTGGGGCCACGCACAGAAATCGATACTGCTGGAAGGGCTGGCGGTGTTCCGTGTTTCCCTGCTCCAGAAGAGTCTCAGTTCCCAGCCACTGCACAGGGGCCTCTGTCCCCCACTCCCGCCCCCGCCCCGTCTCACGCTCCGCTCTCGGGTGGGGCAGTGGACCCTCCTGTGGGAACTTGCCCTCCAGAGGCAAGGAAATCCCGATGAAGGCGGCTGGTGCAGATCATTTCCCAAGATTATGTAAATGTCTAATCACTATGTTGTACACCTGAAACTAATATAATGTTGTATGCCGACTGTAATTGAAAAATACATTAAAAATAAAAAGAAAGAAAGAAGAAATTCCAGCTTCAGGAGGATGAGAGCTGCCTGTCCCCCACACAGGTCTCCAGGGCTCCGGCCTGAGCTCAGTGCCAGGATCCTGGGCAAGTCTCACTGGCCACCCTCGGCCTCCATTTTCTCTTCTGTAAAATGGGGGAGTAATCCCACCCTCCCAGCATGGTGGTGAGGCTGGCAGGAGAAAACACAGACGCTGCTCCAGATGCAGAGGGTGGCCCAAGGGATGGCCTTCTTTTATCCTTTCCCTCCTGCTCCTGTGGTTCCTGGGGGTGGAGGGATGGGGAAGGGGGGGGGGGGAACACAGCTCTCCTTCTCCTCTAGTTCACTCCCTTCTTGGGCCCCTGTTTGGCCCTAGGGGGCTCTACTTCCTCCCCTGCGTCTGCCCTGATGTGCGGTATCTCATGGCTGGGCCCAGCAAACCCCCAGCAGACACAGGGGCAGCGATAGCGGGTGTGCCTGACAGAGGGCGGCTCCCAGCTCCCCGATGTCTCCAGGGCCCCTGTGAGGGTGGGCGGGACATGGGGAAGCCCCATCCCAGAGTCTGTTTAGCAGAGTGGTTAAGGCTCTGGCTCAGGACCCTAGTTTGGGTCCGGACGTCCCACTTCCTGGCTGGGAGACCCTGGGCAGGTCACTTTTCCCCCAGGCTCTCAGTTTCCTCTTCTGGAAAACAGCCCCTACTTCAGAGTTGTCTCGAGGACTAAATGAGATGACTCGCAAATATGTTGCACCCAGTGCCGGGCCCACAGTGCACGCAGTAGCTACGGGCTGTTGTTCTCCCACCCAGCTCACCAGGAGGCTGGTGACCCCACCCACCATTAGTCAGGTTTCCTGTGAGCCTGGGTTCAGAAAGCCAGGGAAGGGCAAGGTCCGGTGATGCTCCCTCCCCAAACACAATGACAAGCCCATTCCTCGGCTCCGCCAGGGGCTTTATAGTAATAGAAACCCCCCAATCCTGCTAATCGCCTCTCAAGTGCCTGGATTAGCTCTCACATCTGCGGTTTAGCTGTTGCTCCTCTCCCTGCCCAACCCCTCACACCGGGGCCCTGCTGCTCCCAGACTCCGTCTGATGGTCTCCCTCATGAGGTACAGCCCAGCCACCGAGCACAGACCGGAGCCAATGGCCGGCTCTGCTTCCTCCCCGCTCTGTGCCTTCAGATGGGTCACGTGACCTCTCTGTGCTTCAATTGCATCATTTCAAAAATGTGTCTAAGAATAGCATCCCTTCGTGGGGCTGCTCTGTAGAGTAAATTAGTTGAATGCAAGGTGCTTACCATGGTGCCCGGCACCTCTAAGTGCCATTTAAGGATTTGCTGTTGTTGTTGTTATTGTTGTCACTATCTTTATCCGGCACACAGCCAGGGGCACAGTCGATTTGGAGGCAGGCTCACTGAGTGACTGGATAGAAGGGTGGATTAATTAACGAGCCAACCCACCTCTAAGGCTCCTCGGTGCACTGAGCACTGATAACAAAGCCTATCGGTCTGCGCGTCCTGCAGGCGCCAGGTGCTTCCTAACACGTGCTCCCACGGAACCCTCCCAACCATCCCCGGCAGCGAGCCGCGGGCCGGTGTCGCAGATAAGGAGATCCTGACTCTTCAGAGGATAACCTGCCCAAGATCACACAGCCATTTTTTTCACCCCCATTAATTTTTAATTACACACGATACAAAAGCACTGCAGAAAAAAATTTTTAGGAGGCGACATAACATTAAAAATAAAACCACCTGAGATTCCATGCCCAGAAATTTCCATTGCTAAGTGTCTGCAGACTATCATGTAGATTTTTTCATGCAAATATATATACATTTTTTTTTTTCACAAAAACAGGCTCGAATTATGCACGCACTGCACTGCACTGGAGGCGTGGCTCTATTTATGCGCCGATAAATCCGTGCCACCGGCAGCAGCTAGCGAGCTCTCGTAGAGCCAAGTCACAATTTATTTAGCCAATTTGCTGTTGTGGGATATTTAGGCTAATCCAATTTCTCACATTTTATGTGATGAATATCCTCCTTATCCACACAGCTTTCTGCACTTGTCCAATTATTTCCTCAGGATAAATTCCTAGAAGTGAAATTTCTGAGTCAAAGACAATGCATTTATTTAAGGCTTCTCATATATACATCCTGCCAAGTTGTCTCCCACAAAGGTTGCGCCAATTTATGCTCCCACTGGTGGCGAAGAAGTTAGGGGCCTCTACTCTTGAAGATACACAAAATAGATCGGGAGCGGTGCATTAGTCAGCAAAGGCTAAGCCAAGCTGCAGTAACAAGTTAACCCCCAAATCTCCACGCACAACACAGCACAGACTTGTTTGGGACCCGCATCACAGACTCAATCAGTCTGGGTCAGCAGGAGGGTCTGTGCCTTGCACAGCGAATTCAGGGACCTGAGCTGATGGAGCTGCCCCTTGTGGTGCCCGGGACCTCCACCACTGCCCAGAACTGGAGAAGTAAAGACTCAGATGCTCAAATGCCCTGGCTCAGAAGTGCCACAATCATCTCCATTCCTGTACTGTCCCTTAATCTCACTCCCCTAAAGTAAACCCCAGAATAGAAGCAAAATGAAGAGTTCTCTTCAAGCAAAATGAAGAGGGACCTGGGAGTGTTCCCTTGAGGACTGTGGCAGGAGGGGTGGGGCAGCGGGCATCTATTTTCCAATAAGGGTTCCTTCTCCTCCCTGCCCCTTGGCTCACTTTGATCTGCACACACACCAGAAGTTCACACAAACACACTAACCCATTAGAGACAGCAGAGTCTGCTCTGAAGCCAGATTGCCAGGGTTTAAATCCCTGGCAATCACTCTGCCACTCACTGCTGTGTGATCTTGCGTCAGTGACTGCTCCTCTCTGAGCCACAGTTTGCTGTGAGGATTAAATGAGTCCATCTGCACAGCAGCACCTGGAGCAGTACCCAGCACACGACAGGAAGTGGGAGCTGCTGGTGGAGTCACACAGGCTCTTGCAGAGGAGCGAGGATCTAAGCCCCTCGCCACCGTGTGTGCTCTCACAGGTGTGCAGGCTGGAACAGACAAGTACACACAGACATGGGGGGGCCATCAAAACCCACTGCAGCTGCTCGCCTTCCCCCAAGCAAGAAGGCAAGGGAAGACGGTCCTCCTGGGGCCAGCCAGGGGTGTTCCCGTCATCGGGGGGAGACCCCGCTCACAGGGCCAACTCGCACTGGCCGCCACACCCGCACCGTCACCCACATCCCCCACCCCTCCCCGGGCCTCGCCCATCACTTCCCCTCCGCAGGCAGAATGGCTCCAGAGCAGCCCACACGCACAGCGGCAAGAGTGGGGTCCTCTCAGCCACGCCCTGGGACCTCTGCTGCAGCGGTGGGGCTGTCCCAGGCAGTCAGGCAAGAGCAGAGCAGAGCAGTGGGTCACCAGGCGGAGAGCTCTCGGTGCCTGGCAACAGGCAAATCTACGGGCCCTCAAAGGACCCTTAAACCTTAACCCCAGTAGATGACATCCGGGCCTCGGCTGTGTCTTAGCTCCAGGCCCAGAAAGGCAGCAAACTCAGACAGAGCGGGGGCCTTGGCTGCCTCAGGACCTGCCGCCCTGACTGCTGACCCCCTGGTGGGACCAGTCAGTGGAAGCCACAGCCCCGAGGAGACACACCTGGGAAAGCTGGTGAGCATTCTGCTGAGATCCTCCCCTGAGATCTCAGATAAAAGCCCTCAGGACAGAGGACCCATCGAAAGCTCTCTCCACTGAACGCACCTCACCTTTCCCCACTTTCGCCATCCCCCTCTTTCCCCAGGGTGCTATCTCTCTCTCTCTATCCTCCTTTCTCTCTCCTCCCCCCGACTGCAAGCTCCAAGGGCCCTTCTGTTGCTGTAACTCGTTTCCCAAGCCCATTTCTTCTACTGTTCACTTCTTCTATATACACCTCTGCAACTTATTTTTTAAAGATTTTATGTATTTATTTTAGAGAGGGGGAAGGGAGGGAGAAAGAGAGGGAGAGAAACATCAATGTGTGGTTGCCTCTCACATGCCCCTCCTGGGGACCTGGCCTGCAACCCAGGCATGTGCCCTGACTGGGAATTGAACTGTCGATCCCTTGATTCACAGGCCAGGGCTCAATCCACTGAGTCATACCAGCCAGGGCACCTCTGCGACTTCCTAAATAAACTCTCTTTTATAACTTGAGTCTTGGGTCTGAATTCTTCTCCTAGCCAGAATCAAGAACTGAGGTTGCTGAACAGAGGTTAACTCCTGGTGCCATTTTTCCCTGGATGAAACCTCCCTCCGGCCCACCTCCATCCTTCCCAGGCTTGGTTTCTCGGACCCCCACTGCAGCCCTGTCAGCTTCGGCTCTGATCCCGACCTGCCTCCCCTGCGTGGGGGTCTGGTGGGCGCACGTCAGCCCAGCCGCTGCAGCCTCACACCCACCAGAGTTCCCTGCCTCCGGTCCTCTCTGCCTGGAGTCACCAGCCACATTACCTCCGCTGTGACCTGATCCGTCCCTCGAGGTCAGCTTCGACATCTAGTCATTCCGTGGAGCTTTCTCTAAATGCAGATCAGACGTCACCTTCAGGTTCTCACCCCTGCAGCCCCCGGATCCTGCCTCCTGCTCCACCTGCCACGGTGCATCCCCTACGCCGCCACAGTCCGCTGCCTGTCGTGGGCCTGTGAGTCTGAGAGCACAGGAACCTGCTTCTCTTCCCGCAGGAGGCCCAGCTGGCAGCAGGGACGCAGCACAGAGCCATCATTATTAAACAGTGAGAGAGGAGAAGAGAAGAGGGAGAGAAACCGGGGGAAGAGGACAGTTCTGGACAGAGTCAGAGCCGTGCCTTAGCCTTCAAGGATAACCGCTGACGTTTACTGAGAACTTGCCTGCCAGGCCTCGCTCCAACTGCCAGTCCCACGGCGCGGGTGCGGCTGTGCAGAGGGAGAAGCGGAAGCACTGCAGGTTGACTTGTCTGAGATGCCCCAGCTCGGGAGAGAGAGAGACAGGAGTCGGACTCGGGATGGATGAGAGTCTGCGCCTTCGTCGTCACCCTTTACTGCCTCATAAAAGGTGGATTTCTGTTTAAAAGTCAGAAAACTGGACTTCCGCCAAGATGGAGGCATAGGTGGATGTGCCGTGCCTTCTCACACAACCAAGATTAGAGAAAACTAAATATTAGCAACAGAAAACACAGCCAGAACACAGAAAATTGAACTTTTCGGAAGTCCGTTAACAACAAATTCTTCAGCCTGACCAGTAAGGGGCGAAACCAGCGGCTGGCGGAGCAGGGGTTGCACAGGAAAACTCGGTCAGACGGGCTCAGGTGCGGAATCCAGGCGCAGGGTTGGACCCAGTGAGCTACCGCGGGAGCAACCAGGCGAGCGACCGCGGGGGAGACAGCCCGGCCGGGGCTGCGTGTTGACTGAGGTCGCGCATTTGTGCGCGGGTGGACAGGCGAGGGAGTGGGCGATTGGACCAGGCCGGCAGGTCCCCCTGGCAAGCGGCAGTGGAGGGCGCCGCCATTTCCCTGCTCTGACCCCACCTCCACATACAGCGTCATAACCCAGCGACTCTGAGCGGCCCGGCCCAGGTGAACCACCTAAGGCACTGCTCCTCCGCACCCAGCTGTGAGAAGCGGCAGAGGGGGGTCGCCATTTCCCCGCTCGGGCCACGCCCCCACATATAGCGTCACAACCCAGCGACCTGGGAATCCAAGGCACCACTTCTTAAAGGGCCCGAACAGACCAAGAATGGCGCAGGAGGATCTCAGAGCCCCAGAAATAAATCTAAGCGATGAAGAAATAGCAAATCTCACAAACGCACAGTTTAAAACATTGGTTATCAAGATCCTCACAGAACTGGTTGATTATACGGACAAATTAGACAAATATATGAAGGCGAAACTAATTGAAATGAATGGAATTGCACAGGACACCAATAGCAATGAAAAGGAAACTGGGACTCAAATCAATGGAGTGGACCAGAAGAAAGCAAATAATGGCCAAACAGAAAAGAGTCAAGAAGCAAGAATTCAAAGAAATGAGGAGAGTCTTAGGAACCTCCAGGACATCTTTAAACGCTCCAACATCCGAATTATAGGGGTACCAGAAGGGGGAAAGGCACAGCCACCAGTGGAAAACTTATTTGAACAAATAATAAAGGAGAATTTCCCCAATCTGGCAAAGGGAAATAGACTTCCAGGAAATCCAGGAAGCTCAGAGAGTACCAAAGAAGTTGGACCCAAGAAGGAACACACCAAGGCACATCATAATTACATTAGCCAAGATAAAAATGAAGGAGAGAATCCTAGAAGCAGCAAGAGCTAAGGGGACAGTCACCTACAAAGGAGTCCCCATCAGACTGTCAGCTGATTTCTCAAAAGAGACCTTACAGGCAAGAAGGGGCTGGAAAGAGGTATTCCAAGTCATGAAATCTAAAGACCTACAACCAAGATTGCTCTATCCAGCAAAACTTTCATTTAAAATGGAAGGACAGATAAGGTGCTTCTCAGATAAGATCAAATTCAAGGAGTTCATCATCACCAAGCCCTTATTATATGAAATGTTAAAGGGACTTATCTAAGAAAAAGAAGTTAAAGAAATATGAACAGTAAAGGACAACAAACTCACAGTTATTAACAATCACACCTAAAACGAAAGCAAACTAAAAGGACAGCTAGATCAGGAGTGGAAACATAGAAATGAAGATCTCAAGGAGGGTTAGCAACAGGGGAGTGGGAGGAGGAGAAGGGGGGAGAAGGTACAGAAAATAAGTAGTATAGACAGTAGATAGAAAATAGATGGGGGGGGGCAAGAATAGCATGGGAAATATAGAATCTAAAGGACTTGAGACACATGGTCATAAACTAAAGGGGGGGTGATGGTGGGGTTGGGGGTAGGGTGGAGGGGAATAAAGGGGGAATAGAACAACTGTAACAGCATAATCAATAAAAAAATAAAAAAAAAAGTCAGAAAACTGTCCCGGCCAGTGTGGCTAAGCTGGTTGGAGCGTCGTCTGTACACCAAAAGGTTGAGGGTTCAATTCCCAGTCAGGGCACAAGCCCGAGTTGCAGGTTTGATCCCCTGTCATCCCCCTCCCCCAGGGCAGAGGTCAGCTTTTTGGGGAAGCCACTCAGACTGAGCTGGTTTCCCAGAGGGATGCCCCACTGGGGACTGGGGAGTGAGGGGCCAGGAGGTAGGGGCGACAAAGGGGCTGTCACCTTGCAGGCCCCAGAACCCAGCTATGCTCTGGGCTGCTGTGTCCATTTGCTATGACGCAGGAAAGTCAACGCGCCTCTGTCTGGCCCGCAGCCGCCCTGATGGTGGATCTGCAAGAGGGCAGACTGGGTAGAACAGACACGGCCAGAGCAGGGCAGGAACACAGAGAGGGGGTTCGGCTGGAAGTGAGCTGCCGTCCCCAGGCCAGATGAATGCGGTCCCCAGGCACATGTGGCTCAAGCATGCTGTCAGCCACCGAAGGACTCAAGGCTGGGACGGGCGGTGATGCCCACACACGGGGCAGTGGGTGCAGGGGTCTAGGGACCGTGGGCCAGGCGCTCACAGCCCTCCGTTCCACCAGCATCGCCGTGGTCTGAGCCTGCCGGGGACTTTGGGAGAGGAGAGGCCATGGGGTGCCGCAGGGGCCCACGGGCAGTGCTGAGGGCCTCGGAGGCTGTCAACCACGACAAAAATCCAAACAAGACACAGTCAAGGTTGTAGACTGGGACCCGTGGGAAAACCCACAGAATGAGGGCTCAGCTTTGGAAGCTTTGGAGACAGCGAGCTGGACCGGCAACATACCCGCTGCCGCCATCTGGCTGGGAGCAGGGAGGGTCCCTCCTGACCTCTAGGTACCGGAGCTCAGCTAAGAATCCCCGAGGAAGTAAGCCAGCTGTCGCCTCGCTCTCCCAGCTCAGGGCCAGGGACGGGACTTCAGAGTTGATGGGAGAAGAGCGGAGAATAAAAGAGGCAGTGAGAACTGTTGCGGTGGAGCCCCGAGGGGGCCTGGGAGAGAGAGAAGTCAGTCCTGCAAAGCTCTGGCAGACTCCAGGGCAGACTCCAGGGCAGACTCCAGAACACACCGATGGCAGGCACTCAGCAGAGTTGTGATCGCATCTTGGAACGACCGGCCGTGGGGAAAGGCCACAGTGTCTGGGCACACGGATTGCGGAGAACTTTTTACTCCGCCCCCATGTTGTCCAGTGGGAACTGGATACAAGGAGGGACCTCCAAGGACCATCTGTCTACAGAAGTGCCCTATGCTTGGGTCAGGCTGTGTGGGTTGGCTCACGCGACCATGGCTTGGATGTAGCCAGAGGAGGTGCCCTGATTCTACCCCCAGGGGAGAGAAAAAAGACGCCAAGAACAGCAACGCAGGTCAGCAGCGGTCTGAGAGTCGCTGTTGGCTACCAGTCCCAGGTGGGACTGCCCGCACAGGCCTCACCTGACAGAAGCCTCGTTGGCCAGACATGACCAGAAACCAGAGGGGATGAGCAGGGGTTGCCCCCATGGAGGTCTCTCTCTCGAAGCGCAGAGGAGGAGACAGGGTCAGAGAGCAGACAGACGCCAGGAGGATCGGGAGAACCTACGTGTGCAGAGCACCCCTATGTTCACCCCACCGGGTGCCCCCCCTTCCTGTGACTCGCTGCCTCTTCCTGAGATTTTCTGTACTGGAAACTGAGGCAGGGCTGGACCAGGATGGGGGCACAGAGGTGAAGGAGCACAGGGGTTCCGAAGGGGTTGGCAAGGACTGAGGGTGGGGTGGCCCCGACCCTGATGCCCAGAGAGGGCTGGGACCCCTGTAGGCACGTGCCCCGCCCCCACCACTCTGATAAACCACCGCGTCCTGAGTCCTGTCCAGGGTACCTCCCTGGCTCCCTCTCTCTCCTGGCTGGTCCCCACCCTCATTACCTTAATGAAGTTTCTGGCCGACACCTCCTAAGTTCTCGATGATTAACTTCTGGTGGACTAGAACCAGAACAGCTCTTTAATCACCACACATGTCTGAGATTACTCAGGACTCAGGAAGACTCCACGACTGACTTACGGAGTTCAGTTACTCACCTGGCACTGAACTCCTGGCCAGGGCAGGGTAGGGGGCAGCAGCAGGGGTGACAAATGCCCAGCCAGAGCCCCGGCCTGAGGAAGAAGACACGACTTGACCCCAGGGTTGCCCAGTCTGAGCAGGAAGTCACAACCCTTGTCCCCGAGAGCCCCAGACTGAAAGGAGGACACGGCCCCCGTCTCTGAGCATCTCCGAGTGTGAGGCGAAGATACACTTCCGACCCCCAGGAGCTGCCTGAATGGGAAGACCCAGCTCACGGCCCTGGAGAGCCCTTGTCTGGAGAGGCACAATTTCTCTCTGCGGCTGCCCCCACGCTGAGGGGGACAGGACAGCAGTCAGAGCAGGGCGGCCCCATCACTGGAGGCCCCAGTCAGAATGGGGAGATGTGGCCAAGGTCATGGGGAGTCTCGCCTGAAGAGGGCGATGTGGTCCCTTCCCAGAAGAGCTTGCCATGCAGGAAGTGAGACAGGACCAAGGCCAGTGTCTCCACAGGAAAGACCCAGAAAGAGCAGCTGTAGGAGGGACCAGGGAACCACTGAGGCTGAAGGGGAAGGGACAGGCACAGGGGCAGAGAGGACAGAGACAGCCAGTCCCAGGCTCCCTCTCTCCAGGCCTGGCCACCCCCCACCGCCCCACCCCCACCGCACCCCGGGAGCCATAAGAGAAGGGGCTGGGACTGTTGATCCCTACAGACCCAGCCCCTACCCTGCCCGGCCTCGGGCCTGAGCCCGCTGCTGGAGGAGGACTCACTGAGCACAGTGAGGAGCGAGAGGAGGGCCCAGGAACTGAAGGCTGGCCGATGAGTTTGGAGTGGCCACAATAATGACGACGGTGAATTTACTGAGCACCTCTTTGACATCGAGCATTTTCCACACCCATTCTTAGTTATGCTCGCCACATTCCAGATATGGAAACTGAGGTCCAGAGAGGTCAAGTAACTTGTCCGAGGTTACCCAGCACTAAGGGTAAAACCTCACAGAAATTCAGGTGGTCTTAATCATTACCCTTTACTATGCCGCGCCCAAGCCCGGTGCAGCCCGGGGGTCCGTGGGACGGCCGGGTCACTCCTGCTGCTCTCATTGCTGTGAGCGCAAACTCTCCCCACACGACTGCGTATGGAAATTCAGAAGGGCAGACCGTGGGTCCCCGGAGAAGAGACGCCTGCTGTGACGCCTGGTACAGAGGAGACCCCAGGAAGAAGCTGGGCCATTATGCCCAGCAGGCCCAGGCGCCGGGGGCAGACCTGGTGAACTCCACGGCACGTGACTGAGCGGACGTGATGATGCTGGCGGCGCAGGGGCCGCCGAGAGGCCGGGCTCCGCGGGCCGCCAGACCCAGGCTCCCTGGCTGCTCCGCTTCCCCGCGCTGTGCGCCCACCAGCAGGCCACTTCTGAGACAGTTTCCTCACTTGTAACTTGGAGGTGGCCGCAGTGCCTTTCTGTAAGGTTGTCTGGGGGTTCAGAGTAAGCGATATAACAGACGTAAAGAGTGCATAGCCGTGGCTGGCAGGTGCGCAACACTCTCACTGTGATAGCAGCTTCGAGGTCACAGTCACTGGTAAACATTTCTGGAAGAATGAAGAAGCCACCAGGAGCCACCAATGGTTCACTGTAGGAAGTTACACCCTCCTAACCTGCACACCGAGCAGCGTCTCTGAGAGGAGCAGCTAAAGGGCACGCAAGATACTTCAGGGACACACTGGTACTCTCCTGAGACGGCGCATGGACGCCTGCAAAATTCGGGCTGGGTCACACCCTGCCGCCTGTCGACTGAGGTCATGCTGAGGATTCACGAGGCATGTGGGGGCCACGTCATTGGAGTGGGTCATCGCAAACACATCTGAAGATGACAGGCAGTCATCAAGCTGGAAGGGCCAACAGGAGAATGTCAAATGACCCCTAAACTCCAAACCAGCGGGCCGAGAAGACAAAGTGTAACGAGAGAGGGTAAAAGATCTTTTTTTGAAAGCTAGCTGATAGGAAGAGAATTCCACTGTGTGCTGTTTAGCAGTAGGTAAAATGGTGGGTGGGAAGAAAAAAGTATGTGTTGTGTGTGTATCCTTATACATCTTTCTATTTTAAAGGTTTTATTTATTTATTTTAGACAGGAAGGGTGGAAGAGAGGGAGAGAAACATCAATGCGTGGTTGCCTCGCACATGCCCCCTACTGGGGACCTGGCCTGCAACCTAGGCATGTGCCCTGACTGGGAATCGAACCAGCGACCCTTTGGTTCACAGGCCAGCACTCAATCCACTGAGCCACACCAACCAGGGATCCTTGTACACCCTGAAATATCCTTTAAAATCCTTTAAAACAGCTGTAAAAGATCTTAAAAATCCTAAAGTATCTCTGGAATGAGACATAAGAAATTAATATTTTTTTCCTTAGTCTGTGGGGAGGAAAAGCAACATTCAAGGACAGGATGTAGGAGGGAAATCTTTCCCTGAATAATACCCTTTCATAATTTTTAATTTTGAACCCTGTGAATGTATTGCCTATTCAAAAATTAAATTAAAGTACGTTAACACTGGTTATCTCTGGTTGCTGGGGTGATGGGTGGTTTTACTTCCTTCTTCACATTTTCCTGTACTGTCTGAGTTTTTTAATGGCCATGTATTACATTTTTAAATCAAGAAAAATAATAGAGCCATTAACATTTTCTTTAAAAGTCTGCCTCACTTGGATAGGCTGAGGACCTAGCTGGGCCATAACTCATGTGACAAAAGAAATATTGGAGCCTTGCAGTTCAGGAGAAACTATTCAGAAATGGGAGCAAGCTTGCTGTGTGGCCACGGAGGGCAGAAGGAAGAGGTGCCAGCAGAATGAGATGCTGATACTCAAGGCAGTAGCCAGAGAGAAGTTTTCTATCAAGGCTGTCCCAAGCGGACATGAGCTCCCCGTCACTGGAGGCATGCAAACAAAACCTGAAATGTTTGTCAGGGGGTTACACAGAAAATTTCTGCTCAGCAAAGGAGTTGAATAGTCTAGGAGCTGCGAGGTCAAGGTCATCTCCTTGGGGACAGATGTAGGTACAGCCTTCTGATTCAATCAGTCTAAGCGGGAAGCCCAGGTCAGAGGTTTGGGTCTTGCTCACGGTCCTGGCTGCCTGGACCTACCATTCATTACAGGTGCAGCATCATCTGTAGTGGAGCAAATGTAGAACAACAATATGTAATAAATAGTAAGTGATCGTAAAAACACCTGAGGTTTGCTGGGCATTCGCTGTGTGCCAGGCCCACCCTGAGCACCTCCTCGGGTTCACTGACTGGTTTTCAGAACAACTCGATGAGGTGGGTGCACTTATTACCCCCATTCGCAGGCGAGGAAAGCGCAGCAGGGCTGGGTCAAGGTGTGGTCTACAGAGAAGCCAGGGTCATGGGCTGAACTGTGTCCCCCAAAATTTGTATGTTGAAGTCCTAACCCCCACCCAGTACTTAAGAATGCGGCTACATTTGGTCTTTTAACAGGTGCACAGAGTAAAATGAGGTCACACAGACAGGCCCCAATCCAACATGACTGGTGTCCTTATCAGAAGAAGAAATTAGGACGCAGACACACGCGGGGGGGAGACCACGTGAGGACACAGGGAGAAGACAGCCAGCTACAAGCCAAGGAGAGAGGCCTCGGGAGGAACCAACCCTGCGGACACAGCGATCTCAGACCTGCAGCCTCCAGAGCTTCGAGAAGATGAGCCTGTGATGAAGGCCAGCAGCCGGGCAGAGGGACGCGCTGGCTGGTGATGGGGCTTCACTCAATGGAGGGGCACCGGGGGGCTGCATGGGGCTTGGCATCTGCCAGGTGTAGGTGCTCGTGAGCAGTTGCGAATGAGGGTGTGGACGGAGAAGGGCCAGTGCCAGAACATGTGAGGGTGCGAGTGTGTGCATTCACCTTTGTGGGGTATGTAGTGAGTGTGCACTAAGTAGTGTGTGAACACACGTGTGAAGCCACAGGTGTGGCCACGTGGGTGAGTATGCACGTAAGCCCCGCTGGGCAGAAGCGTTGGAACACAGGCGTGTGCTCATTCAGCCCAGCCTGGAAACGGATTCAGAGAGAGGCCCGTGCTGTGCACACACACCAGTGCATGCATCCCGGCGCCCTCCGCTCCTGAGGGCGCAGGACCCTCGGTCAGTGCAGCAGGTGTGCACTGCCCCCAGGGCCGACCCCTGGGGCAGTCCGGCCCACACTCACTGTCCCGGCCCACAGTGAGCACTCACTGAGCGTGTCTAGGGTCTGCACTGTCATTTGTATCGCAGATTTACAGGTGAGGAGACTGGTCGGGCAGCCCGCACTGTGTCATCGCGGTAAGGACACGGTGGACACAGAACCCCGTTCCAAGCCATGTGTTTTCTTCTCACATTCTGCTCTTGCACACACAGGTCTCGACATGCACGGGTGTCTCACACACACGTGAACAGGTGTCCCTAGGCACACAGCCATGCATGGGAATCCACCACAACACAGATACATAGTGTCCACCACATACACACACATACATGGGTGTCTGTCACACACACACAGGCAGGTACCTGAATGTAACATGATAACCAACATTGTGCTCAGCAATATGCTAGGACCCTGTATGCAAAATCCCCTTCATACTCACAAAAACCCTGTAAAGTGCCATTCTTTCCTCACAGACAAGGAAGCCAAGGCGCAGAGGGCTAAGTAACTAACTGAGTCTCCCCGTCGTTAAGCAGAAGAACGAAACCCCGCCCCCCGGCCCCTCCGCTCCAAGCCTCCCTGCCACACCTTCCCCTTTCATTAGCTCTGTGGAGGTACTTAATCATTCATCACACAGCGGCCTGATAGTAAATGAAATTAGCAGCGACCTAGGCTCCCTCCCTCATCCTCTTCCAGAAGAAGAGTAGCTTTCAATGATCACACGTCTACCTAATGGCTTCCTTTTGTTCTTTTTCTCCTGACTGAACTGGCCAGCATACACACCTCTGTGAATCCCAGGGCTTGCAGACTGAGGTCCAGCTGTGGCCGCCCGTGCACAAGCGTCTGGGTGAAAGGTGAGAAGGCCCATTTCCCCCCGTCTGGTACACAGCCTTGAACCCCGGAATGTCGAAGTCTGGCTGCGGGCCCGAGGAGCGCGAGTCACGGCCTGTTTAGAAGATTTAAGGCTGGGCTAAGAGCCTCCAGGACCGAGAGGGAAAGTCACACCCACAAAAGGCCTCTCCCAGGGAGGCCAGGATGTGGCATCGGATGGAGTGAAATTGTCAGGAGATATAGAAGTCCCTTATCTGTCCCTCGAAGGGTTATAAAACCTGTGTGAACACCTTTCTCTCTGAGTCAAGCAGGACCCGAGACCTCAGTTTACCCTGTGGAACAGGCCACCTGTTGGTGAAACCCCCAGAACATTCTGACAGGGAAGCAATCTCCATCTTCATCTTTTCCGTGCCGTTCACAATCCTGAAAGCCACAGCTACGGGAGGATGAATTTCAGTATCAAAAGACACTTTTGAAACAAATATTTATTGAGCAGCTATTATGTGCCAGGGGCTGAGAATGTCACTGTGAAGAAGCCATGGCCCCGGCCTCACGGGAGTCCCGGTCCTCCGGGCTCTGAACAGGGACCACCCCACTGTCCAGAGACTAAGCAGGCTCTGACCTGCTTAGGGGCAGAAGCGGGCTCTGTGCTGGGCCACCGGCCTTCTAGAACTTGCTGTGGGACAGGCAGGGCAGGTGGCAAGAGCTTTCCCTGTGAGTGTGGCCTCGACACACAGCCTGGCATCCCTTGTGCAGAGAGAGAGGCAGGGACATTCCCAGAAAGGGCAAGAGACACCCCAAATATGCCCCCAACAGAGGACGAGAGGACCCAGCTCGAGGGAAAAGGGAGAGTCGCCCTGCCCCGCCCCCTTCCTTCCCTGGCCCTGCTCCTTCAGCATCTCTCTCCCTCTCTCTCTCACTCTCCCTCTGACACACGCACACACACAACCTCTGCCTCTAATGACAGGTGGCCACCCCCAAAATAAATAGGTGAAACAAAGAAACCAAAGGGTCCCGCACATGGCTTTCAGACCCTCAGACAGCCCTGGCCCTCACTGCCCACCAAGAGACAGACGACCCCACCGGAGGGGGGTCTGGCCCCGGTGGTGCCCACCAGGGCCAGGCACGGGGCAGCGCCTCCCACAGCCTGCCTCAGCTGCGCCCCCTCGGGCCAATGGGTTGGAGCTGGTGCTGCCTGAGGGGCGCCAGGCCCAGCGAGCAGAAGGCCAAGGCCTGCGTGGAGGGGGGCGAGGTATTTAAAAGGCATCTGCTCCAGCCCTTGGGCCGGAGCCTGAGGCAGCAGCCTGGCTCTGTGGGAGCTCTTACTCTCGCCACTCCTTCCCCAAGGGAGGACGTGGAAGGGAACCTCACCAGGTCACAGCTGGTGAGTTTCCACGTGTGGGATTCGAATTCAGGTCTCCAACGCCAAGGTTCACGCAGACTTGAGTCTTCGGCTTCCAAAAGTGCAGGTGTGCCCGCACACACCACCTGATATGCATTCACACCTTGCGAGCTGCAGGGAGCCTGGGGCGGGCCTGAGGACACCGACACCCCCTGGGGGGTCTCCCAGCCTCAGAGAAAGCATTCTGACCCTCCAGGGAGCTGGCCTTGTCTGCGGGGAGCCCAGTCTGAGAGTGTGACACAGGGGACCGGACGTTCTCCATTCTGAGAAGAGCGGCGAGACAGACACGAGGGGAAGGAGCCCTGCCAGCCAGCACTGCCCTTCACCCCCACAAGAGGCCATGGAGAGGGAGTTCCCGACCCTCCCCACCCGTGGGCCAGGACGCACGGCGTCCACCCCAGGGCCTCGCAGATGGCCAGCCAGGCAGGCAGGCAGGACGGGGCGCAGGCTGTCACTCAGCCGCCGAGGCTCCCCGGGGAACATTTTACAACTTCACCTATTCTGCATCGCCTGCTTGACGGAGCATCCAAAGCAATTCCAGGACTATATTTCATTGTCACATTTATTTGCAAGGGGTGTCAGTCAGGCCTCGGGAGCCGGCTGCCCCGCCGCTCCTTGCTCTTTGTTACACACACACACACACACACACACACAGGTGCAGCCTTGCCGAAACCCGCATTCAGGGGCACCTTGAGACACACAGAGGACACTCAGAAACACACAGCCACTCACGTGTTGTGGACACACGAACCCAGGGTCCAAGAATCAGGGCCCCCGCGTTGCACAACCCCAGGGAGCACCATTCACATCACTGTTATTCTGCGTATGGCCATTCCGTGCACACAGCAAGGCACAGAGTGTTGCACACACAGAAGCACACCCTCGGTCACACACAGACACCCAGAGAGCCAGAGTCCTTCGGCCAAGGGCTTCTAGTGTCCCTAAGATCACCAGATATGGGGGGAGGGAGAGCAGGGAGCTCTCTGAAGCCCCCCTCTCCTTAGCCTGAGTTTCTCAAGCTGAGAAGACCCTGCTACACCAACCCCCCCAAACACACACACACACACACACACACACAGCAGGAACCCCCTTTGGCCAGAAGAGCTGAAACCCAGCCATTGGCAGTAATTAGCATGGTTTTTGGGAAAGGGTTTAATTAGCTCTCCTCTGGGGCTCCAGGGGAGCCAGGGCCCAGGGCAAGCTCACTGAGGCTGGGCCCTTCTCTCCTCGGTCACATGGCTGTTCAGGTGTTGGGGCAGAGTCTCCAGTGAGGCGTTCACATGTGCAGACCCCCAGATATGTACTGACACCTGTCTGACACACACGAAAGCATCAAACTTTAGAAGAGATGGACGGATAGATAATAGATGGATGGAAAGATAGCTAATGGGTGGATAAATAACAGATGATGGGTGGGTGGGTGGATGGACAGGTGGATGGATGGATGGGTGGGTGGATGGGTGGATGGGTGGATGGGTGGATGGGTGGATGGATGCATAAACAGACAGCCAAAGAGATAATAAATGGCTGGGCGGATGTGTAGAGCACAAGTGGGTAAACAGACGACGGTGGATGGTGGAGAGAGAGAGGTGAGTAGGCAGTAAGTGGTAGGCAGATGGGCAGATGCACAAACACAGCCGCATCGCGTACACAAGGAACCCACAGCTGTGCACTATGTACCTCAAATTCACGGCCACACGTTGCCGTCACTTACTCACTTAGGTGCACATTCTCTCCCTCCCCACCCTCCTCCCCATTCTTTTCCCAAGAACGGAGGATTTAGAGCTTAGTGGTTGAGACGTGAGCTCTGGAGTCCACTACACAGATTTAAATGCTCCCGCTGGTGTCGAGCTGCGTGGAATCGGGCGAGTTCTGCACGCTGCCTGTTCCCGAGTTCCCTCGCCTGTAGGATGGAGACAGTGACACCCAACACACAGGGCCGGTGTGAGAAACGAGGGAGGCGAGCCCTGAGAACACGTGAAAAGTGCTGGGCAGAGTGCCTGGGGCATAGAAACGGCTCCATGCCCCCGACTGTTATTGCCGAGATGGGCATTTCTCTACAGGGAGCAATCTGGAGGTCTCAGAAGGATGCAGGACAGGCCCACGTCCCAAAGGAAGGAAGGTCAGGGCCTCTGGCTCCTCCCCTGCTCCAGCCCCTTAACAAACCCACCCTGGAGAGACCGGGTCCCAGGAGGAGGCCCAGGGGCGTGAGGGAGACCCCTGGGGGTCCCGTGGGGCAGAGCAGCTACGTGTGCACGGATGGGCTAGGCCAGGCCCCAAGCAATCAGCTGGGAAGAACCAGCCTCCAGGGCCCCCAAGCCCCTAGTCCTAAACAATGATATATATTTTCAATTTTCTCAAAAATTATATATTTTTTTCTCCAGACATTCACGTTGTACCTTTTGACCAGGATAAACTGAAAAATAATAGAATCCAGATGGGAAAGAGATAGTCGTTTGTTCCGCATAGATTCCGGTGTTGGCACGAGCCCCCTCCAACTCGTGGGTGGCAGGGGGGTTGCTGGGAGCGAGTGGTCGGGCCTGAGCAGGAGGAGGGACTCACAGCCCCTGCTGGCCTCCTCACAGCCTGGTGGCAGGGGAAGTGCTGGAGTTTGGAGCTGGGACACTAGGGTCTCGTCTCATTGTATGACCTTAACTAACTCTCCTCTGTTGCAGACTCACTTTCCTCACCTGCAAAATGGGGGTGATAATTCCTCAGTTGTCTGCCCAAAGAGAGGAGGGGAGATTTAAGTGAGAGGCTCCTGGGAGGGCTTTGTGAGATGTGACTCCCACCCACACTGGTGGCATCTGTGTCCTGAAGGGCCCTGGCTTCCCGCGCCCAAACTCCCAGCTCTGGGCCTCAGGGGTGGGTCTAACAAGGGGGCCTCCTTATGTCCTCTGCAATCTACGCCATCCAGTCCCCCGACTCTGGCACGCCCTAGCCCCAGACCCTCAAACTCTATTGGATGGCTTTCCAAAGCTTCGGCAGCCTGTCTGTCTAGCCTAGAAAGACTGCCAAAATGGTCCGTTTTGTTCTGAAAGATCATCAGAAAAGGCAGTTCATCTGTGTTAGTGCCCATGTCTTTGGGAAGTCCTTCCCAGCATCTAACTTGAATCTACTAAGCAATGACCTTGCTTACTCTCATTGTGGTCCCAGTAGAATCAAACCCTGGTTCACCAACGTCTGTCCTTTTCTGCCAAAAAAAAAAATCTTTCTTTTCCAATGCTCCTTTCATGAAGACAGGCTGACTAATGAATAAAAAAGACAACAAGCCCTGGCTGGTGTGGCTCAGTGCATTGAGTGTCGGCATGAGAACCAAAGGGTTGCTGGTTCAATTCCTAGTCAGAGCATATGCCTGGGTTTCAGGCCAGGTCCCCAGTAGGGGGTGTGTGAGAGGCAACCACACACTGATGTTCCTCTCCCTTTCTCCCTCCCTTCCCTCTGTCTAAAACTAAATAAATAAAATCTAAAAGAAAAAAGAAAAAGAATTGGTGCAAGACTCACCACTTTAAAATTTTTTTCATTAAAAAAAAAGACATCAAAGTTTGGAGTTCAAGTACCAGCTCTGCCACTTATGGCTGTGTGACCTTGGACAAGTTACCTAACTTCTCTGAGCCCCAATCTCCATAGAGCTCCATAGGGCTCAGAATTGTACCTCGCCTGCCTCCAAGCTGCTGGAAGGCCTGAGTAAACTGAGATGATCCCTGCAGATTTGAAAGGTGCTAGCTCGCTGGCTCAGGGAGCTGGCCCACCTCTTGTATGCACCCTCCCAGCTCCAGCCTCCCTGCCAAGGGCAAGACTTTATCTCCCCAGAGCAGAAGGCGAGTGATTCGAAGGGGAGGAGAGGAGCTGCTCGCTCTCTGCCTGGAGTAATTGGTGGTAATCCCACCGCCGAGCCTATCGCCTCACTCCCAGCTGTGGCGAAGCTGTGGCCTCATCATCCGTCATTAACCGGGCTCATCTCTCGGCTCAATTGTAGAACATGATTTTAATAACCCTGGCAGGAGGGGATCATTTTTCTTTTGTCACTTAACTCCGAGTCTGTGGGAGAGAGACAGAGACATGAAAAGAGAGAAAGACAAGCTGACAGAGTGGCAGAGACAGAGTGAAAGGGAGAACAAGGGACGGAGAGCCGGGAAGGAGAGGCATCTAGGTAACCGAGAACCGGAAATGCGGTTGGGAACAGGGAGAGGGTGGAGCAGAATGGAACTGAGGTTTTCCTGCCCTGAGGTTCCCACTGTTGCTCCCCCATCGTGACACCCACCCCTTGCACTGGTCAGGATAACACCCCCCTCCACCAGCAGGCAGGCCCAGGCTGTTCTCTGGGCTGCTCCTCCTGCTCAGTTTAGGGCCCTGTGTCAAAGCGCCCCAGGACTGGGGTGGAGGAGGGCCCGGGATGTGGGGCCCTTTGCCTAACATCAGTTGTTCCTCCAGGACACGGCTGCAGTCCAGTACCCAGGGTAAGAACACAGGTGTGAGTCAGTCAGATGCCAGGCTGCAGGCCCGACTCTGCCACGTGCTGGCCGAGTGGCCCCGCTGGCTGGCCTTTCTGGCCTCAGCCTTCTCATCTGTACAGTGGGTACCTACTTCACATCAGTGTGTGATGAATACATGAGCGGATGTGTGTGCCACATGTAGTGCAGAGCATGACAGATAGAAGGAGGTGAAAAATGAAACATCCAGGCCCCAGAAAATAGTTGGGGCAACAGAGAGGACTCCTAGGATGGCAAGGAGCTGGGGCAAGGGGCATGCCATGACCTCATGTTCAGACTTCTTAAGGTCTGGCTCCGCCAGCCCTAGGAGACATCCTAGCCCACCAGAAACCACCAGCAGTGCAAGGAAAAAGCTACAAAGGAGCCTTGATAGCGTTCATGGGACGCTCAAGGGTGGCAGCCCCCTGCAAGGGCAGAGACACAACCATATCTACGGTGGGCAAAGCTGGAGACATGGCGCCACCTGCTGGCCATTTGGGGGAACATACGGGAGAGCTGCTGGAGAGGGGAGGCGGGAAGAGAGAGAGACCTGGTATTTCTCAGCCCTCAAAAGGACCAGCTTTGGGGGCCTGGCCCAGGAAAGAAGAAGACTGGGTCCCTGGGTCCTTCTCCCTGCCTCAGAGCCCACTCATATCTCCTCCGAAGACCCAGGGGAAGGTGGAGACCAGGCTGTTGGGCAGGTCACAGCACTCCAAGATGAGGGTTACAGCAAAGGCAGTTCCATCCTCTCAAATGGCACATTTCCTTCCGCGCAGATTCCAGCGTCTGCTCCTCCCCCTGAAAAGAAAACCTTCCACTCAAGTCTGCAAGACTTTGCTGTGGACCGGGGGAGAAGAGGAAACCCACTTCCTGCCCTGGGGGAGCCACAGTCTGGTGGGATGAGGGGGCTGAAAGCAGACCCTGCAGTGCAGTGGGGTGGGGGTCAGCAGCGAGCCAGCCGGAGATGCACCCGCAGGAATCTGCCAACAAAAAAAAGCCTGAACTCTGGGGGAGCACAGCTGCAGCTGGGGGTTCTGGGAGTAAGAGGAACCGCGTGACCGTCATTAACTGAGGGAGGCTCAGCTCTTCCACCCAGTCAGGCCCACGGATGAGGTTATTCCCAGCTCTGTCCAGTGACGGTAAACCCTGTCCCCACTCTGGGCTTCTTGTGTTTCCCCACCTGCAAAACGGGCCTTGGAAGAGGGACCTAGGTCTGTGTCCCGGGCCCAGTCTTGCAGCCAACAGTGCCCCCTCTGATTTTTGCCTTCTCACGTCCAGGAGGAAGCCCTACTGCTCTGAGACCTGCTAGTAATTCCTCTTTCCCAGGAATGGCCCCAAGCTTGGCGGTGAGCTCAGAACCTGAGCAGGAAGAGGGGACACTGATAGGTCAGAAGTAGAGCAGGGACGGGAGGAACTGACCAGCAAAAGCTCTGTGCTCTGTGACCGAGGAGTGCAGGTCAGGGTGTCCAGGACCTGGGAGAGTTTTCAGGACCAACCTGAAAGACAAGCTTGTGGCCAGCCGAGGCCTTTGTCCTCAGGCTCAAACTCGAGAGGAGGTCTGGCCCTTCTCAGAGCACCAAGAACACCCCGCAGGAGGACTCCTCTGGGCCCTCTGACTGCAGGGGTCTGGCAGCTGGGACGAGGGCAGGAGGCGGTCTCCACGGCCCCCAGAGAGCCAGCTCACTTCTTGCCTCTCCCAGAAGCCTTCTCTGAACCGGGGCGTGAATGGTAATGCAGGGATTTGCCCTCAGAAACCTCCATAATATGTAACCCACATAACACTTGGGATCATCATTATTTCCTCCTTCCATTGAAGAGAAAATGTGTCTTGTGTCTTGTGCCTCTGGTCATATCTAATCAGTATCCAAGTCCTCTTTTTTATTTTTAAGATTTTATTTATTTATTTTTAAAGGGAAGAGAAGGGAAGGCGGAAGAAAGGGAGAGAAACATTGTCATCGATGTGTGGTTGCCTCTCCCGCACCCCCACCTGGGGACCTGGCCTACAGCCCAGGCATGTGCCCTGACTGGGAATCGAACCAACAACTCTTTGGTTCTCAGGCTGGCACTCAATCCACTCAATCCACTGAGCCACACCAACCAGGGCTGAGTCCTCTTGATGGTCCCTCTTTGAAGTATCTCAGTACATGCTTTCCTTTTACCCACTCCCCGCCACCGCCCCGCCCAGCCTGTAACAGCCTCTGCCTGGTGTCCCCTGCCTTGTCCACACGCCTACAGTAAGCAGTACCTTCCCACCCATGTGCCCCCCTCCAACCACAAAGGACAGCTCCAGGAGCTCCTGTGTCCCCTGGAGCCAGGCCAACCTGGAGGACAGGGGAGTAGCAAGGTGACCATCCCCTTACCTGGCAGCAGAGCACCCAACGAGGAACCCCAGACCCGGTGCTGGGGTCAATTCTAAGGTCTCAGGCATTGGCAGGACACCCCAGCGGCCCCGGAGCAACGCACTGCCACCAAACCACGGTGAGGACCCAGCCCCCGACCCACTCTCCCCACCCGCTTCCCCCCCAGCTTCTCCCTGTGTCAGTCCCACACCCGTTGGCCCTCAGAGCCCTTTCTTGCTCCTTGCACCCAGGGGCTGGCCCCTGTAGGCTGGGTGTCCCAGACCCTCGGGACAGTAAGGGGCATTGGCAGGAGGCTGGAGAGTGGGCAGAAGGCTCATTCCTGAACCTGTTTTGATATGTTTGAAAGCCCTGAAGTTACTGGGCTCAGAATTGACCCCAGTCTCAGGCTGCCCACCACCTAAGTGGGCCCATCACTGTTCCGCGTTTTGAGACCCCACTCACCTGCCGTTCTAGCCCTCACCTGATTAAAATCCACACTTCCCTCATTTGTCACGTCCCTGCTTCTTAGCTATTTGACCTCCCTAGAGGACACCCCCTGTGGTGCCTCCCTGGGCACTCATAGCCCTAAGAGTAACAGTAGCCACTTGGCGGGGTGGTTATGGGGGAGATTCCGTGAGACCCCAGACTTGGGCTACTAGCACACCTGAGCCAGGCGAGAGGCTGGATGCCTCTGTTACCTGGACCCACACAAACTATCGTGAACATGCAATCTTGCTGCAACCCCTTTTCCTGTCCGTTGGCACCCCCAGCAGAGACACAGGCACAGCTCTCCCACCCACCCCCACAGCCCCTGCACTCTGGAAGCCTGGGGCTGAGGCCAGAGCCCGCAGTCTTCACGCCCCGTCGGTGACAGGGAATGACTGGATAGGGTCAGCACGGGGACTAGAACCTGGGGCCCCATGTGGGATGTGCCGGGCCATTGGCCCACCCAGGAACCTGTTTCGTGGGAGGCCATGAGAAGTGAACCGGGAGCTCTCCCGGGCTATGCAGTGCCCTTAAAAGGGGGGTCTCATTTCCGCCTGAGAGAGAGGGCGTTGCCTGACTGACTCAGAGTCGGCCCAATGGGAGGACCCGGCACCGGCACCCAGACCCAAGACCCGCCCTCAGACACACGCCGCCTGACTCCGTTCTGACGCTGAGACACGTGGCAGGAAGGTGAGCGACTTTCTTTTTTCCCCTTTAAATCTCAGTCTGCGGCTCATCTTTTACCTTTGTTTACGGCGTCACTTGTCTCGCAGGAGATCCTTATTTTCACCAGATCAAACCTGCCAGTGTTATTCTTTGTAGCTTCTGAGTCGTGTGCCTTTCTTAGAAAGGCTTTTGCCATTCCAAGGAGATGTTTTTCAAGACATGTCACTCCGGGTCCAAAGGAGGCACTTGAACACCGTTTGAGGCAGACAGGCGCCTAGTGCGAGACACGCATGTGCTGCAGGGGGGCTGCCTCGGAGGCCCGAGGGGAGGTCTCGGGGCCCACAGCAGTGATGCTGTAGTGACTGTAGCAAAGCAAATGTGTACTTCTTTTCAAAAAGCTTTTTCTCATGAAAAATGAGAACCGAAGGGTAGCAGAGGGCTCTGAGCCCTTACGCCTGCTCCCACATTTCCCTGGGCGCTTGCTGGAGCCGAAGACACCCTCCGGTACAATCGCTCCCTTCCCCACCGCCACCTTCACGCCCTTTCTGCGGCACGGCGGTTCCTACTGGCCTTCCTGCTTGGGCCACTCTGACACCCGCTCTTCTTCTTCTTCTCCCCTTGTGTCTGGCCCTGGCGTGCCCAATCTCTGACCCATCAAGGACCTCTGTGACTGCTTTGTTCCCCAAATGTCACCCGTGGGAAAAAATCTGCCTCTGGAGCACCAGGGTGGGACCCAGAGGGACTCCCGGCCCAGAGGGACTCCTGACCCTGGGCTGGATTCCTCAAAGCGCCGGTGCTGCTGCGCTGGTGCTAGTGGCTGTCGAAACAGATGAAGAAAGAGATGGGCCGACCTCTCTAACAGCCCTCGACTCTCCCTCCCAAGTGCCAACAATCCTTCCAAACAAGCCAGTTCCTGAGGTTCCCCACCCTTCACCGCAGTGCTCAGCCACGTTTGCAGGGAACTGCGCCGCCCACACACACGGGGAGGGCAGGCTGTGCTGAGGCCACACCCCACACCGCCCTGGAAACCAGTCAGCACCGCGCATTGCCCACGGCTTCGCCGTTCTCCCGCCCCCAGGCCTGACGTGGACCACGCCCCTCAGCGCTTCACCCCACTGTCCTTTCTCACCTTGAAAGTCGGCTCCACCAGAAGTCTCCCCCGAGAAAGGCGGCTCTGCTCAGCGGCCTCCTCTCCCTCAAATGCCCTGGACACTTGGGGGTTTGCCTGTGGCCCCTGATGCATGTTCCTCCTGTGACTGCGTGTCTGCACTCACATGTCTGCACCCAGTGAGGCCACCCAATGGCTGACCCCAAGGGCAACGACTGTCTTCTACTGTCCTCCACATCTGCTTCCCCGAGACCAACGCCCCACCCTCACTGTCCTGTATCTCAGCCACACTGCCCGGCAGGCAGCTGCTGCAGCCACAGGAATGCCAAGACCAAGCCTAGGACAAGATGTGCGGCGCGACTCTGGGAGGCGCCCCCATCAGTAGCAGCCCTGCAGAGAGAGGCCCAACTGGGCTGAGTCCTGGGCCGGCTGAAGGGGTCAGGGCACCTCACTCCGAGAGCCCATCCTCCCCTCCACTCTGTCTAACAGGAGCTCTGCTCCTCTCTCTCCCCTCCGCCCTCCATCCCAGAGATCAGCACCCTGGCCTCTGATTCCCTCCTCCTACCTTCCCAGGAACAGCCCTTGCCTAGGTCACCCACCCCTCACCAAAGGCTCTTTCTCAGTCCTGATCCTCCCAGCTTCTCTTCCGAAGTCTGTGCACTTACTTTGCAAACTGTTGTAATGGAGCCCAAGTAGCCCCGGGCCCTCTGGTTCATTAGCAGAAGAGCTGGGGCTCCACGGGACACCTGCCCAGCGGCAGCCAAGGGCTTCACCCGCCGGATGGGACGACCACCATCCCACTCCTCCAAGTCCTCACCCCACCCGCTCCGCACACCTTCCGGTGCCCCCTCCGTCCCCAGCTGACCCTCCTGTCTTTTTCACAACCTCTCCTTCTCCTCCCTTCTCTAATTAAGGGTCTCGCCAAGGATCATGGATTCACCGTCTATTCTTCTCCCTCAAGGATTTCATCCACTTTCTCCCCCTTCAGCCCCCACCTCTAGGCAAAGCATCCCTAAAGCCTGCCTCCGGCTCTTTTCTCTCCCTGACCTTGGGTCCTTCCCAAGGTCAGCTCTTCCAGACCTTGGGATTGTTAGTAGTAACCAACTCCAGCTTGAGCTCTGCCTTCCCCTGGGCTCAGACCCATCTGAGGGCACCCCAGGGGCCGGGGCAGGCAGGCAGCCACCGTGAGAGACCTGCACAGAGCAGGAGGGATCTGTGCTGCCAGAGAGAGGGGCCCTCTCGAGGGCCATGCTGAGGCCACCAGTCCCCAGGTCCACCCTGGGGACTCCCATCAGGGCTGAGAGGGGCCACGAGGGTCACTGACAGAGCGACTTGCACGGGGACTTCTACAACACAGTACACTGGGACGGAAACAGTCCAGCTTCGGTGCCCGAGCAGCAAAGCGCATCCCAGACCGGGAGGAAGGACCAGGCTCCCTACTTCTCCAGGGAACTCGGTACTACTTTGGAGTCTGCAGGAACCCTGACGCCACTCTGGCTCTTGGGAGTGTAACAGTGGCTCGGTGGATCCCGGGGCCTGGCAGCTGTGATGTGGGGAGGCAGCATTCAGGCAGTGGATGTCAGGGGCTGGAGCCAGAGAACAGAGTGGATGCCACGAGGTAACCCAAGCTGGTTGGCTCTTTCTCATAAACACCATGCAAAACTCCCTGGAGGCTTCCAGAAATAACTGGACGAGACCTGCAGGCTTCTGGAAATCCTGGTGAGCAGATGGGGATAGAGGCCAACCAAGGACAGGTCGTGACTGCCAGTGTGACCTCACTGGCACTTCCCCAGGCTGCTGGGGCCCTGGCACCCGGCCACTGCCAACATCACGCTTCCCTTAGCACCTCATTCTGCCTTCAAAGGAGCTCTGTCCCGTTGTCCAGCCACCTGGACTCAAGGCTCAGCGCATCCTTGGAACAGTGCACACGCCCTGGGCACTTACTCTGTGGCAGACCCTGTGCAAAGTGGTTTACTGGAATTACGTTCCCTAATCCTCATGGCGACTTTCTAAAGTAGATACAGTGAAGACCCCTATTCATAGCTGAGGAAACTCGGGAGTTATGTAATTTGCACAAGAGCCCTGGGCAAGTGACAGGCAGGGCCAGGACTTGCAGAGAGGCCGCCTGACCCCAAAACCTCAGCTCTCCCCAGGCACCCCACATGGCTCAGTTGACTACTAATTCTTCTCTTGTCCCCCTATGACTCTTGTTGTCACTGCTGCTGTCACACTTTTAAAACCCCTGTGTGCTTCATCTTTTTCCCAAAAGGACATGAGAAGGCTTTACAACAGGAAAGATTAATTGGTTCAACAGATTCACACTGCTCAAGGAAAAAAAAGCCATTTTTAAAAGTTGCCATAGTTGCTGTGATTGGTCCTACAAATTTGGCATTGAGCTTCCTGGCAGCCAAGGCAAAAAATGAAACACTAAGTTCCGACACTCTTACTATCAGAAAGGAGGAAGCAGATAATTTCCTCCACAGGGACAAATATTTCCAGGAACTAATCTTGCAATAGGCTTCTCATACAGGGCCTCATGTCACAGACACGGTGTGACATAATAAAAAACAATCTTCTATACGATTGGATGGTAAAAGCAGAGCAGACAAAAAGAGTTTCAGTTTTAAAAAAGGGGGGCGGGGGAAGCCATGCAGTCTTGGACACCACAGCCTCAGGGGGGGGCTCAGTATGTGGATTGTCTGTGAGAGCTCAGGAAAGCCGGAAGTCTCCACAAGTGTCTCAGCTTTTACTAGGTTTTCCGACAGGTCCCCAAATGCTATAATGGGGGTGGGGTGGCACAGAGCCCCAGACTATGGAAACCGGAGATGCCCCAAGAAGAGTTGCTCTGTTCTAAAAGGTGAGTTCACACATACCTTCCTTTATCAGATATTTATTGTCTTTTTTTTGTGCCAAGTTTTGCCCTAGGTGGAGTGGAAACCAATGAAACAAATAATGCAGGGTCCTTAACCTCAAAGAATTCAATCTTTAACAGGGAAAAAGAAAAACAGCTTACCTTTTCTGAGCACCAACTGTGTGTCAAGCACTAGTGGGGGCTTTGCATGTAGCATTTCTTAGGGTTTCTAATAAACCAATACAATAAGTGTCATCGTCACTAACCACGGCACAGGACTAGAGAGAAACTGAACCTCACAGGGGCACATACTCAACAAGGCCAGAGGCCCATCAGCCTCCATGTGCCAACAGACTCATCTGGTTGGAGAAGCTTTTGTATCCAGAGTCCCAGTGGGAACCCCACATCAGCAACGTCAAATGATGTCCCTGTATGTTAAAAAGTTCCTAATCAATAAATAATTTCAGATGAGAGAAATTCCAAGATGGGAAAAGGGACCTCAGTTCAATTCGACAGATGTCTGTGCAGCAGTTTCTCTGTGCCAGGACTTGTGGTGGGGAACGTGGATACCCACACGGGGAGACACCATCCCTGACCTCGAAAAGGCCCCCCACTCTATGGAAAAGAAAATGCATAAATGGTAACGTTCACATGATCTGATGACTGCAAAGAGGGAGGTAAGCCCAGGGGACTTTGGAAGACAGAGGAGTCTTCCCTGGAGGACAGAGGAGCTCTCCAACCTGGAGGAGGATCAGAGAGGACTTCCTGGAGAAGGCAGCACCAAAATAATGAGTCTAGTAAGATGAATAAGATTTATCCAGGTGAGCCCTGACCCGTGTGGCCCATCCCGCAAAGCAAAATCTCACCAGTTCGAGTCCCGGTCAGGGCATATGCCCAGGCTGTAGGTTCGTTCTCCATTCAAAGTGTGTACAAGAGGCAACCAATGGATGTTTCTCTCTCACATCAGTGTTTCGCTCCCTCTCTTTCTTCCTCCCTTCCCCTCTCTCTATAAATAAATAAAATCTTTTTTAAAAAAGATTGATCCAGCTGAGAAAAATAGGGTTGGAGGAGACAGTTGAAAAGGAATTTCAGGCAGCTGAAAGGGCTTGGGCAAAGGCAAGGAAATAAACAATAACACAGAGCAAGACTCGGCAGAGAGACAGTAGGAGCCACAGAGCAGTTAGAAATCCCTGGAGCATGCGGTCCGAGGCTGGGAGCCGGGGGGAGGAGACTAGAAAGACCAGTAAGAGCCAGACCTTGAGGAGCAGGGACTTCACCAGGAGAGCAATGGGAACTGCTGGAAGGTTCTAACCAGGGCAGTGACTTGATCACACTTATGCTTTGGGAACATCTGTCTGGCATCAGGATGGAGGGTGGTTTAGTCGTCCGGGGACAGGAAGAACTCACGAGTCACAGAGAGCACAGGGCGGTGCGAGGAGAGGGGATTCTCCTCTGGCAACATTGTGGCTGTTGGGCCATCACACTACACATCAACCAGACCCTTGAGAGAAACTACCTTTTAAAGCATCCACAGGCACAAAGAAGTTAACGGACTGTTGTGAGCCCACCAGCACCATCAACAGACAGAAAACACTGCGAGTTGACGAGTGAGTGAGAAGGGAGCTGTGAGAAAACAAGGGAGCATTGTCTGCGAGCAAATCCCACTGTCAGGAGACCCAGGGTGGGCTGGAAGCAAGGTGAGGGTGTCACCTTAACATTAACCAAGCACCCTCAACAGAGGCTAAAGTGACCCCAGGTCACTGGCGTCCTCTCTGGAGGATGGAATCCCCAACTCAGGCGCTCAGGACCCCCAAAGGGTATGCATACAAACCCACATTTTTAAACCAAGTAGACAAAGAGGTGAGGGTGAGCAGAAACAATGGATTTAGATCCCTAAGGATGTCAGAAATTAGAATTATAACAGTATATAAAATAACTAATTGAATTTCTTTTAAAGATAGAATTATAGAGTGACCAAAAAACATGAAACAATTTGTAAAGAAAAATTGAGACCCTGTCTAGTATGGTTCAGTGGATTGAGCACCAGCGAGTGAACCAAAGGGTCACCAGTTCGAATCCCAGTCAAGGCGCATGCCTGGGTTGTGGGCCAGGTCATTCGTGGGGGGCGCTTGAGAGGCAACCACACATTACTGATTCTCTCCCTCTCTTTCTCCCTCCCTTCCCCTCTGTCTAAAAAATACATAATAAAATCTCTTTTAAAAAGTTGGACTTGGAATAGGACAAAATAGAACTTTCAGAAATAAAAATGAGAACTGTTGAACTGAAACTCAATGAATGGGTTAAATCATGTATTAGACACAAAGAGTAAGTTAGAACCATAGAGCTGAAGAAATTACACAGGTTGCCACACAGAAATAAGCAAATGGAAAATCTGAGAGGGAAGTGAAAAGCTTATTGTGGACAGAATGAAAGTCTCAGAAAGAGAACAGGGAGGGAACAGAAAAGAGGCAATATCTGCAGAGATAATGGCTGAGAATGTTCCAGAACTGATGAAAGGCATGACTCTGCAGATACCGGGAACATAATATATATCTGACAAGATAAATAAAAAGAAATCCACATCCAGTTAGAGTGTGATGAAACTGAACTAACACCAAAGGCAAGGATCTTAAAAGCAGCTGCATAAAAAAAGGCAAAGAGAAGATAATTAGACATCAACACATCTCTCAAAAGCACCTGTGAAAGCTGGAACACAGAGAATACCTTCAAAGACCTAAGAGAAAATAGCTCTCAGCTTAGAATTGTGAACTTAGAAAAACTATCTTTCAAGGATGAAGGTGAAATAAAGATTTTTATGCAACAGAACAAAAAGAGTTTGCCATTGTGAGGTAATAAAATATACAAGAATGACAACTGGGGGGGACGTTGGGGTGGGGGGGACTGAGCAAAAAGGAAAAAGGACTCATGGACGTGAACAACAGTGTGGTGACTGCTGAGGGTAGGAGGGTATAAGGGGACTAAATGGGAATGGGAAAGTACACAATAAAAATTAAATTTTAAAAAACAGAATATGTGTGTGTGCCATGAATTCCGAAATAATAAAAGCATCAGGGCCACCCTTTGCTCCAGTGAGGGGGCTCTGGGTGAGTTCCTGGACACAGACTGGTCACCGGAAAGACCATCACTGGAAGCTGGGAATTTTCAGCCAAGCCCCCATTTTCCTGAGAAGGGAAATGGGGTGAAAATTGACTTAATGATCAATCATGCCTCCACAGAATCCCAAAAGTTCAGTGTTCAGAGAGCTTCCAGGTCTGCGGACACATGCATGTACCAGAGGGTGACATGCCCCGACCCCATGGGGACAGAAACTGCTGCACTCCAGACTGTTCCAGGCCTAACCCCGCGTACCTCTTCATCAGGCTGTTCATCTGTTCAGTTACCGCATCCTTTCACAGACTGGTAAAGGTTAAGTGCGTGTTTTCCTGGGTTCTGGGAGCTGCGCTAGCAAATTAATCAAAGCCAAGGAGAAGGGTCATAGGAAGCCCCGATTTGTAGCCAAGTCAGACAGAAGTCGTGCATTAACCTGGGCACCTACTACCCGTGATTGGCAAGTGAAGTGGTGGGGGCGGACCTGCAGAACTGGGCCCTTACGTTATGGGACCTGACACTATGTCCAGATAGACAGCGTCAGAATTGAGTTAAATTGTGGCTGGTGTTGTGGAGAATCGCTTGGTGGGGGTGGGGCCGGGGGTGGGACCTCTACACATTTGGTCACTGGAAGTGTCAGAGGGAAACATTTTGTGTGAATAGGAAAGAGAGACATGGGAGCGGGACAGAATAGGGTTTTTCCTCACATGGGAGGGAAAACTGGGTGGTTTTCCCTGCAGCCATCAACAAGCCTTCACTGAAGAAACCTCTGAAGGATGTGCTATCAGAACAAGTGAAGTGGGATATCCCAGAATGAAGGTCTGGTATTTGAGAAAGAATGGGGACCTCAGGAACTGGTAAACAAGTAGATAAATCTACACAGACACTGCATGACATAATTACAACGTGTCAGAACAGAAAGAACTAAAATACTGCACAAAAATAGTAGGCAAGTCTGTAGAAAATCAAATTTAAAGGCTTCAAAAGTCGGTGAATAATTTGGGAAGGGGTTTCAACATACCCTTAACCTTAGACTTCATTAGGTATGCAGGATAGAATTTGAAAGGCAGCCACTAGCAATACAGAAGTGAAGTACATACATTCCAAACAATAAAAGGATAAGAAAGGAATGAATAAGAAAAGAAACAGACTCAGTAAATCCAAAGTGGGGAGAAGCAAGAAAGGAAAGAGAGAAGGCATAGGGGGGAAAATAAGATACATAAGAAAACAACAGGCAAAAATATCAAAAATCACAATAAACTTAAAAGAACTAAATGTGCCATTTAAAAAGAAAGTGTCGAATTAGATTTTTTTAAGTCCAGCTCTTTACTGGTTACAGTGGCAAATCTAATACATAAGGAGATCGGTGGGAAGACCATGCGAACACTAATAGGAAGCTGGACAGCTACACTAAAATTAAAAGAAAAAAGGACAAAAAGTGTGATTCGGTATAAGAAAGGTCAGTACATAAAGATCAAAAGTTCACTTTTACTAGAAGAGGCAACAATTTTAAATCTGCATGTACCTAATAAAATAGCTTCAGAAAAATTAGAAAGCACAAATTGATAGAACTGCATATGAAAATAGAAAAATCCACACTCATGGGAGCAGATCTGAACACTCACTTCTCCCTCAGGTCAAGTAGACAGAAAGTAGGCAAAGAGGATTTGAACAAGATAACATTCAAGGTTTAATGGAAGCTTATGGAAATCTGCATCTGACAACAGAGACCAAACTTCTCAAGCACACATCTTATTAAATTATTTTAACTGTTCATGGACTAGGTTCTGAAGCAAGTTTCAATTACCAAGAATCATTGTCACAAAAATTGTGTTCTCTAACTATGTATGGTGCATTTAAATTAGAACTTGGTGGGGAAAGAAAAAACAGACAAATTTTAAATTCCCATACTTTTGGAAATGTTAAAGTTTTCTTCTGAGTCATTTGTGAGTCAAAGAAGCACTTAGAAGTGCAAAAGCACTTAGAACAGAATAATGAAGATAGTGTCCATTGGAACTATGGGATGGAGCCAACATAGTGGTTTCAGTAAGAGGGAGCGCCTCGAACATCTCTGTTAGAAAAGATTTTTAAAAACCAAAAAACTAATGAACCAAGCACCCAACTTAAGGAGTTATAAAAAGAACCATAGAATAAACCCAATTAAAACACAAAAATGTAATAACAAAGCTAAGAAGAGAAATTCATTAAATCAAAACAGAGACTGTAAAAAAAAAAACCTCAATGAAGTCAAAAATTGGTTTCTCAAAAAGACTAATAATAAGACAAATCTCTAGTAAGATTGACCAAGGGAATAAAAAGACAAGTCACCAAAATTTTGTATTAAAAATATTTTAAAGGAATGTATTTATGGATCCAGAAAAAATAGAAAGACAGAAAGTGAACACTACGGACATCTCCGTGTTAACAAAACAGACCATTCCAACTCACACAAATCCTTAGAGAGAACAGAAGCAGCCCGCTTCATGAGGACGTAAAACCTTGATTCCAATATCTTACAAAGAGAGTATGAGAAAGGAAAATTATAGGCCAATTTTACTCAAGAGCATAGATGCAAAAAATCCTAAACAAAGTAATACCAACCTGAGGCCAGTAAGTGCATAAAAATAATAGTATGCTATGACCAAAGTGGATTTATCCTAGAATTGTAAGGGTGTTTTAATATTATTAATCTATAAGTGTTATTCATTACGTTAAAAATTTATTTAAAGGAAATACATTATCTTTTCAATAGATGCAGGAGTATTTGATATAACATTTGATTTTTTTAACTGTTGGCAAACTAGAAATAGAAGGGAAATTTTTTACATAGTAAAGGTTATCTACCCTAAACTTTTAGAAAACTTTATTCTTAATGGGAAACTTCAGTATTTCCTTTAAAATAACGAATAAGACAGAGATGCTCACCACCACTGCTCCTCTTCAAAGCCAAAGTAGCGGTCCTAACCAATGTATATGACAGGAAAATGAAATAAAACACGTTAGGGTTAGAAGGCAAGAAATGTGCATCATTGACAGATTATATGCTTATTGACACAGAAACCCCCAAAATCTACAAAGTCATAGAATAAAAGATTTAACAAAGTTGCTAGATTTTTAAAACAATATATAAGAGGGAAGGGGAAAGATATCTTTTCTTGTAGGGGAAAAATAAATTATATTTAGATTAATTTAAAAATATATATCCTTTAAACTTGCAACAAACGCATAAGGTAACCAAGACTAAAACACTCTGATGAATAGGAAAACTCAGTAATTAAAGATGTCAATTCCTTCTATAAAATCAATACAACTCCAATCAAAATCACAACAGGATTTTTGTGCATGTAGACAAGCTAATTCTAAAATTTATTAGAAGAGCAAAAGCCCAAGAATAGAAACTGCTAGAAAATAATAATAATAACAATATTAATAACAATAAAGTGAGAGGACTTGTTCTATGAAATATCAAGATTTGCGAAGGTAGAGTGATTGAGATGGGGCGGCAACGACACAGGGATGGTCAAATGGACCAATGAAAAAAAAGAAAAATCTCAAAACAAACCCCAAATGTGTATGGGAATTTTACATGTGACGCAGATAGAAGCAGCCTCGCAGACCCCTGGGGAAAGGAAGAATTACCCAATAAATGAGAAACCGCATATTCACTTAGAAAAAACTGAAATAGGATCCTTTCCCCAAACTATAAATGACATCAGTCCCAGATGGATAAAAGCCTTAAATATGAAAGGCAAATCTTTTAAACTCATAGATGAAAATATGAGAGACTATCTTTATGACCTCAAAACAGGAAAGTCTTTCTTCAACAAGATAAAAGGCACCAACCATAAAAGAAAATATTCATAAATTCGATTACATTAAAACTGAACTTTTTTCCATAAAGGCTCACAAAGAAAATGAAAAGACGGGCCACCAACTGGGGGAAGTTATTTGCAACATACACCACTGACAGCCAGTTGAAAACATGAGGTGAAGACATGAGCAACCATTTCTCAGAAGTAGAACATGAAAGACCAATCGACATAAGAAAAGAAGATCAAACTCATTAATAATCAGTGCAATTCAAATTAGGACAACATGAGCTACAATTTTACACCATGTTGGCAAAAATGAAGTCTGACACACTGAGTAGCTGGTGGGGGTCTGGATCAACAGGAAGTTTGACACTTAGCCAGTGGGACGTAAATTGGTGCAAGCATTTTGAAAAACAAGATGGTGCCACTTGTAAGATTGAACACTCGCATATCATGCTTGCCTAGCATTTTTTCTAAAGAAATTCATGAATTATGCATCGAGAAAGACATACAAGATTCCTGGCCACGTGGTTCAGTGGTTTGGAGCATCATTCCTGCAACAAAAAAGTTGCTGGTTGGATTTCTGGTCAGGGCACACGGGCGGGTTGCAGGTTCAATCCCACTGTGAGACTGAGGAATAGTAACCATGTAGGGAAGCCAGTGAGCATTACATGAATGGCGGGTGGTGCGGGACGTACGTTTAGAAAACCGAAAGGTAGACTTTCTTTGTTCCCTCTCCCTCTCTCTTTCCCCTTTCCTCTTTCTCTAGTATCAATAAACATATCCTCGGATTTAGAAAAGAAAGAAAAATGTACAAGAATGTTCCTAGTAACAAAAACAATAGAAACTCTCACAGCATCCATTAATAAGAAATGGATAAAACTAATTTTTGACATAACTACACAATGAAAGATACAAAGAAAAAATGAATGAGCTTCAACCACCCATGGCAATATGGCAGAAATATAATGTCCCAAACTCCTTGAATTTGGTCTTATCTGAGAAGCACTTTATCTGTCCTTCCATTCTAAATAAAAGTTTTGCTGGATAGAGTAATCTTGGTTGTAGTTCTTTGGATTTCATGACTTGGAATACTTCTTTCCAGCCCCTTCTTGCCTGTAGGGTCTCTTTTGAGAAATCTGCTGACAGTCTGATGGGGACTCCTTTGTAGGTGACTGTCCCCTTATCTCTTGCTGCTTCTAAAATTCTCTCCTTCATTTTAATCTTGGGTAATGTAATTATGATATGCCTTAGTGTGTTCCTCCTTGGGTTCACCTTCTTTGGGACTCTCTGAGCTTCCTGGATCCTGGAAGTCTATTTCCTTTGCCAGATTAGGGATGTTCTCCTTTATTATTTGTTCAAATAAGTTTTCCACTCATTGCTGTTCCTCTTCCCCTTCTGGTACCCCTATAATTTGGATGTTGGAACATTTAAAGATGTTCTGGAGGTTCCATAGCCTCTCCTCATTTTTTTGAATTCTTGTTTGTTTGTATTTTTGTTTGGTCATTTTTTTCTTCCTTCTGGTCCACTCCCTTGATCTGAGTCCCAGTTTCCTTTCCATCACTATTGGTTTCCTGTGCATTCCCCTTCATTTCAATTAGTTTAGCCTTTCTTTGTTCCTTTAATTTGTGACTAAAATCAACAAGTTCTGTGAGCATCCTAATCACCAGTGTTTTGAACTGTGTATCTGAAAGTTTGGCTATTTCTTTGTCGCTTAGAGTTATGAGCTCTGGGTCTTTGAGTTCTTCTTGAGCCATGTTTTGGTCTGTTCGTGCCTGTTACGTAAGAGGAAGGGAGGCTTAGGTGTTCACCAGGGCGGGGCTACCCAGGTTGCTGTGTTGTGACGCTAGATGTGGGGGCGGGGTCAGAGAGGGACAATGGCGGTCTCCTCTGCTGCCTCGTGCCACTGGGACGTAGTCTCTCACTGCTTGCTCCCGCTGGTTTAATCTGCACATGCGCGTGCGCATGTGTAACCTTGATCAGCCTGCTACCTTGCGCCCTCTGTGGGTCCTCCTTGCTACTCCACACCTGGGATCTGCCCATGGCTGCCTTTGAACTTGAGTTGCGCGCCTGGGTCGCTCAGTGGATCTTTCCTGCCTGACCCCGCTTCGCTGCTGGCTTCGCCCTTCTTACTGGTCTGGCTGAAAGGTTCGTTGTTGTCCGACTTTCGTATAATTCAATTTTCTGTGGTTTGGCTGCATTTTTGTTGCTAAAACTTTGTTGTTTTTAAACTTGATTGTGCAAGAAGGTACAGTATTTTCACCTACACCTCCATCTTGGCGGAAGTGCACATTTTCTTTTTCTATTCATTGTTGTTCAATTACAATTTTTTCCTAATTTCTGTTTCTGATATTTCATTGTTGGTATACAAAAATGCTGTCGATTTCTGAATATTGATTTTGACAAATTCACTTACTAGGTTAAGTAGGTTTTTGGTGGAGTCTGTAGGGTTTTCTATGAACACTATCGGGTCACCTGCAAACTGACAGTTTTACTGCCTCCTTTACAATTTGAATGCCTTTTATTTCTTTTTCTTATCTGATGGCTGTGACTAGAACTTCCAATACTATGTTGAACAGAAGTGGTGAAAGGGACATTCTTGTCTTATTCTTGATCTTAATGGGAAAGCTTTTAGTTTTTGCCAGTTGAGTATGATGTTGGCTGTAGGTTTTTCAAATACAGCCTTTATTATGTTGAGGTATGCTTCCTCTGCTTCCACTCTGCTGAGTGTTTTTATCATAAATGGGTGTTGTACCTTATCAAATGCTTTCTCAGCGTCTACTGATATGATCATGTGATTTTTGTCTTTCCTTTTGTTTATGTGATATATTACATTTATCGATTTGTGAATATCGAAATATCCTCCCACCCCTGAAATGAATCCCACTTCATCATGGCATATGATCTTTTTAATGTATTGCTAGATACAGTTTCCCAATATTTTACTGAGGATTTTAGCATCTATGTTCATTAGTGATATTGCCCTGTAGTTTTCTTTCTTTGTTGTGTCTTTATCTGCTTTTGGGATTAGGATGATGCTGGTCTCATAAAAAAAGTTTGGGAGTCTTCCCTCTTCCTGAATTTTTTGTAATAGTCTGAGAAGGATAGGGGCTAGCTCTTCCTTAAATGTTTTGTAAAATTCTCCTGTGAAAATGTTTAGTCCAGGGCATTTGTGTGCCCAGAGGTTTTTGATTACTGCTTCAATTTCACCAGCTGTTACTGGCTTTTTGCTTCTTCTTGATTCCATTTTGGAAGATTACATTTGGGATAGATTTCTAGAACATATTTCTATTCCCAAGGGATAGATTTGGGATATATTTCTATTCCCAAGGGATAGATTTGAAATATATTTCTAGAATATATTTTTAGAAATCTGTCCATTTCACACAGGTTTTCAAATTTCTCAGCTTACAGTTGTTCATAGTAATTTCTTACAATCCTTTGTATTTCTCTAGTATCAGTTGTAATTTCTCCTCTTTCATTTCTGATTTTATTTATTTGGGTCCTCTCTTTTTTTCTTGATGAGTCTGGTTAAAGGCTTTTCTATTTTGTTTATCTTTTCAAAGAACCAGCTCCTGGATTTATTGATCCTTTGAATTGTTCTTTTAGTCTCTATGTCCTTTAATTCTGCTCTGATCCTGATTATTTCCTTCCTTCTACTCACTCTAGACTTTATTTTTCTTCCTCCAGTTTCTGTAAATGTAGAGCTATGCTGTTTATTTGAAATGTGTCTTTGTTAGGTAGGGCTGTATTTCTACGAACTTCCCTCGCAGGACTGCCTTTGCTATATCCCATAGGTTATAGACTCTTTTGTGTTCATTTTCATTTGCTTCCAGAAACTTTTTGATTTCTTCCTCATTATTAACCTATTCATTGTTTAATAGCATGCTATTCAGTCTCAATGAATTTGAATGTTTTTGAGTTTTTTCCTTGAGGTTGGTTTCTAGTTTCAATCCCTTGTGATCCAAAAAAATGCTTGATTTTAATTTTATTGAACTTGTTGAGGCCTGTTTTGTGTCCTATTATGTGATCTATCTTTGAAAATGTTCCATGTGCATTTGAAAAGAATGTATATTTTGCTTCTTTGGGATGAAAGGTTCTGAATATATCAGTTAAGCCCATTTGACCTAGAGTGTCCATCAGTGCTACAATATCCTTATTGATATTTTATTTGGAAGATCTATCCATTGTTGACCATAGGGTGTTAAAATCCCCTACTATAAGTGTGTTGCTGTCTATATCTTTCCTGAAGTCCTCCAAGATTTTCCTTATATATTTGGGTGCCCCTGTGTTGGGTGCATATAAGTTTACAATGTTTTTGTCTTCTTCATGGATTCTTCTTTTGAGGATTATGAAGTGTCCTTCTGTGTCTCTATTTATGGCCTTTGTTTTGAAGTCTATTTTGCCTAAGTGTTGCTACTCTTGCTTTTTATTCCTGTCCATTTGCTTGGAGTATTTTTTCCAACCCTTAACTTTCAGTCTGTGTGGGTCTTTTGTTCTAAGGTGGGTCTCTTCTAGGCAGCATATGTGCAGATCATGTTTCCTTATCCAGTCAGCTACCCTATGTCCTTTAATTGGAGCACTTAATCCATTTAAAGAAAACATGAAAAAAAGGTTATTATTAATCATCTTTAAATTTAAGGTTATTATTGATAGGTACTTATTCATTGCCATTTTTCCCCTTTGTACCTGTGTTCTTCTCTCTCACACTCTTTTACTTAATCTTCTTAGAGCAGTCCGTTTAGCATCTCTTACAGAGCTGGTTTGAAGGAGGTGTATTCTTTCAGCCTACTTTCATCTGGGAAACTCCTTATTTTATTTTCCATTTTAAATGAGAGCCTTGCTGGGTAGAGTAGTCTTGGTTGCAGGCCTTTAGTTTTCACTACTTTGAATATTCCTTGCCAGTCCCTGGCTTAGAGCATTTGCATTGAGAAGTCAGCTACTGGCCTTATCTGGGCTCCCTTGTATGTTACTTCCTGTTTCTCTCTTGCTGCCTTTAAGATTCTCTCTTAGTCTTTAAATTTTGCCATTTTAATTATGATGTGTCTTGCAGTGGGCCTCTTTGGATTCATCTTAATTGGGACCCTCTGCTTCCTGGACTTATGTGACTTTTTCAAACAGGTTTTCTATGCTGTGCTCTTCTTCTCCTTCTGGTATTCCCATTATACGAGTATTATTATTTTTCATGTTGTCCTGCATTTCCCTTAACGCCTCTTCATTCTTTCTGAGTCTTTTTTCTTTTCTTGCACTTTCTGGAAATTTTTTTCTACCTTGTCCTCCAGCTCACTGATTCAATCCTCTACTTCATTCAGCTTGTCTTTGATTCCTTCTAGGGTGTTCTTCAATTCAGAAATTGTATTCTTCATTTCTTCCTGGCTCTTATTGATAGTTTCTATATCCTTTTTCATGCTGATGTAGTTCACAGTAAGTTCCTTGTAGCTTCCCTGTAGTTTTTTGTAATTCTCACAGAGCTCATTGAGTTTCCTTACAACCATTGTTTTGAACTTAATATCTAATAGTTTACTAGCTTCAATTTCATTTAGCACTCTTTCTGGGGATTCCTCCTTTCCCTTCAATTGGGGGTTGTTTCTTCATCTCACCATTTTAGAGGAAACTTCTTGTTTGTCTCTGCTTCTTAAATTATCTGCTTTGACACCCTGTCTTTGTGATGTGAACTCCTATGGTAGAAAACCTGTGTGACTCAGTGGTACAGTCTCCTTGATCTTCTGAACTCGATGCTCTTGGGATGCACTTTACACCATTTGTATTAGTTCTCTGGATGTAATTGGGTTTTGTTTGCTGTTGGGCCACTCTTTGGTGGGTCCTTCACACCAGCTGGTGGACTGAGGGTCACTCCATCCACCACATCTTGTGTGCTGTTGTGCAGGTGCTTCCAGAACAAAACCACAAAGCCCAGGAAAAAAAACCCACAAAAATAACTGCCACCTGCAATTCTACTATCAACACCAAATGAACCAGTATTAATAAGGGTATAAAGATATTAAGACTATTATAAGAAAGGAGAGCAAATAGAAAATGACATACTGGAAAAATTATTTTGGAAGGGTAGATGGAGGAGCACTAATAAGAGTAGGGAATTAGAGCAACGTGAAGAAAGAAAGTAAAATTTACATCATAAATAAAAAAGTGAAAAAAGAAGGCAGAATATAGTAAGAGAAGGGAAGCTTATAGTATTAGAAATTTAGAAATTTTAAAAATGAAATAAAATAAAGTGAGAGAAAGAAAAAGGGAAAAAGTAAATAAACAATAAAAAATAGGGAGTATTGAAGAAAAAGATCCACCACAACACTATCAACAACCAATCAGCTAAAATTAATATAGGAGGGATGGGAATGGGGGGGGAGAAAAAAGAGCTTAAGAGATGTCTAGAGGAAAGGGAAGTGATTTTGAGATGATAGAAGGAGAGTATCATTTTGAGATGATAATATTAAGAGTGAGGAATGAAAACCAGGCTAAGACAGGGAAAAGATAAAATTTGAGCTGAAAAGAAAAAGAAAAAGGGAAAGAAAAGGGGCAGGATGAAAGATAAAAAAAGAAGAAAAGGCCAAGTCAGGGAAAAATTAAAATTTGAGATTAAAAAAAGAGCAGGAGAGGGGAACAGTAATATTCCAGATTTGAAATACAAAAATAGTGAAGGTCTAGAGGTAAATTGAAAAAACACAACAACTACCCTATCCACAACCAGTGAGCAAAGAATGCTGAAGGTAGAGAGAGAATGCAGGTGTTTTAAGAGTGGGAAAAGGAATATGAGATGACCATTGACAAAAAAATTGGTTTTGACAGGGTGGAAGGGGGAGAAAGAGTAAGAGTGCAGAATGGAACAAGTTGTAGCAACAGAGAAAACAAAATTTTAAATGAAAATAATAATAGAAAAGAAGATGGTAAAACGGGGTAAGAGAAGGGAGAGCAAAATATGTAAATCGAAATAAACCATAATATAAAATCTAGGGACTTAATATGCACAAACTTGAAGGACAAGAAGTGAGCGTTAAAAAGCTATTCAGGAAAGAAAATATCGCAAATCACAGAGAAGATTATGGTGGATGTTGTCTCGGTAGCATCTAGTATTTACCACTATTGTTTCTTTCTGGATCCACCTCTAGTGATGAGATGGACCCTGTCTGGCTTCAGGCAGCCTGTTCCAGACGTCCAGGGACCCACTATCTGTAGCTGACTCCTTCAGTTGTTAATCTAGTCACTCTGTACTCAGCAGTGAGGCTTAAGCACCGCAGGGCAGGGCAGAGTCACTCCTGGGGGGTGGGGCTCTTGTTTCCCCTCAGTCTGGGGCCACTGGGAGGGGAGTGGTCTGCCTGAGCAAGATGACCACTGCAGTATAGGGAGATGACTCAGCATTTGGATCCCTGCAGCTACTCTCTCAATTCTGTCCCCAAAGCCTCCATCCCTAGTCTCTCAAGCGTCTCTAGTCTACTCTGTTCCCCACACCCACACACACCTTTTGCTGGAGGCCAGGGTAAGTGGCTGCAAATAAAAATTTATGCATTGACTCTTTGTGTCTCCAGCTGTCCACCTCTGGCAGAGAGCAACTCTGCCATTTTTGCAGCTGGATGTTATGTGTGTACCTTTTGGGCTCTGAGGCTCTAGGCTTGGGAATCCAGCTTAGGGTTTAGTCCCCACACTCCTCAGGGGGTTCTAACTGGCTGCTTAAATATCCCTCAGGCACTTCACCTGCCGCCCATGGACTCTCAGCCAGCCCTCTCGCATCTCCACCGCACTCCCTACCAGTCATGTTGTGCTGAAGCTGAGTCCTGTCTGTCTTTGGTTATAAGGTTTCTCTCTCACTGTTGTTCAGTTGCTTGTTCCAGGTGATTTCTCCACAATTTAGTTGTAATTCCAGATTGGTCCTGGGAGGCAGTTAATGTAACTTCCACTCACTCCTCCGCCATCTTGAATCTCTTTACAGGACATTTGCATACCACACACAAATTTCTATTGGACTTTGCTCTGTTCTAAAACAGAGGTTGGTAAATAGAGGTTTACCATCTGGCCATTTTTTATAAGTGGCCAGATGGTAAACTCTTTGGTTTTGTGGAACATGAGGTCTCTGTCACAACCATTCCATTCTGTTGCTGTACCTTAAAAGCAGCCACAGATAATATGTAAATGAGCGCATGTGACTCTGTTCCAATATATTCCTATTTACCAGTCAGTGGGCCAGATCTGGCCTATGAGCCATCATTTGTTGACCATTGTTCTGAAACTCAAGTTGGGTGATTGGTTAACAGATGATCATTTCATTATTATGCTTCATAATTTGTAAGCATTCTTACCTATCAAATAGTACATAATACATATTTAAATATATTTTAATTGAAATCTGAATAGTATCCACAGATTAGATAATATTTTTAACAATATTTGTTAATTTCCTGATTTTTATCATTATATCATGATGATGCAAAAAAATCCTTGTTTTTAGGAAATACATGAAGAAAGTACTTAGGGGTAATGGAGAATCATACATACAACTTACTCTCAAATGTTTCTCAAAAACATAAAAATATATAAATGCATGTATATGTACACACACAAGCACACATATGCACATATTAGTCTGCTGGGGCTGCCGTAACACATTATCATGGACTGGGTAGCTTGAACAACAGAAATCTATTTGCTCATAGTTCCAGAGGCTAAGAGTCTAGGTTCAAGGTGTTGGCAGGACTGGTTTCTTCTGAGGCCTCTCTCCTTGGCTTGCAGACGGCCACCTTCTCCATTTCCTTGCATGGTGTATCCCTGGTGTCTCTTCCTCTTTTTATAAGAACACCAGTCATATTGGATTAGGGCCACTAAATGGTTTCAAATTAACTGAATCACCTCTTTAAAGATCTTACCTCCAGCCCTGGCTGGTGTAGCTCAATGGATTGAGCATGGGCCTGAGAACCAAAGGATCATAGTTCAATTCCTGGTTAGGGTACATGCCCGGGTTGTGGGCCAATTCCCAGCGGAGGATGCATGAAAGGCAACCACACATTGATATTTCTCTCCCTCTCTCCTTCCCTTCCCCTCTAAAGATAAATAAATAACATTTTTATAAAAGAGCCCTGGCTGGTGTAGCTCAGTGGATTGAGCACAGGCCTGCAAACCAGAGGATCATGGTTCGATTCCCAGTCGGGGCATATTCCTGGGTTGTAGACTGGTTCCCTGCAGGCCAGTTCCCAGCAAGGGATGCATGAAAGGCAACCATACATTGATGTTTCTCTCCCTCTCTCCTTTTCATCTAAAGATAAATAAATAAATAAAATCTTTTAAAAATTTTTTATAAAAGAGCTTATCTCCAAATATAGTCACATTCTGCTCTATTTGTTGAGTTGGGACTTCAACATATGAAGTTGGGAGGGACACAATTTAGCCAATAACAGATAGGTAGGTAGGTAGATAGATTTATATATAAATATATATTCTATTATATATTAAATTATTGTATATCAAATAAATGGTTGTATATTAATATATGTTATATAATATATAATATTGGCCATACATGTGATAAGTATATTCTATCATAAACATGGTGTTATATATTAAATATAATTAATATATTATATATAATAAATTGTGTATTAAATAAATACATATAAACAAATTTGGTAAAATGTTAAGGATTTGGGTGAAGTATAGACAGAAGTTTTCTGAACTATCCTTGTAACTTTTCTACAGACCAGATCTCAAAATTAAGAGCTTAAAAACACATACATATATAGCTACACATACTTATGTTAGGGCAAAAAAATACAATTGCAACTTTCTAATGACATACTTCAGTAAAAAGTTTACCTTTTAAAATCTATTAAGTCAAAAGGGACAAGAGGTCGACATTGGCAAATGCAGCAACCAGCCGAGTCAGGGGAGGAATGTGGTCATCAGGAGGCTGTGGGTGATGCAGAAACATTCCTGTGGAGTGATGTGAGGGAAGCCAGATTAGCTCGGGTGATAACGGAGTGGAACTGGCGAACGCTGACAACTCTTCACAGTAATGTGGCTGGGAGTGGGCAGGAAAAGAGAGGGAAGTACCAAAAAGGAGATTATGTTGGAGGAATGGAAAGAACTGGATCATGGCGAGATGCTGCTGGCAGAACGTGAGGCAGGTGACCCAGAAGCACCATGGCCTAGACCCAGTGGTTACCCATACAGAGCGGGCGTCAAGCTGCCAGGGCTCAGAACCAGGTCTTGGCTCTGCTACTTTGCAGCTCTCTTGGTTTTCCCATCTTTGATATGGGGTAATGGTGACAACAGACCCTACCCCATAGAGCAGCCATGAACACTAAGCTAATGAATGCAAAGTACTTAAAGCAGCGCCTACCACCCAGGAAGCACTCAGTAGAGGGAGTCATGATAGTTATCATTAGTACAAAAGCAAAGGGAGAAATGACGGTAAAGATCACTAGGAAAACAGGAGGTGATGGTGAGGTCCATGCTGTTGCTATGGTATTGGTAGCTGAAGTGGAGAAGCCCCGGGAGATAACTGGACAACCAGAGTGTGGGTCCTTATCCACCTTATCCATGTAGCTGGTAAGGTCCCCGGATGGTGGTGTCAGGATGGTAGTGGAGAGGAGGACTATGGGGCAGGCATCCAAGTCAAGAGAATGAGACCAAGTGACTAGAGGCTAGTTTGAAGAGAGTGACAGGGAAGTAGAGGGTGACCACAGCTTTGCAGGCAATTCATATGAGGACACAGGAGCCACATCTAGAGTCAAGCCTGGAATGGATTAGGAGGAAATCCACCCACGCCCCTGGCTCTTGTTTACCTGGACTTTGGAAGAAGGAGCTGTCTCCAGTCATCAGGGCTGCTGGAAAGTGGTGTGGTATCCTTAGGGATGAGGTGACAGAGGTGCTGTGAAGGGCTTGAGGATATGAAAAGTCTGCTTATCAAAGACCATAACCACCTAGCTCTTTATTCACATGCTATCCTCACACCCAAGTGCAGGGTCTGGTTGATAGTAGGTGCTCAAAATCATCGGCTGGGTTAATGAGTGGGTGGGTGGACAGATGAATTCGTGGGTGGCAGGTGGATGAATGAATGGGTGGGATGAGTAGATAGATGCGTGGATAGATGATGGATGAGTAGGTGACTGGATGAGTTCAGTAGGTAGATGGATGAATGGGTGAGTGAGATGATGAAGGGAAAGAAGAGTGAGAAAGTGGACCATGAGAGTGGGTGAATAAATAAATGAATAAATTTGATAAGCTGGACATTCTAGGAAATATAGGTGAACAGCCTGGGAAGTCAGAGAGGTGATAGAGATAATATATCAGGCCTTCCCCAGAAGTCTAAATGACTCATAAAAACAGCTATATCTACAAGGAGATGGCAAAAGCCATCATCCCTCTGCACCCTGGTGCCCCTGAGCCCAGAGGCTTCTCTGTGGGCAGAAGCCCCCCGTCTGTGGCCCCTGGGTCTAGACTGGAGGGCAGAGGACATGGGACTAAGGGAGCACTGGCTACCTCTGGCAAGCCCCTTCCCTCTCAGGATCCAGGCCAGGCACCTCAGGAAGCAGAAGAGAATGCAAACCCCAGTCATCACAGGAGTTAAGGGCCTGCTTTTGCCTCTCTCTTGCTTTAAATAGGTCATTTGACTTCCAGCCACTTTTCCTTGCAAGACTTTTAGGGAAAATTGTCCCTGTCTTCTCCCTCCCACTCCCCTGCCTCAGTGCTGTGGAGACCTAAGCCAGCTTCGTGGATCCAGCTCCCTCACAGAAGGAAGCCCATGAGATGCGAAGAGGCTGGCCTGGCCTGGCCTGGCCTGTGGCTTCACGCTTTATCGGCTGCCCCCAACCCATGTGCCACAGGGTTGCAGAGGAGAGAGGCTTCCTCCAAGCCAAGATAAGCATCTGAGTTTTATCTCACCTCAGCCTCTGATCCCACCCCAGCTCCCACCCCCAGGACCATACCCCCTCCCCAGCCACACTACAGCAGGCCAGGCCCGGAGAGCAGAGATAAGGTCCCCTGGGCTAGCTGACCACAAGTGTGGGGTGGGAGGTCTTCCCCTTCACCCAGCGAAGCTAGAACTCTGCTTCCTTCCCTAGAGGTAAAGGCCCCAGGAGGGCATCTGGGCAACTACCCCAGCCTTTTGGCAGTTTGGGGCCTGCCTTTCACCCTCCAGCACTCAGCATTGATTACATCCCGATTGATTCATTTCTCGTTGGGGTGGGCAGCAATCTAAGAAAGAAAACCCTGCCCGTCTGTGCACCCAGGAAGCAGGAGCGTGCAGTGTTGCCTGCCAGTGGTTGGAAGAAACTCCTCCGGACCTTCAGACGTTAACCTGATGGCCACTGGGGAGCCCTCAGGCCAGAAAGCCCAAGTCTAACACCCCAGTTGCTCAGCACCCTTTCACAGATACCTCCTCCATGCCAGGCCCCATCCTGGGTGCTTGGGCCACAGATCCAGTCACTGCCTTCACAGAGAACCTGGGATCCCATGCGACCCACACCCAACCCATCCTGGGAAATCCAGGGGAGCTTCACAGAGGAGGTGACATGCAGCTGGGTTTTAAAGGGTGAAAGGGATTTTCTCAGACAGAGAAATAAGGAGAAAGGCACTCCAAGCAGCAGGAATGGTGTGGGGAAGGCCTAGAGCTGTGAAGAAAGAGCACATATGGGATTGGACCGCGATGGTAAATGGAATGGCTGGAATGAAGGGGAAGACAAGGCTGGGAAAGGGAGCAGGGAGAGGAGGCCCCAGCGTCGAGGAGGATCGGGGGCTGCTTTGAGGGCCTCGAGGCCGAGAGGAAGACTTGGAACTCTATCCCATGGGCAGCAAGGAAACAGCGGAAGGTTTTCAGTTGGACGGTGACTCGCTAGGGCTTGTGTTTCAGAAGAAGCTCTTCAGCTGAGTTGAGCAAGGGTGGTATGCCAGGGACAAAGTCAGGGGACCAGGAGGAGGGCTCTGGGGTCACCCCAAGGAGCACCAGTGGTGGCCTGACTCCTGAGATGGCAGTGAGGTAGGAGAAAAGGGGCAAAATCCACAGGGAGGGTTGACAGGCAGGATGAGGGGCATCGGGGGCATAGAGAAGTCCAGGTCAAGTCCAGGTCAAGTCCAGGCTTCCAGATGCCACTCACCAGGACAGAAAAGCAGGTTTTCAGGAGAAAACGTGGAGGAATTCAGTTGGGGGCCTGTTTAGTTTGGGATATCTGTGGAGTACCAAGGGTAGATGAGAATCTGAGAGGCAGGGCTAGGAGGTGCTATCCAAGGTCGTGCAAGGTCAATATCATCTCTGGGTCTAGCATGCAGGCCTGGCCCTACCTACCCCCACGCTGCCATTCCCAAGCCTGGGCTTCCTCCTTCTACCTCTTTCATGGCCTCCATACACACTCTTCCCCTCCCAGCCTCCACACTTTTGCTCTTCCTTTCTTCCTCTGTACAAATCCAACCCATCCCTCAAGTTCTAGCTGGGGTCCCACCTCAACCCAGGGGCTGGAGTGAAGATCCAGGCTCAGAGGTGGGGGAGGAAGGCAGGGGATTATGACAGCAAGAGCAGAGACCTGATTTAGAGCCCACCTCTGCTGCAAGCTGGCTTGTGACAGGGGGTAGGTCACTTTCCCTCTCCAGGCCTCAGGGAGAATTAGGAAAGGCCCTTGGCCCCAGGGAGCTCACTGTCTAGAAAGAGCCATAAGGCAAAACATAATCAGTGACTTTAGAGGTATATCGAATGCCTGAATTATACACATGGGGGGAAGTTTCTGGAGAAAGACTGAGTGTTTTCTCTGATCCTTGAAGAACGAACGGATGGAAATTCAACAAGCAGAGATGGAGGCAGAGGGGAGCACCCCAGGCAGAGAGAACAACCTGTGCAGGCAAGCAGAGAGTTTGGGGTGTGTTCAAGGAAGGATGAGTATTGAGATTCTGGTTTCTTTCTGAGTCAACAGCTCGGGCTTTTTGTAAGCTGGCAGTCCAAGCCAGGCAGCCTCCAGTAAACACCTGTTTGCACAATCGAGGTCACACACAGGGAGGTGTTTGCACAATGACCTGTTTGCACAATCTCAGCCGACTGCTGTATTCCAGCCAAGCCAACCCCTGGTGGATGAACACAGCCACCGCTTCCGGGTACTCGCCCTGGCTGGCCCACCTGCTCCTGCCTGGGCCCCTCTAGAACAGGCGGTCCCTCGCCCCACCCAGCAGCCCCACACGTCATGTGCAGTAACAGAAACTGAAAACCTCTGTTGGACCCTCCTCGGGGCTCCCTGACTGGGGTTTTCCAGCCCACCGAGGACACTCTGCCCAACGCAGGACAGGGCGGGGTCAGAAGGGCCGGAGGAGGAAGTATCCACAAAGCAGACGCTGGGGGTGTGTGGAGGGGATGACTCCACATCTGTCTCCTGCTTTCCATCTCACCAGAGTAAACATTTACTGAGCATTTACTATGTGCCTGGCTCCATTCCACAAGCATCACCTGCATTAGTTCACTGATTTCCCTCAAGAAACCCATGAAGCAGAATCTATTCTAATCCTCATTTTAAAGATGATGAAACTGAGACTCAGAGAGGTTAAACAACTTAAACAACCCAGGGTTATACGGCTAGTAAGTGGCAAACTCGAGAAGTCTGACTCTTCAGCCCCTGCTCCTAACCTCGCTACACTCTCATAACTTGGCCTGAAGTCTAACCTTCATCTCAGCGCTGCACCTCCATTTCCTGGTGCAGGTCCAAAGTGGAGGATACAGCGCAGAGGGGATCAGTAAAACCTTGTTCTGGAATTCTGACCTATACGGGTAGTGAAAAAGAACGAAATTTCATTGAACACCTACTACATGCTGGTTATTGTGCAAGGCTCCCATAGCTCATTTAATCCTCACAAAACCCCTGGGAGGACTCCTTATCCCTGAGACAGATAAGAAAATGGTGCTTGAAGAGGGTAAACAACTTCTCCAAGATTCCACAGCCCAGTAATACGCTCTGAGAGTCCCCTGCTCTGAGCATCCCCTGTGTGGCCTGCACTGTGCTAAGCCTGGAGGCAGAGACGGTTTCCACCCTCAAGGAGTTCACGGCCTAACAGAGGAGGCAGACAGCCCACAGGCCACCCGGTACCACAGGATCACCAGGAAAGATGCTCGGAGCAGGCTGCTCGTCTGAGCTGCCTGGTAGGCAGGACTGCCTAGCCTGCTGGAGGTAAGGGGACCAGCGAGAACAGACAGAGGTGTTCCAGAGCCTGAGGCAGGCAGGAAAACATAAGTGAATTCTGCATGACGTGTGTGACTAGAACGCGAAGTGGTCACCTGGAGACGCGGAGACAGACAGGCAGAGGGAGGAGGTGCCGAATCTCGGGGGATCTTGATTGTCCGATTAAAGAGTTAGGGTGGGAGGAAGGCACCCGGAAGAAGGGGGACCAGCGTGGTCAGGTGTGTGTGTAGGACACTCACTCCGCAGGCTGCTGGCAGAGAGCGGGGAGCCCAGCGGCAGGTTGGTGCATCCCCGTGAAGGATGCGGAGACCCGACAAAGGCAAGGAGAGGTGGTGGGGTCAGCGTGCAGGACAGGACAGGGCTCCATAAAGGCAGGAACTAAAGCTGTTTCTGCAGCCACTGTACCCCGGCACCTGCTCTAGGACTGTGTTTTCTGAATGATGAACGAGAGGCCCATTCTCCTTCATTCTGAACTGCTTGGTGTGGGAATGTGGAGAGGGGGTGTGAGGAAGGACTCCTGGGTCCCCGGTCCCGTGAACTGGGGGAGGTAGGGATGGCGACTGATTTACCAAGATGAGGCACGTGGGGGTCGGGAATAGGTTTGGTGAAGTGGAGGAAGATTAATCCACTCAATGCATTCATTCAACAAACCTGGACTGAGGACTCACCATGGGACAGGTAGTGTTGTACATGCTCCGGATAATGTTTTAAGTAAAATAGACTAAAATCCTTGCCATCGTGGAGCTTCCATTCTACTGGGAGAGGAGGAGCAGAGGCAGCCAATGTCCGATGGGGAAAAGGGATACAGGGGAAAAAAGAAGTACGGAGTCAGAGGCCGCAACGTTTTTTAAAGGGTGGTCAGAGACGGCCTTGATGAGGTGACATTTCAGCAAAGACCTGAAGAGGGGCGGGAGTGACCCACAGCATTATTTGGGGCGGGGAAAGAGTCCAGGCAGAGGAACAGAAAGTGCGAAGACCCTGAGGCAGGAGGAAGCCCAACAAGTTCAAGCAACAAGGAAAACGGAGAGACAGCAGCAGAGCAGGAAGGGGGAGAATTACAGGAAAGGGGTCAGGGAGCCAGTGGAGGTACCCCGGCTTGAAGAGGACCTTGTCGATCACTGAGAGGGGTTTGACCATGATGCTGAGTGAGGTGGAAGCCGCTGGGGATCCGAGCAGGGGATGACATGAACCAACTTCCGCTTGGTCAGCATCGCAGGGGCTGCGGGTGGCACCGCAGACAGGTGGGGGGATGAGGATGAGCGGAAGTAGGGGACCAGGGAGGAGGCCATCGCGATGACCTGAGTTTAAGTGATACTGGTATTTTCCGACTTTTTATCATAAAAATATTCAAACGCAGAGCCAAATTGAACTTTACAGTGAATCTACCCAGGACTCGGGTTATTCTGGCAAAAGAGTCCGTGGGACTTGCTGAGCCAGCAGGGCCTATGGCACATCTCGGGGGAGTTGCCACAGACAGCTGGGTATCTCAGCCTGGGACCAAGACCACGGCCCAGGTCTACCTCATCACACCAGACTCAGAAAGTCCATCGTTTCTAAAAGGATCATAGGTTATGGACACTCTGCTAGTCAGCTGGGACCTAACCTTTATTAAAATGTCATAAATCCAATAAACTATGAATTGCCTGACACTTCTTCAGAAAAATGCACAGAAAATTATAAACAATTGCAAGGGAATCATAGATGTAGACAATGAAAGATATAAAATGTAGTCTAGCTCACTCAATTCAAAAAGTGCTCACACCCCATCTGGTGTGGATCAGTTGGTTGGACGTCATCCCACAAACCAAAAGGTCACTGGTTCGATTCCCGGTCAGGACGTGTGCCTGGGCTGTGGGTTCAGGCCCAGGCTGGGGCATGCACAGAAGGCAAAGATAGATGTTTCTCTCTCACTTCAATATTTCTCTCCCTCTCTTTCTCTTTTCTTTCTCTCTAATATCAAAAATGAAATCAAAATTATTTTTAAATGTTCAGTGTAGCTAGCAGAATCTTTGTGTGTCAACCAGTGAGCAGATGAAGTCCTGAGTCTCACGGGTCTTCCCTCTGTGGCCCCAGCGTCCCCATTTCTCCATCCACTCAACCTATAGGCAATGACAGAGGATACGCTGTGGGGAGGGGGGCGCCGAGGAAGGTACTTTGTCTCACGAAATTCCCTGCAACCTGGAGGCTGCCCCCCTGAGTGAGGTGACCAGGGCCCCGAGGCTGGTGCCAAAAAGAGGCTCAGAGCTGAGCAAACCTTCCAGCCGGGGCCTGTCTCTGAGCGATGCTCCCCCAAGGCAAGGGGCATGGGAATGGCCCCCCGCTGGGTTGGACCCCGGGCGACAGGGCCTCAAAGCTCTGAGGTCAGGAAATCCGGAGACAGAGGAGCAGAGAAGGGGAACATCGTTGCCACATCCCCCAGCCCCTTTAAGACCCCCGAGGCAGGAAGGCTGCCCGGGCCTCACCAGCTTCCCTCCCAGGCTCCTTCCTGGGAGGAAGGGGCTGCCCGTGCCACAGCAACAGGGCAAGGGAGGGAAGGAGGCTGGCAGGTGTTGCAATCCACAGTCCCCCGGCCTGTCAGAGGCCAGGCCATTAACGACAGGGCTGGGGAGAGAAGCCAGACGGCAGCTGTTTTCAGGAACTTGGCTAAAGAGAGCGGAGACCGGGGAGGCCAGGCGGCTGCAGGGCCGCAGGCTCCAGCGTGAGTAGCGGGGCCCCAGGGAGAGCTGAGCCTTGATGAGGGCTCCCAGTCCTGTGGCCACTCCCCGCCCCCAGCTCTGCCAAGGGCCAGCACACAGGGGGCCCAGGGCTGGGACCAGAGCTCCTGCCTTTAGAGCTTGTCCCTTGGAACCAGGAGCCCTGGACACTAAGTCTCTTTCCTAGAGATGTCCCCACTTGGGGGGGGGGGCATTGCATCAGGTAAGTCACTAACAGCCGAATCTGAGGACACGGAGGTGGGCCCAGGGAAGGGCCCAATGGTTCTCCCTCTCGGAGCCTCTGCGCCTCCACCCCGCCCTGTCTCTAGCTCTGTATCACTGACGCTCCATTTCTCTTTCTGTTTCAACCCCTCTCCGGCTTGCCTGCGCTCCGAGTTTCCGTCTGTCTCGGAGTCTCGTGTGCCTCTCTCTGTCTCTCACGTTTCCCTCCATCTTTAGAATCTCAAACTCCCTTGGGTATCAGACCGTTTATCAGCCTCCAAGTGCCTCAGTCTCTCTGCTGTCAGCATCCTTGTCCCTGGGGCTCCTTCCTCTCCCCGTCTGACTCCGCACCTCTCCTGCCTGTCTTTATCTCCACGGGTCCCCCTCTCTGTCACTTCAGTCTGCGTGAGTGACTTCACGTTCTCACTCTTTCTGCCTTCTGTCTCTCTGAACCGCAGCTGAGAAGGTCTCTTCCCCTGTTCATTCCCAGCTCCCTCCTCCCTCCCTCCCTCCCTCCTCCCATAGAAACAACGTCCAGGTGAACTAGAGGAGAAAGCACAGGGAGAGGGGGGCGTGAACCGGAGAAGGGAGGGCAGGGGGAGAAGGCTGAGCGGAGGGACAGAAGAGGGCAGCAGACAGCGGGGGTGTGCTGCAGGACTCCACGGGCAGTGCGGGTCGCTGGGACCCAGCTACAGTCAGAAGTGCCCAGAGGAGACGGCTGCAGCCAGCGGAAGACTGGAGGGTCACGGAGCTGCAAGTAGGGGGCCCAGAAATGGGAGTCGTGCTGCCACGAAGTGTGACCTAGACAAAAGAGAGGGGCAGTCCCTGGAGGCTGGGACCACACAGCCCTTAGGCGGGGCAGGGGGCACTCAGCCGCGCTGGGTTCCATGAGGTGGTGCCCAGCACCACAGCACGTGAAAATAACAGTTATTGAGTGCTGTCTCCTTGCGGGCTCCGTGCTGAGGGCTTTTGTCACGGATCATCTGGTTTCATCCACACCGCAGCCCTGAGAGTGGGTGCTATTATTATCCCTCTTTCACAGATGGGGAAACTGAAGCTCAGAAAGTAACTTGGCCAAGGTCACGGAGCTGGTAAGTGGCAGCGCTGTGATTCAGACCAGCTGAGCTGACTCACAGCTGGGCTCCCAGCCCCTCTGCCCCAAGGGAGGAGACCACACTACAACAGGCCCCAAATCTCACTCAGCTGGGCTGGGGGCACCCCGGGCAGCCATGGGAGACCAGGGACTGATGACAAGGGTGCCAACACTCAGCAACCCAGGGGGAGGAATGGCCTTTGGGGTTTGAGGTTTGGTGGCCCACTCTGGATGGGAGCCAGCGGCGAATGGTCCCTCACTGGGTGTGGCTGGGCCTGAAGCTGACCTGTGCCAGTGCAGCACAGCTGAGGAGGCTCAAAAGCACATGGAGGTGGGAACCAGAGTCCCAAAATCTGGGCCAAAGAGGCTCAATCTTCCCCAGCACGTGCGTGGGGGGAGATCATCAAACGGGCATGCTGTCATGAGAAGGTTGCCAAGCACTGCCTGGCAGACCGAGGGGCTGTGAACAATGGGGCAGGTTTCTCACTACACAAAGCTACCAGGCCGAACAGCAAACGGAGGCTGAAATCCAGCTTCTTCTCCAGTGGCCCGGTCCTGGTGTGGGGCTGCATCTGGCCAGAGGGAGGGGCACTTTTCTCCTGATTAGCAAAAAAAGTGGCTTATGGGCCAGCCACCTGGGGTGGATCCTGCAACATGAGCAGATAGACTAGGCAGAGGTGTCAAACTCAATTTCACCAGGGGCCACATCAGCCTCACGGTTGCCTTCAAAGGGCCGAATGTAATTTCAGGACTGTATAACTGTAACTACTCCTTAACTAGGGGCAAGGAGCTCTGTGCTGCCGCCGGGTAAAACAAGGTGGAGGGCTGGATTCAGCCCTCCAGCCTTGTGTTTGCCGCCTGTGGACTAGAGGTTCGGTTTGATTAAGGCCCCTACAAGCGCGTAAACAGTCTCGGGTATCTGGCCAGTTCTTGCTCACACCTCTGAGAGGGAGAGAAAGGAGAGAAGCTTTCTCTCTTGTGAGCACAGGGGATCTTCTGGGACACCATCTGTGTTTTCGTGGGTGTACAGGCTGGCTCCTCAGCGACTCCCACTGGCCTGCCACCAAGAGTGTCAATTAGTGCTGGAGGATCAGGTGTCTGGACCCAAGACCCCAACGGGATCAGAGCGGAGGGTTAGGCTTGAAGCCCACCCCCAGCATACTTCCTGAGCTTGGAACTAATGCTCCCTCCACCTGGGGAACTGTCACCGTGACTACGGGACACCTGGCCCTGGAACGCCTGGTCCCAGAAGGCCTCCGGAGGTCTGTGCCCAGAACGTGGGGTGTATTAGACCCCTTGTGTGTCCCTCCCCTGCACCCCTTTCCCTTCAGCCATTGCCAAGGCTTCCCACAGGTGTAAGCCGACAGCCCCTTGCTTCAGCTGCTCTGTGGAGTTGTCCCTTTTTGCCAGGGAGCGTGTCTGACACTTCTGCCCTGGCTCACCCGGGAGAACCTGCCTCATACTCATGCATGAACAACCTGGATGTGCCAGGCAGTTAATACACCAAGGGACATCCCTAGACCAATGGGGACAGGCGTCGGTGGATAAATGTTTCCATATTCCCTCCCATTCAAGGGATAAACTGTCCCTTGAGTGGACACTTCTGTGGTGTGTACACAGCTCCTTGGAGAGTTCCAGCAAGATTGAGTCCCAACGGTTCACACAGGCGACCAGCTTGGTGGGTGACCTGCCCTGCACTGGCTTTCCCTTCGTACCTGTTTCATTCTCCATACTCCTGCACTCTGTTCCTGGGCTCTCCCTAAAATAAACCACCCGCATGCAAGCCCTCACCTCGGGCTCCTCCTTTGGAGTGGGGCGGGCAGCTAAGACAGAAGGGAAGGGGAGACAATGCTGTTCCTTGCTGCTCCTTTCCCTGCTGTCCCCCGGGAGGCAGTATAACAATAACAGTGGCTGTCACTCATAGCCATTTCCTGTGTGCCAGGTCTTCTTCCCAAAGCCCTATGTAGTAAAGCCTGTTACCCCCATTTTGCAGACAAAGAAACTGAGGCTCACGGAGGTCAAGTAACCTGGCCAAAGCCACACTGTGGCAGAACGAGAATTGAGCTCGGCTGTGACGCCAAAGTCCAAGACCTTAACCATCCCCCCACCCCACCCCACCCGCCTGCATGTGAACGCCGACCTGGCACCATGGTGGGGCTGGGAGCCTGGAGCCTGCCCACAGCTGCTCTGATCCTCCTGCTGCTCCCCAGAAGTGAGTGGGGTCGGGGCTGGGGGGCTGGGGTGAGAGGGGAGTTACAGGGGGAGATATCAGGGGTGGAGGGCAGAATTAAGTCCCTGCACTGACACACTGCCCCGGGGGTTCCTAGAAAATCCCTAGAGAATCAAGAGTGGACCATAGATATGGGATAGCTGGGCTCCTGTCCACAGACTTTGAGGAAGGTGAGAGGCTGAGCAAGTCAACCTGGAAAAGGCCAGGGTCCCCAGATCCTGTCTGCGAATTTCTGCCCGGCTGTCACAAGGAACCTCTGACTTCTGTGCAGTCTTCACGGGCAGCAAAGGGATCAGGGCAGGAGCCAGAAGGAGGTAGGTTTCATCCTGAAATAGGAAGCCCAGGCAGAGTTCTCCTACTATCAAAACTCTGTCTCGAGAGGTAGAGACCCTCCCGTCCCTGGGGGTATGCAAGTTGAGGCTAGGATTGACAGGGATCTTGCATGACAGGGGTCAGCAAACTTCGTCTGATAGTAATATTCAGGCTTTGCAGGAAGAGGCAGTCTCTGTTGCATGTTCTTATTTGATTTAGGTTTGGTTTGGTTTTATCCCTTTAAAAATGTAAAAGACCACCCCAGCTGGTGTGGTTCAGTGGATTGAGCACTGGCCTGTGAACCAGTCACCAGTTCGATTTCCAGTCAGGGCACATGCCTCGGTTGTGGGCCAGGCTCCCAGTAGGAGGCGCATGAGAAGCAACCTCACATTGATGTTTCTTTCCCTCTCCTTCTCCCTCCCTTCCCCTCTCTAAAAATAAATAAATGAAATCTTTTTTTTTTTTTAATGTAAAAGACCTTCTTAGCTGGCAGGCCATACACATACACACACAAACAGGCAATCCTTGCCCTGTTGGAGAGGACATGGCCTCAGGTGGAGTTTTGAAGTGAACAGTTTTGCAAGGCTGCTTCCTGTCTGAGATTCTGAGTCTGGGAAGTGGTGAGACCCCATGAACTTGCTCTGTGACCCCAGGCAAAGTGTTCCTCCTCTTAGAGCCTCAGCATCCCCAACAGGAAAATGGTCCAAAGGACACGTGAGAGAGAAGGCACGGTGGGCAAAAGGCGGTGCTCTATTCAATACATATGCACCTCGGGCTACTCTGTGCGAGGCACTGGGAATGCAGAAGTGAGCAAAACAGGCAACGTCTCTGGCCTCAGGGAACCTATGGTCTAGCTGGGGACACAGACAAGCAAGTAACCATAAGTATGGAGGATACTCCATAAGTATGACTCCATAAGTATGGAGGATAGTAAGAGCTTTGGGAAAGCTCAGGGGGCTTGGCGTGGTCTGGTTGGTCAGTGCCTGGTCTGGTTCCCCTCAAGATGCCTAAACGTTAACCAGGTGAAAGAGGGGTGGGAGGAGAAGAGCACCTCAAAAAGCAACAGCAGAGGCAAAGATTCGGAGACTGAAGAGAGCATGGTGTTTTCAAGGAGAAGCGAGAAGCCAGGGTGACTGGAGCTGAGAGAGAATGGTCTGAGCTGGAAGTGGGAAGGTCAGGCGGTGGCAGCCAGGCCACAAGGGCCATGAGAAGGCGCTGGGTCTTTATCCTAATCAGGGCAGCAAATACCACCAGCCAGATACTGTTCCAAGTGCCTTACACACAATATCGCATCGACTGCCTCCAGCAACACTAAGGTAGAGACTATTTGTGTCCCCACTTTACAGATGAGAAACCTGAAGCACAGAAAGCTTCAATAACATACCAAGGTCACAGAGTTAGTAAGCAATAGGATCCGGCTCTAAACCTCCGCAGTCCAGTCCCCAAATCCCTTGCTCTTATCCATCCCACAATGCTGCCTTTTGGAGCAGTAACAGGCCACTGAAGTGCTGTGGTTGAGGTGCGGAAACACAATCAGATCTGAGCTCTGAAAAGATTGCTGTGGCTTCAGGGTTCTTATCACTCTAATCACTGCTTTCCCCATCCTCAGGGAGGGCTCCAGGGAGGGGTGTAGACTCTATCTGGTTGTGTCTGGAGCAGGCTTGCAAGAGCTAATTGTGCATACCTCTTCTTCCCAAGTTCACATTCAGTGAAGTCATGCCAGTAGCTTGCAATCCGCCGACGTGGGAATATTTCACCAGGGAAAGCAGCCCATACTACACATCGGGATGGCTTTGCCTCTGCATAGCCAGCTGATGAACTTTCACCTACACATCACTACCTCTGTCTCCTCCCCAAGAGCCTCCCACAGTCCCAAACACGGCTCCCCATTCCAGCTCCTACATCTCAGGGGGTGAGGCAAAAAGGTGAGGGCTCTGAGTCTAGGACCACAAAGTCCTAGCCTCCGGCCCGGCTCTGCCAGGCCCAGGAGTCACGTGTGGCCCCTTGTCTTCCATCCCAGGCCTGGAGGAGTGCGGGTACATCAGCCTCCCAACCCGCATTGTCCACCTGGGAGATGCCATCACGGCCTCCTGCATCATCAGCCAGAACTGCAGCCACCTGGGCCCAGAGTCGCAGATTGTGTGGAAACTGGGGACAGAGCTTCAATCCGGGGGGAGGCAGCAGCGCTTGCCGGATGGGACCCAGGAATCCACCATCACCTTGCCCCACCTCAACGACCCACGGGCCCTTCTGTCCTGCTACCTGCGCTGGGGCCACAGCCTGCAGATCCTGGACCAGGCTGAGCTGCAGGCAGGCTGTGAGTCCCTGCAGCCGTCCACCCGCTCTACCTCCAGGGCCCGCCTGCCAATACTAATGAAAGCTATTCTTCCTCAAGCTCTTGCTCAATAAGCACTTTATGGGCTCGATAATAGGCCATCTTCCTTCCTAGTGGATGGTGCTGTTTAGCCCCATTTCTCAGATGAGGACACTAAGGTTCAGAGAGGGTAAGTGATGAGCTGAATGAAGGTCACCAACTGGTAAGGACGGAGTGAAGATTGGTAACAGGCAGTGTGGCTTGGGAGCCCGGGTGGTGACTGCTGCTCTGCGTGGCTGCCGGGCATGTCCGACCCCCAGCCACAGGAGGGTGTGTCTGGGGAGGACGTTCCCTCCCAGCCGGGCTTGCTCCCAGCCTCTCCCCCACCCCAGCTGCAGCCTTCTGCACAAATTGCAGAGAATGGAGTTTGCGCCAAGCCCACACCTAAGAAAAAACGAAGACAGAGAAGGTTCTTATATAAAAATCAGTAATAGTACAGCTAATGCTTACATAGCACTTACTATGCACCAGGCACTGCTCCGAGCACTCGACATTAGTAAGTCATTCATCCCTTACAAGAACCGTAGGGGTAGGTACATTACCATCTACCCCATTTTACAGAGCAGGAAACCGAGCAGTTGAGCAACTTCGAGATCACACGGCTGATCAATGGCAGGACCAGGATGAAAACCCAGGCTCCACCCTGTCACTGTGGAAGGGGGTGCAGTTGAGGGGGTCGAGGTTCCCTCATGCTCGTCCCTGGACATGCCTATAACTTGGTTTCCCCAAAGGCCGCACAGAGACAGGCGGATAGACAGAGTGACCCCGGAGGGAATGGCCCCTCGCGGGGAAACAAGGCCAGCTGGTCCCAGTGGCAGCTTTCTGAGTGGTCCTACCCAGACCCTCACACTCCCCATCCTGTGCGCAGACCCTCCCGCCACGCCCCACAACCTGTCCTGCATCATGAACCTCACCACCGACAGCCTCACCTGCCAGTGGGAGCCAGGACGTGACCCCCACCTGTCTACCAACTTCACCCTAAAAAGCTTCAAGTGAGTAGGGGGTCTCCATTCCTTGGGGCCCTGGGGTGGGGCACAGGGAGGACTGTGGGGATGGAGGAGACAGGGGCAAAGATGGCAGGGAGAAGGGAGCCTTGGTGTCCCCTCTGCTTGACACCCACACCTGGCCTGTTGGCAGGAGCCGGGGCCACTGCCAGGTCCGAGAGGAAGCCATCCCGGACTGTGTGCCTGAGCACGGGCAGAGCCGCTGCTCCATCCCCCGCAAGCATCTGCAGCTCTACCAGAGCATGGGCATCTGGGTGCAGGCAGAGAATGTGCTGGGGACCCGGGTGTCGGAGCAGCTGTGCCTCGATCCCATGGACGCTGGTGAGTGACGCAGCGGGTGTGGGGGAGGGAAGAGGCCTCCACAAAAGACAGACCCAGAGAGGCACCAGGAGGGAAACAGAGACCCAGCAACGAGCAAACAGACACTGGAAGACCTAGAGATAGAGAAGGGAGACAGAGACAAGACAGGGGTGCAGCTGCAGACGGAGGCGTGGAGAAAACGCAGACGCAGGGACACCCATTCATTCTCTCGGCAAATTTCCCGAAGTGCCAACTATGTGCTAAGGCACTGTTCTGGGTGCGAGGGAAACAGCAGTGAACAGAGGGCAAAAATCCTGTCCCTGGAACGTTACACCCGAGGGGGCAAAATAAGTAAAACAGAATGTCGCTGAGGGTAAGTGTGATGGGGGAATTGATGGGGAAGGGGCGGGAGGGCTGGGGGTGGGCAGCAGTTGCTATTTCAGTAGGTGGTCCGGGAAGGCCTCACTGAGGTGACATCTGACAAGATCCTTGAAGGAAATGAGGGAGTAAGGCACCGGAAACGTGCAGGGACACCCAGGGCAAAGGCCCTGGGGCAAGACAATGAAACAGACCTGGAGAGAAAGACACATACTCAGAGACGGGGCACAGAACCATGACGACATAGAGATGAAGAGACACACAGAGGGCAAGGAAGAAGGACACAGGGACCATGTGAATGGAGAGCCAGGGAGAAAAATGGAGCCACGGGCAGGGGGTAGTGGGAGCTAAGGCAGTGCCCCATGCAATGGGGCAGAGAAAGGGCCTGACCGGCCCTCTCCTTGCAGTAAAACTGGAGCCCCCAACGTTGTGGGCCCTGGACCCCAGCCCTGAGCTGGCCAAACCCCAGCCGGGCTGCCTACAGTTGCGCTGGGAGTCACGGAAGGCAAGCCTGTACATAGAACAGAAGTGCGAGCTGCGCCACCAGCCACAGCTCGGAAGAGCCAGCTGGACCCTGGTGAGGTGGAGGGTCTCCTCAAGAGCCCGGGGTGGGGTGGCTGAGGGGAGAGTCAGTTGAGCTGGCCCTGAAGGGCATAGGAATCCAGGCTCAGAGCCAGGTCCTGTCCCACCAGGTAGGACCCCTGCCCTCCAGCAGCCTCCAGCACAAGCTCTGTGGGCTCATCCCTTCCAAAGTCTACACCCTGCAGATGCGCTGTATCCGCTGGCCCCTGCCTGGCCACTGGAGTGACTGGAGCCCCAGCCTGCAGCTGACCAGTTCACTACGGGGTGAGTGGGCAGGGCGGGGCTGGGAGCAGCCGTCAGGACCCAGGCCCGCCTCCAGGGCCCTCCCTGCCCAGCACCCCTCCTCTCACTCCATCCACAGCCCCCAGCGTCAGACTGGACACCTGGTGGTGGCAGAGGAAGCTGGACCCCCGGACCATGGATGTGCAGCTGTTCTGGAAGGTGACCCCCCTCTGAAAGCCACCCCTGAGACTTCCTTCAACCCACACAGACCCCTGTGGGCTGGGGCTCAGGAGTCTGCCGGGTCTGGGAGGCTTGGACGCATTTGTGCGTGATTTGCATGCAATTCTGCACGTGCCTAAGAAGCAGGGTAGTGCCCTTCTGGACTCACCTATAGCAAAGGGTTGGCTCAGTGAATAGTTGAGTGCCTGCTGCATACACTGACTCACTTCTTCCCTCCTAGGACCTGGCACAGGGTAACAGAGGGAGGGAGGGAGGGAGAGAGGGAGGGAGGGAGGGAGGCTGGCTGGCTCCCAGCCTGGAGGGCTCAGCTCCTATTGTCCGGCAACCCCATCTAGAAGCTCTGCCCCACTCAGGGTAAGATGGGCATCCCCCTTATCTTTTTCCTCCTGTGCCCACCACAGCCAATGCCCCTGGAGGAAGGCAACGAGCAGATCCAAGGGTACCTGGTCTCCTGGAGACCCTCAGGCCAGGCTGGAGCAGTCCTACCCCTCTGCAACACCACGGAGCTAAACTGCACCTTCCACTTGCCTTCCGAAGTCCAGGAGGTGGCCCTTGTAGCCTATAACACCGCTGGGACCTCTCCTCCCACCCCTGTGGTCTTCATGAGGAAAGGTGAGAGGGGCAGCAGCTAGGAGAGCATGGTGTTTAAGCATGTGCACTTGAAGACTTGACTGCCTGGGGTCCAATCTAGTCCTACTGCTTGCTAACAGTGTGACCTGGGCAAGTTACTTAACCTCCCTGGCCTCTGTTTACTCATCTAGCAAATGGGGAGGATAGCAGCACCCACCTCAAAGGGTTGGCGTGAAGATTACATGAGCTAAGACATGCGCCTGGCACCAAGCAGCTGCTCAATAGGCAGGAGCTATGACCATCACGAGCCCGACCCAGGTTAAGCTGGTGGTGGCGCCTGCGCACAGTCCATCCTGCCGAGCCAGGTGGGAGAGAAAGCCCATCTGCGGTCTGTGCTTTCCCAGCTGCAGCGCAGTCCCTTAGCGAACTGCTCATTCTCCAGAGGTCAGCTGCCACCACCCCCAGGGTCCCCTGAACACGGGTCCTCACAAGGTGAGACTCACAATAACAAAAGCTAATATTCCCACTGACTAGCCAAACGACCTTCGATGTTACTTAATCTCTCTGTGTCTGTTTTCTCATTGACAAAACGGGAACAGCAGTAGTGCCCCTGCCCCGCCCCACACGTGGGACTTAGCATGCACCAAGGACTGTACCAGGCACATACCAAGAACTGCACAGTGATAGTTAGCTTTTGTGATTGTTGAGCAACGCTCTACACCAGGCACCACACACTAGGCTTGCCCCACGCATCATCTCACCTAACCTGCACTGAAACCCTGTGAGGGAAGAACTTTTACCATCATGTCCATTTAACAGAGGAGGAAACTGAGGCTCAGATGTTGACTTGCTCGAGGTCACCCAGTTTGTAAACAGCAAAGCCAGGACTTAAACCCAGGTTTCTGGCTCTAGGGCCTGCTTTCTTTTCACCTCCTTGCCATCTTCTTCTAATGTCTACAGGCCCGCCGCTGCGTGGACTCCGTACCACGGCCCGAGACCCCCACAGCCTCTGGGTGGGCTGGGAGCCCCCGAGCCCTCAGCCTCGGGGCTATGTGATTGAGTGGGGCCCGGGGCCCCCCAGCCCCAGCGGCAGCCCTAAGACCTGGAAAATGGAGCAGAATGGCAGCATTGCAGGGACCCTGCTGCAGGGTGAGGCGGCCCAGGGTGGGGGCAGGTGGGCAGGGCTGGGAGGTGGGGAGGCAGAGGCAGGGGCAACCTGAACCGCCCCAGCAAGCAGATTCCCGAGTCTTCCGTGAGCCTTCACTGGTCTCACCTCTTATACGCAGAATCAGGAAGTTCTCCTCAGAGTCTAACTGGATCCTCTCTTGCTACAGCCCGGACTCTGCTACCTTTCTAGTTCTCTTTCCCAGTTTTTTTCCCCTCACCCCTACCAAACGGCCTGCAAAAGAGACTGCAGAGGCCAACCCTGCAGTGTGAGGCCCAGGTTATCCCTCACGAGAGGTCTGAGGTCAGCCCCTGAGGGTCAGCCGAGCTTATCCCCTAATCAGGGTGCCTACCCCGTCCTCTCTCTGCAGAGAACATCAGGCCCTTTCAGCTCTACGAGATCACTGTGACCCCCTTGAACCAAGGCACCATGGGACCCCCCCAGCACATCTACGCCTACTCCCAAGAGACGGGTTCGTCAGCCACCAGGCCCCTTCTCAGAACCCTCTCCTCTCTCTCTAGTCCTGCCAGGGCTCCAAGAATCAGGACTGAGTGAACATCTCCTTCCTCCCCTCTGTCTGGCCCAGACATGGTTCCTCCCAATCCTGAGATTGCCCCAGGCTTACGCTGGACCCCGGTGTAAGCAGCTAGAAAGAAGTCAGGCAGTGGGGTGATAGAAATTAGGCAGTGAGTTCAGCAGAATTCAGGGAGCAAGTATGGCAAAAATCAATCAGTTGTCCTGACAGAAATGAGATGCCACATGGGACAGAAATAGAGAGGGGCCCGGCATAAATTCAGAGAGTGAGTGGCAGAAACTGAAAACTGAGTCAGACAAAGAGGCCTGGCAGAAATCAGGGAGCGGGGCTTCGGAGTCAGAGAGAAGCAGGTTCAGACCCTGCCTGGCTCAGCCACTTTTTAGCTGATGGGATTCAGTCAAAGTTCCTGAGAAAATGAGGCTTGGACACAAGTCCCCTCGGACTCTCTTCTGTCACGCACCCAGCACTATGTCCCAGTTCTAGGGTCTGGGGAGCCACAAGAAGTCCAGCTGGGCCTTCCACTCTGCCCCCATCAACCCTGAACCCCTCTCTCCTCCGGCAGCCCCCGCCCACGCCCCAGAGCTACATCTGAAGCACATTGCCAAGACGTGGGCCCAGCTGGAGTGGGTGCCCCAGGCCCCTGAGCTGGGGAAAAGCCCCCTCACCCACTACACCATCTTCTGGACCAATGCTCAGCACCAGTCCTTCTGTGAGTCTATCCTCAGCCCCAGAATGCCCAGGACGGGGTGCTCGGCAGCCAAGGAGAGAGCCTCAGCATCCAGGCCCAGGCTAATCATTCTCTTCTGCTCCCAGCCACCATCCTTAACGCTTCCTCCCATGAGTTTGTCCTCACTGACCTGGAGCCTGCCACCCTGTACCACATCCACCTCATGGCTACCAGCCAGGCAGGAGCCACCAACAGTACAAGCCTCACCCTGATGACCTTAGCTCCAGGTAAGGAGAGAAGGGGGCTGGACAGACAAGGTCAACAGGGAGGGTGTCTCACAGAAAGGATCTCCATTTTGGAGTAGACCGGGCTTGTCTGGATCTCCTGGTCCGAGGAGGAAACCCAGCTCTTCCCCTGGATCTCAGTCTGAGGGAGGAGGTCCAGCCTTACTAGTGTGAACGCTCCCCCCTTTGGCTTTCCCCTCATCCCAGGAGAGTCCAAGCTGCACATCATCCTGAGCCTGTTCAGCCTCCTGCTCTTGCTGCTCTGCCTCTGTGGGGCCGTCCGGCTCTGCTGCAGACCCAGGTGAATCAAGAGATCGGACACCCTGATACCCCTCCCCACCAGAAAGTACAGGCCCGCGTGGGCCAGCCTAAGTCCGTCCCAGCCTTCCCAGGCCTCACGCCCCATGTCTGGGAGTCAGCCCCCCCACCTTCTCCTCTCTGCCCGTAGCAGCTATCCCTTCCGCTGCTGGGAATGGGTGTAAGAAAGGATGGGAAGATGTGAGGGCATGCGTGACCCTGCCTTCGCCTGCCCCCTTCTCCAGCAGGAAGAATCCCCTCTGGCCAAGTATCCCTGACCCAGCCCGCAGCAGCCTGGGCTCCTGGGTGCCTACCACCATGGCAGAGGTGAGAACTCTGGAGGAAGAGGGACATGGGGCTGGGGGTGTTGGCCCAGGCTCAAAGCGAAGGGATGCCCCTCTGGGGATGAATACTCAGGTCTTCCCTTCACTTCCTAGCAAGATGCCCTCCCTTTGAAGTAAAGCAGACCTGAGTTTGCATCCAGTTCTACCCATTTCAAAGGCCCAGACATCTCACTGTGAAATGGGACTAATCCCACACAGAATCACTGGGGAGATGAACCAAGCTAAGTCTGAACAGCACCTAACACGTGTCATGAACACATGAGATATTCTGCAGAAGCAACTCTTTGAGTTCCAACAGAGGGCAGTGGGAAGGTACCCACTCAGGACCTTCCCCAACTCAGGAAGGGGCAGTGGCTGGGGCAGACATCTGAAAGGAATCATGCCCTTACTACCTGTCCTTGCGTGCAGGAGGTCTTCCAGCTGCCCAGCCTTTGGGACCCCAGCTTGCCACCCATCACCAAGATCACGGTTCTGGAGGAGGAAGAGAAGAAGCCAGGGCCCTGGGAGTCCAACGACAGCTCAGCAACCTGTAGTCTTCCCACCCTGGTCCAGGCCTATGTGCTCCAGGGGGACCCGAGAGCACCTTCTATGCAGCCCCAGTCGCAACCTAGCAGCAGTGAGCAAGTCCTTTATGGACAGGTGCTAGGCAGCCCCACCAGCCCAGGACAAGGGCACTACATCCGTTGCGACTCCACTCAGCCTCTCTTGGGGGGCCTCACCCCAAGCCCCAAGCCCTATGAGAACCTCTGGTTCCAGAGCAGCCCACTAAGAACCCCAGAGCCTCTAGTCCCAAACCAGGAGGATGACTGTGTCTTTGGGCCACTGATTGACTTCCCCCTTCTGCAGGGACTCCAGGTCCATGGGGTAGAAGGGTTGGGGGGCTTCTAGGGCTTCCTGGGATGCCCCAGCTCTGTCTGCCTCAAGAAATGCAAAGACACTCCTAGTTCCCCTGAGGCTCCCGGCATGCCTCCGCCATGCTCCCAGTGCCCATGGGCTGGGCCTCCCTTTTTTTTTTTTTTTTTAAGAAAGAAGGGAAAGGAGGGAGAAATAGAGGGAAACATTCATGTGTGGTTGCCTTTCGTGTGTCCCCTACCAGGGACCTGGCCAGCAACCTAGACACGTGCCCTGACTGGGAATCAAACCAGTGACCCTTTGGATCACAGGCCAGCACTTAATCCATTGAGCCACACAAGCCACGGCCCTCCCACTTTAAAAGGCAGAGACTGTTTCATCCAGCCTGCCTACTGATCTTTTGTGCTTACTTCCTGTAATTTCGGTCTCTCAAACTGCTTTATGGTTTGGTTTAGTTTGGGTGTTACTTTGAGGAACACTTTGCATGTGCCTGAGTCTCTGCTCTTTTTCTTTTCAGAGGGGCGGAGGGATGTGCCCTTCAAAATTGCTGGTTGGTTTATTTCTCCTTCATTCATTCAGTCAACCAGAACCCCATGTGGCAGCAGGGACTCAAAAATGACATAGCTCAGTCCATCCTCAAAGAGCTCCCACTCTATGGTGGAGACTTGAAAACGGATGACTGGGACACAGTAGCCAGGGTACCCGGAAGTAGTCACAGAGCAGGATACAGACCTCAGAAAATGGTAACCCCTGTTGGGAAAATAGAATTAAAAACAAAATCTCCCACCAACCTAGAAAACCTCTCTAGAAGGACAGAAAAGGAAGAAAAGAGTTTTATTATTGAATGAGCATCAAGCCAAAAAGGGATGCGTATGACAGGCAATTAGTTAGAGGGCTTGCAGAGACACAAAGAAATGGTACCTTTACATAGCCAGGTGCATACGACTTCTTGCACACATTTTCTCAAAATAAACAATAACTAGTTCTCAAGCAGGAGGACTCGACAGAACTGTTAGTCACACAGGAATCATCCTCAATTCACCTGGCAGATGGGGCCCTCGCCTGTGTTTGCTAATTGCATTTATCCAAAAGAAAAATAAATCTCTCATATCTTTATGAAAGGAGGTAGTTTGCAAGTTGGAACTAGGCACCAGGTGAAGTTAGGCTCCTACCCTCCCTCAGAAGATGGGAGCCAGGGGCACTATCTTCCGTCATGACTGCATTTCAAAGAAATGGCTCCGAGGTCCTTGAGAAAAACATTTCTGGGTTGTAAAACTGGCAAGAGGCTTACTTAGCTATTAAAGAGATTTACATACATTCAAAAGGGCAAAAAGCACTCACAATTACAAGTATTCTTTTCCCCTTTTTTGCCCCAAGAATTAAAATTTATTTTTCCTACTTTCAATTTGTATTTGTTCTTATGATTCACATTTCACAAATATTATCACAGCTAACACTTATTGAGTGTTCACTATATAAGGGGTGCCTCGCACACAAGTTCCTCAGTCCGTCCTCTAATAACCTGAAAAGGACATGCTGTTATTACCATCCTCATCTGATGAATGAGTTCACGGTGACCCAGAAAGGCTGAGTGAGTTGCCCACACAATCACAGTGAGTAAATGGGGGCGTTAGGATTCCAACCCAGAGCTGTCTGATTCCACGGCCAGCGACCTTCACCATCAGGCTACAAGGCTGCCAGAGAGGAGGCTGAAATCCAGTCATTCTTACTGGGCCTCATGAGTTTGGGGAGTGAAAGGGATGTTGAAACACTAGATTGGGGGGCGGGGAGGGAGAAGGCTACGACAGACCCCAAGGAGGCCCCCCAAAAAATCGGAGCCAGGATCAGGAATGTAGAGTGGGATTAAGGGTGGCATCCCGCCCTTACGTCCAAGAAAAAAAGTGGCATCTTAACATGTATACAGCACCGCACCCCACTAATGCGGCCAAGCAACCTCCACGTCCCGGACCCGGAGCCACAGCTAACTCTGACTTAGCTCAACCCATTTCCGCTTCCAATCCGCCCTCTCGGTCCTCCTCTGCTCCGGCCTCGCAGCTGCACTCGATTGGTCGAGCCTGAGCCAATATGGCTGCGCTCGTGTGACCCGGTGTGTACCGAGAAGTACCGAGAAGGCAACCGTCTCCCCGCCTGCTGGGGTCAGAAGTCACCATGCTGAGGGTGGCGTGGAGAGTGCTGAGTTCCCTTCGCACCCAAGCTCCAGTCCTAGGGCCGCTGGGAGGAGGGTGCGCCCGAGTTCCATCTGACCGCTGGGGCCCTCCTTCACCTCCTCGCGGTGAGGAGCCGAAAAACAGAATAGTAGGAGTGGGGAAAGGGTGGATGGAGACAAGGAAGGACGAGGATAGGGGAGAAGTGCCGCTTAGAGAAAAAGGGTGGTAGGTGGGGAAGAAGTGAGGAGAGGTAGACGAGACAAAGGGCAGCGTGACGCAAAAGAAATGGGACGGCGGCTAGGCGCAGAGGTGCAAAGACCGTGGAAGGAGGGTCATAGAAAGGAAGAGAAGCTTAACTATTTAAGGGTATGGCCTCAGCCCTCTCTTCTATACATAGGTTTCACCCTCCAGGCCGCCCGCGGATATGCCATTCAGAAACCAGGTAGGAGCTCCTGGGTGGGACTTGGTCGGAACTTGGGGTGGAAGAGCCTGCCTGGAAGACTTGGGGTGGCCAAGAGGGCCAAGGAAGCTAGTTTGGCCACTAGATGGGGTGGGCCAGAGATCCAAAGCAGAAGACCCCCGAGGACCACCTTGCCACAAAGCAATACCCTGAAACCTCCCTGCGGGGCAAAGGAGGTGGAGCACGGGAGCCGGTGAACCTTCGGACTGGGTAAGAGAGGAAATGAGCTAGCCAGAGGGAGCCTACCCAGGCCCACCTAGTATATAGCACTTTGTGCCTGCCCTTCTTTGACAGGAGGGCATGGTTTCCCCTTCCAAGGCAGCCTGCATATTGGTAAAGATGCTGGCCAAGTTAATCCTGCAGACTCTAATTCTAAAATGAATGTAAAAGTATCTGCTTGAGAGGATCATCGTTAGTATTCAATGATAACACATGAAAAGCATCCTGAGCACTGTGCGCAGTAACCTGTAGTATATATTAGTATTTATTGCTATAACTTGCATAGTGGCAGAGTGGGGTGTGCCTAGAGAGGACAGGTTGTTCTCCCCCATTTCTCTCCCTCACCTCTAAGGAAGGATTGGGATGCACATTCCAGGGCTGAGAGTTTCCTGTGGTCTGTGTTTTGTGCTGACATTTCAAGCGTTCTAAAGCTAGGAGTTCCTCCTCAGCCCCCTTATTTCACTCATTCAGTCAGCTGGCAAGTGTTTGTTGAGGGCCTGTTCTGTGCTGGGCTATGGATCAGACTGAGGAAGAGTATTCAAAGAAGTCAAATTCAGTCCACCCACAAGAGGACCCATCCTATTGGGGATCTGATGACAGTAGAGCCAGACAGGTGTGAGAGGTGAAAGCACAGTACAGGGTCTTAGGAAAGGCCATCTACTCCCAGCATGAAACATCAAGACAGGTGCCTGGGGAGTTTGCAGAGGAAAACTGAGCCCAGAGATATCCAGTGCCTTGCTTGAGACCTTGTTTGTCTCTGATAGAGTTGTTAAGAAGAATCAGTTAAGTCTGGAAGGATGGGCAATGGGAATTGACTCTGGGTGTTTTCCATCCCTCCGTTTGACAGTACGGCCCAGCCAAGAAGATGATCCACCCCCTTCCACACTGCTCAAAGATTACCAGAACATCCCTGGAATTGAGAAGTAAGCAGGAAGAAATCTCTTTGCTGAAGCATGGGGCTCTGGGAAGATCTCCAGGGAGTGGGGAAGACGGCGGCCTCGAGGCCTGGTCTGCTATATTTAAAGCTTGATTTAGAATGGGGCAGAGAACTGTGGAAGCCCAAGCTTGGTGAGTGTAAGAGGCAGCAGCGACAGATGTAGCTTATGGGGCTCAGCTGCTTGCTTTTCGTATGCTCTGAGTAAAGATCCTATACCATTAGATACCAAGCAGGCAACATGCCTCATGGGTCTTCGTAGAAATTTCTCATGTCTAGATGCCCTCAAAAGCTCTGTGAGGGAAGAAATATTATCCCCGTTTTATAGGTTATCAAGCTGCCCAATGTCATACAGCTCCAAGGGACAGAGCCGGGGTTTGAATCCAGGGCCACATGACACCAAAGCCAGGATCCTTCTGCTCAGCCTGTCCTGAGCCATGGTAGCTGGGCAGCCCTTCGTCCCTGTCACTGTGCAGTGGGACTTGGGAAAGAAACAGTGATTACAGAATCGAAGTGTCTCAAGACAGATTGAACCTTATTCTAGCTAAAATGGAAACCCTCCCTTTGTCCTCCCTGGGATGAGCCTGAAACACTGAGCCTGACAGCCGTGATTTTCTGTAGTTACCACGTCGTTCCACCTTCTCAACCCAGCAAATCAGATTCATGCTGACTTTTAATTTGTGGGAAGTGGCCCCTGGTGTCCAGAGAGACTCATTTTTTTGTAAAAGAAATTTTTAATCATCCCTGCTTTTCAAACTAAAATGAAACAGTATTGTTTCCCCTTTCCCCTCTGCCCCAAGGTCTTTCTCTCATTTCTGTGACTTTTCCACAGGGTCGATGATGTCGTGAAAAGACTCTTATCTTTGGAAATGGCAAACCAGGTAAGTGGACTGTGCCAAACCTTGGCCTCCCTCAATCCTCTCCTCTGGTAACACCTCCCATCCCATGCCTCTCAAGTCACAGCACGTACACCAGTATCATTCTCTGTCTACTTGTTAATATCTCAAGACTGAGCAACTCAAGGGCAGGAATAGTCTTCTTTCCCCTTTATGCCCCCAGCACCTGACAAGCAGTAGGTGCTCAATAAAGATCTGATGCCTGAAAGATCTGAGCAAGCTTTAGGGACATTCATCCAACAAGCCATTTCTCCTATTAGTAGCACTGGCCTTGGGCTCACCTAGATGTGAAAAGCCATGTGCTTGGCCAGAGGCCAGGCCTTGAGCATGATAGGCCCTCATGGCTATGACTGCAGCCATGACATTGGAAGTGTGAGGGCTAGTTCTTAATAGGGTGGCAGACTTCACAGATTCTCTGTCTCTATCTTCAACAGAAGGAGAAGCTAAAAATCAAGCAAGAGCAATTGATGAACAAGGTCGTGGCAAACCCTGAGGATACCCGTTCCCTGGAGGCTCGAAGTTGGTCGGGGGTCCTTGGGGAGTGGGGGTACAGGGAAATCTGCTAGCTGGTACTTGATCCAGGGCTCTCATCTACAAGTGCAGTGGGAATTAGATGTGGTTTATTAAAGGGAAAGACCGGGTGGGCCAAGAGTAATGAAAACTGACTGTGTATCTTGAGCGGTGTGATGCTGGAGTCAGCACCCAGGTCCTGCTTTGTACCTCTGTGAGCTCAGCAGGGTCCTCAGAAACCCAAATTCATCTCTCTGTCTCTCTCCACTCTGCAGCTAGGGTGGTGCGAAGGGGCCCTATGGTCAGAGCCAAGGTTCCCACTGTCCTGTCCAAGGGCTCCCAGAACTCTGTGTGCAGAAAGGGCCTGCCGTACTTAAAACCTCTCCTTGGGGCTACCTTGTGCTTTTGCCTTTGCCCCCATTTTTGCAATATTGGTAGAAATAAAACAAGAATACCTGAAGGAAGGATTTTCTGGGGCTTTAGGAGATGAGTGGGCATTGCTAATTCTGAAAACTCATTAGTAAAATCACAGAGATAAGGGTGGCAGCTGGAAGGGCAAAGGCAAGGAGCAGATCCTTGGCAGTTTGGGAATATGATCTTACTGCATTGGCTAGGACCTCTAGTGCAATGTTGAATCAATAATAGGAATACTACTTATTGTACTGTTAAGAATGCTATTTGCTATGGTTTGGGGATGATATTTTTATAATATTAAGGAGCTTTCCTTCCTTAGGCTTTGCTTTTTAAAGGAAAGATAATCCAAAATCTTTTGGGATCTTGAAATTCAGAGTGCTTCAGGAATTACAGAGGGCTATACAAGAGCCTTGGTGATTGTTATTCCTTGAGGTCTTAATACATAACCCAGACCTGGGCCCTTCCTTCCTCTGTTCCTGGCTCTCATCCTCTGTGGTTTGTGGTTTCAGTTGTTGCCTTGACGGTCAAGATCCGCAATTATGAAGAACACATGCAGAAACATCGAAAGGTAAGCCTCGAGCATTGCTCACAGCTAAACACCAGCAGCAGGAGCAGAGGAATCTGCAGGTGAAGGGCTCTGGGTCCAACGAGGCAGCTTGAGATGCCAGGAAATTCCAACACCATGGTGCCCACCCCTCAGCTGCAGTGGGAAAAACATTCCCTCCCACCTCCAGTAGAGAAATGGAAGCCTTCCAGTGCTGTGCTGAGTGTCACCCGTGGTCAAGAGCACAAACCTTAGAGCATGGTCACAGTGTCTGGCACGTAGCAGATGCTCAGTAAATATTTGTTGAATGCATGAATGGGGCCAGGCTATTCTGGGTTCAAATCCCAGCTCACCACTTCCACTTAATTCGTTATGCGATTCTGGGAAAATTACTTTACATGTCTGAGCCTCAGTTCTGTCTGTAAAATGGGGGTCATAATAGTACCTACTGACAGGATTGCAAAGACTATATGAAATAATACAAGCAGCCAACATGATGCAAATAAAGCATTTAGGCCTCTTCCTAAATATTTTACATGCACTAGCTCATTTAATCTTGATACCCATCTTTCCATCCCATTTTATGGAGGAATCATCCAGGCAGGCAGTGGTTAAATTATTCCTCAAGGCATAGCCCTGGGAAATGATGGGCTAGGACGTGAAACTAGGTCATCTCACTCCAGGGCCCGTATTCTTAACCATTATGCCATATCTCAACACAGTGTTCGCCCACAGCTGCTGGTATTTTCAGTAAACACACAATTGTGAATACAGACCAGTTCATCTCCAGGCTGGCACCTCAGTGTTCCCTGGTGCTGGCTGAGCCTGCTCCTTGGAAGTCAGAGTTTGGTTCTGGAGTGTGAATCACTAGCCTCACTGCAGAATGTCCTTCTGATGCAGCACCTAGCTGTGGGTGGGGGTCTCCCGGAAGAGCAAATGTTCTTCCCTCTTCTCTACTCCAGCTCACAGTTTGCTGAGCTGTGAGAGGCTGAGTGGATAGTATGGGAAAAGAGCATGAGATTTAGAGTGAGACCGGTAGGCCCATATTGAAGACTTGATACATCGTTGAGCCTTTATTTTCTCATCTGTAAAATGTGGATAACAGTACCAACCTCAGATACTAATATTTGCATGAGACCGTTGGGAGGTTTCAGTGAGATGATAAAGTGACTATCCTTAGTTACTATGAGGTGGCACACCGCTCACATATATAATAAGGAAAGGAATACCAACTCTTACAGGACAAAGCCCACAAGCGCTATCTGCTGATGAGCATTGACCAGAGGAAAAAGATGCTCAAAAACCTCCGCAAGACCAACTATGAAGTCTTTGAGAAGACGTGCAAGGAGCTGGGGATTGAGTACACCTTTCCCCCTTTGTACTACCGAAAAGCCCACCGCCGCTGGGTGACCAAGAAGGCTTTGTGCATTCGGGTATGAGTCCAAACTGCCGTTCCGGGTGGCTCCATTCTGGGACTGTGGCGGAGAAAGAGGGGAGGGGTATCTCTTTCTGATTGAGGCATAGAACTGGCTCCAAGGTCTCATGGTGGCTCACAGGCCACCAACCCTGTGGAGAAAGGCTGGGGTTGCCAGCTGGGGTGTCAGTTTGCAGCCCATCTCTCCCAGTCGAGGTTTTACATGGGATTACAAAGTCTTTTCCTGCTCCCTTCCATCTCCAGGTTTACCAGGAGGCCCAAAAGCGGAAGAAAGAAAAAAGGGCCTTAAAAGCTGCAGCTGCAGCCCAGAAACAAGGCCAGATAAACCCAGAAAGCTCTTCCAAAGTCGGACCAGAGGCAATCAAGGAAAACCAATAAATTCTGTTAAAGTTATATCTTTCTGCCTTGAAGAATAATAGGAGAGAAGGCAGGGCTCTTCATGGCCTGAGGAGGGTTTCGTTCGTTCTTTCACTCAGCTCTAGGATCCCAGGGTTGTCTGAGGCAGAGGCCCTGCCCTCACCCAGCAGAGGACACACTTCCATAGCACACTCACACACCCAACAGGTGTCATCCAGGTGGTGTGTCAGGGGAGGTGAAACAGCACAGCAGCACAGAGGTAGCGTAGCTGGCTGGCTGCTGAGTGAGAAGGCCAAGGGAGTAGAGGAGGTGTGGCTGAAACGCAGCTGGAGATAGAGTGGGGGACCTGAATGCCATGCCAAGGCTGTCTGCCTGAAGGAATGTGTCATGTTGAAAGCGGTGTCTTCTGAAACAGACTAGCAGCCAGTGCAGGTGGAGGAGAGGAAAGAGCCAGTAAGATGGACAAATGTAGTGTTGCAGACAAACAAATGAAGAGAAAAATACAAGATTTTGGCGGAAAAAGCCGAGTTTGGTGACTGATATTAGGATCCAGGGCAATAGAGCTGGAAACTAAGGCTCAGGTTTCAAGTCTGAGTGGCTGGAAGGAAAGATGATCAGTAGGTTTTATGATTTGAAATTTACAGAAATGGTTGCTCATCGATGTAGAAATGTACAGCAGACAGGTGGAAGGTGATCCTAGACTAAGGATGGCAGTGTACTCAGTATGGGTTCCCTGCCCTCCAAGCAGAGAAGTGGATGGGGGGCCTGCTTAACAGCTGGAAGGAGGGGCTCCAGAGCCTCCAGCACATGTCCTCTGGGAGGGAGACAGACAAGAACGGGCCTGGTTTGCTTCACGGAATAGGGAACCTGGTGGGACTTCACTCCAAGTCGCTTTTCGGGAGGGAATGCAAATAATTCAAGGGCTTCTGTTCCCCCATCTAAAAGGAAAGTCGGTTACCACTTTATTAGTGATTTCATGGCACTTTGCATGATCTCATTGATTTCTCAGCAACCCTGAGACGGGTGTGCCCTCCAACTTGCTTACGAGGAAACTCAGCCTCCAAACAGCTGTGCAGAGTCACTGCTGGGAAATAACGGTGGAGACAAACCCAGGTCAATCTGCTCAGGCTGCTCTAAACTGGAAGACACGTGCTGTTGCAGGTCTGCTGGGCTGGGTGACGCCCTGCCAGGGGTGTCCAACCTTTTGGCATCTCTGGGCCACATATTAAATACAGTGCAACACATAATCACAAGGAAATTAATAGTTTTAAGTAAATTTACGATTCGGGGCTGCATTCATAATCATCCTGGGTCGAATGCGGCCCACAGGCCAGAGGTTAAACACCCCTGCAAAGTTCCACTCGGGTGTTTTTCATTCCGGGGCACCTACACACACAGCACGGCGGGGTGAAGGGTGGTGAACATAGCTGGGCCCGGTTCTGCTGCTCCCTCGGCACCCTCTCCGGCCCTCCCCTTCCGCACAGCCTTGGAAAGCCAAAACTAGCGCTCCACCTGAGGCCCACAGGACCTACGCCATCCACCTCGTAGGTCTGGCATCCAGCCCAATAAGCGTCCTTCCCTGGGCACCTCGCAACAAAGGGAGTGCTCATTGGCTCCTTTTGCTGTCCGCTGTGTTGCCCTAGCAACCAGACTACAGAGACGCGGTGGTAGGGCCTCCAGGTCTCTGGCTACCTAGCCTCGGGTCACTTCATCAGCTCTGCTATCTTTCATCGTCATGTCGATGCGGACGCTACCGCTGCTTTTCTTGAACTTGGGCGGGGAGATGCTTTACATCCTGGACCAGCGGCTGCGGGCCCAGAACATCCCGGGAGACAAGGCTCGCAGAGGTGAGAGATGCCCGGCCTTCGCAGCCAGCCCCATGCCCCACAGTCCACCCCGGTACAGACTGACCTTACAACGCTCCTGCGCACCTCGCTTTCTATAGCCAGAGATCTTTCTCACAACCATTCAGAGCCCCTCGGGAATCAGATTTCCCAAAAGCTCTTTTCACAGCAGAGGTATTTAATAACCTTGTCGAATATCATTACAGTACCTCAGCTCCTCTCCCCCAATTTCCTCATCCCCCTCAAATTGGTGAGGTGATTTCCGAATCTCCCTTGACAACCGGTTCCTCCCAAACGTAGGGAGCTCAGCTGCCCACCACCTGGCGACACATTCTTTGCTAGTCCAGCTGGGCTCCTTCCCTCCCCGACCCCATGGACCAGGTTCCAGTTCTCCAGTCCTCTGTGCAGTATCCTCCGTCATAAACTGGAAGCCAGTCTCACTAATTTCAGAAGCTATTTCTAGAAAGGTGAGGTCCTGAGATAACATAGATAAATATATAACTATAATTCTTTCCCTTCACAATTGTTGGAAGAGAGTATAGGTGTGGAAATAATTAAATGAGAGTTTCTAAAATGTAACATCTGTCCTCCTACACACACCACCTAATCTCCAGAGAAGTGACCACCCAGAACTCTCTGTCACCCTCTTTTTCTCCTGCTTTTATTCCCTTGTCAATCAACGACTGCTTTCACCAGCTTTCCTGGGACTAAGTATTGTACTTTGGGGCAGAGGAAGAAAGGTGATGCGAACGAGGCTGGCGCGGCCACTGATTAAAACGTGGGTTCTCTCCAGCAGTCATTGTGTACTCAGTTGACGTGAAGCATACACATTCAGATACTCACCATTGTGTCTGTGTAACTGAGTCCAGGTCCATTCATAAAAGGATAAAAAGAACTCCCCATAGCATACACCCTCCCCTCCATTCATTCTCTGCACTGCTACCAGTGAGCGCTGTAAAATGCACATCTGTCCTTATCCTCTGCTACTTAAAACCGTTTTTCAGCTTTCCATTATTGTCTGGGTGGAGAGCAAGTCCCTGGCAGGACACATCATGGCCTTCTGATCTGATTGGTGTCCATCTCTGTAGTCCTGCCTTCTGCCACTGCGTGCCTCCTGCTTTGCATCTTAATACCAAACTGTTTGTGGGTCTCCAATGAAAGCATGTTCATTCCTATTTCCATGCCTATTCTACCCCGAACCTCCCATTTCCGTGCTAGTAACTCCCCTTTGATGCTGCATAATTCAGCTGAAGATTCCTTTCCTTCAGGAAGCCTCCCACATGGGGAAAGGGCCCGCACATACTCTCACGGCGCCCATGCACACCTCTCTACCTTATCACTAACCGCATCAGCCTGTAATGGTCTGTGCATGTCTCTCCCACAGGACCATCTTACTCGTCATTGTAGTCCAGCACCTAGCGTAATACCTAGACCAGAACAAAGTGGTGCCCAGTAAATGCTGGCCTGCAGATCTAAATTCGCTGTTTTCTGTGACATTGCCATTTCTTCTTCAACAGGGTTATGTTTTCCTTGGTGCCTTTGTTGTGTGATTGCATTTGGGCTGACGGCGTTAGTGAGCCAACAGGTAGTTCTCGGATGGGTAGTCTGCCTCTTGGAAGGCAGTACAAACCAGAGTCATACAAACTCCGTCTCAACTTCAGGTTTACCATTGAATACAGTGTAAGCTCTATGAGCCTGTTTCTTTTTCCATAAAATGGGAATAATACATCCCATATATCAACGTTGTAAGGAATGAATGAGATAATGTGTATATTTAACATATTTAGCACAATGAGTATAGATGTTGTCTTTCAAGAGGAGGTCTGGGCAGGACCCTAGGAGTCATGTTAAGGGACTGGCTTCCTTTGCCTCCAGCAGCTGCAGTCCTTCAGGGTTTGCTAGATCCAACCGTCTTCGGTAACCACACTCACACACTCGCTCCTCCCGCAGTTGGGAGGAGTGGCAGGAGACGTGTGAGATGCTGGGTAGAACATCATCCAGCCCTTCCGCACATTCCCTGCAAGCAGGGCTTTTGGTAGGTCTGGTCCAGTAACTGATTCTGAAATTGGAGGACATGTTTCTTTTCTAATGATGACAACGACGTTTATTAAGCACTTAGAAGGAACCAAGGACTTCCCAGAACACCTTTACCCCACAGCTGTCCTATCACGTAGGTGATACTACTGTCCCCATTTCACAGATGGGGAAACTAAGGCCAATTTTCCCAGGATTACATATTTGAACCAAGATCATTGGGCTCCAGAGCTCATGCTCTTCAGTAATATGTCCTTAGCCACTGCACTGCCATCCCCCCCCCGGGGGGGGGGGGTGGCGCTGCACCAGAACCTGTGTGGCAGTCGGAAGGTTGGGAGGAGAGGGAGAGGTTTGAGAAAAATACCCAGCATACCCAATGAGTTTTTGTAAAGAAATGACAGAAAGTACCATGGTTGGCAGGTGGGGACTTACAGAAGACAGAGTGAAAAGGCAGGGTTGTGAGTGCAGGATTCAAAGCAGAGAAAGGCTGCACCCCCATCTGGAGTCGGGGTAGCCACAGGAAGCAGGAGCCACTGTGACAAACACCTGGTCACAGAGACCTAGAAAACGCCGGAGGAAACTGGTCTCCATGGAAGCTCTGAATGAAAACCGCTTTTCTTCCAGATGGTTTCATTATCTTACACAACTCATTGCTGTCCTGGAGGCCGTCCTGCTCCCAGGAGGCCGGGCCAATAATGCAGCTTCCCCCCCAGCACAGCCTCCGGTCCTGCCTTCAACAGAAAGGAAGCTCCCTCTGGATGGAGCAACTTCTCAATGTTGCATATTGAATGTTGTTCCGCATTTTAAGCAGCAGTGAGAATAATAAAACCTGCCTTCACCTCACTCCTGTCCTCTTAAAAATGCTCCTAAATAAGACTGTTACATTTTGTCTGCACGCCTCATTTTATAGGAGGGGAAACTGAGGCATGGAGCCATTCAGTGATTTTTTTTTTTCCAATACGTGAAGATCACGGTGTAGTTCTGAACAACCAAATGGCGGCGAGGTTCTGTTTTTATTTTTCTAACTTCAATGGAACAGGCAGCTCTGCGTAACCTTGGGCATGCCTGCCATGCACAATATAACCGAAGTGGAATTCTCACAAACAAGTCATCTGGAAAATGGTGCATAGAAATAATAGAAAATAATAATAGAAAAATGGTGCATCATTCCCCTTCCCCTGAATCCTCAAGTGGAAAGGGCCCAGGAGCACACAGCACGGCAGAGGCCTCTGCTTCATCGTCTGCCGATGTGCCTCCTACCCCGGGGAACGCATTTGCCAGCTGTTTTCTCAGCAGTCACTGTCCCTTAGAGTAGGTTGGACCCCCGCTTGCAGCACTGCTGTCCCCAAACATGCCTTCCAGCGGGCGGGAACTGCACCCTCCTGAATTCCCACAAGCCCGTTAGGCAAGCCCACCTATAAATAAATGCCACAAGACAGAAGATGTGGACATTGTGCTACAGAAACCAGCATCTGCTTTAAGAAAGCCCGACTCTTGGTGCTGCTTCCTTACTGTTTTCTCTCCAAATCCCTGTGACTCTTCTGGGAGAAAGACAGTGAATTTTCCCAAAGGAGTCTGACCTTGGCAATGGGAACCCTTTGCAGCCAGCTGGGGCTCAGCACTGGCTGTGCTTCCAGATTGGTCTCTCAGGAGCCCTTGGTATTGTTCTTGGAGACATGTATGCTTTGATTATAACTGCAGAGATCACCTTTGAAGCAATCTGGTAGCAAATTTTCCAAGGGACACCATTAATGACAAAATGGTTTTTTTAATTGGGATGTACATGGAACCGTGTTTATCTGGGAGTGGTTTTTCCAGATTGAAGTCTCCCGAAAAAATAAGGAAAGAAGAAAAAAGCTATCTTGCATCCTGTGTGGGTGGTGTCCAGTGTCCTTCAGTAGAGGGAGCAGAACCTGGAGAGAAGGCAGCCTAGTGCTGATGTTTCACATTCCATCCCCGCTACAACCCTACGAGCTCGGTTTGATGATGAACCCCATTTTACAGATGAAGAGACTGAGGGTAAACAAGTTGCTTGCAGTTACATAGCTAATAAGTGGTAGAGCCAGGTCTCAACCCATCGAGAGTCTTGATTCCCACAGATTTCTCTCGCCGAACACATTGCTCCTGCTCTGGTTTCCTCTGGAAATCCGCCAACTGCTTTTGTCCGCGGGAGTTTTCTTTACAGTGGCTCCGTCATGAGTCTCCTCTATTACCTGCAAGTCACACATCAGTGTCTAAAAAGGAAACCAGAAGTGAACGGGCACTTTTCGTTTTAACTCGCATCTGACGTTTTCTCATTTGAGCGGTTTCATCTGTACTCTAGAGAGGGAAATCTTACATCAGTTTTGTAAGAAATCAGGTTACACGCAAAGAAACTCCCTTGTCTGCCTTTCTTGAAATGATCATTCCTTGTAGAAGTTAGTGTTTTTTAAAAGCCTTGTTTTGAGTAACATGCATTCTCGCAACATAACACAGGAGGACTTCCGGAACCTTTCGAGGCTCGCCCCGGAGCAGTGGGCCACTCTGAGGTTCCTTTCCTCCTAGGCCACTCATGCCATAGGATAGAACCACTCTGGGGCGCTTTTGGAACTTGTTATCCATCATCCTTTTAAAAGTCTCACATGGAAAGCAGGGTATTCACGTTAGACGTTAATGCAGACACAAAAAATAGAAGTTTCATAGGCCAGGTCATCGGAATTGGTATTTTTAAAGCCTCCTTGAAAATGACGTTTCTGCTTCATGAACTGGTGTTTTCTCTTTGTATGCTTCGTGTAGATGAATGGACAGAGGTGGACAGAAACCGAGGTACGCCGTCTCCGGGCTGCATGTGTTCAGTCTGCATCCACAGGCTCCCTTGAGACCTTTACCACGGGCACGCGAAGTGGGGCCACGCTAAATATTTTACAGCAAAAAAATATGTATAGGCATGAGTTTCTCTTTAGCCAGGACATGGGTTGTATATTTGAATCTTTCATGTAAATGCAGCATGTGAGACGAGACGCAAGCGAACTTAGGCACAATGACCTTATTGCACTGGAGGGACTCCTTCCCCTCTCTCCATCACTTCTAAGCTTTGTGGGGACGGCTGGGGCAGCAGCCACACTTCTGGGTAGGTCGTCCGATTTCGTAGTCCCTCAAGCAACTCTCTGAGAGTACCATGTAACCATAACCAAAGAATTGCGGCTCCACACGAGGGACCTTCCTTGAGCCGGTTTCCTTAGCACAGAGAGATGGCCGTTGCACAGCTGAGAAAAACGGAAGCATGTGTCTGCATGGCTGCCAGGGCGGAGGGCAGGAGGCATGGCGTCACGCATGTACGTCGAGCAGCCCTCTCACGTCCAGTCTTCAGCTTCCCCTTCACCTACCGCTGCAGCAAGCCTGGAGAGGCTGCTGGTTCCTCAGAGTAAAACTGCAGCCTTTCTCATCTTTAAGTGTCCCCAGTACTTTCCATCACGTGACGTTCGGGTGCAGTTTATGCATGTCATCAGCCATCATCCTCAGCATTTGGAATGTCTCACCACCCCAAGCGTGCTGAGGGGGGAATACATGTAATACTGAAGAGCACAGGCAGTAGAATCAAACAGCCTCCTTCTCATTTCAACACTACCCCTAGCCGTGTGCCCTTAGACTTGAGCCTCTCGAAGAGTCCATTTTCCTCCTTGATAGAATAAGGATAATAATTCAGAATTGCCCTGTGAGGGGGAAAGCTAAATGGGATCGTGCATGGACGGCTCTAAGCCCGGTACCTGGAACATAGCGAGGATGTGAAACATGGTAGCCCTCCAGAGGTAGCAGCTTCTCTCTTTGACCCTTAGTTCCAAATTGCATGTTCCCATAACCAAATTTACAACGATGGCTTAGTAAATGCTCAGTTGCATTCAAGAGCATCATTTCATCGGGCCAGGCTCAAAGCAAAGCCGAATTAAAGTGCTTGATCACTTTATTATATTTCACAACCACCTTTGGCCACTTCTCGTAAGCAATTTTGGGCCCACCTCTGAACATGAGGCAGAATTTCAGGTCAGAAGTGTGGATTTTTTAAGTTTCTTGTGTACCTAATTGATCACTTGAATTTATTTTAACTTAAGCATTCAAAAATAGTGAACAGAAACTAACTTCATAATCTGAACTCAAGATGCACCTGTGGAAAAGCACTCCCCGCCCTTCGTCTCCTTCTGACGACACCTGGCTCCCAGTACATTCCTGCCTTGTGCAGTTACACAAAGCTCCCCTGAGTGCCCACAGCTCACTGAGGTAGCCTGACAGGCGTGGTTAAACCTCTTTCTCAGGTTTAACTTACCTGTGACCTGGCCCACTTCTCTGGAGCAAAGGCATGCCCTTCCTCTTTGTGCCCTAGTGCTTATCTCAGTGCCTGGCGCATACTGGGCCCACCACATCCAAGTGCAAGGTGAAACATGCTGTGAGGCGCAGGCATGTTCATTTGTGCCCCAGATTCCTTCCAAAGGGTTATGTGAGAGGAAAGACCCTGGGTACTGGGGCCCAACCGTAGAACTGCCACTGTCTCCTGGGGGGTATTTGTGGTCACTGCCCAGCCCCCAGAGTCAGGGCCTGCTCTACCCTCTGTCCACCCAGGGGACTTTCTGGGTGTTTGTGTGCGAAGAGCCACGGAGACACATGGCTTGTTCACTCCCCAGAGGGAAAGGTTCCAGTTTGCTTTTTCCTTTGCCGGAGCGGCTAACAGTCTCCTTGTGACTTTCTTTCTTCTAGAACTGATTTGTTGGGGTCTAAGCCACTTTCCTTCATTCTGCCAAGGGCTGAAAGACCCGAGAAAAAGCTCTCAGCACCTGGGTGAATGGCAGATATTGGCAAGCATTCACGTAATCAGAGCTGATGTGATTCTTTAACCTGAATTCCTCCTCCCTGGCTACATAATAAACCTGTGGAAAATTCAAATTCTCTCTCTTGAAGCCTTACATGTGGCTTTTCAGTTGTGCCTATTTCCTTGAAAATTCTGCATTTCATTCTGCTAAAGAACCCAGTTTACTGCAGGTCCTTGATGGTTTAGATCGAAGGCAAAAGGCCATGCCTGAGGCCAGCCCGAGGAAGTATGTCTCCAAGCTGTGCACGCTGGGGACATGGTAGTGTACACTGAGGGCAAGCTGCGACGCATTGAGGTCAGATGTGAGGGAAACCCTGCACTGGTCATGGAATTGGTTCTTCCTCACTAATTGGAAGGAGTCCAGAATGAAATCCAAAGGTCAAGTGTGAGTTCATCACTTCTGTAAGGGGTGTCCATTAGCTCATTAGAGGCAAGTTGCTGGGGGGAGGTTTCTTCCCCCCACTTCTCTCTGTAGCCCTTCCATTTAAGATTTAAATACTTATAGGATTGTACACCTGAAACCTATATAATTTTATTAACCAATATCAGCCCAATAAATTCAAAAATAAAAAAATTAAGATTTAAATATAACCAGCCCTGAGCTTCCCTGCCGCCTCCCCACAAAATGCCCTTTGAGCTGCTTTAAAATGCTGACCTGGGCCTTCAGGGCACTCCTATCAATTGCTTAAAGGTGCAGAAAGTGCCTGAAACCATGGCCTCGGCGCTCCGCCTTGCCTTCTCCCTCTAAGATATGTGGCCACAGCCACACCTGCTGTGTCCTTTGTGTGTCAAAAGAAAGAGGCATTTGTATCTTTCAGCAATAATTACTCATGTTTAATAATTGATTGTGTGTAACTTAAGTAACCAGCTTACTTTCAAATTTTAATTACTATGAATGTATATTCTCAGTATCCATAAGCTCTCACCTTTAGGCAAGAATAGATTTGGTTTAATTAAGAATAATCTGTGTTCAGCCATCCTTGCTTCTGTTTCCTGTACCAGAGGGATTTTCTAGCCCTCAACTAATAATATTTGTGTAGCAAAAACTGTCTATATGAATGAGTGAATGAAGAACTAGAATTACAGACACACCTGTCTGCACACACCTCAGGACAGGTGTCAGACTCATTTTCACCGGGGGCCACCTCAGCCTGGCGGTTGCCTTCAAAGGGCCGAATGTAACTTTAGGACTGTATACATGTGACTACTTCTTAACTAGGGGCAAAGGAGCTTGGGGCTGCGGCTGGGCAGAAACAAGATAGAGGGCTGGATTCAGCTCCCAGCCTTGTGTTCGTCACCTGTGGCTTAGGGCCTTTATCCTCACTGGATGAAAGTTTTCCATCTGAACAACAATATAAGAGGTAGCACTATAGTGAAATATCAATATTATAAATCAAATCCAAAAATTAAGTCATCCTAAAATGGTACTAATCTGAAGTACACATCGAGTAGGAACATTAGAAATGTTTTACTCTCTAACCACTGAGTAAACTTGTCTATTTTCATAAACTGTTTTGCCAAAAAAAAAAAAAGTCAATTACCATTCCTGGTCCCATTTTTATAAAATTTAATTTTAAGTAAAGATGTTATGAGTTTGCTAAACAAATAAGAGTGCTGCTATCTCTCATGTTAAGGAAACGATCTAATCTAACATGTTTCTGGGAACATTGTTTTAACGGGAGAAGCAGCACCTCCCCTTTCATCGGGTGAGCCAGTGCACATAAAGGTGGCTTGTGGCCTGTGAGGCACGGCACACTGTACATTGTCACATTTGTGTTTGCCCCGAGGGGGCCTCACAAAGCACTCTGGACCCCGAGGTCGACCGCAGCACGGTGCGGTTTCTCCCCAAGCACGTCAGCACCCCCGCTGCCCAGGCCCAGCTCCTCCACCCTGTTCGTACACAGCGTTTCCTGAGCAAAGCTTCCTCCGGTGCCTGGCTTAGCTGCATTCCCTCTTGTCTCTACAGTTCTTCACGACATCGTCTTAACCATGTTCAATAAAAACTTTATAGAGGAACTGTTCAAACCCCAAGAGCTCTACTCCAAGAAGGCCCTAAGGACCATCTACGACCGCCTGGCTCATGCCTCCATTATGAGACTGAACCAGGCCAGCATGGACAAGGTGAGCAGACGGCTGCCTCTCCCCCCTTCATTGCATTTCTCGTGCCTTTTGTGGATGGTGGTAGACAGGAATCAAAGGAGAAGATGTATGTCATGCTGCCTTGCAAAGAAAATAGCCTCATAAACATTAGTTGTCGAGTTTCAGAGTTGGAAAGGACCTCAGGAGTCGTCCCACCTGCCCAGAGACAATGCTGGTCTTCATGCCCATGTTCATAAATGCCTTAACCCAACCCTAAAAACTTGAATTCTGCTTCATTCTTGACAGATCTCAGACCTGACAACCAGGGATTTTTTAAAGCAAATTCAAGACTTCTCAGTCTTTACTTCTAACATGAACATATCTATCTCTTTGAAAAACAAACTATTAGGGCTCTCTGATTTTTTAAATAATAATTCCAAATAAATTGCAAAGCATAGACAGATCTCTTATTCAGAAAAATTCCGAACCATTTATATAGATACTCTGTTCTCAGGAAAGGACAGCATGTCCCAGTGGGTGTGGCCCAGTTGGTTGGAGCATCTTCCCATACACCAAAAGGCTGTGGGTTCAATTCCCAGTCAGGGCACATGCCTAGCTTGTGGGTTCAATCTCCATTTATGGCGCCTACCGGAGGCAGCCAGCCGATGTTTCTCTCTCACACTGATCTCGATCTCAGTCTCTCTCTTTCTCTCTCTCTCCCCCTTCCTCTCTAAAAGCAATGAAAAATGTGCTCGGGTGAGGATAGTAAATAGATAAATACATAAAATCATGCAGACTGACGGTGGGTGCTAGCCAAGCAAAGTCAACATTCACTTACTGCCGCATCTGGAACCTCGCGGAGACAGGCTGCCTTTGACTGTGCCCTCTTACCCCTGCCACTTGCCTTTGGAGATGACAAAGAGCTAATTCATCAGTGCTGGGAGGCTTGAGTGAGAAACGTGTCGTGACAAACCTAGGCCTGGCACATAGTAGGTGTTCAATAAAATGTTAATCACCTTTTCTGCTCTGCTTGCTCGGCTCCCTCTGCCTTTAAGAAGGTTTAGGTGTCGTAGAGAAGGTACATAGAATTTAGAGTTAAAAAAAAAAAAAAAACCTGGACAGAAATCTCAGCTTTACCAAATAAATACTAACTGTGCAGCTCCACTTGCTGACCAAATCTAAACTTCTACTTCTCCATCTTATACCTCTTTCACCCTAGCACGGTGTCCTGTATGTGACAGGGACTTCATATTCGGTGATGGTGGCAGAGGGTCTCAAACCGATGCCTCCAGTGTTACCCCCACACACCAGGCGGCTCCTGTCGGATGCCACTTACCAGGTGAAATGTTTAGCTGCATGTTGGAGAAATGGGATTATGCAGAAAGGTCTAGCAAAAGCCTCAGTGTCTGATCATCCTGAGTTCAAATCTCAACCTGCCACTTAACGACCAACTATATGAAAGTAGGCATTTTGTTTTTACACTTGGGACAATAACTACCTTGTAGAGTTCTTGTGAAGGTTAAATGGGAGCAATGATGTATCAATGTGCTCAGCGCTCAGCACAACACTCAGGTGGGAGCGGTTTATATTTCCCATCCCGCCACAGATGAACCCGTAACTTCCCTCCCAGTCTGGCCCTCTGTCCCCTGTCCCCCTGCCTCCAGCAGTAGCATCGTCCTTCTCCCAGGCACTAAATCGAAAATGCCGTAGTCACTCTGGACAGCCCTCTCCTCGCCCCCCCAATGTGGTCAGGCAGTCCCCACATGCAGACAGCTTTTCCTTCTAGGTGCCACGTGCTCTGCTCCGCCTTTTCCATTCCCACCGTCTTCATTCCAGGCCCTGAGCCTGGATTACTCCAACAAAATTTCTTTCATTCACACAGTCAGCAGGTATTACTGCAAACCCACAAGGAGCCGGGTCCTAGCCAACCTCCCCAACTCCGGTGTCTCCCTTCTCTCACACCGCATGTTGCCAGACCAATCTTGCTTAATCACCACTTTTATCGCGTTGGCTCAGAAGACTTCAGTAGCCTCCCACTCCCACCACCTCTAATCTAAATTATTTTGCCCATCTTTTTAAAACCTTTACTATTCTAACTTAGCCATTCTTACTCAACTTCCTTTCCCACCACCCCCCTCCCGACACGAACTGTCCTCTCCAGTTCCGCTGTTCTCGTTCTCCCAGGAAAAGAGCGCACCGTGGCTGCCTGCGGGCCCTCCCAGGTGCCGTTCCGCAGCTGGAATGCCCTTCCTCTCCCGCAGCCAGTGGGAAGCCTCTGCCTGCCTTCTTCACTCATAAAGCCTATCTCGACCACTTTCGGCCCCACCAATTTCTAGTCTTTATAGCTGGTCATACCATACATGGGGTTTGTTGATTGATATCCTACTAAGTATTTTTTATCATTTTCTAAAGATTTTATTTATTTAGCCCTGGCTGGTGTAGCTCATTGGATTGAGCTCGGGCCTGCGAACCAAACAACCACAGTTTGATTCCCAGTCAGGGCACATGCCTGGGTTGCAGGCCAGTTCCTAGCAGGGGACACACGAGAGGCAACCATAGGTTGATATTTCTCTCCCTCTCTCTTTCCCTTCCCCTCTAAAGATAAATAAATAAAAATATTTTTTAATGTAATGTTTAAGAAAAAGATTTTATTTATTTATTTTTTTTGGGGGGAGGGAGAAAGAGAGGAAGAGAAACATCGACTGGTTGACTCTCACAGGCCCCCAACCAGGGATCTGGTCTGCAACCCAGGCATGTACCCTGACCAGGAATTGAATCCACCACCTTTCAGTTTGCAGGGCAACACCCAACCCACTGAGCCACACCAGCCAGGACATATTTTTATCATTTAAAATTGTTCTTTTTTTTTTTTAAGTTATTTTTTAATTGATTGTGCCATTACATTTGTTCTATTTCCCCCCTTCATTCCCCTCCACCCTGCACACCCCTCCCCCTCCATTCCCCCCCTTTAGTTCATGAACACATGTCTCAAGTCCTTTAGATTCTGTATTTCCCATACTATTCTTGCCCCCCTATCTATTTTCTATCTACCGTCTATGCTACTTATTTTCTGTACCTTCTCCCCCCTTCTCCTTCTCCCACTCCCCTGTTGCTAACCCTCCGTGTGATCTTCATTTCTATGGTTCACTCCTGATCTAGCTGTCCTCTTAGTTTGCTTTTGTTTTAGGTGTGGTTGTTAATAACTGTGAGTTTGCTGTCCTTTCACTGTTCATATTTTTTTATCTTCTTTTTCTTGGGTAAGTCCCTTTAACATTCCTATAATAAGGGCTTGGTGATGATGAACTCCTTGAATTTGATCTTATCTGAGAAGCACTTTATCTGCCCTTCCATTCTAAATGAAGGCTTTGCTGGATAGAGCAATCTTGGTTGTAGGTCTTTGGATTTCATGACTTGGAATAATTCTTTCCAGCCCCTTCTTGCCTGTAAGGTCTCTTTTGAGAAATCAGCTGACAGTCTGATGGGAACTCCTTTGTAGGTGACTATCCCCTTATCTCTTGATGCTTCTAGAATTCTCTCCTTCATTTTAATCTTGGCTAATGTAATGATGATGTTCCTTGGTGTGTTCCTTCTTGGGTCCAACTTCTTTGGGACTCTCTGAGCTTCCTGGATTTCCTGGAAGTCTATTTCCTTTGCCAGATTGGGGAAATTCTCCTTTATTATTTGTTCAAATAAGTTTTTTACTTGTTGTTCTTCCTCTTCCCCTTCTGGTACCCCTATAATTCGGATGTTGGAACGTTTAAAGATGTCCTGGAGGTTCCTAAGCCTCTCCTCATTTTTTTGAGGGAAATTTGAAACTTTTTGTTTTTTTATCCTTAAAAAATCTCTTTATTCTTTAATGTCATTTCCACAGCTAGTTTTATGATATCCTTTTGCAATTTTTCAATTAAAATATAATTCACATAAAGTAAATTTCACCATTTTACAGGGTACAGTTCGGTGGTTTTTGGTGCATTCATAATGTTTATAACCATCACCACTGCATAATTGGAGAACATTTCCACCAGTCAATAGTGATGTCCTCTGTTTTATTGCTGATTTTAGTCATTTTCTTTTTCTCTCTTATTTGCTTGGTCAATCTAAATAAATAATTGTCAGTGATCTAGCTAAAGGCTTGCTGATCTTTTCAAAGAACCAGCTTTTGGTTTCATTGATTTTTATCTAGTTTTCAACTTTCTAGTTCATTGGTGTCTGCTCTAAACTTTATTTTCTTTCTTCTCCTTGGTTTGACTTTAGTTTGATCTTCTTTTCCTAGCTTCTTTTTTTAAAAAATATATATTTATTGATTCCAGAGAGAGAGAAAACAGTGACCAGTTGCTCCTTGCATGTGCCCCAACTGGTGACTGAACCCAAACCCAGGCATGTGCCCTGACCAGGAATCAAATCGGTGACATTTTTTGGTCTGTGGGACGATGCCCCACCCACTGAGCCACACTGACCAGGCTTTTTTTTTTTCCCTAGCTTCTTAAGGTGAAAGGTTAGGTTGTTGATTGGACACATGCAGGCATCTGCCACTGTAAAGTCCCCTCCGAGCACTTCTTCAGCTGCGTTCAAGATTGTTTTTACCGATGAGAAGCTCAGGCTCAGAGAGCCGAGCAAGGCCTTGGCCGGGGCCATTCAGCTCCTCAGTGGTGATGGAGGGCGTGGCTGTGGGTTTCAGCTCTTCGACTCCAGCACCGGGCCCAGGGCCCCACGGCTGCCAGTATTGTTACTCACATGTCCCACCCACAAAAAGCTGGCCAGAAATCCTGGCTTGCCCAGGAATGTCCTAGTCTCACCATGTTGTCCTGGCTGAATTATTAATACCGCCTCCCCCAGTTTACTCTTAAAAGTATCTCGGTCTGAGGGGTAACCATTACGGTCACCCGAGGTATATGATACGCGCAGTACTGGTTTTCAGTAAATGCTTGACTGCTTCATTGTTTGGAGGTCCTGACATCTGCTTCTGTGATCCCATTTATTTATTTTGTTCATGGACGGGTCGGCAGCTCTATGACCTGATGACTATGGCTTTGAAATATCAAGTATTGCTGTGTCCCCGTCCCAAGGACGTGTTGCTGGTCACTTTCAATCATTTAGATGCCATCAAGGGATTCATCCGAGACAATCCAGCCCTCGTGCACCTAGTGGATGAGACTTCCCGGCAGCTGATCGAAGTAAGATACCGTCCATTTCTCACCTCAGTACTTGTTCTAGTTGCTCTGCTAAGAGCAGGAAGATGCCGTGACAGAGCACAGGACGGGGAATGGCAGAGCCTGCCAGGCTCCCAGAAACCCTAAAGATCTCCAAGTATCCATTCTGGTGTTACAAGAGGCATCATCATCTTTTGACCTCTTCCTGTTGCCTTCAAAACTGGGAAAGCAGTGATACAGAGCCCAGCCATTTTCTCCTACCTTTTTTGGAAAGGGGGTTGCTATGGAGGTTCTGCTAAATCTTGGGGAAGAACCTCTAGGGTCTGTGGGCGACAGGAGAGCTGGTGCACCCCTTCTCTGTGTGGCAATAACGGGGTTTGTGAGAGAGCAGCGCTGGCTCTCCTGCTGCCCCTATTGCCCCAGCAGCTGAGTCTTCTTGGCCCTGCTTGTGCCTCCCATCCCTGACCGCCCAGCTGCCCCTCCTTGTCTGCACTCCTGTTTCACTTCTGAAAGTGAAACGCTTCTGCTTTGCCTGTGGCAGGTGTACGGCGGTCTCTCTGCGGGGGAGTTCCAGCTGATCCGGCAGACGCTCCTCACCTTCTTCCAGGACCTGCACATCCGGGTAAGTGAGTGGGCAGCCGCGGGAGCACCCTGCCGCGGCTGTCCACGGGAAACAGCCGAGACTGCCCAGTGAGTGATGTCCTCCGTGCTTGTCTCCATGATGATAAACTTTCTGATAACAGCCCTGGCTGGTGTAGCTGAGTGGATTGAGCAAGGGCCTGCGAATCAAAGGGTCATCAGTTCGATTCCCGGTCAGGGCACATGCCTGGGTTGTAGGCCAGTTCCCCAGTAGGGGGCATACAAGAGGCAACCACACATTGATGTTTCTCTCCCTCTCTTTCTCTCTCCCTTACCCTCTCTCTAAAAATAAATAAATAAAATCTTTTTAAAAAGGGAAAAAAAACTTTCTGATAACAAATCTCTGCAGTTTTTAGATGGAGCAAGGAAGACAATGAAACTGTTACTCCTTCTCAGTTACCTTACATGTTTCTTTAAACTGTGGTTTCTTCCCTTCCCCGGAGGAGATGTGCTCTCGAGGCCACCAGCCTGATCTCAGTTGCAAAGCCTTTTCCCAGACCTTTAGTATCGTTGACCTCTCCAGTATCTACACCTTTAGGAGGCTGCCCTCTTCCCCATGAAGCTCTTGCCTTCCCTGGACTTCCGTGGCACCGTGTGTCCTGGCCTGCCCTCACCTCGCCTGTCCCCATGCCCCTCACTCCTTCCTCCCCCTCTGCCTGTCTCCACACCTCCTTCTGCCCCCACCTAGCCACATCCCTCAGGAATCGCTTCCCTCCCACTGTCCAGCCCTTTCACCTGGCCCTCCAGAGTCTAACCTCTGCCCTCCCGCTGCCTCAGCCCTGCCATCTAGACCAACATCCCCACCTGAAACTCAGTGCCTACGATGTAATGTCTGTACCTAAACTAATCTCCAAAATTCAAGTCCTGCCTCAACTTTCTGATTTCTTTCAAGGCACCTTCATTCACTTGGCTCAGACCAGAGCATCGCCTACGAGTCCCCTTCACCGATCTTCATCCCATTGCTTCTAAGGCCCCCAGAGTCTGCCTTTGTGACGCCCATGCCCTCTTCCCACTCCCACCGCCACCAGCCCAGCTCGGGCCCTCACACCTCTTGTTGGCCGCTGCCTCCCAACTGACCTTGCCTCTTCTGCTCCAGACAGTTCTGCCCCCAAACTTTTAAAAGCGTATTTCTGAGCTGCTGAATGTGGGCCTATCTCTCTCAGACAGGACTTTGTTCCTTCCCATAATTGAACACACTGATGTGGGAAAGATGGACGATATGGCAAAATGAGCCCAGGCGCTGGGGTCAGACGCTCTTGCGTTTGAGTCAGCACCGCTCCATGGCATTGGGCGGGTTACTTCTCTTGAGCTGTAGTGTCTGGAAAGCGATGATCATAAGCACTTAGAGCTTGTCGTGGGGACGGACTGGTACAGCACAGGTAATGTATAAGTGTGTGCCGGCACAGGCGCAGTGGGGGTGCTTCTGCAAGCCTACACACGCAACTGGTCCCAGTGGTCACCCCTAGGAGCAGGAGCAGGTACATGGGGGACCATGGTACAGGAGAGACTTACGTCCCATTGTATACCCTTTGAGCCCTTTGAGTTTTGTACCTGTCACAAAATACAATTCAAACAATAGAAGAAATAGAATGTATCTAGCCCCTGGTTGTTATTAGCTTTCCATGGACTGGGGAAGATAAACAGATTTCAACTCTGAGGCCAATTTTTATTTTTCAACCTCATGAATAATTATATTTTCTGTGCATGGAGCAATAATAACCTCAATATAAATTAAGGTCTCTAATAGTCTTTGATTAGAACAAAAAGTATGAAGGTATCAATCAGATTAAGTTTTGCACTGCTGTAAAATAGTGAAAACTCTACATCACGTTGTCAAGACTGTACATTTGGACATTATTGTATGAGGTGTAGTAACATAAGTAGCCATACTGATTTCTCAAGTCTGACGAGATAAAATTGATTATAATGAAAAAACACTAATAAGAAGTCTATAACAAAACCATTAAAATATATTAAACTACAAAATCTATTAAGCTTTGATTGCTAAATGGGCAAGCAGTGAAACACCAGAATGTTCATCAGGAGAAATAGGATTCCCACGCCCTGCAGGGTTCAGCCCCTGATTTGTAACATTTGGCTGGTTTTGCAAGTCTGGTCTTTAATGGTATTTCTGCCTGGCTGCAATTCGTGATTGCCTATACAGATTCTCTCCGTTTTCAACAAAGTGTTGATAGTTTTTAGATTTGTTAGCAAAACCAACTAACTAATGGACAAAAGCTCTGCTCTAACGTTGCCTTGCTCATCGCTGAACCAGAACCCTCCTCCGATGTCCACGACCTTCTGTGAATCACCAAACGCCCAAAGTGCTCTCACGTGGCCGAGGCCCTGGCCTGCTCTCCAGGCCCAGCCAGAGACTACCCAGAACCAATTCCGCTTGGAATCCTGGGCAGTTACTTAAAACCTTCTCTGTTTCCAACCCCGTTCAGCCCTACAGAGCTCCTCCAGAGTCGCCTCCTAAAGGCTCCATCGTGGCGTTTCTTTCCTATCATGTGCTTATGTCGTGTGTCCATTGGATTACAATACTAAGAGTATCCGCTGTAATTTATTGAACACTTACTATGTGTCAGACTCTTTGATAAATGCTTTTGGTTCATTATCTGATTTAGTTAGCACATTAACCCATTGAATAGGTACTATTACTACCCCCAGTTTACCAGAAAGAAACTTGATGCACAGAAAGGTTGTATAACTTACCAAAAGCCCAGAGCTGAGGCTGGCAGCTTGCAATTCTTTACACTTTGCATTTTCACTGCCTGGCACACAACGTCCTTGACAATATTACATATATACTCTTGTAGAATATTAGAGTTTGAAGGGACTTTCAAGTGAATCTCATTCGACAGGTGAGGAAGCTGAGACCCAACAGAACCAGCTAACTGCTGCAGTAGTTATGGGATTTAATCTGACCAAGACCTCAACACTGAGCACACAAACGCAGAAACGGAAAGAAGCCTCAGTCACGTAACAGACCTTCAAACAATTGCCAGCCGGGTTCACCTACTCCGGCCCCTTCGCACCAGCCCAGCGCGTGCGCAGAGTTTGTGCTCCAGAGTCAGAAACACAGGGGTCGCTCTGAACCCTCAGCTCTGCCCTTTATGAGCTGACTGGCCTTGAGGGAGCGTCAGCCTCCGAGCTGCCAAAGCCTCGTCTGTAAAAATGGAGATAACGAGGTTCTCGGGAAGTTAGCAGGGAGCCCAGGCATGAGTGTGAAATGTGGAGTCAGCCTGGGTGTTGAATCCTGGCTCTGTCTCTTACTGTTTTATTGTTCTCTTTGGGCCACTTTACTCTGTGACCCTTATCGGCTTTCTCACCTTTCAAACGGGGGCATTACACCTCACCTAGAAGATTTGCCCTTAGGCCCAAAAGGAGTTCTATTTATAAAAATGCTATAACTCTCCAGGTGTTAGTTAGCTGTGGTAAGTTTTTCTTATCGTTATAAGCTCACGAGGTAACATTCCCAGCCCATTACACACTCCCCATCCTCACAATGCTTATGTCTATGAAAATACACAGAGAAAAATCACAATAAGTGTTTTTTTTCCAGGTGTCCATATTTCTGAAGGACAAGGTTCAGAATTCTAATGGTCGCTTTGTGCTGCCAGTGTCTGGGCCTGTTCCCTGGGAAACTGAAGTCCCCGGGCTCATCAGGTGAGTTCTCGGCAATAATTGCCAGACCCGTGTGTGGGGTTCTGGGAGACCAACATGTGGGCCACCACGCAGGACGCCACACAGTGGGCCTTCCTTTCCTCAGTAAGCTCAGCAGTTAGAAGGTCAGGTTTATCCCAGCCCTGCTGCTTAGTAGACACTCACAGGGGACCGCCCAGTTCTCCAGCACGCACTTCCTCATCAATTAAAAGGGCTCATCGTTTGGTTTTCCCAAACCTACGGGTGAATAATAATGCTCTCAAGTACTTACACAGCACCTGGCACATAACATGTATCCAATACATATCATTGTACCATTATTATGAGCACAATTGGCATCTTTCTCTTGAGAGAGCACATGAATTCCTTGTTGTCCCACAGTACAAAGAGTAAAGATGCCTCCGGGACTTCCCAAGCTTGGAGAACATCCCTTCCTGTCACATTTTGTGTTGTAGAATGTTCAACCACAAAGGCGAAGAGGTGAAGAGGACAGAATTCCGGCACGGGGGTAACTATGTCGCCGCACTGAAGGAAGGCTCTTTTGAACTGTACGGAGACCGAGTGCTGAAACTGGGAACTAACATGTAAGCAAATTCTCCCTCCCTGAGTGAATTCCAGTCCCAGAGGGATCGCTTCATTTGAAAACACCAGCTTGACTTCTGCTGTGAACATCCTGCTGAGAACTGGAGTGGTTCCCCTCAGATACAATGCATGCAGCGCCCTGTGGTTTCCAAAAGGCGCCTAAGACTTGCAAACATAAGTAACTCAACATGTTAAAAAAGTAAATCATTTGACTTGGCCATGGAGAGTCAAAAAAGCCACTTCCACACAGCTTCCCAGGTATTTTTCTTTGGGAAGAAGTGAAATTTGAGTGGCCGACAAGCACTTTGTTGTATTCTGTATTCCTAGCTATTTTTCTGGATGCTTTTAAACTCTCCCAATAAAAGCTGTGAGCTACAGTAGAGCTTACAGCTCATCTTGAATTTGTCTAGTAGGTCTTCCCGTCTTTACCAGAAGACCCACACACACACACAAAAAAAAGCTGTGAGCTGTGTTTAGGGTTAGAAGGGAGTCAGTAACGGCTGGACAATGTTTTCACAGTTTTCTGTTGGCAACCAGGTACAGTGCGAACCGGCCTGTGGAAACCCACACGTCTGGAGCATCAAAGAACTTAGCTTCGCAGACACAGGTGAGCTTCTGCTTCCCTTATTTATCGCCTGAGCTTATTTCCAGATATAAAAATCTGGATGTGGAGAAGGGTGGGAACTCTAGATTTCAAAGCCAGCCAACATTTCCTTCCTCGTCTGCAATCTTCTCGATTCGGCCTTATAAAGCACACAGGTTTTTAATTGTAGTTTCCCATGGAGACCTCCAGTGATCTGACTAATTAGGTAATTTTAGGCTTGGCTCAATCACCATAATTAAATGGGAACCGCACACCAGGACATGGGAAATAAGCACTCTCCCAGTGCCATTAGGTCCCAGTTTGCGGACTCCACACCTGTGTGTCCCGATCATTAAAACGTCCCTTTTTCGTGCTTCCCTACGTGATGCCTGAGTTCGAAGGGGGGGGTTGAGGGTCTCTGAATTCCATCTTTACAAATGTTCACTGACCTGGCTACCAGCTAGCTACAGGACAAATCATGGAATAGTCAGTTACTCAGCAAACATTCGTCAAACTATTTCTATGGGCTGGGTGCCCAGGGACACAAAGCTGGCTTAGACGTGCTCACATCCTGAAGGGACATATAAAACTCTGGGAGAGACAGAGACAGAAGCAGGCACTTTAACACGGTGGACGCAGAGCTCTCCTGGCATTCTGAATGAGGTGCTGTGCCAGGAGAACACGTGTTCTGTCCAGTGGGCAGGGGCAGGGCACAGAGGTCAGGAAGGCTTTTCAGAGGAGGTGACGTTCAGGTGGAGTTCTAGAGTGGACAAGAGACATCGGTGAAGGAGACATCGGCCTGCAGGCTGAGGTGACAGTTTGGGCAAAGGCACAGAGGACAGGAGAGCACAGTGTTTGGGGGAAGCAGGGAGCCAGCATCTCTCCCATGCGACTCCATCATGGCCCAACTGAGGTGGGTGTCCAGAGAGCACTGCCCAGGGACCCTGGGGCCTGATCAAGAACGGGCTTAAACAGTTTGGACTCTGTCCTTTAAGCAGAAGGCGGAAGGGTTTATTTCAAGCAAAGTAGAAGTGGGATGGGAACTGTATTTTAGGCAACTCTGGCAGCAGAGTGAGAGCAGAGGCAGAGCAGGGGAAGGCTGAGTGAGAGAGTCCGTTTGAAGCGGGTAAGGTTGGTTAAGCCCGCAAGATAGCTAGAGGAGGGAATGGAGTCAGGGTGTGTTCCCCATGGTCACCACCTGAGGGCAGTGTGGTAGCTCCTATGGACCCAGTGCCCCTTGGACCTGGAACCCTCAGTTTTGGGGAAGCAATCTGAAGGAAGAGGAAGCAATGCTCTTCTCCTTCAAGAAGGAAGGTAGTTTGAGGACAGTGGGCACCCGTGGGGCCTCCCACTCATCTTGCAAGTGTGAAAATCTCTGGTTTACCCCCTTGCTAGAGTCCCTCTGCTTCTGACACAGATTGTTTTTCTTTTAGTTAAGGCTGTTTTCTGTGCTGTGTTTGGACCTAGTTCTTCCCAGAAATAATTTAATGTTATTATTTTGCCTTGTTTTATAATACCGCCCTTGGGTCTCTGGGTCTCCACAGGAAATATGATCACCTTCATGTGGCTAAAAATCACGAACTTTTTTTCCACAGCAAAGCATTGCTCCAAACCCTCTTGCTAAAGAAGAGCTGAACTTCTTGGCCAAGCTGATGGGAGGAATGGAGATTAAGAAACCCAGTGGCCCTGAGCCAGGGTTCCGGTTGAATCTCTTTACCACCGATGAAGAGGAGGAGTATGTTTTAAGTCTGTTTCTTTAAAAGCGTATATTAAAATCCTAAGTGTGTTAAACCAAGCAACTGACCACTATAAACCAGTGACACCTATAAATCCAGATGTCAAGATCACAAATGACATACCTGCAAATTCAATAACCTAACTAAAAAAGAATCTACCAGTATTAGATAGCCTGAACTTTCTGGGTTAATTCAAAAAACAGTTCTAACGTTTCACTTAGCACAGCTGAACAAGAAGTATCAGAAGTCAAGACAGTCAGATTAAGAAAAGTCTGCTAAGAAACCAGAGAGAGGTCAAGTGCACGGCGCCCCACAGCTCACAGAGTGCATCTGCGTTCGCTATCTTATGTGATCCTCCTCACAGCCAAATATTTGGGGCGGGGAGTTGCCTTCTATTTCCCTACCCACTGAACTAACTTCTTCTGTGCGATCGATTCTATGGTGAGTGCTGGGGACACCGAGATGGAGCGTGTGACCTAGCGCCTATTCTCGGGAGCTCCCTGGCTGGTAAGGACAGTGAACGTGCACATAAGCGCCGCGTCACAAATGCGCTAATGGAGGATGCGGTGATTACATGCACTGGCAGATTGAAAGATTTGGCATCCGAGCTGGGTCTTGGAGTTTGCCAAGCAGAGGAAGGGGGAAAACGTTCTTGGCAGTGTTTAGTGCGTGCAAAGGCACAAGACACAAAAGGACGTAACTTTCTGAAGTGTAGGAGACATTGGTTGGAGATATGGAGTGCTAAAGCTGAAGGGAAATGGCAGATGAGGCAGAAAAAAGTAGGTTGCCCAATTATCAAGCGCCAGTTTGCCACACGGGCAGGGAGAAACCTCTGACTTCTGACCCGTTTCTCTGCCCTGCCCTCCCATGCAGACAGGCGGCGCTGACCGGGCCGGAAGAGTTGCCCCACGAAGTCGTCAACATCCAAGCTACTCAGGTGTGTGCAGGGGATTCCACAGCCAAATGGTTTCCCCTCCTCATCTTGAAATAACTTTGAACTTCAAAGGCCCTACCTTCTCCTCTCCAGTCGGTATGTATACAGTCCCCATTCTGACAAACAGGTGAGGCACTGAAATGCATCACGCTGGTGGGATGAAGACCACTCAGCTGGAGCATCGTCCTGTACACCGAAATGTTGTGGGTTCAATCCCCAGGAGGAGGCCAGTCAATGTTTCTCTTTCACGTGGAGGGATCGAGGGGTCTCTCTCTCTCTCTCTCTCTCTCTCAAAAAAGAATCAATAAAACATAATATCCTCAGGTGAGGATTTTTTTAAAAAAATCAAATATCAACAGCATCTCTCATTTCTCTGACAGGACCAGCAGAGGAACCAAGAGCTGGCCCGGATCATGGGGGAGTTTGAGGTCACGGACCAGCCAAAATGGAGCGCCAGCAAGGGAGACGATTTGCTGGCCATGATGGATGAGTTATAGCCGCGCTGACCAGGCACACCCCTCCCGCCCGGGGAGCGGCTGCCTGATGAGGACCCCGGGGGATGCCCAGGGAGCAAAAGGATGCTGCTAGTTTTCCACTGAGTGAAGCCATTACCTCTGGTTCCTGTTTATGTTAGAATGAACTGCGCAAGTCTCTCAGGGAGCACACTCTCTGGAAGGCACACACATACACACGTTTTCGGCAAACTGTATTCGAGCTTTTAAATTGGACCTTTCCCGTTTCCTCCTGACTTTATGACAACCAGCCAAAGCATCCTGGGCCACAGGTTCAAGCCTCGGAGTTGGAAAGGGGCGCTCCCATTGCCACTTTCAAGGACAGCAGCCATGGGGGCTGACAACCCCCCAGATGCCTGAGAATCATCACAAAACTTCAGAGCTTTCCGGGGTGTGTTCTGCCTTCTGAGTTTGAAGTAAGTGGAAAAGGCGGTTGCCTCCAACAGTGGGGACCCATTTAGACAGCCCTCCTCTCCCTGGCACCCTGGGGACTGTGGCCTCAGAGGCACAGGAAGCAAGGTTGTGTGACAGGAACTCTCTGCTGGGGCCTGCCCAGAACATGTGGTATCTGGAGTTCTCTGCATGTCCCTCCATCCACACGTGGTGTGGGCTTCTCCCACGTGGAGGTGTGCACCAAGGAAATGCTTTGCTTTTCAGCAAGTTACGTGCTCTTCAGCCCCACAGGCTTCCTCTGCCACTTTGTGTTCTTGCATTCTGCTACAGACACCCAGCACAGTGCGCCAGGACATCTGTCCCCTCTGCCTCACCAGCAGTGACCAAGCGGGGCCTTAAGCTGCATACATGGGAGGCTCACATAGTGAGTCATATGCCCTCCTGTGCACCAGACGAGCTGCTTCTGTGGGCACGGTGCCCAGTCTGATTGGGGTCCCTGTGAATGTCAGGCCGGGGCTGCCTTCATTGTTTCAGGAAGGCCTGGGATTGAGAAAACTGGTGGGCTCAGGACCAGTGTCCAGGGGTCAAGGTCCATTCAGCCCTGTGGAAGGAACATCCAGAATGGCAGAGGCTAGGAGAGAGACAGAGCTGAGTTGGTCCAACCACAGGGAACACGTGGGCCCCTCATACCCAGCAAGAGTGGAGGGAAACACAGTTCCACAGTGTGAGGCCCGGGGAAGCTGTCCTGCGGCTTTGCCAAGCCGCAGTGTTTGGTCACAGTAAACCCTAGATGAACTGAATGTGCTCCCTGCCCGTGAAGTTACGTTTCCTTGCCATAAAGACGCCTGAGAAGCCCCACTGCCATGGGGGAGAGCCATGTCTTGCTGTAAAACACCTGTGACGGGCTTGCAGCGTGCATTCTGTTTTAGTCTCTCTTAAGCAATCTGGCCGCCACTTGGGGTGGCCTGACAACCAGAGGACACATGAAGGTGAAAGTTCTGTCCTGGTCTGAGTCAGGCCCCCACCACACTGCCACAAACCTGAACTGCACTGTCTGCTCTGAGCATGTCCTGGGACCTTGGATGTCGGCCACTGGCTGCTGAGAAGCAGCAGCCTCCTCCCTCCACCTACTCCAGAGCGACGCCGAGGATTTCCAAGTGCGTCTGTCCTCTCGGCAAACAAACAAGATACAGATCTCTGCTAAGGCAGCCTTGTGATGAGGCAATCTTTGAGTTTCATGTCTCTAGACTTGCACAAATATTGAGAAAAACAAGTTTATTTGCATAGTGGTTCAGGGCATCCAGAGAAAACAGGGGAGTCAGGAGGAGGCAAGGAGAAGATAGGAATTAACTCTGGCAAGTGTGTGGACTGAGTACTAACGACACATTGGGGTCCATTGAAAAGCAGGCCTCGGCGCACGAGGGTGTCACACACAGCGCCTGTGCGCTTCAAGGGGAGGCGAGCCACAGGCAGTCAGGATGCTGGGCTCTGGTCCCATTCCTGCCCCCAAGTTCCCCGTGTGTCTTAGGTACCCTTGCTGAGCCTTGGTTCCCTCATCTGTAAGAATGAGAAAGAACTAGTTCACTGCCTCAAGCTGGCCTGCTCACATAAGGTGTCGAATTTACGGTTCCCTGGACCCTGCCCCAGGTGGGACCTGAGAATTGGAAGCTTCACCCATGCAGGCCCCAGCTTTATGCTCTGGGGGTTTATCTGCTCTCTTTCAGCTCTTCTGGGACTAATTTTCTTCTCGACTAAGTCTCAAACTGCCCCACTCTTGTTCTCACCGGGGTTGGGATGCCCTACGGACCGTGCAGGGCAGGGCTCCAGAAAAAGCCTTCTGAATGCAAGTTCTCTAATGACTCCCCAGAGGAAAGATGCGGTAAAAGTCCGAGAGTCAGGAGGGGAGGGGACGGGGGGAGGGGTGCTGTGCAGCCCTCGGTTCTAAGAGGCAAGTTGCATGTGTGGTGCACATGGGTGTCTAACAATTTTTTAAGTCAATTCACTTTTTGCCTTTGATCCAGATCCTAGGAGGCAAGAAAGACACTTCCCCATGGTACCCCGATCCTGGAGCCCCCAAGGCCAAACAGGATCAGGTTCCCTCTTCCTCTTTATCTGCTTTATCGCGCTGGTTTGCATCCAGTATAGAGACCAACTTAAGCCACAGGAAACCACAGGGGGAGAAATGCAAATTTTAGAAAATAGATATATGTGTCACAGTAACTAATCATAAAGACCCAAATTAAAATTCAAAAACTAACCCTAACATTCATCTACCGCTAACTCCCTTTATTTTTTTAAAAGATTTTATTTTTTATAGAGGGGGAAGGGAAGGAGAGACGGACAGTATGTGGTTGCCTCTCATGCGCCCCCTACTGGGGACCTGGCCTGCAACCCAGGCATGTGCCCTGACTGGGAATCAGACCAGCAACCCTTTGGCTCACAGGCCGGCGGCACTTGAACCACTGAGCCCCGCCAGCCAGGGCCACCCCTAACTCCCTGTAAAAAATGCCCTGGATAGCTTACTCCTCAGCTGCTCAATTCCTGGACAGCTGGTTATAGACAGAGTTTGCAGGGATGGGGCCAGGAAACCCCTTCACAGCTGAATCTTCCCTGCACCGTTTGGTGATGGGGTGAGAAGTAAATTCTCAAGTCATAACTCACCCTTTTTGAAAGAGAATGTTGAGATGCATTCCAAGGGCCGATGGCAATCACTGTGGATTATTTGATTACTTTAACTGCCCCTGCCGCACACACACTCTGCATTCTCTTTGTTTCTGGCCGCTGGTGCCTGTACTGACAAAAACAACATTACCTTCTCTGTTAGTTCCCCAAACTACACAAAACCCCAATCCAATTAGCCTTGTGAGGCCACACCCCCAGCACAGCCAGAGAAGAAGTGGAGGCAGGACCCAGGACTTCTAAATCCTAGATGTGCATATTTGCATCAGATCACTCCCTTCTCTTTATAAAATTCCCTAACTTCCTTTTGAAACATTGGGGCCAACGTTTTTTCAGGCTTTCCAGGGGAAGTCACGGTGTCAGCCGAAAACGTTTGATCCGTGTGTCCTGGATATCCTAAAGACCGCTCGGGTTCACTCGCAGTTGAGAAAGCAACACTTGCTTTGTCCGCTCTCCCTCCCCTCTCTGCTGCAGCGTGTCTTTTATCTGAGCTCTCCTCCCCTCGGTCTCGCCCTGCCTTCTTTCTGTATCTCAAACCCATCTCCTACGAATGGCTGCTGAGGTTCTCCTGTCCTCTCCAAACCGCTCTCGCCCACATCTTCAACCTCTGCTCCTCCAGGGGCTCCGTTCTATCTTAATCCATCGGGCTGCCCAACGCCCTCTTCACTCACCCACAGCGCTCCAGGCTTCCTTGCTGCCTCACCCACCATCCCTCCTTCCCCTATAGCTCCTGTGACTTACTCAGGTCCCAAATCTCGAGTCCCCAGGCCCGACCTTAGTAGATCCAACAGCCTTATCTCCTCCCCTTCTCCTGGCTTTTTGCAGACCCTTGGCCCCGCCAAACACCCTTATCTTTCTGAAACTCTCTCACCCTCACCCTCCGGCCCTAGTGGCTCTAATCATATTACTTTCTGAATGCTCTTCCCTGCCCTTCCTCAGTGGCTTCTGGTTGAGGACTGCCCTGTGTGATGCAGATGTTAATGCAGCCATTTGGAAAAGCCTGTCACAAAGGCCAGGTCATCTGCCAGATGACCTTCAGGTCATCCCTGGCTTTCCCCTGTTCCTCAGCCCGATCTCATCTCTCACTCTCACCCAATCCTCACCCTTGCCCTTACTCTGACCCCGTTGCTGACGCTTTATGGCCCCTCAGTGCTTAGTTTGCATTTTTCTGTAAACTGTTTTGCAGTGTTTGTTTTTTCCCCTCTTTTCCAGAGAGGCCATTGCTTTCAACCATTATTATCAGCTCAAGAACCTGTAGTGTCCAGAGGGGAGAGGAGAGGGAATTTCAGGGGAAAGGAGGAAGGGTTTACAGGAACAAGAATAAAGGACACAGGAACAAAAACTAAGGGGGTGGAAACGGGAGGGAGGGAGCACTGGGGGGCCCGAGATGGGAGTAAAAGGCAGAAAACTGTACTTGAACAACAATGAAAATAAATTTTTAAAAAAAGAACCTGCGTGCCCTCTCTCACCTGGGCCACAGGCTCGCTTTCCCTGAGACGCCCCGCATCACCTCCCGAGTCAGTGTCATTTTTACTTACTTAGTACCTGCACTTTCAAAAGGCATGAAAAAACTTAAATATGATACAAAATAGTACAGTTTTCCATTGAAAGAGCTGGAAGTGAGAGATACCAAAAACTTTCTAACAACGGAGTTGTCACCCAGTAAAGAAAGGAGCTGCTGGTCCCTGGAGTTGGCCAGGCAGCGGTACCTGTGGGTGCTGTGGGGTCCTGGGGCCTGGCGAGTGGGAGCAGGTGACCCGGGAATCTCCCTCCCTCTCAGGGTTCTGTCCGTCGGAAACAGGAGCACAACTGAGCTCATCTAAAGGGAGCGGAGAAATTCAACCACCTGAGGCGAACTCGGTTCAGGTGGGCCTCGCACTGGCCTGGGTTGTCAGTTACAAGAATCTGAAACCAATTCTGGCTACTTAAGTAGAGAAGGAGTTTACTGCAAGGAAGTCAGGCAACCCACAGAGTTGCTGGGGAGACCAGAGAACCAAGAGAAGATGGCCAGCAACCAGGGGCAGGCGGGCAGCACCCCGGGAGGGGGCACTGGGTGACGCGGGCCCGAGGACAGAGCCTAAACAGTCCCTGCTGCTTCACGTCACTCGCTCCAGGTTTCAAGTCTGATAACGCCCGAGTTTAGGTCACACTGCACAGTTCACAGCAATCAGAGGCAATATCTGACCTTCAAATCATCTGCAGTGGGAAGCAGATTCTCACCTGCCACCAAAATCCACAACATGTCAGATTCCCCCAAACATGGGGAAAGGAGTTCAGTGGCTGAGTGGCCAAAAAATGAGATTACCTCCACAGACAAAACCCCAATTGCCCCCCCCCACCCTCGAATTCCTATCAATGGGCCACCATCCCCTTGGATACCCAGTGTTAAAAAAATTTAAATCACTGATTCTTCCTCCTACCACCCACACTGCAAATTTAATCGGTCTCTGAACATTCCCACCAGCTGTTTTCAGGGTCTTCAACACTCATCCTTTTTCCCCCATTCCCACTGCCATCCTCACTCAGATCCCTGTCCTCACTCCACATTCATGAAACCAGTGTTCCTCGTGCAACTGTGGTTTGCAGGGTCAAGCATGTGGGCCTCCTAAGGCTTCTCTCTGTCCCAACATCCAGGACATTAGGGAGGTAAGATCTCTGTAAATAACTATCAGAATCTGCAAGCGACAAGCAAACGTGTAGCAAGCAATACTCTAGGGGTCAGAGGGAAGACATCACTTCCAACTAGAGTAATCACTGAAGACTTCAGAAAGGTACAGCAATTGAGCAGGGCGGGCTTCGAAGGAAGGATTAAAATTCACATCCAAAGATAAGGAGAGGCATATGGAGGAGGCAGGATTGCAAAGGCAGAGACCAGAGTGTAGGGTGTGTCTGTGGGGTTGCTGAGAGGCTCAGTCTCACTGGAGAGTAGGGCAGCGGGCCTCGAATTTTAGCTTTGCCTTGTTAGGTGTGCAGATGCCCCGGGCTCCACTTCTGATTCCATAGGTCTGGGGTTGGGTTTTAACCAGCTTTCCAGATAATGATGAGGCCAGCCCACGCCACACTGCAAGAAACACTGGTTGGAGAGTTTGGGTAGATCTCTACCCAAACTAAGGAGATCCAGCTGCAAGGTAGGCTGGAATCAGTCATGGAGAGCCATGTCAGTACTGGAACCTTTATTCTGGCAGCTAACTGAAAGTTTTATCAGCAGGTAAATGACCAGATCACACTTATGTATGCAGAATCTGTTGGCAAAGGATCGTGAGACACAAAGGCCAGTAAGACATTTTTTTATAATGATCAAGTGAAAAAAGAAGGGTCTCAGGATGGTGGTGGTTAGAATAAAAAGGCAAGTGGGAGACACACTTGAAAGAATCTTCAGGGCTCAGGTGACTATACCAGGTGTGGGGGTGGGATAAAAGTTGTCAAGTTTATTCAAGGTGCCCCACTTAGGTGGTTACAAAATAAAAATAAATGTTAATGAGGAGGACAGGCAATATGGCTAAGCAATGGGGAGGATCATGGAAATAAGGTCTAGGAAAGGAGCTGAAGGTTTTAGGAACAAGAAGATCATTAGTAATCTTTGCCAGGGACATTAGGGGACTCTTGGGAGGAGAAGCCAGATTCTAGTGAGTTGAGTGGGTACATGAAAGTCCCTAAACTAAAGCATCAGTTCTCAAACTTTTTGGTCTCAGAACCCTTTCATACTCTTAAAAATTATTGGAAACTGCAAAAAGCTTATGTATTTTGGGACTATAAGATGCCCCCTTTCCCACCCCACCCCCAAATTTGGGAGGAATAATGGTTGGTAATGCTGCTGTTGAGTTCTGTTTACATTTCCATTGGTGAAATAGTATGTTATTTATGTTATTAAATATTTTACATTTTTTGCTTCAAAAAATTTTTCCTATTTTCCTCTAAAACCTAGATGTGTCTTATGGTCTGAAAAATATAGTAATTCCATTTAAAATAACAATAAGAAACTCATCGACACATTTTATACTAAAGGTATATTCTCCAAAAGAAAAAATTGAGTGCCATTGCTTTTTTGTGTTTGTTTGTTTTGTTTTTTAAAAACTTTTATTTATTTACTTTTAGAGAGAGGGGAAGGGAAGGAGAAAGAGAAGGAGAGAAACACCCGTGTGTGGTTGCCTGTCACGTGACTCCCACTGGGGACCTGGCCCACAACCCAGGCATGTGCCCTGACTGGGAATGGAACTGGTGACCCTTTGGTTCCCAGCCCACGCTCAATCCACTGAGCTTCACCAGCCATGGCACAGTGCCATTGTTTTATGCAGGCTCGGCTAAGAAGATAATCTACCTTGTCTTCAGTTTCTCTTTGACTTCTTACCATGTAAGTGTATGGACATACAAAGGTAATGAAAGACCACTCATTCCCAGTGCAGAATCAATGAAGGACAAAATGGAAAAACGGATCCCTCACCATGTTTCAGGAATGCTTTACCTATAAAAATGAGAAGAAATATAGGGAAAAACTATACTTCCACCTCAAATGATTTAAAGACAATCTTTTAAACCAATAATCTAACTATATAGTTTAAAGCAACCTTAGTTTAGACCAATCTTTGAATGAGAATGGTGACATCCCATTCTGAAAGAACGGCCTAAAAAGGGAGAGAGCAGGCCAATATTTTAAGCTCCATATAAATGAAATTTTATGAATGTAATAACCCCCATTTATCTCTTAAGTACATAAGCATTTCCTCTTTATTCATCCAAACCCCCATGCAAAAAGATGAAATCTAACCCATGGCACAAATGTAGAAACCAAAGCAGGAGAAAGAGTAAATGACATATAGGTTACGCCATTACAAACTGGGAACGAAGTCTAACCTCATTAAATGTGTTACAGACACACTAATAAACATCAACGAAATGATGGAATACTAAACTTGGTCTCATCTTTCACATAAATTGGGGTGAAAGGGGAATACTAAAGTACTTAAAATAAAACTTAATTCTTTTTCTAGAGATTCCTTAAATTCCACTTTCAACTTTTTGCACTAATTGACACAGGACACAGTACCATTTACTATATGACATTAAAGTTTCCCGTTAAGAAATGGGTCACCAATGAGGTGAGAAGCACCAGGAAGAAAAGCTAGCCTACTGAGGAGGAGAACTGAGGGAAAAGACAGAAGGAGGGCGGGTCCTTTATGATACAGTTTAGCCACGGTACTGATTCTGGAACCATCTACCTTCCAACTTCTTGTCATGAGAAATAAACATCTTTGTTTTTGTTTTTTAATATTTTATTTATTTTTAGAGAGAGGGGAAGGGAGGGAGGAGAGAGAAACATCAATGTGTGGTTGCCTCCAGTGTGCCCCCTACTGGGGACCAGGCCTGAAACCCAGGCATGTGCCCTGACTGGGAATTGAACTGGTGACCTTTCTGTTTGCAGGCCGGCACTCACCCCACTGAGATACACCAGTCAGGGCTTGTTTGTTTGTTTGTTTGTTTGTTTAATCAAAAAGAAAAGAAAGACAAAAAGGAAAGAAACGTCATAAACTTTTATATAGGATCCATCAAAAAACTTTTTTTCTTGGATCAAAGTGGTTAAAAACATGGATTTTCTAAAGAGACTTATAGGAATGTGAAGCTGCAAAGATACACAAAGCTGAATCATTTTTCTGCCTGTCATCATCAGCAAGATCACAAAGTGCTCAAAAGTTCTTTGACCTTTTCAACTAGACTGTCGTGTTTGTATTTGAAGTCTTCTTTAATGTCCAGCACCAAGACAGGCATTTCTTATAGATCCCAATTGGTTTTCAGTGTTCTCTGCTGCTTCCATGCGTATAGTAAAGCTTCTCTAAGTGCTCCAGAGGAATACCTTATTCTTCATTTCTTCCCCATAAATCAAGCATTTCTCTGGAGTGACTCAAAGACCAATGATTCCACCTAGTTCAAGGCTTTGGCCAAACTGGTTATTCATCCAATCATGCCAATCTTGATAACTTGTCCACTCTGTTTCATTCATGCAGTCAGATCCATACAAATTTGATGCAAAAATATACCTGTCACTCACTATACACAATCATTCAAAAAGTAAACATGTCTCTGTGTCTTTGAGCTTGCCATTGAGAGAGGCAAGCTGAGCTCCTAAGGCAGGCATATGACTAGAAGGTAAAAGACCATTCTTCAAGTTTCTCAATGTCTCATCTGAAGAACATTCCTATCACTTTTCTGTGATGTTGTCAGTTCCTGAAATGCATCTCGAATACTTTCAACATTGCACCATCTGGCAACAGGTTCTGGAACTACTTCCCAACCCTGGCAGACTTGTTTAAGGATATTCACATCACAAATGTGGACTTCCCTGCAGTGATGTTCCCTTGGAGGGAGATATTCTTGAGGCAGGTTCCCTCAGTCAGAGCTGGTCGCAGGAGATGTGCAGCCCCTCTTGGGTGGGGTGGCCATTCCTCATCTTGTGGCGCCTGGAGCGCATCTGGCGGGCAGAGCTGGAAGAGGCCACGGGTGCTCACACCACAGCAGCGGCAGAAAGTGGCCTGACTTGCAGGCTGAACTCCCGGCCTTCATAGGATACCCCACCTGCAGGTCTCTGGATTGATCCTGGCGGATGAAAGCAGCTGGTGAGGGAAGTGAACCTGTGGCTGGGGTGCACCAGTGGTGGGGCCACACACACACACCCCCCCCCCAGCGACAGCTCCTCCAACTGCTGCATGCCCTCTCCGCAAGTCAATTCACGGCTGCTTTGGCATTTCATCTGTTGTTCTGGGTAAGGTACGTAAAGAAAATCCAGTCTTGCATGGATATGAGGGTGGAAAAGAGATTACACTTGGAAAACCACTGGTACAGAGGACTCTCTCAAGAAGTTTGACTATGGAGGGTAGTAAAAGAACAAGAGTAACAAGCGTAGAGAAGAAAGTTTTTATTCTTAGGATAAGAACAAAAACCACTGTGATCACTGGTAAAAGGAGAAGGCTCCTAGGGGTGATAGAAATAAATGAATAAGAAAGTGAAGAAATCAAATGAGCCTAACTCTTACTGAGTTTCTCCTATGTGCCAGGCACTGTCACACATTAACGAAGGTCACTCGAACCTTACAAGTCTCTGAGATTGACATGCAGCTTTTCCAAGGCCATACAGAGTTACCTTTAAAAATATAAATCAGATCACACCACTCCCCTTTGATGGCCTATCATTGCACTTCTAGTAGCAGGTGAGAAAACCGAGCCACAGAGAGGGTAATTAACTTGTCTGAAGTCACACAGTTTGCAAAGCTCAGATTTGAACCCATGCACTGTCTCCAAAACCTACATGTCTAACCAAGAACTTCAAACTCCTTACCTTGGCTTACAGGATCCTACATGCTCTGGTCTTGCCTTCCTCTGTGATCTCTCGTCACACCACTCTCCCCAGTCTCACTGGCCTCTGTGTTTGACCAAACTGACAAGCTCATTCCCACCAGATCCTGCACACAGACTGAAATGCTCCTTCCTAGTTTTCACAAGGTTAATTTTATGTCATTCATCTCAATTCAGATGTCACATTAGGACATCCCTGACTAATAAAAGCCCATCTAGTCTCTATCACATTACCCTGTATTAACGCTCTGAAGAACTTGTATAATTTTCTTGTTTCTTCTCTTATATGCCCCGCCCCCGGAATAGATATAAGGGTTTTCAGATCGGGGAGCTTGTCTCTTTGTTCACCGCTATGTCCGGAGCCTTGGAAGGAGCCTGACACACAATGAGGACTCAATGAATATTTGTTGACTGAATGAATGAATGAATGACTCTTCAATAAAGGAGACAATCCAAAGTTGTAGGCCGGCAGTTGTAAGAGAGCTGGTCGCGGCACTCGCGAGGCATTCTGGGGATTGTAGTTCGGACTCCACCAACAGTGGCAAGGGCCTGCGTACTGAGCGGCGGAGCTGTTGCTATGGCTTCTGAGTCCCACCGAGGGAGGAAGGCCGCCCAGCTAGGCGCCCGCTAACTTCCGCAGCGACACGGACCCGGCAGCGGAAAGAATCCTGCGCGGTGCGTCTTGGAAACCGGGGAGCAGGGCGGGGCGGCGTGGGGAACCCGGAACCTCAGAAGCCGGTGGGGAGCCGCGAAAGTGTTTTCTTTCCAATTTGCTGAGTATAGTCCACTCCCACGGCTCTGTGAGTAAGGCTCTCCACCATCCCCATTTTATCCATTGGCTAACTGAATTGGATAAGTTAAGTGGCTTGCTCGAGGTCTCCCTCCCAGAAAGTGGCAGAGCCAGCCTTGGAGCCCAGACCTGCCTCTTTCAGTCACTGTGCAGCCCCAGCTGTAGGTGCTTGGGCTCACACTCCTGGTGAAGCCTCCCAAATCAGTGGTGTGGGCTGGCTTCCCGCGCTTAGTGCCACCCTGTTCAGTCCCGTCGGGATTCCGAGTGAGGTCTTCACGTTCCACCCCTCCCGCCCAGAATCTGAAAATACGGATAGATAAGACAAAGTTACATTAATAAAATATCAGGGCATGTTGAAAGCAAAGAAAAGTACATTCAATGTAGTGAGATTCTGTTAGCCTCATTTAACCTGTGGTTTAATAGACGTGGAAACAGGTTTAGAGACATTAAGTAACTGCCCTTGGTTTACAGAGTTTGTGGGTGGAGCGGAGACTCCAACCTAGTTTTCTCTGCCTTCAAAACCAATGTGCTTTATGTACTACCTTTTTAAAAAAATTAATGACCTAAATTTCTACTTATATGGCACCTGCATTGTGTAGACCAGTTATTCTAAGTGGGCCCCAGACCAGCATTCAGCAACTAAGAACCTGTTAGAAATGCACATTCTTGGGCCCCACCTCAGGCCCACTGAGTTAGAAGCTGAGAGTGGGGCCTAGCCATGCGTTTTAACAAGTCTTCCAGGTTAGTCTGATGCGCACTAATGTTTGAGAACTACCAGTGATTCACCTAGGGATCAGGTTAAAATGCAGATTCTTTCAGAAAGTTGGGAGAGACCAGAGATTCTGCCTTTCCAACAAATGCTTGGGTAATGCTGAAACTGCTGGTCCATGGACCATATACTTTGAGTAGTGGTTCTCAAACTTGGATGCACATTAGAATCACATGGGGAGGCCCTGGCTGGTGTAGCTCATTGGGTGGAGCATGGGCCTGTGGAGCAAAGGGTTGCTTGTTCCATTCCCAGTCAGGGCACATGCCTGGGTTGCAGGCCGGTCAGTTCCCCCCAGTGGGGGACACATGAGAGGCAGCTACACATTGATGTTTCTCTCCTACTCTTTCTCCTTCCCTTCCCCTCTCTCTAAAAATAAAAAAGGAAGGAAAGAAAGAATTACATCGGGAGCTTTTTGAAAAATAGGACACCTAGGCCCCACCCCTGACCAAATGAATCAGAACCTCTGGGGTGTGGCAGCCAACAAAAACCCACTGGGTGATTCTAACCTACAGTGAGGGTTCAGAACCCCTGGTGTGGGGTTTGGAGTAGGGCAGCCATGGATTTGAAGACTGGCACCTTCATTTGTCAACTGTTTGACCTTGAGCAAGTGACTTAACTTCTCCTGACCATAATTGTCTCATTTATAAAATGATTATAAGTAATACTTGGCTTGCAAGGTGGTGAGAGGATGCTATAAAGTGTGTACATGAAGTATCTGTCTCATGAAGGTGCTCCAGACTCAGAAACTGGGGAGATGGGCAAACCTGGGGAAGTCTGTGCTGGGGATTTTGCTCTATAACCCGGTGGAGGTGAGTAGTCCACTGCACCCTCTGGCATGCGGTAGCTGCCATCTGTGTGCTCTTCCCACAGGCAGCCAGCAGTGTGGGGACATGGCAGTGAGCCACTCGAGGAAGGAACGGACCATCTCTGAGAACAGCCTGATCATCCTGCTGCAGGGCCTCCAGGGCCAGGTAACCACTGTGGACCTGCGGGATGAGAGCGTGGCCCACGGACGCATAGACAATGTCGATGCTTTCATGAACATCCGCCTGGCCAAGGTCACCTACACAGACCGTTGGGGGCATCAGGCTGAGCTGGATGACCTCTTTGTAACGGGCCGTAACGTCCGTTACGTCCACATCCCAGATGACGTGAACATCACCAAGACCATCGAGCAGCAGCTGCAGATGATCCACCGCGTGCGCAACTTTCGCAGCCTGGGGCAAGGCCGACGGGAATTTCCCACCAAAAAGTATAAGTGAGCCTGTCCCTTCAGCAAGCCCTAGTCACCACTCGGGTTCCTCCGGGGTTCTACTGAGCCAACTGCCCGCTGTCTCTCCCTGCCAAAAACCTGGGAAGGGAGCAGAGCCAGCCCAGAAACTGGAATCTGACAGACAACACCTATCACAGCTGCCTTTCACAGGGTTCTACCTCCCAGACTCACCCTGGGGCCCAGAATCCTGTGTATCTGTGGCCTTGGGGGAGGTGTCAACCCCCTCTCTTTTGATCGCTTGTATTTGAATCTCTGATTTACTGATTCAGGAAGTCTATCCAATAGTTTTCAGCCCTCTCCCCATGAGGATTATTCAGTGTGCTCAGCCTCAGCCGTCCCTAAGTACCCCCATTTGTCTTGCAATTGTGTTTGTTTTCTCATAAAAGTAAACTTGGACACAAACAAGTGTGTGCTTCCTGCTTTCCCTGATGAGTGCAGGCTCCCTGTTGGCCCATCGTCCTAGGGTTCTGGGTCTCAAACTCAGCTGCACGTCGGAATTACCTGTCCCACCCTCACCTATTTCGGATTTAATTGGTGTGGGGTATGGCCTGGGCCAAAAGCCTGGGATTTTTGTAAGTTACTCACGAGGCACTAATATGTAGTAAAGTTTGGGAATTGTGATAGAGTCATTCGGTCAGTCTGATTAGGTAGAAAGTGGCTTTTCTGTTCAGACTCCCTGTTGAGGGGCTGTTGGTCTCATTGCTATTTCTTGAGGTGGAGAAGTTGGAGAAATCCTGGGCCTACCTCTCTCAAGTGTGGGAACTCATCCAACAGCTAGAAATCAGGCTCCCATTCTGAGAGTCATTGGGTCCTCAAGGGACGGGGTTCTGGAAGTTGGAACCCAGGTCTTTGTTATCACTGCCTTGCAGCCATGCCAGCCCTCCCACAGGCAAACAGCCATCTCAGTAAAAGCAGCTCCGTGCTGTGGAACTGGAGGGTTTGTCTTCATCAAACAAACATCCACAGAGCAGCTGCTGTGCCAGGCTTTCTACTGAGCACACACTAACCATAAGATTTGGTCCTGTTAGGAGGAGGGCTTTTAATCTAGTGGGAGAGGTGATCAGGAACCACAGAAACGAAATCCAGCCCGAGAACTGCTTCACGAGAGTTTTGAATAGGGCAGGGTCCTCCACCGTAAGCTGCTGTCATGTCTTGAGGGAGATTTGAGAGGAGTGTTCATTTGGGCACTAGCAGCTCAAGGTCATTGCATTCACATTCCAGCGCAGTCTGTCCAAGCGTCGTCCTTGGACTGCCTCATCAGAACCAACTGGGATGTGTCTAGAGGAGCCACCCTCAGGCTCCTACTTTCCCTAGACATGAACCAGAATCAGATCTGATTCTGCATTATTAATTTAAATTTAAACTGAGAGAGAGCCTGCCATTTAAAGAACCAGGTACCCCTGACAGGCATGGCTCAGTGGACTGGGTATTATTCTGCTAAATGGAAGATCAGGGATTTGATTCCCTGTCAGGGCACAGGCCTGGGTTGTGGGTCTGGTCCCCAGTTGGCGGTGTGTGAGAGGCAACCCTTCAATGTTTCTCTTGCACATCCCTTCCCCGCTCTCCTTCCCTTCCACTCTCTCTAAAAAAAGTCTTTAAAATATATTACACCAGTCAGGATGGCTATCATAAACAAAGCAATAAACAACAAATGTTGGAGAGGTTGTGGGGAAAAGGGGTCCTTAGTTCACTGTTGGTGGGATTGCAGACTGGTACAACCATTATGGAGAACAGTATGGAATTTTCTCAGAAAAATAAAAATCGACCTGCCTTTTGACCCAGCAATTCCACTGCTAGGATTATATCCCAAGAATCCTAAAACATCAATTTCAAAGAACCTATGCACCACAATGTTCATAGCAGCACAATTTACAATAGCCAAGAGTTGGAAGCAACCTAGGTGCCCGTCAGTAAATGAATGGATCAAAAAATTGTGGTACATATACACAATGGAATTCTATGCAGCAGAGAGAAAGAAGGAGCTACTACCCTTTGCAACAACATAGATGGAACTGGAAAGCATTATGCTGAGTGAAATAGGCCAGGCATTGAAGGACAAATACCATATGATCTCACCTTTAACAGGAAGCTAAATAACAAAATAAACAAGCAAATAGAATAAAAACAAAGACACTAAAATAGAGAACAAGTGGGCAGCGACCAGAGGGGAGAGGGAAGGGAATTTAAGGGGAAAAACGAGGAGGGATTTTGAAGAACAAGTATGAAAGACACAGGGATGAGGTCTGTGGGGAGGGGGGGATGGGAGGGAGGTGGGGAGACGGGGCGGAAGGGGGCTTGGGATGGGAGAAATTGACAAAAGAAAACTGTACTTGAAAAATAACTCAATAAGTTTAAAAAAAAACAAAGATAAGGGAGGGAACTAAATATTGTATTAATTCCCATCTTTAAGAATGCTTAAGAAAGGAACATTGTTATTTAACAGCTTTAAAAGTAAAAAAAAGAGAATCTCCAATAAAGTGATATAAAATTTGAAAAAAAAATATATATATATATAAATAAGAGCCAAGTACTCACCATGAAGCTTCTGATACTGTACTTCAGTGTAGCCCAGAGGTCCTAGAAGCCTTCAGGAGATGACAGTGGGTTCCAGCAGGGAGAAAACCACTTCTCTGAGTTTGCAGGCACCTCTGACAGTCAGAGTTAAGGGAAGCGACACCACAAGGTGACTGCTGGTAACAGAAAGCAGCAGGCAGGCGCAGAAGGGAGGTCCTCACTGAAAATGTTCAGTACAGCGAGGTCGGAGAGAGCCGCCCGGCCTGGAACGAAGAGCTGGTGGGAGCCCCCACAGCAGCCTCCCTTGCACAGGTTTCCTGCATGTCTGCAGATGTTTCCAACTTCAGGAGGGCTTATCCCGGTGTCAGACTCATTGTCACCGGGGGCCACATCCGCCTCACAGTTGCCCTCAAAAGGCCGAATGTGATTTCAGGACTGTATAAATGTAACTACTCCTTAAGTAGGGGCAAGGAGCTCGCTGCTGCCCAGGGCTAGAAACAAGGTGCCGAGCGGGATAAAACAAGGTGAAGGACTGGATTCAGCCCGTGGGCCTTGTTTTTGCCACCTGTGGTTTACGCTACGAGTTTGGCCTAGGGGTGGAAGAAAGATGTAGCTCTGAGGCTTTTAAGTGGTGTGCCAGAGGCTTTTACATCTTCAGCAGAGCAAGGGAGAGCCCCCAGGCCAGGGTGGAGAGAAGGGCCAGTGCAGATTGCTGGGAAGAAGGACTCAGGACGTATTCCATAAGCATTGTGAGCCAGACGCTGGCAGAGTGGCTGTTGTTCTAGGCAAGGCACAGGAAGGACAGGTGAGCAGGAGAGGAACCAGGCCTCACTGAGACACACTCATGCTGAATCCCTGGGTAGAGCACAGCTAAGTCTTTAAGCCCCAAGGTTATGGGCCCTTTAGCATCTGGTCCTAGATTGCTGGGAAAGGCAGTCAGGGGTCCAGGTAGGGTCTGAGGGAGCTCAGTGTCCACCAGCGTGTTGGAAGCCAGGAATTCCCTGACTGCTGCAGATCATTCATCAAAGAACATCAAGATGTTCAAGGGTCCTGCTCTCAGGGAACCGACATCCTAGAGGAGAAAGAAGACTGACAATAAACAACCTAAAACTATTAATAGATGTCATGAAGGAAATAAACAGCACTTTGAGAGAGAGAGTAAAGAGGTGGCTTTATTTTGGAAAACGTGGCCTGAAGAAGTGAAATTTAAACTGAGAAGGAACTTGGCATTTAAAGAGCCAAAGGAGCCCTGGCCAGGTAGCTCAGTTGGTTAGAGTATTGTCTTGATACGCCAAGGTTGCAGGTTTGATCCCCAGTCAGGGCACATGCATGAATCAACCAATGAACTCATAAATAAATAGAGCAAGTCGATGTTTCTCTCTCTTCCTTTTACCCTCTCTCTCCCTGCTTCCTCTTTCTCTCTAAAAACCAATATTAAAAGCACTAAAGAGCCCTGGCTGGTGTAGCTCGATGGATTGAGCACGGGCCTGCGAACCAAAGGATCACAGTTGGATTCCCAGTCAGGGCACATGCCTGGGTTGCAGGCCAGTTCCTAGCGGGGGATGCATGAGAGGCAACCATACATTGATATTTCTCTCCCTCTCTTCTTTCCTTCCCATCTAAAGATAAATAAGTAAAATCTTAAAAAAAAAAACATTAAAGAGCCAAAGGGGTGGGGGGTATCTAAGGAAGGTGGAGGAAACTGCCGGTGCAAGGATCCTGAGGTGGGAAAGCTCAGAGGACCAACCACTGAGGCAGCAGAAATGGGAGAAGGTGTGAGGCACGTGATGCAAAGACCTCTGGGTAAGGAATGTAGCTGGTTCCAATTTCTGGTGTGTAAGAAACATAACTTGAACTTTCTCTAACAACGGAATTCATATTTCACCTCACTGAGCCAGCATAGCAGAAACTTATTTGCAGTACTTTCAAAGTCCCCTCCCCCACCCAACTTTCCTTGAAAGTGGCTGAATTCTAGAACACTTCCTTTCAAGGTGCCAGAGCGTGGGGAGTGTAGTCCGATCCGGTGGTCATCCAGTCACACTAGCACACACCAAGATGTCCCTGTTGTGTTCTGGCCTTTGGCTTCCTATCCACTCAGGTTGCATAGATCCGTGAGGGCTTAGTTTGGGTGTTCTACCCTCAGCCCTCTCAGGTTGCTGTTGCATTGCTCCTACCTGACCAAAAGACCTCCTGACCTCTCCCTTCAGGGAAACCCATACCCCTCTCAACGTTCAGATTTTTATCCTATTTTTCCCAAGCCCGTCAGACCCAGATTCTTAGGTCTCAGCTCGTTAGGCCCTGTTCACCAAATGCAGCACACACAGCTGTTTCTCCAGAGGGTTTGGTTACTTGTTGGCTCTCCACCAGGAAAAAGAGCACAACTTTCCCTGCTTTTCTGTCCCTGAGACCCGGCCGATCCCCGCCAGCTCCAAGGCTGAGGAGGATCCTCTCTATTCTCAGGGACCACCGCCCCCAAGTCGGTCTCCCAGATCCCCCTGTTACACAGCTTTCTAAATTTGTATCTGCTCAGAAATTCTTTCCATTCCTCCCTGAAGGCTTAGGCCTGTAGAATTCAGAAGCTAAAAATGAACTCTGCCGTCTGTTGCATCACTTGTTTCCTGACGTAAGGAAGGCAGATTAACCTAACTATCTGCATAGAGGAAAGGCCCGGGGAACATCAAGGAAGAGATTAAAAAAACATTTCAAATGTCATCGCCCCATCAAAGTTTGGGTTCCGTGCTACTCACATTGCGGACTTCATTCAAGTCCACACGTACATCAGGGTGGGGGTCCTAGCTGAAGACTGAGTCCTCAGGAATTCTGAGTGCTCAGGTAGTAGAGGTGTCCCGTCCCTCCCCTCCCGTTCCTGGAGAGAAGAGTGCAGGGGTCTCTCTCTCATTTGGGGAGGGGACTACTACAAGGGCTCTGAGGAGACCCGGCTGGGCAGGCAGCTTGAACGTTACGTCTCCTTAATCCAACATCTCCAGCTCTCAGTTGCGTGGGACTTGAAGGGACTTGAAGGAGAACATCCGGCTCAGTGATTTCCAGTCTGGCCTGCCTGGCTGAAGGACCCCTGAGGGCAGTAGGGGTCCCTTGCATTCTCATCAATGTTCCAGAAGGACCCAGAGAAATGGCAGAGAGTATGTGAAAGGTAACCAAGCTAGCTTGGTCTTGGCTGTGCGCTGGAATTACACCAACAGTATGGTGGTCACCCTGGCTAGCTCCTCCTGCTCACAAGGTCTAATGCCTGTGATACGAGGCTTTAACCAATACAAAGGGAGAAATCACTTGACGCAGGTTGTGCAGGAGACAAAGTCTTACCACACGGGAGGCTTCTGCGGAGGGAAAAATACTAACCAGCTTTGATGGTGAGAAGGTTGGGAGCCACTGGTCCTGCCCAGCTGTCACTTTGAAGTGGAGGAAACAGGCCCCGTTCCCTCAGCGGAGAGGGGAAGGGACTCTCCTCGGGTTCCATGGCGAAGCTAATGGCAGAATGCCACGACGGTCATCGTCAGTAGCTACCGCTTGTTGAGTCCCACTGTGTGCCAAGCCTTGTGCCGGGGCCCCGCGTGCTCAGGAGGGCAGAGCTGCAGTCTCTTTGGTCCCATTGGATCTCCAGTGTCTAGCTCAGTGCCCTGCACTTAGTAGGCCCTCCACAAGTCTTGGTGGAATGGCAGAATCATCTCATTTCAACACTACAACCCTGGAGGTATGTATTAATAGCCCCATTTTACAGATGAGGGAACAGATCCAGAGAGGTTAAGTGACCTGCTCAAGGTCAAAGAGCCAGTGAACAGCAGGGTGGGGATTTGAACTCAGGTCTGTATGACTCAAACTCCATGATACTACACTATGCTATTCTGCTTCCCAGCACTTCCGACATCACACTGAAGGCAGAGTAAGATGAGTAGTGCCCTGCTCATCTTAGTGCTGGTACCCGGCTACCAAGTATGGGCCTGGCACTCAAAACTTATCATACCCACCCCAGCCTTGGGGCTGGGCCACAGAGAGGAGCCAGAGGCCAGCCAGTGCGAAGGATTTGAGTAAGCGTCTCAGGGTGAAAGGTCTCTTCCTCTCCTGTGATAGGCAGACTTACCTGTACCTCATCGAACTACCATCTCATGCTATTGTGACAGGCATCACTTTGCTTTGGCAGCGATGTCTGCCAGTATGCCCAGAGCTGGAGAGTCAGCAGGAAAGTATGTCACTGAGTGTGTGCATATGTCTCGTGTTGGTGTCCTGGTGACAGTTTTTCATTTCCTCTGGCTGGCACCTTTAGTTTCCATTCCTTGCCTCTTCTCCTCCCCTCTTTCTCTTCCTCCTCCTCTCCTTTGTTAAAATCCTCTATTTTGAATCAGTTAAGTGTCTCCTGGGGGTGGGGATGGTGGTGTCAGCTCCTAGTGATTCATCTAGCTGATAATTAGAGCTCTGGAAAACCCAAAACTCATTCCTGTCAGAGTCAGGGCTTCCGGAGTCCCTAGGCTTTTCCCTTTGTCAGAGAGGACAGCTTTGGGGGCAGGGCCCTGGCTTCTCCGTGCCCGACTTTCTGTCATCCGCTTCGCCAGAGCTCTGTACATGAGGTCGGATTGAGCACTCTTACTTGCTGGGGGTCCTGTGAGAAGCTGTCTACACACTCACTGAATCCTCACAGTGATCCCATGAAATGTTATCCCAATTTTGACACATGGGAAAGGCTAAGGAACTTACACTTGTCACTCAGCTTGTAAGGAACGCAGCAAGGATTCAAATCCAATCTTTTCAGAATCTGCCAGAGTTGGTTCAGATCACAGTCCTGCCATTAAAAGCTATTTGTCTTTGGAAAGGTTGCTTCCTGTTTCAGAAATCTGGATTCCTCATCTGTAAACAGACTCGTAGCCTGATGTCTCTGAAGTGCTTAACACAGGGTGTGACACAGCAGTAGGAGCTGTTTGATTACTATTGGTACTCAGCCCCATCGGCTCAGTGGACACCAGGCATTCAGACAGACAGAGATGACAAAGGAGAAGGCAGCTAGACCCGCACACCAACTCTCATGCCCTGGCACCACCTGTGTGGAGATGACAAACGCACATACACGTAAGTGCCTGGCCACACGCCCTGGTAAAACCCAGCAGTGCACATAGGCTTGGACACGTGTGCCCGCACGGGTACAGAGTGACTCAGGGGACAGCTGGCAAGACACGGGAATTCAGACAGTCATCTGCAGCAAGTACGGCAGCTCACACCTCTGAGACAAAGAAGTGACGGCCATGGTCGCTGGTGCGGCTGCCACTGAGACCTTTTAGCTGCTTCTGCATGCCAGGGGAGGGAAGCCAGGCTCTCGCAGGGCCCCAGTGAGTCAACAGCCTGATGCAATCAATCCCTTTAAAGGGCTCATCTGATGGTGCAAGGAGCTGATTCATGGAGGGCGTGGTTGTTGGAGGAGGAGGAGGAGAAAGGGACCGAAACTGCAACAGGAGGGACTGAGGTTAGGTGGCAAGAATCTTTAATAGAACTCTTCACTGTGAACCTCCCTCGTCAAGACTTCGGGGATCTTCGGGTTGAAGCGGGTTTTGAACAAAAGCGAGGGGCCCAGAGGGAAATGCATTGTGAGGGCTACAACAGGAATTCCTGTAATTTATTGAGTCTAACGACAGTGCTCTCCGCACAGAACTCCAGAAACCGATAAATGGGGATCAGAGAAGAACCATTTTTCTGATAAATACACTACAACTGGCCGATCTTACAATTGCTGGAGACTTCACCAAACCCGGCAGGGAGAAACTGCAGGGGACCGGAGGTGCTGCCTCCAGCTCAGGCTGTACTCAGGCTTAGGAGAAAAAAAAAAAAAAGAAAGAAAAAAAAAGGTAAGTACCGCCCCTTTAGAGTCCCAGCCTCCAATCGTTTCACAGGACCCCACCCTAAACCAATCCGCAATCGAAATCTGGCCTCTTGCCTGAAGGCTTCGCCCATCACCTTGATGGTGCCCAATCCCAACGCCGAGAGGCCGTAGACACGGCGAGGGGCGGGGTCCTTGGAGGGGCGGGGCTGAGGCTCAGTCCGGGAGGCAGGGGGCGGTGCGTCACTTCCGTTGTCAGGTGGCGGCGCCGCAGCCATGGAGGGAGGCAGCGGCGGCGGCTGCGGCTCGGGTGGCTGCGCTGGGAGGCGGCGGTGAGCGGCTCCCACGCCCCCGGCCCGGCCCCGGCCCCCCGGGACGGAGCTCCGAGCAGTCCCGGCTCCGGGCTACAGACTATGGGCGAGCAGCGCTGAACACCGGGGGAAGGTGAGGGCGGGGGTTCGGGAGCAGGGAACCGGGCGGGGGTGCGGGTTTTCTGGGCGGGCCTCAATGGCCGAGGGAATGGGACCATGGTGACAGCCCAAGGCTGTCTGTCTGTAATAGACATGGCAACAGCAAATGCCCCCTCTTCTACTGGGGTCTGCTGTTTTCGGGCGGCGGGGGCGGGGGCGGGAGCGGGAGCTGCTGTGCGCCGGAGATGCGGGGCCGTGGGGAGCCTCAGTCCCGCGGAAGCCCTAGGAGGTGGGCACTGACTGCCAGCCTTGCCTGGAGTCATTCTAACAGCAAGTGAAGGCACTGGCGTTTGAGCCAACTAGGTTTTTCCCAAAAGACACCCTCTGCCTCTCCAGGCTTCCCTCCTGATCCGAGAGTGACTTGAAAGTTAGGAAGAGTCCCCAGGGAGAGCCAGCCAATGCTTCCAATAGGAGCCCTCGCCATTGGCACGGGCGTCATCGTTACTGGGGAATTTTGGTCTCCCGGGCAGCGTTCTGGTGTGGAAAGAGCTACCTGCTTGCCAGTCCTGCGTTTCGGTCGGCCCTTTCCAAGGAGAAAGCCTGCCGCTGTGGTCACTGTTTCACCTGTCTTGCCAGGTCGGGCCCGCCCATTCTCATGTCACTTGGCCTTACTTTCCAGCCAATAGGTAGAGGTGTAGGGATTACCGATGTCGAGTTTTCTGCCCACCCCCACTCCCTAGGTTTGATGCCGTTTGTTGGCGGAAGGAAGAGATGACAGCTGCCTTATGTGGCAGGATAGACTTTGCTCTGTCTTAAGTCACGGGAGGAAACCAGTTGGCTTTGCTTGGTTTTGAGAGCAGTGGGGAAGAGGGTAGTCACTCTGGGCTGGGTGCCTTTTCCTCTTGGCTTCGTGCTCATGAGATAAGGAAGGAAGAGCAGAATATGTAACAGTAAGGCCAAACCAAAACAGTGTTTGTGAGCTGCTCCAGTGCTCCAGTGGCCCAGCTGTGCCAGATGTTTATGGGTTAGACCTAGATAGTCTAGAGATAGCTCTCATTCATTCACTCATTCATTCATATTTTTGCCTGGAGAGACAAGTACCTATATTATAGTAGTTAAGAGAGGGCTTTGATCCTGGCTAGGTGGCTTAATCTGTTGGAGCATCATCCCATATACCCAAAGGTTGGGGGTTCAATTTCTAGTCGGGCACATACCTGGATTGTTAGTTCGATCCCTGGTTGAGGCTCATGGGAGGCAGCCAATTGATGTTTCTCTCTCATATCCATGTTTCTCCCTTCCTTCCTCTCTTTCTAAAATCAATACTTAAAAAAAAAAAAAAGTGGGCTTTGGAGCCAGATTTCCTAAGTTCAGACTCTGGCTCTGTAGCTTTCTAGCTGTGTGACCTTGGGCACATTGTTTAACCTCTCTGCTTCGCTGTTCTCATCTCTAAAACAGAAGTGGTAACATACAGTCATAATGAAGATTTTAGAAGTTAATACATGTAAAACACATAGGACCATGTCTACCACATAATAAGAGTCCAGTAAATGCTAGCTGTTATTCTTATTTCAAGAAGCTTATGGTCTGGTAAAGGGAAACTGACCTGTAGACAAATGGTTGAAATGTGGTCTTAAAAAGCTACTAGCAGCAAGAACAGAGGGCTGTGGGAGCCCAGTGGAGGAAGCCATCTGCTCAGTCTGTAGGGGGAGGGTCCTGGGAAGGTTTGGCCTAAGTGATGACATGGGAGCCACGTCTAGAAGGATGGGAAGGTTTAGCCAGATGAGAGTGAAGGAACAAGGTGTTCTACTTGGAGAAAGACAAGTAAACTCGTAGTTTATTCCAGAAATGTGAGGTTGTTCCATATGGTGGTGTGAAAGTCAACCCGCTACAAGGTAAGGCGGTGTAGGTTGACAAGGCAACACCACATTAACAATTTGGGACTTTATGCCAAGGCCAGTGCAGGGGGGCAGTGAAAAGGTTTTAAGCAGAGGAGTGTCATGATTGGATCTAGTTATAGAACTGTCTCCCTTGCAGAAGAGGGAAGGAAGAAGAGAGACTGAAGAAGTACTGGGGACCTGTTAGAGGCCATCGCAGGCCTCTGAGTGAGGAGAATTGGTGCTGGTGGTGGGTCTTTGCTGACCCACCACCAGCGCCAATTCTGTGCACAGCACCAAAGCACTGTGTGCAGCTGGCAGGTGACAAGCTCCCAACGTTTCACCGGGCATCTCTGCCTAGCACAGAAGTGCCTGGCACAGGCGCCCCTATCCTGTTGGCATTGCAGGTTGCTTGCGTGGCTGGAGAGGTAGGCTGCCCTCTCAGAAGGCCAGTTGCAGGGGGTCCTACATTTGTTCCCTTTGCCTTTGACCTTTTGGGAAGGCAACAGCTTCAGGTGGTTAAGAGCCAACTGTGCTCTGCCAACAGATCTGGGTTCTAATCCCAGCCCTGCCGGTCTCTAGCGCTCCAGAGGTTACTTATTCTGTCCATGCTCAGCCTTCTCATCTGTGAAATGGGGACAGTCAGAGCCCGCTCCCTCGTATGGCAGTCGTGAGGGTTAAGTAAGATGTGGCAAGTTGAGTATCTGACACACACTGAGTATTAACTATTATTATAGACTGCAGGAAAGAACTTCCAAGAATTAGTTGATGCAGTTAGTGACAACTAGAACTGTGTCCCGTGGTGCGGTCAGAAGTGTCCTACGGGATCACAGAATCATAGAATTTATTGTATTCTTTCTGAAAAGGGAATCTGTGGGGAGTTTACCTAGGAGCCATTCAGATGGTTCAGCCTGGCTCTTTAAAAGCAGCATTTTAAAAAATAGAAATAGGAACGCTGAGGAAAAATTTGCATGTTAGAGTACAAGAAAAAGTATTTAGCGTTTCTTCCACGTGTGTCCGTTACTGACCCTAGTCCGGCGTCTGCATTAGCATCAGCAAGAAATGTCTCACACATCAGTGTCTCTGGCAGCTCAAGATGCGGAACCCAAGTTCCACACACATGAGCTCCAGCGCACTGCTGTGGGTGTGCTGGGTTAGGGTTAGGAGGGGGCGGAGGGGGGCAGAAGGGGAATGGAGGGGTTGGTAGCAGGGACGGGGCGAGCTCCTAACCAATTAACACGAGCACAGAGTTTGCAAGTCTGTGCAGCATGCAGTGGGAACCCAGCGGACTGACTGATTCCCCTGGGGGACGAGGAGGAGACTGGGGAGAGCTGGGGAGTTTAAACCAAATCTTGGAGGACGAGTAGAGTTTTCCGAGGGCTCGTGAAGCATTCCAGGCAGGGAAGCACGTGCCACAGGCCTGGCCGTGTGCTGGTGAGTGTGCGCTTTAGGTTCAAGCACAAGGCATGAAGGCACCTGGCTGTGGCCGTGCTGGAGAGGTAGGCTCCAGTGCTAAAATGCCTGACCTAATGATTCTCTTGGTGGTGCGATGCTTTAAGAGGAGGGAATATTAGATTTGCCTCTTTCAAGACCACTCTGACTATGGGTGGAGGGTGGGTGGGGGAGAGAATGAATCTGGAGTCCCCACGGGAAGCTGTTGCAATAATCAAAGCAAGGGCTACTGGGGGCCTGGATCAGGGCAGAGAACAGGCTCTGCTGAGGGAAATCGACTGGATTCTGGTAGTGTTTGGAAGTGATGGCTAAGGGAGGAGCAGCGGCAGCAGGTGACCTTGAGTTTCCTGGTTTGGGTGACAGGGTGAATGATAGTGCAAATATAGGGCAGCTTGGGAGAAGACATTGACCAGTGACATTGGCCAGCTTCATTCAGTGTGTCCTGCATGCACTCACGGGACTGGATCAGTTGTGAAGTCTGTGGCACCCTGTCTGGCCCTGGGACAGGCTTCCCTCTGGTTTTGCCTGAGTCAGTGTCTGAGAGAATGGCAGTTCCCCTTCATTCACCTTTCCTCTGGCCATGTTTGCCCAGGGAGGTGAACTGCTTCAGTGTTTGAGAAACTCCCCTAATTTCTGCAGCCTTCAGAGGGCCCTAAAGAATAGCCCTCCAGTCTGACGCTGTCCACAGTCCTGCAGCAGGTGACAGACTGATGGGATCTTGCACAGCAGCTGCCCTCGAGAGGGAGGGAGAGATAGCTCCCCCCCCCTCGGAGATCTTATCTAGAAAGAAACCTTGAGATTGCAGTCACTCCAGAGGCTGGGTCAGCAGACTCAGTTCCTCTTCTCAGGAAGGGGAGGTGTTGGCCAGAGGCTACCTAGGACCCACTTAGAACCACAAGGGAAGTGCTTCTGTCCTCCAGAGCTCAAGGGGAGTGTGGAGCTAGACCTGAATGGGGTTGGGCTGTGGAGAGGGATGTGCTGTTGGCGAGGCCTCAAACAGGCCCTTTGGAACTGCAGAGCTCTTCGCAGGGTTTATCCTTGCACATGAGGTGTGGAAAAGAAAGGGGCCTGAATTAAGAGCATTTCTTTCTCCTCTACCTGCTCAGGGGAGGCTATGGCTTTGAGGGTCTCCTGGCCCACAGCAGCCCTGTATATCCTCTCAGCTCAGCGATCAAAAGACCCCCAAAGGGGGAAAGTATGCTGTTACTTGCTCTGGTTTACGGACTCTCCTAGAGATGGTTCCACTTCAGTGTGCGTGCATCTGGATCACTGGGGGCTTAGCTGTGTCGTCACCTTGGATGCAATTTATCCAGCAAGATCTCTTCTGATGTACTTAGGTGATTCTCTGTCTCTTGCTCTCCAAACAAAGCTGAAATGACTCCCTGTATACATGTGAACTTAGGTATCTGCAGAATAAATTCTAGAAGAGGGGTTGCTCCTTCAAAAAGTACCTTTTATTACTATTATTTAAAGAATTTCCAGGCCCCCTTATAATAAACTAGAGCAGCCTGCTTTTTGCTTAGCAAGTAAAAGTAATGTTTTGGGGTCGAGGTCCCCCTTCCTGAGGGGGCTGCAGCCCCTCTTCTGGCAAATGGCAACCTGACCTGGGCGTGGTTTAGACCACCTGGTATGGCAGCCTGGGGAGTCCAAGAAACCCGAGTTGTTAGAAAGCAGGAGGCAGCAAAACTGAGAGGGACTCTTGCCATTCAGAATGAAGCTGTCCCCTGTAACTGTGTTTAGACACTACCCTCTACTTGACAGAAGAGATAGAGGATCTTTAGCCTTTAGGGAATCTGTGACCCAAGGGACCAGGTGGAAGAGAAAGTGGCCTGGACATTGCCGTGGGCATTGTCAAGAGCAGGACTGGTGCGCCTGTCATTTGTCTGTGGGCTTAGGGCAGAGGTGGTTCAAGATGTGATAAGGGAGCAGCAGGTGCTTTTAGGGAGAGACTCAGTTCATCCTCTTGGGAGAGACCTGGGGACTAGTGTAGCCCAAACTCCCATGGGGCTTTTGGAACCCCAGTGTTGGCATCTGCAGCTCTGGAGAGGGAGAGTCCCGCTCCTTTTTGCGATAGATAAGGGGCTTCTGCGTTACTGTGTTTGGGGCAGGTTCTGCAGGGTGTGTTCTTTTCTGACTCCTCTCCCGAGGCGGCCTCTCCTGAAGGAACAGAGGAAAAAAGCTAAAAACCAAGGATCCCCGCTATCTTCCAGGTCCTCGGCTAAGCACTCTGTGGTACATATTGAATCCTTCTCACGTTTAAGGAGGAAAGGGTTATTTCTCTTACAGAGGGGAATTTCTCTTAACCCCCCAGGCTCAGAGGGGTTAAGCAACCTGTCCACTGTTACACAGCCAGCAAGGGCCGAGCTGGATTTCTGCCCTGCACTTGCATGACTCTGGAGCCTGAACCATCCCATTCCTCCATCCTGGCCAGACTCTGGCCCCAGGGAGCCCAGCCACATGGGGTCTTGGACTCCTAGAACTGCAGAGCTGGAAGGGATCTGATAAAGCTGAAGCAATCCGCTTTGCCGGAAGAGTGGAAACTGCTACTGCCTAGAGACCAGTCCCTCCCACCCTGCCCTGGGAGTAGTGGGTTCGGAGACCTTCAGCCACGTCAGTCTGCAGTTAAGGGCTCAGGCTCAGATCACACCTGGCTTCAGAACCCAGTTCTGCCACTTCCTAGATGAGTGACCTTGGACAAGTCACTTCCTATCCCATACCCCAGTTTCCTCCTCTATCAAGTGGACATGTGCTTCTTGCTGCAGAGGTAGGAATGAGGATTAGACGTGAGGTGTTCCTGTCTAGAGCAGGTTCAGCCTGGTGCCAGGCCCGCCATCAGGACTCGGGGGCTCACTCTAGTGAGAGGCCCAGGCAGGTGAGCTCTTTGCTGGCAGGTCTGTTTGCATCCCCCAAACAGCATCATGAGCCAGCCTCCAGGTCTCCCGTTTGAGTGGCTTGCTGGTCCTCCCAGCCCATATGGATACCAGGTGGCAAGCAGGGAGTTCCCTATGTTTACAAGTGCACCAGGAGTGGTGATTTTGTCCCTCCTGCCCCTGCTCTCCTGTGCAGCCCGGGGTCAGCACACAGGCCCCCGATTCAGGGCCCTTCCACTCACACACGTGTTCGGCCCAGGCTCCCTTCCTCCGTGAGCCTTCCCTCGGGCCCACCTTCCCCTGACACCATCGTGCCCTTCACAGTTTGAATGGGGTCAGAACATTTTTGGATTTTTACAAATTATTATAGTAATCTATGATAAAATGGTGAAACGATGTGGCAGAATATAAAACAAAACTCTCCCTCCTCTGCTTGGGCCCCTAGTTGTACTGCCTAGAGGAATCCGTTATTAAGTTTCTTTGGGAAATTTCCTGTGCATATTCAGAAGTGTGTATAGTCTTTTGTTTTCCCCAAGTGGGATCGTATTATACAAATAGTTCTGCATTTGCCTTTTTTAAATGTGATGTATCGTAGACATCTTTATCTATCAGCTGGTGTGGCTTCCCCGTCTTAAAGCTGCACAGGATTCTGTTGTCTGGGTGGAACGCGACGAAGTGAACCAGTCCCCTCATGGTAGACATTTGGATTGTTCTCTGTCTGGGGAAGGGGAGTGGGTTTTGTCTTCGTGGGTTTTTTGTTTTTTTTCTGCAATTGATCTTTGTGAATTTGGGTGAGGGTATGTGCAAGATAAACCCCTGGAACTGGAGTTTCCGTGCCTGAGATGTGTGCACTTCCTTTCACATTGTCAGCTGTCATTTGATGCGTGTCATCTGAGCACCTGTCGGGCCTGTGCAGGGTTCTCAGGTAGACAAGACCCTGGGCCCTGTCTGGGGAGCTCACTGTCTCCAGAGACACAGGTGAGCGCATGTGCAGTGAGTGTGTGCTTGCCAGCGCATGGAGCGTGTCCGTCCACGGTGGTCTGTGGCCCCGGGGCCAGCCAGGGCTGGCCTCTCAGGCTCAGAGCAGGTGAGGCCCTTGTGCCTACCTGCCCCTCTGAACGGCCCACACAGGGGCAGTCTGACAGCCAAGTCTGCCTCTGCAACCTCGTCCCTCCGAGCAGCCACAGCCAGCAGTGTTCAGCAGAACTGCAGAACGTGAGCTATTTTGTTCCTTGTCAAAGTTGTGAAATTTAATTGAATTTTTGATAGAGACAGTTAAGGAAAGGCAGTTTGCTAGCCCCAGTCCAAATTGCCTTACTCACAGGATGATGGTGGTGATTTTTGCTGTTAGAAACAGTGTAAAGAGAGAGAATCCCAGGCACCCGGGCCTGGCCTGGGCTGTCCCATCAGTTACTCTGGAAGTCTGGGATCGGAGGAAACAGCATTCGTGGTGCCTCCCGCACTCGGGCTCCCGGTTCATGCAAGGGTCCCCCCTAGTTGTAGGGAGGCTGGCATGACAGGAGGGCTGTCAGGGCCTCAGTCTGCCATCACTGCGCATGGCGGAAGCCCCCTACCCTGCATGAGCCAGGAGTCCACCAGAATGTCTGCCAAGCCGGTGCGCTGTGCTGCTTCGCAGGCTGCTTCTCTGGGTGGGAGGTACCAGGGCAGCACCGCTTGAGAAAGAACTATTAAGCCTGTCCCTTCCTCCTCCTACACCCACACACAGTGACGGATTATTTGTTGTCACATCAGCTGCTTCCGGAGGCCCTTGGGAGGAGTGAGCTGGTGGCAGGGCTGGCAAAGCTGCCCTGGATTCTGCTCTGGTGGCTTTTAGAGTGACTGCTGGTGAAGTCCCATGACCCATCCACAGGAACTGGTTTCTTATGCCATTTATCTTGGCCCCAGAGGGGTCTGCTGGCCCACCTCTGTGTGCCCAGCCCTGGAGCCTTTGTCCCAGGTCCACTCAAAGGCACGCCCTCTGGTCAGGGGCTGTTAGCCTCCAGTCTGGCCCCCCAGCCTTCACAGAGGCCACAGAGGTGCCCAGTGGGAACTTCCTCCTTCTCCTTGGGGCAGAGGGGTGAGGAGGGACATTGCTGATTACGTAATCTTGTGTGTGTGGTGTGTGTGTGTGTATATTGAGAGAGAGAGAGACTTTGCCTCCTGGAGGAGACTAGAGCTGGACCAGGAGCTGCAGACGCCGGGCTTCCTGTGAGCAGCAGGGTCTTTAGGCCCTGCAGGCCCTCCGGCCTTACGCACTCAGCCCTCTGTAGTCCAGTGAGGGGAGGCAGCAACGGAGGACTGAGGGGGAGCAGCCAGGCACAGGGCCCTCTTTCTGCTGCCCCTCCCACTTCCCACTGGGCTGAGTCACTTCCTCCCTGGCTGCGGCAGGTACTCTCCCACATGGCCAAGAACAGGACTGCAGGGGGTGGGGTTCAGCCTGCGCAAGAAGAGGGAGCTCAGGGCAGAAGCAGCAGTTCCCGCGGTACCCCCGAGGCAGTGAAGTGCGCGATTAAAGAGCAGCGGCATGATGTTATGTGTTCTTGACACACTGGAGCTATACATATCCTGCGTTTTAAAGAGGCACAGAACCAGCATGCTGTTCTGGAACACCGAAGACGACAGTGCAGGCATGGATCTTTGTCATCAGGGAGCCCGGGCTGTAGCAGGGATTACTAATCCTCCCCATCTCCTCAGCATCCCTCTGAGCTCAGAAGCAAATGGCTTCCAGAGGCTTCCTGGGGAGATCGCTTGTAGCCTACAGCTGCCAGGGAGAAGGTTCCTGGCTGCTTCAGAGACGGCTGTCACTCCACCTGAAAGGAGGAGGCCTCAGACGGAGCCCCCTTCCGGCCAGCCGGCAGGAACAGAAGAGCACTGGCCGTGGGCAGCGTCCGCCCCGCCGGTGAGCTGGGCCAGGATCTCTAGGCTTTGGCTTGTGGGCAACACAAGGGAGAAATCTTTCCTTCATAAAGCTGTGAGAAATAAAGGAAATCTAGGAAACAGTAAGACCAGCTCCTGGCAAATGGCAGTTAAAAAGACAGTTTGCCTGGAGAGACTTATCACCAGGAAGGTCACGGCAGCAGGGGACACTCACCTTCCACCCGGCACAGCCCTGCCACCACCAGCCACAGCGTCCTCTCTGGTCCCTTGGTCATCCCACTTTTAAAGATGAGGAGAAAGGCGCACGGAGTGGCAGTGACTCACAGAGGGTTGGTGACTACTTCAAGGTCACAAAGCAAGTGAGTGAGAGGAGCTGAGGTTTGAAACCGGGCTACCTGACCCCAGAATTCACCTCGCTCTCCCAGCTGACATTCGAGCAACTGGTCCATGGTCCGAAACACTCAGTTCCGTGCATTCCTCCTGGTTCCGTGGGTTGCCTTCCTAGATGGAGAACGGGCCTATAGGGAGGTTGGCGCAGGTGGAAGCACCCACCTGTGAGTGTTGGGGTGCGGTGGGGGTGGCTCCCAGGGTGCTTGGGTCGGGACGCGTGGAGGACACTGCCTTGTTGGCTGGTGGGAGCGTGTGTCAGTGACCCCGGACACGGCTCCTTTCTCCAGAGGACCCTGCTCAGGGGGGCCCGAAACACCTCCTTCTCCAGGGACAAGCGTGGCCCCTCTCCCGGCTCACCTGCAGCTTTCTGGCTCGGCCACTCCCTGATTCCAGGAGAATGACTGCTTCTGAGGAAGTCCAGAGGGTACTGTCGGTTCCGTGGTCAGCGGCACTCCTGAAGCACAGCGACGGCAGGTGGGGAAAGCCGCCGAGGGCGCAGTGTGGTCAGCCGGCAATATGTGGGGTTCAGCACTGGAAAACCTGTGCTCACACAGGTGGCCTCTTTCAACAACTAGCCAGAAGGCTTTAAGCAGTTCTCGGAGTACTTCTGAGCCTTTCTTCTTCTAGAAAATGTGTCTGGAGGCGGGGAGCAGTTAACAATAGAGTATTTGAAAGTGCTTTGTAAGCTGTAAGGCCTTGTACAGGAGTTCGTCCACGTGAGGGTGTGGGCCTCACAGTGGGTTCTGAGCCTGAAATTCACCATTCAGAAAGGGGCTCGGGGCGTGTGGCGGGAGCCGGCAGTGCTCTGGTGTGGAGGGTGTGTCCGTAAAGCAGGGCCCACCGGTCGTCCTGGTTGGAGTGGGTCTTCGGATCTCCCCCTGCTCACCTCAGTTCTGTCAAGTCATTTCAAGTGTGGCCAGCTAAAGACATGCTGGGCCAGAAGTTCTCTTTTTGGGGGGAAGTGAGAGTGGTCGGAATGTTTCTGAGCAGCAGAAGAACCTTCACACTAGGACGGGTTGCTGGTGGAGGGGGCCGGCCAGGCCAGTCCTCCCAAGCTCCCTCTTGCTCCAGGAAAGCATGTCTTTTAGCTGAATTCAGCAAAAAGGGGGCGGGTCTTCCCGGTGCCAGTGAGGGGGTGGGCCCGCGCTGCACTTGCTGGGCCCATTCCTCTGGGGAGGCTGTCACCAGCAGCCCGCACTGTCTAAGCGCCACCCCTGGCAGTTAGCCAGCCCAGAACGCCTTGCCTCAGGCATGCAGACGTTTCTGACAGGAGACTTCCTGGACAAACTCTTCCTAGCACCACTGCTGCCATTAGCTGGTGGACCATCCATACTTTCTCCTGGGTCCCACTCTAACCCCTGGCCGGTAGTTGGGTGATCTCCAGCTCTGCCCCCTGCCCCAGCGTGGGCTGTAGTACCTTCTGGGTGCACAACGAACGGTTCTGCACTCTGTGTTTTCCCACTCAGCAGTTTGCCAGGCACTGGGCGGGGTGCAGGGAGGCAGAGGCGAGTTGGGGTGTTTCCCAAAGGAGCGCCCACAGACTGGGGTAGGAGGTCGTCAGACAAGTAAACTGATGGTCACAGCACAGTGGGAGGGGCCAGAGGTATGCTCAGGTGTTGTGGGAGCTGGAAAAGGAGAAGACTTGCTGCAGAAGGTGACAAGTGAGGACCGAGGGGGAAGGACAAACCAGCCCGAGAGGAGGGCAGGGCAAGGGTGTGCATGGCACAGTCAGGGAACTGTGAGTCATTTGGTGTGGCTGGATTTAGGAGGCATATAAGGGCAGTGACGCTGGAGAGGTAGCCTCCTGGGTCTAGCCAGGCTCACTGAGGAGTTTGTTTCTTCCCGAACACCACGGGAACATCGGAGGACCCCCCACAGCAGAGGCAGACGGATACTGCAGCCTCAGGCCCCCCAGCAGGGGAGCAAGTACAGCCTGTTGGAATCTGTTTGTCCAGCCCCAGTTACACCGGTAGCTAGTAGCCAAGGTGGGGTCTTCTAATGCAGTTGTTCCTGCATCCTTCCTGATCAGCCTCATGGGGAGCAGTGTGCTTCATCACCTTGAACCTGCTGCCAGGAGAAACCCTTTGAAGATGTGCTGCAGAAAGACGCCACCAGGTGGCAGGCCTGGAGATTGCACACAGGCTTTTTTCCCACTCCCCTGTTCCCCATTCCCCATTCCTTTTGCACAGTGTTTGGGGTGAGGAAGCGCCGGGTTCAGTCAAGACTGAACTGTTCATATCAGGCTGGCTCTGCCCAACAAGCATGAGATTCCAGGTTCTGCCCTGCGGGCCGTGTACCGGCCAGAAATCCCTCTAGACCTGTGACTCTGGACAGCATATTCCTCCCAGGCCTCGGGATCGTTTTCGGAAGGTTGCACTTTCTCCTCTGTCTCCAGGCACCGGAGAGTAAATTACAGACATCACAACCCTTCCGTGCTGAATGCTAGCATCTGTCACCTAAAAAAAAGGGACATTCTTCTGTGTCCTGTGTTATTCCAGAATGCAGTTTCCAAATTCAGGAAATGTGACATCAATGCAGTACTGTTATCTAGTATACAGTTCATGTTCAGGTTTTGCCAACTGCCCAGGCATATTCTTTGTAACCCCCTCACTCCTAGGACAGCCCATCACATTTACTTGTCACAGGTCTTCAGTCTCATTCAATCTAGAACAGTTCTTCAGCCTTTTTTATTCTTATTTTTTTAATCCTCAACCAAGGACATGCTCACTGATTTTAGAGAGCAGGGCAGGTGGGGGAGAGAGAGAGAAACATTGATCAGTTTCCCCTCGTGGGCACCCCAGCTGGGATGGAACCTACGTGCCGCCGCCCCAGCGTGTGCCCTGACCAGTAATCAAACCTGTGACCTTTCGGTTTTGCGGGTGGACGCTCCAGCCCACTGAGCCACATAGGCTTGGCCAGTTCTTCAGCCTTTAAAAACTCTGGCATTGATGTTTTTAAAGCATACGCACCTGTTGTGTTGAATGTGCCTCAGTTTGGACTTGATTCATGATCAGGACTAATTTATACCTCTTTGGTAAAAAAGTTAGTTGTATCCTTCTAAGTGTATCATATCAGAGTAACATGTCAGTTTGCTCTGCTATTGGTGGTGTGGTATTCACTTTGATCGTTTGGTTACGTGTCAGCTTGCTTTTTCAGTAATTAAAGTATATTTACACACAGTGAATTTCACAGATCTCTTAACTGTACCATGCAGTCATTTTGACAAATGTACATCCCCAGAAGTTATGTCCTTAGGTAGTAAAAGTTTGACGGCCTAGTATATGTGCTCTGTCCCCTCCCCCAGTCCTGCTCCAGGCCTCTTGGACCAGAGGTACTAGGTCTTAGTTCCATCACCTGGATCATAATGGAGGACCCGTTTGGAGTGGCCTCATCCTGCTAGATGGTCCCTCACTGTGCCCCGCATTGATGATTGCCAGCTGGTGCCCCAACAGTAGGCACTCCCCTCGGCCCAAGAGACAGCCGTGCTCCACCCTCTGCCACGGCACGAGCGCCTGGCACTGCCCACGGCCCCCTGCTCCTCCACAGCTCAGCCAACCCCAGGCCTCTTCTCTTCCCCATGCTGAGCTGAACACGTGACTCAGGCTGGCCATCAGACCCCCCCGCCTGTAATCTCAGGCCAGCAGACAGCAGGTTGAAGGTTTCTCGAACCTTTAGCCTGATTTGTTCTGCTCCCCACCTCCCTAACTTAGTACCTAACTATCCCCTTCTTTTTGGTCAGGAGAAATTCAGAGCTACTGTGTTTAAGCTAACAGCAGCACATACAGTTCGTCACGTGTTCACAGTGCCGATGAGATGCTCTGTGTGGGCTGTCGCTTATCCTTAGACCAACTTGGATATTGTATACCATTTTGTAGATCAGAATAAGTAATTTGTCCAAGATCTCATCACTACTAAGTGATGGAGCTGGGCTTTGCACCCAGGTTTGGCTTGCTGTGAACCCTTGCTCAGGCTCAGAGGTTCCCACCCGGTGTGGGTTATGTTGGGTAAAGGGTGATCCCTTCAGCCTCAGGCACAGGATGGGGCCACACAGAGGACCCCTGGAGCCCCCAGTCCTTTCACCCTCAAGCGCTGTACAGATTTTCTGTCGTGACGGGAAACAACCAAGGCACGTCGCTCTAACCACTTTGTTCTGCTGCCTCTACGTCCTGTGGGCAGAGACTCTCTGCCCTCCTCCTGGGATCTGCTGTGGGTCTGGACACATAGTCCCTTAACACGTGGCAAGTAGGATCGAGGCTGGGGATGGGTGGGAGCTCTATGCATGCTTCCAGGTGCCAGGTGGGCTGGACAAAGGTGCAGGGCCCTGCATTCAGTGGGCACTGCCAGAGGTCAAGTCCAGAAGACAGAAGCCTGCACCGCTCAGGAACTTTTCATCTGTTTCGTTTTGACAGCCAGGGAACATGGGGATGGGAGGGGGCTGCCGACAGGCACAGCATGAACATGGATAGCGTCAGCTCTGTCTGACTCTGCAGTGTAGACACAGCCCTTCAGCTCCCAGCAGGAGTGCAAAGAGAAGCTGCTGTTGTCACACACACACAGCGAGCACTGCACTATGCTGAGGTCTGCCGTTTGCTCCTTATGGGGTCTGCCCTTGCACTCTGCCTTCAACTGTTTGGTTTGCAAGGTCACCCACCTCTCCAGGAACCCAGAGCAAGAAGCCTATGATGAGGTGGAATGCAGGACTTGTGCATGTGAGCAGGTGCCCCTCGTGTTTGTGGGGAGTAGGGGTTTGCTCTGACTCTATGCGCATGGACGTACCCACTGTCTGGGGACACGCACCTGTGTGGAGGCCTGTGGGGATGCAGCTGGTAAAAGTGAGGGGCCCCTCCTTGCCCTGGCCAGGCTCTAGCTGCTTTGTAGTTGGGTGGTGCCTACACCCAACTTTGTAGTTGGGTGGAAAGACTGAGCTCGGGAGGCCTCAGTACCTTCTTTCTTTGCAGCCCACCTGCTTTTAGGGTTGGTGGGACATCCACCATGTAGAACTGTGTGTTGCCATAGTGAGTCCTGCCCTGCTCTACCCCACCCAGCTCTGCTGTCCCCTGTCACACTGCACCCCTGGACTCGGCTTCATGGGCCTTAGAGCCCTGTGTGTTGCTAATAGCCTGGCCTTCATTGCCTTCTGGGAGAGCTGGGCTCACATGGCCCCGCAGCTGTAGGGTGACATGACCCGAACCCCAAGATGACAGGGTCGGGCAGGCCTCCTCTCCTCTGGTGGCTGTCATGGAGCTAAGGCCCTCTCACACTGAGGCCCACGATGTGCTCCCTCAGCTGGGCCAAGCAGACAGAACCCCCGGCTTTCCAGAGTGAGGAGCACAGCCTGCAGGAGGCGGGGCTGCCAGGCTGGGCTCTCAGCCTCCATCCCTCACCCCCACTGTTGCCTCACTGAGCTTCCCATTGGGTCCAGGTTCTGAGGGAACCAACCATGATGGACAGCTGAGGACAGCACACGGGATACTTGACAGATGTAAAGCTCCAGAGACTTCCAAGCCACGAACGATAAGTGCCTGTGGAGTGGAGCAGTGGGCCCAGGAAACACCAGCTAACAGCCGCCCCTTAGCCAGCCTGGGCCTAAGGACCAGTGGCTCTGGAGGAGCCCGGCCCCAAGCCCTTCTGAGACCAGGATAGCCAGAGCTGCCACATTGCACATCTCACTGGGAAGCCAGGATCCCTCAAAGTGGCCTCCTCTGTGGGAGCCTTTGCAGGTGTGCCTGGGGTGGGGACACTTGAGAAGGATTTGAAAGTGGGCACACCCTTGCCGTGTGTCAGCGGGAGAGGAAGTCCGGGAGGGTCTGTCCTCGGGAGTCTCTGCTCACCTCACTAGTGAGCCCGCAGCAGCGTCTGCTTCCCCAGGCCTGCTGCCTCACGCTGCCGTCTTTGCGTCCACCAGCCTGGGTGGCGGGAAGGGATGCTCAGGAAGGGAAGCGGCCTCGCTGCCTCTCCCCTGCCAGCAGCATCTTCTCCCTCTCTCTGCCCATCTGCTCCCATCCTTCTGTCTGCCTGCATTTTGGAGCAGTTCCCGTGCCGTTTGCTTGAGTTGAATCTTGAGTGGGGTGGGTGGGGTCAGGCTGAGCCCACTCATTGTCTGTGTCGCAGCTGCTCCCAGCAAACTGTTGTCTAGACCAAGCCTGTGCGTAGGCGCCTAGGCAGCATCTACACAGATATGGTGAGGCCCTCGCAGTGTTCTCCTGGGAACCAGGAGAAGAGGGAGGCTGAGTGCGCCAGGAAGCAGGAGGCCAGGGCCAGAACGGCATGAAAGCGGCGTACCCGCCAGGGCAGGGGCCGCTCCTGCGCAGGGCTGCTGACCTGGTAAGAATCATCACCAACTGGAGGGAGGGCATCCCGCCGTTCACAGAGCATCTGCTGGGCCTGGCATTTGGGGAGCAATGTTCTTTTTTTCCTCATGGAATTTTTAATCTAGTGGTGCAAGGAAGGCATTAAGCATATAAGCATACAAATAAGTACATAACCACAGAATGTAGAAAGTGCTGTGGGTGAAACTATTAAAATTGCAGGATACCAAGTGAGACTAACTGGAACCCACTGGTGGTGGGGATATCAAAGAAGGCTTCTCTGAGGAGGTGATACTTAAACTGAAAGGGCTGCGTAGAAGTTAGCCAGGCAGCCCTGGCTGGTGTGGGTGAGTGGGCTGAATGCCAGCCTGCGAACCAAAGGGACACCAGTTCGATTCCCAGTCAGGGCACATGCCTGGGTTGTGGGCCAGGTCCCCAGCAGGGGGTGCATGAGAAGCAACCACACACTGATGTTTCTCTTCCTCGCTCCCCCTCTGTTGAAGAGTAAATAAATAAAATCTTTTAAGAGAAGACAGAAAAAAAGGTAGTAAGTACACAGGAAAGTTTGCTCGAATGTTAACAGCAGTTACATCTGGGCAGTGAGAGCACCGGTGCTTCTTTTCTTATTTTTGCATATCTGTATATTCTTCATTTTTTCATTGGTTTGAGAGAGAAAGAGGGGAGGGGAGGGGACGGGGTGATTTGTTATTCCACTTATTTATGCATTCATTGGTTGCTTCTCGGAGGTGCCCTGGTGGGGATGGAACCCACAAGCCCCAACGGACTGAGCCGTCCGTCCGTCCAGGGCTGCGTATTTGTGTTTTCTAATGTTTCTGCAGGGAAGGCCGGTTACTTTTCTATGAAGAAGAAAATTACAGAAGTTTAGGACTGAGTGTTCGGCCCCCTAAAGGTTCCACTCCCGACTCAGCCATCAGGTCCCCTAGATGTGGCCTTCGCTCCTTCTCTGGGTTACGTCTGTCCACTCCCCACTTCGTATTGTATGTTCCAGCCACACAAACTGCTGGAGTTGGCTGCCTGTGTGCCATCTCTTACCTCTGTGCATTTGCTCACCAGGTCCCTCTGCCCGGAATGACCTGGCCCCTCGCCTGGCCCACCCCAGTAGCACCTCCCCTGGGAAGTTTGCCCTAAGCACTGTCACCCACACTGGGCCAGGACCTCTCCTCAGGACTGGGCAGCCGGCCGCCCCGGGCATCCCTGGGACCCTCTGCCTTCTCTGCGGAGCTCGTCTGTGTGCTCTGTGCCTTGCGCCCCCTGAGGTGCTAACTGTGGAGAGCTGGAAGGAGGGACTTTTTTTCTTTTTCTTTTTTTTATAATTCATATCCACAGGTTAATGTCTCCTAGAATCTGGCTCCTATGTCAACCTTTTTTAAAAAATATATTTTATTTATTTTATTTTTTAGGGGGGAAAGAAGGAAGAAGGAAAGGGAGGAAAACATTGATTTGCTAGCGGTACATCCATTGGTTGCCTCTCACACGCCCCCTACTGGGGACCTGGCCTACAACCCAGGCATGTGCCCTGGCTGGGAATGGAACCAGTGACCTTTTGGTTTGCAGGCCAGCACTCAGTCCACTGAACCACTCCAGCCAGGGCTCAACCTTTCATTTTAACCCTGGAAGAGGTCAAAGTGGTCACAACTTGCATTAGTGTCCTTTAATTGGCTCCTAAATGCACAGTATGTTTTTGTTTTCAAAGAAATTAAAGAAAGTGTTGAAAATTGGAGAAAGGGAAGAGAAAGCAACCCCCCCCCCATTGACAACTTTGAAGAGTTCTTCCAACTGAGAGGATCTCAAAGTCAAGGAGACTTGGAGAAAAGAGGGGATCCTCAGGGCAGTAACCCACACACATCGTGGGCATAAGAATCCCTCAGTCCTCACATCCATCATGCCATTTTCTGGGGCCCACACCCTACATATCAGAGCATCGGGGGTGGAGTGGGACCGAGGAATCAGCACGTCAGGCCACTTGGTGATCGGGGTTTGGAGGGAAAGCCTCACTTTGGGAAGAGTCAATTCCAGGCCAGCTCTCCTCTCCGTGGTGGTCTCTTGGGCACCCCGATCTATATGTGCACAAAGCTCAGGGTTCTCTGCATTTGACTAGCCCCTTTGAGGCAAGCTGGCTGTCCGCCTCAGGAGCCTGTACCTGCTGCCTTGAAGTATACTCACCTCGAGTCCCTAATTAATCCCGAGTAAAGAAGCCCAGGTTCTTTGTCACCAGGAACCTTCAGTGCTCCTCTGGGAGGGGGAGGAGGTGGCAGCGGCAGCAGCAGCTGTGTGACGCATCGCCAAGTCAGAGGCTCGGAGGCTGGGTTATAGCATAAGGAAACTCGCTGACTTGCTCAGTGAGAGGGGCTCTTTTCTGTCTTGTCTAGAGCCGAGAATGAAGCGGAGAGCATCAGACAGAGGAGCTGGGGAAACGTCGGCCAGGGCCAAGGCTCTAGGAAGTGGGATTTCTGGAAATAATGCGAAGAGAGCCGGACCTTTCATCCTGGGTAAGCCTCCCCCCAACCCCCCGGGTGAGTAGGAGTGCTGGGGGCAGGGGCTGGGCGCACTGGCATCCTCGGTCTGGCCCGGCTTCACCACCTTAACTACAGTCTTTGCTATGTCGGTGGAAGATCTGAGGCCCTGTACCAAGAGCCTCACTTTTGTTGTAGCTACACCAGCCTTAGATCAGTCTCAGCTGAGAGCTAGACTATCTCTTCCTCCCGGATGCCACCCACAGGAAGCACACAAGCTGCATTAGATTCCAGGGGGCCATCATCTAAGGTATTTTTTGGACTGTTTCTTGCAGGGCACAATTAATTTGATAAAGCACTTGGGATAGCCCCTGAAACTTCTTGTAAAGTTGGCGCAGAAACCCTATAGAATCAGGTGTTCCCAGTGGTCCAGAGGAGCATCGGGGTCTTTCTGCATGATGTTAGAGGCCCAAGCAAGTCCAGGTTTCAGGGTCGCAGATGAGGTGGGCTCTGAAGACCCCGACTCCCCTAGCAGCCAGAGACCAGGTGTGAGTTTTGCTGGAGGAACAACATCTGGACTTAAGGGCACGGGGTCGTTCCAGCTCCAGTCTCCAGCAAGGAGTTAATGGTGCCCGCTCCGTGCCAGACCCGTGCTGTTTGCCAGGGACCCAGCAGCGAATGAGACAGTCACGTTCCTGCCTCACAGAACCTAACATTCTAGTTGCGAAAAGAAACAGAGTAAACAGCACACAGATCACCACTGGGGGCAGTAAGTACATGGAAGGAAGCAAATGAGTGGATGTGAGGGGAAGAAGGGCCCGGAGATGGTGCAGACAAGGGAGGTTCTGTGTGAGCAGGTGACGTGGGAGCTGACAGCCGAGGATGAGAAGGAGCCAGCCTTGGGAAAAGCATTCCAGACAGAAAGAACAGCTAACTCAGAAGCCCAGAGGCAGGAAAGGGTTTAATATCCTAGGAATTAACAAGCCAGTGAAGCTGGAGTATGGTGAGTGGGGTAGGGAAACAACCAGTTAGAAAGATGGATAGGAATCAAGTCATGCAAGACTGGGGAGGTCAAAAAAGGGGGTTTCGATTGCATATTAAAGGCAGCTGAGCACTGTTCAGGGTTTTTAGCGGGACAGTGATGTGGCGACCTTATCTGACCTAGGTTCTCTGAAAGCTCAGGCAGCGTGCTGTCGCAGGACGACAAGCAGTGTGCATCCGCAGAGGTTCCCCAAAGCTGGTGCTCAGACCCGGGCCGGGCGGCTGTATTGCACTGCCAGGGGGTCCTGTTAGAGCTGTGGTTTCCCGGGTTCTCACCTGGAGTTGCTGGTTCAGAAGGGCAGGCTGCAGGTGGGAGCTCTCTTTAACACTGGCTCCCACTATTGAAAAACTCCTCTTTTCGAGCAATGTCCGTGAGAGCGAGGTGCGCCTCAGGCAGATGTGCGCACAGACCCTCCAGTCTTGGCGGGGAGGCTGGGAGAAGGACCTCGTGGGGTGAGCTCAGTGGGTATGAACTGTGGCACCCGCCTGCAGAGAAGGACTAGCCAAAGGCCACGTGGCGACATGGGGCCACGATAGACAGAGCTTCTGTGCAGTAAGCCAGCTGCTTTCCCTGCCACAGGTCCCCGTCTGGGCAACTCCCCGGTGCCAAGCATTGTGCAGTGTTTGGCGAGGAAAGATGGCACAGATGACTTCTATCAGCTGAAGGTAAGCGAGGCGTGGGGGGTTGGCGTACTGGGGGCTCGGGCCGTCCTGTCAGCCTGGCTCCCTTTTCACCACCTTCGCACCTATGCTTGCAAGCAAGAGTGGCACCATTTCTTCCTGAGAAGCAGTCAAGTTCACAGCCTCTCTCTGAACAACTCTTGACTTAATGAGCTTTATCTGTGCATAAATTACACTGCTGTCACATTAAGAAAAAATGTTCACTTCGTAGGTGTGTGTGTGAGTGTGTGAGCAGGTGTTGCATGGTAGTACGTGATCTGCTTTTCCTGTTCTGGCCATTCTGCTCTGTAAAAGTAAGGTTTTTGGGGGTTGTTTTTTTTTTTTCGTGTGTGCCTTCCTAAAGATCCTTACCCTTGAGGAGAGGGGGGACCAAGGAATAGAAAGCCAAGAGGAGAGGCAAGGCAAGATGCTGTTACACACCGAATACTCTCTGCTTTCCCTCCTCCACACGCAGGATGGTGTGGTTCACCACCACGGGCTCTTCCAGGTGAGTGGCTGCCTGTCCCCTCCTCTCCCTGTCTTCGCACCCTGGGCTGGCACTTGCTGGGGCCACGTCTGTACTTTGGGCAGCTCACCCTGCGACCCCTGCATGCTGGGCACATCAGGACTTCTTGGGCCCGGTGGGTGAGAGAGGTCAGGCTGGGCCAGCCCTGCAGTTCTCCCGAGGTGGCAAACACAGTGCAACAAGGCACATGGTTGGGATCTTACAGCCTTTCTTTGTAAAGCCACTTTTTTCAGAAAAGAGGAAAGCAGGAAGTCATTTGAAGACCTCGGGCTCTTTCTACTGTGTTGTCAGGAATTGGCTAGGCCGGGATGGGAGTGCAGAGGGGGAGAACAGACACTTGGAGGCACCCCGGCTGTTTTGGTGCCAACAGTCTTTCTGCCTGCCCAGGCAATTCCAGTTTGTTCAACAAGTGTCCCTGAACCCTGTGCTCTCATGTTCCAGGTCCCCAAGGAAAGGTACTGATTAGCAACTTGTACCCTGAAAAGAGCCTTCCTTGGGGCAGAACTGAAATTGTGTCTCCAGAAATAAAGAAGCGGGCTCACGTGCCCAGGAGGTCTCCTGCTCAGGACCCAGCAGAGTCTCTGCAGCACCCTCAGCCAGATGCTGTGGCCAGGGCTGCCTTGCTTGGATGGACCTGGGACATGAAAGGCAGTGCGGCGTCAGGGAGTGCACACGGGTTTTGGAGCCAGCTGTCCTGGAATCAGGAGGTGTGACCTCCCACAAGTCACTTAGGTCCCCAGGCCTCAGACTGCTCTTGCTCGGTGGGTGGGAAGGTGCATGAGAGTGTACAGTGAACCATGCTGCCCTTTTTGCACTCTCATCATGGAGGTTATTTCATGCAGTAAAAATCCTTACAAGCTTGATTTCCTGGAGTATCAGAACACCTCCCACCCCCCCACCTACACCCCACGGAGCTCTTTATTTCGAGGTTTGCAATCACAGACCACTCAGCATCATTAGGCAACACTGGCAATTAGTGTTTCCCTTACACTTGAGGTCAAGCATTGTGATTGTGAGTTCTCAGTACTTCATTTCTGCCGGCTTCCAAAGCTTGGTCTTGGCCTGTGTCATTTTGGATAAGAGGACCTGAGTGATTCGTATTTCTCGACTCATCTGTGTGCTGGACTCTGTGTGGGCCCTCTGGGGAAGAAAGAGTAAGAGGTGTGGACAGTCAGCCCCCAGGATTTCCTCAGAGGCTGGGAGCGACATGGAGGACCTCAAGCTGGTGGGATACGAGTCCCCCATGTTGCACCTTTTTTTTTTGGTCTTACTTGGAACAATACCTCTTCAGCAAGGACATGGGTCCAGAACTTGCGGCCGCAGTATTGGTAGCAGCGTCCCCCTAATGAGCCCTGGCTGGGGTGGGACAAGTGCTCGGCCTGGTCTGTCTTATTCCCAGTAACCTATGAGGTAGGGGTGACCAGCTCCCACTTGCAGGTGAGAAGCCAGAGCTCAGGTTCCACATCTTAGATCAGGAGGCGCTGGGACCCGAATCCAGCCGTCAGGGGCCAGGGCCACACTCAACCACTGTCACGTGGCTGCCTGGGAGTTGCACTTCCACATGAAAGCAATTGTCTTGGGCACACAGAGCACTTCTCATCCACCGTCACAGACATTGGAAGGACATGCACAGTGGTCATTGCTGGAAGCCTAGAGAGCCATGGACAGCCTGTGCACTGGGCTCAGGGGCCCTTCAGCTTTCAAAGCCCAGCCCTGATCCAAACCCTTTGCGTTGGGATCAAAGCCTGAAGCCCTGACCTGAGATGCTGTAACCTCATCCCCTGCTGGGCCCGGCACTAGTACATGGGAAGCCAGGCACTGCGGAGCAGCCCGTGCTCCGTGCTGCCCAGGCCTCAGGCCTCCACCGTCCACACGCATGCAGGCTTCTTCCAGGCTCCCTCACTGCTGTGTGTGTCCAGTTCCAAAGGAGCGTTCTGACGCCCTGGCCCCAGCTCCATCTGCCCCCTTGCCTCCCAGGACCGCACCTGTGAAATCGTTGAAGACACAGAATCCAGCCGAATGGTTAGGAAGATGAAGAAGCGCATCTGCCTCGTCCTGGACTGCCTCTGTGCACACGACTTTAGCGACAAGACCGCTGACCTGATCAACCTGCAGCACTATGTCATCAAGGAGAAGAGGCTCAGCGAGCGGGAGACGGTGGTCATCTTCTACGACGTGGTACGCGTGGTGGAAGCCCTGCACCAGGTGAGGCTCTGCCCCTCAGCGGGCCCTTCTCCTCTGGCCTGAGAGCATCCTGGGCCCCTCGAGCCACAGAAAGCCGCCTTTCTTGCTGCTGCCGAGTGAAAGCAGTGCTGTCACACCCTCACCCAGCTGTGCCTTACAGCCTGGAGTGTGCAGAAGGGAAGTGCCCAGATGACATGTGTGCCTGGCGACACACGGCTGCAGGCCTCAGCCCACCCTCCTGGGGAGGGAGTGCCCAGATGGGCAGCCGGGCAGAACCCAGAGCAGGGATTACCCATTGGCCGAGAAGCTAAAAATGAGTCCCCCATCTTGGGTGGTGACTGCGAGGTACCCCCTGGGAGTGGCCACAGCCTATCTCTGAGCTTCTCCCAGGATTGGGGTGTTGGGTACCCCAAAGTCCAGGTCAGGAGAGGCAGGGGAGCCCCTTACAGGCACACTTCCCTGGGCCAGGCCTTCAGACACGGTCACCAGAGTCATGAACGTTCATCTCTGACTCCAGATCCAGGCAGATGCGTGGTTGTCTGTTTTTGTTTTGTTTTGTTTTTCAACAAGATGTTTGAGAGATGTGGGGAGAGGACTGGGTTCCCCCACTGGCTGCTGCCCTGAGGGGAAAAGAGCTGGGAAGCCACCTTAGGTGGGGCAGAGACTGCCGGGGCCCACGTCTCACGCTGTTCACACACATGGCTGACGAGGCCTTAGAATGGCCCTGGCCTGTCCGTGGCTTACGAATCAAGACAGGAGCCTAAAATGACGTGTCCTGGAGCCTTTTCCTGCCTTACAGGCTGGACCCGACTCCAGCCCTTGTTCACCTTCACGGCATAAACCACACATCTGTTATCTTGCAGAAGAACATCGTGCACAGGGACCTGAAGCTTGGGAACATGGTGCTCAACAAGAGGTGAGGCCCACTTTCCTCTCACGAGGCAGCCTTGTGGTGGGACAGGCGCTCACTGCAGCTACAGCCACCCCATGCCCGGCGGTGTGCCCGCGGGGCTTCTGACTCAGAGCAGCCCACTCTCTCCCAGGAATCCCCGTGGTGGGGGCGGGATGCCTGCCTGTCTTTTGCCTCCTGGAATATGATGGTCCCTAGTGGGGAGAGTCTTAAAGGCCACAGACAGAGCTCTGGGAAGAATTTCAGAGATCCTGCGTGGTCCATTTATTGCTCATGCCTAGTGAGTGCTTAGTAAATGATTATAAAAATGGACAAACGGGTAAAGGAGTGACAGATGAGCAAAATAGGTCAGGTTCCCAGGAAACAGGCCCAGATGTGCCTGCAGGAAGTTAGCTGGGTCGAGCTTTCCGGGAGAAAGGGGCGGGGCTGGGCAGAAGGAGAAGCCGAACTCTGGTGCAGTCCTAACAGGGTCTCGGCCTGGAAGCTGGCTCTTCAGATGTCCCAAATTATAGCAGGGTACACAGCCCAGTACCGCCACTGTGGCCAGCCAGCCGCTGGATGTGGGCCCTGCCGGGGGTGGTCATAGCCTTAGACAGTTTGCTTCTGCTATGGGGACTTCCCAGAGAAGGACACTACTACAGGTGGTCAGAAGCCCACACTCCCAGTGGCGAGGGGAGAGTGCCTCAATTATGGTGGCTCCCACAGTACCCAGGGCCCCAGTGGCAGGGGAAATCATGAGAGGTCCCAGCCTCAAGCTGTCACCCTGCTCAGGCAGAGGGTCTGGGCCAGCAGAAGTATGGGCCGTCATCTGAGTGATCTGGGGCAGCAGTGGAGGGACACCAACCATGCAGGGCCCAGGTCTGATGGGACAAGGGCCCACTCTGTACACCTCAGTCCAAAAAATGCAGGGCTCACCCTCCAGCCCCTCCTGTGAGCCTCTCTCCCTCTGACCCCCGGGGCGGAAGTGGATCGGAGGGCCTGCCGATGGCTGGCAGCACAGACCTACCAGCAGAAGAGGCGCGGTGGGTGATTTGTTCCATGATGTGGTCACCCACCCGGGAAGGGCACTGTCCCTATGGAGTGGCCAAAGCCACAGCAGTCACAAGAAAAGAAGCTTCAGGGGTGTGGGCCTCTGGGCAGGGCATGGGGCACTAGACCCTGCAGGGCCAGCCCGGGGACGCCCCGGGAGGGAGGCGGCCGCACTCAGCAGCTCAGCCCGCCTCCCAGAGCTCACCGTGTGGGGGGACACCAGCCAGCAAGCACACGTCACTGTACTGAGGACTCGTGTGCAGATGCCTGGAGCCCGCGTAGTGGGGAAGTGATTCACCCACCCAGGTCAGTTCGTGAAGGGCAAGTAAAGGTTTGCTGGCCTGACCCCGTTGTGCTCCTGTGGAGGAAAGAAGGAAACCCACAGCCGAGAGGGTTAGGGAAGGCCAGAGGGGCAGGACTTGGGGCTCAGGCCTGGCTCACAGCCTGGCGCAGCCTTCCAGGTGCCCTTGAGACCTGAGAGTGTGTTCACTGGATTATTTATTCTTTGATCAATTCATTCATGCACAGCGAAGCTGCTAAGGTAGCCAGCACCTCAAGCTTTCATGTCCTCATCCAGGAGAGTGGAGATTATTATACCTTTCTCCCGATACTGGCCATGACTGGAAACTGCCTCACCGGGCTTGGCCCCTGTCAGTGCAGCCAGGGCTGGCACCCTTGCTCCCCTCTGGAGACGATGCCCGCTTGTGTTGAGTGGCCGAGGGTGTCCTGGCAGGGGCCCAATCTGAATTGCTTGAGGAGGGCAGGTGTCAGAAAGCAGCAGGCATCCAGCCCCGAGGGTGGAGTGTTTTAGCGTGGGAAACTCAGCGCTGGCCCTTTGTGGGATGCTGGGTCAGCACTGTCCTGCTCTGGACTTCAGGCTCACTATTCACAGAGAGAGGGCACATTTTTTGAGTGCTGAGGTCCACGTGGCTGCAGAGCCCATGTCCTGTGCAGCCTTCCTCGGAGCCACTCCGTTTCAGCGACACCCCAAGGCTGTTAGAGGAACTTGCACTCCAGTGCCCCAGGCCTCTTTGTCTCCGTGGTGGGTTTGCTTCTGCCTCTCACTTCTGTAGGCCCCCTCGGGCCTGGGAAAGTCACGGCCCTCTCGAGTAACTCCAGTGTGGCTGCAGCAGCTCATGTGTGCACACCTTTTCCTCGGATTGCGGAGCGCCAACGCCTCGATCAGACCCTGCATCTTGGCTGCGCTCCTTTGCTCTGATAATCCCCTTTTTGTGTTGGAGCGGACAGAGGTTCTGGCGACCTCTCACTTGAGTCATGGCTGTTCTGGAAAGGGGCGGGGTGGTGTGGTTCAGACAGACCTGGCTGGGTGTCGGGGTCCACCCGCTCCACTCGAAGGCATCCTCTCAGTCAACCTGGAGGAGCTCCAGCCCCCTCCTGCCCCTCAGGCCAGGCCCTAACTCTGGCTGGAGGCCTGTCTGGTCCTCACAGCGAACAGAGCACTCCCAGGTGAGGAAACCGGGAGGAGCGTTTGCCAGGCAGCTGCAGTGACAAGTCCACTGTGCTTTGGATGGAGGGCCAGGGCTGGAACCTGAAATCCCCTTTTGGGGTTATGTGAGGTTTGCTTTGGTTCCTCTTCCTCCTTTCTTTTTGGGCAGGCAAGTTGCACATCAAGTTCCTAGAAAAGGAGAAAAACACTGTGGTAGCCCAAAGGGCCATAGCTGAAGGGTGACTCACTCAGAGCGGATCCTGCTGACACAAGAGCTCCCTCCCTCCATCTCTCACCTCCCTGTCCCCCTCCTGCCAGCACGAGCCTGGGGGTTCTGGACTCCTAGGGATCTGTGTGCCACCCAGCCAACTTGGGCAGGATAGTGTCACCAAGCTTCAGGAGGTCTCGGAGCTGGCCATGTGGTTTCCTGTAGGAGAGACTCCAGGGTCCTCGGTGGGCAGAGCAATAAAAGCCAAGTGGACCCTGTGCCCAGCCCTGCAGAGTCTCAGCGCATTTTCCTCCAGCCCCCGTCCTGCCCCCTTGCACACAGGGCTGGCAGGTCCTGCCGCAGCGTTGAGTGGAAGGCTCAGCCACGCTAGCTCATGGGCTCCAGGGCCTGCGGTCACCATGTGGCACCTCTCTCCTGCCGCCTCAGACATGGTGTCTTTCCGAAGATGTCCTATTGGTAGCCTCTGCCCACTGTCGGAGGATGACACGCTCATCCAGGTTAGCAGTTACTAATCAGTGACCATTCACCAGGCCCTGGGCTCAATGCGTTCCCTGAGATTAAATTTTTCCATGTTAGATCCTAACACGGTCCTGGGAGTTAGGTGCTGATACTTTCCCTGTTTTACAGATGAGGAAATTGAGGTTTAGCAAGATATTAAATTGCATGCTCAGGAGCACGCAGCCAGGAAGTGGCAAAGCCAGTACTGGAAGCCAGGAATCTGACCCCCAAGCCCACCAAACTCCCTCCACTGGGCCTCTTCCCTGTGTTTCGAGCCTCAGAGAACCCTGGCAAGATGCATGGCCAGTCACTGTGGCAACCTCTGAGCAGGGGGAGGACATGCAGTGCTTCTGCCCTGTGGGAACCTTGCACTTGAGAGGCCGAGCTGTCTCATGGTCAGGACCGACTGTGAGTGGGCGGTTCAGAGCTGGCAGTCCACCTCTTGATGTGCCATGATCCTTGGCCAAGACCCTTGGCCTGCCCCTTTGGGCTCTAGCACCCTGGGGGCCACCAGTCTGGGTTCTGTGGCATCTGACGGGGCGGGCCTGTGTGGAGAGGAGAGCCGACATTTCCACTGGGAATGCAGAGGACAGACTGCCTTTTGTTTTGCACCAAGCCCCGTGCCAGCAGAATTCCCCGAGATAGCTGAAGGGCCCTGGGAGCTTCTTGAACGCAGCTGCTGGGGAATTCCACCCTCAACCCCACATAACCTGCACCTCTGAGCCCACCCTCCTATCCCCCCTTGAGAGGTGGTCCTGAGACCCCTCGTGTGGCTTCCCTTCCTGCCATCCTCCCTGGCTTTTCTGCCAGCCAGCAGACAGGAGCTGGGCAGTGACTCCTGGTCCTCTGTGAATAGAGAAGCACCCTTCCTCACTGGCCGTCCCCTGTGGGGCAGAGAAGCCTTTCCTGGGCCTCATAGAGGGCCTGCCCCCCAAGTGTGATGTAAGGTGTCCTCTCTGAGCCACTTCCTTTTGCTCACCTCGTGAGTCTCCTAGAAAGGATCAGAGCCCAAAGCTGCTCTCAGCCATAACTCTCAGATGGGGGACTCCGTGGTTTTCTAGGTCAGAGCAAAATCTAAAGTACAAGACGAGTGAGTCAACTTTGATGGAAAGAAAGGAAAAGTCAGGGGTTGGGCACTGTCCAGGGACACAGTGGGCAGCTGGGTGGTGTCAGTCCAGATGGCAGGCCCCGGGGTCAGACAGACCAAGTGTGGCTGCTGCCCCGGTGCTCACTAGCTGTGTGACCCTAGACACACCCCTGCACTTCTCTGTGCCTTCGTTGCATCACCTGTGAAATCCCTCCTGGGCTGTTGTGAGGGTGGATGGAAACAGTCCACACCAGGCACTGAGGCCAGGGCCTGTGCTTAGGAAATGCTCAGCACCTGTTAGCTTCTAGGGCTGTTGGTGGTGCTGGCCGATAACCACGTGGGTGATGGCCAAAGCGACGAGCAAAGGGAGACAAAAGTGGCACCCAAGGTTGGGCTCCAAACTCTGCTGGACCTTTTCCTCACATGTAAATGAGGGAATTAAATGAAATCCCTGGTCACTCCTAGTCTGGACATTATGTGAGTTGTCTGGGGACTCTCTGCAAGTTGTTCTAAGCCCCAAGCTCACCCGAGACTCAGCTAGGGCGGCAGGTTCAGGGGGCTCCCCTTAAGCACTGACTGGCTCAGAGTGACTCAGATCCCTGCCTGGACAGCTCAGCAGGTGGCAGGCAAGAGTGACTGGCCAGAGGCAGGCCCAGGTACTCCTCACATAGCCATGGGGACGGCAGCGGGGGTCAGGGGAGCAGAGAGGATGTGGGCATGATTTCTTTGCACCCTGGACAAGAGGTGAGGGTGGCAGGGTGCCCATGGGGACAGACACTACGATGTGTTCACTCTCTGCCTCCCACTCCCAGGACACATCGGATAACCATCACCAACTTCTGCCTCGGGAAGCATCTCGTGAGTGAGGGGGACTTGCTGAAGGACCAGAGAGGGAGCCCCGCCTACATCAGCCCAGATGTGCTCAGCGGTATGTGCACTGTGCCCAGCAGCGGGCCCCTGGCCAGGACACAGCCAGGCACCGCATCAGCCCATTCACTCAGCAACGCCTGTCTGTTTAGTTGCTCTCTGGGATTAGTGCTTGGTGGCAAAGATATGTGAGTGTAAACATGGGGCATTTGAAGGACTCCCCTGAGGAAGTGGCATCTGAGCTGGGGTGGTGAGGATAAGAGGGAACCCGTGGGGTGTGTGACGAGGTGGAGGCAGCACAGTGCACTTGAGGAGAACTGGCGGGGGGCCCTGGAGGCTGCTGTTCAGAAAGTGAGCCTGGTGCAAGGTCAGAGAGGCGGGCATGGGCCAGGCCACAGAAGGCCTGATGGAGGCCTTACTGAGAAGCCTCATCTTGTATTTCAAGGGCAAAAGGAAGCCATTGAGCAGGACTTCACTGAGTGTGCCGTGATGAAATTTGCACTTCGAAGACATTCATTCATTCACTCATTCATTCTCTCGAATTTACTTACCAAGGGCCTTCCATGTGCAAGGCTCTGTTCTAGACACTTTGGATACAGCAGTAACAGGCAGACTGACATCCCTGCCTCTGTGGATGGTGAGCTGGCTTTCCAGTGGGGCTGAGGCAGGTAACACACAGGATAAGTAGGCAGTCACGCAGTTGTTACTAACTACCGATTATATTTCTAAGTACCAGGCGCTGTGCTTGAGCACGACACACGTTATCTGTTTAAAAGCACACAGCTGCCTCATGAGATGAATACTCGAAGGGTTTTGTTTTTTTTTTACAGATGAGAAAACCAAGGCTCAGAGAGATTGCATCTCCTGTCCAAAGTCACAGCTAATAATAAACTCAGAGGCTGGGTTCCAGGGCTGCCTCCTGCCCACGCCCAGGCTCCTGGTTTTTATTTTACTTTTTCCTGTTTCACCATAGGCTTCCTTTCCTTTCCCAGCTCGTCCTTTACCAGATTGGGTCCCTCTGCCCTGATCCCTTAGGGGATCACAGGCTCCTGTCAGCTGCCGCCCCTCCCACATGTAGGAAAGTGGTGTTGGGGGATCCAGCTGCTGCAGAGTCTGCTGGTGTGCCAGATGGGGCGCTGTCCCAGAGACTGGGCAGGGGCTTTCGGGGGGTCATTCTCATGTCCTACGGTGGAGCAGGCCAGACGGCAGCTAGCCCGTCGGAGGGCTACCCTGGAAATAGGAAGAGAAGGCTTTTACAGTCAGCTGTGTCATCTGGACAGATTACATTCCTGGGCCTCATCTTCCTCTTTAGAAAAACAGAGAACATCTCATTCATAGAGTTGTAGAAATTTCATGAGGTAAAAGTGTTTCTTCCAGTGCTAGGACAGAGTTTACTTAACTGGACAGTCATTCACTTAGCAAACCAGAGTCTGTGCTAGGCAGGCACTGGGCTCAACAGTGAGCAAAACAGAGAGGCATCCGTGCGTGAGAACTCAGCTTCCAGTGGGGGAAATGGGGAGTAGACAGAAAGACAGAAAGGGATCCTTACAGGTTGTGCAAGTGCTAGGAGGGAAGAGTGACGGGGTTGTGGCTGACTTGTCCAGAGCCCATTAGCTCCTTGTTCCACACACACATTGGCCACCGGCTCTGTGAGGTGCTCTGCAGGGAGCTGGGGCCAGAGAGTAGGCCCAGCAGCCGGACTTCGCAGTCTGGCAGAGGAAGGGGCAGGAGGCACGCCCACGGTGGGGTATTGCCCCATGGGGCCAGGTCTCAAGAGTAGGATCAGCGTGCAGAGCAGGGGAGGGACTAGCATGGGAAAAGCTGCCAGGACTGAGCCCATGCAGTTTGCTCTAGGAGGAAGGGGCAGGAGACCAGAGTGAGGGTGGCGAGGTGAAGAGGGCCCCTGGATAGGATCTCAGGCAGGTAGCTGGTAAGCTGATAGGGTCCCAGGACCATCTTCTTTCCTGGCCCTGAACTAAGTGTGCGTGAATCCGTGTCCCGCAGGCCGGCCGTACCGGGGCAAGCCAAGCGACATGTGGGCCCTGGGCGTGGTGCTCTTCACCATGCTCTACGGCCAGTTCCCCTTCTATGACAGCATCCCACAGGAGCTCTTCCGCAAGATCAAAGCCGCCGAGTACACCATCCCTGAGTGAGTCCTGCCTCCCTGGGAAGGGGGGGAAGCCCAGCCGGGCAGGCATGAGTGGTGAAAACGGCACAAGTGAGGCTTGGAGTCCAGGGTCTGAGACCCAGCACCAGCCCACCCGCCTGAGCCCTGCCCTCTCCCTCTCCCGCATCAGGGACGGGCGGGTTTCTGAGAGCACCGTGTGTCTCATCCGGAAACTGCTGGTCCTTGACCCCCAGCAGCGCCTGGCCGCCGCCGACGTCCTGGAGGCCCTCAGTGCCATCATCGCGTCGTGGTTAGTGGGCTGGCGCGGGGTGGGGTCTGCCTCTCCTTCGGCACTGCCCGTCCTACCCAGAGAAGAAGCGTGAGGGTGGGCCTGTTGCTCTGCCAGGCAGAGTCAAATCTACAGACTTTCCCTGTGGGCAAGGTCAGCAGGTGCCAGCAGCACTGAGCACCTAGCGCCTCCTGCCTGCCCGTTGGTGCCTGGGGTGGACGGGTGTTATCTCATTGGGTTCTTACAGCAGCATCTGAGGTGGAAGTTGTCCCCCATTATTGGGTGAGAACACTGAGGCAGAGTTGATCGTGGCAGGAAGGGGCTGAGCTGGGACCCACCCCAGGTCTGCTGACTCCAGCCAAGGCTTAGAGCACTGGGGGCCTGGCCTTTCTGGGGAGCAGGGGCTGCAGGTGCCCTGGGGCCCACCTGACATGACTTCCCCCCCGCAGGCAGTCCCTGTCATCCCTGAGCGGGCCTTTGCAAGTGGTTCCTGACATTGATGACCAAATGAGCAATGCAGACAGCTCCCAGGAGGTGAGTCGGGAAGGGCAGACAGGCTGTTACCCAAGTCCAGAGGGACCATCCTCCACGGAGGGCAGGTTGGGCAGGACAGAGGTGGCAGCTCCCAGTGGGCTGCAGGGTTTTCTGGGCTTTATTCTCAGCTCTTGGAGTGGGAGTGGGAGAGGGAGCCCGAAGTGCTGGTCCTGCGCTCCCTGGGGCCTGCCTGGGCCTGGCTCAGCTGGCGCTTCTGCCGCCTGAGAGAGGAGAGGACCAGGGCCAGGCCGGATGAGGTGGAGGCCCCACAGCAGGAGGCCCCACAGTGGCCCAGCCTGGCCCTCTCACAGCTTCCTCTTCCTGCCCAAGTGCTCTGCCACGTATTGGCCCTTTAAACAGTCACATTTCTCTGCCCCTCTGACTCACGGGGTTCTCTCTCAACCTTCCTGCTTTTCATTTTTCAGATGATTCATTTTCTCCCAGTTTTCTCTCTTCTGTTCCCTGCACTGGAGAAAGTGCCGGGCCCAGGGAGGGAGCAGAGACCTGAGCACTAGGCCACAGCTACTGGGTGATCTTAGGGTGCCCCCTGGAGGGCAGAGCTTGGCTCAGCCCTTGGCAGGAACTCTGTCCCTTCCCTCTCTGGCCCAGCCTGGAGCTCCACAGCAGGGCCTTCGGGCCCTTGAGAAGAGTCCCAGGACCATTCAGCAGCTAAAACGACCCGCAGGAGCACACGGGAGTGCCCACCCCAGCACATCTCCTTCCATCCTGTGTGGCCTGTGTTCTTACCCACGCTTTGCAAGAGGAACTGAGGCTCAGAGAAATAAAATAAGTTACCCAAAGTCACACGGCTGGGAAGTAGAGTTGAGCCTTGAACCTAATTCTAATTCCATAGCCCTCCCTGCTTTTGCCCTCTGCTGGGTAACACAGGGACCTGCCACTTCAGTTCCTTGCTGTCTGCCTGGGCCGCTCCGGGGGGCTTAGCGTGGAGCAAGATAGGCAAACACGGCTGCCCAGGTGCAGAGCACCCCAGCCCCAGGCCCATCTTTTTTTTCTTTATATTTAATTATTTTTCAATTACAGTATTCTTTTACTCCCATCCCAGCCCACGCCCCCCCCCCCCGTGCCCCCCACCTCCCTCCCATTTCCACCCCCCTTAGTTGTCCATGTGTCCTTTATACTAGTTCCTGTAAATCCTTCCCCTTTTTCCCCTGAAATTTCCTCCCCTCTCCCCTCTGGTCGCTGTCCCCCTGTTCTCGATTTCAGTGTCGTTTTTATTTTGCTTACTTGTTTGTTTTGTTTAGCTTCCTGTTAAAGGTGAGATCATAAGGTATTTGTCTTTCACAGGCCCGTCTTTTAACACTCGCTCTGCACTGGGCCTTCCATAACCTCTGTGAGGGGCGATTACTGTCTCATTGCACATGCAAGAGAGCTAAGGCTTCGGAGATAACTCGACCTCTCCCAAAGTCCGTGAATTAGGAAGGGGGTGGCCAGCAAGGCGAGGTCCAGGTTGGCTGGAGAGCTTCAGGGACCCGGACTTCCTGCCACCCAGCCAGAGGGGGGGTCCACAGGTGTGGTGTCTGGGGAAGGAGCCTCTGGAGCCAGTCGGTCTAACACTGCTCTGCTCTTCTCTCTCCATCTCGGACACTGTTTCTCTCTCTCTCATTTGTCTCTGTCTCCCCCCCCCCCCCCCCCCGCGAAGGCGAAGGTGACGGAGGAATGCTCCCAGTACGAGTTTGAGAACTACATGCGACAGCAGCTGCTGCTGGCTGAGGAGAAGAGCTCCATACACGAGGCCCGGAGCTGGGTGCCCAAGCGGCAGTTCGGCAGTGCGCCACTGGTGCGCCGGCTGGGCCACGACGCGCAGCCCATGAACCCCTTGGACGCAGCCATCCTGGCGCAGCGCTGCCTGCGGAAATAGTAGCCTCAGGCAGGGGTACCAGCTCCACCCACCACCTCTTCCCGGCCCCCAGCCAACACCTGGCTACAGGGCTGGGCCCTGGCGCGCTGAACTCTCTCCCAGGCTGCCACAGGGACAGACAGGGACAGCCCAGGTCACACATGGGGTCAGCAGAGGTACCACGAAGCTACCTTTTGGAATGATTGCTTGATTGTTTGGTTTTTTAATCTGAGAAGCCTAGATAACTAATCTGCTTTTAATCATGACGTTTTAATCTACCTCTGTCTCTTTAACCATGCTGTCTCTGGACTGAGTGAGAGGGAGGAGGAGGAGGAGCCCACCCAGCCGCCTGGCCAGGCAGCTGCTCCCCACAGTCCAAATAAGCTGAAAGTGCAGCTCGCTGCTGGCTCCCAGAAGGAATGCCCACCCCCCACGTGCTCCCAGGCCCCTCCCTCCCACGGTCAGTTTCCTGCCTCCCTTTCTGACCCCAGGCTCCTCCATCCAAGCTTTGGAAAACCTTCACCTCATCTTAATCGGAATTCAAATATATTTATTTTTATACTGAAACCAACTTATCTCCCATCACCAGGTGGCTTGGCCCACGGCCACTCCCTGCCCCAGCCTGGCCAGACGGCAGGGAGTCCACAGCCACCAATGGCCCCCTCCCCTCCCCTCCCCCAGGCTCTGAAAGCCCCTTCTTGCCAGCCCCTCTCCACCTCCAGCCCACCAGTCCCTCTTGTCTCTGGTGATGGGGGGCCTTTCCTGACTTGGTTCTCTTTCTCCCATCTCAGTAGCGTCTCTGAGGTGCTGCACACACGCATTAACCCTGGGGTCCTTCCCCGCCCTCGCTGCGTGCCGAGGCAATGCTGACACAGATGTGAAAGAGGGACTGGGGCCGGGTTGGGGGGCGTGGGGCTGGTCCCAGACAGGTGGGCTCTGCCCCTCGCTCCCCACACCCCACTCTGTGGAGAGTGGTGGGGACACCGCCCCTCCCAGCCTCGCCTCCTAGTAGATGGGGTGTCTCTCCTGGCACACCCCGGCCAGGGCCCTTCACTGGGCTGCAGGGCTTGTGGGAAGAACTGCGGATGCCGGGGCCTTGTCTGGTCTGAGAACAGCCCTGCTGCCCTCTTTGAGCCGAGATTTTGAAGTGGATGCCCGTCTTGCCAGAAATGCTGTTCTCGCCAGAATGCCCTCCCCTCTCTCCCCCACCCCCACTCCCTCACTGGGCTTGGCCCTGTCCAGTGCCAAGCAAAGACCTCCCCTCGGCACCCCCACCAGACCCCCTTGGAAAGGCCAAGTGTTCCCCTCCAGGTAGCTCTGGGCCCTTCAGCCCTTCCTGCCTGTCCTCACTCCCCAGTGGGAAGGGGACCAAGGTCTGTGTAACCTTGTTTCCCAGTGTGAGCTGCCCCCTCCCCAAAAGCTGACTCACTGTGAGTGACTTGGGGCAAGTTCCCAAACCTCCTTGTGCCTCAGTTTCCCCATCTGGAAAAAATGGGGCCACCTCTTGCCAGCAGTAGCAGGGCCACCCATGCCCCTTCCTCCCCACACCCTTCCCAGCACTTGGGCGCCTCGCGCCTCTGCCTCAGTGGGGCTGAGGGAGCCCCCCGAGCCCAGCACTTACTCACCTGGAGCAGCAAGCCCTGCCTCTGTCGGCTGTCTGGCCGCGGAGAGCCAGGGTCTCATGCTATGGGGTCATGGGATGTCCTCTTTTCTATATTTATTTCAAAAAGAAGTCTCCTAAGGGAGTAGAAATGCAGTCTGGTCTAAGGCTCCGGCCCGTGACTGTCCCTGTGAGGCGCTCAGCTGTGCCCCTTGCCCAGCAGCCTGCCCAGACCCTCCAGGCCTGCTGGCCACACGTGGTCATTCTCCTCCTGAAAAAAGCAATACCCTCCGAGTCTGCAAACCCTATCAGACAGAGGTCCCTTCCGAGGCCAACCCGTGTGTCTGACTGCATGTTGAGCAAAGCAAATGAGAGGAGGTTGGGTCTGCCCGCACTGGGCATCACATGCTGAGAGAAGTCCAGTTGTAAAGAAACAAAACAGAAAAATCCACAAAAAAATTTGTATAAAGACATATTTTTGTACTACATGGGGACTCTTCCTGCATGTCAGCAATAAAATTTCCTGTTCTGGAGCCACCGTGGCCTGTGCCGTCTGCTCTTCTTGCCCCCTTCACTTGTGCCTCCCAATCTCCCACCAGCCGGTTTCCCTCCCATCCCAGCCTGGCAGGGCAGGGTTCCTGCAGTGCTGGGCTCTACCACAAGGTGCCCGGGATGGGCGCCCCACCCCCAGCCCCCAGCCCGGGCTGGCAGCCAGCCAGCTACACGCCATCACTGTCTTGCATGGGGGAGGGCACCAGAAATCCCCAGTATTTTCTTGGACCCGCTGGTCCAGCCCCACCAAGTACCCAAGAGGGAACTCCCTGCTTGGCTTGGCTCAGCCAGGACCTGTGCAGGAAGGTGTTGGCAAGCAGCTGCTGCTTGCAGAGTATTGATCCTCCCCACTGCCAAGCCCCCAAGGTGGGGAGAACTTAACCAGACAGAGCCCACCCCGGTGCCCACAGGCCCATTCAGGGCAGCTGGGGTAATGAGGGCCAAGCCAGGCCCTTTCCTGAATCGCCCACTCCTTCCCTCCCCTCAATAGGAAGCCAGGGAACTTCCTTCCTTTCTTCTTTCCTTCCTTTGCTTAAATTTAGACCGCAGAGTGAGCATGGGAGCAATGAAACTGAAGGTAGGCTGGCCCCTCTCCAGGCACCACAGGGCCCGGCAGACTTACCCCTTTGTGCTCAGGAGCCCCACTCGGGCCCTGGTCACAGAAGGAGCCCTGGTCACAAAAGGAGTGGAGACCCCTGCAGGAGGAGCCCCTTCCCAGTCACGTGCCCACACAACCAGGGTGGGTGGCGTCTCTCCAAGACATGGGAAGTCTGGTTCAGAGCAGACCCCAGGCCCTGCGTCCCCACTTTCACCTCACGGCCCCACACCCACCCCAGCATCCACACGGCTCCCCATCTTCCTGATTGCACTCCCAAATCTAGAGGAATTTTGCCAATTCCATCTCAGCCATACACTATACTGTATCTGTGGAGCTGTCCTGGATGCACCGCCAGAAAGCGCCCTCACAGCCAGCCCAGCACCGCCTCCCTGCCCTGCTCCCACCTGACCAGCCTCTGTTCTCTGCCGGGGGCCGCCTCGGCACCCATATGTCAGGCCTGTACTCAGCAATGCCTGGGCAGCAAGCTGCGTGCACGGAGGGGCTGTTTCGTGCCTGGAGCCAGCCTGGCATGCAGCACACACACCACCTCGCTCTCCACCAGTTTTTATTGAAGCCCCTGAGCAAAGGGGGTGGGGGGAGGACCAGCCACGTGGGTGTGTTCAGCAGCCTCCTATGCTCCTGAGAAGTCAAACGAACGGAGGAATTCGGGCAGTTGTAGCTACTGCCCAGTCTCCACTGGGCTCGGGGAGCGGTTTCAGAGAGTGGCCGGCTGGGCCGCTCAGCTACCTGAAATGGGAAAGGAAGTGAGGAAATGGCACCTCCCTCCGTGGCTGAGTCACTCAGGCCCCCACGCCAAGTCAGCCGTGATCTCGTGTCTCTCCCTCTCGCCCACGCCCCATGTCCCACCTGCCACCTCTCACAGCACCCTGCCACGACCCCATCCGAGACCCAAGCTCCGAGCCCCGAGCCCCTCTCTCGCGTCCCGGCGTCCCTATCTCCTGCCACTGCCCAGCCACACAGCAGCCAGAGTGAGCCTTTCAAAGATCAGACGTTTTCCCTCTCCCGCTTACACCCCCCCGATCGCAGGACAGCACGTCCAGAGGCCTGTCTGCGGGCGAGAAAACTGCACCACGAGGTGCTATCCCGGCCTCCTCTCCAACCTCTCAGCCCCTCACCCCTGCCCTCAGGCCCCAGCCACCCGTGCCTCCTTGCTGATTCTGACCAAGCCAAGCACAGCCTCCACCACAGGGCCTTTTTATTGGCTGTTCTCTCTAGAAGGTTCTTCCCCACATATTTGCATGGCTCCTCCCCATTGCCCTCTGCTCAAAACACCGCAGCCTCAGAGAGGCCTTCCCGGGCCACGTGCACCTATCTGGTCTCCTCTAACTCCTCACCCCGCTCTGCTCTCCCCATCGTGCTTATCAGGGCCCAACCTCAGATCACCTGCGTGACCATTGATGACACCTGGCCCCCCAATCGACCGTGGAGCTCCACGTGGGTGGGAATCTGCTCAGTGAAGTGCAGGGGTGCGGGGCCTGGGGGGCCTGGGGGCCTGTCATCACAGCGCCTGGGGTGTGCAGCTGGCGTTTAGAGGGACCCCAGACAACCCCACAAGGAAGGCAGATGCCACAGCCTGCAGGAAGTGAGCAAAAACTTGTTTATAATCGCCAGAGCCAAGAATCTAACCCCACTGTGAACGTAAACAGAAAGGACTCATGTGCACAGAATGCAGACCAAAGTGTCAGGGAATGCAGCTACTGTGTGGAATGGGGGAAACCTGTGCTTCGTTTTGCTCGGAATCTCACCGAGAGTTCGCCACCGTTTCTAACGCGAACACCTCCCAGCATCCCAGTGGAAAGCCGCACTCAGAACTCACCTTCCCCACAACCGGTCGCTTCATGAATACCTATCATTTATTTCTAAGACATACACACACACATATATATTTATGTATATGCGTGTATGCATTTTAAATTAGATGTGGAGGAGGGTATATTAGCCACAAATTTCTTTCAGGAGCATAAAAGGAGCAATGCAAAGAATCGTGACTCTGGGTCTGCTGGGGTGGAGGGCCATGGCCTGTGGGAGACTGGCAGGGAGCACAGGCTCTGAAGTTCAAGTTCAGGCCCTGCCCCTTACATCCATGGGGCCTCACCTTTGTTACTCAACCCCTCTGAGCCTCACTTCCTCGCCCCTGAAATAGGAGTCACCCTACAAACTACAGTGGGGGGGACGTGAAGGGTCGAGGCAGCACAGCAGTTAGCAGAGCCCGAGGAACCGCCAGCAGGGCCGGCTGCGGGCTGCCGCTGAAGCCAGTGCTCAAGAGGCAGGTGCTGATGTAAAGGAAAGTGGTTTATTCAGACACCAGCCATGTGGAAGACGGGGGACTCAGGTCACAAAGCCCATCTCCTGGGAAGATGGGGGACCCACGTCTCAAAGCCCATCTCCACCTCTCAGTGGAGGCAGGGGTTCTTAGGAGGAGGGAGAGGGAACAGAACAAAGAGGTCAAGAGGGGGGGGTTGAAAAGTTCTCTACGTGCAGACAAGCACAGTCCATTTGGATAAGGAGAGTGATGGCCCCGTGCGGGCTGTCCTGGTTTAGTCATCCTGGCTTCATGTCACCCTGGCTTCACGTCATCCTGGCGCCACAGCTGAAGGTCAGCAAACCTCCCAGAGCTGGGATGCCTGAAGGCCAGATTCTGTATCTTCTGAAGTTAGTTCCCAGGATTCTTATACAAACAAGCTGCATATTACCGTCAGCACTTACAGAAACAATGTCAGAGGATGGTGGGGTGGGTTACAATTTCTCACCGTTATACCAGGCACAGGACAGTACACAACAGCAATTACTAGTAGCCATTTTGCGAACTCTCGCATTGCCCTCTTCCCAACAACTGTCCCAGGTGCTGAGGAGGCACTCAGAGGACTAGGCCCGTCTTGGGAGTCCTTGAGTGAGTCCCCTTCCTCCCTCCATCCAAGACCTAGGCAGCCTCTTACCCCACAGTGGGGCGAGGTCCCAGTTTGAGGAACAGAGCAGCCAGGGGAACAGAGCGGCTGGGGAAGGGAATAGTCGGTTCGAAATAGGCCCTGAATACACCAGCCACGCCCCCAGCCCCACCAGAAGGCTCTGAATCTCTCTGCCCTCTGCCCTCCCATCAACACCTATCTTTCGTGTGTTTCATCTTAAGATCACTTTTTGTGCCTCCCACCTTGACTAATCTCTAGTCTCACAAACAGACAAGTGGGCAGAGAGACGCCCAGCAACTGGGGCGGTGGGCAGGCAGCAGGTCAGTCCTAGGCCACCAGACAGAGGAAAATCAGCAGATAGACAGAGGGGATGGGGGCCAGGCAGGCAGGTGACAGATGTGCAGAGAGGTCCCGGTCAGCACACCCAGCACACAGGGAAAACAGGTGGCTGGCGGACCTATAGACGGGCCGGCCGGCAGGCAGAGGCAGGCAGAAAAGCAGACAGGCAGGTGGCCAGGAGGTCGCAGGAGCTATGCAGATGGCCGCAGGGGCCAAAGGCTTTGGGCATCTCCCCCAGGGCCTGTAGGAACAGCCCACAGTTTCTTCCAGCCGTTACTTCTCCCACCTGGCCTGGCTCGGCTGCATGTATCGCCCTCCCTTGTTGTCAGGGACCAGCAACCATCTCAACCCCCACTCTGCTCCGGCCTGGCCGCCTGCTTCCCCAGGGTGGAGGCAAACATACCTGTCACACACCAACCCAGACACACCTTTGTCTGTAGGTAGCGACACCCAGAGACATGCACAGCACATGGGGTGCATGAAACAGCTTAGTACAAGCATATCTGAAATCTTTTTTTTTTTTTTAAGTTCAGCTTCTTATTGACTATATTACGAAACAGGTTAGGTCAAAGAAAACGAAAGCCCGTGTCATCATCAGACTCCTCAGGTTCTTCTTTCTTTGCTTCCACTTTCTTCTCCTCAGCTGGGGCCACAGCAGTGGAGGGGCAGGACCTCCTGCTGGTGCTGCACTGGCTGCTGGGGCAGGTCCACCAGCCCCTACACTGCAGACCAGGCTCCCAATGTTGACTTTGGCCGGGGCCTTTGCAAACAAGCTTGGCCAGAAAGGTCCATCATTTACACCAGCTGCCTTAAGGAGGGGATCGATCTTATCCTGTCACCGTCACCTCATTGCCATGCAGCATAAGGGCTGAGTGGATGCAGGCGAGCTCCAAGACAGAGGCCATGCTGTGGGCAAAGGCTGGGCGAGCACTGCCGGGACTGCTGCTAGTTGCCAGGTAAGTGAGGGCCTCACCCCAGTGCAGCCTTAGCTTCCTCAGAAGGGCTGAGGACCCTAGCGGCAGCTGGGCCATATCCAAAATCCTACAGCCCCCCCACACTGAGCAGCAAGTGCCCACGGAAACAGGCATGTGCCGTACAGAGGCACACATCCCCAACACCCAGGGGCAGGGATGTCGGGCGTGCTCCCACGAGCACGACTGAGACATGCACTGATCTTCACACGGTCAGCATTCAGCTGTTGATACAACTGTGGAAACCCACTGACACCCCAGCTAGTGGTCAGCTTCCAGCCTCAGCTCCACCTCTCAGCCCGATTTAACATGGTTGATGGTGTCCTGGCACTGGCCAGGTCTCCCTCCCACCCCATCACTCATCTCTCCTGGCCGACCCCTCCTCCGCCCAACCCCTCACTGTCGGAGCACCCAGTCCTCAGGCTGCAGGCCCCCTTCTCTCTTCTCTCCCTGCCCCCTGGATGATCTCACCCACTCCCGGGGTGTTGGATCCATCTTGAGTGTCAAGGACTCGCAAACACTTTTCCAACTCGGACTCCTTGGGGCTCCGCCGGCCCGTCAGACACCCCACCTGGACATCTCAATCTATCTCAAATGCAACTCAGATTGCCCAAAACCTGCTCCCCAGCGAGGCTTTCCTTAGGTGTCTGGGCCCAACACCGGGTCGCTGTCCCGTGCAGGAAGTCCCACTGACGCTCCCTCCTCTCACCTCCTCCACAGCCCGTCCGGTCCGAGCCCTCTGCCACTGCTGGCCGGGATGGCTGCCAGCCTGCTCACAGCTCTGCTTCCCCTCTCACCCTGCATGGCCCACCCCACACCAAGCCCCTGAGGGGTCTCTCCAAAGGATGTCACTGAACCATGACACTCTCTTCATTAAAACTCCAGGCGCTCCCCCCCCCCCACCGTGACACTCACAACATCTAACCTCCTCCATGGGGGTCCGCCACCTCTTCCTGTCCCCACCCCCCATCACCCCCTCATGCCTCTCTGCCCTGGGACAGGGCTCTGGCCCTCCTTCCTGCCCAGCACGGGGCCCCGCCCAGATCCTGGCACAGCTGCCTCTCACCTCGGCCGGCCCGCAGAGCCGCCCAGGTGCTCTCCATCACGGATTTCCCTATTCCCTCATCCTGACCGCTCAGCAGCTGCCAAGATTCTCTCCTTCCTGTGCTGTCTGTCCACCTCAGTGTCAGCTCCGTTAGGGCAAAGATTTGCGTCTGTTCTGCTCACTGCTGAACCCTCATTACTAGGAAGTGCCAGTCAGTCAGACAGACACGGCCATCCCCACAAAAAGGCTCAAGTGGATACCACACGAGATACACAGACATGAGCAGAAATCATGCCACATGCTCACCCAACAGACCAAACAGCCACAAAGACACCCAGGAGTCTCTTCTCCATCCCTGGGGGAGCCAGTCCTAGTCCTTCCCCATCTAGATCTGCCCTCTGCTTGAACCCTGACTCCGGACTTGGAGCGGGGGTCTCTAGCCTGGGCAAAGAGGGGGGTCACTGGCCCACAGGCCTCAGGCAGCGCCTTCAGCTATGTCTGCAATTTCCTCTCCCCCCCTTCCTTCCCTCCTCCTCCCTGAGGCTCCCGCCAAGAAAGCCTCCCCCTCACCCCAGCCCCAGCACAGGAAGGGGGGCCCACCAGGCGGGGCTGGGATCTGCGCAGGAAGACCCGGGCCCACACACTGATCACAGGACTCATCACACACACAAGCTCCCTGAGCCCATGTAGAAGTGCATGTGCACAGGCAAGTTGAGCCGGAAGGGAAAGGCATTTTTGCCATGCACTCTGGTGCAGGGCACAGAGGCCCCCGGAGGCCCCAGGCTGGGTTCTGCAAGGCTGGCCTGGGCCTGGCTTGAAGCCTTAGTCCAACATTCATGAACCCTGCTGACCAGCGCTCCACCAGCTGGACGCACTCATGCCTGGGCCCTGGGAGGAGAGGATGACAGTCCCTTCCCTTGGATCCTGGGTTGAGGGTCTGGCTGAGCACTGACATCTGGGCCAAGGAAAAGCAGGCAGTCTTCCCTGAGTGAGGAAACCTTCCAGGGGGGAGAGCACGGTATAGGGACCGGGTTAAGGGCTCAGCCAGGCTCTAGGCTCCGAGAGCAGCGGGTTCCAATCCTGACCGTTTGGTCAAGTTTTTCAATCTCTCCATGACTCAGTTTATTTATCCGCCAAGTGGGATAATGACACCGAATTATAGGATTATGAAAAAGGATTAAATAAAAGAATATTGTAAAGGGTTTAGCCCATCGACTGGCACAGAGGCAGAAGTCCATCCTCATCATTATTATTATTGTTATTAGTAGCCTGGGGGCGGGTCCCTGGAACCCGCCTCCCCTGCGGTTTCCTGTGGGGGGGATAAGACGCCCCAGCAGGCCTCGTTCCCCCTCCTCTCCCTGTCCTCTGCCGGCCCTTTCCCTCCCCGCCTCTCCCGCCCCGCCCCGTCCCTCCTCTTTCCTCGGAGGAAACTTTCCGCCGGCTGGTCCATCAGCCCGTGTCCGGTCCGCACTGCCGCGGCCTGGGAGCTGAACCGAGCGGGCGGGGTGGCCGGGCCCGGGTGTGTGCGACCGCCGGAGGCGCTGGGACTGGTCCGTGGAGAAACGGGGCACTGACGGTGAGTGAACCGGAGCCTGTGGGCCGGTGGGTCCCCAGGGGCGGGCGGGATGGAGGGAGGCGGCCTCCCCTTGCCGGAGCTCGCCCGGAAGGTACCCGTGATTCCCCAACATCTCGCTCCCGGGACAGCGAAACCGGACCTCTTTTGGGGACCTCACGAGGGGGCGGAGCCTCCTTCGACCCACTCCCTGACCCCCAGGTTGGAGGGGCGTCCGCGAGCAGGGGTAGGACCCCCCCGACAGGGCCCAAGTCTGCAACGAAGTCCGGACGCGCTCTTTCCAGGGTGGACCTGCGGCTGCTCTTCCAGGGAGAGGAGCTGCCCCCAGGAGGAAGCGGGGTCGGGGGCAGCTTCAGCCTGGGGATTAGGGTCTGATCGTGCTGACCCCGCAGGTCGACAGGCGAGTTGCCCCCCCAGAGCAGCATGGATGCCCCCAGAAGAGACATGGAGTTGCTCAGCAACAGCCTGGCGGCCTACGCACACATCCGCGGTGAGGGCGGCCGGGGAATATACCCCTCCCTGCCCTTCTAAGGCCCCACTACACCCCTTCCCTCCTCACCCCACCCCTGCTGGTATAATTGCCCCTCCCCCACACCTAGTCACCTACAACTAATTACCCCCATCCCTCACTGTCCCCAATTGCCCGATGGCGGCTACCTAATGTCCTTCAGATAGGAGGTACTGTGTTCTTGTCCCCCAAACTTAAAACCTGGAGTCTTTTCCAGATGGAATGACTCCCACCAGCCCCTCCCTGACTTCTGCCCTCTGACCTCCAGCTAACCCCGAGAGCTTTGGTCTCTACTTCGTGCTGGGTGTCTGCTTTGGCCTGCTGCTGACCCTGTGCCTGGTAGTCATCAGCATCTCCTGCGCGCCCCGCCCACGGCCCCGGGTCCCCGCACTGCGCAGGGACCGCCACAGCACCCTGGAGGCGGAAGACGAAGACGAGGACGAGGACGAGGAGGACACAGTGACGCGACTGGGCCAAGATGACACGCTTCCTGGTCCAGAGCTGTCTGCGGAGCCCGACGGGCCCTTGAGCGTTAATGTCTTCACCTCAGCGGAGGAGCTGGAGCGGGCGCAGCGCCTGGAGGAACGTGAACGGATTTTGCGGGAGATCTGGCGCACCGGGCAGCCGGACCTGCTGGGCACCGGCACGCTGGGACCCAGCCCCACGGCCACGGGCACCCTGGGCCGCATGCACTATTACTAACTGGGCCTCATCTCCACTGCAAAGCTCTCTAGGTACTGGATGTGCATCTGAGCTCATAGCTACTGCGGTGCTAAGTGGGCCCCGCCCCCACAGCTCCCAAGGTGCTACTGGGCGCGCATCCCCACACTCTGGGAGGCGCCCTTCCTCGGTCCTGCCAGAAGATCCCGGGGGGGAGGGCAGGACACAGGGTCCCCATCCCCGCTTCAGGGCACGGTTAAGAGGTGAAGTGACCAATGAAAGCTGCATTTTTAGTGACTCAGTCTCCCTCTGTTACCCCTGCCTCCAACATTCCGCAGGCTCCTGCCACACAGAGGGCCCTGGGCTAACCACCTCCATGGGCCGGGTCCTCAGCACATGCTTGTATTCACTTCACAGATGGCGAAAGCACAATCAAGCACTTCACTAGTCTCCCCTAGGACAAGTATCACTCGAATTCCTTACTCACAAACGCATTCCTTACTGGCAAGCACCTGGACACACGTCACCCGTCCCTGTAAATGCCCAGGGTTCCCGCGTCACTGCAATCTGGCGTGCACGCCAGGCTGACCTTGACGCTAAAGTGCTCTTAGGCCCAGTGTAACCACGTGTGCCTGACTGAGTGGAGGTGCGTTTCTGTGAGTCCTGAGCTGATGGACCGTGGGGCCAACTGGGAGGGGACGGGGATTCGAAAGCCGGGCCGCCAGTTCCTCTGGCGCACAGCTGGATTCCGGAATCCGGCCGCAGGCAGGGCCTGACCCTGCCGGAGCCTGGGCCCCTCCTGCCCGCTGGCGTCCGAAGGAGACGCCCCCTCCAACCACCCCCCCCCTCCATCCGGTGGGTAAAAATAGCTGCGCACAGGCCTTGGGAATGGTAATGAGAGCCACATGTTGGCCAGATGTGCCAGGGAGAGACCTCCGGGAACGCTGAGCGCCGGCCCAGCCCCGCCCCCGCCGCAAAGGCCCCGCCCCGGCACAGACCAGGCAGGCAGAGTGTGCGTAGACAGCAAAGTTTACTTTCTTGGGTTTCCCAGGGTCCTGCGCAAGGATGCGGATGGCCGGCGCAGACTCCCCTCCAGGCCCCACTGCCGTCCTTCCCCGGGACCCCCTCAGTGCATCTGCTCGTGGCTGGAGCCCGGGGTCCGGGATTCCTGGGTACTCTGCTTCACCTGAACCTAGTTGAGAAGGCGGCGTCAGGGGAGAGCCGGCCACCAGACCCTCCCGGGCAGGGGTTCGCACCACACGCACCTCTAGCAACTGGCGCTTCTCCCTCTCACTCTTCAGCTCCTCCCAGAGGGTGGTCAGCTTTCTCCTGTGGACAAGACAGCGAGGGGGAGGGGTGGGCAGGGCTGGCTTTGAGCCGCCCCACCGTTCTCTTTCCTGCCTCCTCCTTGTGCTGCCCCACTTACTCCAGCTGCACCCCCATCAGCTCCAGGGCCCTCCTTAAAGACTCCACCTCGTCCTGTAGCCTTATTACGTCAGCGCTGTCATTTTCGCTGTTTGGGGGATTTTGCGGGGCTGGTGAATGGAGGCTGAGAGTCTCTGAAGGGCCTGGAGCCTTCTGAGCCGGGTCTGCCTCTTTAGGGGGTGCCTCCTCTTCGGGTGTAGTCTCATCCTTCGCAGGTGCCTCCTCCAGGAGGGTGGCGGCCTCCTCTGGGGGGTGGGCCTTCTCAAGGGCAGACAGGGACCCTGGCTCAGCCTCAGACTGGAGTGCAGAGCTGTCCCTCTTGTTCAGCGGGTGCTCCTCTGCCATGTGGACCTCCTCTTGGGACTGAGCCTCACTGACCAAGAGGGACTCGCTCTCAGGCAGGGCTGGCTCCAGAGGCGAGGGATGGAGCTGAGCGTTGTCCCCGGGGGCGGCCTCTCCGGAGAACAATTGATCTGGGGTCAAGGCCTTTTCTAGGGTGGAGGCCTCATCCCCAGAAGGGGCCATCTTTGGGCCAGAGGCTCCATCTTCAGGTGGGACACCTGGAGCAGGGGCCTCGTCCACAGAAAAGTCCCCGTCTGGGCTGGGGGCCTTGTCCTCTAGAGTCAGGGTCTCCTCTGGGATGGGGGTCTTATCTGGAGTCAGAGTTTCCTCTGGGGCCTCTTCCAGAGACAGGGTCTTCGGTGGGTTTGGGGTCTTGCCCAGAGTAGGGGCTTTATTTACAGGAGCGGCCTTTGCTCGACTTCTCCGTTCTTCCTCCTGTGGTGGTGGCGGGGGTAAGGTCTCAGCTGAGGGCTCCCCTTGGCCTGGGATCCTTCACCCTCACACCCCAGGCCCCTGGGAAGCAGACTCTGCTAGGTGGTCTCCCGCTCCTCCATACTGTGGGCCTCCCACCTGACTGGCCGCTGGTTGTTGCCGGGAAGCCTGGGTTCTGGATCGCTTTCTGCCAGGGTGGCCCGAACCCCCACTGAGGAGGCTGCCGCTGGAGCCTGTGAGAGCAAACCATCAGGGGCCCAGGCCTAGCAGGACGCTGAGTCTTCCCCCATCTTTGTCCCCCAGCCCTCACCCCACTGAGGAGGCAAGCCAGACCTACCGGAGTCCCGGGAGGGGCGCTTCTGTCCATCTCCACCAGGTATGCCAGCCGGCCTGCAGCATATCCCCATCAGACCCAGGCGGGGCGGGGCAGGAAGCGGCATTTCCTTAGTACCCTCATCCTTCCCCCAACCCCACCCTGCTCCTTACCTGGCTTTGCTGGGCCCAGTGTGGGCTGTCATCAGTTTCTTGACCGTAGGGAGGGCTGTTTTGGGCACCATCTTTTTTGGTTCTTTAAGAGCAGCTGGGAGGGAAGAGGGGAGCACAGCGTTTGTTCTCACCCATCCAAGAGCCCTTGGCCCTGCCCTGTGCTGCGCCCAGGGATGCAGGCCAGGAGAGGAATCGTATCAGCTCTGGGTCTTGGGAGCTCTGGAGACGCTGACCTCCCTCAGGCTGCAGCGAACTGTGGGCGCCCCCGCCAGGAGTCATCAGGGCGGTCTTTGTGGGGGGGATGGTGCCAATACCACCAGGTTTTTGCCTCCATGCTTTTCTGAGACCTGCCCCTCTCCGTGCCGTGCCTGGTTCAGACCTCACCTCTGACCTGCACCATGGCAACACCTCCCAGTTCCCCTCTCTCCTCCCGGAAACTTCTTTGACTCTCCATCTCGTTCACTCCTTAAAAGACTTCACCCAGCCTCACAGGTCCAGTCATCACCCATAAGCCAGCGACACCAGCACTTCCATTTTGAGCTCCTTGCTCTTCCCCAAACCCCAGGACTCCCATTCGACTGTCCTCTCATCTGCACTAGGAGAGCCAACTGGCCTCCCAGTCAGCACACGCCCGACCCACCAGTGAGCCCCGTCTGCTCTGTCTTTGTAACACATCCTAATCCACCTCGTCAGCACCCCCGCCACTACGCACTCCAGATGGAGTCACCACCGCCTTCACCTGGACTATCGCGACAGCCTCCAAGCAGGGCTTGGGCGGCACTCACCCTGCCTAGGGGGTGCTCCTCCCCCAGCAGCCCAAGTGAACTCATGTTCTGTGGGGGGAGCAGACATAAGCAAAAGAAGTAAAACGTGTGGTGTGTCAGAGTTATAAAGTATAATTGAGGGGGAATGAAGTATAACCTTTCATACCCTCACCGAGGACATGCTTATTGACTTTAGAGAGGAGAAGGGAGGGAGAGAGCGAGGGAGAGAAACATCAGTGTGAAAGAGAAACATCAGTTGCCCCTCGCACACACCCCAACCAGGGACCGAACCGGCAACCCAGGCATGTGCCCTGACCTGGAATCGAACCTGCAACCTTTATGTGCACGGCACAGTGCTCCAACCAGCTGAGCCACACCAGCCAGGGCGGAGTAAGTATAATTTTAAATGGGGTAACTGGAAGAGGCCACGCTGAGATGACAGCAGAGTGAACTCCTGAAGGCAGTCACACACAGAGATATTCAGATCAGCGGACACACGAACAGGCACATGCTCACACACACTGAAACTCACACGTGCCTTATCACACAGGTGCGTGCACGGATCCCCGACGCCACGCCACACCGGGCCAGAGCGTGGGTCCTCCGACAGACACCAGGCTTTGCAGAGTGTCTGGGGCAGTGACGGGGCAGTCGTGTGAAAACTCGGGTGGGTAGCTCGGCCTCTCTGTGGCCCAGTGTCCTCACCCACGACACAGGGGTGACAACAGTACACATCTTACAGGGCTGCTGGGAAGTTCGAGGGGCTTCATCCACACGAGGGGCTTACAAGAGCATCTGGTATACGGTCCAAGTTCATTCAAATGTCTGTTAGTTCACCTTGTTGGGTGCCATTGGTTAACAAACTTATACAGGTTTCAGGTGTACAATTCTGTAATACATCATCTGTATATTGTGTTGTGTGTTCACCACCCCAAGTCAAGTCTCCCTCCGTTAAAACGTTAACTTTCACTTCTGCTTCCAGTAGTATGACTGCTTCCGGTAGTATGGTTAGGTGACCGGCGGGGCTCTCACACCGGACGGCAATTGTGTCCTGCTTAGGATACAATCCGGGGGCCGTTGGAATTAAAAGAGGTAGCGAAGGGCACAGAAGGAGAAACTGGGGCCAGGATGGCAGTGAGGAGGCAGCGCTACTGGGACTCCCAAGTCCGGGGCCAGCAGCCGGAAGCAGAGGTCAGCCCTCTCTGGGGGAAGTCTTCCCCCGCCGAGGCCGGCACGACCCCCGCAGACTGAGGCCCAGTCACGGGCTCACACACAAAGACCATAAAACACAGGAGAGACAGGCCCCTGAGAGCAGCGGTCAGCAGGCGCAATGCGCAGAGACGCTGAAACTGTTAGGTAGGGAAGACAGCGCAGCTCTGGATCCACCATTTGAAGAAGTGAAGGCTGAGCCTGCAACACAGTGGCCATCAGGAATAAACAGGCAGATGTGAAGAAGAAAACAAAAAAGGGCCCTGGCTGGTGTAGCTCAGTGATTTGAGTGCGGGCTTGCAAACCAGAGGATCGAGGTTCGATTCCCAGTCAGGGCACATGCCTGGGTTGCAGGCCAGGTCCCAGCAGGGGACGCACTAGAGGCAACCACACATTAATATTTCTCTTCCTCTCTCCTTCCCTTACCCTCTAAAAATAAATAATAAAATATTTTTTTAAAAAAAGGAAGAAAGCCAAGCTACTAGAAAGTAGCACTCTTGAAATAAAATGCAATGTATAGGTTAAACAGCAGATTAAATGTAGCCAAAAAGCGTGAGAGAGAATTAGTAATCTAAAAGTACAGTAGCCCTGGCTGGTGTGGCTCAGTGGCTGAGCACTGGCATGTGGACTGAAAGGTCACTGGTTCGATTCCCAGTCAGGGCACATGCCTGGTTCACAGGCCAAGTCCCCAGTTGGGGGCGTGAGAGAGGCAACCAATTATTGTTTCTCTCTCACATCATGTTTCTCTCCCTCCTTTCCTCTCTGTTCAAAACTAAATAAAATCTTATAACAATAAAAGTAGAGTGAAACAAGGTGTGAAAAACTGAAAGCAATGTTTAAAGGAATGGGTAACAGAAGCAGGGCTCTGACTACGTCGGAGGGGGTGGACAGACTTGCAGCCTACATGGCAAGTTTAAAGCTGGACAAAAATGACAAAGCAACCGGTTCAGTGCTCTGGAAGTGGGCCAAAGGCATAACATCTCCTGAGAAGCATGTATGCTGGGTGGTGGCCCTGCCTACCCGCCCCCCACGGACCCCGCCCCCCACAGACTCCGCCCCCCACTGACTCTGAGCCCCGGGCAGTCAGCGGACTGACTCGTTGCCATGGTCGAAGGGAACTCAGTCACTTTGGGGTGTAACCTTAGATTTGACCTTGGTTTCATAGGTCTGATACCAAAAGCACGAGCAACCAAACAAAAATTAGATAAATGGGACTTCATCAAAATTCAAAACTTCTGTACATCAAAGGACACCATCAAAAAAGTAAAATGTTGAAATGAGTCAGTAAGAAAGACAAATACCGTGATTTCATTTATATGTGGGATCCACAGAAAATAAACTAATAAAAAAGTGGTAAAAAGACAACACAAAGAATGAAAACCAGTGCCCTAGCTGGTGTGGCTCAGTGGACTGAGTGCTGGCCTGAGAAGGGAAAGGTGGCCAGTTCGATTCCCAGTCAGGGCACATGCCCGGGTTGCAGCCGGGTCCCCAGCTGGTGGCGTGCAAGAAGCGACTGATGGATGTATCTCTTGCACATCGTTGTTTCTCTCCCTGTCTTTCTCCCTCCCTTCCCCTATCTTTAAAAATAAGTAAAGGAAAACAAAGAATGGAAAAGATTTATTTGCAAATTGTGTATCTGATAAGGGGCTTATATCTAGAATATATAAAGAACCCCTCAACTGAGCAATAAAAAGACAAATAATCCAACTAAAAAATGGGTAAAGGACCCAAATAACTCTATCTCCAAAGGATAATACAGATAGCTAGTAAAATATAAAAACTGCCAAACACCATTAGTAGCCATCAGGAAAATCCAAAGCAAGATCACAGTGAGACACCAGTTCATACCCACTAAGACAATTAGAATAAAAAGGAAAGAACAGTTAAGTGCTGGTGTAAACGTGGAGAAACGAGCCCTCATTCACTGCTGATGGAAACATCACAGGGCACAAATACTTTGGAAAACGGTCCGGCAGTCCTCCCCACAGAGTTATCGTATCACCCAGCAATTCCTTTCCTAGGTATACGCCCAAGAGAAATGGAAACATCCAAATAAAAACTTGCACAGGAAAGCCCCAAAGTAGAAAAAACTCAAATGTCCGTCAGCTCATGAATGGATGAAATGATGGATGAAATGTGATATACTCATTTACACAATGAGCTGGAATATTACCGGGCAATAAAGAGGAATAAAGTATAACACATAGACAAAATTGATGAACTTTAAAAATATTATGTGAGGTGAGAGAAACCCATTTAAAAAGACAGGGAGGGGCAAAGCTGCACTGTACGATATCAAGCATATTAAATGTAGGCAAATGTCTATCGAGACAAAGTAGATCAGTGGTTGGTTGTCTTGGGCTGGTCAGAGGGGGGAGGAGACTGGCAGAGTCACAGCTAATGAGTGCGAGGTTCCTTCTGGGAATGGTGAGAATGTTCTAAAATTGTGCTGGTGTCGGACAGCTTTATAAATATACTAACCACCCCCCAGTTGTATATTTTAAGTAAGTGAATTGTGTGGTTTGTGAGTTTTAACTCAACAAAGTTGGTTTGTTTGTTTTTTTTTAAAGAAAGGGTAGCAGGGCAGATTTGCCCCATGAACCACAGTTTGCTCATTTCTGGTCTAAACAGCCCCATTAAAAGGCAGAAATTGTCAGACTAAATTAAAAAAGCAAGATCCAACTACATACTCTGTACAAGAGATTCAAAAACGTGAACGGGCTGACAGCGGAAGGTTGGGAAAAGAGCCCTGACCGGTGGGGCTCAGCTGGCTGGGCAGAGTCCACAGACTGAAAGGTCGCTGGTTTGATCAGGGCACACATCGGGGTTACAAATTTGGTCACCAGAGGGCTAAGTACAAGAGGCAACAGATCGATCGATGCTTTTCTCTCGCATCAATGTTTCTCTCCCTTTCTCTCCCCCTTCTCCTCTCTCTCTATAAATAAATACATCAATTTTTTTTAAAGATTGAGAAAAGATACCACACAGACAGTAACCAGAATAGCAATCGTATATCACTATCAGAAAAAACAAACTTTAGGAAAAATTCCTAGAGAAAAAGAAGAAGTCATAATGATAAACAGGTAGAGATAACAACAGCGATGTGTACGTGTACGGCCCAACAACAAAGCCTTAAAGTGGTGCCTGAAGCAAACGCTGGCAGAACCGAAACAAGGGATGAACAATTCAACAGTAATATTTGGGAGATTTTATTCAGGAGGAAGTTAAAGACTTTAGATTGTAAGGTTAAATATAATTATGATTAATGTAGTCTAAACTCACCAATTTACCACTAAAGAAAAGAGTAACAGACTAGAGTAAAAAGAATAAGGGTACTTTGTAGAGATGTTTGTTGAATAATGATGTGCATATAGTTAACTTTACGCTTAAAAATGATTCAGACCCCAGTTAGTTGGCTCAGTGGGTTGAGTGCTAGCCTGTGAGCCACAAGGTCGCAGGTTTGATTCCCGGTCAAGGCACAGGCCTGGGTTGCATGCGGTGTGAGAGGCAACCAATCAATGTTTCTCTTTCTCATTCTCCCTCCTTTCCCATCTTTCTGAAAAATAAATTAAAAAAATATTTTTAAAATATGCTAAATAAGTAAAATCTGTACAAAAATATGTTTAGCCCTTGCTGGTGTTGCTCAGTGGTGTGAGTGCCAGCCTACAGACCAAAGGGTTGCTGGTTCCATTCCCAGTCAGGGCACATGCCTGGGTTATGGGCCAGGTCTCCAGTAGAGGGCGCGTGAGAAGCAACCACACATTCGTGTCTCTCTCCCTTCCCCTCTCTCTAAAAATAAATAAATGGTAAATAAATTAAACTTTAAAAAACAAAGAATATATTAAAAATGATTTAGAAGGTAAATCTTGTATTTTTAACCACAATAAAAAAGGTATGATAGGAAAAAAATTTCTTTTAAGTACTTGATTATGTTAACTCTGATAAGACTGAACAAAAAAAAAAACAGGGAAAAAAACTGTTCTTAGAAATGAAAGAACCTGTAACTGCAGATACAGATGAGACTTAAAAGATAATGGAATTTTTGGCCAGCCATTGTTAACTAGAGGCCAGGAGACAGAACGTGGTCCGTGCAAGTCTCTTAAGCGCGAGACTTCTTCCCCTCTGAGTTCCGTGGTGAAGCCATTTGGAGGACACGGGTCTTTGCAGATGTAATCAAGTTAAGATGAGGTCACAATGGAGTAGGGTGGGCCCTAAACCAATGGCTGGTGTCAGCACAGAATGACACCAGAGGGGACATGAGAAGGGAGAACACACACAGGGCAGAAGACCATGTAAAGACAATGGAGAGACGCCAACTGCAAGGCCAGGTTGCTGGCACCAGGCACCAGCAGCTCAGCCACGACACGGAAGCGATTCCTCCCCAGAGCCTTCACAGAAAACGCGGCCAAGAAAACGCGGCCAAGCCAACATCTCCATTTCAGATGTCTAGCCTCCAAAAATGTGAGAGATTAAATTTCTGTTGTTTTAAGAAAAAGAAAAGGACAGAATTTGAACTACACTTGTTTATAACTATTAGAGAAGTTTAAATACATTTTTTTCCATGACAGAGAAAAAGAGAACGGGCAAGTTTTACCAGCTTTGCAGGAAAGATGATTTCCATCTGATATAACATCTCCCAGATACTCAAGAAACAAAGTCCATGCTCCTTAACTCACTCATGGGGCCAGCAGAACAGTGATAATCAGATGAGGACAGTATAAATAAATGCAAAATCTTTAAAAAAAACTAGGAAAATGCCCTGGCTGCTGTGGCTCAGTGGACTGAGTGCTGACCTGCGGACTAAAGGATCCCAGGTTCAATTCCCAGTCAGGGCACGTGCCTGGGTTGCAGGCCAGGTCCCTAGTAGGGGATGAGTGGGAGACAGCCACACATTGATGTTTCTCTCCCTTTTTTCCTCCCCTCCCCTCTCCCTAAAAATAAATAAAATCTTTAAAAAAAAGAAAAAGAAAAAGAAAAAACTATAAAAATATCTCAACAGAAGCATTTCGTTTAAAATCAGAAACATGGAAATAATGATGTTCAGCATCGCCACTTCTATTCAATATTATGAGATCCTAACTCCTATAGTGAAAAAAAAAAAAGGATGGAAAAGTTAGAACAAAATTATTATTACAGATGAATGACTGTCTTCATAGAAAACTTATTAAGAATTTAGCCCTGGCTGGTGTGGCTCAGTGGATTGAGTAGCAGCCTGTGAATGGAAAGGTTGCTGGTTCAATTCCCAGTCAGGGCACATGTCTGGGAGGTTCAGTCAAGAGGCAACTGATCAATGTTTCTCTCTCACATAGATGTTTCTCTGCCTCTCTCTATCCCTCCCTTCCCCTCTAAAATTAATAAGCATGCCCTCAGGGGAGAAAAAAATCTATAGCTAAATTAACATAAAACAGTTATTACAATGGCCGGCTTTAAGATCAATATACAAAAATCAATTCACTTCTATATGCCTATAATAAACAGAAGGATATCGAATTTTTTAAGAGACATAGCAAAAACTCTGAGATATCTAGGAATAAATCTTATTAAAAAGTTGTGTAAAACCCACATGCAGAAAACAATAAATGATGCTGGCGCAACTGACTGTCCATGTGAAAAAAGGCATAATTGGATCACCTTTTAAAATCAATAAAAGCACTTAAAAATAAAAAGCAACACTTTAACATGCATAACTCATGAAGGATATTCAGCCCTGGCTGGTGTGGCTCAGTGGACTGAGTGCCAGTCTGTAAACTAAAGGTCACGGGTTCAATTTCCAGTCGGGGCACATGCCTGGGTTGTGGGTCAGGTCCCCAGTAGGGGGTGCACAAGAGTCAACCACACACTGATGCTTCCCTCCCTCTCTTTCTCCTTCCCTTTCCCTCTCTCTAAAAATAAATGAAATCCTTCAAAAAATAAATACTCTATACAAAAAAGATTGATAGAATATATAAAGAACTCCAACAAAGTATTACTAACTCGGGAAATGCAAATTAAGTCCACAATGGTATTTGAAATGGTATTTTGTACCTATTAGGTTCACAAAAATAATGAAATCTAATAGTGTTGAAGAGGGTTTGGATTATAAAGATCTCATACACAGATAGTGAAGCCCTGAAGTATAGAATCACTTTGGAAAATAAGCTGACTTTATCTAATAAAAGCTGAACATTCACACACGCTATAATTTAGCATTGCCACTCCTAGAATTGCATCCTAGAGAAGCAATTACACCTACATACCAGAAGACAGGCACATGAATATTCACAGCAGCACTATTTGTGATGGTAAAAACTAGAAATACTAAAAATGTCCAACATTAGGAGGAGACCAGACACGTGACCTGAAGGGATTCCCTAGAAGGAATATTATACAGCAGAGAAAAATGAACTGCATCTACACACAACATGGATGAATCTTAGAAACATAATGCTGATTGGAAACAGTAAGTCCCAGAGACTATAAACATATACCATTTTTATAAAGCTCAAAAACAAGCAAAAATAAATTAAGTGGTACATTGTTTAGGCACATACATATGTATGTACGTAAACTTAAAAGCTCATGAGAACTATAAACACAAAATTCAGGACAATGGTCACCCCTGGTATGGGGGGAAGGTGCAGAATGGGAATGAGGAGCATGCACACAAACTCATGGCATGTTCCACAGACCACAGGTTTTCATGAAGTTTTAAAACACAATCTATGTAATATAAATATATGTGTGTATATGTGTGTGTGTGTGTGTGTAATGTGTGCACACACATATGTATTCTTGATATGTGTGAAATATTACATTAAAAGGTAAATTAGCCCTGGCTGGTGTAACTCAGTGGATTGAGCACCAGCCTGTGAACCAAAGGGTGGAAGATTCATTCCCAGTCAGGGCACATGCCTGGGTTGCGGGCAAGGTCCCCACTAGGGGGCGCATGAGAGGCAACCACATATTGATATTTCTCTCCCTCTTTCTCTCTCCCTTCCCTTCTAAAAATAAATAAAATCTTTTTAAAGGAAAAGTAAATTAGAAGACACACCTCCCCACAGACACATATACAAAGCTATTCATATACACACTTAAAAGACGTGAACATACACACAGTCCTGAAGACGAAAACACATCAGTCCATACATTCTCGTAGGAAAAAATGAAATATATATATAAACATGCTGAGAGCTGCATTCTCAAGACATACAGAGAAACACGAACATATCGACATACACAAACACTGACCCACATCCATTCCTAACAGACCCTTACCCCACCAGGACATAGCTCCTCAGCGGGTGTTCTGGACCACTGTGGAGCTGGAGGTGTTTACAGGCAACTGATGGGCCTCCCGGACAACCCGTCACCCCAATCCTGGGCTTCCTGGGCACCCACCTGGTTCTCGTGATGCCACTTTCCGTGGGGTCAGCTTCTTGATCTGTGCAAACAAGAAGTATCAGAACGTGAACAGAAGCCCCCACATTTCTAGGTTCCCCCTCATTTAGGGGTGGCCCCCCAGCTCTGTCCAGTGAGCACTATGACCCCCCAACTCTGTCCAGAGGAACCTGCCCCCGGCCCCACCTGAGGGTCTGGCTCCGTACTCACTGGGGGTGGTGGGAGCACAAAGTTGTCTGGGAAAACGCCTCTTCGGCCTTGGGACTCTCCTTCCCACCAGCCCTTATCCTCTGTGGTCTGAGAGAGAAAGATGCTGTGGGGAGATAAGCCAGGTCCCCAAGCTCCTTCCTCCCCAGGTCCCACCCCTTCTCAACACGCCCTTCCCTGCACCCTCCCCTGCCTGCGCCTTTCTCCTACCTTCCTCAGAACTTTCACCTCTTCACCTCTCCGCAGTGCCAACTCATCTGGGGCCTCGGGCTGGTAGTCAAACAGGACTCTATAGGTCTCAGGGTGGGAGACTGAGGGGAAGTCAGTCCTCTGGAGCCAACTGCCCTCCCCAAATCAGTCTGCAGCTCCCCCCTCCATCGGCCTAGCTGGCTCCCCACTCTCTGAAGTCAACGTGGCTTTGGGAAGGGCTATCCAAGGGATCCTTTGGCTGGTGGCTCACCTGTCCGCAGGTAGTCTGGAGGGCCGTCATAGGTCAGGCTGCCCAGCTAGTGAGGGCAAGGAGAGGGAAGAACAAGCTGAGCCTCCACACACCCCTCATCCCCCGCCTCAAGCCCCAACAGGAATGCACCACCTCTGTGCCCACTGCACCCAATTTACCTTGGGAGGCCGCTGGGAGTCAGGACTGATTGAAGGCATGTCTGGGTTATCAAGGCCTGGTGAGGGAAAGGGAGGTTGGCAGGGTTGCTGATTCACAGCTTAGATCATAGAAGAGGTCAAAGGGGACAAAGGGTCAGGATGTGTGGATCACAGGCTCACGCCACTGGGAGGGTCATTGGAGATTGCAGAGTCTGGTCACAGGGTCTCACGGGGTCACAGGGTCCAGGTCTCACTTGGGGGCCCACTGTCCAGCAACTCCACAAAGTTGGATGGGAAGGCTCCCAGCTGCCCGTTCTTCTTTCCCAGCCACCAGCCGTCCTCAATCTGCGGAGGGGGTTGGACGGATGCAGGCGCATCTCATTCTGCCCCAAAGGTCTCTCTAGAAATCGTACACTCTTGGTTCTGCCCCGATTCTGCCCAATGACCACCTCCATTTTTGCTGCCTCAGTTTCCCATGTCTGCGTCCCTCACCACTCCCAAGGCCCCCACCCTCACTTCAGCCATCTCCCCTCACCTGGAGACGCGCTCTATCATCTCCCCCAAATCCTCTCATCACCTCATCCCCTACCTCCTTTATCACTTCCACTATCTCCCCAGCTTGCAGCTTCAGCTCATCTGCTTGCTCTGGGCTGTAGTTGAAGTTCACTTTGCACCATCTCTGGGGGCTCCAAGATTTAGCAAGGCGACCTGGAATGGGACGCGAACGAGGCCACTTAGGCCGGGCGCCAGTCCACTGAGCTGGGGAGGTGCGGGCTGGGAGTGCCCAGCTCAGTACCTCCAGGCTCCGCCCAGGGCGGAGTATTGCGCTCGAGAAAGTCACAGTCGGCAGAGCAGATGAGCGGCTCTGCCCAGAGGCGCCAGTCCCCGTCCCCGAGAGAGTTGGGGGTGGCAGGACGTAGCTGGCTCCGCACTCCCGCCCGCCCTCCGGCCTCTCACCATGGGTGCGCGGACAGCGTGGTCTCGGCGCCTCTCCCGCGCCGCGCAAAGTCTCCGGAATCTCCTGGAAATGAGGGCCAGGGGAAAGGGGCTCTCAGGTCCCCAGGGTGCGGGCTGAGATCCGCCCGCGCCTCCAAACCAACCAACACCCACCCGTCCAGCCTCACCTGCACCAGGCGCTCGGGGAAGAGGCCACGATGGCCCCCCAGCTCTCCGCGTAGCCAGCCCCTTACGGGTCCCTTGCACACCTGTCGGACCACATCCCCCAGCGCCAGACTCAGTTCGCCCTCCTTCTGTGCGCGGTATCCTGCCAGGACCAGCACCTCTGCGGGCGGAAGCGTGGCTCAGAAGGGCCCAGCCAGGGACGCCTGGCCGTGGCGCGCGTTCCGAGCTCCGTGTTGAGGACAGCGGGAGAGCTGGGTGGTAGTGTAGGCTTTGGTTGCCATTTCCACACGGTGTGTAGAGGAGCCACCCTAAACCCTCTGCACATACCCATAGCTTCCGGGACGCCCTCCTGAGCCCGGTAGGGAGGATAGCGCGAACACGCGGGCAGCCGAGTACTGGGTCTGGGTAGGCTGGGACTAGCTGCAAGACTGAAGTACAGGAGGCGGAGACACGAACGGATAGGATAGATCTCGCTCCAGGTGCTGAGAGTGGGTGTGGGAGAGGGGGCGGCCCGGCTCAGCAGGTTCGGCCCCCAACCTAGGAGTGAGAACTCCAGGGTCTCCGGACCGTGCTGAAGTCACAGCTCCCACACCTGCTCTGGCCGGCCTAGTCACCTAAATTTCCAGTCTAGCTGCCGCCCCTCCTCCCAATTTTAGCCCTCAGGCTCCCACCCACCTTCCGTAGAGCCTCCCCGGCCTATCCTCTTCCTGCTGGTAAGCTTTTAGCTGCAGGGAAGAGGTGGGAAGAGGCACGTAGCAGGGTGGGGCCCCCCTGCAGGCAAGAACCGCTCCAAGTTGGGAGCTGGGTGGAATCAGGTGTTTGCTCCACTGCATACAAATCTACTTCTGGTGTACTCTGCTTTTGCTGGGAGGCGTGCAATCCTTCCTGGCACCCGTTTACGGAAGAGGAATTAAGAGGGCAAAGACGCTTCCAGTTTGGTTTCAGAAAACACCTTCGGATTCTCCCGCGGGAGGGGGGAGGGGAAAGGCAGGGAGAAAGGAACTTTGGTTTTTGGTGCTCCTGGCTACAACCGGCCCCGAGCTAAAAGGAGCTGAAGTTTAGGGCCCACTGGTGCCCATCCCATATGGGTTAGTCTGACTTTCAGGTAATCTTCCTGCTCTGAAAACACAGAAGGCTGCGCCTGTTACCACACCCTTTGGCCCCTGCCCCACCATCTTCGAAGCCAAAGTCCTTGCTCATGACACACCACAGTGAAAAAATCTGGCTCCAGCAAGTCCAAGTTTTACGGATAAAGTAAAACCACTGGGACGGGAGTGCGGAGTCGTAAACCACCAGGGGGACAACTGAGGCTCCTCCCAGAACGAGTCTGGGGGCTGGTGAGGATGGGACTGGGCAGAAGTCTGGGCGCAGGTCCCGGCTGGCACATCACCTTCCGGGTCCCCTGAAGCTGCCGCGGGAGAGATCTGCCCCCCACCCAACACTCTCAGGGTGACAATGACCAGAGTCCATTTACATCTGCCACTTCATTTATTTATTTATATTTGCAGGAGGAGTTGAAACAAATCTTTAAGGGTATTTTCATTTTTTCCCCTCAACATGAGTCATTCAAGTAAAACCAACTTAACTATAGAAATGTAGCAAAGTAAGGAAAAAGCACAACCACCCGGGAGGCGAAGGGGGCAGAGGTGGGTGCAGCCCGCACACACCACGCATAAGTGCCTATGATTCACCTGCTCAGGACCGCCTCCCCGGAAGGCAAGGACAAGGACCCATTTCAAGAGGATGTTTCCCCCCAAACATCTGAGAATGTTTCAACTTAAAGCTTAAGGTTAAAAAGAATGAAAAGGAAAAAAAAAACCAAAAAACCCCACAAACCACTCAGGCATAACCACCTTCCTTAACCAATCATAGGAGTTTCTTTTCATTTTATAAAAAGATTAATAAAAAATATTGAAAAAATTATTTTCTCATCTTATATCTGTAAAGATAATTCATAAGTTTCTTAGAAAACAGACCAGAAACCGCCAACCCAGTTTCCGCCGCTGTTGCTGAGACCAGCAGGACCAGCAAGTTGGGACACTGGTGCTGCTGGTAGAGAAGGGGAAGCTCGGCCCAGAGGAAATCAGAAAACACTGGGGGGAGGGGCACATGGGGTATGGTTAGGAGCAATGCCATGTGACACATGGCTGTGCAGAAAAGGGGACACAAGGTGGTCAGAAAGGCCTTGAACTCCTCGACATACAAAACCGGTTTTTACAAAGATCCAAGCAGTTTGGTCCCAAACTGAGGTGAACATTTCAATGTTTATTCACATGCTTTGTCTCCTCTTTTAAGAATCAAAATTGCCCAAATTAAATCTTTCAGCTAATATTACTACATATACCTAAAAAAAGAAGGGTTTTTAAAACCAGGGAAAGGGAGAAGAGATTGAAAATCATCAAATTAGTCCTCTTAGCTCCAAATGAAATGAAATTAAGAACAAAACTGGTTTCTAATAGGGAACAAACCGAAATCCAAGTATGGTTCTCCCCTCCCTACCCCAGCCCCCACCCCATACACCAACAACAAATGAGACACAGCTAAAGCCCAACGTGTTGTGTTCTGTTCAAGAGCTGGGCCTGACCCTGGGTTGCAGGGTCAGCCGCCTCTGTCCAGTGGGACTTTGCACCAGGAATGCTTTCGGCTATAGTAGGATTCTGTATGGCTGGTGGGGAGTGGGGTGGGATTTTCAGAATCTTCTTGGGGCTCCTCTGTTTAGCTCTTCACCAGCCATCTTCCCAGTGCCTCTCTCCCCTGGGCAGGGGCTTTCGTCAGAGTGGCCCCTACTCGGTGTTGGGCTGCAAATTGTCCTTCTCTTCTCGGTTCTCTGTTCCACTTTCGTCGTCTTCAATCTCTCCTTCTTCCCCACTGAACTTGTCGTGGGCCCATTTGGGGCTGGTGCTGGACTTCCGGAACATGAACCTGCCCCGACCCCGGGGAAAGGCTCCTCTGCCCCGGCCCCGGCTCACCCACTTCTCACTGCCTTCGCCTTCCCGGTCATCGTGCTGGAAGGAAAGAAAGCTGCCATCAGTGCCAGAGTGAATGAGTAGCCAGAACCCTCTTCTCTGGACTTACCCAAAGGTGACCTTTTCAAACTAACCTATGTCCCCCACCCACCTTTTGCTCCTTTTCTGTCCTCCTCCCTGTTCCCCACTCCAAAGATGCTACTGATTCAGATCCAAGAGAACATTCAGTCGGGCACCTCAGGAACGCTAAGGCTGTTGCTTGGACATTATAATAATGATGACGATGATAAAAATCTTCACTGAGCACTAAAGGACCTATACATGCATTATCTCATTCAACCCTCATATCTACCCTATTATTATCACCCTCCACTATGCAAATGAGGAAACAAGCTTAGGAACTTTAAAGTAACTCCATGTTACTTAGCACACCATCTCTCAAAGGATCGGTTTGAGAAAGCCCATCGCACCAAAACATGAAACTATCTGATCTGCATTGTCAGGCAGCCAACAAAAGCAGCAACACTCAGAATACACATCTACCGCTCCAGCTCTTCCCACCCCACTCCCAGCCAAAAACAAGAATAGACAGCAAGACCAAGAGTAAATGACTTGCTTATGGTTTCAGACAAGTTAGTGGCAAAGGCAGGACCAGAAGCGAGCCTCCCATCTTGTATCTCCCATCTTTGGTTTTATGCAAGGAGGCAGTGTGGCAGACTGGAAGGAAACACAACCTACAACTCAAATGATCCCTGCCTGCTCTGATGGTCTCGTGAGATGAGGAGGAATTCAATGAAAGAATAAATGAAAAAGAACTTGGAAATCTAGAAGTCACTGCTATCTCACCAGCCCCTTGGCTTCATGGAGTCCAAACCACCCATCCACACAAGTAGGACTAGGCTGCTGGGTGGAAGGGCCAGCCAGGGCAGACTGAATGTATCAGGTCGGTGATGCTCTTCGGGTGGCCAGTAAGGGCAGGGAAAGGGCTGTGTGGCCTTTAACTCGCCCCTCTCTAGCAGTCCCACTCCAGCACCTGTTCTGGGCCCAGCCAACATTTCCTAAATACAGACTCAAGGGTCCTCGAGGAAGTCTCAAAGCAGTTCCCAGCAGCCCTAGAAAAGCGAAGGTGGCTTTGCAGAGTCCTCTACACAACAGCTCATTTCCTAGTTGTGCCAACAACTCAGACCCATGCCAGCCTTTCTCGTAGCTGATGAAGACTCAGCCCCAAGTTGGCCTTGGTCACAGTACTCAGGAGTCACAGCTGCTTGGACCTAAGCCTGCTATTTACATAGCAGAGCTAAGACTTCACTCACTAGCCAGGTAATTCAGCCTAGAAGAGCCCCAGCCTGAGAGAGGGAAAAAGGCCCAGAAGGGGCCTGGCACCTGGGAATGGCTCAACTGCTGAAATGAGAGAAACCCCAGGTGCATTTTGTCTCGGAGACAGAGAGATCCTGGGCCGTCTTCCTGCCAATCTTGCACTGGTGAGTGACAGAGTGGAACTGTGGCTCAAGGGGAGAGTTTCCCTGGGCACAGGCTGGAGGCTGAGGCTGGGCACGAGTGAGCTGTAAACAAGTTCACAAACTAAAAAGGGAAGAGCAACCCTCCTTGTTTACCCTAGAATCCACAAATGTCTTACATGATAAACCCTTCTGAGGCCAGGGCCACCTCTATGGAGAACGCTCCTCTTGCCACCACAAGTACACATTCCCCCAGTGCAGGTGCGTGCAGACACACCGCATCAGTTCTGAACAGACCAACTAAAGCCTTGGTATCAGCTACTACACATGCCCAAGGCCCCCGGCCCTCCCCGGGTATCCCCAGACACGGACCAGGTAGTACTTCTTGCTTTTGGGTGTGTACTCAGGGTCCCACTCCTCCTCCCGGCTTCTTTTTTGAAAATCGTTGTTGCTGTTGTTGTTGTTGTTACCAGAGTAGCTGCCTCTGCCCCAGCCTCTCCCTCTGGCTCGAAATTGCTGTGGCAATAAACAAGGAAAACGAAGGATCAGGTCAGAAACAGAGGAAAACTTTTAACTCCCTACGTTCAAACACTTTTCGGCACAGAACAGACATCCGTCCTCAGTCAGTGAGCTGGTCAACTGGCTTCTGGCCATTCCCCTTCTGCTCCTCTCAGGCCTGCAGCCTGGACAGAGGACAGCACAGCCCAGCGGCCTCCCTCCACACAGCAGGAGCCAGGCTATGTTGGGAAGTTCTGAGACCAGAAGCCCTAACAGGCTTTATATAGCTCAGTGATTCCGATCAGTAAAACAACTACAAGTGGGAAGCCTGGGCAATAGGAACCACAGATTTTGAGGTCTACAGACTGGATTACTTGATGTATCAAGAGCAACCAAACTGGTATTCTGATAAACAAATAATCAGAACTGGTGGAAGCAGGGGCTTAGAGGAAAGGGGTGGGGGCAGGGTCTTACAAAGGTCCCTCGAGCTCTGCCTCCTCTTTCACTTGGACCCACAAAGTCTTTGGTCCCCAGTCTTGATTTGTCAAAGCCGGTGGTGCTTTCCTCTCTTTCCTCTGTCTCTTCAGTGTACTCCTCTGCTTTGTAGGAGTGGGATGAATGGGAGGAAGAGGATGACGACCTGGACCGGTCTCGTGCTCTACGGTGCTTCCTACGGAAACAGGACAGCCAGGAAAAATCAATAAACTCCTTGGCTAAGGCCTCCTGGATGAGCAGCACAAGGCAAGGAGGAACGCATCCGTGATGTGGACACTGAAGTATAGTAACCTAAAACACCCCAAGTTCCAGCCAGGTACCTGGGCGGCCCCAAATCTGTCAGTCATGTTCAGTGACATGTTTATGTCTGAGCCTGTGAAGAACATGGGACAAACACATAAGGAAGAACACAGTCCACGGGCTCTGGTCACTCAGTGTAACACACACGCATGAACTAGAGATGCAGAAGGAGACTAGCACTGCAGTGAGAGCCCCAGGTACACAGTACTGGGACAGAGGCTTCATACAGCACCATGTCTGCTTTTACAGTACTTTATTTCTCATAGGATGACCAACCCCTGTCTCTTGGGGTTGCTCTAAAGATTTAAAAAACAATTTGCTTCAACACTTTACACTGACACAGCAGGCACACAGTAAATGGCAATTCTGATTATTCAGTACTGTTCCCCCGTTTTGCAGGTGAATGATTCAGGCAACAGCTGAGCAAAGCCTGGATGCAAACCTAGCTCTAATTACACCACCACTCCACACACCACCTCCCACTTAGCTCACACAGGTTGCATTATTAAGCACAGGATCTGGTGAAACTCTTCCCAGAGTTTTTTCCCTGCCTTCCCTTCATCTGGGGGAATTAGAGACTACAGCAAATTAGACTACTAGGATGAGTCACAGCCCAGGTCCTAGTAGTGGGTGCCATCCCTGCCTCCAGGGAGGTTGCTACTGGCTGCCTCTAAGGTGGCAGAAAGGCCAGGCTCCCAGGGGTAGAAGGGGACTTAACAGGGAGAAGCCAGCCAAGTGTCAGGGACCTGTCACTGTCCTCCCTTCCCTCATCCTCCTCCATTATGAAAAGAACCTTGCCCCCCCTCCCATCTACTCCCACACAGTGATGCTCAAGAACTTAAATAATTGTATCCTACTAGCAATTACTCTTTAAAAAAGAAAAAAGACTTTACTTATTTTTAGAAAGGGGGAAGGGAGAGAGAAAGGGAGAGAATCCGCGATTTGAGAGAGAAACATCTGTTGCCTCTCACATGTGCCCCAAGCAGGGACTGAACCTACAACCCAGGCATGTGCCCGGATTGGGAATAAAACAGGTGACCTCTTACTTGATGGGACAATCCCTAACTGAGCCACAGCAGTCAAGGCTGGCATTTACTCTTCATAAAGGAAATATAAGTAATCGTCACAGGATTCCTATAACTCAGACATAGAACTCTAACTCCTAAAACTCAGTGCTATTTCAAGGGGTTTCCAAAAGGCTCCAGATTTGAACCCTAGCACTGCTCCTGCTTGTGTTCCAGGGAAAGGCGTCGGATCAGTAATCTGAACCCAACCCTGAAAGCTCAAGGGGCTCTGCTCCTTCCCCACCAGTGCAGCACTGAGGTGCGCTGTACCTCCACTTCCACTCCCGGCTGACGACTATCAGGCCCTTTATCTGTAGGAAGCCCTGAAGCTGCTAGGGCTCCTAATTCTTAAGAGACACACCGGAAAGGACAAAGTAGAACAGAAAGTCTGAGTTTTGATGTCAGCTAGTCCTTCTGTGACCTTAGACAAACTGTCCTGAGCTTAGCTTCTTTATCATTCAAATGGGCAAAACGGGTATCACACCAACTGTCAGACCTATCTCCAAGGATCTGATGATCAAATGAACACACACATGCTTGCCAGGTGAAGTTCCCAACAGCAGAAGCAGTGCTGCCTCTTAGGGGAGGTGTGGGGCTTAGGTGTGGGCTTCAGCTCTGCTACATTCAATGAGACGTGATTGAAAAGTCATGGGACTTTCTAAAATGTAAACAGAAACACCAGGACCTTGGCATGAATGCTGCCCTATGAAGTTCAACAAAGCTATCTTTGTTTAAAGAATAACCCCTCTTGGAAGTGTCAGCTAAATTAGTTTAAAAGGCAGTTAGGATCAACAATTTTGTCCTATCTAGTCCCACACTATTTCTTTGACCAGTGTTATTAGCTGACAATGACTCTGAGCCATTTCCAAAACACAACCTCCCCATGAAAAGTTGTGATGAGAAAGAACATGTCTAAAACAACTACAGAACAAACCCCCAAATGATTCTGTATGGCTCTCACAGCCAAATTAAATGCTCATCCCCCAGGAGGCCTTCTTCGGACAAGGTTCATGCCAATTCTGATGCAAAGTTCTGTTTTCAAACTAGCGGCTTTACTTAACAGATACATGGTAAAAAAAGAAGAAACTGCCCAAACTGCTGCCATTCCCAACCCTGAAACTGTCTGCCTTGGGAGGTCTGGTGTACCAGGCCTAAAGGGTGCGGACAAAAGACCCCACTCAGGAGTCTGAATGAGGTGGCAGGGGCTCACATACTTCTGCTTCTTTGATCCTTTATGAGTTTTCTCAGTTTTCTCAGCTGATCTTTCCCTTGAGTGGCTTGAGTCTCGGGAATCCACTGATTCTCTTGATTTGCCTCGTTTAAGATCTCTCTCCTTATGTTTTTTACGACGTTCAATATCAAGGCGGAGATCAACAGGATCATCTTTGTATTTTCCCTCAGCCTGCCAAAAGAGAAATCAAATGAAGGTTTTCGGGACTCAGGGCTGCACCACTTCCACCACCCCATAAAGCTGCAGTCACTACTCCAATGGAGTGGTGCAGAGGAAGCACTGGGAATGTATCACCCAAGCTTGGGGGAGCCAGGAGGAGGGGATACAGATGTCCCAAGAAGTCACTTAATAAGGATCCCTCACAGAGCCCAAACCAGTTCTCCAAAGAGTAATGCAGACAACCTCTGAAAATGCTGTGTGTTGATCTCTTGCTGTTTCCTCTCTGGCCCCCTAATGATCTGGCTAGCCCAACTCTGGCTTACTCACCACCAAGAGGAAATGCTCATGTTACCCTTTTCCTACCTGCACTGTAGCAGTCACCCAGGCTAACCCTCTACTTGAAATCTCTTTGAGTACAGAGTCCAATGAGAGACAATGGCAGACTTAAGCAGCTTTTCTAAATGATTTGTTATACTGAGAATTTCTCTAAAGAGGAAGTATCAACAATGCAGGGAGGACCGTAATGGAGAATTCATAAAGTGGCAATAGCAGGTCAAACTTTATTTAAAAAAAAAAAGAAAAGAAAGAAAGAAAAAAATCTTTTGGCTTTCTAGGAAGTGTAACCATCGGGGCAGGTGAGCTACAGACACAGTGAGAGCCCAGCAGCAGCGAGGACCACCAGCACGGCAAGGCCTACAGTCCTCGGGACACTGAGTGAGAGGAGTGGTACAGGGTGAGTTCGGGGCCCTATACACTAGGACTTCTCTCATGGAAGTGAGACCTCCCATAAAAACAGCAAGGAGTAGTTTCCTCTGTACTAACATTTCACTTAGACAGACAAAGTTTAACTTTAACAGGAGTGGTAGGAAGTTTACCACCACTGTTTTTGAGAGGGAGGGAGTAGGACTCTGCACCCTCCAAAGCCTTTTATGAAAAACAAGAAAAATGCAGGCGCTGCTCCCTTAGCTGGTGCAGACAACCCCTCTCATGAGTTAGCTGTGAGGCACAAATGTCTTCTGATGTTTCAAAACCTTGCCTTTCACACGTGAGTGTCAATCTGTGAACACTTGGAGAAAAAGAAAAGGGGGTGGGAAAGAAGAGGCTGCGCAACAGTGCCTCTCTCATCATATTCAACCAACAAGACCAATGTGTTTCAAAAACTTAAAGATTAATATTTGTAGAAAATGTTTCAGGAGTATCAGAAGAGCCATCTCTAATTTTAAAATTTCAACTGTATATGTGAATGAAGGTCAATACTGAGATTTCTTAAAACCCCAAATCTAGTATTTCACAGAGAGTGCATACAAGCTTTAACCTCTTAATTAACAGTGCACATCATTGCAAATGTAGCTGGGCTATCAAAGTAATGTTTAGCTTTAAAGTAACATAACGAACAGATGATAGATATGGTACAATGTTAGAAAAAACTGGACTAGCCGTTTCAAACAGTCTACTCAGTTAAGATATGAATATTCCACTCTCCTCTGACATGCATGTCTTTCTGAAATCATGGTTGGAAATAGTGCATGTATATAGTTGATTTGATAATACTTACAAGCAGAAAAATATCACAAAAAGTTTCTTCTCTCATCATGGGCACTTGTTCCAAAACTCCTCTCTTTTTTTTCTCAAGCTCACCTCAATAGACTTTGGGGTCATTTACCATATTCTAACCACTTCACAAAGGTTGTTGATACATTTAATAAAAATTAACCCTTTGTAGTTCATTTTTAGAATTATGCCCATCCTTAAAAGAAAAACACAAACTTAAGTAGAGAGTAATTTAAACAAACATATATCTGTCAAGTTCATGCCCAACGCACTCATTTTGTTGGAATTACTGATCAAAGCAACAGTTCACCTTGTAGCCGGGTTCCCGGGGACTTTTCATTTCATCATGAGCCAAACCATGTTTTCTGAATGTACTGGGGGAAATGTCTATCCTCCTAAAATTGAAAACACGAAAAAATTTAGTATTCTACAGTTATATAACATATTCTTTGCATAACTTACACTCTCCCATAGGCATGCACAAAATCCCAACTTCTCAAATGAGAAATTCCTTATTTCCTCCCAGTAATGTTATATCCAGGAAGACAGACTCATAGTCAAGCTTAGGATTTCAAGTTCACAAGACTATCTAACACCTGCTAACACCAAAGAGCATTTTCAACTTGGGAATTAGGATGTAATGGCCCATTATTTACCTATGAGATTAACCTATGAGATTAGGTTTAGGTGAGAAACAATTGCCTGGCATGACCCTAAGTCCAAGACTACTATACAAACATGGTTCTACAATTCCTACTGCAACAGATTCAAGAGCTCACTATTAAGGAATTAAAGATAAGGCCACCCTGACCAGTGTGGCGCAGTTGGTTAGGCATTGTCCCACAAAGTAAAAGGTGGCTGGTTCAATTCCAGTCAGGGCACCTGCCTGGGTTGTGGACCTGGAGCCTGGCTGGGGTGCGTGCAAGAGGCAATTGTTTCTCTCTCACATTGCTGTTTCTCTCCCTCTTTCTCCCTCCCTTCCCCTCTCTCTAAAAAAATAAATAAAATATAAATAAAGACAAGGCCAACTTGGTTTCTAGACAAAGTTCCCCACAATGAAATACGGTATTCTCTAAACATGCTGGGCTTTACAAAGCTTTGACATAATCCTACAAGCTCCCCAACCCCCTACCCACTATAAATACTCCCCCCAAAACTGATACATGAAATACATGGGTTGCTGAAGGAAATTTAACATTTAGTCTACCTACACAATGCTCACAGTGATCTCAGGTCACCACCTGCGGGCTCCCAAAAATAGAAGGGTTCATTTATACCAAAAGGCTGTTCTCAGGCCCAAAATGAGAAACTTACTGCCATCAGAGCATGTGCTTTCCACTCACAACCACAAACACCCACTTCTATCCTAGAATCTGAAGGGTGGTACCTCAACTTCTGTGGCTAATATGGCAAAGACAAGTTTAGTATCTAATGATCAGTCTCTTAAGACCACCTGCAGTATAAGGCTGGGGTCCTCACCTGTGTATCTCTGGGCTTTTCTTGTTCTTAGCTGCCTCCTGCTCAGATCCTCTCTTTAGGTATTTAGTAAAGCGTTCATGCAATGTCATTCCTGAGGACCCAAAGTGATGCTCTGTGGAGAGTCAAAGAAAAACACATTATGCCATCAAAGGCAAACACAATATTCAACTCTTTTGTATGAATCTGCAGCCACAGAGATGTGACTAAAGAAGTCAAATCCCTAACAAACATACAGAAAAGAGGAAGCAAAAGGCTGCTTTACACAATCCAGTGCTGGGCACTGGATTACCACGCTGGCTCCCTCATCTCAGGACTCGGACAGAAGAAGAGAAACCTGGGGCCCACTGTCCTTTCAGTCACACTGCCAGCTCCTGCTTAAGTTTCAATCTCCGAGAGAATATGTGAGTGGCCCCACCAAGCTTCTACAATGACCTTCTCCCCACCACTCCCCAGCCTGCCTCCATCTGCCCTATGGTGGGGAAGGAATGCACACCATAAGGCTGACAAAAGACCTCCAGAGGCTTCTACCTGCTGGACACGAAAAGAAAGGGGTGCAAGAAAAGTCACTTTTAATACCTCCTTTGTCAAGCATTTTAGATCTTCATGTGAAAGATTTTACCTATTCTATCAATCACAGGTCATAACTAGCAATTCAGAATATTCGGCTCTGCCCTGGCCGGTGTGGTTCAGCTGGTTGGGTGTTGTGCTACAAACCGAAAGGCTGCCAGTTGATTTCTGGTCAGAGCACATGCCTGGGTTCGGTCCCTAGTTGGGGTATGTACGAGAGGCAACCACATGATGTTTCTCTCTCACATTGTTTCTCTCCTCTCTTTTTCCCTTCCTCCCCCTCCCTCTAAAGTTTAAAAAAAAAAAAAAAAGCCTGGCACTATCATTTAAAACACAGTAACTCCTCCCTGGAAGGGATTTCCTTCAAGCCAGTCTGTAGCTTCAAAGGCCCTTTCAATAAGATAAAGGGCCCCATGCCCTGGCTGGTGGGACTGAGTGGGTTGATGGCCAGCCTACAAATTGAAAGGTCGCTGGTTTAATTCCGGGCCAAGTTCCCAGTTGGGGGTGTGTGAGAGGCAACCAATCGCTGTTTCTCTCCCACATTAATGTTTTGCTCCTCACTTCTCCTCTCTCTAAAAAATAAATTTAAAATCTTAAAAAAATAAAAAGGTAAAGAACCTCAAAAGGCTCCCTATTCACCCAATCATCCTGCTTGTAACAGAAGAAGCTAAGCAGTGGCGAGAGCGCCTAAGCAGGCTGGAGTGCGGACCCACCTTTAACATGGTGGACGATGGTCACTATGTGCTGGGCGAACAGTTCCGAGGGGCTCCGCTGAGACTGAGCTGACTGTATGTGCTGGAAAATGGAACGAAACTCCTGTTCCTTTTTGTTGCTGTGAACTAGATCCCGACAAAGCTTACGTTCCTGAGCCAATAAGCCACTGGGTCTGGGGGGAAAAAAACACAAGAAGGCCCAATATAACAAGATGTATATAAAGTCAGAACATTTAAACCCTAAAAACACAATACATTTTGCAGAGAGTTTTCACATTTATCCACATAGTTCTTTGGATGAAGTATTAAACACCTCAGTGACTGTTTGCGGGGTCATTGCTGGTTTTAACATGCTCAACAAATGGGAATGTATTGTAAAAGACCAACTAGCTTGGCCAGCTGGGGCCATTCAGTGAAGTGACATAATGAAGCAGGAGTGGGATGTGGCTGGAACATGGCTCAGACTGTCTTCCAAGAGGCTGTGTAGTTTTTACCCCCAGGTAAAAAGCAACCTGGACATCACTTTTTCCTGAAGTTCTCCTCTCACCCACAGTCCCAACTCTAAAAACTGCTACATCATTTCATGGTGAAGGTCTCTAATAGTAGAGGCCTCTGGTAGCCTATTAAGAATGAAGGGATGGACCCTGGATAGCTCTACAGACAAAAGGCACCTAAATCGAAGTCAGAAGGACCAGAATGAAGGCTAGAGGCAGGGGAGTATGTGTGTGCTGACTAGAGAGCAGGGGAAACAGCAGAGGGGACCCAACACCAAAGCCAGTCACTAAAGAAACACCCTTCGCCACCCCACAATCCTGATGCCAACACGTAGAAATGGCTTCAGTGACACACACTCCGCACTGGAAACAGGCAGACCCGAGGGTGCCAGCACTGAAACTCGGACAGCAGGGGAAACACGGGAGGGGCCTTACTTTCGGAATGTCCTTAGGAAGAGGGAGGAGTTAACAGACACCATTTAGGCCACTGAAGTCCCCCATCAAGGGCTACACCTCACCTTGCAAGGTCCTCATCAAAAGAGTCCATCCGGACATTAACTTGGGCCTCTCGAGTAATGGAAAAGGAAGACTTCCCCGAGGAAAAGTCTCCCTTGGCTCCTAGCTTCTCTCGGCTCTCGGAGGTCTTTCTTGGGGGAGGTGACGAGCTCTTCTCCTGGACTGCCTTGTAAGCAGTCACTCGGAAGTTCTTTTCAGGCACAAACCCCCTGTGCCCACCTTCGGTTCTCTTGAGCCCTCCCCGATCCTCCTTTTTGGATCTCTCTGAGAAGGATTCCTCCTCCAGCTCCTCCGTTTTCCGCTGCTTTTCCTTGCCGGGAGGCGCATACACGAGGCCCTCCCATTTGCCCGACTTCTCCTCCTCCTGGTTTTTGTTTGCGCCTGCTATGACTTTCGACATAAATTTGGGATCATCATCAAACTCAGATTCCTTCCTTCCTTTAGCTTTGTCCTTATCTTGATCATCCATGTCCTCCTTGTGGAAGTCAGCCATCTTCTTCTCAAAGTCATCTCGGAGCTTATACCTTTTGGGAGACTGGCTGCCCCGAAAAGGCTTCTCAGAATCAGTTTTGGAAGCAAACATATCAGATTTTATTTTCGAATCACTCATGCCTGTGTCAGAGAAGCTCCCTTTCTCTTTCATTTTCTCTTTATCAGTATTTGTTTGTTTCTGTTCCTTATCTTTTCCATTCTCTGTCTTCTGCTCATCTAGATACCTAGTTATAAAAACACAAGAGACACACACAAGAGATTTCTTAAGCAACCTGATCTAAACATCACCACATGGACTTGAGTTTTTGAATTTCTGAACTGAACATGTCTTGTGGATTACTGTGTTACCAAAGGACTTTCTACTTGGTCACTTTCTATTAATTCAGAGGAAAATGTTTGCTCCACAGAGTTGTGGAGCAAAAAACTTTTTTAACAAAAAACCCATAAAGAAAATAACAAAGGTAATTTTTAGGATACTAAAAAACAAAACCTACTTACCTGTAAGTGGTCTAGGGAAAAAAAAAATAAGGTCTTATCCAACCTTCACTCAGTCACTTACAATCTGCTTTCAGCAAAGTAAACATAGAATGTTCAACCTTGGACTGTTTTGCTTTTATACAACTCATATTTGGAAATACAAGTCTCAAAAGAGACTTCAAATATGCTTCAAGTCACCTAGAAGATCTAAATATGAAATATACTGCAAATACAAATAGAAACAAAATACATGTTAATTGAAGGGAGGAGCAAAAATCACCCTACTCTTCTTTCTTATGGAAAAGGAGAGCTCATGCCCAAGCCTTCTAACGACATCACAGTTCTGGCAAGAAACAAAACTTACATTTTCAAGTAGACTTACTGAAGCCTGGAAAGTATAGATTCTGAACATCTCCTCTGTACCATTAGTGAAGATACATGGCACAACAGAATCAAAGAACAGAGGACATCAAAGAATATGCTAATAAGAGAAAAGAAAAAGGAAACCCCCCCTTTGCCCAGTAATTTCCTCTTGACAACCTGGTCTCAATGCAACGCCCCTGTTATGTCTCCGCCACCCCAAACCATAACGACCACACAAAGATTCAGGTTCCAACTCACCGTGTCACCCAGGGTACAAAATGGAAGCACTCTTATATCCTCTCGTAACATGCAGCCCAGCTGGCTCCTACTGGGACATACACTCAGCTTGTGATTTTAAAACAAGGCCTTTGTGGACTAAGCCTTGGACTTTGCCATTCTGCCCAGTCTCCTCAACTGGAGGGTTGAGGATGCAGCTCTTTATTTTGATGGGCTGATGTAGATCAGTAATAGCAGGCGGTGGGTCTTAGGGGGGTCTAACAACTCCAATGGCCATTCATTTTGGCAAAGACCGTATTTTTTTGATAGCTGACCCACAACTGTCTACTGTTCTCTAGCTTACATTGGTAGATTCCAAAGCAAATTTTAAATGTGAAAACATCATTGCAGAGCAGTCTAAAGAAACTTTATGCTGCAATACAAATCCAGGAAGGTAGGAAAGCTAGAGTTAAGCTTTTAAAGTTTGCTAATGAAATGTTTAGGAAATGGGGATTACCTTTTTACCATTAATCACAGCTCCAACTTAGACTGTGTTACAACCAAACTGCCAGCTGGTAAGACAAAAACACAACCAGGAAGGGGACACTGGATACTTGCCTCTTTGTATAGGCTGCTCCTCCTGAAGCAGCAGCCTCCTCCTTCTGAGACGAGCCATATGTGGAGCCCGAAGCCGGTGGACTCTTACCCACAGGGCTCTTCTTGGACGGACTCAAGGACCCAGAGCCATGCTCAAACTGACCTTGGTGTGTCCCAGACTGGTATCCGGAACCACTCTGCAGAGCTGAGCCCATCTGGGATGTGCTGGAAAGTGGAGGGCTAGGTTTTGGCACAGGGCTAGGACGGGGAGATCGCCGTCTCACCACCACAGACTGGAGGGGGCTTTTCAGAGCAGGGCTCCGCTCCCGGGGACTCAGCTCAGACACTGCCGATGCCCGTGATGCAGAGCTGGCGCTGTAGGTGGAAGCATCTGCCCACGGCTTCGAGCTCTCAGATGCTTTTGTATCTTGAGAGGAGCCTCCGGAGAATGTCTGCTCCTTGGCCTCTTCTCCCTGGTTATCTCCGGCAGCCTGAGATGGCCGGCTATCCTTGGAAGAGGACTTTTTCTCCTTTGCAGACTTGCGCTTAGAAGATTCAACTCGGCTGTGGTTGGAGGAAGAACGAGAGGATGAGGAGCGCCTTGACCTGTCAGAGGAAGACTTATCAGAGTTTCTAGAATGGCTCCTGGACCGTGGTGAAGGTGATCTTCTCTTTGGGGACCGGGATCGGGAACGGCCCCGACGAGGACTGTATGCTTGCCGGTAATTCTGCCAGTTTGAGCGGTAGTTTCCATAGCCTCCTCGGTTATACTGGCCCCATGGATAAAAGCCTCTGTTGCGCCCCCGGAAATAATAGGGCCTTCTATAGCCTCTGTTGTGACCTCGGAAATCCCGATTCTGATATACTCTTGGATGGTTCCTCTCTCTGTTATGGGCTGGAGAATATGATCTGGAACGAGACCTAGAACTGAAAGGGGATGGGGCGGGATGGGGGGGAGAAATGTTTAAATTTTTGACACGAGCAGCCTTATTCATAAAAAACCTGCCAACAAAAAAAAGTAAAAATTTAAAATTCCTGCTCACAGGATGCGCACTTACTAAATCCTACTGCTTATGGACCACATTAAATACAGAAACAGGGATAAGAATCACTTTAATAGATGAGACACCAAGACTGCTTTGTTAATATTATAGCAGTTTAAATGAAGATATGTCTACAGTGAAAGAATATAAAAACAGTCTTAATGTAGTGAACTGAACAACGGCCATTTTAATACAGTATACTAATTGTTTAGAGTCCTTCAACCTCTAGACTTACAACACTCTACTCCCCATCTAATTCACCTCTCACTGTCCTTGCAGGGCTGATTTCTCGGATTCCACTAAGACCTGGGTTTGTAAAAAAAGAGTAACAGGTCTAAATCAAAGACAACTTAAATAGGAACTTGGAGAATACATCTGTTCAAAGCTTACAGAATTTTTAACTGAAATCAGTACAGCAAAGCACACAAACAGTTTTTTACTGGGGACCTAGAAATGGTCTCACTATTTAGGTCAGTTTCTGTGGCTCAACTGCAAGATATTACCTAGATGCCACATGAGGGCACCATCTGACTGTAGACACCAAAGTACACAGGAGATTAGCAAAGAGAAACTACAAAACAAGACCCCTCCCCATGAGTACCTTTTTAGTCAACATAAAGCCTAAAGGTGTTCTTTACTGTTTAAAAATACAGAACTCTTAACTTTGGCAAAGGTACACTTCCAGAACCACGGGTGTTCAACAGTAACTTAACTTGGTTAAAATTACATGTCCATGAATGGCAGGCCTGTCAACGATAGGCAGCTTTGTTTCCATCAAAAAGTCAAAGACTGGGTTTGCTGGTGTAAAACTCCACTGGGGCTCTTGGATATGACCTGCCTTGTCAACTATGATATGGGATCATTAAGTTAATCACTACTTCTAAGTAGTTGGCCAGAAATATGTAAAATTACCAGAAAATGCTTTCAGAAAGTATTCTCTTTACATATAGAATAAAAACCTTCAGTTACTCAGCGGGCCTGACTGGAAATAGACTGTTTGTTTTATAAATATAACTCCATTTAGCAAATGTGACAGGCTTTAACAACTAAAACAAAATGGTATTTTTAAAAAGAACCTTATATTAATTTAATCTAAAAATAAAAAAAAAATTAAAAAAAAAAACCCAAAAACCAAAGTGGGGTTGGTCTTCTACTACTTATTACCTGTGATTCTCAGGTCCTTTACCCCAAGAACAAAAAAGCACTGGCAAAGACGATGCAGTATACTGCTGGTTAATGACTGCTATTTAAGTACAATTAAAAAAACTTACCTTCCATACTTCTCATTCAAAAACAGTACAATGTAAGAAAAGAAGGAAGAAGAGGCAGATGCAGGCTATGAAACTGAGTATGACCCAATTAAATGGCTATACTTGAGGGAGGTGATGCACCACCAGCACTAAGGAGGGTTTAATTCATGTGCCCATCCTCAGAGGCTACTGCTGCTTCTGTCACCGATTACTAGTGAGGGCCCTGTGGCAAACTGCATCCAAAACCGCACTCACTGCACAGATGCAGGAACATGAGTCTCTGCAGATTGCAAATGAAGTTATTTACAAAAAGTCACTTGAAAGGATACAGTCTGTGAAATACAAGGAAACAATCAATTTTCTCCAATTCTGTAGAACTCAGCAGTTAAATTAATTTAAAGGCATGATTTCTCAAACTCTCTGGATAATACACTTCCCTTGTAGGAGAAGGAAAACAAAAGGAAAAAAAAAAATCATGAAACAGATAAGCCAGAAACAAGAACTGAGCATCCAGTGGCAAATTTATCTGTTTCTAAAAAACAGAGAAGTCAGACTAGAATCAAGTATGAAAACATGTTAACTAGTGGAGAAATCCCTCCAATAACGATATTCTAGAAATAAGATAGCACATACAATGGCTCTAGACCTACCGCAGCACATACTGCCTGCCCAAGATACTTCTCCCTCATTTGCCAAGTCAACGGCCATGCCAAATGATGGGTAGAATAAGGGAAAGAGTTCTGTCCAGACATATGCCCAGAGTCCCAGTTATCACAAACACTTCAGGGGTGGTTAACATTTCTCAATCTGAGTCAGTTCCAGTTTCTCTCCATTTTGGCTGTATAGCCTCTTGTTTCTGAACCAATTATTTAGTTTCCATTTACTAGATACAGTTTTATAATGTTACCTTTCAGAACCAAATGAACTAAAACTGAGGTTTAATCTGGCCAAATCAAAAGACTCTGAGTGCAAGGTAAGAGTTACTAAGAGTCTTTGCTCAGTCCCAAAGCCTTGATAGTAATTTCGTGACATAGGTATAAATTTATTCAGTGAGTTTTCCCTCTTCTTTTTTGTTGAGACTGAAAAGACGGGATAAATGTTTTTATATAGACACTGACACAACTGGGTAACTGACAGACTATCTAGTCTAGGGCTTGAACAAAGTTTGGAAAATGCATGCCCCAAAAAACATGAGGGGGGAAAAGGAACTCAAGAATGATTACCCTCAGGTGTAATGTCATCTGAAAAAAAAAGTCTATTATTTCTTTTGTTTGAGGGAGAGACTCAAGATCTCTAACTTCCTGTTCTACATTATATTGGAGTCATCAATACTTATGCACACCTACTTTTTGTAATTTTCAGGCAGGCTTCTCAAAGATTCCATTTAAGAAATTAACTTGTTCTTGTTAGGAGGCAGACAAAAAAAATTCCCACCATTTGTTTAACAGACTCTTGTAGAAGTACTGTATTTTTGGACTGTAAGATGCACTTCCCCCTAAATTCCGGGGGCATCTTATAGTCCAAATGTAGCCTACCTGGCTCAACAGGGACATGACGACAGTGGAATAGGGTCACCGGTTATTAAATATTTTACCACATTTCTTGCTTCAAAAAATTTTTTCTCCTATTTTCCTCCTCTAAAACCTAGGTGCATCTTACAGTTCTAAAAATACAGTACTATGAAGCCACCAAAAATAAAGCTTGTAACAACAACTTCTCCTGAGGTTTATTTTAAATTTCATAATCAATTCATTTAAGTAAAGAATTCTGGGCCTGGCCAGTGTGACTCAGTTGGTTGGAGCACTGTCCCATAAACTCAAAGATCATGGGTTCGATTCCTGGTCAGGGCACATACCTGGGTTGCAGGTTCCATCCCTGTCGGGGGCATGTACAAGCAGCAACTGATGGATATTTCTCTCTCACATCAATGTTTCTCTCCCTCTCCCCTCCCCCGTGGTCCCTCTTTCTAAAATCAATAAGCATGTCCTCAGGTGAGGAGAAAAAAAGAAAAGAATTTTAGAAACTCATCAGAAATAAACAGGAGGGGTTCCAAGTTGCAAAACGGAGAAATTCCCTTCTTGTCTAGTGCAATTCTGACAAAAAACGAAATCGTGCAGTCTCCTTTCGGTATTTAACGCATAGGTGTTTCTTTCCCTGGTGCACATACAGAAACTTCTATCTACTGGAAGGTTCTCATTTACTCACAAAAGAAAATTAAAAATCTTAAAGAAGAAAAGACCCAACTCACTGCACATCAAAAGGAAAAGATGCTGGAGGTCTGGCCTCCTAGTATAAGACATAATTGAAATAAGGAAATATCACCCAAAGGTGTGAAAACTGATGGAATTAAAGAATATTAGCATTATTCAAAAGAATTATTTGCATATTTGCACATTTAATAAGAAGACAAAGTGATGTCTACAAAAGTGACTTTAGATGTTTTACAGTTTTTTAAGATGAGTTTACTAAACAGATGCAGCATGTTAGTAACAGGCATATCAAGTATATACAAATGACCCCTGATAAGTGTTTTAAGATTTATTTTAGTGGAATGAGACTTCCCTTCCTTGTAATGTTGATCATACTATTAATCCTCTAAGCTATCAGCTCTTTCCTGATGAAAATAAACTTGTCCAAGCCTCCAAAAAAATAAACCCACATTGAAAAATAATCACATGTAGAGGTTTGAAGTAAACAGCTCAACTTTTTAAAAAACCGCTTTCTTACAAAGTAAATGAGAAATACTATGTGCTGGCAGAGGAGAAAAGGAATTAGGCAAACAGTATGGCAAGGAAAGCTGATCTGGACCCACAGCATCTGAATATCTTACAACCCAACCTCCACTTCAAGCCAATCCCCCCTCCCACAAGCATTTGACATTCACAGAACGAGTCTAACAAAAGATAACCTCAATATACAATCACACCCACTTACCTCAGTCTGCGCTTCCTTGAACGAGAGATAGATCGACTTCGGGATCGAGACTTCGAAAATGAACGAGAACGAGATCTTGATGCAGATCTTGAGCGAGAAGAACGAGATCCAGACTTCGATTTGTTTGTTTTTGACATCTCTGAAGAAAGGGTCAGTCACTTTTCAATTACACCTAATGTAAGAAAACAGATTCAAACAAATGAACAGGTGGGTCCCTTTGCAAACTTGAACTTCTCTGAACACTCAGAAACAAACACACACACAAATAAACAAGATGAAATAATTGATTTAAAAAATTAATTCATAATATTACTCAAAAAATATTAACTCATAAACACAGGACTAAAGTAATTTATAAAGTGAGCCACCATTACTGTCTTCTGGCATCAACCTTCTTTTAGGTTTTTTTCCCATGAAAAAACAAAATTTTCTTTTTAATTTCCCCCACTACAGGAATGAACACAGAGCCTCAGAGCTGCCCTGCCAAGTGACCACTGGGTTTGGTCAGCAAGGTGCATTGTCAAGTGACTCATTTATTCTTTAAAGTGCTAAAGCATGTGTCTACCAAAGACCAAGAACAATAAGGATCAGTTGAAGATGACAAAGTTAGGAAATAGCCAGACCAGGACAAAGCTCTAGGGCTTGTGAAGGGAAAATAATAACTAACAAATATTTCACCCTCTCCTACCTCACAGATTTGTTGTTATTCAGATCTCAGCTCAAAGGCTATCTGCTCAGAGGTTTGCCCTGGCCACCCAATGAAAAGGAACTACACAGTCTTTCTCTAGGGTATAACCCAGTACCTTGTTTTTGCTCTTCAGAAAACCCAATTCAGTACTTTGCAACTATCCTGTTTACTTTTTTGTTTTTCCATCTATATTCAACTACCAAGAGAAGGTAAACTTTCTACCAGCAGAAATCTCATCTTTCTTATTTACTTAACACCCAGAAGCACTAAAATAAAAGACAACTGGAGACCAGCCTTGACACTTCCCTGAGCAGACAAAATCAGTCAGGCATACAACTAAAGCTTAATCCAGCTCATTTTGCCAGGCTACCTTGACCCTGTGCCATTTCTTGCTTATGCCTTTAGAAAAAAAAAATCAAACAAAACTTGGACTGTTTGTTCCCCAAGGTTTATATGAACCAACCACTGAATATAACTAAATACCACTGAATATAAGTGAACAGAATATAACAGAATATTCTGTTATAATCAATCACTGAAAAGAATAATCACTGTTTTCTCACCATGTAAGCTGCTTTGTAACAATATACCCCTAAAGCCTCATTCTGTGTTTTGGTTTGAGTGCTCCTGGTTTGCAACTGTGTTTTTGGTGTGTACACAATAAACTTCTACTAATAAGTGCTTCAGTCTTTAATTGGTTTTACTTCTGTTATTCATGAACTGTTTTTAAAATGTTTTTATGAATTTTATTCTCAAAGACAGGATCATTTTTTAAAAAGATTTATATATTTTTAGAAAGAGGGGTCTTCTGCCAAGATGGAGGTGTAGGTGGAAACACTGTGCTTTCTCACACAACCAAGTTTAAAAACAACAAAGTTTTAGTAAAACAAATATGCAGCCATAACACAGAAAATTAAACTACCAAAGTCTGACAACAAGGAACCCTTCACCTAGACCAGTAAGAGGGGCGGAGCCAGCAGCTGGCAAGCTAGGTTGCGCAGGAAAACTCAGCCAGACCAACCCAGGCATGTGGGCAGCGGTTGGCGAATCCCCAGGTGTGGGGTTGCGACAGGCAGACCCAGTGAGGGCGCAAGGCACCAGGCTGCCTGCGCTCACACGTTCCCGCACAGATAAGCCAGTGAAGGAGAGAGCAGTGAGACAGACTGCGCAGGCCCCCCGGCAGGAAGCAGCAGAGGGGACCACTATTGCCCACGCTGACCCTGCCCCCACATACAGCATCACAACCAAGCGACCTGGGTGGCCCCGCCCTAGTGAACACTTAAGGCTCCCCTCCTCATATTTAATGGGCGTGAACAGACCAAACATGGCTCAAGAAGAACTCAAAGTCCCAGAGCCCATAATTCTAAGCGACAAAGAAATAGCCAAACTTTCAGATGCACAGTTCAAAACACTGGTGATCAGGATGCTCACAGAACTGGTTGATTTTAGTCACAAATTAGAAGAACATATGAAGGCTAAACTAATTGAAATGAAGGGGAATGCACAGGAAACCAATAGTGATGGACAGAAAACTGGGACTCGAATCAAGGGAGTGGACGACAAGGAAGAAAAAAATGACCAAACAGAAAAATATGAAGAAACAAAAATTTAAATAAAGAGGAGAGGCTTAGGAACCTCCAGGACATCTTTAAACGTTCTAACATCCGAATTATAGGGATATCAGAAGGGGAAGAAGAACAGCCATGAGCGGAAAGCTTATTTGAATGAATAATAAAGGAGAATTTCCCCAATCTGGCAAAGGAAATAGACTTCCAGGAAATCCAGGAAGCTCAGAGAGTACCAAAGAAGTTGGACCCAAGAAGGAACACACCAAGGAACATCATCATTACATTAGCCAAGATGAAAATGAAGGAGAGAATCCTAGAAGCAGCAAGAGCTAAGGGGACAGTCACCTACAAAGGAGTTCCCATCAGACTGTCAGCGGATTTCTCAAGAGACCTTATAGGCAAGAAGGGGCTGGAAAGAAGTATTCCAAGTCATGAAATCCAAAGACCTACATCCAAGATTGCTGTATCCAGCAAAGCTTTCATTTTGAATGGAAGGGCAGATAAAGTGCTTCTCAGATAAGGTCAAGTTCAAGGAGTTCATCATCACCAAGCCCTTATTCTATGAAATGTTAAAGGGACTTACCTAAGAAAAAGAAGATAAAAAAGATGAACGGTGAAAAGACAGCAAACTCACAGTTATTAACAACCACACCTAAAACGAAAGCAAACTAAGAGGATAGCTAGATCAAGAGCAGAACCATAGAAATGAAGATCACATGGAGGGTTAGCAACAGGGGAGTGGGAGAAGAAGGGGGGAGAAGGTACAGAAAATAAGTAGCATAGATGGTAGGTAGAAAATAAGAGGGAGGGCAAGAATAGTATGAGAAATATAGAATCTAAGGAATTTGAGACATGTGGTCATAACTAAAGGGGGGATGGTGGGGGAGGGGGTGTGCAGGGTATAGGGGAATGAAGGGGGAAATAGAACTGTAATGGCATAATCAATAAAATTTTAAAAAAAGAAAGAAAGAGGGGAAGTTGGGAGAAAAACATCAGTTGGTTGCCTCTTGCACACCCCCAACTGTGGACCTGGCCTGCAACCCAGGTATGCACCTTGACTGGGAATTGAACCAGCTAACTTTCAGTTCGTAGGCCGACACTCAATCCACTGAGCCACACCAGCCAGCACAGAGGGCATTATTATGTTCCATTTTACAGATTTAAAACCAGACAACCTGGCTCCACGCCAGCATTCTTAACCACTATTATTCCACACAGAAGTCATTCACAGATCTATAGAACTAATTAATATGCATCTTCCTCACTCTTACCAAGTTTAGGACATGGTAAAGGAGGCAAGAGACAGACAAACTGAAAGGTGATACTGTTTCTATTACATTCAAGTATTAGGTTTGAATTTTAAGAATTTCTGGAAAGGCAGAAAGCTCAGGAAGCTGCTGTAACTCCAGCTTGTAGGAGAAATAACCATAACCTCAGAGGCACAATTGAGGGAGGTCTGAGAAACTGCTAGGAGGCCAGAGACAACGGGTGATGAGGAAAAGTCTGCTTAGTGAGGACACCACAGACCTATCTAGTCTAGATCCTGCCAAAAGGACCAGACTGTTGTGTGCTCTACTGAGGTCAAAGATACTTCAATATGGAGCCGATTTTTGGCAGCAGTGTCATTGTACAAAGCCAGGGTAGGGGGATAAGTTACTCAGACATAGGAGGTGGAGGTGTAATGAGCAATTTACAGAAACTGAATACTGAAAATACATTTTGTTTTGCTGGTTGGCCTTCAGCATATTTTGGGATTCTCCAGGTTTGTTCTTCCTGAATGGCTTTTTTCTGTGACAGGTTTAGGGATATCTGTGCCTAGTAACATCTCTGTCCCATCTTCAATTTTAGCTTGAGCCACAAATAAAAATCTTTCAGATCAGTTACACAACAGGTGAACATCAAACTTTAAAAGAAAAATAAAGGGCAACAGTTAGTGAAAAAGTAAACACTCATTTCAACCCTCAGAAATTGGAAAGATAAGTTACTTTTCATTAAGAGAAAAAGTTGTCACCTAAATACACACAGAACTGAACTTAATACATCTACATATTTTAAACTTACCAGAATTGACAAGTATACTCAAGAGTGGCAATACTGCAACACCACCCCCACTCGCACTCCTGGAACTTCTCTAATGTGAATTAAAACTCACTTATTTTTAGCCTTGGCTGGCATGGCTCAGTGGATTGAGCGGCGACTGTATGCCAAGGGATCACCAGTTCAATTCCCAGTCAGGGCATATGCCTGGGTTGCAGGCCGGGTCTGCACTTGGGGGCACACAAGAGGCAACTGCACTTAAGGTTTCTCTCCCTCCCTTCTTCCCTCTAAAAAAAAAAATATATAAATGTGTTTAAAAATTTTTATCTGTCTACTTTTAGAGAGGGGAAGAGAGGGAGAAAGACAAACATCAATGTGAGAGAGAAAAAAATCAATCTTGACTATCACACACGCTCCAATCAGGGACAAAACCAGCAGCACTGGCATCTACCCTGACTGGGAATCCCACCAATGATCTTTCATTTTGCATGGCGCCGCCCAACCAAACGAGTCACCAAATTAGTTTTTCAGGGCTGAAAACTAAATTTAAAATTACCATTATACCTTAAGAATTCAGTGGGTAACGTTGGATGACACAAACCACAGCTGCAAATAAATAAATGAAACAATTCATTCAAGAGGACTACTCTATCTAGGCAGTGGGTAAAAACAATGCTAAATAAAAGTAGACTTCATCCTTGCCTTCACGGAGTTTCGAATCTAGGTGCACACAGACAAATGAGCGAGCAAAACTGCAGGTACAAATTTTGGTTAAGAACTAGGAAGAAGATAAAGAAAACATGCTGGGGCCCTGGCTGGTGTAGCTCAGTGGACTGAGCTTGGGCCTGCAAATCAAAGGATCGCGGTTTGATTCCCAGTCAGGGCACATGCCTGGGTTGCAGGCCAGTTCCCATCAGGGAACACACGAGAGGCAACCATACATTGATGTTTCTCTCCCTCTCTCCTTCCCTTCCCCTCTAAAGATAAATTAATTAAATTTTTAAAAAAAACATGCTGGCAAACACGTGCAGTGTGGTAGTCATGTAGACAGGGTGGTCAAGCAGTGACATTTAAGCTGCCACCTGAATATGAAGAACAAGTTGGAAAAAAATACACACACACACACAAAGGAAGAAACATGGGAACAAACTACACAGTGGCCAGCAATTTGTGTGGGTTTTCTATTCAGAAACTAATATAAGGGTTTATTGATCTTATTTATCTTCAGTAATTTAATGTTGACACTCCATAGCTGTTCTCATCTGTATTTCTTTAATTATTCAGTCTGAACATATTTTCATAGCAGTTTACTATTTTTCTTTTAAAAAGACTTTGACAGAGCAAATCTATCCACTATGGTGATACGGCAACATTATAAATTATAAAGATAATACCAATAAAAAAAATGTTACCTGTCATTCTTTATATGCAAACAGTATCTTCATAGTTTTAGAAAAATTATCAAATAGAATCCAAGTCTTAACTATAAATGTGCAGAAGTCTGAGTATCTGTTTTGGACCATAAGCCTTATTCATAATAATTTTCTAACTTGAAAAAGAAACAAAAAGCAAGTCACACAAAAAGAAAGTATCCAAAAGATGTGAAGTTTCTTTTCTCAATATACACAAATATATATTTTAATATAAGGTAGAGATAATCATAACTAAAGCCAACCAATCAAATTACCAAAATTCACTCAAAACCACTCACAATTCTATTTTGAAGGCCTTCTAATTTCATACAAACAGAGCTTTTCCCACTTCTGACATTCATTTCATGTCTGTGCTCGAAAAACATAAGGGGAAGTGAGACAGACAACTACTATCTCAGAAATCAACTTAGCACCTTTTACATGTTACAAGTCCTAGTGTTTGGTTTCTGTTCAAACTGTAATTTCCCCAAAAGGAAGTCTTGCTTCTTCAAAAATGCCTACTCTGTTTCGAACCATCCAGCCTGGTTTCAGAAACTGTAACCCCCCTCCTAACTAAGGCTGAGTAAAAAGACCCTGGACCATAAGCCACTTAGGAGACATACCTTATCTTTGCAGGGGCAGGTGACTGGTTAGTCAGTGATGGTAAGATTCCCCAAAGGAGAGACGACCTAAGACAGGCACAGTCACCAAGGAGCTCTCAGAGGACTTGGGGGTAGAGAAAAGGGGGGTGATGAACCCTTGCCCCTCTGTTTTGACATAGCCTGAGTCCTCATTCTGTCATTAAGAGGTCTCCTAATCTCTTGACTGTCTTTACTTCGCCTGCCTGACTTAAGCTTGAAACAATGCCTTAAGCCTGAAACAACGTCCATGATGGGTGTGGCCCTGTGCTGGAAAGGGCGGGTTCCCTGGGGCAATCAGGTCTAAGAATCTAGAAAACCTACTTTGCTAATACCCTCAATTTAAATAAGGGTCCAAGTGTGGAGTTTAGCCCTTTAACTATCTGACCCTGACTCAGAATAAGCCCTCAAGAGTTTTCTGAATGTTATCTATTGTTTAATCATTTCTGCCTGACAATGACTGATGAGCTTTATGTATATACCCTGTATTCCTATGCAAAATGAACCCAATAAAAGCCCACTGAGGAATGGGTTCCTGGCCCTTCTCCTTTGAGATCAGCCACCTTTCCTATTTTCATGGGGGGAGGGCCTGCAGGTGGAGCTCCCACGCTACCATTCCTGGCTGGTAGTTCATTAGGAACTTCATGAAAAAGTACTACCCCTACAGATCTGTAAGCATAATATGACAGCTCATGGCTATGACATGTGACATGAGGTAAACAACACAACTATTTTGGGTAAAAATATTCTCACAATTAAGATAAGGTAGCCATGTTCTTACACCAGCATTTTAAAAGAATCTACCTAGTGACCAACACTATTTATTTGATACCAATGATCAATACTTAATATTTATTGATAGAGGGATCAAAAGCAGAATTATCTTCTGGAGGACAGGGTCCTTGTAGTACACATCCCCCCCACCCCAGGGGACTGTTCTAGCAACCTATATGTAACAGTGTACTAGCTGGCATTGTTGTGAGAGGCTGCATTTGGCTTCAGTGGATTTTTTTTTGAAGACTTTAAATGCATTTGCCCATTTCATGAAGGGTGATTTACAAGTGCACCTGCCAACATCACACTGTGCATTCAGCAGTTTTTGACCCAAAACACCTCCCACCTTCCTTTTACACCCAGATCTTCCCCCATGGACTTGTTTCCTGGATGAAAAGAAGTCCTAAAATGGAAACACTGTGCCATGTGGAAGAAGTGAAATAAAAAACAGCAGAAGCACTAAGGCATCAAAATGGATGATTTCAAAAATTGTTTTGAGCAGTGGAAAAAATGTCTTAACAGGTATACTGCATCAAATGGAGAGTACTTGGAAGGTGACAGAAGTTTAAACATATAATACACAATTTTAAATAAGTTGTCAGGGGGGTTGTGGGGGTTAACCATCCCTAGCATTATGTGTTTGGCATGTTAGGATGCAGAAATAATAAGACCTAGTTCCTAAAGTGCCAGTTAAGGGCCTGGTATGAACCCAATATCCTCAAGTTTGTAACATTCTTCAGATGACGTGGTTTCATACCCACATTATCACCCTCTTTGCCAATGAATCAATTCCTGTTTGTTCTCTTTCACTGTTATACTGAGAACTTAATGTGATTCTCCAAATGTGGCCTAATATAGAACTATTTAGACTCTATTAATGTGTTCTAAGATTTATCTTTCTGGTAGCCACACCTCATGTTCTGGCTCTGAGTCACTAAGAGCTGAAGTCCTTTTTCATAATCCTTCTTCACATTCAAGATGCCCTCCTTCTACATCCTGTATTTATACAACTGTTGTTTTATCCTCCCCCCTCTATTTAAAACCCAAGTGTAGAATTTCAAACAGTCCTTTGAAATCATTTCAGATACAATTTTGTCACTTGGAGCAAGGGTTCATTTTCAAACTGCTCTGCAGAGCCAGTTGGGACGTAGTTTCCAGTCCCACCACCCTTTTCAAAGCCCAAGCCTCTCCACCAAACCACTTGTCTAATTACCAAGCAGATCAGTGGTCCTTGAAAGAACATAGCTCTCGAGGAACAGACACATTTTACGTAAAACATAATGCAAAAAAGATCTTAAAATATATAATTACATGACTTTTATAGCGTTAAAAACACAGATCTTATTTTTCAACTCCAAGAAAAGGGAATAATGTTGGCAGAGAAGGCCAAAGCAAGCTTCTCTAAATCAAGACCCCTCCAAGACAAGACAGACTTCAATTACACCTCTGCCCCTCTCACACCGGCTACATTTGCCATGCCAGCACTGTGCTTGGCACATGAGAGACGGCTGCTGAATTCACCAGAACACACACTTTGGGAGTACTAACTACAGTTCACCCCACGTTTGGAATATTGTAGGTAGCCTATTGAGAGGTTACATTGGGCAGGCAGATTGGCTCCCTAAAATTAGTGCCAAATAAAGCCTTTCAATAGGCCACCCTGGGGTTCCAGCTGTGGCAAACTACTTGGCTAGAACACACAGAAACCACACTAGTAGCCTTCAGCCCGTAAATACTAGGCTTATATTCAAAAAGCAGAAAAACTTACTTAAAAAGAACCACAAAAAAAAAAAAAGCGCCTTTTTTTTAAAGGTTTTATTTCTTTACTTTTGGAGAGAGGGGTAGGCACAAAGAGAGAAACAGCAATGTACCAGAGACATCAATTGGCTACCCCCTACATTCCCCCAACCATGAACTGCACATCAGCAACTCAGGCACGTGCCCTGATGGGGAACTGCACCAGCGACCCTCTGGCCACAAGGCCAGCACTCAACCCACCAAGCCACATCAGCCAGGGCTTATCCTTCCATATCCATGGAAGGATATGGAAATTGAGTTGGGCTAGGAAATTAATGCCTATGACAAACAATTTGAATTCTAGATATTTACACGTGTCTTTTTAAATTGAATTTATTGGGATGACGTGTGGTAATAAAATTATATAGGTTTAAGGTATACAATTCTATAATACATCACTTGTATATTGTATTGTATATTCACAACTCCAAGTCTCCTTCCATCACTGTTTATCCCCCCAAACCCTCTTCCACCTCCCTACATTTAAAGTGCTTTGAATGGCTTCACTACTGTAATTTAATGTCTGTATAGGGCTCTGCTGGGCAAATCATCCTTTTTATTTCCTTTTCTCATTCCCATTAATATCAAACTTATTATCTCACAGGATATATTCAATTTCAAGAGATCTCCTGTATCTCAAAGGCCGTATCAGAGCATTCTCACAGCGTGAACTCTCACTTCAATGTCTGCATTACAACCAATTAAGACCAAACCATGTTTGACATATTCTGACAGACACCAGCCTCTTCTGCTAGCAGCACCTGCTTCTCTATAGCAAAGCACAGAAGTACCTTTATCATCCAACTTTCATTACCAACTCTTTCTCTATGGTACCATGGCAGAAATGCCAAGTATTAATTCAAGGAAGAAGTGTTAAAGGTCCCAAATAAGATCTAAGCCTAAAGAATTTCAAGAGAGTTAATAAATATCACCCTTTAAAAGAAAACTCATGGTCAAAACAAAGGTTAAGAACGATCACTATGAAAATTTTCCCAAGAAATAACCCTCCAAAAAGAAATGCAAAAATTTGAACATGAGATGGAATCCTTTTGGGAAAATCTCTAATTTAAGATGTAAATATTAAGATACACTAAAACACTGAAATGTGAACCACTTATGATGAGTTGATAAGCACAAGTTTTAGGAATACTGAATATTGAAAGTAGAAAACAAATTGAGAGAAAAAGGTAGATATGGTTTCATGATCCATAATAATTATCTAAAGAAAAATATCCACCTAGCCCTTGCCAGTGTGGCTCAGTAGTTTGGAGTGTTGTCCCATACATCAAAAGGCTGTGGGTTCAATTTCTGGTCAAGGCATGTTTACCTAGGTTTCAGGTTCAATCCCCAGTCAGGGCACATATAGAAGGCAACCAATCAATAAACCTAAAAGTTAACCAAGTCAAACAAAAAGACTTTTGCTCTGCCTCTGGCTGACAGGCTGGGAGTGGGGTGGGGGTAGGGGGGCAAGGGGCGGTGCATTTGTATCTAGCAATGTAAAGTTTATAGATAGAATATTTATGCTGGCAATAGGGAAAAAGACTTTAAATCAGGACTCACCTGAAAGGATGGGAGACATCATTTCCTCAAGCAGGATAATTTAGCTACCCCGCTTTGACTGACTTAATAGAAACATCTAGCTCCTCCAGCTCTCTGTCTTGAGTATGTTCACTGAACTCTTGTTAACTTGAATTTAGTCTCTGCATGGACCTGCCTACCAGGAAAGACTGCCCTACACAAATAGTGGCTTTTTCGACAGGTCTGTATCCACTGGAAATTGAGTCCCTGGCACTTTATCAATAATAATTGCTAATACATACTAAGATGTGCCAGATGAGAGAAGCTAGAAACCGTCAGCATTATCTCATTTATACACACAAACCTCATTAAGTACCATGTTCTATACCTGTTTTACAGAAGAAGTGAGGACTTAAGAGAGTTGGTAACTTGCTCCCCCCCCCCCGCCCCAAAGTTCTATACAGCTTGTTAAGTTCAGAATTCAAACTGTAACATTATGTTTGAGTCACCATTACCCTTATGGGCTATCTCCATGGTATACCTCACCCATCAGTCTCTTGTGAATTTGACCAGTTAAAAATAAAAATCAGTCTCAGAAGTATAACTACCTTGAACCACAAGAGCTCAGATGCTTAACCAAAGCAGCCAACAGCTCTCTTCCCTTACCCCTATCTCTAACTCATGACATATGCAAAAAATGAAAATAGGCTCTGCCGGAAATCTGACTCAGAACATCCAGTGCAAAAATAAATCCCTTGCCAAAGACAGCAGGAATGTCTCTGCTGCAGATAATTTCAGAGAGCCTAAACTGGGAAAGCCAGTTAGAACAAAGAGCTTTGTGTAATTAGAGGCAATACCAAAAAGCAGGAACATAATGACCAAAAGTAAAAAAACGGTCCTTGCTTGGAAATGGATCCATCCTTCAGAGGGGCAGCTCAATACCAGCCTCTTTCTGGGGGGATTCCCTGCTCTAGAATGTACCTGTTACACCAGACCTTTCAGTGCAGCACTGTTCTCAAGATTAACCAGAACACAGCAGAAAAATAGTGTGAAAAACTAAAACAGTAAAACCTCCTTCCACGTACCCCCCACCCTCACAGTCCTAGGCAACCACTAATCCATGTGCCTGTGCTGTACACTTCACATACATAGACTCACACAATACGTGGGGTTCTGTGACTGGCTTCTTTCACTTAGCATGTTTTCAAGACTCACCAGTGTTGTAGCATGTTATCAATAGCACATCAATCATTTTTTCCCACCAGGATACATCACATTTTATCCATTCATCAGCTGATGAACACTGAGGTTGTTACCAGTTTTTAGCTATTATGCATAATGTACTATAAACATTCACGTGCATGTTTTTGTGTGAAAATGTTTTTTATCTCTGAGATACATAACTAGGAGTGGTACTGCTCATTCCATATGGTACTTCTACGCTTAACTTTGTGAGGAACTGCCAAACTATATTCCAAAGCAACTATATAATTTTATACTTCCACCAAATGCATATGAGGGATCCCATTTGTCTACATCTTCAATACTTGTTATTGTCTTTTTTTATTACAGCCATCTGGGTGTCAAGTGCTACCTTACTGAGGTTTTGATTTTCATTTCCCTAATGACTAGTGACACTGAGCATCTTTTCATATGTGTATTGGCTATCTGTGTACCTTCTTTTGGAGAACTGTCTATTCAGATCCTTTGTCCATTTTTAAAATCAAATTACTGGATTATCTGTCCTTTAATGAGTTGTACAGTTCTTTATAAATCCTGAATACAAGTTCTTTCAATGCAAGTTTTGCAGTCTCCCATTTTTGGAGGTTGTCTTTTCAATTTCTTAATCCTAACCTTTGGAGCACAAGGGTTTTTAAATTTTAGTTTTTTTAATGAAGTCCAATTTATCTTTTTTCTCTTGCTGTTTGTGCTTTTGATGTCTGTCATGTCTAAGAAGGGTTTGCACAAGGTCACAAAGATTCACTAAGTTGTCTTCTAACAGTTTTATATACTTTTAGCTCTAACATTTAGATCTATGACCCATTCTGATTTAAATTTTGTGTTACGGTGTAAGGTAAGGGTCTACTTCATTCTTTTGTGTGTGGGTATCCAAATGTCCCAGTACCATTTGTTGAAAGACTATTCTTCCCCCACTGAAATGTTTTGGCATCTTTGTAAAACAATCAACTGATCACACATGTGAAGGTTTATTTCTGTACTCTCAATTTTATTCCACTGATGTCATGTTTACACTTATACCAATACCAGTCTTGATCCCTATAGCTTTGTAGTACTTTTAAAAAAGATTTATTTATTTTTAGAGAGAGGGGAAAGGAGAGAGGAAGAGAAACATCAACGTGAGAGAGACATGGATCAGTCAGTTGGTCGCCTCTTCTATGTGCCCTAACGGGGAACCCGACAGGCACCCTCTGCTTCTGTGGGATGACAACCAAACAAACATTCTCCAATGTCTTCCTTTTTCAAAAACAGTTTTAGCTATCCTAGTTCCCTCCGAAATTGCTGGTGATAAAAGACACAAATGATGGGAGATAAAAGATACACGCACGTTCTTTTGGGGAGCAGCCCAAGTCATTCCCTTCTCCTCCTTCTTCCACTTCCTTCTTCACAGGCACTCGTCTCCTAAACTCTAAGGTGATGGGCAGCTGGCAGTTTGGCACAGGCTGATCTCCTGATCCTTACCCCAAAGGTGTCTTTTCTCTGACTTCCCAGGGCGCTCAGGCAGCCTAGGCTAGGCTCCCCTGTGGCTTCTGCTATGCTAAGCCCTTTCTTGTTTCACTGTCCCCAGCTTTAATAAACGCATCCTCATAGACACATACACACACAACACAACACAACACAACACAACACACACACACACACACACACGATGTAGCCCTGGCCTGGTAGCTCCATTGACTAAAGCATCATCCTGGTACGCCAAGGTTGCAGGTCCAATCCCTGGTCAGGGCACATACAAGACTCAACCAACGAATGTATCAGTGGGTGGAACACTAAACTGATGTCTCTAAGGTCAATATATAAAATTAAAATTAAAGAAAAGAAAGCAATTTACAATTTGCAAAGGATTATAGGCAAAGCAGTGGGACTGATTTGTGCTCTGCATGCCACTGGCCCATAGTTACGGGCAGGAAAGCAGGACTCAGGTGAAATATTAAACATGTTTACTATTTCACGCTTTTCTCAGGAGATTACACTTTCCTGTGGAAAGTGGAGGGAGAAGAGGAAAACAGACTCAAGAGCAGCTGTGGGTTTCTCTAGGGTAAAAAAAAATCATTACTAAAATTCTCAAACTTGGCCTCCCGGTGCCTACCACAGGCTGTGTTCTTACACCACCTGTTGAGAAAGAGGCGGTAGAGTAAACCCGCCCCATATACACCTCAGCCCAGGCCCTCTCCCTGATCTGTATTGTGAATAGGGAAACATGGAGAGAAAATAAATAAATAAATAAATAAATAAATAAATAAATAAATAAATAAATAAATAAATAAATAAATAGATAAATAAATAGATAAATAATTCTCAAACTTTAGTTAATTATATGGAATTTGGTAGAACTTGCTTTAAAAATGTATAATACATAGGTACAGGTGTACACATAAAACACATCTATTCCCTGACCTGACCAGTGTGACTCAGCTGTTTGGACGTTGTCCCAGAAAACAAAAGGTCAGTTTCAATTCCCAGTCAGGGCACACGTCTGGGTTGCAGCAGGGTCCCCAAATGGGGTGCATGCGAGAGTCAACTAATTGATGTTTCTCTCACACATCAATGTCTCTCTGCCTCTTTCTCTCTCCCTTCCCCTCTCTAAAATTAATCAGTAGATAAAAGACAGATCTATATAAGCACTAAAGCAAACTATAAACAATGGTTACCTCTGTGGAGCATGAAGGTATGAAAAGGAAGTGAACAGAAAGGACAGAGCATTTACTTCTTATGTGTAATTGTTTAGCCAGTGATTACAGGTAGCTTTCTACATTATGCTAAAAAAAGTTGGTAACATTCACAGTTAATGGTGTTGATTCTTTTATCTGTAACAGAGAATTAAAACATCTACCTACTTTTTTGTAAGATATTTTTTTAAATCTAAAATGGTAATTCCCACATGGCCCTAAATAAATATAACTGCACATTAATCACTAAAAGTCCATTTGGGGGGACCTCACCACAATGAAGTTGTTTTGTTCTTTTATAACTTTAACGACGGTTAAGAAAGGCAGGCCTTATAGCCAACTGGGCTCTATTTTTTAAAACTGATTTTTATTATGGAAGGGTTGATTCAAACACACACAACAGTAAGTAGTGTAAGAAACCCAAGTGTGCCTATCATCCAGCTTCAAAAATCATCAACTCTCTGCAGGTGGGATCTACTCATGGTCAAAATCCTAGTGAAGTTCACATAGATACTGACAGTCTCCACAGCTGTTTTCCCATTTCTTTCCCCTAAAAACATCAGAGAATGCTAACATTAAAAACCCAAACCTAATGAAGGGACCAAATGGCTCACCCTCTACATGCTTCTCCATTTATGCTCTGCAACTAAGTCTGAAAGGAGAATCATTTGTCAGCAAATAACAATCACTCCAATTTAAAATCAAACACATTTTAAGTAAATTCCAAGTACAAGGTTAAACTATCTTCTAATTACAGTACATAAGTAATCCAAAATACCAGTGCCAATGTGGGCTGTTTTATCAACTTGTTTTTAGAAGTGTGAATATTTCATAACAGCTGAGAAAATTATGAGAGGGGAAAAGATTTATAAACTACATCTTTTAAAATTTTGATTCTAGAAATTCTTTAATATTGACTGATTGAGAGGGGAAGGGAGGGTAAAAAGAGAGGGAGAGAAATTTCTATGTGTGGTTGTCTCTCACATGTACCCTCCCACCCCCCAGTGGGGACCTGGCCTGCAACTCAGGCATGTGCCTTGGCTGGGAAATGAACCAGTGAACCACTGGTTTTCAGCCCAGCACTAAGCCACATCAGCCAGGGGTATTAAATATTTTTTGATTAACCACCCCAAAAAGCTAAGGCCTCTAAGTCTACAGACTCCAAAATCCACTGTAAAAATTGTGAGCTCACTTCCAACTACTTGTTTGGCATATACAGAAATATTTAATATTGTAATTTTTTTACCAGTGTGCTTTTTTATGCAAGCCCTGAAAATAACTTTTATCAATGAGACATATTTCGGTTCACTTATGTTAACAATAGACCTGTTTACGAAACAAATTCTCAACTGTCTTTAATAGTCATTGTCAGGCTAGAAAGTGAATTCAAAGGAGGAACCAGCTCCACAAACTTCACAGAAACAATTCAGCACCGGGTCACTTGTGTTCAGAACCAGATTAAGGGACAATGATAAAACCCACACCCCCAGAGAAATAGCATCTGGCAACTGATTCTTATGTCAAGGTTACTGCAGAAACAAAAGGCCCAACTATGTGTATTTTTTTTCACTACATTAAAAAAAAAAAAAACGAAACAGGCCCTGGCTGGCATAGCTCAATGGATTAAGCACGGGCCTGCGAACCAGAGGATCGTGGTTCCATTCCCACACAGGGCACATGCCTGGGTTGCAGGCCAGTTCCCAGCAGGGGGATGCACAAGAGGCAACCATACATTGATAGTTCTCTCCCTCTCTCCTTCCCTTACCCTCTAAAGATAAATAAATAAAATCTTTAAAAAAATTCCTTGGGGGAGGGAAAAAAAAAGAATCTTATTGGTAAAGTATTTTTTTTTTTACACTTACGCTAGCTACTCATGGACACATGGATAATTTTTCTAAGTGAGCACTAAGCAGTTTCCCTGAGGGTAAGCTCTGAAGAAACTTAAAGGTACAGCAATTAAGGAATGGCAAGCCTGGCATAAAAGCACACATGGACTATTTTATAATAATAAAGAGTTTCTTCCCCAAGGTCAAGAATTTTGCCAATGAGGGAAATACTGGGCCAGCTCATAGCCACAAAGGTTCAATTTCAAGTCCTCCAAAAAGTCCACCTCTGTTCTTCCTTTTCTAGCCTTAGTATTTCTTTGGATGGTAAACAGAAACAGTTATCTGTCTCTTAGAAAATTCATACCAAACCGCATAGCAAAAAACCCCCAAAACACCAATGATATCTTTCAGCTGTCACTCCAAACTTCAGGAAAAAGAGTAATTCCTTTCTAACACTATTGCTACTTACTTTGAATGCTTTGGGCTATTCTGATCTGTTCTGACAGAGGTCGTCTCCAAAAGCCACCCTGCCTCTGAATATTCGCAGGTATTGTGTGGGTACAGACTATGGGCTCCTGCCTATCTAGCAGGGAGCCTACCTTTCTCTTCTTGACTTCCCTCCTTTCAAGCCCAAGCACCAACCATCAAGTAAAACAACAGACGCTTCTCTGGTGTTCTGTTTGGCTACTGCAAACTGCTTTCTTCTCTCTCACCCATCACCCAAACATATCAAGAGTCCCGGAGGATGGCAGAACTGATCTTTTTCATTGCCAACGGTGAACAACAAAAACTTTTAAAAACTGTGTTTATTTTTTTTAAGTTGGCACTAAACAAGTGTTCAAGCACCTTAGATGAGAGAAATTTACCAAAACCAAAGTAAACCCAAAACCCTTCTAATAAACCCAGAACCCTTATTGGGAGCAAGTTTTTACTTCTCTGTACCCATTTTTTCATCATCAAAATGAGGATGTGAAACAGCTCTATCACTGGAAGAAAAAGTTTGCACAAACTGAGCAGGACATTCCTCATCCCTACTTTAGCCATGTCCTAAAAGAGGAATTAAATGGTAAGGGTTAAGCTTTTGCTTTTCAAAAAGAATTACCCCTCCACTCCCAATCCGATCAACTGTGAAATTTACTTGTGAAAAAATCATCTACGATTCATATCATAGTCTACTCCTTCATAAAAACTAGCCAGTCTGCCTGAAAGTAGATAGATACTAGCTGATCAGGGGCTCAGCCACTTACCTTCTGACTATACTTAAATTTTAATTACTTACATTGGGAGCAATCCACCTACACTAACAAACTCAGACAGCACCAGTCTCCCTTGGGAAAGGTGAATTCCCAGCAGGAGTCGGGGAATCTGCTACAGAGACTCTGGCCAGGGTAGGGACGCTGCTACCTTCTTTCCTTACCACAGGCCCAAACAGGTGTCATCTCCTTCCTGCTCTTTAGAGACTGAATTAGTTTCTTGTCCCAGTGACATGGCAAACTCCACCCCTTCCATGACCAGGACCTTCTTACTTCTCAGTAACTTGTAAAGGTAGGAAAAATTCAATGAGATATGTATATCCAATTTGACACAGAATATAGCATGCAGAGGGGCACTAATTATTTCAGGCCTTATTTCCAGAATCAGTTTATAAACTTTTATTACTTAACACCAGAAAATATTAAATAATTAAAGATACTGAAAACTAACCTTTGCTGGGAAATCCCTTTATTCATTCTTTCAATTGAACTGCTGTTTCTCCCCCAGTCAGAAATGAGAACATACAGAAGTTTTAAAACATCTGGGATATTACACAATATTCACAGAAAACAAAATGCTTGAAAATTAAAAACATACAAATAATAAAGTCTGAAGTCACTAGCTTGAAAAAAGCTAATAAAATGCATTAAAAATTTTTTACACACATTCATTTATCTATCTATTTTTAGTGCAAGGAGAAGGGAGGGAGAGTGGGAGAGAAACATCAGTGTGTCGTTGCCTCTCGCAAGTCCCCTACTGGGGACCTGGTCTGCAACCCAGACATATGCCCTGACTGGGAATCAAACTGGCAACCCTTTAGTTCACAGACTGGCACTCAATTCACTGAGCCACACCAGCCAGGGCACACACCACTTTATTTTACTATTAAATATGCCTCCTAGCCCTGGCTGGTGTGGCTCAATGGACTGAACGCCAATCTGAAGACCAAAATGTTGCCAGTTTGATTCCCAATCAGGAAATATGCCCAAGTTGCAGGCCGGGTCCCCAATCCCCAACTGGGGCATGCAAAAAGCAATCAGTCAACGTTTCTCCCATACATTGACATTCCTCTCCCTTTCTCCCTCCTTTTCCCTCTCTCTAAAAATAAATCAATAAAATGTATTTTTTTAAAAATATGCCTCCTAAAGGTACTCTGAAGGTATAATCAGTATGTAGGCGGTAAACTCAACTTTACTTGCTGTCACCCTGTGTTATAAATGTACAGTTTATCTAGTTATGTCATAGCAAAAGGAGGTGACTTGGAATAACAGGAATTCTGGGGGACTTTAAGTAATAACCTCTGTAGATTTCGGTTTATTCTTTTGTGAAGTGTGGGTAATACTGAACGTACAACTTACTTTTGAAGATTTCAGGATGGGTAGTAGGCTAAGCTTTGCAAACACAAACAGGACATTGCACTAAGAGGTACTTACTGAAAAGGTAAATACAGAATTATTTCTCAATTTTTTAAATAGTGTTTTCTCTTTAAACAAGTTTCACAATCGCTGTAGTTTATAGTTACTTTGGTTAAATTGGTGTGAGTATATTCTCCAAAAAGTAACATGATCCAACAAGTACCAAGAGCATTCTGCTGTTCTGTCAAAATTTATCAAACACTTATTCATGGCATGCTTTATGCTGCATGCAGCAAACAAGACAAGCTCCCCAGCCTGTTGTTATTACAGGTAGAAAATAATCTCTTATTATCTCTTCAGGCTCATAATGAGACTTTGAAAGTTTTCTTTTGCTTGCACCAGAGTAAAGTCAGAAAGGAAGTCAATAGTGGTGAAAACTTTTCCAAGTCACACCCCCTCTTTGAAATGAAGTTTTCTTATGTGATAAAAATAGGGTAAGGCTTTAGTCCATAATAATGTATTAATACTGGCTCATTATGTATCATACAAATGTAAGATGTAAATAATAGGGGAAATCCAACATAGGGAATACAAAAACTATTATGGGTTAAACTTTGTTGCCCCTCGACTCCCAAAATTTGTATGTTGCAGCCCTAACCCCAAGTACCGTGGAGTATGATGTCATTAGGAGACAGGATCTTTACAGACATAGGACTGGTACCCTGACAAGAGGGGGAAGTCTGGACACAGAAATAGGCAGATGGAAGCCACTGTGAAGAGACACAGGAAGATGATTATCTGAAAGCCACTAAGAGAGGCCTAGAACTAACAGGTGTCAGAAGGAATCAATCATGCCAATGCTTTAATATTTTTTATTTCTAGCCTCCAGATCAATGAAATAATAAATTACTGTTACATAGCCACCCAATGTGTGGTGCTGTCTTACAGCAGTCCTAGCAAACTAATATGGGAATTCTACACTAACCCTGCAATTTTCTGTAAGCCTGACATTATTCTCAAACAAAATTTTTATTTGGGGAAGGGGGGGGTGTAATGGTGTCCATACTGACAATTACGAAGACCAAGGTAGGTAATAACAGGGAAATCCCCGCTCAATGAAAATGGAACCCACAGTAAGCAACGAAATTAAGACTATAATTCAGGTTTCATTCAGTTTTCCATAATATGTTACTTCAAGGTGAGTGTAAAAGTGGGTATAAGTGAGGGAATATGTGGAAACAAACACTCAACCTAAAATGCACTGTCCCAAATGGACAGAACCCTCATTGAGACTTACTTTATAATACTGGACTAAGTTCTGCAAGCAGTAGTAGCAGCTTTAACCCCCCCAAGAGAACTTGGTTCAAATTTTGGCTCTTCCATTCATCAGATGAATGAGATACTCAATCTTCCAAAACTGACTTATACCTCGAAAGATCCGCATGGGAATTAAATGTGTAAGCTAGCTGGCATACAGCAGGTGAGCTCCATAGGATACACTGAGCTATAACCCCAGAGAGAGACTAGAACTTCTCTGACAGCAAACAGATTTGACCACTAATTCCATTTTCTTGCTATTAGTAATAAGCAATGAGGTCTCCCTACACAGAACAATAAAATGTTTCATACTTTTACTGGCTAAACTGGCGAATGCTTCACTGAGGAGGTATATAGAAGCAAGAGAAGGTCCTATTCTAAGGTCGTGACCTTTACAGGAAAAAAAAAAACCTTTGCTGCTGGATGTTAGCAGAGAAAAACAACAGCAACCCGAGGAGCCATTCACAAGGAAGTCGTTCATCACAATATCCCCAATGTGGGCAACTTTTATCTTCTGAGGATTTACTCAATGGATGTCTATGATGCACAGGATCATCTATACAATTAAAATCTTATCATTAGAGAAACAGAACGAACAGCATTGCAGTCAGCAGCTTAAATCTCAATTCACCCCAGAGGCTCCTCTCCTGTATCCCCAGGAGAGGGTAACAGCAATTTTAGCTCCTGTTTTAAATAGGTATGTTATCATTGGGGAACATTTTCTTCTCATTTTTTAAAAGAGGAACTCTCAGCTTTTCTAACTTAATAAAGACACCAATGCCTATGGCTTCCTTCCAGCTCTAATTATGGAAGGAAAAACTTTTAAAACTTTTAAACTTTTAAAAACTAAATTAAACTGCCAATCATGACACTTAAGTATGCATGGTTTTTTTTTTTACTATTTATTTAATTTTTAGAGAGAGAAACATCAATGCATGGTTGCCTCACACGCCCCCAATGGGGACCTGGCCCACAACCCAGACATGTGCCCTGACTGGGAACCAAACAGGCTGGCACTCAATCCACTGAGCCACACCAGCCAGGGCAAGTATCTATTTTTTTAATGAAATTATTATTAGTAACATCTTGGCCTCAACCAGTGGTCCACACTGTAATCACCTGAAGAGTTTTTTTTTTTTTAAGTCCACCTACCAAGCTTGTTAACCAGGGCACCTGGAAAGGGAGTCAGAACCAGTGGTTGATGGCTATTATTTGCAGATTCCAAGAACCAGGATTATGGTCTTTCTTCACCAAGTAATTATCCCACCACTGACACACAGACCTCACTGTTTACGTGGAGTTCTACATCAATTGTTTACAACTCTGTTAAGAGAATAATTTGTTTGACATGTTTTACAGACACTGGTTTTTTATAGGATCAAATCATCTTATTCAAAAAAGTCTATCCACAGAGGTTTAGAGGGGGAAAAACATTTGCATGTTTGTACCATTTTATGTTCATCCATCACTGCTTCAAATTATGTTTGAATTGTAGGAGGGTATAATTCAATAACTAAATCTCATTATTTGCTCCTTCAGGTATATGAATGAGCTTTTAAAGCTGCGCTGTCCAATACACACGTGGAGCACATATTTACTGGGCGCGTGAAATGTGGCTAATCTAAAGATGAACCGTGGACACAAAATAAATACTGCATTTTAAAGACTCAGCACAAAAATCAGAATGTAAAACACCTTAACTATTTTTATATTAATTACATGTTGAAAGGACAGTATGTTGATATATTAAATCATATAAATCATTAAAAATTTCATCTGCTTTTAAAAAAATAAGGCTGCTAGAAAACTTAATTACATGTGATTCACACATTAGACTTCTCTTGACCATGCAGTCCTAAAAGATAACAATAATTAGGTCTTTTCAAATGCTCAATTGTGAACCTAATACAAAATTACTTAATCATTTTTAAATTCCTCATTTATTTTTGAAGTTTCTTATCTCTATCCACTAAGACTCTCCTGTTGAGGTAACTATCTAATGCCTTTCCATCTCACATCTGCATTTCATCAGATAAGGAAAAAAGAGAGATGCCCTAAACACCAACAACTCTACATAAGAAACCAAAAATGACTCCAAGATCTATCATTTTGAATCTTACCAATCACCTGAGTTTACAAAGGAAATAAAAAGAACCCAACCTGTTGCTCCCATTTAAAATAAAGTGATTAAGGCACTACTCAAAGCTATCTAAATCTGTAGACAACTCAACTACCCCAAAAACCAAGTGGATCCAAACACTCAGCCAGAACTTAATTCGGATATGTGTGATCAGTGCTGCCCCTCTCAACTATCTATATTCTAATTATTTCCCAGGACATCTTATATAGTTTACAGTTGCTTTTTAAAAAAAGGAACAAAACTGAATTCATCATATTTATATGTGAAAGCTCTGGCTTGCCATGGTTTCAAAATTCTAAATGATGTGGCCCCTGCCTACGTCTCCGACATCATCTCAAGCCACTGTCTTCCCTTCCAATCCCCCTCGCTGAGCGACAAGGGCGGCTTTCTTTCTCTTCCTTGAACAAGCCAGGCATGCAGAGTGTTGAGCACCTTTACATTTGCCACTGTCTCCACATAAACACTGTTCTACAGTTGCAAGCATGGCTGGCTCCTCTCTCATCCTTCAGACCTCAGGTCATCACCAGGTCTTCCTTTAGTATATTACCTACTGAAACCTCACTGCTCCCCTACCCCTGAGTTATCTTGTGGTCCTATTTTTTCCCTAGCACTCAGGAAAACCTGAACTTACCATACCTGCCCCCTCTCTAACTAAAAAGTGAGCTTCCAAGAACAGGGGTCCTGCCTGTCTTGCTCACTACTGGTATCCTTAATACAGAGAACAAGCACAGAAACAAGCAATCAAGTGTCTAATGACAGAATCAAAAGCTGCCTTAAAAGACAAAAATAAGAATCTTAAGGTTAAAATCTAGTATGTTTATTATGCCAATTGACTTCCTATGTACATGTCCTTCTAGTCTTTATTTTTTAATTTCCAATACTTAAGTCTCTTCATTTATGCATAATATTTACTTATTTTATTGACACTTATAGACACCCCCACTTCCTCCCACTTTGCCTGCCCCTCATATTTCAGTCTCTTGAACTGCCATATTTCCATACGGATAAAAATAAGAAGTATAGAAATAATCAATTATATTTTGTTTGCTGAGGCTAAAGAGGCAAGAAAAGCATGCTTCACTAAATATTTAAAGGTGAATAAGACTACAATAATAAAAACATTTGAGTATTAACACACGATTAGAGAGCTAAATGGAATAAAATACAAAGTTTAGAAATATACCACACAATATACCCTTACAAAGGTGGCTTTTCAAATCACTAGGAAAAAGAATAAACCACTGTTTGGGAAAAATAATTAACAATATGATTTTAAACAGTAAGATTTTTATCTTCTTAACACAAAAATAAAATTCCCAGTTAAAGAAACGTAAAAAAGCAAGCCATTAAATAACAAAATAGCTCTGGCTGGTGTAACTAACTCAGTGGATTGAGCGAGTGCCTGTGAACCAAAGAGTCACTGGTTCAATTCCCAGTCAGGCCACATGCCTGGGTTGCAGGCTAGGTCCCTAGTAGGGGGCACACGAGAGGTGACCATACATTGCTAATTCCCCCTTTCTCCCTCCCTCCCCTCTAAAAATAAAATCTTTTTAAAAATAAGAAAAAAATAAAATACTAGGCATGACTCACAGATTCAAGAGTGGAAGCTTGGTTGTCAGGGGGCTGCGGAAGGGAAAAATGGGCAGTTACTAATCAATGTGCACTGAGCTGCTGGTAAGCTTTACAAATCTTGTACAAAACTGTACCTACAGAGAACAATGTACTTGTACACTAAACATCTGTTAAAAAAGTAAATCTCATCTTAAGGGTTCTTACCACAATAAACAACTCATCCATGACAGTAGCAAATTGAAAAGCCTTTGTGAGAGATGGGGAGAAAATGGTTTGTAATTTATTGCGACTGAAATCCCTGACTCACTTGGGAACATGCAAAGAACCAACTGTCACTTTGTCCTGGCAGCTGAAGGAGCACACGTTTCTGCAAGCGTATCAAGGGCGTATCTTGTAGGGACTGAGGCTGTTAAGAGTTGCATGAAGTAGGACTGATGAAACAGAATTCTTGCTGAATATGGAATATATAAACATATCCAAGTGAATAACTACAACAAAGGTTAAAAACCGTAGCCAAGGACAGATCCCAGAAAGTAGAAAAACACAGAGAAGGGAAAAACAAAAATAAAAAGACACAAACCTGCCTGATCAGTTCTAAAAATCCAACATCCTGCCCTGGCTGGTGTAGCTCAGTGGATTGAGCATGGGCCTGTGAACCAGAGGATCGCAGTTCAATTCCCAGTCAGGGTACATGCCTGGGTTGCAGGCCAGTTCCCAGCAGGGAACCCACAAGAGGCAACCACACATTGATATTCTCTCCCTCTCTCCTTCCCATCCCCTCTAAAGATAAATAAATAAAATATTTTTAAAAAAATAAAAATAAAATAAAAATCCAATATCCACACAAAATTCCAGAAAAAGAGTAGAAAAAACAAAGGGGTGAAAAATCAACAATATAATTCTAGAAAACTTCCCAGAACTGAGGGACTTAAGTTTCAGTCCATTGAGTGACCTACTAGCACAATGAATGAGAAGAGCCACAATAACATCATTACGCGGGGGGGGGAAACGTTTTAAAGTCATATAAGGGCAAAATAAAGGCATTCTTAAATATGCGTGTCTGAAAATTTGTATCTTCAATACCTGTTGTTCTCGGGAAGCTAATGGAAAAGGTGCTCCTCTAAAACAAGTGATTAAATCAAGAACAGTCTAAAAAAAGATAAGAGGATCCAGTGTGAGGTAGGAAAAACCATCATGACGATGACGCAGCGATGGCACGTGTGCCTGCTGGGCGGCAACCTAGAGTACATGTCTAGAATGGAGATCAGAAGGCACCTTCAAGAAGATAATATTTGTAATATATCCTAAATGCTTCCAGCATTGAGCAAGATTTATGCTTTTGGGTAGAATTCAAAGAGGAATTACCAATAAAAACATGAAAATTAAGCAAGCGAAAAAAATTAACAAACACAAAGTTGTACAAAAAAAAAGAACATTAATGGACTACAGCACACAACATTATGTAGTTGTGATAAGGTGTACTCAACCATAATATTGTCAACACTAAATGCTGCTCTAACCAAAATTACATTATAATCAGAGCAACAATAAACGTGGATGTGTAAGGTAGTCAGGGTATTCTTCCAGAAAACTGCTACTATCCAAGGTGGGAAGGTAACAGATAATACCAAAAACTGGAAAATCAGTAAGTAGCAAAATAACCTTATTGTTTAGAATAACATGGAAAGAAACGCTTAAGAGTTGGAAATGATTGCTGAAGGCATGGGAAGGGGGTGAGATGACTGTTGTTTTTCATAAAAACCCTAGCGGAGCTGACAAGGGCCTGACATTATCTGTGTAGAGGGGTTCTTTCATGTATTAAAAATAAATAGTATAATAATTAATAAATAACACAAGAATAAACCCTGTGTTTATATATACCTACTTTTGTCCACCCCTGTATACATGAAGTTATTCATGTCCATCACATAGTTATCTTGGGGAAAAAGGAGAGAAAAGCCTAAATGTCTACCAAAAAGGAACTAAAGTATATGGCACATCCATGATGTAATGCCATGAGTCATTTAAAAATGCAGATTTGCTTTTGTTAACAAGAACCAGGTGACAAGACAGTGCAACCCCAATTTTGATTACAAATACACATATCCAAGTAACATATACATAGATTATTCACCAAAATATTAACAATACTTACACGTAAAGTTTATAGATAACCTTTTTAAATATTTCCAAAGTGAATACATGTGTTATTAAAGAACTCAAAAGGCAGTTAAAACTGAAAAAGTAACTGTTGATTCTATAACTTAGAAAGGAATTAAAGAGAGAAGCAAAGCTACTTACCATCTTATTTCAGTTTATTACAATGCAAACACTTATTCAAGAGTCCGGAACTTCCATTAAGTAATCTTATGAATAAACAACTCTAAATATAAGACTGGGTTTAGAAGTCAGTGAAGTTATTACTAGTTCCTTTTACCACCATGCATTTACCTTATTTGAACAATGATTCGACTTGCACTGGATCCCAAACAGACACTACCTCAAAGAAACACTGGCAATGCTGCTGGCTTCTCCAATTTACCAAGTCAGGATACAATTCTGGAATGAGAAGAAATAAGCAGTGTTAAAATAGCTCCCTAACCCTTGCAGATTGCAAACTGAAATACAGACCTCTGAAATCTGTAAGTAAAAAATCTACTGCAGCCCTCAGTTTCACTCCAAATGGACACAGGCTTCTCTAAGTATGTCAGCCTGACTGTCCCTGTCTGCTTGTCTCTCACACACGTTTTAACCCATCCAACTTCCTACAGTAAGGATGCAGTATGGAAAGCCAAAACCTTCCTCTTATAACCTGATACTTTCACTGGCAACATTTCAGGTGGCAACATTATGGTTTGCATTATGCAAGACAAATTCACAAACTCCATAATCCAACCTGAAAAATTACTTTGGAAGAATTAGATATTTGAGGTAAAAATTTTTTTACTGAGGTATGCTGAACTAAATTTAATAAATATAGTTCAAGTTAAAGTAACCCCCCATCCTCATCCCTCAAAGTACGCACACACACAAACCCTTCTGATCCAGCTGTTTAAATATTCCCAGACCTACACATTACTAACATGGACACATACAACAACGCTATATAGGGTGTTTATTCAAAACAAGAAAACAAAGTTCCAAGACCAACAAGCTCATGTACGTAGTTAATGTCCTCACTCTTAGCTTATTAAAGCTTTATCATTCCTTCACATTTCTATAAAGTAGGAAGGCACCATAATTCAAATCTAAAGATGCAGACTCACCACTAATCTTTTTTTTTAATTTTCCATTTACTCAGCACTCACTCAGTCAAGGATACCCACCTTGGCTTTTTCTGAAATGGTGGATTACACACAGCTGAACCCTTGCCTATTTGGCCAGAAAAGAAAGGCATGTATTTCCTGAAACTCTGGTCTCTACTGGTACACAGGGAACCCTCAGCCTAGAATACCTCTTCCTGTCTCACCAAACTCATTCCTATGAGGATCTCCTCTCCCAGAAAGCTGTCCCTGGCTTGCCCTGGCTGAGTTAGGTACTGCTTCTCTGTGTTACCCCAGACCTGTATCTCCTTACACTCATCTCATTCTGTGAATGTTGATTTCCCCAACAGTGATATGTGTCTGCTGAGTAAACTGATTACCCAAGCAATAAACTCTTGACCTAAAGGTAACTAGGCAATTAACATTACAAACAGGCATCAAAAACCTACCCTTAAAACTAACAGGGTAAGACTGTTTTATCTAGATAAAATTAACATTCAGACAAACCTTTAACCAAATTAACGATAATGTTGGTCTACAGTTACTTAGTTGACCAAAAGTAAAAACATAGCATTTTCAAAAACTCATTCAAAATACTTTTGCATATATCCTTGCAGGTTATTCCTGGAATTCATCCTACGTTGTTACATCACCCAAATTTCTTTCCCTATTTCTAATCGCTGAGGCACACATTGGTTTGAGGGAAATCCGCATGACTGCTACAGGACAGAGAACTGCTTACTCTACACCTCACGGAATTAAGGAAAGAAATTATTCCAATACATCCATCCTTAAAATTCTAACCAGAGAGAGCGTGCGCACATGTGCATGCGTGCGTGCGCGCGCGCACACACACACACACACACACACCATCTTCCATTCTACTCTCCCATCAGATTTCTTTCCTTAACCCTGTCTTAGATTGTTGGCAAGAATTTTGTCATCCCAACAAGTCTTCGATCTTCCATTGCACCAATGGTGGAGAAGCAAATCTGAGCTTCTGGACCTCAGTTACTCTGCGGATGGAAGGAGACCTCTGAAGCCCTGAGTCATCCCTGCCACCAGTTTCTATGCACCACCACCCCAACTGGCCCTATGTCATCCAGACAGGCAAAGGTATACTTTTCGGCTCCTATCTACTGTTAATGGGGGAGATGCAAAATGGAGTATACATATATTTTCTTTGTTATATAAATCTGAAACTGCTCCAGAGTTAGGCATTTAAGAAAAAAGGCAAATGACTTTGAGTAACATTCCCTGGCTCCTGATCATTTCACAGACATTACTGATACTGCTCAGTTGTTCACTGGAGTAGTCAGTGCTGAGTTTAAGGTGAATGAAGAGTCAGCCTCTACGAATAGTCTGTGTGGAATTACAAGCAAGAACTTTTTTCAAAGAAGTTGAGAGAACACTAACTCCATACAACCTGAACTTGGACTGCTAAAATGTGTCGAAAAGGACTTAGTTGTACAAACTTACAAAGCTTGCAAAAAATGTAAACTACTTAAGGCATATGGTTATTCTGCCCTGGCTGGTGTGGCTCAGTGGACTAAGGGCTGGCCTATGAGTTAAAGGGTCTCTGGTTCAATCCCCAGCCAGGGCACATGCCTGCGAGAGAGACAACCACACGTTGATGCTTTTCTCCCTTTCTCCCTCCCTTCTCTCCTTAAATAAATAAAATCTTTTTTTCCTTTTTACAAAAAAACATACAGTTATTCTCTGTACTATTTTTGTCAGCAGCACTCTCCAAAAAATTTTTGAGCTACTGCAAAATTTTAAGCTGAGCCAGTATTGTCAAGAGAGACCTTTATTAGCTCTCAATTCACTTGTGTAGACTTAACTATTATCAGTTCTGTAAACTTTTATCAGAAATAGAAAGAGAATCCTGACCTGCCCTACCAAAGAGCAGTTCAATGGCTGGCTTAGCAGAGGTAAAATTTTATTTATTTTTTTAAACAAAAAGCCCAGGGCTGAACCTGGAAACTTTCTGAACAAGAACCACCCTTAAACACTATTACCGAATACTGAACGGTTTTGGAAATTAGCTTTTACTGCAGAGTTGATAACATTTGTAAATAAGTTCTACTGAAAATTACAGATCGAGTGGGGAAGTTGGGGTGATGGTGGAGAGGGTATGGCAGGATATATAGTAATAAAAATAAAATAAAATAAACATACATCAAAAAAGAGGAAACTCCAAGGCAAAATAAAATAGCACTTCTTTGGGAGACATACTGCAACAAATTAATTTGAATGCTGTTTAAACACTGCTTAAATCACAAGTAATGTCAGGATACTTTATTCACTCCCGTGCTAGCAAATGTTAAAACAAGCAATGAGATCTCCATCCCCACACAAATTTTAAGCCAACATATTTTTAGTTCCAACAGTTCCAGCATATTTCCAACCTCAATACGAGTACAAAGGAAATCTCCATATTGCAAAATCCATCTGACTGTGTAACCATGGACCTTCCATCTAATCTTCACCTGGAGATGACTAATCCGCAGGGTAGTGACATACTAAAGGCAAATGTCAAGAGACTTGAACAGAATTCTATAAGTACCTTCCAAGTGATGAATATACTCAATTAAAATCATACACTCATGAATTAGTATTAGTTTTTGGCAGTACCTCTCTTTGTGAAAAGATATTTTCAAGATGACAGATTAATGTCACTATATAGTTCAACATTCATAGGTGAGTATTTGCCATCGATTTTGATAGGTTAACTGTGAACCCAAGTCAAATTTTATCCCCCAAAGAATTCCTTTCTACTAACAGATCTGTATTACAAAAATTGCATTCAATTATTGTTTTTAATTATGCCGATAAGAAAAGTTTTCTGATATGTACCTACATAATAGCCTCAGTTTTGCCTCTTTCCGCCCAAAGCCTAGCTTTGCCTAGACCTTTACGAAAGAAAGTTTGCCGACTCTGGTTCTACATCATTTCACTACAGAGGCATTTAGTGCACACGGCCAAACAGGGATAAAGAGCAGTATTTCGCAAAACTGTAAGTCACAAATAACAGACTATCATTTTTTTAATACTTACATCCAGCAACTCACAGTGAGACAAATAAAATTAGTAATCAATCATTCCAAAGCCATTTATAAACCCCTGGCCCAATAAATAAGAGTGCATGTTCTCAAGTCGGACTGCCTAGGTTTGCTCCCCACCTCCACCATGGGTTACTTAATTAAATCTATCTTTGTTTTCTCATAGGTAAAGCTGGTTCCTACTACCTAGGATTGCCTTCAAAACTGAATTAATACGTATGTAATGTTCTTAAATCAGTGCTTAGCACGTATTAAGTACTTAATAAATAAACATTATTATATTATTCATCATGTCAAGGCCAAAATGACAGTGAAAAGAAAAGGACTTCAACCACCTAGTATGGGCAGTCATACGGTCATTTAACAATCACTTTCTCTTTCAAGAATTCAGAATTTGGCTTTACGGCAGATTCAGAATAAAAGTTGTTTATTACATCTTCAAAAGCCTCTTTAAGAAGCAGTGCACTCTGGCAACAACCCCAAGCCTGTACTTGATTCCAGGCTGATCGAGTATGCCTCCTAAATGACACCATCATTTGTGCCCCAGGTTCTCAACTTACATGAGAGGGATCAACATGCCATCTGTACATGATAGTCTCTACTTAGACTGATGACTTTTAAAATCATGTCTGCATGCATGAGGTGCCTGGGAACAAAATAACATTTCATCTGAGGAGTCCTATTCATCCACAGGATAAGATGGTCTTACCTGAAACCGTAACAGATACTTTCTCTCACTTTTCATTTTATCCATTACAAAATTTGTATAAGCTACCAGTTTCCCTACAACATAAGCCTCTCTTTCCTTGAAAACTAACAGTCCTACAATATCACTAATACTGGTAGTAAGTACCAGATCAAATTCCTGTTTGTATTCCCAGCATCTAGGCACATGTTTGGGTTTTTTCTGTTTATTTTTTTAAAATATTTTTAAAGCCCTGGCTGGTGTAGCTCAGTAGATTTGAGTGCGGGTCTGCGAACCAGACAATCGCGGTTTGATTCCCAGTCAGGGCACATGCCAGGGTTGCAGGCAGGTTCCCTGCAGGCCAGTTCCCAGCAGGGGACACACAAAAGGCAACCATACATTGATGTTTCTCTCCCTCTCTCCTTCCCTTCCCCTCTAAAGATAAATAAATAAAATCTTTAAAAAATAAAAATAAAAATATTTAAAAACAATTTTTTTTTTATTTTTTAGAGAGGGGAAAGGGAGAGAAAGAGACACATCAATGTATGGTTGCCTCTAGCACACCCCCGGGGACCTGACAGCAACCCAGGCACGTGCCCTAGACTGGGAATCAAACTGGCGACCCTTTGATTCACAGGTCAGCAGCACTCAACCACTGAGCCACACCAGCCAGGGCTGTTTGTTGAATGACAAGTATTAACTATATCGTTTCTTTTTACTGTGGAAAAATACATTGAGAAACAAGTATGAAAGACACAGAGATGAGGACTGGGGGGGGAGAATGGGAGGGAGGGGGGAGACCGGGCGGGCAGGTGGGATGGGAGAAATAGATAAAAAAAAAATGTACTTGAAAAGTAACTAAATAAAATTTAATATTAAAAAAAAAAGAAAGAAAAATACATAACACAAGTTTAAAATCACTTTTAAGTGCACAGTTCAGTGACACTAAGTACATTTACACTTACACAACTATCACCACCATCTATCTCCAGAACTTTTTCATGTTCCCAAATTGAAACTGGGACCCATGAAACAGTGACATCCCTGCAACCACCATGCTGTGAGTACCCTAGGTACCTCATGTAAGCAAAATCATACATTTGTCCTTCTACGTCTAGCTTATGTCACCTAATGTAATGATGTCAAGATTCCTGTTGTTGCACACGTGGTTTTAAAAAAGGGAAAAATGCATACAGAATCAGAGAACTTGTGATATTAACATAAACTTTTACTTGAACGGAAATGTTCTTTTAACCTAGTTTTTTCTCTTTTTAGTAATACACAGAAAAATTCAAACTGGACAAGAGTATATATAATAAAAAAGGTCTCCCTCTTGATTTCTGCTCCCTCTCTCCCTAATCTCCAGTCCCTCTCCTTGGTTTAATGTTTTGTTTTGAAACATAACTGCTAACCACTTGTCTGCCTTTGAGAATGACCCCTTAGTAAGATACTCAGTTGGCCTATCAGGACTGGCTATTCCTCTTCTAAAAACACTAACATAAAGATCTAAAACAATGTACGTTTAAAAAGTTTAAGCACTTTTACAAATGTTTCATTAAGTTAACATTGACTGAGTGCACCCTATGAATAATGTCTTTGCTAGGCAGCATGTTAAGGCAAGAAGCATGTTACAACCTCTGGAGTCCCATAAAAAACTAATTTAAGCCCTGGTTGGTATAGCTCAGTGGACTGAGTGAGGGCTGTGAACCAATGGGTGGCCAGTTTGATTCCCAGACAGGGCACATGCCTGGGTTGTGAGCCAGGTCCCCACTAGGAGGTGGGTAGGAGGCAACCACAAATTGGCATTTCTCTCCCTCTTTCTCCTTTTCTTCCCATCTGTTTAAAAAAGGAATTGAAAACATTTTTGACTCTCCTCTGGCCAGGTGCTTACTTGATTGGACCATCATCCCACACACCAAAAAGTTAAAGGTTTGATCCTTGATCAGGGAACATACCTAGGTGTAGGTTCAATCACTGGTCATGGTACAGGCACATACAGGAAGCAACCAATAGATGTCTGTCTCTCTCTCTGCCCCACCCTTCCTCAAACCAATAAACATGCCCTCAGGTGAGAACTTAAAAAATAAATCCTTCTCTGTGAAATAAGTGGAGAAAAAAGCAATTACTATGAGGCCCCATGTATGAGAGACAGAAGTGATGCTAACAAAACCATGAAAAAGCAAACTAGACCAGCATTGTCCAACAGAACTTGGAGATACAGTAAATGTTCTTATGGTAGCCACCAGTCATGTGTTCCTATTGGCGTGTATGAAAACTATTAAAATTATATTGAATTTCAATTAAATTTAACTAGCCACATGTGGCTAGTGAATTAGCCTGCGCAGATCTAGACCAGGTACTCAAGGTAACTTTTTCTCCCCTCCAAAAAATCTCAAGCTCAGTACATACTTAATAAACACTGACAGGAGGAAATGGAGTCACAAAGATTTCTGAACCAAACAAAACCATCAGTTCTGGGCATTTTTTTTTACTCACTGCTATTATGACTCTTCGTAATACTTCTCTTTTCTACCTAGCATTCTACTGCATAAAGTGGTACTATAATATACGCAGTTCCCTAGAGTTTTGTACATTTAGGGTTCTTTCCATTTATCACTTAACAAAAATAACTGTAATAATCATTCTAAAAGATATATACTGTTGTTCTCCAGAGAGTCCGCAGAAGTTCACATTGCTCCCAACAGAATTGAGAATGCCCATTTCTCCACATCGTGGCCAGCAATAACTGTCATGTTTTTTAAAATCATGATGGAGATCTGAGGGAGAAAATGCTACCTCCTTGTTGCTTTACTCTGTACCTCTCTAGTTCTCATTTCAACAGAATATATTTTAAGATAATCTAATTTTTAAAGTGGTTAGCCAACTGTTCCAGAATTGTTTATGGAACAATTAAGCCACCCTTCCCTCACAATCTTGAAATACTTTTATCACATACTCTGTGCTTTCCACCTGCTATCAAATTGAGGGTTTGGGTGTTTTACATTATCCTTTCAGACAATGTCACATGACTACTTCCCATTTCCAAATAGTTAACAAGCAGCCCATCTACCCTATATAATAATAAAATTAGTTTGTTGAATCCCTACTATGTGCCTTGACACTGAGCTATTCATCTAACCATCACAATAACCCTATTGAAGGTAAACAGTGACTTCTCTCTCCATTTGAAATTGAACAGATACTCCAAAAGATTGAGCAACTTGCACCACAGTTCCAATTTTTAAAAAAGGCTTTTGAGAGGAAGCAGACTTCCATTTCTCATCATACTCATCTGAGAAAATCAAGACCTCTAGGTACCACAGATCACATACCTCCATAAACACACCCTACTAACTGAAACTGCAGCTGCAAATATTTTGCTGAAAATGGAACAAAGAGTACTCCCTACCTGGAAGAGAAAATATTTCCTATCAATTTACTTTCATCATGTTTCCTCCAACACTATGCAGCCTCCACAGTTAAAATGGAATACAGTAACCAACAATCGATTAAATATTATTTTCTTCCTCATTCTGTACTGTCATTGAACAAGGCGCTACATTCAAGGCCACTTTAATCCTCCCTGGTTGGTTGAATAGTGAAACAATTTATACATGCTGAAGGTAAAATGCCCAGCAAAAATAAGCATGAAACAGAAATAAAGGAAGAGAACAGACAAGCTAAGTTCTTCGCTAGGAAAAAAAGACAAAGCATTCTCCATCAACCCAATAACCAACACATCACCTTCTAAATGTTTCGGGAAAATAAGAAGACTATCACAAACAATGCAACTAAGTTCTTCTGAAGCAAGGCATTAAGTATTAAGCTTTCAGCCCTGGCTGGTGTGGCTTAGTAGCTTGAGCACCTGGCCCGCTAACCAAAAGGTCGCTGGTTTGATTGCCATTTGGGGCACATACCTGGGTTGCAGGCCAGGCCCCCAGTAGGGGGTACACGAGAGGCAACCACACACTGATGTTTCTCTACCTTTCACCTTCCCTTCCCCTCTAAAAATAAATAAGTAAAATCTTTTTACAAAATAAATAAATAAATAAGTAAAATATCAGTGCAGAACTGCTCTACAATGAGCCCTACCAACTCAGCCTCTTTCCTTCAATAGCCCCTAGGGCACCTCTTCACTCCAACGGAACAGTTTAAAATCTCTTGTCCAATCTATACTTTGCTAAAGTGACTGAAAACTCAAGAAAAACAATCATTATCACAACCTACTTATTGAGTTAACTTCAGCTTTATAGCATAGACTTTAGAGGATGGGTTTTGAACACAAAATTTTTAAAAGCACCTTTATAATTCACTAGCAATATACAATAAATATTTACACTTTAAAAATACATATTGGTGAGTTCTGACAAAATAGTGTGTAAACCCAACCCCAACAAAATAGAGAATGTTTCCATCAATCCGGGAAGTACCCTCTTGCCCTGCTGTAATCTCTTCACCCACCACCAAATTTTCAACTGGTAGAACGTAACCTCAGGAAACCGGGACTTAATAGTGGGAGCACTCTGAAACTACCGCCCAGCCAGCCACTCATTCACTCCTGTATTAATTTATCCTTTCAGGATTTACTAAGCCTCTTCTGTGTGACAGAGAGAGATCACCCTAGGTATGGGGATTCAGCAGAAAATTAAACAAATCCCCTCTTTACTCTCTAAAATAGTTGAAGACACAATAAATTAAATAATATAGCATCCCATAGTAACATCACAGGGTAGGGTGGTTACCGGTTGATGAAAGAGGCACTATTACAGAAAGGGTAGTCAAGGACGGCCTCTCTCGAACCCTTCCCTATGTGCTACGTGCCTAACGAAGGGACATCAGAACTGCTGAAGCCAGAACTGCGATACAGCACCTCTGTGCCGGCTAAGCATAAAGAACTTCAGAGCAAACAAAACAAGGATCAGAAGAATCACTTTGTTATATCTAGAACAAGGATTTCTTACATTAAAAATTCTACCCAATTCGTTTTTTCTTTTGGACAATCTCACTCTGACATCTGACCAAAGTCCTCTATCTCCTTCATTTTTACAGTTTTTTTCCTAACAGCCCACAGTTCGGCAGCCAAAGGCATTAGAGTAAGGACTCCAGGACACGTCCTTTGAATACACTGGGACCGTCGTCTGGGGAAGCCCTGAAGTAATGTGAGAGCCCTGGGATGACGAGATCTCTCCGGTAATTGTAGAAAGCAACCTCACCTCTGTGATTTCCTCTATCAATCCTTTATTTACACTGTTTTAATTAAAATAAAGAAAAATGAAATTGAGTTATTAACTCCTCAAAAAACACACAGAATTACTGAAGAAAAGCAATGGACTTCACAGAGGCACATCACACAAACAAACAAACAAGCCCTGGCTGGTGTGGCTCAGCTGGCTGGAACACCACCCTGTAATCTGAAAGATGCAGATTCCATTCCCAGTCAGGGCACATGCCTCCGCTGCCGGCTCAGTCCCACAAGGTTGGGAGAGTACATGTCCTGGGTAAAGATAAAACAAAAAACAGCAGCAGCAAAAAACCACCTGGTCTTTATGCCTCAGGACGGAACCAAAAGTCTTCTAATTAGACATTCAGCAACTTCTCTTTGCTTGGCCTTCCATCTTCTGAAACACGCCAAGCTATGCAGTTACAACATTCCAGATGCTAAAAAGCAAATCAGGCAGAACAAAAATGAGGACACTGCACATATGTCAGCTAAAGGCATGGGCAAGGATCAGATAATGCCTTCACACTTTCTAAAAGTTCTTGGGTTTCTTCAGTTTAAAAACAAAATAACTCACTATTTTGAGTTCTCCCCCGTTTCACCTACTGAAGTTAACTAAAATTCCCTTTTTTTTCTTTTTAAAGAAAAAACAAAGGAAAAAAATAAGGCACCAAAACAAAAAAAGGTTTAATGGTGATATATTATTAAGATAGCAGCATGACTTTAAGTGGGTGCATTAGCAGCCTATATCATATATCTAGAACAGGGACAGCAAAGATGCCTCAAGTAATATAAAGATGTAAAATGATAAGCATCAGCTAACATTTTGTTCTATGTCAGGGATACATGTCAGGCTGTGGTGAAGTCTGTGACAAACCTGAGACCATGCCCCCGATAAAAGATGGCTGCTGCAAAGCTAAAAGAGGGCCATAACTGCCAAATCTGACTTTTTTAAAAATTGATTTTAAAGACAGAAAGGAAGGAACAGCCCTGGCTGCTGTGGCTCAGTGGACTGAGTGCCAGCCTGCAAAACTAAAGGGTCACCAAAGGGTAGCCAAAGGGTCGCCTTTAATTCCCAGTCAAGGCACATGCCTGGGATGTAGGCCAGGTCCCCAGCAGGGGGCACGCAAGAGGCAACCACATATTGATGTTTCTCTCCCTTTCTCCTTCCCTTCCCCTTTCTCTAAAAATAAGTTCAATAAAATCTTTTTTAAAAAAGGGATGGATGGAAGGAAAAAATAAAAAACATAGATTTGTTGTTCCACTCATTCATGCATTCATAGGCTGCCTCTGTATGTGCCCTGGTTAGGGACTGAACCACAACCTTGGCACAGGGTGGAGGAGGGGCGGGCAACACTCCAATCAACTCAGCTAGGGATAGATCTGATTTTTCAAAAGCAGCCTAAATCCAAATTTTTACATGAAATCTCCCTGTTTTTTAATGCTGACAACTAATTCAAATTTTCAGCACTGTGTGGGCCAAACAAAACACATCTGCAGACTGAACTCCGTCCACAAGCTTTCAGTTTTCAACCTCGGCTATAAAAATTATACCTGGTTCTCTCAGTGGCAGAGCTCTAACTTTGGGGTAGAAAGCACACCCTATGCTTCCAATAATAACACACTATCATCTAAAAATATACAAAAGCCCTGACTAGTGTGGCTCAGTGGCTTGGGCATCCCCTCCTCCACAAACAAAAAGCCCCCCCGCTCGATTCCAAATCAGGGCACAAGCCTGGGTTGTTGGTGGGGTCCCCAGCTGGAGGGCATACAAGAGGCAACTGATCAACATTTGTCTCCCTCTTTCGCCTTCCTTTCCCCTCTCTGTAAAAATAAGTAAAAATCTTTAAAAAGGAAAATAAAAGTACATGAAAAATATATGAATATAAACCTGAAATCCCTCATGTTGAGGGAAAGAAGAAATTATCTTACTCTTCACACACTAAGTGTTCAGCTTCCTCATTATGTGCACCAGCCTATACTTCCAGACGAAAACAAACTAAAAGATGATTTCTATGGCACAGCACTTAATCTAGATTTAGTTCCCTTGAAGAAAAAGAGTTCCCTTGAAAGCAAAGAAAGACAAAACTTTTAGAAAGGGTACCCATGATTTTAATCTCCTGGTGAGCCGGGGGCAACTGTTTTTTTCTGGGTTATAGCCCTACATTGGATAGACTAGAGCAGCGGTTCTCGACAATCTGACTAATGAATATGATGGAAGGTAACAACCCTTCTTTTGAGAAAATGAACTCCCTCACAAAATTTTACAGAGTTCACAGGCTCCCTGCAGCCCAAGGACCACAGATGAAGAACATCCTGTTCTAGCTCTGGCTGGTGTAGCTCAGTGGATTGAGCTCAGGCCTGCGAACCAGACAACTGCGGTTCGATTCCCCAGTCAGGGCACATGCCTGGGTTACAGACAGGTTCCCTGCAGGCCAGTTCCCAGCAGGGGATGCACAAGGGGCAACCATACATTGATGTTTCTCTCCCTTTCTCCTTCCCCACTAAAGATAAATTTAAAAAAAAAAAAAAAAAGAACAGCCTGTTCTAGAGAATATTAAACCCACGTAATCAAAGCCTTGGTCTCCTCCAATGGATTCATCCCTACTCTACTAATCTACCTCAGGCAATTAGATCTCCGGCCTGGACCAGCACAATGGCCCCCTAAATGATAACCCCCACCATGCATTTCCCACACCTAAAAGTGCCTGTAACACACAAATTAGACAGCAACCCCTCCCACCCTTTCCAAAGGCTTCAATGGCTTCCCTCTCCCTCTCATCATCAGCCACTCTATTTACTATGTGTCAGGCACACTTGGCCTCTTTTCAGTTCAGAAAGCTCAATTCTTCTCAAGTTTGGGTACATGTTCCCTCCACCAGGAACATTCTCTTCATGACACCCTACAAAACTAAAACTGTCTCTTGACCGCTGATAAAAAGAACTCTGACCACCCTTAGGTCGCTCCTTTTTTGACTACTGGAGTCCCCTGCTTGATACTTCCACATCACTTTTCTCAACTTGTAACTTACTTGCTTATTGCTGTGTCTTCTCCCACTACACTGGAAATTCTCAAAAGGCAAATTCTCATCTGTCTCACACCCCTGTGTACTTCCAGAGTCTAGCACAGGAGCCAGTAGATAGTAGGTTCTCAGGCATTATTTGTTTAATCTATCAATCAGTCCAATACTGAATTAATCTTGGATGTTTACAGAATGAATGTGTGAAGCAACCCATAAAACTCTAGTATTTGAGAGAAGAGCATTAACTACACTTCTTTCAATTAACCACACTTCCATAGACATCACTAGGCCCAAGAGAAACAGACTAGCACCCTAAGATTTGTAATGGTTTAAACCATTCATTATAGCCCTGGTCAGGTGGCTCAATTGATTAGAACATGGTCCCAATACACCAAGGTTGTAGGATTTATCCCTGGTCAGGGCACCTACAAGAAGCACCTAATCAATGTTTCTCTCTCTCTCTGCCCCCTCCTTCTCTCTAAAATCAATTTTTAAAAAAACCCACCAATTCTAAAAAATAAATCTATGTTAAGAGCTTTTATTTACATATTTTTACAGAAAAAAGAGAGGGAGAAAGAGCGAGAGAAACATCAATGTGTGGTTGCCTCTTGCGCACTTCCTACTGAGGACCTGGCCTGTACCCCATGCATGTGCCCTGACTGCAAATCAAACCAGAGACCCTTCAGTTCGCAGGCTAGTGCTCAATCCCCTGAGCCACACCAGCCAGGATAATCTTTATGCTCTCTCAGTCAACCTCACCTCTCCCCATCTCAGTGCTAATCTTGGAAATAGTCCAAGCTTTCTCCTTCCAATTCCTTGATACAAAACAGGACACTCCTTTTGCAATCCATAACTTCACCACTGAAACAAAATTCAAAAAATATCTGTACTTGATGTTAAATGTGCTAAAGAACTGCTGGTTTTATTATTGACACCGTCATCACCGCTAAAATTGGACTGTACCTAGTCCGCACACTAAAAACAACTGTCTCCAAAACTGAAGAGCTTTCACTCATGTGAAAGGTTTAATGATTTTTTATTTATTTTTTATTTTTAAAATATTTTATTTATTTATCTTTAGAGGGGAAGGGAAGGAGAGAGGGAGAGAAGCATCAATGTATGGTTGCCTTTCATGCATCCCCTGCTGGGAACTGGCCTGCAGGGAACTGGTGTGCAACCCAGGCATGTGCCCTGACTGGGAATCGAACCTCGATTGTCTGGTTCGCAGGCCCGCACTCAATCCACTGAGCTACACCAGCCAGGGCTTAATGATTTTTTAAAAACAACAACAACAAAAAATGGCCCTGGGTCCTGTAGCTCAGTGGATTAAGTGCAGGCTGAGAACCAAAGGGACTCCGGTTCAATTCCTAGTCAGGGCACACGCCTGGGGTGCCAGCCAGGTCCCCAGTAGGGGGCGTGCGAGAGACAACCACACATAGATGTTTTTCTCCCTCCCTTTCCCCTTCCCCTAAAAATAAATAAAATCTTTTTTAAAAAATGGAACTGTGCCCTGGCTGGTGTAGCTCAGTGGATTGAGCACCAGCCTGTGAAGCAGAGGGTCGGTGGTTCGATTCCCAATCAGGGCACATGCCTGGGTTGAGGGCTGGGTCCCCAGTAGGGGACACATGAGAGGCAACCACACATTGATGTTTCTCTCCCACTTTCTCCTTATCTTCCCCTCTAAAAGTAAATAAACAAATATTTTTTTAACGGAACTGTACTGGACATAAAGGTTTTTTTAACGGTTTCTTAAAAAATTCCAACTCACCTCTTCTATAAAATACAATCAAGCCTAAATAGCTGCATAAAAATTTGTTTTTCACATTGCTAAAGTGTGTACACTAGTCCACAAAACACATTTCCTAGTTAAACAAATTTGTGGAATTTGCTTCACAAGTTCTTCATGGAAGCAGCTGTTTTAGGGTCTTTAACAGACTTCTATATAACTGTACACACAGAAGGTTGTCTAGATACAAGGACAGGCTACAACAGTATTTTCAGGGGAAAAAATGGAGGGCCATCTGGCATGAGACATGTCTTTCTGGTCTGGACCAGAAATCCTAGAAATCCTACACACGACGGTGATAATAGTAAGTGTTTAATACCTGTCAGGTAATGAGCTGAGTGGCTTTCAATTTAATTTAATTTAATCCTTATCACAATCCTACAACATGGCCACTGTTTCTTACTCAGTACTCTGGAGATAAGGAAACTGAGGCACCTACAACTGAGGGCCCCTGACCTAAATTCAAAGCTAGCAGGGCCAAACTTTGAAACCAGACAGGTTGGATCCAGGACCCTTCGATTACGCTGTCCCCAGAAGCTTCACTGGTCTCTCAGGCCAGGTTCTACCATACTCTCAGAATTTTTTCCTACCCGACTAACAGTCATCCCGTAAACGCTGTACTACCACTGAAGGCTTCCACCTTCGGAGCGCCAGCACTACTAGCCAGCTTCTGCCGCCATATTCCTCCCCTAAGATTTAGAAAAGCAAATAGAACAGCTGGTAAAAGTTAGTTAGGTCCTAAGGAAGGCAAAGAAAATTGCCTCGTATAAACAGAACACCCGCCGATTATCACTGGAATGCAAGTCGGCCTCCCTCCAGTCCAAGAGTCTGAAATAAAAGTGGGCGCACCAATGTTCCCGTGGCAGAGAAATCTGGACCGTGCCTCCTCTGGCCACACGGCAAAAAGAACGGAAGAGGTGCTAACATTTACTAAGTGCCAGCCACATGCGCCCTAAGGAAAGACAGAGGCAGGCCAATGAGGGCTATGTCGTGGGGGAAAGGACACTCAAGAGTTCCGGGGAAAGGGGAAATCCAAACAATTGGTTTCAAACTAAAGAGGGAGACGGAGAACGTGGAGGCCAGACCCCGACAGCTTGCAAGAAGGAGAAGGCAGGGTAGAAGGAGCACGTAGAAAAGGCGGCCCCGAGCCTCAGGAACTAGGCCGGGGCGAGGGGAAGCCCAGTAGGGCGGGGAGGGGGAGGAGCCGGAGGGAGCGGGGCCCGCTTAGAAAAGGCCCGAGGTAGGCACCGAGGAGCGGCTCCGCGCCAAGCGGGCCTGGGGACCCAGACCCAGTCGCCATGGTGAAAAGATAAAAGACGAAGTGACTGGAGCCGGCCCAACCGCCCTAGTTCCCAAGAGAAGCCCTCACTCACCTAGGCCCACCACAGAGATCGCGGCCACAGCCTCGCAACGGCACAACCGGCCCAAAACTCACCCCCGCCCGACAGCGCGCCCCGCGTCCCCGCTCTCCCACGGCGGCAGCGTCGCCTCGCTTTCTCCTGGGAAATGTAGTCGTAGAGCCTTCTTTCCTTGCAACTTGACGGTGTACTAAACTACGTTTCCCACAAGGCAAAGCAAGCGTTGAGCCCGTCGTTTTGCGTCACGCGCCAGGTTGTCGGCAGTCACGTGGGTTGTTCCATTCCATCCCCTCCCCCCGCTCGGGTGGCCGGGGAAAGAAGGAGGGGGTTGGAGACGAGGGGCGGAGGCGTTGCTGACGCCACTGCCCCCACCATTTTGGAGCCATCCTGGAGGTTGGGACCTGGTTGGAGGGAGGGCCTGAGTCCTACCCCCTCGTGGCCTGCTTTTGCTGTTGAAAAGTACCTGACCGGAGAATCCGGTTTTCTGGCGTTCAGTCGACCCTCACTTTGTGACCTTGAGCAAATGGGCTCCGCTCTCTGAGCCTCAGTTTCCTTCCCGATGAAATGAGACTCGTAATTTTTACCCCACAGACTGTTCCGAGGCTCCGATAAAGTAAGGCCGGTGAAAGCCCTCAGTACCCTGGAAGCGCGACTCAAAATGGAGTTGTTGTTGTGATAATGACCTCCAGAGATCCAGGAGCCCGGTCTCGCAAAGCTCTCTCCAGCCTCACCTCCCGCCACCGCGCCCCCTCCCCCTCCCCACCTTCAGTAACAATGGGCGCACCAAAAGAGGTTTTCCGAAAGTGGGGTCCTGTGAAGCTTCTCAAAATGGGTGTCACTTGCCTATTGAACCAGAAGTTTCCTGGGGAGTGTAGCCGTGGAATCTACATTATAAACAGACCTCTCCAGATATTCCTACATACGTAAAAGTTTGTAAGCCACTGTATTTATCAGGGTTTTGCACATTCTGATTTCCACTGGAATTCATGACATAGTGAAATCCAACCGGTAAAGGCTGAGCTCAGATGTCACCTCTCCTGTGAAGCCTTCCAAGTTTACTAGCTCCTTCTGCCTACAGTACCTTTACACTTTATTCTGTATTATCAGGGCCTGTGTTCATTTTCCCCACCAGATGTGAGCTCTTTAAGAACCGAGATCCATTTTGATAGATTTCTGGGTCCCCATGGCAAAGTTAACAAAGTAAATTGAAGGACTGTGCTGCTCTTTTGGAGGAAAAGCTCACCAGGCTCAACTCAAGTCTCAGACTCTGCCACAGCCAGCCTCATCCTTACTGGCCTAAGCAATATTGCCTTTTTTTTTTTTTTTTTAAGATTGTGTTTATTTATTTACTTTTAGAGAGGGGAAGGGAGGTGTACAGAGAGGGAGAGAAACATCGATGTGTGAAAGATACATAATTGGTTGCCTCTGGCATGTCCCCAACTGATGACCTGGCCACTCAACCCAGGCATGTGCCCTGACTGGGAATCAAACCAGTGACCTTTTGGTTTGCGAGCCAGCACTCAATCCACTGAGCCACACAAGCCAGGGCAACAATATTCCTTTCACACAGTTTATTCTTTCTTCCTTCTTTGAGCCTGTCCTGTGGGCTACATGCTGTGTAGTGCTTCTTGAAACATTCTGATTTGATTTAATTTTCAATTCACAGATTTTCTGAGTGTGTACTATATGTCATGCCCAGTACAAAATATAAAACTAGGAACACAGAGGTAAACTAGATGGCTACAAAAATGCAAGTCATTTTGCTTGGTTTCTAAAATACTCTATACTGGTCTCTTCTTACCTCTGTCCCACCTCTGCCCCAGAAACTTACCCCACAGTTCCCACCTCCTCCCTCTCCTCACTCAGCCTTTCTCTGAGTGGCCCCCGTCTTTGAGTGATGTGGCATACTCAGGTAGCTTTTAAATCTCTCCTGTGCATTTTACTTCCTGTCTACATCTTAGCATTAACTTAGTTCCAGATGTTTGGAAGTCACCATACCCTGACTTCCTGCTGGCATCTCAAACTAAACCTGTCATTGCTCTGATCTGACTGTTGTGGCTCAATGGGTTGACCATCATCCCATGGACCAAAAGATCACCAGTTTGACTCCCGGTCAGGTCACACACCTGGTTTCCAGGCCAGGCTCTGGGTTGGTGGGGGGGGGGGATGTGTGTAAGGTGTTTCTCTCACACATTGATATTTCTCTCCTTTTTCTCCCTGCCTTCCCCTCTCTCTAAAATAGATAAAATCCTTTATATTTTATATTTTATTTATTTTTAGAGAGAGGGGAAGGGAAGGAGAAAGAGTGGGAGAGAAACATCAATGTGTGTTGCCTCTCATGTGCCCCCGACTGGGGACCTGGCCTGCAACTCAGGCATGTGCCCTGACTAGGAATCGAACTGGTGACCCTTTGCTTCACAGGCCCGTGCTCAATCCACTGAGCTACACCAGCCAGGGCTAAATAAAATCTTTTTTAAAAGGTCATTCACATGCATACTTAAGTACCACTGTGATAGGTGAAACACAGGAAAGTATATGGTTTACATACTATGACAACAAAGAACAGGAATTGCAAACTTCAGTCTACAAGCCAGTCCCAACCCACCTCCTATTTTTGCACGGCCAGATGCTAGGAATTGCTTTTACATTCTTAAATGGCTGAAAAGCAGATCAAATGAAAACTAATATTTCATGACATATAAAGAGTAATATAAAATTCAAAGTTCAGCTTTCATAAATTTGCTTAAGCATTGTCTGTGGCTTCTGTAATAAAAGTATTTATACTCAATGACCTGCAAAGCCTAAAATATTTACTAGCTGCACTTTACAGAATAAGTTTACTGACTCTTGGCATAGAATCTGGAGGTCAGAGGTCAGAGGATGCTTCCCTGAGGAAGTGACCCATAAAGATGCAGTTATTCAGGCCAAGAATTGGAGAAGAGCATTCCAGGCAGAAGGACCAACACAAGGGAAAGCGCCCTGGTCCGAAGGAACCTGGCACACTCTAAATATTGTTAGGCCTGCCATCGACTCTAGAGTATAATAGGAACTGAAAGCACATGAGCCAGATCCTTCTGAGTCTGATAGTGCAGGTTGAGGATATTGGCTCTAACTCTGAGAGCAACGGGAAGCCACTGGAAGACTGACAGGCCCAAGAGAGATCCAGATTTCCTTTTTTAACGGATAATTCTGGCACTGTGTGAGAATGGATTGGAGCAAAGCAGAATGAAAGAAGGGTACCAATTAGGAAATTATATTACAGGAGTTGAAATAAGAAGACACAGGGACCTGACCTAGTGTGTTCTCGGTGGGGATGAAGACAAGTTGGGGGATTCAAAACATGCTCAAAAGATTTTTAGGACATCAGATCTACTGGACTTGGTGATTGGATGAAAAGAGCAGGGAGCGGTGAGCCACAGGTTTCTGGCTTGAGCAGTGATGTGGATGGAAGTACTATTAGTGACTCCCTACAGCACTGTGCTTGTACGAGTCTGCCCACGCTCATCACAGTGTCCCCAAATCATCCATTATATGCCTTTGTCTCCCACGAGAGCCATGTCCGAGATGGTAGCAACTAGTTTGTTCTTGTCTTCCTGGGGCCCAGTGGTGGGCTGGGCACAGCCCATTTATTTTGCAGCAATAAATGCAAATGGACTTTTCTTAGTTCTTTCTCTTTTTCCTATAGGGGCTTCTCTATCCTTCCAGTTGCTCAGGTTCAAGATTTCAGAGGAATCTCGGCTTCCTCTTTCTACCTTCCCATATGGCATCGGTCACAAAGTCCAATGTATTCTACCCCCAGCACATCTGTTGAATCCCCTGCCACCCTATTTCAGGCTCTCTCATGTCTTAGCGCTGGAAAGTGGTTAGAACAGTGCCTGAGCCACAGTTAGTGGTATATAAGTGTGCCTATGATTAACAGTTCTTCCCTAGCCTCCCCACCTCATGGCTCTTTCCAGCCAGGCCATCTTCAAAAGACAGAGCACTGTCATTCAAGTACATCTCTGATCACATTGCTCCCTGACTCCAGGGCTCTTGGGACCAAACCCTAAGTCCCCAATGTGGCCTATAAGTTTTTTGTGGTGGGCTGGACTAACTTTCCAGCTCTACTGTCATCTTCAAAGATGAGGGGAGAACCATCTTCAAAGGTTCTCATTGCCATCAGGATGAAGGGTAAGTTCAAGGCCTTCCACCCTCTGGCCTCCATGACCTCATCAGCCTCAGCTCCCTCATACACAATGGTCCAGTCCCACGTGCTATTCTTGGCCAAACTCTGGACTTCCTGCTTCCTCCTGCCAGCACATACCTTCCTCCCCAGGGGCCCCCAGCCTATCAACAGCTTATCTCATCATTTCAGGGTCCCCCTCCCTGAGGAGTACCCCAACCTCTCTTCTGCCTTTGTTGTGATTTCTGCATGTCCATTCCTCCACTAACATGGGAACAAATAGAGTGGCCATCTGTTGCTGTGCCTACTCAGCATCCTTCCATTCCTCCTCCTCTGGTAACAGCCCTCTGATAATCCTTTGAGAAGCCTTCCCTCCCCTTCCTGGCTCCAGGGTGAACAGGTGACTCTGGCTGATCAGCACATTTCATTCCTTTGACCTCAGTGATGGGCAAGGCAGGCAAGAAGAGGGAATGAGCATTGGCCTTAGACTTATGCTGAAACACTGAGAAAAGGACCCTGTCTTTTGGGGGGATTGCTGAACCAGAAGAGTAGCAGCCTGGATTTGTTAAAGGCTGTCTTTGCCACAATCGGAGAGAGCCCTCCACAAAATGAAGCCTAACACAGTTAGAAAGCAGAGCCATGAACTGAGAAAGACACACTGTCGAGTCCTTGGATTCATCCATGCCTGAAATTAGCAGAACCTCTGGATTTTTGCACGCAAGAGCCAATAGATGAATTCATTTGAGTTGGGTTTCCGTTACTTCTAAGCTAAAGTCATGACTAGCAGAGAGAAGTTATTGGAGCTATCTGTTGTACACAAGACACCTTCAGGGTAGGAAGGAAGATGGGCAGGGGAACGAGAACAGATTGACACCAGCACCACATGTGACCCTCTAAACTCGATGGGCCACCTGTGGAAAAGAGAAGCAGTTACCTTTGTTATTGCTCCAACCACCCAAAGTGGCCTTACTTCCATCTCTGCTGTGCAGGAGAACCAAACCAGACACTCTGGTCAGGGTAACAGTTGGTCCAAGGCAGGAGCTGGTGGGGTAGGGGTGAGATGCAGGCATCACTCTCAAACCCTAACACTAGCCTTTGTACCAACTTCCGCTCATAGGTTCTTCTCACTGAACTGGACTGTGTATTGTGTCCTGTGTCCTTTGTATTCCCCTGGCACAGAGGCCACCACAGTTTTCAACATAAATAATATAAGCTTCTCAACATAAATAATGTAAATTACTCAGGTTTGATAGAATCCCTGTACCATTTATGAGATAGGAAGGGAAACGAGATACACAGATGAATTGCAGTCCAACTCCACCTCTCAGGGGGCTCCAGGGACCAAGAGCCTCAGAAGGCAGGGAAGGCTTCCCAAAGAGGAAGCACATGAGCTGGTTCTGGAAGGAGGGGGAAGGCGTGGCAGGAAAAGGGCAAAGGTGGGGGGATATGGCAGGTTCCTTCAAGGGGAATGCTGTGCTTCCGCAAGGACACTTGTACGGACTGTTCTGTGTGACACCCCCACGTCTCCAGTCTCTTAGTAAACCAGAGGGCGTGGCTTCGATCCACTCCTGTGGGCAGATGGATTGCAACTGAGCACTCAATGCCAGACCCTTGCAGAAGGAAAAGAGGCCCCGGAAAAGGTCCCATGGGAAAGCACCAACTGCCAGTCACAGCTCTTTCCCACCCTTGCTCTGAGCACGTTCCTCTTGCAGTTGGGGTGTCCCCCTTTAGGGTGGCAGGAAGTATAACATCGCTGACTCCTCTTGGACTCTGATTTGATAGTGCCGGGTCGCTGCAACGCCAGTTATTCCTGGGAAATTCAGAGTCCAGCCTCAGAGGATCGCCACAGGCCCGGCTCCAGGCTGGGAGTCAGGCCCAGACCCTGCCTCCCCCCGGCCTCCTCTCATCGGAAGCAGGAGCCTGGACCTCTCTGATCTGAGTCCCCCAAGCTACTTCAGAACAAGGGACTTATTCCTCATTGGCACAGTGTATTAACTCCTCGAACCTGCTTCTTTGAAACAGCTGCTTTTTTAATCTTTGGTTTAACTCAACCGGGCGCGATTTTAAACCCCAAAGGAGGACACTGGGCAATGTCAGGAGACACCTTTGGTTGTCACAGTGTGTGTGTGTGTGTGGGGGGGGGTGAGGAGTTGCTACTGACATCTGGTGGCCAGAGGCCAGGGGTGCTGCCAAACATCCCACAATGCACAGGACAGCCCCCACAGCAAGGAAGTAGCCCAAAACAGGAATAGTGCTGAGGTTCAGAAACGCTTTATCTTGCTTAAAGAGAAAAAGTTCAGGGACTTCCGCCAAGATGGGAGCGTAGGTGGAAGCACTGTGCCTCCTCCCACAACCAAGTTTAAAAACAACAAAGTTTTAGCAACAAAAACGCAGCCAAAACCACAGAAAATTGAACTTCACAGAAGTCTGACAACAAGGAACCCTTCAGCCAAACCGGTAAGAGGGGCAGAGCCAGCAGCAGAGCGGGGTCGGGCAGGAAAGATCCACCGGACAAACCCAGGCTCACGACCCAGGTGCGCCGGCAGCCGTAGGTGGATCCCAGGTGTGGAGAAGTGGGCGGACCCACTGAGGGCTGACCACAGTCACACATTTGCACGCAGATAAACTGGTGAAGGAGGGAGCGGTGAGACAGACCGTGCAGGCCCCAGTGGCATGAAGCAGCAGAGGGGACCGCCATTGTCCCTCTCTGACCCCGCCCCCACCTACAGCGTCAAAAACCAGCGACCTGGGTGGCCCCACCCTGGTGAACACTTAAGGCTCCGCTCCTCATACCTAACAGGCACTAACAGATCAAAACATGGCTCAAGAAAAACTTAGAGCCCCAGAGCTGATAAATCTAAGCGATGAAGAAATAGCCAAACTTTCAGATGCACAGTTCAAAACATTGGTGATCAGGATGCTCACAGAACTGGTTGATTTTAGTCACAAATTAGAGGAACATATGAAGGCTAAACTAATTGAAATGAATGGAAATGCACAGGAAACCAATAGTAATGGAAAGGAAACTGGGACTCAAATCAAAGGAGTGGACCAGAAAGAGGAAAAAAATGACCAAACAGAAAAGAATGTAGAAACAAGAATTCAAGCCTGGAGGCTTAGGAACCTCCAGGACATCTTTAAACATTCTAACATCCGAATTTATAGGGGTACCAGAAGGGGAAGAGGAACAGCCACGAGTGGAAAACTTACTTGAACAAATTATAAAGGAGAATTTCCCCAATCTGGCAAAGGAAATAGACTTCCAGGAAATCCAGAAAGCTCAGAGAGTCCCAAAGAAGGTGGACCCAAGAAGGAACACACTAAGGCACATCATCATTACATCAAGATTAAAATAAAGAAGAGGATTCTAGAAGCAGCAAGAGATAAGGGGACAGTCACCTACAAAGGAGTTCCCATCAGACTGTCAGCTGATTTCACAAAAGAGATCTCACAGGCAAGAAGGGGCTGGAAAGAAGTATTCCAAGTCATGAAATCCAAAGACCTACATCCAAGATTGCTGTATCCAGCAAAGCTTTCATTTAGAATGGAAGGGCAGATAAAGTGCTTCTCAGATAAGGTCAAGTTCAAGGAGTTCATCATCACCAAGCCCTTATTATAGGAAATGTTAAAGGGACTTACCTAAGAAAAAGAAGATAAAAAAAGATGAACAGTGAAAAGACAGCAAACTCACAGTTATTAACAACCACACCTAAAACGAAAGCAAACTAAGAGGATAGCTAGATCAAGAGCAGAACCACAGAAATGAAGATCACATGGAGGGTTAGCAACAGGGGAGTGGGAGAAGGAGAAGGGGGGAGAAGGTACAGAAAATAAGTAGCATAGATGGTAGGTAGAAAATAGATAGGGGGAGGGCAAGAATAGTAGGGGAGATATAGAATCTAAAGAACTTGAGACACGTGGTCATAAACTGAAGGGGGGAAGGGTGGGGGAGGGGTGTGCAGGGTGGAGGGGAATGAAGGGGGAATAGAACAACTGTAATGGCATAATCATTAAAATATATTTTAAAAAAAGAGGAAAAGTTCAGTAACACTGAGCTTTAAAGTACGCTTCATGTCTGGCTAGCAGTAACAAACACCAGGTTGTCGTTTTGCGATTCAATCAATAAATTCATCCCTGTGCTCCTTCCCCAGCTCCTGTGTGGGGAGGTGGTAGATGCAGGTGGTGGTGGTGGATGGGTGCTGTGCAGGTAAGACTGGGGCAGGTGGAGATGAGAGATGGAGGTCACGCAGTGAGAACACAAGCTCTGGAATCACATCCAAGTTCACATTTCAGCCCTGACTAGGGGTTAGCTGTGCGCTTTCAGGCAAGTGACTTACTCTTTCTGGGCCTATTTCTTATCTGTGAAAGAAGGCAACTCCTACTTTGAGGACCAGGCACTCAGCTATTAACATGACTTTATCTTTAGGCAGTTAGGGAGCCGCCAGAGAGCACTCTAAGAGTGTCAGCTTTGAGTGGTCTCTGGGGCAGCCTGGAGGGGAGACTGCTTACCCTCAGTGTCTGTGTTTAATTCCCTCCAGGCAGGTCCAAAAGTCCATCTTGGAGTCTAGCTGGAATCTCTCCTTTTGCTCTTGTTTAGTTCAGTGCCTCAGCAGGTTGTTGCCACCACAATGGTGTGACTATGCTGCAGAGAAACAGATTGAGGTTTAATTTGCAATTTGGTCTCCTTGACGTGGACATGTTTCCTCCTTTTTGCCTGGGGTGAGGACTGAGGCTGTTGAAGGCTTTGGAGTTGCCAGGCCAAAAGCAGAGGTTGCCAGGCACCGAAAGACACCCTCCCCAACCCCCCACCAGGGCTTTTGTTTACCAAGGTCTGAGCTCTAGGCAACAAGCCTGGGTTATTCCGGAGCACAGGGCTCCCAGGCTTGGGAGGGGTGGAAGCAGCCCCGTCAGTTTTCCCAACCCTGAGAAAGTGAACGGGGTCTGGGGATCTTTGCCGCTGCTATTGTCTCTGCTTGGGTAGTAGCAGCTTTTCACGCTGCCACACAGGTCTCCCAGGGCTCCGGGTGGACGCACCAAAGCCGCTGTTTGCAGGGAGGGGGTGGCTCTGTGAGTGCTAAGGGTGGTGGTCTGAGAGTCACACAAAAGACCACTGTGGCTAAGCCAACCACCCAGGCCCATGAGGAAAGGTCAAAGTTGATTAATGATCAGATCCTTCCCCTGAATCTTATAGACTGGAGAAACCCTCAGGAACCATACACAGTGCTTCAGAGGGGTGGGGCATTAGAAAAATGAAGGGAACTTAACACTAAATAAAGTGCATTCAGAAGTAATAGCATTCCTAGTTATTTTACTATATTTTGCTATTATTTGTGCTCTCAGGGTTATTCACATCTGTATGGAGGAAATACTACATAATGGTGCACTGCTGCCCACCACTTCTAGCAACATCAGTGACATCAGGTGGGCGGCTTGATATTGGCACGGGGAGCATTGACACCATGGAAATTGGCAAATGCTACAGGTCAAGTCTCTCCCTAGCAACCTCCCTCCCCTAAGCTGTTTGTAAACATTTACACCACTGGGTAGAGGATTCCCAAAATATGACTGTGATTGAATGTGAGGGGTGGTTTGGAGCAGATAATATGACTAAGAAAAATAAATACATGTGTATGTCTTACATGTGGGTATGGTGGAGAAAACGCGCAGTTGCTACAAATACCTGGTCTGGAAAGACTTGAGAGTTCATCTCTTCCCCTCCGTGAGAGACAAGAGTGCATACTCACTCGCCAAGCACCCCTTAGCATGCCCCCGAACACACCCGTGGTGCCTTCTGGGTGGAATAAGGCCAGAAACATGGCGTGAGGGCGGGGGCTTTGCTCACCGCCGCTTCAGCCGGCCCTCGGACCCCTTCTCAGTCTCAGCGGTTCTCCCAGTTTCTCTGGCTTCTCAGTCAGGGCAGCTGAGCCATGCTGGAGGGCAAGAGGATGCACAAAGGCTAATGGGAGAAACAGGAGTTGCCTCTTCTCAAGTTCATGGATCTCCTTGGGAGCAGGGAAGTTTGGCAGTGGGTGGTAGTTCCTCCCCAGCAAACACTTGGCGATGTCTAGGGACATTTTCGGTTGTCACAACTTGGGGGAAAGGTGCTAGTGGCATGTGGTGGGCAGAGGCTAGGGATGCTGCTAAATAAACACCCTACAATCAATGCCTGGGACAACCCCCCACCCAACATCAAAGAATTATCACATCCAAAACATGAGTAATGCAGAGGCTGGGAAGCCTTGGGATAGGAGACACAGTGGGGAGAAAGTCAGGCAGGCTGGGGTCTAGAAAAACTTATAGAAAAGGTGTGTTTGCCTGATAGCTACCGATCTCCTCCTCCCCCAGGACACCCATTTCTCTGTGTGGGTCATTCAGTCTCTTTTTCTGGGTCTCCTCCCGCCTTTCCAGTCTGTCTCTGGTGTCCGAATTTATCTCTGTTTATCTCTCCGTCTCTTTTCCTCACTCTCAGTCATGCCATCTACTCTGGCTGGATCCCTGTGTTCTGAGACACGAGACAAGCCTTTGGCATTCGTCCTCCCTCTGCCCACACTAATCGCTCCAGCTGCCTTGGTCTGGGAGCCGGGCCAGGAGGTTGGTGAAGGGGGAGGGTTGGAAGACAGGCCAGGATGGCCTAAAAGTCCCCATTCTCCCCACCACCCATCCTGCCTTGACTCTAGGGCCCTACTGCCTGCCTTGTAGAGGCCTGGAGCTCCAGCCTGCTCTCCTTCTCTCTCCTTCTCTTCCCCCAGGGCCCAGGACCAAAGGCTGCCTGTCCAAGTGGCCTTGCCTTGCCCACGGGACACATTCCTCCCCACGCCAGCTCCTTAAATTCCTCCTCCAGCCTAGTCCAGCAGCTGTTACACAACAACTGGGGGCTGGGCAGCTCCTCATCCCCAGCCCTGCCTGCCTGATTGGACAGTGAGTGACGCCAGGCTCATGATGGCCAGTGAGCTCAGAACCCTCTGCCTACTGACCGGTGGCCTCTGCCCTGGCCCTGATTTCCAAGACCAAGAGCCCAGAACTCAGAGCTAGGACATGGTCCCCTGTGCTTGGAACCCAATACCTAGCATCAAACCAAAAAACCAGTGCCCATCACCAGGACCCGGGACCCAGCCCTCAGTGCCTGTGGCCAGAGCTGCCCACTCTGCCCCGCCCACTCACCTCACCTGGCAGATGCCCCAGGGGGCCCGGGCTGCTGAGGGCAAGGCTGGCAGCACGGCGGGCCCTGTGTGAGGTCAGGGACCCTGTAGAAAAGCCTGGTGTGGGTGATTCTTAAAACAAATTTGAGGAACTTTTAAAGTAAAAATCTTTAAACGAGGATTTAAAATAAAAATAAAGGAAAGGGCCGGCAATATGCACAGGGGGATTAGAAAGGCTGGGGTATAGGGTGGCCAGATGAAATACAGGCTGCCCACCTATATCTGAATTTCAGGTAAAAACAAAGATTCTTTACTTCTCTATCTTTCTTTTTTAAATTGTTTATTTATTTATAGATTTCTTAAATGTAAGTATTTTTGAACATACCATATTTCGAACATACCATACCATAACATGGTATTTGAAATACCATGCCATATTTCACACATACATCTACTAAAAAAATCATTCACGGTTTATCTGAAATCCTGCTTTAACATGGGGCCTGTATTTTGATGCATAAAATCTAGCAGCCCCACCTGGAGATGAGCCTCCCGCCAGCCTTCACCCTGGTCATCTTCCAACAGCCTCAGGTGAGGAAACGGCATTGCTAACACAGTTCCCTTTTGGGTAGAAGGAACTTCAGGAAGTTCTATTTTTCACTATTTCTACTTAAAAAATTCAATTTATTGATTTTAGAGAAAGAGAAAGAAAAGGAGAGGGGGGGAATCAATCTGTTGTCCTGCCTGTCCCTGCATTCGCTGGTTGATTCTTGTATGTGCCCTGACCAGAGATGGAGCCCACAACCTTGGAGTATCAGGACAGAGCTGTGACCAACCGAGCTACCCAGCCACGGCTATTGTTTCCACTTTTTTTGGTATCTTCTCATTTTCCTTAAGGAGTCAGCATTCGTGTGCCATTAAAAATCCAATAATATAGACTCTACGTCTTGCCTAGATGATTGCAACATATCCCCTTTGTCCACTCTTTAAAATAATTTTTAAATGATTTTTTTGACTAAGTAATCCAGACTCAGGATTCAAAATTGTATAGGTATAAGTGAGCATGCAATGAAAGCCCTCTCCTGCCCCTGTCCCTCGGCCACCTAGGTCCCTTCCCCACTTCTCTGTCTCCTAGAGACATTTTGTTGCCACAGCCTTATAACCGCCTTCCTGCCTCCGATCTCGCCCACCTGCCTCCAGCTCCTGTTTTATCTCCCGACTGAAAGCCCTTCTGTGGTTTTCCGTGCCCTGGGACAAAGGGCAAGCTTCCCAGCGAGCTGGGATACCAGGCGCTCAGTGCCTGATTCCTGTCCAGCTTCCAGGACCCTTGGCGATGCCCCAGCCCGTCTCGCGTGGCACCACAGAAACACGACCTGCCCATCAGTTGCCCTCACCCCGCCAACCTGTTCTGGCCTCCAGGCTCTTGCACATGTTTCTCTCTGTCAGACATTTCTTGCACACAGACAGCATCTGCTGTGTGGCAGGCAATGGGGGCTAGGAAGGACACAGTGAACAGACCCAAATGTTCCCGGTCTCATGACTCAGGTTCCGGCAGAGGAACATTTAATGGGCAAATGGTTACAATAAAGCCTTTGTTGTAATAGGGTAGGCACAGAGCTCTGGGTCAAAAAAGGCCTCCGGGAAGAAGTGGTATTTAAGATCTGAAGAGTCATCTCCCCACCACGGCGCTGGGTATGAGGGCAGGCAGGGGAGGGTGTCCAGGTGGAGGAAACAGTTCATGCAAAGCCCTGGAGACTGGAGAAAAGCCACAAATGTGAGAAGCCCTAGGAAGCCACTCTACAGAGTGTGCATTCATCCTGAGGGCCACGGGAAGGCCTGGGGGGGTGGGCTTAGCAGGAGAGTGTGCAGGCAGATTTGTGGCTCCTGGCAGAGTCGAGGTTGGGGGAGAGAACCTGGCTGCTCTTCCTGGGACAGAAGAAACAAGAGCAGCCTGGGCTGGCCTAAGGCCCTGTAGACAGAGTCAAGGATATTTCAGAGGCGAGGCAGCGTGAGGAGCGACTTCCCAGGGATCGATCTGGCTTGGGAGACTGGTGGGTCCTGATGATGTTCTTTGGGATGGAGTTTCTGAGTTTGGACTTGATGAGTTGCTGGTGCTTGCAAGATGTCCAGGCCAGGATGTTAAACAGACAGATATGAAGGATAACGACCTCAGGAAAGAGGTCTGGACTGGAGACTCTTTTTTTTTTAAAGATGTTCAAAATTTTCTATTTAATTTTAGAGAGAGGGGAAGGGAGGGAGAAAGAGGGAGAGAAACATCAATGTGAGAGAGAAGCGTTGATTCGTTGCCTCTCCTATGTTCCCCGTCTGAACCGAACCCACAACTCAGGCACGGGTTCCGGCCAGGAATCGACCACCTTTCTCTTTGAGGGACGGTGCCCAACTAACTGAGCCACAGGAGTCAGGGCTGGACTGGAAAGTCTTATTCGGCCATTAACAGCATAAAGATAATAAAAATGCTGCAGAGCTTTAAAAAAAATTAAGAATGTTTATTGATTTTACAGAGAGAGGAAGGCAGAGAGAGAAACATCCATTTGTTGTCTGTTGTACATGCCCCGGCCACAGATCGAATCTGCAACCTAGGTATATGTCTTTTATTTTTTAAGATTTAATGTATTTATTTTTAGATAGAGGGGAAGGGAGAGAGAAAGAAAGAGAGAGAAACATCAATGTGTGGTTGTCTCTTTCTCGCCCCCAGGCGTGCATCTGGCCCACGACCCAAGCACGTGCCCCGACTGGGAATCAAACTGGCGACCTTTCAGTTCACAGGCCGACATTCAACCCACTGAGCCACACCAGCCAGGGCTGTAATTGCACATTTTACCATAATAAAAAATGAACAAAAATGAAAAAGATAACTCTTACTTTTTAAAGTTGATTTTAATTTTTTGGATAACTTTAACTTTTCAAGATAGTTAAATTTTGTAAAACATTTTATGTTCAAATTAAATCTGCACTTTCCAAACAAAAAAATTATACCTTACAGTTCCCACTGTTTTAATTTTAAACACAAATTTTGATTATTGAGTTTCGATAGTATTTGTTTTTTCTAAAGATTTTATTTGTGTTATTTTATATAGCAAGAGGGGAAGGGAGGGAGAGAGTGAGAGGGAGAGAAGTATCAGCATGAGACAGAAACATTAATCAGTTGCCTTTTGAACAGACCTCAACCAGCGACTGAACCCACAACCTAGGCACGGGCCCTGACCCAGAATCAACCCAGTGACTCGACCTTTCGCTCTATGGGACATGTAGCCAACTAAGCCACACCAGTCAGGGTAAGCCACACCAGTCAGGGTAATGTATGTAACTTGTTTGTTTGTTTTTTTAAAGGTTTTATTTATTTATTTTTAGAGAGAGGGGAGAGAGAAAGAGGGAGAAAATCATCAATGTGTGGCTGCCTCTCACTCATCCCCTACTGGGGACCTGGCCTGCCACCCAGGCATGTGCCCTGACTGGGAACTGAACCCGCGACCCTTTAGTCCACAGGCCGGCACTCAGTCCACTGAGCCACAGCAGCCAGGGCTGTGTGTAAGTTTTAAATTAGCACAACTGATCACAGAATGATGGAATTAGAGTAACTCAAGTTCTGCTTCTTAGCCTTTGCGGCCCTCATGTCATGGTTGTTTATTCTGAAACTCCTGTTTAAACTCAGGATATGCAGTGTCACAGAGTCGGAGACACCCGCTGAGCCCGACGCAAGAGGAACGATTCCAAACTATGAAGAATTTCCTTTCAAAATGAATATATGCATCTGGGTCTGTGCATGGGAAAAGATGACCAAGTGAGACTTCTCCTTATCAACTTTCATGGGGGACACAATGTTCATTAAAAGTAATAAGTTTGTGCTAATTTGAAACTTACATATGTATTGCTAAAACCCAACAGAATCTGTAGCAGCAATTTATAACTTAGACCTCTGAAACAGTTCTTCAAGGTGAAGTATTTTTTGACTGACGTTGTTTAAAAGTGCCAACCAACGGACCGTGGTAATAAAAAGAGCCCGTTCCTAGTCATTTTTGTTATGGCGCTTTAACTCCCTACAGACAACGCACCTGTGCTGCCCCACACCTGGGGCAGACCCCTACCACCATCTGACCTTAGTAAACCACTCCCCACAATACTGGAATCCAGTTCCACCTGTGGACCAGAGCTGAGTGCCAGGGGCTGCCCTTGCAGTCATTCAAGTTCTGAGCCTTTCATTTAAAGGAACTTCTCAGGCGTTGCCTTTTTCAGGAAGCCTCCCTTGACGTGCTCTTCCTCCTTGAATCTAGATCAAATACTTCTTTATATCCCCCATAGTTCTCTATGCCTGGTTCTGTCAGTAAACTCTTACATTGTATTGTAATTGTATCCTCTCACTTCCAGGCTGAGCACCCTGAAAGTAAGGACCTGGCCCGATGGATCAATTAGTGCTCATTGTTATGACCTCATCAGGATATATCCAAGGTGGCTTTGCGGAAGTGAAATGGTTTGGGGAAGGAGCTGGTAGTACACAGGAGTTGAGCTGCGTCAGGAAGTCAAGGCCCCTTGAGGTGGATAGAGGGCCTTGCAACTAACAAAACTCTTTCCTTCTTTATGTCAGCTTAAGAAATGGATCGCCTGTATCACTAGCTCTCATTTTCACTAGTTCACAGAGGTAGGGGAACTGCCCACAGCCTTAGAGTGAGTCAAGCCTGGACAGGCTCTTGTTTGTTTTTTAAAAGGTTTCATTTATTTATTTTTAGAGAGAGGGGAGGGAGAAAGAGGGAGAAAATCATCAATGTGTGGCTGCCTCAACGAGGACCCCCATCTTAGCCCAGCGTCCGGACCCAGCAACTCCGACGTCGCCGATCGTGCTCTGTGCTCACTTAACCGCCAGGGGCCGCCAGATGCTCGTTCCTGGGGAAGCGGGGCTCTGGCTTAAGGGTTGGTGGAGTGCCTGGTGACTGGTGACTGCTCCTTTGAGCGAGTCCCACCGGACGAGCTCCGGCTGGTGGAGCTGGGGTGTCCTGGTAAAGAAAGGGTGTGTGCTGGGGCGGGAGGCTGAGTGTTGTAAGAGAGCCGCAGCTGAGGAGCGTTGGCGGCGGGATGGGGGTTGGGAGGGAAGGGCAGTTGCTGCCTCCTCTGGCCCTGCCTTGTCTGGCCCAGTTGGGGAAAGGGCAGAGATGTAGAGAGGGAGGACTCTCCAAAGCACAGGGCTCTGCCTGACTCTGCCTCCGCCTCCATTCTCCTCAGTCTCGCTCAGGAACAGACCGGACATTCCTAAGTCTCCGGCGGAAAACCTGGAAATAGACCCGGAGGCCAGCCTCCTGCAGCCTGGGCCAGTTCTTCCAAAGCCCGCCCTGCCCAGGACTTCCCGGAAGACCCCTGTAGCGCCCAAGGCCCCAGGCCCCTGAACACTGTTCCCTCCCAGAACTTCCTCTGCACCCATTCCTTCGGGTCCTCCCTCCCAGCCTAAGGGATGGACCCCTGCCCTGAGCAGTAGGCCTGTATCCACTCATGTCTAGGTCAATGGCATGAACTGTCCCCCTAAACCTGGCTGCCTTCCAGAGCTCCCTCTCTCAGTATCCATATTGTTATTTGACCCTGAAAGCTGGGAATTATCCTTGACATATTCCTTTTTCATTCCCCACATCTAGTCCATTTTTTCACCTCCTCTTTCTACCTCTTGGTCTGTACCCAGCACTCACCAGACCAAGTGTCCCATCATCTCTTTCCAGAATTGGTGCTGTTGTCTGGACTCCCTCATACCACACTTCTCCCCATCTTCTCCTATCCGTTCTCCAGGTGGCAGCCCTGATGATCTTTTCAAATCATCAGTTGTTATCCACCTGCTGACATCTTTCAACAACTTTCCAGATGGAACTCTTAGCATGGCTCCCCAGGGTCCTGAATGATGCAGTCCTTCCTGCCTTTCTGGCACCATCCTTCTCACTCTCTGTGTTCCAACGGTGGATCACAGGGCCTTTGCACATGGTCTTACTGTTCTGCCTTGTTAACTAACTCCTGCTCCCCCAGATCTCGGCTCTAGCGCTGCTTTCTCAGGAACACCCTCCCTGTCCTCCCTGACCAGGCTAGATCTCCTTATTGTTGACTCTCCCAGCACCCCATACTTCTCCTTCCTGTATTTGTCATGCAGTTACTGCCCCCTTCCCCCACGATCATCTAGTTTTGCTTTCCACAGTTTCAGCTACCTGTGGTCAACCATGGTCCAATAATACTAAGTGGAAAATTCCACAAATAAACAACTCATGAGTTTTTAAATGCATGCCATTCTGAGTAGCGTGGTGTCCTCTCTCACCGTCCTGCTCTGTCCCGCCTGGGGTCTGAATCCTCCCTTTCTGTCCAGCACGTCTGCGCTGTGTGAGCCACAGCCACTCGTTCATTAGCCACTCAGTAGGTGTCTTGGTTAGATCTGTCACAGTATCTCAGTGCTTGTGTTCAAGTCACCTTAATTTTACTAAATGGCCCAAAAGCCCAAGAGTTGTGATGCTGGCAATTTGGATATACCAAAGAGAAGCCGTAAAGTGCCTCCTCTAAGTAAAAAGGTTTTTGACGTAATAAAGAGATTTTTAAAAATCATGCTGAGGTTGCTGAGGTTTCTAAGGTCTACATTAACAACAAATCTGTCTGGGAACCTATGAAGGAAAAAGAAATTTGTGTCCTGGCTGGTGCGGCTCAGTGGATTGAGTGCCAGCCTGTGAACCGAAAGGTCGGCGGTTCAATTACCAGTCAGGGCACATGTCTGGGTTGCGGGCCAGGTCCCCAGTTGGGGGTGTGTGAAAAGCAACCAATCGATGTATCTCTTGCACTTTGATGTTTCTCTCCCTCTTTTTCCCTCTCTTCCCCTCTCTCTAAAAAGTATAAATAAAATCTTTTAATATCGTGCCTAATTTACACTTCATCATAGGTATATAGGTACAGGAAAAAACCATAGCATATATAGAGTTCGGTACCGTCATGGTTTCGGGCATCCACTGGCGTCTTGGAATGCATCTTCTGAAGATAAGGGCATCTACTGTAATTATAATTATCCACTTATTTGTAATATTTTTAAATTAGTGTCTGTTTCTTCCACCAGACTGTAAGCTCCATGAGGGTAAGGACCACGTCAATTTTTGCTCACCTCGAAATCCCCAGCAGCTACGAGCCTGCCACGTGGCAGTGCTCAGTAGTCCTTGAACCAGTGAGTGAATTCATGTTGCATGTTGCACACTTCCTATTTCCTGAGCCCAGGCCTCCATCATCTCTGTGCTGGACCGCAGCAATCACTTCTTCACTGGTCTCCCCGTCTACAATCAAGCCCCTACCGGTTTCCTACCAGACAGCCTAAATGGTCTAATAAAAACACCAGTCTCGCTGTGTCACCCTCCCCACCCCCTTTTTAATAGCCTTCCGTGGCTTCCCCTGGCTCTTGGAATAAAATCCAAAGTTTCTGACACAGCCTTACAAGGCTTTGTATGGCCTGGCTCACATCACGCCAAGCCCCACCTCCTCAACAGACCTTTCTTAATTCAACAAAAATCGAGCGCCTGCTGAACAGGCACTGAGAATCAAAGGTGAGTAAAAACAGACTCCTTCAGACCTGCTTACGATCCTCTGGATACCTGAACACAACTCCTTCCCACGCAGGGCCTTTGCACACGCTTTCCCCCCTTGTCTGGAAAGTGATTCTCTTCACATTCCTGACTTTGCCCACTCAACACCTACTCCTCCATCAGCTCTCAGCTCAAACACCATTTACTCAGGGTTGCTTATCTGACCCCCAACTTAGGTCCCTGAGTAGATGCTTTTATTGCTCCCTATGGGCCACCTTCATAGCACTGACCACACTTTTATTTTTAAATGTTTGTGTGGTTATTTGGCTGATGCCCATCTTCCCCCACCAGCAAGCTCCAGGAGCTTCCACATCTAGTTTTTGGTACCATAATATCCCTCTGGTTCTCCACAATTTATTGAATAAGTAAGTGATTCCCCACCGAGTATTCAGAGTGCTGCTTTCAGGGAAATGTTGGTGCCTCTGCCTGCTGGCGAATGAGGTGTGTACAAGGGACCTCTCACTGAGGAAGACCTAGAAGCTCTTCTGCTAGTTGTTTGCCTGCCCCTCCTCGTCCCCAACACATGTGACTTGCCTCCACTTCTCTCTCTCCCCGCCAGCTCACCCCATTCTCATTCCCCAGCAACACTGGTCCTACCCCTACTCTTTCGGGGCTTCCCACATACTGACCCCCTCCACTGGCAACTCTCCTGCCTGCTCTCTCACATGGCTGGTCCCTCCACATCCTTCAGGTCAAGTTTAACTGCTGCACCTTTAGAGGGCACCTTCATCGTTGCTCACACTGGAAATACACCTATTTATCGTCCGCATCCCCTAGATGAGTTAGAAGCCTTTGGCCCCACATATCAGAACATCCAACTCCACTGGCTTTAAAGAAGGAAAGTTGTCTAGTGGTAGGATTGCTTTTGAGGTTGGTAAATTCGGTGATGTTCTCGAGGATCTAGGTTCTCCCCCTCTTGCTGCTCTGCCACCCTCGACTTCAGCTTTGTCCTCAGGTCAGTTAGCAGGACAGATGCAGCAACTGCAGGCATCAGTTGGACCTCGGATCCTACAGGTAGGGCTTTTCCATCATTATGCATCTGAGGTAACTTTGCTGTATAAGAAATTATCATAAAACTTGGCAGTTTAAAACAACCTTTATTATCTCAGTTTCCGAGGGTTAGAAACCCAGGTATGGCTTAGCTGGTTGGTTCTGGCAGAGCGTCTCTCATGAGGTTATTGTCAAGCTGTGGACCAGGGCCAAAGTCAAACGAAGGCTTAACTGGATCGGAGAATTCGCTTCCAAGCTTATTCCCGCAGCCACTGCCAGGGCGCTTCAGTCCCTCCGACCAGTCTCTCCACAAGTCCGCTGGAGAGGAGCAGCCGCCTTCCTCCAGAGGGAGCGATGCAAGAGCGAGAGCAACCAAGGCGGAAGCTGCAGCATCTTTCAACGACCAAATCTTGGATGTGACACCACCACCTCTGCTGTATTCTCTCAGCCACTCGGCCCGGCCCTCGTACAACAGGGAAGGAACTACGCTGGGTGTGAGTACAAGGCGGCAGAATTCCGGAAGGTCGACCATGCCCGGCTACTTTGTGGTCCGTTTTTCAGAAGTGAGGAAGCCTCTCCTAGGAGCCCAAGAGGCTTTTCTTTCTGCCTCTGGGTTGGAACTGTGTTGTGTGCCCATACCTAAGCCAACCACCCACGAGGGCTTTCGGACCACCATTTTTGGCTCATTACTATAACAATTCACCCTGGGGCTACTGTCCATCGCCACTGAAGCACAGAGTGGGATCCAGAAGGAAGATGGCCACCTGAACAAAATCAGAATTCTGCTTGGAATGAGGAAGCAGGGATGGGAATGGGTGTTGAGTTGGCAACTCAGTGTCTACAACACTCACCTGCTAAGCTGTAAACTTCCTGAGAAAAGAGGCTACATCTTTTCCTACTAGTGTGTCCCCAGCATGTAGCCCCCTGCCTGACAGAGAGTAGATGCAGTCATCCTTACTAAATGAATGAATGAATGAATGAATCCACGACTAAACTGGAAGACCACTAGGACTACTGCCGGGTGGGGGCAGATAGCCCCAAGCCCTGGCTCTTTAAGTTCTTCTTAGAACTCAGGAGGCCACCTGCTACCACCCCCACCGCCAGGCCCAAGGATAGACAGGACTGGCAGAATTATTCTCACTTTATTTCTGGAGAAGTTTGATCAGATGCAATAACACTGATTCCAGGCGAGGGCAGGGGCACAGGTACCCCTAAAGCAACCAGCATCCTGTGGCCCAAGGTGTTCCCCCCACCCCCAGACCTGGGCTCCCCCTCAGTTACAGTTAAATAGAGAGAGGAAGATCTCCCCAGGGAGTCTCGGGAGGGTCTGCCTCCTGCACCCGCCCCCTCCAGGCAGAGGAGTCTGAACACAAGCTATTTACAGTATTCACATCCACTGTACCCCACCAAACCAAGGCAAATACTACAGGCGGCCCTTCCCCAAGGGAGGAGGAGCCAAAGAGGCTGTGAGTGTATGTGTGTGTATGGGAGGTGTCCGCGCGTGTGAGCACACAAATGCACTGAGGAGCAGGGTCTGGCTCCAGTCAAAGAGACAACAGTCTATAAGGTGCTGATTAAAAATAACAGAGAGGACCCACCCCAGGGCCCAGGCCACTTCCGGCTTTGTCCTGTCTCTTTTCCAGACATGCTGGTAGATGACACAGAGGAGCGCTCATAGCTGTGCCTGGATCCGAGGCAGCCCCTTAAAGGACTTCTGGGGGAAAAAGCGGGAGGAGAACAGTCAGGCCAGCTGTGCCTCCAAGCCCAACCAGCTGGAGGGGGGGGGGGCAGGGGGAGCTGGGGTATGGAGTGTGAGGAGGCCTCTGGCAGGGCTGGAAGAGAGGGCAGGGCTGGGGGGTTCTGGGAAGGCTGCCGGGAGTCAGGATTCCTACCTGTGACCTGCGGGGGCTGCACCACAGCTTTCTTGAGGAAGGCCTCTGCTTCTGCAAAGGGCAGGAGTGACTCTGCCGTTCGGCCTAGACTCTTGTCACCAGTGGGTCCCTTGGGGGAGAAGCCGTTCTCCTGGTGTGCTGGGAGAGGCTGCAGGCCATTCACCAGGGGCCCCGGCGACTCCTTGCTCGGCAGGCTGTGGGTGCAGGGCCAGAGCTCAGCACCTCACATCCTAGCACAGCCCAGGCACCCACAGCTCCAGCCTGCCCCTGACTCCCTGCTTAGGGCCCCCAAGAGTGGGAGCTGGTACCTCCATTGAGGCTCCTGGGGGGCCAGCTCCTCTTTCTGCACATCCTCCTTCTGCAGCCCTGGGGATCGAGGCTCCCCAGGTTTGACAGGGTCTATGAAAGGGAAGAAATGTCTGTCAGCTGCTGGCTGGTGAGAGGAGGAGGTGTGATGATGGGGTGGTGAAGGGGACAGAGGGAGGGAAATAGGATCTTTACCTGGGCTAGAATTATTGGTGTTTGCCTCCTTTCTGTCCAGCTTCTGCTTTGAAGAGGAAAAGCAATCAGACCCAAGATGTATCTGGCCACCCAGCTGATGTGCTGAATTCTTCTTTCCCCCACCCAGACTCCGAGCAGCCGGCCACAGCCTCCTCCCTCCACCCTGAGTGCCTTTCCTCCTCACTCAGCCCCGACTCCCGACGCTGCCCTTTGGGGAATCCTGACCTTGGTTTCAGCAGCTTCTGACTTCCGAGTCCTCTTCATGATCTCCTCCAGACGCTGTTGGGAGGACCCACAACGGTTAGACTCCAGTGTTGCCCTAGTAATACACCTCCCACCAGCCAGCTCCAGTCCTGGGGTCTCCAGCCCTTCCATCTCTTACCCGTTCTTTACAGGCCAGGAACTAGAACTTGCCCCAATGCCTTCTTGTCATACCTTTTACAAGTTCAAGGTAGGGCCCATCCCCCTAATCCCTATTAGTCCCATTAGTGGAAACAGGGACCCAGCCAAGAAAACGGCCCCGCCCACCGGTACCCCACCCTGCCCACAGAAGCCCCGCCCACTGCTCTATCCTTACCTTCTTGCGCTCCTGCCGCTCTTGTTCCTCCTTCTGGAAGTGCTTTTCCCGCTCAAGACGCTGCCGCTCTGCTTCTTCCCGGGACCGAGCTTCGGCCTCCTCTTTCTGCCAAAGCCCCCAGAGAGCTTTGAGCAGCTGGACTCCAGCCTTCCCTCCAGGCCAGCCCCAATCCAGCCCCAGGGCAGGCCAGGCCAGCCCTCCCGCAGGGGCACCTGCTTCTGCAGCCGCTCCTGTTCCTCCTGTTCAGCCTGCGCCTTTTCTCGGGCCTCCTGCTCCTCCCGCCTTCGGGCCTCCGCCTCCCTCTCAGCACGGGCCTCGGCCTCCAGAGCCAGCTGCTCTTCTCGCATTCGCCTGGGAGACACAGGGAGCTCGTGCTCAGCCCCTCGCTTTTTAGCAGGCCCCATATCGGACCCCTTGGTCCCCAACAACGCACTCACTTGTCCCTTTCTGCCTGCAGCTTCCGCTCCTGTTCCTCGCGCTCCCGCTGCTCACGGGCCTGGCGCCGCTTCTCAGCCAGGAGCCTTGTAGCCTCTTCTCGGTCTGTGGTGCCGGCCATGGGTTTGCTAGGGGCTGCTGCAGGGGAGGGCACTGGGGGTGAGGTCAGGACAATGGTATCTGGGGTGGAATCAAGGTCCAGGAGTTAGAACACAATAGTTCAGGCACTTCCAGCAACCCCCACCCCCGCAAGTCCAGTGCTTCCTAGACCTGTCAGGGGGACCCACCCACCCAACTTCTGCCATCCACTTAAAAGTGGTGAGATCCTCTTTTCTGGCCTGCATCCTGGGATTGGACCCGCTGAGGGCAGGGGCCTCCTCTTCCTGTCTCCCAACACTCCATCCCCAGTCACCTCTGGGCCCACACCTCGGACCACCTCCCCTACAACAGCACATCTGTCTTCTCTTGCTCCGCCCACCTTTCTGCATCCTCTCTTCATGCCCACCTGAAGGGATGTCAGCTGTGGGCTGTTCCTTCTGGGCCTGGGCTGGGGTGGGCGAGGGCACAGGCGAGGGTGCTGGCGAGGATCGGGCTGCAGGCTCCTTCTCTTCACTGGCCTTGCCCTTGCTCCGGTTCTTGTCCTCGTGTCCTGCCGCACTGGGGTTCTCCTTTGCCTCATCCTTCCTCCGAACCCGCCCCTTGGGTGATGCAGTGGTGCCTCGGGGGGATGCTGGTTTTGGGGGCAGAGCATGGTTGGGCCCCGGGCTGGGGCAGGGAGAGGCAGGCCTGTGCCAGGATGTGGAGGGAGAGGACGGCCGGGCCTTGGACTTGGGACTGAGAAAAAAGGGAAATGTTAGGCCTGGAGGACACAGTGTCCTCGTGGACACATACACACAAGGGGCATGTCAGTCCTCAGGGAACCGTCCCTTCCAGCCGAGGTCAGCATCTCCATATGCTCTCACAGAACCACAGTATTTCCTTTGAGAGTATATGTCTCTGTGTAATAACACATTCATTCCATTAATGTCTGTCTCCCCACTAGCTGGTAAGATATTAAAAGCAAAAATGAGGCCTGGTTTGGCTCATGACTCAGCACCTAGAACAAAACCTGGCAGGTCCATTTGTTCATTCAGCAGGTATTTGTTGAGTGTTTATTTAGTAATCGAAACATTAAAAAATAATCTGGCCCGAAGGCATTTTCATTCTAGAGGTGGGTGCCCAACAAATACTTGTGAATGAATGAACGGCCTGGCGACAGGCAGGCTGTGCCCACCTGAGTTCAGAGGCTGCGCCAGCAGAGAGGCGCGGGCGTGGAGAAGCAGGCAGTGACTGACGCTTCTTCAGGTTGCGCTCCCGGGCCAGAGCACTCTTCTCCTTCTCATTTTCCCGCTCCTTGTCCTTCTTCTCCTTTTTCTGCACCTGGTAAGGAAGGGGATGGAGAGTGGGGAGGCAGGGGGCACAGGTCAGCGGTGCCCACACTCCCAAGCTGGGTTCCCCGTCCCCACCTGAGTGGCCACTTACCAGGGATGCCGGGGGCCTGCGGTGGGCGGGGGCAGGGCTGCCCACTGAGCTGGGCTTGCGGCGCTCCCCACGCTCCCCGGAGGAGGGGGTGCAGCGGTGCATGCTGCTGCGGGGGGCGCTGCATGGCGGCATCAGGGGGCTGGCAGAGGCCGAGCGCGGGCACACCGGCACGGCTGCAGAGGGATGAGTGTGGTCGGGATGTGGCCCACACGTGAGGCTGGCCCCTGCCCGGCCCCTTGTGGGGGCTCTCCCAGGGCCGCTGCCCCTACCCTGGTCCCGACCATTGCGGGGCAGTGTGACTGCACTGCGACTCCGTGCCAGGAAGGAGAGGGTGGGCGTCATGAGACGGTCCACGATGCTGCTCTCCCATGCACTCAGCTGCAGGCTTCGATCTAGGGGGAGAATGCCAGGAGGAGCTGGTCACCACACGGGCCAGGCAAAGGCGGGTGACCAGGTGCCATTCCATGCCAAGCCCAGGAGTCTCCCCCAGGAGGACTCTATCTGATCACCCCTGGCCAAACTTCTCTGCCTGGGGTCTGATCCCCTCCAGTGCAGACTGAGGCAACAAGACACTTTTCAGGGCAAAGTGCTGCATAGTGTGAGGGTCTCCTCCTCCTACTCTTCCCAGGTGAAAGGGCTCTGCACTGTGAGCTGCCCGGGGTTGGCGTCCCACTGTAGGGCCCTTTCCCTCCTGCCGTCAGAGGGCTGGGGAGGTATGACCCCATAGATTTGGGACAGTAAGGGTCCTTGTGCTCCTCTGATTCAGGAGGGTCCCAACTTTTAGGCGTCGCATGCCAGGGAGAGGCAGCTAGGGGGCCTTGGCTACCCTGGGCCACCCTGCCCTGTCTGTCCCCTCAGCTGCTGGGTTATTTTTAAGCCTCAGTCAGGTGGGTTTGGTACAACAGCTGATTTGGTTGCTAGGCAACAGAGCAACCAAATAAAAGCTGGAGAAACTTATTAATAACTCCTACCATGGCCCTTCACATGTGAGCACCAGGGCAGTGGGAAGCAGAAGCTATGCCACCTTGGTTGGCCACAACTCTGGAGCCAGCCAAGGCCATGGCCGGGCTCTGAAGGCAGAGAGGGCAGGGCTGCATGGACCCTCCAGGGCAGAGGCAGAAAAGGGGACCCCTCCACACACACACAGCACCCAGGCCAGTCTGGTACTCGGGGGCAGGGCCACCTGTCTAGGGCTGGCCTAGGCCAGCTGGCTGTGGTTGCAGACGAGGCTGCCTACCCATTACCACCCCCACCCCCACCTGCTCTTGAGGCCCCTGCCAGGCTCTCTGCCTGCTCTCTGACCTTTGTCTCTTTTCTCCTCCCTACAGGGCACATCTCTGTCCTCAGGGTGCAGACCCGAATGCCGGCTCCCCCGAGGGGCACAGAGCCCCGGGTGGGGTGGAGTGGGGATGGAGACCTGCAGTATGTGAGGTCTCCTGGGACCTGGGGCTCTTGCTGAGCTCTGGAGGAGGCTTGGCTGAGGCTACAAGGGACTCTGGAGGGAGCAGGGCTGGGCCTTCTCTTACTTCTACTGGGGGAGTTCCAGAGCGTGGCAGAGGACTTTGAGAGCCGCTTGTTGATTATAGAGTCCACATGTTTGGGCAGGTTTACTGCCGACACAGAGCACCTGCTCCCACCTAGAGGGGAAAAGACACGGCATTAGGGCCGGGCCACACAGGAGCCGGGGCGCACTGAGGCCTTCCATGCAGGATGCTCCGCGGGCAGGTGGAAGGAGAGGAGTGGGCAGGCTCGGAAGGGGAGGAGGAGGCAGACTCGGCTCTGGGAGGAGGGTGGGGGGCAGGTGATCAGGGACAACCTGGATTGGGGGAGCCGACGGAGAAGGAGCAGAGGAAGGAGCTGGAGTAAAACTAGAGAAACTACAGCCTTCCTGGCCAGGAAGCCATTCCCTAGGGCTGGGCGCTGCAAGCCCGCCCCCACGACCACCCGGTGTTGCAACTGCTGACACTGCCGGGGCCAAGGCGCTACGGTTACAATACCCACGTAATGGGACAGATGCAGAGACGTTCCTAGACAGAAGAACCCCCGTCATAGTCATTCGCACAGATCCACATACTCATATGGAAAGAGACAAAGACGCGCAGGCACAGGCAGATGGGGTGACGGGCACTTCTGCATGCGAACGTATGCGCAGACATGCACAGACACAGAAACACGGACACGGGCAGGTAAGGTGTCGGACCCAGATGCACACAGGCACGAACACGTCGAGGCAACTAGATCACGGCATCGGTAACGGCTAACAGTCGTGGGGGTGCTTACCATGTACCAGGCACTGTGCTGGACACCACATACATGTTACCTCACTTGATCCTCCCAAACATCTACCTACAACCTCGGAGGCAAGTAGTACTGTTATCCCCATTTTATGGAGGAAAGTGAGACATCGAGAAGTTAGAGGTCACGCCGCAAGTCCCAGAGCTGGGACTCTAACCCAATTCTGTCTGACTTGGGAGCCCTCGCTGAGGTCCTCAAGGCCACGGATGCACCACAGCAAACACATGTCACAACACACACTGCCCAGATCCATGAGCACGTAAACCAAAAGATACACAGCTAGAAATACTGAACCTTGCCATTACATAAAGATATCCAAACACAGTGGTACATACATGCCAGCAAAGAATCAGACCAAAATCCACGACGGCCCTACATGAAGAAAACTCAAAAACAAAAATCTACCTTCTAAGACAGGTACCTAAGGAGGTGTGTGTGACAGTTTCCTTTAAGTAGCCCACGTCTGCAGGGCATTACAGCCCTCTTTTTATGTATTACCAACTAATAATAATTGTCAGGAGGAGAGAAGGCTAAACCCAAAATGACAGGTTTGACCAGCAAACCAAGAGAAAGAATCTGCCTCTGACTTCGTGGAAGTTGTGGAAGTCCTTGGGAAGGGACAATTTGGTTTCTAGACTATTCCAGAAGACACACAAGTCACAAAAGCAAGGCATACCTGCTGCAGGGAGCTGCCAGTCTCCCACTGAAGCTGCTCCCTTTCCCCACTCCTCAGGCCCCGGTCTCACCCACCCACCCCCCAGACCCCCAGGCCACTCACTGGTCTTACGTCCTGGGGAGCTGTGGTGCAGGGCCCCTGCCCAGGACCAGCGCTGCTGCCGGATTTCTGCCCATGTTTTCTTCACTGACCGCTGGATGGCTGCTTCATAGCGCTCCTGGTGGGGAGGGCGAGAAGAGAGAGAGGTCTGGGCTCAGAATCATTCATCACACCTGGGACAAAGACCCCTCTCTCTCCTGTGACAGTGCCCTCCCCCATATGTTTTCTCTGACTCACTGCAGGTAACCAAGGTTACTGAATCCTTGCTATGATTAAGGACCATTTGCAACAGATCCCTTTCAACTTGTTCTTGGGGAGCTTTTCACTGTTCTTGAGTCATTTCCTGAGTATGTGAGCTGTTTCTCTGAACACGGCGTGGAACTCTCCCTGCCTGCGGATCCCAGGTGGGGCCATGTGCCCGTGGCACCGAGGATCCTGACCGTGGGATTCTTTTCCTTTCAGCCTGAGGTCACTGGGCAGAGCCAGGCCACCTTTTCTTTCCTTTCCTCACTGGTGCTCATGCCAGGTCTTTGCTCACATCATGGAGCTTAGCACATGCACACACATGGCCCTGCGGGGTGGCTCAGTTGCCTGGAACATCATCCTGGTGTGCCAACATTGCGGATTTGGTCCCCACTCAGGGCACACACAAGAATCAGTCAAAGAGTGCATGAACGGGTAGAACAGCAAGTCAATGTTTCTCTCTCTCTCTCATCGATAAGATGGCCCTGGCTGGTGTAGCTCAGTGGATTGAGCACAAGCCTGTGAACCAAACAAACATGGTTCCATTCCCAGTCAGGGCACATGCCTGGGTTGCAGGCCAGTTCCCAGCAGGGGACGCATGAGAGGCAACCACACATTGATGTTTCTTTCCCTCTCTCCTTCCCTTCCCCTCTAAAGATAAATAAATAAAATCTTTAAAAAAATTAATTAAAAAAATAAAATTGATAATAAAAATGAACAACAACAAGAAGCAAATACACACATGGGGCACACACGCACACACAGAAACACCTGTACCGACAGCACGTGGCTACAGGTGCCCACACGGGCTAGTACCAACCCAAACATGTCTGCAGCCGCACGGATACCCATATGTTGTACCCACAGAGACCCAGCTGGAGACAAGAACAGCAGTAAGACCATGTGGACAGAGGTGACGCAGAGGTGTGACCACAGATGTGTGTACATACTAAGCCAGTGCACAGATGTGTGCACGCACAGGCATACAGATCCACACACACAGTCAGACGTCAACACAGACGCACCTTGTTTTTCTCCAGCTTCTGTCGCTGCCGCTCCTCCAGAGCCGCTCGACGCTGCTCGGCTTTGAGCCGCTGCTCCTCCAGCCGCCGCCGGCGCTCCTGGAGCTGCTTCTCCCGCAGGGCTTTGGCCTTCTCCTCCTTCTCCAGCCACACTGCCTTCTTGGCCGCTGTGGGAAAGGAGCCCCAAGAGGAGTGAGGGAGTCTGCATAGGGTGGGGGGTGCCTCCGCTCCCAGGCCTCAGAATGGGAGGCCTCTCTCCCCCAACTGGCCTCAGGGTCACTGGGCACTGAAGGGCACTGAAGGACGGGTGCGTTCTTTAGTGTCAGATCTGGGTCTGATGGTGGGGCCTGTTGGACAGATTTCGTGGGCGGTGATTGAAAGCACGAGCCTTTGGTCTGTGTCTCAGGCGCTGCATGAGCGGCGTGACTTATGCAAAGGATTTCATCTCTCTGAGCTGGTTGCCTCGTCCTCACTATGGGTTGAGAGCATTAGCTGGGCCAACGCGTGTGCCACTCTTAGCACCGCACACATAATTAAGTGCTCCAGAAGTGTTAATGGTTTGAATAGGACCTTGAGGGCGATGAGGATGAGGAAGGTGATGATGTTTCCCAAACACTCACCCAGGTACTTGGCCCGCTCTTCTCGCCGCTCCTTTGCCAGCTTGTGTCTCTCTCCTGCCTTCTTCACATCTTAATGGAGGGAACACGGACAGATTTAGGTCAAGTGGCTCCTCCAAAGAAGGAGCTCTCCCCTTAGGCCACACCCCATTGCCTTTCCCATCCCCCCAGGGCAGAGGAGATCCCCTCTGGTGGCATCATCCAGGGCTGGGACCCTGAACTACGGACCTCGGGCCAGGACCAAGGAATCACACACACCTGGTTTGGCAGAAGGGCTGTCGGAGGCTGGCACTGCCGTGGGGGATGGCTGGCTGCTCCTTCGAGGAGGCCTGGACTCCCGTGGGCCCGTGGCTGGTGGGGTGGGTCCCCTGATCTTCGCTTCTGAGAAAGGGGACTCTTCCTGCTTCAGGGCTGGTCTAGGCCCGAGCGGCCCTGGGGGGCTTTCCGGTTCCAGTGGGAGCTGCTTAGAGTTAGTGGCATTCTTCATGGCTGGCGGGGTATCTGGCGGGGTGTCTGGGATGAGGGCTGACATTGATGGTGGTGGCGGCGGCGGTGGCGAGGGGTCACCCTCTGGAGAAGGTCTTGGCTCTGGGGGGGTCCTGGCTGCCACAGCTGGAATACCAACACAAGAGAGGAGAGTAAGACGGTACATAGGCACCATCAGTTCAACTTGAAGCTCTCTCTGGCCTGCCCAACTGTCTTTCATTCATTCACCCAGCATGTTCATTGAGCTCCTTCTACGTACTGGCCCTGTTCCAGATACTAATGATATCATGGTGAGAAAATAGCCATGGTCCCACCCTGCAGCAGGGCAGACAAGGAGCTAGGCAGCTACAGTAGAGAATAAGTACTATGTGGGGGGTAACGCAACAGAAATGGTTAACCTACATTTGGGGGCTTCCTGAAGAAGTAACGACTAAACCGAGCTCTAAAAGGTGAGTTGGCAAAACCAGAGGAGGGTCCCGGCAAAGAGAAGGGCATTTACAAAGGGTAGAAGGGAGCAGCAGGGTATTTTGGAAAAACTGAGAAAAAGTTTGTACTAAATGGTCACGATTGGTTTCCAGGCCTGCCTCCCTCACCTTTCCGCTTTACCGCAGGGGCACCGTGGGACCGGCAAAGAGGAAGGGTAGCGCGTGGGCACAAGTGGGACCCCAGTCAGGTGGGCAGCCAGCTCTGTCCACTGTGTGACCTTTCTTCTGTCCCAACCACCCTCAGATTTCTTCTTCTAAGACATTAATATTTCAGGGGCCTTATAAAAGACACCGAAGAACGAAGGCAGAAAGCCACACGATTTGGTATGTGCCTGCATATGTACACAGGCGAGCACATGGACACCGTGGGGCACCACTCAGAGAGGGCCCAACTCTGAAGTCAGCACCGAGAGAGAGGAAAGGAAGGCCTGGTTCCCTGGCAGGTAAACGGGCAGGCTAGTCAAGTTTGCTAAGCCTTAGTTTTCTCTCTTTTTTAAAGATTTTATTTATTTATTTATTTATTTATTTTTAAAGAGATGGGGAGGGAGAAAGAGAAGAAGAGAAACGTAAAAATGCAGGAGATACACCGAGTGGTTGCTTCTCTCACGCCCCCAACTGGGGAACCTGGCTGGCAAACCAGGTATGTGCCGAATGGGAATCAAACCTGCGACCTTTTGGTTCTCAGGCTGGCGCTCAACCCACTGAACCGCACCAGCCAGGGCTAAGCCTCAGTTTTCACATCTGTAAAATGGGGCAACAACCTCAAGATAGTAGAGATGTCAGTAAAGTGCCTGGTACAATTCATGTGCCAGGAAACAGCACTTCCCTCCCTTTCCCCGTGGGGCTTACAAGGCTCCCAAAGAGCAGCCTCTGCGTATTGAGCCCTCGGATGCCACTCCAGGCACTGAAGGGATGAGTGGGGACACAGCCGTGGACAGACCTGGGTTTAGGGAGCAGGGCCACGATCCACAGGAAAGTGAATCTAAGAAAGCATTTTTTGCTCTAATTAGACGCCTCCACTATAATAGGTCTTCGGCTCTGGGAACTCTGGCCCTCTCAGGAGGTGGCAGACTCCCCATCCCGAAGGGTGAAATTTGTGTGCGCAGGGACTCTCAAGGAGTCACCTTTGGGACTGGGCATCTTTTTCAGGGAGAGGGGCGTCTGGTAGTTGAGTATAGGCTCTAAGGGCAGACTATCTGAATGTGAATTCTGGCTTCCCCACTAGCTGTGTGGCCTGGGGCTCGTTACAGACCCTCTCTGTGCTGCAGCCAGCCCCTCCTCTACGAACACAGACAGTGCCTACCGCACAGACAGGACTGTGAGGAGTTTTAGTGATAGCAATAACCATGAACAGTTGTATATTTCTCCAGAGCTTTCTATACCGAAAGCAGTTTACACGCATTAGTTTAATCCTCACTGACAATACTTAAGGAAGGACGCACTGTAAATATCTTTCTCACAGACGAGGAAAGTAAAGCAAAGAGATGTTGAGTAGAGTGATTTGCAGTCACTCAGCTGGTAAGTGACAGCAGCTCGACTGGAAGCCAGCCTCTGTCGCTGGAATCTGTGCTCCTACCCATTATACCGCCCTGCTTCTGTTGGAGGCAGGATGAGGTAATATGTGTTACACAAGGAAATTATGTAAGGCTCACGCTATTTTCTCCTCATTCCTTTCCTTCTAGCTTTCTGGGCTCCGGGAAAGAGCCGAGGCCCTGCCTCCCCAGCGGCACCCAGACTCCAGGCTAGTCCACCCAGCTCTCCCCGAGCCAGGGCCAGAAAGCTGCCTTGTCACTGCCGGCCTACTTCCCGGCCACCTAACTCCTATCCAACTCCAACCGGCCAAAAAAACTACAGCAGCTCCTCAAATAGCGTAGTTTCATACATCTTTTTGTTACAACGTTGATGCTGTTATAACAGGTGAAGGAACTTAACCACCATTTCTGTCAATTAGCCTATGGTAAAACTGGTTTCATTCTATGTTGTTTCACTTAAAGTCACAGAACCTATTGACGATGTTATATGAGGACTTACCGTAGTAGCTTACGATAAATGTATTACAGTGAATGCTTACTATGTGCCAGGAGCTGGGCTAGATCCTTTAAAAAACAATTTTTTTTTAGAACCAGTACTGGCAGCATTTGAACCCAGGACTATTTGGGACCAAAAGGAAATCTAAGGCGTTTAGGCGCATCGGCACTCAGCTTGAGGCTGAGTGAGGGTGAGGTCCGCTTGTTGCCATTCTAGCACCTGTGCGTGCGGCAGGTGTTGCAAGGAGAAGGGGTAGGCGGATGTTTGTCTAGACCTAGGCAAATCACACCCACCAGGCAAGGCAGTGAATCTCCACCAGGTCCTGATGAGCTGTGTAAAGGGAACCCGGGAGGAGGAGGGAGGGAGGGAGGGAGGCATCGAAGGACCTGCACCTGGGCAGCACACGCAGCAGAGTAGAAAGGCCTCAGCCTTCGGCGTCGGATAGGCCTGAGTGGGGAAACCTAGCCCTGCCGCGGACGAGCCCTGCACCTGTCTGAACCTGCTTCCTCACCAAGTTGTTGGGACCCATGGGGAGCAGGCACATCACGTCTGCGCCCGACAGAATCTGTCCACTTCTTTCCATCTCTGCCATGAGAACCCTCGTAGGCCAGGCCCCCACTCCTGCTGCTCCACGACACTGCTCTTCTCAAGGTGCCCAGTGACCTCCTCGTTGTTAAATTCAGCAGCCATCTATCTCTCAGGCCTTGTCTTGCTAACTTATCAGCCCATCTGACACAGCTGATCCCTTGAACACTTTCTTGACTTGGCTTCGAAGACAACGCCCTCCTGGGTTTCCTTCTACATTACATTGCTGGCTGGGACTTCAGGTTTCTTTGCTGATCCTTCTTTAACTTGCCAACCTCTCAGCGCCCGAGAGCCCCAGGGCTCAGCGGAGGACCGCATCTCTGTCTACACGCACCTCCTCGGTGACGTCACCCAGACTCACGGCTTTCACACCATCACTCTGCTGACAACCAAATTTGTTTCTCCAGCCCAGACCTCTCCCTCGAGTTCCAGTTTCGCTCGTGCAACACCCTACTTGACATCCCTGGATGTCTTACAGACACCCCAAATCTAACACATCCAGAAGTGAGTTTCTGATTTACCTGCCCCCCACCAGAGGCCGCTCCTCTCCCAGGTTTCCCGTCCCTGCCAGTGGCCACCCTGCCCTTCCAGTTTCTCAGGCCAAAACCCTTGGAGTCATTTTAGAATCTTTTTCTTATCTGATACCCCACATCTAATCTCTCAGTATATCTTTTTGGCTCAGTGTGGCAAATATACTCTGAATCCAATCACTTTTACTATCTCCACTTCTGACCTCTTAGTTCAGCCACTGCCATGCTCTTGTCAAAGACCTCCCCCTTTCCACTGCCGTTCTTCATGCCCCTTTGGTCTTTTCCTAGCACAGTAGCAAGGGATTCTGTTTAAAAACAAGTCAGATCGAATCATGCCCTGAACCGCCAAAGATGCCCCATCTCCCAAGAAGGAAAAAGCAAAGGCACCACAATGGCCTCCCCAGGGCCCTCGGGATCCTCCCTCTCAGGCCTCATCTCTTCCTCCCCTTCGCCCCCTGCTCAGTCTGTTCCAGCCACTGTTCTGTTCCTCACATTTGCCTGGCACGCTGCCGCCGCCTTGGGGCTTTGCACTTGCTGTGCCCTCTGCCAAGAGTTCTCTGTCCCCGGTGTATGCGCATCTCACTTCCTCAACCCCTGCAGGTCTTTACTAAAATGTCCCGTCTCAGTGTTGCCTTCTTGCACTCCCTGCTCAAAATTACAAACGGGCGGACGTCTCCCTCCCTTTTCCAAATGTTCTTCCTTCTTTTCAACTCTATTATTCTCCACAAGCACTAATACCATTTTAACACTCTCCCCCCACTGGCAGAAGGTAATCTCCACGCGGGAACCAATTCTGCCTATATCGTTAGCCATTCTGTCTCTAGTGCCAACAGATGCTGGCACACAGGAGCTCCACAACTATCTGTTGAATGAACAAATCAATGAACTCCACCCTCAGATACCATCAGCATCTCTCTTACCTGGATGACTGCAAAGTCCTCCCACTGCCCTCCCCACGCCCACGCTCACACTGCGCTTGCCCCGTGGAGCAGCCAGGAGTAATTGTTTCCAAATGCAAATCTGAAACCTCTCAGTGGCTTCCCACTGCTGTGCAGATAAAATTCTTGAACCCAGGATGCAAATCTGGCATAGTCTGAAGTCCCCAACCTTTTGAAGCTCCTCTCCACCTTCGTTTCCCACTTGCTCTCTGCGTTGTTGCCGCCCTGACCTTTTAATTCAGATAACCAGCCGCCCAGCCCCTGGCCGTGGGGGGAGCATGCTGTCTCTCTTCTGTTCTTAGACAACTCCCAGGGACCCTTCCTGTCCTGCCTTTTCCTGGCTTCTCTGACCGGGGTAAAGTCCCTCTTACGCACAGCCGCGGCTCCACGCGCCTCTTGTTAGGAGCTCTGTGACTGCTAAAGTCTCCAGCTTCCTCGTGTGGTTCTCTTTTCTCTGTCAGCCTGCCCCCAGGTTGTGAGGAGGCCCTACGAGGATGGGGCCCTGCCTGCTTTGCTCTCTGCTGCACCACCAGCAGACACCACACTGCCAAGTACATGCAGACAGCCCAGAAATGCTGTTAAATGAGACTAGGATGCTGTATTGGAACCACCCTGTCCTGAAACAGATGCACAGAGATTTTCACTCCCACGAAGATCAAACCCGTGTGGCAATTCATGGCAAAGGAATGAACTCCTGAAGGGAAGCGAAACAACAAGCAGCTCCATCTCAGTTGAGTTTGGGCAGCTTCCTGGAGGAAGGCGCTCAGGTAGAAGTTAATAACAATGACAGAGTGTTCGCTCCAGCAGCTGAAAAAGGAAGACTTCCAGGGAGGCAAATAGGACTTTTGGAACTCTTTTTTTGGAACTGGTGGACTATTGACCTGGAATACAAATATTTTTCCTCAGAATTACGCCAGCCCTAATGAAATTACGCCAGCCCTAACACCGCACATTGGGGCGGTGTTATCCAGAATAAATTATATTAAGCCAAATTAATTCCTTGGTAAATGATCTATATGGTATGGTTTAATTAATTACCAACGAGTCCTGTTTTCAGTCCTAACGTGTGATCTTTCATTTTATTTTATTTTTGGTTCGTGTCTACACGTGAGGTTTTAGCCCTGGCTGATGTGGCTCAGTGGACTGAGTGCTGGCCTGCAAACGGAAAGGTCGCTGGTTCAATTCCCAGTGAGGGCATGTGCCTGGGGGCAGGCCAGGTCCCAAGCTGGGGACCTGCAACAGGGAACTGATTAATTCAATGTTTCTCTCCCTCTCTTTCTCCCTCCCTTCGCCTCTCTCTAAAAATAAATAAATAATGTCTTTTAAAAAATTTAATAAATGTGAGGTTTTAGCCACTGTTAGTTTTATTTTGCTACATTGATATCTACCAGAAGTATTTGTTCAGAAGTGGATAAGAGACTGTTTGTATTTATTTCCTGGCACAAAGAGCGAGGGCAGGGCCAAGGTGCAGGAGCTGGTCACAGGGTCAGTGAGTCTTGTGTTTTCAAGAGTCCCAAGAAGGACTGTGTCTGGGGTCTGAGGAAAGAATCAGGCCAAGCCTCTCGGAGGGCCCGTCACCTCGCTCGCCCTCTCCACCCTCTGGGAGCCGGCAGTCTGTCCTCTTGTCCTTCCCTCCTCCCACCTCAACAACTGCCGCCGGGCCAAAGACTCGCAACACTGAGAACTCAGCCTGGTTTTTCGGTTTGCCTCCCCGCCAGTGCAACAGCCACAGAGTGAAGAGCCAGGGTCCCAATCCTTCTTGCAGCCCCAGCACCTTATGCAGCACCTGTCTGGCCCAGAGCAGGAGTTCTGTGTCAGTTTAAGGAACACCTGCAGGGGTGAATGGATGGACGGACAGACTGTGCAAAGCTACTTAGCCAGCATGTAGTGGAAAAGGCATAACCTCTCTAATCCTAAACATCTTGATCACTATCAGAGCCCTGTCTGTGTATTGCCCTGCCAGCTCCCAAGCCCAGGAGAGGAAACGAACCAATGTAGCGAAGCCCTACTGTATATACTAGGAACTTTCCCTCATCTCATTGAATTCTTAGGACAGTCTTTAAGGGAAAGTACTATGGATGGTCCCTGATTCACAGGTAAGAAAACTTAAGATGAGATGAATTGCTCATGTCAATGTCAGAGGTAGGACATGAACCCAAGGCTATCTGATGACAAAACCCTTATGTCAAAACTGTTTCTGATGGGCGTCACCCTTCCCCAAGGCTCCAGCCTATTCCTTGAAGAAGGAAATGACTCGGTGGTTCCCTTGGGGAGGTCACCCCTAAGGAGATTACCCCCATGACGGTGAAGGGTGCAGGTGGGGCCCGCGGGCACTGAGCTCAGAGCGCAGGAATGTGGGGAAGGCAGGCTCCTGCCCAGGCTGGCCACCAGGAGGCAGGAAGTGAGGCATCCCGGCAGAGGGTGCAGGGAGCAGGGGACAGAGCAAGAGAGTGCCAGGGAGAGCTGGTGGGGAGGGGAGGCACAGACAGCCAGCGCCGCTGAGCGGGGAGCAGAGACACCAGGCGGAGGAACTGGGGCAGAGATCAGCACCTCTAGCCAGAGCCCTCCCAGCTCTTGCAGGAGCTCCTTAGGTGGTAGCACTGGACCCGACAAATGAAGATAGTGAGGCCAACAAAGGGGAAAAGATGCAAAGAGAGAGTGAGTACACGCCACAGAGAGAAACACCCAGTGTGGACAGAGCCCCACAATGGCAAGAGACAGGACACATCTCTCTCGCTCTCTCTCCCCCTTCATACATATGCAGGGAGTCAGGGCTCCCCTGCATGCCTCAGAGACACAATGTCCCCAGCATATTTACACGCCTCACCCAGGTCACTTCTGCCTTGCCCCTCTGGGCCCAGGGAAAGTCCTGTTAACAGTAGCAACAGCTAATGCTGTGTCACTTACAACCAAGCGCTTTAAACATGTCAGTCCATTTCATCTTCACCACAATCCTATGAGGCAGATCACATTACCCCGTTTTACAAATGAAACACATTCAGAGATATTAAGACGCTTGCTTAAGCCACACTGTTGGTCAGGAGCAAAGCTGGGGTTTGGACACAAATCAGTTTGACCATTTTTACCCTCAGTCTACCACCCAAAGGGACAACCTTCTGAGCTTCCTCTCTTTCTGGAGAGACCTGCTGGGAGCCTGGGGGCAGGCAGGAAGGTCAACCCTGGGGGATGGATGCCTGATTGTAGAGCTGGGACACAGGGGCCCTTAGGGGGCAGCATTACTTCCTGCAAAGCCAGCTCTGAAGGAGTGAACTGGGAGGGGGCAGCCTGCTCCAGCCAGCAGTCCTCAGAACCGAGGCCACAGACCCTTGGCCAGACACTGGGGCCAGGCCACAGGCCTCTGATAAAGCCGGGAACCCAACTGAGACTGCAGATCTGAAGGAGCTCTCTGGCCGGGTTGGCGGCCATTGTTCCCAGCCTCCAATCAGGAGCACCCACTTCCTGTTATTTTAGGCGGCAGGAAATGACCCCATCCCGCAGCCGGGGCTCCAGCATGGCCCTCCCTCAGCCCCGGCAGAGCTGGCCACATTGAGGCCTAGATGCTGAGGGCAGAGGCTGGACTGCCTGGGCGGAAGGCCTTCTTCTGGTCGGACTTATTCAGACTCCAACCTGGCAGGACTGGGGGTTAGGGGGAGGCACACACTCTACCTCTGCCTAACCAAGAAAAAAGATCATGGGGTCCCCAAGACCAGGATGCCCACAGAAGACCAGTCATGCAAAGGAAGTGGGCCAGATTGTCACCCACTGCCTTGGCATAATTCAGCAAAGAGGTTTGGTGCACAGGCTTTAGAGCATGACAGGCCTGGGTTCAAATCCTGCCCCTGACACTTCCTAGCTGTGTGACTTTAGGCAAGTGACTTTGCTTCTCTGAGCCTCATCTGTAAAATGGGGATTATGTTTTGAGGATCAAATGAGACAAGGCATGTGACATGCTGAGCACCGTGCCTGGCACAGAGAAGGCCCTTAATAAATAGGAGTGGAAAGTAAGTTTACCAGAGAGTCTATTCCTCACCCACGTCTGCTCTTACAAGCGGCAAGGAACGCTGCTGATGGCCACAGCCATGCCACGTTCTCTGACCCCTGCCATGCTCTCTGCTCCCCTCAGGGCAGAGCCGCAGCTGAGAGGTGATGGAGAAGCCGCTGAAGGCTGTGCCCCCGGGTGCCAGGCAGAGCTGCCACTGTCAACAAAGCTGCATTATCTGCACCTGGCTCTTTGACTCCCTCACTGGCCCCAAGGCCCGGCAGGGACCCAAGGACACGACTCCCAGCTGCTTTTGGCCTAACTTGCAGCCTAGGTCAGAGCTGAGACCTGCCCTGACTACCCTCAAGTGCCAGTACTGCTAGTGTGGGCCCTGTTTTCCACTCCTTTCCCCAGTCCCTCAGCCCTGCCCGTCACCGGCTGATGGCCTCCTGAGGGAAAGCGATGGGTGAACCGGCTTAGTGCCCTTTCCTCCTCATTTGCATCCGTGTGACTGCCCATTAGGCTCCTTAGGGGCCTCATTACTGGGCCCACCAGGCCAAGGAGGGAGGACGCTGTCAGTGGGAGGTGCTGGCCAGGCCGGCAGCTGTAAGCAGAATGTGGACCACTGTGCCAGCCTCACCAACTTTTCTCCTCTTTTCGGGTTCACCTCAATGCCTCCTCCTCTGTAAAACCTTCCAAAAGCAGCCCTCTGACCACTGTATTCTATGTGGGTTTCCCTGCAGTGAACACATCTGCCTCCCCCCGCCCCGTGAGCCAGCAGCTCCCTGAGCATAGTGACTGTCTGATTCATGTCTCTGCTGCTGCACAGCCGGCCCCGAGCTGGCACATGGCAACGACAGGAGGTGTCCTGGGTGGCTGGCTGCACCTGTCTCCTGTGTCCTCTCCTACCCGAACTGCCCCATCATACCCTGGCTCACGTCTGTCTAGAAGCCCCACCCCCTTGCTGTGTTCCTCATTTACCTCCTGAAGTTCTAACATCTCCTCCTCAGGTCTCCAAAGGAATTGAGAATAATAATGACAGAAAAGGAATTGCTAGTGTTTACTGAGCACTAACTGCGTGCCAGGGTTGAAGCTAAAGGTTTTATGTGTTCATGTAATTAATGACCCTACTGCCTGTATGAAATAATTTCTAGCATTATTCTCATTTCATAAATGGGAAAACTTAGGACTTAGGTTAAGTGACTTACCTGAGGTCACACAGAAATAAGTTATGAAGTGGAGACTTAAACTCTAATTCCAGAGTCTATGCTCTTAAGCAAATTAACTCCCAACCCCTGCCCTCGCTTCCCCTAAATGTATTTCCTCCCTCTCTGCTGGCACCAGTTCCCATGGGCATGAGCACAGTAACGGTAACGACACTGCCCTGAGGGTGTCCGTGTGTCAGGTCTTTCAGGGACCTCACCTCTAACCCCGACTCTAACCCCCAAGATTGATAACGCTGCCTCCATTTTTCAGGGGCATAAACTGTGTCTGGAGGAGGTAAGTCACTTGCTCTGGTCCAGTTACCAATAAATGGCTTACTGGGACTTCCATCCTGGTCTTCTGACCCAAAGGTGGTATCACACTTGTCCGCTACCCCATGTTGCCTCCTGTTAAGGCTCAGTGTGCAAAAAGGTCATGTCACGTGCACTCAGTCTCAGAGCCACGCCCCAAACTCTCACAGGGCACAAGTAGTGAGCAGGACCTTTATTCCTACGAAGCCCTTGGCTCAGAGGGGACCTCTGTCACCTTCCGCTTCTCTCTGTGTAAGGAACACGCAACATTATGATCCAGGTTCTCACGTTACTCCATCCAGACCCCTGAACATAGAATAATCTTCCCAGCTAGGGACCTGTATACTAGCCCCATGTAGACTTCCCACTCAAGTGCCCTAATTATAAAGTGACCAGCCACTCAGGTCCTCATCTACAGCCTCGTCATCACCCCGATTCAGGCCATGATGGACACTCCAGTGCTGGGGACCCGCAGGTGCAAGGGCCAGTAACCAGCCGGAGCGGACCCAGTCTGAGCCTCTCTGGGTGACCCGGCTCAGACTCTGCGCAGAGCGTGGCACACCCAAGCACCCTTGTTTCGGCACAACCTACCAACCTCCGGAACCACATGTCTAATAGCCTCCCTTTGGCGTCCTCCACCTCCCACACCCATAGGGTCCCCTCACAGCACCCACGCAGGCATGGGGAGGAGCCCACCCACAGCCAAGCAGCTCCACCTTGTCCTGGGCTCTCCACACCCACAGACACTGTTTCATCCTGCACCCACGCCCCAGGGGCCAGGGAGGTGACAATGGGGATTAGGCTCTAGGTCTCCTCGGAGGTGTGGGGATGGGGCCACCTCCCCCCTGAGTCAGTGGGAACAGAACTTGGGTCCTCAAGTAATCATCCTCTTCCCTCCCCTTCCAGGAAGAAAAAGAAAGAGAAATCCCTCCCTCCAGCGCCAGGCCCAACCAGAAATCTGTCCCCACCCCCTCATCAGCTGCTCCCAGATCCGAATGGGATTTGCAGAAGTCCTGGGCTATGGTGGTTGGGTAGGTGGGGTGAGGGGAGGGAGAGCTCTGATGGTCTGGGGCCTGGAGAGAGAGGAAAAAAAAGAAAGGAAGAGAGACAGTAAGGGACTATGCATCCAAAGTCTCAGGCTGAGAAATGATGTGTCAAGTCCCCGGAATGCCGGCTCAAGCCTTCACCTCATTCTCCAGCGGGAGACTCAGGCCCAGAGGCTGGGAAGGAGGACGAGCGGAATAAGCAGATTTATTTCTCTCCCCTTCCTCCCCAAATCCGGCGGCATGGGCTCCGGAGTAGGCCAGGCTGCAGGGGAGTCGGCCCACTCCCCAGCTCCCGCCCTCGCCCCAAACAATGCTACCACCCCCTCCCCCTCGCCTTTATCCGGCGGGTTACTTGGCAGCGGCCGCTAAAGACCTCCCCCTTCCCTCCCCTCCCCTCTCGCCTCGCCTCTCAGCCCGCCCGCAGCAGCAACAGGCCCTTTGCGCGGCAGCTGGAGGGATGGGGTGGGGGCGAGGTCTGAGCCCCGGCCTGAGCGTGGGGTACCCGGGGCCCAGGCTTCGGTATGCAGGGCTCCGGTCCTGAGAATCAGGGCCCGCAACACACACATTTAGGCTAGGGTCACACGTGCCGACCGGGGATAGGAAGGAGGACAGACGCGCCCTGGCTCGGTAGAAGAGGATCTTCAGGGCCTGGGTGGATGGGCAGGGGGGTGGGGGCAGGGAAGTCGAGGTGGCACTGGGCTGCTGGGGTTGTGGGGGGAGGAAGGGTCACCCGACAACTCGGGAGCGGGATCCTCGCGGATCCCAACTCCCCGCGCGCCCCAACGCCCGAATTGAGAAAAGGGGTAGCTGTCAGAAGATGCATCAGTGGTCCCGAGTCGCCGCCACCGCAGCAGCCTTTATTTTTAAACTTTGGTCTGAGGGTGCGGCGGGGGAGGGGTCCCCGCCCAGCGGGCCAGCCTTGTCCTCGGCCTCCCGGAGGCTCCTCGACCTCCCCCCATCTCTCCTCTGCGTGGCTCCCAGCATACCTGAGGGTGCGCCGGCACCCGGCTCTGCTTGTGGGCCGTTCTCCATGGCTGCGGAGTCACTGGGGTGTCTTGGGGTCTTGGCGGCGGCGGCGGCCAGCGGCCAGGACAAGGGTCCCGCGGCGCATCACGCCCAGCCCGGCCCGGCGGGCAACGACTCGGAGGCGAGACGCTCCGGGGAAGGTAGAGGCTGGCCTGCCTGGTGGCCTGAGAAGCTCGGAGTCCCCGGCTGCCTAGGTTGTAATGGGCCCGGCTGCGATCTTGCTCCCTGCCGGGCGCCGGCCCAGTCACCGCCGCGGCCCAACCCTATTGTACCGCCCGGCCTGGGCCTGGCCTCTCCGCTGGCGCGTACCAAGTGCGACGCGGGGAGAGCCACCTTCGCAGTACCCGCCGACCGAGCCGCCGCACATCCCTCCCACCCGCTTCGTCCCCGACCTAGGGCTCTGAGTCTCAGACCTCCTGACACCTCTCCTGTGGTCGCAGCTGAGGGAACCCTAAGGTTCCGGGAGGATCCCCATCGAGCTGCCTCCCCCTCTGGCCGCGCGTTGGTACGCGCTGCCGCGGGAGAGGACTATGTAGGGAGCGCGCTGGTGACTCACCCGCCACTAGGACGGGGCGGGGGGAGCGGAGCTGGGAGCCCCCAGTACCACCTTGGAGCCTTGGGAAGCTCAGGCTCTGGGGTGGTAGCTTCAAGTCTAAATTCTCTTCCAAACCCACCCCAAATAAAATCCTGAAGGAGGGTCACAGGGAAACCCCCTAAATGGGCTAGGCTATCTCTGCAGCATCCTAGGGGTTTGGTGTCTTCCCTGCGCTTCTCGGGTAATTACAGGCCTGCGCCACTGCTTTACCCAGGTCTCTAATCTGCTGGGTCCCTCCCAGCTCCATTCTGGGTGGTCTTGGCCTAGTACCTCCCCACCCCTCGTCAGAAGACCCTGTCGATTCTCGGAAGAATTTTCTTCCCTGTGGCCTGTTGATGCAGTGACTGAGTCCTTCTGACTCCCCTCCCACAAGGAACCCCACTTCCCAGCCCTGCAGAGTGGATGCCCCAAATCCCCTGTTAGTGGCGGCTGAATTGGGGCCTCCAGCCAAGTCAGGCGAAGGCTGGGCAGAGAAGGGGGAGCCTGCTGGGAAGGTGGATCGATGATGGTGGTGCTGCAGAGATTGACAGAGCAAGGAGGAGGTGCAATTGGGCCTGCCCACCCCAGCCCTGCCCTTTGTCCTGAACTCTAGAAGGTCATTTCTCCAGTTCTCCATTGTCCAGTGTTTAGGCCCAGTGAGATGCTGTTCTCCTGCCCCTCTTTCCCGCCAATGTCTCCTTCCTTTGAGCAGCTCCAGAGAGCAGCCATTTCAAGGAGGAGGGTGGAGAACAAAGGGGTCCAGGTTTCAGGAGGAGTAAGTAACTCAGGGGCCTGAGCTCTCTGGGGGAGGGGATGGGAAGGAATAGTTCTCCCTCCAGCCCAAAATCATTAGAGGTTGATAGAAGGCCTGCAGGTGGAGCGGGTAACCTTAAGTTAGTGTCTTTTAACTTTTCTGAAAGCCAGTCTGCTAACCTATGAACTCAGGAAAATAATGGAATGATGGGGTATCGTGGGGCTGTTGGAAAAGGTGAAAAATACTGTAACACAGACAGTGCTGAGCACAGAGCCTGGCCTATAGGAAATGCTTAATAAATAGGTGCGATGATGGCAGTGGGGCTTCAAAGGCCAAGGCACATTGTGAGCAGGAGCAGATGCCCCAATCTTTGTGGGCAGTCATCCCATCTGCAGGGTGAGGGTGGGGGACTGTGTGGACGATGATGTCCAGGACTGTCCTTTGTGAGGTCAGAAGGGCCTCAAGGCCTGCATGTTCCAGAGCTGGACAGGCCCACCCTGAGCCAGACAGCGACTAGACTCCGGAGAATTCCTGGACAGAACCCACCAGAGGGAGAGCAGTCAGAGGTGGCTCTTTCTCTGCCTCCCACCTCTGCTCTTGAGCTGACCTCAGGGACAAAGATGTGTAGGTGGGAGGAGTGAGATGCCCTTGTTGGCTAGAGCTCAGAAATAGTGGAGGGGGAAATGGCAGCTAAAAAAAGAAAAGACAGGCCAGGGATGGATTTGAGTGCCAGTGGGCCTTGCGAGCTGCAGGATGCAGATCATGGAGAGCTGCTGGAAGAGTCTCAGGAGGGGAGGGTGAGCGGTGCTAGAGAACTGGGAACCCTCTGTTGGGTCCAAGGATCTGAGATCGACTTTGTGGAGCTCACTGCAAAGAGACAGGGCGTGGTATCAGCCTCCATCAGTGATAGTCAACCAGAGGCAATTTCGCCCCGTACGGGACATTTGGCAATGTTTAGAGGTGCTTTTGATTGTCACAACTGGGGCTGTTACTAAAATCCAGATGCTAGGGATGCCATTTAACATCCTACAATGCATAGGACTGCCCCTGGGACAAAGAATCATCAGGTTCCAAAACATCACTGGTGCCAAGGTTGAGGAGCCCTTCCCTAGATTGAGGGTGGGGACACCTGCACCCCCTCACAAGATGCCAGGGGTGCAGACCAGCAGGGCATTAGGCAACTTGCCACACAGTTTTCCCTGTCCAGCCTCAGGAGGCTTCCTCCGTGCAGAGGGGACCCCAGCAAGTACTGGGAGGATGGAGCCTGGAGAGCACCCATGTCCTGTAGTAGCTGCAATCAGAAGAGACGGAGTGCACTTCTCTCCATTCTCTCCATCACTGACCAGGATTTACTGCACATCTCAGGCCTTGGCCACTGAGAGGGTTTAGAGTGGGTGTCTCTCTTTGAGTCTGAGTGACAGTACCTGAGGGGCTCCACATGCCCCCCTCCCCCCAAAAAAACATTACAAATTCTGAAGAAGCAAGTGGGGACGCTTGAGACATCCCGAGCTAAAAGAGCTAAAGAGCTAAAGCTCCAGCAGGATACCCTGACTTCCTAGGTGATGGGCTGGGAACTCTGTGGCCTCTTCAGTGCTTCCCCTAACCGCTCAGGGCAGTCCCCTCCCCCTCTGTGGAAACAGGAATGAATGAGCTGTTTGCCTCACCACAGGCTGGACTGGGGGCAGGTCACTGAATGGGGATCAGAAATATGTCCCCTTTCTGATCCTTTTACGAATAGGGCAGGAGTTTATACAACTTCTTAGGTTTGGTGAGGCAGGGTCCAGGGTGAACTTGATGGAGGGGCGAAGGAAATCACTGGGAGATTTGACAGGAGGATATGAATCAGGAGCCAGGCCCTGGAGGCTGTTTTCTCACCCACAAAGTAGGAAGTGGGAGGGGCCTCATGGTGGGGTGGGGACAACTGGGAAGAACAGACAGCAGATTCTCCTAATCCACCCCCCAAGGTACCGCTGCTGGAAGGAGTCTCCAACCCAAGATGCTTTCCCTGGAGCCTTAGCCACTAGGGCCCACTCCCTGGTGCTGGAGGTGAATGTCTTCAAGGGCATCAGCTGCAATAAGGCCTCCTCCCGCTCTTGGGGAGCTCTCAGAACAGAGAAGGATTGGAGGGGGAGAAACTCAGATCCAAGACTAAATAGGTCCAACCTTTTAGATTCCTGGGAAGAGGTCCTTGTCTAAAGCCCTTGCTAGGGATGGGACGTTGTCCCTACTGTGTAGTAGGGAGATGGGGGGGGGCGGGGGACGGACGTAGTGTTTCTAAATGTCCTGGCAGAGGTTGATAGAAGGCCTTCAGGCCCCTCACCTGAGGGGTGGTGGAGAGGAATTGGGATTTGGGAGAAGACGGGAGCTTTAGTGAGAGTCCTGGAGTGGCTGTCTAAGGAGCCTTTGAATTCCCATCTAAGCTAGGAGATTCTATAGTTCCACCTGAGATGGACCCCACCCACCCTCGATTCAGGACTGTTGACATTTTGTGGAGTCCCAAAGAAAAGATGCTGAGAGGACGAATCAGGGGCAGAGAGAAGAATCTCAGAGGTTGGAAGACAAGCAAGGAGAGGCCCCGCCTTCAGTCTCTCCAGAACCTCCCTGCTTGACAGCAGGCTGGGTGGGGTCGGGCGGCTGGCCGTGACTCTGACTCAGGTTTCTGTGGGCAGCCAAAGGCAGCCGGCAGGGAGGAGCCCAGACCGACAGGCCAGCCAACTGCAGCTTTCACCTCAGCTGTCCTCTCTCCTGGGAATGCAGGATGCTCTTCTCTGGCGGTGCTGGCCTCTGGGGGCTAGCTGACCCCTGTTTTCCCCACTCTGCCCCCTCTTTTCCTTCCCCAAACCCTCAGCCTTTGGCCCTGTTCTCTAGGCACTGACCCAGGAGGAAGAGTCAAGGGGCACTCTGTCTCTATGGAGGCCCCAGAATGTCCCTGCCACAGGGAGCGGGGTATAGTAATACCCCTGTACTGGGAGGTAGAGACCAGGGGAATCCTGGGCACTGGCTTCCAGCCTGAGCAGCCTGGGCCCCCCAGTCTTTCCCATCCGGGTTGGCTCAAGTCTGGACAGGCTGGTTGTCATGGTGAAGGCTACGGGCTAGAATGCAGCTGCTGTAAAGTCAGGCAACCAGGGGTAAGTGAGGAGAGGGTGTTCAGCTACTCCAGCCCTGCCCCTCAGAATTGACCAGCCAGGGGACAATTGCTGGAGCTGAAACCAAAGGACTCTGGTCCGGGACTGTAGGAGTTCCCCTTGGTCATGGGTGCGGGTGTGGCCAGCACATTCCCCTGGTGTGTCTGGGGTCTGTTTTTAGAGAGTGCCTACTTTGTGCCCAAGTGCTCTGCATACACTGCTCACCAGTCTTCAAAACAACCGAGAGAACCAGCAACTTGCCTAAAATGGCGAAACCGGGATTATAACCCAGGACTGGCTGCCACCAACACTAGTGAGCTTTTCTGGAAGCCAGACAGTGCACTTGTTCTAGGGCAGGGAGCAGGGAGAAAGTGACCTGAACTTTATCTAACACACTGGATATTCCAGCAGGAGGTCACAAGTGGTAGGATGCAGATGCTGGCTGCGTTTTGGGTTTGGGGACAGATGGTAGTTTGAAGAGAAAGTCAGTAGCAAAATGCTTGACACGTAGTAGGTGGTCACTAAACATTTTTGTAATGGAGAGGCCATTACAAAAATGTGAGCCATTGCTAGTTTGGGGGGACACCTTGAGATGATTTAGCTTTGAATTGCAGTAACAGCATAAGAAACTAGTTGCAAAGAGGGACTTTCCGAGACCAAACCCGCGAGAGAGGAATTTGTAGAGCATATCTGAGTGGGGGCTGGGGGAGGGAGGAGTTGGGGGGAAGTGTGGCTGATACAGGATTGCTGTAAGGTGCGGACGCCACCCAGTGGCCAGAATGCAGCCTGGGGGAAGACAGGCTCAGTAAGTTAGCCGCGCGCGTAGCACTCTGGAAGTTGTGGTCAGTCTGCGCTAATGGGCGGTGCTGCTTGTGGAGCCGTTGGGTGTGGTAACCCGACATTTATCGGGAAGAGGCGGGAGGCAGTGATCCTCCTCGCCGGACTACGAGTCCCGTGGTGCCCTGCGGTGGGCCGCGCAGGCGCGGTGGGCTGCTGCCGGTCTGTACGGAAGGCTGAGGGGCCGACGCTGGGTTGAACCGTGTCAGAAGGGGTCGCAGAGTGGGCCTTTGGCGAGGCGGGGTGGGCGGCCGGCACTATGTCGAGGCAGGCGAATCGTGGCACCGAGAGCAAGAAAATGGTAACTCGGAGCGTGTGACTTCGCGGGCGGGGCGGAATAGAGGCATTCTGGGGAAGGGGCCCGGCGCCGGGTGCAGTTGAGACAGGGCCCTCCTCTGAGTCTGGGAGGGGGGTGGTTCCGGAGCAGGAAGACGGAGGCTGCTTGCTCCGGGGGCGTCCCGGGCCTGAGTCCGGTTGGAAGGGCCACTGGAGTAGCTCAGAGACCCCTACCCCACGGCCTGAGTGCAGCTGTGCAGCTGTGTACTGGGCCAACAACAACGACGGTGACAACAGTAGTAACCACCGATTGCTCTGCTTTGTGTAAGGCACTGGACCAGCCACTTTCCATATATTATCTCATCTAATCTGCCAAATAGTACTCTCACATGGAGTATATTATCGTTATTTTCCAGCTCCGAGAGGTTATGTAACTTGCCCAGGTTTACAGGTAGGAGGAATATGGATTTGAACTGCCGTCTCTCACTCCAAAGCTAATACCCCAGCCTTCTAGGCCGTACCTGGGAAGAGATGCTCCGATAGTGGTTTTACTAGAGAGGAACTTTCCGTCCGGTGGTGTAAGAGGTGGGCCACCGTAGGCAGTAAGTGACGCCCCTCTGGTCAGGGGAGGCTCCTCCCTTGACCCGGGAATAGTGGGACACCGTATAGTCCCTTCAGGTTTGGCTGTGGGGAGGGTCTGGGCCTGGAAAGTAAACTAGATGACATTTTCCTCCAAACTAAGGGGACTTCTGGGCAAGTGTTCCTTTTCTTTGGCATATTTTTACTTCCTTCAGAACGTCTCATGTTGTGCAAGGTTGCACGCTGGTCAGATTGGCGGGCCTTTTGTTGACAGCTCCAGAGGGGATGGTTAAACTTCCCTCAGACCTTTGCATCTTACAGCAGGGACAGGCACCAAAAATGTGCCGCGTTGGGCCCTGTTACTCCTGAGGAGCACTTTTCCTCAGACCCCCTTCGAGAAGCTGAGGTGTCCATCACGGATCTTCTCTCCAGGAATATTAAATAGAAAAGCATATTCACAGACATTTACTCATTAGGGGGATTTGTGGGCCCCCTCCATAGATTACAGGTTAAAAATTCCTGTTTTGGAGGATATAGCAAGAGTTTAAACAAAGAAGAAAATTACCATTTTGCTAGAAAATTGTCATGTAGCGGAAAAACCATGGGTTTTGGTTGGAATTCTGTCTTTTTCAACTGATCTCAGTTTCCTTATCTATAAAATGGGGATAGTAATGCCCACTTAGGATTAAATAAGATTTCAGTATAACATGCACAGGGCATGGTATATGTTTCTGCTTCCTTTTTAAAATTTAGTTTTTTATTAAGATTTTATTTGTTTACTTTTAGAGGGGAAGGGAGGGAGAAAGACAGGGAGAGAAACATCAGTGTGTGTTTGCCTCTCATATGGCCCCCACTGGGGACCTGGCCCGCAACCCAGGCATGTGCCCTGACTGGGAATCGAACCAGCAACCTTTTGGTTTGCAGGCTGGCACTCAGTCCACTGAGCCACACCAGCCAGGTTTTTTTTTTTTTTAAGTTTTTTTTTTTAAATTTATTGTTTTTAGAGAGGTAGGGGGACAGAAAGATTGAGATTGATTTGTTGTTCTACTTATTTATGTATTCATTGCTTGGTTCTTGTACGTGCCTTGACCAGAGATTGAACCCACAACCTTGGTGTATCAGGACAATGCTCTAACCAACTGAGCTACCCGCCAGGGCCACCTCCTCCTTGTCTTAAGATATGAGCAGAACTTCCTGCTTAGTTTTCATAACCTGCTCGTTTTGTACATTTTTTTTCTTACCTGAAGTCAATGTTGCAGTCTTTAATACCACTTTAGTAGGGACCTGCAATCTCCACCCCCCAGCCCCAGTATCCAATTCAGCTTTGTTAAGGGAGGGAATTGTGGAGGGCCAAAGCACACTTCTGCCTCAGAGCTTTTGCAGCTGCTGGTGCTGCTTGGAACTCCCTTTCCCCAGGTAGTCACTGAATGCACAATTACTCAAATGTCACCTCCTTAGAGAAGCCTTCCCTGATCATATGATTAGTTTTCTGTTACTCGGCTCTTTTTTTCTTTTTCTTTTTTTTTTTTAATATTAAATTTTATTTAGTTACTTTTCAAGTACATTTTTTTTTCTCTTCTCCCCCCACCCGGTCTCCCCCCTCCCTCCCATTCCCCCCCCCATCGGCTCTTTTTTTCTTCATGGCACTATTTCATTTTAAATGTTTCATTATAAATTATATATCTACTTACTTATTTTCAGTCTCTCCCATGAGAATAGAGACTCCATGAGAGTAGGAATAATTGTACCCCGCTCCATTCTCAGCACCTAGAATGATGCCCGGCACTAGGCAGACTATATTTGCTGAATGAACACCATGAAGGTTTGGTATGTCTTCTCACTCAGTTCCTGCTGCTGAATGAAACTTGGGGCTTGTCACATGATCCTAGCCTCCTTGTCTCCCGTGCTCTTCTCTGCTCCGGGAGACGAGCCCCACCTCTAACAGCCCTCTTCCCAGTCAGCCCTGTCTTCTGTAGTCAGCAGTCTTCTAATTGCTGTGTTCCCACTTAAGCCTTCCAAGACTTAAAGGGTTAATGTGCCCTAGTAAAAACAGACCATTTGTGTAGCAAACTTTTCTTGATTCCTAGCCATGTGCAAAGTCAGTGCTAGGTAATGAGGGAAATGCAGAGGTGAAGTGCAGAGATGAAGTTCAAGTCCCTAACTTGGGAAGCACATACTCTGAGAGTCGGAAGGTACAGTGCTGTCTGGGATTGAGTCCTGACTTCACTCCTTACTTGCGGTGTGGCCTTGGGCAAGTTCATTCACTGTCCTAAGCATCAGTTTCACCAGCTTTAAAAATAAGTTTAAAAAGGTAATAATAGTATCTGCGTCATAGGGGTGTTCTGAGGATTAATTGAGGTACGTAATGCATGCAAAATGAGCAGCGTGACGCTGCACCTAAGAACACAGTCGGCGCTCGGTGAATGGCAGCTAGCATTTCTATTAGTAGAGGTATTAGCCTTCGAGTGTCTGTATAGTGTTTGGTTCTTGAGTCTCAGGGACCATCAGGCCTGCCCTTCTCTTCTGTTGTGTTACTAGTAACCCATCCCCAGTGCTCTATTCTCCAGAGCTCAGGTGAATTACTACTTCATAGCAGCACTCAGAATCTCCATGACAGCCGGCTGGAGAGGCAGACAGGCAGGGACTCAGTCCTGTTACTGGCCTTCCTTCCCCAGCTGCTAGGGGCAGTCACAGTAGATTACTGGTGTTGACAAAAATAGTAAGCGTGACTCTTGGAGCACTAGCTCCAAAAATCAGCCCCCTTAAGGAGATTTGATGTTTTGTTTTGGGTACTAATTAAAAAGCCTTCTGAAAACCATCAAGGGTAGTAGCTCACCTGAGTGAGGCTTGGCTTAGCTTGCTCTGCTCAGGTTGTGCCTGAAGTACATGGAGATCATATTGGCTGTATGAGTGTGAAACCACTCCTACTGTTTCTTGGTCTGCCAAGCTGCTTTTAAGTCCATTAGGTCAGGGGTCCCCAACCTCCGAGCCGTGGATGGTACTGGTTCAGGCCTGTTAGGAACCAAGCTGCACAGCAGGAGGTGAGCTTGAACATAATGCACTTGAGTCATCCTGAAACCATCCACCCACCCCCTGGTCCAAGGAAAAATTGTCTTCCATGAAACTGGTCCCTGGTGCCAAAAACATTGGGGACCACTGCATTAGATCCTCCCAAGTATTGTCATGACAGGTTCTCCTGTGACTGATTTGTGTGAGGAGATTGAAGTTTAGCAAAATGAAGTGACTGACCTAAAGTCTCACTGTAAGTGACAAGTTCAAGACTCAGAAGCAGGTCATCTGACTACAAATCAAAACTCTTTCTATATGCCTTACTGATTGTTACAAAGTTCTTTATATTGAAAATCTCCCTCTTTGAACCTAGTTCAGGGTGCTGTCTGGCACCACACCACAGAGAACCAGTTTAAGAATAAAAATCTCTACTGGAGCCTTGGCTGGTGTGGCTCAATGGATTGAGCGCGAGTCTGTGAATCAAAGGGTCTCGGATTTGATTCCCAGTCAGGGCACATGCCTGGGTTGCAGGCTAGGTCTCCAGTGGGGGGTATGCGAGAGGCAACCACACACATGTCTCTCTTCTTCTCTTTCTCTCTCCCTTCCCCTCTCTCTAAAAATAAAATAAAATAAAATAAAAAATCTCTACTGGGGTTCGTACTATGCCTTGGGCACTCTACACACGTGTTGGAATCCCCCAGTAACCCTGCAGGGCAAACGGTATTGTTACCATCTTACAGACAGGAAAAACTGAAATTCAGAGAGGTTGAGCCCTGGATTAGGGTCACATTATCTTTTACACGACAGGGCTCAACCATAGAGAGACAGAGTCTCAGTTACTTAAACTGTCACCTGTAGAGCGGGGATATGTAATGTTTGTTCCGCTGACCTCTTGTGGTTGGTATGAGGAGCAGTGAGAAACTGTGAAGACGTTCTGAAAGTTTTATAAATTTGATGACCATTTTTATTAAACATAATTAAAGCAATTAAAGTAGAAGCATTGCAGAAGAGGTTCATGTTTCTGTTGGGAGGGGAACGTGGTATTTAGGTTGACTGAAGAAATCGGACTGGTTGAAATTGCTGACCTTTAAGATTCCACGGAACCTTTCATTATAAGGGTCACAGAACTGAACGCCCAGGTCTTCAGGTTCTGCAGCCTCCTCTTTACTTCTCCGACTTCCTCTCCGGTTCTCTCTTCTCTCCACTGCTCTCTACTCACACTGGTCTCCTGTTTCTCAGACAGGGCAAGCATATTCCTACCCCAGGGCCTTTGTACTCCCTGCCTAGAATGTTTTCACCGGGACATTACCTTCATGGCTGTCCTTCCTTACTTCCTTCAGTTCTTTTGCAGATAACGTCTTAAGGAGGCTTTCTCTGACCGTCCTATTTAAAATTGACCCATGCAGCCCTGGCTGGTGTAGTTCAGTGGATTGAGCGCAGGCCTGCGAACCAGACAGTCACCGTTTGATTCCCCGTCAGGGCACATGCCTGGGTTGCAGGCCAGTTCCCAGCAGGGGACACACGAAGGCAACCATACATTGATGTTTCTCTCCCTCTCTCCTTCCCTTCCCCTCTAAAGATAAACAAAGAAAATCTTTAAAAAATGAAATAAAATTGACACATGCACGTGTGCACACGTGTGAGCATAAATACCCCCTAAACTCCTTTTGTGCTTAGTTTTCTCCACGGTACTTATCACTGTCTGGCAAACCATATATTTTATTTATTTGGTTCATTATCTGTCTCCCTCCAATTATATAGTACCTGGTGCATAGTAAACATTGAATGCTTTTTTCCCTATACCACAGCCCTATTACTATTTTTATTTTTAAAGAAGATTTTATTTACTTTTAGAGAGGAAAAGGGAGGGAGAAAGAGGGAAAGAGAAACAGCTATATGCAAGAGATACATTGATAGGTTGCCTCTCATGCCCCCTAGTGGGGACTAAGCCTGCAACCCAGGCATGTGCCCTGACTGGGAATTGAACTGGCATCCTTTTCGTTCACAGGCTGGCGCTCAATCTGCTGAGCCACACCAGCCAGAGCTGATTTATCTTATCAGTAAATTGGGGACTGTTGCATTTATAAGGAGCTTGATAACATCATGATATGCTAGTTACTTGGCACCATGGTGGGCTTCGGCTCTTGGAGTTACTATCCAAGGGCTCATTAATAATGGAAGGAAAGCTCTCCTGACTTAATGCAGTGAGGCCAAGCCTATGGACTGGTTACTGCTGGATTGCGTCCATCCATTCATGCCTAAGCCATTCTAGTGCCAAACCTTAACTTTCTAAAAAAATCATTCTCTTCCTTAATAGCTTCTCCTTAATTGCCACATTTGGTAAATGGTCTCTTGGAGACACCCTATCTGACTGTTTTAGTTGAATTTAAAGAGCTTCCTGATTCTGAAACGGACTCTTTTTGACTTCCTAGTGCAGTGAAATGTTTTGTTTTGTTTTGTTTTGTTTTGTTTCGGGGGGCTTATTAATATTGCAGGTGTGGGGAACAGTGTATAGAATGAACATTGGCTTAGAAACTCTTGGTTCTTGTCCCCAAAATTACTTTTCTCAATAATTAGCTGTTTGGCACTGGCTGGTGTGGCTCAGTGGGTTGAGCACTGGCCTGTGAATGGAAGAACATTGGTTCAATTTCTGGTCAGGGCTTGTGCCTGGGTTGTGGGCCAGGTCCCCAGTAGGGGGTGTGCGAGAGGCAACCATACATTGATGTTTCTCTTCCTCTCTTCCCCTCTCTCTAAATGTAAATAAGGAAAATGCTTAAAAATTATTTAGATGTTCATCCTTGGCCAAATTACTTAACTTTTCTGAGTCTCAGTTTCCTTATCTCTAAAATGAGATTAATTCCTGCCCTTCTGCTCTACAGAGTTATTGTGGGTGGGAAATGAGATTATGAAAAACACAGAGTGCTGGGTGTAAATAGAAGGCATTCATATTGGTATTCTTACAGTGACCTCACCACCGGGCAGTAGGGATGAGGTGGGGAGCGTTGGGTCCTGAGACCCTGGGACTTTCTTCCCCAGGACACTTAGCTCTGCTCCAGGTTTGACAAGCCTCCCCTCAGAAGGGCGTGGTTGAGTGGCAGTCTTGACTTTTCAGCCTTACATCTGTGTGAATCCGTCAGTCCAGGTAAACTGTTAGCACACTCCTCACTTCCTTTGACTCTGATGGTGCCTTTCCCCCAACTTGCTGCTTTCATTCTGTTTTTCATCTGTTTTGGGTCTTGCTATTTTTACATTGCACATCTCTCTGTTTCTTGGTTTCTTTACCTGAGAAAGAGTTATTGTGATTTTAACTGTGGTTATAATAGAAACCAGTCGAGGTCAGTATTGTGTTCCAAGTACACAAAAGATTGTATTCCTTTCAGAGTTACTCTCTTTCCTGAAAACGTTCTAGCTGTGCGTCACAAGGAACATGATTTTTTCCCCATGCTGGTGACTTAGAAGAGGGGGTGTTGTTCATGCAGTGGACTTCACCTAGGACTTCCTTGCTTTCCCTGGGGAGGACCCCATGGGGCCTCTGCTACCCCCAGACGGGGCCTCGGGAGTGCCGTTTAACTCCAGGCCAGACTTCCCCGGCGCTGTAGGGTGTGGGAGGCCGTGGTCACACCTGCTAACCGCAGACAGCCCTTTGGAAGTGTTGGCTGCAGGACTGTCTTTCACAGGGTCTAGTGAGTGACTGCTGCCGCCACACTAGTTTCTGCTAACTGTAGCTTAGGCTCAGTAGCTGCAGGGGACTCTGGGTTGCAGAAGCCCACCTCGGTCAAGTGTTGGGAGAGTGACTGCTCAGTGCATGGGGTGCCTTTTACAGCCTGTTTTGTGGTCGGTATGGTGGCAGCCCTGCCCTGGCGACCCTAGGGAATCAAATTCCTTGGCCACTCTGTAGGGGATGATGTTTTCTCCTACCAGACGTGGGTGGCCTTCCTTTGAATCCTGACAGTTGCATTGAGGCCAATCCTCCCCAGACTTTCTCTTTCGTGTGCCTTGGTCCTGACGGCCGTTTGAATCTCTTTCAGAGCTCTGAGCTCTTCACCCTGACCTATGGGGCTCTGGTCACCCAACTGTGCAAGGACTATGAGAACGATGAAGATGTGAACAAACAGCTGGACAAAATGTGAGTGAGCTCCTCTGCAGGAGCGGCAAGAACGGGGCTCCCTAGTACCTGAATCCGTATGGCCGTTAGAGTTCAGAACAGGGTCCTGTCTCTCATAACCAACGTCTGGTTTCCACTGAGCTCATTTATTGGGATGTTTTGGAATTGTCTCTGTTTTTCTTCTACCACTGACAGCCTCATGTACCGATACAAGACAGTCAAAGCCCGTAATATAGTCTGTTCTCTCATTTCCTTCCCAGGGGCTATAACATTGGAGTTCGACTGATTGAAGATTTCTTGGCACGATCTAATGTGGGGAGGTGCCACGACTTTCGGGAAACAGCAGATGTCATTGCCAAGGTCATTATCCTGGGCCAGTTGGCCAGGCTGAAGGATTGTCTTTGGGAAGCACTGCTTACCACTCTGCCCCTCTCCCTTAGAGAGACCTTTGCATTTGAAAAGACTAGTTAGGCAGCTGTTTGGGCCAAAGAAGCCACCTGGTGGTTTGGGAATAGAACAAATTATGAAAAAGGGAAAGAGTGGTTGGGATCATCCGTGTGGAGTATTAAAGCGGCACTGAGACCAAAGCCAGGCCTCAGCTGGGAAGGTGTAGCAGGGCAGTGCGGCGGTTGGGGATAAGACACACCTGGCTTCAGATTCTGATTCCCATACTTACTAGTTCTTAGGTAACTTAATTTTTTACCCCTTTAATTACCAGTTACTATTATTTATTTATTTGCTTGCTTGCTTATTTATAATCCTCACCTGAGGATATATTTATTGATTTTAGACAGAGAGGAAAGAGAGAGAGAGAAATGTCAGTTGAGGAACATTGATTGATTGTCTCCCGTACACACCCCGACTGGGTATCAAACCTGCAACCCAGGTTTGAGCCCTAACCAGGGGTTCCACCCACAGCCCTTTGGTGTACAGGATGACGCTTCAGCAAACTGAGCCACCCGGCCAGGGCCCAGTTATCTCATCTTTCAAATGAGGAAACTAAGAGCTTCCTCACAGGGTCGTTGTAAAGAGTAAATTAAAAAACGAGCATTCAAGTAAAACCAGTGCACTTCATGTAGTGTACATATAGTAAATGTTTGCTATTAATATTAATGTCGTATAATATAGGAGTAATAAATGGTAAAATACCTATAGCTTTGTAGTGTCAGTTACCCAAAGGTTGGTTCTTTCTGATGTACGCATGTTAGCCTTGCCCAGATCCAGTGGAGAGTTCTGTGAGGGTGTGGAACTGGAAGGGTGGATAGAGGGAAGGATGTCTTCACAGTAATGCAGCCCCAGGGCCTGCTTTCCCATTCACGAAGAAGGGCTCAGGTAGCGCCCCACTCAGCAGGTCACTGCTCCCCTCCGTTAAGAAATGCAGGAGGACGGCAAATTGCTGCCCACCTGTGTGCGAGGGCTGGGTGTGGAATTGTGCACAGGCACCTTTTCCCTCTGAAAACCTAAAGCTTCGGTGTCTTGCAGAGGCCACAGTTTTGTTCCTGAGCCACTTAGTTCCCCTTTGCCAGACCAGCACCTTCCCTAACGTACAGCCCAGTTGCTCTTCCCATAGTGCTCTTGTGTGTCCCCTGACAGGTGGCGTTCAAGATGTACTTGGGCATCACGCCAAGCATCACCAACTGGAGTCCAGCTGGTGACGAATTCTCCCTGATTTTGGAAAATAACCCCTTGGTGGACTTTGTGGAGCTTCCTGATAACCACTCGTCCCTTATTTATTCCAATCTGTTGTGTGGGGTGTTGCGGGGAGCCTTGGAGATGGTGAGTGCAGCTCTTTACGCTCTGGGACACCCGAAATGTAGTGGGGGTTGATAAAACATTTGAGAGAATAAGAGGGAGAAAGAAGAAAGGCCTGTGGCTCCCCTGGCACTTCGCTGCGTGAGGTGGCGATGCTGCTGAGCATAGGATGCGAGCCGGACGTCTGTACGTGGTGACGAGCGTCCCTGCTACACTGGGAGACGTGCTGTGAGCACCCGAGCCCAGAACGCCCATTCCCAGGTTGACTTAATTTGGTGCCAGTCCCATTCAGGTGTGTTCTCTGCTAAGTCTCTCCTTATGGGTCAGGGCCACTGCCTTCTACAAGGGAACCTTGGAATTGACAGTCTTGTCATGTGGGAAAGCCACCCCTGTTTTTGGCTGCTGTGGATGAGCCAATTACAGACCTCTCCCCAACGGTTTCCCAGGGGCTGCGGCTAGGCAGCCACCCCTTCATTTTCCCCACTGTCCCCCAGGTCCAGATGGCTGTGGAGGCCAAGTTTGTCCAGGACACGCTGAAAGGAGACGGTGTGACAGAAATCCGGATGCGGTTCATCAGGCGGATTGAGGACAATCTCCCCGCTGGAGAGGAGTGACCATCTCCGGGACTTGGGGGCAGCCGGCAGGAGCGCCCCTCTGCCCTCTAGAACTGAGTGACTCTTTCACACGGATGTTACCTGTTCTTCTAACCTTGTTTCCACTCCCTGTGCTAGTGAAGAGCACACTGATAGAGTCCAGTCACCCCGTAAGTGTGCACATTCAGGAGGGAGATTCTTTGCTCCCTTTCCCTTCTAAGGGGATGGATGTAGTCATCTTTGGTTGCACTAGAAAGAGGTCAACCATTTTACATTCCTGTTTGAATTTTCCAAAGCAAAACCCACTTTGACCCCATTAAAAGGCAAGGCTAGCACATCTATCCCTGGGCCTTCAAAAAGCCATCGGCACATGGCCGCAGGGGACCCGGGGTCGTGGGACAGGGAGGAGAGGCGGGAGGGGTCGGAGCTGCTGGTGGTGGTGTGGCACACTCCGAGGCGCACCAGGGACGGGGTGGCGGGGGGGCCAGTCGTGCTGGCAACGCTGACTTCTGGGAAGCCACCCAGGTCTCTCCTTCCTCCCTGCTGTTTGGAGGCAACATCTCTTTTTACAGAGGGTTCGTCCTCTTTTCTTACAAATTCTTCAATAAAGACACATTCTTGAGTGAAGTCCCAGTCCTGTTCTGTTTTCTTTCTGCTCAGCCCTGGGAGTTTGTTTCGATGAGGCCAGGAGACCAGCGAAGTCCTGGGGCCGGCCTTGCTTTCGCCCGGTCCGGGAATGGCTCCCCCCCACCAACCAGAGAGACCAGGCAACAAACCAGCCCCCTTCAGAGTCATTTTTGGGTCTCTAGTAAAATGTAGGATCAGTCCTAGACATACCTGAGCCACCAGGTTGGGGGGCTTGGCGGGTAAAGACAGTGTGGACTCCAGTGTTGGGCACAGTGTGTCGTGTGCTCGCCACGGTTCAGACTGCTGAACACTGTGGTCGTCTCGTTCACAGTAACGCCGTTTTCAGAGAGGAGGCCACAGGGTTCCCGAGGCCGGACGGCTAATACGTGGAGGAGCTAGCGTTCAAAGCCCCAGCCAGACTACAAAGTTCATGTTAGTTTTTTCTTAACTTTTTTTTAAAGATTTTATTCTTAGAAGGGAAGGGGGAGGAGAAAGAGGGAGAGAAACAGTGATCTCCATTGCCTCTCACACACCCCTTACTAGGGACCTGGCCTGTGAATCTGTGACTGGGAATCAAACCGGTGACCTTTTGTTGAACAACCCACAAACCGGTGACCTGCAGAACCCACTGAGCCACACCAGCCAGGGTAAAGCCTGTGTTCTTGATGACTGGTTAGCACTGTGGGTTGAGGGGCGGGGAGCAGGCCCGTGACTTCCCCTCCTAGTTTGACAGAGCTTAGGATAGCTTTTAAAGGGTGTGGGGGGGGGGACCAGAGGTTGTCACGCTTTGTTTGGTAGCAATTTGGGGATATCTAGGGCCTTGAGGTCCAGATGCTCAGGTTGTTGGTGGTGGGTCGGTGTTGGCCAGGCCTTCTGCAAGGTTGGTAGACAGGCCTGAGATGAGCAGCAATGGTGCGTTGTGCGTGCAGCGTCTGGGACGCCGGTAAGGGGCAGCCTGCCCATGACCTGCCTCCTCCAGCTCGGTTAGCCTGCTGAGGGGGAGGGTCACGTTGTGTCTCCAAGTACAGGGAGGCCCATGCTTTCTCTGGGGTCCCATCCTTCTCTGAGCCTCTACTTCCCCCACCAAGTAGAATATGGGGCCCTGGGGCAGGCACCCCATTTTGGTCAACTGTATTCTTAGAACCGGTGTAAGGCTGGGTCCAGCTGCACCAGACTTTGAGTGGATGGATGAAGGAGAAGCGAGGGAACGAACGCTGGGCCCAGCCATGGGGAGGCTGTGCGGTGCCCGGACACTGCCAAGAACAGTGGGCTGCACCTCCCTCCCCCTCCAGGGCCCTCGCCCTTCCTCTCCTCCCAGTGCCCGCAGCCCCTTTCCTGCAGCTGTTTGTTTGTGTGGCCTGAGGTTTGGATAATTCCTTTCCCAGAGTGAATCTCGGGCGACATGACAGGGTAGGCAAGCTGTGGAAACAAGGCTCCCCCCCATGACTTTTTTCCAGTTACAGCCCCACAGGGAAAGGAAAGGGCTCAGGACCATGCAGCCGTTCGGAACGTCACCCAATCATCTTTCCCACGTGAGCCAAACATAAAAGTCCCAGCAACGTGTCTGCTGGTGCCCCCACCCCAGGATTAATTCTTGTAGATTGTGTGTCCCTCTGCTTTACTGTGACTGTGAGGTGGGGACCCTCCCCGGGGCCCCAGGCGGGGCCAGTGCCCATTATCCTTGACATACAGGCACACCTTTCCTGCGAGCTGGGCAGGCGTGCCTGGCTGCATGGGGGGCGCTGACTAAGGAGGGCTCCAAAGAGCCTGGGTTGCAGGGAGTTCTGGGCCTGAAGGGGTCCACGCTGGTGGCCTTTGGGCTGCACACTGGCTGGGCAGAGCTCTAAGGGAACCCTTGTTCTGCAACCTTTGGCCACCAGGGGTCTCCAGATCACCACTGTACTGTCGTGGAGAGTGATTGTTGGACCCCAGGTATTCAGAATTTGCTAGAAGATGCACCTGAGGAAGCAAATCTCAGAGGCTGGTCAGAGCCAGGAAATGCCCCCTTCCTCCAGTCACAACCATGGGCCCGGAATGCAAAGCTCGGGTGGTTGCCAGGCCCAGGGCACTGGAGAGAAAGAGCACGTTGGCTAAGAAGCCCCCATACACACCCCCAGCTCTCACGCTGGCCCGCTGAGTTGTACAAGCTACCTCCGAGCCCTCCCCTAACCAACCTGTCACCTCCTGAGTGGAGACCAGAGCGCCAGCTCTGTTCCCCCGGTGTAAGAGAGTCCTGTTCCTGCCCCAGTCTCCCACCAGTGACATTTCCATATTCAGGTCACGCCTTTCCCTGACGGATTGGCCTCCTTACATTTGTACTGGGCATCCTGGTCTGGGAAAGAGGTGGCAACAGAGGCCCAGGAGCAGAAATTGCATTAAGTAAAATTAAAATAGTCTCCTAACAAGTAGTTCATTGTGGATGGTTGGGGGGGTGGTGCAGGAAAAGCATCCTCCTGGTCTCCCAGAGCTTAAGTGCTACCATGTGCTGTTCCCTGGAAGCCAGAGGGCCCGTAGGAGGCGGGAGGGGGCGGGGTGGCAGCAGGCGAGCCTTGCTGCTGCGATCCCCGGCCTTTGATGTAGGGCCAGGCCTGACCCCAGGACTGCTGCCGGCCACTGCCAGGGGAGCTGTGGGATGCAGCGCATTCCTGGGGGCAATTTACGCTTCTGGCAGGAGGAGAGGAAAGTTTCTACTGTGGGGAAGGGGGTGGAGAGAGGGCGCTGCAGCAGAGTTTGGGGGTGGGTGTTGTGAGGAACAAGGGAGGGAGCCAAGGCACAGGGCAGCACTCTCCTGCCTAAGCCTCTTGGGCGGAGGCCTCCTCCAGGAAGCCTTCTCCGATAGACCCAGGTATAGCCCAGGAGGATGGAGGATGCTGAGAGAAGCAGCGGCTCTTCCCTCCTGTATCTGGGACGTGGACTGTCAGCCACGAGGGCCTCTAGGACTGAGCTGGGCTAGAGGAGGGGTGGGAAGGCGGTGTGATGGGCAAGAACGCGCGTGAGTGCGAGCGGACGTGACTCACAGCCACAGCTGACATTTATTGAAGAGTGTGCCAGCGCTGGGCTAAGCTCCTCCCATGCACTTCCCGCAGTATTCACACCAGCCCTGTCACTGTTCCCATTTTCAGGTGAGCAAACAGATAATGCGTAGTAGAGTCAGGACTGGAACCCAAGTGGTCCAGAAGGGGACACTTCCTGTCCAGTCAGTCACCTGTTCCATATATGTTTATGCGTGTGTGCTTCCGTGTGTCTCTTTTCTCGTGTTTCTTGGGGGGTGCGTCTGTGTGTGAATTCTTTCATTTAGTGAACATGTAGCCCCGTGCTGGGGGCAGGGGACATGGAGGTGCTGGGAGCTTCCGCCCTCGGAAGCCACTGAGCACAGTGCGTGTGGTGGGGCGGAGAGGAGAGGCTGGAAATAGAGGCAACAGCAAGTCCTGGCTTGGCTCCTTACTGGTTCTGTGACCCTGGACACAGGATTTGAACCCAGAGCCTCGGTTTTTCCATCTGGAAAATGGGGATCGCAAGTTGGCCTCCCTTGCTGTCTGTTTTGAGCATAGGCTGAGTGTCCCTGGTCGGCAGTTTCGACGCGCGCGTGACTGTTACTGGGAGAGCTGTCTGGCTGCACCGTGCGTGGATGGATGGGCGTCTGAGGGTGCGCAGGCGGTAATTTTGCGACAGCAGGGCCGTGTCTTTGTTCACCACTGTACCCCCGAGCACCTAGCGGTACTTGCAGCACAAAGTAGGTGCTCAGGTTGTTTTTCCTGCCTGGGTGTTGACCTAGTGTGAGAATGGAGTGAGGGGGCCCAGAGCGAGGGGTGTGGGCCTGCACCGGGGCCAGCTATATAATTTATGGGCTCGGGGCAAAGTGAAAATGCAGAGCCCCTTGCTCAAAAATATTATGGAAAAAATTATTATGAATTTCAGGATGACCCAGAAGAGCATTGAACCAAGGCCTTCTGAATATGGAGCTCTGGGGCTGTGCGCTTGTGAAGCCGGCCCAGCATCCCCTGGCCTGGGGCGCCTCTCCAGCCCCCAGCACAGCTATTTAGGGGCCTGATAAGGAGGCTCCACCCGGGGCCTGCCACTCCTCCTGAGCTGCCTGAGAAAAGGTGGGGGAGGGGAAGAGGAAGGGCAGCCCAGTGTGGCAGGCCAGGAGAACGCAGAGTGACCCAATGACCCGCAGACCTCTCCCCCAGGGAGTCCTGTGCCACCTCCTCCCAAGCCACCAACCTGGCTGCTGGGTGGTCTGGGCACATGTGGTCACAGTTAGATGTTGATTGAAGCAAAATTGTTATAAGATTAGGATATTTAAGGTAACCTTAATTTGCACCGCATTACTGGGATTTTTGAGGATAGAGCTGAGAGATCTGCTCCGGTGGAAGGGTGGGAGCGAGGAGAACCGTGGGCCTGCGGCAGGTGGTCTTCCTTTCTCTAGTTCCATGAGTGAGGCCTCTGGCAACTGAAAAGAAAGAAGGAGGGCTAGACAGAGGGAAGGACTTCCCAGGGGTTGTAGAACCAGGAGTCTGGTCCTCTACCAGACGTGGGAAGTCAGGGGCGGGGATGGAGGCTGCAGAATCTCCAAGGCGCTGGTGGGACAGACATTTACCAGCACCACACCCCCTCCCCAAGCTACTTGCACACCCATGACCACACATCTGTGCAAACATCCCCCCCTCCCCTCGGCTTGCCAGACAGATGGAAGGGTGGGGTGGCTGGAGCCCAGAGAGTCTTCTTATTTCTATAGATCAAGTTAGAAATTGAGAAGGAAGGGGAGGCTTGTGGTAGCAGTGATTACAGTTACTCGCACTTACTTAGCTGTCGCTGTGGGCCAGGCTTGTGTGAAGCCCTTTCTGTTAACTGTCTCTTCTAAGGGGTTCCGAGTGTGGCGGGAAAGGGGAGGACTGGGGAGCCAGCCCGCCGCAGGGAAAGACTGGCAAAGCCTGTGCCGCAGTTTTCCCATCTGCAAAATGAGCACAACAATACCAATCTCAAAGGGTTGTCGTGAGCATTAAATGAGTCAATCTATGTGAAGTGCTCAGACTAGCGCCTGAGTAAGAGCCCTGTGAGATTTAGCTGTTGCTATTAAAGACTATCATGGTATAGCTCAATGGATTGTGCATGGGCCTATGAACCAACAGACTGTTGGTTCGATTCCCAGCCAGGGTACATGCCTGGGTTCCAGGCCAGGTTCCCAGTAGGGGGCATAAAAAAGGCAACCACACATTAATGTTTCTTTCCCTCTCTTTCTCCTTGCCCTTTCTCTAAAAAAGTAAAATCTTACACACAAAAAAAAAGACTATCATTAACCCCCTTTTAAAGAGGAAGAGGGGGAATTTTGAGGTTTGGGGAAATTAAGTCACTTGCCCACAGTCACAGAGAGGCAGAGCAGGGATCCAAACCCAGGTCTGCTCGACTCCCCAGCTCATGCTCGGAACCACCAGACAGATGCCAGCACCGGCTGAGCCAGGGGCTGCGCCAAGCGGGTCACACGCCTCATCAGCTTCAGTTTAACCACCCACCCTATGTGATACCTCCACTCAGGCCCAGAACAGTCCCTACGTCCTTTCTGGCCAGTCTTTGATTCTCGGGCCAGAAAGACACAGCTACTTGTCCAAGGCCACATGGCAGGTAACAACAGACAAAGCCAACCCATTGAAATCCAGACACCACCAGAGACAGACCAAAGGTGGAAGCCCCTGGCAGGTGGGGTGGGGAGTCTGGCTGGGAGTCTGGGCTGGCCCAGCCCAGACTTCTGGCTCCAGGATACTCATTTCCTGCCTTGAGGTTTCTATGCGAAGAGGCAGCTGTGGCAGGGACATGGCGTGGCTGTCTCGGTCGCTGTAGGAGGACGGGCAGCTGAGGCCCACCTGGAGGACCCAGCGAACATGGGGCCACAGAACAACAGGTCAGGCCTCCCCGGGCTGGTTGGCAGGAGCAGGCCCTGTGCCCTCTGTCCCTGAAGGGCAATCGGCAGGGGTCAAACAAGGGAGGGGATGGGAAAGGTGTGTGCCAGTAGAATCCGGCCAGAGGCCACAGGAAAGTTTGCGAAGTGAGTCAGGAAAGTCAGGGGTGAGATCATGGGGGACTGGCAGAGCAGGTCTGAGTGTCCGTGTGTGTGGAGTCCACAAGAGCCCCTTCCTCAGCACAGTGCACCCCCCTTGTCTGCTTGCGTCACCACCCCCCTTCCCTGAGCTCTCTCCTCTTTCCAAGAACAGCTCACACTCAGAGCTAACTGCTCTATGTGGACTCACTCTCGGGTTTAATCTTCGCAAGCCTGTGGGAGCCTTGCAGATGAGGACGCTGAGGCTGCAGAGGTTAGTTAGGTACCTTGTTCAAGGGCACCTCATGCAGCTGGTGAGCTCCTGGACTTGAGCCCAGGCACCCTGAGTCCATAGTGTCAACCTTAAGTCTAAGCTGCTTAGTTCCCACCCCTCCCTGAACATTCAACCGCCCTCTGATCCCCATCCAGGGCCTAGTTTTCACACCAGCTCTGGGGGAGGGCCTCATAGGTGCCTGCCAACCAGGTCCCCTCCTCTTCCTCAGGCTGGTTCCCCTGTGGTTCCTCTGGGCCAGCTCAGGCCGAGAGGCCATACCCGAAGGCCCTGTTTAGTCCCCCCGAAGGACAGGAGGTGTCCCGCCCAGGGTCTGGAGGTGGGCAAGGGTGAGAGGCCCCACCGAGGAGTGGCGGGGCTGGTGTGTACCTTGGCAGGGGGACAGCAAAGTGGGAGGCCCTCAGAGGCAGGCGGGAGGAGGGGGACGGGGTGACGGAGGCAGGCAGCCTTGGGCCTTCCCAGCTCCTTTTCTGGACCTGCCGAACACGTGCACGCATGCGTGTGTGCACACACGCACCTCTGAACCCCCTTCTCTCGGCCTCAGTTTCTCTAGACTCCCCCACTGCACTCGCTGCCTCCACATCCGCCCCTGTGGCTGGTCCTTTGGCTCTCGGAGCCTCATTCCTGTCCCTGACTGCCACCTCCAAGATCAGCCCCTAAATTTCCAGTCCCAGAGGGTGCTCTTCTGTGATCTCTGACCCTGGAGGCCTCCCTGGCTTTCTAGAAACGTCTGCCTCTGCCTTTGTCTTCTGAGTCTCTGTTCTCCTGGTTTCTTCCCGCTCCCCAGCAGCACCTTCTTTGCCTCCTTCGCGGACCCTCTTCCTCTGTGCTCCCTCTGAATGTCCACCATGCCCGAGCCGTGGCCTGGCTTCCTCTTCTACCGCACACTCTGTCCCTGGGCGTTGTCCCATGGCATCGGTCACCGTCTGCCCAGCTTGAACTCCTAATCTGTGGCCCAGAAATCTCATTCCTGCCCTGGCTGGTGTAGGTCCACTGATTGAGCTTCTGCCTGCAAACCAAAGGGTCACTGGTTCAATTCCCAGTCAGGGCACATGGAGGCTTGGTCCCCAGTTGGGCTCATGCCAGAGGCAACCAATACATGCACCTCTCACACACTAGTTTCTCTTCCTCTCTTTCTCCCTCCTTTCCCCTCTCTCTCTAAAAATAAATAAATAAAATATTTAAAAACAAGAAAAGAAAAGAAACTTCTCTTGTGGGTACATGAAGTCCCACAGGCACGTCCAGCCCAGACAGCCCCTTCCCGTTGCCTAGTCAGAAACGCGGGCACTGCCCTGGATACCGCCCCTTCGCCCTCACCCACATCCCGCCTGTTCCACCTCCTCAACTCCGCTCGCACTTGGCCCTTTCCTCTGGCCCCCACGGGCCCCCTCTCGGACCAGCTGCGACTGCTCCAGCAGCCTCCTCACCCAAGTCCCCCGCCTCTGTCTTCCTCCGCACAGAATGGGGGCGGGGGCGCTTTCTAAAGCACAGTCCTGCCCAGTCACTGCACTGCGGCAGTGTCTTCTGTGGCTCCCATTTTCCCGAGGGTGAAGCCCGAGCAGCTCGTGGCCTGGCCTGCAGGATCTCGTAGCCTGCAGCCCCGTCTGCCTCTGACCCTTCCTCCACCCGCGGTGCGCATCCCACCGCCCCTCCTCCCTCGGCCTAGGTCACCACTTGCAGGAAGCCCTCTGTGGCCGCTCACGGATGGGCCGCAGCCCCTGCGCTGCCCCTTCCCGGCACTGAGAACCCCGTGCCGCGCCTCTCCGCCGCCCGTGCGCCCTAGACGGCAGCCCTCGGGGGCACGGGCCCCGCAGGCAGAGGGTGAGCGCGCGATGCGGGACCGGCTGGTCGGGACGTGTGCGGCTGTGGGGGTGTCTCGGGACGGGTCCTGGGGCGGGAGGCAGGCCCACGTCGGGGCCGAGCTGGGCGCGCGGGCGAGGCGGGGCGCGGGCCTTGGCCGTGGCTGTGGAAAGAGGAGGGTGGAGGCCCCGCCCCGCCGCGCCCCTCCCGCCGCCCCGGGCCCCCCCTTCCCGCCCGCCCACTCCGGCAGCCGCGGGGACGGCGGGCAGAGCGACGCGGAGCCCCGCCGGCGGCGCGGACCCCGACGACGCCCCCTCCTCGGAGACCGCGCGCTCGGAGCCTCCCTCGAGGGTCGGGAGCGGCGCCCCGCGACTGCCCTGCAGGTACCGGCGGGGAGGCTGGTGCGGAGGCCGGGTTTCCGGAGGCTCGCAGGGCAGGACCGGCCCGCGCTGCCCCGAGACCGTCAGGGACTGCTGGCCCGGTGCCTCCTCGGGCTCCGGGAGGGGACGGGATGGGGACTGGGGCCCGGGGGTCGGCGGAAGGATGGGGGAGCCCATCCCCTGCCCTGCGCCTAGTCCCTGCTCCCCACGCAGAAGTCGCCCGGCAGGACCCAAGATAAAGCCCCCTGCTCTCTCCGTCTCCCAGAAGGGGGGCTCCCTGACGATGTGGCTCAGCGTGTCCCTGCACCTCCAGGATTCTTCCTTCCCACCTGCGGAATGGGAATGACAAACCTGGGCAGGCAGGTGGAGGAGACAGGAGGGCGAGCGTGGGGGCCTTCGCTCGCGCTCCAGCCCCAGGCGGCGAAGCCCCTCCGCTCTCGCCGCTCTCGCCGCTCCCCCGACCCCCACCCCCGCCTCTGCCATGGCTGGTTTGCTGGCCACCTTCCAGTGTCTCGGTTTTTCTGCCTCTGTCCTCACGTCCCTCCTATTCTAGGTGTCCCGGCAGCACCACCCACTCCCCGCAAACTGGAGACTGAGGTTTTTCGGAATGTCCCTGCGGGAGGCTCGGCACCTCCCCCCAGCTCCAGACCGAGGCTTTGCAGGGGTGAGCGTCGTGCCGAGCCCAGAGGGACTGGGGCAGGAGACGCTGCTCAGGGGCCCCTGGACCAGAAATGCTGTTCAGACCGAGGAGCCCGGGAAAGGCCGGCCTTCCGCGTCTGCTGGCCGTGTGTGCTTCTGCGTGTGAGCCTGTCAGTGTGTGCACTTGCCGGGTGTGAAGGGCACAGCGAGCGTCTGCCAGTGTGTTCTTAATGTGTGTGTGTCAGTAGGTGTGTGAGGCCCTCAGTGTGTGTGAGAACATGCTGGGTTCCTGACACAGAAATGCCACTTGACCTCTCTCTGGGGGACCTTGGCAACTCCAGCGTCCTTCCTCTTGCTTCAGGGCCTTTTGCTAAGGCCTGTGCCTTGTTTGGTGGCCCGGGTCCAGCCCCTCCTCAGAGTGCCCTTAGCAAAGGCACCCTCCCAGGAGCTGCCCGCAGCAGTTGGATGGTCTGGGGGCTGTGGGGCTGAGGTGGCTGCAGGGGCAGGCAGCCTGGGCCCTCTCTGGGGCTGATCACCACTGCCCTGGGCAGATGGAGGCCCTCAGGGAGCCCATTCTGGGGCCCAGGGCAGGCACCATGGCGAACTGGCGGTCTGTGCTAGGACCCAGATGCCCCCAGTGCCTCCTGCTGGGCTGGTGAGCACGGACAGACCCTTGAACACAGTCACCCCCAAACGACAACGAGGACACATCACAGACATTCTCACACAGTCGCACACAGCGACTCTGCCTCCCGCTGACAGTCACATACAATCACCCAGGTGAACATGCCCCGCGGAAACGCACACCACCAAAGATGTTGAAACAAAGACAGGGCACGTGCAGACACACGCACGTGCCCAAACTCCTACAGACACACGGCAGCCTCACACGGCCTGGCCAGAGGCACTGAGACAGGAGAACACACACACATGCCCTCACACCCAGACACACTCACCAGGGGCTTTCTCTCTGGTTTCACATTGTCCACCACAGAGAAAATGAGTGTTTCTGCTCTTTGGCTCAGAGGAAGGGGAAAGAAAAAAAAAAAAAAAAAAACGGAAGCAAATGTGTCTGCTAGCAAAAGAGAAGGGAAAAAGCCCTGGCTGGGTAGCCAAGTTGGCCAGCGCACGGTTCTGATACACCAGGGTTGCAAGTTTGACCCCTGGTCAGGGCACATACAAGCGTCAACCAATGAATTCATAAATAAGGGGAATAGCAAATTGATCTCTCTCTCTCCTCCTCCTCTTTCCTTTTCTCTCTCTCAAATAAATTTTTTAAAAAGTTTATCAGTGCCCTGGCTGGTGTGGCTCGGTGGATTGAGTGCTGGTTTGCAAACTGAAAGGTTGCTGGTTTGATTCCTGATCAGGGCATGTGCCTGGGTTTTGGGCCAGGTCCCCAGTTGAGGGCATAAAAGAGGCTACCAATCAATGTTTCTCTTATACATCAGTGTTTCTCTCCCTCTCTTTCTCCTTCTCTTCCCCTCTCTCTAAAAATACATAAGTAAAATCTTAAAGTAAAAAAGAAGGGAAATAAGGAAAGCTTTAAAAAATTGTATCAAAAAGAGAGAGAGAGTAGGGAAAGACACCGGACAGGGCTGTCAGCCCGAGCGCCCCTCACTACCACCCCCAACCCGGGCCTGAGCCAGACCCCAGCTTCCCTGCCCTGCTGCCTCCCACACCAGATGCCCCCACCAGTGGCAGGCATGGGGCTCCCCTTGTAAGAAAGTGGGGTCTCAGGTGAACTGGCCCCATTTGTATGAGGAGTTGGGGTGGGAGAAGAACTGAAGGGCACAGCGACCTCTCATATGGGGCGCAGCTGTATCTCCGGGTGTCTGTCCAGGTACATGGTGCAGGCCACAGTGTGTGTCAGGGAGGGGTGGTCAGGGAGGCAGCAGCTGGGTAGGGCTTTCTTTCTTTTTTAATATTTAGTTAGTTAGTTAATTAATTAATTAATCTACTTAAAAGAGGGAGAAAGAGAGGGAGAGAAACATCAGTGTGTGGTTGCCTCTTGCGCGTCCCCTACTGGGGACCTGGCCTGCAACCCAGGCCTGTGCCCTGACTGGGAATTGAACCGGCGACCCTTTGATTCCCAGGCTGATACTCAGTCCACTGAGCCACACCAGCCAGGGCCTGGCTAGGACTTTCAAGCCGACAAGAACTTTGCCAGGTGCAGGCGGTGAGGGGTGAGCGGGAGGGCATTCCAGTCCGAGGGAACAACGCTGTGTGAGGAGGTGTGGCGGTGGGGAGCTGCAGAGTTCTCCGCAGGGCGCTCGGGACAGTGAGTAGTCGCTGGCTCACGCCGTGGGGAAGTGAGTGGAGGGCAATGGCAACCACTTTGAGGCCAGATTTCTAAAGGTCTTGTCCAGAGAAGGGGCGTGGGCTGCGGAGTGGTGCAGTCTGGCTGTCACTCTGGTTTCCCTGGGGGTCAAGGACAAAGGGGGGCTTTATAGTCAGGAAGGACGGTGTTGGGAACTGAGGTGTGAGGTTGCCTTGGGGATGAGAGGAAGAAGCAGATGGAGAGGAGTAAGAGGAGACTGGACAGGCCTCGGTGGCTGATGGGTTGGGGGGATGACCAGGGGGCAGGCCAGGTGCCTTGTACTGGGTGACTGGGGCCTGCCCCCAGAAGAGGCAGGTGAAGGGGACACAGAGGTTTGGCCCCAGGGACTGGTGTGCTGGGATGGCAGGGGTCTGGGTGTTGAGCGTGGCCATACACTGGGGCAGGGCGAATAATGTCTGGGAGGCCCGGGGTATGGACAGAAGCCCAGGGGGTGTGCAAGATCACACGTGTACACTTGAGTGTCCAGACGTCAGCTAGGGAGGTCACACTCCAGGACAGGGATTTCCAGACCCACTCTGTCTGGAGCGGGTCTGAGTAGGGCAGGGCACGCAGTGAGCAGAAGAGATGGTGTTGGGAGCCAGGCAGGTCTTGGTTACCTTCCTTGTGACTCTGGGTAAGGACCTCCCAGCTCTGGGCCTCAGTTTCCCCATCTATCAAATGGGAATGCTAATACTTGTCTCCAGGTTTGTTTTCCCAACGGAGGGCTGAGGGGGGGGGTCCCAGCTCACACGAGTGACCAGGGCACAGCATGGCAGTCTCTCCCAGGTGTCTGGTCAGCGTGTTATACCTGTGTCATTAGATCCTGGGCAGGGACTCGGGGGTCGGGGGACCTGGCTCTGCTTCTGTTTAGATTCTTGGAAAGTTTCGAATTGGGAGGTGACTCTTCCCATGCAGCCTGGATGGCCTAAGATTCTTGGCTCTTGGAGGGCAGAACAAGGGGTGGCAGAGAGTTGGTACTTCGCGGGGAGAGCCATGCCGCATTACGGGCTCCTCTCACGGACGTGTGTGTACCGAGGCTCTGAGAGGAACTTGCCTGATGTCACTCAGCAGCCAGTGGCAGGGCTGAGCCCAGAGGCCAGGACCCTGGGCTCAGAGCTCCCTTTCTCCCAGAGCACCTGGGGTGGAAGGAGCCTTGTCCCCTGAAGTTCTCTAATTTTGGTTCTTCTTTCTGTCCCTTTGGAGGAAGGGACCAGTAGAGTTTGTGTCTCATTTATTCTTTGTAACAGTGCTGCAGGGCTTGGTGGCCCATTTAACAGAGAGGGAGGTAGAGGCCCCAAGAGGTGGGTTAGCTGGCCAGGTGTCCCCTTGCTGAGTGCTGGGCTGGGATTCACTCCAGGTCTGTGACATGCGCAGCTCACGCTCCCACTGACCCCTGGTCCCTGCGCTCTGCTTGGGTTGGCGGGGAAAGGAAAGGAAGCTCGCTTGTCAAGCATGGAGAGTGCACCATGCATTTTCATAGCACAGCTGAGGTGCTTTCTGAGGGGTGAGGAACCCCTTTTCAATGGGGGAGTAGAGGCATGAGAAGGTCAGGCCCGGAGCGAGCCCAGAAGAGTGAGGGCTGGGCTGCTTTGGGTTTTCTAGTATCCAAAATGTGCCGTCCCCATGGGCCCTGTGAGGGAGGGCAGCCTCCTGGAGGATGGGGTCCTGGTCTCTGGTTTCAGAGCTGCTGCGAGACCTCAGGTGAGCTCTCCTCTGAGTCTCCTTCATCCCACCTGTGAAATGGGTCAGTAACACCATCCCAGCTCTCCTTAGAGCCTGTGGCGAGAAGCGACATAGATCACGGGGTGGAGGAGCCACTTCTCCTCTCCCACAAGGTCTCAGGAGGTCTGCCCACGTCTAACACGCGCAGCCCTCAATACCCAGAGGCTTTCTGTTCTCTCCTCCCGCCGTGGTGGCAGCCGGTGGATGCACAGCTTGGCGTGAGCTGGTCAGGCCACGCTCCTTCTGACCCGCAACGGCGGCTCAGCTCGCGGCAAGCATTCTTCTCATAGTTCCCGGAGCCCAGCAAATCCTGCTGCTTAGCCTGGAATGCCAAGCCCCCTCCCGCAGCAGTAGCAGGAGCTTAGGTGGAGGAGCTCCTGGGGGTGAGGCAGGAGGGGCTGGGGGACCCCACCCCCAACACATCATCCGCAGCTACAGGCCGCTGGGAGCCCACCCTCATCATCTGTGGCCTCGCAGCTCGGGTTCTAACCTCGTTGGCTGGCTGGGCGCACTTGGGCAGGTGACTTCCCACTGGGCCTTGGTTTCTCCACCTGTAGAGTACGGTTTATATCTAACTCACAGGGCTTTTGGGGGGGGTCATGGTCGTGATGGTCAGAATAATATGCTAACAGCAAACATTTATGGAATGTTCCTTTATGCCAAGCACTGCTTGGAGGCTACTGTGTGAAATGGACTCGTTTAACCCTCACAAACGCTCCACCAAGTGGGAATAGTTCCCACTTTGGAAGCTGAAGCGGAGGTGCAGACGAGTGAGGTCACACGCCAGTGAGACAAGACATAGAGATGGGAGGAGAAGGCATGAAACTGGGCTCTTAATCCATTGCGAGTTTTTATTTTTTAAAAGATTTTATTTATTTATTTTTAGACAGAGGGAAGGGTAGGAGAAAGAGAGGGAGAGAAACATCAACGTTAGTTGCCTCTCACATGCCCCCTACTGGGGACCTGGCCTGCAACCCAGGCATGTGCCCTGACTGGGAATCAAACCAGCAATGCTTTGGTTCGCAGGCCAGTGCTCAATCCACTGAGCCACACCAGTCAGGGCCCATTGTGAGTTTTTAAACAAGACTCAGCCCCAAGCCTGCTCGTGGTGGAGGCTCAGACAGCGGGCAGAGGCCGGCTATTCACCTCAAGGTTCTCAGCGTCTCGGTCTGGAAAGTTGGGGTGAGGAGGCGGGCCTGGGGTCCTGGCCAGCCCCCTTGGGAGGCTGGCAGCTCTTGGAAGCTGATGGGGGCTGGGGGTGCCTCCTGTCCCACCCACATCTGGCCTGGGATTTAGGTGGCGGCAGGCTCTGTGTAAGGAGGAGATATCACCAGGGAGGCGCTCTGGGAGGGGATTAGGGAGGCAGCTGGGACCGAGGTTAAGAACAGAGTCCCATTGAAATGGGCTCAGGCACTGCCCCAGCTTCCTCTTTTGTAGGGCAGAGGGGGCTTTGGTCGACTGGAGGGCACCCCCGAAGCCCGTGATGAAGGCTGCCTACTCTGTGCCTAGCCTTGCGGGCCCGTGTTGCCACCTGGGTCCAAGTAGCCCAGGTAGGGGTGGAGAGGCCAGGAGAAAGACCTGTAGCTGAGGTCTCCAGGAGGCCCAAGTATACAGGGTTTGGCCATTTGGGGGCGCTGGGCAAGCTCCAAGGTTCAGAGCCCCGCCCTTTCCTTCCTAGCCCAGTAATCTCAGAGAGTGGGTGTCACTTCTTGGGGCCTCAGGGCTCCTCTTCAGAAAAATAGGACAGCAATTCCGGCCTTACACAGTTATGGGAGAGTTGATGAAAGAATGCCCGGAGCGTGCCGAGTGCTACGTCTGGTGCATAAAACGAATTTAGGATTTAAAGGCTAACATGTCCGGCAGGGATGGGGAGCCAGTTTAAGCTGGGCCTGGGGTCTTTCATCCTGGTATTCAAGGCATTTCACCTGCTGACGCAGCCAGCTGTCTCACCTCAGATCACCTGCGTGTAATGGAGAGGTGAAGAGCGCCAGCTTTGGAGTCAACAGCTAAGTTCAAAATCAGGCTCTGCCCTGATGGGCTGTGTGACCTCCGGTCAGTTACTAACCTCTCTGTCCTTTGGTTTCCCTGTCTGTTTAAAGGGAAGACAAGGTACTTACTGCACTGGATTGTTGTAAAGAGTAAATTAAATAACCCATGAAAAATCTCAGAACAGTGCCTGGCATGTACTAGATGAACTATCATTGTTAGGTATGTTTAGTTAGTTTATTTGTGTTTGTTTTTTTTTTTTTTTTAATTTTCATCCCAAGCTTTGGCCTCTCCATACCCTCATACATGCTGTTTCCTTGGCCGAGAAGGATTGCCTTCCCATGTCTTCACCCAGTTAAATCCATGTTCATTCTTCAAAATTCAGACCCAGGAGAAGCCGTTTCCCCTCCCGGAGCCTGATGGGGGGGTGAGGGCAGGGCCAGAGCGGCGCGGGTAGAGTTAGGTGGTGAGGCCCTCGCACGGGGCGCTGTCAGCCAGCGGGGCCCTCAGACCCACCTGTGGGCGACGGCGTTCAGAGCAGCGGGACAGAGGCTGGGCTCCACTGAGCCGGAGAGAAGGCCTGGGAGCCGCTGGCCTGGGCATCTGGCTGCCTGTGCAGCGAGAGACAGGGCCGGGCCGTCAGAGTTTCCATGGGAGCGGGCAGAGGCAAACGAGCGGCTGGGGAGAGAGTGATGCGGCTCGCAGGTCTCCCTGCCAGGTGGGCTGGCTGTGTGTCCCCTCCCCACCCACCCAGGAGTCACGCCTGGCCTGGACTACAACCCCAGTCCCCCTTCCCCCATGGACAGCTGTGTAACCCAGACTAGGGCTTGCGACAGCCTGGCATCGTGGTTGATTGAGGCAGAAATGGGAACCTGGCCATTCAGGGTCCTGACGACATCACCTCCCCACAACCTTCCGTGGCTCCCCATTGCCTTCTGGAGGAATGCAAACAGCACAGAGTTCAAGGCTCCTCACTGGGCTGCCTCAGCTCTCTCAGCTCCTGCCCCTCCTCTCAACCCCATAGCTCTGGATCTTCCCTGAAGCTGCCAAGCAGCTTCCTACGGCCAGAAATTAATTTTCTTACTTTGTCTGTCTTCGGACCCCTACTCCCCTATCAGGACCCAGCTCCAGTATCCCTCTCTACCTGAACCCTTCTGGGGAAACTCGAGGGGGAGGCCGTGTTCCCTGCTCTGTGTTCCCACAGCCAGAGATCTTGGCCAGTTGTGCGGTGGCCACCTGTCTAATGCCTCCAGCTGGTTCAGGGGCAGGGCAGGGGTGGGGCCATTTCTGTGTCCCGAGGCCCAGCCTAGGGTGCCCCACACAGTAGGCATTTCCCCGGGCAGGAACCCGAGCCTACAGTGAGGCCACCCCAGCGCAGGGCCTGTATGTGGTAGGGATTCCTCTAGTACAAGGGCAGGCTCGCAGAAGGACCCTAGCACCGGAGGAGCTCCATCACATGAGGGCCAGGCACCCTGTGGACACTGCTAAGGATGCACAAAATGAATGAAGGGAGTCATGTCCTGGCTCCCTAAGAAGAGGGGTGAGGGCGGGGCCGATGGCCCAGGAGGGGCTCTTGGTAGGAAGCCTGTGGTGGGCACTGGGGTACCTGTGAGTTAGGGCAGGAGGCGTCTGGGCTCCTGGAATCTTCCTCACTGTTTCTCTCTTCCACCCTCAGGACTCCCCTCTGCTGGGACCTTTAGCGGCCCCTCCAACCTGAAAGGTAAGCTGGATTGGGGGCACCTGGCCAGCGACATCGGTGCCTGGGTGAGGCCATTGCTGGCTGCCGTCTCACGTTGCTCCCTCCTGCAGCGGCGGAAGCCCCTCCCAGCCGCGGGATGTCCAGCAGGCAGCCCCGCTTGCAGGTGACCTCAGCTCCCTGCGGCCTGGGCTTGAACATTTCGGCCCAACTCGGAAGCAGCTTTTTCTCATTTATGAACTATTTCTCTCTGGCTCCTTGGCGTGGGCCTGTGTTTGCTCGGCCTGCCCGGGTGCAGTGGCCTGGCTGTGCTCCCGCCGGGCCCCCTCCCTGCCCAGCCCCTCCTGCCGCAGCCGCTGCCTGCCGCTGCCGCCGCCACCACCGCGTGGGGAAGCCACGAAGGCCCAGGAATTTTGGCAGGCGTGGGGAGGCAGCGGGCGGTGGGTGGCGCTCCGGAAAAGGCTGCAAATGTGAACCAGAAGGCGAGGGATTGGCAGTGAGGAGGCCCTGCCTGGCCTGGCCTGGGGCCTGGGGGTGGCTGGCTCTGGGGGACGGGGGGTGCGGGGGACCTTGTCCAGTCTCTGTCAGAAACTCAGGGCCTCTGCTGGGAAGCGAGAGTGATGGCACTGGCCGAGGCACGAGCCCCAGGACCCCTGGCCACCTGCCCGAGCTCACGCTGCCGCCCTGGGTCCTGCCCACTGCTGGGCCTCTTCTGGGTCATCTGCCCCATCCGGCTATTCCTATCCCCCTGGACACTTAGTTACCCCAAGATGCTCCTCCCCAGGGGAGTGCTGGGGGGTCTGGTCTCGGAGACGAGCAGAGGCTGGGTGCCTAGGTGGCGGACCTAGTTCCCTGTGGGGAGGGAGGTTCACCACTAGCCCCCTCCAGCTCAGAGCTGAGAGGAACTCTGGAAGAACCACAGAGACAAGGGGGTCTGGAGCCAGAGCACCTGGGTGGCGGACTGTAGTAAGTACCCGCTGTGAGCCAAGCCCCAGTCAGGGATGAGGTGGGGGTGTGGCCAGAGGCGCCTCGGAGGAGGAGGTTCCCCCTGAGGGAGGTCAGGAAGGCTGCTTGGAGGAGGAGGCATTTGAGCTGGTTCTTTTCTTTTTTAAGCAATATTTATTTAATTATTGTTCAAGTACCATTTTCTGTCTTTTACTCCCATCCCACCCTAGCCCACCCCACCACCCCACCCCCATCGTTAAGCTGGTTCTTAAACAAGGAATAAAACATTTACCTGGAGGAGAGAGACGGGAAAGGGCAGTCCGGGCAGAGGGGAACATGCAGGCAAAGGCGGGCGGGTGGGTGCAAGGAAACACAGAAGTTTGGAGTGTCTGGATTCAGGGGTGCAGTGGGCTCCTCATACCCCCTAAAAGTGCCTGTTTTCCCCAAGGGTGAGTCCTTGGCTCTCATCCAGCCGTAGGAACCCTGTTGGTGTAGCTCTATCTTTTTTATTTTAATATTTATTTATTTATTTATTTATCTTTAGAGGGGAAGGAGAGGGGGAAGAGAAACATCAATGTATGGTTGCCTCTAGTGCATCCCCTGCTGGGAACTGGCCTGCTGGGAACTGGCTTGCAACCCAGGCATGTGCCCTGACTGGGAATTGAACCTCGATCCTCTGGTTTGCAGACCTGCGCTCAATCCACAGAGCTACACCAGCCAGGGCGTGTGTAGCCCTATCTTTTAAAAAATTGTTTGTTTGTTTATTTTAGAGGGAGGGAAGGAAGGGAGAAAGAGAAAAACATCGTTGATGTGTGAGAGAAACATGGATCCGTTGCTTCTTGCATGTGCCCCAACTGGGGACCTGGCCCGAAACCCAAGCTTGTGCTTTGACTGGGAATCAGACCAGTGACTTTTTGCTTTGTGGGATGACACCTGACCAACTGTGCCACACGGGTCAGGGCTGTAGCCCTATTTTTACCTCCAGCCTCTGTCTCTCTGGAGTCCCAGACCCACAGGTTGTCTGCCTCTTGCATATCCACCCCAGAAATGCCACCGGGCCATCTTCCTTGCCTTGCTGTTTGCTCTGCTCTCAGTTTGGAATGTTCCACCGTCGCCTGCCCCTCAGGGCCCATCCCTTCAAGCCTCCTTCCAATGCTGCTTCCCAAATTGAGGTCCCCTGGGGTCTGGGAGCCTCACCTGTGAAGGCGAGGCTGTTCGGGCTGTTGGAGGGACTGGAGCCTGGGGGAGGCAGCACCCCTGGCCTGCCATCTGCCTGCATAAAGAGGCGGCCCCCAGGCAGCCCTGCCCCAGCCTGCCACCCTCTCCCCACCCACCTCCCAGATGCCAGGCAGCCCTTTGGTTTGGGAGCAGCCCTCACACTTGCACATTTAAATTGGAGGAGGCCAGAGTCCCATACTGGTCCCTGAGGACAGAGGGCTCTGCTCACGGGCACTGGACCCCACGGGCCCCCGTGCTGACCTTGTGGGGCTGCTCAGGAATCATCAGGGAGGTCACACACGCACCTGAAGTTAGCATGGGCATCAGGGCTGTCGGGGCCAGTCTTTTCGGGGGTCCCATCAGGAGACCAACAGCGAGAGATGTGCAGAGCCTGGAACTCAGACGGGGTGTAGGTGCAAGCACATAGGAGAGGGCAGAGAAAGACAAGCAGGGGCCAAGGTTGCGCGTTCAGTTCCTGGTCAGGGCACATACAAGAATCAACCAATGGCCCTGGCTGGTGTAGCTCAGTGGATTGAGCGCGGGCCTTCGAACCAAGGGATTACGATTCGATTCCCAGTCCGGGCACATGCCTGGGTTGCAGGCCAGTTCCCAGCAGGGGGCGCCCCCAGCGAGAGGCAACCATACATTGATATTTCTCTCCCTCTCTTCTTCCCTTCCCCTCTAAAGATAAATAAATAAAATCTTAAAAAAAAAGAATTAACCAATGAAGGGATAAATAAGCAGAGCAACAAATTAGTGTCTGTCCCTCTCTCCCCCTCTTCCCGTCTCTCTCTAAAATCAATGAATGAATTTAAAAAGTAATTTTAAAAAAAAAAGAAGACAAGCAGCCCTGGCTGGTGTGGCTCAGTGGATTGAGTGCCGGCCAGGTCCCCAGTGGGAGGTGCATGAGAGGCAACCACACATTGATGCTTCTCTCCCTCTCTTTCTCCTTCCCTTCCCCTCGGTCTAAAATAAATAAATAAAATATCTTTTTAAAAAAGATTTTATCCACTGAGCTACGCCAGCCAGAGCTAAATAAAATATCTGTTTAAAAAAAGACAAGCGGGACCGCTGAGACGGGCAGGCGGATGGAACGGTGCATAGAGACAGGAGGAGACGCCCCAAGAGATGCCTGGGACACACAGGCAGGTGAGGACCTGGCCTTAGTGACGGAGAGACACAAAGGAAGGGACGGAGGTGGGTGTGGCGCCCACCCCCATGGCTCCCTCACACAGAACTCTTAGTGTGTGCTCCCAGTCATGATCTCAGGGCTGTTCGGGGCTCCACCCTTTTTACCCCCCTTCCCATCTTAATGAATTCACCTCCTGCTGAGTGTAAAGTGTGCCTCCTCCTCCTGGAAGCCATGGGAGATTTACACGGAATTCATCGTGTTGGTACTAGGGAGCCACTGGAGAATGCAGAGCAGGGGAGGCGCATGGGCAGAGCAGAGCCGAAGTGCGGTCCACAGACCAGAGACAGGGCTCATTAGAGGTGCAGGTTTGGGGCCCTACCCCACCTCCGGGATCCCTGGGGGCACCTGAGAGCCTGCGTTTTGAAAAACCGCCTGGCGCACGCTAAGGCTTGAGGAGAACCGTGGCAGGCTCTGCGGACGCACAGACAGAAACAGACACTGAGGGTGAGGTGGAGAGAGGCCGTTATGATCACGTCAGATGAAACGGATTAGCCATTTGATTGAACAAACCTTCAGTGAGTGTCTGGGGTGCACCAGGTTCTGGGCTGCGTGTTGGGAGGATACGAGGTCTCTGTGAGGGCGGAGACTGTGGGGAAGGAGAAGCAACAGCAGGGAGAGAAGCAGAGGAGGCAGAGTCCGCAGGATCGGATGGGGGTTTGGGGACCGAGGCACAGGGCTGTCTTGCACAGTTGTGTAGGCTGGCTACAGTGCAGGGACACCCGGGAAAGCGGTGCGTAGCGCCCGAGGTGGCTGCGAGGAGCCTTTTCTAACTGCACTAAGGCGTTATATAGGCTAGAGAAATTCGTTACTGCCCTGTAAGGAAGGGTCAGAAGTGACACCTGGGAGAGGAGGAGAAGCGAGTAACCGGGAGAAGGGAACAGCAGCAACATGGTGGAGGCAGCTGAGGGCCAGGCAGGTGGAGACGCTCAGCTGGAAACTGAGCACAGAGCTGGGGCTCAGGGGAGTGGTCGCGGCTGGAGGCAGGTGGGGCAGCCTCGGGAATGGGGTTGGTGAGAACTGGGAAATGCAGGAGGAACGTCCAGAGAGAAGAGGTGAGGCCTGCGCCAGCTCCTGGGGGTAAGCTGGGTCTGCCCGGCGGGCGGAGAGGAATCTGAGGAGGTGCCTTCCCCAGAACCGGGAGAGCAGGGTCCCAGGGTGAATTCAGTGCTGGAGAGGAGGAAGCAGGAAGGTCAGAGGGCAGGGAGTGAGCAGCGAGTGGTGGCTGAAGGGTAAAGACAGCTCTTTCAAGAAGCTTGGCTGAGAAGGGCTAGAGAGAGGAGCGGGTGGCTGGGGGTGGGGTGGGCCAGGAGTTAGGCCTGAGAGGACCTGGGATGGAGAGGCTGAGCCTGGGTGGGGGAGGGAGGCACCCACAGACAGTGAGACAGGCCCCTGTGGAGGAGCCTGGGCCTTGAGTGGGAGCCAGGACCCCATTCATTTAAGACTCGGGAAAGGAGGGCAGGAAAGACTCTCCACAAGCCGGGGGAGAGGTGGGGGGGCTTAGGGACTCAGGAATCCTCCAGAAGTCTGGGGCTGCCCGGGTGGGCCTTTGGGGGTGGGCATCACGCTCACTGTGTACAGAGGGCAGTGCTTCTGTTCCTCTCCCAGATCCTGAGCAGGCTGTGTGACCCCTGATCAGTTTCAGCTCAGGAATAGTCAGGGAAAAGGCCTAAAAGGCCAGAAAATGGACTTGAGGGAGCTTTCACAAGGTCCTGGCTTTGGCAGCAAGTCCCCTTTTGTAAGGGTTGGAGGAGATGCTGCTTTGCAGCAGGAGGAATTGAGGTCAGACTAATGATAGAACTTCCTGGCCAGCAGGGTAGCAGGACAGGGCAGCATACCTGGGGGTGCTGATGGCTCAGCTCATCAAAGTTTTGAGACCACTGAGGTTCAGAGAGGTTAATTCTCACTTGCCCAAGGTCACCCAGCTGGTGAGTAGCTGTGCTGGAATGGGAATCCAGGGGCTGCCGGGACCTTGGAGGGCCTTAGGGACCTCCAGGCTGGCCCCTGATCGGGAGAGACAGCGAGAAATGCTGCTCACCTGTTGACAGAACTGGAGGAGACAGAGAAATGAACGAGGCCAGAGGTCCAGGGAGAGAGCAGGGGGCAAGGCTGGGAGAGTGGCGAGCCAGGAGGCACAGGGGAGCAACGGGGCAGCGATCCCCAGAAACGCCTCCGCAACAGGAAGCGTCTCATAACATACCTGCGGTTTGGCCAGGCCCTGGGGCTGCCTGAGCGCTCCCCGGGCTCCCTCAGCTGCGGCCGTCCGCCTGTCTGGGGCAGGGGGCTTGGAACCGGAGGAGCCTGCCCAGGGCTGTGGGCCATCCTCCCACGGGGCGGGCGGGGGGGGGGGCTGCCGGAGCCTCACCAGCCACACCCCGCACAGTCCGTGGGGAGACCCCTCCCTCAGGTCCTTGCTATGATCTGGACCTGATAGCTCATCCCTGAGATGGGGTGGGGAGTGGGCAGGTCTTTAAATCCATCGGGTCCCCTGACCCCCTCTGCTGGTCACCCCTGGGACAGGCCCCTTTGAGAGAGGAAATAGGAGGGGAGGGGTCACAGTGAGCTGATGCCCCTTCCTCTCCCGCAGCCATGAGTTGGGGAGGAGTGGGGGGGGTCTGCATTCATGAGCCCCCCCACTCCCCTCAAGTGGGTCAAGTGGGTCTGCACCCATTTCTTCTTCCTGCTGGGGCCTATTCACAGCCCCCCCAAAGACCCTCCAGCACCACCCACTCCCAGCCAGCCTCCTTGGCCACCCCAGGAGGAGGGCCTGGCTGCCACAAAACGCTGACTTGGACAAAATGCTGTTTTACGGGGATTTGTTGAAAGGGGGGGAAATCCCCGTTAAGGACTTGCAGCTGTCCAAACACCGAGTCCACCCTGCTGCCGCCGCCACTCAATCCCCTGAATCAGCGTCTCCTCATGCACCCCACTTTGTGCCCCTGCCAGCCCAGCCCCTTCCCAACTGCCCTGGCTCTTGCCTTCCTTCCTAAGAGGTTACCAGAGAGGGTGATGGCTTGCCCAAGGTCACACAGCAGAGCTGGACTTGAGCCTTAGGGCCTGTCCCCCGGCCCCTGACATCCCTCTTGGCCACTGTTCCTTGCAGAAAGAACAAGGAGCAAGGGAATGAGTCAATCATTTTTTCTCTGCACCTCCGTCTCCAGGCAGGCTGTTCTTAGCTGAAGTTCTCTGATGGAGGCCGTGGGAATGTCCCTACCCCTTCCCCTCTAGCCTAGGGTGGGGGTGGCACTCCCAGGGCTGTGGGACAATTACCTGTGCAAAGTCTGAGGAAAGGACTGCGTTATTGGCATGACCTTTAAATTCGACGATGAAAGGAACCAACATTTATTGAGCATCACTGTTTGCCAGCCAAGTCCTGTGCTGGGCACGGACTGGGGGGAATGTGGTGGGTATAGAGAGAGTCGAGGAGCCAAAAAGAGAAACACGAGCTGAGATGGGGACCCGAAGGCATCAGTGGAGTCCGAGAGGCACCCAGCAGGTTCCCGACACCCAGGAGCAAGTAAGAGGCAGGCGGTGGAGACCAGTGAAGGGCACTGCTTGTGCAGGGGCCAGGGCGCCTCAGGGAGCCTGGGTGGGTGGGGGCGGGGGCTCAGGGCCCCCTGGCTCTGATGGTGGCTGGGCTCGGGGCAGTCTGCCCTGCCTGGCTGCAGCATCGCCCTGCTCCAGGGTGCGGTTTCTCTCTGCAGGTCCCGGAGCAGGCTGGGCACCTCTTCTCTTGACCAGGCACTGGTTCCCATCCCCCAGCCCCATGAGGACTGGCACATGCCAGCCTCCCCTCTAAGAGCTGGGGTAATCTCCCCCGCCCCCCCAAACCCACAGGCGGCTTGGCGCAGCACGAAAGACTTTTCCTTCATTTGCTTCTGTCTCTCAGTCTGGCTTTTCCTCCCTGGCTGCTCTCTCTTCCCCGCCGCCCTCCCCCACGGCAGGATGTCGCAGTGGTTAAGAGCTCAGGTTCCTTACAACCCTCCGTTCAAATCCTGGCTCCCACTCCAGACATCACTGTGTTTCTCCAAGCCCCAGGCTCCTCGTCCGCAGAAGGAGGAGTCCCAACAGCCCCTCTCTCCCGGGAGCGGGTGGAATTAAGCCACCTATTGAACATGCAGTACCCAGGCCGCTGCGAGCTCACTGGGAGCTGCCATTCTCCCTCAGACACTTCTCATTCCAGAGGCAGCACCTGCTCTGGGCTCCCGCAGCAGACCTGTCCCATTTTGGCCGAGGGGACACAGTACAGGTGGTGCTGAGATGGGACAAATTCAGGGAGCCACAGGGGGTGGGTCAGGGACACTCCCTGGAGACCCACATTGCCTAGGAGAAATGAAAGGTGGGGAGCTTGTGGGGTGCCCTGCCCCGACTCCTACCTAGACTTGGGGCTCTCCCTTTGGTGCCCTGTCTTTCTGTGCTCCTCCACTGTCCTCCCAGATGAGCCCGAGGCTGCCTGTGCCCTCGGTCATCCCCCACTCCCAGTGAGGCCTTGGCTCAGGTCCCCAGAGCCAGGGCTGTCCCGAGTCCTCCTACAGTGGTACCATGACCTTGGCCTTTGGTCCACTCAGACCAGAATGGCTCCCATCCCTCCCCCTGCTTCCTGCTGCATGCTCTGCCCCCTCACCTGCTCCCACAGCCTGCCGCACACCAAGCAGAACATTCTGGTCCTGTGAGGCTGTGAGCACTGCTCTCCCTCCACCCCTGGGGTCCCCCAGCTCAGGTGCCAGTGCAGGGGGGCCCTTTTCTTGCTCAGGAGAGGTGGGATGGTGAGGTGGTCAGGGGCTGGGGCTCAAGGATCAGACTGCCTGGGTTTAGGTCCTGACTCCCCACCCCTCCACATTCTCTCATCGCTAAATCAGGGCTAGCATGCTTCACAGGGCGGAACGCAGACGGGAAGTAAAACATTAGGGCCGAGCCCCGATCAGCAGCACCCGAGGACCAGGCCTGTGGAGTCCTGACGCGGATGGTGCCGAGGGCAGTCTCCCATGAGGCCTCGGTGCTCACACTTCCCAGTCATGTGTCCTGGGCAAGATTCTTGCAGCCTAAGCTTCTGTTTCAGGGTCTACAAAATGAAGACACAAATGTACAAGCCTTGGGAGGTGGGGGTCATTCAGAGGATTCTGTGAAGTGAGGTCTGCTAGGTCCTGAGCATGGGTCTGGTGCATGGGGCTGAGGCTCAGGGAGCTTCTGTGACCTGCCCAAGGCCACAGACCAGGTTGATCCTGGAGCTGGGATTCCAGCTTCACAGAGCTCCTCTGGAGCCCTGCACGCGCTCCTGCAAAGCTCTGCATGCGACTGAGTTAGCAGGAGCATTGGACTGCAGCTCCAGGTGCTCCTCGGTGACTGGGGGGGGGGGGCTCTGCTCCCCACACGCATCCTTGGGGTGCACGAGTCTCCCCCAAGCCCCTCCGGAGGCCAGGCAGTGGTGCAGAAGGGCCCCTGGGTAGGGCAAGGGGAGCCCAGAGCAGAAATCTGTGGGGAAATGGAATTTCCTTGGGTATGCAAAATGCCACGTAGTTCCCCATGCAAATATTGATGGGCGCCCCCCATGAGGTAATCACTATCCCTAGTCATCACAGCAGCCCTAGACACAGGTTGTTAGCCCAGCTTTAAAAAAAAAAAAAAAAAAAGCCCTGGCTGGTGTGGCTCAGTGGATTGAGTGCCAGTCTGTGAACCGGAGGGTCACCAGTTCCAGTCCCAGGCAAGCACATGCCTGGGTTGTGGGCCAGGTCCCCCAGTAGGGGGCGCGTGAGAGACAACCACACACTGATGTTTCTCTCCCTCTTTCTCTCTCCTTTCTCTAAAAACAGATAAATCTTTTTAAAAATAACATGTTTATTGAGATATGATTCATGTATCATATAATTGGCCTATATAATGTGTACGACTTAACGAATTTAAAAATGTACTCACGGAGCTGGGCACCCTTCAGCACAACCAGTTTCAGAGCATCCCCACCCCCACTGGAAACCCACACCCACTGGCAGTCACCCCCACATCTCCCTGCCCCTGCCCCGGTCGGCCTCTCACCCTCCCGTGGCCATCGACTTCACTGTTCTAGACACTCCACGTCCATGACATCGCGTCGTATGGTTTTGTGGCTGGTCTTCACTCAGCGCAGTGTCTGCACGGCCCGTCTGCCTGGTGGCAGGTTAGCAGGACTTCGCTGCTGCTCACTGCTCACGCCCTTGTGTTTGGGGACGCACCGCACTTTGTCCGTCCGCCAGTTGGCGCACATATGTGTTATTTCTACGTTATGGCTGCTTTTAAAGATTTTATTCATTTTTAGAGAGAGGGGAAGGGAGGGAGAAAGAGAGGAAGAGACACATCAGTGTGTGAGAGAGACATCCTCTGGTTGCCTCTCGCACTGCCCTAGCCAGGGACCTGGCCTGCAACCCAGACAGTTGCCCTGATGGGGAAATGAACCTGTGACCTTTCAGTTTGCAGGGTGAATGCCCAACCCACCGAGCCACACCAGTCAGGGCTTTATGGCTGTTATAAACCATGCTGCCATGGACGTTCATGTAAAACATTCTGTGTGGATACATTACCCCATTTTAAAGGTAAGGAAACAGGCTCCCAGAGCGGAAAGCTCTTGCCTAGGCGCCTCCAGCCGGTGAGTGGAGGACGCGGGCTGGCTGTGCCCGTCTAGAGCGTGTGCTTCCCCACCCAGGAGCTGCGCTAAGTGCGGTGACAGAGCTAGGTCAGGACAAAACGGAGTGAGGGGTGACTTTACGGAGGAAGGAATGACAGGTTCCCCGGGCCTTGCAGAAGGAGGAGGAGCGGGGAAGACATTGCAGGTAGAGAAGCAGTGGGTGCAAAGGCCCACAGGTGTGAGGCATCTGGGAGCTGAGCCCTAAGGAGTTCCTGTCATGGGGGGGGGGGGAAGGGAGAGGCAGAGAAAGGCGCTGTAGGTGACAGGGCTGGAGACACAGGCACAGGTGAGATTTAAAAGGCCTTCGTGTCCTCCTTTCTTCAGGAAGCTAAGCCATAAATATACGTTTTTAATTAAGTATATATCCATGAGGGTAAGTTTATTTCAAAACAATTTCTGGCCGGTGAGTTGTGTTTTCGTGTGCCTCATCGCGAGACAGTGCTGCGGGCGGCACCACACTGCTGCGGCCCAGAAACTGGTCGTTTTCACGTCACTTACTGTAACACAGGAAAACAGGTCTTTCCTAGAGGATTTCTGAGCTTCTCTGCGTGTCTGTGTAGTAGGGATGCTGTTCACATCTGTGTTGCTGCCCGCATAAGAATCAGGCCATTTCCTGTTGTCACAAGACCAGGATTTGCCGCTCCTCTGCCTCGGGCACTGAGTCCGCAGGGGGCATGGTTGCCCATCCCGCTGCAGATCTTCGACAGCTTCGGCAGGACGTGACTCTATTCAGGTCCTTCCAGGCTTGGCGTTTTGGATTTTTAGAAGGTGCAGTGGGTGTAGTAGCCCATTTCTTTTGCACACAAGAAGCTTTATAAAATTTTATTCCCAAACCCCTTATTTTGAGAAGCTATTTTGTATATAAGAATACTGTTGAAATAGAACATTGGTTTTTCTAGATACTAAAGTTTTGTATATTGAGCAAGGTAATTCTGAAAGTTAAAACTTTAAATGTTAGAACGTTATGTTATTGTTAATTGTTCTATATTATATATTCAATAGGAAATCACGGTTTATCAATAAAAGTTAAAATTCCCATCTTGAAAAAAGAGGCCTTGAATGCCATGCTAAGCACACGAACTTGACCCTGAAGGCAGGGTGGCGACCCAGCTGGACACCAATGTAATGTGAAGTCAGACAGACCTAAGGCAAACCCCAGTTCTGCTTCCATGAAACCTTTGTTTTAGTGTGTCATGTGCAGAATGCAGATGACAAGAACAATACCTTGTTTAAAGCGCCGTTGCGGGGACTGAGTCCGGGTCTCCGGAGAGCTCCGCCCAGGGCCTGGCAGAGTGCCAGCCCAGCCGTGGGAGTGGGCGTCACCATCCTCACAGGGTATTGAGCAGGGGCTGCCAAGGTCAGCTCCGTGTTGTGTAAGGAAGGGTGTCTGGCTGCCCAGGGACTGGTCCAGGGAGGCTGTTGTCCGGGGGAGGGGCCAAGACAGCATGGGGATGGAGAGCCACGGGCAGGCTTGGGAGAGTGTGAGGAGATAACTTCTGCAGACTCTGAGACTTTGGGAATTGCTCGTGAATAATATCTAAATTCTGATTTTTTTTGTGCGTCCCCGGGCCTGGTGCCAAACCACCCAGGGGCTGGGCTTGATGGCCCCTCTCGGTTCCTCCTTGCAGCTCGCTCACTGACGCCATGCGGTGGGCTCCGATGCCCCTGTCTACACCGCCACCTCTGCTGCCTCCGCTGCTGCTGCTGGTGCTGGGGTGCGGGCCGAGGGCGGCCGCCGGTGGCGGCGCCGTAGGAGCAGCGGGCTACGCACCAGTGAAGTACGTGCAGCCCATGCACAAGGGACCTGTGGGGCCGCCCTTCCGCGAGGGCAAGGGCCAGTACCTGGGTGAGCACCACCTCCTCCCTCGCCAGGTCACAGCCCCTCAATCCCCGCCGAAGATCCCATCTCCACTTTCTTCCTGATGCTAGTCCGGGGCCTCCCGAGGGCCTCAGTCAGCTGGCTGGCTGCGGAGGTCTTTAGTGGGGTGGAGGAGGGGCAGGCAGGTGTGCGGGGTGGGGGTGGGGGAGTAGAGGGGCAGTAGTCTGCTCCAACCGGCTCTGGAGGGCGGCTGGCGCCACCTGGTGGCCATTTTACACCACGTCAAGCAGGGATGAGAAGGCTCCCCAAGCTCTGGAGGACGGCCCATCCTGGGTAACTTGGATGCTAAGAGCCCTGGGTGAGGACACCCTGAGGTCCCCAGGATTGCCAATGGACCCCCTAAACTCCATCTTTCATGAGAGCAGGGAGGGGGGAGCAGGGCATGGTCTTCATGAACAGATACAGGGCCTTATCTTCTCCCAGTGCACCCCGTGCTGGTGTGTGGGAGTGGGTAGATGGGTTCTCTGTCCTTCTGACCAGGCCCCTGACTACCCTTTCTCTTTCTCTCAGAAATGCCTCTCCCGCTGCTGCCAATGGATCTCAAAGGAGAGCCCGGACCCCCTGGGAAACCTGGGCCTCGGGGCCCCCCCGGCCCTCCTGGCTTCCCAGGAAAACCAGGCACTGGAAAGCCAGGATTACATGGGCAGCCTGGCCCGGCCGGCCCCCCTGGCTTCTCCCGGATGGGCAAGGCTGGTCCCCCAGGGCTCCCGGGCAAGGTTGGACCACCTGGGCAACCCGGGCTTCGTGGGGAGCCAGGGATACGAGGGGACCAGGGCCTCCGGGGGCCTCCCGGGCCCCCTGGACTCCCTGGGCCCTCAGGCATTGCTGTCCCTGGGAAACCAGGCCCCCAGGGGGTGCCCGGGCCACCAGGATTTGGGGGGGAGCCAGGGCCTCAGGGGGAACCTGGGCCCCCCGGTGATCGAGGCCTCAAGGGGGATAATGGGGTGGGTCAGCCAGGGCTGCCTGGAGCCCCAGGACAAGGGGGTGCCCCTGGACCCCCCGGCCTGCCTGGTCCAGCTGGCTTGGGCAAACCAGGTTTGGATGGGCTTCCTGGGGCCCCTGGAGATAAGGGTGAGTCTGGCCCTCCCGGGGTGCCAGGACCCAGGGGGGAGCCAGGGGAAGTCGGCCCAAAGGGGCCCCCTGGGATCGATGGTGTGGGGATCCCGGGGTCAGCAGGAGTGCCAGGGCCACAGGGCCCAGCAGGGGCCAAAGGAGAACCAGGGACCCGAGGCCCCCCTGGTCTCATAGGCCCCACTGGCTACGGGATGCCAGGACTGCCAGGCCCCAAGGGAGACAAGGGCCAAGCTGGGGTTCCAGGGCTCTTGGGAGACAGGGGCGAGCCAGGTGAGGACGGAGAGCCAGGGGAACAGGGCCCACAGGGCCTCGGGGGCCCTCCTGGACCTCCAGGCTCGGCAGGGCTCCCCGGAAGACGTGGGCCCCCTGGGCCTAAGGGGGAGGTAGGGCCCGGAGGACCCCCAGGAATGCCTGGCATTCGGGGTGACCAGGGGCCTAGTGGCTTGGCTGGGAAACCTGGACTCCCAGGAGAGAGGGGGCTTCCAGGGGCCCATGGACCCCCTGGACCAACTGGGCCCAAGGGCGAACAGGGTTTCACGGGGCGCCCCGGGGGACCAGGGGTGGCAGGAGCCCTAGGACAGAAGGGTGACTTGGGGCTCCCTGGACAGCCCGGCCTGCGGGGTCCCTCAGGAATCCCAGGACTCCAGGGTCCAGCTGGCCCTGTCGGGCCACAGGGTCTGCCAGGCCTGAAGGGCGAACCAGGCCTTCCAGGGCCCCCTGGAGAGGGGAAAGTGGGGGAACCTGGCGTAGCTGGGCCTACAGGGCCACCTGGAGTTCCCGGTTCCCCAGGACTCACAGGTCCTCCTGGGCCTCCTGGGCCCCCTGGCCCCCCTGGCGCCCCTGGGGCCTTCGATGAGACTGGCATCGCCGGCCTGCACCTGCCCGACGGTGGAGTGGAAGGCGCCGTGCTGGGCAAGGGCGGCAAGCTGCAGTTCGGGCTGGGCGAGCTGTCGGCCCACGCCACTCCCGCCTTCACCGCTGTGCTCACCTCGCCCTTTCCTGCCTCCGGCATGCCTGTAAAATTCGACCGGACTCTCTACAACGGCCACAGTGGCTACAACCCTGCCACGGGCATCTTCACCTGCCCCGTGGGCGGGGTCTACTACTTTGCTTACCACGTGCACGTCAAGGGCACCAATGTGTGGGTGGCCCTGTACAAGAACAACGTGCCAGCCACCTACACCTATGACGAGTACAAGAAAGGCTACCTGGACCAGGCGTCGGGCGGGGCTGTGCTCCAGCTGCGGCCCAACGACCAGGTCTGGGTGCAGATGCCCTCGGACCAGGCCAACGGCCTCTACTCCACTGAGTACATCCACTCCTCCTTTTCAGGGTTTTTGCTGTGCCCCACATAACCCGTGGGGCGCTGCTGCCCTGGCCGCCTCCTCTTTAGTGGTAGAGAGAACTTCTCAGTTACAAAGAATCTGCATTTAAAGAAAAAAACCAAAGGCTGGACAGAGGTGGGAACAGAGGGGGCCTGGCCCGAAGAGACTGACTTCGCTTCTCCCTCCATGCAGGCTGAGGCTGTTTCTGGAAGAGGCTGGCCTGAGTCCCTCCTTGCCCGACTGTCTGTGCGGTGTTGGGGTTGTGACCCCCTGGCTGCAGGCAGGGCCCCGGCACACTCAGTCCAGCTGTTGGGGGTCCCTGACTCCTGAGTCCCGGGCTCTGCTGGGTGGTGCAAGACGCTGCTTCTCTGTGAGTCAGAGCTGAAAGAGGACTGAGCTTCCCCTTCCATCCCCTTGGGTGGTGGGGGGCACATATTAGCAAACCCCTCCCTCCTGCTGCCCTCAGATGGCACCCGCTTAGGGAACGGGGCATAGCCTCCCGGTTTGTGGCTGGGGCTCTTCCAGCCACATGCTGGTGGGTCCCGGGAAGAGCTTCCCTCCCGGGAAAGGGAGAGGAGGGGGCCAGTGTGGACACCCTGCCATGACAGCCGTCCCAGGCGTGCTGCTGTGGCACCAGGCACGCAGAGGTGCGTGTTCCCTTCTGCAGCCCTCCAGTGCAGCCACGGGGGATGGGGTTTGTGCGGGCCGGGGCAGGACAGCAGGTCTTCACAGGCATCTCATCTCCTAGGCTGCCCCCACCAGCTCCGGCTTTGCTCATGCAGAGGGCTGCTGCCCAGGCCCCTGGACAGGGGCACAGGCAGGGTCCACTGTCAGTGAGTGGGAGTATTCCGCCCTTCTTCTCTTTTTGCTCCCTGGGAGGAGGGCTGACTTTCTCACACAAAATTGTAAGGGATCCTTGCCACCCCCAACCCAGGTGACCCCAAGCGGGCCTTTTGTTTGGCCCGCAGAACCAGGTGCGCACGAGCTTGGGGGCAGAGGCTCTGCTTGCTCTTCCTTAATAAGAACCACATGTACGTGTCTACTGAAGGGGTTAACTGGAGGGGCTTCCTCTCCCCCTGCCTCTGGTTCCGATTTCCTGCTCTAAGCAGGATTAGGGCCCGGGAGGCCAAGGCTTTGGGGGAACGGGCGCCAGTAGGCCCCTGTGGAACGAACTGGCTCTGGGTGTTTCGGCAGTTCCCCCGGTCAGAGCTCCCCTCCAAGAGACAGGCAGGACCCCCTCCCCTCTCCTCAGCCCCCAGTCCAAGCTGAGTGGGTAAAGCCAAGGTTAGTGTTGGGGCAGGGATGGTGGGCACTCTTGCTCACGCAAGGATGGCCACTCTCCCAGCGGCGGGGGCCTCCCCAGGCCGGCAGGCCTCCCCGGGCCAAACGCGAGCCCGGGTCAGTCAGCGTGACCTGCCGCACTGCTCCCGTTCCGCCCGGCCAGACCGTCCCTGTAGAGAATGGAGGGTAACGGCTGACTTCTGGCCCGCTGAACAGCAGCTCCCACGGGCCCCTTGCCAGTCCTCCTCCCCACGACGTCTCCCAGCGGAGCAGGCCGACCCACTACTCAGGCTAACTTTCAAAAGGAGAAATGAAAACCCAAATCTGCCCAAGTGACACTTTAAGAACAGGTTTTGGTTGGGGTTCACGGGGGATTTCTTACTCCCGAACACCTGAGAGAACTATCTCAAACCATACCTGGTGGGCCCTTTGCTCGGCCCCCTTCCTGGGTCAAAGCCACCGCCGTCTTGACCTGTTAGGGAGGGGCTCTGATGGGCCGAAATTCATCCGCTCCCGGTGGGAACCCGGGGACTAAGGAGGGTTTAGGGGAGCCAAAAAAGCTATTTCACAAAACTGAGTTTCTGCTCAGTCACTCCTGACGCTTTTGAGAGGGGTGGTTGGTGCTTCTGAAATGTTATGTTCCAGGTGTTGTCTACTTAATTGGCCAGCTTGGTTAAGTGATGTCAGGTTTTAACAATGAAAACTACATTACCTTGTGTGTTTTTATATTGATTCGTTTTTTCTTAAGATTAAGGTTTAAACATTTTTTAAATTTCATTTCTTACTTGGTATAAGAAGCTTCTCTACATACCTAGTATGTGTCCGGTGTCACAGAACATTTGGGGAAAATGCATTTGGAGGAATTAAAGAAATCAGGATTTCTCTTTGAAAAGAAAAACCATGGTGCCGACTGCACCAACTCGGCCTCAATAAATCTGTCATATAAACCAGTACAGCGCCGGGACGGGCGTTGACGCAGGGCAGTCTCCAGACCCTGGGTTTTATGAGGCGTCCAGGGCGCCTGCTGGGGCTCTCGCTCCGAGCCCCCTGGAGCTGCCCAGGCGCGGGCTCCGTCACCGCTACATCAGGGACGCGCAATGCTCCTCAGCTACCCCGGCTCCGCACCAAGGAAGTGCCCTGCGGCACTCCAAGAAACCAAAGGATCAAGCTTCCCTGGAACATTCCTGCAAGTTCTCGGGGGCAGTGGGGCGTGACGACTAGCTCAGGACCCCGAGGGCCAAGTTTCAACATCTGATACAAATTATGAATGAAATCAGGAATCTTTGCTCTCGTGGGCAGGGCAAGTGCCAGACCCAGTGCTTACAGCTGGGCTGCTGCAGCTGTCCGGGGCAGAGCGCACCCACCCCACATCCTGCCATGATCGGCAACTAGGATCTGCCCCTGGCTGTGGAAATCGGGGTGACATACCCGAGGCCAGCCCCATGCCCTGTCACGTCCTGTGGTTGGCCCCAGCCTGGCAGAACCCTGTCTGGGCGGAAAGCACACCTGCTTAGCAGCCCCGAGACCTCAGGCCAGCTGCAGAGGGCACGACTCTCTCCCCTAGGGCTGGCAGGATGCTCAGAGACTGAGCCCTGTTTGATGGAGGCGTTGCCTCCCTTTCAATTTTCTCTTCTTTGAAATGGACGGTGTGCAGAACATCCTAAAGGCTGAGGCCTTTGACTGGGGCCCGAGATGCCCAACGAGGCAGCTTTCAGGGCCCCCCAGGCCGATGTGCTTCCCCAACCAGAGCGAGCAGTTTGGGGATAGGAAGGCGCCCTCGGCCTCCTCCTACGGGGTTCCATTTCGGGCCTGCCAGGGCCTGGGCCCTACCTGGGGAGCAACACATGAAGTCAGGCTCTGAGAGCAAGAAAACCTGTCTTGGTCCCTGCCCCGTGCCGGGGTCGCTTTGCGTGGTCTCTGACAGGAAAAGTCTACTCTGCCCTTCCCTGCAGAAGGACACAGCTGGCAGAACAGGAGGAAATCGCCTCAAAAACCCAGCAGCTCTCGCCCTGGGATCCTAGCTCCTAGGAGGGTGCAGTCCAGACAGAGAGAAGCCAAGCACGAAGGGTCGAGGTGGGGAGAATCCACTCCGGGCAGAAGAGAAACAGAGGGAACCATACTGGGATTTACCAAAATCCGTTTATTGCTCTGTGACTCCTGCTGGAAGCTGTTAGGCCCCGTGACGGCCAAGGGCCAGATGTGTATGGAGGTCGGTTCAAGTGCCTGTCTCTTCTGTCCAGGGAACCTGCTGCTGGGACCCTGCCCAGTCAAAGACAGGCTTCCGGGCAAATGAGCTAAATCCCACCCAGAAGTGACGCTGCTGTGGATCACGTCCACCTCCCCAATTCTATGTCCTAGATGATAAAAAAAAATGCCACAGGTACCCTCCAATAAAACCTGCCCTGGTTCCTCCTGTCCGCCTGAGGAGCAGGGGTGCCCAAGGCTCTGTAGGAAGCCGGAAACCCAGCACCAGGGCGGCACCAGTCCCTCACTCACTGTTCCAACGGCCTCCCCCAGAGACCCCAGCCCTGGGAGTGTACTCCGCCCACGCGGCCGGAAGACTGAGGCAGGGAGCAAAGTCCGAGGAAGCTCAGGGTTTCCAACCTGAGCTGAGGTTGGTCCCGCCGGACATGGCAGAGCCCCAGCAACTGCAGCCCTCATGGACTCTTCTGGAAGACTCGGTGCAGGCTCTGGGCCAGGATGTCTGTCTCTTCATAGCCCTCGCAGCTTTGCTGCCAGCTCTCTGGCACCTGTTCTATCCCATAGTAGGCACCAGCAATGGCCCCAGCCATGGTGGCAATGGTGTCTGTGTCCCCACCAAGTGAGATGGAATAGATGAGAGTCCTCTGGAGGCTATTGAAGGTAGAGGGGATCTCGGGGTCGGGCTCCATGCAGCGCAGGAAGCAGTAGATGGCGGTGGGCACAGATTCAAAGGCAGCAATGCCGTTGCCTGTGGGGACACCAGATTATAGGGACTCGACTCCACGCCCCCACAGGTCCCTGGGCTTCCTGCCACCGGCCACAAGCCAACACTCTCAGCTTCAAGTTGAGCTGTGACTAAGATCACAGGCTCTACAGCAGGGTGTCAAACTTGTTTCCACCAGGAGCCACATCAGCCTTGAGGTGGCCTTCAAAGGACCAAATGTATTTTAGGACTGGATAAATGTAACTGCTCCGTAACAGTTAAGGAGTTGAAATCGGCCCTTTGAAGGCCACCTGGAGGCAGATGCCGCCCCTCCTCTATCGCTACCTGGGTTGAAACCCTGGCTCCTCCACCTGCTGGCTGGGTGCCGGGAAAGCACCCTAATGACCAAGATTCCTGTATCTTGGGTTTGACTCCTTGTGTAGAGTGGATGGGATTAGGAGCTCTCACAGGGCTGGTTTATATCGAACAGACATAAAGCATTCTGCACAGTGCCCAGAATACAGTAAAAGTGCTATATAAATAAACAGTGGTTATCGGCATCAGCTATGAGAACTGGTGGTCAGCTGCCACTTCTGGGAATATTTACCTGTGAGGCTGAAGGAGGTGCTGTAGCCCCAGAGCAAGAAGGTGCTACGCTCACTCAACACCTGTCATGGACCCTACAGAGCTGGCTCTGTGTCACACCAGCCCCAGGTAAAAACAATGGCAGGTACGACCCCTTGCTCCCCTCTCACCCAAGGCCAGACCTGACCCTGAAGGATGACAGGTGTAGGGGGACTGCCCACCTAGTTCAGACACCACCTCCTCTCTTGTCACCGAGTCCTGTTCTAGAAGCTCTCCGATCTTCTTCAGGCGGCTGGAGTATGGACGTTCCTCCATGCCCAACCTGTGGGTTGGGGACAAGATTGCAGGGAAGCTGAAGTCGGGCCAGGCAGGGCTGTGTGGGAGGGTGAGGTGGGGACGTGGCCAGGCTGACACCCAGGCCCAGGTGTCCTAACAAGAACTGGGTGAGGGCTGGGTGTGAGCTGCCTGCTTTGTTGTCTGGGACCCCAAACCTTGCTTGAAGCACACAGCCAAGGTGAAGAGACTCTCCACACCCCTCCCTAGAGTCTGCAGCTAAGGAAGGTCTCAGCTGTGACAATACCAGAGGAATCCACCCTATATGCATGCACACTCACAAACACACCTCCAGCCGCCTCCATCCCACATACTCACTCCTTGGCATCTGAGACGGACTGGGAATCACTCTCCAGCTCCTCCATGTGGCCCAGGAGTTGCTGGAGGAAGTGCTCACTGGACAACTCCCCCTGCAAGGCCAGGTGCACAGCCAGGGCCTGCAGGATGGCGCCATTGTAACCCAGGGAGGAGGCGTGTGTCAGCTGGGCCGAGAGCCGGGCAAACTAGGGCAAAGGCAGTGGAGACTAAGACCCGCTGTCACAGAACCCAGAGAAGAGGGGGGCAGGGAGGGGACAGCCCAGAAGCCAGCCCGCCCAGACTACCTTCTGCACATCCTGGATGCTGCTGTAGGCTAGGGAGATGCCAGCCACCCGCATGGCACCCCCGTTGCCATAGGAGCCTTTCCCGTTGAACTGGGCTCGAGCAGGCTCATAGACGTCTCGGCACTTGGGGCTCAGGAGCTTCTTGAAGACAGTGATTACTCCAGCACCATAACCCCTGTCGGGTTCTTTTCTGTACTCCTGAGCAAATCTAGGGGATGGAAGGAAGGCAGGATGAGGGTTTCAAAGATGCCTGTCGGTGCAGGGAGAGAAGAAACCTGGCTGCTTTGGGAAACCAGGAAGCCCCGGGCCTAAGGAGTCTGTTCCAGTAGGGCTGTCATTTCTAGCCTGGGAAGCTGCAGTGGCCCTAGAAGTCGTTTCCCGCTGAGGGTGGGGTCCCAGCATGCACGACACCACTGCTCTGGCCAAGGGGTGCAATAACGCTGCCCACCTGGCTTGCCTCATCCCAGGACCATCCCCCTTACCTGTGAGCCATGTCCACCTCGTCAAAAGCCTCCTTGGACAGCAGGGACTGCACCAGGGCCCTGGACATGGCTGTGTCATCTGTGTAGTACAAAGTCTCTGCAGGGACAGGGTTGGGGGGCGGGGGGAGAGGAGTTGCAGGGCTCAAGGGTGGCAGCTTGGGCCTCCTGCTCACGCCTTTTACTTTCCACTTCTAGAATGCCGTAGTCAGCCTCTCACTCCCACCCAATTTCCTGGGCTCCAGGCCTTGGGGTTTTCAGTAATTCTTTGTTCCGAGTCAGTGACCACATCCTGCTGATTTTGGAAGGAAAACCTTCCAACCCCTCTGGCTGCCAGAGCAGCAGCTCTAGCCTTAATACTAACTGCTATGGGCCTCTCAAACGTTCTGTGCATTCCCTACCCCCTACCAGCCCATATGCGCAGCCAGAAAAATCTTCCTAGGAGTACCACACCCTTTTCCTTATCTCACTCTCCTGCTCTAAATGGCTCTCCGTTGCCTTCAGGACGAGGCCCATGTTCACTGCCTTCGCATTCAAAGTTCTCCCCTCTTCACTCATACCTCACCCCCAATCCCCGGGACCAGTGTTGGAGGCTGGGTCAAGTCCTTCCAGCCAGCAGCACCCATCCCTCCTGCTGTCCCCAATCCTTCCTCTGGGTGCCCAGGAGGACCACCCTGGCATGTCCAACACAGCACCACTGCTTATGTGGTGACTTTGCAAACAGGCCATAAAAGGACTAGGGACAGGGACTGGATTTTATTTGAAGAGCCAATTACAGAGAACAAAGTACACTCCAGCAAGCCCCATTTCCTGTCCTTGCATCTGCCATGCCACCCTCTCTCTGTGCACGCCAAGCCCCGACCCCACTTTCCCCTCCCCTTGTACTGCCAGGAGGCCCACCACCTACTTCACCAGGACCAGAGGCTAACAGCCCTCGTATCTACAGCTGTACTCTCCAGTCTCCCTAGAGGGAGGAAGGCCCTCCCCCGGTTCACCCCCCCCCCCCCCGCCCAGTTCCTGGGGAGCTGGTTCTTCCTTTGTCCCCTCTTCTGTTTCCTCAGTATCTCCCTACGTGGTGGAGCAGCACCCACTTGCACTCGCACCCTGCTTTTCCCCAGGGAACCACTTCTCTCCCATTCTCGGTCCATGTGATTAGCGCATGGAGCTAAAGCCACCTCTAGCCTGGTCAGGGAGCACACCCATTCCTTTGTTCAGGGAGGAACAGATGACCTAAACCTAAGACTCCTGGGAATTTTTTATGGGGACTACTGCAGAGAAAAATTCTTCCTCTGTGGGAGCTGATGGGGGCCACCGCAAAAGGGTCTGCCAAAGGGAGTGAAGCCCACCAAGAAGAACGCAGATCTGAACAAGGAGAGGAACTAGGTCTGGGGAGGGCCTCGCTTGAAGCCAGGCCTCTTGACCTCAGTTCCGTCAACGTGTTCTTGCTCAGGCCATTTTGAGTTCGGTTTTCTGCCAAACCAAAGGGTCCCTAAGGGACCCTTTCTTGCACCAAAGGGTCCTAAAACACCTCTTAACCTAAAACCTGTTTTACCCTCATGTTAACACCAAACCAAAATGGAATTAAAAACTGTGCCTGCATCTTCCCTTCTCTCCTTCCCTTCATGCTAAATCATACTCTATTTCCCCGTTTCCTCCTAAACCCACTGAATTCTGACTTCCAGGCTTCAATCTTCTAGGGAAAACGCTTTTCTAAATCCAAATTGCCCTCTTCTTAACCTGTCTGCAGCACACCGGGGACCAGCGTTTTCACCTTGAAATGTGCTGGGGTTTTGTTGACACGCTGCCTGCTTCTCCTCCTGTCAAACTTTTCTTCTCTAGCTCCTTTTCCTCTTCCAGGGTTCAGCCCCTATTCCTTGCTATACTACAGCTCTCCAAGAATCATCCCCTGCTTGACCCTCAGACGGGATATTGAGCCCAGATCCGAGTGAGGAGTTGATTGCGCAAGGAGAGGGAGAAGCGGGGGGCGGGGCCTTATAGGGACAACAAAGGCAAAGGCAAAGGCAAAGGCAAAGGCACGGGAACAGGCCTGGGCTAGAGGACCCATGATGTGAGAGGAGCTGAGCCACAGAAAGCGAGTACGGGTCGGTGTAAGATGAAACCGGCCAGGGAGGAAGGGCCGGCCTGGTAGGACAAGCAAAGGAATTTGGCTCTATCTTAAGGGTAATGGAAAATCACTGCAGACTTTCGTGTGGGGGAAGCCGCGATAAGATCTGTTTTGAGCCGTGCGCTCCCTGCTGAGTGGAGAATGGACTCGGGGTGCATTGATTCCAGACGGCTGGGTGAAGAGTGGTAAAATCGGTAGTATGTATATAGTGGACTAGGCGCAATTTAGGAGAATGACGCCCAGGTTTCTGGCTTGCACAACGGTAAGGATGGTGTTGCCACGCCCGGAGTTGGGAAAGGTTCTGGTGACGATGGTGCTCGGATTTCGCCATGCTGAGCTCAGGATGCCCTGCAAGCCGTCCAGCCCCCAGATCTGGCCGCAGCCGCCCTACAGAGCCTCACTTCCTAACACGCGCCTCTCCCCACGGCGCTTACACCCCGTGCTGAATCCTCCGTGGGCACAGCCTCCGCCCTCGCCAGCTCTGTTCCGCCCACCTGTCCGCGCGCTCCCTGGAGAGCCGGGGTCGGGCTCCAGGCTCTGGACGTGATGCAGGACTGACGTCAGGTTGACGGTGTCGTGCGCCTCGTAGAAGGCGCCTACGCAGTCCCCGAGCAGCGCGCCAGCTAGGCAGCCTCGGAAGCGAGAAAGGGAGCGGGCTGCCCCAGCCCCTCCGCAGCCCGCCGTCATCGCTGCCACCACAGCAGCCGCCATTGGCGCTGACCCGACACCACTTCCGGTGCGGCTGGCATGTGCCCCAAGGTGCGCTTAGCCCCTATCCCCTTGCGCCCCAGCCCACAGCGCTACCCAGTGGCCGGGAGGCGCAGGTCCGCGTGCTAGGGACCAGAGCCGGTCCTGCAATGCTAGTTGAATTCCACTAGGCCTTTGCTTTTGGCCCCCATTTTCCCTCCCCCTGTCTGTAACCGGTGTCACATCTGGCAGGAGGGCCACTAAAGGGTCCCAGAAGTGACTATCGGACCGCAGCAGTCCTGCCCTTTCAGGCCACTGCCTTCGGGGTCCTGCCTTTCTGAAGCCTCACTCTGCCCTACCACCCCAGCCCTCCCACGGCAGCCCCTTTCCTTGGCCCCCACGCAGGTCTGGGCCTGCATCCTCAAATCCCACTGTGATGCTAGCCTCCTGTGGGCCTCCCCTGGGCCTTAAAAGGTCTGGCAAGGGTTCAGCTAGGGCAGAGCTGATCGAAAGTCATCCTGCTGTAGCCCAGCGAGTGCAGACCTAGGCCAAAGGGCTCCCTGAAAAGGAAGAAGGGATCGGATTTGGAATTTGGGGCTTGGTGGATGATGGTCACCATTTTTGCTCCTTCATTCACAGGAGGGCCATTTACTCTCTGCTGACTACATGCAAGGGTAGCAGAAAACCTTCTAGACTGAGAACCCCAACATTTATTAGATTCATTTTCTCCAAACCCCTTTCTCTTCCATTCCCTCCCACCTAACCTTCCTCTCCCCCCTCAGCCCCCAAGGCTAGGCCAGCTCCAGCTGGCACCTCTTGAGTGGACTCATGGTACGGTTTGTGGTGCGGGTGAAGGTGTCCACCTCGGGCGTAAACTTCTCAGCAGGCACAGTCAGCTTCCGACGAATGTCCATGCACTTGGTGTCCAACAGCATGGAGTTGGCCTTGCAGGCGATGTCAGCCTGCAGCCGGGCCAGGTGCTTGTACAGGGCATCCAGAGCATCCCTGGGGGAGGAGGCGGTAACAACCCACCAGCCCTGCATGAGGCTGGAAGGTGAAAGAAGGCAGCAGGAAAGCCAGCAGGCAGCAAGTGCCCCTCCTGCCCACTCCCACAAACCTACTGTGCTTGTGCCAGCTTCTGCTTTAGGGCAGCTATGGTTGCCTCTAACTGGTGGACCTCATCCGTGAGCCCGTACTGTGCCTGGAGGCAGAGATGAGGGTTGGGAGTCCCAGGTCAGCCATACTATCCTTCAGCCCAAGGGCTTGGGTATGCCTTCTGCCAGCACCCCTGCTCCACCAGAGCTATGTGCTGGGTGGGGAGTGATCCTGGGGAAACTTTAGCAGGTGGGCAGTGCCCCACTGGGGTGCCCTCGCACCTGGTCCCGGCAGAGTTCCACATTGGGCCGGTAGGTTCTGGACTCCAGCCGGGTATGGCATAGCTTCAGGTCCAGTAACTTCCTGCGCAGATCCTCCTCCAGGTTCCGGATGTCCTCCTGTAGCTCAGCAATTTCCTCCAAGGTCTGCAGGGGACAGAGTGACCAGTGTCCACTGGTCGAAGCCACCATGGTGCACCCAGGGCTTCCTGGATGGGCACTGGGCTCCTCATCCCACAGTGGGAGGGAGAGGGCTCACATTCTTCTCCTGCCACTTGAGCTCACTGTAGGCTTTCTCCATCTCCCGCAGCCGCTTCCTGAATGCGAATTCTGTCGCAACCCTCTGGGCTTCAAGTTCATTGTTGGTCTGAAGGACAGGAAGTGGGCCAGGCAAGAAAGAGTGGAAGCTCATGACCACCTGAGGATGCCGCTCAAGTGCAGGGTTGGGAGGCCACGTGGCAACAGGGAACAAAAGCGAAAGGCATGAGTGCACACTCTGGCCACCTGTTAGCCCTGGAGGAGCAGGGTCAGGGGAGTGGTCAGCTACCTCAGCAATGGTGAGGAAGATGGCCTCCCTCAGCTCTCTGGCTTCCTTCATCTCAGCCTCCGCCCGGTTCTTGTTGAACTGACTGAACTCATCCCACTGTTGGAGCGTGGAGGAGCTGCGGGTGGCGGGAAATTCCAAGGTCATAAACCTAGGGCCACCGTGGGGTTGGGGGCAGGAGAGACTGATGAAAACACTTCTTACCCATTGGGGACACGGGTGGGATTGATCTTCAGAGAGATGTTTGGGGACTTGAGGTTGAGAGAGAGGCAACCTCTGTCGATGTCCAGGGTCTCCATTTTGCCCCGGTGGTCGGAGTTGAGCTGCTGTCGGACTTCCTGCAGGAGGCTGGGGAAGGAGCAGATCAGCTCACCATCCTTCGGAGCCCCCAGACTCAGCCCCCATTGTCCTGCAGGGCCCCTGAGGGGTGGGGAGCCGAAGTGACAACGGAGCTGTTGCTGCAGCTGGGACAAAGATCACAAAGCTGGATGAGCTCCTCACAGACAAAATGATGACACCCACATGCTTGCACACAACCACAGGGGCACACGTATCAGTTACGCTCACAAAGGCTTGCACGTACACACTCACAATAGGGTATTCAGCCAGAGGTGGTGGCAAATGGGCTTCATCGCTCATATTTCCAATCAATTGACAATGGCTCTCTAAGCAGGGCGGGGAGAAGTACTCTGAGGGCATGTCTAGGCCGTGGAAAAAGTGTTACAATCAGTTAGTGGTTTCTGCCGTGGACGCAGCAGGGACTGAAGGTGGCCTGAGGGCCAGCTGCTCGTCACCCACAGCCCACACGTTACACATTTAAGACACGCAGCCCTCGGGTGCAGGCGCGCATGAGAACGACCCATCTCTTCCTTACCAGAGCTTCTCAAAAGTCTGGCTGATCTTCTGTTGCAAGGCCTTCTTGGTGGCATCGATGACCTCCACCTCCTTGTGCAGCTCTTCCTCCACAGGGTCCTTCACCACGTCAATGTCACGCCGACTGTCCCGCAGGGTCAGGCACTCGATCGCCACGTCCAGAGGCAGGTTCTTGGCCTGCAGGTTTTGCTCTGCTGATTCTTTCATCTGGAAACATGAAGGCACAGAAGGAGGCTGGTGGGCCACTCACTGGGGGGCCGGCTTTCATTCCCATGTTAACGGAGGGGCCAGCGAGTGACTCAGATGGACATGCCACTAAATGCCCCTTTGCGGGTTCCCAGACCTCAAGGTGGGGAAGGAAGGGGGGCCTTGCCGAGGGGTTTCCTGTCCGCACCCCCTGCTCAGCTCCCTGCCTGTGTCAGTGCGTCGATCTCTGCATCTAAATCCGTCAGACACTTGTCCAGCATCTCCTTCCATCGGTTGACTGTGTCCACCCTCTCTGCCAGTCGGGTCCTATTGTCGTGTTCATCCCAAATGGTCTGGAAGAGACAGTGCCAGGTAAAGAGGGTGCTTGGGTTTCGGGACTATCCCTTTGCCCCCTGGAGCCCCCGTTCCCAACCTGATTGTTGGTCTCATTACGGAGGACCCGGGCCTCCTGGCGGATCTGGTGTGACGCATCTCGCTTCAGCTCAGCGTTGGTGGACAACAGTTGTGCATTGGTGTGCCAGTCCGGCAGCCGGAAACGTTGGCTGGGCTTGAAACTCAGTGTGGCCATGGTGCTGGGCGCCTAGGCCAGTTCCAAGACACCCACCCCTGCTGGAGAGGGGGACAGGGCTGCGGGAGACTGCTCGGGAGGGCTTCTTCTAGGTCAAACACCCTGTCCAAAGCTCCTGCTGCTGTCCACTCTGCTCCAAGGCCCTTGCTACAGGAAGCCTGCTCGGGAACAGCCCTTGATTTGCTCAACTTCGGATGAGGCATTCACTAAGTTTCCTCCTACCCGCCCATCCACAAATACTAACTCAGGGTGTGTGTGTGGTGCCAAGAGCTTGGTGGAGCTGGTGGGTGGGTGGGGCTTAACAGGAAAAATAGCCCTGGATCGTTTCCAACCCTGCTTTCATCAACCAGATCTTGGGGAGCTTTCTCTTCATTCTCCATCCGGCTTTGGTCAGGACCTGCGAGAGTCCTAAGAGAACAACCCTTTTCTCCACCCAGAGAGGACAGGCTAGTTTTGCCCGGGATATGGGTTGGCATAAGGGAGGGGTTTGTTTTGTTTGTTTTCCCCCCGGGGATTGGGGCGTGTGCTGGTCCTCCTCCCCATCTGCTCATCGCACTCCCTCCGCCCCCCTGCCCCCCCCCACCGGTGGAGGAGGAGCAGCTGGGGTCCGTTTAGCTCCCAGGCGAACTCCGCACCTCCCTTCCCCAGGATAATCGTCTTTGGTTTAAATTACTTGCTCCCCTGGCCTCTCACCTCCTTCCCAGCTCGGCCTTCCACCTCCTCTGGCCAGCTCCTCGGTTAAGTTCCCTGGTTGCTAGGCACCCGCGGGTCCCTGAGCTGGTTACCATCGCCTGCCCCGTGTTTACGTTGGCAACAGAGGGGCTGGGGTGGCCGGGGCCTAGAGGCGGCTGCGGGCCCGCGGCTGCGTGATGGGGCGTGAGGAGGCCCTGGCCAGGAGGACGTGGCGTTCACTTCATTTACAAGTTAAACATTTTAATGTTGATCACTGTTATGCATCAACATCATAAAACTTACATACATAGAAAAAGTAATCTCCCGCCCATGCATTCCCTAGCAGGTATCCTTCCAGAAGTGTGAATATATTTGAGATTATTTGCACGCATTCCTTTGGTGCTGCCCTGTCCAACAATGTCATCCATCTGCCTGACGGCACGGAAGGAATGATGATCGCATTCTGGGAGGGCACATCCCTGGGAGTGGTAATTGCAACATTAGAAGCAAAGCTTAAAACCCAACCATTTTTAAAAAGAGAAGGAAAAACAATTCGACCGTGCCAGTACTGTTCTAGGCCTTGGGAAATGGTAATCTTACTCATTTTTAGAGACAGGGTAAGAAAGAGATGGAGAGAAACACTGACCATATCAGTTGCCTCTCCTACACTTCTGGACGGAGGGACCAAACCCGCAACCCAGGCATGTGCCCTGACCTGGAATTGAACCAGCAGCCTTTCAGTTTGCAGGCTGCAGCTCAATCCACTAAGCCACATCAACTAGGATGGAAATGTTAACATTTACTATTTGTAACTATTAGGCGAGGTAGGCATCATCTCCGTTTCTCAGGTATCTAAAAACCACGTCCTCTGGGCGCTATGACTCCACACTGCCTCTAGTGGTGGCGCGGGAAATCGAGAGGAAGGCAGGGATGCAATTTCTAGCCCAGGGCCTAGTCCTCTCATGGGGTCGGTGCAGAAGGACCTTAGGAAGAGGGGGGTGGGGTGCCATTATCATGTTCGTCTTACAGGCGAGAAAACTGAGGCACAGAGAATCGAGGAACGTGCCCAGGGTCACATAACTAAGTGGGAGAGCCTGGATCCAAGGCAGGCAGTCTGCCTCAGAGGCCAAGTTCAGGTTTGATGGTTGAGGGAATGAGAGGAGTCCAAGAAGACTCCTCAGTTTGAAAACCTCAGTGGTTGGTGGGATGGCGTTAACCTTCCTAAAGGAAGGCGAGGCAGAGAACCAAGAACTTGGTGGGCGAAGGGAGGAGAAAGCTGGCTTTTGAGGAGTTTGCGGTGCTTGTGGTAGACCCAGGTGCTGTCCAGACACGTGAGAAATGCGACCCTGGCAGAAAGACTGGGGCGAGAACATTTTCCGAACCGATGACCACAGAATATTTTTTCCCATAGACTTTTCTAAATCCTAATACATGGCTCATAAACCAGACATACATGGGAAATTGTGCTATAGCTCTTTTACTAGGATTAAAGAAGACCATAAAACATGTCTTGGACAAAGTCATGAAATCCAAAGACCTACAACCAAGACTGCTCTATCTAGCAAAACTTTCATTTAGAATGGAAGGGCAGATAAAATGCTTCTCAGATAAGATCAAATTCAAGGAGTTCATCATCACCAAGCCCTTATTATATGAAATGTTAAAGGGACTTATCTAAGAAAAAGAGGTTAAAAAAACATGAACAGTGAAAGGACAACAAACTCACAGTTATTAACAACCACACCTAAAACAAAAGCAAACTAAAAGGACAGCTAGATCAGGAGTGGAAACATAGAAATGAAGATCTCAAGGAGGGTTAGCAACAGGGGAGTGGGAGGAGGAGAAGGGGGGAGAAGGTACAGAAAATAAGTAGCATAGACAGTAGATAGAAAATAGATGGGGGGCAAGAATAGCATGGGAAATATAGAATCTAAAGAACTTGAGACACACGGTCATAAACTAAAGGGAGGGTAATGGTGGGGACGGGGGGATAGGGTGGAGGGGAATGAAGGGGGGGAATAGAACAACTGTAACAGCATAATCAATAAAAAAATTTAAAATAATAAAATAATAAAAAAGAACGAGTAATGCCGTGTTCTAGTAAGGAACGGCTCCACTAAATGTATTGTTTACCTCTGCCCAGAAGTTTGGGGCATGTGTAACGCGCAAACACACTGCTGAAGAATTTCAGACCTTGGCAAATACCCGGCAACTCCTCAGTGCGTTCACCAGGGAGGTGTTTTCTGCTACAGTGGGTTATGATAACCCCGAGGCCCCGCAAACGCTCCGGGTGATGTCGGTTTCAACTTTCCTCCATTTTTTCTGCTAAAAAAAATTTAGATCAGATGACATTTACCATTTGGAAGAAAAGAGGTCTCCTAGCTGAGCAAACGGCCAAATAAGTGGATAGCCGAGAACTGAGAGAAAGAAGGCTCACACATTACCACAATCCCTGTAAGTTGGGGATATTTTTGGTTCCTATTGGTAGACTTGTGTATTTATTGAAATGAAATAGGAAACTTATTTTTAATCACTAGTGGGCAGTTTTAGCTCTGTGTTTTGTGATCATCTTGATATCTGGTCAAATGTGGACTCATAAAAAGAGCCCCATATGCTCAAAGGAACCCTCACACAGGACATATATACGTTATATCCAAGGAGCGAGTTACTCTGTTTGTGGCAGGAATAAACATCCTTTCTCTGTTTAATACATGTAGTAGCAGCGCGGGGATGGTTTCTCTTGGGTAAAGCAGCCACATCTCGAATGAACGTCAGGAAGAGGAAGATAGGCGCACGGCTGTCATGTGTCTAGTTGTAGTTCCCTTTAGTTGGCTGCGCCGCCTCTTCAGATTTAAAGACCCTGAGTATCCATTCGGTATTCTCATGCACGCAAAAGGATCCTAGAGATACACACAATGAAGCAAGAACGTTTTTTTAAAATGTAAAAAAATGTGAGCCGGAAAAATGTGAACTTATCATTTTTTAAGTGACTGAGATTTAGCCACAGAAGGCGTGAAATGTCTCTGCAGAAAGCCTTTTTCTCTCAAAATCTGTGAAGTCTTGGAATATATATCTTCTCTGTCTTTCTCAATTTTCTCCTCCTGGTAAATGTCATAGATTACCTAATTTAGCAAACTCCAATGATTAAAATAGAGTACAACTTTTATCAAATTAGAACATGTTTAAAAGTACTTTCGTTAAAACTTGGTCGTATGATCTTATTCTAATATGAAAAATAGTATCTTCATAAGGTGCCCCCGCACGTAGCTACTGAAGACAACTTTGCCTGGAGGTGCATATTTGCACAGCCTGCTTTGTGCGCTGTCTTCTGAAGCCTATGTATCTTTCTTTAGGCTGCACTCCTTTTGTTCTATTTTTATTTTTAAAAATGTTAAACGATTCTATTAATTAATTTATTTTTAGAGAGGGGAAAGGAGGGAGAAAAAGAGAGAAACATCAATGTGTGGTTGCCTCTCACATGCCCCCCTACTGGGGACCTGGCTGGCCACCCAGGCATGTGCCCAGACTGCACATTAAAAGGGCGACCCTTTGGTTCGCAGGCCCAGGCTTAATCCACTGAGCCACACCAGCCAAGGCCAGGTTGCACTTCTAATGCCTAGAGGCAAATACAGTGCTTCTTCATACTCCATCTGCTGAGCCTTTCCTACTGAAATTTGCTACCATGCTTCTTGGTCACTACAGATATTGTAAGGTAACTGAATACCAGATTATAATTTCTCCATGATTGTTAACTACCTTTTATCTGGATTCAGTTCAGGTAAGTTATCTTTTTTCCTTTCTTTTTTTTATTTTTTATTTTTATAATTTTTACAGTGATTTATTTATTTATTTATTTATTTATTTATTTATTTATTTATCTTTAGAGGGGAAGGAGAGGGGGAGAGAAACATCAATGTATGGTTGCTTCTAGTGCGTCCTCTGCTGGGAACTGGCCTTCAGGGAACTGGCTTGCAACCCAGGCATGTGCCCTGACTGGGAATTGAACCGCGATCCTCTAGTTCGCAGACCTTCTTTTTTCCTTTCAAGTGGCCAGTCTCTAACAAAATAGTAATTCCCATTTTGATGTGGATGTAAATCTAGAGAAAAACAGATATAAAGACAATTCAGAGGATGAATAATCATTTTATTCACCTTTTTCTGTTTAGGAGCATGTTAAAATATTGTTATTTCCAATATGCAGAAATGCAAAACTGAACATGTTACAAACTTGTTTTGTTTCAGCCTTTCTTCCCTCTTACATGGAAAAACAAAATATAAATTTGAAGACTTTTTTCCTTACGTCTTCTTTCTGCCATATGTAGATAACTGAATTTAAGTCCTCAACTGTTTACTAACATGCTTGGGAAGTGACAGCAAAGATTTAAGTTGTGGTTTCCTATTAAATCAAGTTTTGGCCTTTCTACTTTAGAAATGGGGGAACCGTGACTGTGAAAAAGACTCGGAAGCAACAACAATTTCATGTCACATTAGAGGATTTCTGCTTTAAACTGGGGCTGGCTTTGGCTGTTTACACTCAGTAACCTCCTCTAAGTTATAGTGGAAGATCTTGAGGGCTTTTAAAATTTTTTAAAAGATTTTATTTTTATTTACATTTAGAGAGAGAGGAAGGGAAGGAGAGAAACATCAGTGTGTGGTTGCCTCCTGTGTGCCCCCAAGTGCGGATTTGGCCTGCAACCCACACATGTGCCCTTGACTGGGAATTGAACCAGAGATCTTGAGGTTTTATACGAGTTGTTTTCTAAGGGAGTTGGTGCAATTTCCCCAGAGTAAATTCCAGTATTTATTTTTACGCCCCCAACAGGGGACCTGGCCTGCAACCTAGGCTTGTGCCCTGACTAGGAATCAAACTAGTGACCCCTTGGCTTGCAGGCACTCAATCCACTGAGCCATACCAGCCAGGGCTAAATTGCATTTTGTAAAACATGGAGTGGGTGGAAAGAGTTGGCCTCTTTCACTTTTAGACGTCTTTGTTTGTACATGACTCCAGAGCAAATTGCTTGATTCTGGCCTCTTTTCCAGCTCATTTTTCTGCTGATCTTGCACTTGCCTCAGGCCAAATATATTCATGTTGAAAGCGTCAAGGTTGAGACTTAGTCCAGGCTAAGTACGGGGTCTGACGCAAATAACGCCCCTGTTTATTACAAAATCGTAAGCATGTACTTCTGTAACATAACAATATCACACTCCAGTGCACCATATGACAACTTAAGTGAAATGTTCAAATTAAAACTATAAATGATTACACCCGTGTTATCACCCTGGCAACCACACTCCCTTGGGTGTCCCGTCTGGCGGACCCTGCAGTTCTGCACAGCACGTTCGTCGGAGGGAGGTAACTGCCGCACAGCCACAGGTGCGTGGAGACCACTTCCCCACTGGGTTTGCCCATCTTCAAAGCCCACTCCTCTTGCGTAAGAAACGTCTCTCAGAGTAATTGGAAAGTAGCTTTGTTAAAGTCAAAGTGAAGTGTTAGAATTTTGTGCAGATTTTAAGTTAATATCTAAAGAGCCTTAATGTGGTCAAAAGTAATACTTTCTCATTAAAAGTTTAGAAAGCACCTCTTCATATATTTTTAAAAATACTATTCAAAGAGATGCTACAGATGGCAACTTTTATAATCTAAAACGTTTATGAAAGTACAAAAATAAATTAGGAAAATTAAACTCATGTGTGTGTTATATATATTTAAATACACTTAATTTTACATTTGTATAAAATACAAGAGAAAACCACTGGAACGATGGTGTGACTGAAACCCTGTCTGGCGCAGCATCAAAACAACTCCTGTGTTCTGGTTTTGGTTTTAGTTTTTCCACTTAGCAAAGTATATTATAGGAAGGAAGGAGTAATTTTGTATATTTAGAACTGGGCTGTTCCTAAACCACTTAGCGAAAAGTCTATTAATGTTTTGTTTCAGCTGAAAACCAGACACCACATCAGGCTTCATAATCCTAAGTCACTGAGCTGTCTTTTCTCTCTATAATCACACGTAAAATTTGTACCCAAGCATCGTTCTTTTTTTTTTTTTTTTTAAAGATTTTATTTATTTATCTTTAGAGGGGAAGGGAAGGAGAGAGGGAGAGAAACATCAATGTATGGTTGCCTTTCATGCGTCCCCTGCTGGGAACTGGCCTGCAGGGAACCTGTCTGCAACCCAGGCATGTGCCCTGACTGGGAATCGAACCGCGATTGTCTGGTTCGCAGGCCCGTGCTCAATCCACTGAGCTACACCAGCCAGGGCCATCGTTCTTTTTTAAAAGGTTTATTTTATTCTCATTTGAGAGGGAAGGCTAGGGAGAGAGAGGGAGGCACATCGATGTGAGGAACACCAGTCGGCACGAGCCGCAGCCCAAGACTGAGTCTGCGGCCTGGGACGTGCCCGGCACGATCCCGTTTGGGTTAAGGGATGACGCTCACGTACAACATCTTGATGTGGTATTTATCTGCATTGCGGTGATCACCACAGTAACATAACCACTTCCAATACAGATAAATACCATATCAAGATGTTGTATACCTAAAACTATGTATTATATGTCAATTATACCTTCATTTTTTTTAAAGGTACCGACTTCCAGTTATATAGAAAGGTAAGTTCTGGGGGACCTAATGTACCGCATGGTGACTACAGTTAACACAACTGTGTTATATATTTGAAAGCTGCCGAGAGTAAATCTTAAACATTCTTATCACAAGAAAAAAATCGTAACTATGAGGAGAGGGGTGTTAACTAAGCTTATTGTGGTAATCACTGCAATATATACATATATCAAATCATTATGTTGTATACCTCACCTTCCATGTATAAAACTAAAGATTTCAGGCCCCTTCATGATAAAAACATTTTATCAAATACTGCAAAAGTGATCACAGCCTTTTCTGGCATTGACAGATTAACTTAATTAATTTCCTACAAGGTTTGCCAGTCTCAGCAACCAAGGGGAATTTGTCACATGGTAACACAACCGAAACATGAAGACCATGGAAACTCACAGTTCAAGACATATGGCCATGCTTCAACATGAACAAACAAACAAGCAAACGAACCCCACCGACCCCCAAAAGCTCACCTTGGAACTTGACCTCAGTCTGCATCTCACTTCTGCACATTTAAGTGCAGTGCTCTGAGCACCCTTTTCTGCAGAAGAATTTCAAGCAGTTGAGCTCTGATATAATTGGTGATTTATTCTGTCCAGTTCAGCACATCTCAATCAAACTAACGGGCTGACTACAGTCTGCCTAGCTAATTATGGTAGCTCCCTGTACCACACTTTCTGGTATTATATTTTTCAGAGCATGCCCTTAGTGCTATTGTAACACATACTTCTCTCACTTAACTGTATGAACTTGGGCATCATTGCTGACTTTTCTTGAAACCTTCTATGCCAGTGTAATTACTGGACAGACTGGCATTAAAGTGATTCTCTTCACTTTGTCATACTTTTCAACTGGCACATACAGTTAAAAAAAACAAAACCACCACAAACCCATCGGCATTTGTAAGCTAGTACTTCTTTAGCATTAGTCCCAAGATTCTTCGAGAACACAAACTATGTTGTTAGCGCTGTACAGTCTGGGGACATGTGCTTGGGAGACTAGAATGGGGAGTATAGTACTATATGTAATACGTATGTAGTAATATGTGTAATATGTAATAGAAGGGACTAGACTTAATTCTCTGATGTTCTGGAGAACATAAATAGGGTAAAAGGAAATTATGAAGGAACAAGTTTTTAATAATTTAGTCTGAACTGCTTCAAAGTAGTTATTTCCCCCCAGGTAAGGAGCCCATCCTCAAAGGCATTCCTGCGAGGCCTCACCTCGCACTTTGAGTCCAGTGGCGGCAAGAGAAATGCCAGTGCTGGTGAGGCAGAGAGAGTGCTGGGGACTGTGGGGACCGCCTGCCCCACCCAAAGGGGGCGACACTGCTGAGTCTCCCCTGATGGTAGTAGCCACGAGGGAGGAATAATGTGAAGTTTCGGAATCTCCTCATTTTCAAGTAAAGACACAGCCTGGGTTTTTGTGAGATCTTCTCCAGTAACTTCAGTTATACGGTGATGATATACCTACAGATACACAGGTGTGACCGTTGAGATGAGAGCCGGTTCCCGAAGCTTTAGTCGAGTGTTTTCTTATTATACCTGGGCTGTTCTGTCCACTTCTAGGCCTGTGAAATGTGAAGGGCTCGTCTCAGTCTTTTTTTCTACTTTTTAAAATAATTTAAATTAATATTTTACCTATGCATTTCTAAACAGAGGGGAAGGGAGGGAGGAGAGGGAGAGGAACATTAAAGTGGTTGCCTCTCATGTGCCCCCCACTGGGGACCTGGCCTGCAACCCCAGCATGTGTCCCAACTGGGAACTGCACTAGCGACCCTTTGGTTTGCAGGCCAGCACTCACTCCACTGAGCCACACCAGCCAGGGCTTTTTTTCTAATTGTTCTTAAATTCCTTTACAGCCTCACTTCTTGCCTCCCTTTCTTTCCTCTCCATCCAATCTCTTCTATTTAAGGAAACACGGAGTTGGGGGGGCCAACCTCTTTAAAACCCGAGCTCCGTCCACACGCCCAGCGTTATTAGGTGCTTTCCCTATATTATCTCATTTCGTGTCCCAACAACCCTACTGTTACCTTATTACGGCAGGGCCAACTGAGACTCAGAAGCGTCAGGAACTTGTTGTCCGCGTGTCACACAAAGCAGGCTTGAGTCCAGAACTTCATGCATCTTGAAACCTGAATTCCTTCCCCTGTATCACGCTGGTTCCCTTTCCCTAAGGGCTGGAATGATGGTCACACAATAGAAAGTCTGAAGCAAAGCCTTTCTTTTTATTGCAATTATTAGGGAGAATTACACATCAAACTGAAGCTAAGCAACATTAAAACCATTAACTGTTTTTAAAAATCAAGGATCAAAAACAAATACAACATAGAACCTTTCCAATATGCAGAATGGCAATAAAATAAAAATAAAAAACAGGAGAGGTTCTGTCACAGGACATTATGGTGACAGTTTGGCTCAGAAAGAATTACGAGAATTTCTTTAATAAAATACTGTGACTGAAATGCGTAAAAAGTGGCTTCTTCAAGCTTCTCAATCTCAACCTTCCATTTTTTGTAGTAATTTTTGGGACAATAAACTAACTGAAAGTAGAAAATTTACTACCAAACTTTAAATACCGAAAAAACCCCACCAACTTTTGTTGAAAAACTTTATTTCCCTTCTGCTCATCGTAATTACATATAGTTTCCAAGGAATTAAAATGGGATTCAAACCCAACGCCCCCAAGTGCACAGTGACAGGACCGAGCATTTGGTATTTCTAATTATACAGCGATCACAAAGATGACACAGACTTCCCCCACTCCCACTGTATTTCCTCTTAATTAAACGTGCCGGTCAAGTTCAGTGTAATTCAACATCTTATCTGGTCCTATACCAACTCGGACTCACCCCATTGTTTTAACTGATGCTACTGCGTAACTAAATGTTGACAAAGGAAGGCATATAAGCATTCGAAATTCTACACTCCTTGAATTACTACAAGAAACTGTTCTTGTGGGAAGCCAACCCAAAACCTAAGGCCAGGTGTGAGACAGGAGAGGGAAGATGAGGAAGGAGGTCGGAGACTCCCATCATTTTACCATGCTGAAACCTGGTAACAGGAGAAATATTTGGCAAGAACAGTTAGTGTGGAAAAGGCAGATGGAAAAACAAGTTACTCTGAGTTTATGTGACAATTCGGCTTCAAAACATACTGATATCGATCCCCCCCAAATAGTTCACTTCTGCAATACAAATAGGCACACACGGTCAAGATGGTTAAAAAGTAAAATTTAAAAGGCTCTTTGTCCACCTGTAGGGTGTGTGCAGGTGGCCCGCCCTCCCTGCAGGCCCTGTATTTACGTTACTTTTCAGAAGAGCCCCTTTAAAAAGAGGGCTCTGTCTTCCTCTGCCACTGGGGTTTTAAAAAAGCAGCACTTATCAAAAGTGGGAGCCGTTAGCAAGGCGTTCGGGGTGCACATCTGTGTGTCGTATCGATGCTCTCTAGACTGAGGGGTCGGACTACACTGGAATGGTTGGTTCCCTTACAATTTTAGTCCCCGAAACACTACAGAAACATGTTATTTTTCTCTATATAAACTTATACAGTACACAGAGTGTTATAAACATCAAATATGTACACACACACACACACACACCCCACTGCTTCCCACAGCCTGTGGATGCATCCATGAACTAGTCCACAAGAATGATACAGTAATAATACTTTTGTGGGTCTATAACTGAAGAGAAACATTAAAGCTACCGCTTACAGCAAAAACTGTTTAAAAGTAGTCCTGATGTAACAATGTTCTCAGCTGTCTCACTCAGCAAGGTGGACTTTATTTTCCAAACAGGAAACTTCTCAACTTCTCACTCCCAGTACTTGCACTTCTCATTACCCTACAGAATTACGACAGACAGCATCTACTTCAGTGATGAGCTGGAAGAGCCCCGCTGCCCTCGACAAGGGGAGGCCAGCGTCTATGAGACACGAAATAAATGTTGAATGCATCCATACCCTGTGTACCTAAAATGCATTCTTTTTTTCTGAAAAACAATCCAAAACTTGTTTGTTGCAACAAGGAATTGCTTACATGACCTTTGGTGATGTGTCCATTGTTATTTCCTAGAAAAACGAGCCCTTCCCCTGGGGGAAGTGGGTAGGTCCCCAAAATGTAAGGTTCTGCCAACCATCCAAAAAGATAACTGGGTCAGACCCTAACAGGCTGCCCGACACCACCTGCAGGTGTTGAAAACTGAATGAAAATGAAGAAAAAAAACCCCTTTCACTCTATTTTAACTTTTACAGCTACATGGTGACTAGAAAGCAAGGTTGAACGCTGCAAATTGATGAGTGAAATAAGCACACTTTCCTTCTTAAAACCTAATGCCCTACTCCAAAACAAGGTACCAAAAATCTGCCAAGAAACAAAGGGATAACTATGAGGTTGTACAACAGCCTCTGGCGCCAGTGTGCAGCAAAAATGCCCAGAGGGAAAAGGCAAAGTTAGTATGTGATTATCTAATGGTTTCACCGCATAAATCCACCTCAAAATACAATGGCAGCTGCCACAGCACCGCTCAATGGAGCTTGGCTTTTGAAGTTATACCTTTGCCAAGGGTTATTACAAAGAAAATCCAGCCAGTGTGCTGAATTATCTGGCAGGGGAGAAAACAGAACAGGGTATGTTTGTCAGTGAACGGCATATCACAGGAAGGCCTAAGTTTCTCTTATACCTGTTTAATGAAATGATCTATGGTAATTAAAGTTACTTTCATAGAGGCCAACTGTGAACAAACCCTTCATGCAACAAGATTATACAGTATTAGCTTGAAACTTCTGAACAGCTTTTGCTTTGGAGAAGTCAAGCATTGACGCAAACACCCTGTCCTTACAGCAGCTTTGCGAGGTAGGTGAGGGACGGTATTGTCACTACCATGTTACAAGGAGAATCTAGGCACAGAGAGATTAGGAAGTTGCCTAACGACACAGCGAATTAGTGGCAGAGCTCTGACTAAACTCCAAGTCTCTGCCTCAAGTTGTAGAGCCCTTTCTCAGTCTTCAAAGGCAACAAGTTCTTAACAGTCTTCATCCAGTTGTGATCTTTTAAAAGGTCCTGCAATTTGAAAATACCTTGAAATGCTTTGTTCTTTACAGCTCAGGGTTACCTAGGAAATGAGCTTAAAAATTTTTTTATTATGGAATTTTGCACACACCAAGAGGGATATGTGAGGGATTATCTGTTTGGCTGAAGTCGGAATAAATCAATATGTAAATTAAGAGGAAAGAATAGAATATGAGGATCTCTGTTGCAGAAGGTTGAAACAGTACTCCCGAGAACAACTCTCTTTTATCACTTTGCTACAACATCCTATTTCAGATTATGTTTTCTGTCAACACCATCACTCTAAAGCTAGCCAAAAATTCTACGGCCGGACATCATACCTGCAGTATTAACGCCTCAGTCTTCACCCCTTCACCAAGTTAGGGTTTCCTTCCATCTGCATTAACTGAAGTTACATTCTAAGGATTCTTATTACACCCTTTTTCTTTTATCCTTCCCCCTTTATTTTTAACTGTGTGTGTGCGCGTGTGGGGGGGGGGGGGGTTGGGACTTGCAGGATTCATAAATGGCATAAAGAGATTACTTTACAAAACAGGATGGCCTGCAAGTGAGTAAGAGAAAGGTGAGTGAAAGGAAAAACTTCAGACCCGCACATAAAAAAGTGCTCAGTCTCCCAATCGAGCTGTAACTTGTGGCCTTTGAGCCTCTTTCCCCAAGTATTAAGACTTTATTTACTCCTAGTAGAATTCTATATAAACTGCTTCTAAATCCCTTTTTTCTTTTTTTTGCAGGAGAAAGGGGTTATAGCCTGGGCTAAGTAAGAAATGAGAAATGTCTTGCAAAACTTTTAAAGAATCTTACAGGGACAAACTATGAGAGATTTCAGTTAGTGCTTGCTAAACCTGGCTTTGAATGAGGAAAAGAGCTCATGCACATTTGCAGGGCCATCATTAATACTCTGAGATCAATCACTTTCTGTGAAACTGGGAGAGTTTGCAACTAACAACCACTGGAGAGCCAAGTCTGTTGCTACCACAAACCAAAGCTTCTTGCTAAGCTCCCTGGGACCAGACTGAATTCATTAACCTGTTTGAACTGCACACAAGAGGCAAAATCCCTCCTTCATTACGGCCTATCAGGGTTTTCCCTAAACCTTTCACCAAAAACATTTTTGTTACAGGAAATACTGCCTGGCCTGGAAGTGCTCTGCTCCGTGGATTCTATGTAAAGGGACAAGATGGAGATGCCATGTTGATAGCAACGTCTATTTAAGGATAAATACTTCATTTCTTTGTTGTAACTCAGAAGTGACTTCTAAGACTTGTCCGATTTAATGAGAATAGATGCAGCTTTAGTTGTGGGACAACAGACACAGAGGCACTCTTCTTAGGTCTCTTCTCAAATAGCCTTTACAATGTGCCTGTGAGAACTGGACAAATATGAAGTAATTGTAATGTTTCTATTCAAAGATCCTAGTAGAGAAACCTTTTCCCCATTTCCCTCCTCACTACATATGCTCACAATCCAACTAGTTTATTTCTTTTCTTTTCTAACATTTTACTTATTTATTTTTAGAGAAAAGAGAAGGGAGGAAGAAAGAGAGGAAGAGAAACATCAATGTGTGGTTATGTCTCATGCAGCCCCCACCAGGGGGCCTGGCCCACAACCCAGGCATGTGCCCTGACTAGGAATCAAACTGGCGACCCTTTGGTTCTCAGGCCTGTTCTCAATCCACCGAACTACATCAGCCAGGGCCCACTATTTTCTTTCTTTACGAAGACCTCCTGTTTTCATAGGTTCCTATAATAAAGATAGTCACAACTGCCACATCTTTCTAGAAAGTCTTTCATTTGTGCTGAAAATAATATTAAAGGGCCAAATTACGGGGTTTGTTTGTCCTTCCAACTAAAGCTACAAAGTGAATAAAGATGGAAAAATTTAGGCATTAAATACCAGAGTAATCTTCCTCTGTGGAACAGCCTCTTAAATTTAAAACAAAAATGGACTGTATGCACATCTATAATAAAACAAAAATTTCATTTGTATGGAAAAAAAAAAGTGAGAAAAAGCGAAGTTCCAATGACCGACCCTCCCGTCTGTTTTCTACTCACAGAGGACCGTTCCGACAGTTCTCTTTGGGGGTGGACTGTCAGTGATGCACAAACGCTTCCTTCTGAGGAGGCGGACGACAAGTGTGAGCAAGTCACCCCACAGTTCACCACAGGAGCTCAGTCCTGAGGCCACGTACCTTATTTACGGAGCCAAACAGTTAAAAGAGCAAAATAAGCTCTAGGTGTCAGGTTGCTATGAGCTTTCAGAAGAAAAAATAAATAGAGGACTATTTGTTGTACTCGAGGCTGCTTTAAAAATGTTGGTCTACAATTATATGCCTGTTATCCTAGGACGATGCTGAAACATAATGAATAAAAACTACTGAAGTTACAAACACGGTCACTATCCTTAAGAGGGGGGCATATATGTGTAACAAAGACATATCTGACTGCTTGAAACATATTTAGCTTTTATTTAGTAGCAACAAATTGCTATAATCAGAGCACCAATCTTCCACTGTGCTGGATGGACCAGTGAAGGAAGTAGCTCTGATTACTGTATAAAACTACCGTAACTGGCAACAATGCAAAAAGAAACAATATGGCTAATGCGTATATGAAATCTCATGCTGACTCACTTGAAGTTGCAAAATTTTACATAATATAAAAATAACATTTTCCCAATTACTTAAAACTTTCTCATTTACCCCCTTCTCAGTGGAAGAATAGAGAATAATACAGTAAAATGCCATACACTGAGCCCTGATCATTTAGAATTTAAAACTCTGAGGATGGGGTAATATTTATCTTCTGATCTCTTAAAGAAAAAAAAAAAGGCTTACCAAGCAAATTCAGTGTAAAAATACAGTGGAAATATTTTACCTGCTTAACTCACTTGTTTTTTTCATGTACCTTTATAAAAAGTTAGTTGCCAATATAAATAAGCTTGATCTGTTCACTACGAAAGTGGAGTGACCATATATGCTTGAAATTAATAGTCTGTGATAATGTTTTTCACTTTCCATTAATTCACATTCATCAATTATGATTACTTTAACTTTTAGTTTTTTTAATTAAAGATTTTTATTTATTTATTTTTAGAGAGGGGAAGGGATCCGGGAGGCAGAGAGGGCGAGAAACACTAATGTGCTCGAGAAACACGGACTGGTTGCCTCTTACACACCCCAACAGGCCAGCAACCCAGGCATGTGTCCTGACTGGTAATTGAACTGGTGACCTTTTGATTCACAGGCCAGTGCTCCATCCACTGAGCCACACCAGCCAGGGCACTTTGTTAAATTTTTAATTAACTGAAACAATATATTAATTGGTCTTTATCCTTAGCTCCCCATGTCACTTAAAACTCTGTTTCTTCACTGATGCTCAGGGTTGAATCAACTTTAAAGCATGTTAGGGAAAAGGGCAGGGTAACAAGTCTTCCATATATAATTATGGGGGGGAAAATCCCATTTCAAAGTCAATTATCAGTGACTTCTGGATTGTTTGCTATTTGTTTTCCAGGCCTATGAAAATGGTATCATAATCCTAATGCTGGAAGATATAACCATTTAAGCGGTTTCAAAGCAGCTGAAGTTAAAAAGAAATGTAACACTTATTTATTTGACAAGTTGCCCCCAAACTGCAGATCAGGTCAAGTAAATCCAATGTTAGTGTCAGTTTGCTACTTAAGGGAAAGAAATCTAAATTATAGAAAAGACCCACCTCCTCTCCACATTTAGAAATCTGTCTAAAGACTGTTTTTAATGCCCACTATATAAACAACATTAAATATTCTAAGTGTTAAAATAGTGTTAATGGTTTATTGGTAAAAATCCAAATTCTAAACTTTGTAGAATTAGTAGTTTTGGATGGTGTATTAACATTCCACCTTATTCTTTGCTAATATTACAAAGAAAGAGGAAAAGCTAGAAATATCTATAAAAATAAAATACCTTAAAACCAACATCTAAGCAAAATATAAAAGTTGCACACAAATTGCCAATAAATATAAACATCACAATAGAAAAACTAATATTAAAAAAATGAAAAAGTTTAATGTGCATTGACATTTGCGAACATAGTACACTCCAAACAGACAATATAATTTTACTATCATTATTACATAATGCAGCATAGAAGGTTACTGAGGTGTGGTGTTTTTTTGTTTTTAGTCTACTCTTTTTTCGAAGAATGCTTGCCAAATTCACAAGCAAGAACTGGTTAGGTGATCATTTACTGCTATTTACTGTCTCCTAGCTCAGGGGGAAACTGCTTTCTGTAGAAAAGGAAATTTCTAATAAGTATGAATGGTCCTGCTATTACCCCTCCTTTTGCTTACTTCCTCCAAAGCCCGTTTTGCATGTTCTGTATCTAATGAGCTGATCACAGCCTTTCAGAGGTGCTGTCATCATTTTGCATAGTTCCCCCATGCAAGGAAAAAAGAGAGTAACTGAAAATATTTTGGGTTCCTAAACAAGAAAAATTCCCTAAATACAGAGACATTATCATTCTCTTAAACTGATCTCCACAATGACTCGGCTCCTCCTTTGCAAGCAGCCTTTTAAAAAAATTATTTAGAAAAGGTGGCCAATAGGTATTTATAAAAGGGCCAGTCTGCACTGGGGGACAAAACGGACAGGGAGCCTACGACATGTAACTCCTTTTCCCCTGGGCACCTACTGCTTCACCCACACTCTTGTTAAAAAGTTAAAGCAAATTTGCTGTTTTATGTATCTTCGAGATTAATTTCAACACAGCTGGGAACTGAAAGCATTAAAAGTTTTGTTTCCAAACTTACAAAATACATTTGGTGAGCATCAGCCTGGATATGTTGCTGAATAAAAGCTTTATTTCACTCCCTTGGACCAGATTTAGGAAAACAACATTATTTATATGAAACTGTCATACTCTTGGAGTTCTAGAATAATTTATTTTTTAAAGTTTTAGCTTCATGCTATTTGAAAAATAAAAATCTTTAGCACCATCTTCTGAAAAGGCACTTTCTAAGAACCTCCTTGTGTCACAAAAAAGATTTAGAAACTTAACTCAGAGACCAACCCATGGAATATCCTTTCTTTACTGAGACCCTAGATACACTAGATGTTGGTTACCTCGGACATTGATTTCAAAAAGAAATGAGACCAATGGCTGGATATATGACTGGACAGAATCTTCATGTTGTAACACTATTCGTTACCTGATACTTCAACTGATTTCTCATTGATAAATCTCAATCCTCCATGTTAAATTTATTATCTATCTTTAATTTGAATGAGAATCTTTAGCTTCCACACTTTAAAAGCAAAAGATTCTTGAGGCTCAATCAACAATGTAAAAACCTAGAGCACTATCTTTGATGGATAAAGAAAAAATAAAATTCAACTAGTAGTAGATAATATTAGTACAAGCCTTGACATGGTATTTTAGTTAAATTATTTTGACTGACATGGGAAATTATAAACTGAAATGTACCATTTTTAAAAGTAGAAAGAAGTCTAAATATTTTCATATATATATATATATATATATATATATATAAAGAGAGAAAGAGAGAGACAGAGAGAGAAGGAGGAGGAAGGAGGAGGAGAGGGAAGGGAACGGAAAAGGGAAGGGAAGGAGGAGTAAAAGGGAGAGATTTTACTCCTCCTGGGAATCAGCTTAAATTTCACTAAAAACAGTGTCATTTCTAACACTGCCATTGATCAAGAATGTTCCTAGTATAAGCAGGAATTAAAAAAAAAAAACACAAGAATTTTTGGAGAAAATTCTCACTTTCATATTTCTGTAGTACTGATTTTACCACGTTTTCTTTGCTTATTTTTTGACTCCTGCAGAACCACGAAAGTGCTTTCTATCATCAAATGGGAGAGAAATGAAAATAAAGACGGACTCCAGAGTCAGAGTCACACTACCCTCCTTTGCATAAAGTGTCCCAACTATTATGACTGCAGCTATAACATACCCATGAATTCTCAAAAGGAATGAAAAGGATTACAACTATATAGGGATAAAAAAGCCAAAATAAAGATGCCAGGCCAATGAAGCTTGACTAATAACTCATAAAAGATAATTTTTTTAAAAAGGAGAAAGCTTTTTATAAAACAAGAAACAGACTGAAGGAGGAATGAAGAAAAATAAAGAAAGATATAAAAGTTAATTTAAATAGCAGGTTACTGTTGGGGGCAAACCATCTTTAAAAGTATTCAACAGGAGAACATAAAATGATGAGTTAAGCAAATATTAAATCAGGTTTTATGATACTGAATAAAAGTTATGCAGAGCTGTCAGTTAAGCCTGTTGGCAAAATATTAGCATCAAATTTGAAGTAGCAAGATTACAACATACTCTAGCTAAAACCAAGTGGCTGCTTTGTCCATTTCATAAAATCACCACTCCTGGTAAATTCAGGTTAGCCTCCGAAAACACCCACCAAATTCCTTGAACAAGGGTCTCTATTTCCTGGCCTATAATCCATTTAATTACTTCAGATGTATTAGTGGCACTCTGAGTGTTCACCTTTTTCTTAAACACCAAGAACCTCTGCCAGCCACTTCTACTGAATGGCAAGTCAGCTTGTACTTCCCCAGATGCACTGGAAGTCTTTCACGACCAAGTCTGTCACGAGCTCTATCATACTAAAATCCGTTTTAGTACAAATATATAAGTAAACATAGGCAGTAGTGGGCCATCAGAGAACCTCGTTGGGAACACTAGTATAGAACTTCAGAAGGCTGGGAGTCCCTGTGCTAGAAGGTGGAGATGAATCTCCACCATGTGCTTCCAAAACACCCAGCACTTTCCTACTAGAATTCCTTCCAGACTCTCTTTTAGGAGGAGAAATAAATTAACAGGTTACAAACAGGAAGATTTCCATAGAAGAATATTTTTTTCTGAGAAACTTGTTAAAGGTAAAATATATATATATTTTAGTTTTATTTATTGATCTTTAGAGAGAGAGAGAGAGAGAGAGAGAGGGAGGAAGGGAGGGAAACACTGACTGGCCGTCCCACGCATCCGCGCACTCACTGGTGGGTTTCCTGAGCACGCCCCACTGAGGATCAAACCTGCAACCCTGGTACATCAGGACAACACTCCAACCAACTGAGCTACTGGCCAGGGCAAAAGATAAAATATTAAGAAATAAAGGACATCTTTACTTCCATGAAAATATGCCAAAACCAGTACTGAGGAGGCTGAGGTACCTTTTTTCCAAAACTGCTAAAAGTAAAACTCCATATTTCTAAAACAAATAAACACTATCCTGGTATTACATTGAAACTAAAATCACAGCACCCTTGTTACCTTGGTATTTCATGTTCTTAATTATTATTTAGGGAAAAAAGAGGGGGTTCTAACACTAGCCTTGAATCCTGCTCATCTTATTGTCTGGTGCAGTAACGGTCAGACTCTACTTAAATAAATATAGCAGCTACAGTATTATAAATGTATGGTCCTTAATGCCAGTAACTTGAGACTATAATATAATAACATGTATCAGCACTTTACACAGACTCATTTGCTAGCCAGGATATACATTAAACTCCCCAACTCTTCTTTGCATGAACACCAATTATACCAGTTGCTGGAACTGACATTTTAGAGTCACTCTGATACTGTACATCACAGACAACAGCAGACCAAAACTTAGCCTTCACTGTATAGTTAGTGAGCGAGGGCAGCACAGAAAGGTTGCTGTTGAGTTTCATGGCCATTACATTCAGGACGATCTTTTTAGAAAATAATAATGATCAGGATTCTACACCAGATGTGCAATAATTAAAACAAAATTCAAAAAGTACTTGCCTCTTACTCTTTTACCTTAAAATTCTAAGTACAATGTTTCTTCTAAATAAGTGTGACACACTAATTCATTTGTAAGCAAAATAGAAATATACTCTACATACTCTTTCAAGTTAACCAACCTTAAACTAATTACGTTGAAACTGTAAGTAAGAAACCCTAAAAAAGAACTCACTTCAAAGGTAAAGCTTTATATTTAAAAAAATATTTTTTTCCTTTGTAAAAGTACATTTAAATTATGGGCTGCACTCTAGTGCATGTGACACTAAATAACTGAAAAAAAAAATCAGGTAAAGCAGCCAACAGGGAAAGGGTACCTACGGTCCCTCAGCACTAGAGTTTCCCACGTGCACCCGCGTAACTCGCTCTGATAAAGGCAGACGTCTCACTCACACTGAGCAAGCACACAGCAAACAAGTTTTTACCATCTAGAACACACAATTATCTTCCCTTGCCCACGTTGCTGACTACTATATTCAGTGAATTTTCAATGTAAAAAAACATACATGCTTTATAGGATTTTTCAGAGGAAAAGGGGGCAGGGTTGGGAGAAAAAATGTATATACTGTACTATACAAATATCACCTCATGTAAAGAGCTTTGAAACAGTGTTGTAAATTGCATTTCGGACACTTCAGTATAATAAACATACAAAATACAGTACTTTCTTAGTTTTCTGAGAGAGGGACAAAAGATTTCGTAATCTTTTGGATTTCATAAACTGTTGGAGGACATGGGCTCAGATTTTAGGCTCAAAAGACAGTGACTGGCAGTAAGAGTGGGTTACAGGTGAGAGCGAAGCTGCAGAGCTAACACATCCGTTTTCGTGAACAGATGACACTCGGAAAGGTTAAGGACAATGCCCCCGGAAACAACCTGTAGTAGTCATACTCTGAAGCAGTGCAAAAGAATAGTAAGATGCAATTTTCGTGAGTTACAAAGTACAAAGTTCCCCTGAATCCAATGTTACTGGTGAACTTGGTTTTGACAGCTTTATAGTAGTTTTTAGCATCTTAAAGTGAAATCCATCAAACAAAATTTTGCAAAACTTTCCCCCACATTTCAGTGATCAAAGTTCTAATTTCCTTTTGTCACCATAACCCTAATTTTAAAAGGAAAGTTATACCGGTGGTAAATTGGCAGAAATATTTTTTAAAATATCACATTTTCCTGATTCATTTTAATAAATGAAATTGGGCATCTAATCAGTATGATTCTTCCATAAACATGATTTATTTTCAAAGAATTTAAATATCTTCTAAATTTTAACCTATTCATGATCATTGAAGTCAAAATTCAACTTTAGTTTTAATATTCAAGCTCAGACTTGCTTTAGATTTGAAAATAAAAAAACCTTTCCTTCTGAAACGCAGGCTGCCTCACTCTGCTCTTTTCACACCGCGGAGGCACCTGCTCTAACACTGTCTGGGGCAGAGGCGTCAGCCTCTGAGGCGCAGCTTTCCTCCCAAACGGCTTATTGCACGAGAAGAGAGCGAAAACAGGTCATCAGTTCTTAAAATAAACAGGATTATATTTCTATAAAAGATGCTGCCAATACAGTTCTATAATCATGAAAGCACTACTCTAATAAATATAAAAGAAAAAGAAGCTATACTTCAAAATACATACATATATATTTATATATACACACGCATATATATAAAAATATATATATATGAAAATCACATTAAGGTATGAGAGGCAGCAAGTAAACTAGCAAAAAAAAAGTTAACTCGAACAACTCCTACTTTCTCTCCCTCCAATTTCAGAGGTCTCAACCCTGCAGAGTTCTAATCATTACAAATATTTACCCTTAAAAAAAAATCCTTTAAGGGATTTCCATGTATAACCCATAGAAACAGAAGGCTTTAGAGTACATATCACTTACAGAGAGAAAGAGTTATACGTTCTGACAAGGTTTTCTATTTGTAGCAGCTTTTAACAAACTCACTAAAGAAAAAATAGGTTACTACTGCTTATGCACACCTTGCACGAGTGGCGAATGTAAATTCAGAGCAGGAAGTGGCAGATGCAGACTCTCTCTCTCACACACACACACACACACACAACTGCTTCTTAAGAAAGCAATATCAAGAGTGGAGGACTTCATATTGTGTATGAGACAAGAGAGAGGAGTGGGTGTGCAAAATAAAAGTCTACTTTGCCATGCTCCGTATTCAATGAATCAGATACACGGACATCTGAATGTCACTGGTAGCGTTAAGGAAAAACAACGCAGGTGATGAGGCAGGGGAGGTAGAGTGAGAAACGAAAGTGGTGGTGAGAGGACAATAAAAGGGAAAGGAATTTCCCAGTGGAATGAACTATAAAATATACACAAAGAACATTTATATCTGTTATCCATGTAGATCCAGATATATATGTATATGAAGTATACATGTATACACTTAAAGTATACACAGATACTTTTTACAAGAATACACGAATGCACATTAATTTTTTTGCACACAGAATTATGAACAATCACTGATTATTCATGTAGGTGTGTTTTTTAAAAATCATCATTTACCTTTTCTTTACTTTTTTTGCAAAGGTAGTTGTGCTGCCAAGCAACTTGAGGTAAAGGCATTAAAAGGGCCAGACTACAGAAAGTGAGAACAAAACAACGGCGATACTGCCCACAGGAGCCCGCACAGAGAAGCAGCTGGCTGGTTTCATGTTGCATAATGGTGCTGTGTCCCTTGATGAAGTAAACAATCTTCCTTGTATCAGCATAAAAATCAGACCCTGGTCCCCACAGTGTTGGTTTCTGTATGGCTGGAGGCATCTCCACTCAACAGACTCCATGGAAACATACATTGTATGTCAATTCATCTTTCAGTTCTTCCTCTCAGAGAATACTCTCGGATTTTTTAAGCAAAGTACATTGTGCGTAAGGTATCTTGGTGAATCTGTACGGCCTTGGCGAGAGCTTGTGGATCGCGTCCATTGCTCTGTCCTGAAACGTGACTTCCTTCAGCACTGTAAGAGAATTGGCAATGAACACACAAACAAACTCTATCTGATGTCATAAAAAAAAAGAAAAACATTATTTATTGTAGAAAATTCCCAATTTTTAAAAAAAACCAGAGGCAGGTATAATTCTCTCCTACATGTCTATCACCCAGCTTCAGTAATTAACTCAGGCCAATTTTACTTCTCTCGCCTGCCCAGGATTATTTAGAAGCAAATCCAAGATATCCTATAATTTTGTTGGTATATACCCCTTTAATGATCAATAATCTCTCCCTTGAGTTAATTGGTAGAGCAAGTGAACTATGTCATTCTACCACTAACGAGCCTAGACTGCACATTTTAATGGGAAGCCTTATTTTGAGCAGTTCTGACTATCACTGCTCTTCATACGGATCACTGACTCTTCTAATAGCTCACGCAACTTCAATCATAAATGGCACCTCTAAGCTTATGATAAACAGAGAAGCACATACTTACATGGAGACAAAGAAATTTCCCAAGAAAATCCTAAGATGCAGGCCATATGTGAGTTTGGGTAAAAATCTGTTTTGTTATGCTTCTATATTACCTGTCATGTTCCTTGTCTACGAGATGATATCTGGCTCTGAATGCTACCAGGTGAGCATAATACGCTGGTGCAGGTATAGAAACAGAACGTGTACAGCGCACATAAGTGTGGCAGAGCTGGTACGTTAGCAGCTGAAGTTCATCTGCAGTAAAGCAGTTATCATCCCATAAAACATGATAGTGTGAAGGACGGCTGGTACCCTACAGAGAAGGCAATGACATACTCTGTTGATTTCTAAACTTCTAAATAAATATTCAGCTCAGACTAAGTTATATAAAAAACCAGCTTTGCACATTAGCAAAACATATTCTAATTTAATAATCAATTAAAAAAACATGTAGTTGATTCTGGGTATACATCCAAAAAAAGTAAAAGCAGGGACCTGAACAGATATCTGCACAGCTATGTTCAAAGCAGCATTATTCACAACAGTCAAAAGGTGGAGCAAACCAAGTGTCCATTGATAGGGAAATGAATAAACAACCCATTATATGTACGTGGTATATACATACAAGGGAATATTACTCAGGAAGAAAGGTCTGATACATACTATAACATGGATTAAACTTGATGACATTAGGATAAATGAAATAAATTAGTTACAAAAAGACAATATTATATGATTCACTGATCTAAGGTACCTGGGTACCTGTAGTAGTCAAATTCATAGAGATAGAAGGTAGAACGGTGGGGCTGGGGCGTTAATGTTTAACGGAGACAGAGTGTTGGGAAAGATGAAAAAATTCATAAGATAGATGGGGATATGGCTGCATAACAGTGTGAATGCACTTAATGTACACTTAAAAAACGATTACAACGGTAAGTTGTGTGTTATGTATATTTTACCACAATAAAAACACCAAAACACTTACTTGAGCTCCTGTGTATTAGTTACACTGTTAGGTAACAGGGGCTTCAAGAAAAACAAAGTCAAAGATTTCCTGTTTTGTTTTTATTGATTGACTGACTGATAGAGGGGAGGGGAGGGAGAAAGAGAAGGAGAGAAACATCAATGTGTGGTTGCCTCTCACATGCCCCCAGTTGGGGACCTGGCCCACAACCCAGGCATGTGCCCTGACTGGGAATCAAACTAGTGACCCTTTGGTTTGCAGGCCAGCACTCAACCACTGAACCACACCGGCCAGGGTCTGTTTTTTTTAAAAAGAAAATTTATAGAGGCCTAAGAGACAGAACATCTACAATTATAAAATAACTCATAAGTGGTCATAACACTGCTGGATCTTAACCTGTAAGAGACCACCAAGGGCAGTAATTGTAGGGTGAGCCTTGGCTCTTCATCAAGTGGGGAAGGAGTGAGATTTGGCCTTTTTAGGGACGTTGGGTGAAGAGACACCAGAGAGAAGGAACCACCTTAACCAAAGCACAGGGGGCATAATTTTTCATGGTGTATCTGGGGAATGATGGCTAACAGACCAGTATGAACAAAGTATGGTGCATGATGGGAAAAAGATGAAGTTGAAAAGAAAATTTGGATCAGACTGAACAACATATTTAGGAATTTGGGCTTTCACCTGTAGGTGGCAGAGAAAATACCACACTTTTTTTTTTTTTTTACAGGAGAGCTTTTAGGTAATGATGAGATCGAGGTTTTCTAAAAATAACATCAGCAATAATGGGAAGATGGATTAGAAATAGGAAGGGACTGAAAGCAAAGGAAGCAATTAAGGAGGCTGTTGCACTGATTCTGGTGTGAGATGATGAAGGTGTGAACTAAGGAAATGGCAGTGGCGAAGGAGTCAAGGAGAAAGATTAGCTTGTACTTTAACAATATCTGTTCGTTAGACCCTGTGCAAGATTTTGGGGATAAAATTCAAATTATTATCAAATCCACCTCCTCTAAATTATGTTCTCCCCGAAAGAATGCCTATAGAATATACTGTCCATTCACACACATTCAATATTTACTAAACACTCACTATATGCCGTGTCCTGTATCAAGGTGCCAGCCACACAGTAATGAATAAGACACACATTCCAGAGATGAGACAGGTAACATAGAAATAAAACCATCAGAAACTGGGCTATAAAGAGAATTAAAGTTTTTGGTTAAATACACTAGGGATATATTCCTGTCTTGAAGATGCATTTGCATTATCAGTGGTAATTTAAAAAAAAAATCTTGTTTAACCAGTGTTTTCAAAATTTATTTGAACAGAGAAGCTTTTTTTTTTCTCGTCTGTGGTATTTATTTAAAAGTCATAGCAGTGGTGTTCCTTGGGATACATGGAGGGAAACGCTAGCCTCAAACATGTACTCTGATAACATAGGTATTATTTATCTCTAGAAGGTCCTCTTAACTTCATTTTTAACTACTCCCCATGAAAATGCACAACACTGATTGTAATGAGGAGCAGTTGTAAGAACACAGGTAAGTAAGTGGGACAGTAATTTTAAAAGCTGTTAGAGTAAAGCTGGGGTTAGTGTATGTGAAATGCGTAGATATAAAGCTTTAAGATACACAGCTGTACAGTAAAGTATATCTTCCTGAAATATCTATTTTAATCAATGGTGAGTAGCCTAAAACAGTTTTGGGCTCCATTCTCTCTGCTGCTGGGAAGTTTAAGCAGCACTGAATTAAATAGAAATAAGACCCTTTCAAAGTAAGAAAGGGAAAGAAATTTATTTATTGAAAGTTTCATCTAATTTCACGTAGAAACAATCTGGAATGCAGAGAAGGGTATTTCTACTCCTTTTTCTGACATTAAAAAAAGGTATACATATTAATAGAAGTTCCTGAATTAAAACATTTCACCCAAGTGTTGGCTTACCTGTATTCCCGCATGGCTACAGAGGTAAAAATCAAACTCGTATGGGTGTGTAATGTCTGTATCAACTGTTGTTCCAGCTGGAATATTGCCACTTCTTCCAACCTGGATTTATTTGGTCAAAATTTAAACAAGACAAATGTAAAAAATGTGTCTGAAAGCACTTTTAAAAATGTATAAATATATAGGCTGATCCCACAATTCACTGATTTCAGCTTGAAATATTACTTAAGCAGGCATTAAGAGCAGATCTTATTCTAGTCCTGGTTACTATTCTTAAAGTGTTGCTGAAAGTGAGAGATGATGAACAAAAAGAGTTATTAGTTTCTACCATATACTCAGCTGGTAGCTGATTCCGGTATGGGGGGAAGACTTAAAAAAATTTTTTTCAAGTTACTTTAAGTACTCCAATTCATGGTACTTGTGCATAGCAACTACTCGTGAGTGTGTAATTTATGAAAATTAACATTTTCCTTGCAGAACACTGTATTTTTATAGAAAGAATGCGGACCATAACATCAACAACAGTCATCATTTGTTAGCCACTTTTGTCAGGGACCTTACATACATTATTTCTAATCCTGATAGTTCTGCAAATTAGATTTTATTCACATTTGTTTGGGGAAACTAAGACTAGGGAATATAAAGTAGTTTGCCCACTAGCAGACAATGAAGGGCAGACCTGAGAGTCAAACACAGAAATAACTGCAAAGGCCCGGTTCCTTTTATTTTATACTAGCAGTTTCAACATATTGTAAGGAAACAGACACCATGATTTTCTCTTGAGTAGGTATGTGAATGAAATGGTTCAAAATAATGAACAGGCTCCTGATAAAACACTTTAAAATACATACAAATTTGTCTGGAAAAAGTCCAGCCACTGTTGACGTGATGAGAATGGTTTGAGTGACCTCAATGTAACCTGGTAGCCCAGGAGAGTGGACTGGAATGCGCATGTGTGAACAATGACGACTTCACTGTACTAGTCAGTGGGGGTGGTAGATGCTGTTGAGTGAGCATGTGTACTGTCTGGCCATCACACTGAAAATGACTGAGAGTAGAGCAACAAATCTGCACCAGATTTTGTGTTAAGCTTGAACATTCCTCTGCAGAAACTATGTGGGTGACTCAGAAGGCTGCCGCTATGGGCAACAGGTGATTGCAGCTTCATCACAACAATGGGCCTCATGCATCACGCCTCATGTCTTGCACAGTTTTCTGGCAAAATATCCAATCCCCCAGGTGACTCAGCCCCACCTACAGCCCAGATTTGGCGCCCTGCGACTTCTGACTTTTCCAAAAACTAAAATCACCTTTGACAGAAAAGGGATTTCAGACCGTTAATGAAATTCAGGAAAATATGACAGGGCAGCTGATGGTCACTGGGAGAACTGTGTGAGTTCCCAAGGTGCCTACTTTGAAGGGGACTGAGGTGTCACTGTCCTACGTACAATGTTTCTTGTATCTTCTTTGATAAATGTCTGTATTATTCACAGTGCATGGCTGGATACTTTCTGGATACACCTCAGATACCTCCATCCCCTTCCTAATTATAAAAAGATATACATTAAAAATATAGAAAAAAATTCTGTGAATTTTTAAGAAATCACTGTTTAAAAATTAGTTTGTAAGAATTTCCACTAATCGCTCTAGAAAGCTCCTAGCTTTAAAAAAAATAAATTTTTATAAGATATATATTTTTAATTTTCTTTTAAATTTTATTTATTTATCTTTAGAGGGGAAGGGAAGGAGAGAAGGAGAGAAATATCAATGTATGGTTGCCTCTCATGTGTCCCCTGCTGGAAGCTGGCCTGCAACCCAGGCATGTGCCCTGACTGGGAATCGAACCGCGATCCTCTGGTTCACAGGCCCACATTCAATCCACTGAGCTACACCAGCCAGGGCCTAATTTTTGTAAGATATTTTAAAAAGAGAATGTACCTTTCTTCTTTTAACATTTAAGGACATTATGAATAGAAAGAAAAAAATCTAAAACTGAGTTTCTTCACAACAACAGAATGGATGGAATCTGGAACATTTAGATGTTACCATGAATTCTAGAAAGTTAAAAAATTTTAAATATTAACCTATCTTGATGACTCTATACTCATAATCTGCGTTGTTGAACTCTGCTAGCACACAAGAGAAACTTGGCTCTGCAAACCAGGTTAGGTAAGGCTGGCTGATGCTCGCACGACAAGAGATGCACCATTACCCTTTCTGTCCTATCAGCGCAGAATAACCGAGTGTGATGTCTCTTCTGAACCACGATGTAGGTTATTCCAGGTTGATAGTCTTTTTCCAAACTGATGCAGGCTTCTCGAATTGCTAGTAGTTCATAATATAATACCTAGAGTAGATGAAATGGAAAGATTTGATCTAGTCAACCATTCTCTTACACATACTTCAAAGTAAGACAATTATTTAGTTTCAGTACTACTTTCTTTTTTTAAAAAATATTTTATTTACTTATTTTTTAGAGAGGGGGAGGGAGAGAGAAAGACAGGGAGAGAAACCTCATAGTGTGGTTGCCTCTCGAGCATCCCACACCAGGGACCTGGCCCACACCCCAGGCGTGTGCCCTGACTGGAAATCGAACCAGCGACCCTTTGGTTAACAGTCTGGCACTTAATCCACTGAGTGACACCAGCCAGAGCTCAGTGTTTCTTTTTAAAAAATTATTTATTTTTAGAGAGAGGGGAAGGGATGAAGAAAGGGAGAGAAACATCGATGTATGAGAGAAAAATCTAACAGCTGCTTCTCATAACCCCAACAGGGGATCAGGCCTGCAACCCAGGGATGTGCCCTGACTGGGAGGTGAACCGATGACCTTTCAGTTTGTGGTATGACACCCAACCCACTGAGACACACCAATCAGAGTAGTCTCAGTATTTCTTAATCTCATCTGTTTCATCTTAACTATGGTCAGAGAACAGTCTTAGTAATCAAGGATGGTCTCTGCAATCTAGGCTTACAAAGCCATAGTAAACATCTTAGAAGAGAAATCTCTAAGGAAGCAACAATAGTGACTTTAGGAACTCTCAACTTAATTAAGGCTTCTAACTTCAGAACTAAACACCACATTATAAACACAGTATCTGATTTAACCATAGTATGATGAGATCCCAGGAAACCAACCTGCCTAAACTGTCCCTCTGAAACACCGTCCCGATAGAAGATGATGCGAGTGGGTTTGAACCGAGTTGACTTATAAAATTGAATGAGCAGTTCTCGGACCATGGAGGCCAAGTCCTGGATGACCTCCTGGCGGGGCCTCTGAACTCTGACTGTGGCACAGTACCTGCTTGGGTGGGCATCCATACTGCCTACCACCTAAGTTGGAAAAGTAGAGAAAAAGAAAAATGAAGATTATCAAAACTACATAGATATGCACTTACTGCAATAAACAAAACTGAAATAAAGTACATGGATTTCATTTAGATTTATATTTTATTTTAACCTCACAATTTGCCACTGTTCATTTGGGGAGTAATAAAAAATAGATCATTCCCACTGAAAAACAAAATAAAAGGCCCAGTACAGGATCAAAAATTATTTTCCTGTAAGAAGGCTGCACTTCCCATTTAACAATTAATTCTAATTTTTGGATGTTGCTAGTAGACCTAATGATTAGCAAGGGTGGAAAAGAGACAAAAGATGTACATAAAGACAGTAAGATAAAGGAGATAAGCAAAAGAGAGGACCCATTCAAACCCTTGATTTCTCTTTATATCTTTTACATTTCAGGAAACCACACCATCAGAAGTCACACTGAAGACGCTGGCATCACCTTGGAAATGCTGTTTCACAAATTTCAGAAGGATTTTACCTCTCACTGCGATGTCCTAGACCAGAAGGCTGGAATCCCTAGTCAAGTTTTACTGTGATGTACTTGTTCTTAGGGAAGCTAACTTCCTGTTAGGTATATCTTCCTCATTTGAAACCAAAGCATGAAAAATTCTTACATTTTTTCTTTTGTCTTAGAGTAGCTAATAATCAAGTTTTTAGAAAAATGAGCCAGAACTTGCCTACTTATTTATGTACATGAGGCTGTATTTGCTTTTTCATGTTACACACACACACACACACACACACACACACACACACACACATACGTATATGTGTATATGTGTTATATATAGAGAGAACTGTATGGTATCTTGCTACTAAATATATATGTATATACGAATATATATAAAAATTTAAATAACTGCATGGTATCTCACTACTAAAAAATTCTATACCCCTTCTGATGGCACAAAAAGCCTCACAAAAGCATACTGGCCTCACAGGCTGCTATACTACAGTTTAATTCCTTGCATTTTTCAACATTCTCCAAATGCGCTAGATTTTGGCAATCTGAATTTGAATTTCCATTGCAATCATGGTAATATGTATTATACTATGTGGTATTTATTACTTATATTTGTTTCTCACATTACTCTATAAGTTCTTGGGAAAAGAAGCCATATAGCAAAAAGAATTAGTTAATAAAATCTATTTCCAAGATCTCTAATAATCATAAAAGTGCGTATCTGGTAAAAAGAGGTTTAGTAGAAAAAGACAATGACTACTCAGAAGTCTAAAAGAATTCCAATATGCTTAAACTTTCTCTGAAAAAGGTCTCAAAATAGTGAATCCAAAGTAAGTCTTTTGAATTTCTTTTTTAAATCATTTTATCTTTTATAAGCACATTTTTATGAATATCAAATGGCTCACTACTATCTATCTCTAGGACTCTTGAAATTAAACAATCCATGCATAAATATAAGAATATGAAGCAACATAATTTATTAATAGATAAAAATCAATTTTCTTCACTAATGAAAATAGCTTTGGAATAATATGTAAAAATTTTAGTGTTAATATCATTTTCAAAGATAAGTAAGGTTTATCAGATTGTTAGAACTTAAAGTTTATGTAAAAATTATTATTATATGCCCTGGCTGGTGTAGCTCAGTGGATTGAGTGCCGGCCTGCGAACCAGAGGGATTGTGGTTCGAGTCCCAGTCAGGGCACATGCCTGGGTTGCAGGCCAGTTCCCAGCAAGGGACACATGAGAGGCAACCAACCATACACTGACATTCTCTCCCTCTCCCCTTCCCCTCTAAAGATAAATAAATAAAATCTTTTAAAAATTATTATTATAATGGATAATGAAAAAATACAAAAATCTTACTGCTTAATTTATAAAATTTACTAAGTATTCCTAAAACATGTTTACATCTGAAAACACTGGCAGTTGTTAAAATGAAGCAATTTTCAAGTTGGGTAAAATATTATCTGGCTTTCTGTGGTTTATACGACATACACTTAAAAGAACTGACACAGAATGGTTACAGGCAAAGCTACAATAGAGAGATGTTACAAGTAGGAGTGGCAGTATTAAAGAATTCAAGTGCAAAGTATTAAAATGAACAAAGGTGGAAGATATTTTATATTGAAAAATTTTAATCTACCAATGTTAAATATAATGCATCTTTCTGTATTGAAGACACCACTGAAATCCATGAACAATCTTTTTGAATTACAAAAAAGTAACTGAATCCATAAAATCATGGAAGAGTCTTATAGACAAAGCAGGAAACAGAAGACCTGAGCAATGTAGTTAATAAACTTGATTTAATAGCTATATATGGAACCTGTAGCTCCAAACCAGAGCAGAATCATTTTCAAAAACCTAAAGAACTTACGAAAGTTGACTCTCTTATACATATAAAAGTTGGTTTCAAAGAAGCTATCATTAAAGATCTAACTTTAGGTGAGATAAATCTGCCTGATGGTAACTCACAGCAGCAATGGAAGGCTTCTTCCCATCACCAGCAGGTGGATGAGTGACATCTGCTCCCAGAAATATCACTGGTTGCTGGAACACAGAAGGTCTTAAACACATTTTAAGAAAGAGTTAGTCAACCCCTTGTTTCATGCCCATCCAGCTGGTTCACCCAGTGTAACATAACTGCAAGCTGCCGGCCCAGCGCACAGGAGGCTCTGCACAGACGGCTTTCACGGGCCTGGAATACTGGCAGCATGACCCCCTGAATCCTTGCGCTCCCAGTCAGCGAAGTAAAAGCTGCCACCGCGGGTCTACCCAGGGTCTTACTCAGAGCAGTTTTCTGCCTGAAGTCTGGGTGGCGCTGGTTGCAAAGGGCAACTGCTGCCAGTGTCCCCGTAACAGGCATAACATGCTAAACTTCTTCACATTAATCCACCAATTTGTATTAATCTTTCTTTAATCTACTTACGTTTTAGTTTATGTAATCTCTTTAGGAGAAAAAGAATCATTAAACTATACACTGAAAGGGATTACTGCTCCCCATTCTATGGCCCAAAGTATAAATTTGAGTAACATATAATTACCACCCTAAAGTAGTTCATTTCATTTCTGAAACTATATCTTTTTTAAAAAAGATTTTATTTATTCATCTTTAGAGGGGAAGAGAAGGGGAGAAATATCAATGTATGGTTGCCTCTCGTGCGTCCCATGCTGGGAACTGGCCTGCAACCCAGGCAGGTGCCCTGACTGGAAATCGAACTGAGATCCTTTGGTTCGCAGGCCTGTAACTATATCTTTTAAGATTCAGATGATTATTTCTTAGTTCTTGGGATTGTTGATAATATTCTATACTCATTCCATTTATGAATCTCCTCTCATATTTAATAAGGACACAAAGTAGAGGCTGATGGAAAAGGGGGGAAAAGAGCTTTTATGTTAAACATATATCCTTACTGTAATACTTGTTTGTGTGCATAATGGTTAATATATTTAACTCTTTAAAGCCCTAGTTGCTTTAGCTATTAAAAGGAAACCTGCTGTTCAATTCTCCAAGTTAACAGCTTCTTCCCCAGCTCCTGTTCTAGCTTGTCATGTCTCGTACTTCCGAGCAGCTCCTAGACATGCTGGTGACCCGACAGTACTACCTGCCGTCCCACTGACTGCAGCAAGGGCTGATATGGTTCACTTAACTGATCTACTGATTGACATTCCTCCCCATCTCCAGACCTTCCACTCTTCCCTCACTTTCTAAGTAAACAGCCACATGACATCAGGTTGAAGATGACAATGAAATAACAAAACAATTCTTCAAGCTGGGCTCTCCAGTAAGAAATAAATAAAGCTCTCAGTGCTTTCTAGCTAGGCAAGAGGTATTTTGCATACTGAATGAAAATGGAGGTGGGAAGGGATTTGCACAAGAAACCCTCTTAATCTTGCTAATCCAAACTCTTAATTTTTTGCCCAAGTGTCTACTTAGAATCATCAAAGTGGTTTCTTACACAGATGTTAGATATGGCAATATACATAAAACCTGAAATACTAAAATAATATTTCAGTGAATATTCAGTGAAAGGTAAGTGAATAGCTTAACTTACCTTTGATGAGGTACAAGAATATTATTGATCCCTCCGAGTTTAACATTTATCTTTAGGCACAGATTTGACAGAGTTTGAGGGGATGTTTTTATCACGTTCTTTACTTGAACACACTGTGTAGCCATACCCAAAAGTGTATCTCCCACACGTTTCACCTCCGCTGTGGAACAAATACAGATATCTGTCGTTAGAAAAAAGGTTGAACTTTACTGAAAATTAAGCTACTGTGTTCCTCCCCTGGAAACACATTACTGTCTTACAGGGCGGCAAAAATGACACCAATACTAAAACAATGCTGCTATAACTTAATGTATGCTGCTCTGAAGACCAGCTTAAGTATTTACTGGTAAGTTTTCCAATTGTTTTCTTCTTTTATAAGAAAGTTTATTTTTACTGGCATAAAAGAACTATAGCCCTGACAGGTATGGCTCAGCAGACTGAGTGCCAGCCTATAAACCAAAAGGTCGCTTGTTTGATGCCCAGTCGGAACACTTGTCTGGGTTATGGGCCAGGTTCCCAGTAGGGGGAATGAGAGAGGTGACCAATCGATGTTTCTCTCACATATTGATATTTCTCTTCCTTTATTTCTCCCTCTCTTACCCTCTCTCTAAAAAATAAAATCTTATAAAGCTATAGCCACAACTGAAAAAGCATAAAGAAAAAATATACATAAATCCCTTATTAGTATTTTACTGTACTCTCTTCCAGTAATTTTCTCATTTATAGGATTTTAATGCAGTTATAATCCTATTCTCCAACCTTTAATTTAAAAATACAGAGGTATTACAGTGGAAAAAATAAAAGGCTCCTATTTATTTCCCCTTCTCTGCCATTATAACTACCATAAAGAATTCAGTGTATATAACTTCTTATATATAAAACACATAGAAAGAATTTTAAAATAAAAATCGAGAACATACTATACATTCTATTTTGCAACTGGTCATTTTCACTTAATAATACAGTATGTTCTTATAGTTATCCTGTTTTTAAATGCTGCAAGGTATCTAACCAGTCATAACACTGATATCTTTTTCCCTTGTTCTAGTTCTCATTATTTCAAATGATGCTATGAATAATATCCTTGTATATTTATTTTTGTTTGGTTGTGAAACTACAGCTTCAGAATAAATTTTTACAAGTAGAATGAGGGGGTCAAAGGCATATATATATACTTAACATTTTTATAAAAACATTTTATTTATTCATCTTTAGAGGGGAGGGGAAGGAGAGAGGGAGAGAAATATCAATGTATGGTTGCCTCTCATGCGTCCCCTTCTGGGAACTGGCCTGCAACCCAGGCATGTGCCCTGACTGGGAACTGAACCACGATCCCTCTGGTTCGCAGGCCCGCGCTCAATCCACTGAGCTACACCAGCCAGGGCTATTTAACATTTTCATAGATAATGACAAAAGCCCTTTTTAAAAGATTCATTCATCATTCAACAAATATTAATGTGTACCTAATACATGCCAGTACCATGCAAGGCTCTAGATATACAATAGCGAGTCAAAAGAGACACTGTGGCTATCTTCACAAAGCTAAGTATAGTCAGCAAAATGGGCACTAATTAAACTACAGCTCGAATTTAACATTGCAACTATGAAAGCAACATAAAGGAGCAGAACAAGGTGCTATAAGACAATACTCTTTCACTTGTGTTGTATTTCACAATACAAGTGGAAGAATTAGACCTTGTCAAGGAGGTCAGGCAAAGCTTTTCCCAAGGAAGGGATGCTTGAGCTTAAATTCACAAGAGTGTACATTTGTGCTTAGTGAAGGGTGGAAAGTGGGTTATGAGAAGCAATACAGGTAGAAGGAAGGGGATGAACAAAGAATTTCTCCGGAGGGGGAGCATAAAGTGAGATGAATCCTAAAGAGTTAGAAAGTCATGATCTAAATACACAAATCCTTGGAAGATTCCCTTAAATATTAATTTTATCAATTACATAATGAAAAATTATTAAAGTGAGCATGACAGGAAAGGAGATAAAATCAGATTTATATTTTAAAAAGACCACCCTGGATGCTGGATATGTAAAAACACTTGCAAGTCATCACTCCTGTCCTCACAAGGCAACAGCTACACAAACTGAAAGCCACTGACTTTTCTTAAATCTATCGGAGAACTGAGGTCACAGAACAAACTACCATTCCAAAACAGGGGCATACAGAGAATCACATTCAAGATCAGCTTATTATATGCAGAAGCTGATTAAGCCAATAACTGGTAGGAACAACAAACAGTATCTCCCATAACTCAACAAGAACAAAACAAATAAGCCAATTAAAAAGTAGCCAAAGGACTTGAATAGGCATTTCTCTGAAGATATACAAATGGCCAACAAGCACATGAAAAGATGCTCCACATCACTAATCATTAGGGAAATGAAAACCCAAACCACAACGAGGTACTGCTTCAACACTCAATAAAATGACATAAAAAAAAAGGGGAAATAAGTGTTGGCAAGGATGCGGAGAAATTGGAACCTTTGTGCACTGTTGGCAGGAATGCAAGATGGTGCAGATGCTGTGAAAAACAGTATGGCAATTGCTAAAAACATTAAACAAAGAATTACCATATGATCCAGCAATTTTAATTCTGGGAATACACCCAAAAGAAGTAAAAGGATAGGAACAAACAACTGCATACCCATGTTCAAAGCAGTATTATTCACAATAGCCCAAAGATGAAAGTAATCCAAGTGTTCATTGATGGATGAATAGATAAACAAAATGCGATATACACGTGCAGTGTGATATTATTCAGCTTTAAAAAGAGAAAAAAATTCTGACCAGCCTACAATGTGGATAAACCTCGATGGTATTATGCTAAATAAAATAAACCAGTCACAAATACTGTATGATTCATTTAGATGAGGAAACCAAAACAGTCAAATTCAGAGAGATGGGAAGAACGGTAGTTGTCTAAGATGAGGGACGAACGGGAAGTCATTGTTTAACAGGTACAGAGTTTCAGTTAGGGATGATGAGAAAGTTCTGGAGGTGGATGCTGGTGATGATAGTGCAAGAATGAGAATATACTTAATGCCACTAAACTGTATACTTGTCAAAATGGTAAATTTTATGTTATATATATTATCCCACACAGAGTATAAAATTCTGAAACATGTTACAACATGGATAACCTTGATGACATTATGCTAAGTGAAAAAAGCGAGAAACAAATGGACAAATATTGTAGGATTATATTATACGAATCACCTGGAATAGGTAATTCATAGCGACAGAAAGCGTAACTTAGGCTACCAGGGGTTGATGGGAGGGGGGATGGGAAGGTACTGTTTAATGGGTAGGGAGTTTTTGTTTGGGATTATAAAAACGTTCTGGAAATGAGTAGTGGTGATAGAAATGGATAATGGGCAACACAACAATGTAAACACACTTAAAGCCACTGAATTGTGTAGTTGTAAACGGTTAAAGTGGTAGGTTTTATGTTATGTATATTTTACCACACACATGCGCACAAAAGCTTGTTTAAAAGGCAGTTAACCCAGGAATGCTCCCTCGAAAGCAGCTCATCAGAAGGAATGAAAACCGTGAGCAAAGCCGGGCACCCAACGACTGACTTAAGGAAGCCACCACCTCTACTAACCTGAGACAAATGCAGAGATCCTAGGGCTCAGGCAAAAGAGGGCAAGACTACATACAGAAGCAGCTGAAATACAGGTGGCTGCACTCAGGAAACAAAAAAATTAAATAAAAAGAAGTGACAAACGAGTTTTTCTATGAGAAAAACAATTGGGATAAAAGGTTTAAAAGGGCTGTTCTTTTTTTAAAAAAATGTATTTACTTATTTTTAGAGCAGGGAATAGAGGAAGAAAAAGAGGGAAAGAAGGAGGGAAACATCAATGCGTGGTTGCCCCCACACACCTGCTACTGGGGACCTGGCCCGCGACCCAGGCATGTGACCTGACCGGGAATGGAACCAGCGACTCTGGTTAACAGGACTCAGCACTCAATCCACTGAACACACCAGCCAGGGCATAAAAGGGCTGTTTTTTAAAATAAGAATTCCAGAAAGCTTTAACATTTGAAACTATGTGAGTGGCAATTTGATTTACAAGCACACACTAAACAATTAAATGACTTTTTAAAAAATGAAGGAGAAATACTTTCTCAGACAGATAAAAGTGAATGGAATTTGTTGACAGTAGATTTGCCTTACAAGAAATGATAGTTTTTCAGAGAGAAGGAAAATTATATAGGTCAGAGAAGAATAAATAAAATTTAAATAAACTCTTTTACTTTCATTTTTATTTTATTTATCTTTAGAAGGGGAGGGAAGAAGAGAGGGAGAGAAATATCAATGTATGGTTGCTTCTCGTGTGTCCCCTGCTGGGAACTGGCCTGCAACCCAGGCATGTGCCGACTGGGAATCGAACCACAATCCTCTGGTTCGCAGGCCCGCGCTCAACACACTGAGCTACACCAGCCAGGGCTACTTTCTTATTCTTAAGTGAATAGGTAGCTATTTGAAATAATAACAATGTTTTGTGTGATTATAGCATATGAATAGGTGAAATGAATAACAGCAATATTTTAAGGGACAGGAGTGAAGAACTGGAAATATTTTGTTATAAGGTTCTTACACTATCTGTGAAGCAGTACAGAGTTATTTGAAGAGGACTTAAATCAGTCGTAAGTGTATATTGCAAACTCCAGGACAACCACCAAAAAAAATTTTTTAAACAACTAAAATTGGTCCTGGCCAGGCAGCTCAGCTGGTTGGAATGTTGTCCTGATATACCAAGGTTGCAAGTTCAATCCCTGGTCATGGCACATACAATAATCAACCAGTGAATGCATAAATGGGTGGAGCAGTGAACTGATCTCTCTCTCAAATCAATAAAAAATAAAATAAAACCAGTATAATTGATATGCTGAGAGAGAAAATGAAATAATTAAAGATGCTAAAGTAAAACCAGAAAAGGCAGTAAAAGGGGAAGATAAAATTAAGAACTAACTGCATATTACCTTCAAAAAACCAACTTTAAATATAAGAATTCATTAAGTCCTGGCTGGGTGGCTCAGTTCACTGGAGCATCACCCTGTACACCAAAAGGCTGAGGGTTCGATCTCAGGTTAGGGCACATACCTGCGTTTCAGGTTCAGTGCCCAGCTGGGGTATGTATGGGAGGTAACTGAGCCGTATTTCTCTCTCGCACTGATGTTTCTCTCTCTCTTTCTCTCTCTCCCACTTCCTTCCTCTCAATAAACATATCCTCAGGTAAGGATTTAAAAAAAGAGAAATGTCTAATTAAGGACATATTAAAAATAAAGCAAGACCAGAAGATATACCATGCTAACGCAAGGAAAAGAAAACTGGAAAAGCTATATTAGTTTCACACAGGCAAACTTCAGAACTAGAATTATCAGGAAGAAGAAGGGACATTACATGGTGATATAAGGGTCAATTCTCCAAGAAGACATAACTACCTTGAACATGCCTGTACCTAACAAAAGAATGTCAAAAATAAGTGAGGCAAAAACTGATAACACTTTAAGAAGAAATAGACAAATTCACTATTATAATGGAGACTTCAATACCCTTTTATCGGTAATTGACTGACCTAGTAGGCAGAAGATCAGCAAGAATACAGTCGACTTGAACAGCAGCATCAATCAACTGACTCTAGGAGACATCTATAAAATATTTCATCTGCTAACAGCAGAAATACATTCTTCTCAAGCTCACATAGAAAATTCACCAAGATAGATCTCATTCTGGTCCAAAAACACACCTTAGCAAACGTAAAAGAATAGAAATTATACATAATGTGGTCTCAGATCACAATGGAATTAAACTAGAAAACAATAATGGAAAGACAGCTAAAAAAATCCCAAAATATTTCCACATTAAATGACATGATTCTATATAACATGGATCAAATAAGCCTTGAGAAATTTAAAGATATTTGGAACGATATGAAATATGAAAAACAACTTATCAAATCTGTGGGATCCAGTGAAAGCAATGCTTAGAGGAAAATTTACAGAATTGAATGCATTTATTAGAAAAGAGGAAAGCCCTGGCCAGGTAGCTCGGCAGGCTGGATCTCTGGTCAGGGCACATGTGGGAAGAAACAAATGAATGCACAGATCAATGGAACAATGAATCAATGTTTCTCTCTCTCTCCCCTCCTTCCTCTCTCTTCTCTAAAAATAAAAATTAAAAAAAAAAAAGATATAATTTCCTATGTTTCCACCTTAGAAAGAAAATAAAAACAATATAGCCCTAAAACAAGCAGAGGAAAGAAATATTAATAATTAGAGTAGAAATCAATAAAGTTGAAAATAAGAAATCAATAGAAAAAAAAACAAAAACAAAAAGCTGGTTCTTTGAAAAGACCAATGAAACTGATAAAACTCTAGCCATATTAACTAAGAAAAAAGGGAGAAGACACCAATCATTAATATCAGAGATGAAAACTGGATCATTGATTGCTATTGGTCCCATTGACATTTAAAAGATAATAAAAGAGTATTATGAAACTCCAGCCCCACAAATTTGATAACTTACATAAACTGGACCAATTCTTTGAATGACATTACCAAAACCCACATAGAAAACTAGACAGTTTGAATAGATCTGCATCTATTAAAGACATTGAATCAATAATTAATAAACTTCCAAAAAAGAAAGTACCAGGCCCAGATGGTCCCTCTGGTGAATTCTGCCAAACATTTAAAGAAGACATAACACCAATTCTCCACAATCGCATCTAGAAAACAGAGGCAGAGGAAGTGCTTCTTGTCTTACTGCCTGAGGCCAGTATTACTCTAACAACACCAGATAAGGACCTTACAAGAAAGACTATAGACCAGTACCTCTCATAAACATAGATGCAAAACCCCTCAACAATAAAGGACACATGGACAAAACCAAGGAGGAGGGTGGAAGCTGGGGAGGGAGGTGGGCTTGGCTGGGGTGAGGGGAAAATGCAGATAACTGTAACTGAACAACAGTAACATAATTTTTTAAAAAATCAACAAAATATTAGCAAATTTAATCCAAAGTGGTATTGGATTTTATACCATGATCAAGTGGGATTTATGCCAGGTATGTAAAGATGGGCTCAACATTCAAAAATCAATTAATCCCATTAAAAGACTAAAATGAAAAATCAGAGGATCATATCGACAGATACAGAAAAAGGATATGGCAAACTACATCATGAATTTATGATAAAAGTCTCAGCAAACGAGCATTCAGGGGAACTTCCTCAACCTGATAAAAAACAACTACAGAAAACCTGTAGTTAGCATCATGCTTAGTGCTGAGAAACTAGATGCTTTCCCCGAAGATCAGGAACAATGCAAGAATGTCTCCTCTCACTACCCCTATTCAACATCATACTGGAAGTCCTAGCTAATGTGAGAAAAAGAATATAAAAGACATCATAACTGTTTGTGCAGAAGATCCCAAAGAAATGACAAAAAGCTGCTTGGAACTAGCTAAGTGATTATAGCAAGGCTGTAGGGTACAAAGTATACATGCAAAAATCAACTGTTCTCCTAAAGACCAAAAATAAACTGGAGTTTGAAATTAAAAACACACTATGACTTACTTTAGTACAAAAAGAAAAAAAAAACACAGATACTCTTATGTCCACACAAAAACCTGCACATGAATGTTTACAGGAGCATTATTCATAATTGACAAGAACTGGAAGCAATCAAAATTCCCTTCAATAAGTAAATGACTAACAGGCTGTATGCAGTCCATTAACACGATGACAAATTTTCAGCAACAAAAAGAACTTATTTATCGAACCACAGAAAGATATGGAGGAGCATTAAATGCATACTGCTAGGTGAACAAAGCCAATTAACAAAGGGTACAGTATACCCTATGACCCAACTATATGACATTTCAGAAAAGGCAAAAGCATAAAAACATAAAAAGACCAGTGGCTGTCAGGGGTCTGAGGAGAGGGAGGGAGGGCAGGAAGGAGGGATGAAGAGAAGGACACACCGGGGACTTTTGGCACAGTGAAACTGTTCTGTAAGATACTGTAATAGTAGATTCATGATGTTATTCACATCAAAACCTACAGACCTCTACAACACAAAGAATGAATAAATTGTGAAATATTTTAATAATTTATCAATATTGCTTCATTAAATGTGCCACACTTATACAAGATATTAATAGTAGGGAAAATTGTGCATATAGTAAGGAAGATTAATTAATTCTATTAATTAAAAAAAAAATCACCCTTGAAGCAGTGTAGAGAATGGACTAAAAGGGAAATAAATAGAGGGAAAGCCAGCAAGAACACCAGTTGGGAGGCTGTTAATACCAACTTTTCTTTACATCGATGGTGTATGAGAGCGTATACTTCATCACATCTTTGCCAAAAATAAGTGTTGTAATTGTTGGTGAAAATAACTTATTATAGTTCATATTCTTTAATAACTAATGAGGCAGACCATCCTTTTTATAATTGACCATTTGTTTTTCTATTTTATGACCTGTGTCTCTTTTTCAATTTTTTGTTCTTCTCCTACTGATTTTACCAACACTTTAAAACCTGTCTTTTGTCACAACTTAAAAAAAACCTTTTGAATTTATAACCATCGTTTTAAACCACTGCATAATATTTCATCAATGTACTACAACTTACCCATTGATTAAAACCAGTTCTCAGTAGTTTTTTTTTTAAGATTTTATTTATTTTTAGAGAGAGGGGAAAGGAAAGAGAAAGAGAGAGAAACATCAATGTATGGCTGCCTCTCTTGTGCCCCCTTCTGGGGACCTGGCCCGCAGCCCAGGCCGGTGCCCAGACCTGGAATGAACCATCGACCTTTTGGTTCCAGGTACAGGTACTGACCCTACGGGCCAGTACCCAGTCCACTGAGCCACACCAGCCAGGGTGGTTCTTAGTATTTTTTAAATATTACAGATATTACAAAAATTTCGTGCACAGAGATTTTTCTACATTATGAATTCTTTCCTTTGAATACATTTTTGAAATGTATTCAATTTCAAAATACTGGAAATACTGAAGAGCAAACTAAAAACACTTTTATAATTTTGATGGGAAGGATTTTATCAATTTTAATACATCAACAAGGGATTAAAATGTTAGATTCATTATATACTCACAAGCACTAGGTATTATATTATTTAAATATACTTGCTAATTTAGTAGCTAACAATTTTGCTTTTTATTAATTTGTACATTAACTACTGGTAAAAATTAACATTTTCTCATATATTTACTTGTTTTTTCTTTTTTTTTTCTTTTTTTTAAATAATTTAGTCTATTCTTCTGTACCATATTTTCTTTTTAAAGATTTTATTTATTTATCTTCAGAGGGGAAGGGAAGGAGAGAGGGAGAGAAACATCAATGTATGGTTGCCTTTTGTGCATCTCCTGCTGGGAACTGGCCTGCAGGGAACAGGTCTGCAACCCAGGCATGTGCCCTGACTGGGAATCGAACTGCGATTGTCTGGTTCGCAGGCCCGCGCTCAATCCACTGAGCTACACCAGCCAGGTACTTGTTTTTTCTTGAGAAATTTTGGTTTATATTCTTTTTTAAAGATTTTATTTATTTGTTTAGAGAGAGGGGAAGGGAAGGAGAAAGAGAGGGAGAGAAACATCAATGTATGATTGCCCCTTACCTGCAACTCAGACATGCGCCCTGACTGGGAATCGAATTGGCAACCCTTTGGTTCACAGGCCTGAACTCAATCCACTGAGCTACGCCAGCCAGGGGCTGGTTTACATTCTCTGCACATTCATTTTAAAGTATAATTCTTTCCTTTGTTGAACACAGTAACATACCTATAAGAATATTTTAACTAATAATAAACTAGTCTTTTATTGTCTCCATTTAGTGCAAATATTTTTCACTTTCTACTGGTTTCCTTTCAATTTTAGTCATACATTTGTGACTTACAGCGATTTTAATTTTTATGTAGTCAAATGTAATAATTCCTTTGTGAATATTTTGATAATTTCTAAGCATCACTGATTGTACTCCAGTAGTTTGAAAATTATACTTTGTGTTTTTCAATGATTCAATGATTTATATTAACTCACTAATCTCACAAAACTTTAATTTGTTTATAATAATAGCTAATAAATACCAAGTTTTTAGTACATGACAGGTGCTATCTTAGGCTCTAATATGTAAACTTATTTAATCCTTACAACTACCTTGTAGGGATCAGGTATTAGCATCCAATCTCACAGATGAGGAAACCAAGGTTTAAGTAATTCAACCAGATCATACACAGGCCCTACACCCATCAGTAACATGGGCATTAAGCAGTCTAGTCTAAGTCCACAACCACTATATTGTATTGGTAATCAAGTTAGCTCAGGGGCATTTTTAATAACAATTCTCCCCATAACCATTATTTTGTAATGCCTACTTTAATTACTGAAGTTCTTTTCACAGGGTTTCTTCACAGACCATGTAGTTTGCCCTCCCGATCTGTCTTTTTAGAGTAACAGTACATAGTTTTAAATACTATAAGGTATAAAATGTTTCAATTTTTTAAAGTTTTAGGATATGTTTTAGCATAGTTGAGGAAAAATGCAATCTTAAGCTAGCCTTACCGTACACTGGTGTCTTCCCTGGCAGGATGACGATAATGAGCTGCAGCCCTGAGTAGGTGTTCTTGAGATGCCGGAACATGGGCTCCACGCTGTCTGCCCCCTGTGCGTATTTGCAGAAGCAAGGCTGGCCCTGGATGGGCATCCCTGCATCCTTGGAAATCTTCCGCAGCTGGTCTGTGAAACCCCTAGAAGGAGAAAACACTAAAAATAAAACCTTAGTCTAGTCATTGACAAGCACAAAGTAGTAATAGAAAGTTTGGGAAGGGAATGGAGAATGAAGCAAAGATTAATGTACTCCATAAATGAGGAGGTCACCAGACCACTGATGTGAAGGACAATGTGGGTTGTTTGTGAATTAACACTAACACTTCTGTACAGTTATGTGGCATTTTGGTAGTTTACAAAGAGCGTTAGTAACAGAGTATGCTGGTTAGGAGCTCAGCTCTAGAGTTTGCCTGAGAGGTCCTGTTTGTTACTAGCTATGAAATTTTAGGCAAATTTTTCCAGTTTCTCTCATCTGTAAAATGATTACTTTAAGAACAGGGTTGGGCCCTGGCTGGTGTAGCTCAGTGGATTGAGTGCGGGCCTGCGAACCAAAGGATTGCGGTTCAATTCCCAGTCAGGGCACATGCCTGGGTTGCAGGCCAGTTCCCAGCAGGGGATGTATGAGAGGCAAACATACACTGATATTTCTTTCCCTCTCGCCTTCCCTTCCCCTCTAAAGATAAATAAATGAAATCTTAAAAGGGGGGAAAAAAAGAATAGGGTTGGTGTGCAGATTAAATGTGACAATACATGCAAAGCACTTAGCACACTGCCCAAGACATTAACATGATAAATATAAGCTATTTTACATTTTCTAATTTGATCCCGACAAGATTCATAAGAAAGTGGTAGGTCAGGTATTACTTCCATTTTATAGATCAGGAAACAGTTTCAGAGACATTAAATATTTGGCCAAAGTCAAATGGTACAGTCAGAACTCTGACCTAGTCCTGAATTTCCTTCCAAAGTATTACCTTTCTCAAACTAAGATATCAGGAAAGATATCTTAAAAAATATAAAAACAAACAAACAAACAAACAAACAAACACAAACCAACCCAAAAGGCTAATAATTTCATGTTTAAACAAAATCCTATATTTAGCCTAGGATAAATGAGTAATGATGTCAAGGTTTAACAATAACTACTTGTTTTTAAAACAAATAAGGTCTTAGGGGGAGGAATTGGGTGGAGGTAGAAGAGGGTATGGGGAAATAAACGGTAATGGAAAAAAACACAATAAAAAATAAAACTAATCTATTCCACGAAAAAACAAAACAAAAATAAGGTCCTAAGTCAAGGATCTGAATTATCTCTGACCAAAAACACTCCAATCCCATCAGGACAGAGACTGAGTGCGCAGAAACTCCCTTCTCCATTTTCTTATTCGGGAATAATTCAAGGAATGTAAAGGCGAATATTTTCAGTCAGCCTGAACAAGAGCCATAACCCCAATGATTATGAGACTTCTGTCAAGCCACGAATAACAAATGTAAAAAGGAAAAAATAACTCTAAGCTTGAAAAATAATTGGAGGATTTTCCTTTGGTCTCTGGAGGTTAAGTAAGATAATCGCAGCATTGCAGTTAAACTGTCCTTGTGACATTTCACCTGAAAGCAGGGGTTATGCCCTGGCTGGAATAGCTCAGTGGATTGAGCACAGGTTGCCTGTTTGACTCCCAGTCTAGGGCACGTGCCTGGTTTGCGGGCCAGGACCCCTAGTGGATGGCGCACGAGAGGCAACCACACACTGCTGTTTATCTTCCTTTCTCCCTCCCTTTCTCTAAAAATAAATAAAATCTTAAAAATAAAGAAAACAGGGGGTTAAAAACTTTAGAGAAAAGTATAGTAAGGGAATCTTCAATCATACATTTAGAAATTTGAAGCTAATAAAAAAGAATGAACAGAATTAAATAGAAAAAAATTTATTTCTCATATAATAAAACAAGGTAGATTTTGAAATCACTTGTAAATTGGTCTCTAAATCACGTAACAACTATTCATTATGGGCACACTTTATAGGACCTATTAATAGAGATTAAAAATTTTTTTATTTTATCCATTTATTTTTAGAAGGGGGGGAAGGAAGGGAGGAAGAGAGGGACAGAAAGTTTGATGTGTGAGAGAGAAACAGGCGTTGGCTGCCTCTTCCACACCCCAAATGGGGACCTGACCAGCAATTACTAGAGATTTAAACTAGACAATAATCATTTTCTTAAGGAAATTAGATTCTAGAGAGGAGATAAGAAATTTACACAAATAACAATTATTATTATTTAAAGATTTTATTTACTAACTTTTAGTCAGAGGGGAAGGGTGAGAGAAAGAGAGGGAGAGAAATATCAATGTGTGGTTTCCTCTCATGTGCCCCTGACTGGGAACTGGACTAGCGACCCTTTAGTATGCAGGCATTGCGGTGCTCAATCCACTGAGCCACACCAGCCAGGGCTACACAAATAATTATAGTATAATTCTACCTTACATAGGAAGTGACAAGTGCAAATAAAGAGGCTATTAATAAATTAGTATGTTTAGAGTTGAGAGATTACTTCCAGCATCACAAATCACAGAAGACTGAACAGTATCTAGATGAGTAGAGATAGTAAACAGAAGCATGTGTGGAAATGGGAAAAAAATGCCAGGAAGATACAGGGAATACACAGTACTTCAGTTTTCTGTCCAAAATATGTGAAAATGAAGACATGACTTAAGAGGCAGATGAACGATTTAAAATGTCATATTGATTTTTAATATTATTCTTTGTCAAAGAGGAGCCTAAAAGGTTTGGAGCAAGTAGTCACAAAAGGGCTTGGTGGTCTTTCACAGCAGCATGCCTCCCTCCTCAAACAAGAGCAAAGGCAGAAGCCCCTGAGACTGCCAAAGGCCCAATGTCCTTAGAGTCCCAAAGGAGAGGAGACAGCAAAGAAAAGAAGCCAACATAAAAAGGAACCAGAAAGGCAAGGATGGAGGGAATGTCAAGAAGACAGTCATTTGTACCTAACGCTACACAAATTTTGAGAAAAATAATGGTTGAAAAGAGACAATAAGAAACGACAAGATACTGGAGTTCTTTCAGAAACCAGTTTCAGTGGAGCACTAAGATTTAGAAGATTTGGGAGCCCAAGAGAGTAAGTTAGGTATCTGGAAGCTGCAGATTAAAAAAAAAAAATTAAACAGAAGATTGTTGAGCATTTATACATTGAAGGAAAAAAATCTGGAGAAGGAAAATGTTGGAGATGGAGGCCAAATCTTGGAAAGGAAGGAAATGGAAATGAGGTGTTAAACTACTCACTCAAGGAACTCAAATGAGAAATAAGAATCTCATTTAATCTTTACCCAGCAGATCAATACTATTATCTGTACTCTAAAAAGGTAAAAACTGAAGCATAGGACTTCCGCCAAGATGGAGGCATAGGTGGAAACACTGTGACTTCTCGCACAACCAAGTTTAAAAACAACAAAGTTTTAGCAACAAAAATTCAGTCAAACCACAGAAAATTGAACTATACGGAAGTCTGACAACAACAAACCATTCAGCCAAACCGGTAAGAGGGGCAGAGCCAGCAGCAGAGCGGGATCAGGCAGGAAAGATCCACCGCATCAACCGGGGCACGTGAACCAGGCACCCTGGCAGCTGTGAGCAGATCCCAGGTGTGCAGTAGCAGCAGCAGATCCACTGAAGGCTGACCGTGGTCACACATTTGCACGCCGATAAACTGGCAAAGGAGTGAGCGGTGAGATAGACCGTGCAGGCCCCAGTGGCAGGAAGCAGCATAGGACACTGCCACTGTCCCTCTCTGACCCCGCCCCCACATACAGCCTCACAACCCAGTAACCTGGGTGGCCCCGCCATGGTGAACACCTAAGGCTCCCCTCCTCATACCTAACAGGCGAGAACAGAGCAAAACATTATGGCTCAAGAAGAACTCAAAGCCCCAGAGCCCATAACTCTAAGTGACTAAGAAGTAGCCAAACTTTCACATGCACAGTTCAAAACATTAGTGATCAGGATGCTCACAGAACTGGTTGATTTTAGTCACAAATTAGAGGAACATATGAAGGCTAAACTAATTGAAATGAATGGAAATGCACAGGAAACCAATAGTGATGAAAAGGAAACTGGGACTTAAAACAAGGGAGCGGACCAGAAGGAAGAAAAAAATGACCAAACAGAAAAGAATGAAGAAACAAGAATTCAAAAAAATGAGGAGAGGCTTAAGAACCTCCAGGACATCTTTAAACGTTCCAACATCCGAATTATAGGGATACCAGAAGGGGAAGAGGAATAGCCACCAGTGGAAAATTTATTTGAACAAATAATTAAGGAGAATTTCCCCAATCTGGCAAAGGAAATAGACTTCCAGGAAATCCAGGAAGCTCAGAGAGTCCCAAAGAAGGTGGACCCAAGGAGGAACACACCAAGGCACATCATCATTACATTAGCCAAAATTAAAATGAAGGAGAGAATCCTGGAAGCAGCAAGAGCTAAGGGGACAGTCACCTACAAAGGATTTCTCAAAAGAGACCTTACAGGCAAGAAGGGGCTGGAAAGAAGTATTCCAAGTCATGAAATCCAAAGACTTACAACTAAGATTGATCTATCCAGCAAAGTTTTCATTTAGAATGGAAGGGCAGATAAAGTGCTTCTCAGATAAGATCAAATTCAAGGAGTTCATCATCACCAAGCCCTTATTATAGGAAATGTTAAAGGGACTTACCTAAGAAAAAGAAGATAAAAAAGATGAACAGTGAAAGGACAGCAAACTCAGAGTTATTAACAACCACATCTAAAACAAAAGCAAACTAAGAGGACAGCTAGATCAGGAGTGAACCATAGAAATGGAGATCACATGGAGGATTAGCAACAGGGGAGTGGGAGAAGGAGAAGGTGGGAGAAGGTACAGAAAATAAGTAGCATAGACAGTAGATAGAAAATAGATAGGGGGAGGGTAAGAATAGTAGGAGAAATATAGAATCTAAAGAACTTGAGACACATGGTCATAAACTAAAGGGGGGATTGTTGGGGGAGGGGTGTGCAGGGTAGAGGGGAATGAAGGGGGGGAAATAGAATAACTGTAATGCATAATCAAAAAAACATATTTTAAAAAACTGAAGCATAATGAGATAAAAAAATTATCCACTCTAAAAATGCTAGGAAGTAGCAATTTGTTTTTTTTTCTACCAAAGGTCAATGATGCTCCTGCTATACCACAAATGCCTTGAAGACTGAATCAGTGACTTTACTACAACTAACAAATTTAAGAATCTTCATCAAAATATTGACGAAAAGCATTGTTATACGTTTGCTTTGTTTTTTAAAATTTTATTTATTATTTTTAGAGAGGGAAAGGGAAGGAAAAAGAGAGGGAAGAAACATCAATGTGTGGTTACCTTTCAAGTGCCCCCTACTGGGGACCTGGGTCACAACCCAGGCATGTGCCCTGAATGGGAATCAAACCAGCGACCCTTTGATTCACAGGCCAGCACTCAATCCACTGAGCCACACTGGTCAGGGCAAGAAAAAGCATTTTTACACTCGATCTTAGTCAAAAGGCCAAGAAGCAATTAGAAAAGGCATTTTTAAAGGCTCAGTGATTAAGTATACTTGATACTGAGGCAATATGGGTTAGATCATTATCTGAATATTTAAAACTGAAATACAAAATTTAAACACAAAAAGGTCCCAAAGCCAAACTAATGACAAGACTTACTTCAATATTTCTTCCCTGCACTGCCTCTGTGTGGCAAAACAAGCTATAGCCCACATTTTGATTTCAACTCCTGTGTGGAACTGTTTCCCTCGCATGTCCCATACTCCATGGCTTGGTGTTGCTACTGTCCGATTCTGCAGAAAAAAAAAAAGAGAGTGCTCGCTTTGGCACCACATATACTAAAACTGGAACGATACAGAGAAGATTAGCATGGCCCCTGTGCAAGGATGACACGCAAATTCGTGAAGCTTTCCATATTTTTAAAACATCAATTTCAAAGAACCTATGCACCATAATGTTCATAGCAGCACAATTTACAATAGCCAAGAGTTGGAAGCAACCTAGGTGCCCATCAGTAAATGAATGGATCAAAAAATTGTGGTACATATACACAATGGAATTCTATGCAGCAGAGAGAAAGAAGGAGCTACTACCCTTTGCAACAACATGGATGGAACTGGAAAGCATTATGCTGAGTGAAATAGGCCAGGTGTTGAAAGACAAATACCATATGATCTCACCTTTAACAGGAAGCTAAACAACAAAACAAGCGAGCAAGCAAGAATAAAAAAAGACACTGAAATAGAGAACTGTCGTCTTGACAGTGACCAGAGGGGAGAGGAAAGAGAATTTAAGGGGAGAAAAGGGGAGGGATTTGGAGGAACAAATAGGAAGGACACAGGGACAAGAACTAAGGGGGGTGGAAATGGGAGGTGGGGAGCACGGGCCTCAGGAGGCTGGGATGGGAGAAATAGACAAAAAACTGTACTTGAAAAATAACTAAATAAAGTTTTAAAAAAAGAAAGAGAAATATGGTAATAAAGAACAAACATTTAACATAGTTTATTTCAATACGCATATATATATAATATTCTGCATGAAATAGGTTATTCTAAATCAATGTTATATTTTTATCATAGAAAAACATACTCTTCTAAACTCAAGCAAAGACATCTCGAAACAAAAAAATATTATTGAAACAATAAAAGTTTCTAAATTCCAGCCTTAGCTAGGAATGCCCTTCTCTCTGTACACAGAAACTGTATGTTTACAATTAAAAACTATCAAGAGGTTTTACCCGTCCTCCGTACTGGAGCATAGGAGCAGGAAGTACGCGTCCGGTTACATGGGCCATTTCATCTCGAACTTTAAATTGAAACTCCTGAACAAATGGATCTGTTTCATAATTTGCACTTCTCACCTATGAAGAGAAGATCAGTAGTTACTTTCAAAATTTCCCCAAATGTCCTGCTTTACTTATTAGAACTCTATTTTTTTTTTCCTTCACTATGTCAACAATATTTTATAGCAGGTCTGGTTAATGGTGCCCTAACTACAGAGAAGAAATCCCCTTAACCCAGGACCACTGATTATTAACGGACTGTAGGGAGGCTGTGAACGTCCTGGTAACTTATAAAAAATTTAAATGTATTAGGTTGAGTAGTAGAAATTTCAAGTATCCACTACACATGAGAGTGGTACTTTTATATGATTAGAACTAATATATTTTGGGGAGGATGGTCTAGAGATTGTAAAAGAAATACCTAACTTAAATAAGGTTAAGAACCTCTAATTAGAAGATCCAGATATATATTATTAAAATCACACAGGGTTTAACAGCAACTATTGGCAATCCTACCCCCCCATTACTATGGCTCCCCCCACCAATTACCTGATTTACAATTTATATAAAATTTACTTCAGTATTTTCAGATTAAAGTGCCATGTTGTAAAAATTTACTTAATGGGATACATTTAAGATAGATAAGAAAGCCAGTACAAAATACAGATGATAATTTTTACATAGTATATCCATACATATAAGGAATTTACCATAATTCAATGTAGACTTGGCTCTCAAAGTGTAATTCATGTTTGCAGAATGCTATATAGTAACAGTTTTTCAAAACATTTTTACTTGGTCTCAGAGTAAAGGGCAAATAGGGTCACTAAGGGAAAGCAATGTTTAAGTCTTTGAGTAACAATCCATATAAAAAAAAAACTAAAAAAAAAAAACCTAAAAAAAAAACAAAACCCCTATATGAGTCCTGGCTGGTGTGGCTCAATGGACTGAGTGCCAGCCTACGAACCAAAGGGTTGCCAGTTTGATACCCACTCAGGGCACGTGCCTGGGTTGTGGGCCAGAATCACAGTAGGGGGCGTGGAGGAAGCAACCATACATTGATGTTTCTTTCCCTCTTTTTTTCCTTCCCTTCCCCTCTCTGTGAAAATAAATAAATAAAATCTTTTAAAGATTTGTATGAGCTAAATATGTTAAAAGAATCCCCCCACAGTAAGCAGGAAATGTTGTTTCCTAAATTAGGCACTGATGCATCTTTTTCTACTTTACTGTTTATGCTATTACAGTTGTCCCCACCTTTCCCCCGTTTTTACCACTTCCACCTAGCTCCTAACCCTCCAACACCCCCACCTTCAGGCCCGCACCACAATGTTGTCTGTGTGCACGGGTCATGCATATACGTTCTCTGGCTAATCCCTTTACATTCTTTCTTCCAGCCCTCCCTTCCCTTGACCCTCCAACAGCTGTCAGACTGTTCCATGTATCTAATGCCTCTGATTCTATTTTGTTCCTCAGTTAATTTTGTTCACAAGCCAGTCACTGGTGTACCATTTCTTCTTAAACTCCATCCACTTCTTGTGTGTGTTTTCCATAGTAAGATTACACAGGATAATAACTTCTATTTACCAAGACTCACTGCATGATGTGCTAGGTGCTAAATGTTTAATCATTAATTTTGACAGTAGTCTTATATAGTAAGTTGGAAGTAGTTGTTGAGATTTTATATAGTGAGAAGTTCTAATGTCTAAGTTTTCAAAATCTTGTCACAGTAGATCAGATAAAAATCCATGAAAACCACACTGTATTTTTCTAATTAAATATCATGTAGCAACTTTTATGCACTCCTTTTAAAACTATAAGAAATAAAATTCTTCTGTAATTGGCTTACAAAATGAAAGAGCCCTATAACCTTTTTTCAACAATCTTTAAGATTGCTTTTGAAAGTGGTGTGAAGTCGTTTTAGGTAATATTCATATTTCCAGACTTTTTTTTCTTCACTCGGGCAATTTAAATGATATTAAAGAAGAACATAAAATCCAGGTGCCTTTTATTTTTCATTTTGCCTTATCACGTCAGTTTTATAAAGTGGTACTGGTAACTCCTCCTTCCTCCCCATTTAAAAATCTTACATCAGCGATTTTCAACCTTTTTCATCTCACTGCACACATAAACTACTACAATTCTGTGGCACACCGAAGTTGTATTTTTTGCCAATCTAACCAAAAAATAGGTATAATTTTGACTCATTCATGCTGGACAACTACTGTGTTGGCGACTGTCTTTTTTTTTGCAATCTAAGGGAAAAAGAGGTCAGTTTTCCTGAGTAAATAGTCAGGTACTGCATATTTTAAAGATTCCTGCAGCACACTGGTGTGCCTGCCATGGCACACTGGTTGAAGAGTGCTGACTTACAGGGTGAGAGCTGTTTTACATTTCTTTATTCATCTTGAAGTTGCCATCCTGATACTGGGGACTAGGCATTTCTATGCTGAGTGCTACATTTTCACTGTCCCTAGTCATAAGATCTTTACTTTTCTTCCTTTTTCCTTCCTCTTTTAGGTGGGAGGCAATAAAGTTTCAGTTCACCAAATGGAAACATTAGTTCTGAGAGAATCTGTTCTGTGCCTAATTAGAGTTTGGGATTAAAGTAGAAGAATCTAACCCTTCTCGTAGAACTCACTAAGTTTTACCCCCAGAACACCACTAGATTATTTATTGCCATGATTCCTTTTAATTCTGACAGCTCATGAAACAGCAATACGGTATGAGCTGATAAGGATATGATTCTTCAGTAGCTCACCCTAATACACACACACATAGTAGTACTTCAGCACTCATTAATTCATTCCCACGAGGGGCAAGCAAGCAACAGTTGAAGCATTTTCTCTTGCGGGGTGGTGTCATGATTCATACAAGTTCTAGCAGGTGCAATGCTTGAGTGCCAAGTACTGAAACATTTTTTTTCTCATCAACATGTAAGGAGGACCAGGTCTGACGAGTTCTGAAGGGTGAGTACTGAGGCATCACTCTGTGTGTGTGTGTGTTTAATGTTACCTTATTATTTATTTACTTTAGAGACAGGAGAAAGGAGGGTGGAAGAGAGGAAGAGAAACAATGATATGAGAGAGAAACATCAATTGATGGCCTCTGGTATGCCCCCCAAAAGGGGACCAAACCTGTAACCCAGGCATGTGTCCTGAACAGAATAGAACTGGTGACCTTCCGCTTTGTGAAACCAACCGAGACACACAGGTCAGGGCTGCCTTAATATAGTTTTAATTCCCATGTCTAGGGTTAGTACTAACCAATCTGCTAATTTCGTCTTGTCTATCTGGTGCAGATCTTGCTGTGGCTTTGATCATAGTGGACGTCTGATTGTCTGTTAGCTTCTTGATGCATCGCTGCCCTGCCACAATATTACAAACCTATAAATAAAAAAACTAGATGTATATATATATTTTTTAACTAGGTGCTAATTACATAGGAAAAGAAAATTTAAAATCTACTTCATTAAACTTCTTTTTGATATCATTAAATTAAAAAATAGTCAACAATACTGCTCTACAGTATAATAGTTTGGTGAAATGCAGGCTTGAATAAAAAGTCTGAGAAGGAGTGTATCAAAATGCTAAGAGTGGTTACATTTAGAGTAGCAGGATTGCAGATACATTGTTTTCCTATTATTTTATTACCAAAAATTTTGAATAAAACTTAAAAACAAATCTCCAAAATAAATGTGAGTATAAATTTACAGTCCATAACAGACTACAACAGAAAGATGAATAAGAGAATAGTAATAAGAAGCCCAAACACATTACTTCTAGTGGCAGATATGTGTGTTTCTGCTCCTGCCCCACTTGCAGACAGGGAAGGTGTGGGTACTTCAGCTGAAGAGTATACTTTTCTCTGAAATACTGTGCTACTGTTCTCTCCACAGTTTGGCCATTTTCTAACTGTAAAGGGAAGCTGGGGGAAAAAAGCACACATTAATAACTCATCTCATTATGAGCCAGCAAAAGTCTGCGTCCGCTGACTAAAGCAAGCCACCTCACATCCTCTCTGCGGATAAACACTAGGTGTTCTTACGTTTGATGATTGGCAGGTCTTCTTGTTACATTACAAACACGGTACTTCCGTCTCATTGTTCCACAATGAGTCACTTCAACCTTCAGACCTGATCCCAATAAGAAAAACTGAGGTTACAGAATTGTCACATGAAAAATACTTATATCTATAAAGCCTGTTCACTATCAGAAAAACTCAAATTCTGAACAGAAAACCTGTGATATAGGTACTATGATATTAACAAAGGATTTTATATATAACATTGCAAATAATGGTTATGGTCACAATAAACCTATTCCCAAACATTTTCCCTGTCATATCCAACTCTATACATTAAAAAAATAGTATCATAAAAATTTCAAACCCTGTAGATCAAGGGGCAAAATTCCCCATTAATTAAAAAAACTTGTTTATGATAAAGTCCAGTGTTTATTCTGGGAAAGGGAAGGAGAAATGAAAGCAGTTGCAGTAATTCCCAGGATATTCTATAACTTTCGAAGTGTGTGACAGCTGAATAGCCCAGTCATCACATACTGAGTGAAGATCAGAATTTCATCAAGTTCAAGAAAGAGATCCTTCACAACTTAAGAAAAAACAAAAATTCCTGGCCTCTTTTCATTTAAGTGGAGTGACAATTTGGTGGCAGTATAAGATATCGACACAACTTTTACTACTATCAGAAATCAAATGCAGCCAAAATAATTCCTAGATCAGATGATCACTACGTTTTTATGGAATCACTGACCTCTTTGAGAATATGATGAAAGCAATAAACTCAGGAAAATGCACATAATTTACTGTATTATTTTATATGTTCCTGGATTCTTGTAGCCCATCTACGGACTCTAGTGCAGTGATTTGTAACCTTTTTTCATCTCGTGACACACATAAACTAATGACTAAAATTCTGCAACACACAGAAAAATAAATATTTGTTGCCAATCTGACAAAAAAAGGGTATAATTTTGATTTACAAAAAGAAAAAAGAAAAAAGAAATTGCCTACTCTTTTTGCTCCAAAGTGACTTTTTTAAAAAGAAAATTAGGTGCCTATACCTGTATATAAGAATTTCCAGTACTAAGAATTAACCAATTAGATGCAACCGTATTATGTGATGTGACCAATAAGATGCAATTCTACTATTATAAGACCTATATATTTATGGTTCAAGACAAGGCATTCATACCAGATGACTATTATTGTGTTGGCTGTCATAATTTTTAATTAACAATCTAAGGAAAAAGGTCAATGACCTTGACTAAGTAGTCAGGTATTGCATGTTTTAAAACTTCTTGCTACACGCTGGTTGAAAATTGCTGCTCTAGGGGTTTCTGGATCCCAGGCCTGTTTTAGAAAGTGAAGCAATGAACTTTTAAATCATTGGCTGAAATTCTTGGGATGAATTTTCTTAAGCAGTGCTGTCCAATAGTTTTCTGAGGTGATAAAATGTAAGTTTTCTATCTCTGTGCTAATGTGGTAATCACTAGCAATAGGTATGACTGAGAAACTGAAAATTCAATTTAATTCTAAGTAGCTTAAATTTAAAAAGCTACATGTCTAGTGGTTACTGCTCAGACCCAGTGGTTTCAGGGCCATCTGGAGAAGAGTCAAACAAATACAGTGGCTACTGCTCACAGACAAGCAACTCCACTTCTATGGCCTACACCACAAAGGTGGAAAATCTAAAAGGTGGTAAATGGAGGACAATTTTAGTTCTGTTCTAGTATTTACAGTTATTTTTGTACTATTTTCCTTCTATGTCTGTGATTCCTATAGTGAAGTGGTTCTTAAACAGAGGTGATTTTGCCCTCCAGGGAACATTTGGTAATATCTGGAGAGTTTTAAAAAAATTTTATTTTTCAATTACATTTTACATTCAATATTATTTTGTTTGAGTTTCAGGTGTGTAGTATAGTGATTAGACAATCATATTGCTTTATAAAGTGATCACCCATGATATTTCAAGTACCAACTGGTACAATATATAATTATTACAATATTATCAACTGCATTTTCTATGCTGTACTTCATACACATTTTTGATCATCACAACTGGGGGTGCTATTGGCATCTAGTGGATGCTAGATTTAGGGATACTTAGATTCAGAGATGCTGCTAAATAACCTACAATGCACAGGGCAGCACTAACTCCCACCTCTGACCACAGTAAAAAATTATCCAGCCCAAATATCAACAGTGCCAAGGCCGAGAAACTGTATTATAGTATAACTCATTTTCCTATCTAATTACTAACTATACAACCAAATATAAAGTTTGCTCACAGTAGTAGTTTTTTCTCATCTATCAGCAAAAATTAATGTTAAATGAACACAGTGTCACTGTATCAGATTGGTAAAGGTTTTTCTTGAGTACTCTACTGAATCAGAGAAATAATTTTTTAATAATGACCTTTTTATAAAACTAAAATTTCAGACCTATGTCTCTACATTATTAAGAAGACTAGAAAATAAAATACTATCAAGGGAATGCCTTAAAAGAAGAAAATAGCAACAATTGGAAGTATATAATATGTAAAAATATTATGTTTAGGGAAAAAACAGAAAATTTATAACAAATTTGTTATCTTACACTACTTAGTAATTTATTTTCATGTCTTCCTCCTAAATTAAACAACTTATTAATAAGGTTCTACGAGCCTACTGTAAGTTTTTACAGAAAATAAATTAGTATTCTTACATACATATGGTACTTTTACCATATGCTTCCCACAGTATTTCTGCTCTTCAACCATGATGAATTCCGGCACGAAGAAACCATCCTCATAGTTAGGAGGAAGTTCAAATGGAACCAAACAAATATACTAAGGAAATGTATTCACACTTTGTATAGCACACTTTGAATCGCTATTTAAATTTTAATCAAATTCCTCACACCAGCTAAAAATTAAACCCAAATATATAGCCCAGAACATGTAACTTTTGTTTTTTTGATTTACTGTGGTAGAAATATATAACATATTTTAAAGAGCCCTCTTTTTAAAAAGAGCCCTCTTGACCTGGAGTTGAGAAAAAAAATCATTAGTTTGTTACTCAGATCCAAGTCAGATTTTTTCTAACCCAAATCTAAGGTCATAGGTTCCTAAGGATTAGACCCAAATCCAGGGGTTAGCAAAAAATTGAAATTAAAAAAAAAATGAACTACACAATTCTCTGCCCAGGTTCTTCTCCAAACCTTCTATCCAAACAAAAAAAAAATGGCTTTAATAAATATTTAAGCTATAACCTTGGCTTTACCTTCACTCAAACATCAACTTTCTATCAACTTTATAATGCTTTCGAATCATTTTTTCAGTCATTACTTTAGGCCCCTGAGCAGTTGAAGGTAAGACTGAGTCCATGATTTTTGGGCAGCAGTTGAATCCTTGTTCTGTAAATCTTGTATTTTCTGTGATAAAATGGTGGTATGTGTTAATTGTACAGTTACCATAAGATAATGTAAGTGATTTAATGATATCGAAGGTGGTAACTAAGCAGTTAACTCCACTGGAAACTATGGCATCTAGATAACCACGTTAATGGTGTGTAACATGCAGTACCTCCCAAAATGCTAACCACACAGTTAGTACAGATCAGGAAAGGATACCGGTATAATTACAAAAGAGCATTACATAACATTTTCTTATTTTGGTACTTTGATTACTGGAGGTAAATGGATGCTTATTTTCAAAGGTGTAAGGACTTTTCATGTAATGTTTTATTACAATTACTACCTCTTTCCTGGTCACTAAATGGCAAAGAATGATTGATGACTGTAACGAACAGGATGTATTCAGCTATTCTGAATCAAAACTGCTCTTCAAAAATCCTTTAACTTGCTGATAGAGTCAGTGTATGTGGGTTTGCATATAAAACTGTGTATGTATATTTAAATGCATATAGAAATGTACCCACATATAAAGACTAAATATATACAAAACATACATTTTAGAATGCTATTAAAATTCATTTCTTTTTTTTGGAAGACTGTGTAGAGAGGTGAGTTTATATTAGTAAAACACACACATAATGCAATATCGCCGCACGAATTTTAGCTACTAACTAAAAAAGACAAGATACATGATCAACTGTATCATGTATGTGAAATAACTACGTTCCGACTCCAGAAACAGGCTAGCCCCACGTCCATACGTTTTAAAAGGAATAAAAGTCTGCTGTCGTTTCAGAAACATAAGTCGTTATGTTAGAATATGTTCAAAGGATGATTCCAGTTCTAAAGTAACAATGTTTCTGAAATAAGCACTCTACGTTTAATGGTATTATAGAAGTAGCTCCCTATGAGATGCTCTTATACCTTTGGCTAGTATGGAAAAGCATTAACAAAAAATTAGCTGGTATTAATATTAATTCCATTACTTGGCACTTCTTTCATTAAAACACTACTTAAGATGTTATGATAATGAACTTAATACAACATTTTATAATTTATTTTTATTTTACTGGTAATGCTATATACTAGATTTTAATTAAGTTTTTCCAATAAAAGTTTGTTATACCCATAAACTTTATAATTAAGTTGTTCCAAATGCTAATTCACCTTTTATCTCTTTGGTGAATTTTACCCGATGAGAATCAGTCAGAGGTCTTGGTTGCTCATCAATATTATGAATGTCAAGAACTTCACACATGAACTGAATTACAGGTTGTGCTTTGTAGAAGGCAGTGGCAGAAACTAAGAAGAAAAACACAAATAGTACAAATTAATGTTTCCTTAATAAATTCAGAAACAGTGTCAGGCTCCATGATAATGAACTATTTATAGAGTTAAAATTATCCTTTATGTATACTTACATACATATAAAAATACTTTCCAATTAAGTAGTTTCAATCTGATCTCTGTTTGACTGCAAGACAAGCACAAGAACAGAAAAGCTAAACACTACAGTTCTTATAATCTCTCTTACACCATGGTAATTGAATCATTGCATTCTCTACTACATGTATAGAGAAGTGTTCTGGGTGTGAGAGACAAGGCCTGTAAAAGGACAAAGAAAGCCTGAGCTCCTTAGTGAATGAAAAGATTAGGTATTATTTCTTAAACAAAGCATTCTATGCCACTCCAGAGTTTTTATTCTGAGAGCTTTCCCTGTCTTGTACAGATTTGAGAAGACAGCAGTATTAAGTATTATTAGTACTGATGCAAGCTATAGTTAGTAATAATAGTAAGGAGTATCTGCCCAATGTTATCTAGCTACAGTTGAAGTTTTCTAATAGTCAATCACCATGATTTCTTAATGTTGGGTTTTGGAACTGGAAGAACTTCACAAATGGTTGGTAGATCACTTTCACATATTTCTTAAATGCATACTTAGTGACTGCTATTATATTAAAGACAGTAGGGATATAATGAAACTTAAAATCAAAATAGACAATAAGCTAAATGCCATATTGTTTTCCTTCTTAACAAAACATGCCCACTGTCTGCTAAGCTAAACGTAAACATTTTATGTGGTGCTCTCTCTCCCTCCTTGGTGTAGGATTGTATGTCCCACAAACTGCCCTTCACCTCTAGAAGGATATCTATCAAGGCTTTAATAGCAGTTATCTAAGAGTGTGTGTGGGTGGTGAAGCTCCTGTAGGTACTTTTTATTTCCTCCTTTTTATCTTTAAATCCTCATTTTTTAGTGAGCACATATTCTCTCTTCCTTTATTATAAATTCAAATAATATATACAGAATAAGGACTTCCTCCAGTTTCCAAGTAACCATTGGTGGTAGGTATGTGTGGATATACTGTGTTCTTCTGGATGTGCACTTACAGAGATAAAAATGTGCACACAACTTTTTTTTTTACATGAGATCAATGTTCTATGGCTTATTTAATTATAATTTTTAAAATTAATGACCTGTCTTAGAGATCCTTCCACGTCATAACATTCTTTATAATGGCTTCACTTTATTTTACAGTGTGGTGCATAATGACTAAGTAAATACAAAGACCCTTTTCCTCAGTGAAAAAGAATACAAATGATAAAACAGAAACACTATTTTGGACTTTGATTTCTTTCTTCTCATCATATAACTTATAGATCGATCTATATGTATAAATATGGAACTGTACCATCATCAATTACAGCTGCAGGATATCTCAATGCACGGATGTATCCAATAATTCAAGTCCCTAATGGTGAATATTTACGTTGGTTTTGTTTTTTTACTAGCACAAAAAATACTCTAGTGAATGGCCTATGGGAATGTTCAGGTACATGCATGAGCACTTCTCTAGGAAGATTTAAGAGAAAACAATACTCCATGCTAAAATTCAATCCAAATAAACTTTAGAAACACCTCCACAATTTCAAATACTTAAAAAAGGAGAGACTGATAAGATTGGATGAGCATTCTGGATATTTAATTCAAATCCAAAGTAGTTTTAAAAATGCATACACTGCCCTGGCCAGGTGGCTCAGCTGGTTGGAATGTCTTCCCTGCACCAAAAGGCCACAGGTTAAATCCCCCACCAGAGAGGTTACGGGAGGTAACCAATTGATGTTTCTCTCTCACACTGATATATCTCTCTCACATTAATATTTCTCTCTCTCTGTAAAATCAATAAACAGATCCACGAATGAAGATTTTTAAAAAATGTATACATTATATTCTACTGAAAATGGATGGTGGTACCAGAGAGGAGGAGGTGGGAGGGTGGTAGAGGGGCCAATACATGAAGATGGAAGATGATCTGACTATGGCTGGTGGGTACACAATATACAGACTATGTATCATAGACATGTACACTTGAAACCTATATGACCCTATTAACCAATGTCACCCCAATAAATTTAATAAATAATAAAGAGAGAAAACTGTTCTTGGGTACTGAAAAAAGGCTGGCAGGACACATACCAAATAAGCACACATTATTTCTAGGTTAATTTTTAAAAACTAAGTAAATAAAAAAAATAAACATGACAAGTAACACATCTGTCTTTCCTTTAATCCTACAAATAAATTTTCTTCACTGGATTACTGTAATACTAGCTTTCACAACCAATGTGTCCTTACATCAGCATTGAAACTACAGAACATTTATCCTATTTAACATTTTATTATTTTTCCTTACTATGTATCCCACTATGCTTCCTAATCATTTTACTGTTTACCATCTTCTCTAGAAGAAATGTGTGCATTTGAGGGGACAAACTTAGTGGAAAAAAGCTCTTAGGGCCTCAACACGTGGCACGGAGCGGGACCTCTCTGGCACCCCAGCCCACGGGTCCCTCACGGAGGCTGGGCTCACGCTGTCCACTGGCAACTGGGGACTTCTTGCGGTTGCTATTGTGCAGACTGTGGTGCCGGGCTTCTGCACACCTCCTCTGTGGCCCATGGGTGGCTGCTCCTTGCCAGAACCCAACTGGAACCCAGGCCAGGAGGGGCTTCTGAGGTGGGTCTGGGCCATCACCATTGGATACTGAGCGTGTTGGCATAGCTCAGAAGATGAAACAGTCCACTTTTTAAACCGCAAGGGTGAAACATTAACAACCAAAGGAAAAGTTGGTGACTCTCTGCTAGATGTTGTGGTTGAAAATAATCTAGATATTGATGGCTTGGGAGCATTTGAGAGAACCTTGGCTTGCTCCGTCACCTCACTTTTGAAAAGCACGTATATGAGAAATTAGCAGCAATGGCTGATGAGAATGGCATGCTTGATCTGGCCTTTGGCTAACAGATCCTGGTTGGGCTGCCAAATATGACAAAGTCTATGGAAAAAATGACTGTTCAAGTGCCTGATGCCATGGCCAGTGCCAGACAATCTACTGAAATGGGCAAGAACTCCTGGTTTAGAATAAATAGGAATATTTTCACAAAATTTAACCTATTTTATATAAACATTATTTATATAAGTCACATATAAATTATACAATTATATATAATTTAGATAATCATATTTATATATATAATATAAATAAAATATAATTAATTTATATAATCTCGTTTAAATGAGAGCACAGATGAATGGGTTTACTATTATGGCCAGCTTTACTACTTTAATTTACCTAGTATAACTACTGAATTTTGTAGTTTGAAAGTATGTAGTCTTTATTTGGTTAAAATATAAAAAGAAAATCAAATATTAGACAACAGTATAATAAAATGTTACATATTTTACCTTGTCTGTTTAGCAACTTTAGCAAAATGTTTTCACACAAACCCTATGCCTACTTCCCTCTAAAGCAGGTTTAAAAAGGTGTTACTAATTACCCTTCAGATGTGGGTGAAGTCAGAGATCTACAATGCGCTGCCTGTGGCCATAGGGCGAATTAGAAAACCTGCACTAGAACCAGCATCCAGAGCAAGTTAGATGTTCAGACCGAAACTGGAGAAATTATGAATATGTCATTGAGAGTAGTGATGAAGTGCGAATGTACATGGGAAGCGCTGTGAACTGATTAACTTCGAAGACAATTATTACTGTATAAATGCTTCAAAAAATTAAAAAAAAAACTCTTACAAAAGATGGGTTGAGTACAGTAGAATTAGGTATGAGTTTCAATAAGCAAAGATCTGCTTCTACTTCCCTTGGTCGAATCCTTAACATTTTATAAACCTACATATATATGTATTTTATTCCTTCCCCTTTCATAAATTAGCTAATTTTAATTGAAAAATATTTGTTAAATCTTAAGAAATCTATTAACAAAATATACCACATTAATGTGTTACAGGAAATAAGCATACAATCATTTCCACAGATGATGCCCCCCCAAAAGCATTAGATAAAATTCAGCACCATAGCTAATACTCTCACTGTACCAGGGTTGGAAGGGGACTTTCTTAATTTGATAAAAATTATCTATCAAAAATCTATGGCAAGTTTGACTTCAGTTGATAGGAAGTCCTAGCTAATCCAGCAAAACCTTCATTTAGAATGGAAGGACAGATAAAGTGCTTCTCAGATAAGATCAAATTCAAGGAGTTCATCATCACCAAGCCCTTATTATATGAAATGTTAAAGGGACTTATCTAAGAAAAAGAAGTTAAAGAAACATGAACAGTGAAAGGACAACAAATTCACAGTTATTAACAACCACACCTAAAACAAAAGCAAACTAAGAGAACAGCTAGATCAGGAGTGGAAACACAGAAATGAAGATCTCAAGGAGGGTTAGCAACAGGGGAGTGGGAGGAGGAGAAGGGTGGAGAAGGTACAGAAAATAAGTAGCATAGACAGTAGATAGAAAATAGATGGGGGGGCAAGAATAGTAGGGGAAATATAGAATCTAAAGAACTTGAGACACATGGTCATAAACTAAAGGGGGGGTAATGGTGGGGACGGGGGGGGGTAAGGTGGAGGGGAATAAAAGGGGGAATAGAACAACTGTAACAGCATAATCAATTAAAAAAAAGAAATAAAAGGTAAAGAGAATGGAAAAGGAGAAACAATTATTATTGTCTGTAATATGACTGTCTTACACAGAAAGCCCAACAACCTACAGATGAATTACAGAATTAACGAGAGTTCAGCAATGTTGCTAGATTTAAGATCAACATATGAAAATATTACATTCTTATACATTAGCAATAAAATGTATTCTTATACGTTTTATTACCTTAAAATGTAATAAAAACTTAAAATCACAACAAAAAACAAAAGGTAATTTGAATGAAATCAAACAAAATATGTATAAGGCCTCTAGAAGTAATAAGTGCCTTTACAATTGAAAGATATTACGGAAGGTCTAAATATATGACTATACCCAATTCATGTAAATTATCTCCAAATTAGTCTGCAATTTCAACCAAAATACCAAAAGGGTAAAACCCTCACAACCTCTGCAACTTATGAAGCTGATACTAAAACTAGTATGAAAAAGCAATAAACAAATAGCCAAGACAACTTTTAATAAGGTCCTATCATTCATCATGATTTTAAAAATTCTATTGAAATAGAGATTGTAAGGACCGACACACAGACCAAAACAGAACTGAAAGCCTACAGCATACTCTATTCAAAAGCAAATTCCTATTCAGAAAACTAAGTATGAAAAGACTTTAGAGGAAAAACTAGAATATGTTAATCTTGGAGGTAAAAATTTCCTAAACAAGATGCAAAACTACAAACTGTTAAAACCGTAGAAAAAAAGATACCATAAATAAAGCTAAAAAACCCTAAACAACCAACCAGGCTATAGACTGGTAGGGAATATGCATAATAGATATAACAAATGATTAGTATATGAGATATTTAATGAGTTCCTAAAAGTTAAGTAAAACAAAAGTGGCAGGCATTTCATAAAAGAAAAAAGCTAAGTGTCAAAAACAAATTTTCATTATTTTTCTTTTTAGTAATACAGGTAATTATGCAAAAACACATTTCACACTAAACAAGATGGGCAAAAAATTTCAAGAGCAGTAACCCAAATTGACAAGCTGATGAAAGAAAGTTTTCATAAAGATTATAGGAATATCCGGTAAATTTAAAGATGGGCATAATTTTTACTCAGCAATTCTACTATACTGAAATATATACTCTAGACAAATTCCTACCTGCAAAAGGAGATATAAATAAAGAATGAAAAGGACCTAAATTCAGTTGAATGGGTAAATGTGTAGAATATTCATCATACAACTCAAGTTAATGGGCAGGTACAAGATATCGAATAAATAAAATTGAGAAATAAAGTACAGATATTTATTTGAGAGGAGTTTGGTGGAAGTTAAGATTATTTTCAACTAGATTGTTAGAATCTAGATATGCACAAATAAAACTAAGGGAATTTTTTCTTTTACAAAAATTGACTAGATATCTAGAAAGCCAGTGAGATAGTCTTTCAATTTGTGAACAGAGCATATTTCTGAATTTATTAAGGTCATTTAAATTTCATTAAGGTTTTATAATATACCCTATAATTCTTGTGTACCTTTTATTTTTTAAAGATTTTATTTATTTTTAGAGAGAGGGGAAGGGAGGAAGAAATGGAGAGAAACATCAGTGTGTGGTTGCCTTTCATGCACTCCCTCCTGGGGACCTGGCCTGCAACCTGACTAGCAATTGAACCAACGACCTTTTGCTTCAGTCTGCCCTCAATCCACTGAGCCACCCCTCTCATGTATCTTTCAATAATAGATTAGTAAAATTTTTTTGCTGTTGGCAATGTATCCTTTCACTTTTGTTAAATATTTTATTTATTTTTAGAGAAAGGGGAAAGGAGAGAGACAGAGAGGGAGAGAAACATCAGTGTGTGGTTGCCTCTCACATGGCCCCCACTGGGGACCTGGCCCACAACCCAGGCATGTGCCCCGACTGGGAATCGAACTGGCAACCCTTTGGTTCGCAGGTTGGCACTCAATCCACTGAGCTACACCAGCCAGGGCTTCAGTCTTAATTCGAGGCAAAATAATTTTGTCAATGTAAACTCCTTAAAGGAGTTACATGAGAGAATGTTATACAAAGGAGATTAGGATTCTTAAGTTTGCTCTTCACTCTGTTGAACCTAAAAGTTTCTGTTAGGACACAGCTAAAATAACAGATGTGAAGAAGAAAATAATAAATATTTACCATAGTTAAAGTAACTAGAAATACATGTATCAAAGTCTAGGTCCAAATCAATAGTATAAAACAAAGCAGTAATTAATGTTGGATCCTGGCAAAAACATAACAATTATACTTTAACATTGTACATACTTGTCCTGAGAGTTTACATGGTATGGCTATTGTTTGCCTCAATTTTATTTTATTTTTTAAGGATTTTGTTCAAACAGAGAGAGGAAGGGAGGGGTTGGGGGGAAACATCAATGTGTGATTGCCTCTCGCATGCTCCCAACTAGGGACCTGGCCTGCAACCCAGACATGTGCCCCGACTGGGAAATAAACTGGCACTCAATACAATGAGCCGCACCAGCCAGGGCATCTGGCTCAATTTCATAGTTTACTTCCATGACTCTGAAGATTTAAGAACAGAAATTAAGAGCACTCATTCACTACACAATGCCTATTTATGGAAATCATTAGTGAGCACTTTTGAGGTGACATTACATATCTTTGCATTTTATATTACTGCCTAGCAAAATATGAATGACACAGTAACCAGAGAGCTGAAAAACTGTTTAAGTTTTTAAAAATATAAAGTACCACATATTTACTAAAGTATCTAAAACATGAATGTGCCACTTATAAAACAATAAAGTGAGTACCATATAACCAGCATTCAGATCAAGAACCGAATACTGCCAATATCCTAGAAGCATTTCCCTAGCTCCTTCTCAACTCTGACTTCCTCTCTCCTCTAAAAGTAAGCAAAATCCTGGCTTCTGTGGTAATCACTTCCTTTTCTCTACAGATTTACAACACAAGTACAGATCCCTAAACACCAGTTTAGTTTTCCTAGTTCTTGAACTTTATATTACTGGACATGTACAGCATGTATTCTTCTTGAGACTGTTTCTAAATCATGTATATTAATTAAATATAACTAGTTTCTTCATTTGCATTGCTCTAACACTTTGTTGAAGAAATATACAACTTATCCATTCTAATGCTGGTGGATGTTTGTGTTGATGCTTTGGTTACTAATGTTACGAACATTCTTACAGATAGTCTTTTTGATGCACACACACGTACAAATACAAGTTTCTCTAGTAGAAAAGGTTGTAAGAAGGAGAACTGCTGCACCATAATCATGATGGGTGTCTCTCTCTTAACTTTTCTGGGTGATGCCAAACACTTCTGAAGTGGTTTTAACAAGTGACCCTCTCATAAGCAGCATGTAAGAATTATTGTTGTGCCACATTTTCAATAATTGTTAGCATTGTCAGACTTTTAGAATTTCTGGTGGGTGTGTAGCGATGCCACATTAAAAAAAAACTTTGGGATATAATTTGCATGCAATAAAATGCATCTTAAATGTGATGTTCAATGATTTCGACAAATGTACACATTTATGCTAATACCACCCCAGTTGAGACAAAACATTCACAACACCCCAGAAAGTACTTCCTTGCCCCAATGTAGTCAGGTCCTCCCACCTACAGCTGCCCCACACAACCACTTAATCTGATTCCCTTTAGAACAGATTAACTGGTTCCAGAAGTTCACATAAATGGAATTATACTGTATACCCTTTTTATGTCTGGCTTCTTTTGAACATTTTAGCTAAGATTCATCCGTATGATTGTATAAATTAGTGGTAAATTCTTTTTTTTTAAATGTTTGTTGACTCCAAAGAGAGAGAGAGAAACATCTTCGTTAGAAATATTAACTGGCTGCCTCCTGCACGTGCTCCAATAGGGGACTTGAACCCTCAATCTAGGCATGTACTCCAACCAGGAATGGAACCAGCAACTTTTCGGTGTATAGGATGATGTCCCACCAACCAAGCCACACTAGCCAGGTGGTAGTTAGTTCTTTTTAATTGCTGGGTAGTATTTCTTGTATGAATGGATAAACATGAATTTGTTTCTCCATTTACCTGTCTTGTTGGACATTAAGGTTGCTTTCAGTCTCTGATTATTATGAACATGTACACATACATGCACAAATCTTGGTACTGACCTATTCTTCATTTGTTTTGGGGAAAGACCTAGGAAGAAAACTGGTGGGTCATACAGCAAGAGAATGTTTAATTTTAAAATATGCCAAACATATTTTCAAAGTAGTTGTGCAATTTTTCATTACTACAATTTCCAGGTGCTCCACTTAATGTTACCAGTTTTTAAAAATTTAGCTGCCAATCTAGTGATTGTGAAGTGATATTTCATCATGGTCCTTACTGGCATTTCCCAATGACCAATGATGATTAGTATCTTCTCAAGTGCTTATTGGCCATTCACATATTTTCTTTTGTGAAGGTGTCTACTTTTGACTACTTTAAAAAATTGTCTGAGTTATTCATTTTTCATATATTCTGGGTACAAGTTTTTTGTCCTAATATGTTTTACAAAATATTTTCTCCTGGCAGTAGCTTGCCTTTTCATCTTCTTCAGTGTTCTTAAGAGAGGGTTTTCATTTAGAGGAGTTTTCTAATATACATGAAGAAATATGCCTACTCCAAGGACATGAACATTTTTCCTATTAGAAATTTCCCAGTGTTAGCTTTTATGTTTTGGACTGTGATCATACTTTGAATTACTTTTTGAGTATGGTGTAAAATAGGGGTTAATGCTTATTTTTTTCATATAAATATCCAGTTTTTCTAGAATCATTTGAGATTTTTCCCCTCATTGAATCATGTTGGCCCCTTGGTCAAATATCAAACCATGGGCGGGTCTATTTCTGTAGCTATCCGAACCACCCCTCAGCCTTCTGGCTAAGATTAAGTGTTGTATCTGTAGCTATTCTGTAGCCATCTCTACCTAACTTTCACACCTCTTTTTATAACTGTAGTTTTAAAGCATGTCTTTTTTTCCTTTTTAAATCCTCACCCAAGGGAATTTTTTTTTCATTGCTTTTCAGGGTGGGGGAGGGAGAGATCATTGATTGGTTGCCTCCCATACGTACCTAGACTGGGGAACTAACCCACAACTTGTCGGTTACAGGATGACACTCTGACCGAGTCACAATGGCCAGGGCTAAAGCTTGTCTTGAAATCCTCCAACTCTGTTTTTCAAGATGGCTTTGGCTATTCTAGGTTCTTTGCATCACCATATTAATCCTAAGAATCAGCTCTTCAATTTCTATTTTTAAAAAGCTTTATAAAATGTTGAGATTGTGTTGATCTATAGATCAATTTGGAGCGAATGGACATCTTCAACCTTCTGGTCAACAAACATGGTATTTCTGTTTATTTTTTATCTTTTTCAGGAATGCTTTAGAGCTTTCAATATAGAAATCTTGCACATGTCTCTTTAAATCTATTTCTGTCATATTATTGTAAATGATATGCATACTTTTCCATTTTCCCAATTGTTGACTGCTGGTATTTATTTCTTGCTATATTTCTAACACAAATTTTTGTTTATGTAACTAATGTTTTGTGACCTTGCTAAATTCATCTATTAATTCTAATAGGGTCTTTTTTTTTTTGCAGATTCCTTAGGATTTTATATGCAGGCAATTACATCTTCTATAAAAAGAGGTCCTTCTTCCTTTATAATATTATGTTGTTATTTTTCCCCCCTCACTGCACTGGCCTGACCTGCTAGCACAACACTGACTAGAAGCAGTGAGAACAACTACCCTTGCCTTGTTCTTGATCTTTAGGCAAAAGCATTAAATCTTTTCACCATTTACTATGATGATGCTTGTATATTTTTCTAGGTACTTTGATCAGGTTGATCAAGTTTTTCTTTTTATTGCTAGTTTGTTGTAAATTTTCGTCATGAGAATATTAAAATGTGTCAAATGATTTTTCTGTTGAGAGAATTTTATTAATACTTTTTCCTCAGGTGTATGTATCAAAGATATACTAGTCTTATAAAACTGAATGAAAAAGCCTTCCCTCTTCTGGTTTCTAAATTTATGAAAGATTGTTATTATTTTTCTTATACGTTAGATAAGATTCATCAGTGAAATAATTTGGAATGGATTTTTAAGAAAAAATTATGAATTCAATTTCTTTAATGGATACAAGGCTATTCAGATTCTGAGAAAAATTTTATGAAGTTGTGTTTGTCATCAAATTAATTGGTATGAAGTTGTGCATAACATTTTCTTACTAACCTTTCAATTTTGAAAGGTCTTTAGTGACACCCCCTTCTTTCATTCCTAATTCTCATAATCTGTTCTTTTCTATTTTTCTTCATTAGTATAGATAGGAATGTATTAATTTTATTAATATTTTTAAAAGAACCATCTTTTGGCTTCATTCATTTTTTGTACTCTGTTTTCTATTTAAATTTTGCTCTGATCTTTATTATTTCTTACCTTCTACTTACTTTGGGTTTAATGTGTTCTTTTTCTAAGCTGAAGACAAAAGCTTTGTGGGGTAGCCAACCTTCAAAATAGTCCCTAATAAGTCTTGTCTTGTGAAATGTGCACTTCTTCCTAAGTCCCTTCTACACTAAACGTATCTAAACTGTGTAACCTACAGGATATTATAAAAATGGCAGAATGTAACTTTCACTGCTAGGCCTTAAAGCCATTACAGCTTCTCTTTTGCCTGGTTAGGATTACTCCTAAGAAAGACAGTTACAACACTATGAAGACACCACAGCCCTGTCGAGAAGTCCAGAGGCAAGAAATTAGGCCTCCGGTGCAACTGTTACCAAGTTAAGTTTTACAGATGTCAAACGATGTCATTATCCACTTAAATACTGATTAAGTGCCCATTAGACAGGGACTCCTTCATGGGCTAGAATTGAGAGAGGAACCAGACAAAACTTCTGCTTTGTAAGAATAGATTCTGGGTTAAGGTTAAAGAGTAACCAGAAGGAGCGCATTTCATTCCTTCCCCAAACTCCAGTATAAATACAGTGAGGAATTAAAAAAAAAAAAAAAAAAAAAAAAAAAGACATAAATCCAGAAGGAGGGAAGAAAACAGGAAGTGTGCCAATATTTTAGAAGATGAAAAGCAAGTGAACAAGTTGTAACTGACATAGCAGATCCCCCCAAAAGAAAGAAATTCAAAGCCAGCTATCTCGGGAATAAGAAACAACTGCATTTACACTATAGAATCCTTAAAAGGCAGTACTAGGTGCCTGTGAAACTGGTGATAGAAGGATGGAGTGCTATAGAAAAACAGAGGAAAACTGTTTGAGAAAAAGTCCTGAATCCCTTGTCTAGTTGCATATCACTGAACAACTGCCTCTTCTTCATCCCTGGAGGTTTATTCTCTGGAAAAAGTAAAAGGCTGTTTGGAAAGACGGTATCAGGTTCAACCGAGGGCAAACAACTGTACCAAAAACAATGGATTAAATAACTAAAACTATTAAATACAGACAGATATTCCCTAAGCCACAATCCCAAACTTGGCCTCCAGAAGGCAGGCAGATTGTTACCCTCAGGCAAGTGTTTGGAAGACTCCTGCTTGGGTAACTTGATTAGCCTAGAGGAGAGACCTAAGGCTCTAACATTGTAGGTTTCCCCACAGCAGCTGACTGAAATCACCCAGTGAAGAAGTTCAATGTCAACAGGCCCCACCAATGCATTCAAAGTTTCTAATCAGTATTTATATTCCCACTGAATCACAAGTAAATAGTCAGGGATACTACATACATATTTGATGAAAACTTCCAAAATGGAAGACAGATTTAAACAAAAGAAATGGCGGGGGGGGGGGCGCCATAAGCATGTACAGGAAAAAGAAACACTAAAATAAATTATTCTCAGAGCTAAGAGAGGATACTACATTTATAAAACAAAAATAGTATGCTATATATTAGAACACTCAGAAAAAATTTTTAAATCTTAGAAATTAAAACATAACAGCAGAAAAAAAAGTGAACATTTTCCACAAAGTAAAGCAAAACAAGGGAAACAATAAGACAGTAAATATATGGTGATGGACATACACTTAAAATGGGTGATTTCTTATATGTAAATTGAACCTCACTAAAGCTATTTAAAAATGGAGCACTGCTTTCAAATTTATGAAGGAAAATTATTTTTTGACATAAATACCCAGCTAAACTATCATCTAGGTTTGTTGATATATTTTTCCAGTGTGTAAAGTGTCAATCCACCCCAACAAACCCTTACCTACTGTGTACTCTTTTCTCATGAAACTTATGAATATTGAAAAAAGGGAGGTAGGGTTGAAAAAGGATGCAGGCAACAGGAGGTTAATTTGGGAGACAGATAAAATTCCCCAGGGAGACAGTGAAGTGTGATTCCAAGAAGATAGCAGTGCATCAAATATGAAGGGCATGCCGTGCTTGACCAGACTCAGACACCGTGAATCAAGAAACAGATCTGGTGAAGACTGTCACTGAGATTCCTGCAGCTACTATACTGGTTTTCTAGTGTGAGCATAGAATGCCCAGCCAGACACAGGAATCTATCTGTACCTGGCCCTGCTTGATCTCATGTTGATAAAGTTCCTGCCATGCCTGCCTGAAATCAGACTCTAATTTCACTCTAAAGAAATGCTCTCATTTGATCTACTTCTGAGATGACTAATAGGAATATTATAAAAATAAAATTATTTCTTAATCTTCAGAGACCTTATACCTTAACTAAAGATAAACACGAAGCAAGCAACACAAACAATGATTAATAAATTACTTACCAAAAATCTCTTTTCCTTACAAAGAACTTTTGACTCAGAGTAAATTATAATCACTAAAATTTACAACCATATATTTTCTGACTACTTTGTACTAGAAGCAAAACACACAGTGAGTATGTTCATAGAAAGCTACTTTGTACTGAAAAGCACAAAAAAGTAAATGAAAAATAAAATAATATTCTCAAATTTGTCTGCCAGAAATCTTGCTTCTTAAGGGATATTGTAAAAAGCTGTGACTATTGAGAGCATAAGCTTTGGAGTCAGAAAACATGACCTCTATCTTTTAAATATAAACTACATGATCTTGAGCCTTAAATGTAAACTATGGTTACATTTAGGTATAGGTTTAATAGGGTATTAATATAAATATAAACTATGTGACCTTTAGAGAGAGAGAGAGAGTCGCTTTAGATAAGTTTAGAGATTTTCACACTCTAAATGTCAGTTGGGGGTATCACCTAACTTATACAACTCGATGGAGTTTATACGAGATAATTCATGTACAAACCCCTTAGCATTCTATCTGGTATGGTAACAGGTAAATATGAATATCTCCTTAAGGAAGGTACAACTAATAAATACCAGATTCATTGTGATGCTCTTAAAATGTGTGAAAGCTGAAAATGAGTTTGGCCTAAAAACAGGCTAAACTAAGAATAAATTCCACATTTCATTGAATCTAAGATGCCAATGAAAGTAGGGTTTATCAATATTTTATGTAACTTAAAAAAGAAACCTGCCAATTAAACTGTGACAATTAAACCATCAACAATGAGACACCTCCCAATTTCAGAGATGAAGAAATGTGAAAAAACTGTGAGTCTTAAATTGGTAAAATCATGTAAAGTTAACTTTAATAGGTAGTTGAGAGTTAGAATATTAAGTACCATGAAAATAATCATTTTGCAGACAAGATTAAGTCACACAATTAGAATTAAACTGCTCTCCTTCTTACAGTACTTCCATGCTTATCTCCACCAATTCCACCTAGCTCCTATCTGTCACTTCCTCAACGAAACGTTCCTGAGACCGGAAGGGACCCCTCTGTTAGTCGCTCCCACTGCACTCAGTGCTTCTCTGTAGTGCTCATCATATTACAGAATACCAGTCTTCTCCAGTAGACTTCACTAAGGGCTGTTTTAAAATCAGTGTGTAATATACCAAGTGCAAGGGTTGCAAAACCAGCATCACACAAAAACGAAAAAGGAAATGTAAGCGATTAAGGCTGTCAGGGCAGTATTTGCACTCATTTTTCAGAGTGGCACTACATATTACCACAATTAAAAAATTAACCCACTTAAAATTTTAGGTTTTATTTTCATTTCGTTAAGATATCATATAGGTCTTTAAAAATACTATCAATCTTCTGATTTCTTAACTTATCTACAGACTTTGTTTATACAAATGAACATCCTGTCAAATTTTCTTGAAATATATACTCTTGCAGGTCTGTTACTTCTCTCTGCCCCAACCAACCCACTCCATTCCTCTTCTTTCTTTCTACCTAAAGGGAACTACTGTCTTGAAATTGGTATGTATTGGTCTCATCTAGGTTTTGTTCATTTTACTGCATTTGTATATATCCAGTATATACTTCTGCTCTATTTTAAATTATTGCATAAGTAACATATTCTTTTGCTATATGCTCTGCCCCTAACTTTGTTTTCAATATTGATACATGCAGATCTGGCTCATTCATTTAACTGTTACAGTATATATTATTATATAATATTATATAACAATTTATGTAATCCTTCAGACTGTTTTCTCATCCTGCTTGCTATTAATAGGAATTAAACTGCTTAAAATTTTCTGCTATTACAAATAGTACCTCAGGCACATATAACAGATATAGCTATGATATACTGGATTGTAAAACACATATAATCTCATTTTTAATCCTTGGTTGAAAGGGATTAAAAAAAGAATTTTATTTATTTTATTTTTAGAGAGAGAAGGGAGGGAGAAAGAGAGGGAGAAAAACATTGATGTGATAGAGAAACATCGATCTGCTGCCTCTTGTACCCTGATGGAGAGCGGAGCCTACAACCCAATCACGTGCCTTGACCAGGGAACTGAACCTGTGACCTTTCACTTTGTGGGACAACGCTCAACCCACTGAGCCACACTAGTCAGGGCTCTAATTTCATCTTCACTTCATCTTTCTAGATGTTAAAAACTACTCTCTAAAGTAGTATCAAATCATACTTGTACCAGCAGTGGGTGAGAGTTCCTTTTATTTTATTCTCATCAACATTTGTTTGACACAAGACTTTAATTTTTACAAATCTGATGGGTGTGAAATGGTAACGTATTGATTTCATTTGCATTTTCCTGATTACTAGTGAATCTATTTGACCTTCATGTGTTTATTGGCCCTCTGGGTTTTCTTCTTTTGGGAAGTGCTTTTCTATTGATCTGTCCTTATAAAAATATTCTCCTAGCCTTTTAACTTTATTGTGTCATTTATGACATACAAGTTTTCAATTTTAATGTAGCCAAGTTCATCAGTATCTTATTTCATGATTTATAATTTTGTATTTTCTTCGATATTAGAGATAGATTTTTATTTTCCTAAAAGAACTTCAAAGTTCTCCTTTTCGAATTTAGAATTTGTATGTAATCCACCTAGAAAGAAACCTGGAGTATGATGTGAGATGAGTCTAATGATTTTTTTCACAGAGTTAACAACTGTATAAATACCATTAACTAAATATTCTGCCTTTTGTTAAGTATTTGAAATGCCACCCTAACATTTACCAAGTTTCCATATACACACATGGTTAATTTTTAGGCTCTGTATTCTGCTTCATTAATCTGTCTGCCCCTTCACTTAAAAGCAGTATGCTATAATTATTATAGTTTTAAAGTAAGAAGGGCAATTCCTCCCTCTTTATTCTTTTTAAAAATTATACTGGTTTTTAATATAATCCTGATCATATTTTTCCACAAGTAAAATAGAACAGATTATCACAAATGTTTTAAATATCACCAAGGACAGATGAACAGGGATACATTGGTAACACATTGATCAGTTTACCTTAAACTGGTTACAAATGTGAAAAATTATACTGGCTTTTCTTGGTCATTAATTTTTTCATATAAATCTTCATAATGACTTATCAATAAATCCCTAATGAGATTTTACTTAAAATTGCATTTACAGATTAATTTTGAGAGAACATCAAATTGAGTCTTCTCAATAAGCCTAATATATTTCATTTAGTATTTCTCTTATGTCTTTTAATAAAATTTTGCATTTCACAGACCTCTCAGAAATCTTTTATTTCTGTGTACCTCCTTTTCAATACAAATTCTTGATCTCATCATATCTGTTAGAGCTCAGCTAAGACATCACTTACTTCTACAAACATTTTTCTAATTTTCCAAGCTCATCTAGATATGCTCCTCCTCCATGTTCTTGGTTTTATTTATTCTATACTTAATATGACCAAGAGTTGTGCTAGGCATGGAGGGTACATACATTGGTGAGTTACATTAGCTTCATGAAGCTTTCGTTCTAATAGGAGACAGAGAACAATAAAACTTGTCATTCAGGGTGACACATGCTATTGCAGGGCAAGTACACTGTGCTATGGGAATACATAAGAGAAATACCTAACTCAGACTTGGGGGGGTGAAGGGTGTCAAAAACTGCTTCTCAAGGAAGTAACATGTAGACTGAAACCTGTAAGAAGAACAGAAGTTAGCAAACACAACAGTGACTAAATATCACAGCACTGACATCCTTGTCTTAACTCTTTTGTCGGAAAAGCTTTCACTGCTTAACTGTGATATCATCTACTCGTTGAATGTTTCCTCCCTTGGCTCCTGGGCACCACTTTTTTGGCTCTCAGACTGACTGCAACAATCATCAACTGTTCACTGGTTCTTTGTCCTTCCTTAAATGCTAGTGTTCCCCATGGCACTAGCCTTCTCATTTGTGCTTTTAATCTAAATACTATCCTAAAGAAGTTTTTCCATTTCTATAGTCCAAGTATAGATTTATATATGGAGGAGTCCCAAAAATTTATTTTTAGCTCCTGCCACTACAGATTTTCATACCTACATTTCTAACCACATACTAAATTTCTCCACCCAGATATCTCAAAGAATTCTCAAGTTAGATTTATTAACATTTGGTCTATTTTTATACATGGTGTACACTGCAACCAACCAGCAACAGCAGATCTACCTCCCATATTCAGTTGATAGCATAACCATTCATGCTGGGTATGAATGAGTCACTGTTCTGAATGCATGTTGGCGACTATGTCCTTCTTAGAAGCTAGTTTACAACACAGCACAGTTACTGAGCCTGAGAGTTGGGAACATGAAGGCTGTTTCAGAGATTGAATCATCACAGAATTTTGCAGGTAAGGTATGTTTTGTTTTTTTTTAATTTTAAAGTATCGGTTTGGCTAGACTACTAGTTGCCAGTTATTCAAACACTAATCTAAGCATTGCTGTGAAGATATATTTTAGATGTAATTAAAGTCCATACTCTGTTGACATTAAGATTATTCTGGATAATATAGGTGGGGCTCACTCAGTCAGTTAAAAGGCCTTAAAAGCAGGCTTGAGGCTTCTCTGAGAGAAAGAAAAGAAATTCTACCTACAGACAGCAGCTTCAGCTCACGCCTGTGTGAGTTTCAGCTTGCCCTTCCTGACAGCCTGCCCTAAGGATTTCAGATCTTCCCAGTTAGCCCCTACAACAGCGTAAGCCAAATTTCTCTCTCTATACATACCTCCTACAGGTTACGTTTCTGTGGTTAAACCTAATAAACCAGGTGTGAGGTTTATTTCCAATAACAATTCTTTAAAAAATCTAGTAAACCTTCTGGTCTATTCCATTTCCAATCAGTTCCATGTGCTAGTAACTATAAGCAAAGTTTTTCCCTGGACATGGTTCTTAAACCTCTTTTTTTAAAGAACTTAATCCTTATTAATATATTCCTTCCTCTCCATCCCGCATTAGACCATCACCATCTCTTACCTGAACTAGTGATTGAAAAAGCCTCCTAACTGGCTTCTCAGATAAGTTTTTTCTCCTCTATCTATTCTCCACACTGCTGCCAGAGGTCTCTTTCTGGAAAACAAATATGATCATGTCACTATCCTTCTTAAATACCTTTGAAGTCTTCCTACCTACAGGATAAATTTGTTTACTATTTCATTAATTTCTATTTTTAACTCTTATTTCCTCTTATTTTTCTTTGCATTTAATTTTCTGTTATTTTTCTAACTTGTTAAGATGACTGGGTCATTGATGCTTTTCGTCTTTTCTAACAGGATTTATGGTTTTAAATTCTCTCTCAACATTGCTTTAGCTAATCATACCAATATGTACATTTTCATTACCCTTAACTTCAACATATTAAAATTTTTCATTGTGATATCTTTTACCAATGGGTTATTTAGCGATTTTTTTTATTAATAATATCCGAAGCTGGACTTTAAGTTCCAGTGGGAATATAGCACCGATTTATTTAATTTTCCCACTTCCCTCAATACATAGCCACAAAAAGAATGTGAATAAAGAGAAGAAAAAACTCCTGTATCTTCAGGGAACCTACACAACAATAAAGCCTGAAACTGCCAAATTATAAGTAAACATAGTACCAAGTACTTGGGACTAGCAGAACCTATGCAAAGGAGAGAGACATAAAGTATGAAAGGAGCCTTGTGGGGGAAGAGTAAATTTTCACTCCCAGACAGAGGGTGCTACCCTGAGTGGGAACTGCAGTGTCTAGAACTGAGACTGAGTAGGGAAATCTCAGAGGAAGTAGAGAAAGGAGATGTAGAAAGTATCATGAGAGTGAGTGGAGGGTGATTTAGACGTGACAGATCTGACAGGACTACCTCTCCAAAGCAAAGGCATACACTTTTCTTCTGTAATTTCAAACTTACAGGAAAGTTAAAAGGACAGTACATGGAACGCCTGTATAGCCATCACAAATTCTCTAATTGTTAACATATGAGCAGGCACTTTAAAAGGCAGGAGCTGAATTAGCAGAAGCTAATGAGGACCTGGTGGAACTTATGCCTGGTAGTTCACATCTTTTAAACGCACATATTACTGAAAGGCAAAGGCGATGCGGTTATCCTTTGAAGAAAGAACCCATCAGAACAACAGGACAGAGGTCTTGAGCAGGAAACCTGGACAACTACCTTGCTCCTCATGTCCTGTCCCACCTCTCCCTCCCACTCCAGTCTCTTCTAATAGGTGGTTGAGAAAAACTAGTATGATTCAAATATGAATAACAAAAAAGTGATAATCACGCAGATACCATAAAAAGTCAGCACAACATCCCTGATGAAGAAAACATCAGAAATTAGATGAAAATTTTAACACTACTTTTTAATATAAATTCAAAGAGTCTTAATAAAGCTATGATGAAAGACCTCAGATCAGAAATTTAAAAACTCAGGGAAGAGACAGCCCAGTCAACAGAAGGTGAAATAAGCACTGCATAACCAATGAAAGAAATGGAAGAAAAAAATTTTTAATTCAAGAAATGAAGACTAAACTATTCAATACAAGTGCATGGTAAAAATTATACCACAAAAGGCGCAATAAGGGACAAATAGGATGGAAAATTTTTAAAAGAAAGTGACTAAAAAAAGACTTGAACTTACATTTTAAAAGGAAATCCAACGTTTTAAAAAAACTGACCCAAAACGGTCCACACTGAGAAATAATCTAGTAAAATAATTATGAAAAATACTTTAAAAAACACGAAAATCAAGCTGATATCATACTTTATCTACTGAACATTCACTGTCAGAAGACAGCAGAAAAACACCTAAAAAGTACTCAGGAAAGTATGAGTCAATAATTTTATGTCTAGCCAAGCAGCCCTTCATGAATAAATAAGGCTGTAGAGGAATGGTTTTCAATATGCAAAAACTCAGCTCTTATTCATATTAGCCCCTCTTGAAGAAGTAATGAGGACACATGGCAACCAAGAGATGACAGGACAAACGTCAGAAGACTGGGAACACTAATACAGTTAATTGTAAATTTAAGGTGAAAACAAGTAAACATACAGGTGACAGAAGGAACTGTAACTGTTACAACTCGAACACTGCAGGAATCAGAATATACACAAATAAATGAAATGACAGGAGTAGAGAACATAAAACTAGGATGAACTCACTGATTGCACCATACAGTAATAGACACACAGAGGTGAAAGTCAAGTACTGAAATTTTAAGCAAAATATAAAGATTAAAATACGCTATAATGGGTGAAACTAATTAGTAAAGGAGAGGGAGGAAAGAAAAGAATGAAGCTAATATAATAGTACATTGTTAAAGAAAACAAAAGACACTGCTTTAAAAAAGAAAGTTGAGGAGGACTTCTGGCCAAGATGGAGGCAAAGGTGGAAACACTGTACCTCCTCGTACAACAGAGTTTATGAACAACAAATATTTAAAAACCAGAACACATCCAAAACAGACAGAAAATTAAAGTGTACTGAAGTCCAACAACAACGAACCATTCATCCAGACCAGTAAGAGGGGTGGAGTCAGCAGCTGGTGGAGCTGGGTCACGCAGGAAAAAGCAGCTGGACCAACCCAGGCGAGTAGGCAGCAGTTGGCAGATCCCAGTAGTGGGGTGGCAATGGGTAGACCCAGTGAGGGCGCAAGGCGGCTGGCTGACCTTGGTCACATATTCACACGCAGATAAACCAGGCAAAGGAGCAGGAGTGAGCAGTGAGATAGACCACACAACCCAGGGCCCCAGCGCTGGGAAATGAAGCCTAAAAGCACCAACTGGAAAAACTTTCGGGGGTTGAGGTGTTGAGAGAGGCTCCCAGGCTCACAGAGAGTTTGCTGGAGAGACCCACGGGGTTCTGGAGGGTGCGCAAGCCCACACATCTGGGAACCAGCACCAGAAGGGCCCAATTTGCTTGTGGGAAGCAGCAGAGGAGTCCGAAATCCGAGAGAGAGCAGAAAAAAATGCCACTGCCCCTCTCTGACCCCACCCCTGCAAACAGGGTCACAACCCAGCAACCTGAGTTGCCCCACCCTGGTGAACACCTAAGGCTCCACCCCTCAGATGTAACAGGTGCGAACAGACCAAAACATTATGGCTCAGGAAGAAGAACAGCTCAAAGCCCCAGAGCCAATAGTTCTAAGCGACCACGAGATAGCCAACCTGTCAGATACACAGTTCAAAACACTGGTGATCAGGATGCTCACAGAACTGGTTGATTTTAGTCACAAATTAGAGGCTAACAAATGAAGGCTAACCTAAGTGAAATGAAGGGAATGCAAAGGAAACCAATAGTGATGGGAAGGAAACTGGGACTCAAATCAAGGGAGTGGACCAGAAGGAAGAAAAAAATGACCAAGTAGAAAACAATGAAGAAACAAGAATTCAAAAAATGAGGACTTAGGAACCTCCAGGACATCTTTAAATGCTCCAGCATCCTAATTACAGGGGTACCAGAAGGGGAAGAAGAACAGCAACAAGTGGAAAACTTATTTGAACAAATAATAAAGGAGAACTTCCCCAATCTGGCAAAGGAAATAGACTTCCAGGAAATCCAGGAAGCTCAGAGAGTCCCAAAGAATTTGGACCCAAGAAGGAACACACCAAGACACAGCATCATTACACTAGCCAAGATTAAAATGAAGGAGAGAATCCTAGAAGCAGCAAGAGATAAGGGGACAGTCACCTACAAAGGAGTTCCCATCAGACTGTCAGCTGATTTCTTAAAAGAGACCTTACAGGCAAGAAGGGGCCGGAAAGAAGTATTCCAAGTCATGAAATCCAAAGACCTACATCCAAGATTGCTCTATCCAGCAAAACTTTCATTTAGAATGAAGAGCAGATAAAGTTCTTCTCAGATAAGGTCAAGTTGAAGGAGTTCACCATCACCGAGCTTTTATTACATGAAATGTTAAAAGGACTTATCTAAGAAAAAAAGATAAAAAATATGAACAGTGAAAGGACAGCAAACTCACAGTTATTAATAACCATACCTAGAACAAAAGCAATCTAAGAGGACAGCTAGATCAGGAGCAGAACCATAGAAATGAAGATCACATGGAGGGTTAGCAACAGGGGAGTGGGAGGACGGGGGGAGAAGGTACAGAGAATAAGTAGCATAGACAGTTGGTAGGAAATAGACAGGGGGGAGGACAAGAATAGTATGGGAAATAGAGAATATAAAGAACTTTAGACACATGGACATGAACTAAAGGGAGAGAATGGGGGAGTGGGTGTGCAGGGTGGAGGGGAATGAAGGGCGGAAATGGGACAACTATAACGGCATAATCAATAAAACATATTAAAAAGAAAGTTGAGTATTACTTGAAGTTATAAATGACGGGAGATAAAAGGAGAAATACACAGAAACAAAGCAATAATAAGAAATTTAAATTTATTTCTACCAGTCTGAGAAAACAAATAAAAATAAATAAGAAAATAAATTATCTGAACATAATCAAAATGGTAGTGTGGATGGATATTCATGTAACACTATCAAATAATTTACCACATTTTTGAAGATTATTGAACTTTTGTAAAAATTGACCAAATATTAGGCTACAAAAATATCTCAACAAATTCTAAAAGTAGAAATATAAAACATTCTCTGATTAAACAACACAACAGAATGAGAAATTTATAACAAAATCAGAAAAAAAGAGATCTCCAATCTGAAAAATTAGAAAGTCTCACAAACAATACTGGATAAACAGGGAAATAAAAATAAAATTTGTGCTGTTTCTACAAAATATAAAATTACTACATATTAGAAGCTTTGGAATATAACTAAAACAGTGATGAGAGGAAAATTCAGTTTTAAATACTTTATCAGTAAGAAAATAATGAAAGTAAATGAGTTACTAATATAGCTCTGAAAGTTAGAAAAACAACTAAATTAAGCAAAGAAAAGTAGAGGGGAAGGGAAACAGCTAAAAGCATAAATTATGAAAATAAAAAACAGAAAGCAAGGGAGCAAAAAAAAATTCAAAATCTCTTTTGCTGAGGGCAGGGGAAGAGGGTAAGTCATCTGATTAAACTACTACCTCTCCTAATCAAGAGAAAAAATTAAAAGGACAAAGCAAAACATACAAGGTAAGAAATGAAGGTAAACCATAGGAACAGACAAAATTTTCAAATATAAGATACTACTTTATAAAACTCCACACAAATAAATATCAATAAAATAATTTTCTAGTAAGATATAACCTCCCAAAACTGAACCCAGAGAGCCTAAACAGACTTTCACAAAATAAATAGTTTTAAAAGAACTACCTACCTCCAAACAAAACACATAGGTCCCAAGAGTTTACAGGGAAATTCTACCAAATCTTAAAAGAGCGGACAATTTCAGTACTATTTAAAAACTATTGTACATTTAAAAAAACAGAAAACTTTAAAAATTTTAATAAAATGCAACATTAATACCAAAATGTGAAGACTGCCCCAAAAGAGAAGACTGCAGATCAGATTCATCCTACTTTTGTATTTTAATTAAAAGAAGTACTAACAGAATCCAGCATCACATTAGAACTCCAGAAACATTACTTTAGTTCAGTATTTGTTATAAAAAGAGAAATATCGTATCATTAGCTCCATAAGTATTAATTTATGGAGAAAATTCAACATCCATTTCTGACTAAAAGTACTTAATAGGAAGCAACAGATGCTCTTATGCATGTATGTATGCATAATAGGTATACATTATCCTTAATGAGGAAATACTAGAAGCATTCTTTCTAAAGTTAGAAATAAAAAGAAGGTGCCCATTAACCGCTAATGTTTAACATTGTCCTAAATGGACAATATAACCTGTTAGAGGTATAAAAATCCAAACGAAGAGGTAAATCTATCACTATCTGTAGATTAAATGATTATAACTAGATACTCAAAAAAAATTCCTTAAAAGGCAACTATGATCAATAATGGAATTCGTTGAGTCAGAAAAAAATGTTAGTGTATAGAAATCTAAAGCCTTCATGTATATAAACAATAGCCAGTTAGACCTATAAATGCATTTAACGGCAAAAATAAGGGAGAAAATATCCAGAAATGTATAAATTTTACGTGAAGAATACTTTAAAACATTCCTAAGAAAATAAAAGTAATCTTGAACGAATGGAATGGTATAGTATTTTCTTTGACAGAAAGATTCAGTGTTTTAAAGATGCCAGTTTGTCCTAACTTAATTTATTCATATTAGATCTCAATAAAACTAACAGCCTATTCTGTCATGCCTACCGGATCTAAACAAGGTGTTTCTAACACTTATGTGGTAAAATAAGTAACAATGGCCTAGAAAAACCTGAAACAAAAAATGAGACTAGTTCTATTAGATATTAAAAGTCAACAAACTATTGATCACTTTTAAGCGTGTGTGTGTGTGTGTCACACACACACAGGGATAAATTTTTATGCAGCAAAAACAAAAATAAGATTGTATCAAAGGCTTTTAAAAGACAAATAACAACCAACGGATACTGTATGTAATTCACATCACAGAAAAAGGGCTAATCTCTTAGAAAGCACTGTCAGTAAATGAGAAGACCAAATATCCGACAGAAAAAAAAATGGGCAAAAGATATAAACAGTTAACAGGAAAAAAGGTGGCCCTTTATATATTGTGAAAAGATGGTCAAATGGAAAACAAAAGCACATAGTGAAACTAATCCTTGCAAATCTGACAGACAAAAATAACAGGCTGACACCTATGAAGGCAATGGCATAAAGAAATAGGTAGCCTCAATCATTGATGTAAAATAAATATTTATGATCTTGGTGGAGGGCAATCTAGCAATAGCAATCTTAAAACTGCTATTTTGATGGGTGCCCCTGACCCATCAATTCCATTCCTTGGAATTTATCTTAAAGAAATACCTACATATATATGAAATGATGTTCTGAAATGGGATACACTTAAAAAACTGCCCTAGCATATCTAAAGGAGACTTGAAATACACTCCCCCAATGACACATCTCCACAATGGCAGATGCAGCTGAAAATAATGAGCAAACTATGTACTGATTAGAAAGATCCAGGGATCCTTGGAGTAATGGCTGATTCCAGGAATAGGGTAAGAAAAATAAGATGAGCCTGGAATATCTTGTTGTGCCAGAAAGCAAGAAAGTTATCAAAGACTAATGAATTATCAATAGGACATTGTGATTTTTCCACATAAGAATTCCATCTAATGTAAAAAGAGTAACAGAATTAGAAAAAATACCAGTTGATAATCCCTAGTGAAATAAGTGATTCAGGTAATGATGATCAATGAATGGAGTATCAGAAATTGAAAGGTTGACTGTAAAGTTTTAAAGGAGAGATCAGGCCTATTGATCTCTGAACATACTAATCAATCTTAGTATCATTAAAAAATGGGGCCATTAAATTCTGTGTGCCTAATATGATAAAAATATGAAGCACTTATAAAGTACTTTGATCTAGAATTGAACAAGGCCTCTAGGGCCGACTTTCATTTTCAGGAAATATAAGGGATAGAGGAACAAAGTAATGACACCACAAGAAAACAAAAACAAAGCTAGGTTTTTGGATATTCTACAGGACAACTGACAAGAAGCCAATGGCATTAAAAAAAAAAGAAAAAGAAAGGAAAAACCAAACAAAATAAAACCACAGGGAGGGAAATGGGACTACCACATTAAAAAAAGGCATTATAGCCAAATGTAAGGTATGAATCTTGTCTAGACACTGATTAAAACCAACGAACTATAAAAAGATATTTGAAACAATCAGGGAAATGTGATTACAGACAGGGTAGTACAGGCTACAAATAAATGATTATTTTCAATTTTCTTATATATGGCAGGGGCATTCTGACTGTGGGAGAAAACACCCCTATTTTTAGAGTTATGTACTGAATCGGTAGGGACGAGGTAACATTCTGGGATTTGATTTTAAACTACTATAGCAGAGGAAGAAATGGAGAGAGTTTGAGTAAATACAGAAAAATACTGACAATTTGGATAATGGTTATATAGGTGGCAGTTTATCATACTATTCTCTCTACTTTTACACAGGCTCAAAAATCTAAGAGAACACCTAAAAATGCATACAATCAGCTCCACATCATGCATCAGCAGTAGGCACAATGCTACGGGTCATAATGACCAGAAGACTTCTCTTCCCGTAAAACATGCATTTTATAATGAAATAATGACTTATGGTTAAAAGAGCAAAAGTGAGTTATAACAGAAGACTGCTCCGCTAATCATGTCAAAGCTTTTTTTATTTGCTTTCATAGCAAAACAGGACAAGTTCTGTGTAAAGGTTTTCTAAATGAAAGGTATCATAAATATAAGGGTTTTCCAGTATGTCTTAATATACGTCCAAATATTACTTCGAGACACCAGTACATATAATTAAACACAAAATGCACATATACATATTACACACAAACAAGCCATACTGAAATAAACTATTTAATACAGAATTTGGTTTTAGTTCCCTTACCATCAATATTAAGCATCATTTTCCACATGGCAGGCCGAACAGATTGATGGAATCCAAACCACACTTCCCTGCCCCCTCCCAGAGGGTGGTCATATCCTTCTGGAGCTGAGAAAAAGGAACGCCCCACAGGTGTATATCTGCAAAAAACAAAATAGCATGTTCAATCCTTCCTTCCTGTGTAAGTATTTAAATCTGCAGAATAGGTGATCCTACAGCATGTTACCTATACTATCATAATGATGCTTGTCATTATGAATATATGAAACTAAACATTTTCCAATTTTTGAAAACAAGCAGCCATTCTAAATAAAAAAAAGTCAGCATCCTTCACTGAAATTCTCTATTGTTACAACTAATGTTAGTTAGAATAAGAATAAATTTTATTTAAAATACTTTCTTAAAAATAGATTTAAAAAGTTAACAGTTCCAATCTTTTTTTTTAACATTTCCAATCTTAAAAAATGCTATAGTAAATAATCATGGATCAAAAAGGTATTTCTATAAATGTGTTTGTAAGGCATAACGCTTTCTTTATAAAGACACAGCTTATCTGATCCTTTATATATAAGCACAGATACACACATACACATGAGGTGCTAGTATGATTAAAACAACAGCCATTTTAACACAATTTAACACTACTGTATTAACAATAAAATAACCTTTAAAAACAAGGGGATTTAACTATAAGAATATATCTAAAAATATACCAGTTACTCAAGATTTATAGCTCCTAGGAGAAAGGGTTAGACATTTCTCTAAAAAGTATCCATTAGAATAGCTAAACTAGCCCTGGCTGGCATGGCTGATTGGACTGAGTGCTGGCCTCTGAACCAAAGGTTGCCAGTTCAATTCCCAGTCAGGGCACATGCCTGGGTTGCGGGCCATGCCCCTGATAGGGGGTGCAGGGTGCAGGAGAGGCAACCACACACTGATGTTTCTCTCCTTTCCCTGCTCTCTCTCTCTTAAAAACAAACAAACAAACAAACAACAACAACAAAAAACCAAGCTAAACTACCATATTTTTCGGACCATAAGATGCACCTAGGCAAGAAAAAATTTTGAAGCAAAAAATGTGGTAAAATATTTAATAACATAAATGACATAATATTTCGCCAATGTAAATGTAAACAGAATTCAACAGCAGCATTAACTATTATTCCTCCCAAATTTGGCAGGGGGTGGGGTGGGATGTGGGGAACTATGAGTGCATCTTATAATCCGAAAAATATGGTAATAAGGCGTATTAACTGTGACAAGTCAGAATTTTCTGCAACTTATATCTGTCAATGAACTTGTATGTATGCTATTATTCAACTGAAATAATAAAAATATGGAACAACTGAAAGTTAACCAAAGGAGGCCTGCACAACTCTTGGGTGGAAAGTCTTCACATTTAAAATCTAAAGATAAAAAATAAGCCAAAGAACCCACTTCATGGAGGGCAGATGTCGTAGCACCACATCAACGGCATGGACAGGATTAGTGCTGATTGGCTTGTCTAATTCCAGTGGCTCAGGCAAGGTCCGTCCTGTCAGTACTTCATGTAATAGGTGCCAACTCACCCGAGAGACAAACTTGATTGACACCTTGAAAGGTCGATCTTTTCCACCTTCCCCAGGTAAAGTTACATCTAAATCTACCTGTTGATGGGAAAAGATTTATTTGATAAAAGTTGAAAAAGACAAATACAATTATTTCTAAGTTTAACTTATAAAAATATTTAAGAGAAAAAAAGACAAATATAATTAAAAAACCCAATCTAAATGTTAAATCAAGAGACTAAAATTTAAATGACAGTTATTTATGCCAAAATTATTTGTCACTGCAAAATACTGGAAATTGCCTAAATGCCCAAACATTTGGGTAGCTATAAAAAAACGATGAGGAAAATGTCTTGGAATTGTTATGTAATGACTTCCAAGCTAACCTGTTAAGTGGAAAAGAGCAAAGTACAGAGGATTACAAATAGTATGTTATCTTTTATGTGAGAAAGAACGGGAAAATGGAACAATTTTTATGCATCTGTTTATTTATGTAAAAACAAACACTGGATGCGTAAACCAGAAACAAGGAAATTGGTTACTCTGAACGGGTGGGAAAAAGCAAACTGGAAGAAATAAAAGAGGAATTAACAATTCAGGGTGTATTTCTCAGTATAGTTTTGACTTTTGAAAGCATGTTAAAGTTCTATATATTAAAAATTAAAAATAAAATCAACAAGGCTGGAGGAAAAAGACTAAAACTGAATATAAACAAAATCAAATGAAACCAAATGCATTTCAAATGAATAATACACCACACCAAAAGAAGAGAAAGCAAGAAAGAAAACACTAATCCAAGTAACTTTTTTAAAAAAATTAATTTATTTATTTTCAGAAAGATGAGACAGGAGGGAGAAAAAAAGGGAGAGAAACATCAATGAGTGAGAGAAATATTGATTGGCTGCCTCTTGCAGGCCCCCAGCTGGGTACCTGGCCTGCAACCCAGGCATGTGCCCTGACTGGGAATCAAACCAGCAACCTTTTGGTTCGCAGGCCAGGATTCAATCCACTGAGCCACACCAGCCAGGGCCCAATCTAAGTAACTCTTGCACACCATATACTGACTCTACTCTCAGTTGGGAGTTTGGAAGAGGGGTGAGTAGGGAAGAATGGCCTACAGAATAAAACTCTGAACTCTTATTACTAGGTTTGTTTTCTGCAGTGGTATGGTATAGTAATTCAGATACTGTTTTATATGTACTGTAGGATCAAACACATAAGCAAAAGTGGTGATGTTTTGGGGAGCTAGGGGATTAAAAAAGATTCAAGTATTTGTTTGTTTTTAAATATATTTATTTATTTATTTTTAGAGAGGGGAGGGGGGGGAGAAAGAGAGGGAGAGAAACATCTATGTGACTCTTGAGTGCCCCCTAACTGGGGACCTGGCCCACAACCAGGCATGTGCCCTAGACTGGGAATCGAACTAGTGACCCTTTGATTCAGAGGTTGGTGCTCAATCCACTGAGCCACACCAGCTAGGGCAGAAGATTCAAATATTTAATGTGAAGAATTAAGGAAGAATCCTATGAGGATAGACTAGAACTGGAAGAACCAATTTGAAGTCATGATTTTCAACATACAACAAACTGTATGTTATATACAAACAGTGGTACTTGTAGGATACCTAAAAGTCAGGTTTACTGTATGCCGTGTAGCATTTGTTACTGTCTGTTAGTTGGATCAAGTATGTATGTGTGTATGTATGTATTCCTACCTCTGTCCACTGGAAGGGCCTGGAAGCACACATACCCCAGTAGCAATGAGCACATGCAATAAACCAGAATTTGGTTTCTAAACTGTGTTCTCCAACTAAAAGAAACCAGTCTTCCTTTGAGAAATGGCAGTTGCAGGACTTATGCAGGGAAAAAAGATAAGATGAGCCTGGAACAGCTCGTGCCACAAAGTAAGGAAGTACTCAAAGGAAAAAAAAAGATGTGTATCATGTCAAAAGGACACAGGAACCAATTTGAGCAGTCAAATTAAATAGAATAAATACACAGAGGAGAAGAAAATCCTCTTCCTTACTGTAGAATATCACCTAATAAATGTAGAAGGAATGAGATAATTAGGAAATCACCATTACTATACAGAAATAATTTTCCAAGCAAGAATCATCAATTATTTAAAAAGTCTATTAAAAAAGACAGAAAACTGTACTTGAACAATTAAAATAAAAAAGAAAATAAAAGTAAAAAGTCTATTAAGAAACAAGATTCTTAAAAGTACTAACCATATCAAAATTAAAAACTTCTGTGCATCAAAAGCAGTAAAGTGAAAAGGTAACCAATAAAATATGAAGAAATATTTGCAAATCATATACCTGATAATACATAAAGAATTCCTAAAACTCAACAATAACAACAAAACTCAATTAAAAAATGGGCAAAACACTTGAATACACATTTCTCAAAAAAAAAACAAAAAAAAAACCCCACAAATGGCCCATAAGCACAAAAAAAGATGCTTAACATCATTAGTAATTAGGAAAATTCAAATCAAAACCACAATCAGGTATCACTTTATACACATTAGGATGGCTATTATCAACAAATAAGAAAACAACAAGTGCTGACAAAAGTGTAGAGAATTTAGAGACTTCATGTACTGTCGGTATAAATATAAAATGGTACAGTTGTTATGAAAAGCAGTATAGTGATTTCTCAAAACATTAAAAATAGAATGACTACTTATGTGATCCAGAAACTCCACTTTTGGGTATGTACACAACAAAACTGAAAGCAGGGACTAGAACATGTATTGCTACAACCATGTTTACAGCACATTATTTGCAATAGCCCAAAGGGATTCATCAATGGATGGACAAACAAGAAAATGTGTACACACACACACACACACACACACACACACACACACACACACAGAAATGTTATTCAGCCTTAAAAAGGCAGAAAAATCCCTACACATGTGACAACAAAGATGAGCCTTGAGGACATTGTGCTAAGTGAAATAAGCCAGTCACAAAAATATATACACATATAATTCCACTTATATGAGGTAATGGGAGTAGTCAATTCATAGAGACAGAAAGTAGAATGGTTGCCAGGGAGGGTTGATGTTGAATGGGTACAGAGTTTCAGTTTTACAGGATGAAAAGAGTTGTGGAGATGGATGGGTGGTGATGGTTGTGAATATACTCAATGTCACAGAACTGAACTTAAAAATAACTCAGATGGCCCTGACCCATGTGGCTCATTTGATTGGTCATTGTCCCACAAAGCTAAAGGTCACTGGTTCGATTCCCAGTTAGAGTAAATGCCTTGGTTGTGGGTTCCTAGTTGGGGCACCTGTGAGGGATAACCAAATTGTTTCCCTCAACTAACTGGTATTTCTCTCCCTCTCTTTCTCCCTTCCTTCCCCTCTCTCTAAAAATAAGTAAATGCAATCTTTAAAAAAAGGCTAAAAGAAAAAATATTTAGGACATTAAAAAGTGTTAAGAGCTTTTTTTCCTTTAAATGGTTCGAATAGTAAATTTTATGTTGTGTATTTTACCACAATTTCTAAAAAAAGTTATCTCTTCACAAGATCAAGGAGAAAAAGAGTCACTTTGACAGGAGAAACCTGGAAGATCCTAACTGAACCAAGCGATCAAAGATAACATCACCATTAATGGAAGAAATACATATTATGTGCTTCTCGATATGATGCACCGATAAGGAAAGAACACATGTAATATTTCTGCCAAAAATGCTTAATCAGTATCTAATAAAGAGGAAGCATCAGATAAACAGTCTGAGGGACAGTCTAAAAAAAACTGAAACTCTGTACCCATTCAACATCAACCCTCCCTGGCAACCATTCTACTTTCTGTCTCTATGAACTGACTACTCCCATTACCTCATATAAGTGGAATTATATGTGTATATATTTTTGTGACTGGCTTATTTCACTTAGCACAATGTCCTCAAGGCTCATCTTTGTTGTCACATGTGTAGGGATTTTTCTGCCTTTTTAAGGCTGAATAACATTTCTGTGTGTGTGTGTACACATTTTCTTGTTTGTCCATCCATTGATGAATCCCTTTGGGCTATTGCAAATAATGTGCTGTAAACATGGTTGTAGCAATACATGTTCTAGTCCCTGCTTTCAGTTTTGTTGTGCACATACCCAAAAGTGGAGTTTCTGGATCACCTGCCTGCCATCTTCAACCATGTTAATGTCATGGAAGGAAGGAAGGAAGGGAGGAAGGAAGGGAGGAAGGAAGGGAGGAAGGGAGGGAGGGAGGGAGGGAGGAAGGAAGGGAGGGAGGGAGGGAGGGAGGGAGGGAGGGAGGGAGGGAGGGAGAAGGAGAGGGAGGGAGGGAGGGAGGAAAGAAAGAAAAAGGCTGGGGAACTGTTCCAGAACAAAGACAACAAGAAAGACATGACATGTAAATAAAAACATAATCCAGGACTTGATTCTGTACTAAAGGGAAAAATATGCTAAAGGACATAATTGGAACAAATGACAAAATTAGAATATGGGTTGTTGATTAGATAAAAGTATCATATATCACTGTAAAACTTAGTAAAGTTGATAACTGTACTATGGTTTTTATATTTGTTCTTACGGAATACACATTAAAAAGCATGGTACATGCAACCTACTCTTGAGTGGTCCAGAAAAAATAAGTATATATATCTCTATATATATCTATATATAGATATATATAGATATATATAGATATACCTCTATCTATTAGATATAGAGACAGCAAAGCGGAGAAAGAAAGAGAATAATAAAACAAATGTGGCAAATATAAAGAACACTGGTGAGTCTTAGTAAAGGATACACATGAGTTCTCTACATAATTCTTACAAGTTTTCCATATGCTTGAAATTATTTCAAAATAAGAAGTTAAAAAAGATAAATGATAAAATAAAATGAAAATAAGTGCATTTAAAAGGAGACACTGAAAAAATATAGCTTTCCGAAAACCGAGCACACATCTTACCCCAGTAGTTGCCACAGGAAGTGGATTGGCTGTGTAAAGGCTTCTTTTTCCATCATAAACTGGTCTACGGTCCCCAAATATAGTTACTTTAAAATGCTGAACCATTGAGTCAACCACCTCCCTAAAAAAGGGAATACAGTCACATAATCCTCTATATGATGAACTTTGAAAAAATTTAGCTAAAGTAATTTCTTACATTATTTAAAGCTATCAAAATTCTAAGACAATCACACATGATAAAATTTTTGCTTTCAGAACTATGGCTTAGGATACCAGAAGGGGATGATCTGAACTTCACAAAAACAGAGAGGAGTGAAGTCAGGGAATTACTTAATCGTTCTGGGTCACAGTTGACCTGGGAAATACTAACCTCAGAGACTAATCCAAGATCCCTTTCACCATCACCTGACTCATTCACCTCTTATTGTCAGAGTTTGTGTGCTCAAACAGCAACTAGGACATATATCTATGGGAACACTTACTCCATTGTATTAGAGTTATTATATATTCCACTTCTAGTAGACTGTGAAATTCTTGACAGCAATAAACACAGCTGGACCTCACACCACCCCTATCCTTTTACCCCCCGCCCCCCAACTTTTACCATAGTATTAGCTAGTAAGGATATTTTGAAACCTGTTTTTACCCAGCAAATATTTTTGTCCCACATACTTACATGGAAAGATATTCAAGACATACTTTAAAAAAAAAAATACGGACTACAGAGAGAATTACCAAATATCCAATAGTCAATATTTATTTTATATACACATTCTTTGTGAAAGCAGCAGAAAGATATCCACAAGGATAGAGACCAAAATACACACAATGGCTGATACCTCTGGAGAGAGAGGTGGAGAGAATCTACAAAATTTTATTTTGTTTATATGAATCTAAAATATATTATAATAAAAGTATACTTACATAGTACTGGTATAATTTATAATACACTTGAAAGAATTTAAAAAAAAATTAAGCCCTGGGTAGTGTGACTGAGTGGACCGAGCCTGGGAACCAAAGGTCCCAGGTTCGGTTCCCAGTCAGGGCACATGCCTGGGTTGTGGGCCAGGTCCCCAGTTGGGGGCGTTTGAGAGGCAACCTATCCATATATCTATTGCACATTGATGTTTTTCTCCCTCTCTTTCTCCCTCCCTTCCTCTCTCTATAAATAAATGAATAAAACCTTAAAAAAAAAGATTCAATGCTAGCCTAGTCAAGTGAATAGATAAGAGGGAAAGGAGAAAAAAAGTGTTTTCTGGAACAAAATAGTTAAGCTGATTTGATACCCAGAGCAATTATCTCCATGTTCAATGATTCTATATTCCCCCTCTTTTCTATTTTAGCAAAATTATTTAAATCAAGTCTTTTCCAGACCAAATTTTACAACAAAGATTTCATTCACTGATCAGTTTTTAGGTACAAAACAAATGTCAAAGATTTCACCATATATTCCCCATATCATATATGGTTATCCTCCTGTTTATTACTACTTTTTAATTACTGGTACCTCTGTCTTTTCACTTATCCAGATTCGAAACATGGTTCATCTCTTCATTCAATTAGCTGCTGATTCCACCCCTCTGCAGTTCTTTCTTTGCATATATTTTTATTTTTTTAGAGAAAGGGGAAGGAGAAAGAGAGAGAAACACTGAATGGTTGCTTCTTGCATACCCTCAACTGGGGACCTAGCCCACAACCCAGGCTTGTGCCCTGACTGGGAATTGAACCAACACCCTTTGGTTCACAGGCTCTCATTCAATCCACTAAGCCATACCAGCCAGGGCTGCAGTATTTCTTACATCAGTCCTTTATTTTCTATTCCTCAGTACTACTATCCTACATTAAAACTTCATGTCCTAGTATTGATACCTGAATTATTTTTTTCTTGTTTATGTCTTTAATTTTTTTCTTCTCTAACCCAATTTACATACCACTGCCAAATGAGTCCCCCAATTCCCCTTGTACTCCTTAGGTACAAAAGGTTAAGTTAATCACACTCCTCAGTGTATGGTACATTATCATCATTCATCTGGATAAGATCCCTCCTCTGATTTCTTTCCTTCCGTCTTCATTTCTTTTGCTCAAACCCATTCCCAGTAAGTTATTTCTTCTAATGTGTTGATGAATATCCTTCTGTTTGTATATACTCCTACCTTTACTCTCTGCACTAGGTTTTTGAAAACAAGTTGCTTTGGGATATCTAGTTGTTTGATTGATGCAAAGTACTCCACATGTTGTCTATTCACTGCCAGCTACCAAAAAACAAAGCTACCATGCGGTACCTCATTTTATGGCCCTCTATGAACCTGTGTGAGAAGTAATCTCTGGTCATATTCCTAGAAACAGAACTATTAGACCCAAGTGAGTTTTATCAACTAGATGGTGAACTGCCAAACTGCTCTCCATAGTGGCTGCACTAATCTATACTCCTGGAGATTCCTATTTCACTACATCCCAGACAAGATTTGGCATTATCCAATTTTGCTTTCTTATTTTTGCGAGCCTAGTGGGCAAAACTAAAGGCTTATTTTAATTCAGGCTTTTCTTATTAAAATGAATTTGAGCATCTCCTCGTGTGTCTGTTTCTTCTTTTATGAATGCCCTATTTGTTTCCTTTGCTTTTTCTCTGTTTGGGTACCAGTCTTCTTATCGAATTAAAGTAGTTTCTTTGACATTCTCAATATTAATTCATTAACAGATTTAGTTATTGCAAATATCTCCCCCAAAACATTACTTGCTTGTTAACAAGATTCATGTACTTGTTGAAATGAAATTCTTACTGCTGTATCAAATTAATAATTATTTTCACCTTATGGTTTCATGTTTTTGAGGGTTTAAGAAATACTTTCCAAATACTACATCACAAAGATGCGTTCAGTTTTATTAACTTTATGGTTTTATATGCATTATTGTGGTTGTTAATCTGTCTGAGGCCCTTCTTTATAAAGAGTGCTATGTAAGAACTCAATTTTATTTTTCCCCTTACTGTGAGCCAGTTTTCACATACCATCTACTGAAAAGTCTGTAATAACCAGTCAATTTATAATTCTATTTTATAATTTAAAAATTTTATCTTATTGATTATGCTATTACAGTTGTGCCAATTTCCCCCTTTGCCCCCCCCCCCCCCCCCCCCCCCACTGCCCAGTACTTCCTGTTTCCTCTGGTAATCTCCCTACTTTAGTTCATGTCCATGGGTCATGCATACAAGTTCTTTGGCTACTCCATTTCTTATACTGTTTTTACTACCTCCCTGTCTATTCTGTACCTACCAATGTGTACTTCTTAATCCCTGCATCTTTCCCCCATTTTTCCCCATCCCCCTCCCAAATGATAATCCTCCAAATGATCTCCATATCTATGATTCTGTTTCTGTTCTGCTGTTGCTTAGTTTGTTATTTGGATTCAATTACTGATAGCTGTGAATTTACTGCCATTTTAATGTTCATCGTTTTGATTTCCTTTTTCTTATATAATTCCCTTTCATATTTTATATACCAATGGCTTGGTGACGATGAACTCCTTAGTTTTACCTTGTCTGGGAAGCACTTTATATGGCCTTCAATTCGAAATGATAGCTTTGCTGGATAGAGTAATATAGGTTGTAGGTCCTTGCTTTTCATTACTGTGAATACTTCTTGCCCATCTCTTCTGGTCTGCAAACCTCCTTTGGAGAAATCACTTGACAGCCTTATGAAAACTCCTTTGTAAGTAACTATTTTTCTCTTGCTGCTTTTAAGATTCTCTACTTATCGACTTCCAGCCAAGATGGAGGCATAGGTAGACACACAGTGCCTCCTCACACAACCAGAATTAAGGACAACAAAAATTTAGAAACAAACAAACAAAAAAACCCAACCAGAGCTGACAGAAAATTGAACTGTTTGGAAGTCAGACAACCATTCATCCGTACCAGTAAGAGGGGTGTAGTGGGGGGCCGGTGGAGAGAGGTCGTGGCAGAAAAAAGCAGTGGCTTGTGGACCTCGGGCATGGGGAGGCAACGAGCAGAGCCAATGAGGCGCGCAAGGTGGCTGGCTGACCACGGTCACAAACTGGTGCACAGGTAAACCAGGCGAAAATGGGGAGCAAGACAGACTATACAACCCAGGGCCCCAGCACTGGGAAATAAAGCCTAAAAGCACTGATTGAAAAAACTTGAGGGGGTTGAGGTGCCGGGAGAAACTCCCAGCCTCACAGGAGAGTTTGCTGGGGAGACCCACAGGGTCCCAGAACATACACAAGCCCACCCACCCAGGAACCGGCATCAGAAGGGCCCAATTTGCTTGTGGGAAGCAGCAGAAGGGACTGACTAAAATCCCAGAAGGGGAACAAGCGCCACTGCCCCTCTCTGACCCAGCCCCCATATACAGCATCACAACCCAGTGACTGGGTTGCCCCGCCTTAGTGAACACCTAAGGCTCCACCCCTCACTACATAACAGGTACAACTAGACCCCCCCCCAAAAAAAAGGCTCTAACAGAAGAACAGATCAAAGCCCCAGAGCCAATACTTTTAAGTGACCAAGAGACAGCCAACCTATCATATGCACAGTTCAAAACACTGGTGATCAGGATGCTCACAGAACTGGTTGATTTTGGTCGCAAATTAGATGAAAAAATAAAGGCTACACTAAATGAAATGAAGAAAAATACACAGGAAACCAATAATGATGGGAAGAAAACTGGGACTCAAGTCAATGGAGTGGACCAGAAGGAAGAAAAAAAATGACCAAACAGAAAAGAATGAAGAAACAAGAATTCAAAAAATGAGGAGAGGCTTAGGAACCTCCAGGACATCTTTAAACGTTCCAAGATTCAAATTATAGGGGTACCAGAAGGGGAAAAGGAAGAGCAACAAGTGGAAAACTTATCTCAACAAATAATAAAGGAGAACTTCCCCAATCTGGCAAAGGAAATAGACTTCCAGGAAGTCCAGGAAGCTCAGACAGTTCCAAAGAAGGTGGACCCAAGGAGGAACACACCAAGGCACATCATCATTACATTAGCTAAGATTAAAATGAAGGAGAGAATCCTAGAAGCAGCAAGAGATAAAGAGACAGTAACCTACAAAGGAGTTCCCATCAGACTGTCAACGGATTTCTCAAGAGACCTTACAGACAAGAAGGGGCTAGAAAGAAGTATTCTAAGTCATGAAATCCAAAGACCTACATCCAAGATTGCTCTATCCAGCAAAACTTTCATTTAGAATGAAGGGCAGATAAAGTGCTTCTCAGATAAGGTCAAATTAAAGGAGTTCATCATCACCAAGCCCTTATTATATGAAATGTTAAAGGGACTTACCTAACAAAAAGAAGATAAAAAATATGAACAGTGAAAGAACAGCAAACTCACAGTTAAAAACAACCACACCTAAAACAAAAGCAAACTAAGCAAATAACTAAAACAGGAACAGAATCCAGAAAAGGAGATCACATAGAGGGTTAGCAACAGGGGAGTGGGAGGAGGAGAGAGGGGGAAAAGGTACAGAGAATAAGTAGCATAGACTGTAGGTAGAAAATAGACAGGGGGAGGGCAAGAATAGTATGGGAAATGTAGAAGCTAAAGAACTTGTGACATATGGACATGAACTAAAGGGGGTGATGTTGGTGGGAGGGGTATGCAGGGTAGAGGGGAATGAAGGGGGGAATGGGACAACTGTAATAGCATAATCAATAAAATATATTTTTAAAAGATTCTCTACTTATCTTTATCTTTTGGCATTTAAATTATGATGTATCTTGGTGTGGTCCTCTTTGGGTCCATCTTGCTTGGGATTCTCTGTGCTTCCTGGACTTGTATATCTATTTCCTTCATGAAATTAGGGAAGTTTTCTTTCATTATTTTTTCAAGTAAGTTTTGAATTTCTTGCTCTTCCTCTTTCCTTCTGGTACCCCTATGATTTAGATGTTGGTATGTTTAAAGATGTCCCAGAGGTTCCTAGGCCTATCTTCAGTTTTTTTAATTCTTTTTTCTTCCTGATGCTCTGATTGAATGCTTTTTCCTTGTGTTCTAAATTGTTGATTTGATTCTTGGCTTCATCCCCTCCACTGTTGGTTTCCTGTATATGTTTCTTTATTGTATTTAATGCAACCTACACTTCTGCCTAGGTCTTTTTTATGCTGCTAAAGTACCCAGTGAGTTCCTTGAGCATCCTAATAACCAGTATTTTGAACTCTGCATCTGATAGATTGCTTGCCTCCATTTTGTTTAGTTCTTTTTCTGGAGTTTTGTTCTGTTCTTTCATTTGGGCCGTGTTTCTTTGTCTCCTTGTTTTGGCAGCCTCCCTGTGTTTGTTTCTATGTATTGGGTAGAGCTGATTTGACTGTCTTGCAGTATGGCCTATCGTAGAAAAGCACACCCATAAGTTGGATGGGGAGGAACCTTAGGTAATCTCCTGGGCAGGGCCACCCATGTGAACCAGGCTGATAAGAGTCTCAGATATGGTGTTGCTGTTCTGTGAAAGGGACAATGGTCACTACCTGGCCTCTGGAGTTTTGTCTGAGAGGAAGTTGTTCCTCAGCACTCACCCTAATGCCAGACAATTCAATTTCTCCCCATATGCCACTGGTGCTCTTCCAGTTCTGCCCTGGTTCTGGAGCCCAGAGGGAGTGAGTCTGCATTAAGTCCTAAGACTGCTGTTGGCCCTTTAAGAGGAGACACCTGAGAATCCTGCAGTTTCTTCTGCTGCTCCAACCCCCACTGATTTTTACAGCCAGAAGTTATGGGACTTCCCCTCCTGGAGATGGAACTCTGGGCTGGGTGGTCTGGTGTGAGGCTGGAATCCTCCCCAATTTTTATCCCCCACACATGGGTGTAGGACCGCCCATTCTGCAACTCTGTCCATCCTATCCATCTGGATGAATATGCCTTCTTTAATTCCTTGCCCAGTGGACTTCCGCACAGAACAATTTCCTGATGATTCTGGGCGATAGTTGTTTTGTAATTTAGTTGTAAGTTTTGTTTTGGTTGTGAGAGGAGGCGAGCCGTATTTACGTATGCCTCCATCTTGACAGGCTCTATTTTTATCTTAAGTTCTCACATATAAATGAATATGGCTCTTAGTTCTCTATCTTGTTCCAGTGGTTTATTTGTCTGTTATTGGACCAGTATCATGTTTTCGTGATTACTAGAGGGTTTTATTTTGTTGCAACGTAGAATAGGGCAAGTTTCTTTTCTTTTTCTAAGTTAACTTAGACAGTCACAAAAACTTTTACTCAGAATAAACTTCTAAAGTGCCCCCCACAGAAAGCCATATCAATACGATAAGCAAAAGAAACATATCTAGTGTCCTACGTTTCATAAATAATCAAAAACTACCTATTGTATAAGAAACCCCCAAATGATACATACTTGGGAGACATGACCAATAAGCTAAAAACAGATAAATGTGTTAAAAGCTACTGACAAACTGTAACACTGAATTCCAACGAAGATGAAGCGTAATAAGGGCAATTATGAAATCTAAGCACTTCTATTTGAAAAGTTCAACAGCAGCCCTGGCTGATATAGCTCAACGAAATGAGTGCAAGCCTGTGAACCAAATGGTTGCCAGTTCGATCCCCTATCAGGGCACAGGCCAGGTCCCCAGTTGGGGACATGTGAGGGGCAACAACACATTTATTTAAAAAAAAAAAAAAAAAAGAAGAAGAAGAAGTTCAATAGTAGTAAGAACAAATTAGAGCATCTCTCTGAACTGACCTACTATTGCTCTTGTGAAAAGAGGATTTGGGTGACTATAAGTCAGAAAGAGCTAATGGTACAATGCAGCTTCCTCAAAATTAAAAAACTCAGGCTGCATATATTTAAGTACCCAGTACAAGGTGTGTAACCATCCCATCATATATTACATAGGTCATTTCATATTGTGGAGTACTTTGTTCAATCTGGAGGAATAAGAGGCCCTAAAAAATGAAACCACCAGAGGTAATCCTGCTAGAAACTCATGTAATACGAGTAAAAATAAATCAAACTAAGGACTGTTAGTTTAGAATAGCAAAGACTCAAAAGAAATTATAAAAGTCTTTGGTTATTTTGATGGACTATCGTGTGAAAAACTGAGTGGAGTATCCACCTTGTACGGGACGAAACCTTCTCTGAAACACTTTCTACTTTGTCCTTGTTCTCCTTCCTTTCTAGTTCGTTAAGTGTCTTCACTGGCAAACCTGAAACAATAGTATCCTCAGAGATCTATTGTCAGTCCTCTTATCTTGACTCTACTCACTTTCTATTAATTATCACCTATATGCTGACGTGTCATCTCAAACCTCAATCTTCATCTTGACTTATCTCCTGAGCTTTAGGAACTTATTTCCAATCATCTATTGCACTTCATTTTGATACTTCTTAACACATTTATCTCAACATCCAAATATCCACATGAGAAAATAAGAAACTTGGTCCTTTCACCATCTGTATTTCTGTTAAAGTCATCACCATTACATAAGGTAGAGACTCTGAAGCCATTATTTCTTCCTTTTCCTTACATACCTAAATTATTCATTCTTCTAAACCATCTAAGCCCTCTCTTCACCACCTGCTGTTTTGTTAAGTCTTACAACACATTACCTCTAATCTACAAAAATAGGTACCAAAAGTGCTATAGTAACAGTACACTGAAGCACGAGGAAAACAATTTTTATATTTAATTTTCAGCTAACAATTTGAAATTAAGACTAATATTCATGAATATGGCTTGATATAAAAAGTCGGGGCTTGGACTTCTGCCCCGACTTAGTCCATGACAGATGGTTAGGTATAACATGGTACACCAGGAATCCTAACAGAATAATGGGAGCTCTGCAACATATAAGAGTTAATGGTGAACTCTCATTCATTCTTCATTTTCAGCATGTTGCAACTTATTTCAGTTCAATTGTATGGTACACGTTGTCAGGTTTTTGATACATTAACCTAAAATTTTCAAATTATTAAATATATTCTTAAATAGTTTATTTGAAAATATTGTTAAGTGCATGGTCAAACATATTTTAACTAATGTGAATGTGTGATCAAAAGTTTCAGGATCACTACAACAGCCTTAAAAATGTTCTCTCTAGGATTGGTCTTTCCCTTCTCTCACTCATTCTCCACATTGCCATTAGTTAATACTTTTAAATATAGATGTTCCTCATTTGCTCAAAAGCCTCCAATGGCTCTGTATTATTTCTGAATTCACAGGCCTTAGCATAATGATGTACCCTCAAGCTAACTTTTCAGACTCTATTCATACTGGCCTACTTCTGTTACATAAACATGACTTACCTTTGCTCATGCTCTCTCTACATAGATTATTCTTTCCCCTGACCCACTGGACAAACTACTCAGCTCAGATACCATGTCATGTACCCCATCTTCTTCCCTAACCAAAAGCAGAAACCATTAATTTTTAAAAAGTCACTGAATTTATTGGAGTGACAGTGGTTAATGAAATTACCATTACTCTTTCATCACAGCACATAATGCACTTCTCACAGAACTTGTCACTCTATATAGACTATGAAATCCCAATCAAGGATCATGTTTTACTTATCTGGTGACCTCCAGAACATAGCACAGTGTCTTAACAAAAAAACAGGGGCACAATAAATTAAATAGTTAAATGAAAATAGGGAGTATCCAAAAAATAATCTTGCCCTGGCTGGTGTAGCTCAGTGGATGAGCACAGGCCTGTGAAGCAAAGGGTCACCGGTTCGATTCCAAGTCAGCAGGGCACATGCCTGGGTTGCAGGCCAGGTCCCCAGTGGGGAACACATGAGAGGCAACCACACACTGATGTTTCTCTCCCACTCTTTCTCCTTCCCTTCCCCTCTCTCTAAAAATAAATAAATAAAATACTTATTTTAAAAAAAAGACAAAAAATCATCTTAAAGTTTGTAAAGTTACTGCAGGATTTAGAATTGTAATTCCAGTAAGAGTCCATATATTTTTAAATCTAGTACCAACAGCATTCTATTTTGGTAAAACTGTATGGTAAACTGAGATAACTAGTTTAAATGGACTTACTAACTTAATCTAAGGAAAAAAACTGGAGCAGACCTAAAGTAAACAAATTAAGGCACATCCATACAATGGGATTATTATATAGCTGTTGTAATTTAAATCTATACAAATGAATAGATGTTAGAAATAAACTCTACCCACTAGTCCCTGATGTTCAGACATATATTTACTTATAAAAGTATCTTTCAATCCCAAATATACTGTACTGTTAACCCAAAGACTCTCATCACCAGTGAGTACTTTATTTCGGTGCTACTTTAACAATGTGGTAACTGCAGTGGGGTGGTGGCGCTGGAGCGTATAAGGAGAGTAAATGGTAATAAAAAAACAATAAAAATAAATTTAAAAATTTACAAAGAATTTTGAGATTTGTACCCTGGCTGGTGTAGCTCAGTGCATTGAACTCAGGCCTGTGAACAAAGTATCACGGTTCGATTCCCAGTCAGGGCACATGCCTGGGTTGCAAGCCAGTTCCCAGCAGGGGATGCACTAGAGGCAACCACACATTGATACTTCTCTCCCTCTCTCCTTCCCTTCCCCTCTAAAGATAAATAAATAAAATCTTAAAAAAAAAAAAAGAACTCTGAGATTTGAAGTAATCTCAAAATTAGATTTCTTTTCTTCCAAGTGATTAACAAATAAGAAAAACAAAATGACCCATTATTAACTAACATATTTTGCATGGTACAATTTCCCCAAGATAGCTAAACACCATTCTGTTTGATTTTTCATCGGTAATGTTTTCTAGAGTATGTTCTCTGAGTATGGTTATCTAGGTATCACACCAAAAGAACGACTGGCAAAAGAAAAAACTGAATTCCATCAAAATTAAAAATGTTTTGCTTCAAAAGACATCATTAAGAAAGTGAAAAGGCAGCATGCAGAAAGGGAAAAAAATTTGCAAATCATTATCAACCAAAAGGTCAAACAAGAGACTTTTAACTAGAAGGTATAAAGAAATCCAACAACTTAATGGAAAGACTAAAGATCCAATCTAAAAATGGGCCAAGGATTTGAATAGACATTTCTCCAAAAATACAAATGGCAAATAGTACATAAAAAGATGCTCAACATCATTAGCCATCAGGGAAATGAAAAATCAAAATGACAATGAGAGACTAGAGTCATTAAGATGGCTATAACAAATAAGACAGATAACAAATCTTGGTGAGGATGTGGAGAAATTGGAATCACCACACACTGCTAGTGGGAATGTAAAATAATAGAGCCATTTTGGAAAAGAGTCTGGCAGTTCCTCAAAAGAGTAAAGAAAAAGTTGCATATGTCCATACAAAATCCTGTACATGAATGTTCATAGCAACATTATTCGTAAGAACCAAGAAGTACAAACAACTCACATATCCATCAACTGAAAAATCTATAAAATATCTATACAATGGAATACTATTTAGTAATGAAAAAATATAAAGTAGTAACACATGTTACCAGTTGGATGAATCTTGAAAACATGTGAATTGAAAGACATCACACAAAAAGGTAGGACTGTATAATTCTATTTATAAGAAATGTTCAGAAAAGGCAAATCTACATGGACAGAGAGTAAATTAGTGTTTAGCATGGGCTGTGGGGAAGTCAATGGGTAGTGACTCATAATGGGTACAGGATTTCTTTTTAGGAAGATGAAATATTCTAAAATTAGATAGTGGTGATAGTTGTCCATCACCTCTGAGTGACTTTTTGTATGGTGTGTGAATTTTACATCAATAAAGTTGTTATTTTAAAAAAGTATATCCCTTTCTTGGCATACTACTCAATTATAACACTATGCCAATGATATTGCTAGTAACAGCCGAAAAGGTGTTCCTTCAAACACTCTGATTTGAGATTTCCATTTAAAAACTGAAATGATATCAATATAGATTTTTCCTTCTAAAATTCAATCAGAATTACATTACATCCATATACAATATGCACAAATATTTGTCCCTATATCATTAATCATAATATAATAGTAATGGGGTCCTGGCAGGGTGTCTCAGTTGGTTAGTTTCCTCCTTGATTCACCAAGGTTATGGGTTCAATCCCAGGTTTGCATGTACAAGAAGCAACCCATGAGTGCATCATCAGTGGAACAACAGTTTGATGTCTGTCTCAATCCTCTCTCTCTCCCCACCCTTTCTCCCATTCTCTAAATCTAAAAGTCAATTTAAAAGTTAAAAGAAAAAGCAACAATAAATAATAGTGCTCTGGCTGGTGTGACTCAGTGGATTTAGTACTGGCCTGCATACCCGGTCCCCCAGTTGGGGGCATGTGAGAGGCAACCACATACTAATGTTTCTCTCCCTCCTTTACCCTCTCTCTAAAAAGAAAATAAATATTTTAAAAAACCAATAATTATAATAGCAAAATGACTATAATGTTTAAATTATAAAAGAAAATTGACCAAAAAATAAATCAACCACATGTACTATCAATTATTTTAAGATTCTTTCAAATTTTTACATGTCTAAAATAGATTTGTTATATTCATATTGTGTATACAATTTTTCCCATGTATTTCATTATTCAATGGTTCTGAGTAAGTACCTAACCATTTACTCAGGGTTTATCCCCATATATACAAATACTTAGTAGCTGGACAAACTAACATAAAATCTCAAGTTATAGAACTTACACTCTAGGTCACAGTATTTCTAAAAACATTTTATTTTTAGTTATTGAGACCATTCACTTGTTGAAGTCTGCTAAACAAACATGCTCCTAAGCCAAATGATCATTTTCAATCAAAATCGTTACATAGGAAACACACAGACACACACACGCCACACCAAAGGGTAACAAAAGATAAAGAAAACCAATGGACCGTCTAACGTAGAGAAGTTGACTCACAAAAAGATTCGCGAGCATTTCTTGCATATTTGCTCCAAGAAAACTCCTGTGACTAAAGTGGAAACTTGTGTGGAGACAATATATCAGTATGCTGCCATTATGATTAATGCCATAGCGCCAAATATTTGAGCATGTGGCATGTGGAGAAAAGAAACCTTGTATGTGTTGACTTAAATACTGCTGCATTTTGGCCTGTAACTATTTGGCTAACACTGAAAAGGAATTGTGAAGTTCTGTCTAATTCCTCCTAATTTCCAGAATTCCAGCTGTTGAAGTGTAGCAACTAATTTCAAATGCCCACCATAAAGTTTAACTGACTAGATATGTAGCGATATTATAAAAAGTTAAAACAAAAAATCTAGTCTTTTGAAAGAAATAAAGGGAATAAGTTTTACAGATGTTGATATAAAATCAAGCCAAAATATTAACAAAGTATAAAGTTCATTTATGCTGTTTTTAGATTTCGTATGTAAGTAAAATCATATAGTATTTGTTTTTCTATGTCTGACAATTCATTCAGCAAAATTTCATCAAAGTCCATTCAAGTTGTCACAAATGGCAAGACTTTATTATCTTCTTGCTTCACAAATATTTCTTAGACTATCGAGTCAGGATTCTGGAGTTGGGGTCTCACTTTTGCTATTAAAAATTTTTGTCCCTTAACCTTTCTGGATTTCAGCTATATAAAAAAAAAAAAGAGTATCAGATTATTTGATCTCTTTGATTCTTTCCACGTGTAATACTCCACAATTCCCTTCTGACCTCATAAAGAATTTGGCATTTTATGTTAATTATAATATTCATATGATTTTTTACATGCTATCACAAAGACTCTTAGTGTTCAGTCACTTCATATATCTTATGTGTCTTACCTACTCCACTAAATTATAAATTTCTTGACAGAAAAAACTATTTTTTTTTAATTGAGGTAACACTGATTTCTAACATTAGATAAGTTTGAAATGTAGGCACCTATGTCTTAAATGAAGGTACTTAGTAATACCTACTGAATAAGAAAAGTCTGAGGTATCTGAGACTACAAACCAAATTGTTGAGTATTATTGTTTTCTAAATATTTTTTCCAGTCTTTTTTAAAAAACCTTCTTTCATGATGTTTTTCATATTCTCTGTATTGCTAAACCACAGCCACACGCACATACACACATACAGAGTATTTGGGGAATGTGAGAAAAGAAGCTTACTGAAAGCAGACCGAAAAACCTTTAGACACCATTCTGTACTTGTTCCTATGTAGGATTAAGGAACAGTTAGCAGTCGAGGATCAGGGGAATAGAAAGCATGAAACCATGACAACCACCAATACCTCTACTATCACCATCATCTTAAAGGGTACTTTAAAAAAGTGGTAAATAAGGTGGGTGGGGAGTTAAGAGGTATATTACCTGACAGCAAAGGAAAAGATGCTCAGTGATTTCAAAAGCATCTAAAAATGACTTGGACTTTTTCTATCATCACAGAGAGCCTATGAGTTCATGTTATAATGAAAAAATTTCAAGGCTCTTTGGAGATTTTACCTATCATCCACACCCCTAAAGAACAATCAATTTCAAAACAAATTACCATGTGCTCTTGGTCAAACTGTTAGACATTATCACTGTTAATCAGATATGCAAGATAAACAATTACTGTGGTAAAGACAAATACCAAGAGTAAAAAAAATCTCCATGACTTCATGATTCTTACCTGTTTACTCTCCTAGGACACTTGTCTGGTTTAATATCTACCTCATAGAGGTAGACATCAATCTTTGGGATTTCAACTTGAAAACAGTTAGCCAGCAATTTAATGGGCTTGCCCATGGTGCCATAGCCAGGTCTTCTGGGCACCATGAGTAGGGGCTGGGCCCCAACGGGTCCTGTGAGGAGGGGGAAAAAAGTAACAATGTTACAAACTGCATTTGATAATCTTGTCAATCAGAGTGTGTTAGAATTTTAAAGCACAGCTGATAATGGGGTTGAAGCCTAGTGCCGAAAGATGACAATTTCTAACACCTCTGCTTATTTCCTCCCAATTTACTCCCCTTATTAAAACACACAAACAAAACCATGAGTGCTTCTGGAAAATTGTTCTGGAAGGATAGGAAGAAGGGAAAACAATCAAACACTCAGGAGAGCATGTGCAAACACAAATCAGACCCAAAGAGTGAGACAGCAAAGCAAACTCAGAGACTAGAAAGGATCAGAGCAAATGAACAAAATAAAAACAATATACAGTAAGAAGGGTCAGCAAAGCATAAGATGTTATTTCAAAATATAAATAAAATCTATAAACCCCAGACACTGAATGTATTATAAACACTGTGTCAATAAATTTGAAGGCTAGATGAAACAAATACAGCTTACTAACACAAAAAAAATATATGAAATACGAAAAGTCCTCTGTTGACAGAAATGTAAAGTGGTATAAGTCACTTTGGAAAACAGTATGGTGGTTCCTCAAAACATTAAAAATAGAACCACCATATGATCCAGCAACCCTACTTCTGGGTATCTACGAACAACATTGAAAGCAGAGTGTTGAAGAGATAATTACACACCTATGCTCACAGAAGCATTACTCATAATAGTCAAAAGGTGGAAGCAACCTCAATGTACACTGATAAATGAATAAACAAAATATGACATATACAATGAAATATTAGCCTTAAAAAGGAAATTTTGACACATGCTATAACATAGATGAACCTTGTAGAAGTTATGCTGTTAAATAATCAGTCACAAAAGATACTGTATGTATGATTCCTATTATTAATATCACAAAGTAGAAGGGTAGTTGCCAGGGGTTGGGGGAAAGAGAAAATGGGGAATTGTTGCTTAATGGGTATAGTTTCAGTTTTTCAAGATGAAAACAGTTCTGGAGATTGGCTGCCTACAATGTAAATGTACTTATATACATTCTGAACAGTATATTAAAATTGCTAGGATGGTAAATTTAACCCTGTGTATTTTATCACAATTTAAATGAAACCTGACACCTAACATTGCTTTTATTTTTTATTATATTTTATTGATTATGCTATTACAGTTACCCTGATTTTTCCCCCTTCATCCCCCTCCACCCAGCACCCCCCCCCAAGGAAACCCTCCACCATTGTTCATGTCCATGGGTCATGCATATTGTTGGGAACTGCCCTTCCTGGTTTCAGAAGTTGTAACCCCTAATGGCTAAGGCTGAGTAAAAAGACCTTAGGACCATAAGCCACTAAGGAGACAAAGCCTATTCTCCTAGCAGGGGTGCAGCCTCTGCCCCCTTTACTTCACCCTGCTTGGCCCTGGGCAGATGACTGGTTAGCCAATGATGGGTAAGACTCCTCAAGGGAGAGACAACCTAAGACAGGAATGGTTGAAATGGGGCCATCAGAGAAAGGCTTAGGGGACTACAAAAAAGGGGGGTATGGATCCTCACCCCTCAGCTTTGACATAGCCTGAATCCCCATTCTATCTGTAAGAAGTCTTCTAATCTCTTGGCTGCTTGCATCCTCCACCTGACTTAAGCCTGAAACAATGCTGGAGGTGGGTGCTGCCCTTTGTTGGAAAGGGCAGCTTCTCCAGGGCAATCAGACCAGAGAAAGAATGCATAAAATCCTGTGAAACCTGTTCTGCTAAGAATGCCCTCAATTTAAATGATAAGGGTCCAAGCATAAAATGAGTTTGTTTCCCAAAGTTTTATGGTCCTTTGCCTATCTGACCCTGACTCAGAATAAGCCCTCATACTTCTCTGAATGTTATCTATTGTTTATTACTGCCTGACAATGATTGGGCTTTATGTATACACCCTATATTCCTATACAAATTAAACCCAATAAAAGCCCATTGAGGAACAGGCTCAAGGCCCTTCTCCTTTGAGAGATCAGCCACCTTTCCTCCCTAAGCAGATCATGTCTTGATAGACTTATTCTCATGGCTGGGGGGAGCGGGGGGATGGGAGGTGGGTGGGCTCTGGGGGAAAAAGCTCCCCCATCGAGTATAAATTTTTTGGCTACTCCATTTCCTATATTGTACTTTACATCCCCATGGCTATTCTGTAACTACCTATTTGTACTTCTTAATCCTCTCACCTCTTCACCCATCCCCCCACAACCCTCACATCTGGCAATCATCAGAATATTCTCTGTAGCCATGATTCTGTCTCTGTTCTTGTTTGCTTAGTTTGACTTTTAGATTCAATTGTTGATAGATATGCCATTTTTGCCATTTTATTGTTCATAGCTTTTATCTTCTTTTTCTAAAATAAGTTCCTTTAACATTTCATGTAATAATAGTTTGGTGATCATAAACTCCTTTAATTTTTTATCTGGGAAGCTCTTTATCTGCCCTTGAATTCTAAATGATAGCTTTGCTGGGTAGAGCAATCTTGGCTGTAGGTCCCAGTTTTTCATGATTTTGAATATTTCTTTCCAATCCTGACTAGCCTTAAGTTTCTTTTGAGAAATCAGCTAACAGTCTTATGGGAACTCCCCTGTAAGTAACTAACTTCTCTTCTCTTGCTGCTTTTAGGATTCTCTTTTACCTTTGGCATTTTAATTATGATGTGTCTTGGAGTGGGCCTCTTTGCATCTATCTTCTTTAGGACTCTCTGTTCTTCCTGGATTTGCATGTCTATTTCCTTCACCAAATTAGGGAAATTTTCTTTATTTCTTCAAATAGACTTCCAATTTATTGATCTTTCTCTTCTCCTTCTGGTACCCCTGTGATGTGACTGTTGGACCTCTTGAGGTTGTCCCAAAAGCTGCTTATACTATCCTCATTGTTTTTGAATTCTTTTCCTTCTTGTTCTGATTGCTTGTTTTTTTTTTTTTTTTGCATTTTTATGTTCCAAATCATTGATCTGATTCTCATCTGCATCCACTCTTCTGTTGTTTCCCTGAAAATTCTTTATTTCAATTAGTGTATCCTTTGTTTCTGACTGGATTTTTTTTTAATGCTGCTGAGGCCCTCACTAAGTTCCTTGAGCATCCTTATAACCAGTGTTTTGAACTCTGCACCTGATAGATTGCCTATCTACATTTCATGTAGCTTTTCCTGGAGTTTTGACCTGTTTTTTCACCTGGGCTATGTTTCTGTATCTCATTTTGGCAGCCTTCTTGTGTTTGTTTCTATGTATTATATGGAGCTGCTTTGACTCCGTGTCTTGGTAGTGTGGCCTAATGTGGCAGATGTCCTGTAGGGTTCAGTGACATACATAGCCTCCCTTATCACCTCAGCTGGGTACTCAAGGAGTACCCTTCATGTACGCTGAGTATACACTCCTCTTGTAGTTGAGCCTTGGTTGCTGTTGGCAGATCAATGGGAGGGATTTACTCAGGCCGGTCACCTTCAAGGACTGGCTGTGAACACTTGCCACCAACCTCGGCCCTCGGTGGACAATGAGCTGTGCAAGGGTAAGATGGTGGTGCTCCGACACGGTATTTACCTGTCCACTGGGTGCTCTGGCCTGGGGGTTTCTGGGTGGTGCAGGTCTTGCCCAGGGCCATCCTGTCTGCATTATAAAGCAATCTGAGGTTGCTGCTACTTGTGGTGGATTTGGAAATTCCCAGGGGAAGCCAACCTGTGACTCTAGGCTAGATGCTGCTAGTGCTGGGCCTGGGGCTCACTGAGGCCAGTTGTTGTTTATTTTAGAGGATTTAGGAAGTTGTGAAGCCAAGACCAGCCACTGAAATGGAAAAGCAGGTTAGGTAAGCCTGTAAGTTGGGAGGTGGGGAGTCTCTGGGGATCTCCAAGGCCGGTCAAACAGTGTTAGCCATGTTGATGCAGTCTCATATACAGCACCAGCCTGCTGGCTCTGTGGGGAAGAGTCTAGTAAAGGGACAATAGCCCCTGCTCTCCTTGATTGCAGACACTTTAGTTTCTCCCCATATGTCACTAGTGCCTTTCGAGCTGCTACCTCAGTGTTGGTGCTCAGAGGGAGTGAGACTGAGAAGGTAAGTATGTGTGTGGGTTCTTTAAAAAGAACTGCTGGAGCTCCAGAAGTTTCTTCTGCCAACTTAATCCCAACTGGTTTTTGCATCCATAAGTTGTGGGGACTTACCTTCCTGGCACTGGAACCCTGAGCTGGGTGGGGGGCCTGGTGTGGGACTGGGACTCCTTGCTCCTGAGATATCCCCCCCAAATTTTTATCCACCATATGTAGGTGAGGGATTAGCCTGCTCTGTGTCTGTGCTCGTGCCCCTCCTACCAGTCTGGATGGATGTGGTTTCGTTAATTCCGTAGTTGTCAGGCTTCCATTCAACTCAATTTCTGATGGTTCTGAGTGATGGTTTCTACATTTTCGCTGTAGTTTTGATGTGGTTGCGAAGTAGAGAGCCATGTCTTGTTATTTGCCTTTTTGAGTGGAAGTCAACAATAAGTTTTTAAAGCTCAAAATGTTGTAGTGTTGTAAAACAAAGTTCAAACAACAAATACAGTTAACAAATTAGTAACTATTATCTGAGTGGACTTATATTTAAAATATGTGAAAAGTCCTGTACCTTCAAATTATTTATTTGAAAATAATTAAATCCACAATTAAAAATATTTCCACACACACTAAAAGATTCTAGATTCAGAAGGCTTCACTAAAGAATTATATCAAGTATTCAAGTGAAAAAATAATAGCAATCTTATACAAACTCTTCCAGAGAACAGGAAAAAAGTAGACATATCACAATTCAACTCATGATGCCAGAAAAACCCTTCTACAAAAACCTGACAAGAGCATTATGAAAAAGAAAAATTATAGGACATACATACAAAAATCCTAATAAAATATTAACAAAACTTACCAATGTATCAAAAGAACAATACATCATTACCAAGATGAGTTTGTATCAGGAATTAAAAGTTAACAAGAATTCTTTTCATTGTGGATAAAAGTACATTAAAGTGCTGTCTGTATAACTTATTTTTTATTTTATTTTCATGAATCTGTGAATTTCTTCCGAGAGCATGCATACTCTTTCCTGTTATCCTAGACTGAGGTAGGTAATATTGAATAATTCTAGATTAGGTCATAATTCTGGCTTTGCCATTTATCTAACCACTTGACCTCTGTCAAATATTAGTAGTCCTGAAACTTGATATGTTACTCTTTCATAAATCTTGTTAGGATCAAATCAGAAAGTGTACAATAGCTAGAATTTATCAAGTTCTTATGTCTCAGGCAATGCTGCTAAATGCTTTATATAAATTATCTTTTTGTCTTCATACAAACCCTTTAATCATTTTATAGAGGAAAAAAACTGAAATCATTTGATTACAATTTCCATAGCTAGTAAGTAGCAGAACTGGGATTGGAATCCACCCTCTAGAGGTTTCTATTTTGTTCCATCGATAGATTTTGTCTACCTTTTGGCCAATAACACACTTACTACAATTTTGAATTGTCTCGAAGCTACACACTGTCTATCCTTCCACTTTAATCTCCTTTAATATTGTGTTGCTTTTCTGGGTATTTTGCCTTTCCCTATAAACTTTCAATCATTTTATTGATATCCATAAAATAATTTTCGGGGATTTTGATTGGGATTGTGCTAAATACATAAATCAAGTTGGAAAGAACTTGCCATCCACGTACATGGAATATCTCTGTTCAGATTTTCTTTGATCAGAGTTTTGTAGTTTTCCTCGTATAGATCTGGTACATATTTTTAGATTTCTACATATTTCTTTGTATGTGCTAATGCAAATGGTATTGTGCTTTTTCATTTCAAATTCTAGTTGTTCATTGCTTATCTATAATTCAATATAAGGCTACGATAATCAAGTCAGTGTGCTATTGGTCAAAGAATAGACAAACAAGTCAATGGTACAAAACACATAGCACAAAAATTCACCCACATAGTCAACTGATCTTTGACAAAGGAGCAAAAGGATAATCTTTTCAACAAATGGTACCAAACAAGTGAATACACAAATGCAAAAAAAAGAAAAAGAATCTACATACAGACCTTATACTTTTTTCAAAAATTAACTCAAACTAGCTGATAGATCTAAATGTAAAATGTAAATTATGAAACTCCTAGAATGTAAAATGGACAAAAACTTAGGTGATCCTGGTTTTGGTGATGACTTCTTAGCTAGTACACCAAAACCACCGTCCATGAAATAAAAATGTAAGTTTTCATTAAAATTAAAAACTCCTCCTCCTGTCTGGAATGGCTCAGTTGGTTGGATGTAGTTCTGTGTAGTGAAAAGTCTCCTGAAAAGTCTCCTATTTGATTCCTGGTCAGGGCACACTCCTGGGTTACAGGTGTGGTCCCTGGTTGGGATATATGGGATAAGCAACTAATGGATGTTGCTCTCTCAAACTGAGGTTTCTCTCCCTCTTTCTCCCTCCTTACCTTCTCTCTAAAAATAAATAAATAAAATCTTAAAAAAACCCCAAAACTTCTGTTCTCTGAAAGACAATGAACTTACATGCCACAGTCTGAGAGAAAATACTTGTAAAATAGGTATCTAATAAAGGGTTAATATTCAAAATATATAAAGAACTCATATAACTCAATAGAAAAAAATTAGTTGTTTAAAAAATGGGCAAAGGAGCCCTGGCTGGTGTAGCTCAGTGGATTGAGCGCGGGCCTGTGAAGCAAAGGGTTGCCGGTTCGATTCCTGGCCAGGGCACACACCTGGGTTGCAGGCCAGGTCCCCAGTAGGGGACACATGAGAGGTAGCCACACACTCATGTTTCTTTCCCACTCTTTCTCCTTCCCGTCCCCTCTAAAAATAAACAAATAAATAAATGTTTTTTAAATGGGCAAAGGAGCTGAACAGACATTTTCCAAAGAAAACATGCACATGGCCAGGTATTGGGTTGGCCAAAAAGTTTGTTTAGTTTTTTCTGTATGATGGCTCTAGTGATGCTTAGTTGTCTTTTACTTCATTTGAAACAATTCTATTAGACTGTGTTGTGACAGCTGTCATATTCTAGTGATGCTTAGTTGTCTTTTACTTCATTTGAAACAATTCTATTAGACTGTGTTGTGACAGCTGTCATATGAGTGCGCATTTAAAAAAAACAAACATCAAAATTGGTGAATTTTTGTGCAGCCATTTTAGCATTAAAGATGGAAGATAACACGCAACATTTCTGGCATACTATGCTTTACTATTTCAAGAAAGGTAAAAACATAACTGAAGTGCAAAAAAAATTATGCAGTATACAGAGAAGGTGCTGTGACTGACTGAATGTGTTAAAAGTGGCTTGTGAAGTGTCGTGGTACTATTGACATTTTGGCCAAATAATTATCTGCTGTGGGGCTGTCCTATGCACTGGAATATATTTAGCAACACCTTGGCCTCTACCCACCAGAAGCCAATAGCAGGAGATAGCTGACATACTCAAATTATCCAAATCAATAAAGTTAATGGTGAAAATAAAAAATGTGTCTTTTATTTTACAGAAAAAACTAAACAGACTTTTTGGCCAACCCAATACATGAAAAGGTGCTTAATATCACTAATGATCAGGGAAATGCAAATCAAAACTACAATGAGATATCACCTCACAACTGCTAGAATGACTATTATAAAAAAAAGAAATAAAGAAAAACAAGTGCTGGCAAGAATATGAAGAAAAGGGAACGCTCGTACACTCTTGGTGAGAATGTAATTTGGTACAGCATCTATGGAAAACAGTGTGGAGTTCTCAAACATGAAAAACTGAACTACCATACGACCAGCAATTCCACTTCTGGGCATTTATCTGGAGAAAAGGAAAACACTGCCGTGGCCAGGTGGCTGAGCTGGTTGGAGGGTCATCCAGTTCACCACAGGATGCGGGGTTTGATCCCTGGTCAGGGCACATAACTAGGTTTCAGGTTCAGTCCCTGGTTGGGGCATGTAAGAGAGGCAACTGATTGATGTTTCTCTCTCACATTGATGACTCACTCTCTCCTCTCCCTCCACACACACTCCCTTTTTCTTTCTCTCTAAAATAAGATAAAATAAAATAGTCAAATGAACATATCCTCCAGTGAGGATTTTTTAAAAAACGAAAACACTAACTTGAAAAGATATAAGCACCCCAAGTTCATCGCAGCATTATTTATGATAGCCAAAATATGGAAACAACCTAACTGTCTATCAGTGGATGAAAGGATAAAGCAAACGTGCTCTAAATACACAATGGAATATTATAAAAGGTAATCAGCCACATAAAAAATGAATAAGACAAAAAAACCCCTAAACTCAGACATACAGAGAATAGATTGGTGGTTGTCAGAGGTGGGGGGGGAGGGGAGTGTGAAATGGGTGATGGGAGTCAAAAAGTACAAACTTCCAATTCTAAAATAATGAGGTCATGGGGGTGTTCTGCATAGCATGGTGACTATAGTTATTAATACTGTATTTCATAATTGAAAGTTGCTAAGAGATCTTAAATTATCATTACAAGAAAAAAGTCTATATATGATGATGGATATTAACTAGACTTACTGTGGTGACCATTTTGCAATATTTACAAGTAGCAAATTATTATGCTTTACATCTGAAACTAATATAATATTATATGTCAATTTTATTTCAATTTAAAAACGAATATAATAAAGTAAGAAAAAAGCAACCATATGTAACTAACTATTAATATTTGGTGATAAGAAAGGATGTTTTAAGCATTTTAATCCTAACATGATAATCTATGATATTTCACTGTGTTTTAATTACATTTTTAGAAACTAGTTAAGGTTAGGTTGATATCTAATACATTATAGTCTTTCCCATTTAAAATAATGGGAAATAGCCACCTAATTAGTCATTGTGATGCAGAATATCTGATTTTCAGGAACAGATTACTACCTGTTCTTAATCAGTTCTTTCAAGCTTTTAAGAAGGCATTTTGTTCTATTTTATCCACATATTTTTTAGTCTTCTTGAGTGGGAGTTCTGAGCCTAATAAAACAGACTTCCTGATGTACACAGAGAAAATTCTATACTTACCTAACTGCCTGTATTTTCATATAAACTATGAGTGATCTGAGGCCAGAAATTCTGATTCATATTTCTATCCCTAATACATCATATATAAAGTCCCTTGTTCTGATTCCATGGTCACAGAGCAATTCCGGAAGAAGATTAGTAGCTGACTAGTCAATATGAATCTTCTTGATGCTCTTGAAATATTTTTCTTTGTAAATTATTAAATTAGCATTATAATTTATGTATTAGTGTTTTGTGAATTCAGTTGGCATCCATCGGTCCCTCATGACAATAATCACCTCTGGCTGCCCTGACAAAAACAAGCACAAAGATCTGCAAGCTAGGGACCAGGCTGTGGGCCACATCCCTGTCTCATCCTATTTCACAAATTTCTATCTGAGTAATCTGAATCATTTCCACTACATTTTCAATATTCACAGTAGCAAACACATTGTGTAGACAACATTATATTCTGTTCCCATTTAGCATCATAAGCATATCTATGTTTCTAAGATCTTCAAAATAATAATTTTAATGATTATGTAATCCATTAAGTCAGTAAACTATAACTGATCAAGCTCTATTGGAGGATATTTAGCTTGCTTCCAATTTTTCACTACCATAAATAGTGAAACATAAGCAGTTATAACAGATATTCATAGGACTGTATGCCAAATATACCTTCAACCTTTTCCTCCACCTATTGGCTATTCTCTTGAAAACTGTACTCTCTTCTCAAGTACATGAACATCAGCAATCGCTATGTGCCTACATGAACTTGCTTCACAATTCACTGGTCCAGGAAAGGAGACCAGATCCAAGACCAAGTAATGAGTCCTTACCCTGGGACTTTTTTTGTTTAACTTGGGACTTAAACAACTACCAGACATTTCCTCCCCAGTGGTTAAAGCTAAGAGACATAGTAGCTGTTGGAGGTTGGGTGCCTCGATGTGTAGAAAAAGCCAATCAACATTCAAGAAAAATGGAAGACACGTGTAGAGAGAAGTCAAAGTAAGAGATGGAGCAGTTTTGAGTTCCCAGTTCCAACTGCTCAGAGGCAAGCTCAACTGCAAACCTGTTCTTCCCATTGCTATTCAACCTTCCTAGGAGTCCATGAGCCAATATATCCCCCTCTTTGCTTAGATTAGTTCCAGCTGAATTTCTGTCATTTGTAGTAAGTCTTAACTGATAGAAAGAGTAATTATATTAATCATTTCAAATGAAGTTTGGTCTCAGACCTAAGTTCAAATTCCAGATCAAATCACCATGGCAAAGTCACAACCTCTAAGAGTCAGTTGCCTTAAATATCATTTTTAACAATGTGATAATTTGATATCAATGTACATTGTGAAAGTATTCTCCCTGTCAAGTTAGTTAACACATCCGTCACCTCACATATTTATTTCTGGGGGGCAAAAGGAGGTTAAACATTTAAGTTTTACTCTCAGCAATTTTTAATTATAGCACATAGTGTTATCAAGCAGTCACCATATTATACATTATACACTCTGACCTTATTCATCTATAGTTTAAATTTTGTGCCCTTTTAACAATCCCCTATGTCTCCTACCCCCTGGCGACCATTTTTCTACTCTGTTTCTATGTGTGACGATACCATGTAGTATTAGTCTTTGCCTTATTCACTTAGCATAATGCCATCCAGGTTCATTTACATTGTCACAACCAATAGAATTTCCTTCTTTTTAAGGTTGAATAATAGTTTTATGTATATTTACATCACATTTTCTTGATTCATTCATCCAATGATGGACACACAAAGACTGTTTCCATATCCTGGCTACTGTAAATGCTACAATGGGAGTACAGATATCTCTCCAAGATAATGGTCTCATTTCCTATAGATATATACCCAGAAGTGGAATTGCTGGATCATATAGTAGTTCTACTCCACGCCCTCACCAACACTTGTTGTTTCCTGTCTTTTTGGTAATAGCCGTACTAGCAGGGATGAGGTGACACCTCATTTGGTTTTGATTTACATTTCCCTGATGATCAGTGATGTTGAGCACCTTGAACAACTGCATGTCTTCTTTAAAAAAATGTCTATTCAGGACCTTTGCTCATTTTTAAATCAGGGTTTTTCTTCTTTTTTGGCTATTGAGTTGTATGAGTTCTTTATGTATTTTGGGTGTTAACTCGTTATTGAATATATGGTTTGCGAATATTTTCTTCCATTCCATAGGTTGCCTTTACATTTTGCTGATGGTTTTTCCTTTGCTGAGCAAATACTTCTTAGTTTGATGTAGTCTCATTTGTTTATTTTTGCTTTTGGTGTCAAAACTAAATCACCACCAGCTCTGTCTAGTGTGGCTCAGTGGACTGAGTGCCAGATTACAAAGCAGGGTCACCAGTTTGATTCCCAGTCAGGGCACATGCCAGGGTTGCTGGCCAGGTCCCTAGTTGGGGGTGTGCCAGAGGCAATCACACATGTGTTTCTCTCCCTCTCTTCCCCTCTGTCTAAAAATAAATAAATAAAATCGTTAACAAATAAACAAATAAATTACCACCAAAACCAATGTCAAGGAATTTACACCCTGTTTTCATCAAGGAATTTTAGGGTTATAGGTCTTATGTTCAAGAATTCAATCTATTCTGAATTAGTTTTTGTGCATGGTGTAGGGTAAAGGTCCAGATTTTTAAAGATTTTATTTCTTTATTTTTAGACAGAGGGGAAGAGTGGGAGAAAGAGAGGAAGAGAAACATTAATGTGTGGCTGTCTCTTTCATGCCCCCTGCTGGGTGTGGGGGGGACCTGGCCTGCAACCCAGGCATGTGCCCTGACTCAACCAGCAACCCTTTGGTCCACAGGCCCATCCTCAGTCCACTGAGCTACAACCAGCCAGGGCTGGGGTCCAGTTTTATTCTTTTGCATGTGAATATCCAGTTTTCCTAACACCATTTACTAATCTGTCCATTTTTATGCCAATACCATACTGTTTTGATATAACTTTGCAATACAGTTTGAAATCAGAGAGTTTGATGGCTCCAGCTTAGCTTTTCTTTCTCAAGATTGCTTTGACCACTTGAAGTCTTTTGGTAGTTCCATATACATTTTGGGGTAGTTTTTTCTTTTATTACTTTTTTCTATTTCTGTGGAAAATGCCAATGGAATTCTGGTATGAATGGTACTGAATATTTCAATTCTTCCCTTCCAATCAGGGTACCTTTTATTTTTCTTTCCTAATTGTTCTGTCTAGAACTTACAGTACCAGTTCGAATAAAAGTGGCGAGAGTGGGAATCCTTGTCTTGTTCTTGATCTTAGGTGAGTACAACTGTAGGATTTTCATACATGCCCTTTATTATTTTCAGGTATGCCAGTTGCTTTATTTTTAAAAAAATAGAAAAAATTACTTATACATTATGGAGGTACTTGGCATATAAGTTATAAAAATATAGTAGCTCTTCAACAAATATTAATAAGCATCTACAATATGTCACACAATATACCAGTGCATTTCCCTGCATCAAGCGCCCATTTGAGAGAGGTGGAGGGAAACTGGCATACAGAATTTTTTTCCTTCTGAAAAATATCAGAAGTAGACCTACCAGGTCAAAGGGTAGAAACACAAACATGTTTCTGACTCTTGATATTTACTGCCAAACTGGCATGTGAACATATTACCATCAGCACACTTCTCTCCATTACTTCTCTAGCATTAGAATTTTAAAAAACCTTTTATGTGTTGAAAAGTAATTTTGTTTTTTATCTGTGATTACTAACAAGACTGACTTAAAAACAGCATTTTTAGTTTCATATTCCCCAATCTTTTATGGAACTCACTGCCCCCATAGACAATTTTAAAAAATCAAAAACATAAAAATTCATTTTCCTACTCTATTTATTGAACAATTATTATATTCAAGTTTTTTATAGATACCTAGACTAATAATTCAAAGTTACTTTGTTTAAATAATTCACAATGTATTGGGGGACACCCTATCTTAATATTTGAGGAAGGTAATATTAGCAACAGTAGCTAACTTGAATTGAGTATAACATATTGTGAGGTGATATACATTGTGAGGTGATTCCTTACATATAACTCATGAGGCAGGCACTATATTATACTGAGAAAACTAAAGCACAGGGAGATTAAAAAAGATGTTCATAGTTAGAAAGTAGCAAAGCCAGGGTTTGCAAATAGATAGTCTGACTTGAGAGCCTGTATTTTTTATTTCAGTATACAGAACTATACTACAAACTAACATTTGGTGAAAGTCCATCATTAAGTAATTATTCACTGACTCATTATTTTAACAAATATTTAGCCCTGGCTGGTGTAGCTCAGTGGACTAAGTGCCAGTGTGCAAACCAAACAGTCGCTGGTTTGATTGCCAGTCAGGGCACATGCCTAGATTGCGGGCCACGTGCCCAGCTGGGAGCACTCAAGAGGCTACCACACACTGATGTTGCTCTCCTTCCTTTTCTCCCTCCCTTTCCCTCTCTCTAAAAATAAATACAATTAAAAACAAACAAATAAACAAACAAACAAACATTTAGACTATCTTTAAATGTCAAGCATTTTTCAGGCTCAAGTGAGCTTACTCACCCCCAACCAGGGACCTAGACTGCAACCCAGGCATGTGCCCTGACTGGGAATCAAACCAGTGACCTCTCTGTTCCTAGTGTCGCGTCAGGTGAGAAAAAACTTTAATAATAAAAATGAACACCTGGTTCTCAGGAAAGTTTTATGGGAGGGGTAGGAGGCAGATTATATTGTATTTCTTTTTGCCAGTCAGGTAAGTAGTAAGTGCAATGAATAAAAATGAAATAGGTTAAGGGGATAGAATATGTTTGTGGGGGTGGAGAAAAATAGACTAGGTAGCCATTTAGATAAATTTGTCAAATAAGGTGTCTTTGAAAGGGTAAGAAGTAGACAGAAAACAGAAGGAAGTGAGAAAAGAAGTCATGCAGGCATCTGGAAGAGCATTCCCAGAAGAGGAAAAAACGGGTGTAAAGGAAAAAGCATAAGCTTGCTTGGTGTTTGATGAACAGCAAAGACAGCAGAGTGAGCAAGAGAGAGAATAGTAGGACATGACATGAGAGGGATAATGGGAGATCAGAGCATGTAGTATTTGTTAGCCATGATGAGGTCTTTGTGTCTTATTCTGAGACATGAGAAACCACCAAAAGGTTCTAATAAGCATTATGACCTGACTTAGAATTTTTTAAATGATCACCTTGGTATGAAAAATTATATCTGGGGTTCAAGCAGAGAGACTAGTTAGTTAGTAGGCTAACTGACTGTCCAGGCAAAGGACAATGTTGACTAGGGCGGGGATGGTAGCAACCAGGGGAATGTTGTTGATGTGGAAAAGATGAGAACGTACACCTGATGGGAACTGCTAATAAATTAGTTGTGGGGTATGAGAGAGAAAAACGCACTCACGGTACTTTGGTCTAAGCAACTGAAAGAATGAAGCGGCATTTACTGAGACAGGAAAGACTCAGTGATAGAAGAAAGTTTGGAGAGAAATTCAAGAGGATTTTTAGGACTTAAGTTTGTGGTCTCTATACAAGTAGGTGTCTAGTAGGCAGTTAGATGAGTATGGAGTTCAAGGGAGAGATCCAGGCTGGAGATGTAAATATGAGTATCTTCAACTTATTAGTGGTATTCGAAACCACAGGAATAGAGATCACCCAGACTGTGGTAGGATTACAGACGAATACTAACCCTGGGCCTAACCCACTCTAGAGACTAGGCACAGAAGGGGGAAACAGCAAAGGAAGAGAAACAGTGATAGCCAGCGAGGCTGTTGGGAGGACCTGGAGTGAGTGATATCCATGAAGCCAAGTGCAAAGAAGGTGGAAAGGAGAAACTTAATCCAATGCATATGAAAAGTCAAATAAAATGAAGATCTGGAAATTAACTCTTGAGTTGTGCAATTTCAGTGTAGTAGAGACAAAAATCTGACTGGAGTAAGTTAAAAAAGAATGTCCTACACTGATCAAGCCTTTAGATCCCAGCAGTTTACAGAACACTCAGAGGAACATGTTAAATTACACCATGAAGATGGAACCGGCAGAATCCAGACTGAGAAAAACTAAAAGGAAAAATAATCATATGTTGGAGGGTAAAAAAAGAAGAGAAAACTTACAGATTACGATACTTAAAAGACTTATCAGCCCTGACTGGTGCGGCTCAGTGTGTGGAATGTGATCCCACAAAATGAAAGGTCGCTGGTTCGATTACCAGTCAGAGCACATGCCTGGGTTGCGGGCATGCGAGAGCCAACTGATAGATGTTTCTTTTGCACATCGATGTTTCTCTCCCTCTCTTTCTCCCTCCCTTCTTCTTGCTCTAAAAATAAATAAATAAAATCTTTAAAAAAACATCTATCACAATGTGTGGAACTTACTTGGATCCTGATTCAAAAATAAAATGAAATGGAGCCCTGGCTGGTGTAGCTCAGTGGATTGAGCGCGGGCCTTCGAACCAGATAATCGAGGTTCGATTCCCAGTCAGGGCACATGCCTGGGTTGCAGACCTGTTCCCTGCAGGCCAATTCCCAGCAGGAGATGCACAAAAGGCAACCATACATTGATGTTTCTCTCCCTCTCTCCTTCCCTTCCCCTCTGAAGATAAATAAATAAAATTAAAAAAAAATGAAATGAAATAATGAATGAATGGCAAACCATTAAACATAATAGCCAAGACAAGTAAATATTTGAACAATGACTTGATACTTGATCTAAAACATTATTATTATTATTTTGATGGGATAATGGTATCATTGCTTATTTAAAGAATCTATAGCTTTTATAGATTAGACATTTATGAATGAAATAGTGTTATGTCTAAAATATGCTTCAAAAACTACAGTAGTGGGCAAAGTAGAAGGGGAACAATTGGATACGGGTTAGTAATTGTTGGGTTTAGGTGATAGGTATATGTGAATTTATTATACATGCTCAATTCCCTATAATAAATAGTCTTAAAAATAAGAAGAGAAGTACCATTTCCTTTGTATACTTAACCTCTTTTTACCATCCCACTGTACAGCTGCAGAAGATAAAATGCACTGCCTAAAGTCACAGTTAAATTTTATGTATTTTTAAATTTTTAAAATTATTATTTTTTAAATAGACTATTCTTCAGAGTAGTTTTGGGTTCACATCAAACTTGAGCAGAAGGTAGAGACTGCCCACGTGCCTCTTGCCCCCACATAAGCACAGCTTCCCCCACTACCAACATCCTGGCACCACAGTGGTACATTTGTTACAACAGATAAACCTAAAACAACACATTATTATCAAGTCACAGATAAGCTGAGAGTCAGGATCTGTCTCTAAAACTCATGCTTTTTACACTATTACCACACTGCCATTTTTCTCCATTATCATTATTTTGCCAAAAGCAAACATAACTAATGAAAAATTAGCAGTGAATAAATCAAAATCTACTACAGCGTTACTATAGCCTAGTACCGAATCACAGGTTTTCACTAGGAACTGTTGCTTCAATATTCATGGAATACTGTGTTGCAACAGTTCTTCTAGGAAGTTACCTTAAAGCAATCACTGGACCATTATACAAAGATGTATATACTAGAATACTGACCAAAGGTTTTTTGGTTTTTTTTTTAAGATTTTATTTATTTATCTTTAGAGGGGAAGGGAAGGAGAGAGGGAGAGAAATATCAATGTATGGTTGCCTCTCCTGTGTCCCCTGCTGGGAACTGGCCTGCAACCCAGGCATGTGCCCTAACTGGGAATTGAACCGTGGTTGTTTGGTTTGTAGGCCTGCGCTCAATCCACTGAGCTACACCAGCCAGGGTGATACTTACCAAAATTTTATTCATAATTTTAAAAACTGGTAAAAACCTAAACCACCAGTACTTAAATTTATGTATTATTTATGTAAATAATACATAAAATTAAATGCTATGTGCTTGGTAAACATTATTATATTGTTACACAGAGGTAAGTATTAATATGGAAAAAATGTCCATGATACATTACTGCATAGAAAAAGCAGGTTAAAAACAATTAATATGATGGAAGGATAGACAGATGTTTGTTCAGGAAGATAATACAATAAAAAAATTAACAATTTTAGCTGGAGGATAGGATCATATTTGCACTTTCTATTTTACACTTTCCTATATTGTTTTTTTCTTTAAATTATAAACATGCATTTTTATAATCAGAAAAAATTCTGTTTTGTTTTGAAAAAAATATATTGTGTTGACCTAAAAAATGCGACATAATAAAATGCTTCTGTTTACTAACCCCACAAAACTAGTAAATATCAGCATAAAATTTTAGTAATTACCTACTTAATAATTCTACTTATTCATTCAAAAGACTTGTACAAACAAAATGTACTTATTATCATATTATATATACTACAATCACTACAGCTAACTAATCACTCAGAGGACATTCAGCCTGTTGATTAAATTTCTCAGATGGTAGTCGGGGAACAATTTTTAAAAGGCATTTTGCCCCTTGAAAACAAGAAGGGACATTATCCAAGTAGCTCCTGTCCTGTGGTAATGCCTTGAGATTTTCTGCAATTAACCAAATTTTAATTGTTTGCTAGGTAGCTTTTGAAAAACTCTGAGTATCCAAGCAAAAATTTTAGAAAAGTTTTTCATAATTTTAGAGTAAAAGTAATGCCACAAATAGAGATCAAATCCTAATCTAGAAGCCAGAAGTTTCTTTAAAAAAGAAATTCAGCTCTGGCTAGTATAGCTCAATGGATTAAGCACAGGCCTGTGAAGTAAAGGGTCACTGGTTCGATTCCCAGTCAGGGCACATGCCTGGGATGCAGGCCAGGTCCCCAGTAGGGGACACGTGAGAGGTAACCACACTGATGTTTCTGTCCCACTCCTTCTCCTTCCCTTCCCCTCTCTCTAAAAATAAATAAAATCTTTTTTAAAAAAAGAAAGAAATTCACTGCTAAAGTATAAACCCATTTCACAATCTATTCTTTAACCATTTTTAAAATTTAGAGATACACTAATGAAGTGCTAATCTTCTAATGAATATCAGAAGTCACTTTAAATATCAAGTATTGGTAATGACTCTTTTTTTTAAAGAATGAGTTTTTATTTATTAATTTTTTTTTTGAGAGAGGGGAAGGGAAGGAGAAAGAGTGGGAGAGAAACATCAATGTGTAGTTGCCTCTCATGTGTCCCCTACAAGGGACCTGGCCTGCAACCCAGGCATGTGCCCTGACTGAGAATTGAACCAGTGACCCTTTACTTCACAGGCCCGTGCTCAATCCACTGAGCTACACCAGCCAGGGCTCGACTCTAAAATAGTATTATGTAAGCCTACAACTGAGAACATTTTCTTGCAAAATTCTTCCACAAATGAAAATTATAAAAATATCCCTGGTCTATATTCTATAGCTATCTTCTGACTTCTTAAGAGGTTAGCAATTTAGAAACAATGTAGAAAAAACTGGCTGATATAAATCAAAGAGTTTCTCCAGAATATTTCATTAAACTGACCTTCTAAAAGAATACACATAATTTCTATTGCAATCAAACCCCCAAAGGCCTACATTTAAGATATAAGAGCAAACACTGGCTGTATGACAAAGTTTTGCTAAATTTCAAGTTTGTTTGTCTTTTTAAATAATGGGTAGCCAAAGAAAAGTCATTAATATTAACAGACAATGACAGAAAACTACAGGAACTCCAAATACAGAAAGGCTGTTCATATATCCTAACAGCATAACCATTATGGCTGAAAAAACCACACAATATTCTTTCTCACATATTTTGTTAATGAGCCAAGAATGAGGGTCTATTAAGTATCCTAGATAATTGAAATAGAAGTAGGAATCTCTAGTGAAGGCTGCTCATCCAACAAAACTGAGAGTAAAGAAGTTTGGAAAGCACACTGTTCTTAAATATCTTTTTAGTTTTATCTGCATGAAGAGAGAACTGTTATTTGACTTTTTTCCTCCTTATCCATTAAAAACAACAACAATAACAAACATGAGTTGTTTAAGATCCTAGTTTTAGGTATTAGAAGAAAATATTTTCTAAGATTAACAAAATACTTAATTCATCTTTCATGTAGACCCTCAAGTAGTTTAAGACGGGAAACCAACGTGAAAAAAGATGGCTGTGATATAAAGCAACAAAGTATTCAAGTAGACTGTAACAGCTTATGACAATTTGGCAAGAATTCTACTCTGAGCTAGGGTTTTCCCATGTACAACAGAGAATTCTTGCAGGAAATGTCCTCTTCACAGGGCCCTAGACTGAATACTATCAGGCCACGCTTACAGAATCAAATGCGTGCAATGTTCTCAATGGAAAAAAGAAATATAAATTTATTCTAAAATACCAACTTATTACATAAAATTTTCCAGAAGAGGAAAGGGAAGTAGTATCTAGAAATAATTTCATTCATTCTACCATTTTACTAAATTTCTATAATTTAAAAAATTAATAGTTATTAGTTTGGAATTTGGCTTAAAAATTTATTAGAGTAGTTATACTGGGGAAGTGAATCACGAGTCCTTATGTTAAATGAATTATATTTGAGGGTTACATGTATGTTCTTTTTTCCTGTAAAGTCTTCATTTAGAATAAAAAAGTTATTGCAGAATTCTCTCCTTTTTAGTTTCCCCCCATGGTGTTCTATCACTGTCAGAAAACCCTAAAGAAAAAACAAAACCCAAAATCAAAATAATCTACATTTTTATATGTCCACTGCCAATTATGAACAGCAAATATTAGGGAAAAGGTTTTTTCTTTCATATTTTTATTTATTTATTTATTTTTAGAGAGAGGGGAAAGGAAGGAGAAAGAGAGGAAGAGAAACATCAGTGTGTGAGAGAAGCACGTGCCCCAACCAGGGACCAGCCCAACAGTAACCATCTGCTTTGCAGCGGCCAGTGAGTCACACCAGTCAGGTGGGAAAAGTTTTAATAGCCACTTCAGAGCAGCACAAGCTAAAATTTAAGTGACAACCAAGTACAAAAAAAAGGGAATCTTTTCCATGTTCAAAATTCATGCCCTTACAGAGCAGTATTTTGACACTTTTTTCCAAGACAAAAATCCACAAGTGAGAAAATTTATATAAAATTTATATAACAAAAGAAACATTTCCCAAAGTGATTAAAGATTTAAATACTCAACTGAGAACCTAATGGCATCTTATTTTTTAGTATTTTGAACCCATTTTTATCAACTTCATCCAAATCTAGCTTTCATACACAAAGTTTTTATCCCTTTTGAATTTGTTCTCAAATGATTTTCTCCGTTTTCATTACTCAAGAATGCAGAGCCCTAAAACAACTATTTAAAGATGAATTTGAAAGTAAAACTAAGAGCCCTGGCCAGTGTGGCTTGGCTTTGGAGCCTTGTCCTGTGCAATGAAAGGTCCTGAGATCTCCTGGGTTTGATTCCTGGTCAGGGCACATACCTGGGTTGACGGTTCAGTCCCCAATTGGGGCCCCCACAGGAGGTACTCTATGTTTCTAATCTGCACACCCTTTCCCCCTCCACAACTACCAAACCTGTCAAATCAATTTGTGTATCAATAAATTAAGATAAAAGTAAATGTTTTTCTTTCATTGGTAGGTAAGTGCAATTCCATTGGCCCTAAACAGTTTTCTGACTTTACTTAAAAATAAAGTAAAGACCTGGCTGGTGTGGCTCAGGGGATTCAGTGCCAGCCTGTGAACCAAAAGGTCGCCAATTTGATTCCCAGTCAGGGCACATGCCTGGGTCCTGATCTGGGCCTTTGAAAGAGGCAACCAATCAATGTTTCTCTTCCTCTCTTTCTCCCTCCTTTCCCTTCTCTCTAAAAATAAACAAAATCTTAAGAAAAAAGAATTGTGCCAGTTTTGGTTAAATCAAAGTTCACATAGTACTAAGTCAGTAGTTTGTATAGGCCACCCTTAAAAATCACTTAAGTGGTTTCATGCAAAAGGGAAGAATAGACAAAACTTTTAGTGAGGAATGATTTATCAAGAAACAATTATATAGTATTTGTATGCAAAGTCTCTAATGTAAATAAGAGGATTCCTGAGAAATCTCCATACATAACATTTACGTCTAAAATATTTTAAGCCACCCTGGTTGGTATAGCTCAGTGGATTGATTGAGCATGGGCCTGCGAACCAAAAGATCGCGGTTTGATTCCCAGTCAGGGCACATGGCTGGGTAACAGGCCAGTTCCCAGCAGTGGCCAGTTCCCAGCAAGGGATGCACGAGAAGCAACCATACATCGATGTTTCTCTCCCTCTCTCCTTCCCTTCCCTTCTAAAGATAAATAAGTAAAATTTTAAAATATTTTAAGCCAAAAAATGTATCTGGCAAAACTTGACTTAAAACTTACTTGTACATTTCCCCCAATGCATCATTTCAATTTCATATGCAGCATAACAAAGGCATATGTTTCGGGAAGAATGAAAATTTTGTTTTTGAAGATAACAACCTTAAAACAAATTAATTAACCTTAAAACAAAATCTCTATCTTCACTAGAGATTACAGTCAATCATGCATAAACTTTTGCATTTCAAGATGTCCAATTCTTAGTTCAAAAATTCACAGCATTTACTGAATTATACCAGTTGGACCAGTTAGTTGACTAGGTGGTTTGATTTCAGAAAAATTTCTCAGCTGTCCATATATTGGGTATAATTTCATATTTTAAGAAACCAGACTAGAGAGACAGTATAGAGAAAAAATGTCTGAAAAAAACTGAAATATCTTTCATAGTTTCAGAATGATCAACAAAGTTTAACTTTCATATTTTGTTTTCCAGGCTTAACAACAGGATAGTTATATAAAAATCACAGACAGCCACAAATGATCATATTCCCTTAAAAGTATAATAGAAAGTTAAAAAAAAAAACAAAGGACACAGTTTTGGAAAAACACAAATCAATGACAAATGACAGTCTAAAACTTTTCACAATCTAGATAAACTTTCCCTTTTAAAGAAGATATTAAGGAAAAAATGGAGCATGCAAAAGAGAAATGGTACAAATCAATTAGAGAAAATTCCATACATTAAGACAATAAAACCCCCTATCCCACCTCTACCAATGGATTGCTTTTGCGTGTACTTGACAATTATACTCCTTAACATAATCGACAAATTCTTTATTATCACTGTGTTACTGGTTTCTTTTATGTAAGTTCTTACCTCATATTCAGGTGCCTCCCAAATTGTCAAAATGAGATGTGAACTTCAGGGCTTATTATACCATTAGTAACAAGGATGCCCCCCCCCCCATATTTTGAAAATTTACTTATATGTTTGTGAGAGTCTGGATGGAAAGAACTTTCAAATTTAACATAACAAGCATGAGTGACCCTTTGGAAAGCAAACCATTATGTAACACCTACTTTACGTTCCTGGATTAATTATTTTAGAACCATAAAGAGTACTTTTTTATTTTAAGATTAAGTACTGCCCAAGTTGCAATTTTTTCTGAAGACTCCCGTTTTTCTTAAGATTACCGTTCTGCCCAGGGAAAGTGGTTTTCTTAAATTCCAAATTTCCAGGAATATGACAACGCTTCTCTAGGGACCAGAGAATGAAAAGTAAAGTACTGTCAGCAATTTTAGGGTCCACCTCACATAAGCAGTGATCCAGCCTGATAGGAAGGACATTTCCAAGAGCCCCAGGAACTACACACTGGAGCAAAAGTAGGTTTATAGTAGTGAGTAGGCGAAATATAGTTTATCCTTGTATTATTTAGTAATCACTGTACTATCTTCCATACCAACTGTAAACCTATTTTTGCCACACCCTGTATATCCTACGCTGCCACAAACATCAGAAGAGAACTTGGAGATGACGTAGCACTAAAACCAAGCTTAATTCTCGTCTGTTATCTCAATCTCCCTAACTACCTTAAGAGGTAAGGAATGGAGAGGGCTGGCCGCCCCAGCGCCTCTACGGGACACGCAACCCGGTGAAAGATACGCACACCGTTACATCTCCAACAGGAGTAACAAAAGCGATGGCTCCAGCAAGAATAATATCGCCTAGAGAGCCCTAAACTTCAATCCTTTAAGCAGCGTCCCCTCTCGCAGTTTCGCCTACTCAGTGGCTCCGGGGAACTGTGCCGGGGCTGCGCGGAGGAGGGGTGGGCACAGAGGACAGCCTCCCGGACCGCGCTCACCTCGCACACCGGCGCCGGGGCTGCAGAGCGACGATGCTCTGCGGACAGCCCCACTGAGCAGGCCAACAGCTCTGACTCTCACCTGCGGAGCCGATTTCCATTCATGGAGCTGGGGGGTGTGCTTCGAGCGAGAAGGGCGCCCGCGATTGGGGGCAAGAAGGCGGCGCAGGTGGGCGACACGGTGCGACAGGCACTCTCACTTGGCCGCGAGGCGAGGAGGCGACAGCTTCTCAGCGCCCGCACTCCGAAAGCTTGCGTCAGAAGGAGCCGCGGGCAGCACACAGCTAGGCGAGAAGAGGAAGCGTGAGGGGAAAGGTGAGCTCGGCGAGGAAATTGCGTCGCCCGCGGGCGCTTACGCTACCACTGCCCCTCCAGGACTGCGGCTCCGCCGCCGACCTCCCCCGGAAGCACGCTGGCGTCAGTTCCGCTGCCCCCGATTGCCCGACGTCCGTGCAGACCACGCAGGAGCGTCGGGAGGCGGGCGCCGGGCCTGGGCGGAGCCTGCGGCTCAGGGACCGGGTGCGGGCGGTGCCGGCCCAAGACGACCCAGTGGGGCTACAGCCCTCGCACTGCCCAGGTGACGTCGCGGAGGGTGCTGTGGCTTCTCCGGGGAAGAGCCTACCTTGAGCAGGGCGGGTGGTGGGGCAGGGCCCAAGACCTCTAGCGGAGAGGGCCGCCCTCATTCCCGAGCCCTTCCCTCCACGCCCAGTTTGGGCGGCCCCAACGCGCTTCTTCCTCAACAGGAGAGAGAGTAGTCGCTGCAGCTGATAAACTCAATAAGGTTGCTTTGACGACCATTTTGGGCGGGGGGGGGGGGGGATGTACAATTTAACTTGGGAAAAGATAATTAAGAAACAGGCAAAGATCAAATCGAGTAATTTTCAAGTTTAAAGTTCTTTAATAGCGCTGCGTCCCACTGAGAAGACCCGAACTCCTTTCCAGGGCCAAGACGCTTGGCGTAACGGGGACCCTGTCTTTGGTGCTATTCATCACCGCTGCACCCGTAGCGCTCTGCTTCAGTCCCCCAAACGGCAAGGCACGTCCTTCCGTTTTTCGGGCCTCTGCTTTTCGTTCCCTTGGCCGGGAATCCTGTCTCACCTCTTGCTTTTTTATGCCTCAACTTACTTCAGAGTGATTTTCCGATATGGTGGGCACCCGTTTTTCTATTACAGTGTTTTTCCTTAATAATCCTGTCTCAATCTGTAACTTGTTCTTACTAGTTAACCCTCTCACTAGAATGTAAACTCTGTAAGATTATACCAGGTCCAGCACCTTAAACTGGCAAGTAGCAGGCCCGTATTTGCTGACTTCACTGGTGATACTATTTTATTCAGGCTTAGGAATGGTTCAGGCCTTTTCCCTGTCCCTACGCATCAGTAATGGTTAGACTTTTAAAAAATCAAGTATGTTTATTTTTTTTTTGTAAAGCTTGGGACAAAGAAGAAAAAGTATCCTAAGTATGCCCCCCATCCATTTCCCCAGTCACTGTGGGGCTTTGGTCACCTGAGCCTCACCCTTCCTTCTCCTCATCTAAAAAATGTAAAGAAAAATATGTACCTTAGAGTTGTGAAGGAATGTACACAAAGCACAAAGAAAACCCTCCCTAAATGTTAGTACTGAATTTAAAAAGTAGTTATTTGGTTACTATTTACCATTTACTAGGATGGTTACTATTGTAAGTTACCATTTTAAAGCACTTAATAGATGCACCTGCCTGTAAACACTTCATAAACTGTATTCAAACCCATATCTGATTCCAATTTTCTCATTTCTTCCTTCCCATCTTTACACCTTTAAGTGAAAATGCCCTCTCCAATTTAAAAATGTCAAATTGTCATCAGATAAAATATGGTATCTTCAAAACTATGTTCAATACCTGTCTACAGGAGCACCAAACAAGGCACATACCAACTTTTGTGCAAGGGTCTATCACACTTTCAACCCCTAAGCCTGAAAATGCCCCCTAAATGACTGCAGGCTGCTTCTGCGTCTCCGGGAGTAGACATGGCGATTGTGATGAATCCTGGAAGTGGGCCACTGTCTTCTTTTTGACACTGATGAAGCAGAATTTGGACCTTCTAATTAGATCCAGATTAACAAATGTCAATATCTTCCCATCTACTTCTGCTATGACTTCCACCTTGTTAGAGTGTGCCCATATTAAATATCATGAACATATAATATCATGAAGAGGGAAAGCAAAAAAATTCGAATGATTCTGCCAGAAACAAAGTTGTATGAGGCTCGCTCCTGACCAAATGCACATCCTAGTTTTGGATAGCCTTATTCCCAAATGAGTCTGCTCTTAAGAGCAAACAGGAGGTTCTTTGTGCATCTCGTTAATGGTCACAGCCCCAGCGCCTAGAACAGTGCCAGTGCCAGGCACACGGCAGCATTCCATAAATAGTTGTGGGATAGGTGGATGAGTGGGCTCCAAGAATGGGGCTCAGGAAATAAGCTAAACCTCTGCCCTTATCCCTTGTGGCACCAGTTGCTCTCTGAAGGCAGAATAGAACAGTACAGAAATCTCTGGAGCAAGGAAATCAAGGCACACTGAATGTTGTATTCCTAGGCTTCCTGTGCTAGATAAACACCACTGGATGAGGGCAACTGGATTGAATTCTCTCCTCTCATAGGGTGAAGTTAGTTGCAATGAGTTCAAATCTCTCAGGCCTTAAGTTTTTAGATAGCAGAAATCCAGCTACAGTTGACCCTTTAATAACACTGGGGTTACAGATGCCGAACCCCAGGTAGTTAAATACCTGGGTATTAACTTTTGACTTCCTCAAATTTAACCATGGTCGTCCTTGAAGGGCTGCTTTCAGGAGTCCCTGTGGATGCCAAAATCCAAGGATGCTCCGGTCCCTCATATGAAATGGTGTAGAACAATGTGTGCAGTTGGCCCTCCACATTTACAGAATTCCAATTGGGGATTGACAATACAGTACTGTTTTCGATCTGCACTTGGTTGAATCTGCAGATGCAAAACTTGGGACTACAAAGGGCTAACTATTTATTGAAAAAAATCCATATATAAGGGAACCTGTGCAGTGTAAGCCTATGTTGTTCAAGGGTCAGCTGTACTGTGTACTGCAGCAGTGCACAATATAAAACATCCTGGCTTTAGGGACAGTCAGAGCCGAGACCCAAGACCCTTGGCTACTATCTCTGATCCTAGAAAAGTCATTCTCTCTTAGCCTCATGTTCCTCATCTGTAAACACCAAAGGACCTACATAGAGCAGACACTGCTGGGTACCTATCCAAGCCCTTACCTCCTTCTTTCTTGCCTAATAGACATGATTTGTTTTTCTAATCCACTGATTTAGAGGGTAACTCTGAATTAATCTCAGCCAGGGAGGATGGATCATCTCATTAGCTTTGTCAATGACAGGAGTGGGAAGATGACTCATTTCTAGCAAATGAGATGAGGCCAAATCTGCTGGGGTTTCCAGGGATGTTCTAACGTTAAATGAAACATTGGGGAAAAAATCAGTCCCTCTTCTGCAAGACATTGTTCTGTCAGCATTTCCTTCCTGGAATTACAATAGTCATCTTGGGACCCCCAGGTGAACCAGCACGAGCATAAACCAACACAGGACAGCAGAGCAAAAAGACTGCAAGCCCCTGGTTTGTTGGTATTATCATTAAGCCACCATATTAAATCAAGACTTCTTGTAATATAAAATTTCCCTTATTTAAGCCAACTTAATTGGAGTTTTGTTACAGTCAATCAAAGTTAACTGATAAACTACTTCACATGAATGCTGTGAAGATGCAGATAAGGTAAATAGACACTGTACAAAATGCCTCCTCAAGCACTTGCTACAAATATATGTTGCCAATTAACAGGGCAGAGGGGACACTGCTCAACTGATATTGAAAAGGGATGTGGGGGCTGCTAGAACAGGCCTCAACTAAAAATCCTGAGCTCCAGAACCAGACAAATCAGGCTTGGGCTCCCACCATATTTTTCTCTTTATTAGTGATCAACAGCAATTTAATTTAATCCTGAAACTTTTTTTTTTTGTAACATCAATGCTTTCTGAACACTGAAATTTATGGCAAAAAAACAAAGTGCCATAATTATCATCTTCCCACTTGCTCTGCTAAATACTTTACTTGTTTCATTAGGGGTCATACGTTTAAGCCTTATTTAGGAATAGGAATTGGGGAAAACAATCTCTCTGTTCCAATCTGCTCAGTTTAACCAACCTCACTAAACTGTGCTACTGAAAGGACATGGGTCTGGCTGATTTGCTCCCAAGGGAATCTGGCAGGTGGTGTCCACAGGTTCCCTCTGCAATTTGACAAGTCACATGTGGCCTCCAGAGGAATGCTAGGCCCACTTATGCACACACTAGCTGCCACTGAAAATTCCTCACTGGGCTCTGTGCCAGAACGCTCTGAGCAATCTCCCCACAGAGTAACAATGCTCTAACAGTACCAGGGAGAAACGCCAGAGCTTACATGCTTGACATTTGTGCCATCAGCTGAAAGCACAAGACAAGACCATGGAACTTCCCAGGTGGGATGAGAGTGAGAAAAAACGATGACAATCTGGTTAAGTTTCTGCTTTACCTGAAGATTTAGAAATGCTAAGTCCACCTTGTACACTCAGTATCACCTTGATTCCCCACCACCACACTCTGTGTTCATAAAACACATATTTCTAGCTCATTTCAATTCTCTTCACAAATATTAACCCCTTAATATATGCTATGGCCTTAAGATGACAAAAGTGAATAGAATGTAGTTTCTGCTCCTAGGAGTTTACAGGCTCCAAGGGAAACAAATCATGAAAATAAACAGAGCAAGCTGCTAAGTGCTATAGATATAGAAGGCACTGAACACCATCTATGACACTGGTTAGGAATGAAATTAGACTTGTTTATTTTATTCTTTTACAAGTATCTCCTGGAAACAGGAGGAAGCTGGAGGTGGTGGTGGCGGTTGTGGTGAACAGCTTGGAAGACCTAGTCTTAGCCTTATTTAAATTAGGTTTTTCCAATGCTCCTTTTCAAGAAATACTGGAGAATGACCATAAAGTTCTAAAATCCCAAAGATGGGGTGGAGGATAGTAAACTGAGTAGAAAAATATACCCCTTTCCCACTGTAGCAGTTCATGTTGTTAATCACACACTTCTTGGATTCTATTCCACTCTTTTGACTCGTCTCCCACCTCATTAAATCAAAAATATACAAAATATCTACTAGTGATTTGACAGTTATCTTAGGCTCTGCTTCCTCTCCGCATCCCTTAAATTGTGTTTCCTAGAGTTGTGTATGTCTCTCTCACTCTACTCTTTCTCTAAATCATTTTTTTTCCATTCCTATGGCTTTAACTATCATCTATAATCCCATATCTATAATTGCAGTTTTGTAGTCTTCCCTGAGCACCAAAACATAAGTTGTTTACTGGAAACCTCAACCTCACTGCCCCATGGGAACCTCAAAACTCAGTCTATACAAGGCTAATTGTCTTTCTTCTCAAAATTCACCAGCTTCCTTCTATAGTCTTTTCTATTCACATCTTGGTTAGAAGAATGTCCCAGTACAGTCACTTGCTCAAGGGAAAACGTGGTCATTAGCCTCTAATCCTCTCTTCCCCTTCCATTATCCATTCAGTCCTATTAATTCTAACTCCTGAGTGTTTCTCAAATCTGCCCTTTCCTATCTTCATTGCTATAGCCTCATAGCCTTGTTTCAGTCCCTTTATCATCTCTTTCCTGTACCAGGGGACCATATGGCTACTCATAACCCCAACCAAACTTTTAAGACTCACCTTAAGGAGAGTCTTCCTCATTTTTGAATTGTGCCCACCTTTCCTCCCAACAATATTTCTGGACACAGTACTTTGCATGTTTGTTGAAGAATAAATGGAGGCCCTGTGAAGTAGGATTAATCTGCAGTTTCAACACTCTGGGATTTGTTTTATGCACTTTCCTCCCTCAGACGTGATGGTTCTGCTCTTGTAGCAATCAATTATTCTAGCTTAAAATTTATCAGAGATATAATTAATCCCAACAGTTTGCTTCGCCAACAGGAAAAATGAGAGAGAGAGAGAGAGACCGCACTTTAAAAACAGAAGCCACCAATGTCTTTATAAAACACGGAATTGTGCTGCTGCTGCTGCTTGCTTTAGAAGTAACTGTACATTACAGCTGCTGGGATAATTTTACAATAATAGACTGGACAAGGTACAGCTCAGAGCAGGACACAAACACAAGTCTCAAAGGGAAACAAATGCAAACAAGTACACAGCTGTGGGGCTCCAGGGACATTTCCCTATCCATGCTGGACTTGAGAAGGATAAAAAGTTTAGAAACTAAAGTAAAACCCAGAGTAGTCACACATGCCCACCGGATGGCTGCTAAGTGCTGACATCACACACCATTCAGGTTGGACTGTGTGCACAGGAAAGTCATTTCATTCTTCCTTATTGCTACTATACCAGGGGACACTGTGCATTTGATACATTGTCTCTACTTGCACAATCCTTGGAGTTTCTTTTCCTTTTTAAAAAAGGAAGTCTGCCTTCCCCACCTTATTCTGATTTTTTGTTGTTCTGAGCCATTCCCTCCCCTCCCGTTCTTGGGCTCCCAAACAACAGCCAGAGGTTCTAAGTCAGTAGGAGTAGAGTAAGAGGAGAGCACCAACCTAGCTTCTCCCTGCTCAGGGAGAAGGCGAGTCCTAATAAATGGGGGAAACAGAAAACCGGAGCTTCCCTTCTCCCCAGTCTGCTTAGAAGGCCAAATAGAAAAGAGTGCCCCGCACATCCCTGCCATGATCAGCCTTTAAAAAGGAAGGCATCCCAGCTACCATCCTGGATCGGCCTAGGCCCAATAAATATAAATAAAGATAGTTTCCCCCTAAGTAGTTTCCAAAACTGCATTTTGGCTCGTTTGAGATGACTTTCTACCTTGAAGAGGAAAAAACTTCCATTTTTCTGTGTTACTCATGATGCCAGGTCTAAAACACTACCCTGCCAACCTTGCAGATATTCCACAGGGCCAGCAAAGAACTGTCTCTCTGGCTGCCCATCTTGGGTGCTAAGTCTCATTTAACAGAATTCTGGACAAGAAAAAGAAAATTCCAAGAACACTGTAGCTTAGCCAAAGAGGAACGATCTACGAGGTGAAAAACCAGGAGCTTTTTAGGGAGGTTTTATGCCTTTAGGTACCTTCTTCTTCAGCATTATTCTAACCCGAAGTTCCCAGCAACGGGAGACTGGGCTTATCCCCAGAGACAAGCAAGAGCACCTCAACCCCCAAGGGCCCAGGCTGGACTGGAAAAATGATCAATGAGCACTGCTCTCCCTTCCCATCTCTTATCCAAATTCTCTCCATTCTCTTTCCATTGCTCTCTTCTTTCCATGTCTATCCCTTAACACTGAACCCTGAATACCTAAATAGCTCAATCCTAACAGATTCTCAGGACAGGGAAGCCCAAGGTAGAGAAAAATGGAACCAGATCAAGAAAAAGCAATGAGAGAAACCAACTCCAAGGAGTGGACAGGTGTGAAAGTTGACCGAAGCCCCTGATTTCATGCCATTTGGGCAGGCCTGCTGCTCAGCCCCTTTGTAAGCTTGAGGGCAGTCCAGCCCAAAGAGAACATCACTGGGCTTGGGGAACAGATTCTTGGTCTTCTGTAGCAGCCAAAAAGCTAAGCCTGACCTTGCCAGCTAACAGTGGGATCATTGTAGCCATATAGAGAATTCATTATCAGGCAGGCAGATCAGCAAGCAAGCTGAGTGAAAAGAAAACAAACAAACAAACAAAAAAAGGAAGCCAGGCAAAGAGAGAAGAGGAAAAGCAAGGCAAAGAGTGGAACAAAGGAGCAGGAGACTGGTCTAAGAAGATGAGTCTGGGGTTGTGCAGTGCTTCCTCAGAGCTTAAGTGAGCAGCACCACCTAAACCATATCCAAGAAAGCCAAAGCTTGTTGCCAACACCAATTCCCAATCTGCATGTACCACCTTTCCAACAAGAATAATCCTCAAGGTCAAGGGTTGTTTTTCAAGTCTCAAAGATTAAAAAAATAATAAAATCAGAGCAAGAAGTCGTTTTCTTGCTATTGCCCAAGCTGTTTCTCTTGCTTCTATTTATTGAATGGCATGCGCAATGCCAAAGGGCTAAAAAATACATTTCGAGCCCCAGCTCCAAACTCAACTGGAGAGAGTGAGGCAAAGAAAAAAAAGAACACAAACTTGTCGCTGAGAGTAGGTGGCTACCATCAGCTCCCTATGGATAATTGCAAATGCTGGTGAATGACTGGACCCTTCAGGAATAATGCCCTGATCCTAGCCCCAAAATGCACCCAGGAAGAGAACATGCAGAGCCCACTGTCCCAAGAGAGCTCCCCTCCCCTAAGGGTGACTGAACATGAAGTAGACAGTATGTGAAGGCGATGGACAGGGCAGATGGAGTGTTGGCATCACTCTCTTTAGGCACTTGTGTAAGGAATGTAGGCTCTCCAGTGAGCTAACTCCTCCCACAGCCCTCCATTCTGTTCTTCAGCTGGGCTGTGCCCATGGGGCACCCAATGCTGTAGCCAGTAGGAAAGAAGTAAAGGAAGAGTTACTCAACAGTCCTGATGCCTTCCTCCATAGTCAATGTTTGTGCTATGTTTTGTGAAGTTACTAAACAAAGTAGCCAACCAGAACAGAACCTGGGAGTGACTGTTTTGCATAGCAAATCTGGGTCTGTACAAGGGCTGCTGGGGAGGGAAAGTGGTAGCTTACACCGCTCAGGGCCAGATTCAGACCGGCTTTCCTCTGGCTGGCCTCCAAGCCTGAACTAGGTCTAAAGTGTCATGGCTTCATCACCAGACTGGGGCAAACCCAAGCCCAGGCTACTCAAAAAGAGGAATTTCCACACTGAAGCTGCAAGTTCTCACCCCAAGCAGTGGGAAAGGAGAAAATGAACAGTCAAGGAAAGAGGGGGCCTTGCCTTAAAGCCAGCAGGCATCAAGATAGAACCCCCTACACTTCCAGTTCTACAAGACAGCCAAACCCCATTTCTATCCAGGCAAACAGACAAACAAACATAAAAAAAAGCCCATGCCACTCATTCACATGCCCTAGCGGGAAACCAGGAAAAATTCATTTGTGTAAACAGAAGCAATAGGGAGCAGCAAAATCCTCCAGCCTATTCACAGGACACGCTGGAATCTGGGTGAGCCGAAGTGTCAGAGACAGTCCAGAGGAAGGGGAAGACGCACTTGCAGGGAAGAGTGCAGGGCAGTGCAGAGGGGGGAGCTGTAGCAAGAAAAAGGTATTTTCTGCACAGAGGAAAGATGGAGCCTGAGCCCCACATTGGGGAGATAACCACCCCTTACCCAGCCAGGCCGAAGAACAGGTCAGGTACAGAGTTCCTTCTAATGGCTCAATGTTTCTGGGATGTAAACTCATTGGGCATTGGAGGGATATCCAGATTTTGGCAATAGACTCAAGTTATGGTATAAAAATAACATTTAGTTTTTGCTCTTTTTTCTTATTTTAGACCCAAGGATCGTTTGTTTTAAGACACCCCAGTTAAGAAATATTGAAACATACGAGACTTGACCATTGGGGAAAAAATAAGCCAAGAGTGAGAAAAGCTATGAAAGTAACTCCAGACCCAGGCAGGCGGGAGGGTGGTGGGAGGACAGGGAGGGAAGGAGGTATAGCCAGTCATCTCAGCAGCTTCAGAGACGTGTCAGGTCTGAAAGTGCAAATGTCAATGGATTTTAACCATCTTGAGGTTGTAACCTTTTAAAAAGCTCAATGAATATGAAAGTCAATTCCTTTAAATGCAAAATAGCTGGCGGTCTGGCTGGAGGCTTGTTGGGTTAGGGGTATTTCTTACCCACCTACCTACCTCCTCTCCCACCCCCACCCCACCCCCCCAAAGAAAGGTACAAAAGGTTGCAGTTCTGCAGCATTACCGTTACAGGGAAGGCACTGGTTACCCACCAGCAGGCGGAAGGAAGACAGGGTCATGTCACTTCAGAGCTAAGTGCCATAGTGCCTTAAGTCATATTAGGGGCTGGATGTCTTATCAGGGAGGAGGTATCAGGTAGGGTAGGAAAAGGTGGAGAGAGAATAAGGAAAAGGGGCGGGGGGTGGGGTTGTGGCAGGGGGAGGAGCAACCAATACCATTAGCATTAAAAAACCTTCCTACAAAGTGGATACTTAACCCATCAAAACATCTTGTATCCTAAAATATTGATCTGGGTCTGGTTTCATTTTTTCTTCTTAAACAAATCTAGACCTTTTCTGATTAAGGCTCCTAAAAAAATCCTTCCCTCCTCCCACCCACTTTCTCAAGTACCTCACTTTCCCATCTAAAGTATCAAACCCAAACCTACCAGCTTTTGTCCGAAGGACTGCAGAGCCGACTTTACCAAGCTGCCAGGCATGAGTCTTTAGCACTGTGAGTCACATGAGACACCTGTGTGTATGGTGGGCACCGGTGCTGCCCCTCTTGGTCCAGTGGTCAGGGCCAGATGTGACAAGATGGGGTGAGGGGTATGAGGTGAATATCAGAAATTTCTGGCTGGTGTTCTGGCTTACTGGCCCTGTTCCCCACCCTTTTGCCCCATCTGTAGAAGGAAACAAGGCCTTCTGCATTCCTCCCTACTCCACCTCCCTCCTCCCTGCTTCCTCTGGATTTGGGCAGCACAGCTCTTGGGGCTTGGAAAACTTTCTTCTATCCAGTGAGGTAACAGCTTTCTGCCTTCAAGCGAAGTACATGGTGCGCAGAGTGTCCTGGTGAACCTGCACGGCTTTGGCCAGGGCCTGAGGGTCCCGCCCATTGCTCTGCCCCGATATGTGGCTCCCCTCTCCACTGAAAAGGAAAAATGAAAGAAGTCCTTCCTGGTGAACTGAGCTGCTGCTAATCCCTTCCCCCAACCCTAGGGTGACAATTCCCATACCAGCCTAAGAAAAAAAAAATCCAACCCAGATTTGGCAGATGAACCCAGAGACACCAAACTGAACAATGACCATGTTCCTTCTACCCAAGGAAAGTTGGGAGGGTCTGGTACCAGAGGCTGAAGCAAAAAGAAAGCCAGCCTGATCCCATGCCTCACCTGTCATGCTCCTTGTCCACTAGGTGATATCGTGCCCGGAAAGCCACCAGGCGGGCATAGTAGGCAGGTGCTGGGATGGAGACGGAGCGTGTGCATCGTACATAAGTGTGGCATAGCTGGTACGTCAAGATCTGGAGCTCATCCGCTGTGAAACGGTTGTCATCCCAAAGGACATAGTAATGGGATGGTCGGCTGGTGCCCTGGGAAGATAGGAAGGTGAGGGGCCCCAGATTGGGCAGAGGGGATGGCTGATAATAAGGAACAGGATCACTGTTTAAGATTATGGCTATGTTGGGAGACCCACCCATAAACAGGCAAGCACAAAGTCACCTATGACATAAAGAACCCCTCTTACGGACAATTTGCCTAAGATACTCAAAGCGTACTTGTGTTCAAGTACAGTAAAAGGGCTAATTAAGAGAATAATCCTGATATGAATGCCACTCAGTGATGACAAATATATTCTAGAGGCAGTGCTAATAATCAACTAATTTTCAACCCACTGAAAACCCCAGGACATGGCCCAACTACCTGGATGCCTGCGTGGCTGCACAGATAGAAGTCAAATTCAAATGGGTGGGTGATGTTGGTGTCCACAGTGGTCCCAGCTGGGATGTTACCACTCTTCCCAATCTGTGTAAAGACAAAGACAACCAAGATCCCAAGACCTGCCTGACCCTAGCTAGGGCCCCAAATCAATTCTACTCTGACTCCACCAGAATCCCAGAGGATCACTGTTCCCAGAGGGTATTGGGTCTTGAAATAACCGGCTTCTAAAGTCACACAGAACAGTGTTTTAAGTGATAGTTTCACCACTTATTAGCTGTGTGATCTTAGCAAGTCACTTAACCTTTCTGAGGTTAAACTGGAGGTAATAATAGTACCTACCTCACAGGGCTGCTGTGAGGAAGACGCCTTGTACATTGTCTGGCGCATAGGAGAAGTTCAATAAATGGTAGTTCCCTTTCCCTTCTCTGGGAGCTGGTCTATATATGGGGTCTATAGGCCAGGGAGCTAGGAGGAGGGAGAGGAAGTATAAGGGAAGGAGGGGAGAAGGGGGGAACAAAGGGAAGGAAGTGACAGAGGAAGGACCACAAGAGCTAGAGGGAAGGGGCCAGAGAGGATGAACAGGCCAAGGACTAAATCCCCAGATTTTATCTCAAGGGCTTTTTCCCATATTAAGATAAGGGAGACAGGTCCTGGCTGGTGTGGTTCAGTGGACTGAGTACTGGCCTGTGAACCAAAGGGTTGCCAGTTCACTTCCCAATCTAGTGCACATGCCTGGGTTGTGGGCCAGGTGCCCAGTAGAGGGCATACTAGAGGCAATCACACACTGATATTTCCCTCACTTTTTCCCTCCCTTCCCCTCTCTAAAAATAAATAAATAAAATTTTAAAAAAGAGAGAAAGGAGACAGTATGGATGAGGGTATGGGTGGCTTCCTCAATCCCTCACTCACTCGCTCGTTCTTGTCAGCACAAAAAAGGCGGGTGTGATGGCGTTTCTGCACCACAATATAAGTGATTCCAGGCTGGTAGTCCTTTTCCAGTTTGATGCAGGCATCGCGAATGGCCAGCAGCTCATAGTGGAGTATCTAGGCACAGGGTAAGGAGGGAGACAAAGGACATACAGCTCCTCTTGAGTTCAGTCATCTTTCTGAACTAATGGCAACCCCTCAGAAAGATGAATGAACTCAAGAAGAGTTCAGTCAAGACACATAATATGGCTTTTCCCTCAGCCTCCCTTCATAAGTGGACACACACCATTAGAGCTGATGGGCCCTTTCTGCCCAAATCAGCCTTATATGCAGTTCACCTAAGATGTTCCTATAAAACCTTGCCTAGGAGTTTTGGCATCAGCAGAGAGCACTTAGCTGGTTTTTATGAATGAGAGACCTAAATCAAGACACAGAACCGAGGTTCACAGAGAAATCCCAATGCCCAAAGTATGGTCACTTTCATAGTGGGAGTTCCCTTGGGACCTCCCAAAGCAGGCAAGGTTGGTACCACCAGAGAACAGTAGACATACAGTTCAGAAACAGGTGCAGAAGGAATAGATAAATTCTCTCCTACAAAGAAGCAGGATTATAAGAAAATGGACTAGCTAAAGAATCAGCCACAGGTTAAATAACCATAGGCGATAGTTGCCTTGTGGTCTTGGATACCAGTTTATCAGGAGTCAAAACTGTATGGTAGAAGTAGATAGAGTTTACAATCAATTAAAACGAAGTTCAAACCCAAGTTTTATCTAATTGTAGTTCCTTGAGCAAGTTACTTAACCCCTCTCAAGTCTCATTTTCCCCACAGCTACTAAAGTTATTAATGAGACCAGTCGCACAAAACTGTTGTGAAGACTAAAATAATTAAGTAAAGCATATAAAACCTAGTAGGGGCTTATAACAGCTGACTGCTTTGCTAAGCAGTTTGAATTTACCCAAGGCTATGTGAACTAGACATTCCGAACAGAGAAGTGATCTGATAAATGTATCTGGTAGTCTGGGAAACATGGGTGCCGTGGAGGAAACTCAGCATACTGGTTAATAGCATGGACTTTGGAACCAGACCAATCTGTCTCAATAAATCCCAGTTCCACCACCTGTAGTCTGAGTGACACTGCAGAAATCACTTAACATTTCCAAGCCCCAGTCTTCTTATTTGTCAAATGGAATAATTATTTGATAGGGCTACTATAAGCATTAAATAGAACACATGTGAAGTGCTTAGCACAGTTTATGGCACATAAAAGGTACCAATAAATGGTAGTTACAGCAGTAAATGGCAGTTGAGGACACTGGTTCGGTTTACAAGTTTAAACAACAAAATATGAAAGCTTGGCACACAGAAAGAACAGAAGGAACATTATGAAGAAAGACCAACAGCAGTGGCCTCCAGACAAACAGCACCATCAAGGAACTTGTCAGAACTATAGATTCTAGTGCCCCACTCTAGACTCACTATCAGAAATTTTACAGGTAAGCCCTGCAAAACATTTTAACACAAGCCCTCTTGACGATTCTGATGCACACTACAGTTTGAGAACCACTGGTGTAAAGAATCTGTGTTCAACATGAAACAATTACTAACAGGCACTGGGGGTCTTCTATCAGAAGATAAAAGGTCTACAGATGCTTGTACATACCACCTCTCAGTTGTGATCTCTTCCACTTAGCCAAGTTCCAAGTGCTAATAGCTTAGGAAAGGTAGCAGTACTCTCTGCTAGCATTAGGCCCTCTGGCCTCAATGCGAAGATTTTACCCAGCTACCGTGGGCCCTACCTGAGGGAGCTGGCCTTCGGGGACCCCATCTCGGTAGAAGATGATACGGGTAGGCTTGAAGCGAGTGGACTTGTAGAACTGGATGAGCAGCTCACGCACCATGTAAGATAAGTCTTCAATGATCTCCTGCCGAGGTCTCTGCACCCGCACAGTAGCACAGTAACGGCTGGGGTGGGCATCCATGCTGCCTACCACCTGACAATCAAAGAAGCAGGATAAGCCCCTGGAACGCCCACCCACTCAACACTATCAGGCTATGGGTTTGAGCAAAGGCTTCTCAGCAACAGAACTATGTCATCAAATGAGTACGGTTTTGGATTCAATGAATCCTGGTTTCGATCTCTATTCTATCACACATGTTGAAGTTACTTAATCCATCCGATCTTTCTCCTCCTCTCAAATAGCGAGAAGAATGAGAACACCATCTGTGCAGTGCTGTTAGAGTACATACATATAAAGCACCCTGCACAGGGTCTACCCCACAGCAAAGTACTTGATAAGTTTGATTTCCCTACCCCTTAGCCACAAGTTTGTCTTCTCTTCATTCAAGTGCTAATCTACCCAGGAACCAATGGTGAAAAGTGTTCCTGCAGGTGGGGAGAGTGACATTATTTTCAAAGGGGGCAGTGACCAGAGCCTAGGATATTTGGCCACAAGAAAAATAGGGATATGCATAAAATAGGGTTTCCCTGCATCCCAGTCTGCCTAGAGAAACATGAGGGTTGAGGAAACAGAAGTGGGAAGGAAGACCTGATCCCTCTAGCAATTCAGAAGCCCCTAGGGGACAGGGAGCAGAGAAGTTAGGAAAGGGATAAGGGAGATAACTAATCTACTAGGTGGGTCAGGGGTAGGAATGGGAAAGAGGAAAGGGCAGTCTCAGCAATGAAGTAACTCCCTTTAAAGGTATTTCAGGAGATATGGTCACTATCATATCCCAAAAGTGGGCAGGGAGAGAAAGAGATAAGATTGAACACGGAGCAGGAGTGATAGAGAAGTGATGGGCCAAGTCTCTGGCCACATCCTACATTCCCACTGCTCTAGCTGGGGGAAAAAAAAGAAGACATCATACAGTTAATTGTATGAAGACACCAAGGGAGTGGTTAATGAGGATGATCAGCTGGATGCAAAAGTTCTTAGGAAGGGTCATGTGCCAGAACTAAGAGAATGTGTAGTCTTGGGAGCTGAGAGCTGAGAGAACCATATGAGGAAGTTGGAGAGTGTAACTCACTGCTGTGATGGAAGGTTTTTTCCCATCTCCCGCTGGGGGGTGTGTAACATCTGCTCCCAGGAATATCACTGGCTGTTGAAAGACTGCAGAGCTGAACAAAGAAAACAAATGGTAAGGAGGTGCATCTTCTCTTCCTGGCACCCACTCTGGTCCTCTCTCCCTGGTGCCTGACTCACTCCGCTGGGCCGGAGTCCTATCTTTCCATCAGTCCCCAGATGGTACCTTGATTGAAAAGGGCAAGTGGGCAATAGAGTTCATACCGCTGGTGTGGGACTAGGATGTTGTTTATGCCACCAAGTTTGACGTTGATCTTCAGGCAGAGGTTTGAGAGAGTCTGAGGTGAGGTCTTGACCACGTTCTTTACTTGCACACACTGTGTAGCCATCCCCAAGAGTGTATCTCCAACACGTTTCACCTCAGCTATGAGCAGGGAGAGGAGTGATTAGTGCATTCACAAACACTTCATGGATGCCTATGAGATCCAGGAAGTATATGAGGTGCTAGGGACCACAATGGTGACCAGAAACACACAGGACTCCTACTCTTACAGTGTTTACTATCTAGTGACTGATTTTAAAAATCATGAAAAGTACAACAGAAAACTTCATGGCACTATGACAGCATACAATAGGGGGTAATACCCTAGCCAGGAAAGAACTAAGTACTGACTGAATTGAAATCTAAAGGTAAAAAAGGACCTAGAAGAGAGGGGGAGTTTGGGAGAGAGCAATGCAGGAAGGGGGAACAGCATGCACTCTGCTAGGAGGTAGCATCATTGCATGTGTGAGAAAGTAAAAGGTCAAAGTAACTACAAAGGAGAGCAAAGGGACTGACCTCGGGAAGAAATGAGGATAGCTTGTATTAATGGGGCAGTTGTTAAGATAGAGAAAAACAAACAGATTCAAGAGATATTTAAAAGACTCACAACACATATGTAAGGAAAAATAATTTTTATGGGTAACATCTGAGTTTCTTGCTTTTGCAGTAGAATAGATAGCTCATACACTCTTTTTGAGACATTTTTAGTTGAAAGTGATTTTTGGTCATCCCAATGAGGACATCGACTAGGAGCCTGGGTATAGTAGCAGCTGAAGAGTAACTGTCAAATGGAGGTGAAAATCTGTGAGAACATTAGGTCCAGGTGGGTGAAGGCATGGTCTTGATGGGATTGCCAAGGAAGAGAACAGAACCAAAAGAGAAGAGAGCTTAGATCTGAATCTTCGGGAACTCCCAGTATTTGCAGAACTCCCATCTTTGCAGAAGATGAGTCTGCAAAGGAGAAAAATCCAGAGAACTAAGAGGAATACCAAGACAACTGCATCATGAATGCCAAGGGAAGAAAGAGTATTTCAAGCAGAAGGAAGTGTTCAATAAAGTCGAATACTGCAAAGAAATCAGGTAAAATGAAGACCAGAAATGCCCTTTGGATTTAGTGTTATCAAGGCAAAAAAATTAACATAGAGACAACAACTATGTTGGTGACGCGAAGTATTAAGAAGGAGATGTAGGGTCAACAAAGGGTTACGTCTATTTTGAAGGGGCAAGACTTTTATCGTGTTTAAAAAACTAAAGGGATCCTTTCCACTTCCAAGAGAGATGGAGTCGTTAGTGGTAAACCAGAGCTTCTATAGAAAACATTCAGAAAAGTCAGATAAAGTAGAGAAACCATCTTTTTTGAAGTCAGCAGAGAGGTACCAATACGAACTGGAGGGGCTAAAACTCCAGAAAGGGAACCTCACGGAGGTGAGATATCTTCTGCAGCTGCTTGTATCCTGGGTACGTCTGCTGGTTCTAGGTGTGGGCAGGGAGCTGAGAGTGCAGGCTTTCCACCAGTGGAGGAACCACTGACAGGAGACAGAGAATGCAACCAAATTTCTGGCAGAGGTAGATTAATTCTAAATACGAAAGGCTTAAAAATTTTTTTTAAAGAAAACAGACTAGTATCTTCAGTGCCTTAGAAGTTCTTAAATAGGACACAAAAAGTACAGCCATAAAAAAAATATTGATAGACTTGACTACATTAAAATTTTAAATTTCTGTTCAACAAAAGACAACTTTAAAAAGTAAAAAGGCAAGTCACGGAACAGAGAGCATGTGTAATACAAATACATATTTAATTAAAAAATCATAAAGAATATTTATTTATCAGCCCTGGCTGGTATGGCTCAGTGGACTGAGCACCAGACTGCAAAGCAGAGGGTCACCGATTTGATTCCCAGTCAGGGCACATGCCTGGGTTGCAGGCCAGGTCCCCACTGGGGGCCACGTGAGAGGCAACCACACATTGATGTTTCTCTCCCTCTCTTTCTCCCTACCTTTCCCCTCTCTAAAAATAAATAAATAAATAAATAAATAAATAATAAAATCAATCACAATTAAATAAAAAAAATTAAAGATTATTTATCAATAAGGAAAAGGTAGTTTATTCAATAAAAAAAGGGGAAAGACTCAAGCAGATTGGTAAGGTATACGAAACACACTAGTGAAATAGCCAATAGACATATAAAAAGATAGTCAACCTTACCAATCATCAGAGAAATAAAATTAAACCCACAATGCGGTATCCACCCAACACCCAGAAGAACAGCTAAAATGAAAGAGACAGCCCTGAGCAGTGCGGCTAAGCTGGCTGGGCATCCTAGTGCAAAGCTCGGGGTCACTGGTTCAATTCCCACTCACTGAAGCATTATTTATAAAGTCGAAACTGGAAACACCCCAAATATGTCCATTAACAGAAGAATGGATAAACACATGTAAATTGTGATATATTCACATGATGAAAAATTCTAACAAGTACACAAACAAACATGGATGAATCTCACAAGCATAACATTGAATGAAAGAAACCAGATACAAATAAAGTACATAACATGTGATTCCACTCCTATGAAGCTCAAAGTCAGGCAAAACTGATTTATGGTGTTGGAAGCTGGAAAAACAGTGACTACCATTGATGGGCAGTTGTAATAACTGGGAGTTTGGGGCTGCGGTGACGTTTTGCTGCCAGACAGAACTGGGTACTGTTTATACTGCTACGGACTTTGTGAAAATTTACTGAACTGAATACATAATATTTCCATATGTATATTATATGTCAATAAAAAGTTTACATTAAAGCCCTGGCTGGGTAGCTTAGGTGATAGGAGCAGTGTCCAGTATGTGGTGTAAAAAGGTTGCAGGTTTGAGCCCCCAGTCGGGGCACACATAGGAGGCAACTGATTGATGTTTCTCTCTCTCCCCTCTCGCCTCTATCTAAAATCAATAAAAACAACCCTGGCTGGTGAGGCTCGGTGGCCTGAGCGCCGGCCTGGGAACAGAAAGATCACCAGTTCAATTCCCAGTCAGGGCACATGCCTGGGTTGTGAACCAGATACCAGATCCCTAGTTGGGGGCACGTGAAAGGCAACCAATATTATATTTCTTCTCCTATAAATAAGTAATAATCTTTTTTAAAAATAAAAAATGAAACCAATAAAAAACATATCCTTGGGTGAGGATTAAAAAAAGTAAATTTAAAAAGTTTATGTAGAATTCAAAAAAAAAAGTTTATTAAAAAAGTGATAATAGCAGGAACCTAAACAATAAAACAAACAAACAAGCAAAATATAACCAAAGACACTGAAATAGAGAACAGGCTGACAGTGACCAGAGGGGAGAGGGGAGGGAATTTCAGGGGAATTTCACGGGAAAAGGGGAAGGGTTTACAGGAACAAGTATAAAAGACACATGGACAAAAACTAAGGGCAGAAATGGGTGGGTGGGCTGGGATGGAAGTACAAGACAGAAAACTGTACTTGAACAATTACAATTTTTAAAAAAATGACAATAATGTTAATTTAGTGGGGAGAAGGAGGTTAAAAACACTGAGGAAAGGACGAGGTACGGCAGATCAAAACTGGGCAATGTCACCCCATCCTACACCCTCAGGGCAACCACAACGGAACTGGACTCAGACAACCACAAAGAGAGTGCCATTCAGTGGACCTCCCGGGAGAAACAACAAGGGTCTTTGGAAGAATGTTACTCTTTTTCTCTGCTGGTTTAATTCCTAGGCATGTGGTCCCATTGTCTAAGTGGTATAATCAAGAAACAGCATGTAAGTAGAAGAAGTCCGAGGTCCTAATGAAGGTATTAGGACTGCAGAGAGGTATAACATTACTGACTCCAGGGAAGGGGAAATTCTCTGGGTAAGTATTGCCTTCCCTAACCATCCTGCTCTGTATATACCCCTGGCAAGCCAAAACGCTAGATTCTCCCTTTAACGGTGAGAACCAGAAACGTGGGCACTTACTCAAGGCAGTTCTTCTGAAAAGCGCCTTTATTTTCCATCCAAGGACCATCAATTTAAGGCCCAGAGCTCAACCAACTTCCATCCATAAGTAGTGAGCTTATGTCAGTGGAAGACTCTCCCTTAGGTGCACATATTCAGAGGGAAGGTTTTGGTGCAGATTCAGGTCCACTCCATGCTCGAAATGGTATCAAGCATAATAGTAATTCATCAGCAACCTGATAAAATTTCTAGAAAAATTCAGAGAGACCAGTTCATCCTCCAGGTGGAAATGACAAGAGAAGGCTTCAAGGAATAAGTACATTTAAACTGGGACTTGCAGGATGACGAGAATTTTAAGGGCAAGGTGGAGGTAAGAAGTAGAGTACTAAGATATTTTAGGCAAAGGCAAATGATGTGAGCAAAACCGGAGGCTGGAAAGCACCAACGAACAACAAGCATTTAGAGCATCTACTCTGTGCCAGGCATCAATCATATCAGACGCTACTTTTTATACAGTTAATTCATGAGGCTCAGGAAGGTCAGGCACTCTGCCTACATCAGTACACTGGCATTGCCAGGAAATCCAGTTCTACCTAATTCCACAGCACGTGGTCTTTATTGTATGTGCGGCAGTGGGAAAGTACAAGATAAAGCCAAAAAGGTTCAACTAAGACCAGGGCTCTGAAAACCTTTTATTTTGTGAATGGGGACTAAGGGTTTTTTGTCTACAAATGTCTCATCCAATAACAAAATCAAGAAAGACTTAAGAAGACATGTTAGCACTAAGTTGAGAAGTGTGGGTAAAAAGTACGAAATCTGTCTTGAAACTATAAAAAAAGAACACCGGAGCTGAGGCAAAGAGAAGACAGGCTGCCCCCAAAGTTTGGATGAAGGGACCCAGAAGCGACTGTGATGCCAGACACAGAAAAGTCAGGAAAAACGCTTGCTGGTAGACAGAAACGATAAGCAGCTAAAGGGATGGTCCACCAAAACACTTCAAAAGGGCAGAGACTGCACCTGCTTTTGTCACCGGTATATTCAGGCTCTAGCAGTGTCTCACACATAGTAGGTCATCAATAAACTCTTGATAAAGTAAGAGAGGTCAAAGAGATAGATGGGAGCTACAGAGAGATCAAGGGTTGAATGATCCAGATATTAACATTATATACATTACAACATATAGTAACAGTAGGTGGTGATTGAAGCAACTGAATGCATGAGAATTTCACTAGAATGTAAACGAAAAGAGAAGGAGAATACAGAAATCTGGAGAGTACCAGGCATTCCTGCTAATGAGAAAAATAAGGAGCAACAGGAGAGAAAATCAAGAAAAGAACTGAGGAAGGATACTGATGACCCTATGCAGAGGTTTCAGAGACAAAAGTAAAATAGATGAAAAAGGCGAAGGGTAAGTGGCTGATGAGAAAGTGGATGTACTCATTCAAAAAGTTTGATTAAGAAAAACAAGAAAATAGAAAGACAAAGGCTAAAGGAGAGGGCAGATCATATAATGTGCTCTAAGATAAAAAATCTGAAGATGCTTAGGGTTAAAGGGTAGAATTCCCAAAGGGGGCAGGATGGGATGAGAACAGAAGCACACACAGGGTGAGCAATATGAGGGACACTTTTTCCAAGAGGTAGAAAAAGAAAATGGAGTAAAAGTACTGAGCCAAAAATGAACAGTCATTCCTATTCTCAAAAGAGAGAAGAGAAAAAGAGAAAACACTTCCCAGAAAGTCCAAGTCACTCGCAGGCAATAACAGAACCACCGCACACCTTCCTCGGGTGTGCTGCACTGGGGCCGATGGACAACACTCTTCTAAGAACAGGAATGTGGACTAAGCCATCTCTGTACCTGGCCCAGCTTAGCCTGCCCTAAAGGCCAGCACACAGAGGACCCCAGTGAATGATACTGGGAGGGAGTGTGAGCAGGTAAGCATACTCAATGGCTCACACAGGCCGACATTTCTCCTCTAACGGGGCACTGACATTAAGGAACAGCTCAGCTCTGGCTTGAGCCAAGAATCCACACTGAGTTCTGCCTTGGAGCCTCCGGGGAACTACCCTGAGAAGAGTCCAATCATTGTTATCACTGTCCCAAGAGAACTGTACCATACACTGGCGTCTTCCCTGGCAGGATGACGATAATGAGCTGCAGCCCTGAGTAGGTGTTCTTGAGGTGCCGGAACATGGGCTCCACGCTGTCTGCCCCCTGCGCGTATTTGCAGAAGCAAGGCTGGCCCTGGATGGGCATCCCTGCATCCTTGGAAATCTTCCGCAGCTGGTCTGTGAAGTTCCTGCAGCACAAGCATTGTCATAACAGGAGGTGGTTAGGTTCTACTTAAATACCTCTGGTCAAACGCCTCCATCTTAGGTTCCTAGCACTATGACAGGTACAGAGATGAATGAGACATGCTCGCAACTACTGCCCAAAATATTCATAGTTGAGGAGGACAAGACAGAGCTCGCCAAATGTTCAAAGGCACCTGCAGAGAGCTGAGGGGGAGCTGAGGGAATTCTCAGGGTCCTCACCACCTCCCACTCAGAGCGGCTATTCCCGTGTTGTTACAAGTGCACAGCAATAGGCAGATGCCCTCTTTGCTCAAATTAAGTGAGTGGAACATAGGAGATGTTCGGTGAAAATGAGCTCCCTCCTCCCCTACTGTTTCTTTGAGGCTACAGATAAGAAAGAGTAATTCCACGAGCCTCTTTCCTTTGGCTTTAGGGCCCTGCCCTGGGAAAGGAAGACAAAGTGGGAAGAGAGGATACACTCAAAGGTTGTAATAGATTAAAAAAATGAAGCTACATAAATAATAATGACAGACTGAACAGGAGGAAATTTGTGAAAACCCTGCCTTTAGATTAAAAGCAATAATGCCCTGGCCAGGTGGCTCAGATGGTTGGGGTGCCACCCCGTACACCAAAAGGTTGCGGGTGTGACCCCTGGTGAGGGCACATGCCTGGTGGTGGGTCTGATCCAAGTCAGGGCACATATGGGAGGCAACCAATTGGTGTTTCTCTCTCTCCCAAATCAGTAAACATAGTCTTAGGTCAGGATTTAAAAAAAGAAAGAAAAGAGCCCTGGTGTGGCTCGGTGGACTGAGTGCCAGCCTGCAAACCAAGAGGTTGTCAATTCAATTCCCAGTCAGGGAACATGCCTGGGTTGCAGGCCAGGTCCCCATTTGGGGATATGTGAGAGGCAACCAATTAATATTTGTCTCGCACACTGATGATTCTCCCCCTTTCTCTCTTCCTTCCCCTCTCTCTCTCTCTCTCAAAAAAAAAGCAATAATGTACAAATAGAGAAAAAAAGCAAAATGTTTAGAGGATGCTATTATATAGTATATAAATATCAGTATGATTGTAAACCCAATGTAGTGAGAAAGTATTTTTCACATATTTATTAAAAACCATAAGACACTGCTATGGAAAATTTAATACCATTTATATACATATAGGTATAAATTGGATGGGAAGGTTATAGTAATTCATAAGACTAGCTGCATTAGAAGGGAGAAACGGGACCAGGATGGGGGATATAAAGGAAATGTCGAATTTATCTATAATATTGTATCTACCTAGAAAAAATTAAAATAAATGATATAACTCAGGGTAATGGATACATGGGTGTTTGCCATATTATTCTAATTTTTCAAAATACATCCGAGAGTAAAGAAATACAGCCTAACCATTATTTCATGTAAATAAGAGTTACGTCTTTTGACAAACCGTTAATAGTATTTTTTTTCCATTTCTCTTCCATTATATACAACTGCAGTGTAGCCACTAAGAAAACCAATGTGTTACTAGATTCCAATAGTGTATCTCTATTTCAAGGAAACTGGTAGTCCCAATTTCCTCTCTATTACCAGATCATTTGGGACATTGTATCCAGTGCTGAGGGCCACAGAGTCTTCAGCGAAGTTTAAAATGGGGAAGGTCCTGAAATCATACACTAAAAATTATATACATATACATACATGTGTGTATAGGTATATATACACACACGCATACATATACATATATATCACCTTCTTTCAGATATATATATATATATATATCTATATATATATGAAATATAGGGGCCTCTTCAACAACAACAAAAAAATCTGAGGGTTGGCCCTAGCAATGCCTCATCCATGAGACAAGGGAAAGACATGAGAACAAGAGAGAAGCACACAGAGAACAGAACTACCAACAAGGGGACACAAAGGCGTAAATGCAAAGAACTAGGAGCATTTCCAAAACTGCTAAAACCAGCCCTCCAATGCTAGGCCAAGGCTAGAAGAAGCCCGGCTTAAATAGGGTTAAGACACCAAGAACCCAGGAAAGGGCACAAGAGGAACCCATTTAAAACAAACTACAGCAAAATACAGTAGTAGTTGGTTACCTGGGGGGGGGGGGGGGGGGGCAGGGAAACCGGAGTGCCCACATTCATCCAGGCCAGCTGAACTCACCGGGGCACACATCTCTATTATCCTTATAACTGTCCAAAGTGGTCAGCTCCACCATCTCTTCCTCAGCCTCATAGTAAACCAACCCCAGATCCAGAGAAGTAAGAAACCACCACTTCAACAGACTGCAGGAACTACCAAACTGTGTATTTTAAAAGAGTGAATTTTTTGGTATTTGAAATATATCTCAATAGAGCTGGCTGGTGTGGCTTAGTGGATTGAGTGCCAGCCTGCGAACCAAAGGGTAGGGGCATATGCCTGGGTTGCAGGCTGGGTCCTCGGTGGGGGTTGCACGAGAGGCAACCACACATTGATGTTTCTCTCCCTCCCTAAAAAAAAAACCAAAAGACTGCAGGGAGTCAGCGACTTCTTCCACCTAACTCATTCACTCACTCCAGACCACTACTCCCCTACCCTGTTCCTTTTAAACCATTTGGCTGTGTCACTTTCGTTGTTGCTACCTACGCTAGCCCCTCAGCAACAGGAGGAGGTGGCTCAGAGGTCTTTGCAACTCATGTTCACCTGATTCAGGTTATTTGGACCTAGCTGAACAAATTTTGTACAGGGACAGGACAGCTCAGAGGACCAGCTGAATAAGTTGCTTTCTTTTGTTTCCAATTAGGAATATAAGCTTTGAAGCCTCAGATCCGATTTGATCCCAGCCCTGACACTTTCTTCATATGCAAACTTTGTACAAGTTACTTAACCTCTTTGAACCTCAGTCTCTAAGACTGCTCAAAATGATATGATACCTCAGTCTCAAAACATAAAATTAGGTACAATGTTGGCATAAATGCTAGCCATTACTATTATTTATTACCATGTTAATAATCATAACAAAAGAATTCAGGACTCCCTCCGGAGACTCACGCCCTGAAATCATCATCTCTGAACAGAGAGAGCTCCTTATCAAGACTCCTGACCACAGACTGGCAGAAAGGAACAGCAGAAGTTTGAACTAGACGGCACAAGGGGGCAGAGCCAAAATCAGCAAGAGCACACTGCAGATCTAACCTTGGCCTCTCAGAAGTGGGGGAAAGTAGGCAACCTAGGGTCCTTTTCCCACCCTTCCCTCCATACACCCGGCCCTCCTTACTTGAGCACTTCTTCTCGACACTGTTTTTGGGGTGCGAAGCAGGCGATGGCCCAGACCTTGATCTCAATCCCATTGTAGAACTGTTTCCCCCGCATGTCCCAGACACCCTGATTGGGTGTGGCAATGGCCCGATTCTGGGGTAGGCAAAGGGGGGGCGCCCAGGTGAGCCTCATGGGTAGGGAGAAAAAGCCCCTGGTTATAAATCCCAACCTCCCCCCAAAATGCCCCAGAGATTTTGTCTGGCCCTGACCCTGCTCACCCGGCCGCCATACTGCAAGATGGGAGCCGGCAGCACTCGTCCTGTCACCTCCGTCATGTCATCCTTCACTTTGATCCCAAATTCCTGGATGTACGGGTCTAGGTTATAGCTGGCATTCTTCATCTGCAAGACAATAAAAGGGGATCTCAGGAGAGCAGCAGCTTGGTAATACTGCTCACCCTCTGGGTCCCAAACGGAATGCCCTGGGCAGCTGAGAGTGGTGAGAAATAGCCCTAAAAAGGGAGGGAGACTGGAAGATGATGTAGTGAGAGTGGATAACATAGGGAAGTAATATAAAAGGGGAAAAAAATATAAAAAGGGAAGCAAAGTAGCTATAGGGTCAAGAAGCAAGAGAAGTCCCACTGAGTCCCAAGCAACAAGTCTAGACTCGGGTCCTCCTGAGAGTCCTGTCCAGGCAGAAAAGCATCTATGCTCCCAGGGGCCCCAGTGACTGAGCAACCAAGTGCGCATTCTCCAAAGCCCCACTGACCAGGCGGCTGATCTCCTCCTGTCTGTCTGGGGCTGATCTAGCTGTAGCCTTTATCATGGTCGAAGTCTGGTTGTCAGTCAGCTTCTTAATGCAGCGCTGCCCAGCCACAATGTTACAGACCTGAGGAAACAAGGAGGATAAGTAGCTCTGGCTGGAGGTCAGTCCACCCTATACTCAGCCCCAGAGTAAGGGAAGAGACCTGGCCTGTCAGCCCTGGGAAGGAGACTGCAAAATCCCTTGGGCATACAGATTAGTTAGAAAATACCCGTGTGTAATACCAAAGACAATACAGACACTTTGTGATTGACAGCTAGGGATCCAGCACCAGATCTGGGCTCAGGTCTCATACGTTAAATGGGGAGAACAGTAACAATCAAATAGGGTTGCTCAGAGACTAAATAAAATGAAGCACTTAAAGGACTGAGTACAATTCTGGAACACAGAAAATACTCAATAAATTGCAGGATAACTTATTATTTACCAAAGGTCCCAGCAAAGAGCTCTTCTAAATACCAAAAACCTCAATATACACAAACTGGATTCCTAAAGTAGTAAGCATCTCTCTAATGGTGGCAGATAGTCTGCTGCTCTACCCTAAAACCCACCAAAAGAATACGGATGGCCATTCACTCTTAGAACCCCGTCTACAGATGATCACTATGAAAATCACTGCCTCAGTTGACTGAGTGTCTTCTGCTGGTATAAGAAATATCCTGCCACTCGGTCCCTCTGTTTGGGGCCGAAAAGAATCCAGTGGAGATCAGAAAAGACCTTCTAGTGCTATACTAGACTTCCATTCCCCCATATACTATATTCAGGATGCCATGGACAGAAAGTCTTTCACAGAACAGAGAGAGCCAGAAGGTGTAGAAGACTTGCGTTTAAAGCCCAGCTCTGCCCCATCTAGGTATGTTACCTTGGGCAGGTCTAGGTCACTTAACTGCGTCTTTATTTTAAGTCATGGGGAAAAAACACGGTCTCATGAAGTTGTTGTGAGGATTTAGAAGAAATGAAATATGTAACTTGCTTCTACAGGGCCAGCACTATGACAGTACAGTTCCCATTCTAATCTGCAGCAGAGTTCATGAGGAACAGTGGTCAGGAAAAACAGGGCAAGGTCGCCTGCCATTAAACTCTGTATCCCACGGAATACACAAATCAGTAAATTCGCTTCACGGAAAGCCAGAATTAAAATTTGTGAGGTTCCTCTCTTGAAGGCACCTTAAAGTTGTAACTCTCTAGAGATGTTTTTGGCTACAGAATCTGAGCCACACTAAGCAAAAGACTAAAGCAGGGATGCAGAGAAATTGGAACCCTTGCTGATGGGATGTAAAATGGTCCAGCCACTATGGAAAATATTATAGTGACTCCTCAAAAAATCAAACACAGAATCACTACATGATCCAGTAATTTTACTTCTCGGGATATACTCAAAAGAAATGAAAGCAGGGACTGAAACAATTATTTGTACACAGCATTCATAACAGCATTATTCACGACAGCTAAAAGGAGAAAGCAACCTGAGCTATATGTCAACAAATGAATGGATAAACAAAATGTGGTATATACATACAACGGCTTATTTAGCCTTAAATAAAAAAGAAATTCTGACATACGCTACAGCATAAATGAACCTGGAGGACATTGTGCTAAATCAAACAGGCCAGTCAAAAAGGCCACATAGTATATAACTTGATTTACATGAAATGTCCAGAATAAACAAATCTGCAGAGACAGAAATCGAGGAGTGATTACTAGGAAGGGTGAGGTGAAGGAATAGTAAGTGACTTGTAATGGGTATGGACTTTCTTCTGGGGGCGAGAAAACATTGTACTATCAGTTAGTGGTGATGGTTATATAACTGTGAAAACACTAAAAAACCACTGACCTGTGCATTTAAGGAGAGTGAATTTTATGGTACATGCATTATATCTTGATAAAGCTATTCTTTAAAAAGAAAAATCCTACCAGGCTATAATAGCCTGCATCACTTGGCCCTGCACCTCTCCCCCCCAATCATCTACTACATTTCCTCTCATACAGTACACGCCAGCCAGCCACTAAGGCCTCTGTCTATCCCTCAAAAAGATCCAAGCTTTGATCTGCTTCCGAGCTTCTGTACTTGCTATCTACCTCATGCCTGGAGGTCCCTTCCCTCGTGTGGTTACAAGGTTGATTCTATCTCGTAATTTGGGATTCGGCTCAAATGTCTCCTAAAAGAGGCCTTCCTGGACCACAATAACTAAAGTGGTTCTCCAACCCTCTCCACCCTTACTGCTACCCTTTAACCTGTTTTATTATTCTTATAGCACTTACCACCATCTGAAACTATCTTATTTATCAATTTATTGTCTATCTCCCCCTTCTAGAATGTAAGCTCCATGACAGCAGGGACCTTGTCTTGTTAATCTCTACATTCCCGGCACCTAAAAGAGTATATGACACATAGTAGGAGCTCAATAAATATTTGTCAAATAAACAGTAGTAAAAATCAAAATATAAGTCATATATAAATTATTCACCTAGAGAACTATTGTTCAAACAGAAGTTTTGTTGCTTTGCTGAGATATCTCAACTGGTAGTAGATATTACCTTAGCTGAGATCATCCCTAAATATTTCTGTTTACACCTCGGAGAAAATATTGCCTCCATCCCACTTTCTGTGCATCAGCATTTATTCAATAAATTCAAGTTCTTGGGTTTTGGGATTTCTTCTCTCTTCAGTCCAATTTCCTCCAGTTAGTTCTGAAATCCCCAAACCTCACAGAACACTTGATCTTTGGTCTGCTTTGACTCCTGCTGCTAGAACAAAGACAACGGTCCAGGCTAGTGCTTCTCCCAATTTCATGTTCCTACGAACGCTCTACGGATTCTGCTAAGGGACATTCTGATTCAGTAGGTCTGGTGGAACTTGAGAAGCTGCACTGACCACACTTCGAACAGCAACAGACTAGATGGTACAGTGGACAGCAGTAGTTTCTCGTTAGACATTTCAGCCAGTGTATGACTGACTAAATGGTTCTGTGTTTGTATGCTTTAACCTAAGAAGTATTACTATTCTTTCTTTAATTGCAGGACTTCAAATGTCTGTTGAAGCATAAAAATATAAAAAATCTTGGGGCTAAAGCTCTTTCACATTGACCAGCAGGAAAACAGGACTCGTATTATAGGTAAACATTCACCTCCATCTTCTGTAAAACAAGGTATATTTGTATCTACATGTTACTTAAGATCCCAGCTTCAGAGGACAGAGAAAGACCAATTAGGAGGACACAGATGTGGGTATCTGAAATCTCTGTCCTGAACAAAGTAATTACTTATTAAACAGTAAATACAGCCTTCACTTCTGCCTGGCGGCCCTGAAAAAACATGAGAGCAGAATTGGAAATAAGAAAATTTACCAGGTAAGAATGAGGCCTACATTTCACAGAACAACCTTGTATCTCTCAGCATGTCAATTTTCCAAATTTCGAAATGAAGATGAGAGATTACAAATGGAAGAACAGACCTCCAGTGATCAGTGCGCAGATACAATGCTTGCTGTTCCCCAGCCCAACCATTACTTGGCAGCCTTACCTCTAAGGGCAGGTAGGTATGCTTTTGTTCCTGGCCAACTTGCAGGCAGGGCAGGTGGGGATACTTGAGCTGAAGGTTATATTTCTGCTTGAAATACTGTGCCACCGTGCACTCCACAGTCTGTCCACTCTCCAGCTGCAAGGGAAACCTGTTTTGGGGAAAGGAAGGAGGTATCATAGCCCAGGATTGAATCCCAACCCTCTAGACCTACAACCACGGGAAGCCCCTGACTTGCCTTTATCCCTACCCAGCCTCTTTAGAGTTCTGCCACTCTTGGGAAAGCAGGCAACACAGGGCTCCAAAAGAGAAGCAAGTTCCACAACTGTCAGGACCACACCCGACTCGCCTGTATTTCTAGTGTGGAGCATAAAGCCTGACATAAAGTAGGCACTCATAACCCATTATAGTTTGAGGTCAAGGAGGTAGAGGAAATCTTCCTTCCCCAAGCTCTACGCAGTGAGAGCTTCCCCAAGGTCAAGCCCAGGAGCTTTCCTTCTCAGGTGGCAAAATAAGCTGAAAGAAATTCTAACATTTACAGAACTCATAAAGGAGTCAAGGGAAGATGCCTGATCTATGGTAAAGGCCCACAGAGGAAAGGTGGAGACCACGAAGGTAAAAATGGTAGGTTGAGTATTAATGGACCATAAAGCTGGGAGAGAGATACCAAATTCCCTCGGCTCATTCTCAGGGCCAGTGGGGCAGGAGGGAGTGAAGGAAATGTGCTGAAGTATCAACACTCTTCCCCCAACGGAAGGGCTTGGCAGCCCTGTCAACTTACGTCTGATGGCTGGCAGGGCGGCGGGTAACATTACACACGCGGTATTTCCTCTTCATCTGTCCACAGTGGGTCACTTCCACCTTCAGGCCTAGAATACACACACTGCTTGTCAGGGCTGAAAAAGGTTGCTCGTGTTCCCAAGCTTGGCCTCTCTCCTGAACATATCCCAAGGGAATTTCCTTTTCGGGCTAAAGAGAAAGTAAGGCTGCTGCTTCCCTGCCCTGCCTAGTTGGGTCCTTACCCTTGATCTCCTTGGTAAAGCGCACACGCTGAGAGTCCGTGAGCGGCTTGGGCTGTTCATCTATGTTCCTGATGTCCAGCACCTCACACATGAACTCGATCACTGGCTGCGCCTTGTAGAAGGCAGTGGCCGAGACTGTGGGGACAGAGTAGGTCTAGGTCAGCTGAGGTTCTCTCTTCCAGAATAAATGCGGATACTACTCTTTACACCCTCTTCCTTATAGGGTATTGGGATGGGGGAGGGGTCCGAGGGTTGTAGGGATTAGACTAGGAGTGTGGTTGCAGAGCTGGGAGGGATAAGGCTGGGAGCGTGGTCACTGGACTCAGGGTGCCCCTGGCTCCATAGCTCTCCCCACTCACCATCAATGTTGAGCATCATCTTCCACATGGCAGGGCGCACAGACTGGTGAAAGCCGAACCAGACCTCGCGCCCACCCCCCAGCGGGTGGTAGTAGCCCTCAGGCGGTGAGAAGAAGGAGCGGCCCACAGGGGTGTACCTGGCAGGGACAGGCAGAGAACTGGTCCCTCGGGCACAGGCCCCCACCCTGTGAGGCATCCTGGGCACGGAGGAGCCCTGGCCTGGAAGGCAGGACACCAGGGCTTTAATTCCAGCTCTGATCATTTACTAGTTGTGTAACTGACCTTGTGAAAGTCTCTACCCTTTCTCTGCCCTGAAGGGACAGATGGGGCACAGCCCAAAGATATCTAAAAGGGACAGGGCCAATGGTTTAAACCATCTAAACGCATATACACACTTGCCTGGCATATGGTAGGGCTTCAAAGAATACTCTGTTTTAAAGACACACTGTAGAACCTTAATATGCACTCGTTTCCCTCCTCCCCCCATAGCAGTTCTGACACCAAGCAGCAGCCCAGATATTAACTATACCCAGTACCTCATGGATGCCAGGTGCCGCATGGCCACATCCAGGGCTTGCACAGACTCCAGCGGAACAGGGATCTGGCCACTGACCAGGGCCTCATGCAGCATGCGCCAGCTCACAATGGCCAACCACTTGATGGAGACTTTGAATATTCTGTCTTTCCCTTCTCCAGGGATTGTCACCTCAAAGTCGACCTTCAGTAGAGAGAAAGGGATGAGGGATTGCCAGTACTTTCCCACAGGCTAACACTCTCTGCCCTATCTCAACTGTCCTCCTCCCCATGGATTTGCTAGGACTCTGCCCCTTAAGGGGCTCACAAGGAAGACTTCAGAGTAAACGCAGCCTCTTAGTCTCCAGCCGCCTTGGCTCAGTGCTTTTGTCTCTCTCACCCACACCTAGCGGAAAGTCCTTAAGGTCTAGGTCTGCTCTGAGTCTACTCTCAATCTGTCTAAAACAGGGATAGACATACAATAGGCTGAATAAACACCAGCATCTACCCATCCCTCACCCTAAAACACACTTTCTCAGCACAAAAGATGAAAAGGACCTCTGGACTGCCAGACTCCAAAGAGGCTTACAGGAGCTCTGTCCCGCCCCAGACCCTCTGAAACAGGCCCGACTCCCACCTTACCCGTTCATTGCCAATGGGTAGTGCTGTGACAGTGTAAATGTTCTTCTTTCCATCATACACGGGCTTGCGGTCACCAAAGATCTGAGGCTTGAAATGCTGGACCATGTATTCCACCACTTCCCTGTGCGGGATAGGAACAGCCTGTAGAAGCTGACAGACTACCACTTCACGCTTTTGGGCGCAACTCGAAGTCCAGGCAACATTTTATCTACTATATTCTCTCCTAGCAGCTACTTTTAATCTCATCTACTCTATCACGGTGCTTCTCAAACTTCAATGTTCTAAGAATCACCTGGAGATCTTATTAAAATGCAGATTGTGACTCAGTAGATCTAGAGCAAAACCTGAAATTCTACATTTCTAACATGTACCCAGGTGATGCTTCTGGTCTTCACATTACTAATGCTTTAAAGGACCTGAAAGAGTAAGTGCCTTGTGAGCAGAGAGGGAGGCTGAGGGGAGAGTGGCTTCCTCTGAGGGCCTGTCCAGAATCAGGAACAGAACTGAGGCTCCTCCAATTTCCAAGCTGCTAAGCAAAAAAAATATAGGTGGGGAAGCGATCTAAATTGGAACAGGAATAAACTGTGGAAGAAGACTCTTCTCTCTCCCACCTCCCTGAAGCCCTTAGTTCCCACCATCCTGCTTCCTCTCCATTGTCATCTCTCTAGATTTCACTTCCTGTCCCCTGCCACTTAGATACCAACTACCCTGCAAAATCCCAGCCCACCCAACTATCTGACATCTTCGCTTTCTAAACCAAAGCTTTTAACAACTACTGAACAAAAAAGACTCAAAATGTGTATTGGAAACAACTGTAAACACATGGTTTCAATCCCGACAGGCTTCACTGCTACCCGGCAATCTTTTTCATGTTCCTGATCACTTCCATCCCTCACAGACTATGTCAAAACTTCTCTACTACCTTTTAAATCCAGAATCCATTTCTATTTCCTATCAAAAAGCAACTCTGCCTGGCTGGTGTGGCTCAGTGGATTGAATACCAGCCTGAGAACCAAAGGGTGGCCAGTTTGATTAAGAGTCATGGCACATGTGTGAGTTGCAGGCCAGATCCCCAGTAGGGGGCGCTCAAGAAGCAACCACACATTAATATTTCTCTTCCTCTCTTTCTTCCTCCCTTTCCCTCTCTAAAAATAAAATCTTAAAAAAAAAAAGAAAGCAACGCTACAACTCTAAACACTAAACCATAGCAAGCCTCTTTTTTTTCTTTCCTCTCATTTGAAATATCCTTCTACATATGATTTTTTAAATGTAATCTTTACTGTATTTTTTCCATTATCATTTAATCCCTTTATACCCTTCTCTGCCCATATGTGATTTTTAAACATCTGAAAAATATGTCCAATTCCACTCATTAGTGGAACATAATTTTTAATTAGTTAAAATACAGAAAAACAGACACACAGACCAATGGAACAGAACTGAGTGCCCAGAAGCCCACACATGTATGAGCAACTAATTCACAACACAGGAGCCAAGAATACACAATGGAGAAAGTCTCTTCAACAAACAGTATTGAGAAAATTGGACAACCATATGCAAAATAATGAAACTAGACAACTATCTTATCTTAAACTACACACAAAAATTCACTCAAGATGGATTAAAGACTTGAATGTAAGACCTGAAACAATAAAAGCTTCAGGACACTGATCTTAGTGGTGGTTTTGTGAATTTGACTCCAAACACAAGAGAAGCAAAAAACAAAAATAAACAAATGGGACTACATCAAACTATAAAGGTCCTTCGCAGCAAAGGAAATCATCAGCAAAACAAAAAGGCAACCTACTGAATGGGAGTAAACATTTGTAAATGATGTTTCTAATAAAAGGTTAAATATCCAAAATATATAAAGAACACATACAACTCAATAACAACAAAAACAACAACAAAAACAAATGGGGGGAGGGGAGTATAAGGGAGATAAATGGTAATGGGGAAAAATACAATTAAAAAATAAATTAGAGCACAGGCCTGTGAACCAAAGGATCACGGTTCGATTCCCAGTCAGGGCACATGCCTGGGTTGCAGGCCAGTTCCCAGCAGGGGACGCACGAGAGGCAGCCATACATTGATATTTCTCTCCCTCTCTCCTTCCCTTCCCCTCTAAAGATAAATAAATAAAAAACTTAAAATATATATATAAATAAATTAGCCCTGGCTGGTGTGGCTCAGTGGACTGAGCGCTGCCCTGCAAACAAAAGGGTCACAGGTTCAATTCCCAGTCAGGGCACTTGCCTGGGTTGTGGGCCATGTCCCCAGTAGAGGGCACAGAAGAGGCAACCACACATTGATGTTTATCCCCCTCTCTTTCTCCCTTCCATCTCCTCTGTCTAAAATGAGATAAATAAAATATTTAATAAAGAAATAAATAAGCCCTGGCTGGTGTAGCTCAGTGGATTGAGCGCCAGCCTATAAAACAAAAGGTTGCTGGTTCAATTCCCAGTCAAAACACACATGCTTGGGTTGTGGGCCAGGTCCCCACTGGGGGCGTGTGAGAGGCAGCCAATTGTTTCTCTCATACACAGATGTTACTCTCCCTCTTTCTGAAATAAATAAAATCTTAAAAATAATTAATTAATTAAAAAACTGAATAAAAAAGTGGACAGAGGGTCTGAACAGATATTTTTCAAAGGAAGACAGATAGGTGGCCAAGAGGCATATGAAAAATGTTCAATATCACTAATAATTAGGGGACTGCAAATCAAAACCATGCGCTATTATCAAAAAGAGAAAATAACAACTGTTGGCAGTAGCTATTATCAAAACAGCTATTATCAAAATAATCAATAGCTCTTATCAAAGAGAAAATAACAAGTGCTGGCAAGGTGTAGAGAAGAGGGAACCTTTATGCGCTGTTGGTGGAGTTGTCAATTGGTGCAGCTGGAAAACAGCATGGAGGATCCTCAAAAAAAAAAGAACTACCATATGACCTAGCAATTCTTCTTCTGGGCATTTATCCAAAGAATATGAAAACATTCATTCAAAAAGATATATGTACCCTAATGTTCACTGCAATAGTATTTATTATAGTCAATATTTTGAAACAACCACTAGTGTCTACCAACGAATGAATGGATAAAGAAGACGTGAGATGTATTATCAATTGAACACCACTCAGCCATAAAAATGAGGAAATACCGCCACTAATGACAACAGGGAGGGATCTCGACAGTATTATGCTAAGTGAAATCAGAAGAAAAAGGACAAAAACTTTATGATTCCTCTCATACATGGAATATAAACCAAGAAGTAACAAACAAACAAAACAAAACAAAACAAAGACAAACTCAAAGACACCAGACAACATATTGGTGTTACCAGAGAGAAGAGGGGTCAGAGGAGGGCAAAACAGATAAAGGGGGTTAAATATGTGGTGATGGATGGAAACCAGGCTTTCAGTGGTGAACACACACCAGAATATGCAGATATCAAATTACAATGTCCTATACCTGAAATTCATGTTATTATTAACCAATGTTAACTCAATTTAAAAAAAAAGCCAAACCATGAGTCCACGTAGGAGATGATACTTTTCAAATGAATTAAAATTCTATTATAAAAGATGAGAAAAGTAATTAAAAAATTAAATTCAAATACATTTTCTACTTATCAAAATGTCAAAGATCACAAACTATAATATGCTGGATTGCTGCAGATATAGAGAAGAGGCGTTTGTAAGAACTTGCTAATGGGAGTATAAATTGGTTCAACTTACCTAATAAAAGCTAGCAATTATGTCAAAAATTTTAAATGCACTGTGCCAGCAAATCCTAGGAGTGCCTAGGAATTTATCCTACAGACACACTCATACTTGAGCTAAAAAATGTATCTATATTTAATAACATTCAATACAGTTACATTTTTGTAACAAGTTTAGACTCACCCTAAATGTTCTTCAATAGTTATTAAATATGTTATAACAATATCACATTCAATGGACTACCTATGGAGTTATGAAGGCAGACATGTATGCATTGATATATATTATTTTCCAAAATATACTGTTCAGTAGGAAAAAAACAAGGTACAGAATAAGGTATACAGGATTCTATATTCTATACAATTAAAAAATATTCTACATACATATATTCTTGCATATGCAAAAAAATATCTGGAAGCATACTCAAGACTGGTAACAATCATACTAAAAAATGGTAACAACAGATGCCTCTAGGGAAAGGGACTAGGGTACTGGAAACCAGGGTAACAAGACATTTTTCACTGCTACTCTTTTTGTAATATTTTAAATTTCTTTCTTTTTAAAACATTTTATTTATTTATATAGAGAGGGGGAAGGGAAGGAGAAAGAGAGGGAGAGAAACATCAATGTATGGTTACATTTCATGCGCCCCCTACTGGGGACCTGGCCTGCAACACAGACATGTACCCTGACTGGGAATGGAACTGAAAATTCTTTGATTCGCAGAATGGCACTCAATCCACTAAGCCACACCAGCCAGGACGTTTTTAACTTTCTGTACATTGCTTGTATATAATTTTCAAATAATAATGAAATAAAATTTAACAATTTTGAATTGGCTAATCCTTCCAAATGTGTATCTTACAAAGTCCTCTTGCTTCAGCAAGGACATCCCACTCATTCTTCCTCTCTGTCATGTACCTTTAAGCTCTTCTCAACTAGTTCCTTCTCCTCAGTTTATAAATATATCCATGTCTCTCTTTTTTTTTTAAAGATTTTATTCATTTATCTTTAGAGGGGAAGGGAAGGAGGGAGGGAGAGAAACATCAGTGCATGGTTGCCTCTCGTGTGTCCCCCACTGGGAACTGGCCTGCAACCCAGGCATGTGCCCTGACTGGGAATTGAACCACGATCCCTTAGCTCGCAGGCCCACGCTCAATCCACTGAGCTACATCAGCCAGGGCTCCATGTCTCATTCTTAAATACTTTTCAATCATTCATTTGGACAAATATTAAAATGTGCTAGGCTAGGCGCTGCACTTGACCACTATAATCCTCCCAGCCAATGTATTTCCTCTCCCCACGTTGCACGGCCAAGCTATCTGGGAAAAGCTATCTGGTCTCACTGTCCCTACCACGTTACCTTCCACTCATTCCTTAACTCGCTGTAGTTAGAGTACAAGCCCAACTACTCTAACAAAACCGCTCTAATAAAAGATACCTAAGAGTCAAGTCCAATGATATTTTTCATCATTTTCCCTACTTGGAATCTCCTCCTCAAAAACTATCTTAAATTTAGTGGTATCACCCTCTAGTGTGTGTGTGTGTGTGTGTTTTCCCTTTTACCTCTCTGGATCCTCTTTCAAGGCTCTGAGACTCAGAAAAGTAAAGACTCCTCCTGTATTTGGTGTCTTAGGTGTGCATCATTTACCTGTTGACTCTGCGAGGACACTTATCCGGCTTGATATCCACCTCGTAGTGGTAGACGTCAATCTTAGGGATGTCCACCTCAAAGTAATTGGCCAGGAGCTTGATTGGTTTCCCCACTGTGCCAATGCCAGGCCTGCGAGGTGCTTGGAACACCTGCTGCAGAGGGGGCAGGTATGCGCCCGCAGCTACAAGACAAAGAGGCTGATGAGGGTAGAGTCTGGCAATCTCCTCACACACTTATCAGAAAAGGCACGAGGCTCCTAAGAGGAGAGGAGACTGCAAGGGGAGCTTCTTTCCTGACCACTTAAGCAAACCGAGGGCTTCTGCTGGCCCAGACAGCCCAGTTTCATTCTTTTAAAAGCTCTCTCCAGTTAGGAAAATGACCCTTGTCTATCGTAAATTCATTGAGTGAATATGTAATAAGTTCCTATTACATGTTCAGTAGAGGGGCTAAATCTGGCTCCCAGTAACAACCCCCCCCTTCTACCAGATTAACACACATGCCTCCACCAGGTATCTAACAGACCAAGGATGCCCTCCTCTCTGCCAGCCAGATGCTCACTTCATTCATCAGCACCCTGAACACAAAATAGCATCACCTTAATGCTCCTCTGTAGGCAGGAGGAAAATCCGAAGAAGCCTGTGTGGGCCAGTGTTTGAGAAAGGATTAAAGGCAACTGAATGGCTGAGGCTGGAGACAGAGAAGGGGAAAAGGCTACAAGGAGAGAGTTTGGAAACTAAGAAAAGGAGAGAGGCTGAAATGGGGAGCTGATGAAGAGACCGGACTGGCAGTCGACAAAAAAAGGCTTGAACTGGGAGCCAGAGAAAGATGGAAGGCTGCATGCAGTTAGGGGCTGAGACAAGAAACGTTAGAGTTGGGAGTTCGGTCAAGAATCAAGGCTGCAACTGGGGAAATAATAAAGGAAAAACTCACAAGAAGAAAAAGCTAAGGAATGAAGACATTCAGAATATAGGAGACTGAGGCAAGAGGAGGCTAGAGTAGAGGTCTTGGGAAGAAGAGGCAGCCTTTAGAATGCTGGAGAGGGGAGATACTGGCTCTGGGGAGGAGGATACAGGACTGCCTCTGTGGCCCACAGCTCCTTCCGCACAGAGAGCCCAGACAGCAGGAGAAAGGAATCAACTGCAAGACGGACAGGGCCCTGGGGACAGGGCGAGGGCAAGGCCAGCTCCCACTGCTTTCTCCTCTCTGGTCACCAGCCTGATCACTGCCTCTAGTTTTATTTTCTAGCTGAGGGGAAAAGGAGGGGAGAGGGAAACAGCTTAAGAGAAGCCTTTGTCCCAAGCTACTATTGTCCTTGCCAGTAGAGGACCAGCTCAGGTGGGAGGCGAGATGAATAAGCCAACCCAGAACCTCCCATCACCTCGGCTCGGTTTTCACAGTGGGCCAGACTCCGGGGGATGGGGCATATCCTCAGCTGGGGGGTCAGGAAGAGGTCAGAACCATTCACAGAGAGGGCCATGCTTCCCAGAGCTAAGCTGCTGTCTCCTTTTAACCACCTGTCAAATCCAGCCCCAGGATGCAGACTGTGGAACGCAGGCCCAACCTGAGGGGAAAGGCCTTAGAGACTCAGCCACATGGGGAAGTGAAAGCTTAACTATGAGCACCTGACCACCTACCCCAAAAAGAGGTAGACAGAAATTGTATACAAGGCACAGACACACACACACACACACACGACACATATCTGTCGTTCACATTCAAACACTCATTTAGACCTACACAAAACCTTTACACAGATACTCCTTCCTACCCTAGATTATAAATTCTTCAAAGGCAGAACTATCGGCTTGGGTCACTGCTGACCCTCCTGTGTGAATGTCTGGCACACAGGAAATGTTCAATGGACAGACACTAAGTGAACAAACAGATCCATAGACACACCACAAAGAACAGACACAGCACACAAACACAAAAACACCTGCAAACTGCTCAGAAACAATTACAAACTCTGCACAGGACAAACGCGTACCCTGGTAGATGCAGCTGGTAAAAGACACCCTTCCCCTCCACAAGTTCTTACATTCCCCTAACCTCCTTAGCCTCCCCAGACTGAATAATCAGCTGGAGCCTAGGAGAAAGGAGTCCCTAGAGCTGGGGGCAGGGTGGAACTGACAGCGGGGGCGGGGGAAACACAGACACTGGAGCCTCAAAGCCTTCTTGTCCCCAGAAAGAGGACTATAGGCCAGACAGTCTTAGGCACCAGGCACCCTTCACTCCAAGGAGGCTTTAGGAAAACAGGAAAGGCCCAGAGCTCTCCCTCATCCCCAAACTAGGGAAGGCAAGAGGAAGGAGTAAGTTCTGACCCATCCCATCCCCCTGCAAGCCTCACGGCTGCAGCCAAGTCCCCCCCTTACCTACCCTGCCCCCATCTTTTAGTCTGAGAAAGGGAGACACTTCCCCTCAAACCCAGACAGGGACAGACGGCCACTTTGTGATGCAGATGAGGGCCCCAGCAGAGAGGACAAAGCTTGGGCCTTGGGGGGAAGGGGCGGGGCCCTTCCTTGCAGACAAAAGCAAGGAAGGAGGGGCTGTGAAAAGGACACTCCCCCTCCCCCATCCCCAACCAGCCCTGAGAAGGAAAAGTAACAGAGCTGAAAGGCCTGGCTCAGGGGTTCCTTCCCTGCAGTTCAGAGACTCATAACCTCCTAAGGAACCAGACAGCTTGTATAAAACACAAACACAAGGCTAAGAAGCTAATTCTCCGAGAAGAATTTGTCTACGCATAAGTAGATACAAAATATTAAGTATCCGATTATGTTAGTAACAATTTATGTCACCCTGGAATGTGATTTCAATTTAATTAACAAACATGCACTTTGTGTCAGGGCCTAAACACGTGCTAGTCCCACAGGTAAATCAGACACTCCTGGACCCCCAGGGGGCTCCCAGTCCAGTCCATGTGCTTGGAACACACCTGAACAGAGAAGACACACTTGGACATAAGCCCAGTGAAGCTAGCAACATCACCTCGGTTTTGTGTATACTGTCCTCCAACTTCCAAGAGAAGAGTCTGGGCCTAGCAAGGAGACAGTTATGGGGTACCTTCATCCCCAGCTTCCAGAATCAATTTCAATTATGCCGTTTGGTGAGTCAAAGCCTGTCCCACTAGGCTACAGTCAACTCCAGATACCAGGCTTTAGTCCCTTCCCTAGAAGCTTATTTCTTATAACAAACAAGTCAGTTTTTATAACACTTTAAAATTTTATTTATTTATTTATTTATTTATTTTTAGAGAGAGGGGAAAGAAGGGAGACAGAAAGGGAGAGAAACATTGATGTGAGAGAGAACCATCGATCAGTTGCCTCTCGCACACCCCCAACCAAGAACCTGGCCCACAACCCAAGCATGTACCATGACTGGGAGTGTGACCAGCAACCTTTCAATCTGAGGCATGATGTCTAACCCATTGAGCCACACCAGTCGGGCTCAGTTTTGTTTTCTTTTTTAATCACCCCAGCCAATTCTCCAAGAAGTCTGTTGGGAATCTATCAGAATAAAATAATTAAAAGTCTGGTATGGAAGTCAGCTCCTGGAAATCTATTGGAACCTCTGTGCCCTACTCCTACTATCATCCACAGGTTGTTGCAAACAGTGGCCAGCCTAGGAAACCGAGAGCGTTCCTGGAATGGCAAGACAGGCCTAAGAGAAGTAGTTCTCTGAAGCTGCTCCCTCCCTGTACTCTATCTTAAGACCTATAAAGACTTTACAAGGTTGTTTTTGCTGGGGGTGGGGGGGGGGGGGGGGCGGGAGGTACTTCTAGATCATTGAATGGATTAACTTGAATGAGTTGGTAGGAGCTACTTCCTTGAGATTAGGTCTGGTATAAAAGACAAAGATTCTTCTACCAGAAATGAAATTCATCTCCCAAATGGAAATCCCACTCCCACTCCTACTCCCAGACCAAATGGAAGGAGGTGGTGTTCGATGCGACCTAAAGGATTCCAGCGTCCAGCCCTGACCAGTGTGGCTGATTTGGCTGGGCATTGTCCTACAAAGTGAATGGTCGCCTGTTAGATTCCCTTAGTCGGGAATAGGCTTGGGTTGTGGGCAACCTGGGTTTAGTCCCTGGTCAGGTGCGTGTGAGAGTTAACTGACCCATATTTCTCTCCCTTTATCTCTCCCTTCCTCTCTCTAACAATAAATAAATATAATCTTAAAAAAAAAAAAAAGGATTCCCAGGTCCAGGCTGCTCTGCCCATCAAAGTACCTAGGACGCAGGAGGCGTCACCACCCCACCGCCCATCCTGGGGACTCATCTTCTTGCGGAAGCCAAGCCTCAGTTCCTCTCCTGTTATAATTTCCTTTACTCCTGATTGCCCACGGGCAAGGAGACTCAGCAGGGCAAACGATATAACCCCCCTCCTCCCCTGAACAACTTCTTTGTGACAAAAGGCTAACTTGGCAACCTTGGGTCTATTGACATGACCCTGGCAATTTCTGGGGATTAGAGAGAGGAAAAAGATAAGATGCCCAGTGGGAGAGGGGAGCCATAAAAATATTAAGGTATAGAAAGAGATTAAGCTGTCACCTTGGGAGCCATTTCAATGCAAAGGTCATTATCCTTTGATTAAAAGATCCCATCTCTATGCAGTACTGGATCAGAAGCATGCAAACCAGGCAGACAACCTCTTCCAGGTAAACCTGGTCCTGGCCCTGGTCCATCAGTAACCAACACCTTTTCTAAGGCCTATCTTTAAGGAGGACCCGCCCCAAGAACATTGCGTCCATCCCAGTCTTTCCTCATCCCAGTGGCAGAATAAGGCACTTGGCAAATTGAGACTGAGGATTTTCAGGGCCAGTGTAAGAACCCTTAAGATGGGGAAGGGGACCATTTCCATTTGCACTCTGCCAGTATAATCTTAGACAGACTGTACCCCACCAGCGCGCTCCTTTTTCCAAGCCAAACCACGCGGAATGGGGAGTAGGGGGAATTTGAGCAGCCACGCCCCCACCACATAGGGCAGCCCCTTCCAACGGACACCTCCGCGCATGCTCGGGCGCCTCTGCTCGAGCTCCCGGGACTCACGGGGGGAAATCCTAGGGCTGGATCCCCACCCACCGCCCCCTGACCCTCACCCCAGCGTCAGGCCCGGCTGGGCGGAGCTCACAGTCCAGCCCTGGCGCCTTCCCCCAAGAGACGTTAGCCCAGCCCAGAGACGCTGAACCCCCGCCCCTGGCATGCTGCAGCTAGGGCCCATCTGTGTCGACCCCCTCCTCTCCAGGACACCTGGAACCCGCCCCCTGCCACCTGCCGGGACTCTCCCTAGGCCTCCCGGGACCTTCGGGAGTTCTTACGTGTGTTGAGGCCCTTCTCCCAGATTACTTCCCACCTCCAGGATTGTACAGAGCCTCCTTTGATAAAAGGCCCCTATCTCTGAGCTCAGTTCACAAGGTTTCCCCCGGAACTGCACACAGCCCCTTTTAAACTGGGCCCCCCATCCCATAAGAGCCTCTCTCCTCACTCAGCAAACCTCCCCTCACTCGGAAATCCTGCTCTTCACGCAGGAGTCCTCTGGTCCTCTGGAACGTGCACAGTCTCTCCCCACCTCCCGGGGGCCCTTACCTGCTCCCGAGGGTCCCGCTTCCATCCCATATACCCGTGCGGAGATCAGGCGGCCTGGAGACTGTGGAGTCCAGTGTGAGGGGCCTAGGTACCCCGCACTCTAGCTGCTAGGGCTCCCGGGCCGGGCTCGGCTCCCGCCCCAAGCCCGGCCGCTTGCGCCGCCACCCCCGCAGCCTCCGTTGCCGCCGCCGCCGCGGAGCCTGCAGCAGCTCCCCCTGCGAGCACCCAGCCAGCTGCCAGTGCGCAGGCGCGACCGCCAGGCCCAGGGGGCGGACGGGAACGAGTCAAGCGGGGCGCTCCGACGGCAACAAAGGCCAACGGAGAGGGGCGGGGGCACCGGGGACCTGATGCAGCGGCCTCTGGCGGTCACCGGTCTGCATGCAGCCCGGCGGGAGGGCTTCAGTAGAGGCGCAGCGGAACCGCGCAGTGGCGTAAATGGGGCGGGGCGGGGAGGACACCCACCAGCAGCAACCTCGCGCCCTGTGTCTTTTCCCCAAGTAGGTCCCTTCGAGCTTACACATAGCCTCCCGGCTTCGCACGGAGCCCTGAGCACATTACGGAACCCCACCTCATTGTCAGGTCCCCCTCAACACTCCGAGCACCCCATTACCCAGGGGCCCTGCCTTCCACCTTTCCTCCCAGTCTCTCGCATCCTTCACGCTTTGGCTGCAAGGCGACTGCGAGAAGCCTTTCTCCGTCCCTAGTCACTGAACTCTCTGACGCCACCTTCTTTTCCAGGCCGCGTGCTGGGCGCTCAGACCACAGATATGAAAGAGACCCTGCCTGCCCTGGAAGATGTCACATTCAACTTAAGTGTGGCTACAGACCTCTCTGTGTGGGACCTGGGAAGCACCTGTCTCCACTTTCTCATCTGCTGCTCATGCCTGAACTCAATGTGCTTCTGTCCTCACCATGTCACTTAATTAAGACTTGTGTCGAAATTCAAAGGATAATTTTCAACTCTTATTTCTCTGGCACTATGATGCTCCTTACCTTTTGAGCCTTCTATTTGGCTTCAGCATTTTCTGAGATCTGCTGTTTAAGTCCTTTTCAGTTGTCTTCAAGGGCCCCCTTTTGCTTTTGCCCCGTTAAACGGGTTCACCATGATTTCAAACTCAGCTTTCTTCTAATTCAACTCTCCGCTTTTCCCTCGAAGGTTTCATCCATTCTTATGGTTCAACTATCTTTCCAAATCTCTATTTCCAGATAAGTCTCAGACTCGTATTTCTAAGTGTCTGCTGGACAGCTCCACCTGGATAGCCTACCAGCACTTTCAATTTAAAGAGTCCAAAACCAAACTCTCTATCTTTACCCCACAATTGTGCTTGTCCTATGCCTTCTATCTCTGCAAATAGCATCTTCATTCCAGATATGAAGCTTCTCTCTCTCCCTTGCTTTTCCCCCACATTCGGCTGTTCACCAAGTCCTGACAGGTTTACCTCCTTAACTCACTCACATGATCCCCCTGCCATTCTGATGACTCCTTGTGGTAGTGCAGACCCTTATTATACCTTGCCCAAAGTATACCACTTCTTTGCTAGCCTCACAGTTTCTGGGGAGCTTCCTCCTGTTTGGTCTGCTGTAGATGATGGGTGGTTATAGGCTCAGCTCAAACATCACTTTCCTTTATATTCATTCATATGTATTCAGCCATATGTACTTCTCGATGCCTACTTTACACTAGATGCTGTGCAGAGGGCTAGGAACTTAAGAGAAAGACCATATCCAGTCCCAGAGCATAGAGATTAATTTCTGACCCTCGTCACAGTCTGCCTTGCTTCTCTCTAGCAAAGGTTCTCAAGCAGCAGGCATCAGACTAACCTGGAGAGCTTGTTAAAACATTGATTGAGGCCCTGGCCAGGTAGGCCAGTTTGGTTAAAGTGTTATTCCAATACATGAGGGTTGAGTGTTCGATCACCGGTCAGTGCAGAGGGCCTGTATAAGCTGTATAAGATTGAATCGGTGAATGCGTGGATGGGTGGAACAAAAATCAATTTTTCTTTCTCTTTCTTTCTTTTCTTTTCTTTTCTTTTCTTTTCTTTTCTTTTCTTTTCTTTTCTTTTCTTTTCTTTCCTTTCCTTTCCTTTCCTTCCTTCCTTCCTTCCTTCCTTCCTTCCTTCCTTCCTTCCTTCCTTCCTTCCTTCCTTCCTTCCTTCCTTCCTTCCTTCCTTCCTTCCTTTCTTCTTTCTCTCTCAAACAAGAAAACCACTGATTGCAGGGCCCCACCTCCAGAAGTTTGTGATTCAGTAGGTCTTGGGTGGGGCCCAAGAATGTGCATTTCTTTTTTTTTTTTTAAGATTCTATTTATTTATTTTTACAGAGAGAGGAAGGGAGAGAGAAAGAAAGAGGGAGAAACATCGACGTGTGAGAGATACGCCAATTGGTTGCCTCTTGTGCCACCCGCAAATGGACACCTGGCCCACAACCCAGGCATGTGCCCTGACTGGGAGTCTAACCATCAACCCTTCTGTCCACAAGCTGACACTCAGTCCACTGAGCCACGCCAGCCAGGGCAAATGTGAATTTCTCTTTTTATTTTTTTAAATTTAATTGTTGTTCAAGTACAGTTTTCTGTCTTTTCCTCCCATCCCAGCCCCGCCCCCAGTGTGTATTTCTAATAAGACTCCAAATGAGGTTGATGCTTCTGACCTGGGGACCACACTTTGAGGACAGTACTGCTCCAGAAAATAAAGTTAAGAGCAAAGAGTTCAGAGCCAAATGGTTTCAGTTTCAGTCCTGGTGCTGTCATTTACTAGCTGTGTAACACCAGGCAAATTACTTAACTTCTCTGTATCTCAATTTCCTCCTCCTCCATTTTAGGGGGTAAAAAATAGTACCCACCTTGTTGGGCTGTTGTTAATATATATATATATAAAGACCTTAGAATAGTGCCTAAAAGAATGCAGGCAAAGCTTTGGCTGCTATCATAATTATCTGCCTCTTGCACTATACTCTTAAGTTTTTTAAGAATAGGGCCCACTGTCACTGGCATGGCTTCATCAGTTGGACATCGTCCTGCACAGTGAAAAGCAAAAGGTTGCTGCAGGGCACATGCCTGGGCTGTGGGTTCAGTCCCTGGTCCCAAGGCAGGCAATAGGCAGCCAATCAATGTTTGTTTCTCACATCAACGTTTCTCACCCACTCTATCTTCCTCCCTTCCCTTTTCCCCAAAAAAGTAAATAAATAAAATCTTTAAAAAAGGAAGAAATAGGGCCCATTTCAGATGCATTTTTATCCCCTTTTAGTGCCTGCCACAAAGCTGTGCCTAGAATGATCAGTACCTCTGGGTTGATCTGAATCAAACAGATGGTATAAAAATATCCTCAAAAATAGGAAGACCATCCAGACCACTGTGGCTCAGTTGGCTGGGCATTGTTTTGCAAAGAAAAGGTCTTAGGTTCAGTTCCTGGTCAGGGCACGTGACTGGGTTGTGGGTTCCATTCTGGTAGGGGCACATTTAAGAGGCAACAGATGAATGTTTTTCTCTCTCACATCAATGTTTCTCTTCCCCTCTTTCTCCCTTCCTTACTCTCTCTAAAAATAAATTTTAAAAATCTTTTTTTTTTTATGGCAATTTCCCTGTTAGGTACCAGCGGAGCAAGGTGAGGAGTGTGGATGCAGAGTTTCCCAACATCTTTACTGCAAAGATGGTCGATGTGCCTAAAACCCGAAGTCCTTCCTGTGAGAAGTGTGGAGAGCATCAGCCTAAGAAACTGACCCAGTGTAAGAAGGACATGGACTCCCTGTATGTCCAGTGATCCAGTTCTAAGCTTTGGGGTTCTTTTGTTCTTTTATTTTTTTTTTTGAGAGGAAAATGTTGAAGCTGTAGAAAAATTACCTGTATAAGTGTACAATAAATGTAGCTATGGCTGGTGTGGCTTAGTGGGTTGCACGCTTTGATTCCCGGTCAGGGCACATGCCTGGGTTGCAGGCCAGGTCCCTAGTTGTAGGCATGCAAAAGGCAACTGATTGATGTTTCTCTCCCTCTTTTTCTCTCTCCCTAGCCCTCTCTCTAAAAAAATAAATAAATAAAATCTTTTAAAAAATCATAGGCATAAAAAAGAGAAAGTATTCTTATTCATTAAAAAAGAAAACAGCAAGACCTTTCTACCATGGTGTAACTAAGCGGGAAGCTCAGGATTCTGTAGGAATTTGAATCCCTTGTTCTAAATACCAAGCCTCACACTTAAGTTTGTGAAATGGTGATCGTCACTATTCTGACTCACCTTCGAAGTGGCTAGAAGAGAGGCAAGCCTGCCCTGGCTTCTCAGTGTCTTTCTGCAGGATGTCTCCAGCATCAGGGATTTCTCTCTCAGTGAGGCAAGGTGGTAGAGTGCAAGGAAAATCCAGATAGCATTTTTATGGCTTTTTCATGCTGACAAACTTCTTCCAGTAACTCCTTTTTTTAAAAAAAAATCCTCACCTGAGGATATATTTACTGATTTCAGAGAGAGAAGGAGAGAAAAGAACATCAGTGTGAGAGAGAAACATGAATACATTGCCTCCCCTACACACCCGACCAACTATCAAATTCACACCTTGGTAGTGTATTTTGCCATGTGTAGTGCACACTATTTTGCCCAGTCCTTTTAGGGAAAAATAAGGATGCACACTAAACATGGGTATAAAGAGTGCATACCATGGGTATAACAATGGGTATACTAATCCCACCTATAGTACGCACAGCAATATGAGTGTGCATCATACACAGCAACATACGGTATGTGCCCGGACTGGAGACAGACCTGCAACCTTCTGGCACATGTGATGGCATTCCAACCAACTGAACTACCCAGCCAGGGCCTTCAGTAACTCTTGATGTACCTTCTCAGAAAGGTATTTGCTCCTTGTGTTTTCAGTTCCATTCTTGCATCTCACACCCAGGGCCTCTGCTGGGGGGGCCAGAGCCCAGGTCTTCCCCCTTTTACATCTTCTCTACGTCTACAGCTTCCTGGCCCCGAAACAAGAATGGCCTGAAAAAAAGGATTGCATCTCCATCTATATTTTCCTTGCCTTGATATTTAAAAAACAGTCTGGGAACAATAAAATCAAGGTAATATAAAAGACATAAAACAAATTATATATGCTAACAATCAGGAAGTGAATCACTAACAGCTCTTGCATGCACAGCTTCTTTTTATCTATAATAAAATGCATTTCTGATATACCATATTTTGCTCTGTGTAATGCACACCCATGCTTTTGGCCCAAACTTTCAAGAAAAAAACATTTTAATTTTTTAACTCAATTTATTTATTTATTTATATTTAGAGACAAAACCAATTATTGTATTCCAGGGTATTATTTTGCATATGGATATTGTTCTTGCTTTATAGAGTTACACTTTTAACACATAAGCATAAATAAAGAATTAAAAACATGTATATTGAGCCCTGGCTGGCATAGCTCAGTGGATTGAGCACGAGCCTGTGAAGCAAAGGCTCGCTGGTTCGATTCCCAGTCAGAGCACATGCCTGGGTTGCAGGCCAGGTCCCCAGTAGGGGACACATGAGAGGCAACCAGACATTGATGTTTCTCTCCCATTCTTTCTTTTTCCCTTCCCCTCTCTCTAAAAATAAATAAATAAAATATTAAAAAGACATTATATTGATACAGAATTAGTAATATTCATGTATAATGTGCATACTTTTTTCCCCTCAAAAAAGTGCACATTATACCTGGCAAAATATGGTATTACAGAAGATAATTTTAAAAATCAGAAACATAAATAGGACAAAGTGGGGGAAAGGGGATATCTGTAATTATGTCAACAATAAAAAATAAAAATAAAAAAGAAATCATGAACAGTGAAATTAATCAATATCAGCTGGTATTTGAAAAGATTTATGAACTTGGTACACTTTTTAAATTACTTAAAAAAAATTGAAGTATGTCTTGGCTGGTGTGGCTCAGTGGCTTGCCAGCCTGCAAAGCAAGGGTCACTGGTTCAATTCCCAGTCAAGGCACATGCCTCAGTCACAGGACAGGTCCTCAGTAGGGGGCGTGCCAGAGGCAACCACACGTTGATGTTTCTCTCCCTCTCTTCTTCCCCACCTTCTCCTCTAAAACGAAATAAATAAAATATTTAAAAAATTAAAAGAAAAAATAAAAATTGAAGTATAAGTGACATAATAAACTGCACATACATAAAAGTATACAATATAAGCCCTGGCTGGTATAGCTCAGTGGATTGAGCGCGGGCCTACGAACCAGAGGATCGCGGTTCGATTCCCAGTCAGGGCACATGCCTGGGTTGCAGGCTGGTTCCCTGCAGGCCAGTTCCCAGCAGGGGATGCATGAAAGGCAACCATACATTGATGTTTCTCTCCCTCTCTCCTTCCCCTCTAAAGAGAAATAAATAAATAAAATATTTTTTTAAAAAAGTGTACAATATAATCAATTCTAACATAGGTATCAACTTGTGAAATATCACCACAAGACAGTGAACTTATCTATCTCTCCCAATTTTCAAACTCATTATAAAGATTTAATAAATATAAGGGAATTTTTGTATAACTAAAATTTTGAAACCCCGTATAAAATTTTAAATTGCCACATAACTGGAGAGCATTATGCTAAGTAAAATAAGCCAGGCAGTGAAAGAAAAATACCATATGATCTCACCTGTAAGTGGAACCTAATCAAAAAAACAAACAAGCAAGCAAAATATAACCAGAGACATTAAAATTAAGAATGAACTGACAATAACCAGAGGAGAGGTGGGGAGGGATAATGGGGGGAGATGGGGAAGGGTTTTAAGGAACATCTTTAAAGGACACATGGACAAAATCAAAAGGAGATAGGATTGAGGGTGGGAGGTGGAGATGGCTGGGTGTGGGTAGTAGTAGGGGGGAAATGGAGACAACTATATTCAAACAACAACAATTTTTTTAAAATGCTGACTTCTGCCCAAGGAGGAGGTGCAGGTAGATATGCTTTACTTCCTCATACAAACAAAAAAAGGGACAGCAACCAATTTAAAAGCAAAAAGTGACCAGAACTGCCAGAAAAATGAAACTGTATGGAAGTCCTACAACCAAGGAATTAAAGAAGAAACATTCATCCAAACTGGAGGGAGGGGCAGAGATGGGCAGCAGGGAGTGGTGGGGGGGAGGCAAGGCAGTGGCTGGCAGACTAGGCAGTCCCATATTCATGTATGGATAAATCAGGAGGAACAACTGGGGAGTAGGACAGACAGCACAACCCAGGTTTCCAGCACAGGGAAATAAAGTCTCAAAACATCTGGCTATAAAAATCTGTGTGGGTTGTGACAGTGCAAAAACTCCAAGTCTCACAAGAGAGTCCATGGGAAAGACCCAGCAAGGAAATCAGCACCAGAAGGGCTCAATTTGCTTGCTGGTAGCAGGGAAAGTGACTGAAAGTAGAGCAAGAACCAAACAAGCAGCATTGTTCCCTTTTAGACCCCTCCCCCACATACATCACCACAAGGCAGTGAGTGGGTTGCCCCTAACCCTGACAAATACCTAAGGCTCTATCCCTTACAAAGTTACAGGTGCACCAAGACAAAGAAATATGGCTCAAATAAAAGAACAGATCAAAACTCCAGAAAAAGAACTAAGTGATGAGGAGATAGTCAACCTATCAAATGCAGAGTTCAAAACACTGGTGATCAGGATGCTCACAGAAATGATTGAGTACAGATACAAAATAAAGGAAGAAGTGAAGGCTATACAAAGTGAAATAAAGAAAAATATACAGGGAACCAATAGTGAAGGGAAAGAAACTGGGACTCAAATCAATGGTTTGGAATGGAAGGAAGAAATAAACATTTAACTGGAACAGAATGATGAAACAAGAATTCATAAAAATGAGGAGAGGCTTAGGAACCTCTTGGACAACTTTAAACATTCCAATATCACATCATAGAGGTGCCAGAAGGACAACAGGAAGAGCAAGAAATTGAAAAAATAATGAAGGAAAACTTCCCCAATCTGGCAAAGGAACTAGACATGCAAGTCCAGGAAGCTCAGGAAGTCCCAAAGAAGATGGACTCAAAAAGGAACTCACCAAGACACATCATAACTAAATTACCCAAGATTAAAGATGAGGACAGAAGCTTAAAAGCAGCAAGAGAAAAGGAGAGTGTTATCTGCAAAGGAGTTCACATAGGACTATCAGCTGATTTCTCAAAAGAAACCTTACAGGCAAGAAGGGGCTGGAAAGAAATATTCAAAGTCATGAAAGGCAAGAACCTACATCCAAGATTACTCTATCCAGAATAGTTATCATTTAGAATGGAAAAGGGCAGACAAAATGCTTCCCAGATAAGGTCAAGTTAAAGGAGTTCATCATCACCAAGCCCTCATTATATGAATATTAAAGGGACTTATCTAAGAAAAAGAAGATCAAAACTATGAACAGTAAAATGACAACAAACTCACAACTATCAACAACTGGACTTAAAAACAAAAACAAACTAAACAGACAAATAGAACAGAAATAGAATCAGAGAATGGAAATCACATGGAGGGTTATCAGTGAAGAGGACGTGGCAGGGGAGAGTAGGGGGAAAGGTACAGGGAATAAGAAGCATAATTGGTAGGTACAGGGGGAGGTTAAGAATAGTGTAGGAAATGGAGAAGCCAATGAACTGGTATGTATGACCCATGGACATGAACTTAAGAGGGGGGAATGCTGGAGGGAGAGGGTACAGGGCAGAGGGGAATAAAGGGGAGAAAAAATGGGACAACTGCTATAGCATAATCAATAAAGTATACTTAAGCTCTGGCTGGTATAGCTCAGTGGACTGAGTGCAGACTGTGAACCAAAAGGTCGCCAGTTTGATTCCCAGTCAGGGCACATGCCTGGGTTGCAGGTCAGGTACCCAGTGGGGACCACGTGAGTGGCAACCACACGTTGATGATTCTCTCCCCCTCTTTCTCCCACCCTTCCCCTCTGTCTAAAAATAAAAATAAAATCTAAAAAAATAAATAAAGTATACTTAAAAAATTAAAAATGCAAAAGAAGGATTGAGCAACAATTAAGGAGGACACTGAGAAAGTTACTGAAAATGACCAAAGAATACCTGACCTAGAAGATTCACTGTTTGGTATTTCTCACCATTCTTGAAAGAGATAATTCTGTTCCATATTATATGAATAATTTTAGAGTATGGGAAAGGACCTGGTCAAGTGCCTCAGTTGGTTGGAGCGTCACCCTGCATAGGCCAAGGTTGCAGCTTTGATCCCTGTTCAGGGCACATACCAAAGGAGCCCTGACTAACATGGCTCAGTTGGTTGAAGGGCTGTCTGGTATCCAAAGGATTGTGGGGGTTGATCCTCAGTTGGGGCACCTATTATAAGCAACCAATTGATGTTTCTCTCTCACACTGATGTTTTTCTCTCCCTTCCTCTCTCTCTGGAAACAATGAAGGCATGTCCTCAGGCGAGGATTTAAAAAAAAGAATAAACTGATGAATACATAAATAAATGGAACAACAAATCTATGGTTTTTCTCTCTCTCCTTTCCTCTCTCCCTCAAAAAAGTTAATAAGTAAAATATGAGTTAAGGAGAATTTTTCTAATTTGTTCATAATAGCAGATAAAGAGCCTATCTTTTATTAGATGATGGTATTACAAAAAGTGATCTCAGGAATATGGATTCAAATATCACAAGTCCAACACTAGAATACAGAATTCTATAGCAGAGTAATTAAATATGATAATAATAATAGCTAATATTAAGTGTTTGCTTAACATTAAGTGCCAGGCACTGTTCCAAAACTTTACATATGTTAACTCAAATCATCCTCACAAAAATCCTGGAGCTTAATTGAACAATAGGTGAACTTCAGCTGAGAAGCAATAGGTAAAAAACCAGAACAGGCAGGTATTGTTATTAAAAAATTTATAGCATTCACTGATGGTACCGCTAATAACTAATTATAAACTATAATAATAAAATATCCAATTCAAAATACTTAGAAATAAACTTTAAGAGATATTTGTAATCTATGAGAAAATCTATAAGAATCAACAAGACATTAAAAAAGCCTGAATTAAGTTAAGAGAGAGGACAAGTTCCTAGTCAGAAAAAGCAAATTATGTAATAATGTCTGTAGAACCCTTGGTGCTCAGCCCCAAGTTAACAGAACTAACATCTGCTATCCTCACCCATCTCATGGAATAAGCTCAAGAAATACAAAAAGACAAGGATGGATTTGACTCAGTCTCTATCCCTAAGAAGAAATAAATATATAGATCAGTTCTATCCAGTAGAAATATCATATGGAATATATATATAATTTTAGATTTTCTGGTAGCCACATTGTAAAAAGTAAAAAGGAAACAAGAATTTAAATAATTTTAGTAATATATTTTACTTAACCCCAATATATTATCATTTCAACATGTCAGCAATATAAAAATTACTAATATTTTACATTATTTTATATAGTCTTAGAAATCTGATGTGTATTTTACACTCATTGTACATCTCAATTCAAACTAGCCACATTTCAAGTACAGCACAGATGCTGATTTCAAAGTAATTTTGAGTATAATGACAGAGGCAAGCATGGGTACCATGGGAATTAAAAGGCAGTATGTCTAACTCAGTATGGAGTAATCACAGTAGGTTTCCTAGGAGAGATACCTACTTAAACAGGCCTGGAAGGATAAACAGGAACTAGCTAGACAAAGACTGGGCCTTTCTAAGCAGCATTAGCAGAAAGCATGAAGTAACAGCACATATATGCCAGGAACTATCAGTAGTGGTGTTCTATCATAAAGAAGGAAGCAAGAAACAGTGAGAAGATGCTAGAGAAGTATACCATGCCCAAATCTGCTCATTCTCTCTCCAGCCCAAAGCAGGGAAGGGTCAGCAGGGGGAGGGACAGGAGGAGCTGTCCCTGGTTCTGACAAGCAAGGCAGGCTCACAGTGTAGTTCCAACCAGGCTGGAACTGAGCTGCGCCAGATCAAGCCTATTTTCCAGGGTCTTCTGCAGCACACGTGGTGCTCTCCAAACCCGAAGCCTGGCCTGGCAGAACAGGAGAGGCTTTTCAACAGGCTGATACTGAGTGGTTTAAAGAATCTTAGAAACATCCAAGTCTGAGAAGAGAACCCTAGGAGACTGAAATTTAGAGTCAGGTACAGCCAAGAAAGGCATCATCTTTGAAATAAAAGTAGATGTAGATCTACTATAGCAAGTGAACCCCAAAGATGGTAGTTAACCTGTGGGGTCCTTTCCTGACCACTTAGAAAATGTAAACTAAGAACTCACCCTTACATAAACATGGCCTCAGCATAACAATGGGTCAAGGAAAAACAACGGTCTTCACAAGTAGAACTATATAATGATCATTATTATTGAGTAAGTCAATACAGAATAATAATTTTATATTTATTAATTAATAAATAATATTATATATCAATAATAAAGATATTGTGATGGAGCTGTACTTTGGCATTTCATACCAATATGTTCCTTTGAAAAGCAATTTGGCAATATTTATGAACAGCTATAATGATGTGTTTCTGCTCTTTGACTTACAATTCCACCCAGTTACACATGGAAGCACTTGGACTCAGACAAACCTGGGTCATATCTCAGCTCTACCACACGTGGACATGTAACCTTGAGCAGACCATAATCTCATTACGAACTGTAATTTCATCATCTATAAAAATCTCACAGAGTTGTGAGAAGATTAAATTATTAGTGACTGGCAAAAACCAAGCAGAGTACTCAGGATTTATAGGTGTTGAATACATGATAATTCCTATGGTCCTCTGATAATGCTCCTGAGACAGGTCCTCCTTTTAATCATCTCAGTCATTCTCATGGTTTTACTTTCCTTTAATAGTAAATAAAAATAGAAAGCGAAGAGGAGAGAAAATCAGTAACACCCTTTAAAAGACTTATATCCATATCTGCTCCTAACTTGGGCTCCAGTAGCCACCTCCTCATAGGTTTCTGGCTTGAGCAAATAGGAGGTTGGTGGTACCATATCCTGAGAGCAGGTTTGGCAAGAAAGATAATAAGTGTGGTTTTTGACATATTGAGCTTGGAGAGCCTAAAAGATATCCTAGCACAGTTGTCTCACACATGGTTGAATACATGATGTGGAACCCAGAAAAGACATTTCACGTAAAGATTCCTATTTCAGAGTTAAAAGCATACAGATAGTAGCTGAAGCCTGGGCATCAATGAGAGCTCTCAAAGAGAGTGTGGTGCATGAAGACAGAATACAGCAAAGACAAAACCCTAAAAAACACCACTTAACTCATGCCCTCATATCAAAAAGGTAATAAAACCAGGACTTCCAGCCAAGATGGAAGTGTAGGTAGACACACTGTGCCTCCTCGAACAACCAAAATAAGGACAACAACAGTTCAGAAACAAAGTAACAACCAAAACTGAAAGAAAATTGAACTGTATGGAAGTCTGACAACCAAGGAGTTAAAATAGACGCATCCATGCAGACCAGTAGGCGGGGCGCAGTCCGGTGGCCGAGCAGTGAGGGGTTGAGGCACAGGAAGTGGTGACACCGGGCACGCAAGGCACCCTGGGCACACGAGGCGGCACCGGGCAGACCCAGGGCACCCAGACGATGACTGGCAAACTTTGGGCACGGGGTGGCAACAGGCAGGCCCAGTGAGGTGGCAATCGAGAAGCAGGGCACCGTGTGCAAGGTGGCTGGCTGACCAGGCAGCGGTCCCACATTCCTGTGCAGATAATTGGGGAGTGAGACAGATCGTGCAAACCAGGGTCCTAGCACTGGGAAATAAAGCCTCAAAACACTGATTGAAAACACTTGTGGGGGTTGAGGCGCAGAGAGAGACTCCAATCCTCACAGGAAAGTTCGTCAGAGAGACCCACAGGGGCCTAGAACGCACACAAGCCCACCGACATGAGAATTGGCACCAGAAAGGCCCAATTTGCTTGTGGGAAGTGGGGGAAGGGACTGAGGTACAATAGAAAGCAGAGCAAAGTGCCATTTTTCCCCCTCTCCAACCCCGCCCCCATATACAGCGTCACAACCCAGCGACCTGAGTGACGCACATGCCTGGGTTGCCTTACTGGTCCTCAGTGGGGGGCATGTGAGAGGCAACCACACCTTGATGTTCCTCTCTCTCTTTCTCCCTCCCTTCCCCTTTCTCTAAAAATAAATAAATAAAATAGTAAAATAAAATAAAATAAAGAGCGCCCTCTGATGAGTTTTGACGTAAGTATACCCACAAGAACCCATGACCAGAATCAAGATAATGAACATATCCATCCACCTCAGAAGTTTCCTCCTGTCCCTTTGTGGTCCTGCTTCCTGTCCCTTTGCCTTCCCCCACTGCTACCAGACCTGCTTTCTGTCACCATGGATTAGATTTCATTTTCTAGTATTTTATATAACCAGAGTAAATTCTTTTTTCCTTTTTCTTTCTTTTTTTTTTTTTTGCACAAGGCTATCCAATTGTTGAAAAGATTGCCCCCATTAAATTGCCTTGGCACTTGTGTTGAAAATCAGTTAGCTATATTTGTATGGGTTTATTTCTGGACGTTCTGTTCTGTTCCATATATCTATCTGTTGCTATTTTTTCAAAGATTTTATTTATTTATCTTTTAGAGGGGAAAGGAAGGAAAGAGGGAGAGAAACATCAGTGTATGGCTGCCTCTCATGTGTCTCCCGCCGGGAACCAGCCTGCAACCCAGGCATGTGCCCTGACTGGGAATCGAACCTCGAGACTTTGGTTCGCAGGCCCACGCTCAATCCACTGAGCTACACCAGCCAGGGATATCTGTCTCTATTTTTATGCCCATATTGAATGTCTTTTGTTTTTTTTTTAATTGTATTTTTTAAGAAGATTTTATTTATTTATCTTTAGAGGGGAAGGGAAGGAGAGAGGGAGAGAAACATCAATGTGTGGTTGCCTCCTGTGCGTCCCCTGCTGGGATCCGGCCCACAACCCAGGTGCGTGCCCTGACTGCGAATCGAACTACGACCCTTTGGTTCACAGGCTGGCACTCAGTCCACTGAGCCATACCAACTGTTCTTTCTTTTTTTGCCCCATTACCCGAGGACATGCTTATTGATTTGAGAGAGGGGGAAAGGGAGGGAGGAAAACATTGATGCCTCCATGTGAGAGAGAAACCTTGATCGTTGTGCCCCAAGCAGAGACCTCTCCTACACATGCAACCGGCTGAGCCACACGGGTCAGGGCTCCAGTTTGTGTGTTGGTTAGCAACACTCAGTTCACTGCAGCTGTACAACCAAGACTTTCTCTTTTTTGTTGGCTTCTGTTTTTTGTTTGCTGCTCTCAGCTCCTATATTTTAGACCCCTTACAATTCCTTGCCACCTGGGCATACCCAATATGACCATAAAGAAGAGTGAGAAAGGGAGAGAGACAGATGGATAAGACTTTAGAGTGAGTCTGCTAGCAAGACAGCTTTATACAACTTAATGCAACCACAAAATCGCATCCTGTTACCTTTGGCATATTTCATTGGTCAGAAAAAAGTCCCTGGTCCTGTCCACACAAGGGGAGTGGATGCACCCAGGCCTGAATGCCAGGGGTTGAGGGTAATGGTGCCATCTTAGAATCTGTCCTGTACAGGTAGCATAAGTTCACCAACTGTGTTGTTTTTTAAAGTTGTTTTTGATTATTCTAGGTGATCTTCTGCATTTCCATACAAATTTTAGAACCAGCTATGAATTTCTACCAAAAAAGCCTGCTGGGGCTTTGATTGGCATTGTATTAGATCTGTAGATCACTTTGGGTATGAACAACACCATAACACTGTTGAGTCTTCTGACCCGTGATCCTACCACATTGCTCCCTTTACATTGGTTTTCTTTCACTTCTATCAGCAATGTTTTCTAGTTTTCAATATACAGATCTTCAGGTCATTTTTCCAATTTGTCCCTAAGCATTTTATATTTTTGATGCTATTTAAATGGAATTATTAAAAATTTTAATTTCACTCAAAAGTGCTTCATCAGTAAGATGGAAAAAGTAGGAAACCAAGGTTGTCCTGTGCTTACTGTGACTAAGAAGGCAAGCATGTTAAATAAAGCAGACAGTTGGTGCTCCCATTTGTCTTCTGAGCAAGTCCTCTTACCTGAGTCTTATCAGCAATAAGGTTGACATCTTGCTCTTCATCCAACTATCTACTATAGATGTCTATTTTTCAGTTGGTTTTGAACTGGTGTAGGGAAGAGGGTATGGTTTATTAACCCCCTAAAACCTCAACATCTTCATCAGACTGGTGTAACCTACTCATATTTCGACACTCAGCTCAAGGCTTCCTGCCTTCATGACAATTTCCTGACATTCCCTCCCACGTGCCCCTGCTTGCACTTCCTGCGGGTCATGTGGCAACACTTAGCTGTTCTCCTTTGTCAATATCGCTTTTCCCCTTCCTCCTTCTCCTCTCTCTAAACATGTAAAGGTCTCAAAAGTATAAAAAAGAAACACAATGTTTTGCCTTGCCAAATATCAGAACATACTTCCCTGGCCAGGTTGCTTAGTCAGTTAGAGTGCTGACCCACATCTGCCCAAGTTGAAGAACTGATCCCGGGACAGGTCATATCTAAGAATCAACAATTTGTGGGCTGGGTCCCCAGTTGCGGGCAAGTGAGAGACAAAGGAATGATGTTTCTCCCCCTCTCTTTCTCCCTCCCTTCCCCTCTCTCTAAAAATAAATAAAATCTTTTAAAAAATCAACCTATCAATGCATACATAAGTGGAACAACAAATTGATGTTTCCCTGTCTCTCTCTCTGTCATCTGTCTGTCTCTCTCTTTCTCCTTCCTATCCTCTCTCTAAAATTAATTTTTAAAAAAGAAATATCAGAACATACTCTAAGACCATTTAAATCAATAGGTAAAGGGAAGAATACTGACTATTGTAATAAAACAGGAATCCAAACACAAAACAAACAAACAAAGAAAAAACATCATTTATCTTTGGAGCCCTGATGCCTACAAGGCCAGGCAGGCAGTAGGTAATCAGTAAATGCTTGCCAAATGAATTATTATGATGACAAAATGGCATGATTTCAGTCTTAAAAAAGATATTAGTTCATTAGGTAATAGTTAATGAAATAACAGAAAATATTAAGATGACAACGATATAAAATGTGTGTACATTGAAAAGTAATATGTAAAATAAATTGCCCCTGTGTCTGGTATCTTTTTAAAATTTTTAATCTCTATTGTATTTTTTCCATTACCATTTAGTCACCTTATTTGGTCTTTGTTAATAAGAATTTTAAAACCCTTCCTCATTATTTGTAATGTCTGCATTGCACCCCCATCCACACACACTGGGTTGGGGGTAGAGGATTAATGTCACATTAATGTGACATCAACCCCCTCAGAGACACTGAGATTCTGAAGACAGCCAAGGAAAGGCAGTTGGAGAAAGCAGGATTAAACATGAGAAAAACCATGTCCAGTTGCCAACCAGGTTCTAGGGCCAGTAACAAGGTCCAGGAAAGAGATCACAGAGACTAGAATTTAGAACAGGGTCACTGGAAGAACAAAGTGCAGGGTGGAGGGAAATTCAAGCATTGCTTTCTTAACTGTCTGTGGCAGACTACAGATTTCACTTGTTTAACGCACATTAAAGTGCACCTACTTCCTGTCAGACGATGTGTGCTAGTTTTACAAAGATGAATAAGACAAAGTCCTGATTATAGCTGATAGGCTAAAGTGATTAACGCAAGTGAAAAACTGTTGGTCCAGGAACTGGAACACGTGACCTCTGTGAATCCAGGAGGTTGACAAACAGTTCAACCTTTGGGCCCCAGGAGTCTGCGAGTGATGCTATCTGAGCCATTTGTTCCAGGGAGGGAATGTCTATGACGCAGATAAAGAATAGTTGAGGAGTGGATAAAGAAATACTAGGAAAATTGCAGCTGGACTGCAACTCTTCGTCTAATTAACCTTTCCCAAACCCTTACCTGCCCTTTTCTTCTCCTTATAAAAAGGTTGGCTTGAGATAAGATGTTAAGATGGTTTTTAGGGTAATTAACCCTGTCTTCTCAGATCACCAACATCTGAAAGAAGTGCCTATAAAGATCCAATCCGTCCTAGCTGGTATGGCTCATTGGATTGAGTGCCAGCCCGTGAACCAGAAGGGCACCAATTTTCTTCCCACTCAAGCACATGCCTGGGCAGAGCCATGTCCCTGGTTGGGGGTGTGAGAGAGGCAACCGATTGACGTCTCTCCCACATCAATGTTCCTCTCTCTCTCTGTCTCCCTCCCTTCCCATTTCTCTAAAAATAAATAAACAAAATCTTTTTAAAAAAGTAAAAAAGATCCAAAGATAGCACGAATACTGACTTTCCCGGTTTCAGTCCTAAGCAGGATACATACAAAGATACCTAGGCCTATGACAATAAAAGTGTTGAAAACCAAAAGAAGATACTAAAATCGGCCAGAAGAAAAATGATTAGTAAAGGGTTCTATGTCAGTAAAGGGCTCTCAGAGAAACAGAACCAGTGGGATACACAGAGATAGGACTGGCCTCATGCAGTTACAAAAAGTCATGCAATATATGCCATCTGTAAGCAAGAGAACCAGTTTGAGGCCAAAGTCCGAAGAACCAGGAGGCTGTTAATGTTAAGTCTTGAAGTCCGAAGCCCTGAGAATCAGGAGCTCTGATGTTTAAAGGATGTAGTAGGTCAAGAAGAAAGAAAATTCGCCCTTCTGTTGCGTTTTTTGTTCTACGTGGGCTTTTCACGGATTGGAGGATGCCTGCCCACATTGGGGGAGGGGATAGATCTCTTAACACAGCCAACCGATTCAAATGCTAATCTCTCCCAGAAACACCTCTGAGACACACCCAGACATAATGTTTTTTTCAGCGATCTATCCGGTCAAGTTGACACAAGATTAACCATCACTTCTTCAAGGAAGTTGATAGCTGAATTCCCAACAGAACAATGGAAGCTAAAAGACAATAGAATAACATCTTCGCAGTTGAAATTAAAAAAATATATCAAACTACATTAACTATTAAAATTGTCCTTTAAAAATTGAAGGACCCAGCCCTTAGTGGTGTAGCTCCATGGATTGAGTGCCAGCCTGCGGATCGAAGACTTGGCAGTTTGGTTCCCGGTAAGGGGCACATGCCTGGGTTTTGGGACAGGTCCCTGTGGTTGGGAGCACATGAGAGGCAGCCGATTGGTGTCTCTCACACCTCGGTGTTTCTTTCCCTTCTTTCTCCCTCCTCTCCCCTCTCTCTAAAAATAAATAAATAAAATCCTTTAAAAAGGGACACGATTCAAAAATGGGCAAAGGACTAACGTGGATATTTCTCCAAAGAAGCTATATAATGGCCAATGAGCACATGAAAAGATGGTCCACATCACTAATCATTAGGGAAATGCAAGCCAAAATCACAATGAGATACCACTTTATGCCCCTTAGGGTAGCTATTATCAAAAAACAGAAATCAACAAGTGTCCCGATGAGGATATGGAGAAATTGGAACACTTTGTGCACTGTTGGGGGGAATGAAAAATGGTGCAGCCACTATGAGAAACAGTATAGTAGTTCCTCAAAAAATTAAACACAGAATTACCATATGATCCAGCAATCTCACTTCTGGGATTATAGCCAAAATAATTGAAAGCAGAGTCTCAAAGAGATATGCATATATTCATGTTCACAATAACATTATTCACAATAGCTGCCTGTTTATTAGAATGCTTTTAATCACTAGCTACTATTGATAGCTTCCAATCTTTCTACAGTCCACGCGCATCCCTGTCAAGTCATTTGTCACCTTCCCCCTTTCAATAAATCATGAATCTGCTTCTTCTGTATTTGTTGGCTCGGTGGCACTGCTACCTACTCAGCTTCCCAAGTCAGAAAGCTGAGAGCCCTTCTAATGAGTCTGCCTCATTCCCCTCACTCTCCATATCCACGTTCACCAAGTTCTGCTTTTTCTACTTTCTGAATATCTCTTGTGCTTGGTTCTTCTCTCCAGCTGCACTATTGCTACTCAGGTTCAAGCCTCATCTTTTGCTTGGACTACTGTGATAAAACTGAACTTCCCTTCAGCAGAACTTCAGTTTCAATCTCCCCATCACACTAGTGCCAGCATAAGTAACCCAGATCCAGGGGTGCAATTCCCCTGTACCCGCGGGATAAACTCTGAACTCCGTAGAATGCCATTCAAGTCCTGTCCTGTCAGGAACTGGTGCTTGCCTCTACCGTCCAATCTTAGCACATTTACCGCCTCTCTCATTCCTTCGAACTAGGATAGCTGAAATTATTTGTAATTCATCCAAACAAGTCATGTTTGGGGGGGTGGTTCTTTCCTTCTCTGCCTTTGAACATGATGATAAAACCTGGAATACCTTCTTTCACCTTGTTCATTTATTTTTTGTTTGTTTTAATATATATTTTATTGATTATGCCATTACAGTTGTCCTATTTCCCCCTTCATTCCCCTCCACCCTGCACACCCCTCTCCCACCCCCCTTAGTTTATGACCACCTGTCTCAAGTTCTTTAGCTTCTACATTGCCCATACTATTCTTGCCCTCCCCCCTACCTATTTTCTACCTACTGTCTATGCTACTTATTCTCTGTACCTTCCCCCCTTCTCTTCCTCCCACTCCCATGTTGCTAACCCTCCATGTGATCTTCATTTCTATAGTTCGCTCCTGATCTAGCTGTCCTCTTAGTTTACTTTTGTTTTATTATTTATTTATTAATTTTATTTATTATCTTTAGAAGGGAAGGGAAGGAGAGAAGGAGAGAAATATCAATGTATGGTTGCTTCTGGTGCATCCCCTGCTGAGAACTGGCCCCTGCTGGGAACTGGCCTGCAACCCAGGCATGTGCCCTAATGGGGAATCGAACCTCGATCTTTTGGTTTGCAGGCCCGTGCTCAGTCCACTGAGCTACACCAGCCAGGGCTTGCTTTTGTTTTAGGTGTGGTTGTTAATAACTGTGAGTTTGCTGTCCTTTCACTGTTCATATTTTTTTACCTTCTTTTTCTTAGATAAGCCCCTTTAACATTTCATATAATAAGGGCTTGGTGATGATGAACTCCTTGAATTTGATCTTATCTGAGAAGCACTTTATCTGTCCTTCCATTCTAAATGAAAGCTTTGCTGGATAGAGCAATCTTGGATGTAGGTCTTTGGATTTCATGACTTGGAATACTTCTTTTCAGCCCCTTCTTGCCCGTAAGGTCTCTTTTGAGAAATCTGTTGACAGTCTCATGGGCACTCCTTTGTAGGTGACTGTCCCCTTAGCTCTTGCTGCTTCTAGGATTCTCTCCTTCATTTTCATCTTGGCTAATGTAATGATGATGTGCCTTGGTGTGTTCCTTCTTGGGTCCACCTTCTTTGGGATTCTCTGAGCTTCCTGGATTTCCTGGAAGTCTATTTCCTTTGCCAGAATGGAGAAGTTCTCTTTTATTATTTGTTCAAATAAGGTTTCCACTCGTAACTGTTCCTCTTCCCCTTCTGGCACCCCTATAATTCAGATGTTGGAGCATTTAAAGATGTCCTGGAGGTTCCTTAGCCTCTCCTCATTTTTTTGAATTCTTGTTTCTTCATCCTTTTCTGTTTGGTCATTTTTTTCTTCCTTCTGGTCCACTCCTTTGATTTGAGTCCCAGTTTCCTTTTCATTGCTATTGGTTTCCTGTGCATTTCCCTTCATTGCACTTAGTTTGGCCTTCATTTGTTCCTCTAATTTGTGACTAAAATCAACCAGTTCTGTGAGCATCCTGATCACCAGTGTTTTGAACTGTGCATCTAATAGGTTGGCAATTTCTTGTTCACTTAGATTTATTGGCTCTGGGGCTTTGAGTTCTTCCTGAGCCATGTTTTGGTCTGTTCTCACCTGTGCACCTGTTATATATGAGGGGAGCCTTAGGTGTTCACCAGGGCAGGGCCACCCAGGTCACTGGGTTGTGACGCTGTATGTGGGGGCGGGATCAGAGAGGGACAATAGCGGGCCCCTCTACTGCTTCCTGCTGCTGGGGCCTTCGCGATCTGTCTCACTGCTAGCTCCTTCGCCTGGTTTATCTGTGCGCGAATGTGTGACCGCGATCAGCCTGCCGCCTTGCGCCTTCAGTGGGTCCACCCGTTGCTACCCCACACCTGGGATCCGCCCACGGCTGCCTGCGCACCTGGGTCACACACCTGGGTCGGTCCAGTGGCTCTTTCCTGCCCGACCCCGCTCTGCTGCTGCCTCTGCCCCTCTTACCGGTTTGGCTGAATGGTTTGTTGTTGGCGGACTTCCGTGTAGTTCAATTTTCTATGGTGTGGCTGTGTTTTTGTTGCTAAAATTTTGTTGTTTTTAAACTTGGTTGTGTGAGAAGGTATAGTGTTTCCACCTACGCCTTCATCTTGGCAGAAGTCCCTCACCTTGTTCATTTATAAAACTCTTGTTCGTTCTTTACGAGACAGCTCTTTGGGAGTCACCACTTCCTCTAAGTAGCTTTCGTTGATCCCCTAAGACGGGTTAGGAGCCTAAGTGGTCCATGTTACTGTGTATACATTCTCTCAAAAAAGTAATTAAGTAATTACTTTTTAGAAAGAGAGTAAGGAGGAAGAAAGAGAAGGAGAGAAACATCCATGTGAGAGAGAAAACATCAAAAGGTTGTCTCGCGTTTACACCCCAACCATGAATTGAACCTGCCGCCGTTCAGTTTGTGGGATGATGCCCAACCCAGTGAACCACACCAGTCAGGGACAGTGTATACATTCTCATGTATACACGTGAATGTACACACTCAAAAGCTACCTTGTCATATGCATGGCCCTGAGTTTACAAGTAAATTGTTCAACAGCCAGACTTGTGTGTTTCATCTTAACATTTCCTAGCACAAAATAGGGCTCCAGAAATGTGTGTTAAACTTGTACAACTTGTAATACAATTGTTAGTTTTTCTAACGAACTTGTACAATTTGTAATACAATTGTTAGTTTTTCTGTCTGACTCTGTCCCTCTTCTCCTTAAAGATTTGCCACTAGCTTCTGGAGAATGAAGTCAACATTGAGGAAATTAGAGCCAAGAGTTGGAGACAAAAAGAAGGAGGCACATGTTATGTAATGGTGCTGATCAGTCCACCATGCCTGCTGGCTGGTCACCCCTCACACACACCAGGAGTGGGGCACATGAGCCATTTTGGCTGGTGTAACGCCTAGTGGCTGATTCAAGGATGACAGGAATGTGAACCAGATGGTGGGGAAATGAAGTAAGAGGAAGGCCGCAGGGACTCACCTCCCCACAAAACAGTGGAGTTCCCATCAGAAAGGAATTCTATCACCCAAAGAAGGAATACGGTAGATTCCTTCTACCGTAGCTAGATTGTAGATTGTAGCTACCATATTCTACAGCAAGGGAACAATGTGTCCCCTGTCCCCTTGTCTCTCCCTCTCCCGCTTCATGGTCTGTCCTATAATTCACCGTCACTGTAAAGTCAGACTCTCCATGGCAAAAGTTGTTTCCCTTTTTAAGTTTCTGTGATTTTGTGCTCAGTAGCAGGTGTAATGAAGTTAGACAGGTCTGGATTCAAATTCTAGCTTGGCCACTCTGTAACTGTATGCTACTGAACCTCTTTGAAGCGGACTCATCTTTACAATGGGTATATCACTATCAACCTCAAAAGACTGTTGCTGGGGGTGAAAGATGTCAATATAAAGTGACTGGCACATACTAGGGGCTCAGAAAATGTTGGTGTCGCTGATTCCACCCCAACCTGTGCCATAGTAGAATGAATTCTTTGAAGAGTTGTTTTTATTTGTCTGTGTTCCTAGCATCTAGGCCGAACTTGGCATGGGTTCATGATCAATGTTTGATACTGGATAAATATGGAAGGGGGGATTCTTGTGCTGACAAAAACAAAAAAAACCCAATTACTTGTAATCAAGCTAGTGTACACAGGATTTGCCCCTCTGGTACAAACTATGAATTCCCAGATGATAAAGGCCATAGTATGCAAATCTCTGTGTTATCCCTGCCATAACTTAACAAAAGGGCTTTGCTAGTGATCATTATTTTTTTTTAAGACGTGCGATTGGATAGCCCCAGGGTGGGTGACCTTGGGCAGCTCCTTGTCCAAAGTCAGCCTTATACAGTGTGTGGCCATACTGCCTTCTGAAGACTGCAGATTTTTCTCAAAGCATCACTTTAATAGATCTTTATATTAAGAGCTGTACCCAGAACCCCGATGAATCTTGTAAAAGTTTTCATAGGTGAAATGTTGCAGGAAGCTCTTCTAAAATTCCCAAATACAATTTCTAAAAATAAGGAGACCCAGGAATTAAAAACACAAAGTTTTCCTGTGTTATTCTTTCTTAAATTTCTTAAATTAAGGAAATCGTTTTTCAAAAGCAACCCTGTGTATTGCCTGTATTCTCCATATTTATTAGACAACTGACAAGAAAAACAACTTTTGGCACGTGAATGCCAATTTATTCTTTTTTGGACACATGAACACAAAATATCCCTGCAGGCCAAAAAAAAAATCGCAAAATTTAAACAGCCATCATCTTATCTCAACATGGGGATACCACCCTCCCTTAATTTAGAAAGTACCTCGTATTGCTAGAGATATACATCCAGTCCAAATTTAATAAAATACATTTTAAAACGTTACAGGTCTAACAATATAGAAACAAAAATTACACCATTAGTCAAATGAACAAATGCAAACATTTTCAGTCACTAGACATAGAAAGAGCATGAATATATCAATAGCAAGGGATAAGAAAATGATTAATCAATAACAAGATCTTCCCTTTAGTTTTACAAGGAAAAATCCTTGGAGTTGAAGCTGTATTGATACAATGCCCTCAGCCTCCACTTTCTTAAAATGAAAGCAGAGTTACCACCTTGCTATTGAGCAAGAAAGTTTTACAGCACATCCAACAAAGGGTCGCTAGGGCAGGGAGGAGAGGGTGAGCCTCGTTCAACAGTGAATTACCGACTCCCACCAGAAGGGTAGGCAGTTGAGCCAGGTAGCTAAGCTCTGATATAGGCTGGGCACCAGGTTCTAAAATACAGACCGTAGAGAATATGTCTGCTTGTAAATCATCACCTTTGGAAGCAGCAAATAGAATTTACAGTAAGAATAAGTATTTCTGCCTGCCTCAACTAGCTGTGTTAAGCCAGCTGGTTCTCTTTATAAACTGCTCAGGGTTCAACATCTAACAACAAAACATAACCAGTTCAACATTTGGATCTTCACCACTCTCTTAATGTCCCCGCACCTTGTCCCTAAATAGTTACTCTTTAGCATTGCTACATTTAAGTCTTTCACACTACACGACAGTGCCTAAATGGGCTGCATTTTAAAAAACCAAGCATCCTAAACCTACTTCTAGTGAATGCACACCTCCCATTGATTGACACATGCATAACAATTCAGTCAGTCCAGAGGGTTACAAATTCAAATTGTCAGGCCCAATTAAAACTATGCATTCAGACTTGCTGGCAATAATATTGCTGCAACTCTGATTCTGCAGTGATATTCACCCCTCAGCAAGTTTTTTCCCCCACAATAATCCTAGTTCTTCCATATTTCTTTGCTTTCTTCCAAAACGACAGTGTTGCACCCTTAAAGGTACTGTTTTCCTATAAAAATAGGCCTCCCGGCTTTTCCTCCACCACCACAGTCATTTGCCCCAGTGCACTAGGAGTGACTGAGGTCATACAAACTGTAGAGTTCAAGGTTGAGCATACAGCCCAACTGCAGGCAAGTGAATCAGGGCTTCCAGGCACTCCGCCTTGCTCCCTGTTCCATTCATGCCAGGAGATGGTGAGAAGTGACGCTTCCTCTGTGCGTTGTGAACAAGCAAGCCCGAGGCACTCAAGTGCAGGTGTGGTGCCTGTCGGCCGGCCGGCCGGCCAACCACCAAGAGTTCTTCACATCCTGGACTCCAGTGAGTCCTCCTAAAAAAGCTTGTTGTCCCTCCTCTTGGGTCCAGGGTGGCCATGCTGAAGGGTATTTTCTGTGCTCTCCCTGAACAGGTGTGAATAAAAGCAGTAGCCAGCCCCTCACCAACATGTCCTGATTTGTAGTATCCAAGTGAGGTATTTGAAAAAAAGGAAAATCTTAAGAAATGAACACCTGCCATCTCTTCACTATGTTGTGCCTCCATTACAGAGCTTGCTTTCTTTCATCTCCCTATATGCAGAGAATAAGGATGTCTGCACCCATCTTAATGAGCTACAGAGCTCGATACACATCATACTAAAACTCTCCGAGACCAGTCCCAGCAAACACTGGTGACACCGCTGATCCACAGCATATAGAAATGTAAACTTCAATGTATTTACAAGCTTTGTTTAAAAGACTGAAGAAGAACAGGGCTTTATATTGCTGGGATTTTGAGAAGGCTAGTTTAAAAGATTTGGACCAGCTAACGACTTCAAGCAAACACCCTTCGCCATCAGATCCCGTGTTTCCAGACAGAGGCGGCAAATTTGCTTCACCACATTGTGTCTATGTCTTCTCCCAGCACCTTCCTCATCCATGTGGAGCGTGGCTCTGGGTCTCTTACCCACCTTTTCTAGCTCTCACTCCTGAGGTTCCAGGAGAGAGAACTACAAGTCAGTGAAATCTGGGCTGGGCAATTCTGGCTGGAACCAGTAAGACTCTATGTAACTGTTGTCCATTCACAAAGTATTATCTATACTAAATACAAAATAGTTTTCCCCTACATTGTAACTGATGCTTGCTTTATATCAACTCCCTTCGTCTGGACAAGAAATGAATCCCGGCTCCCTGTGAACGGAATCCGGAATCCTTTAAGAAAAAAAAAAAATCAACCTTTCTATGAAGTTTTACTTTACTAAAAGGAAGGAAACCTCACCAAGTACATTTCAGGTTGAAAGAGAAGCACAACATCTGCACTGTGAGTAAGTAATTGTGTAAGTAACCTTGATTCCCAGGAAAACATTTTCAATGCTGGTACCTTTTTGCAAGTTGCAGCATCACTCAATATACCTTAAGGACCGGCAAGGCCTATCCAGTAAGGAAGCATCCTGGTTCTAGCTTATTTTAAAACAAAGTGACAGAACACCAACAGTGACTATAAAACAGATTTAAAAAACCAATTCTTTAAAAAGGCATGGAAATATATGTCTTTTCTGACTGATTTCAGGAATTGCCAGATCATGATATATAAGAAATAGCTGATAAAATCATACCAAAATTTCATCTAGAAAACTCATGGTCGGGGTGGGGGAAATGGAGTGAAGGGACCTTAAAAAATGTTTATTGCCAAAGTCAACTTTCTATGAGAAAAGTTTAAAAATCACTTAGATCTGGTAAGTCACACAGCAGCATAAAATGGGCACTTTTGAAAACTCTGAAAAATACTAAGAGCTAATTGTTTCCAAAGAGGGGGAGACGTGAGTACCCTTTACCACGGCAGGGTCACCTGTCGCTGTGACGCGCACTACACCTGTTTGTGTTACACATTCACAAGGGTCGACCAAGTAGGAGGACTGCCTGTTGGAATCGGGAGCCAAAGATAGTGCAATTGCCTGGCAGCCCGTACTCGCACCTGCACAGGACTGTAGAGATCAATAAGATAAAGTAGTAAAACTAATAAAACTCTGTAAAACTTTCAAAAAATTAATGCTCGTTAAAGGCATATACAGTGGCGAAGTTGGAAACCTCCATTAAAAAGTCTATGGACCCACATAATTAGTTACACTAAACTGAAGTAGATTGTTTGGTTTTTCTCTTCCACTGATGCATACATCCCACTCGATGAATACAAAAAAAAAAAAGGAACAATCTTCTCTTATAAGACTAGAGGGATGCAGTGAACACCACAGCTAGCAAAATATTCCATAGAAACCTCTCTTGTAAAGTCCTTTAGAAAGTTCAGGCTGTTTAGCCTTTGCATGTTGAGGTAAAAATTCAGTCCAGTGCATCAGAAAAGACAATCTATGAATATCTACTACTTTTAAAAAATGGCTCAATTTTGTTGATGCATCAGACAGTGCTGCAAAGTATTAATTCAGTGCAACTATTCCGAGCTGCTGGTAGAAGAGAAACGGAAGTCAACTTGGCTCTCTCTAGAGGCGGTAGGCATTTGAAACGTTTTGAGGCTGCACGGGGTGCCACACTGGTGGAGTTCTTCTGAGACTCTCAGGCAAAATACATTGTGTGCTGGGTATCGTGGTGGATCTGCACCGCTTTAGCCAAGGCCTGAGGATCTCGGCCATTGCTCTGTCCCGACACATGACTGCCTTCTGCACTGTAAAGAGAATAAAGCAAAAAATAAAAAATAAAAAGAACCAGATGTAACAAAAGACCACGTCAAACTTCACCCGTTTCAAATAGCATGAAGAGTACTGGATTCAAGAACTTAGGCTCCAGCTGTGGTTTCTTAAATATTCGTAATGTCTCTCTACACAACCGTTCGTGGAATTGAAAAAATGAAATACAACTTATTTGTTGTAACACTCAAATAATATCTGCAAAGACCCAAATCCTTAACAGTGCCTCTGTGAGGACTTCTATTGGCCGTTATGTCTGGTTAATGCCTTCTGGCCTTTAGGCTTCAGTTAAATGTCATTTCCCCCAAAGAAATCTTCCCTGACTCCAAAGTTCAGGCCAGAGCCACCTGAAACACCCTTCCACAGAACACTCTACTTTTCTTTCCCTTGAAAGAAATGCAATTAAAATTAAATTATTAATTGGGTAATTATGTATCTCTTCTTTGGAACATAAACTCCAAGAGAGCAGCAACTTTGTCTGTCTCACTTGTGGCCACATCTCTACTGTCTGGCAGGTGGTGCAGCCTCAGTAACCACTTGTGGAATGAATGAATGGACTTATGTGCCTAGCATGGGGCTGGAACGTAGCAGATACTCAGCAAATGTTATCACGCCACCAGTTTCTTCTTGTCTTCCCCTCACTAGCTATGTGACCTCAGACAAGTAACCACTCCTGTGAACTTTGGTCTTTTAGGGTAACAACGACGACTTCTGAACAAACGTCTTAAGGGTACCAAGTGCTATAAAGGGCTTGGCAAATTGTTGTTTTTTAAAAATATATTTTATTGATTATGCTATTACAGTTGTCCCATTCCCCCCCCCCTTTATTACCCTCTACCCTGCACACCCCCTCCCACCCACATTGCCCACCTTTAGTTCATGTCCACGGGTCATACATATAAGTCCTTTGGCTTCTACATTTCCTATACCACTCTTAAACTCCCCCTGTCAATTATCTACCTACCATTTATGCTACTTATCTCTGTACCTTTTCCCCCTTTCATTTCCCTGTTGCTAACCCTCCATGTGATCTCCATTTCTGTGGTTTTGTTCCTGTTCTAGTTTGCTTAGCTTGCTTTTGTTTTTGTTTTAGGTGTGGTTGTTAATAACTGTGAGTTTGCTGTCATTTTACTGTTCATATTTTTATCTTTTTCTTAGATAAATCCCTTTAACATATAATAAGGGCTTAGTGATGATGAACTCCTTTAACTTGACCTTATCTAAGCACTTTTTCTGCCCTTCCATTCTAACTGAAAGCTTTGCTGGATATAGCAATCTTGGATGTAGGTCCTTGCCTTTCATGACTTGCAATACTTCTTTCCAGCCCCTTCTTGCCTGCAAGGTCTCTTGAGAAATCAGCTGACAGTCTGATGGGAACTCTTTTGTAGGTGACTATCTTCTCTTGGTGCTTCTAAGATTCTCTCCTTATTTTTAATCTTGGGTAATGTAATTGTGATGTGCCTTGGCGTGTTCCTCCTTGGGTCCAACTTGTTTGGGACTCTCTGAGCTTCCAGGACTTCCTGGAAGTCCATTTCCTTTGCCAGATTGGGGAAGTTCTTCATTATTTGTTCAAATAAGTTTTCAATTTGTTGCTCCTCTTCTTCTCCTTCTGGCACCCCTATAATTCAGATGTTGGAGCGTTTAAAGATGTCCTGGAGGTTTCTAAGCCTCTCTTCATTTTTTTGAATTCTTGTTTCTTCATTCTTTTCTGGTTGAATGTTTCTTTTTTCCTTCTGGTCCACACTGTTGTTTGGAGTCCCAGTTTCCTTCCCATCACTGCTGGTTCCCTGTACATTTTCCTTCATTTCACTTAGCATTATCTTCATTTTTTCATCTAATTTGTGACCAAATTCAACCAATCCTGTGAGCATCCTGATTACACAGTTTTGAACTGAGCGTCTGATAAGTTGGCTATTTCTTCATTACTTAGTTGTATTTTTTCCGGAGCTTTGATGTGTTCTTTTACTTGGGCCACTTTTTTTATCTGCACAACTGCTACATACAAGGGGCGGAGGCTTAGGTGTTCACCAGGGCGGGGCAACCCATGTCACTACGTTGTGATGCTGTACGTGGGGGAGGAGTCGAGAATGAACAGTGGAGCTTGCTCTGCTCTTTGCTGGTTTTCAGTCACTTCCCCAACTACCCACAAGCAAATTGGGCCCTTCTGGTGCTGATTCCTGAGCAGGTGGGCATGTGTACATTCTGGGACCCTGTGGGTCTCTCCACTGAACTCCTGTGAGGCTGGGAGTTTCTCCCGCTGCCACCTCCACCCCCACAGGTGTTTTCAATCAGTGGTTTGAGGCTTTATTTCCCTGCGCTGGGACCCCGGGTTGCGTAGTCTGTCTCGCTCCCCAGGTGTTCCTTCCAGTTTATCCACACGTGAATGTGGGACTGCCCACTCCACCAGCTGCAGCCTTGCTGGCCAGCTGCAGCTTTGTACATCCTGCTCCACAATCCATCTCTTTACTGAGTCCTCTCCACCCGGCTGCCGTCTCCACCCCCCACAGGTCTGGATGGATGTTTCTTCTTTTCCTTGGTTGTCGGACTTCCATACAGTTCGATTTTCTGTCAGTTCTGGTTGTTTCTTGTTTTTAAATTGTTGTTGTCTTTCTTTTGGTTGTGCAAGGAGGCACAGTGTGTCTACCTATGCCTCCATCTTGGCCAGGCTGGGCTTGGTAACTTGTAAGTCACCATCCCTCATGTGACTTCTCTCGCCCAATCATACCCAATTAACTCTTAAGTACTATCTATTTTATCCCAGGGATAGCTTTTCACATTTAACAAAGACAATCTTGCTCTAACATACTTTTCTAACTTCATGCCTGCTGGTCCCCTTTCATAGGTTCCAGCCAAAGAAAACTTGCTATTGCCCAAACATGTCACTTGCTTTCTCTTCTTTGTGTCCATTGTTCCCTCTGCCTGGAAAATCCTTTTCTCTTCCCTGCAGAGCCGAATCCTTCCCGGCCAGCTATGAAATCTTCTCAAACAGCCTCTCCCCTGATGTTCCTTTGCACGCTCGCCTCTCCTGCTTTGAGTTAATCGTCAGTTCTATTTTTCCTGTGCCATCTCCCATCCTGAAACAACATTCCAGGAAACATGTCTTCCTCATCTTAGTGTTTTTGTACTTAGGGCCGTGCTGGGCACAAAGTCAATATCTAACGAATGTGTTGAATGAATGACTGTATATTACAGAAAGGAAGGTACAAAGTCGCAGCTGGGCATTTTCCATAATAGTGTATTTCCAACCCTTACAGAAATAGATTTGCAGTGGAATGTCTACTATTTAACAGTATTTAGCAGCTGAATTGAGACTTGGGGAAGAGCCCAGAAACTGCTGTACTTCACAGATGGTCATTTGGAAAAGAAAATGACTACAGAGAGCGTGTTTAGTTATTTAATAGTAGCTCAGTCTGATTTTCTTGGGATCCCTATTTGGGGGTGAGAATGGTAGGGCACACTTCCTCTCCCACACACACACCCAGATTTACTCTAGTGCATTCTTCCAGACTGCGCTAAAAGCCAAGTGAACAGGTCAAGACTTTCACTTGTATACACTGGAATCCATAGACCTGTGAGTGACTCTGTTGATCAGGGTCAAGGTACTGTGCTGGCCACCTTCTGAGGCTGCTCACGACCAGAGCTAAACTAAAATGCACTTGGCTCTGCGGGGACACCACAGGCAACTCCAAATCAGACGGCTTTCCCTGGGCAGGCTTTAGATCCCCCACACAAGTAAGTATAAACAGGCCCGAGCACTTCTTGGACCAAAAGTCACCTTATAAGCTCTCGAAGGCACATGCAATTTTAGTCACTGCTTGCAACTGAAACCGTAAAAGGAAGAGTAACTCCTCCAAAAAGTTTTCTGTAGCAGCTCATTTTTTTTTTTAACATCCTGCTTCACACAGAGATTTTCCTGTGCCTGGGAAACTTGCCTGTCATGATCTTTATCCACCAGGTGATACCTTGCTCTGAATGCTACAAGCCGGGCATAATATGCAGGGGCTGGAATAGAGACTGAGCGTGTACACCGCACGTAGGTGTGACATAGCTGGTAAGTCAGCAGCTGGAGCTCATCTGCAGTGAAGCAGTTGTCATCCCACAAGACCTGGTAATGTGAAGGACGGCTGGTTCCCTGCAGAGAGAGTTTGATGATTAATATACTTCTGACATGGGTTGACCAGCAGAGAGAAGGACTGAAATCTACTCCTTATACTCAGTATCCTTACATGAAGTATCCTTGTCTGGCACGTTTACCAACAGATACCGAGACCAAAAGATAACAGTTCTAGGACACAAGCATTCACTCAGTCATGCACATCCCAGGGTATGATAACAAGTCCATTCAAGCTAGTTGCTGAATTTGCAAGCATCTCCCTATCAAGTCAAAGATCTGGAGCAGCTTCCAAATTACCTGAATTCCTGCATGACTACAGAGGTAAAAGTCAAACTCTGATGGATGCGTGATGGTGCTGTCCACGGTGGTGCCTGCTGGTACATTGCCACTTTTACCCACCTACCAAAAAAAAGTGTCATTAGTCACTGGCGTGTCAAAGTGAGCTCAGGCCATTTCTCTTTTATGTTAATTGGTAACAAGTTAGTAAGCTGTTCCAGTAAACCAGTTCAATTCGAGATGTTGAACTTTCTATAACTTTCCCTTAGCCTAACCGTTTCATCCTCAAGTACTTTCTCAAGCAATACTACATGGATTCTCTAGGGAAATCCAGACAAAGAATTATTCTACCAGTGCCTTTGGGCTAAATTTTTGTCCTCTATTTACAGGTGGAATATTGGTCTGTTTGCAGAAAGAAAAAAAAACAACATTTAAGATGGGGAAACTTCCTGAGAAAAATCACTTTTAATCCTTACTTGGAATTAAAAAAATCTCCAGTGGGCAGTAAAAGTTAAGATGAAGAAATCTTTGAACTGGTCCAACAAAGCTAATATTTTCAGGGAATCCACAAAAAAAAAGACACTGGAATGTGTGTTCTCAGGAAGAGTGCACCGCAACGGGAACCAGGGAACCAGAGTTTGGCTCCGGTCTCGCCTGGCAACTATGTACACCGGACAAGCTTTGGGCCGCAGTCTCATCAGCTCCAAAATTAGGCAATGATCTCTTACACTTAAAAAGTTCTAAAGTTCTTCTATGGCCAAAACTCCAAAATCAAACTTTTAAAATTAAATCTTGCTATTTGGTCGATTTTCATCCTTTTCTGCTATACAGCAGGGTTCCAATGAGGAAATTTATTTAGCATCTAGGCATAAATTTGATGGGAGTTTATCTGGCTCCATTCTACCTGCTGTTACCTTTAGCTGAGGACCATACACCAATGCATACAAGAACATCTATGAGTATAGAAAAGACTCACTCCATCAAATTCAGGTGTGAACTTGGGTTTCTAGCAGAACAAGAGGAGATGTAACTGAATTAAAAATAGTTCTAGCACTCTTTCCCAAAATGTGTTCTTTAGAAATATTAGTCCTGCAGGATGTATTTGGGTGTTTTATAGTCAAACACATTTGTGAAATACTGAGTTAACCCAAATTTTAAAAGGCTTTTCCATTATATGGCTTCTCAGAACCTTTATTTAATAAGGTATAATTTTTAAGAGGGAGATGGAGGATATAGCATTTCCCAAACTTATTGGATCATAGACTCTCTTTTAAAAAAAATCTCTTGGAATCTATAAATGAGAACCTGAAGAGATGATGTCCTGGGAAAAAGGGGATCCAGGCGTGTTCCCTTCAACAATTACCACTTGAGCACTCGCTTGCAGGGCTGCGCAGAGGTTGGGGAAGAGACACAGAGGCACAGAGAGAACTAAGGAACATGCCTTCCTGTCTTTCACGGAAACCATATACAATGCTGCAAAGAATTGAGCTCAGGGCATTATGGAAGGCACTGGGAAAAGCTGGAGGGAGGAAATCGTGGAGTCATACATTAAATGCAGCGGCTGAAAGGGGGAGGATGGGATAAAAATGGGAAACTCTCCAAATATCCCCTTAAGGTAGGAATGGATAAAGTGTAGTTCATCCATACCATGAAACACTCCTCAGCAATAGAAAGGAGCAAACTACTGATACATACAAAAACTTGGATGAATCTCAAGGGCATTACGCTAAGTAAAAGAAGCCAGACTCAAAAGCTGTGGGAATCCATTTCCATGACATTCTGGAAAAAGCAAATCTCTAGGGAGAGAGTCGATACCAGTGGTTGCCAGGGGCTGTGGGTAAGGGAAAGGACTGAGTATGAACAGGCACGAGAGAATCTGAGGGTGCAGCTGGCTGCTCCATGTCGTTACCGAGGCGATGTCTCTACAGCCACGTGCATTGTCAAAACTCGCACAACAGTGCACTCAAAGGGGCAGGTTTTACTGTAGCTATAGTATACTTTAATTAAAAAAAAAAAAGGAAAACATAAGGGGGGGTGGGATGGACGTGGTCATTCCAGGGATAAAAGTGCACAATGTAGGAAGGTCTAGGAGGACATGGTGAAAGATGAAACCAAAGTGTTCTGTTCTGACTACCGGGGACAATGCCGAACAGCACGGGAAAGCATTCGGTAGGCAGTGGGGACCTGTGCGGATTCTTGACCAGTGGAGTGGCAGGAGACGATCTACACCGTAACAACCCAGGCTTGAGAGCAGGCGGAGGGTGCATTTGCGGAGGAATGGAGACAGGGAGACCCCTGGGAGTCTCCTGCCAAACAGAGGACTTCTGCCTGGGGTGCAGGGAGCACACAGCAGGAAGACTGGAGACCAGAGATTTCGGGGCAGAACAGAAGACTCTGACCCACTGGATTTGGGGGCACAGGAAAGGAGGAGAAGAATTTAAAGACAATTCTGAAATTTCTCGCTTGGCTCACTTAATGTACAGTAATGCCAAGTAACAGAAGAAAAAGAAGATGGGGGAGGAACAGGTTTTGGATGAGGATAACACAGCAAGTAAAAGGTTTAGACGTGTTTTGCTTGAAACGCCTGTGGCAGATTGTGTTACGCAGGCCAAATATCCCCTGCCCCTCCCTAGAGGAGGATTACACTTCCCCACCCAATTAACTCAGGAGTGGCCACGTCCCTTGTGTTGGCAGGTAAAATGTGGCCTGAAATGTGTTACTTCTGGGCAGAAGCTTTAAGAGCCAGCACATGCCTTGTGCTGTATCTTTTTTCCCTTCTGCAACAATGACTGGCGAGGTTCCAGATAGATGTTTCTCTGTCAGCCCAGGTTCTACAGGGAGGACAGCGGGGTCACAGCTGCTGCAGACAGTCACAGCGGATGTGTAATGTGAGCAAGGAATAAATCTTTGTAAGCCACTCTGACTTTTGTGCACCGCCTGGCCTCCCTTGGCCGACACAATGCCTACAGAGCAAATAAGGAGAGTTGTCTGGCACATACTTGGAAGCGCACGTTGGGAGCCGCACAGGAAAGTCTGGAGCTGGAAATAGATTTAGGAAACCAGGAGCAAATGAGTGAATCCAGAGACGCGGGTCCAGAGAGGAAAGGGAGCTGAAGTTGAGAAGAAGGAGAAGGGGAAATGGCAGGAAACGCCACAGAGCAGGAAGAAGAGTCGAAGAAAGCCTGATGTCAGAGGCGGGTGGAGAACCTGGGTGGTCACACTGCCGAGGCGGCGGACGTCGTCAGTGTGGCAAAGAGGGCAGCGAGAACCCGAAAAGGCGTTGCTGGATTCCAACTGGGAATCGTTAAGAGCACCACGTTACTGGGGTCCCTGCAGTGGAAGTCGGGCTGCAGAGAATACACATAATTGGATGTGAGAAGGTACAGAGAGAAAGTCATTTTCTTCCTAAAGTTTGGTCACAAAAGGAAGGAAAGATAAGGTGGCAGGTAGATGGAGAGAGAGGCAGAGGGAAGAGAAGCTTATCTGGGGGACTAAGGAAGAGTGGAGAAACTTTAGAGGGGCAGGAGATGGAGGCCAACTAATGGCAAGGATGGACATTTTGGAAAATAAAGGGTGATTAACGAAGGGAGGCACCAGAGAAGGTAGAAAGCAGTGGGAACAAAGGCACGAGTAGGGGGAAAAGCTTAGGGGGAGAGATTAGCCTCTGAGGTGTGAGGAGGGAGATAAGAAACATAAGGTTTAACTAAATTGGAAAGTAGACGAAAGGATGCCAAGAAAACTCATGCCTGTCTAGATTGTTTTCGGAGGGAAACAGAAGGTTGTTCTACTGTTGGCGATGTGAACCGTTGGCAAGGAAGGCATCATGGGTAGGGCTGCAGGGCTGAGGAAAGTACAAAGATTTGGAACAGATGCAACAGGGAATAAAATAAATAAAAAGACTGCAATCTCAAAGACCTAGTTGAGATCTGTTATTATGAATTTGCAATACAGGCCATTGTTCAATAAGTGACTTTTTTCTTTAAAGATTTTATTTATTTATTTTTAGACAAAGGGGGTGGGAGGGAGAAAGAGGGGGAGAGAAACATCAGTGTGTGGTTGCCTCTCACGTGCCCCACTCTGGGGACCTGGCCCACAACCCAGGCATGTGCCCCGACTGGGAATCGAACTAGTGACCCTTCAATTTGCAGGCTGGCACTCAGTCCACTGAGCCACACCAGCCAGGGCACGAGTAACTTTTCTCTTCAGCAATCTCTATCAGCCTCAGAGTAAAACCAGAGGAAATGGGCAAGTGGACTGGTTCAGAGGTGGAGATCAGCAGGGGGCATGTTCAGAGAACTGAAGATGTGGCTGTGTGAGGCGTGCCAAGTAGACCAAGGACTGGGACTGTCAGTCTTGAAAGGTTAGGAGTGACACGCACAGGAAAGAGCAAAGCCGTGAGGTGGCTTGGGGTCTCAGAAAGATAATCCAGGCCCAAAGCTGCGTGAGGAGCAAGCTGACAGGAGGGTGGAAAGGTGATAGTGCACTGAAGGGGGGTGGCAGGATGCTTTGTGCCCAGAGCTGGTGCAAGAGTTCAGAGAATTTGTTTGCAGCGGAGTCTCAGAGGTATTACTGAGTCAGGGTTCGGGCTGTTTAGAAGGCAGCACTTTGAATCTGAGCTGACTGGTGGATCTGGGGCTCCAAGGGGTAAACCCTGAGTTCTCTATTCTGAAATGATTTAGAGAACAGAAACAGCTCAGACTTGGCGTACAGGCAAAAACTAAGGGCATACTAGGAACTAGGGGGAGTGACCCACAAGATTACATGGTTAGACAACAGAGAGAACTGGTCTCCCTGGGGGTGGATCCGGGAGGACCAGGAAAACGTGAAGTAATGCCATAAAGATATCATACAAGCAAAGTCATCCACTATCCTGTGTTTACCTGGTTTACACATAAATGTAAGATTATAAATAGATACATTACATAAAATGCCTCTTACCGAGTGCTGGGAACTGTACCGCAGATTAACACTCATGTATTCATCTAATCCTTACAACAACGCTGTGACAGAGGTATTGTTCTTAATACATTTTACATAATGTTGAGAACATTATGGCGTAGAGAAGTTAAGCAACCTGCCCACAGTTAGTAAGTGTGACATCATAAGTGTTCGAAGTTTGTACCCCGAGAATCCCCTGCACTGATATAAAATCATTTAAGAGATAAAATCTCTGTACCCTAGACCCGTGCCTAAGGCACTGGTAGCAAAAAAGTAGCAAGTGGCAATAAAGGCCAAACTGAGCCCTATGAAGGTTGCCTGTATCACCTTAGTGGATCTGGCATGTTTTTCTGACCTCCCTCCTAAAAACTTTAGAAATAAGACAACTATTCAGTCTTGAAACCTGTATCCTTCAGAATTAGTCATCTAAGATTAACTGTAGTTGGTCTATTTACTGAATTATTATTAGGCACTTCTGCTTTTTCAGAAAAAAAATTGTATGTACATTCACTCAAAATAAATACACTTACTTGTATCAAATAATGAAGCTTATCCTACGTGTCCTTACCCTTTCTGTTTTATCTGCACAGAAGAGTCGTGTGTGATGTCTTTTCTGCACCACAATGTAGGTTATTCCTGGCCGGTAATCTTCCTCCAAGCTAATACATGCCTTTCGAATTGCTATTAGTTCTGGCCAAGCTACCTAGGAGTTACAAATGGAATGACATTTAATTGACAACTCACCTTGTAGCTCTCAGTTCTAATGTACCCGGAGTGGCCGATGAGAGGAGGCTCGGTCAGACAGCCAGAAGCCCCGAAAGGCAATTAAGGGACAATGCCAGTACCTGTTTCATTTGTCCCTCGGACACCCCTCCACGGTAATAGATGATCCGTGTGGGTTTGAAGCGCGTGGACTTGTAGAACTGGATCAGCAGCTCTCGAACCATGTTAGTAAGGTCCTGGATTACCTCCTGACTATACAGGAGTTCCTGGGAGATCTCCTGGCGGGACGTCTGCACCCGCACGGTTGCACAGTAGCGGCTGGGGTGGCCGTCCATGCTGCCGACAACAGCAGCAATGGAAGGCTTCTTCCCGTCCCCTGCAGGGGGGTGCGTGACATCCGCTCCCAGGAAGATGACAGGCTGCTGGAACACCGATGGCCTGCTCAGATTTAAGAAGACATTGCCCCTCACTCAGATACACAGATGAAAATGTTTGGGTTTGACAAGCTTACCAGATACAATCACAGATATGATCTTATAAGAAAGAATAAAGACTTGTGCCCTTTGGGAGAGGACTCCAAGCCCCCCTGTGTGTCTGTGCCACCCAGTATGGTGAATCTGAGTCGACTGCAGAGATCAACATGGTTCTTCTCTAACAGTAGGAAGGGAAGAATTAAAAACGAGGACCCAACTCAAATTTAACGAAATCTCTATGTGTAAAGGGAAATTTTTCTCTGAACAGGGTTTCTTGGGATCCTGGGATTTCTTTCTTTTCTTCTTCTTTTCTTTAATTCTCACTTGAGGTTATACTTATTGATTTTAGAGAGAGGGGAAGAGAAGGAGAGAAACAATGATGCGAGAGAGAAACAGACTGGTTGCCTGTCACATGTGCCCCAACCAGGGAATGAACCCAAAATCTAAGCATGTGCCCCTGACGAGGAATTGAACCCAGGACTTTCAGTTTACGGGATGACACTCCAACCAATTAAACCATAGCAACCAGGGCAGGATCCTGGGATTTTCTTACAATGGACACAGAACTGCAGAATGTATATGGAACTGGGATAAAACTCCCAATTACTTTTAGGATGTGAGACTTAGGAAAGAGAATCAAGTCCATCTCCTTCCCTATCTTATTATTACTTACAGTACTTATCACTTACCCTACACGCTTTACTTATTTATTTCATTTATTGTACACACACACACACACACATGAATGTAAGCTCCACAGGGCACTGCTGTATCCCTTGCGCCTAGACTACTACCTAGCTCACAGTTGATACTCAATAAGTACTTGTTGAAAGAATAAATTTATTTATTTGGCCCTGATTTTTCTACATAGGCAATCAGGAAAAAAATACCACGCATGCTTCTCTGGTAAACTCTTAAAAGTAGGATTCTTAAAGAATAATCTAGGAGGTATCCTAAATGAGAGAATCTCATGTAAAGGTACTAAAGATGTAACAGGCACTAAAGCATAGGTACCTCCATGAGGCCAGAGGCTATGTTGTATTTCTTTTTTTAAAAATTGATTTTAAGTGATAACGGGGTTACCTCCTGGGAGGAGCCATAAGAAAGCTTGATATAGTGCTGGAAATGTTCTGTATCTTAACCTGGGTGTTGCTTACAGGTGTGTACGTGTGAGTAAGAGAAAGCAGTCAAGGCTTCTGGTCAAGATGGTGTGGTACTCACACCCTTCTACAACCACATCAAAATCACAACTAAACTAGAACAACCATCATTCAGAACCGCCTATAATCCAGTTGGATGGAAGTTCTACAACTAAGGATATAAGAAAAAGCCACATCAAGACTGGTGGGAGGGGCAGAGACAAGAAAAGGGCTGGTCCCACATCCACATACCAAGAATAACAACCAGAAGGGATATCTCGGCCGTGGAGGTCCACCCCTGGGGAGTACCAGACCCCCAAGCCCGGGGTTCCAGTGCCAGGAAGAGAAGTCCCCATAACTTCTGGCTATAAGAACCAGCAGAGATTGTGGCTGAGTAAGGCTAAGGGTTTTTGGAGTCCTAGGCAGTTCCTCTTAAAGGGCCCAAACACGAATTTACTTGGCCTTATTCCCTCCAACTTCCACCACTGGGGAAACAGCTTAAAAGGAACCAGGGACATATGGGGAGGAACTAAATTGTCTGGCATCAGAGTGAGACCTGGAGGGGCACCTTTCTCCCACATAGAAGTACTGGCAGAGCAGAATAATGGCAGACCATTGTTCCTTTCCTAAGCCCTACCCCCACAGAGCTGACAGCCTGGTGCCATATCTGAATCTCCATCAACCTGGCTCATACCGTTTGCCCCACCTTGATTCCCTGAGATCTCACCCCACCCAACGTCGATCACTTTGTAGTTCATGCCAGGTGGTTCTCGATAGGACACAGGTGGTGGCTAAACTTGGACTGCACTTTCTTGGAGGTCCCAGAGCCAGAATGCCCATGGACAGCTTCAGACCACATCAAAGCACCAAAAAACCTCCTCCACAAGGGACATACTCGGGAGGAGGATTCAGTGGGCACCAGAGCAGTTAAGTCCTACTCCATGGGGTAGGCCCCTACACAGTTAATTCTCTGTGGTGGCCAAAGGCAGTCCTTATAGGTGATGTGCCTGGGACTAAATCCGACAGCCCAACAGCAATCAAAGCTCGACTGCAATAGGAGAGTGTATATAGCCCATACGGTGGAGCGGGGTACACCTGGAGGGCCCAGTTTAGGTGAATAGGGAGGCAGTACCAATGGACCCCACAGGACACCTACTATATTAGGCCACTCTACCAAGCCCAGAAGATGTAGCAGCTCTACCTTGAAACAAATACAGGAAGGCTGCCAAAAGAAGGAGACAAAGTAATAGGAAAGAACAGAACAAAATTCCAGAAAAAGAACTACACAAAATGGAGACCAGCAATCTACCAGATGCAGAGTTTAGAGCACTGGTTATAAGGATGCTAAGGGAACTTAGTGAGAATTTCTGCAGCATAAAAAAGGACATGGAAACCATAAAAAATAATCAGTTAGAAATGAGGGTACACTAACAGAAATGAAGATTAATTTACCAGGAATTAACAGTAGAGTATATGAAGACAAAAATCAAATCAGCTATTTGGAAGAAAGCAAAAACTACCCAACCAGAACAGCGAAAAGAAAAAAAAATGAGGACAGTGTAAGAAGCCTCTGGGACTACTTCAAGAGTACCAATATTCGCACCACAGGGGTGCTGGAAGAGGAGAGGGAGTAAGAAATTGAAATTCTATCTGAAAAAATAATGACAGAAAACTTCCCTAACTTGGTGAAGGAAATAGACATACAAGTCCAGGAAAGGCAGAGTCTCAAACAAGATGGACCCAAAGAGGACCGCACCAGGCACACTATAATTAAAATGCCAGAAGTTAAAGATAAGTACAGAATCTTAAAAGCAGCAAAAGAAAAGCAGTTAGTTACCTACAAGGGAGCTCCCATAAGACAGTCAGTTGATTCCTCAACAGAAACTTTGCAGGCCAGAAAGGATTAGCAAGTAATATTCAAAGTGATGAAAAGCAAGGACCTACAACCAAGATTACTATACCCAGAAAAGCTTAATTTAGAATCTGAGGATGCATAAAGAGCTTCCCAGACAAGGAAAAGCTAAAAGTTCATTGATACCAAACTAGTATTACATGAAATGTTAAAGGTCTTCTTTAAGAAGAAGATAAACAAATATGAACAATAAAATGGCAATACATGTCTATCAACAATTGAATCTAAAAAACAATAAATGAACAAGCAGAAAGAAGCAGAGAATATTCTCTGTATCTATATCTACAGAATATTTTGACAGTTACCAGATGAGAGAGAGGTCAGGGGCATAGGTGAAAAAAGGCGAAGGAATTAAGTACAAATTGGTAGTTGAAGAATAGTCATGGGGGTATAAAGTACACCACAGGGAACATAGTCAGTAATGGTCTATGCCCTGGCTGGTGCAGCTTAGTGGATTGAGTGATGGCCTGCAGACCAAAGGGTCACCAGTTCAATTCCCAGTCAGGGCACATGCCTGAGTTGTAGGCCAGGTCCCCAGTAGGGTGTGTGTGAGAGAAACAACATACATTGATGTTTCTTTCCCTCTCTTTTTCCTTCCCTTCCCCTCTCTCTAAAAATAAATAAAATCTTTTTTAAAAAAGAAAAAATATATATATAAATATATATATATAAATCTATGTATATATATAAAAAGAAAGTTGGCCCTGGCTGGTGTGGCTCAGTGGGTTAAACACTGGCCTGCAAACCAAAAGGTCAATGGTTTGATTCCCAATCAGGGCATATGCCTGGGTTGTGGGCCAGGTGCCCTGCTGGGGGTTTGCGAGAGGCAGTTGATCAATGCTTCTCTCACACATCAATGTTTCTCCTCCCTCTCTTTCTCCCTCCCTTCCCCTCTGTCTAAAAAATAAACAGAACTCTTTTTAAAAAGAAAAGAAAATTGAAAAATAAAGTAAAAGTAATCAAGATGCATACTTGAGGTTTGTATGCTTTACTGTAAATTACAAAAAGTTAGAGCTTAATAAAAAAAATTGGAAAAAACCAGAGTTCAGAATCTTACCTTTGATGAGGTACAAGCACGTTGTTAATTCCTCCAAGCTTTGCATTTATCTTCAGGCAAAGGTTGGAAAGGGTCTGGGGTGAGGTCTTCACTACATTTTTTACCTGGACACATTGCGTGGCCATACCCAGGAGGGTATCCCCAACACGTTTCACCTCCGCTACAAAAATAATTAATTGATTTTTTAAATGTTTAAATATTTTCTTAATTACTAAGAGTAGAGGGGAAAATCCATACCGACATTTAGAGTGCCTCCTATACACTGTACACGGTGCTAGATGCTTTTCTTGTGTGGTGTTTCTCACTAAACCCCAGGGCGATTTTTTTTTCAGCTTGCATAGGGCATCTGCCACCCTCTTCCTTCTCTCCCAAAGGCCTTTATTCGTTTTTCAATTTTATAGGCACCTCACACTAACTGATTGTGCCACTGGAGCCCCAGTGTTTTTAAATTTTAATTTACTGATGTTTAGAGAGAGAGGAAAGGGGAGAGACAGTGAGAGACATCAACTCGTTCCACTTATTTATGCATTCATTGGTTGCTTCTTGTACGTGCCCTGACCAGGGATGGAACCCGCAACTTTGGCATATCAAGATGATGCTCCAACCAACCGAGCTACCCAGCCAGGGCCAGGACTTGAAACTAGCCTACCTCTTTATTTTACAATACTGCCTGCCACCACTCACTCAGTCCCTGGAAGTTCATCTTCCCGCAGGACTGGCCTGAGAAAGGACTCAATCTCCCTAGCTGCTCCCTCTCACTACGGGCACACCAGCCCATTGAAGTTTTCCCTCCTCTCCACCCCAGCCTGTTTTTTTCCCCCCTCTAAACATTAGAGATAAACTGAAGGTAACAAAAGAAGCAAATACAGAGAGGGTTGAAGATATTTTACAAAGTTCAGACAGCTTGGTCTACAATTTCCAAATCCTTTACTTAGATAACAGCCAGAAGAACTTTGCATCATTCTTCTAATTGATACAAACTAAACAGCTCCTTTTCTGGAAGTGGTAGGTTCCTCTCCTCTTCCCCACTCTGATATTCCTCAGTGTTTTTAACCAACATTCCACTTCTCCCTGCTTTGGGGGCCATGACAGAATTTCACTACATGGCCAGTCCTCACTCACTTCCACTGCATTTCCTGGCCCCATGCCCATCTTCCCTGACATGGGTTGGATGGGCCAATACAGCTGGTTGTGGCCAAGAAGTTGCAGATGTTAAGAACCCTCCGGAGCTCTCTTTTCTCTCTGCCATGAAGCCTGCAACATTCCAAACAGTGACTGCTCTGCCAGCCTGGGTTTTAGAGGGGAAATGATAGGATGACATGGAGCAGAGGCTGCAGTCTACCCGCAGTGGATGCACTGCAGAAGCAGAAAGCAAACACAAGGCTGCTTGGAGCCCCAGAGAGTCTGGGGTTGTTGGCGACTGCAGCATACTCTAGCTTATCCTGTCTGTCACACCTGCTACTGAAATCATCCTTCATTCAACCTTAAAGGAGTCCATACCATATACTGGCGTCTTCCCGGGCAAGATCACCACTATTAGCTGAAGGCCCACGTAAGTCATTTTCAGATGTTTAAACATGGGCTCCACGCTGTCTGCCCCCTGCGCGTACTTGCAGAAACATGGCTGGCCCTGGATGGGCATCCCTGCATCCTTAGAGATTTTGCGGAGCTGGTCAGTGAAACTCCTGTTAAAACAGAACCAGTGGCACACTGCTGTCATTTCAGAGACATACCTAGTATTTCTTTCCCTCTATGACACTTCCTTCAGTTCTGCAAATTCTTAGCCAAAATTAGGCACAAACAAGTCAACAACAAAATTTTTTGTAGCTATTTGAGAAAAATAGACTGGCTGTTGTATCATTGCCATGCAGAAGAATCTGTGTTGATAAACTATTGGATTATCATTTTGATACGTTTAAGTAGTTATACCTAAGGCCCTGGGGATTTGAATAACATTCCTGGCCAAAGATTTAAAAAAACAAACAAACATGCAAGTTAGTAATTCTGGACTGAAGAAATGCAAAGTCAACATTTCAGGTAGTGTGTACTTGGGTAAGCCTGCTGTGAGAATGGCTGGGTGAGCTCTTGCAAGCGAGGGTTCAGTTGAGAACCCGGTCACACTCTGTTACACAATCACTGCATTTAGGGGACTATTCAGACTAGCCACACGTGTGAGTTAACACAACGGCAAAAGAAATCATCCCTTCAAAAAAGAAAACCTCATTATGAAATTTTGAACTTTGGGTTTCAGAAGTTACTCCAGTTTATGTACAAAGCTTTCAGCATAGTTTCTTTTGTGCGTTTGCCAATATTTTGCAGGGTTCCTTCCTTTCATCCCAGCTCCCTTTCTCTGCCTTGATTTCCCCACTCTTCTCACTCACTGCCTTGGTACAGACAGCTGCCTCCATGAGGCATGGACCAGCGATCTCAGTCAGCAACCTTTCAGTAACACGTGCTCGCTGGTAAATTAGAATGGTTAAAAAGAAACTCATTTTTATCTTAGCTGGAAAGATACAATTAATACCAAAGAGAGCTTTACTAAGAACCCACGGATTGGCCAAAGGGCAATGCTTCAACCTTGTGGGTCACAAATGCCTACTCTACACGTAAGGAAGCTGAGCCAGACTCTCCATGTATTTCCCGGATTGGCAATTGATTACAATACAGAGCGTTTTCCCTAGAGCCAGGCAGCATCACTACAGCAGTCAGGGACCTGGTGCCAGTGCACACAGCACATTCACAGAAAGATGGCATTTTTCACATCTGGGAGTGATATTACTAAGCTGAAAATATGAAGATACTCACTTTAGTAAATCTTCCCTACATTGTTTCTGAGGCGCAAAACAAGCAACTGCCCAAACTTTAATTTCAATGCCAGCATAAAACTGCTTTCCTCGCATGTCCCAGACACCCTGGTTGGGTGTGGCTACTGTTTTATTCTTTAAAAACAAAACAAAACAAAAAAAAGAAACAAAAGAAAAGAGAAAAGACATTACAATCTATGGCCATTTGAATATTGATGAGGGGATAAACAGGATTCTATTTGGTATTAGCCAAAGGACAAAGAGCAATCATAAGCACAACTATGGGCAAATTCACAGGGGAGGTGTAGAAAAGCCCTCAGTTACTCTCTTTTTGACTGGTTATTGGAAGAAGCTTGCTGAACAAAATGAAACGCTTACCCGGCCTCCATACTGTAGCATTGGTGCTGGAAGGACCCTGCCTGTGAGCTCTGTCATTTCATTGTGGACAACAATACCAAATTCTTTAAGGTATGGGTCAGGTCCACCCACCATGCTGTTACTCTTCACCTAAAGAACAGGAAAGCCTGCATATATAAGAACCGAAGAGTAACCGGGTCCCATTGGGAGTTTTCTACTGCTTTGTTTTTGCATCTCAAAGCTTGTCTTCAAGACCATGCCTTACTGACCAGTCTACTGATTTCTTCCTGTCTGTCGGGAGCAGATCTTGCCGTGGCTTTGATCATCGTGGACGTCTGATTGTCTGTGAGTTTCTTTATACATCGCTGCCCTGCCACAATATTACAGACCTACCAGGAGGCGAAGAGAAATTCGTTTGTGTAATGGGCTTCTGTATCTTAAGCCTTTGACCAATTCTATCTTCCATCTTCCATTCCCCGTCCCCTCGAAAATGAAAGTTCTGTTATATGATCAGCCCCAAATAGTTTAGAGATTAATACCAAATTCTACCACTTGCTTAGATATGATTTTGTTTTTTAACTCATTCAAGAAGCTGGCAGATTGGCAAAAGAAAACTGAACTTACCTCAAGGGGCAAGTACGTATGCTTTTGTTCTTGTCCTACTTGGAGACATGGAAGGTGGGGATATTTCAGCTGCAGACTATACTTTTGCTTAAAATACTGAGCTACAGTACATTCCATAGCTTGACCATTTTCTAGCTGTAAAGGAAAACTATAGGAGACAATGTCATTTTAGAAATTTCAAGATCTCTTTTTTCAAACAAGCAAACAAACAAAAGTCTACTGACATTTTCTACCTTGATCAGTCACTTAAAAACAAAGGTCAATCTTTACTTGTACATTTTCACTTAAGTCATTTTGGTATTTAATCCAAACAGTGATCACGTTGGAATTTTCCATGTTTTTTAAAGCTAGAATGAGAAAAAATTATAATTAAAGTTTAAAAAGAATTTAAAACAAGAAGCTACAGAGTCAGAAATTACAGAAATTCACTAGAGGTCAGTTAATATTACAAATACAATCTCTTGTTGGCTTCTTATAGATAAAAATTTTGTTTGCTTTAGACAATTTTTTTTTTTGGCAAAATGAGTGTAGCATAGTGATCGAGACCATATTTTCAGATAATTAACATGTCCCACCAAACAAGGACAAATATATGTGAATTTGGAGGCAACAAGACCAAGTGCATGAAATTGAGACTATGCTAGGATACTTTGTATAAACTGAGGAGGCTGGGTTAAGAGATTGTTTATTTGACTCTTCCAGTGGGCAGATTATCTCTACTACTTGGCACAATACTTACTTTAATCTTGCTTTAATTGTTACAACCCCACAAAGTAACAAGGCAGTATCACCTATGTAACACTCATGTAACTCTCCCAGTCCGAATTCAGAACTTCAAGTTATAAACAAGCTGGCTACTGACCACTTCAGTGCAATTAGGCATCTATGTCCGAGGAGCAAAGCATCTGTTTAGCCCTGTATTGATCCAAGAATGTTTACATTTCTGGATTAAAATCAGGGCACTTATAGAAAATAAAGGCATGCTTAAAACTGTTTGATAGTAAATTTGACATTGCAAAATGAAGAAGGAAGTATTACTTGCTATGATGACTTCCTTTTTAAAAAAATATTTTATTAATTTATCTTTAGAGGGGAAGGAAAGGAGAGAGGGAGAGAAATATCAATGTATGGTTGCCTCTTGTGCGTCCCCTGCCAAGAACTGGCCTGCAACTCAAGCATGTGCCCTGACTGGGAATTGAACCTCGATGCTTTGGTTTGCAGGCCCGTGCTGATGACTACCTTTTAATTACCGTTAAAGATTCACAGTCTATACTGTAAGATTATGTTGTACTAAAAACTTGTGGCTTTCTGCAGATTCTAAAGTCCAAGTGATGATATAAACTTGAAATTAAAAGTTTATTTCCTTGAAAAAAATTAAAGAAAATAATTTTTGTGCTTTTAATTTTCATGAATTATATAGATATGTAAGTATAATTATTCTTATAGGGTTGTAAAGTAACTAAATAATGAAAAAGAGACAGTTCCTCTTGAAACAAATGCTAAAATTCTCAATAGTGATTTCCTAAGATTCTGGTAACATTTTCCCTCTAGAGAATAAGGTCAATGACATAATGTGAAGATTACATGGAATATCACTTTATAACTCTTAAGAAATGTATGTAATATGTACCTGAGTTCATACTGAAGAATTTGTTCAAATCAGATTGAATTAATATACCACATTTATCCAGAGGTCACCCCACCCCAAAATGTAACTATCTAGACCAAAGACCTTCCAAGGTGGTTTTGATGTACACTAAAGTTCAAATGTTGAGAACCATGGATCTAAAATAAAGTCAGATTAGAATATAAGCAAAAAAAATTTTTACAAGGCTTCTGAGTAATCAAAATAATATAAAGTTTATATATTTAGGTTATTTACTTAGAAGAGACAATATTTATGTTTATCTCAGTCATGAGTTTAGTGATACAGATTACAAGAACAAAGCCTACATATATGGTAAGTTAAAAAGCACTCTAGCGTGTAGTTTCTCATTAGGCGGAGTTCACAGTGGACCAGAAGTTGGGGGACTAGGAAAATGAGATGGGGAAGTGAAAGTGAGTGTGCTGCTGGACGTGTGCCAGGCGCACGGACAGCTGGAAGAAGCCACTGCTCACTCCAAAAGGAGGGAGAGCAACCCATACAACTTTGTAACCTGAAACCAAGTTTCAACAGTGACTGGTGCAGGAAAACTTTCAATAGCTCCATGATACACATCTTCCCATATCAAGTAGAGGCCTTAATAAACCCTTTGGGCCATGCATTGAGAATCACCACAGTATAATAAATGATGATTATAACGATGACTCTGCATCACTAGATAAAAGTTGATCTCTGCTTAGCATGCTCTGTTTAAGAGGTGAAATGAATTAAAGGCAGGAAATAAGTTTTACAAATGTCAGAATGGCTATCATAAACAAAGCAACCAACGACAAATGTTGGAGAGGTTGTGGGGAAAAGGGGACCTTAGTTCACTGTTGGTGGGATCTCAGAAAAATAAAAATCGACCTGCCTTTTGATCCAGCAATTTCACTGCTAGGATTATATCCTAAGAACTCCAAAACATCAATTTCAAAGAACCTATGCACCACAATGTTCATAGCAGCACAATTTACAATAGCCAAGAGCTGGAAGCAACCTAGGTGCCCGTCAGTAAATGAATGGATCAAAAAATTGTGGTACATATACACAATGGAATTCTATGCAGCAGAGAGAAAGAAGGAACTACTACCCTTTGCAACAACATGGATGGAACTGGAAAGCATTATGCTGAGTGAAATCAGCCAGGGGTTGAAAGACAAATACCATATGATCTCACCTTTAACAGGAAGCTAAACAACAAAACAAACAAGCAAGCAGAATAAAAACAAATACACTGAAACAGAGAATAGGGTGACTACAACCAGAGGGGAGAGTGGAGGGAATTTAAGGGGAAAAAATGGGAGGGATTTAGAGGAACAAGTATAAGGGACACAGAGATGATAGCTAAGGGCGGGGGAAATGGGAGGGAGGTGGGGTGCATGGGGGAAGGGTGGGCTGGAATGGGAGAAATAAACAGAAAACTGTACTTAAAAAATAACTAAATAAAAAATTTTAAAAAAGTTTTACAAATGTCTATCAAAAAATTTTAAAACATTGTTAAAGCTTTGGCGCTTAAATGTGAAGATCTCAGTGGTTTTGAAAAATCACAATATGAGATACCAATTTCTCAACTGATGATAGTAGCTTCCTCTGTTAGCAAAAATGCAACACCATCATTCGAGACGTGCTTAACATACGTTTGATGACTGGCTGGCCGTCTAGTCACATTGCAAACTCGGTATTTTCGCTTCATCTGTCCACAGTGAGTCACCTCAACTTTAAGACCTGAAGTTGAAAAACAAAGTTAAAACATCAGTATTAATTAGAAGCCTAAGGATAAGAGAAAAACAGATTCGAATGTCTTCAGAAAGACATGCCATTGTACAGGACATAAGTTGCAAGGCTATGGGAATAATTTCATTATGTGTAGACAAAAAGCCTCAGCTAAGCAGAAAATACTAGAACCCAGATGATTTAAGATTTGCAACCACTTTAATTTATTACTTCATTCAATACATAATTACTATGCATCCATTATGTTCAGGTGCTAATGAAACTTATATTCTAGCGAGAGAAGATCACAAGCAAAGAAGAAAAAAATTCCAAAAGGAAAATAAACAAACTTGTGTTAGTTTATTAAAATAGAAGTTTTTAAAATAGTAAGTACCTGTTATGTGTCAGGTATTATGCTAGGAACTATGAATCTAATTGCATTTAAGCTTACAAATCTAATTGGGTTTAATTCTCACAACAGTCTTACTAGATACATCGATACATCTTACCTTGGAGATGAGTAATTTAAGGCTCACAGTGGTTAAGTACCTTGCCCAAGGTCCCATGGATCTAGCTGGGGTGGGACCACAGCCCAGGTGAGTCCGACTCCAAGACCATGCTCCTTGCACCACACTGAACTGCCTCTCCAAGACTACGGTAATGCAAATACCTACCTCTGATTTCTTTGGTAAACTTGACACGTTGGGAGTCTGTTAGAGGTTTGGTCTGTTCATTGATGTTCTGAATGTCTAAAACCTCACACATGAATTCAATGATAGGCTGAGCCCGGTAGAAGGCAGTTGCAGATACTAACAAAGAGAGAGAAAGGATACGTAGCTTCAGGGAAAGAGACAGGACCGAGAAAATCGGCCAAAAGACTTAAGAGGAAAGAGAATCCCATCCTACCATCAATATTGAGCATCATATTCCACATGGCAGGTCTCACAGACTGATGAAAGCCAAACCAAACCTCCCTGCCCCCTCCCAGAGGGTGGTAGTAACCTTCCGGAGGTGAGAAAAAGGAACGGCCCACTGGAGTGTACCTGAAGAGATGAAAGTTTGCATGTTTTACAATAACAACTGGAAAAGTCTTTCATTTCACTTTCCACTTTGTAAATTGAAACAAAGTTTAAACTATGACTTATGTAGAAACCTTTCAGTGGCTCCAATGCAAACTATCAAAAACAAAAAAGGTCCGATATCTGTGGCAAAGAATTCAAACTAAGGGACTAACCTCATGGAGGGAAGGTGTCTTGTGATAACATCAAGTGCTTGTACGGAGTCATCTGGGACTTCATTCAAGTGTCCAGCTAAAGCTTCTAAAAGCAACTGAAGGCTCACAACTGACACCCACTGAACAGACACTTTAAAGGTCTGGTCTTTCCCCTCACCTGGAAGGGTCACTTCCATATCAACCTAAGGAAAAATACATACACGTGTATATTTACAAAGGCTGAGAGAAAATTCCCAGAACTCTTCAGTATAGTATATGCATAAAGATATTCACACTTCTGTAACTGCAAACCACCAGAAACAACTTGCATGTCCATCAATAGGGAAATGATTTAGTATCAAATATTAATATGATATGATCATTTAAAAATAAGGTAGATGCTACGAAATCTATGAACCTTAAAAACACCGTGCTAAGGGAAATAAACCCAGACACAAAATGACAAATATTGTGTGATTCTTAGACGAATCACACAATATTGTGTGCTAAGAAGCACACAATAACTGCTTCTTAGACGAAGCCCCCAGACTAGTCAAAGTCATAGAGACAGAAAGTAGATGAGTGGAGACTGGAGGCTGGGGGAGGAAGGAGGTAGGAGTTCCAGCTGAACGGGCAGAGGTTCAGTCTGGGGTGATGAAAACTTCTGAGGTGGACAGTGGTCACAATTGCACAACAGTGTGACTATACTTAATGCCACAGAACTCTACACTTAAAAATGGTTAAAATGGTAAATTCTATGTTATGTATACTTTACCATAGTAAAAAAATTTTTAAAAATATTTTATATATTTATTTTTAGAGAAAAGGAGGGAGAAAAAGAGGGAGAGAAATATCAATGTGTGGTTGCCTCCCATGCACCTCCATATGGGGACCAGGCTGGCAATCCAGGCATGTGCCCTAGACTGGGATTCGAACCAATGACCCTTTGGTTCAAAGGCCAGTGCTCAATCCACTGAGCCACACCAACCAGGGCAAATTTTTCTGAATGAAAAAATAATAAAGGCCCTGGCAGGGTAGCTCAGTTGGTTAGAGCATTGTTCTAATAAGCTAAAGTTGCAGGTTCAGTCTCCCTATCAGGGCACATACAAGAAGCAATCAATGAATGCATACGTAAGTGGAACAACAAATTGATGTTTCTCTCTCAAATCAATTTATAAAATAATAGGGTAGATTTAAAGGTACAAAAATGGAAAGAATCCCCAGACATATTGTTAAATGAAAAAAATATACCAGAACAATATGGAAACAAATAAAAATGTACGTGAGTAAATGCACGAATAGCTGGTGCACAGGAAAACATCCGGAAGGACACACACCAAACTATCAGAGTAGTTTCCTCTGAAAAGGAGAATGGGGTTGAGGGCAGGTAGAGAGGCAGGTCGTCCCAGCATTTCTAGATTGTCCAAATGACTTTATAATGAGTATATATTTACACATTGCTTTCTTAATTTTAAAAATAATTTTTTAAAAAGCTACTGTGGTATTATGTATATTTTCATAAATGAGTGTTATATAAAATTCTGTAATGTGTCAAAACTCCAAGTTCAGATTCAGGTAACACTTTAACAATGTGAGAAATTTGGAATATGTATAAAGATGACATAATTAACCTAAATTCTAATGTTCATCTAATGTTCAATTACCGATTAACTATGGGAGAAGAGAAGATGGACAAAAAAACCTATGATCACTATGAGAAACAACTAAGAATTGAATTGTTATTAGAAGAGGAGACATTTCTGTCCTGTGTAATTACTATTCAATTAGACCCAAATCTAATCAATCGTTCTACTGTCAACACTTACCCTGTCCCGTCCGATTGGCAGTGGGTGGGCGGTGTACATGTTCCTTTTGCCATCATAGCCGGGCTGGCGGTCACCAAATATCTGCATCTTGAAGTGCCGCACCATGGTGTCTACTACCTCCCTTAACAGTGATGGAGACGGGAGGTTAGCTCGGAAAAGCGGCGAACAGTAAGGACACTATCATCGTACCCTGATCATCTAAATTCAGCTCAAAAGTCCTCGGGGAAAAGTAAGAGTTTAAGCGACCGTTGATTTAAGCAATTAAAACAACAGTTAACCAAGGAAAGGTAATAACAAGTGAACAAAAGCAACTATGAGATGATAACAAAAGGGGGGAATAAAAGGAAAGAGTGGTAAGATTTATGGCATCCTCTCATTCTCCTGCTTTCCAAATCCCTCTCCTATGATAAACAGCCTTATTAGAAAGAATAACCTCTCTCAGTGTGGCATGTTCATATTGAAAACGGTAAGTTTTCTATCAAAATATACATTCTTCTTCAAGTATACTGGTTTTGGAAAAGAAAGCAGGAAGAAATTCAGAAATCTGAGGATCAATAAATCTAAGACGCACCATATTCAAAGGAGTAATTCAACATCTATGGGTTGACTATTCAGTCTATAGTCAAAGGAGTTTTGACTACAGTCAAAGAGGTTGACTATTTATAATTCTGCATACTCTCTTGTTTTATCCCAGAGCGTCCCCAAGCAGTGTAGAGAAGAAAATGTTGTGAAATATCCTCAATCCACAAAGACTACCAATGTAGTTTCTTTCTTTTTAGAAAGAAAGCCTTTCTCTCAAGCATGCGTAGCTCTACTGAAGTGTTCTTGCATATATGCCAGATCACACCGTATGCGGGCCCTGAAATAAACGCAGTTGCAGGAAAACAAGAGTACATAGTTTGCCCTGGCTGGTGTAGCTCAGTGGATTGAGCATGGGCCTGTGGAGCAAAGGGTCGCTGGTTCAATTCCCAGTCAGGGCACATGCCCTGGTTGCAGGCCAGGTCCCCAGTGGGGGACAGATGACAGGCAACCGCACATTGATGTTTCTCTCCCATTCTTTCTCCTTCCCTTCCCCTCTCTCTAAAAATAAATAGGTAAAATATTTTTTTAAAAAAGAGTACATAGTTTAAGTCAGAGTCTGGGAGACTGTGGAGTGATAGAGTCAATGAAAAGTCAGCTGCTGCGTCTTACCAACGTTAGTGATAACAAGAGCATTCTCCGAAAAGCAAGAATCCGAATGCTAAAGACTGCTTGAATAGCAATGTACAGAAAGAAAGAGAAGGAAAATGGCTGTTCTCAGCACCCCATAGAGTATCTGTAGGGGGCTATAGCCCGTAAGAGTATCTGTACCGGGCCATGTCTTCACACTTGGTCAATTCCTGTCACAGAGCCCATAATGCTTAAATCACCTCACCCGCACCCCTCCTGGATAAGGCAGAAGTAAACAGAACTTCTTCCTCAGCTCGCTTCCTTCAATACTCCAGGATGATCCGTCTGTCTTTCCACTTAGATTTTTCTCATGTCCATCGCCAACACTTAACAATAAAATCTGAATTTCCAGACAGTTCTATTTCCCATAGACACTAATGTCTTCACCTACTTTTATAAATTTCTGCTACCCTTGGATAGAAAGAGTGACTTTTCTTCTTCCTTCAGGAAGTGTTTACTGATTGAACTGTGATGGAGCCAGCACTCTGCTAGGATCTGCGGAGGATAACCAAGTATGAGACAGCAAAGGAACCTATCACCTCAGAGAAAAACAAAGCCTACGTGTTGAAAGAACTAGAGAACAAAATAAAAATGAGAGGACAGTAGGATATGTAACAAATAAACTATATGCATTTATACAGAAGTCTACTCTTTCTCACCCTTACCTGTTGACCCTACGAGGCCGTTTTTCTGGTTTAATGTCCACGTCGTAGTGATACACGTCTATTTTGGGGATCTGGACCTGAAAATGATTGGCTAACAGTCGAATGGGTTTCCCAACAGTTCCAAGGCCAGGACGGCGGGGTGGCTGGAACAGGCTGGTCGGAGGCCCTGAAGAGATTGAGAGACATTCGATGTGCCATCTGGCCATGAAGAATGATATTCCCTTCATGAGGATGATGAGGATGATGATAGCTACAATTACTGAGACCTTATTATTCACTAAACACACTAAGAAATAAAGAGTTGGGGTGTTTTCTGTACCTCAGGTTCTCTAGATTTCCAATGTTGCGGTTATTTTGAATATGAGGAACATCAAAGTTAGCCAGACAGTATGATGAACTCCTCTCAGGTGTCAGCCACTGGAAAAAGCCTTTTATGAGCATCAGTGGATCTACAGACAGGCTTACAAAATTGTGTGCATTTTAAATGGAAATCTCCAGACCCTGGGTGCCATCACCATGTTCGGGGTAGAGAGGATCCATTGATCTTCCACAAACCGGCCTGCATTATGATTAGTTTGTAGAGACAGGAGGAGGTTCAACAGCAGTTATATTGATCAATTTACTTGTTAATTTAGATCATGAAACAAGATCAATAATGTTAAACTTTCTTGTCTATAACCTGATGTTTTAAGAATCTGGATAATCTGGTATTTTCTAATCATAAGGTTTGTTTGTTTGTTTTATTTAACAAACATTTATTCACTTATTACATGTCTAATCTGCACTATGGACTCAGAAAAAAAGACAGCTTCTGTCTTCAAGGACTCACAGTCCTTCTTGACCCAGGGGAGATTTTGTGCCCCAGGAAACAGGCAAATGTCTGGAGATATTTTTAGTTGCCACACTTGGGGATGCTACTGACTTGTAGTGGGTTTGGGAAAACACAGTCTGGGAAATATTTGTCTACAAAAAACCTCACTCCTTTCTGAAGATAATGTCAAATAGATACTGGCCTAAAAATATACACATAAAAATATATTCTGCTATGAATAGGTGTTCAGTAAAGTGGGCTATGGTTACCGTGGAAAGTTACAACAGGCTCTTTTATTGCGATGGCATTTTACCAAGAACAAAGACAATCACTGAGCAAAGAAAACTTTGAGGCAAGATGCTGTCTTGTCCAACACCACTTAGGAACACCAAAGCAAACACTCTAGTGACGTTTGTGCTGACAGATCACCATGTACAAATTCTTTAAGTACTGAATCTTTGCACATATTAAACTCATGTTCATTCATCCCCTAAATTCTACTCATCCTTCAAAACTCAGGGCAGGTGTGACCAACTCGGACAACCTCCAGAATCTCCCAGACTGGAAGATGCATCCCCTGTGTTCCAAGACTCTCTGTATGATGGAGCACTCAGGGCAAGTACATAGAAACAGCCTGCTAATTACTGTTTCCTCCTCGAGACTGTAAACTTAGAAGAAATGGACCTCCGGTTCATTGTTACCTCCTCAAGACCTAATTCAATGACCAGCACATTGTAGAAATTCCATGAATGTTCAACTGACCACTACCAATAATCCTTGTAGCAGTTCCAGATAGAAGCTAAACAGAAACCTTATTATTCCTCAAACCCAAGAATTGACCATTATTTTTCATTAAAACAAAGCACATAATTTATATTTAAGATACTATTGCTTGGAGATGAGTTCCACTTCTAGTGTAAAAGGGGATTTGCTCTGGGTGTGAAAAGATATTTATAAACAAGGTAAGAGGTAAATAATAAATAATATCAAAGGTGACTGGCACACTGAATCAAATCATATAGATAAGTCAGCCCTGCATATCCCAACCAACACTTAAGCAATCATTGTATCATAACGTTGGATGAAATCCAGCTTGATGATAGACATTTTGAATCAGAAATTTGGGTCAAATAACTTACTCAAGGATATATGACTTTAATTCAATTTAATTTAATTTGATCTTATTTCCTGCTCAGCTCGAAGACTTTGATTTTAAATTGTGACTAGGATACAGGTCTCCTATCTGCCGGTCCAGAGCCCTCCCTCCCCAGTATACTCCACAATCCTGTGGAATCTCTACCTCACTAAACTGCTTGGTACCCAAGGGACAGAGACAGAGGAAATAAGTGAAAGGGATTAAGAAATGGAGAAAAGAAAATAGTGTTTCTTTTCATTGGCAAGAAAGAAAAGTCAGAAGGTGAGCGACCATTTCTTTTAGTAAGTGTAGAAGATTTATTTAGAAAACTATATTCTAAAATTTTCCATTCCAAAAGCTGGTTCTTTGAGTTTAGTGAACTACTTGTGAAGAAAAGGCACAGTGGCTAAAGCTCTGGCACCCAGCTGCCTGGGTTTTGGTCCTGGTTTACAGCTCCCGAACCGCATGACCTCGGTCAAGTTTCTCAGCCTCTCTGTGCCTCAGTTTTCTTATCTATACAAGGGGAATGTGTGGTAATAATCTATCTCTTAAGGCTATTGTGAGCATCTATCTCTTAAGGCTATTGTGAGCATCCCATGAGATAATGTATCTAAATGGCTTAACACGGTGCCCCGTAATAATAGTAAGTGCTCAGTAAATGTTAGCTAGTAGATTATACTTGCATAAATATTATGGTGCTTGAAGGTCCTTGGACTTTATATTGGGGGCATCAGAAAAATTTGGTGACAAGTCAGAAAATTACTTCTTCCAGAAATGACAAATATGACAACATAGATTGGATGAAGTTAGCCTTAAAGGAAAAGGACGGCATTGGACCAGGACAGATGACCCAGGCTCACCCTCATTTCACCACTCAGCCTTGAGACCTGACCAAGCCAATTAAGCTCTCTACATTTCTTTTCTCATCTGTAAAATGGGGATAATGTCTGTTTCCCTTACTTCACAGAGAAATCAAATGGAGCTAACCACTATGAAGGCACTTTCCAAACTGTGAAGCACTGTAAAAATAAAACTTATCACTACTATGACCAAAAGAAATGGTTCTGAATATATTTCCCAGGTACTGTTGTCCAAAACGGAAGTGGGGTGAGGGAGAGCAGAGGAAGACTAAGAACACCTTAATAACTGTTCAGGTGAGGGCACAAAGCTCCAGATCAGTGTGCTTTCAACAAAGAAGAGGCAGGAAAGCTCCTCTCCTCTCTGAAACAACCAGGACAAAATATCCCACAAGACTTCCAACTCCCTTTGCTCTGGTTCTGTGCTTGGCAAGCAGCTTCTTGTTATTAACTGGGTTTCCAAGGTACTATGACACCAAAAGAGGAGTTTGCCAGAGAGCAGACAAGAAAATGTTCCAGGCAACAGAAAAGATCTATGTGACATTTTGGCTTATTCATTAGCATCTTATAAATGTGGGTAGTGAGAATTCATTTTCCACAATCCTAGGTGAATTGGCAAATCCTCAAATCTGCAAAAGCTAAAATCAAACAACAACAAAAAATCCCTGGGACATTCCCAACACCACCAGGTTGATCTTTGCCATGAAAATCAGCATGTACACACAGTTACATAGTCTCTTTCAATACCAGTCTGTAAAATGCAACAGTTGCTTCAATTACGAGTTACTAAGGGGGGGGGGGCCGCGGGGACACACACACACACACATTTGTTAATATCTATAGTGCATTGGTCTCTACAAGACTTCTCACATATATTATCTCATTTCATTCTCACAACAATCTACACCAGTAATTATTATCACTTCATTTTATAGATGAGGAAATGAAAGTTCAAAGGAATTAAGTAATTTGCCCAAGGTTATACAACTATTAAATTACTAGATTGGATTTGAACAGAAGTCTGTTACATTCCTAAAGACTTGATCATGCCTTTAGCCAGGGGCTATGGCTGAAGTAACCCAGCATAATACACTGAAGTTTATCAAATGATATTACTGTGACAAAAGCAATTTATTTAAAAAAGGCATATGACATTTTATTATGAGGTCCTTTTGAAAAAAAATAGTTTGAACAAGAAATTTGGGTGGGATTAAGTCGTTCAGTGATGTAAACAAATTCTAAGTAAACAAACCTGGAAAGTTTCCAAACTCAAAAGGTAAAGTAAATTTTCTACACATTAAAAAAACTGAATTCTCTACAACTAAAGTGCACTACATAGATAAGGTTGGAGAGTAAAGTTAATTCTATTCCAGACCCCATACCCCTCCCTACTCAGCCATAGCATTAGAAACCTTTTGGGGTTGGAGGTGGGAGCACCAGGCTCCAGTCTGCCGGGCACTTGTTACAACATGGAATAGTGCCTCTGATTAGGACAGAATGGGGGAGATAACCAGAGGCCACTCATAATGACAGCAAATTACAGTTTCCAAAGCACTTTCTTCATCTGATCCTCGAAACTTAACTCATAACCCAGTTAGAAGGGAACTCAGGGCATTAAAGTCTGTGATGGAGCGGGCTGGCTGCCAATTCGCCTGTCACTAGGGTGTTAGTCCAGACAACTTTGGGACTGTCACAGGGACAGACAGAGCCATAGGACCATATCCCCCGAGCCACCAGGGCCTTCAAGAAAGGGTGAGTAGTACTTTGCCCCTTGGCCTTGGGGGCAAGGGGCATTTCTTATCTGAGAGCTCTGGACCTCTGCCAGTGCAAAGAAAAATAGGGCTGCAGCCCCAAACCAAGAGCACCCCTGGTAGTAGGTGGGGGACCTTCCCAGCCCGGTCCAGGCCAGGCCTTCGCAGCGCACCAGCCGCAGACCATCCCTTCGGGGGCCCGAATTGGCCTCGTCTCAACCACCTCCCTGAGGCTGGGTCAGGTCTGCCCTCTACTACCTGGAGGCGCGAGTCCCCTTCCTGAGCTTCCCTTCCTCCGACCTCCAGATCCCGCGTCTCTCCGAGCTGCGGCGCGGTCCCCGCCCCCGGAGGCCCGGGTCAGCTCCCCCCGCCCTGTGCGGTGGGGCTCCGGTCCCATTCCCCGGGGCCTGGCGGCCCGAACCCGGGTATTCACGAGCCGTGGGGGCGACCGAGAGCGACAGTCCCGCCCGCCCACCAACCCCTGCCGGGGCCCCAGCCCGCCCGAGCGCTCTCCTCACCTGGTCCGAGCGCCTCCATGGCGGCGGCGGGGGCCGCCTCGCCCCGGTCCCCGGCGCCTCCCGCTCCGGGCCCCGCCGCCGCCGCCGCCGCTGCGTAACGCTTGATCTCCGGAATATTGGCGCTGGAGGGGAGCGCCGCGGAGACGCGGGCGCTGGGCGGGGGGCGGCGGCGGCGCCTGGCCCGGGGACAGGGACCCGACTCCCGCGGCTCTTCCGGCCTCAGCGACAACAAAAACAATCCCCGTCGCCGCCGCCGCTGCCAGCTGGAGCGGGAGCGGGAGCCGGCGCGCGCGCCCGGCGGGCGGGGACGGGGCGCGGGGTGCGCGCGGTCCGGGGTCCCGGCTCGCGGAGGGGGCGTGCGCTGCCCTGGAGACCCGGCGCGCGGAGCCCAGCGCGGGGCAGGGAACGGAGACGGGGCCGGGCGGGCGCGCGCCAGAGGGGGCAGTGCCCCGAGGACGTGTCGGGGACGCGCGCGCCCGCCCGCACTGCCCTGTCTGCCCAGGGCCGCCAGCCCGGGCACAGAACTTCGGGGCGAGGCGTGCGGTCCTCCCAGAGGGTCCCGCCGCACGGTGCCCCGCGAAAAGATCGGGATGCCAGACCCCGCTGAGCCACAGACACAGCCTCCGCGCCTGTCAGTGGAAAGCGTCCCGAGATTCACACCAGGCACCCCTCCTCCTTCCACCCTTTTCGAACTACTCTCTCCTCTGGTCAGTCTCCCCTTCCTCCACTGTCCTGGGACAGAGAACACGAACCGCCGCGAGTGCGGCGCTTTCCCGCCATTTCTTCATCCAACACCACGTACCCAGTTGGTTGCCCTTCCTTCCCAATGCAGCTGGAGAGCACCACGGAATGCACCGTGTTGAAGCATTCTCTCACTGGTCCCATGACCAGGGCCTCTGGTCAGAAAGTCACCAGTCACCTCAAAAGAGAGCAGTCTCGCCTTCTCTGACGACTTCACCTTAGCGGCCAAGAGCTGAGGAAGCAGTATCCTTGGAGTCATGGTCAGCCCAGCAGGCCTAGCCTCTTTGGGGCTTCAGTTGGGACTTCGAGTTGGAGAACGTAGGCCAAGAAGCTGTTTCTAATCAGCAGAATGGTTCTCTCTGTCCACCCGTGAAAAAGGAGGACTTAAACAACAGAAATTCATTTTCTCATGTTCTGGAGTCTAGACATTCAAGATCAAGGACTGGTTTCTTCTGGTATCTCTTGCCCCTGTACATGTCTGTGTCCAAATTTCCTCTTCTTGTGACTCATTTAAGGACACAGGCCATAATGGATTGGGGCCCACCTTATGGACTTTTGTTTTAATTATTTCTTTAAGCACTTTATCTCCAAATACAGTCACATTCTGCACTGAGGGTTAGAATTTCAACATATGAATTTTTTAAAAGATTTTATTTATTTACTTGTAGAGAGGAGAAGGGAGGGGGAAAGAGAGGGAGAGAAACATCAGTGTGTGGTTGCCTCTTGCACACCCCCTATTGGGGACCTGGCCCACAACCCAGGCATGTGCCCTGGCTGGGAATCAAACCAACAACCCTTTGGTTTGCAGGCTGGCACTCAATCCACTGAGCCACACCAGCCAGGACTCAACAGATTTTGAGAGGGACACAATTCAACCCCTAACATGTGTAGTGAGATATTTATTTAAGCAGCCATTAGAGCCAAATAATTTTTGTATGTAATGATTAATAACCTGAGGGGCAGACCATGGTCAGCCACTGAATTATGGGCTTCACACGCCATTGAATCTTTATAGCCACTTGTAAGGTAGATATTATTAAGGAAGGTATTTGTACAGATGAGGAAACTGAAGCTCAGGGAAGTTAAGGAAGTCAGGCTCTACATTATACGATATGGCAGCGAAGCATGGAAACATTTCAGTTCTATCCTGCATTCTAGCCCTGCTAATTCCATTCCCTCCTGGTTATGGTGTGGGACTTCTAATCAAGTGATCAGATTCTAGTCCACTGATGCCATACTCCAAGTTCTTTCCATAGCATCATGACATTTCTCTGTTAAAACAGATATTAATTAAAAATAATAGCAAACAGAAAGTTTAAAGGGGAGGAAGTATTCACTAAATGAGCAAACAGATTCAGAGCTAAGAGGATAAGAAAAGCCAACTAGAGGACAAGTTCTGTGTTACAACTAGTAGCCACCTCCCTTCTTCCCTACTCCAGGCTGAATTCTTCCCACAGTTGAAATAGTGCTGATGGCTTCCAACCTTGTTTGAGACTGCCTTTCCCACCCTCACAAAGTTTCTCCATATTATATGTGGTACCATAAGCAGAGACCATAGCTTGCTTCCTGTATTGAGAATAACCTCAGAAACTTGGGTATGAAATATATTTACTCCACAGTTTCAGATTGGTGATGCCTCGGTCTCTCCATCTCTTGCCCTGTCATTGTTGATTACTCTGACGTTGTCATTCCAAAACTCATTCCCACTCAGGTTCCCCCTGTTGCTTTCCTGAAGACCCTTCTGACTGAGCCCTCCCTCCCAAACCAAACTGCTTTAGTCAATAAATTCCCCCAAACCTCAGCCTGTTCAGCAAGCCCTCCCTCCGTTTCCTGCTGTGGCTGAGCAGAAGCCGTGCCCCAGAATACCACTTCCCCTCAGCTCTCTCTGACGGTGGCTGCTCAATGTCCCATACCCCACACATCTACAGGACAGGGTGAGGGCTGGCTAGAGAATTGGCAACATAGTGCCCTCATTGCACCAAACCTTGAGTTCTTAGTGTTATATTAAAACCACTTGTCATCTGGCCGAACTGCCACAGGACCTCCCTCCATGGTGTAGTTAACTCAGCTCCTGGTCTCATGTCTCAGTCCAGGCCTGGCTCTCATCACATTGTAAATTCTTGAGGGCAGGGCTTATGCCTTGTTCAGGTATTCAGGCTTGTGTCTCTGTTGCCTACCATATTACCTGTGAAAAAAATGCCTGATCAGGGAAACTAATGGAATGAATGAATGAATGAATGAATGAATGAATGAATGACCAAGTTGTATAAACAGTGGGAACTAGAAATGGTCCAGTGGAGGTAAAATGATCCAGCCCTAGGTGGACTTCCAGCTTCTCCGGAGCACAGATTTTTCAAATCAGATGGTCCTGAGTTCAAATCACAGTTCCAAAACATACTAGCTCTAAGTACCTGGGACAAGTCCCTCCACCTGCAGCTCAAGGATGTCTTGAAGAGCAAGTTAAATCATGTATGTGCATATTCCTTTGTCTCTGGCACAGAGTTAGTGCCCAAGAGTTACTAATTCTCTTTTCCCACAGCTTTTCCCACAGCTTTTCCCCTCCTTTCCCACAGCTAAAAGCTGCTTGCTCCGCTTTTGCTGTCCTTTGAGAGACAGTGAGCTTGGGTACAAGAGAAGGGAACAGAGCTGTCAGGGACTGAGCATGTTTACACAAATCCTGTGCCTGAGCCACCTGGGGACAGGGACTTGGCTCGCCCACCTGGGGGCGAGAGCCAGAACATGCTCAGTGAAGGTTTATGAATGGAATTGAACTTTTCGAATATGTCGACGGTCCCTAGATGGAGCCAAAAGGAGCCTTGCTAGTGGACACTGTGCCAGAAGGCAGGGCTCCAGCCAGCCACCCCACACTGCCTGTGACACTCCAGTGCTTGTCTGGGCCACTGGTCTCTGCTGGTGTTTTGATTCCCCTGCCTCTCCTTATACTAACTTTCCACAAATCTGGAGCTTAGAAGTCGAGGAGGAACTTCTTTGCAGTTGATAAGCTTCGCAGTTGGGCTTTCAGTCCTCTTTAGCTGGGGAACCCTTTACTGAAACAAAAAGGTTCGATGGGAGCTGAAGCGGAGCCACTCTGGCTGAGGAGGCCAGGGACTTGCACCGAACACCCCTGAACTAGGCCAGCTTGCCAAGACACGCCACCTGGCATCCAAATAGAATTTCTGCCCACCTGCTCCTACTCCATTGCCAGACTTGCTCTTTAGAATTTTTTACTGAGATATAATTCACATATCACAAAACATACTCTTTAAAAGCGTAAAATTCAGTGGTTTTCAACGTAGTCACAAAGTTGTGTAATCATCACTCCTGTCTGATTCCAGAACATTGTCCTCACTCCGTAAAGGAATGCTGTGTCCATCAGCAGACACTTCCCATTCCTTCCCACCCCTGCCCCAGTCTCTGGCAACCACCAATTTGCTTTTTCTGTCTCTGGATTTACCTACTCTGGACACTCCATATACTGGAATCATACAATACATGGTTCTTTTGTATCTAGTTTCTTCCCATTAGCATAATGTTTTCAAGATTCATCCATGTGGTATCATGTTTCAATATTTTATTGCCTTTTGTAACTGAATCATGTTTCATTGCATGTATATACCATATTTTGTTTACTCATTCATTCGTTGATGGACATTTAGTTAACACTTTTTGCTATGAACATTCATGTTTTTGTGTGGGTATACATTTTCAATTTATGTGGGTTTGTACTTAAGTAGATTTGCTAGGTTATATGGTACCTCTATGTTTAACTTTTTGAGGAACTGTTTTCTCAGTAGTTACATGATTTTACATTCCCGTCAGCTATGTATGAGGGTCATAATTTCTCACCACTCTTGCCAATACTGGTTATTTTCAGATTTAGTTTAGCTGTCCTCATGGGTGTGAAGGGGTATCTTACTGGGAATTTGGTGTGCGTTTCCCTATAGACTAATGATGTTACACATGTATTTATGTGCCTGTTCACCATTTGTATGTCTTTGGAGAAATTTCTATTCAAATCATCTGCCCTTTTTTAAATTGGGTAATTTACATTTTTTATTACAGAGTTGTAGGAGTCCTTTATACCTTGTAGATATTAAGTCCCTTATCAAATACATGATTTGCAAAACTTTTCTCCCATGTTGTGGAATATCATTTCACTTCATTTATGGTGTTCTTTGAAGCACAGAAACTTTTAACTTAGAAGTCCATTTTTTCTTTGATGACTTGTGCTTTTTTTTTTGTTATTATAGCTAAGATACCTAATCTGAAGGTCATGAAGAATTATTTCTATGTTGTCTTCTACGAGTTTTATCGTTTTAGCTCTTACATGTAGGTTTTTGATCTACTTGGAGTTACGAAGACCACTCTGTCCCCCAAACAAATGACCCAACGCCCTTGTTGAATCAATCCACTGTAAAGGTGGGGATTTAACTCTGGACTCTGAATTCTGTTCTGTCATGTGTGTCTTGTGTCGGTTGTGCTATTATCACACTGTCTTGATGACTGTAGCTTTGTAGTAAGTTTGAAATCAGGAAGTGTGAGTCCTCCAGCCTTGTTCTTCTTTTTCAAGATTGTTTTGGTTATTTTGGGTCTCCTGACCCAGTTCATTTGCATGTGAACTGTAGGATCAGCTTATCTATTTCTGCAAAAAACCAAAAAGGTGGTTGGAATTTTGATAGGAATTGAATTGCATAGGAATTGCGTTGAAGTAATAGGTCACTTCGGGGAGTGTTGCCATATTAACAATATTAAGTATCCCAACCCATGAACACAGGATATATTCCACTTAGTTAGCTCTTCTTTAATTTCTTTCAACAATGTTTCATAGTTTTCAGAAAACAAATCTTATACTTCTTTGGTTAAATTTACTCCTAAGTATTTTATTCTTCTTGGTACTGTTGTAAATGAAATTTTTTAAAATTTCATTTTGTGATTATGCAATACAAACTACTTTTATATTAATTTTGTTTCTACAATATTCCTGAACTTGTTTATACCTGTCACAGTGTACTTGTGTGTGTGTGTATTTTTTAGTGTTTTCTACATGTAAGATCCTATTATTTGTAAACAGAGATAGTTTTACTTCTTCTTTTCCAGTATGGGTGCTTTTTCTTGAATACAAGAGACCTCTTTCATAGTTTGCCAGGAGCTTTCTAATATTCATGGTCTAGGAGCCAGGCATAGAGACTTGACAGCTATATTTGCTTTTGCCATTTCTGTCAGTGAGATGGTATAGGCATAGCCAGCATAGAGGGCAATGTACGAGGCTTTGACAACAAATCAGTTGGTATGTCTGTTTTTACTTGCAGCCTTTATGTGTAGCACGGTTTTAAGACAGAACAATTGATTTTTTTTCTCCCTTCTTCAAGATGAAAAAATGGGATCAATTACAGAATAAGGTAAACCTGGACTGGAATTCTAATTACATATTCAAATTTCAATTCTACAGGCCATGTGACATTAAGTCACCTCACCTCTCAGATCCTCAGCTTCCTCATCTGTAAAAATGGAGATGACACTAGCTGCTCCATAGGACTATTGAGAAGATGAAAGAAGACTATGAATGAAAAGCATCTAACAGTACCTGGAACTTAGAAAGGGCTCAGATAAATGCCCAATCCTCTTGACTTTCTCCCTAGTCCTGAACAAGTCTCCTTTATCTATAGGGTGAGGAGAATTACTGATTTTTAATAGATTTTTTTAATACCTAGAGTAGTTCAAAGAAAGGAGGATTCTCAGGAAGTAGTGAGCTCCAGGCTCACTACATTTCAAGAATGTTTGAAATGATGAAAAGGTAAGGTCAGATGACTTTTGTAGCTCCTTGGAATCTATTAAGTTCTGTGAACATATTTATTGACTCACATGTTACTTGATTTAGTCAGCAACTGTTTATTGAGTGCTGACCGTGTACCTGACCCTGTGCTACATTGTGGGAACACAAGTGCAAGCCAGAGAAACAGGGTTCCTGTCCCAATGGAGTTCACAGTCTTGAAGCGAGACTAACAAAAAAAAAAAAAAAAAGAAACTAAATCAAAACAAAAAAACTAGATGCAAATTTTGATGAGAGATATAGGACAAATACACACAATGATAGAGAGTAATGACAATACTTAAGGAAGGTAATTTTAGAGACAGTGGAAAGGGATAGATGGCCCCTCTGATACAGTGACATTTGTGCTGAGAATTTTATGATTGTTTCAAAACATGGCCACGGATTCTTTGACTTTTCACCTATGAGGAGATGAGATCTACATGAGTAGATCCTTTTGTATATGAGTAGGCTTGTGATCTATTTGACCAATGGAAAACTGCAGAATTAATGCCATTGTTCAAAATGCAGAATCTCCACAGCTAGGTCGTAAAAGGTCCCGCAGTTTTCACCTTGCTGGCTGGAGCCCTCTCTTTGGGAGCCTGGAGGTGCCCCATAAACAGTCTGACTATCCTGAGGCCACCATGTTAAGAAGCTGGAGACTATGTGTAGGTGCTCCAGTTGACTGTCCCGGCTAAGACCATCTTTCCAGCTATTCCTGCTGAAGTGCCAGACAAGGGTAAAATAGCCTCTGGGTGACTCCCGCCAACAGCCCTTTGAGTCATCTCCATTCTACTTCAGTCTTGCAGAGCGTAGACAAACCATTTCCTCTATTCTTTTTCTGAACTCCTGACCCACAGAATCCATGAGCATCATAAAATGGTTGTTTCTTTTTAAAATTAAGATATGCTTGACATATAACATTAGTTATAATATATGTATACAACATGATCTGATATTTTTATATATTGTGAAATGTTCACTACAATATGTCTAGTCAACATCCATCACCAGAGTTACACATTTTTTTCCTGTGATGAAAACTTTTAAGATCTACTCTCTCGGCAACTTTCAAATACACAACACACTTTTACTAGCTATAGTCACCATGCTGTACATTACATCCCTAAGGCTTATTTATTTTAGAACTAGAAGTTTATAACTTTTGATCCCCTTCATCCACTTCCCCCATCCTGCTACTCTAGAAAACACCCATCTATTCTTTGTATCTATGAGTTTGTTTGTTTAAATTCCACATATAAGTGAGATCATATGATATTTGTCTTTCTCTGTCTGCCTTATTTCACTTAGCATAATGCCCTCAACATCCACACATATTCCCACAAATGGCAAGATTTCCTTCTTTTTAATGTGTGTATGTGTGTATAATCTCACATTTTACTTATCCATTGATGGACATAGGTTACTTTCATGTCTTGACTAACACAAGTAATGCTGCAGTGAATATCAGTATGCACACACATACAGCATTGTGAGTTACTGTTTTCATTTTCTTTGGCTAAACACTCAGAGGTGGAATTGCTGTATCATTTGATAGTTCTGTTTTTAGTTTTTTAGGAGCCTTCATACTGTTTTCCATAGTGGCTGCACCAATTCACATTCCCACCAATAGTGCATGGTGTTTCCTTTTTTCTACACTCTTGCCAACACTCATTATAAAATGGTTGTTTCTTTATGCCACCAATTTTGGGGGTGATTTGATACCCAGCAATACATAACAACAACAGATCATTTTTTCCTTTTCTTCCCCAATTCTTAATCTTCCTCCTGCAATTATAAATGACTGAAGACATGAAGATATTAAATGTTGTAAAGAGGAGTAAAAGGAATGCAATGAAGAGAAACTGGAGTGGGTGGAGATGGGAAAGGTGGTGGGAGAGGTTGAGGAGGAGAAGCATGAGACAGAAAAGGAAGAGAAAAAAGAGAAGTGTGTTCTCCTGACATCAAAGCAAGGTGTGTTGCGGGGAGAAGACAATTAGATTCTTGTCCTGAAGTTGTAGATAGCAGAAAATCTTGAAGGCAGGGACCTTGCTTCATTTATTTCTGTATCCCTAATATTTAGTCCATAGCATAGGACCTTTGTACTTATAGTCTGAGACAGTTAACTGAAGCATCTACATGTCGCCTCTTCAGCATGGCAGCCTCAGAGTAATCAGACTTCATACATAGCTGATCAGAGTTCCCAGAAAGTGTTCTCGTGAGCAAAGTGGAAACTGCATGGGCTTTTATGACCTAGCCTCCGAAGTCATACTGTACCACTTTCACCACTTTATTCTGGTAAAAGCAGTCAGTAACCCACCCATAGTTAAGGGTAGGGGATGTAGACCCTGACATTTAATGAAAGGGATGTCAAAAAATATTGCCATACTTTAAAACCACCACACTTGCTATGGTTAAGAAGCTTGGAAGGAGAGAAAGATGACTTCAAATGGAAAACTAGGAGATCTGGAGACTTGTCAGTGTCTAGTCTCTTTTCTAGACAGCCTGTCTGGTAGAGGAAGACATTTTACTGAAATGAGAAGGGATGATCAAAAGTTCTATTGTGGATCTGTTTAGTTTGAAATGCCTATTAATTATCTGAGAATGGCTGTCAAAGCGGCAATAGTATATGTAAGTCTGGAATTAAGAGGCCTTGTCTGGGCTGGATATATAAAGTTGGAAGTCAGGTTTTCAAGAGTATTATTTACTGAATGTTTGTTAAAGACACGAGGACAAGTTTTATTCAAGAGTGTTGCAACAGGGGAGAGAGCCTGAGCTCTGAATACAGCAAAGACAGCTGGGAATTTACAGCCAATAAGCAATGGGAAGGTGTCAATTAAAGGAAAGTTACTAAGAAGAGACATCAAGGATGGGGGATTCTTGTTAAACTGGCATAGCAGGATTCTTGCTGAAGACAAGCCAAGGACGGAGACAACAAAGGTGGTAGATTCTTGGTAAACTGACTTCGTGAGATTCTCGTTGAAACTGACTAAGCAGGTAGAGAATAGGGCCCAAGGATGAAGCCTCATTAAAAGAGGGCTCAGAGGAGTCTTGTCTAAGTTAGGTCAAGGAGACAGTCTTTGTCAGCCATCAGGTGTTCAAAACCACTAGACATAGATAAGATCACCGAAGGAGTGAGAAGACAAGAAAGAGGTAATGGAGTCCTGAGTCACTCCAACATTTGGAGGTTGGCTTGCCAAGAAGCCAGCAAAAGAGACTGAGAAGCATCAGCCAATGAGAAGGAAGAACACCAGGAAAGTGGTGTATTACTGACGCTAACAAAAGAAAATATTCCAAGAAGGAAGTGGTTAATCACGTTGAGAGCTTCCTCCAGGGCCAAATAAGATGACAACAGAGACGTGAATTCGGCAAAGCTAGGGGGCAGTGGCAGTTTTGACAAGGGCAGATGTACCCTGTTACATTAAGCTTGTTACTGTAATATGTAAGAGCAGTTCAGTGGAGTGGAAAGGCTGAAAGGCTGATTGGCATGCTGCCGCCAATCATGCATTGGCATGATACAAAGCTAAGTAGCAGAGAAAGTAAATATAAATGACCTTTCAATAAGTTTTGCTATGAATATGAGTAAGTGAAATGGTAGCTGAAGAAAGATGTGTCAAGAGAGGGTTTTGCTTGTGTGTATGTGTGTTTTAAGATGAGAGATAATTCTGGTTGTTGTAGCTCAGTGGATTGAGCGCGGGCCTGTGAACCAAAGGATGGCGGTTTGATCCCCAGTCAGGGTACATGCCTGGGTTGCGGGCCAGCTCCCAGAAGGGGACGCATGAGAGGCAACCCCACATTGATATTTCCCTCCCTTTCTCTGTCTCTTTCCCTTCCCTAAAGATAAATAAGTAAAATCTTAAAAAAAAACCAAACAGTTCCAATTGTTTAAAAAAAAAAGATGAGAGACAATAAGGGGTGTGTGTTTGGTGATGGAAACGCTCCAGTAGAGAAGGAGAAATTGATGATGCAGCAGCGAGAAGAAATCTGCTCCGTGGGAAGGCAGATGGATGTGAGATACAGTGCAGACCTAGGTGGAAAAGCAGAGAATATGGATGGAGGCAGCTCAGAGAAGTGGATAGATTAGGTGGGAGGAAGATGAATCTGAATGCCTCTGTTTTCTCAATGAGTTGTACACCGAGCCCACATGGAAATGAAGTGGAGGGAGTATGTTGGAGGTTTGAAAGGAGAAGAAAGGGTCATATTGGACAGTGGGGAACCAGAACTACTGGGGGAGCACGGCAGGGTTGCTGGGCAGTACTGAGTGCTCGTTTCGGCTGTGTGGTCGGAGGTTTCAGTGAAGAGTGTGATTCTCTCCAGGCTTGTCCAGCTGCTGAGGGGCAGACATAGACTACTCAGTTCATTGGCTATGGGAGGATTTGGAATTTTGTCAGTGAGTATAGGGAAGGGAAAGTGACAAGGGAATTAAGAATATTTACAATATAGTGATTATGATGTTGTATAATGGCATCTATACTGGGAAAGAAAAAATGAGAACATGAGAAGGGTTAGATAATTAGTGAGATGATGCTGATGTATTAGAGGACCCCGTGAGGTTCTGACTCAATAGTAGGAAATCTACTCACATCATTCCCGATAGTAGCAGAATAAAGGGGAAAATCATACAATTATCCCAATAGATGCTAAAGAAGCATTCAGGAAGATCTCACACTCACCTTTGTTAACACAGGTACACACACACAAATACAACAATTAGTAAGTCGCAAGTGGAAGGAAATTTTCTGCCCTGACTGATATGGCTCAGTGGATTGATTAAGTGCTGGCCTATGAACCAAAAGGTTGTAGGTTCAATTCCCAGTCAGGGCACATGTCTGGGTTGTGGGCCAGGTCCCAAGGTGGGGAAGCAACCAACTGGTCAGTACATCTCTTGCACATCAGTGTTTCATTCCCTCTTTCTCCCTGCCTTCCCTCTCTCTAAAAGTAAATAAATAAAAATAAAAATAATAAAAAGGAACTTTTCTAAATGACTTAATAAATATAACTGAGTTATATACAAAGTATTTTTAATAGTAGCTAGCACAGCCCTGGCTGGCATGGCTCAGTGGCTCAAGTGCTGGTCTGTGAACAGAAAGGTCACTGGTTCGATTCCCAGTTGGGGCACATGCCTGGGTTTCAGGCCGGATCCCCAGATGGGAGCGTGTAGGACCTAATATTTCTTGCACATTGCTGCTTCTCTCCCTCTCTTTCTCCCTCCCTTTCCTTCTCTCTAAAAGTAAGTAAATGAAATGTTTTTTAAAAGTACTTAAAAAATTAAAAAACAGTAATTGGCACAAAGTAAACAAATAATAACTTCTGCTAATATCACTATCATTATCATCATCATTTTTTCATAATGTGATAAAAGGCATTTACCAAAAACAAAAGGCAGACATCGTACTTATATTAGAGGTTCTCCAACAAGGACGCTCACACGATGACTCCCATAACGGCAACTATCCAGAGCTAAATAGATATGTAAAAGTTATATGCAGATGTGTTCTATGAAGTTAATTAAGTACAGATATACCCTGTTACATTAAACTTGTTACTATAATGTATGTGAGCTGTGCGACCTGTGCAAGGAAGGTGTGTGAAGAGTCACCAAGGAAGTATTTGGGTGGCTACTTAGCTCCCATGAAACTCACCTTATAGAAACTGTTAACATCTTGGTCACCTGGTCAGGACATGTCTATGGGACCAGGGGAGGTCAGCTGCGGAAAATCTTTTCCATGACGTCTTACTCTCTGTTGAATGAAGCAACTCTAAGTAAACAATTTGTTTAGATAATACATTCATGCTTCTGGTAATTGAAAGCCTATCCATCAAATTACTTGTTACAATAAAAATGGCAGACTGAAAAATACACTAACATGAAAAACAAGGAAAGCATGCCAATGATCATTTCTACTAGTCAATATCATACTGGAATATTTAACTATTAATGAGAGACAAAAAAAGAGATGGTATAAACATTAGGGGAAAAGACTCAATAGATGAAGATGAAAGATATCCCCTAAGTGAACCCACTGAAAAATTATTAGAATAAACAAGGCAGTTAATAAATTAGTCATATATAAAATTACCATATAGAAATCAATAGCTTTTCTACAGACCAGTGATAATTTATTAGAATATGTCATGGAAAAGAATCAATTCACAATTGCTGCAAAATCTATAAAGAAGCAAGAAATAAACTTGACAAAAAACATGAAAATCCTATATGAATAAAATTATGGAGTTTTACTCTAAGATATAAAAGAAGAGCCAAATAAATAAAGACATGTGGGAGACCATTTATTTTAAAGATGTCATTTCTACTCATATTAATCTATTTTTAAATGAAATTTGACAGGTTGACCAAAAAATGTAAGGATAGCCAAGAATATTGACCAAGTAGGAGGAAGGACTTAACTTATCAGATATCAAAATGTGCTTTAAAGTATTACTGACTTCAAAATGTATGAGCATTAAAAAAAATAGGAGTATAGCTCTGGCTGGTGTGGCTCAGTGGACTGAGCGCTGGCCTGCAAACCAAAGGGTCGCTGGTTCAATTCCCAGTCAGGACACATGCCTGGGTTGAAGGCCAGGTCCCAAGTGGAGGGTGCAAGAGAGGCAACCATACATTGATGTTTTTGTCCATCTTCCCCTTTCTCTAAAAACAAACAAATAAATAAATAAATAAAAATGTAAAAACAATAGAGTCCATGGCCAGATTCTTTATCTCTCTCCCTCACATATCTCATCTCTCTCTATGCATATATTTTCTTTATCTATCAGAATTTAGCACATGGAAAAAGATGACATTTTAAATTAAAGAGGGAAATAATGGCTAGAACAAATGTTGGGACAACTGGCTATCCATTTGGGAAAAATACTATATTCTAATGCCACAGCATTTGTCTTTCTCTCTCTGACTTATTTCACTTAGCATAATACCCTCAATGTATTATGAGGTATCGACATACTACCTTTAACGTCCATGTTGTTGCAAATGATGGGTTTCATTCTTTTTAGAGCTGAGTAGTATTCCATTCTGTTTATACATATCTTTTTTAGTTAGCATTTTCATTTTCTTCAGATAAATACCCAGAAGTGGAATTGCTGGATTATATGTTAGTTCTATTTTAAATTTTAATTTATTTTTAGAGAAGGAAAGAGAGGGAGAGAAACACTGGTCAGTTGCCTCTTGCACACACCCCAACTGGGGACCTGGCCCAGAATTGAGGCACGTGCCCTGAACCAGGAATCAAACTGGCGACCTTTTGTTTTATGGGACAACGCCCAACTAACTGAACCTCGGCAGTCAGGGCCTATTTTTAATTTTTTGATGAACCTCCATGCTGTTTTTCATAGTGGCTATACCAATTTACATTCGCACCAAGAGTGTGCAAGGGTTTCCTTTTCTCTCATCCTCACCAACACACGCTATCTTTTGTCTTTTTGATGATAGTCATTCTAGCAGGTGTGAAGTAATATCTCATTGAGGTTTTGAGTTTATAGGCTTTTCTCTTGACTTGTTCAGTTTTCCCGGGAAAGATTTTCCAATCTACAAACCGGGAGATATAAACTCGGCTGCCAGTATTCTCAAAACTGAGTGAGAAAAGGAGGCAGAGGGTATCACCATGCAGTATACAGACTTTCACTTTATCTTCTGCTGGAGCCTAGTTTGCCATAGGATTGCAAGAAACAGTACAAAGGACTATAAGCTGAAACTGACTGAACAAGATGAGTGTTAAAAGATAAAGTCAGAGTAGGTGATGGGCATGCAGATAATCAGGCTTTGCAGACACATGAGGAACTCTGAATAAGTTGGAAAACCATTAAAGCTTACTGAGCTGAAGTAATAGAGCCTTGAGCTTTAAAAGAATCACCATAGACTATGGGGCTGTGAGAGTGTTATAAATTGAATTGTGTCCACCCCCCAAAAAAAAGATATGTTGAAACCCTAACCCCCAGTATATCAGATTGTGACTTCATTTGGAAATAGAGTATTTGCAGATGGAGTCAAGTTAAGAGGAGGTCATTAGAATGAGTTCTAATCCAGTATGACTGATGTCCTTATGAAAAGGGGAAATTCAGACACATACACAGACATAGGTGGATGAAAGACTGTAAAGCGATGCTGGGAAAACACCTTGTAAAGATGGAGGTTGGAGTGATGCGTCTACAGGCCAAGGGACTTCAAAGGATACCCACAAAACGTCTGAAGCTAGGAAGAGGCACCGACGGCTTCCCCTGTGGGCTTCAGAGGGAGCGTGGTCCTGAGGACATTTTCCAGCCTCCAGAACTGTGAGACAATAAATTTGTTGTTTTAAGCCTCCCAGTTTTTGACATTTTGTTACGGTCGCCCCAGAAAACTAATACAGGGAGCAAAGGTAGGAACAGGGAGAACAGGAAACAAGCTATTGCAGTGATCCAGGCGAATGCTGACGTTGGCCCAGGTAAAGGTAGTAGCTGTGGACTGGGTATGTTTCGAAGACAAAATCTGCTGATGGACTGAACATGGAGCTATATTTAAAAAGGAGAGGCATTAAGGATAATTGCAAAATTTTAGTGCTGTTAGTGCCTCAGACTGCATCTCTGTGCCTGGGGTCTTTCCCAGAAATTCAAAAGGAAAGTGGTACCAACAATTCCTACCTCAGACTGGAAGTGCTGGGAAATTAACCCTACTTAAGGGAAGCCCTCCACCAGAGATTCACAGGAGTTGGTGTGTAATACCCCAGCTCCCTTGTCCCTTGGATAGGATAATTCTTACACATTGTTTTACACTGTTTCCCACAAGATAAACTGAAAACAATCAGCTGGTTTAATAACATCTTTATTGGATGCCTTGTCTTTTAACATATTTTTTATTTTTCTATTTGAGAGAGAGAGAGAGAGAAAGGGAGGGGAGAGAGAGAAATTGATTTATTTTGTTCTGCTTACTTATGCATTCACTGGCATTCATTTTTCTGTGGTTGTTCCTTTACTCCAGAGAAAAATCCCTCATTTTCATGCCTAGAGGAGGAATAGCCTAGCCACCAAATACACTATGCAGAATGGGTGAGCGTGGATAGAGAAGTGTGCTTTCTCCTTGTTCAACAGGCAGACTTCCAATGAATCTCCCTTTCTAGTAAGGTACCTCTCTGGTCCATTGCTCCACAGAATAAACCTCCAGACTCCTGCCAGGGAGGTGCGATCCCCTGACACATTCAAAACCGTAGAGGTGATCTGAAGGCTAATGAAATTTTGCAGAGCCTTTTATCCAATCCCCTGCCTTCATCCCATTCTTCTCCCTGGGTCTTCCTTCCCGGGTTTCTGTGTCCTCTAGGATTCGAGCTTAGCTGGAGTTCCGTGGCAGAAATGGCTTGCTTCTCATTAGCACCACCTCTGCAGACACTCGGTATGCAGCTTTCTCAGCTCGGCTAATTTTTCCACTTGGCTTTCCATCTTTTCCTCTGATGTCTCCTCTCCCACTCTCTTTATCCTTGTGGGTTCATTCACTTGCTCTTATTTTTGTGGGGCTCCAAGAAGGAAAAGAGATAAACCCACGTGTTCAAACTACTACTTTTCCTTCTCAACAAAAATGTTTGGAGACCATCAAATGGATAGCACTATTCTAGGCTCTGGGACCAGAATTTCAGGAGAGATGTGAGTTCTTCCCTTGAGAAGCCACATTCCTTGGAGTTCTTGGTGCTTCTGGTGTTTCAGGGTATCTCATTTTCCTTTTCCCAGAGGCTAGAACTGGGCCAGCACCATTTCTGCCTGATCCATTCATCCAATTTTCCAGCTACCTGACTGTGGAGGCATTTTCTGTTTGCCAAGGAGCCAACTCAGGTCGACTCCTCCCTGTTGTTAAGCCTTATATGCCCATGATAGCCGCACAGGAGGATGTATGCATGACTGTATTAAGTCCCGAAAGGCTGGTAGTTATGAAAAGGACTCTCTAAGTTCTACAGAAGAAATGTTTGGAACCATTGGGCTGACAGTATGTGTATGGAGTGGGTAGGGGTGATCTGGGCCACAGATTTTAATTTATAGCATTTTCCACACATCCTTTTGTTTCTGAATCTGCCAAAGGTAGTGCTAATAATAATTGAAAACATTTTAATATTGTTTCTTTGGAGCCAGTACTTTCTATATTAACTTATAAAATAAATAATCATATATCAACTACATAATCCTCAGCAATCCTATGAAGTAGGTACTACCATTATCTCCAATTTACCATTAAAGAAACCGAAGCACAAAGGAGTTCATTACAAGCCTAAGACGAAGGGAGTTGAATCCAGGCCTTCTAACTCCAGAGCCCAATGCTTAGCCACTACGCATGCAACCTCTTTTACAGCCAGAGAGTATTTTACTTTCTTTAATTCATTAGATGAAGATTTTAGGATACCAAGCCTCAGAATCCAATCAGAGCCTTGACATATGACTTATTTATTTATTTCTTATTGATTTGAGAGAGACAGAAATGTCAGTTTGTTGTTACACTTAGTTGCACATTCATTGGTTGCTCCTTGTCTGTTCTGTGACTGGAGACCGAACCCACAAACTTGGTGTATCAGGATGAGGCTCTAACCAACTGAGCTACCTGGCCAGGGCCTCCATACCATTTATTTATTATTAGGTTGAACATCCAGACCATATCTTGATGGTAACCTCACTGAGGTTAGCCTTCTGTTTAAAAATAGGATTCTCTAACCATCTAAACAGTCCTGAACCCCAAGGTGGTAATGCTTCTCTACAGTTGGGGTCGGTGATGCGGCCGATGCCTGCAACCTTACCGCAGAGTCTCTGCGTCCTGAAGCACTTGGACTGGGTTGCAGTTCCAAAACGAAGAAAGGGTCATCCTGGTCATTCTCATTATTTTCCCAGGGGCAGAGTTTGTGGGCCCATAGTGAAATTCTATTACAATTTCCTTTTTTCCTATTTGGGATATAGAGGGAAGTCTTTTATTAATCTATTTATGGATGTGACCATTTAAAAAATGTTGAGCAGGGGTACAGCAGGCCTTACTTGAGGATGCCATAGCCAGGTTGCAAAAGCCCGGGCAGAGCAGCAGGTGGAGGGAGATCCCCTGAGGCACAGAAAATCTGGCCTGAGCCTGAATCTCCAGTAACTCCCAGATCTAGCAGCCAAATTCTAAACTGGAAGAGAGACCTTTCACAGTTTAGAAATCTGGGAACTGGCTTGAAGCATAAAGTGTTTACTCAAACATTGCTGATGCTCAGAGTCTAAGCTCTGCTGAAGGGGAAGTCCTGATCCACCCCCAAACTGTTTGAAACCAACCAACCAAACAAGCAAACAAGCAAAAACAAACAAAAAAAACCATTTGAAACCAGTAGTGAAGTGTTTCCGACTAAAACTGCAACAAAGCTCAGACCTCACTCGGCTACAGGGTGGGTTGACTAATTTCTGCCACACTAATGACCTTACAAAAATGGGTTTGCTCTTTTCTATTTATGTTGGTTTCCGCAGGTCTTTTATACAAACACATATAATTATATATTATGAGACACATGTAGAACCAAAAAAATAAAAAGAACCATGGTTAAGAATGGAAATATTGCTAGAAGCAGATAAAGTGGTAGCTCAGATTTAAAATAATCAAACTCTTTTTAATATTATTTTTAACTATATTTTATTGATTATACTGTTAAAATTGCCCCGATTTTTCCTCCTTCCCTCCCTCAACCCAGCACCCTCCACTCCCTCAATGTCCATACCATTGTTCATGTCCATGGGTCATGCGTATAACATGATCAAACTTTTTTTTTTTAAGATTTTATTTATTTATTTTTAGAGAGAGGGGAAGGGAGGGAAAAAGGGAAGGAGAGAAACATCAGTGTGTGGCTGCTTCTCACACACCCCCTATTGGCAACTTGGCCCACAACCCAGGCACGTGTCCTGACTGGGAATCAAACCAGTGACCCTTTGGTTTTCAGGCTGGTACACAATCCACTGAGCTACACTAGTCAGGGCAGAATGATCAAACTTTTTAAAACAGCTATGATAAATATGTAAAAGTTCTAGTGGAAAAGGTATATAAAATGCATGCAGGGGTGGGGATTTCTGCAGAGAGGTGGAAACTTTAAAAAAGAATCAAATGGAAGAGCTAGGAATGAAAAATAAAATGTAAGAAATGAAGAATGATTTTCAGTGGGCTAAACAGCAGACTGGACCCCACAGAGGAAGGAATCAGCTGCCGGAAGACAGGCCAGTATTACCCAAATTATCCAAATTAAAATACAAAGCAAAAAAAGTTAAAAGTATAAAATAGAGTGTCCAAGAACCGAGACAATATTAAATGTTCTAACATAGGTGTAATAGGATTCCCAGACGGAGAAAATCAACAACAAAAAAAGTACTTGAAAAAATAATTGCTGAGAGTTTTCTAAAATAGATAAAAGATAAAAGACACAGATCCAAGAAGTGTGCTACAACCCTTCAGATCGCTAGCAGGATAAATATATATGAAACCACCCTTAGACATAATGATGTCAAACTACTGAAAACCAAAGGTAAAGACAACGTTGTAAAAGCAGCCAGAGAAAAGACATTGCATCCAGGGGAGCAATGATGCAGAGGACGGATGCCATCAGAAATGGAGGCCAAAGACCATAACGTCAGCTTTAAAGTGACAGAAGAGAAAAACAAAAACGTCCTTCAAAAATGAAGATAAAAGTAAAAACATCTGCAGGTAGACAAGAGCTGAGAGAATTTGTTTCAGGAAGACCTGCACTGCAAGAAAAAGTCTAGGAGCTGATGGAAGATGATACCAGACGACAACTCAAATCTGCAGGAAGCAATGAAGAGCACCAGAAACGGCAAATATCTGGATTCCGTATAAAAGACCTTTTCAGAAATGCTCTCTAACTATATTTAGAGATGTATATGTTATGGATTGTGTATAATGTATTGTGGGGCTTATAAATATATAGCAAGAACTCTAAGGGCAGGGGTGGGTAGATGAAATTATACTCTAGCAAGTTTTCTTACATTATTCATAAATGAGTACAATGCTGTTTGAAGGTAGACTGTGATAGCCATTCCTTGATTAATAGTGATAATGTATAGGTCTCATTTGCTTCCGTGAGAAGGAAATATTATAGCACTGCTGTGCCACATGTTTCATGTTGTGATTTTTCCAAGTGTTACTGGTAGCATCTGCCTTGTTTATCAAATACATATCCTTGTGTTGGGAACTCACATCTAACAGCCTCCTAAAAACTTGGCATTTTAACAGAGTTGATATCTTTTAATAAGATAACAAGGTCACACATCTTTAAATGTAAAAAAAGAAATATCCTAGAACAATCAAAATAGCACTGGACTTAGAGTTAGAAAGACTAGAGTTGAATCTTAGCTAAACTGTTAATTAGCTATATGGTCCTAAACAATAAACCCGTTTTCCTTCTTTGGGTCTTAGTTTCCCTCTATAAACATGGGGATAATAATAGTATTCGCTTTAGGTTTGTTGTGTTAATTAAATATTGTATAAGAAGGGTCTAGTCTAGTGCCTGGCATATCAATTCCTTCTCAGAAATAATAGCTGAACCTGATCTGGTGTCATGTACTGGGAAACAAGAGGTAGCAGGGAAAACCCTGGAGCTCAGAGGGAGGAGACAAAAGTATTAATAGACAGAAAAGAAAGATTAAGACTGAAAGCTTCTTGAAGACAGACATCTTTATTTCTTTATCACCTCTGTTCTTTGACTATAACTAAGTGCTCTGCTTAGAAAAAGTTTGTTGATTTGAAATTATCTTGTCCCAGGAAGAGCAAGAGAATTCTAGTAAGTTGTAGCCCAAATGTTGCTCCTAGTGTTTGGTGACTGGAAGAGGGGAAGCCCTTGTTTAGGCTCAGACCAGTCTTTCTGCATCCATTTCATCATTCCGCATTCTGGTTTAATGGTGGTGAAAGGAATTAGCACTTTTTTTAGTGCCCACGGCATGCCAACCAGTGAGTTACCATGTCCGTTAATCATTGTTTTGTTTGGGGAATATTCAGTCTGAGAAGGGAACAGTGACTTCCCCATAGTTACGAGACCGACAAATGGATCTCTTGATGCCAGTGTGGAAGCAGGTTCCATTGCATCATGTTGTGCCTCCGACATGTGCCTCACCTGGGCCGTAGCAACAATCTCCTCACCGGCGTTCCTGTCTCCAGTGTTTCTCTTCCCAACCCACTCTCCGGACTGCAGGAAGCTAACTTCCTAAAACATCACATTGTCTGCCTTGACTCAACATTGGCTGGCTTCTCTTTCTATTAATGTGAGAGCCAATGATTTGATTTGCATTCAATGGTGGCAAGAATTAGATTGCTGTGTGATCTTAGGAAATTATCTTCTGTTGCAAACTGACTCAAGACAATTTGCTCATTTATTAACCATATTATAATAATAAACCCTTATTAACTATTGAGTGGGGTTTTTGAATTATTTTACATTATTTTTATGACCATTTATCCCCTCTGTACCTGCTTCCACCCCCTCACCCCCTCTCCTCCCACAACCACCACACTGTTCCCCGTGTGGATGAGTTCTTTCTCTTTTGTTTTCTTTCTGCTCAACCCCTCTACCCCTCCAGCTCCCACTGAGTGGGTTTTTATTTGGTTGTTGTTATTGCAGGGGTGAGGGTCAGATAGCAGCAGCTTCCAAAGTGAGAGATGGGCCACATCTTCCTTCCCCAAACCTTACTACCAAGCAGTGTGTAGTGTTACAGTGAAAGCAAGTCCCACACGGAAATCTGCCACATGCTCAAACATTTATAAACGAGCAGGCAAAACCAGTCATACAACTCGTAAGCTCAATGAAGTCCCAGCTCTTGGAATTTTTAGACACGCTGCCAAGTATTTTGCATGAAAGGTTTACTTTAGGTAAATAAGATAATGTTCTAGCAGCAGGATTTTAGTCAGAATATTTGTAACGCACACGCTAGTCAGAATTAGGTAACAGGACCCTCCACTAAATGGGGAGGAAAGGACTGAATAGATCTTAGCCCATAACATCACTTTGAAGAGGCTCATTGCTGGGCTCGCTAGATTCTCTTCTCTCAGTCAGACAATTCAATACAGTTCTTCTAGCCAAATCACATATGTTGAATCCACTGTTTCACCCATACCTAACACCTAACCATATTTAAGAGTTTCTAGTGTTGACTGGGGTTAAAAATAGTTGAAGTTCTTGCTGTAGTTGCTACTAGAATATGGATGATTGATTAAAATTTCTCAAATACTAACGAACCACTCCTAGAGTGTATATTTCTTATTACGTACTTCATACGTTAACTAATAGCCTCTAAGGTTTACACTAAAACTAGTTAACCAACATGTATATAAAACGTTTTAGTCCCACCCTGATCATCGTGGCTCAGTTGGTTGGGTGTTGCACTGAAAAGCACAAGGTCCCCGGTTTGATTCCTGGTCAGGGCACAGGCCTGGAGTGCAGGTTCGGTCCTGGTCGAGGTGTGTCGAGAGGCAACCAATTGATGTTTCTCTCACATCAATGTTTTTCTCCTTCTCATGTTCCCTCCCTTCCTCTACCTCTAAAAATAAATAAATAGAATCGTTTAAAAATATTTTCTTTCTTTCTTTTTATTTTTAGAGAGAGGAGGAGGGAAGGAGAAAGAGGGGGAGAGAAACATCACTGTGTGGTTCCCTCTCACATGGCCCCCACGGGGGACCTGGCCTGCAACCCAGGCATGTGCCCTGACTGGGAATTAAACTGGCAACCCTTTGGTTCACAGCCAGCGCTCAATCCACTGAGCTACACCAGTCAGGGCAATAAATAGAATCTTTGAAAAATACTTTCTAGTCTGAAATATTTTAATATATATGCTTAACATATAATTTTATATTATATGTTATAATATTTAATATAAGTAAATTATAGACAATGCAACACCTTCTCCGAGGTTCAATTTATTTTATGTGAAAAGAGAGGGTGAGCTGATTTCTAAAGTTTGTCCCATGATCCTGTAAGTGGATATTAAGGCAACTCTGAGGATCTGGGTTAGGATCATGGAAAAACTTACCGATAGTTGCTAGAATGTCATCAAGCATAAAAACCACTTTTTTTAAAAAAGGAAACTCTAATATTTCCTTTAAAGAATTTTTCTAAAATAGCAGCTCTTCTCTTTAGTTCCTAATCACAACTGTCATCCTCTAACCCTCTTTTTAAAATAAACATGTTTTAAATTATTGAGGTAGAGTTGACGTATAACATATTAGTTTCAAGTACACAACATAATCACTCAATATTTGTACATACTGTAATATGGCCACCATGTCTAGATAACATCTGTCACCATAGAGTTACAGAATTTTTTTTGTAATGAGAACTTCTAAGATCTACTGTCTTAGCAACTTTGAAATATGCAGTTCAGTATTATTACCTATAGTCACCAGGCTGTACATCCCCACGACTTGTTCTATAACTGGGTGTTTGTACTTTTCACCCCTTTCACCCATTTTGCCCACACGCTATCCCCTGCCTCTGGCAACATCAATCTATTCCCAGTATCTGTGTGCTCAGTTTGTTTTTATTTTTATTTTTTTTGTTTTTATTTATTTATTTTTTTCAATGTATGGTTGCCTTTCATGTGTCCCCTGCTGGGAACTGGCTTGCAACCCAGACATGTGCCCTGACTGGGAATCGAACCGCGATCCTCTGGTTCGCAGGCCTGTGCTCAATCCACTGAGCTACACCAGCCAGGGCGTCAGTTTGTTTTTAGATTCCACATATAAGTCATGTGGTATTTGTCTTTATCTGTCTGACTTATTTCATTTAGCACAATGCCCTCAAGGCTCATCCCTGGTGCTGCAAATGGCAAGATTTCACTCTTTTTTATGGCTGAAAACATTATATATATGTGTGTGTGTATATATCATATCTTCTTTATTCATTCATCAATTGATGGGTAATTAGATTGCTTTCATATCTTGGCTATTGTAAATAATACTGCAATGAACATAGGGGTGCATATATCTTTTCAAATAAATGTTTTCCTTGTCTTCTGATATGTACCCAGAGATGAACTTGCTGGATCATATGGTAGTTCTATTTTTAATTTTTTGAGAAACCTCCATACTGTTTTCCATAGTGGCTGCACCGATTTACATTCCCATCAATGGTACAAAAGGGTTCCCTTTTCTCCACATCCTCACCCACACTTCTTATTTCTTGTCTTTTGATCATAGCCATTTTAACAGGTGTGAGGTGATATCTCATTGTGGTTTTGACTTGCATTTTCCTCATGATTAGTGAATTTGAGCACTTTTTTAGGTAGGTACTTGTTGGCCATCTGTATGTCTTCTTTGGAAAAATTTCTATTCCATTCTTCTGCCCACTTTTAAATTTGATTTTATTTTGCTATTGAAGTTATAGGAGGTCCTTCTATATTCTGGATAGTATTTGAAAATATGTTCTCTCATTGAGTAATGAGAGAAAATGGCTTTTCATTTTGTTGATGGTTTCCTTTGCTTTGCAAAAGCTTTTTAGTTTGATGTAGTCCTACTTACTTATTTTTGCTTTTGTTGCCTTTGGTTTAGGTGTCAGATTAAAAAAAAAAAAAAAAAACAATGCCAAGACTGATGTCAAGGAGCTTACTGCCTGTTTTCTTCTAGAAATTTTATGGTTTTGGGTCTAATGTTCAAGTCTTCAATTCATTTTGACTTAATTTTTTTGGTGTGGTATATAGTGGTGCAGTTTTACTCTTATGTATTTAGCTGTCCAGCTTTCTAAACACCATTTATCGAAGAGACTGTTCTTTTCCCATTGTATATTCCTAGCTCCTTTATGTTAAATTAATTGATCCTATGTACATGAGTTAATTTTGGGGCTCTATATTCATTTTTTTAAACATTTTTTCTTTTAAAAAATTCTCACAGAGGATATGTTATTTTCATAATTGATTTTAGAGAAAGAGGAAGGGAGGAGAGAAACTTTAATGTGAGAGAGAAACCTTAACTGGTTGCCTCTTACGAGCACCCCAACCAGGGATTGAACCCACAACCTAGATATGTGTCCTGACCGGGGATCGAACACGCAAGCTTTTGGTGTACAGGACAAGCTTCACCAACTAAGCCACCTAGCTAGGGCTGGGCCCTCTATCCTGTTCCATTTATCTATGTGTCTGTTTTCATGACAATACCATACTGGTTTGATTACTGTAACTTTGTAATATAGTTTGAAGTCAGGGAGTATTATGCCTCCAGCTCTGTTGTTCTTTCTCGAGATAGCTTTGGCTATTTGGGGTCTATCCTCTAACCCCTTAACATTCTTTATTTTTCTTCAAACATTTATTGCTACCTGACATTACTTGTTTACTTGCTTATTGTCTGTCTTCTCCATAGAATATAATCTCCATAAGAGTAGAAACTTTGTTTAGAATTATATTCTCTATGCCTGATCCATGGTAGGAGCTTGTTTCACTGGTCTATTGCTGCTTAGCAAACCACACTAAAATGTAGTGGCTCATTCACTACCCACAATCCCACAATTTAACTAGGCTTAGTTGGTCAGTTCTTCTCTCTGTCTCACCTTCAGTCACTCACATGGCTGCATTCATCTGGAGGCTCAGTGTGGTTGAATAGTCTAAGATGGTCAAGTCTGGCAGTTAGCTTTGGCTGAAGTGCCTGAATCTCTTCTATGTGGCCCATCTAACAAAGTACTTTGGGTTTCTTAAATAGTGGCAGCAGTGTTCTCAAGGTGAAAGCTACAAAGCTCCTTGAGGCTTAGCCTCAGAAGCTATATATACAATGTTACTTTCACTATATTCTGTTGATCAATGCAAGTAAAAATGACAGCCCAGATTTAAGAGATTGAGAATTATACAGGAGGTGAGCAAAATCATATTGAAAAAGGGAGAACACAGAGAGCTGTGATAATTCTAACAAGCTATCACAATGCTCAATGAAGGTTTATGGAGTGAATGAACAACTATATTATGGGTATATCTTGTCTAAAGTTCCATACTTCATATTCAAGATCTGCTATAATTTTGCTTCAAGAGCATAGATCTCGTATCTTTCCCCTGGCACTCATCAAAATCTGCTTTGTAATTTATTTATTTGTGCACGTTTCATCCCCCAAGGACTGTACCTTGTTTTGTTCTCTCTCTCTATCCCATTATCTAGCAGGCATTCAGGCTCTGAAGAGCCATTATAGATCCTTACTGAGTTAAATTTAATTGAAAAACTTGACATTTTATGCCCTACCTTCCGTTCCATCATTATAAAGCCACTAGTTGAACAATTCCTTGAAAATCTTACCATCATTCATGTCTCCGTCGTGCCTTTCCTCATTTCATTTTCTCCGCCTAAAATACGCTCCCTCTTTCTCTGTGCTTATTTCAGTGTTTCTCACTGATGTTTAGCAACCTTGGCCCTACCCCCTAAATTCCAATAGCGGGAGAGTCATTCTGACAATCCTGTTATATCCCCTGGTTGAAAACCACTGGTAAAACCATCCTTTAGTCCTACAAGTGGGAACAATATGGTACTGTCTAGTAGCACCTCCTGTCTTAGAAAGGGTTGTTTTCCCCACTCCAGCTATATTGTGCTTGAAGGAGTTACTGTATCCTATATGATCCTGCACTTCCAGGTGCAGTTGAATTATCTGGCAAATCCTGAAGGAGGTCAAGCATTAACATTCAATTAAAAATTTAATACAAAGTAGGAGTGGAGCAGAAACCCTCTGTCCTGTGATAGAATCCACTACCCTCAAACATACATATATGGGTAGAGTTTCCCTAGACTGGTTAAGGCACATGTAAGTGACACATAATTGACCAAGTCTCGAGGATGCTAAAATATCTACATAAACACCACTGGCACCACCAAGCCATTAGTTTCTATAGGACTTCAGGCAAACATTGTGGCATGAAAACACAGATTTTTACAAAAAAATAAAAATAAAAAAGCCTGAGGGGAAAAAATTGAATAAAGTAAGGCAGAGGAAATTCTCTTATACATTTTCCTTTTCCAGAAAGGAAAAGGGAATTAAAGAGAAAACATACAAATAAAAATTTTAAAGCTGCTGAATGAAGGTTTAGGGTGCTGAATGAGGGGCAGTTTGGAAGTAGAAAGGAGAGATGAGCCTGTGCCTGCGAAACAGCTCTTCCGTCACCAGAGTTGCCGAGAGAGAGAGCATTCCGATTGGACTACAGGTGGACAGGGGTGAGCTAGGACGGGGAAGACTTCTACTCCACGTATTTGTACCATGCCGGAGTGAGTCCGTATTTGGACTTAGTGACCTATATTCTCAGTTTTGGTGAATGGCACCATCATCTGTCTACTCAGCTAATCCAGAAACCAGAGAGTCACACCGACCCCACTGGTTTTTGCCCCTCAAGGTTAGTCGTCCAACAAAGCCCTGTCAAGTTTGCCTCTTTTTTCCAATCCATCTCCTCTTCTCCATTGTTACTATCCTTGACCTACTTCAGGTCCTTATAATCTCCCACCTCGACAACTGGTCTTCCTGCCTCCAGTCTAATCCCCTTCCAAATCCATCCTTCAGACACTACCAGAATAATCTTTCACAAACATACATCTAACCATGTTGCTCTCCATCTTAACAACCCTCCCACCCCCCAGCTGCTCAGTGTATAGTGTCAAAAAAACAAATTCTAAGTGTCTAAAACCTAAATTCTAAGCACGGCATTCTAGACTTTTTCGCTCCTGTTTAACATTCAAGCCTCCGTGTTGGCCATCCCCGCCTCCACCACACACACACACACACACACACACACACACACACACTCCCTCTGCTCCAGTCACACTGACCTACTTTTGGTTCCCCAAACCAACATGCTTTATCAAGCCCCTGCACATACCTGGAATGCCTTCTCCTCCCTGTGCCAGCCTGGAGAACTCCAGTTCATCTTGGAAACTCAGTTCAGGAGTCATGGCCCCCTGACTTACCCCAGGTAAAGTCAGTTGCCCTCTCTCTGGGCTCCACAGCTCCTTGTACACACTTCTACTATTACACAGGCCTGCTGGCTTGCCAGTCTCCAGCCAGCCACGGATACTCTCTGAGAATAAGACTATATTTTATTTATCTTTATATCCTCCATGTCTAGCACAGGCTTAAGGTTTGTTAAATGAGTGTGTGAATATTTTCCAGGTACTCTAAGTTGCCAAGAGTTGCAGTAAAGAAGATTCTGCATACAAGACGCTGAGAGCTTGCATGCTGTCATGCCCTGGCAAAAGGCCCTGGTGTCTTTTTTTTTTTGGTTTGGTTTTTTAGGCCATGGTATTTTAATCATTTATTACATAATTATTTATTAAGCACCCAGTATGTGTCAGGTCCTGTGCCATTTTTAAAGGTCAGTGAGTACTACATTAAGCAAAAAAAAAAACCAGCCCAGGCCTTCGAGTAGGGCACTCTCCAAAAGAAGCTTTATAATGCTATAGAATCATGGTATGAGTTTTTTTAAAGCTCATTCTGGGAGGTGCAATGATTTCACTGTTTGGAAAGTTTAAACACCTCTTTGAATAATTTTTAGATTAAAAAAAAAAAGAAAGTTTTTAGCATAGGTGAACTGACATGACAAAGATCTGTCACAAGGTGGCAGTATTTCCCTAGGACTAAAGATTAAGTGACCTAGGACTTCAGAAAAGTATTCTCACACCTCGCTCCAGAGGAATAGTAATACTAAAAATTCAACATGGTAGCTTTTCTCAATTTTCAGAAAAGGTCAACTAAAAGGTATGATTTAGTCAATGTTTTCCCTCCAAACTTTCATAAGCCGTTGGAATCTGTTTTTATTTGCCTTCAAGCAAATATAAATAGAATTTTGGAATGGGTTGAACATGTTAAATTACATGCCTTATTACTTCATACACATGTAACATCAGAATTGCTTTTTTTATATTGATTTTGGATGATATAATTAAAGATCCTACTAGTAAAAATGGTTCCTAATTTATATGACTAGAGTGAATGTGTCAGTACTGCAAAATATTTCCTATAGAGTACCTTATTTTCAGGTGCTCTGCCAATTAAACCCATTTGAGAATCATGATCTAATCCAACGCTTTCTAATTTCAAATGGAGAAATCAAGGCTCTGAGAAGCTAAATGACTTCCCTAAGGTAAAAAAGCCATGTATGGGACAGGTTCAGGCTTATCTCTGCAGAGTGAACATTCCAGATCTTGCTCTTGCTGCCACCTATCAACTTCATAAATAAAACTTTTTGGATGATTAACCTTGAGAGTAAAGAGACAGAGAGGAGTCAAGGTGAGTCCCAGATTTCTGACTTGGTGAGTAATGGATTATGGTGCCATTCACCAAAATTGAGCATACAGACTGCTAATTCCAAATACAGACTCCCTTTAGCTTGGCACAAATTAATATATAGAGAGAATAAAGTTTTCCCTTCCCAGCTTACCACTTCCACTCATTGTCCAAGTCAGAGATTTCTTTCTCAGTTTCTCTGGTGGCTGAAGAGGTGCTCTGTAAAGACAGAAAAATGCTAATAACTTCTGAAAATGCTAGTATCAGGAGTATCACCTCATTTATTCATTTCCGGAGAGGGTTCAAGAAAAATAATATAGTTCTTATCCAAAGAGCCTAGGAAAGGGATGCGTGGGTGTTTTTTGCATCCTCAAATTAACTTTTATCTGAGCAACTCACAAAACTGAATTAATTAGTTCAACCAATATTCATTGACTTCTTTACCATGAGCCAAGAGTGTTCTAAAGTGATTCTCGAAGTATAGTCTCCATAGCGGCAGCATTAGCGTCACCTGGCAACTTGTTAGATATGCAAAGTCTTAGGCCTCCTATGAGACATACTGAGTCAGAAACTCTGGAACTGGGGTCTGACAATTTGTTTTTACTAGCCCTTCACATCATTCTGATGCATGCTCAAATTCAAGGACAAATATTCTAGAGAGTAAGAATATGGTGTTAAAGAATGTGCTTGTCTTCTTGGAGCAACAGTATACAAATAGAAAATTTCAGATCAAAGTGTTTTCGGGGAAACCAAATCAGGGGACAGAGGGAGAATGTAGAGGAGGCTCAGGCAAGGTCTTTCTGAGGAGTGTGAGCTCTGGAGTCAGACTGAATATTGGCTCCACCAGTAACTAGCCTTTTCAAGGTTTCGTTTCCCCATTTGCTAAAATTGAGATAGTAATATTACTTACCTTACAAAGTTACTCTGAAAATGAAATAAAATGTTTGCAAAATTCTTGCAAGTGTTTCTGTCACAGGGCAACTCCCCAGTGAATGTTGGGGAGCCCTTCCAATACGAGGGAGGAGTGTTATAGACATATATGTGGGAATTACCAATGTAGAAATTTATAGTAAAGTGGTGGATAGACAGATGTGAAACAGAAAGGATGGTAGGCTCTTGGTGGTTGTGGCAGAAGTGGGTTGAGAAGTGGTGAGGAGGTGAAGAAATGTAGATGAAGAGAGATGACTTTTATCTGAACCCAGCTAAAGATGGAAACTTTGAAGAGGAAGCCAGTGGACAGGGTGACTAACTATCCTGGTTTGCCTAGGACTCAAAGGTTCCTGGGAGGTGAGTCTTTCAGAAACCCAGAGAGTGCTGGGAAAATTGGGAGGAGCTGGTCACCCTAACAGTAGATAGGATGGGGGTGTGTGTGCAGTGGGGGTGGCAAGGCTGTGAACTTTCTTGATGCCCTATGATCTTCTCCTTGTTAAGTACCTTCCAGTAGCTTGATTGGACTGGATGCCAGAGGGCGAGGGAGCTCCGGAATGCAGTGGGGGAGAGGTCATCCTTGCCAAGATAGAACAGGATACGGAAATACGGAGAATGTACCTGGAGGGGCAAAAAGATAGCAACCAGCGCAGTGATAAGGGAGTAGTATTGTCCGGGATTAGTCTGACTCTGTACCTTTTACTCTTTTTCCTGCTTCATCCAAAGAGCCTAGGAGAGGGATGCGTGGGTGTTTTCTGCATCCTTGAATTAACCTTTATCTGAGCAGCTCACAAAACTTGCCTTTTTTTTTGATGTTCACTGGTATGAGTGCCATGTACAAGAAGGAGCGGCTAGGATGTAGCTGCTCCAGGGATGGAGGTCCTGGATATAGTACAGGACAGGAATGTCGTCTGGTACTCAGGGATCTTCTCACAGCATACTTCCTGCCTGGAACAGGATCTTACTCCTCAGTTTGCTTCTTGATGGAAGCTATCACGCTACAGCAGGGTCAAAATCAAAGGCCACCATATAAATGGTAGTCTTTCAAGGCTAAAGGACACGATATCCCGCCGGCCAGAAGACCTCCAGCCTTCCGCAGGTTAAGTTGACAAGAAGAGCCGCGTTGCGCCGACCCAACCCACATAACACTTGAGTGGAGCTGGACGAAGGCGCTTCGTGATTGGTTGGACGGCGTGGGGGCGTGTCCTCATGTAGAAAGCCACCACTGGATTGGTACAATTCCTCAAGGGCTGGACCTCCACTCTGTGTAGGCGCGAAAGCTCCAAAGTCGCTGCGGGGCTCGGGGGACGGCGAATGTAGTTCCGCAGCGGCTGAGGACACTGGCGATCTGTATTGTCCCGATCCGAGCGCTGGAGAGGCCGGAGTCATGACCAGCGAAGTGGCTTCTGAGGTGAGTTCGTGCACAAGGCTCCATCCGCGATTGCGGGGGTCGGGCTCTGGCGGCGTGGGGTGGGGTGGGGCTGGGGTCGAGCCCAGCGGAACTGGTTTCAAAGTCTGGGAGGACTACAGCTCCCGGCTTGCACCGGGGGTCTCAACCTTGCTGCTCTGGGAGGTAGTTGCCCCCTACTCCGGGCCCCGCAATCTCGTGGTCTAGTCCAGGCGCTGGGCTTCCCGCGCGTCGGTGTCCCGAGCCATCCTGCTCTTGGTCTTTGCGGCGCGCGCAGCCCGCCGCCCAACTCCTCCACACCCTGTCCCGCCCGCTCTCACCTTTGGCGCGTTTCCTGCTGTGGGAGTCCCTCCTCTTACGAAGTCCCCAAACCGAGGAAGGCCCAAGCCTCCCTGGTTGCTGGGAGGCAGGGCAGGGCAAGATTCTCTGTAAATGGACGGCAGGGGTCTAAGGGAGTTCACAGTTGGGTCTGGAAGGGGCCTCTGAGGTCATCATGTGGGGCCCCAGGAAGGGGCTGTACCAGTCTCAGGGCCTCCCGGATGGTGGCCTGCTAGGCTAGCTGGCGGAATTGGGCATAGAAGGTACTTCTGCTGGGAACAGCCCTGTGTTCTTTTCTGGAGTGGGATTAGGGTGAGATACTTAACTGTCTTTGGGAGCAAAATTTAGGGAGGCACAAAAAAAATTCAGTAGTCAAGATGATATTTTAAAGCAACATTTAAAAACATAAGAATTGGTGAAAAATATCCCGTGACTTGATATTGAATAAAATACCAAACTTCTAATCCTGGTCCTGATTTCAATAAAACTTTACTTACAAAAGCAGGTGACTGACCTCATGAGCCTCAATTTGCCAGTTTGAGTTTGTTAAATTACATATGTTTTATTACATATTTTATTTATTTATAAAATAAATAAACATGTTTATTACATATTTAATTTATTTTTTTTAAATTTATTTATCTTTGGAAGGGAAGAAGAGAAATATCAATGTATGGTTGCTTCTGGAGCATCCCCTACTGGGCATTGGCCTGCAACCCAGGCATGTGCCCTGACAGGGAATCGAACCGCGATCATTTTTGGTTCGCAGGCCTGTGCTCAATCCACTGAGCTACACCAGCCAGGGCAAAAATATTACATATTTAAAAAAAATTATCTTGATTACTAAATTTTTTTAAGACTTTTTCTTCTCACCCTGTTCCTGGTCCTGTCTTTTAACTGTTGCCGGAACTGCTGCCAACTGCTTAGAATAAAATGATTAGCAACATCTTATATTGAGCTCTGTAGTTACCTACATTCAGTTTAAGGATTCACAAACAGAACAGCCCTACTGCTTTGGATTGTTGGGAGGACCATCAGCACATACATGATTATCCTCAGCGATCATTTAGTACATGTTATCTTGGTTATTATTTTATAATTATACCAAATATTGAAATCAGTTTAATAGTTGGAGAAGTCATCAGCGTGAGGCCTCATGCCTTGTTCCATGACAGATGTTAATATTTTCCCCTTTATTAAGTTGATTCAGAGTCCTAAGAACACCCAGGAGGTTGGAGACCTGTCAGCTAGGACAACTTGCTCGTTAACTGGTCACTTAGATTGTTTTACTTGTGACTTTTTTTTTTTGCTTGGAAATTTTCAAATATACAAATGTAGAAGGGCTGGTATAATGAACCTATATCTAACTTCAAATGATCAAATCATGCCAATCTTATTTCATTTATACCCTCATCCATTTCCCCCTCACTGGATTATCTGGAAGCAAATTCTAGATCTTCCAGCCACAAATATTTTATTATGCATCTCTAAAAGGTAATGGCTTTCCAAAGAAGATAACCACAATTTTATTACAACATCCAAAAATTCAGAATTATTGCTTAATATTAAATATCTAGTCAGACTGCAGAAGTGTTCAGGTTTCCTTGACACATACATACTTTTAGTTTGTTTGCATTAAGATCCAAAGAAAGTCTACATATTTCAATTGTTGATGTGTATGTGTATCTTAACTCTTTTTTTCCTTTTCAGATTTTATTTATTTTTAGAGAGGGAAAGGAAGGAAGAAAGAGAGGAAGAGATACATCAGTTGGTTGCCTCTCCCATGTCCCCAATTGGGGACCTGGCCTGCAACCCAGGGGTGTGCCCTGACTGGTAACTGAACCAGTAACCATTTGGTTTTCAGGCCTGTGTTCAATCCACTGAGCCATACCAGCCAGGGCTACATCTTAACTCTTTATAGGTCCCCCACCCTCTCTTGTTTTCTTCAAATTATTCTTAAAGAAACCACATAGGGTGGGGCAGGTAGAAGAGGGTAAAAGGGGAATAAATAATGACAGAAGGAGGCTTGACTGGGGTGGTAAACACAAAATATTGTGCAACATACAGATGACATTTTATAGAATCATACACTTGAAACCTACGTCATTTTATTAACCAATGTCACCCCAATAAATTCAGTTTAAATAAAGAAGCTGTATAGGTGGTTTTACAGCATGTCCCACACCTGGATTGCATCTCTGTGATGGTATTTAACCTATCATTTGGATATACTGAGAAACAGTTCCCACAGAAAAGGCATAATAAATGCTCGATTTTTTTCACTTATTTATCATTACAGAAGTCCCACCTTATCTGCAGGGGATATGTTCCAAGACCCCCCAGTGGGTGCTTGAAACTGTACATATTACCTAACCCTATATACTCTGTTTTTTTCCTATATATACCTTTGGTAAAGCTTAATTTATAAATTAGGCCAATAAGAGATGAACAACAATAACTAATAATAAAATAGAGCAATTATAATAACATACTGTATTAAAAATTATGTGAGTGTGGTCTCTCTCAAAATATCTTACTTAACCAACCCTGGTGATATTGCAGGGAATGGCTGATTGTCACTTGTTTCAAGGGATCCCTTGCTGAAGTCTCCGTTTAGGCTCAGTGCTCTCTGCCACAACATGGTGCGGTCTGTCAGAACACATTTTCTGTTCAAGTCTTCCATCTGTAAATTTAGTGCCTTTTCCATCTTAAAGCACTTACCATGCCATGGCCATAACGTTTGCAATTTGAAGTATGACAGCAAAACTAAGATGAATATCTTCCTTCTTTATAATTTCACAGAAGATTCATTCTTAGGAGGTTTTCTACTGTAGATTTTAGCAACTTCAGCATAAGATTTCTCTTCTTTCTCCTAATTAAGCCAGGAACTTTCACCTTTTCACTTAAAGGAAGAACTTTGTGGCTTCTCTTTGGTATATCTGAATTGCCAGCATCACTAGTCCTGTGCCATTTACTAAGTAAAATAAGGGTTACTTGAACTGTGATCCCGCGACAGTCAATCTGATAACGGAGGCAGCTACCGACTAACAGGTGGATAATATATTCAGCATGGATACACTGAACAAAGGAATGATTCATGTCCTGAGTGGAACAAAGTGGGATGGTGTGAGATTTCATAATGCTACTCAGAATGGCTTGCAATTTAAAAGTTATGAATTGTTTATTTCTGGCATTTTCCACTTAATATTTTCTGATCATGATTGACCATGGGTAACTAAAATTATGGAAAATGAAACTGGATAAGGGGGAACAACTGTATTGACAATAAAGAGTTGGTTCCATAGAACCCTTCAAAGGTGAACAGTGATTTTTTTTTTTGTCCAGTAATTTTTTTAAAAAGATTTTTATTTTATTTTTAGAGAGAAGAAGGGGGGGGGGAGAAAGAAATGGAGAGCAACATCAGTGTGTGCTTGCCTCTTTAGTGCTCTCTACTAGGGACCTGGCCTGCAACCCAGGCATGTGCCCTGACCTGGAACAGGGCATCACTCAATCTACTGAGCCACACCAACCAGGGCATTTGTCTAGGAATTCTTAATGGCATCCCTTCATTGAACCATTGAATTTATTTTTTTCCTTATTTCAGCCTCATGATCCCATAATGATTTGTGTATAATTATGTACTTAGAGTTTCTATCACCTCCTGGTTAATGCAAAGTATATTCTTATTTTCTAGGTGAACCTAGAAATCAGTGATCCAAAACTTATTTCACAAGAAGTAGATAGTCCTTCAGACAGTGGACAGGGCAGCTGTGAAGCAACTGAACCCTTAAGTGAAAGAGGTTTGTAATAGCACTTTTATTTTTAGGAGTAAAATGTGGGGGCTTGGGTTGTAAGTAGATTGAATTAATTTCATTATTCTCTCAATTTATTAAATTATTAATACCCGATTTTATTGTTTGTTTTATTACAACAGCAAAATAATAAGGCTTGCACCCTTTTGAAAATAATCATTTCTGTAATATTATTGAATGTGTAAAATGTTTAGAAGCTACCACATTGCCTGGTTGAATGTTTTCATTCTATAATAAAAGGCTGTTTTAACACCTGCAAGAAAGATTAAAACAACATAACGAATGTCATTATGTAGAGATACATAATGACATTTCTTAGTGAGACATTTTTCCAGGGGAAATCTTTTTCAAATGTATTTTTAGATTTACTTTGCTACAATCAGTTCTTAGTGGTAGTTACATAATTTTCCAGGTGGTATATCACTTGGGTAATTGGGTATGTGTACTGGGACAAGGAAAAAGGCCAAATGAAAGTAGACTTCTAAAAAAAAAACTGTCTTCCCTTCAGATTCAGATGAAGAGATATTTGTGAATAAGAAATTGAAAAGCAGGAAGGTGCTACAGGACAGTGACTCTGAAAGAGAGGACACAAATGGTTCTCCAGAGAGAACTACCTGTGACAGTGCTGACGATGAAAATAAAGAGAACTTATATGCTGGAAAAAATGGGAAAGTTGGAAGGATTTATAAAACCTTGGCAGACAGTGATGAAAGTGACATTGAGGAGTCTTTGTACCGGGAAAATTTTGAAACCCAGGTGACAGCTTCCTTAGAGCTGAGCCTCCAGTCTGAAAATTCTGTGGGCTTCACAGCTGACAGAAAGATTTACAGAAAACCCACGCATGATGAAGAAGAAAGTGGAGGAAAAGCAAAAGTAAAATCAAAGAGAAGACTCGAGAAAAAGGAGAAAAGGATGGAAAAAATTAGGCAACTAAAAAAGAAGGACACAAAAAATGAGGTACATTTTAAAGAACGATTTGCTGTTTCTAAGGCAGATTAACATGTTGGATAATGTTTTTAGTTCTCGAAGTTTTTCTGCACTCAGAATAGAGCTCTGAGTTGATTGTTTTTACATTACGAGTAATGAGGTATGTCACTTCAAACTTGGTCTCATTCTCCATTTCAGACACATGGAGGACACGTCCAAAAAAATGGGTTTCTGATTTTCTTTGTGAGCACGTGGGGTAATTCTCACACGGGGCTGCTTCTGATCTGATGAAATCTAAATTTCAGAGAAGGATTTTGCATATATTCATTAGTCAGAAGTCTTATTTGCTGACTGGAAAAACTGTCCTCAAGTTTTATAAACTAGTTGCTTAATACATATTTAATTGACTTTTCAAAGATACTTACCATTTTTTAAGTTAGTTTTGGATACTTGCATAAAATCCCAGCAGAGACTTCAAGGGATGACTGTGGGTTAGGAACCAGTGAGTGTGTTCTAGAATGTCATATATTTGTCTGTTGATGAAACAGGGACTTTTTGTGGCCTGATCCAAATTGCTTTATGATGTTGTGCAATACTGGATTTTGAAATAATTGGATTTTGCTCTTTCTTTATGGATTGTCCAGGAAGAAGTGAAACAGCCCTTTAATGATAGTGGCTGTCTTCTTGTGGATGAAGACCTTTTTGAAACTGGGTTGGAGGAGGAAAATAACTCTCCTTTGGAAGATGAAGAGTCGATAGAATCCATAAGGGCATCTGTGAAAAACAAAGTAAAAAAGCACAAGGCAAGTAAAATATTACTGCAGTAAGTTTTAACTTGTTGCTTCTAACCTTTGCTTTATTATCCAATTTACTGTTGCAACCTTTTTTTTTTCAGTTGAAGAAAAACACATATCAATTGATTTAAGTTTTTCAGACATTAACTTTGGAATCATACAGTACAAGTGATAGACATGCTAACTTGTTTGGAAACTGGTACCTTGATTGCTCTCATGGAAATGTTGGGGGGAAAAATAAAATACTTTACATTGTATAAGATAAATAATGGGGCAGAAATGTAAATTTTATAATCATGTGGCCTCTAAGTAATGAACCAATAGGGTTTCAGGAAGGGTAGCAAAGAGGCACATCAAAGCATCTTTGTCCTGAGTGTTTGGGAGCATAATTGTTCTTCTTAAGATTGTTTTTAGCTGCCCAGGAGTTACTGTCTCTCCTTAGGGAAAGATGTAATATGAAAGTGTAAGAAATGAGGGCCCAAATTCCATTTGAGACATGTGTTTTCTAGGCATTATAGCGTGCTGTGTTTAAAGGGTTTTTTTTTTAAGATTTTATTCATTTATCTTTAGAGGGGAAGGGAAGGAGAGAGGGAGAGAAATATCAATGTATGGTTGCCTCTCGTGGGTCCCCCACTGGGAACTGGCCTGCAACCCAGGCATGTGCCCTGACTGGGAATCGAACCTCGATCCCTTAGCTTACAGGCCCTCGCTCAATCCACTGAGCTGTACCAGTCAGGGCTAAAGTTTTCTGTTTGGTCATTATTGACAGTTATTAATGTTGTATGAGGTAATGATTTAATGTTGGAGCACAAAAGCCATCTCTGAGTAAGCAGCATCCTCTTATTTCAGTTTGATTGAACTTGCGATCTCTTTTAGAAAAAGCAACTATCTTTGGAGAGTGGGGTTTCTACATTTGAAGAAGAAAGCGAGTTATCAAAAGGCACCGGGAGGAAGGTGAGGTAGACCCCTCTACTGGATAGTGGCCATGCTGGTCTCTTTCCTTAGGAGATTTTGAATTTCACAGGGATAAATATTTTACCATGTTTATCATATTTTCCTGGTACCCAAGATACTGCTTTGTACGTACGTAGCAGTGACACAAATGTGGATTGAACTGAATTAATTCCATGTGATTTACAAATATGAGTAAATGAGCTTCTTGGGTTTTATATTGTGTTGAGCTTGTTTGTGCTTCAGGTTACCTCTCCATCCTCTTTTCTTGGAGAGAGCAAACTCTCTTTCTGAATATCTATCTGTAGCGTTCATGTAGTCTCACTTTTTGTTTTCTTTAAGGAAAGGAAGGCAGCCAAGTTAAGTAAGGAAGCATTAAAAAAGCTGCACAGTGAGACTCAGCGCCTTATTCGAGGTAATGCAAATCAGTACAGTAAACTTTGCGGCAAGTCACAGTATTTCTTTGTAAACTCCATTTAGATGTTGGGGATTTTTGTTTAACACTCCTAATATGAATTGGATTATAATTTTAAGTTTAGAATTGATCTTGGTGGATGGCTATTGTTCTGAAGCCCTGGGACATTTCTATAAAATGAGAAAATTTTCAGGACTGTAGAGGTGGTAAGGAAGGAGGGGTTTTTTCAAATGTTTTTTTGTGAACCAGCTGTATCAGGATCCCTTTGGGAACTTTACAAATATGTAAATTCATAGGCTCCACAGAAAATCTGATTCAACAGGCTTGAAATGCAGTCCAAGAATCTGTATTTTTAAAAAGCTTCCTAGCCCAGTTTGATTTCACATCTAGGTTAAAAAGCCACCGGTTTTCAGGGGGTTCTTTGGTACTTAGATCCTGTCTTTATTAAAGTCAGGGTTGTTTACTGTTTCTGGTGATGATTTTGGCTGTACTGTTTAGTTAACTGAATATGAAGTGACATTTCAGAATATGCAGTAAATAGATTTGTTTTGTTCCATTTTATAGAGTCTGCACTTAATCTTCCATATCATGTGCCTGAGAATAAAACCATTCACGATTTCTTCAAACGTAAACCCCGGCCCACTTGCCAGGGAAATGCCATGGCACTGCTGAAGTAAGAACCCTCTTTCCTGTGATTATAATTTTCATAAACATTCCACTTTGTAGCAAACAAGAAGTTCTGATTTCTTACACCGTTAAAACTGATTTAACTGATTCATTCTGTGCTAATAGATGAGAATGTTTCACATTTAGGATAATTTTCAACTCCAGCTCCTTTCCCCTTCTCTAGGTCATCCAAGTATCAGTTAAGTCATCACAAAGAAATCATAGCCACTGCAAACACAACTGAGATGAATAGTGACCATCATAGCAAAGATTCTGAGCCGACAACAGGTGCAGGATATGAAATGGAAGCTAATGCATTCCCTTCAGTTTCGAAGGAACCCCAGATGACTACTGGATCAGATGAATCCTGCAGTAAAAATCTGATGGGAAGTGAAGATCTAGAAATTCAGGAGAAACACAAGCAGAATGATGCTAGACCTTCACCTGGGGACAGCTCAGTGGCACAGCAGGAATCCAGTCTCCTTGGGAACAAGGACAATGACGGGTATCAAACTGGAGGGCTTGTGGCACCTGAATATGATGCCCTGGGTGGCGCTGAAGGCGAACAAACACGAGAAGAAGCAGGCGAGAAGGTGGAAGAGCTGAGGCAGCAAACTAAATCAGCAGCAGCTGTGCCACCTGAAAAAATGAGGAAGTTCACTCTGGATAGACTGAAGCAATTGGGAGTAGATGTTTTCGTTAAACCTCGGCTGGGTGCTGATGAAGGTTCCTTTGTGATACTTGAAGAACCTGAAACCAATAGAGGTAATCTTTTGAATTGTGGGGGGCCTTGCCATAATAATTTATTCTGGAAGCTTTCAATTACATGCCACTTTGGATGACAGGGAACACAAGAGGAACCGATAACCACATATGATCTTATTCTGTGGATATGTAGGCACATCTTGTTTATGTGTGGCCTTATTGCCCTTCACATATGTTGCATTTTTTTTACAAATTGAAGGCTCCTTCCACCAGCAAAAAGATGATGACTCATTTTGTTGCAATACTTGCTATATTGTAGTGGTCTGGAACCAAACCTGCTTTGTCTCTGAGGTATGCTTGTACCAGATATAGGTAGGATCCCATTTCGATAAATTTGGTAGTGTGTCAGAATAGTCTAAACCTTGTTTAAGGTAGAAGCCTATTGATAGGCTAATATGCAAAAGAGGTACACCGCTATTGTATTATGGTATGACATTCATAAAAGCATGAATATTCAGTTTTTCAGTTAAAGAGAAGTATTTTGGTTCAGGAAATGCCTGCAAAACTGATTTTTTTTTTTTTTACTCATTCAACGAATATTAAACATGCAAGATGCTATAGGGCTTACAAAGGGAAATCTGACACTTACTCTGCACTTAAGCTACTTACCCTATAGCTGGGCAGACATGTATTCGAGAGAGAAAGTGGCATGTGGCATCTTTTACAGTGAACCAGTGTCACTGATAATTGGAAAAAACTAAATAATGTGAAGAAAAGGGAAAAGTATTCTTTACTGAAAGAAACATTTAGAGTCCTGGCTGCTGTGGCTCAGTAGATTGAGTGCCGGCCTATGAATCAAAGGGTTGCTGGTTCATTTCCCAGTCAGGGCACAGGCCTGGGTTATGGGCCAGGTCCCCAGTAGAAGGCACCCAGGACGCAACCATGCATTGATGTTTTTCTCCCCCTCTTTCTCCCTCCCTATCCCTCCCTCTAAAGATTAAATAAAATCTTTTTTTTAAGAGACATTTAGAATAAAGGGCTATTAGTGTTTAGAGGAAGGATAAGTTTCTGCCAATAGGTGGTGAAAGGAAGGCCGGAGGAATAGGTGGATGTGATTGCTTCTTCACCGCCTTCCCCTCTATATTTTGAGTAGGGTCTTCCGGCTTGTTCCCTACGCTATCCCTGGGGCTTCCACAGTGGATGATACATTGTAGGCATTCATATTTATTGAATGAATGAATGATTCTTCCACATAGAACTCCAGTATTACCACATCAGGTAAACTTTCCTGACTCAGCTAGAATTGGGTGTTGCCTCTACATTAAAGCACATGTGGCATAAAATTAAGAGCTTAAGCTTTATAGCAAGACCAGAGTTTGAATCCAGACCATGCTACTTACTGTTTAACCTTGAGTATGCTGTTGGCTTATTTAAGCCATCTTTAAAAAAAAGAAAAGAAAATGAAAAAAATACCACTATCTAGTTTGCAAGGCTCTTGTAAGGATTCCATGAAATCATGCAATTAGATAGCATAACAAAGCATTTTGTTAGTGAAATTAATCTATCAAGACTTACTAAACAGTTTACGGTTGGCAAGTGCTGTCAGCCACAGTGTTTGGTGTGTAAAATATGCTCAGTGAGTCATTGTTGGTTGAATGGATGGACTTTGTGGACGTGGAGAGGACGTTTTTGGAAGGCACAGAAAAAATGGGAAGTATTGGGAGGTTGTATAAGTCCCTTTGAACAGAGCAGGAGGTGGGAGGGAAGCCGTGTGGAACAGAACTAGCAGTGCTTCATTAGCAGAGAAGTGTAAGGATGAGCTGTTGCCTAGGATACGGATGGAAAGTTTTGTTATGTCGGACTAGAAGTTATCTAAACAGTTCCAGACTAAGAGATGGAGAAGAAACACTTTTTGAGTGCTTACTATACTAGATACTGTTAAATTTTGTTTTATGAGACCAGAAGTTAAACTAAACAGTCCTGGACTGAGAGACAGGAAAGGAAAGAAACCTGTTTTTGAGTTCCTAGTATGTAGATTCTTTATTAATTGTCTTGTATGCAAGTTGGGTGTGTGGTCCAGGAGCGAGTGGGATTTCCTGTAAGTGGGACTTCTCCTCTGTTTGTACTAAGTGTAACAGTTTCACAAAAAAACTTTTCCAACTCTGGTGCTGAGTTACCAGTACATCACTGACTGGGTTGTTGTCATCTTCTTTTTTCTATTTTTTAATTGACCTTGCCCGTATATAGTAAGATTTCTAATCAATAGTGAAATGTTCAAAATAGGACATTTTTTAAAGGGCGACTGAAATAAATGAAATATGAAGCCCCTTGAATAATTGGGAGTTATGGTATTTTTTCTATCATTTGATACTTATTTTTCTTAAGATTTTATTTATTTATTTTTAGAGATAGAGGAAGGGAGGGTGAAAGGGAGGGAGAGAAACATTGGTGCAAGAGATGTCAATTGTTTGCTTCTCACACACCCCCAACCCAGGCATGTGCTTTGACCAGGAATCGAACCGGTGAACTTTCTGTTCGCAGGTAGGCGCACTCAGTCCACTGAGCCATACCAGCCAGGGCTGATACTTATTTTTTTTAATCCTCATCTAAGGATATGTTTGTCGAATTTTTTTTCCTTTAGCAACAGGAAGGGAAAGAGAAACATTTATCATTTGCCTCCTGTCCATGCCCTGAATGGGGATTAAACCCAAAACCTACATATGTGCCCTGACTGGGAATCAAACCTACAACCTTTTGGTGTATGGGAAGATGCTCCAACCCACTGAGCCCCCCAGCCAGGGCCATTTGATACTTTTTATAAAAGAATTGCACATATTTAGAAACTGGTTGTAAATGGCTACCCTAAAATGATTTTTAAAGTATACCAAGGAAGAACAGTTGCAGCCGTCCATTAGTTTGCATTAAAGTATATGAATTCACACAGGTCTTCCCAGCAAAAGAGTGTTTGGTGATTCCTTGTGGGTTTTTTTCCCCCTACAACTTCGTTGAGCTTAAAAAACTTAGCTTATAATTCCTAACTGAAATCTTAAAGGAAAGGGTTTGAGCATGGCAGACTGACATACTGGTTGCCACTTGGGTTTAGAACTGGAAGCCCTGAAGCAGCGTTTCTGGAAGCATGCTAATCCAGCAGCCAAACCCAGGACTGGTCAGAAGGTAAATGTGAACATCATCGTGAAAGATGTGGGCACTGATGGAAAGGAAGAGCTAAAGGCAGACGTGGTGCCCGTGACTTTGGCAGCTGAGAAGCTGGATGGCGTGAGCCACACAAAACCAGGTATTTAAGTTAACTTCGTTATTATTATTATTATTTTGGCTTTGCACTTTGTACTCTGGCAGGTCTTTATGGCAACTGACAACCCTATAGTGAAAGAATCTTTCTTCTTGGAGACTTTGGAGAGGGAACAATGATACCTCTAGCATGATTCACATGTAGCGTTGCCTAGAGGTGTGGGATGGGTGAGATGACTTCTGTCCTTAAAATAGCCCTTGTCTTATTTTTAAAAGCTAAATATGTAGTGTAGAAAATGTATTAGAATATAAACAGAAAATTCTTGCAGTCCTCTCTAAGAGATTACTTCTAGAACCATATTGTGTATCTATCCTTTTAAACTCTTTTTACACGTATATAAGTATGTATATATGTGTATCTTTTTTAAAGCACAGTAATGTGATTATTCCATTATGCTTTGAAGTCTGCTTTTTTGTTTTTACAGTGTATTAGGGACAGGTCTGTGGTTTCCACTCCCACTTCGAAAATATGGGTAATATGTCACATAGAAAAAATGTAAAACCTTGAAGAAAGGGTATAAAATGAAAAATTAAAGCCCTGGCTGGTGTAGCTCAGTGGATTGCGTGCGGGCCTGCTAACCAGACAATCGCGGTTCAATTCCCAGTCAGGGCGCATGCCTGGGTTGCAGACCAGTTCCCAGCAGGGGACGCACGAAAGGCAACCATACATTGATGTTTCTCTCCCTCTCTCCTTCCCTTCCCCTCTAAAGATAAATAAATAAAATATTAAAAAATAATAATAATAATAAAATGAAAAATTAGTCATCCCAAGAGCAACTGTTAATAGTCTTTTGTTTATCCTAAGAAAATTCATATGCACATACCATTGTGTGTTTGTGTGAGACAGAGATTAGTATGAGTTCTCCGCCAGGTATTGCTCTAGGTGCTTTAAGTAAATAGCATTAATATCCTCATCTTATATACATGGAAATGATACATAAAGCATTTACATAACATTCTCAAATGCTGGAACCATTAGCCTAATCCAGACCACCTAACTCCAAAGCTCAGATACACATTTATGTTGCTTTTGAATGTTTTTTAACAGCTGCATAATATTTCATTGTATGAGCATAACATGATTATTTACAACATAGATAAAAAGGTTTTATTTATTTTTAGAGAGAGGGGAAGGGAAAGAGAAAGAGAGGGAAAGAATTATTAGTGTGTGGTTGCCTTTCACACCTCCCCAACTGGAGACCTGGCCCAAAACCCAGGCATGTGCCCTGACTGGGAATTGAACCGGCGACCCTTTGGTTTGCAGGCCAGCAATCCACTGAGCCACACCAGCCAGGGTTGTTCTCTCTTTCTCTTCTTTTTAAATAGGTAAATGTATCAATTTTTTCTTTCATGGCTTCTGAGCCAGAGATTTTTAACTGATGTGTGTTTTTTTTTTTTTTAAGAGAAAGAGGAAGGGAGAAGATTTATTATTCCCCTTATTTATGCATTCATTGGTTGATTCTTGTATGTGCCTTGACCAGGGATCAAACTGGCAACCCCAATGTATCAGCACAATGCTCTAACCAACTGAGCTACCTGGCCAGGGCCTCCCTGGAGACTTTTGAAGTACCACTTCTCCCCCCTTTCTTCTGCCCTTTAATAATTTTAATCTCTGCATAGTATATTATCTCAGGGTGTAGAACATAATTCTGGAAGCTCTCTTTTAAGTTTGAAATCATAAACCCCATTTGTTCAAGTAACAAAAGCATAGAGTACTAAGGTCTCTGCTTTTTCTTTTGGAATGTGACTAGAATACTTCTGGAGTTGCGCACTTCTGTTATTGTAGTGTGTAGTCAGCCATTCTGCCTAAAACATGTCTTCCTATTTCTGTTCAGGTGAAAAGCTTCAGGTGCTGAAAGCTAAACTGCAAGAAGCAATGAAACTCCGAAGGTTTGAGGAACGCCAAAAGCGCCAGGCATTGTTTAATTTAGATAATGAAGATGGGTTTGAAGAAGAGGAGGAAGAGGAAGAAATGACTGATGAGTCTGAGGAAGATGGAGAAGGAGAGGAGAAGGAAAAATTAGAGGAAGAAGAGGAGAAAGAAGAAGAGGAGGAGGAAGAAGAAGAGAAAGAAGAAGAGGAGGAAGAAGGCAATCAAGAGGTTTCTGGCAACAATTATGCCATTTTGTTACTTGGTCCTGGTGAATAAGGAACAGACAAGGGTCAGATTTGAACAGGAGTATAATAAGCGTGTTCAGTTGTCTAAGAGATTTTAGGGGCAGCAATGAAAGCAGCTGGCTTACACGTACCTCCATTGTAGTGCATTCAGTTCAGTCAGCAGTTCACAGAGCCATGGCTTGTGTTGGTTTACATAATGTAACGGTGTTATAATGTGAAATGGCCTCGCATGAACAGGGACTTTTATCCTTGTTGTTTATTTAGGTTTCTCTGTTCAGAATAAAAATTGGCTTTAACCCTGGCCAGGTCGAGGCCTGGAATCACTTCTCAGGCAGGCCGAGACCTTCCTGAGTTAATTACATTCTGCGTAGAGCGGGGTATTTATGTAGAGGCCTCTTGCCTTTGTTCCGTGGTATTGTTTTCCATGGGGAACATAGATGATGATAGGATTTTTCATATTAGAGAAAAGAAAAGCTTCCTTGTCGGGTGACTTCACTGGAGTCGCTTGAAAGAGTTGGTTAATATTTGACCTGGGGAAGGAAAGGAAACATGGGGTGCACTGGGTAGCGTGTCCCAGTGTGCAGTGGGTCTGAGGTCGGTGGCTGTTCCGCAGTCTCAGGCTAACCACTTAACCCCTCATTGCCACAGTAAAATGATAATTCCGGTTTTCCTTCATAGTCTTATACCAATTTGGGGAGAGTAAGAGGTAAGAAGAGTATAAAAGAGCTCAAAATGTCAGGGGAAATTATGCTATTGATTACAGTGGGACTGGATTTCCTTCCGGTTTGCCTTTTCAGATATAAACTGTGACTTAGCAGCCATGTTGCAGGCTAACTGTGTTTAATCGAAATTGTTTTGACATGTGTTATTTTTATTTGGGGACGGCATGATTGATACAGATTGCAGAATTCCTTCTTGGTAATGAAGGAATAGGAACTAAAGGTGGGAAAGAGATGGATAAAGAGAATAATGATGACAGTAGTGAAACTGGCAAGTCCATCCTCAAGCCTCTCTCATCAGATTCTACGGTTCTCCTGTTTAAAGACAGCTCTTCCAGGGTGGGGTAAGTCATTCTCTCTAAGGAAAGGTAAGATTCCCTTGGATTTGCCCCTCCGGTTAGAAGCAGAAAGAGATACTCAAACAATTTACCTTCTTATTTTTAGTTACTTTCCCAGTGAAGAAAAATCAGAAACAAATGAAAACTCAGACAGAAGGCCTAGCAAACTGGGTAAGTAGTGACTCTTAGGTAGAACTTGACTTTTCTTCGAACTTTCAGCTTTGATACTTAAGGGCTCCGATTCCTTAAGGTTCTATGTTTTGAACCCTAGTGGACTTTCCCAGTTCTGCATGTGGCAATGAAAGCAGTTTATGAATTAGAATATTTTTCTTGGTCCAGTTTTTTAAAACTTATATGCAGTTTCTCGATAGTTGATCTTGGGCATCTAATAGGTCTGTAGTGAGTTTGTGTTGATTGCGTGAACCATGACACATTTCATGTAGATCAAAGGGAGATGTGTGAGTGATAAGATAATGGAGAGAGTGAGCATAGGCATTAGTAGTGAGAAGCCTTGGTTGTGTAATGCTATCTCAGTACTGTAATTTACCTTTAAGTTAATGTTCCGGAACATATAATTTGAGAGATTTGCCTATGAATGTTCCCTGACAGTTTCATTCTCAACTCTTTTTTCTAAACAAATCCACTTTAGTCTAGAATCACACACTTAAAAGTTATTCCTGTTGCTTTAGATGAAGATGATTCATGCTCATTGCTAACAAAGGAGAGCAGCCACAATAGCAGCTTCGAGTTGATTGGCTCCACAATTCCATCCTATCAGCCATGCAACAGACAGACAGGCCCTGGGACTGGTTTTTTCCCTACAGCAGCAGGATTCAGATCTCCTTCTCCTGGGCTATTTCGAGCCAGTTTGGTTAGCTCTGCTTCTAAGGTAAGATGGCAATGATTTCTGATCTCCTCCCCTTTTTGCTTCCCACAGTGCTAAAAAAAAAGTGTGTCCCAGCCAACCAACTCCCACCACATTATGCATGTTCAGTTTAAAAATCCATCCCCTTTGTGTATTAAAAACAAACTTCATCCGGTATTCTTACTTTCTTGGAGATCCTTCTCTTTAGGCTTCTCTTGGCTACGCATTGTCCTCCTCAACTGCAGTTGCCTGAGAGTAATTAAATATTGCAAATAGCAACTTCTGTTGTTGTCATGACGGTGCATGACATTTTTAAACTGTTATGTTTTTGTTTGGTTTTGCTTTGGTGCCAGAGTTCAGGAAAGCTGTCTGAGCCTTCACTTCCCATAGAGGACTCCCAGGATCTATATCACGCCTCCCCAGAGCCTAAGACACTTTTCCTAGGAGCGGGAGACTTCCAGTTCTGTTTAGAAGATGACACTCAGAGCCAACTGTTGGATGCAGATGGGTAGGTGGTTTTATGTTTGTGGGTGGGCTGGTGCTGGGTACTGCTTAATTTTATTTAAAAATAAAGTGAGCTTCTGTCACTCCATCTGTGCTTTCTCTTCTGAGAAAGAAAAGGTGTACAGACCATTAGTATTACATTCTACAAGTTTCAACTGAGTCTCTTTGGAAAATAAAATGTAAATAGCCCTTGCTGACACCCTTCAATCTTTACATCATTTGAAATGCATACCAGGGGGGACCCCCCAAAAATGGAATTTATTTATAAAAAATTGTGTATTTATGTTTTAAAATAAATGCACAATTGTGTATTTCTCACATACTTAAACTTCAGTTTACTTTTACTTTCAGTACTTCGAATGAACTTCAAAGTAATCTTCATTTGGTGTAATACACCTATGGAGATGTTTTTTCCACTGTTCAAAATCTTTTTTGAACTCATCAGTTTTGGAACCTTTTAGTGCTTCTGCTGTTTTTCGTTTCACCTCTTCCTCATCAGCAAAATGTTTCCCTTTGAGGACTTTTTTTATCTGGGGAAACAAAGAGTCACTCGGAGTGAGATCGGGTGAATAGGAAGTGCGAGGCATGGGGGTCACGCTGGTTTTGGTCAAAACCTGCTGAGCACTCAGAGCAGTGTGGCAGCTGTGCTTGTAAATCACCCACGATGAAGTGGCCAAATGCCCGAAGGAGTCTCCAAAAACAGCTCTCTGAAGCTCAACACAGCTTCTCGCAACAGTGCCAGCTCCTACCCTGTTATAGATGGGTTTCTGGAACACTCACCTAGCAGGAGAGGTCTGTACTACAAGGGGCCTGCCCTCCAGAAGATAATTTTATTTTGGGGGGGAGAGTCTGTCCTCATAACTCTTGTAAAAGCATCAGATTTCCATGTATCCATCCTGCTATGTTATGATTGTTGGGGGGGATTGAGAATTGACAGACCTTCCCTGGCTGGGTAGCTCGGTTGGTTAGAGCAACATTCTAATATGCCAAGATTGCAGGTTCGATCTCCTATTAGGGCACATATAAGAATCAACCAATGGCCCTGGCTGGTGTAGTTCAGTGGATTGAGTGCTGACCTGTGAACCAAAGGGTCGTTGGTTTGATTCCCATTCAGAGCACATGCCTAGGTTGTGGGCTAGGTCCCCAGTAGGGGGCATGTGAAAGACAACCACACATTGATGTTTCTCTCTCTCTCTTTCTCCTTTCCTTCTCCTCTCTCTAAAAATAAATAAAATCTTTTTTTAAAAAAGAGAATCAACCAACGAATGAATATATAAGTAAGTGAAACAACAAATTGGTGTCCCTCTCTCTGCCTCAAATCCATAAATAAATTTTAAAAAAGAGAGAGAATTGACATACCTGTGGCACATTACATGGGACACAACACCAAGTCCTACTCTTACAACATCTGAAGCCAAAATTATCCTTTATCCTTTATCTATTTTTTGGTTTCAGAGAGTAAAGATTTTATTCATTCTCCAGGAAAGGAGAGGGGCCTAGTGTGGACCAGTATTGAAGGGTGGAGCTTTGAGCTTTTATTGAATAATAATTGGACTATGAAAGGGTTGGGGGTGCTGTTGTGAAGCCCCTGGGCTGTTGGGGGCGTTGCAACATGAGTTTGCAATTTGTTCCAATAGTACCTTCTGTCTCGGGCTGTGGGGAGCAGTTAGTCATGTTCTGTTCTTGCTTTCCAGTGATTTCCAGTCACATTGTTCCAGGGAAAAAAATAAGTTGTTGTTTTTTTTAAAGATTTTATTTTTTTACATTTTAGAGAGAGTTGGGAAAGGAGGGGAGCACTGATGTGTGAGAGAAATGGCAGCGAAGGCCACATGCCCCCAAGTGGGGACCTGGCCTGCAACCCAGACATGTGCTCTGACTAGGAATTGAACCAGTGTCCTTTTGGTTCACAGGCCAGCACTCAATCCACTGAGCCACACCATCCAGGGAGAGCAAAATAAGTTTTCTTATCAACCACTGCTCATGCAGGGTGGTGAGGAAGAGGCCGTCTGCGGAGTCCAGAGAGACGGAGGATTAGAATCCTCTCTCCAAACCCCACAGAGACAGGGTTACGGGGTCAACCTGGGTCGAGTTTCCACTGCCCACTGCTCCCCTAGTCACAAGTGTCAGGAGGTGGAGGAGAGGCAGAAATAGAGAATGTCCCCATACAGGCCACCGAAATGTTGGGGTGGTCAGTGACACAGGCTGTGAAAGAATTCACAAAGAGAAGAAAGTGCAGAGTAAAGATTTTATTCACTCTCCAGAAAAGGAAAGGGTCGTGGTGAGGAGAGACATACCAGCCTACCTGTTTTTAAAACTGAATTTCTTGGGGTGATATTGGTTACTAAAATGATACGGGTTTCAGATACTCAGTTCTATAATACATCATTTGTATATCGTATTGTGTGTTCACCACCCCAAGTCAAATCTCCTTCCATCACTATTTATCCTCTCTTTATTCTCCTCTAGCTCCCCCCATCCTCCTGTCCCATTTACCTTTTGAATAGCATTTATTCTTTTGGAAAACTTTCTCCTTCCTCTTTAGATTATCACAAGGCTAAAGGTTGAATCTTTTGTCTCTTGGTTTGGGATTCAGCTTCTGACTTTGTTATTGGAATGAGTTGAGTTCCCCACCCCCCACTACTTTGTTTTTTCACTAGAGCATTTCTTATACTCTTCATTGTGCTCGTAGGTTCTTAAACATTAGGAACCACAGGAATCAATACCAAGCTCTGAAGCCTCGATTGCCATTGGCCAGTATGGATGAGAATGCCATGGATGCTAACATGGATGAACTGTTGGATTTGTGTACTGGAAAATTCACATCTCAGGCTGAAAAAGCTCTGCCCAGAAAAAGCGACCATAAAGACAACATGGAGGAACTTCTGAATCTTTGTTCAGGAAAATTCACCTCTCAGGGTAAATATCCAACAAAGTGCATTAGGCTTACCACAGCCAAATATCCTGTGTCCTTGAAAAGAAGCCCTTTACTCTTGGGTAAAAATTTACAGAGGACAGGGTGTGATGGATTCTTGCATGTAGATTGAATTCACTGCTTAGCTCCCTGACATTTAGAGCCCTCACTTTCTTCGGGTGGTAAAGTGTAGATTCAAGATTGCTCTTAATATTTGTGCAAAGCTTAGAAAAACGTTTGGTGTGTAGTAAATTTCATACAAATCCTAATTCACTATTCCTACCTGTACATCCCTCTCTCTCCTGACACCCTGCTAGAATGTAAGCTCTGTGGAAGTTGGGGTCTTTGTTTTGTTCACTACTATATCCCTGGTGCATGGCACATAGTAATCACTCAGTAAGGATTTGTCGAGTGAATGAATGAATGAATGAATGAATGAATAGCTAATGAGCTCTTTTTGGCAAGCATACCTTAGAACTGTATTGAGCTGGTATATCTTTATTTTATTATTTTTTAAAGTATTTTTTAAATTTTCTTTTTTTTAATATATTTTATTGATTATGCTATTACAGTTGTCCCATTTCCCCCCTTCATTCCCCTCCACCCTACACACCCACATTCACCCCGCTTTAGTTCATGTCCATATGTCTTAAGTTCTTTAGCTTTTACATTTCCCATACTATTCTTGCCCTCCCCTTGTCTCTTTCTGCCTGCCATCTATGCTACTTATTCTCTGTACCTTACCCCCCTCTCCTCCTCCCACTCCCCTGTTGCTAACCCTCCGTGTGATCTCCATTTCTGTGGTTCTGTTCCTGTTCTAGTTGTTTGCTTAGTTTGCTTTTGTTTTAGGTGTGTTGTTAGTAATTGTGAGTTTGCTGTTAAAATTTCTTTTTAGAGAGAGAGGAAGGGAGGGAGAAAGAGGGAGAGAAATATCTATGTGCAAGACAAACATCAATCAGTTGCCCTTGAATACACCCCAACCAGAGACCTGGGCCACAACCCAGGCATGTGCCCTCGCTGGAATCGAACTGCGACCCTTCAGTCTGTGGAGCGACTCCCAGCCCACTGAGCCACAGCAGTCAGGGCAAGCTGGCATGTTGTTAGATGGCTGGGAAAAAAGAAAAAGCTGTTATTCCTTGGTGACAAGTCTTTCTCTTTGTTGCGATGTAGATGACTCCACTCTGACTCCACTGGATTTAAATAAGCAGGAGAAGGAGAGCAGCGTGGGCGATCCACTGGAAGAAGCACTTGCTCTTTGTTCAGGCTCTTTCCCAACAGACAGGTAAGTCTTGGTGATTGACAGAAACTTGAGAAGGCCAGGTCCTCTGATAAAATTCTGGAGTCAGGTTCTTTGGACTTAGTAATAACCGGCTATCTTAGGGCTTCTATCCTATCTGAGAGCATTGCAGTGTGTCTGGATCTAATACTTGCATGCAAGCAAACTATAATCCTTTCATTTGGTTGGTGGAAAATAGGATTTTAAAAAAGGCAAAAATTAGCACATGAAAGTGCTTAACATCACTAATAATTAGGGAAATGCAAATCAAAATCACAATAAAATAGAACCTCACACCCATCAGAGTGGCTATTATCAAAAAAACAAAATAGGGGTCCTGGCTGGTGTAGCTCAGTGGGTTGAATGCAGGCCTGTGAACCAAAGGTTGCTGGTTCAGTTCCCAGTCAGGGCATAAGCCTGGGTTGTGGGCCAGGTCCCCAGGAGGAGGCACATGAAAGGCAACCACACATTGATGTTTCTCTCCTCTTCTTCCTTTCCCCTCTCTCTAAAAAAATTAATTAAATCTTAAAAAAAATAGGAAGTGTTGGTGAGGATATAGAGAAATTGGAATCTTTGTGCTTTGTTTGTAGGCAGGTAAAAATAAGCTGCTGTGGGAAACAAAATAGCAGTTCCTCAAAAAAAGAGTTCAAAACGGAATGTGATTCGGCAGTTCCTCCACTTTTGGGTTTATATCCAAAGAAAACAGGGACTTGCATACATATTTGTATGCACGTGTTCATAGCAGCATGATTTTTAATAGTCAAAAGGTAGAAGCAACCCAATTAGATATAAAATGTGTTGTCTGTATGTATATTCAAGTACATCATGGGATATTATTCAGCCTTAAAAAGGAAGGTAATTGTGATAAATGCTACAACATGGATGAACTGTGAGGATGTTATGCCAAGTGAAATAAGCCAATCATAAAAATACAAATACTGCAAGATTCCAGTTATATGAGGTACTTAGAATAGTAAAATTCATAGAGAAAGTACAGTAGAATGATGGTTGCTAAGGGCTGCAGGGAGGGAAGAACAAGGGGTTGTTTAAAGGGTATATACAGTTTTGCAAGTTGAAAACAGTTCTGCAGGTCGGCTGCACAACAGTGTGAATGTAGTTAAGCCTGTACTCTTAACAATGCTTAGTATTAAAAACGCTTAATGGTAAATTTTATGTTCTGTGTATTGTGTCACAGTTTTTTAAAAAATTTAAAGGCAGGAGATCTTGTTTTCTGTTTCTTAAAGAGATGTTAGTACTACTAAGATGTTTTCAATTCTTGTAGTTGGCTTGCAACTACTTATCTGTTAATTGGTAGATTTGCATTTTAGGGAAGAAGAAGGTGACGAGGAGGAATTTGGAGACTTTCGGCTTGTCCCAAATGATAATGAGTTTGATAGTGATGAGGTGAGTGTGAAGGGAGCCAAGTAACCGGAACTGAGCTTTGCAAATTGCTACTGTATGTTTTGTTTTCCCAGACTGAGTTCTTAAAAATTCTAAGTTTGGCATCTTATCAGAAGCAACTTCCTTGAATGAAATGTTTGGGCAGAAGTTTATAAATCCTGTTTTAATGGAGGACACAGTTTTGTTCTGTTTAACTTTGGGTGTGATCCTGTGTGATTTTGCAGGATGAACACAATGACTCCCATGATGAAAATGGGGCTCTGGAGGACCACGAAGACGACGATGAGGAAGAGCTCCTGAGGCAGTCTGAGAAGTTGAAAAGGCAAATGTAGGTGTTACGTCCATTCCTTGGGTTGCCAGAAAGTTCGAACAGTTGCATTGTAACTTGCCACCTTTTTACCTAAACTTGCTGGTTTTGTTTTTGCTTTTTGTGGTTAGCACGGATTTAATAAAATCCATTCACATGTTATCTCTTGAGTGTTCAAAGATGGTAAGTCCTCCTTGTGTGATATCTATACTGAACATCTCTAGATCTTTCTGCTATTTCTCACATGCTGGATATTCTCTTTACCTTCAAGTGCGGTCTGACTACAGCTGTCTGTTGCGGTCTGACTACAGCTGTCTGTTGCGATACAACCATATTTCTTGTTCTGCATATGTAACATACTACTTAGAATGTAGCCAAAGGTCGTAAGAGCTGAGTCACTGTAGATCCTGAGACTCTATTAGTTAACTACAATTCCCTGGACCTTTGTTCCTATGAATTACTGTCATTCCAGGTTTTTCCATCCTAGTTTTGGGCAAAAGACCCCCACTTATTTTTAATTATATATTTTTAAATCTTCACCTGAGGATGTGTTTATTATTTTAGAGGGAGAAAGAAGGGTGAGAGAAACATTGATTGGCTGCCTCCCATATGCACCCTGACTGGGGATCGAACCCTCAACTGTTTGGTATACCAGACAGTGCTCCAACCAACTGAGCCACTCAGCCAGGGCCCCATTTATTTTTCAATGTTCTGTTGTGCTGACCATGAAAGAAAACCATTTATTTTAGAATATTTAAAAGAATATAGAAAGATTCAATTAAAAGTCATCCATGTTCATCATCCAGAATCTTCATTAAAGTGTTGATGGTGGTTATTACCTCATCATCTTTTTTATGAATATATATTTTATATACTTGGGATCTGTACAATTTTCTATGTGTACAATTTTGTTTTCTTTCCCACTTAGCATATCCATAATCAATTTCCCATGATATTACAAGTTTTATAAAGAACATTTTAATAGGTATTCAATATTATATTGTATGTGGATGATTTGGAATTCACATATAGGATGTCATATTGATCCCTATTAGATTTATATTATTGTTTTTAGCCCATCATTCATTCTATTAAGATCCGGTTCGGGTTCTAACTTATCACTTGTTGAATTAACTTATCTCTTAAATTTTTTTATTTTGTTATTTATTTTTAGAAAGAGGGGGTGAGAGGGAGAAAGAGAGGGAGAGAAACATCTTTGATTAGTTGCCTCTCACATGCTTCTAACCGGGGACCAGCCTGCATCCCAGGCACATGCCCTGACTAGGAATCAACCTGTGACCTTCCAGTCTGTGGATGATGCCCAACCCCCTGAGCCATGCCAGTCAGGGCTGTCTCATTCAGCTTTAGGACATCTATAGATTTTTTCTAAGGCAGTGGTTCTTCAACCTTATTTAACTGCAGAGTCCATATGAAATCTTATAAGGAATGACAGCTAAAGGTTGAACTCCTCAGAGAGGGTGGATGGGAAGATTGGGAAACTTAGTAGCTGGTACCCCCTGAAGGAATTCCTCATAAACCCTAGTATTTTGAGAAACTCAGCCTTAAAAAAAAAAAAACAAGTCTTTGATAAAAATCAGCCTTTGGAAAGCCATCAAACTTCTGCCACTCATGGCCATAGATAGTAAGACTTTGAACGCAGAGTGACAGCCAATTTGCTCTCAGTGGGAACTGAAGTCTGAAAAACTAACTAGCAGTGGTTACTTGCTGCCAGTAGCCCTGAGATTCAAGACTCAGTTGTGCCTATAACTTGGGGGTCAAGATTTGGTGGACTGTAAAGGATCCAAGTCTATTTCCTTTCTATACCACTCTATCTCCTAAAACTGGTGAACCTAAACACAAAATAAGATAGATTAAACCTTCTAGCAAGTATGTTTCAAATGTATAGAGAAGATTGAGAGTTCTGGCTTTAAAGTCATCAACCTAATTGAATTCAGGCTCTGCTGCCTTCTAGCTGTGTGACCCTGGGTAAGTTGTTTGGTTTCTGAGTTTCTTTCTGTTCCTTCAACTATAAATTGACTAAAATAATAGTGCTCCCTCCTAAGATGATGCAATGATGTCTATAAAGTACAGTTACTGGCACACACTATTAAGAAATGATAGACTTAAGCCCTGGCTGGTGTAGCTCGGTGGATTGAGCACAGGTCTGTGAGGCAAAGGGTTGCAGGTTTGATTCCCAGTCGGGGCACATACCTGGGTTGCAGGCCAGGTCCCCAGTAGGGGACACCTGAGAGGCAACCATACATTGATGTTTCTCTCCCATTCTTTCTCCTTCCCTTCCCCTCTCTCTAATAAATACATAAATAAATAAATAGAAATGATAGACTTAAGTATTGTCAAAATATATTACTATAAAAGTTAAACTTATTATTAGAGTTGGTTCAATGTTCTGTTTTTCTCATTGCTTTCATATTCTTTTTTTTTTAATTTTTAAAAAATATTTTATTTATTTATTTTTAGAGAGTGGGAGGGAGGCAAAAGAGAGGGAGAGAAACATCAGTGTGTGGTTGACTCTTGAGTGCCCCTATAGGGGACCTGGCCTGCAGCCCAGGCATGTACCCTGACTGAGAATTGAACCAGTGACCCTTTGATTCACGGGTCAGCACTCAAATCCACTGAGCACACCAGCCAGGGCCCATCTTCTTTTTTAATTTTTATTTTTTATTGATTTTAATTAGAGAAAGGGAAGAGAGAGAAAAACATTGATTTGTTGTTCCACTTATTTATGCATTCATCAGTGGCTTCTTTTATGTGCCCTGGCTGGAGATGAAACCCGCAACCTTGACCCATCAACCTTGGCTTATTGGGACAATGCTTTAACCAACCGAACCACCCAGCCAGGGCCTCATTGCTTCCATATTCTGTGTGTATATCCATTGTTGCATCTTCTGTTCTTCCAAATTATTTTCCAGGAGATTGAAGAAATACCTGGAGGATGAGGCAGAGGTGTCAGGGAGTGATGTGGGAAGTGAAGACGAGTATGACGGTGAAGAGATTAATGAATATGAAGAGGAAGTAATTGATGAAGTCCTTCCTTCTGACGAGGAGCTGCAGAATCAAGTCAAGAAAATACACATGTCAGTATCCCAACAAGCCCTTCTGAGTAATGGGGTGTATGTTCATGTGGCCACTATAACCAGCAAGAGTCGGCCTCGATTTGAACGCCGTACTTCTGTTGTAGGAAAACGATGTTGGATGATGACAAGCGACAGCTGCGTTTGTACCAAGAGAGGTACCTTGCTGATGGGGATCTGCACAGTGATGGTCCTGGACGAACGAGGAAATTCCGATGGAAAAACATAGGTAGCTCGGTCATCGCTGTTATTTATTTATTTATTAGATTTTATTAGAGAAAGGGGGAGGGAGGGAGGGAGAAAGAGAAGGAGAGAAACATTGATAAGTTGTCTGGCACACCCCCACTGTCAAACTGGCGACCCTTCACTTTGTGGGATGATACCCAACCCACCCAGCCATGCTGGTCGCCTTTAGAAGCAAATGATATAATGTGCATGTTTGTCCAGTTTAAAATAAGCAGTGGAAATCAAAACCATAGCAGGCTGTTAGGGAGGACCTGCCTGTAACCGTTATTTTCTATTAATGGAAGAGAAAAGTTTGTGTCAATATAAGGTAAGTGATAAAAGAGTTCATTCGCGTCTGTCCAGGCATCCTTTCCTACGGCAGTTGCAGAATGCTGATAGTCTGAACTCTTTGCTTTAGATGATGCTTCCCAGATGGACTTGTTCCACAGAGACTCCGATGAGGAACAGGTCGAGGAACAGCTTGACGAGACTGAAGCCAGATGGAGGAAGGAGCGAATTCAGCGAGAGCAGTGGCTTCGGGACCAGGTAGGAAGTTTGTGAGAAGTTCACTCTTTTGACACAGGTGTAAGAGGAGAGGACCCAGACACCTCTCCTGTCACAACGGTTTCAAAAGCTTGGGCAGCATACTGCTGTTCCTTTGAATCTTCGAAGTTTCTTTTGTGCTTTGAGAAGGTTTACCATGGGCATTTCTTCATGTTTGTCCCAAATCAATTTTTTCTTTCTTCTTCTTTTTTTTTTTGGACTAGAGCAGGAAAGGGGTGCAAAAAGGGAAACAAAGATATTGCAGGTACCTTAGCTTCACAATTGAGGCTATGCCAACTACTTGAGGGAATCGGGGGCTTCTGTTGATGCTCTGATCTTTATTTTCAGGCGCAGCAGGGAAAAATTGTAACTGAAGAAGAAGAAGAAATTGGGGAAGACAGTCAGTTTATGATGCTCGCCAAGAAAGTTACAGCCAAAGCGCTGCAGAAAAATGGTGAGCTCTTGGTTCCCCTCAGGGTCTGGTTCCCTGGGTTATTAGTGCTGGAGCCTTGGAGGTGACTCCAGCCTTTGGGGGCTGTTGCAGCTTAGTCATGGGCCTGTGTCTAATATTATCTTAAAGAGGTGTGGAGAGACGTTGTTCTTGGAGCAGAGTCTCTGGGCTGTGGGTGTTGCACTTACGAGCACGGGTAGCTGCGTTTGCCGTATGTTCTAAGACAGTTCAAAGGAGTGAATTCTGGATTTTGTATTTAGATGCCCAGGATTAAATACCTAAGTGTTAGAGCTGGAATTTGAACCTAGATGTGTCTACCTCCAGAGCTGGGGCTCTGAAACACTACTCCACGCTCATATCGTCCTTATTTTTTCTCATTACTGTTAATGATTGGTCAGTGAGTTCAACTTGGTTTCAGTCTTCTTGCAGCCACTTGCTGTAGTTTCAAGTAACCATTACAAAATAATCAGAGTTCCTGTGGCTTTAGTTTATTGGTTTAGTTAAAGGCTTCTAGGGGGAGGGATTTGGAGGAACAAGTATGAAGGACACTGGGATGAGAACTAGAGGGGGTGGAGGTGGGAGGGAGGTGGGGAGCACGGGGCGGGGTGGGCTGGGATGGGAGAAATAGACAGAAGACTGTACTTGAAAAATAAGTAAATAAAAAATTTAAAAAATAATATAATTAAAAAAAAAAGGCTTCTTAGCTTGTTTAGATTTAAAAGTATTCTACCCAGTTTTGCCCAGAACAAGCCTCTCTGTCTCTTTCCTTTTTAGCCACTCGTGCTGTGGTCATTCAAGAATCAGTGTCTTTACTCAGAAATCCTTTTGAAGCCATCAGACCAGGAAGTGCCCACCAGGTTGGTTGCAGACATTGTTAGCCGGACATCGTGATCTGCTGTGTTACAGAAGCCTGGGTCAAGCTTAAGGGCATACTCTCGCTAGGGGAGGGAGGTGGCTGTGGGAAACGGAGTAGATGGCAAAGGACCCTGCTGTTTCTCTTCTACTGAGCGAGGTGGGAATGTGTCCCCTCAGCAAGGGGGGGGGGTGGCAGGGCGGGCCGACTTCCTGTTCTTTCTTTGGCCCTTGGAATTTGGCACCAGTGCCTCTTCCTTCCTCAGCCGAAGACAGGCTCACTGCTAAACCAGCCCAAAGCTGTACTTCAGAAACTGGCTGCGCTCTCTGACCTCAACCCCAGTGCTCCCCGAAATTCAAGAAACTTTGTCTTCCATACGCTTTCTCCTGTCAAGGCTGACGCAGCAAAGGAATCAACTAAGCCTCAGGTAGGGGATTTGAGAACTGATGTGATGGCTTTCCAGAGCAGAATTTATTTATTTATTTATTTAATATTAATTTCCGGCTTAAAGGCTTATGCTTTGGTGTTAATCTTGTACTCCTCAATAAGGTACAAGGGGATTGCTACCCCTAGTAGGTGGTTAGTTTTGACACTTGCCTGGAAAGTTTCTATTGCTTTTTTCTCTCGTTAATCGTCTGTGATTTAACTTTGAGTTGCTGAAGAGCTAATTGAAAGTGAGCACTTGTGTGAGGGTCTAAAGCTGGCCTGACTCTCTCTGCTCTCTAGGTGAGGAGAAAGGGTCCATCCTTCATGAGAACTCCTTCGCCTAAGCGCCTCAAAACTGGTGATAGCACTTCAGGATTGAAGCAAAGCATCTTCAAGTTCTTGGAAAGCTAACTCCATCAGGGGTGCCAGCACCTGCTTTGAGAACTTTATGGCATTGAAGTTGGAATTGAAGCTCACGTAGATGATTCTTCCCATCCTTTGTAATCAATGCCTTAAGATTGCCAACAGAGATCCAGTTCTTTCCACTTCCTGACTCTGGACCTCTCTTTCCTTTCCTAGTATTATTTCCTGGGTTGGCCACTAACCTTAACTCTGCAGTATTTTCAACACTGACTCATGGGACACTTGGGTGAAGACTTCCTTCCTTCATGAAATACTTGATATTTTATCCTAACAGCTTGCTGGGTTGATAACTCTTTGTGAAAGCAGTGGTTAGAGGAGGGGGAGGAGGAGGAAAAAGTTGGCATTTCAGAAACTTACAGAAAGCAGTGGACGTCAATACCAGTGTGACTCCTTCGCACCCCTCGGATCAGTACCAGGAAGACCAGGACTCTACGAAAGACATAACTTAGACTAGAAGACCCAGGAACCAAACAGGTGGGCTGTTTATTAGTCTTGCCCCTTCCGTTTTCCTGTACGCCTCTTCCCGAGACAGCCCCCGAGTGTCCAGTTAACCTTTGCTTCCTTTGTAATAAGGACTCAGACCGGTACCCAAGTTAGAGAGACCTTGGCCCCAATTTTCTGGCATATGAGGATGCAGATAAAGTGTTATACCCAGTGTCTGTCCACATAACGTAGCCCGTGGGACAAGATCCCTCTCCTGGGACCAGATTCTCAATTTGAAACACTGTTGCTCAAGGGTCTCCCTTCTCCTCCTGACAGAAATATAACCATGATTTATTGCCTTCAACTGGGTGGCGTGCACTGACCCAGTCAGGCAGAGGGCAACTTAATAAATACTTCATTACTTACTTTGAGGGAAGACCATCATGGAGTGTAATCAAAAATTGTTAAGAGAATTGCCACCACTCCTGAGTTCCCCCTAAACTACCACGAGACGCTCGCATTTCAGACAGGTGTTTCTCAGGTGTTTTACCGCTGCTGCTTTGGGTAAAACGTCCGTGTGAATAGTGTGGTTTCAGTGTCGGGCTGGACCTGGGAAGGTGGATGAACTGTGCCGATTTTTTATTGACAGGTGGGGAACACGTGGTTTTCTCCAGTTGTTTCTAATACACAGATGCTGACTTTGACGGAATTTATATTTGTACATTTGTAATCTTGTAATGGGGGAAATGTATATGAAGATGTTTTAACCTGTATGTAGGTTTTCAATAAATCTCAGTGCCTTGAAGGCAGGAATTTCTGTCCAGATTGAGTGCTCATTTTTAGGTCCGTGCCTGTCTAATGTTGAGGAGCATCTTGTCCTCAGGGTGTCTCTGAGGGAAGCCCTCTGGGTCTCGAGTGAGAGGCTGTGCACTTGTCCTTCACTGGCCTCTCAACTTCAGTGAGTTGATAAGTTAACTTGCCAAATGGTTTGAGTTCAGTGCAGGTGAGGAGAGCTTACATGAATGGTACCTCTTTTTACAGCCCTATGGCAGCCATAGGCTCAAGATGAGAGTTATTACCCCTTTCAGGTCCTCCATTTATACCTGTAAAATGAGGGTGGTAATTCATGCCTGTCTGAGTTGTCGTGAAGCTTAAGTTGGAAAATGGATGTGAGTGCATTATGTCGTATAAATTGCCAGTGTCACAACTGCAGCACGCTTTCTAGACCACTTCCCGAAGGCCTGTAGTCTCCTAATGTTCTCCAACTTAACATCTTTAAAAACGTGATTTCCCCCCTAAAAACCTGCTCTTCCTCCGTGTTTCCTGTTTCATCCACATGCCCAGTCACTCAGGCTGCACACCTGAAGGCCATTCTTTTTCATTTCATTTTACTTCTTCAGATCTGAATTGAAAAGATTTTCTTTCGTTATTGTTGAGGTACAACATTATATTAGTTTCTCAGGTGTACAACAGAATGATTTTGTAAGTGAGCACACCGGAGCCTGTCCATGTGTTACCTTGATACATGACCCAGCAACGAGTGTTGAAGCAAACAGGTTTTTATTTACAGGATCCCAACTGCCGGGGGGGGGGGGGGGGCCTGGAAGCATTTCTGCTCCGAGCCCTCTTCTCCCACGAGACAGCACTTCTCTTGCTCCCCATCAGGCTGTGAACCAAAGACATGCCCAGAAGTTCCTGTATCCTTAACTGTTCTTACAGCCGCTGTGCAAACAGTTCTCCGTCCCCTCTGGAAGGTGCTCTGGTGGGTTTCAGAGTCGCCATCCTCTCGCAGCCGCTCTCTGCTTCAGGATCTGGGGTACGGTGCCCTCAGCCTCCACATAGTAGTTCAGGAAACACGTGCCATGTTACACTGGATCGTGGTGGAGCCCAGGAAGGCACACGTCCCAAGAGAGTGGCTTTTCTGGGGCCTTCAGAGAATCAGAAGTGTACATCCGGTCACAGTTCAGTTCCAAAGCATCTCCCGCGAATCCGTGCTTGGTCAGGCATGTTCCCACACAGCTCCATCAGCTCCTCCGAACACCCTTCCCTCGGCCCACGTGGCTGCCTTCCTCACTGCCCCAGGCCACATGGCCAAATCCTGACTCAGCCGGCATGGCTTCTACCTTACACACCAGCCCTCACGGTGAACTGCTTCACTACAAACTGCGCAGCTGCTTGCTGCTCCTAGTCTCAGATCTCACGACTGAATCCCCCCCTAATTCATGGCTCCTTCCTCGTGGCTGCCTTCTCAGAGGAGCCGATGTAACTCCTCTCACCGCAGGCAGCATGGCTGAATCCCCTTCTCTTCCAGCCCGCCCTCATTTTTAAATGCTGACCGGGAGCTTCCCAGGTTACCTCATATCCAGCCCCGCCTCCAATGGGCTACTTTTGCCAGTCCCCCTGTATCTTTTACCTTCTTTCAGCTGCCATCTTTAATCCAGGCAAGTGTCTTCCGTGACACATGGGCATCTGGTGGGCCACCTCCCCTGGCTCTGTCACAGTCACCGAATGTTCTGAAAGTCAGTAGACCTTTGGCCCAGTGTGTCAGCACAGCTATCAACTTGCCATAGTTACGCAAAGTATCTTAAGCTGTATCATTCTCTTCCTCCATCCCCCAACCGTGGGCTGTGGGGAATATTTTGGGGGGACCCACTTTGTACCCTGTTTCAATTTGATATTTGTATAAACTGTGGGATGATCACCACAATAAACCTAGTTAATATCTGTGACCTTACATACTTACAAAACATTTTTGCTTTTAAGATCTACTCCCTTAGTGACTTATTTTTTTAAGATTTTATATATATATTTTTTAGGGAGGGAGGGAGAGAGGGAGAGAAACATTCATCAGTTACCTCAGGCACCTGGCCTGCAACCCAGGCGTGTACCCTGACTGGTAATCAAACTGGTGGCCTTCTGGTTCACAGGCCGGCGCTCAATCCACTGAGCCACACCAGCCAGGACATGCAACTTCGATACTCCAACCATACCTGCCAGGGCCAAAGGTTATTTCTTTTTAGAGGGGAAGAGAAGAGAAAGAGAGAGGGAGAGGAACATTAGTGTGGGGTTGCCTCTCTCGTGTCCCCTGCTGGGACCTGGCCTGCAACCCAGGCATGTGCCCTGACGGGGAATCGAACCAGGATCCTTTGGTTGGCAGGCCTGCACTCAATCCACTGAGCTACACCAGCCAGGACCCAAAGGGGCATTCTTGATACTTCCTTTCTTATTCTCATAAACAATCTCTAAGTCCTGTAATTTCTGCTTTCAAAATACATCTTAATTTTTGTTTTTGTTTTTGTTTTAGAGCAAGGGGAAGGGAGGGAGAAAGGGAGAGAAACATCAATGTGCAAGAGACATTGATCGGTTGCCTCCCAGGGGCCACCAATCGAAATTCACGAGGAAGAGCTAAGCAATCGGGATGCCAGCTGAGCAATCCATGTGCATTGGGTCCATGCACACTGTGGAGGGAGGCAGCTAGAGTCCTTACTATTGGCCTGTTTTGTCGCCAGCGTGGCTAGCCAACAGGAGGCGCTGTGGTTTACAGATATTGTGTTGTGCATTACTGGGAGTTTCCAGCGCCTCCCCAGACTTCCTGCTTCCATATGTGGTGTCTCTGTGGCCCGGGTCCTTCATGAACTGTCCACACTCATTTCCTGCTCACTCCATCCCTGGGCCTAGGTCTGGCCCTGTTGTAATGGCCCTGCCTCCGGCCCTGTGCATCCACTCCTGTGTCTGTCCCCCTTGCACACATGCACCTTCTGTTTTTCCCTCGGTTTTAGCAGATTTTAAGATATATTTTAAGTGTCACCTCCTCTGAGATACCTTCCCTGGAGAACCCAACCCACGTGATCTCTCTCTCTTTTAATTCCTTTTCTTATTCATTCATTCATAGCAAAATTGAGAACTTCTCTTGTACACTCTGTATTCCCTAAGAACAAAGCTATGTCTCACATAGCCACGCTAACGTGATCTAATTAGGAAGTGTACAGTTAATATAGTATATACTCTTTTACTTGGCTCTTTTCATTCATTTAATACATTGTGGAAAGTTCCCTATCGCTTCCATGCTGTCTTCCCTGTTCTTGTTTTGCAATTACGTAACGCCGCTGCGCTGCGCCCCGTGCCCGCGACACATGTATTCAGCCGACATCCTGTGTTTGAACATGTAGGTAGTTTCCAGTATTTTGCAATTACAGATAATAAGGCAATGAATCCCCTTGTGTGTGCATGTTCATTTTGGTCAGGGTAAATTCTGGAAAGTGGGATTGCTGCGTCGGAAGACAAATACATACATGGCCTTGTTAAATATCGTCAAATCCCGCCCCCTCTCCAAGAGTTGGGCCGTGTTGGCTTCCCGACTGCAATGTATGCGCAGTCTCTCCAACAACATGTTGTAAGTTTTTGAGGTTTTTGCCAAGACGATGAATGAGAAAAGTTATCTCGGTGAGTTTTAATGTACATTTTTGTTCCTATAAATAAAATGGAACATCTTTTCATACATTTAAGGGTCATTTTTTTGGTTAATTATATTTTTATAGTTCTGCTGATTCTCCATAGCATTTATAAAATGTTTTGTACTCAAAATTTCAAAGCTTTTTTAAATATGAGGCTTAGTATTCTTTGTGGTATTTGCTACAGTTTTTTCCTGTTGCTTGTCTTTGATTTGCTTATGATGATTTTTTAAATTTACCATTCAAAACTTTTTTTATCAAGTCAGATTTATTAATCTTTTTATTGCATCTGGGTTTTGGGATCATAGAAAGTTTTCCTTTATACCACCATTAATAAAGAGTAATTCATCCATGCTTTTTTTCAGTACTTGTATGGTTTCATATATTACATTTAGATCACTGGTAAATTTGGAGTTTATTCTTGATTATGGTGTGGGAAATAGATCTAGTTTTATCTTGTACCAAATGACTGTCCAGTTGTTCCATTTATTTAAAAGTTCATATTTGCCCCATTGATTTGAGATAACACATTCTACATAGCACATTTACACATATAAAGTTGTGTGTATGTATAACTTATACACATATATTCATATATATTTATTTCTGTATTATTGTGGAGATAGGGACAGAATCTACTTCTAGATTTGAAGGAAGGTAGGACATAAATCATGCAAATATTTGAGGGAAAAGAATCGCAGATAGAAAAAACAGCATGTGCAAAGGCCCTGAGGCAGGGACAGACTTAGACGTGTTTGAGGAGAGGGAGACATAAGGGTAACTGGAGCTGGGACTGGAAGAGGAAGTGTATCACTAGGTGAAGCAGGCCAGAACCTGGTCACGTAGGGCCTTGCAGGCCATGATAAGGTTTTGGATTTCATTTTAGGAGTGATGGAAAATCGTTTAGGAAGAAAAGTAATGGCATCTGATTTACATTTTGAAGAGATAAGTCAGACTTCTGTGTCCGGAATATACTAACCAAGGAAAGAGGAAAAGCAGGAAGATGAGTTCCCAAGCTCTTAGCTCTATGTAAAACTGATAACTGGACTTCTAACGTGGTCTTGCCCTATAATGACTCTCTTGTGACACAGTTCTTATAACTGGACATTGGCCCCTTTCCCCCCTGTAACTGTCCACAGATGCTGCTCATCCGTGCAGTTTCCCAGTCTTTCTGCATTGCATCTGCGGGCCTCCCATCAGGTAATGGAAGCGTTGGCCTGACTTTCCACTTTTGTTACTATGGACTTGCTGCTCTCCCTAAGATACTTCGAACGTTCACTGCCTGATGTTAGCGAGCATCGCCTGGTCCAAGGTTCCTCATGACTCTCTTCCTGCTTACTGATATCTTCTGTAATCTCAGCGGTCTCTGTGACATCAGCAGTTTCTTCCGGCCATGACATCTTCTGCCACATACCAGTCTCTGCTCAGTGTCTTCACCCATTCAATGGCCTTGGTCTTTTCTCCCTCGTTTTCCATGCTCCTGCCCCGTGATGAGCACATCCAGTCTGCTTTAGCTCCGTCTGCACACCTGTTGAACATGAACTAGATGTGACAGCCAGTGCTAGATATTCTGGTATCTAGACTCACAATTCCTGTCCTGAGTCCAGTGGGAGTTGCAAACAAATGAGGAAGACACATATTTAATGAGAGGAGCACTGAGCATAATAAGGAAGTTGAAAAGGATTCCAAGAGGAGGTGATATTTACCTGAAACCTGAAAGATGAAAATGCTATGATCAGGAAAGAAACATAGAGGCAAGATGGAGGTAGAGTTTAGAATAGATTCAATACTATGAGGGAACCATGGCATGTTCGAGGAACTTAGAAAAATCAGTCCGAAGGGTGGGAAGTCTGAGGGATGGTATGATAAAATATTTCTATGACTTTTTACACTGTGGCCACCTTTTTTTCAGGATAAATTAATACCTGAAATGCGGTTCATTTTTGCCTTATGTCACTTGGGTTTCATCTGTGGAACTGCCAGAGCCCTTGGTGTGGCTTGAAATCATGGGGCACAGAGCCGATGTCTATCTTACCATCTTTCTTGTCCAGACCTACATCAATATTGCTCCCTATGAAGGGGAAGCCTTTGTTCTCTCTCACTAGGAAAACTTCACAAACCTCAAGGGTGTTTATTTATTTTTTTGTTCCAACTCTCTACCTGAACACACAGGACCTAAGTTAGCGTCCCTAGAGGCTGGGCTGGACACAGGTGGGGGTGTTTCTGGCCAGCGGTATACGAGCAACTTGCTCAAGTCGATCTAAGCATGGAAGTGAAATCAAAAGCCAGAAAGTCAGTTTAAGGACTCAACCTCAAGAAGCAAGGCAGAGGGGCAGAACCCACCAGTTTATGTAGGGATAAGGTGCTGGGATGGAGGCAAGGGAGCACTAGACTAGAACAAGGGATTTGGACGAGAGGGTGGGAGTAGGCCCTGGACGTTCTCCAGGAAATGCTTGGAGCAGCCCCAGAGACACTTTTACAGGGCACACATGGTCTCAGCTGTGAGTGAGGAAGGAGCTGCTAAGGGCTGAGCTGGTCCTTGAGGAGGTGTCCGTCTTTTCGGTGTAAACACATGTGAGAACAAAAATATTACAATGCTATCTGAGAAGTTCTATACTCGAGTCGTGTGCCAAGTGGGAGCAAGCCTTAGGGTTTGAATGAAAACTTCATAGGAGTGGCATTTGAAAGACTGGGAGGAGTTAGATGATTGGACAGAAGTAAGAAAAACCTAAGAAGAGCAAACCACGTGGACTGGAATTGATGTAAAAGAGCATCATGTTGTATTCAAGGATCTGAGGCTAGAATGTAGAGCCATAACTCACGTGGAGTATGCAGAAAGCATGTTCCGACCTCTTAGATACAAACTGGTAAAGGAGTCTGCCTGGAACAGGCAGGGCTAGGACTATTCACCACACCTGTGGCTTCAGGAGATCATTTTGTGCCATGTTGGTTAGCACTGAAATAGTAGTAGCTACAGAATCAGACCTGGGGGGCAGAACCCAGCAGCAGCCATCTCCAGATGGTGATAACAATGTCTCGTTAGGTTATTATCTGAGATGCATTAGCTCTCCAGCCATCAGTAAGATTTTTAGGGCTTTAGCATTTGCTCTGGGTTTACGGGATTCTGTAGATCTACCCAAGTAGGCTGACCTTCTGGACAAGGCTGGAGTCCTGGTGGTAGAAGTGGAGGGGCAATAGGGAATTTGAGCCTAATACACTAGTAAGAAGACAAATATTGGGAGGTCATGGCCGACTCTTGGTGGGCCTGTAGGTGCAGAGGGTTAAGCCAAGCTGCAGTGGCAAAACCAGTTCCAGACCCCAAGGGTGGTCTAATCGCCCCAAAAGGTGTAATGGGCTCACACAGGACCATTTCCAGACTTGGGCAGCACTGAGACTCTGAAGTAAAAATTCTTTAAAGTCTATGGCTAAATAGGCTGTGCTCATATTAACCACAGGACTTGCTGTGTTATCATGAGACACTGAGGCTTTGTCCTTTGGGTAATTTTTGAAGAATTTTGAGAAGCGACCAAACATGGAATTTATTTTTGGAATATGACTCTGGTGGTGATACAGAGGGTCTGGAAACTTGGAATCCTTCAGGAGGCATTTTGCCTTTCTATAAGCTACATATTAATGGTTTGAGTGGAGTCAATGACAGCGGGCGGGGGCATGGATATAGGGAATGCTGATTTACTCCTTTGTGAATTGTTTGTTCTCAAAAAGACGTGGTTTAAGACTTTTTGAAAAGGCAGTTGCATTCCATGTGCTCTGTCGCAGTTGAGCTTCCCCTATAAATGGAGAGATGGATTCTCTATATGTGTGTTCATCTTCCTCCTAAACCCTATTAAAATCCTTCTATTTGTTGGGTGATCCCCTTGACTATCATTAGGGTCTTCTTTTTCTCCTTTTGAATGTAAAACTTAGCTCTGTTACCTCCAGTTAGGATACTGAAAGTCAAACTCTCCCTCATCTTTTCCTCAGCATGAATAAAATCAGGTAACACATTTGGAATGAGGGATCAGGTGGACGGGACCGACAAAGACCCTGGTCCTGTAAGTGGAGCAAAGGGGCTACTTATGCTCCCAGTTAGGGAGACTAAGATGACTGAGAATGAAGATGCTTGACTACTTCAAAGTCTTGGCCAGGTGATGCAATAAGGAAAGAAAAACCTTTCACTGAGAATGAAGTTGGAGCAGATTGGGTTTCAAGAGATGATTTGGAAAGTTTGCATCAGGTGCACACACGGAGAGTCCGACAGCAAGTGTGGATGGCCACCCAGCAGCTCTTCACAGGTATCGTGTTTATACTAGATAATTCACACAAGAGAGGGCAGTGAGCTAAGCCCGGGGTTAACGTCAAGCTGCCTCCCTTTATGTTTAAAGGAAATCCATGTTGCTTTATGTAGTTATCAAATTTGATTGAACTCGGTCTATTTCTTTAACTGGCATCACCTCAAATGTCAGGTAGCTTTGTCTAAGGCAAATGCTCCCTCCCTCTCTCTCTCCCTTCCTTCGCTTTCAATATTATGGCTGCAACTTGTGTGCTGGTAAATGTAGGGCAGCGTTGGTAAGTGTGTCACACACACACCGTAGGTGCGCCTTGTTAAATTAAAGGGTGTTGGCTAGTCTGCTTCCAACCCACAGTGTAGGCAAGTTTTGTGTTCCCTAGTTCTACCCAAGAGTTAAACATCTTAATGTACCCTTCATTCACAAAATGAGACAAATATTCTATTTACATTCAAAGATGAAGTATTAGTCTAAAGTATATCTACATGGAACCTCTGACTCAAACATTCCCATCAAAATCTATTTTGTTACCCATACAAAACCAGAAAATAAACATATCTCCAGGGGTGGATGAATTGTTCCAATGATACTAAAATAACTGCAAAGATTAATTAATTTTGAAACAGCTGTGATGCTTTGAGGGACACTTAAATGTTCCATTTCGGGATGCTCAACCAAAAGCAAAAAGCATTTTAAGGGTGTTTCGGGATGCAAAACGTCAATCCTTGTCATGACTTACCTAGTACAGGGTCCTGGTAATCCCAAAACTTTGGAACACCACATCTTCAGTTCCCTACAGGGCAACTCCTACTTTCATAGGAAGAGCCTCTTCCTGCTGGGAACTGACATTTAATATGGTTTCAAGAGATCAGATGCACCCAAGGAAGACTTTGGTTGGGAATTGGATTCTGCAGCGCACACCAGTGGCTGCGATGCCTCCATTTCCCCAGCTGGGCTCTGGAGGAGCCGTTCACAGCAGCTCCCTGCACCTCCCTGCATCTCCCTGCATCTCCCTGCATCTCCATCCAGCTCCCTCACTGTGGCGGAACCATCTGCCTCCCGGGTGGGCCAGTTGGAAGTGTGATTCTGGGAGTCAGTCCTGGAACTCAGCCTAGAGTCTGTTTCTTTGGCCTCTTGATGATTCTGTGAGCTGCCCAAATCTGGTAATAAAACCCTTTCTTCTTAAAGTAAGTAGAATAGATTCTGTTACACAACTAAGCATATTAGTGTATCTGATAATTGCTCTTGTAGGGTTGACAACACAGGCCACCAGTTTCGGCTGAGACCCAACCAAATTGCAGAATAACAAGAACATAGGCATGAAGGGAAATGCTCCTGAGAGAGAGAGAGAGAGAGAGAGAGAGAGAGAGAGACAGCTCTAACTCATTTGACTGCATGTATTTAATCTTGTATGGCTGACAGTATGATTTGGGCATCTGAAGGATTATCTCTTCCATTTATTTCTTGTAAAATAAAGCCCCTAATGTGATTTAGACTACTGATCTTGAAAATATTTCACCCCAGAGGTATTCTGATAGCAGTCTAGTATCTTGATGGTGGTGTCTTATTTTGTAAAAGCATATAGTAAGCTCTGACAGTGTTTCTCCATCATCATCTTGAATTGTGCCCAAGATAATAAACATTTGTGTAGAGAATAAAATATTTTTCAGGCATAGAAAAAAGCCCCAACTACCTACATAAGTGCCTGTGTTCCACCTGTGAATCTGAAATTCTGGGACTAATGAAGGCCCAGGACCACTAGTTTTGAACAAAGTTTCAAATTCACCCTTAAATATAGTAAGTACTAGGACCGTTGTTTTAGAATACTGAGTAAATGTTAATTTTAGATTTTCAGTTCAATAACTTTCACTGGGCAGGTTAAACACTGTACCTCAAAAAGACGCCCCCCACCCCGAGAGGTAAAATTCTGATAATCTGTCCAACTAGCTGTTGAAATTCACAGCCAACAGTTTAAATATTCAAAACAAATTTTAAAAATTCAACTTTTACCCAGTCATCTTTTCCCAATCATTTTTATGAGCCTTTTTCTAGTCAGTATAACAGGAAAAATCATCTTGAGAAATCTGGAGCAATCTACAATCCTCTTCCATTTAATTTAACATTTATTGAATACTTAGTGTATACTAGTCCTTGTGCTAGGCTCCAGACATGAGATAAAATAAAATAAAATAAAACAAAAAAAATTAAATTAAATAAAAGGAGGAGGCCAGCCTCCAGGAGGAGAGATGGCCACCTAGACGCGCAGATTTGACACAATGTGCCAAGGCCTGTGACAAGGGTCAGCACGCATGGTGTTTAGGAGCATGAATCAGTGATTGTCGTTTTTGGTCTCAAGAAAGATTGTCATTCTTTTAAAACATTCCCTTAAAATGTTTTAAAATAATACAGATGCCTGGCTTCTGCTTGGAGGATTTCTAATGTATTGCTCGGAGATGTGTGGCCTGGGATTTCTAAAAGCTTCCTTGCTGATTCTAAAATGCAGCTATGCCGAGAATCCAGGTTCACAGTTGGCTCTTGGAGCAGGTGTTTTCTTGAGACAAGGCTTGAGGTAGATAAAGCAGATGTCACGGTTAAGCAGGATTAATCAGTCGATCTACATCACAGCCCAACAAGCCACTTGTTCAATTTATGGTTTTCCAAATTAACAAAGTTAATTGAAATGCAGAGTAGAGCCACAAGAAAGTTGTCCCCTCTAGTATTTTAGAGTGTGTAAAGTCGTTTCACATGGGTGATCTCCTTTGACTTTCTCAACAACTCTGTGGGAAGTGAAAGAAAATTGGAGGGGCTGTTTGCAAAACTGTGAAAGTGAAGTTGCAGTGCACAGGAAGGAGCTGTGCTACCTAGATTTCCCTGTGCAAGAGTGGGCTTTTTTTCCAGCAGCTGTTCTTATTCTTGGGATAGGTCAAGAAAATTCAAGTTAAAAAACTTTGGACTTGCGTCAAAAATAAAAGTGGAGACATCTGGAGAAAAGAATGATGGAAGGCCCTATACTTGGGTGGAGGTCAAAGGAAAGGCAATGATTTGGTGGCCAACAAGCAAGTGAAAGGGGTTGATGGGCCACGCCACCATGACTCCACAATAACAGTGAGCACTTGGGGAAATCAGCAGGTCATGTTGAAAACAACACATTCTGAGAAACAATGACAGATCCATTTCTTTGCAATTTGGATTAAACTCATAAAAATGAACAAAGGAGGCTGCTGAAAGAAATAGGGTTACAGGAAGAACCCGCAGAAAATGCAAACTTAGACTTTACTGAAGAGCATGCTCTTGGTTTAAAGATAAATACAAAAATGAAAATCCAGCTGGCAGTTCATGCCCTTTGCACAAGTAATGTAACCTTTTTGTTCATGGGTAAGAAATATATTTTTTGTTAGGGTATGGGTTAGCCTTTGTTTGTTATAACTTACTTGTCATAAAATAATCAGGCTCCTTTAAAAAAATATTAGGGTATGGGGTATGTTAGGGTATGGGTTAGCCTTTGTTTGTTATAACTTACTTGTCATAAAATAATCAGGCTCCTTTAAAAAAATATTAGGCCGCAGAATCATGCTAAGTCATCTGTCCAGGGAGAGCCTGAATTACCTAATTGGAAACAGGTGTTATAAGGGTGGTGATGTTAATACACATTAGCCGCACACCCTTTTAGGTTCATATGGAGGTGAATGGAATATTAAGTTTGAGACAAACCTATATGTCAAGAAAACAAAATAATTTGGGGTAGAACATAATTGAGAAAGAAAAATGGAAGCTAAAATTTCCTTCTTTTTTTTTTTTTATCTTGACAATCATTTGTTTCAGATGAATTGCTGCTCTGACATTTCTTCCCTGACCCCCACCCACCATCTGTCCAGTCTTCCAAAGACTGGGCTTGGTGACTCTCCTCTCTGCCCCCTTAACCCTTATGCTTAATACTTTTGGTGCTTAACTTTCTCAGTTGTGCTCGTGTTTATATCTCCTCAGAAGTCGAGCTTACTCTTTATAACTTATGACAAATATAATTGAATAATTAATTATTCAATTAAAAGCTTAGACTTTGCTCCACTTACCAGAAAGCTTAATATAATTCCTAGGGCCACAGACATGTTTGTCTAGTTTGCCATATAGCCCTGTACCTGGTCTGATCCTGTACGTAATAGACATTTAGAACAAGTCTGGTGGATAGAAGAACGAAGGAAGGAAGGAACAAACAAACACACAAAGATGAGCTTTTGGGGGATGTATTTCTCTCTAGTCCCAGCATTTAATGGTCTTCCTGGTCAGGAGCCAAGAAGCTAATGCTTTCACAGACCAGGCAGGTGACATAAATGTGTGAAGCTGCCCCTGTCTGCAGGCCTGATTTCCCCCTGGGCCTGGGCTTCATCCCCTTTCGTAGGATTTTATTAAATATTGGTTGAAAAATTAAATGTCTTGGTAATTTCTATTTGTATTCTTTGCTCAAGCTGTTCTTTCTCTATGCAATACTCTTTCTCCCTAACCTTCATTATTCCTCTTGATCACTTTTGGTGTATGCCTGTTCTACATATTATTGCTGAAATCTACCAGAAATGCTGCCATCCCTATCAAAGCTTTCTTCTTGCAAAGAAAGTAGCATGAAATAAAAGTTTAGAGCATGGACCAGACAGCCAGCTGTCTACTTCCAGCATCCATTGGCTATGGAGGATTTGGGGAAGTAACTCAATCTTTCTGCACTTCAGTTCACCCTTCTGTAATGGGGGTAATGATCATTTCTGTCTCATAATATCATTATTAGAATTAGATGAGTATGTTTTTTTAAAGCATATAGAACAGTGCCCGGCATGTATGAAGAGAAACATAAATATTTGTTAAAATAAGTTTTTATAAAATAAAATGAACTAGCAGTGAGCTCATCTTCTGTTTTCTTTCATGGGGGACTCCTGTGACAGTGTTTCTTACGGACCCTTCAGTATGTGCTGGTCACCCTGCTCCCAAAGTGCAATGGGATGGAAACAAAACAAACAAACCAGAAAACAATTCAGCGGAGCAGGAGTAAAAAGAATGCAAATGGGCCTCAGGAAGAAAGATTCTGCTTGGTCTTTCTCTTTCGCATTTTTTATTACCTAGTGGTACATGCAGGAATGGACAAAAGTAGGTATACAGTTGTTCATATGGAAAAAGACATGCAGGTTATGATAATTACAACAGCTTTTTTAACTCAAGAGGATGTCACAGTGCAACTGTAAGCCTTCTTTTGTCTATCCCTGAACTTATTTCATTGTTTGCGCTCAAACTCACCCCCTAGAATATGAGCTCCATGAAGACAAGCAGTTTGTTTTATTCACTGTCATATCCTCACTGCTCTATTGGGTACTTGTCAAGTATTTCTTGAGTGAAAAGAAATGAATGAAAAAGGCAGCAATTGTATCCTGAGCTGAGTTTTCATGGGTTTGGGGGACCTCAGTGTTTGAGGTTATCTCCTTGGACCAATATGTGGACTGGAGCTCCTTTTCTCTGTTCTTACAATATAATTACTATCTTTAACAGCACCACTCAAGTATAATAAAAACCCAATAAACCAAAGAGGCTGCAAGGGTATAATTTTACAGGCTTTGACATTTGTGTACATCAATGAAATCATCACAGCACACAAGATAGTGAATAGACCATGTCCGTTCCCCCCAGTGTTCCTGACCCTCCTCCTCAACGAACTGAAAGGGCCGATGCAGATTGCCGGGTGTAATCGGAAGTAGCTTAGGTTCTGAGAGCGCAGAGACTAGATGCTACAAATATTCATGCGTTCTTCAGGGAGCAGATGTGCAAAAGTACTGCACGAATCTGCCTTCCATTTTTCTCCCTTACAACATGGCCTCTGTAGGGAGTGTAACTGCCTAGACATTACTTCACTCAGGTTTAGACTCTGTTTATACAAACAAATGGAATAACAGATTGGTTGTTCTTTGGCAAGTGTCAGAAGCCAAATTACCCAATCTAACAGGAGGGATAGAAACAAGCATGGTTGATAAAATTATATGAAAACTGCCGAAGTGAAAAAAGAGATATGCTGTTGTCGACCTGGTGTGTGTCACGGTGCGATTGGTATTGACCCTAATATGCGATGTGATCTATTCAGAACTCAATTCTCTACAATAGCGAATGAGGGACCTGCTTCTCCAAGTTCCGAAATCTTTTCATCACATGCCATTGATAACCCACTGACCGAGTTATCAAAATGTGCCTCCTTCTCTCAGTTTAAAAGGAATCACTTCGTTCTGTGATTCCCAAGACGATTTGAGGGGAAAAGCCAGAGACGGATTCATAAACTGCCCTGGAGACACACTATAAACACAAAACAAAACCAGGCTTATGTCAGAGCAGGTGATGGAAAAGTTAGAAGACTTTAGGCCGGAAAAGTCTGCAACCCCAGATGGTCCCCGTCTAAGCAGCACTGTGCACAGGATGACATGGGGAAGCCAATGGCTGCTGGCATGTGGGAGTCATCTCTGTGAACTGAGGACACACAGGGGGCCGGTTCTGGATGGCATGCTACACCTGTCTTCTCGATAATACTTATAGCTCTGCTCCATCTTTCATTGGGGTTTCTTGATAAGCTCTGCAGACATACCACTGCGGCTTTCAGAGGAGATGTTAAACCCATTTTGGAGAGAGAAATCTTAAAATCTTGTGATAAAGGAAATGGTTGAGGGTCTCAAAGTGGATTGGAATAGAACAAAGACATTCTGGGAGACCTCTTTAAGTGAATATGGTATGTGGTTTGTTTTTTATTTTTATTAAAACCGATCCCTGTTTAAATTTAACTTAGAAATTAAACACTTAAAAGTGCTTACTAAGTGTGGGACAGTGTGCAAGGCATGAGGATGATGTAGAAATAAGTATAGACTAGTTCTGCATGAAAGGAATGTGTACTTAAGGAATAGAAAGCCGTCCATTCATAAATTATAAAAATGTAAGCATTGGTATAAGTAAATGTTCAGTGAGCATAGGAGAGGAGTTAATTTTGGTGGAATAATTGTGGGAGGCTTCATGGGAGAAATGGCAATAGAACAGCTCACTGGATTTTCGTAGAAGCACAAGGAAAACAGACCGAAGGAATAGCTGAAGGCAATGTACATGTATGCAAAAGTTTATGACAAACTTATAAGTTAGCAAATTGTCTGGGATCAGCAAGTAGTCTGGAGCGACTAGATTAGAGAGCCTTTGCGTGTGGCTGCGTGTAGATGAGTGTGAAGACTAAGAGACCAAGCCCTGGCTGGTGTAGCTCAGTGGATTGAGCACAGGCCTGCGAACCAGACAATCACGGTTCGATTCCCAGTCAGGGCACATGCCTGGGTTGCAGGCTGGTTCCCCGCAGGCCAGTTCCCTGCAGGCCAGTTCCCAGCAGGGGACGCACAAAGGGCAACCATACATTGATGTTTCTCTCCCTCTGTCCTTCCCTTCCCCTCTAAAGATAAATAAATAAAATCTTAAAAAAAAAAGACTAAGAGACCAGAGTGATTGTGGGAGGTCGGAAGGTCAGCCTAGGGGACGGGTTATGAAGACCTTGGAACTAAAAAAGTACATTTGTTTTCTAGTCTATAGAAAATGGGGCAGGGATGGGGGCCAGGTGGTGAATGTGAACACAGTAATTCTGGTGGAAATGTGGTCAGTGGTTTCAGGATGGGGGGACGGACAGAGAGGGCAGTCGAATGACGGTCATAATGAATCACCCGAATGATGAGGCCTGAAAGAAGACGAAGTTGGACGTGTCACACACAGGCTCTCTCGTACCTCTGATTAAATCCTGAGGGTCACAGAAGAAGAAACTTGACGATGATGCCGAGACCTTCAGCTGGTGCCTGATGAACAAAGATGCAATTAAATAAGAAAGGTCACAAACTTGGACAAGTGGGTACAAGACAGGAAGGAAGATAGTAACTTAGCTTTTGATGTTTGAAGCTTGGATGTGCACCTTTCAAAAGAAGGACAAAGTCAGTATGAAGGCAGAAATAGATCTCAGAAAAGACTCTGGTCTTCTCCTAAGGCTTGTAGGCCCTCGGGTAAGAGTGAAAGTGGAGGACCACGTAGCATATGTTCAATATTTCAAAGTAATAAATCGAGCTACAGACTGTTAAATAAAATACAGTCTGACCTCCTACTGTGACAGTATTGCCCACCTTGAAGGCCAGGTTTGAACCAGAATTCTGTGCCAACATGTGCTGGCAGTAGCTTAGGAAGGGCCCCCCATGCCCGTTTCTTCCCACCCGGCCCTGTCCATGCAGGGCACGGCCGCAGGTGCGCTTCTGGGAGACCCCAGCATGCAAACTCCAGCCCTGTGCACACCCCGGCTGCCTGCCGGCCCCTTTCTCACAAACTACCAGTCCTTGGCCACCTCTGGGACCTGGGGTCCATTGTGCACAGCAGGAGTGTGGTCCCAAAGTCAAGAAGAAGACACTTGGGCCCGAGAAAGCAGACTCAGCAAGATTCAGATAAGGAATCCTGAGGTCCTGGGTGCCCCAAGTGTGGTTTGGATGGAAAGGTCCAGGCTCTGGGAGAGCGCATCCTGTTGGGACTGCCCACTACTCACCCTGTAGGGGACAGAGCAGGTGTCTCAAGTCTGGAGTTCAGAAGAGATTCCTCTTACCCTGGTCTAAAGGCGGTGGTGAGGAGAGAGTGAATGACATAGTGTGTGAGAGAGAACAGGGATGGAGAAATGGCACCTACACTTAAGAGGAAAATAACATGGAGCCTGAAGATAGAATGAGAGCAGAGACCAAGCTAGGATGTGCAGCAGACACTTCTAAGAAGTTGGTCAGAAGAAAGGGGCAGCTGGAGGAGGAGCTTATGGTGGATAAAGAATAAAGTTCTTAATTGTATTTAAAAATTAAAAATGCTTTTATTAGAGGTCAGCCGTTCTTGAAGTGTCCTATTCCAATTGTATAAGGTCACCAAAACAAGTTCAAGGTCTGAAAACAGAGTAATGCTTAGAACAAGGAGTGTAATTGATGCAGTCTAGATTGATAAGCACAAATAAGGGGGAAAATGTAAACGAGGCCAGAAATATAGAACTATTTTGTGAAAAAAGTCTATATTGACTACCATCTATGCCAACTTTCATGAATGAAGTTCGGGTATAGAAGAGAGCTTCTACGCAGGATAGAGTTTATGGCACTTCTGTCAATACCCTTCTGTTGATCTTTTCAGTGTTATTTTGCCTAATTTTATACATGAGTCAGGAGTGTCGGTGCCTCTGGGAAGGGGATATAGGCAAGTGTATTGGCTGAACCTAGCGCTGGGCTGTGTAGAGGTGTACTTTACACAGAAGAGTGTGAGGTACACCTCTGCATGGGCATCCACAGCCTCACTCAGTGTACTAGACAGATGAGAGTCCAATGTGTAATAACAAAAGACGCCAGAGAATCACCCATAGGAAATTGTATTCTAGTGACAAAGAAAACAAATCAGTGTAGCTGGGCCATGAGCCCAAAGATCCCAGGGTTTTAGTTTAGTTTTCCCCCTCTGTACTGTTTGAAAACTGGGAACAGATACTCTACTCACAGCCTTAACTTCTTCCTTTATCTATGTTGGACTGTGGGGTTGCCCTCCCTCAAAGCTCTGGAATCGATTGCTCCTGCAATTTCTTTCTTGGAAAGGTGAAATAATTAAAATGATGAAATCAGTGCTGGAGGAAAGAGCGGGGCGGGGTCTGGGACTCCACTGCCCACTTACACTTCCCGTCCCACTTCTGACTCTTTCAAAAGGCTCCTGAGTGTCTCTGGGTTGCAGAATTGGAAAATATTGGAACTAGATGATCTCCAAGATCCATTCCAAGTATTAAGCCCTGTGACTCCACCAAGTCAGGCACAGCTTTGCAGAGTAGGTCGTGCTGGAGTGGGCCTTTGAAGCTAGGCCGTATATTTGGATTAGCGGGTAAGAAGAGGGAAGATATTTCAAACAGAAAGAGGAGCATAATAAAGGGAATAGTGACAGAGATAACACTGGTGTCCTCAGCAGAGGATGTGTGGAATAATAAGAGACTTTTCTAACTGAACTGCAGGGACTGTGAGGTAGAGCAGTGGGAAATAAAATGTGAGTACTTGCTTTCCAAAGGAGGAAGGTGCTATTCCTGGAGACTTCGTCTAACTTAAAACTCAAATAATTCAAAACAAATTTTTCCAAAGAAGGAACGCATTTTTGGAACATTTACATTGATTGCTATTTTAGTGTACATTTGTGCTAAAGTTACTTTTTACATTTCCCCTCCCTTATTTTTCTGAGGGGCCCTTCCCAAATTCATGTTGGTGGTTGTTTGGTTTTGGTAGTGCTGTGTCCCATCTCATTTCTATTCCACAGTTATTGATTTTGGGCTTGTTTTGAACACTAACTTTAAGCAGTGCCATTTAATGAATTTGGACAACATCGCGAAAAGATTACAAAATGAGATTTGAAATGATAATCACAGTGCTTGTTCGGATCTCAACACCAAAAGTCACTTTCAGAAATCCTGATGCAAGAGATCAAGAGAGTTTCTTATATTCCTGACTCATTCCCATGTGAAATTCCTAAGTCATTCTTTCACGTCACAAATATTTTGGAACCTCTTGAAGCTGTAGACTGAAACATAAAAATTGAGTTACTTAGAGAGAGATAGTTTCTAAAAGCTTCAGTGTGAATGGGTTAGAGTTTCAGACTGAGATAAGGGAACACTTAAGTATTATTCAATAGCATCTTTTCCTGTTGACAAATACAATGGATGAGAATATGCTTTTAGATGGCGTGTTCTATTTTCTTACCAAAATATGTGAGTTATAACTGGGATTCTGTGGTGTGGAACAAAGATCAACTTGAATTAGGGAATTTAATGAAATGTAGAACAGTGGGGAATCCGTGCAAGGGGAGGTCAAGAGAACCCAAACGCTCACACTCTTTGTAGCACGTGCGATGTTTACTAAACCTGCCAATTATTGAATTTGTGTACACCCTGTGATAAAGTATGGTACAAAAATTCAGCTTCTGCCTTAGTCATCCATTCATGGCCACTCTATTAGCTTGAGATGTTAAAAGAAATATTTTAGTAACACCGCAAAAATTGCAGCCAACCATCTTTTCCAGGTTATGTGCAAAGTAACTAGTGACTAGGGAAAAATTTTTCAGTGAGAGAACTTCTAAGTGTGGTAACTATAACTTCTGATATAGGGAGAGGAAACGAAATTAAATTGCTGGGCTGTTAATGAATTTGGGGTTTATTTAGATGTTGTATCTTTTCTCCAGGAGGATGCACTGCATGTCATTTAGCACAGAAAAAAATAATAAGGGTTATTTTCATTGGGGCACAAATATTAAGAGAGATATTTGTGGATTGGAAAATGTATCCGCTGCCAACCAGGAGAAGGGTTTCTTTGAGGACAAGAAAGTGTCTTCTATGGAGAGGAGGTGAGGGAGAGATTTCATTCCAAGAGACTTTGCCATAGAAGAATAAGGATTTTTATCATTCAATGTTAGTTTGTTCATATTTCCCTAAAATAATTGTATGTCTTCGTGCCCCTTTCCTTGTTTATCTGGGTCACTTCTGTTTCAGGCAGAGCAAGCAGAAGGCTCATTCGGTGCTCTTTGTTGTTGCTGATTAAATAACGAATATTCTACAAAATATTGAAACATGTAAGAGGATCGCTGAATTCTTTATATATTATTTTCTTGAATTTTAAAAAATGTTGCTTATATTTCCTCAATTTGACACATGGATTCATCTTGCAGAGAGAGGTTCATTGTCACTCTGATTGTAACCCCAACTCACTAGCATTCAAGTTCTATGAGAGCCACAGTAGATTTTTTAAAAAATCAGAAAATCCCTGACCAGTGTGGCTCAGTGGGTCGGGTGTCATCCCATAAAGCAAAGGGTGGCCAGTTCGATTCCCGGTCAGGGCACGTGCCTGGGTTGCAGGTTTGGTCCCTGGTTAGGGTGAGTACAAGAGGCAACCGACTAATGTTTCTCTTACTCTTTCTTTCCCCTCCATTTCCCTCTCTTAAAAAACAAGACGACTTGCTTATTTTAGTTCTTTAGCTTTTCCACTTAGAACTTAGCCTTTTATTTATTTTTTCATTGAGGTTGCTTTCATTGGAATAATTTTACAGATCTAGGCAAAAAAAGATTCCAAATAACCTCATTTTTCACAGATGATTTTTGTCCCTGTCCAGCCAGGCCTCTGGTGCCCTGAGCTCTGGGCTGTGACTGTGAATTTGTCACGTCATTGTCCCCACTGCTTTTCCCTTCACACTCACCCCCTGTTAGGGATGCTCATTTCCAATGAGAAAGGCTGGGGGGGAGTCAGGAAAATATTTTCCTTGTAACCAAGGAGCAAATTGGCTTATACCCCCAAAACCTATGACACCTGAGCCCAGAGAAGGAGGCAAACACACCCCTGGGCTCATTTCATTTAAAAAAAAAGTCAGCAGTATTCATTTCACCTTGTTCCGCCAGACTGGAGGTAGCCCAGCCATGTTATTGAGGGCCCAGCTTGGGACCAGTGGGACAGTGAGATTTTAATCCTGTCCCCAGCACTTCCTGTCTAGGTAATGTTAAACCTAGTCTTTGGTGTTAAAAATAGGAAGGTCCACAGTCCTCCTTACAAAAATCGGGGCGTGTCATTCCTTACGATTAACAACAAGCTCCCCATCTCTACATCCCTATAAACGGAGCCTTCGCAACCACGCACTTCACCTTCACAAGAAAATGCACATCCACCAACAGGAAAAGAAAATCCTGGTATGGGAAAGACGAGTCAAGACCTAAAACAACTGGCCACATGAAAAAATGTCAAGTCTTACTTAAAAAAAACCAAAACAACAAAAAACAAAACCCGAACAGGAGAATGCAAAGTTTGGATAATCCCATTCAAGAGAGAACTATGGGATGTGGTCTATGTGTTATGACCAAATTCTAACAGAGAAAATCAGGAAGAACGGAAGGATAGAAGGGTATAGTTTTATGGTTGAATGTTGAACTTGTCTTAAGTTTAGATGAGATGGTTCCACGTGGTTAAGGAACTAAGGTTTAAGTTTTTACACTTAAAAACTCAGTCATATTTTGCCAGGAAATTACTGTATTATCTTGACAAAAATCTCATAACCTTAAAATCTATTTTTTAAATATCTTACTTATTTATTTATTTTTTAGAGAGAAGGGAAGGGAAGGAGAAAGAGTGGAAGAGAAACATCAATGTGTGGTTGCCTTTCATGTGTCCCCTACTGGGGACCTGGCCTGCAACCCAGGCATGTGCCCTGACTGGAGACCGAACCGGTAACCCTTTGCTTCACAGGCCTGTGCTCAATCCACTGAGCTACACCGGCCAGGGCTACAAAATACTTTCAAGTACACCCCCCCCGCATCCCCCATCTCTTTCATTCATACTTGTTCCTCAAAATAACCTTAAAATCTTAAATTGGAAATATTTGCTATTTCCTTGCCAGAACACTTAGCTTGATTATTGCATAAGTAATGGAACAATAAGTGATCGTGAAAACAAAATAAATGACTGAGACTGGGTTTTCCATTTTGATAATGGAAGGTAATACTTTCCATTAAATACTCCTGATGACTCTTCAGAAAAGCTCAAAAAGTTGACAAAAGTATGCTTTTTAAGAATATGTGTGAATTATTAGTACCTAATTTTTTTTGGTGCAACAGGAAAGGTTGAATTTACTCATATATTAAAAAAATTGTTTGAAGACAAAGCTTGGACATAATTATAAGAAACTTCCCTGGCTGGTGTAGCTCAGTGGATTGAGTGTGGGCCTGTGAGTTAAGGGATCGCAGTTCAATGCCCAGTCAGGGCACATGCCTGGATTGCAGGCCAGTTCCCAGCAGGGGATGCACAAGAGGCAACCATACATTGATATTTATCTCCCTCTCTCCTTCCCTTCCCCTCTAAAGATAAATGAATAAGATCTTTAAAAAGAAAGAAATTGGAAATAAAATCAGTATAGCCAGTTTTACCCAGTTCAACCAAATAAGTGGGGAAAAAATCACAGGTGTAATAAAAAAATAAATAATATTCCGAGAGTCAGATATCATTTTTACTGGTATTGGCTGCTGTTCTCTGTCCAGGACAGGTTTGTTAGGCTTCTGTTTTGGTCTGATGAGCCTCAGGCAGGGTTGCTCTTCTCTCAGCATTTCCTACAATAAATTAAAATCTGAAAACAAACAAAGCCAGAACCTAGAAATGAGAGTGTCTTATTTAAGCAACAGGAAAATATGGTCAGTGCTAGAGGAAAATGTTGATTTTTAAAAAATCAGTTTAATCCTTTTTCTCATGGATAAGGGTACCCAGTTGATTCAGCATGTGTTTTTCTCATTTAGTAATGAGCATTTTAATATCTGAATTACTTAGATTTATAAGAAGAATAATGTTCCCTGACATCTCATTTATTTTTGATGTGAGACTGTTTACTGAATTGCTTCATCCGGAACTGTGCGATCATAGACCAAGCATCTACTCAGAATTGGCTTCAACACCAAATTCCAGGTTCCAGAGAAAGGAGCTTGGTGTTTTGCGTTTTTCTCCTCCCAGAGTAATTAATATCTTAGTTCATGTTCACAACTCTTGACAGTAGGTATGGCAAGGGTTGTACTGTTCTCATTTCATAGATATGATAACCAAGGACCAAGGTAGTGGCCAAAAGTTCCTCCTTCGCATGGCTTCTCCCAAAGAGGAAAAGATGCTGATTTGTCCTTAGCCCAGTGGTTGGAATCAGCAGGGTTGGGCCTGGATCTGGTCTCGGAGATAACAGTGGTGTCAGGGACGGGGAGAGAGGCCAAATGCCACTGACCCTGAGCCTACGGGACTCTCATCCAGGTCTGTACTGGGCAACACCCTTTGCTTTGGGGTGAAGATACTGTTGAGAACTAAACGACAGAGCTTAGGGATGCAAACTCAACTGGCCAGCAGTCGCTCCCTAACTCCCCCTCCCCCCAGTTCCCACTAATGGACCTGTGGGCAGTCAGTGAGAAATAGGAAGGTTCCTTCCCGTCACTCACTCGGAGGGACCTTCAGTCTACTTCTAGGCTCTGAGAGAAATGTCTGCTGGCCAGAAGAATCTTCTCACGCTCTTTTGGTAGAGACAGTCTTAACAGCCATGCGTGGAAGGCCCTTCAGGAGGGGACGCTTTTCCCTCTCCAAACATCTTAATGTCTCCTCGTGGAATTTCTTTTCCTCTTTCAAGACACCGTGTCTTCTCGAACCTCATTGATAATGGCGAACATTTAAAAAAATTTTTTTCTACTAAATAACCTTTGTGAATATTCTTATAAGATTCTGGGGTGATAGTCTATTTTTTTCATTTTCCATCATTTTTCCATAATGGGCCCATGGTCTGCTCTAAGCAGAAAAGCGGGCTGCAGTTTGTCCTCTGAGGCACCCGTGTTTCAGCCAAACAGAGCACCTCCTGTCTGCCTCTTCTGTCTCAGGACTCACCTGTCAGAGAACAGTTGGGAAATGGCACCAACCCTGCACGTTCAGGAGCTCAGTAGCTTAAGACTGGCCACATTTGAGATGCCAGTTGCAAGTCCAGCTTCCTAGGCTGCTTGCAGTTCTGACCACCTGTCTTGACTCCAACCTCAGGGGACCCCACAATCCATCTTCTGCTTTGGTAACTCTGTAGCACCGCTCATAGCACCCCCTGAAAGTGCTGTGCATAAGATTTCAGTTTTATTATGCAGGGCACAGCCAGACGAAAAGTGGAGCTGGGTCCAGGGCATCCCTGTCCTCTCTGGGGGGCTGCCTGCCCAGCACGTGATCTGCCCGGCCCTCCCCCCACAGTCTCCAAGGGCCTTGTCGTCTCCAAGTTTTTATCTGGCCCATCATGATGAAGGTGCAGTTGATTAAATAATTGGCCATGTGGTTTAACAGAATCTCTAGTTCCTGTCCCCTCTTTAGAGGTCAGGGAGTGAGGTGTCAGGTGGTATTTCTGGGGTGACCAGCCCCTCCCTAGAAACTAAGAGCTTACCAGAGTCACCCTCTTGGTGTAAACTCAGGGAAGGCAGGAAGGGGCTTATGATGAACAACAAAAAACACTCCCAGAGGTTTTAGGGGCTCTGTGGCAAGAACTGAGGACAAAGACCAAACCTGTACGTATGTTTTCATTATATCACAGAGAGCATACTCTGAATTTATTTATGGTCTAGCTAGTATCATGCTTAGCAGCAGTAGAAGGCATACGATAATCATATATTAAATTAGCGGACATACATGAGGGAACGAGCTGCATTAGTGCTAATTAGTGAGGCCGTGGTTTATTGTAAGAAACTTGCACTAGCCTTCGTGCATGGTATTTAGTAATGCTAATTCATTGAATTTCCCTGAGGACCTCCCCAAAGGACGGGTTACTCCAAAGCCCTGAACTCAGTGGACCTGAAATCCCAATTTAAGAATCACCAATGTGGGTTTTTTGATCAAGGTCTTGCATCAACTCAAGTGGGAGACACCAGTGGTAGGTACAAGCTTCATTGGTTTTCTTCATTGCTCCCTTATGACACAGGTACATTTTGAGTTTTTAATTTTGTTTTTCCTGAGGAGGTTAAAGTATAGATAAAACTGTGTGTGTGTGTGCAATCTTTCACATATTCTAATGGGAAAAGGTCCAGTATTTGGATAGGACCACTTGAGAATGTCAGCCAATCCTATCTGATGGGCACACCTGGTACTTGGCTAATCCTCAAGATTTTAATCATCTGGATTTTGTAAACCTGATGAGCTTTGTAGCAAAAGCACTGTGTTTTGTGAGACATGAAACTTTGCCATTTTCCTCCTGTTTTATTTCTTCGAGTCTGTCTTAGAATTTTTCCAGCTGGACGACTAATGCACAGAGACTTTTCTTTTCCATTGCTGTCACCCCCGATGTGAACTATTAATACATGTTTTTATTTATAATCTGTTCCCTTTAAGAAGAGGCAGGGATGAGCTAAGTCCAGTGGCACGTGGGTTCACTAAGTGTCCCTGATGGTTTTTCGGAGCTTGAGCTTATTCCCAAAATAGGTTTCCACCAACACTTTCCCTTTATTTACATCCCTTGTGTGTTTCATCCTTGTGTTTGTTTTCCACTTATATTAACTCATCAAAATGTTTTGTGAAGTAATTTATATATCCAGGAAGATTTTCATTACTGATTTTCTTAGAAATAAAAAGTCCTATTTGGCCAACAGTGGAAGAGAGAACCCCTCCCCCCCAGAAACCCAACAACAAAGTTTGGTTCAGAACTTGAAACCAGCAAAATTTGAGTGGTTTCTCAACTTGGCAGATCCTACCCTAAATCACTTGTAGGAAATCTCCATTTTCTAACTACAAATAAGCAGTTTTGTGTGTGAACTGGTGATGACCAGTTTCGCTCAATTTGCTTATGCTTGTATCTAGCTGTGGGTCAAACTATAGTATTTCGGAAAATATAAAATAGAGGTACAAATCATGTGGGCGTGTTATAGAATGGACTTATCAGCTAACTCGGGATGAATAAGATTTGAATCTTAGTTTGTAAAGAAACCTAACAAAACTGAACTTTTCCCATGTCCTTATAGAGTTTTTCATGCTGATTAATTAAAAGAATAAGACTGAGGTTAGAGATGTTCACTTACTTAAAAGATCAAAATGCTTTTTAAATCTTTTAGCAGCTTTCATATAGGCAATCAGTGTAGCAACTCAACATAATCTAGGCCTGTCATTATTAAAGTAAGTTCATTAAGACTTCATTATGACAATAATGTTAACAGGTTGAATGGCTAATACTGGGGACTAAAAGAGAGACACTGCTTGAGCTTCTGGGAAAAAAGTTGACACTATTTATGATGCACTATTGCTATTAGCCTCTAGTTTCTGCAAATTAGTAATGTTTATTTTGACTTATTAAATAGTGAGGGCTAGTCTTTCTTTCATAAAGTTTGAGGTTTGAGGGGGTGCAAAGGCCAGGAGTTGTGACATCATAAAAAAAAAAGTTGTATCAATTTGATGTCAAATCCTGGCTCATCCATTTATCCATTTCACCACTTGGCACTGACCTGCCCACCTGCAAACAGGAGAAACCAGCTGCCTTGGTAGAGTTGCCGTGCAAAGTTTCCGGCGTGACAGGTGCTCAATAAAGGCCGGTTCTCCGGCAGCTGGAGAGGTGCAGTGTTCCGGCCTCGGTGAGACCGTTCCCTGGTGGCGGTAACAGGAAAATGGCGCTCGGCAGCCCCTGGGCACCTGGACTTGATGGTTTCAAGGCTCCTTCCAACACCAGTCCGTTTCTCTCTGATTCCCCCTCACCCAGAGGTGGGTCCAGAACTGTCTTTAAGGATGTGCGCCCGAGACTCACACAGCATTGTGTTGACACGGGCTGCGTAATCTAACAAGCCCTTAAACACAGCTGCTCAAGTCAGCTGAGGATCTGCGTGTGTGAGTTGGATGTAGGTTAACGCTGCCAGGAAGAGAGTCCTGATTTTAATGAGACCTGAAGAGAATCCAGAAAGAGGCTTAGCGATGTGTGTTCCCCTCTCAAAAATACTCAGAAAGACACATTTTGGATATTTCAGTGCTGATGGAAAGGATCACAGTTGAAGGAGAAACTTGAGTTTGTTTGTATAAAGGATCTTTTAAAGCATGAGATCATTAAAAGAAAAACAGAAACAACTTTCTTCCTAAAGCCATGGAGATAGAGGGAACCCTCAGGGGAACCAGTAACAGGACACATCTCCCCTCTTCTCACAGCCCCAGGACGAACTTGACCCATCCGTCAATCCAGCCTTCCCACCCCTGAGCTCTCGCTGGGCCTCTCAGTACATCGCAGTGAACCCCTCTGTCCGTGGGGTGCCCACAAATCTATGGGTGCTCACGAGAGACTTTTGTTTTTAATCTAGGCCATTCTTTCACTTATATAACATATTTATGGCACATATTTATCAACTGCATCCCCGTCATTATTAGAAAAATAAGTAGGTCCCTAGTCTCTTCATTCTAAATACTTCTCAAAGGAGACATTCTCAGAGAAGTTTATCTTTAGTAACTGGTATAATTTACTCAAATTGCTGCCATGACTAGTGTGTGTATCATGAAAATACCAACATGATCAGAGAAATCCTAGATTGCTCTTGGCAAGTATCCACTCACTAACAAAAATGTATCTTGTATTAAAGTGAGAATTTCTTTTTTTTAAGTATATTTTATTTTTTAAGTATATTTTATTGATTTATTTCTAGAGAGGGGGAGAGAAGCATCAATGTGTGAGAGAAACATCAAACATCCGTCAGTTGCCCCCAACTGGGGACCTGGTCGAAACCCAGGCATGTGCTCTGACTGGGAACCAAACCAGTGACCCTTCAGTCCACAGGCTGGCGCTCAATCCACTGAGCCACACCAGCCAGGGCTAAATGAACCGTGAAACTGAGTGATCTGTGGGCTGTGGGATTATGAGATTTGATCCTTCCCTCCTTTGGTTTACTTGTATTTTCTAACTTTCCCACACTGATCAGGAACTGCTTTTGGAATTAAAAATGATTTCAATTAAAAATGTAGTTTAAATGGTCTAAAACTATAACTGTATCATTTTGAAAGGCGGCACCAAGGAGAACCTACATGTGAGAGATTAAAAAAGTGGGTGAGGCAAAGATGGTTCACAGATTTTGATGCTGAGGCACGGTGCCTGAAAAATGCTGAGTCACAGTTATGTTTTAAAATGCTGAGTCATGGTGCAAAAATGCTATGCCAGGACACCTGAAAATGCTGAATTATTTTAGATAGCCACTAGTCAGCATTTTTGAGGCACCGTGACTCAGCATTTCATATAACAATGACTCAGCATTTGTTAGAAAGCCAGGACTCAGCAATTCATGCCTTCAGCCAGGGGCCTGGCCCGCACCCCAGGCATGCGCCCTAACCAGTAACCCCCTAGGTTTGCTCGGTGATACCCAGCCAACTGAGCTACGGCAGTCAGGGTTCAAATTACATCTTAAATCAGTTCACTTCTTTCAGCTCTATAGCCAGTGAGTGTCCTTTTCCAAGAACTTCTTGCCAGGATACCACAGTAGGCTCCCGATCTCCCCATTGCTATTTTTGCTTCCCTTCTGTACAATCTGTGCACAGCTGCTAGACGATGACCTTTGTATGAACATGAATTAGATGCCACTCCCCCACTTAAAGCCTTTCAATATCTTCCACTGTACCCAGAATTAAGTCCAAACTCCTCATCACCCACAAAGCCCTCCCTCTAGGCTCTGTGATACAGCTCCGCTTCTTAACCTCCTACCCACTTTTTTCATTTACGTTACACTCAGCTTTCAGAGTGTCCTTTGGGCCTTCCAAAGTGTCCTTTGTTGTCCTGGAATCCCTTCCCTCCACCCACCTTTGTCTGGCTAGTGCATAATTCTCCAGGTGTTAGCTTAGCTCTAACTTCCTCAGAGATGACTTACTTCCATGACCACCCCTTTCTTAAATAGGTTACCTAGGTTAGTTTACTAATACTTTTTTTAAAAAATCACTGTTTGCTACCTTAATGTTTGTTTAAGTCTTTCTTCCCCACTAGACTTAATTCTGTGAAAGCAGAGACCATGCCTGTTTTGTTCCAAGATGTATGTATGCTTTGGGTGGTGCTGTCTGAAGCCTAGAGGTGCTAATGGTGAAGAGCTTGGAGCTGAATGGCTTACAAAGAAGTGTTCTTGCCCTGGCTGGTGTAGCTCAGTGGATAGAGCGAGGGCCTGCGAACCACACAATCGCGCGGTTCGATTCCCAGTCAGGGCACATGCCTGGGTTGCAGGCCTGGGTTGCAGGCCGGTTCCCTGCAGGCCAGTTCCCAGAAGAGGATGCATGAAAGGCAACCATACATTGATGTTTCTCTCCCTCTCTGCTTCCCTTCCCCTCTAAAGATAAATAAATAAAATAAAAAATAAAAAATCTAAAAAAAATGAAAAGAAGTGTTCTTGTGTGGAACAGGATAGAGGTGGTTGCTATGTGAGACCTTCAGTCCTTGCTCTGCCACTTACAAGTGACAGGGCCTGGGATAAGTCATTCTCTTTGAACTTTTTTCTCCAACTGGAAAATCAGGCTAAAGTGAAAAGGCTTGGTTTGGCTCACAGGGTTATGGTTAGGATCAGAGGAAAAAACGAACGTGAACTTGTTGAGATTGAGCCAAGGCTGGCTAACCCACTGCCGAGGAAGGGTTGGTGCTGATGCCCCCTTAAGGTCTGGCTCAGCGGGAAAGAGGCCGAGCCTCACCAGGCTGCACAGGACCAGCCCATGGACCCGCCTCAGCACCAGTGATGGCTAGCTGAGTGCTGGGACTTGTGAGTGGTCAGGATGGAGGGCTGCTTATGGGCCTGGACTCTCACAGTGACCTGAGCAAATAGACACAGCCTTGCGTATGGCTGATGTCACCTGGAATTTTACGTAGGTGCCAGGTCTCTGCCTAGTAGTTGTATTGTCTTGGTCTATACAGTCCATGTCCTTTCCATTCCCTCTTTCTGTCCTCTCTTCTCTCACCTTAAAGGTTTTTCATTTTCAGTTTATTGATCTACGTCTTCCCTGTGGTGGGAATCCTAATGGGAAAAGGGGGGTTGAAGTAGCGACAGCCTAAGGGTGATTGGCAGAAACTGTGGGGCTGGATGCCTGGGTTCTTTCCCTTTATTTCAGTGGGAGCCACAGTCTAGCATTCTTGATGGCTGGTGGGCTAGGGGTGGGGTGAAGAGGCAGCCCCCAGCTCCAGGCTGGAGAATCGCTGGGCCCAGTCGAGGGGTGGGCAGTGCTGGGGCAGGGCTGGTTGGGAGTGAGTCATGTAGGGTTTTTTTTTTCCCCTGTCTCTCTTTTTCTCAGAGGCTGAGGCGAAGGGAAAAAGCTGACTGCCCACCCCTCTCTTTGTGTGTCTTGTCTAATTTAACTTATGTTATTTATCAAGTAGACAGGTTATTTGGAAACCAGATGGACCCAGGCAAAAAATCATCTGGGTTTTCCAAATGTGAAAAATTAGGTTCTGGGGGCCTAGGAGGAGAGGCGGTGTGTGTGTGTGTGTGTGTGTGTGTGTGTGTGTGTGTGTGTGTTTGGAGGGGGTGAGGCGTGTTGAGGGTACTGTGAGTCTCTGTAGTCAGACCCAGAAATTGCTCCATGATATCCAAGTTTCCCCCCTCCTTCTTTTTCCTTCAAGTTCTTTATAATTAGAATCTAAAAGAGAAAACCACAAGCTTTATGTTGGCGGCTGGGAGTGCTGAAAGGTTTAGTTGGCCAGAATAAGAACATGTCAGGGCTATAACAGAGCAGCGGCTGACAGCTTTCTCTGTCTCTCCAACTGGCCTCCTACAGAGCCGGTGGGTTAGCAAGGCAGAGAGAGGTTTCTGGAGCAGAAGCCGCCACCTCTGTCCCCTCAGTGTTAGATCCCAAACTGATCGCAGCAGTTATGGAAGTTAGACATTAGGGGCAGAACTTACCATTTTATAACTTTCTGATGATCAGATGGCTGAAGAACGCTGGGGATGAAGGGTTGTCTCCCCCTTAAATATCCAGGGGAAGGGCTCGCTGTGTGGTTACAACCAGGAACGTTTAAAGCCTGCGGTTCTGTTAACTCTGGGCAGCAACGTTATTAGGAAGGAATTAAAGCAGGAAGCTATGGAGGTACGACCCTAGGCTGCAGTAAAGGAAACGTTCGGCTGAGAGCAGAGGCCCGACCCTCTGCATGGGCACATGCACACACAGAGCAGAGCCAAGACCCTGCCTGGCCCGAGGAATCTGGCAGCAGCCATCGCACTTGTCCCATTGTAATTGTCATTTTTTTCAAGTGCCATTGGACTGTGAAAGCCACTTAATAACATGATCTCATCTGAATAATCTGAGTTAATACTAGCTCCACAGTGGTGAGGATTAAGTCAAAAAAGAATTGTAAAGTGTCTGCCTCCAGGCCTAGCACATAGTGAACCTCGATGAGTGTTTGTTGAATAACTGACCATTTCCAAAGGTCGGTGTATAACAGCTTGAATAACTGAGACTTATGGGCTGTCTCGCTGGGCCTGGAGCCTGCCCGAGCCATGATCTTACCCTGCCCTTCATTTAACACATGCTAAATGAGAATCTGTGGTGTGTGGGGTACACCCCGTGAGGTGCTCCCCACCCCCGCTCAAGGAAGGCCACGTGGGCCCAGCCACTGGCTGGGGGCACTGTCTGCAGACTGCCTGCAGCAGTCAGCCCCCTTGGGGATTGCCTCAGCTGCAGAGAACACCTTGCCCAAGGTCATGCCCCTCTCCAGCACAGCCCACATCCAGTGACAACACGGGTATAAACGCCTGGCCAGCTCGGCTCATGTCGAGACAATTCCAATGGGCCATTCTAGCTTCAGAGCTCCCCTAGGAGTTAACTGAGGCTATCATGGGCTTGTCCCTTCCCATCCACAGATGTCGATCCAAAGGGCACTTTTTTAACATTTTTATTTCTTTATTTTCAGAGAGAGGGAAGGGAGAAAGAGAGGGAGAGAAACATCCATGTGTGTTTGCCTCTCACACACCTGCCACTGGGGACCTGGCCTGTAACCCAGGCATGTGCCCCCACTGGGAACCAAACCGGTGACCCTTTGGTTCACAGATTGGCGCTCAATCCACTGAGCCACACCAGCCAGGGCCAAAGGGCACTTCTTAATAAACATCCTGGGTGCTGAACTGTCTGAATCTGCTTCCTGGGGAATCCAGCCTGCAAGTGTGCTAGTCCTGGTGGCCAAGGCTTTTGGACAAGAAAGGACAGAGATCCATTTGCAGTTTTCAGCACAGGAGGTGTGGGTGCTGTCTTTTTAGGTCCACCAGGGGGCAGCAGTATCAAAGCAACCTGCCCTGCTGAGGTTCAGCAGACTGGTCTGGGGCCTTTTTCGGTCCGCTCTCATTTCCCACCACCAGTATCGGTATCGGGCAGGCCGACCTCCCTTAGTGTTGTCCACCTTCCGAAGGGAAGGAGACTTTCCGAAACGGTCTAGGCCTTAGTTTTGTCGGTCTTAACCCCCACCACCTGCAGCACTGAAGGCCAATCTGTCTTCCTATTGCAGCCCCTCCACCTCCAACCCCCACAGCTGGGCAAACTCCTCACCCAGAATCTCCCAGCCCACCACACTTGCCACCCACAATACATTTGTTTTCTGTGTGACAAGGTAATTATGAGCTTGGGGCCAGGAGGCCCGGGGGCCAGTCTGAGGATGGTCACTTCAATCTGGTTCTCCCTGTTCTACTAACATTATTGATTTTTAGTTTTATTTATTATGATGATTTTCTGTGTGATCTGGCCCTGGCGACATGAGGTATGGAGGCGAGAGGGCAGAACACATTTATTCTTGTCACGGTTTAGCTTCTTGAAACCACCTACCCACCCGACATTTTTCTTTTAATCTGCAGACTTTAGTACCTTGGTTTACCTGGTCTTCGTTCTCTCCCCTAGTCCCAAAGTTCTCCCAGAGATTCTTCCAGAAATGGGAGCCAGATGTGGCTAAAGGGTGCTGGGCGAGGAGTGAGGGCGACATTAACTCATCCGGCATTCCAGTCACCTGTCAGTGATTTCCAGGCTGAATTCCCCAACTTCCTGCTTCTTTTTCATTCCTTCCCCCAGGTAGTCCTGAGACAGGCCAAGCTTTCTTTCCCCCCCCCCCCCTCTTGTTTCCTATATCGGTTTCCCTGGCTGTGAAATGGATGAGAGAAAAACCTGATCAGGAAGCTTTCGGAAGGAGAGGGATTGACATGGGATGGACCCAATACAAAGTTGGCCTGCCTGACCTTCAGGCTACCAAGGCCTCCCATAACGTACTCCGATTCCTCATGGGGAAGAGGAAAGGCAGGCTTTAGGCAATAAATTACAAGTAGGAGGGGGCGCTCTTCACTGGGATATTTGCCATGGGAATCAGCTGAGGCCAAGGGCAATTTGTGGGGCCATGTTCCCCCAGCCTGTGTTCTCTGTGTGTGCCAGGAGAATGAATAAATCATTGTTCAGGGGCGGGATGCAGCTGCTGGGCTCCTCCCCTCGGCACATGCCCAGACTCCAGATCCTCCATTGAGAGCTGCTGGAGCAAAGCGGTTTATACACCCAGCTCCCCAAATCCTATTGAGGCCTCCCCTTCTGCACGAGCCACCGGCTTCCAGCCCATTCAGGCAGACCCTTTGTGCTGGAGGTTAAGTGGTTACGTGTGGGGGGCACCCAGAAAGGACCTGTCAGGCCCTGAAAGGCTGTGCTGATACCGAGCCCTCCTACTGATGAATGGGGTGGGTGGGGGAGAGGTGGGCGGCCAGAGGGTGGGGCAGGGGAGAAGGCATGGGGATTAGGGAGCCCACAGAGGCAGCTGCTAGGAAGGGGGTGGAACAGGCACCCCTTCTTTCATTTCTCCTTCAGATCCGATTTTCTGTCCAGCTCACTCACTTTGCTGTGGGCTCTGGGGTGTTCAAACAGCCTTGGGACCTGGGCTCTAGCTTTCTTGGTCTGGTGGGAGGAAGGTCTGGGGAGCACCATTTATCACTTGGGTGCCTTGGGAAGAAAGAGTCCTTTTCATTCTTCCAGGAGCTCCAAAACACCCCTCAGCTTCCCCTTTTCCCTTCCGGAGTGGGAGGGAAAGGTTGGGGCAGGACCCACCTCCTAGGATCATGTGGTACAGTGGGTTTGCAACTGCATCCCACTAAGCTTTAAAAACTTCCTGGGAGCCCCCTCAGGAGCTGTTTGGGGCAGAGGCTTGGAGATCTCAAACTGGGTATATTGGAAATATTTGCCTGAAAATCAAAGATTCCAAGCCTCTAAAAAATTTTTTTAACTTCAGATTTGATGTGTGCCCCGCTCATTTTATAGCTGCAGAAACAGCCACACTGGTGGTGGAGAATGGACTTGTCTTACCTAACATGGTCGCACAGCAATTTCTTGATAGATTAGCGTGGCACTTCACCTTTAAGAGGCAGAGGAGAACTGGGTGGACAAAACAACTACCTCTCCAGCTTTGTAGGCCTGTCTTTCCCAAGATGAGCTCATAATTCTGGGGAATGATTTTCATTCTGACCTGCCTTCAGGGCTCTGTGGTCCATCAAAGGTCCTGCAGGTCTGGTCCTGGGAGTCCAACTAAGGATGCTCACCATATAATGTTCTTTAACAATGTTCAAGGCATATTGTCTTTAGTTAACCTAGAAAGGTTAAAATTATTTGAAGAATAAAGCAGGTAGCAATGTGGCTGGTACTGCAGGACTGGAAGCCTTTGCTTAGTTCTCACATGAAACATTTAGGGGACCCCTGTTCTTCTCCTGCTACCCCCAGCTCCTGGGAATGGTGGTCAGCGCCTCTCACCTCTGGGCCCACTTTATCCTTCAGGTTCATCTCCTACCTCTGTTGCCTACCCACCTCCCGTACCAGTCACACTGGCCTTGCCTGCATTGTCTCAACACACACACCACACACAGTCTCCTCCGCCTTCTGCCTTCTCGTACTCAGCCTTCAAAGCCGGGCTCAAATACCACCTCTGCACCGCCTTCCCTACCCTGTTTTGTGCTCATTACTTTTCCTTAGGCCCTGTTGCAGGGCCCGTCACATTGTGCAGTCCACTCTTTTTCTGTTTCCCTATTTACACAGGGAGCTCCCCAAGGTCACCACCAGTTCTGATTCTGCCTTGAATCCCCAGCAGACAACCTGGTGCAGAGTAAGCACACCACCCCCTTGTGCTGGATGTGGATGAATGGATGGGAAGGGGCAGGCATTGAAACACCTCGACGGTACCTACCGCTCTCTTCCCAGGAACAGTGACATTGAAAAGTTATCCGTCTATGGAGGAACTCATGCCTGTCCTATTTACTGGAGTAGAAATCCCTTTCATCTTCCCTTGTCTAGTTGCCCGACACCCCAGGCCCCCAGGGCCCAGAGTCCGCTACTCACTGCCAGCCTCTCTGGCTTTGACATCCGTTTGCTCGGCAGGGTATCTGCTCACTGCCCACTGCTGGATCTTCACGGTGGGCTGGCCTGCTGCAGAGCCCTGTTCCATCTCCAGTGACTTCAGTGTCCCTGCCAATGAAATCCCTTCAGTGTAGTAGCTACAGATACTCCTTCACCCTGGAGTGACTGATTCCCTGGTACCCTGACTGAGAATGCTTCTGGCGAAGGAATAAGAGACATCTATACATTTGCTTTTCTGTGCTCATATAAACATGGATGCCTCTGCTTTCCTGGGCTTTATTGTTCTCCAGGTTCCCAGCTCCCTGAATATTATGGAGTGGGTGGGAATCATTATTTGAGTATTTACTGAATTAATTATTCAGTGCTAGAGTATCCCGTACAACATTGCCCTTGACTAAGAAAAGAGGCTGAGGCTAGCCCTGGCCGGGTGGCTCAGTCGGTTGGAGCATTGTCCCGTACACCAAAAGGTAGCAGGTTCGATTTCCAGTCAGAGCACATACCTAGGTTGTGGGTTTGATTCCTGGTCAGGTCAGGGTATGCACAGAAGGTAACCAGTCAATGTTTCTCTCTCACATCTGTGTTTCTCTTTCTCTCTCAAAGTGTTAAACATATTCTTTAAAGTGCGCAGACGATTAAAAAGACAAGAGAGGCTACAGTCTGATGCCCTTGGAATTCACTGGACTGAACAGGTATCATGATTAATTAATTAATTTATTATTTATTGCAGATTTTATTTATTTATCTTTAGAGGGGAAGGGAAGGAGAGGGGGAGAGAAATATCAATGTATGGTTGCCTCTTGTGTGTCCCCTGCTGGGAACTGGCCTGCAACCCAGGCATGTGCCCTGACTGGCAATTGAACCGCGATACTCTGGTTCACAGGCCCCCGCTCAATCCACTGAGCTGCACCAGCCAGGAGTTATTTTATTTTATTTTATTTTATTTTATTTTATTTTATTTTATTTTATTTTATTTTATTTTATTTTTGGAGAGAGAGAGAGAGAGAGAGAGAGAGAGGGAGAGAAACATCAGCCAGCTGCCTTCTCATACGGCTCTGACACTGTAGCTTCTGCAGGTCACGGGGGAGGGGGAAGAATGTTTCCAACCAGGGGAGCCGAGGACGGGTGCACTGCATCGATGTAGGCTGCACCAAGAGCAGCCATCAAGGGCAGAGTTGCTACTATTGAATGAGGACTGAGAGGTGCATGAGAGGGACCCAGGGGTGCTCTGTTAGTCATGGTTCTTTCGATTGTCAGGGAAAGAAATTCCACGCAAGTTAGGCTTGGAAAAACGAGGGCCTTCTTGGAAGGTTTACAAAGGCCTCAGGAAACAGGGACTGGGACCTCACCAGGATTCTGCTTTTTTGTCTCTGCTTCTGTGTGTTGGGATCATTTTCTCCTGCTGCAAACTGACTTCCACTCGCCAAGAAATGTGATTGCTATAGCCCTAGGCTCGCGGCTTCCCTGCTTTGTCTTCCTTTCATTTATTTCAGAAAGTCCCAGAGAAGAGCTCTGACTCACCTGGAGCGGGCAGTCTTATCCTTGGACTCAGCAGGCTCCCGTTTAATCCTGGTGGTTAAAGCCAGGGGCGGACTGCAGGCGGGGGTGTTGGGCAAGGGTGGGGGGCAGAGAGACTGAGCTGAAGGAAAGTTGGGGAGGAGCTGTTCTGGGCCCACCGAACAATCAGGTGACATTATGGCTGAATGGCATGGGAAGATCTGCATAACTCCAGGCCACCAAAGCTCAGAGCTCAGAAGCTCAGAAGTGAGGATTCGGGTCACCTCGTAAGTAAGAAAACCCTGTGGCATGGGGAACTTGCAATAGATAAAGGAAAAAGGAAGAGTAATTTAGCCTAGGACCTGATGCACAACAGAATTGGGGCTGAGGTCTCCACCTGCATATTCCAAGCTGGGGGAGTATCCTCCCAAGTTTGAATCACTTTTGCCTTCTCCCTTTATTTCCTTTTCCCTCTTAAAACAGGATTTGTCATAATCATAAGTTGGCATTTTTCCTCTTCCATTTCCCTCCTTTTCGTATATAGGATTGGTTGGTGTGATTTAATTTGTATTTAGTCTCTAGGTTGCAGAATGGTAAGTTGGAATTGAATTGAAACTGGAAGAGGATGCCCCAGCATGCAGATCACAGACCTCAATTCTTCCTCATTAAACAAACAAACAAACAAAAAGCAACAGAAAGAAAGAAGGAGCCCCTACCCTTCACAACAGCCTAGATGGAACCGGAGAGCACTATGCTGAGTGAAATAAGCCAGGTGGTGAAAGACAAATACCATATTATCTCACCTTTAACTGGAACCTAATCAATAAAACAAACAAGCAGGCAAAATATAGTCAGAGATACCGAAATGAAGAACAAACAGACAGTAACCAGAGGAGAGATGGTGGGGGGTGGTTAATGAGGGGAAAGGGTGAAGGGTGTCAGGAACAACTATAAAGGACGCATGGACAAAACCAAGGGCAGGTGGAACCAGGGGAGGGAGGTGGGGACAGCTGGTGTCGGAGCAGGGGGAGAGGTGAGGGGAAAAAGCAGAAAACTACTTGAACAACAATAAAATTTAGAAGTACTTATATATATGTTTTACAAAGTTTTACTTAGAAAAAAAGCAAGCAGCCCTGGCCGATGTGGCTCAGTGGATTGAGTGCTGGCTTGTGAACTGAAAGGTCGCTGGTTCAATTCCCAGTCAGGGCACAGTCCTAAGTCTTGGGCCAGGTCCCTGGTTGGAGGTGTGACATTTCTTTCTCAAATCGTTTCCCTCTCTCCCTTTCTCCCTCCATTCCCCTCTCCTTGAAAATAAATGAATAAAATCTTTTTTTTTAAAGCAAAAGAAAGGGATGAGGGAAAGACAAGGTGTTTTAAATGTATTATGATTCAATCCTACCCAGTGTGGCTCAGTGGGTTGAACACCAAACTGCAAACCGAAAGGTTGTGGGTCAGGTCCCCAGCTGGGGGCTTGTGAGAGGCAACTGATTCATGTATCTCTCCCCCCCTCTTTCTCTCCCTCCCTTTCTCCCTCCTTTCCTCTCGCTCTAAAAAGAAGTACATAAACTATTTTTAAAATGTATTATGATTTAATGATGAATCCATATTAGTTTAGTTTTGAAAAGCAGGGGGTGCGTGAGACAGGCATAACCAGTTGAATAGCTTTTTTATTAGAATGGGCGTGGAAGGGACCTCGTGGAAACTCATGAGCCCTGAAGGCGAAATTTGTCCTAGTCTTTCTGGGTAGCTTATTTTAAGAAGCTTTAATATAATACCAGGCAGTGCTTCTCTGTTTCCTCATGAAGGCCAGCAACCTCTCTGTTGTTTCTGAGAGCAAATTGGGCCCCCAAACCCTGTGTTTCCCCCAGGGAGGGAGCAAGGGCATCAGGCTTCAGCAAGTAAAAACGGAAGAGTTCAGTGCCCTGGCACCACGAGGTGTTCTCTGCCCTGTGGGAAGCCTCCTGGCAGTAGCTCCATGCCTGTCCCAGAGCAGGTTTTCTTTCTTCTCTTAAAAACCTAGCCTTCCGAAGTGACTTTAATAAATAAACACAAAATGAATACATAATGGCGGCCTGGCTGGGTAGTTCAGTTGGTTAGAGCTCTGGTATCCCCATAAGCTAGTGCTGTGGTTTTGATCTCTGGTCAGGGCACATACAAGAAACAACCAGCGAGCCCTGCCTGGCTGCCTGGTGTGGTTCAGTGGATTGTGCGCTGGCCTGCAAACCAACAGCTCACTGGTTCGATTCCCCGTCAGGGCACATGCCTGGGTTATAGGCCAGGTCCCCAGTAGGGGGCACGCAAGAGGCAACCACACCTTGATGTTTCTCCCCTTCTCTCCCTTCCTTCCCACCTCCTCTAAAAAATAAATAAATTACCTCTTCTACACAAAAAAGAAGCATAAATATTTCTCTTGTTTTTCCCTCTCATAAAGAAAAAAAAAAGTGACATGCTATGAAGAAAGTGTCCAGGGATAATATAAAGGGGGGAAGAGGCTGTTAGGCAGAGGGAACTGTGTGTGCAAAAGCAGCGTGGCCGAAAGGAGCGCCAGGCTACAGAGATGGGGCGCCAAGGCAGCGGGAGAGCGAGGGGCAGGGTGCTCTGGGCCCTGAGGCTGCCGCCTCAAGGATGCACCGCGGCGGGGAAGCCATTGAGGAGTTTAGGCAGGAAGGTGGCGACATGATCAGATTTTCATTTTGAAAATGTCACCCGAGCTGCAAGGCCTCCGTTCAGGCTGCGAAGGCCAGAAGGCGACCCCAGAAAGGCCGTCCGGCGCGCGCTCCGCAGAAAACCCACGTGGGCCAGGCCGCCACGCCCCGCGCGCAGACGCCGCCGGGCTCCGCAGTCTGTGCCCTGGGCTGGGCAGCGGCTCCGGGGCCGCGCATCCCACGCCCGGGCCGCGCGGACTCCCAGGCCGAGAGACCCCGCACCCAGCCCGGAGGGCCGAGTTTCCGCCGTGGGCCGGTGGAGCCAAAGCCGCGCCAGGGCGGGCGCGTCCAGGCCGTGAGTCGGGCCGTAGGGGGAGGGCTTGAGCCTCGGCCGCGGGGGTTTTGGGGGCCGAGAGGGAAAGCGCAGCCTCCGCACAGCTGCCTCCCATGGGGAGGTTGGGGAAGGCTGGTCTCTATCCTGTCTTCGGGGTAGTCTCCCTCTCTGGCAAGGCTGGGGCAGGAAGGGAGGCCGATGCTCCCCGCCCCCAAACCCCGGCAAATTGCGGATTCGCTTCTAGGGAAACCTGATCCTAGGGTGTCTGGGTTCCCATTTTACCGTCTCTGAGAACCCCCTGATTCGTACCACCACCCCTGCCGCATCCCAGCTGCCTTCATGGCCCTGCCCAAGTTTAGGAAAAAGAAAAAAAACATCTGGAGGGGAAAGGTCCCCAGGCACCTTGCGTCCTGGGGAGTTTGTAGCTTATAAAGGGACTGTGCAGACATCCCTGACCCACCTCGGAGGCCTGCCCACTACTGCATGTGGGGAGGGCCTCTGTCGTTCCTCAGTCTTACTGGTACCTGAATTTTCTGATTCTAGTACTGTGTAATCAGTTGAAACCTCATGTCTGTTGAACCCCTAATTTTGGTAGAAGCCGGTTGTTGAGGAGGAAAGAATAGTATTGACTTTACTATTCATGCAGGGCATCAAGATGGAGCAGCTGGGGGCAGGACACAAGATAGTATAATAGTATGGAGGGAAGAGGGTAAGGTCCCACAGACTTATGGTGGGGGGGGCTCCGGGGCAGAGGAAGGAAGGGGACCCAGCTCTTCCAGCCCTGGGCAGTCAGCAGTAGCCGCCACCCCCACATGCTTGCTCTTCCTGATCTTCCTGAGCCCCGGTGTCCCACTGCAGCCTCCTCCCTCTCCCCCACTCACTCACCCCACAGCAGGTGTGGACTGACACCCGCCTGGTGGCCAGCTCCATGGTGGCCCCTGGGAATGTGATAGAGGACATACAGAGAAGTTTCATGTCTAGTTAGGAAGCCAGAGTTATAGGCTGTTGTTACAAGAGAGTTGTGGTTTGTTTTTTTTTTTTTAATTGGATAGACATGGACTGACCATCAATTATGTGCCGGGAACAAGAAACAAACATGAATTAGGCAGTGTGTGTCCAGGGCAGTGTGGGCCCAGAGAAAGCAGTGTTAACTGCTTGAGTATGTTGGGGCAGTGAGTATATCAGGATGGCTTTGGAGAGGTGGGGTATATTAAAGCTGTTTTGAAGTATAAAAAAGGAATTTGATAGGTGGAGAAGAAAGGACCTCGGAGGAGAGGGGAGGGGAGGGAAGGGGAGGAGTTGTAGGCAGAGGGAGCTCTGTGAGGACGATAGTGCCCATCTCCTAGATCTCAGCCGTTTGGTGTGGCAGTGGGGGCAGAGTGGCAAGAGGCAAGTCTGGAGGCATGAGCAGGGGCCAGATGAAGCCCAGGCTTGTAGGCCATGGAGTGGTTTAGCAGCAGGTTAGGGACCTGTGATGAATTAAATTTAAATCTGTAACTGGAGGCAGAAAGATGAGTGAACAAGCTGTGGCAGTCAGTAATCCAGGTAAGAAATGGCCTGTATGTTCATACACACGCAGAGGTTTTTAAGAGGAAGAATTGTCAGGATTCAGTGGCCAATGAGATGGGAGAAGGAAGCAGAGTGAGCGGCCCGGGGTCTCTCAGGTTTCTGACTGTGGTGACAGTGGAGAGTGGGCCATTTCAAGGAGGCCAGCGTGGAGGGAGAGCTGGTTTGGACTTGAGGAGCCTGTGGTTGGCTATAGAGTTAGAAAGCTGTTGGGTCTGGCTGCAGGCATATCTGAGAGTCACCAACACATGATGCTCCTTGAAGCTACAGCAGAGGGTGATGAGGTCATCTGGACACAAGTGCATGGAATGAGAAGATAGCCTGCCTCAGAGGGCCGAGGGAAAACCTGCACAGGAGACTGAGGAGGCAAGAGGAAAACCAGGAAGGGAGATGTTACCAGAGTACAGGAAAGGGGCTGAGTAGGAGCAGCCAGGCTGGTGCTTGTCGCTTCGTGCCTGCAGCTAGGTTGCCTCAACTCTGTCAGGGTACCCCACCATGTCCCACTCTGACTCATCCTTCTGCTTCCCTTTTATAGACCAGATGTTCGCCATCCAGCCGGGAGTGGCTGAGGGGGGCCAGTTCCTGGGGGGCCAGTTCCCGGGGGGCCCACCTTCTAGAGTATGTCAGCCTGAGTTCCAACCTGACAGCAACTCCAACTTCATGGCAAGCACCAAGGACACCAATGAGAACTGGCGTGGGATGCCAGACCAAATGGAGCCCATCCTGATGAGGAGCTCTGCCAAGTTGCCCTCTGACAACCAGACCTTCCAGGCCCCTGGACTCCCCGAAGGAGAGGTCCGCAGCCCTCCAGAGGGGGCAGAGATCCCCAGAGCTGAGCATGAGAAAATCGGTAGTGCAGGCACAGTCTGCTCCCCTCTAGAGGACAATGGCTATGCCAGCAGCTCCCTAAGCATTGACAGCCCCAGCAGCAGCCCTGAGCCTGCCTGTGGGACCCCTCAAGGCCCTGGCCCTGCAGATTCCCTTCTGCCCTCAGTGGCCCAGGCTGTGCAAAAGCTGCAGGCTCAAGAGCGCTACAAAGAGCAGGAGAAGGAGAAGCACCATGTGCACTTGGTGATGTACCGCCGTCTGGCCCTGCTCCAGTGGATCCGAGGCCTGCAGTACCAGTTGGTTGACCAGCAGGCCCGTCTACAGGAGAGCTTTGACACCATCCTAGACAACCGAAAGGAGCTCATCCGCTGCTTCCAACAGAGGGCAGCACCATCCAGGCCCCAGGACCAGGGCTAAGAGTGTGCCTCCACTGGGGTGCAAGGGTGTATCTGTATATATTTGCAGGCATGTGTGTGGTTGAACACAAGTACATGATTATTAACTGGTATGAGTGCAGGTAAGCATAAGTGAGCATGCATGTGCTAACATGTGCCAGGCATGTGTGAATTAGTACCCATGCACCACCTTATGTGTGCTGTGTGTACACACAGGCTAACTTATGTGCAGGCCCATGTTGAGTGTGTCCATCTGTGTATATATATGTTACACACATGCCTCTTGTACATGACATACATGTAAGATGGAGTTAATTTGTGCATGCATGCATGAACGGGGCCTCAGTGGTATATGCATATGTACATAAGCGAGGTGCTATAGTTGGCCCTTGAACAACACAGATGGAAACTGCATTGGTCCCCTTATATATGGTTTTTTTTCAATAAATATATACAGTTCTGCAGATGTATTTTCTCTTAAGATTTTCTTAAGAACATTTTCTTTAGCTTTATTGTAAGAATATAGTATGTAATACATATAACATACAAAGTAAATGTTAGTTGACTGTTCATATTATCAATAAGACTTCCAGTCAGCTGCAGGCTGTTAGTACTTAAGTTTTTGGAGAGTCAAAAGTTATACCTGGAGCTTTGACTGTTTCAGGGGTTGGAACCCTGAAACATTGTTCAAGTGTCAGCTGTATATGCAAAAGGTATGTGTGCACCTAGGAGTGAGTTTGAACATGCAGGCTTATGGCAGGTGTGAGAGTGAGCCTATAGGCAGGGGTGCGTGTGTGCAGCTGCAGGCATGGGAAATGTATGATAGGAACATGTGTATTTGCAGGCAGAGTCCCAAGCATGTGTGTGCAAATATATGTTCCATTCCCCCTGTGGGGCATCCATCCACACCCTGTGTTACCCATGGCCTGCCATAGCCTTTTGTCCACAGGGTCCCACTGCTTCCTGGAAAAGAGGGCTGCCTGCTGTCATTTACCCGAGGGAATTAGTGTCAGGGAGGGGAGCTGAGGGTGGTGATGGACACTTGAACTCTGCGGCTGGGCACATGGGAGATGGGGATGGAGAAACGATGCTGGCAGGACCTTGTGAAGAACAGGAGTTTGGGAATTCTGCAACACCAGTTCCGAACAAACCACTAACCGTCTCCTCTCCGCAAAGGAGCTCTTGCAGACCACGTTGATTTAAGCTTCTGATGAAAAGAAATGTGTGCGTCTAAGCTTGCTGTTGAGTAAAATCTCACTTCCCTCTCTGTGCCTCTACACCCCTCTCTGCCTTTAGCAGCACTGGATGTTGAATTAATTTGGTTTGTTTCCCTGAAATCAGAATGTCTGTGCCAGGAGGAGCCAGGGTGGGTCCTGCTTTCAAGGGTGGGCAGGGGGCAGTGTCAGCCCTGCTTCTGTAAACTTAGGATGCTGAGTCATACCCCCTCCCGTCACTGAATGGCCCTTTAAATGTCGACGGGCTCCAGCAGAAGCTCTGAGAACTAGAGCTGGTGAGTTCTGGGGACAGCCAAAGACTAACGTAGCCAATCTCTCTGTTTGGCTTCTGGGAGCCCAAAGGTTGCGAGACCCTGATGGGCAAGCAATTCCCTGGAGGTCACTGGTGCTGCCTCCCACCCTCAGTCTTCCAACCTGCAAAATGCCAGGGCTCTTTCTGACTGCCCCTAAAGAGTTCCATCCCTAACAATGGGTGGGTGGATGCACTGGGGAGGGAGGCTGAAGCAGTGACCCTGAGGACTTTGTGTCTAGCTCTTGCATGTTGAGTGTGAACCACAATGAATAAATAAACTGGGGCCCAGAAATGCATGAGTTTGTGTTTCTGTCTCACAGGCCTCCTGGTGGCCTCTTTGCTGGATAGTCTGAGCACCTCTTTTGAGCAGGGCTCTGAGCTGGGGGTGGGGAGTTGGGGCGGAAGACCCTGGGGAGAAAGAATCCAGCCTGCCTGGCTGACCATCTGATGGTAGGGTAGAGAGGTCTCTTCTCAGGGGCCTCCCAGATTGATGGGGTTGGTGGGGGAGGCTCGGCCTCTGCTAGAGCTCCATTTGAGATTGTCCTTGTCTTAAGGCACATTTGAGCCTGAAAAGGGGGGCACTGATTGTGAGGGACCCTCCCTCCACAGGCGTGTACTCACGTTCTCAACCTTGCTCCAGAGCCGCTGCTTCCCTGAAAGGCAGCCTGACAGCAAAAGACTGGGGGTCCTTAGATGGTTCTGACACAGGTGTTAGATTACTGTTCATGAGGGGTCCCCAGCCCCCAGGCCTGGTTCGTGGCCTCTTAGGAACGGGGTGGGGGGTGGGGTGTGGGGGTGGGTACCTGCACAGCAGGAGGTGAGCAGTGGGCAAGTGAAAGAAGCTTCATCCTGCTGTTCCCCATCCTTTTCATTAGTGCCTGGGGTCCATACTCCGCCCCCTTTTGTGGAAAAAGGGAAAACTGTCTTCCACAAAACTGGCCCCTGGTGCCAACAAAGCTTGGACCACTGCAGTACATGACCTCAGGTATTTGTTGATGCCAATCAAATTAGGTCTTCTATTTTATGTTAGTGTGTATGACAATTTATTGGTGTCTCAAAAATTCATTACTTTTACAAAGAAAGTATATTAGTTGCTTATTTCTACATAAAAAAATTACCCTAAAATGTAGTGACTTAAAACAACACACACTTGTCATTTCACCATTTCTGTAGGTCAGGAATCTCTCTCAAGGCTACAGTCAAGGCTGCTGAGTCCAGGGCCCGCAGTCTCATGTGTTGGGAGCATTCAGTTCTTCAAAGGCTGTTTGTTGGCTGGAAGTTAGTTTCTTGCCATGTGGGTCCTTCTGACATGGTAGCTCAGTACATCAAAGCATGCAAGCCAAGAAAGTGCTAGAGTACTAACATGATTTTCTGCAACCTAGTCATAGAACTGCCATCCCCACCATGTTGTGATACTCTGTTGGTTAAAAGTAAGGTGCTCAGCCCTGGCTGGTGTAGCTCCGTGGATTGAGCTCGAGCCTGTGAACCAAAGGATTGTGGTTCAATTCCCAGTCGGGGCACATGCCTGGGTTACAGGCCAGTTCCCAGCAGGGGACACACGAGAGGCAACCATACATTGATCTCTCTCTCCCTCTCTCCTTCCCTTCCCCTCTAAAGAGAAATAAATAAAATCTAAAAAAAAGAAGTAAGTTACTCAAAGGGAGGATATTACCCAGGGGTCTAAGTACCAGGAGGCAGGGAGTATCATGGGCATCTTAGAGGCTGCCTGCCGCAGAAGGCATATTCTGATTGACTATATAAATCAAATATTTTACTGATTATTTTAAAATTACACAAATAAAATTATATTCTACTTATGAAAATGGAAACATTTTAGTTTTTTAATTTAGGGAAGGGAGAAAGAGTGAGAGAGAAACATTCATTTGTTGTCACTCATACATTGGTTGGTTCTTGGATGTGCCCTGACCAGGGACTGAACCCGCAACCTTGGCCTATAGGGACACTACTCTAACCAACCGAGCCATCCAGCCAGGGCAACATTGAGACATTTTAGAGAAATCTAATGTCCTCTTTTACGGTGCCCCCCAACAAGGTATATATATTTTAAACCTCACAAAGTATACCTCTCTGAAATAGTGACTCGAGATATTCATAATTCTTGTCATCTTTACATTTGACATTTGGACAGGAACAGTGTTGAACCAGTTCTGACAAATTCTACTTATTAAGAAATGTTGTTCTAGCAAAGGGCTATAGCTGGATTTGAATAACTTTGACCATGGACATTTCTAACAAGGAGATAACATCAAACCCTCAGAGGGGGGATTTTCAGAGGGGTCCCCTTTCCTGAATGTGCAGGCTCTCCTGAGCACCACCAGCAGTTAAGGTCACAGACGGTGAAGCCAGGCCCCTGGATTTGGATGTTAGCACCATTGCTCTCTGGCTCTGTGACCTTGGACAAGTTAATGAACTTCTCTGTACCTCAACTTCCTCATCTTCAAATGGAGACAATAGTAGTAACTACCTCACAGGGTTGTCTCAAGGATTAAATGAGTATATAATATGCAAAGTACTTACAGCTATACCTGGCACATAGTAAACCACATTAATGAGAGTTATGAATATTATTCTAAATAGTGCTTTCTAAATTATTCTAAACACTCCACTTTTTCATAGGAAAAAATCAAATGTCTTAAGAAATTTGAATCTAAAATAAAATTTTTCTTTTTAAAACAACTTTTTAAAGATAAACTTGACTAATATAACCTTCTGAGCTGCAAAACAGATGAAAGCCAGACCAAGGAACCCACGTGGTGAATTGTTTGCATACAGGACCCCTGCCAGTCATCCAGAGTCTAGGGACAGGCCCCGGCCTCTGGTGTGATGGTGGGTGAAGGGAGGTAGGTGAGGGAAGGGGCCGAGCAAGAGCAGGGAGTCAGAGCCACAGCCAGGCCAGCCATTTGGGACAGGGAAACTGAGGCAGGACCCCAGTGGGGTCCAACCCAGCCAAGAATTGCTGTTTCCCATCAGGCATGCTGGCCATCCAGCCTGATTGTGGGAAGGGCTGAGGCTACAGCTGTACTTTGTGTGGGGGGCAGACCTGTTCCAGGACTGTCTAGACTGCCTCTATCTGTGGTAATTGTACGGTGTGAATGGGGACATAGACCTGAAGATGCATCGTATGCATTAAAACAGATCCAGGCCCTCCACTCAAGGCCCTGCGGAGCCGGCCCCAGCCCTTGAGCAGGTCTGGCCTGCACTGGTAGATGAAATTTCTATCCGAAAGATGAGTGCACAGGTCGCTCTGAGCCTAGGAGAGGGGGAACCGGTCCTAGCCCCCCCCCCCACCCCCCCCCCCCCCCCCGTGCAGATCTCTGCCTGAGACTTGGTAACTTGGGAAGTTGTTTTAAAGTTCCTGGGTGGGAACTTTTTAGTCCCTGAGACAGCAAGGAGAGTAGGGAAGGTCCCTGTGCTAAACAGGGGATTAGTTAGGACAAGGGGATCAGTTAGCCACTTTCCCTTCCCACCAGAATGAAGTCCTAGGACTAAGAGTGGGGAAGTCTAACTCAGGTTTCTGGGGCTGCCTGAGGTGAATTGCTTGGTAGGAGGATGAGGAATGAGATTGGGGCTGAGAACCAGAGACCGCGGGGGCATGGCACACAGCAGGGCCCTCAATGTGCAGGGCTGGGCCCTCCTGGGGGAGAAGGGGCTGGGTCCATGGAAAACTTTCTCTCCAGAGACCTCAAATAGGTCAGTTCCAAGCATGGTCAGAGGGGATGGTTTAAAGTCTGAGATGCAGGGTGTGAACTGGGAACTGAGGAAGAAAGTAAAGAGGGGGATAAGAAGGCATCAGGGCGTGGGGGGTGGGCTCCCCAGCCTGGGGCCTGGACCATCAGGGTTCTGTGTAGATTGAATGCCCCCTGGTGGCAGCCTCTGACCTGTCTACCAGCATGTTTCCTGCAAGCTTCACCCCAAACCCAGTGTTGGTGTCTTCTAATCACAGCCTGAAGAGGTGATAGGAAGAGGAGGCAATGAGATCACCTGATCAAGGAAGGCTTCCTGGAGAAATAGGAGCCCAGAGAATGAGCTGAAGTTGAGGCAATAGAGGATAATGATTTTCTGTGCAGACTGGACCCGAATGTCTTAGGGACTCTTGGCACTTCTCCTATCAGGTTATGTGAGAGTCCGCACATATAAAGAGACTTAGACCTCAGCCTGGCACATAGGGAGTAGTCCATAAATGTTATTATCCAACTAGGAGAAGAGGGGGAGGCCATCAGAGGTAGGAGATGCCCTTGGGCAATTGAGCTGTATGTTAAAAATCATTGCTAAAGGGCCTGGAGTCTCGGACTCATGAGTTTAATGGAAGCTGGTGGTGAGAAGCATGAGTTGAAGGCGCTCTGGGGTCTGAGTCAGGGTCAAAGCCATACTCATGTACATGCCCATACCCCCTAGGCACCCACAGACAGGGGCGCCGGACACCACACCCATGCATGTGTGCACGTGCACACACTCACGCGCACAGATGCACACTCCTCTCCCTCACCCCTCTCAGAAATACGACCTAGCCCGGGGAGGCCTTCACACCCCAGCAGCCTCTTGAGATTCTCCCAGCCCCAGCGCGGGACAGCCAGAAAGGTGTCCGCTTCTCCTCTCCGCGCCTGAGGGCTTCCTGTCCCCGCTCCACTCCTCTCCTAAAACCCCTGGGCTCGGAACCCGACCGTCCTCTAATCGCGCCCTTCTGAGGGCAGTGGCGGGGGCCAGGGCTGGAGGAGGGGCTAGGGCCCCGAGGGCCGGCATCGCCCACCCGCCGGGATGGAAGAGGTCTCGGGCTGTGGGACTGTAGCAGTCCGAGGGGCTCCGGGCGGGAGGCCGTGACCCTGACCTCATACCGGAGCGCAAGGTGGAGCTGCAGTGCTCCGCGCCGGCTAAGGAGAGGGCTCGAGGCCGGCGCTCAGCTGGTGTTCAGCGGTCTCCAGGCGGGGCTCAGCCCCCGAAAGGCGCAGACAAAGGGGCGGCCTCCTCGGAGCCCTGCGGCCCCGGGCTCCTCACAAAGCCGGGGCCCGGCGGGGCCGAGCCCGCCCCACACGCCCGAGCGCCCTGGACTGCTGATCCGCAGGATTGCCAGCGACGTTTCCTGCGCTTAATCCCAACAAGCATGAAAACGGCCCGGGGCGTCCCGCCAGCAGGCCCTTTGTCCTGGGCCGTCGCGGGACAGCTGCAGCCGGGATCCCTTCCCCCTTTTGTGTTCCCTCCCCCGAACCCCTTGCCGCCCTCCCCACCTCAGCTGCTGGGAAGGCCCGCAGCCTTCCAGGGCTTTCGCCTCAGGCCCTCGGGCACACAAAGCGGGGCAGCGCCCCTAATCTGGGGGCGGGGGGCGGAGCGAAGATTAACACTAAGGTTTGCAGGGAGGGGTGGAGCCTCAGAGGGCAGAGCTAGAGAGGGCTGCGGGGTGGCTGCGGGGTGCGCCCTCCACCGCGAGGGTAGGGGTGTTCAGGTGATGTTGGCCTGCAAGTGAGAACATGGACGTGGGACGGGAACTGTGGGCGTGCACGTCTGATGGGTGCAAGTTAGCGCGCCCGAGAAGTCTCCGTGGTTCCCCATCTTCTTGGACTCCTCTCGGCAGCCCCCAGCTTCCAGTGTTCAGACAGCTCTCCCTAGACCTTGATGCTCCTCCGGTGCACACACAAGCCTGAGACCTCTGGGACCGCTTCTCTCCACCCTCCTCCTGGGATCTCCTCCTCCCTGTACCTTCAGTAACCCCCTCCCCGCCCCCATTCTCTGGAGTCCCAAACCTTTGTCCTCCAGCCCCCACTGCACATCCACGCAGATGACCCGCAGCAGCTCAGACTCCCCATGTCCGACACAGAGCTCATCTCCCCACCCACCCAGTGAGTCATTTCACTAGGTCATTTGGCGTGAGTTCCAACCCTCCTAGTCACGCCACATGGCACTCAGTCACCAAGTCCGTCCCTTCCAATTTCCAAGACTTCTTCAGCCCATGCCTTCCTCTCTCTTTCAATTTCTCTCACTTTATGCACTAAAATGAGACGGCCACCACCGTCTCTCACCTGGACAACTGGAAGGGCTCCTGGTCTGGCTCCCACTCCTCCAATTTAAGAGCAGCCTTCCCAAGGCTTTCCAGTGGCTGAGCTTGGCCTGCAGGGCCTTCTCTGGCTGGTTCCTGCATCCTCGCTGGCCTGATCTTTCCCCAGGGTCTTGTGCTCCATGAAGTTCTGACTAGTCCACAAAGACCTTCCTCAAGACCTCTCATGGAGATTGTTTCCTCTCAGGAAAGGAATGGAATCACTGTCTGGCTGTGTTCCTCACGGAACCATCCTCCAGAACCCCAAGGTCCAGGGAACTACAGGGCAGTGGATGATTCAGGGAAGCCAGAGCTGCCGACGATGGAGGGCACTGGCCCAGCCTTGCCCCTGCTGTGCCGGCCACATGCAGGGCTCCTCCCAGACTGATGAGGTCCTGCCCTTCCTTGGGCTCCCTCAGGCGGTTGTGGCTGCAGAGACCACTCCACTTTTCTCTATCCCCAGGGATGCCGGACACCCTTGTCTCTGTCCCAAATCCCTCAGCATGGGCCACCTCCCCAGAGGGGAGGAACCACACAGTTTGCAAGTATGTCTGTGTCACTCTCTTCCTGTCACCATCATCACCAGACGCCTCCTCCCAGGCACTGCCAGAAACCTGTCACCAAGGTGCTCTTTACATCCTCATCTTGGTCGCAGACAGGACTATTTGTTTTTGCATCCAGCAAATGTTTATTATTGTTGACCACGTGCCTGCCCCTCTGCTAGGCACTGAGGACCCAGGGGAATCAAATGCAGCTTCAGCCTTAGGGACTTCGTCTGTCCAGGGAGGCGGACCCAGCCATGGGAAGTGAGAGCGTGCTGAGGGCTAATGGAAGTCTGTACACAGCTATGGAAGCACTTTCCAAAGCATGTTTCAATAGGCAGGAAGCACAAGATATCCGCGGTCAGAGAGGCTTGGGAAACACGGGGTTTCAGGACGTTAACTGGCCGTGTGAAGTTGCAGGACTCCTCGGGGCTTTTCCTGTGCTGCTGGGAATCCCCGAGAGGAGGGCAGGGCGTGAAGAGGGCTTCTCACACTCGTCTGAGCGTGTAACCCTTTTCTGAGTGTTTCAGGGCCGCATCTGGGAAATGCATTGCTGTGGGAACCTAGAGAATGGAGAGACTAACTCTATGTTTGGGGCGAGGACAGCAATGAGGGGCAATCAAGAAAGAGTTCAGCGAGCAGCTGGTGTCGACCTGGAGGTGAGTGAAGGTAGGTGAGGAAAAGCACATCCTAACCATGGCCGAGTAGCTCAGTTGGTTAGAACATCATCCTGGAACAACAAATTAATGTTTCTCTTCTCTCTCTCTCTCTCTTTCCTTCCCCTCCCCAAGATCAATAAAAAGAGCATCCTAGGAAAAGTGAAGGGGACTTGCCCTGGGCAGGCTGGAACCAGGGGCCTCCGAGGGTCCAGATGCAGGGCACTGTCCCAGAGACAGTCTTTGTTGAGCCAGCAACTGCAGTGGGGAGAGGGGCTTTATCTGTACAACCATTACCAATACTTTCTCTCAGGGGCTTGGCCTGAGACAGCACGTCACGTCCTGGGATGCGGGCAGTAAACTAAGGTCAGTGAAACATCTCACTTGCCTGTGAGCCAGACAGACCTCTGTCTTCAGGTTCACCCAGCACCCACTAGGAGCCAGTCTTCTGAAGAAGAGAGGGCTTCCGTACCAGGGCTTCATCCTGGGAGCCAACAGGACTCCCTCAGAAGACTGCTCTTGCTTTATGTCAGCTGAATATGGCTCTTCAGGAGCCATCAACCTGCAGATGTGTGCGTGCGTGTGTGTGTGTGTGTGTGTGTGTGTGTGTGTGAGCAGAACCCTGTGAAGAAGCCCGAAGCTTCTCTCCTCTGCTGGGTTCCAATGCCACGCCCACTCCCATTTGTATTCCTGTCCCCTTAGCCATCCTCTTCCTGTCCTCAACACCACCTTCCCCAACTCACGTCTCTGTCTCCGTTGTGGCCCTTACCATCTCCCTAACACGGCCAGAGGGGAAGGAGAAGGAGGGGGGAAGAGGCAGAGGGGGACTGGGAGGAGAAGAGCTCACCCACAGAGTGCTGACTGTGTGTGCCGGGCGGGCACTGTTCCTGGTGCTCAACACGTGCCCCGGGGAAGGGCAGGAGCGACCGATTCTGCCCCCTGTGCCTGGAGCACCCGAAGTCCACGTACAGTCTCCTAGGCCTCACCAACCTCCTGCCCCCTGAATTCATTCCTACCCCCAGACTCACCCAGATAGAAGCAGCCCCTCCCAAGTGATTGCCTGGCTCCCACTGCCCCCCGCCCCACCGTCCCCTCTTATCTCAGGTATAATCACCGCCCCGCTCTCTGTAATGAAATTTGTTCTATATGAGATAGTTAGAAACTCCCCTAATTCTAATGAGATCTTCTGGTTTGAGCGTGCGCACGTGTACTTGCCTCTTCATAATACAGTTGTGTAACATTTTCCAAATCACTTCCAGTTCTGTCATTTGGCTACAGAATAGGTGCGATCAACTCCATTTTCAGTGGAGAGACTACAGTCAAAGTCAAGCAGTGTTAACTATGGAAGCTGATTGTGTGACTATGAGCCCCTCACCCAGCGAGGCAGGAATGGTTAGGGTCTCCGTGGCCCTGTAAACCTCGCTCAGAGAAGAATAATTTTAGAAGTCCCTTAATACATTGCTTTGCTCCCCATTATAATACCAAGTGTGTGCTCACACTTGCCCTCTATTTTCCCGTTGCTTTCTCTGATCACACTGGGAAGTAGGCCCGGGTATGCCTTTTTATAGGGGAGGAAGTGGGGCTCAGAGAGGCTAAATGACCGGTGCTTGTGATGGAGCAAGAATCCTGCTCACAGACTAACTACATACTAAACCGCAGGTCTCACCCGAGTCCTGTTGAACCCCGTGGCTGCAGTGTGGCTGCGGGACTCGCAGGAAAAACTCCCTCAGGCCTGCAGGGAGGGTTGCTGGCTCAGTGGGAGTGCCTTTGGCATTTGGCTGATTCTTTGAGTGGGGCTGTTCCAGGCAATGCAAGACCCCGATGTAGCATCCCTCTCCCCTAGACATGAAATACCCATAGCCCTACCTACCCAATTATGGAGACAACCAAAAGATTTCTCTCATATTTTTTAAAAAGCCCCCTATAGGGTTGGCGTCTCCCCACCCTCACTTCTCCCCCCGCCACTTAGAACCATAGGACCAGGGGCTCAGCTTTGGACACTGGTCCCCTTTCTATTATCCCAGCTTCGGGACCTTTCCCTCTTGGGCTCCCTCAGCAAAAAAGCATCAGGAGTTATTGAGCCTTGAACCCCAACCTGTCTCTGAAGTCTGAAGAGGCTGTTCCGTTAAGGAGGCTGGTTCCTAGGACTGAGGAAGGGTGATGGGGAAGAGGAAGGTGGGGTAGGGTGGTAGGAGGGAAGCAAGGAAAGGATCCCCAGCTCCGCCCCTTGCAGGCCTCACCTAATCTCCACACTCTGCATTATTACCATGCTTTTAAACAGAACATGCAAAGATTTCCCTCTCAAATTATCTCCCCAGGCGAGCTAGCTCCATTCCAGCTCATTAATGGGAAAAATGCAAATAGGGCCTCCCACCCATCTCCCCCCAGCCCTTAGGCTTTAGACCACTAATGTGATTTCTTTCTTTTTGGGAATTTCTCTGTTTCCATTGAAACCATTTTTTACGGGGGCAGAGGGGGGGCAGAGGCGCGTGCGTTTCCCAAGTGCCATCCAAAGGGACAGTCTTAGGGAGAAAACAGCTCAGGTCCACGTTTTGAGCCTCGTTCTCCTCACCTGAGTTCTCAGCGAGTCCTTCCCAGGACTGCTGTGGGGCTGAATGCGGGGCAAGGCGCGGAGCGCAGTCCTGGACTGTACACCTTTTCAGTTTACACCTGCCACGCTTGGCGGACACAGAGATGGAGAGCACAGATATGGCTTTGGCCCTCCTGAGGCTCACAGTCTAGTAGGAAAACAACAATAACAACAACAGAAAATTTCAAAAATGTAAAGCAATTAAAGGACACCTTTAACCAGCAATTACAATCGATGTCATCATAGTGAGACAAAAGGGCTCATCTACTTCCTGATGGGAAGCCCTGAGGACACACCACCCTGCCAGAGGGGCAGCAGAACCTGCAGAAAGCAGAACCAGGAGGAAACGGCCAGGTAACCCCGAATTCAGGGTCCGGTTAAGAAGCAGTGGCAGGGGCCCTTTAGAAATACCAACGTCCTAAAAGAAGAAAGAACCCTTCCAGACCAAAGGAACTGAAGAGTCGAGACAAAATGCAATTTTGCCTGATTCTGAATCAGATACTGGATCGACAAATAATTTCTGTAAAGCACAGCGTTGGAACACTTGACAAAATGTGACTATAGATTGTTTTATAGGTATTTTATTGCATCACTTTTAAATTTCCTGAATATGATCAGCATATTATGGTGACATAGAAAAACTTCCTTCCTTGTTTGGGGGAAACTTAGGTGGAAATGCTTAGGGCTAAAAGATCATGATGTTTGCAGCTTAGCTGCAGAGGGCTCAGAGGACAAATGTGGCAATAACAGCTGGTGAATTAGGGGAGAAATTTAGGGTTGTTGACTGACTTCTTTTTGCAACTTTTCCATGGGGTTAAAAAGAAAAAGTTAAAAAAAGAAAATCCCTGATTGGCTTTGTAAAGCATGATAATGCTATTGTAACTATGATTTGTAAGTTTTTAATGTATTTTATTAATTATGCTATTACAGTTGTCCCATTTCCTCCCCTTCATGCCCCTCCACCTGCACACCCCCTCCCACCCACATTCCCCCCTTTAGTGCACGTCAATGTGTCATAAGTTCTTCAGCTTCTACATTTTCCATACTATTCTTGCCCTCCCCTTGTCTATTTTCTACCTACCATCTATGCTACTTATTCTCTGTACCTTCTCCCCCTTCTCCTCCTCCCACTCCCTGTTGCTAACCCTCCATGTGATCTCCATTTCTGTGGTTCTGTTCCCTGTTCTAGTTGTTTGCTTAGTTTGTTTTTGTTTTTGTTTTAGGTGTGGTTGTTAATTGTGAGTTTGCTGTCATTTTACTATACATGTTTTTAATCTTCTTTTTCTTAGACAAGTCCCTTTAACATTTCATAAAATAAGGACTTGGTGATGATGAGCTCCTTGATTTGTAAATTTTTTAAATGCTGTTTTTCAGAAGAACAATGACAAGAAATGTGATGAGTGTCAGGAGAGAATCACAGGTCCAGCAGGCAAACACAATCCAGCTGAAGGGTTTGCTGCAGGCTTCCGAGAAGAGACGAGTGTTTCAGCAGAGGCTCAGAAAGGGGCCAGAGTGGGGTAAGTAGGGGGAGGTAGGAATGTGCTCTCCAGGCCTATATTCCTACAGGTACAAGAGTGAGACAGCATGGTGGGGTTCATAGGACCTGAATGCAAAGTGGCGAGAGGCCCAGTGGAGAATGGAGAGAGGTGGAGCTAGAGAAGACTTTATGTCACCTACTGGGCTTGGGGATTTTATCCTGAGGGCAACAGAGAGCTTTAAGCAGGGAAATGACAGAATCAGATTTGCATTTGAGAAAGACCACTCAGGCCTTTGGAGGCTAATAGGAAGGTGCAAGGCTGAGACAGTTAGGAGCTTCTGTCCTGTGAGGTGGATCTGAATTGCTTCCCTCTCCAGAGGCTTCCCAACCGCCCACTTTCCCTCCCAACTTGGGGGTGGAGCTCGAGTGCCTGATTTCAAATGTGCGACCCACCCACCCCAAAGCCCCAGGGGCTGTCCTACCAGCTCCAGCCGCCTTTGCCTCCATCATCAGAGGGAAGCGAAAAGGCTGGTGGTTATGTTTCAGACTCTGGAGCCAGGCTGCCTGCATTTAGTTCCCAATTCTGCTCCTGAGGAGCTGATGACCTTGAACAAGTTTCTTTGTTTGTTTTACAGTTTACATTATTATTTTCAATATTATTTTGTACTAGTTTCGGGTGTACAGCATAGTGGTTAGACAATTGTATACTTTACCAGGTGTCCCCCCTCACATGGTGTCAGGTGGGTATTTCCAGTACCCACCTGACACCATGCATAGTAATTAGAATATTATTAATTTTTAAAAAATTATTTAGTTTTAGAGAGAGGGGAAGGGAGGGAGAAAGAGAGGGAGAGAAACATCAGTGTGTGGTTGTCTCTCATGTGCCACCCACCAGGGACCTGGCCTGCAACTGAGGCATGTGCCCCAACTGGGAATAGAACTGGTAACTCCTTGGTTCACGGGGCGGTGCTCAATCCACTGAGCCACACCAGCCAGGGCTAGAATATTAAATTTAAAATATTTATTTATTTAATTTTTAGGGAGAGGGGAAGGGAGGGAGAAAGAAAGGGAGAGAAAAATATCTATCCATTGCCCTTTGCCTGTGCCCCACCAGGGGACCAGACCCATAACCCAGGCATTTGCCCTGAGTAGGATTGAACTGATGGCCTTTTGGTTCCTGGGCTGACAATCAGCCAACTGAGCCATGCTAGCAGAATATCATTGACTATATTCCCTACGCTGTACTTTACATCCCCATGACTATTCTGCAACTACCCATTTGCACTTCTTAATGCCCTTGCCTCTTTTACCCAGTCCTCCAACCCCCGACCCCTTTAGCAACCACCAGTTTGACAATATTTTTTACTTCAACTTTCTATAAAATAAGGATGATGATGATAATAATAATATTAATAATAGTAATTACATCGTGGGGAAGTTGTGAGGATTAAATGCATTGATAAACACCACGTGGTTAGAAGAGAGCCTGGCCCATTAGCGCCTAATAAGTCTTGTGTGTACCAAGCACTATCCTGGAAGGGTATAGGTGGGTGGAGAGGGAGGAGAGGACAGGTTCTTTATCCTCAAAGATGCCAGCCTCACTGGACATATGGAACACGGAATCAATAAGAGCCATATCGAAGCACTGTATTAGTGCCTCATTTACAGTATCAAATACAGCTGGAAACAATCGAGTGTCCATCAACAGGGGAGTGGCTAAGGAAATTGTTACATCCAGTAATGTTTAGAAAGAGGTCTGGAAAATTCTCATTTTATCATATTAGGTGAAAAGGCCAGAAGCAAAATTGCAAATTTTATACAACTTCAATCATATTTTTTAAAAAGAATGAAGAGAAAAAAATTCATCGGAAACGCGCTGAAATATTTATAGTGGTTACCTCTAGATGGTGCTGTTTCGGTGTGGTTTAAATATTTTTTAAAAATCTGTTCACGAAATATCTCATAATGAGCATGAATTACTTTTTAATGGGAATATTTCCACCTTGCTTCGTTTGCTTTTGGTTATGAATGAATAATGGGTGGACATCATTGACCCTCAGGAAAACACAAATCAAACCGTAGTGAGATACCACGCCACACCTGCAAGGACAGCTGTAACCAAAACAACAGTTAGTAAGTGTCGGTGAGGATGTGGAGGAGCTGGTGGGAATGTAGAACAACGCAGCTGCTCGGGAAAACAATCTGGCAGCTTCTCAAAAGGTTAAATGTAAAGTTAGCGCAGTTCCACAACCCTGCAGTTTCCGTCCTAGTACGTATATACCCAAGCGAACTGAAAACATACACTTGCACGAAGACTTGGGCGTGAGGGCTCAGAGCAGCCGAGAGTGGGAACAACCCGAATGTCTATCGAAGGATAACTGGATAAACAAAAGGTGGTGTAATCATATAATGAAATATTACTTAAAAAGAAAGAGAAATGAAGTACTCATGCATTTTAAGTTAGTATAGTATAATTATGTTACATATCGGAGCATACTATAAGGGTAGCAAGACGACCAACTACGACTTTGAAAAACAGCGTTGGGGGTTACAGGTGGCTGGTGGTGGCTCCGCAGTGGCCGTGTGGGAGGGACTTGAGACAGCAACCTGTCTCAAGGGGGTGGATCTTGAGGTTGCATTCCCCCCACACCTTACACACTAAGGAAATCAAAAGATGGGGAGGGGAGGTTGTGGTGAAGCGGAGCGGCTAAAGATACCTGGGGTGACTTTTCCCTAATGGGATCTGAGCAGGCTGGTGCATTTTCTTTCAGATTGTTTTCCCCAATCAAACTTTTTACATAGTTGCAACTGCAATGCTTAAGCAACATGACTCTGATGAACGTTTTGACTTAATAATAATTTTCCATGCTTTTACATAGACTTTCTGACCATTTAAAAATGATTTCATGTTACATAGAACTACAATTTACTTAACTTGCCTTCTATTGTTAGCTATTTAAGTTGCTTCCGATTTTTTAACTATGATGAATAATGCTATAATAACATCTTTGTTCATAGCTTTCCTCATATTTCAAACTGGGGTAAATTCTTAGAGTTACAGTTCTTGCATTGAAGAGTTTTTATGGCTCTTGAGAAATATTGTAAACTCACTTTTTGAAAGACATCCTTGCAAATTTAATAAATACCAAATCAATTATTAGATACAATGAATATATAACAATTGACAAAATATACTATATATGTTATAGAGAATATTGCAATATACTATATGCTATTAAAACTTATTTTAACTTTCTTCCTTTTTTCTTTCCTTCCTTCCTTCTTTCCCTCCTTCCTTTTCCCTTCTTTCTGATTTCTAATGGGGCAAGTATCTCTCTCTCTCTTTTTAAACAATATCCCAATAAACCTTTCGTGTAGCACCTATTCTGTGCCAAGTGGCTCTTTCTGCTGTGAACCTGTTGGAAGGTAACTGCAGTACAGTGCCATAACAAGGCTGTGAGGGCCTGAGCCGGGTCAGTGCTGATGGGAGGGAGGAGATGGGGATGCATTTAAGAACTCTGGGCAAAGTCTAATACCCTCTACAGGATGAGGTATTAGTTGGATATAGGGTAAAGTAGAGGGTAGATAAGTGACTCAGATGTGACAAGCCTAGGAATTCGGTCATAACACTGTTGAACCCACAAAAGGAGCAGGCTCAGGTCAGTCTGAGGCATACTGAGTCTGAGATACGCAAGGACTTCCAAGTGGTGCCTGGTGTAGTGGGTGCTGCGGTATAGCACCCAGATCCCTCTTTGAGGACCAGAACACCCATTCTCCCATTTCTGGAACTGTTGGTGGCTGAGGGCTCTCAGCTGAGTCCCTCATTGTGTTTTCTCTCAGCTGGAGAGTGGCCCAACGTCTCACCGCCTTCCTAGGCAGCCAACGTCCCAGACCGACCAAAGTGGGAGTATAAAAGCCAGGCACTTTTGCTCAAGGTAGGACAAATTTGAAGGCCATTCAGATTCCAGAGCTCCTTATGGGACTGGTTTTGGCTTTGGTTTTGACCCTTCATTCCTTCATCTGCCTGGTTCTACCTCCTTTCCTCCCTCACTGGTGTTGACCCCAAGAGCACTTCCCCAATAAACTTCCTGCCTGCAGATCTCCATCTCAGAGTCTGTTTTCAAAGAACCAGCTTGAGGCAGTTGGAAATACATGTCCCGGCTTGGGAGGACAGTTTATTTGAGACAAGGATTCGGGACTATTTGTCATACAAGGATGGTGAATGCGTGGTCGTGGGCAGTATGATGGGATTTGAGGGACCAGAGAGTAGACACTGCATCTTAGGGAAGGAAAGCCTGCCCTGGGGGATGGAGAGAAGAAGGACAGACAGCGATGGGAGTGAGGGTTTGACAGTGCAGAGCTCAGAGGGTGTTTCAGCAGGGACAGCCAATCAGGGCCTCTCAGAAGGTGACGGAGTCCAGGCCACTTTTGTTTATTTGAGAGTCAGGGGTACATTAAAAAAATAGTGTGCTTTTAATTGTGCTATAATTCAAACACTTCCATTAATAAATTAGTTTAATCATGATACAAAAATACAAAGAGTCTATATACCATCTCATTACATATGAGATTATGCATGAAAGTACATAGGAAGCCTAGGCCAAAAGCCCCTCCTGGCCACTGATTGTCCTGTCTTTTCCCTGCACCCGAGTCACTGCAGCCAGCAGATGCTGACCTGGTCAAAATTTGGAAAACAAAAGCTAACAACAGCAACTAAAACAGAATATCAAATGTTGGCAAGGATGTGGAAAACTGGAGCCTGTGTGCATGGCTGGCAGGAATGTAAAGCAGGACAGCTGCCGTGGAAACCTACATGGCAGTTCCTCAAAAATCAAACGTAACCCTGGCCGGGTAGCACGGTTGGTCAGAGCGTCATCCCAGACGCCCAGGTTGTGGGTTGGATCCCCACTCAGAACCAACCAATGAATTCATAAATAAGCAGAACAACAAATCTCTCTCTCTCAAATCAAACAATAAGAAATAACTAAATATAGTACTACCATACAATCCAGAGGTTTCACCTCTCAGTAAATACCCAAAAGAATTGAAAGCAGGAACTCAAACATGTTCATAATTGTATTATTCACAGTAGCCAAAAGATGGAAGCAACCCAAGAGCCCATCAGTGATGAATGAATAAGCAAAATGTGACATACATTTAGACTTAAAAAGGAAGGAAATTCTGACACCTACCACAACATGGAGGAATCTGGAGTACATTGTGCCGAGTGCAATAAGCCAGTCACAAAAAGACAAATATCGTGTGATTTCACTTATACGACGTACCTAGAATAGTCAAATTCAGAAAGACAGAAAGTAGAATGGTGGTTGCCAGGGGCTGGGGAGAGGGGGGAACAAGGAGCTATTGACTTATGGGTACAGAGCTCCAGTTTTGCAAGATGAAAAGAGAGATGGAGATGATTATGCAACAACCTGAGTGTACTTAATGCCATGGAAACGCGCAATTAAAACTCATAAATTTGCCTGGGTTGCAGGCCAGTTCCCAGTGGGGGACACATGAGAGGCAACCACACATTGATGTTTCTCTCCCTTTCTTTCTCCTTCTCTTCCCCTTTCTCTGAAAATAAATAAATAAAATATTTTTTTAAAACTCATAAATTTTATGTTACTTGTATTTTAACACACACACACACACACACAAAGCAAACAGAAAAAGTGATTGCTACAGGCCCTGCTCTCGTGAGAGCGCATCATTCACTGATTTGCCTGCACCGATGAGACCCAAGTGACTTCATGTAATCCCCATTCAGCAGCAGCATTAGCAAGTAGCCCATAAGTGACACCAGCCATAAGAATTTTAGGAGCTAAAATAACTCCTTAGGTGATGTGGTGTTTTACAAGTTGTAACTGAAAAATGAATTACCTGTGGTTGGTGACTAACAAAATAATTAGCTTATACCCTCTGCAAATTTTTTTTTTACAAGTAACAAGTGCAGATAGCTTGAGTCAGGTGTTGCAACATAACTCAAGTTCTGATCTTGGAATGATTCACCCTCTTTGAGTTGAGAAATTTGTGCCTTTCAGAAAAAGAGAACTTGAAGTCACATCAGTGGGTTTGACAGCCGCAGTGACTGGATAGAGAGACAATGATGGTTATATTATCGTGATGGTCTGTGTGAGTGGTACCTTAGAGATGCACAGTCTACAATCTGCACAACCACACAGCTTCCTGAGTGGCAAGCAGTGAGTTAGAGGAACATGTGAACGCCTCCCAGGAGCCTCAGAAATACACGGGAGAGGGGACGGACTTCTGTGGTCACCCAGGACTACTGTTATTAGAACGTAGCCTCGAAGACACATTGGAGAGTCTCCAGTTTCTGTGTGGGCAGATGTGTGTTTACTGCACACAAGGCCACCCCACCTTAAGCAGCTGAGCGCAGCGGAAAGGGCTTTCTTCCTAGTGCCCGGAGCTGGGTGTGATGCCAAAATGGCATTAGTGTAACTGCCATAGGTGTGAATTACTGTGGGCTGTAAGGGCTGAAATTGTGTGCTGAGGTGCTGGCCTTAGAGATAACCCAGCTCCTCCTGGCTCAGAGGTTCAGCTCCGCTCTCTTCCCATTGTCAGGGAAGAGGACCCAGCACAGGAGTTAAGGGCTGGGGGCTTAGTGAGTGTCCTGTGACCCTAGAGTGTTGGGGGAGGGGCAGGGGGCACTGAGGAACCCTCCAAGACCACAGTTAGGCCACTTCTGAGGGGTTAAGCTGGGGCTCTCAAGGCTTGGGGTTCTGGCCAAGTGCCTGCTCCAGCGCTAGGCACCAGTTCAGCCTCCCAGCCTGTCCTTGGTCTCCAGTTCTATCCTACCCCACCCCTAGCTCACCAAAGACATGGCTGGCTGGGTCTCAACCCAGGCACGTGCATAGACAGTGGCAAAGCAAGAGAGAAAGCAATCCCATTCCTTCCCCAGGACCCTCTTTGCCCCTATTTACAAGCCCTTCCTCAGGGGCTCCTTTGTGGAAACAGAGTGAGAGCCAGAACAGCATAACCCTCAGCTCTTAATTAAAGTTGTGTGTGTGGCCCTGGCCAGTGTGGCTCAGTTTGCTGGAGCATGTCCAAAAGATGAAAGGTTGCAGGTTTGATTCCTGATGCGGGCACACGCCTGGTTGCAGGTTCAGCTCAAAGGTTGGGCAAATACAAGAGGCTACTGATAGGTGTCACGTGCCCTCTCTTTCTCCCTCCCTTCCTCCCTCTCTAAAATCAAGTGAGCATGTTCTCCAGTGAGGATAAAATAGTAATGATAATAATAACAACAACAATAATAATAATAATAAAGGGGTGTGTGTGTGGAGAGAGAAAGAGAGAGAGGGAGGAAGAAAAGTGTGCTGAAAAATGAACGTGTCCCTTTTCCAATTTTCCCACAGCTCCAGCTCCTGCCCTGTTCATCTGCGCAGGTGGACCCCGGGCTTGTCATTAAGTCTCCATCTCTGACACCTCTGCAGCTTCCATGCCTGGGGCACCTCTGCATCTCCCTCCCCTGCCCCTCCCCCACCCTCCCCCTCAGCTTCAGCTTCAGCTGCGTTCCACCACCCAGCATCCCTGAAGCTGCTGCCTCCCACCCCAGCGCCAGCCTTCAGAACCAGCCCATCTCAAAACAACTCCCAGCCCCTCTCCAACCAGAAAACTGGAGGAGGAGACACAGAAAAGAAAAAGAGGAGGAATAAAGAGAATGTACTAAGTGTAGAAAGATCAAGCTTAGGGAGGGGAGAGTCTGTCAGGCCAGCTATTTTATGCTCATCTATTCACTTAGCTGTCTGCCCATTGCCTGTCTCTCTCCCTCACTTCTCTCTCTGTGTTTTCCTTTGACCTATTATTTACCATTCATTCATTCATTCTTTATTTATTGATCAAGTCCCACTCAAATAAAATCATTGTACAAAATAATTTACATATAAGAAAAACTTCCCAAGCTCCACTTTTGGAAACTTTTACCCAATACCCCTTGCCTAAGGATGGTTTGTACCTACCCCCCAAAAAACTTTACTGCACCCGGGCACACTCGTGGCAGCTCTACCTTCTCACTAGTACCCAAATCCCCTCACCCTGGGCCTCCTACAGCACTTAATCTGACTGACACCTACCTCGGGCTGGACTGTGGGAGGGATTCCCATGGCCTTTCTTGCCCAGAGGTCACTCGGTGATGCTCCCTCTCCTTTGCCCACATCATCCCATATGCTCGGACCTCCACCACTCTCCTTCCTCGAGACCCTACCTGTTCTGCTCCCTTTTATCCCCTCAACCAAGGCCAAGCTCCTGACTCCACTTAGGCATAGATGTGAAACCCCTCAATTTGTCCCCTGACTCCAACTCAAATGGGGTTGGGATCTGAGCCTTGGGGGCTGGCCTTTTAAACTGGGTGCCAGGACAGGAGTCACGAATACAGGCTGGACCTGTGCTCCCTGCATAACACTGGAGGCAGAGAAGTGCTGTCCTGATGTTCATTTGCATTTGCAAAACTCTCTACCTGCCCATTGTCTGGGGCATATAGTCAAGAGGTAGAATTGGACCCTTGGTCCAGAATAGGAGAGATATTAATGTCAGTCCTGAGAAATCTGAACCTCTTGCCTGAGCAATTGGTGATTCGAGGGCTGCAAGCCTGCATTACCTCCTTGGTATGGAAACCCCAACCTCAAAATTGCCCCAACCCAAGACAAAAATTGACCCAGAACCAAAGAACCACATTGGTCAGAAACAATCCACAATCTACTGCGCAACCCAGGATATTTCTAGAATCCTATGGAGGAAAATTTCCCAGAAGATATGTTCACAAGTAAAAATCAAAAGATAAATAAGGAGATCAAATATAATAAGATATTGTCTGCAGAGCATAGATAATGATCAAATAAGATTTTAACTGTTCAGAGAGAGAAAGAAAATAAAATACATGAGGCATAAATAAGACCTTGGAAAAATTAACAGATGAATTTAAAACACATTCTAAGAATAAGTTTTAGTCTTTAAAAAGTAATTCAATGAACGAGTTAAACATTGACTAGACATAACTGAAGAGAGAATTATTGAATTCTAATATATTGATCAGTGGAAAGAACCCAAACTATAGCACGAGATAAAGATTCAGGAGGAAAAGTGAAGAGACTCAGATAATAGGATGGTATGCTTCAAAATACACCTAATAGGAATTCTAGAAGGAGAGAATGAGAGAAAGAAAGTTTAAGAGGGATAATAGTTTATAATTCTCTGGAACTGATAAATGGTATAAATTCTCAGATTGAAAATAAACATGGTGTCCCATGCTGAATAAATCAACGGGGAGTCACACTTAGTATATCACATTAAAACTACAAAATGTTAAGGAAAAGCTACCATCCAGAGAAGAGAAGACATATTGCATGAAAAGGAATGGCAATCAGGCCAACGGTAGACTTCTCAAAAGCAGCAATAGCTACTAGAGGGCAATGGAATAATATCAAAGTGTAAGAGAAAATAACTGTCTAATTAGAGTTCTATATCTGGCTAAACTAGCACAGGAAAATGAGGAAGGGGTCCCCTTGCAAGCATCCAAACCCTTCATTGATCCTCTGGATGAAATGGCAAGAAATTTAGGGCTTATCCCCCAGGGAGGAAAAAGTGCCTGGTTTAAATCCAGGTACAGAGAGTTAGTTTCTTGGTTTTGGCAAATGCAGCATGCCAATATGAAATGTTAACAATGGGGCAATCAAGTGAAGAGTATACTCTCTGCAATATCTTTGTGACTTTTCTGTAAATTTAAAGTTATTCCAAGATAAAAAGTTTATTAAAAACAGCCCTGGCTGGTGCAGCTCAATGGATTGAGCGAGGGCCTGTGAAACAAAGGATTGCAGTTCGATTCCCAGTCAGGGCACATGCCTGGGTTGCAGGCCAGTTCCCAGCAGGGGACGCACGAGAGGCAACCACACATTGATGTTTCTCTCCCTCTCTCCTTTCCTTCCCCTAAATAAATAAAAATAAAATCTTAAAAAAAAAGAGGGAAACAATGTGAAACAAAACATAAAACATATTTTTAAAAACTTTAAAAAAGAAACAAAAACAAGTTATAGCTGAACCCAAGGCTGGAATCCCAGAAGAACACAGTCTCTAAACAGAGAAAGGAAAACTTCTTTTGTCCTTCGACAAGCTACTTTGCTGCTGTGAACTTCAGTTTGTTCATCTCTGTAACAGAGGATTATCCTTTGGCAATGAGCCTGCTGGGAATATGGTGATCATGAAATGAACAAGGGACAGGGAACAGGTCAGGATCCAAGCAGAGCAGTGAGATTCAGGACCAGCAGGGAAGCAATCCCAAACCCTGGGCAGAGGCAATGCTGGGATTGGGTTCAGCTCATTCCATACAGTGCTGAGGCTGGCTAATTCAAGTCTCCTGCCCTGGGAGAGAAGGCAGGGGTCTGCTTGATGGAGCAGGGGCAGGCAGAGACTAACACTTCTTCAGAGATGAAGGATGATGTCCCAAAGCCCTGGGCCCTGGTTGGCTTATCTCTGGCTCCTCCTGTCTTCCTGGATCTCCTGGGAGAGATGGAAGTTCAGAGGAGGTTGAGGAGGCCAGAGCCCAGTAAGAGTAGTAGCTCAGGTTCTGGCCCCAGAGGATGGGTCCTCCCTCTTCCATCCACAGAGCTAGACAGGCAGGTAGAAGCTCATGGTTCGAGGGACAAAATGGCAAATTTGGGCTGGGGCAGTGAGAGGAGCTGGGCTCTGGCAGGTAGAGTCTGAGCATTCCTGCTTGCCTGGGCCCTCCTTTGCATTAATTACCCGTGAAATGGTTTGTGTGCTGCTCTCCCCTTTTGCTATTTTAATTAACAGAGATCTCCTCCGAGCAAACCAGCTGCTGTGTAAATTGTCAAACTGTCAGCATGCAGAGGATGGGTGGCATGAGGACATGAAGCGTGGGAACTATACCGATGGGCTTCCCACTCCCTGGGTCCTTTGAACCTCTACTAAACCCTCCCCAGTAGTAAAAATGGGCAGAAGAATGTCAACATCAGGAACTTGGCTTTGGGTTGAGATAGACTTAGGTTTCAACTTTAATTGGCTGTGAGAATCAGGGCAGGTCACTTAACCTTTCTGAACCCTATTTTCATTATCTGAAAAATGGGAATAATAATACTTATCTTGTCACAAGGATTGTGGTAGATAATATGCGTTACAGCCTATAGTGCCCAGTAAATATGGCTTGCTAAGTCTATTTTTCTGATCAGCATAGAGTTTCCTACTCTATGGAAACTCCTGGCTCCTACAGGCCCTTTATAAATTCGTAAAGATGAGAGAGAAACTTTTAACTAAAACATGCATGGGAGAAATCCCATAGTTCTTATTATTGACTTTCTCTTATTCTATGTACTATCACTCTATGTTCAGAGAAGGCTTGTTTTCCCAGTAGTTTTGTCTCCCTCAAATCATTAGGACTTTGTAATCCCCTTCTTCCAGTTTTCTCCCTTCCCTAGCAGGTCCATGAGTGGACTGAGCATTCTCCTTGAGACTCTTACTTTTTAAAGATTTTATTTATTTATTTTTAGAGAGGGGGAAGGGAGGGAGAGAGGGGGAGAAACATCAATGTGTGGCTGCCCCTCATGTGCTCCCCGCTAGGGACATAGCCCCCAACCCAGACATGTGTCCCAACTGGGAATCAAACCTGTGACCCCTTGGTTTGCAAGGAGGCACTCAATCCACTGAGCCACACCAGCCAGAGCTCCTTGAGGATCTTAAATTTTACATACAATTACCGAATAACTGGACAAATAAATAAATGGATGGGGATGGGCATCTTTAAGGAGGAGCCACTGGCCAACCTGAGTCCTGAAGGATGAGTTATTTAGGTGACAGGACCGACAGACTGAGGGTAGGGGAGGCTGTTGTAGGCAGAGAAAATACTATGTTCAAAGGCCAGAGATAGAGCTGTATTTGAGGAGCTGATAAGGGTTTAGCAGAACAGAAAAGACATGTAGAAGGCAAGGGGTAGCTGTGGGAGATGAGAATACAGAGAAAGGTGGGGTCTGAACACAGAGGATTTTGTTAAGTCCTCTTTCAGAATTTGGATTTTATCCTATTGATAATGAGAAGCCAATGACGAAGTTTGTCCTACAGACAGATGTAGTCAGATTTGTATTTTAAAAGGATCACTTAGATGATGTCTAGAGAGTAAACTAGAAAAGGCAGGAGTGCATCCAGGGCACCCAGTTAGGATGGTGGTATCTGAATTGAGGTTAAGCCTGAGAGTGTCATGGGAAGATGAGAACTGGAGCTCTTTTCCTTTAGAAGATCTGCAGAAGCTAAGAACTATTATGGAGTTTTTATTGACTGGACACAGGTAGTCAAAGACTAGGGTAGAGAAAGAGGAGGCCAATAAAAGGTGGCCAGAGAGGTAAGAGGAGGACAAGAAAGAGTCAAAACTTGCCAAGAAAGAAGACAACCAAGAGAGACAGTTCCAAGGAGGCAATGGTCCACAGCAGTCAATGCTGCTGTGAGGTCCCAGATACAGAGAGCGGGAGGTGGACATTGGGTTTAGCTCCAGATGGCTGGTGCCTTCAGTGGGCAGTTATGTATGACTGGGGTGGAATGCAGAAAACACAGCGGTGATTTGGGAAATGAAGGGCTGGTAAGAAGAGGAGAGAGTGAGTGAAGACAACTCTTTTAAGAAAATTGTCAGTGAAGGAAAAGAGACATAGTGGCAGATAGAAGAAAAGGTAGAGAGTAATAATTTATTTTAAGATGGAAGAGATTTATGAAGGAAGAGCATAGTAGAGAGTAAGCGATTGAAGATACAGGAAAGAGGCGTTGGTGAATGGAGAAAGGTTCTAGAAGAGGTGGGAGTGGGGGGATACAGAACACCAGTAAGCAATTAGCTGTGGATGCTTCTGAGATGGGAGGAGGTGTGGCTGAGAATAAATGGAAGTAGGTTTCTGTGGGGGGGGGGTGCAGGGAGGGTATGCTTCTGATGATCCCTGATCCTTTTATGTTCTCTGGAAAGAAGTGAGATTATGTGCTGAGAATGAAGCCCGGAGGTGGTGGCGATGTGGGCTTGGCAAGAGGAATCGACACTGCTGTTTGGAGAAGGGCCAGCAGGGGACTGATCGGGCGTTTGTAAAAGGCCTGTGTGCAAGGCTGAGCCCTGATGAAAGAACAAACATGTGCCGCTCCTTGGATGCAGTTCCACGATGGTGTGTATATTTACCTTAAGCGCACGCACGTTGTTGCATAATCATCACCATCAACCAGCTCCAGAACTCTTTCATCTTGCAAAAAACGCTCTGTATCCATTAAACACCACTTCCTGCTCCTTTCAGCCCCTGACAACCACCATTCTACTTTTTTTCTCTGTGGATCTGATGACTCAAGGTGTCTCATACAAGACGAATCACACAGGCTTTTGTGACTGGTCTATTTCACTTAGCAGTGTCCTCAAGGTTCATTTGTGTGGTAACGTGTCAGAAGTTCCTCCCTTTGAATGGCTGAATAACATTCCATAGTACGTATATACTACATGCACTTTATATTTTCTTCCTTAATCTGCAAAATTCTATACCATGGAGATTATTGTCCGCATTTTCCAAGTGAGGAAACTGAGACCTAGAAGGGAATTGGCCTTCTCTACAGGCAGGACAGCCCTAGAACCCAGGTCCCACCTGTTTCTCTCCTCACCTCTTACTGTATGACAAAGCCATCACCTGTGACCGCGGGTCTCAAACAGCTCATGGTGGGAGCTCTGGCCCACGTTCCTTCCACATGCAGGCCGTCATAGCTAGACTTTGTCATGTAGACACAGACTGAGACAGGGACTAAGACCCCACACAGACCTCCATGGACAGCCCTGGAACCCAGGTCCCACAGGGAGAGTCGTTGGCTGTAGGTGAGGAAGGGGCTTGTTAGTAGTCATTGGCTCTGGCAGAAGGTAGTAAGACCTGGCTCTTCCCTTAGGGATGGGATCCTCAAATGGAGGTGGGATTTCTGGAATGGAATAGCGGAAGAAAGAGGATTTTGTACCATTGGGGTGGGAGGTTCCCTGGGCATTTGCCAGACAGGCTAGCAGCATGCTCAGCTGCATTCCCCTGAAACAAACTGTCCCAGATGGAACTTCAAAAGTGGGTGGGAGGAGGAGGAGGGAAACAAATTAGGGCAAAGTTCCATAGCCACACCTGGCACAGCTAGGTGCTGGCATGTACAAGGTGGACTCAGGTGTGAACTACATGTCGGAAAGTGCGATGCCTTGTGCAGGGTCATGCCAAAGTCCAGAGAAGAGGAGGGGAGTCCCAAACCACCTCAGCCACTTGTCAAGGACTCTGTGTCTACTTCCACCACTATCCTGGGCCCTGTGGAAGGAAGGCATCAAGGGGACAGATCATATCATGTTAGAATCTGGCCTGGCCTGGCTTGTGGCATTTTTCAGCTCGGCTTGCCCTGGTGTAGGTTGACACAGAAGCCCTCTGGATGTTGCCTGGTGCCTCATTAATGGCACTGCCAAGCTCATTAAGTTGATCTTTCTCCTCCCCTTAGTATCCCAGCTCTGAGCTGTCGCCTCAGTCACTTCCAGCCTGGGGCTGGGTTAACCCTCAGTGGGCGGCTCCAGCATGGAGGGTTCTGTAGAGGTTGGGCTGCATTCGGTCCCCTGACACAGGTTCAGAAAGACTGACCAGCGTTCTCTTAGGGGGTAGATTAGTTTGCTAGGGCCACTGTTACAAAGTACCACAAACTTCAACAACAGAATATTCTGTCGCAGTTCTGGAGGTTAGAAGTCCAAGATCAAGGTGTCAGCAGGCTTGGCTCCATTCGAGAGCTGTGAGGGAGAATCTGTTCCAGCTCCTGGTGGGTTGCTGGCAATCTGGAGCTCCTTGGCTTGTAGAAGCATCTCCCCCATCTCTGCCTTCATCTTCACATGGTGTTCTCCTGTGTGTGTGGCTGTGCCCAAATTTCCTTTTTTCACAAGGAATTCGTCTTATCGGATTAGGACCTACCCTAAGGACCTCACTCTAACCTGATTACCTCTGGAAGGACCCTACCTCAAGAAACACCACATGGAGGCTAAGAATCCAACATATTTTTTCAGAGAACAAAATTCAACCCATAACAGGGGACAATTTTTTGCCTTCCACTACCCCCACTTCTGAACACCATGTGTCTTTGGGAAATCCCTAAACCTTTCTTCCAGAATGGCATGAACTAAACTCAGAAATAACTTCCTAATACGATACAGTGATAGACATGTCTAGGGCTGCGGGGAGAGAAGACCAAGGAAGAGGAAGAGGCAGAGAGGCAGGGGGAATGGCGGGGAAAAGTCACATCCTCATTTATTTTCAGGACAATGGTAATAGGAAAGGAAATCTCTCCAAGGATTGGGGCTGAGTGTCTCCGCTGGACCCAAGCCAAAGCCTTGGCCAAGGAATATGATTTAAATTAAAGAACCTTTCTTCTCACAAAGTGTTGACTGAAAGAAGTCACACATAAAAGAGACCCTGCCATATAATTCCCTTTATGGGAAAGCGAAGACCAGACGAAACAAATCTGTGGTGACAGAGGTCAGAAGTGGTCGCCTTTGGGAGGAATTGGTTGGGAAGGGTACCTTGTTCCAGGCGGGTGACACTACTGAGCTTTATATTTCAGATGATCCCACATCACTATAAATGATGCTGGAGACAAATAAGTAAATTAACCCATTCCTTACTTTTCTGCCCACCAGTGATCACCCCAGGCCACTCTGTCAGCTGTTCCCATATTCTTTGTGTTCACAAATGCTCACAAACGTCAAATGATACCAACTTCCAGCACTGTGTCCAGCACACACAGTAGGTACTCACAAAATGCCAGTTTGCACCACACTCCCATGCACTTCATGATCTGGGGATGCGGCAGGGTGGGGTCCGGAGATCTGGCCTCCCTCCTCTCGCCCCATTCATGGGGTGCGGCTCTAGGCCCTGGAGTGGAAGGCATTGGAGCTTTGGCCATGGACTAGTGAAAAATTATGTCCCCTATCCCCGGGAACAGAACACAGCCCAGCAGAAACCCCAGATCATAATTAAAAGATGCCCTGCAACTCTCAGCCGCATGAATTTTGAAGATGAAAGTAAATGATTAAAATAATTAAGCACTTCAAGCTGACAAGCTGGAGCAGAATCTTGCCAGTGGACGTTTGTCAGTAATTAGCTAATTAATCCTGGCGCAGATTATAAGCCATAACAAACCAGTCAGGCTGAACAGAGCCGGCTGCTCAGAATTAGATTTTTTTAAAGAGAGGGGAAGGGTTGGGGGGAGGGATAAGGATTGGATGGATAAGTGGGAAGAAGGAAAACTAAGAAAAAGACCCAGAATTTGTGGCCACCTGACCTTGCCTGAACTGGTAGTGTGGGCCCTTCTAGGAGAGTTCTGAGCCTGCTTGCAGGCCAGACTGAGCCCTTGCTGGGACTTCAAGCAGAGTGGATGCTGGGAAGGAGGAGAGGGAGTGCTCTGAGCCCACACCAGAAGGACCAGTGGGAAGAAGTGCAGGTAGGAGGTGACGTCCACCTCTGGCGGGTACGGTATCATCCTACTCACCATTTTAGTCAGCAAGGGACCTCAACAGGGACAAGGATTCCATTTCTGTAGGGGGAAAAATGACAAGCTCCAAGCAGGGAATCAGGGCCCAGCCAAGCAATCTGGGCTCAGGATAAGCTGTAGGCTAAAAATGCAATGTGCGCCACAAATGTAATTAAATAAAATAAACAGATGGAATTAATTTTAATAATGTATTTTATTTAACCCAATATAGCCCGAGGCTATCTCTTCAGCATATATTAATAAAAAACATTTTTGCAAGCTATATTTTACTTTTTGGGGGGACATTATATCTTCAAATTCTGTCATGTGTTTTATAGTTGCAGCTCACCTCAGTTCAGACAAGTTGTATTTCAAGTGCTCAGTCAACCGCATGTGGCTGGGGTTCCTGTACTGGATGACAGCTGTCGACATAAAATGAAGTTGAGAAGTGGGATCCCAAGCCCCTGGGACAGTCTGCAGCAGGACGGAGGCAGACCAGAGGGACATGACCTCCTCATTGTCTGTCTTTCTCTACCTGGCTCTTCCTCCTAGTTGCTCCCGTTGGCTCTTTCCAGCCACATCAGCCGCAGGGTCAAGGGTCTGTAGGACGAAGGGTCTGGAAAGTACAGAGGAGAATATAGAGGGGCCGGATTTTGGCCCCGGTGCACACACACGGGACAGGGCAATGCTGCTGCCACACACAGAGTGGTGCCCTGCCATTCTGGGGCGCCCCTGTGTCTACGCAACGCGTGTTTCGGAGGTGCTCTGGCACGTGAGCCCTGGCTTTCAGAGAGCTCCCTGCAGCTGCTGCCACCAGTTGAAGCTCAGATTCCTTCACGATAATCACACAAGAGATGGCACATTTCTCTCTAGCAGAATGTTCTGTAAAGACCATCAGATGGAATCTGTCTCTTGGATAATAATCAAGATCTTTATTCCTCAATCTTTTTATTGTGATAAAATACACATGACATGAAATTTACCATCTTAACCATTTTTAAATGTACAGCTCAATGGTACTAAGTACACTCACATTGTACAACTATCACTGCGACACCCTTCAGAACTTTTTCATCTTGCCAAACTGAAACTCCGTACTCAGTGGCTAATGACTCTCCATTTCCCCCACCCCTGGCCGCCACCATTCTACTTTCTGTCTCCAGGGATCTGACGAATCTGGGTATTTTATATATATAAAATCATACAGACTTTGTCTTTTTGTGACTGGCTTATTTAACTCGGCATAATGTTAATTCATTCATATTGTAACATGTCAGAATTTCCTTCCTTTTTAAGGTTGAATAATGTCCCATTGTATGTGTGTACCTACCACATTCTGCTTATCCATTCATTGTCCCTGGACACCTGGGTTGTTTTCACGGTTTAGTTGAGTATAGCTAATCAGTACCTTTCTGAGGCAGTGACCTGCTGCTTCCAGTCAGAGACCTGTCCATTTTTCACCACCGTCTTGGCTGAATCTCTGTGTAGATACGAATTGAGTCTCTCAGAACCCAGATCAAAGCCCCGATAAGAGTGAGGGAGTAAAAGGACACAGCCTCTGGACCAGGGGCACAGACCAGTGGGTGCAGCCACGCCACTGCCCCCACTGCCTGGAGAGGAAGTCTGGAGAGAGGACAGGAAGCAAAAGGGACACAGTCAGAATGGAGGCAGCAGAAGCCACTTCAACTCCTAAACTTACTGCCAGAGAAACACAACACTCTTTCTCCTGTTCCCCAAACCTCATCCTTGTTTAGGCAAATATGTGTCTCCTGCCTGTAGGAAGGAGGAAAGCTCTCTTGTTATACACGGAAAGATCCACACTTGACTGTGCGTCTTTAGCCAAGCTCTGTGCCTGCAAGAGAATAAAGCAGCGCGTTGCTTACAGCCAAGGGATGCATGCGTAGAGAATCCTGTGGTGGCTCAGAGCTCAGGAACATCCCAAGTTGCTCAGCTGATCAGGGAGGGCTTCAAGGAGGAGATAAGCTTGACCTGTACCTTGGAGATGGGTAGAAATCAGAAAGTAGAGTGGAGGAAGGAGGGCACTTTGATAAGGGAATGTAACATAGACCCTCTCATTCACACAGTTCTTTAGAGCTTCCGAAATATGTTCACATGTGTAATCTCATTTCATCCTCATTGGGCTGTAGGGCCCCAGAGATAACATCTCATTTGAGAGGCAGTATAGCATAGTAATTAAGAGTGAAGTCTTTGAATTTCTGGTTCAATGTGGCAGATGGAATGCATGAATTTATATCTTCTCTCTCAGCAAACCTCACTAAAATAAAAGTAAAGGAATATAAAAGAGGCAATAGTGGACCACAGATGTCAGCACATTTTTAGAACACGTCAAGTGAATGAAGGAGTTGGCAGAGCTGGGATAGCTGCCTACCAAGTGCTGCAGCAAAGGATGCCAAAGAGCAGCCAGCCAAGTGGAGACCCAGGGCCAGGGAAAGAACAGATATTAGAGGCAGCAGCTACTGCAGAAAGGGGGAGCAGAGCATGGGGCAAAGAGCAAGGTTGAAACTCTGTATGAGAAGCAGGTCCCTTCCCTACCACACACAGACAGCTGGCTATATCTTCATTACCCTGGCAGGGACTGAAGGTTTTATTTCATTGAGAAAGTGAACCAGAAGGTCTCCAGCCAGGCATACAGGGCCCAGTGGAAATCAGGGTAGAATGTCATAATGAAAAGAGGGGCATTTAGAGAGAGCCTGAACAGGAGATTCTAAAACCCATGAGACACGGTTTGTAGAATGAATACCCACCCCCTGAGAAGGAGACTGGTGGGTTCTTCCCTGGAGCAACTGAGCACAGAAAATATTTTTAGATATTGGAAGAGCTATCAGATAAACTGGAGAGGACAGAGTCACAGAAACAATAGAATTAAATTAAGTTCCCAAAGGTGTGATGAATATAATACATGAAAATAGGCCCATCCCAAATCCCATTAACGTAAAGTTTTAGATGGTCAAGGATACAGATAAAAAAATCTTTTTCCATGTAGCAAGGACAGGATACATGCAAAGGATAACCCAGAATCAAGAAGGGCAAAGGACTTACAACTATACTAAAGCAATGCCTTCAAAATTCTAAATATAAAAAATTTTCTAAGATTTCAAAAATACTATTTCTCTCAGCCCTGGCTGGTGTAGCTCAGTGGATTGAGCACGGGCCTGCGAACCAGACAATCGAGGTTCGATTCCCAGTCAGGGCACATGCCTGGGTTGCACGCTGGTTCCCTGCAGGCCAGTTCCCAGCAGGGGATGCACGAAAGGCAACCATACATTGATGTTTCTCTCCCTCTCTCCTTCCTTTCCCCTCTAAAGATAAATAAATAAAATCTTTAAAAATACTATTTCTTATATATTCTTCCCCAAGAACTTACTAAAGGATGTGTGCCACCAAAAGGAAGAATTTGCCCTGGCTGGTGTGGCTCAGTGGGTTGAGCGCTGGCCTACACACCAAAGGGTCACTGTGTGATTCCCAGTCAGGGCACATGCCTGGGTTGCGGGCCAGGTCCCCAGAAGGGGGTGCATAAGAAGCAACCACACATGGATGTTTCTCTCCCTCTCTTTCTCCCTTCCTTCCCCTCTGTCTAAAAGCAAATTTAAAATTTTTTAAATAAATAAATAAAACCTTAAAAAAAGAAGAAGAATTAAACCAAGGAATATAAAGATGTGGGTCTAGAGAAGGGGATCCATCCCAGGAAAAGTACAAAAGGAACCCCTTGAACAGTGATCTCAGAAGGCCCAGAGTGTGAGTGCACACTGAACAGGGCAGTGGAGGCTCCAAGAGGGACGCCTTCAGGGGGAAGATGAATTAATAGATTACCTGATGTGTTTCACCAGTGAAAATGACTCTTCTAAACATTTTTGCACTGTGTTAAAGAGTTTGAGAGGAATTCATGATAAGGATATGAAAAACTAAGAAAATAGGAGAAAGAAATAAACAAGGCCATTAACACAATGGAAGACAAAAAATATGTACAAGAAACTAAATGCATGCCCTGGCTGGTGTGGTTCGGTGGATTGAGTTCTGGCCTGTGAACTAAAGGGTCGGTCGCTGGTTCGATTACCGGTTAGGGCACCTGACTGGGTTGTGGGCCAGGTCCCCAGTCGGGAATGTGCAATAGGCAACCACACATTGATATTTCTCCCTTCCTTCCTCTCTCTCTAAAAATAAATAAATTTTAAAAATCTTTTTAAAAAGGAACTAAATACAACATTCGTTTCAGCAAGTGACCATGTGTGCAAAATCAATAACAGTAAAACCCAAATATCTATTTAATAAAAAATTGTGATATAATTACAATAGAAGGATGCAGGGGGGAGAGGTTGTGGGGATGGAGTGCCATAAAATATTAAATTATCACTTTTTATAATAGATTAAGAACTAGCATAAAAGCATATTATTCAGAGGTAAATACCAGCAGACACAGCTAAAAGGATAAGCAGTTGTCATGAGAAGTGAGACTTGGGGATGGGGTGTAGACTATTGTCTTTTGTGATAAAACTTATAGCACTAGTTGACTTTTTAAAACCAGGTATGTGTATTAATTTACTTATAAAAAAGAAATAGAAATGGAATATTATTCAGCCTCTTAAAAAGAAGAAAATTCAGACAATGTTGCAACATGGATGAACCTTGAAGACATTATTCCAAATAAAATAAGCCAAGAAGAAAACAAACAAATTCCACTTGTACAGTTCCACTTGTACGAGGTGCTAGAGTGGTCGGATTAGAGAGACAGAAAGGAAAATGGATGGTGGCTGCGAGGGGCTGAGGGAAGGGGAGAATGGGGTGTTATTGTTTAATGGGGACTGAATTTTAGTTTTGCAGGACGAAAAGAGTTCTAGGGATGGATGGTAGTGATGTTTACTAACAATGTGAGTGGACTTAATACTACTAAACTGTGTACTAAAAAATAATTAGTTTAAAAATTGGTTAATATGGTAAATTTTATGTTATATGCATGTCACCAACATTTAAATATTTTAAATAAAAAAAGAATGCAGCCTATAACTAGATTTCCAGAAGATTAAATGTAAGGTTAGAACATAGGGATTAAATGTAAACTGCAAGAGGGCAGGGAGTTTTGCTGTCTTGTTTGCTCACCATCATATCCCTGAAGCCTAGTATAGTAGTCAGTCAACAAACATAGTGAGCACTCAATAAATGCTATCTGTTATTATTCTTTGTATATGTCTTCTGGGTGCATTCCTTCATGCTGGGACATCAGCATCGCTTCTCACTGGGTGTATGTACATGTGTATACACATGCACACAAGTATGCAGGTAAACCTCAGGGCATATTCCTGCAAGTACTTGCTGAATGAATTAAAAGTGACTTTGCAAGTTAAGCATTATCACTCCATTTTTCAGATAAAGAAAGTGAGGCCATATAGCTACAAGTCTGATCTTTTTCCCTCAGCAGCTGACAGCTGAAGTGCTATAGAAGCGCAGAGCTGAGAACTCACCTAGATTTAATGGGAATAACAAATGGACCTGCTTGGCTGGAAAAGGTTTGTGCAGGGGAGGAGTGGGTGATGACTCAGAAATGTGCATGCTTGTCGGATGGTGGGAGAGCATCTTCAATGTCAGGTGGAGGAGACTGGAAATGATTCAAAAGCAATGTAGAGCATTGAGAGCCTCCATATGAAACATAGGAAGCTTCATGTGGCAGGGAATGCAGAGTGTACTGGAGTGGGAGGCTGTGGCACTCCCTTAGGAGGCTGCCACAATGAAGTGATCATTTTCTAAACTGGCATAATGGAGGCAGTGGCAGTAATACTGAAAAATCAATGAAGTTTATAAACCTCTAGTCAGACTAATTTGGAAAAAAAATGGAGAGAGAAGATACACATTACCAATATCAATATCAGGAACCAGAGAGAGATTATGACTATAGATTCTGCAAAAATTAAAAGAATACTAAGGAAATACCATGAACAACTTTACACCAATAAATTTGATAACTTGGATAAAAATACAATTTCCTTGAGTTACTCAGAAGAGATAGATAACTTGAATGGCCCTACATTTGATAAAGAAATCACATCTTGCTTTAAGGTAAAGGGGATGCACCTATAACTTCCCATTGCTCATGTCTTGGCATTCAGTGCCACCAAAGTCCCATCTCACTCATCTGGTTCATCCAAAGAGTAGGTTAGGCTGGTTTAAAGCAGGTTCTCATTTCTTCTAGTCAGAAGAATCTTGACTAATCCAGGGTCTTAAAGACAACTAAGGTAAGACAGCCGGTGGTGTCTGTCCATGGTGCTGACTCTGTGCCCCTCCTCACTGCTTCAGCAACGAGTCAGGGCCACGGAATGCAGCCTCAACCAGACGCACGGTGTACCCTGTGGACTCTGCCCGTGGTCCTGACAACAATTCCCTACCGCTAAAGCCGTAGGGGTTGCTATCAGAGTTTATAACTCTTAGTTACACTGTCCAGACTGGGAGATTCAAGAAGGCTCTCTTTTTTGGCTGTAACATCAGATGGTCTCACAGTGCCCAACTTAAGAGAAAAAACTAACTGAGGAATCCTGCCCTGGAAACTGTGTATAACATGGGTAATGGAAGAGGTCACAGCCAAACAGGCACAAGAATGTCCAGGGCATCCTTAGATACTATATGACAAGCTTAGGAAAGAAACTCTAAGTCCAGATGGACCTTGGGGGTCTGATGAATCTGAACCTGTCTTGCTCCCTTGCTGAAAACAGACATTTCACTCTCCTAAAGGCGATCCAACACTGGGGCTGAGCTTCCTCAGAAGCAGCTCCAAGTCAGCAAAAGCCTCAGTGGCTCTTGCTGTCACTTGCACTTGACACTCAAATAATAAAAGAGAAATAGAAGTGGATCAACCTATGAAGGCTCCCCAGAGTTTGGCTTCCTCTTGAGGAGAGTGGAGAGTCAATTTCCAACTAACATTTTTAGTTCTTACTGTGTGCCAGGGACTGCAAAAATACTTTTACACATACTTCCTTATTTAATCCAAACAATCCAGTGAGAACACTATTTTTAATTCCATGTGTATTAATCAGGCTTCTCCAGAGAACAGAACCAATAAGATATATATAGAGAGACATACATAAGAGGAGACTTATTATAGTAATTGGCTCATGTGGTTTTGGAGGCTGAGAAGCACCACAACATGCCATCTGCAAGCTAGAGAACCAGGAAACTGGTGGTGTAATTCAGCCTGAGTCTGAAGACCTGAGAACAAGAAGCTCTGATGTCCTAGAGAAGGAAAAAAATGAATGTCCCAGCTCAAAAAGAGAGAAAGGGAGCTCACCCTTCCTCTGCCTTTTTGTTCTTTTTGGACCCATCAACAGATTAAATGATGCTCACCCACACTGGTGAAGGTGGATCATCTTTACTCAGTCTACTGATTTATGTGCTAATCTCTTTCTGAAACACCCTTACAGACACACTCAGATATGTTTTACCAGATATCTGGGTATCCTTTAGCCTTGTCAAGCTGGCACATAAAGTTGACCATCACACATACACATAAGGAAACTGGAGCCTAGAGGGACAAATGATTTGCCAAATGTCACATTGGCAAAATTGAGCAGAGCTCCTTTTTTTTTAATTGCATGCTATAAGCTCCAAGCTAAACCCTGTACCTACTACATAGTCACACTGGACCCTGCAAGGAGCTGGTGCCTCTTGGAAAGTCTATATTTCCTCTACCACCTGCACCCAGCATGGTTGAATGAGGGTACCCACTATATATACCCTCCTCTCTTGGTCAGGAGCAGCTAGAGGAGTTTTGGGGTCCATTAGGCCTGGAAGTTAGAGGAGGTTTGGAGATTTCAGCTGGTAGGGAGGGGGAGAAAACCTCTGTGGATGGAGGAAGCTGGTGGGGATGGGGGTGGGAGAGGGCTGACTCCCTGCTGCTCCCAGAATGATTCTCACCTATCAATCGATGGCTGGAGAATCATGGCAAGTGCTAATCAGCTCCATTGGCATGTGCAGGCTGGGGCTACAATCTATTTTCACATGAAATGGCAGATCGATTCCTCATTCTCTATAGTCCCAAGTCACCCTCCTCTTTGAGAGGCTGGGAAGCTGGTTAACTCTGCACCTCCAGCCACCTGCAAGCTTTGGCCTTCTCTATATTCTCCCCAGATACAATCTTGCTTCCCAAACCATTGCCAGGCAGAGCAGTACAGTGGAACTCTGGGCTGGGTCCCAGTCTCAGATCAGCATATAACTTTGTGAACTCGGACAAGACACCCCATCTCTTCTAACCTCCATTTTATCATTTGTGTAATGGGGATAAAAATTTCAGCTGTTCAGGGTCTCTGCAAGGATTACAATTATACCTAGTAAATGTAAAGCTCAGAAATACTGCAGAATATAGTTAACATAAAGCAGAGACTGCTGCTCCTAGAAGAATGGGTTCTTTCCCCAAACCTGGTCCTCCCCTTTTACCTCAAACCCTATCCTTGAGGTCTGACAATTCTGGGAGGGAAGTCCTGTTGACATAGGCCTAGGAGAGATTTTCTCCTCTCTCTAGTTATAGTAAGTAGCTAAAGCAATTCGAGTCCTTGTTCTCCTGATGGATCAGACCTTTTGGTGAAGGCCTCTGGGTTCTAAAAACTGAGCTTAAAAGCAGCAGAACTCAGGCAGGCAGGAGCTGGGCTCAGCCAAGCTAGATGGGGAAAGAGTGTTTCTAGGGCCCTGGATACATTTCTGGGCTTATTTCCTACTTTTAAAAATGAAACTTTGCCTATGTTGACAGGTACTTGTACTCATCAGTTTTGCCTAATTTCAGGAAAGGGGACCACGTTCTAGAGATGCCCTTCCTATTCTTCCAAAGGATGTCCTCTTTCAAAAGGAGGAGTCCCCTCAGTCCTACCCCTGGTCACAGACGATGAGGCAGGGGCAGGGAACATTTGTCTTAAGCTGGCCCAGTTAGCTATTTACTAACCTCATGTGCATTGGGGCAGCAACGATAGTGGATGAATAGTGTATGTGGGAACAGGGGAAGCCAGTGTGGTGAGAGAAAAATGGAGCAGTCACGCAGAAAAGCATAGAGGAAGAAAGTGGGGCCCTAAGAGACAGCGATGGGGGAAGTTGCTGCCCAGTGCTTTTCCAGTTCCTGACCATATCAACTGTGCTTGGGTTCAGTGAGATTCTCCCGTGACCTTCCAGTATAACAATCATTTGTTCAAGTGGCTTGGGTGCATTTCTGACCCTTGCTGCCAAATAACCATCTACCTAGAGCAGACCTCAAGTGCACAACTGCTACTTTAACATTTTTTAAAAACAAAACACCTAGTGTTAATATTGACATGTTAAGTGGGACAATTACCAAACACTGAATTAGGAGCTGTTTGGTGATGGGACAGACCTTTCAACGTGTTTCTGAATTAGCATCTGCATACTGCACATACCCTTGAGGTAGAATAACACTCATTCATTCATTCATTCATTCATTCAAAAAACAGTCAGTAAATATCACCTAATACTATGTCCCAGGTACTATACTCTGTACAAGGATCCAAAGGAGCAATACAAAGTCTCTGCTTATATGAGGTTCTAGTTCTATTGAGCTAACTTCTTCTCGTATACAAACTGGACATAATAGTAGTATTAAATAAAACACATTTGATTTAAATACATTAATCAAATAATTTAAACACATAAATAAGACCTGATATATCTTAGGATATGTTATAACACCTCCCAAGGAGTGTATGACATCTCTTTATCTATTAATTAACGTTTAACTACTACATCATTCTTATGAGGCAGACTATTATTATCTCTGTTTTACAGATTAGAAAATTGAGGCACAGTGAAATTAACTAACCTGCTCAAGGTTACACAGTTGTTAGGGGTAGAGCTGGAATTTGAACCCAGTCTGCCTGGTGCAAATAGCATCCTAAGACAGGTATGAATCTGCATCAGTTGCTTGGTCTCATTGGGGTCCGTTTCCCCAGGTGAGGGCCACATCTCAAGAGTCACTAAGGATAAAAAGCCTTGCCCTGGCTGGGGGGTGGGTTCGGTTGGTTGGAGCATCGTCCAGCACACCCAAAGGTTGCAGATACAGTTCCTGGTCAGAATACATACCTAGGTTGTGGGTTCAGTCCCTGGAAGGGGTGCATTCAGAAGGCAACTGATGGATGTTTTTCACATTGATATTTCTCTCTTCTTCTTTTCCTCCTCCTCCTCTTCCTTCTCCTTTTTTCTCTCTGAAATCAATGAACATGTCTTTGGATGGGGATTTAAAAAAGAATGAAAAGCTTCAGCAGCCACCTCTGGAGCTAGAGCAGTGCGCAGAACTTGGACCCAAGGTACTAGAAAAGAACCCTAGCCACTGCCTGTCCCACCTTGGGTTCTGCACAGCCATCTGAGCACCCCAGGCCTGCCACCCTGCTGAAATCTCCAGGGAGATTCCTGGCAGATCACTCACATGGATAGCTGCTTGGAAAATGCCTCAAACAGAGGGCCACCCAGATCAGGGCCCGCATCTCCTGACTATTCTCTTGGTTCTTTCTTTTCCAGAGCATTCACAGTCAGCTACTCTAGTACAAGAGTTTTCTCACATCTGTGCCCACCTATCAGCTCCTCTCCTGATCGCACCATTTGCCACTGGAGGATGTTAACAGCCCCCTCGCTCCCTTTAATTCTCCCACCTCACAATGACTGCCACAACTTTGCTAAAACACGTCCCTGACTATGTCATGCTCTTGCTTTAAAAGCCATAGCTTCTAGGCCCTGGCTGGTGTAGCTCAGTGGATTGAGCGCAGGCCTGCGAACCAGAGGATCGCGGTTCAATTCCCAGTCAGGGCGCATGCCTGGGTTGCAAGCCAGTTCCCTGCAGGCCAGTTCCCAGCAGGGGACGCACTAGAGGCAACCATACATTGATGTTTCTCTCCCTCTCTCCTTCCCCTCTAAAGATAAATAAATAAATAAATAAATAAATAAATAAAGCCATAGCTCCCTTTAAAATGTTACCATTAGGGGAAATTGTATAAAGGATAGCTTGCAAATCTTAGCACTACATTGCAATTTTTCTGTAAATCTAAAATTATTTCAAAATCAAAATTTCTTGTAAAAAAGTAATGGCTCACCACCTCCTTACCCTGATACCCAAGATGCCCTGGCAAACCCCTGCCCCCCACTGCCTTCCCTCCATTCCTTGATGATGCCATGGAAACCTCAATACCACCCCATTGTGTGGAGGGCTCTTCCTCACAGTTACCTTTCCATCTTGTCAGCCTGATGAGTTCTTGGCCCATTGTTTTTATTTATCAAACACTTAGGTGGTACTATGTGTTATTGTGTATGTAGTGCTAGTGCTATATTCTAAGCATTTTACAAATAATAATAATGCATATAATCTTTACAGCAATGCCATAATGGAAGAACAATGAACCCATTTTATAGATGGGGGAACTGAGGCACCAAGAAGTTAAGTAATATGACCAAAACCACACAGAGCTGATATTCAAACACAGGCACTATGGAACCAGACCCCATGCTCTTAGACAGTATACACTGCTGCCTTTTCAGGTTTCTGAATTCAGCTCAAATGTGTCACCTCCTCTGGAAGCCTTCCCTGATGTCTTTCCCACATAGTTAATCTTTTCCTCACTCTCAGACCCCATAGCTTTTCGTTCATTTATTTGTTCATTCATTCATTCATTCATTCATTATTCATGAAAACATATTAATTGAGCACTCACTATAGCCTATCGTTTAATAGGCACTAAGAATCTATCCATATACAAAGTCCGTAGAATCTTATTTTAGAACTATTTGCTGCTCACTCTCTCTCTGCCTGTGGATTACTCCTTGAAGGCGTTCAGCTTTGTAACTCCTTCAGAATCTTGCACAGAACCGGGCACGCACTTTTTCCTCAGTAATTGTGTTTTGCAGAATTAAATAAATAGTTGTCAAGAATGGTGATGACAGTAATGATAATGTAACCATTCAGATGAATCTGGTGTGCAACTGAGACAGTGTGGGCCAGGGGCCAGATACATCGTCACAGTGGAGCCCCAGGCCAGGAGGCTCCTGGAGAGATGACAAGTACCTTCTGTATGTAGACCAAGCCATCATTGTCACTGTGATTAGTTCTGCTATTAGTGTTGGTGTTATGCTACAGTGTGGCAGGTGCCAGCAGAAAGCTGGCCCGCCACACTTCCTCATGGCAGGAAAAGCATCCGGGAAGCAAATGCTTTTAGAGGATGAGCAGCAAGGAGGGCCAGGCTCAGGCTGGGCTTTCAGCCTGGAGTCTCAGCAGCCCAGCATCAGTTCTGGTGTTTCAGTGGGGACACAGTGGCATTTCACTTCTGTCTTTAGGTGGATCAGAGAGTGGGAATACAGCGGAGGAGTGCTATGGAGCAGCAACCACCAGATCAAAGGGCCCTAGTCAAGAGGACTCATCTGCTTTTTTTTTTTTTTAATCAAACCCACCACCCCCCCACTTAGCCTGATGAGTTCTTGGCCCATTGTTTTTATTTATCAAACACTTAGGTGGTACTATGTGTTATTGTGTATGTAGTGCTAGTGCTAAATTACCCTTACCTGAATAGGTAATGGGGTAATTTCAGGTGAAAGTTGGATTTGGGGTGAGAATGGGAGGAGGACTGTTAAGGCAGGGCTTAACATGGTCCTGAATTCCTTCTGGTCCCAATAATTGGAAGGAGGTGCACCAGGCTTCCTGGTTCTGTGCAATCTCCCTGAGAACCAGAAGTCAGATGGCACAAATGATACTTCTGATGTTTGTGTAGAGCCCTCCGAAGTCCTCCATGACTTTTCCTAAAGGACCTCAGAATCACCATCTTAAATGATCACAGGTTTCTTGGGCCACGGAATTCTCTAAAAGTCATGAGTTCCATTCCCCTGCCACTGGGAAAGAGGTTAAGGCAATTGTAGATGGTAAATAGCAACTGTTTGCCAGTAATGTGCTTGGTGCAGTCGGTTTCAGATGGTACAAGGCAGCAACGATCTCTGATTGTTGCATGTTCTGATCATGTTGATCATGTTGCTCTCTCAGTTCTATTGGGGCTGAGTCAGCTGCTGTGGGACCTACAGGCAGAGTTGTGTTTTTGGCCATCAGCAGATGTGACAACTCTGGGCCCTGGGGGTAAGGCAGGGAGCAGGAAGGTGTCATGTGTCTGGCCGTCTCTAGGATGCTAGACCTACTGCTGAAAGCACCAGCCAGTCCTGGTGTTTGTGTTTCAGGCCAACCATACATCCCAGGGATGATGGGAGATTTTCCAGGGCGGAGTTTTCTTTTCCGGATGGAGAACGTAAAGGCTGGAGTGCAAGACCCAGCCACAGAGTTTGCTCAATTTCTAAGTTCCAGTTTCAATTTAACCACGTCCCCAGGACTGGCTCCTTTCTCAAGCCTTCTAACTAAAAGCCAAACTTCTTTTTCCTGGATGGGTAATGGGGAAGCAAGAGAGAACAATTCAATCTCTAGAAGGTTATTATCTGTCCTGGCTCTTTTTCTCTGCTTCTGCTTCTACCACCTCGGGTACCTCAGGGCAGGAAGGATATTGCCTTTCAGGGTGTTCATTCCAAATGATCACAGTTTACCTACCCATTTACACTTTAATCTCACCCATCCCTTGCTTCCTTTCCTGCCCTGCCTCTCCATTTGAGGTTTGATGGGCTGGCTGCCTTCCCTCTTCTACATTTTGGTTTTGTACCCGGTGTTCTGACTGGCCTAATTCCCCTGTGGCTCAACCTCTCCTGTACTGAACTTCCTTCTGGTACAGCCCTGGTACGTCTACCTTCCACAGTGGTGGGTGGCTCTGAGGGACAGTTCTAACTGGGCACTGGTTGGCCTTTTGCACAACTGTTAGTAATAACGACAACAACAATAATATCATTTATTAAGTGCACACTGTGTGATCTTGGATGGAGACTAGATTTAGACTGATCCATGGGAAAACTCTGGAAGACAAACTATCCCATTTTAAGTTAAGGACACTGACCTCTTACCCTGTGTCAGTTAGTCATTGGCTGGGGCTTGGTATAGGTACATAGCCTCCCAGGCAAGGATGCCTCCCATGTGGTTGAAAGAAATTCTTTGATGAAAGAAACAATTTTTAAGATTGTATTTCTTTTTTGTATTTTTAGAGAGAGGGGAAGGGAGGGAGAGAAACATCAGTGTGTGGTTGCCTCTCACGTGGCCCCCACTGGGGACCAGCCCCGCAACCCAGGCATATGTCCTGACTGGGAATCAATCCCTGATCCTTTGGTTTGCAGCCCGTGCTCAATACACTAAGCTACACCAGCCAGGGAAGAAACAATTATGAGTTATTGACCCATATTTATAGCAGCTATTACAGGTATATAAAAGGGATATGGGCAAGGCATCAACTGTATCCAATGCATTAACATTCTTGAATATTTAGGGGTGAGCCTCTGATCTCCAGTTTAACTCTGTCTCAACCTACTGTCTAAGCTCACAGGGTCTTGTGAGTGTGGGCTGCGCTGATGCTTCCGTATCAAGCTTGAGCTTGGGAGTCTTGGTGAAGCTGGCAGCCTCCCATATTATAGCCATGTTCCTTAGATACACTGCAATCATTCTTCTTTAAGATTCTTTCAAACTCCCCAGGTTTCATGAAGGATTAGGATATGGTTCCTTATACTTACAAAACTAACCAAGAGAAATACAAAGGAAATCTGTCTTCTGAAAGTCCCCTTTGTAAATAAGGAAACTGGAGCTTCATGAATGTTACAGCAAGGTTGGAAAAGGTAGAGCTGGAGTAAGAGTTGAGTGTTGATTTGCAGGACTCTTACTACATTAGGGGTCAGCAAACTATTGCCCATGGGCCAAATCCACCTCTCCCTTTCTCCCTCACCTGCTGTTGTTCTATGAGAATGTAGCAATGGCCACTCATTTATGTATTGGATATGATTGCTTTTTCACTCCTATGGCATCATTGAGTAGTTGTGACAGATACTGCATGGCCTGAAAAGCCAACTATGGCCCTTTACAGAAAAAGTTGGCTGTATCATGCTGTTGCTGGACCCTCCACATATATATATATATATATTTTTAAATTCTAAAACTAAATTATTTTAAGACTTTAAGTGGAAGAGGAATTCTCCTTGACTCCTAGTGAGATAGCACAAGCTGGGCCTTGAAAACCCATTTTCTTCTTTATTAACAAGAAGTTAAGATAATCTCTGGTGTGACTTAACTAGAGGGGATTTTTTTTAAAAGTCCTAAAGAAGAAGAGAGAAGAACCAGCTTAAAAGATTGTCAGGTCCTTTTAAAAAAGATTGTGGATCTTCCAATTTAGAATTCTGCAGCTTTTGTGAATGAATGAATGAATGAATGAATGAATATTGATATGTATGAAAAGAAAAAGATCTGGAAGGATCCAGACACCTTGTGGGTAGTTACCTTTGGTGGAAGGAGAGATATTTAACTCATCACTTCTGTGTTATGTGCGTGTGTGTGTGTGTGTGTAGTACAAATATATACTATTTGCAATTAAAAAACATACACACAATGGCAGAGAAAGAGGAGGTGGGGGTGGAGAGAGAGAGAGAGAGGGAGAGAGAGAGAGGCAGGCTTGAGAGACTTCTTTCCCAGTGGTGTTTAAGAAAAGGATTTCTAAGATGATGGATGCATCTGTGTTCATAGTGGGATGGTTGACTTAATGACCTCCTTGCCCCTGGCATCCATCCTGTGATAGATGGGCTGTACCAAACTCCTCAGGGTCTATGTTCCTTCATGGGCAGAGAGCTGGAAGAAACATTCAGAATGGAGTAAGGACTGCAAATTTCTGCAGGAGCAAATGAATTGCATAGTTGCATTTCAAATATAATTGCAACTGTGTTGGAAGCCAGTAGGGCTAGTATGAAGATTGTGCTGAATTGTGGATGTCGGGAACTAATCGTGAAATATTTCAGCTTTTTCCAGAATGGCTGCCAGATATAAAGAGATGGCTGTGCATTTTCTTATTTTAAAAAATGAGTAATTCATGATCATTGTAAAACATTCACATGATACAGACATGTATAAGATAAAAAGTGAAAGCTCTCCCTTTTAATCACTCTTACCAGAGGTAACAACTGCATATAATTTGAGGTTGGAACATCTGTAAATATATGTTTTCCATTAATAATCATGTATACTTGGGGTTTTAAAAATGGTATCATGCTACACAAAGGAATGCACTTTCATTTTCACTTAATGCATCTGGACTACATGGAATATATAGGTATGCTTAGATTGATTTTTACTCTTTATAATAACTACATAATATTCCACTGCATGAATGTGTCATTTATAAAAGTTTCTTCAGCTCAAGCTGGTATGGCTTAGTGGATTGAGTGCTGGCCTGTGAACCAAAGGGTCATTGGTTTGATTCCCAATCAGGGCATATACCTGGGTTGTGGGCCAGGTTCCCAGTAGGGGGCGTGAGAGAGACAACCACACATTGATATTTCTCTCTTTCTCCATCTCTTCCCCTCTGTGTAAAAATAAATAAAATCATTAAAAAAACCCCAGTTTATTCACTTACAAATATTTCATTTCATCCCTACCCCTTTTCATTGCTGTTGCTGTACTGCAATGCATATTTCTGCCTACAAATATTTGGGTGTTTCTGCATACATTTGTTTAGGACACATATAAAAAGTTATGTACATTTATATTTTAACAGATATCCAATTGTCCTCTATAAAAAACTTTATAAACTTACCAATAATTTATAATTTCTCAGTGTTTCTTATTTCTCATATTCTTATTTACAACTGAGGTTGCAGATCTTTTCCTGTTTCTTGGCTACTTGTGTTGCTTCTGTTGTGAACTGCTATGTAAAAATTGTTTTATCTTCCCTCCACTGATTTGTAAGAATATCTTTTGTTACAGTTATGAACTATTTTATATATTGAAACATCTTCTCAACTTATACCTATATTTGAACATCATAATACTTTTGCCCTATCTTTTCCTGTGTTTCGGGTTCCCTGTCATACTTAGAAACACATTGCCTTTCCAAAGATTATCAAATTATACTTCCTCCTCCACTGTTTTTATGATTTTGGTCTTCATGCTTATATCTTTGACTCAATCATATTTTATTGTTGTGAAACAATATAAAAGGTCTCCCGTCAAGTTCCTTTTTCTCCAATCTGTAGAGAAGAGGTTTGGGGAGATATTTCAACCAGCAACAGCCATCTAGGATCACACGCCTTTTTGACACTCACATGTGCTCAGCACTTTACATATAGCACAGTGATTTCATCTTTAAGAGAGTTTTAAGCACTGGATTCATAAATAAACTGAGCATTGCCCTGGCTGGTGTGGCTCAGTAGACTGAGTGCCAGCCTGCGAGCCACAGGATCACGGGTTTGATTCCCAGTGGGGGTGCATGCTTGGGTTGCAAGCCAGGTCCCCAGTGAAGGGCACACGAGAGACAACCTCACATTGATGTCTCCTTCCCTCTCCCTCCCTTCCCCTCTCTAAAAGTAAATAAACAAAATGTTAAAACAAAAAAGAAAGAAAGAAACTGGGCATCACACAAGAAGTCAAGTCTTTCAGAGCCGGCAATGAAAAGCCCCAGACTGTCTGCCAAGTAACGAGCGCACAGCAATGAGTTCAATAGCCCAATTCCACGCCCACTTTCCAAGGTCTCGCGATAGTTTACGTCATCCGGGAGCGGCGGTCGCCGGGACTGTCGCGCGGCCTACGTAGAGCGTAACTGTGGTCTGTGGTGCTGTCTCACTGGTGCTCAGTAGTGAAGTGGGGGGTTCTACGTCCTGTTGAGCCTGCAGCAGCCCGCCTCCCGCCAGCATGGAGTACCTCATCGGCATCCAGGGCCCCGACTTTGTCCTTGTCGCCTCCGACCGGGTGGCTGCTACCAGTATTGTCCAGATGAAGGACGGTGAGAAAGCTGGGGTGGCCCTTCCGGGCCTGGGTGTAGGGACAGCCGGGAGAAACTTCGTGGGGAGTGGGTGAATACCTGGGCGGTCCGGGAGGTGGAACCAAGCCTGTCCTGATCTGCACTTGCTTACTTTTTAGAATTAGGAGACTGGCTAACAAGCCTGGGGCCCTAACCTTCAGTCCTCTTTGGCCTTCCAGGTCAGTGCTCTGCCCTGGCCTTGGCCAAACACGTTCTAGGCGAGAGTTGGCCAAGGGATTTCAGTTTTTAAGTGTTTAAGCACCTGCCAAACACCATGCTCCCTAGACCCAGAATCTCTGATGAATTTCTTGATGTCGCTACTAATTAGGTTAGTTTGCTGGCAGCATAAGTTGGGATCCTGGGGAGAGTCAGACTGTGGAACTCTAGTTGGCATTTCCCTTCCTCTGCCTGTGTCGTCCTTCTTTGTCTCAGCCCCTGTTTCCAGTTCTCCAGGGTACTGGCTGTTGCGTTTTTCTTATGTTTAGGTAGTTGGAGGAGTTCAGAGGCTAGAGCCCTGTCACTTATTTTGCTTTATGACTCTGTATAAGTCATTTCACAGTGCCCTGATTTCCTCATCTGTTACATCTGGGAGCATTTGAGATCTTGCTTCCTGGCAGTTGCAGTCAGTCTGGCTCAAATAAACTAAAAAATTCTCTAAAAAAAAAATCTGTTAAATCCTAAGCTTGTTGGGAGGATTGAGTAAAAAAGTTTTGTGCAAATGCTTAGCGCAGTTAGAAGTACTTAAGTAATAATAACAAGCACTTGTGTACCATGTGTTGTTTTAAGCAATTTACATTAGTCCATTTAGCCTTTAAAAAAATTGTTGTTTAGTTACAGTTGTCCCAATCGTCCCCCCCCCCCCTGTTGCTCTGAGATAAGCACTATCACATCGTCACCTTACAAATGTTAATTCTGAGGCGTAGAGATTCAAAAACTTGCCTAAGACCACAGGCGGCAGAACCCTGTTGAACCTGTGCAGTTTGATCCTGTATCTTTTGCCCATAACTACCATATATACTGGCCCCCTGCAGTCCTGACTGACCATAGGCATGTTACTGTTGAAAAGTATTGTGCTTTGGCTCAGGTGATTTAGTGTTCACTTGACAAACAGATTTTGGGCACCTATGTGCCCTTTGCAGTGCTAGGTACTGAAGGAATGCAAAAAGGAATGTGGCCCACATCTTAAAAGAAGTTACAGTTTAGCTCTGGCTGATGTGACTCAGTGGATTGAGTGCCAGACTTCGAACAAAAAGGTGGTTGGTTCGATTCCCAGGCAGGGTACATGGCTGGGTTGAGGGCCCAGTCAGGTCAGGTCTCCAGTTGCGGGTGCAAGAGAGGCAACCACACATTGATGTTTCTATCCCTCTCTTTGTAAAAATAAATAAATACAATGTTAAAAAAAAGGAGTTACAGTTTAACAAAGGGCTCATATGTGTGCAGATATAACTATAGCACAAGATAAGTATGCTCCATAAGAAAAGTAGAGTCAAAATTATGAGGTAGTGTAGCGTTAGAAGATACTGTTTTTAGCTAATCCAGAGGAAGAAGAGATTCTTTCTGGGTGTAGTGATGAGGGAGAACTTTGAGGGCAGATAATAGTTTCTCTTGGGCGTAAAGAAAAATTATTAAAACTGTTATCACTTGGGGATATGGAGAGAACTCTGAGGGACTCTGCTTGATTTTTATTCTCTCTGAAGAAGGAGAGATTGGAAAGTGGTTAAACATCTATGTTATGAGTTGTTCCTCAAGTCAAATTACTCTATGAAATTGCACAGAGTTTGAAGTTCTGTTTGTAAACCATGCTTCCCACAGGAGTAAATTTGTTTTGAGAGTAATGTGTTCATCACTTTGACTACCAAGACCTTTGGTATACAAGTGATTTAGCATGAAATAGTGCCTAAATAGAGTAGTAACTAAGTCAGCACCTTTAGAGGTCAAACTGCATTGGTTCAACTGGGTTCTCGCACTCATGGTCTTAGGCAAGTTTTTGAACTTCATGTATGTTAAATCCCTTTGGAAGGTAGCATGTGCTTGAACTCTGGTTACGTACACAGCACTCCTCCTAGGTGTTACAGAGGATGTACCGTATTAGAAAGGATCCACAGAGTGGTCTAGGACATTAAGAAAACAGGGAAATAAATACTGCAAGATCATTTTGTGTGATGAATGCAGTGTCACTAGTAAGTATTAGGTTAGTTTTTAAATTGATGATTTTGGAAATAAGTCCTAAGGGTATTCAGAGAAAAGAAAGATCACTGTATTAAATTGATGATTTTGGGAATAAGTCCTAAGGGTATTCAGAGAAAAGAAAGATCACTGTGGTGTGGAAGAAAAATGAATTTGAGTTAGTTCTTGAAAAATGTTTGGAAATAATTGCAGTCAACTCAGTGTCTAATTTTCCCTATAGTCTTTTCCGGTATAAAAATTTTTGTGGTGGGAGCTTTGGAATTGCACGAGGACTTTTTTCTACATTTCATGTCTCAAAGGAACTTGGATAGGCAAGAACATTGAAAATGAGTGACCTTTTGGGATTCTTTTCCTCCAGGTATAAAATGAGTGATATTTCCAGTCATTTTGGGGGGTTTGTCATTTTCTAAGATATTTTGATACTTTACAGAAGATAACCTCCTAGAGATTGCTTGCTTAGTAAAGTGGCCCAATTCTTAAGTTTGGATATATGCCACATTTCACACCTGTCTCATGGCCTATACAGAATTGTTCAGAGTATTCAAACCCACACAGAATGTCTTTTTTTCTCTCTCTGAATTCCTATAGCATATATAATCTGAACTACATTGTGTAACACTGAATCTAATATTGTACATGTGCAGTTTTCCCACCTACGATTAGGTAGCAGTAAAGAATAGTATTAGCATTTTATGTGCTTGGAAACTGGGGCTTAGAGAGGGCAAATCATGTGCCCAAACTCAGAGTGCTGAGCCCAGGTTATAACTAAGGTCCATTAGATCTAGTCCAGTTGCCTTTCCACAGAATTGTACATTGATGTTAATTTTGTTGTCCATTTGTTTCATGTAAGTGGATCTTGTAGGTTCTATAAGGATCAGAAATTCCCTAGAGCCCCATTGGCTGTTTCTGGCCCAGCTCGGGGCTGCTAGCATCTATCACTTTTGTTTTTATTTTCCTCTTCACTACTCACTCACTGGACCTGCAGCAGAGGTTTAAAAAACACATTTGGCTTTGTATTAAGTTCACTTCAGAGTTGAACAGTTTGAGTATTTTAGATTTCTTCTAAATATAACAAATTCTTTGTAAACAAGCAGCCCCCCAAAAAAGAAAAAACAAACCTGGCTTTTTTTCTCATTTTGAAAATAGTGCAAACTTACTAATATTTTCTTACAATAATGATGTGTATTAAATATAGACAATTTAGGAAATACTGATAAGCAAAAAAAAAAAAAAGATAAAAATTGCCCCTACTTTTGCCACTGGCAAGAACTTAGGTGCCAGTGGCATCTAATACACTTCTGGTCCTTTTTCTTTGTGTAGATAATATAGCTGTAGGTGAAGTTTTTTCTTTTTTAAACAAGTTTGCAAACAGTCGTTAAATCTCCTGTAGCCTGTAACAAATGAAAATGTGTTTGTTTAGGAATTTCAAGTCAGTTTGACACTATCTACAAGCACTGTGCGCATGTGTGTGTCTGCCTATGTTGTTCAAAGGCTAAGCCATATTACTGGTATCCACAACTCTCAAATCCTTGTAAAGTATTTGACTGTAGCATTTTGTTCTTTAAATCCTATTAGGGGATTTTGACATTTCAGAAGGTTTCAAACAGGAAACATGTCTCCCAGGGAAGATTATTCAGCACTATTTAAAAAATGAAAAGTGAAAGTGAGAGTAAGATAGGGAGATTTAAGCTTTTTCTGAAGCTGCAGGCTGAATATGGAGTTTTCTTCCTAGGGCACAAATTGCTATCTGAATATTTATTTATCTGTCTAATCTGAGTCAGTCTGGTTCAGCTAGATAAGATTAGAGTGTTGGGATTTTGAGGTATTTTTAAATAGCTTAGCGTTGCAATATTCGTTAGAATTTTTGCTTTGGCAATCATTTTAATTTTCTCTTTGCTTTAGAAATGGAGGTGGTTTACTTTTTAAGGTAACTTATATTTTCAGTTTCTTTTTTTCTTGAGATGGCTTCTTAATATCAGTTGTAGCAGCGGTCCTTTTCATGTATGATTCTGTATGTGTATAAGTATAATGACTAACATTTGTATCTGTAGAGACATTACAGGACTTTTTAATCATGAGCCTAAAGATAATGGCCTTTGGCTTGGTTCCTTTGGTTTCTTTGTTTTTAATTGTATTTTCAGTTGTCAGCTTTCATGTATGGTCTCCATCTAAAACCAACATTAATAAAATATGCTGATGGTTGTAAAATGCAGAGGGAAAGAGTAATTAATACTGTTGCCCATCGAAGTCTTCTGAAAACAGTGATTAGTTAAATTATTCAATGTAGTAATTGATAAATGTTTCTGGTTGCCTGTATAATAGTAAATTTCTGATAAGGTAATTTCTGATGTGTTTTTCTCTGAGCAGATCATGACAAGATGTTTAAGATGAGTGAAAAAATCTTACTCCTGTGTGTTGGAGAGGCTGGAGACACTGTCCAGTTTGCAGAATATATTCAGAAAAATGTGCAGCTTTATAAGATGCGAAATGGTGGGTAATACTTAGAATGTGGCAAATATTTGGTTGGTTTGTTTTTAACTTGGTACTAAAAAAGAATATCTCTGCTGGCAGTTCTACACATGAGCACACCAAAATGGTGGGCACACCAAAATTTTTATTTGATTCTTCCTATTCTTGAAACCTTACCTAAATCCCTCTTCTGATCATAAAGATTTCCTATCATAATTCAGGAAAGAGCACCGTTACAGCACCAATTCTTGAGTGAGAAAACTAACACCATCTTGGAGATGGGCATGGTAATGTCAGACTTCTCAAGGAGGATATTTCAGAGGATGTGATTTGAGCTAAAGTATATCTGAGTCTCAGAGTTAAAACTAAGTTCAACTTGGTTTACTCTTTTGTGTGCGACAAGTCACTTAACCTCTCCGGGCCTTTTATTTTCCTTGTCTCTACAATGGAATTATATTATTAATGAATACTATGTATGCACATGCTTGGTAAACTTGAAGCTCTGTGTGATAGTAGGAGATTTTCTATGTCATAAGAGGGCTCTGCCTTGCCTCTCTAGTAGGTCCTTGTGTAGGAAGACGATTAGGTTAAAATTGCCCTTTAAACTCCCTAAATTACCTGTCAAGTATAGTTTTGTGTACATAACCTTACATAGTAATTCTTATGCATATTAAAGTTTAAGAACTAAGCCAGAATAAGGGAAAGAGAAAAATCTATGTGCGGATGGTCTGGTCAGGCATCAGACTTTTCTGACTTTACAAGGCAGAAACTGTCAAATCCTTAATTGTGTTCAGGACATTAGGTGGAGAATGGGAAAGTATTCCTGCTTGTCTAGAGCTGCTTCCGTTATGATTTAATATGTGCTAATAGACTTGTGAGAATGAAATTCATGGATATATGTGAAAGCACCTAGTAGAGACCCTAGAACATAACTGTTTGGTAAATATTTGTTAGAATTTTAATCTGAATCTTACATGATGTGACACTGGTGTTTAAAATGTTGTAGGGAATAACTTAACCACCTGCTGTCTTTCCAAACTGGCATTTCTGGGTGGATCTGCTGAGTTGTCAGTTATTTCGTGTCTCTTTTGGTGCTAGTGCCGTTTTACCCAGGGGTTAAGTTCCTGAGTGAGTGCACTAGTAAATGTGCACCCGATGCCATTCCTCTGGGCTGTACTTTTATTGGCACAGCTTTTTATTTAAGTTTTTCTGCTTGGGGTACTCTTGATAAAAATGTTGTAGATACTGATAGCAACATTTTCCACCCTGTGGCTTATACTTTTGAAAACCATATTCTAGTTCTTAATAAAGTTACTTTTTAAAAAATGAAAATCTTATAAAGTGTAACTCTGAGGCTCTTCAAACTCCCAGCCTCTCTTTCTCCAGTATGTTTTAAAAATAAACTAAAACAGTTGGCACCTCAAGATCTCTTTCTTTTTTTCCCAACACCTGTGTATTTGTATTTCTTTCCTTGTATGGAGGAAACCACAGTCTGTTGATGAATAAATAGCTTAAGCAAGGCTGTTAATTTGATGTCACCGTAGAATAGTTAAATCTCACCTTGGCTTTGTTTTGTGGCCAGGAGTTACTGTCAGTAGTACCAGCTGTCTCACCACTGTTAGCTGAGGAATGGGACAAGAAGAAAGACGGCACTCACTGTTCTGTGTACTTTATATACACCAGTGTACAAAGGGTGGTAGACTGTAAGAGTGGGAGGAGCATAATGGGAGACTGTAAGAATTGGGGTCCCGTCATTCCTTCTGCTTTACTTTAAGTCTGACTATTTATCTCTTGTGCCAGGTTATGAACTGTCTCCCACTGCAGCAGCTAATTTCACACGCCGAAACCTGGCTGACTGTCTTCGGAGTCGGGTAAGCGATATAGCAGGCAGCCTTGGGTAGAAGCAGAAAAATCTTCTGTCCTCTTTCATATTCCATTATACGTGAGTGGTAGTATTGCTGTTTTTTGGCCTACCCGAGAGCTTCCCATTACTACTCCGTCATCACTTAGTCTCTTTGGATTTGTTTACTCTTTCTGCATGGTTGCTAATTAAAGCCCAGAAGGCAAATATAAGCCCAGAGAATTTGGATGGGCCACACCAACCTAAAGGCCCATGACAGCCTTTAAAAATTATTTTCAGAGTGTTTTCATAGCAAACCATGTTTCTTAATTCCTGTGGTTAAAGATCCCAACCCTAGTGGAGGTGAAATCTTGAAAATAATAATGGAAATTTCATCTTGAGGTTATCTGTGTCTTTCTATGACTGTTCTTGCCAAAGCACAAAAAACTTCCTCCTCACTGATTCTGGCCTGTGGCTGTCTTAGAGCTGTCTTTGTTCCATCAACAGCGTGTTAAAAGATGCAACATTAAGTAAGGGACTGAATGCGTTAAAGATTGCAGGATGTGCCAGGAAAGTTCATGTGGTAGCTAAAGGTGTGTATTCCCCTCCCATAGTGACTGAGTAAATGGAGCTTTACCATGTGACCTTACCCCCCCTTCGCCCCATGCCAGTTTACTCATCTATGAAAGCGAGATAACTTCTAACCCCACAGGAGTGCCAGGGAAATGAATGCTTGTAAATCATAATATTTAACATTCATATGACTTTTGCCCAAAGCATTTTGCTTAATAATTTAATCTATTCACCATTCCACTAAGATATATAGTGGGTAATTCTCTATCACTGATATGGAATGAAAGGCACCAAGTGGCAAAGGGACTAGCTCCAGGTCACATAGCACATTAGATGATGCTGCACTGATGGCGTCATAATTCCGTGACTGCCCTGCCTTTCATCAGCTCCTTGGTTTTTCAGCAGTGTTTCTAGAATATTGGTGCTGGTTGTATTTTTTTTATTATGGTTTTAGCTTCATCTGCACTTGCTTAAGCTGAGTTATGGCAGAAATCTAAACATGTACAGGTATTAGGTTTTTTATGAGTTAACTTATTACAGATCTGCAAAACATTTTATTCTCTAGTACCTAATAATACTGGATTGAGAACTTCTCTATAAATAGAATCTCTTTTTCTCAGTGCTAGCTTTGACGAAGGGGCTTGTATAATAGGAAGGATCATCAAGTTTAAAGAGAAGCCAGAGGCATGATGGATTGGGAGGAGGAGACAATTTGACATACTTTGTTTTACCTGGGTAAAGGTCAGTGGCCTTTTCTTGTTCACTCCTTCATGAGAGAAGAAAATGGGTCAGGTATAAGTTTCTTTGGAATTTAGTAAAGATTATGCTATAGCTTTCGATGGAAAATATTCCTGACTTATCAGGCAGAACTGGAAATAAGAATTCCAGCTTGGGGCACAATAGATACTTTTTCATAAATGCTGCACATTAAGTGAATTAAGCTCCTTTTAGAACTAAGACAAGAGTGTTGACGTGCTTCATGCAAATGTAGTGAATCCAGTTAATCTCCTGGCAGAACTGTTTGATGTCTTAACAAATACATGCCCCATGTAGACAGTGACTTGGGACTCTAGTAAATACTGACTGCGTCTGCCCATTTCCGTGTCCGTCCCTGCTCCCACACTCTCTTATCAAAATACGTAACTCGTTCTAAAATAGGAATTTACATTTTAGTCATTTTGCTCTGGGGAAAAAGATGATGAAAGTTTTCGGTTTTCCTGGTAAGAGCAAAGTCACCAAAGTCACATTTGGTACATTTGTGCAGCCACACCAGCTAGGACATGAGATTTATTTTGGGTTAGTATGCATAACTTTTGTTCCGTAACTCCAGTTCTTTGATTTCTAGTTAGCCATGTGTATGTGGATTGTGTTCGGTGGTAGTATTTGGTTGGAAGGACATTTATTTATTACAAGTATGTAATCTTATGTAAACTGCTTCTTTAAGATGAAGGCAAGTCAGCATGGTAGTTTGTATAGTTTTCTGGAATTAGATTGCTTGGGTTTAAATCTGTCCTCATTCACTTGCTAGCTGTGTGTCTTTGGACCAATTCTCAGCTTAATTTCCCTGCTTCCAAAGTAATAGCACCTACTTCATAGAATTATTCTAAAGATTAAGTGAGGTAACCATGCAAAGCTGTTAGTATAGTGTATAGCATATACAACTAATTAATAAGTCACTTGTTTTTATGCTGCTATTGCTGTTTGGGCAAAGAAGCAATTTGACAGCTGTAAGTTAGTTCCCTATGGGAGATTCTTTGTTGTGCTATTTTAGTTGAGCAGATCTACCACCAAAGAGGGTGATATAAAAAATTACTGATATTGATATGGAAAATATAAATAAACCAACATTGATCATCTGTTATGTAGTAGGCTTTGTTCTAGATTGACACAGTCCAGTATGGTAGCCACTAGTCATATGAAGTTATTTAAATTTGAAATGATTAAATAAAATTTAAAATTTAGTTCCTTGCCGAGGGTCTCCTAGACTTTGAATGAGAGATGAAATTTTGTTTCTATAAAAAATTTGCTTCCTCAGTTATGTGAGCCACTTTTCACGTGCTCAATAGCCACGTGTGGCTAAAGGCTGCCATACTGGACATTGAAGATACAGAACATTTTTATCGTCATTCTCTTAGTGCTATTCTAGATAGTTATTTATGTGACCTTATTTAGTGGTCATTATGACACTGTAAAATGAATGTTATTCCCATTTTACTTGCAAGGATACCAAGGCTAGTTAACAGAGGTTAAGTGTTCCTCTTATGTGTCCAAGTCCAGCAAAGATGCACATACAGCCTGTAAAAGGCTGGGGTAAGAGCCTGACTTCAAATACTGTACTCTTTATACTTTTGTATTATATTACTGGACTAATATACAAGTAAGTTTGCATTTATTTGGGGAAGTATGAAATGTTCATTTCTATTAAAATGCCAAACTCTCCACATAGTATTACATAGATAAGGTATAAATATGTATCCATTGTAGGTGTTTAAGAAATTTGCCAAATAAATGTCCTCCATTTAGTCCGCATATACCACTGAAAATGTTATTGTGCATTAATACACTGAAAGGGAATTTTATTAATGTGTCCTTAATGAATGGGTGTTACTTCTCCATGTAGTAATTAAAGACGTGAGATCAGCAGGAAGAGAGAAAAAAGACACAGATTGGGGGTGGAAGTCAACAGCCTTTAGTTTAGTTTTTATTTAAGTGCATGTGTACATTTAAGTTGGTCTGCTCCTGGTTAGACTCCAAAGAGCAGGAAAAGGGGCTTATTAGGCTTTTGACTCCCAGTTTTGAATACTTGTGAGAATTTTTTGAGCACAGATTTTAAAGGCAAATATACCAGAGTTCCAATCTCTTCTCTGATATGCATTGCTTGTATGATCTTGAATAATTACGTTTGCTGAGCATCACTCTTCATCTGTTAAAAAGGAAGGAGTGATCAAATATGGCAAATTATGAGAACTGATTATTAACTGTTGGTTTAATAAAGTGTATTTGGAATGAGTGAATGATACCTCCTTGGAAAATAGTAGGTATTTAATAAGTGACTCCCTCGTCTAGAAACTCCTATTTGGATTTTTAACAGGATTATTTTGAGAGTTTTGTGGTGACTTACAGGTATGGTTCACATGAGGCTTGTTTAAATTATCCTTGTGATTTGATTAACAGGCTACAAGAGGGAGAGTGATAAGCAGGGGGGCTGTTTCTTGCTCGATGGGAATTATGTGGCACACTTGGTGTAGCCCATCTGAATGCCCTCAGATTCTCTGTTACTATCTGCCAGGATTTCTGCTTTTCATATGTGGAGACGGATATGAACCAGTGAAATCTGATGTCCTTTGGGAATGTCGAATTTGTGGCAAGGCTTAGAGCAGCAATTTTTACCCTTTTTCATCTCATGCCACACATAAACTAATTACTAAAATTCTGTGGCACACCCAAAAATATATTTTTTGCTGATCTGACAGAAAATAGGTATAATTTTGATTCATATTAGACAGCCGTTGTATTGACTATTGTCATTTTTATATTTGACAACTAAGGGAAAAGAAGGTATCGCATGTTTTATAGTCCTAAATAGTCAGGCGTTGCTTGTTGGGAACATTCTGGCGGCACACCGGTGTGCTTCGTGGGGGCACACTGGTCGGAAATCGCTGGTGAGAGCAGAGTGCTGGCCTCCGTGGTGTGTGATCTCCAGGGCTTCACTGGCCCGAGTATTTTCATAGTGCTTTTTCTGAAGTGCTTTGTGAGTCTTTCATAATTTGCCTTTTTATAGGGTTATACTTGTAAATGCTTAGCAAGTAAGCAACAGAAATAAGTTGGGAAAATATATCCAACCTGGTGTAGTGGTTTTCAAACTTGATACCATGAAGCTGCCTCAGGAAACTCATCAAGGAGGCCAGTGTGGCAAAACTTTAGCTCCGCTTCATATGGATCAGCTCAACTTTTATCTATTTTACATATTGGGATTCTGTCTATGATTTTATTTGAAAAGGTGGCTTTACTGTCCCCTTCCCATTAAAGGTTGAAAACCAGTGGCACAGTCGAAAGAGCCCTGCTGTAGGTTAGCACTAGCTGTCCTGCAAGCTAGTGGACAACTGTGGAAAAAAGAAAGAATTTGATTGGATAATTAAAAAAATTTTTTTCTACCCCTTTCCACAAACAGTATGATTTAAAGATCTGCTGTCAAGACCATAATCGGACCTCAATTTATTTTTTTAGTGAAAAGGAAAAATATGTAGGGAAGAATTTTAAGTATGTCACTTCCAGAAGTGACCATGACTTGTCCAGAATTCCAGCCTGAATTTGAGTGTGTTTGGTTTAGTTAATAGGCATATATAGTGTGCTCCTGTTCTAGAAGAATCCTGTTGCTTTGAACCTTCTGTTCTGACCACTAATTATTGTCTCCTTGTCTTTGGTGGCTGGCACAGAGACATCATCTGTTTATATCGGTATTAGTGAGATCATGTGACTTTATGAACAGATGGTCCAGGTGAAACCTTGACTTTGCTGGTCTTGTCCCCTAAGTGTGGCCAACCATTTGTTACATGTGATTAAATATCACTAACAAGGGTAATTTCACATGCTGTTTGGCAAATGTGGTTAGCAGGATGTGACATGACACAGCACTGCCTTCTTCCTCCATGTGCCATGTCCCTTGAGGCCTTATCTCCCCTGCTTGCCCCGTCTCACCCATGCCCAGGCTTGCCTTCCAGCTCACCTGCTCCAGATGGGCGGCACAGTGGGAGGACACTGGCAAAGGCAGATGTGTTTATTTTCCGGAGATGAAATGTTGTGCTGTCGCAGATGGCAGTGCCTTGGAGCAAATGGCAGTCCTTGACACTGCTGCCACACAGCCTGGGCATCTTGACAGACAGAGCTGGCTTACTTTTGGTGGTGGGGAAATTGAAAAAAGAAAATCAAGATGTTCGTCATAAACTCATGGAATTTAGTGTAAGTAGCAGTTTTTACAGTCCTGGAGAGCAGTTTTTTTTTTTCCCACCAAACTAGTTAGCTCTCTAGTCAGCTGACTGGATTTTCACAATGGGCTAAAAGTTACATGTCTGATAATTTTTTTGTCTCCTGGTCCTAATAGGACATAAAGTAAAAACTGAAAGCATATGGCTGCATTTAGATGGATATTCAGTGGTATTTCAAAACACATGTGCATCCCAGGTCACATCTTACAGGAGTCTCTTAGGAGTGGGGGTGGGTCATGTCTGCCCCATTGGAGATACTGTTTTATTTTTAGTGGTCATTTTGATTATCCAAAGGCCCAGGGACAGATGTGCCTTGAAATGGAGGTGCCTTAATTAAAATGACTATATTTTGTGCTTATAGTGTTGTGGGGTTTTTTTTTTTGTTTTTAACCAAGAAGAATAAGGATTCTGACAGCTGCCCTTTGAACAGTTTGCTTATACTATTGTTAGGGCTTGACTGAATCCACTAGAAGACAAAGACTTAGATGTTGAATCATCTACTTACTAGTTTCCTAAGAAGAAAATGGCTTAAGAAGATGTTTCTCTGAAAGTTACTGGCTTTATTAGGAAACCTTTATTTCCTTCTTTTTAAAAAATATGTGCTGTTTTTCCCAGCCCTAGTGCTGATAGAGTTAGGAGTTTGCAGGTGTAAAGTTCTCCCTCCTCCCCTTCCCCGGCTCTCTCCAGGGGGTTGTATGTGAGAAGGTGTTGCTTTCTCACTCAGAGAGCATATATGTGCTACCCTGTTGGATGCCTGCTGTGAGCAGAGAGAACCCCTGTTCTGGTTGAATGGAATGAGGCTATTGGGTGGCTGGGATTGTGCAACCCATAATGCCAGGTTTTCACTTCAAGCATCTTTCTTACCTGTAATGGAGGTGGAGCAATATAGGTAATTGGTCTAAATTTGAAACTTATGACTTGAAAAGTATGTGGTTTCCTATCAAGGTTTGGTTTAAGCCAGGAGCAGCAGAGTACTGTGTCTGCTTAGGAAACACATGCTTGTATTTTCAAAATGTTTATCATTAGAAGTGCCAGTTTACCCCAACTTTTAAGATTGCTTTATACCAGTGCCTGGCCTGTGTGGACACACCCTCACACACACTCGCAAATACAAATACACATATGCCCTGGCAGCTCGGTGCCTCTTTATCTGCCCTGGAGCCCAGGATCATGCAGGAATATGAATCTAGGGTCTGATCTAAAAACTGAGATTTTCATAATTCTCTCCCCTGAAAACAGTGATGTAAAATAGAGGTGTGAAGTCTTTGGATGGGGAAGGAGTTGACTGTTTTGTTTCTTGACTTGGGAGGTAGTTACGGGCATATTCACTTTGTTCATTAAGCTGTACGTGTATATTTTATGCCTTTTTATATGTGTATGGTTATTTCACAAAAAATTTTTAAGAAAATAAAAAGAAGGATAAAATGGCAGGAAAGCTCAACATATTTTTTGAATAAGTTGAAAATGGAGAAAATAAGTTAATGGAATAATTTTGGCTGTAAAAACAAAGAAAATCTTACCTTTTGTGACAGCGTGAATGGACCTAGAAATTATTTTGCTAAGTGAAATAAGCCAGAGAAAGACAAATGCCATATGATTTCACTTATACGTGGGATCTAATCAACAGAATCATTTACAGTAACCAGCAGAGTAGAAACAGAGCACGTGCACGGAGACGGGACTGACGGCTGTCAGAGGGGAGGGCTGGGGAGGCTGGTGAAAGAAGGTGAAGGGATTAAGCAACAAATATACGTGTGTGACACATAAGACATGGACAGCATGATGGCCGGAGGGGAAAGGGGTCGGGTGGAGGTGGATGTGGGGGAAAAGGGGGATACATGGGGACGGAAGGAGACTTGACTTGGGGTGGTGAGTACACGATGCAGTGTGCAGATGATGTTTTGTTGAGTTGTACACTTGACACCAGTATGGTTTTATTAACCAATGTCACCCCCATATATTCAATAAAATAAAAATTTTTATCAAACCAAAAGGTTGTGGGAATCAAACCCACAACCTTTTGGTGTACAGGATGATGTTTCAACCAACTGGGCCACCTGGCCAGGGCAAGTACATCTTTTATGTACTTCTCCCTGGGATTAAAATAGACCTCCCACGTACCTCTAAGTTCTGTAGAACTGATCGATTCCCTTGTACATTCAGGAGTGGAAGGTGTACATGAAACAAACATGCAAACTTTCCTTAAGTTAGGTGGACCGTTTCCCTGCCTCCATCTCTTGTGTGTACAACTCCTTGTATATTTCCTCTCTCATGAAAAGGAAACACGGTAGTAATTAAGAGTGTGAAATTCCATAAATTTTACAGCTAAAGAAAACAGTTGTGATAAATACACTGAAACAACAAAATCAGTGATGAGAGTCTGGGCGGTGACAAGCAGCAGTGTGACATCTGGCGGAAGCCAAAGTCACGGCAAGGGGGAGAGAGGTGGGCGTGAGGAAGCATCCTGCCGAGCGTGGACACAGAAAAAGAGAGGAATTGACAGTCTTCCTTTGGAGCCTGGCCAGCCTTTGCCACCTCTAATTGAATAGGAAGACATGGCTATGCTAGGTGCCTTGGAGAATGGTGCAGTCTTTTGCAATGTGCTGCACCTTGGAATGTTAGGCAGTGTGTGAAGCATACTTCCATTCCTGGAGGGCCAGTAATTTGGAAGGTGATGCAGACCATCAATAGGACAGAGAGGTTTGTCTAGTGATGAGGATGTTTTAATACAGACTTCTAAATACCGTAAACAAAAACCGAGAAGTGTCTGCTATTTCTTTTAGTGCAGCCAATAGTTAAAGCTGCCAAAATAAAATTCTGCCTTTGCCACTGAGTATTTCACAAAAATGCAGTTATAGAGTTAGAAGGGATCTAAAAGCTCAACTAGTTTATCCAACATCTCTTTCAAATGTGGGGGCTCAGCTCAAAGAGGAGACAGTGACTTGCCCTCAAGGACACAGCTAATTAGTGTTAGAGTTGGGACCAGAATTCAGGCTTCTTGAGTCCAAGTCGTGTGTGCTTTTCTACGAAATCATGCTGCCTCCACAAAATGGAAATTAGTGTGGAAATATGATTCAATACGTAAATGTCAGTTTCACACTCAAATAATTCAAAAGGAACTATTCTGCATACCAGCATCTATTGTTTTCTCATTCATGTATACCTCATGTGACCAATAATGTTTTAAAAGAGCAGGTTCAACACCAGACCATTATGACTCCTCCAAAGGGTCTGAAACTATGTAAGGCATACAGTAGGTACTCAATAAATACATATGACAATTAGATACCAGCACCTTCACTGCTTTGCCAATACCCAAATTTTCAATTGACTTCATTAACAAATGAAATTATTCTTCTCTTACACTGGTGCTCAGAACTCTGAATCAAGAGGTTGTTTCCAATAACCAACAGAATTTACCAGCTATTTGCTTTAGGTGGGTTCGGTGGTATAATTTGCAATGTTCACTTTTACCAAAAAAAAATTGCAAAAATTTCAGCAGCTTCCAGCTGTCCTCATGATCTAGTAAGTACCTTTTCCAGCTGAAAAAGATTACAGTTCTATGGATGCAGATGGGGTTGGGAAGACCTACCTATCTCTAATGCTAAGCAATGTAGAATTATTTGTATCTTGACTTTGATCCTCTTTGAGAGGATCAAAGATGATCAAAAGACTGATCCCACAGTCTTTTTAAAGGAAATCCATCAATCTTTTTCTAATATCAATGATGACTATGCCGTAACTATAAATGTACACTTGAACCATGTCCTGTGAGAGTTCCCTGAGACAACACAGGATAATTATGAAATGGATAGATGCACTAGTCAAGTTCATTTTGCATTTGGAATGTGATTATATTACAGATTCAGTAAATGTTATTTGGCATTTACTCTGTAAGGAGCATCATGCCAGGTGATAAAGATGGAAGCCTGAATCTGGAAGGAGCTCCCAAGGCAGACAGGGGTACAAAGATTTCCAGATGGAGGAAAGAGCATATATGAAAGCAGATAAACAGTGGAACATGGAGAGTTTGGGTAATGGTGAATATGGGACAGGTATATACCTAGTGAATTAAGTGATTTCAGCAGAGAGGAAGTGGGATGACAAGAACTGGGACAAATACTGTCATTAGCTTCCTAAAGAATAAGCACTTCAGCCCTGACCAGGGTGGCTCAATTGGTTGGAGCATCGGCCTGTAAACTGAAAGATCATGGGTTTGATTCCTGGTCAGGCACATGCCTGGGTTGCAGGTTCAGTCGTTGTCAGGGTGTGTGTGAGAGGCAGCAGATCAGTGTTTCTCTCCTTCTCCCTTCCTTTCCCTCTCTAAAATCAATAAACATATCCTAAGTTGGGGAATAGAATAGAATAGAATAGAATAGAATAGAATAGAATAGAATAGGATAGAATAGACTTCAGTATGTAATCTGTGGAGGAGCCAGTGAAAACTAACCCCACTCTCTTGCCAGTACAAGGTTTTTCATGTCTTAGAGTACTGCAGAAGCAGTAGAGATAGAGCGGAAGATATGGAATATCAAATGTATTTGGGAGGCAGAACTGACAGGAATTAATTAATTAAAGCTAGAGGATGAGAGAGAAAGCATTGTTAGAAGGAATCCCAGTCAGGGGAAAGGTGGTAGAGCAAATGAAAAAACTCAATTTGGACCTAATGAGCTTAAGCTGAGCTGTCCAGAGGCAGCTGGAAAAAGAAAAGAGTGTACAGCCAAAATCCTGAGAATGAATGAAGAGCCAGCTAATTAGAAGGCTTTATTTACACAAACACACTCCTATGTCTACACGTGGCAGGCGGTGAAGAAAACTGCAACAGCACACTATGGCAGAGGTATTCCCAGCTTGCCCAGAGAGCACAAAGAAATCGAGGTGATGTGTGTGTGTGGGAAAGCACAAAGAAAGTTTCCGTGAAGAATGCTGGACTGACTCGTAATTGTCAGTTAAGAGTTGGCCACGTGGAGATGTGGAAGGACACTCAAAGGAGAATGAGCAGCACAGCGGTTGAATGGGCATGGGCAGAAGTACAGGAGACCCACAGCAGGTGATGGGAAGTGCGGGCGGTTCCTTCCAAAGGGGCGAATGTGAGGGGAAAAGCGGTGAGAGGCAGGGCCGGAGAGAGAGCAGGTGAGCAAGTGGAAGAAGACAGAGGAACCAGGAGGCTAATCTCCAAGACTGTGAACTTGGAAGTTTTAGAGAGCAGTTGTGGGGAGCTGAGGAGAAACTGGACTCTTTCTCCTCCGTGATCACAACCTGGGACCAGTCCTGTCACTTACCACTGCCACTCAGAGGGGCAAAAAAGGAGCTACGGATTTGGGAGGTGAAAACAGTGTCCTGTTAATCCCGTGACTGAAAAAAGTATGAGTTTAAACTGATCAAAATCATGTGCCTCAAATGAGGCAAATCTGTTAATTCTCAGAAGCCCAAGACAAAATAAAAGGAACACAACTCTGAAAGTGAGACTGACTCACCAAGGTTTCCCTTTCTCTGCAGGTGTATTTGGTGCACCCATCTGATGCTGGTGCACGTAGAAATCATAATGTAAAAATTTGCCTTTCACAAAGATTAACTTATGTTCAAATATCTTTGTTTAACACACTGGTGAAAATTCTTATAATGGTTGAGGTTTTTGAACTTAAGCTCAGGAATGTTTCTGTATTTACATCGAACATTTTTTAAAAATTAATTTTATTTAGTTATTTTTCAAGTACAGTTTTTTGTCTATTTTTCCCATCCCAGCCTCCCCCGCCCCTTGCTCCCCACCTCCCTCCCATTTCCACCCCCCTTAGTTCTCGTCCCTGTGTCCTTCCTATTTGTTCCTCCAGATCCCTCCCCCTTTTCACATCGAACATTTTAAACTTTAAAATTAAAACACCATGTAGATTCTTTTTTGAATAAATTATCATTTTAAATGCTGTTAAGTCCTAAGATAGGCATGTGTTTTTGTGAAAAAAAGTAATGAAGACCTGAGGTCAGATGTGCCTCAAACGCTTTATATTGTGTTACCTGAGGTATAGTCACTCGGCCTGGGAACCTCAAGTGCCCCATCCGAACAGAAGGGATGGTGCTGCATGCTTGAGAGCGGTGAGGGCGAAAAGCACTCACTGCGTTAAAGTTCCTGGAAGACAGCCTAGTGAGCAGTAGGTACCCAGTAACTATCACCTGAATCTGAATTTTAGGAGCAAAAAGAAATAAATAAGTAAATAAACAAATAATCATGTATATTTCAACTTTTAGTACACTAGATCTTAAAGTTCCCCTTCAGTAATTCCAAAGTATCTGTAAATTTTACTACTCTGAAGTCATGACTAACCCCAAGTTTGAACGGTTCTCCTATTGAAGTTGTAATCTTACAGTAATTAGAAGTTTAGAAATTTAATGAGTTGAAATGCAACATGGCACAGATGCCTTATTATACCAACTAGTTAACACAGTATTTGTTTTCTACATTAATTTTACTTGCTAATCAAAAATACTGCTTTCTTCAAATGACATCAAAATAAAATTGCTGATTGTGCAATGGTAAAACCAACAACACCATGTCTGCAACAAGGCTACTTGAAATCTTTTTTTAAATGAGCTGGCAGTTTCCAGGAAAAATGTAAGATTCCATATACCTTTCAGTCAGTTCTCAAAAATTCAAGAGCGGAAGCCATGCTTTGTACACAAGGCATATATTAACTTATACTTTCTAAACATGCTGTGAGTATCTATTAATGTTGACCATCAGAGTTGATGCATCTCCCTGAGTCTATAAATAAGTGTGCTGAGAAAAACTAACAGGACTATATATGACTGTATATATTTTGGATGTCCATAGCAACTACGTAGAGAGTACTAAGGAACTCCTGGGAAGTACACTGTTTAGGAGCCCATCTGTTGAGTGCTTCCCATCAGCAGTCTGGGTTCAACACAAGTCACTCCTGCCTGTTCAACAGACACAGAAGTTCATTAGTCTCCCTGCTTCTTTCTTCAAACGCTCTACCAAAGAGCAGCCAATGGTCTGACCGAATTCCACCTGATCATGTTAACCCCTCATAGCCAGCAAGCTTCCAGAGAGTCAGTCCCATTGCTATTAGCATGAAGCTTTTTCCTTCAAGTTTTCATAAAGTGGACTGCCTCTCTAGTTTCTGTCTCTTACCATTCCCCTAAAAACCTCCACTGCAATTAAACTACTGTAGATTGTGGGTTTTAGATACGTAGTAAAAACTATATAAAAGTATTTATTTATATTTGTTGTTCAATCAGTAGAGACCTAATTTGTATCCAGCGCCCCACCAGTTAAAACAGATAAAAAATTAGGAGTAGGAGGCTCAGAGATCTACTTGTTCCTGCCCTGAACATCATTAGAAAACCAGTGTCTAATCTAACATGCCCTCTCCTTGGTCTGCACTTCCAGTTTTCCCTTTTGTTTCATCTTTGCCTTCATGACCACTGGTCCTTCAAGGCTCAGGGTAGGCTCTGTTCACACAACTCCTTTCCCTGTGCATGGCTGCTGTAGCACGGATCACTTTGCTGTGCGCTCGACTGTTTTATTTCCCTGTTTTCCCATGCGAAGCCACACGCTGAGCTTCGCGCCTCTGCTTTCTCAGCCCTAAGGAAAATGCAGGCTGTAGATTTGCTGAATGAATGAATATCAGTGCCTGTGAAACTTCTGTTATTATAGGAAATGGCATATATTAGGAGGCATCAGAAAGGGAGATATGAAACTCCGGGGGGTTACTTCAGATTAAAAAGAATCAGAAATTATTATTTCCTTTCTCTTTCCTTTTTCTTTTCAGTCTAGTTAATTCTATTTGCTCTATTGTCTACACTCAGAAGTAATGGTACATCTGAACTTATTTTAAGTGTTAACTTTCTTTTCTTAAATTTAAGAAAATTTAAGATTCCTGGTAGGGACACATACCTAGCTTGCAGGTTCCATCCCTAGTCAGGGCGCATCCCAGGCTGCGTGGAGGGTGACCGATTGATGTTTCTTACATTGGTGTTCATTTCTCTCTCTCCCCCTCCCTCCCTCTCTCTCTAATCAATAAACATACCTTGGGTGAAGATTTAAAAAAAAAAGATGTGCTTATTGGGTAATTTTCTCAGCTTAAATCATATCCCTTTTAGCAATAAAAAAAGGTGGATAATTTTATTGGCTACCTGTGGAACATCTTCATAATATGTTTATTGATTTGAGAGAGAGAAATATATCAGTGTGAGAGAGAAGCATTGATTCTGTATTATTAGTAGATATCAGGCATTACATCAGACACTTTACATTTATTTGTTTAAATCTTGCCACCACCCTATAATGATGTGCACTGTTTCATTTGTTTTTCACTGATCACTGAATCAATTTTATTAGCAATTATCTGTTCAAATTTTCTGTCTTCTTATGATTTAGTCTTGGAAAATTGTATGTTTCTAGGAATTTGGTTGTCCAAGTTGTTGGCATATAATTATTTTATTTTATTTTTCAATTTCAGTTAACATTGAATATTACAATATTTTGTATTAGTTTCAGGTGTACCATATAGTGGATAGACAATCCTATACTTAACAGAATGTTCCTCCTCACTCTCCGATATTTCTAGTACCCACCTGGCACCACACATAGTTATTACAATATTATTGACTATATTTCCTATGCTGTACTTTACACCCCATGACTGTTTTGTAACTACCAGTTTGTACTTCTTCACCCCTTCACCTTTTTCACGTGTCCTCCCCGCCTTTTATTCTGGCAACCATGTAATGGACCCTGTTTTTATCCTATTGTATAGGTGAGGAGATCTCAAAATGACCTAAAGCTTGCTTAAGGGAGGAAAAGGTACCATATTTGTCTAGGTTTTTTTTTATTTCCCACTTATAAAAAAGGCAAAATTTTGGTGGTGCCTTATTTTAGAAGCTAAAATTCATTTTAAATTCCCAGGATGGTTCATTTAAATTTTTTTCATGGTGTGTTAGCCACATCGAACTTCAGGCACATTGGTGTGTGCCCTGCAAACTGTTGCATTGGGCAGAGAGTGTCTCAGCTGAAGGTTTGGGTGCATTTACTGGTCATGTGGATGTTTAGGTTAGTTCACAATTTTGTATAATATTCAGCCCTGGCCTTTGATGTGGAAGATGCTTAAACATGTAAGATAGAGGTGCTCCCCGTGGGGACCTCCTAACTTTATCACCTGGATTTGCTATTTAAACAATTAGAATAGTGGAGACAGGCAAAGACTAAATTTTATCATCACAGTATAAGGATTACTTTGTAAAAGGGGATTCTGACAATTCATTCATGATTGATTAGTGTGCCCATTTCCTCTGAATCATTGGCCAATTCTCACATAATACTACTGATCATGGGGAAGAAGGAGTCTAGTGAAAAATTCGAAAGTGAGGCTTAGCACTCAGGATGGACATACCTGTAACGACAACCTGTAAGGACAGAAACAGCATGAAGGTACTTAGTAAGTGATAATTTACTCTCCAGTCTGGATGTAGGATTTTTTGGTTTTGCCTTTTCAGACTTCCAGAAAATCATGTTGTCTCTGTCTCCATGCCTGTGTCAGTCTCAAAATAGGTGAGAGTGGTTGACTAAAAAGCAGATATGCCCTAAGTGTTAATGCTTGTGAATATTTTTGACAATAAACACCTTAGGGCTGCTGAAAAAAATCTGCGAAGGAAAGAGGAGGAAACTGTTGTTTACTGCATTTTAGTATGTGTCAGGCAGTGTGCTAGGCACTTTTTAAAAAAATATATATTTTTTATTGATTATGCTGTTACAGTTGTTCCAATTTTTCCCCCTCTGCCCCCTTCTGCAGTTCCCCTTCCCCCACCCCTTATACTGTCCGTGGGTCCTGCATATAAATTCTTTGGCTATACATTTCTTATACTATTCTTAACCTCCCCCTGTCAGTTTTGTACCTACCAATTCATGCTTCTTAATCCCTGCACCTTTTCTCCCATTCGCCCTTTCCTCCCTCCCAACCAATAATGCTCCAAGTGCTCTCTGTACCTGTGATTCTTTTTCTGTTCTGGTGGTTTGCTACTTTTTTTTTAGATTCAGTTGTTGATAGTTGTGACTTTGTTGCCATTTTAATGTTCATAGTTTTGATTATCATCTTCTTTTTAAATATTTTACTTATTTTTAGAGAGAGGGGAAGGGAGGGAGAAAGAGAGGAAGAGAAACACAATTGGTTGCCTCTCACACACCCTCAGCTGGGGACCTGGCCTATAACCCAGGCATGTGCCCTGATTGGACATTGAACCAGTGACCCTGCAGTTTGCAAGCCAGCACTCGATCCACTGAGCCACACCAGCTAGGGCTCATCTTCTTTTTCTTAAATAAGTACCTTCAACATTTCATGTAATAAAGGCTAGGTGATGATGAACTCCTTCAGTTTTACTTTATCTGGGAAGCACTTCATCTGCCCTTCAATTCTAAATGATAGCTTTGCTGGATAGAGTAATCTAGGTTGTAGGTCCTTGCTTTTCATCGCTTTGAATATTTCTTGCCAGTCCCTTCTAGCCTGCAAAGTTTCTTTTGAGAAATCAGCTGAAAGTCTTATGGGAACTCCTTTGTAGGTAACTGTCTGCCTTTCTCTTGTTGCTTTTAAGCTTCTCTCTTTATCTTTAACTTTGGCGTTTTAATTATGATGTGTCTTGGTGTGGTCCTCTTTGAGTCCAACTTGTTTGGGACTCTCTGCTTCCTGGACTTGTATGTCTAGTTCCTTCACCAAATTAGGGAAGTTTTCTTTCATTACTTTTTCCAAATAAGTTTTCAATTTCTTGCTCTTCTTTCTCCTTCTGGCACCCCTATGGTTTGGATGTTGGTACATTTGGAGATGTCCAAGGGGCTTCCTATTCTATCCTCATTTTTTAGAATTCTTTTTTCTTCCTGCTGTTCTGATTGAATGCTTTTTTCTTCCTTATGTTGCACATCATTGATTTGATGCTCAGTTTCATCCCCTCCACTTTTGGTTCCCTGTAGATTTTTATTTCACTTTTTTTTATTACAGTGTTTATTTCTGCCTGGGTCTTTGTTTTGCTGTTGCTGTACTCAGTGAGTTCTTTGAGCATCCCGATCACCAGTGTTTTGAACTCTGCATCTGATAGGTTGGTTATCTCTGTTTCATTTAATTCTTTTTCTGGAGTTTTGTTCTGTTCTTTCAATTGGGCCATATTTCTTTGTCTCCTCAATTTGGCAGCCTCCCTGTGTTTGTTTCTGTGTATTAGGTAGAGCTGCTTTGCCTTCCTGTCTTAGTAGCATAGCCTGTGTAGAAGGGCGGACCTGTCTTGGGTGAATGTAACTTCTCTATATCCTTGGTTGTTGGACTTCTACACATCTCGATTTTCTGGCAGTTCTGGGTGATACTTGTTTTGTGGTCTAATTGTAATTTTCTCTGTAGCTCGGTGAGGAGGCAAAATGTCTTTACCTATGCCTCCATCTTCTCAATGGACATTTAGATTGCTTCTATTTTTTCATTATAAAAGTAGTGGCCTCAATGAATATTATTGTATTTATCTTTTGGGGCATATGTGTGAAGATTGAGGGTCACAGGTCTTCAGAGTGGAACACATATAATCCAGGAAGTATATCATTTTGGTCTGTTCCTTTTAAGCCTTGTTTGCCTGTCTTTACCCTCCTTCTACCATCAAGTCTGACTCTCTGGTGTCTCCTCCAGGTAGGTTACTGTTCCTATCTCAGGAGAGATTTCTGTCCAGTATAAGAGAGATGAAGGATAGAATGACTACGACAGGGTCTAGGCAAGTTTTGTAAACATCTCTCTACGTCCCTTTATGAAGACATATGAGGGATTTACCTCGTATTTCAGTGCCAGGGGTAGATGGGCTTCTCCTGAGTATGTGGACACTGTGAACTTCATAGATGAGTGTGTTTCTCTAGTAGTAATTTTAGCATTTGTTGAGCCTTTACTCTTTTAGGCATTGTTCTTATCATTTATAAGCATTATCTCTTTGAATCTTCACTGCAGCCCTTTTGTAATAGATAGTTTTCCATGAAAACACTGGAAATGAGAGAGGTTAAGAGACTAACTTTTCTAAAGCCACACATCTGGCAACAGAATCAAATTTCAAATTCAGGTCTAACTCTGCAGTGTAGCCCAGCTGTGTCTTCTGAGATACTTACTTATGCTCTTGTTTAATTCTAAATGCCTGACCTGTAGCTGAATTTTTCTTTACTTAGCAGCCCGTGTCTAAGGGGAGGAGGTAGAAAGAGAAGGACCCAGGAGTCTAGCATAAAGCAACAACATACGTGCATTCACAGAGGGGCTGGCAGTTGACTTAAACTTGAACCAGTTCTCAGAAGTAAAACCTGTCACTTTCTGACATTTGTTTAATGGATTTCTTAATCTTTCCTCTTGTGATATTAGGCATTAGCCACATATCTACATGAAAACATATGTAATGCATTCTGGTATGATTATTATTCGTTCAGCAAATATTTATTGAGCATATACATCATTGAGCAAGCCAGATACTATCTCGACTTCATGGAGCTTACGATTGGTATGAGTATTTGAATAGGTTGGTTGGATCTTGCACATTCTAAGAATTTCCCTAAACATACCACAAGCAGTTACGCGTGTGTAGCACAAAATTGAATGGCTTGGAATTTGTCTCATTCCAAGAAAACAGTAATGAATCATGAACGTGAAGGGATGTCACAGTCAAGAACCCCACAACTATGGTTTAGTCACTTTCAATGCCATGATTCCTAGAGGAGTGACAATACACAACAGTGCACAAATTTCACTTGAAATTTTAAAAAACCAGTGTGAAGCAGAGAGCTCTGATGGAGCATTGTCAGAAGAATTTCAGAAACTGCAAGTTGTGACACAGATGTATTGATTTAATTAGTCTAGATAACACCATTTATTTATGCTTAAGCATCTCACACATGCAAAAGTTGGTAATTCAAAGTCACACAATCATTTGTGAGTTGTCTTGTATGCCGCGTGCTGTAGCTTCTGACTGCTGACTTTGACAAGTGTGTGTTATCAGATGCTTGAGCATAAATAAATGATATCATATAGAGCAATTAAGCAATACAGTTTGCTTTTGGAATTCTGTTGACATAGTGTCATGTACAGTCTTTTGGTGGTGATTGTTTCAAATACGGTTTAATCTTACAGTATGGGCAAGATCTTCATTGGAGACAGAACATATCTGGGTTTGCTGGTTAGGCCTCTTTGAACATCTGGGTGGATCCTTAATACAGCATTGCAACTTGATAACATTGTTTCAGTTACCCATATAGTGGGTGTTTTGGTCAATGAAGGAAGAAGAGTAGAGTTATTTTCTTAGAAAAAAGATGAATTATTTTGTGATAAGTAAGAGCCTGTAGTATTGAATCTTTTGGGAAGGAAAACTTGTTAGAATCCCCATTTCCCCCCCTTCTCTTACACCCCTTTTGTTATTATAATTTTAACTATAAGAACACCGAGGTATTTTATGTTTGCATCATTTTACAGTACTGTTTTCATACTTTAAAAAATGCTATCAAAAGAAGACTGGAGTATAGCTAATATACTAGGAATTTAGGTAGCGTCTTTTCTTCCAGAGTTCGGAATGCCTCACCTCTATTATTTTTTCTCACCACACTCCCTACAAGATAGAAAGGGGAAGGATTAATTAACCCAGTTTTACACATAAGGAAACAGAAGCTCATAGGGGTTAAGTGTCTTCCCTAAGGTCAGACATACTAAGAACATAGTCACAGAATGCAGCAGAGAGTTCCAGAGCCTGGCAGAATGTAGCACACTACCCACTGGGAAATGTGATAGGCAGGTAATTATTTTCTCAGAAGACTTGACTACTGCTGGTCAATTCCTATTCCTCGGAGACCATCAGCCATCTGATCCCCAAGGCAGAAACTTGCTTGCAGGTTAGATCTACTGTGTAATTGGGGGCAGATGTTACTTAGCACAGCTGGCTTTGAATTTCACATAAGTATATAATATATTTTCATGTCTTCTTCTAAGTTTCTTCAGGCTGCCAAGTGCCCATGTTAACCAGTGTTCAAAGAATGTAAGATGTCACTTTTATGACCATTAGCTGTTATTACCTTATGCTTTGTAACAGGGGGCGTAAAGGTATTTTGGGGATGAGCACAAAACCCTGGGCAAGGGCTGCTTACAACCAGCTCCCTGAGGCAAATGCAGTTTGCAGAGGAAAAGGAAGCCATATAAGATGGGAGTCTTGCTGCTGATTCCTGGGGACACAGACAGACTGAATTTAATGTGGAAAATGGTCCACCTGGTGTAGGAAAAAACTAATCCATTTGGACATGAAGAATAAGGTAGACTTAGTCAGGGTTCTCTGTAGGGACTTGCATTCTTAGACTTGCAGGTAAAACAAAGAAAGGACACCTATAAATCCAAGTTATAATTACTTTTTATTTGTCTTACTGGTAAAAATTACTTCTTGATTATCTTAGGGGAACTATGTTATATTAGAAAAACATTAGCATTTCACCTGAATCTACAGTTCTCCTATGTTTTTTCTTTTTAATGTTATGGACTTCCATTACTATTGTCTGCATTACAAGTTTAGTGATTTGACTTAAATATTTGAGAATTGTTTCTTTAATAATGAGAAATACAGCTAACCACCTAAGATTTTGGCTCAGGTGCTCAGCCTGCACCTGTTTATTTAGAATGATGTGGTTGGTGCCTCTGCTTTCTTTAGTCTGTGGCTTGACACTCAAAATCGTATTTGTTGATTTCAGCAATTAGAAGACAAGAACACCCATGGTTTGCCTTTAAAATGCTTTTGTAATAGGTTCTGGTCCATGGGCTTTAAGAAGAAAGCAGCTTTTTCATATACCTTAAAGTTCCTTAGGAGACTTCCGCCAAGATGGAGGCATAGATGGAAACACTTTGCTTCCTCGCACAACCAAATCTAAAAACAACAAAGTTTTAACAATAATAAACTCAACCAAACCACACAGAAAATTGAATACGGAGTCCGAAAGTAACGAACTGCTCAGCTAAACCGGTGAGAGGGGCGAAGCCAGCAGCGGAGCCGGTCGGGCAAAAAAGATCCCCCGACCTGGGAGGTGCACAGGCAGCAGAGGGCGCGGATCCCAGGTGCAGGCTAGCTACAGGCAGAAGCCTGGGAAGAGGCGCGGCTGGCTGTCTGCAGTTGGTTGCTCATTTGTACGCAGATAAACCAGTGAAGAGGCGAGCGTTGAGACAGATCGAGCAGGCCCCAGCAGCTGGTGCAGAGCGGTAGGCTCACACATTTGCGCTCAGATAAACAGGCGGGGGCGAGTGGTAAGGCGGACTGGGCCAGCGGTCCATTGCTCCCTCTCTGACCCCGCCCCCACATACAGCATCACAAACCAGCAACCTGGGTGGCCCCACCCTGGTGAACACCTAAGGCGCCTCTCCTCATACATAACAGGCCAGGACAGATCAAAACATGGCTCAAGAACAACTCAGAGCCCCAGAGCCAATAAATCTAAGCGATGAAGAAATAGCCAAACTTTCAGATGCACAGTTCAAAACACTGGTGATCAGGCTCCTCACAGAACTGGTTGACTACAGTCACAAATTAGAGGAACATATGAAGGCAAAACTAATTGAAATGAATGGAAATGTACAGGAAACCAATAGTAATGGAAAGGAAACTGGGATTCAAATCAAGGGAGCACACCAGAAGGAAGGAAAAAATGACCAAACAGAAAAATATGAAGAAACAAGAATTCAAAAAAATGAGGAGAGGCTTAGGAACCTTCAGGACATCTTTAAATGCTCCAACATCCAAATTATAGGAGTACCAGAAGGGGAAGATGAACAGTCATGAGTGGAAACCTTATTTGAACAAATAATAAAAGAGAACTTCCCCATTCTGGCAAAGGAACTAGGCTTCCAGGAAATCCAGGAAGCTCAGAGAGTCCCAAAGAAGTTGGACTCAAGAAGGAAGACACCAAGGAACATCATCATTACATTAGCCAAGATGAAAATGAAGGAGAGAATCCTAGAAGCAGCAAGAGATAAGGGGACACCTACAAAGGAGTTCCCATCAGACTGTCAGCTGATTTCTCAAAAGAAACCTTACAGGCAAGAAGGGGCTGAAAAGAAGTATTCCAAGTCATGAAAACCAAAGATAGAACCAAGATTGCTCTATCCAGCAAAGTTTTCACTTAGAATGGAAGGACAGATAAAGTGCTTCTCAGATAAGATCAAATTCAAGGAGTTCATCATCACCAAGCCCTTATTATGTATGAAATGTTAAAGGGGCTTATCTAAGAAAAAGAAGATAAAAAATATGAACAGTGTAAGGATAGCAAACTCACAGTTAATAAGAACCACACCTAAAACAAAAGCAAATTAAGAGGACAGCTAGGTCAGGAGTGAACCATAGAAATGAAGATCACATGGAGGGTTAGCAACAGGGGAGTGGGAGGAGGAGAAGGGGGAGAAGGTACAGAAAATAAGTAGCATAGATGGTAGGTAGAAAATAGATAGGGGGGAGGGTAAGAATAGTAGGGGAAATATAGAATCTAAAGAACTTGAGACACGTGTTCATAAACTAAAGGGGGGGAATGCTGGGGGAGGGGTGTCCATAGTGGAGGGAAACGGAGGGGGGGATATAGAACAAATGTAATGGCATAATCAATAAAATAAAAAAATATATTAAAAAACCGTAAAAACAAAAGTTCCTTAGAATGCTCCCAGTGTTCTTCTAGTCAAGGAAAGCAAGCCGACTTCCCTAAACTCTTACCATAATCTATGTCCTTTCAGTTTCTCTAAATTTTAACTTTCATGATGATTTACTTAGTTGCTGCTATTATTTTATTCACTGAGAGGTGGAGTGTTGCCATTTGCCATGGGAAGCGATGGTGGTGATGCTGTTGTGACAATCCCTTTGTGTGGCTTTCTGTTGCAGACCCCGTATCATGTCAACCTCCTCCTGGCTGGCTACGATGAGCATGAGGGGCCGGCGCTGTACTACATGGACTACCTGGCAGCCTTGGCCAAGGCCCCTTTCGCAGCCCATGGCTATGGTGCCTTCCTGACCCTCAGTATCCTGGACCGGTACTATAAACCAAGTAAGTTCCAGCAACCTAGGTAGGGAAAAGTAGCAGAGCTCTGTCCTCAGCTGCCTTCTGGTTTTGTGCACTACCCCTTGGAGTTGGATGGCCAGGGCTTGAACAGAGGAGGGGTCCTAAGAAGCACATTCAGGTACCCTGGAAGCTGCTTTCTCCTGTGGGTCAGTGGGGCTATTGAAAAGCTGATAAAAGTCCCTCTTTGACCAGACAAAATGAGATATTGCATGTGTCCCGAGCTGGGTTTTGATTTGTTTCAAAAGGGGGTTGGAATAGTGAATAAAACTAATTCTTTAGCTACGAAAGTTCTTTTTTTTTTTTCACTTATTTTGTCCTGCATAGATGCTTATTAGTATCAAAGCTGTAGAGAAAGAGCAGATAAACCAAGTGGTGTGTGCTTGTTTTGAGCATGTGAGGATGAACAGTCCCCAGCATGGCAACTGAGGATTTCTTTGCTTAAATGTCAGAGCTTTTGAAGGCCACTAGTCTGGGCCCTTCCCTTGGTTTTTATCACCTAATGGCCACCCCCTCCTGCAAGATAAAGCTGGCTCTCTATTTGTCAATAAACTGTCAGCTTGGCAAAGCCTTCGACACAAGGATGCTTTTGTGCTGAGTTCTATCTCCTGACCCTGATTCCAGCTTTGACATTAGCCACTATGCGCAGTAGGCACTTGGGGGTCTTAGCTTTAACAGGCTATAGATGCAGCACAGATAACCACCTCTCTCCTTACATTCTTTTATTCTCTGTCAGTATAGCAAAAATCTGGCTTATTAATTCCTTTTTTGGTGCTGCCCTCTCACTCACCCTCAGCCTTGCCAGAGCTCCAGGCCACATCCTGAAAAGAACTAGCCTGGCCTCCTAGTGGCTGTTTCTGGATTTGGCATCTGTCAGTAACACAGCTGATTTGCCCACCAAAATAACCACCAGCCACCCCGAAGCCTAGCTGTGTAATGTGTCATCCCAGTTGGACATGCCCATGGACAGTTCCTTTGGCTCCTCTTTTATGAGTCTCGGCCCCGTTCTATGAATTCTCTTTCCATTGTTGAACTGAGACCCAGCTGGGAAAGGGAGGCTGAAACTCTGGCCCTGTCTTCCCTTTCCCTGATTTGCAGCTGGCTAGGGCAGATGGAACTGGTTTAAGCCTTGGTCTAAAGGGGGGTTTGGGAGTAAGGTGGGGGGGTGGGCTATAAAAAAGAGGCAGGCCGCCGGACTTCTAGAGGCAGGCCCCGGCCATGGGAGGCAGAATTCCGTCATGCTTACCCTTCTCTGTAGCAAATCAATTTGCAATGGCTTGTGGCTGCCAGAGCACTGGGTCTGGGGCACCTTCAACTGCATATGGAAAAAGTTTGTTGCAAGCTAGAAGGCTAGGGGTTTTTTTGGGCGGGGGGGGGGGGAGGCCTTTTCCGTTTGTGTGACATGTTGACCTGGAGTTTGAAACTTAACCGAAAGTTGCGGTGGAGAGTTGGATTTAATGGCAGCCCCTTGAGCGCTTGGCCCCTGTGTTCTCTTCCAGCGATCTCACGGGAGATGGCCGTGGAGCTTCTCAAGAAGTGTCTGGAGGAGGTGAGTAGCTCCCTGGGGATTCCGAAAGGACTGAAAAGAATGTTTGTCTCTTTGCCAAATTGTTCTTGTTCCTCGGTTACATTTTTTTCTGGCCCTTGCCAGAAGGTACAATGAATACCCATTAGCTAGATGTGAAGTTGCTGCCAGAGGTAGTTTGGTGGGTAATAAGCTTAGTTTTTCCTCTTATGGGTCACCTCCTCATTGATGTCAGTTTTACAGTTAATTACTTTTCTTTTCGGTTCATCCAGACCAGTGGCTCTCAAATTTTAGCATGTATTAGAATCATCCGAGGAACCGGTTTTAAAAAATCAAACGGTTTTTGCCTTGGCTGCACCCCCTTCTGATCCACTTGTCCTGGAGCCTGTGAACATTTGAACTAGCAGCCCCGGGTGATTTTGCTGCAGGCGGTGACTGGGCCATGCTTTAAGAAGTGCTCCCTGTACTTTATACCTGCTTTGTTCTTATGCCACCTGGAGTTGCCATACTGTCTGCTCCCTTAGCAGTGCACGGGTCCCGAGTCCTGGAGACAAGGCCTCCCCTGAGAATGCAGGAGACTGTAGATAGCAACGAGGAAGCTTTGGGCAGAAGGGGAGAGTAGCCTTTAGACTGTGAGGCCAGGAACTCGGACCCGCCACCCAGTCTAGTACTGCTCCCAAGGGTCAGAGCCTTGGGTGAGGAGGAAAAGAAAGCAGTCCCTTAGGCTTTTTCATTCTTTTACTGTCCCTGTGGCCTAAGGATTAACTTGAATTTGTAGTCTAGTGAGAGAATAGGGGGATGAGAGTTGGGGGGCGGTACGGATCTCTTAACACAAGCCTGTCCTTTTCAGTCCACAGTGCCCCCTTCTTCCTCATGTTTGTAAACCCCCTTTTCAACACACAATAAACTCCTGTACTTTTTTTAACCATTCAGCTGAGAGGCCACATTAGTCTGGCAGCCCCAAGTGTTGCAAGGTGCTGCCAGGAGGAGGCCACTGGAATAGTCAGTGCTTGGAGACTTTATTCCTTATAGATCCAAAAGATGATCATGTTAGAAACCCACATTTCCTTGTTATCACCTTTTCTTGATCTTGAATCTTATTTCTGGATAATAGGAGTCATCAGCCAGAGAGGACTCTGAAAGTGAATCGGCTGCTGCTGCCCAGTCCTCAGCAGTAAAGGGGATGGGAAGCCCTGAGGGAGGGAGAGCTTTGGCTTGGGGAAGTAGGCATTTCTGGGATATGCTCCCAAGGAAGCGGGCAGAGAGCTTTGTGCCTTCTCTCTGGAGACTATTAGTGAGGTGTCCAGGAAGGGTAGCCACAGGAACACAAATGTCCTCCAGCTGTGTCCCTCCGTGATCTCCAGCCAGGTTGGGAAGTGGGGCTGTCTGCTGCCGTGCACGTAGACTGTGCGAGGGCTCCTTAGGAACAGCTGTAAGCAGGGTCTTAGGAGATCACGGAGATGTTACTGTGATGACAGGTCAGCTTGGTTGGAGGAGACAGCGTGTGTTCCAAGAGTTCTGCTGACACCCCCCCTCCAGCTACACACACACTCACACACACCAGGTCCCGATAATACAGGTGGGTGACTGGAGAAAACTCTGGTCCAAAGCTTATTCCTAGGGCAATCACTCCTTTGTTGGCTTATCACCTTGAGACATTCAAAAAGAGGAGTCTGTGTTTCCCAGGCTGATTGGTAGGTGGAAGACTGGGGAGTAGAGATTCAGATTGTCTCAGTCTTCCATCAGCTGCCTGACCAGAGGCGCGCTCACAGCTGCACCCCCCAGCTCTTGCTCACCACCTTCCAGTCAGCGTTCACCTGCAGTTTGGGCTTTCTTCGTGTCCCAGAACCGTGGCCCCCAGTGAATGTCAGCTCCACAGAAGCAGGGCTTTTCCTCTGCCGGCATGCCAGCGTCTCAATCAGAGCCCGGCCCACATGGAGAGCTCAGTGAATATCCGCTGACTGATTTCCTTCGTGTCTCTCTGCAGCTCCAGAAACGCTTCATCCTCAATCTGCCAACCTTCAGTGTTCGAATCATCGACAAACATGGCATCCATGACCTGGACGACATTTCCTTCCCTAAACAGGGCTCCTAACGTCATGCCTCTCCCACTCGCCAGGGAACTGTTTTTGATGGGCTCCTTTATTTTTTTCTACTCTTTTGACGTGCACTCTTGATAGATGGTTAATTCAGAATAAAGCTGAATATGGATAAGTTGAGCTCTCTGGTTTGAGTTTCCTTTTACCTGGCATCACCTCAGGAAGGAAGTGGAGGGAGGATTATCTGCGTGGACTTTCTGGCCCAGGCTGTCCTTCCTCCTGTCCCTTTCCCTTCCTTGGTGCTCTGCCTGCCCTTGGCCGCTGACAGCCCCACATTCTGTTTCACTGCCCTGCTTCCTTCCCATCTAGCTCATTCATATGTCGTGCTTACTAATGTCTCATTGCTTCTAAAGCAGTGATTGTTTCCCCCCTAAGCTAAAAAAGTTTAATTAACTAATGTGAATAGGTATTATACACACTTAGTAAAAAATGCACAGAGTACAAAGACACATAGTAAAAAATGTTTCTCCTCGCCCTATAATTTGATCGCCTGCTTCCCCTCCCAGAGGAAACTTAAGCTACTCATTTCTTATCGGTCCATTAAGAGGTGTGCTGTTCCACCTCTGACCAGTGTGGCTCAGCTAGTTGGGTGTCATTCTGCAAAGTGAAGGGTTGCCTGTTCAATTTGGGTGGGGTGCGTGCGGGAGGCACCCCATTGGTGTTTCTCTGGCACATTGATATTTCTCTGTCTTCCTCCCTCCCTTCCCCTTTCTGTAAAAGTAAATTTAAAAAATTGTTAAAACGAGAGAGATAGATGCTGTCCTGTGTATAATGTGCACACACACATCCCCATTTAAAAATGAATTTGTACTCATTCCCAGATTCCAACTCAGTAGGTTTGGGACATGAGAATGTTTCTTAAAGCTTCCTAATAATTCTTAATCCTCAGTCATGGTAGAGAACCACCGGATTGAGGGTTTTTTGAAGCAGTGATCCTCAAACTTTAGCAAGCATCTCAGTCTTACTGCAACGCAGCTTGCTGGGTCCTACCTCGGCAGTTGCTGCGTGTTTGAGGCACGGCCTGAGATTTTGCATCTCTAACATTTCGAATCACAAGGTGAACTCCCCTTTATCCAATTCTGGACTGCTCTTAATAAAGAGTAGCTCACATAAAGACAGCTAGCTACTCTTTTTGGTTTGTCCGAAGTGAAATAGCATCTCTCTAAGGTACTACCTACAGATCAGAACACGTGTATTAATGGTGGTAACATCAGATTTAAATGTCATACACTTTGATATATCGATGATAAATGCTTTATACTCTAAGAAGAAAGTTAATTATTGAATACATGAAGGAAAAGAAATGATTCGTACGACCATACTGGTTCACCCTCCACTACCGCTGTGAAGATGTGTAGGTTTGGGCTTTTGACGAGATTCCTGAGTCTCTAAGGCATCTGTTTTTAAAGCTCTACAGGTGATTCAGGTAACGTGCCCCAGCTGAGTACCCTTTACTGGAGCACAGGCAGTCCCACGTCATAATTTTCTCATCTCTAAAGAAGTTGTACCTTTTCCGCGAGGGTGGTTATGAGGATTCCGTGAGGCAATATAAAGCATGTAGAACAGGGCCTGGCATGTGGTAAGTGCTTGGTAAGTATATGATCATTGGTAAACCTGTTATTCTGTATGCAGGCCTCACCAGGAATAAAACGGTTCTCTGCCTTTGAATGTAAGGGTCCCCACGGCAATCTAGGCTAGCCCACCAGCCCACCCTGACTGCCAGTCTCTTTTCTCCAACCTAGATCTCTTAGCCTCCAGATCAACTTATCCTCAGTGTTTTACCCTCCAGCCATGGGGCATCCTACTCCACACATCTAAAGCTGAGCATCTCACCTGCCCGCTCCAGGCTTCCCCTACAGCATTGCATCTTAGAGAATCAGGGTCCCCTGGTCCCCACGAGCCCGAGCCAGAAACCTAGGCAGTGTTTATTTTTAATAAATTTGTTTTGGAGTAAATTTGGTTTCACAGAAAAGTTGCAAAAATTAAACAGAGTTTCCTTGTACCCCCTCACTTAGTTTCCCCTTGTGTTAACATTCTACACAGCCGCAGTGCATTTGTCAACACAGAAACCAACGTCGATCAGGACATGGGTGTTAAACTCCAGCTTTATTCGGCCTTCACTAGCTTTCCCATGAGTGTCCTTTTCTGTTGTTCCAGGATGCAATCCAGCGCACAGCGCTGCAGTTCGCTCTGCATTTTCGATGCCGTCTTTTTCTCCTGCCTTCACATGGTCACCACATTCCAGCAGTTTAACTTTCTAAATCCCTTTTCATAAAAAAATCTTTGTTCCCATTATCCTGATGTATCTCCCGTCACGTCTTGGACTATTTTAATAGCCTCCTAATTTCTCTGCTTGTAGTATCTTTCTTTTCTTGTTCTTTCTCTGTACAAGTTTGATTGTCCTTAAAACTCTCACTTAAAACTTCCTGATGTTGCCCTTGCTGATAGAATAAAGCCCAATTCTTTAGTTTGACAGGCTAAGCGTTTCACAGTCCTCTCCCAACCAACCCCCTCATTTTTTTCCTCTTCCTTACTGTTTGAAACTCTTGGTCCAGCTGAATTTCTACGGCCTCAGCAAGCGTGACTTCACGCCTGTACACCTGCTGTAAGAAGGGTGAGTGTTGTTTCATGGAACTTCCTTCTAGAAGTGGGTGTGTGTGACTGCGTCATGATGCGGTGCACTGATACTTTGTGATCTGTTTTCTTCTACCAACTTTCACTTGTTTAATGCCAGCTATGATGTAAATCGGTTGCCCGGAGTTTGAAAAACACTGGGAGTGCACCGATTCTCTAACACTCCTGGCCACAGACAGAATAGTCTTTCATTTGGTTCCCATCTGCTCTCAGGTTAGTAATACACAGAAAGCAATTTATTCCTCCCAGCCTGGGGGTGAGAGGGAACAGGTTAGGGAGGATGACAGGGAACTTCTAAGTGAGGTGGAAGAGGGCTCCGAAAGAGCTTCTGCTCTGTTGCCAGGTGAGCAACAGTGGCTGAACCTGCTCTGCCCGGTTAGCGCCAAAGCCTGGTTAATGCCTAAAGCTCAGAGTCCTTTCTCTCTCTGTCTGTCTCCTTGTCTAGGCCTTTTGAAGAGCAGCTGTGCCCCAATGGAGAAGGGTGGACATATAGGGACCCTCTCTAGATGTCTGCTGCTCGTTTATGTCCTGGATGTGATGGGAGAATAAGGGCCTGCCTCTCGGCCTCGCCTTCCTGAGGTTTGAGGGAGGCGTGGTTTCCAGTGGCTGCCCTTATCTTCCTTCTCCCGAAGCATCGTGATCCTTTAAAAGAAAACAGGAAAGTCTTTTCTTTAAATGAGTATAAACTCCAAAAATCACGATCCTTACCCAGTCTAAAGACTCCTCATTTAATTCACAGCTACTTGTTTTGCAAAAAAAGGGAGCCATGTAAAACCATGTGTATACACTTTGTTTAATCATCATCTGTATTTCCTTAGGACTAAACCTAGTTAAAGGATAAAACGATTATTTTGCTATGGGGATTTAAAAAAACAAAACAAAACAACTCTTCCTGGAAAGAACCAAATGCTGAGACTTCATTAGAAGTTTCTTCTGCCACTCAGGGTCTCCACACGGTATTGTTGCTTCTGTACAACCTTGACCTTCTGCGGCAGGAGCAGAGCCTTGGGGCCTGACAGGCTGGGAAGACCCACTTCCCCTTCCTGGGCTCTGGCCTGTGAGCCTCCGCAGGGGTCCTTGGGGTTCAATGGAACTGAAGGGACAGTGGCCGATCAGAGGGGTCTGTGTGAGCCCCACTTACACTGTGATTTTGGGCAAGTTGCTCTGAGCTATCATATCCTCTCTAAAGTAGAACCTGGCGAGGACTACGTGGTTAACAGGGAATGTTGTCCACACTGAAAAGCTCATGATAAGCTAGCTTCTTCAGCTTTCTGATGGATTGCATGTAGGGGAAGATTCGGATATGACTTCCCAGTTTCTGGCTTGAGCAACTGGGTCGACGGGGTGCTTTTTACTGAGAAGGCAAGTGTGGAAAAGGTCACAATCTGTGTACTTGAGTCAAGGACTCCACTTCGGACCTAAGGCTGAGGTGCCTGTTAGACAACCCAGAGGAGACAGACAGACAGCTGTGCGTCCAAACCTGGAGTTCAGGGAGGAGGCTCCAAGGAGGCCAATGCTACAGGCCAAGTGGAGAAGGAGCCGACTTGGGCACCTGTGAGATCAGGAAACCAGAGGAACTTGGAAGCCACAGAGGAGTTTCAGAAAAGAGCAAGTGATCAAACAGGTCAAATGCTGTGCCCTGACTAGCGTGGCTTATTTGGCTGGGTGTTGTCCAGCAAAGCGAAAGGTCGCTAGTTCAACTCCCAGTCAGGGCACATGCCTGGGTTGCAGGTTTGGTTTGGGCTTGTACAAGTTTTTTTTTTGGTTTTTCTCTCTCCCTTCTCTTCCTTATCTCTAAAAATTAAAAAAAAAAAAAAATAGGTCAAATGCTGCCAAGTCCAGAAAAAGGGCCTTTGGATTTGACATTGTGGTTATCAAAGACCTTGCTGAGTAGATTTCCATAGACTGGTGGGGATAGAAGCCAGATTGAAGCGGGTTGAAGGGTGAATCGAGGGTGAGGAAGTGCCATTCAGGGCATAACAATCTTTCGAAAACTTCACTGCAAGGGAAATATATGGGGAAAGAATTTATGTTTTGTAAGGTAAGAGATCCTAGAACATGTGCTTTGCAGAATGATTTAATAAATTATTCAGTAAGGGAGGACAGGTTGATGATGCAGAAGATGCCTGAAGACTGAAATCCTCAAGAAGGCAAGAGAGCTGGATTAGCCTTTGCCTTAAACACAAACACACATAGTCACCAGCATTCACACTGACACACACAGACCCACCACCTATGACCGACACATTTACAAGTCTCAGTAATATACGGACAGACCCGGAGTCACTTCACACACACAGAACTAAAGCCACACTGACAAGCTGGATAGACCCACCATCGGTGCCCCCTTAGAGGACCCCCCCAACCTGGACCCCTCTTCCTGAGTCCTAGGGCCTCTTGGGAGGCAAATTCCAACCTGGACTGAAGGACAGGGGAGGGCTTCACATGCAATGGAAAGGAAGCATTCCGAGAATGAGGAAGCATTCTGAGAGTGGGGAGGCACACTGACCAGTAGGGTCAAGAGAAACAACAGCAAATACAAAAGCCCGGTGGCAACTTCAGGGTCCCTGACATATCTTCCCCGCCCCCTGCCCCCTGCCTTCCCTTGGTAGCCCTTTGTGAGCCAAAACACTCTCTGCGCCCTGATCCAGCTGGGCATCTTGGTGTGTGCGCACAAGACAGTGAAACTGGAGTCCTCCGCGCACTGGGGTAAATGAGTTGCACTGGACATTTTTAAACTTTCAGGTTTAATCACAGCACACACACATAAATAGGGCAGACAGGGACAGAGCTGTGTGTGAAGTGCAGCTGTTCTGCCATTTGTGCTTTGCCTTCTTAGCTCCTTGAGGGCCCCTCCTATCCATTTCTTTCCAAAATGGGAGGGGTCCAAAGAGCCCACTGGGGTTTTCCTGCCGGCACCCCTTTTTTGGGGGGCAGCAATTCTGGAATGAAGGGTGCCAAGTCCTCAGGAGCACCTCTGGTTTCCCTCCTGCCTTCGGTAAAACACGGCAAAGCCTTGGACCCTAGGGGCACCCGCCACTGCCCAAGCACCCTAATGGGCAGGGCTCAGCCCTGAGAACCAGGTTCTCCCGAGCCAAGTTCAAGCACTTCTCAGCAATCCAGGGTCAGAAAATTGCAGACAACTGAGCGCTTATCAACGAACCGCCTCAGAGAGGCCACCCTCCACTTTTTCACCCCAGGCCCCCGACTTGGGGGTTTCTGGATGAATGTTCTCTTTCTGGCCTGACTCCAACCCCACCTTTTAATCCTTTCAGGCCCACCCCAGGAGCTAAGGCCTCATTTCAGGGAGCCCCCGAGGGATGGGGCTGGGGAAGCAGCTATTTCCGACGCTTGGCATCCTTCTCCGAAGCCTTGGTGTCGCCATGCCCACTGGCCGCACTGCTTAGAAACATCTTGTCCAGCCCCTTGAGCGACTCCAGCAGGTAGTTCTGGAAGGCAGTGAGGGCGGCACAGATGGCCGGCCCCCCGAAGCCATGGGTGATGAGGCTGAAGTGTGTCAGGCAGCTCTGTACTCCTGGCTCCAGGACGAGTGCCGGGCGGCTGTTGCCCAGTGGCGAGCGATCCTGAGCCATCAAGTCTGCAAATTCCTTGCAGATCTGCCTGGGGAGGGAAAGAGGGTAAGAGGTTAGAGGTCAAAGGTCTGAGCCCAGAGAAGGACCCACCATGGGCTGGGCACTAAACCTGCCAATAGTCTGTAAATGATGATTGTGCCGATTTTACAGAAAAGGAAATGAAGGTTCAGAGACATTAACTGGCTTCTCCCACTTGAGACGCTAGAAAACAGCATATGCCCGTATCCTAGGGGCTCTTCTTGTGGGCATGCTGCCCATATTCAAGGTCTAGCTCTGCCACCCTATCCAGGACACTTCCCTTGACCCCTTGTCCCCATCCTCAACCCCCACTCCAAATACCAGTCTTGTCTTTAAAATTATCAGGGAACGATCAAGAATCTCGAATAACTGAAATGATGGCTTGAACATGAACTGAGGCCCAAATGCTGTGCCAAGTGCACCATCCCACTTAATCCCCACAGCAAACCTACACTGATGTCATCATCCCCACTGTGTGATGTGGAAACTGGTTTCAGGTAGGGCACAGGACCTGCCCCAGTGGCTAAGCTGGGATTTCAGTCCAGCTCTAGTTTGTGGCCATTTTTTCCTATGTTCGTGTATCTTGGTGTGACTCAGGCAGGAGAATAATCACTTAGGTCTCACCTTAGAATCACCGTGGAACACAGTCAGCACCTTAGACATGAGTGGGACCCAGGAAGTGCTGGGTGAGTTAGCCGGTTAATGAGTGAGGCAAGCCTTGCCCTAGATATGTTTCTCCAGCTCCCACATGAACAGCCTCAAAGGTCCCATGAGTCACAAAAGTCCCTTGAGTCTGTGATTCCACTTCTGCTCAGGGCACTTGAGGAAGGCTCACAGAGGGGAGGACGGAGATGGGATGCGAAGGACTGCACTCGATGGGGGTGCTGGATGGGTGTTCTGAGCAGGAGAGCAAGTCCGCGGGCGGGAGAGCAGGAGAGAACAAGGTCAGCTGGAGTGGGTGGGGCTCATGTGGGCTCGACTGTGGGGCCCTCAAAGGAGTTTGAGGTTTGGGGGTTGGAGGTTTGCAATTTTTTTTTACTCCTTTCCTCTCTCTTTCTGTCTTGCTCTGTCTCTTCTTGCAATGGGATTCTTTCTAAAAACTAAAATCTTAATGGAATTCCAGTTCATGCAACAGACCCTGAAGCGTTGTCCCAGAACCTAGTTTGAAAACCAAGGCAGATCTTTGAAGGCTCTGGGGCAGGGGAGCAGCGCCTGCGCAGGGAGCCGGAGGGAACGGGTAAGGTGCTGCAGGGAGGGAGACCAGAGCTGAGGTGGCGGCCTGTGGACGGTGGTGAGGGAGGCACTCATGGGAGTTGCAGAGAGGCTAAGCGTGAAGTAGGGACAATTCGTGATCTACCTGGGGCCTGTGGGGGCACTGGTGCCCTCATGACGTCCCTGGGACAGAAGGCTGATGGGTGAAGCTCAAGCAGAGGGAGCAGACCACAGAACCTCAGCCCCACGATGGGACGAGGGCTGGTGGTGGCACGGGGCAGTATTTGGGGGTGTGGCACAGACCACGTAAGCCTGTCTGTGACACCATTTTTGCTGATTTGTACAACCTGCATATGTTCGTGTTTGTCCGTGTGTGTGCTCTGCAGCGTGCACAGCATTGAGTCCAGGTGTGCTGAGTGTGGTGCGGCTTGTGCCGGTGCTTGGTGTCTGTGTGTTCACCTCCATGTGCCTGCTCATGGCACCCATGACGGCCTCGCGCGGTGCGGGAAGCACCCACACTGCACCCTCACTTACTTGGCGGCCAGCAGCATGCTCTTGCGGCTGTGCAGTTCCCCAGGGTCGGCGTGCTGTCGGCACAGGTACTCGGCAGCTGCCTTGGCTGGGAACTCAGTCTCACAGATGTAGCCGAAGTCTCGGGCCAGATGTATGGCCTCTCCTGGGGGGGGGAGGGGCAGACAGGTGAGCTGTCACTACAGCCATGTGCACCTTGGAGTCTAGAGCCCCACTTTGAACCTCTGACCCCCTGGCCAGGCCCTATTCTGCCTTATCTTGCTTCTATACCTTCCTCTGATTTCCTGCTCCAGCCTCCGTCCCATCACCCTGCCTTTGGGCCACCAGGGATTGGTTCTGAGTTCAGGATGGGAGCCCGAGCTTGAGATGACGGGGCCCAGAGTCACCAACCTCCAGGGAAGGGACTCTAACCCCCTCATCCCCTTACCTCCTTCAAACACAGGCCACTGCCCCCACTGCACATACACCACACACATGTTCTCTGCTGTGTGTGTGCGTGCACATACACACATATCACACACAACACTTAAGCATGACAGAGAGAACAAACAGGTGACTAAATGCACTCTCCTGCATTAGAGGCAGTCACACATAGTCACGCTGGGTGGCACAGGTCTCCTCGAGTCCGCACTGACGCCCACCCTCGGGCCCCACTCACCCTCCACCAGCGAAGTCAGCAGTGTCACGTTGGCAGCCTTGCGACGGCCGGCTGGCAAGTTGAGCCCTATCTTCTCCAGCCGTTCCCGCAGGCACCGGCCTCCATTCTTGGACTTGGCCCTTCACACGCATGGGGAGAGACAGACACACATTATGAAGACGAGAGAGAAGCGTGTAGGCTGAGTGACCTTGCTGCCTCCACCAGCCCCCGCTGAGGCTAGGCTCTGGCCCTGGGCACAGTCTGGGGCCTCTTTCAGCCTGGTCTCAACCTCCTTCTGACCTCATTGGCTTTGTAGCCAAGATGGGGGGCAGGGGGCCCAGCATTCAGCCCCAGCAGCCCCTTGTTGCTCCCTAATCCTCTCAACAGTAGGACCCAAGGTGGGGCAGGACAGGCCTTTCCCCCACCTCAGGCTGCCAGCCAGGCCACACGCAGCTACGCAGGGACACCCAGACTTCATGCAGAGAGACGCCGGGCAAGCAGACACACACAGGTATGTATAGATACACACACAGGTGACCCACACTGCAGACCAAGAATATACACACCTCGTGACAGAGACAAACATACAGAGACACGGAGGCTCACATACCCAGGCACAGGCAGGGACACAGACAAATGTTCACACGTGCAGACGTGCGACTCACACAAGTCCCTCGGGGATGCTCAGAGAGACCAGGAATAAGGAGATGCCCCCACACCCGCACAAACACGGCCTCACACAGAGGCACAGACACTTAAACATACGGGTGTCTAGCCCCAAACGCCCAGGCAACCACACTCACACAGGGTAGAACACACTCCAGCCAACCCATCTCACTAAAAGTAACACAAGAAACATCCATGAAAACATGTCCTCCTGGCCGCCCCCTACACCATACACACACATGCATTTGTGCACGCACACACCTGCACACACTGTCCTCAGACACACCAAAACTCATAGTCCTGAGCACTGATACCCTCTCCAGGCACAGAGAGACACACACAAGTAGAAGGGAACTGTGGAACCCGAAACGCACACACCAGAGAGGCCCATGCTCCACAGGCTTTGGGTCCTGCGGGTCCCTTTCCTGGAGGAGGGGTAAAGATGGCACTCTCTCTTCCCAGACCCAGCCTTGCCCAGTCTGCCCAATGTGGGAGAGCCCTCTAACCCTTGTCTGTGCCCGGCTTCTTCCTCTACACCCCACCCCAAAGCCACAGACGTGTGGCTGCTGCTGGGGGCCTCGGCCTGCCCTCAGAGCAGCACACCCCCCCCAGGGAGACTGAGGCATAGATGGCCCTATGGCTTGGGGTGAGGCGGGCCCCTCCCTGATCCCCTGAGGACGTATGATGAGGATGTATGAAAGGAGCAGGAATTTTGGCCACGACACTGTGCAGGGCATGGTGGGCTGGCCTTCCTACCTGCGAAGGACACCACCCAGCAGTGAGGCGTTGAGGCACTCAGGAGGTGACAGTCGCCGCTGGACCTCCCCCACTGTCACCTTGTACTTGGATGTTGAGCTGAGCAGTGAGAGCCGGCCTGGCACGGAGCAGAAGACCTCACTGGGGTTCGTGATGCCGCCAACCAGGCTGTCTTTGGCCAGTGAGAGGGCAGAGAGGCTGCTGGCTTTGGAGGACATGGGGACTGTGGAGCAGAAGCGAGAGCAAGGGAGAGAGAGACAACACTGAGCCAGGAACCACAGGACACTAGCCAGCTGTGGAGTGGGCACTCTGATGGAGCGCCAGCTGTGCACACACACATGCACACACATCTAAGTGTCCCAGCATCTTTCAGAGGAAGGTTCTACGGAGGAAGAAACAAAGGCACGTTGAGTTAATGTGACTTGCTCCACTTCACTCAACTAATGGGTGGTGCAAACTGAATCCAGAGCTGCCTGGTTCTTGAACCTGTGTTCCCTTCACTAAGCCAGGCCGGATCCCTGGTAAAACTTCAGTAGCTCCAGCAGATCTTGGAGTTTGGGCATTTGCAACCCGACAGGGAGCTGGAAATGAGGAAGTGGAGTCTGAGCCAGAGGCAGGATGCCTGGGTCACTGTGAGGGACCCGGCCACATCTGCACAGTGGCAGGGCGTCCCCAGTTCACCCCTGCCCACTCGTGAGACCCATGTCTTCACCGCCCCCCCAAAGTAGCAAGGGGACAGGGAGGTTACGGCCCCTTAGGCTTCTAGCCCTGGGCTCTTCCAGCCAAATCACACTGGGATGCTTAAGGAGACCGGGAATGAAGAAACACACCCTATTGCTCCCTCCCCCCAAGTGCTAATTATCTGCTAATATCTGTAAAGGGCAGGAAAGGAAATCTGAAAAGCTGATTTTCTAAAACACACTTGGATGCCCTTGGCTGTGAAAGAAGGTTCTTCCTGCAGCTTCAAAGGGAAGGGAGAACAACTGAGGCACTTACTTCCCCTGGGCCAACCTTCTTTCAAAGAAGTGAGAGCCTTGGTGGAGAAGGCAGGGCTTCTGTGCGCAGGCCGCTGGGTGGGGGGTCAAGTGCTGAGCTCAGGGGCCAGCAGTTACTGGGCACCCCCTGCGTGCCCAGTTCTCACACAGACAACCTCACTGCATCCTCCGAACAGCCCCCAAGCAGGCTACGTGTATCATTCCCATTGTACAGATGAGAACACTGAAGCCCAGAGAGGTGTGTTTCTGTATTTCTAAATACTGGCAACTGATTCAAACACTTGAAAATCTAACACAGGCCAAACAGAACCCACATGAAGCGTCACCTGGGATGCGGGGACACCAGCATGAGAGCTTTGAGCCCTAAGCAACAGCTCACTGTCTCGGGGGCCCTTCTCTGCTTCAAGGAGCAGAGCCCCTTCCTCCCAAGCTTCAGTTGGGGCACCATCCCAGTGCAAAGCTTCCTGGGGTCTCCAGCTCTGTTCCCTCTTACCCTAGATCCTTCCTACTTACTGAACCTTCCTGTCTGATTCCAGCTCCATGTTCCTACCAAGTAGGACGCCTGAGAGCAGAGTCTCTGCACGAGTGGCTGACAGTGAATGTGGAGTAAATGAGAGAAGCAGGAGCCTTTGAAACTTGCAATGGGAAAAGGAATGATAGTGGCCCACAGCTGGGATTTGGAAGAGGGGCGCTGAGGGAGCCCCATTCCTCAGCCACCTAATAGCAACACACTGCACGTTTCTTCCTTGGGTGGTGCGCCATTCAGGCACCAGGGAGGGGCCAAAAGGTCATGGATGGGGGGGGTGAGTGAAGCTGAAATCTGGGAGATTGGAGAGAACTAGCAGCACATACCCACCCCACCCCCCAAAACTAGGGTGTGGCAAGCAGGGCACTTGGAAAATTCAAGGAGGCACCAAAACTCTCAGTAATCAAGATAAGTAGTATTCTAATGCAATGACTAAAGTAATAAAGGTTAATGAAAAAGTTTATGATCACAAAATATCAAAATTTTGATTAGACGGGGCTCTGATGCACTGTGGCAGGGCCCTGCTCACTCGCCTGCCCCTCAGCCCAGCCCTGATCTGGAGCGAAGAGCAAGGGTGTCCTGACCGGACAGCCACGGACCCGGACATGCAGTGGGGGCCCTGCCCGCCCCTCACCCTCATGTCCCCGAGGCCTGTACATGGGCCCCCTCTTCACCTGTGTCCCTCTTACTTGAGGGGACTTTTTACAGTGATGGAACTATTCTAGATCTTAATTCTTTTCATGGTTACATGACTTCATAGGTTTACATTTGTCAAAGTTCCTAGAAATGCTCATCGAAAAGGGTAAACTGTACTGTATGTTCATTACACCTCAAGTCCGACTTTCAAAAGTAAAACAACAAATTGATAAATTAAAAATAAGCCCTGACTGGTGTGGCGCAGCAGGTTGAACGTCAGCCTGAGAACGGAGAGGTTGCCGGTTTGGTTCCCAGTCAGGGCACATGCCCGGGTTGCAAGCCAGGTCCCCAGTTTGGGGTGCTTGAGAGGCAACCAATCAATGTTTTTCTCCCTGTCTTTTCCCTCCTTTCTAAAAGAATAAAATCTTTTAAAAAATCAAAAACTTCAAATAAGTCTGTTCTGTCTCCCATGACCCAGCCAGAGGGAGCAGTCAGAGGAACAGAACATTGTCCCGCCCTCCAGCTGCCTCTTTCATCCAACTTCTGGAGAAACCTGGGGCCCTCTGAGGCCAGAGCCCGTGAGAGGGGAGACAGGCCAAGGTTGCACGAGGCCATTGGCTCATGTGCAAACAGGGACATGGCGAGCGTGAGTGTCTCAGAAGTGGCTGTATAAAAAATTATGTTCCCCGTCATAGCTAGAACAGTGAGGGTGAGATCGTGCATGCTCACACGTCCTCACTCAACAGATACTAAAGCCCAGCTCCGCACACAGACATAGTCTCTGCCCTCTTGAATGTGGCGTGCATGTGGGCTTCTGCAAGCTTTTGCTCCTATTGATGTATTTAGTGGATCTTGGATTTATGAAAACATAGGTGCCGCAGGGTGTAGGTGCATGACAGATGGACGTGTGTGTGTGTGTAAAATAATGAATGAGAGGCTTTCCCTACTTGTCCTTTCCTTTCTCCTCAAAGCCTCTTTCTTCAAAAATGGCAAGCGGGGCGGAACCAGCGGAAGGTGAGGGCAGCAGGCAGCCTGGGAAAGGGGCAGGCGTAGAGGTGGGAGTTGAGCTCACAGATGGCGAAGCGGGGACAGCGGTGTTTGTCTCCCACACCACAGTGACTCCTGAGGCTGAGGCGTTCTGCTCATGGTGTTCTCGGTCACGCACGCAGAAGCCATTCCCACTCCTCCAGACTCCTCCAGACGTGAGAGCTCCTAGTTATTCATCCTGTCGGACAAGACTCTCACACACGTCCACACGCTCTAGTCACAGGTGGTTGAGCATGGTCTGATCACGGAATCTGGGGAGCGTGCACCGGACCGTCCCGGAAAAAGCTGGTTAACATAGAAATCCCCTCCAGCGGAAACAGCGGGAAAACCTCTGCGACCCTAGGGCGGGCAGAGAGTTCTAGACACGGTATCAAAAGCATGATCCCCAAAAGAAATAATGATGAGTTGGACTCATCAAATGATAAATTCTTGCAGCTCCAAAGATACTATCAAGAAAATTAAAAGACAAACCACAGACTTGAAGGAAATATCAGCAAATCATATACCTGATCAAGGAGGTGCATCCAGAATATATAAAGAACTCATATAATAAGATAAATAAGCCAATTAGAAACTGGTTAAAATATGTGAATAGATGTTTCACTGGAAATGATACAGGAATGGCCATAAGCACATGAAGAAGTGCCCAACACCTTTAGTCATTCAGGAAATGCAAACTGAAACTATACTGAGATCCTACCAGGATGGCCGTAATAAAAACGAGAGACAAGAATGTCAAGTGCAGGTGAGGATGCGGAGAAACTAGGACCCTTATGCATTGCTAGTGGGAATGTAAAGTGGGACAGCCACTTTAAAAAACCGCTTGGCATTTTATTAAAAAAATCAAACACAAACTTACCATAAAATCCAGCATTTCCACTCCTAGGAATTTACCTAAGAGCAATGAAAACATATGTCCACACAGAGACATGTATGGGAACGATTACCGCAGCATCATTCATAACAGCCAAACAGTGGCAACACCAAGTGTTCACCAACTAATGAATGAATAAACAAAATGTGTTACATCCATGCAATCGAGTAGTTACTCAGCAATTGAAAAAAATAACTACTTTTATATACATGTTACAACACAATGAACCTCAAAACATTATGCTAAGTAAAAAGCTCGATGCAAAAGTCCAAATATTTCCATATCTCATTTATATAACATATCTAAAACACGCAGATTTATAGACAGAAGGCTGATCAGTGGTTGTCTGAGGCTTGGGGTGGGAATGGGGACTAACTAACAAGTGGGAATGAAGGAATTTGGGGGTGGTGGAAATGTCTAAAACTGAATGTGGTTATGATTACACAACTAGACATTTACTAAAAATCATCAACTTATACAGTCTTACAATGGGTGAATTCTAGGCATGAAATTTTTACTTCAATAAACTGGTTAAAAAATGCCAAGTTCCAGGGTGTTCCAGGGATTCTCGTTCAGTAGATGTGGGGTGGTGCCCCGGGAATCTGCATTTTTTAACAAGTGCCCCCAACAGATCCTGACGCAGTGGTTCCTTAGCCCACACTTAGAGAACCGCTGTCCAAAGCCCGAGGCTGAGGGACAGCGGGAGGAAGGCAGACAGGAGGGGCAGTGACCTGCCTCCCAGCCCACCTACCTGCCATTCCTTATCTCCTCCAGTAGTACCTGCTGGTTAAGTTTCCTTCTCCCCAACCAGCTGCCAGAGGGCGCGGCGCCTACCCTGCGCTGCTCTGCTCCACACTGCCCTCCGCCTCCCTCCAGACTTCCTGCACGGGCACTGACTGGTTTGTCCGTCTCTTCGCGGGGCCGACAGTGTCCCGTCTGGGAGGCAAGTGAGGCAGGGATGTGCCCGCGGATGTGCCCGTCTTTATGTAAAGTGCTGATATTTCGTTTATCATGGATTTTTTTGCATTCTTCTTATTTTAAAATATTGCATGAAAATATATTACGCACCTAAATCTTGCCTCAGAGGGATGTACCTCACCCTAGGCCTGGCCCTGCCTGGAGAGTCACTTGGAAGCCCAGACCCTCCGCATCTCCCATTTCCTTCCCCAGAGCCAAGGGGAGCAGAGGAGAGGGTGACTGTTTGCATCAGCCTTTATCTTCCCCAGAGACGTCCTGAGACTGGACAATGGAGCCCAGCAGAGGGGGATTCCCCACCCCCAGCTGGACGACCCTTTCTCCTCTGAGGGAAGGAGGCGTATCTCAGCTCTCATCACCAAGCCGCTCCCCTGCAGCTGTGACTGTATAGCCTGAAAGCCACGGAGACTGTTAATCTTTTTAACCTGTCTGGCTTTCCCACGGACAGGGCATTTGCACATGCTGCGCCTAGTGCAAGTGAAAGCAGCGGGCCTTTTCTACACCCGCTCTCCCCATGCACTCAGACCTCAACAGCCATCCATCATTCACTCAGCAAACACCACTGGTTGCCTGGAGAGCTCCATCCTAACGTCTCCCCCAGGAAGCCTCCCATCCTCAGACGCTCACCACTCTCCCCTTCTGAGCTCCCACTGCGACCTGTCGGGGGCCCTCTCGCTGCCCTTCTCAGCTGGAAAATGTTCCTGCCCCGGTCTGTCTTCCTCACCAGTCCCGTCTGCTTTCTGTGCTCCTACGACAGGTCGAAACACTGGAGGGGAGGGGACAGATGTGGGCAGAAAATGGAAGGGCTCCCGGTTACCCCTCGGGTTGGCCTGGCCCCTATCTGCCATCCTCTAACCCACGCCGTGGCTTAGAGGCTGCCGGCCTGGAGTGTGCGGGGTGGCAGGGAAGCGGGCGCTTCGCCTCCCCTGCTCCCTTCCGCTCCCCTCCAGGACAAGTGTCTGGAGTAGCGAAGATTTTACAACCAACGTCTGGGCCGAGAGAATTTCCGGGCTCTCCTCCCCGGAGGCGCCCCACAGTAGGAAGACCATCGCGCTTCCAGGATGGGGCTGCTTCCCTTTCACACCCTGAACTCCAACAGCCTTCTCTACAGTTGCCCCTCTGCCAGGGCCGGGAGGGGCCGGAGGAGTTGCATGATTCAGCCAGCCGAGAATGACTCGCCAGAAACCCAGGGCCCCGGCCGGAAGGAGGCCCCCCACAGCTGCCGGCAAGTGCAGGAGGACTTCAGGACTTGACAGGGGCTCCCGATGCCGCTGGAAAGGCCCGAGGGATAAGAAGGGCGCGACTTCACGGCCCCCAAGCAGCTGGTGGATGACTGGAGCCCCACAGTGACAGCGGAGAACCCCTGCAAAAACTGCCGCTCGTGCGCAGGGCTCCAGCTGGTCCACCTGTTTAGTCAACGCGACTCCGCTCCTTCGCCCACCAAGCACACCCCCACACCCCGAGATCGGGAGCTCCGGGAACCAGCAGGACCTCTGCCTCTGCAAAGCCTGAATGCACCGGCACCGCTTCTCTCTCCTTAACCAAGGCCCGCTGGGCCAGTATTAGGCCAAGCTCTCCGTTGGGGAACCAGGAGCTTCCTTTCTGCGGGGAGCCCCGTTCTCAGACGTCCAGGGTGGGCTGCCCAGGGGGCAGTGACCAGCTGGGGTCGCCAGCGCCCCACCTCACTGCTGCCGCTTTTGGCTTCGGACCCACCGACACTGCGGTCCAGCAGGCGTGCAGCCTGGCCCTGCAACATCCTGCACTGCACCTGCCACCACATCTGCCCACACACAACACCTCCCGGCCCCGCAGACAGCACAGCAGCACCCCGGGCAGTCCTTGCCACACTTGCTGTGGTCCTGGGACCACCTTGGACCCGGGATTTAGGTAATCCCTTGACAGAAACCAGCTCCGGGGCAATTCCAGTCCTCACCCTGGTCTGGGGGCGGGGGTTACAGACTCAGAGCACCCGCTGATCTTTATACTCTTCTCCAGGGCAGAGGTCTCCAAGCTCCTTCCTATAATACGGGGGGGGGGGGGGGGCTGGCTTCCTCCCAGAGTCAGTGAGCCTAGGTCCCTCAGCCCCTCCCGCAGAGTCAGGACTTGGGGACCGTGACCATGATCGTATCTCCTGGTGGCCTGAGCTCTTCCTTCCAACGGGTTCAAAAAAGTCCACTAAGCCAACACAGTTCCTACCCCAAACAACTGGGTCCCAAGTTCACACCTCCATCCCAATTTCAGGCAGCCGGTTACCCAGGGTTCTCCCAAACCCCAGCTCCAGGTGACACAGCCCCAGATACCTGGAGCCCTCCTCCCCCAAGTTCCAGGAGCCCTGTCCCCTCAGCTTCCCATACACACTTTAGGAGGTCCAGCTAACTTTCAGTCCCTGGTAACTCTTGGAATCCCAGGTCCCACCCCCCACCTCCATCCCCAGCTTCTGCTAGGAATGGCGGTGGAGGGCAAACAGACCTGGGACTGGAATTCACTCTTAAAAAACGACTCAAGTCAAATCGAACGGGAGCAGTCAGTGCCTTTCTCAGGTACCTGGGACTTGTCTGCGACTTCGGATTCCTGCCCCGCATCTGCCCCAGATCTAAGAAGCCAGTCCAAGACCTGGACCCCTCAGAATCTGTCTCTGTCACTCTCTGCCTCTTTCTCACCTTTTCCTGGCACGGCCAGAACTCAGTCTTCAAGCCAGAAAATCCACTTGAGGGCAGGCAGGTCTCAAACCTCCAGCTTTTACTAGTGCAGAAGACACAAACACCCCCAGAAATACACAGGAAGCGACCCTCACATGCTTAGAGACCCTCAGTACCAAAGATCAAGTTTGGGGGCACAACAGAAACCCTGAACCACACATAGAGGCCCCACCCCACCCAAACACAGAGAAATGCACACCAGTACAATAGAAACGCATTACACACAGAGACAGAAACACTCACCCCAAGAAATACCAGAAAGACACCTAGGGAAGGAGTATACACACACACGTACTGGACCCGAACTCACACAGATGCCCAGGAGCAGACAGGCCCTCACCTCCTGCACACACGATATTCACTCCCGAGCTTCCTAAATGCCGAAAGAGGCTCCCGCTTGCAGAGAATATTTCTCAGGAGAATGCAAGATCCCCACCCCCACCCTCAGTCACCTGCCAAGGCCCTGCTGGGAAGGTAGGAGCAGAAAGCACTTGCTGGGCTGGCAACTGGTAGGCGCTGTAATGTGGAAATCATTTAACAAAAGTCCTGGGAATAGCACCCCCATTCTCACCTCTTAGGAAACAGGGAAGTGGTTTAACTCGTTCTGCAAATTAACTCCAGATCCACAAGAGCGCCCTCCCTTCGGGTGGCGGGAGGCCAGGCCCTTGCGCAGCCTGACTGGCCCTGGGAGCCAGCTGAGCCCTGGTGGACTGGGCTCACCCCAGGCCGCAGGCTGTGGGGCCAACTTACCAACCTGCACCGCTGTCCCAGGTCTGGCCAGGTCCCCCATCCTCCACTGTCCCTTTACTGGGCCAGGAAGAGTGAGTGCTCCGTGGCCACAGAGCCCGGTGCCGCGCAGGCGCACTCTCCCTGGGGGAAGAAATTGGGCATGTGCGCCCAGGGCCCGCACCAGCTCTCCCGGTTCTGTCCAGACAGATACACTCCAGTCCTTACCTTTTTTGATCACAGACTGCTCCAGGAGGCTCATTCCCGACTCATCCATGGCCTGCAAATAGGAGATGCGGTGGTAAGGGCGCTTATGGACCTAGCGTCTCGTCGCTCCCCAGACCCCTGCTGTCCCTGGCTCCCATCCTGTCTGCTCCTCCCAGCACGCAACTCGGTTCGTCGCCTGGGGTGGCCACGGGTGGGACCAGTATTCTCCAAGGCTAGGCACCATCTGTGCGGCCTATCTGGGCCACAGGTACCTTACTGTGCCGTAAGGCAATTTTGAACCTTAGGCAACTCCTCTGCCTCTCTTCGCTCCAGGCGCAGGCTTCCCCAGCAGACCGGGACCGGGCATAGGTGCCCCAGGCGACCCAGGCAAGAGAGAGAGAGAGAAGTGGCTCAGACACTTCTCCATTTACTCCGCCGAGGGTTGCCGCCTTCCAGGCACTGCACACAGACTCAGTGCCAGGCCGCCTTAATGGCCAGGCAGCGTCTAACTCAGGCCACGGGATGCACCATCGGAATCATGAAGAAGTGGTAGGCTGGGAGAAAAGTCGGGGTCCTGTCTTTGTCATTCTGCCTCCAGCCAGAGTCCTAAATCATTGCGGTGGGTCCTGGCCCATCCCGGACCGTCCGGGCCTCACCTGCAGGTCCTCCAGACCAGGCGGCGCCGCCAGCCCCGGGAGGCCCAGGGGCGCGTCCGCCAGGCTGTGCGCGCCGTCGGCCAGGCTGTGCAGGAGCCGTGGCACCGCGGCGGCGTAGTCCCGGCGAGGGTCTAGGCCCAGGGCGCGGGCTGGCGGCGCCAGCAAGCCGGGCGGCTCTTCGTGGGCGCGGGCGGCAGCTCGGGGCGCGGCCCAGGCAGCCTGTGGAGGCTGCGGCTGTGCCAGGGGCGCCAGGCCGGCGTACGGGTCGCTGGCCAGGTGGGGAAAGGCGGTGGTGGCGTCGGGCGCCTGGCCGTAGGGCAGTGGCGGCTGTGGGTAGGGCGGAGGGAAGTAGGGCGGCTGGAAATCGCTGGCGGCGGCGGGCGTGTGGCAGAGCTGCTGCGCCGGCCCGTAGGCCGCCGGGGGCAGAGACGACAGGCGGGCCCCTGCAGCCGCCGCGCCCAGCCCGTCGGGGCGCTCCTGGGGGGAGAAGGGCGCGTTAGGCGACCCACCGGCAGCTGAAAAGGAGTCCAGCCCTAGAGGACCTTCCTCCGGGGCAGCTCGCAAGGACCCCGCTGCCGTCCTACCCGCTTCCCGAGGCCAGAGGTTTATCTCCGAGTGACTGGCGGGCGCAGGAGCCTCGGGCTGGGGACCGCGGTCTCCGCGCTCGCCGCTCGAGGCTGGCGGAGTCCCTGCGGCCCACTCCCGCCGGGATTTCGTTGCAGGAGATTTGGAAGGTCCAGCGCTCAGGCTTCCTGCTGTCCCCGCGCCTCCGGACCCGGGGCTACTCACCATGGGGGAGTAGGTGTGCACCAGCATGGGGCGGGCAGCGTGGGGCGCGAGGCGTGGCGGCGGCGGAGCCCTGGCCCGACGGCTAGCGCTGCGGGCAGGCGTGCGGGGCCCTGCCCAGCCCGCGGGGGTCCCTTGACAGCGGGGGTTGTAACCCAGCGCGGAGCCCAGCGGGCGTCGGGTCCTCAAGTGTGGGCGCTCCCGGGAGAGTCCATGGGGGCGGGCCGCGGGCCGGACGGGCTCTGATCGCACTTGGAAAAGTCGGTCAGCGGGTGCCCAGCACCCGCCCTGCTTCCTCTGAGCGCTGTCTGCTCCATGCACTCCAGTTATAGTGGCGGGGGCGCGCCGGGCCTCCGGGGGCGCGCGTTAAAGAGACACGCGGTGGCCGCTCTCTCCCGTCTCACCGGGGCCTGCTCCAGCGGAGGCGCGGCTTCGGCGCCACCCCACGGGGTGGGTAACGGGGCGTGAAGTCAACCCCCGCGGGTCTCCGAGCCGCTGTGAGACAGAGAAGGTTTCGGGGCCGGGACGTAGGGGCCCTAGGTTTGCATCTCGGCTTTACTGCTGTTTGATTTTGGCACCGCTCTTCCTCGACCTCAGCGTCCTTGTCTGCAGAATGGGTATCAGTCTTTTCTCTAACCACCTCGCCGGACTGTGGATGAAGTGGGCGATCGTGATTGTGGAAGAAGTTTTGAGACTCAAGCCCACCGGCCCCTGTGCAGACAGACACATGTCTGTGCGTGTGCGTAGGGGCCCTTCGCAGTCTCTCCGAAGGTTTCCAGATCAAAGCGCCTCCGGGCGCCCGCGTCCCTCCGGCTCCCCTGGAGATGGTAACTCCCAGGGCCAAGCCAGGATCTGTGGAGACACAATCTCACCGGGCAGAGAGAGCAGCCTGGGACCGGGGCTGGGCCTGAGTTCCACCTGAGAAGGGCTCGAGGTGTTTCCGGAGCCGGGAGGGCCTGTCAGGGACCCTGTGTGTCACCGACGCTGTGTGGGCCCCGGGCAGGCTGTGTGTCACCCTGGCAGGCCTGACCGGCTCTCAGGCATGTTCCCGTCTCTGTAGTCACTCATCTTTCTTATTCCCAAACCCCAATCCTGCCCTCCTGAGAGAAACGAGGACAGGGATTAAAGAGAGGAATGCAAAGGGGAATGAGAATGAAGCAAGCATAAGGAAGGTGTTTTATAGTAGAAGTAGTCACAGCAAACAGTTACTACAGATGTGCCAGACTCCATGCTAAGTCCTCGGTGAGTATGGAGCCATTTAGTCCTCACAAAGCCCTGCGAGGTAGACAGCCTCGTCGTCCTCATTCTCAGGTGAAGAAAATGAGGCACACAGAGGAGAGCTAACTTGGTCAAGGTCAAGCAGCAAGGTCCGTGGTAGAGCCAGGGTAGCTGTCTCCAGCCCCTCTCTGTGCTCCTATTCCGTGCTGTGTGAGACTCAGGCGCCTAGAACTGCATCCTGACTCCGACTGGCCTGTGGTGCTGGGCAGATCCCTTCGCCTCTCTGACCTCAGTTTCTGCAGCTTTGATGACAACAAAGTAGGGGACGACAGAGAGGACTAGACATTTTCTTAGGCCCCTTTCTATGAAGTGGAAGGATGAGGATGTAAAGGTGTAATTATCGAGGTAGATTAGAGGAGAAGGGAGGCAGACACCACCAACCCCTGAGATGTACGTGGAGGAGACTTGAGGGGAGTATCCCAGGAGGTACATGTAGGTACAGGGGCCAGATCTGGGTCATCTCAGCCTGGGGGTGCCGTGGGGGAGGAAGAGACTAATAGCAGCCAAAGATCCATCACTGAGAACTCTCCAGAGGTGGGAACCACCAGCTAGAGTGGTGGACGAAGTAGAATCGGGCCATTCTGTGACTTTGGTGCCTAGGACAGATCAGAGGTCAGTGTGTGTGTGTGTGTGTGTGTGTGTGTGTGTGTTTCTGTGTGCATGTGGGTGTGAGTCTTTGGTGAGACCACTTTCACCCCAATCCTCAACTTCAGCAGAGGATGTTAGAAGTCAGGCTCCAGGACAGGTGTGTACGTGTCGTGCATGGCATGCAGGTAGGTGAATCCCTTTGGGACAGTTCCAGCACAGCAAGGCTGGTGATGCCCATGCCCAGCTGTGGGATCCCCTGTGCTCTCCAGAAGTCTTAGGAAGGCCAAAGTGACTGGCCGGGCTGGCTGCCTGCCCAGCGGCTTCCTTGAGTTTCCTCACCCAACTTCCCTACAGCTGAAGACACTCCCTTTTTGCCTTATTCTCCTTTCTGCTCTAGCCATTTCTTAGTCTTCTTTCCTAATTCATCTCTTTTCAGCCACATCTTTAATGTCAGTAATTTATCCTCGGAATTGAAGCGTCTGCCTTTTCTTGCTATCTACAATCTTCATGGGTGAGTTCATCCCCTCTCAAAACTTTAATGACTACCCGTCGGCCGTCGTCTCCCAGTGTGTTATCTCCAGTCTGTATCTCTCACCAGAAATCCGGGCCCACAGATGCAGTTGTTGGTAGGGCATTTCCTCCAGACATCTTGTTGCCGCCATCTGAAACTTGCCAAGTCCGGAACTGAACCCAACACCTCCTCCCCCGACCAACAACCCTTACGTGCTTATCCTCCTGAGTTCCCTCGTTCCATAAACGCCACCTCCATCCTTTAAATTAAACATAGAATCATCCCAGACTCTGACCTCTGCCCCGCCACCTAAGCTACCCTTCATGGCGTGTTGTTATTTCTCAACCGTAAAGGAATCTCTCGATCTCGGTCAGCACCTTAAGCGACCACACTCTTTCTCATAGACTGGTAGTTCTCAAAGTGTGCTCCCTGGACCAGCATCTCCTACATCACCTGGGAATGTGTTAGAAGTGCCAGTTGAGCCCTGGCCGGTGTGGTTCAGTGGACTGAGTTCCAGCCTGCAAAGCAAGGTGTCGCTGGTTTGATTCCCAGTCAGGGCACATGCCTGGGTTGTGGGCCAGGTCCCCATTGGGGGACGTGCACATGAGGCAACCACACACTGATGTTTCTCTCCCTCTCTAAAATTAATTAATTAATTTTTAAAAAAGAAGTGTCAGTTTTTGGATCCCAGCCCAAATGTAACTCTGGGGGTGGGGCCCAGCAATCTGTGTGTCAATAGCCTGTAAGGTGACTCAGAAGCACAGTGTGGCCGGGAACCTCTGCCCAGAGCACTGCAGACCCACTAACTGGTCTCCTGCCTTCATCCGTATCTCTTCTGATCCAATGCCAACTTCATTTAGCAACAGGAGTGACTAGACCATGCAACCTCTGTACTTAAAACTCTGCTGGGGCTCCTCATGGTCCATTGTCAGGGAAAAAACGTTTAAACACTCTAAGCAGCGCTCCAGGTGGCTGCAACTAATTTTCCTTTCCTGCCTCATGAACTACTTCACAAGGTGAAAGGAGAAACAGAAAACATGTCCTGCACTGGGTTGGGTGCATGGCAGGTGCTCAATGAATATTTACTTAAGGAATGACGAAGGAATGAATGGTGAGTTTGTGAATCTCAGCCTATTGAGTGTTCCTGTAGGAAGCTTCCATGCAAGCATGACCCTGGATAGCTAGACATAGAACCCAGCTGTAATCTGAGGAAGCCATCTGATCAATGATTTTGCTTATGGCTACTGGGGAGAGGAATGTTCTCCATTGTCTGCTGCTAATTTGGGGGGCTCCTAAAAACTTAAGGGTCCTATGGCTGCAGACTCTTTCAAGCCAAGGGACTGCTCACTCTCTGAGATACATGCACACGTGTGGAGGCCTGGGATATGCGTGGGGCACCAGGCAGACACCCCAAGGCAGACGGGACACACAACATGCACAGAGACACTCATGGGAAACACACATATGAGAATGCAGGACATACACATATATTGACATATAGCTACACACGTCCAAACATACAGACTCCCATTTTGCATATTTACATTGCTCTTCCCCCAGGTTCAAAATTTTTCCTCTCTTTTAAAACAGTGAGCTTGCATTTGGACATTTATGTAAGGAAAAACTCTGGCTTGCCTCCTTCGCTGTGGACACAGCCACCCTCCTCCCAGCGTTTCATAACGTTCTGCTCTGGGCCTGGCTGAGAGCAAGGGTAGGGGTGGGGGTGGGGGGGGCAATCTGGCACAAAGAGATGCTTAGGCTCCACCTTGTGGTAAAATCTTACAACTGCAGGTTCAGTCTCCTTGAAAGCTGAATTACCAGCTTGGAGAAGTTTCACCTCTCCAAGTTAGCCTAACCCTCTCCGGATTCCACAGCCCAGAATTCTCTGACCGTTCCTCACTAAGGCACAGTGTGCTTTGTATTACAAGGCTGTCTTCAACATTTGGCTCCCCCACTGCATGAGTATAGGGATTGTGAGCGGTTGTCACTTGCTTTGGGTCCCTTCTCTGCTCTTTACACCTCTCCAGATGACCTCAAGGACTCTGAGGACTTACATATCTTGCTCAGTTGGACCTGTCTCAACTCCAGAGTGCAGAAAGCAACTGCCCCGGATGTACCACAAGTAGCACAATTATACCACTTACATTCAGAGCTTATATTGTGCACAGACCTGTTTCCCAGTGTTTGGGACAAGACAATGAATGGTCTTATCCACTCAGTGGCCCAGAGCAGGAATCTGGAAGTCATCCTTGGCTCTCTGCCCCTCTTCACTCCCAGTTAACCACCAAGCCCTATTCTATAATTCCTACCTATGTTTTCTACATCCTCACTGCCACTTAGTTCAGACGTACTGCCTCCTCTCTGAGCTCTGCCTCAGTTGTCCCTCTTGCAGCCAAAATCATCTTGCTTAAATGCAGCTGGGTCACATTCAATCTGCTCAAGTCTGTGGTCTCGCATGATCCCACATCTAAGCTTCTTAGCACAGCACACCAGGGCTTGGAAGAGCTGGCCCACGTCCACTGGTCCAATCTCACCTTCCACACTTCCCACGCACATTTTCCACCATAGCATTAATGACCTACTTGCTGTTCCCAAGCTGCCATGCCTTTGTACCTGCTCTTCCTCTGCTTGTCTACCTGCCAAGCTGGCTTCACCCTTAGGTCTCAGAGCAAAAGCTTTTCTTGGACTTACTCAGCCAGGCAAAGAGGCTCTCAGTCACCTGCCGTACTTTGTTCAGACCTCCATAGGAGCACCTGTTTATACCTTTGTTGATACCTTGTTGCTTTGTCTGTTTTCTCTCTAGATTTTAAGCTGCTTGAGGGCGGGGGGGTATGTCTTTTCGTATTTTTCAGGGGTTTCAGGGAATCCATGCTAAGAACATGACTTTCAGTACATCCAATAAATAAATAATGAATGCTCCCCTGTCTGGGCACAGCCAACCATAAGTAGGCACATAGGACATGCTAAGTGAATGCTTGTAGGTTTGAGGGCCTGGATGGAGAATGGTCCGCAGAGTGTGGCCCCCCGGGCTGGTCTGGCCCCAGTCTGACAGCTGCGCCTCAGGTCTGGGGTGGCAGTGGGTGCTCTCTGCCCATCTCCTCCTGAAGACTCAGACCCTTCCCTTTCTCACTTGGCACGGATGTTCTGTTGGGGCAGTAGTGATTGAATTTTTAAAAATTATCACTTGAAAATCAGATTTCACATAAAAACTAGGATTTCTGGATTCTCTTTAAAAGTTGGAGGATGTGGCAGTGCCACCGGGCAGCAACCTGCTGGCATGGTGGGGGCAGCCCCTCGTTTGTGCAGAAGAGGACCAGGGCCTTCACTAGGCCTGGGAACGTCCGTGTGAGTTTGCAGCCCTGCCCTGGCAGCGAAGAGTGCAGTCTGAAGTCAGAGGGCCTGCGGGAGTCTTGGCTCTGGCACTTAGCTGCTAGCACCGAGCAAATTGCCTACCCATGGCTAAGTTGCTTCTCTGTAAAATCAGGATAATGCTTGCTTCCTAGGATTCTGGGGTGGGCTAGATAACACTTGTGAAGTGCGCTCGGCAAGGCTTGTGTCCAGCAAATGGCAGCTGTGAGCTGCTCGGGCCTGGGAAAGAGAAGGTGCAGAACAGACCACACAGGAGCCACCTTCACCAATGAACATTTATTGAGTGTCCACATGTGCACAGCTTTGAACTTGGTGATCACAGAACATACTGGGGGAGGGGAGGGAGAAAGAAAGGGGAAGGGAAGCAAGGAATCAGGTATGCAGGGGGTCCCCCTGGGTTCATAAGAATGGTAGTCCCTGCTGGAGCCGCCAGTCGCGTCTCTCTGCAGAGAGGAGTCATAAGCGGGGTGGGATTTAAAGCCAGGCACCACGATGCGATGGGGTGCAATCACTAGGGAAACATGCGGTTTCTGGGGAAGTGTCCCTCCGGTTCCTGGCTCCAGCCAGGCCAGATGGCACCAGGAGGACAAATTAGATGCTCAGGTGTCCAAGCAGGGGTAAGGACTGGCAAAATAAATCCCTCCCCAACCTGCATCGTCACTCTGCTGTAACACAACACAAAAGCTTAGAGACCACAGGGCCCCAGGGCTTTTGAGTCCCCTCAAGGAAGCTCAGGTGGAAGGTTCCCCCCACCACACCAGCAATGTCTCTCCCAGGTTTCCCTGGATGGATGGAGCATTTCAGACCCTGGGTCACTGAAGTTGATAGGAAGAACTGTGATGTCAATGGTCTGAACCTGCTCTCTGCCCAAGAGGGCCAAAGACAAGAATCGAATGGCCAATTTAAAGGACGTGGACCTGGAAGGCCAGAGGGGCACCACAGCCAAAGGAGCCCACACCCTGGCCGGCAGGGCAAATGGGCTGAAGCAGCCAGCTCCTGCCAACCCTGTCCCACCCTAGGGTCTCCCTCCTTCGGGGAGCCAGACACTGGCCACAATGACACTTAAAAGCCCCCCTCCCTGGGGGCTACTCCCGTCTTCCCCGACCTGGCGGGGACAGACTCACTGATTTCCAAGACAATCCCTGCCCCTGAGCAGCCTCAGGGGGCAGGACGCAGTTCCTTACACTTGAAGGGTGGGCACCATGCCCTTGCTCTTGAAAAAGCCAGAAAGCTGGGGTGTTTGGGGGGGAGTTGGGGAGGGGGATCCAGTTTGGGGGCTTCAGGGAAGATGCCTCCTCCCTCATTCCCTCACTGCCCACCCCCGGGTCTGTCCCCAGTGGACACCCTCTCAGGGCTCCGACAGGCATTGCTCTAGGGCAGCCATGCGGTAGTGGCTGGCCGTCTCCTCACCTGCCTGCAGCCTCATGGCTTCCCGGCACAGCCGGTTGGCCCGTGCCAACTCCACCAGGACACCCTGATAGGCGGCTACCATCTCCGGCTTGACGGAGTTGGGGCTGACGCTGCCGAGCAGCTGGAGCAGCTCCTGCGGCCAGCGGGAGCGCAGGGCGGCGGGGGCCAGCCAGGGAAGCAGCGGCACGCAGCCCGTGAAGGCCTGCATGCCCAGGAACCAGAGCTCCTGCAGGTCAGCCCAGATGCCCTCGTAGTCAGGAGACAGGGCCAGCACTGCCTGGTCCGAGCCAGGTGTGGCCCGTGCCACGTGGGATTGCGACAGGAAGAGGATGGCGGCCGCGAAGAAACCTCTGGATGCTGGTGTGCCCTGAAGAGCTGGAAGGCAAGAAGGCAGTGGGGCCATGAACCAGGTGGGTCAGCTGCTTTGCCAGGCCCTTACTTTCCCTTCCTGTGTGGGCCCTAGGGGGCTGAAGCATAGTCTGGATTTAGCCTTCCTGGGTTCAAACCCTGTCTTCCATTTCACTGCGTCACCTTGGGTAATCACTTTTCCATGTCTCATTTCTTCATTTATGAAACAGGACCTATAATAGTGCTATAATCTTAGAAACCTGCTATGAGACTTAAATGTAATAATCTTGGTACACTCAGCTTCATGGTTAGACCTTCCTATACAGTCTGAGTAGTGAGGGGAGACCCTGCGGGGCCTAGGGCTCCTCAACCCGCTGAGGAAGTTGCACCAATTTGACTCTTTGGCCAGAAGAGGGCGCCAGAGGGGACCCAGAGCTGGCGACCTAGCTTTGCTTAACCTGCTGGGCTGGGGGTCACCCCTGCACTGCAGACTTTCCTGGAGTCTGTTCATCTAACCTGGTGAACAGGTGAACAGGTGAACCCACATTTGTGGGTGAACCAGAACTTGGGTTCTTCTACTCAGGACCTGTGGTGATGTTGCTTGGGACTGAGGAAGTTCGAGGGCTAGGGAACAGGGGGGCTCCTCTTCCTAATGCTGGTACTCCTGTTCCCAGGCATCTGCTCAGCAACTCCAACCTGACAGATGGGGCAGAGGGAACAGGTGGGGACAGAGGGACCCAAGCAGACACCCATGACCAAAGCGGCAGACACAAAGGGCAGGGGTTGGAGGGGTGCCCCTCCGCCTGCACACAGCCAGAGTAAAGCATAGCTGGGGAGAGGGTATGCACAGAGGGGTACCCCACACCGAAGCCTGCCACAAGGAAGGTGAGGTGCTGAGCAGAGAAAAACCTCAATGGAGCGAAGCGAGGTTTCTGATTCAAGGCTGGGGGTGGCCCCACCTTGACAACACCGGATTCAGGTTCCTGGGGTGGCTGGGTTTCCAGGTGCCTGTGCCTGTGCCTCTGAGTAGGCCTGCACTTACACCCACCAGACCTAGCCTTAGAAGTCCTCAGAAGGAAGAGAGTGATATCATTTTGGAAGGGTCGGGTGGGGGATGGAGACATACTTCAGAGAGTTCCTCTGGATTGGAAAATTCTATAAAACCATTTTTTTTTTTTTTGCAAATGGTGACATGCCCAGTGGCCAGGTCACCCAGACCGTCTGCCCCCATCCATTAAGATCAAGTCCTCAGGGCTTACCTGGAGAGGTGCTAAGGAGCCGGGCCATGAGGAGGCCCAGGGTGGCCACGTTGGCAGCTAGAAGCAGCCTCCCCTGCTGCTGCACTAGTGCGGGCAGCGACGTCATCAGGGTGTTCATAAGAGATGTGAAGCACGCATCTCGCCTGGGGAGAAAGGGAGGTAAACATGGGAGAAGGCAGGGGGTCGGGGCTGACAGAGCCACACTAAGCCCTGGGAAAACCTAAGAGCCTGGGTTCCCAGTTTCACCAGGCCAAGATTTGGCAAATGAGGCAGCAGGGTGGAGAGTTCATATTGGGCCCCATTCACAGCATCTGGGGAGCTGAGACTGGGTTGACTGGAACTGGAAGATGTGCCCAGAGGGGCTGCAAAGATGGGGGTGGTTCTGTCTGTTCTGTGACCCTTTCTTTCTAAAACTAACAAGAATCTGTGGGCACAGGGAAACAAATAGGAGATGGGTATTTGGGGCAACCTGGAGCAGCACCCCCCAGCTTCCCCCAGCCTCCTCCCCAGCCTCACTTGATCAGCCCAGGCGCAGTGACCACGAGGTTGAGGAAGATGTGGCAGCAGGTCTGCAGGCCGATCTCCACGCTGTCAGGCAGCACGGAGGTGTCATGGCCAGGGGACGTGAGTTCCCACTGCTGCAGAAAATACTTGCACAGAAGTGAGGGTGCCCCCTCCTTGATCAGGATCTCCCGGGGCCCATCTTCAACGGTCAGGTGGCACCAGCCGGGCAGAAGGAGCCTGGGGATGTGAAAGGGATAGATGTGTGAGGAGTGGGGAGAGATTCCCTTTTGGGGGGCACACCACCTAAGAGAAATGGAAGTCGGGGAGAAGGAGGACACATCCTCGTAGGTACCACAGAAAAAGTACAAGCTTTGGATCTGTACAGGCCTAGGCGCAGTCTTGGGCTCTGCCGCATGGTGGAGCGTGGGCAAGTGACTTTAACCTCCGAGTCTCACTTTTCTCACGCTGAAGACGTGGATGAGACATGTCACAGATTTGCTGTGTGGACCTAATGACATCGTTTTGGTAAAGGGTATAGAAAAATGCCTGGCATGACATTCAATAAGCATGAGTTTTCTCATAGAGAAATCCGGGGATGGCCAGTGAGACTTGGCAGCCCAGGAGTCCTGTGGGGACAAGTTCTCCGAAACAGAAAGAGTCCTCAAGGCACTCTTGCACACCAGTCAGGAAGTCTGGCATAGCTCAGTGTTGGGGAGAGGAGGTGTCTCTGTGTTAACACTTTTCTTTAAAACAGTCTGGCTGGACACTCTAACCATAAACTCACCGGAGAGCGTCCCCTGGCCAGGTGGGCCCTGGGGTAGTGGGGGAGATGGCCAGGGTGGCCACCTGCTGAGTCAGGTCATTGGCTTCCTCAGCCTCCTCATAGAGGGTCTTGGCATAGCGAACGAGGAAGGGCAGCAGTTGGCAGACCTCCTTGCGCAGGGAGGAGGTCTCTTCAGCCAGCCAGGCGCCCAGGATCCGCACCGAAGCAAACACAAAGGGCTCCTTCTGCTTCTCCGGCCCCACCTGTTGCCACAGGACCCCCTTGAGATGGAGCAAAACCAGGGCCCCTCCCAGCCTAGACTCAGCTGGCTGGCCTTGGAGTAACACAGCTGTAAGGGAGTTCTGGCTTGGGAGCCCTTTAGAGGTAGGTCCTCAGGGCATGTTTGCTGAGTCAGCTGGACTTCAGATGTCATGCCCCAGAACTTGCTAGGACTCAGCTAGCATCCCCCTGCCCCACCACCTCTGAAGCATCTCAGGGCTAAAAGGAAACTCAGAGGTCCAGAGCTAAGTAAACATTCCCTCTGCAGCAGCTCTGACCTGGGAGGAGTCAGCTGAACTTCTACGCAGGGCAGGACCTAGGGGGCCCTGCTCCTTTTCCCTGCAGGGTCGCATGTTTGCACACGCATGTGTGTAAAACAGTGCTAGAGATCAAACAGAACAGACGGCTTTGACTTTGTGTGTGTACTGGGGGGGGTTGTGAGTGGGAGGTTATTGTGTTGCGTGCGCGTGTATGTATTGTGATGTGAGAGCACATATGGTGTGTGGTATGGCACTTGTGTGGAGGCACAGGGAGGGAGGGTGGGGTAGGCTGGGTCACACACTACTCCCAGGGGCGCTGTAGGATCAGTCCTCCGTAAGAGCATCTTCCCTGTCTCCCCTTTCCACGGAGGTGAGGAAGTTCTAACTCTCCCTTTCCATTGCCTCATGCCTCCCCCACACTGGACTGCCCGTGAACCACTGCACCCTCACCTGCTGCAGGTAGTGGATGACAGCCCCGATGGCCTCCTTCATGATGCTCACAAGCTGTACCTTCTGTGGCTCCTTAAGCAGTGACTGCTCACAGCGGGTGCATTCCTGGATCCCCAACTCCATGAGGGCATAGCAGGCAGTCACCACATCTTCTTTTACCTCTGTGCCTGTATCCTCCAGCGCCAGCCGTACCTCCACGCACGCCAGATTCACCAGCAGGGCCAGGAACTTGCTCCCGGAGCTGCCCGCCGGGATCCAGTTGGAGCCACAGGCGTGTGCCAGGCGGGCTGCCAGCTTCAGTGCGGGGTTGCGCTGCCAGGAGCTCAGCTTGCTGCCGAGGATGCGTGCCAGCCCGGCCTGCAGATCCCGGAGGCATTCAGAGGGCACAGTTGTCGGGGGCAGAAAGAGAGGCAGCAGCTGGCAGAGCTCAAACTTGCTGGCATCCTCGGCTTTCTGGAAATCTTCACTGAGGCCCCGCAACACGGCCAGCAGGTCAGGCTCCGCCTCCTTCCAGCACTGTGTCTCAGCAGCGGCCAGCAGCCCCACCAGAAGTGCCAGGGCCTGGTCAAAGCCATAGCCATGCCCCAGGTATGCCTGACACAGGGCAGACACAGTGCCACCAGCAATGAGGTGCCGGGGCCCACGGGGTGTACCTGCCACAGCCGTCAGGCATTGGTAGGTGTCATCGATCATGGAACGGCGGGCAGCATCATCAGGGTCCCCCCGGGCTGTAAGGAAAGTGCTAAGGATGGGGATCTTGTTCAGGACCTGGGGGTGGGCGGCCAGTTCAGGGTCACTGCAGAAGCAGGCCAGCAGGGCCACACCCAGGGCTCGGAGAACGTGGTCAGGGCAGCCATCCGGCGCCTCCTTGGTGGTCAGGAGACGATTGGGGAAGGTGAAGCCCACAGCATCAAAGATCCGCCTCCGAGTTTTGGCATCGATGTCACCTGCTTTGACTGCCTTGGTCACCTGAAGGGGAGTACATGCTATCAGCAGGATGAAAGAAGTGGCAAAGACTGTCCCTTGCACCCTGGGGTGTTGACTCCGGCAGGTTTAGGTTATGTAATGGGACCCGTGCTGAGGTCAGAAAGCATTCCTGAGGTCATTTCATTCAGATCCTTCTTTCTCCCTGGAGAAAGATGGGTGTGACCTCTAGGATCCCTTATCTATGATTATCTCCAGGGAAGAGAGGTCCAGGTCTCCTCGACTACCGACTGTTTCATCACCTGGTTAGTTGAGAAGTTCTTCCTGATGACTAATCCTGATGCCCACAACCTGGGATAGAAGGGGTTTAAACCCTCCAAGGATTTCGAGTCCCTTCCTAATTGCTCCCTCCAAAGGAGTCTCTGATCCATTCCCGCCACCTTCTCAGGGGAAATGGCTCCTGTCTCGCCGCTCTGCCTGTCAAAACATTTCCCCTTACATTTCACCTAAACACCTCCTCTGCTGCAGTGTGAGCCCTTGACTCCAGAGCCTTCTCCCTGTTGCCATGGCAAACAAGCAGCAGGCTGTACTCCCTCCTCCCTTCACCCCCACACACCAACCCCCCTTCCCAGCACTGCAGCTCCTGCTCTGCTGTCCCCAGCTTGGGTTCCTCCAACAGGGTTGCGCCCAGAACCAGCTCCCTTACACCCAGCCTACCCACTGCCATTCTGGCCATCCCTTGGGACCCCTTCCCAGTCACTTTCAGTCCTGCTATCCTTTCCACCCCCAGAACAATCGTCTGCAGCCTTCAAGTACTCTGCACTAGTTACTACCTGCTGCTGTTACCCTATGAGTCAGCTCCCATCTGCTCTGGGACACCCCAGAGAGCAGACCTAGGCAGCCTCCTCCAAGGTTCCTAGGGCCACAAGCATTATTCACCCCCCATTCTCCCCTTTGTCCCTGTACTCAGTCCAAAGAGGAGTCTCGGGCCTACTTTGGTGACTCCAGGGAGTCACCTATATATCCCTGAGGACTTGTAGACCCCATTCCTAGGGGGGGGTCCAACCACCTAGTCCTTCCCACCTCCCAATTTTCAGTCAGCTCCTTACTAGCAGCAGGGCTGCAAACTGCTCGCTGTCATTCTTGGCCTCACGGAGGGCTCCCAGGTAGCGCTCCAGGGTGGGGTTTCGGCTCTCTGCCTGGTTCAGAGCTGGCTCACAATCCGAGGCCATGATGCCAGTCTTGCCCAACTGTGAACACAAGAGGGACTGAGCATCCCTCTGCAGAGGAGGGGTGGGGGTGGGGGTGGGAGTGGAAGATGGAAGGAGGGATTAGCACAGAGGGAGGGGTGGAGCAGGAGGGATGGGATCTTCAGGACTGACCTCCCTTTAAGGGGCTGGACCTTCAAATCTTAAGGGATGAAGGGACCCTGGTCCAAGGTCACCTCTAGAAGGCGAGAAAGGACCATGCATATTGCTGCTCAGTTGGACAGGTCTCCTCACCAACCTCCTGGGGTTGGGAGGGGGCTGGTCCCACTGTTCAGCTGCCCCTGGCACCAGAAGCCTAGTTTATCTCCCTCCACTAAGGCACACAGGGAGGGAGTGGTGAGGACAGACAAGTGGGAATGGAGACATACAGGGTGAAGTTCGATTATCCGCATTCAGGCTGAAAAGAGGGAAAAGGGCATTCTAGGTTTCCTTCCCCCTCCCCTCTTCAGAAGAGGCAGGACACAAGCCTCGGTTGAAGTGAGGATGCAGAGCACTGACCAGGAAAGGTTTGGTGGCCCCTCTGGGGACACCACCCCTCCAGCCAGGGCTCTCAGTCGCCCCCGCAGGCTCCTTGCCTCCTCTCTTTTCCCTCCCTTGGGCAGAAGCTGCAGCAGTAGCAGCAGCAGCAGCAGCAGAAGGAGCAGCAGAATTAACCCCTTGCTCTCCCTCTCCTCGCCTCGATACCAGCTTGTGGATGCCGGCAGGGGCTGGAGAAGCAAGAAAGGGTCCCGGGTAGCTCCCAGGACAACGGAGAATCCAAAAGCCGGATAATCGAAGCGGGGCTGCAGAGGTGGGGAGATGAGAAGGGGAGGAGGGTTCCTGGCGGTCACCACCTGTCCCGCCGCGGCCAAGTCACAACACGACATTGATGAAGTCACGACAGGGCAGCGATGAGATCACACTTCACGATGGCGCGGTGATGTCACGGAGAGATCACGGCAAAATCACGACATGGGACAGCCCCCAAAGATGACAGGGCAAATTAAAAAAATATATAGCTATATGTTGAGAAGAGCTGTGACAAAATGGAGTCTCGACAGGGCACGATGATGTCGCGATATGGCGCGATGGAGTCACGATAGGGTCCCCGGGTGTGTCGGCGTCGATCAGCGCCGTCTTGGAGAGGCCCGGCTGGGAAGTAGGGGAGGGCCTGAAGGCGGCTGAGCTCACCAGGCTGCGGCCCCGAGCTGCGAGGTCTTCTCCGGGCGCGATGCTGCGGGAGCCTGGGGCCGCTGCTCACGCCGCTTTGCCCACTCCCGGCTCCCGGCTGCTTCAGCTCCACCCCCACCCCCGCAGAGCTCTCGACCAATGCTTGGTGGCTTCACTCCACGGTCTGGCCAATGAGACGGTGGAGCGCTGAGCCCTAGTGGGTGCTGCCGTTGCCGCCATCTTGCTTGTGGGTATTGCCCGAGTCTGGGGCCCGGGGCTCGCGCAGGTCAGGCAGACTGCCTCTGGAGAGCGGGAGGCGACAGCCTGGAAGCCATTGTTCCTTCACCCGTAGGTAGTTCTACCTCCCAGCACTGCCCCTCCTCTCCCTCGTGTTCGCGGCTGGAATTGAGCTTCCGGGGTGGTGGGGCAGGAGGGCTTCCTTAGCAAGAAGAGCGTGTTTCCGGGTTGAGACCCGGGAGGTGGGAGGAGGCGGTGTTTCCGGCTGCTGTCGCTGTCCAGGGAGGCTGAGGCGAGAGGGAGCTGCCGGGTGGGAATCCCGCACTGCCTTCTTCCTCTTCCTCCTCCTCCTGGTGAGAGGAGCGGAGGTTGGGGCCCTGACCCCATGGATCGGGAGGCGGAAGCTCCCGAGAGCCGGGGCCCTGCTGTGTGGCCCTGAGCCCCGGTAGGTGGCCGGAGGCGGCTGGCTGCCTGGCCCAGGACTGCGAGCTCAGGGGAGGGGCGAGCGGGACGGGCTATTTCTGGGGGTGCGCTGGCTGGGTATTGGGACCCGGAGGTGGCGCTTCTGGCCCGGCTAGGGCAGCCAGCTGCTTCTGGCTTTACAGGTGCGGAGCTCCAGTCCCAGGCTGTAGCCCGCTCTTTCAGGCCGGCACCTGGTCCTGGAGCTCCTGACAGACAGACCGGCTCGGGGTGCCGCTTGACTTCTGCAGTCGAGACTTAGCTCCCTCGACTTCTGCAGCCTCGCCCTCACCTGCTGTCTCTGGTGTTCGTTGTTTCCACCAAGATGAAAAGTTGATGCAGATTAAGGAGGGCGGGGCTGAGCACGAGGTGCAAATCACAGTGCGAACCCTGCCTTATCCAGTACTGGGAAAATTATGCCCCACTGAGGGGTCCTGCGGTGGCTGCAGGGAGCACAAAGGTGAAATGTAGGGAGCCGAAAAAGGAAACTTAGGCAGGGTACTAGGAAAGCTTTGCCTTCTCTCACCTCATGACGATCTTGTTCAACTGACAATAGATATAGTAGGTGAAGAGCATTATCTGACTCTTCTGCTTTCTTAGGTGATTAACAGACCGGAAGCTAGAAATCAATAAGAAAGATAACTCCCCACCCCCGCCCTGAACAATCTGTTCATTTTTCTAGCTAGTTGGAAAACAATGTCTGCAAGTATAAGCATTCATGGCAGTCTGTTCTGTAACTTTCCCAAATATCTGAGACTTTTTTCAAAAGGGAGCTTTATTCTTGCTTACTCACACCATTTGAATAGGCTGTTTCAGACCGGCTTTGTCGTTGTTCAAACATCTTAACGCTGTGTACATAAATGGAGTTCCACGTATGTAGCTGACAGACTGAACTATGACACATTCCCCATCAACCTGAAGTATTAAGTAAACATTACCCCCTGCTCTGTCTGAGCAGCTGCTGCAACAGAGAGTGCTTTTATTTCGGGTGTACTTGTAACGCCCCAAGTGCCAGAACTATTGCACGCTTTTCTAGATTTTCATTTGTCAAGTATTGTGGGGGTGAGTGTTCTTTCACTGGGCTGTTACCTTTGATTCTGTAACCAACCATTTGGATCTTGGTGATGTGGTGGTGTTCCTGCTCTGGTCAGCAAGCCTTTGACTGGACCCTAGCAGTGATTTGTGCCCTTGGGCAATTGTAGGTTTCATAGGAATGACTGGTTGGAAGTTCACAGGAAAATAGCTCTGCCTCCCTCTTGTGCATGGTTTGTAAGATTTTGTACTTCTCATCAGCTTGCTAATCCAATGGTGTTTATTACTCCCATTTTCAAAACCTATTCATTTCTTGAATGCTTCTATCGCCCACCTTTCATGCTACTGATGACAGGTGTTGAGTCACCTTGAGTTTAAGTTCCTTTTATGGTAGAAATGTGTTGGGTAAGATCCATTCATACACACACACACACACACACACACATACACATGCATACTCACCATTAGAGACTAGAGAAGTTGCTGGATATACTTTCTAACTTGGCTTATTTATTAATCTCTTGAGCATGTCTCTGGCCCACATACCTTTCTACCCCATGTTCCCTAACATATAACTACAGAGCAACTAAAAATAGGAATGGATGGGAGTGAATGAGAAAGATAAAGTCCTTCAGATGCTTAAGGCTCAGTGCAAGTGTTTTCTTGGTTAGGCTGTATCTCATTTGCAGCTCTGTGTGTGTGTATTTCCTGGTAATAGTATTGATATCCACCCCATGCAATGCCAGTCTCCCTGACTGTTGGCTGGTGGTGGTGATTGTAAGTCTGTGCCATTCACCAGATGTGGACAACAGGTGCACATTTAGGACAGATGATGTTGAACTGCTTCTTCAGAACTAGACCAACTCTCCTAGAGTTGTCAAGATTTAGGTAATTATAAAATATATGGAAGTTGTATAAGAGAAGAAACTGATGGAAAATATTCCTTCTGGAAGGATGCAAATCAAACAGCTCCCCAGATTCTAGATTAGCAAGCACTAGTCTAGCACATAATAGGGGCTGGGTAAATATTTGCCGAATGTATATATGAATTCAAGTCAGGAGTTACAAATGATTCCAAGGGTTAGGGAGGTGACCTCAAAGTATATATTGGATAAATTTTTAAGATAATAGTGGTAGAGACAGTGGCAAACTGGAGAGTGTGTGCCTGGCCTGAAGACAATCACATTAAATTAAAAAAACATGCAGCCCTGGCTGGTGTAGCTCAGTGGATTGAGCGCGGGCCTGCGAACCATACAATCGCGGTTCGATTCCCAGTCAGGGCACATACCTAGGTTGCGGACCAGTTCCCTGCAGGCCAGTTCCCAGGAGGGGACGCACGAAAGGCAACCATACATTGATGTTTCTCTCCCTCTCTCCTTCCCTTCCCCTCTAAAGATAATAAATAAAATATTAAAAACAAAAACAAAAAACATGCACAATATGGCTACATAAAACCTTCAGGTCTAATCTCTTTTTTTCATAGATAAGAAGGTGTGTTTGGCCAAAGTCACAGAGCTGTCAGCAGAACCAGAACTGAAACTCAGGTCTTTTTCTCAGGCTGGCATTCTTTCCATTCTTCCACATAGACGATTTATGGTTAGACTAGAAAATAATGGACAATAAGGTGTTTCCTTTTTACAGTGGATTCGTTTCATATCCTTTGCTGTGTTTTTATCCTGATAATTATAGGCTATGCCAATGCTCAGGTTTAAAATGTATTGGCAGAGATGAGCAGTGAAAGGCAAACTGAAAATTTTTCTTCCCCCTAATTTTTCATGTTCTCTACCCTGCATGCCACATTTCTAGGAATCAATTATTAATTACTTGGCACCTAATTTCTTTTCTTTCTCTCTTTCTAGTGGACTGGTTCTGCCTATCTGGAAGGCCATGGAGAAGAGGCTGGGAGTGAAGCCAAGCTCTGCTTCCTGGATTTTATCAGGATTTTGTTGGCAGACATCTGTGAAGTGGTTGAGGATCTTGTACCTGTTTTGTACTTATTTCTGCTTCAGTGCTCTGTGGTTGTCAACAGGTACCATTTTCTTTATGGATCTAAGATTTTAAAAAAGGGTATTTCGTGTGGGTTCTTCCATTCGTTTGAAAGACTAATTGGAGGCAAAAAAGCAGTGAGTGTGCCGAGTGACAGAAACAGCCTGTTGATGGACACTTAGTTCAGATTACTTGTTTTGTCTGTCTTGTTTGGGAACTAAAAGTTAAATTGAGTTCTCTCTCACATGGGAGAATTGGCATGATCATTTTGAGATTTGCTGAAGGTGTAATGAAAAGATAAAGGTTTCAGAGTTGGGCAGACTTCCAGGTCCGTGAAATGTGGACCTGGAACTGGGTGTTTTCACTTAATAACAATAGAACCTTGAGCAGGGGAGGGGTGGTGGGGCTCAGTGGAGGTGGGCAAAGTATCAACAATAAAAATAAAGTGCAAATGGATTTGAGAGATAACATAATCAAATATCATAGTACAGCACTCTGAATATAGGTGTTTAATAACGATTCTTTGCTTCCTTTCCTTTCCTAAAGGAATCAACATTACAGGGAGAATGTGTCCCTTGGTTTTTCCATAGAGAGCGCTTATGCTGATAGATATCATAAAGTATGTTTTCCTCCTAGAGATTATTTCACCAGGCTAGAGACTCTTGCCAGAAAAGAATGCCAAGAAGGCTAGATTTCAAAGAATATCCTTTCTTTCTGTCATTTCCCCCCCTTTCAGTTCTTTTGTTGACATTGTTTCTTTCAGAGTATGAAATGTGAAAAAAATAGCAATTTGAGAAAGATTTCTTGGTATGCTCAGAAATTCTGCCCACTCTGGGCAGTGACCGAATGCCTTCTGTTACTGAGACCACTGTCTGGGATAACTAATGAGCCTCTTGCTCCTATAATTACAAAGGTTTCTATTGCTTTCCTAAAGGAATTGGTGGTCATGATCTTGAGACTCAGGTAATTACTGTATTTAGCAATTTTATTAACATCACCTTTGGGGTTTTTGTTGTCTTGCAGTGGTAGTTGATGATTGCGTAATTATAGCAGTGGAAATTGCAGTTGACAGAAAGCTGACCTAAATGTTTCTTACTCAGATGATGCTGTGCTGGGACAGCTATTTCAGGCCAGCATTTTATATAAGATCATTTGAATTAAATAAGTTACTGATTTAGCTCCATCGGAGTAGGAAAACCACATTTTTTGAAGTGTACCTACAGCCTACCAGACCTCTGGTTATAAACATTACATGTCTTATCTCATTTAATCTTCACGATAAACCTAAAACAGAGAGTTTTATTCTCATTTTATAGATAAGGAAGTTGAGGCACAGAGGCGCACAATGACTTGACCAAGTTCACATGACAAGAACATGACAGAGCCAGGTTTCTGAACCCAGGTGTGTCTACTCTAAAGCTCATGCTCTTTTTCTTCTGCTAGTGTGCCTTCCAAACACAGGTGATCTTTTGGAGGAGTAAAGACAGTTTTTTACCCTGAACCATGATAAGCAGTTTGTCATCTGAGGTATTCCAAGTATAGGGGAGGGAGAAGCATTTCCAAGTTTTTCTTATTTTTCAGTGTAGCACTTGATCAGACATAATATTGTGGGCTCATTGGGCTTGTCTTAGTATTGCTTGAGCTTGTTGCTTAAAAGCAGCATCCTGGGCCCTGGCTGCTGTAGCTCAGTGGATTGAGCGCGGGCCTGCAAACCAGACAATCACGGTTTGATTCCCAGTCAGGGCACATACCGGGGTTGCAGGCTGGTTCCCTGTAGGCCAGTTCCCAGCAGGAGACACAGGAAAGGCAACCATACATTGATGTTTCTCTCCCTCTCTCCTTCCTTTCCCCTCTAAAGATAAATAAATAAAATCTTTAATAAAAATAAAAAATAAAATAAAAGCAGCATCCTAGTGAGTAGTTTGAGTGGAAAGGTGGTATTCTTGGGAGTGGTTCTTTCTTTATCTAACTATCTATCTATCTATCTATCTATTTATTTATATTGTTCAAGTACAGTTTTCTGCCTTTTACTCCCAGCCCAGCCCACCCCCCAGCCCTCCTCATCTCCCTCCCGTTTCCAACCCCCCTTGTTTTTTTGTCCATGTGTCCTTTATACTTGTTCCTGCAAACCCTTCCCCTTTTCTCCTGAAATTCTCTCCCCTCTCCCCCCTGGTCACTGTCAGCCTGTTCTCTATTTCAGTGTCTTTGGTTATATTTTGCTTGTTTGTTTGTTTTGTTGATTAGGTTCCTGTTAAAGGTGAGATCATATGGTATTTGTCTTTCACCACCGGGCTTATTTTGCTTAGCACAATGCTTTCCAGTTCCATTCATGCTGTCACAAAGGGTAGGAGCTCCTTCTTTCTTTCTGCTGCATAGAATTCCATTGTGTAAATGTACCATCATTTTTTGATGCATTCATTTACTGACGGGCACCTGGGTTGCTTCCAGCTCTTGGCTATTGTAAATTGTGCTGCTATTAACATTGGGGTGCATAGCTTCTTTTGGATTGTTGTTTCATGGTTCTAAGGATATAATCCCAGCAGTGGAATTGCTGGGTCAAAAAGAAGATCCATTTTTAATTTTCTGAGAAAATTCCATACTGTTTTCCATAGTGGTTGCACCAGTCTGCAATCCCACCAACAGTGCAATAATGTTCCCTTTTCTCCACAGCCTCTCCAACACTTGTTTGTTGCTTTGTTTATGATGGCCATTCTGACAGGTGTAAAGTGGTATCTCATTGTGGTTTTAATTGGCATCTCTCCGATAGCTAGTGATACTGAGCATTTTTTCATGTGTCTCTGGATCCATGTGTTCTTCTTAGGAGTGGTTCTGGTGGAGATTGGATTGTACAGCTTCTGTTTCAGGAGAGTTTGGAGCTTTACCATGGAAGAACTGAGAACCAGTTGTGTTCCAACTGAGGGAGCATGACAAGCAACACATGACAGATTTGTTATATATTTGAGTTTATTAGATCTCTTCCTCATCCATTTTTTTAAAAAACACAATATCCTAATAGGAAAAATGAATAAAGGACACAGAGTCCCATACATAAGAAATTAAAATGATTTATAAACATTTAAAAAATGTTTGTTCTCATTACTAACCAAAGAACTACAGATTAAAATGAGCAATCCTTTTTAATCCATGTTATTGATGAAGATAAGTGTACAAATGTCTAGTGCTGCCAAAGGGTGATGTGGTTGCTCTCAATTTGTGCTGGGGAGTTTGAACAGAGAGCTTTTTTGCATAAGTATCAAGATCTTTAAAAAGTTCATGTTCTTTGATTTAGTAATTCCCCTTTTAGGGACTTATCTCAAGGACACATTTAGAAGGAGAGCATTCATCAACACTCACTTATTCGATGTTGCAAAACATTGCTACAACTTCCCTACAGTTGAGGGTGGCGATTGGTGGGCAGTGGAGTGCAAGAACAAAGGCACAAAAGTATGAAACAGCCTAATATAGTGGAAACTCTGCAAGCAGTTTAGTGTTGCTGGAATATAAAGAGCAAAGCTGGAATGGCAGTTCCTGAAGAGGTGGATGGTGGCCAGGTCACGAAGGATCTTATATGCCAGGCAAAGAAGCTTTGATTTTAGTCTCCTTTGGTAGGTGGTCTACAAATATTCCTGCCCATGCTCTCTACTCCATAAAAAAGTTGAGGATATACCCTAGTATATGTTTATTCACACATTGTAACAAGTACTATTGTGCTAATGTCTTACGTATATAGGAGCTGCCAAAAACCAAAAACTTAAAGGAATCAACTAAAAAACATATAAATTGTGCTAATATTTCCTTTTCATACTCCAATGATTTATTTTATGTACCTCTTATAAGCAGGCATTCTACTTGGGAAGTTGGGAGCTACTGAAAATTTTAAGCAGAAGAATAATACTGGTAAATTTCTAGATCATTTTGCTGGGATATAGAAGAATGATAATGGTAGATATGGGAGTAAGCTGAAAAGGGCAGGGATGTCAGGGGTAGAGTATCTATGAGAAAGTGAAGTAGTCCAGAAAAAAATTGATGAAGCTGTTTTCAGGGTATCTCTCTGTTACTGAAGGGAGTCATTTCACTCAGTATGAAGTAGTGCTAAATAGATGGGCAGGAGTTAGGAGTTCTGTAGTAAGAGATTAAAGGAGGATATTCTTTTTTAATTGAGATAAAGTACGATTATCTAATTCCAGAGCATTTTTCTTACTCTCTACCCCCAAATGAAAAGAAACCGTGCTCCAATTAGCAGTCATTCCCTGTTCCTCTCCCTCCCCCTAACTTCTGGAAACCATTCATCTATTTTCTGACTCTGGATTTGTCTGTTCTGGTCATTTCATGTAAATGAATCCATACAGTATATGATTTTTAGAAAATATTTTATTTATTTATTTTTAGACAGAGGGGAAAGGAGGGAGAAAGAAAGGGAGAGAAACATCAATGTGTGGTTGCCTCTCACACGCCCCTCACTGAGGACCCAGCCAGCAACCCAGGCATGTGCCCTGATGGGGAATTGAACTGGCAACCCTTTTGTTCACAGGCCGGTGCTCAATCCACTGAGCCATGCTGGCCAGGGCCAGTATGTCATCTTTTGTGTCTGGCTTCCTTCATTTAACATAATGTTTTCAACATTCATTCATTTTTGTACCATGTATAAGTATTTTATCCCTTTTCATGGCTGAATAATATTCCATTGCATGGGTATACCACATTCTGTTTAATACCTAGGAGTGGAATGGTTGGATCATATGGGAACTCTTTAACTTTTTCTTTTCTATAGCAGCTGCACCGTTTTACATTTCCACCAGCGATGCATGAGGGTTCCGGTTTCTCTGTGTCCTCACTAACACTTGTTATTGTCTGTCTTTTTTATTTTAAAAGAGGAGGTTTTTGAAGTTTAGAAAAATAAGGGAGGGTTTTGTGGAGGAAATAGAACTTGGCTTATGCATAATTCATATCCAGTGTGCAGGTAGACACAGTAAGAAACAAGGACTGGTAAAACAACCAGTTGGGTAAAATCGTTCGTTTACTTTTTTAAAATTACATATGCAGTCAACAAATATAGTGTTTATTGAGCCAGACTTGTTCTTCGTGAGGCATCTCTAGCCAGGTCCATGACTTAGTCTTCCCAGCCACTGGAGCATTCCGAGGGAGCAGACTGCATGCACCGTCCCCATTCTCCCACCTCTGTCCTCCTCTGAGTCTAGTGGGGTCTGGCTTCTGCCCAGACCTTGGCTTTGCCAAGGTAACCAGTGACCTTCTTAGTTGGAGACCTTTAGTTTTTACCTCACTTAACTGCTGCGTTGGGCACCTTTGCATAGTCCTTTCTTAAGACCCTTTCCTCAGCTGCTTTAAGTCACACCAGGCTGTATTTGGTTCTCTTTCCAGCTGGTGCATTGAGCTTTCTAATTATTCTTCATCGTTCTCAGCTTGTCCCTTAAATGTTTTGCTTTTTGGGGTTCTGTTTCTACTTTTTTTGTCTTACTCTTGTGTGCAGTCTCTCGGAAGCCGCATTTTTCCCCCATAGTTGTAAACTGTGTGCCCAGTACTCCCATATCTGTAACCGTTCATTCACTTCTCTCTGGGTTACAAGCCACCTAGCCACCTCTGTGTTACACATCTCCAACTGGATGTCTCACAGCTACATCTAATTTAATATGTCAAAAATGAACCCATGATTTTTTACGCCTCTCCCTCCTCCTTTGTCCCCTGTAGTTGTGCAAAGAGCACCTCCACCCCTGTTCGCAGGTAGAGACCCCTGAGTCATTGTATACTCCTTCTCCCCTCCGCATTCAGATCACTGTTTGGGGAGTGCTGCTATCTCATGTTCCCAGGCAGAGCACTCCATTCCTGTTCATATGCTGTTATCATTCTGCCTCCTGATGTATTCTGCTTCAGGTAAACATAAGCTTGTTCGTAATGCTTTCCCTGAGCCCCCTGATTGAACCTGTTCTTCAGGGTTCTCATGGTGTCTACACATCTCCTTATTTTTTTTTTTTAAAGGTTTTATTTATTTATCTTTAGAGGGGAAGGAGAGAGGGAGAGCAATGTATGGTTGCCTCTAGTGCATCCCCTGCAGGGAACTGGCCTGCAGGGAACCTGCCTACAACCCAGGCATGTGCCCTGACTGGGAATCGAACCGCGATCCTCTGGTTCACAGGCCTGTGCTCAACCCACTGAGCTATACCAGCCAGGGCCACATCTCCTTATTATTACACCAAATTCTACTGTGGGGTGGTAGGCTTTGTGAGGAGAGGCTCTGAGTAGGTCTTGTTCTAGAACACAGGTGGCAAACACAAGGCCCGTTGGCCTAATCCGGCCCTCCACCTTGTTTTATCTGGCCTGGCATCTTGTTTCTTCCCGACAGCAGCACTGAGCTCCTTGCCCCTAGTTAAGGAGTAGTTACATTTATACAGTCCTAAAGTTATATTCGGCCCTTTGAAGGCAACCGGGAGGCTGATGTGGCCCCCGGTGAAAATGAGTTTGACGCCTCTGCTCTAGAGTGTGACCTACTCTAAGGTGGAGCCTTTCTGGTGTTTGCTGATGTGCAATGTTAACGTGATTTCTTTGCTCTTGCAGAGATGGAATTCCAAAATACTCCTTCCTCTTTCCCCCAGAACTGTTTGACCTCTGGTGATTTTGTTTTCCTCTCAGCCTTGTAGCATCTACTATCTAATAAGCCCCAGGTGGGCTTGCCCTGTGCCTTTACATTCTATCCCCTCAGCCTGGCAGGGGATCCTCCCAGTCGGCTTCTGGGGCCCCACGCCTCTTCAGTGTCTTACCACTCAGATTCTAGCCACACTCACATTGCTGCATCTTGGGCTCACTGAGGCCCCTCTGTTCTGTTTGGGTTCTGGCTTTCTGTGCACTGGTTGGGAAATTGTCTCTAACAGAACTGGGCAGTAGTAGGGCTCACTTCAAGTTTCCCGTCTCTCAGGGGTTGTAGCCTTACACTCCCTCTTATTTCCTAAAAACAGTTGTCTTGTCTATTCTGTCTGTTGTGTAGTTTTATGGCAGATGGTAAGTCTGGTACCTGTTACTCTGTCATGGCCGGGAGCAGAAGTCTACTATGATTACTTGCTTACGTGACTGCTTCATGAAAGAACCTTACGCGTAGTTACATACCTAGCAACTGGTACATAGTGGGTATCAATAAAGGTTTGTTGGGTTAACCTAAAGATAATGCTGAACATAGCACCAGGTGGGAATATACATGTTAAAGAGAATCATTCTTTCCTACTCTGATTTTCAGTCTTAGCCCGTTAATGGGCACTTCACTTCCCAGGAGGGAATAATATTTGGAAGGAATTTTTTGCTCTTTTTTCCACCTTTACTGTGACTCTTTTCATGAATGGAGGACTGATTTTTCTGATTGGTGAGACTGGAAAAGAGTCCTGTTGTGTGGAGTGGCCAGTCTTCAGGATTTGCATGAGTTCTCTCCCTGCTGTGTTCTTAGGTAACTGGTCTGCCTATGCCAAGACAGCCTGCCTTATCCAGTGGGGTAAGTTTCATTCAGCATGGGGAAGTATTAGAAAGCCCATTTTGATTGTGCATCTAAGTTTTGTTCTCTAGACCCCTTATCACTTCTTATAAAGATAGTATTTCGATCTCCATCTACTTCTAACTACCATGTTTTAGTTTTGTAATTAATCCCAAACTCTGGGTGGGAGAGATTAATTACCACCCTCACAGCACACAGAGATTACATATGGGACAAGGACAGCTCCTGGTTGGACAAGAGGTCTTTTCCCCAGTACTCATTCTCTTTTTGGTCTTATCAAAATACAGCTGTTTGTATTTGCCTCTGGCAGATAGAAGGCACTGGAACTCACTTTCCTCCGCTGCCTCTGCCCTTTGGTTGTGCTTTGAGGGCTGGCTGTAGCCCCTCTTGTAGCAGACAGACTAAGTGGTTTCTTTTTCCTTTATGAGAATGTATTTCGAATGTGCATCAATCTTATCTTCATGAGAAAAACATTTTCAGGAGACTTTTTAGGTGGAATTATATCCCTGCTCTTGTATCTGTTGGGCACCTAATTTAAGGTAGATGACTAATGAAATATATCTCATAGCAGTGAGACTTCAGCAGGAACTTTCTCCTGCCAAACTGTCCTATATTCTTAACTACCTTGCAGTACAGGAAGGTAATAAATTATTAATCCTAAATCTGTCTCCTTGGATTATAGGACAGTGACTTGAGTACATGGCAGCTGGGGGAAGGTAGAGTATTCTGGCTGTTAACACAAACCATGCAAGCTTTTTGATTCTAAACTTCAGCTAACATTGAGCAAGTCTGCGGTATCTTGTTATATTACAATTTAAGTGAGCCAAGTAAGACCAATCAGAATCCTCTAATTTTGCCTCTCTCCCAGTGCAGTGAAGTAACTCTCTCTTGCTTATATACTTTTTAGTAAAAGATAATCATCTAAGTTCTTCTCTCTAACTTGGAAAACTATAATTTTGGTGGGTTCTTTTTGCCTTTTAGAAACATTATGTAAAAATAAATATTTCTTAACAAAGTAAAGAGGAATAAGAAAATGGCATAATTGGCCATTAAATCCAATTCCATTTAAAAACTTTCTTAAACTCACTTTCCTCAGGAATTCCTCAAGGGAGGAAATAGTAAGATAGTGGAGGAGTTTATTAAAACAAAATAATATTTGCAGGGCCAAAGCAAGGCCTTTTGGCTTATTTTGGAAATTTTATAAAAATCTTACTAGATTAGACCCTGGCTGGTGTGGCTCTGGATTACGTGCCGGCCTGTGAACTGAAAGGTTGTTGGTTCAAATCCCAGTCAGGGCACATGCCTGGGTTGTGGGCCAGCTCCCCAGTTGGAGATGTTCGAGAAGCAGCTGATTGGTGTTTCTCTCCCTTTCTTCTCACCTTCTCTCTGAAAATAACTAAATAAAATCTTTTTGTAAATGATCTTACTAATTGGAACAGTTTTCAATTCAAGGCAATATGTGGAATTGGCAAGAATATGACCGAGAACTATGTGCATGCTTAGTGTTTGGCACTAACATGTATTTTTTATGAGGTGAGCAGTATTGAAGAATTTGAGTCAAAATGCATAGCTCTTGGTTTAAGGGCCTGCATTTTGAATTATTTTTCTGATCCTTTAATCCAAGAGCTTCCTTACAAAACATCAGCCCACGTGGTTAAGATCCTTTAGCCACTTTTGCTTCCAGACACTAGTGGGTTAAATTTTAGAGAGAAGTTAAGAGTTGGTCTCGATCACCTACCTACTTACCATCTGAGCAAGAGGCAGAAGGCAGAGTGGCCGGGTGTGTGGAGCGTACACTCTGAAGTCAGACAGGCCTGAGTCTGGGCCCTGGTTCTATTGCTACTGGGTGGTCTTCCTGAAACCCACCTTTCATCAGGCTCCTCACCTTCAACACGGGAAAGACAGCACTTCTCATGGGATTGTTGTGAGGATTAAATAAAATATTCATGCCAAGTGCTTGACCCATTTCCAGGTGCAAAATAACAGTTCAGGAAATGTTAGCAATAGTCATTATAATATGAATGTAAAATTCTTTTTGGTTAAACTCTTGTCTAATTCCAAGATGACCCAGAGGGCAGCAGGTTCGAGGTCTTTGCTGGCTTCTCTAAAGCTCTGTTTAGTGGGATGTCAGTTCCTCCCAACATTTAAAAAAATTTTTTTAAAGATTTTATTTGTTTGTTTATTTATTTATTTATTTTTTTAAAAAATATTTTATTTATTTATTTTTTGAGAGAGGGTAAGGGAAGGAGAGAGGGAGAGAAATATCAATGTATGGTTGCCTCTCATTTGTCCCCTGCTGGGAACTGGTCTGCAACCCAGGCATGTGCCCTGAACTGGGAATCGAACCGCGATACTCTGGTTCGCAGGCCCGCGCTCAATCCACTGAGCTGCGCCAGCCAGGGCTTGTTTATTTATTTTTAGAAAGAGGGGTAGACAGGGAGAAAGGGAGAGAAACACTGATGTGCAAGAGAAACATTGATCTGTTGCCTCTGGCACACGCCCTGACTGGGGACCGAACCCGCAACCCAGGTCCTGACCAGGAATTGAACCGGTGACCTTTTACTTTCAGCACAACGCCCAAACAACTGAGCCACACTGGTCAAGGCTATCCCTACATTTTTTAAAGTGTAATGTAGGTGCCCTGACCTTTCTGCATTGTCAGGAAAAACTAGACCTCCGTTCATACAGCTTTACAGGCATGAGGTTCGTTGAAGTCCATGACCAAGGGAGCTGTGTTGTGCATTTTCCATAACTGTAACATGACACCGAAGAGCTTGACTGGCTGCATGTTCATCCTTCAGCCAAGGATACTTTTCCTCTGGAAGACGACTCTGTCCTGCTGCCAGGACACACCTGGTCCTCAGCCCTGGCTCACTTCCTGCAACACTGTGTCTGTGCTTAGCAAAGCCTTGTGCTAGGCAAGGTTAGCTCTGTCTTTTGGTCAGCACAGGGTTTTGACTGAAGCTGATTCAACAGCACTTTTGGGTTTTGTGTCAGAAGTAGCTTGTGGAGTTAGTCCCTTCCTTCCTTCAAAACATATTTATTGGATGCTCACAACCTATGCATCAAGAATGCAGTGGTGAGTAAGACAGACATGGTCTCCATCCTTGTGGAGCTGGCAGTCTTTGACTCCTTTGTCATTCCTAGGGAATGGAAGTTCTCTCTGAGAGGAATGACGCCACTGGTATGGAGCTTTCCTCCGAAGAGGCTGAGGCCTCTCTAGGGCCCCAAGGCAACTCAGTGATCGAGACCCACTCTGCTTGCAGAATCCTAGGACTGTGGGGGAGTCAGCAGTTTGATGTCTCAGGCTGGTCTCAATAGAGTAACCTTCTGCTAAGAATTACGTAGGTGAAGCCTTTGTCCACAATATAGTGTTGCAATCCAGCCCATTCTCTCCACCACTAATAACCCAGATCCTGAATAAGCAGTGAGAGTGGTTATCTGAAGATTTGGGAAAAGTCCTGCAGCTGCATCCTTGGCCGCCGTTTTGGAAGTATGCATCCTCTGTTGACTCCATGGGTTTTAGATGCATCTGGCCAATCAGCTCATGAAGATCTTTTCTGCATCAGGGTGCTCCTGCCTGTTCAGCGTCAGGTTTGAGGGGAACCCTTCCAATGCTTAGCATCTGATACACACCAAGTTATATGAATCCTGAACTTCTCTGGTCAGTCACAAAAGGAAAGCTGTAAAATACCCTAAGATAAAGTAGAATTATAATTTCTCTGAGCGGTGCACTAACCATCACAGCTGCTGCCCTAGGAGATACAAAAGCAGGGAAGAATGCTCGCCAAGGCCTATCTGGAACTCCAACTGCAGACTCTGTCCCTAAGGGCGGGTGCCCAGTGTAGCTCACTGCAGTTCCCCCCTTTCAACTCTCCCAGCAAATGACGAGATTTTAAAAATACTCTTTTTCTTTCAACTGGCTTAACATCGATATTTTTGATTCTAAACCAGGTAGCATATTTGAGTTTGAAATAAATGTGTGTTTGTGGGTTCTCTCTTTTAAGTAATGAGGAGAATGACTAGTGTTATCAGACCTGGGAGATGGGGAGTTTATATTGACATGGCTTTACTTCTGTAGCTCTAATTTGAGATTCAGGTTTAAAAGTTTAAAGGACTGCCATTCTGCCTATTAAGAAATGGCTTCTCTCTCTCTCTCTCTTTTTGATAATAATGTTTATTGTTCTTAACTGAGTCAGCTGGAGGCTTATGGAAGTGGGCTTGGTAGAATGAGTGAGTCTTAATCAGAACAAATGAAGCAGCCTTGTAGAGAGGTGTAGAGTCATATTCCGTTTCAGAAAGCTGAGTAATCTGTATCCTGCTGGGTCAGTTTGTGGCTTTTGGCCTGAAGCACAACGGCCCCCCAGTGCGGAAGCAGTGCGAGCTCTGCTTCTACCTGTGCTTTCCACTTCATCAGTCTTTTAACTGCTTGTTTTCAAAATCGCTCTCAGCTCTGCTCTCCAGAGCGTGCTTCTAAGCCGCACCCAGACATTTCTCACAGTGCACTTTTCAAATAACTGGGTGCATTTTCCTATTACCCATCTGTGAAAGGTGAAGCATTGGTGCTTGGCCTCTAAGCTCAGGTAAGAAGCCCTGAATCAGGTTATTTGCCCAGGATGGTCAAGGCAGAAGCAAAAGTTTTGTGGCCTTTCCACGGAGACTTTGCTGACAAGCATACCCTCCTTTCCTTTCCCAAGCTGTTTTGATTGAGCTGTTTCGCCTCCACTCTCATATTTCATGTGGGGGTTGCTGCCTTGGCAGCGTGGCTGCTTCTGTCAGTGGGGAGGAAGAGGTAAAGATGAAGGCCCTCTGTGCATTGATGTGCTTGGGGGGAGGGTGGTTCTGTGTGCCTGCAGGGAGTGTGTGTATGCGTGAGAGACACACACGTACACATATACACCAAGACACATTTTGATATCCTTATGTTCTGCCTATAATTAAGGTTACTTTTGAAGCAGCAGAGAAATATTGCCATTTTGCATATGAGGGTAAGGAAAGGCCAGTTTCTCTGTGGTTAGAAAGGGCCCACACTAGGTAATTTGGAAGTCTGAAGTATTGACCATTTTGCCCAAATTTTTATTCCTGTCAGTAGTATGTATGAATTACAATCAACTTGAAAATGGAGCTATGAGAGGATAACATATAGGCACCTGTCATAAAAATGAAGTTGATTAAAAGCCATACATCTGTAGTAAATAAACCAGACAATATCAAAGTATCTGAATGTCAGTGCTGCATTATACCGGTGACTTGAACTAAAAGACATATTGCTAATATTTGTATCCCTAGTTCTTTATATGTGTTGTCTTACATTTAATGCCTTAAAATATACATACTGAATTTTAATACCTTCTTTAGGATGCTTAATTCAAATCACTTAATGATAATTAATATGCAGGTGTTATGTGCACACGGTAGATACATTCAATTCAGGTCAACAAACTCCGTCCCCATCTAAATAAAACCTAGTTCCTTCCATCTGACTCTTCCGTCTGAGAGTTCACTCGGTCCAGGCAGAGATAGATGGAGAAACATAAAGCAGTGTGATCAACTCCCAGATGCGCTCTGGGAGCACAAAGAGTGGGTCAGGGACGTGCTGAACCCTGTTCTAAAGCAGGCTGGTGAGGCCAGGGCTATTCTGATCCCTTTGAACTTCCTTCTCCCAGATTTGTTTGGAACGGTTTTTAACCTGCAGAGCTCTCTTCACTTCTTTACCTCGGAGGGAGGGGTAGAGGGAAGAGTATGTATAGCTCTGTAAAAACTAGAGAAAAAGAGCCCTAAAAAAATTATTTCTGTACAGATACAGATTGACTTTGATTTCATTTAAATAAACTGTCTCCTCAAAATTCTAAGAATACTAGCTACTCACACAGTTTTGCTTTCATTTACACACAGATGAGAAAGCATCTGTAGCTCTGCGTTTTATTTGCTATACGCAAAAAGTTGTTTGAGATATTTAAGTGTTCGAAGCTTGGTTGTATTGAGTCCTCACATGTCCCAGTTCAGCCCACTGCAGGGTTGGGTTTTTTTTTTTTTTTTTTATGACACTTACATAATGCTCCAAAAAGAGAGATTTTTAATGGATAAATTGACATGAACTTTTCCTCTGTTGGCCATAGCTGCTGAAATAACACATCATGGTTTGCTGTATTATTTCCTCCCAAGCTTACTGCTATTTTATTTAATTTACATATTTCTGCTGCAGCCCTCTAAATGGCCTTCTCTTTAGAAACAACAAAATCTGTTTGAAAAAAAAAAGAAAAGAAGGAAAGAAAGAAAATCTTGACAAAAGACAAAACAGTGCTGTGATTGAAGGTTCGCTGTGTGGGTTTCAAAAGAAGATTGCTGTGATTGTGGTGAATGCAAATGATTTATTAGCGCTGCAGTCAGAGGCAGCAGTCAACTGCAGGTTGATGGCAGTCACATCTGCAGGGGCTATACAGGGAACTGCTCGACTCATGACATCATATATCCAGACACTTTTCTCTTTGGAAACAAAATTTTTTCTTTTAGAGCCTTTTTTATGTAAACAGATAAACAGGCCAAAGTTTATCTGTTATCATTTGATAGCTATGATTTTTAAAATACAAAGACAGCGTTACATAGAAAGGTGTGGGTTCCTTCACGCTGTGGCTTGGAGGCGTGCTCTCCTTGCTGACAGCATTCTCCGGAGTCTTTTAGTCATAAGGTGGTGGGAGAAGCAAAGCAGGAGACTCTGAGTATGTCACATGTAGCAATGTAACCCCTAGTTACAGTGTTGTTTTTTTTTTTAAAGTACACGGCTAAGTCACTTGTCTTTAATCTGCCTTTAAATATTATAAAGCCCTTAATGACCGGGTCATTTCTGAGCAGGTGAATTTATGGTAGAAGAGCTATTTCCAGCTATACCAGTGTTTTGAATAATACTCTCACTTATAACTCAGTTGTGAAAATGGCTTTGGACTAAGCCTTAATAGATAGGTCTTTTGAAATTTAACAGTAACTGTATCCAGTTAATGCAAGCTTTTGACTAATAAGTATCAGTCAGGTAGAGGCTCAGGGCATAGGATTATACTAGACTAGTTTCCATTTCGTCACCTAGGTGACTAGCATTTTGAGGGTTTTTTCTTCCTTCTCGTCATTACTTAGGAGAAGGGAAATCGAATGGATCTAGGTGTCATCAGTGATGGATGGCTCTTTGCTTAGGTAGACTGGGAGGCTATTCTCCACCTGCTGTTGCTTTTGTTCTATGATGAAAGCATATCTTGCTTGTGAGTGAAGTTGAGTGATCTGAAATAGATAGCTCAAGGAACTGAAATTCAGTTGGTCCTTTCTTGAGTAAAGATTGCTTTTGGGATTTGAAAGGATTTTTCAGTTTAATGTTTAGGCAGGAAAGGCGGGTTCCTAGATGGTCACATGACCCAATTGTCTCCTAATCCACTAAGCTTTTTTTTTTTCCCAGTTTCTCTCTCTGCACATCTTCATCATACCTCCCATTCAGTGCTCTCCCCAATTTAATTTGAAAATAATTTTTTAGTTAACTGAGGACTTTGTTTTTATCTCTTGTCCTTCTCTTCTTTTATTCAAAGAAATTAATTAACATTAAGGATCTGACTCAAGTGACTAAAATTCAAGTAATTCCATATTGGAACTGACGTTTTTTGTTAGATTTTGTTTAAAAAAAAATAACATAGCCCTGGCTGGGTGACTCAGTTGGTTGCAGTGTTGGCCCGTACACCAAAAGGTTGCAGGTCTGACCTCTGGTCAGGGCACATATCTAGGTTGCAGTTCAATCCGCAGGTTTGATCCTCAGTTGGGGCACAAATGGGAGGCAACTGATTGATATTTCTCTCTCATGCTGATGTTTCTTTCTCACTTCCTCTCTCTCAAAAATCAGTGAAAAATTATCCTCAGATAAGGATTAAAAGAAATGAGCAAAAAATAACTTAAATGTATTTAAATATTAAATAAACTTTTCAAATTAACAAATAATTCTTTGAATGTCTACTATGTGACAAGTGTTTGGTGGGCCTATAAATTCAGAGATGCAAGCTACAAGCACAGCATTTAAAGAGGGCAGAATGTATGAGGTAGACAAACAAATGTGATCCAGTGAGAGAAATACTGCAATAAAAGCAAATGTAAAATATACAGAAGAGAGGAATCCTGGGGAGAAGGTTCCAGCAAGGAAGACTTTCTGGAAGAAGTGGTACCTGAGCTGAAATGAAGTGTAATGACAACAAAAGCTAATATTTATTGAGCTTTTACATGCCAGGCATTGTGTTAAGCTCTTTGCATAGCGTATCTCCTCTAACATCTATAATAATCCCACAGGTTAGGTACTGTTATTATCATAAGTTTTCATGCGTGAAGAAATCAGGAAATTTGATCCAAGGTGACACAGTAAATTGACTGGATTGAGATTCAGACGCCGTTAGTCTTATTTCAGGTGCCAAAGCCTTAAACAGACTTAGAGGGTGGAGGCCAGAAGGTGGAGTAAGATGGAATAAGGGTGTTGATCTTGATACGGGTTTTTCTTCTGAAAACAAGTTTTTAAGCTCAGTCTTCTGAGGGATCGGTATGAACCTCAACTTGGAGACTGAATATATTTTCTCATTAAACCAAGATTAAATGAAGGTGGTTTTCATAGTTCTTTTAACCTTGAAAGTATAGTTATTCTGCCTTAAGCAGGTAAATTAAAAGAACATTTCTTTCCTCTTTTGCATGTAAATATTGCCTTCTTTTTCAGAGATGTTCTTATATTATTTTTCTCTTTGTCAGTTTGCCCCAATCTAGTGCCTTTGAGTTTTCTTTGTGACAGTCTTATAGGAGAGAACTCAATCTTCTAAGTATTCTTAACTAGAGAAGTGTTGCAAGACTCAGGCTTTGTAATCATTCATTGGAAGCTTCCCCACCCCCTCGTCTGTGACAGAGTTAATGTGAATAGTATCTGAGAGGTATCTGCTGAGCAGCTAGTTCCATGGGGAGTTTGTCTTTGATCAGAATGGTCTTTGGGGGAAATGGAAACATTATGGTAAAGGGAAAGGAGTCAGACTGTGGATACAAAGCCTACTTATTCTTGTTTAGCAGTTAGCTTAGTTTCAGCAAATCACCTACACCATAACGTTTAACAAACGGTACTCCAAAAGTTAGGCACACAGCAAAGGCGATGAATAGTAATTATTTTCTTTTCAAAGGACTGCTTTGTGAGGCTGCTGCTACCTTTCAATCTAACCTACGTGCAGTTGAGGAAAAAAGTGTTAGCCCTTTTGAAAAGGAGAGAGGCCAGTGGTTATTACCCTGGCTTTTTCCAAACTTCATAATACCCGATTGTGTGCTTTAAAGGATTTAGTTACCTCCTCTGCCTGGCTTTCTGAATAGGCTAACCCCTGAGGGAGCGAATTGGTGCAGAGAGTAATATGGAACCATTTTTGTATTTGTTTATTAGTGGGTGTGCAGGTGACAGACATGCTGACAGTCAAAAGGAAGGTGAAGGGTGCCCCCTGGGGTGATTTGTTTTTGAACAGTTCCTGTGAGTTGATTTTGGGATTGGTAATATGCCTGCTTGTCTCATTTTCATATGGCAGCCATGTTGGCCGAGGCCAGCTGTGTCTGAGAGAACGCGTACTTTTGATGAGAGCCACAGGAAGACAGATGGTGCGCAGCCAGAGTTCAGCCACTGGCTTCGCCGAATTGAAGGCTTCTGTCCTATTGCTTGATAATAGTTTATGATAGGAAAGCTTTGAATGGGTTCGTGACCGTATTATAAAATTGTGTGATTTCAAAAGAAGAATTTTAGTTTCAATGAATATTAAAAATAGGTACACATTTTGCCTATAAAATGTCCTAACCGTTTATTACTGTTTTCTATAGAAAGTTGGTTCCCCTTGCTGCCACCCCGCACCCCCTGCCCCAGGAAAGAATTTACTGACTGCTCTTTTTCTTTTGGAATGATATTAGTGGGGCATTCTCTCTACCCTCTTTCCCACCATTTCAGCCCTTCCATTGGGATACAATTTGATGAATTTGGTTAAAGCATGAATTCTCAAGGACCTTAACAATATGGCTCCTAAGATGGGGGCATTCTGTCTGTGCTTTCTGCTTGGTTGCCAGCCAGCAGTTGCCAAGTTAGTCGGAGAAGTCAAGCTTGTTATCTGAGATTGAAGAATGCCAGAGGCAACAGCACTACCTCTTAAATAATTCCAGAGTTTTTCATAGCTTTCTAAAAGTATTTGGTGAATTTCCTTCGAGCCATGATTCATATATTCTATAGACTTTTTTACCCTGCTGCTTGGAATTATGAAACTTGGTCTAGATTTTGTGCTAGATTTATTAGAATTCTGCCTTTTGAGAGGTGGTTATGATAAGTAAGCATTGCTAGTTGCAGAACCTCCTGTTTTGGGGATCCTTCATGTAATACATATGGCAGTCCTGTTGTTACTGGGCAGGGGCCTGGCCCTGACTGGGTCTGCCTAGGGCCAGCTGGTGGTGCATAGGTTCTTGACTTCGTGTGGGAAAGATTTCAGAACACGAGTCCGGGTGACTATGAGAGTATGTTTATTAAAGCTGGGAACTGTGAAACAAGGAAGGGCTTAGCGTAGAAGAATCAATGGGAGAGCCTAGGCTGGGCTGCTTAAGCTCTCTGGGAAGTCAGAGAAAGGGTGGCCTTGGGGACAGGTGCAGGAAGATTATCTTGGGACAAGCTGCCAGTTGCTCATTGCCTGACAGTTTAGGAGATGTGTGCCCGTGGGGCAGTGCGGAGAGCAGGAGGAACTGAGATGGTGTCAGTCCTGTCAACTAGGAAGCCATATTTAGAGCACGTGCTGTAAAACAGTGGCTCAGAGGGATGATGCAGTCTCTAGAGCATGCACGGTACAACATGGTCAGCATGTTCTTACCTGAAGGGTCACACCATCCTCTCAGAGCATGTGCAGAAGAGTGACATAAACCACATGTGCCTACTGAGGCTGCACAAAACAATGTGTGTTAATCAGAAGCTGACACAACATTGCATTGTACGGGAGTGTATAAGCAGAGGACTTCAGACGGTGCACAATGCATCCGGAGAGTGAGTCACCTTGAGATGTGCTGCGTGTTGTGCCTCTTGGAGGAAGCTCCACCACGATCATGTCTCTCTGACTCTTGCTTGTTGCCTGCCCAGCTGCCTCCCAGACCTGGGCCTAATCTGGAGTGTTGGGACCTGGGTTTGTTATTCCCAGTTCTCTAGTGTAATAGTGTTACTGATTGTTTTTGAGTGTCATCACTATTGATCAGTTGTTACCGAATGAGATTGAAACTGCATTAATAAAAGCTGAGTGAAGAGCATAGTAGTCACCTTTGTTGGCTCATGGTTATTCCTTGGTGATGATGTTGTCTGTACAGCTGGTGGCCATATAGGTGGTCTGGAGCTTCTGGTTTGTGACAAAGGCTGGAGGCTGACTTATAGGACAGACATTCGCAGGGATACTCATAAGGTTAGAGTATTTCTCGGGACAGGAAAGAAGAGGAGAAAGGGAATGGTTCCGGCTGCTCCCCAGCCCAGGCAGGGTTTTTTTGTTTTGAGGCTTTTATCTCTCCCCTGCAGGTGAGAATCTTAGGGGAGGTGTCAGGGGAGGGAGGGTTTCAGCAGAATATTCATCAGTTTTCAAAGTGTGCACTTTTAGGGATGTGGTCTCATGTTCTCTGCTGATTGGTCAGTGCCAGGGGGTCATTAGTCATTGCAGTTGGTCCTGGTGGGTGCACCAGGTTCGCTTTGGCTGCTTTTCTAGTCCTGGAGCTGAAGTACAACTGAGGCCTAGATGTTCTCTCTAGGGAAGTGACCTTTCCTATCTGGCTGCAGATTACTCAGCTTTTGTGTTCAGATGTTTCGCTTTCCCAAATTCCACTTGTCAAGGAATTTTCCTAGCTTCATTTTATAAATTTTTTAAACTTAAAAAAAATTATATTTATTTATCTTTAGAGGGGAAGGGAAGGAGAGAAGGAGAGAAATAGCAATGTGTGGTTGCCTCTCTTGTATCCCCTGCCGGGAACTGGCCTGCAACCCAGGCATGTTCCTTGACTGGGAATTGAACTGCGATCCTTTGGTTCGTAGGCCCACACTGGATCCACTGAGCTACAACCAGCCTGGGCTTTCCTAGCTTCTTATTGTCCTGTCTCACTATAGTTTCTGCTTGGCCATGATTTTAAAAGGAAAGGGAATGGCTCTGTCCCCTATTCTCAACCTAAGCTTTCTATTGTGCATTCTCCTGCCAACAGTGAGTTCCAGACTTTTCCTCAGGGTTTTTAACCTAGGGCCCCCTTTTTTAAGGATTTAATATTGCTTTTTCTTATGCTCTGGGAACAGATCCGGGCTATGGTGGCGTGGCCAGGGAGAGGAACCGATCTAAAATTGGAGCTTATTTTCATCTTACCCGTTATCCTAGTTACATCTAGAATCCAATATTGACTCTACGAATGACTCCCTGCTTCCTCCTCTGGTGAACTCTTTTCTCAAGAGTAACAACAATGAAAGCAATGGAAATTAAATCTTGGAGAGGTTAAATTACTGTTCCAAGGTTAAAAAGTACTAGTAGGTGGGCTTAATCTAGAGCTGAAACTAGAACTCTTGTCTTCATGTCTTTTAACTACTTAAGATGGTTAACCATCTTTTAACCATCTAAAAGGAAGAACTATGATCCACTGAATGAATGAAAAAGAACTGTTTCCCTCCCATATTTTTATTATTGAGCAGGTACTGGAGCAAACATTAAGTAATAGTTAATAAAAAATAACTCAGGTAAGGTCCCACTAACAACATGTGAAACAAGACATCACAGTACCTTCCCTTATTGTCAGCTCTTGGGATTAATTTTCTTAGCAGCATTATTGACAGCTAATCCCCCCCCCCCCCCCCCCCCAGAACTCACAGGTCTTTTACACCTGGCCACTAAGTGCTCCTGACCGTTTGTCCTCTCAGGCTGTATTCCCTTGGGCTGAGACAAAGGATTAAAATTGTCAGATAAGATTCACATGAATTTAAGATCTTAACTGTAACTAAATTTCAGTAATAATTTTAAAAATAATTTATTTTTTAGAGAGGGGAAGCAGGGAAGAAAGAAGGAGAGAAGCATCTGTGTGAGAGAGGAACATCGATTGGTTGCCTGTCTTATGTTTACTCCTCGACCAGGGACTGGACCTGCAACCCAGGCATGCACCCTGACTAGGAATTGGACCCAACCAACTGAGCGACACTGGTCAGGGCTAGTAATAATTTTGAACAATATAGCAATCAAGAGGTACAAGTGAGCCCTGGCAGGTGTGGCTCAGTGGGTTGCATGCCAGCCTGTGGACTGAAAGGTTGCCAGTTCGATTCCCAGCCTGGGCATATGCCTGGGCTGCAGGTCAGGTCCCCAGTTGGTCATGTGAGAGGCAATCAATTGATGTATCTTTCTCACATTGATGTTTCTCTCCTTCTCTTCCCCTCTCTCTGAAAGTAAACAAATAAAATCTTTTAAAAATTTTTTAAAAAGTGGTACAAGTGAAGTGGGAGAGTCTGGAACATCCTTATGAATCCCCCTGGTTTTATTTTCCTCATTGAGCGTGTTCTCTCCAGCTAGAGTCATGGGTGAGATCTCCAACTGAGGCTTCCAGGTCACCTCATAACGCAGGGAGTGTTTGGGTTATGAAACATTCCTTTTATACTACTAGCTGTTTGTGTAGACTTCCGCAGGGAGCTGTGGAAGCAAAAGAAGGCTTGTGCAGGACAAACCAGGCTTGTAGCTCCCTGCTTCATCTCCTCGTTCAAAGACCAGGATTTATCCAGCGCTATTAGCAACAAGCCAGGGAATTAGAATTTTTTGTTACCTTCCCTTCCACCTTGTAATCCCCATAAATCCCATTGACCATTTCCCCTAATTCTAAATCTGTTCCCTGAAAACCATTGTTAAGACATGATTGTGATTTCCCTCAAAACTTTCACCATTTTATGTCAAAGATGGATAAGCAGCAATCCTGTCATCAATTCCTCATTATATTTTTCCATCCTCTTCTTTTTTGTCTCTGTAAAGTGCCTTAACCATTATGATTCGTGTGCGTCTGATTTGACATTGCGGTGTAGCTGTGCTTTCCAGCTCACTCTCACTTACCACCTTCCCCCTTCCCAACACTTTCACCTGACAAGGATCTGTGGCGTTACTAAATCCCCTTTATACTCAGACTTGTTAGTGAAGACTTGAGAGAGAGGAATGTTCTGAGACCTGGCTTTTTCTTGAAGAAAGACACTTTTTCTCTTCCAGCCTGCAGGCAGCAGTTGCTCATTCCATGTATGTATGAGTTTGGAGGTGGATGTGATGTCCTTATTACTCCTCACTGTCACTTCTTGAACATTACTCCTCCACTTTCATGTAAAAACTCCTGCTCTTTGAGTTTTGTACCACTAACCATTACTCATCTACCAACTGTCATTCACCCTCCTTGTTTATGATGGCAGATGGGCCTCATCTCTCTGTCTTGTCATCAGTCAGGATGTCTTCAGTATGACTGACCTGGGTGATACCTGGCTGTTCATTCTTTGGTGTTGTTGTTGCATGTCTAAGAATTTCTTTATTAGCAATAACAGGATATCACTGCCAGACCATTATAATAGGAAGGAATTAAACAGACATTGGGGACTCCATGTAGAATATGGACATTTCCCAGGTACTCTTCTCTTGATGAACAAAAAGATACCATTTTGTTTCTTCTCTCCCTGGGATTTTTTTTTTTTTTTTTCAGTAACCTCTGGAATTCTTCTAAACTAACTCCTCGGTCTTCATTCTTGTCCAGTTCTTTAAACAGGTCCTCTAGGATGCTTAGACCTTTTAGTAAACTGGGAAACTCATTTTGAATCAAAAGCAGTAGCTTTCTTTCAACAACTGGTTTGGATCACCTTTTCTGGCTATGTATTTTTCAAAAACGCTCTTGTCCTTGCCAGGTAGCTCAGTTGGTTAGAGTATTGTCCTGTACACCAAAAGGTTGTGGATTGAGTTTTGGTCAGGGCACATACCAGGTTGCAGGTTTGATCTGGCATGTAGTGGGCGAGGGGGCGGTGGCGGAGAGGAGGTCAGTGTGGCCTCCTCTCTCTCTCTCTCTCTCTCTCTCTCTCCCTCTCCCTCCCTCCCTCCCTCCCTCTCCCCCTTGCCCTCTCTCTATGATCTATTAAAAAATATCCTCGCGTAAGGATTTTTGAAAAGTCAAAAATGCTCTTCTGTTTTTTAGAAGACTTTTTTTGCACTCATTTTGGTGTCCTGGTCTCCGAACTGCGAGACAGCTGCAAGAATAAAATGGGAATATCTGTTTATTCTTTTAATACTTCATGCATATGCATAGATGCATTTATTTGTACCTTCATTCAGAAAGATTTTTTGAGCACCTACAGTGTAGTGTGTCAAGCCGTAACACAAGAATCAGAGACACAGGGGTGAAATTAAAAACAAAACAAAACAGACATTGTCCTGTCATCCTGGAGCTTACAGTGTTGTGAGCAGGGGAAAGACTGAGCAAATGATTATACAAAGAAGTGTAACTTTTATGTATTATACTTGCTTTGAAGGAAAGAGGCAACAGGGCCCACAGAGTATATAGGAGAGAGACCTAACTTAGCATGGAGGTTTCTTTGAGGAAATTATGGCTGAACTGAGACCTCATACCGAGGAGTTAATTGGGTAAAGAAGGGAGGCAAAAAGAGTTCCACACAGAGGGGACAGCATGTGCAGAGAGGGAGCATGGTCCAATTAAGGAATGAAAGAGGACTGACTGCTGGGTTGGAATTTAGTGAGGGAGGGAAAGCATCATACAAGATGGGGCCAGAAAAGTAGGCTGGGTCCAGATCATACAAGATCTCTTTAGGTTAAGGCTCTTGGTGTTTATTCTAAGAGCCCTGGGAATCCATAAAAAAATCTTTATTTAAATTTTAAAAATTTATGTTTCAAAACATAATACATTGTACATTATACAGATTCAGAGGTATAAAAAGATACTTAGTGAACAAATAAGTCTCTTTAGTCTCCCAGCTTCCTAGTTTCCCCTCCTAAGGCTGGCCATGTCAATCTCTTGAATATTCTTCCAAAAATAGTCTATGCATAATATACATAAACACTTTAATCCTTTTTTCCCCAACGCAAATTGTAGCACATTATATACACTGTGCTGTGTCTTTCTTTTTCAACATAGTGTATCCTGGATATCATTCCATATTAGAATGCTACAGAATGGTCTTATTCTAGTAACTGCATGGATCTTCCTTAATTTATTTAACCAGTTCTCTAGTAATGGATGTATTAGTTACTCCCAATATTTATTTTGTCTCACAATATACAGTGACTATTTTTGATATTATGCATGATAATATATCTGTTGAGTAAATTCCAAATTTAGCTGCCTTTATTCTATAAAGGCCAAATTTTTTTCTTCAGAGCACTTAGATTAGTTTGCAGTCCTACATTTATTATTATGTCTATTTAATCTCCGTCTTCCTCTTCCAAGTTATGAGCTCCATCAAGGTAATGTTTAGCATGAAACAGATGCTCAGTAATGTGTGTAGAATGGATGAACGAATAAGGAGATAAGGATAATATCTAGGTGGGAAATGAGGATGCCTTATTAATGAAACCTTAGAGGTTCTCTTTTATAGCAGAAAGAAATCATTTGCATCTCTATAGAAATCAAAATAGCCCTAGCTGGTGTGGCTCAATGGATTGAGGTCTGGCCTGCAAACCGAAAGGTCTCTGGTTCTATTCCTAGTTTGGGCACATGCCTGGGTTGTGGGCCAGGTCAGGTCAGGTCAGGTCCCCAGTAGGGGCCTCACTAGAGGCAACCACACATTGAAGTTTTTCTCCCTCTCTTTCTTCCTCCCCATCTCTCTAAAAATAAATAAATGAAATCTTAAAAGTATATTCTTAGACCAGGGGTTGGCAAACTTTCTTAAAGGGCCAGATAGTAAATATTTTATGTTTTGCCAGCCTTCAGATAACTCAGTTACAGCTACTTAACTCTGCCATCTTAGAGCAAAAGCAGCCATAAACAATGCATAAATAAATCAGTGTGACAATGTTTCAATAAAACTTTATTTACAATAATAGGCAGCATATGGACAATTGCAGATGGGCCATAGTTTGCTGCCCCTGGTTTACAGAATCAGTAGTGATATCCTTTCATTCCTGATACTGTTAATTTATGACTACTCTCTTTTTTTCCTGTCATCAGTCTGTCTAGGGCTTTATCAGTTTCGCTGATCTTTCCAACAACCAGATTTTTGTTTCTTTGATTTTGTCTGTTCTTTGTTTGCTTCCTGTTTTAGTGATTACTTTAATCTCTATCTTTTCCTTTCTCTACTTATTTTGGGTATAATTTATTCTTATAGCTTTTATGATAGAAGCATAGATTATTGATTTTTTAAATTTTTGCTGTTAAAGTTTGGTTTTTATTTTTCCAGATCTTTTGAATGCATATAATATATATGTATAAACAAATAAGATCATAATATATAGCTTTTCTGCAATTTACTCTTTTAATTTAATAAGGCATTGTGGGATGTTTCTATGGCTATACATGGTAGGGCAAAAGTACGTTTACAGTTCATATAGAAAATAATACAATGATTAACAAATAACAGTGCAAGAATAAACTGTGTTTTGTGTATTCACAGCTATATACCTACTTTTGCCTCACTCTGTATATAGAACACAACATGTTTTTAATAGCATATACTATTCTGTAGTAACTATTTCTATATTGATAGACATTGAGGTTCTTCAAATTTTCACCAGTACAAATTATACTACAATGAAATCCTAAAGAGTGAGACATTCTCCAAGATAGAGGGACACAGAATATTTTTGATAAACATGTAATTTATTTAATGTCTCCTCTTTGATGCCCAGAAAGAATAAACTACTTCTCTATATTTTACCACACTAACTTCAATGAATAGCCCTTCCTTTGTTCTGAATTTCTTATGTTGTTTAAGAGCCAAACTTTGGGAAAACATCTTCTCACATCAGTTACATTCATAAGGTTTTCTTCTAGTATGGATTCTTTTTTTTTTCTTTATTCATTTATTTATTTATTTTTAAATATATTTTATTGATTATGCCATTATAGTTATTCTATTCCCTCCTTCATTCCCCTCCACCCTGCACACCCCTTCCCCCACCATTCCCCCCCTTTAGTTTATGAGCACGTGTCTCAGGTTCTTTAGATTCTATATTTCCCCTACTATTCTTGCCCTCCCCTCTATCTATTTTCTGCCTACCATATATGCCACTTATTTTCTGTACCTTCTCCTCCTCCCACTCCCCTGTTGCTAACCCTCCATGGGATCTTCATTTCTATGGTTCACTCCTGATCTAGTTGTCCTCTTAGTTTTCTTTTGTTTTAGGTGTGGTTCTTAATAACTGTGAGTTTACTGTCCTTTCACTGTTCATCTTTTTTATCTTCTTTTTCTTAGGTAAGTCCCTTTAACATTTCATATAATAAGGGCTTGGTGATGATTAACTCCTTGAATTTGATCTTATCTGAGAAGCACTTTATCTGTCCTTCCATTCTAAATGAAAGCTTTGCTGAATAGAGCAATCTTGGTTCTATCTTTGGTTTTCATGACTTAGAATACTTCTTTCCAGCCCCTTCTTGCCTGTAAGGTCTCTTTTGAGAAATCCACTGACAGTCTGATGGGAACTCCTTTGTAGGTGACTGCCCCCTTCTCTCTTGCTGCTTCTAGGATTCTCTCCTTCATTTTAATCTTGGCTAATGTAATTATGATGTTCCTTGGTGTGTTCCTTCTTGGGTCCAAGTTCTTTGGGACTCTCTGAGCTTCCTGGATTTCCTGGAAGTCTATTTCCTTTGCCAGATTGGGGAAGTTCTCCTTTATTATTTGTTCAGATAAGTTTTCCACTGGTGGCTGTTCCTTTCCCCCTTCTGGTACCCCTATAATTCGGATGTTGGAACATTTAAAGATGTCCTGAAGGTTCCTAAGCCTCTCCTCATTTTTTTGAATTCTTGTTTCTTCATTCTTTTCTGTTTGGTCATTTTTTTCTTCATTCTCATCCACTCCCTTGATTTGAGTCCCAGTTTCCTTTCCATCACTATTGGTTTCCTATGCATTCCCCTTCATTTCAATTAGTTTAGCCTTCATATGTTCCTCTAATTTGTGACAAAAATCAACCAGTTCTGTGAGCATCCTGATCACCAGTGTTTTGAACTGTGCATCTGAAAGTTTGGCTACTTCTTGGTTGCTTAGAGTTATGGGCTCTGGGGCTTCGAGTTCTTCTTGAGCCATGTTTTGGTCTGTTCGCACCTGTTACATATGAGGAGTGGAGCCCTAAGTGTTCACCAGGGCGGGGCCACCCAGGTTGCTGGGTTATGACGTATGTGGGGGCGGGGTCAAAGAGGGGCAATGGCGACCCCCTCTGCTGCTTTCCACTGCTGGGGCCTGCTTGGTCTGTGTCACTGCTCGCTCCTTTGCCGGTTTATCTGCGCGTGAATGTGTGACTGTGGTCAGCCCTCAGTGGGTCTGCCCGTTGTTACTCCACACCTGGGATCCAGCCATGGCTGCCTGCGCACCTGGGTTTCACCTGAGTCGGTCAAATCTTTCCTGCCTGACCCCACTCCACTGCTGGCTTCGCCCCTCTTACCGGTCTGGCTGAAAGGCTCGTTGTTAGACTTTCGTTTAGTTCAATTTTCTGTGGTTTGGCTGTGTTTTTGTTGCTTAAACTTTGTTGTTTTTAAACTTGGTTGTGTGATAAGGTACAGTGTTTCCACCTACGCCTCCATCTTGGCAGAAGTCCTAGTATGGATTCTTTGATGTTCAGCAAGTCTTGAGCCTTACCTGAAGGCTTTCCCACATTTCTTACAGTGATGGGGTTTTTGTCCAGTATGAATTCTCCGATGTCCAATAAGAATTCAGCTCTTCATAAAGGCTTCCCCATGGTCATTGCACTAATAGAGTTCATTTCCACTGTGAGTTTTCTGATGCCCAGCAAAGGCTGTATACCTGAAAGATTTTCCACATTTACTATAGTGGTAGGGCTTGTCTCCTCTCTACATTCTTCAATGCTATTGAGAGTTGAGCTCTTCCTAAGGGACCTGATGAAAGAGCTCCTGCCCCCAACCCCGTCCACCTACCCATCTGTATTCTTTAGGATGTGTGGGGGTTTTGGTATTTTTGAATCAATCCTGCCTCTTTCTTTCCTTTCTTTTTTAAAGATTTTGGTATTTATTTTTAGAGAGAGGGGAAGGGATAGAGAAGGAGAGGGAGAGAAACATCAGTGTGTGCTTGCCTCTCACATGTACCCCCAATGGGGGCCTGACTCTGACTGGGAATCGAACTGATGACCTTTGGGTTTGCAGAGTCCTGCCTCTTTCCACTTGTGTCTCATTAAACACATCTTTTCCCCTAGGAGTGTCTGTATAAGAATCTTGAGATCTGAGCTGCAGTATCTTAGTGCTACATCCTTAGCTCATTTCTCAAAATTTACAAGAGTTTTTCCTTACATTCCCAGTGCCACTGGAGGCCATTATATTCAGTTAAAACACATACACACACACACACACACACACACACACACACACAAGCTTTCAAAGTAATTTCACACTGAAAGACTGATTAAACCCATGCTATCTTAAAATTGAAAAAGAAAAAAAAAGATTTGAGCTTCTCCTAAAGGCTTTTTCACATTCATTGTACTATCATAGATTTTCTGATATTCTAACACAGTTGAATTATCCCTGGAAGCTTTCCCAAATTCATACACTTAAAAGGCTTTTCTGCCCTGACTCCCTGACTGGTGTGGTTCAGTGAGTTAGGTATCATCCCACAAATTAAAATGCCGTGGGTTCGATTCATAGTCAGGGCACGCACCTGGGTTGCAGGCGAGGACCCCATGTGGGTGCATTCCAGAGGCAATCAATTGATGTTTCTCTCTCTCTCTCTTTCTCCCTCCCTTCCTCTCTCTAAAAAATTAATAAAATCTTCAAAACAATTAAGAAAAACAATTAAGAAAAAGACTTTTCCGCACTATGTATTCTCTCCTAATGATCAAGGTCTGCCTTCGAGCAAAGGCTTTCCCACAGTCTTTACAGCTGCAGAGTTTCTGACTGGTGTGAGTTCTCTGATGACTTAAAAGGATACAGTTTTTTCTGAAAGCTTTTGTCCATTCATTGGATAGGGCTTCTCTGTAGAGTGAATTCTGTGATGATTAGTAATTGTTGAGTGCTCCTTGAGAAAGTTCCCACATTCTATAGATCTATAAGACTGCTTGGTTATATGGCTTTTATGATTTAAAAAAAATGAGCTACTCATATAGGCTATCCCACATTCTTTACATTTATGAGACTTCTCCCCAGTATTTCTCTCATGGCTAATAAAGGAGGAATTAGATTTGAAGACTTGCCCACATTATAGTGATTTTCCTCTGTGGAAAAATCCTCAGTCCATCCAATCCAGACCAATATCACACATGACAGGTTTTGTTCGCTCTTCTAGAGCAGATCCTTCAGAAGTATTTTGCTTTGGGGCTGACGTCTTTGTTTCAAACCAGTACTCCTGGACTGCACAGTTGCCTGGCAGAACTTCTTGTACCTTCACCCAGGGCTGTGCCCTTTGCTCTGGTTGGGCAATTAATTTTGGTTTGGAAGAGAGAATCCTCGTAGACACCAGATTTCCATAGTTTTCTACCATCATATCCCTACACATGGCCCCTGAATAGCATCCAGCCAATTCTACCCGATCTGAGTAAAAGACATAGCCACGTCCTCAAATGCCACTGGGCCCTGGAAATCTAGGCTCTTGGAAATCTTGGAGCCATCTGTCTCCTGAACTATTCTCCCAGGTAGGGACAGAGAATCTTGCATAAGCCAGTAATAGTTCTGGAGGCTGGAAGTCCAAAGTCAAGGTGTTGGCAGGGTTGGTCTTCTGCAACTCTAGGTAGAATACTTCCTTGACTCTTCCTAGCTCTGCATGGTCACTGTCAATCCTTGGCATCCCGTAGCTTGCAGCTGATTCACTCCATCTCTGCCTCTGTCATCACGTGGCATTCTCTCTGTATGTCTCTCTCGATTATTGACTTTAGACTTCTTTTCTAAAATAAGCATTTAAACCTATAAGTGCCCCTCTAAACATTGCTGTACGTGAATCCCATACATTTTGATGTGTTTGGTTTTATTTTTCATTTGGTTCAAAATATTTTCTAATTTCCCTCATGTACTTTCAGTCTATACTTGGTATAAGTTGGTCTTCAGTCAAAGACTGAAGGAGTCCATTACCTAGATATCTGGAGTTCTCTCTCTGAAAATCTTTCTCCTTTCTGGTAGTTTGCTCCAAAATTCTAACTATCACAGGCACCCTGCACTCCCTTTCCTCAGCAGGACCTCTCTGTTTGGCTTGGGATCTCCTTCCCTATTCACAGTTTGGAGCTCGCTTCTATATGGAGCACCAAGGTGGTCGTAGGGCACCCCGTGTTTGTGTGCTTTTTCTTTGAGATCACAGGCCTGGACTACCTGTGGTTCAGTGTCTAGAAACAGTTGTTTCATATATTTGGTCTGGTTTCCTGGCTGCTCACAGTGGGAGGTCAAGTTCTCTGGCAATTTCTCCCTTAAGGGTAGAAGTTGGGGTCACAGTACATTTAAAAAAATGAAATATAATAGTGGCTTACAGAAAAGTGCAAGTTATTTTTATTTATCTGAACCTCTTCAGAAGTATTTTGCTTTGGGGCTGACATCTTCACTGTTAAATATAAGAAGATTTTTCTGAGTGGAATGATGGAAAGTTGATATAAAAGTAACACAATAGTTACTGAACAATTTATTGATTTCAACAAAGTCTGTGCACTCAGCTGTTACTAAGATTCATATCACTAGGTGCTGTGTGGGAAGATGGATGAGGAAATGAAGGGTATTTCTGTAGCTCTTGGTAGCTTCATTTTTTCCTAGTTGCTATTTCTTCTTTCTTTCTTACGGAAGTTCTGTTTTTTATGGCCATCCCAACTGCCTTGCCTGGTGTTAAGTTGGTGCCAGCGCATCTCTTTTCTTTTAAAGATCAATGACAGGCTGGCTTTGTCTTTTCAAGAAACTTTTAAAGTTTCTGGCTCAGCTCTGTGACCCAGAAGCCTGTCTTTATTTTCCTCTTATTTCTCAGTTGACTTGTGTCCACATTTAGTCTGTTGGATATTTAAGTAGGTATTTCACGGGAGTTGGGTTGGCTTTAGATGATTATCAGCTTGTGGCTTTAGCTAGTTGTATCCCTTTTTCAGTTATGCATACATGCCGACATGATTATCCGTCTTCTTAATAGTTTGATTCTTCTGCCTCTTTTCTGTATGAAATTCTAAAATATACTTTATGTTATAACTGCAGGGCCAGGGCTAGGGTGAACAAAGAGGCACATATGGCCCAAAATTTAAGGAGACACTCATTCTCAAGGGTTGGGTAACCAGCCTTCCACTTCATGACGCTGAGAGTGAGCACCTCTTTTGCCTCACCCTGGTTCTGACCCCATATAACCCTGACTGTAGTAGGTTACAAACATCTGTATAACTAAGACCTTAAAATGAACTCTGTATAACAGCTTTCATTTGGAGCTTGCTTTGACTTTGATGCATCTAAGAATATAGAAGTGAGAGTCAATGCCATGCCTGCAGTAATTTGACAGACCAGAAGTTTCTCCATAAGCAACATTAGCCAGAATTTTGAACCATGTTATCTAGGTTAATTACAGTAGGTCACTGTTTTTCCTGTTATGACATGGCTTGTCATTAAGAAGGTCTAGCAGAATCCCTCTCATGATTAAAATTTTTGCTAAGCTTGACTACTGGTCTGGCTGACACTATGATATATAAAACCACCTGATTCTGTCAAACATTTGATTAGAACATGATGAACCTGTAACCTGCTGAAGATCAAGCATTTTGTCTGTGTCGCTGCCAGTTCAGTGTGGGAAATACTCAAGCTTGTTCAGCTACCTGCTCTTCTGGTCCCGTAGTCCTCACACTGTTCCTGAGAAATGCCTTAGAGGTGACTGTACTCCACTTCCCTCCCTGTACTGCCACCAGAATAGCTCTTTTGATTGTGGGGTTTTTTTTTTCCTGTTTCATGAACTGGATAGAGTTCTGTGTAAGAGGTCTACATGGAAGGGACTCACTGAGAGGGGAACCAGCCATGAAGGTGGAGCAGTACTCTACAAATTAAATATCTTGAGCTAAAAACACTCTCTTTTGCTTCTTCTGTTCCTCTTACTAGATAGCTTTCCCACCCTCTTAAAAGTCAGTCTGCAAAATAGCCTCACATGTTGGTGCTCAGGGTTCTTTACAGAACAGTAGTCTCTGTTTTTGTTTCATCTTAAAATATTTTCATTCTTTGTTTTTAGATGCCAGTGAGAGCAGGTGCGAGCAGGTGAAGACACAGTTTGGAGTTGGCCTGAGATCTGGGGGAGAAAATCACCTCCGGCTTCTCGAAGGAACCCCTTCTCTCCAGTCATGTTGGGATGCCTGCTGCCAGGACTCTGCCTGCCACGCCCTGTGGTGGTTAGAAGGGGTGTGCATTCAGGCCGACTGCAGCAGGCCCCAGAGCTGCCAGGCTTTTAGGACAGACTCTTCTAATTCCATGCTGGTGTTTCTAAAAAAACTCCAAACTGCAGATGATTTGGGCTTTACACCTGAAGATGATGCACCTCATATTTTGGGGCTAGGTTGGAGCAGAGCGTCTGAGAGGAGGCAGAGCCCTCTCAGTGCTCCACTCAGACCCACTGTATCTTCCAGTAACCAGCAGAGCTTAATGAGGAAGCTTCAGAAGAGAGAGTCTCCTGATGAAGTTAAAGTTACTCCTGCAGTGACACAGCATTCTGAAGTGAATGACTCCAAGGAACTAGGTCATCTGAATTCCAGTGGCTCCGAAGAGGTAAGCGTATTATGAGTAAGGAGCAGAGAATCCCTTAAATCTGCTTTTACATTTGGCACACCTAGGCAATGGAGCTGGTGCTTGTGGGCAGTGCTCCTAGGCTGAGGCGTGTATGTCTAAAGCCACTTGCTGTCATCTTCATGGGGGCTTCCCGGATGAACAAGTGTAATTTGACCTGAGTGATGTTCACTCCATACAAGTCTGACCATTATTTGGTAAAAGCAGAAAGCTGCTCATTTTCTAGTCAGAGCTGGTTCTTGGCTGTAGGTAAGTACCATCGTGGGGGTGTTAGTCTCCACCAGCAATTCTGCAGTGATTTCTGCCAGATTGCAAGACGCTTGACTGATGTGGTTGCAGTCAAGTTCTCCTCTCCCCCTCCCCCATCTCCTCCAGTAAACACATTTCTTAGGAGGTAGCTTCTATTCCAGTTCGAAATAACCATGGTTGGTACCGCAAATTAATACCTCACCTGCTGGGCTAGGGAGTCAGATGTGGCCATTAGCCAAGAGGTCTGTCTCTCCGGTGATTTCTTACCAAGCTTTGTATGCCAAGGGAGATACCACCAGGCGAGTTTATTCTGCTTATTTTTCTTCATTGTTATTCTTCCTGAGCAAATGATTAAAAGGAATGACTCACTCTGTGCTCAGTCTCCCTTGATTGCTCTGACTTATTTTTGTATTTGTTTTGTCCTGGTTGTCTCTATCAAGTTGAAGCCAGAGTGGGGAGGCAGTACTGCATGCCAGGCACTGTGTGTGCTAATCATTTCACCATGTCATTTTGTTTAATTTTCATAGCAATATTTCCAAGTAGGTGTTATTAACCCTGTTTTACTAGTGAGGAAGTGGAGGCCTAAAGAGGTTAAACAGTTTGATCATGCAGCTTGGAAATAGCAAACCTAACATTGGAACCCAGGTTTAATGTTAAGAAAAAAACCTTTTAGTGCAATATTAGAGGTATAGTCTTAGACTTAACATGCCCATAAACACTTACAGACACTTATCATCAATGTCAGGTACTTTTCTAAGCACTAGAGATATGTAAGTAAACAAGGCGTGATCTGTGCCCTCAGGGAGTTTATTTACAGTCTAGTGGAAGCTGAGATATGAATATAGAAATTTACAGTAGTGTATAATTATTGCATTAGTAGAGTTGTGTACACATCACAACAGGATCACACAGAGGAAGTGATCCACTTGTGCGCAGGAAGATTTTACAGAGATGTTTCACTTGTTTCTCAAAGGATGAGTAGGATTTCACTAAGGGATTAAAGGTAGCAAAAAACATTCTGGACACAGGCACAGGGTATGCAAAGACTTAGTCAGCAAATATTGATTGCACATTTATTAGTACAAGGTACTATACTAAGTTAGGCACTAGGAATATTATAGTAAATAAGATAAACATGATTTCTCCCCTAATAGAGCTTACACTCTTGCAAGGAAAACAGACATTACACTTATAATAATTAAATAATTATAAGTTTGCTGCAGGTTGTGAGAGGGTAAGTGCAGGGTTCTGTAGAGCATCCAGTAGGAACCTAATCAAAACTCAGGGGTAAGGTTAGGCTACTAAAGACGGAAAATTTAATCTGAGACTCGAAGTAGAAGTAGGAGTTAGGGAAAGAAACAGGCCAAGAGTATTTCAGTTAGAGGGGATAATAATTTCAAAATTTGTCAGGTGGCAAGATCATGAAGTTGAAAAAAAAATGAAGTTGAGAGAGACTTGCTTTAGCCAAACAGAGCAAGAGAGCTAGTGGTGGGAGATGAGATGCTTGAGGGATGTGCAGAGCCTTGAGGCCTTCTTAAAATATTGGTCTTTATTTAAGCAGAGAATGACATGATTTAGATATGTTGCTGTCTGGTGAATGGACTGGAGAAGGGCAAGAGGATACATGGAGCAGTCAAATAGGATGCTCTTCAGGCAAGGAAACCATTGCCTTAAAGATGGAGGTTGAAGATACAGGAAAGGGGTAAACAGCAAATCCCTCAGAGCTGTGGTTCTCAAACTTTCATATGCATCAGAATCACCTGGACGCCTTGTTAAAACATTTCTGGGCCCCAACTCAAGTATTTGTGATATAGTAGGTCTAGTGCAAGGCCTGAGAATTTGCATTTGTAACAGGTTCCTGGAGAATGATAATGCTGCTGGTCTGGGAGCCATATTTCAAGAACCATTGCCCTTTAGGACAGGTGCGTTAGAGTGGAACACAGGATTAGCTTTGAGCAAGAGGAAAGACATCTCCTTCATTGTGATAGGAAGGAAGAATGGGTGGATATAAGTATAGATAAAGTGGTTTTGAGGTTTGGTAGAGGACATTGTGGTAGTTCTGTTATTGTTTTATTTTTTTTCTGAAGTGGGGTAGAAATATGTATCTTCATGTCTGAGTTACCAAGAGAAGAAGCAAAGGTAGCTGAACTGGGGATAGGTATGCAGAGGCAGGAAAATCAGAGGTTTAGAGAGAGTGATAAAGGCCTGAAATAGTTATTAAGAAAGGTAGGACAGGGCAGACTAGGTAAAGAAATAGAAGAATTCTAGGCAGCACTAACGGTGGAGACCATGAATTTACAAGAGTGGTACTGAGCTTTAGAGTTGTGTGATTTTCGTCTTCGAAGCTCTCAGCAGCCCTGTCAAGAAAAGGCTGATAGTTTGATTCATCCAAGATTGCAACTTTGCCAATCTTGTATGAAAGGAAATTGGGGCATGGAAATTGAGGTTGTTGTCAAGACAGCGGTTGAAAGAGAGAGTGTAAAAAGATAGGAAAAGAGTTAAGATAGGAGGGGCCAACAGAGATATGATAGAGGAGATTGGATATTCAGAGCTTTTGCTGATAGGAAGCAGACATATGGGGCACAGCACAGGCAAATGTGAGTCCTGGAAGAATAGGAGGTAATGAGGATATTTGAAATTAAGTTTTTGGAGGTGAAGAAGTTCTGGTGATCACAGGATCTAGGGCATAGCTGTGGAAGAGGGTTGCCGAGGTAGAGTGGAGAAGACATTTCTCAACAACAGGGAGCTCAGAGAACATGTTAAATGAGTTATCCGTGTAGACATTGAGATACACTTGAACAATGGTGATGATAATAGGAGCAATAGCTAATGTTTACAGAGTGAGCACTTCCTATGTGCCAGGTACCATTCTGAATCTTTTGCATGTATTAACTCTTTTTAATCCATGTAACAAATACTGTGAAGTGCTGTTATCATCTCTATTTTATAAACGAGGAAGCTCAGGAAAAAAAAGGTTAAGGAGCATGGCCAAGGTAACATAGCTAGTACATGGTTGTATTAAGACTGGAACCCAGGCAGTCTGATTCTGTCCAGAGTCTGTTCTCTTAACTAGGCAAGGACTTGGGGTGAAGAGGAATTGTGAGAGCCAGATGTCAAAGCCATCAGTAAAGTAGGAGGAGTAACTAGTAAGTTGGGAGATGACGGCTGTGACAGTTGAAACTGTAGTTCAACAAGATGGCCAAGGAGGTGAGGTTTTTACAATGAAGATAGAAGAGTAATGGTTTGCAAAGAGCATTGGGAAGGGAGGCAGACAAAATAGCAACCCATCCCCAATCCTAGAATAAGAAGTCAGGGACCAGTTTATGGGCCAGTGACCTGTGTGGTTGCACAAGTCTCCACGCTTAGAAAGGCCCTGTTTTTTGTTTCATGCTTTACGGTTATTGTCCTGAAATTCTTCGTAATTTTTGAACAGTTGATCCTACATTTTCATTTTGTACCAGATCCTGTAAATTATGTAGCCTGTCCTGTAGGAGGTATAGGGAACAAAACATGAAATGATTGAGCATATAAGCGACTTTTTTTATCATGGAGTGAAATAACAAGGCAATTCAGTTCAAAGAAAAGGAGGTTGGGTATCACAGGAGAGGAAGCATAGATGATTATAGGGATACCAGTTTAGTGTGGTACATGCTTAACAACTGTTTTTTTCCCTAGAAAATAAAAACAGGCCCTGAATTGTAGACTTAGCCAGTTTCATAGTGTAAATATTATTGCCATAACCAATTTCAAACTACCAACATGGAGTCCCTGAACACAGAGTTGGGAGAGATGGGCACAGTCAGCACACTAGAGGATAATTATGGTCAATAAAATTAGAAATAGATCAGTAAAATGAGGAACATGGCAGATTTAGGCCTGACAATCTCCTGAAAGATGGTGAAAATGTAAACTGAGGCCTCATAGACTTCAGGTGTATGCTGGAAGGAAGATCCTGTGTTGGCCAGGGAGTTCTTTTTCTTCTTGTTCACTGATCTCAAATTTTGTGGTCTAACATGGAGAAAGGGTGGATGTTGGTGGGAGAGAAGGGTATTGAACTTGAAGTATCCAAGAATGGGAGTGGGCTTTTTGCACAGAGGCATTATATAGTTTGGCATTACACATTGAGAACTGCAAGAATGTTCAAAAATGGTGCATAGTGAAGTGCAAAGTGAAGATCCAGGCAATTCGTATTCGACTTTGTATGCTGTGCTTAAGAAAGCCATGACGGCTTTGGAAGGGTAATAGGATCACCTTGTACATTCGGAATGGTTAACTGGTAGGCATTTCTTTTAGGAGAGGACTTGGAATTCAAACTTCTACTTAATCCACTAGGAAAGGAAGAGAAATATATACGTGGCAGATCGTCTCCTTATAATTAGGGATGGCTGGCTAGCAGCACTAGTTTCTAGTTCGTACTGTTTTCACTAAGGTAGGTCAAGCAACTCTGTATTGAAAGTGGGGAAAGAAAGTGTATCATAACTTGCTCTTGTCTTGCCTGAAATGCCTGCAGAGTTGCACAGGGCTAGTGTTGTGAGTAGCATTTTTCATTCTTTGGGAAATGTATGTATATTGTATACAAGAGAAGGTATTGTAGAGCTTTTGCAATTCCAAAAGTGAAAAGGAATATCACCAATGTATTCCCTTTTCTCAACTGAAAGAAGGAGAAGCTGCTTAGTTTAATTACTGCATCTGCTCTATGCCACAAATCTCTGAATTGTTAGCAAGAGGATCGTGAAGGCGTCTTGATTGGGTACTGGAACATTTGCAGTACAAGCATTTCAGCCACTGGCAATTATTGCTGCCAGTCCTGCTTTGTGAAAGCAAAAGGATCATTCTCTTTGAGTCCAGGAGATGAAGGTCCAATTAGGTATCCCTACATATAAAGTTTGACTTTAGGAAAGCTGACATCCTCTTCTCTCTACCACCCAACTCCCTGTTTACAGTCAATAATTATAGCATTTCAACCCCCTACAAGCAGTGGCTTTCTGTGGAACAAATGACTGAGTGGATAAATGAGCCAAGTCCTTGGACAGCTCTCTGCAGCCTTTTTTCACTGAAGAAAACTCTTGTGCTGACTCTTAATAAGGCCAAAACTACCTCTTACCAGGAAATCCAGGCGTGGGGTGTGGGCAGCAACGGAGAAGAGCCTTGCATAACCAAGCAGTTCTCTGCACTTGTTTTGTTTTGGTTTGTTTATCAGGGATTTTTGCTTGGTTGCTTTCTTTTGGTTTTTAAATCTTTCCTTTAGTCCTTTAGGCTTATAAAATTTTTGCCCAGGGTTTATTTATTCTTCTGGTTATTATTTCCTGGCAAATTCGGAATCCCTCAGGGCCTACTTTTTTTCCAGATTCTCATCCTTAGTTACCTGAGCAGAAAACACCAAAAATTTTTTTAGCTCCAGGCCCCCTTCAGCTCTCTGGCATGTATAAACTATGGGTTTCTGACCCTTCAGTGACCTAGGCCCTTCCAGTATTGTCGGTGTTTGTATTCACCAACCCCACCTCCCCACCCTTCTACTCTTACACAAGCAGCTTATTGCATGGTGGGAAAACCTGGTCAGCCCGTTTCCTTCTGTAGGATTGTGCAGAAATTCTTGCTACTGTACTTTTCCTTTTTCTAAAGTATTAGTGCTTAAATTATAAAGGCCTTTCTTTAATTTTTTTCACCATTGCTGCTCACTTTTTCCTGTAATCTACTAACAATTCTGGTTCTCTTATCTATGTATCTGGTTTTACTCTGTGAAATGAATTTGAAAATGTGTTTGTTGATCACTTTGTAAGTTAACTTACAAAACAAGAGGTGATGAGGATTTTAGTGTAAATTCATTAACAGATCCTTGCTAACTGGCCGAACTTGAGCCATGGTAAAAATGTCTCAAAAAGCAGCCATCCTTAGTTAACAACATTCCTTTCATCATTCCCCCCTTCTCCCTTCTTTCGTGGTCTTAATTTTGTCAGGGAGACCTGAGAAGACATAACTTTGTAACTGACTACTACAAACATAAATCCTGCCATATTCTTTAGCCGCATCTTTAGTTGCTAAGAATTTGCTTGGGATGTGTCTTTCATACCCCACTGGCTTTGCTAATATAGGAGACGCTGCATTGTCTCCTTACATTAGTAGGATTTTGTTTGTGGCAATAGTAGTTTTTATTTTAATATAGTTGTATTTCAAATCAAAATGTGCTAAGAATGGAATTTTTACATATCATTCTTCTATATTAAGTAGACACCAGGATAGCATGTATCTTACTAAGGAAGGTCTGTACCTGGACTGTGATGATAGGATCCAGGTAAGTATCAGCATCCTATGTTAGCTCTGAAGTCTCCTACTCAAAACAGAATAGCCTGTAATAGAGGGTTCTTGTTCATTTTGAATTATGGCATCAATAACTGGGTCTGGCTTGCTTGATTTGTAGAGGGTAGTCCCAGAATAGTGGTGAGGAGGAAGGAGGAAGCAGCAAGAGGAAGGAGGGAGAGAGAAATGAGAAATGAGAAATGGAGAAAGGGAATGTGAATAGAAACATTTTACCATTCTGAATAAAAATTCTTTGAAGAAGGCTCACGTGTACACCTGGGGCATGGTTATATGACTTATGGTTTGCTCAAAATTAGGTTAGTTTTTATGACTTTGGTCAAGTGCCTAAGGAAATTCCACCCAAGTGTCCCCAAACCACTAAAAATTTCATTTTTTTATCTCCTTTTCCTGTTTCTTTAAAAATAATAAATAGTAAATGAAGCTGTTTCTTTAAAAATCTGTCTGCCTTACTTAAAATATTCATACTTTTTTTACTACTTCTGGGAATCTATTCTAAAGCAGTCATTTATTTAGAGCTTTGCACATGATGATGACATGCTGTTTACTTAATAAAAATTGGAAGTACTCTGTCTAAGAAGGGGAAAATGGATGTTGTTGTATAGTCATTAAAAATATATGTTTGGTTGCACAAATGGCTTTTTTTGTTACTCTCTTCTACTTGCCACTCCAGCCATGCTTGAATGTTTACTCTTCCATGGACACCATATTTCTTAAAAACAGCTTTATTAAAATATAATTGACATATAAATTCATGTTTAAAGTATACAATATGACTAGTTTTGATATATGTGTATACCCAAAAACCATCACCACAAAAAAGGATATTCATTACTTCAGAAGTTTCCTTCTGTCCCTTTTTAATCTTTCTTTGTCGTCCTTATCTCTAGGCAACCTCTGATCTGCTTTACAGTAGTATAGATCGTCAGGGACTTCCAGTCAAGATGGAGGTGTAGGTAAACATGGCTCACCTCCTTGCATAGCCACAGCAGAAATTACAACTAATTTATAAAACAACCCTCACCCAGAATTATCAGAAAGTTGAGCTATATGGTTGTTGTTTAACAACCAACGAATTAAAGAAGTCACGTTCATCTGGACGGGTAGAAGGACTGGAGATGTGGAGATGTAGAATGGGTGGTAGCTAAAAATCACGAGGGATGCCTTGGGAGCAAGGGATTCCAACCCCACAGCAGACCACCCAGCCCAGGATTCCAGTGTCAGGAAGGTAAGTCCTCATAACTTATGGCTACAAAAACCAGAAGGGGTTGGAGTGGTGGAAGAAACTGTGGGATTCTCAGGAGTCTCCTCTTAAAGGGCCCGCAATGGACTTAGGGCTTATTCAGACCCACTCTTTCTCAGCTCCAGCACTGGGACAGCAGCTAGAAGGGCACTAGTGGCATATGGAGAGAAACTGAAGTATCTAGCATCAGAGTGAGTGCTGGGGTACAGCTTCCTCCCAGACAGGACTCCAGAGGCCAGGCAATGGCATTATCTTCTTACTGAGTCCTCCCTTACGTGGAGCCACAGAGTGGTGACACCGTATCAGAAACTCTGTCAACCAGGTTCATATGGGCTGCCCTGCCCTGGCAATTACCTAAGGCTCTGCCCTATTGAACTTAATGGTACGCTTTTCTACAATAGGTCATGCTACTAAGAGAATCAAAAGCAGCTCAACCTAGTACACAGAAACAAACACAGGGAGGCTACCAAAATGAGAAGACAAAGAAACATGGTCAAAATGAAAGAACAAAATAAAATTCCAGAAAAAGAAGTAAACAAAATGGAGATAAGTAACCTGTCAGATGCCCAGTTCAAAACACTGGTTATCAGGATGCTTGAGGAACTTTCTGGGTACTTTAACAGCATGAAAAAGACCCAGACAGAAATGAAGGTCACATTAAATGAAATAAAGAAAAATTTACAGGGAACAAATAATAGAATGAATGAAGCTGGGAATCAAATCAATGATTGGGAACATAAGGAAGAAAAAAACAGAATAGTAAGAAGAAAAAAGAATCCCCCCCCCCCCAAATAATAAGGATAGGCTAAAGAACCTCTGGGACAACTTCAAATGTACCAACATTCGAATCATAGGGGTGCCAGAAGGAGAAGAGAAAGCAAGAAATTGAAAACTTATTTGAGAAAGTAATGAAGGAAACTTCCCTAATTTGGTGAAGGAAATAGACATATAAGTCCAGGAAGCACAGAGAATCCCAAACAAGATGGACCCAAGAGGACCACACCAAGACACATCATAATTGAAACACCAAAGGTTAAAGATAAAGAGAATCTTAAAAGCAGCAAGAGAAAAACAGTTATCTACAAAGCAGTTCCCATAAGATTGTCAGTTGATTTCTCAAAAGAAACTTTGTAGGCTAGAAGGGACTGGGAAGAAGTATTCAACATGATGAAAAACAAGGACCCACAACCTAGATTACTCTGTCCAGCAAAGCTATCATTTAGAATTGGAGGGCAGATAAATTGCTTCCCAGACAAGGCAAAGCTAAAGGATTCATCATCACCTAGCCATCATTATATGGAATGTTAAAGGGACATTTCAGAAAAGATCAAAACTATGAATGTTAAAATGGCAATACATTCACAACTATTAACAATTAAATCTAAAAAATAAACTAAGCATACCAGCAGAACAGAAACAAATATATATATGGAGCTCATTTGGTAGTGGAGATCAATTTGTGCTCCTTGATCCCCACACCTTTCCAGATGGAAAGTCCTTATCTGATTGAACCTCCCTGCGTTATTTCATACAGGTTGCAATTGTCCCTTCTTTCTTATTAACACTTTCCTATTTTTTTCTTCTCTCCAATTATTCCTTTTTAGTCAGTTTTGTGGGTCATTTCATCTGCTCACATCTTAAACATTGGTATTCCCATTGGTATTTTGAACCTGTTTCCTTTATTCATATGTTCTTCATGGGTAAACTCATTTATTCCCATGGCTTTGGCTTCTATCTTTGGGAACTTGATTCCAACTCGGGGGTCTCTATTTGAATTTCCCAGGGGTACTTCAGATTCAATATGTCTGAAACATAACCTACCTGTTATTTTCTTAGAGCCAGTCTGTCTTAGTTTTTGACACTGCTATAGTTAGTCCCTCACTCAAGCTAGAAACATGGGAGTCATGTTAAATTCTCTTCACCAAGCCCCAGATGCATTTCAGCTTCACAAATATAGTTCCTTAATATTTTAAAATCCATCCCTTAGGGGGAATTTTCAGTAACAGTGGCAGAATAAAGTGGTCTCCTGAATTCTCCCACACATAATAATTATAAAATATGTAAAAATTGTATTTAAAGAAACTGGAAAGGATCCAAAAGCAGGCAGAAGCTAGAGAAGAGTTTACTCTTGAAAAACAGCAACTGGATGTGATAAGAATTATGAATTTGCAGCTTTTGAATTTTTTTTCCTGGGGGCATTAACTAGCCCTCACAGCCAAGGAAAGTGGCAGTGGAGAAATCAGTCTGACTTTCTTATGGTGACAAAGAACAGAGTTCAGAATAGAAAAATTACCTGGAAATATAAGGGGAGGTGCCTTCGAAAGTAAGAAGGTGAAACCCATAACCTGACCATAAACTCTACTAAAATTCCTGGCTGAACCTCTAAACATCGGGAGATTCCAGAGGGCCTGGTGAAAAAGCAGACAGAAATCAGAGAGGCAGAGTTCTGACTGTGCAAGACTGAGCTTGCACCAGGTGAGCTCTGTGTTTGTTGCTTTTGTAACAAAGTGCATTCCCCAACCACGTGCAGCTCTTGGGGCAGAAGTCTGAGTCTTACTGACTTGTGGTCCAGAGAATGGAGTCTAGGACTGAAAAATTGGGGAGTGATCTCCAGAATAAAGGAAACACAGTGATAGCAGCCCCACCCAAATCTGAGCTGTGGTCAAAGTTTTGGCCAATCACCAGATTACTCAAGAAGACCTGTAGGTGACCAGGCTAGTAAAGTAGCTGCAAGAATTACACAGTGTATCAGTTGCTGCACATTGCAGGGGAAGCAAAGTCTACAGTTTAAATCTAGATAAATTACTTGCCTACTAGGAAAAATATACTCCAAACAACCCCAAGGAAAGCACAGTAGAATCTAGAGTCACTACATGTATTAGATAGAATGTCTAGTATTCAGACAAAAATTATTTGGGAAGAACAGGGAAGAGTGACCCATAGTCAGCAGGAAAAAAAGCAGTGGATAGGAACTGACTCCAGGTTGGCTCAGGTGTTTGAGTTAGTTGTCAGAGACTCCCAAGTATTGTCAGAGAACTAAAGGAAAATGGTTTTAGTGCTGGACAGTTAAGGAATTTCAAAAGAGAAATGTAAACAAATGGGAAAATAGAAACGAGAACTTTCACTTCAGGCATCACAATGGAGCCATAATTATTTCATTGTAAAAAACGTATAAAACTGGACAAACTTGTCAAAAACAGGTATTCCTGGCTACTAGAAATATAATAGAGGTGGAAGCAAATTGAGAAGTGTTTATTCTTTGAAAAGTATTCTTTATTCTTGGTAATGCTTCGAACAAGTACAGTGGGAGCCTATCTTGTAGCCTTCTTCCTAGGGCTTGTTCCATCTGTCTTGACCACCATCACCCCAGCTCAGGTGACAAGAAAATGTAGTTTTCTTTTGGCTGTCTGAGCAGCATCATGGCATTCAGCAAGAACTAGCACCTTACAAAAGGTGGCAAAAAGGAAGCCAAGAAGAAAATGTTTGATCCAGTTTCTACAAAAGATGGATATGGTGTGAAAGCACAGCTTTCTAATAAGAAATACTGGAAAAACACTAGTCAGGAAGGTCTCAAGGAGCCAAAATCATATCTGATGGTCTCATGGATTGTGGTTTTGAAGTGAGCCGAGCTCACATGTGGCAAACAAAGGCTCGCGGGCTGAATCTGGCCCAACACCTTGTTTCTGCCCAGCAGCAGCGCCGAGCTCTTGCCTAACTGTTAAGGAGTAGTTACATTTATACAGTCCTAAATTTACACTTGGCCCTTTGAAGGCAACTGCAAGGCTGATGTGGCCACCCATAAAAATGGGTTTGACACCCCTGCCTCCAGTTGATCTGCAGAATGACGAAGTTGCATTTAGAAAACTCAAGCTAATTACTGAGAACGCTCAGGGTAAAAGTTACCTAATTTCCATGACACAGACCTTACCTGTGATAAAATGTGCTTGCTCCATGATCAAAAACTAACAGACCATAATTGAAGATCATGTTGTCAAGACTACTGATGATTATTTACTTCGTCTTTTCTGTGTTGGTTTTACTAAAAAGTGCAATGATCAGATTCAGAAGACCTCTTATGCTCAGCATCAACAGGCTTGCCAAATCCAAAAAACGATGGTGGGAGTCATGACCTCAGAGATGCAGACAAATTGTTTGAAAGAAGTTGTACATAAATTGACTCCAAATAGCATTGGAAAACACGTAGAAAAGGCTTGCCAATCTGATTACCCATCCTATCATGTCTTTGTTAGTAAAGTCAAAATACTGAAGAAGCCCATGTTTGAATTGAGAAAACTCATGGAATTTCATGGTGAAGGTGGCAGTTGTAGGAAAGGTACTAGTGATAAGACAGGTGCTAAAGTTGAATGAACTGATGGATATGATGCGCTCTCAGTTAAGAATCTGTTTGAAACTCAGACATTTAATAGTGATAAGTAAAAAAATCCTATCTGTGATAAAAAGAGATTTAGTTTTGCCAGTGTGCAGCTGGACATGAAAACTAGCAACTTTTCTGCAAGAGGGGGTGGACTTCATTTGGGGCAGAGGGTAAAATTTACAGCTGTGCTGACTAGAATTGGCAAATTTGGTTGAGAGTGAATGAAGAGAATCCATAGCTTGGCTAGGTTGAGGTTGCAATGCCTGTTTGGGTTAGTGGAGGGCCTGCCAGAAACTTAATGAGAAGAGACTGAAAATAAAAGAGCCATAGAAAGGTTGAGATAAACTCTCCACATATCCCTAGCTAACTGAGAAACTAATTGCATGTGCAAAAGAGAGCCTGGTAAAAATTAAAAATCAAGGGAGGTTTAAGAATTGGCTGAAGTTTAGAATGCATTCCTCAAGCAATACACAGAAGGACTGGCAAAGGGTGAAGCTTTGTGGGCTTCAGGTATTTGACCTCTAATCATTGGCTGACTGCTAAACTATGCAGATACAGGGTGATACCTGGGAAACCAGGCTGAAATAAAAATAAGAATGAAAAGAGCTGAGCAGAGACATCAATGACAACATACTGTGTGTGTGTGCATGTGTGTGTATGTATGAGAGATTCTCTAGTTTAAGTAGAGGGAAGTTACTAAAAATAACAGCCCTTCAGAAAAATAAAACAGAATCCAGAGTTGTTACAATCTACTATCAAAAATTTCCAGTTTTCAACCAGATGTTATGAGATATGCAAAAAAAGTATCAGGAAAATGTGACTCATGCTCAGGGAAAAATTAATAATCAACAAAAATGAATTCTGAGTGAACTCACCTATTAATTTAGCAAATACTTTAAAGCAGCTGTTAAAATATGCTTAAGGGATCTATGTCAAAGATATAAAGGAAAATGAAATGACAACTACACAACAAAGAATGGCTCTAAGCACTGTCACTCAGCATTGTTCTTGAGGCCCTAGCCAATGTGATAACGCAAGAGAATGAAAGGAACGCAAATTGGAAATGAAGCAGCAAAACTGCCTTTATTCACATATGGTACCATCATGTACCTAGAAAATTCCAAGGGATATACATAAAAGCTACTGGAATTATTAAGTGAATTTGACAAGGTTACAGGATGTAAGATCAATGTACAAAATCAATTGTGTTTATGTATTAGTAATCAATAATTGAGAATTAAAGTTTTAAAATGTAGCATCCAAAAACATGAAATAGGGATAAAGCTATGTACAGAAAACTGTAAAACATTGCTGAGGGAAAATTAACTAAGTAAATGGAGAGAGATATCATTGTAATGGGTTGAATAGTGTACCCCTCAAAATTATGTCCACTTGGAACCTCACTATGTGACCTTATTTGGGAATAGGGTATAATTAGTTAAGGATCTTGAGATGAAATCATTCTGTTTTTAGGGTGGGCCCTAAATCCAATGACTGGCTTCTTTACATGAAAAGAAGAGAGAGCCCTGACTGGGTGTCTTGGTTTGTTGGAGTGTCATTGGGTATACCAAAAAGCTGCAGGTTCAATTCCCATTCAGGGCACATGCCAAGGTTGTGAGTTTGATCCCCACTTGGATTGTATATGGTAGGCAACTGATTGATGTTTCTCTCTAACATCCATGTTTCTTTCTCCCCCAGCCTCTCTCTAAAATCAATAAACATACCTTCAGGTGAGGATTATTTAAAAAAGGAAAGAGAGAGGGAGATTTGGACCCACAAGAAGAAGGCTAGGGTAAGATGGAGACTGCCAGAAGCCAAGGAGTGCTGAACCTCTAGGAGCTGGAAGAGGCATGTATTGATGTGCCTTCAGAGGAAATGTGGCCATACTCATGCCTTGATTCTGTATTTCTGGCCTTTAGAACTATGAGAAAATAAATTTTAATTTTAAGTCAGGAATCCCCAACCCCTGGGTCACAGACTGGTATAGGTCCGTGACCTGTTAGGAACTGGGTCGCACAGCAGGAGGTGAGTGACCAAGGAGTGAGCCAAGCTTCATTTGTATTTACAGCTGCTCCCCATTGCTCGCATCACTGCCCGAACTCTACCTTTCGTCAGATCAGTGGTGGCATTAGATTCCTATAGGAGTACAAGCCCTACTGTGAACTGCACACGTGAGAGATCTAGGTTGTGTGCTCCTCATGAGAATCTGATGCTGATGATCTGAGGTGGAGCTGAGGCAGTGATAGTAGGGCTGGGGAGTGGCTACAAATACAGATGGTTACCCCTAGATGGGACTGTCTAGTTGCAGGAAAACAAGCTCAGGGCTCCCACTGTTTCTGCATTATAGCAAGTTGTATAATTATTTCATCATATATGACACTGTAATAATAATAGAAATAAAGTATACAATAAGTGTAATGCACTTGAATCACCCTGAAATCATTCCCCTCCCCTCCCCCCTCCCCCTAGTCTGGGGAAAAATTGCCTTCCATGAAACTAGTCCCTGGTGCCAAAAAAAAACTGAGGACTGCTGTTTTAAGTCACCAGTTTGTGGTAATTTGTTATGGTAGCCCTAGGAAATTTATACAGCCATGTACATGGATTGGGACTTAGGATGATGAGAAATGATTTTGAAAGTGAACAACAAAACTGGAAGACTTAAAGCTTTAAGGCTTACTATAAAGCTATAGTAATCAAAGCAGTGGTATTGGTGTAAAGAGAGACTAAATCCATGAAACAGAATATAATCCAGAAATAGATTCAACAAATATGGTCAATTCATGTACCAAAGCAATTCAGCAGAGGAAGGATAGTGTTTTCAATAAATGGTGTTGGCATAATTGAATAGCGATAAGGAAAAACTTGAACCTTGATCCTTACCTCACACCATACATAAAAATTTGCTCAAAATGGATCATAGACCTAAACTTAAGAGCTAAAATTATAAAACTTATAGAAGAAAGCACAGTAGAACATTTTTGTTATCTTGAATGAGTAAGTCACTAAAAGCATGAAACATAAAAGAAAAATTGATAAACTTAAGCTCATCAGAATTATAAACATTATTTAAAAGATGCTATCAAGATAGATGAACACTCAAGGAACAGACTGGGAAAATATATTTACAAAATAAATACCTAACAAAGTACTTATTTGTGGAATATATAAAGAGCTCTTGTAACTCAATTAGAAAACTAATGACATGAGCAAATTGCCCACCAAAGAAGTTATACAGATGTCCAATAAGTACAAGAAAAGATGTTCAACATCACTAATCATTAGGAAAATGCAAATTAAAACCACAATAAGATGCCACTATATACCTCAGTAATAGCTAAAATTAAAAAGACTTCCTGCACCTTATTCTGGCAAAGTTGTAGAACTGGAGTGCTTAGACTGGCGGTGGGACTATATAATGATACAGTAACTTCAGAAAATTGTTTGGCAGTTTTTAAATCTAAAGGCTCATCTCCTATATGACTAGTCATTCTACTCATCCTTATTTATCTAAGAGAAATGAAAAGATGTAGTCACACAAAGACTAGAGGAATATTTATGACAGCTCAATTTGTAGTAGCCAAACTGGAATCAACCCTAGTGTCCATCTTTTAGTGAATGAATCAGACAGAATGCTACTCAGCAATCATAAGAAAAGAATTGTTAATACAGATGACAACATGGGTGAATAGCAAAATAATTTTGCTGAGTGAAAGAAGCCAGACACCCCCCCCCCCAAAAAAAAAAGACTACATAAAATGTGAGTCCCTTTATATGACATGCTTGAACATGCAAATTAATTATGGTGACAGAAACTGGAGCAATGGTTGCTTGGGGAGGGGAAGCAATTACAAAGGAGCATGAGGAATCTTTGACAGGATGGATATGTTCATTATCTTGATTGTAGTGATAGTTTCATAGGTATGCACACATATCAAGACTTACCTAATTATAGACTTTACATATGTTCAGTTTATTCATTGTATGTCAGTTATACCTTAATAAAGTTGTAAAAAAGTGAACAAAGAGTTGAATAAACTTAGCCAAAGAAAATATATGACTGGCCTCATTAGTCATTAGAAAAATGCAAATTAAATCACAATGAGGTACTATTAGAATGACAAAAAAATTTAAAAATGAATACCAAGTATTGGCGAAGTTGTGGAGCAACCGGCATTCTCATACATTTTTGGTAGAAATGCAAAATGGTACAGCCACTTTGGATAACAGTTCATGGTTTCATATAAAGTTCAACGTGCACTTATATGTAACTAACAACAAGTACTTATAAGTATTTACTCAAGATGAATCAAAACATATGTTTACAGAAACAATTGTATTGATATATTTATAGCAGCTTTGCTTATAAGAGCTGAGAACTGAAAACAACTTAAATCTCTTTCAATAGATGAATGGATGAAAAAATTTATTTACTTATTTATTTGTTTGTTTGTTTATTTTTAAGATTTAATTTTTTGCCCTGGCTGGTGTAGCTCAGTGTATTGAGTGCGGACCTGCGAACCAGAGAATCATAGTTTGATTCCCAGTCAGGGCACATGCCTGGGTTGCAGGCCAGTTCCCAGCAGGGGACGCATGAGAGGCAACCATACACTGATGTTTCTTTCCCTTTCTCCTTCCCTTCCCCTCTAAAGAGAAATAAATAAAATCTTTTAAAAAATATTTTATTTATTTTTTAGAGAGACGGGGAGAGATACCAGTGTGTGGTTGCTTCTTGAGCCCACAACCCAGGCATGTGCCCTGACTGGGAATCAAACCAGTAGTCCTTTGGTTCCCAGCCTGCACTCAATCCACTGAGCTACACCAGCCAGGGCTTATATTTCTATAATAGTAAACTACTCGATAATAAAAAGAATGAACCACTGATATACACAATCGGATGAACCTTAAAAACATGTTGTGTGAAAACAACCAGAAACAAAAATAGTATGTATAAGATTTTTAAAACATGAAATTTAAGAAAGCTCAAACTAGTTTATAGTGACAAGAAACAAATCTCTTGTTGCCTGATCCTGATGATGGAGGCAGGAATTTGCTGCAGACCAGCAAGCAAGAACCAACTTGGGCCTTATAGAAATGTTCTTTCTTGATTACAGTTAGAAATGAGTATATACACTTGTCAAAACTCATTGACCTACATACTTAATTTTTTAACTAGATTATATTGATTATGCTATTACAGTTGTCCTGATTTCCCCCCTTTGCCCTCCTCCACCCAGCACCCCCAACTCCCTCAGGCAACCCCCACACCATTGTTCATGTCTATAGGTCATATGTGTAAGTTCTTAGACTACTCCATTTCCTATACTGCACTTTACATCCCCATGGCTATTCTTTTTTTTGAAAGTTTGAGAAATCTGCTGACAGCCTGATGGGGACTCCTTTGTAGGTGACTGTCCCCTAGCTCTTGCTGCTTCCAGGATTCTCTCTCCTTCATTTTAATTTTGGCTAATGTAATTATGATATGCCTTGGTGTGTTTCTTCTTGAGTCCAACTTTTTTGGTACTCTCTGAGCTTCTTGGATTTCTTGGAAGTCTATTTCCTTTGCCAGATTGGGGAAATTTTCTTTTATTATTTGTTCAAATAGTTTTTCCACTGGTGGTTGTGTCTTTCCCCCTTCTGGTACCCCTATAATTCGGATATTGGAGCGTTTATAGATGTCCTGGAGGTTTCTAAGCTTCTCCTCATTTTTCTGAATTCTTATTTCTTCATTCCTTTCTGTTTGTTGATTTTTTTCTTCTTCCTTCTGGTCCACTCCATTGATTTGAGTCCCAGTTTTTTTTTCATCTCTATGGTTTTCCTGTGGAATTCCATTCATTTCCCTTAATTTAGCCTTCATATGTTTCTCTAATTTGTGGCTATAGTCCACCAGATCTGTGAGGAAGCTGATGACCAGTGTTTTAAACTGTGCGTCTGAGAGATTTGCTATTTCTTCGTCACTTAGATTTATCTGTGGGGCTTTGAGGTCTTCCTGCGACATTTTTGGTCTGTTCTGGCCCTTTAAGTGGGAGGAGCGGCGCCTTGGATTCCCAGGTCACTGGGTTGTGACGCTGTATGTGGGGGCGTGGTTCAAGCAGCCGCCGGTTCAAGCGCTCACTCCCTCACCCGCGTGCAACCATGCAACCTCAGTCAACTCGCTGCCACCGCCTCCCCACTGACTCCTCCGTAGTCGCTCACCCGGTGGGCCGCTTGGTTGCTCACTAGGTCCAATCCTGGGTTTGGAACCCCCCATGGCTATTCTGTAACGACCTGTTTGTACTTCTTAATCCTCTTACCTCTTCACCCATTCCCCCACAAACCCCTCTCTGGTAACCAGCAGAACGCTCTCTGTATCCATAATTTTGTCTCTGTTCTTGTTTGCTTAGTTTGTTTTCTAGATTTAATTGTTGATAGATTTGTAATTTTTGCCATTTTATTGTTCATAGTTTTATCTTTTTCTTAAATAAGTCCCTTTACCATTTCATATAATAATAGTTTGGTGACCATGAACTCCTTTAGTTTTTTCATGTCTGGGAAGTTGTTCATCTGCCCTTCAATTCTAAATGATATCTTTGCTGGCTAGAGCGGGTTTGGCTGTAGGTTCCTGTTTTTCATGACTTTGACTATTTCTTGCCAGTTCCTTCTAACATGTAAAGTTTCTTTTAACAAATCAGCTGACAGTCTTATGGAAGCTCCCTTGTAGGTAACTAACTGCTTTTCTCTTGCTGCGTTTAAGATTCTCTCTTTATCTTTAACCTTTGGCATCTTAATTATGGTGTGTCTTAGAGTGGGCCTCTTTGCATCCTTCTTGTTTGGGACTCTCTGTGCTTCCTGGGCTTGCCTGTCTATTTCCTTTACCAAATTAGGGAATTTTTCTTTCATTATTTTTTTCAAATACATTTCCAATTTCTTGTTCTTTTCCATCTCCTTCTGGCACCCCTCTGATACAGATGTTGGACCTCTGAAGCTATCCTAAAGGCTGCTTAAACACTGTCCTTGTTTTTTGGATTCTTCTTCTTCTTGCTGTTCTGGTTGAATGTTTTTTTCCTTCCTTATGTTCCAAATCATTGATCTGATTTTTGGCTTTATCAACTCTATGTTTTTTCCCCCCATAAATTGTTCTTTATTTCAATTAGTGTATCCTTTGTTTCTGACTGGATCTTTTTTATGCTGCTGAGGTCCTCACTAAGTTCCTTGAGCATCCTTATAACTAATGTCTTGAACTCTGCATGTGATAGATTGTTTATCTCCATTTTGTTTAGTTCTTTTTCTGGAGTTTTGATCTCTTCTTACATTTTGGCCGTTTCTTTGTCTCCTCATTTTGACAGCCTCCCTGTGTTTGTTTCTATGTACTAAGTAGAGCTGCTGTGACTCCCTGTCTTGGTAGCATGGCCTAATGATGTAGGTGTCCTGTAGAGAGTCCAGTGGCACAGCCTACCCTATCACCCAAGTTGGGTACTTGACAAGGTGCATTCTTTGTGGCAGCTGAATACACCCTCCTCTTGTAGTTGAAACTTGATTGCTGTTTGCAGGTCAATGGGAGGGATTTACTACAGCAGAGACTGGTTGTGACCACTGACCACCAACCTCTGCCCTCTGTGGAGGATCAGTTGTGCAGGGGCAGGTTGGTGGTGCTCCAGCATGTTGTGTAGATGTCTACTGAGTGCACAGGCTCTGAGGTTTCTGGGGTGATACTGACCAAGGTCACTCTCACCTGTGTTTTACCTGGAGTCACCCTGCCTGAGCTATAAAGCACTGTGAGATGGCTGCTACATTTATTGAGCTTGGAGATTCTCAGGCACAGCCAAGCTGTGAGTCTAGGGTGGCTGCTGCTAGTGCCAGGCCTGGGGCCACTTATCAAGAGGCACAGGGGCTGGGGACTCACTGAGGCTGGCTGTGGCTTGTGTGATAGGATTTAGGAAGTTGTAAAGCCTGAGCCAAGACCAGCCATTCATATGGAAGAGCAGTTTGCAGGGGACCGTATATTGGGTGGGACGGAGTCTCTGGGGATCTCCAGTGCGGGACAAACAGTGTTAGCCAGGTTGATGGAGTCTCAGATATGGAACCAGCCTGCTGGCTCGGTGGCTCTGTGTGGGGATGGTTCAGAAAAGGGATAATGGCCTCTGCCTGCCCTTCTGTCTGAGAAAAAGCTGTACCCCAGCTCTCACCTTGTTGCCAGAATCTTCAGTTTCTTCCTGTGTACCACTCAGCCTTTCAGTCTGCTACCCCAGTGCTGGAGCTCAGAGGGAGTGAATCTGAGTGAGTTCGTGTGTGGATTCTGTGAGAGGAGCTGTTTGGGGCTCTAGCAGTTTCTTCCACTGACTCAATCTTTACTGCTTTTCGCAACCAGAAGTTATGGGGACTTATCTTCCTGGCACTGAAATCCTTGGCTAGAAGGACTGGAATGAGGCTGGGACTCCTTGAATCCAAGCTATCCGTTCTGAATTTTTATCCATCACACGTGGATGTGGGACTAACCTGTTCTGCATCTCTTTTCCTCCTACCAGTTTGGATGGATGTGGTTTCTTTAATTCCATATTTGTCAAACTTCCATTCAACTTGATTTCTGATGGTTCTCAGTGATGGTTGTTCTGTATTTTAGTTTTAACTTTGATGTAGTTGTGTGAGGAGGTGAGCTGTGTTTACCTATTCTGCCATCTTGGCCGGAAGTACTCCCTATACACTTTAAATATGTGCAGTTAATTTTATGTAAATTATACTTCAATTAAGTTAACTTGAAAAAATCCATGCCACCACCTTTGTTTAGCCACTCATTGTTTTTCATTTGGATGAACACAGCACCCTCCTAGTACTATTCTTGCTGCTGTCTTACTTCTTTAAGCACTTATACTAGGCAGCAACCTGAATGATCCATTAAAGCAGAAACCCAACTTTGTCACTTCCCTGCATACAGCCCTTTAATTGCTCGCCATTAACTGGCTCCTTAAAGAAGCATATACTGTCTTCTTTAGTATGGCCCTGACTATCTTTCTAGCTCACCTTCCATTACTTTTCTGCCTCTCTCTTTCCTTACGATTCTCAGTTCCCAGCATATGCCATGTTCATCCCATTTGTTGTGCCTGTACTCATCTCTCACCTCAGCTTTTTGAGTAAACAACTGTTTTACCCTTTAAAACTCAGCTCAGGATTCTCCCCTTCCAGAACGCCTTTATTTAAACCATCCTTATTCACGTGCTCCCTTTCTCCAAGAGATGAATTAAATGCTCTCAGATATGTTTCTTTGGTTTGTCATAACTTGTATAGATATAGGTACCATTTTGGCTTATGTTGTTTTAAGTTCTCTTTCCTTGCCTTGATTCTTCACTTTTGACCATGGTGATTATGTTTTATTTATATTTTGGACCCACAGGCCTGTTTCATAATAGGTGCATAATAAGTATTTGCAGAAAGATCGAATGTAAATACTGAGAAAAAATAAAAGTACTACACAGAGTATAATTATAACTGTTTTTTAAGATTTATGTCAACATTTTAACGCTGGTTCGGATGGCGAGGTTAGTTTCTTTTTTATTTTTGACAGTTTTACATTAAAAAAATGTAATGTGCAATTATTTTATGAGACATAACCTAAAAAATAGACTGTATAACTTTTGCCTATTCAATTGGATTTTTGTATTTCTTTAGGTCCACAAGGCAATTACAATTTCCAATCCCCTGACCACAGATGTGTCTGGGGAGGTTACTGTTTGGACAAAGAATGTATCAGTCCAACCTGAGACGTCAGAGGATCTGGCTACTACGCCTAGCACTCAGCAAGTGAAAAGCCTTGGGAAAATCCAGATCGCTAGTCCTTTGCCAGTGACTCCCTCCTACAGTTATGCTACTCCTACCCCCCATGCTTCTTTCCAGAGCACCTCAGCACCATATCCAGGTGAGGCCCTTGCTTCTACCCGTGAGGATAGGATGGGAGAACATTTGATCAAAATGTTCCCTTTTAGTGGAAAGAAAGGAGGGAGGTTTGTCTTTTAATTGTGTAGGTTAGAGAATAAATAATCCTGTAAGTGTCCCTGCAGTCATAGGATTTGGGGCTCTCCATCCTTTTTTCAACAGGCCCCAACCTATGGGAATTCATGAGGCTTATTTTCCCAGAGCCAGATTCCACTGTGCCTGGGACTTAGAGGCACAGATTCAATTAAGTAATGTTCAAGGAATCGAGCAAACAGAGGCTACTGGGAAAAAAGAGTTGAATCTGGGCACCTGTTTGCCCTCTGAATGGCTGATTATAGGTCATATATTTACCTCTCTGATTTTGACAGCATCTGTATTTTTTAAAGCTACCCATAAGATGGAGATTTATGTATAGAATATTGCCTTAACAAGTCCGTGCTTCATGAGTGCCATTCTAAGGTATTAGGAGGAAGTGGCTAATCAAAGAGACTAAGTTGATCTTCAACCCCTGAAAAAGTCAACAGGGTGATACATAGCCGGTGAAAATGGTTTTTTGCCAAATTTTAATTTCCAAGGGTCTTTTTTTGATGTAATATAACATGAAATTTTAGGGTTTCAATCTTGTGGCACTAAAATAATTTTTCATTCAGGCAAAATGCCTATAATTTTTGTTATAATTGAGAAAGGGTTGGGATGTACTACATTTTTGTCCATTATACTTTCTTTGAGTATAGTGGTTTCTTTCTTCTTTTTTTCAAAGTCACTTCAGAGAATTCTTATTCCACCTCCTGGCATGTCGAAATGGTGAAGCTTCCATAATGGATGATTTTATTACTCCCCAAGTGCACGCAGTATTCCCACGCAGACTGATACATCCCGAATTTTCTGTTTGTCTTAGGAATCTTTCTCACCTCCAGTCTTGAAATGTAGGTGGATTAGCCAGTTGTTTGCTTTAAGCTCTCTAGTTCCCAAGGTCTCATACGGAAGGAACAATTATTGTCAGATTTATATAATCAGTGTTTCTCAACAACCTGCTAACATTTTTGGTTGTTACAACTGTGGAGGAGCGGTGCTGCTGACATCTAGTGGGTAGATGTTAGGGATCCTGCTAAACTTGTTAAAGTGCACAACCCAGACTGGCCACAACAAAGAATTATGTGGTCCAAAGCCCCAAGGTTGGGAAACCCTAACATATATGAAATAGCTGACGAGCAGTATAGAGACAATATATTGCTATTAGCTGGTGTGGTGTGGTGTTCTAGAAATGCTAAAGTAGTTCAAGAAGTAGGTCAGGCCCTGATCAGCGTGGCTTGGTTGGTTGAGCATTGTCCTGCAGAGTGAAAGGATGCACTGGTTCCATACCTGGTTGGGACACATGCCTGGGTTGTGCCCTGGGCCAGGTTGGGGCATGTGCGAGAGACGTCCAAATGATGTTTCTCTCACATCGATGTTTCTCTCTCTCTATTTCTCCTTTCCTTCCCCTCTCTCTAAAAATAAGTAAATAAAAAATTTAAAAAGTTAATCAGTTTTAACTGAAATCATCTGGGAAAATTTCTTGGAGAGAAGAGTGGGTTTAAGCTAAAAGCAAAGCATTGTATTAAGAGTAAAGAAAGCTCACATCACAAGTGAAGCAAATAGCTTTAGCACAGTTTCTAAGAGTAGACTTCAATAGGAACACAGAGGGAATATAATTAGAGACAGAATGGGGTAGAAAGGGTGAGATGGGGTGATCAGATGGTAGTGGTTCTCTTATACCAGGTTGTGAGTTTGGCCTTAAATATGGTGGCGGGGGGGGGTCTTGAGTAGGAGAGTAACATGGTGGGTATTTTAGAAAAACTACTGTTGGTGAGTGTTTTAGGAAGACAGAGGGGAGTAGAGTGGAAAGAGCTAACGGAGGGAAGAACAGTGAAGATTCTTGGAATGGTCTAAGCCTGTGCTTGTAGCAATTGGAATGGAAAGAAATTAAAGCTAGCCTTGTGGTCGACACTCGCCTTTTCTTTTAGGAACTTCATATATGTATATTTTAAAATTGATTTTAGAGAGATAGAGGAAGAGGGGAGAGAGACAAACAGACATTGATTTTTGTTGCACTTATTTAGGCATTGTTTGGTTGATTCTTGTCTGTGTCCTGACTGGGACTGAACTCTCAACCTTGGTGTATCGGGATGATGTGCTGACCAACTGAGCTACCTGGTCAGGGCCTTTGTAGATGTATTTTATTTAGAAAGTTATTTATCAGCATGAAGATGGTCCCTGAAATAGAGTTGGATTCTGTTTATTGAACTCTATAGAAAGAAAGTTTAAATATTGGCCATAGTTAAAGTACAGTGTAGAAAAACTTAGAGAGAAAGGAAGAAAAATAGAATAACATGGTGTCATGGTCACCAAAAGTTTTAAGATGGAGGCAGTCAGCAGTATAAATGCCGCAAAGGTGAAAGGTGAAGGTTGAGAAACGGCTGTTAGATTTGCCAAGAAACAGTTCATTAATGACCTCAAAAGATCCTTTTCAGTGGAGAAGTGGGGGCAGAATCAATTTCAGGGGATTGGAGTAGGTAAATAATGAGGAAATGAAGGCAGTAGCTGAATATTGTTTATAAAACAAATTTGGCCACAAAAGGAAGGCGATAAGTGAGATAGTTTGGATCTAATTTCTTATCTCTTGTATATTTTCTTCATTTGCAGTTAAAAAGCAACTGGTGGTATTTGCTGGAGAGAGTGTCCAGATTACCTTGCCTAAGGATGAAGTTCAATTAAATGCATCTGTGCTCCAAGAACCACTTGAAGGTAAAACATCCCCTTACATTTTTTAAAGATTTATTTATTTATTTTTACAGAGAGGGGAAGGGAAGGAGAACGAGAGGGAGAGAAATATCAATGTGTGGTTTCCTCTCATGCACCCCCAACTGGGAACCTGTCCTACAACCCAGGCACGTGCCCTGACTGGAAATCAAACTGGCAACCCTTTGGTTCACAAGCCCATGCTCAATCCACTGAGCCATGCCAGCCAGGGCTCCCCTTACATTTGGATAATGTTTTAATTTGTAATGCTATCTACACACCATAATTCGTTTACTTATTGCAACAATCCTGTGAGAATGAGCTATAGCATGCAACTGCACAGATATTTGTGTGGTACAAGAGGTAATACAATTTGTGTGAGATCACAGGCTTTAGTCAAGCCTGGATTGAAATCCCAGCTCAACCTGTCATTAGCTGAATGATGTTCAGAAAGTTAGAGAAGCTAAGTTTCTGTTTCTTTCTCAGTAAAATCAGGATGATTCCTCCATAATTACGTTACTTTAAGGGCAAAATGAAATGGTATGTATAAGGCACCAATTCAATGCCTAGCATATAGCTAATGCTCATTAAATGTAGGTTGTAATATCTGTACTTAAAAGAGGAAGAAACTGAAAACCAGTTTCTTTGTTTTGGCCAAACAACTAGAAAATAACAGATACAAAATTCGTAGAGAAGTTATTCAAGATTACTGCTACTGTAAAAAGAAAAAGACAGGCCCAATGTAACATACAAACCTCAAATTTACAAAATATATAAATTTAAGTATGATTAATTCATTGTTTAAGAAAACTTTTGTAATATGAGCATCCCTTTCATGTTAGAAGTATACATTATACACCAAAATTTGACTTATAAGCACATACATATTCTCTGAAGACTGTCTGTGACATGAAGTGAAGCATACTTTGATGGAAAAATGACCGCAAGGGTCTGTATTTATAATGTTATTTATAACATTTTATAATGTTATAATGTTGTTTATAATGTTAGTCAAGCGGAATGTCATACTCAATTCAGGAAGAGGTACTTCCCTTTTATTTTATTTTCTAAAAGATTTTATTTATTATTTTTTCGAGAGAGGGGAAGGGAGGGAGAAGGGGGAGAAACATCGGTGTGGGAGAGAAACAGCGGCTGCCTCTCGCATGCTCCGCACCAGGCACGTGCCCCGACCAGGGGTCCAACCAGCGACTTTTCTCTTTGCGGAGCGATGCCCAGCCCACTGAGCCGCACCAGTCAGTGCAGTGGTACTTCCATTTTAGGTATACACATTTCCAGTATAATATTTCTGCTTTCTTGGTCTAACATCAAATAGTATATTTATGCAAAAAGTACTTTTCCAGATCCTAAACGCCCTCTCTGTTCTGTATTTCTGTCCTCAAATTCTGTTTTCCTTGTCAGTTTATTCCACCTTCCTCTAGAGCTTTCCCCTTTCCTCCTCTGGTGGCGAGTTAAGGTGAATGGATTGGTGGTCTTTGAAGATGGCAGTGAGGAAAGAACTGCCTCAAGTTGCCATTGCTTCCACTCTCTGGTGAAAGATATGCTGGGCTCTCCTGTGGTATTTTCTTTACTGTTTGCATATACGTTTCTGTGAGTTAAAATGGCCTTGGAGATCAGAACACAGTTTAGAAACAGATTTTTTCCAACTCCGCACTCTCCAGGTTCTTCAACCTTTAATCAGATACATGAGGTGGGTGTTTTCAAACTTTCAAAGGTTGGGAACAATGAGGCAAGACCAGCTCTGCGTGCTCCTCATGCCCCTCATCTCCCGTGGCAGCCCCAGAAGCACCTCCCAGCATCCCTCTGGGGGTTTGCAGGCACAGCTTGAAAACCACCACCGGAAGTCACTAAAACCAGCATTCTGTCCAGCAGGCCTGAACTCCAGTGGCTCCTACCCTTGGATCGATTTCTGGCTATAAGGCATAATTTATCCCCTGAGCTTTTCTGTTCTAGGAATATTGTTCTTCTTGGAAATTTATGTTGTTAGCCGTAGAGATTACAAAATTGTTCATTTCCAAGCCAATGTGGGTCTGTTTTCTATGTGAAAAACTGTCCAACTACAGTTGGAGGAAACGTCATCTCCTAGCGCCAGTCCTTCCTGTGCTCCTTCCCCTCCCGCTCCTCACCTCACCTCACCTCACTTCTGCATGGGCATTTGTGAGCGCCAGCCCAAAGAAAGCTAGTGTTTTGGAAGGGGAGGAAGAATAATAGATCTTGTATCTCAGGCTCATAAATGAAAATCTGGTCTTCAGATGAAGGCTGTCTTGGAATTGGGTTCTATGCGTTAACTTTAACTTTTGAACTTGTAAAATAAGAAAAAGATGACCATTTTCTGCTAAGCATTTGAGGTTTCTTATATTTCCTTTTATTTTTTACTTTTGGATGGTAACTTAAAACTAAACCTTCCTACCAAATCCCGCTCTTTCCTAGCCACACATGCATTTTTCTTCCCCAGAATTTAAGACCACTTTTACTGGGGGGCATTCCATTTGGATAAAGGCCTTCTATCCTTGCTTTACCCAGTCATACAGTTTGAGCTACAAAATGAAGACCATTTAATGCTTCATTTGATCTTAATTAATTTCAGTGGGGCCTGTTTTAAGTGGGCCATCCCCACCACCTTCTGCACCGTGTTATTTAGCTCAGCAGGAATGAAGTAGCTCTTTTAACTCACCAGGGTGTGATGACCTCAGTGAGACGAGCATTGTTAGCACTTTGTAAAAAGCTATTTTTGAACCATGTTATTTAGAAGTTATTGCTGCTCTTTGTTGCAAAAGAAGTTTTGCAAGAAAATGGCCTTTGTGCCCAATGAGTTCATCCGTGGTGGTTGGTAGGGAGGGCATGCATTTCATCGGGATGCCACACCATGAGAAACCTGGTATTTTGAGGGAGGATCGGCCCTGAGTCGGGTGGGTTTGGGGCAGGGTTAAGCATCGCTGGGAGAAAGTGGAAGAAGCCGTTACTGTAGCAGAATCTACCCTTTCTTCCAACAGAATGTTTGGTTTCCCTACAGGCTTTGGGATGAAATCTTAAGAACTAAGGCTTTGTCAAGATTTAGATGAGATTCTCTCTGGCTGGTGTGGCTCAGTTGGTTGGACATCATCTCACAAAGCAAAAGGTTGCTGGTTTGATTTCTGGTCAGGATACATGTCAAGGTTGCAGTTTTGTCCCTGGTCAGGGCACGGACGAGAGGCAAACAGTCAGTGTTTCGCTCTCATATTGATGTTTCTCTTCCTCTCTTTCTCATTCCCTTCCCCTCTCTCTTAAAAGAAAAAAAGATTTAGATGAGATTTGTTACTGAGAAGTGTGTGACTGCCCTATTTGTGTGTAGGTGTGTGTTTTGATGATTTTTTGTAACTGTCATTCTATAGGAGAAACCTACAACTATGACTGGCAGCTCATTACTCATCCTAAAGACTATGGTGGAGAAATGGAAGGGAAGTATTCCAAGAGCCTCAAACTATCCAAGGTGAACTTGCCTCCTGTCATTTGCAGGGCTGGGGTAGAGGCGTTGATCATTTTTAAAAATTTATAATATAGGATTATCTGGCCACACTCCTGTTGGGAGCAATCTTTTGAAAGTGAATCATTCGAAAGTCTTGACTGGCTGACATCCAGTATTTGTTAGTACATGATTCTCACATTTTCATTTATGATGAGAAGACTGTACAAGCATGGTGGTGATAGCTGCAAATATACACTGAACAGCTTTTAAGGGGAACATAAGGAGTTTAGAATTTGGGAGATAGGCTAGGTTACTTGTGGCCACATGACTGTGTAAATTGGCTCAGTCTCTTTTGTGACTCAATGTAGTTATTAAGAGCCATAAAAATTTATATTTTCTTTGGTCAAGCAGTTAACTTCTTTCTTTCCTCCTTCCCGCCCTCCCTCCCTCCCTCTCTAAAATGTTTATTGTGCACTAGTTACATGACAGGCATTGGGGGTTTACTTGTGAGTTAAGCCATACTCTTAGCTCTCAAAGACAGTGGGTGGCACTGACTGGAAACGGCATTATAATGTGGGAGGGGTGCACTCGGTCAGTGCAGGGGGTATTGAAACCCTGGGAAGTTAGAGTAGATTTCTTAGAGTTTGCCTAGTTGGGTCATGAAAGGTTACTAACTTACTGGGTAAAGGGCAGAGTGATAACACTGTAATCAGGGGAGATAATATGTCCACTAGGGCAAATATTAGAGAGAAAATGTGGAAAAAAGGAAATCCATGAGGTCCGGCCTGAGTAGACCCTATGGTGTGAGAAGAGCAGCGGCACAAGGAGGTTGGGAAGATGCTGCGGCCAGACCACACGGAGCCTTTGTAAGGGCTTTGAGTCTAATCCAGAGGGAGCATGGAGCCTTTGAAAGGCTTTAAGCAGGAGAAAGACATGTTCAGATTTTCAGTTCGGAGTGGTCACCCTGACTGCAGATGGAGGAGAAAAAGAGTCAGACCAGGGAGACCAGTGAGGAGTCTGTTGACAGAATTAGGTGTGAGATGATAATAACCTGAGTAAAAGGAAAACTAAATAAATAAAATAAAACTTAGAATCCACCTATTGAGCTCATACCATATGCTAGAAACCATGCTAATTGTTTAATACAATTATTTTATTTAATCTTCACAGTGACCCCAAGATGTAGATATAAATATATGTTTTACAAATGACAAGACTAAAAATTGGAAAAATAAAGTGGTTTGGCCGAAGTTCACAAAGCTATTAAAAAGGAGATTCGAACTGGAACTTTCTGTCTCTAAAGCCTCCCCCCTGCCCTTGCTTTTAACAGCCAGGCTACAATGAATAGCTAAAAACTAAATCGATGGTAGTATGAATGCAGAGAAGTGATATGGAGATTGAATTGATGATAGGACTTGGTGATCAGTTAATTGCCTGAAGGTGCTGAAGAGAAGTCCAGGATAATTCTAGCCTTTGGCTTGGGCTCCTGGGTGGGTGTTGGTGTGAGAGTGGTGGTTGTCACTGGAAAGAGGAGCACAGAAAGAGGAGCTGGATTGCGGGAGGTTTGCAGAGGTTAACTCAGTCGGGCAGAGTGAGCTTGAGGTACCCCTGAAACATCTGAGTGCAGGTGTCCAGTGAGGGGAAAGGAGTTGGAGGTCAGGTTATATACAGGTCTGGGCTAGAGAGCTAAATGTGCACACCAACCTCAAAGAGATGGCAGGTGAAGCCATGGCAACAGACGAGATCATCCGGAGTATGTAAAATGAAGGCGTGAAGGGGTTGTGAGAGGAATGCTGGGGAACACTGTCACTGAAGGAAAGAGGAGAGGATAGAAACTGAGGCGTGGGCAGGGAAGTGAAGGCCAAGGAAGGGGGAGCATTCCAAAGAGAAAGGAGTGGTCAGAAACGCTACGTACAGTCAGTTACATTTACCCAAAGAAGACAATTCAAAAGCCCAAAAGGTGTCATCATCCTGTTATAGTAGTAAAAAATTGGAAGCAATTAAAATAGCCAGTAATGTGGAAGGCTTATGACATCATGGCACATGTATTCATATACTATTGTGCGGCCATTAAAATAACGATTGAAAACACTGTAACAGCGGGAAAAGTGTTCATGCTAAGTGAATGGAAGGAAGCACAATAAAAAGTTTGATATGTGCTTTGATTTTAGCCAGACCCCCCCCACACCCTTTACATACACATTCCTTGAAGGCAGGGCTCTTACCTTATTCATCTCCAAGTCCCAGGCCGAGGACGAGTACTGGTACATAGTTGGTTCCCAATAAATGTTTGTCAAATGGATGAACTGCGGGAAAGCATTTTTTTGTGTGTGGTTAAAGATTGGGAGGAAATAAGAGGAATATGATCAATTGATGTGTTAGGACAGTGGGATATTGGGTGATTATTTTTTCTTTTATATTATGTTTACACGGTGAAAGTCAGGAGGGAAAAACAGTCTGATATTTGGGAGCTATTTGGCATTTTTACAGAATGTTTTTCTTTGCAGAGATGATTGTTTTAATTTCATAACTCTGTGCAATAGGATGGTTGGGCCCTTAATGTTCTTCTTAAATGAGAATGGGAGTACAGAGATACTGAAATCCCTTTCGTTGTTCTAGAGTCAGCTAGCAATAAGGTTCACATTAAAAGCTATGGTTTTTTAGGTTATTATTCATCATTTCGTCTCTTCAGCTAGTTAACTTTCTCCATTTTGAAAACAGTGCAAGAAGACGAGAGTGCCAAGAATCAGCATGGGGAAGTTCACATATGTGTGATTTTAAGTATAATTATTAGTCTTTGTGGTTGACTATGAAATTGTCTGTCTTTTCCACAGCTCACCCCAGGCCTATATGAATTCAAAGTGAGTGTAAATGGTCGGAATTCCCAAGGGGAAGGCTTTGTGAACGTGACTGTAAAACCAGGTATGTTCTCAGCCCTCTGCAGGGTTCCCAAGGAGGTGGAGAGGTGACTTTAGGGGGTTTAATTCCCATTCCTTTTTTAATACATTTTTTTGGCAATTTCTAATTCAATATAGTAAAAGGTTAGGGTGGCAAAGTATACTCGTATACTTTGGTTCTGGGTGAAACACCTTGCCGGGCAGGTCACATGACCCACACTGCAGTCTGGCCTGCACGATAGCCTGTCTACCTGAGAGCTACTTCTCCAAGGGGACCGTGCTGAGAAAGGACCATGCACTGTAAGTAAGAGACACAAGAAAGCCAAGAGCCTAGGAGAAGCCTGTAGGAGGACCAGCCACATGGCTGGCCCTTTCTGATCTCTTTCCAGAAATGTGGGCCTTTGTACACAGACTTGCTCACCAAGACCCTGCCCCTTTTCTCTCACCTGGGACACCAAATTCCATCATTCTTGTTAAGTAGATTACAGTGCAACAGCAAGTATGTCTCGTTTTGCATTTTCATAGATATTTGGTGGAAGTTGGCAAGTCGCACACACATTGGCAGAAATTCTTAATACTGCTCCCTGACTTTGTCTGTAATGGATTTTCTTTTAACTCCTTGAACCTTGTAGCCAAGGTAATACTTTCTCTTAAAAATATGTTTAGCATAAAGACCATTTGACTATTTCTCAAAGAAAAGGCCACTGGGTTCACAGTCATTCAGCTGGACCAGAGCAGTTTGTGACTTTCCCAACACTCTGGCCTAGTCACCTCACACACAGTCAGCCCATGAAGAAATTACCCACTATGTTTTCAGCACAGTCTTGTGGCAAGAGATAGTCTGCCTGCCAGGGCCTTTATTGCACAGAGCTTATTTGCTGTCCACCTCTAGTCAGCTTGCTCGAGAGCAGTCACTGCTTCAGTACTTTTTATGAACCAGATGGCCCCTGGGCACTGAAAGAACACAGGGCATAGTCTTAGGAATAGCCAGGTTTGGAAGAGGCTTAACGCTCCCAGGTGCCTTATGTTAGAATGCCAACCTGGTCTTGTGACTTTTGAATCTGGTGATGCTTCAGCCACCAGCTATGTAATGGAAACATTTATAATCCAACCAGATAGGGTCTGCCCCTCCCATACTTTACAAAGCCCCTCTTTTAATTTCTCCCGGGTCGTTTTCCTGCAGAGCCCCGTAAGAATCGGCCTCCGGTTGCCATTGTGTCACCACAGTTCCAGGAGGTTTCTCTGCCAACCACTTCTACAGTCATTGATGGCAGCCGTGAGTACTTCCCTGGGCATGGTGTTTTAGGGGAGTGTTCACTGTACCTTCTGGTAGAGGATTTTGGCCGGCGATGTCTGCATTCTGCTTGGGCTTCTTGACCATGCTATGGGAAGACCAACTGTCTGAAGCAGCTGATGAGGAAGTGAGCACCAGGCAGGCCCTATTTAAGGCCCCCATGTGGCTTGTTTGAAGTAATATTTCTATTCTGAGATGGTAAGAAAGTGGGATTGTGCATGTATTTAGCATTATTTTAGATGAAACTTGCTGGTTTTCAAATTTTCTTAGACTCCCCATTCTCAGTAATGGAAACAAAGCTCTTTCCTGTCAGGGCAAGATGTCACCGCTTAACTGAGCAGCTCTCGCCCAGCCATCCCTGCCTGGCAGGGCTCTTGTCAGCCGCCTCTGGGAGAGACTCACAGAATGTGAGAGGCTCCGCCCCCCTGCCTGGGCTCACTCCGATTTTCCCATCAGAGGCTTAGGAGAGGATCTCTGGGTCTTGGCCATGGATCCTGGCTGTGAGTGCACCGGAGGTTTCAGGCCTTGCGTCTCACCAGTATTCGCTTCTTTTGAAGCCCATTAAGGCCATGTTACCCTGACCGTCTTGGCAGCAATAGTGGTTTTGGACAGAGGTAGTTCCTGCTTTAGCAGAGGAACCACCAGCGACGTGAGACGTTTCGTGTAGACAGTTTGACAAGAAGAGGAGGCTAGAAGAAGAGCGGGCTGTGGGGAGGAGATGGGTCAGGAAGAGGCATGTGTGAGAGCGGTAGAAAGGTTCACACAGCACCACTTTATTTTACGTTTTCAAATAGCTCGGCGTTAAGTGCTATGTAAAGTGGCAAAAAGAGCCACTACCAGCCCTGTCTGCCAGCTTTCCAGTTTTTCTCCAATTAGTGCTATAGTTTACATATCTTCCCAGAGCTACCTTATGCATACATAAGAAAAGACACGTACAGCCCTGGCTGGTGTAGCTTGGTGGATTGAGCACAGGCCTGTGAACCAGAGGATCGCGGTTGATTCCCAGTCAGGGCACATGCCTGAGTTGCGGGCTGGTTCCCATCAGGGAACTCACGAAAGGCAACCACACATTGATGTTTCTCTCCCTTTCTCCTTCCCTTCCCCTCTAAAGATAAATAAATAAAATCTTTAAAAAAAAGGCATGTACAGTTCTTTATGATAAAGCATTATGCACACTTACATAGTACAATGCCTGTTTAGATGTGTTGAAGAATTTTTCTGAATCATTATATGAATAATTCATTCTTTTTTTTCTTCTAATGATTACATAGCCTTCCACTATATGGGGTATGATTTCATTTTTCGAATACATACTTGTCTTCAATCACTCTCTATTGATGACTGTTTAGATTAGTTTTGGTCTTGTGATTATGATGCTGCCATGAATCATCTTATAAGCGTGACATTAAACACGTGCAAGGATATCTGTAGGATACGTTCCTAGAGGAGGAGCTGCAGGGACAAAGGTAAATTTTGCCAAATTGCCCTTAGAAAGTTTGTATCGGTTTATGCGTCTACCATGACGTATGAAAGGGCCTCTTTCTCCATACCTTTACCCGTTTAATGTGTTAAGAAACTTTGGTCTCTACCAATCTGAGAGGTTTAAACGTGGTATCTCAAGTATAATTTCAATTTGCATTTATTTTCAATGAGGTTGAGTATCTTTTTGTGCATTTAAGAGTTTTTGATTTTCCTTTTTTTATGCAGTAGCATTTTAACCAGAGGTTCCCTGTGTTGGAGTCCTTGGAAAACTATTCAGTGGAATATTCATAGAGAGGCAGAATGACCCACTCTTCCTAGGAAGGAAACACTCTGGAGAGAGAGTCTGTAATTTCGCGACGTTTTCCTAGCCTCAACCCTCTAGGCAGTTGCCCTGGTTTGTGTAAACCGGATAAGTGCTGAGACCAGCGCGCTCATGTTGTAACCGATGTTTCTTTACGGTCAAGAAAGCACTGATGATGATAAAATCGTCAAGTACCATTGGGAAGAACTTAAGGGACCTCTGAGAGAAGAGAAGATTTCTGAAGATACGCCCATATTAAAACTAAGTAAGCTCGTCCCTGGGAACTACACTTTCAGGTAAATTAGGATCCTTCAAGTTTACCATTGGCCGTTTTCTCCCCCTTGTGGGTTTTACATTCTTACAGGAGTAACTCTGACAGATACCAAATTCATTGTAGAGTTGGTTGGAAATGAAGCCTGTGGTTCCATTGGTGCTCCAAGCCCTGTGGTAATTGTGGTTACAACATCAATAGCTTTTTAGGGCAAAAGCCCTTGCAGAGTAGATGAGGCTCCACCACAGTTCGTCCTTTTCAAAGCCCTACCTTGCAGATCCCCAAACGTATTTTTTGGATTGCTGTTATTAAGTGAAAGGGTCCATCTTTCTTTGCCTTTTCTCAGGAAAAATCTAGAAGGAACCTGCCTACCATCTTTTCCACTTGGGAAATGCTTCTTAAACTTACAATATCTCAAAATCTTTACTTTTGACAAGTGGCTTATTTGAATATGAGTTGTAGGATCTTCCTCTAACAGGGATTTTGGGGAATTTGATTCAAAGACAGTCCTCTGGGGCCTGAGTGCCAACGTGCTAGAGTGCGACCAGAGTGCGAGGCGGACCGCAGAGCGGGTCTCGCATCTGCAGAACTGCCCATGTGGCACAAAGTACTTGCACCGCCCGGACACTGTGTGTGCGTGGTGCTGTCCTCATTTTATATTCGGGAGAAGCGAGGCTCAGTGCATTTCCCAGCTTCTCTGAGGTTACCCAGAGCTGGAATACAGGTTTTCTAAACCCTGTGTCAGGGCTCCTTCTACTCTGTTCTTTAACGTGGCCCACATGGATTTTGTAAGCTTCCTTGAACGCTCTTCTCAATCTGTTGGAGTTCTGCCTGTTCTTAAGGACCTACAGTTTCCTATGAGGCTCTCTAAGACTCTCCAAAAAGCAGAGAATGTTGCACTCAGCGCCCTTATGTGGCACCTATCGTGGTGCAGCAGCTTACGCCTGAGCGTCTGTCTTCTTCACTGCACCTGAGGTCAGTCAGGGTCAGACGCCGCCAGAGACACAGTGCTGAGCGATCTGGCACAGCACCCACCGTGCAGGTGAATGTGTTGGGACTTCAGGAGGAGGAAAGGTAGTTACCATTCCACAAGGTTGGATGGAGTCTTCTCATTGCCTTAAAATCAAAATGTGAATGGTTTTTACCTTAGGTTTCTAATGTAGGAATTTTAACATTTATGGAATTTCGCCTGGGCTAGGATGATTTTTTAAAAAAATAATAACAATAATAACTTGTTTCTTGAACATTTACTATATCTTTAGTACTGTTCTGAGCTCTTTGCATGCAGTAGCCAATTTAACCCTTACAACAGGTATATTATAATTACTCTTATTTTAGAGTTCATCATCATCACCAGGTCCTTATTATATGGAATGTTAAAGGGACTTATTTAAGAAAAAGAAGATAAAAAAACATGTATAGTAAAATGACAGCAAAGTCACAATTATTAACAACCACACCTAAAACAAAAACAAAAACAAATTAAGCAACTAGCACAGTAACAGAACTACAGAAATGGAGATCACACAGAGGGTTATCAACAGGGGAGAGGGAGAGAGAGGGAAAAGCTACAGAGAATAAGTAGCATAGATGGTAGGTAGAAAACAGTCAGGGGAGGGTAAGAATAGTGTGGGAAATGTAGAAGCTAAAGAACTTGTAAGTATGACACATGGACATGAACTAAAGGGGGGGAATGTGGGTGGGAGGGGGTGTGCAGGGTGGAGGGGAGTGAAGGGGGGAAATGGGACAACTGTAGTAGCATAATCAATAAAATATATTAAAAAATAATTACTCTTATTTTATAAATTAGGAAGTTTAGGCACTGAGAGGTTAAGTAACTTGCCCAAGGTCACACAGGCAGTCTGAGCTTTTCACGATGATGTTAGCCTGAAGCAGTTTGGTTGGATGGGGTGTTAGGGAACAAATCTTTTTTTCTAAGCCTCAGTCTAGGAACTGACAGGTTTGGGTTTGATTAGCATTCAGGTTCAGTCTGATTCCACTTCGCTTTCCCTCGCCCTGGTTTTACAGGGCCGTCTCCTCCTTCCCCAGCCTGGGGCTCAGCTGCTGTTTGGTTCCAGGGTTCTTACCTGAAAGCCAGGGACTGAGCTGAAAGGCAGTGATGGGCAGCTGCCGTTTTGCCACCCGTCCGTAACTTGCTTTTATTATGAAATAGGAGACAAATAGTGTATGTTTAAAAACAAAAACAAAAAAACTGAAAGCAACAGGAAAACTGGAAAAAGAAGAAAACGCCTGTGGATTGTTCTCCTCCTGATGTTTGTTGATTTGCGTGTCTGTGTGTCTGATCTTTCTGTGCTCTTTTTCTCAAGGCTGCGATACCCAAACCCCCTTCAGACCACAGGGAAAGCCCACAGATGTCTGGCTCTGTCTGTGGCTGGTGGTGAGATTTAAACAAACGACATGCCTTTTCTATGCTTTTCCTCTTTCTGGCAGCAGAATGGAAGGAACCCAAACCTCCTTGCTTGCTTATGCTCACATCTTGAGGTGGCAAGAGCAGCTTTAGGCTGTTCAGCTGGAAAGCATCATTTAGGTAAAAGCCTGTTCTTATAAATGAGCACTTTTTTCTCTTTCAAATCCTGTTTCACACTGGCACAAACTGTGGGGCCGTTGCGTAGGAGAGTGCGTTTTCATCTCAGGCTTGTGTCTCACTGCACCAACCCTCCTAGTCCATCCCAGAGGCTGTCTGCCAGGGAGTCCGTTCTTGTGATACGTACACCTCTGGACCGGGATGATGGCAGGAGAGCCTGCTGCAGTCAGAGCTCTAGTTAGTGTAGTGTCTTTGAGTCCCACAGGAATAGGGGCCATAGACTATCACTTCTTAAGACTTGGTTTCTGGGCTTGGGAGTCGGAACTGGCCTTGCCTCTTGGCTCACGAGGGGGCCCTGGGCAAGTTATGTAGCCTCTCTCTGCCACCTGCAAAGGGAGACTGGTGGTTGTTGTGGGGGTCAGACCAGACTGTGCTTGTAACGGCCTAGCACACAGACATGTGCAGGCCACTGAGCGGCACAGCGCAGCAGACACATTGCCTGGATGTACATCCGACACCTCTACTTCCCAGCAAGTTACTTGACCTCTCTCTGCCTTAGTCTCCTCATATGTGTAAGGAGAAAAATGAAGATAGGGTTTACAGAGCTCTTGGGAGGGTGCATTGAGTTCCAGATCACTTGGCACGGTGCCTGGCACACAGTAAACCCTCAGTCAGCGTTAGCCTCTAGCGTTGCTCTGCCTTTCCCAGAGGAACGGTGAGAATCAGTTACCAGTTGGTAACACCGCCACCTCGGTATTTCTTAGCCTTGATTATTAGTCTTCTCGTGTTGATTCCTCTGTACCAAAGCCTCTCCGTGACTGCACACCTCTCTCTGCCCTGACAGCTTGACGGTGGTGGACTCAGATGGAGCTTCCAACTCCACCATGGCCAGTCTGACAGTGAACAAAGCTGTGGATTATCCTCCTGTGGCCAACGCAGGCCCCAACCAAGTGATCACCCTGCCCCAAAACTCCATCACCCTCTTTGGGAACCAGAGCACTGACGACCACGGCATCACCAGCTATGAGTGGTCCCTCAGCCCCAGCAGCAAAGGGAAGGTGGTGGAGATGCAGGTAGGAGGGAGGAGCTAGTTTCTTGCCCAGGGGAGTTAGAGCTGATGGACTGGATCATTCATCCAAGGCTTATATTTGCTGTATTTTAATTACCAAAGTCAGATTTGTGCATAGAATATATAATTTTTTTACAAGATCCAGAAAGTTTAAGGAGCCTTTAGTTAACATACTGGCAGCAACCTTTATCTTAAATGTTTAGTATCAGGAAAAGACTGGATGAGAAATGGTAGCTGTTCCAGGGCGATTCCAGAGTCAGACTATTTAGAGGTGACAGGGCGTGAATTTTACAAATTGGGGCAGATGACCTGACGAGGCGGGAGCATCGTCTCTCCAGAGATGTTTAGGAAGAGCCTAGACTTGCCACCCTACTGGTGACAAAGCACACACAGAGGACTAGGTGGCCGTGGTGCACCCAAGAACTCGAGTCCAGACTAAAGGGTTGGCTGCCCTGCAGGCCCAGCTGGTTGTTGCCAGATGGAAGTGTGGTCCTTGTTTTGCTAGAATGTACAACTTTTCCAGAAAAGATGGAAATCTAGACCTGTGTGTGAAATGTTACAGCTCTTAAGACATACAAGCCAAATAAAAAGTCTGCAAGCTGGACTCTGCCCAGAGGCTGCTGGTTTGTGGCCACTGTTCTCACATTCCTGCATTGGAAGGTTGTTCTAAGTTATATATGATGTTCCTTCTGACACTCAAGAATCCATGTTTCTAGATTTGAGTCATGGCTTAAGGCTCACATTTCACCCGGAGTCCGTCTGAGTAGTATGTTGGCTTTGTCTGCCATTGTAAGATCTGTGCCCACCTGTAAGAAGGTAGCATGGCTTCGCACAGCATCTTGAGTTACTGCCATGTTTTCCTGATGCAGCTTTGTTGTGATCACTGTGTGGCCTTCATAGGAAGAACACTGTTTTTAAAACTGTGTTATTCTATATTCATGACCTTTCTGCCTGGGTGGTAGAGGCTCATCTTGGTTGTCTTTGCATATTTTCCTGGACTCCCCTCCCTTGTGAGAGCCCCTGATTCCATTAGAAACAGCTGCTGTGCTGGGGCAGCTGTTCCCTCGAAGGGGGAACCTTTTAACAAGACGTTTCACAGCATCTGATCCAGCATTCACTGATTTTGCTGAGCTAGGAGGTAATAGCCCAGCACCAACTAGGCTTAGAAAACTGGGTAAATCTCTTAGACCCGAGCAGGACTTAGTGTATGATGGGATTCTGGGAGGCTGTTTTTCCACTGTCTGTATTTATGTATCCAGGGCGTTAGAACACCAATCCTGCAGCTCTCTGCCATGCAAGAAGGAGACTACACGTACCAGCTCACAGTGACTGACACAATAGGACAGCAGGCCACCGCTCAAGTGACTGTTATTGTGCAGCCTGGTAAGTTCCAACCGGAGGTGCAGGCTCTTCGATTGGCTGGTCCCTTTACCCATGGGGAAGAAGAGGGTTTGGGTTCTGAGCTGAAAGGGGGGGAAGTGGGAGGCACCAATCCACAGAGCCCCCGGCAGCTTCTGTTGTCCTAGCAACTTCTGTTGTTCATTCCCCTAGTGCTTTTTCTTCATAGCTCGAGAGAAAGAGCACGTCACAGTTTCAGCTCATGCCCTTGTCCTTCACTAGTTACAGTGTCGTCAAGGCCATGGAGTAGAGAGTCTCTGCCATCCTCAGTCCTATCATGTGCCCTTTAAGGATCAGCCTCAAGCCTACTTCCTCAAGAAAGCCCTGTCTTACCACTTGGACCCTTTTATTTGCACTCCTATGGCATAATGTATTGCATTCAGCGTGGTATTGTAACTTCATTAAATTCTGCCATGTTCTTTCAGAACTGTTCTGTTTCAGCCTTATAGTCTGCCTGGTGGGCTCCCCGACTGCACCCAGTACGTAGCTGTCCCACAGTATCTGACAGTTCTGTGGGCAGAGAGGCGGAGTTCTCATGGCTTTCAGAACATTTGTCCCAATTGGACCCTCTCCTTTCCCAGCCGGACTGCCTGTTTCTGACCTCCAAGTCTCTGTCTTCTAGAAAACAACAAGCCTCCGCAGGCAGATGCAGGCCCAGATAAAGAGCTGACCCTTCCCGTGGACAGCACAACCCTGGATGGTAGCAAAAGCTCAGATGATCAGAAAATTATCTCCTATCTCTGGAAAAAAACACAGTGAGTATTGACACAAACTCTTACTTATGCAGAGGCTCCGGACCTTTGAAGAGCATGGTTTTACATGCTTTTTAAGAGTTTACTTGTTCTTGTTCACTTATTCAAGGGGTGAGCAGGGGAGTGACTGAGAAAGAAACTTTGCAATGCCAAACTTCAGCTCTAAGAAAATGATATAAAATAATTTTTGTAAGAAAAAAAGAATGCTTACCATCAGTTAGTCCCCAGGTAGTACTTTGTGATCCTGGTGCCTTTACAGGTATAATCCATCTGGTGAAATGCATAGTTTAATTACACTTGAGAGGCTGGATGTAAGGGGTAATGGAGCAGAAAAATACTGTTGCTCAAAATTAACTGGGTGAGGCTGGCAGGGGGGATGGGACAGAGCAGCTATTAAGGAGAGTTGGAAATTCATCTACGGAATGAAAGCGTTGCTCTGTTACCGTTCCCTTGAACAAGACTGCGTTTACCAAGTACATTAGCCAGAAACAAAGGTGGTAACCAAAATAATTCTAATTAAACTAGAATTACTGAATTGAACCATTCCTGAATCTCGCAGTTTCTGTTGGCTCCTTTAAACCATAACAGCTGGGATTCAAATTATATGCAGGACCCCAAAAGCAGTGAAAGAATTCCAAGGAAGAGTTAAAAGTTAAAAAGGAATTAAATTTCTCTATTTCCAAAGACAGCAGCCACAGGACAGCCGGGCTGTTTTGTTTTTGGTCTAGGGCATTAGAGAATAGTGGGGGAGCATTGTTACTGGGCTATACTTGACTTCTGATTGGTGAATTGATTCTAGAAATTATTTTTCTCTGTTCTTGTTTCTATCTTTCCCAGCCCCTAGGCTGGGAGTTATATTGGCTTCAATATAACTATTGAAGATACTAGTGTGAACCTTTGGGTTGAGTTTTATTAGTGTTCACAGCAAGAAATAATGCTTAGCAAGCTTCTTGGAGAAGAATCTGTTTCAGGGAAGGCTATTGGGGTCAGAGATGATAGATTTGAGCAGTGAAACAAAAACAATACCAGCACATCTGCAGATGTCTCTGGTCTTCTCTGGTAGTTTTAGGGAAAGCTCTGGGGTGTTTTGATTCTTGCGCAGAAGGGCTCTCTGGCGCGTGCAGGGTTGTGCTGGATGTCAGCACAGAGCAGGTGTCCTGGGCCTTCTGGGGCCCCGGTCCAGTAGCTGGAGGGAGCTTTGCTTACAGAGCCGCTAAGAAGCGGATGGTTTTGCCCTGAGAATTCCACTGCAGCGTTGGCCCATTTCCTTCTCTGACTTTTCAGCAAGAGTGGGTTTGGCATGGGATTAAGAAATGCATTTTGCTTCTTTGCTGGCAAGAGCCGAACCAACTACTGGGCCAGAAATACTTTTCAGAAACATCACTCGGAAGTCATTCTTTTGATCAGAGACCTCCCTAGAGCACTTTCTTTCTTTTACAGACTGGAACAGCAAAGAGTTTGAATGTTCTAGAAGCTCATATAAAGGATAAGGCTATATGTATTTGAAAGCTGGTGAATGGAATTTTCTGCTCAGCAGGTAGCCTGTATTTTGGGGCCAAATGACACTCTGTCCAAATAGAATATTTTAAAACTTGTCCTCTCAAGGTCTGGGAAACAATAGTACGTGTTTTCTCCGAGGCAGTAATTGTCTGCACCTGCTGAGTCAGGGACAGGAGAGCAGCAGGCACAACTCCATCCTCTGGTTTCTCTCCTTGTCCAGGGGCCCTGATGGGGTGCAGCTCGAGAACGCTAATGGCAGTGTTGCCACTGTGACGGGGCTGCAGGTGGGAACCTACGTGTTCACCTTGACTGTCAAAGATGAGAGGAACCTGCAAAGCCAGAGCTCTGTGAATGTCATTGTCAAAGAAGGTACCTCCCTGCTTCGGGTTGGTGCGGCAGCCTCTGGTCGGATAACTGAGAGTTCATCGACCAGAGACAGGGTGTGGGGAAGGAAGTTGGGTAAGGGCAGCTGTTACTTGCTTTTTGAAAACAGCCTTAATTGAGAGTGACTGTAAGGTGAACTTTAACTTCTTGTGTTCCCCTTCCTCCTTTCCTCCTTTCTTTCCTTTACATTGAATAGGGAAAGGATTAAGGTTTTTTCTTTTTTTAAAAATGTATTTTATTCATTATGCTATTACAGTTGTCCCAGTTTTTTCCCCTTTGTCCCCTCTACCCAGTACCCTTCCTCCCTCCAGCGATTCCCCCCTTAGTTCATGTCCATGGGTTGTACATGTAAGTTCTTTGGCTTCTCCATTTCCTATACTATTCTTAACAACCCGCCCCCCCCCCGCCCTGTCTATTTGGTACCTGCCAATTATGCTTCTTACTCCCTGTACCTTTTCCCCCTCTCTCCTCCCTCCCCCTCCCAGCTGATAACTCTCCATGTGATCTCCATTTCTGTGATTCTGTTCCTGTTCTGGTTGTTTGCTTAGTTTGTTTTTTAGATTCAGTTGTTGATAGTTCAAAACTATGAACATTAAAATGGCAACAAATTCACAACTATCAACAACTAAATCTAAGGATTAAGGTTTTTTTCCCTTTGCATTTTTACTTTGCCTCCGTGCTTCCAAGGCCTGGCATTCCTGTGACTTTCCCGCTAGCTACAGTGACACCTGCTGTCAGGCCTCAGAATGGCTGTCCTGCGCTGGAGCTGTCTGTGCTCATCCTAGGACCCCGCCTGCTGAAGCCAGGGGGAGGCAAGAGTTGATGGGTCTTGCTCTGGTTTGCAGGCACAATGATCAGTGATGGCCTTGGGTGCGGGCTATGAGCTGATAGTAGGAAAAACTGTCAGGTATGCAGGTGCGTCGGCTTGTAGTGACCCGAGCTCAGTCAGCGCTGGAAAGCACACACCTGAGTAAACAGAGCTGCAGGTGGGGCCCAGGTTAAGAGAGGTCTCTCCTTTTTCTCTGTTACAGTACTAAGGAAGGCATCCAAAAAGTTGTTCAGAGAATAACATTTAACCTATATTTTATCTTATTTTAAAGATTTTATTTATTTATTTTTAGAGCAGGGGAATTGGGCGGGAGAGAGAGGGAGAGAAACATCGATTGGTTTCCTCTTGCAGCCCCCAGCCAGGGACCTGGCCTGCAGCCCAGGCATGTGCCCTGACTAGGAATCGGGCTGGTGACCTTTCTGTTTATGGGACGGCACCCAACCCACTGAGCCACACTAGTCAGGGCTTAACCCATATTTTAAAGACAATTTATGGTATCAGCTGGATGAAACCTAAACTTTAAGGCTTTAATCCCACTGGGCCTTAGTTTCCAGTTATCGTATACCTCCACAGCACAGAAACGGATTCCTTTCAGGGAGGTGCTTCGAGAATACAGGAGGAAACTACGCTTGTCCCCTCCATTGTATGGTATCAGGAGGACATTTCTGGGTGTGGCTGGAGCCTCAGAGCTTGTGGCAATGGTGGCTTTAAACGTGCACTGCTGCCAGCAGGGACAGGTGCTGGAACCAGATCTCCCCTGAAGGTGCATTTGGTGTTTGACTTCCCCATCAGTGTCATGAAGAAGCATTTCTTTCCCCAGCATGTTATATTATTTCAATGATTTCTCTTTGCTTAGAAATGAACAAACCACCTGTTGCCAAGATAACTGGGAATGTGGTAATAACTTTGCCCGTGGACACAGCAGAGCTGGATGGCTCCAAGTCCTCAGATGACAAGGGAATAGTCAGCTACCTCTGGACCCGAGATGAGGGGAGCCCCGCGGCAGGGGTGAGTGTGCTGGGGGCCGGGGCAGTGCACGGCCACGGTGGTGAGAAGGCGAGAGGAGGCTGGGCCGACATCCTGGTGTCTGTGTGAACTAGGCGATTGCTCTGTCACAGCTGCGTTGCTTTGTGAAACAGGGCGGGGGGGGGGGCGGGTCAAATGACTGGCCGAGGGGCACTCTACCAGCCAGTGTGGCACAGGGTGCATGTCTGCTCCCTGATCCTGGCAGCGGTGGCTGCTCCACTGTTGCAGAGCAGAAACTGCCTGGAGTTGAAGAGCGCAGCTCAGAGGTGCCTCAGAGGGGCTCAGCTGTGACTGAAGCGGCAGCGGAGTCCACGGAAGGAGAGGGTTTTGTTCTGCAGCATGGCCGTGTTGTTCACCCCCACAGGAGGTGCTGAATCGCTCTGACCACCAGCCCATCCTCTTCCTTTCCAACCTGGTCGAGGGCACCTACACTTTCCATCTGAAAGTGACTGATGCGAAAGGTGAGAGTAACGTGGACCGGACCACTGTGGAGGTGAAACCTGGTAAGTCCATGTGTGTTGGGCCTGGATGACACCGCTGGGTCAGCCATGCAGGGCCTTGGTCCCGGGACCCCGCTGGTCCTGGCCTGGACAGAACCAGGTGGGATATCCAGCTTCGAAAAAAGTCTAGAAACCCCAAGCTGAAAAATCCTTCGGGCCTGTCTGTTGCAGCATTCCCCCTCCTACGCACGCAGGCATGTGGACCCCCCCTGCTCGTCTCAGATGCAGGAGCAGAAACCCAGGCAGGGCTTGCTCAGCGTCACAGGGCAGTTGTGTCGGAGCCAGGCCTCTGTACCCCCACCTGCACTTTCTGCTGTGCGTGCAACCGATGAGACAGGGCTCAGGTGCTCTGGGACTCTGAGCACAGGGATAACTTGAGTCATGATGTCTCATCAGCACCCAGATGCAGAAAACATTTTATTTTTGTGAGCTGAGCCTCAGGCCTTTTCTGACAACCCAGGGAAAGAAACTGGTGTCCTTTACATTTTCATATTTGCTTGGAGGCAGGTTTGGTTTTAGAGAGGAAGTGAGTGTGGGGAGGGATAGGGACGTACTCCGTTATCTAGGCTGAGCTCCTGTGTGATGTCTCAGATGGGAAAGGGGCTTGGCAGGTGGTCCATTCCTTGGTCCATCTCTCTGTTTAAAATCAGATCACAGGTAGTCCACTAATTATGCAAATTATACATCAGAACAAGCAGAGGGTACATTGAAGTATGTGAATAAGGTGTTCTGAATAATCATTGAATTTCGAAGTGTAGAACAGTCTTTAAGATATAATCAAAAGTGAAGCACAGTGGCTTCCCAGTTCTGGAGTTGTAAAGGCACCGGGAGCTGCGATGTGGCTCCTTGTTTCTTGGCTGCCTGGATTTCCTTTGTGTTTGAGCCGTTGTCAAACCTGTAGGGCAGATGCACTGGTGTTATTGGTAAGGTGGTTGAGATGAGCATTTTCCCTCCCGCCTTGTAGACAAAGTACAGCAAGACACCGAAAATCAGATGTGGATCAGGAGAGACTGTTAGATGACCACTGTCAGATGGTCACTGCCTGGTCAAGGGAGAGGCTTTATTATTTGTTTTTTAAGATTTTATATATTTATTTTTAGAGAGAAGGGAAGGGAGGGAGAAAGAAAGGGAGAGAAACATCACTGTGTGGTTGCCTCTCACACGCCCCCCACTGGGCACCTGGCCTGCAACCCAGGCGTGTGCCCTGACTGGGAGTCTAACTGGCGACCCTTAGGTTCACAGGCTGGCACTCAGTCCACTGACCCACACCAGCTGGGGCAGGGAGAAGCTTTTAAAATACGTGTTTCTTTCTTTCCCGCTCCCGTCACTAAACCCTGTTGCCTCCCTAATCCCCAGCACATGCTTGGTCATTTTCAGGGTGACCTAGGGACCAGGAGCTCTTTCAAAGCCCTCCAAGCCAGCACCGGATGCATCACTAAGACTTCATCGTTGTTCCTTTCCCTTTGAAAGGCAGTTGCATTTCTGATGCCCTCATTACTTTCTCTCCCTTGCCCAAGCGTGTGAACTCGCCTACTTCTAGAGCCATGACTGACCCACATGCTTTCCAGATCCCAGGAAGAACAACCTGGTGGAGATCATCCTGGACGTCAACGTCAGTCAGCTGACTGAGAGGCTGAAGGGGATGTTCATCCGCCAGATTGGGGTCCTCCTGGGGGTGCTGGATTCCGACATCATCGTGCAAAAGATTCAGCCATACACTGAGCAGAGGTAGCTGGGCAATGAATTGCGGGCGGGGGGAGGAGAAAAGGAAAGACCAGGGGCCCCCTGAGCTTCGTGATTGAGCTGAGAAAATAGTGTGGGTCGACAGAGAAGGGTGGGCTCTCTGACCAGGAACCATGCATGGTGTCCATTTCTGTAACAAGCTCTTCTCCTCTAGAACAGCTCACGTGCTCCATGTTAGACTGAGGCAGGGTGTCAGGCTACAAGGTCAGAAGAGGTCCCTGTGTTAGAAGGCCACACTCTAGTGGGGGAATAATCAAGTAAACATATATCATTGGTATAGGGTGGATTTGCCAGAATGTGTGGTATCCTGGCGGCACAGAAGGGAGGGCAGTGATGTCCTGTGGGAGGGCTGGGGGCTGGGGGCGGGGGGCGGGTAGTCCAAGGACTTTCCACAGGCGGTGAAGCTTGCACTGGTCAAGCATGGGAGGACTGGGAGGGATTCAGAATGCGGCACAGCATGCACAGAGGTCCTGTGGGATCAGAGGGCAGCAGCTCCTCTGGAAAGCCCCTCGGTTCAGAGAGCTTACTGGGCCCCAGAGCACGGGGGAGGACGGGACTGGCTGTGTGGACTGAGAAGGGTCATACCCAAGCCAGGGGGTTCAGTTTTAATCGTCAGGGCGGGAGGACTCAAGTAGTTCTTCAGACGTGTGAAGTTTTTGTTTGTGAAGCAAGGAAGTTACCGTGATTGTTAAGGGAGTTCAGTAGTGTGAGGGCTGGGCTAAGAGGGAGAGGCTGACGGCTGTGAGGTCCATCAGGACGCTTTCTACCAGTCTCGTAGAAGAGTAGTGAGACCTGAATGAAGGCAGTGGCGAAGGAAATGGAAGAGGAAGAGGAGAAATTAAAACGAAATTTGAAGGTAAATTGATAGGACTTTGGGAACAATTGAGATGTCAAATATGAGGCTTTTGGTTTGCATGCCCGAATAGGTGGTGATGCCGCCGAGCCCAGGGACACGGAAGAAATGCCGTTTCAAAGGAGGAGGCAGTTTTGACTGTTGGGTTCGGGGTGTCTTAGGGAGATGTTTTACCAGGTTGTAGCGAGTACAGGCCGGACGTTGGGGTGGAGGAAAGGCCAGAGGTCAGGAGCACGAGCAGGAGCCAAAGCTGTGGGGACAGATGAGGCACACTGGGAGTGTCGAGAGGCCGAGGACAGAGCTCCGGAGAACAGCCATGTTTAAGGAACAGGCATAGAAAGAAGGCAGCAAAGGAAACTGAGAAATCACAGTCAGAGGTGAGGCGGAAACCTGGTGGAGCTGGGCTCCTGGAAGTTAAGGCCGGAGCTGGGGGGTTGGGCTGCCAAGGGATTCAGATGCTTAGAGAGATGCAGGTGCCCCACAGGGCTCTTTGGGTTTGTGATAATGAGATCATTTTACTTAGATGTTGGGGGCAGAGGACAAATTCATCTCATGGTTTGAGGATGCAGAGATAATAAGTATAACACCTTTTTGAAGAGGTTGGTGCTGAAAATAATATGGGGGTTAAGATCAACAGAACACTTTTTAAAGATAAGAAATAGTTGAACATTTTTATAGACTGAGGGGCAGGTGCAGAGGAGACGCAGAAGGCGGAGTTTGGGGAGTGGGTCGTACATGGACATAGGTCTGGGGGACTGGCCGTGGGCCGAGCCGGCGCACCGCTGGAGACCAGAGGAGGGAAGGCGTGCTGCAGGGGGTGCGTGCACAGGGAGCGAGCGTGGAGCTTAAGACCGGTGGTACCAACACCCTGTTTTGTCTCTGAAGCTGGAGACGAGGCCGTCTGCTGTGAGGCGGTGGGGGTGAGGTGGGCGTGAGGTGGGCAGCCCAAGGAAAGTGGGAAAGGTTGGGGACAGCAGCACCAGGAAAGGGCCATGAGCAATATCGGGGTCTCAGCCGAGGTCAGAGACATGCGATGAGATTGGTGGTTCCCAGCTCGGGCTACATCAGAGAATCAATCACCTGGAGCTTTCTCGAACATGCCACTACCCCTGCCTCACCCCAGAGATGATGGTGCTCGTGGTCTAGAGTGAGGTCTTGGCACCAGCAATCCGAAAGCTCCCAGTGAACCTAATGTACAGCTGGGGCTCCCTGGATCTGAGGCAGTGTGGTGATCAGGACTTTCTTTGTAAGCTCTGCTCAGCAGTGGGGGGCAGGCAGGGAAAGTGGCTGCTGGGACCCAGCCAAGCTGGTGGGAACAGGCTGGTCACAAACCATGCTGGTAAGAGCAGCGTGGAAGGGTGTGCTCGCAGGCTGGCTGTCACTGCGACGGGCCTGCGGGAGAGAGCAGCATCGGGTGGCTGGGTTTCTGGCTTGGACTGGGTTGGCTTAGTTGAGGAATTGTGGAGGGGTTGGAGAATTGGAGGGAGATATTATATTATAGTGGGATAAACGTGGGCCTTCCCAGACTTCACCTCCCCAAACCTGTTGTGTCTCTTGTAAAGTGCTGGTTCCCATTTTGTAGGCAGTTACTGAGGGTCCAGTAAGGCAGCGTGTGTATGGTCCCTGACACACGGGGAGTGCTCAGCGAGTGGTTATTATACATTTACGTTGAGACGTGTTGGATCTGAGGTGCCTGTGGAAGTTCTGGGGTAGATATTCTAGCAAGCATTTGCAGATAGATATGGTCATTCAGCAGAGGCGTGGGGAGAGGAGATAAAGATTTGAGATTTTTTGGTACATAGAAGTGGAAGCTATAAGCATGGATCAGATAACCACAGAAGATAATGAGAAATGGACCACAAATCTTGTGTGTAAAGATTTGCTTATCGAGCCTGGAATTTGTGATACCCCATTTGTTAGCCTTCTGCATCGGCTTCTGGAATGTCTGTTATGCCAATGCTTCCCAAACTTGTCTGCCACACACACAGAAAATGATGCTGTTTACATAGCACTTTGGGAGTAAATGGACTCACCCTGTAAGCAGCTGGTCCCACCCAGCTGTGCTGTGTGCTCAGGGTGCATATGTTGGGCACCCCTATAAACCCAGTGTGACCCCCTGAATTGGGAAGGTCCGGTCTAGGAGACGAACACGAAGTCCAGAAGCAGGGTTCCTAAAATAGAGGCCAAGCCAGAGAACAGGTTTGGTGCCACCCAGGTGTGAGTTCAAACATGGTCTGCCTCAGACAGAAACTGACAGTCAGAAAGGAGATTCTGAGCATGGAGTGACATAAACTTGTACTAGCCAACCCGTGGTGTTGTCTTTCTTGTTGCTGTCATAGTAACGATCGTTTTGGCTAATGGACAATTCTTGGATGCCGTCTAATTATTTACATTTTACAAAGCATTGTGGTTTGGCTTACAAGAAACCCACGCACAAACCCAACAGTACCACAGCCTTAGCCGTTAACGGTAGCAGGGATGTAGTCAACCAAATCCCCATTTTCCTGACCTGCGGTTACCTGTTTGGAATGGGTTGTCTTGTGAGCCGGGGCAGCGTAGGGCATTCTAAAAGCACAGGCTGTGGAGTCAGGGACATTAGGGTTGGGATCTGGCTCTGCCATCATTAATTGTGTGACCTTGGGCAAGTTACTGAACCCCTCTGAGCCGGTGCTGTCCTCTGAAATGGAGCTGACGCTGGTAACCCTTTATCACTGGCTTTTGCTGGGAGAGAATGCATGGAATTCTCAGCGCAGGCCCCGGCTCAAGCAGAAGGTACTTAGCTAATGCTGTCGCTGCTGACAGCTCCGCTCGTTCATACGTACTGCTGCATGTCTCTACAGCACCAAGATGGTATTTTTTGTTCAAAACGAGCCTCCCCACCAGATCCTCAAAGGCTACGAGGTGGCAGCGATGCTCAAGAATGAGCTGCGGAAGCAAAAGGCAGACTTTCTGGTATTCAAAGCCCTGGAAATCTACACTGTCAGTGAGTAATTCTGGGGTGTTGGGAACAAGAGCCTACCCAGTGGCCACCCTCACCTGTCTTTCCCCACTGTCCTCTGCCTTCATCCGCGGTCCCCTAGGAACACTGAGGTAACCTTTCCTCCACTGCCATGTCCAGGAGAGTCCTGACTTGTAGAGGCTCTTAACCCGGGGTCCGTGGGCCCCTGAGATAGGGTTCAGAGGGACAGTATGTTTGGGGGGAAATTATATCCTTCTTTTCATTAACTGGTACCTGAACTTGATTATTTCCCTCAATTATGAAAGTAGGCAACAGACCATAGTATCATTAATGGAGCCTGTGATTTGAGGCAGTGGAGGTCACAGATGACTTCGTATCACACAACACGATGAAATTCTCTTACTCATCACTCCCTCAGAGTTGTCAGTTGTTAGGTCCACTTCCACATCCTGCTGCTCCTTTCTTTCATTTTCTTTTTTGAATCCTCACTGGAGGACATACTTACTGAATTTAGAGAGAGGGGAAGGGAGGGAGAGAGAGGGAGAGAAATATTGATGGTTGCCTCTGGTATGTGCCCTGATCAGGAATTGAACCCGTGACCTTTCAGTTTATGGGATGATGCTCCAACCAACTGAGCCACACTGGCCAGGGTGCTGCTTCATGTTTTAATAAAAGCACATATATTTTTTAAAATTGCATTCTTAGATATTAAAAATATGTTCAATGTAATTCCTTTGTAATACTACACATTTTATTTGGCAATTAAATTATTCAGAGAAGGGTGTCTGCGGGGCATGAAATGGTAACAACTGCTGGCACACAAAAAATATCAGGTGAAAACAGGCTGCAACCGTGTTCCAGAGGCTTTTCTCACTGCTCCTTTTACCCAACCATGATGGTAATCAGGGGCAACGCGCCCCAGCTGTGGAAGCTCCTGGGCGGTCTTCGGGACACTTCGCCCCGAGCCGCTGAACTGGCGCTTTCCTGCCCGCACGGGGCCCTGGGGGCTGGCTGGCCTCCGGCTCTGATTCCTGTTGTCTTGTCTCTTTGCTGCTGCGGCCAGCATGCCAGCTGAACTGTTCAGACCACGGCCACTGTGATTCGTTCACCAAACGCTGCATCTGTGACCCTTTCTGGATGGAGAATTTCATCAAGGTGCAGCTGAGGGACGGAGACAGCAACTGTGGTGAGTGTTCTGTTTGGCGCTGAGCCAGCTGATTTGGCACTGGATGTGGTTCTGAGTTGAGTGGGCGGGTGATGGTGTTTCCGAGGCAGATGAGCCAGTGAGGAGAAGAACTTCGTGTATTTTCTGTTTGCAGAGGATTTTTACTTCTTTCCTCCGCACTTGCCCAAGGTTAGAGGAAAGCTCTGAAGCAATTGTGTAAGAACCAAACTTAAATCACACCAACTGCAAATTTCAGCCTAAACCAGACCGGCTGCAAGGCCTGCCGTCTTTCTGGGGTGCCTACACGCCACAGCCTCTTGGGAGCCTTCTGCTTTCTACCCCCCAACCCTGCTCCCTCTGTTAAAGCTGTGAAAACTCCTTACTCTGCCCCACTGCCCCAGGGTCCAAAGAGACTGGAGCAATTCAGAAGGGTTAAAGCTACAGTTCCCTTAGACTCTGAGGCCTCACCTTCCCTGGGGAGCCCTGGGGTCATTCTGATCTACTAGAGAATGACCCCACCTTGGGCCACACCTCCCTGTTGCCTCTCTCTCCACACCCCCCACTTTCACTTTTCTTGGCAGAGTGGAGCGTGTTATATGTTATCATTGCTTGCTTCGTCATTGTTGTTGCCTTGGGAACCCTGTCCTGGACTCTGGTCTGTTGTTGTAAAAGGTAAGATGGTTTCTCCTTGGAAATTCATTCGGACTTCTGGTAATGTAGTCATTCACCAGAGATGCCGGTCCATTCCACAGGGGGGCGCTGAGTCCTGGGTTCCTCCCTTCCCGTCACTGCTGTAGTGCTTTGGCCCAGCCGAGGCATGCGCAGAACGGCTTTCCTCGCCCTGGACACTGCTGAGGGCAGGAGCGAGCTCCTGCAGCCAGTGGCTGTCAGCACGGTGATTTGCCCTGGGTGGGAGTGGGTGGGGACCCCGATCACATCTCAAGGGCGTGGTCCTTCAGCACTCCGCACCTCAGCCCACTGCCTTCACACCTGAGTTCGTTTTTTCTCTGCCTTCCTAGAAGGGATTCACGTGTGTGCTGCTTTCACGCAGCTGCAGTCTTAGGTCAGTCATGGTTAAGTGTTATGGGTTTTTTCATTTGATCTTCCTAGCTAGTCTTATAATACTTCATGGTGACGCTTACTGTATGTTTTTCATTATTAATAAGTATTATTTCTGTATTTACTGTGTGCCACCATGATAACACTTTATAGATATTATCTTTTAATATGCACGACACCCTTTTCTCATCTTACAGATAAGAAAATGACATCCCTCGTCCACGGACACAGTCCGTAGGTGGCACAGCTGAGGGTCACCCTGCTGTCACCACACATAAAACTTGAGAAAATTCAAAGAATTAAAAAAAATCCCCACCAGCCTAAGACACTCTCCGTTCACAGCTTTTTTGGTTTAATGCTTGCCTCCCTAGCCACATCCCTCAAGCACAGGATTTTCAGTGTCTTTACATTTTTAACCAATCTGTCCTTCGGTGCCACTTTGGACTGGTGAGTCCAGGCTGAGACATTCACGTTTCCCTTGCTGCTTCTCAGAGTTGGTAAGACTTGTTTGAAGAGCAGATCACAGCGGCCACCTTCTGCGGTGGCTGCTGGACTCCGACACACAACCCCTTTCCTGAGCAGGGGAGGGCGTTGTGTTTTTCAGGCAAAAAGGAAAGCCCAAGAGAAAAAGCAAGTACAAGATCCTGGACGCCACGGATCAGGAAAGCCTGGAACTGAAGCCAACGCCCCGAGCAGGTAGCGGCCCTGGGAGCAGGGGCTGGGGGCACCCAGATTTGTGCACTCTCCCTGTGAAGAGCCACCGGCACTAGTTCCCTCCTCAATGCATCATTAGCCGCAGTTTGCGCTGGAAGAGCCTTCTGTTTGCTGCCTGAGGAAGGCGAGGGCAGGTGGGGCCCAGCCAGTCCTGCCATGGGGCGGATGGGCTAGGCCTGCTTCGGTCCTTTGCCTGCTCGTTCCCCTCAGGATTCTATCCTGGAGTTTAGCTTTTCACGCTGCCCTCTGCAGTCAGGCTTGGGGACTGTGGTCTCTCCTTTTGGGCAACAAGGCGAGGTGTCAGTGATGAGATCAGAACCAGTGTGTGCCAGCTGACCTTTTGCCTTCTCCAGTATTTACAGGCTGTCACTGACTGAGAGCAGGCGGAGGGCAGGTTCCCTGCTGGCTCCCAGGATGGGCCTGGGCGAGTCGGGATGGGAGGGGGCCTCCCTTCCTCGGCTGGACTGTCCTGTGGCTCCGGATGCCACAGGACAGGCGTCCTCTGTTTTGGGGAACTGGATGCTTTGTCGAGCTCTTTGTAAACTTCCTGAAAGTGTAACTACTTCTATTCAAAGTAATTATTCATCATTAGGAGAGGCTGTAGGGAAAATATAAAGAGTTGTAGGACAGGCTTCCTCCTCAGAATTTCAGTCACGTGAGGGAGGGCAGACTTACCAGAAGATGAGTTGTCGTGGGCTGCCTGGGCCCCGCACCCATGCAGCAGCTCGGTTAGGGAATGCTGTGGGTGGGCGGAGCTGATGGGGCCCGTGAACCGGAGAGGTGCAGCCAGGGCATCCCACCCGCAGATGCTGGGGACGGATGGAGGCCTGGAGGTAAGAACGTGCACAAGCCGCCCTCCATACAGAGGCCACGGTCATGTTACTCTGGGTTTTTCCTCCCCTGAAGCCCTTCAGTGGCTCACTTCTGGTCTGGTGGGCATGGCCGTGGTGTGACAGCAGAGCTCTTCCTTCCTTCTGATCTCTTCTCCTGGCTCAGGTCTCTGTCCAGAAAGCTCTCTCTCAACCCTCCCTTAACCTGCTACTTGAAGCTGTGCTCATTTCTTTCCCCATCAGTTCGGCATGTCCCTCTGTTTTATTAGTGATGCATTTGTCTCCTTCCTGGTCAGTGAAATCCTTGAGGGCAGGGAATCTGTGAAAATGGACTGACACAGAAACTGGCAAACACACACAAATGTGACCACGGAACGTCTTTCTAAAGAATGAACGGCAAACCCAAGACCCGAGGGATGAGGAGTTAGACATGTGAAGGCTGGGAAACAGCACTGCAGGGCCAAGTCAGTGAAGGCCCAGCTGCTGGAAAGAGCAGGGAGCACTTGAGGAAGTAGAAAGGCATTTGAGGAAAGGCAAGTGGCATGAGGACGGCCAGGGAGCGGGGAGCTTGCTGTGGGTTCCTTCTAAGAGCAGTGGGGAGCCACCAATAGTTTTTAATGGACAAATGACACGATATGATTTACATTTTAAAGAGACAACTGTGGTTGCTGTATGTTCAGGAACTGAAGAGGGCAGGAGTAGGTGAGTCAGTAGAATGTCCTTGTGGTAGAGGTGATGGGACAGAAGGGGGCAGGCAGCCTCCAGACTGAGTTTGGGGGAACACGTGACAAGGTTCAGGGTGTGTTGGCTGAGGGGTGTGAGAGATAGGAAGTAGAAGATGGTCCCCAAGCCACTTGTTTGAGCACCTGAGAGTTGGGTGACGTTACTCCTGAGATGAGAAAGCCTGGAAGAAATGGAGATCAAGCATTCGGTTTGGAATAGTAATGAATGAGGATGAGGAAACGAGGCTGGAAGATCAGTGAGGACCAAATCGTGGGAGGAGCTGCACATCAACCTAAGGAATTAAGCATTTATTTTGATGGTGATGAGAAGTGACATACTGAAAGTTCTGGCTTTGGAAATTTAGTGTAATAACAATGTTTTCTATCGACTGAAGAGAAGAGATTATAGGTGGAGGCCAGCAAGATTGCTGCAATGGTCCAAGGAGGAGGTAATGATGGCTCGAACAGCACAGTGTTCTTGGACTGGAGGGACGGGCAAGGTCACGGCTGACTTCCAACCCAAGACAGAATGACAGCACTGTTGGCAGAATTAGGACATCCAGTGCAATGATGGTTTGGGTAAGAGAAGATGATTAAACTGAATTGAGCAGAGCAGTTGGGACTAGAATTGTCACTATGAAAATCTATACGCTGTTGAGTGTCAGAACCACAGAAGTGGATCAGATCCCTTCTGGGGAGAACGTTGAAGGGTGAGAGAAGAGTCCAGGGCTGAGGAGCCTAAGACTGGTCCTCAAGGAGGGGGAGGGGCATCACTAGTGTGTGGCCGGCCGTGTTTGCTGCTGCAGGGCCAGAACTGACCACACACTGGTTCGGTTTCTGGTCACCTGCAGAGCCTGAGCAGTGGTGGATGATGGCAGAAATGGAAGTGCAGGTTATGGAGGGAGGAAGTAGTGAGGAAACGGAGGCACTAAATATTTAAAAGTCCTTGTGGAGGTTGAGGGATGAAAAGTGGAGAATCAGCAAAATGGGGGTTGGAAAGCAAGGCTTTAGTGGACAGGTTTCTCTCGGGGAGCAAATCTGGGCAGAGACGCAGAAGACACAGTGAGGCTCCTGAGGACAGAGGCAGGAGGGAGGGAAAGCTGGCCGGCGGTGCCAAGCAGTGCTGGGTTGCAAGGCAAAAATCAAAGCAGGCTTCTTGTGAAAGGGGAGGGTGGCACGGGAGAGCCACAGGGTGGCAGTCATATCTGCGTAACTAAGACGAAACTAAATGAGGCTCAGCAGGCCCTTCTCTGGAGGGAAGTGTCCAGCTGAGGGAGCCGTGGGAGTACCTCCGGTTTGCGGTGGGTCTGACCAGGCCAGAACCCCTGGCTTCTGTCCTGGGGTCTGTGGAGTAGCGGGCGCAGCCCAGAGCAGTCACTAGCAGGATGAGGGGAATGGGATTTGAGATGATGTTTTATATGGCGTGGAACTGAAGATGCTGAGCTGGAAGGGTGAGTCGAGTGTGGCATGTTGCAGGGAAAGAGGACAAATGTAGAACCATTGCTGGGAGCCAGGCGGAGTCTGGATGCAGAGCGACTGTGGAAATAGAATTGCCCCGGCTGTTGGGCGTAGAGGCTGCCAGGTGGATCGTGGGGGCCGCCCGCCTCGGGAGATTGGTTCACATTCAGCAGCTGTTGGTTGTGGTTTTGTTTTGCTACTCTCTTGATTTTTTAAAAAAACATTCTATTGACGTATATTAGGTTGAACTGTGTGAAATTACTATCTGGCCAATAAAAATGGCAGTTTTTTGTGGTTCAACCTAGTATGTACAGAAAATTGTAAATACAGCTCAGTGGATTTTCACAAGTGAACAGACCCATGTAATCAACATCCCAGAAGTGCCTTTGTGTTTCTTTCCAGCCACTCCCCACCCACCATTTCTGATATCTTAGAGTGGTTTATACAAATAGAATCAATGTGTTTGGCTTCTTTCAGTCAACATTACATTTATGACATTTATCCGTATTAGGTTTAGCAATAATTCATTCTCACTGCTGTGTAATTTCCACTGTGACTATTTTAATTGGTCAGGGATATTGTTGATGGGCAACCACTTTCTTTGCATTTTTGGCTGTCATGAGGAGTGCTGTTGTGAATGTTTCTCTTCCTTGTCCTTTAGTGGACACATGCGTAGATTTGTTAGGTTTAGACCGAGGAATGGAGTCGCTTTGTGATAGATGTATCTCTTCAGCTCCCATTAAAGTTAGCAGTTTCTCAGCTTGCATTGTTTAGTGGGTGAAGTCCACTCGGTTCTTTAGGAACCTGCTAGGTTCCTGCTCTAAGTGCTGTGTACTGTGGAGCCAGGGGCATTTGCTTCCCTCCTGGACTCCTGTCTTCTGCAGCTATGACCCAGAAGGGCAGCTTTGCCGGGAGACTGGGAGGGGAGAGCCCCCCGAAGTTACAGAGAAGCAGGGGTTTTGAGGACCTTGAGCGTTCCCTGGGCCCGATTCTTCTGCTGGCCACAGCCCCCACTTAGGATGGCATCCTGAGACTCACTGGGAGGTGTGGCTCTCTGCAGTCACGTCCCAGAATGGCACCCGACATGGTCAGCAAGGTGTGCTTCCTGGGTAACAAGATGCCATCAGGAGTCTGGCTGCCCCCAGCATTCACAGCCTTCAGTCACGTCTGGCCAGGAAGGGGCACAATGGCTGAGAATCACCTCAGGGCATTTGTTTTCCAGGGCTCTGGGTGGCACCAGGGGAGGGAGAATGACTGTCAGATGATGATGGTTCAAACACCTGACTACTGGTTACCTTAGAAAGAAGGAGGTAGCTCCTTTCTCCTGGGGGTGGGCAGTGCCAGATGCCAGAGTACTGCCAAGCTGCATTCTCGCTGTTGGCAATTCCCATTTCTAGTCCTGCTCTCTCAGCCTGCCTTTTGCTTTCTCTGGAATAGTACTGGTACCAGCCAGGGTGCAGCCATCTTGCTGTGGGATGGGATCTGCCCTAAAGCCATCGCCAGACCAGGCTGTGCAGTGTGGCCTGTGCAGCCATGGACAGGCATAATACTAAAGGTGACCTCCAGGGCTTGCAGAATCTCAGACATCTTTTCTGATCTCAGGTGCTTCTTACAGGTCCTTGTTTGTGTGGTCTGATGAGCTGATGGCTTGGGACTGTCTCTGGGAACCCCCACTCCAGTCGGCTCTTCCTGTAGGAAACCTCCTGAGCCCTGTGCCTGCCGTCCCACCTCTGGTCCCTGCTCAGAGAAGCTGGTGCAGACATCTCCACAGAGTGAGAGTCATGTCCTTTATCAGTGTCAGGCACTCTGGCGAGCACGTCACATCCATTCTGAGCCAGGGCACAGTGAAAGCGCATTCTTTAGAGCTTCTGTTCTTGATTGTAATTTCCTGTCTTTTGAGAACTTCACTCTATTCATACAGGGAGATAAAACACATTTAAGAGAGAAAAAAAGTGTCATTGGGTGGCATTAACCAAAGCTACTGGAGATAAACATTCAGCATTGGAACTGTTTGCTGATAGCCAGTTTACGCTCTGACTCCCCTTATGGGGCTGTCCCAGCAGGCAGGCACCGAAGACTCAGGAAGCCCCCTTCCCATCTGCCTCTCCCAGCCAGGAGGGGAGATTACCTCCCTGTCCCTCTGTTCCTCTTCAGGCTGGGAGGAGGGTGCAGGGTGTGGCTCCTAATGCTGGGGTCCCATCTCTCCCTCACAGGCATCAAACAGAAAGGCCCAGTGCTGAGCAGCAGCCTGATGCACTCCGAGTCGGAGCTGGACAGCGATGATGCCATCTTCACTTGGCCAGACAGAGAGAAGGGCAAGCTCCTGCATGGTCACAATGGCTCCGTGCCCAATGGACAGACCCCACTTAAGGCCAGGAGCCCACGAGAGGAGATCTTATAGCCAGCCACCTGGTCTGTCTCCTCAGGGGAGGGTTGGCAGTGTCGGGGTCCAGAGCGTTGCCAGGCTGGTTCTCACACTTCCCATCTCAGTGGGCAGCTGCTCTCCCAGCATCTGCTGGCCACTCCCCCCGACATCCCCAGCTGGAGCTGCTACCCACCTGCATCCAGAGATATTCTCCAGGAACCCCGAACAAAGCTGTGAACGAAGAGGTCTCCTCTGTCCACCCATCTGGTAGCCACTCCCCCCAAATATCCTCACCTCAGGGCTTCCTTCTCTGCAAACCCCTCCATGCTCCGAGGGTGGACACAGCCAGCTCCGATGGCATTGTTGCTGCTCCCAGGGCACCTTCACAGCGAGGCCTGGCTGTGCCCCACACACCTGGCGACAGAACCAAGCACCACCAGTGTCCTGACTCCCAAGAGCCTGCTCCACATTCTTTGTTCTCTTCTTTGAAATGGAGCGGACCCTCTTGCTAGGGCCAGAAAAGTGACGCCCCTTCTCCTCACTACGGATGGCAGGCTCGTAGTGCAGAAACGGTGTCAGGCCCAAGATTAGGGGAGAACTGGCTGTTGTGTCAGAGCAGCTGGGTTGGACATAGGCTGCCTCCCCCTCTCCTCCTGAACAGTGCTGGCTGCTTCAGGGCTCAGGCCACCAGTCCCCCTGCCCAGAGTAGACAGTCACAGCAAGACTGGAATGTTATGGCATGAGAGCGCATGTGTGCGACTGTCCCACCATGTTCTCCTCTTTGTCTGACTGTCTTCTTGTCTCTTGCGTGTGTGTGTGCACACGAGTGTGCGTGCGTGCATCAGCTCCTTGGAACAGACTTCCTGATACCCTCCGGCCGTTTCCTCAGCCACTGTGTCTGGTTGAGGATGGGAGCTTTGGGGGAGTGACTTTTTAAAAAGAAACCTACAGTTTATATACTACTACACTACTGCCTGTTGTGAGATGATTAAACATGCTATTTAATTGTACGTGTGCCTGAATGTGCTGCTTTGTGCTCCACCACTGATCTGTACCATGGGTGCAGCTACCTGTGCGTCCCTGTGAGGTAATGGCGTCCAGCAGGAAAGTCCCGGGAGCAGCATCAGCGCTGTGGCTATTGGTGGAGGATGGTGTCACTCCGGGCCCTGATGCCAGCTGCTCTGGCTTTCTGTCCTTTCTTCTACACCTATAGCTCCCCCTCGCTCCAGGGCCTAATGCCCAGGCTGTGGGCCCTTGGTAGAAGGGACACCAAACAGAGGGCATCCTCACATTTCTGGAACTCCACTAGGTACTGCGTGTACAGAGGAAACTTACCAGGAAGCAAAATTCAAACCCCCAGGGCTGAAGGCTGCAGCCCTGGCCTTCCTGCGTGGGGGAGACTAATCCTTGTTCTTCCAGCTTCCCTGTGGTCCACCTATTAAGTGGAAGGAGCTGAAGAGGTGGTCACACACACACGCACTGAGAGTTACTCTCTGAAAACAGGTATGGAAAAGAGGTGGGTGGAATCGGGCTATCAGCCCCCAGAGATGAGAGTTTCAGGAGCATGGATCAGACCCCTACACATTCTTTGGTTAAGCCCAGGCCACTGTTACAACCCCTTCCACTCACCTAAGCCCCCAGTTTGTGCTTGGCGGTGGTGGTTACCCAAGTTTCCAAGATTTCCACCAGCACTGGGGCTATGGCTGCCACTCCTGTGCTCCCCCTCCCCCAAGAAAGAACTCTTGAGTTGTTCAGGTTTGACTTTGAAAGGTATTTATCAGGCTTTTTGGGTTACTTCATGGGAAAGACAGGTCTTGGCCAGCTTGCCATCCAGTTCTTAGTGTAGATTCAAACTACACTTCAGATTCCCCTCCCTCCTCACACCTAAGGTAACCAACACGTTTCTGTGCATCAACACCTGCGGTTCCCATGAGGGCTGCTTAAAAGAATCACCTGGGCAACTTTTAAACCGAACCCACACCCAAAAAGTTTTGATTTTTGAACATCTGACTGACCTCTTGTTAATTCTTCAGATAATCTGTGCAGTCACACCATGCCCTTGATGAGGGGGGATAACCCTCAGCAGCTCAGCTCTAAGACTTGCAGGCCACATGGGTTTGGCAGACGAAGAGGGGTAAGTACCCAGACACCCAGTACCTTTTAACCACCTCAGGGAGAGGCCCCTGGAGCTGGGTGAGGCAGAGATCAACTGTTCACCAAGCCAGGGTCCTGTTCAGGACACAGCTCATCTATATCTCCAGACCGCTGCACAATATGGGCCGAAGAGAGGAGTTCCATCTTCAGCCCTGGCCCATTACATTTTCTATGCGACTCCCACTCTCTTCCTCTATCTGTTGGCCAGAGCAGAGGAGCACTCGGGGGACACTGAGGCCATGGTGGAGACACAAGACAGAACCTCATCCTGAACCACCATCTAGAAAGAACTGTCCTATCAGAATGGATGTTGGATCGTTATGAGAAAAATAAACTACTGTACTCGCCAGTACATAAAAAAAACCCTTAGGTTAAGATTATAGGCCCAGGCTCTCTTCTGTCATAGGTCTCCCTGGGCTCAAGTTCATTGCCAGGGTTGACAGTGATGCTTCGGCTCTGGCCCCCAAATGGCCACTTTGGATGTCTACCGCCCTAAGCAGCACAGTGGTACCAACAGCCACTGCAGGCAGGGGGGCAGAGTTGTGAAATCATAAACTTGCCTCCGTTGCCCCACATCCCAGCACAGCCTGGTAGAGACAGGGGAGACACCCCCCAAGAAAGCAGGGACAGCAGCGATTAGTGAAGAGGTGGTAGCTCTGGGAGCTCACAAAACTCACTTCACCATCTGCCATGTTCCCCCACCACAGGGGGGTGGCTCCTTAACAGAGGCGAGCAGGTAAACGTCACTGTCCCTAACCAAAGCAATGCCACTCTTGTGATCCCAGAGGCACAAATACTGCAGGTAAGAAAAACAAACACTAGCGCTAATAACACCAGCTACTGGAAAATAAAAGCACCTATAAATCTGCTGAACTGATGAAAAAGCAAAACAGTATCTAAAGAAGAAAAGAAAACCTCAAATAGAGAAATAACCCATCAAATACCATGACCAACCAAGATAACTTGGGAGTACAGAAAGAAAATGCAGAGTCTCCAGAAACCAATTTCACAGTCAAGGAAGACAGGAAGATGGTGATTTAAATGTCAGAGAATTTAAGATAGTGGCTGTGAAGAAACTCAACAACAAACAAGAAAGCTGAGAGAGGTGGTTCAATGAGCTAATGAAGAAAAGAAGTACTTTTACTAAGAGAATGAAACTATAAAAAGAAACTCTGGAGCTGAAGAAAACTCAATGAGTGAGATGAGGAATACACTAGAAAGCACTGGAAACAGCAGACCAGATGCAAAGAGAAGCAAGAGCTCAGAGACGGCAATCTAGAAGTGACCCAGGAAGGAGAACTAAGAATTTAAAATGGAAGAACTCTATGAAAACGATCTGACTACATTAGAAAGAGAAATGTAAAGATAACAGGAATACCAAAAGAGACAAAGGAACAGAGAGACTACTCAAAGAAATAATTGAAGAGAACACTTTCCAAGACTATGGAAAGAACTGGACTTTATAATAGAGAAAGTGAACATAAATAACATCTAATTGTATCAATGCAAAAAGACCACCTCTATATATGACACATTTTATTCAAACTGTCAAAAATCAATGGCAAAGATTCTCAAGGCAGCCTGGGAGAAAAGACTGATCTATAAAGGAAACCCTATTAAATTAGACTTCACAGAAGAACACTGTAAGACAGGAGCAAATGAAAGGGGAAATATTCTAAATACTGAAAAAGCAGAACCATTAGACAAAGACAATATATCCAACAAGTGATTCTTTAGAAATAAAGGCTTTATCGGCAAAAGCTGAGAATTTACCACTCTAAGACCTAAATTGCAAGAATTGTTAAAAGCAGCACTTTTATTGGAAACAAAAAGAGAAAAGTATACAAAACTGAGTATAATGACTAATGGAAGGAGGAGGTTGGCTACCTACCTACATCAGAACAGAACATTGAACAATTAAAGGTTCAAGGAGGGGGAAATAGATGTGGGCATTAAAAAATAACTGTTTACTATACTTTGGTATGAATGCAAAATGTAAAAAGGGATAATTTGTGACCACAAAAATCATAAAAGCAGAGGAGGAAAATAAGTTAAATAGGTATGAAGAATTTTAAACAAACTAGTGGTAACCACAAAACAAAAATCCTAAGCTAAGATTCCATACATAAAGAGGAAATGGAGAAGAAAAATCATAAAAAAGACACCAAACTAAAATAGCAGAAACAATTACAAGGGGGAATAAATATGGAGATACTAAAGCAAATAGAAAAAAAATGTCTGTAGTGTAAATTTCATCTATCACTAATTGTAAATGGACTAAAGTCACCAATGAAAAAGCACAGGATATATTAAAAAACAAATCCCAACAATGTGTTACTTGTGGGAGACAGATCTAAAGATAAACACAGGCTCAAAGTGAAGGAACAGAAGATGATACTTTGAGCAAATGGCATCCAGAGAAAAATGGGTGTGGCAGTACTTATATCAGACAAAATACATTTCAAGATAAAAAGGTAACCAGAGACCTCCGGCCAGATGGAGGCATAGGTGGAAACACTGTGCCTCCTCGCACAACCAAGTTTAAAGACGACAAAGTTTTAGTAACAAAAACGCAGCCAAAACACAGAAAACTGAACTGTACAGAAGTCCGACAACAATGAACCATTCAACCAGACAGGTAAGAGGGGCGGAGTCAGCTGCGGAGCAGGGTCAGGCAGGAAAGATTGGCCAGACTGACCCAGGCGTGCAGGCGGCAGTTGGCAGATCCCAGGTGTGGGTGGCAACGGGCGGACCCAGTGAGGGCACAAGGTGGCTGGCTGACCAGGGTCACACATGCACATACAGATAAATGCAGATAAACCAAGCGAAGGAGGGAGCAGTGAGACAGACTTCTCAGGCTAGGGCCCCAGTAATGGGAATTAAGAGCCTGAAAGCACCAATTGGGAAGACTTTCGGGGTCGAAGTGCCGAGAGAGGCTCCCAGAGAGTTTGTTGGAGAGACCCACAGGGTCCTGGAGGGTGCACAGGCCCACACACCCGGGAGCCAGCACCAAGGAGGCCCGGTTTGCTTTTGGGAAGCAGCAGAGGGGTCCAAAATCCGAGAGAGAGCAGAAAAAAATGCCACTGCCCCTCTCTGACCCCGCCCCCACATACAATGTCACAATCCAGCAACTAAGTTGCCCTGACATGGTGAAAACCTAGGGCTCTGCCCCTCCTATGTAACAGGCACGAACGCACCAAAACATTATGGCTCAAGAACTCAAAGCCCCAGAGCTGATAACTCTAAGTGACCAAGAAATAGCCAACCTATCAGATGCACAGTTCAAAACACTGGTGATCAGGACACTCACAGAACTGGTTGATTTTAGTCACAAATTAGAGGAACATACAAAGGCTAAACTAAGTGAAATTAAGGGAAATGCATAGGAAACCAATAGTGATGGAAAGGGAACTGGGACTCAATCAATGGAGTGGACCAGAAGGAAGAAAAACAACCAAAGAGAAAAGAATGAAGAAACAAGAATTCAAAAAAATGAGGAGAGGCTTAGGAACCTCCACGACACCTTTAAACGTTCCAACAGCCGAATTATAGGGGTACCAGAAGGGGAAGAGGAAGAGCAACAAGTGGAAAACTTATCTGAACAAATAATGAAGAACTTTCCCAATCTGGCAAAGGAAATAGACTTCCAGGAAATCCAGGAAGCTCAGAGAGTCCCAAAGAACTTGGACCCAAGAAGGAACACACCAAGGCACAGCATAATTACATTAGCCAAGATTAAAATGAAGGAGAGAATCCTAGAAGCAGCAAGAGATAAGGGGATAGTCACCTACAAAGGAGTTCCCATCAGACTGTCAGAGGATTTCTCAAGAGACCTTGCAGGCAAGAAGGGGCTGGAAAGAAGTTTTCCAAGTCATGAAATCCAAAGACCTACATCCAAGATTGCTCTATCCAGCAAAGCTTTCATTTAGAATGGAAGGGCAGATAAAGTGCTCAGATAAGATCAAATTCAAGGAGTTCATCATCGCCAAGCCCTTATTATATGAAATGATAAAGGGATTTATCTAAGAAAAAGATAAAAAATATGAACAGTGAAATGACAGCAAACTCACAGTTATTAACAACCACACCTAAAACAAAAACAAAGCAAACTAAGCAAGTAACTAGAACAGGAACAGAACCACAGAAATGGAGATCACATGGAGGGTTAGCAACAGGAGAGTGGGAGGAAGAGAAGGGGGGAGAAGGTACAGAGAATAAGTAGCATAGGCGGTAGGTAGAAAATAGGGGGAAGGGCAAGAATAGTATGGGAAATATAGAATCTAAAGAACTTGTGACACATGGACATAAATGAAAGGGGGATGGTGGGGGAGGGGGTGTGCAGGGTGGAAAGGAATGAAGTGGGGGGAAATAGGACAACTGTAATGGCATAATCAATAAAGTATATTTTTTAAAAAAGGTAACCAGAGACAAAGAAGGCCATTCTATAGTGATAAATGGACAACTCATCAACAAGACAATAACACATAAATATACATGCGCCCAGCATGAATGAGAACACCAAAATACATAATTTACTTACAGATCCAAAAGGAAAAACTGATAAAAATACAATGGACTGCAATGGATAGATCATCCTGACAGAAAGTCAGTAAGGAAATATCAGCCTTCAATGACACATTAGACCAAATAGACTTAATTGATAGTCTAGAACATTCCCTCCCAAAGTGACAGAATACACATTCTCAAGTGCACAAGGAAAATTCTCAAGGATAAACCTTATATTGGGACACAAACCTTATGTTGGGACACAAAACAAGTCTCAATATATTTATTTTTTAAAGACTTTATTTCTTTTCAGACAGAGGAGAAGGTATGGAGAAAGTGAGGGAGAGAAACATCAATCTGTTGCCTCTGACACACTCTCAACTGGGGACCTGGCCTGCAACCCAGGCATGTGTCCTGACCAGGAATCAAACTGACGACCCTTCAGTTCGTTCAGGCCTATGTTTAATCCAATGAGCCACACAAGCCAGGGCAAGTCTCAATATATTTAAGATGACGTATGATTCCAAGCAAATTTTCTGACTACAAATGGTGGTAAACTGGAAATCAACCGGAAGAAGAAAGTCAGAAAAACCTCAAATATATGGAGAATAAACAACATGCTGCTAAACAATGGTTGGTTCAAAGAAGAAATGAGATCAAAAGATAGAGACAAGTGAAAATGAAAATGCAATGTACCAAAACTTGGGGGAGGCAGCAAAAACAGTTAAGAGGGAAGTTTATAGCATTATAGGCCTATCTCAAGAAATAAGAAAAATCTCAAACATTACAACTTAAAGAACTAGAAAAATGAAGCCCAAAGTCAGTAAAAGGAAATAAATTTTAAAAAATCAGCAGAAATAAAGGAACTAGAGAACAAAAAGACAATGGAAAAAATTAATGAAACAAAGAGCTGCTTCTTTGAAAAAATAAAATCGACAAACCCCTGGCTAGATTCACTAAGGAAAATAGAAGACCCAAAAATCAAATGAAAGAAATACAGGAATACTATATGAAAGACTATATGCCACCAGATTCAGTAACCTAGAAGACACAAATTCTTTGAAACATACAGCCTTTCAAGACTGAATCACAAGGAATTGGAAAATTTAAATATACCAATCACCAAAGTGAGCTATAGAAACACTAGTCAAAAACCTCCCCGAAAAACAAAAATCCTGGACCAGATGGCTTCACTGGTGAATTCTACCAAACATTCAAAGATTTCATACCCATCTTGTTCAACTTCTAAAAAAACTGAGGAGAAGGAATATCCCTAACTCATTTTACAAGGCCAACATTACTGGGATACTGAAACCACTCAATACAATACAAAGAAAGTAAGTTACAGGCCAGCACCTCCGATGAACAAAAAGCAAAAATCCTAAAAAAAATATGTACTAGCAAGTCAATACAATATATTAAAAGGATCATACATCACAGTAAAGTGGAGTTCATTCCAAGGATGCAAGTAAGGTTCATCGTCCACAAATCAATGTGATACAAACATATTAACAAAGTAATAAAACCCATATGATCATATCAATAGATGCAAAAAATAACATTTAAAAACAAACATTTATGGTAAAGACAACAAAATGGGTATAGAAAATATCTCAAAATACTAAAGATCACATATGTCTCCTCTTTTTTATTTATTATTTTATTACTGTTTTGGGGGGTTTTTGGGTGTTCATTCTTTAAGGAATTGAATAGTTTATTTTTTCATTCTTAATCTGTTTGATGACAATGAAACATGATTTCAAATCTAATTTTGTCATCTAGGTTCTGCTTTAGCTGTGTTCCCAGATTCACACACGATTTTATTACTAGTCCATTGTAGGTGCTTTCTCAGTTCCTTTTTTAACCCAAGAGTTAGCCATCATCTCTTTTGCCAAAATTTTGTCAGTTTTCAGGCTGTTTATGAACCAGAGTAATATCTGTATTTATATTTTTAATTAATCCTATCAGTATATAATATGCCATTTTTGCACTAAATCCTTTTTTAATCTTCCCTAGTTTTAATATTTGTCTAATAAAGTTTTTGCATCATTTTTGCCCTTGTTAGATTTTTAAAAAATTAGTCTTTGAAATTGTACTCATTTATTTGTATCAGTATCAACTCATGAATTCCTATTTTATTCATTAGTTTGTAATCTGATACTCATTATTAATCTGACACACAAATTCCCCTAGGGTTGGTCAATGGACATCTCTCTGGCTGCTCCCCGTTTCCTTCTGTCACTTCCCCATCATTTTTTAAAGCATTTACGTACCCAAAAGATGTTGCAGAGTAATTCTGTGCTTTTCTCAGTCTTGGAACCAGCCATTGAGCTCTAATGCCTTATCTCCTGGCATACTCACGATTACTAAGGTAAAACTGTTTCCTTACCCTGTCAGTGGATAGAATCAATCAATCCATTACAAAAACATACATATATTCATATAACTATACAACTATGCATCTGTTGGTATAAACCTATGAATTCGTACCAATTCTTCCAATTTCAATTCAACACCTCAGGGTTCTTTCTAGCATTCTTCCTTTCCACCTTCATTAATCCTTTCTCAAACAGTGAGAAATCTGGCTCCCATTGGTCTCAAAATATGTACTTATTTCTCAATCATGTAACTTATTTGCACAATGTAGTCAGTCGCCGAACCATTCCACCACCTACTGCCTCACTTGCTGTGGTGCTGGGCTGCTTCACTGTGGCACCTCTCACCAGCAGGTGTCCATGGGCTCCAGGCATACACCAATTCCTTCATGCTTGTACTTCCTCAAACACTAATGTCTCTATGCAGGGAAGGGCAAGCGAAGATGGAAAAAAAGGGTGAGAATTGGTCTTTGGTTAAATTTAAGATGTTTACATTCATTGTAACTTAGAACTTATTTGTTATCTTGCAATTTCTGTTGAGTAGCAATGGACAATTTCCTTCTACCTGTTTAAAAGGTAGTATGTTCTACTTTTATTTTTTATATGGCTGAGTAGCATTCCATTGTATATATGTACCACGTCTTCTCTATTCATCTGCTGAAAGATAGGCAGGCTGTTTTACGTGTATCGGCTATTGTGAACGCTGCTGTAATAAACACAGGGGTATGTAAAACTTCACTTGATATTTGAAAGCATATCATGTGCCAGGCACAAATTGTAAGAGTTATTATTATTCCACTTCATGAGGAAACTAAGGCACAAAAAGGTTAAGTAATTTACCTAAAGCTATACAACCAATAAATGAAAACCTCAGCTCTTCCCACTCTGTAACAATGCCTCTTATTAAATTTTCAATGATGGTAAAGTAATAACATATGATAATAGACAAGAGGAACTAGGGGCATTATTGTTTAATTCTTTCCTAAAATTTCAACTCAGTACCATAGGGAACTTTTTTATTCTGAATTTAATAGAAAACTGGGATTCATTTACAAAGATTTGTTTTACTTTAGGTTTTGGAAAACAACTGTTTTACAAAATTAGGGCAGGTAGATAGAAAGTTTAAATGGAATTTGAAGGTATACTTGTACAATATAAACACAGCTCTAGAACCTAAGGGAAAATGCAACTCGGTCTCAAATTCCCAAATGAAACACACACACACACACACACCCCTAAAAATGGATGTAGTCTTTGTGCCAATCACACAATTTCAAAACCATGTACGTTGAATGTCAGATGCAAGCTTTTTAAATCTCAAAAGTCTGCCTTAAATGAAATACGAGTCATATACAGTATACCTAATATTTCTACTTTTTAGGGCTTTGAATATAAGTTAATAAGGTAACTAAAATTAGGAACGAGTCTTTTGATGAAAGAAAGAAAACAAATGAAAAGACTGTAATGAAATAATATGCTTACTGGACTGAGTAAATATCAAATAATTTATTTTCTGAAAACCACTTTCTTTGTTATATACCATCTGTTGGGTCATACCAATACGGTCAAACAGAAAAATATTTTAAATTCTTTCAAGACACAAAGAAAAAGAGTAACTCACCCATCAAATACAAATATACTATTTTATTCTAAGGGAATATTTCTGTGGTTTCTGCAAGGGGAAAACCCAAAGTGGTTAAAAAACAAAAAAGAACAGAAAGGATAACTTAGATGTTTCTCTTGTGTGTTTGATGTTTTTTCCTCCCCTGGAAAAAAAATGTAATTTTACATAATTTAAGGAATTTTTAAAAGCAAATAATTGGAGACATATCAACAGCTATGCTTACAGGAAATGACCAATACTTTCTTGTATGAATTATTTGAGGATCTGGACAACTCTGTAATCTAACCTGTAACTTAAATCCCAATACAGTCATTAACCTGGAGTGTTGGCTATTCTCAGTTAAAAGATACAGATTTCTTCTCTCTCTCTGGTCTTTTATAACAATGTATCTACTGTGCCAAGAATATTTGTTTTTAATACAACTACAGAAGGGGAAATGTTAGTGCTTATACAAAACATAAAATGAATATAGTGGGGACTATTACACCTGAAGTTTCTGGACAGTTTATTGGCAGACTTATGAGACAATTCAACTGTTTTTCCTCCATATCAAACAAGGTCTGGAAGTAATAAGCTTTCCAATCAGAAATGACAAACACAGATGGACTTAAATCATACAGAACTGGGGCAGATTTACTTCTTACACACAGTTTTCAGTAACAAAAAATGAAATTTGTTACAGGCAGAGGGACAGAACCATCAAGTACACAATGTCAAAAGGCCTATTTTTAAATTTTTTAATTGTAGTTAAATGACTATTTAAAAAAAAAAAAACACAAACAAACCTGCCACTCCCATCTAAAAAATGGGACACATTGAAAAGTCTTTCAAGGCTAAAATTTCCATGAGCCTTTTGGACTGCTCTCGTTTCTGTTATAGGGTCAAATTAACCGCTGCTAAAGAAATTTTGTGATTAGCCAACATCATAAAAGCTTCGATTCAAAATTTTGTGGGGAAGAAACTGAGAATGAAGATAAGGGATATGGATTGATATGTCAAACACAGCTATGACTTGCAATCCTCAGAAAACCACTAAAACAGCTAGAGTTTGGAATAATGCTATAAGAAGACCTGCTTGTGAATATGCAAGACGGTCAAAATCTTTGTTATCCTAACCCCAGAAGCCCCATTTTCAAGTTTCTTAGGACAACAAGGTCATCTTCCAAATGCTTTATATAGGAACATACTAGAATCTTTCCTACCATAATTCCGATAGCTAAGTAATACTGTGTTTTTGTGGAATCCTCCACAGGTTTGCCAAAGTTAAGGAGAGAGACTATCCTTTTTGAAATGTCAAGGGCCTCCAGAAACTGGTGCAAAAGACGAATAAGAGGAATTATTTAGGAAATAGGAAGGTAAAACAACAAAAGAAAAGCTGCCATTTGGGGATAAGTGGAAAAAAAGGAGAACCCCTACTTCTGTGTACCACAGCTCATGCCATGAGACAGCAGCAATAAAGGCTGACACCCAGAGAAGTGGGTATTTTAGTGGGTTTTCTAAAAACGTTTCAAGACACTTGGGGTCTCATGGGCTCTACAAACCTTCTGTGTGTACGACTGGTCTGTGGAGTTTCAGCCCCTTTACTGTAATTTACCCACATCCAGACCCACAGCTGAGAAGCTAGACCCAGAAAGTAACAGGGACACATTACTGTGTGAGCAGCCGTGAAGGCCCTTCTTCCTGATGTGAGGGGCCAATGGCAAAAGCACCAGAGGCTTCTATCCTTCACAGAATTGGCTTGGCAGTGAAAATCGAAAGACCACTTCACTCTCTACCTTTCATGAAAACTGGAGTACTTTTACTAGGTCTTCAAGTCTGGGTCCCACAGCCCTCATCTGATGTCACTCTCAGCTCTGTACTGGCTCCCCCCTGACTGTTACACAGGGCTTGCCCAAGGAGCCTACTGCAGCCAAGGTTTCACTCCGAAGCTACCTCTCTAAGGTCTAAGGTTACTATGGTAGAGTTTTATATAACAGTTTTCCTTAAAAATATTCCACAATTTGTTATTCCCAAACAAAATAAGATTATGCACCACTCAGAGAAATTGGTTAGTCATTCTGAAGATGTCTAAGAACTATGTCACTGCCAAAGAACATTTCCCAGTTCATATTTTTTCCTTCAGTTTTCATTTGTACATCCACACTGTGGTTCACGAGTCAACTGTTTTCCATTATCTTATAATCAAGTCAAGAGGACTTGGACTTATACATCGTTTTCCAAAGCTGGATGCATTCACAGTTTGGTGCATACCAATGTGTATGAAAATAGGAACCCCACTTCTGCTTTAATCTGATAATTCAACATCAGAGTCTTCAGATTTGGCTTTGGCAAGTTCTTCATGTACCTCCCTCACCATGAGAATACGTGTTAACATGGTGTCCAGGGTCCCAGGGTCTATCGGGAATGTGGAGTACCACATGGGGCTATTCGGAACACAGGAGCGCTCAGGTTGAAGGTAAAACACATCATTCCTCTGCTTCACACTTTCAGAACTATCCAAAAGAAAAAAAGAAAGAAAAGTGGGGATTAAAAAGCAGAGGAAACACATAACTACTCTGTAATGTAATGGCTCTCAACTTTGCTCTACTGTAACTAGTATCACGGGTAAGCAACTCACCCACACAGACACACAAGTTTATAAGCATTTCCCCCGCCCCAGGAGCAACCTGTAACTCCACAGCTTTTCTTCCACACTCAATAAATCACACTGGATTGGAAGTGAGTATAATGTTAATAGGAGACAATGTGTAAATGCTTCACAAACATTAGTGCTTACAACATTTTTAGGAACAACAGAAGTTCAACTCACATGTGACGCTACGGCTGAGAACCACATACCCTCAGCACCCATTATCTGGAATGAACCCCAAAGCACTCACACACATTATCAAAGGGCAAACACACAGTCACTACATTTCTTCAAGAAAAAAAGTACTTCAGTGTGGCTCTTACAACTCTAAAGTCATAAAAGTTTCTGTAAGAAAAATACCACTTAAAGTTTTTCAATTCCTAAAATAAATTATTTTTGTATTTGTTTAGCGATATAACCCCTTCTCTAAATATTTTTTTCTGTCCCAGATGGTGTGGCTCAGTAGATTGACCACCAGCCCACAAACCAAAGGGTCGCTTGGGACACATGCCTGGGTTGTGGGGACAGGTTCCCCAGTATAGGGCGTGTGAGAGGCAACCAAACATTGATGTTTCTCTCCCTCTCTTTCTCTCTCCCTTCCCCTGTCTAAAAATAAATAAGATATTTAAAATAATAATAAATTTTTTTTCTATGTAAGTAATAAAATCACAGCAGTTTAAATATCACATAAAAGTTGAGTAACAGTTGTACAGATCAAACAATGGCAGGGATTCTTATTCTTGCCTTTGAAGAGATTTTTGGAAAAAGATTATTAATATGTAAAACAACTTGTTTCTTGGTTCAAAATCCAGGCAGATATGAGAATGGGGAAATAATGAAATTAGAGGTAAATCCTTATCTTTAGACTTTGACTTGAGCCACAAGTGAGCTACAGTTCTGACATTCAAGCACCTAAAATTCAAAATACATTCACTACTTTTTGAAGTGTGCTCTATGTGTAGTTCAGAAGAAGATCACTTACCATTTTGACAGGTAGAACTCATAAAGTCGGACAGGGCACCTCAGTGGGTTGTCAGTGTTCTCTGCCATCTCCACACCCACTGGAACCTCATCATCTTCATTTCGTTTCCTCTTGCCAACAGTTAGTTTTTCTTAAGGCAGAAAAAATAATGAGAAGATTATTTCCTTCAAGTCTTAAGACACCGAACAAGCTTCACTTCTTGTCAGAACTGTCACTCCCTCCCCTTTCCTTCACTTACTCATTCAGCAAACATTTACTGAGCACCTATGGAGGCACTAGATACTAAGTGCAGGATTAACAGCATTGGACAAAACGACTTCACTGTCCTGTATGCCCCCTGCTCGCCAAGGGGAGGCAGCATGACCAAAGGCAAGTGCACATACTCTCCTCCTAAGGTAGACATTGAGATATAAGTTGTCACCTGTTTACCTAAAAACAGTTCTACTATGGGGCATCAGTGCCCACTGGGCATTTGTTCAAGTTTCTTTTATTTGTCATAGTATTATGAGAAATGGAATCCTGGCTGGGAAAATAAATTCTTGGTAAAGTGACCATTTGATAAAAGAGCAAATCCTTTCCACCAACAGAATTCTGCCAAGGCCAATGGAAAGTATGCTCTTTCTTTTACATTTTTCCATTCAATCCTTCAAGAGAACAGTAGGTAGAACTGAGAACCTGAGGGAAAAAAAGGCTTTCATCTTTTCTTATAGCTGCTCTTGACAATAGCACAAAACTTCCCCCAGCTTCCTGCATTAGTTATTAAACACAATTCGCCCCAATTTCTATTTAGAGGACAACTAAATAGACTTTGCTACTTATTCATTCAGAGAAGAAGCTGAACGTATTACAAATCTTGTTAAGCACCTAAAATCAGAAAAGAGGGAAATGTTACCTGATTGCCTCTTCCTTCCCCAACAATATCAATTAAGAGCACAAAGTGGGATATCTACATTTGTTCATATATGTGAACAAATTGAAAGAAACAGAACATGTGGTGAAAAGCAAGATAATCTTCGTATTTTCTAAAGTAAAGGAGCAGTTGGGGAAAAAGTGGGCACAAAGATGAACATCACAATTATTCTTTAAAATTTTACTTTCAGTCATTTTAAATTTTCACATTTAATGGATTTGGGGAATTTTAGAACTTATAGTTTTGATCAAATATCAAAAATTTAATTCCTAGTTTCTTAATAACAATATTGACTTTTTAAAACTTAAAAACAAACCATTATTTAATATACTGCTTTTGGAATGTCACTGCTGGTATTATTCTACCATGGACAAAAGCAGTACACTCTAGTCCAGCTTTTAAGTTCCTTCAGAATTTGACAATTTGTTAATTAAAAAGATGTGGTCCGGTTAAAAGAAAAAGATTTAGAAACAGATTTAAAAGTTAAACACATTCCTTTCAACTGGTAATGGACCCATCTGTTGCCTCTAAATCAGTGACTTTCAATTTGGGTATATATTTAAATTCCCTGGGAAGTTTTAAAATGAGGATTATTTGGGCTCTGTCAATGAAATCAGAACTTCTAATTTAAAAGCCAATAAAAGTATAGTGAAGCAAGCGTTTCCTCTCCTTTTGAGAAACGCCCTGACATAAAGAAAGCATTACATGTTAAACTAAAGCTATACTCTTCCATGCCTAGACTCTACAATTACCCCTCTGCACTTAGTTTCTATTTTTTTTTTTTTTTTTACTTAGTTTCTATTTGATTACGAGTAAGACCTCAATAGAAACCTTACAAACTCCCACCACACACCTGGTTCTGACTCTGGCTTTTGTACAGGTGGAAAAAACCTCAGATATGTCATCTTGGTACTGTACTTCAAAATTCTGGTCCGTCTCATCACGTGGGCGAAGGAAAGCTTCAAGTGCTCAGTAACATTCTTTAGTTGAAAGTATTTGGTATTGAAGAACAGGAGGGTATTCAAGAGGACAATTGGCGAGTATGCGCCCAGCTGCTTGCACTCCCACAGATGCTCTTCTTCAATGCGGGAGAACATGTAACCTGGGCCGGAGAGGGTGGGGGACAGAAACAATGTTAAGCTCTTGATAAATAAGACTAATTTCTCAAATTCTCAGACAAGAAATGAAAAAGAGAGTGTTCCTCTCTTTCCCCTTCTTCCTTATACAGAAAAACAGAAAAGGAACCACAAAGAAAAGATCAAATGATTCCACTGAAGCAGACTCTGTGAGCATTGTCCTGAAAGTGTTAATCTATTGTTATTTGAGACCAGGGGTCGGCAAACTTTTTCTGTAAAGGGCCACATGATAAATACTTTAAGCAGTGTGGTCGATATAGGTCCTGAACAGCTTTGTTGTTGTAGAAGATAAGGAGCTGCAGACAACAAATAGATATGGGTATAATATGCCAATACAGTATATTTACAGACACTAACTTGAATTTCATATAATTTCCACTGCCACAGAGTATTCTTCTTCTTTGGATTTCTTTCCCTCAACATTTAAAACCAATTTTAGTTCATGGACTATATACAGAAACAGACAGGTCTGGCCTATGGGTCACAGTTTGCAGACTCCTAATTGAGATCAATACACTTACTGTTAACCGCTTTGGTTTTATTTACCTAAGATCATTATAAGGCAGACAGTGCCCTACTTCCTTCCCACTTCCTATTATTTTAAATTTATACTGAATGATAAATTCATGATGACTTATGTGGGATTTTTTCTTGAAAAGCAGAAGTTGTCGTGCTGAATCATTAGAATAAGTATACCTTTAAAAAAACCTTCCCCAAAATACCCCTTAGCTTTAGTTCTTTCCTCATGTTCTCTCCGCAATTCTTTTGTTGCTGACACTGCATTCTATTTTTAAACAATCCATATTCATAAACATGAATTTATTACTTGCATATCCATGCCCCTAGCCTCCTCTTTGAATGAATGCTAAACGTACCAAGCCACCAGGCTGCTCAGAATGCTTCAAAGGTGCTGTATAGCACAACAACAGAAAAGGGCACAAATTCCAGAGCATCACATTCAACCTTCTCCATTCACAAGCAAAGAGCCTAGGACCAGGAGTGAATTAGGGATCTGTCCAACAATGTAGGACCAAAGACAACTTGAAGATGTAGATTTAACAATCGACAACCAGTCCAGGGTGCTTTTTAGAAGTAGAATATGTGGCAGTTACTGTGTACAGTGTACAACTTTACCAACAGTACCAGAATAAAAACAGTTTCTAAAGAAGTAAATGGAATATCCAGTAGTTTTTTATTTTCAACAGTTAGTATGTATATACACGCTGTTTGGAAATTATAGTTTTACTAAAATAATCAATAATAAACTAAAGAATTTTTCCTCAAAAGTCCAAATACATTATGAATAAGGACAGAAATGAAAATGAACATATTATAAAAAGATAATCTTACAACTTAAGCAATTTAAGAAGACATACATGAAGAAAATCAAAGTAAAAAAAGAATCATCCTACCATTAGGAAGTATTGTAGGTTCCCATATTTTCAAGAGTTTGGTAAGTTCAATCATAAATCTGGAATAGGGCTCTGTAAAAATGTTATCTATTCTACCATTTTCAAACAGGTACTACAAGAGAAAAAAATGAAAGCACATGTTGATACAAAGAAAACACAAGTTTTTTAAAGATTATTTTAAGTGAAACTTATATAATGTTATTAACCAATGTCATGCCAATAAAGTTGTTTAACTTTAAAATTTTTAAAAAATTATTTTAAGGAACTTATCCTTAATTTTTACCCTTATAATACTGTGAACCATTTTAAAGACACATGTTAAAATACCACGATGCAAGCTAAAGGTCCCTTTCATGAGGATTGACATCATCTTGAGCACTGAGTTTGCAAGGTAAAATTTTCTGTATCCTTTGTAAAACATGGATAACAGAGAAAATTTACATAAAGAAGTACCTTTATTCAGTTCATGAATATTATAATATGAAAAAGTGGTCCTAAATTGTATTTCCCAAATCATTTTTCCAATTCACAGTAAGTATCTGCAAATGTACTCCTAGAAGTTTTTGTTTTTCAGCCTAATTAGAGGATAACTTTCTGAAATGATACAGTTAGCTGGTGTCAAGTGACGTGAGGATGCCCAAATTCAAAAACTATTTGGAGCCTTCTAATCATAGCTCCCAACTCTCTACCCCACAACACAGCCTTCAAAAAGTTCAACTCTAATTGTAGGATATAAAACGATGCTAATTATAACCATCAAGAACCATATCACAGGATAGGAAACAAGCAATGGCTTCAGTAAAATATTGTTAAAAAACATTTTGAGGGTGTAGGTCTGGGCAGATAAAATCACTCAGGGAAATACAATGGAAAATTTATAGAGCAAAACCAGGCAGCATATAATTGAATTCTAAAAATCTTTTGGTGAGCCCTGGCTGGTGTGGCCAAGTGGATTAAGTGCCTGCCTATGAACCAAAAGGGTCACTAGTTCGATTCCCAGTCAGGACACATGCCTGGGTTTGGGGCCAGGTTCCCAGTGGAGGGTGCACAAGAGGCAACCATACACTGATGTTTCTCTTCCTCCCTCTCTAAAAATAAACAAGTAAAATATTTGTTTAAAAAATTAAAAAATAAAATAAAAATCTTTTGGTGTTTTCAAGATTTGGTATTTTAAATGTATTTTTCTAAAGTTTCCTGCTTTTCTGTCAATGTATGACTTGGAGAAAACTTTTATCTCTATTTAAATTTATTCTAGCTGATAAAAATTAAACACCATTTCAATGTGCATTCTTACAGGTCTCTTCAAAGGCAACTGATAACCATATGGCCAGATTATAGTTTTGTTACTTAAAGTACTCTTCTTTTAATAAAGTTATCTCCCCATCTTAAAAATATAGCTTCATTGCCCTGGCTGGTGTGGCTCAGTGGATTGAGTGCTGGTCTGTGAACCAAAGGGTCACAGGTTCAATTCCCAGTCAGGGCACATGCCTGGGTTGCAGGCCAGGTCCCCAGTAGGGAGTGCGCAACCACACATCCATGTTTTTCTCCCTTTCTGTCCCCTAAAAAATAAATAAATAAATAAATAATTTAAAAAAATCCTCATTGTAAAAAACATTTCAAATACAAGAAAAGTAGAAGACATACTTGAACTGACTATACAAAGACTATTACCATTCAGAAGTATTTTACTTTAACCTTTAAAAAAATTTTCCTGTTTAAATACAGAGTTGAATTTTATACATTTACTCAAATATATAAATACATATAAAATACATGCTCTTTGTCTTTTTTTTTTAATTGCTTCCCTCTTAGAACAGGAACACCTGTTCTTGCTATAAAAGAACCTATTGTAAAAACACCTACTCTTGCTATTTCTATTCAACACTGTATTGGAAATTCTAGCCAATATGATCAGGCAAGATAAAGTAAGAAATATTCAAATAGGAAAGGAAGAAGTAAAATTCTGTGTGTGCAGATGACAAGATCCAAAAAAACCCCAGTTATCAGAGCTCGTAAGTCAGCTCAGCACACATGCAGCACACAAGCACCATGGAAATGAGTTGCAATGAACAATCCAAAAGGGAAATTAAGAAAAACAACTCCATTTACAATGTATCAGAAAGGATAAAATTTTAAGAATAAATTTATCCAAGTAGGTATATGACTTACACACTTCAAACTACAAAAGAAATGCAGAAAGAAATTAAAGAAGAGCTAAGAAAACATCTTTGTATTAATGGATCTGAAGGCAATATCATTTAAATGGTAATATTTACCAAAACAATCTACAAATTCAATGCAACCTTATCAAAATTCCAATGGCTCCTCTCCTTTCCTTCCCTTTCCCTTTCTCCTTCCCCTTCCCTTTCCCCTCCCTTCCCTTTCCTTTTTGCAGAAATGGAAAAGCTAACTCTAAAATTCATATGGAATTGCAAGGAACCTCAAATAATCAACAGAATCTTGAGGAATCACACTTCCTGATTTCAAAGTTTACTAGCAAAGTTACAGTAATCAAAACAGTGTGTACTAACTGAGAGTCCAAAATAAACACACACATATTTAGCCAAATGGTTATTGACAAAGATGTCATGACCATTCAATGGAGGAAGAATTCTCTTCAACAAATGGTGCTGGGATAACTGGATATCCACGTATCCCTAACTCACATATGATATAAAAATGAATTAAAAATGGATCAAAGACAAGAAACATAAGGGCTAAAACCATATAACCAGAAAAGACAAGGGTAAATCTTCATGAACTGGAATTTGGTAATGTATTCTTATAACACCAAAAGCACAAATAACGTAAGACAAACTGAACTTCGTTGAAATAAAAAAATGTTTATGTATCAAAGTATATTATCAAGAGAGTGAAACAAAAATCCAGAGCGTGGGAGAAAATATTTGCAAATTGTGTATCTGATAAGAGTTTAATATATAAAATACATAAAGAAATCTTACAATTCAACTAAAAAGACAACTCGATTTAAAAAATGCCAAAGAACCTAGACATTTTTCCAAAGATACACAAATGGCCAACACATAAATGAAAAGATGCTTGATGTTATTATCATTAGGGAAATTCAAATCAAAACCACCATAAAATGCCACCTCATATTCACCAGATGGCATTTTAAAACCAAAAACCAAAATTAAGTGCTGGCAAGGAAGTACAGAAAATGGAGCCCTAATTGCTGTTGGGAACAGGGACTGGTGCAGCCATTGTGGAAAAGTTTGGTGGTTTCTCAACAAGCTAATCATGGAGCTACCATATGACCCTGCAATTCCACTCCTACATACACACCCCAAAGAACTGAAAACAAATGTTTAAAGAAAAACTTACATACAAATGATCGTAGTAGCACTCACTACTCATTAATAGCCAAAAAGTGGAAACAACTCAAATGTCCATCAGCAGATGAATGAATAGGCAAAATGTGGTATACCTAACAATGGAGTACTATTTGGCCCTAAAAAGGAACAAAGTACGGTTTCATTCTACAGCACTGAGACACCTTGAAAACACTAGGTGAAAGAAACCAGACACAAAATGCCACATACTGTATAATTCTATAATATTCTACTTGTATAAAATATCAGAATAGGTGAAACCATAAAGACAGAAAGCACATTTATGACAGGATGGAAAGGGTAATGGAGTCACTGCTTAATTGGTAGGGGGTTTCCATGTAGGGTGATAAAAGTTCTAGAACTAGATAGTAGTGATGGTTACACGTCACGAATATACTTCATGATACTGAATTATACATTTTGTTACGTGTATTTTTCTATAACATAAATATTGTACTATACATACAGTTTTGCTACTTTTACTTTTTAAAATGTATGCCTGCTAAGAGTTTTCCACATCAATATTATAGAAGCAATTTATTCCCTTTTTTGAATACTTTATGGTATTCAATAGTATAAATATATTACTGATTGAAACATCATTCTTTTGATGAACACATAGAGGGTTTCCTTATTTTTTTGCTGTTAAAAATATTACAATGAAGCCCTGGCTGGTGTAGCTCAGTGGATTGAGCGCGGGACTGTGAACCACACGATTGCGGTTTGATTGGGTTGCAGGCCAGTTCCCAGCAGGGGACTCACAGGAGGCAACCATACATTGATATTTCTTTCCTTCTCTCCTTCGCTTCCTCTCTAAAGATCAATAAATAGAATCTTAAAAAAAAAAAAAAACAAGTCCTACAAGCAGCAGCAGAAAAAGCTGGGGCAGGATTTTAAAAAATATATATTACAATGAAAATGTTAGTATATGTATGTATATGCCTTTCTTTGGAGAGAGATAATAATCAATGGTTTTGCTAGACTAATGAATATATGCATTTAAAGATTTAAAAGCCACTGTTAACTTGCTTTCTGAAAAGGGCCTCCAACAGTGCACATAATATCTTCACTAATACTTAATATTATCAAATTTCTCAATCTTCCAAATTTTTAATCCATTTAAATAGATGAAAATTTTCCCTGGTTACTGTTGAGCACCTTCTTATATTAGAGAAGCAATCCAACACAGTGTTTATAAGCACAGACCCTGGAGCTAAACTACCTGGTTCCATAGCTTCACCCCATCATTTACTGACTTTGAGACTTTAAGCAAGTTATTTAACTCACTGTGCCTCAAGTTACTCAGCAAAAATTAGGGATGGTAACAGTTCTTAAACTTCACAGGGCCACATTAAAAATTAAGTAACTTGAAAAGACCAAAAAGGGACTTCCGCCAAGATGGAGGCATAGGTGGAGACACCGTGCTTCCTCACACAACCAAGTTTAGAGACAACTAAATAACAACAGAAAACACAGCCAGAACACAGAAAATTGAACTTTTCAGAAGTCTGATAACAACAAATTCTTCAGCCTGACCGGTAAGAGGGGCGAAACCAGCAGCTGGCAGAGCAGGATAGCACAGGAAAACTGGGTCGGACGGACTCAGGCGTGCGGAATCCAGGCGCAGGGTTGGACCTGGTGGGCCACTCAGCAAGCAATCGCGGGGAAACAGCGAGGGAGCAGGGCTGCGGGTTGACTGTGGTCTCCCATTCGTGTGTGGATAGACAAGCGAGGGAGTGGGCGATTGGATGAGAGTCAGCAGCCCCAGTGGCAAGCTGCAGCAGAGGGCACCGCCATTTCCCCGCTCTGACCCCGCCTCCACAAACAGCGTCATAATCCAGCGACCTAAGTGGCCCTGCCCCGGTGAACCACCTAAGGCTCTGTTCCTCACCCAGTGGTGCGAAACAGCAGAGGGGGCCGCCATTTCCCCGCTCTGACCACGTCTCCACATACAGCGTCACAACCCAGCAACCTGGGAGTCCAAGTCTCCGCTCCTCAGACTTAATGGGCTCAAACAGAACAAAAATAGCTCAAGAAGATCTCAAAGCACCAGAGCCTATAAATCTAAGCAATGAAGAAATAGCAAAACTCTCAGATACACAGTTTAAAACACTGGTCATCAGGATCCTCACAGAACTGGTTGATTATAGCCACAAATTAGACAAACATATGAAGGCAAAACTAACTGAAATGAATGGAATTGCACAGGAAATCAATAGCGATGAAAAGGAAAATGGGACTCAAATCAATGGAGTGAACCAGAAGAAAGCAAATAATGGCCAAACAGAAAAGAGTCAAGAAGCAAGAATTCAAAAAAATGAGGAGAGTCTTAGGAACCTCCAGGGCATCTTTTAAACGCTCCAACATCTGAATTATAGAGGTACCAAAAGGGGGAAAGGAACAGCCACCAGTGGAAAACTTATTTGAACAAATAATAAAGGAGAATTTCCCCAATCTGGCAAAGGAAATAGACTTCCAGGAAATCCAGGAAGCTAAGAGAGTCCCAAAGAACTTGGACCCAAGAAGAAACACACCAAGGCACATCATAATTACATTAGCCAAAATTAAAATGAAGGAGAGAATCCTAGAAGCAGCAAGAGATAAGGGGACAGTCACCTACAAGGAGTTCCCATCAGACTGTCAGAACATTTCTCAAAAGAGACCTTAAAGGCAAGAAGGGGCTAGAAAGAAGTATTCCAAGTCATGAAACCCAAAGACCTACATCCAAGATTGCTCTATCCAGCAAAACTTTCATTTAGAATGGAAGGACAGATAAAGTGCTTCTCAGATAAGATCAAATTCAAGGAGTTCATCACCAAGCCCTTTTATCTAAGAAAAAGAAGTTAAAAAAACATGAACAGTGAAATGACAGCAAACTCACAGTTATTAACAACCACACCTAAAACAAAAGCAAACTAAAAGGACAGCTAGATCAGGAGTGGAAACATAAAAATGAAGATCTCAAGGAGGGTTAGCAACAGGGGAGTGGGAGGAGGAGAAGGGGGGAGAAGGTACAGAAAGTAAGTAGCATAGACAGTAGACAGAAAATAGGTGGGGGGGTAAGAATAGTATGGGAAATATAGAATCTAAAGAACTTGAGACACATGGTCATAAACTAAAGGGGGGTAATGGTGAGGATAGGGGGTAGGGTGGAGGGGAATGAAGGGGGGAATAGAACAACTGTAACAGCATAATCAATAAAAAATAAATTAAAAAAATTAAGTAACTTAATATATAAACTGGGCTTATATTAATACACAGCATACATAGTAAATGACTCTTAGCTGTTTCTGGTACATTTTGTGTATTAGCAATCTGTTGATTTTCTTCTGTTACTTGCCTATTTGTTTCTTTTGCCATTTATCCCCTTCCCAGCTAATGTCAACAGTGGTGGTCTTGGTGTTAATATTATAGCTGTTTATTTTTCTTTGCATTTGTATTTTCAAAATTCTTTACAATTAGCATAATTTTTATAATCATAATAAAAAGAGGAAGCATATTTGAGGTGCCAACATAAGTAATTTTTTAAAATTCCTTACAGTTACAGAAGTTTATTTCTTGTCAAAGTAAATAAAAAGTTCATAATAGTTATTTTCTATAAAAATCTTCTGAAAATCTGTTAACTTTCAGCCTCTTTTTAATAGTTTTATGTGAAGTCATTTATTAACAAATAACACCATAAATTTACTAGAAAAACCTTTCATAGGTTTATAATTTGTCTTATAAGTTAGAGTATTTTATATATAGCAGAAGTGTATGTGAAATGTACTCAAATGTTTTTGACTGAAATTATGGCAATGACCACCTATGTTCAGATTACATGCTAATAATTAGAATATTATTAACTGTCCTGAAACAGGTTATTCAGAATTTCTTCCTTAGCAAAATGTACGGATGGCATACACTCTGTCCTCAATAAAATTTGCTGAGGAGTGTATAAAAGTCTTCTCATAAGGTAATTTTCTTAGTAGACAGTTTTTTTTTTTAATTTAGGTATTTATTTTTAGAGAGGGGAAGGGAGGGAGAAAGATAAGCAGAGAAACATGGTTGTCAGTTGCTTTTTGCATACTCCCAACTGCAGACCTGGACTACAACCCAGACATGTGACCTGACTGGGAATTGAACTTGTGACCTTTGAGTTCGCAGGCTGGTGCTGTATCTACTGAGCCACACCAGCCAGGGCTCATATTGTAATTTTAAAAATATCATTTGCAGTGTAGAAACTATCAAAAATACAGTAACAAAGGTGCCATTTCACTTCTGTGGGAAAATAAATGCTGCATGCATAACTAGCTTACCCATCAAAATATTATTTATCTAAATATATTTATAACGTACAAAAATAAAATTCAGATGTTTTAAAAATGTCCATCTAAACAAAAACCAAATATTTTAGACAGAAATTTGTGAGAATTTAAATTTAAATATTTAAGTAGAAAGACCATCCTAAGCAACAAGGAAAACCCAGGAACTATAAAGAGAAACTGGACATGGCAAAACAACGTAAACAAAACTAAAAAAAATATATACTGTGAAAATTTATTTCATATACTTATATTCAAGTTGATATCCCTAATATAAAAGAGATTCTACAGAGAGAGAAAATTCAAATGGCCAACATTAAAAGACATTCTACTTTACGAAAGTTGGAAAAATACAAATTGAAATCATTTTTTAAACTCATAATAATAAAATATTAAAAAGAGGAGCGGGCAAAGAGGACTCAAGAAATGGGCATTCAGCCCTGGCTGGTGTGGCTGAGTGGATTGAGTACCAGCCTGCAAACCAAAGAAAGGTTCACCAGTTCGATTCCCATGCCTGGGTTGCAGGCCAGGCCCCCAGGCAGGGGTGCACAAGAGGCAACCACACATTGATGTTTCTCTCCCTCTATTTCTCCCTCCCTTCTCTAAAAATAAATAAATAAAATCTTTAAAAAAAGAAAGAAACAGACACTCAGACCCACTGCAAGTAAAAGTGTAAATTACTATTCCTATTTGTAGGGACAGAGCTAACACTGTCTTAAAACTAATCCACCATATTGATATCTGGGTAAATCTGAACCTTTGACTTCCTTCCTTTCCCTGGGGTGAGCCCTGGGATATGTACACAAAGCTCTGACTGACCACAGGATTTCCATTAGTTCTGTCTTGGGCAAGTTGCCCTTAATGACACCTATCTCTTAACTTGCTCTGGTACCAGAGCCTTCTGGCACCTGATGCACCTGATCCCTTTGATCACCCAAACATTCTCATGGTTTTAGGAGATATAAGCACATGGTCTGATGAGGGGTGGATGGTGGAAGGTGCAGGGATCCATTTTGTCTTGCTGCTACCTGAGACTACATTTCTGTATGTAGGCTCCCTATTAAACTCATTCAACGGACAAGATGGATGTGCCTGCCTCATTCTTTGACCTCTCAGTTCCTTCTGTATTTGGGGGTCACTCTGCCTATATGGTATTTCACAATACACCAGTCTGAAAAGTAATCTAAAAATATCTTAAAACTGAAAAAATACTTCTATGCTTTAACGCAGAAATAAAAGCACCTATTTATTAGGTACAAAAAATATTTACCAAAGCATTGTTTGTAACAGTAAGGGGGAAGAGGACAACCTGAATATACAAAAGAAGGAGTAACTGGTATATTCATACTCTGCAGTATTATGCTGCTTTCCTTTTTAAAGAAAAAGGTTTGATTTACATTCACCTGGAGAGAAACACAGATTGAGAAAAGTAAACTGCAAAAAATATGCATGTTATGGGTTCCATTTTGCTAAAATCTAAACAAAACAGAAACTATCAACAAATATGTATAAACACATATAAACATACAGCACAGAACATAGAGAAGGACACTTATGTTGCAACCCTGATATCCTTGGGGACTGGGAATAAAGGGAGAAAAAATTTTCTTTATATGTCTTCACTCACTGTTTTAACAGTCACAATGAGCACATCTTACTTATGTAATTAAAAAACAAAACTTTAAGAATTGATGTTTAAATAAAATAACACTCCCACCCCGTACAAGTGGAGGAAAATTTGACAAAAAAGAAAAAATCAACAACATCCAGAGTTCTACCACCTCCAAAAGATAAACATTTTTGATGCACTTCATTTTCTTGTCTTTACTGGACTAGTTTTAAAAACACTATTATGTTAATACATAGTGACACACACATAAAATGTATAATGTGTACTTTTGTTCATTTTAATGCTTTAGTATTAATATTTTTTACATTACTAGAAGTTACTTTGTAAAAAATTTTTATTGGCTACATAATTTTATAAATATACTGTAGTTAACTATTACACTTTGGTGGACACTGAAGTTATTTCTAATTTTGTGCAATGATATCAGAGTATTATTTGACAGACTCCCAAAAGTGAATTACTGGCAAAAAGAATATGAACATTCAAATATATTCCTGAAACATAGGCTCAAAACTGCCTTATAGAAAGTAGGTACTAATTGCCAACAGCTACACAGATAAGAAAAGTTGTATCAACAATGAGAGTTAATCAACAATCAATGAAGAGTGTATCAATAATTTCTTGATTTTTTGCTAATGTGATAGACAAATAATGGTATAGCTATTATTTTAATCAGTATTTTTTAAATTTAAATGAGACTACGTGATTTCTATAAATACATATATTTACATACACAGTCTCCTGTGTCACTTCTTTTGTGAATTGCTATTTGTCTTTTTTGTCCATCTAACATTAAAATGCACTGTTATCAATTTGTGTTATTCTGCTAACACTCTCAATTTAGTTTACAAAAGGCTATATATTTTAAAATCAAGGTAACTGGTTCATTAATAAGAGACATAAGAAATTATCAGGGAGGATACATTGTGAAGTATATGATTATCTAACTACCATGCTGTATACCTGAAACAAGTACAATATTAAATACAAACTTTAGATGAAAAATATTTATTAAATGTTAAAAAAAGAAGCATAAGAACAATACTAAACAACCAATAGACACGATAATCTTTCATCTTAATTTACAAGTTCAATCAGAATTACTAAAAGTGCAATATTTTATAACAATTATTGAATTTGATACCTGCTGAATTCCAAGGCACAAGTATAAGATACTGTCTGGATCATATTTTTCACCATTTGGTCTCCGCACCTCTTGGATAAATTGGCATAAGCCCAAACTCAACTCAGCAAAAGTGCAAGACAGAATATCTTCCTTTAGCTTTATAGAGCGGACTGTGGAAAGGCAGAAAACATCTGAAATATTAACTCATGGGATATGGAGTAATGTATACTTTATTCATTGAATAAATACTGACTAGTATGCCCCAGACATTGTGGAATACACTGGTAATAACTGGATTAAAGGCAGATCCTGATCTCAAGGTTTTTTAGTTAAAGAAATAGACAATGCAGTACCTATGATATGACAGGCGTTATGACAGAGGTTTATTAAAACAGGATTCTATGAAAGCAAATGATGGATATCTAATAAACAGAGAAGGGTCAGGTTAGATTCTGGTGGATGGGAACTAATGCTAGACCTTGAAAGAAGAATTAAACAGGTAAATAAAGAATTTGAGCCACTTATATAAAAAAAATCCTTTATATTAGCATAATAAACTCATGATGAGAAGATACAACCTTAATTTATAACAAATCTTCAAAATTGGTAGTATATAAATTCTTCTTTTTAAAATAAGACTTAAATTTCTAAATAACTTTAAATATTCAATTTATAATTTGAAATTGACAATGATATTACAAGTGAACACAAGGAGAAAAATGAGTTTTACCTCTGCAGCCTGACTCTGAGGATTCTTGGGACAGTGCATGGTCTGGAGCACTTCCTAAGGGGTCAGAACATGGACTAGATGAGGCATGTTCAATTCCTGATGGGGAAAAAATGAGAAGTTTAAATAAAAATGGTGAAAAATTGCCTTGGCTGGGCAGATCAGTTGGTTAGAGCATCAGCTTGATACAACAAGGTTGTGGGTTTGATCCCCAATCAGGGCACATACAAGCAGCAACCAATGAACACACAGGTAAGTGGAAAAACAGACAGATGTTTCTCTCTCTGCCCCACTCCTCGCTCTTTAAAAATCAATACATGAAAAATTTAAAAATCAGGTAAAGCAAAAATCAAAGTTTCAGAAGATTTTTGACTTAGTATTTATCCTTTTTAAGTAGATTCATAACCTTTTATATTTATATTTCCCTTATTCCATAACTCAAAACACAAATTCATGCTGTGTATTTACCGCCACATTTCGGATCCCCTTGCTCTTCCTTGGCATTTTTCCACTGAACCCAGTTCTTCCAGGCATTTACCCCATACATGTATTTCAGTGTCATTCCAGACACTGAGCACCCTTGAAAGGCTCCTTGAATAAGACTCCTGGTCTCCACAGCAACTATAGACTTCTTTCGTCCCTGTTATAATTCCAAAAATACAGAACATAAAGTTTAGTTTTGAATCTTTAAGAATCAGGGTTCTCAAAGTTAGGAGGGGCATAATCTTACAGAGTAGGGAAGTTAATATTAGAGCTAAAAGATTCAGAGTTCTTAGAGCTAAAAAGACCTTTAGAAGTTATTTAATCCAACCCATACAAGAGAATAAAAAAAGAAAGCTGAAATGTAACAGATCATACGTGATAATTACTAGTATTTGAGTATTTACTATAATCCAGTATCTGGACTCACCCAATGAGGTATGCATAACAGTTATTATGACTCAGGTCTATTGAATGAAACACATGAACAGAACATATTCTGGGCCGTAGAACAAGCTTCAATAAATTCTCTAGTTGCAATGGAATTAAACTACAAACCAATAATAAAATAATGTAAAGAAAATACTAAAAAAATGGAAATTAAACAACACATTTATAAATACCACATGGGTCAAAGGAGAAGCCATAAATGCAATTAAAAAACATTTTGAACTTAAGTGAAAATGTAAACAAAACGTATCAATATTTTTGTGACGGTGCTAAAGCAGTGTTTATAGGGGCAGTTACAGTATATTAAAATACCTTATGAGAAATGAAAAATGTCTAAAAGCATTAATTTAAGCTTCTATCTTAAAAAACTAGAAAAAGAAGACCACTTTGAAACTCAAAGGGAATGAAGAACGTAATAAAAATAAGAGCAAAAATCAATTAAAAAATAGAGAAAAATCAATAAAACTAAAATCTGATTCTTTCAGAAAGTAAAAAATTGATAAATATCTAGCTAGAATTATTTTAAAAGCAGAGAAAATACAAATTACTAATACCTAGTAAGAGATCTACCTGATAAAGTTCAATACATCATGATTAAAAACTCAATGCAAATTGGGCAAAAGAGAACTTCATCAACCTGATAGAAAACATCTCTGAGAGACCTACAGGTAACATCATACTCAGTGATAAAAGACTGAACACTTGAGCTAAGACTGGTAACCAGCATGAAGGTCTGGTCTCACCACTAATGTTCAACATTGTATTGAAGATCCTAACTAGTACAATAAATCAAGCAAAAGAAAATAAAATGTATTAGATTTGTAAAGAAAAACTGTCTTTATTCACAGATAATATGCTTATTTAAGGTAAAAATCCTAAGAATTTTAGTTGTGCAAAAACCAAAGTGCATAAAGTCAATATACAAAAACTATCTCCATTTCTTTATGCCAATGAAGAATACTAAAAAATGACATTTTCAAATAGCACTAGTCACAATAGGATCAAAAAAATTTAAATGATTAGATAAATTTAACAAGTGTAAGACATTTACAAAGAAACCTATGAAAGACTGTTAACAGAAATTAAAAGAAGATACCATTTTCATAGACTGGATGGCTCAAAATTACTAAAATGTCAACTCTGTGCAAATTGAGCAATAGATTCAGGTCAGCCCCAGCAGGCCTTTCTATAGAAATTGACAAACTGATTCTAAAATTTATATGGAAATGCAAATGACAATTCTGATAAAGAACAAAGTTAGAGGACTTACTCCTGATTTCAAGACTCACTGTGAAGCTACAATAATAAAAAAATTAGTACTGATATAAAAACAGACATATAAATCAATGGAACAAAACAGAGTTTCAGAAATAGATGGACACATACAAGTATGTAGTTGATTGAGTTTAACAAAGGTATCAATGTAATACAATAGGGAAAGGGTAGTCTTTTTGTAAGAGCAGTACTGGAACCAGATATCCATATACAAAAAAAATAAACATCGATGCTTGCCTCGACTCATACATTAAAAATGATCTCAAAATGAATTATAAACAAATACAAAAGCTAAAACAAGAAAACATAAGAGAATATTTCAATTACCAAATGTTCATAATCAAAGATTTTTAGACGAATACTAAGAAGCATGAACAGTAAAAGAATAAAAATTGATAAAGTGCACTTTCTCAAAATTAAAAAGTTTTGTTCTCCACCAAAGAAAATAAAAAAGGAATCACAGAATAGAAGCAAATTTTATATCTGATAAAAGAATTATATTTATAAGTCACTCAAGTCCTATAAGTGCTCTCTATTATATATTCATAAGAAAATAAATATGTATTGTAAATATATAATAGAGAACACTTATCAACTCAGTAAGATGATAACAACCCAATTTTTAAAAATGTTCGATAGTTTTGGATACACCCAACAAAGAAGATGAAGGAATAGCAAATAGGCATATGAAAAAATGCCCAACATCATTAGTCATTAGGAAAATACAAATTAAACCCACAATATATCACTAACACACTCACTAGAATGGCTAAAATTAAAAATTAACAATACCAAGTGTTGACACGGTCATGGAGCAAATGGAACTCACACACCATTAGTGAGAATCCCAAAGGTTACACCCACTTCAGGAAAAAGTTTGCTAGCTTCTTACAAAGTTAAAAACACACATATCCTAAAACCAGCAATCCCACTCCTAGATATTTTTCCTCAAAAGGAAACATATTAGCACAGATTTATAAGGCTATTCATAGCACTTTTTAAAAAACAGCCACAAATGGGAAACAACCCGAATTTCCATATACTGTTAAAACAGTTAAACAAACTGTTGTCTGTACATACAATGAAATATTATCCAGAAATAAAAAGGAATGAATTGCTGATATGTGCCAACACATGGACGAATCTCTAAAACATTATGCTAAGTGAAGGAAGCCAGACCCAGAAGAATACAAATTATATGATTCTATTTAAATGAAGGTTTAGAAAAGGCAAAACAGAACAATTTTGCCTAGATCTGCAAAGCAGATTGGTGGTTATCAGGAGTTGGAAATGAAGATTAATTATAAAAGGTCACAAGAAAAGCTTCTCTGGCAGTTCAAGTATTATGGTTGTGATGGTAGTCCACAATGGATACATGCAAAGCCATCAAACTGTAGACTTAAAATATATAAAATTTTAAATGTAATTATAAAAATAGAGCTAAAAAGAAATAAGGTTATTATTTTCTTATTTTTGGTATAGGAAAGCCCTGTCAATATTAAAAAAACAGTCCTTCACTATTATACTATATTATATATACTAGTGAGCCTCATTATAAAAAGCTTTTTAAAATAAACAAAACAAAAGCACTCAATCATAGAAACAAAATTAAAAAGTCCCTGCTGAAATATAAAATATAAGATATGGTTCTTTTTTTAAAAACTTTTATGAGTTTTAGTTGATTCCAAACTGACAATAGTTACACAGAAACCACATCTCAAACGCTTCCCAAGATACTGTTCTTGACTTTAAGAAACAAAAACAAAAGCACACACACACGAAAATAAAAACACAAGGTTGTAAAACAATGTAGAAAAGTCCCTGATCTGGCTGATACAGAGTTTTGTAAACTGCAGAAACTAATCAACACTTATAGAATGAAGGAACAAAAAGAAAAATTAAGCTACTGCTTACTCTTCGTCTGGGCTGAGGGAAGCCATCTCTGTGTCGTCTTCTTGTTCGGGAACGTGCCTGGATTCCCTGTCCTTTACTCAATGGGTCAAAGGATTCTACAATAATCAGCAGAAAGTATAATGTAAGATAAATGACTCACTGACTTAAAGACTAAGACTGAGGAAGAAAATATCAGCTAACAGTCACTTTATTCAGAATTTTGTTTGTAGTAACATAAGAATTTTATTTATATACTTAAGAGAAATAAAGGCTGTTGTTATTAAGAGTTCTTAATCAAGAAAAACTCCTTTACAGCTACTGTGGGAAAGCTTTAAAAAGACAACAACAAATTAACTACTTATATGCACAAACCTGATGGAAAATCTGCTTCCAGATCCTGTTCAGTTTCCCCTTTTGAAAACTGTTTCAATTCTGAATCAGTCTCTTGCACAGCATTTGACTTTAAGGCATAATGATTCAATTCTTCCTCCCAACTATGTGGAGTAGATACTGCCTCAGATTCAAGATCACCACTGTATGTACTTCCTTGGTCTGAAATAGTCAGAAAATACAGCCTCAAAATAAATAGACTCTTAACATAGTCAGAAACTTTCCTGAAACACCTAAACACCAAAAACAGATATGGTTGCTGGACCATTACCTAAGGTATTTAAAAATGAAGTAACTTGGTTACTGGTCTTACAGAACTAGATTCCTATTCTTGGCATACATTTTAAAGCATTATCTCAATCTGTAAAATGAGTATTTGAGGTCTCTTTTATGGTTCTCATTACAAATTAGCACACAAATCATAGATACCTGGTGCCCCTACAAATAGCTAAAACTGCAAATATTTAATCCAAGGATGCTGATACTTTATGGGTTTGTATTACTAAAAGGGAACAGTATATATTTCTAAGATCCAAAATATATTTTTAGGGACTTCTGGCCAAGATGAAAACATAGGCAGAAACACTGTGCCTCTTTGCACAACCAAGTTTAAAGACAACAAAGTTTTAGTAACAAAAATGCAGCCAAAACACAGAAAATTGAACTATACAGAAGTCTGACAATAATGAACATTTCAGCCAGACCACTGACAGGGACGGAGCCAGCAATAGAGTGGGTCAGGCAGGAAAGATCCCCTGGACCAACCCAGGTGTGCAAGCAGCTGTTGGCAGATCCCAGGTGTGGAGTAGCAATGGGCGGACCCAGTAAGGGCACAAGAGGGCAGGCTGACCGCGGTCACACATTCGCACACAGACAAACCAGCAAAGGAGCGAGCAGTGAGACAGACTGTGCAGGCCCCAGCGCCAGGAAGCAGCAGAGGGGACCGCCTTTGCCCCTCTCTGACCCCGCCCCCACATACAACATCACAACCCAGCAACTAAGTTGCCCCGACCTGGTATAAACCTAGGGCTCTGCCCCTCCTATGTTAACAGGCACGAACGCACCAAAACATTATGGCTCAAGAAGAACTCAAAGCCCCAGAGCTGATAACTCTAAGCGACCAAGAAATAGCCAACCTATCAGATGCACAGTTCAAAACATTGGTGATCAGGATGCTCACAGAACTGGTTGATTTTAGTCACAAATTAGAGGAACATATGAAGGCTAAACTAATTGAAATGAAGGGAAATGCACAGGAAACCAAGAGTGATGGAAAGGAAACGGGGACTCAAATCGAGGGAGTGGATGAGAATGAAGAAAAAAACGACCAAACAGAAAAGAATGAAGAAACAAGAATTGAAAAAAAATGAGGAGAGGCTTAGGAACCTCCACGACACCTTTAAACGTTCCAACAGCCGAATTATAAGGGTACCAGAAGGGGAAGAGGAACAGCAACAAGTGGAAAACTTATCTGAACAAATAATGAAGGAGAACTTCCCCAATCTGGCAAAGGAAATAGACTTCCAGGAAATCCAGGAAGCTCAGAGAGTCCCAAAGAACTTGGACCCAAGAAGGAACACACCAAGGCACAGCATAATTACATTAGCCAAGATTAAAATGAAGGAGAGAATCCTAGAAGCAGCAAGAGATAAGGGGACAGTCACCTACAAAGGAGTTCCCATCAGACTGTCAGAGAGGATTTCTCAAAAGAGACCTTGCAGGCAAGAAGGGGCTGGAAAGAAGTTTTCCAAGTCATGAAATCCAAAGACCTACATCCAAGACTGCTCTATCCAGCAAAGCTTTCATTTAGAATGGAAGGGCAGATAAAGTGCTCAGATAAGGTCAAGTTCAAGGAGTTCATCATCACCAAGCCCTTATTATATGAAATGATAAAGGGATTTACCTAAGAAAAAGATAAAAATATGAACAATAAAATGACAGCAAACTCAGTTATTAACAACAACCACACCTAAAACAAAAGCAAACTTAGAGGACAGCTAGATCAGGAGTGGAACCATAGAAATGGAGATCACATGGAGGGTTAGCAACAGGGGAGTAGGAGGAGGAGAGAGGGGGAAAAGGTACAGAGAATAAGTAGCATAGATGGTATGTAGAAAATAGATAGGGGGGAGGGCAAGAATAATATGGGAAAAATAGAATCTAGAGAACTTGAGACATGCAGACATAAACTAAAGGGGGGTGGTGAATGGTGGGAGAGGAGGTGTGCAGAGTGGAGGGGAATGAAGGGGGAAAATAGGACAACTGTAATGGCATAATCAATAAAATATATTTAAAAAAGAGAAAGAATACATATATATATTTTCAATTACAAACCTTTTTCAAATATCTTGGTGTCTAGAAAGAGTTCCTGTTCAGAAGTTTGAGATCCTAAAGAAAAAGAAAAGCACATAATAAAACAATTTACAAGTATACACAAAGCAAACTGCATCTCAAATAAAATGCACTATATATTCATGATTCACATGAGGGAATTCTAAGAACCTTCATATGCAGAAAGAATGTTTCATTAATAGCCCTGGATGGGTAGCTCAATTGGTCAGAGCATCGTTGAAATAAACCAATGTGTGGGTTCAATTCCTGGTCAGGGCACATACAAGCAGCAACCAATAAGTAAATGCATGAATGAGTGAAACAACAAATCAGTATTTCTCTCTCTTTTCCCCTCCCCACCATGAAATCAGTATTAAAAAATATTTCATTAATAAAAATAGGCATTAGCAGTAAATGCAGCTAAACAAATTACAACTTATAACAGTGGTTACACTTCTGGGTAGTATGAAAGAAGTCACGGCAAAAGACACCTCTCTTTTGGACTTTGCACTCATGTGCTACCTGCAATTAATTTTTTCCCCATGATGCATACACACTCAAATTTATTCTGAGATTGAAAATTTGTTTTAAATTGCTTTCTGCCCTCTAAAATATAATATGCTTTAGCACTGCATTGGAAAACCGATAGACTTAGCGCATAAGTTACATGAGCAACCTACACATGGAACTAAACAGAACACAGCTCTATGAATTACACACTGCTTTAAAAATAAGAAGCTTAAAAATTCAAAGTATTAAAAACCATTTTTTAAAAACCCAGGAAAACTGCTTCTTTCCCTGAAATCAAAGTTAGCTATATCCCTTCAGTTGAAATTAATTTTTCCCTCTTTTATGTTTTTAAAATGCATTTTATTGATTATGCTATTGGTTGTCTGATTTTCACCCTCTTTATTCCCCTCCACCCTGCGCCCCCCCCCACCTGCATTCACCCCACTTAGTTCACATCCATGGGTTGTATGTGTAAGTTCTTTGGCTTCTCCATTTCCTATACTATTCTAACCCCCACCCCCATCCCATCTATTTTCTAACTACTATTTATGCTACTTATTCCCTGGACCTTCTCCCCCTTTCCCGTCCCTCCTGACTGAAAACCCTCCATGTGACCCCATTTCTGTGATTCTTTTCCTGTTCTAGGTATTTGCTGAGTTTGTTTTTGTTTTGTTTTAGGTTCAGTTGTTGATAGTTGTGAGTTTGTTGTCATTTTACTGTTTATATTTTCTGATCTTCCACTTTTCCTTAGGGTAAATCCCTCTAACACTTCATATAAGGGCTTGGTGATGATGAACTCCTTTAACTTCACCTTATCTGAGAAGCACTTTATCTGCCTTTCCATTCTAAATGAAAGCTTTGCTGGATAGAGTAATCTTGGATGTTAGTCCTTGCCTTTCATGACTTGGAATACTTCTTTCCAGCCCTTTCTTAACTGTAATGTTTCTTTTGAGAAATCAGCCGAGTCTTATGGGAACTCCTTTGCAGGCACTGTCTCCTTTTCTCTTGCTTTTAAGATTCTCTCCTTATCTTTAATCCTGGGTAATGTAGTTATGATGTACCTTGGTGTGTCCTCTCCTGGGTCCAACTTATTTGGGACCTTCTGAGCTTCCTGGACCTCCTAGAAGTCTATTTCCTTTGCCAGATGGGGAAGTTTTCCTTTATTATTTTTTCAAGTAAGTCTTCAATTTCTTGCTCTTTGTCTTCTCCTTCTGGCATCCCTATGATTTGGATGTTGGAACATTTAAAGTTGTCCAGGAGGTTTCTAAGCTTCTCCTTATTTTTTGAATTCTTATTTCTTCATTCTGTTCTAGTTGAATATTTACTTCTTCCCTCTGGTCCAAATCGTTGATTTGGATCCCCATTTCCTTTCCTTCATTGTTGGTTCCCAGTATACTTCCGTTTATTTCACTTTTCATAGCCTTCACTTTTTCCTCTGTTTTGCAACCATACTCAGCCATTTCTGTGACCATACTGATTACCAGTGTTTTAAACTCTGCATCTAATACCTTGATTAGTTCTTCATTGCTTAGTTGTATTTTTTCTGGAGATTTGATCTGTTCTTTCATTTGGGCCATATTTTTTTCTGTGAAGCTATTAAATGTTTTGAGGGGCATAACCTTGGGTATTCAGCAGGTTGGGGTAACCTAACTCACTGCATTGTGGCACTGTATGTGAGGGAGGGGTCCAAGAGGGAATAATGCTGCTTGCTGGGTTCTTGGCCAGCTCTGTCACTTCCCGCACTAGCTACTAGCGAATTGAGCCCTTCTGGTGCTGATTCCCAGGTGAATGGGTTTGTGTATGTTCTAGGACCCTTTTAATCTGTCCAATAAACTCTCCTGTGAGGCCAGGAGTTCCTTCTGCCACCTCAACCCCCACAGGTTTTTTCAGTCAGAGGTTTTGAGGCTTTATTCCCTTGTGCTGGAACCCTAGGTTCCACAGTCTGTCTTGTTCTGCAGTTGTTGTTTCCATTTTATCTGTATGCAAATGTGGGACCACCTGGTCTGCCAGCCACTGCTTTGCCACATGTCCTCTCTGCCCTGGCTGCCTGTCTCTGCCCCTCCAACAGGTCTGGATGAATGTGTCTTCCTTTAACTCCTTGGTTGTCAGACTTCCATATAGTTAAATTTTCTGACAGTTCTGGTTGTTTTTTATTTTTAAATTGATTGTTGTCCTTCTTTTGGTTGTACGAGGAGGCACAGTGTATCTACTTATGCCTCCATCTTGGCTGGAAGTTGCCTCCTTTATGTTTAAACTATTTGATTTTACACTACAGTGATTATAATTATACTGAAGCTTAGTTTTCAAAGTTTTTCTGTCTGATTCAATTGTTTGCTAAGGCAAAGTAACAAAATTTGTACTGAGGAAGTACTTGATAAATGTTAACTATAAATGTGAACATAGAAGCCAATTTAAGAAAAGGTTTATTATTAGGAATTGCCTGAACTTCCAAAATACACACAGTATCAGAATCGTAGAAGTTCAAGTATAAGGACAGTATTTTAAAACATTAAAATCCACATATAAATGGGCCAGAGTATGAGACTATATACTAAAGATCAAACTGAGACCAGAAACACTGGAGTAACAAACTTTTCACCCATCACTCAGAATACATATGATTTAAAAACTTAGGCAACACAACAGAAAAATTGACAGTAGGTTTTCAAATGCTACACTGTTGAAAAAAACCACCTGGCATTTCTTATGTAAAATCAAATCTCAGTGGTTACCTTTGTAAAAATTGTGACTGGAAAAAAAATGCCAGGAAAGAATATTTTCTTGGCTCATCAATGATATATGAAAAGGTCTTCATGAAAAGTCACTGATATATTTCACCTATGTTAAACACCATTTCATTTTCTCTCTCTTTTTATCATGGTATCTCTGTTTACATCCAAAAATCAAGGAGCTGTTAATTCAAGCTACAAACCTTTCAGGAATCTACATTACTGAGTTCTGATTAATATCATGTATCATTTGCTTTGAAGTCAGACACATCTGGATTCAACTTCTATTTATTTACTTCCTGATTGCATAGGAAGTAAAACATCCTATTTACCAAGTGAGGAATCTGAAGTAAATGGTAATCCCCAATAGTTGTTGTGATGATTAAATTCAGCAATGTATATAGTGTATTTGAAAAAGCCTAGAATACGTTTAGCACATAAATGTTAACTGTTGTTATCGTTATTCTACACTCATAGAATGGGATTTATCTATAGGTTACTTTGAGCCAAATTAGTGTTCCATCCTTCACCAACATGCTAGTTATTACAAAACAGGAATTCTTATATTGGGATCATGTCCCTGAATAGAGAAATAAAATCAGAAAATGATTATGAAACTTGGATTTATAGGTTTTTCTAAAATCATTAACACTAAAAACTGTATTGAATATCAGTACTTAGTTTCCTTCATTAAAAAGACAAGAGCCTTCAGAGATATCAACAAGTTTAACAAAACCACAGACTTGGTATTTAAGCACAATAAAGCATTTAGAGACACCTTGATGGCCCAATACTTAAATTACTTGAGTTACCTGAAAATGTGTAGGGGTGTTTTTTCTTTCTTTACTTTAAAATTATACCAACCTCCCTGGGATAGAGTTTTCTCCTTCTCTTCATCTTCTGCAATCATTTCTGCCATCTCAAGGAGATCAGCTTCAAATGGATGTGAAGGAAGCTTTTCCTTAATGTCTTCAATACTCTCAGTGGCTTTATCTTCATTATCCATTGGGGATGGAATAAGCATAGGGACAGGCATCTGAAAGATCAAGGATGGACTGAAGGGTTTCTTCGACAATAGGCTCATCCCCCTAAAGTACTGATTGTGAGATGATTTAAGTACTAAAATAACAAACAGATCTGAGATATTTTTAATGCTGATAATGAAAATAGTCTTGCTAATTCGTTTTTATAAGAATACAGCCATTTAAATAAAATCAGTAAGAGCTTTCCTGCAAACTAAACAAAATGTCTCTGAATTCTCCAGAAGGATAATTATATAATGCACCACTGTTTTGCTTTAGATTATATTTCTTGCTTAACATTTTAATATAACTGTTAACCTTAAGAATTCAGTGCTAAGGAAAAAATACCTTTCCGATAAAAAAATCAATACATTTTTCTATTCATCCTTCTACCCCTTCTAGAATCTAATGTTCTAACACACACACACACACACACACACACACACACACACACACACACAGTTTCTGATCTTTTTCTGAGTCATCTTACTGTTTTATGAAACATTATAAAAAAGCAACCTAATAGCCTTCTTTCAGAATGCAGGGTACAAACAGAAGTAGTCCTATATATATATATATATATATACACACACACACACACGCAGACATATATATATAATAATATATTACATCAAATACTAGTACAATAATTGCCAACCAGAGTCAGGTATACTTTGTCAACAAGTGAAATTTTTTATAAAACTGTAAAATTTTAATTGAGGAAAATGTGCACTGCCTCAATCTTAGTTTCTACGTGATTACTCACTGGAACTGGAATTCCAAATGGGACTGGTGCATACTGAGTATACAGGTGAAGAGGTATGGGCACAAACACTGGTACAGGAACTGGCACCACAATAATCTGGGGTGGGCTTAGAGTATCTTCTAATAAAAAAAATCACAAAAACAAAGAAGATGAGAAACATTATAATGGAAAGACTTTTTAAAAAGCATACAGAGATTTATATTTCAAAAGAACTTTAATCAGCCCCGGCTGGTGTGGTTCAGTGGACTGAGTGTCAACCTGGGAACTGAAAGGTCACTAGTTCGATTCCCAGTCAGGGCACATGCCTGGGCTGCTGGCCATCCCCCTGACTGGCAGCGTGGAAAAGACAACTGATCCATGTTTCTCTCACAGGACAATGTTTCTCTCCCTCTCTTACCCTCTCTCTAAAAAATAAAAATAAAACCTAAAAAAAAAAAAAAAAAAAAGAACCTATAATACTAAGAGTACATAGAAAAGAATGGTTTGAGTATAGCAAACCATTCACAAAAAAGTGGGTAACACAATGATTATCAATGTTAAGAGGGTAAAATGAAAGAAAGATAAAGTTTGGATGAATGAAGGGAAGAACTGGAGCAGTGATCTGGATGAGGGGTATGGAAAGCTGTTAATATGAATAAAAATGTTAAAGAGCAGACTGAATAGGTAGAAGGTCCATTTTTGTGAGGATAAATAATTTCTAGTAGATAGTGGGGAGCTTCTACAGATTCTTTAGCAGAGAATAATGTGATGAAAATAGCATTAAAAAGGATTAATTTGGCTGCCATCTTAGGAGAGAATAAAAGTATATAAAGTGTAAAAGTAGAAGGCAATTATAGTAGGTAGGGCTAACATGGTAAAGGTCTAAACTAGGGGTGACTGTGATGCCTACAAAAAAGAATATAGAACTTGGAAATTGATTAAAATATAAGTAGAAAAAAGTGGGAAGGGTGGAGGACTCATTTAATTATTTAACAAGTATCTACAGAGTCCCTTTCTATGTGCCAGTAAAATACTCCAGATAACCACAAAATCATTAATGTTGGAGAAAAGTAATGCTAGTCACAAAAAGTAAACAGCTAATAATCTGACTAGGGTTAGAGGTAGAAAATAATAAAGGATCAATTTTATTTTGGTGTAGTAGATGTAAAAAAGGTACCAGAAGAGAGATGTCTGATAGCCAACCTACATATTACAAAAGAAGTCAATGCAGATACAATAAAAACATGGCACTAGGTCCTTTATATAGCCTTGCTGTCCGCTGTTGTCCATGGGCCAACAGTACCAACATAACACCAGAGTTTGTGAGAAATATAAAGCCTTAGGACCCACTGAATCAGATACATAGTAAAATCCCCAAGTAATTAATGAGCATATTAATGTTTAAGTAACACTGGCATACAGAATATAACCTTCTAGATCTAAGAATTTAGGATTCATTTATAGTTTAAAAATTCTGGGGCTTTCACCTGGTAGCAGGAGGAGCTCCACAGACTGATTCCCTAGTGAAACAAGGAGAGCTGGTAGAAACTGTTAAAAACAACCATTTAAATTATGTAGAAATTGTCCTTAGGGCATACAGCATATAGAGAAGCATTTATTCAGAAAAACCTACTAAAATACAGTTAAGAACAGTGGGAGTCCGTGACAGCTGATCCACCACCTGCTTCATATCCCCAACTCAGCCAGTTCAATGGACAGAAGCTGCACTCTGGGTAGGTGTGGTCAGGAAGAATGGCTTCTCTTCAGTCAGCTCCCAATCAAGGATTACTGTATCTCACCAGGAGGAGCAGGCCAACATCATTTCTTATCCTCTCCAAATACAAGTTTAAGAGGTTAATTTCTTGGTGAGTGCAGGTGATAAGCTAAGGACTCCCTTACTCTACCCAGTTCCCACGCATAGGATAGAGGCTCTACTACAGAAATAGCAAGATGAGAATAGTGGGGTCCAAATCATCTTCACCCCAGATCATTTATAAGGCTGGCTCCATGCTGGGAGCGGCAAGCTGAGAAGATTAGAGACTAGCATGTTGCCCAGAATTCAGAGAACTGGCTCAGAGACTATGCCAGGTCAGGGGTGTGGTGGGCTGGAGTAGTGGGGGCAGGTAGTTCATAAGAAAAGAAGCCCTGAAGATCTCTTCAAAGGAATTGATTTTATTTGAAACAGAATATGGAAGAGTTAAGACCCAAGGGTAAAACAATAGTTCCTCTTAATTAAGACTGTGTCTATATACTTCTGAAGTCTACACTTATTCCATAATATCACACTGTCATTAATAAGGAAATTAAATGAAGTGTTCATGGTGTGAAGTGATAAATTAACTATCTTCTCTTTTTCATAACTTCTTAAGTCTCAGGTGGTGAAAATAACTCACAGGGATATTTTGAGAACTAAATTGAACAATGTATATAAGCAATCAACCACATTGTCTAGGAGATAGTAGGCATTCAACTAATATAGGCAGATCCCACACTCCTTTCTCCTAAAACACACTAAATGAACAAAGTACAATAAATATACCTGTCTGGCATTCTTTGTTTTGGGTATGTGGTTTGCATGAGGTGGCTTTAGTCTGTGTGATGGGTTTGCACAATAAAGCTTTATTCTTTAAAAGTCTTGAAGGCTGGGAAGGTGGCAGTTTCAGGGCATCTGTCTGTGTACTTGCCTAGTTAAGAACAAAAATCAAAAGATAAATAATAAATCAAATAAACCAAAGAGGTTTTCAAAAGCTTATTGTAATTACAGAAAATACTATAATTTCTAAAGAAATTACATTGGAATTACATGGAAGATCCAGAACATAAATATTCCAGTATTTAATGAATATAATATTTGTAAAATAGCAATATAGGAATATTTTGACAACATACTGATTCTAAATATATCTAATTATCAGTTCTGTTTATCAAGAAAAATCCTATTTCTATTGTAAGCCACTGTGGATCAAGTACAAAGCTGGCCATGTTTAAAATGAGAACTACAATATTTCTACTTGACTAAGTCTTTTAAACCTTAGTTTCAAAATAACCAGAAATAACAGAATCACTATGATCATCTCAGGACTTGAAAAAAAAGAGCAAGGGGCGGGGGAGGCTGGGATGGGAGAAATAGACAAAAAAACTGTACTTGAAAAATAACTAAATAAAATGAATAAAAAAAAAAAAAGAAAAAAGAAAAAAAAGATAATACAAATGTTATTCCAGAGACCAGGAAACACTTTAGAAATGTCATTGTTTTAGTTATAATTTTTTCTCAATATTTTTTTTGTTTTAAAACAAAAAATATTGAGAAAAAATGCTTATTTACAGCATAACCTGCAGCAGACAGAAAACAAACTACATTTTATAAATATCTTATTCATGATCTGACTATATTACAAATGTTCCACAAACCTTTTATGCCTGAATTCTGTACACTTAAAAAAAAAAAAAACTTCAGTAACTACACAGATAGCAAGCATTCAAAAAAATTAAAAGTATATAAAAGACCTAATTAAATAACCAGAAAATCCTGTCCCTGAACAAAGATTAAATGAGCTCATGAAATTTATTTCATATAATAAAGAATGAAAAAGGGCAAAGTAGCTTAGACATATTCACATGACATAATGGAAAATAAATACAGTGGCAATACCAATAAAAAAAACTTACATCCCCAATGATTTTCGCTGTTACTGTTGGAACTGCACCTGATATAAGTTAAAATATATATTTAGGATCTTATACAATCAAACATTAGCATTAAATGCTGATTATCAGATAATAAACACCAAGTCTCTCATAATAGAAACATGTATTATCTTAATTCAATTCAGGAAAAGACTGGAATCTAAAGTATAATATGAGAAAAAAGATCTGAAAATTATGAAAATACTAATGCCCTAGCATCCCAGTGAGCCACCATTCCTAATATGAATGCATCAAATATATGATAATGATCACTGATAGTAAAACGATAGAGAACCACTATATTCACCTCAAAAAGTCTACATAAATGCTTTCAAATCAAGGCATACCTTGTAAAACGCTGTTAGAATTCACTGTGGGCTGAGCAGCAGGAGCACTTGCTAATGAGACTACATTAGCTATAACTGGAGTTGAATCTTTTCTTAGTGATGGGGGCCCAGCTGAAGCAGCTGACATCATGGAAATACTTGCTGATTAAAAAAAACAAAAATTTAAAAATCTTATGTAATTTATATCTATACCCATAAAAGTCAACATCTCAAGGAAGTTAAATAATGCTTTTAAGTTAGAGTAAATTCTGTTGAAGCAGAGTCACTTCAGGACTAACAAGGTTTTTTCTATTTTTTAATTAGTGAAACTAAAAGGTATCCCATGAACTTTATCTTCTGTAACTATGCAGATGATATTTTAAGAGGCCATGTGACTTAGACTGTATGTCCTTTTTATAGTCTCAAATCCATTTTTAAGGAAATCAAGGTGTATATATCCAATAACAATGTATTAACTGCCATTCTTTCCCATAAAGTTCTTAAGAAAGTTGATTCAATACACTCAGAGAAAAGTAAAAAACCCTCACTTTTACTGGGCTTTAATCTGAGGTGTAAAATAAAAAGGAATCTAAATGTTAATGTCATATGAATAGAATAAAATTTATGTTTCATGACATTACTGACAATTTTTTAATGTTCCCAATCTGTAGAAGCAATTAGTTCCCTACACTGATCAAAGACTCAAGTTTAATTCTACCTGTATTGTTTTGTGAAGGTGGGTCACACATACTCTGCTGATTACAGAACATTAAGATACAAAGCAGGTTACAGAAATGTTTCATTTCTCCTCGCCATTTTAAGGACTCACTGAGTTTACCCTGTCGCTTACAACCATCACATTTGGCCATCTGAAAAAGAAACGGAAGACAGTCAAAGAGTAAGAAAAAAGTTATCTACGGCCTTGACGGAATGAAATCAAGATACATATAACAAGTGAGAAAATTAAATTAGAATTTAGGTCATAAAAATGAAGGTTAACTATCCTAAGGTGTATCCTATACATCAATGATTTTATACTACACATAAAAGTCGTATTATAGACATTCGAATAAACAGTAATTAAAAACAAAGCAAAATGAAAGACCTACCTTCCTCGAAGACTTAAGACAAATTCATTTTACTTAAATAACTAATGCATAAAATTATAACTTTAAATACTTTAATGTCATAAGACTGTCATATCTTCTCCAAGGAAATTAAAAACAAAAAAATATATATAACTTCAGTGACATGAAAGTCTTCCAAAATCTTATTTTAATTCTGGAGAACATAATATATTTAATCTTGAAAGTTTAAATGATTAAATTGCCCTTCATACTTCATCAAAGAATAAAAAAAGGGAATAATGTATGCTCTAACTTGAAAAACCCACAAATGTGAGTTCTATTTACCTGATAGAACAGAACTGTGTACTTAGACATGCATTCTTCACAGCAGAACTCTTCCACCTTTCCCCCCAGACTATTCTGTACCAATTTGGGAGATGTCTGTAAACAATAACTGCACATTTTACAGTGATTTCCCCAGAGTTTTGCCAAGTCATGTTTATAAAGCAATTTGCAACCTAAAAAAATCAGGAAAGATAAAATTAACATTAGGCAGAAATATTAAGTATCTCCATCTTTAATTTAAATGCCCTACAACAAAGTTTCCACACTTGGATCCTCACTAATTAGATCAAGAAATCAACACTGAGGATCAGTGCTATCATTTAAGAAATATTACAGTGCATTACATATAGCAAAATTTATTTAGTTAATCTTTTGTTTTATTTGGGTATGTGATATCACAATGTAAAATGTACTACTTTTGTGTGTGTGTTGTGGTCAAAAGGTTGGAGGTCCACTAGTCTAACAGGCTAATCTCATGTAGTTTTAGAATAAAACAAAACATTGTAAACATATAGGATATTAATTTAAGTAAATTAGAAAGTCTACCTCATACTGATTTTTAAATTCAGATTATTCATATTCAGAAACATATGGCTGTTTAAAACAATGGAAGTAGTATAATCTTAGGATGCTTCCAAATTTAAGGAGTTCCTTTTAGAATCGCTAAAACTAAAAGATCTTTGTCAACCTAATATCATTATGTTTCTCACATTACCACCATCTTCTGCAACATACTTTGAGAATCTTTTCCTTCATTTTAACATTTGTATGATATGCAGGATTACAATGAAAAATAGAACCAAGTATAAAAAAAACAAAAAGGGTTTCGTGTTACACAATAACAGAGCAGACAAAATAGATAAATTTACATACTAACAGCTTAAATCAGGAACTACTTTTGAAACAACCCACATGCTCAGTAGGTATGATGATCTCTTTACCTTCACTACAGAATGATTTGTCAGCACCTGAGAATCTTACAGTCTCCTTTACAATTTTCTCAATTTTACAATATTCACACATTGCCATTACATGATTTACTTTCTTATATTCATCAGAACAATTCTTGCCACAGAACTGAAACATTTTACCCTGCAAAGAAATAATCAGTGAGTATTAATTAAGCATTTATCTTACTTTCAAAACAAATAGTGTAATTTTGAGAAATAAAAAGCCAGAAACAATTTTACAGACAGACCAGTTTATACTGAAGACCTTTATCACAACCCTAGACTTTACCTTATAGTCAAGAAGCTCTGGTTTTGTGCCAAATAGACGATTACAGTGCTGACACTTGAGTTTTACAACACTTCGTGCAAACCCAACATGCTGAGATTGGGCAGCAAGACGCTGGAGACCAGCTGAAGCAGAGCTATTGATGGAGGTGGGAGAAACAGCAGAGGTGTTACCTCCTCCTGCTGACACTGTTGAACTTCTAGGGATGCTTACAATTACTTGGCCCTGAGACAAGGGCACTACTGAAGAATTCATTCCTGCTGGTTTGTTAAACAAATTCTGGAGAAAAAAAAATTAATCTCATCATTTGTTCAAACAAGGAAATACTAAGTATACCAAGCATACTTCTAGGCACCTGATATATTTATGAACAGGCAAAAATCCCTGCCTTTGAGCGGCTTATACTTGAATGGGGGGGGAGAGTATCATTTATAACCAAAAAATACTAATAATTTAACTAATAATCTTCAAAAATAATATCCTCCCAACAGATAATCTAGGTCAGCAATTTTCGATCTTTTTCCTCTTATGGCACACATAAACTGATTACTAAAATTCTGCAGTACAACAAAAAATATATTTTTTGCTGATCTGACCAAAAAAAGGTATAATTTGATTCATTCACCCTAGATGGCTATTGTCATTGTTGGCTGTTGTCATTTTTTTATTTGACAATCTAAGGCAAAAGAGGTCAGTGCCCTTGACTAAATAGTCAGATATTGCATGTTTTAATTATTATTGTGACACACCAGTTGCAAATTGGTGATCTAGGTAATAATAGCACCATTTAATTTTACAGAGGGCAATTACATGACATACCTCCAAATAGAGGATGAACCAAAGAATTAAAGTTTAATAGAACTGAGGTAGAAATTTAAGTAATCCAGGCACTAGCAAACACCTAATAAGTTCACATTACTACTACAGGTGATTCATTAACTGGGGAAAGATTCCTGAAGCCATACCTGGAAAGCTACCACACAACTGTAGCTGCAGAAGTTGCGTATACTTCCATCTGACATGGCTAGGTGATACTGAGGGATTGCTGAAGTTTTACAACTGTTACACTGAACTTGTACACCTTAGCAAATCAAAATAAAAAGTAATGAGTAATATACCCAAGGGAACACAAATGTATTACAAGATAAATAAATATTATAAAAGATATGAAAATTCACAGGTCAAGTTGCAAGAAATGAAACTAAACTTAATCACATCACATACACACAGAAACTAACTTAACATCAAAAATATATTTTTTTAGGTTGCCAGTCTACCCCGAAACTGTAAGATAAATAAATCTTAAAATAAATCAGGTGTGGTTAAAAAACATACATTGAAGAAGCCATATAAAATTATTTTGGTAAGGGCAAATACACTAGTAAGCAAGCAAGTAAACAAACGTAAAATAAACAATCAGGTTATAGGTGATATTTTATAACTCAGATCTGAAATATTTAAAATTTGCCTCAAAAGTCAACTAAATTTGGTCAAAAACCTGTACTATAAAAGCAAAGCAATAGCCCTGGCTGGTGTGGCTCAGTGGACTGAGTGCAGGCCTGCAAACCAAATGGTCACTGGTTCGATTCCCAGTCAGGGCACATGCCTGGGTTGTGGTTCAGTAGGGGGTGCTCAAGAGGCAACCACACATTAATGTTTCTCTCCCTCTCTTTCTGCCTCCTTTCCCCTCTCTCTAAAACTAAAGTAAAACCTTTTTCAAAAAGTTATCTTTAAAGAAATATCTATAAAGAAAAACAAAGCAAAAACCGTAATTTTTCCCAGTGATTATATTCACAGAGCTTACAAAACCAGTATTACCTGCAGAAGTAACCATTTTAACTCTGTAAGCAGATAAGCAATTAACAGAACAGAAAAGCTCTGTCTTTCCCAAGCTATTGGTATTTTCAATCATTTCTGCTGAGGATCTCAATGACTTGCAAAGTGCGCATGGTGTAATTTTGGCTGATTTCTATTAAGAGAAGAAAATAACATTAATTTTTAACTAAACTATAAGTAAAAGAATAATTCTTTCAAGTGTTTATACTTAACATTGTTGAAATATTTTAAATTAGTAGCTTTCAAATTTTTATGACTACATTCCTCAGATCAATTTTACAAAGAGACTCAGTACACATATATTTCTGATTTTGTGTTTGTGTATTATATAATGTGTCAGGTGTAAAGTAGGTAAGAATGAGAGAGCATCCTTACCTAATATAAAACTAAAAACATCCTAGTGATGTAGGTAGTGTCATACCCTTTTACAGACAAGAAAATGGACTCTAGGAGTTTAACTGCTTTCCCCAAAGCAAAACTCTATTTGAAGAAAAAGTCTAGGAAACAATCTGTAATCTGCTTTACTTCTAAATCCAATTTGTGTCTATACTACAGTATATAATAATATGTGAGAAATTTAACAGGTATTGATTAAATTATAATGAAATAATTTAAAATTAAGATGTTTCAACCTATTGCACCTTCTCTTGTAGAATACTGAATCCAAGTAAGTTTTAGTACTTGATACAATATCAGGAAAACATTTGAAAAGAAGATAAAACATACGAAGATACTGTTGGTTTTTTTCCCCATGAGAGCAAAAACAAGAAGTTCCTAAAGGAAGCTAAGCCCTTTTAGTGTGTTTGTCTATTAATCAGAAATAAACATGAATGATGTATGTTTAAAATTCCAGAACCATTGGAAAGTTTTAAGAACAATTGAAATAAAATTTCCCAATCAACATTATCAAATTCACAAATGTTGGTTGACTGTATAAAAATTCACTATTCTTAGGAAAGAATGATCAGCAAATGCACTCAAACAGGAAGCCATAGTAAAATTTAAAATGTAAAAAGTTCTTGCTATTCCTTGGGGTTTATCAATTTCAAAATCTAACTTTTGATCAAATTTACTAATACAAATCAAGTACAAAACTGCACTAGATATTTGCCATACAAGAGTTCATTCAATTTATCCTCTACAAACCTCAAATTCACAAAATAATATGTAACCCACATTTATTTTTTATTTCATGAAGGAAAGAAAAACCTTTCAAACAATTAATGGTAAGATTTTTATTTTCTAAACTGCGATTTCCTTCCCTCTCTAAACCATATGCATCTGATTTCAAGAATACATATGCAATGGACTTTATCAAATTAAAAAGTATGTGTATATAAATGTAAGCTAAAATACGTTTCAAAGATTAGAAGGCTAACAATAGCAAAAGGATGGAATTTGGGTATCTCTGAGAGATGCATTATTTTTCGTATTTGTGCGCTTCTACATTTCCCAAATATTGTTCAAAAATATGAATCATGTATGAAATAAAAAGCCATACCTATACATGTATTTCAAATACATGAATAGAAACATATGCTACTTATAAAACTCTTCTTATAAAGTTAAGAGGCATTATTTGATAACTATTTTTCATTGATAACTACTACTTAAAAATACTAATGAAGCTAATAGTAAGATCTTAATATTTTTGTGATATTTTCATAGATACCACCAAAAAATTCAGAAAACCCCAAAATGAACACTATCATAAAGATTAAATACGGCTATGTACCTGCTTATATGCTGTGACACATGCTGAACTACAAAACTTCTTCGACTGTCCCTCTATCTGAAGCATGTGGCATTGCCCAGAGCCACTGTAGCAGTAACCCCCACAGTTCTCACAACAGTTCATGGTAAGATTGTTAGCAGAGCGAAACTTAGAGAAGCAGGCATCACTGCAAAGTTTATGTACCACATTTTGGTAATTAACTTCATGTCGAATCTAGGAATTAAAAAATAACATACAAACAAGCAGAAGCCATCAAAAACTGTTCTTTTAAGCACAAAACAGTAGACTCCTCCCCCAATAAAGTAAAAAAATAACTTACAACAGCATTCTTCTGACACATGCTGCATTTGGTTGAAATGCTGTTAGTATTTATGGTAACCACAGGTTTTCTTTTCAGTTCGTATGATGACAAACATGACTGGCTGCAAAAATCTTTACTAATGGTGGTATTTTCAAACTGGGCACTGATCACATCCTTTGGATTTAAAATGTCTCTAAAAATGATAAAATAAGCCACAGTATAATTCACATTTTTTCCTTTTTGTAAGCTAAATAAAATAAAAGAAGCAATTACACTACTGGAAAAGGTCACTGATATTTAACATCAGAAAACCTGGGTTTTCTTGGATAAACTGATAAATTGCTTTGATCCTTAAGTTCTGTTCTATAAAATGGACCAATACAGACTTACTTCATGAAACTATTGAGAAAATCAGTATACTGAGTTTCTAGATTGAAAGAATATATACAAGAATTATCAGTCACTACCTCTAGTAGGTGAAATTTAAAAAGATTTTTAATTTTATTCTTTAAGCTCTTCTGTATTTTCAAAATATTCTTTAAAACATTTTGAAAACCGCTATCTTTTAAAAGTAAAAACAAATTTCAAATTACAGTGTATATTCTGGCATGATTATACAACATTGAACATTTCCACATCTAAATAATTTACTTTGTAGGGATCAGTAGCAAAGGATATAAAGATTAAAATCATATTGATTAAGGCTCCCTACCACTCTACCTTTTATCTCATCACAAACCAGTCTTCCTATATAGTAAGTTATCAGATAGCTTAAATGTAAAGCATTTGAAAAACCAATTTTTAAAAATACCTTGATGAAATTTTCTAGATGTCTTTCCCCATGAGTACATATTCACATGACAGTAAATAAACTGTGTTCTACACTGACTGGTGTGGTTTAGTGGGTTAGGCACTGTCCTTCAAAGTGAAAGGTTGCCTGTTAGATTGCCAGTCAGGGCACATGCCTGGGTTGTGGGCCAGATCCCCAGTTGGTTGAGAAGGAGCGAGAGGAAGCCAACTGATGTCTCTCCCATATCAGTGTTTCTCTCCCTCTCTCTCTCCCTCCCTTCCCCTCTCTCTGAAAAATAAACAAATAAAATCTTTTTTAAAAATGTGTTCTACTCAACCCTGAGTTTTTAAAAGAATATACTAATACAGTATTTTTTAGAAAAGATTACAAATATCTCTGCTTCAATAAAAGATAACAGTAAAAAAAAATCAGAATCATGAGGAATACCTGATACTGCACCGTGCTGCATTATACAACTTCGTACCTCATCTTCTACACTTCCAGACTACAATGCATTTTTTTTTGCCTTCACAGTTTTATTTTAAATTAAGTTTTACTGTATTTCATTTATAGGGGTATTTATTGAGCAACTGTACTGAATAGGCACTCGCCTAAACTGTCAAGATATGGTACAAGCATGCACTCGAGGAGTTCTAGTATTCTGGGACAAATAGGCAAATGATTTATAAAATACCATTACAAAAGCATTATTAAAATATAAAAGGGTAAAATTTTTGAAAGGATATGTATAATATACTATACAGAAACAGAAATAAAGAAAAGTTATTTCAGACAGTATGTGTGATAAAAGGCTACCCAAAAGAAGATAACATTTGAGCTGGACCTCAAACAGAAATTTTCTAAAAGGTTAATAAGGAGGTAAGAAATAGGAAAGAGTATGAATCAGGCAATGGAATTATAAAACAACAAAAAAGAAAGTCTTTCTCTGTTGCTCTCCAGTATGCTTAGTACCCAATTACATTATATCTTAATTTGCAGATTACACGCTATGCCAGAACGAGGAGCAATCTCATTAGGAGAATGAGTAAGAATAGTAAGAATTCAGAAATGGCACAGACAATCCCAATACAGTTATTTCCTTCAGTGCCATTATATCAAGAAATGTAATCTTTCTAATAATATCAGCAAAATTACCCTACAATTTACTACCTCTTTTGTGTAGGATTTGAAATATATTTTTTAAAAAAATCATTTAGGTCCCTATGACTAAGGAAACCTAAAAATTAATGATTAGCCAAAATATATTATTTAAGTTAAATCCAAGGTGCTGAGATACGTGGTTAATAAAAGATTAAGAAAAATAAAAATATTATTCCAATGACTAAAGTTTCTTTCAACCTAAGTGCTGCTCCTACAGAAACAGCAGTAACTATCAAGAAGAAAATCTTTCCTATCTCCACCTATTCAAATTAAATTCTTCTGAATTCTTCTTATACAGATGGATTTACAAATCAAATCTATTTACCTATATGGATTAGGGGGGGAAGGGCAGTGCATGTGCCACAATTAACCAGCTATGTGACACTTTAAAATTCTTTAAATACAATTTCCTTATATTTAAGATATAATCCAATTCAACAACTTTATAATCAGATAACCAGATTATCTAAAACTGTTGTTAATGACTGTGTAAATAAGAGGGGATAAAAAGGCAAAACGGTGAAAAGGAGATGAAGGAGCAGTATTTCAGGAACTGAAATGACATAAAAAGAAAAACAAAATTATCAGTGTTTTGAAGACTGAGGCTTAGAAAAAAGTATAGTGTAAAATGAGAAGGGGAAAAAGTAAGAAAGAGAAATGAAGAAGAAAAGGCTGAGGTGATAGGCATATACAAGTATTCATATACACACACTTCAAGTATAGAATATACTTCAGGTAAAGACTATCTGAACAAAGAAGTGAAAGGGATAAATGAAAAAGCATAAGGGATTTTAAAAAAGCAGCATAACAAAATGAATGAAAAGGCAAACAGTGAAGAGTCAAGGAATGATAGGTTGAAAAAAGCAAAAAATATATGGGTAAGATAAAACAACAAAAAAAGGAAAATGCACTTTTAAAGAATAATTAAATTACGTAAGACCAAGACAGATATGACAAGTAGGTAAAAATTACCTGTTTCCAGATAACACTAGGCAAATACTAAAGATCAAAGGAATGTAATAAATTTAGATGTAAATAACATACAGGGTGGGGCAAAAGTAGGTTTACAGGTATATGAAAAAGTTTCTTCTTATATTATTATTTTCCATACAAACTGTAAACCTACTTTTGTCCCACTCTGTATATAATCAAAAAATTAAAAAGAACAAAAAAAAAGGGGTATACATTTTAAAATTTCTCTTGAGTTTTCTATGGTCATCTTGAAATTCACTCAGAAATCTTTGACAAAAGTATCTGTGACTATTATTATGAAAAGAGAAATATTGCTTAAAGTTTTAAAAAGTGCTGGTCCATAAAGTAAGAATTAAACACAAAAGAAAGTTATTATGTGAAATTACAGTATAAAGAAGTCTCTTTTTGCTAATTAAACTTTAAACATAAAGAGATGTGCATATGACTAACTTCCAGAAAAACACCTAACCATATTCAAATTTTTCTTAAGTGTCTTGTCTGTATGTTTTTTTCAAATTGAACCAGAAGAGCGAATATTTTTTTCCCTGTCCAGAGAAGAAGGGCTGCATCTATAGTTCTGAAGAACTATACACACAAATATCTAAACTAATAAATTATGGTTTGTTTAGCTTAATAATAGAGGCCAGACTGTTTCAGAACAAGAGCATTATACATCTTTTTCTGACTTAAAGTTTCTATCAATTACCTTACAAAATTAGCCAAAATTAGTTGATATTATTCCAATACATCAGGATGGTCTTATTAGGTCTAAGGTTGTACATACTTTTCTGTTGTTAAACACTGAAATGGAACCTCTGAGGTAGTTTAGAGACACTGAAAAGATAAATTTATATATATTTATATACTTGAATCCATTTGAAGAAGTGTGTGTATATGTATACTGGAATCCATTTAAAGTATTAAATAAATTCCAATTATATAATAGGAAATATTTGTTGGGTTTAAATATCTATTGCCTAAGTTAAAACCAAAATATTGTGGCCATAATCCCCCTGAAATGATACAGTTTTTGTTTTATAAAGCATCTTACCTAAGAAGGATGAAAAGATTAGTTTCAAAAGCATCTCTAATATATAAAAGGCACATAATTTAAAGTTAAAAGAATGCAGAGTACCTGGCATGCAGGAAGAATGAAAGCAAGTTACTTGTTGGTGCTAAATAATATGGTATTTCTCAAAAAACAAACAAACAAACAAAAAAACAAACCCAAAAAACAAAATAACAAAAAATCCCCCCCAAAACATGGAAATGTAGAAAATTAAACAGTACACAGATAAGAACAAAGTATCTTAAGAAATAACAGAAGACAATGTAGAATTCTGCTATACTTAGAGCAACTTGAACAAGTTTTCTTGGTGGGAGGAGGCGGTGGGCGGGCAGGTGGAACTGTATATCCAGTGAGGCACAGTGTGGAGCAGAAAAGCTGTGTGGACCCTTTCCTCTGATAAGCAGTCTGCCCTTTCTGGAGGATTTTTTTGCATCCAGAACAGGAAACTCGAACAGCTGTGGCTGGAACTGAAGGAAGCATTTTATTCATGCCAGATGACGCCAGGGGAGGCTGAAAGCCAGTAGTCAACTGTGGAGCTTAAAAAGAAAAAAATTGCAAGAAAAATGTTTTACTTTTACCATGAATTTTAAGTAGGCATCTTTCTTTCTCTTCTAGAACTTAGTCTTGTAACCCAATATGAATTATGCAATACACAATTAAAACCATTCTAATATAGCAGAAAGAACTGCCTAGTGTACTAATATAAACAGATACTTCTCACCCATATTGGTCAGAATAAGTATAATTCATTCAGTTCTGTTTCTTACCAAGAGGACTGCCACTGACTGAAAACACAGCACTAATTTTCAGTTCCCCCTCTTGAGTTTTTTGTGGCTGGCCATGACTAAACTCCTTAAAAAAGAGACAGAGAAAAAATAAATAAATATATAGAGGAAAGAATAAATACAATGTATCCAAAGAAATCCAGACATTGAAGACATTTTACTATAGCTACATAGGGGTGGAAAATGTTTATTTACTACATTAACAGTAATAAAAAAAACAGCAACGAAATATAATTACAACATGAAATAAGTTAAAATCAGCAAATTAGCCTGTAGTACTACCAGATATTTGTATATTATTTTTAAAAATTCTTAATGTTACTACAGTATTTTGAGTGGATGGTTATCTATTATAAAAGTAATACACACTTACTATACAAAATTTAGACAAGTAGAAATAGGAAAAACATTCTAATTATATTTCTATCACCCCAAAACAACCACTATTATTCTTTTGGTATATTTCTTTACAGTCTTTTCTCCTTGTGTATTCAGAGGTTTTATTTCTTTACATGGTTGTAATTATACTGAATGTACCATTATAGAACTTTTCTGATCACTTGAAATCAACTGAGAATTTTGCCTATTATTAAACATTACTCCAAAGTAACTTCTATGGCTAAATATCAGTGTTTTCTTTAATTGGAGTCCATGAGTCCTAGAGGTCTATAGATATACACTGTAGGGAGTCTTAGAATTCTGAAAGAATATTTTTTAAAATGGTGTGTTTATTTCAATGGCATGTTTCGTAAACGTAAACATGTTTCAAATCATAAATAACCACATACAGCTGAGTTATATATACTTACTACAAGTTTTCAGTGCCATTGTTTGCTTTTACACTTAGTATTATTGCACTGTGAAACCCCAAAGTGGTAAATTAATTCACTGTTTATCACAACAAAATCTGCAAAACACTGCAAGATTTCTTGGAATTCTCAGCAAATTCCGACATATTCCCTTTCTTTTTGATAAGGGATGTCTGCACCTTACTCAAGTTCAAGAAATGCTGATATATTTTAGTAGACATAGATTACACAGGAAAGAGATTGGAGTGAGGTACTCGCCTCAGGCATAAATTAAAGCATCAAAAATCTCAGTAATCAAGGTAAAATAATATGTTAATGCAATATTTTTAAATCAAAAATGCAAAAATCCGTGATGAACATAACATCAAAACTTCAAATAAATAAGGACAGAATCAGTATTACTGATTTTCCTTTAGACTCAGGCTCCATCCAATTTGATGGCCACGTACAGCATTGAGATTACATAACCTCAACCCCATGTTGGTCCATTTGTTTCCACACATTTGGTTTTATCAGTAATTCCATGATAAATCTTTGTGAATACTCATATTCTTATTTTTAGAATTAAATCCTAAAGAAAGGATCCTTACAGTGGAATTACTAGGTAAACAGGTACACAACAAAGGTTCTAGATACACAATGACATATTGTTTAAAAACAAAAATTTAATTATATTTATTCTAGTAATTTGTAGGGGAAAAGCCATTTAAATGTCTTTTGTCCACTGGTGTTTCAACCTGAAATTCTTTTTCACTATCCATTTACAAAAAAGTATTGTTAATGTTACAATATTAATCCTCTGTAGCATCTGTTACCAACATTTTCTCACTATGTACTTTGAGCTAAAGTTTTATGTACTGAAATTTCTTTTTATGCCAAAAAGCTGACATTTTTACCTTTGTGATTCCTTCTATTTCTAACCAAGTTCTACTTCCACAATAAAACAGTAGGAACATGGTTTCATTGTTTGTAATATACTCCTTTAATCCAGAGGCTACCCACTTTACCTGTGAAAGGCCAGATACTAAATATTTTCAACCCTAGAGTGCCCTAATAGAGTAAGCATCCAGAGACAATATGTACATGAATGAATGTGGCAATGCTCCAATAAAACTTTTATTTACAAAAACCGTGCAAAACAACAACAAAAAAAACACAGAGGGCAGGCTGCATCTGGCCCATTACTGATATTTTGCCAAATCCTGCTTTAAATTCATCTGGGATTTATCTATTTTGATGCATAACAGGTATTTTTCTTTTTATTTCTCTGAATAGCTGGTAAATTGCTTCCATTTGCCATTAATGTATCAAATGCCTTTAAAAATGTCTCTTTAGTGGCAATCTTTTTTGTATCATTATTAGCCTGACTGGTTTTATGAAACCACACTATTCTAATGAAACAAACTGTGAAATGTTTAACCAATCAATAGAATTTGCCTCTATCAACCTATTTTTTAGAACCTACCTGTAACGTGTGTGTACGTGCTTATATATTCTTTTTTAATACATCACAACCTGATAATTATATAAAAACTATACCTTAATGAGGAATAACTGACATCTTATTTTTTAAAAATGTCTTACCATTCATTCAAGTTGTCTTTTATCTGACATAATTAATACATTTTAGTTGGTTTTGTATCTTCTCCTCATGTTATCTAATTGGGAAAATACTGATTTATAGAATATGGGTAATTTTTTTTAAACTAACATTCAACTAGCTATTTCACTCAACTTTTATGAATTCTACTAATTCTCTAATAAAGATCCTTACCAGCAAATGATGTAATTTTGTCTCCCCTTTTCCATTATTTCTTCTAATTTCTTTTAACATGTATTGGGTCGAAATCCAACAAGAGTTAAATAATAATGCAGAATCAGTAATTTGTGTTCTTTTAGTAATTACAAACAGTAGATTTCCATCATTTTAGTTTTAAATTCAATGACTGTTATTGATCTGAAGTAGATATTTCCTTACCATGATCAAGAGAGTATCTATTATAAGAAATGCATAGTGAATTACATGAGATGTCTTCTGGCATCTATATATTTATATATAGTATTACTTGACCTGTTGGTGAAGTTATATATTAAAAGATTTTTAAATATTAACCAATCCTGATATTCTTATGTTATATAGTATAGTACAAATTTAAAATAAGAAAAAATGTAATCTCAAGAAAAAAATTGGCATACTTTAATGGTCTCCCATCAGCTCTCTTGCTCGCTGTCACTGACAATCATTCCAAACTTCTGATACATTCCATAAGCCTCAAGGACAGATTATTTATGTAATATAGTAAAATAAGTATGTATCTTAAGTATTCTGTTTATATACCCCACAATGCCTTCAAGGTAAAATTATGTTTATTAAGAATCCCCTGACAACAACTAAGTTTACAAACATTAATAACAAACCAATGACTAATAACTTGAAAAGTGAAAATCTGATAACCTAAAAGCTTTTAGAAGCAGAATAACAGCTGTCAACACAAAAAATTTCTTTACTAATATTTTTAACTTCCTTTTGTTTACCCAAAAAAAGATTCATATCAGTATCTCAAGAAAGTATTTTAGAAATGAAGAACCCAGTTCTTACGGCCAAGTAAACTTGGTATGACTAAAAATAGACCCAATATTTAGTTACTGTATTCTAATTTCTGAGACTATATGGCTTACTACTTTGACAATTAATTTGCTTTCCCATTCTAATCCATTTATTACAATGAAAGATTATAGATTAGCTCTCCTTTTATTATGCACAAAAAGAAAAGATCATGATTTTAATGTAACATTTACTCAATGTCCAGCTTTTAGGACCTATTGAAAAAGGGAAAAGGAAAAGTAATTTCTCTAGCTTTTTAAAGTTTGTATTTTAAAACCTCTTCTAGGCTTTAAAAAAAATTATTTACAGAAAGATTGGTAGACTAATAATAGCAAGAACTTGATGATGGCCCCAGATTGGCTCCTTTAGTAACTAACTAAATTTCTATGAACCTCAGTTTCATTATCTACAAATGGAGTTATTATCATTTACTCAGGCCTTCTGAAATAAGAGGATGAAACAACACAGTACATGTAAAAGCATCTGTGACTATAAAAATACTACAGAAAATATTATGGTGGCATGCAATGGGATTGGAATGAAGAAATGAAACTAGGAGGCCAAATGATGTTATGCCAGTAACAGAGACAGGAAGATGACAACGAACAAACCCAGAAAAATCACAACAGAATAATCAACAGCAAATTAATAAATTAGTGAAATTTATCCACACATATTTCAGTACTTAGTGATTTATACAAGGAAGTAAAGAAATTAAAACTAAAATAAATTGTGTAAAAAACAGAATCAGGGAGTGAGCTGAAAGGAAAACTGCAAGTTAAGCAAAGAGAAAAAAGCCAAGGGAAGTTTTGACACAGCGCCATGAGCTAGAGCTATGGTCTTATTAAACCATGAGAAAAGCTACTACTAGTAATTAATGGTCAAAAGCAAAATCTATCAGTATTTTATGAGCCTCAGGTTAATAGTACTGTTTTATTATAAGAAAATAATATATTGAAACTCCCTTTTCTAGTCTATGGGAAATGAATGAGTGATAAAGCATTAGGCAGTACTGAAAAGTAAGGAATATAGATTTCCAATGCTCATGAGGAAGAAATACCTAGAAGAACAGGACAATGAAGAAGGAAAAGGAAGGAAGGGAGAGAAGGGGAGGAGGGAAGAATACAGAGAGGTGGGGAAGTAGGACAGAAGAGGAAGAAAAAGAAAAGAAAGAATCATAGTTTAACATGAAGTCTCCTTAGAGACTTCTGCAAGAATTATCAAAGATGTGCTCCTATAGGGTTGGTGTAGCTGATAAAGAGGACTTCTCAGAGAAAAGGAGCTTTACCCACTCACACACCAGGATGTCTTACTGTAGGGTCATGATGAAGAATGCTTCTGGACCTTGTGTCCAGGATCTACACACATTCCTGGCTTGGTTCTCAAGAGTCCAATCAACCAGGTGGTGAGAGCCTCTGGGGAAATTCTGCACCATAATCACGATGAAACCTCAAATTCAGCGTTTTGTAATATAATATTACATTCTGAATACAGTAAAAAAAAAAATGAAGATGTTTTGAAGATGCTTCTCTGTCCTGACAGTTCCATCTTACAGTATTTACCAGACACTAGAATCTCTGATTATGTTCAGAACAGTAGTACAAATAATCCTTCCTGATGCCCTCTTCCCCGATGTATTCGGTCTTTGCTGTAACTGCCTTTTAATCCCAAGAAGAGTATCACGGACTCACATACAGCGAGAATAGGATGCCTTTAGTACTTCACCATCATTATGATTTCTTATGGATTTCCCATGTCCACACAGGGGTATACAAAGAGACAGGAGATGTGTCCTGTATACATATGTGGTTGTACTTTTCTGAGACACTCCCACATGAAATTTTTCTGAATGTCAGGACATTTCCTTATCCCTAATTCGGGTATCCAAGATCTCCATTTTGCCTGCTTTTATTAAATATGCTTTCAATCTACCTTCTATTCAAAATATTTTAATGCTCCTTCTCTATCATCTTCTTTGCAGCTCTTTACAATCACACCCATCCAACTCCTACAGTTTTATCATCACTACTCTACACAGTTCCCTTCCACTGGGCATCATGAAATTCTTGCTTAAATGAACAATCTGACCCTACAAATCACCTACATGTATAAATCACCTATTCTTCTACCTCCCTACTCCAAAACAGTGGTTCTCATTAACAGATGATTCCCCACTCCAGGGGACACTTGGTAACATCTGGAGACATTTAGTGGGGGTGAGGCATCTAGTAGGTAGAGGCCAACTTTATTGCTAACCAGCCTACAGTGCACAGGACAGCCCCTCACAATAAAGAATTATCTGGTCCAAAAAGTAGCAGTGCTGAAGCTGTGAAACCATGCTCAAAGAAGACATCTGAATGAAAATAATCTCTTACACAGAAGTCTCACATTCTCAACCCCCATAGTATAATGGGAAGATATGGAAGGATAAGCTTTCTCCATATCAACGGTCATTTCAGAGAAACAGCTAATTCATACTATCTTTAATTTCTCAGCCTCTGAATTAATTAATCTGTATAAAGTATAGATCACCCTCAAATAATTGCTGCTACTGTATATTCATCCCTTGTTCCCCTTCCTACATTCCAAGATAATTATAATATCTGATTTAATTTCTTTCTTCCATCCCAACCACTGTAACCTCATTAACTGCATGAATAACTTTGCCAACTTACAGGATCTCTGACTTTTACAACCAGAATTACACTAAAATAGCAGAGCTCTATCCTCAACCTTATCATTCAAAAGACCCCAAATTTGGTCTATCCCTTATTATCCATCAAAGCCTTCTTTACCTTCTAGTCACTGATCCAATGAACTGGTTCTTCAATCAATTAACCCTTCCAAAAATAACCTGTCCATTATTCCCTTCTGAAAAACACTTAAATCCATTCATAGCCTATACTTCATTAACAGAAACTGCAAAGCTTTACCTTATATAAACTCAGTCAAACCATAAACTCATAAACCTTCAGCCATGTCTTCTATACCAAGAAGACAAATGTGAGTCCTTGAAGACTCACATTTCCCTAATTCTGCACTGAAATTGAAAAAAATCAGAGAACAGTGGTATTTAGAAACAAAGTGGAATAATAGCCTTAATTACTACTCAGGAAACATTTAATATAACTCTTGTTGATTCCTTAGCTTTATTCTCAAAAGATCATTCAAACTGCCTCAACCTTCATTAAGAGTCTCCTCTTACCCTATCAACAAACTACTTCACTTCTTAATCAGCAACTTCCGCTCTCAAATGAATAATTCATATGTGAAAGGAAAAGAAGGGGAGAAAAAAAAGGTGAAATGTTTACTTGAGCATTGTCAGGTTCATCTTTAATTTTGTCTAGTAGTCCCTGCTGTGGTGCCATTGCTTTGTCATACTCATCATCCAAAGGTTCTTCTTTAATTCTAATATTTGATGCAAAGGAATTCCCCAGTTCCGAACCAATGGATTCTTTATTGGCAAATGGATAGCTGGAATCCTAAAACACAATATAAATGATTAATAAATATTCAGATTTTAGAATTATTCCTCTTCAGGTTCAACACCCAAAGAAAAACTCACTGGAAATGAAGACTTCTATGGACAGTCATCACAGTCCCTAAACCTAAAAGTAAATGTGAAATATGTCTAAATATCAAATACAAATAGAATCTAAGAGCTAAGACTTCTTAGAACATCTCCAAGATGCCCTTTCCAAAATAATAAAGCAAATAAAAAGTCAGCACTCCACCTACTACATATAGTTACAGTTTAGAAAGTGACATTAAAAAAACTTTGACACTTGCCACAGTTACAGCATTCTACATACACACTGAAAACTTACCCTAAAGTTTGTTTCTGGGGTTTGTGGTAAATGAGTATGTAATGTTTCTTCAACTTGATTAGCTATTGAAAGAAAAACAAAACAAAACAAACACATGTATATGAATAATAAATCTTATAAAGAGTGACCTAAAAAGCTATCATTTGATAATCACCTCTCTTTTCCAACAAAGATGCTCATTAGCATGAGATGGGTCCCAAAAAACACTCAAAGGTAGTTTCTTTCAAAGTAAACAATCTGGCCCCACCTAACTCTTAGCTTCAAGGAACACTTTTCCTTGCTCAAACCTAAATAAAGTGATTACTTTATTCGCTGTGCTCTGAAAATTACTTGTGTTTGTTCTTCTCCATTTCTACTTATATCATTGCAAATCCCCTCTAATCCTAATCTTTATACAGTCTTCCAGACACAGCTCAGTTCAAAATTCACCTGTCCTCTATAAAACCATTCCTGGCCAATAAGTTAAAAATCATCTCTAAGAATACCTAAAACACTATTTCAGTTATCTGAAGGAAATTTTCATGTACTGCCTTATGACAAACTCTCCCACCACTGTCTTTAATTATAAATTAAATCTTATGCTATTCGACTGTTGACTGACACTGCTAATACTTGACTTGTCCCTTCTAATACTAGACATTACAATCCTTGAGGATAAGTACATTCGTTAATACTCAATATCCCTACAGGGAATACTAAAAATGTATACTGAATAATATAGTATACCCTTGCACAGCCTTCTTACGTAATGGATACTTAAAGTGATTGTTGTTTTTAACAATACTAATTTATTATTTCTACTGTATTTTTCTTAGTATTGTCAGAAGAAATTTAAGGTTTGGTAAACTACACCTTACTTTCCCTTGCATTTACTGAACATTTATTGAAACATTACTATTTTCACTGTACCCAAGAATATAAAGATGAATCACAGGTATAATCTAACCTTCAATAAATTCCTAGACCACTATGAAAGGCAGAACAAGTAAGAACTATAATATTGTATGAAATAAACTATAATGAGCTATGAACAAAATGCTATGAAAATACAGATAAGGAAAAATTCATTCTTGATGTAAAAATGTTAAGTATGACTACAGTGTAGAAGAAGTTTATGAGTTAAGGCATTGCTGGATAAGAAGTATTTTTACAGGCACATATACAAAGAAAGAAAATGGCATGCAGGCAAATGCAACAGTAAGAGAAAAAGGAGGCATGAGGAAAATATATGATATATTCAAGAATGGAACTAGAGCTAAAGTATAGGGTACACTGAGCAGAGAGGCTCAAGAAGAGTCTCAAGAAACTTTTAAAACATAAAACAGAAATATTATTTAAAAAATCCTCCCTAATTTGGTGGGACAGCAGTTTGAATTAGTGCTTACAGCACAAAGAAGTTAAATCCAACTTCAGGTTCCAATGTTCAACCAAAGAAAATGAACAGGTGATTGGAGTATCTTGCCTTCTCATCAAAATATTGCAACCAGGGGAGGGAGAAATGAGGTTTAGAGCTATTTTTCAACCATTTATACCATTACCAAAAGTTACAGGGAGAAATTCACTCTGCAAAGAACAAGGATAAAAGAAAAATGACAAGCTTACAATGAATTTAACTGTTCCCACTTTCCTCAGCATCAGAAGTAAAAAAAGCTTTATTATTATAAGTATGTTGTTATTATGTTTTATTGCTCTATTCCAACAATTATTACCTGCTTTATCAAAAAAACTGCTTTTCAACCTTGAATCCAACTCTTTATGGGGTTTGTCCAACTGTTTTTCACGTTCATAAGTTAGGTCTCTATTTTTCTCCTTTCCAGAAAATGTCTCTTTGTTGTTTTCTCTTACTAGACTAAAATCTTTCGGTATTGATTTAAAGACAGAAACCTGATCAAACTGTTTGGGAAAGTCTTTTTTTAATTTATTTTGAATCTGTATTTCATTTTCATTGTCTGATTCATGCTGTGTGACTCTTCTCTCTACTTCCAAGCTATCATCAGTATGAACTGAAGAAACAAGATTGTCCTTTGAACTAAAATCCTGTTCATCCTCATTGTCACTACCAACGACTGGAATTCCTGCAAGATCCCCAGAGTTCAAAAAATAATCATCTTCATCCAGCAATGAATTTTCAGATCCTGTTTGATTCGGCATTCCATAAGACATGCTGTCAAGGGTAGGAGTTAAGTTGTGGTCTATATCTTCAGACATTTCTGTATCCATGATACCACCACCTTAAAAAGTAAAATACTGTTTAGACAAATGATAATGCTAAAGTTGACCACATTTTATAAGGCCTGTCTGGTATTTAAACAAATATTTGTATTTTTATTTCCAAACAAAATATAGATATTATTGCAGTATTCAATTAACAGTTTGAGACAGTGTGACAGATCTGACTATCCCTATTTGACAGATAAGGAAACAGGGACCTAAAACTTGAGAAACTACTTTTAGTTAGGAAGAAAGGCAATGCAATATAGAAAATAGTACCTACTTTAGAATCAGACATACCTGTGTTGAAATCACAGCATGATCACTGAAAATCTGTGACCCTGAGAAGTAAACTCTCAGGTTTCTTTATCTATAAAGCAGTATAATACTAACCTTGGAAATTAATTTATGGTGAGGATTAATGATAGTGTATATGAAGGACCTACTAACAGAGTGACTGACACATAGAAAGGAATATGAAAGTGACAATTATAGCTACTATAATGATTATTCTGGGGACTTAATATTAGAACCCAGGTCCCTGGTCTCAGAGTCCCAATATCTCTGCATTAACTCTAATAAACATAGTAGTTAATGCTTACAATAATAATATTTAAACATTAAAATAAAATTTATTCAAGCTAGAATAAATTTAGGAAACAGTTTACTAGTCAAAACTGTGTGCTCAAATCTTTCTCATTCCAAAATAAAACAAACAACCCCCCCCCCCACGAGCCTTGTATTTCTCTTGCCCTCATTCACCTTTCCTTTACAGTCAAACTTCTAGGAAAAAATAGTCTACATTGGTTTGTTTTTATTTCATCTTAATCCTTTGAATGAATTCAATCTGGTTCCCAATTTTGCATTTGAAATGCTCTCAAGAAAATCATCAATGATCTCCTAATGGTCAAATCCATGAGGACTTGTGCAGCAAACCCATTACAGGGTATATCTCTCCTGGATAAAATTCCTTTGGTTTCTTTGACACTGTATTTCTTCCTACCTTTCTAATCGGTCTATAAATTCATTTCATTTTCCTCTTCCTCTATGTACTCAGTATCAGCTTTGCACCAAGATTCTAGTTCTATTCTCATTTTATACACTTGGACTATTTTATTTACTATCATAGCCTTGACTTTTGCTGCTGACCTCCTAAATACTTTAGCTTAGACCCAAGAGTCAGAATTCTATATTCTTATAGGTTCCCTATAGGGATCTCCAACTTAGTAACTCTAAAACCAAACTCATCCTGTGTCCATTTCAAGCATATGCTTCTTGCATTTCCCTCACTTAATTAACAGTATCACCAAACCAGAAGTTTGATCAAGACAGAAAAAGAGAACACTCCAATCCCCCCACCCCGCCAGACAAATTCTCCAAATCCATCTCCTCCACTCAGCACCATTCTAACACCCACATCTCTTCCTGCTGACTATACTAAATCCAAATCCACGTAGGTTTTAAGAAGCTACCACACTCCTACAAACCCTAACCATGAACTACATTTAATTGGCCCATGAGCAGCCAAACTGGAACTGATAAAAACACACCGTGAAACAAACAGTAAAAATATCAGTGGCACCAATATAGCCTTGCTTTTATTTGTCCCTGAAGCCCATATGAAACCTCCAGTGTGACTGGTTCTTCAAATCACTGCCTGGGTTCTATGATCCAGGATAAATTCCTCTTTTTAAGTTGATCTGAGCTAGATTACTACTTATAATCAAGTCCTAACTGATACAGGGTCCAAATGAAAACATTTGTCAAGTGGCTCTTCTCCATTAATTTAAAACACACACACACACACACACAATTATCTTTCTAAACCATAAATCATTCTATATTATACTTTCCTTTAAAGCCCTTCAACAGCTCCTCACTGCCTAAAGTACTCATTCATTTGGCACATACAGGGCAGGGTAAAAGTAGGTTCACAGTTGTTCATATGGAAAAAAATACAGTAACTAATAAATGATAACAAGAATAAACTGTGTTTTGCATATTCATAACCATAAACCTACTTTTTGCCCCACCTGTCTTTATTAGGAAACCACTATGTGGTAGGTATTGTGATGATAATCCCCCCTCCTCACAGAATTAGAAAAACAGACAAATAGAGGAAATAATCACCATTTTTACTTAACAAATAATTAAAACAACAGATGTAAAATCTTAAAAACAGCTACAACTCAATTTCATATGGTATGCCACAGAGAGAGAGAAGCAGGGAGGGAAGGCATCACACAGTGTTACATTCATTGTACTGTTCTTTCCATTGTTCTATTTATTTAAAAATCCTCATAATACTATTGAAAGGAGTGGTGGGAGCTACTTCAGAGCCCTGCAGTTGCCATGTATAGTGAGTACGCATTGAGGTTGGTGGGCACCCACTTTGGCTGTGAGCCTGGCCATGGCACAGCAGCTCTACCAGGATCAGGGCATCACCCTGTGTGGAAGCACCAATATCACTGGCATCTCATTTGGCATCAACAGCATTTATCCCTCTGAATCCTTTACTCAAGTGCAGAAATAAGAACTCACCTCGCTTATAACTACTGACCCTAAGCTCATGAAATACCTAAATAATGTGGTGGAATAACTAAAAAACTGGTTAAACAAGTGTTCAGTCAGAAACTGGTGGTATTCATCTCAAATACTGAAAGTGGTGAGGTCCTTGAAAGATAGCAGTTTGAAAGTGAGAGTGACAAGAATGCCAAAGATGACAGTACACCTAGAGCAAAGTCTCAGAAAGCTCTCCAAGATGAAATTCGCTGATTGATCAGATAGAACTCAGCTACGGTAATGTTTTTGCCGCTGTTAGAAGTTTCTTGTTCATTTGATCTGCTCAACTGTAGACAAAAATTTGGTTGTACCTGAAATGTAGGAAGAGTTTGGGACCAGAGTTTATTAACATTTCGGAGCAAGTCCATCTGCATTCCTTCACTACTAAAATCCAAAAAGTAAACAGCATGGTGGCCTACAAAATCCCTGTCCAAGACTGAAGACAAACCTAGAACAATAATGTAATTCTCAAATGTGTGTTTCCTAAAACCAAGTCTAATATAGTTTGTGCTGTATTTCACTGATTAATTACTAGATGGGGAAAACTTAACATTACACTTTAACTAACTGTAAATAATTGTTCCATTTTCTGGTACCTGTTTGACTTTCCACAGAGTTGATATTATTTTTTTACATACTATTCAAAAGGGAACTGAAGATTATATCAGCACTGTAATGTCAATTTTTTGAAGGTGGTAACTAGATGGAAAAACTTTTGCTCTAGCCCTGGCTGGCATAGCTCAGTGGATTGAGCATGGGCCTGAGAATCAAAGGATTACAGTTCAATTCCCAGTCAGGGCGCATGCCTGGGTTGCAGGCCAGTTCCCAGCAGGGGATGCACCAGAGGCAGCCATATATTGGTATTTCTCTCCCTCTCTCCTTCCCTTCCCCTCTAAAGATAAAAACAAAAAACAAACAAAAAAACCCAAACTTTTGTTCTAAAGCTAAATGCCTTCGCAAATCAGACCTTTTGGTCAAGTAGCTTGACTGAGAATATAGGTAAATATAAAACACAGCAAAAGAAGTCTGAATATTCAGAATCTTTGTTTAGCTCCTGAAGTAACTGATAATCCACAATAACAAAATAATGCTGGTAGGTCCTTTTGCTATTTATTTCATTTGTACAGTTTCTATATTGAAAAAATCTCCAATTATTTGACTTAATATATGTAATTTACACTTACAAAACTATCACTATTCTGTTTGAGTTCCAGTGATACAGAATTCTTAAACATGTCTTTTTATGTTTTATAAAATCATATTTTAAATGACAATGATAAAGTTAAATGTGCATGTTTTTAAAAAAAATTCTTAACCAAACCCTGGCTGGTGTAGCTCAGTGGATTGAGCGCGGGCCTGTGAACCAGACAATTGAGGTTCGATTGCCAGTCAGGGCACATACCGGGGTTGCAGGCCAGATCCCCGCAGGCCAGTTCCCAGCAGGGGACACACGAAAGGCAACCATACATTAATGTTTCTCTCCCTCTCTCCTTCCCTTCCCCTCTAAAGATAAATAAATAAAATCTTTTTAAAAAATCATAATAAAATCATTTAAAAAAAATTTAAAAGAACTCTCAACCAGATCACATAATGTGCTCAGTAACTGTTTAATGAATGGAAAAGAATATGTTTTTCATGTGGTCAGCAGTTTAATCTAATAAGTTCCACAGCAAGTGAGAAAATATTAAAAAATAACACTGCTAGCAACTTTAAAAAGTTCTATATTTAAATTAAATCTGGTACTGGAGGAGCCAAGATGGCGGAGAAGTGAGTGGAAGTTACATTAACTGCCTCCCAGGACCAATCTGGAATTACAACTAAATTGCGGAGAAATCACCTGGAACAAACAACTGAACAACAGTGAGAGAGAAACCTTATAACCAAAGACAGACAGGACTCAGCTTCAGCACAACATGACTGGTAGGGAGTGCGGTGGAGATGCGAGAGGGCTGAGAGTTCATGGGCAGCAGGTGAAGTGCCTGAGGGATATTTAAGCAGCCAGTTAGAACCCCCTGAGAAGTGTGGGGACTAAACCCTAAGCTGGATTCCCAAGCCTGGAGCCACAGAGCCTAAAAAGTACACACATAACAACCAGCTGCAAAAATGGCAGAGTTGCTCTCTGCCAGAGGTGGACAGCTGGAGACACAAAGAGTCAATGCATAAATTTTCATTCACAGCCACCTACCCTGGCCTCCAGCAAAAGGTGTGTGTGCGTGTGGGGTACAGAGTAGACTAGAGACGCTTGAGAGACTAGGGATGGAGACTTTGGGGACAAATAGAGAGCAGCTGCTGGGATCCAAGTGCTGAGTCATCTCCCTATACTGCAGTGGTCATCTTGCTCAGGCAGACCACTCCCCTCCGAGTGGCCCCAGACTGAGGGGAAACAAGAACCCCACCCCCAGGAGGTGGCCAGCCCTGTGGTGCTTAAGCCTGACTGCTGAGTGCAGGGTTCCTAGATCAACTGAGAGAGTCAGCTACAGAGACTAGATCCCCGAGAGTTTTGAACAGGCTGCCTAAGGTCAGAAGAAGTCACCATCAGACATCACCAAAGGCGTATCCAGAAAGAAAAAACAGTGGTAAATACTAGATGCTACCAAGAAGAAATCCACCATGGTCTTCTCCATGACTTGCGAAATTTTCTTCCTAAATAGCTTTTTAACATCCATGTTTTGTCCTTCAAGTTTGTGCTCTTAAATCACTAGATTTTATATTATCATTTATTTCAATTCGCATATTTTGCCCTCCCTTCTCTTCTTACCCTGCTTTACCTTCTTCTTTCCTCTTACCATTTTTGTTTTAAATTTTATCTTCTCTCTTGCTACAACTTGTTGCCATTCCACACTCTTATTTCTCCCCCATCCAGCCTCTCAAAACCGATTTTCTTGTCAATGGTTATCTCATATTCTTTCTCTCACTCTCAAAAAAACCATGTTCTCTCTGCCCCTTTAACAATCTTTGCTCACTAGTTGTGAACAGAGTATTTGTTGCATTTTTCCAATTTTATCTCTAGATCTCCACTAATTTTGTATTTCAAATTCCAAATCTCATTCCCCTCTTGTACTTTTTTTGGTCTCAAATTTTAATTTTGCCCTGTCTTAGCCTGTTTTTTTCTTTTATCCTGCCCTTTTTTTCCTTTTTTCATCTCAAATTTTAATTTTTCCCTTAGTTTGGTTCTCATTCCTTACTCTTAGTATTCCTGCTTCTTCTATCATCTCAAAATCACTTCCCTTTCCTCTGGACATCTCTTAAGCTTTTCCTTCTTTCTTCTTTCCCTCTTATTACCATACCACATATATTAATTTTAGCTTACTTGTTGATAGTGCTGTGATAAATCTTTCTCTCCAATTTGGTTCCTATTTTTTTTAATATTTATTTTTCCCCCTTTTTTCTTTCACTCTCACTTTATTGTATATTATTTTCTTTTAATTTGTTTAAATCTATTACTATATGCTCCCCTTTACTTACTCTATTACGCCTTCTTCATTCCCTTAACTTATAATGTAAATTTTACTTTCTCTCTTCACATTGTTCCAATTCCTTACTCTTATTACTGCTCTTCCCTCTACCCTCTCGAAATCATTTTTTCTTTCATCAGGTCATCTCATATTTGCTCTCCTTTCTTGTAATAGTCTTAATTTCTTTACACCCTTAATAATACTGGATCATTTGTTGTTGATAGTGGGACTGCAGGAAGGAGTTACTTTTGCAGGTGTGGGTTTGTCTCCTAGGCTTTGTGATTTTGTTCTGGCAGCACCTGCACAACAGCACACAAGACATGGTGGATGGAATGACCTCTGGTCAACCAGCTGGAAATAAGAACCCAAAGAGGAATGACCCTACAACAATCAAAACCCAATTACAGCCCTGGCTGGTGTGGTTCAGTGGACTGAGTGCCGGCCCGGGAACCAGAAGGTCGCTGGTTCGATTCCCAGTCAGGGTACATCCATGGGTTGCATGCCAGGGGTCCCCAGTTGGGGTTGGGTGTGTGAGAGGCAACTGATCAATGTATTTCCCACATGTTGGATGTTTCTCTCCATGGTTTGATGTTTCTCTCTCTCTCATGTCCCCTCTCTCTAAACATAAATAAATAAAATCTTAAAACAAAACAATTACATCCAGAGAGCCAACATAAACAGCATAAAGGGCATCCAAGAACATCAAGGTCAAGGAGATTAAGGAGACTACACAAACCTCTCTTACCATAAAAGTTCACACCACAAAGACAGGGAGACAAAACAGATCAATTTAAGAAGCAGAAGCAAACAAGAGTCTCCGAAAAAAATGGGAAGACAAAGAAACAACCCCCAATCAAAAGGAAAGAAGGAATCCCCAGAAAGAGTTCTAAATGAAATCAAGGCAAGTAAATTATCAAATATGGTGTTCAAAACAATGGGTAAAAGGAAGCTCAATGAGCTCAGTGAGAATTACCAAAAACTACAGAAAAGGTCCAAGGAACTCGCTGTAAACTACACCAACATGAAAAAGGACACAGAAACTATCAACAAGAGCCAGGGGAAAAGAAGAACACAATTTCTACATTGAAGAACACAGTAGAAGGAAATCAAAAGCAGGCTTGACGCAGAGGATCCTCAAAAAATTAAAAATAGAACTGCCTTTTGACCCAGCAATTCCACTGCTGGAAATACCCTAAGAATCCCAAAACACCAATTCAAAAGAACCTATACATCCCAATGTTCATAGCAGCATTATTTACAATAGCCAAGTGCTGGAAATAGCCTAAATGCCTATCAGTAAATGAGTGGATAAAAAAACAGGTACATTTACACAATGGAATACTATGTAGCAAAAAGAAAGAACTCATACCTTTTGCAACAACATGGATAGAACTAGAGATTATGCTAAGTGAAATAAGCCAGGAGGTGAAAGACAAATACCATATGACCTCACTTATAAGTGGAACTTAATCAACCAACCAAGCAAGTGGGCAAAATAAAACCAGGGACATGAAAATAAAGAACTGACAGTGACCAGAAGTGAGAGGGAGGGGGACAATGAAGGAAAGAAGGAGACCAGTCAAGTCAAGGAACATGTATATAATGAACACAGACGACATGGGTGAAAGGCGATTGGAAGTAGGAGGGAAAGCAGGGCATGGGAGAGCAATGGGGGGAAAGTGGGACTACTGTAACTAAAAAACTAAAAAATGTAATGCAAAATAATAATTTTTAAATATAATAAAGTTAATATCTATACATTATACCTAAAATTTAATTAAATCTCATTTATAATAGTGTAAATTTCAAATATATAGGGATAACAAAATATATACAAGACCTCTATTCTGAAAAACTACATAACACTGCTAAGAAAAATAAAAGATCTAAATAAATTGAAAGACATTTCTATAATATACACAAATAAAATCAATACTGATACAGAAATAAATATTAATATTTAGTATTAAGACATAAATATGTATAAATATATAAACTAATAGAATGTAATGGAAATTCCAAAGAGAGATTCCAACATATACAGAACTTAAATATATCTGAGTGGTACAAATTCAGTGATGAAAAACATATATTATTTAGATGAAAAAATAAATTTTTAACATAGTAGCACAATCAGCTAGCTACTCATCTAAAAAAAACAGAACCCAATCTTATTCTAACTCCAAAAATATATTTTGAATTAAATAATACTTAAATGCTAAAATATAAAATAAAAAGCTTTAGATTATAAAATTTTATTTAAAGCCATTAAAGATTTAAATGAATGTTAACATATACCAGGTTTAGAGATAGGACGACTCAATGGCATCAACATGCCATTTTTCTCTCTCTCTCTCGATTTACAGATTTAAGACAATTCCAATCAAATTCCCAACAAGATTTTGTTGTTACCTGATTTTGTTTTGTGAGGGACTTGGTGAGGTATTTCTAAAATGAATAGTGGCAAGAACAGTCAAAACATTCCTGAAGAACAATTTACAGGGATGTGAACCATGAGCTTATCAAGATTCGGTACATAACTAAATTAATTAAAACAACATGGTACTGGCACAGGAATAAAAAATAGTCCAATGGAATATCAACTGAGAACATGGGAAAAAAGCCCACAGTTTTAACTTTGTAGATCACTAGGAAAAGGAATCAGTATTTCTAAATGGTAGTGAAACAATGTTAGCATTATGAAAAGAAATAAAATTAGTTCCCAAACCATAAAAAAGTTAAATCTAGGATAATTCAAGAGCTATATGTAAAATGTAAAATCAACCAATATTTTAGAAGGCAATATCAGAGGTCTTTCTGACCAACCTCAACCAGAAAAGTTTTTACTAAATATAATGGGGGGAAAAGCAAACCATAAAGAAAGACTGATACATTTTTTAATCATTCAACTACATTAATTCCTGCTTATGCAAAGACTTTATAAAAGCAAGTCATAAATTAGAAGTTTACCCTTCACAATATTCAGAGAACTCCTACAATTAAGTTCAACAAACCAATAGTAAGCAGACAATAGATTTAACTCAACAGTCATTTTGCAAAAGAATGTGAAATGGTTAATAAATATAAAAATGTATTCAACTAAATTATTCATCAGGGAAATCCAATTTTTTACAAAAATGAATTCCATGTTCTACCCACCGTATTCACAAAGTTTAAAAGTCTAAATAACATCAAATATTAGCCAGGTGCATACCGATCAAAACTCTAACCAATGGTAAAAGTATAAATAAATAAAACTATGAAAAAAAAGTTTTGCATTTCTAGTAGAGTATAGACCCCCCCCCAGGCCTGAGCAATCACCTCCCCAAATATACCCAATATACTCCAGGGCAGTGATGGGTAAACTATGTCTGCACACCAAATCTCTATATATACATGTACAAGGAATGATTTTCACATTTTAAACGATTTCAAAAAAAATTGTCTGACAGGTGGAAATTTTGTTAAATTAAATTCAAAATTTATTCTCTTTTTTTACTGGAAAAAATGTTAACTCCTTTATGTATTGTCTTTGGCTGTTTTCATGCTACAAAAGCAGAGCTGAAGCCCTGGCTAGTGTAGCTCAGTGAACTGAGCACAGGCCTGCGAACCAGAGTATCGCGGTTTGATGCCCAGTCAGGGCACATGCCTGGGTTGCGGACCAGTTCCCAGCAGGAGACGCATGAGAGGCAACCATACATTGATTTTTCTCTCCCTCTCTCCTTCCCTTCCCCTCTAAAGATAAATAAAATCTTAAAAAAAAAAAAAAAAAAAGCAGAGTTGAGTTGTTGCAACAAGACAGTATGATCTATAAAGTATTTACTATCTGGCTAGAAAGAGGTTGTAACAGACCTATTTTTTGACAAAGGCCAACCATAAGAAATAGATTTTATAGTGAATTCCATGCATAGTACTTTCTTGTATGTATCAAAAAACATAAACAAGAATGTTCATAGAGGAAAGATTAGTAGGGAAACTAGAAACATTAGGAAGTATATAGACAATAAAATAAATTTTAAAATTGTGATCTATTTTAAAAATAAGAGCTAAAACTAAATTCATAGAAGACATAGGGGAAAAAATTCATGACATCGATTTTGGCAATGATTTCTTGGATATGACTTCAAAAGCACAGGCAACAAAAAACAAATGGGACTACATATATTTTTAAGACTTCTCCACATCAAAAGAATTAATCAACATAATGAAAAGTCAACGTACAAAATGGGAAAAAAAGGCTCTGACAAAGTTTAATATCTAAAATATACAAGGAACTCATAAAACTCAACACCAAACAGTAAATCCAATTTCATATTGGCAGACGACCTGAACAGATACATCTTCCAGGAAGACATACAAATGGCCAGCACACACATGAAAAGATGTTAAACCTCACTAGCTCTTGGGGTACGTAAATCAAAACTACAGTGAGATACCACCTTACACCTGTTAGAATGGCTATTACCAATAAGACAAGTCATAACAAGTATTGGAGAAGTTGTGGAGAAAAGGGAACCCTCATTCACTGCTGTGAAAATAGACTGGTATGGCCACTATGAAAAAGTCTGGCCCTGACTGGTGTAGCTCAGAGGATTGAGGCTGGGCCTATGAACCAAAAGGTCCCTCATTCGATTCTTAGGGCACATGCCAGGGTTGCAGGCCAGGTCCCCAGCAGGGGGCACATGAGAGGCAACCATAAACTGATGTTTCACTCCCTCTCTCCCTTCCCCTCACTCTAAAAGTAAATAAATAAATAAATAAATAAATAAAGTCTGGCAGATCCTCGAAAAATTAAGAATAGAGTTACCACGTGACCCAGTAATTCCTCTCCTGGATATCTACACAAGAAACTTGAAAACACATACTCACAAATATTTATGCATCACTATGTTCAGCAGCAATACTCACAAGCAGCCAAGAGATGAAGACAACCAAAATGTCCTTCAGTAGAGGACTGGATAAAGAAAGTGTGATATGTACACAAAATGGAATACTGCCGTTTGTGACAATATGAATGGCCCTTGAGAACATTATGCTAGGTGAAATAAGTCAGTCAGAAATAGCTAAGAACCGTATGATTTCACTCATGCGGGGTATAAAACTGAAATTCATGGACACAGATATGTGGTAGTTGCCAGAGGGTTAGGTTTTGGGGATGAAGGATGGAGGGCACCTAATGTATGGTGGCAGAAGATGGTCTGACTTCAAGGTGGTGGGCACAAAGTACAATATAGAGATCTAATATATAGAGATATACACTGGAAACTTATGTGATTCTACTGTCAACCCAATAAATTTAATAAAAATTATCTTTTAGAAAAAAAAGTTATAGCTGTGGCTCAGTGACAGCCTGCGGTCGCTGGTTAGATTCTGTCTAGGGCACATGCCTGGGTTGTGGGTCAGGTCTCCAGCAGGGGGCACATGAGAGGCAAATGATGTTTCTCCCCCTCGCTTCTTCCCCCCCTTCCCCTCTCTAAAAATACATAAATTTTTTAAAGTTGTAAACTTAAATAAAGCAAGCAAGAAATTGTTTGGTTTCCAAGGAAGGGGAAAAATAGGAGAAAATACTTGCAAATCAACAACAAAAAACAAATAACTCAATTCAAAAATGGGCAAAAGACTTGAATATACATTTCTCCAAAGAAGATGTACAAATGGTCCACAGACAAAAGATGGTCAACATCAGTAATCATTATAAAAACACAACTCAAAACTACACTGAGATTATCAGCTCACCCCCATTAGAATGGCTATTATCTAAAACACAGAAAGTAAAGTGTTAGCAAGAATATGGAGAAACTGGAATCCTTGTGCACTGCTGGTGTGATGTAAAATGATGCAACCACTACTGAAAAATGGCATTCTTCAAGTTCTTCAAAAAATTGAAAATAGAATTACTGTATGTATCATTTCTGGGTAATATCAAGGACAAATGAAATCTGAATCTTGAAGAGGTATTTCCATGCTTACTTGCAGCATTATAAACCACCAGGATACACAGGCCCACCAAGGGATAAATTAATAAACAAAATGTGGCAAAGCCATATAATAGAGTATTATTCAGCAAGAAAAAGGAAGGAGATTCTGACATATGTTACAACAGATGAACCTTGAGGGGAAAGTTAAACTTTTGTCAAGTTTATATATAGAAATTTCAATTTTGCAAGATGAAAACATTTTAGAGATCTTTTGCACGACGATGCAAATATACTTAACACTACTAAAATGTATACTAAAAATGGGTAAATGGTAAATTTTACATTATGTGCTTTTACGATTTAAAATGAATAAAAATTGTAATGTTTATATAATAAATTAATATATTTCTGTGATAAGAGCCACATGCATCAATACAGTTAAATACCAAAAATGTATGAAAAAAAGAAAAAGTGGTAACACATACAGTATGATTCAAAAAAATACAAAATTCAGCCTGGCTGGTATAGCTCAGTGGATTGAGTGTGGGCTGTGAACCAAAGGGTCGCTGGTTTGATTCCCTGTCAGGGCACATGCCTAGATTGTGGGCCAGGCCCCCAGTGGGGACCATCTGAGAGGCCACCACACATTGCTGTTTCTCTCCCTCTCTTTCTCCATCCCTTCCCCCCTCGCTAAAAGTAAATAAAAGAAAATCTTTAAAAAACACAAAATTCATAAGCAAAATTAAAAAATATTATTAATAATGCAAATGTAGTAAAAACTATAAAGAAAGGCAAAGAAAGAGGCAAAATTCAGTACAATGGCTATTTGGAGAGAAATAAAGTTTAACTGAGGAATTGGCATCAAAGGCATGATGATAATGTACATTTTTTTAAACCTGGGTGGTAAAACCTAGGTTTTTTATTATTATTTCTTTAAATGTCTCACTTTATAAATATTATATGTTTATTTATGAGAACAGTTTTCTAAATATTCCAAGAAAACTCCAGAACAGTATATAATCAAAGTATAAAAAAACTTTTTAAAGAATGAAAGCCCTGACATTAAATTATCAAATGTTCAGGTTAAAAACATTTCTTTGGGAAAATATGACACAAAGAAAAGGAAACAAAGCAGAAAAAAATCCCTTACACTATATTATCAATAGAACTGTAGGTCCTGGCTGGTGTGGCTCAATGGATTGATGCCAGCCTGCCAATCTGAAGGTTGCTGGTTCAATTCCCAGTCAGGGCACATGCCTGGATTGTGGGCCAGGTCACTGGTTGGGGATCCACAATAAGCAAGCAACTGATGTATCACTTACATGTTGATATTTCTCTCTCTCTCTAAAAGTAAATAAGTAAAATCTTAAATGAACAAACCTTTAGGTGATGCCCTGACCAGTGTGGCTCAGTCAGTTGGGTGGCATCCCCCAAAGCAAAAGGTAACCGGTTTGATCTCAGGTCAGGGCACATGCCCGGGTTGTGCGTTCAGCCCCTAGTTGGGGCACATACAAGATCGATGTTTCTCTCTCACATCTTGTGTCTCTCCCTCTCTTTATCCCTCCCTTCCCCTCTCTCTAAAAATAAATAAGTAAAATAATTTTTTAAAAAGAACTTTAGGCAATGCATTCTAAAAGTTAAATTTTCTGAATGACTAAGTGATTGTCTATCTGTTTAAATGTATACCTGAGTCTTCTTTCAGAATTATCCTTTACTATGCTTACTGTGAATCAACTTAACAATTCTTACTGCACTATAAAACAAGCCTATAACTTGGCATAAAAATTACTTTATGAAATAGGGAGAGGATATTTATTTAACAAATTATAACTATACTATAAAGGAGCCAGTACAAATGTTAAACTTATTAAAAAGCTGCTTAAATTCAAATTTGATAGGAATTAACAAAATGCAAATTAAAGTTAACACTGATATTTCACATCCATCAGATTGCCAAACATAAAAAGCTACGATACACAGTAATGAGTATAGTTGTCCTTATGCGTTTCTGATGGAAATGGAAGCATTGAAGACTTTTTGAAAAGCAGACTAGCAACACATTAAATTTACATGTATACTCTTTATTCCACAACCTCCACTTTTTGTAACCTATCCCCAAATATAAAATTACTAATATATATAACAACACACATTAAGGATTTTTAACACATCACTGTTTATCATGGCAAAATAACAAAACAATATGAATGCCTAAAAACAAGGCAAAAAATTACTATACATCTCAATCAAGGAATGTTACACTGTAAGAGTTGGAGCCATCCCAGCTGAGGTAGAGGGATATCAAGTACACTTAAGCGAAAGAAGTAGAGAAATGTATGTATATAATAGTCCCATTTGTTAAACAAATGAAAAATAAAGACCCTCAAAATCTCTACATAGATGTTTATATATATAATGATTTTATGAACACTAAAGAAAAACATGGAAGGCTACCTATAAAGCTACTGACATGGGTTATGTGACAGTGTAAATAGGACCAATGATATGGAAAAGAGAGGCAAGGTTAAAGGAGAAGTAAAAATGTTGCTGTTAAAAAAATCACACATGATCAGATTTGTGCAGCTGTGTTTATGTATTAGAGGAAACAGTTACTGTTGTTAAAGATCCAAATACAGACCTATAGAATGATTTTTTAAAAACCATCTTCTGGTTTAGGAAAAAAATTCCTATGACAGGATTATGTGCTGTCACAGCCAACTGCATTTCCAAATATGGCTGCATCAATACCTCCCATCTACATGCTTTTCTATAATGATCTTGACCCTTCTCCTATAAAGAAGGGAGGTCTGTATCTTCTGAATCTAAGTGGGCTTGGGACTTGTTTATAATCAAGAGAATATGGTGGAAGTTATGCTGTGTGGCTTCTGAAAAGATGTATCTTCTACCTTATTTAAAAAACAGTACTGAATTACTCTTTTGCTTTTGGAGCCCTGAACCGCCATAAATAAGCCTGACTACCTGAGTCTGCCATGCTATAAGGAAGACAAGGCAATAGGGAGACCTTGTCTCCTAGGCCAGGCTAGACGTAAGTCAATAAACTTTCAGATTATTCCAAAGCCAAGCCACTGAACTTTTCAAATCTTCTCTACCAATACTCAAGACTTTGTGAGGCAAAACAAGGCATCTCCAACATACCCTTTCTGAATACATAAATCACAAAATCCATGAGCATAACAAAATTATTGTTTCATACCACTAAGTTTGAGGCAATTACTTAAGCAGAATATACCAGTAATCAACCATAATGCAATTTCAAACTATGTTTTATCTTACACAATTTAGACAGTAGGCTCTACAAAACTATGTTAATTGCCTTAAAACATAATAGTAGCCCTGGCCAGGTAGTTCACCTGGGTTGAGCATCATCCTAATATGTCACAGTTGCAGGTTCAATCCCTGGGCAGGGCACACACAAGACTCAACCAATGAATGCATAACTAAGTAAAACCATAAATTGATACATCTCTCTCTCTCCCTCTCTAATGAATAAATTTAAATTAACATTATTTAACATAATTAGGTTAAATTAAATGATCAGTAGACACCTGACTTTCATCCCTGTATCTGAGAGAACATGTCATCTAGATGGTAAAGATTTTATTTTTTAGATCTTTTCATTGGAAAATGGGTGTGCACCTGTATTTGGAATTACCTTATATTCAAGTATTTGCAACATACTTTAACTCTTTATCAGATTCTTAACTACTGATCATCCTAAACTAAAATACACATACAACTTATATCTTCTTTTCAGTGTCAAAATTTCCCTGCAACCAATCAATTTTAATAATAACAATCTTAAAATATATATATTGCTGCAAATTGTTTGTATAACTATATAATATACCTTTTAGCAATACAAAGCAAAAATTAGTTTAGTCCATTTCGTTCATTCAAAACATTATATAATTTGTTTAATCCAAAAAATTCTATGTTTATTAAACTAAAAAAATATTGAGAAAGTTAAGTATTTTTATTTAATGTCGTATCCATTTTGTACCCATTTTTATATTCCTAAAAAAGACTTTAGGCTTTGGTTTCAACATTTTCATAAAGATATTCCTTCACAATGTTGGAAGGACCCAAATAATATTCAGCAATAGACCGTGTAAACAGAAATATTTAAGTAATTCTGGGGTGAAAACAAAACAAAATCAATTCTTAACTTATCAGTTCTTTCAAAATTGAGCTGCACTGATATATGATAATTAAAACACAAACTGCCATTGATACTGCATAGGCAGACACCAAAACCTGCCATGGTTACTGATTAAAATATTTCTAAGTTACTTTACAAAGTATTCCTTTATTTCTGGCAAATAATTACTCTTAAAATTCCAATGATTCCAGTGAACTAGAGGGCAGCTCAGAAATAAGTAATGAAGGATTAACAAGGAAAAGCTTTAGAATTAGGTAAACCTACATTAAAATCCTGACTGCACCACTTGAAAGTTGAAAGATTTCTCTACACCTTACTTTTCCTCCTTAGTACAATAGAGATGTTTGTAGTATCTTCACCTAGAGAGTTGTTATGGAGGAGACTACATAACTAGTAATTATTCTCCTCCTTTTCCTTACTAAGAGATCCTTCATTTTATTATTGGCAACAATGGACTAGCTAAAGGACTACAATTTCCAGTTTTCTTTGAAGTCAGGGTAGCTAATAAGATGTAAACCAAAGTACACAAGTAGAATTGCTAGGTAAGTTCTTTAAGAGGCTGATTCTGTTGGGAAGTGGTCCTTTTTGTCCTCCCGCCTACCCCACAACAGGCTGAAGATACAGTAACCATCCTAAAACACTAGGGAATGGAAGCCACATGCTAATGATGTGACATAGAAAGCCAGAAGGCCCCTGCGTTCCTGATAACTAGAGCCATCTCATCATTTGAGCTTCTTTTATATGAAAAATAAATTTCTATTGTGTTTCTATTATACATAAGTGAATCGAATCTACTAGTTTATACAATCATTGTTAGGATTTTAAAAAGATAATAAAAGGGGGGAACCTAAAAAGTTACTTATAAATAATTGTGTATTTATTCTTACATGTTTAAATTTCAGTCACCTTCAAAGTACTCTCCATTTGATGCAATCCACCTACAGAAATGTTTTTTCCACTGCTCAGAACAGTTTTTAAACTCTTTGATTTTGATGCTTTTTCGTGCTTCTGCCTTTTTTAAATTTTACCTCTTCCACATTGGCAAAACGTTTCCCTTTGAAGACTTTTTCATCCAGGGAAACAAAACCAAAGTCATTCAGGGAAAGATCACATGAATAGGGAGGGTGAAGCATGGGGATCATGTCATTTTTGGTCAAAAACTGATGAACACTCAGCATGGCATGGGCAGGTATGATCATAAGTCAGCCATCATGAAATGGGCAAATGCACAGAAAGAGTCTTCCAAAAAAAATTCACTGAAGCCAAACATGGCTTCAACAACAATGCCAGCAGTTACACTGATACAGGCGGATTCCTAGAATACTCCCTAGCTGGGCAAGCATGTACTACAAGAGGCCCACCCTCCAGAAGATAATTCTGTGGTTTTTTTGGAATTCTTCCTCACACATGCAATTTTCCACAAATAAACCCATACACTGCAAATAATCAAATGTAAGTATCTTTTTAGTTCAAGTAACTATACTTAAAAAATCAGCAATGCTATTATTTTACCCTTGAAGTTGTCAAGTCTGTGATGTTCAATAAACTTACTCTATCGGTGAGAAAATTAATCATAGCTGAATGACTAGGTAGTTATTTAAAAGCCACTAAATAAAGTCCTTGATATAAGGAAGCAACTATCTGAATGCATTAAAAAAATGTGTTCTATTCTATCTGAATTGCTTTCAAACTTCACATTAACTGGCAACAGTTAAGGGAACATGAGTTAGGATAATTCACAGTAGCAGTCACTTTCTCTATCACCATGTATCTTATAAAACCCACAGCACAAGTTCTCTTAAAAAATGATGAACTAGAAGTTGGACAACCCTATTTGAGTTGCATGAAATGTTGAAGCCTCTTTTCTTTCAAATCCCTTTCATTGGAAACAATACATCTTTGGAAGGTCAACTCGGCTTTTTCATGCTTAAATTCCAAATTTCCCATATTCCTCACTGATGGGGTACCTGTTTATGTGCGCCAACAATTAGCTGATACTATAGTAATTTTTAAAAAATATTTTACTCATTTATTTTTAGAGAGGGGGAAAGGAGGGAGAAAGAGAGGGAGAGAAACATCAATCCGTGGTTGCCTCTCACATGGCCCCCACTAGGGACCCGGCCTGCAAACCAGGCATGTGCTCTGACTGGGAATCGACCCAGCAACCTTTGATTCTCAGCCTGTGCTCAATCCACTGAACTACACCAGCCAGGGCAATATAGTATTTTATTCAAAATTTCAAAAGGGCTATACTGTAGGAGTGGTCTTGAGGAACGAATACATGGCAGGTCTAGGAATGTACCAGATATTTTCATACATTTTTTGCATAAGAAATAGTGAATCTCCTTCTCCCTGGAGAAGCAGCCTGCCTTTGTATCTCCTAAGTAGGTTATCTATGTTACTGAATCCCCTTCACTGAGAGAGGCTATTTCCCCTTCCAAGCTGCCTCTAGAACCTTCAGTAGCCCCTTAATGAGCTGCCTCCAGAGTGTTCAACGGCCCCTTAATGATAATCTACCAGAAACAGGGAGATATAGGGTAATCTTTACCATACTATTTACATTCAACATTTGGTATAAAATACCTTGCTTGTAAACTTCCAACCTGAAAATATTTGTGGGGTTGGAGCAGAAAAGCACTAAGCACCAGAAATACAAACCCCAAATGATGGGTATAGGGAACCAAGTACAACAGCTTGGTTGCTGCTTTAAGATTCCTGCTACCACCTTAAGTTAGTTGTTATTCAACACTTTTAACAAACAAAGCCTCGAATCAAAACCTTCATAAAAAGCTATTTGATTAATTTCTATTACCAGTATACAGGCTTGAGCAAAGGCATGTCCAGAAGAAGGTAGTCAAAAACTATTTGATGAAAGTAAGTAGTAGAGGCTGAGGATATTATATCTCCTAATAGCCATGTTTTACTTTGTAACCCTATTTTCTCTGACAACAGTGATTGATTGACTGGTTCAAAGACAAACATCAGATCTAAACTAGCATAATCACAAGCTTTTCCCTAGGAACCTGAAATTTAAAATGGATATATAGCCCTGGCTGGTGTGGCTTAGTGGATTGAGTGCCAGCCTGAAAAGCAAAGGGTCGTCAGTTCAATTCCCAGTCAGGACACATGCCTGGGTTGCAGGCCAGGTCCCCAGTGGGAGCTATGCGAGACGTAACCACACATTGATGTTTTCTCCCTTTCTTTCTCCCTCCCTTGCTCTCTTAAAAAAAGGTATACAGAAAGAGTAAGTTACTGGAACATAACTGCTGTCTGGCAGCACAGGCAGAGCAGACCACTGATCTCCTCTCACTGAGTTCACTGGAGGAAATGTTCTTTACCTCCTCCTTAAATTCTGTGAAATACTCCAACATACTTCTGAAGTTTTTTCTGGATAAGCTAGCTAGAGTCTAATTTACTTTCTTGCAAGCAAGAAAAAAACTAATTAAATCCACGAAAGGTCAGTAGTGCTCATTACCTCTCGATATACAGTCTAAAAAACGGTTATCTCTCAACAGTATTAACTAAGTCCAAAGAGAAAGATGATACTCACATATCGTACTGGGAAAAGTAAACTTAAAGAACAAAAGAAATGCACATTTCCCCTAACTTAGTAATCTATATGACAAAATTTACCCTTCAAAAACAAGTACACAAATATCCTGTGATGATGATTCATTCATCAATTCTATTCTTAAAATTTACCCTACAGAAACACTTCAACAAGTAGACAAAGATGTGTATAGGAATACATACTCAATATTGCTTGTAATAATGAAAAGTCAAAAATAATATACACATGTAAAAAGAGGAAATTCATAAAATTATAATTCAGTCATGCAATAAAATACTGAGTAGCTGTTAGAAAGGATGCAAATAGGTCCAAACCTAATGACACAGAAAGATGTCTAGGCAGTTGAATGAAAAAAGCAAGAACAGATTTCATGTAATTCCCTACACATGTACATAAACCACCCCTACATATATTCACAGAAAAAAGATTGGGAAAATACATTAAATTTTTAAAACTGATTATCTTTGGAGAACAGCAAAGACAAAGGCTTTTATTTTAAGCTTTATTCGTTTTTGTATTGTAAAACTGAATGTATTACTTTTATAATTAATAAGAAACAGAGTTGCTATTTAAGAAAATGATGTACCATGGAAAAAATATAAAGAGAAAATTAAAAGACCCTGTAAACAAAGTAGAAACCTTTATTAAGTGGTATATAAACTTCTGTATACTTCACACATACACAACGTGTGGCTATATCTCAACCTTAGTAACTGTAAGAATAACATATTTACTTAAAAAAAAGAGCGAGACTTACAATCAAATTAACTTGCTGAAAATACTTATGTATCATGAGATTTAAACTAAATCAAATTGGATCATGACATTAATCAGCCCTGTTATAAATGTTCTATCTAGATTTACATATTATCTACCTAAATACATGATTGTTTTTTTCTAAAATGGTACTTACAGTTCTCTACAATTTCATCAAAAACTGCACCAGTTTTCTGCTCAAACTAAAAAAGCAAAAGAGAAAAGAGAAAATAGCATTATTATCATATTCTCCTAGCATATTTTCAGTATCCCTCCCAATTTCTCCAAGAGCTGTAATTTTCAACCCAAAGTATACAAATATACAAAATAAACAATACCAAATAGAGTAAAATAAAATACAGAATGAACAAAAGAAGTTCTCAGGCCAAAACTCATAAACTGAAAATGAAGAGATAAATGTATGCCAACTACTTTTAAAAAACTTTATTTCTAAAAAATCAATTTTCTACTACAAAATGTAAAGGATCATATATATTTATAATAATAATAAGCATAGCTAAGTAAGTGTTCTCAATAAACAATTACTGAGAATTTACTAACATGTCTTGAGAATTATATAAAACTGATTTAAAACTGAACAGAACAATCAGTATCAATAGCTTTTGGTCTTTGATTAAAGCTAGAAATCTTCTGCTCTTCAAATGAAAGTGAGTCATGTTACAGGGATGGTTGCTATTAGAATAGGTTAGGGCCTAAGACACAGGTAAAGTAAAACGTGAAATAATTTCAAACTTTTAAAACAAACACAGAGGAAAAAAAAAAGTAAAGCAGAGGCAACTCCACCCAGGAGCTAAAGACATTAGCATGTTCCATTTCTGGTTTTTAAAGGTCCCTTCACTTCAGCAAGTATGCACATTCTACCTTCCAGCTTCCCTGCCTATTACTTATCCATGAAGCAAGAACACAAGAAAGGCTGCTTTTGATAAATCTTGCTGAGTAAGCAGCATTGTTCCCTCTCTGACCCCACATACAGTGCCCTGGCAAATACCTAAGGCTCCCAGAGGGTATCCCCATTCAAGGGAGAAACATTTAAGGGAAAAAGAACAATCTAGCTGCTTACACATCTGCAGAGGAAACACAACACCTAGCTATGGTAATCACTACTATCTGATATTCATAAATGTTAAAAGACAACCAAGGATTCCAGGCTTCTGAAAGAAATTAACTATTGTGAAAGAGAAAGTACAAGATGAATAAACAGAACCACCACTCCAGAAAAAAATAATAATTAACAGAAAAGAAACTTCTACAAAGTATTATAAGTGGAATCTTGAGATGCCAGAGGCGCTATAGATGCCAATAACTCAACATGGATGGCCATGAAAAGGAAAAATGAGAAAACACTTGGGAACAAGTAAGTAACAAAAATTTTCTCAGACAGACTACTTATAAAGTTCTCAATCAGTTCCAAAAAAACCAAGAACAACAAAAACAAAAAGTCAAAAAGTTGGAAAAGATATTTTACATGACATGGAAGACTGAGTCAATAGGTCTAACAGTAATTTCAGAGGCATCCCCTAAAGAAAGAACAATTGAGAGGTGAAATAAAATAAAATTCCCCTAAACTAAAAATATGAATATTTGCGATAGAATGGGCCCACCAAATATCAAAGAGGAAATGAAAAAAACAAAAGGATATATCCTGATGAAATTTCAGAATTCCAAAAGAAAACAAAAGGAAGAACAAAGAAAACTGTAGTGCAGATGATTAATAAAACACATTAACCTAAGTTAATTCAACTATATAAACACTAAAAAGGAGAGAAATAGTAATGACTACTCTACCTACCAAACCATTTAATGAGTTATGCTTCACAAAGAAATGAAAATAGGAGATTAACTCTTCAAAGCAAATTATGAAAGCACTTCCCTGCACTAAGAGGTACCCAAGTGTGTAAAAATAATGTACTTTACAATACTGTTCCTAGACATAGATGGTGCTCAACCAAGGAAACTACACTCTTACTCAATATTATAGGGAAAAAATTGGTACTGATAATATTACTAAGGGTGGTATATCTACAAGTGACTTAAAGGGCTTTTCTTAGATAATCTGGACTATGTAACATTTCATCTTGTGAGCTGATTATAAAACCTAACTCCTCACTAAGGTAATACTGTGCCATATAAGACCCAAGAACTAGACTGATACCACACCTCTCTGCAAGCTGGAAAACAAAAGATCACTGACTTACATGTTGTAAAAGGAGAAAAACTGATTTGGAATTTAAACCACTCAAATTGTATTATGAAAAATATTTAAGAAAATAAACATGAGACTTCCAGCCAAGATAGAGGAGTAGGTAGATACACTTTACCTCCTTGCACAACCAAAAGGACAACAAATTTAAAACGAAAAATAACCAGAACTGCCAGAAAAATCGAACTGTACGAAGTCTGACAACCAAGGAGTTAAATGAAAAACATTCATCTAGACTGGTAGCAGGGGTGGAGATGGGCAGCCAGGGTGGAGATGACTCATTGCAAGGCAGTGGCTAAAGGACCCAAGTGGGCAGGGCTGTGACCAGTACTCTAGGAGGTCTCACATTTGCAATGTGGATAAACCGGGAGAAATAACTGGGTAGTGAGACAGTCAGAGTAACCAAGGGTTCCAGCAAGGGGACATAAAACCTCAAAACCTCTGGCTGTAAAAAACTCTGGGCAAACTGCAAGTCAGGAGAAACTTCCAGCCTCATAGGAGAGAGAGTTCACTGGAGACCCACAGGGTTCTAGAATGTACACAAGCCCACACACCCGTGAAGCAGCACCAGAAGGGTCCAATTTGCTTGTGGGTAGTGGGGGAAGTGACTGAAAGCTGGCTGACAGCTGAGCAAGTGGCCTTCTTCCCTCTCTGACCCCTCCCCAACATACAGCTTCACAACACTGCAATGCTGGTTATCTAGCCCTGGTGAGATGCTTAAGAATCTTCCCCTAAAAACCTAAGAGACAAACAGAGACCCAGAAATATGGCCCAAATAAAAGAACAGATCAAAGTTCCAAAAACAGAACTAAGCGATGAAGAGACAGACAACCTATCAGATGCACACTCCAAAACAATGGTAATCAGATGCTCACAGAAATGGTTCAGTATGAAAAAAGTGAAGGCTATGTAAAGTGAAATAAAGAAAAATATTCAGGAAACCAACAGTGAAGGGAAGGAAATCAGAACTCAAATCAATGATATGGACCAGAAGAAATAAACATTCAACCAGAACAGAATGAAGAAATGAGAATTCAAAAAATTAAGGAAAGGCTTAGGAACCTCCAGAACAACTTTAAACGTTCCAACATTCATATCACAGGGGCACCAAAAGGAGAAGACAAAGAACAAGAAATTGAAAACTTAATTGAACAAATAATGAAGGAGAACTTCCCCAATCTGGCAAAGGAAATAGACTTCCAGGAAGCTCAGAGAGTCCCAAAAAAGTTAGACCCAAGGAAGCACACACCAAGGCACATCATAATTACAATACCCAAGGTTAAAGGAGAGAATCTTAAAAGCAAGAGAAAAGGAGACAGTTACCTACAAAGGAGTTCCCATAAGACTTTTGGCTGATTTCTCAAAAGAAACCTTACAGGTAAGAAGGGGCTGGAAAGAAGTATTCCAAGTCATGAAAGGCAAGGACCTACATCCAAGATTGCTCTATCCAGCAAAGCTTTCATTTAGATGGGAGGGCAGATAAAGTGCTTCCCAGATAAGGTCAAGTTAAAAGAGTTCATCATCACCTAGCCTTCAGTATATGAAATGATAAAGGGACTTCTCTAAGAAAAATGATGATCTAAAATATGCACAGTTAACCGACAACAAACACAACTATCAACAACTGAACCTAAAAACAAAAACTAAGCAAACAACTAGAAAAAGAATCACAGAAATGGAGATCACATGGAGGGTTATCATAAAGGGAGAGGGGGAAGAATGTGGGGAAAAGGTCCAGGGAATAAGAAGCACAAATGGTAGGTACAAAATAGACAGGAGGAGGTTAAGAACAGCATAGGAAATAGAGAAGCCAAAGAATTTATATGGTGCAACCCATGGACATGAACTAATAATTGGGGGGGGGGTGCTGGTGGGAGAGGGGGTACAGGGCAGAAGAAAATAAAGGGGAGAAAAAAATGAGACAACTGTAATACCAAAAAGTATACTTTAAAAAAATAAAATGAAATACATTAAAATTATGAGTACAACAAATAGGTACACCTGGTTATGACTCAGAAGAAATTAAGAAATCTAGATGAGAAGAATATCAGGCACCACTACATACTTCAGTAGACACTCTTTTGAGTGGTAAAAATTCCAGGATGAAATTTCCTTCTTTGGTTTAAAATGAAACCCTGTTTCCCTCCCTGACCCACCCTACCTCTCAAATAGAAAACAAAATACAAAAGACTAAAACATTGCCTCTTGATGCCAAACCATTTATATGCTTGTTGACAAATAAGACTTAATATCATCCACCAAATCTCTTCTGTTGACACTGGACACACATTTCAAAACCAAAGGGACTAAACAGATTAGTGGCTGCTGATTTTGATGGGTGTAGTGGGGGAGAATAATTGCTAATGGGTACAGGATTTCTTTTTGGGGGTAATAAAAACATTCTAAAATTGATTGTGGTTGTACAAATGTAAAAATACTAAAAATTACTGAATTATGCATTTTAAATAGGAAAACTGCATAGTATATGAATTATATCTCTACAACAAAGCTGTTTAAAAACACAGAAAAATACAGATGACCCTCAAGGAATGAGGATTTGAACTACATGGGTCCACTTACACATGGATTTCTTTTCAATGAATACTGAAGTTATTCTCCTTTCCTTATGATTTTATTAGCAACATGTTTTTCTAGCTTACTTTAGTCTAAGAACACAATATATAATTTGTATAACATTAAATGTGTGTTAATCAACTGTTTATGTTATCAGTAAGGCTTCCAATCAATACTAGACTATTAGTTATGTTTTAGGGGAGTCGAACATTATGCACAGCCCTGGCTGGTGTGACTCAGTGGGTTGAGCAACAGGCTGTAAACCAAAAGGTCATCAGTTAGATTCACAGTCAGGGCAAAAACCTGGGTTGTAGGACAGATCCCCAGTTGGGGGGGAGGGGGGGTGTGAGAGGCAACTGAAGGATCTTTCTCTCCCTCTTTCCCTCTCTCAACAAATAAATAACTTCCAATTGAGATGGTGGCACAGGCAGACATGGCTCACCCCTTCACATAACCACATCAAAATTAAACTAAAATATGTAACAACTATCACTCAGAACCATCAGAAATGGAGTCAAATGGAAGTTTGACAACTACAGAATTAAAGAAACCACATCCATTCAGACTGGTAGGAGGGGCACTGATGCCAAACATGCTGGTTCCACGCCAACTGTGGTGGAAAAATTTGGGAGAGATTATCTCGGGAGCAAAGAGTCGCAGCCCCACCCTAGGCCCCACAGTCCAGGGTTCCAGGGCCAGGAAAATAAGTCCCCACAACTTCTGGCTGCAAAAACCAGTGGGGATTGATTTGATGGAAGAAACTGATAGAGGCCCAAGCAGTTCCTTAAAGATCCCATACACAGACTTAGACTCACTCCCTCTGCACTCCAGCACCAGGGTAGCAGCTTGAGAGGCACCTGTGGAATACAGGGAGGAACTGAAGTATCTGGCATCAAGTCAAGAGCTGGGGGACAGCTTTCTCCCAGACTGAAAGGTGGGCCAAGACCACTGTCCCTTTTCTAAACCTTCCTCATACAGACCCAGCAAGGTGATGCCATATCTGAGACTACATCAAACTGGATAACACTGTTTGACCCACCCCAAACCGGTGATCCAGAGATTCCACCCCACCCAACTTATGGGCCCACTCAAGCTGCTTTTCCATATGAAGGGTTGGTCTTGGCTCATACAACTTTTTGAATCCTACCAAACAAGCAGCAGCTGGCCTCACTGAGCTGCAGGCCCAAAACTAGCACCTTACATTCACAGTCTGGCTTTGCCTGGGAATCTCTAAGGCCATAACAAGTAGCAGCCATCTCAGAAAGGCAGGGTGGCCCTGGGCAGAACACAAACGGGGATTGACCTTGGCCTGTACCTCCTGGGAAATCCTAGGGCCAGTGAACCCAGCTGATAGCTACAGACCATGCCGGAACACCACCACCCTGTTCCTGCACAGCTGATCCTCCACAGAGGGCTGAGGTTGGTGGTCAGTGGTCACAGACAGCCCTTGCAGGTGACTAGCCTGGGAAAATCCCCCACAATGATCTGCAACAGCAACCAAGGCTCAACTACAAGAGGAGGGTGTATTCAGCCCACACAAAGGGCACCCTCGAGTACCCATTTTGGGTGATAGGGGAGGCTGTGCCACTGGACCCTACGGACACCTACTATGTTATGGCACACTACCAAGACACAGAATCAAAGCAGCTCTACCTAATTCATAGAAACAAACACAGAGAAACTGCCAAAACAAGGAGACAAAGATACATGGCCCATATGAAAGAACTGATCAAAACTTCAGAAAAAGAGCTAAACAAAATGGAGATAAGCAATCCATCAGATGCAGAGGTCAAAACACTGGTTGTAAGGATGCTCAAGGAACTTAATGAAGACCCCAACAGCATAAAAACTATCCAGTCAGAAATGAAGGATACACTAATTGAAATAAAGAACAATTTACAGGGAAAAAGTACAGTGGATGAAGCCAAGAATCAAATCATTGATTTGAAATATAAAGACCAAAAAGCAACCAATCAGAACAAAAAGAAAAGAACGAACAAAAATGAGGATAGTGTAAGTAGCCTCTGGGACAACTTCAAGAGGTCCAACATTTGCATCATAAGGGTTCCAGAAGAGCAAAAACATGAAAATATATTTGAAAATATAGTGAAAGAAAACTTCCCTAATTTGGTGAAGGAAACATACACACAAGTCCAGGAGCACAGAGAGTCTCAAACAAGATGAATGCAAACAGGTCCATTAGTCATTAGTCATGACTTTTAGTCATGAAAACATAGGGGTTGTAGTTCTGTGAAAGAATGCCGTCGGTATTTTGATAGGGATTGCACTGAATCTGTAGGATGTTTTGATTAGTGTGGACATTTTAATGATGTTGAGTCTTCCTATCTTTCCATTTATTTGTACCTTCTTCAATTTATTCTTAGGAGACGGCAGGAAGATTTGAGTTCTGAAAACAATCACTCTGGTTATGGAGTAAAGTCATTTCTGACTCCTGCCTGAAGTTCTAACCATACCATTCTCAAATTGTTTTCTTCCTACTGAGAATGATGTCTACCTGATGAATAACCACTGCTTCTTCAAAGTGCAGCTCTTCAGTAAGGCCTTTGCTCATAACCTACTAGAATTCATCACTCCTCCGTAGCACTTCATTTATATTTCACTTACAGTCACATGTAGCAGTTAACTCATACATATGTCAGTATCACTTTCTAAATCAATCCTTTTCATCCTGGGATGACCGTAGACCATAGCATATTATACAGTAAGCCCTCACCTAACATCATCCATAGGTTCTACAACTTCACGTGAAATAATGTATAATGACACCAACTTTACTGCAGGCTGACATAAACAAGTTAGATTCTTTAAGGCATCTCATCATTACAATCAAATAATCTTGAATGAAATGATTCAAAGTCCTGCTGTACTTAGTAATTTCTCAACCACTTTTGTTATTAACTGGATGCTATACTTTACATTTTTCAGTATTTGTTATGCAAAATCTGCAAGATGTTCTAAGGAAAATTCTGTCATCGAGTTAATATAGGAAACAAAAATATTTTTTCAGTGATTAACAATGCTTGTTAATTTATTAAATATTAAGAAGTCTACAACTAAAGGAACCTGTACTGCTTAGTTTCACCCAGCATTTCCCAAACATATTTGGCCACAGAACCCCTTTGAAAGACAACATTTATTAATATACTATTGAAACTAAGGGAAATGATGCTAAATGATGGTAGCCATTTTAAACTTCTTCACATTTTAACACAAGATCATTTTTTTATATTTTAAAGATTTTACTTATTTATTTTTACACAGAGTGGAAGAGACAGAGAAAGACAGGGAGAGAAACATCAATGTGTGGCTGCCTCTTGCACAAATACCCCAGGCATGTGCCCTGACAGGGGACCTGCCCTGCAACCCAGGTATGTGCCCTGACTGTGAATTGAACAGGGGACCCTCTGGTGTGCTCAATCCACTGAGTCACAACAGCCAGGGCCAAGAAGGTAATTTTTATTTAGTAATACACTCCAAAGAAACTTTTTTGTTTTTTTAAAATAATCACGCCATTTAACCATGTATGGTTTTCACAAGTATTGTGAAAATAATTAGCCAAATTAACAAGAAAATATTAAATTAAATCCTTTGTTCCTAACACTCTCTTCCTAACAAGCCTTTCCTTCCAGCACTAATCATCTGCTACTAATCAATCACAGCAATCTGTCCTACAAACTATGGATATGTTATCAGAATTATTCTCAATTTCAAGTATTCATTTATATAACAAACTGAAGTTGACAGCCAAGATCAAATATTTACCATTAAAGTGGTAACATTAGCACTACTTTATCTTGTTTGGAAAAATCTACTGTATGCAATGAGAAAATGTATGCAAAATGTAAAAAACACACCCTAACTGGTGGGTTGAGCATCATTCCCACAAACCAAAGTTTGCCATTTCAATTCCTGGTCTGAGCACATGCCCAGTCGTAACCTGACACAGGACAGGTCCACAACTGGGAGTGTGCAAGAAGCAACCAATCAATGTTTCTCTTATACGTTAATATCTCTCTCCTTCTCTTTCTCCCTTCCCTTCTCCTCTAAAATTAAATTAAAACATTTTTTTCAACGTCAAAACAAAATTATTTTTTACAGATAGTATGCCTGTCTACTTGAGAAGTCCAAGACAGTAAACTAAAATGTATTAGAAAATATACATTTCAGCCCTGGCTGGTGTAGGTCTGTGGATTGAGTACACACTGTGAACCAAAGGGTCACTGGTTGATTTCCCAGTCAGGGCACATGCCTGGGTTGTGGGCCAGGTCCCCAGTGAGGGTCACATGAGAGGCAACCATATAATGAAGTTTCTCTGGCTCTCTTTCTCCCTCCCTTCCCTTCTTTTAAAAATAAATAAATAAAACCTTAAAATTTTTTTAAAAGAAAATATACATTTCAATAGAATGATTTTTTATAAAATTCAACATTCAGGAAAGCAACAGCACTCCTATGAAACACTACTAATTAGTTAAAATATAATGGAAAAATCCAATTCACAATAAAATTACATATAAAAAGTTCTAAAAATAAATATAATATATAAAATCATTATGAAAACAACTACTTTTCAGGGGGTAAAACAGCTGAGAATGATATACAAACAGAAAAAAATCAATATTATGAAGAACTCAATTTCTTCACAAAATAGGGAAGATGAGGTTAAGGGAAATGAGACAAAACCATTATTACGGACATCTGGATGAATAAAGGTAAAAAAGAATATCCAAGAAAATGTTGATTTCTAATAGTAACAAGAAGAAAAATATGGCCTACCATATATTAAAGGTACAACTAAATATGTGATACTGGCATGGCAATTAATAGATTTATGAAATGAAATTTTAACTATAAAGTCCAAAGTACACTTAAGAATTAGAATACAACTAGTAATAATTTAAGGTGAAAAACATGAATCACCATTTTACACTTGACACCAAAATAAATTTCAAGGAGAATAAAAACAAAATGAGCCCTGGCCAGTATGACTCAGTTGGTTGCAACACCATCCTATACTCCAAAAGGCTAGAGGTTTTTATTCCTGGTCAGGGCACACACCTAAGTTGCAAGTTTGATCCCCGGCAATGAATCAGTATTTGTCTCTCACATTAATGTTTATCTCTCTGTCTTTCCTGCCTTTTCTCTCTCTCTACAATCAATAAACATATTAAAAATAAAAAATAAAATGAAAACAAAGTGAAAAAATGAAGATACTAGAAGGTAGGAAAGTTTTTTAACCATAAACAAAAAAATCCTCATGAAAAAGTTGAATTAAAATTGTTTGACTGTCTTTAGGTAAAAACCTAAAGACAATCTGAGAAAATAAGTTTGTATGAATAATATGAATGATTAATACCTTATCTATAAAGCAGTCTTAGAATCCACTTAAGAGTAGCACTTCAATAGAAAATGATCAAAAAACACAAACAACCACTAAACATTCAATCTCATGTGAAGTTAAAATTAAAATGAAATACCATCTGCACTGGCCGGGTAGCTCAGTTGGTTAGAGCTTTCTCCTGATACACCAAGGTTGCGAGTTCTATCCCTGGTCAGGACACATACAAGCATCAACCAATGAACACATAAATAAGCAGAACAATAAATTGATTCTCTCTCTCCCACTCTCTAAAATCAATAAATAAAATTTTATTAAAAATGCCATATTATTTTCTCTTAGACTAGCAAAGACACAAATAAATGGATATATAGAAATTCTACTTCTTAAGCCTAATGCATCTAGAAAATTTCTCATTATACAATGATATATTTCACTCTTCATAGTGACTGCAGAGTCTTTTATTGTATTGTATTATATTAATGGACACTTTTTACTTCTAGCTTTTTATCCAATTATTTATCCTTGTACATACAAGTTGGTTTATATGTGTATGTGTATGTGAGTGTATGTGTGTGATCATACATATATGATCAATTCCCAGAAGTAGAATCATGAAATTAAAGAGCACAAGCACTTAAATTTTTTATAGATATTACCAAACTGCCTACCAACAGTACTCCAAAATGTATATGTATGGACATATATCTCAATATGATGAATTCTTACTGTTTCTCAAGAACTTCTCTACCAACATGGTATGAAGTTTTTTTCTCATCTTTCTCAATTTGATAAGTGAAAACTGTTACCTTATTGTTAAATTTCAAATGTTTCATTTTTTAAATTCTGAAGAATAATCTTTCCATATAGTTATTAACCATCTGTGATTCTTATTTCTATTAATTACCTTACTATTGAGCTTTTTAGGTGACCTAAAGCAATGGCTTCCAAACCATTATAATTAGTGATTAACACTTATCAAGAACCTTGCCCTCTGTCTAGCACTGTTTTCATCTTTTAAACAGACTGAATTCAATTTAGCCTCCCTGAAGTTTCATCAATTAAGTACTGTTAACACCTCTACTTTATAAATGAAGAAATGAAGGTATTAAGAGGTTGAGAGGACACACACACACACCTCTACACATAGCTCTGAAAAAAGGTTTCCCAGAAAAAAGCTTAAATGTATGACTCTCCAAAATATGGCCTGTACTGCTCCATTTCCTGCCTTCACGTTCCCATTACATCCCCATCCCAAAAGCAAACGTCCTGGCTGTTATGAATGACCTGTAGTTCACCCGATCTCTCAGGCAGTTTCATGCCTCTGGACCACTGTGCACCATGCTCAAACATTCCCAATCTTAATTCAACAGTAAACGCCTACTCAGATTCTGTGACTGAGCTAAAGTTACAACTCTTTAATAATGCCATCTCACACAACCCACACACCCAACTTCCTAAACAAGGGGGAATTCACAACTCTCTTTCTCAGCACTACTACAGCAGATATGTCCATAATAGCCACTATAGAAATTTTACTCCAAAGTTGAGGGTGGTATAAGGCAGTGATCTTCCACCTTTTTCATCTCATGGCACATATAAACTAATTACTAAAATTCTGTGGCACACCAAAAAATATTTTTTGCCAATCCGGCACCAAAAATAGGTATGATTTTCATTCATTCACACCAGACAGCTAATGTTGTTTTGTCTGTTGTCATTGTTTACTTAACAAGCTAAGGGAAAAGAGGTCAGTGCCCCCAACTAAATAGTCAGGTATTGCATGTTTGAAAAATTCTTGCAGCACACCCACTGAGTATCTTTACAGAATCAAGTACCCAAACACATTCCTGAAGTTGTACCATGAAACATCTCATTTTTCTGGTAGATTTATCTGCTAACAAATAACCATGGTTATGAAAACATTAAGTTTTAACTCCATTTTGGAGACTATCTAAAAAAGGAATCAATTTACCAGTTTTTAGACAAAAGTCATTAGAGTTATACAAATATTAAAAACAATCTAGTTTCTCTCAACAGAACCCTAATTAAATGAAGATTCTGTAAAGGGTTAGAAATATTTCTCAAAGCAGAAAACAGGTTAAAGTGTATACAAATCTAGAGATTTTTTTGTTTACTCCTTATTGCTGCAAGCCTAGTACCTACGAAAATACCCAACACATAACAGAAGTTCAATAAATGCTAAATAAAAGAAGTACTATAATTAGTTAATAATTTAAAACTTATCTATATTAAAAACTTAATCATCCTAGAGTGTACTTTAAAATTTTCAACACTTTCACCCTGGCTGGGCAGCAGTTAGTTGCACCATCGCCCATATATCAAAATGGTTGAGAGTTCAATCCCCAGTCAGGAAGTATATGGGAGGCAACCGATTGATATTTGTCTCTCACATCAATGTTTCTCTCTCTCCCTCTCTCTTTCTCTTTCTTACTCTCTGTCTGAAATCAATAAAAAAAAAATCCTTGAGTGAGGATTAAGAAAATTTTTTGCAAAAATCTCAAAGATTAAGCAGAAGCTTCAAACAGTTTTAATGCCTGCAAGAGATCACACTCCAAATTAAATATCCAATCATGTTCCTCACTCCCACAATAATGCTACTCTTTGCCTATTACTGCTCCCATTCAAACATCCTCTATTTACACTTTCAAGTTCATTCATACTAATGATCTTTATCATCATTTTATCAAGTTGGAAAATATCCTAAGTTGTTATGGAAAACATATTATTGTAAAAGGCAGCACACACTTTGCACTATAGTGCAGGATCATAAAAACAATCCTGAAGCTAAAACCAACAGAGGAAGCAATCTTACCAAGGGAAAAAATTGCAATTGTTCTGTGATCTTTAAATTTTTATCAAAACATTTTAAAAGCTTTTACTATCAGCTTTAAATATATAAGGAAATAAAAATTACTGTGTACTTAATATTTACTATTATATAATTTAAAACTTAAGAAACTTTAAGAATCAAAGTTTTATTTCTTAGTAAAATATCTTAAATATTTAGAGTGCACAGTGCTTGCCACCTTCTTTTCCTCAGATAATTTATGATATGGAATTGCCTTTGCAAACTGTCATAATTCCTTCCAAGTTTGATTTGGCTTCCAACATTTTACCCTTTGCCCTTCTGATCTATTTCCAAGAATTCCTCTAACATCAAAATTTTTGCCAGGAGTCAATTCCTCTAAAACATATTCAAGCTTTTTGTAAAACACTTTCCTCATTTATACTGATAAATTCACCTTTACTAGGTTCCTCAGACTTATCTATCCTCTCCCCTTTGTGACCACTTCGAGATCCTGTATCTTTCTATAAAATTTTTTTGTTGAGTTTATTGGGGTGACATTGGTTAATAAAATTTTGCTTCAGGTGTGCAATTCTACAACACATCATGTGTATAATGTATTATGTGTTCACCAAAGTCAAGTTTCTTTCTAACATCATGTATCCCCCTTTAAAGTCTACCTCCTTCTACTCCCCTTTCCCACTGATAATCACCACACTGTTGTCTGTCTTTTGTATTGATTTTTTTTACTGTTTCGGTTTTTTGGGGTTTTTTTGCTCTATTTCTGCTCTGATATTATTTCAATTCTTTTACTCATTTGGGGCTTATGTTTGTTGGGTTTCTTCCCTAGTTCTTGTAAGCATAAAGTTAGTTTATGTGACATTTTCTTTTGTTTCTTGAGATAGGACTAATGCTATGAATTTCCCTCTCAGGACTGCTTTCACTGTATCTCAAAGACTTTGGGTGGCCATGTTCTCATTTTCATTTGTGTCAAGACATCTTTTGATAACACTCTTGATCTCATTCTTTTTTTTTATTATACCATTACAGTTATCCCATTTCCCCCTCTTCATTCCCCTCCACCTTACACATCCCTCCCCCACCATTCCCCCCCTTTCGTTTATGTCCATGTGTCACAAGTTCTTTAGATTCTGCATTTCCCATACAATTCTTGCCCTCCCCCTCTCTATTTTCTACCTACCGCCCATGCTACTTATTCCCTGTACCTTCTCCCCCCTTCTCTTCCTCCCACTCCCCTATTGGTAACTCTCCATGTGATCTCCATTTCCATGGTTCTGCTCCTGACCTAGCTGTCCTCTTAGTTTGCTTTCGTTTTCAGTGTGGTTGCTGATAACTGTGAGTTTGCTGTCCTTTCACTGTTCATATTTTTTACCTTCTTTTTCTTAGATAAGTCCCTTTAACAGTTCATATAGTAAGGGCTTGGTGATGATCAACTCCTTGAAATTGACCTTATCTGTCCAGAAGGGCTTTATCTGCCCTTCCATTCTAAATGAAAGCTTTGCTGGATAGAGCAATTTGGATGTAGGTCTTTGGATTTCATGACTTGGAATACTTCTTTCCAGCCCCTTCTTGCCTGTAAGGTCTCTTTTGAGAAATCAGCTGACAGTCTGATGGGAACTCCTTTGTAGGTGACTGTCCCCTTATCTCTTGCTGCTTCTAGGATTCTCTCCTTCATTTTAATCTTGGCTAATGTAATTATGATGTGCCTTGGTGTGTTCCTCCTTGGATCCTACTTCTTCAGGACTCTCTGAGTTTCCCAGACTTCCTGGAAGTCTATTTCCTTTGCCAGATTGGGGAAGTTCTCCTTCTGTATTTGTTCAAATAAGTTTTCCACTTGTTGCTGTTCCTCTTCCCCTTCTGGTACCCCTATAATTCAGATGCTGGAATGTTTAAAGATGTCCTGGAGGTTCCTAAGCCTCTCCTCATTTTTTGAATTCTTGTTTCTTCATTCTTTTCTGTTTGGTTGTTTCTTTCTTCCTTCTGGTCCACTCCCTTGATTTGAGTCCCAGTTTCCTTCCCATCACTATTAGTTTCCTGTGCATTTCCTTCATTTCACTTAGTTTAGCCTTCATTTTTTCATCTAGTTTGTGACTAAAATCAACCAGTTCTGTGAGCATCCTGATCACCAGTGTTCTGAACTGTGCATCTGGTAGGTTGGCTATCTCTTTGTGTCTTAGAAGTATTGGCTCTGGGGCTCTGAGCTGTTCTTCTTGAGCCATAACATTTTGGTTTGTTTGTGCCTGTTATGTATGAGGGGCGAAGCCTTAGATGTTCACCAGGGTGGGGCAACCCAAGTCACTGGTTTCTGAGGCTTTATGTGGGGGCGTGGTCAGAGAGGGGCAATGGTGTTCTTTTCCTGCTCTCTCTTGAATTTTGGTGCCCTCTGCTGCTTCCCACAAATTGGGCCCTTCTGGTGCTGGTTTCCAGATGTGTGCACCCCCCACGATCCTGTGGGTCTCTCCAACAAACTCTCTTGTGAGCCTGACAGCCTCTCCCAGCACCTCGAACCCCTGAAGCTCCTAAAAGCACCTAAAGGCACCAATTGGTGCTTTTAGGCTTTAATTCCCAGCACTGGGGCCCTGGTCTGTACAGTCTGTCCTACTGCTCGTTATTTTGCCTGGTTTATCAGCATACGAATGTGTGAACGTGGTCAGCCCACCACCTTGCGCCCTCACTGGGTCTGCCCATTGCCACCCCATGCCTGGGATCTGCCAATCGCTGCCTGCACACCGGGCTCAGTCTGGCCACTTTTTCCTTCGTGACCCCACTCGGCTAGCCACTGATGACTCCGCCCCTCTTACTGGTCTGGCTGAGTGGTTCATTGTTGTCAGACTTCCATGCAGTTCAATTTTCTGTCTGTTTTGGTCAGAGAGGGAGCAATGGTGCTTCTTCTGCGCTCTCTCGGATTTCAGTCCCCTCTGCTGCTTCCCACAAGCCGGCACCTTTTCAATCAGTGCTTTTAGGCTTTATTTCCCATCACTGGGGCCCTGGGTTGCGCAGTCTGTCTTGCCGCCCTTTTTTGCCTAGTTTATCTGTGTGCGAATGTATGAGTGCGGTCAACCCTGGTCTACCTGCACTCCTGGGTCTGGCTGCCACAATCTTTTCCTGCCTCAATCCCTCCCCGCTGGCTGCTGACTCCACCCCTCTTACCAGCCTGGTTAAATGGTTGTCGGACTTCCGTACAGTTTAATTTTCTGCCTGTTCTGGTTGTGTTTTTGTTTCTAAATCTTTGTTGTCCTTAATTTTGGTTGTGTGAGGAGGCACAGTGTTTCCACAGTGTATGCCTCCATCTTGGCCGGAAGTCCTGTTTTTTTTTTAATAACAGCTCTTTATTACATGATTTCAGATATAGAGCAGACAATCACGTTCTTTGACATTTAACAATCACATTCAGTAAGGGCCTGTTAGTTTATTCCTCAACATCCTAATTCTAAGGGGCTTCCTTTGAATTCCCTTTTCAAAGCTTTGCACCAGAAGGAGGTTAAGTACCAGTATGAAAGACTGTTGTTAGCAATTTTATTTCACCATCTTCATCACCATCAATACGCATGTAGTTTCTTCTTTCTGTGTGCATGACATTGTTAAATGGGTTCTACACTTTGCCTAGGGTACAAAGTTTATAAATACAATATACCAATACAAAGTTAAAGCCATTAAAAGAGTGTAGTAACAAGTAGGAGATAATTAAATCTGTAGTATTGATGGAATCCATGAAAGAGGTTCAGAAACAACACATACACTCAAATACTAAATGTTTCACTTGGGAAGGGGGTGAAAGAACTTTTTATGTGCTGCTAAATGGTTTTCTAAGTTGCTTCAAGTTTACTTTATTTCTGCTATCTTTATTTTATTTTTTTTAGCAATCTCTTTAATATTTTTTTAACATCTGCGGAGTCTGTAGCGATACACCCTCTTGCATTTCCGATTTTAACAATTTCTGCCATCTTTGTTTTTTTTTTGTCAGTCTGGCTAGAGATTTGCCAATTTCAATGCTTTTTAATTTTTTTCAAACAGCAGCTTTACCTTCATTAATTTCTTATTAATTTCTGTTTTAAATTTCATTATTGCTGCTCTTACCTTTATTATTTTCTTCCTTCTTGTCCTAGGTTTAATTTGCTCTTTTTTTATAGTGTCTCAAGGTGGAATAATAGGTTACCAATTTATGTCCTTTTTTCTTTTTTTTTATATTAAATTTTATTTAGTTACTTTTCAAGTACATTTTTTTTTAAATCTATTTCTCCCATCCCACCCCACCCCACCCCCCCGCCCGGTCTCCCCCCTCCCTCCCATCCCCCCCCCCAAGTCCTCATCTCTGTGTCTTTCATACTTGTTCCTCAAAATCCCTCCCCCTTTTTCCCTTTAAGTTCCCTTCCCTCTCCCCTCTGGTCTGCTATCTTTAAATACTGCAAAGCACTATGAGTAGCACCATTCTGTGCATTGCCACAGAAGATCCCAGAGCCATGACAGATTGTGATGAGACTGGCGGACAGTTCAGCAAGACACTGACATTGCCCAATGGCACTCAGTTCCATATCTAAATATGTTCTATTAAAACCTTGCTCCTTGGTGATTGCACTTAAGCAGTTGGGTATAATCTGTATTTTGAACACTAAGGTGGCTTCTTTACAGTTGCTTGATCTTTTCACCAGGAAAATTCTTCAAGGAATTCCAAGTACATCCTGAAGAGTATCCTATTATATTTGTTAAAGAAATGTGGTTCTCCAGAGAAATATTACTGAATTTGGCAAGAAATTTCTCAGCAGCATTTCCCTTGGCTTGTTTTTATGATGCTCCCTTTCCAGTTTCCATAAATGACTCTAGCTTGCAAACTGTGGTTTATTCTCTCTTATGACAGATCCTCCCTCCTGGGAAAGAGTATATTGAGAAAGTCTCCACACATGATAAATAGCCAATTCCTATAACGAACTAACAGGATAAAGCTGGTTCTGTGACTGTTTGGAAGGGTCAGGCATTAGGGGGTTAGGAACTGCAAAGCAAATACTTGCATTGGCTTTCAAAATTTTTATGGAAGTCTCTGCAGCTCTATGTTTAGCCAGCTTCTTACTTGTACCTTCACCTGTGCAGGTTATGTCACCAACAGTTACTCTGAAGGTGGAAGTGGTCATGTATATTTGCATATTGGTTCTTTCACATCCATAAACAGGGATGGTCTTGATCTTCATGCCATATTCATGTAACACCTGAATCAGTGTTTTTCCCTGGTTTAGCTGTAATCATCTTCTCCAAAGTGAAGGTCCTGCTGTCCTCACACTCCAGCAGCAGGGCTGCATTGCGATGACAGATCTGGGACATGGCAAGAAGAAGGGCTTGGCAGTGGGAGGAAGAACTGTGCTGACTGACATCCTTGCTCCTTAGGGTGGCCATCCCAAGAGAAGCACTCCAGAGTCACCACCACCACCTACTCTTCCTCAACTCTCCTTTCTCTGACCTCCCAAGTTCTCTACTCCCCTGCGTCCCTCTAGCAAAGGGGGCAGGCACGGGGTGACTTTTCTTGTTCTTTATATTCATCTGACACTTCAATACAATTCAAACCACATCATCATTTAGGCAAGGCCAGCTCTTCTCCTATCTTAATTTACCTGTGGCTATTTTCAAATCTGTGACATTCCATTTTTCAGATCTAATTTTATCACTTTTCATTTCTTTGCTATACTTCCATCTTTGCTGGTCAACTCTTTCCTTTGATTATCCTGTTTCATAAAATGTCAAATGGATTTACCATTGGGAGACAAGGAGGTTAACAAAACTACACACTTTGCTGTCTGTGCAAGAAATGCTTAAGAGAGGTACAGTGACCAATCTCCAACAGACTTTGAATTAAGTAAGGTCATTGGTCACTGATCATGTTAAACATCTGTTAATTACATGGTGAGTTATAAACTAAAGAGCTAATACTGAAGTTTACATAGTACACAATTACAGTTAACATATCATGGTAAATGGCATCTGAATTTTGTTGTTAGGGAACTGGCATGTTATTTAACTAAACTGTGGCAACTGAAATTCAAGTATATTAGAAGCCTGCAAAGTGAGAACTGACTGTAAATAGAAAAACATTATCCAGAAAATATTTCCTATCAAATATGTAATAGGTCTCAAGAAAGACTGTTAACATCAATACTGTTCTGCTCCTAATTCACTAACAGACATAAAGTAAGAAACATAACTCCTTCATGGCTCAAATAAAATTAATAAAGTTGGTCTATAAAATTCTAAAACTCCTCTCCAAATTTCCAAACTTCAAGATCACAGTTCACTTAAAAGTATGCATAAACTAAGAATTCAAAATGGTTCAAACAAGACTGAAAACTTGATAAGGACGATGTATAAGATCTCATTTTCTCTTCATAGCTTTATTTCTTAACTAAATGACTTTTTAAGATATTAACAACTCTCCCTTTAAATGCAATCAATCCATCATTTTTTCACAATTTTATTCATTTCAAAATTTATGTAAAGTTACCTAAAATAATTATATCCACTGAAATTACCTTGACATGAAACAAAAAATCAGGTTGATTTTTCCATCAAAACAAGAATGGATATCTATCAACTTACTACAGGTAAACTTAGCATTTGTAATTCATACTTCACGTGTTTTCACTGTACTTTGTTAGTACTACTTTTTAAATGTTACTTAGAATAAAAAACAAAGTCTAACTAGGAGCAGTTAAGTTGGATTTTACAAATCTTTAATTCTATAAAATGAAGCAACTTCATTAAGTTCAGAAGTATACTGAACAAAGGCATTAAAAATGTATTATTAAAAACGCAAAGAATATATCACTTCAGTGTTAAATTTACATTACATACTTTAATGAAAAAAAAAACTCCTGAGACTGCTACAAAACCCTAATAGAAATAACAGTGTTAAAACTTATCACTACGTAGAGAGTATAGATGCTCAGTCACTGCTGAGAAAACAGTTTCAGACAAAAATCAGATTCAGCTGTGAAGGTATCAACCTAAAATGACCTCTTTTTGCACAACAGTTAAGAAAACAATTACTGGACTTCCAGCCAAGATGGAGGCATAATGGAAACACTGTGCATCCTCACACAACCAAAATTAAGGACAACAAAGATTTAGAAACAAAAACAGACAGAAAACTGAACTGTATAGAAGTCTGACAACCATTCAACCAGACTGGTAAGAGGGGTGGAGTCGGTGGCCGGCGGAGAAGGTCATGGCAAGAAAAGGTGATGGATGGCCAACCTGGGTATGCATGAGGCACAGGGCTGACCATGGTCACATATTCACATGCAGATAAACTAGGCAAAAAGAAGCAGCAAGACAGACTGCACAACACAGGGCTCCAGTGCCAGGAAATAAAGTCTAAAAGCACCAACTGAAAAGGTGCCAGGAAGGACTGCTAGCCTCACAGGAGAATTCACTGGAGAGACCCACAGGGTCCTAGAACACGCACAAGCCCACCCACTCTGGAAACAGCATCAGAAGGGCCCAATGTGCTTGTGGGAAGCAGCAGAGGGGACTGAAATCCGAGAGAGCAGAACAAGTGCCTCTCTGACCCAGCGCCCACAAACAAGGTCACAACCCAGCAACATTAGCCAAAATTAAAATGAAGGAGAGAATCCTAGAAGCAGCAAGAGATAAGGGGACAGTCACCTACAAAAGAGTTCCCATCAGACTGTCAGCTGATTTCTCAAAAGAGACCTTACAGGCAAGAAGGGGCTGGAAAGAAGTATTCCAAGTCATGAAATCCAAAGACCTACAACCAAGATTGCTCTATCCAGCAAAACTTTCATTTAGAAGGGAAGGACAGATAAAGTGCTTCTCAGATAAGATCAAATTCAAGGAGTTCATCATCACCAAGCCCTTACTATATGAACTGTTAAAGGGACTTATCTAAGAAAAAGATAAAAAATATGAACAGTGAAAGGACAGCAAACTCACAGTTATCAGCAACCACACTGAAAACAAAAGCAAACTAAGAGGACAGCTAGATCAGGAGCAGAACCATGGAAATGGAGATCACATGGAGAGTTACCAACAGGGGAGTGGGAGGAAGAGAAGGGGGGAGAAGGTACAGGGAATAAGTAGCATAGAGGGTGGGAAATAAATAGACAGGGAGAGGGCAAGAGTAGTGTGGGAAATGTAGAAGCTAAAGAACTTATGACACATGGACATAAACTAAAAGGGGGGAGTGTGGGTGGGTGGGAGAAGGTTTGCAGGGTGGAGGGAATGAAGGGGAAAAGGGGGCAAATATAATGGCATAATTAATAAAATACATTAAATAAAAAAGAAAGAAATTACTGTATTTTTCAGACTATAAGACAACCCCCCCCCAAGTTTGGGAGGAAAGGGGGGTGTGTGTCTTATAGTCTGAATGTAGCTTGCCTGGCTCACAGTGAAAGGGCAGCAGGCAGACTGTGTTATTTATGTTATTAAATATTTTACTGCATTTTTAGCTTCAAAATTTTTTTTTCCTATTTTTCTCCTCTAAAACCTAGGTACGTCTTATGGGCTGAAAAATCTGGTAAACTATCCAGACATAAAAATGAAAAAGTCATCTTTTAGTTTTTTTTTTAAGATTTTTTTTTACAAGATTTTATTTATTTATCTTTAGAGGGGAAGGTGAGAAGGAGAGAGGGAGAGAAACATCAATGTATGGTTGCCTTTTGTGCGTCCCCTGCTGGGAATTGGCCTGCAGGGAACCAGCCTGCAACCCAGGCATGTGCCCTGACTGGGAATCGAACCGCAATCGTGTGGTTTGCAGGCCCGCGCTCAATCCACTGAGCTACACCAGCCAGGGCTAAGATTTTTATTTCTTTTACACAGAGGGGAAAGAATGGAGAGAAACATCAATGTGTGGTTGCCTCTCACAAGCCCACTACTGGGGACCCAGCCCACAACTCAGGCATGTGTCCTGACTGGGAATTGAACTAGCAACCCTTTGGTTCACAGGCTAGCACTGAATCCAGAGTCACACCAGCCTGGGGAAAAGAAGTCATCTCTGAATACGTGAATAATGTTGCCCTTTTAGTCTGAATGTGCAGAACACTGTATTTACACTTAAACATAAACTACGAAAAAGAAGGAAAATATATGTTCCCATGATTCTTTATGTTTGGAACTAATAAACTACACTTTTGTCACCCAGTCTTCCTTTCCAAAATGATGTATAGATTTGGTTACTAGTTTAGAAAACCAGGAGCATTTGTAATAAATACATGATGTTCCTCAAGAAAAATATTCTCAGTTCTTCCTGAAATCTATAGCAAATATTAACTATAAATTATAAAACTTACAACAAGTAAAAGGCTTTTTCAATTAATAAAGAGATGAAAAAGAAACCTAGATGTATAATCAGGGCCATGTATTCCCAGCCTTGAATGACTTCTGACTTTATCATATGGCTAATGGAAAGCCACTGAAGAATTCAGCAGCAGAGGAGTGAGATGATTGCATTAAAGATTTTAAAAGATCGCCCAGGAACAAGATGTGTCAAAAAGTAGGAAAAGACTAACAAACTGATTGACATATTAAAAATGGAAGAAAAAAAACTAGGTTGAAGAAGATCCCATGGGCTGAATACAGAATAATTTGATCAAAATAAGTAATAGCTATAATGACTAATAATATACTCATTTAAGAACCAGTAAGACTACACTGATACTAAAAAATAAATAAGCACACATAGAAGTAAAATATAAGACGAAGGCTTAAGACAGCATGAGAGGAAGAAAGGAGATGAAAGAAATAATCTCCTTTCTGTCCAGAGGTCTGTCCAGAAAGTATCCAGCCACATACCGTGGAATAATAGAGGCACTCTACTGAAGAAGATACAAGAAACATTATACACAGGGCAATGACGTCTCAGTGCCCTTAAAGTAGGCACCTTGGGACCTCACGCAGTTCTCCAAATCACCATTGGCACATATTTTCCTGAATCTCATCAATGACAGTGTGAAATCTCTTCCGTTTTAAAAGTGATTTTAGTTTTGGGAAAAGTCAAAAGTCACAGGGCACCAAATTTAGGCTGTAATGGGGCAGAGTCACCCATGTGATCTGATGTTTCACCAAAAACTCTCCACAAGATGAGATGCATGAATGGGTGCATTGTTGTGATGAAGTTGCCCATAGATACAGCCTTCTGAATCATCCAAATAGTTTCTGTAGAGGAACGTTGAAGCTTCCCCCTACCTCCCACAGACTAGTACAGTGAGGCTGTCATTGTTAACACATGCGCATTCCAGTCCACTCTCTTTGGCTGTCAGGTTACATAGCTGTCCCACAAATTATTCCTGCTATATTAACAATGTTTGGACTTTTCCCCAGACTTCATATATTGTTGTAAAGGACAACAAACGATACAATTATTAAAGGTAGTAACTTCGAAATTCATGTTGTGAATTCTAGGGCAACCTCTAGAAAATATAACACACAAAGAAGTACATGTAAATACTGAAAATGCAACAGTAAATCAGATGCAACGGAATTATAAGAGAAAAACAAAGAATAAATGAGGTAAATAAAAACACAAAAATGCCACTTTGGCAGCACATATACTAAAATTGGAGTGATACAAAGATTAACATGACCCCTATGCAAGGATGATCACCAACCCTCCCCCCAAAAACAAATAACCCTCCTGAAACTAATACAATATGGAATGTCAACTGTCACTGAAAATTTTTATGCTTCATTTTTTTTAAAGAAAAGCAGACTGAGGCATGCAGTGCCTCCTATGGGTGTGTCTAGATTCTTGGAAGACTGACGACTACCCTACGTTCTCCTACAAATGGAACTTGAGAGCTTGTTCATAGGTTCTAGCAGGGAAATGCAATCACTCATATATGTTTGACAAATGAACAGCCCTCTCTGCTACTTGGGAAAGTCCTCCTCTTCAAGACCAAGTGTGCAGCTTTGGGAGGGAAACACATGAAGTGGTGAGGGAGGAAGGGGACATCTGCCTCACCAGCCAGATCAGCCAAATCAACCATGAGACAATGGTGTAACAACTGTCACAGCCCAGTATAGATGGACCTGGAGAACATTATGCTAAGTGAAATAAGCCAGTCAGGGAAAGACAAATACCATATGCGAAATCTAATGAACAGACTAAATTAATAAGGAAATTGAAGACAGACTCACAGATCAAGAGCAAGATGACAGCTAGTGCGGTGGAAGGGTAGGGGGTGGAGTGATTAAGCAAAAAGAAAAAACGATTCATGGATGTGGACAACAATGTTGTGATTGCTGTGGGAAGGGAAGTATAAGGGGACTAAATGGCAACAGAAAAAAATACAATAAAGATTAGAAAAATTCCATAAAGATTAAAAAGATAAAATAAATAATAGTAAATATCACAGCCAAATCACCCTCACATCCAATAAAAAAAATTTTTTTTAATACTAGGATAGAAGCCCTGGCTGGTGTAGCTCAGTGGACTGAGCACAGGCCTGCGAACCAGACAATCGCGGTTCAATTCCCAGTCAGGGCACATACTTGGGTTGCAGGTCGGTTCCCTGCAGGCCAGTTCCCAGCAGGGGACACACGAAAGGCAACCATACATTGATGTTTCTCTCCCTCTCTCCTTCCCTTCCCCTCTAAAGATAAATAAATAAAATTATTTTAAAAAAAATACTAGGATAGAAGACATAAACCCAACTATAGAAGTAATTACATCAAATCTAAATGAAAAAACACAACAGTTAAAAAGTATCAGACTAGGAAAAGAGGCAAAACCCAACTATATGGTATATAAGAAACACATTTTAAATATACAGGTACAAATTCCTTGAAAGTAAAATGAGAGAGGGAAACATACACCATTCACATACTAAGCAGAACAAACCAGATGTAACTATATTAATGTCAGAAAAAGAAGGCTCAAGGCAAAGAAATATTACAAAATTCATTTAGTAATGATCATGAATAAGATGATTCTATATATGGCAACTAATTAACACAACTTCGAAATATATGAAGTAAAAAACAGAACTAAAGTGATAAACATTATGTCTCCAAATGCAGATTTATAGCTCTGTCAATAGTTTTAGAACAAGGAGGCAAAACAGAAACTAAGACACAATAAATTTTAACATGACTATCAACAAACTTTACCTAAGTATCATTTCTAAAAAACCCAACAACTGTACAGTACATAGTTCCTTTTTAAAAGATTTTATTTATTTTTAGAGATAGGGTAAGGGAGGGAGAAAGAGAAAAACATCAATCTGTGAGAGAAACATCAACAGGTTGCCTTTCATATGCCCCCAGCCCAGGAACTTGCCTGCAACCCAGGCATGTGCCTTAACTGGAAATCAAACCAGTGATCCTTTGTTTCACAGGCCAACATCCAATCCACTAAGCCACACCAGCCAGGGTGTTTTTTTGTTTGGGGTTTTTTTTTTAAGATTTTTAAAATTTATTTTTAGAGATAGGGGAAGGGAAGGGGAAGGGGGGGGAACAGTACATCCTTAAGTGTACATAAAGAAAGTACCAAGATATACCCCATGCTAAACCATAAAAAAGCATCAGTAGAAATAAAATAATTGAAATAAGTAAAGGAACTTTGACAAGATGGTGGCATAGGTAAACATAGCTCACCTCCTTGCACAACAACATCAAAATTACAACTAAACTACAGAACCACCATCATTCAAAACTATCAGAAATTGAGCTGAATGGAAGTCCTACAACCAGGGAATTAAAGAAAAAACTACAATATGACTGTTAGTAGGGGTGGAGACACAGAATGGGCTGGTCCCACACCCGTGAGTGGTAGGAAAAATCAGGAGGAATATCTTAAGAGGGAAGGGCTCCAGCCCCACACCAGGCCACCCAAACCCAGGGTTCTAGTGCCAGGAAGAAAAGTTATCATAATTTCTGGCTGTAAAAACCAGTGGGGACTGAAGACTATGGAAGACAGAAACTGCTGGACTCCCTAACAGTTCCTCTTAAGGGGCCTGCACACAAACTTACTCAAGACTCACTCCCTCTGACCTCCAGCATGGGGGTAGCAGCTTAAAAGGCACCAGAGATACAGAAGTCCTCCTGGCTGATGTGGCTCAGTGGATTAAGCACCAGCCTGTAAACCAAGTGCTGGCCAGGTCCCCAGTGGGGGCACGTGAAAGGCAACCACAAACTGATGTTTCTCTCTTTCTCCATCCCTTCCCCTCTGTCTAAAAAGAAATAAATAAAATCTTTTAAAAAAAAGAAGTCCTGGCACAGGTCACTGTTCCTTTTCTAAGTCCTCCTCCAACAGAGCCACAGAGCCATCAACCTGGCTCACACTGTTTGCCCTACCCTAGTGATTCCCAGAGGTCCTTGCCCCACCCAAATTTCAGGCCCACCAAGCTGTTTCCAGTGGCTTTGCCATATGAATGGCTTCTCTTGGCCCATGCTTCAGATTTTCCTAAATTCTATCAAACAAGCAGTATCTGGCTTCAGCAGGCCCCATAACTGTCTTTAAGTTATAACTGGCCCCATGCCTAGCAGTAGCAGCAGCTGGCACTGGTTCACAGCTTGACCTCACCTGGGCACCTCAAAGCCCAGAACAAGTAGCAGCCATCTGCAGATCAGTTTAAGCTTTGTAGCTTAAACTGTGTGACCTATGACAGAATACAGGTGGTGGATGACCTTGAACACAACAGCAGCAATCAAGACACAACTACAGCAGCAGAATGTACACAGCCCACACAGTGAGTGCAATGGATGTACCCAGTTTATACAATAGGGGAGACTGTGCCACTGGATCCTACAGGACACCTACTATATTAGGCCACTCTACCAGGCCTGGCAGACATAGTTGCTCCACCTAATACATAGTTATAAACACGGGGAGGCTGTCAAAATGAGGTAACAAAGAAACATGACCCAAGTGAAAGAACAGAACAAAAGTCCAGAAAAATCATTAAAATGGAGATAAGTAAACTACTAGATGCAGAGTTCAAAATACTCGTTATAAGAATGCTTAAGAAACTTACTCAGGACCTCAACAGCATAAAAAAGATCCAGCCAGAAACAATGGATACAATAATTAAAATAAAAAACAATTTACAGAGAACCATCAGTAGAGTGGATGAAGCCAAGAATCAAATCAGCAATTTGGAATATAAGGAAGCAAAATCAACCAATCAAAACAGCAAGAAGAAAAAAGAATCCCACCCCAAAAATGAAGAAAGTGTAAGGAGCCTGTGAGACAACTTGAAGTGTACCAACATTCGCATCATGGCAGTACCAGAAAGAGAGAGCAAGAAATTGGAAATTTGAAAAAATAGTAACAGAAAATTTCCGTAATTTGATGAAGGAAATAGACATACAAATCCAGGAAACACAGCATTCCATCAAGATGAACCCAAAGAGGCCACCTCAAAACACATTATAATTAAAATGCCAAAGGTGAAAGACAAAGCAAGAATATTAAAAGCAGCAAGAAAAAAGCAGTTAGTTATCTACACAGGAGCCCTCCGTAAGACTGTCAGCTGATTTCTCAAAAGAAACTTTATACACCAGGAGGGACTGGCAAGAAATATTCAAAGTGATAAAAGAAAGAACCAAGATTACTCTTCCCAGCATAGCTATTATTTAGAATTAAAGAACTTGCCCTGGCTGGTGTAGCTCAGTGGATTGAGCAGGGGCCTGTAAAGTAAAGGGTCACTGGTTTGATTCCCAGTCAGGGCACATGCCTGGGTTGCAGGCCAGGTCCCCAGTAGGGGGGACACATGAGAGGCAACCACATATTGATGTTTCTCTCCTACTCTTTCTCCTTCCCTTCCCCTCTCTCTAAAAAATAAATAAAATATATTTTAAAAAATAAATGAAAAGAATAAAGAATTTCGCAGACAAGAAAAAGCTAAAGCACTTCATCACCATCAAACTAGCATTATAGGAAATGTTAAAGGGTCTTAACAACAAAAATATGAACAATATAATGGCAACAAATAAGTATCAAAAATTGAATCTAAAAAATAAACAGTACCAAAACAGAACTGTAGATACAGAGAGCATTTTAATGGCTGCCAGATGGGAGGAGGTGAGGGGGATGGGCAAAAAGGGTGAACGGATTCAGAAGTGCAAATTGGTAGTCACAGAGTGCTCGTGGCGATGTTAAGTACAACATGGGAAATATAGTAGCCAAAGAACATACATGCATGACCCACGGACATGGTCAACAGTGTCTGAGGAATTGTCTGAGGGAGTGGGTGGGATGGGTGGAGAAGGACAAAGGTGGAAAACTGGGACAACTGAAATAGTACAATCAATAAAATATTAAAAGAAGTTAAATAGAGGATATATTCACTGACCTCAGCCGTATTAAACTAAACATAACAGAAACACCAAAATCTGTACACTAAACAAGCTTCTAAGTAAACCATACACACATTTTTTTTAATCACAGATTCGAGGCCTGTTACTCAGTTGATTAAAGTATTATGCCAATATGCCTGGGTTGAAGGTTTGATCCCAGGGAACATACAAGAATCAGCCAATGAATACAGAAATAAGTGGAGCAGCAAGTCAATGTTTCTCTGTCTCTCTTTCCCTTCCCCTCTCTCTAAAATCAATTTTTAAATAAAGTGTTTTAATTTTTTTATTGATTACGCTGTTACAGTTGTTCTATTCCCCCCTTCATTCCCCTCCACCCTACCCCACCGTACCCAACATTACCCCCCCTTTAATTTATGACCACGTGTCTCAAGTTCTTTAGATTCTATATTTCCCATGCTATTCTTGCCCCATCTATTTTCTATCTACTGTCTATGCTACTTATTTTCTGTACCTTCTCCTCCCTTCTCCTCCTCCCACTCCCCTGTTGCTAACCCTCCTTGAGATCTTCATTTCTATGTTTCCACTTCTGATCTAGCTGTCCTTTTAGTTTGCTTTTGTTTTAGGTGTGGTTCTTAATGACTGTGAGTTTGCTGTCATTTCACTGTTCATGTTTCTTTAACTTCTTTTTCTTAGATAAGTCCCTTTAACATTTCATATAATAAGGGCTTGATGATGATGAACTCCTTGAATTTGATCTTATCTGAGAAGCACTTTATCTGTCCTTCCATTCTAAATGAAAGTTTTGCTGGATAGAGCAATCTTGGTTGTAGGTCTTTGGATTTCATGATTTGGAATACCTCTTTCCAGCCCCTTCTTGCCTTTAAGGTCTCTTTTGAGAAATCTGCTGACAGTCTGATGGGGACTCCTTTGTAGGTGACTGTCCCCTTATCTCTTGCTCCTTCTAGGATTCTCTCCATTTTAATTTTGGCTAATATAATTATGATGTGCCTTGGTGTGTTCCTTCTTGGGTCCAACTTCTTTAGTACTCTCTGAGCTTCCTGGATTTCCTGGAAGTCTAGTTCCTTTGCCAGATTGGGGAAATTCTCCTTTATTATTTGTTCAAATAAGTTTTCCACTGGTGGCTGTGCCTTTCCCCCTTCTGGTACCCCTATAATTCGGATGTTGGAGCATTGAAAGATGTCCTGGAGGTTCCTAAGATTCTCCTCATTTCTTTGAATTCTTGCTTCTTGACTCTTTTCTGTTTGGCCATTATTTGCTTTCTTCTGGTCCACTCCATTGATTTGAGTCCCAGTTTCCCTTTCATTGCTATTGGTTTCCTGTGCAATTCCATTCATTTCAATTAGTTTTGCCTTCATATATTTGTCTAATTTGTGACTATAATCAACCAGTTCTGTGAGGATCCTGATGACCAGTGTTTTAAACTGTGTGTCTGAGAGTTTTGCTATTTCTTCAATGCTTAGATTTATAGGCTCTGGGGCTTTGAGATCTTCTTGAGCCATTTTTGGTCTGTTCGCGCCCTTTCAGTGTGCGGAGCAGAGCCTTGGACTACCAGGTCGCTGGGTTGTGACGCTGTATGTGGGGGCGTGGTCAGAGCGGGGAAATGGCGGCACCCTCAGCCGTTGCACCGCTGGGTAGGAGTAGAGCCTTAGGTGGTTCACCAGGGCCGGGCCACTCAGAGTCGCTGGGTTATGACGCTGCATGTGGAGGTGGGGTCAGAGCAGGGAAATGGCGGCGCCCTCCCTGTCGCCCTCCCTGCAGCTTGCCGGCTGGGTCCCGGTCCAATCGCCCACTCCCTCGCTTGTCTATCCGCGCACAAATGCGCAACCATAGACAACCCGCAGCCCTGCTCCCTCGCTGTTTCCCCGCAGTCGCTCGCTCGGTCGCTCACTAGGTCCAACCCTGCGCCTGGATTCTGCGCGCCTGAGTCCGTGTGACCGAGTTTTCCTGTGCAACCCCGCTCCACCAGCTGCTGGTTTCGCCCCTTACCGGTCAGACTGAAGAATTTGTTGTTAACAGACTTCCGAAAAGTTCAATTTTCTGTGTTCTGGCTGTGTTTTCTGTTGCTAAAATTTAGTTGTCTCTAAACTTGGTTGTGTGAGAAGGCACAGTGTCTCCACTTATGCCTCCATCTTGGTGGAAGTCCTATAAATGTTTTTAATACCACTGAACTGTACACTTAAAAAAGTATAAGATGGTAAGTTTTATGTGTTACCGTTATTCTTTTTTTTAATAGCAAAATAATTTTTTTCAGATATACAAAAACTGGAAGAATTCAGCAGCAGCAGTAGCGCATCAGCAGAACAAGAAGTACTGAAGGTAAGTCCTTCGGGAAGAAGCAAAATAACACTATAACAAGAATCAGGGTTTACCCAAAGGAATGAAAAGTACTAGAAATGTAAGTAACTGAGTACCAATTATAAAGTATTGCTTTTCAACTCTAAATCTACTCTTCTCTGCCTTGCTTTCTGATACTGGAGTTGGCACCTATAAACATTTCTCCTTTGCCAGCTGGCACAATGTTAACAACCTTTATCAGCAGATGGCACTGAAGGAATAACTCGGAAGGGGGTTTTCTTCTCATTAAACTGTGCTCTAAACTGCTTGCTCCAGTAGAGGCTAGAGGCATGCAAGACACCCAATGACCGCAGGCTCAAACTTCTCACAAGTCTCCAATGACACACACACAACCCTGTGACTGGTTTCCTAGAAAGTTCTACCAGCACCCCAGAGGGTGTGATCCTTCCGGGAGATTTATGCCAGTGCCCCCAGCTATATCTTCCTAGCCAGGTTCAGCAAGGGGCTTCCTAGCAACTTTTCCCGGCACCCCAGAAGGGAAGTTTCCTGCTTGCCAACATAAATCTGCAGCACTTCAAACTTGTCCATTATCCAGTGGAACACATTCTCTCCAACAAGATCTGAATCTCAGCCTTCAAGCTGAGAAATGGAGTATCTTTCATAATTGTTCCATCCTTGCTACTCTGCCTCAGCCCTAGTTAGTGGGTAATATTCTACCTGCTATTCTGTATACTCTGAAGTTCTCTTTCCCCCTTAGGATTAATTCTCCGTAACTGGTTAATAATTCTTCATATTAAACCTTCCCTATACAAATCACTGTGAGGTTTCTGACCTCTGACTAATAAAGGATTGGTACTGGCAGTAATCACGACAGATGTACCCACAAAGATGGAATTTGAAGATTGGCTTGGTTGTGTCCTTGGGCTTAAGCATAGGGCTCAAGCAGAAAATAGGATGCTAATAATCCCTGGCATGCAGTGGCTTCAGAGTAATCAAGCTATCACCTGTAGTTGATTGTGATGAAGTGCCAACTGGTGCCTTGGGAACCCAAATGGCTGTAGCATGACTGTTAAAGCAGTATTGCTACAAGCAGTAATGATGACTACAAGGTCTCTTATGTGAGATGGATTCTCTAAGGGCTCTTGAGAAGTTCCAGAAAAAAGTAAGTTCTGGTCCATTAACTCTCAAATCAAATCACAGTCTGAGAAACAGAGCACTTTCATGACAGTATTTAAAAAAAAATGTTTGCCCTGGCTGGGTGGCTCAGTTTGGTGGAACACTGTCCCGTATAACAAAAGGTTGCAGGTTCCATTTCCAGTCAGGACAATTACCCAGATTGTGAGTTCAATAGCCAGTCAGGTTGCATACAAGAGGCGACCAATCAATGTTTCTCTCTTACACCACTGTTTCTCTCCTCTCTCTTCTCTTCCCCTCCATCTCTCTCTCTAAAATCGATAAACATAACCTCAGGTGAGGATTTTTTAAATATATTAATTCATGTAACCTAACCACAGGTTGTTATTGATTTAAAGCAATACAAAATTTAATTGGATAACTAGCTGAATTACATCATTAGATGAATTCATAGTCTCACGAAATTTCTCACATGAAAGTAAGAGCAGTAACTGAAGGCGGGGGTGTGTGGAATGAGACTGACACTTAAGAGTGAAAATATGTGGTTGAATCAGAATGAAAGGGACAAGTTCAAACCTTCAATAGAAATAACTTACCCTTCTGTATCTAAGGAGAGTAGCCTTCCTTTGCTTGAATATCCTGTGATATCCTATGTGCACCAAATGACTTGCGGGAAGATGTTAATTTTTTTGATGACCAACCACAACCAACCCTGTTGCTACTAGAACCATAAGCAGCTTCAAATCTCACCACGTTATACAGGGACAGGTATAAATATGACCCAAGAGAAAAATACCTTACAAACTAAAAAAAAAAAAAGCCAGGATTTTGCTAACACATAAAGGCAAAACCCTGGGGGGAATACGTGTACAATTAGATATGAAGAGTATTTATGAAGAGTATTAGAACAAGGAGGTTAGAATTCATTGATATAGGTGAGCTTACTACAGATTCTGAATTTAATGTGTTAGCTCGTGCAGTTGAAAAAAGCTCTAATGCCTTCCTTGTTGATTGAAACGTACACTCAACAATAGCTGATAATCATTAGGGAAACACAAATCAAAGCTGCATGAACAACCCTGGCCAGTGTGAATCACTTGGTTGGAGCATCACCCCATAAATCAAAAGGTCACAGGTTCAATTCCTGATTGGGGCACATGCCTGGGTTGCAGAGTTCAGTCCCCAGTCTGGGTATATGGGAGACAACCAATTCGTTTCTCTCCTCTCTCTCTCCTTCCTTCCCCTCTCTCTAAAACCAATAAGCATGTCCTTGGATGAGGATTTAAAAAATACACAATGAATATTTAATAAGGTTTGATAAAATTGAAACACTGGAGTTTCACTGGCATTATGAGGAAAAAATTCAAAGGCTTAGGGAGACAGGATTATTGGAGTGGATTTATCCTTTGCAACCTGTACATCAACTACATTCCCTGAGAGAGCCTAGGAGACACTATATTACTCAGGGAAGCTCTGCATACTTGAAAAGCTGTGCAGTTATTCTCTTTCATATATCAGGTATGATGACAGAAAATGTCACCACTAAGACGGGCTCTCTGATTTCACTAAGGGTGATAGGATCCCAAAGTAGCAGAGGTCAAGTGGCAGGAGTTAACCCCAAAGATAAGGGCAGCGGGGACATATGGGTAATCAGAATGCTTTGACCCCACAGGGATCTTTAGCAGTAGCTAATTGATCATGATGTTCCTACAAATGAAAGAGATGAGCAGCTTAATCTGAATTAACACATAAATGTCTAAATCTGGTGGCCAAAACCAACCTCAGTCATCACAGTGGAAGTCAAATACATTTGCCCAGTATCCAGACCTAGTCAATTCACAGACACATAGCCTCTTGACTGAGGAGAGAATGGGTTGTCCTAAAGGACTCCTCACCATTACCATGAGTAACACCATAAATCTTCTCCCAAGCCTTCCTCAAAGGGACTGACAGTCATTTAGAACAGCAGTACGTTTCAATCATTTTCTAGATTTGGGGAGCAAAGGTGCAACTTTGCTCCCCAAATCTAGAAAATTTTGCAATATTCAGAGGCATTTTGGGGTTACCATAACTAGGGAGTTCTACTGAGAACTAGTAGGCAGAGGCCACGGTAGAAGTCAACAATATACACAACTGACACAACAAAGAATTATCTTGACTTAAATTCCCCCACAGGATCTAAACAGTTCTCTCCCTGAGCTCTTCTCCTACTCACCACCTTCTTGCTCACGCACCTTCAGCTACCAGATCTTTGCTGTTCATAAAACATGCACAGCACTCTGCTACTTCACATGCAGAGTTCACATCCACTCTTCCCTCTACCTGAATGTTCTTCTGCTTAGATGCCAACATGACTGGCTTTCTTGTCTCCTTCAGATTTTTGCTTAAATGTCGTTAATTAAAATTGCATTTCCATTCCACCACAGCATATTACATCTCCTTCTCCTGCTTTGTTTCTCTACAGAAATTTTTCATTTTGAATCTTCTACATTATTTAATCAGCATTTACCCATCACTAGAATGTAAACTCTGTAAGAGTTGAGATTTCCTCCAACTTATTATTCATTACTATATCCTCAGTACCAATGATTCCTCATACAGACACTCAAACATCTGAATGAAAGCATGAACGGTGACTGGATGTGGAGCATTTAAGGAATTATAAGAACTAAGGACCTTTAAGAGGGCTCCTAAAATGGTTATCTGCTTTTATCAGCACAGTAACCTATTCTTCTAAAAGAAGAATGAGGGGCACAAATGAGAGGCAGCAAATCAATGTTTCTCTCCCTCCCTTCCCTTCTCCCTAAAACTAAAAAAAAAATCTTTAAAAGTGTGACAATTTTTTTCAATGTAGTCAAATCTAATCCATCAGACTTTTCGATTGTTGTGGAGTTTTTTTTATGAGCTTAGAACAGCATTCCTCGTATCATGATCTAATAGTTGTCTACATTTTCTTTGGATACTTTAAGTTTCCATTTCTTTTTTTTAATTGTTGTTCAATTACAGTTGTCCCCATTTTTCCCTCATTACTATCCCCTGCCTACATCCTCCCCTACTTCCCACATTCTTAGTTTCATTTTCTTAAATTTATATCCCATCCCCCTAGAATTTGTTTTGGCATCTGGAGTAAGAAAAAGATCTAACTTTATTTTTGCCCAAATGACTAGTAAACTGTCCAGACATCATTTAATGAATTAATAAGTATATTCTTATATAAAGACATTAATTGGTTTCTTTACTTATAATGATGAGTATTCCTATATCGGTGTTATAGTCAAGATTCTATAGAACAAAGTAACTGGCCCATTTCCCTACACCTGCACTCCTCCATTATTCTTCTAATTTGAAACTGTTTTGGCTATCTTTCACATATCTATAATTCCTAGTGAACTTAATCACTATTTTCTCAAATTCTACCTTCCTCACCATCAAGATTAAAGAAAAACAAAACTCCACTGCAATACTGACTGAAATAATATTTTAATGGGACATATTTTTTGTTCACCTGTGTAGGTACATGGATATCATTAAAACTTAGGGGTTATAGATTCTCCTTTACAGCCTGAATGGGATCCCATCCCATTCTTCCTCATTCTAGCCAGATAAATAACCTTGACAAGGCACTTTTCCTATTACCCTCAGGATTAACACTACATTACAGGGTCTTTTGGAGGATTAATGAGTTAAGACATATGCCTAAAACAATGCTAAATAAAAAGTTAGTTGTTGTAATTATTGTTACTTTATTATCATGTCCTTAGGTAAAGCCATCATTTTAAGTTTCATATTAAAATAAGACATTTTAATATGTCTTATTAGGTCTATCCAAAGAAATTTAAATTTTTTATTACTTTGTGAATTACTCTTTTAAAAACGTTTTCCAACTATTCATAGTCACATTATTGGGTTTTGTGAGGTTTTTAAAAAATATTTTTATTTTGTAACTAGGCATTTTACTATTCCCTGTTATAATCCTAATATTATTTTCCTCCAATTTGTTTTCACTTTTGCATTTTTAGTTATTAGCCATAAAATATTTTCTATTGATATGGTTGAGATTTATAGCTAATAACTGTGTCATTGAAAATGATAATACTGTTCCCCAACTTTATACTTATTTCCTTTCCTCATCTAACTATATTGCCTCGAACTTTCAGAACAGTAATAAGTAATTATGGTAATAGCAAGCATCCCTCCAAAATTTCCAGGGACGGCTGGTGGATTCTAATAAATATGAAGGAAATAACCCTCTATTCTTAGTTTTATACAATAGGACTTTATCAGAAATTAATACTAAACATACCAATATCTTTTTTTGGCATCTTCATGTAAGAATTTTTCTATTTTGGCAAATATTTTTTAAAACATGAGAGCAAATTTTTCCTCAAAGCTTTCAAAGAAAAATTAGAAACTTGAGGGGTTGTTCATTGACATTTACCATTTCTTAAAGTTATTGGCCTGTTCAGGATTTTTTTCTTCTTGAACCATTTTTGTAATTTATTTTAGAAAATCTTCCATTTCATCTAATGTGTATCTGTATCAGCACCGAGTTAATTATACATATAGTAGTTCAATACCTTATCCCAATCTATTTATGGTTATAGCTTCTTCCTATCCTTAGGATTACTTTCTATTTTCTTTTTCCTCAATTAGACTTGTCAGAAACTTATTCACTGTACTGGTCTCTTCTCACACTTTCTCACACACATATAAAGTTGAATAAGCAATTTATTTACACTAAAAGCATTAAATGCTAAATATTTTCTTTAGATTATAACTGTATATATCCAAAGTTGTGATATGTATGGCATGCTCTGTTATTTTTTTAATTTTACTTATTTATTTTTAGAGAGAAGGGCAGGGAGAGAGAGAAAGTATAAGAGAAACATCAATGTGTGAGGGAAACACTGGTCAGCATCCCAATGAGGGACCAGCCTGCAACCCAGTCATGTGCCCTGACCAGGAAACAAACCTGAGACTCTTACTTACCTTTGTGGGGCAATGCTCGGCCCACTGAGCCACAACCAGCCACGGCTCTTTTTTTCCCCTTAAATTGAAGTATAAATGACATATAACTTATTGTTATATTACTAAGAGTTTGTAATTAAAGCTAGTTTCAACTTCTTTAACCCAACAGTTGCTTAGAAGTTCTAAAATTTCCAAATGATTGGGTTGTCTTAATTGACACTTGACTCAATTCAGCTTTATTATACTATGGGCACAGAATGCAGTCTCTGAATTTTAAGTTTGTAAAATGAAGTGTAAATTATGATTAACTTCTGTAAATGTTCCATAAGAATGTAAGGAGAAGGTAATATTTTCCCCATAATTGTACCAGATTTGCTCAATTAAATTTTGGTTCTCCAGGAGTGTCCAACCTATGGCCCGCAGGTCACGTGAAGCTTTGGACGGCTGCAAACACAGACCAACACAAAATCGTAAATTTAGCTAAAATGTTACGAGATCGTTTTGTGATTATATGCCCAAATGTAATCACACATGTATTTCATGTGTGGTCCAAGACAACTCTTGAGGGTCGAGGTGTGGGTTTTACGGTGTGGCCCAGAGATGTCAAAATGCTAGATAGCCTGCTATAGAGACTTCCACCAACATGGAGGCGTAGGTGGAAACACTTTGCCTTCTTGCACAACCAAGTTTAAAAACAACAAAGTTTTAGCAACAAAAACGCAGCCAAACCACAGAAAATCAAATTATATGGAAGTCTGACAACAACAAATCCTTCAGCCAAACTGGTAAGAGGGGTGGAGACAACAGCAGAGAGAGGTAGGGGAGGAAAGACCCACCCGACTCACCCGGGCACCCCGCAGCTGTGGCGTAGCAGCGGGCCGACCCACTGAGGATCCAAGTTGGCAGACCCACTGAGGCCTGACCACAATCCACATTTGCGCAGATTAACCGTAAAGCGGTGAAGGAGCGAGCAGTGAGATGTACAGCACTGCACAGGCCCCAGCAGCAGGAAGCAGTAGAGGGGACCACCATTGTCCCTCTCTGACCCCGCCCTCACATACATGGTCACAAACCAGGGACCTGGGTGGCCCCACCCTGGTGAACACCTAAGACTCCGCTCCTCATACATAACAGGCACGAACAGATCAAAACATGGCACAAGAACAACTCAGAGCCCCAGAGCCAATAAATCTAAGCGACCAGCTAACCTTTCAGATGCACAGTTCAAAACACTGGTGATCACAGAACTGGTTGATGTTAGTCACAAATTAGAGGAACATATGAAGGCTAAACTAAGTGAAATGAGGGAAATGCACAGGAAACCAATAGTAATGGAAAGGAAACTGGGACTTAAATCAAAGGAGTGGACCAGAAGGAGGAAAAAAATGACCAAACAGAAAAGGATGAACAAGAATTCAAAAAAATGAGGAGAGGCTTAGGAACCTTCAGGACATCTTTAAACGCTCCAACATCTGAATTATAGGGGTACCAGAAGGGGAAGAGGAACAGCCATGAATGGAAAACTTATTTGAACAAATAATAAAAGAGAACTTCCCCAATCTGGCAAAGGCAATAGACTTCCAGGAAATCCAGGAAGCTCAGAGAGTCCCGAAGAAGTTGCACCCAAGAAGAAACACACCAAGGCACATTATCATTACATTAGCCAAGATTAAAATGAAGGAGAGAATCCTAGAAGCAGCAAGAGATAAGAGGACAGTCACCTACAAAGGAGTTCCCATCAGACTGTCAGCAGATTTCTCAAAAGAGACCTTATAGGCAAGAAGGGGCTGGAAAGATGTATTCCAAGTCATGAAATCCAAAGACCTACATCCAAGATTGATCTATCCAGTAAAGCCTTCATTTAGAATGGAAGGACAAAGTGCTTCTCAGATAAGATCAAATTCAAGGAGTTCATCATCACCAAGCTCTTATTATATGAACTGTTAAAGGGACTTACCTAAGAAAAAGAAGATAAAAAAGATGAACAGTGAAAGGACAGCAAACTCAGTTATTAACAACCACACCTAAAACAAAAGCAAACTAAGAGGACAGCTAGATCAGGAGCAGAACAATAGAAATGAAGATCACATGGAGGGGTTAGCTACAGGGGAGTGGGAGAAGAAGGTGTAGAAAATAAATAGCATAGACGATAGGTAGAAAATAGACAGGGGGTAGGGCAAGAATAGTAGGGGAAATATAGAATCTAAAGAACTTGAGACACGTTGTCATAAACTAAAGGAGGGAAATGGTGGGAAGGGGGTGTGCAGGGGGGAGGGGAATGAAGGGGAGAAATTGAACAACTGTAATGGCATAATCAATAAAATATATTTTTTAAAAAAGAGAGCTATAAACCCTCAGAGGAATAAAAGAAAATAGGTTTGGACAAAAAAAGAGGAAATGATAAAAGGCATGTACCTAGATAATCTAATACACACTCTCTCTTCAAATACAAAAAACAGGAACTAGGAAAAAAAGGCTAGATAGCTTGATTTTGTTTTATATACTTCAATGCAAGGGGTTTTTTTAGATACACAAAGATTCATAGCAGTTACAACCTCAATGTTAATTATATCTTTACAAACAAAGTCAAATTTGGGGCAGTTAATTACTTTGCTATGAATACTTTTGTTTTAATATTAAAATTCTAATTTTCCTTATACTGGCTTTATGCATACTTTAATTTTTAACTTTTATTTGTTTCCTTTCCTTTTTTTTTTTTTTTTGGCTTTTTACTGATTGATTTTTAGAAAGAGAGATGAAGGGAGAGAAAGAAAGAGAGCATCAATTTGTTTTCCACTTATTTATGGTTTCATTGGTTGATTCTTATATGTGCCCTGACCAGGAATCAAACCCACAACCTTAGTTAGCATATCCAGACAATGCTCTAACCAACTGAGCTATCTAGCCAAGGCCTAGTTTCCTTACATTTTAGATTTCTCTTAAAACCCACAAAGTAAAGACTACATTCAATCTGCGAATCTTTGTCACTTTACCTTTTCAAAGTCTTCAAAAGAGTCCAACTGAAAAATTCAATTCTTAGAGTCCAACATAAAAATTCTTAGAACAAAGTTTCCTACACCAGGTAGAAACTTCAAAGAACCCTGCTAAATATAAATTTTAAGAACATATAACTTTAGCCCTGGCTGGTGTGGCACAATGGACTGAACTCCAGCCTATGAACCAAAGGTTTACTGGTTCGATTCTCGGTCAGAGAACAGGCCTGGGTTTCGGGCCAAGTTCCGAGCAGGGGGCACTCGAGAGGCAATCACACATTAATGTTTCTCTCCATCTCTCCCTCCCTTCCCATCTCTAAAAATAAGTAAATAAAATCTTTTTAAAAAATCATAAAACTTTAAAAATGATCAAGTGTTACAGTCTCTAAATACCATTTCCCACTAAAAGGAACCAGGGCTCCTGATTTCAGGTGTGGAGTGGGAAATATATACATGAGCCTGATTCATCTTGAACCAGAAAGCAATAAATTATCAAAGATTACAGGAATCATAACGAAATGATTCAAGAACTAATTTAAAGAGGCTCTTTACTGATCAAAGATGGTACAACATACTAACACAAAATAAATATTGATTAATTTACTTCAAATGATTTATCATGATACTCCTCTCCTTTGCCAACCGTCCCCCCAAAAACCTTCATTGGACATTTGTGAAGGCTGCCAGGGCACTGACTCACTCTTTAAAATTATTTTTTTGTATTAACATATTTCAAGGTAATAGGGAAAATAAATAGCTGGTAACAGAAAATTCTTCTCTATAAAATATAATAATCATAACTAATAGGTACCAGAGAAGTAAAAGAATTAAATGACCATCAGACTTCCGGCCAAGATGGAGGCATAGGTGGAAACACTGTGCCTCCTCATACAACCAAGTTTAAAGACAACAAAGTTTTAGTGATGAAAACCCAGCCAAAACACAGAAAATTGAACTGTATGGAAGTCCGACAACAAAGAACCATTCAGCCAGACAGGTAAGAGGGGCAGAGTTAGCGGTGGAGCAGGGTAGGGCAGGAAAGATTGGTTGGACTGTGACCCAGGAGGAGCACAGGCAGCAGCTGGTGAATCCCAGGCGTGGGGTGGCAACGGATGGATCCAGTGAGGGCACAGGGCGGCCAGCTGACCTCGGTCACACATTCGAGCACAGATAAACCAAGCAAAGAAACGCCCAGTGAGACAGACCACTCAGGCTAGGACCCCAGCAATGGGAATTAGAGTCTGAAAGCACCAACTGGAAAAACTTTAGAGGGTCGAGGTGCCGGGAGAGGCTCCTAAGCTCACAGAGAGTTCACTGGAGAGAACCCACAGGGTCCTGGAGGGTACACGAGCCCACACACCAGGGAACCAGCATCATAAGGGCCCGATTTGCTTGTGGGAAGTGGCAGACGGGACAGAAATCTGAGAGAGTACAGAACAAATGCCATTGTCCCTCTCTGACCCCGCCCCCACATACAGCATCACAACCCAGCAACTGGGTCGCCCAGCCCTGGTGAACACCTAAGGCTTCGCCCCTCATACATAACAGGTGCAAACAGACCAAAACACTATGAACCAAAGCCTATGAACCAAAGGTTCACTCAAGAATAGCTCAAAGCCTCAGAGCCAATAAATCTAAGCGACCAGCTAACCTTTCAGATGCACAGTTCAAAACATTGGTGATCAGGATGTTCAGAGAATTGGCTGATTTTAGTCACAAATTAGAGGAACATATGAAGGCTAAACTAAGTGAAATGAAGGGAAATGCACAGGAAACCAAGAGTGATGGAAAGGAAACTGGGACTCAAATCAAGGGAGTGGATCAGAAGGAAGAAAGAAACAACCAAACAGAAAAGAATGAAGAAACAAGAATTCAAAAAAATGAGGAGGCTTAGGAACCTTCAGGACATCTTTAAACGTTCCAACATCTGAATTATAGGGGTACCAGAAAGGGAAGAAGAACAGCAACAAGTGGAAAACTTATGTGAACAAATAGTAAAGGAGAACTTCCCCAATCTGGCAAAGGAACTAGACTTCTAGGAAGTCCAGGAAGCTCAGAGAGTTCCAAAGAAGTTGCACCCAAGAAGGAACACACCAAGGCACATCATCATTACATTAGCCAAGATTAAAATGAAGGAGAGAATCCTAGAAGCAGCAAGAGATAAGGGGACAGTCACCTACAAAGGAGTTCCCATCAGACTGTCAGCTGATTTCTCAAAAGAGACCTTATAGGCAAGAAGGGGCTGGAAAGATGTATTCCAAGTCATGAAATCCAAAGACCTACATCCAAGATTGCTCTATCCAGCAAAGCCTTTATTTAGAACGGAAGGGCAGATAAAGTGCTTCTCAAATACGGTCAAGTTCAAGGAGTTCATCATCATCAAGCCCTTAAGGGATTTATCTAAGAAAAAGAAGATAAAAAAGATGAACAGTGAAAGGACAGCAAACTCAGTTATTAACAACCACACCGAAAACAAAAGCAAACTAAGAGGACAGCTAGATCAGGAGCAGAACAGAAATGGAGATCACATGGAGGGTTAGCAACAGGGGAGTGGGAGGAGGAGCAGGGGGGAGAAGGTACAGAGAATAAGTAGCATAGAAGGTAGGCAGAAAATAGAAAGGGGAGAGGGCAAGAATAGTACGGGAAATATAGAATCTAAAGTTAATCTTGTGACACATGGACATAAATGAAAGGAGGGGAATCGTGGGGGAGGGGTGTGCAGGGGAATAAAGGGGGGAATCGGACAACTATAATGGCATAATCGATAATATATTTTTTAAAAAGATTATCCGTTAGACATACTTTATGTCTGCATTGATAGGTGAAATAAAACATGTCTAGAATTTGCTTTAAAATATTCCAGGGAAAGAAATATGGAACAGATAAAACAAGGAGGTAAAAGATAAATTATGAATATTTGAATGTTAGTTAAACTATTTGTCCTACATTTGTTTTAAAATTTGTATAGCGAAGTTTTTTTTTAAGTAGTTACCAACTACTTGCCCGGTAGCTCAGTTGTTTAGAGTGTCATGGCAGTATACCAAGATTGCAGGTTTGATCCCCAGGCAGGTCATATTCAAGAAGCAACCGATGAATGCATAAATAAGTGAAACAACAAATCAATGTTTGTTTCTTTTTCTTTCTCTCTCTCTCTCTCTCCTCCCCCCATCCCTTCACTCTCCAATCAATCAATCAATATTTTTTAAAAAGTAGTAATCAACTGAGAAACCTCTTAAAGGCTAAGTTGTAGTACTCACAATAAACAAGCAGCTTTCTGCTGAATAAAACTTCTTACAATAACTCTAAAAATAACTCATCTCTTTTGGGACCTTTCTGTATTCTTTTCTTCCAAAAATAACAACTAAAAAAATAAAGCAAATTATTTTCCATATGTAAAATTATATTAAGGAAACTACTTCTCTAATATATATGTTAAGACATCAAACATGAAAACATGGACAGTAAACATGCATGTTTTCTATAACTATCACTGGAGAGACATTTGAACTCCAACATAAATTCTATGAAAATATTAAGATCACAGAAGGAAAGAATTTACAAGGATATATTGGAATTCAAGAACTTCTGAAAACATTACTCAATTTCAGCAAAACAAAATGGTTAAATGAAAGAATAAACAGAGCAAACATTTGCTTCTTAAACAATTCAAGTATCACATAGAACAGAAGGCAAGAAAATAGTAATGTTCACTCCCACTTCCTGGCAATGACTTCCAAGGATTCCATGACATTATCCTTGGCTCCTATTCCCCCTTTGTTTCTAGAAAGTCCACCTAATATACACTAGGTTTCATGTGCACTAAACTACTGAAACCTACAAAGAGTGAGTGTCTTGATTTCCACTTTATCGATAAGGAAACAGAAACCATGTTATGGTATGGTAGTATGTACCAGGGCCAAAATTCTACTGACAGTGGTTCTCTATAATCCACTTTCTTTCTCCCCCACAGTCTACTTCAGAAGGTATAAATAGATAAGAACTGGACATTTGTGTATTGTAAGGAGTAGGAAGGAGGATTCTGAAGTATATTGCCAAGTAAAAACAAATACACCATAATGAGTTTTCGCCTGGGTCCTCTGATATTGTCTATCTGCTGATTCCCACAAAATTAAATTTGTGTCTGTGTATGAAGGTATACTCACCAGCCTCAGTCTCAATTTCTGCTCTTCGAAAAACATTCTTAAGAAAATGAAGATGAGCCACAGACTATGAAAAAATATTTGCAAAACACTTATCTAATAAAAGATTTGTATCCAGAATACATAACACCCAAAATGAAATGTAAGAAAACATATATGACCTAGTAATCTCACCCAAAGGGAAGGAAAACATGTTTATGCAAAAACCTATAGGCAAGAAATTCAGACTTTTTTCTGTTAAAATGAAAATGTTACTGAAGACACTTCATTACATTACTCAGTGTCTTCCACTGAAGATTCAATCTGAAATGTTCTAGAATCAGTGCTATAAAATGCTGTTTCTTCACAGAAGCAGTAGTTTGCTCCATTTTTATAATGGGGCATACTTAACTAATCATATTCTCTAATTAACCACAACATTAAAATGATCCTATCTGTAATTTCCTTTACCATGGTCCTTATTTGTTTACATCTTTTTTTTAAAGATTTTATTTATTTATCTTTAGAGGGGAAGGGAAGGAGAGAAGGAAAGAAATATCAATGTATCGTTGCCTCTCATGAGTCCCCTGCTGGGAACTGGCCTGCAACCCAGGCATGTGCCCTGACTGGGAATCGAACCACGATCGTGTGGTTCGCAGGCCTGCGCTCAATCTACTGAGCTACACCAGCCAAGGCTGCATCTTTTAAAATATATATCTTTTTGTAAACTGCCTCAAACTCATTGTGGAAAGAGTTAAATTTGAACAAACATGTATAAAGAAATTATACCCAGCATAATAAGTTTTTTCCTTTTAATTCTTTTTTTGAAATGAAAGCTTTTTTTTCTTTTGTATACTCTGCTTTAAATATATATTTTTTTTTAAGATTTTATTTCTTTATCTTTAGAGGGGAAGGGAAGGAGAGAGGGAGAGAAACATCAATGTATGGTTGCGTTTCGTGCGTCCCCTGCTGGGAACTGGCCTGCAGGGAACCTGCCTGCAACCCTGGCATGTGCCCTGACTGGGAATCGAACCGCGATTGTCTGGTTCGCAGGCCCGCGCTCAATCCACTGAGCCACACCAGCCAGGGCTAAATATTTTTTAAAATAGAAATTAGTAAAGGTAGTATGTTCTTGCTAAAATAAATATAATCTTTTTTAAAAACCCTATATGTAAATGTTTACAATGACTTTATTCATAATCACCAAAAACTAGAATACAATTGTCTTTAAACTGGCAAAAACATAAACTATGGTACATCCATAAAAGGGAATATTAGCCACCGATAAATGAAACAACATGAATGATTTCAAACACATTGTGCCAAGTAAAAGAAACAAAACTCAAAAGGCTGCAAACTTTAAGATATCATTTATATGACTTCCTGAAAAGGCAAAATTATAGAATAGAAAAGGGATCAGGGGCTAGAGGTAGGGGAAAGGCTAGCTATAAAGGGACATGAAGGAGTTTGGGGGACAATGGAACTGTTTTCTATCTTTACTGTAGTGGTAGTTACCAAACTACATGCAGTTATCAAAACTTTGCACAAGTCTTTAGGATATATGATTGAGTACCCACACCAGTGATATTCAACCAGAGCAATTCTGCCCCTACCTCTGCCCCCTTCCTCCAGGGAATCACTTGGCAATGTCTGAAGAAAGTTTTAGTTGTCACAAATAAGGACTCAGTGCTACTGGCATATAGTTGTCAGATGGTAAATATGCTGCTAAACATCCACAATGCATAAGACAACTTACCCCATCCCCAACAAAGAATTTATCTGGTCTAAAATGTCAATAGTACCAAGGCTAAGAAACTCTGATCTAGACACTACACTGAAGTTGTTACATAACCATCAGTAAATTAGATCAGGAGAGTAACCTAAAGTCAGGAAATAATAGCTTTCTCCTTCATCTCTATCTCCACTTATGGTGCAAGCAGCTATCTAGTTATTTTTTTTGTTTTGTTTTGTTTTTTCATATACTCGCCGAGGACATTTTTTCCATTTCTTTTCAGGGAGAGAGGAAGGGAGAGAGTAAGACAGAGAAACATAGATGCAAGAGAGAAGCACTGACTGGTAGCCTCCCGGATGCAGCAGGACCACTGGGGATCAAAGCACACCCTGGGTATGTAACCTGACTGGAAATCAAACTGGCAACCTTTCAGTTACAGGACAACACTCCCACCAACTGAGCCACATAGGCTAAAGCACTATCTAGTTTTTCAAAGTGAGAAACTAGGGGTCAACAGTATTCTTATTTCCCTATAGTCATCAACAAGTCTATAGACTCCCCCTCCAAACTGTACCACAATCAATTCTCACCATCTCTACCCATTCAAACTATGATGATTTCACATGAGGATTACATCAACAGCTTCTTAACTGACCCTTTTCCCCATCTTGCTCCCTGAAGTTTGTCTTGTACACAGAATCTAAAGGAATTTCTTAAATAAATCATATTTGAAACCACACAATGGCTTCTCGGAGAAATATCTAACATTGTCTCTTCCCACTCCAATCACTATCATATTATCTCATGCTTTATTATTTTCTTCACTGCCTGAAATTATTTGATCTGTCTCTTGTTTATTTTCTATCCTGCCCCCACCACTAACACAAACCTTTGTCTTTCTTGTTCATTACTATTTCTCCAGCACCTAAAACCATGCCTGATGCACATCCTAACTTATTTGCTGAATAAACAATCTCTCTTGTACTGAAGTTGGTCTGTTTGCTCTCCTGGGGCCAAGTAACAAATAATACAACTCTGATGAAAGGAGGTAATCCAGAAGTGAACTCATATCCAGTCAGCCAAAAGACAACAAATTATAGGTCAGGATAATAGGTCATTAGAAGAAGAGGCAAAAACTTAATTCTTCCCCCCTGGATTTCAAGCTGTTTCCTGGTTCCAAAGAAAAGATGTCCTCTGCTCACTATAAGACAGGCTAAAGGTTGAGCAGGTTAATGTTGCCCATTTCTCCTTGATCAGCCACATGTAAGAACAATTATATGTATTTTATAATTCCTTCCTACTAAACTTTTAATAAAGTCTTGTTGAGGCTCAATGGATTGAGCACTGGCCTGCAAACTGAAAAGCCACAGGCTGGTCTCAACTGTTCTGGGTGACATTAAGCAAAGAGTCTGTCTCTACATTTGGTCTGCAGGGCCAAAGTAGAACCCCTACCAAGGCTAGCACAATAGTGGCAGAGAAAATCAGAAAGAAACTCTCTCTGAAGCAAAAGTAAATTTCTAGGAGGAGAGTGAGATCTGTCAGGCAACCTGCCTCTCACCACAGGGAAAGAATACAAACAGTGCCTATCTTGGGGAACTGCGATCATATTTTTTTACATTAATATATTTACTTTTCTACTGAAAAAATAGATCTTAAAACAATCTAACTCCATTTATTCCCCTTGTGACTTCTATGCAATTGTTTTTAAATTTACATTTTTAAACTGACTACATGACAATAACTTTAAATTAAAACATGACAACAATTTAATAAAAGTCATGAGGGGAATAAATGGAATTAAGGTGTTCTAAGATTTTGTGGGAGTTTTTTATTTTACAGTACTTTTTCTATTACCATTTATACCCTCTATACCATCTTCCACTTCCACTCACCCCAGTATCCCTTGCGAGTACCACTGTTGTCCCTACCCCAAGAGTTCTTTGTCTTCCTCCCCGCCTTTTTCCTCCATCCCTCCACCCTCCCAACACCCCACCCTCACCCACCCCAAGCTGTCAGCCTGCTCTCTATGAGGTGAATTGCAGTACTACTAAGGGAGCCAATCTGTCATTTTGTAGATGAATAGTTTCTCATTTTCAAATATAAAGCAGTGTCCAAGTGTACAAAATGAATGGAATGGACAAAACAATAGAGAAGGGAAAAGGAAAAGAAGAATTGTTAAGACATGAAAATAAGAAGATAAAATAAGCAAAATTGAGTACAAGAACTAGGATGGTGGCACAGCAGAAATAAAGTTTTCACAATTGTATCTGAAGTAATCTGCACAAGACTTAAAAATTAAAACTGATTAAGGGAAAGGGAAAAAGCAAGATGACTCAGAAGTTCCTAACTTGGGTAGACTAAAAGACAATAATTAAAAGACAGACTATAGGAAGAAAACCAGGTAGAGAAGGAATAGGGCACTATTTGGAAGAGCAAGTACTTGCCAGAGGATAAAGGGTTCAGTTAAAAAAAAAAAGTTCTGTTTTAGGCATACTGAATTAGCAATACTTATAAGGCATCAAAATACAAATAAAGCACTACAACTGTAGAAGAGATTAACCCAAGAAAAATACAGGCCTAGGGAACAATACTTACTGAGCATGCAAAAAGCATTAAAGATGACCAAAAGGAAGCAATCCAAGAAAAGAACCATGAGAATGCCTTCTTATAAACAAAGGGAGAGGTTTCAGAGAGGGAATGGGCAACAGAGTAAGATATCTAAGATCAAATAAGAAAGGTTCTTTCCTCGCTGAGGTAGCTCAGTTGGTTACAGCATGCTCTCAATAGGCCAAGGTTGTAAGTTCCAACCCTGGTCAGCGCATGTACAAAATTCAACCAATGAATATACACATAAGTGGAACAATACATTGTTCTTTCTTTTTCTCTTCCTCTCTTTCTCAAAGGAGAGAGAGACAGAGACAGAAAGGGAGAGAGAAAGAAAGGATGAAAGATCTGAAAAGCATCTATTTGACTTGGTAGTTTCTTAGGTCATTTAGAGTTAGGTCATTCTTCAGAGCTGGGAGAAATAAATTTCTATGGTTTAAATCACCAAGTTTATGGTACTTTGTTATTGAAACCCAAGATGATTAATGCAAAGGTCAAGTGATTTTTGCAAGAGTTCTAAGATCATCAACGGGGGGAAAAGACTTCAATATACAATGCTGAAAAAACTGGGTATCCACATACGAAAGAACAAAATTATACAATTACATTATGCCATAAACTAAAATTAACTTAAAATGGGTTAAAGACCCAATCTAAGAGCTAAAATATAAAATTCTTAGACGTAAACATAATGGAAAAACTACTGATCCTAGATGTGGCAATGATTTCTTAAATATGACAACAAAAACACAAGCTGCAATAGGAACACAGATAAACTGGACTTCATCAAAACTGAAAACTTAGGGATCAAAGAGCACTATCAGGAGAGTAAAAAGACAACCCAGAGAATGGGAGAAAATATTTACAAATCATGTTATCTGGTAAGAATTTAATATCTAGAATATATAAATTCCTAAAACAGAAAGATGAACTACGCAATTTAAAAATAGGCAAAGGAGCCCTGACTGGTGTGGCTTAGTGGGTTGGGTGTCATCCTACAAGATCGTCAGTTCAACTCCCTGGGTCAGGGTACGTGCATATGTTTGCAGGCCATGTCCCTGGTCAAGATGTATATGGAAGACAATATATGAATTGTTTCTCACATCAATATTGCTCACTCTCTCTGTCTCTCCTCTCTCTCTAAAATCAATAAACATACCAGTGAGAGAGGATTTACATAAATAAAAATTAAAATGGTCATAAAATTTATTTTCTTTTAATTTTTTAAAGATTTTATTTATTTTTTAGAGAGAGGGGAAGGTAGGGAGAGGCACAGAGAGAGAAACATCAATCGCTTCTCGTACTCCCCCAACTGGGGATGTGGCCCACAAGCCAGGCATGTGCCCTGACCCAAAATTGAACCTGCAACCAACCTCTCAGTCCACAACACAGGCCAGTGCTCAGTCCACTGAGCCACACCAATGAGGGCAAAACAAAGAATTTAAATAAACATTTCTCCAAGAATGATATATAAATGGCACCTATACATGTAAGAAACATACTCAATATTGTTAGTCATTAAAAAATATATAAATCAAAACCAAGAGATACTACTTTCACACCCACTAGGATAGCTATCAAAAAGAGAAAGAAAGAAAAAAAAAAAAGAACAGTGCTGGAGAGGATGTGGAGAAATCAGAACCCTCCTTCATTGTCAGTGGGAATGGAGACTGGTGCAGCCTCTGTGGAAGTTTGGTGATTCCTCAAAAAGATAAACTCAGAACTCCCATGTGACCCATCAAATGCACTTCCAGTTACATAGCCAAAAGAATATAACAAAGGGACTCAAATAGCAAGTTGTATAGAAGTTTATAGAATTTTTTCACAAGAGCTAGAAGGTAGAAACCACCTAACTGTCCAACAGATGAATGAGTAAACAAAATGTAGTGTATATATATATATATATATATATATATATATACACACACACACACACACACACACAATAGACTATTATTCAGCTATTAAAAAACAATGAAGTTCTAAAACATGCTACAACATGGATGAACCCTGAAAACATGCTAACTGAAAGAGCCAGATGCCAATGTTCAAATATTACATGATTCCACTTACATGAAATATCTGAATAGACAAATTCATTGAAGCAGAAAGTAGATTAAAGTACAGCAGGAGCTGTAGGGAAGGGCAATGAGGAGTTAGTTATTCCCTAATGTGTACGGAGTTTCTGTTTGGGATTAAATAGTGAGTGGTGATAGTTGCACAACATTGTTAATGTACTTAATGCCACTGAATTATATACTTTAAATGGTTAAAATGTTAAATTGTGTTATAGTTTGCACAAAAAAATGTAAAGTAATTATTTAAGTATAAAATAATAACAATTTTTAAAAAGGATTCAGGTGCTGACCTTAAAGACCCTGTTGTAGGCTGAATTGTGGCCCCCAAAGGCTATGTATGACCACCTAGAATCTTAGAATGTGACCTTTTAGGAATAAAAAAGGTCACATTCTAGCCCTGGCTAGTGTGGCTCAGTGGATTGAGCACCAGCCTATGAACCAAAAGGTCGCTGGTTTGATTTCCAGGCAGGGCACATGCCTGGTTTGCAGGCCAGGTCCCCAGCAGGGGGCACGTGAAAGGCAAGCAATCAATATATCTCTCCTACACTGATGTTTCTCTCCCTCTCTTCCCCCCTCCCTTTCCCTCTCTCTAAAAGTAATAAATAAAATCTTTTTTAAAAATAAAAAAAAATTTTAAGACTTTATTCATTTATTTTTAGAGGGGAAGGAGAGAGGGAGAGAAATATCAATGTATCGTTGCCTCTCATGTGTCCCCCAGTGGGAACTGGCCTGCAACCCAGGCATGTGCCCTCCTCACTGGGAATGGAACCGCGATGGTTTGGTTCACAGGCCTGCACTCAATCCACTGAGCTACACCAGCCAAGGCAAAAAATACAATATTTTTTTAAAAAACAAACTTTTTTTTCTTTCTAGATGTAATTAATATAAGGATCTTGAGATGAGATCACCCTGGATTTGAATGGACCCTAAATCCAAAGAAGACTGTCCTTAGAAGAAACAGAAAAGATATGGACGGAGAAAAGGCCCTGCGAACTCAGGCAAACACTGGAGTTACACTGCCACAGATCAAGGGAAATCTGAGGCCACCAAAAGTTGAAGAGACAAAAGATATCCCTTCGAGCCTTCAGAGACATCATGGCCCTCCCCACACCTTGATTTCGGACTTGTAACTTCCAGAACTGTGAGCAAATAAATTTCTGTTGTCTTAAGCCATCAAGTTTGTAGTGATATGCTATAGCAACTCATAATGTGACAATTTTAAACATCAAAAAAGAAATACTGACAATAAATTTAAATATAATGAATATATTAAAATCCATAAGTCTATTATGATATCCCCTCCCAAACATTACCTTTGGAATTTACTAAACCATCAACTCATTTTTCTAAAAATTGGTAAATATGGGAAAAACTAAACACTCACTCTGCTTTTGTTATACAAATGATCTTACAGGATAAACAAATAATTGATGAGGGAATTCTTTATGGAAGAATTCCAGTGAATAAATGTAGTAGAATATACAGAAAAATCACTCTTCTAATGAAATAATGAATGTAGGCAATAATCATCAATGGCTGATAAATACATTAGGTACAAAGTTAAACTATATTAGGATCCTGCTGACACACCCTAAACTGATCAATTTTATTATCACTGTAAGTGCCACAACCATTTATATGCCTATTAGAATGATGCAACAAAAATTCACAGTATCCTCTAACAGGATAATTACGTACCCTAATTTGTCCAAGATAGTAACAGTTTACGGCTATTGTCCCACTGTAATTATTAACTAGCACACTCTTTCATTCTTAAAATTGTCTGACTGGAAATAAATTATATAATCAATCTACTTATGAATTTTTCTTTCTAAAAAAACTGAACCTAAATCCTATCGAGCTCTACCAATTCAAGTCCTCAACCTTGGCTGCAGATTGTAATCACTCAGAAAATTTTGTTTTTAAATTTCTGATGCCTACAATCGACCTCATGGATTCTGATTTAATTGATCTGAAATGTGACCTGAAAATCAGGATATTTAAAAGCTCTCTAGATGCCCTGGCCAGTGTGACTTGGTTTGTTGGAGTGCTATCCTGTGGATTGAAAGATTGCTGGTTTGATTCCTAGTCAAGGCACATACCTAGATTGAGGGTTCCATCCCATGGTCAGAGCGCATACGGGAAGCAACCAATCGATGTATCTCTCTCACACTGATGTCTCTCTCTCTTAAAAAAAAAAATACAAAACTACTTTACAAAAAAAAAAGTTTTTTAAATAAGAGCTCTCCAGGTAATTCTACTAAAGTTTTAGCCAAAGTTGAGAACTACTGCCCTATATATCTAACTACTAATTTGTGGGAAATAAGAAGGGTAACAATATATTTGACACCACAAGAACTCAATCAACCAAATACAGAATGTGGAAAATTCTCCTAGACAAATGACCTACTTTTGCAACAAACAGCATGGGAAGAAGTGCTGGAGGTGGTTAAAGATGAGAGAAAATTAAGAGACATATAAACCAAATGAAATGGTAAATCTTGTTTGGATTGTGATTTAAACAAACCAAATATAAAAAGATATTTAAAGAATCAGAGAAATGTGAACAGAGACTGGATTAAACAACCCTCGACTTTGTTAGTTTTAACAGTATTGTGGCTGTTGTTCATTCTTACCCTTTAGAATACACACAGAAATATTTATAAATGATGTAATGCCTAAGATTACTTCAACAAAAAAATGAAAGAAAAAGGAAGATGAGACAAGAAAGTGGCAAAATATTGATTCACTGTTCAATTGTCAAAGCTGGGCAACAGACCTGGCATTTCACTGTACCAATCTGTATTTTATATTCTATACTGATAGGGAATTATGAAACGGAAGTTTTTTTAATTTCGCTTATAAATGTGTGAGTATACATACATAACATTTAAATTTATAAGACAACATACTGGGAGATGTAAAGAAAGATGAGCACATGAGATCCCTGACCTCAAAGAGCTCAGTAGTCTATATGCTGGATAGAAAATGTTTCTCAGGTACTATCTTTGGTCAAAGGCAAGCAGTTCAAGCTCTTGAGAAGGCAGAAAAACAGAAAGAATGAAATTAAAATATTAACTATTTGATACGCTTCATTTCCTCACACAACCAAAAGAAGGATAACAATTGATTTAAAAACAAGAAACAACCAGAACTGCCAGAAAATCAAATTATATGGAAGTCCAACAACCAAGAGTTAAAGAAACATTCATCCAGACTGGTAGGAGGAGCGGAGATGAGGAGCCAGAGTGGGCAACAAAGCAGCTGGCAGACTGGGATATCCCACATTTGCCTGAATATATAAGCCAGGAGGAACAACTGGGGAGCAAGACAGACCATGCAACCCAGGGCTCCAGAGCAGGAAACCAAAGCCTCAAAACCTCTGTAAAAACTTGAGGAGGTTGAGGCAGCGGGAAAAAGTCCTGCTCTCACAGGAGACACTGTTGCAGGGGCCCAAAGGATCCTGGAACGTACACAAGCCCAGCTGCCCACCTGGGAATTGGCACCTGAAAGGGCACAATCCACTTGTGGAAAGTGAGGGAAGTGAATGGAAGCAGGGGGACAGCCATACAAGCAGCACTGTTCCCTCTCAGACCCCTCCCCCACATATAGTGCCACAATACAGTGAAGTGGATTGCCCCGCCCTGGCAAATACCTAAGGCTCCACCCCTTACAATGTCACAGGTGCATCAAGACAAAAAAACATGGCCCAAATGAAAGAACAGATCAAAACTCCAGAAAAAGAACTAAGCAACGAGAAGATAGCCAATCTACCAGATGTAGAGTTCAAAACACTGGTAATCAGGATGCTCACAGAAATGCTTGAGTATGGCTGCAAAATAAGGGAAGTAAAGACTATGCAAATTGAAATAAAGGAAAAATATTCAGGGAACCAACAGTAAAGGGAAGGAAACTAGGACTCAAATCAATAATTTGGAACAGTTAAGAAGAAATAAATATTCAAACAGAACAGAATGAAGAAACAAGAATTCAAAAAAATAAGCAGAGGCTGAGGAACCTCTGGGACAACTTTAAATGTTCCAATATTGGAATCATAGGGGTGCCAGAAGGAGAAGAGGAAGAGCAAGAAGTTGAAAACATTTGAAAAAATAATGAAGGAGAACTTCCCCAATATGGTGAAGGAACTAGACATGCAAGTCCAGGAAGCTCAGAGAGTCCCAAAGGAGTTGGATCCAAGGAGAAACACACAAAGACAAATCATATTACTCAAGATTAAAGATGAGAAAATCTTAAAAGCAGCAAGAGAAAAAGAACACAGTTACCTACAAAGGAGTTCCCATAAGACTATCACTGATTTCTCTAAAGAAATCTTAGTCAAGAAGGAGCTGGAAAGAAGTATTCAAGGTCATGAAAAGCTAGGACCTACAACCTAGATTACTCTATCTAGCAAAGCTATCATTTAGAACGGAAAGGCAGATAAAGTGCTTCCCAGATAAGATAAAATTAAGGAGTTCATTATCAACAAACCCTTATTCTATGAAATGTTACATTAACAAAAAAAAAAGATGATCAAAACTATGAACAGTAAAATGACAACAAACCCACAACTAACAACTAAACCTAAAACAAAAAACAAAACAAAACTAAGCCAATAATTAGAGCAGGAAAAGAATCACAGAAATGAAGATCACATGGAGGGTTATAGAGGGTGGAGAATGAGGGGAAAAGGTACAGGGAATAAGCATAATTGGTAAGCACAAAATAGGGCTTCCCATTTAAGGTTCAAATAGTATAGAAAATGGAGAAGCCAAAGAACTTGTATGTACAACCCGTGGACATGAACTAAGGCAGGGGGATGCTAGCAGGAGGGGCATCCAGGATGGAAGGGGTTTAATGGGGAAAAATGGGACAACTGTAATAGCAAAATCAATAAAATATACTTAAGAAAGTACATAGGGGTGTTAAATAACGAAAGATTATACCATAATCTGACTTTGAATAGCCCACGCCTGTCCTAACCTGTACGGCTCAGTTGGCTGGGCAATGTCACACAGGGCAAAGGGTTGCTGGTTTGATTACTGGTGAGGGCACATGCCTGGGTTGCAGGTGCAGGCCCCAGGGCTCACACAAGAGGCAATCAATCTACTATTCTCTCTTGAACTGATGTTTCTCTCCCACTCTTTCTCCCTCCTTTCCCCTCTGTCTAACATGGAAGAAAGGGCCCTGGCTGGTGTAGCTCAGTAGATTGAGCGCAAGCTGTGAACCAAAGGGTCCCAGTTCAATTCCCAGTCAGGGCATATGCCTGGGCTGTGGGCCAGGTCCCCAGTGGGTGTCATGTGAGAGGCAACCACACAATGATGTTTCTCTCCCTCTCTTTCTCCTTCCCTTCCCCTCTTTCTAAAAATAAAGAAAATACTTTAAGAAAATAAAAATTTTTTTAAAAAATGGGAGGGAGGGAGGGAGGAAGGGAGGGTTTCGTGCCCTAACTTTTAGGTTGAACCATACGAAAACACATTTTTTAGGTCAAATGGTCAAATATTAGTAATTTTGTATGGTTCAACCTAATACTATGCTATAATAATGTCTTCCTTTCTCTTCCCTTTGTTAAAATAATTATATACGGTAAACTCAGATAACCAGACTATTTAAAGGAAGTGTTAGTCTTCATTAAAGAGTGGTTGGTAGGGGACTAAATGGTAATGGGAAAGAAATACAATGAAGATTAAATTTTTTAAAAGAATGGTTGATTACCTAATATAGCATTCAAAAATATCTTCTAGCTCATTAGGTATCCAACATACTTGAGATGGTATCAACACTGCCAAGGTTACCTGAGCTAGGGTAAAATGTCTAAATGGCTTACAAATAAAATCAGGGCTTTATGGAAAACTAGCAGAGTGTCTGTGTAGAAGTTAGAAACATCCAAACAGAACTGAATATACATGGTAGTGTGAATTCATTTACAATTATTTATACCAAATAAAATATGGATTTGGGAACTTTTAAGTTAAAAAAATATCTTCTAGGACCTGATTTTATCTTCTAGGACCTGAACCAGATAGTTCAGCTAGAGTGTCGTCCAGATGCACTGAGGTTGTGAGTTCGATCTCTGGTCAGGACACATACAGGAACAAATGAATGCATAAATAAGTGGAGCAACAAATCAACATTTCTCTTTCTCCCTTCCCTTCCCTCTCTCTAAAATTGATAAATATTTTTAAATATCTTCTAAATATCCATAAAAATTGCAATTTCACATTTATCTTTCTTTAGTAAATAAGAAACTCATTTCATTTTCAAAGGCAGCACAAATGTTACCTTTAAAATCAATCACAGATTTAAAATACTTAGTATTTTCTTTTCTCTGTCTTTAAGTTAGTGGATTGAGTGCCAGTCTGCCAACCAAAGAGAATTTTTACACATTTATAATAATACAGATAATTTTATAGTCTACATTTTAAGTATTATACCAAATAAATTTTTGCAAAATTTTCCCCTTTATTCTCCATTTCCTTTTTCACCCCACCCCTGAAAGTGATCTATGGTAACACCCTGATATGTAGCCTCTGTAATTTTCTCCAATTTCATACATATACAGGTATAGACACATATATGTGGAGGGGAGAAAAGACAGTTTGCTTTTACAAAAATAGAAGCATACTACTTATAAATTCCTTTTCTTTCTTTTAAACATACCAAATCAAATTTAATATACAAAGTATTTCAAATACAAAAATGGACACAACTTACTAGACCAGGCAATAACACATATATTTACAAATTATTTTCTATGTAAACTTGAAAAGACATATGAATTTCATAAAAACATATGGCCACCAGATTGAATGAGATTCCATGCTTTATAACAGTTTATTTTAATATCCAAGCGTAAAATAATTTCACCACTTACAACAAGCCAACCTAATAAATTTTAAAACTTATTTTAGAGCCCCGGCTGGGTAGCTCAGTTGATTAGAGCATCATCCCAATACACCAAGGTTGTGTATTGGGACATACACCCAGGCACATACAAGCCACAACCAAGGAATGCATGGATAGGTAGAACAACAAAATCAATGTTTCTCTGTTTCTCTCTCTCTCCCTCCCCCCCCCAAAACTTCCTCTCTCTAAAAAAAAATAAAAATCAATCAATAAATTTAACTTATTTTATAAAACTTTACAAAATATTCATAATATCTCAAGAATATTCTGAGATATTATGAGAGATATTAAGAGAGAGAGCATGTACGTTTGTCACTGGTCATCAAGTGAATTTGGTTCTTTCTATAGTAGAGATGATGGATATAGTATGATCCACTCATACTCTGCGAATGCTTCTTTAGGTTCACAAATTGAGAGACTGGAATTCGGATGTGGTCTGAGTACAGTCATATTAATCTTGTCTAATTAATATCTATTATTCTAATTGCCCACAAACATGAAAAAAGACCTCAGGCAGGCCTACAAAGAACTTTAAGGTTATTAACCCAATGATCTTTTTTTTAAATTACTTTTTAGAAACAGAGAGGAAGTGGGGGAGGAGAAACATCAAACTGTTATTCCACTTTATGCATTTTTTGGTTGATATTTGCACGCGCCCTTACTGAGGGATCTCACCTGCAACCTTGGCATATTAGGATGTATCAGGATGACACTCTAAATCAACTGAGCTACCTGACCAGGACAACCCAACGGTCTTAAAATACACTCTCCCAGCCCTACCCAGGTTGCTCAGTTGGTTGGAGCATCACACTGTGCACCAAAATGCTGTAGGTCCAATCCCTGATCAGGGCATTTACCCATATTGTGGGTTCAATCACTGGTCAGGGTGGGAACAGGAGGTAACCAGTCCATGATTCTCTCTTACATTGATGATTTTCCTCTGTTTCTCTCCCTCTCCCTCTCTCTCCAACCCCTAAAATCAATAAACACATCCTAGGGTGAGGATTAAAAATAATAATAATAAAATAAATAAAATACATTCTCCCCCCTAAGCATAACCCAGAAAAATCAAAAGACCCATAAATCTGGATCCACAGAAGAGAACTTCGGGAAATAGAGGATAAGAAAAATTCACAGAAGCGCCAAAAACACCAAGCAGATAACTTGGTACCCAAGCCGTAGAACCTCTACTATAATAAGTATACTCTTCTTACCAAAAATCACTATCTCTTGTGAGTTTCTATTATGTGAAGGTTGTAGATGTTAAGGTCGTACATGTTAGAGATGAAAAAAAAAAGCAAATGAAATGGGCTATACTGTAAAGGACTTCACAATTTAGCAAGAGAGCCAGAATATATTATCCAAAAAGATCACAAACACCACTGCACAATGACTAGCACATACCGTTTTTGTTCAAGATAACTTTTTGCGACTTGTGATTATAAAGGTCAAAGGTTGTAAGCATCATAAATACAACACTATGTCATTGATGAAATTTCAGATTAAATCACATAGTTATTATCAATGCCTATTTAATTTGTTTAAATTACCTCAAGGCAAACAATCGAGCTTTTTGAAAAGATATCATACTGCATAGTCCTTACTAAATCTCTTTGGAGTATACAAATAAAATCCACATGGAGTTCATCGTGTGTGTGTGTGTGCACACATACAAAGAAAAAAGCACTCATATCCCACATGTACCACTTGGAACCATACTGAACATTCTAACCAAATATCAAGAATGAAATGGGTTATGAAGTCCAAAAGATACTGGATGTAACCTTCCACCTCAATGAAACTGGTAAAATAATGGGAACACCCATCAGACCTCTCCCCAGCTAATCTTCCAGACTTTGATTTACTAAAGATGTACTGAAGAATCTGACACCTGCCTTCCCCTGGCCCAAGAGACCGACCCCCAATGCTGAACAAAGTTTTAAAAGCCATCAACAGCCCCTATCCCTCCCTCTCCTAACCACCAGCAAATCTTTGTTCTACTTGTATAAGAGCTGTGTATATTTTTAAAAAGTTAAAAGTTTAGACAGCTACCAATGTGGCACCTGTTAAGTGTATCAGACAAGAATATATTCAAAATCAGTTGAATTTGTTACCAAAGTGCATATTTTCTAGAACATTCTATCTGATGACAACAGCATTGGTAGATGAATTCAGAGATCTTGAATGACCATTACACATCTAAAGTAATTTCCCCTATATATTTTAATTGGTGACCATATGCCATATATATGCCTTCACTCAAGCCTAATGAGGGAGTATCACTTAAAACTCACAGCTTGAAGAAAAATTTAAAATTTCAAAACCTGTGCATTTCACACCCAATATTTATATTAAATGAAGTATTTGGACATACTATCATACAGCTTAACCTGTTCTACCTAAGACTAATTATTGCATAAGGAGGATCTAAAACTTTATAAACCTAAGACTATAAACATTAAATTTTAATTGCTCAAAATACAATGAAATGCATTAACAACCAATGAATGGATAAAGAGAGAGTTATATACACAAACGTGATTAAGTACAGTAAAACAAGTACAGTAAAACATTAATGGTAAATCTAGGTAGTGGATACAGAGATGTTCCCTGTAAACTTTTCAATTTTTCTGTGTAGCTGAAAATATTTTCCTAATAGTTTTTAAAATTGTTTAAATAATTATAATCAAAACACTTCTTTCATTATTTACAATTCAAGCTTTTAAGGAGAGAAACATAGATTAAAGGATCTCCTGCCCTGGCTGGTGTAGCTCAGTGGATTGAGCACGGAGCCTGTGAACCAAAGGATTGTGGTTTGATTCCCAGTCAGGGCACACACCTGGGTTGCAGGCCAGTTCCCAGCAGGGGAGGCACAAGAGGCAACCAGCCATACATTGATATTTCTCTCCCTCTCTCCTTCCCTTCTCCTCTAAAGAGAAAATCTTAAAAAAAAACAAAAAAACTCCTATGTGGCGTCCAACACAAGCACTGTAGTTACAACAAACCTGGATTCAAATCTCAACTAAATGTCTTCAGCTATCTGATCTTAATATAATTACTTAACCCCTCGATGCCTACATTTCCTCATCTGAAAAACAGGTTTTACATAAAGTTAATGTTAAGTTAAATTCTTCCTAGAAAGCACAGTGCTAGGCACATAATATGCACTCACTCAAAATGTTAGCTGAAGTACCATATATGAGATTGCTAATTTTGTGCTAAATAGAAAGGGCATTCTCAATAAAGTAGTAATTTTTTCCGCAGTTGGCTTAGAACTAATTTGATTATTTTGAAACCATTCCTAAAAGAAGATTCCTAATAGGAAACGCACTGTTTAACGTTCTATGGGGAGAAGTAAAAGTCTGAAAAATATTGCTCAACTGATGGTACTGTATTGTTCCCCATTAAAAAAATCATTCAGAATTAAATTTAAAAAGTTTCCAGACAAACTTTGAAAAGCACTCAACATCTACATTGAATTGGCTTCACCTCTGCAGGTTGGTTGGGTACATCCTTGTGATAACAAAACTTGTCATACTCTTCCACGTTCTTAACTGTTGGTAGAAAGGCTAGACTAGAACATGACGTGTAGAGTAGCCAAAATCTTTTTCCTAAATCAGGACATGCCAATGACCCCACTTCTACACAGCTAAGTGCACCACCTCCACCTTGGTCTGTAACGGTTATGGGGGGAGGAGTAGGTAAAGGAGGCAGGAAAATGAATTCGCAATGGTGTTACTTAAGAACCTTCTGGTTATCCCTCTTGAGACCCCCCCTCACGACTTATTCCCGCCACCACCACCCCCACCGGACCTCTCCCCAGTTAAACTTCCAGACTGTGATTTACTAAAGATGTACTTGAAAACCTGACACCTGCCTTCCCCTTGCCCAAGTAACCGACCCCCAACCCGCAATGCTGCACACATTTTTAAAAGCAAACAACAGCCCCTGCCCCTCCCCCTCCCCACCAGCAGCAAATCTTTGTCCCACCTGCCCAAGAACCGCTCTCCAGAACGTTTCGGACGCAAGGCTGCCTCAGTCCTGACCGCAACCTTTCCCCAACCGGGACTCGGCGACCCCTCCACAAGCCTGCGCTTGGCCATTCCCGGTCCTGGCCCCGAGACATAGCTCCCGCCCCGCCCCCCGCTGCCCGAGTTCTGCCTCACCTCACCTACCCTCTTTCGGGGGCCGGACTCCACCTCTCTCTCCGCCATGTTGGGCCCCGCTTGGAACCGCTGCGGCTCCTGGCGCGGTGGCGGTGAAAGCTCTGGGGCCCCCGGCCCCCGCCCACACTGCAGGCACGGCCACCTCGCGGCAGCTTCCCGGGACCTAGTGGAGACCGATCCTGAAAGTGGGGAGGGGGCGGATGCCCCAGGCTGGGTCGGAGATATTGAGATCCCACGGGTGCGCGCGTGGGCGGTAGGGCCTGCCCAGGAAAGGGGGGCTGGGACTCGGGGGGTTAATGGCCTCTAAGGGGCCCCGTGAGTAGGATTATTTTCTCTCAGAGAAATTCCTCCGCCTGCGGTTTCTTAAAGGGATCACTAAACCAGCCCCTTGCGCGCGCCCCTTATGCGCAGGCGCACCATAAGCCCCTCCTTCCTTTCCCACCAAGCCCCCGGTCCTGAGCCTGCGCGGTGAGTGGCCCAGTGTAGGCCAAATCCTGCAGGTCTCTCTGTTTCCAGCAGCTACTCCCACCACTCAACTATGGCTGCTGTCTTAAAGGGACCATGATGCAGTGATGAAGGAGGAGTGAAAGAAATAGTGAAAGGGCTATCTGGAGAATTGGGTGAAAACTTGTTGAGTGGTCTAGATCACCATCTTACACCTGACTGGAGAGATACCATTGTAAAGAGAAAATGATGGTGAACTGAAGTTCTCAGTGGACCTCTGATGGTGAAGAATCCCAACCAATGAGGGAACAGAGTCAATCATTCGAAGGAGACACAGCTTTCCTTCTTTTAGACAGCCTGGTCTGAAGCACAGGGCATAGACCATTGAAGCACAAGTCAATTCTGATTGCCTCACCTCAAAATCAGATCCTTTGTTGGTTTTGAAGATTGAACAAACAACTGGAGATAGTTTCCTCGAGAGTAATTTGTCCTCAGAATATCTAAATCAAGAGGATTTGGGGAACCATCTACTCCAATGCTGCCAGTGGTGCAGCCTGATCAAGGGAGGTATTGTAATTGTCCCAAGGCACCTAGAAGCTGGTGTGAAATTAGGCTCAAGATTTCAGTCACATTCATCCAGGCTTTTCTTTTTTTTTAAAAAAAAATATATATATTTTATTGATTATGTCATTACAGTTGTTCATTCCCCTCCACCTTGCACACCCCTCCCCCACCATTCCCCCCCCCTTTAGTTTATGACAATATGTCTCAAGTTCTTTAGATTCTATATTTCCCCTACTATTCTTGCCCTCCCCCTATCTATTTTTTACCTACTGTCTATGCTACTTATTTTCTGTACCTTCTCCCCTCTTCTCCTTCTCCCACTCCCCTGTTGCTAACCCTCCATGTGATCTTCATTTCTATGGTTCTGCTCCTGATCTAGCTGTCCTCTTAGTTTGCTTTTGTTTTAGGTGTGGTTGTTAGTAACTGTGAGTTTGCTGTCCTTTCACTGTTCATCTTTTTTATCTTCTTTTTCTTAGATAAGTCCCTTTAACATTTCATATAATAAGGGCTTGGTGATGATGAACTCCTTGAATTTGATCTTATCTGAGAAGCACTTTATCTGCCCTTCCATTCTAAATAAAGGCTTTGCTGGATAGAGCAATCTTGATTGTAGGTCTTTGGACTTCATGACTTGGAATACATCTTTCCAGCCCCTTCTTGCCTATAAGGTCTCTTTTGAGAAATCTGCTGACAGACTGATGGGAACTCCTTTGTAGGTGACTGTCCTCTTATCTCTTGCTGCTTCTAGGATTCTCACCTTCATTTTAATCTTGGCTACTGTAATTATGATGTACCTTGGTGTGTTCCTTCTTGGGTCCAAGTTCTTCAGGACTCTCTGAGCTTCCTGGATTTCCTGGAAGTCTATTGCCTTTGCCAGATTGGGGAAGTTCTCCTTTATTATTTGTTCAAATAAGTTTTCCATTCATGGCTGTTCCTCTTCCCCTTCTGGTACCCCTATAATTCAGATGTTGGAGCGTTTAAAGATGTCCTGAAGGTTCCTAAGCCTCTCCTCATTTTTTTGAATTCTTGTTTCTTCATCCTTTTCTGTTGGGTAGTTTTTTTTCTCCTTCTGGTCCACTCCTTTGATTTGAGTCCCAGTTTCCTTTCCATTACTATTGGTTTCCTGTGCATTTCAATTAGTTTAGCCTTCATATGTTCCTCTAATTTGTGACTAAAATCAACCAGTTCTGTGATCACCAGTGTTTTGAACTGTGCATCTGAAAGTTTAGCTATTTCTTCATCGCTTAGATTTATTGGCTCTGGGGCTCTGAGTTGTTCTTGAGCCATGTTTTGATCTGTTCGTGCCTGTTATGTATGAGGAGCGGAGCCTTAGATGTTCACCAGGGTGGGGCCACCCAGGTTGCTGGTTTGTGAGGCTGTATGTGGGGGCAGGGTCAGAGAGGGACAATAGTGGTCCCCTCTGCCACTTCCTACCGCTAGGCCTTACACGGTCCGTCTCACTGCTCGCTCCTTCATGGGTTTATCTGTGCACGAATGTGTGACCGAGGTCAGCCCTCAGTGGGTCTACCGCCTTGCGCCCTCAGTGGGTCCTCCCCCTACTCCACACCTGGGATCCCCCCATGGCTGCTGGTGCACCTGGGTCACGCACCTGAGTTGGTCGGGTGGATCTTTCCTGCCTGACCCCACTCTGCTGCTGGCTCTGCCCCTTTACCGGTTTGGCTGAAGGGTTCGTTGTTGACAGACTTCCATATAGTTCAATTTTCTGTGGTTTGGCTGCACTTTTGTTGCTAAAACTTTGTTATTTTTAAAGTTGGTTGTTCAAGAAGGTACAGTGCTTCTACCTACGCCTCCATCTTGGCAAAAGTCCCTCATCCAGGCTTTTCTATGCACCAAGCTGTCTTGAAAGCAAGACATAAATTTTTTTATCTAAAAGATTAAAGTTCCAGGATACTTTCAGAAAATTGTAATTCCTCTCTGAAGATGTGTGATGATTTGCATTATTGTGTGTTCTCACTTACCACGGTGGAAGCAGCTTTGAGAATTTCACTTAAAGGATAAGCACCTTAATCTATAAGCAAAAAACTGAACAACAGATTTGGGTCTATCTTGCTCTGAAACCAAAGCTGAGGATAACTGAAGAGCTTGGCTTGATTGATTCCTCGCTACCCATGCCAGTCCCCCAGCTGCAGGTGGAGAAAATTGCCCTAATGGAATTCATGATGGTAGTTTAGGGATATCATGTAAGTGAGAAGCCCAAAGAAGTTGCCTCTGAAGATCATTTCCCACGATTAAGAACAAAAAAAGCAACTTCCAAAGTCACAGGATAATGAGATGTAAACTTCAGTATGTCACTTTAATTTTTGTGTGTCACTTGGTAGTTGTTTTGAAACTGAGGACTTTATTAATCCATCATATTTTGCTGAAACTATCTGTGAAATTGCTGGAGTTTCCATGCTGGTTCTTGCTTAGGCCTGTTCATCTTTAATTCCATTTCTGGGTAGGGAAGAGAAAAGAAGAACCAAAAGAAAAATGATGTATATTTCAACCAGAATTTTACAAACCTGTCAGACCCTTTAGTTCCATATGCAGGACAAGAGGGAATAAAAAGAGAAGCCAAGAAAAGAGTTCCAGGGAATGTGGGTACATGAAAGGTCTAGTAGTTTCCATATGTTTTATTGGTAGTGGAATATTTTCTTCTAATAAAACCTGATGACTTAAAATGAAGTTTTAAGTTTAATGTAAAAATAGGGAACCCATGAACCTACTCACCAAACCTCCCCCTTGCCCTCTCTCTTCTCTTTCATGTCCTCTCCCACCATTAGAGAAATATTGCATTTTTCAGAACACAGTTTAAAGCCAGGTTTCATCCAATTCCACATTTTAAAGGAGACACAGAGGGCTAGAAGGATACAACTTGCTTGAGATCACCCAAAGGATTAGTAACAGTATCAGGGCAGAAATGGGTATCTTGACCCTCAGTCCTAGGCTGTCTCCTATATCAGATTGTTTCTAGAAGTACTGAGAATGTATTGACACTTGAACAATAGGCAGGATTTATGCAGTTCAGATAATGTACAAACACATCACTAATGTTCAATACAATCATCCATACAGGGAAGGAGAAAACAGAAAACCAACATTAGTGAACACTGCAAGGTTAATCATCCTAACTTTACAAAGGGTTTTATATAGATTAAGTGACTATTCCAAGGTCATTTATCAGAGAAGCCAAGCCAGAATGCAAAGCCTTTTTCTTCCCAGCTTATTCAAATATATCATAAACTGGAGGTTGCAAATCAGTAGTCTTGCAAACAAATCTGTCCCAAAGACATGTATTTAGTTTGCACTAAATATAGCTGATCTTGGTCAAGTCACTTACTCTGTACATCAGTTCTCTCATCTATAAAGTGGGTTGTTGAGAGGATCAATTGTTATCACTAAATCTCTTAGACCACTTTTGGTTGCTAGCACCATTAAGAGCAAATTATTTTATATCTTTTTAAGTTTTTTAAATTTTATGTCAACATTTAAAATGAGATATTTCAGCCCTGGGTGGTGTGGCTTGATGAATTGATTGCTGGCCTGTGAACCAGAGGGTCACTGGTGCAATTACCAGTCAGGGCGCATGCCTGGGTTGCAGGCTATGTTCTCAGTAAAGGGCACTTGAGAGGCAATCACACAGTGATGTTTCCTTCCCTTTCTCCCTCCCTTCCCCTGCCTGCAAAGATAAATAAAATCTTTTTAAACATAAAATAAAATGAGATGTTTCACATACAAATCCAATTTTCTGACTTCTCTTTAAAAAGTGGAATATAATGGCATAATATTTTGCGAATATCAAACTGGATCATTTTAATTTTCTTTTTTAAATCATGTTTCATTATAGACCCTTGCCTGAAGTATAGCTCTGAGACTTATTTCTGTATTCGACAAATAAATACCAGCACAGGATTCTCAGTTATTCACTTATTCCTCAGTAGAGAGAAAAAGAATTTGCTCAAATTTCTTAATGCCATTTAACCTATGAAGTCCAGCACACAGAATCTCATAGAGTTCTGTACTCCAAAGGAGATATTCTTTCTATCCATCCTGACACAAAGGGTAGACGGAAGAAGAAGGAAGAGGTGAAAGAAGCAGTGATTGAAAGACACATGTCCCTATCCTCCTACTCCAGCTCTTCAGAATAAAAAGCATCCCTAGCCAGGTAGATCAGTTGGTTAGAGCCTTGTCCCTGCACACCAAGGTTGTAGGTTCAGTCCCTGGTAAGTGCACCTACAGGAGTCATCCAATAAATGCATAAATAAGTAGGACAACAAATCAATGTTTCTCTGTCTCTTTCTAAAATCAATAATTTTTTAAATAGCATTTTTGCTTTGCTTCTGCTTGGAATTCCAAACAGAGATGGCTTGCAGACTATACCCACAACAACAAGCAAACAGCCACATATCCGTATAAAGTGATGCCCTGGCTTTAGTTGGGAGGAAGGAGAAGGCCTGCATCTAGCAACTCAGAGTGTCTTTTGGCACACTCAGAGGGGTGAATCCAAGTTTGTGGGTCTTGAGGCTTATGTGTGGGGTGGGGAGGAAGTTTTAAAATATATAGGATGCAAAATTCCACATACAAAATTAGTTACAGGGTCTTGGAAAGAGCTCTGCAGGGGAGTGGCCCTTAGCTCAGGTGTGATATAAAATGTATTCAGAGGGCTGAATTGAGAGATTGAGGAGGGTGGCAGAGAGGCCCTGAAGCAACCATGATGGAATTAGCACAGAGGCTTTGGGCACTGGCTCTCCTGGGCTCTGTCCGGGTGGCCCTGACCATGGGGACCTGGACCTGGAGCTGCCTTTGCTATGCTAGGAGTTCTTGTGGCCACTCCCCACCTACTTGCTGGTGTGTCCTGGATGCTATGCCCTGGGCACTGTGGACCAATTAAGGCCATTTTCATAAACTGCAGAGCCAGATACAGGAGGCCAGCGATGATTTATCCTATAGAGGAATGTGCTTCTGACACCCTAACCCCATTCCTGCCAGGATAGCCCTTCCCTCCCATCCCCCATTAAAGAGTATGTTTCCTTTCAATAAACAAACAAACACGCATCCAGAAGTTCTCACATATCCTGTGGAGAAATAGGAGAGGTAGCCAAGAAAACTGACTGGCAAGTATAAGGGGAAATAGGTTTGTACAATAGATTTCACTGGGCAGGGAACAAAAAGTAGTAACAGCCAACCTCAGGAAGAGCTGTGGTTGGCTTCCAGGCTCTTAGCAAGCTTAGAAAGACCAGGATATAAGATACACCACTTGCTGACCAACAGGTTGCTGAGCACTCAGACAAGTAAGAGGATACTACAAGGAGATCAAATGTATTCAAGGACTCAGGCTTCCTCTTGACACCATAATGCTTCACACATGCAGACACCGTTTAGGCACACCCACACAAGGAAAGAGCAGCTATCTAAGAGTCTTGGCATTTCTCCGCCAAAGAGATTACTACTTAAAGAAATTCTATCCATTGGATTCAAGTGTGTTTTAAACAAAATTTGACATATAGGTATATTTAAAAAAGTCAGAGAATGTTATCAAGAAGAAAGTAACTCAAAGTACTAAGATGAAAGGTGATGGGAGTAGGGCTACTTTAAATATGGTAACCAGAAAAGATATTTTCTGAAGAGGCAATATTTTATTCAATATTTAAATAATGAGCAAGAGTGACTCTGTGCAAATAAATGGAGGGGCAGAGCATTCTGGGAAGAGTAATCAGCAAGTGTAAAGCACCTCAACAGGAAGAGACTTGAAATGTTCAATAACAGCAAGGTGCCAATATTATTAGGACTGAGAAAGAGGGGCAAGGGATGAAGTCAGATAAGTAGAGCCATGGTAAAGTGATTTTAATTTAATTTTGTATAAGAGAGAAAAACACTGAAGACATTAAAAAAAAGAGTAATATGAACCCTCCAGATATCATGTGCAGAATGAACCATAACGGAACAAGAGTGGATATAAGAGGCTTTGCAGCAGTCCAGGTGAAAAATGCAATGGTTTAGCCTAGGGCATTTAGAGTAGAAATAGTAAAAAGTAGTTGAATTCAGGATATGTTTTGGTTTAGCCAATGGGATCGCTGCTAATGAATTGGATGCTGAGGATGAGTGAAAAAGATGATGTAAGGATGACACTTAGCTTTTCAACCTGAAAACTAGATTAATGTGTTGGCCATTATTTGCAACTGAGAAAAGCAGAGCAGAAGGTCTGAGGGAGTGGGGCAAAGAAGAAAGGAAGAATAGTGCCTTAAACATGAGATGTCTCTTACATGTCCAAGTGGAAATTTCAAATGAGCAGTTGGACATTTCAATCTGAAGCTCAGGACAGATAACAGAGCTAGACAAAGATGTGGGAATCATTACTATAAACCATAAGACTGGATAGAATTATTCAGAGAATATAAATTAAACTGAGCCTGGAGGAACTCTAACATTTATAACTCAGGAAGAAAGAAGATCAGCAAAGTAGCAGGAAAACCAGGAGAGTTCAGTCTCAGAAGATATTTTGGTTGCTTCCACTTTTCAACTATTGTGAATAAAGCTGCTGTGAATATGGATATAAAAATATCTTTTTGAGACCCTGTTCTCAATTCCTTTGGACATATACCCAGAACTCAATATTTTAAACAGCTTTACTGAGATATCACTTACACACTGTACACTTAAACTATACAATTCAATGGTTTTTACTATATTCACAGATATAAGCAACCAACATCATAGTCACTCTTAGAACATTTGCATTACCTCAGAAAGATACCCTTTAGCTCTCACTCCCTTTTCTGCCCCAACACTCCCTCGCACAAGCCCTAAACAAACACTAATCTTCCTGTCTCAACAGATTTTCCTATTCTGGACATTTCATGTGAATGGCATCATATAACACATATGGTCTTGTGTCTGGCTTCATTTATTTAGCATATACCTTTCTCTTTTTAATTTTTATTTATTTTTTAATTTTTAGACCGAGAAGGAGGGAGAGAGAAAGAGAGGGAAACATCAATGTATGGTTGCTTCTAGTGCGCCCCCGACTGGGGACCTGGCCCAAAACCTAGGCATGTGCCCTGACTGGGAATCCAAACCAGTGACTCGTTGGTTCACAGGCTGGTGCTCAATCCATTGATCCACACCAGCCAGGGCTCATTTAGCATACTTTTCAAGGCTCATCCATTTTATAACATATGAGGTCTGTCCAGGAAGTATCTGGCCAAGTACTATGAAAACTAGATACATTTATTAAAGAAGATACAAGAAACATTGTACATGGGACAATGACACCTCAGACCCCTTCAAAGTAGAAACCTCAGAACCTCATCCAGTTCTAATCACCATCAGCTGCTGTGTTGTATTTTCCTGAATCTCATCAACTGTCTGAAATCTCTTCCCTTTCAAAGGTGATTTTAGTTTTGGGAAATCCAGAAGTCACAGGGCACCAAATCTGGCCTGTAGTGGGGTTGAGTCACCTGGGTGATTTGAGGTGTCACCAAAAAACTCTGCATGAGATGTGATGCATGAGCGGGCGCATTATCATGATGAAGCTGCCAATCACCAGCTGCCCATAGCTGCAGCCTTCTGAATCAGCCAAATAGTTTCCATGGAGGAATATTCAAGCTTAATGCAAAATTTGATGCAGATACATTACTCTACTTGCTCAATCATTTTGAATGAGACGGCCACACAGTACACTTGCTCACTCAACAGCATCTACCACCTCCACTGACTAGTACAGTGTAGTCATCATTGTTCACACGCGCACATTCTAGTCCACCCTCCTTGGCTGCCAGGTTAACTCAATGTTGGGCAAACCATTCTTATCGTATTAATAATGTTTTTTCCAGAAAGACTTTTGTTTATCAGTTATAACTGATACCGTATTCATTCTTTTTATATAAGAGTAATGTTCCATTGTATGGATAGACCACAAAATTTCCAGACATTTGAGTGCTGTCTATTAAGTCAAATAGTTCTAAATTTTCCACATATGTCAACAAGAAGCACCTGTAAAGACCCTAGGTTGCAATGTCTCCATAAGGTGCAAATAAATTTTACCTAACAATTGTAAACTGAAGGATAACAACAGCAATAAGGGAAAGCATACAGGCAAATTTTGGAGGAAAAAAAAGCATTGAAAACACAGAAAGGCACAGACCTGATAGGTCAACATAGTTCACTGTTTGTAGGCTCACCTGAACAGCGGGAGACACAGCAGAATCCAACTCTTGGGCTGAGAAAGAGGAAATCACATGGAAAGAACATTTATTTTCCCTTAAGCAGTGAATGTCAGTTTTTCGTCCGTTTGTATTGCTTTAATCTTGTGCATTTGCCTGTGAGCTCAAACCTCGAGTAGGCACTTCTTAGAGTGAAGCAAACAACCGGATATTATGCAGTTCGTGAAAAGTGTAACTAAAGCAAATAGAACTTTTGGGCATGCTGGCTTCCATACAAGAAGTCCAGGTCACCTGCAAATACCCAACTGACCCCGAGAGTTGTCTCATTTTTCCTCAGCCTCTCACCAGGTGCCCACAGCCAAGACTTACAAAACAGTAATGTGATGGTTAATGGTATGTCAACTTGACTAGGTCTTGATGCCCAGCTATTTGGTCAAACATTATTCTAGATATTTCTTTGAGAATGTTTTTTGGATCAGATTAACATTTAAATCAGTGGACTATGAGTAAGAAGATTGTCCTCCATAATTTGGGCGGACTTGGCTTCGTTCAACCAGTTGAAGGCCTTAATAGAACAATGACTGACACCCCTTCACCCTGCCCCAAGGAAGAAGAACTTTTGCCAGCTGGCAGCCTTGAACTACAACATTGGCTCTTCCTTGGGTCTTCAGCCTGCTGACCCACCTGCAGATTTTGGACTTGCCAGCCTCCATAATCCTTAAATTGTATTTCTCACTATGTATGTATGTGTATACACTCCCTCTCTGTCTGTCTCTCTTTCTATATATGTATATATGTATGTATGTATATATATGTATACACACACATATATACATATTTATATTCTCTCTTTCTCTCTCTTGCTTCTTTTGCTCTGGAGAGCTCTAACTAATATAGGTGATGAACAGCCAGTGATTATTTTTCCAAAGGAAAAAGCAGGCACTATCATTTTAAAGCATTTTTAAGCATTTTTGTGTGCCAAACATTTTATTTTTTCTAGTTGCCAATAACTTGCAGGCAATAATGTATTCCTTAAAGAAAATTTAAAACACAGACATGCAAAAAAGGAAGAAAATTAAAAGCCAATACATCCCTCAAGTTGATGATCATTGACAAATTTTTGTTGCTTTTTATATCTTTCATATTTATGTCTAACTTTTTCCACTTAATATAGCATAAACATATTACCATGCTGATAAAGATTAACCTACAACATTTTTGATAGCTTCATATATTTCATTGTGTGGTTAGAGCACATATTTTTTTGGGACCCCTTTCTTTCTTTCTATTTTTCTTTTTGGGGGGTGCCAAATGATCTTTAATTGAAATATTTTCCTTTGTAGTTCTTAAGTAGCTGGACATTCCACAGCACTTCTGTTGGTGTAATCAACGATGTCATGAGGATGGTGGCCATCGACATTACAGCCAGCAGACTGGGCAGTCCCCAGGATCTCTTCAATGTTTCCAGAAAGTTCTCTAGCTAAAGATTGGTGCCTCATCTGTCAAACAATGTTAACAATCTCATCAAAAGTGATATTTCAAAAAAAGTGGTATTTCCCGTATGCTTAAGGTTTTCTTGCTTCTTTCTGTCTTTTGGCGGTCCTCTGGGGGCTGTGATGATAAGGGCAGATCAGAAACAGAAGGTGCTACCTCAACCTGGGCCTGACTGTACTGAATGGTCAGTTTCACTGTAACCCTCAGAACCTTCCAATCACTGGTTGCTTTTGGCAATGCCGATATAGGGGACCAGGGCAGACATGGCCCTGACTTCCTCACCGGCACTCCTCAGATATGCAATTTGGATCTTCTTGGAGTCGAACTCAAGTGATATGGCACGGGTGGCTGGTATCAGATGAACCCCGATACAAGGTAACCAACAAAGTTGCACTTAAGCCTCCTCCAAGCCGAAAGCTGAAAAGCCTGGGTCCCCTTTTATAGGACATTTAGGTGTTTTTCAATTTTTTGCTGTTAACACCATTATAATAACATTACAGTAAATGTCCTTTTACACACAACTTTGCAAACCTCTTAAATATTCCCTTAGGATAAATGCTGAGTCAAAGGTTACGGCTTTTGATACATGCTGCCAGGTTGCCTTCCAGAAAGATATCAGTTACACGTGCACCACCGGTGTCAGCTTGCTACAAGCTCCCAACCTGGGCACTACATTTTTTCAATAATTAAAATATAAGTTACACTCAGGAAAGTGCATAAATTTCAAGTATATTGCTCAATGTTTTTAAAGAACTTGTTGTGAAATACATATAATGTAAAATGACTATTTTACCATTTTTAAGTGTACTATTCATTGCTACTAAGTACGTTTACATTGTTCTACAATCATCACAAGCATCCAATTCAGGAATTCTTTTCATCTTGTGAAACTATAACTCTGTACCAAGTAAATGAGAACTCCCCATTGTTTGTTGAATTTTTAAAACATAAAACCAGCTCCCAGAATAATAAATAAAATATTACCAACTTCCCTAAAGCTCACTAAGTATCTCCTCATAGTCACTAAACCCACAACACAGGGGGATGAATTCCAGCTGAGTTCTGTTTATAGCAATGCCAACTTGCTAACATAATTCTCTTACTGTTAATTTATTTGAATTATTTCAGGAAGCTGAACTCTGTAAAATATTACTTTGACCATTTGCATTTTTTTAGGAATGTTAAATATTACTTAACCCTCCAAAACCCACTAAGAAAAAATCAACAAAACCAAGAGTTGGTTCTTTGCAAAGATCAATAAAATTGACAAAACTTTAGCGAGATTGACTTAGAAATAAAGAGAAGCCCTGGCTGGTGTAGCTCAGTGGATTGAGCATGGGCCTGTGAAGCAAAGGTCGCTGGTTCCATTCCCAGTCAGGGCACATGCCTGGGTTGCAGGCCAGGTCCCCAGTAGGGGACACATGAGAGGCAACCACACATTGATGTTTCTCTCCTACTCTTTCTCCTTCCCATCCCCTCTCTCTAAAAATAAATAAATAAAATATTTTTTAAAAAGAAATAGAAGACTCAAGTAAAGTCAAAAATAAAAATGGGGCCATCGCTACCAATTCTACAAAAATAAAAAGGATCGTAAGTGATTACTATGAAAAATTATATGCCGACAAACTGGAGAACCATGATGAAATGGACAAGTTCCTAAAGACACATAACCTACAAACACTGAATAATTAAGAAATAGAAAATCTGAAGAAACCTAACTAGTAAAGAGATTTAATCAGTATTAAAAACTTCCCCGCAAAGAAAGGCCCCAGACCAGATGTATTCACTCTTGAGTTCTACCAAACATTTACAAAATTAACATCAATCCTACCCAAACTCTTCCAAAAATTGAAGAGTAGAGAATACTTCCTAACTCATTCTAAAAGGTCAATATTACCTTTATATTGCAGCCAGACTAGTAAACAACAAGAAAATAAAACTATAGTATCCCTTATGAATATTGAAGCAAAAATTCTCAACAAAATACTAGCTAACCAAATTCAGCAGCATGTGAAAAGGATTATTCATACAACCAAGTGAAATCTATTTCTAAAATGCAAGGATGGCTCAACATATGAAAATCAATCTATGTAATATATCATATTAACAGAATTAAGGGAAAAACACCTATCATCTCAATTGATGCAGGAAAAAAAACCTGACAAAATGTAACACCTTTTCGTAATAAAAACAATGAACAAACTAGGAATAGGACACTATGTCAACATAATAGAGGCCACATGCGACCCACAGCAAACCTCATACTCAGTAGTGAAAGACTGAAAGCTTTTTCTTTAAGATCAGGAACAAGGCGAGAATGCTCACTTTTATCACTTATCCACTATGTAGTAATGGAAATTCTAGACAGAGCAATTAGGCAAGAAGAAAACACGTTCAAATTAGAAAGTAGTAAACTTTCTCCATTTAGAGATGATATGATCTTACTCATAGAAAACCCTAAAAGTGTTAAGAACTAATAAATAAATTCAGCAAAGAAGCAGGGTACAGTGTCAACATGCAAAAATCAGTCATCAGTTGCATTTGTACACACTATGAACCATCTGAAAACTACAAAAATAATTCTATTTACAATAGCATAAAAAAGAATACAATAAGTGCCCAGAAATTAATTTAATCAAGAGGTGAAATACTTGTAAATGAAAGCTACAAAAATAGTCTGAAACATGGAAATACATTTCACACTTATGGATTGGAAAACTTAATATTGTTAGATATCAATACTGCCCAAAGCAATTTACAGATTCCTAAATATAAGCTAAAACAATAAAACTTTTAGAAGAAAACATAAGGGAAAGCTTCATGACATTGAATTTGGCAACCATGTCTTGGATATGACATCAAAAGCATAGGCTTTTGATGAAAGGAAAGACAAAGTTGAACTTCATCTAAATTAATTTTTTATGCATCAAAGAATACTATCACAGAATGAAAAGAGAACCCACAGAAAGAGATAAAATATTAATGAATTATACATCTGATAAGGGATCAATATACAGAATATATAAGGAATTTATTTGTACAACTCAACAACAACAAAAAACAACCAATTAAATAACAATAATGCCTAGATGTTGTGGGTCAGCAGACTGAGTGCCAGCCTGCAACCAAAATGTTGCTGGTTTGTTGGCTGGTGAGGGCACATTTCTTTGTTGCAGTCCAGGTCCCCAGTTGGGGGTGTGTGAGAGGTAACTGATCAATGTATCTCTTGTGCATCATTGTTTTTCTCCCTCTATCCCTCCCTTTTCCTATCTCTAAAAATAAATAAATATTTTTGAAAATTAGCAAAGGGCCTAAATACACATTTTTCCAAATGAAGACATACAAATGGCCAACAAACATAAGAAAAGATGTTCAACATCACTAGTCATTAGGAAAATGCAAATCAAAGCCAAGATTAAATATCACTTTACACACATTAGGATGGGTATTATAAAAAAACAAGGAAACAAGTACAAAATAACAAGTGTTGGTGAGAATGTGGACAAACTGGAAACCATGTGCCTTGTTGGTGGGAATGTAAATGGTGTAACCACTGTGGAAAAGGATATGATAACTCTTCAAAATTTGAACATAGAATTACTATATGACTCAGAATGTCTACTTCTGGATATACATCCAAAATAAGTGAAAGCAGAGGCTTAAACAGATATTTGTATACACATGTAAATGGCAACATTACTCATAATAAATAAAAGGTGGACATAGCCCAAGTATCAATCAACAGATGAATGGGAAAACAAAATGTCATATATCCATACAATGGAATATTATTCAACCTTTAAAAGGAAAGGAATTTTGACATGTGATACAGCATGGATGAACCTTGAAGAATTATGCTATGTGAAATAAACTAGTCACAAAAAAGACAAATATTGTATGATTCCACTTATATGACGTATCTAGAGTAGTCCATTTCACAGAAACAGGGAGCAGAAGCATGGTTGTCAGGGACTGGGGGAAGAGAGGAATGGAGATTTAGTGTTCGATGGGCACGAAATTTCAGATGGTGCAGTGGAAAAGTTATGGAGATGGATGATAGTGATGGTTGCACAATGATAAATGTACTTAAAGCCATAGAACTGTACACTTAAAGTGGTTAAAATAGTAAATTTATGTTATGTGTATTTTACCACAATAAAATAAAACAAAATAAACAACTTTCCAATTTTTGAAAAGATTTTATTTATTCATTTTTAGAGAGAGGGGAAGAGAGGGAGAACGAGAGGGAGAGAAACATCAGTGTGTGGTTGCTTCTCATGTGCTCCCCACTAGGGGCCTGGTCCACAAGCCAGGCATGTGCCCTGACTGGGAATCAAATCAGCGACTCTTTGATTCACAGGCCAGTGCTCAATCCACTGAGCCATACCAGCCAAGGCACAACTTTTCCATTTTATTGGTAAAAAACCTAAGGTATCTAAAGAATATGTGACTTTATACAGCTAGTAAGTAGAAATGATATACACAAGCAAAGCTTTTTATAGCAACACTTATGTTCTTTCTACTACATCAGTTTTTGTTTATTTATTTTTGGGGGGTAAAATTTAAATATAGTGAAATGCATGGATCTAAAGTGTATCATTTAATGAGCTCTGATAAATTTGCATGCCCGTGTAACCACCACCCCAATCAAGATAAAGCACTATTCCACCCTGGCCAGGTAGCTCAGTTGGTTAGAATGTCACCCCAGTACACCAAGGTCATGGTTTTTATCCCAGGTCAGGGCATATACAAGAATCAGCTAACACCTGGCTGGTGTAGCTCAGTGGATTGAGCACAGGTCTGTGAACCAGAGGATCGCGGTTCAATTCCCAGTCAGGGCACATGCCTGGGTTGCAAGCCAGTTCCCTGCAGGCCAGTTCCCAGCAGGGGACGCACCAGAGGCAACCATACATTGATTTAAAAAATAAAAAAGAAATAAATAAAATAAAAAATAAATTAAAAAAAGAATCAACTAACAAATGCTTAATAAATGGAACAATAAATTGATACTTTTCTCTCTCAAATCAACAAATAAAAACATTTAAGATTTTATGAATTTATTTTTAGAGAAAGGGGGAGGGAATGAGACAGGGAGGGAGAGAAACATCAATGTGTGGCTGCCTCTCACACACCCCTCATGGAGGACCTGGCCTGCAACCTAGATATGTGCCCTGACTGGGAATCAAAGTGAACCCTTGGATTCTAGGCTGTCACTCAATCCACTCAGCCACACCAGCCAGGACCAAATAAAAAAATTTTAAAGATAAAGCACAGCCCTGACGGGTGTGGCTCAGTGAAATGAGCATCAGTCTGGGAACTGAAAGGTTGCTCATTCAATCCCAGTCAGGACACATGCCTGGGTTGCAGGCCAGGTCCCCAGTTAGGGGCATGAGAAAGGCAACTGACTGAAGTTTCTCTCACACGTAGATGTTTCTCTCCCTCTCTTTCTCCCTTCCTTCCCATCTCTCTAAAAATAAATAAATAAAATATATTTTTTAAAAGATAAAGAACATATCCAGAATCCAGAAAGTACCCTCGGGTCCTCTTCCACTTAATCTCCACTTAATCCCCATTACCCTTCAGGCAACTATTACCCTGATTTCTATTACCATGGATTAGTTTTACCTGTTCTTCAACTTTATATAAATGGAATCATTCGACTGTACTCTTGTGTGTCTGACCTATTTGGTTCAACATGTTTTTGATTGTCATTCACATTGTTGCGTGTATCAGTATTCATTCTTCTATTGCTGAGTAAAGTTTCATTTTGTGAGTACACCACAACTTGTTTATTCTTTCTCTTACTGATGGATATTTGGGCTGTTTTCAGTTGTTGGGTCTCAAGAGTGAAGCTACTATAAACATTTTTTCACAGGTCTTTTTATGGATATATTTTAATTTCTCTTCTTGCATGACTTGCTTCAGTCAATAGGACAGTAGTAAACTTGATGTAAGCATTTTTAAAAGTGCTTATGTGTTTTCTCTTCCTCTTGCTAATCTTGTCACTTACATAAGAGTAAACACAGGCTAGCCTGCTGGAAAATGAGAGACCATGTGGAGTGGAGCCAAGTCATTCCAGCTGAGGTAATTCTAGACTAGCCAACCCAACAGGTGTTCATGGATTCATGAACAAGTCCAAGTGAGATTAGCCTAGCTCAGCCCAGGCCAAGAGAACTTCCCAGGTGATCTATTGAGCCATGGCAAAGAATAAATAGCAGTTCCTTTAAGCCACTGAGTTTTGGAGCGATTTGTTTTACAGAACTATTATGGCAATAGATAATTTACACACATCTGTACCAGTTTTCTATTGCCACATAACATGTTGTTAGAAAGGTAGGGGATTAAAACAAAACAAATTTATTATCTCATAGTTTTTATGGGTCAGATATCTGGGCATGGGTTATGGGTTAGTTGGAATAGGAGTTAGTTGGGTCCTGTACTCTGTTTTTATTCATCTGAAATCAAGGTGTCAGCCAGGACTTTGATCTCATCTGAGGCTCAGGGACTTCTCTTCCAAGTTCATTGGTTGTTGGCTAAATTCAATTTCTTCCAGTCCTAGGACTGAGGCACTCAGTTCCTAGAGGCCACCTGCCATTTTATGTTTCATGGCCCTCTCTATGACATAGCAGATTGCCTTTTTAGGGCCAACAGGTGAGCGTCTCTGGTGCTTCAGATTCCTGTGACTTCTTCCATCTCTGACCTCTAGACACCATTTGAAAAAGCCTAATTGCCATAAAAAAGAAGAACATTTTACCCTTTGCAAGAGCAGGGATGGACCTGGAGAACATTATGCTAAGTGGAATAAGCCAGTCAAAGAAAGACAAATGCCATATGATTTTACCCATATGTGGAATCTAATGAACAGACTGAACTAACAGGGAAAAAATAGAGACAGACTCATAGATAGAGAGCAGGATTATAGATATGGTAGGTGGGTTGGGAGTGGAGGGATTGAACAGAAAGGAAAAAGGACTAATGAACATGGGAAACAGTGTGGTGATTGCAGTGGGGGAGAGGCTTATAAGGGGAATAAATGGTAATAGGAAAAAATGCAGTTAAAAAAAAAAAGCCCAGCTGATTAGGTCAGGCCCACCCAGAATGCTCTCTTTTTTTATTACATTAAGGTCACCAAAGTAGGAACCTTATTAAATATTAAAATGCCCTCATTTTTGCCATATAAATAACCTAATTACAAAATAAGATCTCTTAATATTTGCAGGTCCACTTGTACCTGAAGGGGGGGGGGATTTTATAGTGTGTATACCAGAAGATGGAAGTCTTGGGAACCAACTTAGAATTCTTCTTACCACAATGCCAAGATAGACAAACAATTTTTGAAAATTAAAAAAAGTATTAAGCAATGAAAACAAATATTAAACAATAAAAACAGGTTTATATAATATATTAAACAATGGTATAATTATAATATATACCATATTACATACATGTAATATACCACATATAATATAGGATATAATTATAAATATATGATATTATATGTTATGACTATATAATAGTATAATTATGTTTATAAATATACAATTATGTGGTATATTAGATGGTAAACATTATGTAATGTTACATTATATATCACATAACGAATACATATTGTATAACCTATGTAACGTGTATCATATAATATACCATATTATATGGTATATTCAAATAAACAGCTACTTGGAGGTTATTATCTTTTGTACATACATGTAATTCAATTAGTTTTTAAAAACTCATCAAAGGAAGAGATTTGTTTGTGAGAGGTGGTTGGTGATGAAAGGGTGCAAGGAAGTTATTCTTTTGTTCACCATTTTCACCAATTTTTCAAACTTTAAGAGTCTAATGATTCTCTTACACTTAAACGTACTTAAAAATAAATTTTGTCCCAGCCTGTGTGGCTCGGTTGGTTGGGTGCTGTCCCACAAACCAGAAGCTCGCTGATTCAGTTCCTGGTCAGGGCACACGCCTGGGTTTTGGTTCAGTCCCCAGTTGGGGCACTCACCGAAGGCACTCAGTCAGTGTTTCTCACTTACAGTGGTGTTTCTCTCCATCTCTTCCTCCCTTCCCCATCCCTAAAATAAATAAATAAATAAATAAGTATATATATATATATATATATATATATATACACACACACACATACATATATACACATACATATATACACACATACATGTATTTTTAAAAATATTTTATTTATTTATTTTTAGAGAGAGGGGAAAGGAAGGAGAAGGAGTAAGAGAGAAACATCAATGTGTGGTTGCCTCTCATCTGTCCTACTGGGGACCTAGCCTGCAACCCATGTATGTGCCCTGACTGGGAATCAAACCAGCGACCCTTTGCTTCACAGGCCCATGCTCAATCCACTGAGCTATACCAGCCAGGGCCTTACATACATTTTTAACATGGAAAAACACCTCTAGAGCAAAATAAAAGCTAAATATAAAAGTACATCAATAAATGGAAATGACACATACACAAAACTGACTGAAGAGTCATGGAAGTCACTTCATTTTTCTCACTTGGTTTATAAATACAAAACAAAATATTGGTGTTAATCTAAATCTACAGCACAGTTCAAATTTGTTCATATGATATTCTCGGACTAAATCTCTTGTGCCAGGAAAAGTGATATGTCTTGCCTAAAACTACAGTATTGAAATATTACATTATAAAAATATAGCATTTTAAGTGAAATGTTTTTAGGTGAAAATGTAATGGGGAAAATGAGTCATTGACTGAAAAATGAAACAATTTTTCTTTTTTTTTAAGATTCTATTTATTTATTTTTAGACAGAGGGGAAGGGAAGGAGAAAGAGAGGGAGAGAAACATCAATGTGTGGTTGCCTCTCACACTCCCTGTCCTGGGCACCTGGCCTGCAACCCAGGCATGTGCCCTGACTGGGAATTAAACTGGCAACCCTTTGGTTCACAGGCCTGCGCTCAATCCACTGAGCTACACCAGCCAGGGCATGGAACACAACAATTTTTCAAGAACCATCATGGCAAAAACTGAATATTATATGAGGTAAATCTGTACTCTTCCTACCTTAACCCCAAGTCTAACATTCTTACTGTCAATTTACTGATGTGATGTGTCCTATGCATAATCAATATGACAGTTGAGCTGCCATATATTAAACAATGTGTCTGCAAAAGTCTTTAGATGTATCAGCTAATTTATTTTTTCAATTTTTTAACTTGATTTTTAGAAAGAGAGAAAAAATCACTGATTTGTCTTTCCACTTATTTATGCATTCATTAGTTAATTTTTTATGTGCCCACACCAGGGGTCAAACCTGCAACCTTGGTGTATTGGGAAGATACTGTAACCAACTGAGTTACCCCACCAGGACCGGTATCATCTAATTTAAACCTTACTACTAGATACTAAGGATGAAAGTAAGGTTTAGGAATAGAAGTTAACTTGTTCAAGATCATACAGCTAGAAATTAGAAGAGTTGGGATTTTAAAATAAGTTTGTTCAAGTCCCAAGACTGTTCTCTTAGCCTTTCCTTTTGTTGTTCTAAAGACAGTTTGGTCTTTGGGGGGCAGGGCGTGGAGGCGGGAGACATTTTTGAAGTGCAAGACTGGCTTTCTTTTCAGAAGAAGCTGTTCAGCCGTATGCAAGGTTTTAGCCTTAATAAGGCTATTTGTCACCTACAAAATGGGGATAGTAATTCCTACCATGTATGTTTGTTTTGCTTGTTTTTTTGTGTGTGAGTTAAAAGAGGCTATGTTGCATATTAGCAGCATTTAGTGAATTATCGGTACATCCTCCACAAATGGTAGAAATATTTGGGCCTGAAACTCATGATCTCTCACCCCCCTCTCACCACCACTCATAAACCTGCTCCTCCTTTTGTTTTTCTTTCAGGGTTATGCCATCAGCCCCTTCATCTGGAAAACCAAATCATCTTCAATCCCTATTTGTCCTTCCTGTTAGCCCTATCACCACCCACACCTTCAAAATCAAATCAGTTTTCAAGACCAATCAATTCCACTTTTGCAATGTCTGTCGTATCTGTCTCTAGCTGTCCATTTCACTGAATCAACCATAGATAAGACCTTCACCAACTGTTGTTGGAACTCTTCTTTTTCTTAATTATTTAAGTAAAAATTTTGAATAAGATGGATATACCTGTTATGAATTTTTTTAATATAAAAGGTTGTACAGTTAAAAAGCAAACCTTCCTCCCATTACTGTCTTGCAGCCATCTCTTCTCCACCTCAGAGGAAGACACTGTTGATTCCCGTGTGCCTTTCCAGAGGCTGCAGACCTACAACACACACACTCTCCTGTATCTTCCAGAGAGGACAGCGCCCTATACCTATCATTCTCCCCCTGGTGTTCTCACTAACAATGTTTTTTGGAGATAATTCTATATTAGTCCCATAAAATTGACTTATTCTTTTCAAAGCCTTCATTCTATGCCATTGTATGGATAGCTTAACTTTTGTTTAACCTTCTCTATCAACATTTAGAGTCCATTTTTTAAATATGTATGCATTTTTGCTACTATGCAGTTTTGAACAAATGCTTATACATTTCTAGTTTAAATTCCTGCAAGTCAAATTTCTGGGTCAACATACATGTACATTTTCAAAACTGATAGATATTAATGTTTTGCAAAGGTCTGGTTACCTACCGGTTATGAATGGAAGTCACTATTTCTCTGCACCTTCATCAGCTAAATCTATTACCAGGTTTCTTGAACATCGCCAGTCAGATTTAAAATGGCATATTTTTTTTGTAATTTTGAGTAAAGTTTCTGCTGCTTTGAAACCTTTTCCCTGTACATTTGCTCTTCTTTGCATCTAGATTATGCACTGTTCATTACAGCCATTATATTTATAATAGCTTCCTCATTGGTCACCCTATCTCTAACTTTTCACTTTTTCAGGCTTTCCATATACCATCTTCAGCATGATAGTCTTTTTAAAAAAGATTTTATTTATTTGTTTTTAGAGAGAGGGGAAAGGAGGGAGAAAAATAGGAAGAGAAACATTGATATGAGACAGAAACATGGAGTGACTGCCTTTCCTGGGAGCCCAGGCCCAGGACAAAACCCACAACCCAGGCATATGCCTTGAGTGGGAATCTAATGTGTGACTCTTCGCTTTGAGGGATGATGTCCAACCAAGCCACACTGGTCAGGGAAGCATTATATTCACAAAAGCAGTTATAATCAAGGGCTCTTTGTATCAGGAGCAATTTACACTCTTAAAAATTATTGACCTTCATATAGAAATATAGTTATATACATAAGTAATTAAAAGTTTTAAAATATTTATCAATTTACTTAAAATTATAACAACCCCATTGTTTTAATAAAATAATATATTTCATGAAAAGTAACTATATTTTCCATTCTGGCTGGTGTGGCTCAGTGGATTGAGTGCCAGCCTGTGAACCAGAGCGTTTCTGGTTCCATTCCCAGTCAGGGCACATGCCTGGGTTGTGGACCAGGTCCCCAGGTCAGTGCACAAGAGGCAACCATACATTGATGTTTCTTTCCCTCTATTTCTCCCTCCCTTCCCCTCTGTCTAATAATGAATAAATAAATAATTGTTTTAAAGTATACTTTCCAAAACAAAAAAAAATTACTAAGAAAAGTGGAATGTTTTACATTTTGCAAACTTCTTTTATGTCTGGCTTAATAGAAAACAGCTGGATTCTCATATTTTCTGCATTCAGTCTACTGTGATATGCTGTTTTAGTTGAAACCTATGAAGAAAAGCTGGCCTCACACAGATCATATAATTGGAAAAGAAAGAAGTATTTTTAAATATATTTTTCTTCGGTATTACACTAATAATCAACATATAGTAGTTTATAAAAGGTTAGTTTCAGTGAATCTGAAACCATATTAATGAGTTCTGTATCCCGTTACATTAAAATACATTTGTCTGTCTTCTACCTTGAATGGATGTTTATGTGATTAATATTATAGCACTATACATTGATCATTTGGAAAGTATTGGTTCCACTACATTATGCTGATCTTCCAAATGCTGACACATTTCATTATAAAATATCAACAATCTCATTCATTAATGTTACCTCCAATCTTATCATAAAAGTCTTCAGGTACAGTAGTGTCTCCTTATCACGATTTCAGTTTACCTGTCTTTGTTACCAGAGATCAACTGCAGTTCGAAAATATGGAATGGAAAATTCTAGAAGTAAATACTTCACAAGTTTTAAAATACGTGCTATTTTGAGTATTGTGGTGAAACCTCATGCCATCCCACTCCATCCTACCTGGGATGTGAATCATCTTTGCCCAGCTCACTTCATCTCATCATGGAGGCATCATATTATCTCATATCATCACAGGAAGAAGAAGGGTGAGTACAGTACAGTAAGGTATTTTGAGAGAGAGAGATAGAGACCACATTCACATAACTTTTATTACAGTAGACTGTTATAGTCGTTCTTACTATTAGCTATTGTTAATCTCTTACTGTGTCAAATTTATAAATTAAACTTTATCCTGGGTATGTGTGTATAGGAAACAACATAGTACTGTATGTGTGTATATAGGCTCTGGGACTGTCTGAGGTTTTAGGCATCCACTGGGGGTCTCAGAACATATTCCCCACAAATGAGCGGGATCTACTGCATTGGCAGGCATGAGGTTTCCAAAATTCTAATTTCACATAAAGCTTGCATTTGATTACTGGCAACAAATACGATCAATTATTTTTCCTTGAAGTAATAGTCTCACTTCATTCCATTTTGAGAAAATGTCTGCCAAATGCCCAAGTCTGTATAACCATACTTTGTCAATCATTCTTTGAAGTAAAACTGGTCTTTCATGAAAAGGGCAGTTAGAACTACTCTCAATGCAAACAATTCCACGAGTGAAACAAACTTCATAGTTTGAGAGATGCAGCTTAACTGCATTATGTCTTTATCACATTTCATCACGCAGAATATTAGGAAGATATGTACCTGAGAATCAAATTTAATAAAATTAAAACTAATAATTTTTACTGCTTCACCAAGAACATTTGTTTTACTGTAATTGTATGGCAGTAAAAAAAAAAAAAACACAGATTCAGCTTGGGGCCACTGGCTATGTGACAGGAAATTAACCCACCAGTGATGTGCAATGTCAATTGAAATGTAAATGTAGTAAAAAGAAAAAAGCAAATAACAGAATGTAAAATGATGCAGCCAGTATGAAAACCAGTATAATGGCTCCTCAAAAAATTAAAAATACAATTGCCATATGATATGTCAACCCCAATTCTAGTTATATATCCAAAAGAACTAAAAGTAGAATCTTAAAGAGATATTTGCATACCCATATTCATAGCAGCATTATTCACAATAGCTAAAAGGTGGAAGTCACCCAAATGTCCATCAATGGATGAATGTACAAACAAAATATGGCATATTTATACAATGCAATACTATTTAGTCTTAAAAAGGGAGGAAATTCGGACACATACTATAATGTGGATGAACCTTAAAGAATTACGCTAAGTAAAATAAGCCAGTAACAAAAAGATAATTATGGTACTGTATGAGTCCACTTATAAAAGTATCCAAAGAAATCCAATTTGTAGAAACAGGAAGTAGAATGATGGTTTTCAGGGGCTAATAGAAGAGGAAAATGAGGAATTACTGGTTAATGGGTACGGAGTCTGTTTTGCAAGATGAAATCGTTGTGGAGGTGGATGAGGATGATGGTTGCACAACAATGGGAACATACTCAGCACTACTGAACCGTAAACTTAAAAGTGGTTACAATGGAAAATCTTATGTGATTTCCCCCACAAATTTATAAAGATCAATAACTCATTGTTATTGTTGTTATTAGTATAAAAAACAGTTTTGACTTCATAGGCCCTCTGAAGAGGTCTCAGGAGCTCTCTCTCTCATGGACCACACCTCCAGAACTATTGCACTCAACACTGTTGACTTGCAAGTGCCTTCGGAATCAAGTCCACGTTCCGCAGCATGGCCTTCAAGACCATCTGTGATCTGGCTTCATTCCCCTTCTCTGCCTCTGACATCTCTGTGCTCCAATCGCACAAACAGTTGCGGTTCCCCAAACACAACATGCATTTTCATACTTCTGTGGCTGAGCTCAAGCAACATTCTAGAGACCCCTTCTTACTCTATTTCAAATCCTACTAATGTTTTAGAGCCCAGCCCCAACACCTGCCCTGCCAAGTCAGGACAAAATCCCCCTTCCTTTGTGCTCTCTGGATATTTTGCTTGTACCTTTACCTTCCCATTTATTTCCATTAGTTTATATTATGGTCATTCGTGTGTCTCTCTTGCCATTAGATTGTAAAACTTCTAGAATAAGAAACAGTTTCCCTCATAGCACATTTGGCACAGTGCCTTCTTAGATCAATCTCGGTAACTTAGCTGCCTCCTAACTTCAGTTTCCACTTCTGTAAAACAGGGATAATGACACCCATCTTGCAAGTTCCTGGGAAGATTCAAAAAGGCCATGTCTGTGGATAGTTAGCCTAGTGCCAAGTACAATGTACCCCTTAATAAGAGGGAAGACCCTTCTTCCTTTAGTGGGTATTGAATTAACATACATCAAAAGATTTGAAGAGGGAAGTATTGTAAAACTTACAACAAAGTCACTCAGAGAAATGCTTGGGATCTCGGTAATGGTTATTAATAAAAAATACTAAGGTTATGAAGTTGTTGTTAGTTCTAACCACAGGTGTTCCCTGGAGCAAATCCTTTGTTTCCAGAGAAATCTAGTCTTCTTCCATGGCACTCTGACTTTCCTCATGCCAGGTATGGGCTCATAAATCTTTTTAGGCTTTGTCAGAGAACCCTGGCCACTCAGAAATTGGTAGGATGATTTTTTATGCTATAGCTTCAAATCAGACTAAATCTAGGAGATATTTAAAATTAAATGAGGTATCATTTATTTTTTAAAGATTTTATTTACTTTTAAAGAGAGAGGAAGGGAGGGTGAAAGAGAGAGAAATATCAATGTGTGAAAGATACATCAATTGGTTGCCTCTCGACCAAGGGCCTGGCCTGCAACCCAAGCATGTGCCTCGACTGGGAATGGAACTGGTGACCTTTTGCTTAGCAGGCCAACGCTCAGTCCACTGAGCCACACCAGTCAGGGTGATATAGTATTTTAAATATTCATAAGAATTAGTTGTCTCACTCTAGGAATATGTAAGAATGCTTCCTGCATGTACCCTCACTGGGGATCGACCCTCAACCTTGGCATATTGGGACAACACTCTAACCAATTGAACTACCCAGCCAGGGCAAGAAGGCAAGATTCTAAGACTTCTTCAAGTTCTGAAGTCTTTAACTCAAAACTTTAAATGGAAGATATTCACATATTCTAGGATTCTATCAAATGCAATGGTTTTAAGAACTAGGAGAAAATGGAATAAACATATCTCAAGAACCAAGAAATACAGAATTCTATCATTTAATTACTATAAGTAAGCTGTGAGAAGAAGGGAAATTTAGGAAATGTGTATATTTAACATGGGCTGTGTTATACTCCACTTGAAGTTAATGTCATTGATATAATTTTTCATTTTAAATAGGGTTCAATATTCTGTGGTTATTCATAATCTCAGCAAATGTTTCTCTTCCCAGTCTACATCTTATAACTCTGGGAAGTTTTATAATTTAATAGCGAAAAGTTTAAGAGAACTAAACTATATTATTAATGCTTTTGTGCTAAGAAGTAATCTGTACACGATTGGTACTTACAGTCCACAATAAATGAAGAGAGGTTCACCCAAAGGCACAGTCTCTTAAAATTTCAAACTAAAAACTATAAAAAGAAATTCCTGGAAGTTTCCAGAGGGGAAAAAAACAGATGACATCCTGAAATTGGAATGTAACACTGGAAGCTGGAAGACAATGAAACCTTTCCAAATTCTTAGAGAAAAAAGTGGGTTATCAACCTGGTTTTCTTCACCCACCCGTATTATTGAGCCTCAGAATAAAGATATTTCCAATCTAGAAGGATTCAGTGGATTTCTGAATTCCTTATCTTTCTTCCTCAATAGAGAAACAACTGGAGGCTGTGCTCCAGCAAAACGAGGGAACAAATCTAGAAAGAAGATGAAGTACAATCAGGGAAACAGAAAACACACAACACAGGAAAACAGTGAAAAGAAGTCCTATGTTAAAAACTTGGGGCAAATCTAGAAATCCAGCTCTTATTCTGAAATAGAGCAACAGAAGGCTCTGAGATGGAGATGTCTGGGGGGAAATGAAATTGATTGAATAACTGATATATTGGGCCAGCTGAAAATAATACTATAAGACATATAGTAGATCTCACGAAACAAAGAAAGTTAACTTTATGAACATTGAAAACTAAGCAAATGTAAAAGTAAAGCAATTGCAAAAAACAACAATAAAGGGACAAGCACTAAGGTGTAATCATAGTATATGCCACGTAACAGGTAAATAATGCTTCTGAAGTCATAATAATGTAAATACTGATTACTGATTTAACAAGCAATGGTGATACTGGGAGAATGAAAAGAAAAAGTGGGAGCAGTGAGTATAAGGAGCTAAACCCTTACTTACCAAAAGAGGAAATCAGTGAATAATGTCTAAACTTGAAAAATCAAGAAATAGCAGTATGCACATATGATTAAGAGACATAAGAGTAGAGGCATACCTCAGAGATATCGTGGGTTTGGTTCCAAACCACCACGATAAAGCAAGTATTGAAGTAAAGTGAGTCATAATCCTTTTGCTGGTGGAAGATCTTGCATTCAACTTGGAAAAAATGCAACATCTGTGAAGAACAATAAATCAAAGCACAATAAAATAACGTATGCTTGTAGATATCAGAAAAAATAGAGGTAATATAGTGGACAGTCTAGAGGGTGAAATAAGTGGGTGGGGACTGGTAGGAAAAGGGTCGCTAGGTTTCATGATAAGCCTGCTATACTGATATTTTAATTACCTGTATATATAAATTTTTTATGTTAATTAATGATGCTGCAATAAGTACATGTGTTTGTAAATACATACATGTGTATATATATGTATATATAATACATATCTATATCTATATATCTTTGCGCTCACTTCTGAATATATCCTTACAGTTAATTCCGAAAAGTGGAATTTTAAGGTCAGAAGTATACGTATATTCAAGGCTTTTCCTACTGGCTGTCAAATAACTCTCCAGCAGGACTAGGCTGATTTTCACTTTTCTGAGCAGAGAGCTAGCCTGGCCCATCACCTCACCACCAGGTTGCCACAGCTCCAGATCCAATTTAACAGGAGGTTATTGTCGTTCGCCTCCTGAGTCCTTCCTCTGCCATCTATTAGAAACTGAGATTTTGAGATGGGAAGGTTGTTTGATCCAAGAGAAGCCTAAACCAGAAGCTAAATTTTGGCTGTGCTACCACCTGCCCATGTGGTTTTGAACATGTCTCTTTCTCCGGCCTTAGTTTTAGCATCTATAAAGTAAGGAGCTTGCACCAGAACAATACTTCTTAACACTTTTACTGCTAAGGCCCCTCCCTTGGATACCAGTTTTATCTAGTAAGCAAATTGCATTTACTAAGAAATTGTTTATTTTCTTTCCCAATGTGTATTACTTATACAAGGTGATAGTCAGTGAGAATTTCTGAATAGCAGGGAGCAGATACCTCTGATAAGTGAACTAATAAATTCAAGCCAAAAGAATTTTATTATCCAAGCCCTGGCTGGTGCAGCTCAGTGGGTTGAGTGCCAGCCTGCGAACCAAAGGGTTGCTGGTTTGATTCCGTCAGGGCACATGCCTGGGTTGTGGGCCAGGTCCCAAGGTCAGGGGGGCACACAAGGGGCAACCACACATTGATGATGTTTCTCTCCCTCTCTTTCTCCCTCCCTTCCCCTCTGTCTAAAAACAAATAAATAAAACCTTAAAAATTTATTATCCAGCTTGCACTGCCAGGCTGAAGCAAATACAGAACTATGTTGGAATCCTCCCAGGCCCCTTGCTGTTTCCACATTCCCCAGAGTAAATGGGGTGGGGTAACTCTCTCATGTCCAAAAATCCATTTTCTCTCCCTATATACCACCATCATCAGGGTTTATTCTGTCAGGATTGTTTCCCAGCTAAATGAGTTTAACAACTGACCCTGTGCATATTTACTGGAGCTAGGTTACAACAAAGGCAACAGGAGCAAAGATGAGCACTTTGCCCTATGAGGAAAGAAAGAAGGAAGCAGGATTTATTGCGAAGCTTGTGTTTCAGGGCCCCTTACAGGGGCCCCTGTGAGAGGTGGGAATTGCTGGGAACTGTAGTCTGGGAGCTAAGGACAGGAAGCAGTTTACAATCAAGAAGCATTTCTGTGTAAGCATTTCTGGATCACTGCCTCAAGATCTCAGGAAAAAGAAATCTGAATCTCTGAGTGTTCAATCATTTGTCTTGATTAACTTTTCTCATTCCAAATACAGATTCACATTCATACCTAATATTGTACTCATAATTCTGTATTTTGGTTCTTGGAGAGGGCCTCCAGAATTATAAAAGCTCAGGTCCTACAAAACCTGGATTTGCTGCTTATGTAGGCAGAGCTGCCCAGCATGACAAAAGCTAGTGATCTGGCTTCTCCACTGGAAGCCTAGGAGAAATGGCTTTCACACTTCTGTGTCTTCGGCCAGCATATCTGGACAGGCAGGTTCCAGTCCTTGGGAACACGAGCACACAGTTCATTAGCAACTCCTGTATAGACCCAGATTATTGCAGGTATTTCTCTGGACACACTGAGAATCCATGTGAGTGATGGACCAACTACTTCTCGATTTCTTCTTGATCACTGTTCGCAAATGTCCCTTCCCCAGTTTTTTGTTCTCCCTTCTGATACATTTCAGAAGCAATGTGTTTGCTTTTCTATGCCTGGCACATTGGAAAGCATGCAATTAATAACTGTTAAATGAATAATTTAGAAGAGTGAATTCTAGCATTTCTGTTTCCCAGACTCTGACAAGAGTGCTAACAAGCTATAAAATGACAAAAATATGGGCAGTCATAGGAAAGATGGCAGCTCTTTCTTTTCTGTTTATTCATTAAACCAGTGATTTACCAACTTAATATGCTTTGGAGAGCCTTATTTAAAATGCAGATTCCAGGGCTGTGTCTGTGGAGGTTGCAGTCAGCAGTCTGGTAAGGAATTCAGGAGGCTACATTTTGTTTAAGGCCTCTGATGATTCTGATGTAGGTCACTTCTTGAGAAACAACATAAAAGGGACTGCATCTGTCTGGGTATGGAATTTACCCATCTCTTGCAATCACTAGGTTGCTAATGCACATCCAAGATCTGTCTAGGGGGCGTTCCAGAGAAGATTTGTCCCCTTGATATTAAGGCAATCCTTACATTTCTTTTCTTCAGGCAAATACTCCCAGTTGCTATTGTGCAGTACAGATCTGGGGAGTCAAACAGATCTGGATTCAAATTGTTACATCTCTTTGATCCTCAGTTTATCTACGAAATAGGGATTATAATGCCACTTATAATAGTGTTAGAATTAATACAAGGTCCATCTAGAAAAAATTCTAACCATTGTTAATATAACAAGGATGGTTTGCATGACATTGATATAACCTGGCAGCCAAGGAGAGTGAACTGGAATGTGCATGTGTGAACAATGATGACTTCACTGTGCTAGTCAGTGGGGGTGGTAGATGCTATTGAGTGAGCATGTGTACTGTGTGGCTGTCACATTCAAAATGACTGAGCAAGTAGAGCAACAGATCTACATCAAATTTTGCATGAAATGTGAACACACCTCTGCCCAAACTACTGGGATGATTCAGAAGGCCACAGCTATGGGCAACTGGTGATTGGCAGCTTCATCACAACAACTGGCCTGCTCATGCATCTCATCTCATGCAGAGTTTTTTGGCAAAACCTCAAATCACCCAGGTGACTCAGCCCCACTACAGCCCAGACTTGGCACCCTGTGACTTCTGGCTTTTCCCAAAACTAAAATCACCTTTGAAAGGGAAAAGATTTCAGACCATTGATGAGTTTCAGGAAAATATGACAGGGCATCTGATGGTGATTGGGAGAAATATGTGAAGTCCTGAGGTGTCTACTTTGAAGGGGACTGAGGCATCATTGTCTTACGTACAATGTTTCTTGTATCACGTACCTTCTTCAATAAATGTCTTTATTTTTCATAGTACATGGCTGGGTACTTTCTGGACAGACCTCATATACTGACTTATGTGAAAGAATTGTAAGCCTTACGTGGAAGATGAAGAGTTTCCCCTGAGAAAGATGAGATATGTAAAATTCTCCCATTTAGATATTCACCTCCTAGGCTTCCACCATTAGTCTCTGTTAAAATGTAAATGGAGTAACTATGAGCCCCACTGTTATTTATGCCTTGGTCAAATGCAATCATAAATTGTTCAGAGAAAGCAAAAGCAGGAAGATAGCTTGGGAGTGTCATGAAGGGAAAGAAAGAAGAAGAGAGGCTAAGAAAAAAGGGAAGAGTGTAAGGAAAAATCAAAGGCATCTAAAAACAAACTCTTCCAATGTTACAGTCCTACACAGGGGCCAGGGAGCCTGATGTAAACAATGGTTTCCAGTTTATATTCCTGGTTCCCATGTGAAGAAATAAATGTTCAAGAAATGCCACGCACAAGAAAAAATTACCTCCTCTGTTAGTGGAAAAGTTGTTCTTAGTGTAAAAGTTGCTGAAAATGTTGACGATTTTTTAAAGGGACAGTCTGTCTTTGGGAGAGTATCTTGTTAATCCTTCTGAAGTGGAAGATAAAATTTAGGGGGCATGACTGTGGCTGATAAACCACTTCAAGCAAATTGAGGAGTTTGGTTTTGCTCCTGAGAGGGATGGGAAAGGAGAATGGGATGAAATAGAGAACAGTGGGAGTGGCGTGAAGTTAGGGACTCTGTGGAGGGAAAGTGGTTGGTGTAAACTCCTCAGCAGTGGGGTAGCCAGATAACATTAGGAGAAAACAAAGAAAATCTGGTGTTCGTATTGAAATTTTGATGGCAATATAATAAAAGTAATGATTAATAGTCACTAAGCATTGGATTTTCTTTCTCTTTTTTCTGCACACCTTCCCTGGATTTTCCACATGCATCTTTCACCTTAAGGATACTTACATTCCAGCTTTGGCAGAGATTGCTGATTGTCCCCTTCAAATCCCAACTCCCCTGCTTTAACTGTTATAGAAGTTTTTGGCTGAGCTCAGAGCTGCCTACATTTCCCAGCCTTCCTTACAGCTAGATGTGACCATGTGACTAGTTTCTGGCCAGTGGAATGTGAGCAGAATGGATGAAATGTGCAACTTCCAGGTGTGTCTTTAAAAGCAAAAAGTACATCTTCCCTTTCCCACTGGATGGAGAGGTGATGGCAAGCTCTGGAGCGCTTTCCTTAGATGTGCAACCATGGAAGCTTCCATTGTAGCTGAGAAGCTACTTGTTAAGGAAGACAGACACATGAGACAGAAGAATATATTTTAAAAAAAAGAAGGGTCTTTCACCAACTTTGTGAAGCATATTTTCCTACAAGCTCAGGACTGCTTTGTCTAAGCCTTTTTGAGAGAAAGGAATGAACTTCTATCATGTTATAATATTTTTGTTTCTTTTGATACAGCAACCAAAATTGTGTCTTAAACTAACATGTAAGAAAAGGCACACCAGCTGGTGTGGCTCAGTGGATTGAGTGCTGGCTTTCAAACCAAAGGATTGCTGGTTCGATCCCCTGGGTTGCAGGCCAAGTCCCCAATGGGGGCCATGTGAAAGGCAACCACATATTGATGTTTCTCTCCCTCTCTTTCTCCCTCCCCTCTGTCTAACATAAATAGGTAAAAAAAAATTTTTAAGGCATTACATATGTTCTTAGGCAGAACTTTAAAAAAGCACATTTAGTTTTTCACTATAAAAATAACATACCAACGACCGATATAAGTACCCTTGATATGATGTGATGACAATGGTATTTTACTTTGGTAGTCTTCCTCCCCAAAACCTGTAACTCCCATCCAATCGTGAGAAAAATATCAGACAAATCCCCAATAAGGGGCATCCTACAAAATATGTAACCAGTGTTCCCCCAAACTATCAATACCATCAAACACAAGGAGTCTGAGAAACTCATACAACCAAGAGGAGCCTAAGGAGACATAATGACTAAACGTATGTGGTGTCCTGGATGGGCTCCTGAAACAGAAAAAAGACATTAGGCAAAAACTAAAGGAACCTGCTCTGGTGAGTAACTCAGTTGGTTAGAGTATTGTCCCAACATGCCAAGGTTGTGGGTTTGATCCCCCATCAGGGCACATACAAGAATCAGCAATGAGTGCATAATAAGTGGGAAAACAAATCTATGTTTCTGACTCTGTCTCTGTCTCTCTCTTTCTGTTTCCTCCCCCTTTTTAGAGAAAGAGAAAGGGAGGGAGAGAGGGACAGAAACATCGATGTGCAAGAGGTACATTGATTGGTTCCCTCTAGCATGCCCCCCGCATCTGGGGACTTGGCCCAAAACCCAAGCATGTGCTGTGACTGGGAATTGAACCAATGACCTTTGGTTTGCAAGCCAGCACTCAGTGCACTGGGCCACATCAGCCAGGGTGATAAATTTTTAATATTTTTTAAAATTAAGGAATTCTGAATACAGTGTGGACTTTCATTGATAATGGTATATTATTATTGGCCCATTCATTGTGACAAAAGACATTAATAAAAGGAAACTGAGTGCGGGGTATAAGAGAACGATATTTGTTAATTAACTGTGACAAAAGATGTTAATAATGAGGTAAACAGTGTGGGGGGTAAGAGAACTGTCTGTTCTATGTTCACAACTTTTTTGTAACTAAATCTACTCTAAAATAAAAGGTTGATTGAATAATAAAAAACAACACACCTAATTGTAGAAAACTTAGAATACAAATGAAAATTTTAAAAAACTCTCCACAAATTCCATAATTAAAAACTTTGCTGAATCTATCTGTGTGGATATGTGTTTGTGTCTAATACAACTACCATACTATATGAAGGGAGGACCCCCCAAAATGAAATAATCTTCTGGAGGGGGGACCCTTGTAGTATAGACCTTTCCCAGCCCGTGAGTGTTCTAGAAACCTATCTGTGTCAGTGTACCAGCTGGCATTGTTGTGAGAGGCTGCATTTGGATTCAGTGAATTTTTCTTGAATACTCTTTCGACACATTTGGCCATTTCATAATGGGTGATTTCAAGCACAGTTGCCCCACACCACAGCTGAGTGTTCAGCAGTTTTTGACTCAGAACATGCCCTATCTTTCCTATTCACCTGATCTTGCCCCGAGTGACTTTTTTTTGTTTCCTCAGATGAAAGAAGTTCTCAAAGGGAAATGTTTTGTCAGTGTGGAAGAGGCGAAACAAAAAACAGCAGAAGCACTAAAAGGCATCAAAATCAATGAGTTCAAAAACTGTTTTAAGCAGTGAAAAAAAAGTCTCCATAAGTGTATTGCATCAAATGGAGAGTATTTTGAAGGTGACTGAAGTTTAAACATATAAAAAAATTTTTTTTTAAGGAATAAATTCCAGCCTTGGCTGGTGTGGCTCAGTGGACCGAGTGCAGGCCTGCAAACCAAAGACTTGCTGGTTCAATTCTCAGTCAGGGTACATACCTGGGTTGGAGGCAGGTCCCCAGTAGGGGAGGCAATCGAGAGGCTTACGAGAGGCAATCACACACTGATGTTTCTCTCTCTTTCTCCCTCCCTTTCTCTAAAAATAAATAAATAAAATCTTTAAATAAATTCCAGATTTTTTAATCTCCCTTGTATACACGTATTTCTGTCTGAAATATTTTACTTAACATTTATCATGAAGCATTTTTACACACATTCATTTTCTAGCCCTTCAAGAGTACCTAAAAGCAATGACACTACAAAAACGCTAAATATATTTGGTTTCTGCAAGAAACCAGGGCCCCTTAGAGACATAACTGATTACAGAGCTGGGACAGAATGAGCCTGTAAGTAAATATGTTTTTGTGTCAGAATGTAAGTAGTGCTCAAAGAGTGATGGGGCATGTCAAAAGCATACATGAACCTGCCTGAAGGACTCCCACTGGTCAAATCTGGGAAAATCTGAGAATCAACACTCATTGATTACTCACTCAGTAGAGCAATGAGAAATAACCCACTGAATAAAAGAAGAAAATGGTTTTAGCCATGGCTAGGTAGTTCAATTGGTTAGAGAGAGCATCATCTCAAAATGCCAAGGTTGCAGGTTTGATCTCCAGTCACGGTACATACCAGAATCAACCAGTGAATGCATAAATTCATGGAACAACAAATTGATGTTTCTCTTTCCCTTCCTCTCTCTCTCTAAAATCAATAAATAAAAATTTATAAAGGAAAAAAAAGAAATAGGTTTACTCTCTTTCCCCATACCCTTGCTACTACTGGATATCAGCAATATTTTACTTTCTGCCAATCTAAAAGGTAAAAAGTTCACTATTGTTATAGTTTTAGGAATCATTACTTAGTGATGGTAGATATTTATTAACCACTTGTGTTTATGTCTTCAATGAATTTGTATTCATATTCTTTGCCAATATTTTAACTGGATTATCTGTATGTTTCTTATTGATATGTTGAATCAATCTGCATTAGTTCAATTCCAGACTCTACCACTTAATAGCTGTTTGATCTTGAACAAAATATTTAATCTCGTTGTGCCTCAGTTTCCTTACCTGTAAAAAGAAGATGATAATAACAGTGCTTATATCATAATGACTATTAGGATGCTTGAATGAGTTAACACACATAAAAGGCTGCCCTGGCTGGTGTGGCTCAGTGGATTGGGCGCCGGCCTGTGAACCAAAAGATTGCTGGTTCAATTCCCAGTCAGGGCACATGCCAATTGTTTCTGTCTCACATTCATGTTCCAATCCCTCTCTTCCTCCCTCCCTTCCCCTCTCTGAAAATAAAAATAAAATCTTTTTTTTAAAAGACATGTAAAATGCTTAGAACAGAAACTGGCACATATAAATGACAAATAATTGATGTTTATTATTATTCCTTTAGCAGAAAGTTTTATTTGTTTATGTAGTCAGATCTATTTTTTTTTCTTCATGGCTTTTTTATTTTCTCTCATATTCAAGAAGGTTTTACAGACCCCGAGAATATAAAAATAATGTTTGCTAGTATCTTCTTCTAGTATGTTTACAGCTTATTTTCTATGTGAAAATTTATAGTGGTATGCCAGGCATTGTGTTGGTTGCTGGGGATACAAGAATAAAGAAGACCGAGGGCCTGCTTGTTCCTTGCTCTCCTGGAGCTCACAGTGTAGTGGGGTAACAGACAACAACCAAAAACCAACTAATAAAATAATAAATTAGGTAAGTGCCATGAAAGAAACAAAAACATTATTCACTTTTCTTTTTTTTTTTAAGATTTTATTTATTTATCTTTAGAGGGGAAGGGAAGGAGAGAGGGAGAGAAACATCGATGTATGGTCGCCTCTCGTGCGTCCCCTGCTGGGAACTGACCTGCAGGGAACAGGCCTGCAACCCTGGTATGTGCCCCGACTGGGAATCGAACCACAATTGTCTGGTTCGCAGGCCCATGCTCAATCCACTGAGCTACACCAGCCAGGGCCCATTATTCACTTTCCTACATAGCTATAATTTATTACCTCCTCCCAGGAACAGTGTCTCCTCACTGTGGTGGAGTTTATACTTAGCTTTAGGAAAGCATATAGAAAAGAAAAAAGGGAAGAAAGGAATGTCTGTCCCAGTAAATTTTGGTGTGGTTGTGTCCATTTCCCTCTGTCTTTTCTAGCCGATGTATCTCTCCACTGTTTTTTTTTCTTTCTACTTTTACTTTTTGAGAGAAAAAGAGAGAGATTTGCTGTTCCACTTATTTATGCATTCATAGTATGTGCCCTGACAGGGATTGAACCTACGACCTTGGCATATCAGGACGAAGCTCTAACCAACAGAGTTACCTGGCCAGGGCCTCCATTGTTCTCTTTCTAAGTGGAGGCTCCTTGTAGCCTTTTGACCGTACCCTTGCCACTGACTCCTGAACATACTTTTTCAGAGCTCGAAGCCTTTGGTGTAGAGCCAAGGAGAAATTATGAAGTTTCAAGAAGGGTGAGTGCTGAAGAAACGCCTGGTCTGGCTCAAAGGGTGTCCACATCAGCGACCTTTCAAGGTATGACTGCAGTTGTGCACTTGTGACAGGAGCTAAATTTTAAGGCATTAAAACTTGTCTTATGCTGTCTATGATTATGGACTCTACTGATGTTTCTAACTCACAGGTCAGTCCTGGATGTCCTTTTAAAAATATATTTTATTTATTTTTAGAGAGAGGGGAAGGGAAGGAGAAAGAGAGGGAGAGAAGTTTTAATCTGCGGTTGCCTCTCACATGACCCTCACTGGGGACCGGGCCACAACCCAGGTATGTGCCCTGACTGGGGATCAAACCAGTGATCCTTTGGTTCACAGCCCACACTCAGTCCACTGAGCTACCCCAGCCAGGGCATGGATGTCCTTTTTAAGGGCTACTCTTCCTCCATTCAACTCTGCAAACAATCTCATTTCCATGAGTGGAAATCTCTTCAGACCTACGAATAGAGCCATTAATGTTTCACTAAAGCAGACTTTCTGACTAGATGGGTTCCTTTCTCTTTTTTAAGGATGAAATTTACCTTATTGTATGAACAAGCATTCAAATGGCCAAATGGGAGAAAGGTATAAGGTTGGAATGCAGTTTGAATGGACTGGGCATGGTGACTTCTCAGAATGCACCAGGGTAGCTATTAAAGACCTGGCATGCAAGTTCCAGTTGCATATAGAATTGTACAGCTGAAACCTATCTAGTTTTTTTAACCAATGTCACCCCAATAAGTTCAATAATAAAAAGAGCCAAACTATTTCTCTCCCTCTCTCCTTCCCTTCCCCTCTAAAGATAAATAAAATAAAATACTTCTTTAAAAAAAAAAAAAAAAAGAGTAAACTCAGGACCATCAGAAGATAAATATACAATTACAAATATAAAATCGTAGAATTTTTTATATCCTAGGGAAAAGGTTTTTATATCTTAGGGAAAACAACCTTGGTTGTTTTTTTTTCTGTTAAGACAAAACAGATCTTTAGATAATCAGTTGTTACAAACCTGAGGTGCTTGTTTCTTCAAATTCAAAGATGAAATAAATTATACTTAATTTAAAAAATTCCAGTTGCAATTTATATATTAGAGCTCAAGTCTATATTCTAGTAAAATAATAGCCTATGTTTTATGGTATGTTTCATGTACCAGGTCCTGTTCTATGTGCTTTAAATACTCATTCAATTCTCCTAACGCTAAAAGTAATAAGTACTATTATTATCTTCCCCATGTTATAAATGAAGAAACCTCTCTCAAAGGCCAGAGAGGATAAGGGACTTGAGCAAAGTCATGTAACTTGTAAGTCGCTAACTCAGAATTCAAACCCAGGCATTCTGGTTGTAGATTCTATGGCCTCCCCCCAAACTATATTTAACTGCCTCTCCCCTTGGGAGTGAGTTTATCCGTATTTCTTGAGACATTTTTGGTTTTGTTGTTGCTGCTTTTCTTTCATAAAAAAGAAACTGACTTAAGACACCTGGGGCTAGACAGATAATACTTTGAACATTATGAGAGGATGAGAAACAGCATAGGGCAATTTTCATGTGGAGTTGGATAAAACATCCCAAGGAAAGATGTTGGGGGTGCTAGTGTTTTAGAATCGAGGGTTTTGAGCTTTTTCAGTATCATGGTTTCAGCCTTGTGAGGCAGAGATAATTTTCTGAAAATTTTTCTTAAATCAGGGAAGAGAGAGGGGGCAGAAGAGGCCACTCTTCACCTAGTGGGCCACAGTTGGAAGGCAGGAGGAAAGGGAATGGAGGCAGTGGACAGCGGTGGATGAGCCCTGAAATAAGTCAAACGGCTGGGGGCAGATGATGGATTTGATCCAGTCTGTGAACATGCTGTTCCCTTTTAGGCCACTGACTCCTACAGTCATCTCTTGTGTGATCGCAGCTTTTCCTCCCAAATAATTGGGGCCATCTGTAGAACACAGAAAGGGCAGGCCGCCTGACTCTGTGCTGTGGATCCCCCCCGCCCCCCACCCTGCTTCTGAAGCATCAGATTCTCATTCCCAGGAGGGCTCAGAAGCAGCAGCAAGCACGTGGTTCGTGGTCTAAATTCAGCAAGCAGTGAAAAGGCAGTGGGGGAGGGTTGGAGGTGGGTAATCGGGATTTGGAGGAGGAGCTACCACACAACCTCGGAATCTGGCTTACTTGGGCTTTGGTAGGAGAATCTCTGCATTTACCCCTTCGGTTTACCTCCCCGTCTTATTATCTTTCTCCCTCTGTCCAATCGGATTTGTTTTTATTTAAAATCCAACCCCCTCTGTCAGACTCACTTCCTGTTGTCAGCCATCCACCAAGCCTGATGTATCCTGAGTCCTGTTCTTAGCCTTGGTCTGGTTGGGGTGATTCACAAAAGAAGCCCCAGGGGAGAAGGAGGATGCGCTTAGCAGGATTTATTAGTGTCTGTGAAGAGGACTGGGAAGACGTGTGCTGCCTGAGGTCGGAGGAGAGGTGCCCGGCCTCCCTGATGACCCCTGCCTCCGATTTTCCCTCCTGAGTAGTGTCCCTTGAATTAACCTCAAAGAGAATGTACTCTTCTTCCAGTGCTATAGATGATCAAAGACTTAATTAAGCTTAGTAATAACACATTAGACTTTTCCTTCAGCTCACACAGCCATTGCTTAGCCAAAGACATCATAGTACTTTACATTTATCTCATGTATTCTTTCTCCATCAGAGTTTTACAGATGAAGGAGACTCAGTGCAAGAGACTTGAATTACTAGTATAAATTTCTTGAGGGTTAAGGGAACTCATTTGCTGAGCACCAAATTGGCCAGGTCCAGGGCCAATTTCCTACACTATCCTGTTTCATCCTCACTTATGTTAGGAGGGGGTTATTTTCATCCCTTTTTTCAGTGAAGTAACTTCCTAGGGACACACAGCTTCAATGCTGAGATTGGGATTCAAATCCAGGTCTATAAAGATTCCAAAATGCCTACTTTTTCCAATGTACTTTTGTTTATTTAACAGTCGTGAAATATTCATTAAGCACCTATGATATGAATTCACAGACAAAAGAGTGGTCTCTGTCTTCAAAGAACTCACAGCCTTGTGGAGGGCACATGCAAGTCAACAGACAGTAGAAATGTAATGTATTGTGGTAAGTACAATGGCAAGCCAAGAACAGAGAGTTAGGATCCCAAAGGGGCAAGTGACCAGCCCTGCCTAAGAAAGTCCAGGGAAGAAGACCTTTAATCACCCAACACTTACTGCATTCCAGGTCATGTGAAGCATGGAGGGATAACAGCCGATATTTTATGGTGGGAATGTACGAAATGTGCATTATCTGGTTTGAGCTTTAGAATCTGGATCCAGCGTTGAACTTGGAAAGATGACAAAGGGATTTCAAGGTATGCTGCCTCCATGTTGTGCCTCTGTCCCTGTGGTACTATGTTCATGAACCTCTAGACATGTTATGTGATAACGATGAGAGCCCTTGGAGCTTAGGCCCCAATTCTGGGTCTGTCAGAGGAGAGACAGCTGAGACAAAGGCTCTTTTGCTGCTCTTGCTGCAGTCTCAGTGATTATTAGGAGACAGCAGGCACCCAGCCTTTCACTGCCGTGTTGGGTGTGCAGGAAGCCTATCCCCTTTGTGGTCTGAAGGATATTAAAATTCACTCGTTTGGCCCAGATACTCCTCCTGCAGGACCTAGCATGCCTGCCAAAACCCAACCAACTTTGATGATCTTGTCTGCTTTGCCCTGCCAGTCCCAATTGTCCCTTATGCCCTCTTGGAAAGTGTCACTCAAACTGTGCTTCCATTGTGTCCTTCCTTGCTCAAGCCAGTGAGGTTATTTTCAAGTTTTACCCCATCCAACCAGAGTCACTACATAAGAGTTCCCATTGGGGTTCCAGAAATTGGATGTCACAATGATAATAATTAATTGACAATTTACTAGAAGCCAGACTATGTTAGGTGCTCAGTGTGACCCATTTCACTTAATCCTCAAGCCAACACTACGAGGTGGTATTATTTTATTATATAACAAATGAGGAAAGTGAAGCTCAGGGAAGTTCAGAAACTTGCCAAGAGACAAATGGCCTGAGATGGAGGTGGGCTGGGAACCTGAATCTTTTCATTTCTGGGAACTGGCCTGCAACCTAGGCATGTGCCCTGACTGGGAATCAAACTGCAATCCTCTGGTTTGCAGGCCCGTGCTCAGTCCACTGAGCTACACCAGCCAGGGCTGAATCTTTTCATTTCTTAGCCGACCTAAGCTGCTTCCGGCATCTGAGAATGAAACTAGGAAATGTCAACACATGATGGACGAGACATCTGTAGCTAAACTTCAATATGATTTGTGAATCTATCTATAGCCCAGGAGACTGGAACACTTAGATCCATTAAAGAGAATTTAATTAATTTGTACCAGCATAGTATGATTCAGACTGGTGATAGTTGAACACACCAGGATTCCATTTAAGGAGATAATTTAAATTTTGTTCTTCTGTAGTATATGATAAAAAAAAGTGACTTTTAAAGTTGATTTATTTTTAATTAACATAATTAAAGGTAGCATTATACAGTTGTTTCTATAAATCTTTAATAACATAAAATACACATGATTTTAGCCCTGACTGGTGTAGCTCAGTGGATTGAGCATGGGCCTGTGAACCATGGGATCACGGTTTGATTCCCAGTCAGGGCACATGTCTGGGTTGCAGGCCAGTTCCCAGTGGGGGATGCATAAGAGGCAACCATACATTGATATTTCTCTCCCTTTCTCCTTCCCTTCTCCTCTAAAGATAAATGAATAAAATATTTTTTAAAAGAATATAATTTTTATATTTCATCATTTTAAATAGTAATGCATATTGTTCAATCCACATTAATCATGTAAGAGAAACATGTCCACCAACACATTTAAAACAGATATCTTATTGTGTTTACTTAATATACATTAAAATATAAACAGAAATATAACCATATATCAAAGACACTTATAATTTGATGTTTAGAATTCTTATAGTTTTCTTATTTAATAAATTTTTGCATCTTATTTTTTAAAAATCAACTATATTTTGCCCTGGCTGGTGTAGCTCAGTGGATTGAGCACAAGCCTGTGAAGCAAAGGGTCCCCGGTTCGGTTCCTGGTCAGGGCACGTGTCCGGGTTGCGGGCAGGGTCCCCAGTAGGGGACACATGAGGGGCAACCACACACTGATGTTTCTCTCTCACCCTTTCTCCTTCCTTCCTCCCCCAAAAAAATAAAATAAAAAATATTTTAAAAATCAACTATATTTTTATTTGTTTTGTTTCTAATTAGTGAACTTAAAAGAAAAGATTTTAACTGTATTTCTAAGAAAGAAATAGAAATCTTTTGGGGCTATTATGTTTAAGCACTTTTTAAGTGCTTTCATGAGCTTAGGTAATCTTTATTCCCCATAAATGAATAACAAGCCCAGTTGGATATAATTGTGCTGATGGGTAGGCTACCTTAGTGTTTAAAGGTCTAGAGATAGACTGCCTGAGTGTAAATCTTGGTTCCATCACTTAATAACTGTGTGACTCTAGGTAAGTAACTTAATCTCTCAGTACTTCAATTTCCTCATCTTTAAAAAATAGTGAAATAAAACCCTGGCAGACTAACTCAGTTGGTTGGAGTACTGATGAGATGTGCTGGGGTTGCGGGTTCCATCTCAGGTCAGGGCACCTGCAAGAATCAACCAATGAATGCATAAATGGGTGAACAACAAATCACTGTTTCTCTCTCTCTATTCCTCTCTCTCAAATCGGTAATTAAAAAATAATAAAAAACCAGTGAAATAAGAAAAAGATAACTATAGGTTATAAAAATGAAATTAGTTAAACCCTGCAAATCCTATATGCCTATAAAGTCTACTTTAGAAAATTTGGAAATGATAAAAATATTGAGACAAAACCATAAATCACCAACCTCAGTGACTCCATGGGCAGTGGTTAATCCCAATGGTGCTTTTGTACGAATTAGAGAAGCTGGCCCTTTCTCAAGACACTTGACTGCCATCAGCCAGAAAGTCGTCTGAATAGGGGGCACCATTTGATAATTATTCACACTAGGACATCAGGCATAAACCAAGATTGTCTTGAGCAAAATAGGACATTTGGTCATGTTGTCTATGGGTGACAAGGCAGCAGGTTTTCAATTTGAGGCTATTGCTGATTATGTTGAGATGAACAAATTTGTACATAAAGTTTTTTTCTGTACTTAGAATTTAGACTAGATTCCAGCACCTAGATGGCACACAGAGGGTATTTGTTGAATGAAAATGAAGAGAAAGGGGGGGGAAGAGAGAGACAATGCATTTATTAAAAGGTATGCTAAATTATTTTCCAAAAGGGTTATATCAGTAGTGGCTGTTTCAGTTTGTGTTAACTTAGATGAAAAATGGTTCTCATTTTACTTTGCTTTTCTGAAATTACCAGTGAAGACAAATATTTTCTAAATGTTTGTTCATTTATTTTGGCTGTTTACTGGGATCCTAGTGATTTTTCTTATAAAATTGTATAAATTATTTATATATTAAAGGTATTAACCATTTGTAATTTTTCTTTGTAATTATTTTTTCAGTTTGACTTTTCATTTTTGTTATTTTCTTCTTTTTTCACGATTTCTAATCTTCACGCAGAGAAATTTATTGATATTTTGTTTTATCATTTCTTATATTAAATCTTAGATATTTCTGTTTCTGACAAAGATCTGATATTCACTTCTATTTTTTCTCATTCAGGATTTGGTTTTTAAATATATTTACCTTTTTAATCCTTCTGGAATTACTTTGATATTTTTTTGGTAAACTAGTTATTCTAATACCATTTGTTGACTATTTCTTTTTTATCTCGCTGACTTCTGATGTCCCCTTTATGGTAAAAATTCACATATATGGAGCCTGTCTTTGTGCTATCTTACTCCATTTGGTGATTCTTTAGGTTCTAAGTCTTTTTGACCTTTAAAATCAGTTCAGGTGGTTAATTTAGTTACCAACAGTGATAAATGCCTTTAAGACTGTAGTATGTGTGTAGAGAAAGGTGATCAAAATCAGGTAGAACATCATAATCACTTCAGGCTAAGACTCTTCCCCTCCCCTATACATAAATAGACAGATAAAGACATAATTAAATAAATGTACTGCAAACACAGCATGCAGTCTCTAAACAAAGGAAAGCAATAACAGTTGGAGACTACGGTTAATCCACTGTTTCTGTTATTGAGAGAGTCAGTGTAGATACTGATTAGATCTGCTGGAAATTTTGAAATCAACCCTTCAGAAAGGTTATTTGCTTGGAGTCTCAAAACAATGGAGTAATGGAGTGTGTGCAGCTAGCTGTTTTCCAAGGAGATGGAGGAAGTGGCATGGCCACTGAGACACCTGGTGGTGCAGATATTTACTGCACCCTTAGAGTTTGCCAGTTGGGTGGGTCTACCATCCACTTATTACAGGGGAGTGTAAATTTTGAAAGTTTAGGCACCCTCTTTTCTGCTTCCAAACAAAATACTTTGAGGTCTTTATTGTGTATGTGAAACTATAGAGACAAGTGCTGATAGGTCTGGAAACTGAATGGCCTCTGCAAGGGTGGAACTATGAAGCTAAATTAACACAAATTCAATGAACCAACATGGTTTCTCAGGCCCTGGGATACAGTTGAAGATGTAAATTTAGTCAATGCAATTACTATTGAGGATTAGCAATGTATTTCATCAAGCATATTATATCCATCCTTTTCCCTTCTGGGCCTCATAAAAAGTCAAACCAGAGGGTAATTATACTTTTTATTTATTGTAATTGTAGTTTTGAGTCATATGTTGATCCACATTAAGAGTATTCAAGGTAAAGATTGTTCTACATACCATCCAGCATAATTTACCACACATTTGAACTTTGGAGTTCTTTTTTTTCCTTTAAGATTTGTTATTTATTTATCTTTAGAGGGGAAAGGAAGGAGAGAGGGAGAGAAATATCAACATATGGTTGCCTCTTGTGTGTCCCCTGCTGGGACCTGGCCTGCAACCCAGGCATGTGCCCTCACTGGGAATCGAACTGCAGTCTTCTGGTTCTTAGGCCTGCGCTCAATCCACTGAACTACACTAGCCAGGTGAAATTCTTTAATATCTGAAATTAGTCATTTATGACTAGGGATATTCTTTAATGGTTCAGAAAATGAAAGATAATGGGTTCATTCATATATATATATATATATATATATATATATATATATATATATATATATATATATAAAGTATCCCAGCACCAGGCCCTGGGGATTTGATGGTTGAAAGAGAAGCTCAGTCATGGTCATCCAGGGTAGAGGGCACAATTTGTAGAAAGTCTCTACAATAACCTGGGATGAGTATTATGACAGTGAAAGTACAGGGTGCCAATCAAATGAAGCAACTGGATCTTTGGGGTCACAGAAGGCCTTCTGAGAACGGCAGGTATAAATTAAGTCCTGAACAATGGCTAGGAGCTCACCAAAAATGGAAAGAGGGTGGCCAGAGAGATTATTTCAGGAGCGAGTAAAATAAATTAAAGGAACTAAAAGGCAGTCAGTGTGACTGCAGCAAAGATTGCAAGATGGAGAAATGACTGGTGAGGAAAGTCATGGCCAGCAAATGGAGGCCATCTTTGTATTTTTCTTCTAAGGGCAATATGAAGACATGAAGGGGTTTTAAAGAAGAGCATAGAAGCGTCAGGTTTGCTTTTTAAAAAGATAATTTTGGTTGCTGCCTGGAAAATAAAAAGCAGGAGGGCAATTGTGACCATTTGGGAAGCTTTTGCAAAGGTCTAGGTGATAAATCACATTGCCTTGTTAGGCTGAATTGCAGTGGCAGCACTTCGTTAATCTGCAAAATGGAGACAAAAACATTTCTACAGTGTCTAGCATATAGTAAACGATGAATTAACTTTGGATATTTTTATGATATTGGCTATTAGTTGAGATAGCTATTAATTATATTAAAGGACTTTCCTGCTCTGGCTGGTGTGGCTCTTTGGTTGAGCATTGTCCTGAAAAGCCAAAGGTTGTCAGTTTGATTCCCCCTCAGGGCACATGCCTGGAATGCAGGCCTGGTCGCTGGTTGGGCTGAGTGTGAGGGGCAACTGATGAATGTTTCTCTCCCTCGTTTTCTCTTCCTTTCTCTCTCTCTAAAGGGAATAAATATAGTCTTTTAAAAATAAAAGGGTTTTCATTTTGGTACACGGACCAAACTTTTAATAGGATGGGAGTAAATGAGGGTTGGATTTAGCTCTAGGAATATATTCATTATCTGAATCTTTTATGGTTGACATGTATGTAGTGTACTACTTATGTAATTTTTTTCTTTTTTAAAGATTTTACCTGGCTGGTGTAGCTCAGTGGATTGAGCACAGGCCCTGCGAACCAGAGGATTGAGGTTCGATTCCCAGTCAGGGCATATTCCTGGGTTGCAGACCGGTTCCCTGCAGGCCAGTTCCCAGCAGGGGATGCACGAGAGGCAACCATACATTGATGTTTCTCTCCCTCTCTCCTTCCCCTCTAAAGATAAATAAATAAATAAAATCTTAAAAAAAAAAGAGAAGATTTTATTTACCCCCGGCTGGTGTAGCTCAGTGGATTGAGTGCGGGCCTGCGAACTAAGGGTTGCAGGCCAGTTCCCAGCAGGGGACACACAAGAGGCAACCCTACATTGATATTTCTCTCCCTCTCTCTTTCCCTTCCCCTCTAAAGATAAAAGATTTAAAATCTTTTTTTAAAAGATTTTATTTATTTTTAGAGAGAGGGGAAGTGAGGGAGAAAGAGAGGGAGAGAGACATCAATGTGTGAGAGAAACATCAACCACTTGCCTCTCGCACACCCCCCGTTTGGGATCTGGTCTGCAACCCAGGCATGTGCTCTGAGTGGGAATCAAACTAGTGACCTTTCAGTTCACAGGCCGGCACTCAATCCACTAAGCCACACCAGGCAGGGCTCACTACTAAAGTAATTTTTAAAAATGTATAACTAAGCCTGTAACTGGACCTAAGCATCAATATCTAGAATGAAAGAGGAAAAAGTATTGCACAATGGTTAAGACCTTGAAATTTAAATCAGAGAGATCTGCATTCAAAACCCAGGTCTATCATTAATTACCTATGCAACGCTATAAAAATTCATTAGCTTCTGTAAGCCCATTTCCACATCTGTAAAATGGGAATAATCATAGTATCTAGTTCATAGCATTGTTGTGAAGATCGACTGAGGTAATGGAATGTCTGGTACAAAGGACTAAATAGCTGTCACCTAGTGGCAGCTATTTCTATTATGTAGAATGGAGGGAATCAACAGTTTCCATTTCCAGATTCGACTGGTATAATCTGAACACTTTTTCACCTAAAACAGTAATAAAGATTTTTTAGAAGAATTATCCTCCTGTTCCTAAATTTAAAAAATTTTAAAACTCAACGAATGTTGAATTTTATCAAATGCCTTTTGAGCTTCCACGTTTTTTCTTATTTGCTTTTCCTTTTTTGATTTTTTGATTTTTTGATTTTTTTGAGAGAGAAAGAAAGAGAGAGAGACACAGACATCAACTTGTTGTTCAACTTATTTATGCATTCATTGGTTGGTTCCTGTATGAGCCCTGACCAGGATCAAACCTGCAACACTGGCGTATTGGGGAAAACACTAACTAACTGAGCTAGATAGCTCAGGACCCCCTTCTTTGATTTATTGCTGGGATGTATTAGCTTAATACTTTTCTTCTAATATTGTAATGACTTTCCTAATATTATGGACATCCTAGTATTCCTAAGAAAAACCCTACTTCGTTGTAGTGGATCATTCTTGTTAAATGATCTACTGTTAAAAGCAAGGATACACTTTTTTCTAAAATACATTAAACTTCCTTGCCTCTTCAAAAAGAACACACTAACCAAACTTTTACTACTTAACTCCATTTATCTTCTGGGCTCTAACACTCAAGTGCCTTTAGATGTCTCTGATTTTTTCATAACGATAACTAGTATTTACTGAACACTTATTACTAACCACTTCACACATCATGACCCCTAAGGCATATGTACCCCTTAAGTAGTGTGTCAGAAAAGTGAAGGACCTTGGCACAAGGCCCTAAAGATGGAACTAAAGGCTGCTCTTTATTGTTATGCTTTCATTCATTCATTTATTCATTCAACACCTATTTATTAAGCATCTTGGGGTTAGTCTCTGTGCTATGTACCAGTGGTACTGCCTTAAGTAAGAACTCAGATGGAATCCCAGTCTAACAGAGGAGACAGACAGTAAACAAGTGAAGAAATAAACAAGCTCAATATAAATTATAAAGAGAGCTATCATATACCTTACATCACATACAGAGGATGGTGTGACAAAGAGGGGAGTCTTACTTTAAATGTGGTAATTGGCAGGGAAGACTTTTTGAGGTGACGTTCAAACTGAGACCGAAAAATAAAGAAGCCATAACCGCAGAAAGTTGGGGGGAAAAGCACTTCACACTGAGTAAGCAAGTCCAAGTATACTGACGCAAGACGCGTGCAAAATATCTTGATAAATCCTAAGAACAGAGAGGGGCTTCCTGTGGATAGGGATAAGGAACCTGAGAGAAAAGGTGTTGAACCAGACAGAGGTCAGATTGAATCATGTCTTGTAGATCTTGTTAAGGTGTTTGGATTTTATTCTAAATGGAAGCCACTTTAAAGATGGGAGGGAAATGACTTCTGAATTATTTTTTCTTAAAAGATCACTGTAGATGCCATATGGAAAATGGATTAGAGAGGAGCCAGAAAGAGAGGAGGGAGAAAGGTTAAATACTGCTTGCAGTAATTTAGGTGAAAGATGGATGTAAAAAAAGAGTAGGTTGCAGTGACAGAGATAGAAAGAAGGAAATGGATTCAAGATATACTTTGGAGGTAGAATCAATTTTTTGAATTTTATGAAGAGGATGAATCCTTGTTGTTTTAACAATGAGATGATGCTATTTATTGTGCTGGGGATGATTAGGGGAAGGAACAGATTAGGTTGATACAATAGAGAGCTCTAGTTTGGACATATTAAATTGATATACCAGCTAATACTCCAAGTGGAGATGTCTAATAACTTAGAAAAATGAGTTGGGATCTCAAATAAGAGATCTACCCTACCATGGAAATATAAATATGAAGGTTATTAATATTTAGGTGATACTTGAAGTCTTGAAGGTGGCTTGGAAATGAGTCCTGAAAGATCCCAACAGTTAGAGGTCTACAAGGGAGGAGCCACAGAAGACGACAGATCACTGGGGCAGGAGGAAAGTTGTGAGAATGTGTTTTCACAGAGTCCAATGAGAAAAGTGTTTCATGAAAGACAGAGTGCCATCTATGTTCAATGGTGCTAACAGGTAAAAAGAGTATAGAGTTTTATTGGTTTTGGCAACATGTAGATCATTGGTATCGTTGGCAAGTTTAAGAATAGGTTAAACAGATTGGGGTGGAAGTGGAGGCCTCCCATTGGAGACATCTTGTTTTAAGTTTTGTTGGGAAGAGGAGTGAGGAAATGAGATAATAGGACAAAGGAAAGGTTTTGTTTATTTTTAAGATGGTAATGACCCAGTAGAAGTAATTGATGCTACAAGGAAAAGTCCTAGAAAAGGCAGGAGGGGATGGGATCCATTGAACGGGTGTGCCCTGTGAGAGGGGCAAAGGGACATCTTTCATGGTATCAGAAAGATGAAAAGGAAGATGGGTATTGAGGAGGACCCAAATTTTGCCACCCCAAAATGTACCTTTTGGAATATTGATTTTAAACTGGTTATTAAGAAACAAAAGACTCAGAAAAAACCTTTACTCTTCCCCCTTTCTGCCTAAAAGAATTCAGAGAGAAAAACCTGCTTACAGGTAGTAAGCATCAGCATAGCATCATAACATAAACTAAATGTGGCAGACAGGGAAAAATCTAGCAAAGCCCTTTTGTTGAACTTCCTTTGGTGTCCCATTGTTCCTGGGTGTCCCAGCAAGAATTCTACATTTGATCTATCAATCTGTGAATAGCCTACTTTTTCTAAATCCCAGACCCTCGCCCCCTTCTCTTTTGTCCAAAATAGCATACAAACCTCAACTGCCCATGTGTCTTCAGGTCTCATATCTTATGGCACCCAAAAATGTACATCTATAATAAATTCTGGACATTTTCTCCTGTTAATCTGTCTTATATTATTTGGATTAGCCTAGCTAGAAAAATTTTAAATGTGGGAGGAAAATTAATTTTTGCGTGTCACGGTACAAATCAAGTAGGCTCGTGACTTTCCAGTTGATTGAGAATGATCCTCTCTGATGATTTTTATTTTCTCAAATGTGAGAAGTCACTAGTTATGGTGAAGGAAGAGAAGAATGTGTAGGAGTTTGAACAGAGAAGGCGTGAAATACACTATCTCTGGAAGTGGGAAAATGAACTTACTAGGAAAATTCAGTAAGAGTGCCAGGAAAAGTGTCTTTTTGAGGGTTGTGGTCAAGAATTTAAAGTGAAAGCCTCAGCCCTTGTTAAAGAAGGTAAATTGTTGGGTCCGATTAGAATGAGGTTTTACCAGGTGAGTATAATGGAGAAGGAGGAAAACAAGAGTTGTGTTTGTAGGCAAACTTAACTTCTAAACTGTGTGACACAAGTTATAAGAATGAGAGGCATTGAAAAAGTAACATTTAACAGTTTGGAGGTTTTAATGAAGTCAAGGAATCAGTTACTATGATCAGACAGTCGGGACTCTTGAAATAGAGATTTTAGAGATGGGATACTTACTGGCAATAACAAACACAGGAATGAGCTGTGAGGCAAACATGGAGATGGAGCAGCTGATTTAAAATAGAAGAAAAGATTGCTGGAAGTGAGGAGATAAAGAATTGACAGAGTATTGGGTGGTCATCCATACAGATGTTGGATGATGAACAGAAATAAGAGGTGAAAAGGAAGACAATAAGCCATAAGCTACTATTTTCATTTAAAAATTTTTTTTTTATAAAGTAAGGTACTATTTTTTTTTAATATTTTATTTATTTATTTTTCGAGAGAGGGGAAGGGAAGGAGAAAGAGTGGGAGAGAAACATCAATGTACGGTTGCCTCTCATGGGTCCCCTGCTGGGAACTGGCCTGCAACCCAGAAATGTTCTCTGACTGGGAATCGAACCGCGATACTCAGGTTCGCAGGCCCGCGCTCAATCCACTGAGCTACGCCAGCCAGGGCTTAAAAATTTTTTTAAATTAATTTTAAAAGAGAGGGGAAGGAGGGAGAAAGAGAAGGAGAGAAACATCAATTGGGTTGCTTCCCTCAAACACCCACGACTGGAGACCTGGCCCCCAATGCAGGCAAGTGCCCTGACTTAAGCTGAACCAGTCACGTTTTGGTTCGCAGGACAGCACTGAGCCACACCAACCAGGGAGCCATGAACTAAAATGAATTGAGGAAGGAATGATCCATCAAAAGGTCCATAAATGACAGTAACTAGGATGAGTATTAAAGAACATGGCTAGTGCACCTCACAAAATTTGGAGATTTTGAAGAGGATACTGCCTATTGGTTAATTCCACATAGATATTTTAATATTGCAATTTTAAAGTATCTTAATCTGATCATAAAATGTTGTGTGGCAGTGGAATTAAGAAAAACGTTATAGTCCCCGTGTGTGTTGCGTTTGTAAATTTGTTCTACACACATGCAAAATCAAGGACTTAAAAAAAATAGAGAATGTACTCACTAAAGAATGCACGTCAGTGAAGTTTATACTCATAAACAAACCTGTATTCCAATGAGGTTCCAAAATGAAATCAGCGAGATCGTGTGTGTGAAATCGGTAAGACTATTTCTCTAATTTCACTGGCCCAGCACCAGATGGAGTAGATAGTAGGAACTTAATCTGTGAATGTCAACCACAGAACGTTGTGTTCTTTCTGGGCAAGGGTAACTAACAGCAGACTGCTGCAGGAACAATCAAGAGAAAGGACCCTTTGATAATGTCTCCCTCTGAGCTGTTAGAGCCCTTGTAATCTGCTTTCCTGAGAAAATTAGTCTAGCGAACCCATTCAAATTTCTCCCAGCAAATCACAGCAGCCTACAGCTAACTCCTTTTCCGTTCATTGGCCAACTAGAAACTTCAGCCACTCATTCCTCCCGCCTCCTACCCAGGAGCCAATAGAAAAGATTAGCGCTTCGTAACTTAGTGTCATCAAGTACGGCACTTGCAACTGGCTATTGGAGCTACCCATCAAGAAGTAGGCGGGCTAGGTCTGCAGACCTATATAAGAAAAGGACAAAGGCGGCGCAGAGCCTGTGTCATCCGCCATTTTGTGCGAAGCAAGGTGGCCTCCACGTTCCCCAAGCGTCTTCTCCGCTTCTGTCTCGACCGCCCCTTGATTACAGACATGTCTCGGGATCGATTCCGGAGCCGCGGCGGTGGCGGTTTCCACCGGCGCGGAGGAGGCGGTGGCCGCGGAGGCCTCCACGACTTTCGCTCCCCGCCGCCCGGTATGGGCCTCAATCAGAACCGCGGGCCCATGGGTCCCGGCCCGGGCCAGGGTGGCCCCAAACCCCCGATCCCGCCACCGCCTCCGCACCAACAACAGCAGCAGCCACCACCGCAGCAGCAGCCTCCACCACAGCAGCCGCCGCCGCCGCTTCAGGCACCGCATCAGCAGCCGCCACCGCATCCGCAGCCGCCACCGCATCAGCAGCCGCCACCGCCACAGGACTCGTCCAAGCCGGTCGTTCCTCAGGGACCCGGCCCGGCTCCTGGAGTAAGCAGCGCTCCGCCGGCCTCCGGCCCGGCTCCTCCCGCCACTCCCCCGACTTCTGGGGCCACCACCGGACCAGGCCCTATCCCGACCCCGCCGCCCGCAGTCACCACGGCGCCCCCCGGGGCGCCCCCGCCTGCGCCGCCGAGCAGCGGAGTCCCCACCACCCCACCTCAGGCTGGAGGTCCGCCGCCTCCACCCGCCGGGGGCCCGATCCCGGGGCCCAAGCAAGGCCCAGGACCCGGCGGACCAAAAGGCGGCAAAATGCCTGGCGGGCCGAAGCCCGGCGGTGGCCCGGGCCTAGGCGCTCCTGGTGGCCATCCCAAGCCGCCGCACCGAGGAGGCGGGGAGCCTCGCGGAGGCCGGCAGCACCACCCCCCGTACCACCAGCAGCACCACCAGGGGCCCCCGCCCGGTGGGCCCGGCGGCCGCAGCGAGGAAAAGATCTCAGATTCGGAGGTGAGTGTCTCTGGGCGCTACGCGTCGGCTTCCCTAAGATGGCCGCGGCCCCTCCTCGTCCTCCTCCCCCTCGCTGGCCTCCATTTTGTCGGAGGCCGGAAAAGCGCTTGCGCGCTAGCGGCGAAGGGCGGGGCTGCCCGGCGGAGCCTGGGACGGGCTGCGTGGGTCCGCTATCCCGCCCGGGGTTTGGCCTGTGAGCCGCCAGAGGGTCGAGGGATGGTGGTGGTGGTGCGGCCTGGGGGAAGAGGCGGTGAGAAGCTATGATAGGCCCTGTTTAAGCCCAAGGAACCCGAGCAGGATTCGAGGTATCGGGGGAGTTCGGGTCTGAAAAGCGTAGGCCCAAGTCATGTCGGTGGCAACGGGCGGGATTTTGGTCTTTTTTATTTTGTTAATACTTGACCGCCGTTTTAACTTTGCTATGATTTAGATTTAGTCGGACGCTCAGCATACAGGGGTTACGAGATTGTTGGTAAAGGGACTTCTCCGTAGAGAGTTCTGAGTGTCAGTTATCGAGTATTTTGAGTGGTTTGGGCAGTTGGATATTAGGACACTGATTACGTTGGAAATCCCACAAATGTAGTGGGACCTTGCTTTGAGTTTAAACGAAACAGGAGAACAATCCGATTGGTAATAGAGTTTGGGCAAAGCAAAAATTGGCGGGTTTCCGTATTTGTAAAGGTCCCTGGTGTTTGAAAATACTTTCTTTTTCATTAGGGGTTTAAAGCCAACTTGTCTCTCTTGAGGAGACCTGGAGAGAAAACTTACACTCAGCGTTGTCGATTGTTTGTTGGGAATCTACCTGCTGATATTACGGAGGAGGAATTCAAAAGACTGTTTGCTAAATATGGAGAACCAGGAGAAGTTTTTATCAACAAAGGCAAAGGCTTTGGATTTATTAAACTTGTGAGTTTGTTGGATTTTTATGTATAATTAAAGGATCCTCTCTTTTTTCTTAGTACAAACATACTGCTTTTTAAATGAACAAGAATAAATTGGTCCTTAAAATTTTTATTGTTCTTAGAGAAAAATTGCAACTACTGTATAGTGTATAACTTAGTATCTAAGACAAGAGGAGTGGGTGGGTACAGCATTTTAACTATTGCGAATGGTGTCGGGGAGGCTGCCTGAAGATCATTTGAGCTGGAGGAATAATAGGAATGGGAATTAGGCTTACAGCCGTCAGAGTGGGCATTAAACAGTTGTTGAGGTCATTAACATGAGTATGTCTGATAACTTTCAGGAATCTAGAGCACTGGCTGAAATTGCCAAAGCTGAACTTGATGATACTCCCATGAGAGGTAGACAGCTTCGGGTTCGCTTTGCCACGCATGCTGCTGCCCTTTCCGTTCGAAATCTTTCACCTTATGTTTCCAATGAACTATTGGAAGAAGCCTTTAGCCAGTTTGGTCCTATTGAAAGGGCTGTGGTAATTGTGGATGATCGTGGGAGATCTACAGGGAAAGGCATTGTTGAATTCGCTTCCAAACCAGCAGCAAGAAAAGCATTTGAAAGATGCAGCGAAGGTGTTTTCTTACTGACAACGTAAGTTCTTGTGCTTATTTTAATAATTTCTATTAACTTGTGTGAGGAAGTGGCAGTAAAACTGGAAAATAATACGGAAACTTTTTTGTTAATTAGAACTCCTCGTCCAGTCATTGTGGAACCCCTTGAACAATTAGATGATGAAGATGGTCTTCCTGAAAAACTTGCACAGAAGAATCCAATGTATCAAAAGTAAGATGGATTAAATTTTTGGGCAGTTTTTAAGTGTAAGTGAGAATTTGTAGTAGTTTTTCAGTGTTGTTTGAAATGGGCATTCTTGCCCATTTCATCAAGCATACTCTTGAGTATGCTTAATGAAAACATCAGGCTCAGGAAGTTTGAGGTTTTGAAGCAATTATTCAAATACCTAGTTTTTATTTCTGAGATAGGTATGTTTATACAGTCTTACCTTGCTCTTAAAACAATTGCATGATGTATACATATCCTCATTTTTTAAGGATGGGAAAATTTCCTTAAATATGAAATTTGGCTAAGAGAAACAATTAGGGAGTAAGAAAGATAGGATTTAACAGTTCCCATATTCTCTGTTACTGTATCATTCTGGGACACACTGATACAGTTTCTGCCGTGAAGATATTTTATATGAACCAAAGTGGTCTTTGCTTCTTGTTTTTTCTTACAAGTAATAGGCCAGGGGGGAAAAAACAGTGTTTTTAGGGGAGTCAGGAAGTATTTCTTGTGTGCATTCCCAAATTGACTCATCTTTAAATATTGTCAGGGAGAGAGAAACTCCTCCTCGTTTTGCCCAGCATGGTACATTTGAGTATGAATATTCTCAGAGATGGAAGTCCTTGGATGAAATGGAAAAACAGCAAAGGGAACAAGTTGAAAAAAATATGAAAGATGCAAAAGACAAATTGGAAAGTGAAATGGAAGATGCCTATCATGAACATCAGGCAAATCTTCTGCGTCAAGGTAAATGGCCTTCCGAATTTTGCTGATAAGATCATTGCTTTTTGAACTTAACAGAATCTTATTATAATAAATCCAAAACAATTTTCCAATGTTCAGATCTGATGCGACGCCAGGAAGAATTAAGGCGAATGGAAGAACTTCACAATCAAGAAATGCAGAAACGAAAAGAAATGCAATTAAGGTAAAATTTTGTTAAACTAAGCCTTTTTTAATTCATTAACACTTAGACAAAAGATGAACCTAAATTTTGCAGGTGAATCAGATCAGATGAAGTAGAGTCAGTGTTGGTATAATACTTTAAATTGGAGTTATATGTAAGATTTTCATAAGTAAATGCTTTTTTTTTCCAGAATGCCTCTAGGGCTATTCTGAATTCACTTTTCCTGGCTCTTTTCTTTCTTTCTATTGATTTTAGAGAGACAGGGAGACACTGATTTGTTGTTCCACCTATTCATGCACCCAATGCTTGCTTCTTGTATGTGTCCATACTGGGGATTGAACCCTCAACCTATGGTGTTTTGGGGCAATGCTCCAACCAACTGAGCCATCTAGCCAGGGTTCTCCTGATCTTTTTACGTGTTTGTTCTAACCTAGTCTTTGTAAAGCTGTTAGGCAAGCTATTAGCTTTTTTAAGATTGAATTTGAAAAGATGTGGATAACACTGGTTTTATATGTTTGGTGAACATTTCCAGGCAAGAGGAGGAGCGACGTAGAAGGGAAGAAGAGATGATGATTCGTCAGCGTGAGATGGAGGAACAAATGAGACGCCAAAGAGAGGAAAGTTACAGCCGAATGGGCTACATGGATCCAGTAAGTAAACTTCTGTTATAGTCTAATTGGAGTTGTCTACAAAACTTGAAGGTACCTACAATAAAATTTTGCTCAGTTAAATATAATATTTCACATTATAACCACTTTTTTTTGAACAAATACATTTTGACTGATACACCTTAGAGTTTTAGAGTTACCTTTTTGGTTTGGCCAACAATTCATTGGTTAGGAAGAAGTTTTTAGGTCTTTGGATAATTGACTGTCAATAATTGGTTTCAGAAACTGATTTTTAAGATTGCTTTAATGAACCTTCTAATGTTAAAGACATTAAGTTTGTTTTTGTTTTTTAACTCATCATATGGGCATAGTACAGATACGTGATTTTTTTCTTCTCCAGAGAGAGAGAGACATGAGAATGGGTGGTGGAGGAGCAATGAACATGGGAGGTAAGCATGAAAATTAAATTAGCAATACCATTAAAGAGCAATGTTCTGATTGAGTTGTAACTGGTGTTTTTGTTTCCTAGATCCCTATGGTTCTGGAGGCCAGAAATTTCCACCTTTAGGTGGTGGTGGTGGAATAGGTTATGAAGCTAACCCCGGAGTTCCACCAGCAACCATGAGTGGTTCCATGATGGGAAGCGACATGGTAATGTATCCTGTGGGACGTAGTACAAAGGAATTTCTCGCTTTCACAACTTATGTGTGTTTTTTTGTTTTTTGTTTTGTGTTTTGTTTTTTTTTAAGTAGGTGACTGGACTTCTTTTAGTTCCCCTATCATGTAAATCGTAATATTGAGGAATACTTTGGCAACATAGAAGAACTCAGTGTGTGGTAACCTAAACAGATATGGTTGCCAATGGGAAATCAGTGCTGTTAGTAATATGTTGGAGTTATGTTTGGCAATAAGTAGACTTAGGTGCTTTCCAATATTGCTTGTGTCCTCTTGCACTCCAGCGCATGGCAAATCCAAATTCTAAACGTTAGATAACGTACATGATTATTCTACATCCAAGTGAGAGTAATCAAATGGCAAACTGTTGTTCATTCAGCTGGTATTTGCCATAAGTATGAATTAGACTAGTAGTTTAAAGCTTCTAGGCATGTTTTAGTGATGTGTAGGATTTATACCTATATTTGGTGTGGCTTCTAGCCAATAAAAGGGAATTGTTGATTAAAAGTTTTGACTCGTCGTTTCCCACCTGTTGGGCTGTCTATAGGTACACCTTCTAAAATTAAACTGACATCCTCTTTTGCTACAGAGCAGCAAAAACCAAAAAAAAATCAGTAATTTTAAGCATACTAGTTGTGTGCATTTGAGTTGAACCTTCTTGATGCTGTCATGTTTTAGCTGTGCAGCTAGCCTATCTGGATTCTTTAGTACAACCAAGTGAGTTGGTCTGAGTGGCTGTATTTAGGGTTTTACACATTTTTAGAACTGAATATTGACTTTAAAAGTGGGATTAGGGATGAGTACACTTTCAAATCTGAATTGAATCTGATTAGTTCACCTATAGGGTTTTGGCAAGGGAAGGACGCTTGCAGCATGTAACTCACTAGATAACATTTGACAAATAGGAACATAAGGATTTAGTATGGGACCTCACCTATTTAAAATCCACTAATGGCTTTTTTGGGAATTAGAACTATGAATAGCTGGTGGGTTAAATGTAATATTAGCTTCCTTCAAATTGAATTTTAAAAATAATGTGGGTAACATTTTTGCTTATGTGCTTCCTTGTGGAAGCATACCTTGCAGATTGTGTAGGTAGGTAAGCAGATTTGTTAAAATCTAACTTTATAAGATGTTCCCAAGTTAAGTTTCTATACTCTGTGTAATAGGTAGCTCCTTCAGGTTCTAAGATGTTGTAGTAAGATAATTGTGATACCCCCAAATTTTCCTTTTTAGCTTTTTGAAATATATTAGTGTACTAAAACCCTAAAATTTTTAGGATTTAAAAAAAATTGTTTAAAGGATTTAGATACTTAGTCTTTTTAAATAGCCCTATGGTATTTTATAAGAAACATTGAAATTATGACGTGTAGGAACAGTTACACCCTGATGCCATTTTTGTTTTTGTTTGCTGTGTTTTTGGGGGTAATATTTAGTTAACCGATAGATTTTAAATGGAATTTGAAAGCTAGTTCAGGCTGCTGTGCTTGCATATCTGTAGGGTTTTTCTGTTTGGGTACATAGCTTTCTAAGACTTAGAAAGTACCTAAAAGTAGATGGAATAATGAACTCCTGTTTTATTGCAGTCACTTAAGCTTGGTATTAGGCTGTTTGGGAGATACTCCAAACATGGAATTGTAGTTGAGTGCCAGTGGACTTTCAAGACCTATAGGAAGAGTTGGGCTGTTACGGGGGTGGGCTGTACATTTAGTCAGTTTGCAACAAATACAGACTAGTACTGTGACCATAATTATCTCTGGTTATGTAGTGACGGCTCTGAAGGTGGTATATCTGTGAGAATATGGCAACATGTTTTTTAAATCAAGTTACTGTGCCGGTTAAGTGACTAAATCTACTAGTCTTTTATGCTTTTTTGTAGTCTGGTAGCATTTTATTAAAACTTTGAACCTTTTAAGGTTTCTGCAACTTAGCAGATGTGTCTTAAGATCTTGAAAAGCTCAAGGTTTCTTATGCAGCACATGCCACTAACTGGTGAGTAGGTCTTTGTCACTTTATTGAGTGAATTGAATCTGTCTGGTTGGGCTTGTTAGGCTTACTTGGAAATTAAATTCCTGTTCAGACCTGGAAAGTGAGAAGTTCGCAAGCTTTTCAGTGGGTTATTCTGATGTGAAATTTCTTAAACTCATTTTGGAATGGGTTTTCACATCTACACTAATTCTTAAATTTTTTAGCACTACAGGGAAGATCTGTTCTTTGAAACAGGTGTATGAGAATGGCTCAAGTGGGAACATACCACAAGGCATGTATTATCGTAAACTAATTTTCAAATTACCCTTTTTTCCTTTCTATGTTCCCGGTACCTGTGGATCGACTCATTGGTGATTGTATCGACGAACGTTGACTACGGAACCTTCTAAAATATTTACTTAACACACATGGACATCAACTACATATAATGAACTGTTAATTACTGTTCCAATAGCGTACTGAGCGCTTTGGGCAGGGAGGTGCGGGACCTGTGGGTGGACAGGGTCCTAGAGGAATGGGGCCTGGAACTCCAGCAGGATATGGTAGAGGGAGAGAAGAGTATGAAGGCCCAAACAAAAAACCCCGATTTTAGATGTGACATCTAGGCTTTCATTCCAGTTTGTTTTTGTCTTTTCTTGTTTAGATACCTATCTTTTAAATTCTTGCATTTTAGTAAGAAAGCTACCTTTTTATGGATGTTAGCAGTTTATTGACCTAATATTTGTAAATGGTCTGTTTGGGCAGGTAAAATTATGTAATGCAGTGTTTTGAACCGGAATTTTTTTCTTTTTATTTACTTTTTTAAAAAAAACTGTATAATGTCCCTCAAGTTATGGCAGTGTACCTTGTGCCACTGAATTTCCAAAGTGTACCCCTTTTTTTTTTACTGTGCTTCAAATAAATAGATAAAATAGTTATAATATTGATCTTCAACTTTGCCATTCATGCTTTTGTGCACATTAGGCTAGGTATTCCACTTTGAAGCATGAGAAATCTCTAGACCTTCAAATGGCATATGCCATTTCTGGGAAATGTATCTGTAGGCTAAATATTCTTTTCTACAAATAAGTACCCCCTTGTTTTAAAAAGGAGAAATGCATATTAGAGCAGTTTCATGATTTGATTTGTTTGGCATTATAGGAAGCAAGTGGTGCTAAGTACTTTTAACTGGTTATATAAGCAAAGCTGAACTGTAAATCTTCATTCAGGAATGTGTATTAAGATAATGGAATGGGTGTAAGATTACTGGTAGAGGGAGAAAGTGCGAATGACTAAATGGATCTTTTATGGCCCTTTGATCTATCCTTTCCTTGAAAGTTTCTGAAGAAAAAGTGGAAAGATAATTTTATTGCATTCTCCATTCTTGTTTTTAAAAGAATGAGTCCCAAGCCCTGCAAATGGCTTGTATTGAACTTTCACATTTGAATTAAAGATTGTTAAACATGAAATCTTTTCATGTATTACTTTAAGCAATATATGAAGATTGGGGTTTATAGAGTCTGAAAAATTCAGCCTGAAAGTAAGAACTATAGTAACCGTAGACCAGGTGTAGTTATATATATACATTGGTACTCTGAAACTTACATCTCATTAGGCTCCTTTGTTGGGCAAAATCTGTAGGACTACAAAAAACTACTTGCTCTCTTTTCTAAGAGTTAGTGGTGACTTAACAAACAGGGTTGCAGATAGCCATTCTTAATTGTAAAATACTTGTTAATCTGTCTTTCCATAGTTCCATTTGATGTAGCACTAAATCTGGAGAGGGTTGCTAATGCTACACAATATAAATATCCCTCCCACCTTAAAGCTGTGGAGTGTTTCAGTGGTGTTGTCAATTTATTGTCAACTTCATTGAATCTCATTTGAGTATGATACTTTGACAAATATTAGAGTACATTGTTACTGTTGTCTGATAGTGCAACAGTGGGGACCTGCTCTCCTAGTGTATACATGTTAGCTGAGGGAACAGCTTCCTAAGGTAGGCGAAGTAATTGAATGGTTTGGCTTTGTTCTAGAACTCTCACTATGGAATGTGTCTTCCTTTTCACCTCAGTTCTTGGTGCTAATTGGCAAAAGTAAAATTCTAAATCAAATCTTCGTTAAAATGCTGAAGTTTAGAATTGTGCCTGCGTACAAAGGGAACTCTATTGTTGAAACAATTTGAGCACTTTATTCTTGGGAAACTGGACAATATTAAAAGTAAAACACTAGTGGAGTATAAAGGCACGTCACCCAATTCTGTTTGTGTGACTGACAGGTACATGGTGTGCTAATTAAGGGAATTTCATTAGAAAATACCGATTATTTCTCTTCACCAAGACACCTGGAAATGGGTAGTAGTTCTCCTATAATTACATCAATGAGGAAGTTTTGTCCCCAGTTAAGTTATGAATTGGTGATATGTATGAGATTTTTCTGTATGGAAACAAGGGTCTTGATTTGAAAGGAGTCCGTTACAATTTGATTGAATCGTGTGGTAGGGACTCCACTAATGATAACATAAGGGGTGTTCATGGGACACCCATGGAGGGTGAACTTGTATGTGTGTGGGTGGGGGCTGGTGGGGAAATGGGAAAATCTGCCTATAAAATTAATGTTTCAGTTTATTTTTCAGATTACATGCCTTTCTTTATAAGGGATGCTGGCACAGACCCCTAAAATAAGCTTTTGGTAGTACTGTACCTTTGAAGAGTGGTGAAGGATGCTAATGGATAATCTTCTGAAAGTTGTGGTTTTGATGGCCTTACTGTGGGCTGTAGAGTTGCTAAACGTTGTTTAGCAAATAATGTGGCTTAGTTTCAACTAAGTTTTTTACTTACATCACTGAAATAGCAGTGTACCAAGGGTTGTAAGCTGCTCAAATAGACTTTCTGTAAGTCTTGCAACGTATATGATAGTTTTTAGCCTAATGTGAATTTAAGTAATCTTAAAAAGTAGTTGCCTAAAAGCTCATGAAACTTGGGGTGGGAAAGGGAAGGTAGTAGTTTTGAAGTAGTTAGCCATTTTTCTCACTTAAAGAAATCACCTGCCCCCATTTTCCTCTTCTCTACTTTCTCTCATAATTTTGTTTTAAGAGGAACACTGGTCATTTTTAAATTTACTATTCCTAATCTTTAAAAACTGCATTCTCTAAGAGACCTCAGTGTATGTAATAGGTATCTTATAAGCCTAACCCATTGGCTGTCTACTATTTAGTGAAATCACAATCCTCTTTTCTTGGAACACTAATTGAATCACCTAAGAAGTACTGTAAACCCCACCACTCTTTACAGATGTATTATACCACTAATATAAACAATATAATATGGGAAATTGTAATGTTACGCTTGTGCAATTTTTATAAGTGGCATATTATGGCAGATAAAAATTTAGACACTTGGCTTTTCTTGGGCAAGCCACTAAGTTTTGGCGGAATATTTTGTGGTGTTCTTGGACTGCAATTATGCACTATTAAAGTAGTGGCCTGCTACATAACTGCATTTAGCCAGCATTTCTGCAGTGCGTAACTGTGAGGAACGTAGTACCGCAAATGGCAATGGACATTAGGACCCGGATGTAGTATTCCTGCTTGCTCCAAGATTCTCATTGCCGACTGCATACAGGTAGGTAACAAGCAATATAATCTAACTTGGTGACTTGCTATGTACTTTTATTCCGTGGGCATTCTGACATCACACTTCTGACAGTGAAATAACAGTGCAGCACCTAACACTTGTACGGTAAAGCTAGCTTATCAAAACTGCGTGGGTTGGGGTTAGAGCTGTAATTTGTCAGGCAGAATTCAATGCTGTTGCAGTTCTCAGATAAAAAGTGCAAACTTGATGTTTGGTATATCTGGATTCAGTTGTGTCGTTTTCTTTAGTTGCATTGTAACTGAAGATAACATGGAACACATCAGTGGTGTGGGGGAAAAGGGAACCAAACCATACTTGGGAGGCAGACTGCTTTTAGCATCTTGACAATGGACTGTATAGCATGTGATAATTAGTCTCTGTTGTAGCAAACCGACCTTGCCCGCAGGTCAGCAACATCAATAATTTCAGACTGCAATTTTAGAGGTAATTACTCTGCAGGTAGAATGAATTAACAAAAATTAGTGGGGTTTTTTGTAATGTGATATACACAATTTTTAAAAAATGAGCTCCATGGAAACGCCTTTTTACTAACTTGGGCTTAGATGGGAATCTAATGTGAATAGTTCAGGTTACGTGATTTTACTAAATATGTTTATACTTTAAACCTGGGGGAAGTTGGTGTGGCACATTGACTTGCCTACAGTTGAATACAAGTTGGGAAGCATTTCCCAACTGTAAGACCTCGTCGTATTCTGCAGGATAACTGCACATGTTCAGAATAGCTTTTTGAATTTGGTTCCCTTCGTATTAGGGATGTGATGTTATAATCCAAAATGTTTAATTACAAAAAAAATCCTCAAAACTACCTTCTTTTGTTGCTTAGGACGTACGCTTTGCATCGACTTTTGTTCCAGACCTCAACTCAACTTAAACTTTGGTCTCTGAACTGGTTTTTAGCTAGTGTGCATGGGAAACAGCTTTTCATGTATAATGCTTTCTGCTCTGTAACTGGAAAGTGTGGTTTACTTTGCCATAAATGTGTGAAACCGATTCATGACTGAGAATTTTCTTCCGTTGCATCAAGAGAAATGGCTTGCTCTTTGGCAAGCAATTCATAAGGTGGGGACAGTTTTGTACTTTAATATGTAGTCCAAGCAAATAACTTTTGACTCTTCTGCTAGATGAAGGAGCAAATGGTGATTAGTTTAGCTCGCTTATGAATGTAATGCAAAGCAAACACAATGCTAGGTGTTAGTGACAAGACTGTCACTAAATTGGCATACATCCCTGTGATGGGTTTTTCTCTGGCATGATCCATTAAATCGGTGGCTAATACTTGCTGCCGTGATTTAGGGACTGAATGTTTAGAAATTAAAGCTCAGATTTATTTCTTAACAGTTTTGCGAGAATGTACTTGTAATATGGACTTCAGAAACATTATTGGGGTGGGGGGTTAATTTTGCTTCATCCTGCTTATTTTCAGATTAATAGACTTTTGCACTTTCAAATGAGAGACCTGTGACTTAGGTCAATTCTTACTAGTTTTGATTTGTACGTGGCTATAATTTGTGAATCTTAGTGTAGAGGGTCTTTAAAAACCACTTAGTCAAAAAGCTGGGAGTAAATGGGTTTCAGTAATAACACTACTGAGGTGCTTGCATTGTATTTCATATTCTTTTTCTTGCTACAAATGAAAACTATTCTTTTTAATGAGAATGGGCTGATGTTCAGAGGTGTGATGCCAGAATGCATTTTCGTACTGTTAGGCCCTTGGAACAGATACAGGTGCTTTCTGAAAGATGAAAGAAATGCAATGGGTGCTCTTCATACAAGGTTGCAAAACCTACGAAGAATACATAATAGTCTCACTTTCCCCCAATAGAGATAGCTGCGTGTGACTAGCTTTGGACTTGAACCTTAATGGGGGTTGCATGTCTTCTATTGTTAATCATTGTCAGCTGCAGTGACACGATCCACAGTCCTGCATTTACAGTCTTTCCCTTAATGATTTTGGACAGGTTTTAGAGAGCCGGGATGTTTGTTCTGGGCCTTTATTTGGTTTTGGCTTTAGCTGATAACGTTCAGTGCTCTTGTCAGCTAGTGCAGTTCTCAAATGGCTGCCTATTAGGAAAAGAACTGAGGATTTGACTACTCCTAATCTGTCATTGCTGCTAGATAATGATTGGCAATTTTTAAAGACTCAACTGTGAAAATCTCACAGTTGTTGGTAAACCATCAACCATAAAAATGTTGCTTTTGAACACCAGTGCTGAAGAGATTTTATTCAGAAGGGGGGGCTGGATGCAGAATAGGATAATCTGGAGACTGGGAAGAATGCAAAACGATATAGTATCCCTTATGGATGGTACATGTGCAACAGGGAACTCTATTTCATATACCTCTGGCAGTAAGTGATAATCAGGGAGGAAGAAAAACCTGGAACTTGAATTAAGGCTGATCTTTCTGGTTTTTGTGCAGTGGCCCTGTAGGCATATATAATAAAGGTGAACGTCTTCTTCCTCAGAAAAAAACTCAGGTTCCTTGCTGTCCCTATAAGGCATAGCTTCCCTGCCCTAACTCAGTGAGGACTTAGAGGGAAAGAATGAGGCAAATGTATAGGATTACAGGATAACAACTGTATTGTTGTGTACTGTGGAATGGGGAGGGTACTCTTGGAGGACTCCTGCTGAAGGTGGTCAGTCCACCTGAGAACGGAAGACTTGAATGGGGTGCAGGTTATGTGCTTTATGAAAAGAGAGCTGATGTTAAAACTCATTTGGTAAGGTAAACGTTGTCACATACCTTCACATAAGGGATAGTATATTTTGGATTGCAGTCAAACTTTATTGTACTCAGACTGGTGAAAATAGCAGTTAGGCTTTTGTATTTTTAAAGAAGGTATAGTTTTCACTCTAATTGAGGTGTCTACTTTTACTTTATGTAAGAATAATTTTAGATTTCCCCTCCCCCCCATGAAGTTTCTTTCTATTTTTTTAATGCTGTTACTTGCCCCCAATCTTGGTCTCTGGAATTTTACTCTTTAAATTTTGAAATTAACTAGCATTTTCAAACCTTATACCCTTGTCTCTTGTAATAACTTTTTCTTATTATTCTTTAGGTACGAGTGGTTGATGTTGGCTGATACTGGAGTATTCATTCACTTGAAGTGAGTGTCCTTAGAAATCTTAACCTTAGAAGTAGAGTAGAGGGCTTTTGGATTTGTTTTTTTATTTAATGATTAAATAACTTTTTACCACTAAGTGGGGTAAAACATGTTTGATTTTTGTTCAGTATTTCTTAACTTAGTGATTTTTACAGAGAATGAGACATCATTTGTTCCACTTATTTATGCATTAATTGGTTGATTCTTTTTAAAAAGATTTTATTTATTTTTAGAGGGGAAGGGAGAAAGGGAGAGAAACGTAAACATGTGGGAGAGAAACATAAATATCAGCTGGTGTTCACAATGCCCTCACCCGGAGGCCTGGCCAGGAATCAAACCAGCAGTCTTTTGGTTTTCAGGCAGGGCCATTTGCTGATTCTTGTATGTGTTCTGACTAGAGGTTGAACCCACAAACCTTGGTGTATCAGAATGATGTTCTGATCAACTGAGCTATCTGGATAAGGCAATGTGGTTGATTTTTAAGGTGTTTATCTTACGTAGGATAATATTCCTGTATTTCTGTTTTTGAAAAGAGAAGTATACATGTCTATGAGTTGGAAAGAGAAGATGGGGAATATTACAAAATGTTAAACAGTAGAATTCAAAGAAAAATGCATGGCTATGTAGAGAAAACAAATTACAGAAGAGCAGAAAAGAAAGCTTGAGCCCTGGCTGGTGTGGCTCAGTGCTGGCCTGTGAACCAAAGGGTCACTGGTTTGATCCCCAGTCAGGCACATGCCTGGGTTGCAAGCCAGGTCGTCCCCAGTAGAGGGCACACAAGAGGCATCCACATATTATTGTTTCTCTCCCTCCCTTCCTCTCGCTGTAAAAATATATTAAAATTGTTTATGAAAAGGAGGCTTAAATTAGCGGACAAATGATATATTTTCAGTGTTTTAAATTTGCCTTAGGACCCATTCAAAATTTACTTAAGGTTCTTTTTTTTCTTATTTAGTAAATAGTAGAGGAACAAAAGTGAGAAAGTTTAGAGTTTGACCTTGGTATAGACATAGTCTAATGAATAAGACCACTAATTGGAACCCAAACAAAGTATACACATTAAACATCAGTAAGAATGTAATATGCTGAGGGTGTTATTTTAATAAAAGTACATTTTTTGAAAATAGGTGGATAATTGTTCTCAAGACATCACCCAGCATGAGCCAACCAAGAAGGAAAGCCAAAACCTGCTAGACTTTGGAAGTGTTAAGGTAAGTTAAGTGACTCTTACTCTGTAAAAATCCTACAGAAAAAAAACGACTCTTGGGTGGTACAAAAATAATTCCCATATTTGGCTGTGTATAATATAATGTGCATCCACACTTTTGGCCCAAACTTTCAAGGAAAAAAATCTTTCCTGAAATAGTTTAAATTTTTAATTTATATTTAGAAACTTGTTTTCTGTACTGTAAAGGAATTTTAGTATTTATTTTTTTAACATACTATGGTACAAGGAATTTTATGTTGTGACAAATAATTACAAAACAGAAGAACCATGTATAATGTACATCCTTATTTTTCCCTTAAAAATTTGGGTAAAATGCACATTATTCATGGCGAAATACAGTACTTATGTGTGAATATCTCATCTTAATTTCTTCTATGTTAAAACTTTCTTGAAGGAAATAGTTTTTACAGTACTTAAGTATTTAATGGTTTTAACAGCCTTCTGAGGTTGTAGGCCTTTGTTAGTTGCTTTGACTCAAGCCTCAGAAAAACAGGGATTTCAGTTTTTAAGAGAGAGACAGTGTGTGTGTGTGTTTCCCCATAGCACCATGCAGAGGAGGGCTTGGAGATTTTGAAATTCCGTTTTGTTTTTCATGTTTACAGTTACATAGTGGCATCATCTATAGTTCAAAATAGATGGCAAACAAAATAATATAAGTGATCTGTTAGAATGGTTGGCAATTTCAAAGGGCAACTTAACTTTGCTGTGATAGCTGGAAGGTAAAGACAATGTATAAACAATGGACATGGCTCTGTCCGATAAAACTTCATGAAAAGGTGGCTGTAGATTGTAGGTTACTATCTCCTCTAATGAGTTACATGTATAGATACGTATCATTCAGGTTTAAAAGGCCCTCATAGGTTTGAAATTTTAAACAATTTACATCTAAAGAAACCTTAGACTATTAATAATACCATTGATACCACACTCCTTGATTAATATTTCTTTGGTGTTAGGAAGTTTACTTGGTTGGTGCTAACGATCTTGATAACTCTGATTTTTACATCTTTTGGGAGTAATTGTTTCCTTTGATTGGCAGGATCAGGTGAACTGTGTCCAGGAAACCAGTGAGGAAGAGGGCAAAGAGGAATGAACAACCTAATTGTTAATAAAAGACATTTTAAAATCAGATTGTCCTTTTATTCTGTTTTTAAGTAGTACTCTTTCATTTTATAGAGTTCTTCCTATGTCATCAACTTGTTGTTCCAGGTGACTTTAAAAAGGATGTTCCATATTCTAGACATAGAACAGATTATTCAGGACTCTATTTCTTGAGGCTTTTTTGTCAGAGCTACTTCAGCCTTTTAGTTGTTAATCAGTTAGATGGCCCTTCTGTCCTAACTAAACTGATTTAGGCATCAAGTTTTAATATTGCCTTTATTCTTTATAGATTTTATACCTAAAGTGCTAATTTATGAGCTTGCTGTGATTAAGGAAAAAAAGTTAGAATTCAGAAGAGTTTGAGATTAGTTGAAATAGCCACAAAGAAAGAGTTGAAAGTCACAGTAGTCACTGGTTCCATGGAATTTGTTTTGAAAAACTCTATAGTATAGTAGTTACCTGGTTGAGACCAAGATCCTTCTCTTCTTTTTGGCCATAGTCATTCTGCTTATCAGTAGTTGCTGTATTTTTTTTTTAAATAAGCAGGGAGGCCAGCCATCCCAAATCAAGAATCTTCTGAGTCCATGTCTTGGTTCAACTTTCTGTTCCTCCTTTCTGATTGCTAACTGATCTGAAGCTTTATGAATCTCAAGGCAAGAACAGTCTGCAGTATAATTAATAAAGTAGGGGAGGAGCATAACGGGATCTTAAGTACTAGAGTCTAGAGTACAAGTATTTTGCAATTTGTCGAGCTGCATTATCTGGCAAGTTGCAGTTTGCTTACTGGTAAAATAAACATTACCTTCTTAATTGGGACCCTTGAATAAAACATGGTGCACAAAAAGCATTTAGCACGTTTTCTGGCACAAAGGGGGTAGTACAAGGTATTTTTTAATATGGTCACTCAGGGTTCACAGCAAGTTGAGGACTCCATAGACCAGGTCATTATATCTGGTAGTTTTATATTTGACAGTACAGAAATGTTAATTTTGGTAAGCTTTTACACCATGGAGTCTTTAGGGGGAAAGTAGTAATAAAGCCTTATTAGTACTGAAGGGATTAGAAGTCCTGGTAGAGACCATTTAGCTATAACAAGTTAGAAAAAATCTCAAATAATCCCTGCCTAGTAAGGTTGTATGTTGATTAGTGGTTGGTATTTTAATTACTTGGCACAATGCCTGACACACAGATGTCACTGAGTGTGAAGACAAGGTAGAGGGAAAGCAAGCCTAACAAGCTCAGAACTTACAACATGTAAAGTCCAGAAGATGTTAACACATGATATTTGGGGCATGTAATGTTGTGCACCAAAAAAAATAGGTTGAGTTCCAAACATGCCTGAGGCAAAAGGCAGCACGAAAGACTTGGAAGGAATTCTGAAGATCCAAATGGGAAAACATGTTCGTGGGCTGAAAGAACTGTCAACATGGCAGTAGTCTCCAAACTGATTTACAGATTCAACATGATCTGGGCTGATTCTAAGATTCATATAGGCCCCCTACCTCACACAGTGTACGAAAATTAACTGAAAGTGGTTCAGATACCTAATATGGCAATGAAAACTATGAAACTTGGGGAGAAAAATGGGTAAATCTTAGTGACCTTGAGTTTAGCAAAGGATTCTTACATAAGACACCAAAAACAAGCAAAAACCAGGAAGTAAACAAGTTGGACTTAACCAGTTAAAAACTTTGTTTCAAAGAAACTGTCAAGCAAGTGTAAAGACCACCCAAAGAAGGGGCAAGAGTATCAAATTAGGGACTTCCATCTGGAATAGGTAAAGGACACATTTGGGGCTGGGGGGGGAGGTGAAGGACAAGGGGCCCTTGTTGGTTAGCTCAGGTGTTAGTGTTATCCTGGTACACCACAGCGTAGTGGGTTGGATTCCCAGTCTGGGCCATATAAGAAGCAACCAGTGAATGCATAAAAATAAGTGGAATAAGAAATCAATCTTACCTGCCCTTCATTCTAAAATTAGTAGTTTTTTTAAAAATAGGCCCAGGAGCCTTGGCTGATGTGGTTCAGTGGTTAGAGTACCAGTCTTCGAACCAAAGGGTCATTGGTTCAATTTCCAGTCAGGGCACATGCTTGGGTTGCAGGCCAGATCCCCAGTGGGAATGCATGCAAGAGGCAGCCACACACTGATGTTTCCCTCCCCCGTCTCTAAAAAAAACTTAATAGGTACAGGGTTTGAATAGAAATTTCTCCAAGTGAAGACAAATGGCCAGTAACACATTAAATGCTGGAAGTTGATTAGGGAATTGGAAATAAAAATAACACTTCAAAACAGCTATAAAATGAAAGGCCTATGCCCTGGCTGGTGTAGCTCAGTGGATTGAGTGCAGGCCTGCTGACCAAACGATCGTGGTTCAATTCCCAGTCAGGGCACATACCTGGGTTGCAGGCCAGTTCCCAGCAGGGGACCTGGGACGCATGAAAGGCAACCCATACATTGATGTTTCTCTCCCTCTCTCCCTTTCCCTCTAAAGATAAAATGTGAAAATGACTACAGTTAACTGCATTGTAGAACTGCCTAGAACTTGAATACTCTCAAAAACCAAACCCCATGAGGTGATGGATTCTTTCACAATGTATATGTGCGGTCATGTGCCACCTAATGTTTCATACAACAGTGGGCTGCATGTACAGTGGCCTGGAGCCACCTGTTCATGGTGATGCTGGTGTAAGCAAACATGTGCTGCCATTTGTATAATAATATAGCACATGCAATTATGTTCATTGCATAATGCTTCATAATAAATGACTGGTTTATGTACTGTACTCTTTTATTTTATTATTATTTTAAAGATCTTACTTATTTGTAGAGAGGAAGAAAGAGAGAGGGAGAGAAACATCAATGTGTGGTTGCCTCTCACATACCCCAAACTGGGGAACTGGGCCACAATCCAGGAACTGTGCCCTGACTGGGAATTGAACCAGAGACCCTTTGATTTGCAGGCCCATGCTCAATTCATTGAGTTACACCAGCCAGGGCAATTTATTGTTATTTTAGAATCAACTCTTTTTACTTACAAAAAACATTTACTGTCAATTTGCCATGTTACACCAGCAGCAGCCTCATCTTGTGTTTACTGTGTTTTGGATGCATCCTTTTTCTTGTGTTTGATTTAAATCACGTTTTATACAGGAACATGCTGCACAAGCTTTTTTGGCTAGGTGTGTGGTAGGCTATACCGTCTAGACTTGTGTCAGTACACTAATGTTCCTACAACCATGGAATCACCTAATGGTGCACTTCTTACAACATGTCTCTGTCATTAAGTGGCATATGACTACACCAAATCATAATCCAGACTTTAAATATCTTAACAATTTTGTCTGTTAATCTCAGTCAAGCTGGTGGAAGATATCCCTCCACATCCACTAGAACATTTACGGTCAGAAAGTCAAATATTGGCAAGGATATGGAGAAATTGGAATCATCATATACTACTGGTGGGATTTAAAATGATGTAGCCACCTTGAAAAAAAGGTCTAGTATTTGCTCAAACTAACCCTTACCCTATGACTCAGCAATTCTGATACCTGAGAAAAATATTCATAGGAAAGTTTGTGGATGTTTAGCATCATTCATAATAGTGAAAACATGAATGGATAAACAAATTATATGGCCAAATGGAGTATAAGTCGGCTATAAAAAGGGATGAAATAGTCACATAGGCTATAACATAGATGAACCTTGAAAACACTACATGAAGCTAACCATAAATTACCACTTAAGCGTTTCTATTGGGTTGGCCAAAAAGACCTAAGACACCCCACAGCAAAAATATCAGTGTGTAAGAGAATCATCAGTTTCCTCTCATACACCCCCAACTGGGTACCTTCCCTGTAACCCAGGCAAGTGCCTCCAACAGGGAATCAAACGTGCAACCTCTCCATTCACAGGCTGGCAGTCAATTCACTAAGCCTGCCAGAGCTGACAAGCTTTTTTTAAATGCACACTGATGTGACAGCTGTCACCATATAATGTAACAAAATTGTTTTGAATGAGGTTAGTGACAACTAACTTCTAGAGCCATCATATGGAAAAAGTGTAATTAATGGATGTTTTGGCTAACCCAGTATTTATATGAAATGGTAAGAACAGGGAAGTCTATATAGTAGATTGTTGGTTGTTTTCGGGCTGGTGGTCAGGATTGAGAAAGGGTAGTGTAATGAATAGGGGCGTGATTGATGAAGGACACAGGATTTCTTTATGAGGTAATGAAGATATTCTAAAATTAGTAGTGACATAAATACCTGATTATACTAAAAACCATTAAATTGTATACTTTGGAAGAAATGTGTGTTGTGTGAATTTAATTTTTTAAGTTTTTAATAAAGACCATGGGAGTTGGAAGGTAAAAGGTCAGAACAGAGGTCAGATCGTGGAAGGTCTACCAGGCGTGTCCAAGCTTTTGATGTCTCTGGGCCACAATGGAAGAGTTGTTTTGGGGCCACACATTAAATACATAAACACTAATGAAAACTGATGAGAAAGATTTCTAAGTAAATTTACAATTTTGTGTTGGGCCACATTCCTAGCCATCCTGGGCTGCAGGTGGGACACACCTGCTAGGCCACGTAAAGGATTTTGATTCTTATTCTAAGAGCTTTCCCTTGTTCTCATCCACTTGAACAAGAGGCAGTGAAATCACCTAGATTAAAATGGATTCCTAACTTGGCTTATTCCTTGTCCACATGATCTATTTTCAGCACAGCAGCAATTTGTTAACTAATGCTTGGTGGCTCAGAGTAACAAAGTAACAGTTGACTGGGCTCAGCTAGGCAGATGGAAGCTGGAGCTGGAAACTTTTACAGACTGTTGGGGTCCATAGCTATTGTCTAAGATGGCTATTTCATTTGAATAGCTGATGGTCTAGGCTGAGATGGTTGGAACACTTAATACTGTTTCATAAAATGATTAGATATGTCTTAATTTCTAAAAGGAAAAGGGACTGGTGAATTTAAAAAAAATTTATTTTTAGAGAGAAGGGAGGGGAGGGAGAAATGGAGAGAAACAACAATGTGTGGTTGCCTCTTGCATACCCCCTACTGGGGACCTGGCTTACAACCCAGGTATGTGCCCTGACTGGGAATTAAACCAGAGACCTCTTGGTTTGCAGGCCAGTACTCAATCCACTGAGCCACACCAGCCAGAATGGACTGGTGACTCTTGAGACCAGTGAGAAAGAGAGATTTTGGAAGACTCAGCCTGTAGTACGGAGGTAAAAAGACACCTAAATGACAGGTGCTGGAGTAGTAATCCCAACAGGTTGCAAAGCAGTCCTACATTGAACAAGGGAAGCCAGTGTGTCTAGGAAAAGGGTTTTGGGCCCCAGCTGGTTTGGCTCCTTTGGGCATCCTGCAAACAGAAAGGTCATGGGTTCACTTCACTGTCGGGGCACAATGCCAGGTTGCGGGTTTGGGCCCCAGCTGGGATACGTGCAGGAGACAGAAAACTGATACTTCTCTTCCTTTTTCCTCGTCTCTAAAATCAATAGGCATGTCCTCAACTGAGAATTAAAAATAAGGAAGGGGGGTTTTGGACTGAACAGTAGAAAAACACTTTGCCCTTAGCAATAATAGGCCTAAAGAGGAATAATTTTTGCATTTGATAGTTTAGAGACCAGCTTTCAATTTACCTATTCATTTGGAACCAGAGATTCCTCATCAAGTATTAGGAGAAAAGTCAAGTCTTTGGATTGTGAACTTAAAACAGTGGTAGTAGTACCACAAGGACTGCTATATTGTTTTCAGTATTTTGCACCATTTCAGATTTGAGAATTTATTTTACATACAGATATCAGGTTTGGGGCTTTTTAAAGATTTTATTTTAGAGATGGGAAGTGAGGAAGAGAAGGAGAGAAACATCAATATGTGATGGCTTCTCATGCACCTCTACTGGGGACCTGGCCCAAACCCAGGCATGTGCCCTGGACCGGGAATCAAACCAGCAACCCTTTGGTTGGCAGGCCAGAGCTCATTCCACTGAGCCATACCACCCAGGGTCATATATATTTTAAATTTATTGGGGTGAGTGACATTGGTTAAGAAAATTATATAGGTTTCAGGTGTACAATTCTATAATACATCATCTGTATATTGTAGTGTTCACTATCCCAAGTTTTCTTCCATCACCATTTAAGCCCCCTGTATCCTCTTCTACCCACCCCTACCCACCTTTCCCTCTGGTAATCACCATACTATGTGTCTGAGAGGGTTTTTTGTTAATTCCTTTACCCATTTCACCCAGCTTGGTAACAGCTGCTCCTCTAACAGCTGTCACTGTTCTCTGAGTCTGTTTCTATTTTGTTAGTTTATCCTGCTCTTTAGATTCCACACACAAGGATAATCATATGGTACATACTTGTCGTTCTCCAATTGGCTTACTTCACTTAGCATAATGCTCTCCATGCTGTTGCTAAGAGTAAGATTTCCCCTTTTACAGCCAAGTAATATTCTGTCTTTTGAACACATTTTCATCCTTTGTGTCCTTTATTTCTCTAGGGATCATCAATTGTTTATGTGAGTTCTTTATAGTTTCCAAAGTGATTTTTATTCCTTTTAATTTCTAACACTCTCATGAATTGCCACTTTTCAGATCTTTTATCCACTCATCTGCTTCCTAATTCTCATTTATAGCTTTTATCATCGAAACAGGGGTAAGGATTCACTGTTCTATATTCTAATTTTGTATTATATTTCACAATTCTGTTGCTCACTATGTGAAATCCATTTTCCTTTCAGGAGGGAAAGGAATTGAATAACATTTCTAAGCTCAAAGCTCATGAAATCCTTTTTGTTTTTAAAAACAAAAGATTAAAAAAATAAAGATGTTATTTTAGAGATGGGAGGGAGAGAGAGGTAAACATCAACTGCCTCCTGCATACCCACATCCCTATTACTTTTACTGAGATTTCCTTTTGCTTCTCTTCCTTCACCTTAATCTGCAGTCTTTCTTTGCCCCTGTTCAGTTCGGTACCTATAGTCAGTAATTACTCCTTAAATGGATCTTGTTTTAGCATGAAGCTTAGGCCTGCTGGTCTCGAGAGTTTGTAAGGACCTAGCCTATTCAACCTTCAAAACTTAGCAGTCCCCTGAAACTCACTTGCAAATTGCCATCTTTGTGGGTCTTTCTTGTTTTGGCTGTTTTCAAATTGCCCTGTATGCTTCCCAGTGGGAACCTATTGGTTTTGGATATCTATTCTGAAGGCCATCAGGCATCTTGTTGCTGTCCCTCCATGATCTATACAGATAGCCAGTGTCATTCAGGTCTTATACCTGCTTTTGAGTTTGTCACTACCTAATCTTATTTTGGGACCACTGGTTACTTTGTCACCAAAATATGTTGTAAATGTTGAGCCTGGGTTTTTGTTTTTGAAAAACTACACTTTTATTTCTTCCATATTTATTTTTTAATGTATTAATGGTAGTTAATCTCATAATTAGGGAGATCTGTGGCTAAATCTGTATAAAAGGTAGTAAAGCAGAGTGACTGAGAGAATGGGCTTTGGGATCTCTGCCTGGGTATACAAATCCTAGCTTCACCATTACAAATTGTGGTCTATAATACCTGTGTCTTTGTTTCCTCTATAAAGTAAAGGCTGTTGTGAGAACTAAATAAAATACCATAACACAGAGAAAAATACTAGCCTACATAGAAGGTATTCAACAGATTCAACGGCTGTTTTATTTTTGTTTCCTTTTTCAGGTCTAGGTCTTACATTATAGGCTTACTGACTAAAAATTGTTTTTGAAAATTCAAAAAAAAAAACAAACCCTAGCCTCTTGAAATTAACTGTTGCTTCCATGACAAGATAGAAACCACAACTGCAGATAGTTAGAAAATGAAAATGAGAAAAATACATGGTAGACAAAGACTTCAGAGGAAAGTCAGTGTTAAGCACTTTCATAATGATACAGAAAAGAATGAAAATATATGCAGTAAGCACCCAAAAGCAGAGATAACTGCTTTTTAAAAAAATTAGAGTAAGGGAGAAACATAACTTGTTCCATTTATTTATGCATTTATTGGTGGCTTTGGTCATGTCTTGACCGGGGATGGAACCCACAACTTGGCATATCAGGACAGTGCTCTAACCAATTGAGCTACTAGGCCAGAGAAGGTTAACTGCTTTTCTATGTGTTAAAAAATAAAAAAAAGTTGAAGTCAATGAATTTTTTAGAAAGAGTAATGCTATTGTTGGTGGGAATGAAAAAATGTCTAATTAAAGTGTAAGGTATATACAGACTCAACTTGTCAAGTCCACTTTTAGTGAAGCACCCTACAGCAGATCTTCTGAACTGGTGTGCCAGGGATGGGTGGTTGGGTAAGGCCTTAAATGGCCACAGCTCCCAAAGTCTCATCTTTTATCCTAGTACAGCATACAAATTTTTCTGTATTGTCATCTATCTACATGAAAATAATTGATAAATGACCTCTTCTAGTATCTGTCTTGGATTTCCATATTAAAAAACTAAGTTTCATTGGAGTCAGGTTCTCATTTTATTCCCTGCTGGAACTCCAGCAGCTTGAATAATGTGTGTATGTAGTGTCTCAGTAGATACTTGTTGGATGTACAAGTGCATACCACAAAGAAAAATGATCCTTGGAGTATTATAATGAAAGTGGTAAACCATACAATATTACCCATTTAAATAAAGGATGAACGTGTATACTCATAATGGCTTATTCTTCAGCAGTTAAAATAATGAGAAACAAATCAAAGACTCAAAAAACATTGAGTGAAAAAAGCAAACTGCAGAAAGATATGTGCAACACAACTTATGCAGTTTTATGTCAAGAGTATAAACAAGGCTGTATGTTAAGTATAAAACTACGCATTCATGGAATGATGAACACCAAATAATTCTTGTCACTACAGAAAAAAGAAATGTTATTAGGAAAAGATTTTTAAGGAGCTTTAATTTGATCTATAATATTTCAGGAATAAAATCTGGGAGCATGGAAAAATGTTGGGGTTTAATAGGATTAAATGTTGCCTGTGTTCTTCATATTTGTATGTTAAAATCAACCATAATTTAAAAAATAAAGTAGAAATGATAAATCTAAGAATGCATGAAAACAAATCACTAGTTAATGTAATCCAGAAAGAAAACATGTAGAGAAAGATCAATGAAGAAAGTATTAGCATATAAGAAATTGAGAATACTTTCTACAACTCTAAGCAAATACACTTGAAAGGAAATCCTCCATGAAATACTCTTTTTCAGAAAAAATATAGATTATAAAAACTGATGAAAAGAAACAGCAAGGGAAAAGTGCCAGAGAAATACTTCCCCCATAAGAGATACCTGGCACAGCTATATCTACCACTAAAGTCTTTCAGATCTTTAAGGAACAGATTTCCTTTGTTATCTTAACTTTTTACAAAGTATAAAGGTAGATAAAGAGTCCTTTGGGGGTTACTTGAAAAAGTTACGTTTTCATAAAGTAGGTTGAGAATTCCTATTTTGTCATCCAGCTATTATTTCAAGGAAAAACACAGCAATATTTGATTTTAATATTTAAATGTTATAATTCACAGTAAAGGATTACAAATGGCTCAAGCAGACACCCAACCTCATCCTTAAGTGAAAGTGCAAAATTCCAGAGATTTAATCACAGAGATTAAAATACTATTATCTGACTAACAGATCAGCAAAGATAAAAATACTTGACTCTCACATATTGTTGGTGGGACTATAAATTGGCACAATCCTGGCAGAAAGCAACATGCCCATCAAAAGTGTACAAATCTTTTGACATGGTAATTCTAACTTAAAATTTTATCTTACTAATGTGCTATCTGACTTACGTGCAAAGTTAGTAAATGCAGCATTATTTATACTAGCAAAAAAGAATTTAAATGTGTTTGGTAGAGACTATTCCCATATATTATGGTACATCCTTACAATTAAGTCTTCTGCAATTGTACAAAAAAAGAATCAAGAAACTCTTCACGTACTGACATGGGACAATCTCAAAAATACCATGTAAAGTGAAAAAGGCAAGTTGAAGATAAAAACCCTGAGAGGCAAAAATCTGAAGTAAAAACTTAAATTACAGTAGAAATAAAAAATTCTTTCTGGTAAATTCAAATTAGCAAGTACTATATATCTTTTATCTGACATACAAACTTTTCCACGATTCCATTGAGCCTTTCAGGCTCCAGCAGTTTATTTACCAATTCCTGCTCAACAGCCATTAGGGCCAAGCCACTAAGCTTCTCTTGTCCCATGGTATGACATAAATATGTTTTAAGACGAGGCAGTATAGAATATGAGTTTTCAACACTTGCTGAGGTAACCGGCCAAGACAAAGCAATATATAATAGCTTTGATATGCAAGGAATATTATTATGAAGACCATGCTGAATAAACAAATGGCCAAGATTGATAAAGTTGGTATGATCATTATCTATGACAAAGTTGAGCTTTGCATACTGACGATAAAATCTAAGTTCTGGGATGATATCTGCATCAAATTTATAAAATTCTTGGACATGTCTGGCTGTTGATTCATTTAATGGTTCATTCCACTTAAGTAACAGTTCTGAAATTTGCTTTACTTTGCAATAATCAAGTTCTGAAAAACATAGTTTTAAATTCTGGAATATAGTATCTAATCCTTGGTAATAAATATTAATTTTATATTGTTCTTCTGCTGAGGTAGGAAAAAACACACGGTCTGAATTGCCAAGATCTACTGTTTTCTGAATTTTTCTTCTTTTATAAAAATAAGGTCTTTCAACTTCAAAACCTTTACAGGTTATTTTTTGACATATTTCTTCCGCTCCATCCCAGATAGTTTTGAAACAGACATCATTTCTTTCAGATGATAAACATTCCAAAATTGCTTCTATTTTTGAAGACAAAGAAAAAATGTTTATGGTTTCACTTTGAAGCTCTTTGGAAATAATCCCTATGACACTTAATACTCGATAAAGAAACTTCAAACAAAAGATAAATTCAAATTTGGAAACCAGTGTCAACAAATCACTCAATTCATCAGCCAAACTTGTGTTAGAAGAATGGCTTGATACAACTTCCAATGTTTCGATAATCTCTGGAAGACCCTCAATCACAGACAGTAATGTATGATCATGGATTGTCCAACATGATTGTGATACATGTTTCTTGCAAGTTTTGTTTTGACTTAGTTTACAAATCTTCTGAAAATTTGCAGACATTTCCCCAGACATATGAATAGTGTCGAACAAAGAACCAAGAGTATTTAGAGTACTTCGGAGTTCTTTTACTTCTTTACAAAACCTAATTACTGCCAAATCCAAAAAATGGGCATAACAATGTACATATAAAGCTCTTGGTTCTTCCTTCTTGAATTCTGCTGCACTTTCATTGAATATTATCCTCAAATTACTGGCACTGTCATAAGCCTGGCCTCTTATTTTATTCAAATCAATTCCAATTTGCTGCAGGTAAGTTGTGATAGACCTGTATAAACTGATGCCAGTCCTCTCTTCAACATCTATGAAACCCAAGAATCTTTCCTTAATTAAGATAGCCTTTGATGTTTTTTGTGAGTATCTTACACAAACTGAAAGCTGTTCTTTAGTGGCACTGTAAGTTGTCTCATCACATATTAATGAAAAAGCTGAGGAGACATTGATCTCATTCACAATATCATGCAACATTTCAGTCTTTATTATTTCAATAATATCATTTTGTATTTGCGTACTATTATAGAAGTCAACTTGTGAGCTCATAAGTCTACATATTTCTTCTCCTTTATCTTTTGCTCTGATTTCTAACAACTCTAAAAAATGGCCTTTATTTGCAGATGAAATAGACTGGTCATTTCCTCTTAAGGGTAAACATTGCTTTCCAAGAAATAAAATATTTTCAATTATAAGCTTTAGGTACTTTTTATTTCCTTCCATCTGTTTTGAATGAATAGGTAAATTGTCACTGACAGTGTCATTACAAAACTGGTATTCCCTCCAAAACTGCAATGACTTCAAATGCATTTTACTTTTTTCATGCTTTCTGAAATTTTTCAGAGTTTTCTTCCAATTAGAAATTCCTTGGGTTGCAAATGACTGTCCTCCATAGCTATATTTTTTCTGGCAGAACAACTGGCATGAGTAACAGAATGTTGCATCCTTTTTAACACTGGTTTCTGGCTTCTGAAAATTTGAACACTGAAAATTTTTAATACTTTTTGATTTGCCTTTAACTTTCTGTACTTTAGATGTAAATTTTGGATGATATAGTCTATCACGTATTTTCATAGGTTTCTTATTGTGTGTAGCGTCTTGGTTTGACAGTTGGTCCTTTTGTACTTCTATACTGGAGCCAATTGTATGCTGATTGAGTACTGATGAAGATGGTGAAAGGCTTGGGTGTTCCACACTACTATTAGCAACACCACTACTTGACTCGCTGGGTGAACTCTTAGAAACCTTCAGTAGAAAGTGAGAAGATCGTATTTGTTTTAATAGTTCCCAAATAATTAAAATATCAAATGCACCTATTCTAATAACACAATAAAGTCACTGGGTGAGTTACAGTATGAGCTCCACGAGGGGGAAACATTAACAATTTATAATTTATCCATTTGCACCCTAGATTCAACACTAACTGCTTAAGGATCTTTTGGTATATAATTATAATAAAAAATACTAAAATACTTTTTATTGATCAGGTGAGTTTTGCTTAATAAATATTAAGGAAAATCAGAACTCAAAGGAAAAAACTATGGCTAGTAATACTTCTGTTTAAATATTCTTATTAATAACAATGTCAAACTTGACATTTGGGAAACTGAATAGAAATACCAAAAGGTGTTTATTGCTCTATATAATTTTGAGCTCTAGGATCAAAACAGGAATAATACGCTCACACACACACAAACACACACACACATTTAAAAAGGAAAAGCTTAAGAAAGAGAAAAAAAATCTTACATCTGATAGGACATTTCCTCTTTCTGAAGAAACTGTACCTGTTAAAGCATAAATTCAAGATCTTATAATCTATAAAATAGCAGCATAAAAGTAGCACCATAAACTATAATTGCTGCTTTCATATCAGGCAACACAGAACATTTAGAACATAGATTGATCAATTATGACAAAATAGTATATATGTCAAATGTCACATCAATTTTTACCTTGTAAGACATCAGAGTTCATGATGGGTGGATCAGCAGGTGTATCAGCAGGCGTATCAGCCAATGACACTATATTGCTAATAACTGGAGTTGTATCTTTCTTTGGAGAAAATTGCTTCTCTGGAGAAAGGAGCTCCACTGAAGTATCATGCACCACAGAAGTATTTACTAATGAAAATAAAAAGATTTCTTATAAATCAGGCAGAATAAATCAGAAAGCACTATTTAGTAAGTGTTTTCAGTGAACAATGCAAATTATCTAATAACTTTATGTACTGCTGGGTACTGCAGTGATTTTTATTAGGAGGATAACATCAATAACAAGGTTAAGCCAGTAATTTACATTTCCTATCATTTTGTATCTTTTACCTTTGCATACAGTTTCTCAGCCTTTATACTAATTGCCTGAAATTTCAAGCAAGTATTTGTGAAATTACCATGAAGAACAGAAAACAGACTCCTATAGAATTTCCTAACAGGCATCACTTCTAATTCTTTCAAGAATCACAAACCTCAACACAAATGGAACTGGGTTGTTGTGTAAGCTAGTTTTGTAGAGATTTCTATAATAAGCTGGTTTACAAGATGTACAAGCCCCAAGGGCATCATGCAACTGCACTGTGTGTGTAAATAGCATCACTGGTCCCATATGTGGATCTTTGAGGTAATGTATAGTGGTCCTTGGATTATCTGTGCTTTTTCTATTAGTGAAATTCAGATATTTCCAACTGGCTCTACTTTATGTGAAAATTGTAAAGCCTTGTTTTTTACAAAGCAGGGCTAAGTACAAGATCCTATTCTAATACAACAGTTTTTACAAACATTAAATGTCTGGTAGTGAAGCAGCCTTCCTTTTATACAAAAATACTGGAAACTATTTCTTTGCAACAAGTTTTTAATGGTTTTGACTTTTAAATCTAAGTTGTAAATAAATCAAGGTTACGCATTAAAGGAGGCAGTAATATTCTTCAGGAGTTACCAAACCTTTGATTACTAAGCAAGTATTACCTGTAGAAGATTCCATCTTAGCTTTACTGTAAGCAGAGAAACAATTAACACAGCAGAAAAGCTCTGTCTTCCCCAAGTCATTGGTGATCTCAATCATTTCATCTGAGGGCTTCAATGATTTGCAAAGACCAGACGTAAGTGTTCTGGCTGGTTTCTGCTAGAGATTAAAATAATATATTGCAGGTATATGACAAATTATTAACATACTATCATAAAAATATACCCAATATCATTACTTTACAACTAATGACAGGGAAGCCACATTTTTACTTTCTTAAAACCAGAGAAGGTGGCACCACGAGGTACACAGATTAAAATGCAGGAAGCTGACCACTCCATTAGGTAACTATATTATTTGTTGGATATATAATAGCAATTTTAACACACATACAATGAAGAAAGTGGTCATAAAATATGTTCACCATCCCAGGCAATCAAAGCCAATTTTACAAGTAAAGAAAAGATTTATAACTGTAGGCTGTTCCTCAGTGCCTACTTGGACATCAACTCAGGAAAGCCTTCTGTTGGTGCTGAGGAGGAGCTAGAAAAGGGCTTAACATACTTTATAAGATGAGGGAGTCACTTTTTCTAGGCCAACTTACATGGTAAAAACTGCAGGCACACTGAAAGAAAGCATACAAGCAGCAAGAGGTACAGACTAAGTTGTGTTCAATAAGCAGTGATTGCACAAAAGAAAAGGACAGAAACTGTGAGGTTCATCACCTAGTCTTTCTAGTGAAACAGGAACCATCATTTCTGGAATTACAAAGTTAACCATGATGGTTTTGGGGGGCATAATGTACGAAGACAAATGAAAATACTTTATACAAATTTTCTTTTTCTGTGAAAATTAGCAAAGAAACAACAAAAAGCAGAGTATAATTTTAAAAATTTGTATTTTTATCTTTTATTAGTATGCATTTTTAAAAAAGGATTTTATTTATTTTTAGAGAGGGAAGAGAGGGAAAGAAAGATCAATGTGTGGCTGCCTCTCATGTGGCCTGCACTGGGGACCTGGCCCACAACAGGCATGTGCCCTGACTGGGAGTCAAACTGGTGACCCTTTGGTTTGCAGGCCCATGCTCAATCCACTGAGCCACACCAGCCAGGGCTAGGTGGTACTTTTTAAAAAAAATTTTTTTTGAAAATTTTTATTGATTTTAGAGAGGGAAACATCAATTTGTTGTTCCACTTACTACAGCATTCATTGGCTGATTCTTTTACGTGACTTGACCAGGGATCTTATCCAGGACCTTGGCATATCGGACAGTGCTCTAACCAACTGAGCCAACCTGCCAGAGCCTAGGACTTATTTTTGGTTTTTGTTTTTTAAAAAATCCTCACTGGAGTACAGTAGATGTTTATTGATTTATTTTTAGAGAGAGAGAGAAACACCAATTGGTTGTCTCCTACAACATTTTGGTGAACAGGGTGATGCTCCAATGAACTGAGCCCCCTGGCCAGGGCTACCTAAGTGGTGCTTTTTAACACAGCTACCTCAATCAGCCCTGCCCCATCACACAGGCTGAATAAGTAAGTACTCAAAACAAGTTCTTAAAAACAGGACAAGGCCTATTTAATGAATGTGAGGAATAAAGAAGGAAAACCAGGAATGGCATTTCTTGCCTTTGGAAGAAGGCTTCCATGCCCTCCATTCTCCCATTTCTAGTCCCAAGACATGATACTACTCTCTGGTGTAGGCAGTTGCCATAAACAATATGTGGTTCACAAATGACTTAGGTGAACTGTGGTTTGTTAAGACTCCCATCTTCAATTGCTTATTTTTAAGAAAGAACTTACAGGGATAGAGTTGCATCTCAAAGCATCACCTAAACAAGCAAGATATTAGGACAGTCCCACCTCATGAAAGGGGCTCAGACCACTGAGTTCATCTCAGTCTACCAAAGCAGGGCCAGCTTCTCTGCTCAGCATCACCCACCCAAGGTTCTCCTGTCAACACTAGGAGATTATTTCTCATTGGTTTATTTCTTCTCTCTGACTGGTTAAAAAAAAAAAAGTGACGTTCTTGATTTACTTTAACCTTGCTTAGGTGTAAAGTGATACATGGAATTAAAAATACTTTTGTGGCTGAGTCTTACCAGTAGACTATTGTTATTTTTGCTACCTTTATTTGTAGTTTATAAACAAGTTTCCATCTGCATGCCTTTCTTCAAGGTAAAATGATCACCCTGAGATTCTTGAGGAAGATCTCCATATAGCACCTACCATGAGTCATTATACTAGAAGGAACTATCAGGAGTCTTTTATTTCATCTCCTTTACCATCTTACCAACTAAAACTGTTCCCAATAGTATTAAAAATCTATATCCCAACATTTTCCTAAAGTGAAATCATTCACAAATCAATTAATGGAAGGAACTCAATCTTCAATCTTTCATTTGGGTCCTATACAGTCAATTTCAAATGGAGTGATCCTCACTTTAGGCGACATTTCTTTATTCTTACCTGCTTACATGCCGAAATAGTCTTTGAACTATTTAAGTAATGGAACTGTCCTTCCATCTGAAGTATATGGAACAGATCAGAGCTAGTGTAACAGTAAGTCCCGCAGTTCTCGCAACAGTTCATGATGAGGTTGTTAACGGAGTGAAATTTTGAGAAACAGGCATTACTACAAAGAGTCTGTTTCACATTCTGATATTTTACTTCATATTGAATCTAGGATAAAAAAAAGATTCAGTGGAAATTCTGGTATTTAAAGCAAATCAGAATCCCTTCTGGTTAAAAAAAATGCAACTTACAAGAGTAGTCTTCTGACACATGCTGCATTTAGTTGAAATGCTGTCAGTATATAGTGTAACAGAGAGTTTTCTTAGACAAGACTGGCTGCAAAAATTTTTGCTAGAGGTTGTATCTTCCAGCTGGACACTGATCACATCCTTTAGATTTAAAATCTCTCTAACAAAAATAAATAACAAGGGCACCATTAAACAGTTTTACCATAATTATAGTTTGTCTTCATAAGCTAAAAATCACTTCCTCCAACAACCTTCTCCCCTGTTAATTCTTTCACCCGAAGAACTGTGAAATAGTAATAATATTAGCCTTGAAATAAGAAAGCCTGAATTTGGTATCCAGTTTTTACTTATGTCATTTATACTTCCTGTTAATTTACTCATCTGTAAAGTAGGAATTATAAAACACATCTGATAGTGCAGCTTTAGGTTAATTACCTAATCTGTACTAGTTGGTGCTAGTGATGGTGCTAGTGATAATAAAATGATGACAACTCACATATTCATACCTGACCAACTTTGAAATCTATGGGACAGAAGATTTCAAAGTATGGTCTGCAAATCCCTGGGATCCCCCAGATACTTTTGGGGAATCCACAAGATCAAAACTATTTCACATTAAGATATTTTTTACTTTTTCACTGTACATTTTAACTCACGACCCAAAAGCAATAGTGGGCCCCTGTGATTCTATGCCAAGGTTAATATCCCCAAGAACTGAAAATAAGTACCTAAAATAGTATATGTACATGCATATTTGTAACAGGACTATTCACTACAGTTAGATTATAAACAGCCCAAATGTTCATCAATGAATGAAAAGATGAACAAACTATAGCGTATTCACACAGTGGAATAATATTTAGCTATAAAAATGAACAAAGTACTGATACACATGCTATAACATAGATGAACCTGGAAAACATGTTAAGGGAAAGAATCCTGGCACTTAAAAGATCACATGCAGGATTCCAAATATCCAGAACAGGTAAATTCACTCACAGAATGTAGGCTGGTGGTTGCCAGGGGCTAAGGGGAAAGGAGAAAGAAATGGGGAGAAACTACTTAATGAATAAAGCATTTTACTTTGGTTGACAAACATTTTGTACCTAGATAGAGGTGGTACTTGTACAACACTATCATGTACTAAATCCTACTGAAATGGTCTTTTGTCATGTGAATTTTACTTAAGTTGAGAGGAAATAAAAAAAAAGCAGAGGTGGGTAAAATTGCCAGAGCCTTAGCACAAATCAAGGCAGTGGCACAAACGTGCCAGTACCAGTATTATCACTGCCAAGCTTTTGCTGTAAAAATTATTCTCTTTATGAAACTTGATCCTTGAATACATCACATCTTTTAAATATTCTGTGCAATGAAATGGTATATAGGCATAAAGTGTTGTCCCTGTGCACCCAAGGATGATGGCTTTCTCAAGGAAAACCAGATGTGGTAATGTTAAGAGTTACAACCTAAGTTAGCAATTTTTTCCCATGAAACACATTTTTACTTGAAAAAACTATTAGACAAATTATTATCAAGAAGTGTATACCTAGCAGGTATTTTCTCAACAATGAATAAAGTAAAACTGTTACTTCAAAAAAACAAAACAAAAAAAACTGGCAGTATTCACTGCCAATGATAAAATTTGAGCTTTCACTGAAAATAAACATTTTGGATAAGTATCTGCTACCTCCAGCTTACTTGTTCCCTATTACTTAGGACTTTCCTGATGAGGTTAGTGATTTTTTAAAATATGATTTTTAAAAAATATTGTGTAATGAAATACATAAACATTTGGAAGATCCATATAATTCAGTGACCCAATATTTTCCGATCATATAGCAAAAATCATTTATGGGTATAAGAACCAAAGTTCAAATACAGGGTCCAGCAGAAGTAAGGCCTGTTTGAGTGTGGTTGGTAGGGTAATAATATGAGTGCAATAATTTGTAGTTTTAATTTGAACATTTTACCTAAAATGCCATATGGTGAGCTTGAGTGTGATACTGTCAAGTTACAGAATTACATGCTTATGATTTTGTCATAAAAGATTTTGGCCCTGACTGGTGTAGCTCAGTGGATTGAGCATGGGCCTATGAACCAAACAACCACGGTTCAATTCCCAGTCAGGGCACATGCCTGGGTTGCAGGCCAGTTCCCAGCAGGGGACCTATGAGAGGCAACCATACATTGATGTCTCTCTCCCTCTCTCCTTCCCTTCCCCTCTAAAGATAAATAAATAAAATCTAAATAAATAAAAAATTATATATATATATATGTATATTAAGGACTTAAAAATTTTTTTTAAAAAAAGTTTATAATAGAAGGGTGGTTTTAGTTGTGCCAGACCCTGTAGACCAAGGAATTTTAACAGTAAAAAACTCGACTGCTATGGTTTCAGATTACACGTTACAACTAACACTTGTTTTCTGATGTTGCATCAAAAAAGCATCCACAATTATCTGAAAGCCTAGTAGAGTGGACCTCCCTTTTCCAATTACAGTTTAAGGCCAGATTTTCTTTAGACTTCATCCAAAATGGTATTTTGCAACACTGCATACAGAAACAGATACAAAAACCCAGCAATTTTGTAAAACTGATGAAAGTAATGGTCACTGAATTATTCTTCTCAATAAATTTTTTAAATTCAGCTATTTTTTAAATAAAAAATGTATGTCAATATGCACTAAGTTTATTTTATTTATTTAAAAAAAAGATTTTATTCATTTATCTTTAGAAGGGAAGGGAAGGAAAGGGAGAGAAATATCAAAGTACGGTTGCTGCTCGTGTGTCCTCCGCTGGGAACTGGCCTGCAACTTAGGCATGTGCCCTGACTGGGGATCAAACTGTGATCCCTTAGTTCATAGGCCCACGCTCAATCCACTGAGCTATAACAGCCAGGGCAGTTTATTTTAAAGAAGTTAATTAAACAGTTTTAAAATTTCTTGGTTTTAATTTCCAACAGAGTATATATTGGTAGATACAACCTATCTAAAACTAAAACCCTTTGGGTCTTCCTAATTTTCAAGTGTGTAAAGGGATCTGGAGACCAGAAAATCTGGGAACTGCCACTACAGGAAATACCAACATACCTCACCAGCTAGAATCCCCAGAATATCGATATTTCAGGATGATAATTTTTCAGATGCAAATGCCCCTAAAATCAACACTATTGTCACACTTCAACACTTAGGAAAAAAAAAACACAAAATTTTAGTGTACTATGCATGATTTTCTACCTTCTTAAACAGATGGTAGCAAAAATAACAGGTTCATTTCATTAACACATTATCAGTCATTTCACTGGTTTAAAATATAGCTCTAAATACAGTTTGAGTTGTGCTATCCTTGTACTTCGTGACAGAAAATTCTAGGATTCACTGTGTACCAGGCAGTGTTTAGGCCTTGGGGATGGATGTAAAGATGACTATAACCCAGTCCCTAATGTTAAGAAGTTCATCTTCTAAACTGGATAGTGTAGGGGGTTTAAGGGAACTAAATGGTAATAGAAAAAACATTTTTTAAATTAAAATAATAAAGTAGTTGTTGCTAGGGGGAGAAGTAAACTGGGTAGTGTCAATTTTTAGACAAATGCTTTGGAAGTTGTGAACACTATGAAAACAGAGCATGGAGCAATTAATCTGGATGGGTGTAGGGAAGTAAAAGAGGAAGGAACAATGTGAGAATGGACAAGAGGTAAAGATATTTGAGGCAGGCTTTTAAGACACAAAATTAACCTGATTGCAAAGGAGGCAGAAGAAACTGCATTGATAGAAGTATGGAACTCTGGAAATGCGTACTGGTTTATGCTGCTATTAGTATACTAGATTGCTGGCTTTCATCTAAGGCCTTATAAATAAAAACTTGAAAAGTAAATTTTGGCCCTGGCCAGTGTGGCTCAGTTGGTTAGGGTATCATCCTGTACACTGAAGGGCTGTGGGCTCAATTCCTGGCCAGGGCACATACCCAGGTTAAGAGTTCAACCCCTGGCCAGTATGCATACAAGAAGGCAATTGTTTTTCTCACACTGATATTTCTCTCTCTTTCCTCTCTCTCTCTCCCTCCCTCTCCCCCTACTCCTTCCCTTTCTCTCTCTCTGAAAGCAATGAAAAACAAAATGTCCTTAGGTGGGGATTAAAAAAAGTAAATTTTGTTACAAGTGACTAAAATTAGCTTAAACTGAGCACAGGTCTGAACAACTTTCCAACAAATAAGTGTTATCAGCATTAGTGCATGGGGTTATTTCAAACTCTATTGATTTCTCTCCAGATCTCTCACTGGTTCCAACTGGGACACAAAAGGGCATAAATGACACTTCTTACATACATGGCTCTCCAAAAAAAAGTCTTATCTTTCTAACATGATTTAAAATGTCATTTTCAAAGCTATTTTTCATTTCATTCATGAAATACAAGAATTTTATAAACAATGTAGATTTTAAATCATTGCTGCAAAACCTCAACAGTAACAATAATTAGCTAAAATCTTGAGAATTATATATAATACAAGAGGTTAATGAATGTGGAATAAAAAATGGTTTTGAAAGTGGCACAGGTTCCTCTGAACAATGGATGGCCTCTCCTAGCCTAGGCACTACTACCACCTATAAAATAGTATTTTATATCAAAAAAATTTTATTCCAAAGAAAGCAAAACTTGCTTCATATTTCTGCTCATACTCAATGTTTGCCTTAGAAAATAACTTATGCACTAAATCCTTCTTGCTTCAGCCTTTTCAATTTGTTTGGGAAATGTGCTAAAGATGTACAATGGGTAAACTGCAAACATAGCAACATGATACCTTGACTTCTCAGGGCCTCTATTTCCTCAAAATCAAAAGAAAATGTTTGGACTGGCTGATCTCCAAGGTCCCTTCCAGTTTTATGATTCTGCAGAAGAAAGCAGGCTAAAAAGAGTGCCATACAGCTCATAGCAAAAAAGAAAAAAGACAAAGTATAGGACTAGGGGGTTGAAAAAAGGACAAGAGAAAGGTAAGTAAAGTTCCAGGGAGTAAGACCTGAAGTAATGGGTAAGACCTGAAGCAGCAGCCAAATAAGGAACTGAAGCAACCATTAAAGAGTTTGTGAATTTGTTAAGGTAAAAATAGTGATAGCTAACATTTATGAGTTCTTACCGACATGCCAGTACTGTGCTGATCACAAAGTATTTTAATATTCATAATCCTTATATGCATTTAACAAAACAGATGGGACTACTAACAAAGAAGTTCTTGATACTTTTCAAACTTCAGCATGTACAGCAGGTCCCCCTTATGCAAGGTTTTGCTTCCCATGGTTTCATTACCCAGGGTCACTGCACCATCACAAGGATGAGTACAGTGCAGTAAGATATTCTGAGACACTTTTCATGAATTCAGTATGAAATCACTACTACTTTCCTTCTCTGTATCTAAACTGACTTACATATGTAAAAAAAAGGAAAAAAGACAACTAAGATCATAACAATAGCTCACAGAAACCATGAAAAAATTATATCTACCCATCTATGTTTACCTGTGACTATTCAATTTCTCAAAATAATTAAATAACATCATTTACCATTGCAAAAGAAACATAATTTTTATACCCTGGAAGATCCAAAATAATTGTTGTATGATTTTTTTAGTAGATCGCTCCATACACAGTTAAATGATAAAACGGGCATACAATAATCCCACTGATAGAGAATTTCAAATGAAAACAAAAACAAAACAGGAAAATAAGCTTTGGAGGTCACACTGTTTACAGAAGAGAAATAGAACTTATATTTTAAATTCTGAAAATCTCTCAATGAACAACAAACTATTTCTAAAGAATTAGAGGAACTGAAAGCAGCAGCAGCTTCTTTTTCCTAAACCAAGGTGATACTTCTTCAGAGTAAGATGAAAATGTAGAAAACTCTAGCCAAGACTCTGATCAAGATCTAGGTAGGAAAGTATGAAAGGAGGCATAATTTAGAATTATATACTTTGAGCAGTTTGCACAGGTTCTCTTGGGAAGAGCTGGTGTACTGGCAGATGAAATGTATTCTGTGATGCACAGTGTGGAGCAGAAAAGCTGAGTGGACCCTTTTCTTTGATAAGCAGTCTGCCCCTTCTGGAGAACTTTCTTACAACCAGAACAGGAAACCTGAACAGCTGTGGTTGAAACTGAAGGAAGCATTTTGTTCATGCCAGATGATGCCAGAGAAGGCTGAGTGTCTGTAGTCGACTGTGAAGCTATAAACACAATACAAGAAGGAAAAGAATCAGCATTTACATAAAATTAAGCATGCATTCTTTCATTTTACTTTAGAGGTTACTTCTGGACTTAAAACTCAATACAATGCACTATTCAAAGGCATTCTAAAACAGAATAAATTGGCTATCAATTGGTCAGAATAAATGTGATCAACTTAAATAATTCTATTACCACTGTCTGAAAGTGTAGTGTTTATTTTCTGTTCATTCTCCTTAGTTTGAGACTGTTGGGCTTGACAATACTCCTAAAGAAAAAGAAATGAATATAATGAATACAATGTGTTTTAAACAACTACTTATTTGATCAAAAATGATAGATTTTGCTTAAATCTATTCAGTGAACTGTGTAACAATTCATAGTACATAGGTAAGCACCCCCCTTTTGATGACATTTGGCTAATAATACCAATCAATTACCTCATTGTTTTCTACGTATCTAAGTATGACTTGAGTTACTTGTCTTTATAAAGGCCTTGAACACAAAAATTGTTAGATTGGGCCCTGGCTGGTGTAGCTCAGTGGACTGAGTGTGGTCCTGTGAACCACACGATCGCGGTTCAATTCCCAGTCAGGGCACATGCCTAGGTTGCAGGCCAGTTCCCAGCAGGGGACTCACGAGAGGCAACCATACATTGATATTTCTCTCCTTCTCTTCTTCCCTTCCTATCCAAAGATAAATAAATAAAATAAAAAAAATTGTTAGATTGGGCTGAATGAGTTTTACAAGGGAGGATTTTTTTTCACAGCAGCAGGCAATCTATCTAAACTTGACCTATGTTTTTGAATGTATGGATTGAAAATGCAACAGATACTTCCTAGATGGACAACATTCCACACTTTCACAACTCAGTGGGAGTTAGATCCTTACTGGATACTGATTCACTTTAGGGTATTTCTAAGCAGAATAGTAGAAATAAATTAAAACTGAATTTATTTTTTGATTCATTAGAAATTTCGGCTAAATCATATGCAAATATTCCACAGAAACTTGGCCCTACTTAAAGAATACTCATACCTTGAATCAATTAGTCCTTCATAGTTTTAGCATTCAATATCTAAGAAAGCTTAAAAATAAAAACATGAAACTAATTTGGAGTAAAAAACTATAAAGGAAATAATTCTAAAATTAAAAATTTATTTATTCTACAACTCAACAGAGGCAGTAGCATAAAAACATAATTAGTGCCCTGGCTGGTGTGCTTAGTGGATTGAGCACCAGCCTGAGAACCAAAAAGTTGCTGGTTCAGGGCACATGCCTGGGTTGTAGGCTAGGTCCCCAGCTGGGGGCGTATGAGAGGCAAACAATTGGTATTTCTCTCTCTCTCTGTCTCCCTCCCTTCTCCTCTCTCTAAAAACTAAATATGGCCCTGGCTGGTGTGCCTCAGTGGTTAAGTGCTGGCCTTTGAATTATGGGGTTGCTGGTTCGATTCCCAATCTAGGTCTCTGGTGGGGTGTGCACAAGAGGCAACCACATATTGATGTTTCTCTCCCTCTCTTTCTCCCTTCTTTTCCCTCTCTAAAAAATGAACAAAATCTTTAAAAAAAACATAACTAGTTACTGGTAGTTCCGGAGAAGAGGGAGAAAGAAATGAAGGGAGAAAAACATTGATTTGTTGTTCCACTTATTTATGTATTCACTGGTTGATTTTTGTATGGGTCCTGACTGGGGATCAAACCTGTAACCTTGGTGTAATGTGATGATGCTCTAACTAACGGAGCTACCTGGCCAGGGCCAAGGACAGAAATCTTAAAAGCAGCAAGAGAAAAGTAGTTAGTTATCTACAAAGAACTCCCATAAGACTGTCAGCTGATTTCTCAACAGAAATTTTGCAGGCTAGAAAGGATTGGCAAGAAATATTCAAAGTAATGAAAAGCAAGGACCTCTACCCAGCAAAGCTATCACTTAGAATCAAAAGTCAGATTAAGAGTTTCCCAGACAAGAAAAAGCTAAAGGAGTTCATCACCACCAAACCAGTACTATATGACATGTTAAAGGGTCTTCTTTAACATGAAGAAGAAAAAGATAAAAAGTGGGAAAACTGTAATAGTGTAAACAAAATAGAATTGAAAAGAAGAATAAGTACAATTCAAAGAAGTTGTTCAGAATAGTCATGAAGATGTAAAGTACAGCATAGGGACTATAGACAATAATATTCTAATAACTATGTATAGTGTCAGAGGGGTGAAAGATTTACCAAGATGATCACTTAGTTATGTAATGTCTAATCACTGGGATATACCCCTGAAAGCAATATCATAATGTATGTCAACTGTAATTAAAAAATTTAAATGATTAAAAAAGAGAAAAAAACAAAAATGTGTTCAGCTTAATTAGGCCCATGATATCCTAAGCAATCCTTTTATCCATCCAAATACCCAATTCCAAACAGCTTCTTATTCTCTCAAATCACATTCTTGTATATACTTGGTTTTGGCACTGAACACCACTGTACCTTGTATTATTTGATCAACTGCTTTGGTATTTAAATTTTTAACAGGATTAAAGCTTTCAACCAATAAACCACCATTTAAGTACCAGTAATTAAGATTCATAATTCAAAGATGCTGTAGAAAAAGGACAAGGTACCTGAGCATTGTCAGGTTCTCTCTTAATTCGGTCAGGCTGCAGCAACTGTGGTGCTGCTGCCTTGTCACATTCAACTTCTGTTGGTGATTCTTTCATTTGAGTACTTGATGTAAAGGACTCCTCCAAACTAAAGGTTTTCTTTTTGAGGAACAGTTTTCAGATACCTAAAATAAAATATAAATTGAAGACAAGTTCTGATTTTAAAATTAGTTCTTTTAAATACAGTAATTTTCTGTAGGTATAGTAGGCAGTTAGATAGGCAGGAGCAGAGCAGGAAGGATGGGCCTGGTACAGAGGGTCTCCAGGGGTGGAGAACCCCAGGGTGGCTAGAACCTCTAGCAATGGGCAAAACTACAAGCCCTTCATGAGCACTCCCTTAAACATTAAGCCCAGGAGATGACATCTGGGATTCAGCTGCGTTTCAGATCCAGTCCCAGAAAAGCAGCAAAAGCAAAACCAGGCAGAGTGACACCATGTCTGACATCAGGACCAGCTCGAGTGACTACTGACCCACTCCCTTGGTACTGATAAATCAGTGGAGACCACAACCCTGAGGAGATACTCCAGGAAAGCCGATGAATATTGTATTGAGACCCTCCCAGAAGACCTTAGAAAAAAGCCCTCAGGAGGGAGGACCCAGCACTAGGCTCTCTCCACTGAGCACATCAGAGACTTTCTCCATTCACTTCTTTTCCCGGGGGCTGGCAGCTGACTCTCTCTCAAATCAATAGTTTGGTTTTTTTTTTTTTTGAAAAATGGGGGGTTTTGCCTTGGCTGGTGTGAGCCAGTGGACTGAGTGCCTGCTTGCAAACCAAAACATTGCCAGTTGGGATTCCCAGTCAGGGCACATGCCTGGGTTGCGGGCCAGGTCCCCACTTGGGGGCACACAAGAGGCAACCACACATTGATGTTTCTCTCCCTATATTCCTCGCTCTCTTCCCCTCTGTCTAAAATTAATTTTTTTGAAAAATTTTAAAAAGAGCATTTTATGGAAAGTAATTTCACAGGGTGATCCGAGCATAAATTCCTAACTGGGTGGGTCATGGTGGGTAGTCACGCCCCAACCTATAACTGTTTATCTTTGTCTTAAAAAAGCCCTGTTCATTGTCTGTGTGATCTAGTTTAACATACATTTGAAATGCCCGCCCATCCATCCATCCACCCATCTACCTAGAGGAGAAGGGAGGGAGAAAGTGGGGGAGAGTAACATTAGTGGGCTGTTGCCTCTCACATCTCCCAAACACGGGACCTGGCCCACAACCCAGGGATGTGCGCTGACTGGGAATCAGGCAGTGACCTTTTGATTTGCGGGCTGACGCCTAACCCAAGCTGCACCAGTCAGGGCCAAAATGCCCTTTTTCAGACTCCTCTTTCTAAAATGTAACCACCCTCGAGATAGCTAATAATCTTAAATTTCCTTTAATTCAACCCCAGCCTTGCTTTCTCTGTCCTTCATGTAATTTTTCTTACCTTCCCTCCTTGATTTCAAATGTGTAAAAAGGAACTTCAAAAATGGTTACTCTCCAAAGCATTTGATTTTTTTTTTTTTAATCCTCACCCAAGGACATGCTCACTGATTTTAGAGGGAGGGGAAGGGAGAAAGAGAGGGAGAAACATGGTTGCCTCCTTCAGGCACCCTGACTGGGACCAAACTCAGAACCCAGGCATGTGCCCCAACCAGGAATTGAACCTGAAACCTTTCGGTTCACAGTGCTCCAAACAACTGAGCCACACCAGCCAGGGCTCTCCAGAGCATTTGAGATCTTGTGCCTCAGCACATACCATCGGTTTGGCTCATATAATACCTTATAAAAATTCTCTGAAGGTTTGGACACTTCTTGATACCCAGGGCTCTTCTCACTTGCTCTATGGGTACAATCTTGAATTCAGCTAACACCTGTAGGCTAGTTTCCCCATATATCCCTGAACTCTAGCCTATATACCTAACCACCTATTAAATACCTCCATTAGATTTTTCATAGGTTCATCAAATTCAAATTAAAAATCATTCTTTTAGATTATCCCCATTGACCTGCTTTACACATGGTCCCTTTCTTGGTAAATGGACTATCACATACACCTAATTTCCCAAACCAGATCTAGGGGTAGGACTAAATTCCCAGTCTCCACATTTAATCACCAAATTGGATCAAATGTCCTTCTAAATATGTCTTAAATATATTTTCCCATCACACTTCATGCTTGTGAAACACCCCTCCGATATCAATGGGTTCCTATTTGGTAAATAGCTAAAATCCAAATTCACATTCAGGAGTAGAAAATAATTCCATTTTGTAAAATTTATGAACTTCAAGAGAAACTTTTGATTGCCCAGAAGCACACCTCTGTTTCAAGGACAGAATGGTCCCTTGTATTCTTTTTTCTTAATTGAGATCTACTTTCCACTTTTCTGATAGCTGCTAGCTCTGTAAATCCTTTAGAACTCTTGCCCTTCCTTCCATCCTTACTTGGCTGCAGAGTACAAGTCTGGATTCCTCTTCCTTGATCACCCCCAAGACAAACATACTCTTTTCTGAACAGGCTTTACAATTCATGATGATGGAGAGTAGGGGTTAACTAAAACAGATATAGATAGTTCTTACAGGAGTAATTCCAGGTCTATGGTTTTATTCTGAATTAGTACAAGAAAAGACCAAGGAATTTTTCAATTGTCTTTTATTTTTGAGGTTGGGACTTAACCACTTACTCTCAACCCTGATCTTTAATTCAGTTTCTACTCAAAGCTCCTATCCCAAGGTAGAAAATTAAAATAAGACCTGACTATCAAGTACAATAAAAGCTCCTATGGCCACTTGCCAGCCTGCTTGAGAATTACACTTAACCAGCAAAGCAAAACAGCTTGGAAATTACTGGATTGTCATTGAGTATTCTATTCACCTAAAAGTAAATATACTAAGCAAGTCTAAACATCAATTAAAAAGAAAGCATCAGTGAGTTTTGGCAACTTGGAATCACTTCAAATGTGGCAGACATCTCACAAATAGGTAAATAATGAAGGGCATCCGAAAATGTAATTAATGAATATAAAATATATTCCTGAGGCATAGGAAAGTGTTATAAAACATTTCTTTAGGTATTAGAAAAACAAAGCAAAAAACACATATGAAAAAGAAATCCATGGCTTCCTTTTCCAGATGCACTTTCAAGTAAGTCCTAGAGTTCTTTAAACAAAAGAGGGGATAAGTCACACACAGGATATGTCATGAAGAAGAAAACAAAATTCACATTAATTTTTAAAGTTAAACATGAGGCCTCAAAGAAATTACAAGCTATTAGGAGTTACTTCCAGACACAAACAGACCTCCAGAGGGAATGTATACACTTCTGGAAAATCAGCGCAGTATCTTTTATGCTAACCCAATGCTTCAAACTGCTTTACCTTAATCTTTTAACTCCTCCCTACTACACTTGTGCTCACACTGCTTTCCAACCTACAAAGTCATTTTTGCCTGTTCAAATCCTACTCTGTGGTTAAGCCAACTCAGCTCCAGATTTTATCAGATTGATAAAACTGATGAATTTAGGCTTAACAGAGTAGCCTGGCATGCTAAACCGCTCACTAAAAAACAGTTATGTAACAGGCTTTACCCCCGAGGACACGTTTCAGGACAGAGTAGAGGAAAAAGCCCAAACTAAAAACAACAGCATAATGAGCTTAGGGAGACAGGAGTTCTGGGTTGCCAAAGCAGTTGGAACTCCAGAGGCACAATCTGGAAGGTGAGGGAACTAGAGATCAAGCCTCCAGGTTTGCATACAAACATCCCCCTCCCCCACTAATTAGCTGACTCCTAAACTGCACTTCTACTAATCCGAAAGACCTAGCAGAAAATAGCAGCTGGGAGGCTAAAGAGCTGAGAAGAGATTATAGTAGTTTTGCAGAGGTAAAAACAGAGTTGAATTAAGCCTAGTAAAGGAACCTTGGTAGAGACCTGGACTTTCAGTTGAGACACCAGGGGGCCATACCCTAAGGAATGCCTCTTCCCCCAATAACAAACAGAATTAAAACAAAACAAGAAAAAGCTACTAGAATTTAGCAGGATCATGTTAATAAAAGGTCAATGCTTAAAAACTTTATTATATCTCTTCACCACTACACCAGAGGTTCCATACAGGACAATAATGCAAGGAAAAATAAAAAGATATAAATCTTAAAAAGGAATAAATACCCTTGGTTGGTGTGGCTCAGTGGATTGAAGGCCAGCCTGCAAACCAAAGGATCTCTGGTTTGATTCCCAGTCAGGGCACATGCCTGGGTTGTGGGCTGGGTCCCCAACTGGGGGAGTGTGAGAGGCAACCACACACTGATATTTCTTTTCTCTCCCTCTTTCTCCCTCACTTCCCCTCTCTCTAAAAATAAATAAATAAAATCTTTTAGAAATAACTATTTTCTATAGCACCATAAAATGATACAGGAATAAATCTAATAAAATACAGGAATAGACCTAATTAAATATGTCAAGACCTCTGCACTGAAAACAAAATAATGCTGAGAGAAATTAAGGAAGATATAAATGACTGGAGAGTGACAGCATGCTCATTGACTGACTTAATCTTATTAGTCAGTTTTCCCTAAAATGAACTAACTATACATCCAAATATTAGCAGGAGTTTTCGTGGAACTTTCAAGATTCTAATGTGTACAGAATGTATACAGAACCTAGAGCAGCCAAGACAACCTCAAAAAAGAAAATAGTTGAGTACTTACTACAAAGCTACAATAGTTAAGGTAGTGTCCTGTATGGACACAAGTAAAAATAAAATGACTGAGAGTCTTAGACGCAGGTATACCTCTTATTTCTTTGCATTACAGCTATTTCTTTCTATGTCACACCTTGCAAAAAATTTGTTTTATTCAGTTGAGTTTTGCAAGCTCTTTTACAGGCTTGATAGGAAGGCTGGAGGCAGAAGATTAAATGGTCTTCAAATTATACTAAAATGTCCATGCTTAGTTTTGTAGGCAGTAAGAGTCACTATGAAGTGCCTTGGTACTGGGATTAGGATGTCTCTATACTTAGCACAGTATAAAAATTGCAATAGTGTAAGTGCTAAGCGTATAAATCAGAAATGAGGAAAGAGAAGATAGTCAAAGAAGGCTTCTAGAAAGTGAATTCCAGCTAGGTTTTAAAGCAGGCTTCTGTGAAGCAATAATGGCGGATATTCCAGGTTTAGGGGCAGCATGTGCAAAAGCACAAGTATATAGGAACTATAAGGAGTGGAGTTACTGTTGGAGATAAAATGCAAAAGTGGTAGTGGAAGGAAATGGAGAAGCAGACAGGGATTGTGTCAGGAAAGACTCTGGACAACAAATTTTGAAATTAATCTTGTAAATAGCTTTTGAGGTTCAGCAAACGTTTCATTTATAACTCATTTTTAAATAAAATCTTTAACAAAACTAATAAAATCACGATACACTTAATATGTTATATACCAAATATTAAGTATTTTTGAAGACATCCAAAGCATTAATTTGCATTAGATTAACAGACCTTTGGGAAATAGCTTCTCCTGCCACTTGGGTAAATATAGTTCAATTTCCTGTAGCTATGTCATTGGTGAGGAAGGCTACAGCTTTGCACCTACCCCTATGCACACACAGAAAACCCAAGAAGCAAATTCACTATTTTAGCAGGGATATCTACCCCTTTAATGCTCTTGCCTCAACCTAGGAGTTAAATGGGCAAAGTGTTGTAATTTAGTTCTTGTTACCAATTTAAGGACTTCTTGTCTTATAAATCTGTAATGAGGAATACAAGTAATTGTCAGATGTTATTGGTGATCCACCCCTTAAGAGAAAATTCTCCACATATCTACTTTCCAGCTTTTGTTTTAATTGAAAAGTATGCCAATATTGCTTCCTGAGAAAGCATAAAAAGTTTTCGTTTGTATACACTGGTTCACTCCAAACCAAGATACTCTCAATCCTGTACACTAAAGTAAAATCCTGAAATAAAGTGTTAAAGGTTGCACCTGTATCTAGTTCCATTTCAAGTTCGAAATCAACAAGAGTCAAACTTTCAATTATTTGGCTTTTCTTTTAGCTGAGATCCCGTATACAATTTAATTGGCAAAAGGAGTCCCAGGTTTTGAAGATTGAATAAAATAATTACTTAATGAAGTGTTATCACATAAACGTTTGAGAAACAGGAACCGCGGAGACTAAAGACTGAAAGCCCAGTTAGGACGTACAAGCCCTAGGAGGCGAGAAACGCTGGAAGTAGGGGGCAAGGAGGCCCTCACTCCGGATTAGGATAAAGGCACTACAAACACAAACCGTGGCCCCGACCTCAGAATTCCCGATTTCCCTAACGGCTGAACCCGCACGCGCGGCAGCGCCTCTAGAAACCCAGCCCCACGTGCCGCTCTCTCCTCCCTTCCACGGGCGAAACTCTCCGCCCATCCCTAAGACAGAAATAAAGACGGAAACCAGAGCCACGCACGGAGGCTTACTAACTACTCTCTAGCATGCTTACCTCGCGCGGTTTCCCACTACTTCGACGGGACAGGAAAGGCGCGCAGGCCCAGCCCCCTTCCCGCAGTGCTCTGCGGCTGAGCATGCGTAGTGCAGCCAGCCACGGTGGCTCCTAAGCCTACGTTTGGAAGGGCGATGTTGGGAAAGGAACTGCGGCGGGTGAGGGGGTTGGGGTAGTTATATACTCGGGGGATCTTGTCGTCGAAGCCTTACCTAGGTGGCAGGCAAATTTGGACCCTTAAAGGCTGAGGCGTTGATTCAGACCTCAGGCAGGGCAGTTAGGTTTCCTGAGTTGAGAGCTGGCTCTGTTGGCAACTTCGGTAAATCCCCCTCTCTTCATCCCTGAAACTGGGATAATTATAGTGCCTATTCACAGGCTTGTGAAGTAGTGTCAGGTACGCAATAAATCCCCAGTAAAAGGAATTATTCTAAGAGACAGGGAGCGGGTTCAGGCTTCTTCCATTTTGGGGAGCTCTTAGTATTTTACAAATTAAAATAATCCCAAAATATGTGGTAGAAATTATGGTAGATTTTAAATGCTATTTAAGTATAGGGTCAAATAAATGTGCTATTAAATCATAATAGGACTGTGAGATATATCAAGTTAATGATGAGCTGACTGCAATCCTGTCTTTGACCATACTACTAGAGATACTATGAAAAGCCTAAATAGGAGGAGGCCGATGTCAACGTGATGTACACGCCAAAAGGACCTCCTGATCCTTACTGCTATGGTCCCTAAATATCCTCTGCAGTTAATTGACCTTAAATCCAGACGCTTTGATGATGTTGAATACATTTAGTCCTCAGTTATCATCGATAGGTTATGCAACTTTCTACGAAGTGAAGCATGATGAAGTCAACTTTACCTTAGGCTAATTGACTCAAACAAGTGTTAAGTTGCTAAGGCATGTCATGAACTTTATAATGAAACATTATTTAAGGACCTGTTGTACTGGACTGGAAACCGAAGTTAACTTCTCCAACAGTTATCCTTACCTTCATAATATGGCATATAGACATTAGGGATACCATTTTATTATCTGTTCTCTATTCCCTTTGTTCCCTTTTCTTGCCTCCTTTTGGCTAATTTGAACACATTTTAGTATTCCATTTTAATTTATCTATTGCATTTCTGACCATATCTCTTTGTATATTATATTTAGTGGTTGCTCTAGGAATCACAATAAACATAAGTAACTTTTCATAGTCTACCTATAATCAATATTTGACCATTTCAAGTCAAATTTTTACTCCCATGTAAGTGCATTTATCTTTTCCCTATGTTTTATGTTATAGTTGTCATGTGTATTCAATTTGTAAACCCCATCAGTTATAATTTTTGTTGTCAACTATTGAATATTTTAAAAAGAACTCAAGAGGAGAATAGTCTATATGTTTACCCAGATATTTACCATTTCTGTCCTTGAAACTCCAGGTTTCCTTCAGATATCATTTACCGTCTATCTGATGAACTTCCTTTAGCAATTCTTTTAGAGCAAGTCTGTTGGCAGCAAGTTATTTTCATTTTCCTCCTCTAACAATGTTTTTATTTTACTTCCATTCCTGAGGGATATTTTCACTGGATATAGAAGTGTATTTCCTGGTGATTTGGGGGCAGGGGGAAATCTCAGCAAGGTGCTAACTCTGTCAAATGACCATCACTGACCTAATCACAATACCCGGGAGACGGAGTACTCAGATTCCCTGTAGTTATGTATGACAATTTTGATGCCTCCCCTCCTTGATCCAGCCATTTATGATGTCCAACTCTTTTTTAAAAAAGATTTTATATGTTTATTTTTAGAGAGAGAGGAAGGAAAGGGGAAAGAGAGGAAGCGAAACATCAGTGTGTGGTTGCCTCTCACACCTCCCCAACCGGGACAGGGCCTGAAACCCAGGCATGTGCCCTGACCGGGAATTGAACTGGTAACCCTTTGGTTCACAGGCCAGCACTCAGTCCACTGAGCCACACCAGCCAGGGGGGTGATGTCCAACTCTTGAACTTCCAAATTATTTGAGCCAATAGATTCTCTAGTATTTAGGCTATTTTGACTTGGTTTTCTGTCATTTGCAGCCAATAGTCCTGTCTAGTAAAGATAGTTCCTCACAAAAAGATATATTTTTGTTTATAGGTTAGTAAAATTTGTCTAAGCAAGATATAGAAGGTGAGCCTATGAAATGTGCAGGCTCCTGCTTCTAATAAATGAGTAATCTTACAAGTTAAAAATATCAGAGACACGCCCTAGCTTTTGTGTAACAACTTTAGGAGAACCAGAGTGGTGGGTCCACATGATTGCTTCTGATAACAGGACTGGGGGTGGAGTGGGGCAGGGAACACCATAAAAAAAAGATTAAATCCTGGTCTCAGTTATCCAGTTTTGGGTATATTAATTTGTATTGTTTGCTATGTACTTTTCCCGCCTTGCATCCTTAAATCAGGACTTTGGGTAGGAACAAAATCTTGGAAGTCAAGAGCTGGTCTTATGTTCTGTAAAAATCAATCTGATTGAAAAAATTATGCAAATATTCAAGGAGAGAGTGTACATTCGTGGGTGTATGTGCTGTTTGAGGAGACAGGGAAGTGCCTTAGAGAAGACCAAGGAAGAAAAGATTTCAGAAGGTTAGAAGATGTTGATGGTCTTTTTACAGTTGTGTGATTTGCGGGAACCTGCACCGTATGTTCTTTGGCAGCCCTGGTAGGAAGGGGCTTGACCCTGAACGCAAGAAGTTGTGTCCTTGATTTCTGAGTGTTCAGGCACTTGCCCGCCATCTCGCCATGTCCCTGGTGCCTGCCCCTCCCGCCACGTGCCTCTCCTCTCTTGACCGAAGGGCAAGAAGCCTGGGCCCTGTTCCAACCCAAGCTGATGGCTCTCCACTACCTGCCGCCTTCAACTGCAAAGTATTTCACAGATGTTAACTGTCCTTTCAGGACTCAAGATGGACAAGATGCAATTGACTGGCTTCTTGGTTTAGCTGTTAGACTTGAATATGGAGATAATACTGAAAAAATACAAGGGCTTAGTATATGATAATTAAAAAAATGCTGACCATGCGGCTGAAAATGCAGAGACACTGATCAATTGGGATGTAAATCCTGATTTTAAAGCTGGTGTAATGGCTTTGACTAATCCTCAGATACAGCGACATGATGATTACCTGGTAATGTGCATTTGGTTCAGAAGTGCCTGGCACAGGATGCAACTGTATAGCAAATCAAACAAAAGAGGGATTGCCTGTTGCTTTAGACGAGCATATTCTCGGTTTTGACACAGGAGATGCAGTTCTTAATGAAACTGCTCAAATTCTGCAATTGCTACATATAGTAAAGCTCAGAGAACTCTACAGACAAATATTAATGAAGCCGTAGTAGCTGTTCAGGCAATTACTGCCAAACCAAAGACAGACCACAAACCAGGGAAAGTTGGAAGATGTACATTTTAGGATTTCAGCCTCTCACCTACTTAAACCATGTATGCTTTGATGTGTGTTTTGCAATCGAACATCACATTTTCAAGGGAAGAATCCCAGAAAACTGACTATGTTGTAGAGATTTGTTATTATTGCTTTTTCTTTCATAAAGTTCAGAACAATGAAAAAATAAAAATAAAAAAGAAGTTGTATGCTTGCCCTGGCCAGGTGTGATCCCCAGGTCAGGCAGGGCACATACAAGAATCAACCAATGAATGCATAAATAACTAGAACAACAAACCAATGTTTGTCTCTCTCTTTAAAAGTAAATTAAAAAAATTTCAAAACAGAAAAAGAAATTGTATCCTTGCTGAAGATGCTCATGCCCCAAGGTCCCAGTGATAGCACGCAGACTGGGCAATGGCTGCCTCTGAGGTAACCAGATGACCATTGAGCCAATAGCTGCAGAGCCTCCATGATGCATTTGTGGCAGGTGAGACCCACCCTGGGCCCTATACTTACCTCTGGGGTCAATCATCTTGGGAATGCTAACAGTGGCAGATTAAATTTTCTGCCAATGTAGCAGCACGAGGCCTCAGATTTGGATGTAAACTGGTCATGAAAAAAGTTTCCTCCATACCTGAATAAGCTCTAAAATTCATACCTGTTACTTTATTTTAGGTTTTAGGAGTATACTTGAGAATTAATGTAGGGCAGAACTATTGAAACGGTACAGAGCATGTTCTCTCACAGCTCACAGTTGGGGAGAAGGGGAGAAGCAGATGATACCTTTCATAACAATGGCCTGTGGATAGTGGCATCTGTGCTACCACCCTGGGACAAAAGGTGCAAAAGGCATGCACTTGACTTTAAGGGTGTATCTTTTTTTTTTTTTTTAAGATTTTATTTATTTATCTTTAGAGGGGAAAGGAAGGAGAGAGGGAGAGAACTGGCCTGCAACCCAGGCATATGCCCTGACTGGGAATCGAACCGTGGTTGCTTGGTTCCCAGGCCCGCGCTCAATCCACTGAGCTACACCAGCCAGGGCTAAGGGTGTATCTTGACTTGTGAAATAGCCAGGGGAGGTGGAGGCCCCTGGATCATTAAGTCATGTTTGCCCTGACTGGGGATGGCAGCCGAATCAATATAAACAATACAGGAGGACTGGCAAACATAGCTCATTGTGGGAGCAGTTGGTGATGAGGTCACATAGGAAGCTTTGGGTCAGTATTTAAAACTAAGGGTGGGCAGCCATGAACGTTTTCAGCCATGCAGTTTGAAAGGGTGTAGAAGGGCCACCTCCAGCCCACCATGAGGTCTAATGCACAAGGAGGTGCCATGTGGTTTTGGATTAAGAGCAGGAGAAAGAAAGAGAACAGCTGAGAAACCTGTCTAGGGAACACGGCAGTATGGATGATGGTTCTGGGAATTGCAGGACTTGCCCAGCCAAGCATGAATTAATGGAAGATGCCTGAGATACTAAACTATGACCAGGGATGCTGAGCCACAGCCTTTGTTTTTCCTAAAAGATGGTGCCTCTGACTGGCATATTCTGAAACTGGCCTGATTTGGCAAAGGGAGGCAGGGCTGTGTGTATGCGTGTGTATGTGTGTGTGTTTTAAAGGCAATGGGACTTAATGGCAGAATTCTGCCATTATTCTAAATCTGGATAACTTTTAAATAAACAATTCCTTGCCCTGGCTGGTATGGCTCAGTGGATTGAGTGCCAGCCTGCGAACCAAAGGGTTGTCAGTTCCATTCCTAGTCAGGGCACATGCCTGGGTTGCAAGCCAGGTCCCCGGTAGGGGGTGGGGTACACAAGAGGCAACCACACATTGATGTTTCTCTCCCTCTTTCTTCCTCCCTTCTCCTCTCCCTAAAATAAATAAATAAAAATCTTCAAAAGTATTCCTTTCCTTTTCACCAAACTCTGGCATTGGGAGTCATGCTTCTCGGTGGTGAGCAATCGGACCTCACAGCTGTTCCAGAACAGCACAAGCTGGGGGTTCTGTATTACTATTAGGTCTCTTTTAGCATTGGGTGGGCCAAAAAGTCTGTATGGGTTTTCCCATAAAATAAGACACATCTTTCATTTTCACCAATAACTTTATTGATTTGGATATTTTGAGTATGTTACTGGAGAAAGTCAGTTCTTGCTTTGCTGATGTAGTAAAGAATTACAGGTCAGCACATCTGTTAGTATGTAAGCAAGGTTTGTTGGTGATACATTCTCTTGGAAGAGAACTGGTCTTGCTGAGGTCAGAGTTAAAAGACATAGGTTCAGGGCAGGGCAAGGTAAGGGCAGCAAAAGGCAAGGGTGGCAAGAGTATCAGGTCCTTTGTCTTGAGGACTTACATAGTTGGTGGGATGGGGGCGAAGAAATTATATATTCACTGGCGAGTAAAGGTGGTGCCAGCTTCACCGGGGGGGGACGTGACTATGCAAACATAAGGATGTGTAGGGGTCTGTTAGCCTGAATTCTTATCTTGCTACAGACTAGGTTTAGATATCTTGCTGTAAAACAGATACATGGCAGGAGGAAGTTGATTAAAGTTGAGGCAGTTACCTAAAATTATTTATGGGCTCTTTCTGTAAGCACTAGGGATTCCCTGGTAAAACAGTGACCAGAGGTAGGCAATTAACCAAAGGTGTTTTATGGGCTTTTCCTTTGGCCACTATGGACCCTCTCCTTCTCCCTCTCCTAGATCTAGGGATGAATGCATGGTTTCAAAGTCTTTCTTTCCCAGATAGTGGAAACAATACATAGAATTTCAAGGTGGTAGCATAGTGATTCCTGTGATGTTGGAACACCTGGCAGTAGTACTGGACCAGGCTCAGGACTGCTGAGTTAGTGGGTGAGACATGTCTCCCTCCTCTTCCCTGCCTTGGTTTATTAAATATCCTACCTAACAAGTATGTCAGCTATCTCCTGCGTGGTATAACATTGATTGTTCTCAAATGATGTCTCGATTTGATTGGTATCAACTTGAACTGGTCTACCCAACCTGGAGCATTGTCCAGCAAGAAATCTCCAGCTCAAAACTTTGCAAATCACTTTTGCCATGTTTGATCAATCACAGCACTTCTCTACACATTGCAGGAATATTGTCTTGTGTTTCAGTTGCATTTTTACCTTTCTCGAAATAATAAAGCATAATATGCCAAAAATGTTGTGCATTCCATCTTTAGTATTAATGTGGCTACATAAAAATTCACCAATTTTGATTTTTTAAATGCATGCTGATATGACAGCTCTCATAATACAATCTAAGAAAAGTACTGCAAATGAAGTTAAAGACAACCAAGTGCTACTAGAGCCATCTTATGGAAAAAACCCAATGAACTTTTTGGCCAACCTCATAATGGCAAACCTAGAAAAAATATTTTAAGGTCATGACCTTGTTGGGCTGTTTTCTATTGTAACATGTTATGTTACTGAATCATTCTTATCTTAGACTATATGGTTCTACCACTAACATTTTCCTATACATTGACAAATACTATCTTGTTCTGTGAATTATTTCCTTTTCTGAGAGTGAGGGAAGCCCTTAGGACTCAGAGAGGGCTATTGTCCTCATTAGAAATGTCTGGACATCTTTATATATTTTTAGTTCTTGCATCCAAGTCATAAACTATTAAAGCTAAAAAGGCCCTTAAAGACTTTTTTGTTTGACCCATGCAGATTTCAGATAGACTGAACACTTGTCATTATTTGGCAACCAAGTTTCCTCAGTTTCTAAGCACCCTGATCCCCCTTTGAGGGAAATTTTTCCTTATGAGGGCATTCCTCTGCCTACCTCCTACTGCCTTCTCTCACAATGGAAGTAAAGAAGGAAAGATTCTTCCTGTATTTTCTTTCTGATTGGTCAGTAGGTTAGCACGCAACCTACAGTTGGCCAATCAGATGACCATGCTCAGAACTTTGCATCTCGTTCGAGTGATGTGACAGAGACTGTCAAATGTTCACTGACACCCATCTTTCTTATTTTCCAGGGCATATAGATCGACTACATTTTCCTTCTAGTTAGGTGCAGTCATGTGACTTGGGTTCTGGACAATGCAGTGTCAATACAAATGAAGACTAACATCTAGGCCTGCTTTGTACAAACCTCTCACATGTGATCTTTTCCCTCTCTTGTCCCACCATTAGCTGAATGGGAGAGGATTCCATGGACACAGAAGAGGACAGAGACACAAGATGTGAGGAGTCTGGGTCCCTGAATCACTGCCTGAAGGAGAGCTGCCCAGGAAGGCCACAAGACCAGGAGTACCCATGATGGACAGAAATAAACTTTCATTGTGTGCCTCTGTAATTTGGGAGGTTATTCTGGCACTTAGCTGATGCATACTGAAAGACAGAATGTTGGCACAGGTTTATTTTAGCCACGGCAGTGACGTGGATCAAGCTATTCTGGCTGACAGATCTTGGGAGGTTCCTGGTTCTGCTCATTATGAAGACCTTTTCTTTTAGTTCTCATCATTCTGTAAGCCACCAATATCCTTACCACATATTTTCCCATTTTTTGGCTTAAAATAGCCATACCTGGTTTCTGTTGCTTATAATCAAGAACCCAGACTCCTCCACCAGCTAAGAAATTGAGGCTTTAAGGGGCACGATTCATAAGTGACAGATCTAGAAGTACTCCCTCGACTTGCATCTCCTGACTCTGGCCTTCCTTCCACTAAATTACTGGGGGCTGTAAGGGGTTCCAATAATCAGCACTCTTCTTCCTCACTAACTTATAAACCAGTTGAGAAATAAGACTCATGAAATGGTAAATAAACATGTATCACCTTCGTTACTGGAAAGGGCCAGGTTGGAGGCTATAACTTCCCCTCATGGCAAGGCCTGCTGCTGTGAGACTTAAAGCAGAGAAGAACTAAAAACCAAAAACAAAACAAACAACCCCCTCCCCCCACAAAACCTGAACTAATGTTCCCCGTTAACAACTTGCTTCCAAGTAGGAACGAAAGAGAAAGAGGCTTAGGCTGCATGGTTTCTCCTTCCTAACTCTCCATTGGGAGAAGTCACTACCTGGACTGAGAAGAATGAGAGGGTGGACAGAAGTCAGTACTACAATGCTAATGCCAGACCCTTTCCATAAAAAATGGGAAACTCCATATATGCATCTTATCTATACATACACTTAGTTACTGCATCTGAATCATAAACTATTAAGGCTGGAAAAGCCTTTGGAGATTCTTTCTTGTTTAATCCATACAGATTTCAGATATACTGGGCATTTGTCATTTTGGCTGCTAGTAATATTTTCTTTCTGATAATACATTATTATGTAAAACATTGAAACAAAGTCCTCTAATAATCTACCCATCAAAGATAAGTTTTGCTAATAAATCCAGTTTGTATCTTTCCTTAGGGACAAGGCTGAAGTTGCAAGTTGTGGTATTAAAAAGTGAATTAGAGCCCTGGCTGGTGTAGCTCAGTGGACTGAGCGCCAGCCTGCAAACCGAGGGGCCCCCAGTTCAATTTCTGGTCAGGGCACATGCCTGGGTTGTGGGCCAGGTCCCCAGGGGGGAGCACGTGAGAGGCAACCACACATTGATGTTTGTCTCCCTCCCTTTCTCCTTCCCTTTCCCTCTGTATAAAAATAAATATAAATAAAATCTTTTAAAAAATAAAATAAGTGAATTTGAAGCACCCAACACTGTTTTAGAGCCTGACACAGTAGGAACTCATTTGCTTCATTCCTTTTTTCCTCCTCAGTGCCCTAAAACCTTGTCTAGTTTGAGAATTGATGACCAGCGTTGAGCTGGGCTGATGTGACCATGGAGTTCTGACAGATGTGTATGCGTGCTTGGAATGTCAAGGAGCACCAATTAGAAGCCCAAGTCCATAACAGGGGTCCATGAGGCAAGAGCTGTTCAGCCAGATCAGGCCCATCACCTTTCTTTTTTTCCTCCATGGCCTTTCCTACTCCCTGGTCCAGGGGTCTCAACCCCTACTAGAGTGAGAGCTTAGGGCTGCCTCCTGGGCTAGCACATTGCCCTGTAAGCTCTCTTTGTGAGCTGGGACAAGGATTTCCAGCATTAGGGCCTGTCCCTTCCTCCTGGACTGTCCCACAGGAGAGTCAAGCATACATCTGGGCCCCACGGGGCAGTTGGCTGACTGCGGGGTTTATGTGGTAGCACTTTCAGCTCTGGTAGTAACTCTGCCTGACCCTGCCCTGGCCTCAGGGATTTCTAAGCCTATTTTCTCTTCTCTGGATTTCTAGGCTTAGCAGAAGAGAAAAGCCCAGAGCAAAGGACACAGCAAGAGAGCATGTTGGGAGAGGACGCAGCACGGACTGCAGAGCTCCCTCTGCTCGACTTTGTCCTCTGATTTAGCTCAGGTGTCTTCCTACCTCCAGGAATCCTTACCTGAAAGCCACCTCCCCTCCCCAGGCCAAGCTAATCACTCCCTCTTCTATTCTGATTGATAATTTTTCTAGGTCTGCCTTCCCTCCAAGTCGTGAACTTTAAAAGCCAAAATTTACCTCATCCATCTATGTGTCTCTAGTGCCCAGTACTGGCTCTGGCTAAACATTATTTGATATCTTCAGTACAATGACTGATAAAACCCCAGAGCTGAATTACATAAGTGTGGGTGAAGGCAGAAGAGGGGAAGAAGAGGAATACCTTTCTGTGGCTTGGCTTGTGATCAGGACCTTCCTGATGGCACAACTGCCCACTGTGAAAGGAGCTGCCAATTCCTTGTCTTTTTTTTGCATACAAAATTTATTTTTACATATTAGATATGAAGCTGATTACATAAGAACTTGCAACAATGTATGACCCACTCTCAATTATTTTTCCTGAGGTCACATTTGAATTTAATAAGTCATAGATACATTGCATTACTAACCAAGTTCTAGAAGGCTGAAAATGTCTCCAGAAGAGATTTTCATTTGTTGCTGATAAATGTTTGTTAGGAAATGTAGCTGCTTGAAATGAAACAGGATTGCTGAAGTAGTCTGATTTTTCTCCAGCCTGTAGTTTTGGAGGCATCTTGTCTTTTTAAAAAATATATTTTTATTGATTTTTAGAGAGGGAGAGAGAAACATCAATTTGTTGTTCCACTTATTTATGCATTCATTGGTTCTTTTTTTTAAATCCTCACCTGAGGATATGTTTATTGATTTTAGAGAGAGAGAAAGGGTGGCAGGGAGAACAGAGAGAGGGAGATTGATAGGTTACCTATGTACCCTGACTGGAGACAGAACCCACAACCTAGGTATGTGCCCTGACTGGTAATTGAACTTGCAACCTTGGTGTATTGGGATGGCATTCTAACCAACTGAGATACCTGGTTAGGGCAACTCCTTGTCTTGAAAGGTGCATAAAGAGAGACTAGAGATGTCTTCTGGAATGCTGCACCAGGGACTCAAGCACTTCACAAGCCTCAGATCATGTAACCATCAAAGTGCCTTTCAACTCCAAAGTCTAAGATTGTGGGAAGGCATGAGGCTGGTCCCAGATAGACACAGCATGCAGAATGCCACCTATCTGTCTTCTCATGGTCAAGGTTGCCTGAAACTACTGAGGATAATGTCACAACCAAATTAATCCCCACTCCTTATATCCCATCCTTGTACATGCACACCCATATTCACAGTAGTTTAAATCACAGACAACTTACAGAAATGCCTATAAATATATATATATATATAGCTATGAATGTTTATCTTCATAGATTCTTTGCAGATAAACATGTTCAAACCTAAATGCATCATTAAATAAAACTCACTGGTCTACATTTATACACACTGCTTCACCCTAATTAAAACTTTTTCTATTGCCCCCAGACCCAGGTAAGCTATAGACTTCCTTGCTCTATGGACTGGCCAGGCAGTCCTTAAAGGGAGAGAGGTAGAGAAGGCCTGGACTGCTTTTGATGGACAGATTAATCTACTGATCTGGAGAAATGAAATAATTAAATTCATAATCACTTCCCAAGTCAGCCAGTCCAATATAGCCAAGGTAGGGAGGGGACTCGGAAGCCCAGACCAATAATCTAGAGGTAGCGATGGTGGTGCTTGGGCAGGGAAGCCCAGAGAGACCCCTCTAGACCATGGAGGAACACTGATAGGTAGGCAGGCAGACAGGTAAACAGAGAGACAGACAGACAGACACGCCTTTCCAGTACTACAGACTTTCTCTTTCCAAACAGAACTGGAACAGCTTTGGAAAGAAAATCACCCCCTGTCCACAAACACGGGGTGAAAAGAGGATCTGGGGTCCTCCCACCCTCCCTCTTGTTCTCCCATGGAGTGTCCTGGGAGCATATGTGGGGGGGGGGTAAACAGGACTCACAAACTGCCTGCGTCCTTGGCTTCCTTCAGCCATAGGATGAACCTTGGCTTCCTGGAATCCCCACCACTTCCCACTCATGACAGGCCCATTTCCTGGCATGGGGCAGAATGGCAGGAGATGAGCCCTTCACACGTGTTCTTCCGCTTCCCTCAAAAAGCAAAACAGTGAAAAATATTTGGGAGTAGAATCAACAGTACTAAATTATGATAAAAAATATGGACAACATGTGGTGATTGCTGGGGGGAGAAGGTATAGGGAGACTAAATGGTAATGGACAAAATACAAAAAAGATTTGAAAAAATATGTCTTTTTCCTAAAACTTAAAATGGCATTAGAGGAATAAAAAAAGATACATACAAAGGTCAAAAAGAATGGGAAAGGAAATAATAAAGAATGCAAGGGTTTAGAAGCTTATGGAAGAGTGGTAACTTATGTAGGGAGGGAGCTTCTGTATACATGCAGGAGTGGGGTATCCCTAGAATGAGGTCAATCCACCCCACAGGCCCCCAGAATAGCTCAGAGTGCAGAAGCACCAGGCATCTCGAATGGTGTGTGGTGGCATAAGAATCGGTAGAAACTCTTAACTTAGTACAGTTGGATCTCCCAGACTTCTCCCCAGCATATACTGCAGCCAGCCAACTACTCACATGTTCCCCTGCTTCTCCCCTTCCTAAAATACCTGATGATACAGAGACATGATGACTCTAATGGACATTCCTGTTCAAAAAGAGAAAGATCCATAGTAATTCACCACCTGGGCACCTGTTGTCAGATTCTTAAAACTCTACAGACAGGGATGTTCTTTGTTTTCTTCTCTGGGAATGATTTCATAATCTCCCCACTCCATTTCTCTGGAGGCTTTCGCTTCTCCCCTCTCTGGGCTTATGACTTTGTCTCCCCTGAGAAACTTTTCTTTTCCATAAGAAATGGTTCATATTTGCAATTGAGTACATTGCAAATTTACTTCCAGCTTCTCTCTGGCCATAGAAAGTTGTGGGCCCAGAGATCATTTTAATTTCAAGCTGTTATTACTTTTTATGGTTTAAAGTTTTGATTTTGCCAAAATATTTCCCCAAAAAGCTCTGTAGGTACTTTATGAATCTTACTGGGATTTACTCCATTCCCCCAGATCACACATACTTCTTTCTGAGACACAGCTCTGTCCACTTTGAGTGACAGAGTGCTATGGGACAATTCCCTTACGTTTCTTAGAAGCCCCTTTGTACAGATTAGAAGGTCTATGAGGCACTGTTTAACTCCTAATGTGGTCTTACAGCTGCGCTCAAGTTGATCTTAACTTCAAGGTCAATGGCCTAGATTTAATCTTTCTCCTAAGGACATTTCTTTCTTATTTATTTCTTTTAGAAAGAGGAGAAAGGAAGGAGAAAGAGAGAAACATCAATGTGAGAGAGAAACATTGTTCAGCTGTCCCTTGCATGCACCCTGCCTGACCTGAGATGCCCAACCACCTGAGCCACACAGATCAGGGCCATTTCTTATTTTTGGTGATATTTTGCTAGCAGGAGAGATTGTCCTGGACTCTTTATATTTTGTCTAACTTCTGCTTGAAAATGAAACAGTTCCTTCTTTAGCTTATTTCTTTTTTGCAATACCTTATTATAGGTGTTTAAAATAAATCAATAGGCACCTTGAATATTCTTCCTGAAAACCTCCCAAGCCAGATCTACAAGTTCATCAAGTACATTTTTTCTCTTCCAAGTTAGTACAGGTGGCAGTGCTGCCGCACATTTTGCCACTACACATCACCGGCTGCCCAGCCTCCAACAATTCCTCACTGTTCTTCCAGTCTCTACCAACAGTCTCCTTGCTGGCTTTCCAGACTCTGCCTGCTGCCTAGCCTCAAAGATAATGTCACATTTTTAAAGTTTTAGTTGTGGCAGTACTCCACTTCTAGGTATCAATTCTATAAGTTGTCCATTGCAAAGTAACAAAGCACCCCAAAATTACTGGCTTAAAACAAGAACCATGTGTTAATTTATTCATTTTTTTCTACAATTTGGGCTTAGATGGGCAGTTGCACTGATCTTGCATGGGCTTGCTCATGAGGCTGCAGTCATCTAATGACCTGGCAGATCTAAGGGTGTTCCACTTGCATGTATGGGGCCTTCGCTAGTGCTGGTCATGGGGCTGCTCTCTGTTTGTGATTTTACATCACTCAGTCGTTTAACCTGTCTAACCATGACATGGTGGTGGGAATGTTTCAAGAAAATAAAAGCAGAACCTGCAAGGACTATTGAGGACTGTGCTGGGAAATTCAGTGATATCACATCTGTCACATTATATTAGTCAAAATAATTCAAAGGTCAACCCAAAAACAATGCATGGGAAATAGAATCTCCCTCTTCATGGGTGGAGTTGCAAACAATTTACCATATGTAATCCCCCACAGGTAACTGCAAAAATTCTAAAGCAAACACAGGGGTGGGAAAACAGGTTTACAGTTGTGAGTACCCAAAACAGAGTTTATTCTTATTTTATTGTTGTATTATTTATTATTATTAATCCACTTTTGCCCACCCCTGTGTAAAATGATTTTATGTTGGAAGTAGTGTATAGCATAATGAAGATACAGATACTCAACATTGCCATTTCAATTTAACCCGTGACTAGAGGTTTAAGGCAATGTAACAGATTTTAAAAAATGAAATAAAAGTTACATGCTTGAGAAGAAAGAAATAAATTTGTTGTTATTCTCTATATAGTTGGAAACTTAGAAAATTTTAAAATACAGAGTCTGGCACAAATAACTCCCCTTTTTATTATGAAATCATAAACATGTAATTCTGTAATATAACAATATCACATTCAAGCACACAATATAACATTTTAGGTGAAATGTTCAAATTAAAACTATAAATCACTATACCCATATTATTACCCTACCAACCACACTCAAGTGGGCCTTACTTCTGCCAGACTCTGTATATGGATAAAAGTATACATATATATGGATAAACTATTTGTACTAATAACTGAACTTAGTGAGAGTGACAGCTTCAAGACCAATATACAAAGGTTAATTGTAATTCTACATTTATACTGAAAATTATTTAAAATATTAAATCTTACCATGTAAATGACCATAAAATATCAAAGATCTAGAATAAACAAAAAAGATGTGAGATCTCTACACTTAAAAAAACTATAAAAACATTAAGAAGAATTACAGACACCTAAATAAAGAGATACCATTTCATGGATTGAAAGATTCAATTGTATGTAATGCTATCTTAGTTTCCTAGACCTGCTATAACAAAGTGTCACAAACAGAAATTTATTGTCTCACAGTTCTGGAGGCTAGAAGTATAAAATCAAGGTGTCAGTGGAGCCTTGGTCTCTCTGAAACCTGTATGTGGGAATCCTTTCTTGCTGTTTTTAGCTTCTGATGTTTCTCACCAATTCTTGGAATTCCTTGGCTTGCAGCTTGAACCTCTGACTCAGATGTCTCCTGGTTTTCTCCCACCAAGTGTTTCTACTCTACTTCCAAATAAGGACACATTCTGAGAATTAGGACTTCAACTTATGTTTTTGGAGGACACAATACAACACAATGAATAATAAATGCCAATTCTCAAAAACACGTCTATAGCTTTAGTGCATTACTAACCAAAATCCTAGCTGTTTCTAAAGTTTATAAGGAAAATTTTGTTGCATTTGGCAAGCTGACTCTAAAATTTATATGAATATGCAAAGCACCAAGAAAAGTCAAGACGAACTTGAAGAACATAATGGGATTTATTATAAAGCTGTTATAGAAATTAAGGCTGTGGCGTTTCCACAAAGAGAAACAAAAGGAATACACAACACAGTCGTGAAAAAAACCCACACCTTCATAGGCAAGTTATATATGTAAAGGTAACAATATAGAGCATTAAGAAAAGGACAGACTTTTCAAAAATAGCATTTAGCGCTAGCTGGAGTGGCTCAGTAGATTGAGTGTGGGCCTGAAAACCAAAGGGCTGCCGGTTCGATTCCCAGTCAGGGCATGTACCTGGGTTGTGGGCCAGGACCCCAGTGGGGAGGTGTGTGAGTGGCAACACATTGATGTTTCTTTCCCTCTCCCTCCTTCCTTTCCCCTGTCTCTGAAAGTAAATAAATAAAATCTTTAAAAAATAGCATTTAATCAGTTTAATTCACATGACAAAAATGAAATTTGACTTACCTCACACCATACACAAAAACCAACTTTAGGTGGATTGTAGATCTAAATAAACAAATAACAGTTTCAGAAATTGATAAGGACCTTTGGTAGGAAGACATTTCTTAACAGAATACCAGAACCGCTGAGCATAAAGGTCTTTTATGTTCATCAAAAGGCACTAATAATACAGTGGAAAGGTTGCCCACTGAATGGGAGAAGATAATTGTAATACATATGTATATTCAACAAAGGATTCATATCCAGAATACATATCTGTAAGAAAATGGTTGACAATCCTATACAAAAATGGGTAAAAGACTTGAATAGGCACTTCCTAAAAGAGGATATCCAGAGACTCAAAAATATGAAAATACACTCAACTATTTGAAACCTGGGAAATCCAAATTAAGACCACAATGAAATCCAAATTAAGACCACTATACCCACATCAGAATGGTTAAAACTGAAGATATGTACGGTAGTAATTATCTTTAATTTTAGGATGTGGGGGAACTGGAACTCTCATACATGGCTGGTGGAGTGCAAACTGAAACCAGTACTCTCTAAAACTGTTTGGTATTATTCAGTTAAATTTTACAAATACATAACAAGAAACTTCACTGCTAGCATATACACATGTGTGCTGCAAAAAAACAGGAATACTCACAGCAGCATTATTCCAAAAATTGGAAACAAGTCAAACGTCCATCCATAGCAGTTGGTTAAATTGTAGCATATTTATAAAATGGAATACTACACAGGAGTCAAAAATGAATCAATGACAGCCTCACAAATCATAGCTGTATTTCCAAAACAACGTTGAATGAAAAAAATACCAAATCTTGACTTCGAACAATTTGATTAATCTCTTCACTTGCGTCTCCCAGATAAAAATTTGTACCTCTTTGGGCTTTGGTGAGGACTAAGTGGTATGATGCATGTCAAATGCTTAGTTAAGGTTTTGGCCTAATAAATACTAGCTATCATTTATTATTATGTTCTTTCTGGAAATGAACATTAAAGAATGCTGCAGAGCACTTATTACGCCATGTAACGTCTCTAATATTCTCCCACAAATCCCTTCCTCTACCTTTACGCAACTGGGTCTTGGTTTCTTTAAGAAGTCAACCATAACTAAGGAAAGAGGAATGCTGGGAAGAACCTCTCAGCCCAGGACTGGAGCATGACGGGAAAGGGGGCGGGGTCTAAAGCGGCGCACGCGCAGTTATTTGAGCATTACGCGTGATGGATCACGCCGAAGAGTCCCAGTAAGAGAAGATAATTCTCTTTTTAAGAACTGGGCTCGGGTTCTTGGGTCCTGTTACTTCTTTTCCAGCCGGTGCTGCCCGGCAGTACGGAAGCGACCAGAAGGTAAGCGCATCCGGTGGCGGCGGGAGGCGATGTGTAGGGCGGAGTCACGCCACGTGATGGGGCGGGAACCGGCCCGGGGCGGTGCTGGACGGACTGCGCTTCTGAGGCGGTGCGGATTTCGCCGAAAGCTCTGACTGGAGTTTTTGGGTTGCCTCTTCTCCAACCGATGCGACGTTGCAGTGCTTGTACTCGGTGACGCGCGTGGGAATTATTGGTGCGGCCAAGAGTTTCCGAGCGAATACGACACCCGAAGGAGAGATGATCGCTCCTAGATTGTTATTACTGTGGCAGGTGGACCAAAGTTCCCATCTAGTTTTCCTCACAGGCTTTTAAACCGGTTGTCCATTCGAAGCCTGGCTTGCCTACCTAAAAACAACTTCGTGGAGCTACCTTTTTGCGTCAGGTTTACTACGTCCCGTTTAGTATTACTATTATAGGAAGGAAAAGCGCTGAGTGGCAAATAGAACTTCCTGTTTACAGGAGGGCGAAGGTGAATCAGAGCTCAAAGGGACTCATCCCTGGGCATGGAGCCCATGGAGACCGTGAAACGTGCGGGTGGTCCCCCTTATGGAAGGAGTACCTATTGTTCACCTGTGATGGCGTCTTAGGCTAAGAAATGGGGGGTCTCATATGGAAGCCTGCAGTAAAGGCTGAATTAGAGGTGGGGTGGGTAGCGCAATGTGCCCCACTTCGGGAAATGAAAATCTCAGGTGGGTCTCCAAGAACTAATTTTCATGGAGTCAAAAACTATTTCTGAGTCATTTCCTTAAGGGCTGCTAACTTCCTCCCATGCCTTCCTTGGTCTGCAGGTCTCATTCCCTGTGTAACTTTCAAAATGTGAAAGACCAGAGTACTTGTCTATAAAGATACTAGGGAAGTGGGAGCTAATGCCAGAAACTGTTTTCTTATGTGAAGGTAGCTACTAAAGGAGCGGAAGGCAGGAAGAAAGAATAGAGTTAGTCATGGCCCCAGAAAAGCTTTTTTTCCAAATGCTCAACCTTAAAGACTTGTGCTCAAACACAAATCTTTTAATATAGATAAACACGAAAAAACAAAGAATAAACACGAGTACCAATCCTTTATGTTGTGTTTTAGGAGCCCAGCTATCCATTACCAAGAAGGAATCTATTAGTTTAGACTGGGGATTTCCTTTCCTAAAAAAGTTAGAATGAAAGAACCTTTGGATGGTGAATGTGGCAAAGCAATGGCACCACAGCAGGGCCTTCTGGAAAAAATTAAAGAAGAACCTGACAATGCTCAAGTAAGAATTTCATTTTACTTAAAAATGTTTTATTCCTCCTTTTGTATTGGGTGAACTGAAATGTTTAGTTAGATAATTTCTAGCTTGTAAATTAAAGCGACCCCAACTGATTATTTTTTCTTTTTAGATGAGTAAGTCATTTTTCTTCTCGTTGAGTGAAAAAAGATCTTGGTAACTATATGATATTTCATTTTGTAAAAAAGTATGTGTTATCATTGTCCCATGCTTGGTACCTTTTTTCCCCCCCAAATTCTCTTATATCTGCCAGGAGTTTCTCTTTGTTTTCTTAAGTATTGCGGTGTACTCTGTGCCAGGGGATCCAAGAGGTGACCAAAGTCACCTTGGTCCCTTCCCTCATAGAGCGTACAGGTTGGTAGGGGAGATAGACATTATACAAGTAATTGATCAAATAACATATAATTATAAACTATGACAAGTGCTCTGGAAGCACAGTATAAAATGGAGAATCTGACCTAGTTTTGATGGGGACAGAGGCTGACTAGGAAAGGCTTCCCTAAGGGGCAGATTTGTGAGCTGAGTTATGAAGAACGAATAGACTAGGCAAAGACAGGGGAAGTGTTCCAGACAGGGGTCTGTATGTAGGAAAGCCCTGAGTGGAAAGGTGTGTGGCTCTTTTGAAGAACTACAAGACCAGTGGGCCTGGAACAGAAAGGTATGAAATGAGGATGATGATGGTGATGCTGATTACAGCAGTGCTAATAGATGGCATTAATATATCAATATGTAATACATATTGCATTTTAATGACATATTATATGTACTAAGGTTGTATCAGCCACCATTCTCACAACCATGTCATTCCCATTTTACAGATGAAGAAACCAAAACACAAAGAGGTCAAGCAGTTTAACCACAGATCACAGGTCATAAATGGGAAAGACTGGATTCAAATCCAGGTAGTCAGACTTAAGAGTCTATGCTATCTTGCTTCTAGAATGAGGCTCTGCAGGTAATTTGAGGCCAGATTATACGGGATCTTATGGACCTCGTTATGAATTTCAGTCTTTTTCTTGACAGTGATGGGAAGCCATTGTAGGGTTTTAAGTGGCAGAGTAAGTTAAACATGTTTGGGAAGAGTACCTGGTGTAGGGGACCCAGATTGAAAATTTATGGGAGTCGATATGGATAGACTAGTTAGTAGTTTTGGTAAGAAAGTTACTTATTTTTTCTTTTTGGACAGTTGTTTTAGTTTATACTCTGTAGTTAACTAATTTTATTTCATAGGGCCATATTATAAATATAAATAACAAAATAATAAATAATAGTTATTTTTCATTCCATCTGAAAGCCAGTATTTTTCAAGGACAGGAATGCAACTTAGATTTTGTCTCACTTCAACTTCACACCTTCCTAGAGTGCTGTGCCGAGAAGTCTGAGGAGTCTACAGGAATGTGGGGTGGGGGTGATGGCATCTATGACGCTTCTTTTTTCTCCATATGGTAGATTCTTTCTCCTCTTCTGCCAAAGTAACCATTTGTTGTCAGGTTTTGTGGATTGTACTTTTAAAATATTTTTGACTTTGTCTCTTTTTCTTCCTATTTCATTTGGACTTTTATAACAATTTTCTACTTTATCCTTTTCCCTTCAGTCACAGTCCTCATCAAAACATTGTATAGTAATGACATTGTAATCTGTAGCTCTGATGACATTAGTCCCTTTAAAGCCCTGTCTCCTCATGTGTGATAAAGCATAAACATTTTTTCAAAATGTTTTATTTATTTTTTTTAGAGAGGGGAAGGGAGGGAGAAAGAGAGGGGGAGAAACATTGTGTGGTTGCTTCTTCTGGGGACCTGGCCCGCAACCCAGGCTTGTGTCCTGACTGAGAATTGGACCAGCAACCCTTTGGTTCACAGGCACTCAGTCTACTGAACCACATTGGCCAGGGCTGATAAAGCATAAGATTTTTAGTGTGACACCTGAACTATCCATGTTTAGGCCTCTGTTTCCCTCTTCAGTATCATCACTCATCCTTCCCACTTTTCTAATCTATGCTTCTGTAGACTATTAGCATTTCACTCTAAAATATATTTTGTTGAGTTTTGTTTCCTTGCCTTTGCACTTGCTGTTTCTTCTGCCTGTGGTATCCTAATCTAGACAGCCTGGCAAAAATTTTCTCCTCTTTTAAGATACAGTTTCAGTGTCGCTCAGAGGTGAAATTAATTATTCTTTCTTTTCTATTGCCTAGTGGGTCATATAATATCTATTTTATAGATAAGGAAATTGAAACTAAGAAAGATTAAATAACTTGTTTGAGCCCAGATCACACCTATTTCTGTCTGCTGTCAGAACCCATAGTGTTCTGTTGTGTTATGTTTGCTGTGCTGGTCCTTGAGTATATAGATGTGGAAAAACAATTATGGTCCCTATCCATGGTGGATGTGGTCCTTCCACTCCAGTGTGTATGTGCAAGGGAAAAGGAAGGGTGTTAGACATTAAACAGATTATCACCCAAATTGATATGATGTATTATCACAGGTGCTATGAGTAAAAGGGAGATGTGAGAGACTTCAACAGAGGAACTTAATTTAAATTGGGGGCCAGGGTTTGAATTTATTATAGTAAATATGCTTTGTTGTATTGGTACATCTGTGGGGGAGATAACATAGGTTTTGGAACAGAGATAGTTGAGTTTGATAGTAAGTGCATCTGTGCACTTAGTGTCTTTCTGACTTTGACCAAATTGCTAAACATCTCTAAGCTTCACTTTCCTTATCTATAAAGAAGGTATCATATATTTCTTACAGTATAGGCAATAGATCATTTGGTGCCAGAATGGGTATCACGGCAGGTGGTAAATTAATGCAGTGGTTCCTAATTTTTGGCATATAACAGTTCAGAGAAATTTCAAAAGTAACTTTGAGACCTGCTATATCAGTCATATATTTTTGCTTTGTTTAGGCAGATTAAAAAATATAACTACCAGACCTGGCCAGGTAGCTCAGTTGGTTAGAGTGTCCTACCAGTACACCTGGGTTGCTGATTCCATCCCACATACAAGAGACAACCAGTGAATGCATAGTTGCATGGAGCAATGAATTGATGTTTTCTCCCTCCCTCCATCCCTCTTCCTGTTCCTCTCTCTCCAAAATCAATAAAATAAAAATGAAGAAAAATACAACTACCAGCCCTGGCTGGTGTGGCTCAGTGGATTGGGCGTGGGCTGCGAACCAAGGGGGGATGTCCATGGTTTGATTCCCAATCACATGCCTGGGTTGCGGGCCAAGTCCCCAGTGGGGGCCATGTGGGGGGCGGCCGCACATTGATGTTTCTCTTTCTCTTTTTCCCTCCCTTCCCATCTCTCTAAAATATTATCACCATTATTTCGGAAGTCATACTGTTTTTTAAAAGCTTTTTATTTTGAAAACTTTTTATTTTGAAATACATAAGGCTATTTTGATATCCCCCCAGAAAATAATTAGGGTGGTTGTGATCTCAGAATAAAGACAGTTTTTTACAAGATAGGTATATGTACTTTAGAAACTTTGTTTCATGATCGTATTTTATTTTAAAGAGTTTTAAAGAATATGTTACGGATAAATCTGATTTGGACTGTGATGAGTTTATGTGTAATGAGCAGAATGCATTGATACGCTGTTCTTTCTACTGTTAACAGATATGACAGCTGTAAGTCTCTTGACTAAAATCACTAGTTTTACAAACCATAAATTATTCAGATTGAATTTAATTTATTGTTCTCTTATAAACACAGCCTTAAAAAGGGTGGTGTTCAGCATCGAAAAGCTGAGTATTACTCATATAGGAAGATTACATTTGTCAAGTAGATATAACAATAATAAAAGATTTTCCGATTCTGAAAGATCCTTTTTGTAAAGATTAAATCTATTCTAATAACTTGTAAAATTTTGACTTGAGGTAGTTGTGAAGGTAGTTATGAATATAACAATTATTTTTTGCCTGAATTTCTTGTTTACTCAGACACTAACACTGTATTCATTTCTCTCTCTCTCTTTTTTTTTCATTCAAGGAGTATGGACACACCCCAAAGCCAAAAACTCAAGAAAGTGAACTGAAAATTAGTGCTGTGTTCTCAGTCAGTGACAGTCCTCTTGGTAAGAAATAGAACTGCAAAAGTTAATTACAATTAATATTTGTTATATTCTGACTAGTCAAATTTAGGGAAGGTGCCTCTTCATGTACATTTTTTCTTCCTTTAGATAAATCAGTGCTTTTCAAACTGGGTAGTTGGTCTTGACCAGCATTTTATAAGTGGAACAAAATAACATTATATCAGAGTGTGATGCGTGTAGTAAGGAAACATTATTTCATGAAACTTCTGTTTTAGGTATTAAATTATATTCACACGCACACACGTATGTACATAAATGGGTCTCGGGTTAGAATGTGAAATGTAGTTTTTACTATGGGTCTTGGTTTAAAAAGTTTGAAATCCCCTGTAGTGCTTATTGCCTCATTCATGTTGGATTTTAAGACTGATGGAATTATCCTAAAAATAGAGAATATGTATGTGTTTGTGTTGATACTAAAACTTTTTTTTTTAATAGCCCAACAGTTGACCCCAGGTTTCCAGTTTCCTCTTGCATCACCTGGACCAAGTCGATTGCTTTCTTCAGTTCCAGCCATAGCTTTGCAGATTGTTTGTTTTGGTTGTAAGACAATGCTTTATAAGGGGCAAACTGCGTATCATAAGACAGGATCTACTCAGCTCTTTTGCTCCGTGCAGTGCATCACCAGATATTCTTCACCTGTCTGCTTACCATCTCCTCCCAAGAAAACCTGCATAAACTGCTCAAAGTATAAAATTCTTAATTACATCCCCTTTTTACTTTTTTAATGTGTATATTGTTCAGTTCAAACATGCTGTTGTTAACTTTAAATCTCTTTAACACATTTCTGTGGGAATAGCTTTTTAGCAAATTGAGAAATTTGCAGATTCTAAAGTTTTGTAGTATTAATTAAATGACTTGATAAAAGTATTGCTTAAACCAGTTTTCCTTATCTCTTTCAGTTTAAATTTTAAAATGGAAAGAAATAACAAATGATTTGTGGAAATTGTAGTTTTACTCATACATATATTCTTAATCATGGACAACAACCATTCAAAATTATTTATCTTTAATGTTACTGAAGTATAGAATAAAATAATGCTACTCATAATATATAGTATATGAAAATTTTTTAATTCTTAGAAGATAAAAACTAAATGGCTACAAATATAATGTGTGTATTTCTAAAAAATCCTTGTGAGCTTTTGTTGGGAATCATTGTTGCTTTAAGTAATGCATAGATTCAGAAAGAGAAAGAAATAGCAGCAAAGTCAGGTAAACCTCCTTTTTTATGCTAGTACCTTTGCAGAATTCGGCATATTTTGCCTATTCCTGTGGAAATGTATTTCTAGGAATATGGTGTGTTGTCAGTAGTCACTAATTCAGAGCAAGAAAATTTAAGAGCTTGGTTTTAGATCATGGTTTTATTACTTATTTGCTATATAACCTTGTGCTAGACACTTTATTCTTCTAAGTCTCAGTTTCTTCATTGGCAGATAATATCTGCTTCCTCAGATTTTAATGAGACAGTGTTAGTACAGGACCTAGCACATAGGAAATGGTTAGTAAGTGGGATCTTAACTATTTTTATTAATAAAGTTATTATTATATATACTTACCATAATTTATAAACCCCTATTTTGTCTTTGGAGATAAAGGATAGTTTCTCTGTCTGCTTGGTGTGATGGCCTTACTTTTATAAGAGTAGGTCCTGTGCAAATGGAAATCTTCAACTGAAAGTAAAGAGGAATTTTAAAATATTTTACTTAGATACTAAAATTTTGTTTTGTTCTAAAATGCCATTTTAAAACCTTAGTTTAACTCTCTTGTGTCATTCTCATGAAGCTGACTTGGAAGAGTAAATTTAGTTTTCTGTTTTCAGATATTCTCTTTCAACATGTCAAATATCAAACAAAACAAATTAAAATTTAGAGGATGTAACACGGTTTATACATGCAAATGTATATATCTCTCTTTAACTGTCATTTGTGTCAAGGACATTTTACCTGCTTTTATTCAAAAACCTTTTAAATCTCTTGATTGGGCATTACCTTCAGAGCTTATGAAACACTCCTTTGGACTAACTTATATGACACTCTGTTTTTTTAGCATGCGTTTGATTTTTTCAAAATTTCCAAAGTTATTTGATGCTTTATCAGCTAACTATCATAGTTAAGCTTAATCATGCTGTTAAACATGCTGTTTAGCTATAAAATTAAGAATTTCTTCTTAGCACTCTTATAAATTAAAAGAGAAACTAGAAAAAAAGTTTGAGCCATGTTGTTGGAAGATGCATGGTTTTTCTTAGATAAATATTAAGGCATAACATTCATTTGGGTGCATAAGGTTTAGAATGCATGTATATTTATGTGCACAGATTTTCATTAAAGACATTCTCATTGGTTTACTTTTATATACATTATGGCACGGACAGGTTCTCATCAGTAAATAAAATTCTTTATTGCTCTGGTTTTAGAGAAAAATCACTTTTCAAAATTAGTAAATATAAGCATATCCACTTGGTTTCTAAGATTTACTGTTGCATTTTTAAGGGTAGGTGAGTTTTAGAAAATTAAAATACTTTATTATCATTGCTGCTTTTTCAAAGTTCACCATGGTATAGTTCTGTATATTAAAGGTACAGGATGTGAGGCAGAATAGAGAAGTGATTAATTCCATAGACTAGAATCTGACTGCTGGGATTTGTATTCTGACTTCACTATTTACCAGCTGTGTGACTTTGACCTTTCTGATTTGGTCTCCTCATCTATAAAAATGGTCATTATAATAATACTTCATAGAATTTTTCTGACAATTAAATTGGATAATTTGAGTAAAGGGAACAATGTCTGGCACATAGTAATTAGTACAGATTATTGTAATATATACTATTATTGCCATCACCTTTTTTTTAACTTCGTGGCCTGCACTAGTGTTTCTAATTATTGACTATTTACTTCAGTTTTTATACTTTTTAGAAGAATGGCAATACTTAGCCTCTGTTTTTACTGTTGGTGCTGATTGCAACGATGAACTCAACTCTAGGTTTCTCACAGAACAACTCAGTTATGTGTCTTTTCATTCTGTCTTCTGATACCATACCATGCCTTAGCAGTCCTTTCGTCATCTGTTTCTTTGCTGTCTTCAGTTATAGCTAAATTTTATTTATCATGTTAATATTTTTTATATTATGCTTTGGTAGTTCACCGTTTCCCATATCTTGCATTTCAATTTATTCTTTTTAAAACTTATTTCTTGCCTCATCCATATTTTTACTCCTGGCAGCCATTGGCGAGTAGGAGGACAAGTATTTCATGGTCTGGAGTTGGGGGATGGTTACTCATTTTGTTGGCTCCGTGACTGAAATCTGGTTGGAGCTGTAAGCTTCACTGTTTCTCTCATGGGATTTTAGCTGGATATATTTTTAAAATAATTCTTTTTTATACATTTATAAATTGTGTATTATAAACTCCATTTTATACATGAGGAAACTGAGATAGCAATTGCTTTTGTCATTGCCACTCAGCTGATAAGTAACAGAACTTAATCATTAAACGCAAGTCTCCAGATGCCCTGTGTGGGGTCATCCATTTTCTACTACACAATAGCTGTCCTTAGTAAATGTAGTTATTTTAGCTCACAGAGAGGAAGAGATTATAGTTATGAGGAACACATTTCATTTTGCCTTTGTTATTTATTTTTAGAGACATTTTAAATCCAAAGAATGTGATAGCAACTGGATTTGAAAATTCCTCTCCTAGCAAAGATTTCTGCAGCCAGTCATGTCTTTCTTCTTACGAGCTAAAGAAAAAACCTGTCGTCACCATATATACCAATAGCATTTCAACAAAGTGCAGTATGTGTCAGAAGAATGCTGACGTAAGTCACATTTTACCTTTATTAGGATTCTGCTCAAAGACCAGAGATTTTTCATTGGCTCTGCTTATTTTGTATGTGTATATGTTTTCATTTCCTAGATTCGATTTGAAGTGAAATATCAAAATGCGGTACATGGTCTTTGTAGTGATGCCTGTTTTTCAAAATTTCATTCTGCCAACAACCTCACCATGAACTGTTGTGAGAACTGTGGGAGCTACTGCTATAGCAGCTCTGGTCCTTGCCAGTCCCAGAAGGTTTTTACCTCAACAAGCATCACAGCATACAAGCAGGTATGAGGATCAACCTGCTGCATATGGTCAGGCCCACACCTTTGGAGGTGACTGTGCAGGGTGGAGTGCACAGTGAAAAAGAGTGAGCTCTTCCCAGTGTTGGTGCTGTATGAGTTGATTGTGGCAGTAAGATGATCTATGTGAACGAGGTCATTTTTAGGGTTTCTTTCATGGCCAGGAATTCACACATGTTATTTCATGATTTGCTGTATATGAGTCTGAAATTTGTTGTGACAGATAGATAATAAAGAAAACCCTCATATTACTGTAAATAAACTATAACTGAAAGTCACAAAATGCTAAAATCAATGAATCTGAAGCATATCTTTTCCTTTTAGAAAATATATTTTTTAATGTGTTTTGGCATGAATTGTAATTATTTTGGCATCATTGCCTTATTAGAATACTTAACTAATTTATTAAAATGAATAATGGGTTCATTTGATTACTAAATATATCAATTTGTGTTGATTTAATTATTATTAAATAGTTTGGGCTCTTTAAAAAGTACGTATTTAAAATAAGATGTAAGTTATTAAAATTTTTTTTAGTAAGCAAATAGTTTGATTTATATTTAATTCCTCTGAGTAGTTGGTGATAGACGTTCATCTTTGAAAGGTATTACTTTTCTAAGAGTCACAACTTCTGGCAATCTGGTTCCTACTGTCACAGAATCCATTTTTTTATATGATCCAAAAATCTATTTTTATATATATGATCCAAAAATCAGTTCTATTTCTAATTTTCTTAATGATACTGTATTCTATCAACTGTACTCTATAAATGATGTTGTTCTTTTACCAGGAAGATTATGTAATGAAACTTCACAATTGATATATTTTCACCATTTACTTCCCCATGTAATTTCTCACCGAGAAGCCTTATATTGTGTCAGTGACAGTATTACTGTAGTAGTTGGGAGCCTGGACTTTCGAATCAGATGAAATAAGTTTAATCTCTTACTTTTCTGTTTATCTGTTAATTTAATCTAATTAAAGGTAATTTAAACTTTTTGTTAATTTTTTAAAGTATCTTTGCTGTGTTTAAATAATTCTTTGATACAGTGCATATAAATAGTTTAACATGGGTCCTGGCTCTTGGTAAGCACTCATTAAATTAGTAATAATATTGGTAATCGATATACATAGTAGCCATTATTATTATTGTTTCTTAAAACGTGAGTAATCTTATGAGGAGTTTTTATTTTGAAACTCAGCTTGTAAACAAGCAGTTCTGCAAGATGACCTAATATACATTAAACATGATTTCTGTCTCCTCCTCCCAGAGGGTCTTACTAGTTAAGTAACCTTAAAGGTGCTAGACCCTTCCTAGATTGATGTCCAAGTCTGTGCTGAGATGGCCTTTTGGTTCATGGATTACCTGGTCTTCTGTGATTATTTGCAATGAGAAAAGTATGACTATCTAATTCATTACTTTTAATGTGTTTTGTTGTTGTTAGTATATCTGAGTAGTTACTGATTTTCTTCCATTTACATTTTATTATTGTATGAAAGAACCTACTTTTCTCATATTCCAACTTTCAGAAAAGTCTGTGCTTGGTGTGGCCTCACTGTCATGCTCAAATATTTGAACCAAAGGCAGTGGTTATAGGTAGCTTTTCTTTTTTCTTTTTTTTAAACAATATGTATATATGTACTGTATGCTTAGGCATGTGAATGTTACTTTGTTTTAACAGAATTCAGCCCAGATGCCTCCGTATGCCTTGGGAAAATCATTGAGGCCCTCAGCTGAAATGATTGAGACTACGAATGACTCAGGCAAAACTGAACTTTTCTGCTCTATTAATTGTTTATCTGCTTACAGAGTTAAGACAGTTATTTCTTCAGGTAATGTTTAAATTTGATACATTTATAGATTTAATAACTGTTGAAGAAGAATGTAATGGCTTTTCCTTCATTTTGTTGTAAAATCTATATGGTTAAATAGTGACACAAGATTGTTTTACTTTCAGAGAACTGATTTTTTAAAAAGATTATTTATTTATTTATTTATTTTTGGAGGGGAAGGGAAGGAGAGAGGGAGAGAAATATCAGTGTATGGTTGCCTCTTGTGCGTTTCTTGCTGGGAACTGCCCTGCAGCCCAGGCATGTGTCCTGACTGGGAATTAAACTGTGATCCTCTGGTTCGCAGGCCCACGCTCAATCCACTGAGCTACACCAGCCAGGGCAGAGAACAGATTTTTAAGTGAAAATAATTTTTCACAGATTACCTTGGTTGAGATTTTTTTTTAAAGTTTCATATATGAAAAGAAAAAAAAAACCATAACTTTCAAGTTAGTTTTTGTGTAAATGGGACTTAATTGAGGAAGTTGTAGTTAACTTTACAGGGTATTATAAAGTTCCTTGATTTTTGTTTTGTATATTATTATTTGTGTTCTTATTGTAACACATTTTTGGATTATTTGCCCATCTGTGTAACTTACTCATTGGTTTCTGTTTTTGGTTACCAAGGTGTCCAGGTTTCGTGTCATAGTTGTAAAACCTCAGCAATCTCTCGGTATCACTTAGCTATGTCCAGTGGAACTATATACAGCTTCTGCAGCTCCAGCTGTGTTGTGGCTTTCCAGGTATGGCCTAAGGTATTTTATTCCTGCAATTCTCTTAGCCATTGGTCTGTGGCAAAATGTTCACCGCCGAAGGTCCACACTTAAAAAAGATTAAATTTAAGTTAGAAAAAAATTCTGTTCAACTGTAGAAGCTAGAATGTGGTTTGGATATGTGGTATGGTAATGTGTTCATGTGTTCCTTCCTCTCATCCTGGGCCAGGTACATAATGACTTCTGGTGCTGAGTTTGTAAGCCCACACTTGTCACATTTTGTTCACACTTTCAGAGAAAGGGGAGTTTAGTGATCCTCCAGGGTGGGATGATGTCCAATACAGTGCCCTGGTAGTAGGGGAAAGACACTGCTTGTGGCCACTGTGCTCTTCATAGCCATTAGAAGCTGGTTGTGATGGGAGTGTAGGTAGAGGGGAATCTTGGGGGAAAGGAGAGACCTGCTCTAATTTATTAGGGTCATATGTACTAGAGGTCTTTTTCTGGAAAGCCTACATTTCTCAGTCCTTCTATTCTGGAAGTATGCCAGTTAAACTCTTTCTGTGTACCACTTCATATATTCTAGAGAAATGTCGCATGGGAGTTAACTTACTAAAGTGAGAAAATGAAAATCACCGAGTTCCATTTTTTCTCAGTTGTTAAAAATCTTTGCCTTATTTGTGTCCATTTAGAATGTATTTAACAAGCCAAAAGGAACAAACTCTTCAGCAGTGCCGCTGTCTCAGGGCCAAGTAAGCCCACCATCCCAGTCAACAGCATCAGCAGGAGGGGGTAACACCTCCGGAGTTTCCCCCAGCCCCATCACTAGCTCTGCTGCAGCCGGTCTTCAGTCTCTTGCTGCACACTCCCAGCAAGTTGCTTCAACCCATGCAGTTGTTAAACTCAAGTGTCAGCATTGTAACCATCTGTTTGCCACAAAACCAGAGCTGCTTTTCTACAAGGTAAAGAGAGATCGTGAAAGGAATTGAATAAAATCTTATCCAATACAAGCATTTTTGTCTCTTCATCTTTGACAGTTACTTAATTTGCTTTGAAATGAGAAGGAAAAGGATATCTTAAAGCAACTGTATAATTAGGTCTTAATGATTCTTCTTTTTCTGCAGAGTAAAATGTTTCTGTTTTGTGGCAAGACTTGCTCTGATGACTACAAAAAGAAAAATAAAGTTATAGCAATGTGTGACTACTGTAAACTACAGAAAATTATAAAGGAGACTGTACGATTCTCAGGGGTTGATAAGCCATTCTGTAGTGAAGGTAAAGAAAAAAGTTCAGTTTTATCCACTGGGCATGTGGTTGTTATGAAATAGTCATTATGAGGTGGGCTGTTAATCCACAATTAATTTAAAGGAATTTTTGTTTTGTGAAGTGTAATTTGAAGCTTTTGAGTTATATTTAACTCACTTTAAAGTTTATTTTTTAAATGTTACAATAATTGCAGTAAAGAAAAACTTTTGAAATATCAGTTCGATGATATTAGTATAGAGCAGGGATCCCCAACCCCTGGGATCCATGGCTCTTAGGAACTGGGCCACACAACACCAGGTAAGATTTTATGTAATGTGATTGAATTATTCCGAAACCATCTTCCTCACCCCGGTGTGTGGAAAAACTGTCTTCCATAAAACCTGTTCCTGGTGCCCAAAAGTTTGGAAGCCCCTGGTATAAAATACAAAAAATCTCTTCATAAGTAGGGCTGTGACTTCAGAGATCTTTTTCTTCTTCCACCTGTTTGTGAAGAAAGTACTTAAGCAGTTATGGCTTCTTGGCTTAAGAAACCACGTGTGTTTTTGAATATAGATGGCTTAATGTTTAGAGTATATGTAAAAGGTGATATGAGTTTGTTTTGTGAATATAGAGACTGTCCTTTAACCTAGAGGCAAATAATTGTGTCCAGTATTTAGGAATTAACTTAAAAGTTGGCATCTAAGACTGTAGTCTCACTTTACCTTCTTCAAGTTAATGTAAATTGATGTTTCTTCATTTTTGTTTCTCAGTTTGCAAATACCTCTCTGCTCGTGACTTTGGAGAACTGTGGGGAAACTACTGTAGGATGTGCAGCTATTGTTTACAGACATCCCCTAATTTGGTAGAAAATCGATTGGAGGGCAAGTTAGAAGAATTTTGTTGTGAAGATTGCATGTCCAAATATACCGTTCTGTTTTATCAGGTAAATATAATATACCTTTTGGTTTCCTGAAGTTTGTAAAAGTTATTTTCTGTTGGAAGTGTGTTCAGGTTATGTGAATAAAATTTTGTGTTTAGAACTGGGTAAAATAAACTGTGGGTTCCTGAAGCAAGATTTAATTGATAATAAACTTGAACTCTTTGGGCTAAAGAATACAGAATTTCTGGAGTCTTTGTTGTTATTTAAAGTTATATTCCTTTTAAATTTTGCTTATATGGAGTTTTTTCAAGTTAGAACTTTATATAGTTAAGTTGCCATAAGGCTGTTATACAGAAGGTTACTCTGAGGAATTTGAAGTCAGACCTTGTTCTTATTTCATAGGTCAAATGACTATGACTGACTTTTTAAAAAAATTAATTTTTTGAAAGGCTGACAATGAAAGCTATGGTTAATTGAACCAGTAGAACCTATCTAGTACTTCCTAAGTGTTTAATCCCCACCAGAATCCCGAGAGGTAGGAATATTTTTGCCAGCTTCTAAATAAAGAAAGAGTAACATGTCCTTAAAGAAGCTGGCAGATGAAGCTAGACAGCACCTCTAACACTCCAGTGAAGTCTTCTGTTTACTTGTCTCCCTAACCCTCAAGATAAAATCTTCTTGAGGAGACGTATGTGATTTTCATAGTTATATTAGTATGACTACGACCTATCTTAGTACTCAAGATACCTCATTAGATATTTGTTGAATGAATCAAAGTCTTTATGACTCCAAAGCCCATATTGTTCCTACTGCAGTATGCTGCCTCTTAATTTTTTAAAGACAGAACCTATTTTTAGATTTCTTAATTGGTAATTTCAGAAAATAGGAGATCAGTGTTTATATTTGTTCAGTTGAGGGTATCTATATGAAACAAGAATATATATTTTTTCTTTTTTAAAGTGTAATTAATTGATTATGCTATTACAATTGTCCCAATTTTTCCCCCTTTGCCGCCCCCCCCCCCCCCCGCCTGGTTCTCCCCTTCCCTCCAGCGATCCCCTCTTAGTTCATGTCCATGGATTGTGCATGTAAGTTCTTTGGCTTCTCTGTTGCCTTATACTATTTTTAACCTGCACCTATATATTTTGTACCTACCCAGTTATGCTTCTTATTCCCTGTACCTTTTCCCCCCTTCATCCTCCCAGTTACCCTCCAGATGATCTCCGTATCTATGATTCTGTTCCTGTTCTAGTTGTTTGTTTTTGTTTAGATTCAGTTATTGATGGTTGTGAGTTTTTTGTGTTGTCACTTTAATGTTGGTAAGTTGTTTTTTTTTTAAGATTTTTTAAAGATTTTATTTATTTATTTTTAGAGAGCAGGAAAGGGAGGGAGAAAGAGAGGGAGAGAAACATTAATGTGTGGTTGCTTCTTGCACACCTCCAACTGGGGACATGGCCTGCAACCCAGGCATGTGCTCTGACTGGGAATCAAACCAGTGACCCTTTGGTCTGCAAGCCGGCACTCAATCCACTGAGCTACACCAGCCAGGGCTAATGTTCATAGTTTTGATCTTCTTTTCCCTAAGTAAGTGCCTTTAACATTTCATATAATAAGGGCTTGGTGATGAACTCTAAGCTTTACCTTATGTGGGAAGCACTTTATCTGCCCATCAATTCTAAATAATAGCTTTGCCGGATAGAGTAATCTTGGTTGTAGGTCCTTAGTTTTTATCACTTTGTATAGTTCTTGCCATTTCCTTCTTGCCTGCAAAATTTCTTTTGAGAAATCAGCTGGTAATTTTATGGGAACTCCTTTGTAGGCAACTGTCTGTCTTTCTGTTGCTGCTTTTAAGATCCTCTCTTTATCTTTAACCTTTGACATTTTAATTATGATGTGTCTCGTTGAAGATCTCTTTGGGTCCAACTTGTTTGGGATTCTCAGTGCTTCCTGGACTTGTATGTCTATTTCCTTTGACAAATTAGGGAGTTTTTCTTTCACTGTTTTTTCAGATAATTTTTAAATTTCTTGCTCTTCCTCCTCTCCTGGCATCCTTATGATTTGGATGTTGACCCTTTTGGAGATGTTCCGGAGTCTTCTTAAATTCATCATTTTTTAAAATTCTTGTTTCTTCGTTTTGTTCTGGTTGAATGTTCATTTCTTCCTTATGTTCCAAATCACTGATCTGAATCTTGGCTTCTTTTCTTTCACTGTTGGTTTCCTGTAGATTTTTCTCGATTTCCCTTAGTAGAGCCTTACTGTATTCAATGGGATCTTTGAGCATTCTTAACCACTAGTGTTTTGAACTCAGCATCTGATAGGTTGTCTCTCTCCTCGTAGCTTAGTTCTTTTTCTGGGGTTCTATTCTCTTCATTTGGGCCATATTTCTTTGTCTCCTGATTTTGGCAGCCTCCCTGTGTCTGTGTGCTAGGTAGAGCTGTTTTGATTCCCTTTCAGTGCACCTGTTAACTCGTATGGGGTGGAGCCTTGGGTATTTGCCAGGGCGGAGCAACCACAGCTTCATGTGTGTGTGGGTAAGGTTGAAGAGGGGACAATGCTACTGCTGGCTAACTTCTGGGGGCTTGCCTGGCCCTCAACTTTATGTCCAGTCATTTCACACACTTCCCATATGCAGTTGGTGTTCCTTCAGCTGCTGTCCCAGTTGTGGTTCCCAGGGTGGGTGGGTTTGGGTATGTACCAGCAGCTTCTGCTGCTGCCTTAACCCCCACTGGGTTTATAGTCAGAAGTTATGCAGCTTTATTTTTCCTAGTGCTGGAGCCCTGGGCTGCCCAGTCCGGCCTGGGGTGGGGCTTGCTGCCCACAGGGTGTCCCCCTGATTTTTATCCACCACATAATGAATGTGGGGCTGCCTGTCCTGCCAGATATTGCCTTGCTGCCTCACCGGGTCCTCACTACCTCAACTTCCTGTCTCTGCCCCTCCTGGCTGTCTGGATGAATATAGCTTCTTTAAATCCTTGGTTGTCTGACTTCCATATAGTTCTGGGTGATTTCCTGGAAGTTCTGGGTGTTTTTTTGTTTCTAAGTTAGTTGTCTTCCTTCTTACAGTTGTGTTATGAGGTGAGGCATGTCGACCTACGGTGACTGGAACCAAGAATATATATTTTTAGCCACAGTATATATTTTTTATATTTCAGTTGCAGTTTACATTTAATACTATTTTGTATCAGTTTCAGATGTATGGCATAGTCATTAGACAATCATATATTTTATAAAGCGTTCTGATATTTCAAGTACCTACCTAGCATTATACAGAGTTATTACAGTATTATTAACTATATTCCCTATGCTGTACATTACATCTCTGTGACTATTTTGTACTTCTTAATCCTTTTGCCTTTTTCATGTAGTCCCCCAACATCCCTCTCCTCTAGCTATTGTCAGTCTGTTCTCTCTCTATATGTGTTTGTTTCAATTTTGTTAATTTATTCTGTTCTTTAGTTTCCATATATAGGTGAAATCATGATATTTATCTTTCTCTAACTGACTTATTTCACTTAGCATAATACTCTTTAGGTCCATCCATGCTGTCACAAATGGTACAATTTTATTTTTTTATGGCTGAGTGATATTCCATTGTATATATCTTTCACAGCTTTTTTATCCACTCATCTGTTGATGGGTATTTGGATTGCTTCCATAGCTTGGCTATTGTAAATAATGCCATAATGAACATAGGGGTGCATATATTCTTTCAAATTACTATTTTGTGTTTCTTTGGATAAATGCCCAGGAATGGAATCACTGTATCATAAGGCAGTTCCATTTGTAATTTTCTGAGGAACTTCTATACTGTTTTCCATTTGCATTCCCACCAATAGTGCACAAGGGTTCCCTTTTCTCCATATCCTCACCAACACTTGAATGTTGTTTTATTGATGATAGCCATTCCAATAGGTGTAAGGTGATATATTACTGATAATTAGTGATATTGAGCATCTTTTCATATGTCTATTGTCCATCTGTATGTCCTCCTTGGAGAAGTGTCTACACAGGTTCTTTGCCCATTTTTAAATTGGATTGTTTGCTTTTCTAGTGTTGAGTACTTTATAAATTTTGGATATTAGCCCCTTATTAGATGTATCATTGATAGAAGTCTTATATTATGTGATCTCAACTGACTCATAATGTTATCTTTTTATTATTTTATTGTTTTAAGCCTATCCTCTCTTACATTTCTTTCTCAGATGGCCAAGTGTGATGCTTGCAAACGACAGGGTAAGCTAAATGAGTCCATAAAATGGCGAGGAAACATCAAACATTTTTGTAATCTATTTTGTGTCTTGGAGTTTTGTCATCAGCAAACTACAAATGACCCCGATTCACAAAGTAAAGGTAAAATTAAATTTGGCTAATGGGATCTTTATGTCAGTGCTAGGATATAATACCAGCGTACACAGTTGTAAATAAAAAAATTTTTTTCACTAGATTTAGATAGCCTGAATTTCTTTAAAATTTCCTGTAAGAATCCTTAAAGATTGCCCTTGAGGGAAAATTAATCCTGATGCTTTTTGCTGTCATAGTCAAACACCAAGAATAATAAATGTAGAAGCACTAATTTTATAGGAAAATTAGATTTGATTGCTTTTGATTGACTTTACCCATATATAAATAACCATACCAGGGATAGATGCTATTCAGTTAATAAACTAAAAATAAAAATAGGAAATTAGGGCAGGCAAAGGGAGAGGATATAAGTGTGTTAATATAGTTTCTGTGACTGGTAAGATTTGATCCAGAGCTTGTTTGTAGCCAAGGAAGAAAGAACAACACATTAATTATATCAGAAAATAAAGTAGACCAGTTCTTCATGGGTAGCAATGTTTTTCTTGGCTAAGAATAAAATAATTTTGCAAGTAGGACAGCTAATGTGGTCAAAATATTCATATGAATAGATAGATAGATGGCATGTTTTTAAAGTAGTTCCGTGAAGTAGGACTTCTCTAAGTTTAAAAACATTTGACATTCTGTTCTCTGATCAAAGCCTGGAGCGCTGCTTAATTGACAGATTCCATGTGCTTTGGCTCCTTATAGTCTGGCTCTTCTTTGCCTTTGCAATCTTATTAATCATCATCCAGATATGCCTTCTAGCTAATCTTGTTTGTTATCATCCATTCCCTGAGGTTAGTCAGGTGGGTGGTAGAGTTTTCATTCTGTGATGTAGGTTAAAAAAACTGGTGTTCCTGTGTGGATAGGCCAAAACTTATTTATACCTATGTCACCAACTTATTTATAAAAGTTGTCATGTTAAATTTTTATTTGAAGCAACATAGGTGTAGAAGTTTTAATATTCATGAATGGAAAAGCCCAACTAACCCTGAAGGCAGTACATTATATTTTTACCTGTTAAATATCATTTGAAGTTTGTAATTTCAGAGCACCAGCCTCTCTTTAAGTCCTAATAAACACTAATCTGACCAGTAGTATCACCCAACCCAACATTATACTGAGTTAGATATTTGCAGTGCATCTTGAAAATTTAGTTGTTACATGGTTTTTCTGTGTGTGTGTGTGTGTGTGTGTGTGTGTGTGTGTGTGTGACCCTTTTGTTTATACTAGGTCTTACCTTTTTATTTTAAGCAGTGACTATTTCTAAGGCACCAAGTGCTTCAGTGGAGCTCCCTTCTGCCAAGACAAATACAACACCAGTTATAACCTGTGTGGTGTCATTAGCAAAAGTATCTTCTGCCCAGTCCACAGGGAACACTAACAGTGGTTTGAAAGGTATGACTTGGCATAAAGGCATTTGTTTAAACTGTGGAAATGAAGATTGTTTAGTGTGTGTAGCTGTTATTGTAGCTGTTAGTGTTCACTGTTATTTATACTTACATGAGGAAACATGCTTCTCTGTCCTGGAGGGAAGTGGGTAGCAAGCTGGCTGGAATGGATTGGGAAGGAAGTGGCATGTGTGGTTTATTTTTTTAAGAACCCAAATAATTTTAATACAGCTGCCTTTACCACCAGAGATTATAATATTGTAGGAGGGGATTGCAGCTTAGGAATCCTTATCTTTTACTAAGAACCTAGGTGATACTGAGGCTGAATATTTTTGGACCATATTTGAGAAGTTTTGGGCTAGGCTCTAGATCACCTTCATGAGAGGAAAGTAACTTCTTGCTTTCGGTATTCTGTGGATAATAACATATGTTTAATTTTTAACAGATGCAGTTACTACAGATGCAGCAAAGATCATCAGAGATGTAAGTTTTATTGTTAATATTTGCCTGATAATGCCACTTTATTTTCATTTTGGATATAGCCTTCTAATATATATCTCAGTACATTTCTGTTTACAGCGTAGTCTTTAAAAATGTGGAGTAATATATTATGTATTAATTTTTGTTTTCAAATTTTAAAATTACATTATTCATCAGAATGCATTCCTGATTATTATTTGTGTCTGGTGCCTTAATTTCTTTAAATACTTGTTAATTCCATCTGTTACTTATTTTTCTCTTTTATTACTTTCAAGTAATTTTCTTTTAGAATAGAAAGTCTCTTGAAGAAGTTCAGTGTAGTGTCATTGTGTACATCTTTGAATTATGCCAGGCTGAAAATAGTGCAAAGTAAAAAGATTTAAATCCCCACTTTATGTCTCAAATTTGAAATATTATAAAGCTTTCCAAAATTAAAAAAAAAATTGAGGAAATGCATAATTTCAAATGTGACAGGCTAAAAGGATTACAGACTATGTCATTATTGTCTTATGTCAACATCACTTAGTGGGAAAACAAAATTCTCATCATTCTTTATCAATATCACATGAACCTAATGTCTTAGATCTTAGGTTAATGTGTTTTGCTGACTGTGGGCTGCTCTCTTAACATTTGCTCATGATGCAATTCAAAATCATTTTTTATATCAAATAACTGTCATTCAGATTCATTAAATGGTGGTGCTAGTGCTAAAAAGCATGCCCAGAATTTAATAAATTTGGAACAGAAATTAAATGTAATAAAACTCTGTGAAGATTGATTGCCAGACGGCTGCTGCAATATCTCATCCTGTTAATTTAGGAGAGTGCATCCTGAAGAATATCAGAGATAATGTTCATAAGAACCAAAGCATCAGTAAAGCAGGTACACCTGTTAGTTCACAAAATGATCTTATAACAAGGCAAGGATAATGGAATAAATGGATAAAATCCTGGCAACATGGCTATAAAGTCAGTGTTGATATAATGCATTCCTAAGGTCAAGCTATCATCTGTGCTAAGGCATGAAGTAGTCTATTAAAGATATTATTTGCCCTGGCTGGTATAGCTCAGTGGATTGAGCGTGGGTCTGCAAACCAAACAACCATGGTTCGATTCCCAGTCAGGGCACATGCCTGGGTTGCAGGCCAGTTCCCAGCAGGGGATGCACAAGAGGCAACCACACATTGATATTTCTCTCCCTCTTTCCTTTCCTTCCCCTCTAAAGATAAATAAATACAATAAAAAAAAAGATATATTTATTTTTAGAGAGGGGGAGGGAGGGTGTGACGGAGAGAAATACCATTATGCAAAAGAAACATCAATCAGTTGCCTTTTGCACCATCCCCTTTTGGCGACCTGACTGGCAACCCAGGCATGTGTCCTGACTGGAATCGAACTGGTGACCATTATGTTTTCAGGACAATGCCCAATCTACTGAGCCACCTGGCAGGGCATGAGGTATTTTTGATGATTTGAAAGGAGCTGGAAAGTGAAACGAAAAGGTTTACTAGAAGTCATAGCTGGTTTTCTAATTTTATTAAAAAGTATTTTATTGTTTATGCTATTACAGTTGTCCCAATTTTTCCCTCTTTGCCCCTCTCCACCCAGCCTGCCCCGGTTTTCCAATTTTAAAGCCCACCAAGGTATTAAGGATATAAACATGAGCAGGCAAGCCATACCCGCTAACTTCAAAGCTATCAAAACATTTCAACTTTACCATAATTTAAAGAGGCTTTAACTTGGAAGACAACATAATAAAGAATGTGAATGTGGTAAAGAAAGTGGTAAGTTTGTGCAAGGTTGTTGGATGTTGAAATTTTGCTTGGTTTGATCCCCATGAATTAATAAAGGAAGCCATGCTAGAATTAGAATAATAAAGATCCCGTGGAGTCAGATCTCTGGTGGTGGCTGCAGGATTGGGTTGGTTGGGGATTGGGCAGTCAGGGCTATGGTGGCAAAGGGATGAAAAAGGTGGGCCGTGAGAGCAGCAAGGGACACATACTGCATTACACTGTGGGCCATTGCATTCCTGGCCCCTGGGCTGCGTGCCTGCCCAAGGGCTGAGGCTCTGGCTGTCAGTTGTAGACCTTAAAGCACTTACAGTCTTTTGAAGTGCTTTGATATCTCCGAAGTAGTGCCATGTAAACTGAAGTGTTTGGTAATCGCAGAAACATTGTGGGCTTGGAAACCTAACCAACGCCTTTAGTAACTCTTGCAGCATTTTGACATTTCCAAAGTGTTTTGGCATTTCTGAAATCTAGAGAACTGTGATGGGCAGTGGAAAGAAGGTGGGAAGGTGCCAGTGGCGTGGGAACTGCCCAAGGTCAAGTACCTTTGGAGCAGCACCCAGAAGGGTGTTCCTGCAAGTGCAATGATGAGGCCCCCTCCAGATGGCTCTGTGTTGAGTCCTGGAGGGGCAAGCAGTCTCAAGCACCTGAAAACCTGGAAGGAGGATGATATGAGCTGCACAGTGAGGTTCGTCCTGGGACTTATCCTGCTGCAAAAATTCCTCCTCCACATCTTCTTCCTATTCCTCTGGCACAGATGTGGATAGGGCTGCTCCCAATGGCTGCCTGATTCAGAGCACATGGTGGTTTCTTATGTCATGGTGATCCCCTCTGTGCCCTGCCAACTCCTCTCTAGAAGAAATGGTGTTTGTAGAGGAGAAAACCTGCAGCCTTAAGATTAATTCCAAAGATAGTCCTTGTAATTCTGTGAACTCTTGACCTCAAAATGATAAATTGGAGAACCAACAAGGTTCATAAAAGGAAGAGGGAAAGTCTTTGAGACCAGGGTTCTATGATGATTTATCTGAAGGCTATCCAGGGTATTCTGGGAAATTCCATGCCAAAAAAGAAGGGAGATACTGCCCCTAGGGCAAAATCAAACACAGGAGAGCATTAAACTACAGGGAAGGACCAGCCAAAAGTATCGCTGTCTGCCCCTTGGAAAGAGAAAGAGTCAGCTCCAGAGATCAGAGTGAAAGGAAAAAAAAGCTGTGCTAGAGAGGAACAGCCTCTGTGACAGGAGAATGGTGATGCACCCTTCGGAGAAACTCAGCAAGAAGGCACGTGGTGATGGAAGGAGAGTTACTGATGCACACTCTCCACCCCTAGAGTTTTTGGATGACTGACTCTCATTTAGAAAGTGAAAAATGTGGAGAAATGGAGGTAGTGACAGCACACCTCTAGAAAGTGACCCGCCCAACATGGGTGAGGTCTCCAGTTACCTTCTCCCAGGAGGAGCCCATCTCAGTGAAACTTTCTTTTGTTTTTTTTTAAATTATATTTTATTAAAAAATAAACTATATTTTATTGATAATGTTATTGAAGTTGTCCTAATTTTCTCCCCTTAGTCCTCCTCCACCCAGCATTCCTCTTTCCCTCATACAATCCCCACACCATTGTTCATGTCCATGGGTCATGCATATAAGTTCTTAGACTACTCCATTTCTTATACCGTACTTTACATCCCCACAGCTATTCTGTAACTACCTATTCGTACTTCTTAATCTCCTCACTTCTTCACCCATTTCCCCACACCCTGCTGCCATCTGGCACCATCAAAACTCTCCATATCCATGATTTATTTGGTCTGTTTTTTTTTTGCTTAGTTTGCTTTTAGATTGATTTGTTGATAGATATATATTTATTGCCATTTTATTGTTCATACTTTTGGCCTTTTTTTTTTTTTAATAAAGATTTTATTTATTTATCTTTAGAGGGGAAGGGAAGGAGAGAGGGAGAGAAACATCAATGTATGGTTGCCTCCCATGCATCCCCTGCTGGGAACTGGCCTGCAGGGAACCGGCCTGCAGCCCCGGCATGTGCCCTGACTGGGAATCGAACTGCGATTGTCTGGTTCGCAGGCCGGCGCTCAATCCACTGAGCTACCGCAGCCAGGGCTGGCCTTTTTCTTAAATAAATCCTTTAACATTTCATATAATAATGGCTTGGTGGTAATGAACTTTAGTTTTTTACCTTGTCTGGAAAGCTCTTTATCTGCCCCTTGATTCTAAATGTAGTTTGGCTGGATAGAGCAATCTTGGCTATAGGCCCCTGCTTTTCATGACTTTGTATGTTTCTTGCCAGTCCCTCCTGGCCTGCAAAGTTTCTTTTGAGAAGTCATCTGACAGTCTCACGGGAACTCCCCTGTAGGTAACTAACTTATTTTCTCTTGCTGCTTTTACGATTTTCTTTAACCTTTGGCTAAAATTTTTTTTAATATCTTTTATTAATTATGCCATTACAGTTCTATTTCCCCCCTTCATTCCCCTCCACCCTGTTAAAATTTTAATTATGATGTGTCTTGGAATGGGCATCTATTTTGGTTGGGACTTTCTGTGTTTCCTGGACTTGTATTTGTCTGTCCTTCACCAAATTAGGAAAGTTTTCTTTCTTTCTTTTTTCAAATAGATTTTTCTAATAGACTTGTTCTTTCTCTTCTCCTAGTACCCCTATGATGCACATGTAGGAATGATCAAAGTTGTCCTAGAGGCTATTTATATTGTCCTAATTTTTTTGGATTTTTTTCTTATTCTGATTAGTTTTGTGTTTTCTTATATTTCGAATCATTGATTTGATTCTTGGCTTCATCCACTCTACTGTTGTTTCCCTTTAAATTGTTCTTTATTTCAGTTAGTGTATCCTTCATTTCTGACTGGATCTTTTTTATGCTGTTGAGGTCATCACTAAGTTCCTTGAGCATCCTTATAATCACTGTTTGAAACTCTGCATCTATTTGAAATGCATCTGCTTATCTCCATTTCATTTGGTTCTTTTTTTGGAGTTTTGATCTCTTGTTTTACTTGGGCTATGTGATTCCTTGTCTCCCCATTTTGGCAGCCTCGCTATGTTGTTTTTATGCTATTATTCCCTGTCTTGGTAGCATGGCCTAATGTAGTAGGTGTCCTGTGGGGTCTAGTGGCATAGGTGCACCCTTTGTGTGGGCTAAGTACCTCCTTCTCTTGTAGTTGAGCCATGATTGCTATTGGCAGGTCAATGCGAGGGATTTACACAGGCCAGTCAGCTACAAGGACTGGCTGTGATCACTTACCAACAACCTCGGCCCTCCGTGGAGAATCAGCTGTGCAGGGAGAGTGGTGGTGTTCTGACATGGTGTGTAGCTCCACACTGTGTGTGTAGGCTCTCTGGCATTTCTCAGAAGGTGCAGGCCAAGGTCATCCCCCACCTGTATTCTGCCCTAGGTCACCCTCCATGAGCTGTAAAGCAATCTGAGATGGCTGCTACTTGTGCTGGGCTTGGAGATTCTCAGGCGAAGCCATACTGAATCTAAGTTGGCTCTTGGTAGTGCTAGGCCTGGGGCCACTTAGCAAGAGGTACAGGAGCTGGGGGCTCACTGAGGCCAACTGTTGCTTATTTGAGAGGGTTTAGGAAGTCGTGATGCATGAGCCAAGACCCACCATTCATATGGAAAAGTCACTGTTAACAGCTTGGTGGGCCCATATGTTGGGTGGGATGCAGTCTCAGGCATCTCCAGGGTAGAACAAAATGGTGTTAGCCAGATTAAAGGAGTCTCAGATATGGCACCTTCCTGCCAGCTCTGTGGCTTGTGGGGAGAGGGTTCAGAAAAGGGACAGTGGCCTCTGCCCACCTATCTGGTTGGGAGAAAGCTGTCCCCCAGCTCTCACTTTGATGCCAGATACTTCAGTACCTCCCTGTATGCCACTGGTTCCTTTCAAGCTGCTACCGCAGTATCGGAGCTCAGAGAGAGTCAGTCTGAGTAAGTCCATGTTCTTTGAGAGGAACTGCTTGGGACTCGATAAATTTCTTCCACTGACTTAGTCCCCACTGGTTTTTGCAGCCAGAAGTTATGGGGACCTATCTTCCAGGCACTGGAACCCTGGGCTGAGGGGCCTGGTGTGAGTCTTGGACTCCTCGCTCCCAAGATATCCCTCCCAAGTTTTTATTCACTACACCTGGATGTGGGACCAGCCCATTCTATGTCTCTTTTCCTCTTACCAGTCTGGATGGATGTGTTTCTTTAATTCTGTAGTTCTCAGACTTCCCTTCAACTCAATTTTTGACAGTTCTGAGGATGGTGTTTCTATATTTTAATTGTAATTTTGGTGTGGTTGTATGAGGAGGCCAGCCATGTCTGCCAACGCCAACATCTTGACCGGAAGTCCCACTTAAACTTTCAACAGTTCCAGAACCTTCTGCCTTCCTCATTGACTGTCATGTACCTGGGTATTGGAACGGTAGTCTGTGGTGTGACTACACCAGCTATTGGACCAACAGTCCCAGTGTTCTAGCTATGCCTCCATGGGTAGCAGCAATGACATTGCCAGCTGGGAGGAACAAGCTGGGTCTCCTGAGCAAGTGTTTTCTCAACTCTACAGTGAGCTCCCAAAACACCTCCAGAGATCTGGAGGTGACAGAGGAAAGCAGATCCCAGAATTCTCGTTTTTTTCTAGGAGCTTAAAATCAGCAGGTAAAGGAAAAAAGAACATTCCAGAGGGGGCACTACCCCATTCTGGTGAAGGGCATGCATCTACCACCCTGCCCGACTAGCACTTGGACATGCTCTATTCCAAGTTGTCTTTCAAAAGTTGTCCCTTTTCAAAGGGACCTTTAGCCAGTTAAGAAAAATTATAGCAGCTCCTCCCCTAAGGGATTTCAGGGCTGCATTTATGATTTCTGTGACCTCAGGACACTGACAGGTTGTCTAAAGGAGGAGCTGTTGAAAGAGTCAGGTTTGGGGACCTTTGGGGGACCTTCATTTTGCACATGACTACAGTGAGAGTCAAAAAGAAATCTTTTCCAAGTCTGAAGGCATCCCAAGGCTGTGAGCATTTGGGGGAAATGGGCTTGGATTAAATGCACCATGCCTGTTCAAGAAGAGCACAAGGTGATGGTATTCTCTTCAGCTTGCTTACAGTTTTTTTTTAAGCTCTTAGTTTATTAATCCTCCCATGAAAAATCTGCACAATCACCACAGATAAACTAACTGAAGAATCTTCTCCTCTTGTCCAGTCCCCAGCTCACTTTCTGCCGGCATCAGCGTAGGTTTTTGTAGCTCCCCCCGCCGACTTGCTTCATTTTGTTCTTGTGTTCCTCTCTGTTTCCTTGAGGTCTTCTGTTCATATAGGACAAGTCTTGCAAGTTGGTGTTTGGATTCATTTTTCTTGGTGTGATCCAAGGAATCACACGTCATGCCAAAGCCTATTATTGTCTTGCCACCACCAAGACGGGTTCTGAATCCAAACACAAAGATGACGTCTGGTGTGGTGTTGCATATTTTAGCTAGTTTTTCATACATTTCTATCTCAGGTGCTATTGTTTTGCCAAGATGAAGGACATCAATGACCATTTGTTTCCGCTGAAATAGTCTATTTGTCATGAACTTTTTGGTCTAGATAGTTACTATGTCATTCATGATGGTAGCACATTTACCTACAGTTTTAATTATTCTTTTAGTTGTTGAAATCTAACAATAGGATTTCTCTACTTTTGGAACTAAAGAATTAGAATTCCTAAAAATTTAATTGCTCTCAGATCATGTAGATGTCATTTGTGAAATTCTTCATAAGCTATTTAAGCTTTATTATATACAGGGAGTGGGGGAATGATAGGAGCTTTGTGACTTCTTATGGCTAATGATGTGTCTCAAAACATTTGTTTCCCATCTTGGAAGCAACAAAAGAAAGAAAGAGAAGGAAGGAAAAAGAAAAAGGTAACAGGAAGAGGGCCCTAGCAATTAGCCTGGACCTTCAGTACATCAACCAACAGTGAAGTAACTGACATAGGGGCTTTTGACGTTACTTCAGCAACAGTGCTATTTTTGAAGAAGATGATCTAGATGTGCATTCCATGGTGGCAAGGCAAAAGATGGACAGTGTGTCTGCATATCAAGAAGTCCACAATGAGCCCTGGCCAGGTAGCTCAGCTGGTTAGAATGTTGTCTCAATATGCCAGCATTGCTGATTCAGTCCCTTGTCAGGGCCCATACGAGAATCAATCAACGAATGCATAAATAAATGAAACAACAAATCAGTGTTTATCTTTCTCCCCCTCCCCTCCCTCTCTAAAGTCAATGAATTAAAAATTTTTAAATCCATAATGAAAGGTAGGTAGGGGAAGTAGAAGAAAGTAAAGGGGGAATAAATGGTGATAGAATAAGACTTGACTTGGGGCGGTGAATACACAATACAATATACAGATGATGATGTATTATAGAATTTTACACCTGAAACATACATAATTTTATTAACCACTGTCACCCCAATAAATTCAATAAAAAGTAAAAGAAGGAAATCCACAATGAGAGAAAATGCAAACTATATTAGATTCATTCTTTAGCAGAAGTCTTTACGAGAATCAGACCTCCCTTCATTATAATGTGGAAAGATAGCTTGTCCCAGTTTGATTCCGCTTAACCCTCCCATTATTCGTGTTGTTGGAGGGTGATAATGATACCTTCTATTTAATTACTTTCAGGCAGTATACTACATTAGAACTGTCATTAAGTTAACTTTGTAATTATTTGTATATTATATACTATACATCAAATTATATTTTAAAATCAGTAAATTATATTTTACTAAGTCACTGGTATAGAATTAATTTTGTTATTAACCATATACAATTAAAGTGTTATATTTTATATTAAGTATTATTAATATGTATAATGAAAATATTCTATATTGGTTAAAGATTTATTTACTCTTCCATCCTCCTTATGTATAGGGTAAGTAGTCTTGTTAGTTTTAAATTATTCAGGGTTTTCAGGAAATTATCTCTTATTTAAATGTTTCTGCCCTATGTATGTTGGGGCAAAAGTAGGTTTACAGTTGTTCATATGGAAAATAATACAATAATTAATAAATAATAGTACAAGAATAAACTCCGTGCTTCACGTACTCACAACTGTAAACCTACTTTTGCCCCACCCTGTATATCTTGTCCTGTGTGGAGTCCTATATAATTCACTTTAACCAGTCATTTAAACTATGTTACAGAATAGCTCTGACCAAAATTTCCAGTTTGGTCTAAAAAAGTATAATAATAACAAATAGTGTAGTACTGTGTAATTTTTTTTAATGACAGTTTTAGAGGGTTTTTTTGTTTCTCTGGGACGTAAATGTGAATCTCTTTCAAGTTATTTATTTATTTATTTATTTATTTATTTATTTATTTAATTGATTATGGTGTTACAGTTCTATTCCCCCCTTCATTCCCCTCCACCCTACCCCCCATCCCCACCATTACCCCCCCTTTAGTTTATGACCCTGTGTCTCAATTCCTTTAGATTCTATATTTCCCATGCTATTCTTGCCCCCCCATCTATTTTCTATCTACTGTCTATGCTACTTATTTTCTGTACCTTCTCCCCCCTTCTCCTCCTCCCACTCCCCTGTTGCTAACCCTCCTTGAGATCTTCATTTCTATGTTTCCACTCCTGATCTAGCTGTCCTTTTAGTTTGCTTTTGTTTTAGGTGTGGTTGTTAATAACTGTGAGTTTGTTGTCCTTTCACTGTTCATGTTTCTTTAACTTCTTTCTCTTAGATAAGTCCCTTTAACATTTCATATAATAAGGGCTTGGTGATGATGAACTCCTTGAATTTGATCTTATCTGAGAAGCACCTTATCTGTCCTTCCATTCTAAATGAAAGTTTTGCTGGATAGAGCAATCTTGGTTGTAGGTCTTTGGATTTCATGACTTGGAATACCTCTTTCCAGCCCCTTCTTGCCTGTAAGGTCTCTTTTGAGAAATCCGCTGACAGTCTGATGGGTACTCCTTTGTAGGTGACTGTCCCCTTAGCTCTTGCTGCTTCTAGGATTCTCTCCTTCATTTTAATTTTGGCTAATGTAATTATGATGTGCCTTGGTGTGTTCCTTCTTGGGTCCAAGTTCTTTGGGACTCTCTGAGCTTCCTGGATTTCCTGGAAGTCTATTTCCTTTGCTTAGATCTATAGGTTCTGGGGCTTTGAGATCTTGCGACATTTTTGGTCTGTTCTGGCCCTTTAAGTGTGAGAAGCGGTGCCTTGGACTCCCAGGTCCCTGGGTTGTGACGCTGTATGTGGGGGCCTGGTCAGAGCGGGAAATGGCGACCCCCTCTGCTGTTTCTCACAGCTGGGTGAGGATTAGCGTCTTAGGTGGTTCACCTGGGCGGGGCCACTCAGAGTCGCTGGGTTATGACGCTGTATGTGGAGGTGGGGTCAGAGCAGGGAAATGGCGGTGCCCTCCACTGCTGTCGCCGCGGGGACCCGCCGGGCCGGTCCAACTGCCCACTCCCTCGCCTGTCCCCCCCACGCACAAATGCGCGACCACAGTTAACACACAGCACCGCTCCCCCGCTGTCTCCCCCGCGGTAGCTCGACTGGTGGCTCGCTCGGTCGCTCACTAGGTCCAACCCTGGGCCTGGATTCCGCGCCTGAGTCCGGCTGACCGAGACCTCCTGTGTAATCCCGCTTCACCAGCCGCTGGTTTCGCCCCTTACCGGTCAGGCTGAAGAATTTGTTGTTAACGGACTTCCGAAAAGTTCAATTTTCCGTGTTCTGGCTGTGTTTTCTGTTGCTAATATTTAGTTGTCTCTAACCTTGGTTGTGTGAGAAGGCACGGCACATCCACCTATGCCTCCATCTTGGCGGAAGTCCTCTCAAGTTATTTAAATGGTCTTAAATTGGGGGGAATGGTAAGATACAGGAATGTACAAAGAAGAAAATCTGCAAAGGTCAGCAATTTTTTATATAAAGGTCTAGATAGTAAATATCTTGAGCTTTTCAGGCCAGACAGTCTCTGTTGCAACCCTTTACCTCTGCCGTTGCAGTGCAGTAAGCGGCTGTGTTCCAGTAAAACTTTATTAACAAAAACAGGTGGTGGGCTGGACTTGGCGCAGAGTCATATGCTTTGCCAACTCCTGCCCTTCTGTGTTTTCACCATCCAGAATCAACCATTGACAGATTTGGTTTATTTGCTCAGTGTTTTTTTTCCTCCTACTTTTCTATGTTCTTCTTAAAAAAATCAATCACTTTTCATATTCTTAGATGTACTTGCTATTAGGAGTTTGGTGTGTCTTTTCAGACCATTTTTAATCTTTTGCATTCATATATACAAGTCCATGGAAAATATTTAATACTGTTTTTAAAAATATCCAGGTGTACCTGATAGATTTGGTACGTTCCTATTGACTGCTCTATAGTATTATATTGTATGTAGGTACCACATTTTATTTGTTCATTGCCTAATGAACAAATGTTACATTGATTCCAGTTTTTCACTATTAAAAATCTGTACTACAGTGAATATCCTTGTAGCTGTCTCCTTGGGCAGGTATATTGGTGTTTGTCTAGTGTAGGTATGGAAGGGAGGAATTTTGGGGTCAAATCATATTTGCATTTTTAGTGTTTAAATTGCCCTGCAGAGAGGCCATTCTAATTTTTATTACCATCAGCAGTTTATGGCTGTACTTCTTTCCCACAGCCTCACTATCATTTAATGTGTCAAATTTAAACATTTTCTACCAATTTGTTTAGTTATATCTTATTGTTTTATTTTACATGTCACTGTTTACTAGTGAGTTTGCCTTTATTTCAGTTTTGAACATTTTAATATTTAACTTTTCTATTTTTAATTTTCCCTATTTTTGTGTTGAATTGTCTTTCTGAATGATTTATAGGATTTCTTTATATATGCTGGACCTACCCCCCCTTCCTACTCATCATTTTAATCAACAAAAAAACATGCAGTAATGCTTCTTGAAAAAAAATCCTTTTTTTAACAACATAGCCCTCTAGCTAATGTCCCATTTCTCTGCTCTCATTTTCGAAAAACAACTCTGAAGGTGGCCTCTACTTCAGCCTCCATTTTCTTACATTATCTTTCCTTAGCTCCCTCTAGTCAGGCTTCTGTCTGCATCACTTCACTGAAACTGCTCATCAAGGTCACTGTCAGTTTCCATTCTTACCACATTCAGTGGTCAATTTTCAGTTTTCATTCTCCTCATCTTTTCAGTAACACTTGATACTGTTGATCTTTCCTTCCTTCTTGAAATACATTCTTCAACTTCCAGGTCATCATACTTGTCCTTTTTCTCAATTTGCATGCTTCCTACAGGACTCATATACATTCTAGTAGTTTTAAACACCATATATGTGGTAGCTGATCCCCAGTTTTATTTCTTTTGCCCTGACCTCTGAGTTCCAGATTCATGTGTCCAACTGCCTATGATTAATAGCTCTCTCAAGCGATACATCTATACCAGAACCCTTTTATTCCTCCCAGACTTCGTCTCCAGTGTTCCTTCTTTACTACCTCTTTAGTTTGAGCCACCAGCATTTTTCTTCTGGATTATTGTGATGACCTACCTGTCTTCTCATTACCATTTTTGCCCTTTGCAGTTTTTTTCTTCATTCTGTTGCCAGAATGATCTTCAAACCAATTGGATTGTGTGACTCCACTGCTTAGACACCTTCAGTGAAACTCTGAAAAAGAAGAATAAAAAAGAGGAATAGGTAGTTCCCAAAATGATAGGAAAACAATGTTTTATAAAGTTGCACAGTTAAAAAAAACTGATACTAAAGCTGTGAATAGGTGGGCAAACTCAGTAGAAAGGAAATTCAGAAATCTAAATATATGTGGGAATTTAGAAATAATAAAAGTGGCATTTTTAGGTCAGTAGAGGAAATCTAGATTACTCAATAGTGTTGTGACAACTGAGTAAACTTAAGAAAAAAACAGATTTAGTTCTACTTCACAAGTTAAACCTAAATGAACACCAGATGGAGAAAAAACTTAAGTGTAAAACACTACTAAAAGTACTAGGAAAATACAGGAAAGCATTTTAATACAGAAGTGGGGAAAATCTAGTCTACAAAACCCAGAAGCCATAAAACATGTGTTTAGGGAAGTTTAACTATATTTCAAAACAAATGAAAAGGTTGCAATTCATGTCATTAAAGGCTGGTTTTTATGAATCATTAAAGACTAATTTTCCATGGGGAGAATAAGTCTGATTACAGACTACGAAATAATAGTTTTTAGGTATTCACAGAGATAATCATCTTCAAAATTACAGAAATGCCAGAACTACAGTTGTCTCAGATTGGCAAAGAAAAATATCGATAACACCGTTAAGGCATTTTTACATACTGTTAATAGCAGTTGGTAAAACTGCTACAGAGGACAATTTAGTTAAAACCTGTTACAATTTAAAATGTAACTACTATTTTACTCAGGAACTCAATTTTTAGGAATTTATTTTTAATATATATTTCATACATTTATGAAATGGATTATGTGCACAGATAATAATGGCAGCATTGTTCGTAGCTGAAACTTGAAAATAACCTAATTATTTTATCAGCGATCAGGGCCACTGTGAGTTCATCCTGAGTTATTGTACAATACTGATTAGAAAACAAATAGCCCCACATGGGCAGAGCCTAAAATGTACCCCTCTCCAACACATACTTAGTCACATGGCCCGGCAAGTGGAGTCCCCTGCGCAAGCTTACGCTGTGGATGTGTTGGGGTTGTAGTTAAATTAACATTATACCCGTACAGTGGGATACTGTGTGCTTAAAAAGGATGAGGCAGCTATGTGTGTACAGACACAGAGCAGTCTCATATGTAAGTGACAAAAAGACAAAACTGCATAGCATACTGCCATTTCTATTTTAAAAACAAAACACATGCCTGTACATACATATAAAATACCTCTGGAAGGCAGGCGATAAATAGATCATAGTGGTGTCTGTGTGGAGAAAATAAACTCAACTGATGGAGAGTTTTAAGAGGGAGATTTGTTACAATTTGAATTTTTTAGTTTTATGTCACAAGTTACATTACCCATTAAAAATATGCAAAGAGGAAAACGGCAAAAGATATGAATAGACAGTTCATGAAAGAGTAGATACAAATAATGCTTAACCATGAAAAATACCTGACACTACTATTAAAATTTTTTTGAAAATCCTCACCTGATGATATGTTTATTGATTTTAGAGAGGAAGGGAGAGAGAAACATTGATGTGAGAAACACTGATCAGTTGCCTCTTGCACACACTCTGACCAGGGACCACACCCACAACCCACGCACATGCCCTGACCTGGAATCCAACCTTCTGGTGTATGGGACAACATTCCAACCAACTGACCCACTTGGCCAGGGCATAATGACACCACTATTAGATGATTTTTCACTTGAGAAATAGCAAAAAGTCTGATAACACTGTTGACTAGAGTGTTGGGAAACAGGCTCACATACATTGCTGCAGGTCATTTAATTTGAGGACTTTTATGGAGAGCAATTTGGCAGTACCATCATAATTAACATGTGTAATGTACTGATTTTAATATATGTCTGATCCATTAAACAGTACTTATAAGACCTTGTTATATAGATATAATAGCACATGCAGATTTAATTTGTGTTTAAGGATATTTATTGCAGCATTGTTTATAAGAGCAAAAGATCTGTACCATTTAAATGTTCAGCTGCAAAGACACTTAAGATTACTTGAGGTACATTTAGTGTATAAAGCCTTTAGGGGGCAGTTTTATACAAAATTTTGTGGTATACCTCCAAGATAGCTTATTAAGTGACAACACAAGGTGCAGCACCTTGCTAATAATATATCATTTGCAGCCAGAAGCAACTTATTTCATAGATCAGCGATTTTCAACCTTTTCTCCCTCATGGCACATATAAACTGATCACTGAAATTTTGCAGCACACCAAAAAATATATACTTTTTCCACCTCTGACCAAAAAAAAATAATTTTGATTCATTCTCACTGGTTGGCTAGTGTCATTTTTAAATTTTTATTTGACAATCTAAGGGAAAAGAAGTCAGTGCACCTGGCTGAATAATCAGGTATTGCACGTTTTAAAAATTCTTGCAGCACACTTACTGAAGATCACTGACAGAAATCATCTCTGGAAGAATGTATAAGAAACTGGGTTGTGTTCAAGATAGAGTCTGGATTGATGGCAGACAGGCATAGAATACTTCTTTATATACACTTTCATGCCTTTGAATTATTACATAATTCAAAACTATTGCATCTATTATCTGTTTAAACATAACCTCCAATGGCTTTTCATTACACTTAAAATACAGTCCTAATATTTTTTTAAACTCCAACCCTCCAAATCCTATACAATGTGGCTTCTACCTACCTCTCCAAATGTATCATTCTAGCCCCTGCTTAACTTATTTCAGCCTTGTTCTTGCTGATATTCCTAAAGCCAGTCAAACTCTTCCCCATTTCAGGGCTTTTGCACCTATAGTCCTTCTGCCTGAATCCTCTGATCTCAGGTTTTTGCATGGCTTGCTCTTTGGAATATTCAGAAGGTCTCTGCTCAGATAGTTACTCCAAAATTACCTTTCCTCCACACCCTCACTCTCCATTCCCTTATTCTACTTTATTTCTTCCTGGGCACTTACCGCTACCACTACCTAAAATTATACATTACATATGTGTTTTACTTGTTTATATTCTGTGCCTACCTCTAGAATGTAAGGCTCATGAGAGCAGGTCTTTGTCTTGTGTTCTGCTGTATCCCCAGGGCTTAGAACAGTGCCTGGTTTATAGTAAACATTCAGAAAATATTAACTAAATGAAAAAAACATGTTTTTAATACATTCTCCCACTCTGTTGCTTATCCTTCAACTTTGTATTATAAAGACCTCTATTCACAAAAATAATTTAACGTGGTCAAATATGTCTCATCTTTTTCTGCTTTGTTTTTAACTCTTGTGTTTTATTTAATAATAGTTCCTTCTTGTTCTGGTCATTTGAAAGTTCTCCAATGATTTAAAGTTAGTATTTTTCATGTTGAGGGCATTACTAATGTGGAATATATTTTTGCATATGGTCTGAGGTTAGATCTAATTTTTCTGAGTAGTCAGTTTTCTTAATCAGCAAAGATTATTTTCATTGTTTTGATTTTACTTAATATAGGCAGAGTAATTTTAAAAGTCAGTAAATGGAACTAATACTGATTAGAAGAATTAGGAATTAATGTGTATTTTTCATAGTCACTTTTTGTTACTGGATTCACACTTTCAGAGGAATTATTTCTCTTGATATATGCCACCTTTCAATTATTGTCAATGATAAGATACTAAAAAAAAAGATCTCTCTTTGTTTTCTGAATTTGTTTTTTTTGCTAGGGAAGTACACAGACAAATGCCATGAAACTTCTTCCTTCCCAGCCCTCCAGGCTTTTAAAGAACAAAGCATTACTGTGCAAGCCTGTCACACAGACCAAAGCCATCTCTTGCAAACCGCATACCCAACACAAGGAATGTCAGACAGGTATGTGCTTTGTGCTTAAGGGAAGAGTTTCTTTTCTGTGTTTTTTTTAAGGAAAGGTAAAGAAAGTTGTTAACAATTCCTTAAGTGTGAAGACATTCATTAATTCTTAGATCACATACTTTGAACGTCTAATTTATTCCTATTATAATAATTTTCATTTATACATAACTTAATTGAATCCATGTTCACACAAAGCATTACATGTAGAGTGGACAGACATCACCTACATGTGTGTGCTGCTGTTTTTCAAATATATAGATAAACTATTATAATGACCGAGACACAAATTTTTAAAAAAGCATTAGTGATTTACCCTTAGTTCTTTCTTTCTAGTTTTTTTTTTTTTTTTTGGACACTGTGTTGTCAGTTACTAAAGGTGGACTGTATATCTGAGGAATTGGTGATTGGGAAAGTTATTTGAATTCATACTTGAAAAGGCTGTAAACTGTTGACCAATCCATGTTACAGCTTTTAATCCCACTACCTTTATATTTTCAGTTCCTTTCGTAGCTCTGCCCAAAGCACTTTTTGATTTTTGTTTTTAATGATAGTTTTACTTCACTTAATATACTGTATTTGAAAATTTAGTCTTTCAAAAAGAAATCATGAGGTTTTATGAAGGGTGACATTCTTTCATTTCTTCAAAGCATTTTTTTAAATTTAAAGAGTTTATTTTTAGAGAAAGGGGAAGGGAGGGAGAAAGAGGGAGAGAAACAATGATTGATCGGTTGCCTCCTACATGCCCACAACCCAGGCATGTGCCCTGACCAGGAATCAAACCAGTAATTGGCTGACATTCAATCCACTGGGCCATACCAGACCAGGCCAAATTTTTGGTATGTGTTGCAAAATTGCTCTCCTGAAAAGTTACATCAATTTATCCTCTAACTATCAGTGTTTTGAGAGCATCTATTTCTCTGCACCCTCACTAACACTGGGCATTAAAACTAATATGTAATCATTTTTGCTCCAGCTTTAATTCGAAAAAATTTCAAAATTCAGAAATATTGAAAATACAGCACAGTGAACACCAATACACCCTTCATTTAGATTCACCAAATGTTAACTTTTTGCAACACTTGTTTTCTTTTTTCCTAAACTTAAAAAGTGAATCAGTTTATTCTTTTAATCCTCACCTGAGGATGTGTTTATTGATTTTAGAGAGAGAGGAAGGGAAAGAAAAAGAGAGAAACATTGATTGGGACCCGTATGCACCCCCTAACCCCTGGGGATCAAACCCACAACCTAGGTATGTGTCCTGGTGGGGAATCAAACCTGTAACCTTTTGGTGTTTGGGACGACACTCCAAGCAACTGAGCCACCCTGCCAGGGCAATCAGCCCTAATTCCAGCAATCTGTTGAGTGTATTGCGTTGCTAGATCATGTACCACATCCTAGTTTTACTTCAGTCAATGACCAGGCTTAGGCCAAAGGAGAAATTGTTTTCATTGGCATCATGAAAGTATTATGTTTGTGTTTAAACTTTTGTGTATTACTTTGATAAATAGTGAAAAAGCATATATTTTAAATGTGTGGGGAAAAACATAAATAACATAGTTTATCCTAGAAAATAATGGAGATTAAAATTATTTCATTCAGATGTACCTGTGCCTAATGGGAAAAGTGATGTGGAACTTGATTCTCCACCTGCAAAGAAAAGAAAAATAGGTTTTTTACAGACTTGCGAAGCAGAATACATAAAGGTTGGTTTCCTTATCTGTCCAGGGTCAAAAGCAAGTCCACCAAGGTCACAATGTGTTATTTGTGGAGAAATCTTATCTGCTGAAAGCATGAAGCCCGCAAATCTTTCTCATCATTTAAAGACAAAACATTCGGAATTAGAAAACAAACCAGTAGATTTTTTTGAACAAAAATCTCTTGAAATGGGTTGTCAAAATAGTTCTTTTAAAAAGTGTTTACTAGTTGAAAAGTCACTTGTGAAAGCTTCTTACTTAATTGCTTTCCAAATTGCTGCCAGCAAGAAGCCATTCTCCACTGCTGAAGAGTTAATTAAACCATATTTAGTAGAAATGTGTTCAGAAGTTGTGAGTTCAAGTGCTGGAGATAGAATGAAAACCATTCCTCTTTCTAATAACACGATCGGACACAGGATTGATGAACTGTCTGCAGACATTGAAGATCAGCTGATTCAGAAAGTCAGAGAGTCAAAGTGGTTTGCCCTTCAGATAGATGAGTTTTCAGAAATCTCAAATATTACCCTCCTTCTGTGCTATGTTCGTTTCATTGATAATGATTGTAGTGATATAAAAGAAGAATTATTATGTTGTATTGAAATGCCTTCTCAAATAACTGGTGTTGAAATATTTGAACTAATAAATAAATATATTGATAGTAAATCTCTGAGTTGGAAACACTGTGTTGGCCTCTGTACAGATGGGGCTGTAAGCATGACTGGCAGATATTCTGGTTTAAGGGCAAAAATTCAAGAAGTTGCTATGAATACTGTGGTATTTACACATTGTTTTATTCACCGTGAACATTTAGCAGCAGAAAAGTTGTCTCCATGCTTACATGAAATTCTTCTGCAGTCAGCACAGATTTTAAGTTTTATAAAGACCAATGCGTTGAATTCACGTATGTTAACAATTTTGTGTGAGGAAATGGAGTCTGAGCATGTAAATTTACCACTTCCTGCTGAAGTACGATGGATATCAAGAGGGAGAATTTTAACAAGATTATTTGAATTACGACATGAAATTGAAATTTTTTTAAATCAAAAGCATTCAGATTTGGCCAATTACTTTCTTGATGAGGAATGGGTTGCCAGGCTGGCCTATTTATCAGATATTTTTTCACTTATAAATGAACTAAATTTAAGTCTCCGAGGAACTATGACCACACTCTTCAATTTGTATAGTAAAATGGATGTATTTAAGGAAAAGTTAAAAATGTGGTTGAAGCGCACACAAGAGAATGATTATGATATGTTCCCTTCATTTTCCGAATTCTCAAACTCATCAAGCTTAAATATGAGAAGCATTGCAAGCATTGTTTTTGAGCACCTGGAAGGACTTTCTCAAATGTTCAATGACTGTTATCCACCAGAAGAAGACTTTCGTTCAGGAAATTTGTGGATAATTAATCCTTTTATGAATCATCAGAATAGTAATCTCAAGGATTTCGAAGAAGAAAAACTAGCAAAGTTATCTTCAGATTTAGGATTACAGTCAGTATTTAAATCAATGTCTGTAACTCAGTTTTGGATAAAAGCAAAGACAAGTTACCCAGAACTCCATGAAAGAGCAATGACATTTTTATTGCCTTTTTCAACTGTTTATTTATGTGATGCTACATTTTCAGCTTTGACTGAGTCAAAACAAAGAAATCTGTTGGTTTCTGGCCCTGCTCTAAGACTTGCAGTCACATCTTTAATTCCAAGGATAGAAAAATTAGTAAAGGAGAAAGAATAGTAAATGTATATTGCTTATCAGATTCTATAATTGTGTTAAATTTTGTATGAGATAAGTATCCTAAAATATAATTTCTTAATGTGGATATGTGTTTTCAGTGATTAAATACTTTAATAATACTTTTTCTCTTTTTGTTGAGGAGTTTAATCATTGCGCATTTATACATAATTGTGTACAATTTTAAGAGTCCACCATAGAGAATTTAACTGTTTCATTGAGTGATTGAATAATTTGGATTAGTGACCAAGATATAGTTAATGAAAGGCCTAATTTATAATGTAATAAATAGCACACCTGGATGTTGAAACTACTTGGCCTTTAGAAGCACGTGGGACATGTTAGTCTGCAGCCAGCCTGCCTCCTACTAACACAGGTTGAGGGTAGGTAGAAAAAAAAAGATTTAAGCAGCTTGGCTAACAGGAAATGCAAACAGCCTGAGAGTTTGAGACTCCTGTAGGGGGCATCTCTGGCTCACTAGACCAGCATTTTGCAACCTTTTTTAGAAAGGGCCAGATAGCAAATATTTTAGGTTTTGCAGGCCATGGGTGGCAACAACAGTACTCAGTTCTGTGGTTTCTAGTGAATATTTTAGGCTTTGCAGGCCATAGGTGGTAACTACAGTACCCAGTTCTGCAGTTGCAGCACAAAAACAACTGTAGACAATACACAGACAAATGAGTGTGGCCATGTTTCAATAAAACTGTTTATTTGTGAACATTGAAATATGAATTAATATAATTTTCCTGTGTCCTGAAAGCTGCCTTTAAAATTTTTATCATTAAAAAATGTAAACAAATAAACATTGTTAGCTATGGGAGGGAGAAGGAGTAAAAAAAAACCCAGATAGTTGACCCAGTCTGACCCAGTTTGTCCATCCAGGTGTAGACATTTTCAGGTAAGATCAGGAGTGGCCAGTAGGGTTTTCTCTGTGAAAGCCTCTCTTTCCACAGCCATAAGTGTTAATGGGGAACAGCACCAGATGTTAGACCTTGGTCCTTCAGTTTGTCTAAGAAGAGAATTCAGAGCCAGGGAACTCAAAGGCATGCCAAGGTTTATTTTAAGTCACAGGGGTAGAAGAAGTGAGCCAGCTAGGCAGTGTGGACTCAGGAAGCAAGATATAGAGGCAAAAGAAGGGCCCTTGGAGCTTAGGACAAAGAAAGGCAAAGAAAATGTGCCTGGGGAAGAGGTGGGGTCATTCTAGAGAGAGAGAGAGAGAGGAGGGAGGGAAGGGAGAAGAGAGCACACTTGCTGGGTTCTTTGTCTTAAGGGCTTTTATCTGCAGGTGTCGGGGAGGATCTTAACAATGTATTCATGAGCTTTCCAAGTGTGTCTCCACAAGGCAGGGGATCATTAGTCGCTGTCAACCATGGTGTTGCCCTACCTGGCCTTGCTGCTTTTCTGGGCCTGGTGCTGAACCACAACTGAGGCCTAGATGTTATCTGTAGTTTGATCAAAACTGCCTCTGTGGCCCACAGACCTGCAACTGTTGCTAACCTTATCCGATGTGGGTCAGAACCTCATTGTCTTGAGGGCTTACTTAAGGGCCTAGTAGTACAAGGGAGTCTCATGAGGCTCTTTCCCTGTTCCTCCTCTAAAGGAGTCTACTGCATGATTGGCTATATGCCAGGGGAGGAAAAGTTAGGGGGGGATCCAAACTTCAGGACAAGCCATATAAAAGGTCATGGCAGGGTTGGGGTGGGGGGTGCTAAATCACATGACCTTCGATATGCAAGGGGAGGAACTGTTACCCTTGGGGCAAAGTTCCACCCTACAATTCTTGTGTTCCCACTTTCACCTGTTGCTAGGCACCCGTAGCCCCAGCCCCGGACTATTGTCCATGGTGACTGGTACCTGGCCTATCCACTCTGCTCATGCCTAACTGCCTACTACTCAATCACAAGTATCTGAATTTTCAAACACCTTTTATATTTTAATTTCAGATGTGAAATTAGAGGGAAAATAGGCTTCAGGCAAAGTAAAAGGCAATTTATGACTACTGATTTATTACTAATACTTTCATAAATTAATCTAATTTGCAAATAACTTGCTGAGCTCATACGTGTGCCAGACATTGTGCTAGGCCTATTACAGACTGAGGAGGACTGATGCAGCATTTACCTGATTTACAGAAGCAGATAACCGAGTCCCACTGAGGTTAGTGACAGCTCAGATCTCAAAGCTAGGGCGGTACAGGCAGGGACGAAGCCCTGGTCCTTTAATCCTAAGGGAGAGTTTCTGCAAGCCACGTCCACATACCCATGTTTGACTCCGCCCTGTCTATTGACTGGGAGATTTTCCCTGAATTTACTGGGACCTATTTAAGTGCCAAGTGGGTCCCAGTGTTCCCATCCGCGGCAGATGCCCCTCCTGTCTGTCCTCCCTGCCCCCTCCTCTCCCAAATGGGTGCTGGGACAAAAGAGGGTGGTAACATCCGCGATGGACAAGGAGAGGCAGGCCCTAGCTAGCGTCCTCCGGGCGCCTGGAGGCGGGAGGAAGTGAATCGGGGGTAGGGGCGGGTTTTCGCCGAGCCTGACCCGGGTGAGTGAGCCCGTCCTCCTGGAGAGCCTACAGGGCCATGGCGCTTCTGCTCGCTACTCTGCGCGTCCTGCTCGCCGCTCTGCGTGTCCTGCTGGGCGGCTTCTTCGCGCTCACGGGGGCGGCCAAGCTCTCGGAGCAGATCTCAGCTCCCGCGTCGCAGCAGATGGTGAGCGGCGTGGCGTGGGTAGCGGGCGGATGGTCCCTAGCGGTTACCCGCCGTTACCCGGGCACCCGGCGCCCCGCCCCCGTCTGCCTGCACTTGTGCCCGGGTGACCCTCCTGCCTTGGGGTGAGATGGAGCTAGAGGTGGGGGAAGAGCACCGGACCTTGACGTCGACGTTGACGCCTGCCTGTCTTGTTTCTCTGAGTTCTGTGGATCTTCCATAGACAGAAGGGGCTGGGTGGGCGTCCTTCCAACTGAGCACTGGTGGCCTGGGCAAAGCCAGAGCCGTGGGAGGAATGCTCCGAGACCCTGGGGGAGAAACATGGGATGGGAAAAGGGACACAGTTCCTTCCCTGCCCCTTTCCCCTCCTTCCTTTGCTTCCTCTTGAGGCAGTGCTTTATTAATCCCCGCTTGCCAGGGCAGGTTACACAGCTGGGCAGGAAGTAGCACCCAAATTAGAGACTCCTCATTTATAATCCTGAGAGCCCTTTTCTGGAGGATGGAGCGTGAGGGGGAGGCCTAGAAGTTGCCCTTAAGAAATCTGTCTAGTTCTGGACTCTCGGGAAATGTTTAATGGGCATGTTCTTATGCCAGCTAAACAAGCTTCTCAAACAAGGCAGACTTGGAGACCCCTGCCAGCTCCCTCTCTGCCTGGATTCTCCCTTATGTCCTGGCATAAGGCGATGGGTTTGGGCAAGTTCATCCCCAGAGGCAGAAAGCTTAGAGCTTCCTGACATGGCTCAGTAGGGGAGATAGCGCTGAGGTGGGGGAGCAGGCAGAGGTAGCCCCAACCAGAGGGAAGGGTCGAAGTTGTGTCCCAGGATGGAGCTTGACTCAGCATGATGAATCGCTCTGAGTGAGCCCCCTTAACTCCCCTTGTGTCTACTACAGTAGAATCCGGGCATCAGTGTATGTTGTAGAAAGTGAAATCTGTTTAATGAGCAGCAACACGCCCTTTCATCCTTCTCCCAACCCCAAATATTCCCTGCACAGTACCTGAAGAGAAACCAGGCCAGGCAGAAAGGAAAGCTGTGGATTCCCAAGGCCTAGGCTCTAGATGCGAAGGCCCAAGCCTTGCTTCCTCTTCCTGGAATGTAGGACTCATTAGAGTCCAATGAAAAAAACAGCCCATCTCTTCATCACCATCCAGCCCTTCACCTTGGAGTGTGAAGCCTGTTAACTGATTCCAAAGCTCAGCCCCATAGGGAGGCTCTCTCCTTTCCAGGCTGACCTCGGCCAAGAGTACTAGCTCTTTGTTGGGGAAGTTGATGTCAGCACCAAACGCCCCTGTGGAGCACCTGGGCAGTGAGTAGATCCTTGGTGAGTGGCTGACAGGTGTTCCCTGCCACCCCTAGAAAGCCCTGTTCGTGCAGTTTGCTGAGGTGTTCCCGTTGAAGGTGTTCGGCTATCAGCCAGATCCCATGAGCTACCAAGTGGCTGTGGGCTGGCTGGAACTGCTGGCCGGGTTGCTGCTGGCTCTGGGCCCACCGAAGCTGCAAGAGATCAGTAACTTTCTTTTGATCGTGCTCATGATGGGTAAGGGGGTCCATCTGGGCAGGGGGAAGGGGAACTTCTCGGGGAGGATGATGGGAAGACCTGGCTGTTCTTCTGTTCCCATTTGCTGGTTCCTTCCTCCCTGTTCCTCTGGAATCAGGAGCATGCCCTGCTGTGCTGCCGTTTCCATGGTTTTCAGACCAGGACGGGTGCTTCCTCATATACTGTAACACCATTTCATGGCAAATATACCTTCTACCTCATCAATTCTGTTGGCTGCATGGTATTCCATTATAAGGATGTATTGTAACCTAAAAGCTCCTACCACTCTCCCCGCATCCCACCCCTGAGATGAGAGGACAGAATAGCAGCTGCTGCTTGACTTGCATGTCTGGCAGTTTTGAACAAGGAAGCTGAGCCCCCTGAAGAGAAAAGCAGAGAATTTCCCTGAGGTGGGAAGTCCTGGAGGGCCCCCTTCGTAGTGGCTCTGCCCCCAGGTATTGCTGATGTACAAAGACAGCTGCTGCTTCAAGGGCCAGACATGTTTGGGCTCTTCTGTACCCCTGGCCTCATGTCACCATTGCTGCCTCTACTACCACCCCTCCCCTGCCTTGCTTTCCATCTCTGGAGCTTCCCTAGTTTTCAGATCTTTCTTTCACTTCCACCATCAACCCCTGGTCCTCCTTCCCTCCAGTAGATTTAAGAAAGTTGTTGGAGCAGGGAGAATTTGTTCCAGAATGCCTGTCTCGCCACCTCCCTGCCCTATTTGGTTGTATTGTGCCTGGTTTCTTCTTGCCCTCTGAGAAGGGTTACATTAGTTCAAGAAGCTTCTGATCTCTGGGAGGCCAGGGAGATAAGGACAGCCAGTTTGGGGGCGTGTAGGGGGTGCTTAATGGGAGGACTTGAGCTGGAGTGGGTCAGCCTAGGCTGGAGAGCCCTGAGCTCTTGCCATCCATCCCCTGGGTGCCCCCAGGGAACCTCTAAGACCTGACTTTCCATTGTAGGGGCTATCTTCACTTTGATGTTTCTGAAAGAATCACTGATCACCTGCATCCCGACTGTCGTCTGCCTGGTGCTCCTGCTGGTGCTGGATATCTGCCAGGTTATAGTCAAAACTCAGAAGGTGGTGGTCACACCCACTAGGAAGAAGACTCCACGTACAGTCACGAGAGTAGAGTGACTGTAGAGTGAGAGTACAGTGTCGTTTGTTTCTCTGTGCCATGTCACTTTCACAGCAAGAACACAGAAGGATGCAGAATCTACCATCTTGTAACCGATATAATACATCCAAGGTCAAATTATGGCCAGGGTTGGAACAGACATCTTGTCTACCTGGCCCTGCTTTCTCTCTTGAACATCTACCGGTCTTCTTTGGTGTTTACTAGCATTCTCCTTTTCAATTACTTTGTATAACTGTACCTTTTATTTTTTTCTATGCCTTTACATGGATTTTTGAAAATAAAATTATTTTATTTACATATTTAAAATAAAATTTTATTATCTGCATTTTAAATCTAAAATATATGTAGCGGCATTCCATGTGTGTTTTACTATGTTGATGGTGATGGCTGTATAGTACTCCGTTGCAGGGAGGCACTGTAATGTATTGACTGAAGCCCCCACTGAGGAACATTTGGATTGTTCCATTTTTATTTTACTGTTGCAAACCTCACAGTAAATCGCCTTTGTGCACTTATTTTCCTTTCCTAGAAGTGACAGCACTGATTCGAAAGCCATGCATGTTTTTAAGGTTTTATTACTTATGCATTGAGTGTGGCAGAGTATAAGTGCTTGCTTCTGCCTGTGCCCCTCTGAACTGAGCCACAGGAAGCATTCCTTCCTGTTTCTTTTTATCTGGGGTCTTTTAGATTTGCAAAGCTAACAAAGATGGGTATTGAGTCATCATTTTACAGGACCTGGAACTGCCAGCCTCTGGTGGTAAGGTGGGACACGCTGGGTGGTGCTCCTTGGACCCCTACATGGAGGCAGGAGGCAGACAACTCCGAGGGGTGCTGCCTGTGAAAGCAGTGCCGGAAGCCGGGGATGAGCCCGGAGGTCCCGGGGAGTCGGGAGGATGTGTGCGTGGCAATTCTCAATGGAATGTGACCATCACATTACCAGCTGTCACCTCACACACACACAAATATCTACATCTGTTAGTACATGTGTATGTAGTAGTGCACACATACTACATATAAAGAGTGTCAAAACAATAAGGAAGCTTTCACTCACATAAGAGGTCCAGAGATAACATAGCTTTAGGCTCAGTGATGGGTAATTTGGCCACCTTGTGATGACATCATGGACTGATTTTTTTTCAACTTCGCTGCTTTCAATCTACTGGCTACTGCCCTCAGGGTCGCCTAACACCCACAATGCACAGAGAGAGGAAAGTTCTCCTAGAAGACCCCTAGATTTCCCCTCACACCCCACTGGTCAGGGTTATGTCCCATTTCCATTCCTGGACCAATCACTAGCAAGGAGAATGGAATTCCCATGATGGATTTGAACTAGCTAAGATTTACCCACTCTGGTCAGGGAGGGAGGGGAGTAGAAAATGGTTTCTGCCATTTACTAGCTTATGTGCAGAATATGTTTAATAATAGTAAATACTTCTTAGGGTTGCTGTGAGGATTTAGTGGGTTAAAGTGCTTACAGTGGTGCCTGGCACATAGTAAGTGTTCAGTAAATGCTATTATTAAATACTGGTCTGTTCTACAGATGAGAGAATGGATTCAGGAAGCTTAAATGCCTTTGTGTCAGACCTGAGACTAGAATTAAGGCCCCATTGACTCCAGAACGCACACTTTCCACTCCATCAGCTGCCAAAGTCAGAAGTGGGCAGGCATGGCCCCCCCTGCTCTCTTCACATTGACAGCACCTGGGATGATCTGCCCAATGTGATTCAGCCTGCCTTGCTTTCCAGAATTGCTCCTCTGCATGAAAATGTTGAAGCCCATGAAAGCAGAGCCTGGAACCCCTAGCATCCCAGCCTCTTACTACCGCTTTTAGGATCCCACTGCCAGGCTGTCTCCAGCCAGGACTTTGAGTAAAACCTCTCACAGCTGGCATTAGATTGAGGGCTTTTGTTTACTAAGGCTTGGCCTGTAAGCTGGTTATTTGCTACAGGACTCTTCACCCCCTAAGCTTGGCTGGAGGGCCCACCCAGCAGCTGTGGGAAGGACGGTGCTAGGGGAGTGGGCTGGCCAGCTGGTATGGAGGAGCAGTTGGGATTGACAGCAGCAGGAGTACCTTGAGCTCCAGCAGTGGCTCCTCAGCCCAAGGAGAAGCCAGGCCCCAGGAAATGTGCCCCCCCCCCAAACTACAGCCAAAACCTGCATCAGGTGAGCACAATGACATTCAGCTGCCAGGGCTTCCTTATACTTTTCTATCTCCCTCCCCCTGCCCTCTTGCCCTGCAATGACACTCCCACCCCTTGGGGCCCTGGCTGCACCCCACAAACCCAGCTCACAGCTGCCACGGGTGGGCCCCAGCCCCTTCAGCTGTGGGGCCCAACGTTCATGTCATGTCCTGGGATTAATCTGTTGATGAGAGGGTGTGGAATGCATGGGTGGGAGTGGGTTCTGTTTAGTCTCAGCTCCTTAAAGCCAGGTCCCAGGGCTCCAGAGAGAGCTGCAGCAGCCGGAACAGCAAGAGGTAAGAGAGGACTGATCAGGTGGGATGGCAAGCGGAGGAAGTGAAAGAAAGATCTGAAAACGAGGGAAGCTCCAGAGATGGAAAGCAAGATGGGCAGCTGGGGACTAGAGCCATGGTGGACAGGTCTAGAGGGAGGGCGAGAAAGGAATACACTCCCTCAGGGTTCCACGAAGGATTGGAACCTGAGAGGTTCAAAGGCAGAAGTATTACAAATTTTGGTGTTGGAGGAACTGAGTTTGGGGGCACCCTAGGAGTTTGTCTATGTGTCCAAACTAGGAACAGGACACTGGCTTGTGCACTTACTTACCTGCCTTGGGGAGAGAAGAGGAATATGCCCAGATGCTCTGTGTTGTTTTGTTTGCTCGGGGTGTCTGTGTCTCTGACGCTGTGTGTGCGCCTGTGTGGGTGTACACAGTTATCTGTGCGCTGCCTAGAGGGGAAGGGAGCTAATGGTTATGAAGTACCTCCCCACTGTCAGCCACAGTGCACAGAGTTTTACTTATGTTTCCTCATAATCCTCCCAGCAACACTGAGGTAGGTGTTTTAATCGCCATTTTACAGCAGAGAAGACAGGTTCAGTGAAGCCGAGTAATTTGCCCATGGTCACATGGCAAGGAAATGTGTGTATCTAGAATATGCTTGATTCTAGGGCCTGTGTTCTTTTTTATTTGTTCATTTTAATTTCCAGCTTTATTTATTCTTCTGGTTTTATTGAATTTATTGGGGTGACACTGGTTAACAGAATTATACTGGTTTCTCGTGCACAATTCTACCACACGTCATCTGTGTACTGGGCCTGTGCTTTTTGCTTCACTGTACAGTGTTTTGAGTCAGATCCAGGACTTACTTCTTTGTGGTCAAAAGGCAAGGGGGCGGGTAAGAAACACGCCGGAACACCTGAGAGTTGTGAAACCTATTCAGCTCCGTTCAAGGTACTCCAGGAAAGCCCCAGGGGAAGACCTTTTTCAAGACAAGTCCAAGATCACTGTACACAGGCTGGTCCTCTGGATCAGTGTACCATAAGACTTGTCCTCCATCCATGCCCTGCTGGCTCCCCCACCGATCTGGATGGTTTGGGCTCTTTCTGGGGAGGGTTCTCTATGGAACTTCCCGGTGGCTCAGCTTTGCTTGGGCTGACTGCACATGCCTGTGCCCCCACATATCTGAACCATACTCCCTCTGTGTGGGGCATCTCCACCCTCCCAGGCACCAGGTTGGAAATTTCCAAGCTATCTGGGACTTCTGCCTTTTCCTCACTTCCCACAGCTTGTCAACAATCCCACTCAACTTCAAATAACTCTGGAGTCCTTTTCTTCCTCTCCATCCTTCTTGGGTGCTGGATGAGCTCAGTTCTCACCCCCTTCACGTGCCCAGCAAGGACTGAGGAGGAGGGCTCGGGGTTTGGGGGAAGGTGGTAAGCCTCTGCAGTGACCTCCTTCTTTCCTTAGGCCAAGGTCTGAAATAAATAGCAGTACTAGGGACCTGGGTGGTTGCAGACCCTGGGATGAAGTTGCTTACATCATTGTGGTGGTTACAGCTACACGTTGGTCCTGGGCACCAGGGCTGCCCGCCAGCATGGCCGCCCTGGCAGTGGTCATCCATGGCTACAGGCACCTGGGCCAGGCCCTGTAACTTTACCTGCTCAACCTGGCCCTGGCCGACGTGGTCTTCATGCTTACATGGCCACTTTGGCTCACCTAATACCTGGAAGTCGCCAACTGGCCCTTCCCTAAGGTCGCCTGCCGTGCACCTGGGGTTTCCTACTACTGGTCCACCTACGTGGCAATAGCTTTCTCAGTGGTTATCAGTGTGCAAGGCTGCAGCTGCGTCGGTACTCCGACATTGGGCCCAGGGTGGCCGCCAGCCTCATGCGGTGACGTCAGGGCCCCACCCATGCCCCTTGCGCCTCTGACTTGCTGGCCTGTGCCTCGCTCTCTCTGCATGCGAGCAGGGGCTGCACAGTGTGGCCTGCTGTTTCCTGCATGGATGGGCGTGCCAGCTTGTCCTACGCCACAGTGGCCTTTGCAGTTCTCTTCCTACTGGTGCTCACGGCCTACGTGATCCTGATACAGACACTTATGGAGTTACCAGGCCCTGCCAGGCTGGGCTGCAGTGGTGTGTAGCGGGGAACATGGTGCTGGGCTTCTGCTGATCTTTGCCCTCTAACATCTGCTGCTGGTGCCTTGGGTAGCCAGGCAGGAGGGAGGGCGTCACGGGAGGCGGTTCTGTGCTGCCTCCACGCTCGACGTTCTGCATACACTCAGTCTGGTGCTGCTGTGCCTCAGGACCCACTGAGCTATTGCTTCTTCATGCGCTGCTTCCTCCAGGACTGCTGGATACTGAGCTGCTGCCCCAAGGGTGGGGAGACCCCGGGGAGAGTGCAATCAGCCTCCTTAGCCTCTTCCTAGAGAGGCCCAGCCACCCTGGCTGCTTCATCCCGCGCCACCCTCCCAGTGGCATCTATGGATGGAGAAAACGCTTTGGAAGAGCCTATGTTTCAATTCTTTAAAAAAAATTATTGATTATGCTATTACAGTTGTCCCGGTTTTTTCCCCCTTTGCCCTGCTCTGCCTGGTACCCCCATTCCTTCTGGCCATCCCCTACCCCATTTAGTTCATGTCCATGGGTCATGCACGTAAGTTCTTTGGCTACTCCATTCCGTACACTGTTCTTAACATCCCCCTGTCTATTTTGTACCTACCAATTTTGTACTTCTAAATCCCTCCACCTTTTCACCCATTCTTTCCCTTCCCCCTCCCAGCTGATAACACTCCAAATCATCTCTGTATCTGTGATTCTGTTCCTGTTCTGCTTGTTTGCTTGGTTTGTTCTTTTTTTAGATTCAGTCGCTGGTAGTTGTGAATTTGTTGCCATTTTCATATTTATAGTTCTGATTTTCTTTTTCTTAAATAGTTCCCTTGAACATTTCATATAATAATGGCTTGATGATGATGAACTCTAGTTTTACCATGTCTGGGAAGCACTTTATCTGCCCTTCTATTCCAAATGATAGCTTTGCTGGATAGAGGAATCTTGGATGTAGGTCCTTGCTTTTCATCACTTTGAATACTTCTTCCCTGCAAGGTTTCTTTTGAGAAATCAGCTGACAGTCTTATGGGAACTCCTTTGTAGGTAACTACCTGCTTTTCTCTTGCTGCTTTTAAGATCTTCATCTTTATCTTAAGATCTCCTTATCTTTAATCTTTGACATTTTCATTATGATGTGTCTTAGAGCCTCTTCTCATCCAACTTGTTTGGGACTCTCTGTGCTTTCTGGACTTTTATGTGTATTTTTTTTTCATCAAATTAGGCAAGTTTTCTTTCATTATTTTTTCAAATAAGTTTTCAATTTCTTGCTCTTCTTCTTCCCCTTCTGGCACCCCTGTGATTCAGCTGTTGGTACATTTGGAGATATCCCTGAGGCTCCTTATTCTATCCTCATTTTTTTTTGAATTCATTTTTCTTCTTGCTCTTCTGATGGAATGTTTTTTACTCTCTTATGTTCCAAATCACTGATTTGATTCTCAGCTTCATCCCCTCCACTGTTGGTTCCCTATAGATTTTTCTTTATTTCACTTAATGCAAACTGCATTTCTGCCTGGGATTGTTTTTTTTATGCTGTTGCAGTACCCAATGAATTCTTTGAGCATCCTGATAACCAGTGTTTTGAACCCTGCATCTGATAGATTGCTTGTCTCCATTCCATTTAGCTCTTTCTCTGGAGTTTTGTCCTGTTCTTTCATTTGGGCCGCATTTCTTTGTCTCCTCAGTTTTGCAGCCTCCCTGTGTTTGTTTCTATGTATTAGGTAGAGCTGCTTTGACTCCCTGCCTTAGTAGTGTGCTCTATTGTAGAAAAGGCACCTGCCAGGGCAGAGCAACCCATTTCACCATTTTGTGGCTCTTTTGGGGTAGGGGGAGGGCTCAGAGAGGGGACAATGTCATTGCCTGGTCTCTGGAGATTTGCCTGGGAGGAAGCTGTCTCCTGGTACTCGCCCTGTTACCAGTCACTTCACTTTCTCTTTGTATGCCTCTTGTGCCCTCCCAGCTGTTGCCTTGGTGTTAAAATCCAGAGGGAATGAGTCTGCATTAGTTCTGAGACCTTTGCAGACCCTTTAAGAGGAGTCTCCTGAGAATCCTGCAGTTTCTTCTACTACCTCAACTCCCACTGGTTTTACAGACAGAAGTTATGGGGACATATCATCCTGGAACTGGAACCCTGGGCTGGGTGGTCTGGTCTGGGGCTGGGATTGCTCTCTCCTGAGGTATCCCTCCTGGCTTTTATCCACCACGTGTGAATGTGGGACTGCCCATTCAACCACCTTTCCATGCCATGCCACATCTCTGTGCCACATCTCTGCCTCTCCTATCTGTCTGCCTGAATATGGCTTCTTTAAATCCTTGGTTTTTGGACTTCCATACAGTTTGATTTTATAATGTACCTGGGTGCTGTTTGTTTTGTAGTCTAGTTGTAATTTTTGCTGTAGTTGTGTGATAAAGTGAAGTGTTTTTACCTATGCCACCATCTTGACTGGAAGTTCAATATGTTCCTCCCCCCACCCTTCCCCGCAAATCCTAAAAGTAGCTGTTTGTATATTCAGTCCTCTTAGAAAAATCAGTAGACAATACTTCAGCAGTGCTAGTTTAGAACTTCATGAAAATTCCCAAAATAAAAGTTACATTCTCTGTGGTCTAATAACATATCCTTATAATTAATCTTTACCTTCAACTCAGGGCATCATTATATAGACATGTGTCCTATTTTCTTTATATTGCTAAAGATAAAAATAAGCCAAAATGGTTTTATTTATAGTTCCTTGGTTCTAGCAATGTTGTTTACTGTTTCTCATAGGGAATTAGAGTAGAGTAGCACAAAGCCAGATGTTTGGCTCTCATCTCATAGTCACCTGGTACTGTTTGCAATTGATCTGCAATTCTGCAGCTCCAGAAACAAGCTCTCCCTGGTCTCTGTTAAATGACAATAAGGCCGAGTCTTCTCATTTTCATTCTTCTTCTTCTTCTTCTCTTTCTCCTATGCTCCCTCTTCCCCCTCCCCTTCTCCATCCCCTCCCCTCTCCGCTCTTGTCCTCCTCTCCTCCTCCTTCTTCTCTATAATGGGGAAGACTACAGCAGGCTGGATGGGAAGACAGCAAAATCTTACTGAGATGATGAGGTCATGATTTGGGGGCAGAGGAAAGAGGGTTGGAGCTCTTACGGAGACTCTAGATTCCAATCCTTATTTTAATTTTTTTAATAGCTAGGAAAAGCTTATTGATCTTACAGAGAGGGACAGGGAGGGAGAGAGAGGGGGAGAGAAATATACACCGATTTCCCCTCAGATGTGCCCCGACAGGGGACCAAAGCAGCAACCTAGACATGTGCCCTGACTGGGAATCTAACAGCTTTTGGTGTACGGGAGGATGCTTCAACCAACTGAGCCACAATGGCCAGGGCTAGATTCCAATTCTGATGCAACTAGCCCCTTGGCTGTAGAGCATCAGTCTTGCCTGTAAAAGGGGATAGAACTTTACCTTGCCTGTAAAAGGGGATAGAACTTTGTTGTAACAAGAAAGTTCCCTAGATTTTGCTAGCTTTTGGATATGAAAAAATATGCCATTGTTTTTTAATTTTTATTATTTTTTTTAAAGATTTTTTAAAATCTCTTGGGATAAAACCCAAGTTCTCAAAATGGCCTACAAAGTTCTGGCTCCTTCTTCCCACCCAGCCTCAATCCTCCCACTTCTGCCTTTCTCCATGGATTCAGTCATCTTCTCAGTTCCTAGAACAGACCAGTTTCCTGACCTCCACGGCTTTTGTACCTGGCTGCCAAGAATGATGTCCGTCACATTTCTTCACTATGTTTATTCCTCTTCAACCTCACTGCATGAAAAGTAACTCTTTATAGTTTTTCTTGACCAGAAAACACGTACAAACACACACGACTGGATTATATCTGATTGCTCCTTCATAGTTATTTTCACAATTGTAATCTACCAATTAATTGGTAGTTCATTAATTTTTTTTCTTTTTCTCTTGCCAGGATGTATTTATGTTGATTCAGTTCAACTTAATAAATTCCATGTTTACCTTATTCATGGCTGTATTCCCTGTGCTCACTACTCTACATAGTAAGATCCTAGGATATTAGATGAATGAATGAAACCTGAATGTCATTAGATTAAAATGCTGAAGGACTCACTCAGACATTCCAGTTTCTGGTAGATTTTCCTCAAGTGTTCTTGGATTCTCTAAGCTTGTATTATCTGGGTGCCTTCCTGACCCAGTCCTGCTGATCGCTTCCTTCTGCTGTTGTGGGACACCACAGCTTCATCATCACCTCCACATGCCAGGACCACGGTACCAAGACGTGGTAGTAACCATTTTGGAGATCTGCCCTGCTATTAGCTGGGACGGGGATCCCCCAGACTTGCTGTCCTTTCCTTTGGCTGAGCAGGTACTCTGTCACTGGATGCAAATCCCTCCAGGGATTCTGGCCACCAGGGCTTTCCCTTTTAATATGTTGATGACTCAGGAGTTGGTTTCAAGAGGGAAAGGGAACCACTTTTCTCCTTAGTCATGTTATTGGGGGCCTCCCGCAGCAAGACTACATGGGTCTCAAGGAGTGAGAGCTTAACGGATGAGAGCAGCATGTCCATGATGCCAAGTTGGCTGACGGGTCTGCCAGTCAGCCACCATGTCTTGTTGACCGTCAGGTCCTATTGCTGAATTTACTTTCTAATGGTAAACTTGACAAATTCCCTCTTTTCTTCTTTTTGATAAATTACCTTTCATTTGTCTCTTATTTTTTCTTTAATTTTTTTCCCTTTACATTTAAAAAGTAATACATGTTCATGAAACTAAATACAAAGTAGTAGAGAAAAATGTAAAATAGAAAATGAAGATTCCCCCAGCAGTAGCCACTGTTCAGTTTCTTGTTATATGTACCTTTCCAGATGTTTTCCACTCCAGTGCAAATATATGTACAGTCAATTTTCTTCAAAAGTTCACAAATGGTGTAGTATTAGAAGGCTCTTTTGTGTGGTTTTCATTGACTATATCTCATATATCTTTTTACATAGGCACATATAGATATCTATGTCATTCTTTTAATAGGTGCAGAATATTTATTTTACTGAATTGGTTGCCTATTGATGGCATTTGTTTCTTTTCTTTCACTGTGGTAAACGGTGATGCAATGAATGTTCTTGTCCACAAATCTTTGCGTACTTGAAAACCTGTAGAATAAAGTCCTGGCAATGAAATTGCTGTGTCAAGGAGTGTGTGTGCACACTTAAATTGTTTAATTGCATCACCAAATTTCCTCCCAAAATGCTGCACCAATTACACACCCATCAGCAACACGTAACAATTTCTGTTTTACACCTCCTCACCAGGACTGGGTATTGTCACCTGACTCCTTTTGGAATCTAGACTCCTGTTAGCATTCCAACTGTGAGCGTGATTAATTTTTTTTTTCTGAGGGCTTCTCAATCTTCTTCATATCTATTTGAAATCTGGTTGGGGCAGGAGTTGGAAAAGAAAGAGTGTCACCTAAGACCTCACACCAGCCAACTCTTAGCCTATCTTGCTTGTTGGAAGAAGAATTAAACAAAAGCCCACATACACACCCACAGGTCCATAGTAATTGATAGTTCTCTTTCTGTGACTGGGAATTACGCTGGCTCATTCCATGTAACGCTGACCAACATCTCAGTCCCAGCAAGGCCAGGAGGCAGCCAGGACCTACAACATGCATTCACTTGCTCTGTTGTTGGGATGAATTGCTCAGCCCCAGGGACCATGCAAGGCTGGGTCTCTGGGAAATGATCTGGTGTCCACACTAGAGCCAGCTGAATCTCCTGAGGCTGAATTTGATTCTTTCCAGATAAAACATGACTCCCTGTGGCCTCATCCATCCCTGCGGTCTTGTACTATCTTGCTTTAGATGTGACTTTTCCCTTAGTAAAGTAGTCAGTTTCCTTTGGGAAATGTGTAACTTAGCCTTCTGTGTCTGACCTGGAGAAAAAAGAACTTGAGAGGCGATTGCCTCTGGGAGGTCAGACACTGCAGAAGGAAAGCCTCTGTCTAGAGTTGTAATGCTATAGTGTTTGAGAACAACCCCCCCACACACACCCATCACTCAGGAGATCAGGGGTGAGGACCCAGAGGCAAAGACCCTGAGGGATGAGAGAGGGCAGGAAGCATTTACTGTTACTCTTCTTGGATTCTTGGTCCCCTTACTTATTAAAAACCTTCAATAATTTGACATAAGACCCTGCCTAATCCACAATGGAGAAAAGGGAGCCCAAGTTGGTCCTTGATTAACTGTTAGACACCCCTTTTTTTCATTCAGGAAAAACTCATCTGCCAACTATTTTTGGCAATCATTTAATATGCCTAGACTCCCTCTACTCATTCAGGGCCAGGAATGCCCAATCCCTGGCCCAACCCACCTAGGCCACACCCTATGGCAACTGGGTCCAATTGTGGTGCAGGTAAGCTGCTCCTGATGCAGAAAGAACAAAGCTCTCCTTCTGGACTGCACTCTACTTTTTCTTCAACTCAATCCCAGTCCAGATCTCTGAACCCAGTCCAATCCTGTTCCTGCCCTTGGGCAGGACCGGTCCAGATCCTGGGCTCTGCAGAATGTTGCCTGGGGTTCCTCATTCTTTGTTTTCCTGTCTGCTCCAGCTGAGTCTTCACCTCCAGACCAGGCCCCACTTGCTCCCACAGCCTCAATTGAGCAGCCTGTCGGACTTCAGTTTGATTCTCTTTCTGTCTTCAGGCCTCTCTCTCTGCAGCTGATTATTTGCCTTGATGTCTTTTTCTCTCTCTTCCAGCCCTAGGAGAATCGTGTTTCCCCCTGTTGTTGCAGCTATACGACACTGACCCTGAAACCACTTTCTTGGACTACATTCCAGCTACAGAAACTGTGACCCAGAACAATCACTTTGAGGACTCCCCCAGGCCTGTCCTTTTTACTCATGCCACTACCCAGCCCTCATAGAGAGATATTGCCATCAGATCATTCTTCCTCACCCCTAATTCTCAGCTCCAGTCTAGTTTGGAAATATACTCATGGCTGGGGTGCTGGGCGCAGGCTGGCCCCTAGCATTTGTGGGATCCTGGGCAAGAGTCACATGGAGGCCTACACATTATATTTCTAAATATTTAAATGTTTTAAATCAAGCAAATACATTGTTAAATAAAATATATTCCATCCCCCATTCCATTCCATTGTTAAATAAAATATATTTCATTCCATCCATACCCTGACAGAATAGAAACATATGTATAAAGTTGTGGTTTTCAAGGACTGACAGTCAGCAAATTATCAAAGATGACTGAATTTAACTTTACATATTATGTTTATACATTGCATTTGGGTCATGTGTAATAAATTATTATCACAAAAATATAAAATATTTTTGTTTAACCAAACAAATCACCATCATTTATAATGTGATTTTTTAAAAACGATTTGTTCAAGACATTTCTATATTTATATAGGATTTCACAAGTTCTTTTTTTCAGAATTTTCAGTGATGGACTATTATTTTAAAAAACAAAATGACAACTTGTTGCTAAATTTGTTCACGTGTCTCTTCAATCAAGAGTATACCTCAATCACATCAAAGTTATAACTAAACTACAGAACAGTCACTATTGAGAACTGCCTGGAATCTGGTTGAATAGAAATCCTACAACCAGGGAATTAAAGAAGAAGCCACACTGAGACTGGTAGGAGAGGCAAAGATGTGGAATGGGATGGTGCCATACCCATGTGTGGCAGATAAAAATTGGGAGGAATATCTTGGCTTCAGATGTTCCCTGTGAGGAGTGAGGGGTCCCAGGTCCACATCAGGCCCCCAGCCTAGGGTTCCAGTGCCAGGAAGAGAAGTCCCATGACTTTGACTGTAAAAACCAGTGGAGATTAAGGCTGAGGAAGAAAGAGGGCATGCAGGGGCTTTCTGAGGCTCACTTTTTCTGAACTATAGCACTGGACCACCAGCTTGAAAGGCACCAGAGACATATAGGGAAGAATTATGTTGTCTGGCATCAGGGTGAGAGCTGGGAGGGGAGGAGACAGCTTTTTCCCAGACAGAAGTGCTGGTAGAGACCATTGTTCTTTTGATGAGCCTTCCCCACCAAAGAGCTGGCAGATCTTAGACTATCAACCCCAGACTATCAATGCTCACATTGTTTGCCTGCTCAGGTGATTCTCTGAAGCCCTATTTCACCTAATTTTTAGGCCCATCTGAGCTGTTTCCTTGGCTTTTTCATATGAATGGCTTGTCTTAGCTCACACTTCAAGATTACCCTAAAATCTTTCAAACAAGCAGCCTCTGCAAACCCCATACTTCTTGCTAAGTGACATCAGGTCTAGCACTAGCAGCAGCCTACCCTGGTTCACAGCTTGGCCTTGCCTGGGCACCTCCACGCCCATCACAAGAAGCAGCCATCCACAGATTGCACTGTAGCTCATGTCAGTTGACCCACTGAAGGACAGAGGCAGTGGATGACCTTTACCTGCAGCTCCTGGGAGGCCCCAGAACCAATGTACCCAAATGGACAGCTTTAGACTACATTGAAGCATCACCACCCAACCACCTCCACAAGTGACACACTCAAATGGTGGACTCAGCTGGTATCAGAGCCCCATGGAAGTAAGTTCTGCTCTGTGGGGTGAGTCCCTGCACAGCTGATCCTCCATGATGGTTGGAGGTGAGTGGTTACAGCCATTCCTTATAGCCAATGGGTCTAGGGGTAAATCCCTCCCATTGACAAGTCAAGAGAAATCAAGGCTCAGGTACAAGAGGAAGGTGTACACAGTGCACATGGGGGTTGCAGTTCAAGTGTCCAGCTTTGGTGAGCAGGGAGGCTGTGCCACTGGACCTTACAGGACACCTACTGCATAAAGCCACTCTACCACGCTCAGGAGAGCATCTCTACCTAATACATATAAACAAACACAGGGAGGCTGCCAAAACAAGGAGACAAAAAGCATTTCCCAAATGAAAGGACAGAACAAAACTCTAGAAAAAGAACTAAGCAAAATGGAGACAAGCAATCTACTAGATGCAGTATTTAAAACACTGGTTATAGGATGCTTGATGAACTTAGTGAGTACTTCAAAGCATAATAAAAAGACTAGTAAGAAATGAAGAATACACAAACTGAAATGAAGAATAATTTATGGGAATCAGCAGTAGAGTAGATGAAGTCAAGAATCAGATCAGTGATTTGGAATATAAGGAAGCAAAAAACATTCAATCAGAGCAGCAAAAGGAAAAAAGAATTCACACAATGAGGATAGTATAAGGAGCTTCTGGGACAACTCTGAGTGTACCAACATTCATATCATGGGGGAGTTGGAAGGAGAATAGAGACAGCAAGAAATTGAAAACCTATCTGAAAAATGACTGAAAAGTCCCCTAACTTGGTAAAGGAAAGAGACATACAAGTTCAGGAAGCACAAAGAGTCCCAAAGAAGATGAACCCAAAGAAGCCCATACCAAGACACATCATAATTAAAATGCAAAATGGTAAAGACAAAAAACAGAATCATAAAAGCAGCAAGAGAAAAGCTGCTAACTAGTTACCTATAAGGGAGCTCCCATAAGATTGTCAGCTAATATCTTAACAGAAACTTTGTGGGCCAGAAGGAATCGGTAAGAAATATTTCAGGTGATGAAAAGCAAGGACTTCTAACTATGATTACTTTATTAAGATGTTTAGGACACAAAGTCCAGCTAGAGAAATGCAGCTTTATGCAAAACACAGCTGATATTTCCCTCAATAAAATTTCCAGATCTTGAAGCTGGGCGGGGATAAAGAGGAACCAGTAAAAAAGATTAAAATGTCAAGTGCAGAACATCCAGAGGGTGGAACTGAATCTCCTCCAGATCTTTCAAGACTAGCCAGAAAACAGAAATGAATGGGAGGAAGACTGGATCAAAGTAACACTTTGTCTCCAGCTTTGTCTCACTTCACCCCTGATTGAATTGAGGTCACTAGTCCCTTACCCTATCTGCCTAACAGAAGAAAGGTGGACCTTCCTCTAGTAGGAGATATCATACAGAGCCTCCAAATGTTCTTTAAATACAATGTCTGGCATACATCAAAATGCTACTACACATGCAAAAAGGCAGGAAAATGTCACTGATCAGTAATAGAATAAACAGACAATAGAAATGGACTTATAAATGACCCAGATGTTGGAATAATAAGACAAAGACTCATATAATTTTAATGAATTAAAATGATCCAGAAAATAGAGGAAAATATGAACAAAATAAATAAAAATATTCTATTTTCAATATAGAAATCACAAAAAGACATGAAATGATTGATTTGAGAATTACAGAGAAGGCAACCCTGACAGGACTTGGGATGCTTGTATAGCAGAATAAGCCAATAAGCAGCATTCACACATATAAGTCCCCCTTGTCAAACACCTACATATAAAAGTAAAACAAATTAATTGACCTCTTGCTAGAAGCAAAACTATCAATAAACATGAGTAATTAATGCCACAGGGTAAATTTTTAGCGTGGAAATTTTTCTGGGAAGAAAGAATCATTAGCATTTCAATACTAATGGAAACAAAATAAGAAAAGTCTGTTATCAAATAGTTTATTGGCCTCAGGCACTCAGGAGGATGAGCGGTCAAATAACCTTCTCAGTGGCAGCCTGCCAGGCTTCTGTCCTGAGGCCTTAGAGGGGAGCAGAGGTGGGGGTGGTTACACTTGCAGATTCAAAGAACAGCAGCAGTTTTCATAGAGAAGGAAATAAGCCAGAGGAGCAAACTATTTTTGTAAAAATGTCAGCTGAGAAAAAACTTTATATCAGTATGTTTTTACTGAAAACGCACAGTGTAATATTCAAATTTTTCAAATTCTTTTGCTTGGATTGTTAAATTCTGCTTGGAAATTAAGGCATGACAGAAACTTGGAATTCAGAAGGGCAAAAACATGGAGCCTGGGTGAGAGATATCTAGGATGAAATCCCGTTTTCACCGAGTTCCAGACACAGGACCTTGGCAGAGTACAGCCCCTGCACATACTCAGCTTTACCCAGCTGTAAAGGATGAGACAAGTGTTTTTACAGTGGCCATTTCTAGCACTTTCTCCCTCTTCGTGTAAAGTCAGGTTTCCCTCTAGTATCCTTTTTCTTGTTCCTTAAAAATTCCTTTATCTCTTTAAGTGCAAGTCTGGTGATTATGAATTGCCTTAGCTTTTTTTTTGGTCTAAAAAAATCTGTAGTTTCTTTTTATTTTCATAACAGATTTATTGAAGTATAATTTACCTACCATAAAATCCAGCCAATTGCCTTAATTTTTAGAGAATATTTTTCTGCTTGTAATATTCTAGGTTGGCAGGGTATTTTTTTCCCTTTAGAGCTTTCAAGATGTTTTGCCATTACATTCTGACTTGCATGGTTTCTGACAAGAAATTTGCTTCCCTTTTAATTTTTGCTTCTCTGATTGTACTGTGTGTTTTTCATTTGCTGCTTATAACATTTTTCTTATATTGTTGTTTTCAGAAATTGCATTGAATGTGCCATTGTGTGCCTTTTTGTTTTTCTTTTCTACTGCTGGGAGTTCTTTCAGCCTTTTGGTTCAATGACTTTATAGTTGTCATCAAGTTTTGGTCATTGTTTCTTAAAATAGTTTTCTATTCTCCTATTTTTCTGAGATTTCAATTACAAGCATATTCAACTACTTGAAATTGTTCCATCGAGTGTGTTCATTTTCTGTGTCTTTTCCCTTCTCTGTGTCCTTCACTTTATATCATTTTTATTATGTTTCCAACTTCACTGATTATTTTCTAGTGTCTAATTTGCTATTAATCACATCCAGTGACTTTCATGTTGTATTTTTCATGTCTAGAAATTCCATTTAATTATTTTTATATCTCATATTTCTCTTATGTTTATAGTTTTCTTCAAAATCTTGAATATATTCAACATATACCTAATTCCATCATTTTTCTCATTCTTGATTTTTGTTTTTATTTATTAATTTTTCTTTTGATTATGTGTCACACTTTTCTTCTTTTTTTCATGTCTAGTATTTTTGGATTGGATGGTGGGCATTGTAAAAGTTATGTTATTGAGTTTTGGTGCCTTCCCTCTTGGAACTTCGGGCTTTGTCCTATGAGGCAGCTAAGTTACCTTCAGCTTATATTTAACCTTTTGAGGACTGGTTTTAAGTTCTGTTGGGGCTGGTAGGAGTAATTTAGCCCTACTGCTAATGCATGGTCCTCCTGAGGTCTTCAGAAAATGTCATGGGTGTTCATGAGTACTCTTTACTCTGGTTGGCCAAAGCTCTTTTGTCTCCTATCTTGTATGAGGTCTGATAATTTTTCAGTTTACAACCCCTTACATGATTTTATTGCCCTGTCTTGTGGTATTCACCCTTTTTATATGTGGCTTAGATGTCAGAATGCACTAATGGAGACCCATATTTATAGGATGTTTTTATTTTCTACAAAGTTCTTCTTATTTGTAACTTGGCCCTGCTACTTGAAGCTACCTCAGGCTCATTGACTCCAGCTTCTTTTCTCCTCAACTAAACAAGATGTCCTACTCCGCTTGGGATCTTCTACTCTGCACAATGGCCCATACTATATCTCCAGACAGATCGCTGAGGAATTCATAGGGCTCATTGTCTTTGTTTTCCTTCTCTTGGGTTCATAGTTCTGCATTATTTGTCTACTGTATGAAAATACTTTTTTCATGTTTTTTAAATTTCCTAGTTATTTTGGTGGAAAGTTAAGCATTGGCCTAGTACACCATTATTTCCACAGGCAGAAGTCAAGACAGATGCTGCCTTAAGATGGTATGTAATTGGTCCAAGAATAGACAAACAGACCAATAGAACAAATTAGAGGAGAAGAAACAGGTCCATACATGTGCAGTTTTCGGACTTATAACTTAAGTTCTACTGAAATTCAGTGGGGGTAAAGAAAGATCTTTGAAATATTGGATATAGAAAAAAATTAACCTTGGCCCCTACCTCACACTGTACCTAAACATTATCTGGAAATGGAGCATAGACATACATGTGAAAGGTAAAATGATAAAGCTCCTAAAAGAAATCAAGGGTGAAAATATCATTATAATTTTCAGGTACAAAAAATTTCTTAAACAAGACATAAGAAAAAGAAACCATGAAAGAAAGGCTGGTAATTTTTCATGAAAATTATAATAAATGATAAAATTAAGAGAGTGTAAAGGTGAACCACAGACTTATAGATGAGTTTGCCATATATATTTAAAAAAACAATTCACAACTGGAATATGTAATGGACCCCTTGAAATCAATAATAAAAAAGTAACCAATAACCCAAGTCTTAAAAAGAAAAGTATTGAGCCCTGGCTGTTGTAGCTCAGTGGACTGAATGCAGGCCTGTGGACAAAACAACCACAATTTGATTCCCAGTCAGGACACATGCCTGGGTTGCAGGCCAGTTCCCAGCAGGGGACACACAAGAGGCAACAATACATTGATGTTTCTCTCCTTCTCTCCTTCCCTTCCCCTCTAAAGATAAATAAATAAAATCTTTAAAAAAATAAAAAATAATTTAAAAAAAAGTGAAAAGTATTGAATAGGCTATTTACAAAAGAAGATACCCAAGTGGCTAATACACATTTGTAAAAGAGTTCAATGTCACTTTCAGGTAAAGTCAAATTAAGATCAGAAAGAATGAGATACCACCTCATACACATCTAGTTTTAGAATGGCTAGAACTTGAAAAAGTAACAAGTTCAAGAGTTGGTGAAGATATAGAGAAACTAAAAGTCTTGTACATTGCTTATGGGAGTATAAATTTACACAAATATTTAGAAAATAATTTTTCAGCATATGCTAAAGCTAAATAAACATATGCTGTATGATTGGGCAGCTTAGCTCCTGGGATATGCCCAAGAGAAACAAATGCATATGTCCAGTAAAAGACACGCATGAGCATAGCTATAACAGCATTTTCCATAATAGTTCCACACTGGAGGCAAACCAAATGTTATCAACAGTAGAGTGGATAACAAATTATAGTATGGTCATATCTGGAATACTAAACAAAAGTTAAAAGTAATTTACTGCATGCAATAACATGGGTGAATCTATAGTTCTGAAATTGAGCAAAAGACCCAGACACAAAACATTACACTATGTATGACTGTGTTTTTATATAAAGTGCAGGCAAAACTACTCTATGGCGATAGACTTCAGAATATCTCTCGGGAGGTATTAGGTGGAATAGTGCATCAGGGAGCCTTTATGGGGTATTGTAAATGTCTATGTCTTCATCTCAATGGCAATTACACATGTAACAATCCATGGATCTATACACTTTGGATTTGTGCAACTTGCTGTATATAAATTATATCCAAATAAAAAAGAAAATCTTGTACTTATAACAATATGTATAAAACTAACGACGTGATCATTATTTTTGACTTCCATATTTTCTGCTGGTAATTCACAATATATAAATAAAATTTGTTGTTTGGAGGGACTGTTAGGAAGGTGGCAGAGGAGAAAGCACCAGGAATCAGTCTCCCCACCTAGACAATTACAGTGGCAGAGTCTGTCCGCTGCAACTGTTTTGGAACTCTGAAGTCTGTTGAAAGTTTGCAACTTCCAGGAAAAGCTTGGACAGTAAATTGCTGTTAATTTTGGTGTATTTCAGCTCTTAGGACAATAGCAGTGACCTAATTCCCACCTCTCCACCATGTGGCAGACAGCTGTGCATGTGCTCCTGGAGCGGCTTATACACTGTGTTGTGGGAGACGGGGTGGGCAACAGTGATCCCGTCCTCCAAATAGAGGGGGTCTTGATATGGTTGCTGCTTCTGATCACAGAGGTGCAGACAAAAAGATGAGAATACATTGTCATTCCACTGCCTCAATTGTTGAAAGATGTACCCCTTCTGGCTAATGTGACTTGCAGGGGATTAAAGGGCCAGCACCATTTCCACTCATCATTTGTATGCTTTTATCTTTTGGGGAACCAAATATTAAAAACTAGGACACTTCAAAACAACTGTGTATATGGAGAAAATTAGAAAGTGGCCATCATTGCCCTGGGAAAGTCTCAGAAAACACCTAAGAAGACATTAAATTTGCACTTCATTCTGATCCTTGTCACAAATACAGCCTAAAACAAACACAACACTCCCGTGATGAACAAAACAATAACAAAAATGAGGAAACCCTAGGGAAGGGGAATAATCTGATTTCCACAGTAATCACATTATTAGATTTAAATGTCCACTGTTTAACAAAACACCCAAAAGCATAGAAAGAAACAGGAAAGGCGTGTCTCAGTCAAAGACAAAAAAAATAAGCCACCAGAAACTGTCCCTGAGAAAGACCTAGTAACAGACATATTAGACAAAGACTTTAAAACAACTGTCTTAACTATGCTCAAAGAACTAAAGAAATATGTGGCGGAAATCATGAAAATAATATATGAACAAATTGAAAACATGCATAAAGAGATAGAAAACCCAAAAGAAACTAAAAATATATTCTGGAGATAAAAAGTGCGATACCTGAAATTAAAAATTCACTAGAAAAATTTAAAGGCAAATGTGAGCAGATAGAAGAATCAAGATAGGACAATAGAACTTCAAGATAGGACAATAGAAAATATTGCAGTTGAGGAACAGAAAAAAAGATGAAAGAAATGTGAACAGAGTCTCAGAGATTTGTGGAACCCCATCAAGCGAACCAACATATGCATTATAGGGAACTGTTCCGTATGGCGTGGGGAATGTAGCCCAGCTCCTGACTCGGAACACCTACAGGGAGTGAGGTCAGCACACAGGAGCCATGCCCACAGATATGTTCTCATGTGGGCAATCAGGCTTGCATTGTACCTAGGCTGCTTTGAGGCTTGCTTTTGCTAAACTCCCTCACCCCAAATTGAGTCAGAAAATGTTTACTGCATATCTCTAGAGTAACTTCCTAAAGTCTGTGCTAAGCCTCCTAAGTATGGAGTATAACTAGTTCAACCACTTTTCCCCTTGATATGCAACATCCTTCTCTTTGAAGTAATCCTTCTATTTGGCAACATTCTTTCCTTTGTTATCTGTAAAAGATAATCACCTACATAGAACCTGTGCATAGTAAATGAGGACCATCCTCTATGTAATGTACCCAGAAAAGCAATAAAAGCCTGTCTAGGCAGGGGTCAGGGCCCTCTCTCTCACTTAGAGGCCATGCCATCCTTTTTCTCCACAGGACTTCTGTAGTTCGTGCAAATTTGTCTGTTGCAGCCACAACACATGGACCCCAAGGGCCAGGGCCCGCATCATGCATTATGGGAGTCCCAGAAGGAGCAGAGAGAGAAAGGAAAAGAGAGAATATAGGAAGAAATACTGACTTAAAACTTTTCAAACTTTATGAAAGAAAGAAACAAACATCCAAGAACCTCAAAAATCTAAGTAAGATGAACTTAAAGAGACCCATACTGAGAAACATTATGATCATTCAAAAAACAAAGATAGTATCTTGAAAGCAGCAAGAGAGAAGCACATCATTCCGTACAAGGATTGTCAATATGATTTTCAACAGATTTCTCATCAGAAGATTTGGAGGCCAGATAAGGGTACATTCAAAGAGCTAAAAGAAAATACTGTCAACCAAGAACTCTATATTGAAAAAATTGTCCACAAAAGTAAGAAAAAGGTTAAGACATTGTCAGATAAACAAAAGCTAAGGGTGCTGGTAACCACTATACCTGCCCTACAAGAAATGCTTAAGGGAGCGCTGCAAAGAGAAATGAAAGAACACTGAACAGAAACCTCAAGTTGAATGGAGAACTAGATACCAGTAAAGGTAGATACATGGATAATTATAAGAGCCAGTATTATTGTAATAATGGTTTGTAACTGGACTTTTTGTTTTTTTTATATCATTTAAGAGACTCATGCATTTAAAGATGAAAAAAGAAAAACCAATTGTCAGTGTAAATGCTGGGATTACTGTACCTTTGGTTTGTGATTCCAAATCTTATTTTGTACATAATTTACAATAAAAATGCATTTGTCATTTATATTTTTGGACACACAGTTTCTAAAAATGTAGTTTGATGACATCAGCAACTGAAAGGGATGGGGACAAAGCTGTAAAGGAACAGATTTTTTGTGTGTTATTGAAGTTCTGTTGGTATAAATACAAATTAGCATGTTATAACTTTAGGATGTTAAATGTAAACCCCATGGTAACCACAAAAAAATAGCTCCAGAATACACAGAAAAGGAAATAAAAAAGAAATCTAAGCATTTGCTTAAAAAATCAACTAGATACGAAACAAGACAGAAAAGTCCCTTGTTAGCAGTAATTGTTTTAATTGTTCGTAGATTAACCTTTCCAGTCACAACACCAAGCCTGGTAGAATGGTTAAAAACACGTGCCCAACTGCATGCTGTCTCGAAGAGACTCACCAGAGATCCCCACACAAACAGGTAGGAAGAGAAAGGATGGACAAGATTTTCCATGCAAGGGGGGCCAAAGGAGCAGGAGTGGTTCTATGAATATCAGACAGAACAGACTTTAAATAAAAAAGTTTGCAAGAGACAAAGAAGGACATAGATTAATAAATGGTTTAAAGGTTTTATTTAATAATTGCTTTAATATAACAGTAAGATATACCATTATATATTTTATGTACCTAATAACAATCAAAATATATGAAGCAAAAGCTGACAGAATTGAAGGGAGAAATAGTCCCACAATAATATCTAAAGACTTCAATACCCCTCTCTCAATAATGGATAGAACAACCAGATAAAAAATAGTTAAGGACATAGAAGACAACACAATAAACCGATAAACCACCTAGAATAAAAGACATGTACATAGCACTCCCCAACAACAACATACACATTCTTCTCAAGTGAACACGGGACATTTTCCAGGATAGACCATATATTAGGCCACAAATGAAGTCTCAGTAGATTTAAATGACTATATAGCAACCAAGTATCTCTGACCCCAGCTGGGTAAGGTTACAAAGGTAGAGGTGGAAAATTAACAAAATTGTGAAAATTGAATGACACACTTTTAAGCAACCAATGGATCAAAGAAGAAATCACAAGAGAAATTAGAAAATATTTAGAGATGACTGAAAATAAAATATAACAAAACTTATGAGACTTAGTAAAAGCAGTGTAAAGGGGAAAATTTATAGCTACAAATGTTTACGTTAAAAAACAAGAAAGATCTCAAAGCAACAACCTAACTTTACAACTCAAGGAACTAAGAAAGGAAGGACAAACTAAGCCCAAAGCAAAAAGAAAGAAGAAAATAATAAAGATTTGGGAAAAGACAAATAAAATAGAGAATAGAAAACAGTAGAGGAAAAATGAACAAAACTAAAAATTCTTCAAAAAAACTTAACAAAATCCACAATCTCTAGCTACATACACTAAGAGAAAAGGAAACTTATATTACTAAAATCAGAAATGATGCTCATCATCACTAATCATTAGAAAAACACAAATGAAAATTATAGTGAGATACCACCTCACACCCATTAAGACAGCTACTATTAAAAAAAAGACAAATGTTGACAAGGATATGGTAAAATTGGAATCCTTGTCTGTCACACCTTGGTGCTCATTGGCGTCAGAACTCATCAAACCCTGTACTGGTCACATTCCGATGATAAAAAATGTTTCAGCACTGGGCACTTGCTTGGGACTCCTTGGTTTTGGCACTCATCATGAGTTCTGGAATGAATTAATGACGAATACTGAGGTACCACTATACACTGTTGGTGGGAATATAAAATGGTACAGCTGGTGTGAAAAATACTATGTTGTTCCTTAAAAATTAAAAATAGAAGTTCCATATTATTCAGTGATTCATCTGCTGTGTATATACTCAAAAGAATTGAACCAGAGTCTTGAAAAGATATCCATACATGATCCTTTTGTAGCTCATAAGCGTGATGATCGGGTGTTCACACTTTTGTGTGACATGTGCCTCCCACAAACCTTGTTACGACATCAGCACATTACCCGTCTGACATGAAAAAAAAGATACCCATACACTTGTGTTCATAGAAGTATTATTCATTATCACCAAAACATGGAAGTAACTCATGTGTCCATTTACCAAATGAATAGCTAAGCAAAATGTGGTATATACATATAACAGAATATTATTCACCTTTTTTAAAAAAGAAAATTCTGCAATGTGTTACAGTACGAATTAAACTCAAGGATATTTTGCTAAGTGAAGTAAGTCACAAAAAGGCAATGCAGTTCTACTTGTGTGAGGTACCTAGAGCAGTCGAAATGACAGGGACAAAAGTATGGTGGTGGCCGCCAGGCTCTGGGCGAGGGGAAACGAGGAGCTACTGTTTAGCAGGTGTAGAGTTTAAGCTTTACAAGATGACAGGAATTATGGGGACAGAAGGTGGTGGCACAGTAAGGTGACTATGTGTAATAGCACTGAAGTGTACACTTAAAAGTGGTTAAGATGGTAAATTTTATGTTCTGTATATTTTACTACAATAAAATAGGGAAATAAAAGCTTTTGGTTCAAAACAACTCTTGTTCCTGAATGGAGTAATATTTCCTTTTTGAAATTTTATCAATATATATAATTTCTTGTTACTATATTGCCCATTAAATTACTAGTCTTACTTTAAACTCTCCATCTCAGACAGTGATTACTTATTTTATCATTATTTTTAAATCCATCTTACATGTTTGCCCATTCTATCATCAAATTTCAAAATCAGTTCTACAGAAAATACTTATTTCTTTCTGGAAATATTGTGGTTTTGTTGGTTAAATATCAAAAGATAATATTCTTTTAAGAATATCATGCTGATGTTCTATATCAAACTTTACATTTATTTAGTACAATCAATGGTACTATTGTTTTTTAGCCCTTTTAAAAAACAATTTTATTTATTTATTGTTAGAAAGAGGGGAGAGGAGGGAGAAAGAGGAACATAAATATGTGGTTGCCTCTCATGTGGCCCCACTGGAGACCACATGAGAGGACCTGGCCCACAACCTAGGCGTGTGACCTGACTGGGAATTGAACAAGCAACTCTTTGGTTTGCAGGCTGGCTACTCAATCCACTGAGTCACACCAGCCAGGGCACTAAAAATGTCTTTTAAAAGCTGTTTTCAAAGGCCATAAATGTTGGGTACAAACTAGGGCTCAGGTATTTTCGAGAGAAATTGGGCAAATCCTCCTCCATTCGTTTCTGTTGAGACATTTTCATCTATACTGATTTACTTAAGGTTTGAGGAAGCTCTGAAGAGAAGCCCTGAATTTTTCCTGACATATACAAACACAGCCGATGGACAGGGGTGACTACAACAGAAGCCTAATGATAAGTAAGTAGAGCAGAAGCCATTGAGGAAGAACTCCCAATAATTGGAAACGTTTTTGAGTATATGATCCAGCTGTAACAATAGATCCTAAGTAATGGAGAAGAGCGCTGGTTCCACGTACAAAACAGTGGCTGATACTAGGGGAAATTCCAACCCCGCCCCCTGGTGGCAGATGTGCACCCTGGCAGACATGGGTTATGAATGAGAAGTGGGAGAGGCGGAGATTACTGCTCTCTAAAACACCATGGGGCTGTATCATTTCCGCTAAACGTTCTTCAGGAGAGTCTCTTTTCTTACTTCCAAGAGGTGAAGACATGGACTTTCTGCCTTGAGTGCAATGTAGTGTCCCTTTCGTGGCCTTCAGTTTACAGCTGAATTTCAGCTCCACCAGAACGTGGCATGGCTGAGCCCTACTTCACTGGTTCCTAGGGGTGGTGGTAGTGATAACATCAATAGGAATGGAGTCTCAGCAGGAGGATGACTCTTGTGGAGTCATGAGGGCCTGAGGTTATGGAGTCCCTGCCTGGATGTCCATGGTAATGAGAAAAAGAATGATATAACTAACAGTTCAAGCAATTTCACTTCAGGACCTCTCCAACTGAGCATGCCATAGAAAAAGCATTTGCTCTATTTCACAAGAGATAACTTTAATCTCAAGCATCAAGCCAAAGCAGCAGCATTTCAATTTCACTAACAATGGTACATGGCAGTGATGGGAATCAGCTGCCAGTGTGGAGTGGCGCTTCCTCGAGCTGTTGGGTCCTGTGCCTGCCGATTCCTGGCTTGGCTGGCCGTGGCCTGCAGCCTCCGCATTTTGCTTGCTTGCAAAAATTCTGGGTTTTAAGTTACCAAGATTTAGTTGTGAATGGTAGTAGATGACACATGTATTCACATGCTGGCAAAGTTTGAGATTGCTGATGATCTTTCTGAGGTTGTGAGTGTGTAATCTAGTTTATATCCGTCCTATTGTCAGGGTGCTGTTTCTCAAAACAAATCTGATCATGTCAGTCACGCTTAAATTGAAACTCTTCCCTGACTCCACATCGCTTGGGGATCCACCTCCTCCACCAGGCTCACCAGACCCTGTGTCATTGATGTCATCATCTCCTGCCCCTCCCCCCACCGTCTAATTATCCTGAAATGGGACTTGGATTCTCACTTGCAGTGAGTGTCTCTTATTTCAGTGTTTCTACAGCTATATGTTTTATGCTCTATTTTTATTCTTTTATTGATTACTCTAGAAATTTTAACATATATCCCTAACTTATCAAAGTTTGAAGTTAATTAATCATTTATCCTCCTTCCACTCTCCCCAATACAAGGATCTTAGTTTAATTCTGTTCTTTCCTTTCCTTTCCTTTCCAGAGGTATATGCTACTGTGGTCATGTTTTAATTCTGTCTTTGAAAAACCCAGCAGACCTTATTACTGTTTTATTCAGTCAAGGTTTGTTTGTAAGTACCCATGTACTTAGCATTTTGTTTGTCCTTCATTACTTCTTGCATGCTAAACCTTCCACCTAAGATCATTTCTTACATGAGATCCTATTTTTCTAAAGAACTTCCTTTATAATTTAATTTAGTGATGGTCCGCTAATGGCAATCTTTCCATTTTTTTCTTTCTGGAAGATCTTGATTTCATCATGACCCTTGGAAAGTCTTTTTTAACTGGGTGTAGATTTCTAGGCTGGCCATTCTGTTTCCTCAGCACACTGAGCAGGCCGCCCCCGTCCCCTGGGCATCTGTGGTTGCTCTGTGTAGTCAGTTGTCAGTGTATCTCTTGGTCTTTGACAGCAACCTGCCTTTCCTCTGGCTGCTGGCTCCTTTTAAATTCTTTTTATCTTTGATTTTGCAGTTTTAATATGATGTTGTAGGTGTGGATTTCTTTCTACTTATCCCACTTAAAGTTTGTTGATAATCTGTAGCTTGATATCTTTACCAGGTCTGGAATATCATTAGCCACTATCTCTCCACATACTGCCTCTGTCCCATTTTCCCTTTTTTTTGGGGGGGTGGGGGTGGGGGTGCTTCTGATTGGATGTGTGTTAGGCTATCCCGTGTCACCCCCCTTCATGTTTCTTATCCTCTCGGAGCTTTAACTCTCTATGATGCTTTTCACATATATTTTTCCAGCTGTATCTTTCTGTTCACTGAAGCTATTAGTACCTGCATCCATTTGACTCCTAAACCCATTTACTGAGTTTCTAATTATAGTTACTATATTTTTCATTTCTAGAAGTTATATTTAGTTCCTTTCCTTATTGGCTTGGTCATTCTTTAAAATCTCTTATTCTTTGCTCATATTTCAAAATTGTCTTTTATTTTTTAATGAATCTGAGATAGAACTGGATGAATCATAATCCTTGCTTCATGGTCATTGTCATCATGAGACTAGACCTCTCTCTTATTTGTGTATAAACATATGTATGTATGTATGTACATACGTATGTATTTATAAAAGAATCTGCCCTGGCTGGTGTGGCTCAGTGGATTGAATGCCAGTCTGTGAACCAAAGGGTCACCAGATTGATCCCCAGTCAGGGCACATACTTGGGTTGTGGGCCAGGTCCCCAACAAGTGGCACACGAGAGGCAACCACACACTTATCTTTCTCTCCCTCTCTCTCCCTCACCCTCTCTAAATAAATAAATACATTTTAAAAATAAAAGAGAATCTAATGAATACCTATAATCCCACCACCTAACCCAAAAGCTAGAAGGGCTGTGCGGCCCTCCCACTCTGCTTCCGCTTGCCAGATTTGTATCATTCCCTTTCTTTTTTGTTTTTATAGTTTTATCAAATACATATGGGACCTAAATATAATGTTCAGTTTTAGTTATTTTTGAACTTTCTGAAAAGAGTTTTATGGTGCATATAATCTTCTGCGACTTTAAGAAAATCTGATTTCCTATTAATAAAGATTTAGACACATTTTTGCATGCTCTATACAATATTCCATTGCATGACTATTCCATGATTATTTACCCATTCTTCTGTTAATGGGCATTTTGGTTGTTTCTAGTTATTTTTCCCCTCAACTGCAAACAGTCTTCCTATGCCTATTATTGTATCTGTCTCTTGATTCCATTGGATACATAACTAGGGGTGAACTGCTGGGTTGTAGGGTGTGTAGGGTCGGCCAATACACACCAGTAGAGCTGCTGGCATCCAGTCTGGTTGGTCAGGCATCTGACTGGTTGGTACTCATGTGGTATTGGTTGTTATTACTTTGAATATTATCCTTCAGAGCCTATGAATAACAAACTTTGTAAACTAATGCCAAATTATTAAAAATGGCTATTCTAATTTATATCTGTGCCAGAAATATATGAGATCTTGTTGATACACATTTTCTACAACATTGGGAATTGTCAGATATCTTAATTTTTGCCAATCAAATGGGTGTTAAATTTATGTCTCATTCTGGTCTTGATTTGCATTTTTAGTTTGCTAATGAGTGTGAGCATCTCTTTAAGTGTATTTTACTTCTGGGTACGTCTGTGAAGATGTTTCTGGATCAGATTAACATTTGAGTAAAGCAAATTACCCTCCCTAACGTGAGTGGGCATCATCAAATGCTTTGAGGCCTAAATAATGAAAAGGCTGAGTAAGAAAGAATTCTCTCTCTCTTCGTCTTTGAGCTGGGATATGCGTCTTTTGCCTTTGGACTCGGACTCTGACTGGAACTTATACCATGTGTTCCCCTGGTTCTCAAGCCTTTGGACTTGGACTACAACTACATGTAGTTGGGCCTTTAGCTTGCCTACTGCAGATCTTGGGACTTCTCAGCTTCCATAATTACATGAGCCAATTCCTTATAGTAAATCCATACATATATTTAATAAATATATAAAGTACGTTATTATAATTGTATATCTTCACAGTTATAGAATTACATTTATTAAAATGCGTAATTTATTAATCATAAAATTTACATGCATTTATGTATTTAAACTATGTATTCATATATTTTGTAAAGAGTTTTTAAAAAATATTTTATTTATTTATTTTAAACATAGAGGAAGGGAGGGGGAAAGAGTGGGAAAGAAACATCAATATGTGGTTGCCTCTCTCGCATCCTCTGATGGGGACCTGACCTGGCCCACAACCTAGGCACGTGCTCCAACTGGGAATTGAACCAGTGACCCTTTGGTTTTCAGGCCGGCACTCAAGCCACAGAGCCACACCAGCCAGGGTAATAGTCACATATTTAAATCTATATATTTATGTATATTCAATAAATATAAGTTGTACAAAATAAATGTGCGTGTACATAGATATAGATATATATTTACACACATAAATATATTTCCTGTTGGTTCTGTTTCTTTGACGGGCCCTAACACAACTTCTATTAGGAGTTTTAGATTAGATATTTAAGTTTTAAAAATAATTAGAGTTGAATTTTGTGTATTATGTGAAGTAGGCATTTAATGAATAATTTTTTTTAATGAATAATTTTTATAAATAAATAATTTCCCCTCCTTTTCTACTTATCTGCCATGCCGCCTGTGTTATACGTCTAAGTTCCACGTGTAACTGTTTTTGAGCTCTAGAGTCCGTTGTACTGATCACTTTGTCTCCGAATCAGCATCACATGGTCTCGATGCTATCTCTAACTTCTTAATAACTCCTGATATCTGATTGGGCAGGTCACAACTCTCTATCCTTTACTTCAGAAGTGTTGAGGTAATTAATGAGATCTCTTAGTTCCCAGTTTGGAATTTTTACCATTTCAAATTAAATGGTTTCTGGATCCTTGGGAAAATGACTATTTTTCAGATTTGGACAGAAAATATACAAAATGAGTTGAAACATTTTCTTCTGATCTGTAGTCACACACATCATCCATTGAACCAGTGGCCTGCATCTTTGAAACATTTTTTTATATTAGAAACTGAGGACATTACTGGTATTTCTGGGGTTGCAAAAGACCCAGCAGATGATTTATGAGGCTCCCTTTAGTCAAAGATGGGAAAAATACAGCATAGATAGAATAATAATGTCAATAAATTAAAATACATAAAATATGTATAAATCCATGTGTTTGTACTTATATTAACCCCCCTCCAAAAAAAAAAGCCCTCACTGGTTGCCTTTGGGATACACTAGTAAACAAAATCATTGCATTTGATCATCTTAATTTTGTATTGAATCAAAAAGACATAACGAAGTACATCTTAAATGTATAGATCTTAATATGTATAATCTAAAGTATAATCTTAAATGTACAGATTGATGAGAATTTACATTTTTATACATGTAACTATTGATCAAAATAAGATATAGAATAGTGCTTCTCAAATCTTACTATGCATATGCATCAATTGGTAAATTTGTTAAAATTCATATTCTGATTCAGTGAGGCTGTTGTGGGACCTCAGATCCTGCATTTTTAACAAGTTCCCAGGTGATGCTGATACTGCTGGTCTGTGGGCCACATTCTGAGAGGCAAAAATATAAGTTTTATGTTGTAGCATGTAGCATGAGTTTGTTCTTTCTTTTAAAAATATTTTAGATTATTTATTTATTTATTTATTATTAGATAGAGGGGGAAGAAAAGAGAGAGGGAGAGAAATCAATGTGTGGTTACCTTTTGCACACCCCCTACTGGGGACCTGGCCCACAACCCTGACTGGGAACCAAACTGGCGACTCTACTTTACAGGCCCTTGCTCAATCCACTGAGCTACACCAGCCAGGGCAGTTTGCTCTTTCTTATTGATGCACAATTGCATTGTATTAATGTTCCAACATTTATTCATTTATTTTATAATTGATGGACATTTTTGTTGTTTCCATTTTGGGGTCATCATGAATTAAGTTGCTATGAACATTCTTGTACATGTTTTTGGGTGGACATATGCAGTCATTTGGGGGGAGTGTGTATCTATGTTGGGAACTGCCAGGCCTGATGTCAGAAGCTGTAACCCTCCCATGGCTGAGGCTGAGTGAGAGACCTTGGGACCATAAGCCACTAAGGAGACAAAGCTTATCTTCCTGGCATGGATGCCTCCTCTGCTCCCTTTTACTTCACCCTGCTTGGCCCCAAGTGGATGACTGGTTAGCCAATGATGGGTAAGATTCCTTAAGGGAGGGATGACCTAAGACAGGAATGGTCATGAAGGGGCCCTCAGGGAAGGACTTCAAGGGCTATAGAAAAAGAGGGTGATGGACCCTTGCCCCTCAGCTTTGACATAGCCTGAGTCCTCATTTTGTCTGCAGGAAGTCTCCTAATTTCTTGGCTGCCTTACTTCCCTGCCTGACTTAAGCCTGAAACAATAACAGAGGACAGTGCAGCCCTGTGCTGGAAAGGGTGGGTTCCCTGGGCAATCAGGCCTAAGAAAGAATACAAAAAATCCTGTGAAACCTGCTTTGCTAAGAATGTCCTCAAATTTTTGATAAAGGTCCAAGCATGAAATGAATTTGTTTTCCAAAGTTTCACAGCCCTTTAGCTAATTGACCCTGACTCAGAATAAGCCCTCATAGTCCTTTGTATGTTATCTATGGTCTGATCCTTACTGTCTGACAATGATTGATGAGCTTTACCTGTATTCCTGTGCAAATTGAACCCCATAAAAGGCCATTGAAGAACAGGCTCCTCGCCCTTCTCCTTTGAGAGATCGGCCACCTTTCCTCCCCAAGATCATGTCTTGGTAGACTTATTTTCATCCGTGGCAGATGAGGAGGGCCTCTGCAGGTGGAGCCCCACCCCGCCACATATCTAGTAGTAAAATTGTTGGGTAATTAGGGTAGGTATAGATTTAGCTTTTGGAGATATTGTCAAACAGCTTATCAAAATGGTTGTGACATTACACTCTTACCAGCACTGTATCAGGATTCTAGTTGCTCCACATTTCACCAATACTTGGTATTGTTCTTTTTAAAATATAGCTATTCTGTTGGTGTGTGGCAGTATTCAATTGAGGTTTTTTGGCCACTCGGAGATCCTCTTTTGAGAAATGATTACTCAAGTTTTTTCTTGGCTTTTTTTTTTGCTTCACATTGGTTTGTAGGGATTCCTCATGTGTTCTGAATATGAGTTCTTAACTGTATACATTATTGCAAATATTTTCCCCAGACTGTGATTTTCATTTTTACTCTTTTAATAGTGTCTTTTCATGAACATAAGTTTAATATTAAGAACATTCAATTTGACAGTAGTTTTCTTCAATGTTTAAAAATTGTGTTAAAATACACCTTACGTAAAATTTCTATTTTAAATGTATAATTCATTGGTATTAAATACACTCTTATTCTTGACCATCATTACCATATCCAGAACTTTTTTCCTTTTGCAAAACTGAAGCTCTATACCCATTTAAAAATTACTTCCTATTCCTTTCCTCCCCACAGTCACTGGCTATCACCATTCTACTTTCTGTTTTTATGATTTTGACTACTCTAAGTTCCTCGAATAAGTGGAATGATACATTATTTGTATTCTTATGGCTAGCTTTTCACTTATCATAATTTTCCCCTCATCTCTAGTATTGTTTTTCAATCTAAAATTTATTTTGTCTGAAATTACACACTGGCCAATGTGGCTCAGTGGATTGGGTACCAGTCTGTGAAGTGAAAGGTCACAGGTTGATCCCCAGTCAGGGCATGTGCCTGTTTTGCAGGCCAGATGCTTAACTAGGGGCATGCAAGAGGCAGCCAATTGATGTATCTCTCACACATCGATGTTTCTCTTCCTCTTTTTCCCTCTCTTCCCCTCTTTCTAAAAATAAATAAATATAATCTTAAAATAAAAAATAAAATTTATTTTTTCTGATATCAGTATAACCACTCTTGCTCTTGCACTGCTGTCTTCTCTTGTGTTTGGTTGTTTTTCTGTGAAGCATTTAAATTCTTTTCTCATTTCCTTTTATGTATATTCTAGAGATATTTTTTTGTGGTTACCATGGGGATTTAATTTAAAATCCTATATTTATGGCACTCTGTTTTGAATTTATACCAGCTTAACTTCAATAACATAAGAAAACCTCTGTCCCTACCCCTTTTTGTTATTGATATCACAAAATTACATCTTTACCCACAGCGTGTCCTAAAACATAAACTAATAATTCTTTTAAATGCATTAGTATACTAAATTATGTAGAAAACAAGATCTTGAGTTATAAACCAAAATTATAGTAAGACTACCTTTTACATGAATTGTTTTTTTTCTTTTAATGTGTTAAGTCTGTTAAATCATGCAGAAAACAAATAAAAAACACAGTTACAAATCATTGTTATAATAATACTAGCTTTTGTAACTGCTCTTGTATTTGTCTGATTTGATAGCTTTATTTCTCTGTACAGCTTTAAGTTACTATCTAGTGTCCTTTTACTTCAGCCTGTAGGGCTCCCTTGAGCATTTCTTGTGCATATATATGCCAATCTTTTGGCCTCTAAAGTTTCTGTTAAGAAATATGCTTATGATCTTATTGATGATTCCTTGTATGTGACAATCTCTAGCTGCTTTCAAAATTCTCTCTTTGTTTTTGAAAGTTTGATTATAATATATCTTAGTGTGAGTCTTTTTGAGTTCATCCTATTTGGAGTTTGTTGAGCTTCTTGGATGTTTACATTCTTGTCTATCATCAAATTTGGGAAAATTCCAGGCAGTATTTCTTCAAATATTTTCTCTGCCTCTTTCTCTTTCTTGTCTCCTTCTGGGACTCCCACAATACACTGGAGTCCTTGGTGGCATTCTATGAGATGTACATAAAATAGCTCATCAAGAATAATTTATATTAAAAAAGAAGAAAATTTAAAAATTAAAAAAACTAAGTTTCCAATGTAAGCAGTAAGTTAAAGAATGAGTAAACCCAAAGAAATTAGAAGAAAATAGATAATAAAAATAAGAGCAAAAATCAAGAGATTAGACAAGATACTATAGGGAATTTCAACAAAGCTAAGAAATCAACTCTTAAAATGATTAAAATATGGACAAATTTCTGGTAGTGATAATCAAGAAAAAGAAAGAAAGCACAAATCAATATAGCAAAGAAGGACACAATTACAAAGGAAGCAAAGATGCAAATGATAATAAGAAAATTTTATCAACAACTTTATGGCAATACCTTTGAAAGCTTAGAAAAAATAAACATATTCTTAGAAAAATATAACTTATTAGAACTGACTCAGAGGACTTCCGCCAAGATGGAGGCATAGGTGGATATGCCGTGCCTTCTCACACAACCAAGTTTAGAGACAACTAAATATTAGCAACAGAAAACACAGCCAGAACACGGAAAATTGAGCTTTTCGGAAGTCCGTTAACAACAAATTCTTCAGCCTGACCGGTAAGGGGTGAAACCAGCAGCTGGTGAAGCCGGGTTGCACAGGAAAACTCGGTCGGACGGACTCGGGCGCAGGGAATCCAGACGCGCGGAATCCAGGCGCAGGGTTGGACCTAGTGAGCGACCGAGCGAGCCACCAGTCGAGCGACCGCGGGGGACAGCGGGGGAGCGGTGCTGTGTGTTGACTGTGGTCGCGCATTTGTGCACGGGGGGGGGACAGGCGAGGGAGTGGGCAGTTGGACCAGGCCGGGCGGGCGAGCGGCAGTGGAGGGCGCTTCCATTTCCCTGCTCTGACCCCACCTCCACATACAGCGTCATAACCCAGCGACTCTGAGTGGCCCAGCCCAGGTGAACCACCTAAGGCGCTGATCCTCACCCAGCTGTGAGAAACAGCAGAGGGGGTCGCCATTTCCCGCTCTGACCACGCCCCCACATACAGAGTCACAACCCAGCGACCTGGGAGTCCAAGGCGCCACTTCTCACACTTAAAGGGCGCGAACAGACCAAAAATGTCGCAAGAAGATCTCAAAGCCCCAGAGCCCATAGATCTAAGCGATGAAGAAATAGCAAAACTCTCAGACGCACAGTTTAAAACACTGGTCATCAGGATCCTCACAGAACTGGTTGATTATACCGACAAATTAGACAAATATAGAACTGACTCAAAAGAAATAGAAAGCCTAAAATAGTCCTGTTAAAGAAACAAAAGCAGTAGTAAAACAAAACATAAAAACTTCCCAAAAGGAAAACACCAGTTCCAGATGTTTCACCAAACTTATAAGTATCAAATTATTCCAACCTTATACTAACTTTTACAGATAAAGGAAAAAGATAATATTTTCCTAACTTATTCTATGAAGTAGAATAACTTAGATACCAAATCCAGGAAAATACCAGGCTTGTTTTATTTATTAATATAGATGAAAAATGTAAAACTAAATATTAGCAGATTAAATCCAATGGTATCTGTAAAATAAATCATAAACCTTCTTGAGTGAGTTGGGTTTATCTCAGGAAAGTAAAATTTAATATTAGGAAACTCTCTCAATGTAATTGATCAAAACATTAAAAGAGAAGATCATATGATCATGTCAAAAGATGCATAAAAAGTCATTGATAAAACTCAACATACATTTGATTAAAACTTTTAGTGAAATATAAAATATAACTCTCTATAGCTGATCAACAGAGGTCTACAAAAATCCTATAAGTATCATTCTAGAGAGGGAATGTCAAGAGCATTAAAGTTATAAACAAGACAAACATATCCCCCCTCACCACTTCTATCTAACGTTGTTCTCTTGGCCTGGCCAGAGACCAGGAAAATGAGCCAAAGGATACAGGATTATTTTATTTCTCTAAATGTGTGTGTGTGTGTGTGTGTGTGTGTGTGTATTTATATACACAGTTACATTATAGTACTTCATAATTCTAACATTTGAATTCTTGCAGGTGTGTTTCTGCTATTTATTGTTTTTGCTGGTTCTTTTTCTTGGTGACAGGTTTCCTTGTGTGTTTGATAATATTTGACTGTGTGCTGTTCATTTTCTCTGGAGCTTTATCTGTGGAAATTATTTGAGGTGTGAGATGAAGGTGAATTGTTCTAACAAAGATTTACATTTCCTTCTGCCAGGCATGTGAGGCACTATCAGTCTGGGGCCATTTTATATTAAATTCTTAATTTGAGGTTTTTCATATCACGTAGGTAGAGTGAATTTGATTGCATGCAGTGCGATGTCTATCTGGTAGTTATGGATTCTCAGGGGGAGATTCTTCCTCCCTACACTCATTGCTATTGTCAAAGTTTAAAACAGGTAATTTTCCTTGCAACTTCCTAGGTATGGGGATGGGGTGAGTTTTGTTTTTTTTTTTAGTTTACCTGTACATTAGAGTAGAGAGGTCCTCTTTGGCTTCTAAATTTTTGCAGGGAGTATTTCCTCAACTTGTGCAGACCCAGTGCTTTATCTTCTTTTCCACATGCCCTGAGAGATCATGAAAACCAAAGTTCAATTTCATCGGTTAGCAAATATACTTGTGTCATTTACTTATATTGTGACACAACACACCACTAAAAAATTCAGTAGTTTAAATTAATAAGCATTTATTATTGCTCAAGGGTCCTCAAATTGGCTGGATGGTTCTCATTCAGCTGGTCTCACTTAAGTGTCTGCAGTCAGCCATAGTCAGGTAGACAAGGTCTGTCCAGAAAAAGCCCAGTCATTGTTAATATAAGAGACTGGTTTGCACGACATTGATGTAACCTGGCAGCCAAAGAGAGTGGACTGGAAAGCACATGTATGAACAATGATGACTTCACTGTACTAGTCAGTGAGGATGGTAGGCACCATGGAATTAGCATGTGTACTGTATGGCTGTCTTATTTAAAATGACTGAGTGAGTAGAGCAACAAATCTGCACCAAATTTTGTATTAAGCTTGAACATTCCTCTATGGACACTATTTGGATGATTCAGAAGGCTGCACCTATGGGCAACTGGTGATTGGCAGCTTCATCACAACAACTTGCCTGCTCAAGTATCACATCTCATGCTGAGTTTTTTGGCAAAACATCAAATCATCCAGGTGACAACCCTGCTACAGCCCAGATTTGGTGCACTGCAACTTTTGGCTTTTCCTAAAACTAAAGTCTCCTTTGAAAGGGAAGAGATTTCAGACTGTCAATGAGATTCAGGAAAATACGAGAGGGCAGCTGATGGCGACTGGGAGAACTGTGCGAGGTCCCAAGGTGCCTACTTTGAAGGGGACTGTGACGTCATTATCCTATGTACAATGTCTCTTGTATCTTTAGTAAATGTTTCTATTTTTTATATTACATAGCTGGATACCTACTGGACAGACCTGCTGTATCTCTGTTGCTCTTGGCTGGGCTCTATCTCATATTTGGGGATCAGATATAAGGTGGTCTAAGATGGTCTTGGCTGGAATAGCACGGCTCTCTTGCACCTTGTCTCTCATCCTCCAGCAAGCTCTTCCAGGCTTGTTCTCACAGTGGAAGCAAAAGACCAAGAGAAGGAATGGAAGTATACAAGCCCCTTACAGTTTAGGCTTAGAACTGGCACACCATGGCTTCTTTCATATTCTATTGGCCAAAGCTAGTCACAGTTCATGCAGAGTCAAGGGGGGGAGGTGGCATGGATATAGAGTCCACCCCTTGATAAAAGGAGTTGCAAAGTCATGTGGTAAAGGACATGGGTTCAAGGAGAAGTGAATTGGTGCCATTTTTGCAATCAATGTATCACAGCCCCCAGGCTAAATAAAGTTGGCTTCAGTGCTCTGCTTACCTTTCTGGTTCTGCCTTCACTTAAATTTTGGCTGGAATAATTTTTTTCCAGCTCATTGATGCATTTAAGAAGATTTTAAAATGTATTTTATCTATCATTTAAAAAATTATTTATCATGTATTCAGTGAGAGGATCAACCAAGCACCTTGTCTGCTGTAGTGCTTGATTGACATTTTGATGAGTTTCTGTATCTGCACATGTGTGGCTCTCCACTCTAATTCTCTCTCCGATCTTTGAGGCTCTATTCAAATGTCTCTTTAATGCTTCTTTACCTCTTTGATTGCCCCTCTTCATCTAGACAGCACTGTTGTTGACTGTAGACTCTAAAAGTATTTTGTGCTCATCTCTATTAAGTCATGGAATTCCTAATATAGCTATCAGTTTGTGGAGAGTAGGGATCTTTGCTAAAAAATTATTAGGTATTTCAAGACAGTGACAGCAGAGCATTAAACCAAGAGTGGGGACCTTTTAAAGTGCGGGCTCTGTGTGACTGCACAGCACACACCCCCATGAAGCTGGCTCTGATAGTTATTACTGTTTTGCATCTCCATCTCCTGTACACATCCTGGATGGGTGTGAGAGAACACTCTCCCAAGTAAACCTGTCTGCTTAATGGTTATGCCCCAGCACAGTAGCAGAGTGCCAGGTACAACCAGTAAATGATTGTTGAATGAACAAATAAAAACTACATTATGATCTCAAACACATCAACTCTTTGATAACAGCTTTATGAAAAAAAGTAGAAAAATCATATTAAATGTCCCTCTCCAGTTTAAGATGCTCCCCAATTTCAGTTAACAAAATTTACATCCTAGAACGGAGAAAGTATGGGGGTGCCTTTTAGCACCCTTCATGATAGCTGTTCTTACGCTTCATGGAAAGTGAGATGCTTCTTTCAGTTCTAAAGTGGGTTTCTAGGACCAACTTTCTGTCTTATTTTCTCCTATTTCTTCTCTCGGCTGATCCCTGGGTTGGGAATGATCTGTGACCTGAGCTCATGATTGAAAAGTCTTGGTTGAACTGGTCTGGTAGGCAGCAAGATAGGTGGATGACCAGTTTGCCAGTCACCCACCAGACTGCTAGGTTTCCCTGGGTAAGGGCTCTGTAAACTCCATTATGTCATTGATGGCATGTGTGATCTTTAAACATCTCCTTGGGGAAAAGGAGAGAGGGCTTGGCTCCCAGTTTTACTTTTTGGGGCCTGTGACTTCTACTTTTGGTGCCTCGTTTTCCCCCTTTATACCAGTGACCACGAAGTGGTACTCCTTTCTCCCTGGGTGAATGTTAAATCAGAACTACTTCAAGGTCTGTTTCTGGAGAGTCAGACAGTCTCCCAAACCCACACTTCACCACCCCAAAGCTTTCAAGATCAGAAAAGGTGAAGGAAGGGAGAGAGGAACGGGGCTTCAAGGACGCACGCTATTCCCCACCCCAACTTCGGGTGCATGAGGTAGTGTTCCCTCACACCCACCGTGGGAAATCAGAATCCGGAACGAAACCCTTCCCCACATCTTCAGCCCCTCCCCCTGCGGCTTCCCCAGTGCGGCCCCCTCCCCCCCATTACAGCATCGCTCTGGGCGCCAAGACGGATTCCAGCCAGGGACTGCTGCAGTCAGCTTTCCTCCTCCTCTCCTGGCTCCCGCAGCCTGTGTCCAGGCTCTGCAGCCTCCGCCTGTGCTCCGGACAGTCCCCTTTCCCTCCTCCACCCTGCCCCTGCCTTGACACAACCCCTGGCTCAGGGCCTAGAGGTGGGCGGACACCGTGGGCACAGGTGGGGGCCCCAGCAAACTCGGCAGGTATAGCGGGTTCTCCCTGCACACGGGGATGCCTCGGGTGCGGGCTGTGGGTGGGGGGACGCCCGTCAGCGGCGCGGAGGCCAGGCCCAGGCACAGCGCCCCACACTGGCAGAGGCTGGGGCAGAGGACGGGGCTCCTTGAACCGAGGCCAGCAACTGGAGTCGGGCATCTGACCGGGAAAAGCTGAGGGAGAGACTCCAAGGGGATGTGCGTGGGGGGCTGTGGGTGACATTCTGGGTGTGACTGCCTCCATGGGGCGCAAGACCGCGTCTGTGAGACTGGGCGACCGTCTCCCCAAGAGCCCCGCCACTGGGCTTCAGTCCCTGAGCCTAGGTCGACAGTGCATGGCCGTGGCACTGTGCACCTGGTCCTGGGCCCCCGGCAGACACAAACCCGGTGGCGCCCCAGCTGGGCCTCCCCAGTGCTGTCGCTGAGCGAGGCGTGCACTCCTCGGAGACCCCGCGGCCGCGGCCGCCGGCTGCGACCTCGTCCCTCCTGGGTCCGGTGCGGGGGCGGGGAGCTCCGCACCCCTCCTTCTCCCGGCTCTGCTGCCCTGCGTGGGGGCGGGGGCGGGGGCGGAGCGCGCGGGCGGGATCCCCCCGCCTCCCCTTCCTGGTCCCCGGGAAATCCAGCCTCCGTGGCTTGGCCGCCTCCCGATCCCGCTCCCGCTGCCGCTCGGCGCTCGCTCGGGGCTCCGCAGTGCCGGGCCCCGTCCCTGCCCGCCTGCCCGCCGCAGCGCCCCCAGCCCGGGCTGCCGGCACCATGTAACCCGGCCAGAGCCCGAGCCGGGCCAGGTAAGCGGAGGGGAGGGGTGGGGACTGGCCGCACTCGCCGCGCCCTCTGCAGCGCCCCCCATTCTCGGCCTGGCTGTCGCCCCGGCACCGCCCACGCCCCGGGCTCTGGCGGCCTCGGCTCGCAGCCCTGAGAGGGGCCAGGGCTGGGCCTCCTCCGTGGCCCCTGCCCCCGCCCTCTCCACGGCCTGTCTGCCCGTGGGCCTGGCCTGAGGGTCGGGCGGAGGGACCACGCGGAGCGAGGACCGGCTCTCCCAGGTAGCGCCGTGGGGGTTGGCCAGACCCGGCCCGGCCCAGCCGGCCGGGCAAGAGGCTTGGGTCTGGGAGCAAGTAGCCAGCTGGGTTGTGGGGGGAAGTGGTGGTGTTGGGGAGATCCGGAGAGAAGTTTCCTCTGCAGGTGTGTGAGTGTGAGTGCGTGTCACTATGTGTCTGTGGTGAGTGTGTGTTTCACCGTGCGGGTCTGTGGGTGCTTGTGTGTGCCAGTGAGTGTATGCAGTGAGTGTGTGTCATCGTGGGCGAGTGTGTGTGCATGTCAGTGGGTGTATGCAGTGTAAGTGTGGAGGGTGTTACTGTGTATGTCTGTGGACATGTGTGTGAGTATGTGAAGGTGTGTTTGTATGTGTGTGCCTGTGTGACTGTGTCTCTGAGTGGATACAGGTATCTGGGGCCTGTATGAGTGTGTGTGTGTGTGTGTGTGTGTGTGTGTGTGTGTTGGGTGTATAAGAACATATCTGAGCAGGGTTCACTCTGAGTCACCCACATCTGGCCTTCATTCCCTCCCCACTCCCCCAGGGGGTTCATGGTCGTTGGGGCCCATGGGACAGGGAGATCAGACTCTTCAGAGGTCAGATCACCCCCTCTCACCAAGGACTCTCCCCCTCCCCACTGCACCATCCCCCTCAGGCAAGAGTGGCATTGCACTCCCCATCTCGGTCCCCACCTTCACCTACCTCAGGGGGCACTTTCTGCGAAGCTCTGGTTGTGCCCTTGCTGCATGCTGGGCCCCTGATGGAGGTGCAGCTTCAGGTGAGCTGTAGAGCGTGTGCTTCTTCTTCGGGCCTGAGAACTTGTGTCATCTCAGCAGTGTTTCACTGAGGGCCCTTCAGAGCCCGGCACTGAGGAGGCCAGGCGAAGCTTCTGCCCTGTTCTCAGTCATCAGAGCAGGTGGATGTTCCCCAGACTTTCAAGCCCTAAATTTCCAAGTTGTGGGTCATTGGTTCAGCCTACTGGCTCTAGGTGGATCTGTACTGAAGCTCTTTGAAATAATAATAATAATAATAATAATAATAATAATAATAATAGTGCTTTTTTATTTAATCAGTCCAGGGCTTTTGAAAAATGCCCCCCCTCCATTTCAACTCTTTCTTCTAATTTCTGAACAGCTCTGGGAAGCAGGTGGGCCAGGTTAAGCCCTAGGAAATTGCCAATATTCAACTGTTTCTGGGTTTGATTTTTTTTTTTACCTGCAAAAAGAGCAATTTCATGTGGTTCAGCCTATTATAATGCCAGTTTACAGATGAGGATGTTGAGGCTCAGAGTTGAATTGCAATTGCCACAATTCCACACTGCTAGTCAGTGGAACAGAAGGGGTCCAGCTGAGGTCTTTTGGTGACTCAAGGAGCCGTTTTGGGCCACAGTTAGTGGTTGGTACTCCCTGCTGTGCTCTCTCTGACCATGGGGGCATTGCTGAGGGCATTGCACCTCTGCCCAGCATTCCCTGAGTGCTGGGGCTACTTCTGCACCCAGCTACCAAGGCCTAAAAGGAAGAGAGGGGGAGAAGAGGGGAGGGAGGGAAGGGAGAGGCTTCGTGAGTTGGCAGTGAATCAGGGTCTAAAAAGGGAGCTGGGAGGGCTAGGGTGGCAGGTGTTTCTAAAAGGAACATGAGCATAGGATGAACATCCTCAGATACCCTCCCCACAAGCCCGGCCCCTATAGCCCCACTGATCTGACAGGCAGTGCCCACTGCATTTTATGCCAGGAGGCTCATGTCCAAGTGAGCTTGTATGTGGTTGTAAAATGATTGTTAGGGGAGGAATCTTAGGATTAACTTGGTCCAACCTCTTAATTATAAAGTGAAGACACTGAAGCCCAGAGAAGGGTGGGGACTTGTGCAAGGTCACAGAGCAAGTTCGTGGGTTCCTGATTAGTCCTAGCCCAGGAACTTTATAAACTGCCATGTTGCTTTCTATTCCTGGAAACCCCTTCCCCCTCCCTATGCCCATCAGATCCAAGCAGAGATTTGGGGAGAAAAGTTAAAGACTCAATAAACCCAAGACTATAGATCCTGCAAGTTGGGACCCCTTTCCAAAGAGAGGGAGCTGCAGGTGTTTCTGGATGTAGGGATTCCTAGTCATGTCCACCACCAATGCAGGCTGTGGGCTTGTCTTGATTTCTGCTGGCGAGGTGCTAGGGCTGCTGCAAGCCAGACTCCCAGACTTTCTTCCATGGCAGTGCCTGCTTTCTGCTGCTTTCATCTCCCCAGCTGATGTTAGGGCTCGAGCTGGCTGGGTTCCATTTTCTTTCATCCCACCAGTTTCTGATACATTTTGCCTCTAGCTGGCCTGACAATTCCTTACTTTATGCGTTCTTGTTGGATAAAGAAACTTCTGGGGCTTGTCTTATTTTGGAAAGGTCTATAGTTACCTTTAAACCCTTTCTAACTAAACCTTCCAGGAGTCTAGAGTGAGTAATAATGATAATTGTTCCCATTTTGCAGATGGGAAGACTGGAATTTAGAGAGGGGCCTCTTGTTTGGTTGGTTTTCTCTTAATCCACTAAGATCAGTTAGAAGAGGTTCTTGGAGTGAGGGGACAAAAGGAGCGAGTGACAACAGAGCTTTTGTCTAGAGGAGTTTGCGCAGACCCCTTCTAGTTCCTTTCCCTCTCCATGATCAGGAAACCTTTCCAGAGTCTGATTTCATTCCCACCTGGTGGGTTCAAAGGTTTGTTTTTCAGTGGGGTTTGGAAGAACAGCTGTGTACCCTCCACTACACAAGCATTTATCTTGATTCCCTCTTTACTCACCCTCCTTCCAGTCTGAAGGCTGCTGGCTCAGCGAGCCTCCTGCTGTCTGGGGAGTCTGGGTTTGAGCTGGGGTGAGGCAGTGGCACCATTGTTATGGTAACGGGTTGCCAGCTCATTGTTGCTAATAACTTGTCAAGTCCCTGGGCTCAAATGCTGCATGCCTTCCCACCAGCCCCTCTCCCCAAGTCACAGAAAGGAAAAGTGAGGCTGTGTGGGAGGGGCTTGTGAATAAGGGAGTCTGGGGAGGTGGGTGGCCTTACCCTTGGGTCATAGCTGAAGATCCAGGGGAGATCACTTGGGGGCTGGTTTACACATTTGATTACATAATTTGTGTATGATTGTCTGGGCCGTTCCATGTCAATACACTCAGAACATGCTTGATTAAACCTGTACATGATAGATGACACCTGCATGTGTTTTACACAGCAGCCCACATGCACACGTGCTTTCAAGAATCAGAACATGCTTGTGTGTGAATATTGCCTCTACCATCTGCACATAAGGCACTCAAGAAATCTGGGTTTGTGGGGGTGTCCAGGTATGTGGGTTGGGATCTGATCTTTTTCTGATGCAGCTTCAAAGTGTCTTGTTAACAAAGGGACAGAATAGTCCCAGGGTTCCTTCTTCCTTCCTTCCAGTCAAGAGCTCATAATGGGAGTGGGCTGGGGCTGGTGTGGGGTCCCCAAGCTCCCAAATCCCAAAGGCCCCAGCATTTATGCCCTTTGAGCTCAGGTATCTTCTGCCACCCCCCCCCACTTTATTCTTTCTCATCCTCTCTTCCTGTGTGTAAATATTAAAGAGCTGAGCCTGTAGGGCTGATGTAGGCATGGGAAGAGAATGAAATTAAAAAGGATTCCCTCACCCCCATCCCAACACCCCCACCCTTTGGTCCCCTGCTCCTGCCTCCTTCCCTCTCCTTTCTCCCCTCCCCATCACTCATTGCTTCCACATGTCTCCCCCCGCCCCAGTTCAGATGGGAGCTGGTTCCTTTAGAAAAGGGGCTCGCAACAGGGTGTGGGGAGTCACCTCTCTCTGCCTCCCCTCACTACATCTGCCTACAGGGCTGGGAGCCCCCACGTGAGTATTTCTTTTATTTTGGGGGTGGTGGTTAGGAAGGCAAGTGGTGTTTAGAACCAGCTGTGAGTGGCGTTGAGAGGCTCAGGGTTGAAAGGAGGTGGGTGGGGTCCTGTCTCTAGGCTCCCTCCGGGAAGCCTCCTGTCTGTGTTTCTTTTCTCTCTTTGGGCAGAGACTGAAGGGAGGGGTACCAGATGCCTCCGGTGGGTGGGAGCGAGTATGGGAGGAGCAGGGGAGAGGGGCTTCTGTCATAAAGAGGGCCGTGGTAGGGTAAACCTGCTCCTTTCTGGCAGGCTGGGTTTCTGGCGACGCAGCCCGCAATCCCTGAGAGCTGTCCCGAGTGCTGAAAGGGACTCGGAGCGGATTTGGTTCTTTGGAACTGTCCTGGGTCCTGAACGGGGCTGCCTTGGGGCCGATGGTGGAAAGGCAGTTGGACAGTGCTGAGGGCTCACTAGAAAAATTCTCCCCGATAACCCACTTTCCAAGGACAGAGTCCCTGGATGAAAACATAGATTTGGGAGTCCTCCCTCTGGCTTTAGGCCTCGCAGTTATTCGTGGTATTTGAAAAGGGACTTCTCTTTCCCTGTTTTAGTCCCCCCCTCCTTTCCAAAACCACCCTTCATGTGGAGGTAGGGATGGAGGGTGATGTGACTGTGAGCTCTCTTCTCACATAGTCTTTAGTACAACGAGCTTGGGGGCACTAGCACCAGCCTTTTTCCTACTGGGTCCTGGAAGTTCAGCCTCCAGGCAGTTCTGGGTTTGGAGAGCTTAGGTTTTGCTGGCTAGGCCTTGGTGGTTAGAGCTCAAAAGTTCAAGGTAATTCATTGACTGTATGGTATCCCCCTACCTATCATACTTTGGAATTTTTGACAGGGTACAGTGAAATAGGCTGCAAGCCTGTCTTATGCTCTGCTCACCCCAAGCACAGTTCAGAGCAGCATTTGGGAGAGGCTTTTATTGGGAAGGAAGTTTTCCAAGCAAAGGATTTGAGGAGTGGGTGGGGTTGTTCAATGCCACAGAGCAGAGAAGGAGGAGGCTACTGGAGATGGGGCAATGGGAAAAGACAAAGAGCTGGCAGAGGAAAAAATTCAAATTGGGGGATGGGGTCTGGGTTTTGATTCTCAGTTCTCTTGGAAATCTACCTCACCAACCTAGGGTCAGGGTCATCTCATTTTCCTGGGTTTATACCGTTTTTGTAACTCTGAAGGGAACAGAGCAAAGAGTTATTTCTCTAGGCCCCTTCCCTTGTCATCCCAGGGGGACAAGAGCCAAATGTCAGGACATGCAGATGAGACTGTGGGGGAACAACGGGCAGGAAGGGTTGATGGCAGCTTTGCCTCCCATCCTCAAGAGCACAATCAAATATTCAAATGGGATCCTTCTTCAGGGGAGAGGAAGGAGAGGGTTTCCAGAGGATGCTGGGCAAAATTAGGTGTGGCAGAAGTTCAGAAAAAAAGAGTGGGTATCTAGGGACCCCAAACTGTACCAGTTCATGCCTTCCCAGGTGTGACTTCTAGTTAATAAGGAACCCCTCACCCCTCATGTTTTTGATGTAACTCAAGTTGATTCCTCCCATTCCCTAGCAGCTTGGGAGGAGCCGAGTTTTCCTGTGCTGTGGGTGCTGGGTGTGGGTGTAGGTGCCTGTTTGGGGAGGGGAGGTGTTTGTGCTCCACTCAGCTCCCTTGGTTACATAACAGCTTTGATAAGACTTTACTTTGGAGCTACTGCCACTGCCTGAAGCAGTCACCCCTCCACCTCCACGTGCAATGCTTGGTGTCCACCCTCTTCTCCCTGGCCTCTTGGAGAGCCCTGCTATTCATGATCCAGTGTTCCAGCAGCAGCTTTCCTGCTGGGAGGTGTCTTCAGCTTGCCTCCCTGCTTCCTACCCAGCTCATGTGTTTTAAATACTTGCTTCTTTTTTTATATTGAGCCCAGGCCAGCCCCTTTACATTTTTAAGCATCCAGATCTACCATCTCCTTGTCAGGGCCTTTGGGCTAAAATAGGAGGGGTTCACTGGACATCATGAAGCTGCTCTCTAGGGAAGAAAAAAAAATCATCTTAAGAGGTTTTAGGACCTAGAGATAATTTTCTTATTGTTTCTTCCTTTGCTCCAATAACTGTTTTGGAGCCTGTGAACAATGGACAATACCCAGAGGTATTGGGAGGAAGAACCCCGGCCTTGATATTTTCTCTTTGTTTTCCCTTTTAGAATTAAAAAGTTGTATATATAGGGGGTGGGGACTGTCTCTTTGGCATATTGTATTGATATTAGAAACAACTTTCTAAATGGAGAAGTGGGAGATTGGGAGGTGTAGAGAGCAAATGCAAACTTGTGATGCCCCTTGGAGAGAATATGGGCTTCTGACTTTGTGCACAGGATAGAAGCCAGAGGCAGGGTTGGATGTTTCTGCTATTCCAGTGCATGTGCATGTGTATTTCTGTCTGTCTGTGAGGATGCTCCGTGAATATGTACAAACATATTTGTGTATTTGTGTATCACTGTGGGCACATATACATCTACAGATGTATGCATCCATGTATATATGTGACTGTGAAGGTAATTAACTAAACCTATGTGTGTGTATGTGTGTGGTGCTCACCCAGTGATGCATATGTGTGAGTATAAGTGTGCCTGTGAACATATATGTAGGAGTACATATATGGGAGTACCAATTTCACAATAGCATATGAATATCTATACATAACTTTTGTCTTACATATGAATAAATGTGGCAGAGACAAAGAACGAGAGAGAGAGAAATTGATTGATTCTGCCTGAACATTGAGGTTGTCCAAAAGTTGGTTCCCCAGAAGCTTACACTTGATCCACTCTGATGCCTGTGGTTCTTCTTTCGAAAGCAGGTTTCTTGAGGTCTCTCAAATTCTCATGTCACAGAGACCCAGTTGTTCCCCACCACCATTCCTGTGAAGGGAGTTTGCTGAGGAGGAACTTACCACCTTGGGGACAGTTGGGTAAGGGAGCCGAGACTAAGGCTGATTAGATGCTATGGAGCTCAGGGGTGTATGTAGGAAAAGAATTTGAGAGCTTGAGCAGTCACATTACTACAGAGTCAAGACTCAAGCAGAACTAGTTGGGTTTAGTGGATGAAAGGGGCAGGGACAGTACGTAGACCCCAGTGTATGCATAATCCTCACATGTATGGGGCATTGGCAATATGTGTGTAGATGTGTATGTGTATATTACTTTTCTATGCCTTAATATACAAATCTCAAGATAAATGCACTTTCTAACATGCACACACATGAAAAATCTGTGGGAATGCTATCAATACAGGGATTTGCCAATATGAACATACATGCTAAAGCACATATATTACATATATGAACAGAGTATGCAGAAATATGTGGGCATGTGCTAACACTGGCCTGATTGCAACCCATGACTGTGTCCATGAGCATCTCACTCACCTGGGTTAATAATGGCTGTAAATACTGCTGTTTTCATCACATGTGACTCACCCAGTGCATCCATTCATCCAGCCAATGTTTACTTTATGCCTGTGATGTGCCACGTTCTGTGCTGGACACTGGGGATGGTTCTTGACCTCAGGTAACTTATAATCTAGAGAGGGTCAAAAACCTGAAACCAAGTTAAGGAAGGTAGGAGAACATAAGTGTTCATTAGAGGGTGTGGGGACCAAAGAGGGGTTGGTCAGTTCTGGAGTAGGGAATGGAGGAGTTTGGCAAAGGATCTAGAGGAGAGGAGGCCTTCAAGCTAAGGCTTGATTGAACAGGCCTTGTGTTAAACAGGTGAGCAACTGGAGGAAAAGGTATTCCAGTGACAGGAAACATTCCAACTGGTCTCTCTACTTCTACCTTTGTCAGCCCCTTCTCCAGAGATTCTGCCCCAAAAACCAGCCAGAGAAAGATGAGGTCGTGCCTTTCCAATGGGTTTCCATCTCACTCGTAGTGAAATGTGAAGTGCCTCGTGGGGCCTGCGTGACTTAAGTGCTGTGTGTAAAAGCCCCCAGAGACCTCCCTTGTCCCAGGCACCATCCTTACACAGGTTTCCTTTGGGTTCCACAAAGATGCTGAGCACAGTCCCACCTTGAGGCCCTTGTACTGGCTTTCCCCTCAGCCTGAAGTGCTCTTCCCCCAGATAGCCACATGATTTGCTCCCTTGCCTCACTCAAGTTTTTGCTCAAAAGCCACTTTTTTGGAGAGGGCAAAATCTATCTTAAATAGTCCCTTGCCATTCTACTCCCTCACCCTACTTTTTTTTTTTTAGTTTTAGCACCTACCACCTCCATTATTTCACATATACGTTTATCATTTCTTTTTCCACCAGAACATAAACTTGAGAATGGAAGCTTCATTTGTTTTGTGTACTGCTGTATCCACTGTGTCCAGAGGAGTTCCTGGCTTAGAGAAGGCACTCAATACATAATTCTTAAATAAATACTTTTTAGGTGGATCACACTGGTAGCCAGTGAGGAGACTGCATGGAGCTGGGCCAAGATGTGAAGCAGGGGGGGACCAGTTAGGGACAAGTTGTAGTAGCTTTGGCAAGACCTTAGGATGAGAGTGGCATGGTGTCGAACACTGGCAGTGGAGGTGGACAAAAGCAGGTGCAATGTACAAGCACACACATGCATGCACACACATGTACACACAACCAGATCTGTCTTAGTAGGAGAAGGGTTAGGAAGAAAGCAGAAGTGTCTTTATGCATACATGTAGTATATATGTCACGTATGACACCCTCCAGCTGGCCCTGGCCGCGGTCCTCCCTTTCTTTTAGATCTTGTCACCACCACCCCACATATACTTCCTTCCCTCTGTCAGCCAGGTTCAGAAAGCTGCCACAGACAGGTCCTTCTGGTTCCGTTCAGTTAATGATACAGGTTTCCCACTTAGGGAACAGGGAAAGGTAGGGAGCAGGGTCCTGAACAGTGGGAAGGCTCTTGGGAAGTCAGAGCCACAGAGGCTTACAGACATGTGGAAAGAGGCATGTGGACCCGGAGAAGAGTGCTCAGAGTTCGGGGAGCTCAGGCCTGGCCCTGGCTTCCTGCAGCCAGACAGGGTGGGAGGCAGGACAGCACCCTCAGACAGCGTCTGCAGCTGAGCCTGCACCTCCTTCTCTCCTCTCTTCCTCTCCCTGCCCTACTCCTGCTCCTCTCTCCTCAAGGGGTGGGTGCCTTGACTCAGTATGGGTTTAGTAGGGAGCGAGTGTTCCCCCAATCTGTGATCTGAATTCAAGGATGGGCGACGCTCAGGGAAAGGGGACCCAGTTTCTAGAGGACAGGCTGGGGGTTTGGTGATAGGGCAGGAAGCTCTCTAAGTCTCAACTTCGGCTGTTTTCCTTTCTCCCAAGAGAGCTTGGAGAATTGAGCTTATGTTTCAGAAATGAGGAACTGAGTTTAGAATCAGCTGCTAGCATGAAGGGACTGAGATTTAGACCGTGGGGAAAGCTGGGAGGAAGGTTGATAAGACATGAAGGTAGAAATGGGAGTTGAGGGTCTGCCCCTCCCCTCCGTTTGCTGACCTCTGGGAGGAAAGAGGGGCGTCAAAACGCAAGACCCTTTTTGAGAGTTCCTTTCCCAGACCTCCAGCACCTGGGTTGCCTCATTCCCGAGAGGCTGGTGCTAGAGCCCCTCGCTGGTTCCGGGGTGTATGGGGGCCTTGTGCCAATCTCCTCTCTCATCTGGACTAGGGGCGGGGGCGCTGCAGCCGCTCCCCTCCCACCTGGGCTCTGAGCGTGGGGGTTGGGACTAAACAGCCGCCAGAGCCGCCCACCTGCCCGCAGTGTCATGGCAACGACTCTGCTCACGTGGACGATGAGGAAAGGGAGGAGAAGAGAGGAGAGAAGACATCACGACAGACGTGAGGATGGGAGGGGGCTCCTCAGGGTCCTGTGTGCCGGAGCCCCCACCCCTCCAGCTTGGCCTGGCCCCAGCTGCTTTTACTCCAGGCCCCCGAGCGCATGGTGCGGCTCGTGCTCCAGTCCTAGCCTCTGAGTGTGCATGTCCTTGGGTGTCCTGAGTGTGATGACCTTGGCCTCCTGTGCCGGTGGCCCGCAGGGTTCTGGGGGAGATGGGGCTTTGGCATGTGAAGAACTCTCCTTCTCTCCCCACCCTGCAAGTCCGGGACGGTGCCTGGGGCTGAGGGGATGAGAGCCCGACCTACTTCTCCATTTTCTCACTATTTTCAAAAGGAAAATGACCCACTTTTCAGCCAATCGGACTGGAGCCTGTTCCCAGGCTGATTGCCTTAGCCCCCCTGCCCAGGCCTGTACCCCATCCTCAGCCTATTAGCCACGTGCTGGACCCACTTCCTAAAGGAGCAGGTGCACTTGTGTGGAGGGGTCCTTTTCTGCCATCTGTGCCAGGCTGGGGAGAGGTCTGTTCTGATTGGGACAGGGTGGGCCAGGACCTGACTGATTCTGCCCTCAGCTCCACTTTGGGCAGACCCTTTGATGGCCACAGTCCTGGGCACTTTGAGTGTGACGCCCACCATCTCCATACTCCCACAGGACTCACCTGGTGGAGGGGCAGATTGGGCTCTGGGTGGGGTGGGAGAACGGTACCCCTTCTCTCACTCTGTATTAGTGGATAGTGGTGGGCTGTCATCTCAAGCTGCTCTGTTGCCACGTGGAAAAGGAGAGCCTAGGGTATTGGAGACCCATGTCTGTCTGTCTGTGCCAAGGAACCCTCTTAGAGGTTTCTGTCTGTGCCTCTCCTTCCAAGCCCCTCCCCTGTCTCTAGGATATTGGTCTGGGCCTCAGACCCCCCCCTCAGCTATATTGGCCTGGCTGGCTTGGGGGGTGATTAGGGATTTAATTATTTAGCTTCTCCAGCTCAGTAGATTAATTCCATCCATCACAGGCAGGCTGAGTCTTCTACCCCTCTCAGAGCTGCCTGGCCAATCCCAGAGGGAGGGAGAATCATTGCTCACCTAGGCCTAGTATTGGATCGGGGAACAATGGATAAAGTTCTTGTTGGGGGAGGGTTTGGTGTATGCTGTTGAGATGTGAGTGCCTGAGTGATGTGAAGTGAAAATGTCCACCTGTTACATGGGTGGACATGCATGTAAGGTTCTATGTATGTGGACATGTATGCAAGGTTCTATGTGCAGCTTCTGTGTGCACAAATATTAGTGTCCGTTGGATAAAAGTGCACATGCATGTGAAACCTGTAGAAACATCTGTGCACATTATGTGACAATGACTATGTATGTGGGAACAAATGCCATGTGAGTCGTGTTGGGTGACTCTGCATGGCTGGGTAATCTGCCTCTGAATGAACACGTATGTTCAATTGTGAATAAGAAGTCTTGGGAGTATGTATGCCCAAGGGTGAGGAAGGGATGGAAGAGGAGGAGGTTTCCAGAGGCTGAGTGATAAATCAGGGAGGCCACTTGGTCTCATCACACCAGTTTGGTCCGAGACACAGATTACTTTAGACTTGCTAGCACTTGGTCTCTTAGTGGTTGGGAGTGTCAGGACTGGACTGAGACCCACATTCAAATCTCTCTTGGGAAACTTTCTTTACATTTTTAAGCCTCAATTTTCTCATCTATAAAGTGGGAGTAATAGTGGTATCTAGTGATGGTTGCAAGGACTACAGGGAAGAAGTATATCTAAAGCATTGAGTATAATGTCTGCTCAGTTGTAGCCATTCTGAGCCTTAGATGTCAGAGGCTGTCTGGTCTGAGATGTGTTCAGTGCCTGAATCTATCCTTCACCAGCTTCCAAAGTGGCCCTCCCATCTCTGCTTGCATGTCTCCCTGGACAGGACGCTTCCAGCTCCTCAGGGAACCCACATCACCCTGGACTAGCTCTGCCTGCTGAGGAGTTCTGGTTCAGCTGCATCAAGTCATTCTCCACCTGCCTTCCCCTGTTTCTCCCCTTCTCCCTATGCCCCAGCTGGGGGGTACTACTTCTTCATAGCTCAGTCCTGATCCTGGATCCATGGCTGATCCTGAACTTACTGAGCACATACTGTATGCTAGATCTTATCCATATGGAGATAGATCAAATAAAAACTACTTTCAAAGAGCTCACAGACTGCTAGTATTTACCCTACTGTGTTGAAGTATGAGACCCCAGGTGAGGTAGCAATGGCTGTGCCCTGGGGTTGATGGGGACAGCACCCTTAGGGAAGCTTTCTTAGAACACAGGCTTCCTGAGCTGCATCAGAAGGCAAAGTTGGGAAGACAGGCCTACCATATGGAAGGATCTCTCAGTGTGTGCTGCCTCTTCTCCCCATGCTCTCTCCCACTGTGGTCCTGACTACTGCTAAGCCCAGAATCCAGAGATGAGAACAGCGACTAAGATACTCCGGGAGGCTGGGGCAGGATCAGGCAGAGCTGAGAGGTGGAAGGTGCCACCATGTGAACCTGGCAGTCAGCCAACTAACTAGCTGTGAGGGGCTCAGTCCTGTGCTTATCTCCTCTATGAGAGAGGCCCAGAGTAGGAGACAGGCTCTGGTGTAGGCAGCCCCTTTCCCTGCTCACAGAGAGAGGGCTTATAGGACAGTGTGGTAACCCAGGAGGCAATTCCTAAGCTCTGGACTCCATAGGGAAACCAGACACTTGGGCCAGAAGCTAGGAAAGGCCATGGGCCTAGTCTACATGAGAAGCTGCTGCCCAGTGGACCTTGACATTGGCTTGGGATCCCAACTGTTACTCCTTGGCTCAGGTGTGACAGCATTCTGGAGGCAGGGGCAACACCAGCCCAAATCTCATCAAATACCGTACATGCAAATAAAAGGCACTAGGGCACTCAAGTCAGGAGAAGTCAATATATGGAGATACGTGTGCCAGTGGCCTTGGGTAGATCAGTTTCTTTACCTATTGCCACAACGTTAGGAGGTAGGTGTTGTTATCTCTATTTTACAGATATGAAAATTGAGGTTAGGACAGGTTAAACAAATTGTTCATGGTCATGCAGGTAAGCTGCAATATAATGGTTGGAGGCAGATGATTGTCTTTCCAACACCCAGCAATAAGGTCACTGGGCCTTCTGTTCCAGATCCCTGGAGTTGCAAGAGGGACCCCCAGCCCTGGATGAAAGGGTCTACAAATCAAGGGCCTCTCGTTCTCACAGATGCCACTGTCTTTGGCCGCCAGAGCTGCTGGGCCGTGGCTTGGCCATGCTTGATGTGTATGTGTGTGTGTGTAGGGGGTTCTTCAAAAGGAGTCCAGGCAAACAGAAATTCAGGTTGGATTTCTAATACTGAATCCTCCAGGGACTCCCTGAAGCCTCTGGAGGAAAAGGAGTGGAGGTGCTTTCTATGGGCTGCTGGGCACTGGAGTAGGGTGGATGAGGACAGCAAGTGAAGACTTACCTTCAGGCAATAGATATTTTTTGAGCATCTGTTAGTGCCAGGCATTGTTTTGGATTCTGAGAACCCTTCAGCACACAAGGCAGACACAGTCCCTCCCCTCCTGGGGCTTATATTCTGCTATAGGGAGACATACTATAAACCTGTAATAGATAATCAAAATAATTGCAAAGAGCAGAAAGTGTTACGAAGGCAATGAAATAGGTGATGTAGAGCATATGTGGAGGATAGGGCTCGACTTTAGTGAGTGGTCAGGGAAGGCCTCTCTGAGCTGAGACCCAGAAGATGAGACAGACAAAGCCATGGGAATATCTGGGGCAGAGCGTTCCAGCAGAGAGAACATCAAGTGCAAAGCCCCCTGAAGTGGGATTTTCAAAGAGATTGCCGGTACAGTGGGTTAGTCACAGGCTGAGCACTGTCCAATGGGTTCAGGAGATGGATTTAAATTGGGGTCTGCCTAAATGTCTTGAGTGTTTTGGAGCAGTAAGTCGATTTTCTGTGAAATTCTTACCTTAGCCCCCAGGAAGAATTGATCAAATAAGGTAATAAAGATGTATGAAAAAGACTCTCAACCTCCCTCCTTCTATTTTGTTTCTCCTTCCTTCTCCATTTTCTGGGGCAGTAAGAGTAGGAGAAGGAGGTTCCCCCCCAAGGTCCTAAGGGGCTGGGTACAAGGCATATTAAGTCTTCAATGACAGGGCTGGGTAAGGGGGTTGAGAGAGGCCAGGGGCAAGGTCACCAGCCCAGCGACAGAGATCGTGCCAAAGGCAGCTGGGCAAAGCCTGTGTTGAAATGGTCCAGGGGGCTCAGGCAAAGCCAGATGCAGGAGGAAGTGGGGGACTAGGGGCGGAGTGCTTCTCCGTGGATTCGGGAGTGTGGGCTACAGGTCAGAGGCTCTGTGTTGAGGTCCCCCAGTGCTACCTCTTTCACAGTGGGCACACAGTCCCAGCCACCCAAAGTGCTGTCAGGATGGGGGTCGAGGGGGAATGGAGAGCTGAGCAGAGAAACTCAGAATCTTGGCCATTTTGATTAAGTCAACACGGGAAAAGGGGATGGCTAGGCAAAGCCTGAAACTTTGGGGTCCCAAGAGCACACACGGTGCATCCACAGGCGTGGAATAGCCCAGGCCTGCCGCAACCAAGTGAGTTCCTGGCCTCACCTGCTGTAAATTCTGCTGTGTTGGAACTGGTATGGGGATGACCTCATAAGCTCCAGTGTGAAGGGACTAGATGGGCTGATCCCCAGCAAGGGAGCAACTGTACCCCTTTGCAGCCATCTGGACCATCATGTCCAGCTTAAAGCTCTCTCTCCCAGACAGCTTTGTGAGGAAGGAGTGAACCAGTTAATACATGATGTTTGAAATCTTTCTCTCTGCCCAAGGCATTGCTTTGTGTCACCCTCTGAAACACTGTCAAACATTCCTGGATCCCTGGTACCTGGGTGTGGATAATCTTGAGTTAGAACTGTTTTTTCTCAGCAGAATACCTTTGGTCTCAGATGGTTGCCCCACAGAGGTTAAGTGACCTACCCAAGGACACACTATAAACCAACGGAAGTCATGAGAATGAAAGCACATGTAATGAGCCCTACCTTTCTTGTGTATTCAGCCTGATACAGTGCTAAGGGATTTATATGCTTTACCTCATTAAGCATCATATCATTAATACCTTTTTGATGGTTCTATTATCATCCCCATTTTACAGATGAGAAAATAAGCTAAGGTAGTGAATCACCTGCCCAAGTAGACAGAGCTAGTAAGGGAGGGGAAAGGGATATGAATCCAGAGAGTCTTCACTGATACCTGCTTTGATCCAGGGAATTTGAGAGATGCCTAGGTTGCAAGAATGGAAAGTCAACCGATTTGGCTGGACAGGACCCTGAGGGAGAGAAAAATGCCTTGACTCCTTCTTTGCAGTCCTTTCCTTCCCTATTTTCCATTCTTTTTCTGGAAGGTAATTGCTTGGGGCAGTGACAACCTCCTGGTGAATTACACAGCTGGTTTCCCAGCGAAATTTGTAACAACAACCCCGCCAGCCTGGCAGCCCCCAGCAAGTTCCGGTTTAAGAAACTAATTGCTGGATTGTGTAGCTGGTGCTAAATTGGGTAATTTCTTGGTGACGGCATGTGTGCCACTGCTTCCATTCCCAGAAAGATTTGAGCTGCATCAGAGAATTCGTCATACATGCCACTCTCCCAGATTCCTTCACTCCCCCCTTGTCAGCCAGCCACAGGCATTTGCAAAAGTAACTGCTTCCCTGGGTCCACAGGTTCACCAGGTGGGCAGCTCTCTGTGTCCTGGGATTGCAGAAAGATGGCTTGGAGCAGGAAAATGGAGAACATAACACCAGCACCCAGAGTTGTTGCAGGGCTGCAGGGAGCTTCCTTTATTCTCTACTTGTCTGACCTTGGACTTGGAACAAACTCGGTACTCAGCACACAGGGGAAAAGGCTAAACCACACTCTAGTTAGCTACAGAGTATGTGGTATGCGTGAGGCTGTTTTATTTGTTTCCTTTTAAAAAAATTCATTGTCATTACTGTGTTTACTTCAGAATGGTGTTGAATAAGTTTGGCTTCTCCAGACTGGCATCGCAGGTAGGAGAAAAGCTAAGGCATCGGAGTGAGGCCACGCGGGGTTTGACTTCTGGCTCTGCCACCAACTCGTGGCCTTAGGCAGGTCAGTTAGCTCCTTCAAGCCTCAGTTTCTTCTTCTGTACCTTGGGAAAGGGGATAATATCTATCTTTGGAATAGTCATGGGAATTAAATAAAATGTCATAAGTGAAAGGATCATGTTCTTTGTAGGCTCACATTCACTCAGCAAACACCTGTCATTTGCCAAGCATTGTTCTGAAGGCTGGGGATAATGCAGCAGGTAAGATGGATGAAATTCCTGCACTTACATGGAGTTTGCATCCTAGTGGGAGAGAGAGCCAGTCTCTGAGTCACTCAAATTGAGAATGGTAATGATTTAAGAGCTATCCAGGTCCACAGTGCCTTGAGAGCAAACAGCAGGGGGATCTGACCTAGTCAGGGAGGCCAGAGAAAGCTTCCCCCAGAAAGCAACAACTGGGCTGAGATCTGAAGGGTGTGTAGGAGTTAGCAAGGCAGGGGTGGGCGGGCTAAGCTTTCTGGACAGGGGCGTTAGGCCCCGTGATGGGAGGGATCCTGGGACTGCAAAAAGACTGGCCTGGCTGGAGCAGAGGAAGTAAGGGGAGCATGTTGTGAGAGGAGGTGGAAAACTAGGGAGGGCCAGACCCTGCAGGCCTTGTTGGACAGGTTAAGGTGTTTTATCTTAAGGACATCAGTAAGCCAATGAAGAGTTTTAAGCAGACAAGCGACATGATCAGATTTGTGTTTTCAGATGACCATTTGGATTGCATTAGGGTGAGAACAGAAGCAGGGGGAGCAGTTCAGAGCTTTTGCAGATGTCTAGGCAGGAGGTGATGTTTTTGAGGTAGTTGGATTAGTTAGCAGTGCTTTCTGCTGCAAATACAGAAAATCTGGCCAACGGTGATTTAAATACAGAGTCTATTTCTTACCACATTTCAGCCTGGAGGAAGGCGACTGCTTGTGCTAGTTCCATGGCTCACTGGCTCCAAGACTAGCATTTCTGCAATTCTCTAGGCTTTTCCCTCATGGTGGCAAGACAGCTGCCCTAGCTCCAGCATCATGGTTGTATTCAAGCTGAGAATAAAGGTGGGGGTGGGGTGGGGAGAAGGATGGTATTAGCAAGCCTAAGTCCTTTTTATCACAAAGATTAAAGCCTTCCCTAAAAACCGTTGCCCAATTTTTATGTATATGTCACTAGCCAAAAGTGAATGATGTGTCTTCTAGTTCCAAGAGAGGCTGGGAAAGGGGAAAGGAGGGTGACAATGAGTTTCAACTAGTGTGCTAACAGTGATTTGGTGGATATGGAAATAAGTGGGCAGATCAGTTGTTAGGAAGCAAAATCCAGAGGACTTGGTGATGAATCAAATTGTTAGTCTCCTCTTGTTTTTCCTTCTTATTAATTATGTTTAGTACTGAGATGGCATCAGGAGGAATGTGATCGTAAAACATAATACAAAGGAGAAAGCCTATATAATTAAGTCAATATCAATTAAATCTTTTCTTTAGTAAATCCATAAGTTGGATATTTTCTTCCTCCACTAATTGGGATTTGATTGTCTTGCTCACTATTTGGACATTGGAAACTTTGGAAATCCAAAATAAAGGCTTTCACATAGGGATTACACTGTATAATCCTTTAGAGTTTATAAAGTGGTTTCACATACATAGTATAATTTCAGATTTAAAATGCTGGGAGATAGATGAACAGGTATCATCAGGCTTAAGAGGGTAGGTCACTTGGCTAGTATCACACATCTTCTAGTCTCAGAGCTGGTGACTTTTCCACTAGACAGTGCTGCCCTATCAGACATGGATAAGGGAGTTCGGGGGTGGAATTTCTGGAGAGGGGAAATTGCAGGGACTCATCTCCCCTGAGGCTAGAGCTGGGAGAATGTGGATTGATGCTAAAGAGCCTGACCTTTGATGAGATGTTGATGGGGGCTCAGGGCCTTGACAGCAGCACCTGTGAGGGGTAGGAGTGGGGTGAGGGGGATTCTGGGAATGTCCGCCACTGGGAAGCTCAGCACGAGGCTCCAGCTCAATGAGACCACAAGCAAAGCAAGTAAGATAAACTTGGTTTTTGCCAAAGTGGCCTTTCATGCTGTGAGTCTCAGACATGGGTCCTGCCTGGGGCAGGAAGGGGGGGACCATGCCATGGATGAAGGATCAGGTTCACCAAGCTTCTTTCTGAAGCAGAGAGGTGCTGCCAGGTGCTTTTTGGATACTGGCTTGGTCTAAAGTCACCTTTGCTTTCCCAGAGTTGAGCAATGGAGGAGAATCGTCACCTAGAGCCAGGCAGTTGATATCTTTGAAGTCACTCAATTTCCCTCCAGGCAAGAAAAACAATGGCTTCTCCAGCTCAGGCCACAGGGTGGACTGGGGGTTGGGTGTGTCTCACCCTCTCCATCATGGAAGATTCACTGGAGACTCCACAATCTTCTCCACTGTCTCATCCCTCGGGGTCAGGAAGTTCTTCCTGATGTCTGACTGTGCCTTTTCCACTACTATTAATCATGCCTGCAAAGCTAGCTCTTCTTCCTGATATCCCTGTGTCTAATAATGGCATCATTAGTCTTCCAGTCACGGCTGTTGCAAATATTAGAGTTGTCTTCCTTTCTGACTCTCTCTCTCCCACATCTTGACAGCCTTTGCCAAACCCTAAACGTCCACTGGAACTCTCCTACCCCACCCCTCAGAATTCCTTCTTTGCCCACCTTTCCTGCCTTTGTGCCTTCTGTCTCCACCACTGTGACTTCTGTCTCTCCCACCTCCTTTGCCCGTGGAACACACAGCCATCTTGTGCCCATCGCAAACATACTCTTCTTTGGTAAGACTTCCTCGGTTTCCCTGTATTGCATCTGGTTTTGCTCTCATCTGCACTAGCCTAATGTCTTGGTACCTCTTTCCAGCACAATCACTTAATCATCTACTTAGTGAACATTTGTGAAGGACCCGCTCTGGGCAGATCCCTGAGTTAGGTGCTGGAGATCCAGGGATAAATAGGATTTGGTTCCTACCCTGCAAAAGACCACATTCTAGTTGGGGAGACAGAAATTGAAGCAGACAATTTCAATGCAGTATGATAGCTACTTTCATGGGGAACCCAGGGTGTTATAAAAGCCCAATAGAGAGGCATAACCCAGAATAAGAGTACAGAAAGTCTTTGAGGGAAGGTGGGGCTTAATATGAGCAAGTGGGAAAGGGAAAAGGTTGGGGGAGGGAGGTGGATGAAAGGAGATTCTAGGAGGAGGGACCAGTTTGTGTAAAAATACAGGGACCAAAAATAACCCTGTTATGTAAGAGGTTGTTCCCTGTTAGACTATAAGCCCCTCAATGACGGGGATCACACTTATAGCACCTCTATACACTTCTCATGCAGAGTCTTGTTTATGGTAGCTGCTGAACAAATTTTTGTGGGGTGGAATCATATTTGAGGGCAATGAAAATACAGTGGCTCAGCACCATGGACAGATCTCTAAGACACCTGCAGTTGGAGGTAGTCCAACCTGTAAGCTCATTTCCATGTATTTGCATAATGAAAGCCCAAACTCATTTCCCTGGTGGACCAAAGGCTCTGCATCAGGGGGGATACAGTCAATCCTGGTTTAGGGGGTTGGGAAGGGAACTGGTCAAGGCCAGGGGCCCGTTCTCTGAGGACTCTGGGAGGATCTTTCCCCTTTGCTCTCTTCGCCATCCTTTTCTTTTCCATCAGGAGCCAGTGGTCCTGAGCCTTCTGAAGTTTGGATTCTGCCTGGTGGTGGCGATCCTGATAGCAAGGATGGGACGCCCAGGATGGTGAGTGGTAGGAGAGTCTGGGAAATGGGATTAGATTGAGGTTCTAAAATCAGAGTAGCTTGGGTTTGAATCTCGATTTAAAGTGACTCATCCACTTATTGGCTTTGCGACTGCGCTTTCTGAGCTCATTTTTCTCATGGGTAAATGGGAATAATATCTACACACAGGATTTCAGTGGGATTAGAGAATATTAGTTATGCGCAGTACCTGGTACACATAGCAAGTGCTTGAGAAACAGGAGATGGGCTGTGAGTAGGATCTGGAGGAAGCCTAAAACATGGTGGGTATTGGGAGATGGTGGTGGGGAGCAAGGGAGGATGAGTCTTGAAGGCGCTGCTGTCTGGAGTCTTTGAGGCTGTTATCCCCTCCTAGTCAGCAGATGGCCCAGGAGTCTGGTCTGGGATGAGGGAGGGCGCCGTCTGCCAGCATCTCAGTCCCTGTTCCTCCTGCTGTCACCCCCTCCTGCCACAGCTCCTGTCCTGGCAGCTCTGGAGTCCTGATTGGAGGCAGTTCTTGCTGAGAGCTGACCTCTCTGTCCTGTAGCCTTGGCAAGCCTGGGATGGGGGCCAGGGGCATTGCTTCCAGCGTTTTCTCTCCATCACCTCTCTGTCCTGCAAGCCCATTGTTCCTGGGAGGGGGGTCTCCTGGGTTCTAGTCCCAGTTTAGGATTCAGATGCTGCCTTGTACATTCCTCCCATTTATGATTCCCCCTCCCTTCATGATTCCCCCTCCCTTCATGATTCCCCTCTAGTGGAATGGAGATGGCAGGTGGGGGTGAAAGGCAAAAGGGGACATTTCCTTGGAGAATAATTGAAACCTGGAAGAGGAAAGGAATGATAGCAGGTTATTGCCTCCTACCTCAGTCCTGGTGGGGGGCGGGGGAGAATGAACTTTCAGCTAGATGGAAGGGACAGGGTGTGGAGGGAAGGGGAGGGTTTTTCCTGCATAATCAAGTTGGATATATAGACTTGGGTCAGTGTTCCTTTGGTTATTGCTGCTGGGAGCTGTGACCCCGAGGCCTGGCTCTTCACTGCAGTGCAAGAGGGTAGGGATGGGTCAGAGGTGTGGCTCTGGATCAATTTGCCTAAAGTCAGCTTGTTAAAAGCCAGTTCACCTAATGACTGGTTTCTCTGAATAGGTTGTACATCACTTTGGGTATGCATTTATTTTTGATAACCCTGGGATTTAAAAAACTCATTTGGCTGAGGGCATTTCCTCTTGTGAATCAGTATCAGATTTGCAGCACTTGATGAATGATGGTATTATTTTGTGCCCTTGTGAGTGTCTTTGTCTAGTATGACTCTTTTAAGGACTTCAAGCCCATTGGTGGAAAGACAGTACAATTAATCACCATAAATTGATAGGCGTTACCCAAAAGGATACCAGAATACCTAATAAAAGGTAGTTTTAAGTAAAGTGGCCTGTTGTTCAATCTGAATCCCTTTTCTCCCTGTTTCCCCAGGAGGTTCCTGGGGCCTGGCCCCCAACACTATGAAGAGCCCTTGCTGAGGCCATGAGGGGTTACCATGGCGACCGAGGCAGCCATCCCCGCCCAGCCCGCTTTGCTGACCAGCAGCATATGGACGTGGGCCCAGCTGCCAGGGCCCCGTACCTGCTGGGCTCCGGGGAGGCCTTCTCCACCGAGCCCCGCTTCTGTGCCCCGAGAGGTGGCCTGGGACACCTTTCTCCCGAAGGGCCCCTGAGCCTGAGTGAGGGGCCATCGGTGGGCCCCGAGGGAGGGCCAGGGGGGACTGGAGTTGGGGGGGGTAGCAGCACCTTCCCCAGGATGTACCCCGGCCAGGGCCCTTTCGACACCTGTGAAGACTGTGTGGGCCACCCGCAGGGCAAGGGTGCCCCCCGCCTGCCTCCCACACTCCTGGACCAGTTTGAAAAGCAGTTGCCAGTTCAGCAGGACGGCTTCCACACACTACCATACCAGCGAGGTCCAGCAGGCCCCGGGCCTGGGCCTGGGCAGGGGTCGGGCTCTGCCCCCGAGGCCCGCAGCGAGAGCCCCAGCCGCATCCGGCATCTGGTTCACTCCGTGCAGAAGCTCTTTGCCAAGTCCCACTCTCTGGAGGCCCCGGGAAAGCGGGACTATAATGGGCCCAAGGCTGATGGAAGAGGTGGTTCTGGGGGAGACAGCTACCCTGGCCCAGGCTCTGGAGGCCCCCACACTTCCCACCACCACCATCACCATCACCACCACCACCACCACCAGTCCCGGCATGGCAAGAGGAGCAAGAGCAAGGACCGCAAGGGGGATGGGCGGCACCCTGCCAAGGCTGCAGGCTGGTGGAGCTCAGATGACAACTTGGACAGTGATAGTGGCTTCCTGGCGGGTGGGCGGCCTCCTGGGGAGCCAGGTGGCCCCTTCTGCTTGGAGGCTCCAGATGGGTCCTACCGGGACTTGAGCTTCAAGGGGCGCTCGGGTGGGTCAGAAGGCCGCTGTCTTGCTTGCACTGGAATGTCCATGTCTCTGGATGGACAATCGGTCAAGAGAAGTGCCTGGCATACCATGATGGTCGGCCAGGGCCGGGATGGATACCCAGGGCCAGGGCCAGGCAAGGGGCTCCTGGGTCCAGAGGCCAAGGCCAAAACCAGGACTTATCACTATCTGCAGGTGAGGCTTTGGTGGGGGTGGGGAACAGGGTTGTCAGCCCCCATGGTGTGGTCACCGGCAAGCCATGGGAAGGGTCAGATGGGATTCAGCTGCCGCCATGATAGAGGGTGTGGATGCAGGGCAGCTGTGCCCTGCTTTGTTCTGTAAGACCTTGAGCCCCCTATGGGGCCTCAGTTTCCCCACTTGTGCAGTGAAAGTGCTCTCCTATTCTGATGCTGGGTTTCAGTGCCAGGAAAATGTCCCCTTAACTGGCTTTTTTGGACAAGCTGTGCTGGCCTCTGCCCTGTGAGGGTGGAGGCAGAATGGTGTTGAAGGTGGGCTGTGGACAGGACAGCGTGGTACTCACTGGCTGTAGCTTCCCTTGAGACTGGGGCTCAGCAGTTGGAAAGCAGCTCTCCTGCCCCGCCCCTGCCCCCAGGCCTTCTTCAGACCTCTCTTCTTCTTAAATCTGGGTGGTCCATCTATTGTTTGAATATGAGGGTCAGTTCCAGAGCGTGCCTCTGCTGAGGTTTGTCATCCTGGGTGCCTGTGGTAGGACACCTATGGGGTTGTGGAAGAGCCCTGGAGCCTGCCCCCTGGGTTTTCCTAGGCTGGGGGGGTCACGCTGAAGTCTGAGCAAGGCCTCCTGGGATTGGATGGTGCAGCTGATACCTGGCATGCTCTCCCCATCCTGCCTCACAATGTCCATGGTCTCTGCAGAAGAGGCTAGAAGCTCTGACTCCTTCGGGAGCCTTCCTTCATCCATCCCACCTGTGCACGCTTCACCTTCTTACTGAGATGGGCTCAGGGGCTCACTCACCATTAATCTTCCTCTTCTCTGCCTCAGGCACCCCCCCCATACCCCCTGAGATGTTTTCTTGGGCCCTCTCATTGTTTTAGGAGGACAACTCAATACAAATTCTAGAAGTCCAGGAGACTTAGGGTTATTCCCCAAACTCATATTCTGCATAGTTAATCCACAGTTGTTCATTCAGTGAATATTTCCTGGGTGCTGTGGACCCAAAGATGCAGACACAGATGCTGCTTCTGAGGAGCTCAACTTAGAGGTGGGACAGGTAAAGAAGCAGATAGAATTCAGCGTGATAAGGCTGGGACAGGAGAGAGTGGTGGGCACCATGGCTCTCAGGGGGCAGACAGGAGGCATCTCACCTACCCTGGAGTTGCCAGAGCAACTTCTGGGAAGAATGTCCCGTGAATGGGATCTTAGCGCAGACGTGGATTAAGTATTAAGAGCACCAGGAAGTGGATTAAGGATTAGAGCACCAGGAAGGAGCCACAGTTTGTTCAAATGAGTGGGGATTGAGTTTGCGTGTGTTTCTTGGGTGTCACTGGTTTTACTGGCAAGTCATTCACACATGAGGGCTGTCCTGGTGGGGAACTCAGGAAAGCTCAAGGGAACAGGTGGGTGACAGTGGAAGCAGGGAGGGGTAGGAGGCAGAAGGGGAGGTTAGGGACCGCTAGGATTCAGGACTTCTGGGTTGGCCTTGGATTGTCCCCTCCCTGGATACAGAGGTTGTCTAAGCTGGCAATTGAAGGGTCCAACAGAAATGGCTGAGGCCGGAATACTGACCCTTCTCCCATAACTGAGCCCTCGTCATTTCTGGAGCCTCACTGCCACTCCGCTGCTTCCTGCTGCTACTCCAGGGCTGCCCTGACCTCCCTGGGGGCTTCTTTGTTAATATGCATCTCACAGTGTCCTGCAGAGCAGCCAGGAGCTCCGCAGTGGCTACGGAGCGGGAAGCCTGCAGTGTGGTAGAGCATGCTCTGGCTGTCCCATCTGCTAGCCTGCCTCTCTCCACCTGCCTGTGGCTCCTCTTTGTGCAGTTCTGGAAAGGGGACTCATCCATCAGAATCTGGGGTTCTAGGGCATGTTAAGCCTGGGAGGTCTGAACCCATTTGGGGGAGAACAAGGGGCTGTAGGGACCTTCCAGACAGCCTGGTGCCCCCTGGCACAAAAGCAAGGGAAGCTGACCCCATCAGACGAGGTGTCGTTGGTCCCCAAACCTTTTATGGAGACTGCACCTCTCACTGGACCCCAGCTCTCCCTCCCTGTGGGTTCCTTCAGGGCACCGCATCCCATCCCTGGGTCCCTGTGTACACACTCATCTCTGTCCCCTCATCTAGTCTCATCCCCAGGGTCTCTTTCTCCTGACCCCTGACCCTCTCAGACCTCCAGTTCCAGCCCAATTTAACTTTTTTAAAAAAAATAACATGTTTTAAATTTTAAATCTTCCCTCCCTACCCCAGCCCCCTCTCCTGCCACCTTCATTTACAGTGTAAAGTGACCATCCTGGGCTCCCTCACTTTTCCCTCAGCCCACTGATAGACTCATGTAGAGCCCCGGCCACCCCCATCCCCCTCCTTCTTGGCTCAGGAGATGCTGGGACCACCAACCTCAGGCTGATGCCTCTAGCAGGGCTTCAACCCACCTCTCCAGGTCCTCTCTACCCCAGAACTGTCTGTACTTCTCCCCCCCATCTGAAGACTATTTTTACTGGCTCTCTTCCTCACCCTGCAAACATGCTCCAGTCTCTCATCCTGGAAAAAAAAAACTTTTCTCAAACCCATTCTCCCTTCCATGTTCTATCTTCCCTTCATAATCAAGTTCTTAGATGAGAGACCCCACTTCTTCCCTTCCTTTCTCTCTCCCCTTTACTACAGTCTGACTTCTACACCCTGTCCTCTAAAATGTCCTGGCAGTGGCCTCTTGAGAGCCTGCCTTGAAAGGTACCCTTCAAAGCCAATACTAATAATAGCATTTATTGAGCACTTACTATGTGCTGGCACTCTATATTGGCACATTTGTCCTTCCCACCAACCCTGGGGTGTAGGCATAATTATCATTACCAATTCACAGATGAGGAAACTGAAGCTTGGGGATTAATCAGTTTTGCTCAAGTTCACCTCGTTAGCAAATGATGGAGCCAGAATTTGAACATAGATCTGTCTAACTCCTGAGCTTGAATTACTAAACTCTGAATGCACTTGACATTTGACATTATCAACTCCTTTTATTCTTGAAATGTCTCCTGTTTCCATGACATGTCATTCTCCCGACTTCCCTCCTACCCCTCGGCCCACTCCTTCTCAGGTGACCTTATAGGCTCCTCTTCCTTTCTTTGCAGTCCCTTTTTAAATGTCAGTAGATCCCTCCCCATCTCTTTCTTTTTTCCCCCCTGGGCTTTCATTCAGTCCTATGGATTCAGCTGCCACCCATGACTCCCACATGTCTGCCTCCAGCCCAGATCTCTCCACTGAACTGCAGAACCAGGCATCTAACCACCTGCTCGACAGTCCTCTGCCAAACTGAAGATGCTCAACCCTGAGCTCACCACCACCCCCCAAACCTGTTTCCTTGGAATCTTGTAGCTCAGAGAGCGACAGCACCATCCCCCAGGTCCTCAGCCAGCAGCTTCCCAGTCATCCTCCACTCTCCCCGCCCCCTCAACCCCCACATCTAATCAGGCTCACTGATGCTCCTTAACACCTCGCATTTCCATCTTCTCTTCCTCCTCATTGTCAGTGTCTTAATTTAGGCCTCATCATCTTTTGCCTGGATAACAGCATCAGCCTCCTAATTGGTTTCTCTCCTGCCACTTGAGCCTTGCCTTCCTCCTGGTCCTCCACAATCCATCCACTGTTCGGACTGTTGGGATGCTCTTTCTGAGACACCAACCTGCTTAAAACCCTCTGTGGCTCCTCACAGCAGAAAGGCAGGAGAGATGGAGGTTTGGGGATAGAAGCAGGTTATGAGGATGAAGGATAAAGAAAAGTGACAGGTGACTGAGGTTGGGTGATTATACTTCACTGCTGGGGGTGGGTTGACAGGTCACTTTGGCCTCTGATCTTCAACCTTTTGGCACCTAGCATGTCACTGCCCACCCAGACTCTCTAGGCGGCCCTGAACTGAGTGGCAAAAGGTTCCTGCAGGATGGTGAGGCATCTCCCATAAGGGAGGGGGTGGCCCCAGACGTGCCTCCTGCTCTGAGCCTGTAGGCAACTGAGTGTGGCCAGCCCAGGTTGGGGTAGAGCACCTCTTACTGGCAGTGGGCGAAGTGGGTCCTGGCCTGTAGATTCAGCAGGGATGTGTCTAAGAGACAGAGGCCCCTGTCCCTGCAGGTGCCGCAAGATGATTGGGGGGGTTACCCAACTGGGGGCAAGGATGGGGAGATCCCCTGCCGCAGGATGCGGAGCGGCAGCTACATCAAAGCCATGGGGGATGAGGAGAGTGGAGACTCGGATGGCAGCCCCAAGACATCTCCCAAAGCGGTGGCTCGGCGCTTCACTTCCCGCCGCTCCTCCAGTGTGGACCAGGCCCGGATCAAGTAAGGACTGGGAAGGCCTGGTGGGGTCGGGGTGCAGAGGGAGTGGGAAGCAGATACTGGGTCGCTACAGAAGATGTGTGTAGAGTGAGTACCAGTCTGCTCCCTGCTTAAGGTTTAACTGGGGAGTTGGGATGGCCTCTGAGTGCCTCTTCGGGAGAGTCCCTTTACCCAGGAGTCCCCTGTGGCATCTCTGTCTGGGGGTTCCTGAGCAATAGGACCTGCTCAGGGGCCCTGGTGCTCTCATTCCCATCCCCTGGCTCCTCACTGACCCCCATTCTGAATCTGCATTTTGACCTTTCCCAGCTGCTGTGTGCCACCCCGGATCCATCCCCGGAGCTCCATCCCTGGCTACAGCCGGTCCCTCACCACCGGACAGGTAGGGAGAGGCCCAGCATGCCTGAAGGAAAGGGCGGGAAGGGGATTCCGTCTGGTGCTTGGCCTAGGCCTTAAAATCAGAGGTCTGGCCAGGCAGGGAGCGCAGGTCCGATTCTGGGGAGCTGGAAAGCCTGCCTTGGGACTCCTGGGCCTGATTTGGATTGGGATCTCAGAGTTGCATCCTTAAAAACCAAGTGTCCTTGAAGTGATGAGTCTATAAGGGCAACCTTAGGTTCCCCAGCCTGTCCTGGCCTGATTGCTCCTGGCCCTCCCGATACAAAAGGCAGGACTGGCTGCACAGATGGGGCAGGCAGAGCTTCAGTCTCAGATGATCCGTGCCTGAGTTCTTTCCCCACCACCTGCACCTGTGGGACCACCAGCAAGACATCTCTCAATGCCTCTTTTTTCCCATCTTCAAAATGGCAATGGTAGTGGCGTTTATCTCACGGGGGTTTTTGATCGTTCAGTGAGAAAAGGTATGCAAACACAAGGTACCTGGTCCCAAATTTGTACTTTACCATTGTGAGTTTCATGTCTAAGTGTAGACTTTCCCTTAACCAAAGGGAAGCAGGCAGTTTAGTAATTAAATGCATGAGATGGGTTTGAATTCCAGCTCAGCTACTTACCAGCTGAGTGACCAGGGGCAAGTTACTTGACTTTTTGAGCCCCACTTTTCCTATTTAAAAATAGGCTTCATAATAGTGTTCTTGGCACATAGCCAGCAGTCCATAAAGGTTGGCTATTTTTACTGTTTGCGGGCAGGGGAGGAGGTGGGGGGAAACGATGCAAAAACCCATGCAAAAGGCTGTCTGCATTGGCTCCTACTGTTTGCTGCCGCAGCCTCTCAGCATTTCTCTGTTACATTTCCTGAGTCAGGGAATTTGATCGGCAGAGCTGACTTTCACATCAGATAAGCCTACTAGTTCATACACGGTTCTTGTTTTACCTGACCCATCGGCAACACCTAACACAGGTGGTGAAACTTTCCTTCCTGAAACACCTTGCTCAGTTGGCTTTGAGGGCCATCCCTTTTAGGTTCTTCCAGATTCTGTCTCTGGCTATTGTCTGTCTGTGCCTGCAACTCTCCAGGATCTGAGCATTGGCATCTTTCAGGGCCTGGTTCCCTGGACTTCTGTCCACACTTACTTCTTTGGTGAGCTCATTTCATCCAGGCTCATGACTTTGATAATTTTGAGAGCCTGATGAATCCCAAATGTATATTTCTGGCCCAAACTCTCCCATAAATGCCAGGCATACTTATGTAATGGTGAATGTCACTTAGATGTTTAGTAGACACCTCAAACTTAGGATGTCTAAAACTAAACTGCTGATACCCTTTCCCCGCAAATTCCCTGCTCCATCAATGTCTCTCCATATCAGGTAATGGCAACTTTATCCTTCAAGGAGCTCTGGTCTAAGAGCTTGTGTCAGTCTTGGCTTCCTTGTCTCTCTCCCATCCCACATCCAATACTTCAGCAAGTCCTGTTTGGTCTCCAGCACTTGCCCTTGTTCACTTCATTCTCTCTGTATAGTCAGAGTGACTATTTAAAAGTAGAATTATATTTGCTCAAAGCCCTCTGCTTACTTAGAGGAAAAGTCAAGGGCTTTACTGTGACATATAAGACCCTGCATAGTCTGGCTCTTGCTGCCCGAGTTCCTCTCCTCACACTGTTCCCTCCCATCACCCACGCCAGCCATGCTGGCCCCCTTGCTGCCCCAGGGACACCACAGCTGTGCTCCAGCCTTGGGCCTTTGCATTTGTGGCTCCTCTGCCTGGACCGCTCCTTCCCAGACACTCCCATGGATCGCTCCTTCAGTTCTTTCCAATCTTTCCCCCAATATTGTAAAATGTAAATTTTAGTCCTCCCCTGTCCAAGCATTCCCTATTCCTCTTCTCTGTTTTCTTCTTCTTAGCACGTTGTGAACACATTACATATTTCTCCTCAGAGGTGTAGCTTGTCACCTTTGCTTTACAGAAGAGGAAGCAGGTGTAACACACTGGAGATGTCATTCTGTTATCTACAGTGATATTTTGTGCTCCCAAGTCTATGCTCTGGTTTAGTATTTCCCCAGAACATCTTTTTCCATCTTTCAAAAGAATTTTGTCTCCTTAGGTTTTATGTATATCTTTTGTAAATAGTTTATAGCTAGATTTTTAAATATGCATTCCAACAATTGTTTGAGAGTTTAGTACATTTATAGTTATTGTGATGTACAGATATACTTAGATTTCTTTCTGTCATCGTATCTTGTGCCTTTCATATGTCCCACCTTTTGCATGATGCTTCTTTACTTCTTTGCTGCCTTCTTTTGGGTCAGTTGAGTTTTTTTCATTTTTTTCTCCCCACCAAATGGCATGCTGGCTTGGCAGTTATTATTCTGTTTTCATTCTTTGTGGTTACTCTTATAATTTTAATGTGCATATTTGAGTTAACAAAGTCTAAAGTGGACAATTTCTTCTACCCTTCTCCTGAACAATGGAAAAACCTTAGTACACTTTAATTTTGATCTCCTCAAAATTCCCCTATGCTGCTTACTTGCTCAGCCTTTTAGATCCGCCTTATTTTCACCACTCGAAATGAGTCTTTATTGTCATTGTTATACTAGCTGCTTGACTATATATACTTACCTCTTTACCTCCCACCACTGTATCTTCTCACACTTCACTCCTTCCTTTATAATTTGTGAGTGAATATTAAGTACTAAACTAAACATATTCTAGTTTGATATATTCTAGATCTACATTAATTTTTCTCTCAGTGTTTTGAGGGTATTTTTTTGTCAACTGTCTTCCATTGTTGCTGTTGAGAAGTCTGCTATTCATAAAATTACCTTTGTAGGTAATGTTTATTTTTCTCTGATTGCTGTTGAAATCTTGTCTTTGATTTTGGTATTCTGAAGTTCCTTATGATGTGTGTATGTATGTTCCCTGAGTCTGAGGATTCACATCTTTCATCAAATCTGGAAAATTTTCTCATGGTTACTGTTTGCTGGTATATCTTTCTCCATGCTTTTACTTGCAGCCTACTTGCTGTTATATTCAGTGTCACAGTCCCTGCCTTTTCAATAGGCAAATCTTGTCCATTCACATTTAATGTGCTTATGGATGTAAGTGAATTGCGTAGTGTAATTGCATTCTTTGGCATTAAATAAAAAATACTTTTAGTGTAACATTTTAATTTCTTTATTGTTAATTCCTTTTACAATATTAATCAGGTTGTTAGGTAGTTGTGCTGGGGATTACAATGTGTATCTTAACTCATTAAAATCTAATTAATTCTGGTAAAATATAGAAACACTGTTCCAACATATCTTCTTCTTCTCTCTTTGTGTTGTTATTATTACATACATTATTTTATATATATTAGAAACCCAGCAATTGTTGTAAACCAATACTTGCAATTATTGCAAACAAATATTTGCATTATTACTTGCAAATATTGTTTGCACCAATGATGACATTGTAAATTGTAAATTGCCTTCTACAACCTTATTTCTTTTAAAGAAGTGAGAAAAATATATTTATGGAGTCTTTCATGTTTATTCACATATATACCATTTCTGGTGCTTTTCATTTCTTCCTGGGATTTTGAGTTGCCCATTGGGTGTAGCTTCCATTTAGTCTGGAAGAACTTCCACTGGTATTTCTTTTAATGTAGATCTGCCAATAAATTCTTGAGTCTATATTTATTTGAAAAATGTGTTTATACTTCATTTTTTAATTATTTAAACAATTTTAAAATATTTTTTTTAGAGAGAAGGGAAGGGATGGAGAAAGAGAGAGAGAAAAACACTGAATGGTTGCCTCTCATATGCCCCCAACTGGGGACCTGGCTCACAACCCATGTGCCCTGACTGGGAATTGAACCCATGACCTTTTAGTTCACAGGCCCAGGCTCAATCCACTGAGCCACACCAGCCAGGGCTATTGTTATTTCATTTTTGAAAGACAGTCTGCTGGATATAGAATTTCTGGTTGACACTTTTTTGTCAGCCCTTTGTATGATTCCAGTGCCTTTAGAGGTCATTGTTTCTGATAAAAAGCCAGTTGTTAATTGTATTGTTGTTTTTCTGTATGTGATGGATTGTTTATTCTCTTGCTTTAACTTGAGACATTTTGACTGTAATGTGTCTGGATGTAGATCTCTTTATGTTTAATCCGCTTGGGTTCATTGAGCCTCTTTATTTGTAGATTAGTGTTTTTCATCAAATTTGGAAAGTTTTGGGCCATTATTTCTTCAAATATTTTTCCTTCCCCTTTCTCTCACCTGAAATTCCCATTACACATATACTGGTATACTCGATGTTGTCCCATAGGTTCTGAGGTTCTGTTCATTTCTAGTCTTTTTCCTTCCATTCTTCAGATTGGATAATTTGTACTGATCTAGCTTCAAGTTTACTAGTCATTTCTTTTTCTGAGCCCTTCTAGTGAATTGTTTTATTTCAGTTATTGTACTTTTCAGTATCTGAATTTTCATTTGGTTCTTTTTTAAAAACTATAATTTATATCTTTTTGTTATGATTTTCTATTCAGCAAGTCATTGTTGCAATGCTTGTCTTTAAATCTTCAAACATGATTTTCTTTACTTTTTTGAACATGTTTATATTAACTGCTTTGTAGTCTTTGGTAAATCAGACATTTGGGAATATTTGCATTTTCTTATTTATTTGACTATATCATAATTTTTTGTTGAATACTGAATATTTTTAGCTAATATATTGTAGCAACTCTGGATTTTTACTTTATCTCTTGAGGGTTGCTATTGTTTTGTTTATTTGTTACACTCAGGGCTATATCTGTAAAATTCAATTTTCCTGCCAAATGCAAACTCTCATTTTTATTTTTAAGCCTGGTTTTCTAGGGGTTGCTGTTATGTTTGCATGGCTTACTGTTCAGCCAAAGATTGGTGAGAGGTCATGTTCAAAATCCACAAGTCAGTAGGACTTTTTCCTCTGTGTTTATGCTTCTATATGTGGGCTAGGGAGTACAGCCTTCGGGTGTTTTCAGGTCTGCTCTAGCTTTTACTTTTCACCAGGCTCCCTTGTGTTTCCTCTATACATGTACACAGACTTCATTGGCTCAGGGCCTCTCTGGCTTCTCTTGTGCATGCACCCAGCCTCTAGTTAACTCAGGATATGTGGAGCGCTTAAAAAACTGCCTATGGCTATCTCACTCCCCAGGAACTCCCCCATTCAATCCTTGTTTAGTTTGCCAATCCATAGCTTTCCCCCAAACAGTGCCAAAATCTCAGCCTCTGAGTGCTGCAGGCTCTTCCTGTTCTTGACACTCTAACTAATGATACTCTAAATAAGTGAGCCCCCCCTTTTTAAAGATTATATTTATTTATTTTTAGATAGAGGGGGATGGAGGGAGAAAGAGAGGGAGAGAAACATCACTGTGTGGTTGCCTCTCATGTGTTCCTACTGGGGATCTGGCCTACAGTCCAGGCATGTGCCCTGACTAGGAATTGAACCGGTGGCCTTTTGGTTCTCAGGCCAGCACTCAATCCACTGAGCCACACCAGCCATGGCATAAGTGAGGCCCTTTACCATCGGCAGTGAAGCAGCTGGTTTTCACAGCCTGCCTTACCTGTTTTGAACTATTGGGAGCTCAGGTAATGAGAGCAGCCCCAGGCAAAAATACCACAGACTCATGTTGTTCTTACCCAAAGTCCAGTAGTTTTCATTAATCAATGTTTTTGGTTGATTTTCAGAGTGATGATATGGTTGCTTTTGACAGTTTTGTCCAGTTTCATAGTTGTCTTGGTGAAATAGGATTTCGTGTCCTCCTTTGTCATGCCTGAAGTTGGCAGTATAGAAATTTCCCATCATAATGTTTTCAAGTATTGCCCCTTCCACACTCTATCTAGTCTCCCCTCTGAAGCTCCTATTAGTTGTATGTAGGACCTTCTTATTCTTTTGTGCATGTGTCTTAACCTCTCCTCCATGTTTTCCATCGCTTTGTCTCACTGCTCCCTTCTGGTTAGTTTCTCAGACATGCCTACTGGTTCACCAATTTTTTTCTTCAACTGTGTCTCATCTACAATTTAACTGATTGTGTTTTTAACTTCACTGACCTTTTTTCTTTTCATTTCTAGAAATCTGATTTTGTGCCTTTTCAAATCTTTGTAGTCTTTTAAAAAGCTTTTATTCTCTCCTTATACTTTCAGTTTTATCTTTAAAATTTTAGAAATTTTAAACACACTTGTTTGAAAGCTAATCTGTTTTAGCTAAGGTAACACTAGCTGCTGTTACAGGTGAACCTTAAATTCTCAGTGGCTTAACTCCATAACAGTTTAGTTCTGGTTTATGTCATAGTTTGTATTGGTTATATATTGCTACAGAATAAATTACCCCAAACAGAGTGTCTTAGAATGACAAATAGTTATTATCGCACAGTTTCTGTGGGTCAGAAATCTGAGCACAACATAGCTGGGCGCCACCTGGACCAGAGTCTCACAAGACTTCAGTCAAGGTGTCAGCCAGGGCTGCAGTCCTCTCCGGGCTTGCCTGGAGGAAGCTCTGCTTCCCTGCTCACTCACAGGGCCGCCCACAGGCCTCAGATCCTTGCTGGCTGTTGGCCAGAGGCATCAGTTTCTTGACATGTGAGACTTCCCATAGGGCTCCTCAAACATAACAGCCTACTTCCCTCAGAGCAAAGGCTCTGAGAGAGAGTAAAAGTGGATATACAACATGAAAGCCACAGCCTCTTGGTCACCAAATATCAGAAGTGACAGTCCATTGTATCGGCCATATTCCATTAATTGGGAGTGGACCGATAAGTCCACACTCAGTGGGAGTGGATTGCACAAAGGTGTGAATGCCAGGAGTTTGAAATCATTAGGGGCCATGTCAGAGATTGTCTATCTGTCATTTTAAAATGAGCTGCTCTTCGATGGAGCTTTATCTGTGAGAATCGTGGGCAGCCTGGGTTAGGAGTACGTTTGCAGGAAATATTTTGCAGTCACTACTATTAGACTATGCTTGGTCTGGGACCATGCAGGCCCATGCAGACACAGAATCCTGTGTCTGTGTGAAGATTCGCTTGTAGGTACAAATTCCTAGAGGATTTGTTCTCTTTTTATTCCCCACAGTGCCTAGCCTATAGCTTTCTTATCATCAATCTGTCAAATAACATTTTTTTCCCTAGTCTACGTTTTCACCAAAGGTTTCCCCTTTCCTACTTTTATACAAGTTCTCATTCCAATACTATGTTTTGTGTGGGCACAAAACCTTACAGCCCCCCAAGTGAGTGTTAAAACCTAAGCCCTTTGGTTACTGAGTCCAGGAGCCCCTCCCCTCACCTTGTGCCCCCACTGGGCTGTTGGAAGCATTGGCTCACACAGTTAATATTCTGATTTCCCAGCTCTTCTTTGCTTTTGTCCTCTGGGGACTTATCTTGCTTTCTTGTGAGCTCAGCTATGCATATAAAATAACGTTTGCTATATTTCATCCAGTGTTTTGAAATGGAAGGGTTTTTTAAGGTTATCTAAACTGAATGACATACATAAGGTATATGGCCTGATGCCTGGCCCCAAATGGGCCCACCAACTCTACCATGGACAATCTTCAGTTAGCCCCAAACAAAGTATTTTCTTCTAAATATCCCACACCCTGGGAAATATTATGGGTTCTGAGTCTGGTTTGGAAAAGGGCTAAGGTTTTTATTTCCCAAGAGGATTCTTTTGACTTTGTCTCTCCTGAAGGTGGGAGCTGGGGGAGCAGTGTGGAAGGCAGTCCAGGAATAATAGAAGAATCCTCAGTATAATGTTACTGTGTCATAATCATAATCCAGTAAAGATCAACTCAAGGGCAATGTTCTGCTGAGAGACTGTATGATTCTGTATTTCCCTTGAGTCCTTGTCTCTTGTTGGAACTCCAGAAGCTTCTCTTGGCCTGTAGAGGTGGGAGGTGTGCGGCCCCAGGGAACTTGCACCCACTTCTACCCCATACCCACTTCATGCGGAGTTAGTTGTGGGAATAGCATATGGTTGGGAATCCAAGAGCTCCCTGAGAAAGAGAGGTCTCCTGGAGGCATTCTCACTGGGACTTAAGAACCTCCTGCTACTAATAATAGCAGCTGATGTTCACTGAGCATCTGCTACATGCCAGATAGTCTGCCTCATGCTTTACACACAGAAGAGGGATGGAGGTACAGAGATAGGCAGCAGAGCGAGAGTCCTTCCATCCCTGGTATCCTGTCTCAAGCCAGAATGCTGCTGCTAGGGCTAGGTCAGCTCTTCTGTGTTCCACAAGGGGCCCTCTGGGTCAGACTGGTTCCAGTGGGGGAGCACCCTAAGCCCAGCCTAGAAGTAGTAGGAGTTAGATCAGCTCCTCAGCTTCAGCAAATACCCTGCCACTGCAGGTCCTTGGTGCCCCAGGGGTCCACAGGTAGGAGACTGAGAGGGAGACCTGCAAGAGCCATGGTGAAGCCGCAGCTGCCACAGGAATGTAGCTTATGCTAGTCAAATGCGGGTGAACTTAACTTTCACAGGATCTTGGATTGATTTTTCCATGGCCTATGACTTCTGTACACCTGTAATAAAGTTCCTTTAGAAAAAGCTGCCAAAAGAAATCCAGACAGTCCTTTTTTAAATTACTGGCTCCGTATTGGAAGCACTGAGTCTGATTCTCCAGCAAATTTGGCTCTGAGCTTCAAAGGAGCCAAAGCAGAGAGAGGCATATAGTTAAGTAGCCCTGGGTTCAGATCCTTGAGGTGGGGTTTTAGTTAATGTCATTTTAACAAGCTCCCTGGGAGATTCTGATGGTCAGTCAGCCTGGCATGAGAGCCAGGAAACCTGCCTTTGACTGGTTTTACCACTTACAAGCTGGACATCCTTAGATAATTTATCTGCCCTCTCTGGGCCTTAGTTTGCCCACTGGTAGAATGGGATGGAGATTCCTTCTCAAACTGATGCAAAATCTCATGATACCATATTATGCTTTGGAGGCTCAGGTATGGAGACATTGAACTGCATTTCACACAGGAATCAAGCTGCTCCCTTAGGCCTCTGTGGGCTACACATAAATATGATGCCATGAGTCTCTCCTGGAAGATGACATGGGATGCAGCCATGGCAGACTTGCTGTCACATTCACCATGTGGATGCTACTGAGGCTCTTGTCCATGCCTTCATTCCGTGGCTGCTATAAATCACTCATGGGGCATTTTCTCCTGGGCTCAGTGATGGGAGTGCTGGCCTGTGCTTCCCAGGTAGGCCCTGAGACCCTCCAATGACACTGACTGAGCAATCACTACGTGCCAGTGTCTGTACCAAGTGTCTCATGGATTTCTTTTTTTTTTTTTTTGAGTCCTTCAAATAGACCAGGAAGATGGCACTATTATCATTCCCATTTGGCAGGTGATTAAACTGAGGCCCCCAAACCTTAAGTGACTTTCTCAGGCCCCACTCTGAGGAAGTAGCGGAGCCAGCACTTGAATTTGGGTCAGCCTCACTTCATAACCGTGCAGGCAACCCAGAGGCTCTGCTCCTCGATGCTTTGGCTGCTCTGAATCTCAGGGTCAAATGCGCACCCATCTTGTGCTCTGGGTGTAGAGCTCACCACTGGACCAAGCACCTTCCTTTCCTACCTTTATTTTTTTTCTTTGCACAGTTTTCTCCTACAACACAAAATGAAGCTGCGGCTCCTGTGGTATATTTGGTCTCAGGGCAGCGTTGTGTGACACGGTTCTGTGAATAAAATTTTTGGTTGTTTTTTTTTTAGTTGCTTTAATTTTTTAAAACACAATGGATTCTGCACCATAAAATATCAGAAACAAAAATGAGAAGCTCATCCAACAATGGCTGGGCTTTCCTTGGAGGTGGAGGGCAGGGAAGGAGCCAGTGTGGGCAGCAGGTGGGGGTGGGCAGCAGTTGGGGGCAGTGGCTGGAATACTTGAAGGTGAATAATTTTTGCTCCATCACTTGCCTGTTTATGTCTGTCTTGTTGATTATATGTGTGTGTGTGTGTATATATATATATATATATATATATATATATATATATATTGCTTTCAATCAGCAATGTAGTGGATTATGAATAATAAAAGGTGGCATTCTCTGCAGCCCCCCACCACCATACTGTGCAGGAGGGTGGCTCTCGGGTCCCTGGTTCTGTCCCTCAGGATCAGGTTAGAGAAATGTGAGGGGCTAGGACTAGGGGGAGAGGAAGATGAGGTGGTCCGAAGGCTAAGGGACAGCCACACACCTGGGATAAGCATAGATGGAGTGGAGGGAGGAGTAATTGGAGGAAAGACTGGACCCCTAAGTCTGGCTTCAAGGCATTTTGGGGAGCAGCACGGGGCAAAGATGCCTCTATCTTTCTTTGCAGAGAGCGAGGGTTTCTTATAGTCCAAGGCAAAAGAGTCAGCCTAGAGACACAGCTTCTGTAGATCTAGACGTACTCTTGTGGTAGAGTGCCTTAGAGACATCCTCCACCCCACCCTAGCACCCCAATAACTATCCTCTTGGCCCTTGTCCCCCAGCTCAGCGAAGAGCTGAACCAGCAACTGGAGGCTGTGTGCGGGTCTGTATTTGGGGAGCTTGAATCCCAAGCCGTGGACGCCCTGGACCTGCCCGGCTGTTTCCGCATGCGGAGCCACAGCTACCTCCGGGCCATCCAGGCCGGCTGCTCTCAAGATGACGACTGCCTGCCCCTCCTTGCTGCCCCTGCCTCTGTCTCAGGGAGGCCCGGCTCCTGTGAGTAGGCTGAGTTTGCCCCCAGCCAGGCCCAAGGTTGGAGAGGGCCTTGGGTTCTGGTTCAGACCCCTGCCACAGCTGTGCTGTGTGACCTTGGGCAGATCGATTGCCCTTCTGGAGTGGATGATGGGGAGAACAACCCCTCCACTTTGTATGTGGCAGCACGTGGAGACCTGGGCACTGGGTGGGTGTGGGGGTGGTCGGACCCAGACGCTGGCCAGAAAGCATTTCTCATCCTCTACCTCTCTGTTTTCCTGGCTGCAGCCTTCAACTTCCGAAAGGCCCCGCCCCCCATCCCTACGGGAAGCCAGGCCCCGCCCCGCATCTCCATCACCGCCCAGAGCAGCACTGACTCCGCCCACGAGAGCTTCACTGTGGCCGAGGGCCCCGCCCGGCGCTGCAGCTCCGCGGATGGGCTGGACGGCCCCGCCATGGGTGCGCGCACTCTGGACTTGGCGCCGGTGCCACCTCGGGCTAGCCCCAAGCCCCCCACGCTCATCATCAAGACCATTCCTGGCAGGGAGGAGCTGCGGAGCCTGGCTCGGCAGCGGAAGTGGCGGCCGTCCATTGGGGTGCAGGTGAGGAAGGAGGCGGGCGGACGAAAACTCGGGCCCTGGCCTGTTGGGGACCTGTTGAGTGGGTCATTGGGAACTTCTGGGTATATAGACCTTCATCTGAGCTATGCCTGGTCATCAACAAGGCTGCTTCAACTAGCCCTAACCCTCTTCCAGGCACTGTTATCCCTTCTGGCGAGTGGTGGTGCCCAGAGGTTGCCACCTGGATGCCACTAACTTGGCTGGGTCTCTCATCTTGTTCAGGCCGATTGTCTTTACAGGATCTGCCAGCTGGCCTGGGGCTCAAACACTGCTGGCCTTTCTCCCTGGGAAGGGCTTGCATCCCTGGTCTAGCCCCCACCACTGACTCCCCAAACTTGCCACCAGGTGGAGACTATCTCAGACTCAGACACGGAGAACAGGAGTCGAAGAGAGTTCCACTCCATAGGCGTACAGGTGGAAGAGGACAAGAGGTAGGTCTGAGTGGCGCCATGTCAAATTCCTTGGGGGAGAAGAGGAGAGAGGGCTGCATGTCGACTTTGGTGGCCTGGTCTCCTTGGGCACCCTCTCCTCCTGGATGAGACCAAGCCCTTTTAACTGGGAGGAGTCAGAACAGCCACAGGAGTTATCCACAGAGATGGGCAGGCACCAAATCTAAAGTGAGTTCTCCTTGTACCCCTGCCTGTCCCAGGTGCTCTGAGGTGATCAGAGATATACAGTGGTTCAGGGAAGGGAGGGGTAACAGGTAGGTGTTGAGTAGGCCTCCAGCAATTGTCCTTTAAAGGAGATGACAGGATTTTGCCAATGACTTGTTACTGTGGTGTACAAAGAATGTGGGCTTGAAGAGAAATAAACAAAAATGAAGAGTGCCTCTCAGGGGCCCTTGGCAGATATTAACACTCCTCCTCACTTGGCTCACACAGTGTTTAACCAGTTGGGGGTATTATATGCTTGAGTCTGTGGTGTGCCCACGATGGTCGAATTACCAGCAGCCAGCATTCTGGCATTAGGTGGCCTCACAAACGTTGCTTCCTTAATTTCCAATGGAAGCATTAGCCTTGTGAGCTCTGGAGGTCATACTGGGAGAAGTCCCTGTGTTGTTGAGTTCCTGTGGGAAGATGCCTTCTCTGATGACCATGTGGCAGCTGCTGTGGCCCACCTGCCCTTTGGGCTGCAGTGCCACCAGGCCAGTGGCCCTAAGTGTGGTGTCTGGGAACCTGCCTGTAGGACTTACTTGGTGATCTGCGTCGCCCAAGCTGTACCCACTGGAGGAATAGAACCAGAGTCCCAGTGGCAGTCTCTTGCAACTCTGTTCCCAGTTGCCATTGTTGGGCCTCCTCTGAAGTCCCCCCAACTATTCCTGGGAACCCCTAGGGTGTCTTGTGTGTGTGTGTGTGTGTGTGTGTGTGTGTGTGTGCCTGATCAGATCTTCTTGGGGTTGCTGTAGGAGTTACCATTTTCTCCAGCCTTACTCCAGCTTTCTGCAGTTCCGCATACTCCTGAGCCTATAAATGCCCCCATTAAGGGTGGCAAAAGTTTGCTCTTGTTTGTTGCTCCTACCACTCCTGAAAGCTACTGTCCTGCAAACTCTTATTATTCCACAGAAATCCCAGCAAAGCAGCATTTTATGGCCAACCCAATTCCTCCAGTCTATGACTTGAGTTTCTTGAGAGGTGGGTTAAGAGTTATGGATGGATGCAGCTCTGCGTTCAGAACCTGCAGCCCTCCCCATCCCCCAACACACACATACTCTCATGCTGCCCCGTAGACCATAAACCAAGCCCATGTGCTCCCACTCACTCCTACATGAGGCTGCGTGGTCCCTCATCCAGATACATCTCCGGCATTCCCCCATGCCTGAGTCCTGGAAAGAATGCAGTAGGCACTCAATTGAGACTGGCTAAATCAGCAAACTTGGTCCTTCATTCATTGAGTTATTCATTCATAAAATAGTTATTAAGCATCTTTTATACAACAGTTCCTGTTAAGTGCTCAGGGAAACATCAAAGACATGACTCTTGCCCTCACAGAAGTTGTGGTCTAGAGGTGAATCAAGGCAATGAATAAATCATCCATGAATAAAAATGTGATTACTCATTATAGTATATCATATAATGGGGATATTATTACACATTATAGTGGGAATATGAAAGGAAAAAGCAGGAGCTAAGAGAGAAGGGACCTTATTTAGGTTAAGCAGGTGACATTTAAGCTGAGACTTGAGGATTGACTAGGAACACTCAGGTGATGATTGCAGTACGGGGTGGGAGGTGTAATCTTTCCAGGAAGAGGAAAGAGCATATGGAAGGTGCTGAGGCAGGAAAACGTTTGACTTGCATGGGGAACTGAAGGAAGGTTCCTGCGTCTGGTGTGGAATGGGATGGAGTGGTGGCAGGGGCCAGGTCATGCTGAGCACGGGTGTGATGAAGTAGAATTTAGCTATAACTAATGAGTAGCCATTAAAAGGTTAAAGCAGTGTGACATGATCTAATTTAAGTTTACAAAAAATCACTAGCTGCTGAGTGGAGAATGAATTTGAGGGAAGCAAGAGGGGATATGGGGCAGAAAGGTGATGGTCTTTTGCATTTTGGAAGATTTTGTGTGGGGGATCTTTTTTTGTCTATTGTATTTTATAACTGGGCACTGCTGGTGTATGGGGACACTTGTTTTACGTGTTGGTTTTATATTCAGCGACTTTGCTGCTCTCTCTTATTAGGGCTCCTAGTTTATCTGAAAATCATAATGGGCATTCTATATAGTCAGTTACTGTTTTCTACAAATGAGGATATTTTCTTTGAATCTGTTTTCTTTTAATTTTTCTTCTTCTTTTTTATTTTTTTGGTAACAATGCATTGAATAGGACTTCGAGTTTGCTGTCGAGTGTACCATGCTGTTCAGTCCTGATGTTAGTGGATATCTTCTCAGTTCCCACTCATAAGTATGATGATACTTGCTACAGATTTTGATGAGTACTATTTATTGGGTTGAGGAAATTCCCTTTTATTTCTAGTTGGCTAAGAATTTTTATTTTTATTTTTTTTTAAATAGAAAACCAGAGTGGAATTTCATTGAACTTTTTTCAGAATCTACTTGGATGATGATAGATTTTTCTCCTTTCATTTGTAATGTGGTGAATTATATAATATTAATAGATTTCCCACATTGACCCATTCTTTTATTCCTGGGATAAACCATGATTGATACTATTATCAACTGGGATTAAGTTTTACTGTGAATAGTAGGGCCTCAATAGTGTTTTGCTGTTTCCCCCTCTCATTAAAAATCAAAACGAAAATGAAAAAAAGCCTGGTTACAGAAGTGAAGTGTCAGGAACCGAGGCTCCTTCTGTCTTGCTGCATTTCTACCCTTTGTGTATTATTTTATATCCAAGGAGCTGAGGGTCAAGCTATAGGCATTCTGTGCATTCTGAGCAGTAGAAGGGAAGAAGAGAGAAGGAGAGATGCAGCCCTTCTTTTGGAAAAAGACTTTCACCTACATCACATTGGCTGAAACCTCCTCACCTGGTGGTACCTAGCTGCAAGGGAGGCTGTAAAACAGACAAAAGAAGAATGGATATATTGAACTCTAGCAGTTTTAGTCATCAACTTGCTATATAATTTTTATATACCTTGCTGGATTTTTGAATAGCTATTACTTTATTTAAGATTTTTATATCTATGTTCATAGGTGATATTGGCCTAGTATTTTGTTTTTATTGTTGTTATTCAGTTCAGATGTTAAGGTTATGCAAGACTCCCAAGATGAGTTTGATACATTCTCTGTGTTTTGTTCTCTGGAACAATTTGTGTAAAGTAAGAATTATCTATTTCTTAAAGGTTCAGTAAAGGTTGCCTATAAAACTGTCTCAGCCTGATGCCTTTTGGGGATAGGAGAAACTTTCTGAACTACAGCTTCAGTGTTTTTTAGTGGTTATTGATCTATTCTGGTTTTATTTTTCTTCTTGAGTTAATTTTGGTGATATGTATTCTAAAAAATAGACCAGTTCATAAAAATTGACGATTTAAAAAAATTTTGGCACAAGTATTGTTACAGTATTATAATTTTATAAAGTTTTATGATACCTATTGGTTATGTCTCTTTTCATTCCTTCCTCCTTTTGTTGATCAGTCTTGCCTGAGGTTTGTATATTTTATCATTAAAATATATTTTTAAATTAGATTTTATCAGTCTTAAAAAACTAGCTTTTGGTTTCAGTGAGTATCTCTATTATTTATTTCTCTTTTATCGTTAGTATTTCCTTCTATCTACTACTATTGTGTTATCATAGTCTTTTTCTCTATCATATTTGCCCTTTTTTCAACATGTGCATTTTCTAACATGTGCTTTTAAGGCTGTAAATTTCCTTCTAACTATTTGTTATAGCTGCATCTCATTTTGAGATGCTCTGTTTTATTGTTTAGTTTAAAATGATTTTTAACTTTCATCATAATTTCCTTTTTAACTCATGAATTATTAAAAAAATTTTAAGTTTTCAAATGTATTTTGTGGGTCTGCCTTTTCCCTATTGAATCTAAATTTGCTACCTTGTGGTCGTAGTATGCCTTCTGAATGATATTCATCCCTTAGAGTTTGTCAGGCTTCCTTCCTCATATGTAAGACACATGTATGGTCAGGCATACCAATTATATTTTCCAAATGGTTATTTTTGATTTTTTAGATGTTTGATCTACCATTTTTGAGCAAGGTGTGTTAAAATATCTCACCATGTTTGTGGATGTGTCATTTTTCCTGGTAATTTTATTATTATTATTAGTTTTAGTTTGAGAAGGTGCTATTTAGAAGGATTCAGGCTTATGACTGTTGTTATCTTCTTGGTAGATTGGCCACTTTATCATTAAAGAGGCTGCTTTTAGTCTTTACTAATGGTTTTTGCTCGGTAGTCTGTTTTGTCTGATTTTATTACTATGGCTGCTTTCTTTTGGTTAATTTTCCAATTTATGTTTTTCCATTTTTTATTTTCAATCTTCCTATGTCCTCCTGTTTAGATGTTTTGCTCATAAGAGGTATGGGACTACAGTTTAGTAGACGTATTTCATCCACTAATCATGTATTTCAATTACTGACTTGTTTGGATTTATTTCTGTCATCTCTTTAAACATTTTCCATTCGATATGCTTTTCTTTGCTGTACTCCTCCCCTACTTTTCTGCTCTCTATTGAGCTGATCAAATTTACTTTGTATCTCTTTTTCTCCTCCCCTGGTTTGGAAGTTTACACTTTAGTAGTGCTTTTTCTCAAGTTTTTTAACAAATACACTTAGTTTTATATATATATTTTTAATTTATTTATTGACTCGAGAGAGAGAGAGAGACAGACAGACAGACAGTGGTGTGTTGTTCCACTCACTTATGCAATCACTGGTTGATTCTTGTATGTGCCTCTGACTGGGGATTGGACCCACAACCTTAGTGTATCAGGATGATGCTCTGACTGAGCTACCAGGCCAGGGCTTAGTTTTGTATTTTTCTAATGAGTCTAAAATTAGTTCTTTTTAGGCACAAAACAAGTACCTTGGAACACTTTAATTTCCTTCTTAACTCCCCCCTCCCATCTTCCATGTTATATTTATCTAATAGTATTTTGATTGTACCTCTGTAAAATACTCTTCTGAATCAGTTGTTGTTATATCTTTTATGGTTTCACAGTTCAGTTTTACAAACAGTTTGAACAATTTATGTGTTCACTATTGTTTGTTACTGCCCACACCTTCCTCATGGGTTCAATTTCCTTTATGCCGAAGTACTTCTTGAGCTTGGGACCAGTTTTAGAGTTAATATCTTAGCTTGAGATTTCTGTATTTCACTGGTAGTACTCATGTGAACCCCACACCCACACAGAGAGCAGCCTTAATGTTTTGTTTTCTCAGCATCTTGCTTCCTGGCCACTTTCCTGGAGCATGACGTGAATTTTCTAGTCCAAGGTTGTAATTGAAATGACCCTTCTTGGCTGCTGGCTTTATGCATGGGCTCTCCTTCCAGCTCCCCAGTAGGCACAGGTTTGGGTCTCCTCTCATTCTCTCTGGCTGCTATCATTTAGCTTCTAGCACATGTCTAGCCTGATATTCCTCTGGTTCATTTGGCTTAGGTTCCCTCTCACTACTCGTGCTTCGAGCTTCTTTTTTGTCTCTGGTTACCTAAAGATTTCTCTTTTTTATTGCAAGCTTGGCATTGTAGCCCATCCATCTTTTCCACTTCATTTTAGCCAGTATTTCTATATGTTTAAAGGGGTGGGTGGGAGCTTCCTAAGTTGGGTGAGTCTACCGTATTGATCAGTTGTCTGGACTAGGCTGATAGCAGAAGAATCAGAGAGAAGAGGACCAATTTGGGAAGCTTTTGGAGTGAGGTCAGGAAGGGCGGGGACAGGCAGACAGTGAGGTCTTCCTTGCTCTTGTGTAGGTAGGTGCTCAGGGAGGTCCTGGTGGGCTGGGCCGGTGAGATACTGTTGAGTTAATGCCTAAAGAACTGGATTACTTGGGACAGGTGATCACACTGCAAATCCAGAGGGGGTGACAGGTGGGGAGAGAAGAAATCTGGCGCATGTTTTTGGCCGAGCTCCCTTGCTTGTCTGCTGAAGGCATCCTTAGTGATACACCTGCACTGTCCTTTCTGTCCCTTATGTCCCTGGCACTTTCAGTCTGACTGGCCACACACCATGCCCCAACTGGTACATAAATGCAAGCCATGAATACCAGCAGCCTTTCCAGGCAAATGTCCAGGACTGGCCCCCCCACCCCAGTCACCCCATTTTCTTGGACTCTCTTGTCCTTGTTCCTGTCTCACTGGTCCCAGTATCTGTCTTTTTCTCTATACTTTGGTTTTGAAACTTGCCATGGAGGAAGGGTCTCTCTTTTCTGCCTTTCGGGGTGTTCCTTGCTAACCTACTAGGTAAGGAATTCACATGTATTGCCTCTGATACCTGGGAGTCATCTCTGGCTCCTTCCAGTTGTTCATCTCTAGTGGCGACTTGGCTTAGAAATACACAGGGGTGGGAGCTGGTGCCCCTTCAGTTCCATCTCCATTGCACCCCCACCCAAGTTCTGTTGGTCCACAGATATGTATTGCATCCCTAAGCCTTGTCAGTTGCTCTGCTGGGCACTGAGGATACAAAGGTGAGCAGAACCAGATGTAGCCTCTGCCCTGTGAAGCTCATGGCCACGTTCATCTAAGAACTCCATGTATGTGAAGTAGAAGTTACAGTGGTGAAAGATACCGCAAAGGAGAGGTATGTAGATGAGAGTGTACACTAGGGGGCTTAGCCAGAGGGGTCCGGCATGGCTGCCCCAAGGAAGTGACATTTAAGTGGAGATCTGAAAGATGAACAAAAATTAACTGTGAAAATGGGGGATAAGAGTGTTCTGGGCAGAAGGACCAGCATGCACTGAGGCCCTGTGGTGAGAGGGAGCATTATTAAGAAACAGTTTCCAGCCCTGTATCAGGGCGCCCTCCCTTCTTCCCAGACCCAGCACACTTGGGCCGCGGTAAAAGAATGCGTCAAATGTCCTTGCTGAATGTCAGTAGGATGTTCCTGAGGCCCTTTGAGAACGCAGAAACCATGTGAGTTTTGCCTCTAACTCTCCTAACTGGGGGACCCCCTATATCTTCCATTTCTAGATCTCTCCTCACCAAGACCTTATCTTAAATTCCAGGTTCAGCAAAAAGAAAACAGAACAAAGTAAACAAAAAACCCCAGAACATCTAATTAAATGCGATTATCTGATAAATTATGAATCATGTTTAGTATGTTTCCCAAACAGTACATGAGATATACTTACACTTAAAATTTCTGTTATTTATTTGAAGTTAGAATTTAACTGGAGTCCCGTATTTTATCCGACAACTGTACTTTTGCCCACTTGTGCCCAGTGAGGGCCACCTGGAGAACCCCGTGGAGGAAGGCCACCCTATTCCCAGTACCCCTTCCTTAGCATCATCATTTCTGGCTTTGGGACCTTGGGAAGGGAGTGTGCTGAGAACAGAGCCCCCAAGCCCTGGAGAAGGAGGGCGCTTCCATCCTCGTGAAGTTATATGCCAAGAACAGTCCTGCAAATGCAATGAGTTGCTGGCTGACCACAAGCCCTGGGCATGGACACTGCCTCCATTCGTCAGCCATCGACTCCAAGATGGCTCCTGACCTACCATCACTTCTCTGCTTACATCTCCCACCTCACCCCCACCTCGGCATCACTGCCATAGCCCCCAGGCTGGGATGCTAGACTTGGGGGCTCTGATTGGTTACATATATAAGCTCTTAGGTGCTTTCTTAAGGTGGGAGCCAGCACAATGGGAGTGTCCCTGCCCTTACTCCTCCCTGCCCGCTCCCCCTCACACCCCTGGCCAGCTGGCTGCCAGGTGTTCCCAGCACAATCTCTTGACAGCTCCTGGATGGCGGACATTCCTTGGACATTGTGTCTCTTGGGATAAGCCAGTTTTTTACTTCCCAGAGCCTCTTGTGTTATCCCGTAGAGGATCACGGTAGAAATGTCTCTGTAAAGAGACCATGATAACAACTTCCAGAATCATTAGAAATGTTGTCATTGTCACCCTACAGACCTCGAGGGGAAGAGGCCTCTTCAACCTCATCAAAAGGCTCAGGGAGAAAATATTGTAAAATGCACTGTAATGAGTTAGTGACAGTTTGTAACTGAAGCCAGTTTCCATTCTGTGTTTATAGCTATGGGTGAAGACCACAGCAAATACTGCCAAATGCATAACTAAATAGGAACATAAGCCCTGGACTTCAGTGCCCTGAAAATGCGTCTGTTATAGTGAGGATTAGATTTGGCTGTGCATTACAGAAAACCGCCAAGTGACAGTGGCTTAAGTATGATAGAAGTTTATTTCTCTCTTGCTTGGAAGTCCAGAGAGAGTCAGCTGAGGGCTGGTAGGTACTCTAAAGTGTCAGGACCCAGGTCCTGATATCTTATTGCTCCTTTATCCTTAGCATTTGGTTTCTATCTCATGTCCCAAGGTGGCTGCTTGAGGTCCAGCCATCATGTGCATTCTGGCCAGCAGGGAGGAGGAAGGAACAAAGAAGGGCATCTCTCCTTTTAAGAACATTTCCTGGAAGTTGCATATACCACTTCTGCTTATATCCTGTGAGCTAGAACTTAGCCACATGGCTACATCTAGCTGCAAGGGAGATTGGGAAATGAATTTTTATTTGAAGTGGACACGTGTCCAGCTCAGAAATGTGGAATCCTGTTACAAAGGAAGAATGGATGTTGGGGATGATTAGTAGTCTCTACCATCCTTTCTTCCAGCCAACTATTCAACTAACATTTAAAGATAAGCAACTGCCCTATTTAGTAAGAGAGATAGATAACATGCAAATAACTAACCACAGAACAATGTGATATGGAGTAGAAAAGAGGTTTTATTCAGAGTGCTATGGGGGAACAGATGGAAACAATCAACCGCAATCACAATAATTAATAACTACAATGCCCTAGCTGGGTCCTCAGTACTACATTCCCATCCTTTTATTTGTCCAGCTTCCTTTCTTTTCAGCAAGAGCTACAGTCCTTCCTGCCTCTCCCTCTAACAGCTAACATTTACAACGAGCAGACCAGGTGCTGTGCTAAGTTTCTTACATTTATTATCTTATCACAATCCTGTGAGCAGGTACTATTACTATTCTCCTTTATAGATGAGGAAACCGAGGCACAAGCTGTAGTGCTGGGTGTTGGACCCAGGAAGTCTGGCTCCAGAGTACATGTGCTTAACCACTCTGCGAGGCCGCCCCTCCAGAGCTGCTCATTTTCATTTCTTCTCCTCAAATATCCACCCCCCAAATATTCAGCAGACAACCTCCATTCTACTTCATTCTAATGGCTGAGGTTATCTGCTGGGTCCTCTCTAAGGAGAGTGGACCAAGCCCTAAGTTAACTTGCATCTCTCCCCTTGCCTCCCCAGCAGTCCTGCCTTAGGGGTGAGGCATCTGTTCCTGATTAAAACCGCTCCTCTCCAGCGATCCTAGGGGGCCAGTGGACTGTAGAGAGTTTTAAGAGCTGGCCTCTGCAACCAGACTGTACTGATTTATAACTGTCTGATTTTAGGAAGTCACTTAACCTCTCTAAGCCTCAGTTTTCTCATCTTTAAGTGGGACTGTTTGTAGGGATGAGCATGCTTATTCTTGTACAGTGTTTGACACATGCTAGTGCTCAGAGGGTGTTAGTCATTATTGATCTCCCTATCTCCCTTATTTCTGGTTCTTTGGACTACTGGTTCTCTCTTTTCTTTCTTCAATTGACTTCTCTTTACAGGTTGTATTGATTTCCTATTGCTGCTCTAATAAATTGCCACAAACTTAGTGACATCCAATGGAACATATTTATTACTTTATGTTTCTAAAGATCAGAAGTCTGAACTGGGTTTCATGGGGCTAAAATCAAGGACTGATCCCTTCTGAGGGTGCAGGGAAGAATCCATGGTGTCACTTTTTCCAGTTTATACACTGTTTGCCTTCTCTGGCCTGTAGTCCACTCCTGTCTTCCAAGCCAGCAGTGGCAGGTTGAGTCCTCACATGGCACCACTCCAGTCTGGAGCCCGTCGTCCCAACTTTTTCTGTGGCTTTCCTCCCCTTCCCCTTTCACGTATAAAGACCTTCGTGATTAACTGAGACACACCTGATCCTTAAAGTAATCATATGTGCAAAGTCCTTTTTGCCATGGAACGTAACATTCACCAGGGAATTAGGACATGGACCTCCTTGGGCAGTCATTATTCTGCTTACCCCCTCAGACTCTCCCCCCACCTTGGGATATGGCTTGTGAGAACCATCCTAAACAAAATACCCCTCCATTTCCCCCCAGATTTATTGAGATGTAATTGACAAATCATCAAAATATCTCTCCCTTGAAAATACACTGTCTTCTCTCTCCTTCCCTTCTCAACAAGCTCTTTTCAAGAGTTGTCTTACCTAGTTTGATCCGCCTCCTGACGACTCTTCCATATTGCCAGATCAGTGGACACCTTTCCTTATCTGGCTGCATTGTCCATGTTGGCTGCTCATCCCTTCTTGAGACCATATGTCCTCTATCTGCCTTTAGGTGTCTTGTCCTGGTTTTCTTCCTCATCCTCTCTGGCTTAGGCACCTTGGGGGCTACACTATCTCCACCCCCTGAGATGTCCATGTTCCCTGGGACTTTGGATTTTTGTTCCATTGCTCTTTGCTTGGGTGATCTTGTCCCACACTTCTGGTTGTAAATGCCATTTGCACAAGGATGACTGACTCCAGCTTGTGTTGGGCAAATCTCTGGCCGGCGAGTGGGAGTGCTGGTGAAGACTGTGCTTTCAGTAATTCCGTAAACTCAACTTCTTTGGTCTTCCTTGAAGCAGGCCTAGTGAGAGAGCTCCTTGAGGTACTGGCTTGTTCCGCCACTATAATCTACTTGGGGAACAAGGAGAATGCACTGACTGGGTAGATGCTAGCAGAGGAAGCTTGACTTATATCTGGTTGGCAATGGGAAGCTATGGAAGAGGTTTGAGCAGGGGAGTGAATTGAGCAGAGGTCAGCTTGAGGAAGACTACTCCGGTCCTGGGTGGATTAGTGAGGGAGTGTTGGGTCCCAGATCTGTGCCAGGTATAATTTTAGAGAAAGGAGGGACCCAGGCAATTCCTGGTACATTTGTATTATTTTATAGATAATGTGTAATAATATGTTTTATACACAGGCACACAAATACATATAATTAGATGGCTTAGCTGGAGAGTGTGACTTCCTTAAAGTACATGGCAACAAGATCAGCCTTTGTACTCAGGTCAGACTCCTAATCCAGTGCTCTTCTGTGCTCTACTGAGAGATGTCTGAAAAGCAGTTGATCCAATGGTCAAGACAGAGGGTGATGCAAGTCTGGACCAGGGCAGGACAGGGCAGACACCAAGGTGAAAACCATGTTGAAGGCAATATGATATATTCTCGCTTTCTCTTTCTCTGGGTGGGGGTTGGGACATAGGGCTTGTTGGAGACTGCACATGAGTGCATCTCTTTTTCCTGGGTCCTGCAGCATCCTTCTGGGCCTGGTTTCTATGGCAACAGGCTCCCAGCAGGCAGCCTGCCAGCTGGAGGGAACCAGGCAGGCAAGACCGGCAGGCAGGCAGGGAGGGAGGGAGAGAAGGCCTGGGCAGCAAGAGGAAGGCTGGAGTTGTGGGGGTTGGGGGATCTTCCTGGGAATCTGAAGGGGCCCCTAGAGCTGGTCCCCATGTCCCTTTCTCCTGATCATACGAGGGTTCAGCTTGCTTAGGACACATGAGACTTTCTCTTATGATCCTTGAATCTCCAGACTTCAAACTTCTGTTCACCTCTCCACTCACCCCTGCATCTCCTGACTCCCACTTCAAATACTGTCTGACACCCCCAGCCTTATGCACCTCAGGGGACCACTGACTTCTTCACAGGACCCAGGGGTGGGGGGAAGAACAAGGCCAGTTGACTTTCTGTTTTGCATATGATTTGCATATCAACTCAAAGACAAGAAATTTCCAGGCCTTGTGTCATTCCTGCCAACAACTTAATTCAACTCCACTGGCACCAGCTGACTGTGTCTGGCCAGGCTCTGCACTGAGCCTGGGGGTCCCTAGAGAAGTCCTCCCAGCTGCTGCCACGTCCCTCCCCCCCCTGCTATTCCAAGGCAGTTCTTCCTGATGTCCTAGCAGCTGGTGCCTTGGGAAGTGCTTGGGCTGTGGACTGAGCAGCAGCCCTGGGTCCAAATCCTGGCTCTGCTATTAATACTTTGTATGCAGGGGCCCATGGGCCTCTCTGGGCCTTAATTTATTCATTTCTCTGCAGGGCCAAGGACATACCTGTACAGCTGATGTAAATTAGCAAAGACATAGCATTTGTTAAAATGCTGAAATCCTCAGTATTCATTGGTAAAAAGTCACAACCCTGGCCCCTTCCTAGCCCCTTTCTTACCACTTCCACCCCACCCCCCACCCCACAGAATTCAGATTCTAAGGGCATTGCTCTAGCACTTGAGCTGTGTCTGTTCTCATTGGTGTATGCCAGCAGCTTGTTCTGTACAGGTTAAATATTTTATGTATCACCCTGTCTGGAGGCGGTACAACAGGTAAGTATAATATATACCCACCTGTTGCAAGGATTAATATAGCTAAAGGTCGTGGATCAGTTTGCAGGCTTCTTTTCTCATGCCTCTTCCTTTTAGTCTGGGTGGGGGGTGAAGGCTGGGATGATACTCTGCAAGGGCAGAGATGACAGCCACCTCTTTTTCACCAGGCGGGCGAGGTTCAAGCGCTCCAACAGTGTGACAGCTGGCGTGCAGGCAGACCTGGAGCTGGAGGGCCTGGCCGGCCTGGCCACAGTGGCCACAGAAGACAAGGCCCTACAGTTTGGACGCTCCTTCCAGAGGCACGCCTCTGAACCCCAGCCCGGGCCCCGGGCCCCCACCTACTCAGTCTTCCGCACGGTCCACACGCAGGGTCAGTGGGCCTACCGTGAGGGCTACCCACTGCCGTATGAGCCCCCGGCCACCGATGGGTCGCCAGGCCCTGCCCCTGCCCCCACCCCCGGCCCCGGGGCCGGCCGCCGTGACTCCTGGATGGAGCGTGGCTCACGTAGCCTCCCTGACTCAGGCCGCACGTCCCCCTGCCCGAGGGACGGCGAGTGGTTCATCAAGATGCTGAGGGCAGAAGTGGAGAAGCTGGAGCATTGGTGCCAACAGATGGAGCGCGAGGCGGAGGACTACGAGCTGCCCGAGGAGAGTGAGTGAGAGGACTCTGCGCAGAGGGATCATGGCTGGGGATGGAGGGGCGGCGGCACAGTAGGAGAGCTGTCGGTTGGATGCGAGGTTGCCATCCTACCGGTTGATTCTCTGGCACCAGACCCTGATGGGTCCCTGTTAGCAGCAGAGCATTCTGGAAGCTCTTGGAAGGAAACAGGGAGCAGCCTCAAAGTTTAGGTCTTGGACTAGGGAAAGTGACTTGGCTGAGCTGCCAGAGCTGCAGGGTGGTGGCAGCCACCTTGACCTTAGGCTAACTGCAGTTTGAGGGAACAGGCCTTCTAGGAGATGGCTCCCAGTCCCAAGTCACCGAGTCCATGGGGACCAAGGAAACTTCCGATCTGCCCTGCTGTGGGCATCTGGGCCAGATCCAGGTGGTGGGACCAGGACTTGACGCAGAGGAGCGGGCAGTGCACAGTGTCAGATTATGTTTGAGGCACAGGTGAAGATTAAGCCAGGAAGACGGGCCCTTTCCTTGCAAGTTCAATTGGAGGGGAGACAGTCTTACTCGTCTCCAATTGATGGGACAGTGACTTGGAAGACAGCAGTCATAAACATGAAATTATTTAGTAATTCTTAACAAGTTGAGGAGCTCTACACTGGTGAGTGACACAGCTGTGTCACTATGGAGGTAGTGCCCGCATAGCCATAGGGCCAGGCTGGGGCTGGTGTCTTCTGTTCGCTGATGTGAGGGGATAGAACTCAAGAAATGTAGTCGTATGAAGCAAGAAACATCAGCGTCTGCAGGTACAGTCTCCTTGGTGAAGTGGGATGGGAGCTGCTTGTTAGGAAGCTGAGGATGGGATGGGGCGGGGGCAGGAGGAGACACAGAAAGTGTCAGGTAATGGAAGGGTAAGAGTCAGTCGGGGCAGACTTCCTGGAGGCTAGGGAAGGAAATGCACCCCCCCCCCAATTTCCTTCTGCTTCCCAGTCCTGGAGAAGATCCGCAGTGCCGTGGGCAGCACACAACTTCTCCTGTCCCAGAAGGTTCAGCAGTTCTTCCGGCTGTGTCAGCAAAGCATGGTGAGTGCCTCTCGGTGAGAAGCCTGTCGGATGTGTGTGCCTGCTGTGACCCAGTGTGTGTGTGTGTGTGTGTGTGTGTGTTAGAGGGGAGACCAGGCGTGTGTACCCAAGAGGGAGAAGCCTGGGCTTTCCTGATTCCCGTTCTCTAGTCCCCACCCCATTTTCCCCGCTGGAGCTTCCTGACAGTGAGGGCTTGCTCTGGTCCTGGCTGGGGCTCGGACTTCCCTGACTGGCTGCCTCTCCTCTGTTTCCTTTCTCTGCAGGACCCCACTGCGTTCCCTGTGCCCACCTTCCAGGACCTGGCGGGTTTCTGGGACCTCCTGCAGCTCTCTATCGAGGATGTGACCCTCAAGTTCCTGGAGCTACAGCAACTCAAGGCCAACAGCTGGAAACTCCTGGAGCCTAAGGTAGGGGGCGGTCCCTTCAAGCCCAGAGTCCAGAGGTGAAAAATGCCCTTCCCCCCGGAGGCATGTGTGGGTGGGGTGGGGGAGATAGGAGAAAAGATCCATGGGCAGCAAGGGCAGCCCATGCCCTTAGAAGAAGATGGTGACCATCTTCTTCCAAAATGACCACACTCTTGGTCACGGCTGTCTGCTTGGCCCCGGTGCTTATCACTGCCAAGCTGCCAGAACCCCAAGGTGGCAGCAGCCTCCTTTGACCTTGGGCTGGCTGCAGTTTGAGGGAGTCGACCTAGAGCTTCTCAAAGGGCAAACTGCCCTCAGCTCGGACCTTGAGGGTCCCCTAAGTCGTTATCTCACTAGACCTTGCCTGTGATGGAGCCCAGAAGCCTGGGATATGACCCCATTCCTTGCCTAGTCTCGACCTGTAGTGAAAACATTCACTTCCCCAGGGAGCGAACCCTCCGATTTTAGTTGTCAAGAACAGCGCCACCCTGGGGCATTCCAATCAATCAATTTTTCAAAGAAAAATGTGGGTTTTGACCTTGTGGGAGCAGGTACACCTGGGGCTTCAGGTCCTGGCACAATGAGCAGCTTCTAACTGCTCTCCCGTGGCGGAGCCGCAGGAGGTGTGAATTATGGGGGGGGGTCAGGTGGGACCCCGCTCCCTAGCTGAGTCACCACCCCTCTCCTGGCAGGAGGAGAAGGTCCCTCCGCCGATACCAAAGAAGCCCTCGCGGGGCCGGGGTGTGCCGGTGAAGGAGCGCTCCCTGGACTCCGTGGACCGGCAGCGGCAGGAAGCGCGCAAGCGGCTCCTGGCGGCCAAGCGCGCCGCCTCCTTCCGCCACAGCTCAGCAACCGAGAGCGCCGACAGCATCGAGATCTACATCCCTGAGGCCCAGACCAGGCTGTGACCCGCCCGGCCCGCCCAGCCCGGGCCCGGGCCCGCGGTTTTCTACCCGTACTGTACACCCAGCGTCGAGGTCACTGTGAACGCGGGCCGCCCTGTGCGCCCGCCCCGCCGGCACCGCACGCCCCGGCCCCTCCTGCCCGTCACACTCTCGTGGGTTTTTTACCTTCCTGACCCCACGCGAAGGCGCCTGGGCTGGGCTGGGGGCCGTGCCTCTCCACCCCGCACCCCCAGCTGGACCCCCTCCCTCCTGGTCCGACGCTTCGTTCCCACCTCCTACCCATGGGCACCATCTCTGCCATTACACGCCCCACGGGCCAGGCCGGGCCGGGTCCCCCATCTGGGCTCTGCGTCACCCTCCACCACCCCGCGGGGCTGGGCTTCGTGGGGATCAGCTTCGTGGCTTTTTATGAAGAATCCCGAACCCCGCCTACGAGCCCGCCCCACCCTTCCAGAGGCTCCACCCTCAGCCCTCAGCCCACCGGGCCCAGGGACCACAGTGGCTGGACCAACCCAGGACCAGGGCGCCTGGGCCTCTCTCCTTTCCCAGCTGCTGGGCAGGAGAGATGGGGGCTTCCCTTCACCACACCTGTGGCTGTTCCCACATCCCCTTGAGTATCCCAGGAAAAATAAAACGGCAGAACTGCACTCAAGCCAGCTGCTCTCTCCTGAAGAAGCCATCTCTGCACTGTGCATGGGGGCGGGGGGGGGGGGGGGGGGAGAGCCAGGGAGCCCAAGCTCTTGTTTCGGGGAGAGTCGGGATTGTGTGAGCGATCTGGGGGAAGATTCAGCCCTCTGGGTGGCCACGGAAGGACCTGAGCCCCCCTGGAGGGGTTCCACTTCCCCACTCCTTTCCCTTTCTGCCTCCTAGCCCTCCAGGGTTCTCCTGGAGAGGGGAGCCCAGAGCCAGCCCAATGCCTTGCACACAGCATGTGCTCAATAAACAGGGAGTGTGGTTGTTATTCACTATGGACAGATATTGGTTTCCCTTCCCCTGAAGGCCCAGTGTTCTCTCTGCTCCAGTCATTCCTGGTCATCAGCAGAAACATTCTGTTCACTTTGGTGCTACTATATTTTCTGATGCCTCCTATGGCGGGGCACTTTGGTGGGGCCAGAGAATGGAACTTTCCTGGGAAGCTAAATGGCAATCCAAACATAGTGGTGATGGCTGATACTTTTCTTGACACTTACTGTGGGCCAGGCAAAGGGGGACTGCATTATGTGAGTGTGGCTCATCTTTATGACATAAGAAAGCAGAAGCTCAGTGACCTGTCCAAAGTCACAGGGCTAAGGGTGGTGGACTCAGGTGGACAAACCATGAATTTTTAGCTCTATGGCCTTGTGAGCCCATAAAGGGTTTGATGTCAGGTCTACCCAGAAAGCCACCTTTCCTTAAATAGTCCCTGGGGTTGAGTTGTCACTCTGAGTCAAGAGGAAATGCTTTCGAGGGGGTTGGCTGCTCTTCTGAGCCACATTGGACTAGTCAGTTCTCATTCATTTATCCTGCAAACATCAAGAATCACTGTTGGCAACCAACACCAGGGAGATGGCCCCGAACAAGTGTAGTTTCTACCTTTATGGAGCTTGCAGACTTATGGGAAAAATTTGTGAACAACCTGGTAGAATATAAGGCTGAGTGCAGGGAAGATGTTAAGGTATTAGTCACTGAAGGAAGGCTGGGGCTAGGAAGAATGTTCCAAGATCAGACAACAGCTGTCCGAGGGCCTGGAGGAGAAAGAGGCATCGGGAATGCAGAGCTTGGTCATACTTGGCAATTGGAGGAGGGTAGGCCTGGGTCCTGAAGGCCCAGGGACCACAGTGGCTAGACCAACGCATGGAAGGGTTTTGAACCAAAGAGTGGCGTGAACAGATATTTTACAGACTGGTTTGGGAGATGCCCTGAAAAGCAAGTGTTTGTACACACTTGTATGGGGCCACTGGAAGGTGGAGAGGGCCCCCATGTGAACCCAATTTTCCAAAATGAATCAGCTTCAGGCTCTCAAACAGATTCCTGGACCCTATTCCAAGACTTAGTGAGTAGTCTCTGCCCTCAAATGAGTTTTTAACAAGTGCTCCAGGTGACTGAGCTGGGCCTCTAGGTCTGGGAACACTTTGGTTGGATCACTGTCTGAAAGTTTCCACTAGAAGGTTCGTCTATTTCCTGTAGGCTTGCCAAGCAAGGCTTTGAATGGGTCACTTTACTTCTCCGAGATTGTTTCTCATCTCTAATATTGGGCCATGGGTGAGTTCTTTTAATATATATTACTGATTATGGTATTACAGTTGTCCCATTTCCCCCCTTTAGTGTATATCCATGGGTCATATCCATGTAAGTTCTTTGGCTTCTACATTTCCTATACTATTCTTACCCTCCCCCTGTCTATTTTCTACCTACCATTTATGCTATTTATTCTCTGTACCTTTCTCTCGTCTCTCCCCCTCCCCTGTTGATGACCCTCCATGTAATCTCCATTTCTGTGATTCTGTTCCTGTTTTAGTTGTTTGCTTAGTTTTTTTTAAAAGTTTGGTTGTTAATAGCTGTGAGTTTGTTGTGATTTTAGTGTTTGTATTTTTGATCCTCTTTTTTTAGATAAGTCCCTTTAACATTTCATGTAATAAGGGCTAGGTAATGATGTACTCCTTTAACTTGACCTTATCTGGAGAGCACTTGATCTGTCCTTCCATTCTAAATGAAAGCTGTGCTGGATAGATCAATCTTAGATGTAGGTCCTTGCTTTTCATGACTTGGAATACTTCTTTCCAGCCCCTTTTTGCCTATAAGATCTCTTTTGAGAAATCAGCTGACAGTCTTATGGGCACTCCTTTGCAGGTAACTGTCTCCTCTTCTCTTAATGCTTTTAAGATTCTTTCCTTATCTTTAATCTTGGCTAATGTAATTGTGATGTGTCTTGCTGTGTTCCTCCTTGGGTCCAACTTCTTTGGGACTCTCTGAGCTTCCTGGACTTCCTGGAAGTTTTTTCTTTGCCAGATTGGGGAAGTTCTCCTTCATTATTTGTTCAAATAAGTTTTCAATTTCTTGCTCTTCCTCTTCTCCTTCTGGTACCCCTATGATTTGGATGTTGGAACATTTATAGATGTCCTGGAGGTTCCTAAGCCTCTCCTCATTTTTTTGTTTTTTGAATTCTTGTTTCTTCATTCTGTTCTGGTTGAATGTTTCTTTCTTCCTTCTGGTCCACTCCATTGATTTGAGTCCTGGTTTCCTTCCCATCACTGCTGGTTCCCTGTACATTTTCCTTTATTTCACTTAGCATAGCCTTCATTTTTTCATCTAATGTGCGACCATATTCAATCAATTCTGTGAGCATCCTGATTACCAGTGTTTTGAACTGTGCATCTGATAGGTTGGCTCTCTCTTCATCGCTTAGCTGTATTTTTTCTGGAGCTTTGATCTGTTCATTTGGGCCTTTTTTTTTTTTAATGTCTCAGTGCACCTTTTACGTAGCGAGGGGTAGAGCCTTAGATGTTCACCAGGGCGGGGCAACCCACGTTGCTGCGTTTTGACGCTGTGCTTTGGGGGGAGGGGTCTGAGAGGGAATAATGGCACTTGCTCCTCTCTCTGCTTGTTTTCAATCACTTCTCCTGCTTCCCACAGTCAAGTTGGGCCCCTCTGGTGCTAATTCTCAGGTGGGTAGGTTTGTGTATGTTCTAGGACCCTGTGGGACTGGGAGTTTCTCCTGCTGCCGCCTCCACCCCCACAGGTGTTTTCAATCAGAGTTTTGAGGCTTTATTTCACCAAGCTGGAACCCTGGGTTGTGTGGTTTGTCTCACTCCCCAGTTGTTCCTCCCAGTTTATCTGCGAGCAAAGGTGGGAATTCCCAGGTGGCAATCTGCTGCCTTGCTGGGTCCATCAGCCGCTGCCTTGCCGGGAGTCTGCTCTGCCAGGCTGCCCATCTCCACCCTTCCTACTGGTCTGGATGAATGTTTCTCCTTTAACTCCTTGGTTGTTGGAATTCTATACAGTTTGATTTTCTGTCAGTCTGGTTGTTTTTGTTTTTAAATTTGTTATCTTTTTTTTTTTTTTTTGTTGTGGGAGGAGGCAGTGTGTCTACCTATGCCTCCATCTTGGCCAGAAGTCCCATGGTTGAGTTTTGAACTAGATAATCCTTATATAAATCTTATGAGGCAGGTATTGTTATCACTACCATTTTACAGATGAGAAAACTGAGGCTTGGAGAGGCTAAACAACTTACCCCATATCACAAAACTGGGAAGTGGCTGAGTCTGAGTTTAACCTTATACATTATATGGTTATTTTTATGCTCTGGTTTCTCTTCAGATTGTGTAAATCTTTTGCTTTTTACATTATATGGTTATTTTATGGTCCTATGTCTTTTCCCAGAAACTGGCCAGCTTTCCCGGGATCTTGAAATATATATGTATGGAAGTGGACAGGGTGCCACAGGTCAGGATTTGCAATGGTGTGGACAACCTTCTACAGATATGCTTTCTAAAATCTCCACATGTGGAGCTGATGGGGGGTAGTCTCCTTTGGGTACTGTGGCTTGGGTAGTTGTGCTGGATTAATGAACAATTAGATCCATTTTCTGTGCTTGAGTTCCTCCTAGTCTGCCTGTAGCCAGGCACATAAACAGAAAGGTACAGTATAAAGGGAGGCCTGTTCTCTCAGAGGGGCTGAAGAGCCTGGGGAGCATCCAGGAAATCTGGGACAACTTTCTGTAAGAGGGGCCTCTTGAACTGAGACTTAGAGTTTTGTAATGAAGAAAGAGAAGGGAGGACCTTTACTGAAGGCAAAAGGACCAGCTTGGGCAAATGATGGGGAGAGTACAGCCTGAAGAGAACAGGGGAGGAGATGTGACTGAAAAGGACCCATGGTTGGGAGGAGGGTTAAGCTGGAGATGTCATTTAAATTTTAAGTTTTTGAAAGGCCCTTTGGCCGACAGAATGGAAATACACTAAAAGGGGAAATGGAAGGCAGGGAGGCCACTGAGGGAGTTGCTAAGATGGTTCAGATAAGACATAATGATGATTAATTTGAGGGACATTCAGGAGGCATAGGTGCTATGCGTAAACTGGATCATGGGAATAATGCAAAGATGAAGAGACATTGAAGATGTCACTTAGGTTTTTGGCTTAGCGATTAAGTAATGTTGTAAATGGACATAGGGTATTACAGAAGAAGTAGTAAATTTGGAGTATACGGAACATACCAGTGATTATTTACTGAGCACTTAGGAGATGCTGAGTACGATGCCAAGTACTTTATACACGTTAGGTGATTTAATACTCAGAACAACCCCAGAGAGTGGGTGCTATTATTGTCTTTTTATTTTTTGAAGATTTTATTTATTTATTTTTAGAGAGAGGGGAAGAAAGAGAGAGAGGGAGAGAAACATCAATGTGTGGCTGCCTCTCATGTGCCCCCTACTGGGGATATGGCTTGCAATCCAGGCATGTGTCCTGACTGGGAATCCAACCAGCGACCCTTTGGTTGGTAGGTCGGTGCTCAATCCACTGAGCCAGACCAGCCAGGGCTATTGTTGTCTTTTAAAAAACATAGATTCTCAGGCAGCAGAGCCAGGATTTGAACCCACATCTATCTGATTCCCAAGTCTTGAGCCCCACTCTTTTCTGCCTGATGGGACTGCTAGCCATCACTAGGGACTCAACTCAAGGGCAGGTTCCTCTGTGGAGCCTTCTCTAATCCTTTCTGGACTCCTCCTCTGTGCCACACGTGCATGCTTCTGTGGACACATTTCTCACACTGTATCGACATTTTGAAGACCAGTCTGCTTGCCTGTCAGTCATAGAATTGAGGGCAGGGATGGTCCCAGTCATTTTTTGCATCCCTGTGATGCCTAACGCATGTTAATTGGTTGACTGAATACTGGTTATTCTAGGTAATTCTGTTCTCTTCTCTTCTCTACCTACTCAGTTGGTGAACAAGTTCTGCTAATGACAGTTTCCTGCATATTTTAGACCATTCCTTTCTCTCCATTTCCACTGCCAGAGCTTAGCATTGAGCTCTTTGAGATGACAGAGAAAGGGTAATAATGCAGTTCAGGAGACTTCTACAGTGGTATTCCTAAAGCTTGAAAAATGAGCCAGAGGTACTTGGTAAAAAAGTGTGGGAAGGGCACTCCAGGTAGATGAAAAAGCATAAATAAAGGTACAGAGGTGTGAACAATTTGGTCTGCATGGAGGAATAGGAGGATTTAGTGTGTGTGACGAATGATAGATAAATATTCCTGGTTGAGACTAATTAATGGAATAAGAGTGGAAAGGCAGAGCTAGGTGAGACCATTATAGAACCTGAGCTTTGGCATTTTTTTTCTATATGCAATAAAATAGATGTCTAAAGAGGGAGCTTAGTGGACACAGAAGGAGGGAATACTTGTACCTGAAGGGTCAGGTAAAGCTTAGGTTTCACTATACTATTTCTATTGTTTGTAGACTAACAATAGTGCCATTTATTTCTCTTCTTGCTCTGTATCTGGTATAGCACTTTACATACTTTAATCTGATCTAACTCTCACAACATCCTGTGAAATAGGTGTTATTACCTTTACATATAAGAGGGAAAGGAGGCTAAAACAGATTAATACTGTTCCCAAGGTCACAGTTAGAGAGCTAGCCCAGATCCGAAGAGTTCTTAAGCACTAGACTATATTCTGCTACGGAGAGCTCCTTGCAGAGTTCATGCGTGTGAGAGTGAGTGTGAGTGTGTGTGTGTGTGTGTGTGTGTGTGTGTGCGCGCGCGCGCGCTCAGACCTAGGTCTTAGAAGACACCTAGTAAAAACATCAGTTGAATAAATGAATGGATGACCTTTTACTTCACTGAAAAGAACGTGATTACATCACTGGTAAACCTCCTAACCCCCAGGGGGCGTGTGTCCAACTCAGCGCAGCAGGAGTTTGTTGCTGAGGCCTAGCTTATTCCAGTCCGCCACTGGAGCTCAGCCAATCCCTGTGCTCGGATAGAGCGTTCGGTGGGCGGGGTCCCGGGCGAGGCCCCGTGGGCCACTGGGAAGGGCGACAAAGGTATTCCTGGCCAGCGGGCAGCGGGTGGGGGCTGACCGGAAGAGTGCGGCTGCGGCTCAGGTGAGCACGCGGTCTCAGCTGATAGTTCCTTTCTCCCGGGCGGGTGCCGTGGCCGCCCGTTGTCCCGGCTGCAGTGGCCGCCGTTGTCCTGGCGATGGCTGCTGGCTTTGACCTCTGAGTTACTGGCCTGACGGCTCCCACTCTTCCCGAGTCTGGGGGGTCGAGTCTGGCCGCCCAGACGGTCCTCTGCAGCCAGGGCTTCTAGGCCTCAGGCACATGGTTGAGGAAGGACACCGCCGACACGCCCATGACCGTGGTGGGATAGGGGCAGGGGACAGGGAGTCCAGCGGAGGGAGGTGAATAGACACTTGGACCCTAACCTCACTTGCGCTTGCGTCTCTGGACTGGGCTCGAGTGACGGTCAGTATTAACCTTCTGCCCTCTTAGGTCACCTCTGCCTTGGTTGGCAATTCTCAAATCTCAGACTGCGGATTTGAGTCTCACTGGGCCTCCGGGAAACCGAAACAGGGGCAGGTTTGCCGGCAGCCCAGTTGACCTTTACCGGGCATTCAGGCTCCCTTCAAGTTCGGCTGGAAGTAGGCGTCACAGTATTTACGAGACACTTTTGCGTTTTTAATATAACTACCCTGGAGATGACTTGTAAGAACATCGAGCTTCTTGTAATCAGCAAAGGCCCCTGCTGTGTCCCTGCTACCTTTTGAAGGCAGGTGGGTGGATGACTGCTGTGGTTTTACATTAGTGTGTTGCTTGAGCTGTCATTCTTTTCATTCAACACATTTTTTTTGGAGCATTTTATGCCAGGCCAGGAGGGAGGCATTGGGAAGCGGATGGGGCACAATGGGCCACAGACATCATCCTTGCCCTCTTGGAGCTTAACGTGTTTTGAGGAATGCAGACAAGTAGGGTGGACCAGCACATTACATGACACGAGGAAGTTGTGTTAAATGAATTAATTTACTTATTTGTAAATGATTAGAATGTGAGTAGGAGAACAGAGAGACCTTGTGCTGCGTGTGATAGGTAATAGTTGTGGACTTGGATAGTGTTTTAAGGAAAATTGGAAATCTGAATGGAGAGTTGCTTTTTAGGGAAAGTGTTTACTTAGAGAACTCTCAAAAGGTGGGGAAGAGGATGGAGAAGTACTAGGTTTGAGATTCTTCAGTGGTACCTCTTTTAACAACTTCTAACTTTTATAACTGCACAGATCTCTGAGTATAACGTTAAAGTGTGCAGAAAAAGGAGCTCTCCTAGGAAGCGAAATGCCAAGCTAATGGGGAAAAACCCATAGAGGCTCTCCCCAAATTCAGGATTTGCTCAGAAACCATACACCTTTTGGCAGTGCATTCTTTCCACTAGAAAGAGCACAGGATTTGAAGTTGGAGGGCCTGGGTTCAAAATCAGTGGCTATGCCATTTCTAGTGATTTTGGGCACATTACCATCATGTCCCAGAGCCTTTGTGGCCTTAGACAGAAGTCTGGCTCATACCTCATAGAGGTGTTGTGAGGATCAGCTGGTGACTGGGGTGTGAATTGCCTGGCCAAGTGCTTGGTGCCAAGACAGAGGACCCAGAGGGGAATCTTGGAGCTGCTGCAGTTTTTTCCCTGCTGATGGCCCATTTATGGGCTTAGGTCCACAGAATGCTGGGATTCCTCCAAAGAGAATTAAACCCAAAGAGAAAAAGGGAGTCATCCTAACTTCGGTGAGATTTTGATTGTTCACTGTAGACCAGAGGTAGCCACACTGCAGAAATATCTATAGGAGCACAAATGGGATGGTCTTTTAGTTGAGACTTCGGCAAGTTACATAATCCTCTGAGAATGCCATCCACCTCAGGAGGTTGATGTCAGAGAAAGACTTCTTTCCCATTCTTTAAAAGGTGGCAAACTGTAGAGGGACGTGTGGGGTCAAGAACAGGCTTGAAGCTTTATTAGGTGAGGCTTAGAGGTCCCCTCGTGGGGACCTCTCAGCCATACATGGTTGCGTAATTGTCAGAAAGTATCGTACATACAAGTAAAATGGAGAGTCTTCTCCCCTTCTCTAACAATTGAATCTTTTGAAATTTTCTAGATTGTTTTAGGGATCTAACTCTTGTATAAAGCAAGGTACCCTCTTGCATTACTCTGCATGGGATGTATGGTCAGTAAATTGTGCCAGGCTGCCTGGTAAGTGAGGAGCCCTGGCAGGTGGTCCATGTGGTGGGGAGGGGGTGCTGGTGTCTGCCTAATGCTGCCTTGTGCTCTTCTGCAGATGTCATGTGGCCTGTGCTTTGGACCGTGGTGCGTACTTATGCTCCCTATGTCACATTTCCTGTGGCCTTCGTGGTTGGGGCTGTGGGCTACCACCTGGAATGGTTCATCAGGGGAAAGGATCCCCAGCCTGTGGAGGAGGAGAAGAGCATCTCAGAGCGTCGGGAGGAGCGCAAATTGGACGAGCTGCTAGGCAAGGACCACACCCAGGTGGTGAGCCTTAAGGACAAACTTGAATTTGCCCCTAAAGCTGTCCTAAACAGAAACCGCCCGGAGAAGAATTAACAGAAGACACGGGGCCATATAGGTCCTTCTGTAGGCTGTGACTGGTCCTGCCACCATGTTGACTCAGCTCCAGAACCCACATCTGATTTGCTTTGTTGCTTATTCTGGCCCCTTTGGCACCACCCAGCCACACACAAACTGGCTGCTGTTCTGTGGTCAGGAAGACACACTAGCAGCTGAAGGGCCAGGTGAAGAGGAAGGCCCCAGAGCGGTCTGGCCTGCAGGCTGCATCTGTTGTATGCTGGCCACAACTGCCTGGGCTTCTGGACTTCTGGGCCCACTGCTGGAAGTAGTGTTACAGAATGAATATTGGCTGTCCATCTCTGCAGGGAGGCAGTTTGGCTTCAAGCAGAAGTGCATGGGATTGGGGTGTTGCCTTAGAGATACCACATGTGTAGTTCCCGTTTGCATGGGAATTCAGATATCTACCTGGCTCCCTTCATTCATTTGCCCTGTCCATTTGTGCTCGCTCTTTCTGAAACCCTGTCCTACCAGCTCAGAAAGGGGGTTCCCTTGGGAAGGAGCGCTTGTTTCTGTTTTTGGCGGCCCAGGCTCTTCATCTCCGGGCAGGTGAATTTGCCCAGATGTCACCTTCGTTCACCTCCCATCACTGTGTAGCACAAAACGTGATTAAAGTGGCATCTGAGAACCATAATAATCTAATCTGATCTCCCAGATGGTGTTTGGGGTCCTTATGCAAGTGCAGGAATTTCAGGGTAGGATAATCTGGCCCTTAACTAAGGACCCCAGGGGCCTGGGAGCCTAGTTTTATTAGAGTGGTTGCTTTGGGTCCTGGGGGCGGTGAGTTCAGGTTGTGCAGGTTCTCAGGTGCTTTTCTGTCATGTTCAGGAGGCTTATTGGACTTTTCAGAGTCTAAGAGAAGATCGGGGAGCTGAACAGCTGCTGTCAAATTTTCCAATTTCACAGACACAGACACATGTTCCTGCAAAAGTGATGTATGTGCCTTAGAGCATTTGCTAGGGATTTTTTTTAAAGGGCTCTAATACAACACCCAGAACTCTTTGTTTTTTAACATATATTTTATTGATTATGCTATTACAGTTGTTCTATTTTCCCCTGTTTATTCTCCTCCGCCCTGCATACCCTCTCCCACCCACATTCCCCCCTTTAGTGTATGTCTATGGGTCATATACATGTAAGTTCTTTGGCTTCTACATTTCCTATACTATTCTTACCCTCCCCCCGTCTATTTTCTACCTACCATCTATGCTGCTTATTCTCTGTACCTTTCCCCCATCTCTCCTTCTCCCACTCCCTTGTTGATAACCCTCCATGTGATCTCCATTTCTGTGGGTCTGTTCCTGCTCTAGTTGCGTGGTTTGTTTTTGTTTTTGTTTTAGGTGTGGTTGTTCATAACTGAGTTTGTTGTCATTTTACTGTTCATATTTTTCATCTTTTTCTTAGATAAGTCTCTTCAACATTTCATATAATAAGGGCTTGGTGGTGATGAGCTCCTTTAACTTGACCTTATCTGGGAAGCACTTTATCTGTCCTTCCATTCTAAATGAAAGCTGTGCTGGATAGAGCAATCTTGGATGTAGGTCCTTGCCTTTCATGACTTACAATACTTCTTTCCAGCCCCTTCTTGCCTGTAAGGTCTCTTTTGAGAAATCCACTGATAGTCTGATGGGCACTCCTTTGCAGGTAACCGTCTCCTTTTCTCTTGCTGCTTTTAAGATTCTCTCCTTATCTTTAATCTTGGTTAATGTAGTTGTGATGTGTCTTGGTCCAACTTCCTTGGGACTCTGAGCTTCCTTGGGACTTCCTGGAAGTCTGTTTCTTTTGCCAGATTGGGGAAGTTCTTTTTCATTATTTGTTCAAATAAGTTTTCAATTTCTTGCTCTTCCTCTTCTCCTTCTGGTACCCCTATGATTTGGATGTTGGAACGTTTATAGATGTCCTGGAAGTTCCTAAGCCTCTCCTCATTTTTTTTGTTTTTTGAATTCTTGTTTCTTCATTCTGTTCTGGTTGAATGTTTCTTTCTTCCTTCTGGTCCACTCCTTTGATTTGAGTCCTGGTTTCCTTCCCATCACTGCTGGTTCCCTGTACATTTTCCTTTATTTCACTTAGCATAGCCTTCATTTTTTCATCTAATGTGCGACCATATTCAATCAATTCTGTGAGCATCCTGATTACCAGTGTTTTGAACTGTGCATCTGATAGTTTGGCTCTCTTCATCACTTAGCTGTATTTTTTCTGGAGCTTTGATCTATTCTTTCATTTGGGCCAATTTTTTTTTTTTTTTTTTGGTCTGGTGGGTGCTCCTGTTACATAGTAAGGGGTGGAGCCTTAGGTGTTCACCAGGGTGGGGCAACCCATGTGGTTGCCTTGTGACACCGTTTGTGGGGGAGGGATTCAGAAGAGAACAGTGCTGCTTGCATCTCTCTCTGTCAGATTTCAGTCATTTCCCCTGTTACCCACAAGCAGATTGGGCCCTTTTGGTGCTGATTCCTGGATGAGTGGGCATGTGTACATTCTGGGACCCTGTGGGTCTCTCCACTGAACTCCTGTGAGGCTGGGAGTTTCTCCTGCTGCCGCCTCCACCCCCACAGGTGTTTTCAATCAGTGGTTTGAGGCTTTATTTCCCAGAGCTGGAACCCTGGGTTTCGTGCTCTGTCTTGCTCCTCAGATGTTCCTCCCATTTATCTACACTTGAATGTAGGACCGCAGAATCCACAATCCACTGCCTTGCTGGGTCTGCCAGCCACCTCCTTGCCCGCTAGTTGCAGCCTTGCCCACCCTGGTCCTCGGTCCTCTAGCCGCCTTGCTGCCAGTCCTCTCCACCCGGCTGCCTGACTCCCCCCCTCCTGTTGGTCTGGATGAATGTTTCTCCTTTAACTCCGTGGTTGTCGGACTTCCATACAGTTCGATTTTCTGTCCGTTCTGGTGTTTTTTTGTTTTTAAATGTGTTGTCCTTTTGTACGAGGAGGCACAGTGTGTTTACCTACGCCTTCATCTTGGCCCGAAGTCCCTCCAGTGCTCTTAACACAACGAAAAAGCTACCATTCTGTTAAGCTTTTAACAATTTCCCTATTGCTGGTGGACATTCGGTTATTTCTGGTTGCTCACTAGCATAAATAGTGCAATGAGTATCTTACACGGGTGTAAGGCTTTTCCTGCAATTTGGACTAAGTGGTAGGAGCAGAAAGTGGCATTTTGGGTGAAATGGTATGAGCAGTTTTAAGGGTCTCAACACGTTGTACCAAATGCCTTTCCTAAAGGGCGGTAGAAGTTCATACTAGAAGCTACCACTTAAGATTCCGCCAGTGAGATTGAAGTGGGGAGTGAGAGCAGAGGGCAGGTAGAGGCAGAAGAACCCATTGCCTCATGAAGTCAACTGACTTTAACCTAAGTGAGCTGTCAAAGGCAAGTCATGCGCATTTGATGAAGGACTAACTGCTTTTGAAAAGGGAGAGGGTGCTTGCCTGCTCGTGTTTCTGAGGCCTGATGGTATTAACAGGTGATAAAGGTAGGATTCCTGAACGTGTTGATACCAGCTGTGGAGTGAGGGGCTGGGAGGATGTGGGCCGTGGTGGGCAGAGTGGAGGAGGAGCAAGTCAGGTTGCCCAGGCCTGGTGGGAATGTTGACATGAGCTGCTGTTGCTTCTCAGGGAACAAATCTGATGGGGAGTGTCGGGGAGGAGTGTCTGCTACTGAGGCAAGGATGGGGTTTTTGGTTCTGAAAGGATGTGGCACGCTGAGCTCGGTTACAGGCTCCAGCTGGTGGGCAGGCATTGGCAGGCCAGTGCTGCCCTCCCGTGGCCGTCCTGAGCATGACCAAGACTGGGATCCCTTCATTGGGCTTAACTGGTGTGCTTACAGGGGTCAGTCATGTGGCTTAAAGGATTGTACCAGGCCAGGAACTGGAAAGCACAGGTCTGCCTAAAGGGGGCAGTCACTACTCAGCATCCTCCAACTTCTGCTGCTGATTCCAGATTTTTTCAGATATTTTTGCATGTGTTTGTGTGTGTGTATGTAATCTTCTCATTTTTAAAAGTTGACAATTCCTTTAATTTTTTTAATCCTCACCCAAGGATATGTTTTTATTATTTTGTTATTGATTTTTTGAAAGAGAGGAAGTGGGGGAGAGAGAGAGGAAAAGAAACATCAATGTGAGAAACATCGTTTGGTTGCCGCCCATACAGACCCTGACTGGGGATTGAACCCACAACCTTTTGCTGCACGGGACAGTGCTCCAACCAACTGAGCCACCCAGCCATGGCGACAGTTCATTTTTTAAAAGAAAGTTCTAAGCATGCTAGCATACCCATGTGGTTAATTTGACCTAATGGCTGACCGTTTGCAACCTCTCACCTGTCCCTCTCCTTTTAATCGATTAATTAGTTATTTGGCAACCTAACAATTTGTGGCAGACATTAGATCCCAGTAGTGGTTTCCCTTGAAACGGTTTTGAGTATACTGCACACACGTAGGGTAATGTCAGCCTTAGCAAAACATTAGTGTACAGAAAAGCTACAGAAACAAACACTAAACCATTTTTTCTGTAGACAGACTAAGACGTTCTGGGTTTTCAGATGTTTCAGAATAATCGCGCCACCGCTGGCATACCTCTTCCCAGTGCCTGACCCAGGAAGCCCTCTCCTGGGAAATCCAAGTTGCTCCCTTCTCCCAGGCTCACTTTAATTGTGCCTTCTTCTAAATAATTTCATTTCCTAGGGCTCGCCCTCACTGAATTTCTGCCTCTAGCAAGTCTATTAATATTCTCGGTGGGTTTTCTTTCCCACGGCTCTCTGGGAGCTGGGAGCTGCCGCGGGGCTGCCGTGAAGTCGCGCATGCTCTTGCATGCTAGGTGACTCTAAGTAGCAGGGTGGAAGTGGATGTGAGCAGAGGCAGGCCAGGGTTGCTGGGGTGCACCAGGGCACGAGCTGGCTTCTTCCATGCCTGCTGACTCACTTTGGAGGCAGGTGACTGTCTCTTGGGCTGGCCCAACAGCCACTTTCACTGAAACACTAGTAAGTGGATGTGCTTGGGGCTTTCTCCTTGCCCCACCTTGGGTCTCTTCCCGACCCACAGATGGTGGTGGCTTCAGAGCAGGGTCACCCTGCTTGAGCACAGCAGGAATCACTCTTGCCAGTGGCCCAGCATCTGGTGCTTTTCCATTCTCTCTGGAGCCTTTCCTGTGCCTGTGGCTGTGTTAGCACAAGTCCGCTGGGCAGCTGCCAGGACAGGCCTGCCAGGGAGCCCTTGGACTCCCGTTGGCTTCCCAGGGGCTGCCGATGGGGTGGAACTCTGTGGGATTAGGCCCCCTTGAATCTCTCGGGAGCTAGGCAGCGGCCATGAAGAAGCTCACTTTTCCACTTGGGTGTGCATCTCTAGGCGCCTGTGCAGGGGGGAACCGGGGCAATGTGGTAGACTCAAAATAAAGTGGGACCTGGAGTCTGACAGACTGGGGTTGTGAGTGCTGCCGCAACAACCCGCCAATGGACTGTGGGCAAGTCCCTTGGCCTTTCTGAACCTTGATGGCCTCATCTGTGAAGTGGGGATAAGAAGGCCTAGTCTTGCTGCGTGGTTTGAGGAGAAGGTAACATGTAAAGTTCCTCACAGAGTCCATGGCCACCAGTAGGTGCTCTGTGGGCAAGGGAGGAAGACCCCCCAAAACCAGCAACTTACTAAAAATTGTGTATTCTTACATGTTTAAACTTCAGTTACTTTTAAAGTCTCCACTGCTCAAAATGGTTTTTTTAAAAAAATATTTATTTTTAGAGAGGAGAAGGGAAGAAGAAAGAGGGAGAGAAACATCAGTGTGTGGTTGCCTCTCCCGTGTCCCTTACTGGGGACCTGGCCTGCAACCCAGGCATGTGCCCTGACTGGGAATCGAACCGGTGACCCTTTGTTTCACAGGCCTGTGCTCAATCCACTGAGCTACACCAGCCAGGACTATGATGTTGATGCCTTTTAGTGCTTCTGCCTTTTTTTGTTTCACCTCCTCCACATCGGCAAAATGCTTCCCTTTGGGGACTTTCTTCATCTAGGGAAACAAAAAAAAAAAGTCACTTGGGGTGAGATGGGATGACTATGGAGGGTGGGGCACAGGGGTCATGCTATTTTTTGTCAAAAACTGAACACTCAGCACGGTGTGGGCAGGTGTGTTCATAAACTGCCCATCATGAAATGGGCAAACATGTTGAAAGAGCCTTCAAAAAAATCCACTGAAGCCAAATACCACCTCTCACAACAACACCAGCTGGTACACTGATACAGATGGCCTCCTAGAACACACAGTGGGGGAAACCTGTACTACAAGGTACTCCCCCTCCAGAAGATAAGTCTGTTTTTTTGCACCCCCCTCCCTGTGTATTAGCTGCTTTATTTTTTTTGCAATAGTTGTACATGTCCTTGTGATCTTGGTGAGGCAGGGAGGTGGAGATGAGAGTGGCCTTGACTGGGAGAGTGGTCACAGGGGTCCTTGCAGCTCAGGCCTGATGGTCGAGGGCTTCATAAGGATATTTACAGAAAGGACTGCCTCACATAAGGACTGAACTGGCTGGGGGATTGCCAGCTCCAGACCTGTGTTGCTGAGGAGAGTTCCACTGCTGCAAGGCCAGAGGTGAGAAGTGGGGAGGAAGGCGTTGTGGGGTGCCCAGCGTGGTTGCATATCAGGAGAATGGGTGGAGGGCCTTGGACTTGGAGGCAAGACAACCGGGTGGCCAGGGACATGTGCCTTTACCTCTCCTGGCCTTGATGTCCTCATGACACAATGGGGACACTACCATGTTCTCTGCTGCTAGTGTAAAAGAGAAACCAGTTTAGAAAGTGCTTTGAAAAACATGCAAGCACTATGTTACATCCCAGTAAAACCTCGCTTCACGGACTTGGAATGGCAGCCAGTCTGACTAATAGAAATAAATGCTCATTCAGTCCTTTTCTGTACAATCTCTCAAAGTGTTTGCTAAATAGAAGTCTTTGGGACTTCAGCTTTTAGAGTAGAGAGGACTAATCAGTCATTAGTATCTCAGTTCCAGGGGTGCCTGCGATACACCTAAAAAGTTCATTTTGAATTAAATTTGTTAACATTAGTTTTCTGTTACATCCTTTTTACATGATGCAAAGGTAAACCCTGGCTTTATTTTCGTTTAAAAATGTCAAATGGGTCTTCCAGCTATTGGAGACTTTCATAGTTTTACTGGCATTCCAGCAGGGGCAGCTCTTCTGTCCGGAAGGGTCCAGAGTCCTCTGCGCCCTCGTTGCCCCGGCACTGCCCCTGTTCCCTCACTGCCAGCCTGGGTCGTTCCGTCCATTTCTGTTTGCTTCCAGGCCTGCGCTGCCAAGTGCAGCTAGAAATATTTGCATAACCCCGTTGCCTGGGGCGCTCCATTTATAGCTTGTGGATGCAGTCTTCAAGATGTTTTTTTTTTTTAACCATGCTCCTCAAGTCCACCACCCTATTCCTGGACTCCTCGCCCTTTGCTGCTTGCTCTCCAGCTCTCCAGCAGCAAAGCCATTTTGGCTAAAAGCCTTGGTAGTCTCAAATCTCATATCCTCACTTTGGGCCTCGTCATTCTTGGACCTCGTCATTCGGTGACTGCTTGCCGTATTCAGTCCTCTGTGGGATTCCCTCGTGCCTCAGCTCCACTGGGGCAGTCTCCTGTCACAGCTCTCCCCTCTCCTCCAAGGGTGGGCCTTGGCTCTTTTCTCGCCGGACAGTTTTAGGCTCCTCTGTGGCTTCAGCCACTACCTGTATGTAACTCAGCGACTCCTAAATGTCTGTCTCCAGCTGTGAAGGTCCTAAACTCTGGCTCATTCTCTGAAACAGCTTACTGCTCATCTGTCTACATTTCCCCAATAGTCTGATGGGTAAAAGAGTTGGTCTGGATTTGAAGTTTAGCTCGGACCTAGTGTGGCTAGAAAGGTCACTCCACTCCTGTAAGCATCATCTGTAAATTAGGGGTAGTTCTCCCTGCCTCACAGAGTGATGAAGTTTGGGAGGATGTTTATAAACCACGGGGTGTGGCGTAGGGACTGTCTCCTCTGTCCTATTGCTCATGTGGTTTCTGGCTCTTCCCCGCCACCCCCTCTTGGGTTCTGTCACCAACCCATGGCAACCCACTTCTCTGTCCGAAATTCCTCATCTCTTCCTCTCACGTCCTGGATTCAGGCCCTTGTCATGTCTTGCCTGAAGATTTGATCTCCTCCTGAAAATTCTCCCCATTTCTGCCAGCATTTTCTTTCTCAAACAATCTTCGATAATGTCACTCCTTAAAGACCCCTGTGGCTCCTCTCACCAAAGCGCCTCATGAGCCCTGAAAGATCCTTCACTGCCTTCCAGCCTCATCCATCATCTCCAGGATGAAACCTAGTTTTTGCCAATTCCTGAGTGCATCCTGCTTGTTCAAACCCTGACTTACCTGTGTGCACTGTGCTTCTCGCCTCCTTGGCTACCTCGTGAACTCCTGGTCCACCACCAGGTTGAGCATGCGTGGGTCCATACACACTCCCCTAAGCAGAGCTTGTTGTACCCTCCCCGCCTGTCCTGCCCTGAGTTCGTTCTCCTGCAGTGCTGACTACAAGGCACTGTGATGGGTGTGTGTGTGTGTTCCCCCAAGACTGTGTGCTCCTTGAGGGCAGGGACCAGGTCTCATTCATCTGTCTGCTCCTCCCAGAGGGTTGCACAGTCATTTTCCAATAAGTATAGAATGAATGAAGAGGCCCCTGAGGGTGATTCTGGGATGGAGCTGGGACTGGGGCTGGGTGCGGAGACCAGCCCCATTGGAAGACAGGGACCACCAGGTGTGGACTTGGAGAGCCCAGCAGCCTCGTGCTCGGGGCAGCAGTGTTTTGCTACAGCTTTGCCTTCCCCGGGCTGGTAAAGAGCTAAATCCAGAGAAGTGGCTGCCTCACTTTTCCCAGGGGAGGCAGGGCTTGGGCAGAGGGCTGGCTTTCCCCACTGGGTGGGACCTGGACCAGCATAGCCCATGATGAATTTGACCCTGATGACTCTGTGGTGGGGAACAATGTCCTCAGGAAAGCATTCAGGAAACCCTTCGTGTAGTAGTGATCAAAGCCCCGCTGCAGCTCAGCGGGGTGGGTGGGAGCACTCCAAGGAGTCCGGCAAGGCCCTGGGTCGGAGCCCAGGGGGCCACTTGAAGCCCTTACCAGGTGGGGCTCCCCCAAGCCTCAACACACCCCTGCTGACCCTGTGGGATGTGGAAATCCTGAGAAGGTGCCGGAATACCCGGGGGCCTGAGGGACCACTGCTGCTCCTTGAGTGTCTCCTTTCCCCCATAGCGCCTTCCCTCTGACTGAGGCCTGGGAGGGGAGAGTAGGCCGGTAGGGTGAAGCAGAAGGCATCCTTGCAAACGTGGCAGGGTTTGCTTTCCTCATTTCATCAAGAAGCTGATGTAAACGTCTTGCATTTACACGAAGTCCTTTTTCCATGTGCCCCTCATCCCCATGGAGTTCAAACAGAAGGTAGAAGGGCGCTGGTTCTCCTTAGGCTAACAATGGGGATCTGAGGCCGAGAGCAGGAAATGGCTCACCCAAGATAACGGAATTCTTGGCGGAGCTGGGCTTGCAGCCACCCTGTGCCCTGCTCCCCTTTCCAGTTTACATCTTGTCATCACAGCAAACAAAGGTCGGCTGGCCTGCAGACAAGCTGACTTGATGAGGGGAAACACTGTCGAGTGCCAGCTTGCCCTTGGGCACAGAGTGGGCATAGCTGCAGCCCCTCCGCTGGCAGCTCGCACAACCTGAACCTCCGACAGAGGTGGCAGCTTGCTCTTCCTGCCTTCTTCCCAGTTTCACTTTCCCGGTGCACAGACCAAAGATAAACCTGTGGGGCAGCTCTGCCCCTTTGATGCCCTCCAAGCTCTTTTCCCCACGTGTGGGAGGGTAGGAGTCACAGTCTTTCCCACAGATGGCATCCTGTGCGTTTATGATCTTGTCAGTTGATGACAAGGTGAATTATTGTTCAGCTGCTGGCGTCCCTAAAGGCCCGTCCTCAGCTGGCTTTTGCCTTGCTGACACATGCTGGGGCCTTACTGGCCTCAGACTGAAGCGCCGCGCCGCACCCCCCCCCCCCCCAGCCCCTCTAAGAAACCCGGTTCTGCAGTTACACTGCTCGGGGTCATAGCCCAGCACTGCCACTTGCAGCTGTGTGGCCTTTGCCAAGCTGCTTAGCTTCTCATTGTCAATCTCATGTGCCAGGTGGGGCTAATGTATTACTTGCCTCATAGATTTTGAGGATAAAAGAAAACATGCAAGGCATTTGGAACAGAGACAAATACAATCAGCACGTAGGAAGAACTGGTTATTTTGATTAGTAGTATTTTTCCATCCCATGGATTTACCCACACTTCAAGACTCTGGCCTCTGTCTGGGTACTGTAAGGGGTTGCTGGAGTGTGGAGGGGGAGCCGAGGCCCTCAGTGACGCTGTGGCAGGGGCTGGGGAGAGGTGAGGTGCACCAATGCTTGGCCCAGAGGCCCTTTGGCTCTGCCATTTGATGTGTCTCTGCCTCTTGCTGGCCCCCCACCACCCAGGCCCTCCTGCACCCGCCTTGGAACCTTGTGGCCTCCCCAGCCCCAGGTGGGTCCTGTACACCTGTGGATGCGAATAAAACCAACTCCATCTTTGTCTCTTGGAGTTTCCATGCTGGGACCTTCGACCGATTGTAACATCCTGAGCAAAGCATAGGTAATTATCTGTGCTCTTTAAGTATATAGCCATAAATATTTTTGTTAGGACTAGCTGGAATGGTACCACAGCTGAGCTGAATATCAAACTGCTAAGAGTATCTATTGGTTATGCGTAGTCATCTATCACAGACCACCAGGAGACATGGGCCCTGCATTCTTGGTCTTGTCATTCGTTCATGCCTGAGTCACACTCTACACTCGGAAAACAGTACTGTCACAGGGGCCTGTTAGCAGAAAACCATTTTCACAGAACTGGTCACCTGTCCACACCTGACCCCACAGCCTTGTAAGTAAATTGCCCTATAATACATTTGTGATATTCTGTGGAGTTGCCTGCTTTGCTCGTCAGTCTGAAGATACCTCTTGTTAGGGTGGCCCTTACACCTTTGTCCCACTGTTGGACAGGTCCCCAGCACCCACACAGCCCTGCCTTGGTTGGATCACTGATTGGCCTGCAGACCAATGGAGGTTTCGGAAGGAGGTTACACAAGCTGGGCTGAAGGGGTCCGGCCTGGTTATTGTGGCTCTCGGAGCGCCAACCCATTGTGAGGCTCAGCTGGGAGCCGGTGAGGAGGACATCCCCAGGTCCCTACTCATGGTCCCCCAGGTGAGGCAGAGGAGCTGCTGCGACAAAATACCCAGGCGGGGCTGCTTAAACAACAGACGTTTATTTTCTCCTGGTTCTGGGGAGTGGAAGTCTGAGAGCAAGGCCCAGCAGGGCGGGTTTCCTCTGCAGCCTCCGTCCTTGACTTGCAGTTGGCTGTCCTCTTGCTGTGTCCTTCCACGGTGTCCCTCTGTGCATAGGAGGTCCTGGTATCTCTCATGTGTCCAAATCTCCTTGTAAAGGCACCAGTAAGATTGGATTAGGGCCCACTCTGATGGCCTCGTTTTAACCTAATCACCTCATTAAAGGCCTTATCTCCAAATAGTCACATTCTGAGTGAGGTATAGGGGTGGGGGCTTCAACATATAAATTTGGGGGGATGGGGGGCAGAAATGATTCAACCTGTAACAGGAGACTAGACAGGACAGAGGCATGGAAGGGACTGCATTTGGGGAAGTCAGGGGAGAGTGGCAGCAGCCAGAGCCTTGGGCATGGGGTGCCCAGCCTCTCGAGACAAGTTCCCACTGGCTCCTGGCTGCTTGCCTGGCCCTGGACTGAGGTTGGGGCTGGCTCCTCCTCCTGTCCCCAAGAGACCTTAGGGTGGGACCTAAACTCCCGAGGCCGGAAGGCCCTGGGAGCTGATTGTCCCTGTGGTCTCTGGGGTGAAGGAACAGACGGGCCCCAGGCCTGGGTCCTGTTCTTCCCCTGCCTTATCACAGCCTGGATGCCCTTCCTCTAGACAACTGTTAATAGGCTGGCCGCGGCCCCAGGCTCTCCCAGTGGGGGCACACCGACTTGGAAGGGGCCGCCCTTGTTTTGGCTCCACTCGGTACCCTCTGTACCCTGCCTCTCTCTTTCTAGGTTGGGAGTGATAGAAACAACACTGAGGACCCAAACATCACTTTCATTATTTTTTCCAGAAGATTGACCTGCCCGGTTAGATTGGTTCAGGCTGATTCTAGTAAAGCCTTCCTCCACTGAGCTCACATAAGCAGAATGCAGGGTGGAGAGGTGGCTCAGAAGTAGTTTTCTAGGGCTCTTACACTTGTCACAGATAACAAGTGAACACTTGGACTTGACCTGGAACCTCCCCTCCCTGTCACTTTCATGCAGCCTCAGTAGGTGGGCTAGACAGCATTTCAGGGGCTTCTGATAGCACATTGATCTTCCCCAGCTCTCAGTGTCTCCCTCTGAGGTTAGCAGCCTGGGTCTCTTATGGCCACTGGCTCCTCAGGGTCCAGGAGCCAGCAGTGGAGGCAGGAAGATGGGTGCTTTCGGTTGGAGTGTCAAGGAGGAGGAGCCAGCAGGTCTATGAATCCCATGATTCCCTGCTGCTTGGAAAAGAGCCAGGGGCCAGCCACCCTCTTTCTCCCATGGACCTTGTTAGTCCTGGAAGACAGAGGCAGCCCAATCCCAGAAAAAAAGAGGAGAACCTGCTTGCTCACTGAACTTCAGCCTAAGTGTCGGACCAGGTGCTTCACAATATTTCATTTAATCCTCCCCAAATCCCTGCAAGGCAGGGAGTGATGTCTCTGTAACTGTAGATGAGGGAGACCTGGATGGGTGCTGCTACTCTCTTAGTTGCAGGGGAAAAAGTCAAGCCCAGCTCAGCTGTTTCTCCTGGTCTCTTCTTTTTTTATGGATTAAAATTTATTTTTATTTTTATTTTATTTTTAAGTATATTTTATTGATTATCCTATTACACTTGTCCCAATTTTCCCTTTGCCCTCCTCTGCCCAGTACTGTCCTTCCCTCCAGTAATCCCCCTTCTTAGTTCATGCCCATGGGTCATGCCCATAAGTTCTTCGGCTTCTCCATTTCCTATACTATTCTTAACATCCCCCTGTCTATTTTGTACCTATCATTTATGCTTCTCATTCCCTGTAACTTTTTCCCCTACTCTCCCCCTTTCTCCTGCCAGCTGATAACCTTCCAAATGATCTCCATATCTATGATTCTGTTCCTGTTCTGGTTGTTTGCTTAGTTTGTTTTTGTTTTTCAGATTTAGTTGTTGATAGTTGTGAGTGCGTTATCATTTTAATGTTCATAGTTTTGATCTTCTTTTTCTTAAATAAGTCCCTTTAATATTTCATGTAATAATGGCTTGGTGATGATGAACTCCTTTAGCTTTACCTTGTTTGGGAAGCACTTTATCTGCCCTTTCACTGTAAATGATAGCTTTGCTGGGTAATCTTAGTTGTAGGTCCTTGCTTTTCATCACTTTGAATACTTCATGCCATTCCCTTCTTGCCTGCAGAGTTTCCTTTGAGAAATCAGCTGACAGTCTTATGGGAGCCCCTTTGTAGGTAACTGTCAGCTTTTGATGCTTTTAAGATTCTCTATCTTTAACCTTTAGCATTTTAATTATAATGTGTCTTGGTGTGGTCCTCTTTGGGTCCAACTTGTTTGGGACTGTGTGTCTATTTCCTTCACCAAATTATGGAAGTTTTCTTTCATTATTTTGTCAAATAAACTTTAATTTCTTGTTCTTCCTTTTTTTTTTTTTTTTGGCACTCCTATGATTTGGATGTTGGTAAGTTTAAAGTTGTCCCAGAGGTTCATAAGCCTTTCCTCATTTTTTTGAATTCTTGTTTTTACTTTTTGTTCTTGTTGAATGTTTTTTCTTCTTTTCGTTTCAAATTGTTGATTTGAATGCCAGCTTCCTTCCCTTCACTGTTGATTTCCTGTGTATTTTTTCTTATTTCACTTAGTGTAGTCTTTATTTCTTCCTTTATTTTGTTGCTATAATCAGTGAGTTCTCTGAGCATCCTTATCATGAGTGATTTGAATTATGCATCTCTGTTTCATTTAGTTCTTTTTGGGGGGTTTTGTTCTGTTTTTTCATTTGGGCCATATTTCTTTGCTTCTTCAATTTGGCAGCCTCCCTGTGTTTGTTTCTGTGTATTAGGTTGAGCTACTTTTTTCCCCTGTCTTTAGTAGCATGGCCTGTGTAGGAAAGGCACCTGTCTGAATGAATGTGGCTTCTTTAAATCCTTGTTTGTTGGACTGTTATATAGCTCAATTTTCTGATGGTTTTGGGTGTTGTTTTGAGATCTGGTTGTAATTCTTTCTATGACTGTGCGAGGAGGTGACTTGTGTCTATCTACACTACCATCTTGACTGGAAGTCTCTTTCTGGAGGCTGATAAGCCCAGGACCAAGATGTCAACTGATCAGGCTTCTGGTGAGGTCATCTCCCTGGTTTGCAGAATGTGTCCTCCCAATTTCGCTGTGCTGTTTGCCTTTCTTCCCCTGTGACAGTGGTGGGAGGAGGGTGGGAAAGTCAGTGAGGGCTTCCTCCCCTTCCCCTTGCTCCCATCTCCAGAGACCTCTTTGTTCGATTCCTGGAAACTCAGGACTAGGGCTCTGAACTGGCTGAGCTGCAGCTCCAAGGTCTCCGCTGGCTAGGAGGGATGAATGGGTTGTCACCTCTTGACCCATCCCTGTCTTCCTCACCAGCCCCCACCTCCCCAACTGACCACAATGGCCTGAGGCTGATTCAGTGCCTGCTCTATTGAAAATGGAGAACAATACTCCCCTCCCCAGGCAGGCTGCTGGAAGGGTTGGGTGTAGCCCGTGCCCCACTGCAGGGTTGCAAGCACTAGGAAGTTGGGGGAGGACTTTCAATGTCTGGGATATGGAGTGGAGATCCTAAGGGGGATATGAGAGGAGGCTGCAAGTGCTACCCTCACCTTTCCCATATACCTAAACCTGTCTCCCAGTGCCAAGCAGCACTGGGGACAGTAGGGCTCTGCCTTTCATTAGCTGGGTGACCCTGGGCCAGTGAATTGACTTCTCTGTGTCCTTGTCTTTAATAAAGATTTACTACCTATGTCATCACCTATGTTACTGGGGAAGCCTCATGCCTGACTCCACAGAGTCACTCAGTACAGTAGCTCCTCTCTTGCTCCTGCCTCCCTGCTAGTTGGTAGGCAGTCTTGATCTCTTTGAGCAGCTTCTGCAGGCAGGCAAGGTGTGTAGGGAAGACTTTCCCGTGTCCAGCTGGAGCCCGGAGAGAGAGAAGGTTCCCGGTGTTAGAGAATGGAGAGAGCTCGTGCACCAGCTCTAGCAGAGATGAACACTAAACACCGGGAAACGCAGTGGGGGAATATTGTCTATTTTACTGTGAATGGCACCACCCAGGAGGACAGGAAGCTAATGCTCAAAGGCCCGAACTCCTGGATGGTGTGTAGGTTACAGATTACATAAGACACCATGGGTTAGGGGTTTGGGGTCATTCTGGGAGCTGATTGGTCGGAGGTGAGGTAACAACAATGGATCATTTCTTCCAGTCTTAAGGACAGCTCTGAGGTCTTTTCTCGTGGGAAAGTAGCCAGGGGGTCATTTCACCTTGGAGCTCAAGAACTGAAACATAACTCAGGTCAAGAGGTTAGGTGAGCCTGCCAGAGGTCCTGACCTTATTTTGCGACCACTAGTCAGGTCCAGGCTGCTGTCTTCTGCTGCCTCCAGGGTATGTACGGGGTGGGCAAAAGTAGGTTTATAGTTGTGAGTGTGTGAAACACAGAGTTTATTCCTGTATCATTAGTTATTAATTATTGCTTTATTTTCCACACTACCTACAGAGATGTGGTTTCTAGAGCTAGGCTTTACAGCTACGTTTAATCAGAGTCATAAGGCCCCTCGGTTCCACCTGCCTCCCTGCCGTCTCACTGTGCTTAGCTTTTTGTGACAGGGAGGAAGCTGAAGGATTTGTGATTGTTCGCCCTGCAAAGAAAAGGTGGAAGGGGCGACTCAGTAAGCATTTGTAAGCCTATCGAAGGTTATCATTCAGAGACCAGTGGGCAGCAGGCGCCAGGAAGTGTGTTTCATGTGCACTGGAGATCTGTGTGCGTGGACATGGGAAAGGCTTTCCCGGCAGAAAACCTCAGATCCTGGAATGGGCGGGGAAGGGGGTATTGAGGAAGGTGGTGGAACCTCTGCGAACAGGTTGCTCTGATCTCACTGGGCTTGGGGAGGGTTTGGCCAGGAGGTGGAGAGACTAGTCAGAGGCCAGCGGGGAATTCATTCTTGAATTAGAGGTGTGGCTTCCTTGGGGGTCATGGACATTGGAATACTGTAGGAGAGCCTGGCCTGGCGGTGTGGGGCAGACACGGAAGCCCTGCTCTGCCCCTGCCCCCAGTCTGCCTGGCTATATTTTCGGAGACAGCACAGGAAGTGGGCCTTTACAATGTCAGGATACAGGAAGCTATCGGACTATTGAAGGCCACTTCCCGTGAGCTCACATACGTTTGTCACCAGCTATCAGGGCTTTTGGGCTCTGCCATTGTCTGGAGGGGCTGCAAAAGGCTGGGGGCCGCCAGCAGAGGCTCTTGGACACAGCAGGCACTATTGTGCTGAGCTGGCAGCACCCCATGGGGCGGGAGGAAAGTGGTGGGTAAGAAGGGGAGGCTTGCCTCTCATTGTCGTTGACTGCACAATGGGGCTGGGGGCGGGGGTCCTCTCCAGCTCCTGGGAGCCTGAACTTGGAGAAGGGAAGGCTGTAGCAGGAGCCTGTCTGCAGGCATGATGCCAGATAGAGCTGGAAAGGAGTTCAGGACTTCTTTTCACATTGCTGGGATTTCTAGATCTCTGCCGAGAGACAGTGTGATAGAAAATGGGCTGGAAGTCAGGCAGGCCATATTCCGCCACTGTCAACTGTGTGTGTGACTTTAGGCAAGTTGCCTCCCCTCTCTGAGCCTCAGAGCCATGCAAACAATAGTCAGAGCTACCTCCTAGGGCTGGTCATCATTCGAGCTGATCTGTTGAACTCAGCTTGGCATGTAGCAGATATCGAAGCAATGTTAAGTTCCTTCTCCACCCTCATCTCCTTCCCTTCCAGCTCACTTCTGACCCCGCTGTCCGGTCCTCCAGTGAGTGACCAAATCAGCATGTGTGAGAGGCATTTTAATATGGGCCCAAACAAAGCAGAGCTCTGCCTTCCTTTATGCCAAGAATATCAAATCAACTGTTAATTATCCGTACTAATGGACAGCCTAGAAGCAGATAATTTTTCTTTGGCCATGTGCCTTTGACCTTATGTGTGAATCTGATTGTATCTGAGTTCTAGTAATAGAACTCACTTTAAGCCAAATAACGAAGTTGTGACGGGCAGACCCAGCTCAGGAAGGGGCAAGTTAGATAACTGTCTGAGAGCCTGTGGCTTGGCCCTGCGCAACCCTGGCCCGCTGGTACCCGGAAGGGGCGCTTTCTTCCCCGGCTGTGTGATCAGGTGGAAAACATGGGCTTTGGAGTCAGGTACTTGGGTTCAAGCCTTGACTCTGCCTCTAGCCGACTGTGTGACCCTCAGCACAGTGTGAGACTGTTCTGAGTCTCCGTCTCTTCTTTTGGAAGGTGGGGAGTATTGATTCACTTTGCAAGGGTTTCTGCGAGGGTGAAATAAGACAATGCATTTGCTTGCCACCTGCGTGTATTCTTTTCTTCCCTTTCCTTTCCCTTCCCTTCTCTTTTCTCCTTGGCTCTGTCCCTTCGGCCCTACCCTGAAGACAGAGCCCTCTCTGATCAAGGCTGGCATGTGCCTATGGTTAAGTGGTTGGACCCCAGAGGATTTTACTGCCCCGCCCACCATGTGGAAGAGCCATGACTGAACTGTGCAATATGGTAGCTACTAGCTGCATGTGATGATTAAAAGTAAAACTGAGCTAAAATTAAAAGTTCAGTGTCTAATAGCCACATGGGGCTGGTGGTTACTGTGTCAGACAGTGGGGAGGGAACATGTGCCTCATTGTAGAGTGTTTTACTGGGCAGCGCTGAGCTGGAGGATGTGCTCAGCCATGGAATCTGGTAAGTGTCAATTAATGGAAGCGAGGACTTGGGCAGCAGAGAGCTGAGAGAAGTAGTGGCGTTCTGCTGCTTGGAGTGTCTGTGGGGTTCGGACTCTTCATGGGGCACCCTTCCTCCATCAGTGGAATTAATCCAGAGGACACTTGGGCCAACACTCAAATGCCAGGGACTCTGAGGCTGGGCTGAGAAAGACGCCCAAGTAGACCCCGTGCCCCAGGGTTGAGTCACCTTCAGGACTTACAGATGAGTACCACTTGCCTGTGTTCCACGCCCCCATGCAGTCATGAATTGTAGCCGCGGGAGACAAAACTGCCAGAAAACTCTTTTATTCCCAAGGCTGCTGCTCTAGACTCTCTTTCCCCCTTGTCTCCCATCCGAAGCCTAGAAACTAGAGCCATTCACAGGGCCTTGCCCTGATGTAAATTGTACAAACTCCTCCCAAGTGTAGACTGTATGTAGTTCTTGCATGTGACTCTAAGTCTCTCCTTAATCCCCAAACTAAGCCACAGGGGCCGATCCCACTACTCGGCCTGGCCTGGTCCCTGAGCCTTGGCAGGTCACTGGACCCTGGAATTAGCTTTGTTGCTGACAGCCTGGTGTACATGAGACCTGGGTACCCCTGGACTTTAGCTATCTAACTGCAGCTGCGTTGCCCCTGTTTATACAGTTCGCAAGCTCTGCTTCACTTACGGATACCCTGACCAGCCTCATTAGTGTCCTCTCCTCTCCCTCTATCCTCCCAACCCCCCAGAGGGGCTGGCTAGGTTTCTGAGGTCCTAAGATGTGGACTGTGGTTTTACTCTGAATCTGCCCATCTCCTGAAACTCCAGTTCTGAAATCTGTTTGCTCTGAACATCAAACTGGCCTAAAGACATTTTATTAGTATTGGGCTGGATCTTGCCTTTGGATTGGCTAACCTTCCCTGCCTATTTAGAGAGTCTCAGCTTCCTGTCCTTGCCCATCAGTTAGCACAACAGTGAAGTTCCAGAACAACTGGCATCTGAGACCTGGCACCTGGCATCTGGGGCCACCACTGGCGTTGGCCCTATTGGCATGCCCACCGTGCTTTGGCAGGTACCCAGACAATCAAATCACAGCAGTGAGAGTGTTGAGGAGCTTGGAGGTACTAAGATTTGGAGCGGGTCTGAGATCTCACATGAGGCCAAGTTGTCCCCAAACTTGAGAGAGATCAGAGTTCTCTAGCTCACAACCTGTTGCTTCTTTCACAGGTGGGGACCCTGAAGGAAAGTAAAGGGAAATGGCTGACTCAAGGTCACCATGAAGGTCTGAGTAGGGTCAAGCATCCATCTTGCTTCTGTTGGCCAGAGGTCTCCCAGCCCCTTTCACCACCAGAGCCTGGGGTCACTCCCTTCTTCCTTAGCACAGAACAAGTTGTTTTCTTGTCTCCCGTCTGACCTCCTCCCTTTCCATTCCTGCCTGTGTGAGCTGTGGTCAGAGGGGTGGCCCCCAGGCATCGGAGGTTTCCGAAGGTACTACCAACTGCCCTGCCACCCATTCCTGTCGCCGCCTCACTTGACTGCCAGGTGAGGGGTGGGGGTATCCGGGGAGGTGTCTCCACCCAGAAATACACAATGTACTGCCCACACCATTGTTGGGTGAGACCCAAGGGACGCCTGACTGGTTCCCACCACCACCCCCCTCCTCCCCGCTCCAGCTTTTCTTTTCCCTGGAGCCACTGCTCTTTGTCCTGCCTATTCTGGGATGGAGGGAAAAGGGCACGTGGGGGCTGGACAGAGCCCGAGGCAAGTGGCCAAAACTCCAACTTATACTTTTCAGGCAGAAAGACCTTAGCCCACGGAGCAGCTGGGGTGGCAGACAGGAGGGTCTCCAGCACAGCAGGGCTCTGCCTCTCGCTGCTCTGCCTCTCTCTGTGGAGGCTCCAGCCTCTCACCGCAGACCTGGTTCTTCCACAGTGGTTCTGCCACAGGGCCAGTTTTGATCCTTGGTTTCCTAGTCCAAAAATAGAACACGGCTGCTTCTACAGAACACACTAATATAACACAGTGGCCGGTAGATAGGGCCCCGCTCCCAGAAAAGGCAGACAGTTGCTTAGATGACATTACAGGGGGCCAGTTGTGATGCCTCTTGGGCAGGGCAGGGATTTGCCATGTGAGTTCAGTCCTTTCTGCTGTGGTGGCTTCTTCCTGGAAGTACACTGGCTTTAGAAATAGAACTGAGCCCTGGCTGGTGAGGCTCAGTGGATTGAGTACCAGCCCTGGAACCAAAGGGTTGCTGGTTCGATTATCAGTCAGGGCGCTGACCTGGGTTGTGGGTCAGGTGTCCAGTAGGGAGTGCGCAAGACACAGCCATACATTGATTTTCTCTCTCTGTTTTTCTCCCTCCCTTCCCTTCTCTAAAAATAGAATCTTAAAAAAGAAGAAGAAATGGAAATGAGATGGGAGTCACCAAGAGGACTCCTGGGTCCTTGGCACTGGGCATTAGCGGTGGCCCTGGTGGACTAGTATTTTGGAAAGAGGATGGCTGTGGAGCCAGAGACCAAGAGCAGTAGTTCCACCACCTCCATCCCCGACTTGGCCTCTTTGAACTTGATCTCCCTCTAAAACTGCATGAGATGTGACTTTTTCTGGCCTCATCAACTGCCGTCTACAAATGAAATCCCATTGACTTAGTGCCCCACTTTCTCTGCCTTGTAGCCTCTGTCTCTAGGACCCAGATTTCTACCTACTCAGACAGTTCCCAGGCTATCTCGAAGGTGTTAGTAACCTGTTAATTCATGAATGGCCTTGGTATGCAAGCCAGAGGTCTTCAGAGCCCTGAAAGGGCCCTTCCTCCACGCCCATTGCCATCCCAGAGCCCCCAGGCCCGCAGACAGATGGGGTGCCAGGTCCCATCCTGTTTCCCTCAGTCCTCTCTAAACTGCGTCACTTCCAGTTCCGCGAAGAAGTGGGGAGAAGGAGCCTCTCACCATGTGCAGATCACACCTCATCCCTGTGCTTCAGAGTAGTGTGGCCCGTGAGCCTTCTCTCACATAATCCCCAGGAAGGAAATTTCACCGCCAGCAGCCTCCCTGCCCCCTTTCTCCCCGAGGTTCTCACCCAGTCCTGGGAGCTGGCCTGGGGAAATCTCACCTTGCTCTGGCCTCTCTTTCTCCAGGATCCCACATCCTGTATGCCTGTCCCTCGAGTCAAACCCTCCCCTTGTGAAGGAATGCTGGGAGGAAGGGGCACGGTCCTGTCCATGAGTCAGATACAACCTGACCCTGAATCTGACTTAGCATCATCCAGAACACTCTTCTTCACCAGGATAAGCAACGCCCTTTTAGAAGGGTTGGTGTGTCAGGTGGAGGAGACACATGATAGGTACTCAACAAATGTTACTTCCCTCTCCTTAATCAAGGAATGCACTGGTCTTCTTTTGGGAAGGTAGAAATGGTGACACTTCTGGTCCATGTGGTTGCTTGGGTGCCAGGGGATCGGGCCCAGTAAAGGCCAGGAGGGCCTGTTCCGGCCTGGCGAGATGAAACCAGTGGACTTTCAGCCTAGCAGCCTGTGTGTGGCCTCCTGGGGTGAGCTCCATGTGTCCCAATGTAGTGGGACCAACAGTCTTGGCTGGTGGTTAGGCATGTCATGGTTAGAGCAAAGAGGTCATGGAAAGGTAGCCTTGCTGAGATCTCAGACTATAGGGAACCTGTCCGTGTGGTATGGCAAATGTAGCCCAGCCCCTGATTTGGAAAACCTAGAGGGAGTGAGTCAGCACACAGGAGCCAAACCCATGGATCTGTTTCTCCATGCGGAGTCAGGCTGGCCTTGTACCTAGGCTGATATGAGGCTTGCTTTTTCTAAAACTCCCTCACCCTGAATTGAGGCAGCAAATGTTTACTGCATGTCTTTAAAGTAACTCCCTAAAGTCTGTGCTAAACCTCCCAAGTATGGAGTGTAATCAGTTCAACCACTTTTCCCCTTGATCTGCAACATCCTTCTCTTTGAAGTAGTTAGCAACATTCTTTCCATTGTTATCTGTAAAAGGTAATCACCTACAGTGAACCTGTACATAGTACATGAGGACCATCCTCGATGTAATGTACCCAAAAAGCAACAAAAGCTTGTCCAGGCTGGGGTCGGAGCCCTCTCTCTCCCTTAGAGAGTGGCCATGCTGTCCCCTTTTCTTCACAGGACTTCCTTCTGTAGTCCATGTGAATTTTTTCATTGCAGCCACAATACAGGGACTCCTTGGGGAACGGAGTCCGCATCATCAGACTTAGATGGAGGGTGGAGGGAACATAAATTCTGGGTGTCCTAAAAACCCATTTCAGCTGGAATACCTCCAGCAGTGTGCATGTCATCCACCTGGATGAAATGGAAGCCCAGCCTCCTTGCTGGGCAGGAATTCCCTGGGTATCGGCCCTTCTGTGGCAGCCCCATGGGGGTACACTCAGTCTCTGCTAGAATGTTGCTGGAAGAGCGTCCATCAAGTGGGAAGAAGGCATGCCCTAGATCCAAAGGTAAAAATCTCGTCGGGATAGAGGGATAAAGACAGGACGGGGAGAGCTGGTTTGATCTCAAGAACAATCTTGAAGATGGTAAGGACAGGAACTGGGTGGGAGGTTGGGGAAGGGGCTGGTGGAAGGCGTGGAGAAGTCACTGGGGACATTTGGGATCTCCTTGAGAGGAGGAGCTCTTCCCCAATTAGATGTTCGGGGTTCTGGAAGCCAGGCCTACCTGTCCCCAACCTCTCCCTGTTTTCCCTGAAACAGGTGCTCAGAGAAGGCTCTGGCTGGATCACTCAGTCCCCAGCAAAAGTTGGGACCAGGTCATTGGCCTGTGAAGAGAGCATGTCCAGGTGGTGCCCTGGAGGGCCAGTTGGGAGAGAGTCTATTGGAAGCTGCTCCACAACACTGAAGCTGGCAGCTTGCCAGAGCAGACAACTCACAACTCGTGCTCTTGGAAAGGCTCTCAGAGCTGGGGAGGTGGCCAGCTCTGCATCCACCCAGCCTTTAATTTTCACAAAAAGACACGGAATCCTAGGCTTAGCCACGTGCACATGTCGGAGGTGCGTCACCCCCACCCTAGACACCCTCATATACACACACACACCCATACACGTACCAGAACTCTGACGTGTGCGTGCCACTTCCTTCCCATCTTCAGTCACTCTAGTTCGGGAGAATTCATCCAGGCCCAGAGCTTCTTGACCCTCCTTTCCCGCCCTCACTGCCCGCAGCCAGCCCCACCCCTGAGAAAGTACAGCTCAGGGGTCCCCAGGGCTACACAGGAAATGCTTTGCACACCATGGGTCAGCCAGGCTATTTTCTGTCCCAGAGCGGGAGGAAGGTCAGGCCAGAAGCAGTAGTCACGACACAGTCAGCTGTGTTCTGCCTCTTTCTCTGTGTTTACAATTTGTAGTCAGTTTTTCTCTGCCTCTCAGTGTCTTGGCCCATCTCTGTATTTTTCATTCAGTCTTCAGGGACTTTTTGAACTTGATGTCCTTTGCTACCTTTTACTCCGTGACTGCCTGCCCACATACCCATCAAAACTTGGCTCAGTGCCATCTCTTTTAGAAAGCTTTCCCTGTCCCCTCCTGTCCCATCTGGACACTCTTCCCCTTGTGCCCAGAACTCCACACAGGATCTCTCGGAGCACCATCTGTGTGGACGCCTTGTGTCTCCGTTCTGATTGGACTGTGAAAAGCTTGAGCACAGGTACCCTGCCTTCCTTGTTTCTCAGCATCTGTAGCCACAGGCCCACATCCGCATATGCATTCCTGTACGAGTGCCTCACTTATTCACTTACTTGTGTTCTGGGAGACAGGACACTGCAGTGGTTAACAACCAAGACTCTGAGGTCGGGTTGACTGGATTGGAATCTCAGCTATGTGACCCTGGGCAAGTCACTTGGTCTTTATCTCAGTTCTCTTGGCTGTGAAATGGGCCCAAGACCAGCACCTGCCTCCAGGAGTTGTGGGGAGGATGAAAGGAGTTCATACCCATAACGTACAAGGAATACTGCTTGGCCCATGGTGAGAGCTCCCAGATGTTATCTATATTATTTTCTCTTGTGCTAGGGTTGAATGAACTCAAAAAGTAACTTAAGAGAAAAGGTTTCTTTACATATGTCTGGAAAACACGAGATTAAAGTAATATTTCAAAAAAAGTTATGAAAATTATAATTATCCTCATAAGTTTATTCAGTCCCATGTTATTAATTTTTATTGGTCTTAATCTTTTTTAAAAGTTTTATTTATTTTTAGGGATTGGGGAAGGGAGGGGGAAAGAAAGGGAAAGAAACTTTGATATACAAGAGGTGCATCCATCAGTTAGTTGCCTTTCACACACTCCCAACTGGAGCTGGCCCACAACCCAGGCAGGTGCCCTGACCAGGAGTCAAAGCAGCGACCTTTTGGTTCACAGGCCAGTGCTCAGTCCACTGAGCCACACCAGCCAGGGCTGATCTTAATCTTTTTTGTTAGCAGTTTTATGAACCCAATTTTTTCTAGAGTTCAGCAAACCTCACCCAGTTCAAGGAATAATCTGAAAGTTGATCAGAAACCTGTATTTTAGAGTGAGTATCAGGGACCTCACTCTGAATCTCTGTGAAGATAAAACATATTTGCAAAAAGTATCAAAATAATGACTCTGTTAATGACAAAGACTTAAAATGACAGGGTTAAATATCTGATTACAATGCAATTGACTAAAAAATTTACTTTTTTCTGTAATACACAGCATTTTAAGATTACAGCTAGAATTGCAAATAAAAACATTACATCAGGACGTTATAGATTCTTGGAAATTTTGTATAATTTCTAGAGCACTTATTTTTAACAACAATAATATATGCATACAAATAAACTGTGATTATTATTTCTTATTTGACAATGTTTCCCATTAATTTTAGCATATCAATAGGCCTAATTAGTTTAATTTTGCCCTTTCATAAAGAGAGAGTGCTGTCCTTTGAAATGTTTTAGGGGTCAGTCTTAAAACTTTTTAAGTTTTCAGGTTAAGAAAAATATTATTTAATTTTGGGGAAGTTTGTCAAACATACTAAAAGTTTTAAAGCACTTGGTCAAATAGGATCATAAGTCACTGAAACAATATTTAGTTATCTATTTAATCATAGTGACAAAGACTTCACAAGCAAATACAGAATGTTAAATAGTTACAAGCAACATTTAACTGTTTTAGTATTAAAAAGACTTGGTTTACCTAAACAATAAAAGACTAATGAAACAGCACAGGAAATAACTTTAATAAAACACAAAGTTTTTGCCTTCTTTTTATAATTCCTTCTTAAGAGCATACCAATAATACAGGAAACTTTGTCCTTTTAACAGAGAAAGAACCAAACTCTAATTTTGAAATGGCTTACTTTTAATTTTTCAATTCACTTATTTAATTAAATTCATTTTAATCTTATGTAGCTTGACCACACCTAAAATTCCTTTCTCAGCATTTCTTTTTCACAAAACTTCTATAATTTTTTGTCCTTTTTAGTTTGTCTCTTCTTATTCAGAAATAACCAACTTATTTTAGGATAAACAATTTAAAAAAATTCAGCAAAGCTGAATTTTCATTCCTTTATCTTCTTTTACTGAATCCTTCCTTCCATATTTTAATCCTTAAAACCTAATTTCTAAAGACAACTAAAAAATAAGCAATCAGCTTTCTTTAGGTTGGCAAATTTATGAGTATATTTCATAACTTTTGGGAACATAGGTTCTTTTACTGGTAAATGTATTTCATAATTTTTAGAAACATATATCTCCTCAACAGAGTATGAAACATACTTATCAATAGATCCCAATTTATCTCTCAGTTTCTCTGTAAGAAATCAAAAGTAGATAGACTCAATTACCTTTTAATGTTTTAGTATGTCATCTTATTTGGAAATAATCTAGATAGTTAATTTAACTGGACTCACAGTTAAACTTAGCAAAACACTCAGGTCTGTTGTTACCAAAAGTTTTCGGGAAACTATTTTTCGGTACATTTGCCACACACTTATTGCTAAAAAGTTTTACTTAAAAAAGCCCTTGTTTTCCTACTTAACATCTTTTTAGTTTATTAAAAAGTTCTTCCCCTATCCCAGGGACTTTACATGACTTTAGTGTAATAGTTTATTAGCTCTTAAAATTGTGTTTAGATTACTCATGAAAACTCTAAGAAATATCAGACAATAATGATAACTGAGTATTATCCCAAGGCATCTTTCCTGCTGATGAATTTTGTAACAGAGATGATATGAACTTATTTGTGTAATCCCAAGTAAAATAAAAAATACTATACTTAATGCTGATACTCTAAAGACATGCCTGTGTAACCAAACCAACCTCACACTAGTTTTAACATCAAGCATTTTCTCGGATTCCAAAAAAACATTTGGGTTAGTTTCTGTTACATTTTAAAGAATTTTTTATGTAAGTGCTTAATTTCTTTAAGCCAATTAAACAGAGTTCTTCACAAAACAGTTCTGGCAATACCCTCTGAAGGTGGACATGCACACACACGTACAGACAGACATAACCAGAGACCTAATAGTTTTGCTTTAAAATTTTGGCCTTGAGCCAGGTACAGTAAGGCAACCCTTCCCCTATGAATTTATAACAACTGCAGTAAGTTAAGCCTATTCATTCAGATGGCTAAGGCCTTTTCTCTTTAACACTTGTGGCAAATTGTGGAGAAGACAATTAAGATTTGTACTTGTCCTTGGCAAGGAGCCTTGGAACCAGAGCAGCAGTTTGTGTTTTTTAAATAAATCCTTATTTCCTATTTCTTCTCTTCAGCCCTGAGCAATGGAGGTTGTCAGTAAAAGCAGGTGACTTTGAACTTCTCCGAGGGTTGCACTTCTGGTTTTGCAAATGTTTCTTTTCTTCTTCTTTTTTCCCATATAATCTGTCTCAAACAGATGCTATTTTTAAAAATTATTTTATTGTTGTTCAATTACAGTTGTCTGCAAATGTTTCTAAGCTAAGGACAGTTGCTCTCCATCTCTGAAGAACTTCCGTGTCGCACAGGTGGGTCTACGCATCCACCTTCCTACTTGGTTTCTTTCTCTCTGGGTACACAGTTTCACTTTAGCTTGGGAGAGGAGGTTTTAAAAAATATTTCTACCAGACTCTGAACATTTACCTTCCAACTGGGCCAAATTTCTGATTAAAAATTATTAAATCCTTTCCTATATCTTGTCAGGTTTCAGGCAGGAGAAAACAGAAAGAAAAATTTAAATGCCTGCTCAGATGGGCGAAGTTTCTTTTAGGATCCTTTAAGAGGGTGTGTGTGTGTGTGTGTGTGTGTGTGTGTGTGTGTGTTTAAGTCACTTTATCTATTAGAAGCTTCTGCATGTCAATAAAAGAACGGATTCCATGGCCCAGGAGTGGTTTGAAATTCTCTCTTCAAGGGAGGGCCCTTGAGGTGGACTTCAAAGTTTTTCCTTAATGGCCATTAGAGTTTTAAATTATTCTGACTCAGTTGGTTCATTTTATTATAAAGACACGAGAGAAGGGACCACAATGTCTGTCTATATAAGCAGCTAGAGTTTCTGAGGAAGGAACTTTTTGGCAACTTGTAGAGGGTCCCACGGTAAAGGGAAGTTCCCATGAAAGCCGTCACAGCCAGACAGAAAGACAAGAGGCGCTAAGACCGTGTGCATCATTTAGTTGTTCAGAGACCTCTGAACACCAGTGGAACAGGGCCTTCTATTCAGCTTGTTTCACATTTCTAAGAGTCTCTAATTGTGCATGTGAGCACACTGATTTGAGAATCTCAGAAGACCCCCAGAACGGCCACTGTGACTCCAGACTGACCTCTTCAGAAGTCCAGTGAGACAAACACTCAGCAGGGGACACACTGTCCGTCCAGCTAGCATCCTGGACTGGGGTTGTTCCTCTACAAGCAGGAGAGAGAGAGGTCCCCGTGACAGAAGCTGGTACCAGAGGACCCAAGAGTGAAAGCTCTGACCCTCAATGGGAAGAGGAAGGTTCAGAAAGGAGAGAACTCACCACTGGAGTCCCAGAGGCGTCGGGGAGATGACGGAGTGCAAAGGGCTCTGTTTGGAAGGAATATTTTGACTCGTTGCTAGGCCGTGAGTCCTCTTATCAAGGGACACATCCTTGCATGACAACGAATGACTGCCAAACTGCCTTTTTAGGAGGGTGGGATTCGGCAACTGCAGGACTTGTGGGGAGTCTTGCAAGTTTGGGGCCACAGTGGAACTGCTTGAGTCGGGCGGGCCTGGGCATGGTAAGGGACAAGGGTAAGAGGAGGTGGTAGGTCCTATTGCTGCCGTAACAAATTCCCGCAAATGTGGTGGCTTAAAGCAACACAAGTGTGTTCTTACAGTTCTGGACGTCAGAAGTCTAGAATGGGTCTCAGCGGTCCAGATCAAGGGGTCCTTGGGCTGCATTCTTTTCCCAAGACTCCAAGGGAGAATCAGTTTCTTTGCCTGTTCCAGCTTCTAGAGGCCGCCTCTGTCCCTCAGCACATGGCCCCCCTTCTGCTTTCCTTCCTCCATCTGACGGCCAGCCCGAGTCCTCCCATCACACCGCTTTCTCCTCCACTTTTTATTAGCCCCTTGATAATCTAGGATAATATTCCTATCTTAATGTTGGGTGGCTAGCAATCTTTTTAAATTTTCTTTACCTTCACCTGAGGACAATTTTTTCATTGTTTTTTTTTTTTAGAAAGAGAGGAAGAGAGATAGAGATGGAAAATGAGGGAAACGTTGATGCGTGAGAGAAACATCCATGGGTTGCCTCTGATAGGCTTCCAACCTGGGGATCCCACTGCAGCCTAGGTGTGTGTCCTGATGGGGAATTGAACCCACCACCCTTCGGCTTGCGGGACGATGCCCAGCCAACTGAACCGCACCAGTCAGGGCTGACTAGCAACCTTAATTCCGTCTGCAACTTTAATTCCCCTTTGCCACGTAACCTGACACATTCCCAGCCCTGCGGATTAGGATGTGGACATCTTGCAGGGAGTGTCCGTCTGTCCATCAACAAGAACTGTTGGTGGCGAGAAGGAGACTGGGGACAGACGTGTCTGAGGAGGGGGCATTTGGGGGTTCTTGCTGCGGGGCGTGCATGTCCACTGTCTTCCTTACAGTGTCTCCAGCACAAAGGTGCTTTCTGGAATGCAATGTCTTTGGGGCAGGTGTGAATACATGTGGACTGTGGCTTCAAGGGTTGGTGTGAGGAAACCCCCCAGAGTTCCTATGACAGAAAGAACTGGAAGCTGGGTTGCACATTTATTCACTCAACTTGTATAGGCCCATAGCCTTCAAGTCACTGACAGTCTACGGGGCGAGACAGGCATACGAACGGGTGAGATTACTCCGAGGTAGGAAGATCGGGGACGAGGGTCTGTACAGACAGAGCACAGAGGAGGTGCCCCACTTATCCTGGAGGGAGGACAGGCCAGGAAGACCTGAGGGGGTGGTACCTCACCTGAGTTTGGGAGGATGAACAGAAATGTACAGGGTGAAGGTGAGAAAGCCCACAGTAGGCAGCTGGGCCATCAGATCAAGGGCATGGAGGTGAAGTGGGGTGTGTGTGTGACACCGAGTCTGGTCCCTGGCCCTCGGGGACACATTTGGAATGCGTGTGTCAGTGTTCATGCTCTCTTACGTCTGCCCGATAAAACCAAATAGGAGACACCACCTTTCGGGGAAGTCCCCCCAGTGTCTCATAGCTGATCTCCAATATAACAATAACTCTTCATACCTGCAGAACGCTTTACACTTCGCTGAATCATTTAGGTTTTTGATCTTTTTTTCAGCCTAAGAGATGGAAGCTCAGAGAATTAAGTAACCTTTCCCCAGGTCCCTCAGCCATGTGACAGAACTGGGGCTGGACGCAGGCATACCTGCTCTCTGCCAGGCCCTGAGCTCCTGCTCACAGCTGGGTGTGCTGCCCCCCTACCTCCAGTAAGGAGGTAAGAAGCCCCAGGCAGCTGGGGACTGGGCCTTCGTTGCCTAGTGCTGCCTGTGACTGGCCAGCTTCCGGGTTTCCGGAGGGTGGAAGTGGACCCTGGAGGCCTGGAGGCCTGCATTGTTCCGTTGCACCTGCGGGGTGAGCTCATGCCGGTGGTGCCAGACAGGAGGGCCTTGGCCATCCCCATGACCCAGGTTCCTGCCTTACGTTAGTCTTGTCTTCCTTGGAATGAGTCTGTCCCTCAAGTCCTGGGCTGACAGTCAGGAGGCCAGGGGTCCAGCGAGGCCAGGAAAGTCCCTCAGTTTCCCTGTCTGAAGCTGAGGGGTGAGTGAGGTCGGGGTTTCCCTAAGTGTGGTCTGTTGAACGTCAGTCCAACAAGAAGAGGGTTTCATGGTCAAATAAGGGCAGCGTCGATGACCTCTTCCAGTCCTGTACTTTGCCATGCATGCTGGTGTAGCACAGGCTCTGAGAAGTCCTGAGATAAAGGGATCTAAGTTAGCTGGTGTCGCTCCCTTAACCTTTCTCCTACTGCTGTCCCCATAGTGTCCCCTTGAGAACACTCTGGGACATGTTGCAATGATGATCTCTAAGGTCATTCCTTACTCTGCTTCCAAAATGTAAGCTCCTCCTGACAAGTACCCCACTCTGTCCCCTGGACTCCTGGTGGTTCTCCGAACACTGTTTCTAAATCTTCCTGTTGCTACTCTATATCCAAAATCACCCTCCAATAATTTTTCAGGCATATTAGCCAAGTGTTGTTACTACTACTCACAACCAAGAATCCTGACTGCGCATGCAGTAGGTGCTCAATAAATATTGATTGACTGAATCTACACGACCAATCTCTGTCCTGTGACTGAGCCCACCTCCTATATTCAGCAATCCAATCTAGTTCATTTTGTCTGGTTCCACAGCTGCTGAGCACAGACCATCAGTGGGAGGCAGCCAGGGGACCCAGAGAGGCGCCAGGCTCAGTCTTTGTGTGTGAGGACCCCTAAGTCTGCTGAGGAGACAGTGCTAGGGGAACACTGACAAGCGGAGCTACCTGAGGAGGAGACTTCCTGGAGAAGGTGCACCTAGGCCGGGGCTTGAGGAATGGGGCAGGGCGGGTCAGGATGTGAGGGAGAACAACCCGGGCTAAGGGAACAGCACAAGCCGAGGGAGTTCCAATGGAACGCTCTGCAGTGAGTCACATGTTTCCTCCCCACTGTCCACACAGTAACCACCAGCCCCATGTGGCTGTTAGACACTGAACTTTTCATTTTAGTTCAGTTTTACTTTTAATCATCACAGGCAGCTAGTAGCTACCTTATTGGACAGCTCAGTGTCCAGTGATGGCCACTGAGACCGTGACGGCCTGGACCGTGAGCATAGCAACAGGTGAGGCTCCAAAGTCCATGCTAAAGAGATGGGAGTTGCTAAACTTCTGAGAAGGGGGGCAACATGATAACAGCTTGGAAGGCAGTTTTGTGCCCTCGGAGGAGCTTGAGTTTCGGGACCAACAAACAGATGTTGCCACTTATTATGAGCTGTGGCTTGGGCGAGTCCCTTGAACTTCCTGAGCCTCAGCTTCCTCACCTGTAAAAATGGATATAATAAAATTCAGTAGAATTGTTGGACGGACTTGAGATATTTTATGATTTAAAGCACTTGGTATAGGCACTCTTTCTGCCAGGAGCTTGCTCTTGCCTTTCCCTTCCCGCTCTTCTTCCCCCACAGGTGTGCATCTCCTAAACTTTAAGGGACCCCACGAGACTTGCAACCAGGGGAGCAATGGGGAGTGGCAGCTTATCCTGGGTACCACCCTGACCCTGTCCCCAAGGCTCCCTTTTCTCTGACTCTCCAGTGATCTGACAGCAGCCCCACCTCGACTCACTTCTTCCCCACCACCCAGGCTTTCTCCTGTTGCTTCTTCTATCGTAAGCGCTTCCTTGTTTCACGTCTCCATATTTTTAAAAATGTACTTTCAAAATTAAAAAAAAAAGAAGTGCTCACTCTAGAATAGGCATCAATAAAAGATAATATTGTCATCATCAGATCCCTGTGCTAGAAAGGTGAGTCCCGTCACTAAATGAACCCCTTGGGAATAAAGCTCGTGACTTTGATGTTATTATCCTTAGCATAGTTCCTAGGGCAGAGTAGGTGCAAGGCAACATCCTTTGAATGAAAGATACATGCATGGAGTAGCGCAGCTGGTGTGTAGGAAGAAATGGGGGGTGAGACTCGCAGCTGGCAGGGAGGCGGCCGTTGGAGGGATCTGGGTCAGAGATGTGAGGCCAGCACTGGAGAGTGACGTGTGATCCCGAGGACACAGAATCTTCGTGACTTGGCAACCATGTCAGTGTAGCAGGTGAGGAAGAGCAATACTTCAGAGATTTTCCTGCAAAGCAGAGAGAGGAAAAAGAGGCTTTTCATTTTGGACATGCTGATTTTGAAGTGGTTGGACAACATCCGTAGGAGCATGCCGATGGGCCCAGGAGAGACTGGGCCACTTTCGTGTGGGTCTTAAGAATTTGTTTCAAGGGCTGAAGGGCATGGGGAGGAGGGATTTGAGCCCCAAGACATGCAAAGATTTCAGGAATAGGCTGCCTTTGAGGGTAATCAGACTGCTGTTGCTGGCGGTGTGTGAGCAGAAGCTGGTCAGCCCTTGGTAGAAGGGCTGGAGAGCAGGGATCCAGTACCTGGTTGGTTAGAAAATCAGCCAGCTTTTCCTGTGTAACAACCATAAAATCTCAGTGGGAGGCACAATTGGAATTCATGGCTTTCAGGTTGGAAGTAAACTCGGGGCTGGCTAGGCAGGCCTGCTAGTCTTGGATGGGCTCACACACACGTGCAGGGCTTGGCCAGCCATCCATCGGCTGCGCTGGGCTGCCTGGGATGGGGTGACTGGTGGCTCGGCTCTGCTCCGTTCCACACGGCTCCTCTTAGATTGTGCCAGTCCGGGAATGTTCTCTAGAAGTGGTGAGGATGCGGGAGAGCAGAGGCTCAGAATGGGCCCAATGTCACTGCTATTGCTTTTTTTTTTGGTTGAAGCAGGCCACAAAGCCAGCCCAAACTCAAGAAGTCGGACAGTAGACCCATGTGTGCAGTGAGAAAAACTACAAAACCCAGTGACAAAGGCTGTGGGTTTGGGGAGGGGTGAAGAATGCGGTCTTCAATGCCATGCAGAGTGGGTGGCGGCTAGACCAGTGTTGTTTAGCCTGAGTTCTGTGCGGACCTGTCTCGAACATTTTCCTCAGCGATCCCCGTCAGGTGTCTGGGAGGCTGAGTGGGCTGTACTTTTTCCTCTGGACTACTGTAAAGGTCTCTTAACTTTATCTTCACGATGTGTTATTAATGATGCGTTGTTAACCCAGGGGTGATGCTCACTGTTGTGCTAATTGCAGCAGGGTCGGTCAGCGCCCCACTCCTGTCCCCTTGGCGTCGGCCATTCCTGCGTTGGATGTTGTGTTGACTAGCGTTTTCCCGCTTGAGGACACCCTCTGGCTTCAGGAACACGCTCCGCCCCCTCAGAGCGCAGTCTGGATGCTTGAGAGTCAGGGAGCCGGGGTCAGTCCTTCACTAAGAAAGCGTGGGAGTGGCAGGTCAGTATTTCAGCTTCCTTGCATCTCGGGGTTCTGTTCTCTGTGGTGTCCCAGAGGTCCCCATGGGCCTGAGCTGCAGGTGCCACAGCGGTCCTGGCCCGTCGATGCGCCTTGTATTAGTTTCCTCCCTTTCTCTCTCTCTCCCTATGGGAGCTTTCTGGGATCAGCTGCCGAAGAAACCACTTTGCACTCAAACCCTTACTTCAGGGTCTACTTTGGGGGGATCCGAACTAAGACATTAATCTAATGGGCCTTTTTGGGCTTCCTATAAAAAAATGAGGGGTAGCTATGGCAGATTGCTACTGGCTCCCATAACAGCCCTAGGAAGTTAACACGGTGGCCTACGGCATGAAGGGCTGTGCGGCTGGCTGGGGCATGAGGAAGGCACATGGACTTTGTGGTCTGGCCGATGTGAATTTATATTCCAAATTGCAGACCCCTTGCTGTGTGGCCATGGACAGGTCACTTTGCCTATCTGAGCCTCAGGCTCCATATCTGACAAAGGTGAGGGCAGCAATCTTTACTCGTCACACTCTCTGTGGGCACTGACACTGGTGATGCTGGGAAGGAGACTGGCACAGACTGACCGGGAGGCAGGCATCTGTGGGCAGGTGCACTCCTGTCTCAAAGGTCAGCCCGCTGTGCTCCTGAGGTCAGTGATGCTACTCGTGGCCTGGGGACCCCTGCTGTCTTCTCTTTCCAGTGAAGGAAGACTTGGGGTCGGGCACTTTATCACCATGGTGTGCAGGACCTTACTCACTGTCCCCAATGTGACTTTGAACCTGGCTCTCTGGCCTGAGTGACCTCCAGGGTGGTCTTGGCTGAGTCGCTGCCCCAGCAGACCCAGCTGGCAGCCTGGCAGCCAGGCCCGTCCAGGCTTATCAGCTCCCGTGTTTGCTCAGGATGGGTACGGGTCCCCTCCTCCCCCTCAGAAAACAAGAAAACATGTTTTGCCAGCGGTGGGGTGGAGTAGGGTGGCCTTTCTGGCTGCACACTGGCCCCCCAGCAAGGCCTCCATCGGGCGGGCAGCCTGTTGTTGTTGGAGGGAGAGCTGGCTCTCCCCCTGCCTGTTTCCTCCAGCTGTCCAAGCACCGCCGGCTGGGGAGGAAGCCCTCAGTCTGCCCAGAGCAAGCCGAACCCCCTGTCACAACAAGGGAACAATGGCCTGGATGGGCTGGGGGTGGGGTGGGTGGAAGGGCAGCCCCCTCTGTTTGCAGGCTCCCACCGGCTACACGGACAGGTTACTGGGAGGTTTGCTCCCCCTCACCTCCCCCACCCTGTCTTGTTTTCCACCTTGCTGGGCACACTGTCTCCCACGGCAGGGCCAAGGAAAACAGAGGCCTCAGGAAATGTCTCTGGGCTGTTGCTGGGGTTCTACAGCTCTGGGAGGTAGGGAGCTGGGGGAGGGGACCAGAGAAGGCCCTGCACTGCACCGGCTGTATTCTTCCTGGGGCTGTCACTAATGAGTCCTGGGTCCGATTCCCCACCAGCACCTTGAGGACTTTGTCTCCCTGCATCTCAGTGTCTTCGGACCCAGCACAGGGCCTGCCACAGAGCAGATGGCAGAAATAATTTGTTGACTAAATCAATAAAAAATCAAACATATGGATAGGTTTAATTTCTAGCTCTGCTGCCTGGTGGCTGTGTGATTTTCAGCAGGTTACTTAACCTCTCTGAACCTTACTTCAGAATAGAAAGTTCTTAGTACTTCAGACTGTTCAGAGTAAGCAGGATAAGGATGGAGCAATCTTGTATATGGATCTACATATATATGAGTTTATATATATACAAGATGGGGCAAGAGTAAGCCTAGAGTTGTTTGTTTACAAGAATAAACTGTTTTGTGTAGTTACAACTGCACACCTACGTTTCCCTCACCCTGGATATGTATATTGGATCGATCACGTAGGCCAATGCTGTAACAACAATAAAAACTCACTCCATCCTTTGTGGCCTAATACAATAAAGATTTATCTCTTGCTTATTTCACAGTCCGACCAGGCTCCTTCCCTGTTGTGGTTCCATCCTCATCCAGGGTTTCAGAGACCTCCACTGGATCCTCTCCATCCTCCAGCACACAGAGAGAGCATGGAGCAGGTGACCTGCTCCTAACAGCCGTGTCCGCAGGTAACTCATCACTCTCATTCACATTCCACTTGAGAAGGAGCTGCGTGGTCCTACCCAGAGGCAGGGAGGCTTGAAGTGGGGTCTACAGTGTGTCCGAACAAAGAGGGCAACGTGATACCGGCGAGCCCTTGCAGGCTCTGCCACAAGCATCGCGATTATTTAGAAATACATAGTTAGCACTTATTGAACTCTTTCCATGTGCACGACGCTGTGCTAATAGCCCTGTAGAGGCTCATTGAATTCTTGCAGCACCCCAGTGAGGAAGGTGCTGAGGGGGATGGCCCCCCACTTTACAGCTCGGAGAACCGGCAGCCCTCAGTCTGCCTTCTGTCGCTGACATTTTATCTTTTCTAGAATTTCATGCAAATGGAATCATGCATAATACTATCTATTAGGTCTTTTTTTTTTTCATTTAGAATGTTTTTGTCATTCATCCATGCTGTTTGTATGATCGGTCTTTTTCCTTTTAGTCTTTCATGTGTTGTTTTTTTTGTCTGTGTGTGGAATTTTACTATGGTTTTAATTTGTACTTCCTTAATCACTAGTATTATTGAGTATTTCAGTTACTACTTTTGATAAAATCCCATTTATCAGTCCCCCCCCATGGCTTGTGCTTTTTGTGTTCTATCTAAACAAATCTTCACCATACCTAAGTTCACAAATCTTTACCCAACCCACGCATTTCTCTCTCTCTCTTTTTGTTACTTCTAGCAGTTTTATATTATTAATTCTCATGTTTAGGTTTTTGACCTATTTGGGTTAATTTTTGTGAATGGTGGTGTGAGTACAGGGCTCAGGCTCCTTTTTTCCCCTCCGTAGCCAATTGCTCCAGCACCATTTGAAGAAAAAAATACCCTTTCTCCACTTGTTTACCTTGGCATCTTTGTGAAAGATCATCTGACCACATATATGTGAGTCTATTCCCGGACTTTCTATTTTGTTCCATCTACCCCTGTGGAACAAAATAGAATATTAATGTGGAAGGAGCCTGGTTGGACAGTGAAATAAGCAAGAGATAAATCTTTATTTTATTAGGCCACAAAGGATGGAGCGAGTTTTTATGGTTGTTACAGCATTAGACTACCTGACTGATCCAATACTTATATCCAGAGTGAAGGAAAAGCAGGCTTACAGTTGTGAGCACACAAAACAGTTGATTCTTGTATACTAATACCATTACAGTATCATGCAAAATAGTCTAATTGCCCCCCAAATCATCTGTGCTCTGCCTCTTCATTCTTCTCTCTTCCCTAACCCCTGGCAACCACTGATTGTTTCTTACGATCTCTATATTCTGCCTTTTCTAGAATGTCATATAGTTGGAATCATACACTATGTAACCTTTTTATGTTGGTTTCTTTTACTAAATAATATGCATTTAAGATTCCTTCTTGTCTTTTCATGGCTGTATAGCTTTATTCTTTTTAGTGCTGATTAATATTCCATTGTCTGGATGTGCCACAGTTTATTTACCCATCCGTTTACTGAAGAATATCTCAGTTGTCCCCATGAGTAAAGCTGCTATAAACACTTGTGTGCATGTTTTTCTGTGGCCTTAATTTTCAACTCCTTTCAGTACAACAAAGGAGAAGTGAGAGGGGACATCCTTGCCTTGTTCCTAATCTCAGTGGGAAATCTACTTTCTCGCCATGAATTCTGGTGTTAGCTTTTTTTTTTGTAGATATTCTTTGTGAGGTTGAGGAAATTCCCCACTATTCTGAGTTTACTGTGAGTTTTTATTGTGCATGGGTGTTGGATTTTGCCAAATGCTTTTCTGCATCTATTGATAAGATTATGAGAGAAAATGGGCAAAATAAGTATACAGAAGAAAAACAAGTGCTGAGAAAATATATGCTAATATGCTAGCCTCACTTATAATCAACACTTATGCATTGGAAGGTGAGACTATATTTTTTGCCTGTGTAATACTTACTAAACAAAGGAATTCAAATTTCTTTTAAAGATTTTATTGATTTATTTTTAGAAGGAGGGGAAGAGGGGGAGAAAGAAAGGGAGAGAAGCATCAGTGTGTGGTTGCCTCTCGCATGCCCCCTACTGGGGACCTGGTCTGCAACCCAGGCATGTGTCCTGACTGGGAATCAAACCGGCAACCCTTTGCTTCTCAGTCTGACACTGAAACCACTGAGCCACACAAGCCAGGGCAGGGATTAAAACATTTTTAATAATGTTGTTATGGATAACTTGAAATGGGCACTTTCATACAATGCTATTGAATGCGCAAGTGATTTTTTTCTGGAAAGCATCTTGCAGTTCATATCAAAAATAATCCTGAGTGATGAATATATTGAGCCTCTTCCTTCTTCTTCAGAGCCTTAGAGAATGCTGTTCCCTCTGCCTGGGATGCTCTTCCCATGTCTTCCCTGGATTATTCCCCCTCACCTTTCAGGTGCTGAAGCTCACATCCTCCAGGCAGCCTCCCACAAACTACAGTCTAGATCAGATCCTCTTTTTATAGCCTTAGCTATCAACCTGCGTTCTAGGAGCCAGTTGTGGGGAGAAGGCTGAGGGTCTCACCATTCAGTATGTGAACTTCCACTTAATTACTCTATGTTCATCATGGTATCCCCACCCTCCACTGTGCACTGTGTTTCACAGAGAATAAACTTCCAGCCCCCTCGGAGTGGGGGAAGGGAGACTGCCTGGCTGCCAGGAGTGGAGGAGGGGAGCCCTGGGCTGCTGTCAGTCAACTTTTTGGTTCTCACTTCCACCTTCTCCCCCACAGGTCCACATAGTTGGTGCCTTCATTTCTTGTAATTTGCTTGTGCTTTTCCACATTTCTGAATCATCCACAATGAATTACTTTCACAGTCAGAAAAAAGCCCCTAACTTTTTAAATTTAAATTTCATACCTTTTGACCCAGAAATTTTACTTCTTGGAATGTCTTTCTTTTAAGCAAATAGCCAATTTGGAGAACACTGAAATATAAGCACAGTATAATTTATCATAGATAAAGGATAATTAGTTGCATACAATTGAGAAATCCAATATCAGGATCATGTTAAAGTAGATAATGATAAAGCCATATGATAAAGCCATTAAGTGTTAGTGGTATTTCCAAAGATACTTCATGACAGTATCTTTGAAAAGGGTTATAATTTAATGTAAAGTGAAAAGAGCAGAATATGAAATTATAGGTATACCTTTACTCGGATTTTGTTTTAAAATATGCATGGAGGAGGCTGGAAGGAGTTACTTCTTAATTTTAACAGTTGTTACCCCTGGATGCTGGGGTTTCATTGTCTACAATGATCATGCATTACCTTTATAATCCAAGTAAAAATTTGTATACATATGTAAAAAAGAAGAAAGTAGAAAAGTTGATGTAATTCTAGGTTGCATTAATAAAGGCAGAAGTTTTTAAATGTAAATGGATTAAATGCTCAAATCAAAAGTCATGGGTAGCCAAAGGGATAAGAAAACATGACCCATGCACATGCCATACAGGAGACCCACTTCTGAACAAAAGATACAGACTGAAAGTGAAAGGATGGAAAAAATATTCCACGCAGATAAAAATGGGAAAAAAGCTGAGTTAGCAATACTTACATCTGACAAAACAGACTTCAGAACAAAGGGCATGAGAAGAGACAAAGAAGGTCACTGCATAATACCAAAGGGAGCAACACAGGAAGGTATAACCCCGGTAAACACATAGGCACCCAACATAGGAGTGCCTGAATATGTAAGGAAAATCCTGGTGGGCATTAAGGGAGAAACCAACGGCATTACAGCCCTAGTAGGGGATTTTTAACACCCCACTGACATCCATGGGTAGATCTTCCAGACAAAATATCAACAGGACAACTGTTGGGTTGGATGAATTTAACAGACATTTAGAAAACATTTCATCTCAAAGTAGCAGAATATATATTTCTTTTTTAAGTGCAGGTGGAACATTCTCAAAGATAGACCACATGTTAGGACAGAAAATAAGACTTAAAAAATTCAAGAAGACTGAAATCATATCAAGCATTTTCTCTGACCGCAATGGTATGAAACTAGAAATCAACTACAATTAAAAAACTGAAAAAACATTCAAACACATGGAGGCTAAATAGCATGTTATTTAACAATGAATGGGTTAACAAGATATAGGAAGACATAAAAAATTACCTGAAAACAAATGAAAATGAACACGCAACAACCCAAAACCTATGGGACACAGTGAAAGCAGTTCAGAGAGGGAAGTTCATAGCATTATAGGCCTACTTCAGGAAGCAAGAAAAATCTCAAACATTCTAACCCTTCACCTAAAATAATTAGAAAAAAACCCACAACAAAGCCCAGACTAAGTTGAAGGAAGGAAATAATAAAGAGCAGAGTAGAAATAAATGACATAGAGACTAAAAAAATACAAAAAATTAATGAAACCAAAAGCTAGTTCTTTAAATAGGTAAACAAGATTGACAAAACTTGGAGCAGACTCATCAAGAAAAGAGAGGACCCAAATAAATCAAATCAGATATGAAAGAGAAGTGAACACTGCCATCACCAAAATGTGAAGGATTGTGAGAAAATACTGTGAACAACTATATGACAGCCAATTGGACAACCTGGGTGAAACAGATAAATTCCTAGAAACATACCACCTTCCAAAACAGAATCAGGAAGAATCAGAAAACCTAAGTAGACTGATTGCAACTAATAAAATTGAAGCAGTAGTCAAAGAACTCCAGCAAACCAAAGTCCTGGACTGGATGTCTTCACAGGCAAACTTTACCAAACATCCAAAGAACTAACACCTATCCTTCTCAAACTATTCCAAAAATTTCAAGAGATGGAAAGACTTCCGAGCTCTTTTTATGCGGCCAGCATTATCCTGACTCCCAAACCAAATAAAGACAATACGAAGAAAGAAATTTATAGGCCAAATATCCCTGATGAACATAGATGCTAAAATCTACAACAAAATGTTAGCAAACTGGATCCAGCAATACATTAAAATGATTATACATCATGATCAAGGGGGATTTATTCCAGGGACGCAAGTTTGGTACAGTATTTGCAAATCAATAAATGTGATACATCACATAAACAAAATGAAGGATAAAAACCACATGATCATATCAATAGATGCATAAAAATCATTTAATAAATTCCAGCACCCATTTATGATAAAAACTCCAAACAAAGTGGGAATAGAGGGATCATACCTCAATATAATAGAGGCCGTATGTGACAAACCTATAGCTAACATCATAGTCAATGGGCGAAAACTAAAAGCGTTTCCCTTAAGATCAGGAACAAGGCAGGAATGTCTGCTTTCACTGCTTTTGTCTTAGCCACAGCAATCAGACAAGAAGAAAAAAATAAAAGACAATCAAATTGGAAAGGGGGAAGTAAAACTCATTATTTGCAGATGACATGATATGGTACGTAGAAAACCCTAAAGACTCTACCAAAAAATGACTAGGTCTAATAAATGAATTTGGCAAAGTAGCAGGATACAAAATTAATATTCAGAAATCAGTGGCATATTTATATACCAATAATGAACTATCAGTAAGAGAAATGAAGAAAACAACCCCATGTACTATTACAACAAAAAATAAGGTACCTAGGAATAAATTGAACCAAGACCTGTACTCAGAAAATTATAGGATATTAAAGAAATCAAGTGAGGAAGATACAAATAAGTGGAAGCACATACCATGCTCATGAATTAGAAGAATTAACATCATTAAAATGTCCATATTACCCATGTGGCCAATAGAAACATGCTCATATTACCCATGTGACATATGAAAATATGCTCAACATCACTAATGATAGAGAGATGCAGGTTAAAACCACAATGAGATATTGCCTCACACCTGCCAGAATGGCTATCATCAATAAATCAACAAACAAGTGCTAGTGAGGATGTGGAGAAAAGGGAACCCTCGTATACTATTGGTGGGAATGAAGATTGGTACAGCCATTGTGGAAACAGTAAGGAAATTCCTCAGAAAGTTAAAAATGAAACTGCCTTTTGACCCAGTGATCCCACTCTGGGAATATATACTAAGAAATCTGAAACACTAATTTGAAAGAATATGAGGGGGAACCCCCCCCCCCCAAAAGCCTGGGATTTATTTATAAAAATTGTATATTTATTCTTACCTGGTTAAACCTCACTCATCTTCAAATTACTCTCCATGTGATGCCATACACCTATTGAGATGTTTTTCCACTGCTCAAAATAGTTTTTGAACTTGTTTATTCTGATGGCTTTTAGTGCTTCTGCCTTGTTTTGTTTCACCTCTTCTGCATCAGCAAAATGTTTCCCTTTAAGGACTTTCTTCATCCAAGGAAACAAAAAAAAAAGTCATTTGGGGCAATATTGGGTGAATAGGGAGGGTGGGACATGAAAGTCATGCTGTTTTTGGTCAAAAACTGCTGAACACAGTGCAGTGTGAGCAGGTGTGCTCATAAATCACCCATAATGAAATGGGCAAATGTGTTGAAAGAGCCTTCAAAAAAACCAAAACAAAACCAAAAACAACTCACTGAAGCTGAACACAGTCTCTTGTAACAATGCCAGTTGGTGCACTGATACAGATGGGTTCCTAGAACACCCACCTAGTGGGAGAAGCCTGTACTACAATGGGCCTGCCCGCTGGGTCCATGTGCCCAATGAGTCCATGTATTGTGGCTGTGATGAACAAATTCACATGGACTGCAGAAGTTCTGTGGAGAAAAAGGAACAGCATGGCCACTCTCTAAGTGACAGAGAGGGCTCCAACCCCAACCTGGACAGGTTTTGATTGCTTTTCTGGGTACATTACTTCGAAGTTGGTCCTCTTTACTATGCATAGGTTCACTGTAGGTGATTACCTTTTACAGATAACAATGGAAAGAATGTTGCTAACTACTTCAAAGAGAAGGATGTTGCAGATCAAGGGGAAAAGTGGTTGAACTGATTACACTCCATACTTGGGAGGTTTAGCACAGACTTTAGGGAGTTACCTTAAAGACATGCAGTAAACATTTCCTGCCTCAATTCAGGGTAAGGGAGTTTTAGCAAAAGCAAGCCTCATATCAGCCTAGGTACAAGGCCGGCCTGATTCCGCACGGAGAAACAGATCCATGGGTTTGGCTCCTGTGTGCTGACCTTGATCTGTATAGGTTTTCCGAATCAGGGGCTGGGCTATATTTGCCATACCAAGTGGATGGGTTCCCTATACCTGAAGATTATTATGCTAAGTGAAATAAGCCAGTCAGAGAAAGACAAATACCCTATGATTTCACTTATATGTGGAGTCTAATGAACAAAATAAATTGATGAACAAAATAAACTGTCAAACAAAGTAGAAACAGAGGCATGGATACATGGAACCAACTGACAGCTATGGGGGGAGGAGAGTTAGGGGACTGGATATAAGAAGGCGAAGGGATTAACCAAAAAATCATATATACCTAACACAAAGGCAGACAGCAGTGTGGTGATAGCCAGAGGGAATGGGGGCTGGGCAAAGGTGGGGGATGGGAACAGAAAGAGACTTTGCTTGGGGTGATGGGCACATGATGCTGTGTGCAGACAGTGTTTTATTGGGTTGTAAACTTAAAACCTGAATGGTTTTACAAACAAATGTCACCCCAATAAATTCAATGAAAAAATTATGATAGAAGTCTTGAGGCAAGAGAGGTGATGATCTGGATTCTGATTACTTGGAGTATTATGTCTAGCAGCACCCAGGGGAGGGTGACATGGATAGAGAGGAAAGCAGATAAACTGCAGGTTGGCCAGAGACTTCTGGAGATGGAGAGTCAGCTGGAGGAGCAGAAGAGCAGGCTGGGAATGGGCCTGGTGGCTGTGGGTTGCAGTGCTTATATGAAAAGAGCAGAATAGCTGAGTCTCGTGCGGCCTTTGAGGTCGGAGCCAGGGCTTGTGGGAAAAGCTGGAAGGAAGAGACAGAAGTTCCAACGGTTCTGCGATGGATTTCTCTTCCTGCGAATGCCAGTGGTCATGCGGAGGGTACTGTAAAAAGGAAATGGAGGACCCCCAGTTGAGGCTCTGGAGGTCACTGGGAGAATCATGAGGTCAGCACTCTAGTGGTTAATGAACCAGCATGTTCAGTTGGAAAAAAGCTTTTTTTTTTAGATTTTATTTACTTTTTAGAGAGAGGGGGAGGGAGTAATAAAGAAAGAAATATCAATCAGTTGCTTCTTGCACAGCCTCAACTGGGGACCTGGCCTGCAACCCAGGCATAAGCTCTGACGGGGTATCAGTGACCTCTTGGTTCACAGGCTGCTGCTCAATCTACTGAGCCACACTAGCCAGGGCTGGAAAGAAGTTTCCACGTCACTCAGCCCAGCCGCTCCCTGCTTTGTTTATGCGTGGCCCGTGGTGACGTTCTCATGCTCCCTTGGGTCCCAGATAAGATGGCCTGGGGTTATGCAGAATTCCCAGTGCACTCCACGTGACCCCACCCCCTTTTTTCTTACACTGGGAGGCAATGTGAATTGAAGTGACTGGGATTTATCCCATTATAGAAATAATCTTGAATCTGTTCTAAGTCAATCACCTATGACCTTCAGATGAATGATTAGTGAAGCAGTACTCCGTGCAGTGCTCCCCGTACCTCACTGCTGCATACCGGCTTTTCATCTGATCCTTTTATTTCACAATGGGGAAAACGAGGCCCAGAGAGGGAGAGGGACCATGGTCAGGTGGCTGTGAAGGATGGGAGCCCGGGGTTAAGCCTCCTATGGCACTTTCTGTGACTGAGAGTTGCCTGTCCCCAGCTTAGATTTTGGTGGTGTCAGGGATAGGCTGGTGGGAGGACAAAGGAGGTGAAGGAAGAAGTGAGGTGCAAATCCACCATGTTCCATCCAGGCCACATCACCAGGAGATGCCTGAGTTCAACACACATTTAAGGTTCTCCTTGGCCACCGCCGACGAGGCTCGGAGGTGAGCTGCGGCTGGTAGAGTGGTGGTATAGGTTGAACTGTGTACCTCCACAAAGGCATGCTGAAGTCCCAGCCACCAGTAGCTCAGAATGACCTTATTTAGAATAGAGTCTTTACAGAGGTGATCAAATTAAAATGAAGTCATTAGGGTGGCTCTAATCCAAAATGTTTGGTGACTTTATAAAAAGAAGTTTGGACACAGAGACAGACACGAGCACAGGGCCAAGGACATGCGAAGATGAAGGCAGGTGATGTTCTACAGGCCAAGGAACGTCAGAGGGACAGCGACCCACCAGAAGCTAGGGTTGAGGCATGGGACAGACTCTCCCTCCCAGCTCTCAGAAGGAACCAACCCTGCCCAGGCCTTGATCTTGAACTTCCAGCCTCCAGAACTGTGAGAAAATGTCTATCATTAAAGCCCCTAGTCTGTGGTACTTTGTTATAACAGCTCTAGGAAATAAACACAGATGGGATGAAGCTTACAGTCACTCTTCAAGGGATGTCTTTGCCCTACAACACTGCCCCCACCCCACTGTGTAGTCCTCTATCCCCAGCACACTGTCCCCACCCTTAACCCCCCAGCCCAGTTGCCATTGTGTTTGTGTTGCCCTCACTTTAGGACCCAACCCCCACCTTGCTGAAGGTCCAACTACCTGGGCCCTGGACTGAGTGCAGTCCCAACACCAAGGTCAGAGCTGACAAGCTTTGAGGGAGAGGAGGGAGGCCCTCCTCACCTAAACCTGTCTTCTTCTACCTTTATGAGCCGGAACAGGTAGGGCATACCAGAAACACAGGCTCCCAAGGCCCTCGGATGGGCTGGCTCTAACAGACAGGCTTTGACTGGCAGATCTGGCCTCTCACCCTGACTGGGGTGCATCCTGAGAAGAGAACAGCAGCCTCCTGGATCATGCCCTTCCAATGCACGAACAGCCTGCTTTCTGTCTACTCTAACTCAGTCCCTTCTCATAGTGCAAGTGAGTGCAGGGTAGGTGCATGGAGGATAGAACTGTCTCCCTGGCTATTCTTAGAGACTCACTGAGGAGCTGAAATAAACTCACACTAAGCAGTGGTCCAGATTCCTGAGAGGTACAGATCATCACTGGAGATGGGCTGGAGAAGTCAGGGAGGGTTGCCTGGAGAAAGGACTTATGATGTCCTTGCTGGAGAGCATGGGCTGAATCCTACTGCATGAGCTCTAGGAGCCAGGCATGCTCATATGCTTTCTCTTATTTTTATTTCTTGTCATTTGTGAGGCTGGTGATGTTATCTAAATTTTATAGATGAGAAAATAGAGACCCCAAGGAGTGAAATGATTGACCTGAGGCCACATGGCCTTGTACATGTCAGAGGCATCATTGAAATTGAGGACCCTCTGGTGTCACTGCTCATCACACTCCTCCTTCTGCACCCAGGCTCTGCCTGTTCCAGGGCAGAGTAGTGTTTAAAGGACTGATGGAGTTTGGGGGGTGTGTGGGCAGAGGTACTCCACATTGGCAAAGGAGCAGGGTGGAAACATACTGGGTGAGTTTGGGGAGCCAGGAGGATCTATTGGAATCTCAGGGATTCAGAGGAAACAAAGGGGACCGAAGCTGGAAGAATAAGAGGGCTGCTAATTTATCAGGCCGAGTATTCAGACTCGATGGGTAAGTAGTGAGGGAATGAGCTCTGGGGTGAGGGACACAGAGCTGGTGTTTTGGAGATCAGTCTGGATGAGAGAGGGGCCAGGTTGCCAACCTGCTGAAAAGGCTGTCAAGGAGAAGCATGTGGCCGTGTAAGATGGACCCCATCCCTTCTTCCAATCCCAGCCCCAGATCTCCTGGTGTAGGGGAGGATGGCCAGCTTGCCTCCAAGCGCCACCACCCGAGTCATCTTCACATACATGGAAGGTCAGCTCTACCAATACAGGGCTCATCCTCAGCATTCCTCCCATTTCCTAGAGGGCTCATCAGGCCCTAAGCACCTCCCACAACCTGGCCCTTCCCTCCTCCTGGCCTTTGCACAAACTTTTCTCTGTTAAATACTCAGTATCTTCTTACCCTCCCCAGTGAGCTCCTGTTCACCAGTCAAGATCCGGTTCAATCGTTCATTTTTTTTCCTGCAACTTTTGTGACTCAGAGGCAAAGATTCGGTTCTGCCACAGTCTCTTCTACCTCGCTATCCTGCCATTGTCTGTTCTTACTGAGTTGTAGGTGCATGGTGGGGATATGATGCAGGCCCTTGAGCTGCTCATTCTGATGGGCAGAAAGGGCCAAGGTAGGAGCGGGGCAAATGATCTAAAGCTGCCTCCCAATTACCAATGGGCCAGGATGAGGTGGGATGAGGTGCAGGGCCCACTGGAGTTGAACTGTGAAGGGCTCAGCTGGCGGGCTTGCTTCGGGAACAGTGTGTCCAGTAAGGGAGCACACTGCAGGGGCCAGAGTGGCTGGGGCACTGGATGGCCACGGGACAGAACGGGAACAGACATTGCTTTGGCCATGGACTAAGGGACAGCTTTTGAGGGGGCTGGGGCAGTGGGGATGAAGAGGGAATGGTGCCCAAGGCATTTCAAAAGACAGAACGTTTAGGACTCCAGACTGCTGAGGGGCAGGAGGTGTATGTTTGAAGGTTTAAGGTGCTAGCCAGAGTTGGGGTTGCAGAGGCCCAAGACAAATGATGCAGGATGGAAAAGAAAGCCTGGGGAAAGCAACTGCCCCCCTCCTCTCCCGCCCTGATGCACATCCCAGCAGCGTCAATATACACACCTCGCATGTGGTCAAGTCCTGTTTATTTTAGAAGCATAAACAGTGCAACTAGAAAGGAGTGATGAGAACAGGACACCAAGTCCCCTGACGGGCCAGATCCCGCGCAGGCTCCGTGTGTGTAATCAAGGCCGACCCAGCAGCCTCGACCCGCCTTTGCCTGTGAGGAGAGGGCGTGAGGACAACCTGGGTGGAGGAGAGTCTTCCATGACTCTGGGGGTGGAGCAACATGGCTCCAGGTTCCTCTGAACCAAGTGAAAGAGGCCAGAGGGCCCACACCTTCGCCCAGGAGCACCCCAAGCTGGCTCTGTCTGTGCCTGGGGCAAAGCCAGACAGAGTTTCTGGAGAGAAAACCATGGTTCCTCTGGTCACCAGGAAGGCCTCAGGCATTCAAGAACAGCCTACGATGAGGCCCTATGGCCAGCAAGTACCCGCTTCCCCCTGCCCTGGTCATCTCTGCAGTGCCTTCAAGAAGGAGGCATCCAAGGCAGTCAGACTTCCCAGGCCCCACTGCTGGCTGACTTAAGCCCCAGATTCCTACAAATATTGCTTCTTGGAAGCATTGCTGATGCAGCTATTAGGGGGGTTCTGGTTACTCTGGGGGTATGGGTCCACGAACGGGGGAGGCCTGGACGAAGCCAGCCTCTCCATAGACAGGTTGGCCCAATTCTGCTCACTGAATGGGGGCCCACTGTAGGTGGGGCATGGCTCGGATGAGGGCTCCTGGTCCATGGGGAGGTAGAAGATCTGGTCAGCATGAGGCCCCGAGGGGCTGTCCTGAGCTGGAGGGGCAGCCTGGCCCTGCCGGGCCCTCAGTTTCCGGATGAGGTAGCGGCACAGCAGGTGCGCCAGCTCCAGCAGGTTGAGGAACAGGGAGATGAATCCAACCACCTGCATGAAGATGATAAAGATAGTTTTCTCCGTGGGGCGAGAGACGAAGCAGTCCACACGGTGGGGGCACGGTGGGCGCTGGCACACAAACAGGGGCTTCATGGTCCAGCCATAGAGATGCCACTGCCCATACAGGAAGCCCGCCTCTAGCAAGCTCTTGCAGATCACGCTGACCACGTAGGTGCCCATCAGCGACCCTTGGATTCGCATGCGACCATCTTCTGCCACTGAAATCTTGGCCATCTGACGCTCCACGGTTGCCAGCGCCTGCTCCACGCCTGGGTCCTTGCCCAGCAGTAACCGCAGCTCCGACTCCTTCTGCCGCAGCCGCTCCTCACGCCGGGACAGGTAGATGACATGGCCCAGGTAGATGAGGGTGGGCGTGCTGACGAAGAGGAACTGCAGCACCCAGTAGCGGATGTGGGAGATGGGGAAGGCCTTGTCATAACAGACATTGGTGCAGCCCGGCTGGGCTGTATTACACTGGAAATCCGACTGCTCGTCACCCCACACCGACTCCCCGGCCAGGCCCAGGATGAGGATGCGGAAGATGAAGAGCACCGACAGCCAGATCTTGCCCACCACAGTGGAGTGCTCCTGGACTTGGTCCAGCAGCTTTTCGAGGAAGCCCCAGTCGCCCATGGCTCCTGGGCCTCCGTCTGCAGGGAGACAGAGGACACTTCAGCATGGCATCCTTCTCAGCTGCCCCCTAGCAACCAGCCTGCAGTGAGGTCTGCCTTGCCCCAGGCACCTAGAGGGAAACTGAAGCTCAAGGTGGAGAAGGGACTAGCCTGGGGGCTCACACCCAGCAGGGTGGTCAGGACTAAAGGCAGATCTTTGGATGATGGCTGCTAAGCTCCGCTCCGGCAAGGGTACAGCTAGGTTCGTGTCTAGTCACACATCTGTGTCCCTCTTGTTCCCAGCCCTGAGAGTCCCAGCGTGTCCACAGCCCCCAAAAGATTCAGATCAAGTTGAGGCTCCTGAAACTATGGGAACAGAGAATTTGAGGTACTTATCCAAGGTCACACAGCTGTGCCATGTCCCTCCTCCCTTTCGTCTAGGACATGCTGCTGTCCCCAGACAGTGGAAGGGGGTGGTGGTGCTATGTTCAGCTTCTCAGGGGGCCCAAAGCTCCAGGTCCCCACTCCCTTCCTCATATCTCATTCCTACCTTCGAGTCTGGGTAGGAGGGGTGTTAGACCCTAAAGGCCACATCCCGCATTAGCTCCACCCGCCAGCAACAGCGGCAACGTGCTCTTAAGTATGGGATGCCCCACCGGTCCCCTTTCTGCTTCCCTCTCAACCGACACCCCTCCGCCCCCGCCCCACCTGCCCCAGCCAGGCTGTTGCTGCCAAATTCTAGACTCTCCAATTGTCATAGCTGGGTGGAGGCATAGGCCACGAAGTTCCCAGAACATCTTAGGGGAGGGGGAGGGGGGTGAGGAAGGAAAGGAGAGAAGGAGCAAAGCTGTTCCCAGTCAGACTCTGGACCCAGACCTGGGTTCCAATCCCCACCTCCTCTTACAAACTGGGGCCTCGCTTAAGTGAAGACCTCTTAACACCTCAGTCTCCTCTCTTGTAAAATGGAAATCATAATATTCCTTCCTCTGGGGTTGTAAGGATACAATGAAAGAACGTAGGACCCTTGTTAGCACAAAGCCTGGCCATAGACCCCCCTCTGAGCATCTGAGCAGTAACCCTCAGCTCTGGTCAGGTGGCAGGTGGCCCCCCGGCCCCCCACCCCAACCACAACTCACCGCCTGCCTGCCAGGCGGCCCAGGTGGCAGCGGGGACTCTCGGAGGCCAGAGAAGCCCTGCAGGACCGCGCCTGGAGCCTGGGGCTCCTTAAATAGCGCCGAGGGGCGGGGCGGGGGCAGGAAGCGGGGCGGGAACGCCGGGCAAAGCTTTTCAGAGCCGGGGGATGGGAGGCGAGGTGCCGACTACTTCTCGGGACTCCCAAGGGAAGCAAGCGGCTGCGGTGGTGGCCCTGGGGGCCGGGGGTTACGGGGGCCTCTCTCCTCCTCCACCCACCGGTATTCCAGGCGGCCAACTCTCCGAGCCGCCGCCGACCTTGGGTGATGGAACAGTTAGTTCTCCAAGGCCAAGTTTCTCAGGGCAGGGTGTTGGGGGGGGGGCGTGGAATAGAAAAGATTACAACAAGAATTTGCTGATCCACGCACCTGGCCGGAGGGGCTGTGAGGTGGGCAGATGGGGATGAGGAGAAGCAGTGTGGAGGAGACTGTCCTAGGGCACGACCGGTGCCGGATCCGGTAGCTAGATGCCGCCCCAACGCGGGCCGCTTCCCCCAAATCCGCTCCGCACCACGCGCCACGCTCCAGGCTCCACGAGGCTGGTTCCAGAAACAGCTGTTGCCCTGCCCTCGCTGACTCGGAAGGCTTTCCCCTCACCTGGGGCGGGCCATGCCCCAGCACCTGCTCCATCCTGACCTGTCCTGTACGGTACTTTAGCCCCTGCAGGAGACGGAGGATACCACGTTGTCTTTTCGCACAAGATGTGCCTCCTCCTCCTATGTAAGTTCCCTTAATAAACTCCTGGCGTGATGAATGCCAAAGTCTCCGAACATAACAGGGCCTCCGGGGAAGGCCCCCCTTCCCTTGACCCTGGGGGCCTGCTGTCGCAGTGAAAAGAGGGACCCCTGGGTGTTAGGCAGCCAGTGGGCCCGCACTGTGCCAGAAACTGGCAATGAAGGCTCATTAGGGCTTGGGTAACCGCCGTGCCTCCCCTCGCACCCCCCTTCTCCACCCCAGAGGCTGTGGAGGATCCGGGTTCTCAACCCGGCCTGCGTCCTTGCAGGCTTCTCTGACACCCCCATTCCTGGGTGGCTGTACAAAATCAGAGGCCAGTGGGCAACTCCCATGGGCCACTTGACACAGAGGAGGGGGACTCTCTCCACCTTTAGCTTGGATCCCATTTTCATGCCTGTAAGTGTGTGTTGAGGGGGGCAGAGCCCACCATTGCTTATTCAGGCTTCACCTGTTGATGAACATTCAGGAGGGTCTGCCGTGCTGCAGCGGTGGGCTCTGGCCACCAGCTGTCACCAGCTACAGCAGGAGTGGGAACCGAGCTTCTCAGCCCCTCAGGTCACAGGAAAATGGTAAATGTGGAAGGTTCTCTTGAGAAGGACAGGGTGACTTACAGGGCGCTTGGTTAAGAAGGTTTCCTGAAGGAGATTGCATTAGGCAGGTTGGGGATGGGGGGTGGTGGTGGGGGGAGAGCATTCCAGGCAGAAGCAATAGAAAGAGCAAAGGCCCAAGGACCTGGGGCTGCCAGGTCCTGAGACCTTGGCCACTGCCTCCAGGGTGCTGAGCCTTGGCTGCCTGGGTGGGTGGAAGCAGTAGAGCTGAAGCCGAGACTTTGCTGTTGACCCCTGTGCCCTTGGACAAGTTGCATAAACCCCTGTGCCTCAGTTTCTTCCTCTGTAGAATGGGGATAAGCAATAACATTGTGTAGGGTCGATAGGAGGTTGAACACAGAAAACAACTTTCAAATGAGTGGTGGCTAAATACATGCGACAAAAGGTCTGTGACAAAAAGCATTTGTGAGTTGGTCTTGGTGGAAACTGTGGATAAAAGGGGGGGTGGTTCTATGGAAAGTAACCTTACAGGGCGATTCGATCATAAATTCCTAACTAGGCAGGACAAGGAGAGTAGCCACATCCCAGGCCCATGGCGTCTTTAGTTAAAGGCTTATCTTTGCCTTAAGTTAGCCCTGTCCATTGTTTCTGTGAATCAAGGTCGATGCCTCTTCCAAAGGCCTTTTTCAGACCCCTCTTCCAAAGCGTGAGCCCTCCCAAGAGAGTTAAGAGCTCATCGACTGTGCTGTAATCCCATACTTACCTTGCTTGATTTTCTCCCACCTTTGAATAATCTTTCCTAGGTTCCCTCCTTAATTCCAAATGCATTAAAAAAAAAGAGCTGCAAACTGTCACTTCTTGGGAGCATTTATTTTATAGTCTGTTGAGATCTTGCTTCCAGGTGTATCCTTTTGAGTCAAGTTCATAAAAATTCTTTATGGGTTGGACCTTCTGTCAACAGAGCAGAGTGGGGCAGGGCGGTGGGGTGAGGGTAGGAGCGGAAGCTCCGGGGCTGAGTGGCGGCGGCAGGGATGGCTCAGGCGGGACAAGGCCTGGGGCAGAAAGGTCCTTGTTGCTCTGTGAAAGCGTTTAGTCACTGGACTCCTAGTGCCTTCAGCCCCAGCAGGACTTTTGGGGCAGCAAGTGGGGTGGGCTCAGCTCAGACCTCAGAACTTCAGGATCAGTCTGAGCTGAGTCTTGCGGTTCCACAAAGCTGACGAGTGCACCCACTTGGTTCTGACCCCTGAGGTCCTGAGAACAGAGGTCCCTGGAGGCAGGTTCTTGTCACCCCCCCCCCCCCCCGCCCCCCACTGCAGCCTCTGCTCCCGGAGCCCCTTTCCTGTGGCTGGGCCTAGGCTCTCCCAAAGCCTGCTGGGTCCAGCTGCTGGGAAGGAGGGAGGAGCAGGTGGGGGTGTCCAGGTTGCCCTCACCCTGCTCTTCTGCTTCTTCAGGTGCTCTGGAAGTCAGGGTTTGAATGACCTGGTCCCTTCCCAGGGAAAGGAGGATCAGCCAAGAGAGCAATCTCCATAACCTGGCCGTTGCCCCTGGAAAACATCCCTAGAAGCCCACCTCTCCCTCTGTTCCCACTGCCCTGACCCTGCTCAGGCCACCTTCTCAGCAGCCTCCCAATAGCGTGGAGGCTGGAGGTCTTCCAGCCTCCAGCCCCACCCCTTCCAACCCAGCCTGCACCCTTCCCTGACCAGAACACTGCTCTCCTTAAACCCTTCTGTGGCGCCCCATTGCCCCCTGGCCTCAGCCACTTCTCCAGCTTCGTCCCTTTGCCCTTGCACCTGGTGATCCAGCCAGACTTCACTGCTGTTCTCGGTGCTCTCGTCTGTGTCCATGTTCTTCCCTGTGCCAGGAGCACCTTCACATGCAGAGTCTCACAAGTTTGTCAGGCCTTTGCTCTGGTTGCCTTCTCCCGGAGCCCCCTGGCTGTCCTGTGCTGGGTTAGGTGTTCCTTTGTGCTCTCAGGGGCTCAGGTCCTGCCCCTGCATGCACTTAAAAAGTTTTGCTTGTGTTAAAAAACACAGACTATGTACCGTCTTAACCACTCTCAAATGCAGCACTAAGAGTGTGAAGTCCGTTCGTATTGCCATGCGGCGGATCCCCACCTGTGCGTCTCGCCAAGTTCAGGTCAAGTCCAGCTCTCTACCCCACTGAGCAGCTCCCCGCCTCCCCTCCCCCACCTGGTGCATTGTTTACTTCTGGTTACCCGTCTCCCTGCCCCATTAGATGGTGAGCCCCTTGAGGGCAGGCAGGGTCTTTTGTAAAAGAGTTTATTTATTTACTCTTAGAGAGATGGGAAGGAAGTGAGAAAGAGAGGGAGAGAAACGTGTGAGAGATACTTCGATAGGTTGCCTCTCCCATCCCCACACACCTGGCCTGTAACCCAAGCATGAGCCCCGACTAGGAATCAAACCAGTGACCTTTCAGCTCACAGGCTAGGACTCAGTCCACTGAGTCATGCCAGCCAGGGCAAGCAAGGCAGGGTCTTGTTTACATCTGCAGTCCCTGGCAGGTCACCAGGCCCATGTATGAATTTATTTATTCAACAAGTAGTTACTGCCCCTGGTGCTGTGGCCCTGTCCTGGGCACTGAAGAGCAAGCAGGGGACAGAAATCCCTGTCCTAGTGGATTTTATACTCCACCCTGGGGGAGACTGATGAACTAAAACGTGGAAGCTGTTTGATGGTAATAAATGTTATGTGGAAGGCACAGTAGGAGGAGAAGGTCGAGGGTGCAGTTTCCGTTTTGAACAGAAGGGAGGAGACATTCTCATTAAGGGGCTGACAGCTGACGTCCCTTTGATGAAAGCCTTTGATGAAGGCTTTCATCATCACCCTTTGATGAAGGGAGGGGAGCCCCCTGGCCCTGGCGGGGGTGGGGAGGGGGGGAGGTGGGGGAGTGGAGAACATTCCAGCCTAAGGGAGCCTCCAGTGCCAAGCCCCCGAAGCAGGAGGCTGCCTGGCATTTCCTACTTGGGGAACTGCAAGGAGGTCAGTGTGGCTGGAGTGAGGTGGGTGAAGAGAAGGAGTGGGTTCCAAAAGGGAACACCCAGGTGCAGGCCGGGGCGGAGCCTGGGTGAGAGGCTTCGGGGCTTTGGGCAGAGGCCGTGACACAGCCTGACTTGGGTTCTGACAGGATCAACCTGGGTACTGTGCGGCCATACACTACAGTGGTGAATGGTGGATGCCCCCCTCTCATATAGGCCTTACTGCCCAGCTGTGTAGAGTCCGGTCAGCGGACGGCCTCCTGCCATTAATGACAGGGGAACTCAAAAGTTAAAGATTTTAAGCCTTGGTTGATAGGCTTAAGTGATTAATGCATGTGGAAGGCTGTTATTCCAGGAACTGGAATGCATGAACACCTTCCAGGTGACAAGCAATTTAGCCATTGTGCGCCAGGAGGTCTGCACGCCATGCAGGTGGCATCTGAGCCATTGCGTTCCAGGGAGGGAACGCGAGCGATGCAGATAAACGGCCGTGGATCAACCAGTGAAGAAGCACTAGGGAAATCACCTCCAGACCGAAACTCTATCCTATCAACCCAGACTCCTTACCTGCCCTTTCTTCTTCTTGTAAGAAGGTCGGCTTGAAATGACACATTAAGATGGTTTATGAAGGTACATAACCCTCTATCTTCTCAGATCGCCGGCCATCTGAACAGAGCGTCCATAAAGGTTCAATCCTTGTCACTACTCACTGGTTCTGGTGGTGACGGGCAGCACGAACACTGACTTTTCCCATTTTACTAACACACGCAGGTCTGCTTCAGCTGTCCAGGTGGCCAGGCTCTGCTTGGGGTGGCCCCAGGCAATGAGTGAGCCCAACCATTGCCGCTGAATGCAGACTTCTCCACGAGACCATCTTGGTCCGGACACAGAGCTCCCCGCCACAGGTCTTGTTGCTCTGTCTACTTTGTCCCCTTTCCATTCACGGGTCTTCCTCCCCAGAACATCCTTTGTGCTCCTACTCTTCCCTGGTGTCTGCTTCCAAGGCGGGCAGGAGGGAGATTGTGGCAGTGATCCAGGTGAGAGATGTTGGGGGAGTCTTAGTCGGCTTGGGATGCAGTAATCAAGTACTATGGACCGAGGGGCTTAAACAACGGAAGCAGATTGCCAGCGTTCTGGAGGCTGGAGGGCTGAGATCCGGGTGCCTGCATGGCTGGGTTCTCCGTGACCGCCCTCTTCCTGGTTCACACAGGGCTGTCCTCACCACCTTTCCTCACATGGTGGAGAGGGAAAGGGCATCCTTCCCCTGTCTCTCCTTTTTAAAAAATATTTTTTGTGTGGGGAAAGGAAGGGAGAAAGAGAGGGAGAGAAATATTAGTGTATGAGAGAAACATCAGTTGGTTGCCTCTTGCACACCCCGCCCCCCAAACATGGACCTGGCTCATAACCCAGGCATGTGACCTGACTGGGAATCAAACTGGTAACCTTTTGGTTCACAGGTAGGAGCTCAGTCCGCTGAGCCACACCAGCCAGGGCTCATGCCTATTGTCACATAAGGACACTGATCCCATTCATGAGAGCTCCACCCTCACGACTAATCACCCCACAAAGGTGCTACCTCCTAATACCAACACATTGGGGGTTAGGATTTCAACATGAATTTGGGGGGAAATGCAAACATTGAGTTCATAATGAGTCTTGGACCACGGTGATGAATGCAAAACAGCCTTCTGTTTCCCTGGGGCTGCAGGGTGGCTGTTACATCGTGCAGCAGGTGTAGACTTGGAGGTTGTGTATATGAAGTTGAAATCTGTCATAGGCACGATTGAAGGAAGCTTGCAAGTGAATTCTCGTGCAGTTGGGGAGGAGGAAATAGAGGTGTGTACCCTGAGCAGAGAAGGCCAAGGGGCCATGAGTGCTATCTTGTGGTGACAGTGATGTGTGCTGGGGACTCTGGGTGATGAATATTAGCCCAACACTTACTGGATGAGAATAGTAATGCAGCTGTGATGCTCAAAGTAGCTCTCAGGCCAAAGGCGGGCTGTCCAGGGCTGGAACATCCTCATCCATGGTCCTGGCCTGCATCCCGGAGAAGCAGGGTCAGGTTGGAAGCTCAGTGCAGGCTGGTGATAGCCAGTGATGTTCTCTGATTGCTCTGATGGCTAAGCCTCCCTTGGCCAGTGGGCTGAAATGTCCTGGAAGATGCTGGAATGCATGGTGTCAAGTGGATAAAGATCACCTGTCCCTGGGACCTTTGCAACCATCAGTTCAAGCTGGGCCTGAGGTACCATAGGGCCTGGGCCGCAGGCAGACTTCCCTAAGCATGGTTGAACCTGGATTCTTACCAAATATGTTAGCTCTGCACTCATGTTTTACCAACAGCGTCTCCTTTTATTGCTACAACAACCCTAGGTTCTGTCCCTTTGCCTCTCTGCTCTGTGCTTCCCCCTTCTCCACCCTGCTCTGTGCCCTGGGAGGCTGACCGCCTCAGTAGGCGCCCTTATCCTCTGGCTTCTGGTGGGGCTGGATCCCTGGAATGCACCGGTGTGTGAGCAGGAGATGGCAGAGTGAAGTTGGGGTATTTATTTGGTCACAGCCCACAGCTCCTGTGTGTTAATCCTGTCCACTGCTACCCTGGTGCCAGCCCCAGGATACTGCAGCCCGTTGTGGATCTCCTCAATCATGCAGAGACCTTCAAAAACAGCCCTCATCCCGGAAACTCTTTTGAGTTATTTGGTTTGAATGCGCCACCTGTTTCCTGCCAGGACCCTGCAGTCAGGGTCCCGCCGTACTGGTGACAAGACTGGTGATAAAACCCCCCTGTACTGGTGACAAGACTAAGGTTCTGTGAGCTTGTCGAGCTGTAACAAGGTGAAGCTGTGATCGTGCTGTGGTTGTGCCGTGATTCAGACCTGGGGGGTGGTGTCTGCCCAACCCTGGGCCCTTGAACTGGGCTGGTGTATTCTCTCACTGATGGCCACCCTTGAGAGCGAAGGTGAACCGCAGCCTGTTCCCTCTGCACGGTGACCTGATCTCTCCCTGCCTGCACTGGCTCTTGGCTGACTGCCTCCTGGACTTCTGGCTCCTGGCCTTGGCTTTAATAGTCACTGAACGTTCCTCCAGGTCAGTACGGACTTTGCACCTCCTTATTCTTTGTATTCAGGTCTGGATGTCGATGTTGGTGTCCCCTAAATTTCAGGGCATCACACAGCACTGGGGACAGGGCTGTGAGCCACCCCAGAGGGCTGTTAACGCAGACGAGTGTGCTTCTGGCTCCCCCAGGCTCTTTGGGCTCTGCTCCTACTCCCTGTGCAGCCCCAGCATCCTGCCAGGGGCCAGCATGGAAAAAATACTCAGGAAAAATGAAAAGAGCTGAATAATGCTTGGGTGAGGCTGGGACCACGTGCCTTCAGAGGAGACAGCTGGCCTGTTGGGAGAGTGTCCAAGGAGCGAGAGTATGACTAACAGGGGTTTTGTGTACACAAGGTGGGAATGCAGTTGTAAAGACAGTGACTGTGTTACGCGGAGCAGGGACTGCGATTTGTCTGTAATGAGAGGGCAGTGATTGTGTGTGTGTACCAGGTCAGTCTTCCTCCAAAGTGCTAGAAGCCTGGTTGTAGTGGGAGCATGGCGCCCTCTTGTGTCCACACGTCCAATCACAGTAGGTTCCACGCCAGCTCCCACCTGTCAATCCCAGCCCAAATCTACCTTCAGCCCACACCCTGGCTTCTCCCTAGCTCAGAGGGCCACCTTTCCTGCCCTCGGGGTCTTATGGGTGGGACTGTGGGAGAACAGAGGACTGAGCCAATTTGTATAAAACACAGCCTTTATTGATTTTGAGGAAACTGCCACGGGGACGTTCCCATCAGGACATCCACCTGAGTCCCCTGGAACAGGCTCTGAAAGGCTGGCGCCAGCTTGAGCACATTTGTGGAGAAAGGTGGGAGAAAAGCTTCCTGAGGCTGAGAGAGTGGAGTCGGGGAGGGGACTTTCTCTGAGAGCAGTGGTGGTGACTCAGAGGATCCCTGATTGCTGCAAGGAGGGGTGGGGTCAGCAGAGCCTCTTCCTCCTCTTCCCAAATCCGTTCTCAGGACTCCAGCCCTCCTGCTGCTGGGAGAATTTTTCCTCTGCACCGCACGGATCTGGGTGCTTCTTCGGAGGGAAAGGAAACTCTCTTTGGTCTGGTGCATCCAGCCCAGGGCAAGCATCTCCCTTCTTGTGACCTCCAGACTTCTCTGCACCTGCCATTCTCTCTTCTTGGAAGCACCTCTCACCCCTTGAACCGTACGCCCCAGGGAAGCTGGGCTTGATCACCCCCTCCTGGGTTAGGTGGAAGCCCTGCCACGAGTGCCCTAAGCGTCCCCTTGCACAGTAGATAATGTGCTTGTTTCAAGCACATTCAAAGTCTGTCTCCCCCCGAGGGCGGGCACTGGGGCTGTGGTGTGACCTATACTCAGGTATGCAGCACAGTGCCCAGAGTTCAGAAAGTATCTGCCTACAAGAAAATTGGATAGCTTGGTGAATTCAGAGCGGGGACTCCCAGCACCTGTTGGACCCCTCCATGGGCGCAGTACCTCCTGACCTGCCCCCATCGGCAGACGTAGTATTGCTTCCCAGCCTGTGGTCAGATGGGGGTCAGGGTGGGTGCAGAAGCATGCAGCTTGTCACGGTCGGGGTCCGGGACCAACTCCCCAGCCTCCACCAGCTTCCCGTGGCAGCGGCAGGTGGAGGCCCGGCTGGCAGAGGATCTGGGGTTGCGGCCGCCTGGGGGCCTGTTCTTGCGCATGCCTCTGAGGACCCTGTGGAAGATCAGGTAGCAGATCTCGCTGATGGTGAGCACGATGCAGATGGCAGAGGCACCCACCATGAAGTAGGTGAAGACCTTCTTCTCCGTGGGCCTGGCAATGTAGCAGTCCACAGTATTGGGGCAGGGCGACACGGAGCACTGCACCAGGCGCGGGATGCTGAAGCCATACCAGAGAGTGTGCAGCAGGTAGAGGAAGAGGAATTCGATGGTGAGCTTGAAAATGAGGCTGAGCAGGTAGGTCCACCACAGCCCGCCGTGCTTCTTGCCTGCATTGTCATACAGCTTGGTGCACTGGTCCCCGTGCTTCTGGCGGTGCCGCCGCTCCCGCTCCTCGCGGTAGGCCACGTGCAGGATGACCAGCAGCGAGGGGCAGGTGACGAAGATGAGCTGCAGGGCCCAGAGGCGGATGTTGGAGATGGGGAAGAAGTGGTCATAGCAGACGTTGGAGCAGCCTGGCTGCTTGGTGTTGCAGTCAAAGTCCTTCTGTTCATCCCCCCACACGCGCTCTGCGGCCACCACGTACACCAGCACGCGGAAGACGAACACCACCGACAGCCAGATGCGCCCGAATGCTGTGGAGTACTTGTTCACGCCGCTCAGCAGGTTCTGGAGCGTCTTCCAGTCCATGGTGCCGGGTGGGGGCGCCGGGGGCCCGGTGTCTGGTAGGGGTGCGGGGGGCTTTGCACAACTGACGGGATAATGGAAAGACCATGTTAACAAACAGGTGACATTTATCAAGCTTTTACTCTGTACAAGGCACCGTTTTAAGCTTTTTATGCGGTAGACTCATTTGGTCATTGCAAAGGCTCTGTGAGATCAGAAATATTTTCCTTCCTAAAGTACAGATAAATAGGCAGAGAGGGTAAGTGACCTGCCCAAAGTCACAGGGCTAGTGTACCAGGAGGAAGAGAATGTGCACTTGCTGGTAATGACAGTTGCCATTTATTATTTACTATGAGCCAAGCATAGAGCTAAAATCTATGTGCAGGATTTCATTTAATCCTTATAACAACCCCGGGAGGTAGATACTATTATGCTCCTCATTTACAGATGAAGATAAGGGTTGCAAAAACACTTAGTACATAGTAAGTGCTCAATAAACGCTGGCCACTTGGGGAATGCAGACGGGTCAAGTCACTCATTTAAAACTAGAGTTGAACGCCCTGGCCAAGTTGCTCAGTTGGTTAGAGTGTTGTCTCAATACACCGAGGTCATGGGTTCGATCCTTGGTCAGGGCACACACACAAAAGAACCAACCAGTGAATTCACAAATACATGTAACGACAAATCAATGTTTCTCTCTCTCTTTCAAATCATTAAGTAAAAACATATTTAAAAAACCCTAGAGTTGGATTCAAGGCTGGACTGTGGGTGCCAGGGCTGTGCTGACCACCATCTTTTCTCCCCTTCTCTGCTGGATGTCTGCCTCAGTCCAGCTTCTTAGAACCTACCTTGCTGATGCCTTGCTACCGTCCTGTGAGGCTGGGGCTGACTCTTACTTCCCAGAGAGGACACTGAGGCTGGAAGAGGGGAAATAACCTCTCCAAGGCCTCACAGCCCGCGGGTGGCGAAGTTGGGAGCCATTTCACGTTGAGGGGTGTGTGAAGTGGGGCAGTGGTCTGGCTCTGGGGGATGCCAGATCCGGAGAAAGAGCTGGGTAGAGCTCCCTGCGCCAGGCCCCGGGGGAGCCCAGCCGCCCCGGCCACGCTGGATGCCAGGGCTTTGTGGTGCAGAAACATGTTTCCTTCACGCCTCCAGATCACACACCTTCCTCAGCCCCGGAGTGACTCAGAGGGTGTGGATGGGCGGTTCTGCCTGAGAGCACCTTGTGTCTGGGTGCTGCGTGGGTGTGACGGCATGTGGCCCTGTGTGTGTGTGTGTGTGTGTGTGTGTCTGTCTGCATGCACATGTGAGAGCTCCTGGAGCTGGGTCTGTGACTCCGAACATGCGTGGTGCCTGCTGGCCCCCCCCCCGCCTGGCCACATCTCACCTCTCCACTGCCACTAGCTTGGTCCAGGCCACCGTCAACTGTTGCTGGTGTAATTGCTATGGATTCCTCTCTGGCCTTTCGCTGTGGCTCCTGCACCCCGAAAGCCCATGAAATCGGGTCCTGTTACTCCCTTGTTTAAAACTCTCTGCCAGCTTCTCATGACACTTAGATGCCCCCAGAGTCTACGTTCTCACCCTTCTCTCCTACATCGTCTGTCACCCGGCCTCTCTCTGCGCCAGCCACCCTCGGGACCTCAAGAGCTTTGTAGTTTTTCCCACTGTCCAGAATGCTCTTCCTCCAGAACCTTGCGTGCATGGCTTGACCCTCCCCATCACTGAGGCCTCTGCTCAAGCATCTCCGTAGAGCAGTGGTTTTCGACCTTTTCATCTCACGGTACATGTAAACTAATTACTGGAATTCTGCAGCGCTGGCAATCTGACCAACAAAGTGGGTATAGTTTTGATTCATTCACACTGGACAGCTAGTGTTGTGTTGGCGGTTGTCATTTCTTATTCGACAATCTGAGGGAAAAGAGGTCAGTGCCCCAGACTAACTAGCCAGGTATTGCATGTCTTAAAAGTTCTTGTGACGCACCAGTTGGAAATCGCTGCCTTAGAGGCCTCCCCAGAAAACCCTGAATCTGGGAGGCCATTCCCTCCCAGTCACTCTGCTCCTGCCTGCTTTATTTTCTTTATAGCATTTACTCGCCACTTGAAGTGAAAGTATTTACAGTTTTTAAATTATTTATTGTATCGTCTCTCGCACTAGAACGTCAGTTCTGTCTAGCTCACTGCTCCATTAGCGCCTAGTGCTGCGCAGGTAGTAGATACTCAATACTTGTTGAACCAACAAACGAACGACTGCTGAATTGCTGGGGAGGCCGCTTGGAGGGAGGGGCTGGGCGTGCAGGCAGGAGCCCTAGGGGGCGGTGTGGACCAGGGGGCTTGGGGGAAAGGCTGCCCTTCTCTGGAGACAAGGAGTGGTTCCCTCTCTGCCCTTCAGTCCCCCTGAGGCCTCTTCCCTGGGAATCTCGGACAGGACAGGGTGACTGCGGAAGACCCCACCCCTGGACACCCTCCTAGTCTCTCCTGACACCTGAGCTTCGGGGAGTGGCAGTGGGATGTGCGTGGAGTGTGGGGTCACATCTGGATTTAAGCCTCAGCTCTGCCGCTTGCTGCGGGGTGACTTCCAAGAATCCCCAAACTCCCTGACTCCATGCCTGTATCTCTAAAGGGAAACAGGTCCTGCTTCCTGGGGCCGTTGTCAGAAGCATGAGGCCAATCGCTCCCCAGCCTGCCACTCACCTGGTGGGAGGTGGAGGACACTGAGGCGGAGGTCAGAGCCCTGCGTGCCAGCCCTGGGAGGAGAGGGAGGCTGCCACGAGCTTCCGCTTGACCCCCTGCCCACGGCAGCCCGCGCAGCGCAGCCCCCACGCTCCACCGCCCCCCCACCCTGTCTGTTCAGTCCTGCCTGACACACCCCAGGGACGGACTCACCAGCAAAGAATTTCCCTCCGAGCCCTGGCTCGGGACTGGTGGAGCCGGTTCTGGTTCCCCACCGCCCACGGCCCCCCAGTACCAGCTCCCAGCCGCCCGTTTTCCCCCGGCGCCTGGACGGAGCGCCGCCCAGCGTTTGTGCCCACTCGGTCGCGCCCGCGCCCCCCACCACCCCGAGGACACAACTACGGTTGACCATCGTGAACAACGCGGCGGGCAGGGGCGCCAGTCCCGCGCAGTCGAAAATCCGCGTATAACCGAAGCTGGTCCTTCGCTTTCGCGGATTTCCAACAAAATCTAAAATACTACACTTCCTCCCTCCGCCCACCGGCCTCCCGCGTTTTTTTCTGTCATTTCAGGCATCTTGGGAGCCTGCAGAAGTAGGAGGGGTGTCTGGGAACCTCCTGGCAGTTGGAGCCCCCACTCCCTCCTGGAATCGAGGGGCACGAAGGCAGCACAGAGGATGCGGTGGGGGCCCCCATCGCCCGGCTCCCCGGCGCCCCATCCTCTGCCTGGCGCGGTGGGCAGGATCCGGTCCCGCGGGCGCTCAGCGTCCTGGGGGCCGGGTGGGGGCGCTCACACTGGCACTTACCCGCGACAGAGCGGCCGGCGCGGGGCCGGGACCCCAGGTCCTGGAGGCCCACAGCAGAGGCTCCGCAGTGGCGAGGAGGCGCGGGAGGAGGCAGGCACACCCTAGGGACGGTGGAGGAGGGAGGGTCGGGGGAGGAGCCCGGCGCCTGCAGGGCCGAGAGGGTCGGGTCCTAGCCCCCACGCGGCCGCGGGTTCCCAGGGCAACCTGGGCAGGAGGGAGCCCCGGCTTTTTCTTGTGAGCAGGGGCATCCGTGGCCATGGGCAGGGCTGTTGCAAAGTCTCCAATGAGATTAGGGGCGTGAAGCACGTTAAACTGCCCAGTGCCGTGGCTGGGGACGGGCTGCAATCACGACTCACCCACGCGCGTTACCACTGAGACTGCAGGTCACGGTCCCCGCCCGGCCTCGACCCCGCGTGGGGGCACCCTTGGGGACCTGCCTTGCCAGCACGACGGGTCCTCCACGGGCTGGTGCCTCAGGCTGTGTCGTCCTCGGAGGAAGCGCGTGCGCCTTGGAGAACCCCAGTGGGAAGGGGCGAAGTGAATCCTGTCGTTGCGTGGAGTTCCTACAGTGGGCAAATCCTGTGGGAGTAGGGTGTGGTGGGTGGGTGCCCCTGCTGCCCAGGGAGGCAGGCCTGCAGCTGGCTGGGCTCTGCGGACTGGGACGCTTTGTCTCATTTACTAGCGTGCCCTGATTAGGAAACCGAGAGCCCCTGGAGCCCCAGCCTTGTCCGAAGAAGAAACCCCGGTGTCCCTGGTCTCCCTGAGGAGTCCCGGGACCTTAGTCATGTAGGGCAGCCCTCGCAGGCTCTGCAGCGATGATGTTGCTGGCACAAGAGTGACTCATTTTCCCCAGGACTGCTCACGAATGCCCGTGGCTCTGGTGTAACTAACGGCACACCCCTTTACTCTCCTAAGTGCCCCCAAAGATTAATCACACCCGTCACCCTACTCGTTGTGATAGAGCAGTGATTTTCAACCTATGTGCCCACAAGAATTTTTAAAACCTGTGATACCTGAGTAGTTTAGTCCCAGGCACGGAGCTCTTATGCCTTAGACTGTAAAAAAAAAAAAAAAGACAATAGCCAACACAACAATAGCTGTCCAGTGTTAGTGGAGCAAAATTATACCTATTTTTGTCAGATCTGAAAAAATATATATATTTTGGTGTGCTGCAGCATTCTAGTAATTGGTGTATGTGCCGCCGTGAGATGAGAAAGGTTGAAAGTCTCTGTGACGGAGAACTAACAGCATCGGCAGCTCTGAGACATCTTCCTGCCAGGCAATGTCCTGTGGGCTTTATTTCATCTTCACAGTGCCAGATGGTGGTGGTGTGATCTTCTCCACTCTTATAAATGAGAAAACGGAGGTGCAGAGAGGTCAGGCGACTTGCCCATGATCAGAGCAGAGCCAGCTCTGGAGGCTTCCCCAGTCACTGGGTCATGGCCTTGAAAATCGACCCGAGACTCAGCAGTGCTGGGCGGTCCAGTGATTCTGTGCACACGCTGGTGTGGGGACATGAGTATGACGGGGTCTGTGACTCCGCCACCTGCTCCCAACCACCTGCTGCTCCTCTGCACTTCAGAGCAAATCCAGATCCCCACTTCCTCACCTGCCGGCCACGCTTCAACCCGTTTGGACAACGTTTCTGTCCCTACCCTGTTACTAAAGACAACCCTGTCAAGGTCACCATGGATCTCCGTGATGATAAATGGAATCGTCACCTCTGTGCTTCTGTCCTCCGGGGCATTTAGAAGCACCTGCACAGCTGACCACCCCTTGCTCCTCAAGACACTTTCTTCCTTTGGCTTCCTTGATACCATATTTTCTGTTCCCTTGTACCTTGGAGGCCTGCCATTCTGGTCTCATGTGGGCACGTCCCAGGGCTCCGCCTCCTGGCTCCTGGGTCAGCTCACCCAATCCTGGGGCTTCCGATACCGTCCATTCAGTGATGAACCCTGCATTGGTAGCATGACTCCTGACTTCTATCCAAGCACCAGACTAGGTAGCCAGGGCTGCCCCTCGCCCACTAGGTTTCTAGTTACTTGTTTTTCCTTCCTGAGATCAACTGTGCATCTCTGACTACAAAGACGTTCTCCTTCATACATTTACCTGGTGACGGTATGCTATGCACGCGTGCTGTGCTTCACTGTGTTTGTGTAACAAAGTGTAGCACATTGTTCTCAGTAGCTAGTGAACTAGCTCATTCTTTTTAAAAATAGCTGAATGGTATTCTATTTTCCCTCATCAGTAGAGATAGAGCTGCTTAAAAACAAAACAAAACAAAACAGAAAAACCTCCCCCAAACCAGAACAACAGCAACCAAAACGCCAGCTGAATAGTGTAAGTACCATGATATATGCAATCAATTCTATAGTAATGAAAAGTAAGGCTGTTTCCAATCCTGTATTTACTTCCATTATAAAAACCATTTCAGTAAATATCCTTGGACAAAGCATGGTGATCACATGTTTTATTATGTCCATTAGATGTATTTCTAGAAGTGGAAGTTTTTAGTTAAAGTTGTAGGCTCATTTAAAATTTTGCTAAATATTGCTAACTCCCCTCCACAGATGTATCAGTTTATTCTGCCAGTCGACACAAGAGGGCTTGTTTGCTCATATTCTTGCCAATATAGAACATGATAAAACTGAACGATCCTTGCCAGTGGTATCTCATTATAGTTTTCATTTGCATTTCCCTTCTGAGTGAGAACAAACAGAGTGTGAACTGTCCTTTGCCTTTGCTCATTTTTCAATTGGATGATTGACTTCTTTATTATTTATTTCTTAGGAGCTCTTTACATATTAAAGAAATAAGCCTTCTGTCAGTGGTACAAATGGAAAGGATTCCTCTCTCCCAGTTTGACACGTGTATTTGACATTGTGTAGAATTAATTTTTTTGATGTAGTCAAATGTATCAATCTTATCTTTTATGGTTTCTTGATTTGCTCATAACTAGAAATGCCTTCCCCACTCTGAGAACTAAAAAAGAGTTTTTTTCTCTCATGGTTTCTTCTAGCTAAGCAGTGCTTCATTAATATTAGCCGGATCATGCCATTCCCCTATTAGAACCTTGTGGTAACTTACCATTACCTTTATACTAACACCCACTCTCCTGACACTGGCCTGCAAAGCCCCAAGTAACCTGATCCTGCCTCACCTCCTACCACATGGCCCCTTGGTCTCTGCTCACCGATGGTCACACCAGCCTTATTCGGTCGGCCTCTGGCCTTTGCATCTGCAGTTCCCTCCACCTGACCTGCTCTTCACCTGGCAGGCTCCTTCTCCTCCTCACCAAGGCCTCAGCTTCTTGTAGAGTATTGGCTGGTCACCCCCTCTGAAGCTATCTCACCCCACTTCTCAGCAGTCACTTGTCAGAAAGCCCCCCCTGAAACTGCCTCCCAGAGAGCAGGGAGCTCGCTGGTTACGCTCCTGCTCCATCTCCAGGGCCTGGAAGTAGCCAGAGCCCAGTTATGATTGATACCTGCGAAGTACCTGTTGGCTGCACATAGGGTTATGTGTGTGAGCTGTTTGTACTTGAGACTGGGTAGCTGTGTGTTAAAGGGGCAGCATGGGGTGTGGCGTGTGTATATTTGGTGTGTGTGGTTGTGACTGTGTGGGATTGTGGGATTGTGGAGGTGGTCTGTGTGCAGCGGGGTTGTTCTGCCCTGGTGACCCGGTGATTTTGTTGCCTAGGTCCAATCGTTCAGACCCTTCTGGATGCTGCCCCCTTACTCCTGACATTCAGCAGTGACCCTGACAGCCGGCCTTTGCCCTTTCTAGAGGGAGCTGGGAGAGTCTCCATTCCAGGAAGAGGCTCTGGGGCCCTGCTGCCCCACATCAAAGCCCTGCTCCCCGGCAGGGTGACTGCTGCGTGGGAGGGCATTTAGGCCGTCCCCCAGCCGCAGGGGAAGGCCCCGCTCTACCTGGGCCTTGGCAGCTGTCCCAGCCACCCCCACTTCCCTCAGGGCCGACACATACCTGCTCTCTGGGGGTGGCAGGTCCTTAGCCTGTCACTGTACTCCTTCCAGCCCAGGCTGGTCTTGCTCTCAGATCTGTGTCTGCAAGTCTGCCCCGGCCTCAGGCAGGGGCTTCCCGGGAAGGGGCAGGGCCTTGTCCCTCTGGCTGGGATTGTCCCTGTGTTTGTGTGTGTGCAGCAGGGCTCTAGGCCTTCTCTTCCATTGAGCAGAGAGGTGGGGCAGCTAGAACCCACTGGAAAACAGGCCAGGTGGAGGGGACTTCCAGCCTTGCTCCGGCGTGTCTAGGGCTGTGACTAGGGAGGAAGAGATGTCCCAGGCTCAGGCTGTAATGTTGCTTCCCTTCTAAGACATCCCGAGTCATGTACAACTTCTGCCTGCACAACTTTATCCTCAAAGAAAGGAGGTGATGTGTGACTTCTCTAAGCTGCTGCCAGAATTCGACCATTCTACCCGTACGCTGGATCCCACCCCTCCTCACCCACCAGACCTCCCTCCACCGCCTCTTTCTCCTCCATCGCTGCTCTTTTGCTCTTCATTGAATCTTTCCCATTATAACAAATATGCTGGTATCTCTCCATCTTAAGAACAAACAAATAAACAACCCCCCTTGACCCCATTTTTTCTAGCATTTGCCCCATTTATTTACATTCCTTTATAGCACAACTCTTCAAAAGAGTTGTCTTGATTCATTATCTCCATTTTTTTTTTTTTTTTGCGTTTCTCTGCTCTCTTGAATTCCCTCCAGTCAGGGTTTTTTGGCTCCTCATAGACCACCCAAACTGCTCTTGCCAATGTTCCCATAGCTAATCCCATGGTCAAGTTTCAACCTTCATCTTTCCCTGAACTCCCAGCAGCTTTTGGCCACCAGGACATCATACTCGCCCATTTTTTTCTTCCCTTCTGGGCTTTCTTTCTCAGTCTCCTTTTGCTGGTTCCTCCAGATCTCCTGACTTCTAAATATGGGGGTGCCCCGGGCCAAGGGACTAGGACTCTCTTCTCTGTCTCCATTCAGTGTCTTGGGAACGTCATCTGGTCTCAGGCTTGAGATATCAAAATTAGGCTGACAACTCCTACTTACCTATCTTCAGCCCAGACGTTGCCCTGAACTCCAGACCACTGTACCGATCTGCTTCTCAACTTCCCCTTTGGATGGCTAGTAGAAGTCACCAACCTACACTGTCCCTAATTAAGCTCCTTCCTTCTCAGGGTTGCCAGGTTTAGGAACAAAGAAAACAACAAAACAACAACAACAACAACAACAACACCCCAAACCAGATGCTCAGTTAAATTTGAATTTCAGATAGAGCATGGGGCATATGTGTGCTAGAATAGTTATTTATTTATTCTTAATCTGGAATTCACATTTCATTGTGTGGCCTGTATTTTATCCGGCAGCCTACTCCTAATTCTCATCTCCAGCCTTCCCTTCTCCCTTCACTTCGAATAAATGGCAGTTTTTCTTACCTACTGGTTCAGGCCCAAAACCTCAGAGTCATTGTTGACCCTTTTCTCATACCTGGCGTCCAGGGCCAGTGAATCAGTTCGGTGATACTTTCAAAATATTTTCAGAATCTGGCCACTTCTCACATTCATGTTATCCTGTTAACGTTTAAGCCATGAATCATTCCCCCCACATTATTGCATAGCCTGGAACTGGTTCCCGTGCTTTATCCTTGTTCCCATTCATCTGTTGCTAACACAGCCACAGAGGAGACCACACCCCTTTCTGTTCAAAATGCTTCCATTGGCTCCCTGCTTACTCAGAGTGACAGCCAAAGGCATCAGGATGGCCTGAAGGAACCTATGTGAGCTTGTCCATCCTTCTCAGGCCTCAAACAAAAGTTCTGGCCTCATTTTCAGTGCCTCTTGGCTTTCCTGCCGCCCCATCTCGTTGGCTTCCTTGCTCTCCTGGGTGCTCATGGGTCTTCCCCAGCCTCAGTGCCTGTGGACTTGCCCTTCCTTCTGTCTGGTGCACTCTCCCCCAGACCTCTGCCTGGCTCGCCCCTGGCCTCCCTAACTCAAATTGCAGCTCCCCTCACAACACAACACTCCTTAACCCCTTCCTGCTTTATTTTTTCTCTTAGCTTTATAATCACATAACATATTTAATATTTTGCTTATTCTTCTGGTTGTCTTCCCCGTTGCTAGAATCTACAAGGACAGTGATTTCTGTCTGTTGTGTCCATGGGTGTCCTCCCAGTGTCTAAAGCAGTGCCTGGCACCTGGTAGACAAAAGAACTTGCAGAATGAGTGACTGAAACCCACCAAGCACACCAAGTTCCGGTCCCAGGCCAGCACACAGCAGCTCTTTGCTGTTTCATCAGTTCCCTTCTAGCTTAGCATCCCATCCTCGTACCCTCCAGAAGTTCCTCCCTGGCCACCTTCCCCCCTCCAGGAAGTCTTTACTGACTGAGCCTCATCTTTTCCCCTCCTTGCCCACAGGCCAAAACCCCTGGTACTAGAGGATTGGCTGTCTGGCCTCACCTAGCCTTTGCTCTCTCTTGGATGGGAGGAGGCTACTTTCTTGGGCTGTCCTTCGAGCTGCAAGGGTGTGGGGTATCGGGGTGGCTGGGGAAGCCAGCAGGGGGTGAGGCACATGCAATATGCCTGAAATCAGCCTGCCATCTGCAGTGTGGGAACTTCCAGAGCCTTGACCCTGGGTCGAGGAGGTGACGGGCACTGGACATTGGGGAGCAGAGCCTAGACTGGGTCTGGGTTGCAGGCCCGTGGTCCCTGAACTCTCTGTTCTTATCAATTGAAGAGGTCTTGACATAGGCACCTGAGTAGAGGGTCTGCCACAAGCTGAGCTGGGGGCATAAGGACAGGAGCAGGTTGGGGTGGTGGAAGAAAGTGATGAGGTCGTTGTGTCTGGAGCTGGCTAGAGGACATGTGTGTTTGTAAATGATAGTCCAATCCAGACATTTGGACAAGGCCATCAGGGCTTTCTGACATGGCCTGTAAAAACCCTTTCTGATGATGCAAGCGCACAACAGACAGTTTCACCCCATCCCACACTCCATCCCTGGGCCTCACCTAAGGCCCGACACCAAGCCTCCCAGAGCCTCAGATGTCGGGTGTGGTTCAGAACTGGTTGTTTTCACAAGCTAAGTTCTCTCTGCATCCACACGCCTGGCTGGGGTGGTCTGAGGATGTTCAGGGGCAGCTGGATGCAAGACACTGGGCCTCAGGAAAGAGAACAATGGGTACCCTTGTGCACTGTAGGTGCAAATGCAAAATGGTGCAGCTGCTGCTGAAGGTTTGGCAGATCCTCAGAAAGTTAAATATGGAGTTACCAGGTGACCCTGTGAATCCATGTCTAGGTATATACCTGAAAGATCTAGAAACAGGGATTCAAACCAATACTTGTACATGAATGTTCGTAATAGCACTGTTCATAATAGCCAAGATAAATGTCCACAAAGGAGGAATGGGTAAACAAAATGTGATGAATCCGTACAATAAAATATTATTCAGTAATAAAAGAGAATCAAATTCTGATACATACTACAGTATGGATAAATCGTGAAAACATTTGCCAAGTGAGATAAGTCAGATACAAAAATATAGGTAGCGTATGATTTCATGTGTATGAAATGTGTACAATAGGCAAATTCATGGAGACAGTGTTGTTAGAGGTTACCAGGGGCTAGATGGAGGCGTGAACGGGGGTTACTGTTTAAAGGATACAGAGTATTTGTTAGGGGTGATGAAAAAGTTCTGGAAATAGTGGTGATGGCTGTACAACCTTGTTAATGCAATTAACACTTCTGAATTGTACACTTAAAATGGTGAAAATGGTAACTTCATGTTATGTATATTTGGTCACAATACAAACATTTTTTAAAAGACAGAAGAGGGATGATTTGGGTGTCAGCAGTGGGCAGCAGCATAGGAGAGCGCAGGCTCACCCAGGGAGGGTGTGGAGACTGAGAAGAGTGGACGGCCTGAGACAGAGCCCTGAGTACCTCCCCAGGGAAGGGTGAGCATGGTGATGTTGAAGGAGATTGAGGAGGGGTTGATTGGCAGGAACCTAGAAGAGTGATGTTCGTGAAGCCTGGGTGTGTTAATTAGTGCTCTCGAATGCAGAAGACAGAAATCCAGGTTGGATGCATTTGGGCACAAAGGGGAGTTGACTGGTTTGTAGAAACATGGGAAGGGCAGGAACACCTCAGGGATCTGGAAGTACCTGGCTGGAGTCAGGTCTGGATGTGTCTGGATGTGTCTAGCACCTCTCTCCTGATTGTCTTACCTGTTGGTTTCTTTCTCTCCAAGTACTGATCAGCTTTTGCACAAGGTTTTGCTCATGGTCACCAGAAGCTCTGAGCTCACACCTTCCCAAGTTTTGTGGCTACATGCTTCCCTTAGAAATGACTCACGTAACCTGGGGAAGAACACTGAGCGGCCTCACCTGGAGTACCTATCCACCCTGAGGTGTTGCCTTTAGCACCCCAGTTTAGAGGGAAGGAGAAGCATTGGGTGGACAAAACGCATAAAGTGTTGATGGCACTTGGAAGAGGTTCTAGAGGGAAGGCCATCTACTTTGTTAAATGGCTCATTGCACAAGACAAGGGCTAGAAATACCCACTGGGCTTAGTGACCAAGGAATTGTAGGTGCACTGGGCAAGGGCGGGGTGGTTTGAGTGGGGTGGTGGAGTACAGACTGGACCATAGCTGGTGGGGTGGGTGGGAGGTGAGGAAGTCGCCTTAGTACGTGCAGGCCTCTGTTTCAGAGGGCACAGTGGTGAAAACCGAGAGAGATAAGGAGGGAGCTGCGGAACACATGAGGTCAGGAAGGTTTTTTTATTTCTTGTTTGGATGAGAGAGGTGAGCACGCTTGAATGCTGAGAGAGCCGGAGAGAGTTAGAGGTTGAAAAGACCAGAGAGTATAGAGAGGTGGGGAGACAGGGGACCATGAGCACAGGTGGGGAGATTAGAGCATTAATAAAAGTGGGCTCAGCACTTTCTACTGTGTGGGGGGAAGGGAGGGAGGACTTGTGTGGGCACTGATTGGTCTGTGGGTCTGATGGCCATTGACAGGAGAGCATTCTTCTCAGATAGCTTCTGCTTTTTTGGAGAAGGGGGCTGAAATCGAGATGGAACTGTCTAGAAGGTTTGAGGGGAGTAGAAGGTTGAGAAGGCTAGCCCCATGAAAAACAGCAGGTAAGGATGAGGATGGTCAGATTGTGCTGGAGAACAGGAATCTGCAGTGGCCTCACTCTGTGGGATTCACTCTACAGATCCTAGCACGGGGTGCAGATATGGTAAAGCACAATTGGATTGATCTGGGCCTGGAGTTTTGCTAAGCAGGAGGGACAGAGGGACAATGGGGATATTGACTGGATGGCAATTCATTCCAGTCATTATATGCCAGCAATTATTTATGACCCTTTTACTGCATGCCCAGCATAGTGTGGGGTCTAAAGGTACTGGTCCTGCCCTCGTAGAGCTTGCAGTCTAGTAGGGAGGGCAGACATCAATTTAGAAGTTCTCACGTGAAATGGGAACACCTCCCAACCTGGTGGGAGATGGTGGAGCTCAAGTTCAGGCTGGATACAGAAGGAAGCAAATGGAGGGGTCTGGCGGATTGGGAGAAGGTTGCATGGTGGGGTTTTGAGGTGCCTACATAGGAGGTTGCCTGTTGATCTGTTGAACAAACATGAAGGGATGTTGAGGAAAGAGCTAAGTGGGAGGGGAGCTGTGGTTAAGAGTGGGATGACTGCACCTGTCTCACCGTTTCCTCCTTCCCTCTCGTTACGATAGCCCACCTGTGGTTTTCCTGTTGCCACCTGAGCCTCCATCTGGGCTCTGCATCTCATTCCCTCCGGCTCTCTTGGAGCCCTTGACCTTCTTTCCCCTCTACTGAATTTATTTCACCATCATTTAAATATTGCCAATTCTATCTCAGTGTAAAAAATATTTTTTCTTGACTGCTTCCATTCCCTTTCAACGAACACCCTTTCATTTTCTCTGCTTCTTGCAGCCATTTTCCAATCAGTTGTCCACACTTGCTGTCACTGCTTGCCTGGCCTTCCCTGTCCCTTCTTTTCACTGGCACCTGGATCTCTATGATCATCGTCCCACCATGGATATCAGTGAGCATCTTTGTTCACCTGGTGAGTGCTTTTCAGCCCATCTGATTGGACTCATGGCAGTTCGACCCTCACGATCACTTTCTGCTTCTCTAGACATGCCCCTTCTAGAACCTCCTAGTTTTAGAAGCTTCTCCAGAATACTTGTCTTTTGGCTTCTGTGATATCCTATTCCCTTGGTGTCTATGATATCAGTTTACCCCATAGTTCCCTTTCTGCTGGCTTGTGCCCACTCTAACTGGCCTTTAAGCCTGCACCCTAGAGCATCATCTCATCTCTCCCCCAAAGTCCCTGTTTAATACCCGCCACTTTCAAGGCTTATGTTGCCACCCACCGTAGAAGCCCAAATCTAAGATGATTCCAAATAAAAAGCAGCCCCTATATTCTCTCCAATGAGGCGGCCCTCCAAAAAGTTTGGGGGCTGATTGGAACACATAAACTTTAGCATGGTTGAAATAATTTATTGACTTAGTTTGCTATGCATTAAAAAAATCACATTATCTAAACAGTGTAGTAAGACATATTATTTTTCTCCACTCATAGTTCATGAAGCAATTTTATTTAAGCGTTTAACATTTTTTAACACTTGAGTCAATGTCATTAGAGTCTTGTTGACCAAAATTGATCTTTTACAGAACACACAAACTTTATTTTTGCCCCAATATTGGTGACATACACTTTTTCAAACTGGGTATGATGCTGGGAACTTTATTCTTTGCCACAAAAGCCTTGTTGCATAACGTGAGGTTTGCATAAATTAAAAACAAATCATCTGGTAGGTGTTATGTATCATCTCTACAACATAATCACTTCCTTTATTGTTCGAGTAATTTTTTTTAATGGGCTTGCTGAAAAAGACAATACTTGCAACACCCCCAGGAATAATGATTGAATCTATGTGTAATGTGTTTGCTTCCACTTTTTTTCTTTATTTTGCCAAGAGACCTCCATGAAAATCCAAAATTTCATTGACTGAGGTTATTTCAGGCTAATGAGTTTCCCCCAAAGAGAGTTTTGTTGTTCAAAAGGCAGTAATTGAGAGCATGTATCATAATATTGACTTTATAAGGACTTGAATTGTAAGACAAATCCTTCCCACCTGAGGGATAATTTTGGAGCAAAATTTTATGTTATATTCAGGCATTTTGCTGACAACTCCCAAATCCATATCTCCTGACCAGTTCTTTTCCACCTTCTACCCAATAGCCTCCTACACATTTCCATCTGGGTGTCAATCATTCAGTCAGTTGACACATTTTTACTGAGTGCCTACTATGCTGTATGTTAAGCACTGTTCTAGATGCTGGTGGGTAAAAGAGGAACATGATTGAATCCCTTTTCTCAAGGAGCTCATCCTGGTGCGATGACACAGAGAATCAACATGTAAACAAACAAGAACATTTCATTTACTAGTAAATGCTACGAAGAAGATGAAATGGTACCATGTGTTAGAGAGTGGTGGTGTGTGATATGTGCTTCATCTGGGGAGGGTGGGTCAGTAATGGCCTCCTGGAGGAGATGGCATCTGAGTTGAGACGTGGATGCAGAGGAGACAGTTGTGTGAAGGTCTAGGGCAAGAGTGTTGGCAGCAGAAGCCAGTGCAAAGACCCTGAGATGGGAGAAGGCCAGCGTGGGCAGGGCCTGCGGGAAGGGAAGAGCCCAGGGAGATGAGTTTGGAGAAGTAGCCAAAGCCTAACCATGTAGGGACTTGCAGGCTGTGGGAAGGAGTTTTTTTTTTTTTTTTAATTCTTATGGCCATGATGAGAAGACACTTGGAAGGTTTATGCAAGGAGTGAATTGACTGATCTGATTTATATGATAGAAAGATGTCTCAGGCTGCCTCATGGAGCAAGAAATGCAGAGGAGCAAGAGTGGGGGCAGGGACCAGCTGGGGCTGGCATCCAGGTGTTCAGCGAGGTGGCTTGGCCTGGCAGAGAAGCACTCTGAGATGGTAGGAAGGGAGTGGACTTTGAACATATTTTGGAATTATATCTAATGGGACTTGCTAATTAATGGTGGATATAATTAGGAGGAAAGAGACACGCAGGTTTGTTAATTGAACAGCTGGGTGGAGGGGAGTGTCATCTTCCAAGGTGGGGAGGGCAGGGAGGCAACATAAATCTGTGGGGGGGATTAGGAGTTCTATTCTGGATGACCAGTAGGAATTTGGATACATGAGTCTACAACTCTTGGGAATGTCTGGGTCTCAACATGTACATGTGGGAGTCATCAGTTTATAGGTGGTTTTATAGATGGTACCAGATGTGATCACAGACGGGTAAATATACAGAGGAGGAAAGTGGGTAGAGAACTGGGTTCTGGGGCATCCTACATTTAGAGATCAGCAAGGGAAAGGAGAGGCATTCGATGGGGATCAAGAAAGACCCATCGGTGAGGTGGGGAAAGGCCAGGAGAGGGTGCTGCCTCAGAGTCAAGGGAGGCTGCTGTTCAGGAGGGAGCTCCCAATGGCCAGATGTTGCTGAGGGAGCAAGATGAGGGTGAAGGACTGCCCATTTTGATTTGGCAGCTTGTTGGCCACTAGTGACCTCAACAAGAGTGGTCCTGACTAGAAGAGGGAACTGTGATGTGAAAGTGGAGACAGCAGGTACAGGTGGCTTTTGGAGGATTTTGTTTTCTGTAAAAGGGCCAGGAGCTGGAGAAGGATGTTGTGTTAAGAGGGGATTAAGTAAAGGGAGAGAGGAAAACATTAAAGCACATTTACTGAAAAGGGATTGTGAGGCAACAACTGTGGAACCCAGGCCAGAGTTAAGTGAGAGGTGGGGGGCCCAGCACACAAGCAGAGGGGATGTATTCAGAGAGGAACACCTCGTCCATGTTACAGAGGGAAGGCAGAGTGAATGGGCACTCAGACCAGGAGGAGGCTGGCAGGTTTGGGGGTAGGGGTGGATAAATTAGTGCTTGCCTAAATTAGTGCTTGCCTATCGCCTCTGTTTTCCAGAAGCGGACAATGCCTGGCTGTCAGCCGAAATGGAAGATTTGGAGAATGGATGTCAGAGTTCTAGGGAGAGAGGAAAAGGCATGATAAAGTCATCTTTGAGAATAGTATTAAAGTGTTAGGAAAATTAAGAATTTCTTAGAGGTGCTGAGTGCCCCCTTGACCTTTGTGGTCAGAGGTTCCCATCGAAATCTTTCTGTCCTGTTGTCTGATTCTCCAGATGCTCTGGAGCAGGTGCTCGGGTTTAACTAGAGTTAGGGTCCTGCCTGGTAAGTAATTATAGAAGCACAGAAAGGCGAAGGAGTGGAGGATGTCTACAAGTCGGCAATCACCTGGGGGCCCCTGGAATCCAAGATGGGAATGGAGAGCAGGGTGTGAAGTGGTGGTGGATGGTGAGATAGTGGTGGGCAGTAGACGGGGCAGAGGGATTGCTAGAGTGGGAACCAGAGTGAGTGAGTCGGATACATGGGAGATGATGCAGCTCTTAGTGCAGAATAGGTCTAGGGTGTGAGCACTCATGTGGGTCAGTTCAATGGGCGGAGAAAAAGATTGTTAGAAGCAAGGAAGTCAAGAAACTGAGAGGTCAAGGTGTTGGATATGAAGGCATTGAGAATGATAATAGGCATAATAGTAAAGAGACACAAGGAGCTAAGTGCTGAGATGGTCCATGGATGAGAGGAGATGAAGAGGGTAGCTCGTCTGTAGCTCAGACTCAACCCTGTCTGAAACCTGCTCCTCCCCTGGATAAATGCTCCACCACCCAGAGCCAGAAACTTGGGCGTCTTTGTATCCTGCCTAACTGATCCCCACACCCAATCAAAGCACCAGGTCTTTCTGATTTTATCTTACAAACATTTCTTAAATCCAGCTACGTCTTTCCATCCCCACGGTGCACACCCTAGTTTAGGCTACTGTGGCTTCTCACTTGGATGATTAGTGTCAGGTTCCAAATGGACAACCCTGCTTGGGCTCCTTTCTCTGTACTGTGACCACAGATACTGAAAATTACATCGCGTCACTTCTGTGCTGAATCTCTCCGGTGACTTTGAATTGTCCTTAGGATCAAGTCCAGAAGCATGAACAGGGCTTTACAAAGAAAGCCCTGTGTGACCTAGCCTCTGTCTACTTCAGCCTGACCCCTCACCTAGTTGACTCTCCCTTTCTAGGCCTTTCATGGGCTATCCCTTCTGCCTGGAGTCCCCTCTCCACTTTGCTTGGCAAAATCCTCCTCTTTTTCTAGGTGTCAACTTAAGAAGTCTCAGGGAACCTTTTCCTGGATGCCGGGTGTTGAACCCACCTTCCCCCTCTCCCAGCCCCCCATGCTTTCCAGCACACCATGAGTTTAGCAGCTTTTCTCTTCATGGAATGGAAGCTCCGTGAAGTCAGGGACTGTATCTGATTCTTCTCAGGTGAATCCTCAGCATCTAGTAGGGGGCTTATCATATGAAAGTGAACAATAACTATCTGTTGATTTGAAGTCATTGGAAGGTTCTAGAGGTGGAGCAGCTCTGGGTGAAGACAAAATCTGGGGTGTGGCCCTGTGAGTGGGCAGCTAAATGGAGTGGAGGAGGAGGTCATGAAGGACCAGGAGCGCATGGAATGAAAAGGACAGAGTGACACACAGGTGGTCCCCCTGGCCCTGAGAACACCAGGAGACCCTGAGTCATGTGCTGAAGTCTCTAAGGAATGAGAAGTAGGTGGCAGTGATGTGGGCCGGCAGGAGGTAGAAGAGATAGATGGCAGGGGCCTAAGCTAAGCAAAGAGTTTTCAAGAGGGTGGAGGTAGAAAGGTCTGAGAGTGGTACTGAGGGCAGGGTGGGGGTCTTGAGAGTGTGGGCAGGGCCCAGGATAAGAGTGGGATAACTGAAATGGTCCCTGGAGGATTCTCCAGCTCCCCGCAGGGCCCTCAGGCTGGGCACAGTGCTCAGTCTTCGTCTGGCTCAATGGCTCAGGACTGGAGACCTCTGGGGACAGTGCACATGAAGAGGACTGCCGTGAGAGCAGTCGGGTCCCGGGATGCCCTCGCCCCGGAGTGGGGAATCTAGGATCTCAGAGGGAGCTGACTCTGGCTGGTCCGAGGGCCTGCACGTGGGAGCTGCCTCGGTCTGAGCAGCGTGGGGTCATCTGGTTCTGCACTGGTTGTTCTCCAGGATTGGAGGCAGAGTTGCCCTTGATTCTTGGAGTTCAGTAGATGGCACTGGTGACCAGCCCATGCCCCCTTTTCAGGGGGACACCCATTCCCCAGCTGCTATGAATGCTGGTCACTCATGGCTTACAGCTGCTCCTAGAGAATTGATCCTGAGTGGGTGGGAACCACCAACTCCTTCCTGCCTGTCCTGTTCTTCAGGTGGCCTGAAACCAGTGACTGGCTGATCTGGGATTTCAAAGCCTGATGCCCTTGTGTCCAGAGGGACAACTCTGTGGTGGGGTTTATGATCCAAAGGCCCCCATCCTGTGGGGCTCAGGCCGAAGCTAAGTTTCCCTGAGCCCACACCCTGGGCAGCTCTGCCTCTTCCCTATCCTGCTTCCCTTGCTCCTTCCTTCACAGGCACAAACATTCCTGCTGCTGGCTATGCTTCCAGAGGCCCGGACCTATGGACACGGTGACTCTCTGGTCTTGTCCCATAATCAGAGGTGAACATGGAGGCCCTCTGTAGACCACAGGGGACACAGCCCCCACAGGCTCAGCCCATCTGTGTGGATTTGGATGGTCCCTTCCTCTTCTTAGGCCAAAGTTTCCTCATCTATAAGTAAGACCTTTAGGCTGGACTTTGTTCATGAAACAACAAAACATACCTACAGACAAAGAGAAAACATGTTGTGCCCTGGCTGGTGTGGCCCAATGGATTGAGTGCCGGCCTGCCAGCCAAGGGGTTACTGGTTCGATTCCCAGTCAGGGCACATGCCTGGGTTGTAGGCCAGGTCCCCAGTGTGGGGCATGCTGGAGGTGGCCGCACACATATGTTTCTCTCCCTCTCTTTCTACCTCCCTTTTCCTCTGTCCAAAATTAAATAAAATCTCAAACAAACAAAAAAAACAACAAAAACCCCCACTTTGCTGAACTCCCTGGGCTAGGCGTGTTGGACAATTCCGATCAACAACCCAGTCCCTTCTGCCAAGCAGCTCATAGCCCATTTACTCAGTCAATAAACATTTATTGAAGGCAGCTGGCCCAGGTGACTCAGTGTCTTGTCCTGTCCTGCCCGGACCGTGAAGTGCTCACAGGCTGATGGGGAGAAACAGCCCCTCCAGTTTGGGGGGAATAACAGAGGCACAGCAAGTCTGGTACATGGAGAAGGTGGTTAGGGTTGTCCCTGGGGTTCTAGGGAGGGCCCCAGAGGAGGGAGGAAGGGCGTTTTAGGCAGAGGCACCAGCATATCTGTGGGCACAAGGCACGGCATAGCATGATGTGTCTGGCTGGGGAACCATGAGCCCTTTGGTATTTTTGGTGGGTGCAAGGAGGGAGGAGGCAGAAGGTCAGTTGGGGAGGTCAGAAGGGTCCAGGTTTGGGCAATGGAGGGTGGTGCTGGTAGAGAAATTTTTAATGAAGAAGGAACAACGTGGTCAGATTCATATACAGAAAAACCATCCTGTCCTTATAGTAGAGGGCAGACGGGAGGGCCCTGGGAGATGTTACACTGTGGGGGGGGGCAGATGGGAGAGGCAGACTCAGGAGGCATTTGAGGGCCTGGGATCAGTGGGGTTTGCTGCTGCTGCACTGGGCTGAGGGTCGTGAGGGGCTGGGAGAGGGGATGTCAGGCAAGCTCCTGGCTTAGATAACGAGGTGGATGGCGGTGCCATGTGTGGGGTGGGGAGTCATCTGTGAGGAGGGCAGGTTTGGGGATGCTGAGTGGGAGGCCCCCGGGGGCCTCCTGGAGGGTTGTCTCATGGGCAGCTGGTGGGGGCTCAGGGACACAGGCAGGTTCAGGCTGGAGGTGTGATTCTGGGACTTGCCAAGGTCTGAGTGGTGGGGTGGGGGTGGGGGAGTATCCAAGAAAGAGAAGGAAAGTTCCTGAAACTTGAGGACCCATGAGGGACCCTCTGGCTTGGGCACTCTCCACAGGTCCCTGGCCTGTGGGCACATGCCTCCTTGCCACCCTGGACTTGTGCTCAGCACCATCCAGCCTTTGCTGGTCCTTGCCTCCCACCATCAGAGGGCATTCACCCACCTTCGACCTCTGTTGGGCAGGGTCAGAGAGGCCTGGATGGGGGAGGCAGAGGCCTCCTAAGCATGTTGCTTCCTAAGCAGCACTCTCTGGGAATGGACATGCTGAGCGCAGGGTCTCCTGGGGCCCCTCTCCGGCCCTGGCCAGCTGGTTAGAGAGTCTAGAACCCCCCTAGAATACCCTCTGCCTTTTGGTATTCCCCACCATGTCCCCACTCACACTCTGTGTGAGTATGACAGTGTGTACGTGTGTGTGTGCACGGTGTGATGGGTGTAACAAGATCTGACATTCTGGGGCTCAGGTGCCCAGAGTGGTCCATCCTATACCCCCTGCTTTCCTACCCATCATTCCCCACCTTGACTGCAAAGTACTGAGAAAATCATATTTATTAAGGTTTTTTGACATACCCTATTACTGTGTATAAAATCCTTGCCATTAAAGCACCTTCCCCTGGGGTTCAGAACCCTGAGACAGAACTGTTCCCCAGTACTGGCCCCCAAATAGGCTTCCTGAGCCCCATAACCACTTTCCTTACATGTCCTGCTGTAGAAAGTGCCACTGCTCTGCTGTGGCCTTCGGGAGCAGGTGGGGGACACGGTGGTCCAGTCGCCAGCTTCACAGGTTATGGATACCCACCTGCATCCACTGAGGCCGAGCTGGCCTTCATTAGAACAGAGTTCCCATCTTGGGGGTGCTCTGCCTGGGAGAGGGCATACGGTGGGCACGAATCATGCAGGCGACTCTGGTGCCGAGACCAGCGGCGCTTGGAGCTAAAAATCTCCAGGCACCTCTTGCTCACCAGGTAGATGACCTCACTGAGGTTGAGCAGGATGCAGATCACAGCAGTGGCCACCATAAAGTAGGTGAAGACCTTCTTCTCCGTGGGTCGGGAGATGAAGCAGTCCACCGTGTGGGGGCAGGGTGACTGGGAGCAGGCCACCACTCGGGGCATGTCGTAATGCCCCTGGTAGAGGACGTGGAAGGCGTAGAGAAAGCCAGAGTCCACGGCAGCCTTAAAGATGAGAGTCAGTAAGTATGTCCACCAGAGCCCACCCCGCTTCTTGTTTGGGTTGTCGTACAGGGCCGGGGCGTTGGGTCCATGTTTCCGGCGGTACCTCCGCTCTCGCTCCTCCCGGTAGGCCACGTGCATGACCACCAGCAGCGAGGGGCACGTGACCAGGATGAGCTGCAGGGCCCAGAGACGCACATGGGACACGGGGAAGAACTCGTCATAGCAGACGTTGGGGCAGCCCGGCTGCTTGGTGTTGCAGACGAAGTCCTTCTGTTCATCATCCCACACATCCTCAGCTGCCACCACAAACACCAGCACCCGGAAGATGAACACCACGGACAGCCAGATGCGGCCCAGCGCCGTGGAGTACTTGTTGACCCCACTCAGGAGGCCCTGCAGGGAGGCCCAGTTCATGGTGACGGCCCCTCACGTGGACGGTGTACACCTGTGCGTGCCCACTCAGGCCTGGGGGCCGCGAGGCCTGGGAGAACCTGGAAATGGGTGTCCTTTATTAAAGGTGTGATTGGCAAAACTGTTTCGCAACCACTGTGTCCTCATGCCTTTACCCCAAGGACTTGGAGAGGCAGGGGTTGCCCTAGAGGCACCTGCTCGAGGCCCTGCAGTTGGAAGCGGCAGAGCTGGTCTTGAACTTCCACCTCCCAGTTCCAAAATCCGGGAATAATCTATTCTATAAAGTGATAGACACACATGAAGAATAATTGTCCTGCGTGGGTGTGACCGCCAACCTCTTTGACTCTAAGTTTCAGCCCTGTGGGTCACCGACTTCTAAAGAAGTAGCAGGAAGGTGTGGATTGGCTGATCCACTCGCCCACTGGCTGCCAGGGCTGGGCCAGGGTAGGAGAGGAGGGGTGTGTGTCTCTATCCTCCAGTTTCCCCCAACTTTTACTGAGCACCCACATGAGCCATGGCCGGAACCAGGCTCGTTTGTATCAGCTCCGAGGCAGATGCCTGAGTGATATGCATTCTTGTCTCTCCTCTCTGGCCCCAGGACATCCCCTTCTTGACTTTCCTTCCCAAATGAGACAGGTTCTCTCTTTGGAGAGAGCCACCATGGTGGCTGGTATCTTGCTGCCTGTGCCCCTCCACCCACCCCAGCGACATCTCCCTGCCATGGGTGCTGGTTATGGTCACTGACTGTCCTGACCTCAGTGGATTCCTCTGGAATTCCAAACATTCTGGCTTTAGGGAGGGGCTGGGGCAGTGACAGAGGCAGAATTCTGGCTCTGGCAGGGTCCTCCACCCATTTACCTCTTCTCTCAGGGGGACCCCCTTCTCCATTTGCTGGCCAGATCTATCACTTCCATTCAGGCCCCTGGGCTGTGTGTTCTACCCACCACACCCCCTACCTGGAGTGCCTTCCTGTGCCATCTCTGACCCTGGCCCCTCCTCTCTGTCCCTGACTCAGATCCCAGCATCTTCAGACCTCGTGCCATTGGGCCATTTTTCTGAGCAACTTCCTCTGTCTTTCATGCATCATTGATACTCTAGTCGTCTGTTTACCCAGCTTCTGTGCTAGACGGCTGGCTTCTGGAGGGCCGCCCCCTTGTCTCTTTGCCCTTATTTTCCCGACACTCAGCACTGGGCATGGTCCAGAGAGCACACCATGGACGTTTGCTAAACCAAATCAGAACCTCACATCTCCTGACTCTCCCTCTTTCTGTCTGTCCCCTGGTCCTCTGTCCTCCCTTCAGTCTGGAAGGACTTTTCTTTCTCTCTTTGGGACTTCCCTGGGTTTTTCCCAGTGATTGGCAGTGGGGATTCTCAGCCTCATTGGTACCTGCTTCCCAGCCCAGCCTCGTACCCAATTTGATCCTTACCTTTCTTTGGTCCAGCAGCCTCTCTCTGGTCCCCGGTCTGGTCCGTCTGTTTGAGGGCCTCCCAAAGGCAGCTTTTGTTCTTTAGTTCCCTGCTGGGTGGGGCTTTATGAGCCAATGAGCCAGGGAGAGTGAGCAGGTGGGCAGGCCGGCAGGCGGACTTCCCCGGGCACATATTCAGAGCAAACACCTGAGGCTCTCCTCTCCTGGCCTACACCTCCTCTTCAGGCTGGCTGGGCATGGCCAGGTCTGGCTCCCTGGTCTGGCAGGTATGTGGGTGAAACTGCAGTGTGTGGGGGGTGGGGGCAGGAGCCTAGAATCCTCATTCTCCAGGCCCAGGTCAACAGCAGTAGCATGGACCCTGTCCCCTTTCCATCACCTTAATGCCCTCTGTCCAGGCCTCGCTCCTGCCCTTTTCTGAAGCCCTCAGCAGCTGACATCTATGGAAAGGGGCAATCTTGATTCAGCCCAGGGTCACACCCACCTTGTGGGGACAGTTCTGGGGACTCAAGCTTGGGCTGCTGGTGAGCTGTATAGGGGATGGGAGGGGCTGACTTGGTTCTTCTAGACAAGGGAACCCCACTGCCCTGGTGGAGACAAGGTCGGTAGCATGAAATGCCCCAGTTGTCAGGGGGCCAAGCACAGTCTCAGGTTTATCCCCGTGGGCCTGGTTCCCTGGGGCAGGCCTCCAGGGAAGTCAGAGGTGACTCAGGGGGTGCTGCTGAGGGGCCTTGGGGCAGTGAAGGTTAATGTGTAGCCAGGGAGGGGCTCCTCTTCCTCATTTCCCACAGGCATTTCTCTAGCACTTCCTAATACCAGTGATTAACATTTATGTGGCCTTTCACAGGCTGCTAACCCCATTCACAACCTCATGAGCTTTACTGGGTCCTTGTTACAACCTCACAGACTCAGAAGTATTAACCCATTTTAGAGAGGGGCTGACATCACTTTCCCAGAGACCCAGAGGAACTTGGGCTTGAATGCAAAGGTTCTGACTCAAAGTTCATGGACTTTCTATTGCTGAATGCCACTCCCCATTACTAAGATCCATTCTTTTTGCAGACAACCCACAGGCCTAAAATGGCAACTGGGGATAAAGGCCTGAGAAGGCAGCATGACCCCCAGGAGTGCTGGGGACCCTTTCTGGAGAAGAGGATGGTCCCTCACCTGGCTGGAACAAGTACAATTCTCTGCAGGGGCAGAGAGAGTGACCCAATGACCTGATAAGTGTCCCAAAAGCCGAAGGACCAAAGGACACCTTGAATCACTGGAGGAATCAACTTTTGTTTTTTTAATCCTCACCCAAAAACATTTTAAAAAAAGATTTTATTTATTTAGGGGAAGGGGAAGGCAGGGAGAAAGAAAAGGAGAGAAATGCCAATGGGCTGACATGGACACTGGCCTATAGTGTCTGTGGCATTATCGATGAGATACAAGATAAATTCACATGGACTACCAAGTCCTGTGGAGGAAGAGGGATGGCACAGCTACCCCCTCAAGGGGGGAGCACCTCGGAGCAGCCTGGCCACTCTCTCAAGAGGAGGGCGCCTTGGCCCTTGCCTGGACAGGGTTTATTGGGTTCAATTAGCACAGGAATACAGGTAAAGCTCATCAATCATTGTCAGGCAGTAAGGATCAGACCATAGATAACATACAATGAACTATGAGGGCTTATTCTGAGTCAGGGTCTGTTAGCTAAAGGGCTACAAAACTTTGGGAAACACTCATTTCCTGCTCGGACCTTTATCATTTAATTGAGAGCATTCTTAGCAAAGCAGGTTTCACAGGAGTTTATATATTCTTTCTTAGGCTTAATCACCCAGGGAATGCGCCCTTTTCAGCACAGGGCTACACCACCCTCTGTCATTGTTTCAGGCTTAAGTCAGGCAGGGGAATAAGGCAGCCAAGAGATTGGGAGACTTCTTGCTGACAGAATGAGGACTCAGGCTATGTCAAAGCTGAGGGGTGAGGGTCCATCACCCCCTTTTGCTATAGCCCCCCAAGTCCTTCCCTGGGGCTTCCATGTGATTGTGCCTGTCTTAGGTCGTTCCCCCCTAGAGGAATCTTACCCATCATTTTCTAACCAATCTAGCCTTGGGGGAAAGTAATGGATGAAGTAAAAGGAGCAGAAGCAGTGCTCCTGCCAGGGAGATAAGCTTTGTCTCTTTAGTGGCTTATGGTCCGAAGATCGCTCATTCAGCCTTAGCCTTGGGGGGGTTACAGCTTCTGGGGGAAATCTGGGGGAAACCCGGCAGGGTGGTTCCCAACAGTGCTAGAGGTACATTGATTGGTTGCCTCTTGCACACCTCCAACTGGGGGCCTGGCCTGCAACCCAGGTGTGTGTCCTGACCAGGAATTGAACTGGCAACATTTTGGTTTTCAGGCTGGCCCTCAATCTATTAGCCATACAAGCCAGAGTCTGAGAATATGTTTTTCATTGCTCTTAGAGAGAGAGGACAGGAGGGAGGGACAGAGAGAAACATCAGTGTGAGAGATAAGCATTGATTGGTTTCCTCCCATGTGTGCCTGGACCAGGGATCCTATGCACTGGGACCAGGGATCAAATCTACAACCTAGGTATGTGCCCTGACTGGGCATCAAACCCTTCAGATGTGGGACAACACTCCAACAAACCAAGCCACACCAGCCAGGGCTGGAGGAGTTGGTTTTTATTAAGCCCTGACTGTGGGTCCCACACATTAAACTTGCTTGCACATCTGTTCTCTAATTAGACTCCTTCTCATAGCCACAAACCTATGAGGTAGGCCTCACCATCTACATTTTACACAAAGGGACACTGAGATGCCCAAGGCCACACAGCTGGGGCAGGTGGCAGGAGCCTCCCACCCCTAAGACTGTCCCCGTGAGAGATGCCGGGCCCTCCCAGCCCAGGCCTGCCCCGTCTGCAGCCCCTCACAGGATGGTTTTCTTCATGTAGTTCTGAGGGCAGTCTGGTAAGAGAGGAGGGTGAGTGTCTGAGCCCAAGAAAATGAGGTCGCCTGAGAGGAGGTCATCCCGTTTGCAGGAATTGGCACTGGTGGCCCTGGCTTTCCTCGCTGCCAGGCACTCACGGCACCTCTTGCTCACCAGGTAAACGAGCTCCACGAGGTTGAGTAGGATGCAAATGGCGGCTGTGATGACCATAAAGAGAGTGAAGATGTTCTTCTCCGAGGGCTTGGAGATGAAGCAGTCCACCGTGTTGGGACACGGAGCCGCGTGGCACTTGACCACAGGGGGGAGGGTGTATTTGGGGTAGAACAAGTGGAACACATAAAGGAAGATGACGTCTACGCTGGCCTTGAACACCAGGCTGCAGACGTACGTCCACCAGAGCCCACCCCGCTTCTTGCCGGGGTTCAGGTAGAGGCGCCCACCACCCTCCCCCTCGGCCTCTTGGTGCTTCTTCTCCCGTGCCTCCCGGTAGGCCACGTGCATGACCACCAGCAGCGAGGGGCACGTGACCAGGATGAGCTGCAGGGCCCAGAGACGCACATGGGACACGGGGAAGAACTCATCGAAGCAGACGTTGGAGCAGCCCGGTTGGCGGGTGTTGCAGTCAAAATCCTTGTGGTCATCACTCCACACACGCTCAGCCGTCACCAGGTACACCAGCACTCGGAAAATAAAGACCAGAGATAGCCAGATGCGCCCAAAGGCTGTGGAGTACTTGTTGACCCCACTTAGGAGCCCCTCGAAGATCCCCCAGTTCATGGTGGACCCAGGTGTTGGCTGCTGCTGCAGGGGAATGATAACAATTTTCCACATTTATAGAGTACTCACTCAACATTTTACAGAAACATGTCATCATATCTAATTCTTACAGCCACAGAGGAGCTTGGTTCTGTTGTTGACCCATTTTACAGATGGAGGAAACTGAGGTGTAGAGGGATTTTACAAGTGTACATAACTATTATGTGGAGAGCTGGAATTTGAGCCTAAGTAGCTAAGCCCAGAACCCAACTCTTACCCATAAAGTGGGTGAAGGCGGGTCCAGGGACCACTCATTCCTCCCAGGGCTCTGGGCTTGCAGTCCTGCAGAATGAAGCCTTAAGGAGGTTGACCATCCTGCCTTCTGCCTCTGTTTCAATTCTGGCCCTTCTCCTCAGGGGGGCTGAGCCTTGGGAAGGCCTCTCTCCTTTCTACACACTGCTCTTTGCCCTTAGACAGCTTCTCTCAAAAGGAACCTGCTCTTTTCTTTTCCTTTTTCTTGACTTGGAGGATGAGGTTGGAGAGGCTGGAAACTTATCCCCAAACTCCCACCTGGTCTAACACTCAGTGTAATTATCCAGGCAGCGTTCTGCTCGGGTGCAACTCACTTGAAGCAAGGCCAATGGCAATCCAGCTGAAAGATAACATAGCGGGCAATGGTTCTCTTTCTACAATAAACTTCCTGGAGAACTTTATTCTCCAGGAATAAAGTTCCTGGAGAAACTTCTGGTAATACAGTGTTTCCCAGACTGGTGTTCTATGGAATCCTGTTCCATAGGCTGGCTACAGCAGTGAGAGAAAAGGAATCTGTGTTTGAAAAAGGGAGGCAGCCATCGTGTTCGCAAAGGTCAATAGGTCCCTTTACTTGACCATGCCAATGACTTTCCTTTGTGGATCTCTGAAAGGGGGACAGAGTAGGTAGCATTGTCCAAACTCCTTTGGCCATAGAGCCCCTTGTCATCATCGTGCGGAACGGCCTTGTCCAGACACTAAGATGGGAAACGCTGCTTTCGTTGCTTGTGCTGGTGAGTGAGTTTGGTGTGCTAGGCACACAGGGGGCAGATTTACCTCCATTTAAGGAATGCGACTGCTGATCAGAGTGAGGGGTACCCACTTCCTCTCTTGGAGTTCCTCTGGCTGGTTCTTGGGGGAACCCATTCACCAGTCCCACTCTGCTAGGCCTCCAGGATCTCAGGGAATCTCTCTGCACAGCCTTCTGCTTTAAGGCATTCCTGCTGCCCTTCTGACTCTGGTCCAGGATGAAGGTTACACACTGTCCTGACCCCCTGTAGCAGCTGAGCAGGGCAGAAGTAAGTGCCAATATTTGTTGGGCGTCTATGCAGAGCCAGGCACTGTTCTGAGCACTTTGCACAAACCAATACAGCAACAACTATAGGAAAGTGTGTGATATTTTTGATTCCAAGTTTACAGGTGAGGAAAGTGGAACACAAAAGGGTTAATTAATTTGCTCACTGTTAAACAGCTGGTAAGCGGCAGAGGCAGGATTTGAACTCAGGGGCTGGCTCCAGAACCCACACTCTGGGCCTGGGCCCCTTTCCTGGAAAGCTGCCTGGGTGCCTGTTCTGTGCCCACCCCCCTCCTACACCAGGTGGGTCCTGGCTGAGGGAGGCTGGGGTGTCTCTGCTCCCTACCCTATCTCTTCATTTTTCTACAACACCTTCACTTGGACGTGGGAGCCCAGCTCTGAATCATCAGCTTGTCTTTGCTCAGTCCTCCTTAAGGTGGGTGGACTCCTGGCAGCCTCTCAGGGAACAATCAGGGAGGCTCCAGCCCTTAGCTCCTGGGTCTAGGCCCAGCCCACCTGGGGTGGGACAGGGTAGGGCTGAGCAGGCCCGGGCAGAACCGCTCCGCCTGCCCCGCTCTGCCTGCCCAGCTCCTTGTTCCCCTGTGAGTGCCTGTCCTCTCAGCCCCTGGCTTCCACCGCTGCTTGGTTGGGGAGAGTGGGAAAAACTCAGAGCAGAGGCGGGAGGAGCCCCGTACTCCACCATCAGGTGGTGGGTGCGTCCAAGCCTCCTCCTTCCACTTCCCACCAGAGAAGTTTCCCTCTCTCAGGTGTACCAAGGAACAGAGTACATTTGGATGCAGATGACCTTACCTGAGCGGCTACTCCTCAGGGCTCTCCAGGTACTTGCTCCCGACAGCCGGCCGTGGACTCAGAAGGCACCTGGAACTCATGTCAGAACCAGAGAGGGTGTTTGGGGAAGCCTGTTCCTGGGACAGAGCCTGCGAGTGAGCCTCAGCCTGGGCGTGTCCCTGGTCTAGGAATAGGAGGAGCTGCACCCAGTAAGGCCATTGGCTGGGTCCCAGCCTTCCCAGACGGCTTCCTACCTGACCCAGGAAGCTTAGGAGTTCCCTTCTCGCAGGGGTGCTGAGCCCAGAATCCTGACATCCTCTCAGGGGGGAACCACAGGTCCACCCTGAGCCCCTGCTTGTCCTTCCCATCCCTGGCCTTGTGTGGGAGGAATCCCAATTCCTGAAATTCTGGAAACTCCCTACTGCTACCTCTGGGGACTCTCTGCTCTCTAGGCTCCCTCTGTCTGGTCCCTTCTCAGTGGCCTTTCATTCCCATGGCTTCCATTACCTTTGGAAATGCTGAGATGCCCAAACCCTGTCTTCAGCCTAAATGCCTTTGCTCTGTCAATTGCCCCCACTCGAATGCCCTTCTCTTACCTTTCTCCTCACTTACTCTACTCCTCCAAGAAGCCTTCCCTGACTGTGCCACTCCAGGTGGCTTGGAGCCCCACCTCTGGGCTTCCACATCATTGTCAGATTGTATTGGAATAGCTGATCTTAACTGAGCTTGTTCCAGGTACGACCCTTCTTCTGTTGAATGAACAAGTCAATCCACACCAATAGACTTTTTTAGGGGATTGTTGTGAGCACAAAGTGGATCAGCCCCTGACCCCCAGGACCTCACCAACATACTGATGGTTACCAGCTAGTAAGTCTAATACCAGCTGCACAGCCTCTTGTGACAGCAAAGAGGTCATGGAGCAGCCTCCCTATTCGCCACCATCCTGTTGCTGCTGGGATCTGGTTGAGGCTTTGCACCCCAATGCTGAATGCTCAGTGAGTGGCAGAGAGAATTACCCTCTCCCCTGCATACACGGCCCCACCCTTCCCGTAAATATGCACACTAAGCCTGTCCCTAGACCCTGCATGGATGACCACCCTTCCCCACTACGGGGCTGCTTTTTACTTCCAACAGCACACACATCGGTCTTTCCACTAACACTTGTTTGAAACTCAAAAATCATTGCTGTGTGCCAGGTGCTGCGTTTGGTCCCGGGCTACACAGAAAAAGAGAGGAACAGATGAGGCTGGGCAGGGCCCCCAGGGACACAGATGAGGGGTGCGAAGACACGCTGATAAAGTAAGGAAGGCCTTGAAGGTGAGCTCTAGAGGGAAGAGGCTGGACCGCACAGGTCTTGCCCAGAGAAGATGCCTCCTGTTTGATGCAGATGGCATTTTAGGGGACTTCCTTAAGGCAACGGACCTCTGCCTTTGGGCCCCACACCCCCGCATCTAGAGTCTCATTCTGCTGGATTCGAATCCTGCCTCTGTTCCTTTTAGATCTGGGCAATCTCCATTGCTCCGCCGTGGATGAGACCTGTCGTGCTGTGAGGGGCATCCTGAGAAGACACAGAGTGTGATGCAGTGCAACCTCATGGGGTTGGCATCCTTACTGCCCCAGCCAGCGGAGGAACCGTGTGAGGACAGTACCTGGCACAGAGCAAGGCCTTCCTGCCACATGCCTGATGCATGTACACTGTCCACACACACCTGACACGTGGTGGGTTCCCCTAAAATCTGACTTTCTCCCCGTTTCCCTAGTCCCATGCCACTTCTTGCTGAGATGTAGGGTGGCAGAGAAGGGAGGGGGAGACAGATACATTCGCCAGAGAAAATCTCATGTGGATGGATGCCCTCTTTGGGTTAAAAAGGCAAAACCTGGGCCAGATGTTGGCTGTTGGAGAGCTGGGGAGGGCGCTGTCAATGCACAGACACAGCCTGTTGGCCTAATGAACCCTCAGACGCCCTTTATCTGCAGGTTGCATGGGGCCAGAATTCAAAGGATAGTGTGTCTAAGAGCCACAAACACCACAGGGCCACAACAAGGGCAACAGTCCTGCATGTGCACACGGCTCCTGAACACAGGCCACGCTACGGGCACTGTGTCGCACACACGGGGGACAGTGCTTTGTTCAGTTCACCGCTGTGCCCCTGCTGCCTGGAAGGGCTCCTGGTAGCAAGCGAGGTCTCCATCTGTGTTTACGGAATGAGATATGTATAAAATGGCCCTGGCTGGTGTAGCTCAGTGGATTGAGCACGGGCTGTAAACCGAAAGGTCGCTAGTTCGAGTCCCAGTCAGAGCACATACCTGGGTTGCAGGCCAGATCCCCAGTGGGGGCCACGTGAGAGGCAACCACACAGTGATGTTTCTCTCCCTCTCTTCCCCTCTCTCTAAAAATAAATAAAATCGATAAAATCTTTTAAAATATATATATGAAATGCATACACCTTATAAAGAGAGTCACACACATCTATCCCCCTTCCACATTCTTCCCCCAAAACTGTTGCCAAGTACAGGAGAGAGGAGACACACGAACGGGTCAGGCACAGCATGGTGAGAAGTGCTATAAGGACTTACAACATAGAAGGGAGTGTCAAGGTCTGTGGGAGGGAGGCCCAGACAAGGCGACGTGGAAGCTGTGTCTCGAAGGCTATGTAGCCGGTCACCAAGGGGAGGAGAGGCCTTTCTGGCAGAGGGCATGGCGTGTGCAGAGGGCCTCTGTGAAAGACAGTCAAAGAGCCTTCCAGTGGGGCTGGCTGGGGAGTGGTGGGGGCACCAAAAGGCGAGGCACCTGGGAGGTCAGCAAGGACCTTCTCAGCCATGCAGGCCTGGAACGCTGTGCTGAGTTTGGATTTATCTTGTGTGCAGAGGGAGGCCTCGGGGAGCAGTCAGACGGGCACAGTCCATTCCATTATTCGTGGTAGTTAGGTTGTGTAAAGTCACGACAAGCACCGAAGTAGGAAATCCTGAAGCTTTGCCCATGGGAGAAATACAGGGTTAGGTTCTTACGAGCCTCTGGTTGGAACACTTTCATCAACGGAACACAAGACAACCTTGTTTTATGTGCATTTCTATGTTATGACACCTTCTGTAATATACAGTGTCCTGTTGAGTCATGAACCCCGAACTCACAGCTGACAGCACTGTGACTCACTGTGGAACCACACTCATTTTACGCCAGCATCTTGTCCCTGAGGTGTATCACAGCCTTGCTGCACGGAGAACCGCCAGACAGGACAGCCACACTGTGCTCGGGGGCCAGGTTAAACTGTAATGTCACTTTCTAAAGGTTCAAAAAAGTGAAAAGGTGGCCAAAAAGTTGACCTGGAATAGAACATTTCTTTACAGTAGAAGAGCTGAGACAAGAAGGCAGCTTGTCATCTTGTTCATCCGTAGCTGGGGACTTGTGCGTCAGGTGACTCGAATTTTTTACTGTGCTATGTGTGTCCATGAATGGGTGGGAAAGCGCCGTGGTGATGGATTTAGGAGTGAGGCAGATACGTTTCAGTGAGTATGCAAACACACTGACGCGGAAGCCATGAACGAGGATCACTGTATGTTTAGAAAGCTCCCTCTGTTAGAGAGAGGAGGTTATTGCAATGGTTTAGGCGGGAAGTGAGCCAGAAGGATGGGTCTAGAACAGCTGGTAACTACAAGTGGTGGTGATGGGGGCCTGACCGGATGCAGGGGTATCGGGGGTGGTAGGAGGAAGCCCAGATGGTCCCCAGGTTGCTCTATCGGTGAACTGGCAGGTGGTGGGTGTAGTAAGGACTCTAGGAGGAAAAGCAGGTTTCTGAGGGGGGAGGGGGAGGTAAGGCACAGGTTCCTCCCAGATGTTCGGGAGTTAGTGAGTTCAGTGTCTTGTGTGCTCAGTGGAAGGGTGTGGAGGATGGCCGCGGGGACTGTCCACAGCCAGTAGATGGCAGCAATGGCTGGAGTCCTCAGCCCTGAGGGGTTGGTGAGGCAGCCTTGGGAGAGTGTGCTGGGTGAGAAGAGAAGAGGGTCCAGGCAGAGGTCTGGTGGGCACTGACATTTTAGGAAGCTGGTGAGAACTCACCTGTTCTCGCCAGCTTCCTAGATGCCCGTGGAGGAGAACAGTTGGTGACAGAGAATAGCCAGAGGTCAAGCCACCTGCAGAGAGTCCTGCTGAGGTCTTTGGTGACTTTTGCCAGCATGATTCAGCAGAGTGGTGGGGACAAAGCAAAGGACAATGGGCAGAGGAGGTGCAGCTGCACCTTGCCAGGGAAGGAGAAAGTCAGGGCAGTAGGCAGAAGGACCAGGGTGTTTCTGGACAGGCGCCAGCCCCGAGCGCGTCAGCCGCAGGCTGGCCTGTCATGTGTGGGTTCCTGGCTGTGTGTGGGAAAGATTTCACAACACAAGTCCGGGTGATTCTGAGAGCATGTTTATTAAGGCTGGGGACAATGAAACAAGGGAAAAGTGTAGGGTGGAAGGCGTAATAGGAGAGAGCCCAGGTGGGGCTGCTGTGGCTCCCTAGAAAAGTTATGGGAAAGAAGTGAGTCCAGGCGGGGCTGCTGTCAGCTCACCGGGAGGTCAGAGAAGAGGGGGCCCTGGAGACAGGGTCAGGGCGTAAGCCTGGGTGGAGCCGCCACTGCCCACTGCTGCTCTGGCTGCAAGTCTCCTTGGGATCCTCGGAGTTCAGGGGGAAACAAAAAGTTCGTGCCTGGGGAGTGGCAGGGGCGTGCTCTAGAGTGAGCCCACGACACGTTCTTTGTCCTGCTGGCTTTTTGTATTTCTATCAGCTTTCCAGGTACATCTTTAATGTGCTGATGTGTCCAAATGAGTGCGTTGGGGTGGGGGTGGGGGGTGGGGAATATTCTTTGGTTTTCTATAGCTTTTTACTTTTATCTTGAGCCTGTCTGGCTTTTAATGGGGTATTTGTTATTAGTTTTCCTGACTTCATCTGTCCTTGGGTTTCGCTAGCAGAAATGACATTCATTGGGCCTCTGTTCTCTATGTCCCGGACCAGGGAGGTTTAAGCTGTGTGTTCTCTAGTCAGGGAGGAGAGGTATAAACCACTTACTCTCAAGTGTCCTTGGTTAGGGGAGGTACCAGCTGGTTCTTGCGATTTACCAGCTGGCTGTAAGTTGTTCCAACTGTTTGGCCTTGTTTTATTTTCTTGTCTCAGTTTTCTCACTCCCCTTGCCCAGGAATTTTCCTAGCTTCTTACTACCTGCCTCAACGGCCAAAGAAGACTTTACTTCTTCTCTTCATCTAAGTGCGCTCAGACGGCAGGGAAGGAGCCGCCGGAGAGCCATTTGTGTTCTGTGTGTCCCCCAGTTCTCAGCCCAGGCGTCTCTTGTTATGTGTGTGGTGTGTGTATACCTTTTAATTTCTTATTGTTGTTCAACCAGAGTTTCCCCCATGCCTTCCCCGTTATGTTCCCCTGCCCTATCCTCCGCACCTTCCACATTCAACACCCCTCATGTTTTCCCTGTCCATGGCTCCTTTATATATGTTCCTCGACTTGATCCTTCCCCTTCTTTCTCTCCATTACCCTCCCCTCCCCCTCTGGTGACTGTGAGTTTGTTCTTTCTTTCCACGTCTCTGGTTCTATTTTGCTTGTGTGTTTGTTTTATGGATTAGGTTCCACTTACAGGTGACATCATTTGTCTTTCACTGCCTTCAGCCCAGGCTTTTCTGACTCTTAGTGTCATCTCAACAAGTTCTGGCTCAGACTGACTCTTCCCTCAGCCCCAACTTCAGAAGAAGGTCGTGGCCTCCCCACCTCCTGCTTGCTACCCCTGTTAGAGGGTGGGGGTGGGGGTTGGACTCTCTCTGGACACCAGGCCTCCCTTCTGAATGCAGCAGGCCAAGGGCAGTGTAGGCACTGTGGCTTGGTACACCACCAGTTAACCATCAAAACTACTGTCCCCAAAGGAGGGACAACTTTTGGTCCTGGGGAGGAAGATAAGCCGGCCTGTGGGGCCGAAGTGGTTTCCATTCATGCCACTGGGGGGGGGGGTAGAAGAGTGAATCGACACCCCACAGGGAAGAGCCCTCGACCAATGATGGATTGAAGTCAGGGCGTAAAGCCTCCAGCCTCCTCGCCCTCCAGCTGAGACAACTGTGAGGCCCACGTCCTACTCTTCCCCGGACGGGCGTCCCCAGCAGGATGCAGCTCAGGGGCCGTGGAGGCAGCTCGCTCCATTGCACACCCTCCATCAACTTCCTCCCCTTCCCTGCCTCATTCCCCATCCCCACGCGGCTCTTTCCTGGGATCACCTGCCAAGTAAACAACTGGCATGCAAATCCATGTCTCACACTTGGCTTTTCAGACTGATCGATCAATCGATCAATTGATTGAATTTATTGAGGTGACATTAGTTAATAAAATTACATAGGTTTCAGGCGTACCATTCTATAATACATCATCTATATATGTACTGTATTTTCACCACCCCACATCGAGCCTCCTTCCCTAACTGTGTATCCCCCCTCACTCCCCTTCACACTTGGCTTTTGGAGGAGCCCAAACTGAGACATCTTTTGCTGGAACAGACAGCAATCTCATTGCCTGCAGAAGTCACCAGTCCTTCAACCAGCTGCCTCTCACTCTGTTGATTGGCCCAGAGTGGGAACGGCCCCAAATTGAGCTAATCAGTTATCCTTCCCTCACTCAGTTGATTGGCCCCGTGTGGCAACGCAACCCACGCTGCTCTACTAAGGGTGCTTCCCTGGGACCTCTGCACATGGAACAGTGAGCGTCCGTCTCATGACTAACACAGTGAGAAGGGAGGCTCTGGGCCTGCCAGTGGCCTGCTGGTGGCCTGCTGTCGGACATGCTGCTCTGCCGCGTGGGACGAGTCCTCCTGTGACGGAAGGGGGAGCAGAAATGAGAGAGGAGCACGTGAGTGCTCAGAGGACCTGTGTCCCCAGCTGTCTAGCTTTGGAGACCAGCGATAGCGTTTTCCTTCCCACACGCAGGTAACCCCCTGCATTGTCGCTTTATCTGAACCTGTTGATTTAAGTGTCTGTCACTTGCAACCAAAGATGTCCTGTGTAACAGGTTTATCATTTAACAGAGCCTGGTGCACAGTAGGTATTTAATAAGTATTTGTTGACTGCCCTCTGTCCTCTGGACTCTACTCTCCTCCTTTGGGTGTTGGGTCAATATAACTACCTAATAGGTATTTAAAAAGATAAACGTGAACATGAAAGAGAGAAGGCTTTGTCAAGGATGAAGCGTCAGGCCCAAGCCAAGAGCTCTATCCTGCCCAGTCAGCCGGGGGGTGAGGCGCCTTGGCTGAAGGGCTCAGAGCTCTGCCTGAGTTTGTGGGTGGCTGGGGCTGAGGGCTGGTGTCGGGGGGACTGCATGAAGGTGACAATGATGGGAGTGGAATGGGATGGATGGCTTGGAGAGACGCTTTTCTTTTTTCCCTTTTGAAGGAATCGATAAGAAAGGCAGAGAAAGGAGTTAAAGTTTATTGACTGTTAGGTACATGAACTAGCCCAGCTCCTCACATACATCAGAGTACAAACTGGGGACCCAGAGGCAACCGTTTTGTTCAGCCTTCGTGATGCTAAAGAAACATTTCACTTAATTGCCAACCCATACAAATCTGAAGATTCCACAGGAAAAACATGGATGGGGGCCGCGCTTGAAAAAACAGAAAGTTCTGGAAACACAGGACCCATATTCCCCGTGGCATCGATAGCCGGAGTGATGAACGGCTGCCCCCCACCCACCAGGCCCCTTCATGCATGTATGTTACTAGCTTGGCCCTTAGTCAGTTGGGATTATAATCATGGACATTCTCAACCAACCTTCCCAATGGCCTTGGAAAGTGGGTACCCTTAGCCCCATTGTACAGATGATAAAACTGAGGGTCAGGGGTTAGGTCACAGAGTTAGGGAATAATGGAGCTGGAGTGGTAGCTCAGTTCTTCCTGACCTCAAAGTCCACTCCCACGTCACAGTGAGGGGACTGTGTGGCTGCATGTGGGCAGAATAGGAAGAGGTGGAGGGGTTTTATCAGCGATGGGAAGTGGCGGTGGGGGTGCGTGCCATGGAGAGAAGCAGGGAGATTTGAGGGGAAGCTGATATAGTCAGACTGGGACGTTGCCAGTCTAAAGGGACCACAGGCTGTCCAGGCAAACAGGTCTGCTCCTGGGTAACTTTTAGGACATGGAAGCTGGGCCTGGTGGACTGAGGTAAATAGAGAAATGAATGGTTGTGGCTGCTTAGCCAAGAGAGAAAGGCAAGAGTGATGTCTGGGTCTTCCCGAGAGCCTAGTGGCAGGTGCTTCAGGAGATCAGGGGTGGGGTGCGGGGAGGAGAAGGGGAAGCAAGTCTGGTGGCGGAGATGGCACATCCAGGTTTGGAGGTACTGGGTTGGAGGGCCTGTGGGATGTACAGGGAGGGTTCCCAGGGCCAGCTGGCTGGACAAGGCTGGAGCACAAGTGAGAGCACCTGGCTGGAGACAATGGTCTAGAGATGCAGCCGTGATGTCTGAGACAGACAAGAGGACTCAGCCTGGGGGGATCAGGGCCCTGCTACTGGTGGAGGCTGGGGAGATGCATCCTACTCACTTGCTCTGACCTTCTACAAGGTAATGAGGATGCCCACCCCTCCTCACCCAGCGGCCCCTCCACAGTCGGCTTCACTGGGGATGTCTCAATGAAATGGATGAGAGTGAGGCAGACAGAGAAGGAGGAAGGGAGAACTGATTATCACTTCCCTATGGCTCCAAGTGGATAATTACACAGCTCTCTCGGTCCCAGGACTGGGCCAAGCGGCAATCCATAAAGACAGCCTCTCGAAATTAATGGGACTCCAAGGGGTTTGGGATGGGGAAGAGGCGTGGCTGAGGGAGGCTGAGGCGAGATGAACTAGAGACAGGAAGACACCGTGTCTGACGGAAAGAGCCTGAGATGCAGGGTCTGAAACTGAGATGGAAAGAGATGGAGGGAAAGAGCAAGGAAATGGAAGCCCAGAGAGGTTAAGTCACCTGCTCAGAGTCACACAGTGGTGAAGCTGGCGTTTGGTCCCGCCTACCTCCGGAGCACGTGGGCTTAACTCACTTACTGGCTCACTGTCAGTGGGAGGTGGGCCCACAGGAAACCCTGGGCTGGTGCCTGGGGAAGAGTATTGACTTCTGGAGATGGAGCAGGAGGAAGAGGGACCAAGCACTACTTGTCCTTCAAGGCTCAGCCCCAGCTGGAACCCCTCCCCAACTGGATCCGAGGGCTTCCCTTCTGCACCAGCAGGCCTTCCTTCCTTTACTCAGACCTTGTGGAACAGTAATGATTTTACTCTCATATCTGTTCTGCTCCAGACCATGAGCGCTCGAGGACGGAGCTGGGCCTACAACATCTCTATTCTGGCACAAATGGTGTGCAAATTTAAAAATCAAGCAGAAAAGGGACATTAGTGGAGTTAGAGTCGGAGTGCTTCTGGAGTTTGGTTTAAAGTACTGTGCCAATGCTATTTCCTTGATTTTGATAAACATACCATGGTTAGGTAAGATGTTAACCATAGTGGAAGCTGGGTGAAGGGCATATGGAAGCTCCCTGAACTGTATTTGTAATTTTACATGATCCCAAAGTTAAGTTTATTAAAGAAAAACACCAGAGCAGATTTCAGCTGTTGTAGGGCACGGAAGGGGGCTGACAAGGGCTGGGTCAGGTCCCCAGAGGGAAACTGGGGTGTGAAAGTCAACTCAGGGGGCCCACCAGCAGTGTTTTCACAGATATGGGGGCACACAAGGCCTTGCGAGCCGAGGGCGGCACCACTCACCTAGGTGAGTCTCCAGGGTCTGCTCCAGTGTCTCCAGAGCCCCAGCCTGAGTCTAAACTGCACTCACCCAGGACTCAGTTCAGCAGGAGGGTGGGGATGGGATAAAAGCACCGGAAATAGTCTGATACAATCTACCATTGACGTCACACCTAAGCTGCTTCACATACAGTTTTTATTTGAATTCTCACAAAAGTAGTCTGAGGCTCAGAGAGGTTAAGTAACTTGTCTGAGGTCATGCAGTATGTTCTAACCAAAGCTATTCTGATAGGGAGACGTGTTTTCCAGCTCACCCCACACAGGGGACTTATTGTAGCTGCAGCAGGGTCCAGGTCTCTGAGGGCAGGGGCGGCTGGACCACCAGTCCTCCAGCAGCTTGGAACTGGAGAGATGGCAGGATCCAGGCTGTCTCCAGGCCCCTTCCTGGTCACCTCTTGGTCATCTTATCTTAGTTCTTGTCTCATTGTAGCTCTGTCCTCTCTGACACCTGGCCCTGAAGGCTGTTCTTTGCCCGGGTCTTGATGGTGACGCTTAGCTTCCTTTGGCCTCTGAGACCATTATTCCCCATCTGGCTGAAGGAACAAATGACTGACCCAGCTCCTCCTCCTGTGGACTGGCCACTCTTGGGCCCAGATGGCTGTGGTCTGGATGGGCAGGGCACACTGACTGGTGTGGCTCAGTGTGCACTCAGCTGATGGATCGAATTCCCCTTCCTCCCCATGTGACCTTGGGCGAGTCACCTCACCACCCTGTGCTCTTAATTCATCCTTGGAGGTAAAAATGGTACAGGCCCATGGGGTTGCTCAGAGAATTGGTCTTAGGATAGCGCCTGGCACAGGGGAGGCACCTCCCCCCACTGATCAGTGGTATTATCGTCATTCCATTATAGTGTGTCTATTTGGCAGGGCTGCTTGACTGTCCTCGGGACGTGGCAGCTGGCTTCTCCCAGAGAGAGTGGCCCGTAAGAAAGACGGCGCCTCAGGAGGAACCCACGATGCCGTCTGTGCCCCATCTTGGCAGTCACACGCGGTCAACACACCACAGCTTCTGCCGTATTGTTTTTATTAGAAGTGAGTCACTAAGTACGGCCTGCGCTAAGGAGCTTATGGGGAGAGAAATTAAATTCTACTTTTAGAAGGCAGTGGACATATTTTAAAAGGAGCTGTGAATATATTTAAAACCATCACACCTGGCTTCAGAGAGGCCGTCTCTGACCATCAGTTTCTCTCCCCGCTGCCACCCTCCCAGGGCTCTCCCCATCACTTAGTGTATCACCATCTGACATTACTCGCTCATTTATTTATCTGATGTTCAGCTGCTCAACTAGAGGGTGTGCTCCCTGAGATGGGGATCTTGTCTGTCTGTGCACTGCTATTACCCCAGGGCCCAGCATAGAGCCAGGCACCTATGAGTCTCCTTGTAAGTATCTGATGAATGAATGAACAAATGTGGTATGATAGGAACCACTTTCAGGGGGCAGAGCGGGGATATGTGGAGAGGCTGAAGCTGTCCTGGAGGTGGTTGTCTTGGGATGGGTCCCCCAAACGCAGGGGCTTGGGAAGAGGAGAGGGGAGTGGTAGGGGGATGAGGCTGCAGAGCCTGTCTGACCAGAGGGCATGCGATTACTCTGCAGGCAGGAACCTCAAATTATAGAATCTGGCAGGGGGATCAGACACAGGAACAGGTAAATTACAAAGTATAAACACAGACGCATAATAGAAGGGTGCTTAGGACTCACTAGGCTGGATCCTGACACTGTCACTGCAGCCTGAGGCCCTTGCTTTTGGCCCCACCTTTTACTGGACCTTGCTCACCACCGGGGAGTCCTAGGGAGATGGGCTCCCCTCCTGGGTTGCTGCAAAATTAGATCACCTGCCTGTGCTGCTCCATTCAGCCTCTGGGAGGCAGCAGAGGCCCAGTTTTGGTTGTAGCCCCCAGGCTCCCAAGGACTCTGCTATCAGTGGGAAGAAGCATTCTTTGCTGCCAGCTCCAGCTCAGCTGAGTCGGAGGGGTGCTCTGCCTAAAGGTTTGGGGTGTTTACACGTCTTCTTTCTGGAAGATGTGAGTTGGGGGCAGGGCTTGGGGAGATGCAGAACTTGTCTGACTTTTATAAGGGAACTTGTATTTTACCCTAAGAGCAAAGGAGTTTACTGAAATGAGGGAAGCAGGGAAGCAACACCATCAGGTTTGTGGTTTTAGAAAGGTCACTCTGGCTACAGGAGGGAGGATGATGGGAGCTGAAAGTTCAGACAGAAATCTGTGGCAATAGTGCAGGAGGGCAAAGACCAGGGTCTGCAAGAAATCGCCCAGGCCCTAGGCAGGTGGTGGAGGTGGTGGGAAGCTTCCTGGGGAACAGCGTGATGGGGGTGGTACCAGACCCCAAGGACAGGCTCACCTCTGCTGTGTTGGCAGAGGGCTCGGGACGTGGGAAGGGGGCAGCCTCCAGTCACACAGGGACTGGCTTGCTAGGAAGGGTGTCACGTCAGGACCAGAGGCCAGGGACCCACAGCTGGAGCACACGGGATGTGCTGACCTTGGCACCAGGTAGAATCTCTGACCAGACATGGTCCAGAAGGGCAACTGGCATTGTGGTACCTACAGGCTTTTCCCCCTGCCCATGTACCCCAAAGGGCTGTTGCCAGGCATCAGGGGAAGTGTGGGGAAACCCTAGAAGGTTCACTGGGGCTTGGCCCTGATCTAGAGTTGACCGCAGTCCTGAGCTTTCCTACCTGGCGCTGAATCCTTGGGTCCCGCCAGCCCTCAGCCCACCTGGCTCCAGGCTCTCATTCCGGGCCAGTGCTGAGCTGGAGTGTGGCTGTGTGATCACAGGTGGTCTTGTGCCAGGAGACCACAGTTGGGCTGCGCCTGGCAGAGCACCTGGCCGCCTCCCGGGTTCTGGGAGGGGCTGTTCCTGCTTCCAGCCTGCCAGCTCTTGCTGTGGAGGATGAAGGATTCATCTCCAAGCCTCTGGAAAAGTTTGGGGTTTGTCTACTTTCTCTTCTCACACGGGTTATTACCTGTGTCTGGAACATTCTCCCACTGCTCCCTTTTACCTGGCCAGCTCCTATTCATCTTTTATGTCTCAGTTTAAATGTCACTTTCTTGCAAGCAATTTTAATTCCCCAATTATTCTTGCTCAGTGCACCCTTTGCTTTTCCTGCAGTGCATTTATTACAAGTCACTATACTTTTATTTGCGTGTGTGTATCTGTGTGTGTTAACATCTTGATCCCTTGAGTAGACAGACTGTGAGGTCCCTGGAGGGAGGGAACATCTGTCTTTTACTTGTCCCGATAGCCCCCCCCCACTCTGGCCCCATGCCTGGGACACTGTAGGCACTCCAAATATATTTGCTGAATAAGTGAATGAAAGACGAACGGGAGGCGTGTATTGTGGATGCCTCTGGGGGACACCCTATGTGTGTGAAGAATTCATAAAGCCACGGAGTAAACCTAGCATCTCCCTGGGTCCTCAAATTTACTTGATGGTAAGGAATTAGAATTCTTAATAATTACTTATTAATTGAATATTTTATATTACAAAAGTTAATACATCTTCCTTGTCAAAATTCAATCAATAGGCATTTTTTTTTTTTTTTACAAAATTGAAACAAACACTGACACATTATGGAGTGGAATGCAAAGTTCACCTGGCTTTTAAAGAGAAGATATGAAGCTTCCGAGACATTTTGAGCTTCAGGGGGGCTGTGGCCAAGGTCCCTGCAGGTCTGGGGCCACCGGCATGGACCGGGCACTGCCGTGGTGCAGTCTGGGAAATTGCTGTCTGGCGATTGCGCAGCTGTGGGTGTTGTGGCTGCAAAGCACCAAGTGCTGATTCTCTCGGTGAGCCTGCGCCTCTCTGGACACCAGAAAGCAAACCCTGGTCTTACGTAATGTGGAATCTGCTGGCTACATTCCGGGCAGGGCCTGGAGAGAAGAGTGTTCGCATGAGGTGCGGATGTAGGGAGGCACTGTGGGGGATTAGGAAGGGAACCTCCCTGGTGGGGAAATAAATATCTTGCAAGCAGCTCAAGAAAGAGAGTTCATTTGCTGGGAGGGGTCCGGTAACAGATCACCTGTTTCCGAGGTGCAGAGCTGGGCGTCCAGGCTGGGGCCCTCGGAACTGCAGAGGACTGGGATGGAGTATGTGTGTGGGATGTCACTGGGTTGGCTGGAGTGGGCAATATATGGCCAGTCTGGGAGACCAGGGCTGAATGACAGGGCTTACATGCAAAATGCACAGTGTGGAGTAGAATAAAGAACACGGACCAGAGCTCCGGGCTCTGATCCTGGCTGTGTCACTTTTTAGTTCTGTGACTTTGGCCAAGCACTTTCCCTCTCTGAGCTTCAGTTTCTCCACCTGTACAAGGGGGAGTCCCAATCTCCATCTCTAAGGAGTTTTGAGGGCTACATTAGGGCTTGCTCTAGGCACATTAGAATTACCTGGGCAGTATTTTAAAAATAGTGATGCCTGGGCTTCAGCCCAGATCAATGGAATCACAACCTCTGGGAGTATTTTCTGGCAGGTAGGGTGCTTTGAAAGCGCCCAGGTGATTCTCCATGTAGCCAGAAGGGAGAGCCCTCTAACAGGTGATCCGACTGTAGCCTTGTGATGTCTCCAGCAGAGGAAGCAGTGAATGTTTCCCAATTAATCCACAGCAGCCTTCCCAGGCATTGTGGTCAGTAAATGATGCTGCTTTGAGCTTCTAATTGGGCAGCTCTCTGTTTCTCAGCTGTCCTCTCTGTGTTTGCATTGGAGCTGTTGGGGACAAGGAACAGCGAATGAAGGGCTGTCGTGGGGATGCAGCTGCTTCCTGTCCAGTGGCCTCGGGCGTGACAGGCAGGGACGGACCTACAGGGAGAATGACAGAGAGAGAGAGACAGGTCTAGAGGAAGGGGACTCTTCCATCCCGATCTCCCAAGAAAGCCAGAAAGAGATTGGCTTAATGCTTGAACTTGACCTGCAGGAGCTCCTAGCCACCTGGAGGGGCTTATAGAAATGCAGAATGCCGGGCCCTTTTCCCAGAGTTTTGTCTGGGTATTAAAACAAAACAAAACAAAACAAAACAAAACAAAACAAAACAAAACTCAATGATGCTTGTTAAAGTACTGTAAGGAAGACTTCATTCAAGGTTAGGGGGCTATCATGATAGGTGTAGGGACAATTGTGATGGGATTTTGCAGTGAGGGAAAAAGATTGGGCTCAACTCTGAATACAGTGTGGCCAAGTGGGAACTTACGGGCAAGGAGCAGGAGCAGGGTGGTGACAGTGGATGGAAGGTCACTGAGAGGAAGCATCGAGGGTAAGGGGGCTCTGGCTAAACCGACCTCATGGGATTCTTGCTGAAGCAGAACAGGGTGATCAGACACCACCAGGGGGCGGTGGAGGATGAGGAACCCGTCAGACAGTGAGTGTGCTCAGATGTGGAGGCTGGGGCATCCTGGCTGAACTGAGTTAGTAGGGTTCTTGCTAAAACCGGACAATGCGAGAGGAACATGGAACTCAAGGCCTCTCTGAAACAGCACAGGGGAGCCCGGGTGGAACTGGGTTGAGGAGGAATCTTTGTAGGGGTGGGATCAGGAATGTGTATTTCTGCCACTTGAGCATCACCCACTTAAAGGCCCGGGGAGAAGTTAGGCAGGCAGGCAGGCTGAAGTTAGGCAGACAGGCAGGCTGACGGATGACTCCAAGAGAGATCCAGATGCCACTGCCTCCATTCCATTCACACATGTTCAGAGCCGAGAGAGAAAGAGAGAAAGAGGTCAGAGGGAAGGAGGGCTGGATGGTTTCGTGGAAAGGGGAAGGGATTGTGCAAAAAAATGAAAACACAAAACCAAACCTCATAGAGATGACAGGGAGGTGATTACCAGAGGGAAGGGGCGGGGGAGGTGAAGAGGGTGAGGGGAGATAAACAACAATGGAAGGAGACTTGACTTGGGGTGGTGAGCACACAATACAATGTACAGGTGATGTAGCATAGAATTGTACACCTGGCCCCTATATAATTTTATTAACAATGTCATCCCAATAGATTCAATAAAAATTAAAGTAAGAAATGGGCCCAGAGAAGTGACAGCCCCACAGATGTGCCCCGAGGCAGAGGCACTGGGGAGGCCAAGAGACCCAGACAGGCCTGAGCAGAGTTGGGCAGAGACAGGACCCAGTGCACAGATCCAGGGTGGGCACCCCTCCTGGGTCCCTTGCCCCAGCTTGGAGAACCACCTGACACCTCAAGAAAGAGAAAGACCACCTCCAAAACACATGCTGACAACAAAAAAGCAGAGAAAGGGAGGCCGAGGGGTGGATCTGGAGGAGGTAGAAATTCAGAAGGAGTGGGTGCCAGGGATGATGGACCAGGACCTGGCGGGGAGCCCCTCCAGGCTCTCAGTCTGGTGTCAGCTTGCACCAGATTGTTACAGGGTTCAGTAGTTTGCCGGCTGTGAAAACTTTGATGTTTACGTTGGCCCTGGTGGGAGTGTTCACCCCATGTCAGGACCCTTGGGGAGCCCATTTTGGGTGGCTTTATAAACAATGGCTCCTCTTCTCTGCTTTGGGTTTGCTGTGACTGGACCTCACTCTCCACTCAAAGGTCGGTCCCTGTGTCCTCCTCCAGGAAGCCTTCCTGACTGCACTGTCCATGGGGACAGTCCACTGTCTCCTGTGGAGTTCTGTGGCTCCAGCTTGGCGGGCTTAGGTACCTTCTTTCCGATGTCTCTCCACATGACATGTGACTCCCTTTCTGGCCCTCAGTATCCCACGTGTGAAATGTGGCTGGGGCTTGGCCGAATGGCCCCAGGGTTTCTTCCCCTTAGAAATAATTTGTGTTACTCTTTTTTGAATCATGTTCCCTGTTCTTAAAACTTGAGTGAGGCCCCTCGATATGTATTTACTTATAAGATACACACAGCATAAGACATACATAAAATATAAATTAGAAAGGATAAGATAAAAATTCAAATAGAAGTTAAAATATGTATATATTTTTTCTCTCCTGGGAGGCCTCTGCACTAGTTGGCAAGGCCCCTGGAGCCATCTCTGTCCCGTGCAGCCCACAGGCCTTTCGTGGCTCTGGGGAGGCTGTTGTGGGTTTTTTTTTATAGTAACAGTAATAGAGTATTTACTCAGCGCTTGCTATGAGCTGGGTGTCATGCTAAGCACTCCCATGAATTAACTTTATTTATTTATTTATTTATTTATTTATTTATTTATTTATATCCCCATCTGAGGACATGTCCATTGATTTTAGAGAGAGAAGGAGAGAAACATCGATGTAAGAGAGAAATATTGGTTGGTTGCCTTTCATATGCACCCTGACCCACTGGGGACCAACCTGCAACTCGGGCACGTGCCCTGACTGGAAATCGCACCCACCACTTTTACGTTTACAGGACAGCGCTCCCACCACCTGAGCCACACCAGCCAGGGCTGAGTTAATTCTTTAAAGCCCCATCACAACTCTAAGGTGGGTACCATCCATATCTCTACTTCCTGGGGTTGGGGTGGGCGGGAAACTCCGGCACAGAGAAGGTGAATAACTGGACATTGTCACACAGCCAGTAAATGGCACTGTGAGGATTTGAACCCTGGTCAGGCCACCAAGTTCTCAGGTGATGGAGGGTATTTCTGTCTCTGAGACGCAGCCCTTGAGCTACATGCTCCCAGACTGGGGGGGGGGGCGGGCATTGCTGGTTTGTTTCCATGGAACCGTTATTACGACTGCTAGCTAGTCACAGAGAACTTCCCGTAGCCTGTGCCAGGAGCCGTACCAAATAATGTCACTTTCTCTTTCCCCAGCCCCCCCGAGGTCAGTGTGACTATTCTTAAAGAGCCTGACCCGGGCGGCCAGTGCCCTCCCCTGGGCCTGGCCCAGCCGCAAGGTGTGATTTAGCCACCGACACATTAAGAGGGATGCCTCAAGTTGCCCTAGGAACTAGACTCTGGTTAAGTGCCTGAAAAGTAATTATAAACTCCAGAATATCTTTCAGCTGAGCAGGTGGCTGGAAAATTAGAAATCTATTTCTGAGACACCTTATGCTTTCCAGAAAGGCTGAGGTTACGTTTCCGGCAGGCGGAGTGCCGGTGGCCTCCGTGGAGTGCGCGTGGACACGCGCACTCGGGCACGCACGTGCGGGCGTTGGGGAGGCGGGGAGGGTGTGCGCCAGTCCGGGGCGTAGCGGGGGCGCCTGCTCTTGCTTAGTGCTCCCTGCAGTGCGGATGTGGCAAACCGCCTTCTCTCTGGTGTCACACCGAGAGCTGGGTTGCTAGGACACCAGAGCTGAGGAGATGCCAGCTGATTTGCCAAACAATTTTTCTTCCAATTAGAAATAATTAGACAAAGGGAGAAAGTGTGCACTTGGATGGTGGCAAACAGGCTTGGCGCTGGGACCCCGCGGAGCCATGAGGGCTCTGTGGCTGAAGGTAGCCAGGAGTGTCTCTCTGAGACCCAGCCTCCCTCCGGACCCAGAGCACACACTCCCCTTTGGGAGGGAGAAAGAGAACTCACATTTATTAAGTGTCTACCACATGTAGGTGTCATGCTCGCTGTCCTACAGTCACAATCCTCTTTCTTTCTTTAAAAAAATAGTGATTTTAGAGAGAGAAAGCGGGAGAGAGATTTGTTGTTCCATTTATTTATGCATTCATTGGTTGATTCTTGTACGTGCCCTGATTGGGGGCTGAACCTGCAACCTTGGTGCATGGGGAGGACACTCTAACCAACCATCCGTCAGGACTTGGGCATGACCCTCTTTCATGCTCACGACAAGCTGGACAGAGTGACGAGGACCTTATGCTGTGGTCTCTGCACTGCATGCCTGCCAGCCAGCCAGGCCGGGCTCCTCTGGTGCCCACACTCCCAGGGGTCCTCGCACGTGCTTGTCCCTTGGCCCAGGTGTTCATGCTCCTCTCTGTGTGGACGGCTCCTTCTCATCCTTCTGGTGACCACTCTTATTATTCAAAGTAGCGCCCCTCCCCTGCTTTCCCTCTTCAGTCCCTCGTTAATTTCCTTCATGGCACTTATCACGGCTCAAAATTATTTTGTCTGCTGACTTGTTTTCTCAAGTCTTCCAGGCTAGAGTGCCAGATTCATGAGGACAGGGGACAGCGTGTGTGTCACACATGGCACATAAAAGAGTCTGAATATCTGTTTGTTGAGTGAATGAATGAATGACTATCTCTGAAGATTAAAAGGAAGCCCAGGTTAACTGAACCTAAGGTTCTTCCCTAAGGTCTGCAGCTAGGGAGTGGTAGAGCCAGGCCTTGGCCCCATGGTGACCTTACTCCTGAGTTGGTTCACTTCCCGCAGCATCAAGCTGCCTGGGTCTGGGTCCCTCTCCAGACAGGCCGGCTGCATCTCATAGTTCTCCCCCCATAAGAGGGAAGGTCTCAGGGTCTCCTGTCATCCTTAGATTTGGGATTCTAAACAAAGGCTACGTGGTGGTGTAGGGTACTGCTCCCTTGAGTCGCCTTGCCTGGGTTCAAATTCCAGGTCTGCCAATTACTAGCTTTGTGGCTCTGGGCCTCAGTGTTCCCATCTGTGATATGGGGATGTGAACAGAATCTATTTCCTAAGGCTACTGTGGGGATATAGTGGGATAGTACACAAGGAAAGTTAGAACGGCGCCTGCCACGCAGGAAGTATCTCCTCTAATCTGAGTTCTAGAAGAAGCAGGGGTGACACATTGTCCACTTGTATGTCGGTGACACATCAGAGGCCATATCATGCAGCCCTTTGGGCCCCTGGTATAAATTATTCACCCTGACATCTGAGCCCCCAAGTTTTCCATTTGGGGGATGATGAGAGTAGCTGGCAAACGGGGAAGATCCTAATGCAGTGCCTGGGGCATAGTAGGTGTTCAGTAAATGACCATTGAGCTACTCCTGAGGTAGCCGGGCCGAATATCCAACTGACTGTTGAAACTCTCCACTGGGGGTGCCATGGGCCCCTCAACTGCAACAGTAAAAATAGTTACTGAACAGTACTGTGTCAGGCGCTGAATTATTTCTATATGTCATTTTGCATTTGATTGTAAACTCTGTGGAGGTAGAGTCATTTGTAGTCTTTTTCAGGTGCATAGTTGGTATTCAATACACATTTGTTGAATGAATTAATGACCTCATTTAATGTTCCTGATAATTTTACAGGACAGATATTATCCCCATTTTTTGAAAACTAAGGTTAAGAAAGGGTAGGTTCCCCTTTTGAGGTCACAAGGTAGCAATGACCAAGGCCTGTACTTAACTGCCACTCTCTGTTGCTCCCCCCTTTAAGTCTAAAATTGACCTCTTTTTCTCTCTTTCCCCCTCTCTCTTCCATCACTGCTAAAAAAAAAAATGAGAAAGCAAACAAAACCGAGACTTATGCCCCCTCCTGTTTTCTGCTTCAGTGAATAGTCCTATCGCAATAACCTGCTTCTATCTGCCCCTGTACTCAGCAGTGAGTGATATGGAAAAGAATTGCCATCAGGCTATGTCACTTCCCTTGTCCACCGATTCCCCGTTACCTGGGAACACTGTCCGAATTCATTACCGTGACCCATAGGCTTTGTACCATCTGGTAGCTGACCTCCTTCATGACCTCGTTTACAATTCTCCTCTTTGCTAACTTGCTCACTCTTCTCCGGCCACACTTCTGTCCTCAAGTTCTCCAAGGTCATTCCCACCTGAGGGCTTTTACAACTGTAATGACCTTGGTGTATGGGGTGGATCAGAGATGAGCACAGATTATTTGCGTCTCCTCCCACTGAGAGATGGATGGAGTCTATTTTTCTGCCTCCTGGAGTCTGGGCTGGCATATGATTGCTTTGACCAATAAAATGTGGTAGAAATGGCACTGTGCCAGTTTTGGACTGGCAGACTGGCAGCTTCTGCTTCCTTCCTTTTGGAACTCGGTTGCCATACTGTCAGGAAGCCCAAGCAGCCTTGTGGAGGTCTGTGTGGAGGTTAAGTTTCACACCCCACCAGCAGCCCCAGAAGAGCTCCCAGCTGACAGTTAAATCAACTTGCTAGGTTATATAGGTAAACAGTATTAAAGTATATTCCCAGCCCCAGATGGGCCATCCCAACTGATGCTTCATGAGCACAGTTCCTGCTGAGTTCTGCCAATATTTCAAAATTGGGAACAAATAAATGGTGTTGTTATAAGCCATTAAGTTTTGGGGTGGTCGGTTATGGAGCAAAGGTTAAAACCATACAGTTGAAGATGCTCTTCTCCCAGATGTTTACCTGGCTAGCTCTTTATCATTCTAGCCACCTCCTTACAGAGAGGTTTTCCTGACCACTCAGCCTGAAAGAGTCATGTCACCCTTTCTTATTTTCTTCATGTACTTTTTAAAAATATATCCCATTCCCCCACCTCCCCACAGTTTATTCCCCTCCGCCCTGCACACTCCCTCACATTCCCCCACTTTAGTTCATGTCCATGGGTTGTACATATAAGTTCTTTGACTTCCCCATTTTCCATACTATTCTTAACCTCCCCCCTGTCTATTTTCTACCTACCATTTATGCTACTTATTCTCTGTACCTTTCTCCCACTCTCCTCCTCCCCCTCCCTCACTGATAACCCTCCAGGTGATTGCCATTTCTGTGATTCTGTTTCTGTTTTAGTTGTTTGCTTAGTTTTTTTTTAGGTTTGGCTGTTAATAGCTGTGAGTTTATTGTCATTTTGGTGTTCATATTTTTGATCCTCTTTTTCTTAGATAAGTCCCTTTAACATTTCATGTAATAAGGGCTGGGTAATGATGTACTCCTTTAACTTGACCTTATCTGGGAAACACTTTATCTGCCCTTCCATTCTAAATGAAAGCTTTGTTGAATAGAGTAATCTTGGATGTAGGTCCTTGCCTTTCATGACTTTGAATACTTCTTTCCAGCCCCTTCTTGCCTGTAAGGTCTCTTGAGAAATCAGCTGACAGACTAATGGGAACTCCTTTGCAGGTAACTGTCTCCTTTTCTCTTGATGCTTTTAAGATTCTCTCCTTTATTTTAATCTTGGCTAATGTAATTATGATGTGCCTTGGTGTGTTCCTTCTTGGATACAACTTCTTTGGAATTCTCTGAGCTTCCTGGACTCCTGAAAGTCTATTTCCTTTGCCAGATTGGGGAAGTTCTCCTTCATTATTTGTTCAGATAAGTTTTCAATTTCTTGCTCTTCCTCTTCTGGCACCCCTATGATTTGGATGTTGGAATGTTTAAAGATGTCCTGGAGGTTCCTAAGCTTCTTCTCATTTTTTTGAATTTTTGTTTCTTCATTTTATTCTAGTTGAATGTTTCTTTCTTCCTTCTGCTTCAGACTGTTGGTTTGACTCCTGGTTTCCTTCCTGTCACTGTTGGTTCCCTGTAGATTTTTTTTTATTTCACATAATACGCCCTTCATTGCTGCCTGGGTCTTTTTTTATGCTGTTGAAGTACCCAGTGAGTTCCTGGAGCTTCCTGATAATGAGTGTTTTGAACTGTGTATCTGATAGGTTGGCTATCTCTTCGTTCCTTGGTTTTATTTTTTCTGGAGCCTTAATATGTTCTTTAATTTCGGCCATTTTTTTTTTTTTGTCTTGGTGGGCCTTCTATGTAGTAAGGGGTGGAGTCTTAAGTGTTCACCAGGGTGGGGCAACCCACATGGCTGTATTGTGGGGGAGGGGACCCAGAGGGAACAGTGCCCCTTGCTCCGCTCTCTGCCAGCTTTCAGTCACTTCCACCACTACTCTCGAGCAAAGTGGGCCCTTCTGGTGCAGATTACAGGGTGAGTGGGCTTCTGTATGTTCTGGAATCCTGCAGGTCTCTCTAATGAACTTTTCAGTGAGGCTGGGAGATTTTTCTGCTGCTGTTTCAACCCCCACAGGTGTTTTCAGTCAGAGGCTTTGAGGCTTTATATCCTTGAGCTGGAGCCCTGGGTTGCTCAGTCTGTTTCTTCCCCCAGTTCTTCCCGGTTTATCTGCATGCAAATGTGGGACCCAGTCCTCCAGCGGCCGCCTTATTGTGAGTCATCTCCTCCTGGCTGCCTGTCTCTGTCCCTCCTACTGGTCTGGATGAATGTTTCTTCTTCAGCTTCTTGGTTGTTGGACTTCCATACAGTTTGATTTTCTGTCAGTTCTGGTTGTTTTTTGTTTTTAAATTTGTTGTTGTGCTTGTTTTGGTTGTACAAGGAGGCACAATATGTCTACCTATGCCTCCATCTTGGCCGGAAGTTTTTCATGTACTTTTAACTATTTGAAATCATCCTGTCTCTTTGCTCACTTATTTTTTCTGGAGCCTTGATATGTTCTTTAATTTGGGCCATTTTTTTTTTTGTCTTGGTGGGCCTTCTATGTAGTAAGGGGTGGAGTCTTAAGTGTTCACCAGGGTGGGGCAATTCACGTGGCTGTGTTGTGGGGGAGGGGACCCAGAGGGAACAGTGCCCCTTGCTCTGCTCTCTGCCAGCTTTCAGTCACTTCCGCCACTACTCACAAGCAAAGTGGGCCCTTCTGGTGCAGATTACAGTGTGAGTGGGCTTCTGTATGTTTTGGGACCCTGCGGGTCTCTCTAATGAACTTTTTGGTGAGGCTGGGAGATTTATTTTTTCTACTTTCTCTCTCTTCCCCACCCTACTGCCCATTTGTTGTGAGAATTTTGTCTGTCTTCTCAGTGCCCAGAGTGGTGTCTGGCACATAGTAGGCCTTCTACAATTCTGTTGCATTAACCGCCCTCATATCTGTTATGGATTCTGTACTTGTTTCCTATTGTTATTGTGAAAAATCACTCCAAACTCTAGGGCTCAAAACAACAGCTTTATTATATTACAGTTCCAGAGGTCAGAATCAGGAAGGCTAAGCGTACATACTGTGTTCTTTCTGGAGGCTCTAGGTCTAGCTTCTGCAGGCTTCCTGCATTCCTTGTCTTCTCGTCTCGCGTCACTCGAACCTCTGCTTCCACTATTGTATCTTCTATTTTTTTCTCTGACTCTGATCCTCCTGCTTCCCTCTTATGAAGAGCCTTATGACGACATTGGGCCCACCTGGACAATCCAGGCTACTCTCCCCACCTCAAAACCCTTAACTTAATCACATCTGCTAAGTCTCTATTGCCTTGTAAGGTAACATTTGCAAATCCTGGGGGTAAAATGTGGACAGCTTTGGGGGATGTTATGCTGTGTACCATTGGCCTGATACCCATCTGTCTTTTTCAATGATTTATTTTTTCTACTTCCTCTCTTTTCCCCACCCTGCTGCCCTTGACCCCAACCCCAGGCTTCACACTATTGAGAGGTTGCCTTGGTGGAAAGATCATGGGTTCTCTACCCAGATAGCTCTTCACCATGAAATCTGGGAGTGATAAGGGGATTCTAACATTTTTTAGAATATAATATTCTGGTGTTCTGGTACACTGCATTGTTGTTAAGTACTGAAATCCAGGCAATTTTTGTTAGTATACCAATGTTATTTCAGTGTTAAAAAATTCTGAATCATGGATGTCTGAAACCTACCCAGAGAGTGATATGCCACGTTAAGATTTCCAACTGAACAAAGGTGCACTCATTTGGAAAGTATTCTAAGCACCTCTCGGCCCCCTGTGAGACTCATTTAAGATCTCTTACTGCAGTTTTAATTCCCACACTTAGATAATAATGAGGTTGAGTGGCTGAGCATCTTTCCCCATATTTTGGTTACTTGTATTTCTTCAAAGCCACTTTGAGTCTCTGATGGAATCTGCCTAGAATCAGAGGAGGGGAATGGGATGGTTGGGTGCAGAGAATTTTAAAGAAAGTGGGAAGAAGTTTTGCTAAGAGGATTTAGTGGTGAAGAAGGGAAGAGGTGTAGGGAGATTCCCCAGACTCAATTCTTAGTTCTCCTCCACTCTTCTCACCCACTTATTTAACAAACTCACATAGACTGCAATATGATCTGTGCTCTGTTCTAAGTACTTTATAAACCTTAACTAATTCACTCCCCAAACAATGCATTGAAGTAGGTGTAATTATCCCTGCCTCACAGAGAAGGACAATGGAAATGCCTTTGTCAAGGTCATTCAAGCCTTGGAGGAGCAGACTGGGACTGACATCGCAGTCCCTGCGTTTACCCCTGCACAATACTGGATTTTACCCAATGACTAAATTCCCTCTGATCTCCCTTCCTGTTTTCCTCCTGAGCCAGCTGCTTCCTCACGGGGCCTGTGCTCCTTCCTTTCTGATCATTTATTTTGGGCAGGACTTTCTTCTTCATCCTCTTACTTGAAGAGACTCAAGCCAGAAGGACTGAGGCAGCTCAGTCCTGGACCCCACCCTGTCTTGAGAAGAATACATTTGAGGACCATGTGTGTGGTTCCTTGGTAATCAGAGACTGTTTTTAACAAAACATTGGTATGAGTTCTAGTCTTTCAATGTCATGTAAACTAATTATTGAGACACTACCATTGATTGTTTTACTCCAGAAGTGCACCACTGGGCTGGGATCAGAGACTAGGTGATCATTAGGTCATGTGGGTAGTAAACCCGGAACGCTCATTTATGAAGAGTTTCAGACATCGCTGGAATAAACTGAAATTTTCACACGAGACTGTACATCACTAGCAGGATATAAAGGAGTCCTCCTCCTGCTGAGGTAGACAGAGAAGACCCTCTAAGGGAATACTGTGCAACATTTTCAACATACATTCTCTCTTTTACTCCTAAAAGCACTTCTGTGAAATGTGCATGATTATGTGCATTTTACAGATGAGGAAACTGAAGCTCAGAGAGGTTCAGCAAGCTACACAAGTCACAGCTGGTAAAGGCTGAGCTAGCGTGGCTTGGGATTGCCTGTGTCCAGGGTTAGTAAAGCAGTCAGTCACTCTGTGGCCTCCAAGGAGATGGATAGTGAGGGGCCTTGATGGGGTTATGGCTTAGGATACCTTCTCCTCTCCTCTCATCGCATGGCCAGAAAGGGGTAAAAGTGCCTGCAATGAACTCAGGTCTGTGCCCAATAAAGTCCCGTCTGTCATGAAGGTACAGTCTTCAGACTGGGGGAAAAGGGGAAGGGAAGGATGACAAGGCTTCAAGAGAGAGGTGGTATTTGAATGCAAAAGGGCCTATCTCCTTTTATGATTGTGCACGTGTGTGGTTCATTGAATAAATATTTCCTGAGCCCCTACTGTGTGCCAGACACCATGCTGGGCATGGAGTACCATTAGTGAATAGAGGCAGCATTGCTTTTCCTGAGCTGCAGTCTAGAGAAGCGCCATCCAAGAGAACTTCCTGCAATGATGGAAAGGTTCCCGCTGTGCAGTGGAGTAGCCAGGAGCGACAGGTGGCTAATGAGCACTCTAAGTGGGGCTAGTATGGCCGAGGAACTGAACTTTGGTTTTATTGAATTTTAGTTAATTTAAACTTAAATAGCCACCTGTGGCTACTCTCTTAAACAGGATAGGCATAGAGAAAAACACAGACAGTAAACATAAAGAAATTGCTTAAGTGCTATGCAGGAAACAAGATAAAACAGGTTGAGAATAATATGGGTTGAGAACAATGAGTATCTTGTTTAGACTGGATAATCTGGGAAGACCTCTTGGAGGAGGTGACATTTCAATAGAAACATAGAGGATGTGTGTGGGCAGGAGTCAGGGAAAGAGCCTCCTTGGTGGAGGAAGCAGTACATGAAAAGCCCTAAGGGAACTGGCATGCTTGAGGCTGTGAAAGGAGGCCAATGCAGTGAGAGTGGGCAGGGGCTGTGCAAGCTGAGGTCTGGCATCAGACGGACAGAGGTCTGATCATGTAGACTGGTAGGCTTGGGCAGGGAGTCTGCATTTTATTTAAAGTGCCATAGGAAACACTGGAAGGTCTTTTGCCCCAGACTGCCACGTGGAGGATGGATTGTAGGCGGCATCAGTAGAGGTGTAGCAGTGGTGCAGATGAGAGACAGTGGTATGGAGGGGAGTAACGGTGGCTTCAGAGATGACAGACATGGTGGGTTTTCCAAACGGCCTGGATGTGGAGGGTGAGAAAGATTGTGGAACCTAGGGCGATGCTCAGGTTTTTGGCTGAGCCATGGGGCACGTGGTGGCACCATTTTCTGAGAAGAGAAACTTTAATTAAAGCAAGAGTCCAGGCTGTTGGGTGGCCACCCAGATGCTTGTTGAAGTGGGCAGGAATGAGGGGTGCTTATCTGATTATGTCGCATCTCTTTAGGCTGTATATATATAGATATAGATATAGATACATATACATATATATATATATATACACATATATATATACACACACACATATATATACATACACACACACACTCCACATGGGTGGGTGTGCCTTCATCTTTGTGCACATCTTTGCTTTGGACAAAGTAAATCCATACCTTTGGTGTGGGATGCATGTGTATGCATATGAATGCCCATATTTTGAATAAGTCTATATGGATGTGCAGACACATTTGTGTAGATGTGGGTGGGATCAGAGTGTGTGAGCGTGTGAGTCTGTGTGTGGGAGGAGAATGTCTGTCTCCAATCCAAGGTGAGCCTGGGCCTGCGTTTATCTCTGTGAGATGTGTATAAATAAGGAGGTGTGTGTATGTATCTGTGTGTGTGCAAAGTGAAGATGTGTGCATGTCTGTGGGATGACTATGGTACAAATCTGTGTGCATATGTGGTTGTGGCAGGTGCATGTTTTTATGCACAAGAATGGGGCTGAATGTAGTCACATATCTATTCCTGTGTGAGTGTGTGTGCCAGCTCTGTGTGCACATCTATTTGGGGGACTGTGTGCACAGGTCTGCATGTGTCTGTTCAGGGGGAGAGTGCAGCACATACGTGCACAGGTATGAAGGAGTGTGTTCCAGGGATGGGTGTGTGTGCTATGTCTGTGCAGTGAATGTGCCTGTCTGTGCCCTTTGGGGGCTCCCATGCCTGCAAGTCACAGAAGCAGCACCTTGCAGAGCATGTTATGACATGTTTATAGGGCTCTCAACCTTAATGCATTTTAAATTTCCAACCCAAGGCGATCCCAGTGGACTGCAGAGCCATTTGTTTCTTGCTGTGCTTTTAAAAGAAAAGTTTCTAGAGTAAGATCCCTTTTGCCTCCAGCTCAGCATCCCTACCTGATTCTTCAGGACTCCTGATGGTAAGGAAGACACAGGCAGGAGTTCCAAAGTTGTGGGTGGGGGGCATTGAAAGCGAGCCGGGGGCAGGAGCTCTTTGAGTGTGGAGAAGGAGGAGGGGGTGGAGACTGGAGTGGGGTAATAGAAATGACGAGGTGGGAAGAACTCAAATCTCCCCCTTATTCATTTAGGCCTGGTCATGGAGGATTGCTCATCCGGGCTCCTTGCAAACCCTTTTTCTCTTCTGTCCTTCTGAGGGCTCCCACTTGGCTCTCTGCCTCCCACACCACATACTGTCCCTGGGCAACTTAACCCCTAACTGCGCTGAGGCAAGTCCTGGCACCATATATCCCTTCCCAAGTCATTCTGGACACCCCAAGGACACCACATGTGTGTCTGACAACTACAAGTGTCCACCACTCCCCTGCTGCCCCTATTGAAGTTGAAAGTGTCAGCTGTGTCCCCTGGGCTGAAGGGGCCACAGCTCCTGTGTCACTATGTATGCCGAGGACCCAGAGGGACTGTTGCTGACTCAGCTGCTTGCAGGAGCCCTTGGAGGTAGGACACGAACAGCTCCTCAAACTCTGACGTGTGTTTAGAGAGGCCTCCTTGTACCAGGTCTTAGACATAAAGCCACTGGCGTTGTGCTGGGTCATCAGGTGACACTGCAGAGCTGGACTCAGAAGCATCTCTACCCTCATCTTTGGACCAAGCTCTGGGCCTCAGATCACGTACCGTTAGGATGAGTTTTCCATGGAGACTCCTTGTATCCTCATACCACAGCTCCTGGGGTCCTGCCTGCCCTCCTGCTGGCATGCCGGCATCCAAGGACACAGACTGGACTCTGGCTGGGGCTCCCGCATCCTTTGATATCACCTCTCTGGTGATCTCATTCTCTAGGCATTGGGGTCTCATTTGAAACAATTTTGTATCATAAGCTTTTCTAAACTTGAGTGGGACCTGGGGGCAGGAGCTGTGGCTTGGGTCTGCAGACTCTAGAGGTCTCTTTCTCAGCCTTTGGTCAGCCACAGACTTGAAGGACTCCTCACTCTGACCTGAGAGGATAAGCCTCCCACTGGGCTTGTCATCCCCCTTGGACTTTTCCCAGTAGGAATCCTGTCTGTAAACCCACCTGAGTAATGAGGCAGGAAGACCCTTCACAGGGACCCTTCTGGAAACTGAGAAAATCTTGAGACCAATTTGGTGACTTTAAAAATAATGGCTTCATTGTTTTGGTACAAGTTCTGTATCAAATATCGTGGAGAGACTGGGTAGCTTGGTGGCTAAGAACATGTTCTCTGGAGTCTGACTGTCTGGCTTGAGCTCCGTCCTTTGCTGTTTCCTAGCCACGTGGCTGCGGAAAAATTGTGCTACCTCTCGTGCCTCAGTACCCTCATCTTTAAAATGGGGAGAACAACATTATCCACCTCATAGGGTTGTTAGGAGGATGAAGTGCGTTAACACACATAAAGGATTTACAACAGTTCACAGCACATAGTAGATATAAGCTTCCTCATCATTATTAACCTTTTTAACATGTTAGAGGAAAGCAAAATTCACACCAACTGCTACCACCCAGGGGACCTTCTTCCAGCCATTGCTCTTTGGGCTGAAACACACATAGTTCTGTATAAATGCGATTTACAATACGTATGGTTCAAATACTTTCCACCCATTTACAGATTTTTCCATATCAATTTCTACAGATCTACTTTATTCCTTGAAAATTAGCATCGATGAGCTATAATTTATTTGCTTAATCTATCACCCACTTGTGGGCATGAAGGTTGTTTCCAATTTTTTGCTATTATAAACAATGCCGTGTGTACCTGCTTATGCATATGTCTTCTTGCATTTGGGCTGTTATCTCCTTGGGCTAAATCCTAGAAGTGGGAATGCTGGGTCAACAAATATGCGCATTTTACATCTTGATACATACAGCCAACCTGCCCTTCAGAAAGGTTGTACTAATTTACATTCTCTGTCAATGACATCTTCTTGTTGAACTTCTTCTGTGTGGTTTCTCAGGCTCCCATCCAATTTACCCTGTGCCCCAGGTGAGGCCACCAGAATGCAGAAGGAAGCTGGGTGAACACGTATTTTTTTAAAATCATTTTTAATTGTTATTCTATCACAGTTGTCCCATTTTGAGCATACATTTTTTGATTAGCCCATGAGATCACGAGCTGCCCAGAAAGCGTTGTTACTGAGGGCACTTCCTGAGGGTGACTTTTGAGGTGTGTGCTACAACTGTTGTGACTCTTTCTGAAGCAGAAAGGGTGAACTGTGAAGCATGAGGAAGCCTGTTGAAAAAGTGACTTTGATGAATGTTGAGCATTGTTCTTTCCAGGCTGCACATTGAAGCAGCCGGGTTGATTTGACCCGACTTTGCATGTGAGCAGAGGCTTTGAGTGACAGATTGCCCTTTGCAAAGATGGCTGCAACTCCAGCTCCCATTGCATAGGCTTCTGTGCGACAAGAAGTACCCAGGACAAATGCCCTTGTCGTGCCCTGTCAAGAGGTGGAGTCTAATTCTTTCCTTTTGGATCTGGGCTGGCTTGGTAAGTGATGTTCTTACCAAATTGCTGAACCGTAAATTGGGAGCAAAATAAAACGGTGATTGCTTTATGTTGCTAAGTTTTGGGGTAATTGGTTGCATGATAACTAGAACATTTAGTCACTGTGTGTTGGGGAAGACAGTTCAGTGAAGGGCAGCTCTCGTTCAACTTAAGGTGGCTGAGAATTAACTTGAGCGCTCATCAATAGTGCAGATTCCTGGGTCCCGTCTCCAGAGTTCTGATTCACTAGACCTGGGGTGGGGTTGGAGAACCTGAATTTTCAAATGAGTAGCCCAGGAAATTCTGACATAGTTGGTGCTGAATCAAACTTTGGCAAACTGGAAGAGAGAGAGACTTGGATTTGAATTCCGATTCTGTGGCTTCCATCTCTCTGAGCCTTTGTTCTTCATCTGTGAAGTGGGGGCAAGAATGGGTCCTGCTTCATGGCAGTATTGAGGGGGTTAGATGAGAGAATACCTATAGTGTTCATGTATGATTTCAATTATTAAATTAAAATGGATTCATATATCCTAAAAATTAATTTACTTTAAAATTATACTAATTATACACATGATTGTGAATTAAGGTTGTTAATAACAAAGATACATGCAGGTAATCTAATTTTTATTCCTATTTTTTCTCTCCTATTCTCACCCTTCTCTACAAAGATAATCATTTAAATTTATTTTTGGTTTATCTTTCTATCATTTATGAAAGCTATACAATGCATCATTATGTTTCCAAACTGCCTTTAGATCAGCAGAAGGACCCAAGTGTTACTTACTTTCCCAAATTTCATTTTAAGTGATCTTTTTATTGGTGTATGGACTGCACAAATCTTCAGTGTAGAGCTCTGGGGTTTGAACATTTGGAAACTCTCAGAGTGAATGTGGCCATCTAATTACCTCTCAGATTAGGAAAGAGAGCGTTGCCAGTTCTCCACAAGCACTGCTCACATGCCGTGTGTTTGTGAGATGTTTGAGCATCTTCTTTCATGGAGTGCCTGTTTAAGTGTTTGGCTCATTTTTCAATTGCGTGGTCTGTCTTTTCACAATTGGTACGTAGGGCTTCTTTACATAGTCTGGAAGTGAGTCTGTTGTTGATGATAAATATTGCAACCATTTTTTACTCTGCGTTTTTTTAAAAAAATAAATCTCCAAATGGTGTTCTTTGATAAACAGAAGTTCCTCATTTTAAAGCAGTCTGGCTTTTCAGTCTTTCTCTATATGACTAGGAACGTTTTGTTCTGTTTAAGAAATCTTTGAGCCCCAAAGTCGTAAAGAGATTCTCCTGTGTTCACCTCTCGGAGCTCAGTTGTTTTATCTTTAACACGTGGACACCAGGAACTGCTTTCTGAGGGCAGCGAAGATGGGTTTAAATTACATTTTACCCAAATCGATGTCCTGTGGACCCAGCCTCATTTATCGAAAACACAACCCCCTTTCCAGCGCTGCAGGAATCCCATTTTAAAAATTTGAGTATCAATCAAACATCATGGTTTGATGTGCTCATTTATTTTTCTCCTGTGTTATCTTCTAGGGGGTTTATCGTTTTGCATTTCACATTTAGGTCTGTGATCCAGCCTCAGTTAATTTTTGGGAAGAGGTTTGTGTCTAGATTTATTTATTCTTGTATGTATGTGGATGCCCACTTGCCTCAGCACCATTTATTGAAACTATTTTTTTGTGATATACATTAAAATAAACATATACTTATGAAAATAAGAAATGCTTAATCTGCAGTAAACCACCGAAAATCGTCTTGCCTTCCATGCTTTAGCAAACCTCACAGTGTTGATGCTGAGATTGAGCAGCAGATGAAGGGGGCTTTCTTAGGGTTAAGTTAAAGAAATCCTTAGGACTCTACTTTTTAAGAAAATCATATTTGTTTCAGAAACAAGAGAAAATGTAGGTAACTATAAAGAAGTAAAAGGCATCTGTAATCTTCCTATTCAGAGGTGGACCCTGCCACCATTTTGGTGTACACACACACACACACACACACACACACACACGGGTTCTAGCTTATAAAGAGGGGCTAATGATGACCTGGGTGGTTCAGTGGTTGGAGTGTCATCCCGTACATCAAAAGTTTGCAGGTTCAACTCCCAGTCAGGGCACATACCTAGGTTGCGGGTTCGATCCCTGGCCAGGGCGTGTATGGTGGTGGTGGGGCAACCAATAGATGTTTCTCTCTTACCCTGATGTCTCTCTTGGTCTCTCTCTGTCTCTGCCTCTCTCTCTCTTTCTTCTTCTCTCTCTCTAAAATCAATACAAGTATCTTTGGGTGAAGATTAAAAAATATATATATATATAAAGAGATGGAAATAAATGCATATGGTTCTGTACTCTTAATCTTTACTTACTATGTTCTTAACAGAGCTTCATGCCAACAAATGACATTTTCACACAATCATGTTAATGAATATTAATGCCCCACTTTCTCGAACTCCCTTCTAAACACAGATTCTATCCCCCACCCCACTTCAAGCCCCTGCCTTCCAGACTCACATTTTAATGATACCCACCACTGTGACTTAAGAAATAAAGCCGAAGGCCTCTATGTTCCTTTTCCCAATTCTGCTTACTTTCCTGCCCCCGAATAACCATTGTTCTAGGGTTAGTGCTTCTCGTTTCCCATGCGTGAATATATTCTCATTACTATATCCAAACGTACTCATTAACAATGTATAGTATTGCTTTGTAGACCTAAAATCTGTATCTATATAAAATGATATTCTACTATATACATGCTTTTGTATGGTACTTTCTTCGCTCAGAATTATGCTTGTATCTATGTTGTTGTAAAGCAATTTCTATTTATTCATTTTTAAATGCTTTGTACTATTTCTTTATACCACAGTTGACTCATGCATTTCCTATTGATAGTAAAAATAAAGAATGATGCCAGCTTCTTGTGTAATCTGTAAGACTTTCTTTAGAGATCACGCCCAGAACCAGAAATGCAGGGTTGAAGGGTGTATGTCCTCAACTTTACTAGACATTGCCTGCCAAATTGCTCTCTAATATGGTTATGTAAATTTACAATTCTATCAGCAACGTATGAAATTTACTGTTGCTTTACATCTTAACTAACCCTTGATATTGTTACATATGTAATTTTTATCCATCTGATGGCTGTTAAATGGCATCTGCATTAGCCTGGACCCCATTAGGAAGTCAGACATCACAGAAGATGTTTCAAATAGAGGGAATTCAATTCAGGGAATTGGCTATATGGGTGTTGGGATGCACAGAGGTGACTCACAGATAGTAACTGCAGGAAGCAGGGAGCAAAAGAAACAATTTTGGAGGGGCACTAAAACCTAGGAGCTTGGAGCAGGGGTTCAGGGTGCTTAGACCTTGGAAGAAGGGGTGTCATCTGCTGCTGGGGTATCTTGGAGGAGCCTGAGGAGGCTGGAGCCAACTGCTGCTGCTCCTGCTGCTGGGAGTGTGCTGGCAGGAAAGGAGGAGATGGGAACTCAGGCCCCTCTCCTCTCCCCCTGCCTTCCCATCTTCCTGGAGCGCCTCCCTCTGCAGGAACCCAGCAGGAAGCCAGCTGGCCCTGGAGTCTGGGAAGTGGAGTGTGCAGAGTCCTGGCCCCAGCAACGGAGCAGAATGTGGGAGGGTGCATTCAGGCTGAGAGGCACTGGGTAAATAACCTGCACTGCATCTCACTGTGTGTACGCTACAGTTAGGTTCTTTCCCTTTTTATCTGTAGCTTTTAAAAACAGCCCCCTCTCCCCCCACAAACGTCCTTGCCTATACATTTTCCTTAGAATTAGTTCCTGGAAGCAGAATTAGAGGGTTAAAGAAAATGTCTATTTTTAAGGCTTTTGATTCAGGCTGACGAAATCACTGGAGGAGTAGGTTTTGCAGCAAAGGGAGTCCCTCTCAGGGTGTATTCCTGGAAACCACATCGTGGGTAGCAGCAGGGAAGATGGACTTTCTACACTGTAGAGCTGTATTACCGAGCGATCACTTTTCACCTGAGGGATGAACAAGGTCGTTTTGACTACCCTCCGTCAGAACAGCTGTTATGGCCTTAGACTCCCATGTCACTGATTCTAGTTATATTAGTCTTTGAATCCTGTACAAGACATATAAATATCCATTATCCATCGACCACAGAAAAACCAGTGCATTATAAGTTGCACCCACACAATTATAGCACACAAAAATATAATTCCATAGTGTCATTCATTCAATTTATGTCCAAATAATATATCCTTACAGCGAATGCTCAGTATTTAGTTAACTGTGGATTTGTTGACTCAGTTGGGTCCAACAAGGGCCAGGAGTATGTGTGGTGAGTATGGGGGCTGCAAAATGGGGGCTGGGGTGGGTAGAGAGGAAGATCAAAGCCTGGGTTTAGGAGGGTGGAGGACATGAAGGCCAGTTAGGGAACTGGGGATTCTAAAGCCCAAGGACAGAATACACAGTGGAAGAAGGGAAGTGTGGGGGTGAAGGTGGGCCGTGTGGAAGGAAAACCTTGTCTACGTCACCACATTTTATAGCTCTAACTACTCTGCCTGGCCCAGATTCTTTGGCCTGTGGTCTGCTCAGCTCTGCTGAGAGCATGAATCCCTAATCAGATGATTGCAATCATGAGACTCCCTACCAACAGGTAATCAGGAGGCCAGAGGCCCTGTCCAGTGGCCAGGTATTCATCTCCAAGGGCACTGCCCCTGCCACGCTCACCTTGGAGCAGGGCCCTGCAGAAGGAAGCCGGGTGTGGCTTTGGCCGGCTGCCATGAGAAATGCAGGGTTGTAGCCTGGGCCTTGAGGAAAGATCCGGTTGACATCTCTAGTTCTCGACACTTTCTAAAAGGTACGTCCATGGCACTTTGGAGAAGGACGCCGGAACCTGCTCCAGCCCTGACTCCTCTCGAATTGCCTCCTCTAGCTGGGTGTCTCATAGGCACTTTGGCATCGTCCTATCCCCAGGGTGACCTTCCATGGGGACAGGAACTGTTTGGCACATTATGATATACTCAGAGCCCCATGCAGTACTTAGCTCAGATACGCAGGAAATACTGATTAGATGAGAGAATGGCATTTTAAAGCAAAAACTATCACTTTCCAATTGGAAACAGTTCCATCTCTGGCTGCCTTGTCTGTCACTGACTTTACTGTTATCGTCATCTTCCTCCTCACATCCAAGTGGCCCACAAATCCTCTACACTCTACCTCTGTGATGTCTCTTGAATCCGTTCCCTCCTTAACAGACTGCCTTAGATTAGTCTCCTTCTGTGTCGCTCTTCTACTTCCTGATCTAAAACCTGCTGTGGCTCCCGATTGCCTCCGGCATAAACCGAAACTTCTTAGTTTGGCCTTCAAGGTCCACCACTGGCCTCCAGCATCCTTCTGTCCTTATCACCCATTTCTCCTCTGTCTGCCTCCTGTTTCTGCCAAGCTGGTCTCCTCCTCGTTCATCAAACCCGTCTTGGGTTTGCCTGTCTTTTTATCAGGGCTCATAGTCTCTGTCTGTATTCTCTTCCCTTCATTGGCCGATCCTGGATTTGATCACATCTCCTACTGAACTGAGAATTAGAATGAACTCACTGTGAGACCCATTCTGTGTTGGTGCTGTATGTCAGGTGCTTGTCATAGAAGTGAGGTTCTGGTATGCTCTGGGATGGTCAAGGTCACACAACTGGTGATAATACTACCACTACTTGTTGGCTACGTGTTTCAGGTACTCTTCTGTGTGTTTTACATACTTTCTTTCCAGTACTCCCAATGAACTTGCAACATATTCAAATGAGGTTGCAGCATTGAAGGATTACACACCAGCTGTGCTCACTGCCAGGCAAGACTACTGGAGAAGCTGGCTCAGTGGACAGAGTGAGCTATGAATGGGAGGACAGGTGCTCAGAGTCTCGCTGGAGGTAAAAGCAAAGAAACAAACCAAATGGGGGATGGATTCCTGAGCCATCCGGGCTGGCGAGTTCTTGAGTCATCCTCTCTCCTGGGAAGTGAGTGTGTGGATAGGAGAAGCAGCTCTTGTCCTGTGGAGGTAGTTTCTCCTCCTCCCTCTCTTGCTTCCCCAGCTGTACCCCTCCCCTCCTCACTATGTGATCTGACATAAGATTAGTGTCGCACCTAGAGGTTTTGTCCTTGGGGCCCAGTGGCTGAATATATCATTTCAGTTTGGGAGTGTGGTGGAGGGAAGCACAGAATGAAGAAGGGAATTACTGTTCTAGACTAGGAAAGACAAAAGAAAGGAAGGAAAACCAACATGTATTGAGCTCCTACTGTGTACAGGGCACTACACCAGCTGATTCTATGTAGGCCAACTGTTTGATCTTCCCAACGACCTGTGAAATATATAACTTGCCTCACTTTACAGATATGAAGACAAAGGCTCATAGGGACTAAGACATGTATCCACAGTCACCTGAATGTTAGAGCCAGATCTGTAATCTCAAGAACCCCTGCCGCCTCATGGGCGTTAGGACGATGAGGGCCAGTTGAATGCAATGCATTTGGGGGGCCCCTGCCATGGCTGGGCAGAAGTGCTCAGGGGCAGTGTTTGGGGTCCTAGGATTGCCATACAATAGGGTATAGTGAGAGAAAAGGGCTCAGTAGAGACCACTCTTTTTTTCCTCCTCAGTAATCAGAATCCCCAACTTTTAGCTGGATGTAGCCACCTGGAATAAAGACTTTCTACTTCCCAACCTCCTGTGAGACTGGCTGCGGCCACGTGCTAAACTGTGTTTGGTGAGGGGGGAGAGGCATGCTTTTACCACTGTTTGCCTCTTTCTCCTTCCTGGGACTAGGATGAGGGTGTGGAGGTCAAGCAGTTGTTTTGTGCCCCAAGGCAGCAGGAGTCTGAGCCCTATGACTGTGGAGCCACCAAACTCACTCAGACCTGTAGAGTTCACACCTACGAGAAACATGAACTTCTGGCTTAACTAAGCCACTGTTAGTTTGTTTTTTTTTTCTGTAAAATAAAAATAATTTTAACAAGTGGAAAGACCAAAGACATGTTCTTCAGCTAGGGCTGTGGTTCTCAAGCCCAGCTGCACCTGGGGTCTTCCTAAGACCACCTGAATGAGAGTCGCTGCTGCAGGCTGGGGCTGGATGGTGGTATTGTAAGCTCCTTCGATGATTCTAATGTGCAACTAGTCCTCTAGGGGGCATCAGAAATGACGTAGGGAGAGGATGTTCCTAAAACCTGGAAAAGAACCAGGAGAGTGAGCTGTGAAGCCAAAGGAGGAGAGAAGTTGAGTAAAAAGACTGCTGGGCATTAGCAACAGATTCTTCCATTGGCAGCTGAGAAGACGTCATTGAGTTAGGTGATCAGGGGTCATTGGTGGAGGCAGGGGGACAGGCACTGTCCGAAATGGGCTAGGGGGTGTTGAGTGCTCAGGAATTATAAGAGGTCTTCCAGTGATGGGAAGAAGAGACACAGACCATTAGCTTGATGGGGTAGGGAGCTAATCCTTGCAATAATAATGCAATTTCCTTGAGTAATGAAAGGACAGGCACGTACTAAGCCCTTTCCAGGCATCACCATCTCAGTTCACAGTGATCCTTTCTCTGGACAGGGACTGTTTTCTCCACTTTACAGATGGGGCATCTGAGATGCAGGGGTGAAATGACTGGCTCAGGGCCATGCAGCTGCTAAGTGATGGAAACTGAACTTGAACGCAGATCTGCCTGAAACAAGCTAGGGCCACCCTGGGAAGGCCACTGCCTTTAGCTCGAGGGCAGTCTTGAGTCTGTTGATGGCCGGAGGCAAGGGAGAGGGTTCGGATACAGATCCTTGAGGTGGTTTGGGGCTGTGGAGATTGGACTGCAGTGTTACCCGTGGATGGGAGAAAGGATGAAGGTGAGGATGTGGGGAGGTGTTGAAGGAGGAAGGTCAAGCCCTTTTCTGCCACCTTCATTTTTTCAGGAAGGGAGGCAGGGCCAGCACAGGACCCTGGGGGCAGCATGGACTCACAGAAGCTCGAACTGCCACACTTTGTCCTTAGCTAGAGGGCAGGGAGTTAGCCTGTCCCTGACGTGGTTTTGAGGCCATGGGTCCTTGAGATAAAACCCATTTCTGGGCTCCGATAGAGCTAAGCCAAACAGAGCTGGTTACTAAATGTCCAAGGACACAGTTTCTGATAGAGATATAGGTGAGCTACCACTACCTCCCTTCCCCAGGACAGCTTGCTAACAGAATCCCGTTGTGGCTGCAAATGAATTTTCCATGATCCCTAACTCTTTGATTCAAGCAGCCATCTCTGGAGAGGAGCCCTTAGGGAGAGCAGGCAGCCCATCCAGATTTTCTGCAGAGAAGAGCTGGCTGACTGCTGCCTGGACCACCTTTCAAGTCTCTCCAATTATTAAGTTGACTACTGGGTGCTTAGAATGTCTTAAGTTCAAAGGCTGGCAGGCTGGAACCAGACATCTGAGGGACTTTCAGGCACCTTAGCAGGAAGAATGTTAAGACATGGCTGCCCGGCTTATCGGGAGACTGGATAGGGATCAGAGGGAATACATTTTATTCTGTGAGTTGCAGGGCACAGGAGTTGTTCTTCTGATGTCAGGCCTGTTGGTGGGTCTGACTTTTGTGCAAGTTTCTCTGGGCTGTGGGTTTGGATGGGAGGCGGTGAAGTGCAGTGATTTTGGCCTGTGCCCCTGGGAGCCCAAGGAGTCGGTGGGACGAGTAGAGAAGTGAGCAGGGGTGTGGCTCCCCCTGCCCCCACTTCAACAGGAGAATCTCTGGTTTTAATTGTTTTGTAAATTGGGGTCTCCACCAATGTCATGTTTTATTTTTTTTAAAAACGGTTTTCATGGCTGTAAAAAAATCCTCAATGGGGTGTCAAGTTTTGGAAAGAGAAAAACCAGGTTTGGGTTGAGAATCTGACTCTATCTAGCTGAGTGACTTAGGCATACACTTGGGCACACCTCTAAAGCTCTTTGGGCTTTTATCTGTTTCTAGGAGCTTGTTATGAGAAGCTCCTAGAAAGGGACTTTCCATGAAGATGTTTATAATGGAGTAAGTCATTTGTTTTCAGAAGAGTCACTTTCAGAGAGAGTAATCATGACCAAGAACTTGAGAGCCTACTGTGGCAAGCATTGGTGGCCTGTTCTCATTTATCCTTGAGGACAGCCCCCTGACAGGGCAGATGTCTCTGCCTGGACCCCTTCCAATCTCAGGTGAAGAAACAAGGCTCAGAGAGAGAGGTTGTGTGACTTGCCCAAAGCCTTGCAGCTGATTCACCGCAGAGTTGGACTTCCAGCAGAGGGAGAGGGTCAGAGGTCAGGGTCTTGGTGCCACTAACTCATTTATTTGTTTTTCCTACAAATGATTATTAAGCCCCTAAGTATGTCCCAAGCACATCCTAGATGAGGGACTCTTGTCTTTAGAGGTGTGTGCCAGGAGCCACTTAGCATGACGTTCCAGGTCTGTCCCCATCTGGCCCTTGCCTTTCTTTCTAGGTCCTGTTCTCTGTACACCGTAGCCTGGAATCAACACACTGCATGTGGTCCTTTGAGGTCACAAGCCTTTGAACCTGCTGCTGCTTCTGCCAGAAGCCCGGGCTCCCTCTTTCCACCTGGAAAACTCCTGTTCAGTTGTCAAAACGTGATGTCACTCTCTTTGGGAAGTTTTTCTGACTCATTCCCAACAAATATTATTTTACATTACTTGTATAATTAAATTTTCTTTGCATTTCCGAGTTCCTGGATGTTTAAATAACTTCTCTAAGTCCACACAGCTAGTTACTGTCTGAATCAGGATTTAAACTTGGGAGTTTCTGACACCAAAGCCAATGAATGTAACCGCTGGAACACATGACCAATAAATACAGCGGTTCCTTCTCTGGGCTCCCAGAACACCTCTGCTCTTCATGGAACTCATCACATTTAACTGTGTTTGCTTGCTGGTGATCTCTGTAGGGGAAGGACTGTATGGGAGTCATTATGACTTTTCAGCAAAGAGTCAACTGTGCAGATGCGCGTGCGCTGATAACAAAGGCAATTACTGTGCCTGGTTCTAGCCTGACCTCTCAACTTTCATTGTATCATTTATTACTCAGGACAATCCATGAGAAAGTGATTGTTTTTACTCCTCCCATTTCACATTCAGGCCAACTGAGGCTTGGAGTCGAAACAGCTTGTCCAAGCCCCACAGCTAAAAGGGGCAGAGTTGGGATTCAGACTAAGGTCTGGCTTATTCAGAGCCCACTGTCTTCACTTCTTATTACATTGCTTCACCCGAATGTGTGCTGTCAGACCCTGAGCTGGCGCTGCGGGTACAGAGGCAAGTGCCATGGAGATCCTACCCTCAAGGAGCTCATAGTCAAGTGGGGAAGCCAGCCATCTGACATGAATAGACAATCATAACATAGGTATGATGCAGGTAGCCCAGAGGAAGGGCTGAATAATTCCTCAGGCAGGCGAAGTGCTAGGGTAAAATTTCATAAAAATTTTGAAGGTATCAGGGGATACCTGGATAGGGTTTTGAGGGTTAGATAAGAGTTTTCCAGGAGACAAGAGGTAGAAAGATGTTCTAGTCAGTGAGAGTAATATATATATATCGTGTGTGTGTGTGTGTGTGTGTGTGTGTGTGTGCGCGCGCATGTGGAGAGGGAGAGAGGGAGAATGAGAGGAGTCTGGGTGGCAGGAAGACTCCGAGTGTTCTGAAGTTTTCCCCGCCTGCCTCTCTGCCCCACAGCAGACTGCTGGAAGATGCAGAGTCACGGCTGCAGACAGCTCGTTGCAGTCCCTCTGCTGGAGTGCTTATTTCTGTCCTCACACCTGTCTGCTTACAAAGAAGCAGGTGAGCTGTGAAGCTCTGTGGGACTCTTCTCAGAGCTGGGGCTGGAGGAGAAATGGCAGGGACAGCTGGTAAGGGCATCTGAATCTAAAACCTGCTCCCCACTCCTCAGTGGTGCAGCTCCCAGCTCCCAGCAGGGGAAGAGGAGGCTGGGGAGCCAGCGTGACGGAGACCCTTGCAGGTGGCGTGGACGTAGGGCTCTCAGGGCAGGTTCTGGAGGTGGAGGGCAGGTCTTCCAGTTGTCTTCTTGGCAGCAAAGGGAATAACAGAGTCTGGGGTCTGACTGGCTCAGAAGCTGGGGTCTGTCTTTCCCCAGTCTCCTCAGCTCTAGATCCTCATAGAGGCTGCAGGCCTAGCTCTCCAAGTCCAACACTCCGACCAGACTGGCAGTGTGGGGTGGAGGTACAGTTGTAATTCCCTGAATACTGGATCTGAGAGCAGGGGCACTCCGGGCACCCAGGGCCCACAAGGTCCATGGTTCCCCTCATGTCAGGTGCTGAGACCCATGGCTGGGTCCTGACTTTACCTGTTCTCCACTGGTGTAAGGCCCTGACATCCAGCTTCTCCTCTGGGAGTAAGGCCTCCCCCACGGGCTGTTCCTGGCCCATGGTCCCTACTGCAGTCTGGGAACCTGCTTCACCAGGAAGGCCCCACCCAGCCCCACCCAGATGTTCCCCACCTGCCTGTGTGTTCGTTTGTGTCTAGGTTAGACTTTCAGGTGCCAAAGGACTTGATTCAATTTGGCCACATCTCCTTGGAACTGCCTAGTAATTTGGAACCCAAGCTGCCCCTGCTTAGCCACCTGCCCAGCAGGGTCCTTCTCCCAGTCCAGTTCTCCCTCCTCCTTGTCCTGTGTGTGTCTGAAACCACGCCGGGGACAGTGGTGGTGCCGTGATGGCAGGTGGGACCGTGTCAGTATGTGTGTGTGCTTATGGAGGCTGTCACAGTAGTGCTGCAGCTTCACTCTATGTCCACCGTGAACGTGAACACACATGGCCTCCAGCACACAGGCATGTGACTATCTCTAGATACATGTTTATCTCCAATACATACATATGCACATGTACACACATGTATGTATCTGGCTATCTAGGTGTGTGTCTGTGAGAGGCCTTTTGCCCATCTGACTGGAAAGGGGCAGGAGTCCCGTCTCCCACTGGGGATGGGCTGGCTTGTGACCAAGGGAGGTGAGGGGCCCCAGAGCCTCCAGGAGGCTTTCTACTCAACACTCTGGGTCTTCCCAGCTGCCCTGAGTCCTGTGGCCTCGGCTCTGAGAACTTTCCGATGGTCTGGTGCCCCACTGCAGCCCCCATGCCTTTCCCTTGGGAAGTGTGCACCTGCAGAAGGTACAATAGTCAGTCCACCAAACTCAGTCTGGACAGTGGGGCCCACCATCCTAGAGTCCCCCACTGTGGCCCATGTAGGCCCTTCTCTACTGCTAGTGTCCAGGCACTTTTGTCTGAGGTTCCAAGGAGCCCGAGGACAGGGTCCTGGTCTGGCGAGGCTGTCCTGAGGCCCAGCTTTGCCAGAGAACTCAGAACTGGTTGGAGCCATTCCCAAGAGCCCTGGGCTATGTCTGGGTGCCTGTCCAGAGCTCTCCCTCCTCAACAAATCTCAGGACGGGCAGGGGGAGCACTTGTGGGAAAATTACCAATTTAAATCGAAAATGCAAGCAATTTGGACGGAACCCCAGGATGGCAGTTTTGAGAGCTCATTCTCTGCCCTGTGGGGGTTTGATTACAACCAACTTGGCTGATAACGTGCAGAGAGGACCAGAGAAATGGTTTCCAAGGAAACTCACATCTTTCTAAGCCCGTTCTGGCCCAGGTGGGAGCCAGGGCTGGTCAGGAAATCCGAGGTGTGCTCAGCACCACTGGGCTCCCTTCCCTGCTCCCTGGGAGCCCCTCCCTGCCCAGCCCGCACTCGCCTGCTGGTACTCCAACTCCATACCCCAAACCTGACCTGCACTTCCATTTCTGGCCACAACAGTTGCTTCCCTCCTTGTTTCTCTCTGCTCCCTCAGTCTCTGTATTTATCTCAGCCTTTGTCTGTACAGACTTGAACATTTGGCAAAGTTTGCAAACAGTCCAAAAATAGCTGCTAATGTCTGCTATTCACATGGCACCACATATTTCTGAAAGACCACTGGGTTCACTTCTATTATTTCCATTTTCACAGCAGCCCTGTGATAGAAAGGACACTATGCATCCATCAAATCCCCTTTCCTCCTCCTGGAACTACATTTCCCAGCATACCTTGCTGGCAGGTAAAGTCCAGTGACTGAGTTTTGGTCAATGGCATGTGGGTAGAAATAATATAGGCCACTTTCATGTCTGACACCTAAAATTATTACATGCTGTCTTCTACATACTTGCTCACTCTTTTTCCTAATGGGCTGCTAAATCAGAAAATCCATCCCTAGGGGACGGTGGAGCTAGTGGACTGAATTCCTGCAGAGTCTGATATGATAGTCCCCTGACCCCTTTACTGGATTGTAACATGCTTGCTAAGACACTGTGGTTTTGAGGGGATGTTTATTAAGTAGTTGCCTGTCCTGATAATACAAAGCCTAAAAAGGAGGTCTCCCAGAGAGGAAACAAACTCAGAGAAGCTAAGTAACTTGCCAAGGCCACACAGCAAGCAAATAAGTGGCACATTGGAAATTCAAGCCCAGGTTATGCCTTTTCCACTATTACCAAGCTAGCAGGATGGCTGCCTTTGTCTGTCTTTGAGGAGTCACAGAAAGGAAGACCCAGAGCCAGGACTAAGGGACGGAGAGGGAGGGAGCAGGTGGAGGGCAGGTGTGTGGAGTAGCTCATCACAACAGCCAAGAGAGGAGAGTTTTATGGAAGGTGGTCAGTTGTGTCTAGTGAGACCTAGCCAGATGGAGGAGAAAGAGGGCTGAGGAAAAGACCATTAAAATGAACAACCTTAGTGACAGTTTCAGCTCAGTGATGGGGCAGACGCCAGACCGCAGGGAGTTTGGGAACAAGCTGGTGGTTGTGTCGGTGAAGGGAAGGAGATGAACTAAGGGATACTTGTAAGGGGAGGCCAGGCTAAGAGAAGGCCTTTTGAGGGGTCAGTGGTTAGGAGGAGATTACGAATAAAAAAAGAAATCATGACCTCCATAATGCAAAGCATCCGAATGTGATGATTCCCCTTTCTGCCTGGCTCTGGTGTGCATTCCCAGACTGGCCAATGGGCCGAGTAGCAGGGAGGGGAGGAGCCCCCGCCCCTAGCGGGTGGTGCAGCCTTAACTGGACTGCAAGGCCCTTTCCTGAGTGGGCGAAGCGGTGGCAGCTGCCGTGTGAACCTAAGGAACTTCAGGGCTGTTCTCCGGGGTTGTCTCAGATTGTCCGGTTTTACCCGCTCTGTATTAATGTTCTAAAATTTCCTTCTTATCCCTTCCCAGTTGTTCCCCCAGCTTTAGTGAGGTATAATCGACAAATAAAATTGTAATATATTTAAAGTGCACAAGATGATGTACTGCGAAAGGATCCCTGCAATCAAGCTAATTAACGCGTTCAACACCTCACATATTTACCTTTGTTTTGATGAGAATGCATGAGATCTGTCTTAGCAAATTTTAATTATACAACACAGTATTATCAACTACAGTTGCCATGCATACACCAGCTCCTCAGAGCTTATCTGTAAGATTATCCATTTGACTTGGCGACAGTATTAATGCGGATAAACCTGGATGATAATCTTGGGGAATGGAAGGGTAGTTGCTTCTAGCAACTGCCACAGCTGCCTAGACTCCAGTGCCAGTGCTTGCTAAGTGTCCCCAGGTGTCTATTCTCTCCCAGCCTCCTTGAAACTAGGTGGGGCCATGTGCTCAGCTATTGCCAAAAGGATGTATGTAATTTCCATCTAGATCACATCCACACATCCAATGTTCTTTGTACTGAAAATTGGAGAGGGAAATCCTTTTCCATGGGCTGGAACTTGTGAGTGCCAGAGATGAGCACTGTGGTCACATGGACAAAGGCAAGTCCCCATGGGATGGCCGAGCAACCAGACAGAAGGCAACTGCAACCCCTGAGACCCAGTGGAATACACTTTCTACTGCTCTGGACAATCTCTCCCTCTGGATGGTCATATGGCAGAGAAGTGAACTTCCGTTTTATTTAAGCCACTCTATTTATGAGCCTGCCCCTTAGGTAATGATCCCTCTTGGCCCTTATCCACATCTCTTCCCACAGTGTTCTTCACCACTCAGCAGTTGCTACATTCCTTCTTTCTCATTTCTTCCTTTACTTGCCTTCTCTCCCCACTTTTATGGCCATGTTCCTTCAGTCTTGTCCCCACACCCTGCACGTCACTTCTCTCTGCTGCCTTTTCCTTAGAGCCCCCCTCCCCCCAATGCTAGCTTGTCCCAGCGGTCCCTCCTCGACCTTGCCCTTTTCTCCTCTCCACATTCCGTGTGCTTTCCTTGGTCAGCCTTATCTATTTACTCAGTTGACATCCCATCTGATGACGCCAGATCCAGCTTGACCTCTTTTCTGAGCTTCAGACTGAAGTGTCATCTGCCTGAATGGCACCTTTTCTTTGGTGTCTCATGGGTCACCCTGGGGAGGCTGAGTGGCACAACCCCAGGGGCTCTGTACTGGTTGCCTCCATTCACCATATCCATATCAGTGAGGAGGCTTGTGGCTGTGTACAGAAAGGAGGCTTGAAGCTGTGATGGAACAGAAAACTCAACTCCAAGTGGCTTAAACAAGAAGGAAACGTGTCAACTCACATTGGTGGGTAGGGTGTGCTTCTGGGTGGCTCCATCCAGTGGTTCAGTGAGTTCATCCAGGGTCCAGGTTTTTCAGTCTCTTCATTTTACTTGCCTCTCAGAGTTGCCTTCCTCCCAGACTCCTGGCGCCTGTCAGTAGCCATCAGAAGCACTTGTTTCCTTGTTCTTAGTAGGAGAGCATTTTTCTAAAACTGTTGAAGAAAGATGTTTTCTTATGGTCTGAATGGGTCAGACCATAATGGCCCTGATGTGAATAAAGTCACAGGGGAATGCTATGTGCTCATTGGCTTATACCCATGCTCTGAACCTGTCATTGGCAAGGGTTTGGAGTATCACGCTTGGGTTTATGGGTCGGGGCCCACCTTTGGTCTGCAGTGACTTCCTCAGAGATGGCAGAGGGGTTGAATGGATGTCAAACAGTCAATTACAGTGTCAGTATCTACTCATTGTCTTCAACTGAGGGCTCCCTCCTGCATGTTCTGTTTCAGCTAATGGTTCCACCATTAACTCAACCACTTTAACCAGAAACCAAGGTCATTCTCAACTTTGTGTTGCCCCCACTCAATGGTTTACTCAATCACCAACACCCGGGACTTTTATCATTGTGGCCCTGTCTCACCTTTACCGCTTTAGCAGATTTCTAATTTTCCGATTTCCTTTCTCTAGACCCAACACCCTCCAATCCGCTTTCACTGCAGCTAACAGATGACCTTTCTAAAATGCAAATCTGATCTTTGTGTTGTCACTCCCTTTCCTTAAACACTCCATTGGCATCATATCGCTTACAGGACAAAGTCCAACCTCTCCCTGGTGGCTGGAGGCTCAGTAGGATTTAGAGAGCTTTATCTTGGTTACAAAGAGGACACAGCTTATACGGACACATAGTAGTGTCAGCCAATATTTGTGGAACTAAGCAGAATGGTGTGCGGTGCGCGTGCATGTGTGAGGGCCTGATGAGACGGTGGGTGATGTGGGCTGTGACCTCCAGTGCAGGGGGCAGCTGACGGGAGGCAGCCTGAAGTTTGATAAGCATCGGAATTTATCCTGGTGTGCTGTTCTGCTCGTAATGGTAGTCTGGTGCTTCAAGGACTTGGGTTTGGAAGTCAGGCAGCCAGTATTGGGTTTGAATCCTGACATCGCTCTTTGCCACTCTGAGCAGGTTGTTGAACAACCCAGTCTCAGCCCCTTCCTGTGTGACCGAAGGAAACACTGTTTCTACCTTGAAGGTCTGTTGTGAGAGTCCAATGAGCCGATGACCATAGAGCACATCACATAGCACCTGGTGTGTGTGTGATAAATGTTGTGCTTATTGTTGTTACTTCATTGCAATCTAATGCATGACTAATTTAAAAAATGGATTAAAATGTTTTATTATCTACTTTATGAAATGTTTTATTATCTACTTTATGAAACTTTATTTTATCTGAAATATGAACACAAGTTTTCCCATTGATCATCTTCAGTGGGTTACAATGTAAGATGGGCTTTCTTAAAGCATGATTTTAAATACTGTATGTTACTGCCCTGGCTGGGTGGCTTGGTTGACTGGAGCACTGCCCCACACACCCTGGTCGGGGTGTGTATGGGAGGCCACGGATAGGTGTTTCTTTTACACTGATGTTTCTCTCTCTCTCAATCTGTAAACATATCCTCAGGTGAGGATAAAAACGTGTCTGTTACTAATTTAAAATCCATAAACAGGTAATTAAAACCAAGCACTTAGGAACCTCTGGAACACTGCTGCGGAGCGCCAGGTTCCATGGAACATCATTTGAAGACCGTGGCTCTAGCCCTGTGCTGTGCAGTGCGGTGGCTGCCCGCCACACGTGGCCACTGAGCACCAGAAGTCGGCCAGTCTGAGCTCAGATGTCCCATGAGAGGGAAGTACACGTGGGCCTTCAAAGAGTTTTAGTACAGAAAAAGAAGTGAGATCTCATTAATACGTTTTTAGATCAATCACATGTTGAAATAATATTTGAGACATGTTGGGATAAATATATTATTAATATTCATTTCACCTGCTTCTTTTGACCTTTTAATATGTGGCTACTAGAACACTTACCATTAGATATGTGACTTGCATTGTATTGGTGCTTCACAGGGCTCACCTAGACTTTCTTTAGCATCGCCTGCTTCTCTACGCTGGAATTCACTGCCTCTCTTTCCGCCTTGCTCCTTTTAACTCCGTTCACAAATCTCCGGCATCCACTTTTGCTCTGCACATCTTGTGGATGACCTTTGGCCAGGGGGTTGTGAATTTGCTCTGGAAATCTGTGAATTCTGAATTAGAACTTCTTTAGCCCCTTCTGCCACCTCCTGGGGGTGGAGCTGGGACTCAGGACCTCAGCCGGCTGTCCCTGGAGACTTCATTAGGGCCAGTCCCTGTGTGTAGAACTCAGCAGAGCCTTCTGCTGAGTGGGGGCTGTGAGATGGAGGGCAAAGTGCACTTTCTGTGTTGCTGGGGGATGCTGCCCTGCACACCTGATCTGAGATTCCTGCTCCCCGGTGGTGATCGGTATAACAGCTTGCAACGACAGCACGCAAGGTGAGGACACGGGCCTCGGAGTCAGGGACGCTCTCAGTCCAGCTCCTCCTTTCTAGCTGTGTGCCACTAGGCTTGTTTCTTGATCTCTTCATGCTTCAGTTTCCCCTCCTATGAAATGGGGGTGCCACCAGCCCCTGAAAATGATCGGTAGACTTCAATGGACTCATACTGTCAACTGCTTCACCTTCGGGCTGTTATATGTATGGTACGCAGTGCACCTTGCTCATTTCTCCTCCCCTCCCCATCTCTGTTTGGTGGAGAGTAAGTATTGGGAAAGAGGAAAAGGTGAGCAGGCAGACTGGAAAGGCTCAGAGCAGAAAGGTCAAGGGCACCAGAGGAAAAGTCCCTGGCTGCCCAGCTTTGTCCAGGGCTAGTTAGCCCTGAGGGAAAAGACAGGGCTGGGCTGGGGCTGCTTGCAGCTCCAGGTTAATGAGGAACGGGGCCCACTCTGCTGCTGTCACCATTGATTTTTCGTTCCAGGCAGCTTGCAAGCTGCCCCAGGAATCAATGTCGGAAGGTGAAAACAAATCTCTAAAATTAGCCTGGAATATACCGCAGAAAAACCTTTTGCATGACAAATTGCAATGAAGCAAATACCCGAGACAGTATCATGATGGGGAAGGCAGGGAATGGACAGCACCCCTAGCTCACTGCCTTGGTGTGAGGGGAAGTGGTCCCCCTCTGTAGTGACCCCATCTGCTGGGAAATGCATGCAACCCATCAGTATGTAGATACCCTCACAGCACATTCCAGCACCTGGTGGGCTCTGTTATGTGGCCTTTAAACTAGCAAGAAAGGAAGGCCTGCTACAAGCTGACTTTGGGTAGGTGGGGAGGGAGGGGCATGCAGTGCACCCTGCTGGTGGTCCTAGAAATGGGTCTGTCTTGCCAGAGGGCTTGTGAGTGCCAGGAAACCATTTAGGTTTTTGTCCAGTTCTCTTTGCTGGGTGGAGTTAGCTATGACTGTTTCCATTGGGTTAGGAATCCCAGACAGGACAGTTTTCTGCTCACTTTTCCTGATGAAGCGTCTGAGCCCCATACACCTTGCTATCTAACTGAAGGGAGCATTCTCACAAAAGCCTAGATGCCTGAGTGTCTTATTTTGTAGCCTTCCCACATCCCCCCCGTCACCCTCCTCTGCTCCCACCACCCCACTGACAAACTATAGGAAGAAAGGAAATAAACAATGAATTTCAGGAGAACCATTTTGTGCCGGGGGACACCCTCCTGGGACCCATCTCCCAGACTCTGGTGCTGTACCGGGAGAGCTTCAGGAAAGAGTATGTGAGGGGGGAGGACATTTATCCTGGCTCTTGTGACTCAGAGATGATAGAAATGAGTTGAAGAACAACCCTGTGGATCTCCCATCCTAAGTCATCTCTGGGATGTTCCAGTACAACCAAGTGCCTGAGTTAGAAGGTTCTTGGCCCACTGTCTGCTTGCTGTGGGACTGGACAACCATTATGATGCACAGCAGCTGGAAGAACTCGAGATTGAGGCCCCAAATCTGCCAAAGGAGCTGGTCGCCAACTGGGCAAAGACATCAAACACTTTTTTGTTTTTGCTTTTTGTAAAGAAGACTCCAAGGAAATAATCGAGAAAGAAAACAAATATTTGAATACCTGTGTTTGTAGCTACCTACACTGTAAATGTAAAATGTTGGAAAAACCAAACGTACAACTTCTGGGCCTCGGTTAAATGGGCTAGTAGCATGGTGGCATCATGGGATGCTACATGGCCCCTCAAGGTGAAGAAACCCACCAGGGTGAGATGTTATGGCTGAAATGGGTACGGGGTGATCTGCCCGCTGGATCTACAGTGAGTTCAATGAGGGCATGGAAATAGGAAAAAGTGAGTTGTGATGAAAATAATCAGAACTTTATAGACTTTTATTACAAGTTCCACTGGACCATAGACTCATAGTTCCAAAAGGGCCCTTCGTGGCGATCCACTCTAACCTTCATCTCACTAATTAATTAACTCAATACATTCATTTTTGGAGCATGTACTATAACGTGGGTTGTGCTAAGGACCTGGGGAAATAGCGTTGAGCCAACCCAAAGTTCTGACCCTCATAGCCCTCAAAATTTAGGGTGCAACCCCTTCCACACTGCTTCTGTTGACCAGGGATAGCATGACACCTGCTGGAACTCCTGTCCCAGGGAGACCACCACTTTCTGAGGTCAGTGCTACTGCATTGATTGCAGGACATCAGTGGCTGGGACCTGAAATGTGCCTCTTGTTCCTCCCACACCAAAGCTGGCTCTGCCCTCTGAGTTCACACTGAGCTGGTCCCTTCTTCCTCCAGACAGCCCATGTGTTTTCAAGAGAGGAGAGGGTATTTAAAAGCCCCAATCCCAGAGGGCTTTCTTTTGTCACACCTTGGGGGAAATGTGTGCTCAGAGCTGCTATCCCTTCTCCCAGGACTCAGGTGGTCTCGCTCTCCTGACCTGCTCTCTGGGCCCACTGCCATGGGCTTTCCTTCCGAAATGGAGATTTTTTTTTGAAGGCACAACAGACCCTTCAGCTGACCTAACATGGGCTGACACCCAAGGAGTTACCAATCTTTTAGGTTCTTCAGTTGTTGGTAAGGAGCTGCAACCGATTGCCATAGAGGCTGGGCTGGGTTCAGGTGGGAGTTGTGACTAATTTTTTGACATCACCACATCACCCTGTGCTGACTTTCCTAGGTTTCTTCCCCACCTCAATCTCACATTCTTTAAATTCCCCAGACTTGAGAGCTGAACTTTCTTCACCTGTGATCTAGGTCTTAATTCTAGTGTGTGTTTCTGAATTCAGTCCCAATGGCCCCAACATTCAGTCCTCATGGTGCCTTCCCAATTTCTCCCAAGAGGACTAGGGACTTTCAGTCAATTAAAAGCCCTGGTGGTCAGCCCTGACATTGAGGATTCCCAGGGTGGGCCTTCTGGTAATGCCTCAGGCTTGGCAGCAATTGCAATATTTGCAGAAAAGTTGTCTGTGTCTTTGCAGCCTCCTTTTCTTGGGTTCAATGTCTCCAGCAAATTCTGATGCTTGCTGTTCACTGTTTGACCTTGGGCAAGTTCCTTGGCCTCTCTGAACCTCATCTATAAGATGGAGAAAACACTGGTAGAACCATTGAGATCACTTCCAGATGCATTGTAAGTACTCAGAGTGTTTGCTGTCACTCTCTATCACTAACTGAGTTGTTTTTTGTAAAGGGTGGCACCTGGAACTGAACTTAAATCCCTAGGTTTGGTTGTGCCAAAGGATAGCAGGACTTTTTCCTGCAACTGTTCAGGTACTTGAATTCTATATGCCTATTGCATTAGTTTTCTTAAGTCTTCTAAAACTTTACACAGTTCCTGAGGCCTTTCCCCACACCCAAGCCATCCCTAATACCTGGCCAGCAACTACCAAGTTCACATTTTCATCTGTATCTTTTCATGGATTTTTAAAATCCCTTTTTAAGAAATAAAAATCGGCCCACACTGTGTGTGTTGCTTTTTAAGCTGTTTTTCATTTGATAATAATTTTGCATGTCATTCAATACATTCTTAGGCTATTGTTATTTTTATGGGTATATTGTTACTTGCACAGATGAACCATATCAACTGGACAATTAGATGGTACCCAGTGTTCTGCCATGATAAATACTGCTGTGATGAACATCCTTGGTTGTTCTTTTAGAGTTAGAGCCATGTTGACCGTGTTGACTAAAGCTCCAAGTTTTAAAACCTGCTGCTGCTAAGTCCCAATGCTGCAACCCCCCCACTCAATCCTGTCCTTGAGTAGTTATTGTTTTGAAGCCAAGTTCAGGACCTGCCATTTATCTCTGTTTTATTTTATCTTATTAGATTCAGCCCATCAGTCAAGCCTGTCTAGAGCCATCTGGATCCTACTGATGTTTTTGCAATCTGTGTATCTTTTTTTTTTTTAAATCAACTACAAATTTGGTAAACAGGACTTTTATGTTTTCAACCAGGTCATTAATAAAAATGTAGTACAGGTCAAAGTTGAGGCCAGAGCCCTGTGGCTGGCCACCAAAGACCTTCCTCTGGGTTTCACTCATGGGATTTGGCAAGTTACAAATTCAACTAATTGAACCAGCATTCAGCTCACATCCTCCCAGAAGTTTATAATAAAGTTCATAAGACAAAGTTGGGCCAGATGGTTTTAACAACCAGGCTCAGTCAAGGGGAACCATCCTCAAAAGCAGAAGCTCAGGTTCTGGATGGAGAATTGGGTCCCCATTGTTTCTGTTTTAACTGGGGCACTTGGACACCTGGTCTATTCACCATTTTCTCAGTGACCAGGCTTCAGCTCCCTGAGTTAACAGTCTACCCCATCAGTCAGTGACGACCCCCTGGGGAAACGGCTGACAACACCAGCTGAGCCCAACTAGGAGTGAAATCTGATGCCGAAGTGACCCAGCCTGGGTATCGCATCTCTGGATGTTGCATCAGAGCTTCAGCCCTCATCCCTCAGGCCACACTGAGTGACGGACACCAGGAATATGGGGAACCACCCATGTCAGGCTTTCACCATCTGGGGGAGCAAGCTGGCATTGACAGGTGGTTCAGGACCTGGCAGAAAGCACTTATCAGCTGTGTGACTTCCATCCTCTGAGTCTCAGTGTCCTTATCTGTCAAATGGGGATGAATATTACTTACCTTGGAGGGATAAAGTAGAAATAGCATATAGAGTATGGTGGAGGCAGACTGCTGGCTAATGGGCTAGATTTGGCCAACAAATGTTTTGTTTGGCCTGATACTGTTTTTAAAAAATTTGAGTCTGTTTCCAAAAATCAGATTTCACTTAAAATTCTGGTCCTGACTTCTCTTGAAAAATTGGGAGACCTGGCAAAATCAGGCCCACATTTCCAGCTTCCTGTGTGTGGTATTACAGTGGTCGGCCACCACTGATGACCTGTCTTAGGCAGGCATCCTTTTCATTTGCCTTGGTCTCCTCCACTCACAGTGCATATGCCTGGGCATTTGACCCTCTTACCTTACAGGCCAGGGTCCTGGAGGCAGCTGAGTTTGTTGCCCTGGTGTAGTGTGCAAGAGGTAATCCAAGTGCTTAGCCCCTGTGGGACCTCTTGCACATTGGCATAACAATGGTTGTCATGAAGACTGTGTCTGTTGTAGCTCTTGGTTGGCAACCCAAGGTCTTCATGGACACCCACTGTGGCCTCAGTTGAGAGACCCACTGGATATTGGTCGGGACTGAGTGAATTCTACAGTTCAGAGAAGCAGCAAGCATAGCAACTGTCTCTCAGTCACATCCCTAGATCACAGAGGCCATGGGGACCAGTCTAAGGAAAAGGGAGGTCTGCAGATAGCACCCATCATTGATGAAGATGTACAGGTAGGAAGAGAAAATGTCACCTGTCATCGAAGTACCTATCCCTGTATTACCTTGTCCTTCAATCTCCTACATTCATGTGTTTCCAAGGGTTCCCAGGAGCTTAAGATGTCAGTCACGTTTTTTTCCTGTTCCTCCTCCTTTTTAAGTATATTAGGGGCTCTTGTATGATTTTCTGAGAAATCAGAATCACCCCCAATGGGCCTCATGGAGCAAAGAATTCTGGGAGAAGAGGGCAGCCCCAGTAGACCACAGATAACAGGAAGTGTGGAAACCAAAGCTTTTTAACTCTCAACCTAAAAACTTGCTGGAGCTGCACAGTAGTCCAGGGTGGCAGGCTCTGGGTAGAAGTGGGTGTAGTTAATCATTGCTTCTGCCTGTCCAGTGATTTGAAAGTGCTGGGCCAGTGAACCAGCTGGCTTCTCTCTGTGAGGTTTTGGTGCAGAGTTGTGGCCTGTTGTACTTGTTGCTACCTAATCACACTCCATGGCTGTGTGCTATCAGCAGATTTCAAATCTGCCTTCCATCTTTGCTTTCCAGTCCTCACTAGAGACCTTCCTTCTCTGGGGGGTTGTTTTTTAAAATTATTTATATATTTTTAGAGAGAGGGGAAGGTAAGGAGAAAGAGAGGGAGAGAAATATCAATGTATGGTTGTCTCTCATGTGTCCCCTCCTGGGGACCTGGCTCTCAACCCAGGCATGTGTTCTGACTGGGAATCAAACTCGTGACCATTTGTTCAGCAGCCCGTGCTCAGTCCACTAAGCCACAACAGCCAGGGCTCTGGGGGGTCATTGATGAACCCCGTTGGGCTCCCTGGGGTCTGATGTCTGCTTGCTGTGGAGCCTGTACCACTTTCTTGAGGACACCAGGTCTACATTTTTCTCTCTTCAGAGGATGAGGACCAATCACACTTAAGCTCCCTATCTCCATGGAGCTCTGTAATTTACCCAATGCATTCTTTTCTCCTGCCTAGGAGTTCAATAGTTCAGGTCAATGTTCAGTGTGCACCTACTGTGTGCCTCCATTGTGGACTGTTCTGCACAGAGAGATGAGGACTTCCTTCTCTCTAAGTGTACCCTGCTGCTCCTCCCTCAGTACCCCCTGCATCCTGTGCTCTAGATGGGGGTTGGCAAACTATAGCCCAGAATCAAATGCAGCCCACTACGTGTTTTTGTAAATAAAGTTTTATTAGAACACAACCATAATTATTTGTGCATTGTCTGTGCTGCTTTTGCACCACTATGACACTTTAATAGTTGTGACAGGAACTGTAGGGCATGCAAAGCTGAAAACATTTGCTGGTGTCTTTGGCCTTTTACAGGAAAAGTTTTCAGGTTTAGATCATGGGCCTTCCTGCATCCGCCTGGCTCCAGGAACTCCCACTATGAATTATGTCTCTCTCTTCTGTGTCTTTAACCTCTTCATCTCCAAGGACCCTTCCTCTCTGGTCCAGATAGCTTGCCTGTATCCTATAAAACCTCCTACTCTCTGTTCCTTGAGGCTTCATGAGGAGCTGCGTATACATACTGTCTCCACTGCCTTCCTCTGTTGACACCCAAGGGGGTAGGTTGCCTGTGTTTCCAGTTATCGATGACTATTCTCTGGATGGAGCCTGGGACCCATGGGAGGGGCTTGCTGAGATCCCTTCCTCTCTGCAAGATCCCCAGCCACCTCATTCCTTTTGCTTCTGGTCCTGCTATGATCACCTATGATGTGGGGAGCTGGGGAAGAAATAGGATCATTAAGAGGGAAGAACAAGGCTGGAACATAAGTCCTGGGGGTCCTGTCACGTGCTGCATCGTAACTTTGTGTTGGTTACCTTCCCTTCACCTCATCAACCCTGTCTGTTTTCTCATCTCCACAGCCAGGATGAGATGACCTGCCATTGAGTCACTGTGACAATGAAAGTGCTTGGCAGTTGGTACCACAAAGTCTTTCCTCCTTTCACCTTCTTCAGTCTCACTGGGCAGTCCACTCCTGGGTCTGCAGGAGGATGACAGAGGCCAGGTGCTACTGAGCAAAATACTGCAGAAGCTCAGAGGCAGAGGAGGTTTGTGGTTTAGGTCACTTACTGACCCTGGATCCAAGCACACCACTCCCCACCCCACTGCCCCATGCCCTCCCTAAGCTTGTCCTTTCTCCTCTAATGCACAGGCTGGGGGCTTTCAGTGAATGTGCCCAGTGAATAGAGGGCTGCAGAAGGCTGACAAACTTCCCGAGGCACAGGTGCTGTGGCCTGGAAGAGGGTACCAGGCCGGTTGCTATGGAGAGAGAAATGTTATGCAGTTAACTTGTTTGACTGGAGGCCTTGAGAAATACCCATGTCTCTCCAGGGCCTTAGAGCCATCTATCACTCCAGAAAGGTTCCTTTCATGATGAGGGTTATCTATTTGGCTAATAAAACTGCAATCACAATCCCTTATGTACAGACAGTCCTTCCCTTTTTACACATTTTATGGAGCTCTCTTCAGTTTATAAGGAGCCTGAAGCTTTGCTCTTCTCAGCTCTGACTCTGCCACTGAGACAGGCACTTTGGGCACGTACTCTGTGCTGGATGCAGAAGGGCAAGAGACAAGCCAGCACAGCCCTCGCCTCGTAGGAGCTCCTTATTTCTTGCAAGATGAACACGACTTCTGCCATCTCCAGCTGAGGATGTGAAGGAGCGGGTTTCTGAGAGGGGAAGGAGGTGGTCTTGGACAGGAGGAGGAACACCCCCGTCTGGGCTGGGAAGGGAGGAGACAAAGAAGGATGAACTAGCAACAATTATGCATCTGCTCTGACCCAGGCACTGCTTCAGGCATTTGGCACACATTGATTCATTTGTCACAGCAGAATTCTTTGGTTGCAAGTGACAGAATCGCAGCGCACACTTTCTTAGACAATGAGATTATTGGCGCAGGTGTCCAACTTAGAGGCAGGGCTGCATGGACAGGGCCTTCAGAGTCTGTTTCAGGCCGTCTGGGAACACACCAGCTGCTCCCAGTCTCACCATTTTGTCTCAGGCATATTTACTCTTCCTGGCTGTGGTTTGAGATATCCCAGGGAAGGAATCTGATTGGTTCAAACCAAGTCATGTGCCCACCCCTGACACTCACTGGCCAAGGGAAAGGTCATATCAGAAGGTGGCTGGCAGCTCCCATTCCACCAAATATTAGAACTGAAATGCGAATGCGAGCTCTATCATATCTCAAAGGAGTGGTGGTTGTGGTGTAGGCAGCAAAGAAATGGCCCTCGATAGCCATCTGAGATCTTTTCTGTTACTCATTTAACACAATTTGATGCACACTGGCTATGTGCCAGGCATTTTGTTTGACCTCTGCATGTTGCTATGACTGAGACACAGTCCCTGTTCTCCTGGAGCTTATAGTTTTGTGAGGGAGACAGACAATAAACAAGTAAACAAAGAAATGTAATTTTAGGGAGTGTTAAACGATAAGGGAAAACAAAAAAAAGTAAAGTAGAGCAAAGAGATTAGAAACGAAGAGGGGAAGTGTTAGTTTCTAGGGGGTAGTCAGGGCTGGTCCTTCTGGGGAGAACTGCCCACGGGGCAATGAGTCGCAGCAAGACCTTGCAGCAGGAACAGCATGTACAAAGACCCTGAGGTGGGCATGAACTTGATGTGTTCTAGGAACACCCAAAAGACAACAATAGTGGAGAAGCCCAGCCAGAAAGAGACGGGCAGCAGATGAAGTCAGAGTAGATAGGGTCCAGTCACACAGGGCCCTCTTGGCTGGCCATGGTTAAGAGTTTGTATTTTATTCCAAGGGTAATAGGATGCCATCTTGAAGCAATGACCTTCCTCTCACAGATAAAGAAACTGAGTCTCAGGAAGGTGAAGTGAATTTTCCCAAGAAGAAAATGTCTTACATGGTGGACAGTCTGTCTGGAGCCAAAACCTTATTTTTCTTTTTTCCACACCACATACCTTCCTCTAGTTAGTTTTGGGGAAATTAGGAAGGGACGAGGAAAGAAACTGACCTCTCCTTTCTCCATGAGGTAGGACAGATGGTCTTCTGAAAGTAAGGGGCAGGGGTCTGTTCACAGAGCTGACAGAGGACGGGAAGGGTTAGCACAACCACTGAGCAGAACACAACAGGCACTTGACCGGGAGTGACCAGGAGGATGGCAGGGCAGTGGAGAGCTCAGCAGAGGGTGGAGGCTGTGAATTTGCAGTGGAGTGGATCAGCACAGCTATTTGATTTCCTCCAGCAGGTGCTTGGCAGACAGCTGGCCTGGGGTGGGAGAGGGGAAGGAAGGATGTGTGAACAAAAAGTGGGGATTGGGACGTCAGAGTCAGGGGCACTAGAAGGTGTTGGTGAGGATACGGTTGAAATGACATGTAGGTGGCAATCACAGATTTTGTTTTTCCTAGGGCTGATCCAAGATAATGCTATTTTTCATTTTCAACAAAGGTGGTTACTTAAACTATTAATTTGTTGAGATTTGTGTGTTATACATTTGTAGGATCTTGCATACAGAAAACATCACTGTTTTGGGTCCTCCCCAAATTTGTATGTTGGAACCCTAGCTCCTAGTGCCGCAGAACATGACTGTATTTGGAGACAAGGACTTTAAAGAGGTCGTTATGGTGGGCCCTCATCCAACCCGAGTGGTAAGAGAGGAAGTTGGACACAAAGGAGAGACAGCAGGGGTGTTTGTGCACTGAGGGATGACATCAGAGGAGGCAGCAAGAGGTGACCATCTGCAAGCAAAAGAGAGAGGCCTCAGAAGAAACCAGCCCTGTCCAACCTTGATCTTGGACTTGTAGCCTCCAGAACTGTGGGTAAAGAAATTTCTGTTGTTTAAGCAGCCCAGCCTGAGGTATGTTGTTTATTTTGTTATGGCAGCCTGAGCAGACTAATGCACTCATGAGTTGGAAAGTTGTCTTTATGGTTAAATCTCAATCTAAATTGGTTTATAAGGCCCCACTTGATTTGGCCCACACCTATGCTTACATCCTCACCTCTCCTCCTTTCCTGATAATTCTCACTCAGTATTTCAGGCATGCTGGTCTTAAACTTCCTACGTTTCCCAGGGTCTTTGCATATTCTGTTTTCCCTGCTTGGAAGATTTCCCCTCCAGATAACTCCTTATTCCTCAGATTTCAGCTCAGATGTACCTTCTCTGGGAAAGCTTTCTGTGAGCCTCACGCCTCCACTCACGGCCCCCACCCTCTAACTAGATCAGTCCTCCTTTGATATGTCGTCTTAGGTGGGTTCCTAGGGAAGTGGATCCTGAGACAGAGAATTTTGTGCAGGAAGTTTATTGGGGAGCACATATGGGATCAACACACTTGGAGGGGTGGGGAAGGGAGGAGGAATGGGTCGGTGGACAAGTTGAGCTTTGATTCCAACAGAACAAGGCCAAAGTCTGTTCCAGTAGGAGTGTGGAGCTGGGATGGTCCTTTAGCATTTCCACCTGGAGACTATAGGCCTGGAAGAACCAGACATTGGAGGTGGTGTCCCCAGGGAAGGAGGTGATCTTTGTCAAGGTGGATCTGAAAGGCTGAGGGCAACTCCTGGGGAAGACTCAAGTGAGAGCTGTCTGCAACCAACAGTCCTGGCAGTTGCGAGGCTAGGAGCCTCAGTTCTGAAGGGAGGTCTGGGGGGCGCACCACGTTATCTGCTGCATCTATTCTTACCTTCCCATCATAGTACTTGGCAGTTGCAAGTTGATATTTGTGTGCTCATTTGACTAATTTTGCCTTCCCCACTAACTTTAAAATGGAGGGCAGTTCCTTGCCAATACCAGTACACAGAGGAAAGGAGTGTGATGGATGCATACATGGTGGAGGATAGTTACACCAGAGCAGGGACGAGCATGGGTGTCAGGAAAACCCAGGAGGAAATGTTTGTGTGGCCAGGAAGACTTGACATTGGTTATTACTCTAGGGAAAAAAAGAACAGAGCGAGAAGAGAATGTTAGTTCATTAGCGACCTGCTACATGCCAGACACTTTGATCTTTCCTTTTTACAGCAACCCTGGAACTGAGGATTGTTGAGGCTTGAAAAAGGCTGATGAGAGGTCAGATGTTTCTAAAGAGAAGGCCGCTTTGAGACCTCTAAGGCTGACATCAAATTTATGATTTTATCACAGAGTAAATATGTCCAGTTCCTGGCTCCTTGGTCTCCCCTTATCTCTACTCTAGGCTAGGCATGCTTTCTGTTTGCACAGTCTTGCCAACTCATTTAGTTAATTAGGTTTGTGTTTACTCAATTACCATCACCCTTCACTCTTGTTTCCCTGTAACCATACCATGATGGGCATTTGAGGTCTTCCCAAATTCTTCAGTCACCATCTCTTCAGGCCATATTCAGGCCATCTCTTGGTTCATGCCAATAGATGACATAGCTCATCTTTCTGCATGAATTTTAGTAACCTAATACAGAAGGCATCCTCATTTCCAGGTTTCAGACCCACTCCCATGTGCTGTTGACATGTTTTATTACTGCTTTGCTAAAGCTCAGAGAGGTTAAGTCACTGGTCCACGTCATCAGTCAGTAGAGCCAAGATTTGATGCCAGGTCTCCTGGCTCCCAAGGCAGGGAGTGGAGGGTGAATAAAAGGCAGGTGGGCCACAGGTCAGAGCTGTACAACATCAGGTTCCATGGGGAGTTCTGGGGAGAGAATGTTTTATGGGCTTGTTTATAGGGTCTCCCAGGATTTGGTGGGAATAACTGCAGCCAGTTCAGCCAATAGCCACTGGATACTTTGAGCCATCCACATGTTCTGCCAGAGCTGAGCCTCTTCTCCAGGGATCTCTCAGAACAGAGCCTGCTGTGGTGGCCCCAGCAGGGAGGTGACTAGCATCACTACCTGTGGTTGAGTAGATTGAGCCTGGTGGGGGTGAGAGGGGCTGAGCTCTAATCTTTGCGCCCTCATTTGGGGCTGCTGTAATCCACAGGATGGAACACCTTCTCCCTGTCGTGGGGGCAGGGTACAATTTTGTAATTTCTCTACCTGGAGGGGAAGACTTTTCCTAGTTTGTACAAGTCTCCCTATATACTGGGAGCTCTCCAGTTGTGACTGTTTTGCCTCTTTGTATATGCTAGCCCACTTTCTGAGGTATGAGCCCACCTTCAGGTACTTGACCATGCCCCTGCAAGGGTCAACAGAAGCTACCTGGGCATCACTGTTGGCCCAGGAGTGTGCAGCAGTGGAGCCTAGAAGTCAGATGAGAGGGCTGTGTCCAGCAGGGCATGAGCTCTGCAGACTCTGCTTGTACCCCCAGCTTTCTGGAAAGCCCTCTAGGCAGCCTGCACAAGGTCAAACACTTTTGCACAGTGAGTCCCTGCAGGGGGATTTGTTCCGGGAAGGGAATTACATTTCAATTTGATTTAATTCAATGAGAATGACACCAAATTGATCAGCTGGTAAAATGCCATTTGATGGGCAGATCTGCTCTTTTCAAGTTAATAGGAACCACCAGAAAAATTAGTCTTGCTTTTTCAGACAGAACTGAAAGTTTTACCCATTTCCTTTGCCTTTTAAAAACGGTTCAAATTCCCTTGAAGGTGGAGAGCATTTTTCTGAGCTCTGTTGACTTGGGTGAAGCAATTCACCACCAGGCAACCAGGGAACACAATACAAACTCTGTATCGGTATACATATTTTTAATTAACCACCTGTATCAGACTTTGGTATGATCTTGAGAGATTCTCAGATTCTTTGGGCTTCAGTTCTGCCATCTGTACACCGGGTGTGTAGTGTCCTTTAGTGCAGCTCTGGGTGACTCTCTTTGGTGTAACAGTATGAATAATAACCATGGCCTTACTATGACCACTGCCGTTGTCCCAACAATCACAATCAGTACCATTACTTCTGAGCAGTTACTCTGTCCTAGGCACTATTAAAATTTCATATGTATTTTATCACATAATCCTTGTCTTAATTTGCAGGGGAACAAGAAGCTTTCTTCTGTTTTCAAAGTTTTTTCAGGCTGGTCTAATAATCAGACAGATATGAGACAGATTAACTAAAGAAAATAACCAAGTTTAATTACATACATATGTATGGGAACCCCACATGCACGAGAGAGTCAAAGGCAGAAAGTAGAAATGAGGTATATGTGACCTGCTGAGCTAAGGATGAAGTAAGGTGCCTTAGGGCCTTCCAAGGGTCATTGCAGAATGATAAGAAGAGCAGGCATTCAGTAATTAGAAGTTTGCACTGCCCTCTAGATAGGTCAAAATGATTCCCTCATTTTCTCTTGAGCCCACAGGGTCTTGGTTGCCTTTAACTCAAAAACAATTCACATACCAGAGGCACAGCTTGGACTGACATGTTCTGAATCCCTACAAATTCCACCATCTACGTACAGTCATTCTTCTGTTGTGCTTATCTTAAAACTGTGTGTTTGTTGCGATGCCACAGATGTATTAGGGAACCATTTGAACTTAACATTAACTTTCCATTTGCTTGTGTGTAATTTCCTGTTGGAGAAACACTGGATGAACCCCCTACTGCGCCCAGCGGAACCAAGCCATGTAGGAATAAACAGAACACACCTACAGATCACACCTTAAACATCTGCTGCCTCCTCTGTTCACTGCATGTTGTGTGTATCATGAGACACACGTCATGTCTGACACACTTCCTGCCACTACTTCACGCTAACTCAGAAGCTATAATCCTTGTGATGCCTGCTTCCACAAGCAGACTAAAGGTGTTTTTTCAAGGTACAGTGTTACGCTTTTTGTAGTATTTATGTATATCTTAGTCACTTCACATGTGTAAAACTGTGCTACTGTTTTCACTAGGGTTTTTTTAAAATGTGCCACTGATGAAGTCTTTGAGTGTTACGATGTAACTTTATTGTTCTATTGGCCCTGTGGCTTGTGTGGAGTGATTTATTTTTAGTTAAAAGTTTGTGATAAGATACACATAACATACAATTTGTCATGTTAACCACATAAAAGTACTATATAGTTCACTTAGTACTATATAGAAGTACAAAGTAAAACCAGGAAAGCTGGTGTTTGTGCCACCTGTCACCACCAGAACCCATAAGCAGAGTCAGGGACTGAATCTATATGGGCACTTTATTCAGATGGCCGGTGATCTGAGAAGATGGCAGGTTATGTACCCTAATAGACCATCTTAAGTTCCATTGTAAACCGACCCTTATTATAAGGAGAAGAAAAGTGTAGGTAAGGGGTTTGCAATTCAGGGAAAAAGTTAATCTGATAAAAGCTGCAGCATACTTTCCTCTGGGGCCTGGGCAGTGGTCTTCATCTACTGTGCTCAGTCTGGAGGACAGTGGCTCAGACAACACCTCAATGGCTTGCCTTCCTACTGAGGCACAAAGGTGGGACTGCTTCTGGTCTCCTGGATTCAGGGTGGGTCATACCTTTAGTCCTGGAACAATAGCATTTACATGCATTGATGACTAAGCTTATTAACTATTACCTAAACTAAAATTGTCCAACCCTTGAATTCCCCGTCATAAGCACATTCATTCACATTGTTGTGCCACGCTCACCACCGTCCATGCACAGAACACTTTTCATCTTACAGAACTGAAACTCTGAACCCACTAAACATCAATTCCCCATCCCCCCCAGCTCCTGGAAGCCACCATTCTAATTTCTGTCTCGATGAGTGGAAGCTATGGCATTGCAGCAAATCTGCATTTTCAAAATAAGCACAATAGAAGGATGACTGTGTGTGGGTGGTAGAATTTGTAGGGGTTCATAACATGTCAGTCCAAAATGTGCCCCTGACATGTGAATTGTTTTGAGTTAAAGGCAACCAAGTCCCTGTGGGTTCAAGAGAAACTTCTGCCCTCCATCCTCTTACTACTTAGAAGGTAGTTTCATACTGATGGGGGACTCACATGTTGGAAAAACTTGTTTCAGGTAATAGCTAATAAGCTTGGTAATCAATGCACATAAAAGCGATTGTTTCAGGAACTGAAGGTATGACCCACCCTGACTCCAGGAGACCATATGCAGTTCCATCTTTGTGCCTCAGCAGGACGGCAAGCAATTCAAGATTGTATGAGAGCCATTGTCCTCCAGGGTGAGACGTCTACTGCCCAGGCCCTAGAGGAAAGAATGCTGCAGCTTTTATCAGATCAACTTTTCCCCTGAATTCCACATCCCTTACCTATACTTTTCTTCTTATAAAAAGAGCCCTTTTAAAACAGAATTTAAGACAATCTGTTAGGGTACAAACCTGCTATCTTCTCAGATTGCCAGCCACCTGAATAAAGCGCCCATAAAGACTGAATCCCTGTCTCTGCTTATTGGGTCTGGTAGGTGACAGGCAGCACAAATTCTGGCTTTTCTGGTTTCAGTACGAGTGGAATCATACAGTATTTATCCTTTTGTGACTGTCTTGTTTCACTTAATAATGTATTCAAGTTTTATCCATGTTGTAGTGTGTGTTAGAATTTCCTTCTTTTTAATTTTTATTTATTATTTTTAAAGTTATATCTTTTTAAAAGATTTTATTTATTTATTTTTAGAGAGAGGGAAAGGGGAGGAGAAAGAGAGGGAAACCTCAATGTGTGGTTGCCTCTCCCATGCCCCCTGCTGGGGACCTGGCCTGCAACCCAGGCATGTGCCCTGACTGGGAATCAAACTGGCAACCATTTGATTCACAGACCAGCACTCAATCCACTGAGCCACACTAGCCAGGGCTATTTATTACTTCTAATAGTTTATTTTTGTTGCATTTTTCCCATTACCACTTATCCCATTAAACCCTCTTCTACCTCCACCCACCACCCTCCCTCACTTCTCTAAAGCTGAATGATATTCCATTGTATGTATAGACCACACTTTGTTTATCCATAGTCTATAGTATTTTCCAATACCACAAACAATTCTCCACACATTAGCCGGATGTCCAAAAGCTTAGTTCATTTCTGACATTAACTACCCAGAGTTAGCTCAGACCTACTGTTTAAGGGCTCGGTCCCACCAGCAAGCCCCTGCTCCAGATGCCAGTCACCAGTCCCTGGCTTCTCATACTTCTGACTGACTGGCTGTAAATGGGAAGTTCCCATGACCATCTCTTAAGGTTTGCTAGAATGGCTTAATTTGCTAGACTGGCTCACAGAACTCCAGCAGGAGGAGCCAACTGGAAGAAATGCATAGGACAAATCATAGGGGTGAGGTGGGGTGGGGAGAGAGCCTGGAGCTTCCATGCCTTCTCCAGGCACGTCGCCCTCCCAACACCTCCGTGCATTAACCAGCCCACAAGCTCATCAAATCTTGTTCAAGAATCTTTACAGAGCTTCATCTTCAGGTCCCCAGGAGGCTGGGAGTGGGGCTGAAAGTTCCAACCCTCTAATTACTTGGTCTTTTTGGTGACCCATCCCATCATGAAAGCAAATCCCGGGAGGCTCCATTCCAAATCACCTCATTAGCATGAGGTATGATTGAAAGTGGATTATTAGAAATAACAAAAAAGGAAGGATTTATATGAACTAGTATAAAGGACCCATGGACAACAACTAAGGGGGGCGGAAATGGGAGGGAGGTGGGGAGCACTGGCGGGGGTGGGTGGGCTGGGCTGGGAGTAAAAGATAGAAAACTACTTGAACAATAATTAAATTTAAAAAAAGAAAAAAAATAACAAAAGACTCTCCTATAACTTGGGAAATTCTAAGGATTTTGGGAACTCGGTGCCAGAAGCCAGGGCCAAGAATATTTTTCTATTATACTAACACATAGTGGTGGTGTTAGTATAGGCATGCAGTTGCGGAATAGTAGAATAGACTATCCTGTTATTTCTTCCTTTGCACATAAGGAAACTGAGGCACAGAGAGTTTAGGTGGCTTCCCCAACAGGTGTCCCAGCTAATAAATGGGGGGGGGGCAGGATGCAAACCCAGGCCTTGCTGATTCCACAACTCTGTGCCTCAGACACTGTTACCCTGCTTCCTTTTTTTCATGTACTGTCACCAATCTAGATGACAATGACTTCAAGTCATTTGGCTATTAATTTCCTGTTGTTAACAGAAGCTGTACTGTCTGAAATCTCTGTTGCACCATCTGGAATTTTTAATAAAAACCTGAGGAATTTACAGGGGGGTTCTGTGCATTGCGTATGTGTAATAGCGAGGTGGAAAATCGCTACTTAAAAGCAGAAATGCCTGCAGCCTCTTCGACACCCCAGGTGGGGGTGAGAAGGTGCCTGATGGAAGCAAGGCTGCTCTTTTGTTTTTGAAGACACTAACTAGGTTTTTTGATTATTCAAGGGAGGCTTACTCCCTACCCCTACCTCACATGGTCTGGAAGGAGGGAGCTCAATTTGGAACTAAACTGCTTTACAAACAAACTAGGGGAATCAGACAACTGTTCATTGGCAGCTGGTGAGGAAGGGAACTTTCAGGGTCTTGCAAGACTTAGGGAAAAGAGGAGATGAAAGGACATTCCTGGTAGAGAAATGAAGTGTCTCCAAAGAGGGCAGCCAGCTTCGGCCCCAGAAGAATGGTGTCTGATGACAAATTCGGTGTTGGGCTGGTTGAGGAACTCTGAGATGACCATTCAACCTTCACCATTGCCAGATGGGTGCAATTTTGTAACCTCCCTCACCCTCAGTGAGGTCAGCTACTTACAGCAGGCTCAGGCTAGTGATGCTCAGGGTGCGAAGGTAGAGGGACTGAGTTTCTGAGGATGGTAGGGTATAGGATGGCAGGGGTGGGGACGTATGATGTGGGAGGGGTTTAAGAACTGGCTTGAGGGCAAGAAATGACCAGGAGAGTGGAAGCACCCCTGAAAATAGGAAATATTGGGGAGAAGCCCATCCTGCCCCCAGATAGTGAGGATGGAGGCTGAGTTTATTTTTGTGGGTAATAGAGGAAAGGATGTTCCAGAAGACACCAGGGATTATTATCTTCTGGAGAGTGGCTCCTGCATTCTGCCCTACCTGGGCTGTGTACTCCACCTTCCACCTTAAGGGTGTGTGCTTCCTAATAATAAATATTGTTGGGACCACTATGAGTATATTTTGCATAACTCTAGGGTGTCTTTTGCCCAGGTCAATGCCCTTCTCAAAGTTGTTCTCTTAGATTTGGAAAGTTAATATGATTACTTTACCAAAGATGGCAGTAAAGCGGTATGAGGAGGGGACCACTTCATCTGGTGTGTCCCAAGTCCTCATCGGGGCTCGTGGCAGGTATATATAGCTGCTCTTTTTTGCTTAATATGTGTCCTGTCCTCCATGCACACTACCTCTTTAAATCATCAACGTAATGCTATATAAGGTTACCTGTGTCCAGTTTTTACAGAGGAGGAAGGAGAAGCCTAGAAAGGCTCAAGGTCATACAGCTAGGAAGTGACAGGGTGGGAATGTGAACCAGGATTCATCTGTCTCTCAAACTTGCACTTGGCCTGTGAGCACAATGGCTTTTCTACCTTTGTCCTTGAAGAAAACAGATAGCTCCTTAGATCCATCCTTCTGTGCGTAGAATTTCCTTCTGCAAGGCCAGCGGTCTTACTCTTAGGGATGCATCAGGGTCACCTGGAGGGAGGTTGGTTAAGTAGGTCCCACCCCCAGAGTCTCCCAGTGGGGTGTGAGCATTTGCATTTCTAACAAGTTCTCAGTGACCAGAGTAGCTGAGTAGCTGTTCTGAGGACTACAGTTGAGAAGCACTGCTCTAGGCTGATCTTCTGACTCACTAGTTACTCACTGGGGCCTCGTCCCCAAGTCCCATGGTGTGCTCTGCTGCACTTCTGCAGCCCGGGGTCCAGGCTGAGTGGGACTTGACTTGTCATTGCAGGGGAGGAAGAAACTTTCCTCCATCTTCAGGTTTGTTTTGGGCGGGTCAAATAATCAAATAGGCTTGAGACAGATTAACAAGAGGTAATAACCAAATTTAATGCATTCGTATGTGCGGGAACCCCACATACACGAGAGAGTCAGAGACCCCACATGCATGGGAAGTTCGAAGACAGAAAGGGGAAGTGGGTACAAAGGCCATTCTGTGCTAGGGAGGAGGCAAGCTGCCTTGGGGCCTCCAAAGGTCATTGCAGAGAGAGCACATGGTCAGTAATTAGTAGTTTGCCTTGTCATACAGGTAGGTCAACAAAGGTTATCCCTGATCATCCCTTACTATGTGTAGGCATAATTCAAGTTCTTCTAGGTAGTTAAGGGAGGGGTAGAAGTTGCCTTTAGCTCATAGTAATGTGCATACCACAGAGGCACATCTGGGGGTGGTTTGTTCTGAACCCCCATATCACCCTCCCAGCCTGGGTTCCATATGTCCACCCTGTCATCTTGGCCAGCTTCCCAGCCCTGCCTAGGCCTGGCTTGGTCTGGTCTTGGGCACCCCTTTTTTTTCCCAGGTGGAAGTATCCACAACTCCCTGTGGCTCAGGCTTACACATCAATGCTGCTGAGACCCAAGGGGCTTGAGTGGGGAAGTAAACAGCACCTGGGGGCTGCTGGGGGCTGGAGGGTGCAGCCCAGTCTGCTCCCTCAGAGAGCCCTGGAAGTGCTTAGGGGTGGTGGGGTAGGGGACTGGGGTGGAGAGGGCGTGCTGACTCAGGGGTTTCAACGGCCTCAGCAGCAGCTCAGTGGCTCCTTCCCTCCCCCTGCTACACACAGACAGCAATCACCTGGGAAACAGGTTGGAATTCTAAGCAGAGAGAAAAACATCTTAATGTATCAAGGGTCTTTCAGAAGTGATTTAAAGGGCCCGAGAGACAGACTGTCAAATGTCGTCCTTGGGTACCCGGACCGATATGCCTCTGCTCCTGATGCCTGTCTCTTGCCTCCATGGCTGGAGGGGAAATGGAATTGTGTGATGTGTGAGTGTGTGTGTACACAAGTGGTGACAGCATCCTTCAAGGATTGGGAATCTAAGGAGCAGGTAGGTGTAGGGGCTCTGCCTGTAAGGCTCTGTGGGGCAAGTGTGGGGCAGTCAGGCAGGGCACTGTGTTGGGAGAGACTCTCACAGCCTCCCCATGAGGTGGGGACTGATGAGATGTGAAGACACATCACCAAAGGATGTGTACTGATGGCAAAGAAGCACGTGAGAAAATGCTCAACATTATTACTCATCAGGGAAATGAGAATTAAAGCCCCAACAAGACACCACTGCACCCCCCACTGGAAAGGCTGACATGAAAAGAAATGGCCACATCAGACATTGGCAAGGATGTTAGAGGGACCGGAAGTCTTGTATTCAGCTGGTGGAAAAGCAAAATGGCACAACCACCGTGGAAAACAATTGGGCAGATTCTTAAAAAGTTCAATGTGAATTTACCATGGGAATCGCAATTCCTAGGTTTTACCCAACAGAAAAGAAAACACAGAGCCACACAAAGACCTGTACACGCATGCTCCCAGCAGCTTTATTTGTAAGAGCCCCAAGCTGGAAACAACCTAAATGTCGATCAACAGGTGAGATGATGAACAGTGGCACAGTGGAGTAGCACTGAATTTAACACAAAGGAAACAACTATCGACGTGTGCAACCACATGGATATATCTCAAAACAATTGCACTGAGCGAAAGAAGTCAGAAACAAAAGAGTACAAACGGTGTGATTCCATTTATATAAAATCCTGCATCATACAAGCTAATCTCCGGTGACAGGAATCAGATCGATGGTTGCCTAGAGAGAGGAGATGGGGATTGGGGAACGGGGAGTGCCCTCAGTGGGGACTGGCAAGGCCACAAGAACCTATTCGAGGGGACGGAGATGCTTATTATCTCGACTGTGGTGATGGCTCCAGGGGTGCAGACATACGTCCAGCTTTACCAAGTGGTGCACTTTGAACATGCGCAGTTTACTATCTGTCAATTCCGTCTCAACAAAGCTGTTAATAATAATAGTAACACCCCCCTTGAACCCCCTCTCCCTGCCCTGTCCCCTGCTCCAGGCAGCAGTCTGTCTCTAGAGCTGGCACTGTCCTTCATCTCTTGTTCTGTTTTGCAGCAGGGCTGGCTGTGCGTCTGCCCTGGGTAAGTGGGATGGCAGCCTATTTCTGCACTGGAGACATCGCCTCATTTAGCCCTTCCTGTTCGTCAGTCCTTGCCGGGCAGGGCCTGTGTGATTATGACCATTTGCATGTGATATGGAGAAGTTAAGGGACATACTCAAGGTCACAAGGGTGGGACAGGAGAGGAGGGTCGAGTCCACCCTCTTCCCCACTCACCTGACAACAGACCACTCAAGAACAGGGACAAAGGGAGCAAACCAATCACTTCCAAAATCTTTGGTCTGGGTCCAAGAGCCAGGCAGGCCTGTCGGTTTCCCCTTCTCTGAAGAGGTTAAACCAGACCTCTAAGAGTCCCTCCAGTGCTGGTGTCCAATGAGTCTGCAAAGTGAAAACCTTCCACTCCTTAAAGGGCCTGCCACTCACATGGACTTCTTTGTCTGCATTTTAGAGACAGACCTGGTCCTGCCATTCATTCATCCAGCCTGTGACCTTGAGCAGTTCAGCTCACTCGGCCTCTATTTGCTCCTCTGAAGAATGGCAACAATTGCACCCAATTTTCAGGGTTTTAAAAAAGGATTCAGTAAGTTAAAAGATATAAAAGGGGTTTAGCCCTGGCTGGTGTGGCTCAGTGGATTGAGCACAGGCCTGCGAACCAGAAGATCTCGGTTCAACTCCCAGTCAAGGCACATGCCTGGGTTGCAGGCCGGTTCCCTGCAGGCCATTTCCCAGCAGGGGGTGCACAAAAGGCAACCATACATTGATGTTTCTCTCCCTCTCTCCTTCCCCTCTAAAGATAAATAAATAAAATTAAAAAAAAAAAAGTGGTTTAGACACTGATGCACCCTAAGGAAAGTTTAATTGTCTCTGTATTTCATGGCTCACCACCTGCCCCAAATGGGATTTATTTTTTTTTAAAGATTTTGTTTATTTTTAGAGAGAGGAGAAGGGAGGGAGAAAGAGAGAGAGAGAAACATTAGTTGGTTGCCTCGCGTACGCACCCTGATTGGCGACTGAACCTGCAACCAGGCATGTGCCCTAACAGTGTATTGAATCGGAGACCTTTCGCTTTGTGGGATGACACCCAGTCAACTGAGCCACACTGACCAGGGAAAATGGGATTTATTTTTTAAAATATTGTGATAAAATATAAATAACATAAAATTCGCCATTTTAATCCTCTTTAAGTGTACAATTCAGCGGCACTGAGGACATTCACCACGTTGTATGACCATCGCCGCTATCCATTTCCAGACGTTTTTATCACTTGAACAGAAACTCTAAACCTCGTAGTTCACATCCAGTAACTCCCCACTTCCCTGCTGCCCCACCCCAGCCACTCTGTTGGGGGTAGCTGCTTTTCTACTCTGATGTCCATGCATCTGCCTACTCAAGGCACCTCGTGTAGGTGGACCTGCACATACAAGCCCACTTTAACTCCCACCTTTCGTTGGTTGGTTGGTTTGTTTGGGGGCACAGAGATGGGAGGGGGTGGAACTTTGGAGACAGCCTTGTAGCTCACGGGGGCCCTGGTTTCTGGAATGGAAGACGGGGTGGGGGGAGTCCTGTGCTGTGAGAGGCCCAGGGGCTCTTGGTGAGTCGGCATCGCATCCACTCCTGGCCAATGGCTGTGGTCGCGCAGCGGCTGTTTCTGGGCCTCCTGCTAGATGGGACCTGAGGCTTCCAAATCATGTTTAGCAGATGCCTCAGGAGCTCTGCAAATGGTTGATTTGGATTTCACTAAATGATTTTAAAAGTTACTTCAAGGTAACAAGCTGATTGTGCAGATGCTGCAGCTCTTAGAATGGAAAGGGTCCTAGCATCTCTGTTCAATTAGAGAGAACCCTAAGACTGCACAGGCGGTTGGGAAACGTCTACCATTTGCAATAACTTCTCTGTGTGATTAGAGGCTTCCTATAAAGTGTGAAAATTAATTGTCCGTTGAGGTGGAATGCCTGTGGCATACTGTGTTTCCCAAAGGTGACGACAATAACATCTCCCATCCCACAGGTTCTTCTTATAATGTGACTGTTATGGGCTGAATTGTGTCCCCTCCGCACCAAATCCATATGTTTGAGTCCTAACCCCCAGGACCTCAGGATGTGACCTTATTTGGAAATAGGGTCACTGCAGATGTATTGGGTTGGTCAAAAAGTCCATTTAGGTTTTCCAAAGATATATTTTTCATTTTGACTAATGACTTTATTGATTTGGATATTTTGAATATGTCGCCTATCTTCTGCTATTGGCTTTGAGTGGACAGAGGCCAGGGGTGCTGCTAAACATCTTTCAGTGTCCCCATTGACAGCCCCACAGCAAAGAATTATTGGGCCAAAATGTCAATAGTAACAAGAGACTTTGCAAACCACTTTTGACATATTCGATCAGTCACAGCACCTTTTCCATACACTGTACAAATCTTTTTGTGCATTTTAGTACATTTTTACCTTTCTTGAAATAATAAGTACAATATGCTGAAAATGTTGCATATTTTTCCATCTTCGGTATTAAAATGGCTGCATAAAAATTCACCAATTTTGATAAGTTTTTTAAAAAATGCACACTGATGTGATAGCTGTCACAATACAATCTAACAAAAATGTGTCAAATGAAGTTGCAGACAACTGCTAGAGCCATCGTATGGAAAAAACTAAATGAATTTTTCAGCCAACCCAATAATTAGCTAAATTGAGGTCCTGCTGTAGGAGGGTGGGCCTCTAAGCCAATATGACTGGTGTCCTTATAAAGGGGGAAATTTGGACACACAGGGAGAACGCCAGGAGAGGATGAAGGCAATGGGTCTGCAAGCCGAGGATCAGCAAAGGTTGCCACAGCCCACCGGAAGCTGGAGGGACACATGGCGCTAGTCCTCTCCCTCAGTCCCGAGGGGTCACCGACACCGCAGACACCTTGATCTTGGCCTCCAGGACTGTGAGACAGTACAATTCTGTTGTCTGAGCCACCCAGTCTGTGGTATTTTGTTATGGCAGCCCTACAAACAAATGCAGTGACCTGTACACCACTGTCATTTAGAGATGAGGTCTGCAGCCCTCCTCTCGAAATTGGGTGACTTTTGTGACTGCAGCAAGTGAAATGCAGCATAAGGGACACCCCGTGACTTCTGACGCCAGACCACTGAAGGCATTACAGCATTTGCCTGGCTGGTTGGGAGACTTGCATTTACCAGGCAAGTGGCCTGACTGCCCAGTCTCCTGCAGCTTTGGGGTGCGGAGAAGGCCACTGGATCTCGGTGCATGGGGGTGGGGTGGGGTGTAGGAGCAGGGAAGCAGCCTAGGGCTGGTGGCAACATGGGGAATCCCTCGAGGCAAGAGTGGGCTTTTGCTCTTTGAAAGCCTCGGTGAGTCCACTTATGAATTAGACACAACACCATTTCCAGGTGAGAGTCCAGATAGGCATCTGCCGTTAGGTGACTGGTTCTCTTTCCCTCTGGGACACCAGATACTTGTAGACAATCTAAAGTGAAGATGGGTCGGGGGGTGGGAGGACTCCAAATGATGTATTCTGAGAAACGTCCCCAGGCTAAGTCCCCCCAAAACACCGAGGGTTATGCGTTCCCCATGTCACAGCACCTTCCCTGGACAGCTCACCCTCCGAATGGCTTTTTTCTTGAGTCCCTGCTCTGTACCAACCACCTTCCCTGCATCACCTCATTCAGTCTGTGCTGGCTCTGCCCAGCTTTTATTGTCTTTCTACTCTGTCATTCACATCTCAGCAGGGGTCGGGTAACCAAATCAATCCTATAAGCAAATCTCGGTAGCTGCGTGAACATCCAGGCCGAAGCACAGGACTTACTGGTAACCACTGTGGACGCAGGCCAGCCCCTGGAAGGAAGAAGTGGCTGCCTCCAGAGTTTCAGGCGGGTTGGAAAACGTTAAAATCTGCTAAGCTCTGGAATGGAAATTTCTTTCAATGTAGATTAGGCCTTGATTCAGGGAGGTGGTGGGAGAGTGGTACCTGTGGTTCCCTTGGCAACCGCCTTCTGATTGGAAGGAGCTGGAGTGCAGGGAAGGGTGTCTCTGGGAAGGCCTGTGTGACGTGCCCATAGGTGGACAGGAAACAGTTAAAAGAAGCCACCCAGTAAAGATCTGGAGGCCTGGCGTTTTCCTTTTATCAACCTGCTAAGATTTTGGGAGGGACTACTGATAACAGGGAAATAATCTGGAGTGGCTGCTTCTGAGAAGCCCCTTGGTTACTAAATTTTTGTTGTATATAAAATGCACTTTTTTGCCCAAATTTTTGAGGGAAAAATAAGGATGTGAATTATACACCCTTATAATTATACATTATGGTGCTAATTCTGTAGCTATATAAATGTTTTTAATTCTTTTATTTATGCTATGCATTAAAAGTGTAACTCTAGAAAGCAATAACATCTGTATGCAAAATAATACCCTGGAATATGATCATTGGTTTTGTTTCTAAATATAAATACATAAATAATTGAATTAAAAACTTGAAAGATTCTTTCCCTTGAAAGTTTGGGCCAAAAATGTGGGTGCGTATTATAGACGGCAAAATATGTAGAAAGAAACTTGCTTCCTCTCCACTGAAAGCTGAGATGTCTTCCAGGTCCTCTCCTTCTGCGGCATAATGAGCAAAGAAGTTGGCCAAAGTATCCCCAAGAGTTTCCAGGCAGCTGCACATGTTTAAGCAGAGAATTCTGAGCAGAAGCACAGGCTGAGCATTTACATGAACACCTCTCTCAGGGGCGGGAAGAATAAAAGAAATACCAGGGGTGAAGACTTCATCTGAAGTCCCACCTCTCATCTAATGCTGGTAACATGCCTGAGAATTTGCATCAGCCTCCATTCAGACCATCCAGCCTGAGTAACGGGGATAAGGGCAAAGGCACATGCAATACTTGCTTTGTTCCGGGCTCCCTTCTAAGGTTTTCGTGCATGTGTGCTCATTTTAATCCTCAGAACAATCATACAAGCTGAGTTCTAGCATTATCCCATTTTACAGGTGGGGAAGCTGAGGCACAGAGGAATTGACCACAGGCATACAGCTGGGATTCCAACCCTGGCTGCTTCAGAGTGGACAGCATGGGGATACAGAGGATGATCTGCTGGAGGAGCAGGACCAGGGGCAAGAGAGGTGAGACCCTGGACAGCACTAGGCCAGGGACACTCCCCCTAGCCACATCTAAGCTTGCTTATAGACGGCCTTTATTCCAGCAGGCCCTGGCAGCCAGAGGTACCCCTCCCTCCTCAGGGTGCCTCCTGGCCTGTTCTGAAACAAGAGCAGTGCTTTTAAAACACAGGGAGACAATGGCACTCCCCTCTGGGAATACACGCCTGGGTGGAAGGGTAAAGTACAGACTCCTTGGCCTGTCATCTGAAGCCTTCCCTATCAGACCCCCTTCTACTGGCGTCACTCTCTACTGCATTCCTGGTCTTCAAAACCCCACGTTTCCCAAGTGCCCCCATCCCCCGCAGAGTCAAGCATGGCCCCCCAGCTCCCCGATGGTTGTTCTCACCAGGGGAAGCCACCCCTGCGGTGGATTGTCCTTACAGAGAAGCACATCTCCTCTGGGGCTCCATCGGATAATCACAGATAAAACCAACACCAGAACATAAAGATGCAATAACCATAAACTTCAAGCATAACTTTAAAACAAGAAAACAAGTGCTGAGTTCCAGGAAACAAGCGAATGTACGTTAATTATACGGCAGACCCCCCATGCCCTATAAAGTGTGTGTGACATCAAAAACTCAGCTGCACCGTAAATTGGATATAAAATAAATGCACCAGGAGGCAGAATGGTGCAGAGGAAAGTCAAATCCCTCCTCTGCCACCCCTGGCTGTGTGACTTCGGGCAAATAAACCTCTCTAAGCCTCAGTCTCCTCCACGGTAAAGAGGAAGCATTGATAATAACAGTGTCCAGGACAAGATGGTGTCATGAGAGTTAAATGAGATGATGTGTGTAGGGCTCTAAGCAGAGTCCTTTGTCTTACCTTCCCTAACCAGCAGGAGATGTTAAACAACAAGTAACAGCAACCTTCCTTCCTTTCCCAGTTCTCTAGCTGAGAAGCTGGGTCAGAGGTCACCCCTCTCTGTGTGACCTGAAAACCCTTTGCACGTTCTTTGAGATGCTCAGACTCTCTGTGCACTCAGAGACACAGAGCCTGGGGGGGCGGCTCAGACGAGGGTCCTCCCGCTGTGGTTCCTGGCCCGCACAGGGCCTCCTGATAGTCTGGGGACTGATCTAAAAATCTAAGTTCTTTGTTTTATTCATTTTGCTTTTCTTCTTTAAAAAGACAAGTGCTATGAAAAAGATTACAGACTTCTGTTTTTGGATAACGCTGAGGGTTACTTACTGAGTGAGTCATGAAAAGTTACTAAAAATTATTATTAAAAAAGTTTATTGATTGACTCATTTTAAAATAAACACCCTCTCCCCCAAAACAAAACAAAAAGATTAAGTGATTGAGCTCATTAAACTTTTGATCCTTTTACTTAAAAAAATAAAAGTGAAACAATTTTATTGAAATATAACTTATACACCATATAATTTACTCAAAGTGTGCAATTCAATGGTTTTTAGTATATTCACACCTATCAAAAATCATTATTTTATTTTTCTTCAATTTTTTAATAGCATAGAACTTCCTACCCCTGTGCTCCTTCTGGAAACTGGTCACAGGTCTGGGGATAAGCCTTGGGTCTCTCACTTCTGCTACGTGATTTTTTGTTAAAGAGACGAGGATTCCTTTCTAGACCCTTTGCCTTGCAGCTGTGTTGAAAAGTAGTCTGCGTTCCCCACTTCAGCCACTAGGTGTCAGGCCGAAGGATTGGCAGTCTTGTCACTTGAGGACCTCTGCTGCAAGCAAGGTAGGGCACAGATGCTCTGGGGACCGTGGTGAAGAATAGAAGAGTAGAAATAGAAATGAGGTCTCATGGAGTGAGTAGAGCTTTGAAATTTCTTATGTTTACTTGGCCTGGGCTTGGAATATTGCTTCACATTTGCTTAGGTATTTAGCCAACCCCCCCCCCCCCCAAAAAAAACCCACAAAAAACCACAAAACCAAACCCCCCTCCCCCCAAAAAACCCCAAAACACCAGAATCCTTTTTAAAAATCGCCTTTCTCTCAACCTTATTTTTTAATTTCAATATTTTTTTAATTTTAAAAATATTTTAAAATTACACTTGACATTCAATGTTATATTAGCTTCAGGTGAACAGCATAGTGGTTAGATATTTATATATTTAGCAAGAGATCCCCTGCCCCCCCTATAAGCCTAGTACCCACTTGGTGACATGCATAGTCATTAGAGTATCACTGACCACATTCCCTGTGCTGTTCTTTACATCCTCCTATTCCAACATGTCGTGAGGGCTGCTCTGTGTCAGGAACTGGGCTGGAAGTGGAGGACACAGAGATGAACAAGGCACAGCCCACCCTTTAAGGAGCTCAAACTATAGGGAGGAGGGCATTACAAAGAGTTCAGCATCTCACAAATGACAAACACCATGAAAGTGGGGGGCACATGATGTAGCAAGGGTCAGGGAGGGCCTCTGGTATAAAAATAATGACAAAACCCAGCAATAAATAACAACATTCCTGACCTGTGAGGGGGGATTTACATAATACAAACGCTTTCTTAGACAGGTTTTATTTATTATTTAAATCATATTTATTGAGCACTATGCTAGACAATGAGGGTACAGCAGTGAAAAATTAATGTGGATGCTATTATTTATACTTAGCATATTCCAGACACTGTGCTTGGCTTTTTATATTCATTATCACATTCAGTTTTCCAATAAATCCTACAAGGAAGGATCTATTAGGCTCATTTTCCAGATGAAAAACATGAGGTGCAGAAAGACTTAATAACTTCCTGAAGATCTGAAAATATGAGTAAAAAGCAAGAGAAAGTAGTGGGGTAAGATTCAGACTCACACAGTGTGACTCATGCCAGAAAGTGAACCAGGTCTGACCCACTCAAGAACTCACACATCTAGTCACTGTGTACTGTGTCTTAGATGTTCCCCTGTCTCAGATGTTGCCCTTAGATAGCTTTTAATCTAGTGAGCACCATGCCGACGTTTTATCCTTATGCAAACCATGTGAGGCAGGAAGAAAGAGCTGTTCCTATGGCCATTTTACAGGTAGGAACACTGAAGATCAAGTAGGGGAAGAATATTCTTCCCGACAGGGAATGTTAGGATAATGGTGCATCCATAGGCAAAAACAAAAACAAAAACAGAACCCCCCCCAAAACTTTGATCCATAATCCTCACCATATAGAAAATGCACTCAAGATGGATCACTGAAGTAAATGTAAAATCTCAAACTATAGAATTGCTAGAAGAAATCAGCAGAAAGTTTTTGTGACCTCAAATCAAGCAAAGATATCTAGATAAGACACCAAAAGTATATCTGTAAAAAACATATTAATAGTCCTGGCTGGTGTAGCTCAGTGGATTGAGTGTGGGCCTGTGAACCAGAGGATAATGGTTTGATTCCCAGTCAGGGCAAATGCCTGGGTTGCAGGCCAGTTCCCAGCAAGGGGACTCGTGAAAGGCAACCATACATTGATATTTCTCTCCCTCTCTCCTTCCCTTCCCCTCTAAAGATAAATAAATAAAAAAAGAAAAAAGAAAAATTATCAAAAAAACCCACAATAAGTTGGAGTTCATCAAAATTAAAACTTTGGCTCTTGAGAAGATACTGTTAAGTAAATGAAAACACAAGTCACAAACTGGAAACACTCTCACAGTATATGTATCTGATAAAGGGCTAGTGTCCAGCATATATAAAGATTTATCAAAACTCAATAATAAGAAAACAAATAGCCCAATTAAAAATAGGCAAAAGATTTAAAAGGTATATAGATAGCAAATAAGCATATAAAAGATATACAGCATCATTAATCATTCAGAAAATATAAATTAGAACCACAGTGAAATATCACTCCACACCTACTAGAATGGCTAAAATTAAAAAGACCCACCACACCAAGTATGGCAAGAATGTGAAGGAACTGAAACTCTCAGTCACTTCTAGTAGCGATGCAAAAAGGATAAACCACTTTGGAAAGGAGTTTGGCAGTTTCTTCAAAAGTTAAACATGCCCCAGCCAGCTAGTTCAGCTGGTTAGAGAGTGTTCCCAAAGCACCAAAGTTGTGGGTTCAATCCCCAGTCAGGGCACTTACAAGAATCAACCAATGAATGCATAGCCATCTTGGGTTATGTTCCATCTTGGGTGGAACAGCAGGTCGATGTGCTTTTTCTGTTCTTTCTCTGAAATCAATCAATAAAAAAAATAAAAAATAGCTAGACATGTATTTATCATATGATCTCCCATTTCATTCCTAAGTATTTACCCAAGAGGACAGTGTAGTATATGTTCCTACAAATATTTGTATATGTTTTTCTAGTTCAAAACTAGAAAAACCCAAACTGGTGAAGGACAAGTAAACTGTAGTACATCCAAGTGATGGAACAATGCTAAGCAATCAGAAAGAATGAATTAGTGATACACACAACATTGGTGAATTTCAGAAATAATCTTACTAAATGAGAGAAGTGACCCAAAACAGTACACACTGTATGATTTCATTTTCATAAATTTCTAGAAAATGTAAGCTTATCTGTGGTGACAGAAAGCAGATAAATGATTTCCTAGGAATTGAAGGAGGGGAGAAAAGTGGGAGAGATTGCAAAGAAATTTTGGGGAGTGATGGTTATGATCACTATCTTGGTTTTGATGATAGTTTTATGAGTGTGTGTACATAGGTGAAAACTTACCAAACTGTACATTTTAAGTATCTGCAGTTCATTGTATGTTAATTAGACCTCAACAAAATTGCTAAAAAAGTCAACAGCCAAAAAGAAAAAGGAAACACCCAAATAATTTAATTGGAAAAAACAAAGATTCGAATAGACATCTCAGTATAGAAACTGTACAGATGGCACACCAACACAAGAAAAGATGCTCAACATAATTAGACATTAGGGAAATTCAAATTAAAACCAAAATGACACACCCTTATTATAATGACTAACAAAACAAAGTGGAACAAAATCTAACACCACCAAATGCTGATGAGTCTGTGGAGCAACTGGAGTTCTCAAACATTACTTGTGGGAGTGAAAGTGGTATAGCCACTCAGCAAAACAGTTTGGCAGGTTATTGTAAAATTAAATGGGCTCTTACCATATGATTCAGCTATCCCATTCCTGGATATTTAGAGAAATGAAAATTTATGTTTATGTAAATATCTGCACACAAATAATAGTTCTATTCATATTGCCAATGGGATAGGAACATTCCCCCAAATCCTGTAATGTGTGAATGGATAAAAAGATTGTAGTAATCTATATAACAGAATACTACTCAGCAATGCAAATGAACTATTAGTTCAGGCTGTAGTATGGATGGATCTCAAAGGCATTCTGCTGAGTGAAACAAGCCTTTTCTAGAGAGTTACATACTGACCAGTTCTGTTTACATGCCCTTCTGGAAGAATTCTAGGTGGAGAGAGTGGATCATTGGTTTGACCACAAAACGGCAACAGGAGGGTGTTTTCTGGGGGGACGAGACTGTTTTGTGTCCCAGTTGTGGAAGCTACATGAATCTACACACACGTGGAAGTCTATAGAACTGTAGAACAAAAAGAAAGTCAACTTTACTGGATTTAAGTAAAAAAAAAATTGATGGGATGCCCATCAATTTTTACTCAGCAAGGGATTTTTAGCATTAAGTGCTCTTATTAGAAAAGAATAAAGACTAAAAATTCATAAGCTAGAACTGGGTTTCTTCATCTCATCAGCTCTGACATTTTAGCCTAGAAATTCTTTGTTGGTGGGGGCAGATGTTTAGTAACACCCCTGGCTGCTACCCACACGATGCCAGTATCATCCTCCGTCCCCATGTGACAACCTAAAAATGTCTCCAGATACTGCTCAGCGCCCCCTACAATGCAAAACTGCCCCTGGTTCAGAACCCCAGAAGCAATATCCAACCTAAGGATTTAAAAACAAACAACAAAAATTATCCAAAAAAGTAGAAGATAGGAAGTATTAAAAACAAGGGCAAACATTTATGAAATGGGAATAAAATCTGTAGCAGAAAGACCCAACTCAGCCAAAAGTTTTTTCTTTGAGAAAACTAATAAAATTGGAAAATCTCTGGTGAATTGATTAAGAAAAGGAGAAGACGGATAAAGCAATGTAAGAAACGTAAAAGGCAGCATATTTATACATGTTGCAGAGATTTAAAAGATGAGAAGTTACAATGAACAAGCTGTGTCAACACTTGGGAAAGTTAGATGAAATAACAATGTTTCTAGAGAAATAAAAACTATAAAACTGAATCAAGAAGAAGTATAAAACTTGAACAGTCTTGTAATTATTACACACATTGAATTATTAGTTTAAATATATACCCTAAAGAAAACACCAGAACCTCTCAAATGATTTTACTGGTGAATTTTACCAAACAGTCAAAAAATAGGTATTTTCAATCTTACACACACTATCCAATAATGAAGAAAAAGAGGAAACATGCCCCAACCCATTTTGTAAGGCTAGAACACTAAATACCAGCCTAAATACTAGTCTTAATACTAAACCTTGACAAAGACAGTGTGAAAAATGAAAATTATAGAATAATTTTGCCTAAGAACATAGATAAAGAATTTTAAAACAAAGACCAGTAAACAAAGCTTGCAATGTGGAGAAGTGAAAATATGTCATGACCTAGTTTACTCAGGGCATGTAAGATTGAGTAAACATTCACACATTAAAAATTAATGTGATTCTCTCCATAACAAAGTAAAGGAAAAAGTAATATAATAATTTTAGTAGATGTGAAATTTAATAAAGTTCGACATCCACTTATAATTTTTGAAAAAAATTTTGCCACCCAGAAATAGATTGAAATGTCCTACCAAAAACTGCCACCAAATATCAGATTTAAATGTAAAACATTGAAGGCATTGCCTTTAATTTGAGAAACAAGACAAGGATGTCTGCCACTGTCTTCAGCAGTTCACCAAAGGCCCTAGCCAATAAAACATGGCAAATAAAGAGAAAAGAAGAAATAAGAATTGGGAAGAAAAATCATACTGCTGTTATTTTGAGATGACATGATTATAAACATAAAAACCTCCAAAGAATATGCAGATTTGTAGTTGGAATTCAAAAAAGAGTTTATCAAGGTTACTGGGTATAAAGCTAATACAAAAGTTAATTGCATTTTCTACATCAACAATGAACAGTAAAATTATACTCAAAAATAGACACCAGGATTTGTCTTGAATTTCTGGTCAAGATGGCAGTGAAGGTAAATATGGTCCTTGCACCTCCCACAACCACATCAGAATTACAACTGAACTATGGAACAACCACCATTCAGAACCCCCCGGAAATCTGGCTGAATGGAATCCTACAACTAAGGATATAAAGAAGAAGCCCTGTGGAGGCTGCTAGGAGGGGTGGAGACATGGAATGGATTGGTCCCACCCATGTGTGGTGGATAAAAATTGGGAGGGATATCTCAGCTGCAGAGGTTTCCCCTGAGGAGCGAGGGGTCCCAGCCCTCCACACCAGGACCTCCACCCCAGGATTCCAGTGCCAGGAAGAGAAGTCCCCATGACTTCTGGCTGTAAAAACCAGCAGAGACTGTGGCTAAAACAGGTTTTCAGGAGTCCCAGGCAGTTCCTTGAAGGGGCCCATATGTGGACTTACTTGGACTGACTCCCTTGGAGCTCCAGCCCAGAGTGCAGCTTGAAAGGCACCAGAGAAACACAGAGAGGAAGTGAACTGTCGGGAATCAGGTCGAGAGCTGGAGGGGCAGCTTTCTCCTGAACAGAAGTGATTAAATAACAGTATGCAGAGTTCATGGATTGGGAGATAATAGGTAAAACTATCAGCTCTCTCAAATTGATGTGTAGATTGAATGAAATTTCAGTTAAAATCCAATAGGTTTCTTTTTCAAAGATACTGCCAAGCTGATCCTAAAGTATTAATAGAAGAAATAAGGGCCAAAAATAACCAAATTATTGCCAGAGAAGAATAAGTTGGAGAGCTAATCTTATTGAATATCATTATAGCACCATAGTAATTAAGATGGTGTAGCCTTATCTTAGGAGTAGACAGATAAACCAGTGGAAGAAACTAGAACTCTCAGAATGAGCACACAAATGGAGACTTTGTTTATGACAGAGCTGATACTGAAATTCAGGGAAGAAAGACAAACTAAAAAATTGCGCCGGGTAAATTGATTATTTGTACCAAAAAAGTTAGACTAATACCTCACATCATATATAAAAATCAATTTCTGGTTGATTACAGATTTAAATATAAAGGGCAATACTGTAATACTTTTTGATAATAATGAAGAAGATGATGATAAGGACTGGTGCATAATACCATGAGCCAAACAGTGTTCTTTATGCATATTAATTTTTTTAGTTTACAGAACAGCTATATGATATAGGTACTAATATCATTTACATTTGAGGATGATTATATTGAGGCACAGAGAGGTTAAGTAACTTGTTCAAGGTTTCATTGCTAGGATTTGAACCAAGGCATTTTGACTGAGGAGTCCATGTTCTTAAATACTGTAACCATAGTATTAGTGGCTCAGTTTCTTGGAGCAAAACCCTGAAAAGCCAAAAGGTTGTTGGTTTGATTCCCAGTTGGGTCATGTTGCCTTGATTGCAGGTTTGGTTCCTGGTTAGAGCTCATGTGAGAAGCAACTGATTGCTGTTTTTCTCTTACATTGATGTTTCTCTCCTTCTCTCTCTCCGTCCCTTCCCCTTTCTCAAGTATATCCTTGGATGAGGATTAAAAAACAGAACAAAACAACTATAATCATAGGAGAAGTGTAGAAGTTTGTCTTTATGACCTCAGGGTAGAAAACAATTTCATAAAACCTGAAAATTATAACCTTAACAAGAAAATGAAATATTTGACCACCTTTAAATCAAGACCTTTGGTTCATCAAAAGACACCCTAACAGAAGTGTAAAGACAAGCCACAAGTTGGAAGAAATTATTTGCAACACACAAAAGTGACAAAAGTTTAATATTGAGAATATGTTTAAAAAAACTGCTGTAAATCAATTAGAGAATGAGAAACAACCCAATAAAAATGGCAAAAGAAATTAAATAGGCACCGAATCAATGAGGAAAACTGAATGTCAAAGATAACAATGTTTGTGCAAGAACAACATTAAACAATGTCCATCAACAGTAGAATAGATGAATGTTTTTGATCCAGTTGCTCCAATGGAATACTATACAATCATGAAAATGGAAAAGTCCATCAGCATGAATGAAACTCAGGATGGTAATTCTGAGTAAAATAGCAAGTCATAAGATATCTCGCAATGAAAAAGACTATTTTCAAACTTTATATCCGACAAAGGACCAGAATTTTGGCAGGCGGAAAGAGAATGGACTCAAAGAGAAACATGCAGAGATTTCAAACTTAGTGATTATGTTCTGTTTCTTAATCAGAGGGTGGGCTACATGGGTGACCCTTTTGTCATTATTCTTTATACGGTGGACATATTTTATAAATTTTTTTGTATCAGCTCAGTATTTAATATAACATTTTAGAAAGCCTTTGGTGTGTGTTGGTGTATGTGTGGTATGTGTATTTCTGTTTGGCAATGTCTTTTTCTCTCCTGAGCCTGGCAAGCTCTTTCCTGCCAAATAGGCTTTGCAGGTGCTCTGCCCTCTGCCAAGGCCTTTCTTTCCCTGGCTCTTTATAGATGTGGTCTCACCTCAGCCCAGACAAGTGAAGAGAAAGCTGCTCACAGCCTCCTTACACATTCTGAAGAGATCTTGTTTGTTGACCCATGGAGCTGTTTCTCCTGATTACAATGCGAGCTCAGGACTTTTCCTTACTCACTCATCCCAGCCCTAGACTGAATAGATTTTTGGGCATATGAGTTTAGGGTTTCAAAAAAAAAAAAAACCCAACCCAAACTGTGGCAGATCCTAGTCGGCAGGATCCGTGTGTGTTGTGGCTGCTCATGAACAAATACACAGGGACAAGAGAAGTTCTGTGGAGAAAAAGAGGTGGCATGGCCACTCTATGAAGGAGAGGGTGAGAGGGCTGGAGAGCCCAGCCCCTGCCTGGCCAGGCTTTTGTTGCTTCTCTGGGTACATTACATGAAGGGTAGTCCTCATTTACTATGCACAGGTTCACTGCAGGGGACTGCCTTTTACAGATAACAAAGGAAAGAATGCCGCTAATTACTTCAAAGAGAAGGATGTTGCAGCTCAGGGGGAAAAGTGGTTGAACTGGTCACATGCCATACTTGGGCAGTTTAGCTCAGATTTTAGGAAGCTGCAGTAAGCCCTTTCTGCCTCAATTCAGGGTGAGGGAGTTTTAGCAAAAGCAAGTCTCATAGCAGTCTAGGTACAATGCGAGTCTGATTCCCCAGGGGAAAACCTCTCCATGGGCGTGGTCCTGGGTGCCACTCGCTCCCCACTGGTTTTCCATGTGGAGGTTAAGCTACAATTCCACACCATGCGAAGTGTTTTCCTACACCAAACAAACAGCTACTTGGAAGTTGACCTCCTAAGACTGATGAATTTGGGCACTGACTTGTCCTTTATTAGTGTTGTGGTCAGCTGGGGGTTAAATTGCTTTTAAAATCATTACAGACTTCTGACCCAGGGTTTGTTGTGTAGAATAACAAAGGGGCATGTCTTTGAAGGACACAGGTAACAGCAAAGAACAAGTTTAAAAGAGCGAAACAAACTGAAGCTAAATAGAGAATGTGTTTAAATTGGGTCTTTCCCCCTGGAGATTATTGCAATTTTAAGGGTAATGCTGCTCCTAAGAAGGTTAGCTTTACTCTTGGCCACCATGGACGTGACAGTGTGTGGGCCCATCATTAATCAGGATAAGGTATTGCGGACCCGGGTGCAGGTTTGTTTGTCAAGTGGATTTCTTTGCAGGAAGCACTGACCTGTGGCCCTGTGATGTTTGCATTGTGCTTCAGAGCCAGGGATGGCTTGGCAAGGGCCCTTGTGGTTTATAACTGATTTTATTTCCTACAACTGCATTTTGAATTTCGAGGCCCAATCAGTTTGAGTTCTTTACAAGTATAATTTTGTTACCCGTGGAATGGTTTGAATTGAAGTTTTATGGAAGTAAGTTTGCATGCAGTTTGGGTTTTTTAAATTAATTTTTATTGGAAACATTTCATTATTTGGAAATGGATTTGTTTGGTGATGGCAGTCGTGAGGCTGCAACTGCTGGCTCATAAATGGGTTTATTATTGGATTTCCTTGTGCTTCGATTGATGGATGATGGTGAAGACACCTGTAGCACAATGCTCTTTTTTTTGGCAATGATTTCGGGTGCGATTGCCATGGAATACGAAAGTGGGACACAGAGAAGTAGAGAATTTGGTTCATGCTTCTCAGTGTAATTGATTTGAATACATTCAGTTAGAATGTGTGCTTACGGGGAATTAAAGGATCAGCCGTTTACAAATGTTCCCATTATAATCGGATCTGAAAAGAAATGATAGAACCTGCTGAGTGATGTGAGGCGATGGGGGAGGAATCTTCTGACGGGAATCCAAATGCCTGGGGTTTTCTGTAATGTGAAATGGGGTGGGTATGCTGGGCTGGGTGGGGAGCCACCAACCAACTCCAGGATCAAAATTGTGAAAATAATTATAATAACTGCCACTTATTGAGCATGAATGGTGTGCCAAGCACTTCCCTAAGAGTTTATCTGTGCTATTTCATTTACTTTCATAAGAATCTTCTGCAGCAGGTCGTGCTGGGTTGTCAATTGTCTACCTGGCATGATTACCACCTGTTGTCAGGACTCTTTTTCTTTGCAGAGGAGGAGCTGGGACCTACATTTCCCAGAATGCCTTTCCCCAGAAGGTTGCTGGTTCTAGTCAGTTGAGAGAGATGCTCCTAGGAGATCTGAAAATCAGAGAAGGGGAGGACATTATTCTCAGGATGTAGTTGCAGGCAAGCACATAGATAGACATGAGATTGGATGCACCTTATTTTAGGTGGATGGGCTTGCTGAGATTCACCTGCTTCATCTTTGCAGCCTGAGAAGGTTGGCAGGAGCTTCCCTGGGAAAAATACCTGCTGTAGTAAAGTAGCCAGGGTCCTAATATGGCTTCCCCATCTATTGCTTTGCCAGCCCTTCCAAAAGCTGTGGAAATTTCTAATTCCCTTCAGGAAAGCCCCTTTGACTTGGAACCTATAAAGTGGCTTCTGTGTTTTTGATTGGACCCTGACTAATACATAGGTATTATTCTTATTTCTGTTATTCAGATGAGCAGTCTGAGATTTAGAGAGGTGAATTGCTTAAGCACGCACGGAAAATGGCAGAGTGGGATTTAAACCCACATCTGCCTGATGCCTGACTCAGGCCACCAGACTCCACAATTTTTGAACAAAACCTGGAGATCCAGGCACTTGAAATCTACTCACAACCTCCTGCATGCAAAGCTTGCCCTCTCCCAGAACCATTGCCCCTGCCACAGATGCTCCTCCTAGAGCCAGTGCCTGCCATTTGCTGGTCCATGTAAACTGCGCGGGAAACAGACAGCTCTGCTGCTCATCACTGTTGGGGACTCAGGCAGCTTCCAGGGGATTCAAGGATTTGTGGATAAAAACAGGAAATGTATCTTCCTACCTTGTCTTCTCATATCAGTCACCATTATAGAGGGCAGATTTTTGCATTAATGACTTTAGGGACATCTAAAATTATTCATAATAAATGGCCACTTGAAGGTTACATAACAGGATATTAATATTGGTTTCATTAGAGGAGAGGTAGTGGAGTGGGGACTAGGAAAGCTGTAATTTGTAACCTTTGTATTGCACGTTTCAATGGTTACAATGCGCATGCATTATTTTATAATTTGAAAAACACCCCATAAGCAGCCTGAAAATAAAATGAAAAGGTGTGTCCAGTTGGATACACCAGCACGTGGCATGATGTGTGTGGGGGTGACACCGAGTTGGCAGCAGGCATCTATCATGTCACAGTGTGTTTTAAGTGATGGTACAGGACTTGTATATGGTAGTAGGCAGAAGAACAGTGGTTCTCAAGGCTTTGTTTAGTTGCATTGTGAATGCTATGTTTAATATGCTTGTTAGATGCCCACGTGGAGCCTGGGATATGCAGTCGTATATCTGTGTCTGAAGCTCAGAGAAGACAGTCTGCCTGGTGATAAATATACATTCAACATGTGAATAGTATCAGTCAGCTTTCATTAGGCTATGTTGCCATTGCAAACAGCCCCAACATTTCAGTGGCTGATAACCAACAGGGGTTTATGTTCCCCTCTCTTTACCTGTTATCTGCAGATCAAATGTCAGGTCTCTGCTCTGTGTGTCTTCTTCATTCTGGCAGCTGGGCTGAAGGAATAACTCTTGTCTAGGGTGTGTGGTTCTTTGGCCAGAACAATGTGGTAGTGTCAGAGCTTTGTCCAGGTATGGCACATGTCACTAACTGGTTTCATCAGAACTGAGGACTGAATACTATGCACGTGTCTTTCCCTCCAACAGTCACGTCCGCACCCTCAGGTGCCAAGTCCTCCAGCACAGCAGTACCTGTATGTGCCCCCAGGCTGGCCCCATCATGCCCTCAGTTAAGTGGCCCTGACACATGGCCCAGGAGTGTGGGATGTGTTTCTCCTCCTGAGCTTGTCTTCTCATGTGTGTGGCACAGGCGACCACATCCTTCCCTCCCCAGTGCCCCCACCCCATGTGCTACCTGAGGGATCCTTAGGCCGCTTTGACAATCCTCTCCTGGGTCCATGGAGGTCCTCTCCTGTCCAGACCTTGAGACGCCTCCCGTGATCTCTAAGTGATGCCACAGCTGGAGGCTGTAAGATGGGGCAATGGAAGTGAGGGGGAGAGCAGGCATCCTGATGAAGGAGACAAGGAAAACCATCTGCACCGAATTCCCCAAAAGGAGGGAGGAAAAGATGGTCTGTTGCCAGAAGAACAATGAAGAGGTAACGACAAATGTGTGATTGTGTTATTGAATGCCATGTCCTTGAGTGTGGACAATGAGAGCTATCAGCAAGGGGAGAGGGTGGCTTTTAGGTGGAAGGGACAATGGTGGCAGGTAGAAAAGCCATAGAGATAGGGCTCGCAAAGGCAGGCAGAGAGTCAGTAACAAAACAGGGTCACAGAGACACAGGGAAAGCCACCCTCTTACGAGGGACAGGGGCACAGATGAGGCGGGGTGGAGAGGCAGAGAGGTGGGAGTGTCAGAGCCAAGAAAGAGTTGGGTGGAGGGGGAGTCAGAGACTGCTTCTTCCTCTCTGTTTTCATTTAGGAGGCTGGGGGCCCTGGCAGACGCTGTGGGGGACAGTCCTGGGTAGGCATCAGTCAGTGGACATTGGTAGGAACAGCTCACTCAGTCAATGTGGATACATGTTAAGTGTCAGCTGGAAGGTGTCAGTCAGCTCATTCCAGTCAATAAGAGCCAGTTGGTGAATATCATCAGCCAGCGATTCAATGAAGCAATCCAAGAGGCATAGATTGGTCACTCTTGGGGTGCCAGGCATGGTGCTGAATGTTGGGGAATGGGAAGAGGAGATGAGGCAGAGCTCAGGATCTCAAAGGGCAGGAGAACACATGATCATGAATAAAATACCAACATTAGTGTTTTTTGGGGACAGCACTGAGCCTAGTGCCTTAGCCTGGAGCACCTAGCTGAAGCCTCCTCCCAACACTCCAGGAAGTAGGTATCAGTATTCCCATTTTACAGGACAGGAAACTGAGACTCATATAAGTTAAGTTAGTACCAGACAGAGCCAGGGTTTGTTTGTACCCAGATCTGTGGGTTCCCAAAGGGGCTGTGCTGTCCCATGGTGTTTTGCCACGTCTTCAACCAGCAACAGAGGATTGATGCACAGGGTGTGTTGTTTACATGAGGGGCATCATCAGAGAAGAGAGTGAGAATTGTGGGAGGGGAGCCCCAGAAGAGGGAATAGCCCCAGATAAAGGCAAGGTATTCCAGGCTCAGCTTTCATTTTTCCTGCCCAAGTCCTGGGATCAGCCATTTCTTATAAGAGCTGTGATTCCTTTTAATGCAGAATGGTATTCAGGAACCAAGATTTAGGTGCTCAGTGTGCTAGTTGCTATGGAGGTCTCTGCTTCCAGACCTTCTCAGGGTGCAGAGCTGTGAGACGGAGGTAAGTATATTTATAAACACACACCTACATCTGTATATAGCTATACCTCTGTACCCACAATGTAAAGTTTGATTCTGAATGAGCATTTGCAAATACTTGAGGAATGAATGAATGAATGTTCACCCAAGGATGAGTACAGGAGGGGAAACTCGGGCAGTCGTTTCTACAGCTCTAGCTTTGAGGCCCATCTGATTCTTGTTGCCTTTAGAAAATGTCCCTGTTGTTCTTCAGCATCTAGACTCTGGAAGGACTGGTTCAGATGGCTCAGGTCATTCTTGCCACTCATCGAGCAGAGAGAAGTGACTGTGGATATTGGGAGCCTGGTAGTTAGGGTGAGAATTCCCAGGGGGAAGGAGAGTTTGGTAGGGTAGCAGCCTGGGAAGACCAGGGCAGGCCAGAATGCTGAGACTCAAATCCAGCGATCTCAAACATAACGTAGAGACTTCATGTCTGAAGTGAGACCGGGGACATCTACAGAAGGAGGAACAAGGGATGGACTGGTATTTGGGGTCTGGGGTTGGCTGGGGCTGCAGGTGTGGGTCCTACAATCTCAGCTGAGGTGGTGGGGTAAGGGAGAGGTTCTGGAGGGCCAGGGAGCTTGGGGAGGAAGTTCAGTTCTGTGCTAGCTCCTTTATTTCCTGAAGCCTCTTAAAGAGTTTTCTAAAGCTCCTCCATCTCCAGCCACCCATTTCTTTTCATTGGCTTCAATTTGTAAACACAGCTTTATGGGTTTCTCTTTGAGGAGCTTGGGTTTATCTCCTCAGTGAGTCCTTTTCAGAGGCGGCCTTTTCTGTCCTGAAAGTTTTTCTCTCCAGTCACTGTCCCCTAGCCTTCTCCGGTGGTGTTTGATGTTTGCCTCCTGGCATTGTTGCCCAGATACCGGCAAGCTGTTCTGTATTGAGTCTGCTGGAACCTCAAGCCTCTGCAAACTGCACAGGGCTAGTCAGTCCTGGTCACCCTGGTGAGGACTCCACAGAACCCCAGCTTGCAAAGTTGGCCCCAGACTCTGTGTTGGGGAGCAGAGGGACTTTTCTTTTTCATTTTTAGTAAAAACCTATTAAGCCCCTAAATTCTCTTCTTTTAGCCTTGCATTCAAGACCCCAAGTAATCTGACATTGGATGGATCTCTATGAATCTTAAGGTCAATATACTTGGGGTCTTTATGCCTCTTCACATTTTGATTTTTTCTATTTTAAAAATGTTCATCTATTTATATGTTAATTGGTTGAAGACTATCTTGGTTCTTTTGCTTACCTTTTCCCACCTTCTCCCTGGTGAAATCTTGTTTGTTCCACAAATGTCACCTCTCCTGAGGAGTCTTCCCTGATTTTCCTGCACTAGTCACTCCTTCTAGGGTCCATGGCTCTTTTTTTTAAACATTAAAAAATTTTTAAAGATTTTATTTATTTATTTTTAGAGAGAGGAGAAGGGAGGGAGAAAGAGAGGGAGAGAAACATTAATATGTGGTTGCCTCTCGCATACTCTCTACTAGGGACCTGGCCTGCAACCCAGGTATGTGCCCTGATTGGGAATTGAACCAGCGACACTTTGGTTCGCAAGCAGGCCAGCACTCAGTCCACTGAGTCACACCAGCCAGGGCTCCGTGGCTCTTTTTATGGAAGTGATTACCCCTTGCCCAGGTGTTGTGTGTGTGCTCTTCCCTCCCACCATGTTCTGTGCACCTTCTCCTGTGGGCAAGGGCTGCATACTGCTGCATGTCTCCAGCATGAAAAGGCCTGGCACACTGTGGGAAATAATCCCAAAGGATTTCATTGCTGCAAAAAGATCTCCCATGGGTGTCTTTTTCTTCCCATTTTTGCCCCAATTTGCTAATGCCCAGTCCTTCACAACTTGTCAGTTAGTTCTCTGCTGTTCAAAGTGTGCTCCAGAGATCATCATCTACACCAACTGCATCACCCACACCAGCTGCATCACCCACACCAACTGTATCACCCACACCAGCTGCATCACCCACACCAGCTGCATCACCCACACCAACTGCATCACCCACACCAACTGCACCATCCACTGGGAGTGTGTTAGAAATGCTGATGTCAGCCTCCACTCTTGAGAGGAATCAGAATCTTCATTTTAACAGCTAGAAGTTATAGGGATGTCTCTTCCTGACACTGGAACCCTGAGATGGGGAGCCTAGGGTGGGGCTGGGACCCCTGGCTCTTCGGGGGGTACTTATGCAGCAGAAACATCCCTTTGGATTTTTGTCCACAACCCGTGGGTGTGTGAACAGCTCATGTCGTGTCTCCCCATCTCCTGTCACTCTCAATGTGACTTCTTCTTTAAATTCCTAGTTGAGAACTTTTATTCAGCCAGATTTCAAGTGGTTCTGATTGATGGTTTTTGTAGTATAGTGTAAGTTTGATGTGGTTGTGGAAGGATGCAAGTATCACCAGTTACTTAGGCCGCCATCTTGACCAGAAATCTGGCCTTTGGATCTCTCAATTTCTCTTTATTTAGTTCTTTCCCCCACCCTCTATCTTCCTATCTTTCTTCCTCTTGCTGCCTTTCTCTACCCCCAGTCCATTACTAACTCTTGTTTGAATCCTTAGAGTCTCAGCTTAAATGTCACTTCCTCAGGAGAGCTTTCCCTCCTTCTCCAGATGACATCAGATCCTAGAGTGTTTGCTGTCAGAGCTCCCTGTACCTCTCCATGGCATTTATCTCAGTTTATAATCAAATAACTAATTGCATAATTAGCTGTTCCACACTTATCTCCTCCCTCTCATAGATGTAAATGACACATGAACTGAAGCCCCAGCTCCTGGTTAAGTGTTGGCTCAAAGGTGCTCCAAGAATGTTTATTAAATGAGTGAGTAAGACTATAAAGACATTAGCTCAGGCTACCCAGTCAACCTGTCTTGTTCTTTCCTGGTCCTGGGGATTTCTATCACTACATTTTGAGCTTGCATCCTGGTTACACTGGTATGTTAACCCAACCTGCTGCTCTTCTGACATATCCTGAAGCTGTATATCCTCGAAGCGAACAAAGAGTTATTTGGTTCCTGATATAAACTGAATGCCATTTCCATTTCCACCTTCCTCTGGCATGGTCTGTGCTTCTGCCCTGGTTGGTTAGATCAGATAGTTAGCCAAGATATTAACTTCCCACTTCTCCGCCATATATAGGGAGTTGGCTCAGTGCAAAAGAAGAGCCCAGAATTTGATCCTAGACTTGACTCTAGCCTTTGATTATGTCACTTGGGTAAGTTCCTCTTTTTTGCCATCTATAGAAAGAGAAGTTAGGTTAGGGTAGGGATGGCAAATATATGGCACTCACTCATGCTATCATTCCCCTTCCTGTACCTGTGACAGACAGTATTAATTGATCATTGAATTCTTTATTGCTGACCCCAGACAGAGCCTTAGAATTCTAAGGAAGTGCTCTAGACAGCCACTACCAGTCGATCAGAGCTGGCACTTATGCTGAACTCTGTTTGCCATCTGAGGACCAGATGTTCTCTAAGTTTCTCTCTTCTCAGGTGTTTGAAGATTTTGCTTCCTCTGCTGTTCTCATCACCCTTCCTAAGAAAAACCTGTCAGTCTGTGCTCAGCTCTCTCAAAAGCCTTCTGTCTTTTGCCCTCCATTACAACCATGGGAACTACTCTTTGCTAAGCATTTTTGACAATTCCCTTCTCTTCCATGTGTCATGGAAGAGAGCTGCCAGTCTTGGAGGTCTCCAAACTGACCAGAGTGTCAATTAAATTCATTTGAGTGTTCTTTGAGCTGTAAATCTTTAATATTAAAAAAAAAATGACTTGAGTCCTAATGCCTTCCCTGGGCTTTTTGCAAATCTCTGGGGGTATTTTGTGTTCTCATGCTTACCTTTTAATTCTGACATTTTCCTTCCCCTGACTTCTCAGTCCTGTGCTTGTCAGCTCCCCTCCTTAAGCTGTCCCTCTGTGTCCCATGCAGGATGAAGCCTCTGTTTGCACTCATTCCTCTCAAGTGCCATCACCACATGGCTGCTGTCATATGTTAGACTTTTCCTGAAGGCTGGGAGTAATGGGTAGGGGAGGGCCGAGAAGGCGTTTCAGCACAGGATAGCACAGTGCTACTAACACTTTAAACCTGAAGATTAGAAATTATGTTTTTTCAATTCCCACACTGCCTGGAGATGGCCGCTGTCCACCTCAGACCCTCGGCCTGTTTGCTGGGTCTACCATCCCCTGTGGCCCTTTTTACACACTCTCTAATTCCCTTTGCTTTCCCAAAAGCTGTATGCCTCCTCTCCTGGACTGTCCAGAAGAACTTGAACCTTTCTTTAGCTCTTTGATGTGCCTACATCTTCTACACCATGCCTTGGGGGCCATCACTTTTCACTTCAAAGACGTGCCTCCACATATTTTCCTAAATAAAAAGCCATGTGCTCTGATAGGAATTTTGTCATTTCTCTAGGATGTAAAGGCAGCTATATAGTCAATTCTTATTATGAATGGCCATCACTGTTTCCTTTTGATATCAAAGGTGAATAAGATGTATCCTTGCCCTCAAGTTGCCCACAACTGGATGGTGGACATAGACAAGTAAACCATCAGTTACCTTATGAAGTGAGCCATGCTAGAGAGAGGACCAAGTAAGATGAATGCAGACCCATTTGTAGGAGTGGAGTCAGAAAAAGCTTCCCAATGGATGTGTACCAGAGGTGAGTCATGAAGGCTGTATAGGAGTTAGAAGTTAGACTAAGGAAGGGTGGAGGAGGAGGTAAGGCATTCCAGACAAAGGAAACCACCTGTGCAAAGGTAGGCAGTCTTGAAAGAGCATTGTGAGGTCAACAGTTCAATACTCCTCCAGTACAAGGAGTAAGGTAAGACCTGGGGCTTGAGAGATAGGCAGGGGCTGGTCTTGGGGACGTTGGTGGGAACTTTCTATAGGCCATTAATCTGGAGAGTGATATGGCTGTTTTAGGAAGACCACTGGGCAGCCAGTGCTGTGAAAGCTAGATTGGGGCAGGGAGAGAGGGTGGACAGGGAGTCCAAAGAATTATTTTTTGCTAGTCTCTGTGAGGATTAAGGGTCTAATCAAGAGCAGTGGCAGTTCTGATATTGGCAAGTCTTGATCTGAAGGACATTTTGGGAGTGAGTGTGGGTTGGATTGGTTCTGCTTGGGTAAATGTGAGCTTGGTTTCTGCTCTAGGAGATCTAGAAGTGAACAGCAGTCAGCAATGAAGATGTGAATGGAGGAAGACCAGAAATCCCAAATCCCCAGGTGATGCCAGGCTCAGGAGCCGTAGAAGTGTCTGGATTCTGGGAACAAAGTACTGATGAACAAATTCAGGGGAGTGCAAGCGACTTCTTCCAGCTGATTTGTGTGCTGCTAAAGCCAGATTTATTGGATCCTTAATCAAAAAGATTTAGGTTCTCTCCTCAAACCACAAAACATATGAGTGAAGAGAGAATGGATTCAAGTCCATCTTGCTGGCCTCCAAAGTTACCACATCCCATCATCCCATTTTCTCCAATGTGTTGCTGGGAAAGGCTTTGCCCTGATTCTGGGTGGTTCTTCTAGTGGAAGGAGTTCAGTTAGTATAATGCTGGATCCCTTTCCATCCTATTTATTTTTACTACCCTGGGGAGAGGGAATGGCTCTTATCTTACCAGCTGATAAATTTAGGAAGAATAAGGGGGCATGCCTGTGAGGTAGCTCTTCTCTCTTGGGAATAATCTGGCCCAGAGGAGAAGCCAAGGGCTATACCCAATTTACGCCTTTAAAAAAAAATCCTCGCTGAGGACATGTTTATTGATTTTAGTGGGGGGGGAGAGAAACATAGGTTGCTTCCTGCATATGCCCTGACTGAGGATTAAATGTGCCACCTTTGTATATGCCCTGACTGGGAACTGAACCTGAAACCTTTTGGTGTATGGGACAGTGCTCCAATCAACTGAGCCACCTGGCCAGGGTACACACCCCCTTCCCTGCCTATATGTCTTGATGGACTGGCCTCCCTCACAGAAGTCTGACCTGGTCAGCATTGCCATGACACCAAACCCACGAATCAGGCTCCACCCCATCTTCTCTCACATTAAGCTACATTTCCCAAGTCAGCCTCTATCAGTGATGCTGTCAATATTTTGATCTCCATCTGTTTTATGAAAAAATTTCTTCCTGACCAAGCCAGGAAGACGGCTGCTACTTGTTGGGAACTGCTTGGAAACCCCAATGTTGCAATGGTTATTAACAACAGAATAGAAATAACACCAATAAGGATAATAATATAAGGAGAGTAGCAGAAATAGTTCCCATTAATGGAGATTTTACTATGTGCTGACATCCTTGCATGGATTACCTAGAAACCCTGGCGACAGCCTGAGGAAGTAGGAGCTATTATTATCTCCACTTGACAGTTAAGGAGACGAACTGAGAGTGACTTAGATGTTGAGCAACATGCTAAGTCACACTTCTAGTCCATGGTAGAAACTTCCCTCTAGCCAAGACCAAACCATCAGGCTACATGGCCTTCAGGAGAGAAAAGGGCCATAGAGACAAAGTCAATAGGGAGGGCTTCCGGGAGAAGGGGTGAACAGAGGCCTTGAGCTAAATCTTGAAGGATACACAGATAAATTCTTTGAGCTGTTACTTTAGCAATTCTGTTTTGTTCTGTTCATTGGCAAGTCCCAGCGGTATGTGCTCAATAACTCTTGGGTACCTCTCCCTTGAATGTAGATATCATATCATTTGTTTAACTTGCTGAATAAAGTAATTAGTACCTGGGAGCCTGCCTGCCTGGCAGAATATATTGGTGCAGCAAACGAAGTTTATGCCTTCAGGCCGTGCAGTGGAATTTGATTTAATTTGTCTCAAGGTTAGGGAAGACGATGGGGGACTTCAGCATCTCCTTCATCTCCGTCACAGAGTTAATGCTTTGCAAGGGTGGAGGGAGGCGGCACTGGGCCGTTTCAGCACTAATGGGACTCCGAAAGCTTTCCCACTGGAGTCTGACTTGCTTTATGGATGCGGCTGAGAGGCAGCCACACTCCTCCCTTCCTGGGAAGATGCTGTCTTTCAGAGTCACAGCCAACAGGCCTGTGGGTTCAGCTACAGCCTTTGCCCACACGGCTATGAGCTCCTTGAGGTGAGGACTATATTATTCATCTGTGTCTCGGTCCCAGGTGAGGTATAAGAGGGACTCTGTCTGTCTGTCTCCTCTGAGAGGTGATGTGATAGTTCTCACCTTTACCCTAGCCTACCTCTGCTTCATCCAGAGGACATTCTCTCTGCCCACCACACGTGGCCAGCCCATTCTCTGTGCTTTTCCCCTGGTCCATGCTGTTTCTCTCCATCTCCACCTTTCTAAATTCTCTGCACCCTTTCCGTTTTGGTTCTAATCTCCCTTCCTCTGGCCCTTTCTCCCCTGGACTATTCCAGATGGTAGAGTGTTGGGAAGACAGCGCAGTTGAGATGTTAAAGGCACAGGCTCTGGAGCCAGACCACCTGGGATCAAACCCTGACTGCATTGCTTCTTTGCTGTGAGGTCTTAAGCATGTGACTTAACCTCTCTTTGGCCCAGTTTGCTAGGGGACTCCTAAGGGTGAAACCATCACAGTGCTGATCTCTCCCCCTATCCTCTGCGCCTCCCAAGGACTCCTCACCTTCGGGATGCTACTGGGGATGTGTGCCTTGTCCTATCATGCCTCCCCAACTCCCATTTCCCCACCAGCCTTGGTCCACTGGTTCCAGGTACAGCAGGCAGGCTGGATCTTCCCCCAAGGGTCTTAACAGTGGTTAATGGATCTCAGTCCACCTGAAATGAAGTGCATGCGGCAGATTCACCAGCATGTCTCTTCTCCTGCTCTTGGATCTCCTGGGGGAGCTGAGGTAGGTGTGAGGCTGACCAGTCCCCCTTCCCAATCATTCACAGGATGTCCTTGCCCCATGTCAGCTTCCATGGGCTGAGTGCTCTGAGGCAGAGGCTGGCCTTTCCAGATAGAGAAACTGGGGTTTCTTCGTAGAGTGGGTGATGGGGGAGAAAGCAATGCTCAGAGATCTTAACCTGATGACAAGTGCCTTGTCTTCTAAACTCAATGCACTGGAGAGGGGTGTGTGAGGAAGATGGGCAGACTCAGGGGCGTCAGAGTTGCAGAGGGGAGGAGGGTTGGGCTGCTTCCAGAGTTATGACTTAGGGAGAAGGGGAGATGAGTTTTTGGCTCAGCAGCAGGATGAGTAATCTAGTAGGTAGAGCTGCCCCAAAGTGTCTGGGCTTTGTAAGATTATGAGTTCCCTGTCACTGGAGAGGTTAAGCACAGCCTTATATGGGACCTACTATACTGACAGCACTTCTTAAGAGCTTACTGTGTGCTAAGCCCTACATTAAGCCCTTTATTATCTCATTTAATCCTCACCACAACTTCATAAGCGTAGGTGCAATGATCATTTTCCTCATATCATAAATAAGGAAGTTAAAGACCAGAGGGGTAGGCAGGATGAGGTTTAGTCCTGGCTTGACCACTCACTATGTATCACTGGATATATTACTTCTGATTTCTCTAAGCCTTAGTTTCTTCACCTGGAATGCCAGGATCTCAAAGTAAGTACCCAGCAAATACCAGCTACTCTTAGTCTCAGGCTCAGTCATTATCTCAGGTGAACACAGCTGGCCTCCACATCTTTCTAATCAAGTCACCGAGGTCCTGGATGCAGTCAGGCTCCAGTCCCTCCTCGTACCTCAAGTCACAGTCTAGCTATGCCAAGAATCACAAAGAGGGTTCTTTCTCTCTTTCTTTTCTTCCTTCCTTCCTTCCTTCCTTCCTTCCTTCCTTCCTTCCTTCCTTCCTTCCTCCCCCCCTCCCCCCTCCTTCCTTCCTTCCTTCCTTTCTTCCTTCCTCTCTCTCTTTCTCTCTCCTCCCTGTCTTTTTTTCATAGAGAGGGTTTTTTTTTTAATTTTTAATCTTGAATAGTGTTCTTTAGGTTGTTTATTAGATATCCAGAAATACCTGTGATAGAAGCAGTTTGGGAAACAATGGGTTAAACAATGGGTCATGGTTATGCAGCATTTCCCAAATTTATTTTATCATGTACATCTCTTCAGCCTTTGATTTCTGGTATTGTTGCCTGGGTCTGTTTGATCGTCACTTCCAGGAAAGCTCATGCCTCTCTGGCTATGGATAAGGGGCAGGGAGAGTTAATCACGACAGGAGACTCTCACAGGAGAGTCTACTTGGGTGTGAGCTATCCCAAGTGGAATCATGGAAGCAGCCAGGAGAATGACCTTCCCCAACTTGTGACTAAGGGTAGGCATGCAAGTGCATAACGTCACTTGCTGGGAGTTTTTTTATGCTGGTAGCAACATGGAAGTAGGAGAAGTGACTGCAGGTACTATGCCCAAGGCCTTCAGTGTTTGGGTTTCATATATCCTTCAGACAGCTCAAGCCTCCCTCTCGTGCTTTAGTTCTGTGTCCTATGCACAAACATCTTCCAGGCTCTCTTCCAAGATGTCCTCAGGTTATAGGAATGCCAGGATCGTCCAATCTCTTCTTCACTGCCATTTGTGAATCACCAAGAGTCTTACCGGCTGAGATGTATTCTTCCTGTGGGCTTGCATGTCTATTAATTCTACCAATTCAATACATTTTGTATCTACCAAGAAAACATAATAGATAAAATATTCCTAAGCACTTCCTTTTCTTATTATCTAGCCTCGTTAATGATTCCTATTATAATACATTTTCTTTTAATCACTGGTGCATTTGGGAATCATGTCTTGAAGATGGCTGGGGAAAGGGGGTTGACAGCTTTGTGGGGTAGATGGTGAAAGGCTCTGTCTCCAGGCTTCAGCTCTGGCTGTGCTGAGGGGTGCTTTATGGAGGGTTCATCTTCCAGCCCAGGAAGGGACCAGCTGACGAGTTCTGACCCTGTGGCCCTTAGGCCTTCGGAAAAAGAAAAATGAGCCAGCATCAGCTCCAGCGTAGTAGTTTCCTTCCCTCCTAATCAGTGCCAGGGCCCCAGACACCAGGGCTGTAATTACTTATGCTGTTGAGAGAAGGGAGTTCTTAAAGTGATTTATCATGAAGGTGACAAAATGACAATTGCTCATCACTTAAAACAATGAGCCTGCCAGATGTTGACCACGCAGGTGTGGGCATGTGGGGGTGGCAGCCTCCCTTTCTGTCTCTGTAGGACTTCCTTGGCCAAGTTAATTAGAGATGAGCACTTGCAGGGAGACCTCCTCTAGGGAGAGGCATCCCATGGCATCTACTAGGCACTGGTCAAAGTTGTGCCTCCCATGTGGGCGCTTCTGAGAGGTTTTAAAAACATTTATCCAACTCTTACTATACCAGGTGCTCTGCAGAGTGTTTTGTGTGTATCATCTCATGACAGCTGGCATAGGCATATACTCTCTCTCAAGTGTGCTGATAACCCCTGCTCAGGTCCCCATAGCTGGGGCCAGGAGAGTCACACCCAGGATGGGAGTTGACAGTCAGGCTTAATTAAGATTCCGGTGGCAGAAGCGAGCACTGGGGCTCTCTATGCCCTTGCATTTAACCCCCAATCATAGGTGTCCCCTGCCTCATTACCTCAGTGTGGAGGCTGGAATATTCTTTTCTGGTTTTTCCTCTGGCCAGTTTCTCGTGCAATAAATTCCCTCTGCATCACAGCCCTACTCTACCCTCTGTTTGTAGGAACACCCCTCTCACATGCGCCATACCTTAAAGAGCACCGTAGTGCAGTGATGAGTAATAGCACCACTGTAGTTTGACTGCTTGCACTCTAATATCAGGCCTGCTTGTCAGCTGTGTGACTTTGAGAAAATTTCCTAACCTCTCTGTGCCTTGGCTTCCCCATCTGTAGAATAAAGGTACTAAGAGTATCCACCTTGGGGTTATTGCAAACATGAAGAGAGTTAATGTGTATAAAGTGCTTTTCCTTCAATTAATATTTTGTACACTCACAAAATATAAAATGGTGCAGTCACTATAGAAAACAGTATGGGGGTTCCTCAAAGAATTAAAACTAGAGCTATCATATGGTCTAGCAAGCCCACTTTTCCAATTTTTAGAAAGGGGAAGGGGGAAGGAAAGGAAAGAGAGTGGGAGAGAAACATCAATGTGTGGTTGCCTCTCACTTGCCCCTAACCTGGGACCTGGCCTGAAACCCAGGTATGTGCCCTGACTAGGAATTGAACTGGAGACCCTTTGGTTCACAGGCTGGCACTCAATTCACTGAGCCACCTCAGCCAGGGCAGCAATCTCACTTTGAAAGAACTGAAATCAGGGTCTTAAGAAGACATTTGAACTCTCATGTTCACTGCAGCATTATTCACAGTAGGCAAGGTATGGGAACAACATAAATGTCTGTCAGTGAATGAGGAAATGAAGAAAATGTGGTTTATTCATAAAATGGAATATTATTCGGTCTTTAAAAAGAAGGAAACCTTCAATACGCCACAACATGGATGAAGCAAGAGGTCATTATTCTAAGTGAGATAAGCCAGTGGGCCACAGAAGGACAAATACTGCCTGATCCCACTGGTGTGAGGCATCTAAAACAGTCAAACTCACAAAGAACAGAACGTAGAATGGTGGTAGCTATGGGCTGGGGAAGGGGAAAGCAGGGAGGTGTTGTTCAGTGGGTACGAAGTGCCAGTTCTGTGAGAGGGGCAAGTTCTAGGGTAAGATCTCCTGCACAACACCGTGCCCACAGTTGACTGGACTGGACTGTGCACTTAGAAAATTTGTTAACAGGGTGGTTCTCATGTTAAGTGTTCTCACTACAAAAACACAAACAAACAGACCTTAAAAAAACCCCAAAACCCTGAAGGGTGTGAGCAAATGTTTGGAGGTGATGGATGTGTTGATTACATTGTTTTGATGGTTTCATGGGTGCATGCATTTGTGTCCAAACTCATCAAATTGTGTACATTAAATATGGGCAATTTTTGCATACTAATCATTCCTCAGAAAAGCTGTGAAAAACAAACAAAACTAAAAGTAGTATAAAAATATCATTGAAAAATAAATAAATAGTAAAACAAAAAACCCCAGTGTGTTGAGCACCAACCCCGTGTCACTGCCACCAGGAGCCACGGCGGACACCCTCACACGCAGAGCCTCCGCCCTCGGTGCACTTAGTCTTCTCACGGAGGCAGGCATTAGTCAGATAATCACACAAATCATTATGCATTTAAAATCCGAATATGCGCTGCAAAAAGGAAATACAGAAGCGAGGTGAGCAGATAACAAGGGGATGCGACCTTGTGTGGGAGACCAGGGTTTCCTAGGAAGTGATGTTTAAGCTGAATGATGAGTAAGGGGTCAGACGAAGGAAAAAATAGAAGAGAATGTTCCAAGCACAGATGGTTCCGGAGCGATGGGGTGAAAGCAATGCCAATTCAGTAGAAACTGTACTTTGAATTTTGATCTTTTCCTGGGCTAGCGAGGTGCAGTACAATACTCCCTTGTGACTCTGGGCAGGGGCAGCGAGCCACACCTCGCAGTCAGCCATGCAATCACAAGGGTAAACAATGGATGCTCCACGGTGTGTTCATTATATTAGATGATTTTGCACAACTGATGACTAATGTAAGTGTTCTGAGCACGCCGAAGGTAGGCTAGACTAAGCTATGATGTTCAGTAGGCTAGGTGTATTAAATGCACTTTCAACCTAATACTATTTTCTACACGATGGGTTTATTGGGACATAACTCCACAGGAGGTTGAGGAGCATCTGTAAACCAAAGAAAAGGAAAAAGAAAATGCATGTGCAAAGGCCCTGGGGTGGGAAGGAGCATGCATTTTTGTAGAGCGAAAAGGAAGGCCCATGTAGACAGATGTGGGGGATGTGCTCATTTCCGTTTTTTTTTTCCTGCCCCTTTCCTCTCTTCTCCCAGAGAAGACAAGTGACTATTCTGACTAGTGAGTTAGATAGAAGGAGCTGAGTGTGCTTGTTTCGGCCACCCCCTTTGTCTCCTTTAGGGACCTTCTACCTGCTGTCCTACTGTGCCCTGTGGCTGGACGTGAGGCTGTTTGATGCTGAGGGTGGGATTAGGAAGCTCAGTGTTGTCACCTGGGCCACAGTTCCCAACAGTATATATACTCTTGATAATATAGGTGGGGTTTTGATCTCTACCTGCTGGACTCTCTAAGTTCTAATTCAGAGTCCAGTGTATCTGTTTGGGGGGGACTGGTCAAGTGCCGAGTAGCAGATATTTTAAATAAAACCTCTGTTTTTCCTTCATAGCTGGAGGCTGGGGGTGGAGAAAAGGAGTCTGGGAACCTCTTTACTATTGAGTGCTCCACAAATTCAATTACACTTTTCTCCACCAGAAAGTTAAACAATTTTAATGGAATACATCAACAACTTAAATGGTATTGCTGTCTTTGCTGTAGGAGGAGAAATTTCTAGCTCTTTCTGGTTTTGCCTCTTTGAGCCCACCCAGCTTTCATGTTTGGCTTCTGGCTCAGAGTCTGAGAGACACCCCCACCTCTTTTACCCCCACTCAGTTGGCAAATTGCTTAAGTCCATCAATCCTTCTGTAGCTCATTGTAGAAGGGACACACCTCCCATCTCATTTCATCCTTATAAGAACCTCAAAGGGAGGAATGTTGTCCCATTTTACAGATAAGGTGACTGAAGGTCACACAAGGGAAGGAATTGGCCCAGGGACACAGGGAAGAGAGGACAGTCCAAGACCTGAGCCAAGTCTCTGATTTCAAAGGCCATTCTTTCTTCTGGGGACCTTATCATTGTACTAGTCAGGGATCACTCATTACCAGTCTGTGAAAGAAAAATGGAGGTGCCTCAGAAAATAAGAAGCAGGGGCTTCAGGAACCTCGGGCTGGGAATCAGGGACACACTGAGCTTTAAGACCTTCTTTTCCTCTCATCTGTTTGTTTCTTTTACTCTCACAACAGGTAGACTTTTTGTACCTAGTAGGAATAGGGCCACTCAGAGCTCCAGTTTCCTATCTTTCCAGTTCTAGAATGACTACTAACCTCCAGCTTAAAGATACCTTCCAGAGGGGAGCCCTCCCAGGTTGCGAGATTAGGTCTCCTTGTCTTTCTCCTCCATTGCACTGATCTCAGCTTTTAACTACCTAACTGTGTGGTTATTTGATTAATGTATGACTCCTCCATAAGACTCTAAACACTGTGAGGGCAGTGCTGGACCCCTCCCAGGCAGTCCATCTCACTGAAAAACCCAATAAGTGAAGATGAGGGGAAAGGTGTTTCCGCCAGAGGCAGTAACACAGGTGAAGGCCCGGAGGAGGGAAGGAATCTGGCACTCGAAAAGCAGGCAAGTCAGGGGACGAAGCCAAAAGTGAGGACTAAATTGCTAAGACACTGTCAACCCAGTTAAGGATTTTAGATATTCTTCCAGGTGCATTGAGAGGCTTTTGCAAGGTTGTAAGCAGGGGAGCAACAAGGTAGGATTTGTGTTTTACTGGGATTATTTTGGTGGTTGTAGCAGGGGTGAGACTGGAAACGGGGAAGCCAGGAAGGAGTCTATTGCAACAGCCCAGCAGAGGGACAAGGGTAGCTTGGAACAGAATGGTGGCAATGGTGTTGGAGGGAAATTGACAAATTTGGGAATATGATGGGCAGAACTTGGTATAAGGGGTGAGTTGAGAAAGGTGTCGATGAAGATGCTTGGGTTTCTAGCCCAGGAGGCAAAGGGCTGAGGGTTTGAGCAGGACTACGATCAGTCCAGGCTAATTCACAGCAGCAGGGTGAAAACCTGGTTCCCTCTTGACCTCCCACACATCTTAAAGAAGTTCTTTGAGCTTGGGTCCTGATACTGTCCACATTCAAAGGCTTAGGGGTTCTACCCAGTGTCACCCTCAACAGGTAGAATTTATTCTATTACAGATGGCAGTTTGGGCCCAATTGTCCGTCTACCTGAAGTCCCATCTGAATCAGCTGTAGGAAATCAGGAAATCTTTGCCAGACTGCGATGCAGAGAAAAACACCTTCATGTGGGAAACCAGAGACAGCACCTTCTCAGGATGAAAAGCCCACTATGTCAGGACAGGAGGCTTAGGAGTTCTGGAAAGAGCTAGTTTGGTGTGGCTCACACAATCCCAGATGTGAGCACTAGGGAGGGAGGGGCAGGGGCTCCTTGAGTCTTCAGAAAGATTAGCATGAGTCAAAAAGGGAAGTTGAGTTTTTTTACCTTCATCTTGAGTGTATTTTAATAGACTCATGGGATATAATCCTAGAGGGGTAACACAGGAGGCTGGATTAATTGATTGACAATCATTAATCCACCAAATAGTTGTTGAGTGCTTAGCATGCAGGGCTCTGGGGTGCCATGGGTGTTGGAAGATCTGGACTTGCTACTAGTCAACCAGGTAACCTTGGACAAACCCTATCTCATTCTTGGATAGGTATTCATAGAAGCCACACTTTTTTGAGTCATTAACATATTCAAGCTGTTGATCACTTTGACCACTCACAATGGTCCTCTGAGGTAAGTAAGATTACCCCTATTTTACATATGAGGAAACTGAGTTTGGAGAGGATAAGTTTTATCCAAGGCCACATGGAAGCTAGATAGAGCTGCAGTTCAAACTCAGTGCTAAAGATCAAGGGTGAGTTTCATGAAGTGTTTTGGCAGTGGAACACCATGAAAGGATTTGAAATAGGAAGATGACATGATCAGACCCTTCAGGGAGAATAGATTGAGTGGTGGAGTGACTAGATAGTAGCGACAGTGGTCTAGGCCCAGGATGAGGCTGGAGCGAGGACAGAAGTCCGGATATGAGCTACATGCCAAGGATGAATCCCTGGAATGTGGGGTCTAAGTGGACAGTGGGGTGAGGGATTCTGAGATTGTCAGTTGTATGGCAGGATGGTGGAGCCATTGGCAGAGGTAAGGAAGGTGCAGAAAAACCGGGTTTAGGGGAAGATGAGAGTCCTATGACCTAAAGATGCCCAGCCAGGCTGCCTGTCCCAGGTGGTGATATCTGAGAGAGCCTCAGTCTCCTTTGATATGAAATTCTATATTTCTTTAATGGCTTCTCAGACAGGGGTCATATCTTTTGTTTCATCTTTAAGAATCATTTGAAATTGTGTGTGAGAGTATGTGTGTGTGTTTATTTCTTAGTTTTTAACTTTGTCAGCTTATGCCTCTTAAATACTAATTACCTCTTGGACTCTGATAATTCTGCTTTCTTAAACAGTCTCAGCAGGCCCTTCTGTTGGTGAAAGGCCAAGTGTGTGGATGTCTCTGTGCAGAAGGCCTCCAGGCAACACTGGTCCTGGGGTAATTAGCCAGGGGGGGTGAAGCTCTGGAGCAGACAAGGTGACTCAGGGCTGGCAGCCATAGCATCTCTACCGCATAGCCTTGGTCTCCAGGCAGAAGGTGCTTCATCAAACTGCTGAACAAGCTGCTTTCTATCCCCTCAGGCCTAATGAGATGAGACAGGCCAACCATAGTGCCTGCTGGGTGAGGGGCAGCATATCCACAGAGACAAGATGGCTTCTGCTCTAGGTAGGCTGACAACCCCACTGGTCCCCTAGTGCTGAAGGGAAAAGAGCATAATGCACAGTTACTGAGCTCCCCACTTCCTGGAATGAATTCTGATTTCCAGGGCCAAGACTTCTCCCAAGACAGAGCATGGGTAGTTGAGGTAGGGGTGGGGGTAACAGTGGGGACTTCAAGAGGTGTGAAAGGTCAGGTTTTGTCCTTTATGGGTGGGATGCAGGGAGCAGATATATGTGAAAAATAATGAGCCATTCAGCCCTCTTCCCCACCCCATGCAATGTGGTTTAAATTAATAGTTAAAATATGAGTAGGGCAGGAAAGAGTATTTTACCTCTACACTTTTGGCTGTGTTTCCTGTACTAAAACATAGATTGACAAGAGAAAAACAGAAGTTTATTAACATATTTACCTCATGTCTACATAGGAGATACCCAGGGAAAGATGAGTAACTCAGAGAGGTGGCTGAGAACTCAAGCTTAAACGCCATCTTCAGCTATGAGTGAAAGAAAGCAAGTTATTGAGGAGGCCACATTTGGGGTTTGGGGGTGACCAGGAAAATTACGGTAGACAAGAGTATGCTTTGTTGTGCTATTTAGGCTGGTGTCTTCTTCACTGATAAGGGTCTAACTTTGTCTGTGGGGATTAACCTTTGTCCTTGCTGGTACAAGGGGAAGAGGGATACCTTTACAACTTTATGTTCTGTTTTAGGCAAATTAGGGAGGACAGAGAGCTTTTATTGTATCTGCTTCTCCTCAGTTGCCTTCAGCTCAAAGAGGCATATTCAGGGGTAGAATACTCTATTTGGAAGCTTTATCTCTTTGGAATCTGGCACATTTGCTTAAAATTCCAACTTCCCTTCTTCCTCTCTGTGTGACTGTAGACAAGCTACTTAACCCCTGTAAAGTTCAATTTATGTAAAATGGGCTCACCCCCCAGAATGGTAGCAATGGCTTGATGACATTGTATTTGTTTGCTGGGGCTGCCATTACAAACCACCACAGACTGGGTGGCTTAAACAAGAGAAATTTATTGTCTCACAGTTCTGGAGGCTGGAAATCCTGTTGGTAGGGTTGGTTCATTCTGATGGAAGAATCTGCTCCAGGCCTCTCTCCCTGGCTTGTAGATGGCCATGTGGCATTCTCCATGTGTGCATGTCTGTCTCCACATTCCTCTTTTTGTAAGGACACCAGTCATATTGGAATAGGGCCCTTCCTAATGACCTCATTTTAACTTGCTTACCTCTGTAAAGACCCTGCTTCCAAATAAGATCATCTTCTCAGGTACTCTGGCTTAGGACTTCAACTCACAAATTTTTGGTGGGGAGGCACACAGTTCAACTCATAACAGAGATATTGTGTATAACACACTTAATGCAGAGTACAAAGTAAGCATCATCATCACTGTCACGGCCATAGTTCCTAATCTCCAGCCCCATTTCATGTTCTGTTTTAGCCTGTTCCATAATGCTTCCTGTCATCTTCATTCCCACTTTGACCTCTACCTCCTATCCTTCCTGATTTGTGGATTCAATGGCCACCCCCAAGACAGAAAAGGATCACAGGAGAATGGTGTGACAAAGCTTTGGATTATTGGGTGTGTGGACCTCAGGCCCAGGATGCCAGTCTGAGCCTAAGGTCCGGGCTGATAAGCCTGCCTCTTTGTATCCTTGATGGGCTATACTCTGGGGCTCACTCACCTCAGCTTCTAGAGAAGGTTGTGGGTAATTGTTAAGAGTTCAGACCCTTACATTTAATTATTTCCTAGCTCAAGAATTGGCAAACTACAATGACCTAATGCATATGTTGTTTTACTGGCTATTAGTGTTATCACGACATGGCTATTGGTGTCACTATTAGACAACCCACAGCCAAACTCCATAGAGACCATGTGCTCTCAGCTGAGGGTATAATCAGGGCCAAAGGCCTGAATGCTCAGTCTGGAGGGTGCAGTGTAGTCTCTTTAAACTTATAGCATCTTCCTGCCTGATGAGACCTCTCTGGCTACTTCTGGTTTACATGGACAGGAGTGTGGTCTCTCTCAGGGTTTTATTTCCAGGTTGCTGAGACCTGGATCTCACACCTGCCACTGTCTGTACCATCTCATTTAACAATTAGTTATCAAGAACCTGTCATGTGCGCAGAGTCTGGAGCTGGTCATTAGCATCCCTAGAGACTAAAAACTTCATCCCTGTCTTTAAATTTATCCTCCTCCTTCCATTCCTTATATGATGGGACACCTGGTAGATGGAGCCTTACAATGTTTGAAGCTGAAAAACTTATTTTAATTAATAATTTTTTTAATGTTGTTCAAGTACAGTTGTCTCCATTTTCCCTCACCACTCTCCTGCCCTGCCGCTCCACCCATCCCCACCTCCCACCCTCAATCCTACCCCCTTTTGGCTTTGTCCATGTATCCTTTATACATGTTCCTTGATGATCCTTCTCCTATTTTCCTGCATTATCCTCTCCCCTCTCCCCTCTGGTCACTGTCAGTTTGTTTTTTACTTCAACATCTCTGGTTATATTTTGCTTGCTTCTTTGTTTTGTTGAATCTGGAGAGCATTAGGAGAAACTTATCTGAAAAATCATACACAGTTCCTGTCTTTGAGGGTGGAGACTGGAATTTACCTTTGGGGCAGACTGTCCCTTTGTTCTTGTCCGCACCTCGAGTGGGCCCTTGTAGTTATGCAAATGAGAAGCAAGTGCTCAGTCTGCTTCTTGAAGACCTAGATGCAATTTCTTCCAATTGAGATGTTAGGTGCACTGCTTAGTAATGTAAATCAGGAGGGCATGCTGGCGGAACCATTCCTCTGCACATCCCTTTAGAGAAATGTTTTCTTTCTCATTGCGATCCAGATGGCTGTGCTGGTAAATTGTAGCATTTGTATTAAGATTGTGAGATTTTTCCTCCAGCCTGCTGTTGGAAGGAAAGATGGCACTGGGAAGGCAAGAACACAAAAGGGAAGTACAGATTGATCTTCACATCACCCCTGGGGAAAGAATGTGGAAAGGGGCTGGACTGGCTTCAGCCACACAACTTAGCTACACTCCTGAACCCCAGACTGTGGGAAATGTGCTGTGGGACTCTTGTGGGCTTGTCTTGTTGGGGACCTGATGGCAGACCTCACGCCTGTGGGTGGATGAGGGTCAGTTTCAGTGGTGTCCCAGCTCTTGACTATTTATTTATTTTTAAAAACTTTTTTAAATAGCTTTTTGGAAGGTTTTTATTTACTTAATTTTAGAGAGAGGGGAAGGGAAGGAGAAAGAGGGAGAGAAACATCAATGTGTGGTTGCCTCTCATGTGGCCCCCACTGGGGACCAGGCCCACAGCCCAGGCATGGGTTTGATTCCCATTCCCTGACTGGGAGTCAAACAGCAACCCTTTGGTTCACAGCCCGTGCTCAATCCACTGAGCTACACCAGCCAGGGCTTCCAGCTGTTCACTATATAGAGTCAGGATTTGAGGACTTGGGAGGCCGATCTGAACTTGGGGAGGGAAGGTGGCTGGCAGCCTGGCAGAGAGCCAGTCCCATAAGAAGCTTTGAAATCATGTTTGGGCCTGGATGTTGGCCCCTTCCAGTACCTCTAAATGTTGCTTTATGCCATACTTCTTTTCCATTAGTTTCAGATCTTTAGTCAAGTCTTGCTAAAGTTCTAGCCTATTGGTTGCAGTTATGTAGGCAGTCAGGGTTGGTGGATGAGGGGAGGAAATTACCCATTGTACAGAAGGAGCAGCCGAATCCTTGTGACTGATACAGGGTGCAGCCGGGGGGGGGGGGGGCTGAAAAAAGATTTGGAATGGTGTCCAGAATTCAAAGTGTATAGGAATATTGGAGAGACATATGAGATGTCCCCACCGCCCCCCCCCCAGGAAGGGACAATGGAGCAGGGCCATTGAGAACTGTTTTGCACAGCAATAGTTTTGTAGCTAACCTCTGGAATGATTATTTAACATACCTATAACCTTTAACTGGTTTCATAGATATGTTAAATAGCAGTGGCCAAGTTTGGAGCCAGGAGAAGGGAGTGGACTGGGACTCAGGATGGAACTAGGGGCTGCCCTCCGGAGTGAGAGGGCCTGTGTGAGAGCTTGGAAAAAGATGGACTCCAGGACATGAGGGGATAACTGCCCAGATGAGGAGAGGGCCACGCCGTTTGGGGCAGAATGGAGATCCCTGCAGCCAGGTGAAGAAGAAATCCACATGCTTTTGGTGGAGTGAGAACCCCTGCAGCTTTGGTAGAAGAGGCCCACGCAGCTTTGGGGTGCCCCCTTTGGCCGCATGGCCTGGAAAGCAAGAGAGACTTTGACTGGAACTGGGTACAAAAGAACTCTTGCCAGTGGACCATGAGAAGGTGCTACAGTACTTTGGATTAAATAGAGATCCTGCCTGACACAGCTGACGATTCTAGCCGCCTGAGAAACAGACGTGTGCTCTTTTCCTGATTTACGGTACCCAGAGTTGGGACAGTGGGAGAAGGGAGCGCTGTGTGGGTGTAGGAGTATACCTTAAAGGACTATGATATTTTAGTGGTGGCATTAAGCCTAAATAGCATTAAATAAACATTTCGTTTCCTTTTCACAAATCTCTAGTATTGAGAGATGTCTTTCCAATTGGCGGTGGACAGAAGAGCCCAGTAGATATTAGTATTCTGTCCTTGGGAGGGGTCCCTGTTGTGTAGCAGTTTTTGGCATCCTTAGGTGGGCCAAATATTGCCCCCTCCCTTGGACCTCTTGTTTGGTAACATGACTTCCCTGGAGACCATGGCAACAGCTTGCTCTGGAGCACCAATCTGGACTTTGGGAAATGCAGAAGGAGCCAGAGGGAAAGATGAGAGGTTAATTTCCATCAGTTAGGGGTTGCTTTCCTGAATTAGGCAAAACAGTTGCCTATCACCCTTCCTTTCTTTGCCTGTTCAACAAAACAGTCTGGTAATGATCTATACTTACTCTTGTCTTGGGATATTTCACTGTCACCTTTTCCCTGGTTGACATGCAAGACCTAAGTAAATTTAATATCTCTTTGGCCTATTGGTATTGAACATGACAGGGAACACTAAAATAATATCACTTGTGACAGACTGTCTAGAACAACCCAAACCCTTTGGTACATATGAATGGGTGCTGAAGGTCTCAGATGCCAAGAGTTCACAAGAAAGAGAGAGGAGGGGATGTCCCAGGATAAGTGTCCCTGAAGGTCATGGACATAATGGCAGGTGGCACGTTGGTAATTCTTGTCACGGTGGTGAAATCGAAGATGATAGTGCAGAGTTACAATGGGAGACGGAGGCTCTCTCTACTCCTCTAAGCATATTCAAAATGTCCACTTTTGATTTTGCAGGTAACACCTATTTTCTAGGTCCCACGGCAGGTGATTCAGTAAAATCTCCAGGGCTTCTGTGAGCGAGATGTCCCAACTGTGTCTGCTGATTGCTGGTACCAGGATTGCCTTCCATGGGGGTAGTAGGAGCTGTACTCAGGGCAGGAGCTAGCTGTGTGTAGTGAGGCAGCAGATTAGAAGCAAGTCCCCTCTGAGCGGACCTACATAAGAAACGATTGCAGAGGAAAGAGGGAGAAAAGACTCCAAGGAGAAAAACATTTAGTGCATGAACCAATCGCCTTGCATACCTTTGGAGCCCTGGAGGCACCATCTCTTTCAAAAAGGGGCTGCATGGATCAAGCAGCACTTTATTTGGACAATTCAGGTCAATGGCCTTCATTCACATAATGTGGAGCCAGCTGCCTGTTGGTGCATAATGTATGCCAGCTCACATCTGTAGTTGATTTGCATAGGAGGTCTCTGCCCCTGGCAGGGCTTGCTGTGCTCCCCATGACTCAGTGTGGCTCTATTCTAGAAGATCCCTGAAGCATTAAAAAAACAAAACAAAACAAAAAAAAAAACCAGGACTAATGGGCTGTAAGTCACATGGTTTGGAGAGAGCCAGGTAGCCTAGAGCAGAGGTTCTCAAAATTGGCAGAGGCAGCAAACTCTGCCCTCCTGAACTGGGCCATTTGGATTCCAGGAAGAAGAAACCTGAACAGAGCCCATGGAGAGATTGACAGGTCTTTTCTGCCCACCATACTGCTGTGGGACTTCTGTCCTTCACATACTTGAACTTGGCTTCTGTCTTTGCCATGCCACTGGAATTGCTCTGATTGTGGTCAATACACACATGTTGCCCAATGGTTCTTTCTTCCTCTTTTCTCAGCAGTACAAACCCTGTTGACCCCTTTCTCCTTGAAACACTTGGTCCACTCACGCTGGCCAGCTCTCCTCCTCCCTCCCTCACTGCTCCTTTCTAGTCTGCCTTGTTCTCTCTTCCTTGACTCAGCATCGGAAACCTAGGGACTCTGTGCCCTCTTTTGCTCCTCTTTCTTATTCCTTTAGGTGTCTCATAACACAAAGACAGAACCTACAGCTTTTCCTTTGAATGGGAATTGAGTTTTCCAGGGAAGGACATTTAATAAGTTTCATTCAGGAAGTCTCTGTTACCAATAAAGACTTAACAAAGTTAATTAGACTAAACAGCAATTATCATGTCTCTTCATTGTTCAATTATCTGCTGAACGGGTGTTTCCTGATTAATTTTCTGATTAAAATGTATTAAACTGAAAAGACCAGCAAACAGCCCCTGACAGGTTCCTGAAGAAGGAGAGAAGCTGCAGCTGGATCTGCAGGGCAGTGGGCACTTGGGGCCCTGAGGTTGTTTTCACCTTCCCAGCTGGGGACCAAGGTCCTATGATGGGGGCCAGCAAAGGGGAGGTGGCATCCTGTCTACCTGCATCCCCACAGACACAACCATCAGCATCTCCACCCAGATTCTTTCTGTCCCCAAACCTGGCATCCCCCTAGATGGGAATGGCATTTGGGCAAAGGGTACCTACTTGTAGGTGCTTTGCAGAAACTGGGTGTCACCCTCTATCTCCCTTGCCCTGCTCCTTACCCTGACCAGGATGTAATATAATGGTTTCCTTGTAAGTGTCCTTAACTGCCTTCCCAGCAAAACCTCCATCCTGGCAAAAACCCCAGTTCGGGCTAACCCTGTTCCAAGGTCCTCCCAGAATTGACACCTACTCCTCTGAGCATTGCTGAAGAAACCCTTTTAACCCTGCTGACTCATGACCACAAACCTCAGATGGGAATTCAACACCGCCCAGTCATGCCACTACACTTCCTCCCCGTGTTCCCTTTCCCACTCTGAGACAGCAGCTTCTCTCTGCTCCAATCCCCAACTCCCCCCTCCCTCCCTCACTGTCCGCTCATGACCTTGCCTTATACTTCACTGAGACATAGAAGCAATCAGACAAGAACTTCTGTGTCTTCCCATCACTAAATTGACAAGCCTCCTATTGCAGTGGAATACGTGTCCCTACTCTTAACAGAGGCCAACCCCTCCACTCTGCCCTGGATCCCGTTTTTCTCTCACCTTCTCAAGGACTTTGTTCCTGTAAATATCCTCTCTCCTGCATCATCAGTTTCTCCCCTCTCAACTGGATCATTCCCATTAGCATGCAAAATGCTCTAGTACCACTCATCTAAAAAGAAAAAGAAAAACTGCCTTCAAATGGCATATATATGCTACAGTTATTCTGTTGAATGCCTGAAACATTTCATAAGAATAAGAAAGTTAAACAAAAGTTCCAAGTGCCTTCCCTGGAGCCCACATTCCCGTCTCTGTGTTGCTCATTTTTCTACCATCCTTCATAGCAAAACTTCTCAGAGGAGTTGATGGATCCACTGTCTTCACTTCCACCCCACCCCTACCCTTCTCTCCACACACTTGAACTTGGCTTCTGTCCTCGCCATGCCACTGAAATTGCTCTGACTGTGGTCAACAACACACATGTTGCCCAATGGTTCTTCCTCTTTTCTCATCTTACCCAGCCTCAGCAGTACAAACACTGTTGACCCCTTTCTCCTTGAAACACTTGGTCCACTCATGCTGGCCAGCTCTCCTCCTCCCCCCTTCACTGCTCCTTCCATCCCAGTCTGCCTTTTTCTCTCCTTGACTCAGCATGGAAACCCAAGGGACTCTGTGCCCTCTTTTTTTCCTCTTTCTACATTTCTTTAGGTGATCTCATCTAAAGACTTGGCTTTAAGCACCGTGGCTTTAAATCCTTTCCGTATGTTGGGTGACTCACAAGTTAGTGTCTCCAACCTAGACCTTCTCCCTTGAGTTCCACTGTGAATGCCCGACTTGGAACTCAACACTTCCACTTGTATGTCTAATAAACATTTCTATCTAAATCCTCCCAAGATCCTTCTGATCTCCTGCCACACCTAAACCAAATCTCCTCCTCCTCAAGTTTTTCACATTTCAATAAATGACCCCATTGTTTGCCAGACTACCGAGGCTAAAAATGTGTCACCTCTCTTGAGTCCTCTCTTCTCACAACCACATGGAACCAACGAGTGTTGTCACTGGCCTCCAAACCAAATCTTGATTCTGGCCACTTTTTCCATCTCCACTGCTACTATCCTGGGCCAAGTTAGTTCCTGTCTAGGCCTCCTCAGTTCTTGCCTGGACCAATGTCTTCTAACATTGGTTTTCTCTCTTATTCCTAGAGTCCTTTCTCCACTGAGCAGGGTATCAAGGATCTATTGCTATGTAACTAGTCACCCTCAACCTAAGTGGCATTTTGTTTGCTCACAATTCTGTGAGTCAGCAATCTGGGCCAGGATTACCTGGATGATGTTTCTGCAGGGTTCGCCCGAGGTCACTCAATCTGCTGCATGCAGTCAGCTGATAGCTCAAATGGGGAGGTTGGTCTAGGGACCCTCTGCTGGGACAGTTTATCTCTGCTGTACTTGGTCTCATTCTCTAGCAGGTTAGCCTGGGTTTCTTCACATGGCAGGGTGATTTGTGCCTGGGTCTTAATTTATAAAGGTGACTGGGTGAGAACATGGAAAGAAAAATGTGATATTACTCACATTACCTCTGGAAACGAGAGCCATAGCACTTGGTGCAGGACCCTGGGGGAGCACCAGCATCACACAGGAAGCAGAAGGAAGTGAGGGGAAGACAGAGCTCTTTATTGGGATTTCTGTGGGAAGCAAGGCCGGGCAGGTAAACAGGACTGGATAGTCTGAATAATCCTGATGGGCTTTGAGGCACAGAGACTGTCCCAGTTGTTGGTACTTGGCACTGGTTGATTTCGGGCCAGGGAAATATTGGTCTGGTGTGGGGAGTTAGGTAAAAGAAGTGGTTGGAGTCTAGGCTCAGGACTGGTTGGTTTGCATATGAAAGGCAGACTCACCAGACAAATTGTTTATGGTCTCCAGGAATTAGCTAGCCCTGGGGCTAGGGGAGGTCAGTCTCTTCTCAGCCTGCAAGCCCCCCCCCCCCAGTGATACACAAACATCATAAAATATAGGAAATTTTAAAATGTGACTACTACACAAAGTAGCAAGGGGGTACGTGCGGAAGCTGTATAGTGTTGTTGTTGAGGTCTAGCTTTGGAACTTCCACTGCATCCTGTTGATCAAAGTAGGTCATGAGACCTGCTCAGGTTCAAGTGGGTGGAGAAAGAGATTGCCCCTCTTGAGGGGGGAGTGACACTATCACCCAGCAAAGGGATGTGCACACAGGGATTGGGGGAAATAATAGCCACATTTCACAACCTATATTACAAGCAAACAGAGAGACATTTTAAAAGTAGGAATCAGTGGGAATCACTCTCCTTGTCAAACCATTTGCTGGCTTTCTTCCCAGTGCTATTGAAAGAAAACCCATGACCTTCCAGCCCTTCATGATCTGGCCCCTGCTGACCTCTTTATTCTTCACTCTTACTCTTGGTTCACTGCGCTCTGGCCACACTGGCCTTCTCCCTGTTTCTTGGATGCTTGTAGCTGATTCCAGCCTCAGGATCTTTCCATCTCTCTAGAGTGCTCTTCCACAGAACTTGGCAATTTTGGATCCTTCATCCAACTTTTAGGTCTTGGCTGAAGAACAAGTAACCAGAAAAGCTTTTCTTAACCTACTAACCAAAATTATCTTTCCCGACCTTTACCACTGACGTCCCTCTCTAATGCATTACCCTGTATTATTTTCTTAATTACATTTATTAATAATCACACAGTACTTGGGCCAGGCACAATTCTATGCTGTTTATATATATTTACTCATTACATTCTCACAACCGCTCAGTGAGGCAGATATTATTAGTATCTTCACTTTGCAGATGAGGAAACTGAGTAATGGAAAAATTAAGTGACTTACCCAAGCTGATACATCTTTGTCGTGTTAACTTGTTTGTGTCTTTATTTTATTATTATTTTTTCACCCCACCATAACATAAGTTTCACAGAAATAAGACATTGGCTTTCTGATTCAGAGTCTAGAATAGTGTCTACCACGTAGCTGACATTCTATAAATATTTGTTGAATAAATGAATAAACCTTCTAGTCCAATTTGTTGCCAAATCTTTCTACAAGAATAATGTTTACTTCCTAAACATTTATTAACTTCAGCCACCTTTCTCTATCTATCTTTCTCCCACATAAGTGAAGATAACTCCTACCTGGTCCTGTGCCATCCTCTTTAGACTCAATCTCGCTTCTTCCAACCCTTGGCAGAGTGAGCAAGCTGAAATAAAGAGTTAGGCCACATTCTTCTGCTGAAAAGTCTCACAGCCTCCAATCATCATCACAACAAACTGCAAACTCCTCAGAATGACCTAACTCTCTGCTACTTCCCGGACTTGCAGGATCTTCCCCATGTTCGTGCTGTTGTCTGAGGTGTCTTCCCTCCCTTTCTCTATGCAGACTTCTATTCCTCTGTGGGCACCCAGTGTAAGTGAGCCCTGTTCATATTTACAGGCACATAATTTGTGATATACTCTTCCACACCCTAGATACTCACTCATTCATTCATCCATCCATCCATCCTTTACCGAACACAACTTTCAGAAGCTCAGTCTGTGGGGTAAATAGGTGTAGTAATTTTTTGGTATTCCTATTCATCTGCATGTTTGTTTCTTACTTTACATTGAAAGACTCATTTGGTTTTATATTCCTAACACCTAGCTTAATAAATATTTGCTGAATAAATGAAGATACTTCGGAAACAAACCAAAACAGACTATTGAGAGAAAACCAGGAGCTGACTTAACTCAGGATGGGAAGATCAGGGAAGGCTTCCTGGGAGAGGTGATGTCTGACTTTGTTACAGAACAGACGGGGGGGGGGGGGGGGGGTCACAATATACTATTACTGAAAGGACCCCTACTGGTTCGTTATGTCTGCTGCCAGATAGGAAAGCCGTCTCTCAGTGCCAGAGATTTGTGAAAAGGAAAGAAAATGTTTACTTAATGCTATACACACTTAAAGCAGTGACCGAACATCTTCATTAAAATATCAAAGTCCTTTTTGAATACCCACAAATGCCCACAGTGCTTCCTTATCCCCTTGCCCTAATTCGGGGTACCTTATGGTACCTCTGGAAAAGAAGCACACATCTATGTTTCAGGCTGCTGGCACAGTCAGCTGTGTTGCTGTCCAGGCAGGATCCCTAATTAATCCAAAGCCATGTGGCACCCTCTCATGGCCTACTGGCAAGAGTTCTTTCACCTTTTATTCAGGCAAAGTTTCTCCTGCTTCCCAGGCCATGCGGCCGCATGGCGGTACCCCACCACCACAGCCCTGTGGTCCTCTCCAGCAGAGCTGCGAGGGAGTCTCCACTCTGCCAAAGCCGCATGGCTCCCCTTCCAATGGCTGCCATGTTTGGGTTTAAATCCCAGTGCCAATCTTCTTCTGCAGCCCCATTTGCAACTCCTTCCACAATCGACCACACTTGCCAGCACTCTGGTATCCGTCCAGCTTTACTGGGCTGCCATCGTGAGTCTCAGCAGGTGTGGTCCCATGTCATGGAGCCAATAATCTCCAAGCTCTCACGCAGGTGCTGTAAAACAGGGGGAGTTGCCTCCCAGTTACATCTTGGGTGGAAGTCACTCCCTTCTCCCTGGCTCAAAGCATGGACACAGCTTTTTAACATATCTATGAAACCAGTTAAAGGTTATAGATATATTAAATGACCATGTCAGAGGTTAGCTGTGAAACTGTTGCTATGCAAAACAGTTCTCAATGGCCCTGCTCCATTTGTCTCTTCCCCCAACTTACACCTGAGGCAGGCAGGGAAGGGGTGAGGACATCTTATATGTCTTTCTAATACTTCCTGGACATCCTGAATTCTGGACCCCATTTGAAACTTTATTTCCCCTCCCCTCCTTGGCTGCACCCTGTTATAAGTTGAGATTTACCTAGTTCTTGCCTTGCTCTCTCAGACTTTAAACTTCTTAAGGGTAGGGATTCTATATCATTTATATTTTTATGTGGGCTAGCATATAAGATAGTGCTTGGTAAATATTAATCAACTTGAGAATGTTTTAATTTTTTAAATTGGGGTAAAATACATGTAACATAAAATTTACTAAATTTGAACCAGGAGGCTGAATAGTTGCATGCTCACCCCTTCCCCTATTGCCTTCTTCCCTTGTGTTAACTGTGTAGGCAACTGTCTCCCTTCCTAGATTACAAGCTCCTCCGAGGCCAGAACATACCTTCAGCATGTTTGTATTCCCCACAGTGCCTGCCACATCGCAGGCAGGCATCAACAGAGCGTTGTTAAATAAATAAATAAATAAATAAATAAATAAATAAATAAATAAATAAATAGCTGTGCTGAACAATTTATCCTAATTAACTCTTCAGAAGTAGTTTCCTCAGGATGGACTCAGTACATATTTTCTGCCACTTTCTAAAAGGCTTAGCCTTTATGTACACCAAATTTTGGTCATTTTAGGTGATACAGGGTACATTTTAGGTGATATAAGGGGGTGGGGCAAAAAGGGATTTGGAATGGTGTCCAGAACTCAAGGTGTATAGGAATATTGGAGAGACATATAAGATGTCCTCACCCCTTTCCCCCACAGGTGTGAGTTGGGGGAAGGGACACATGGAGCAGGAACATGCAGGGCTGTTTTGTACAGCCACAGCCTTGCAGCTAATCCATGGCATGGTTATTTAATATATCTATAGCCTTTGGTGGGTCACTTGGATATGTTAAATGGCTGTGGCCAGGCTTGGAGCCAGGGAGATGAAATCACTACCCCCACCAAGATGTTAACTGGGGGTAGGTCCCCCAAGTTACAGCACCTGTGTGGGAGCTTGGAGAAGATTGGCTCCATGACATGGGGCCAAACCTGCCCAGACTCATGATGGCAGCCCAGTAAACTTAAAATAATATAGAAATACTGGCAGATGTAACTGATTGTGTTAGGAGTCGGAAATAGGGGTACAGAGGAAGATTGGCATGAGGATTTAAACCCAGACATGGCAGCCATTGGGGGAAAGCCACACAGTTTTAGCAGAGTGAGGACCCCGTCTTGCTCAGGTGAAGGAGGAAGAGCCACGTGGTTTTAGCAGAGTAAGGACCTCTGCAACCAGGTGAAGAAGAAAGCCACATACTTTTGGTGGAGTGTGGACCCCCGCAGCTTTGGTAGAAGAGGCCCACATGGTCTTGGGGTGCTCCCTTTGGCCGTATGGCCTGGGAAGCAGGACAGACTTTGCTTGGGAAAATGGGTTCAAAGAACTCTTGCCAGTGGACTGTGAGAAGGTGCTGCATGACTTTGGATTAATTGGAGCTCCTGCCTGGATGGCGACACAGCTGAGGGTACCAGCAGCCTGGAAAAACAGACATGTGCTCTTTTCCTGATTTATGGTACCTGGAATTAGGACAGGGGAGAAGGGAGCGCTGTGTGTGTAGATGGATATCCTAAAGGACTTTGATATTTTAATGAAGATGTTAGGTCTATATAGCATTAAATAAACATTTCCTTTCCTTTTCACAAATTTCTGGCATAGAGAGATGGCTTTTCAATTGGCAACAGATGATTGAGCCCAGTAGGTGATCCAGAAGGTATTAGTATACCATCTTCTGGAGTCCGGGGCCCTGGTGTATCTGTTCTGTAACGTAGGTCCTACATCATTGATCTCTGTAAACTGCCTGTGCTGGTGTCTCCATCCTGAACTGAAAAGGGTGGCTCAGCTCTGCACCCGAGAGCCCTCCTTGCCTCCCAGTTTCATTCTTGGGCATGAGGTTTAGTCTCATGACTCCTGGAGATAATATTGTTTTATGATTGAGATAGGCTTTTGTGATGGTGGCAGGCTAGGAACCCAGAACAACCTGGGTTTTTTAACCAGGAAAGTTAAAAACACTTTCTTGCTGGGGGCCTTGGCTCTAAACCCAGTGTGCTGCATGAGTCAGCTAGCCTTGGCCATGAGGGACCACCTTCACCTTAGCTATGTTGGCATCAATGGCATCAATGTCCTAAAATGTTTGGTCTGCTTCATCTTCCAACCTAAAGCTTTGTTCCTGAACTCAGCTCTTACCATTTCATTGGGAGGAAAGAATTGTCTAAAGCTTTATGGTCAATGAGTGGAACCAGGACTGAGAGAGGGTTTGCCTTAAAGCTTAGAGCTGAGCTGGCCTAAATCAAAATTATTGACTAAGGTTTTTACTCTGGGGATATTTCCTTTGAATGCCTCTTACCTAACCTTATAGGAGAGAAGAGAGCATCCATAAAATGGCCACACACATCTTTGCTTGATGCTGCTGTGGCTCAAAATGCTGGCTCTGAGTTTGAGCTCTGCAGGGAGTCACCCCTCCTCCAAGAGGTGAGGAACCAGGTGCCTGGGAAGTACAGGCTCTTTGATGTCATCTTACAAACTTGTGTGTCCCTTTCTATGCCTCCAGGCCGTGGGCCCAGTTCAGTTTCAGGGAAGGGGAAATTTAAAGAGGTCTCATTTAGGCTTTAACATCTCAACGACTATCCTGCAGCCAAAGTACTCCTGGTGTGTGGGGCATGTCCCTTCCTCCTCACCTTCTATTTTGGTCTTGTATCCCATTCATTGCGACCATACTTGGCTTAGACAATCCTTGTGGGTATAGGACACTCTGTCTCTGAGCCTAGGGCCTCGGAACCTTAAGCTTCCTTACTCCCAGCCAGCTTCTTTGAATCTGCCTTTGAACTCCTGTGTTGAAACACTTACTGTCTCCTAAACTTTTTGTGGCTGAGCTTGCTGTAACAACTAACTGTCCATCTGTTGAACACTCGTTAGCCCTTCTCTAGATCTTGGGGCACCACTGGCATAAGCTGATATTTCGGTCAGCTTCAGCTGGGCTCACCTTCTATCCCTGGCTTCATCCCAGCTGGTGTGCTGGGTCTTCAGGCTCCATCTCTCTTGGTCCCACTCAAACCTCTGCCCCTGAGTTTCTAGCTCCTCTGCTCATCGATCTTGCATAAAGTCTAACTAAGTCTAGACACAACTGCTTCGCTCCTGATCATTGTTCTTCTATTTAGTGTCACCCAGATAGCAGCTTAAAATAATGAAAAGCTTTGTTTTTTAAGCATTATTGATTTACTATCAGTCATTAATCCCCAAAGAGAAAATATCTTAGTGAACTCAGACTAGACCATAATAGGAGAGGATAATAATGGCCCCATGTTAAATAGAATAAAATATGATTGCATTCTGTTATTTCAAATTTATGTTTAAATAACCTGAGTTTTTAGAAAATACGGTTATATCTGCTCTCACCATTGTAGTTTTGAAGACCAACAAGTATTTGTTGAGGACTGGGTTGACGAGTACAAATAGTGTTTAAGACACCATTTATTTCATTTGTTTGTGTATTCATTCATTAGTACATTCATGCATGCATTTATGTGTTTGTTTATTCTAGAAAATACCCCTTGAGTGCCCAGCACCCACTGGACATGGAGCTAGATGTTGTAGATTCAGAGGTAAATAAACAGGAATTACAGCTTCAAGGAACTGAAAGAAAAAGAGGTAGATTATTACAATGCAACAAGAATGGAAGGCAGCCTTTAAGGTGGCCCCCGGTGGTCCCTGCCTCCTGGTTTTCAGGCCTTGGTGTGCTCCCTACCCCTTGTGTGTGGGCTGGACCTAGGGAATCACTTTTAATAACTACAGGAAAAGTAATGGCACGTCACTCCTGTGATTAAGTTACAAACAGGCTCTGGCGTCTGTCTTTCGCTGTTCTCTCTCACTCCCTTGATCATGTGCTCCAAAGAAAGCCTGCTGCCGTCTCTGAGCATATTTCTGGCTAAAGGCCACTGAGGACCAGAGGCCTGCCAATGGCCACAGTAATGAGCTTAGATATGGATCTTCTGAGTCCTATCAGCAGCCATGGAAGTAAACTTGCAAGTGGATCCCACCCTGCTTGATGGCACCACCCTGTGGTACTCTGAGCCTGATGTACTGAGCTAAGGCACATCCAGATTCCTGATGCCCAGAAACTATGAGGTAATGAATGTTTGCTTTTTTTTAAATCATTTTTTTTAGTCTTTCAATTACAGTTGACATATTATATTAGTTTCAGGTGCAAATCCCAGTGATTAGGCATTATATAACTTACTAAATGATTATCTTGATAAATCTCATACCCATGTGATACCATAGTTATTAGAATATTATTGACTATGTTCCCTGTGCTGTACTTTAAACCCCCATGACTCTTCTGTAACTACCAATTCGTACTTCTTAATCCCTTCATCTTTTGTACCATCCCCTTAACACCCCTCCCCTCTGGCAACCAGCAAAATTTTCTCTGTATCTGTGAGTCTGTTTCTGTTCTGCTTGCTCATTTTTTTGTTTTTCATATTTAATTGTTCATAGGTATGTATTTATTGCCATTTTATTTTTCATATTTTTGAATTTTTCTTCTTCTTTTTCTTAACGAAGATGCTTTAACATTTCATGTAATACTGGTTTGGTGATGAAGAACTCCTTTAGCATTTTTTTTTCTGGGGAGTTCTTTATCTGTCCTTGAATTCTAAATAATAGCTTTGCTAGGTAGAGCAGTCTTGGTTGTAGGCCCTTACTTTTCATCACTTTGAATATTTTGTGCCAATCCCTTCTGACCTGTGTGTAAAGTTTTTGTTGAGAAGTCAGCTGACCGTCTGAACAGGGATGTCCAACCTTTTGGCATCTCTGGGCCACACTAGAAGAGTTGTCTTGAGCCACACATTAAATACACAAACACTAACAAAAACTGATGAGAAAAAAGGTTTTAAGTACATTTATGAATTTGTGTTAGGCCACATTCATAGCCTTCCTGGGCTGCATATGGCTTGTGGGCCATGGGTTGGACACCCCTGATCTAATGTGAGCTCCCTTGGAGGTAACTGCTTTTCTCTAGCCGCTTTTAAGATTCTCTCTTTGCCTTTAACCTTTTATATTGACTGAATTTTGGGGGGTGACACTGATTAATAAAATTATGTAGGTTTCAGGTATACAATTCTATAATGCATCATCTGTTTACCATATTGTGTGTTCATCCCTCAAACTCAATCTCCTTCCATCACCATTTATCCACCCTTTAGCTTCTTCTACATCCCTACAACCTGCTAACCTTTTGTACTTTCTTTTAGATTATATTTTATTGATTATGCTATTACAGTTGTCTTGATATTTCCCCCAATGCCCCTCTCCATCCAGCACCCCTGCTCCCTCAGGCAATCCCCCCACCATTGTTTATGGCTGTGGGCCATGGGTATAAGTTCTTCAGCTACTCCATTTCTTGTACTGTCTTTTACATCTTCATGGCTATTCTGTAACTACCTGTTTGTACCCCTTAATCCCCTCACTTCTTCACCCATTCTCCCCCTCCCATCTGGCAACCTTCCAGTAACTAACTTGTTTTTTCTTGCTTTTAAGAGTCTCTATTTTTTATCTTTGGATTTTTAATGATGTGTCTTGGAGTGGGCCTCTTTGCGTCCATAGTAACTGGGACTCTCTGTGCTTCCTGAACTTGCCTGTCTATTTCCTTCACCAAGTTAGGAAAGTTTTCTTTCACTACTTTTTCAGATAGATTTTGAATTTCTTGTTCTTTCTCTTCTCTTTCTGGCACCCCTGTGAGGCAAATGTTGGATAGCCAAGATGCTGTTTATACTATCCTCACTTTTTTGGATTATTTTTTCTTTGTATTGTTCTGTGTGGTTGTTTCTTGCTTCCTTGTGAGCCAAATTATTGATTTGATTCTTGGCTTCATTCACTCTACTGTTGTTTCCCTGTAAATTGTTCTTTATTTCAATTAGTGAATCTTTTATTTCTGCCTGGGTCTTTTTTTATGCTGCTGAGGTCCTCACTAATTTCCTTGAGCATCCTCATAACCAGTGTTTCGAACTCTGCATCTGATAGATTGCTTATCTCCATTTCGTTTAGCTCTTTTTCTGGAGTTTTGATCTGTTCTTTAATTTGGGCCATATTTCTTTGTCTCCTAATTTTGGCAGCCTCCCTGTGTGTGTTTCTGTTACAGAGCAGAGGTCCAGAAAGGGGGGGGGTGCAATATTTGGCCCATCTAGGGATGCCAAAAACTGCTGCAGAACAACAGCCCCTGCCCCAGGACGGTATACTAATACCTACTGGGCTCGTCTGCCCTCTGTCAATTGGAAAGACATCTCTCAGTGCCAGAGATTTCTGAAAAGGAAAGGAAAGGTTTATTTAAAGCTGTACAGACTTAAAGTAGTGACCCAATGTCCCCATTAAAATATCAAAGTCCTTTAAGATACTCACAGATGCCCACAGCGCTTCCTTCTCCTCCTGTCCTAATTCAGGGTACTGTATCTCAGGAAAAGAAGCACAGGTTTGTGTTTCAGGTCACTAGCACTGTGAGCTGTGTTGCCGTCCAGGCAGGATCTCCAGTTAATCCAAAGTCATGTGGCACCTTCTCACAGTCCACTGGCAAGAGTTCTTTTGTTACCGAACAACAAGAGGTCCGAGGAAGGGGCAATACAATATTTGGCCCACTTAGGGATGCCCAAAACTGCTATACAACAGGGGCCCCTCCAAAAACCAAAATACTAAAATCTACTGGGCCCTTCTGTCCGCCGCCAATTGGAAAGACATCTCTTAATGCCAGAGATTTGTGAAAAGGAAACAAAATGTTTATTTAATGCTATTCAGGCCTAATGCCACCACTAAAATATTAAAGTCCTTTAGGGTATACACCTACACTCACACAGCGCTCCCTTCTCCCACTGTCCCAACTCCGGGTACCGTAAATCAGGAAAAGAGCACACGTCTGTGTTGCAGGCCGCTGGCACCGTCAGCTGTGTCACTGTGTAGGATCTCGAGTTAATCCAAAGTACTGTGGTACCCTCTCATGGTCCACTGGCAAGAGTCCTTTGTACCCAGTTCCAGTCAAAGTCTCTCTTGCTTTTTCAGGCCCCGCAGCCAAAGGAGGCACCCCAAAGCCACGTGGGCCTCTTCTACCAAAGCTGCAGGAGTCTGCACTCCACCAAAAGCATGCGGCTGTCTTCTTCACCTGGCTGCAGGGATCTCCATTCTGGCAAAGCTGCGTGGTTTTTCCCTTTCATCTGGGAAAGAGGGGGTCTGCACCCTGCTGAAACCGCGTGGCTCTCCCTCATCTGGCCAAGCGGGGACCCTTCATGTCCTAGAGCCAGTCTTTTCCAAGCTCCCACACAGGCACTCTCACTCAGGCGCACAGCCCCTAGTTCCATCCTGAGTTCCAAGCCCTTCTCACTCAGGGGTCCAGACTTTAGTTACACCCTCCTGAGTCCCAGTCCACTCACTCAGGAGAGCAGCCCTTAGTTCCCATCTTGAGTCCCCCTAGTTCCATCCTCAGACCCTGCTAGTTCCATCTTGAGTCCTCCCAGTTCCATCCTGAGTCCCCAAGCTCCCTCTCTCTCGCTCCAAACCTGGCCACTGCTATTTAACATATCTATGAAACCAGTTAAAGGTTATAGATATGTTAAATAACCATTCCAGAGGTTAGCTGCAAAACTGTTGCTATGCAAAACAGCTCTCAATGGCCTGGCTCCATTCATCCCTTCCCCCTGGAGGGGGGGCGGTGAGGACATCTTATATGTTTCTCCAATATTACTATACACTTTGAATTCTGGACACCATTCTAAATCTTTTTTTTTTGGGGCCCCCCTGGCTGCACCCTGTATCACTTTCACCCTTCTTTCAGGCAAAGTCTCTCCTGCTTTCCATGCCATGCAGCCCAAGGGAGCACCCCAAAGCCCCGTGGGCCTCTTCTACCAAAGCTGCAGGGGTCTGCACTCTGACCAAAAGCGTGTGGCTTTCTTTTTCACCTGGCTGCAGGGATTTCCATTCTGGCAAAGCTGTGTGTTTTTCCCTTTCACCTGGGAAAGAGGGGGTCTGCACTCTGCCAAAATCATGTGGCTTCCCTTTCACCTCACCAAGAGGGGATCCTCACTCTGCCCCAAACTGCACTCTCCCTCAATGGCTGCAGGGGACTGCACTCTTCCGTAAAACAGCGTGGCTCTCCTCCGGCTACAGGAGTCTACATTCTTCCAAAACCGCGTGGCTCTCGCCTTCACCTCTGCAAGAGGGGGTCTACACTTTGACAAAACCAGGAGACTCTCCCCCAATGGCTGCTGCATCTGCATCTGCGTTTAAATCCCTGCGCCAGTCCTCTGCAGCCCCATTTCCAACTCCTCCCACAATCGGTTACACCTGCCAGTATTTCTGTATTATTACAAGTTTACTGGGCTGCCATCATTAGTCTGGGCAGGTATGGCCTCATGGTGTGGAACCAATCAATTCCAAGCTCTCACGCAGGTGCTATAACTCAGGGGACCAGCCCTCAGTTACATCCTGGGTAGAAGCCACTCCCTTCTCCCTGGCTCAAAGCATGGCCACAGCTTTTTAACATATCTATGAAACCAGTTAAAGATTATAGATATGTTAAATTACCATTCCAGAGGTTAGCTGAAAAACTGTTGCTATGTAAAACAACTCTTAATGGTCCTGCTCCATTTGTCCCTTCCCCCAACTGACACCTGGTGGGGACATCTTAATATTTCCTGGACACCCTGAGGCCTGGACCCCATCCCAAATCCTTTTTTGGGGCCCCTCTCTTGGCTGTGCCCTGTTACATTTCTATGTGTGTATTCCTACTTGGAGGTGCTTTGACAATATGTCTTGGTAGTGTGGCCTAATGTAGTAGGTGTCCTATATGGTCCAGTGGCACAGCCTCACCTATTACTCAAGCTGTGGACTTAAGGTGCACCCTTTGTGTGGGCTGAGTACACTTTCCTCTTGTAGTTGAGCCTTGGTTGCTATTGGCAGATCAATGGGAGGGATTTGCACAGGCTAGCCAGCTGCAGGAATTGGCTATGACCACTTACCACCAACCTCCACCTGATACAGGGTGCAGCCAGGGGGGCCCCCCAAAAGATTTGGAATAGTGTCCAGAATTCAAGGTGTATAGGAATATTGGAGAGACATATTAAGATGTCCTCACCGCCCCTCCCCCCCCCCAGGGGGAAGGGATGAATGGAGCCAGGCCATTGAGAGCTGTTTTGCATAGCAACAGTTTTGGAGCTAACCTCTGGAATGGTTATTTAACATATGTATAACCTTTAACTGGTTTCATAGATATGTTAAATAGCTGTGGCCAAGTTTGGGGCCGAGGAAGGAGGATGGAACTAGGGGACTCAAGATGGGAACTAGGGGCTGCGCTCCAGAGTGAGAAGGCCTGGGGGGGAGAGCCACGCGGTTTCAGCAGAGTGAGGACCCCCTCTTGGTGAGGTGAAAGAGGGAGCCACGTAGTTTTGGCAGGGTGTGGACCCCCTCTTTCCCAGGTGAAAGGGAAGAACCACGCAGCTTTGCCAGAATGGAGATCCCTGCAGCCAGGTGAAGAAGAAAGCCACATGTTTGGTGGAGTGCGGACTCCTGCAGCTTTGGTAGAAGAGGCCCACGTGGCTTTGGGGTGCCCCCTTTGGCCGCGGGGCCTGAAAAGCAAGAGAGACTTTGACTGGAACTGGGTACAAAGGACTCTTGCCAGTGGACCATGAGAGGGTACCACAGTACTTTGGATTAACTCGAGATCCTGCACAGTGACACAGCTGACGGTGCCAGCGGCCTGCAACACAGACATGTGCTCTTTTCCTGATTTACGTACGGTACCCGGAGTTGGGACAGTGGGAGAAGGGAACGCTGTGTGGGTGTAGGTGTATACCCTAAAGGACTTTGATATTTTAGTGGAGGCATTAGGCCTGAATAGCATTAAATAAACATTTTGTTTCCTTTTCACAAATCTCTGGCTTTAAGAGATGTCTTTCCAATTGGCGGCGGACAGAAGGGCCCAGTAGATTTTAGTATTTTGGTTTTTGGAGGGGCCCCTGTTGTATAGCAGTTTTGGGCATCCCTAAGTGGGCCAAATATCGTATTGCCCCTCCCTCGGACCTCTTGTTGTTCGGTAACACACCCTCTGTGGAGGATCAGCTATGCAGGGGCAGGTTGGTGGTGCTCTGATGTGGTCTCTAGCTGTCCACTGGGTGCACTGTCCCTGGGGTTTCCTGGGTGGTGTAGGCCAAGGTCAACCCCTACCTGTGTTTGCCTTGGGCACCCTCCCAGAGCTATAAAACAATCTGAGATGGCTGCTACTTGTGTTGGGCTTGGAGATTCCCAAGTGAAGCCAAGATGTGACTCTAATCTGGCTGCCACCAGGGCTCACTGAAGCCAGTTGTTGCTTGTTTGATAGGATTTAGGAGCTGAGACCAGCCATTCTTATGGAAAAGCATATTGGGTGGGCCTGAAGGTTGGGTGAGGTAGAGCCTCTGGGGATCTCCAAGGTAAGTCACACAGTGTTAGTCAGGTTGATGGAGTCTCGGATATGGCACCAGTCTACTGGCTCTGAGGGACAACGGCCTCTGCTTACCCCAATGCCACATACTTCAGTCTCTCCCTGTGTACAACTGGTGCCCTTCTAGGTGCCACCCTGGTGCTGGAGCTAAGAGAGTACAAATCTGAGTAGGTGAGTCCATATGTGGGTTCCCAAAGAAGAACTCAGGGCTCCAGCAGCCTCCTCCACCAACTCAGTCCCCACTGGTTTTCATAGCCAGAAGTCGTGGGGACTTATCTTCCTGGCACTGAAATCCCGGTCTGGGGGGCCTGGTGTGGGTGTGGGACTCCTCACTCCTGAGATATCCCTCCTGAATTTTTATCCATGTGAGTGTGGAGCCAGACCATTCTGTATCTGTACCCCTCCTACCAGTCTGGATGGATGTGGTTTGTTCAATTCCATAGTTGTCAGACTTCCGTTCGACTTAATTTCTGACGTTCCTGAGTGATAATTTAGTTGTAATTTTGATGTGGTTGTGCAAAGAAGTGAGCCATGTCTGCCTACATCACCATCTTGATCAGAAGTGCACCTTTTGCATTTTAATTATAATGTGTCTTGATGTGGTTTTCTTTGGGTTCATTTTGTCTAGGACTCTCTGAGTTTCCTGGACTCATGTCTATTTCCTTTACAATAACATAAGTTTTCCGTCATTATTTTTCCAAATAGATTTCCAATTCCTTGCTCTCTCTCTTCTCCTTCTGGCACCCCCATCAGGCAAATGTTGATATGCTTGAATTTGTCCCAGAGGCTTCTTACACTGTCCTCATTTTTTTTTTTTTTGGATTCTTATTTCTTTTTGCTCTTCTGATTGAGTGTTTTTTGCTTCCTTGTATTCTAAATTGTTAATTTGATTCTTGGCTTCATCTACTCTGCTGTTGAATCCCCGTAAATTATTCTTCATGTCAGTTAGTGTATGCTTTATTTCTGACTGGTTCTTTTTTATAGTTTCCATTTTTTTAATGCTGTTGAAGTACTCACTAAGTTCACTAAGCATCCTTATAATCAGTGTTTTGAGCTCTGCATCTAGTTGAATGTCTGAATTTTATGTAGTTTTCTTCCTGGGGTTTTGTTCTGTTCTTTCATTTGGGACATGTTTCTTTATCTCCTCATTTCACCAGACTCCCTGTGTTTGTTTGTATGTATGAGATAGAGCTGCTATGTCTCCTGGGCTTGGTAGAATAGCTTAATGTAATATGTGTCCTGTAGGGTCCAGTGGCACAGTCTCCATTTCCCTAAGCTGGGAACTCCAGTTATGCCTTCATGTCTGGGTGGGCTGTGTACACCCTCCTGTTGTAGTTGAGTCTTTGTTGCTGTTGGCACATCAATGAGAGGGATTTACCCCCAGGGTAACTGGCTAAAAGGACTGGCTGTGATCACTGTGGAGAATCAGCTGTGCAGGGGCTCACCCTGTAGAGCGGGACACCTCTTTCTTCTGGTTCTTGTGTCCACTGAGTCTACCCCTTGAGTGTGTCACTTGTGGGTGTGGTTGAATGGTGCTTTGACATGATCTGAAGCTGGCCACTGGGTGCACTGGCTCTGAAGACTCCTGGGAGGTACAGGCCAAGGTCAGCTGCCGCCTGTGTTCTGCCTGGGGCCATTGGATATTATCTACAAAGTGATCTGCAGAAGGCTGTTACTTTTTCTGGTCTTGGAGGTGCCCAGGAGAGGCAAAGCTGCAAACCAAGGCTGGCTGCTGCTAGTGCCAGGTGTTGGGCTGTTTAATGAGAGGTATGAGACCAGATGTTGCTTGTTTGAGAGATTTTAGGAAAGTCTGAGACTTGAGTCAAGACAGGCAATTTTTATAGTAAAGTCACTGGAAACAGCTTGGGTGGGCCTGAAAGCTGGGTGGGGCAGAGAATCAGGGAATAGTGAACAGTGTGAGTCAGGTTATTGGAGACTCAGATATGGAACCTGCCTGCAGACTCTGAAAGTGAAGGGCTCAGAAAAGGAACAATGGCTTCTGTCAGCACTTCTGTCTGAGAGAAAGCTGCTTTTCCAGCTCTCACCCTGATGCCAGACAATTCAGTAACTCTCTGTCCATCCATGGTGCTCTCTAAGCTACTGTCCCAGCACTGGAGTTCTAAAGAGTGAGTCCAAGTAAGTTCATGTACAGGTCCTTTAGGAGGAATGCCTGGGATTTCATCTCACTCAGCTACAATCCTCACAGATTTTCTACAGCCAGAGTTATAAGGACTTCTCTTCCTGTCACTGGAACCCTAGGATGGGGAGTCTTGTGTGGAGCTGGGACCTGAAGCTCCTCAGTGTGTACCTCTGCAGCTGAGATATCCCTCCTGATTTTTATCCACCATACATGGGTGTGGGGCATCCCTTTTTGTGTTCTGCCCCTTCTACTAGTCTTGATGTGGCTTCTTATTTATAGCCTTAGTTGTAGGACTTCTGTTCAGCTAGATTTCAGGTGGTTCTGAATGATGGTTGTTATGTAGTTTAGTTGTAATTTTGTTGTGGTTGTGGGAGGATGGGAGTATTGCATTACTATACCAGTATCTTGACTGCGAGCTTCCTCTTTGCCTTTAAAAAAAGATTTTATTTGTTTATTTTTAGAGAGAGGGGAAGGATGAGTGAAGGAGGAAGAGAAACATCAATGTGTGAGAGAAACTTTGATCCGTTGCCTCTTGCATGCCCCTAACTGGGAACTGAACATGCAACCCAGGCATGTGCCCTGACTGGGAATCAAATAGGTGACCTTTTGCTTTGCAGGATGATGTCCAACAAACTGAGCCACATGGGCCATGGTCCTTTTTGCCTTTTTAAGCCACTGAGTTTTGGAGTAATTGTTTACGTAGCAATAGAAAACTAATACAACATGATGCTCTTGCTGGAGAGATGAAGCATGTATTGCAGGAGATTAAATCTGCATGAAGAAGTTGGGCTAGGTTTCCCTGAAGAGGCAGTGGTCTTCTAGCTAAGAAACATAGGTACAGATAATTGGTGGCGATTCAGCCTCCCCATTCCTTTTCTCTTATCACGGCTTGCACGATTTCCCAGCTTCTCCCCTGGAGTCTTTTGCACCTTGTAAAGAGCCTGAGCCATGTTGTTCCATAGATCTGGACTAATGCACTATTGGTAATGTGCTAAAAGGGATGTTTCTCCACCAACAGTCTCTTTCAGCCACAATGGATGGGCTCTGTTCTGGCTATCTCATCCGGATCCCAATTCTAGCTGCTTTTATCACAAAAGGGACCTCAGCATTTCATCTTTCATTTACATGTCTCTGCTCAGCACAGCCCGGCACATCTCCCTGTGTCCTCCTCAATTAAAAATGACACAAAAGTAAAGGAGACACATAGCTCTTTGAAAAAGCTTCCTGATCCAAACTTTTTTAATGAGACAGAATATAAAGAGCCTGTCTTATCTCTTCGATGCGACTCCCTTGTGCTGTAATCAAGCAGAATTAATTAAAAGCAATCAAGTTGCCATGGGGGCCTGCGGCACCAGTCTTTCATCTTAGCCATGTGAGTGCTATTCCCAAGGGGGAGGGGCTTTGGGTGGGAGAGTGGGGTAGACCAGCACTGGGAGGAAAAACAGCTCACCCAGAAGCTTGCATTGCCAGGGCATGACCTGAGCTGCTGGAGGGGAGTGGGTCTGACTCAGAGAAACATTTCTGTGTTGTTCTGGGTGAGGAATCTAGGTTAGAGTTTCTCAACTTCTCAGGCTACAAGCATGGAGAATGGATACTTCTTTGTTGTGGACAGCCATCCTATATATTGTAGGATGTTTAGTAGCATCCCTGACATCTACCCACTCGATGCCAATAGCACCTTCCCAGTTGTGAAAACCAAAAATATTTCCAGACATTATCAAGTCTCTGGGGAGTAGGGTTGGGGGAGCAAAATTGCCTGTAATTGAGAACCATTGGTGCAGACTAGAGTTTCCTTCAAAAAATGTGCATCGTGCCAACTGGACCAGACCCTTTTCAGTTATTGTGGCCCCTGGGGCGTTAGGGTAGCTTAATGATGACAAAGACTCTCTACTTGCAATAACTTAGGAAGTTTTATTATCCAGGTAGAACCTAATAGCCAGTTGCATAGAGGCTGGCAATGTGAAGCCTTTTTGTCTAAAGGGGGATGATGCTCCTCAAGATGGCTGAAACCCATCCCCTGGCAACAGCTTATAGTCACTGCCAAGCATTGCACACTCTCTCCTAGTGTCAGCTACCTTCCATTACTGTGACATTTCCTAATATGCATCAGTGAGTGGCAGGGGTGGGACATCAGGGGATTTTTATTCCCAGTTGGGTGATGTTTATTCTCACTGCTCCCTTTCTGTCTCTGCTCACAAGTATCTTATGGGAGTTTGGAGTCTTTGGCACCTGTCATACCCAAAGGGTGTGAGCTGTGCTAGATTTTTACAACACCAGCAGTATGACCTGGTCAGCCTCTCCTTGGTCCAGCAAGAGTAAATTAGGTGAATAAAATCATATCTTATATAACAACTAGGAGGGAATTGAAAAGCATGCTAAGTTATCCAAGGACTGCAGTCTTTTACCCAGTGGCCCCATTTATTAGGTTAAGAAAGACACAGAGTTGAAACATTGCTTAATGCAGGATGGCAGGGGATGAAGCATTCATTGCCTGGTCCTAAAGAACAAAAGAGGAGGAGTCTTCACCCAAGCTTGTTTGGTGCTATGTAAAATAGAGAGCCTATTATAGCACCCCTCATTGATTATATATCTTTTTAAGCCTCCCCATCAGATTGGATGCCTGCCAGATGGGAAAAACATGGGACCATCCCTCCCTGATAGAGGCAGAAAGAATGGGTGACCTTTGAAATGGGTAGGGAAACCAACCATTTTTAGAACCCCCATTATGTGCCAGGAACAGTGCTCATACTTCTTGTGCTCTAGCTCTTCATGTTCTTCATGATAGTTAGCCCCGAGAGATAACTATCATGATTCTCCCTTATGGAAACTGAAGCAACTGGAAAGTGACTGGGCCAGGACTCAAATCCTAGTGGTGTATTCTTTCTTGTCACTCAGCTCCTTTCCTGAAGTTCATATGATAGGCTTAAGGATGGAGGCGGGGGTATCTCAGAGAATTTAGGGCAAAGGCTGATGATGGGCAGGCTATGTCATAGGAACCCAGTTCTTGTGGAAGCAGGGACAGGCTTAGGCCTCAGACTCTGGTCTACCTCTGGTCCCTTTCAGGGTTCCTTGGGGGTAAGGGCTTAAGTACAAAACTGGGATACATTTTAAAGGACAAATTAGCTGATACCTTTACCCTTCTAGTCAGATCCCTGGGTCATACTGCTGTACCTCATTTGCTACTTATATTTCCAGGAAGGTATTTGTCTTAGTTCATTTGGGCTGTTACCAAAGTAACATAGGCAGGTGACTTATAAACAATAGAAATTTATCACAATCACAGTTCTGGAGGCTGGGACATTCAAGGTCAAGATGCCAGCAGATTTGGTGTCTGGTTAATACCTGCTTCCTGGTTCATAGGTGGTAGTTTTTTTCTGCTGTGTCCTCACATGGCAGAAGTGGTGAGAGAAGGGCCTCTTTTATAGGGCACTAGAACAACTCATGAAGGTTCTTCCCTCATGATCTAATCACCTTCCAAAGGCCCCAGATCCAAATACCATCACACTGGGAATTAATTTTGAGGTGACACATATTCAGTCTACAGTCATCCTTCTGCTCATGAGTTACCCACAGCATGGCCTTCTGTGGTCAGATCCCCAAAAGATGTGCTCATGCTGTAATCCTGGAACCTGTGAATGTGACCTTATTTAGGAAAAAATGTTTTTGTAGATGCAATTAAGTTAGAAATCTTGAGGTGAGATCATCCTGGATTATCTCGATGGACCATAGATTTAGTGACAAATGTCCCTATAAGAGACAGAAGAGAAGACACAGGGAGAGAAGAGGAGAAGACCATGTGAAGATGAAGGCAGAAATGGGAGTGATGTAGCCACAAGCCAAGGAATGCTGACAGCTGCCTGAAGCTGGAAGAGGCAAGGAAGGATCCTCCCTCTAGCCTTGATTTTGGACTTCTGGCCTCCAGAACTGCAAGAGAATAACATTCTATTGTTTTAAGCCACCAAGTTTGTGATAAGTTGTAGCAGCCCTAAGAAATGAATACAGGGTACCAAAGTGAAGTGTGATGCCATTAAAGTTTACTCCTGCTTCATCTGCCCCCATTGGTGGGATGCCTCGTGCATGGGAGGCCTTCTCCCCCAGTTGCAATGGTAGAACATAAAGGGTGCCCTGAAGGCACGGGAAAGCTTTTCACTGAGGCTGAAGCACAGAATGTAGGAATATGTGGGGAGGGAGCTGTTTTGTAGTAACCAAGAAAGGTAAGATAGTACAGATGGAGATAAGTGAGTGCTCTGAGAGATGTTAAAGAGTTAAAATAGACAGGACTTGGTGATTAACGGGTAGGGAAGAGGGAGTCGTCTCAGGTTACTGGCTTGTACCCTGAAGTAAATGCTGATTCCCTCTGTTCAGGCAGGGAACACAGGAGGAAGGTTTGGGTTTTCTCTTTCATATTCCCATGTATCTCCATCAAGCTCTGCCCTTTACCTCTAACTCCAAGGTGACATTTTTATTGGGTAGGCAGTTCCCACTCAGCTAAGGGGAATACCTGGGAGAAGAGTTAGCACTCTTGGGAGCCACCCAAGCCACCAGGGAAATCAGGCTCATTGTGGTGGGCTGGTTGACTGTGGAAGCTCTTCAGTCATTTGAATTTTTATTTGTCACCAAGATCTCTCTGCTAGTGGCCTATTTCCATTAAAGTCATCACAGATTTTTTAAAAAAAATATCAAGTCAATTATGTTAAGGTACTCTCTCAGTATCTTGGAGAGACAGGAGGTCAGTGACTTCAAAACCAGTCCTGGGTAACGAGTCTGAGATCTACAGACCTGTTTATGCAACAGCAAGACAGTTAATCAGTTTCGCTTAAGTTGACAAATGAAAACAGAAGCAGCTTTTGGTCTGGAGCAGGAGCCAGAACTGATTCAATACTTAAGTTTGCGTTGAGAGTAAAACCAGAATGACAGGGCTGAGTGGGGTAGCCCGCTGCCTCTCACTACCACAATTCTACCCTGCGTTCTTCTGCCAGGGCTCCTTTATATCCCCAGGTTACCTTCTAAGTTTGCTTACTTGTCACCTGTTTCTTGGCTCTCTCTAAAGTCTCCTCGAAGTTGTCTGTCTTTCCTCACCCATGGAAGGTGCTGATTCAAGCATCAGGTAATCACAATTCCATTCAACATTCTATTGCCTGTGGGCCCAACTCTAAAGTCTTTGGCCTGATATTCAGTCTTATGCAGGATTCTTTCTCTTGTCTTTAGCCCTCTGCTTCTCTATACCTGCCAGGGCTGACACTCTGCCAGACCTTGTCCGAGACTTGTTTATTGCCATCTTTGTCTTTGTTGGATGTCCTTGCTTGGGGCACATCCCTGTTTCCTCTCCTTCTGAGCTTTAAGAGACTTTGTAGCATATTCATTAAGTGTGTAACCCTGGAATCAGACTCTGGTTTTACATCCTGCTGCTGTCACTTACATGAAATAAAATATATAAAGCTCTTAGCACAGAGCCTTACGTAAAATAAGTACACCATAATGCAGGCGGTGACAGTATTATTGCCCCTGTGCATCCCTTCCTTCAGTGCCATTATTCACTTCCTTTAGAAGTCTTTCTTGAGTAACATCAGCCTGGTCCTCCCTGACCCTGCCCACCCACAGGTGATAAAACCTCATGTGGTTAATCTTGTTAGAGTCTTTTCAGAGTGTCTAACCCTATGGTGGCTTGGACTAACTAGTGCTTTCTTCCTGTGTTTGGCCCAGGATTCAGTATTTTTTTATGAGTTTCTGCTGAACTGGACTGAATCAAAGCTTACTTTTAATATCTATCATGTGCCTGCCATCCATCCATCCACTTAATTGTTCATCTATATTTTGAACATCTATTATGTGCCAGGTACTGTTCTAGGTATTGGAGTTACCATACTGGACAAGACAGACTCTGCCCTACTTTCATAAATTAATTGTCTAGGTAGGAGACAGACACTTATATAGGCAGCTATGTATAGAGTAACAAGTGTTCTGATGAGGAAAGTACAGGGTGCTAAGATAACTCAAAAGCCCGAAGGAGAAGTTCAGAATTCTACCTTGGAAGATCAGGCAGGGGTGACTTCCCAGAGGAAGCAAGGTCTAAGCTGAGACTCAAAGAAAGAACAAAATTTAACCAGTGAATTACAATTAAAGAGTGTTTCATTTGAGGGAACTGTATGTGAAAAAATTCAGAGGGGAAGGAAGGACTGGCGTATTGGAAATCTGGGTGGAGAGAGAGAGTGTGAGTGTGCACATGTGTGTTGGAGTTGGAAGCGTGAGAAGAGGCTGGAGAAGCAAGCAGGGGCCAGGATACTCAGGAACTTATTACTGTGTTAAGGAGATTTGGTTTGCACATCAGAGGCAGGCAATACGTGTTTGCGGAGAAAGTGAGTGGGAGTGTTTCTGTGGGGGGATGACATGATGAGATTTATAATTTAGAAAAATCACACTGTCTGCAGTATGAGTGGAGGGAGGCTGGTTTGTTCCTCTCCCTGACAGAGGGTCTGACTCACTTTCTTTCCCAAGCACCCCAGTTCCTACCTGGGCTTGGCTGCCCGCTGAGGCCCTGCTGTTCTGCCTAGTTCTTGCCAGACTCTTTCTGGAGATTGGACTCCATCTCCTACCCTCAGCTGTTGACTCAGGTCTTGCTCCAAAGGGGCAAGCAAACTGAAACTAGGATCCTACCACTCCAGGTTTAGTCTCCACCTACAGGGAATCCTTGTCCATTGACTGAATCTCTTATACACTGTTCTTCTTGGCTACTCATCTGGGCCAAACTTGAGATGGCTGCACATCTTTGGACAATACAGTCTGGATCTTTCTTGGGTAGCAGCAACTTTATCCACTCATTCATCTGCTTTATATGCTATGACCCCAGGGATGTATCCAAGTGGATAAGCAAAGCCAATATAGCTCTAGAGTTCACAGCAATGTGAGAGATGGATCTTAAATAAACAAGAACTGTTCTAACTGTGGTTGAAAACAAGATTAAGGTTAGAACTTGGAGAGTAACATGGGGAGCCTGCTTCTGGTTGGACGGTGTGCCAAATAGCTTTCCTTCCCTGCTCCAGGCCCTCCCGACCCCCTGTTTACTCTGGTCTCTGACCTGGCAGGCTGACCCAAATGGATGGTATCAGTGGGCTCTCCTGTCCTCTGGCTTTAGTAGGTTTAACCAAAGGGAATCTCCAGCTGGAGATAGAGGGGGGGAGGATGAGGTTGGGGGATGTATTCTCTGAGCTCCTTGGTACGGGATCACCCTGGGCCTGCTCCTCCTTCCTTCTGGCCTAGGTTAGTTTCTGCTTTGTCCCTTGTTCTCTCCCTTCATCTTGCTCCATCCATTTATAAACTGTCCTTTTATCACACCTCCTTGAATTACCCCCATGTGAGTGTGCCATTGTTTCCTGCCACCACCCTGACAGATACAGATGGCAACAGAAAGCCTTTCTGAGGAAGTGACATTTAAACTAGACTAGTGGGGAGAGAGGGAGCCAGCCATGTGAAGTACGGGGGAGGAGGGATGCTCCAAGCAAAGGAAGTCACATGTGACACTCTAAGGTAGAAAAGAGCTTGTCCTCAGCCTCAGGGAACAGAACAGAGGGAAAGGTAGTGTGTCTTGGCACAATGAACTGGGGAGAAGGCATAAGATGAGACTTAAGAGTAGCTGGGGGTACAACATTTGGGACTCTGCAGGCTGTTGAAGGAATTAGACTTTCATCTTGACCATAGCCAGACAACAGAGGCAGCTCTTGGCCTGCCTTCTGGTCACCACTGTCCTCCTGGTGGCCCTTACTAAACATAAAAATACTGATAATGAACATTTATTGAGTACTTACTACATCCAGGAATTATTCTAAATGCTTTGGATACATTGATATATTTAACTGTTTAACAGCTCCATGAGGAAGGCATTGTTATCATCCACATCCCACAGGTAAAGAAAGCGAGGTTCAGAGAGAGTGAGTAATTTACCCAAATCCCACAGCTGGTACATGCAACACCTGGCATTAGAATCAGGTAGTCTGGAACCAGGGCCTTACTCTTCACTGCTTTGCTATAACTCCATTAAACACATGATATCAAAGACCTCAGCCCCCACTAGTCCCTTATCTTACACGCCTTAAATACGTAATGGTTTCCTATATCTATCAATCATTTCTAGTGGTTTCCTGTATCTGCCAATTGTTTAATAAATTATGCATATTTATTCTGCCTTCTCAAATGTACCATAGGCTTCTTAATGACCTAGATGAAGTCTTTTAATTTTCCACTACCCATAGCACTTCATAGAGTGGTGAGCACAAAAAGAGTACTCAGTAAGTGCTTTTTTGGATGCTTGATTTAAATTAAACAGTGGGTGTAAAGTAATAGTGCCTGGAAAATAGAAGGTGTTTAACAGATGGAATCTGTCACTAGCACTTATAGGAAGGCAGCAAGAAGGAAGGAAGTTAGTTTCCTAGGCAATCGTTAACCCCAGATCAACCTTGAAATCCTTGGATCACCACATTAGGTCATCTCCATGGTGCCTGCAGTCCTGGATCTTGTTTTAGTCCAGGGAGCTGAAGAGCAGATCAAGTGAGTACAAGATTCCCCTAGATGTCAACATAACATCACCCCCTTCTTTTGGTTATCCAATATATATCTGAGTTTGGGGATCCTGGCTATGTTTCCAGCTGCATCTTCTCTTGGGATGATGAGTTCTGTAAACTTGCTCCCTGCTGTGTGAAGGAGCACTTTCTTCTACTGACCCTGAATTTACCTCTTGCGAATTTCAAGTTCCAAGATTCCTCCCCTCCCTAAATTTTTAATTTTTTTTTTTGGAGCAAGTACTGGGGATAAGTGAGCAATTGCATGTGTACCATTCCTATTCTGCATCAATCCTATTGTTCATCTCAAGAGCTATGGAGATCTTTCTCTGTTCCCTGTAAACCCTTCCTTTTATCTCTTTGGCATGGGATCTTCCAAAAAGAACTTTCCTAAAAATGAAGGCAACCCACACAGGAAAGAAACAGAAAATACAATGTTGAAATTGTCTTGTGGCCCAAGAATAAGTCCCTCTACTGAAGCAGAGAAGCACTCAGGCTCCTGGTTCCCAGGCATCAAGAACATTGACTTTTTTTTTTTTTTGTCTCCGTGGTTGGCATGCTCTGCCTGATTTCTTGCCTGTCCTTTGGCCATGTGGTTACTAGGGTCTTGGTGTTTCCTTACTTTGCAAAAGCTCATCTGCCATCTTGTCCCCTAAACAAGACATTTTGACAGAGGAGACTTCTGGTGTTGACAATTATACTACCATCAAAGTGGCTACATCAAAATGTAAAAAAGAAATACTTTTAATGACAAGGTGGTCTGAATTTCAGACATCTTTGAGCCTCTCTTTCCCTGTGTCTTCTTCCTTTTTTGAAATTATGTTTTATTCCTGAGTTTTACCTCCTCTGAGCTCTGCCCCAGAACTCTGCCCTTGGGTTAACTATCTACCCCCGTAGAATCATCCAAGGGTATGGTGTGAGGGAGGAGGGGTCATGCAGTACTCTGCCCCTTCCGGGGGGTGTGGGTAGGATAGGCGATAAAGTTAGTCTTGTAGAGCGAGGGTATAAATTTCACATATTACTTGGTTAAAAAACAGCAGAAAGGCTAATTTTTTTGGTGACATGAGATGCCACTGGCATCTAAATGATGGTATCCAAGTGCCCACATTAAAATTTTATTTACTGTGGAGCCAGTGGTTCTCAACCCCTACTGCACATTAGAATCTGTGGGAACCGTAACAAAAAAAATAAACAAAGCAGTGTCTACGTTCCTCCCTCTGTCCTCTGTCATACTCCAATTAAATAAAGATTTTTGGGAGTGGGGACTAAGCATTAACATTTTTGAAAATTCCTTTGGTGACTGTAAAGCACAGCTGGGATAAAGGACCACTGTCTGGATCAAACGTACGCTCTCTCAGCATCTGCACAGTTTCTCTCAGTCTGTCTTTTTCAGAATGCCCACAGCTCCAGTGACAGCCAGTGGGTAGGGCTGAGAGGCCATGAAGAAGACTATTCTAGATCCTGGAAACTGATCAATGAGCTCTGCATTGTCACAGGTTTTAGTTTTTAATTTCTTTATTATATTTTTAGTAATTAATTCTACTTTCTGGAACTGTCTAGTTTATGGTTCATGTTGCAAACTCATGCCTGGTTTATACTTGAATTATAGGGCTCAGTCAAAGTCATTTATTATTCACTTTTATTTATTAGTCACTCATTCAATCACTCATCTACTAATTCACTTATGCACTTTTCTATTCACTTGTTCATTCATTCACTCATCCATCTGCCCTCTGCCTATCCCATCCATCCATCTATTCATTCATTTATTTGCTCATTGATTAGTTTTATTTATTCAGTTGTTGATTATTTAATCCATCTACCAGCTACCCATCTATCCATCTATTCATCCATTCATCCTCTCAGTCATTTACCCATTGATTTATTCTTTGCTAATTTATCTACATTTTAGAGATTTTTCTGACACTTTAGAGATGCAGGCTCCTGAGCCTGTCTCTGGGGAAACTCAGATGCATGCATAAGCAATAGGGTTGTTTTTGGAGCCTGGACTTATTCACTTTCTCAGGGCAGAGAATCCTGGCCTTTTGCTCTCCTTTTTGATCAGATGTAGTGACTTCTGGTGAGAAACTTTTCACTATCTTATTGAAAAGTCTTTACAGTCTGGGTACTCCCTCAGGACTGGACCAGAAGGTCTCCTTTGGACACAGGTAATGGCTCTGTAGTACCAGCTGGTGGGGAGAGATGGGAGGAGGTGGGGAGTGACATTCAGCTTTCCTGATTTAGGACAAGGCAGATGCATGGAGCTATACTTTCTTATAATATAACTTCCCTTAAATAGTATAAAGGAAACAGGAGAAAATAAGAATGAATAAACTGGGCTGAAATGACACAATAGGAAAAAAAGTAGAGAAGCAGCAAAACCAAACTGCTGTAGTAAACACAGCATAGAAGATAACACAAATGCCAACCCCCAAGAGATCCATGGGACCTGGTTAGTGAGTTAAGCATGACAAACTTGGGGGCAGGTCAAGGACAAGGTGGGCTGTCTTCTACAAGGGCAGAGATGTAGATTGGAGTTCCCTTCCATGTCCTTTGAGTAGAGAATATGACTGAGAACTCTTGAGAGAGAGGTCCTAACTCTTAAGGCATGTATTTGAAAGAGAAATTTATTATCTATTCAACAAATATTTACAGGGCACGTGGTTTACTGCCTTCTTGAAGCTTCCCATATAGAGGGAAGGCAGACACTTGGACAGGTAGTTACACTCAGGGATGGTGAGTGCTGTGAGGAAGTACGGGGAAGTATGGGGATGTCTAATGAGAGAAACTAGGCTGAGGATCTAGAGAAGGTTCCTGGAAAAAGTGGAGGTCTAAGCAGTGACTGGAAGGTAGATGTGTGTGTAGTATAGTGGAAAAGTATATATGAAGGCAGAGGATGAGAGAGAGCATTAATGAAAGCTGTCCTCTATGGCTGGTATGTCAAGTGCAAGAGGAGGGTGGGAAGAAAAAAGGCAGGAAAATAGAGGTGTCATTCATTCATTCAACAAAAACCTACTAGGCATCTTCTCTCTGCATAGTCCAGAGCTGAGTGGTGGGAATAGAAGGACAAACAGGAAAGTTTCTGTCTTCAAGATCATCTTCTGTCCAGAGAGCTCAAATGGAAAACAACAAAGGGAGAATTACAAGAAAATTGTTGAGGTGGCCTCTGCCAACTCACTGTCTTTGATGCGTGACTCCCTGCTGTGCTGGAAGGAGCCTGCTCTGTTTTGGGGTGTGTTATGCCTGGGTGGAAAATACCTCAAAATGGGGCTTCTCCAGTCGAAATGATGAGGTTTCCTGATGAGCCACTAACTGGACCCTAGTGCTGTGCGGTGATTTTGTCATAGGAGGAAGCAGCAAAAGCAGGAGGAGGATGAGGATGGGCTGGAGAACACAATTGGGCCAGGCCGTCAGATCTGCCACAGGAGCCTGACAGGACTGGTCTTACCAGGAGTGAAATGTCTTCTATCTGGAGGAGCTCCTTCTATAAAAGGAGCCAAGTACTAAAGGGGTGTTTGGATGTTGAGGTGTGTACAAAGTTGCGGTGCCACCAGAGAAAGTTAAGTGCCTTGTTCCGCCAAGGCTTTATCAGCTGGCATGTTCCTTGGTGCATTCACCCAGACCCAGGCTTAGACCAAACCGTACATACAGGGTGGGGCAAAAGTAGGCTTACAGTTGTTCATATGAAAAATAACATAATAATGTATAAACAATAATATAAGAATGAACTCTGTGCTTTGTGCACTCACAACGGCAAACCTACTTTTGCCCTGCTCTGTATAGAAACTGAGCTTAGTCCATGCCCCAGAATTACTCAAACTCAGTAATACTGACTTATGACAGTGAGCTTCATAAGAATCTGATGGATGACATCAGACCTTATTGAGAAATATTGCTCTTCAGGCGAATGGTTACTCGTGTTCTGACCATTCTCTCTTTTGTGGCTACGCTAAACATTAAGTTAGATAGATCATAATCAGAAGGTACTTTCATACATCAGTCAAGGTTCAAAGCTGGAAACAGAAACTCTGGATATTTTGAGAAGAAAGAGATTTATTTATTATGAGAAATTAGCTTCTTTCAAAATTGTTGGGAGGGTTGGAGAAGAGGCTCTAAGCTGGACCTCTAGAAATTACTTCCACCAGGAGTCATCAGGGGCGTTGTGGCCTTGGACATACTTGGATTGTGGGAGCTGAGGGGCTTGACCCTGAAACCACTGAGGTCAAGAATACACAGGTCTCTATGATTCAGGACTCACGAATTGTCTGCTGTTGGCACCATGACTTCAGGATACTAAAACAGAGTCCTCCTGCTGTCTCTTTTCCCTTGTTCATCAGCAAGAAAATGGTGTTTACTTCACTTTCATCTGCAAATATCTTGCCTAAGTGCACCTGATTGTTGAAACCAATTTCTCATCCAGATCCCGATCTTCAAGGGAGTATGAGAAATGTAGGTTAAAAAAAATCTTTTCAGCCTCTCTAGTCAGGGAAGGAGGGATGCCGAGTAGAATGCCTAGTGGATGGATGCAGAAAACCAACTGACCGTTTTCCAGCACACCTGGCCCAAGTGGAATTAGAATAATAGGATTTATTTATGTGAATTGAAATCTTAATTGTATGAGGCTAAGACATCCTAAAAAGTTATCTTCTACATTTGCCATAAATATGCCACTGGAAAGTGAAGGATCAAGGCTATGGAAGAAGGTGACCTGAACCCCCAGGGCCAGAATGGCCCATCCAAGAGTTTTCTTCTTGTTCTGTGCCTGCGGCTGACCAGTTTCTATTTTTATTCCCAAATAGTTTCTTTTGCCATAACATGCCTATCAAATCTTATACCCATATTTGCTGATTTTGGAAAATATTTGCAGATTTATTTGGATCATCATGTTGAATAAGCATGACTTGCAGGATGTAATCATAAAGCAACTTTATTTTTGTCTCCCATTGTCCCAGTTTAAATCCATTCTGTGGGGCTAGTTCTCCTGCCAGCTGGACATCTATGATTGTCAGTACATAACAAAAAGTCTTACGTATTACTTAAGTTTCAACCCTTTTTCTAACTTAGTAATTAAAATATGTAGCCCTGTAATTTTTCCTTACAGGTGTGGCTTTCTCCCTCCTCCCCTGAGGTCTGCTGCAGTCTGGGAGCTGCTGGGGAAGGCAGAGGTGTGTTGTGTTTTCTCCCTTTCTTCACTAGCATTTCCATTGCTTTCCCATCTTGTGAGCTGGGCTTATGATGCCTCCAGAATGGATGGGGGAATGCTGGATGAGGTAAGGGGACCGTGGAAGGCTTCACTTGATGGTTTCCACAGTGATGACCAGCTTCAACACTTTTCTGATTTGGCAGATGTTAAAAGTGAACTCTTTCTCTTATTGGTGCTCTTGTAGGGCTTTGAAGATGCCCAGCTAATCCCTGGGGATCTTTTACCTGCAGTCCTTGATCTGGAACACATGCATCTCTATTTTGGCTGTTTGCTTATTCCTAGGAGCCCAACAGTGCCTCTGCTTTCTCTTTGACAGGATCTAAGATGATCTCCTCACTGGCTCACTCTTGTACTTAACTTATGTCAGATTACAGTTAAACTTTTGCTATTCCTCTGCAGGCTGGCAAACTCTGGAAGTAAGTTGCTTCCCAAACTGTAGCCCCCTCTGCTGCTCCAAAAGTTGCTGCAGCCAGCCTCTTGACATTTGGATTTCTCAAGTGAAACTACAGGGATCCTATTTAAGTTCTCCAAGTGGTCTCTCAAAGCCACTCCCTGCGGGTAGGGAGTAGCATCTGTGCACTAATCAGACTAAACTGGGTTATGCTGAGTTAATAGCATCCAACCAAAGTGGCTTAATGCCACACAGGTTCAATTCTGGCTCTAGTTTCCTATGGATTCAAACAACCCTTATGGGCAGTTGTCTTCCGAGTGCTGACTGCTTTGATCTATGGCATCTCCACATCAAAAATGCTTCTACAAAGCAACCTGGAGTGGATGGTGGTGATGTTGCACATCAGTGTGGAGGTACTTCATGCCACCGCACTGCACACTTACAAATGGTGAAAATGGTACATTTTATGTTATGTGTATTTTGCCACAATTAAAAAAAATGTTGCATGGGAAAAGTTATTTTTAGTAAATGTAACTTTTGCTTCATATGAGAAAATAACTTTTACTTTAACTAGATGCTATTTATTCAGATATTGTTGATATCTTTTCAGCACTTGGCATAAATATTAATGGATTAAATAACTTTAGTACAATGAAATTTAAAAAATGCTTCTACAATTGCCACAACAAAGGACAAGGGGGCTGGAGGGCTGTGCACCACCATAAATTCATTGGCCAAAGCTAATTACATGGTCATCTGTAATTTCGAGAGAGGTGGATGAGGAACAGCATCTCTAGTGCCCAGGAGTAGGGAAAAACCAAACACCAGTGAACAACAGTAGTGACCACCATAGCCTCCTACTCCTCCCTCTGAGAGGGGGTGGGATTCACAGTGCAGCTCACCTGAGAAATTCTTTGCTAAATATTTTCCTCAAGTCTAACTTTTGACTTGATATGAAACCGGTTTTGACAACCTCCTTTGTAAATTCTGCATATGGCCTAGCAGCTTCTTTGAAATATGAGAGCTATTGTCTCTTGGTGCCCTGGCTAACACTTCCATTTTAACATCCTGTTATATATTTGTTCATTGTCTGTCTCTCCTCCATGACTGAAAGCCCTTGAGATCAGGGACCGCATTTGTCTTGTTTCTGGCTTGTTTCTCGTCTAGGCGGCATGCCTAGCACAGTACTGGACACGTTTCAGATTCTCTATAGCTATCACGGACAAGAAGAAAGGGAGGAAGGAAGGGAGGGAGAAACAAAGGGGAAAAAAGCAGAATGGACTTGAGTCAGGGAGCAGGGTCAGCAAAAGGGATTTGTAGGAGGAAATGCAGACAGAAAATAAAATTCCAGTGGTGGAACCAGAAATTAGAGATGCAAAATACCAGGGGCAAAAGCAGATCCAAAATCCGAGGATGAATCCACCCAGAAACAGAAATGAGACTTGATAGAATGTCCAGGGTGTGGTGATGGAGTGTGGGAAACAAGGCTCTGTGTTTCCTGGGGAAAGGGCCTCATGTCCCTTTCTTTCCCTCCATAGAAAGAGGAAGGAAAAGGGAAATAGCATGTGTCAAATGTCTTCTCTATACCAGGTATTATTTCAGGTACTTCCTGCAGGTTATCTCATTGAACTCTCACAGTAACCCAGTTTATGAACCTGGGAACGTGAGATCAGAGAGGCAAGATAGTTTGCTTGAGGGCACACATCTCCTGAGAGCAGTTGCGAATCTGGGCATCTCTAGCGTGGGGACTGTCTTCATTACAGAGAGATTCTGGTCCATCACTGAGGACAAATGACTCCCCCAACCTTCCTCTCTTTTGAGGAACTTTCTCCCAAGTAGCCATTCCTGTGAGTGGATAGTGTAAGATGCCTATGTCTCCATTTCCTAACTTCTAAGATGTCAACAGCCATTGTGAGAGGCATAAAACAATTTAGGATAGGCCTGTCTGCCCCCACTCCATTTACGTCTTGTTTCCACAGTGCTCCTTTCCCTGAGCCTCTGACCTGCCTCGCACACAGGGCCTCTGGGCTTTCTAAGTAGATACAGCATTTTCTGCAACACAGTTCTATTTTAAGGAAAGATACATGTGGCTGTGTCTGTGAGTGGGCATGTGCATAGCATTGCTTGTGGTGTGCTGTCTGGTGGACTTCTGAGAGTGTTCAGGTGCAATGGTGGCAATTGTGTACTGAGAGTGATGTATGTGTTCATCAGGGCTGTTCCTCACAGAAGCCTTGACCTAACAGTGGCCTCGAGGGCTGGGTAATGGTCCCAGTAAACTGCTGTCAAGGATCCTCCCCACCCTGCCCCTCAGGGGTGTGAAAGCACTGTCATTGCTTTCATGACTCTGGTATTGCTAAGGATCCAGGGGACTTGAAAGGAGTGAAGTTCACATGGGGAGTTGATGGTGTCTGGGCTTGTGTCAGACCCTGGACTGCCCCTTCTGTTGAGGTTGGACATAGGAAGACTTGCATATACACGCGTGTGCCTCTGCATGGATGATTGGGGTGCTGATGGTCTGGGACTTCTCAGGGAGATGAGCATTCTGTGAACCCTTCCAGGACACATGGGGATGGGGGCTACCTTTCTACCTTAACTCTGTGATGGTGGGGACCATTTTTTTGAGCCAGTCTGTGTGAAATTTGGGTTGTATCAACATGACATTAAGAGACAACCAATTGATCCTTGATGAAAACATACCACTGTAGTGAATATTCAACCTTTAAAATCTTTACAGAATTGTAGTCCTTCCTTATCCATGGGTTATGTTCTAAACCCCCCAGTGGATGCCTGAAACCAAAGACAGTACAGGACCTATTAATACTATGTTTTTTCCTGTACATAATACCTATGATAAGGTTTATTTATAAATTAGGCATAGTAAGAGATTAACAGAAATAGCTATTAATCAAATAGAATAGTTATAACAATGAACTGTAATAAAAGTGATGTAAATGTGGTCTCTCACAAAGTACTTAACTGATTTCATGGATAGAAGATTTGTTCCTACTGTAGATCTTAAGGCACTTCAGCAGACATCTTTTTTTTCTTAATAAGTCAATAACTTTCGCCATTTCACTTAAAGGAAACACTTCAGGACTTCTCTGTGTTGTATACGAATTGCCTGCATCACTGCTGGTGAGCTTAGGGGCCGTTATTAAGTAAAATAAGGGCAACTTGAGCACGAGCACTGCGAGACTAGGACAGGCAGCCTGGTAGCTGGGGCGGCTGCTCAGTGACTAATGGCGGGTAGTGTGTGCCATGGGGATATGCCGGGAAAGGAAAGATTCCCATCCTGGGAGGGATGGAGTGGGCTCGTGTGAGATTTCATCACCACGTGGCTCAGAACCGTCCACAATTGAAAACTTATGAATTGTTGACTTCTGGATTTTTCTATTTCATATTTTCAGACCACAGTTGACTGTGGGTAACTGAAATCATGAAAAGCAAAATTGTGGATAAGAAGGGACTGTTTTACTCTATCCCCTTCTTTTGTGAGGCAGGGTCCCCTCCAGGGAGCTGAGGGGAAGCATTCTCCCTGCTCCTGCCCTACTTGAATATGATGGAATCTGCCATGTGTCACTCTCCATCCCCACTAGATCTACTCCTTACCCCACTGCACCAACTCTGTGCCCTGGGAAGCAGCTCTGCCACTGGAGACCACTGACAGGAGATTAGAGGGAGGGAGAAGAATAAGGTTTGCACCATTCTTCAGGCAAGATTCATTGACATGGGTGAGTTCCCCTGGGATTCAGGATTGAGCGTGCCAGCTTGAGCACTGGTATTAATTGTCTACACCTGGGATGGACAAACTACAAGTGGGGGTGCAGCTAGTCCACTGTGCGTTTGTGTAGGAACCTGGTGTCAAGGATGGCTTTTGTATTTTAAACAGGTGAAAAAATTTGAAAAAAGTAATATTTTGTGGTATGTGCACATTGTTTGAAATTTACACTGTGGTGTCTGTAAGTAAAGTTTTATTGGAATGCAACTATGTTTATTTTACGTGCTATCCAGAGCTGCTTTTACACTACAAAGGCAGAGTTGGGTACTTGCAGCAGACATGCCTTCAAAGCCTAAAATATTTATGATGTGGCCCTATACAGACAGAGTTTGGCAGCCTTTGATCTACTAGAGTGGTTCTGAAATTTCAGGGTTAGAATCACCTGAAGGGCTTTTAAAGTCACAGGTTGCAGGATCTGACCCCCAGAGTTTCTGACTCAGAAAGCCTGGGGTAGAGCCAGAAATTGTGAATTTCTAAAAAATTTATAGGTGCTGCTGATGCTGCTTTCCCAGGGACCACACTTGGAGGAGTAGTATACTGGTCTGGACCCAATGGCCTATACAGTTAATGGGATCAAGGAGCCAGAACTTCTCTGGCATACTTTGTTATGGGAGGCATTTTTGTCTTGTGCATTGTAGGATATTTAGCAGTGTCCCTGGCCTCAAGGTTCTAGTAACATCCCCTAAGTTGTTACAACCAAAAATGCCTCCAGACATTGTCACATGTCCTCTGGGCTGGCTAAGAAAAACTGCTGTAGAGGAAGGTGTCTGAAGGTGCAGGGAGTTAGGAATGGAGGAACATGTCATTGATGTGCAACCTGCTCACCCACCAGGCCCAGCCACATGACCTGGGAAGGCCCAAGGCACACCCCTTTCTCAAGGTATTAAATTGACAATGGACACTGGAATCCTTAAAGAGTTCTGTAGTGATTCATCTGTAAGCAGGAAATGGAACTGGGATCCCTGATCTCAGTGAAAATAATGCAGTCCCAGCATTGTTGAGGCCAGATGGTGGTGTTGGACCATCCTAGATAAGGTGCATAATTTCTATAATAACCCACAAGTAGAGATGGTCACCTTCATCAGGCTGTTTCACCTTCTGATCAGGCCAGCTGCTTCTGGGAGATGGGGAAAGTGATGAGCCCAGTGACTTCCGTGAATTCTGGTGCTCCTGTCCGATATATTTCCTAATGCGTGGGCAAACCAAAGCCCTCCCATGGTATCTTAGACAATAATACCTCCAGCCAGGGGAGACTTTTAAGGCTAAGAAATAAGACAATGGACTCAAGCTCCTGGAATTCACTGGTCTTACCATATGGTCCATCATTCAGAAGAAGCTGGCTTGAAAATATATATATGGTGGTTGTCAGGGACAGCATCTGTGAAGTTGGGATGGGATTCTACAGGGTGCATTATATACCTTAAACCAGGAGGCAATGTCTGGTGCCACCTCTCCTGTTGCCAGAATGCATGGCTGTGTACACCAAGGTGGAGGTGAAAGTAGTTCTTTCAAGATGATACCCAATAACCTACCTAACGATTTTTTGTGTGCTGTGTCTTTGACCTTGGGCTTCACTGAAAAGTAGGAGCTGAGAGAGTCCCTTGGCTAGTCTAGGATCCTTGTGCTGCTGAAGAGGGCATCTCTGTGCTGGCCAGGGTGGTTGATCCTGATACCAGAAGGAAATTGGCTTGCTGTCACACAATGAGGGCAAGAAGGACCCCGTTTGGGATGCCAGGGTCACCAGGACATCTCTTAGTACTTCCTTACTCAGTGGTCCCAATCAATGAAAAATTGATTGTGGCAACCCAGTAAAGACAAGACCACCAAGGACTCATATTACAGGAGTGAAAAGTTGGGTCATCCCACCCGGCAATACACAAAAGTGTTCTTCAAGACTAAAGGGACATGGATTGGGTAGTAGAAGGGGGCTACCGTGACTGCTCACTTAGGGTTCATATTCAGCTATAAAGTGTGGAGAGTAGTAACTAAGTGTTGTCTTGTTACCACTCCCCTTTTCCTTCTTTTATTCTACTACCTTATATGAAGAACATTAGTTGTGGCTAAATTTTTAGGTTTCAGTAGAGACTTTGACTGAATTGACATCACCTTACAATGATACAGAGGCAGATGGACTTTGGTTGCTTGCTTATTAAAGACACACACTGTCTATACAGAAGAATGACAAAAATGGATACTAATGGGTAAAAAGGGTGGCTTGTGCTAGATAGCTTACATTTGCTTCTTCAGATCCTTTGCCACACCCTTCTCTAATCTGTTGTTCTGTGTCCCTGAAGGCTGACCTTCATTGACCACATCAATGGGATCATTATCTTCTGGGTTCCAGTTGAATTTGGTCAATTGGGGAGTGTTGAAGGTGACTAGAGAGAAAGAGATATTTATTTTCCTGTATCCTTCCCTGCCAGATCTGACTGTGTCTCTCTCCTAGAGATCACAACTCCTGTAGATGCCACTCCATCTCTCAAGACCCTTCTGGGTTTCAGTAATCACTCCCTTCCCTGCTTCTTCAGGCTTCTCGTGATATCTTGCTGTCATTGGATACTTTATGCAGGGCTTTGACTCTGGAGCAAATTATGTGGAAAAAAAAAAGAAGAGAACCATGGTTAGGAATTCATTTGTAGTAGTCATGGGATTCCTAGTGGCTAGTGTCATGTCCAGCTGCAGTGGACATCCTGGCTAGATCATTCCTGTGTCTGGCCCTTGCAGGAGTCTTTTGTTCTTACTTATTTTCCAACCCTAGCCCCTATTAACTTTATCATCCTTCAATATTATTCCAAGAAACTCTTTTAAAGTCATTAATATAGCCAGAGATATTTCCAGTGTTTGCAACTGAGAACACTGATTGATACAGCCATTCAAGCAGATGTTTGCTGGCTGGTCCAAAGCTTTATTTTTAACCAACTGGAAGTGTGTGGAGCTTTTTAAAAGGGGCCAACTCAATTGGCATGCACCCTTTTTACTCTTTGCTCTTAGTATTTTTCTTTCTTTTCACTGGGAATGTGGGAGTATGTTATAAAAACAGCTGCCATTTTGTTACCATGAATGAATCACAAGGAAAAGGTTAAGAATATCAGAGGTCTTGGCCTAGATGCCCGTTGAGCCTCTGAGCCAGTGCTAGCAACAGTGCCTTCTTGGCTTCTTACCAGAAAAATAAAGAAAAATTCCACTTTGCATAGGTCACTATTTCTCAGATTATTAGTACCAGAACACAATTCCTTCATTATTTCCTTTCATTTTTATAACAGCTCCACCTGAGATTGGATCATCTCCGTTTAATAGGTGGGGAAATAGGCTCAGAGCAGTGACTAGTGTGAATGGGTATGTCTGGTATGGGGAAGGGGAGATAAACTGATGACAATTTCTCATGAATATGTTTTGGCTCATTCATTCATTCACTCATTCATTCATTCCACATGCATTTTCCGAGTTCTTATTGTGTTTCCAGACCCAGGTGCAATATTTGAGATACAAAGATGGATAGAACGGAGTCCCTGCCATGGGGGGTCCACGGAAGTAGCTCAAGCAAGAGATGATATGGGAAGTTGGACGAGAAAGGTAGAGAAGAATGGGCAGATTTAAGAGACATCTAAGAGAAAGAATCAGTAGTGCTTGGGGATGAATTGATATAGGGGGTCACAGGAGAAAAAGGTATTTAGAATAACTTTTTGGTGTGTGGCTTGACTACTTGGGAGAAATGTGTGGGCATTACTGGGATAGAGAATGATGCTAAAGGGGAGGCAGGCATGGTGGGAGAGAACTGGGGGGCAGGTGACCATGAGCAGAATGAATTTCTGCAGCAGGGAAGTAAGTCCTTGGTAAGCATGAGCCTTCCAGTATGTTGTCATGGGAATGGTGACTGAGGCGGAGTAGAGGTGAAGGTCAAGGCTGGCCTGGATCCCTTACTATTAACTACTAACCACATCTTAATCATTCAACTTTTATAGGGTGGTCTGTGCAGCCAGAGGCCCAGGAGGACCTCAGAGGCCCAGGAGGACCTCACAGAGGGCCCTGGCATGGCTCCCTCCATCTCCCCAGCCATTTCCTGGGATTGAATTCAACATTTAGTCAATCTTCTCATTAGGAGAAGCAGTGCTGTGGGTCTGCAGGACTACTCAATACATGTAAGTGAGCCAACCCCAGGAGTTCCTTTGGGTAACAGAGTACTTAAGCCTGCCATTAGCCACCATTAGGACTGCACTTATTGCTTAATCATCACCAGCCACAGAGCCTGGTGGGTCTGGACAGATGGAAAGCAGGGAGGAGCTTCCCCCTCAAAGAGGCATTTCAATGCATTTCTGCAGAGACTCCAGAATTGAGGCTGCTCAGCCCTCCGGGTGCAGGGTTAGTTACAGTTCTCCAGCCTATCTAGGCTAGAAGAGGTACAGATCTATGTGTGAGGAGTCTACGGAAGGAAGGAAAGAAATGTCACAAGAAGCTAATGTTCCTACTTCTTTCTAATGAGTGTGACCTAAGAGCCTGTGTGTGTGGGTGTATGGATATACTTCAGGGAATCTGTTCTCTGCTCTGAGAGGCCTGGGATTCAGGGTTAGATATCTGTTGTATAATCTACATTTCTCCAGGACCAACAAGTATATTTGTATCAATGAGATGACAAGTTTCACTGCCTTGTATCCCAACTTTAGCCTCTGTGGAAAATCTATGGTCTCCGGAGAATTCCCAGGTGTGTCTCTGGCTCTCCTGGAACAAGCATGCTGCTGTTTTACTGAACACCATGCTGTCCTCTAGGGGGTGCTGCTGCTCCATTGGCCCTGGCCAGACCCTGTGGACGCCATGGCTGTTCTGCAGGTGCTGGAAACTTCAGACACTGTTGCTGCTCTGCTGGGCACTGCAGCCTCTCACCTGCGCTCCTGGGCAACCTGTTGAGCTTTGCTGCTGGTCTTCCAGGGCCCGCAGTGTCCACCAGGTAACACGGTGGTCTCACTGGGCTGTGTTATTGTTGCTGTCTCTCAAGGGACAAATTCTGAGTGCCAAAGCTGAATGGTGGTCTGAGGCAAAGGTGGAGAGAAAAGAAAACCTCTCCCTCTTTTGTGCTGCACTACTCTGGAGACATTTTAAAATTTTTATAGGGTTTGACGAAACAATCTTTCCATTCTTTATGTAGCTATCATACTACTCAGCAATTATTCATTTCCTTCTTCCAAAACTTGGAGGGGAGTATTTCCCAATTGTCTGTGTTGGGCTTGGCCATGCGACTTGGCTGATGGGACATCAGTGGGCATAAAACAAGAAAGGGCTTGAAATGTGTTTGTGCAGCTGGACTTGCCTTGTTGGACTTTTCCATAGCCAGGAGAAGAATGTGTCCTCTTCAGTAGATCACTGTCCCGGAAGAATGAGACGTGGGAGACAGACCCAGCCATAGCAGACCCACGGCTAAGGCGGAACCTTCCCAGTTGACCTGCAGATGCTAGAGTGAGGATTAGTGCTTATGGTGCACATGACCATGTGCTGCTGCAGCGTTATTTAGACTGTAGCTGATGGGGGGGAGATAGCCCACTTCCCACCAAGATCCAAACACACATCCATGGAAACAAGCTAAAGTTGGGTTTAAGTTACAGTCAGTATCTAGAAATGAAGAATCTTCTGTGTGTTGGCTAAAACCTTCCAACTGGGTCAGGCCATTTGAGTTTGGTTCCTTTTTTACTTAGGATGAATTCTCTCAAAGGCTCTCATGCAAATGAGCTTAATGAGAGCCATCTACCGGAGTCATCCATGGACTCCAGCTGTATGTTTCTCAACTTGCGAACTTTAAATTTGTCAGTTTCCATAACTGCTCCAGAGCAGGGGTTGGCAAACTTTTTTTGTAAAGGAGCAGATCATAAACACTGTAGGCTTTGAGGGCAATGTGGTCTCTGACCCAACTATTCAATTCTGCCACTGAAGCCTGAAAGCTGACACAGACAATAAAAACAGGCATGGTTGTGTTCCAATAAAACTTTATTTACAAATAAAGTTTACTGACCCTCTTCCACCTCAAAAGCACTTCAACTCTTCCTGCTGCCAACAGATGGTGACACCAATTGTGCTGGCTGTCACTTGATTTGTAAGGACAGGTTTACCGTGTTTTTACTCAGACTGAAGGTATTTTACAAATGCTGTTATCATCATGACCAATAAGTAGAGAAGCAGTGAGAGAGGGCATTGAAAATGCTAGTTAGAAGAGACATATGGTTACGATGGAAACCGAAGTGGAATAATAATTTCAAAAATTGAAAATGGTGAGAAAATGGATGTCGCAAGTGAAAATGGGATTTGTTTGGACAGTGGCATGACTGCAAAGGATCAAGAGTGAATCGGGCAACATGTAAAATGCTGTGCCCACACCACTGACAGTAATCAGCAAAATATGATGGAGAAGCAATTGACAAAAGTAAAAGAGGAGAAAAACTTTTGAGTATATGGCTACAGAGTGATAGCATCAATGGAGAGGCTCATTAGCCTAATGTGAGTTTAGGAGAAGCAGAGGTAGCTATTCAAGAGCTTGGCCATGATGAAAATGCCACTGCTTTTGTGAGCCATGAATGATTCCACAGACTCAGGGCACCTCAAGTCTGTACAAGGTTGGAGTGATGTTGATTCTATAGTTGCTAAGGACTTCTCTTGTACTGATCTTGAAGGAGCAGTTTGCCTGCCTCAACAGATTTCCAAAGTGGGAGAAATAGGAATATTTGGAAAAAAAAAACACATATCAGAACAAAACAGAAGATTATGTGAGGCATCAGCTCATTCTTCTATTTGGTGGAAAATTGCCTGGGGTTTCTGAGCTTAACCTTCACTGGGTTTTCTGGACTTGCAAACAAATGAACTTACAAACAGCTGTTTGGAGCTGAACTTATTAACACACATTCACACATGGCCACACACACATACATAATAGAGGGTAAGAAAATGAAGGGCAAAATCTGTTGCTTTGCAGAGCCCAATCTTCAGGTTAGGGGAGCGAGGAGAAGGCTCTCAGCCTGGCCACTGCTCCTCACGTGGGGAAGAAAAATGAGGGAGGTTGTTTGCAGATGAAGAACAATGATGCTTCAGAATGAACATGGGTTTTGCAGTCAGGAAGATTTGGCTTGGTGTCTGATTGTGTCCCTTGTTAATTATGTGACCCTGGGTGCTACCCTTAGGGTTTGAGAAGCCCCCCCACTCCTTAAAGGAAGTGGAGGAGAAATGCATTCCTGGGAAAAGTGGGGGATGACTCTGCTTTGGAGAACAGAGGGGCAATGTGGGAGGAGCATTACCTAAAGGGGGGAAATCAAGGTGTAGCAGTGACATGTCAGATTCTACTTTGAGATGGTAAACAAAGGATTAGGGGGAAAAATGTGAACTGAAAAAGGAAGTTCATAAAAGGGCAAATCCAAAGAACTGAGAGTAAAAAGGGGGCAGGAGGAGGGGTTAGGGTGATACTCACTGGAGGAGCGGGAAGTAGGCTAGAAATGGCATACCTTTCTTTGTGAGCCACCCCGAGGAGATGGTGGTGATGACTGGGGGGTGGTGTGGAGGGGATGGAGGGTCTGCTTCTGGTATCTCAGGCTTTCTGTTATTCCACAGGCTGTGTTAGTTAAGGTTCTCTTGGTTGCAAGTAATAGAAACCAATTTGTAGTAGCTTAAGGAAATAATATATTTGATTTATTAAAAATATATTTATGTGTTTCACAGAATTTAAAGAATCATTGAACAATGTAGTTGAGGGAAAGAATTAGCTGTAGGAGTTCATGAACTTCCTTCCCTCTAGGATAAAGCTTTTCTAAACCTTAGTATCAGAATCACCTGGTGGATTTGCTGGGCCCAACCCTCTGCAATAATTTGTATTTCTAATGGGTTTCCAGGTGATAATGTTACTGTAGGTAGTTAACTAGTTATTAATAAAGGAAAGAGAGCAAAGGGCTTTGACACTGAGTTTTAAAACTGGGGACCATAAGCCTGTTCACTTAGCCAGGAAGCTATAGCTTCGTACACTCCAGGGGATCACAGCATTTCTCCACCAAGGGGATTAACACTCCTCCCTTCCTTCCTCTAATACCAGATTGTTGGGGGGAGCAGGGAGAAGTAAGCACATGTGCAATAGAAGTCAAAATGGCACAGGTGGAGCTGCTTGATGGTAGCAGCCTATCAGTCTGATAAGGGGGTGGGCCCATCAAAAACCTGTGAAAGCTTGGGAATTTGATTGGTTATTGTGAAAAAGCTCCAGGTTATAACCCTAGGGGAACTAAGAATCTCTCTCTCTTTTTCTTTCTCTCTCTCTCACCTCGAATCACACCACTATGTGGGTCTAGCAGCTATCAGAGCCTGCAGCAGACGGCATGGTTTCCAAAGGAGTAAGTTTTAATATGGAACAGAAGCCTTAGACATTGATCTTTGTTTTGGCTTTGCTGAGACATGGTTGGACTTTTTCCATGATGGGACAGAGGGAGATGGGAAACTGGAAACCCGGGGGCAGATTTCCACCCGAGTAAACCATGCCATATCACAATCTTCGTGCGTGGGTCCTTGGATTGCTTTTCTGTGATCCTGGGGAGGGGAGTGATTTCCACTGTTATCCAAGAGCACTGTAATTAGCTCTCAATTTTCAGCCCTGTCCCTCAGTTCAAATTTTATTTTTATTTATTAAAAATATTTTATTTATTTATTCTTAGAGAGGAAGGTGGGGGGAGAAAGAAAGGGAGAGAAACATCAAAGTGTGGTTGCCTGTTGAGTGCCCCTACTAGGGACCTGGCCCACAACCCAGACATGTGCCCTGACTGGGAATCAAGTTCTTGGATTCATAGTCTGGCGCTCAATCCATTGAGCCACACTAGCCAGGGCCCTGAGTTCAAATTTTTGAGTGGAAGATGGATTAGCTCATCTTGGTCATATGGCTAATTACGTATGGCCAGGGGATGGAGCCATATAGTACAGACATGGTACCTGAGGGTCACTCTAGTGTATCAGGGAATAGTTCAAAGAAGGGCTTGGTAGATGCACCAGAAAGTATCTATGGTTCAACTCTTCTCAGGTGGTGCAGCCAGGCACCTGAGTCTTGAACTTTGGAATTCATTCTACAGCATTTGCCTTTAAGCTGCCGCTCTATCCCTTGGAATTCTCTCCATTAAGATTGGCTTTCAAGTGGGACATTGTCTTCCTGTCCCTTAAAATAAGTGAGCAGAGCATTTACAGTTTAGGGTTTTTACTGCTGATTCCTACCAGGAACTTGGAAGAGATCATAAACCTAGCCACTTTTGAGAAATTGCATGCGTTCTGGAATTGTGTAAATTTCTCATGGCAGTAGCATGGTTGTCTTCTGTGTTGGTAGCTGGTAGCTAGAAGTTGGGCTATTTCCTTGCTTTCCTCTCTCTGCTAGGAAGCTCTCTCCCTAGCAGTGGGCCTGCCTTTGCTACAGGGCATAGACACAGAGCCCTCTCCTCTTAGTGGGTCATTGCATGTTTAGGGCAATCCCACAGGGTGTCTCCCCAGGAAGTAAGGTCCTAGGAGAGAGCTGCAAATTGCCTGGCTCCCTGCCTTTTCTGCTTACTCGTTTCCTTTTTATTTATTTCTTGGAGGATGATTACAAGGCTTCTCAAAAAATAAAACTCCCTTCCTTGGACTAAACCCTGGTTGTGTTTAGAGCAGGAAAAAGAATAGGAGAGGTGTTGCCTGCCACTGGGGAGGAATCACACACAGGAAAACAGAGAGAAAGTGATTCCTGCTGCCATTTGGCGTTGTTGTTTCTGCCAAAGAAGTAAATCCTTAGAGTGGCAAGGGCACACAAAACTTTGGCAGAAGGAGCCTGTCCTGAGTGGAGAGGCTGTAAGAGACACAAAGTTCTGGGCTCAGGGCTGAGAAGGACCTTTATAAACTCATGCCTTTCACCTACCACTTCTCCACCAGGGTAGGTATCCAGCTTGGACATGAACCTTTCCTGTGACAGGAGGCTTGCTTATCTGTGAGATCAGCATGTTCTTTCTTCAGACCCTTCTGATGCTTTGCAGGTTGTTCCTTACACTTGCCTGTAATCTCTCTCTCTCCAGGGAGATCAGCAATCAAGGAAACCACCTAGAGGAGGCAAGAGGTGGGATTAGTGTCCATGGAGTCTGATACTAAAAATAGCAGCTGTGTTAATTAACCACTTCTATATGCCAGGTGATTAGGTTATCAAGTCCCTTTGCATTTGGGTCATGTGCCAGTCTTGAGCTCAAACATGCAGACCAGACCAGGAAAAGTAGGAGAATCAGGCATCAAATCAGGATGGTCCCAATGCAGGAAAAAAAAATTAGACTATTCTTGAGACCCTTCACATAAAAAGTAACATAAAGATTGTATGTGAATGGCACTCAGATTCACAGGCAGTCTGATAAGGCCCCTTGTAATGAAGCAAGTGTCCATTAAGGGGGCCTGGAGATGGAGAAGTGAGTGGAGGGCCAGGAAAGGGTATTCTAGTGGGCCTGGGTCATGTGAATGGCCATTATGCCTCCCTCTCTTGCTACCCCTCCATCCCCTTAGTTTACATTGCATGCACTTGTTATAATTTCAATGGAAGTTTCCGTGCCTTCTCTTATCAAAGAAAGCCACAGATTCTGGCAGTTTAGCAGCACATTTGAACAGGGACTGGTCACCAGAAGACCTGCTTCTAACCTTCAGTGTCCCCTGGCCAACCTTGTTATTTATGAAGTCTCTGCTTGCCCCCTTCTTCTTAGCCTGGAGAAGGCTTTCCAGAACCTGTTCATCTGAGACAGCCACTCAGCTTCTCAGACCTCAGCTCTCAGCCAGGGATGTCTTCCAGGTGTTGTCATGGCAATGCTAGAGTCAGGAGTTGCTCAGCACAACTCTGGTTTGATTGTAAAAAGTAAATTCCTGTCTCCTTTTGCCTGCAACGTCAGATGAAACCATTCCTGCTGTGGGCTGAATATGGAGGAAGCACCCCTGTTGGTTAGGTGACTGGACAAGCACTGTTTCTGAGCCCGCACAGACTCCTAGGGAAAGAGGTGTGCAGAAAGCATCATTCATCGGGGTCAGGAAGCAGGGATCACACAACTGACCAGTCAAATCCTGACCCAAGCTGGGGACAGTTCTAATGATCAGTGCCTTCAGCCAAGCCTATCTCTAACACTAGGGTGACTTAAGAACATGTAGAATCAGCTTGTTTCCTCAGCTAGAGAGGGGGTTCATTAGGAGCCCCTTGTTAACAACCACACCATTGGCTAACACTTGTATAGTGCTTGCCAGGTACCAGTCACTGTTCCAGGGAACATGGTAAGGAGTTTGGATTTATTGCAGTTGTCCACGTAAAATGCCTAGCACAGCACCTGACACATAGAAATGCTCAATAAATGGAATTGCTGTTGTTAATATCAGTCTCCTTGGACACTAATGCCACCTCCTGCCTCCCCCAGGCAACCTCCTAGACTGCTGTTGCTATTCCAGGGTAGCTGGAGGTCACTTTGCACCCTTGGATTTAGGATGTAATTTTTAATCTGGGGGCCATGCTGGATGTTCTGTTCCATTATTCCTTGTTCTCCAGAGCCCTGCCTTGGCCCCAGACACCTTTTTTTCTTCTCCATGGGAGCTCTGAGGAGTTCCAAGGGGTGGGGTCAACATCCAGGTGTTCTGGGCTGGACCTCTACTGCAGTGGCCAGTTTTTTTAGGATCCAGTTCAGAGAAATCCCCAGGTTGTATTTGTGTCCTGCCGCCAGGCTCAGCATAATGGCATCGACAGGTGAAATAAGCAATTGGCCAATTTCCTTCAGGAACGTTTGAAATAAAAAGCAGTTCGTCTGAGTAAAGGAAATTGTGAGAGCCCCAAATGGAATTGCTTAAATTTATTGCTGGAGAGTTTTTACATATTGAGCCAAAGGCATGTCTTTTTGCGCCTTAGCCTTGGGTTTTCAGGAGTGCCGCAATGCACCAGAGATGGAAAGGTCTGGTCTGGCTCTGGAGTTGGCCCATAGGAGTAGGAACTTCCATTTCATCACCAGTCTTTCCAGGAGAAGCCTTAGAGCTGCCCCATGAGGGTGGGAAAGATTTGACCGCTAGGATGGAAAACGAGCCAGCCTTTTTTTATTGAAAAGAAGAGTGGTACCTGCATCTTCAGACTGGATATTGGCCATGATTTAGCCTCCACAGCATCAGTCATGGTCCACAGCCTCAGCTGCTGGACCGTCCAAAGGCTGCAGTAGATGTGATTTTTTTTTTCGGTGGGGCTTTCAGTTCTTGACTGATGAGCTTGAGAGGCAAGCAATGTGGGCACTGCCAGGGAAGAGATCTCTCAATAAATTTTCCTGGTTGGAACAGGAAATTAAAAAAAAATTATTATTTAATTGAATTTATTGGGTGACACCGTTAATAAAATTGTATCATTTTCAGGTATGCAATTCTATAACACATCACCTGCATCTTGTGTGTTTGCCTCCCCAAATCAAGTCTCCTTCCGTCACCGTTTATCCTCCCTGGACCCTCTTCTACACCCCCTCACCTCCTAAAATAATTTTTTATTATTTTTTAAACATCTTTATTGAGAAATAGTTGACACACATCACTGTATAATGTTTAAAATATGCAGCATGATGATTTGATTTACATATATTGTTAAGTTCACAGCCATGATCTCATATAGATGTAATCAAACGAAAAATATTTCTCCTTGTGATAAGAACTCTTAGGATTTACTGACTTAAAACCTTTCTTATATATCATACATTAGTGTTAGCTCTGATCATCACATTGTGCATTACATCCCCAGTACTTATTTACCTTATAACAGAAAATTGGTGCTTTTTGACCAGGGATGCATTTTGATCTCAAGTTCTGGAAGATACAAGGGACTTACATTCAAGTCAGCATCAAACTAAGATGTAAATTATCTGCAAAACAGCAGGAGATGTAGTCAAATGAACTTGGCCAAGCTGCTGTCAGACCTGAGACCTAGTCTGACTTGGCGCTAGTTTGTTGTGAGACCATAGGCACATCACTTTTCTTTCCTGGACTCAGTTTTCCTCTCTGTAAAATGAAGTGGTTGGTTAGACAAAGTAATCTGAGGGTCTGTCCAGCTCCAATGTGTTGTGACCTCTGTCTCTTTTTCACTCACGTCCCCAATGCTTCCCCTTCTCCCCCCCAGATATGATTTACATATTTCATGCATATTGAAGTCCTCTCCTCACAATTTTGCCCCTGGTGCATTTCAGTAAACCTAGAGGAGACATCCTGGGGTTATGGAGAGAGTGTGGACCCAAGGACCAGACACACCTGGGCTCAAGTACTGATTCTGCCCTCATTTGGTGGACCTTAGACAAGTTACTTATCCTTTCTGATGTTAAGTCTGTTTATCTCAGCCTAGAAATAATGTTGTGAGGATGAAATTAAACTGTCATCAGTCATCTAGGAATAGTTGGGCACACATAGTGCTCAACCAGCATGAATTTCCTCCTCTTCCTATGTCCAGAACCCATGTAAACCTCCACCTGTGTCACCTACGGTGTTGCTGGGTGCAGAAGGACCCAGCTTGATGTCATGTATGGGTTTGCAACTCCAAAGAGAAATGTTTTCTTTCATGTTATCCTCTAAGCAGTTGGAATGAAAGGTGCTCGGGCCAAAAGGATAGATATACTTGGAAGAGCTGCTTTGATTCATAGCTTGAGTTGGGGATTGGGTGACACCCCAGATTATCCTTAAGGAAGACATATTAGAGCTAAACTGTCTTCTAAAGAAGGTAGTTTTGATTACCTGCAGGGTTTTTGTCTTGCTGAGCAAAGAGATAGAGTGGGGTATGTGAGTCAGGAGCAGAGCTGAATTACTCTGAGTGATAGGGGAGAAGAATATGAATGGGGCTAGGGAAGAGAACAAAGAGCCAAGTGGTGTCTCAGGAAAGAAGAGATTTTGGGGAAAAGATGGAAGCATTTAAGAGGGACTTTAAAAAAACCACAGTTGGGCTATTCATACAGATACACATGCACAGAGATGCACCCTTGTATTCGAGCTGTTACATGGAGGCACACGCCCCCTCACCTACAGGCACGATGTCATCTGAGTGCACGTCAGTGGATCCCTGTGTGCATGTGTGCACATGAAGACAGGCTCCCTGGCAGGGAACACAGCTGCTCTCTAAGCCTTAGGGACAAGTAGTCTGTATTAACTCATTCCCTTTTGCCTCCCTCAGTGACATGAGACAGGGCAGGGGTCAGAATTGCTCAGAACACTGCATTAGCTTACCAAACTGAGCAACAAAATGGGGTATGTAGGGAAAGTGGTGATTTCTCACTCACTTGAATAATATTTTTCTGCTGCAAAAGTTATATGCTCAATTGTCACTATGGGACAAGCTCGGTGCTAATCACCGGGAATGTAACTGGGAGCAAAGTAGGCATGGAGTCTTCCCTTCTGGTCTAATGCAGTTTATGTTCTTATGGTATAAACAGACACAAAACATGTCTGGTACATGTGATGGGTCCATGACGAGGGACACTTGGGGGGCTCTGGGAGTGTCTGATAAAGGGAAGAGCCCAGCCTGTGAGGACCTGAAAGAGACTCAGAATATTTGGAGTTGCAGAGAAGGAAGGAGAAAGTGACAGAAGATGAGGCTACACATGAACACAAACCAGATCACAAAGGGCTTGTAAAATACGTTCAAGAATTTGAACTTGATCTTGAGGGCTACAGGGAGCCGTTGAGGCGCTTTTAGATTGGGGGAGGAACATGCTTAGTTTTGCCTTAGAAATATCACTTTGGCTTCATTGTGCATGCTGAGGCCTCCCTTCCTGTACAGCCAGAGCCTTTTCAGGGTCGCTGTGATGAAAGCCAGCAAAGCCGAGCCAGGGCCCCAGATCACAGGCCTGGGCTGGGCCCGGCCGCACAAAATGAGTGGGACTCTCCTTCCAGTCACATCAGCCTGCTGTGCATAGGCTGAGGCTTCACGGTGACAGCATAAAGCCAATCGTTTCAGGATATTTGATTTAAATTAACATTTACTCAGTGCCTAAAATTTGCCAGGCTGGATTGTGTCATTTCATGCTCACAGAAACCTTATGAGGCATGCACAAAATGAGTCTCATTTTAGAGAAAAGTAGAGAGAGGAAGAGGCAGGGGACTGACACTGAAGACCCCATTCCAGGTCCAGAGCTATTCTATCTGGGCAGCTAGGTGGCAGGGCCTGCTACCTCATTCTGAGATGAGGGAACTGACCTTGGAAGTGAAGCAATCTAACCAAGAACACTAAGTGAGTGGTGCAACTGGGATTTTCCCCCCTAGTTATTGAAATACAAGTCAAGTTCATCTGGCTAGGTCATTTCCAGAAAACTTAACAGAAAATCTCCTCCTGCCTAGGAGAGTCTTGCTGCGTCCTAGGTGCTGCTTGGGGAAGGCACAGTGAAGTGAGGGCGTGGGCACCCTTGTGCTGGCAGACAGGGAGGGAGAGCTCTCCGGCTCCTGGGGGGTGGCACAACCTCCACATTCTCCTGCAGCCCAATGAAGGCGGAATTCAGGGCTGCAGGAGGCAGAGGTCATGAGCGCTGATGTTTGCAGGCTTGCACACCCAGTTCTCACACATGTTAACCCTCTTGGGGTCAGATAATGGGAGAACACGGAGGGGCAGGGGAAAGTGGCAGGAGACTGCCCAGTGTAGTGACAGAACATGAGTTTCATAGCCAGAGCCCTCTGTGCTCACATCCTGGCTCCTCCCTTTAGGACCCCCGAGCTCTTGTTACACCAAGTCGCCCTGAGTCACCTGCTTTCCCTGTGAGACCTCAGACAAGCCTCATTTTACATAAGAGGAAATGTTCCTCTGTTTCCCCATCTGCACAATGGGGATAATAGTCCTTAAGGAACAAAATCACTACATGGATTAATGAAATAACACAATACATTAGCCTAGTATCTGCAAATCCTCAATTCTTAATAAAATGTTACCAGTTATTGGCAACCCTTCACTGAAGAGCCATGTCTGTAAGATGAGGGAAATTATACCCTTGGCATAGAGTTTGGGGGTAGTGGTGGGAACTGGATGACAAAAAGGGTGCTGTGCTGACCAACTGCCAGTACCCAGGGTGCCCCACCCTGGGTGTGCTTCGCTTTCACCAACCACAAATATTTGCTGAAAAATTTCAAGGCTGGTCCTCTGCTTTGTCAGTCCTTTAGGAGGTGGCTCAGATGGTGTGTGTTTGCTGTTTCATACCCCCTTTCTGCCTTCACGCTGGGCTTGTGGCAGAGCCATGAAATAATAAAATTATTCCTCTCCCCAGAGAGCAATTCTCCATATTACTTCTCTTTATCAATTACACACGTCTTTTGAGCAGAGCTTCCCCTGCCCCGATCACAGAGGGTAATGAGGGATGAGGCTGCCCTGGCAGCAACTGCAAACGCAGCCTCACTCCAATTAGATTTTCAAGTCACTCAGCAATACTGAAGTCCTCAGAGCCCAGCTAGGGATGTGAGGTGGGAGATAAGGGGGCATTCCCATTGCCTTGGTGTTAATACTCCATTCCCCCCCAGAGGTGGCAGGTAGATCAGAGGTTTGCAGTGAGCACAGAGGCTGTCAAATCGGGGGGCCTCATGGTTTGGAGATCAGTTACCTTCTACTGACCTTGACTGTAACTTTCACATCTCCCTTTATTTTCCATCTCATTTTTCTGTTTTTTCTTTTTCTCAGTAAAGCTCCTCCTGAGCCCTCCATGCTCTGTCTGTACTTCCTCACCTCCCATTAGCTTGTCCCTGTCTCTCTACTAAACCAGCTTTGGTCAAGGTCACTGATGACTACATATTGCTATATCCAGAGGTCAATATCAGAAACCAGTGGTTCTCAGGAACCAATTTCTGTGACTTCTTAGCAGCATCTGACACTGCTGGCCACTCCTTTCCTGAAACATTTTCCTCACTCAGCTTCTCAGTCGTCCAACTCTCTTCTTTTTCTTCCTACTTCATTGGCTTTGCCTTTTTAGTATCTTCTACATTTGTCTTGTCCTCAGGACCTCAAGAGCCTCTTCTCATTCCTATTTGAACGCATCCAGTAGAATGGCTTTAAATAGCATCTGGATGCCAATTTAATCTTTACCCTGACCTTATCCTTTGAACCCCAGATGCATATATTGGCTTCCCTACTTGTCTTCTACACATGGGTCTCTACTGAACACCTCACTTTTAACAGGTCCCATGCCCAACTCTTCATTTTTTTCTTTCAAACTTAATCTTTCATCTGTTTTCTCTACCTCAATGTCAACTTAATTTTTCTATTTATTCAGGCCAAACATCTTGATGTTGGCCTTCATTGTCTTCTCTCACACCCCACCTACAATCAGTCAATGAAATCTTGCTACTATTTAAAAAATACAACATATCCTCAATTTAAAATTTTTCACCCTCACCAAACTTGAACTCCTAGTTTAAGCCACTTTTATCTCTTGCCTGGATGATTATTAAAGCCTCCAACTAACTGGTTGTGGTGCCGCTATCCTGGCCCCTTTCCCCGACTCTCTATATACCAAATGGCAGCTAATGTGATCTTTTAAAACGTAAGTTAGATTGTGTCACTGTATCTGCCTAAAGTCTCCAGTGGCTCTCTGTCTTAATCAAGGTAAAGCACAAAGTCCCTATCAACAGCCACAAACCCATCAGGGTCTGGCCTCTCTCACCTCCTTGTCTACATCTCTCACTTCACTCAGTTGACTTTAGAGACCCCTTGACTCCTGTTCGCCAAACATACCAAGTGTTCTATTTGCACGGGCTCTTTCTTCCACCTGGGACCCTCTACCTCCAGGAAACTGTGTGCTTAACTTCCTCACATCTTTCAGGGTTGTGTTCAAATGCTTACCTACCAGAGAGGCTCCTTCAACATCTCTACACAAAATTACCCTTTACCCTCCCTGATAATGCTTTAGAAATCTGGCTTTTTTTTGAAGGGGGTGGTTTATTTGTGTGTGTAATCACTTTGTTGCTCATTTTCATGATTCTGTCTTTCATTTCTTTAAACATTTCACGTAAAGTTATTTTACATTCTGTTATCTCACAATTTGAGTATCTAAAGTCTTTGTGTGTGAAGGGGTTAAATCTGTTGTTCGTTGGTTCTGCTCTTATTCATGGTACTATGTTTCCTTGAACATTTACTGTTCTTTGAGTATGGGTTGATCTTAATCTGTGGAAGATCTGGGGCAATAAATTGAGGATGATTTCCTCCAGAGAAGGGTTTTATTTGCCTGTGCCAAGCAACAAAGTGTACCATTCACCAGAAATCTTTTTAGCCCCTTTCAGGGTTCCTGGCTAAATCTGAGTCTAGACTCTGCTTTCCTATCATGCCATGGGCTCAGGTCTCAGTCTCTAGATTGCATCTCTCATTGCAGCCTCACACTCCACTATTGCTCATAGCCGATGGCTTTTTTCTCTTTCAGCCCCTTGGACATTTACCCCATTTCCTGGGAGCCTGGTAATGTGGCAAAAACTTTGCGTTGTACAGCATATAATTATTTTTGAGTGTAAGAGCCTTTCAGAGAATCTCACTGGCTATAGCTGCAAAAGTGGAAGCTTCTTTTCACCATCTTGACCCCTTTATTTACCCAATTTTATTTTAATTTTTAGCACTTGACCACCATTTAACACAGTACATGTTTATTTGTTTATTTTATATGTTCCAGCACTAAAATGCAAGCCCCACGAGAGCAGGGATTTTGACTGGCTTGTTCATTGCTATATCTGTAGTGTCTAAAACAACGTCTTGCATGTAGCAGATGTTCCATAAATATTGTTGAATGAATGAAGGAGGACTTCCTTAAGTTGGTTCAAGCAGAGGTGGTTTTTAATAATGCATGCGGAGAGATGGGCGCTCACAAGAACAGGAGGGGTAGCTGGGTTGGGCTCCATGGATGGGACACAGTGGCTACTTTTGGATCTAAGATGGTTCTGGATCCTTCCAGTAGTTGGGTCCCTCTCATGCCTTTACCACCCAATGTCTGCTTCCTCTCTTTCCTTAAAAATTTCCATAGCATTTGGGTTGGATTTGCTATCATCCCAACTCAAGGCATTCTTTCAAATTCTTCCTTAGCTACTAATTGAAAAACTGCCCCTCCGCCCCAGCTTGGGTCATATTTTAAAGAAAAAGTATTAAATTAATTTACCTTTTTTTTTTTTAAAGCCAGGCCACATGGTATCTGGCTAGCGTATGGATTTTAAGAATGAATGTAGAGAAAGAACTCTCAAGGCAATGGAATAGTGGAATGGGCTCCAGAAGGCTTGGAAGCAGTGGCTGCTTCTGGGTCTAAGGTGGTCATGGCCTTTGGTCAGGTGTCTACCCTCCAAACCATTTAAATATGACAGGTCAAGAGAATGGTCAGGTAAAATAAAACATCAAAGCTGTGTAGCAGGGAACTGGCAGTAATATCCCTTAATAGGGGCCTAACTGAGGCAAATAAGGAGACTGCTCAATTCAGAACAATCTCTGGGAGTGAAGTTATAACGACCCAACATTCAATGGAATAAATCAGCATCTTGAAAAGGTACAGACCCACTTTGATGATGACAAAACATCCAAGTCTAATCAAGAGAATGAAGCAGTACTCCTAGAGAGATGTGATTATGGTAAGGAAAGTTGTAGCCAGATCAATTATATTGAACCATGTTTGAAAATAGTATGTTCTAACTAGCAGGGAGGGGATAGTAAGTCATCAAATCAAAGAGCACGAAATGGTAGTATCTCTTCTGCCCTAGAGAGGCACATGTTAAGTGTGAGCTAGATAATCTAGTAGACAGGCATTAATTAAACAATTTCCCACACACATAAGCTAAATGGTACTTAAGTCTATTAAGGAAGGGAACAGAGAACCAAGGATATTTAGAACTGTGGATTTGACCCAGGTTCAGGGGTCAGAAAAGTCTGCTTTGAGGAAATGACCTGCTTATTGAATATCTAAAAGCTATTTGGGAATTTAAAGAGGCAAATGTTGGGGGTGGAAAAAGTGTTCCAGACTCTTGCAAATGCCCTAGAGTTTGCTGCTGCTGTTCTTTAGATACCTGTAGTCAATACTCCTGCCTCAGGTATTGGCATTTGCTCTTTCCTCTGCCTGGGAAGCTCTCTCTCCAGATAATCTGATGGCCAACTCTTTGCTTAAAGACCACTGCTTCAGAGAGGCCTTCCCTGGCACACTGGCTAGCACAGCACCTGAGAAAGCCACTGTTCCCTGTCCCTGCTTACTGTTTCTCCATAGCACTCATTCACCCCCTGCTTTTGTGTTGCATAATGATTTGTTTATAATGTCTTCCTTTAATTTTTATCTTTTGTTCACCACTGTATATCCACCCCAGTACCCCATATATAGTTTGCCTCAACAAATGCACATATTTTATTATATACATATGTGTATATTAAATGAAAAGAAGCAAAGTACATCTGGAAACAAAAGGGAGGCCAATGTGGCTGGACTTTAATGAGTAGGAGGAAGGAAGGCAAGAGGAGGTGAGACAGGTAGGTGCGGGGCAGGGTGCTGTAGGACAATATGAATTTTATTCAAGAGTTTCATTTTTATTCTATGAATAGTGAAAAGTCACTGGTGGTTTTAAAGAATAGGAGTATTGTGGTAAGATTGCCATTTGAAGAACCCTGTCTGGATTCTATGGAAAGAAGAGATTGTTGGGGGAAGGGGGTCAAGGAGGGATGGAGACCACTTCGGGGGATATTTTCCAGCCTGGAGATAATGATGCCTTGGACTTGGGTGGTGACATTGGAGGTAGAGAGAAATAGATGAATTCAAGTCGTAAGTATGAGGTAGAAACGACAAGATGTGGAAATAGATTTGGACATAGAGAGTGAGAAGGGAGGAGAGGTCAGGGATCAGTCCCAAGTTCCTAAATTTTGAAATTCATGGATAAGAGTCAATTCACTGAAAATAAAACTTTGGAGGAAGAGTGTTTGTAAGAGTGGAGAGGGTAGGAGAGGGTGGGAGACCTGAAAAAAAATCAAAGACTATGGCCAGATCCTGAGATTCTGGAATGTCAGATTTCAGGAAACTGGGTATTTCTAGGAAGTGGCTGAGTCCAGGGATAATCTTGGGATTTGATGGGTTAATTCATTCAAGAATTATTTACTAAGCATCTATGATGTTTTAGGCATCATATGGATTCCATGTATATGGATTCTGGGCCTAGTTTACAAAACAAAGTCTTTGTCCTTAACTATGGCAGTTGGATTAAACTAATGTACAAATGAACAAATCTATAATTTCAGATAGTATGAAGGCAACCGCAGAATCAAGAGATGAAGAGTGGAGTGGGGGATGGGGTGTATTTTAGGCAGGATTGTCAGAGAAGGGCTTTCCAAAAGTAACATTTGAATAAAGACCTGTATAGTGAGAAGCCATTCACACAAAAGTTTGTGGGAAGAGCATTTCAAGTAGAGGAAGCAGCGAGTGTAAAGGCCCTGAAGTGGGAAGAGCTTGGTGTGCTTAAGGAATAGCAAGACCAGTGTGGCAGACAGAAAAGTGAGTGGTAGGCAGGCCCACACAAGAAAGAATAGAAGAGACAGGCAGGAAGCATTGTCCCTTTTTTTGTCCATATTTGGAAGTTGGAAATTATCATAAGTGTAATGTGAAACCATTGATGGGTTTGAAGCAGAAGAGTAACTTCACCCGATAACCGTTTTTAAAGGTCGCATGGCATCCATGTGGAGAATAGGCTGGAAGGGACAACAGTGGGGGAAGGGAGACAAATGGGAGGCTGCTGCAGGCATCTGGTGAGAGGTGACAGTGACCAGGCTGAGGTGGTGGGGCGAATAGTGGATGAACTGGCTGTGGGGTGTTTCTGAGGGCAGAGCATCCAGGAATTACTGCTGGGGTAGGTGCAGGAGTGAATGTGAGTTTTGCCTTGAGTACTTGGATGAATGTGGGCACCATTAACTGCGATGCATTGAGTGGAATGCAAGCCTTCACTGGATTTGGGGTTGTCAGGTCTGGGAAAGCAGAGGGATTGCTGAGCCCACGTGGACAGTGAAGTCAGCCTGGGCCAGAGTCCTCCCAGGAGGCAAGGTGTGACTGGAAGGTCTCAGGGTGGCAGGAGTGAGGAGCAGGCGGAGTGACCGAGTCCCTAGGAAAGTGTTCCTGGATGAGATAACAGCTCCTCTCGGGTTGCCCACTTCTCTATGCTGGAGCCCAGGGAGCTTAACAGAATGAAACCTGGACCAGAGTGGGTCTCAGTTCTCCCAGGAAATGGAGAGGCTGCCTAGAAAAGGGAGAGGATGCGGGTGTGAGGCATGTAGGATGGGCATCAGTCCAAGTCTATTGAAATCTGGTTGGGGCAATGGTGCAGTCTGACATCTGGAGCAGATCAGTCTTTCACAAGTCTCCCTCCTCTATTCAGTAAAATTATTTTCAGTACCAATTACAAAATGAAACCAATAATAAGACTGACTAGAAAGGAAACTCAGTAAAAATTATCTTGTATTGAACTTCATATATATTAGCATGCTGTAAAAATATCAAAATAAATATTACAGTATCAAATTTTTTAAAAGTAATGGATTAATACTTTTAAATTATACTAACATATGTTTTGAAAAAAGGGAAAAACTTAAACCTACTTATTGGTCTGATTAAATAACAGATAATAACATTACAACTTCTGCTTTTTTGATTCACTCTTTAGTTTGAAACAGGCAACAATTTAAAGAGAATTCATTTCAATGTTAAAGATATTATCCAAATTCAGGAAAATAGTTCATGTGCTAGCTACAATTTGCACTTTCCAAACAAAAAGATAGCACACCTTTGCAGTTTGCATTCTTTTTCGGGGTTTTAAAAATTTATACACGAATAAAAATTCCATGTTGTCACGTAGAAAGATAGAGCTGAAGTGACTGAAGCGCAGTTTCTTTGTTTTCTGAAGATAATCTTTCCCATCACTGTGCTATCATTGTTTATTTAGGAGCTTCTGTTTAGACACAAGAATATATAGTGTCATGGGAGTTAGACACAGAAAGTGCCCCTGAACTGAGACAGAGTGACTGTGAACACTGGGGCACCCTGGAGATAAACACGGGTCGCTGACGCCCCACGTGTGGGCCCACATTTATGACAAAAAGGGTCTGGATGAATGGCGATGAAGAACACAATGCTCACTCGAGGATAAGCAATAAAAAAAGAGCAAATCTGAATATATATTACATATAAATTAAATATATGTGCATTAAAATTCAACAGTAAAACCAGCAGTTGTTAGCATTTTACCAACGAAGACTTTTTGGGGGTAGAGTATTTTATTATTAGAATGTTTCGAATTGTCAGTATCTGGTGATAATAAAAAGAGACAGACTTTTAGTTGGCTTTATTATTATTTCAAGCATCAGTAGTGACAGCCCTGTATCCCCTGCACCAAGGTGGACCTCGTCACCCACCTGCTCTCCCACAGGTACTGGCTGGGGGAGTGAGCCCAGACCTGGTGTGTGTGGGAGGTCAGTGTTTGGGAGGAGGCAGGTGATGGGATCTGCCTGGATTGGGAGAGGTAGCAAAGGAGGGCCTGTTCGGGGGTGAGAGGTCTCCCCTCAGAGGTCCTACTGGGAGTCCTGGGTGGGGACACCTGCATCCCATGTCTTCTGTGGTCTCTACAAACAGATGAGGAGTCTTACTGGCAGGGACATCTGTCGTGAGTTTTGTATCTTCTTCATCTCCCTGTCCCAGTCTCATTGCTTATCTCAACTATTTTGTTTGTCCTTCTCTCCATTTCTCTGTCTGTCTGCCTGCCTGTCTGTTTCCCATCTCTCCCTGTGTCTATGTCCCTTCTCTCTGCCTCAGGGTCCCTCCCAACCCCTGTTCTTCTTTCACTGTCCCCTTGTCTGTCTCTCCTTGCCTCTGTCTCCCCATTTGCCTACCTCTCTGGTCTCTCTTTCTTGTTCTTCTAAGTGTCATGGCCTCTCTGTGATGGACATGGGTCTTTTAGTTTTTTCACTAGAGAGCTAAAGGGAGTGAGAGGAACAGAGGGGCCATCACTCAAGCTTCACATCCCACCCATTGTTGGGACAGCCTCTTCCTCTCAGAAATGCCCTGGAAATGACAGACCTTTCCCTAATCCTAGGGCTAGCTCCTACATATGGGAGGGGCTGGGGGTTGGCTGTGACTTGTGGCCCCTGTGGACTATCAGGGGAGGGACCTGGGGTGGACATGGACAGAATAGTGGGTGCAATCACAGAGTTTGGGGCTCAGCTGGGATCTCTGGGATACTCCTTTGGTGTCCTCATCTTTGAGGAACCTGAACTCCTTTCTTCTGGCTTGGCCTGGGAAGTGGAGAGACCCTCATGTTTCAGGGCTGAGACCCCCCACCACTGGTTTCTCCAGCAGGGCTCCTGCCCAGACAAGATGGCACCCGGGGACTGAGAAGCTGACCCAGCTTCCACCTTACTCTCTTCTCCACTCCTTCCTCCTGGACCACGAGTCCTGTCCATATAACATGGAAACTGTCTGCTGGCCCCCTCTCCCCAGTTCTCAGCCCATCCCCTTACACCCCTGTCTGCCCTGTGCTGCCCTACTCCAGCCACCCCTTGGCTTTTACTTGAGGTACCTTTTACTCAGACAAAATGAGACTTAGGCCTCAGGACAGAGGGCAGTGGAAACCATAGGCATAGAGCATCCTGGTCCCTGGCTACCTGGGGAAGGTGACACCTTATATAGATGAGGAGACTGAGGCACAGAAAAGTCCCCTAATAGGTGACCCTAGAGTCCATCAAACCCAGTTATCTTTTTCCCAGTCCCTCCACTGGCTCCTGGATGCTCTTCAAACACCCAGAATGCCTCTTCCTCAGGGTCTTTGTACTTGTTGCTTCCTCTGCTTGGAATACTCTTCCCATATATATCCGAATGGCTTGCTCCCTTACCCCTTCAAGTCTGTGCTTAAATGTACTTCTTATGAAGCCTTTCCTGACCATCTTATTCCTCCAGGACTTCCTGCTTCTTTCCCTTTTCCTGCTTTATTTTCCTCCACAGTATTTGTCATCTAACACACTGTAAAGTTATTTGTTTATTTATCTACTTACTTACTTATTTAATTGTTGAATTTTCTCACTAGAATGCCCCTGCCCAGCTCTCCCAGGGCAGGGAATTCTGTCTAACTTGCAGAACAGAGTCTGGCACTCGGAGGTACTCTATCTGCATTTGAAGAATAGATTTAGAGTGCCCGGCACAGGGTCCTGTGCAGAGTGATTGCTACCATTGTGGGAGCCTGCATGTTTGAGTGACTGTAGTTTTCCTGACTCAGCAGGACATCTGGTGTCCCTGAGCTGGTGCTCTCTTGTGCTTTGACTGCATTGCCCTTACCCCAGCACCAGGAGAACCTCTGCCTGACCTTGGAGGCTCAGCCTGTGTCTTCCCTGAAATCTCTCCTGTTCTCCTGGCAAGTTTGATCTCTCCCTTTCACTGCTCCCTCTTCACTCTCCGTCATATACCTGTTGCTCTTAGAAGATTATGGTCTAGAAGCCCAACTGTGATTCATGTCTATTCTTCCCCATATTTTAGCCATCGACAAGTGATTTAACCTTTCTGAGCCTCAATCTTTATCTGTGAAATGGGCTTAATGTCATGCCATGCCATGCAGTGCAACACAGTCTATACTTCTGAGAGAGCAGTTCTGAGTGGCAGTGGCTTCTGTGAGATGAACCTGGCAGCACAGGCTTGATCAGGCCTCCAGAGCTGGTGGAGGTGGTATGTTCTCAGTGGCAGCAGCTCTAGCCAGGTTCCTGAGGATGTTGGAGACCATACCTGCAAACTAAGAGGCAGAGATGTGGCAACGTCCAGTGAGCTCTTGGGCTCTGCGGGGAGAACCCTGCTGTGGATGGTGTGGGCACCCATGACTGGGCCTGTTTGGCCAAAGTTTCTGCCCTATGAGGCCCCATACTCACAGGGGCATGGGAAGGGCATGACCATGACTGCCCATCCCTGATCCTGTCCCTTCCACTTCCATGTGTTTCCTGTGCTGCCACATGCTCTGTGGAACCCACAGTGAGGACACCATTAGCCTGAGGTTTGCACCAGCAGGTGAGGATTGAACACCACCTATCTGTCTTCTGTGAGATGCCAGGCCTTTGGTGGGAGGCAGAGAACTCTGAGGAGGTATGGAGACTTGTCTGAGCTGGCCAAGAGGGTGTCCCAGCCTTTGCAGAGGGCTATCTCACCATTTGTGGGAGGGAGATTGGACTTGCCAACCTTGAACATTCCTGTCAATGCTGAGAACATACAGTTCTAGCAATATTTATTCTCTAAATCCAGCCAAAGTTTTTTTTTCCCCCCAACCTCTTATTATTGCTCTTTGCACCTGAAAACTGGAAAGCAAAATGCTCAGGTCTGGTGTATCCAAAGGCATGTTCTTCTTCTCTAGTACCACTTTGAGATGGGAAGGAATTTCTGCTCAACCAGGAGCAGCCAGCTTCTTAGAACATCGATAAATCAAAGGCTACTTGGGTGGATGAGGAAACATGGACTCTGGTGTATATTTAGCCAATTAACAAAATGCCCAGCCATCCTCTTCTCTTTAATGATCTTGTGCTTGTGCAACCAACAAATGCATTTGTTTGGAGTTTCTTTGATTCATTTCATATGGTGCATTGAGGGTCTACTCTACCTAGGTGCTAGGCCGAGTACTGAGAATACAGGGTGTTAAAGACCAGACACAGAACCCGCCCACTCCTTTGGTATCTAAGAAGAGACAGACCCTTTACTAATAAGAATCCCAGTCAGATGCCCTCCTGGAGGGGGTAGATCTGTGCTTGTTAATCGGGGGTCAATGAGCACAAGATTCAGAAGCCCACGCAAGCCAGCTCAGCCACAGGGGTTTGTTGTAAGGCAACTCAGGGTCTCTACTATGGGATGCATGGTCAGGCCTTGTGCATCCTAAACAGCCATCAGACAGCGCTCTTCCCCTTTGATGTTCTCTATAGCCACATGGTCCTTCTTCTCCAAGGGTCATCATAACTTCTCCCAAGGTAAAATCATTCATTAAATCTTAATATTTAATGATTATTAAATCTTTGTGCCTTTCCAGCTTGCTTTCCTATATTGTCAGGGATCCAGAAGGACACAGATGGTCACCTGCTCAAAAAGGGGTGATCAAGAGAGTTTAAGGAAGAGGTTATGTACCAGTGCTGAGTTCCAGGCCACACTGCTAAAGCACCCGGGGCTGGCAAAGTGGGAAACCATTTCCTTCAGGAGATCAGCAGGGCTGAGGAGAGGGAGTGCTGTCATGAACTCAGCAAGGGCTCTAGCAATGGGAGAAGGGCTGCCAGACAATATTCATGGCCTTAGGTGAAGGAATTCAGCCACTGCCAAACCATAGCCCAGAAGGGAGGGAACTGTGGAAATGAGAACCCTGCCTCTCATTTCTCTCTGCGATATCCTGCTGGAGCCTCATGCTGGGCAAATTGGACTAGAATTCAAGAGGTTAGGGAGGCCAGTTGATGCAATCCACAGATAGAGATCATCTTCCCAGGACACAGAGCAGGGAAGAGAAGAATGGAGAGCAGATCCAAAGAGGCAAATGGGGAACATCCATGGCTAACATTTGTGGCCTCTTCATCTCACTTTCAAATGCCCTAGAGAGAGAATCAAACCAGATGAGCTCAGACTGCTGTAAAAGGAGTTTCTCAGAGATGAGCATCAACACCCCCATTTTCCAGGTGCTCCTGACACTCTGCTGGGCCACCAGTGTGCTGTCGGACAGGTGTCCTGGACTCCCACGCTGCTCCTCTGCATTTGCAGTCTGACTACAATGTTGACCTGCTCTAGGTTTGCCTCTTGGGTTTTTAGAGAATAGAGAGTCCTTCACAAGAGTCAGGTCCAGACTTCACAAGAACCCCCCCCCCCCCCACACACACACACCTTGAGTAGAACTGCACTCATATGTTCCTTTCTGGGAATCTTAAAAGAAAGAGGTTCCTTGTGTTTGTATCTTAAACTCTTCTGGCTGGGAAGCTCTGCTGGCTTTCTTACCTATCTCCTTTTCATTGTAAATGAAGCTTGTATTGTTTAGTGAGAACCAAATAGTCATCTGAGGCATGTTCAGAGGCTGGCACAGACTCTGTGGTAAAGAGCAAGGCACAGTGAGAAGAAGCTTTCCAGCTGGTGCAGCAGCCCTTGGTAGCACCAGTTGTGTAAAGTGGGTGCCAGCCGTGAGGACCTGCCAGCTGTGTGGGCTGGAGCACCAACTGCGTGGACTATGTTACCAGCCAGCTGTGAGGATTGAACCTCCAGCCAGTTGTATGGACCTGAGTGCCCACTGTGTGCGTTGGGAGGCCAGCCAGGTGTGAGGACTGGGTTCCAGCTATGTGGACTGGGTTACCAGCCAGCTGTGTAAACTAGGTTCTAGCTGTTTGGACAGAAATGCCTGCTCACTGTGTGGACCCGAGTGTCAGCCAGCTGTGTGGATGGGGGTGTCAACTGTGAGAATAGGGGTGCCAGCATGTGCCAAGTGGAGACTGGACTCCATCTCAGCTGCTCACTGACTTCTGTTAATGGCATGGATGTTTTCTTCTCAAGCATTTTTAATAACTCAGGTTTGCTGAATTAAATTGTCCTTACCCAGCAACTTTGGCTGCAGAATTGAAGGTGTGTTTCTCTGCTGTGAAGAAAAGACAATGACCTTAAGAATAAAACAACAACAACAACAACAACAACCTATCATTAGGGATGAACCAGATTTTTCAGAATCATATTTTCAAGGGAAGGAATGATTCTTATTAATGCTAAGATGATTACTTATATTTATTGAATGCCTACTATGTGGCAGACATCGTATAAATAATTATACTTCAAATAGATGAGCAGAGGTCCAGATAGTGTCTGGAGCTATTATATATTTGTTCTCGTCTATGAGTTCTCCATGGCTGTAGCCAGGAAGGTTGGGAAGGCTCTCATCTTTATTCATTTTTCTCATGGGAAGCAGTATTCATGCCTATCTATAGGGGCTCAGCCCCCAGAGTCAGGTCTATTCAGGAGCAACCACAAAGGACCCCAGCAAGTACAGGGATTGCTGACCAGAGCCGAGAGGTCCTCAGAGGTGCTGGTTTTGAGAGGAGCCATCACAGTGGAGGGGACCTGAACAGTTCTGCAAAGGGTGGCAGTTCCCTGATGTATCTAGCCAGCCAGCTTGATTATTTCTATGCCTTTTCTATTTCATTCCTGCCCCTTTTCAGCTCCGTCCTTGCTGCCTTGGTGGGGGAGTACAGTTGATGCTTTTTGTAAAAAATAAATTAACAAAGGAGAACCTGTTAACATTACTTTTCAAAAAGACATTACAAACATTTTATATGTGTACATATCTTTATGTGTAGACATATATAGACACCCACAAACACACATATTCAGTAGACTTGTTATTTATGGTAATTGTGTTCTACAAAGTTCACACCAACACTGAATTAATGAATACTGAATCATTGTTTCTGGGGGTAATGCAGGGTTACGTTCCTGTAAGCTTCAGGTTGCAATATTTCTGTCAACTGATCAATACATAACTTTGTTTTATGTGTGTTTTTCTTTAAAGACCCTTATCTAGTATATATTGTTGACTCATTAACTCCAACTCATGTCCAACAGCACTATAACTCATGCCTGAATGAAGCTCATCTCACACACACGTATTTTCTCCCTAAGGCACATCACAGCCTTCTGCAATCAGGAACTGTGGACAATGCCTCAGTGCTGTGCTTGGGGGCCATTTAAACAGCAAATCACCACAGAAAGCACAAAAATGCACCCCCCCCCATACAAAACAAAATCCAGGAGCACTTGTTCACAGTATGAGAGCTGAGAGAAGCAGAGTATCCCCTTGTTCAGCCTCAGCTGGGAACATGCCCATCAGGTAGCTAATCTTTTTGTCACTTTGGGCTTGCTCACAAATGGCTGTGGAAGCATTGCAAGTATTGATTATGGGGTTACAAATAAATCTGACCACACAGGCAAATTCAGAAACATGGGATCTGTGCATAATGGGAATGGGCTGCATGTATACTTGCATGGTATCTGTGCATGCACACACGCACAATGATGTGGTTACTCTGAGGCTAGGGATTCAACCTAGAGGAAGAGAACATCAGAAATGACCTGGTGCTTCAGAAAAAGAGGCACATGCAGATGAGTTTCTCTGAGATTTTCTCGATAAGGGTTTTTTTTTCTTTTGTAAAAACAACCTTTGTTGTTTTGTTTTTGGCATATGTAAGCAACCCCAGGTGGGGAGGCATAGACTGAGATTTGTTAATTTGCAGTTCTGTTGAGCTTGTTAGCAGATGAACCATTGAATTGTTAGGCTAGAGTCTGGGAAGACCTTATAACTCAAGTGGACAGAAAACAGTAACATGAAGTAGGGCAGGTGTGAATGTAACACTTTCAGAAATGAATGTCATCAAAGCACAGGTTCCAGGTCTTAGGTGGGCCCTGGGGGTGGGAAGTCAGTGTAGACCCTTAAACAACTCTGGTGCAACATCCTGTGAAGGTCAAGGGGGCCAGCTGTGATCTAGGCAACATCCTACCACTCACCGGGATTTACCATTTGGACACTGGAGAGGCGCCCCAAACTACCTTTTCTATCAACATTTGTGATTCAACTTATTTCATATCTTTTTAACAGGCCATTAGCTATTCTCTTGACCATCTCAAACCAGAGGTGGCCAGAACTGTCACAGAGAGTGGCCTGTGAGCATTGTGTAAGAGGAAGGGGCACCTTTGCTCATGTTTCTAGGGCTACAAATCAGACCTTATGTCCTGGAAACATGGTGGGTAGAAAGGTGGGGAGAAAGGGAGAAATTGTCTTTGTTATATAATTTATTGATTATTTTTAGAAATGGGAAAGGAAGGAGAAAGGGAGAGAAACATCCCTGTGAGAGAAAACAATGATCTGTGGTCTCTTGTCTGCGACCTGACTGGGGACCGAACCTGCAACCCAGGCATGTGTTCTGACTAGGAACTGAACTGGAGACTTTTTGTTTTGCAGGACAATGCCTAACCAGCTGAGCCACACTGATCAGGGCTATTTAATATATATTTTTCTTATTATTATCCAGGTGGTCTGTAACAATCAGTGGTCTGACACTATCTGTTAATTTGGATAGCCTGGTGAAAAATAACAATGATAAAAATACTGATGATAGCTAACATGCCTATATGCGCCACATGTTGGCCAAATGTTTCATGTTTAAATTTAAATGTTTTCCAGAGTGACACATGTACCTAGTTTTAACCACAAACAGTTTATTTAAAAAGTTTTTGAAAATGACAGAACAGTTAAAAGAAAATTATACTCTTTACTAGATTCACTGGTTATATTTTGTCATAAGTATTTATTTTCTCATGTATCTATCTGTTCTCTCTATTATTATTATTGTTATTATTATTTGAATAATTTAGAAATGTCACAGACATTGTATCGCTTTACCCCTAAATTCTTCATTATGTATCTCCTAAGAATTAAAGACATTCTCCTCCATAACTATAATGCCAATATCATAACTAAGAAATGTAACATTAATTCACTACTATGAGCTAATAGGCAGTTCATATTTAAATTTCATGTACTTAGTTTAAGAGAATAAACATGATGCAAGGCTTTGAAGGAAAGGCAATGCTTTTCCTTTCTCCCGATTTGTTCTCTCCCCAGACAATCATTTCTAACTCTTTTAGCTGTTTTCTCCCAGTATTAACTCCATATTTCTAAATAACATGATTGTTCTCCTGTTTTTTGAAAATTACTTGTTATTTATTAACTTTTTTATGTAAAAAGAGGGTTTATCTCTCTTCTCCCCCCACAAACACATTTTCTCCTATTCCCCCAAGTGACTATATTATCACTTTTTGCTAATATTAGTATTCAGTATTTATGTTATTATGGTGATATTATTCTCAGATTGAGTTACAATGTACCATGATTATATTTTATTTCCTGTACCACTTTGTTGTTTCCTTGGGTTATAATTGCCCTAATTTGTCATTTGCTTGGTTTTCAATGGATCCATCACTATTTCAATCCAAAGCTCCCTGGAAGAATGATCATTTTTCTCTTAAATATGCTGACTGTATTAAATTATGTACTAGTTTTATTCTTTTCTTGGTCTTGTTTCTCCAAATGGATTGGCCACTCCTCTGTCATCCTGGAACTTCCCTTCATCATCAAGTTGGGAATTCCCTCGGCTGTCTTCTGTATTAAATTCTTTGTTTCCTGAATTCTGGAATTCCCCATTTTTTATTTACTCCCTTGTCCTGGTGGAGAACTTCATTCAGTAGTGTCTGCGTAAAGGCTCATGGGAGACAATATTTTTGGGGTCTTGCATGTGTCAGATGATACTCCATGATAACCTTACACTTGATTAATAGTTTTGCTGAATATAAAATTGTAGAGTGAAAATCATCTCCCTCTCCTCAGGATTTTTAAAGTATTTTTCCATTGTTTCTAGCTTGCAGTGTTGATGTTGAGAAGTCTGATGTTATTCTTGTTCTTGATTCTTTGATTATCAGTGAATAGAAGATATTTTCTATCCTTGGTTCTGTTACTTGGTGGCCCTTTCTATCTAGAAATTCATGTTTTGAGTCATTGCTTCAATAATATTCCCTCTTGGTTCCTCTCTTTCTGGAACTTCTGCTATTTAGATATTGGTTCACGAAGATGGAGGCAAAGGTGGAAACACTTTGCATCCTTGCACAACCAAATCTAAAAACAATAAAGTTTTAACAATAATAAACGCAACCAAACCACACAGAAAATTGACAATATGGAGTCCAAAAACAATGAATTGCTCAGCTAAACCAGTGAGAGGAGCGAAGCCAGCAGTGGGGCCGGTCGGGCAAAAAAGATCCCCGACCCAGGCGGTGTGCAGGCAGCCAAGAGCGCAAATCCCAGGTACCGGCTAGCTACGGCCAGACACAAGGAAGAGGTACAGCTGGCTGTCTGTGGTCAGTCATGCATTTGTGCACAGATAAACCAGTGAAGAGGCAAGCATTGAGACCACGTGGCACAGGGCAGCGGGCTCACACATTTGCACTCAGATAAACAGGTGGGGGTGAGCGGTGAGGCAGACTGGGGGAGCCAAGAGGACCACTATTGCTCCCTCTCTGACCCCGCCTCCCCATACAGTGTCACAAACCAGCGACCTGGGGGGCCCCGCCCTGGTAAACAATTAAGGCTTTGCTCCTCATACATAACAGGCACAAACAAATAAAAACATGGCTCAAGAACAACTCAGAGCCCCAGAGTCAATAAATTTAAGTGATGAAGAAATAGCCAAACTTTCAGATGCACAGTTCAAAACACTGGTGATCAGGATGCTCACAGAACTGGTTGATTTTAGTCACAAATTAGAAGAACATATGAAGGCTAAACTAATTGAAATGAATGGTAATGCACAGGAAACCAATAGTGATGGAAAGGAAACTGGGACTCAAATGAAAGGAGTAGACCAGAAGGAAGGAAAAAATGACCAAACAGAATAGAATGAAGAAACAAGAATTCAAAAAAAATGAGGAGAGGCTTAGGAACCTCCAGGACATGTTTAAATGCTCCAACATCCAAATTATAGGGGTACCAGAAGGGGAAGAGGAACAGTCATGAGTGGAAACCTTATTTGAACAAATAATAAAAGAGAACTTCCCCATTCTGGCAAAGGAAATAGACTTCCAGGAAATCCAGGAAGCTCAGAGAATCCCAAAGAAGTTGGACCCAAGAAGAAACACACCAAGGCACATCATCATTATATTAGCCAAGATTAAAATGAAGGAGAGAATCCTAGAAGCAGCAAGAGATAAGGGGACAGTCATCTACAAAGGAGTTCCCATCAGTCTGTCAACAGATTTCTCAAAAGAGACCTTACAGGCAAGAAGGGGCTGGAAAGAGGTATTCCAAGTCATGAAATCCAAAGACCTACAACCAAGATTGCTCTATCCAGCAAAGTTTTCATTTAGAATGGAAGGACAGATAAAGTGTTTCTTAGATAAGACCAAATTCAAGGAGTTCATCATTACCAAGCCCTTATTATATGAAATGTTAAAGGGACTTACCTAAGAAAAAGAAGATAAAAAAGATGAACAGTGAAAGGACAGCAAACTCACAGTTATTAACAACCACACCTAAAACAAAAGCAAATTAAGAGGACAGCTAGATCAGGAGTGGAAACATAGAAATGAAAATCTCAAGGAGGGTTAGCGACAGGGGAGTGGGAGAAAGAGAAAGGGGGAGAAGGTACAGAAAATAAGTAGCATAGACAGTAGATAGAAAATAGATAGGGGGAGGGTAAGAATAGTAGGGGAAATACAGAATCTAAAGAACTTGAGACATGTGTTCATGAACTAAAGGGAGAGGACAGAGGGGGAGGGGTGTACAAGGTGGAGGGGAACAGAGGGGGGGAAATAGAACAAATGTAATGGCATAATCAATAAAATTTTAAAAAAGATATTGGTTTTCCTCATGATAATCTTATACTTTCTTCCATTTTACATTTCTTTGGAAATTTATGCTTCTCTTTAGAGGTTCCCTTAACTCAGTCTTAGAACCTTTCTACTGAGTTGTTTATTTCTGTTATGATAATTATAATTTTCAAGAACTCAACAATTTTCTTTAATAATTGTGTGTACTTGTTTAAGGATACACTATTTTCTCCTATATCTTCTTTTAAAAAAAGATTTTATTTATTTTTAGAGAACTGGGAAGGAAGAGAGAAAGAGAGGGAGAGAAACATTGATGTGTGAGAGATACATCAACTGGTTGCCTCTCATATGCCCCCAATTGGGAACCTGGCCTGCAACCCAGACATGTGCCCTGACTGGGAATTGAACCAGCAACCCTTTGGTTCACAGGTTGGCGCTCAATCCACTGAGCCACACCAGCTAGGGCTCCTCCTATATCTTTGAGGATATTAGTTATAGAGTTTTTTCTTCCTATATTTTTGCTATTTCCTCTGATTTTTCCCCTGCTTTTATGTTAGTATTTCCTTTTTATAAGAGAGTGGTTTTTCCAGCATCTGGTGAGCTTTGATTGCCTGTTGTATTTGGGAGGCACCAAAATGCTCCATATGTACAGGTTTATGGACTGGTGAGTTCCTCTAGGATAATCAGGCAGGACCCAGGTGTTCAAGTAGGAACCCAGAATTGCCAATATCATAAGATCTCTTCTCTTAGATCAGTCAGTTGCTGCCCTCTTTATCCCCATGGCCAGCCATATGCTGCTCTTCCCACCTCTACTCCCATCCAGACACACATGCTGCCCTCTAGCCATGCTGCTACTCTCCACTGACCCCCAAAAGTGAGCAGTTGTAGGTCTCCGTGCAGATGTTTTGCTGGAATGCATTTGCTCACCTCTCAACTACTCCTTGGAGCCAACTCTTACTTCCCTAATAAGGGTCTTTTAGAATCACTTCTTTTGTTTCCATACTCTTCCCCTTGCTCCCCACTCCAGGACAGAGTAAGCCTGTTCCTATTGTGTTTCCTCACCATTCCCCACGGATCTTATTGGACACCCTACTTCACAACATCATAATTTCTGGCTTGTTTGTCTCCCCCACTAGCCTCAGTGCCTTTTGTGGGCAGGGGCTCTCTTATTCTGTTATTTGATTCTGGTCCAGCCAGTTTCTTTAGCAGTAATGACACTTTGGTATCTTGAAGGTGATATGGAGAAAATATAGACACTATGCTTCCTAGAAATCAAAGACGTTTTATGGACCTGTTACCATCACAGGCATCTAATCACAATTCAAAGGGCTATAATTTGACCAAGACTTATAAAAGTTTTTAAAAGCCTACAAAACCTTCCCCCACCCCACATTTTCCTAGTGTCTTCTCAAAACGGCAAGCAGACACTCATATCACATTTATCTACCACACCCTAAGCCAGGGTGGACACACTATCAGGAGAAACTGGAGGAACATGTATACCCTAAGGGCCTTTGACCTCTCTCTGAAGTCATCTGTCTGTGGAGCTGTCAATCAGTTGTGAGTGTAATGTCTGAGATGGGGCTGGGTTCTCCCAGAGTCTACACTCGAACTACTTGCATAGCTATCATTAACAGATCACAAAAGTGTCAACATCACTCGAATATATATTGACTTGGGCAGGGATGGCAGTTACATTTTATCTCCAGTGTAATTCCACCTGATGAGTGTAGTGGTTGCCTGAAGGGCTTGTTAGGGGTTTTGAGGCCTTCACCAGGTGCAGTATAAAAGAGTCCCTGTGATCAATTAGTGATGTCGGCCATGGGCAGTTATTCACCAGCCAGATCCAGGGGAAAGATAAAAGTAAAATGTTCTAAGACAGTGTTTCTCAAACTTGACCTGATGATAATAATTTCCTGGAGGTGCTTATTAAAAATAGATTCCAGACTCTCCCTAGGATATTTAGATTCAAGGACTGAAGTGAGGCCCAGGCATTTGTATTTAATATGGTAAGTCCCCACCTGACTCATACCATCAGGCTGGTCTGGAATCACTGTTCTAAGGGAGGGTGGTTTCCAGGAATCCCTGCATAACAAAGGAAGAAATGCAGGAAAACAGAGTAACAGAACGTCCTGGGGAAAGAAAGGAAGAATAGATAACCCAAATAGACAGCTAGGGCTCTGTGCGAAACCTCAAACCCTAACCAACACCCTTGAACATACTAGGTGTTAAACCCCATGAACTAGTGCAGCACCTGGCATAAGTCAGTGATTGGAGAGTGAGCAAATTACTAAGTTTAGTAAATACACACCTCATCACCTTGTTTAAATTCCACATGTCCACACTCAGATCTTGGTGTATTTCTGTTGTCACCTCTGGTCTGAGATGATGTAGAGAGGCCTCGAGGATGGCAGATATAACCCATAAGAACAGGTTACAAAGATCTGTATTTGTCAGCCAGGGAAACCGAGAGCTGAGCAGGGATCTGATCTTCCCCTTTGCAACATAAATGTCTTCAGAGGAGGCTCACCAAGTTTTTGACATGGGAGCCCCCTGAACATTGGACATAGTCAGTTTGGATAAACTTCAATAAATCACATCCCATCAGCTGGGGATCAGTTCCTACATCTAGTTTCTCCAGCTTAAAAAGAAAAAAGAAAAGAAAAAGAAAAACTAAAAGGAAAGAGTTCCCATAAACAGGCAGGGCTAATGTGAATCTGCAGCCCCTTATACAATACCCCAATGTCAGCAGTGACTGCTTCTGCCTCAGTGAGGAGAGTTAGTCTTGGATGCATACTAAATGAAGAATCCATTACAAATATTGTGTAACCAAATAGATAGCTAATATTTACTGAGCACTTACCTTTTTAAGCCTTTTATGTATTAACTTATTTTATCCTCTTTGGATACTATTGGCAGATATTATCCCTATTTCACAGCTGTGATACTGGGGCACAGCAATGATAAATTATTTGCCCAAAACCACACAGTTAATTAATGCAGAGTCCACATTAGCTGTCTATTTCTGCATAACAAATGACTCCCATATTTAGCAGTTTAAAACAACAAAATTCATCTCACAATCTCTGTGGGTCAGAAATCTAGGTGTGGCTTGGCTGGGTCCTCTCTCTGGCTCAGGGTTTCTCACGGCACTTCAAGCAAGGTGTCCCCCAAGGACTTCAAGTCATCTCAGGGATCAGATGGAGGAGGGGACATTTTCAAACATTCATGTGGCTGTTGGTAAGACCCAGGTCCTTGGGCTTGTTGGACTGAGGATCAGTCCTCTGCCCTGTGGGCCTTTCAATAGGGTAGCTCAAAACATAATAAATACCAGCTGGTTGGAAACATTGGGGCCATTTTAGGATCTGCCTGCCACCACCAGGGGTGTCCAACCTGCGGCCCTTGGGCCGCATGTAGCCCAGGATGTCTGTGAATGCAGCCCAGCCCCAAATTGTAGATTCACTTAAAACATTATGAGACTTTTTTTGTGATTACATGTCGCAATGTATTTAATGTGTGGCCCAAGACAACTCTTCTTCTTCCAGTGTGGCCCAGAGACATCAAAAGGTTGGACGCCCCCGATGAGTGGGAGGCTCCAGAGCTGCCTTCCTGATCCCAAGCTGTCTCACAAGACGTGAAGGACTGGTAAGCACATTTCAGCAAAAGGGTCATTCTGTTGGAGGGGAGAAAGGAGACGCGTCGAGGCAACAGACTGATGATATTCTAGTTTTGAAGTGGGTATTCACTTAATTATCCTGCTACATAACTCACACATAGATTACCTGCATTCTTTTAGGTGTATTGAATATTACATGACAACTTATTTTCTAAAATGATTTCTTATTTTCTTGTGGAAAGTGACAGGAGCAAATGGACAACTCTGAAGAATCAGGAATCTTTGTGTGCTTGAACCAGTGATACACAACAGGACTGCACATGAGAAGCGACTGGAGACATTTAAAAAAATTAATAGATATTATTCGGGGGATAGTTTTAGATTTACAGAAAAATTGAGTGGAAAGTACAAAGAGTTCCCATACACCCCAACCCTATCCCTAGTTTCCTAATTATTAATAGATTGTATTAGTGTGGTACATTTGTTAAAACAGTATACTTATATGAATATTTATACATTGTTTTTAACTAAAGCCCATAGTTTACATTAGGAATCATAATTCACATATCACACAATCAACCCATTTATCATGTAGAATTTAATGTTTTTTAGTATATTCACTGGGTTGTATTACCACCACTACTATCTCATTTTAGAAATTTTTAGTCCCCAGATAAACTTCCTGCCCCTGAGGAGTTGCTTCCCATGTTTTCTTCTCCCCCTCAACTTAGTATAATAGTCTGCCACTATTATAGTTTCTTCCTCTATAGAGTTTCCTATTCTAGACATTTCTGGATATTTTATATAAATGGATATTTCATATAAACACAATATGTGGTTTCTTTCTTTCTTTTCTTTTTTCTTTTTTTTGAAAGAAAGGGAGAGAAACATCACTGCATGAGTGATACATGGATCTGTTGCCTCTTGCGCACCCCCAACTGGAGACCCAGCTCACAACCCAGTCATGTGCCCCGACTGGGAATTGAACCAACAACTTTTTGGTTCACAGGCTGGCACTCAATGCACTGAGCCACACCAGTCAGGGCCCTAAATAAAATAAATGGCTCCTATGATTGACTCCTTTCACTTAGAATAAAGTTTGTAATTTTTGTTTTGTTTTGTTTTTAAATTTTATTTAGTTATTTTTCTAGTACAGTTTTTTGTCTATTTTTTCCATCCCAGCCTCCCCTGCCCCTTGCTCCCCACCTCCCTCCCATTTCCACCCCCCTTAGTTCTCGTCCCTGTGTCCTTCCTATTTGTTCCTCCAAATCCCTCCTCCTTTTTCCCCTTTAAAGTTTGTAATGTTTTTACAGGTGGTAGCATGTATCAGTATTTGTTCTTATTGTGAAATAATATTTCACTGTACAGATATACAAGATTTTACTTATCCATTCATGAGTTGGTAAACATTTGGATTGGCCCCACTTTTTGGCTATTATGAGCAATGCTGCCGTGAATATTTGTGTACAAATGTTTGTGTGGATATGCATTTTCAGTTCTGTGGGGTGTATGGGTAGGAGTGGAATTGCTGAATCACACAGTAGCTTTATATTTAACATTTGTGGAGCCACCAATATGCTTCCCAAAGGGGCTGCACCATTTTAAAATCCCACCAGCAACAAAGGGGTATTTCTGTTTCTCCACATCCTTGCCACCATCTGTTATTGCCTGTCTCTTAAGTTAGATCCCTCGTGAAGTGGTATCTCACTGTGGCTTTGATTTGCATTTCTTTAATGACTAATGATGACTGATGGTGAATGTCTTTTTTATACACTTATTGGCCATTTGTATATCTTCCTCAGAGAAATGTCTTCTCAGATCCTTTGCTCATTTAAAAAAGGTATTATTTATATTTTTATTGTTGAGTTGTCTGAATTTTTAAAATACATTCTAAGTATAAGTCCCTTATTAGAAATATGATCTGAAAATATTTTATTTTATTCTGTGGATTGTCTTTTCACTTTCTTAATGGTATCATTTGCAGCACAGAAGTTTTTGATATCGATAGTCCAATTTACCTTTTTTCTCTTTTGTTACTTGTGTTTTGGGTATAGTAGTTAGAAACCATTACTTAACCAAAAGTCACAGATTTACTCCTATGTTTTTGCCTGAGGGCACTTATATTTTACAGCACTTATATTTAAGTTTATAATCCATTTTGAATTAATTTTTGTGTATAATTGAGGTAGGGGTTCACATTAATGTGTTTGTAAGTGGATAACTGCTGTCTCAGCTCTATTTGTTGAAAAATTGTTCTTTCTCCATTGAAGTATCTTGGCATTCTGGTTGAAAATCAATTGACCATAAACGTAAGAGCTTATTTGTAGACTCTCAGTTCAATTCCATTGATATATAGGTCTATCCTTATGCCAGTACCACACTGTCCTGATGACAGTGTAATTTTGAAGCAAGTTTTGAGATCAGGAAGTGTGAGTCTTCCAAATGCATTGTTTTCCACACAATTTTAACTATTTTGGATCTCTTTAATTTCCGTGTGAATTTGAAGATCAGCTTTTTCATTTCTGCAAAAAAGGAAGCTGGTATTTGGAGAGGGATGGTGTTAAATCTGTAGATGAATTTGGCAAGTTTTGTGATCTTAATATTAATCCTCCCAATTCATTAAAATAAAATGTCTTTTCATGTATTTGAATTTTTAAAATTTCTTTCAACAATATTCGGTAGTTTTAGTGCACAGTCTTTCACTCCTTTTGTTAATCTATTACTAAGTATTTCATTCTTTTTCATGCTATTGTAAATGGAATTGTTCTCTCAAATTCACTTTTTCATAATGTTTCTTTCCAGTATATATACATACAATTTATCTTTATGAATTGATCATGTATTCTGCATCCTTGCTGAACTTTTTAAGTCTAATAGTTTTTAAGTCAATTTCTTAGGGTTTTCTAGGTTCAACACACTATGTCATGCAACAGAAAGATAGTCTGACTTCTTCCTTCCCAATGTGGTGGCTTTTATTTCTCTTTCTTGTCTAATTACACTGACTGAGACCTAGGAATTCTCAGTTCCATATGAAATAGAAGTGGCCAGACTGGACATCTTGTCTTCTTCCTGACATCAGGAGAAAAGCACTCAGACTTCCCCCATTGTGATCTATTTCTGGGCTTTTCTTAGATGCTCTTATCAAATTGAAAAGGTTTTGTTTTAATTTTTTGAGTATTTTCTAAATTATGAAAGAGCATTGAATTGTGTCAAATGCCTTTTCTGCATCTTTTGAAATAGTCTTCTTTTTGTCTGTGGTATATTACATGAATTGATTTTTGGCTGTTAAATTGACGTACATTTCTGGGATAAGTCTCATTTGGTCATGGTGTATAATCCTTTTCCTGTGTTGCTAGTATCGGTTGCTAGTATTTTGTTGAAGACTTGTGCAAGTATGTTCATAAGGGATCTTGGTCTTTAGTTTTCATGTGAATGTTTTGTTTTAATATCAGGATAATACTGGCCTTATAAAATGAGTTGGGAAGTTTTCTTCTTTTATTTTTTTGGAGGATTTCATGAAAGATTGATATTAATTTTTTGAGTGGTAGAATTCACCAGTGAAGCCACCTGCGCATAAGTTTTTCTCTGTGGTGAGTTTTAAAATTACTAATTTGATCTCTTACTTATAGATATAGTCAGATTTTCTATTTCTTCCTGGGTCAGTTTTGATAATTTGTGTTTTTCTAAGAATTTCCTGTTTCATCTAATTTATATAACTTGATTGGCAAACAGTTATTCATAGTATTCCTTTATACATGTTTATATAGATTTTAACATTTCACTATGATTAGTAGTGATGCCTCAACTTTCATTTCTGATTTTAGTATTAAGCCTTCTCTCTCTATTTTCGTTGTTACTCTAGCCAAAGTTTTATCATTTTTGTACATCTTTTCAAAGAACTAATTTTTGGTTTTTTTTCTCTTACTGTTTTTTATTCTCTACTTTATTTATCTGCTCTGATCATTGTTGTTTGCTTCCTTCTTCTTGCTTTGGGTTTAGTTTGCTCTTATTTTTCTAGTTTCTTAAAGAGGAAAACCAGACTATTGATTTGAAAATTTTCTTATTTTTTTAAGTATAGGTGTTTACAGCTATAAATTTCCCTCTGAGAACTACTTTAGTTATGTTTGATAAATTTTGGTATGTTGTATGTTTGTTTTCCTTCATCTCAAAGTATTTTCTAATTTTTGTTGTGATTTCTTCTTTGCCTCATTGGTAATTTAGGAGTGTGTTGTTTAATTTCTGTATATTTGTAAAATTTCAAAATTTCCTTCTGTTATTGATTTCTTCTTTTTAAATTTAAAAAAAGATTTTATTTATTTATTTTTAGAGAGAAGGGAAGGGAGAGAAAAAGAGGGGGAAAGAAATATCATATGTGAGTGCTTCTCACATGCCCTCTAATGGGGACCTGGCCCGCAACCCAGGCATTTGCCCTGACTGGGAATTGAACCAGTGACACTTTGGTTTGCAGTCCAGTGCTCAATCCACTGAGCCACACCAGCCAGGACTGGTTTCTAATTTAACTTCTTTTGAGGCTTGTTTTGTGGTCTGGTGAAGAGACATCCTAAGGAATGTTCAATGCATGCGTGAGCAGAATGTGTATTTTGTTGTCATTATGTAGAGTGTCTATCGGTATCTTTTAGGTCTAGTTGTTTTATAGTGTTCTTAAAGCCTTCTAATTTTTTATTGAGTTTTTCCTAGTTGTTCTATACATTTTTGAGAGACCAGCATTGAGGTCCCCAACCAGTATTGCTAAAATATATATTTTTTTCCCTTAAATTCTGTCAGCTTTTGCTTCATGTATTTTAGATCTCTGTTGTTAGATGCACATACATTTATAATTGCTATGTCCTCCTGATGGATTGATATTTTTACTATTTTAAAATGTCCCTTTTTATCTATAGTAATATGAAACTACTTCCTTATAGGTTAACTAGGGAAAGAGTAGTTTGCTCCTCCCCACACCCAGTAGTCTTGGCCTGGTGTACCTAGAGTAGAGCCCTACAAGTGAGGGAAAGGAGACTGGTTCTTTCTGCAGGGTCAACCAGAATAGACCTCCTGCAACCTGGGGTTGGGGAAGGGAATGGCAAAGGCCTATTGCCTGCCAAGATGAAATAGTAGCTCTAGACTGGGAGCTAGGAGGAGACAAAGCCCTCTTCTTGGTTACACTGACTTGGGGTAGAACTTCTATAGTATGGAGCTGGGGGTAGGGGTCAAAGGAGAGTTATGGCTTAAATGCCGTAGATTCCCACTGTTCTTATTGAGATTTAGTAGATTTTCTTGAATGAACATTTCTTCTTTTGCTTTATGCCCTTAGGACAGTTTCTAAGGATTTTAAGTAATTTTTAAAAAGTGATTTTCATCAATTAAATAGTTATTTTGCTGGAGAGCATGCCAAGTTCCTTCTACCACTTTCAGGAAGTCTTGCACTTTCATATAATTTTTAGAAAAATAAATAAGACTAGGTTTAGCTAGCTTAAATTGAACACCACCTAGAAAGTCTTTTTTTTTAATTTTGTTTTTGCCTCTTACCTCTTTTTAAAAAATTTTAATTGTTGTTTATGTACAGTTTTCTGTCTTTTACTCCCACCCCAGCCCATACCCTAGCCCTTCCCACCTCCCTCCTATTTCCACTCACCCCTAGTTTTTATCCACATGTTCTTTATACTTGTTCCTGTAAACCCTTCCTCCATTCCCCTGAAATTTCCTCCCCTCGCCCCTCTGGTCACTGTCAGCCTGTCCTCAATTTTAGTGTCTTTGGTTATATTTTTCTTGTTTGTTTGTTTTGTTGTTTAGATTCCTGTTAAAGGTGAGATTGTATGGTATTTGTCTTTCACCACCTGGCTTATTTCACTTAGCATAATGCTTTCCAGTTCCATCCATCCTTTGCTGTTGCAAAGGGTAGGAGCTCCTTCTTTCTTTATGCTGCATAGAATTCCATTGTGTAAATGTACCATAGTTTTTTGGTTCATTCATTTGCTGATGGGCACCTAGGTTGCTTCTAACACTTGGCTATTGTAAATTGTGCTGCTGTGAACATCAGGTTACATAGGTTCTTTTGGATTGGTGTTTCAGGGTTCTTGGATATAATCCTAACAGTGAAATTGCTGGGTCAAAAGGCAGATCCATTTTTAGTTTTCTGAGACAATTCCATACTGTTTTCCATAGTGGTTGTAGCAGTCTGCAATCCCACCTACCCTGTACTAGGGTTCCCTTTTCTCCACAACCTCTCCAATGCTTGTTGTTTGTTGCTTTGTTTATGATGGCCATTCTGACCGGTGTAAAGTAGTATCTCATTGCAGTTTTAATTTGCATCTCTCTGATGGCTAGTGATACTGGGCATCTTTTCATGTATCTCTGGATCCTCTGTATGTCCTCCTTGGAGAAGTGTGCACCACCTAGAAATTCTTAATGGTTGAGGTTGCCATGACCAAAAATGAGGAAAAACAAGATAGAGCTTATGGCAGCACCAAATCACAAAGGAATGAATTGGCTGCTGAGTGGCCATGTATCTGCCTTTTACCTCTCTGAGAAATCAATATCATTATTCAGCAACTCAAAATTATGGCAGCAATAAAATGTAATTGCATTTGTGTGGAAGCCTAACCTACCTGAATACTTTGGATTGCTTATAAACTCTGTGGGCAGGAATATGATTAGCAAGAGGCCATAGATTTTTTTAAAAAATCTAATTATGTAGTTGAAAGTGAAAGTGCAAGTTAGTAGAAATGAAGAAGTGCCATTCCAAAACTGAGTGTAAGAAGAGAACCTAGTTAGTGGTGGGCTGGTGGAAGCCAGAGAGGTCTCAGATTTTAGAGGTTAGACATGTTTACTGGGAAAGGGTATTCACTTAGTAGGGGAATGACTGTCAGTCCGAGGGTGTCCCACCAGCCAGGCAAGGATATGCCAGGAGAGGATGATGCTGGAGTAGTTTTGGCAGGTGGTCAGCTCCAGGGAGATCTGGCTGCAGAACACTCTCCTCTCTCCTTATAGCCCTGGAAAAATGGATGCTGAGACCTGAGACACATCCTCAGTGTTCATGGGGCATAAGGTCAGAATGGGGTCAAGTATCCAGGCTGACAAGGATGAATCACTAACAGGAGGCTATAAGCTTCTGAAATTCTAAGTACCAGATGATTGGGTCCTAAACCTGGGTGTGGCTTAATCTGTGATTGGAGCTGTAGGCATTAGAAACCCTTGGGGAAGAGATTTATGTAGAAGAATATAGCTCTTCTTACTGGACAACTCAGAAAATAATACTATAGTGGCCTTGGCTGGGTACTCAGTTAGTTAGAGTGTCATCCCCATACACCAAGGGTGCAGGTTTCATCCCTGGTCATGGCACATACAAGAAGTAACCAATGAATGTATAAATAAGCAGAACAACAAACTGATGTCTCTCTCTCTTTCATTCCCTCTTTCTAAACTCAATATAAAAATAATATGGTAGTAATAGTAGTAGTGACAGCAGCAGCCAACTCTTATACACCACTTACAATGTGCCAGGCTCTCTTCTGATCATGCATTTAACCTTTAGGAAAACCTCATGAAGTGAGCAGTATTACCCCCATTTTAAAGATAAAAAAGCTGGAGGCATAGAACATTTAAGTAACTGGACCTACATTGCACAGCCAGCACATACAGAGACAAGATGTAAACTCAGGCTTCAGGCTCCATGGTCCATGTCTTCCCACTGCACTCTACCATAGTTCTGAGCCTTTTCCCTCATCCCTAAATGGGAAGAACAATAGACACCTTGTCATATTGTAGAAAAGATTAAGTATCCGTGGGAGTACTTGTAAGCCCAAAATTATGGTCCCTATGTTCATTACTGTTCATGATTGCTCCAATCCCTAGACTGCCCTCAAATACAGCTCTTCTGGCTGCTTCTTTTAATAATTGAAAATGAGCTGCAGATAGAAGGCATTACCTCTGTGGTCATGTTTTATTGCTTAAGCTGAATACAGCACACAGGTATTCATGGCACAGTTATTCAATGCATTTTTATACATATTTGTCAACCTTAATATTTCATAATAGACTGAAAAAATAAAAATGAGTGTATTTGGGTGAGGTTAGGAAAGTAAACATCAGAATAAGTACCGCTAGAGTGACTTCCAGATGAATTTGTTGACTTAAAAATAGGGTTGTTGAATCATTCTAGCTTTGTGGACATCATCTGGACACATCTGGAAAGAAAGCAGATGTTTCAGGCAGGAAAATGTCTACATTGGGAAAAGAAAGCCCAAAAGGAGAGGACAGAAATGTAGGTGGAAAACTATCCAGAGATTCATGTGCTAGAAAGAACAAGGAAGGAGGCTGGTGGAAGGGCATGGGATAACCTGGTAAAAGGCAGTCAGGAAGCTGCGTGGGCTAATGAAAGTCCGTGGTGACCTTCCAGGGAGCAGCTTCAGAATTTGTCAATAATTAATGTGCTGCCTCTTTCTACAGACTTGAGACATTTTGCCTACAATATGCTGTTGATAAAGAAGAGTCACATGTTAAACCCGACAAGCCCATGGGGAGGTCTGCATGGTGCCTTTACAAGCTCAGAGGCCTAAAGTAACCAGGTAGGATGGTCTGAAATGAAAGCTTTCTAACTAAAAGGGAGTCATGGCGGGTAGTCATGTGCTAGGCAGGTATCGTCCTTGACAAAAGTCAATCTTTACCTTCACTAAGCCTATTGTCTTTTTTGCTTCTAAGATAACATACCTCTGGAATGTCAGAGTAATCTCCTTTTTCCAGACCCCTCTAGGCATAATCTCTCACCAGAGACCACAGAACCGCTCATTGTCATCCTGTTCTCCAGCACACCATCTTTGTGTGCTGTAAATGTTGATTGTTAATTATCCTACACCCACCAATATAAAGTAAATGTGTATCTACCCATTTTACTTTTTATCCAGTCTCAGAGATTCCCTGCATTGCTTTCTCCTGCCTCCCTAATCTATCACCAGTGACTTTATGTACCTACCTTATATCTTCCCCTTTGATTCTGATGTACAAAAAAAGTGGTAAAACTACCATTTTTGAGAGCATTTTCTCAAGCTGTTAAGATTTTGCTTTCTGGCAATTGTCATCAGTTTGTGTCAAATAGACCCATAAAAATTCTCTACAGGTTTGGATGCTTTTTACGTCAACAATACATATTCAATCGGTTTAGTATAGGATAGACACTAAGGAAAAATTGGGACCAAGGATAAAAGAGGAAATAAAATGTAATAACAGCAAAGTTTGACAGTGTGATACTGTGATTTATAAGAAATATATATTTGGGTTTTGTCTCCATTTCTGGGACAGAGTTCCCAAAGTCCTCGGAATTTCCTACCTGATAAGAGCCTTTTGTTATGTTAAGGAAGCATCTGAGGAGGAGGGCTAGTTGCCGGGTGAACCAACTGTGTGACCAGAAGTTTGGGCCTGTTAGTCCTTCCTACTCCCCTGATCTCTGGGGGAAGGTAGAGAGGGGTTGGAGGTTGAAACAACCACCAAAGGCCAATGATTTAATCTATTGTGCCTTTGTAATGAAGCCCCCATAAGAACCCCAAGGATGGGGTTTGGTGAACCTGTGTTGATGCTGGGAGAGTGACGTGCCCAGAGAGGGCGTAGAAGCTCCATGCCTCTTCCCATGTATCATGCCCTGTGCAACTCTTCCATCTGGCTGTTTCTGAGTTACAGCCTTTTATAATAAACCAGTGACCTAGTAAGTAAAATGTTTCTCTGTATTCGATGCGCTGCTCTAGCAAATTAATTGAACCCAAGAAGGGGGTCATTGAAACCTCTGACAGGTTGGTCAGAAGCATGGTGACAACCTGGACTTTCTATTGGTGTCTGAGGTGGGGGAGGGCATTCTTATAGGACCGTGTCCTTAACCAATGTGACCTGAGACTATCACCAGGTAGATAGTGTCAGAATTGAGTTGAATTGTAGGGTACCCACCTAGTATCTGAGAATTGCTTGGTAGTGTGGGGGAAACCCGCATATTGGAACTGGAAGCAGACCTGCACTTAGCTTCCTGGAAGTCTAGGCAAGAAGTCAGATGCGGAAGTTACAAAGCTTAGATAATGAAGGAGGTGGCCGCAGGCCAGTTCCTTGGGACAAGTATTTTTCTTTCCTCTGCTAGCATGGGCCTTGGATACGTTAGTAAACTTAGAGGTAGAAAAAGTCTACTTTAAATTGCCCTTAAAGATGGGACAAAAGTTTCACAGTGAATGTTTATAAAAGAGTTTTGTTAGGCTGTATCTTGAAAAATGAAAACAAAAATTATTAAATTAGTTTATTTTATTGTACACTTAACAAAATTGAATTGCACATGTACCTATCCACCTGTTTTGATTGAGCAGAGTGAGCCAAGGGCTGCCTTTACTGGTGGAATTTTCCCAACAAAAGTATATAATAAAATGAAATAACATTCTCAAATTCATGTTTGACTTTTGCAGCATGACAATAAAAAGGTTTTTTGTTTTTTTTCTTCCAAAAATGCTTTGAGCACTCTATGAATTTTCTGGAGAGCCACTCTTGTTCTTTTGATATTTAAACAAATCTCTTTCAAAGTCTTCTCAGTGTGGCTGTCCTTGCTGTTTTCTCCTCTTCAGCTGTGAACTGCTCTCAGGTTCCCCAATACACATTTGTCAAAGCCATCGCACGGGATGCCAGCAGTTCTTCAAATTCACTCTCATAGACTTTATGAAGTCTCACCCTTGTTCTCTGCGATATTTGCAATTATAGTTTGCAATCAGTTTGCATTGTATTCCCAGTGTATTGATCACCTGTCAACCAGGAGGAGGTTGAGCAACAAAAATGTTGACAGGATAGGTGGGAATAGACCCTGGTGTGAATGTAGGAGAAATAGGAAAGTTGGAGGGGGGGCTAATATTATAAGTGGATACTTTTGCTCCTCTAGGTAAACTTGGAACTGTAGGAGCTCAGATAATAAATACTTGAATAAAGGCAAACCCTGTACTAAACTCTTAAAGTGTTTCTCACATGACCCCTTACAAAGAGAACCACAAAGTTAATAAAGCAATAAACAATATGCTTAAGAGCAGGAATATAGCAAAACTGGTGCCACATTTTACATGGCTCTTTCTTCACACCTCCTCTGACAGTTGGGGCAAAGCCAAACACAGCTCAGTGGAGGTGGTTCGGTGAGGGGCAGATCTGATCTGAGCCAACATGTAGTTTGCCTGCATTAGTTACTCATTGCTGTGTAACAAGTGACCCCAAATTTACTGGCTTAAAACAACAAACATTTATTATCTCATAGTTAATTTTCACGGAGCAGCTTAGCTGTGGGTCAGCCGGGGCTGCAGTCATCTGCAGATGTATTGCATCTAGAGAATCTATTTCTGAAAGCATTCATGTGTCTGTTAGGAAGCTTCATTTCCTTGCTACATGGGTCTTACTTTATGGTTTCTTATGATATGTCTTTCTCCAGAGCAGGTGATCCAAGAAAGAGAGGGGCTGACAAAGACAGGAACCACAGTGTCCTGACAACCTGATCTTGGAAGTGACACACCATCTGTAGTATTTTATCCCCCTGGTACCATGTGGGAGGCGACTATATAAGGGAGCGAATACCAGGAGGTGGTGGTTATCGGGGGCAATCTGGGAGACAATCTCCCACACTGGCTGTTGGTGGATTGGCTGTAAAAGAGACTAGCAAAGAACTGGGAAGGGGAAGGGGTTGAGAGGGAAGGGCAAGAAGGGGCAGATAGGAAGAACTTATGAAGTAATGGGTGTGGATATGGTGGCAAGGCTGCTTCATACGGTTACACTGGTTGTACGATGCACTGCTTTGGGACCATCAGAGCCCTGAGTGGAGGTGAGCGCAGCCTTTTCCCTGTAGAAGTCTGATGTGGAAGGGCCCTCACCATAGTGACCTTATTATGTAGAACTGACCTGAATGTGTCTGGAAGCCAGGATAGAGGAAGGCCATACTCTGTAGACCAGGTGGGAGGTAGCTGCTCAGTGAGGGCAGTCTGACTGACACCTGTGAGGTCTTGACTCTGGTATGACCCTGCCTTCTATTAAAGGAACCAGTAGAGGTGGGCATTATGTGGCTGTCACCAGAGATCCTGGACACATTTGGGGATGGTGACAGGACTCACTAAACAGGAACAGCAGTGAGACAGAACTGCTTTTCCCTTCTTAATGTCCGCAATCCATTTAAGCTTCTGTCAGAAACAAGGGTTGACAAGGACATGATGACTCTGGAAGAAGCCCCAGAGCTTCATAGATGAGAAGTCAGAAAATAAGTTGTATTTTGGGAATCATCAGTGACTTTCTATGTTGCTGTGTATTATGAGCTGAATTGTGTCCCCTCACTGCCCCAAATTTATGTGTTGAATTCCTAACCTCCAATAATTAAGGATGTGACTGTCTTTGGAGATAAGGTCATTAAAGAGATAATTAAGAAAAACTGAGGACATTAGGGTAGGCCTAGATCTAATGTGACTTATGAGAAGACACAATTAAGACATTGCCATGTACACAGGGATGACCATGGGAGGACACAGAGAACAGGCACCCATCTGCAAGCCAACCAGCCCCGCTAAAACCTTTATCTCAGATGTACAGCCTCCAGAACTGTGAGAAAGTAAATCTCTGTTGTTGAAGCCACCCTGTCTGTGGCACTTTGTTACACCAGCAGCCCTAGCAAATGAATACACCCTGAAAAAGTCTTTCTTCTCCCTATGTTCTGGCCTTGAAATGCTTAAAATAGTGATGACTCCTTGTCTTTGGTGCTTGCACATAATGCATGTTGCACATATGCATACTGCTGACCCTTGTGGTGCCTTTGTGCAAATTAAGAAAACGTGTCCTTTTCCCCAGGCGGATGCAGTCCTGCATTGGGATGCTTGACTTGGTGAGGGGAGCGCAGGTGAGATTCCAATGTTCATTCACCCCTTAGGCAGGATGCACTCGAGCTGGGCACAATCTGAATCTTCACATGGTGACTTTGTGCAGGCAAGAAGCTCTGGGTCCTCAGGATGTAGAGTGGGATGCTGGCTCCGGCTGAAGGAGCCAACCACACAGCTCTTCTCCAGGGGAAATGTTGAAATGACATACTTTCTTCTCACTGCCCTTTCTTAGAGCAAACTCAGTGGAAAACTGCAAATGATGCATTAAATTTTTAAATTTACAATATACTTTGCAAGTCTACTGTACCTTAATAACATAACACACCAAAGGGTTGGAGCGAGCTCCTTTAAAACATTTTATGAATTCATGGTTCTGTCCTCACTGTCTCATTCTCAACTGCAGGCACTTATAAACCCTGAAATTTACATATTCATGTATAGAAAAATTCCACCTAGCTCTCTCTATAAATACATTTTAATATCACTTTGAAGAAATGTATAGACTTGTAGTAGGCAGTTAGGCATGAGCAGAGCAGGAAGGATGGGCCAGGTACAGAGGGTCTCCAGGGGTGGAGAGCCCAGGTGCCTAGTGATAGGCAAAACTACAAGCCCTTGCATGACCACTCCCTTAAGCATTAACCCCTGGAGATGACATCTGTGACTCAGCTGCGTTTCAACTCCAGGCCCAGAGAAGCAGCAAAATCAGATGCAGTGACACCATGGCTCACATCAGGACCCACTGCATTGACTAATGACCCCCTGGTGCTGACCAGTCAGTGGAGACCACAACCCTGAGGGGGCCCATCTGAAAAGCTGATGAATACTCTATTGGGATTCTTCCCTAAGGCATCCAGATAAAAGCCCTCAGAATGGAGGACCGTGCATAGCTCTCTCTATGGAGCACCCCCTTTCTTCCCTAGGCCTGCTTTCTTTCCCTCTTTTTCCACAGCATGCCTATGTCTTTTCTCTCTCTTTTATCTCTCAAGTGTGTATGTCTCTCTCCAAAGCTCCAAAGGCCCTTCTTTCACCTCTGTAACTCATTTCCTGAGCCCATTCCTCCTGCAGCTCACTTCTACCTTTGTGATTTTCTAAACAAACTTTCTCTTATAGTTTGAGTCTTGCCTCTGAATTCTTTCTTAGCCAGCACTCAATTATGGAGGTAGGAGACCAAGATCTAACATCTGGTGCTATTTTTCCACCACTAACGAACCTGGCTTTGTCACCAGTTAATAAATATTTTGTTAGATGAAAATGGCTTTTTGACAAATTTTCTCCTCCTAAGCCCAAAGCTCAGGAGATGCCATAATTCTCTTCCCATTACCTGGTCCTTTCAATGAGGCTCAGGAGAGCTGGGAATGCAGACTGAACTTGAGTGAGGCATGGGGCAAAGTGCTAAGACCTGTCTACAGTACAGCAGCTCTGGTTTTGTGGTTTCCCCGGAGCCACAGGAGGCCACTCCATATGTGCTGGGGGAGCAACAACCCCTGAGAGCAGCTCTCAACCAATGATTAATGAGGCCTTGTATACAGTCCCCCCACCTAATTTGTGGTGTGTGTGTATGTGTATGATTTTGAAACATGCATTTTACAGAGTTTCCCAGTATTTTCTCATGGGGTTATGCTGCAGTTCCTTCCTGGAGTAGTTAGCTTACTAATGCACACATTTTGGGTGCCTTCCTTTCCCTAGATCATTCCCTACTCCCCTACAATGTTTCTGGTGCCGCTCAATTAAGTGATTAATTCTTGAATCCTGTCTCGGGGTCTGTTTCTATGGGAACATAAACTATATCACCTTCCGTATTATAAAAGACTGCTTCAAACTTTGGATAGTAAGCTGATTGCTCAAAGAGCGTGGCCAGGTGGGGTTCTTGCCACTAATTTGCTGCTATAGGGCACATTTAGGATACACAACCTGAAACACATACAGTGTGTTTTTGTAACAACCTAGTGGGATAGATATTATTCCATTTATTGTATAAATTCTTGAGGTAGGCAGAGCAATCAAACTCAGGAAGGAGAGGGATGGAAAGGGAATTTACAGCTATTCCATTCTAGATTCTTTATATACTAAAAAAAAACAACAACCCCTCAATGTGAGTTAACATAAGAGTCGCAGAAATAAGATGAAATGTTCTGTTATATTTCTTACCTTGCCTTCATCTTGTAAAACCACAATGTAATAGATACAGAAATATACATATACATGCCTCATAGATGGGTGCACATATATGTAGTTCTTAGCTCTGTATAACAAAAAGAGCTAGAAGCAGTGATGCCTCAATAACAATGAGCACATATAATGCTCAGATCTCAGTCTCTAAACACCACTCTCCATTATAAAGAATCATTTAAAAAAGAAGTGGTTGATTCCAGAGGTGAGGAATGGGAAACATAAGATGAGCTTGGAACATCTGGAGGCTCTTTGAAAGAAGACAGGAGCTAACCCGATGGGGCTCTTAATGACTAAAGCTGGAACAACCTGAGCAGCAAGAAAAATAGTACTGGTATTGGATTTTAAACCAGAGAACAAAATATAGATTAAATTAAACAAAGGATTTCACCACAACCCTATGAGATGAATGTAATTATTCCCAGTTTGTAAATTCTTGAGGAAATGGAGGTGTCAAGATTCAAATTTAGGTTCCTATATATGGCCAAAGCTGCATTATACAACACACCTCCTCCATTGTAGCAAGGCAAACAGAGTTGCTCAGGGCATTCTTTAGAAAGGGTTTAAGAAGTGAAAATGCTTTAACTTCTGCAGACATCACACTGACTTTCCACCTGAGTCACTGTTGTTGTTTTTTTTCCCTCTGCTGGCTTAAATCAGAGGTCACTAGGCACAAGCATTATAATAATCTCCCTTTTCAAAGTCTGCTGATGCTCTTGGTGTTTTAGAGCACTCTTCCATTCTGGTCCACAACCCAGGTGAAGTCTCATGTCCTATCTGGGGAATTTTAGGGCAAGAAAGGGAGTTAAAATCAGAAGGAAAGAGGGCAAGGGAGGTGAAAATTTGACATACCATTCTTAATCACCTTAATCTGCTTCGATGCCCTCCTTCATAGCAAGGGTTCTGGGTTCCTCATTTGTTCACATTTCCGGGGGGGGGGGTGCAGTGGAGAGAGAGTTCAGCACATTGCTGTAAAAGTAACGAAGGTGATGAATGGCCTCAAAGAGCCAGAAAGGGAAGCAACGGCATTTCTTTGCCTCTTTCCCTTGGCTCCAGATAAATTACCTCTGTCGTGGCTGCGCTGTGGAGCTTTAGCAGTGATGTGTTTGGGGTGGCTATCTGCCAGACCCTCCCTCTCCCTACAGCAAGAAAACTGACCCTGCTGGCATTTTTTAAAAAGAAGAAAAGGAATCAGGGGTCCGTTCTGCTTAACAACTGAAAGCTGTGACTCTCAGGGCCTGGAGACCTTCACCTTCATGTTGAGGGTAGACTCCCTCTTGAGAGCAGAGCAGAGCTCATGGAGCATCTTCTCCTTCTCTGTGCCCAAGCTGGCAGTTTACATGGGCTGAATGTGGACAGGTCCAGAGGCAGAGGAATGGGTGACATGACCTCTTAGCAGGCTCCTTCCTGCCGTGGGTTTGGATTACATGATTTTTAAAACAGCTTAATTGAGGTATCACTGATATACAAAAACTGCACATATTTAATGTATGCACTTGGCTAAGTTTGGACATACGCATACACACGTGATACTGTAACCACAGTTAAGGTCATAAACACATTCATCACCTCTAAAAGTTTCCTTGTGTCCCTTTGCTATTTTGTGCCTAGGTAGCAAGAACACTTAACATGAGATCCACCCTCTTAACACAGTTTTAAGTGCACAGCACTGTATTGTTAACTGGAGGCACTATGTGGTAAGGCAGCTGGCTGGCACTTATTTATCTTGTATAACTGAAACTTTATCCTCATTGAACAACTTCACATTTCTCCCTCCTTCCATCCTGTGGCAACTACCAATCTATTTTCTGCTTCTACAAGTTTGACTGTTTGGGGTTATTTATACAAGTATTTCTATAATAATGCAGTATTTGTCTTTCTGTGATTGATTTAGCTTACCTTAGTAAATCATGTCTTCTAGGTCCACACATGTTGTACAAATGATAGGATTTCCTTCTTTTTTAAAGGTTAAGCAATATTCCATTGTATGTGTATACCACATTTTTAAAGTTCGCTCATTTGTTGATGGGTATTTGGGGTGTTTCCATATCATGGCTATTGTCTACATTGCTGCAATCAAATGGGAATGCAAGGAAAACATACGGATGGCTGAAATCCCTAATCATCAGAGAAATGTAAATGAAAACCATCAGGAGATAGCAGCTCACCCTTGCTAGGGTGGCTATTATTTTTTCAAAATGTAGTTATATGTTGGCTAAGTTGTGGAGAAACTGGAACCTTTGTGCACTATTAACGGGAATGCAAAATGATGCAGCAGCTGTAGAAAACAGTTTGGAGGTTCCTGAAAAAGTTGAAAATAGAACTACTATATGGTCCAGAGCTCCTACTTCTGAGGATCTCAGAGAGGTATCTTCTTGATGGTTTTTGAGTTCTGGCCCCAAATCCGTCTATAAAGGGAAGTGGTAATGTCATTGTTTCAGTTAGGCCAAAGCCTGGGAGTCACTCTCAACTCTTCCCTCTTTCCCACACCCTATGTCCAATAGGATCCATATCTTGATGCTTCTGTCTCTAACATTTCCTGTCTGTGCCTCTGCTCTTCTCCCGAGGCTCCTGCCTCAGGGGAGCCCCCTCCTCCCAGCCCTAAATGGTACAAAGTTTTCTAAGGAGAAGGGAAGTCCCCCTGCCCCCACTCTTATCCTCTAATCCATCCTCTGAAGCCAGAGTTGGCACACATCTAAGCACAATACATATCACCTCCACTTAAAACCATTGTTGTCATAAAGGTAAAATCCACATTCTACTGCATAATATACACTGTCTTGCATGACCCGGCCCCTGCTTATCTTGCCAGCCTGGTCTCTCCCTCTTGGCTGTGAAGCAAACCCTGGGAATATCAAACCTCCTTACTAGCCCTTGAACAAGGCCTGCTTTTTTCTTGCCTTCAGTAATTATGCTTGAATATGCTTCCTTCTTTATCCCGTGAGTGATTCCTATTTATCATTAGTGTCTCAGCTCCAGCACCACCTCCTCTGGGAAGCCCTCTGAAGTCTCGATTAAAAAGCCTATCTCTGCCATCACATGGAAGCTTCCTTCAGTACCATTCTTGCAACCTCACCAGACTCCTTAATAATAAGGCTCCTACTACCTGCCAGACTCTGTTCTGACACAGGAGCTGACTACTCAAATCCTCATACCCACCCTCTGTTTAGCATCTTCATGTTACAGATAATGAGGCACAGAGCAGTGTGACCTTTCCTACGGTTACAGAGCTTGCAAGTGACAAAACTAGGCTTCAGCCCTGCCCATACTCTTGACCACTAGGCCGTACTATGTGTATCAAGTACTAGCAGAGAGTCTTGTGGTTTTCTTCTAAGCAACTGGGCTGAGATCCTGAGGCTATAATCAGAATTTTGAGTTACACCAAAATTGGCAGGACTCAGGGGTAGAGGGGCCCACTGTGGTCTGAGGACTGGCCACTTGTTTTTAATAAATAAATTTTTACTGGGACACAGTCATGTCCACCATTTACATTTTGTCTCTGGCAGCTCTGGTTCTACAATGGTAGAATCGAGGATAGCTGTGAGAGAACTTCAGGCTTGCAAAGGGTAAAATATTTAGCACCCGGTTCTTTAAGAAAAGGTTGGCAGACCCCCATCTGACAAGCCCGTACAGCTGGTAAGTGGCAGAACTGGGTGCGGATGAAAACCTTTTTGACTCGAAAGCCTGTGCACCAGTTTCCAAGGCATCTCCCCAACAGCAGGTTGCTGGGATGGGCCACACACGGTGGCAACATAAACATAAAAGGAGGCAGTGAGGGCCCTGGGAGGAGCTCTCTCAGCAGCATCACTCCTCCCCTACTCGCCTCTCCATGTTTTCTTCTCCCATTTGGTACCTTGTGTCTCATCTGAGGCTGTTGGTCCATAGAACGCATAGACCTCACTTCTGAGTCTCTATCCCCTTAAGTTTCTCCTGGAACAAACTAGTCAACTCCTCTTGTTGAGTGCCAGCTTGCTCCCTCTAGCCAGGTGCCAAGAATTAGAGGTCACATTTCCTCCAGCTGGCATCCTCTCTCAGGGCCCCATCACTTCAGACTGGTTTTAGTGCCGCAGATGGAGTCAGTTATAAAAGTGCTTCAATAAATGGAATTGGGGACAGATAAAATCCTCAGTGAGGAGAAGAGCACTGTGTGTGTGTGTGTGTGTGTGTGTGTGTGTGTGTGTGTGTGTGTGTGTGTGTAGGGGGTTGGTGAGTGGGAGGAGGGCTTTGAGAGAGGGAGAGGGGAAGGCCCTTGAAAGGGAGGATGGCATGGGGCTGTCAGCAGCAAGAAAGGTGATTTAAAATCAATTTCCTGGCCAAGAAGAATCACCCTTGCCAGGGTGAAATATAATGTGAAATAGAAAAGAAAGGCAAGCTTGGGCCCTGCCATGATGTGCCTCAGGCCCTCCTCCTTATGAAGCAAATAAATAACCTTTCTGTAAGGCAGCCAGGCCAGTTCCATTATCATAGCAGGGGCTGATGCTGGGAGTAGCCAGCTCTGATCATCAGACTGGGGATGGCAGATTCAACAGGGACGAGAGGCCCTTGAAGGATGCTCTGGCCCTAACTGTGAGTGGCTTTTGCATCAATCATCTTGGGTACCACACTGATTGTGAACCCATCTTTTAGTCTGCAGTTGTAGTATTAGTATTCTTTTGGTTGAAAGTGATAGAAACCCAGTTAGATTTAGTGGACTCAAGTTACCAAATCTAAGGCCAGGCAGGGGCAGAGTTGAGTGTCACACACTCAAATGCTGCTAGGACATGACTTATGTTTCTCTGACATGTCAACTGAATTCTCCCATATGGGTTTGCTCCATCAGGTTGGGGGACCATGACCAATGGCTACTACTGGATTCACAAGTCTAAGATGTCATCACTGGAGAAGAAAATACGCTATTCTCTTGGTTCTAATTTGAGAAATCCTAGAGAAGGGCTCTGATTGGCCTAGCACAGACTCAAGGACTTTTCTGGACATAGGTCCCACTAAAAGTAAATGGTTGAAGTTGGGGAGGATAATGTGACACATGGTTTCCAGAAGAAAGAAGTGTGTGGACCTACAAACTGTGATGTCCACCTCAATGCTGAGTTCTCACCTTAGCCCTGGGCCTACCAGAGCTCCCAGCAACAATGTCCTGCCCTTGGATCTTGAAAGTGTTGTCTATACCCCTTGCCTCTGCTTCTGCACTTATCTTCTCCTCTGAACCTTGCACTTCTACTTCTGGTTCTTCCATGTCATGGGAAATCTGCCTTGAAGGTTATGATGAAGTGGATAATTAGATGAAGTTCATGGTCTCCTCCCATCACCTAGGTCTTCCTGCAGGATCTTTGCGGATGTTAACTGCCTGCAGCTTTGGGAGCTCCTCCCATCCTTCTTGTAGCTGGGAGAGTGTGTTCTCCTGCTCTCCACCTTCCTCTCTGACTCCTCCTCAGTTCCTCCTCTGGCTCTTCTTCATTGGCCCATCCCGCAGTGACAGGGTTCCCATAGTGTCACCCTTTTCTTCATCTCAGCATTCTGCTTTGGCAAATTAGTTTCAGAGCTATGTTAATAGAAGCCTCGTGAGAGAGATGACATTCTTGCTCTGTAGATGGACCCTACCTATGGCCATATTCTTGGCCTGGGCAGCATATTTTCAAGGGAGCATTGCAAAATTAACACATGTTCAAGGGTCGTCACCAGGGTAGCAAGAGGACTCAATCCTAGGACATATGGGGGAAAAACCACAGGGACTGGAAATATTTAACCTGGACAGAAAAAACATTTTGGGGCTGCTTCTAGAGAGTGGTCTGTTTCATTGTTCTAGTGGTGGGATAGTTGTGGGCCTCAGAGCAATGCCAGAAATGATGGGGTGGTCGATTTTATCTCTGTGTCCCCAGGGCTAGGCTTCAGTATTGGGCTTAGGGCCTTGAATAGATGGGTGGGCTGTTCGGTATGAGAGAGAACTCCCCATCCTGGTCAGACATGATTCAGAGAAATCTGACTCTCTGATACTTACAGCCCTTTCAATTTCTAGATCACGACAGTTCACTGGCTCAGGGGTAAGATTTCGGAGGAGGCCTGGGTACTCTCCTGCTGAAGGGTGGAATCCTTGAGCCACTCCACTCCCTAACATTGTACAGGTTTATTCTGTGGCCCTGGAGAGATGCCAGTGCTCAACGCCCTCCCCCACCCACCCACCCTCCCTCAGGGGCCATCCTCCTCTGTTTAGTCAATTGTTTTAATTATTGAGTCAGGTCCTACTACAAGTCAGGCAGTGTTCTAGGGGATATGAACAAGGTTTCTGAATAACAACAGAAACACTTACTTATATGGTGCCTATTCCCATCCCCCACCCACCCTCAGGGGCCATCCTCCTCTGTTTAGTCAATTGTTTTAATTGTATTGAGTCAGGTCCTACTAAAGGTCAGGCAGTGCTCTAGGTGCTAGGGACAGGTTTATAACAACAGAAATGCTTATATGTTGCCTACTCTGTGCTTAGGAACATCAAGGTAAATAAGTCACAGGAGCCTCCATCCATACAGAGCTTATACTCTAGCAGAGGGGGCGGGCATTAGCAAGTAAATATACTTTCATGGTGATAAATGGTATCATGAAAATAAAATTAAGTAATAGGTGGCATTGGGGTGGGGGCTGGAGGACGCAGAGGGAAGCTTGGGAAAGTGTGTTCAGGAAAAGTGGTCCCTGCCTGGAGGAGGTCTTGCCTCTTTGGCCCCTACTCCTAGGCTGACAGCTGCTCCTCCTGCCTCCAGCAGCCTGCTTTAGGAAGGGACCAGACTCCCATTGAGACCAATAAATAGGAAATTAGTTGAAAAAGTCTATACACACAGAAAACACTACTCAAAGACATAACATCCAAAGAGATGATGGTTTTTATATGAGGGTTTTTTTTTTTTAGTACCAGAAGGTTTACCTAAGTCTGTGTATCTCGGTTGGAGGAGGGCGCTGTGCAAACCACTGCAAGCTCATGCTAATCCTTTCCAGTTTGTCACCCTACCCACTCACCTACTCTGGGGCCCTTCGGAGCCCGAGGGACCCTTTCTGGAAGAGAGTCGTGAACAGTGCAATGGGTGCAGAGGGGATGTGGGAGCCAGCACAGTTACTGGCTTCGTCTGTCCACATTTAAAATTCAAGTTTATGGAGTTTGTTTCTTTAGCCTGTTTTCCTTGTTGTGGAGCTTACATTTTTATTTTCAGGAATAAAAGTCAGTGGCAGCTGATGTGGCCCTCTGGATTTGGAGGCGATAACCATTGTAGGCAATGCAGCCTGGAAAATAATCGTAATAATAAGCAGCAAAAGTGGAGAGAGCTCTGTGAAGGTGGCTGATGAATGGCTATAGACTCCATAATGTCTCCCCACCCTCCTCACCACCACCACCAACATACACACCCAGCTTTTCTGCAGCCCCATGAGAGTCCCAGTAAAAAAAAAAAATGCTATAGACAGACAGATGGTTACAAAGGAAGGAAGCTTAGGAGCCATGTCCCAGAAGTCCTGCAACTAGGTAGAAGGCTAAAGTAGCTGCTGGGATGAATGGGTGTACCTGAAACAGGGAGGAAGGGAGATGAGACTCTCTGAGTCTCAGTTTCCCCATCCATATAATGGGATGAGCATACCTGCTTCACAGTTTGGTGGGCAGCCTCTGTGAGAGAACAGAAGTAAAGCATCTAGCACACAGCCTGGCACACAGGCTCTCGATAAATGATAATTCCACATCTTTCCTCTCACTCTTGGCTGAAGATGGAAAGAGTGCTGCTTTTTCAAGAGAGAAAGGTAGAAAAACCCAAGGGGAAGCATCAGGCTTACATCTGGCCCCTCAAACTACCCAATGGGAAGGATTTGAAGGTGCCTCTAAAGGCTGATGAGAATCCTCCCATCCCAACTCTGCCTCCTCCACTTCTGGCTACACTGCCCACCCAGCCCAGTGCTCTCTGCTCCCTAGTTCCTGGGCTTTTACTACCTGTGCCAGCCTCTCCAAGTCCCATCTTTCTCCTATGTTCTATAGCCCCAGCCCGGCTGTGTGGGGGGTCTCATTCACTATCTTGTGACCAGACATACCATTTCTTTCTTGGAGGGGACCTAACAATTTGGGGGCTCATTCCATGTGCAGATACTGTGTAAGTTATATTATATCATTATTTTTTCTAATCCATAAAACAACCCCAAGGGGTAGGCACTGAGCTCTCTCCACCTTATATAAGTGCAAACTTAGGTCCTGGAAGGTTGAGTGATTTTGCTGTGGGTAAATGAGGGAGAAGTCAAAATCCAGGCAGGTCAGACCCAATGGCTTAGGCTCTTTTTATGGCACCAGGTTGCTGCCAAAGGAGGTAAAGAGACATGAGCTCTAAAGGGCATTCTGCCAACAGAGTGAGCTGAGCCCACCTGTCTCAGTAGGATCCTGGGCACCCTTCCCATCCAGTGCCCAGATCCTGGGAGCCTCTTGGTGAGAAAGTACAGTAAAGAGTGTTTGGTTGAATCCATCTTTCCACGACTTCAGTGACCAAAGGTCATTCAGCCTCTGCTTGAACACTTGCAAAGACAGGAAAATCACTTCTCTCAGCAGGCAGCATGTTGTAGTACAGCAGTTCTCAGGCTGTGGTACCCACAACAGCAGCTTCAGCATCACTTGCAAACTTGTTAGAGATGCAAATTCTCAGGCTGCACACCAGAATCAGAATCAGAAACTTTGGGTGTGGGGCCTAGCAACCTCTGTTTTCATAAGCCTTCTGGGTGATTCTTACACTGCCCAAGGGTGAAACCCACTGGCTGAGTGGAAAGGAAAATGGCTTTGGGATCAGGGAGACCTGGGCCCATTGCCCTGGTACCTCCCATTCATATGACTTTGGACAAGGAAGCTAGGAGGATTTTATAATAATTACATTTATTGAGCAATGTGGTAGACTGAACAATGCCCTCTTTTCTCCCAAAGATGTCTATGTCTTAATCCCTAGAACCTATGAACCTGTTGCCTAATATAGTAAAAGGGACTTTGCAGGTATGATTAAGATAAGGGTCTTGACGGGGGAATATTATCTGTCCAACTTAATCACCAAAGGTCCTTGCAAGGAGAAGGCAGGAGGACTAAAGAGAAGAGAAAGCGGTGTGATCACTGGATGGAGATTGGAGTGATGTGGCTATGAGGCAAGGAATGCAAGCAGCCTCTGGCAGCTGGATGAGGAAAGGGGTGGATTCTTCCCTGGAACCTCTGGAGGAACCAGCCCTGCTGGCACCTTGATTTTATACTTCAGCCCTCCAGAACTGTGAGGCTGTAAAATCTTATTTTAAGCCACTAAGTGTGATCATTTGTTATAGCAGCAATCAGAAACCAACACTAGCATTTGCTAGGTGTCAGGCTCTGTGGAAATGATCAAATGAGTTATCTGTTATTACTATTCACTCATTTAATCTTCACTGCAACCTTATCACCTGAGCACTGTTAGTAGGCCCTTTTCACCAATGATAAAATGAAGGCGCAGAGAGGTTAAGTCACTTTCCCAAGGTCATACAGCTTGCAAGAGACAGAGCCTGGATGTGATGTCTGGCCCTAAGCTTTGTCTCACACGGTCACTTCACTCTTCATCCTGCCAGGACTGCCTCACCTCCTTTCACCTGTCTGTCCCTTCTCTATTCTCTGCAAACCTTCAATGCTTCCTTGTGGTTGTTTTCTTTAATCAGCAAAGCTCTGCTTGTCACTGGGGCAAAATTGTCCAAGTCAAATCCTTGACCTCCTGTGATCAGCCCTGTGTTCCTTTCTAACTCTCTCCTCTCCAACAGGAACCTTAGCTTTGGGGCCTTTCCCAGAGGCTGGGCTCAGCTCCCAGAGGTCCTGACTGTGGCTGTCCTCCTGGCAGGAGAAGGAACTGCAGCTCTGCCGTGGCGCTGGGCCTGTGAGCGGGTGGAGCACTGTGGCCAGCCTCGGGACAGGTGTCTGGAAGATATGCCCTTCCTGGCTGGTTGCCAGGCTCTCTCTGAGGTTCCCATCCACCCCACAGTGAGAACTACATTCTGGCTCTTGTTGCAATGTATACACGTATGTGGGCTACATTTTATTCATGCCAGAATCTGACACATGGGCAGAATTTTTGTAGTAAGCATATGGCTAGGAACCCTCAGATGACGTGCTCAGTGGGAACACATCTTGAACTAAGATCTTGAGTGAAAACACAAGTCAGCAAAGAAATGAAGGCTGGGAAATGCACAGAAAAGCCCTTAGCATTCAAATGTGGAGCTTCAGGTGTCTGTGTGTGTATAAGTGTATGCATGTTGGAACATGGCTGAGTGTGTGGCCATGGGTGAATTGCATGACTGCTTGTGTCTTGTGAGGTATGGAAAGCCTGAGGGTTATGGTGAACCTGTGAGTGGGTGCATGGTTTCAGAGTAGGAGTATGTGCATGGGTGTGTCTGAGTGTGTATATGAATGAATGCTGAGCATGTTTACATGAATGCAGGTGAGCATGTATCACATGTGAATAGTGAGGTAGAGTACAGGTATGTGCATCTGGATCCAAGAGCACCTTTGTGAATAATCAGAGGGTTTATGAGCCCGAATGCAAGCTTCCCTGTGTGCCATGGTGTGAGCGATCAATCACGTGTGCTCTGCATCTCAGCATGTGCTCCTGGCTTAGCAGGCTCAAGGTTGTCTCTCCAGCTCCTGTTTGCAGAGCCTGGTGTTTTATGACTGAGTCTCCCAGGTACAATTTCAATGATGCCCCCAAAATGAGGCTGCTTGGCAAAATATCCCGACAGATGGTCACAAGTTTCTTGTATCCCAGTCACATGGTTATGTAGCTGAATGTAGATCCTTCACTTGGCCAGAGTGCTCTTAGAAGTACCCCTGTCCCTTGCCCAGGCCTTGTGGCCCGGGAAGCTGCTGTGCACACCAGGCTCACGAGGGCTGCACATCTCATCTCAGTTGGTGCCTCCCAGCAAGGAAGGAAATGGGGTCTTTTTAAATTCTCTCTGGATTTGGTCACTGGAGCCTGGGTTTGGGGTTCTGTCCCTCCATTACTGCTGTCCAGTTCTGCAACTTTTAGCAACGTACTGAACCACTTTAGTATGTTGCAAACAGGCTGGACACAGCAAACAGTTCACATGTCTTCCAAATGGGAGCATTTTCTTTGTTCTGTAAGTCTGATGCAGAGTTGGAGGTTGAAGCTGAGGGTGAGTTCGAGAGATCCCGGGCAGAGAGTATGGAATGGAAGAAAGATATGAAAAGGGGTAAGTGATATATGCCCACGGGGGCAGAGATGTTTCCTCACAGTTTCAAACTGTGGGTTTAGTTTATAAAGTGCTGTCACATGCATCATCAAACTATATTTTTCACAATCCTGGGAAATAGTGTTGTTTATATTTTATGGATGGCAAATTGGATGCCTGGCGAGGTTAAGTGACTTGTCCAAGTTCACACAGCTGTAAACTGCTAGGGCTGGATCTGAATTCGGGGGAACAGAACTCTGTCTCTGAATTAAAATGTGACATCTGAGTAAAGTCCCAGCCTCAGCTTGCAAAGTCATGGGTAACTTGTCCTGTCATCGTGGTCTCCTTCCACAGACACACCTCCGCTAAAGCCCTGGTCTTTTCCTTCTATTGTATGTTTTCCTTGGGAATCTCTCCTTAGCCATTGTACTTTTGACTCCAGTTGAGGGCAAGTAAATCAAAAGAAATAGACAAGTCAGGAGCTATTGATGGAGTGCTCTGTGCCAGCTCACGGGGTGATATAAGAGAAACTATAATGTGTTTATGATCCATTAGAGGAGGCAAGCCTCAAACACCTGTCTCTTTCTTGCTGGGTGAGAGTGGGTAAGTCTTTTGCTCACTTACTCACTCCCTGACAGAGCCATCTGTTACTCTGGCTCTCCAGCGGCTACCCTTCCTACCTCTCATAACTGTGCCCCAGCATCCTCCCTCCACATCTCGAGCAGGCGCTCCCTCGATAGAGCCTGGCTAATCACAACATTGTGTTCACCTGCCCACAGGTGACTGGTGTAAGGACAGGCATGTGACACAGGCAGAGCCAATGAGATGTAAGGAGGTTTGGCTGGAAGGATAGGAAAGGGTGTGTTTGATTTCTGCCCAGCTGGAACTGCAAGAGGACGGGAAGCAGAGGCTACTCCAGCCATTTGCCTCCAGATGGAGTCTGAGAAAGTAGCCAAAAACATGGGGAATACCCATTCTGGGGTATCCAAAACCAGGCAGGCTGGACCTGAAGCTGGCCTACTAATTAGTGTGTAGGCTAAGTTGCTATAATAAGCTGCTATAATAAAGAGAATGATATATACAATGGCATCAACAAAATATGTCTCCCAGGGTCAGCAGGATGGCTCTGCCATCTTCCAGTCAAGGCTTCCATCTCTAGGTCCAAGGCAGCTTCTTTAGGACTTGTCTTTGCCTTGGTTGGAGGGAAAATGGGAGCAGGAAGTTTTTAAAAAAAAAACAACAGTTTTATTGTGGTATTATTGGCATTCAATAAAATTAACCTATTTTAAGTCCTATGACTGTTGACAAATGTGTACTGTGGTGTAACCACCACTACTATCAATATACAAGACATTTCCATCCTTTACAGTCAGCCCCTTCCCCTCCCCAAGTAACACAACCTGTTCTCTGTAAGAAGTTTGGTGTTTTTCAGATTTCATATGGATGGAATCATGCAATATGTATTCTCTTTTGTCTAGTTTCTTTGACTTAAAATAGAACTTTTGATATTCAGCCACATTGTTGTATGTATCATTCATTGTTTGTCCCTTTTTATTGCTGACAAATACTTTATTGTATAGATCTGTAAGTTATTTTCCCACTCACCAGCTGATGGTCATTTAGGGCATTTCCAGGTTCTGTTATGCATAAAGCTGACATGAACACTTGAGTAGAACTCTTCATGTGGGTATTTGCTTTCATTTAGTTGGGTAAATACCTAGGAGGGGGATATGTGCTTGGTCATAAGTTACCTGTATGTTTAAATTGTAAATACTGTCGTACCTTTTTCCAAAATGGCCATAGAGTTTTGTATTTCCATCATCACTATATAAGCATTCCAGTCTCTCCACATTTTTGTCAGCAGTTTATATTTTCAGTTTTTAGAAGTGATGATGGTTATCTGTGCTATTCTAACAGGTATGCAGTGGTTTGTGGTTTCATTTTAATTTCTGCACAAGAAATTACACGAGCATCTTTTCATGTCTTTATTTGCCATCCATGTATCTTTTGTGTTCACATCTTTTTGCTACATACAAAAAATAAGACTTCATTTCTATTTCATATCATGTATAAAACTTTACTCAAAATGAATTATATAAATTTTCAGTTTTTTCAGCACCATCTGTTAAAAAACTATTGTGTCTTCATTGGATTTTTTTGGCACTTATGTTAAAAACAAATTGATATTGCAGGCACAGTCTATTTCTGGACTCCTTCATGTTTCCTTGATCTACACATCTCTATTTACAATCATGGCTTTTGATTGATGTAACCTTATGCTAAGTCTTGAAATTAGGTAGTGCGAATCCTCCAACTTTGCTCTTCTGTTTTTGGTTATTCTATTTCCTTTGCTTTTCTATGTAAATTTTAGAAAGAGCATGTGGATTTCTACAAAATTGTGCTGAAATTGTGTTGACTCTGTTGATCAGTTTGGGAGAAATAAAATCTTCATATTGAATCTTATAATCTATAAACATGGTATATCTTTTCATTTATTTACATTTATTTTGATGTTTTTATCAGTCTTTTGTAGTGTGCAGCATGCAGGTTTTGCACATATATTGTTAAATATATACTTAAGTATTTTAGATTTTATGGTGTTATTGTAAATGGTAATTAAAAAATATAATTGCTATTGCTAGTTACTAGTATATAGAAGTATGATTGATTTTTGCCTGTTTTCTTCATTTCTCATGAGCTTGCTAAACTTGCTTATTAGTTGTAGTACTGATTTATTAGTAATTTTTGGACATTTGTGTACATAAATAATCTGTATATAGTTTTATTTCTTCTCTAATGATTATTTCTCTTATTTATTTGCTTGCTTTTTTACTTTGCCTTATTTCACTGGCTAGATTCTTCAGTATGATGTTGAATAAGAATTGTGAGAATGGCCATTCTCACCTTGTCTATAATTTGAAAGGCAAAGCATTCAATCTTTCAATGTTAAGTATGATGTTAGTTTTCAATTTTTCACAGATGACCTTTATGATAAATGTTGAAGTTTTCTTTGATTCTTAGTCTGCTAAACATTCTTTAAAAATCAAGAATAAATGTTGAATTATGTCACATGGTTTTCTGAATCTATTGGGATGATCATAGTGTTTCTTTTTTTAAATTGTTGTGCTATTATAGTTGTCCCAATTTTTCTCATTGCTCTCCCCTTACCTTGCTCCCCACCCTGCCACCCCACTTCTACAGTCAATCCCCACCCTATTGTCAATGTCTATGGGTCATTTATATTTGTTTGTTGATTAGACCCTTCCCCCTCTTTCCTCACTTATTTCCCTTCCCCCTCCTCTCTGGTCACTGTTGGTGTGTTCCTTGTTTCCATGCTTCTGGGTCTATTTTGCTCATTTGTTTGTTTTGTTCATTAAGTTACACTTACAGGTGAGATCATATGGTATTTGTCTTTCACCAACTGTCTTATTTCACTTAGCATAATGCTCTCCAGTTCCATCCAGGCTGTTGCGAAGGATAGGAGCTCCTTCTTTCTGCTGCATAATATTCCACTGTGTAAATGTACCACAGTTTTTTGATCACTCATTTACTGATGGGTACTTAGGCTTGTAAATAACACTGGTATGAACATAGGGACGCATAGGTTCTTTTTATATTTCAAGATTCTTTGGAAATACTCCCAACAGTGGAATCGCTGGGTCAAACAGCAGTTCCATTTTGTCTTTTTGAGGAAATTCCATACTGTTTTCTCCAGTGGCTGCACCATTCTACATTCCCACCCACATTGCACTAGGGTTCCTTTTCTCCACATCCTCACCAGCACTTGTTTGTTGATTTGTTTATGATGGCCATTTTGACAGGTGTGAAGTGGTATCTGATTGTGGTTTTAATTTGCATATCTCTGATGGCTAGAGATGTTGAGCATCCTTTCATATGTCTCTGGGCCCTCTGTATATCCTCCTTGGAGAAGTGTATGTTTAGGTCTTTTATCCACTTTTTAATTGGATTGTTTGTCTTCCTGGTGTTGAGTCATATGAGTTCTTTATATATTTTTGAGATCAAATCCTTGTCTGAGGTATCATTGGCATATATGTTTTCTCATACAATTGGTTCCCTTTTCATTTGATGATATTTAGTCTGTTGATATGATGAATTATATTGATTGACTATTAAACCAATCACGCTGCTGGGATAAACTTCATTTGGTCATAATGTATTATCTTTTTATACATTGCTGGATTAAACTTGTTAATATATTAAGGACTTTGCTATTTACAATTATGAAGGATATTCTCCTATAATTTTCTTTTCTTCTAATATCTTTGTCATATTTTGATATTAGGGTAATGATGGTCTCATAGAATGAACTAGAAAGTATTTTCCCCATATGTATTTTCTAAAAGAGTAGTAAAGGATTGATATTATTTCCTCATGCAATGTTTACTAAAATCACAAGTGAAGCCATTTGAACCTGGAGTTCTCTTTGATGTAAAGTTTTTAACTACAAAGTTCAATTCTTTAATACAATAATGCTTTTCAGAACACACATTTTCTTTTGTGTTAGCTTTTGTAATTTGTCTTTCAAAGAATTTGTCTATTTCACCTAAATTGTTAGATCTATTGGCATAAAATTGTTTATAATATTCTTTTATGATTTTAATGTGTCTAGTGTCTATAGTAATTCCCTCTTTCATTATTGACATTAGTAACATGTATTTACCACCTTTTTCCTTGATCATTGTAGCCAGAGTTTATTAATTGTATTTATCTTTTAACCAAACATATTTTAGTTTCATTGATTTTTCTTTATTTTGTTTTATTATTTATTGATTTTGGCTTTTTTTGTTAGTATTTTAATATCTTGAGCTAGTGGCTTAGATTGTTTATATAAGACCTTTCATCTTTTCTAATATAAACTGCTCTCTATGCACTTTTTTATTTGCATTCCATACATTTTGATTTTTGAGTTTTCATTTTAATTCATTTCAAAATAATTGCTAATATCCCTTGTAATTTATTATTTGACTGAGGTGTTATTTAGATGTGTTGTTTAGTTTCCAAGTAGTTGAGGTTTTACAGGTGTTTTCTCTTACAGATTTTTAGTTTAATTTCAGTGTGGTCACACTCTTGTGCCTTTGAACTTATTATATATGTTTTGTGGCACAGAATATGGTCTATATTTGTGAATATTCACTGTTCCTTGAAAGGGATGTATATGCAGCTGTTAAATGGAATGTTTAAGAAATGTTAGCTACTTCAAAGTTTTGATGGGGTTAAAATTTTACTGCCTCTTTTGTGGTCTACTGATTCTTTCATAGAATCGGATTGGTATGTTGAAATCTTTAACTATAATTGTGCATTTGTCTTTTTCTCATTTTAGTTATATCCATTTTGCTCCATGTGTTTAGAAGCCTGTTTTCAGATAACATATTTTTTATAATTTTATTTTATTTCTAATCTTGACTTGTTACCATATGTCTATGTTTTATTTTGTTTTACCAATTGCTTTAAGAGTGTACATATTGAAGAGATTGAGATGTACAGACTGGTTACAAAACAGGCTTGGGATTATAAAGTATAGTATAGGAAATATAATCAATAATATTGTGATAACTATGTATGGTGCCAGTTGGGTACTGGAAATATCAGAGGGCACACTTTGTAAAATACATAATTGTCTAACCACTTCACTGTATAGCTGAAGCTATTACAAAATAATATTGAATGTAAACTGTAATTAAAATAATTTAAAAAGTATTTTAAAATTTAAAATAGTATTTTATTGATATATTATAGGCTGTCTTTAAGTTATATTATGTCACTTTGCACATAAAGAACCCTTGGCCATGTGCTACAGTTCTCACATGTTTTACTTTTATGTGTGATGAAAGTCATAAGTGAATTTTTAATGTTTTTGCTTTAAACAGGCAATTATCTTTTACAGTGACTTAAAAATAATTTCTAAACATATTAAATAATTAACATATTTTATTTTATTTTATTTTATTTATTTTAAAGATTTTATTTATTTATATATAGAGGGGAAGGTGGGGAAGAGAGAGAAACATCAATTTGTGGTTGCCTTGTGAGTGCCCCCTCCTAGGGACCTGACCCACAACCCAGGTATATGTTCCAACTGGGAATGGAACGGGTGATTCTTTGGTTCACAGGCCAGCACTCAATTCACTGAGCCACACCAGCCAGGTCCAAGTATTTTATATTTATCTTGTTATTTACCATTTCTGGGGCTCTTCATCCCTTTGAATAGATCCAGATTTAATTCTGTTAATTTCCTTCAATCTGAGGGCTTTCTTTAATATTTTTTAATGGTCATGAGTTGGTGATAGCATTTTTCATGCTATTGTATGCCTGTGAAACATTCATTTTACTCTTATTTATGAGAGATACTTTTACTAGGTATAATGACATGTTTCTTCTTTCAGTATGTTAAAGATGCTCTTCCACTGTTGCATAGTTTGCATTTTTATGTTGAGTAGTTTGCTGTTACTCCTCTCTTTGTTATTGTATACATGATGTCTTTTTTCATAATGAGAGATCTTAAGATTTTCTCCTTTTCACTCATTTAAGCACTTTAATATGTACTTTTATTATGTACTTTGGTATAGTTTTCTTTATATTTCTTGTTCATCGAACATCCTGATATATTGATTTATCATCAAATTAAAAAAGTTAACAATAATTTTTAAATATATTTTTCTGTCCTACCCTCTTATTTTTTTTATTTTGGTAACTCAAAAATGTTAGCTTGCTTGGTGTTTCTCACAGATCACTGATTATTTTGTTTTTATTTTTAAGTCCTTTTTTCTTTCTGTGCTTCATTTGAGATACTTTTTTACTGTTATATCTTTAAGTTTACTAATTTCTTCTGCAGTCTAATTTTCTATCAATTCTATTCACTTTACTTTTTATTTAAGATACTATAATTTTCACGTGTGGAAGTTTCATTTGAGTTTTTCTATCTTGCATTTCTTTCCTATGTGCATTTTATTTGATATCTCTGAGCATATTTATAAGATTAATAACAGCTATTTTAAAGTTCTTCTAAATCCATAATATGTTGTCATTTTTGTTTTTGGTTTTTTTGCTGTTGATTGGTTTTTCTCCTGGTTATGAGTTACTGGTACATTTACTTTATTATTTACATGCCTGGTAATTTTTGACTGGATTCTGGATTTGGGTATATATACTGTTGAGCATCAGATTCTTTTTTAAAGTTTTGGATTTTTTTGCTGCAAATTTAAATTATTGAGGGTCAGTTTAATCCCATTCCACAGTAGCTTTTATCTAGGACTAATTTAATTTTATAATGAAGTCCTCAACCTACCAAGGATTCTACCCATGTTCTCTCCGCTCTGGCTTTGGGGAATGTGAATATTCTCAGTCCTGTGTAAGATCTGACCATTTTCTTTTTGTCTGTCAATTACTAATTGTACTTTTCTGGTCTTGAGGAGTCTTACCCCATGGATTCAAAAAGTAGTATTCATCCAAAGATAAAAAAAAAAAACCTCTTGCCGATATCTGGATCTCTGTCTCAGTACAGCTTTCTCTTTTCTGTTACTCTGCTCTAAAACTTCTAAGTGTTTCAGCTTGCTCAATCTCTGTTACATCTCCTCAACTTGGTGAGACTACTAGGTTGTTTGATTGTCCCTCCTTACACTATATTCTGGGAACTGCTTCTAGATAGTAATCCAGAGTAACCATTGTGCTAACCTAGCTTCTTTTTCTTCTTTCAGTGACAACAGTCTTATGGTGTCTGATGTCCAATGTCTGGTAAAAGGTGTCTTATATTGAACATATTTTATCTATTTTAATTGTTTATGGTAAGAAGGCAATTTCTGTATATAAGAAGTAAAAATCCCCCAGGGGAAAAATCTTAAAGGGCAAGACCCAGAGGTTGTTTATCTTATGTCTACCAACACTTGATTGGTAGTCATACAGCAACACCTAATTATAAGAAGGGCTGAACAATGAAATTTAGCTGATTGGCCATATGTCCAGGTAAAACTGCATTACTATGGAGGAAGAGGGAACTGTATGTTACGGTAATTCTTGTCTTTTCAGTTATGTGCATTTGTTTAGGTTTGGAGTTCCATCCCTTGTAAATTGTGGGTCCTGGCTGAGAGAGTTGATTAATAGACAGAGGGAAACATATATTAAAAAATAAGGGGACATTTAATATTTTACTTAACCTCTTTGAAGTCTAGTTTTCCTATCTGTATAAGTGGGATATGTTATTACTCATGTCTCCAGTTTGTTCTTGGGTTTAATGACTTCATGAATGAGAAAGTACTCTGTAAACTGTCTCATACTAGACAACCATAAATCATATTCATCAATTTTTCCAGCCCCAAAGTTTAGTTTATTTTTCCCCTAGTATACACTCTTAAAACATCTGGTACTTGTTCCTATAGTTTATCTCAACTGTAATAAATATTCATCTACATAATTATTTGTTTCCAGATTGTATTTCCCAATAGAGGGAAAGGTGCACAGGATTCTCAGAACTTGCTATTTTTCTTGCTCACAGCTTTATTCCCAGCCCATTGCACAGTGACTGGCATTTACTGAGCTCGCAGTGAGTGTCGAAGTGAATAAATGACAGCTATGTAAGATACAACATTGTCCATGGAAAACTCAAGGTTCTGGTACAGACCCCACTCCTCACCCAAAGAAAGCCCAGGAGAAAATATAAATATATTTATTGGGTTGGAATGCTTGGAAGCCTGTGGCAGGGAGGTACCCAATAGTTTTTCAAGACAGTAGATTAGGATTAAAATCAGTGGCATCCATATGTCATACTTTCTGAGTATATGACTTGTCTTTGGCTTTCCCTTGGAGTATTTATTTTCTGTGGAGCTGGTACACAAAGATAAACCTAGAACTGCCTCCTGTTTGAAGAGTGTGACCATCCTGGAAGAGGCTCTTGGGATCCAGGGCTTGGGGAGGCAGTTTATTTATTTATTTGTTGTTCTAGGTTCTTCTGAGTGGTAAGAGTGTGAGGATGAGGATCATAGTCAAGATTAGGCTCCAAAGCAAGGGTGTCCAACCTGCAGCCCATGGGCCACATGTGGTCCAGCATGGCTATGAATGCAGCCCCCAAAAAACTGTAAATTTACTTAAAACATTATGATTTTTTTATATGATTACATGTCACAATGTATTTAATGTGTGGCTCAAGACAACTCTTCTTCTTCCAGAGTGGCCCAGAGATGCCAAAAGGTTGGACAACACTGATTATGGGATGTGTGATGACTTTAGAAATATGTCCTCTCCCTGAATTACCTGTTTCTCCCTCTCTATCTTTTATCTCATATTTACAAAACTATCTGTACCCCAGTCTCCCTCTAGTTACCGTTCTGTTTACCTGCTGCTTTTTACAGCAAGCTTCTTTTTAGACATTTTATTTTTCAATTATAGTTGATATACACTATTATATTAGTTTCAGGTATACAACATACCTTACAAAGTTATAACCCTGATAAGTCAAGTACTTATCTGACACCATACATGGTTATTACAATATTATTGACTATATTCCTATGCTGTACTTTACATATACATGACTATTTTTATAACTGGAAATTTATACTTCTTAGACCATTTCACTCTTTAAAAAATATATTTTATTGATTATGCCATTACAGTTTTTCTATTTCCCCCTTCATTCCCCTCCATCCTGCACACCCCCTCCCCCACCATTTCCCCCTTTAGTTTATGACCACGTGTCTCAAGTTCTTTAGATTCTATATTTCCCCTACTATTCTTGCCCTCCCCCTATCTATTTTCAACCTACTGTCTATGATACTTATTTTCTGTACCTTCTCCTTCTCCCACTCCCCTGTTGCTAACCCTCCATGTGATCTTCATTTCTATGGTTCTGCTCCTGATCTAGCTGTCCTCTTAGTTTGCTTTTGTTTTAGGTGTGGTTGTTAATAACTGTGAGTTTGCTGTCCTTTCACTGTTCATCTTTTTTATCTTCTTTTTCTTAGGTAAGTCCCTTTAACATTTCATATAATAAGGGCTTGGTGATGATGAACTCCTTGAATTTGATCTTATCTGAGAAGCACTTTATTTGCCCTTCCATTCTAAATGAAAGCTTTGCTGGATAGAGCAATCTTGGTTGTAGGTCTTTGGTTTTCATGGCTTGGAATACTTCTTTTCAGCCCCTTCTTGCCTGTAAGGTCTCTTTTGAGAAATCAGCTGACAGACTGATGGGAACTCCTTTGTAGGTGACTGTCCCCTTAGCTCTTGCTGCTTCTAGGATTCTCTCCTTCATTTTAATCTTGGCTAATGTAATGATGCTGTGCCTTGGTGTGTTCCTTCTTGGGTCCAACTTCTTTGGGACTCTCTGAGCTTCCTGGATTTCCTGGAAGTCTATTTCCTTTGCCAGAATGGGGAAGTTCCCCTTTATTATTTGTTCAAATAAGGTTTCCACTCATGGCTGTTCCTCTTCCCCTTCTGGTACCCCTATAATTCTGATGTGGGAATGTTTAAAGATGTCCTGGAGGTTCCTACGCCTCTCCTCCTTCTTTTGAATTCTTGTTTCTTCATCCTTTTCTGTTTGGTCATTTTTTTCCTCCTTCTGGCCCACTCCTTTGATTTGAGTCCCAGTTTTCTTTCCATTACTATTGGTTTCCTGTGCATTTCCTGGACTAATTTGTGACTAAAATCAACCAGTTCTGTGAGCATCCTGATCACCAGTGTTTTGAACTGTGCATCTGAAAGTCTGGCTGTTTCTTTGTCGCTTAGATTTATTGGCACTGGGGCTCTGAGTTGTTCTTGAGCCATGTTTTTATCTGTTTGTGTCTGTTACGTACAAGGAGCTGAGCCATAGGTGTTCAGGGCTGGGCCCCCCAGGATGCTGGTTTGTGACACTGTATGTGGGGGCAGGATCAGAGAAGGACAATAGTGGTCCCCTCTGCTGCTTTCCACCACTGGGGCCTGCATGGTCCATCTCACTGCTGGCTCCTTCACTGGTTTATCTGCACGCAAATGTGTGACTGCAGTCAGCCCTCAGTGGGTCCACCCACTACTCCACACTGGCGATCCACCCATGGCTGCTGGCACACCTGTGTTGCGTCCCCGGGTCGGTCCAGTGGATCTTTCCTGCCTGAACCGCTCTGTTGCTGGCTCTGCCCCTCTTACCAGTTTGGCTGAAGGGTTTGTTGTTGTCAGTCTTCTGTATAGTTCAATTTTCTGTGGTTTGGCTGCGTTTTTGTTGCTAAAACTTTGTTGTTTTTAAAGTTGGTTGTGCAAGAAGGCACAGTGCTTCCACCTATACCTCCATCTTGGCAGAAGCCCTCCCCTTTCACTCTTTTCAATTTCCAGCCCCCTCCCATCTGGTGACCATCAGTTTGTTCTCTTACAAGAAACTTCTTGATTCTGATCAGGTTTCCATATCCTCATTTTTCCTTCCTTTCAACCTTGCACTCACCAGCATTCTTCCCCCACCCTCAACTGCAAAGGCTTGTGTCAAGGCCAACAGTAAAATTCAATGGTCACTTTTTGTTCTAATTTGTCCTTTAAGCAATATTTGTCACAATGATTTCTCTCTCCTCATAGAATCACTTTCTTTTGCTGCTTTTCATGATGCCACATTTGCCTTGATTGGTTCGTCATTCTCTATCTCACCTTTAAATGTTGGAATATCACGGAGTTATGCCTTTTCATTTCTCTACTTATGTGCTCTTTCTAGGTGATCTCATCCAGTTCCATAGATTTAAATTTTACCTATGTGCAGATAACTCACAAATCTTTACTTGAGTCCTGTCCTTTTCCTGGAAACATAGACTCCTATATCCGACCACCTACATATCCAAATGGGTGTCTAATAAAAGCATTTCAAACTAAAAGTGGTCCGCACAAAACATTTATTTTGCCCCTCAAACTTGCCTTCTTCTTCCCCATCTTAGAAGATGGCAGTGTATCTCCCCAGCTGTTAATGTCCCTAATCTAGGTGTTGTCCCTATTTCCTTTTTTTTCCTTCATCTCTTGAATTCAACTAATTAGCAAGTTCTGCAAACTCTATCCTTCATCTGTTTTTCTCCATCTCTAGTAGTTTCCGTAGTCAAGCCTCTTTCATTTCTCAGTCTGGATATTACAATAGTCTCATAACCAGTCTTCTTGGTAGCCAGAATTGGATATATGAAGTGAAAATTTGACCATGTTCATCCTCTTTAAAAATTCCTCTACATCTTTCCATAACATGAGTATTACACTTGACATTTTATTCTGATTTTCAAAATTTCATGTAATATGAACCTTGTTTGCCTTCTGAGTGCACCTCATACCACTCTCCTCTCCCCTTTTCCACTGTGTTCTGATCACACTGGTTTGATTTCTGTCCTCTGACTTGTCAAACTGATTCCCACTTTGGGGCATTTGCACTAACTGTTCCCTTTGCCTGGAACAACATCTCCCCAGTCTTATCATGACTGGCTCCATCTCCCTTTCTTACCTCAATCTAAATGTCAACAATTTAGAGAGATCCATCAAATATAGATTAGCCATTTGGTTTCTATCCTATTACTGAGTTTTACCTCTCTGCATAGCATCTTTTTGCTGATATTGATGTTGCCTTTTTTTTTTTTTGGTCTCCTTTCTCCTTTCCACTAGATTATAAATTTGAGAGTAGGGACATTATCTCTCTTGCTCACTGCTATAACTTCAGTACTTAGAGGCACTCATGACACAATAAATGCCTGCTCAGTGTATTAATGAAATCAGACCACTCATTTGTTTTAGGGTAGTTTGCCCAAGTCTGCCTATACCTAGGCAAAAAAGCTTCTCATCAAAACTGTTGGTCCAGCTGAACTCAACAGAAGATTATAATGAGGTCCAGAGCCATTAATAAAGAACACACAGTTTTGGTGATTTATGAGCTTTTTTTTTTTTTTTTGCCTCCTGTACCAACCTACAGCAGCACTAGGTGTCTGGTGGAAGATTTGAGGCCTCATATCAATGGACATCTGGCAGAATTAGCAAGATTTAGATCCCTGGTTCCTATCCTCCCACCCCAGTACTTGATTACCTCCATGACTGTACTCATCTCTGTTAGAATTACCTACATTAATAGTGTTGGCAATGCAGTACATGATCAGAAAAGGGAAATATTAGCCTTGCTTGCAATTTTCACAGGTTGCAGTTGGGCTATGGTAGGATTAAGTTTAGGACAAGGCGGAAAGTGCTTGGGAAAAGTAGTAATTGGAAAAGTAGAGCACTTTTGTTGGAGAGTAAGAAAACTTTGGAAATACCTGGTAACACTAAATAAAATTTTAAAGGCTTTGGGTGTAAGAGTTGGGAACATAGGGTAGGTGTAATTGATCCATGTGCGATATTTGATTTCTTTTAACAGTCTCTGAATATCTAAAACAACTTATTATTATGAATTACTTAAAACATCATAGAATTTGATAGACTCAGGGGGACCCAGGGTCTCATTTCATTATTCTTATAAGAGAAGTGTTATCATGAGTGTATGCCCAGAGACAAAGGCCATGTGAGGACACAGCAGGAAGAAAACCACATGCTAGACGAGAAGAGAGGCCGTGGGAGAAACCAAACCTGATGGCACCTTGACCTTGGACTTCTAGCCTCCAAACCTGTGAGAAAATAAATGTCTGTTGTATAAGGCACCCATCTGGTATTTTGCTATGGCAGCTTGAGCTGACTAAAATGCAGTATTTGTACACCTCAGATAACAGTGAAAGCTCTTTGTAAAATTCTGTTATTCAAGTGAAGTGACTCTAGTTTCCTCAACTACTCCCTATTAGAGCAGCAAAGCCCATTAGAAGAAGGGTAATGACTAGAACAGAACATAATACCACCATAAAGCATGGTGAGTGCTGGCCACAGCAATGGGGCTATCACCTTGCATATTATATAAATATTATTTTCAAAACATTACAACTAAAGACAGTGCTTTGGCAGCTTGTGGCTCAGATTAACTTACAAGACAACTTAGCTCACTCATACATTTTCCACTAGTCTATTGGTTTTGTGTATTAAATGACTGATTTACCATTGGGCTTGTTAGATTTCATCCTGTTGGATTTGCCCCACTTTTAAAGGCATCCAAATAAACTCACTTTCTGCCCAACTGCTTATTACCAGAAAACCAGTGCCTTGCTTCAGACAGTTCACAAAAATGTTGACTGGGAGGGAGTCAAGACCTGAACCTGATATCATGAATAATAATAATAACAACAACATATCTATACAGGACTTCACAGTTTATAGTTTCTATCAGTTTGGGGATCCTGGCAAAATAGGGAATGAGTTTCTATCTTTCACCAACTTTTCTTTAAGAACTGCTCAGAATGCTGGAAAGAAACTTGGAATCAGGAGTGCTAACCCTGGCTTTGAAGCTACATTACCTCTCCCAGCTTTGATGTCCATGTAGGAGCAAAGGAAAAGACTGGATGATCTCCAACATCATTGTATCTTCAATACTTTCTGCCCTGGATAGCCACATAGCATGCATTCACTTCATATAACAGATCTACAGAAATATAAAGACCTACATATATATAAAGTTCCTTCCAGGCCAAACGTCCCTGGTTCCTAAACCACCCCCCACCCCAAAACCCAAACTCCTCAACTCTGTATTTGGCAAATCCAAACTGATTTCTAGGGTATTTTGTTCTATCTCCAAAATATTCATAAAACTACTCGCTAGGCGATAGTTTAAAGAATCCACCTTTTCTAAATTTACTGCCTTTCCCCACCTGCAGCCATTCTCCTTTTACCTTATAGAAAACTAGCAGTGGTTTAGTGACTGCATCTGCAAGTCTCCCCAGGACTGTGGGGTGCAATTGCCTCAGCAGAATCTTTTTGGCTCCGCAAGAGCAGCCAGGTGCTCTCTTGCTCCCTGTTCACGCATCATGAGTTCCCCTCTCAGCTTTTTAATCTGCACATTTGACATTCATGTCTGCCATATCTTTATTCAAGGTGCCAATAAAAATGCATTATGTATTACTCGGTCTGCTCAGAAAATGATCATGTTTTGTATATTTAGGTATGTAAAAGCTTATAAAGAGGCAAAAATTGGGGGAAATGTGTTATTTCTTGATGAACCAAAAATCTTCAGAAAAATGATATTTTGGTTTCATGTTTCTCTGTCAACTCCTTCCCCACCCAGATCTCCACATTTGAATGAAGAGCATAGAATACCTGGTATGAGGTCAGGCAGAAGTCAACTGGAAAACTGGGCCAAGACACCCAGGTTAAATACAGTGGGAGAGGGTAATCACCTGAAGTTCTTAAGCAGAGATGTAATGCAATGGTGGCATGTTTTCTATTTTTCTTTAGATGCCTCTGATCAGACCAGGAAACTGCTCTCCTAAATTTCTATAGCCAAAACAGATGCACACTTTGGCACTTGCTATTTCTTTATTGAGCAGCAGGCTTAAAAGCAGTTTTTTTCAGAGGGGTGTGTGTGTGTGTGTGTGTGTGTGTGTGTGTGTGTGTGTGTAATCTGTTACAACACAGATTAAGGGGACTCACCCTCAGAGTTATTGGTTTCATAGGTCTGAGGGGGAGCCTGGGAATTTGCATAGCTAACAAATTCCCAGGTGATACTGATGCTGCTGGTCCAGAGGCACTGGAAGAACCACTATGTTAAAGAATCATATATGAGTCTTCTCTGAAACTTTCTTTTTAATGAGATGCATACAGCAGTATGGGGCTCATGAAGGACCACTGAGAATAGCCACATCTTCTTTTTCCATGATGGGACTCAAGTGTTCACTTTGGCATAGACCCAGACTTTTTTTTTTTATGGGGATGCTTGCCTTTAAAAGGGGGAGTTTTATAGGGAAAAAAACAGTGGAATTTGATCATGTGATCAATCTACAGAAGACTGAAGGTCCCCTTCTCAACTGAATGGGCCATTTCATAGATATAACATTTATCAGATCATCTCCATCATCTCAGGATGTTGAAATTGTCCTGGGATGAATTCAGATTAAATACCAGAAAAAAAACTACTGATAATTAAAACTGCAGAATGCACTCAGGAGACCCAAGAGCAATATTGGCATCTCTCCTTTGGGCAATAATTGGAAGCAAATTAGATTTTCCTCAATGTAGACTAAATTTGGGTTGTGGAATTGGAAAGAACAGGGTTTGAATAATTTTTCTGCCTTTTATTTTTGAAGATAATTTGCCTTGAATAAGTCATTTAACCTCTCTAAGCTACTGCTACTGTATGCATAAAATAAGGGTTAGCTGGGCTTTTGTAAAGTTTAAGCAAGATAAAGGGTGTAAACTGTGTAGCACCTTGCTGAGCTCATAGTAGGTGCTCAATTAATATTAATAATCTCCCTTCTAATGTTTTCTCCTCCACGTAATAGAGTTCATTTTTCCATTGAACATTATAATTATTTCACAACATAGGAGGAAGGAAAAGCAAGTAGGAAGGGGAGAGTTATTTTTAGAGTCAGCACCATTGCTGCCAATTTGGAGATTAAACTTTCTTGGTGGTTTGAGAACATCAGCGTGGCAAAGGATTTACCTACAGACTTCAAGAGAAATTGACTCTGCAGGGGCCAGCTGGTTCAGTGCTGTGTGCTCCAGGAACCAGCTTTCCGCTGACAGAGGGGAGCCTGTAATAAGTGTGGTGGGCTTCAGCACCTTGGACAGGGTACCAGAGGCCCAGTTTGTCAGAGGGGTGCTTGCTATGCCTGGGTAATGATCCGTGGCAGTCTTGTTAATGGCTTTAGGATTTCTCCCATTTCTGCAATTATTCCATCATTTGGAAGTTTTGAGTTTCTAATTATTAGGCGCAAATTAAAATACTCTCTGTAATTCAGTTCCCTCCAGGCTTTGAACTTGTGCTGCTAGTTCCTGTCAGGTTATTGTGCTAGTAAACGGTGGATAATAATAGCTTCAGTCTCTCTTTTTTTTTTTTAATCATTTCTCTATGTATTTTACCTCCAGGACTTCCTGTTTGCCTTCCGTTGTCTAAATTATCACAGCAATGTGATGTGCCTAGTGCTAAATGCCAGATGTGTCTTCTACTAAGCTTAGCCCTTAGTGCAGGGTAAGATTTGCAGCCCTTGCTGCATGTTAAAATCGCCTCAGGAGCTCTTCAAATGCCTCCCCAGGCAATTCCCTATCCAAGGGTATGTGATTTAATTGGTCTTGGGTGAGGGATGAGCATTGGTATTTCGTAAATATTCCCAGTGCTCTAATGTACAACCAAGGCTGAGAACCACTGATCTAGAGGCGAACCTTTGTATCTTCTAATGCCATTCACCTCTGTCCCTGGAGTTGATCTCAACTTCTACTCATGAATATGTTGGGACAAAGACTGAACCCAATTTCTTGCTTATTAATTTCCAGCTACAAGACAGCTACAAACTCAGCATTGCAATCTCATCTTCTCCAGAAGTAGAGTGGGGGATACTAGCTGCCCTATTTATTTCAAAAAGTTTATCACAAGAATTACACAAAATAATATGGAAACTGAGAATTGCAAACGAAAGTACTTAATATTAACATGTAGTTGGAAGATCCTAGAGAAACAAAGAAAGGACCTCAATTCTGGCACAGACATTCTAGAACTCATTTAGTAAAATTAAATGTAAATGTGCCATGTGACCTGGCAACCTCACCTTTGTGAATACATTCAGAAAGCTACAGGCACAACTTCATTTTGGAACATGGACAAAGATGTTCATAGCAGTGTCATTGATGATAGCAGAGCATTTTGGGCAATTAAGATAGTTCTCACTAAAAAGCTGAAACAACATACAAATTCGATGCATTTTCTATCAAAATACCAGTGGCATTTTTTTAGCAGAACTCTAACAAGTAACCTTAAATTTGTATGGAATCACAAAAGACCTTGAATACCTAGAGCAGAGTTGAAAGTATCATGCTCCCTGACTTCAAACTACACTACAAAGCTATAGTAATTAAAGCAGTATGCCACTGGCACAGAAACAGACACATGGATCAATGGAACAGAATAGAGAGTCCAGAAATAAACCCACACTTATATGATCAATTAATCTACAAAGGAAGCAAGATTATACAATGAAGAAAAAGCAGTCAGTTTTGTCAATAAATGGCATTAGTAAAATTAAACAGCTATATGAGAAAAAAGAAAAGAAACTCGGGACTTCCGCCAACATGGAGGCGTAGGTGGAAGCACTGCGCCTTCTTGTACAACTAAGTTTAAAAACAACAAAGTTTTAGCAACAAAAATGCAGCCAAACCACACAAAATTGACTACATGGAAGTCTGACAACAACGAACCCTTCAGCCAAACTGGTAAGAGGGGCAGAGCTAGCAACAGAGTGGGTCGGGCAGGAAAGATCCACTGAACTGACCCAGCACGCGACCCAGGCGAGCCGGCAGCCATGGGTGGATCCCAGGTGTGGAGAACAGGGCAGACCACTGAGGATGCAAGGCTATGGACCCACTGAGGGCTGACCACGGTCACACATTCACACACAGATAAACCGGTGAGGGAGCCAGCAGTGAGATGGACCAAGCAGGCTCCAGCAGCAAGAAGCAGCAGAGGGAACCACCATTGTCCCTCTCCGACCCCGCCCCCACATACAGCCCCACAAACCAGTGACCTGGGGGGCCCCACCCTGGTGAACACCTATGGCTCAGCTCCTCATACGTAACAGGCACGAACAGATAAAAACGTGGCTCAAGAACAACTCAGAGCCCCAGAGCCAATAAATCTAAGCGACAAAGAAACAGCCAAACTTTCAGATGCACAGTTCAAAACACTGGTGATCAGGATGCTCACAGAACTGGTTAATTTTAGTCACAAATTAGAGGAACATATAAAGGCTAAGCTAATTGGAATGCATGGAAATACAAAGGAAACCAATAGTAATGGAAAGGAAATGGATTCAAATCAAAGGAGTGGACCAGAAGGAAGAAAAAAACGACCAAACAGAAAAGGATGAAGAAACAAGAATTCAAAAAAATGAGTAGAGGCTTAGGAACCTCCAGGACATCTTTAAATGTTCCAACATTCGAATTATAGGGGTACCAGAAGGGGAAGAAGAACAGCCATGAGTGAAAAATTTATTTGAACAAATAATAAAGGAGAACTTCCCCAATCTGGTAAAGGAAATAGACTTCCAGGAAATCCAGGAAGCTCAGAGAATCCCAAAGAAGTTGGACCCAAGAAGGAACACACCAAGGCACAGCATCATTACATTAACCAAGATTAAAATGAAGGAGAGAATCCTAGAAGAGATAAGGGGACAGTCACCTACAAAGGAGTTCCCATCAGTCTGTCAGCAGATTTCTCAAAAGAGACCTTACAGGCAAGAAGGGGCTGGAAAGAAGTATTCCAAGTCATGAAATCCAAAGACCTACATCCAAGATTGATCTATCCAGCAAAGTTTTCATTTAGAATGGAAGGACAGATAAAGTGCTTCTCAGATAAGATCAAATTCAAGGAGTTCATCATCACCAAGCTCTTATTATATGAAATGTTAAAGGGACTTACCTAAGAAAAAGAAGATAAAAAAGATGAACAGTGAAAGGACAGCAAACTCACAGTTATTTACAACCACACCTAAAACGAAAACAAACTAAGAGGACAGCTAGATCAGGAGTGAACCATAGAAATGAAGATCACATGGAGGGTTAGCAACAGGGGAGTGGGAGAAGGAGAAGGGGGGAGAAGGTACAGAAAATAAGTATCATAGACAGTAGGTCTAAAATAGATAGGGGGAGGGCAAGAATAGTAGGGGAAATATAGAATCTAAAGAACTTGAGACACGTGGTCATAAACTAAAGGGGGGAATGGTGGGGGAGGGGGTGTGCAGGGTGGAGGGGAATGAAGGGGGAAATAGAACAACTGTAATGGCATAATTAATAAAATATATTAAAAAATGAAAAAGAGCTGGACCACCTTCCAATACCACATAAAAAAGTAACCTCAAAATGGATTAACATAAATGTAAGACCAAAATCTACAAAACTTACAGAAGAAAACAGAGGCAGTAAACTCCTTGACTTGGGTTTTAGAAATATTTCGTGTGTATGCCTCCCAGGCAAGGGCAACAAAAACAAAAATAAACAAAAATGGGATAACATCAACTAAAAAACTTTTGCACAGTGAAGGAAACCATTAAAAAAATAAAAAGGCACCAATTGAATGGGAGAAGCTATTTGCAAATAATATATTCTATAAAGGTTAATATTCAAAGTCTGTTAAAAAACTCATAAAACTTAACATTATAAAATCAAATAATATTGAATGATTTTAATAATATTAAATATTAACATGTAATCTGAGGCTCAGATTAAAAGTGAGCCTCAATAGACTTTTTCTCCCAAACAGTACATACAGATGGCCAACAAACACATGAAAAAATACTTACATGAAAACATCACTAATAATCAGGGAAATGCTAATTAAGATCACCGTGAGGCATCACCTCACCTGTCAGATTGGTTATTGTCAAAAAGACAGTAAATAACAAGTGTTGGCGAGAATGTGGAGGAAGCAGAACAGTCATGCACTATCGGTGGGGCTGCAAGTTGGTGCAACTACTATGGAGATTTCTCAAAAAATTATGAATTGAACTAGTATATGGCACAGCAATTTCATTTCTGGGTATCTGATGAAAACAAAAGCATTAATTTGAAAAGATATATGCACTTTTATGTTCATTGCAACATTATCTACAATACCAAGATATAAAAGCAACCTAGGCATCCACTGATAGATGAATGGATAAAGATGCATGACACATATACAATATAACATTCCTTAGCCTTAAAGAATGAATGAAATCTGGCCACTTGTCATAACAAGGATGAACCTAGAGGATGTTACACTGTGTGAAATAAGTCACAGAGAAGGACAAATACCACATGATTTTACTTACATGTGGAATTAAAAACCAAAACAAATAAATAAGCAAACAAACAAAATAGACATAGACTCATAGGTATAGAGAATAAACTGATGGTTACCAGAGGAAAAGGGGGAAAAGAGGAGGGCAAAAAAAGTGAAGGGGAGCAAGAGCAATTTTCATTTATAAAATAACTGTTATGTAAATGTAATGTAAGGCACAGAGAATATAATCAATAGCACAATTTTGTAAAGTGACAGATAATTACTAGACTTAGCATGGTAGTTACTTTGTTAGATATATAAATGTTGAATAACTATGTTTACACCAGAAGCTAATCCAATACTGTATGTTAACTGTATATTAATGAAGATTGATAAGGAAAGTGTGAAGGATATATTGATGAAATATAGTACATAAGTTAGAATAACAAAATGGGTAAATACACAGCAATATGACTAGAACTGTAAAAAAGAGTGATAAAGGAAAAAACATGCAATCTGTAGCACAATGCCACTTATGTACATTTAAAACAAATTTATTCACAAAGCAATACTACAAATTTTTCACGGATGCATTCTTATCCAAGGACATTTACTAAGCACAATATAGTCAGTGCTTATGGGAAATTGGACTGGGAAGTGGGAGTGAAGGGGAAAAATAATGAGACAAAAATCTAGCAAGAACAGAACTTTAAATAGGCAGATGCTGATGATATGTGCTGCGAACCAAGGAGTATGATTAGCTTAGCCCTCTGCTTCTTCCGAAAGCAGAACAAGAAAGCAAGAGAGAGGGAGGAGTGAGCCCTGACTGGTTTACCTGTAGGAGCATAAGAAGCTAGAGAGAAAAAAATGAGTCCTTGGGAACCTGCCTTGGGAGAAAAATCTGGTTTTATTGCTCCCTATAATGGATTGGGGGAGAAAACGAGATAGGCTACTAGGTTGGAAATAAAGGCCTTTACGAAAGCCCTGAGATGGAAGGGAGTGACTTAAAGATTGGAGGTGAAAAATTGCACTTCTAGACCTAGGAGTTTTATGCTGGAGACTCAGGGATGTTGCTGCTGCCCCAGGTGAGCAATGGGTTCTGTTTTTACCTTCTTTATTCTAAACACTGAGCATCAGAACAAAGGAATTCACAGAAAAAGAATAATATTTCCCCATAATAGACAGACCTATGACTAAGATCTTCTTTTCAGACTTCTCTAAATAGCGATCTAATCATTGACTCATCCAACAAAGATCCAAGCAATGAGCCTCTCCCATGTGCCCTGCAATGAGAAGAGTGAGGGCGATTCCTAGTTTAAGACAGGGCCCATGTAGATGCTGAGAGCAATGTTTGCTGGGACCATGCAGAATTTCTTTTTGCCTTAATAGCAGGGGATCATTTACCTATTAGAAACCCCAGTGATGCATTCACTGTCTATCCGGGGAGACACAGCCCTTAACAGGAAGCCTTTTCATCTGTGCTACTGATAAAGAATAATGAATCTATTAATTAATACATTAAAGAACCTCATTTTGAGCTTGTTATCCATTAGGAATTTAAGGAGAACAATACAAACACCACTAACTTATAGCTGGGGACAATTCGTACATGGAATCAGATTTGTGAAACAGGTGGAGCAAGTCCTGCTACAGGCAGGTTGGATTTTTACAGTTGTGGGGAAAATCAAGTTGTGAAATCAAGTTTAGACCCCAAAAGGTAGGGCAGAGAAGCTGTTTCTAGGGGGAGCTACCCTGGCAGGCCTCGCAACCTCACACTGGGGTAGCTTTGAGAGCAATTATCCTAGTGGAACAGTTCTTGCTTTGCATTTAAGAGTGTCCTCCTGGAAAGGTCATGTGTAAATCAAATTTAATAAATCAAATTCTACACTTCATACCTTGGGGAGGTTCTCTGTTCAAAGGAAGCTGTGAGTGAATCCCTTTTTAATAGAAGTAATCAGCTCTTTATCTGATTTGTAAGGTAAGATTTTTATATATCAGATTTTCTTAAAGTGATCAGCAGACTTTTTTTTTCAGTTATTTTCACAGATTGGGGTAAATAAAAAAAAACAGCAACGCAACAAATTGTAGGTATAGGTAATGAAAACTTTAGGGGTGAAAATGTCTTTTTTTTCTTTTTAATCTTTTACAACTGCTTTCTCTTGGCTTTATTCTCAAGTGCTACCTGGGAGAAGCAACTGTGCATCTTATTTTGCCAGGTTCAGGGCCAGCAAGGAAGATGACTTGCTTCTTTTCCCAGTTGTCTCAGAATTGGCTCTGATTGAGTCATCTGCCTATCCCTGAATGAGTAAGGAGTGAGGAACTGATTAGCTTAGGCTTGGTCACCTGGGGCTCTACACAAACTGTATACATGGACTGAGAGCAGGGAATAGACACTTTCCAGAAGAAATCAAGCAGTTATCAGAAGAAATGGGGGACATTAATGTCAGGGAAGGGGGACATAAACTCAACTCTTCTCTTTCCCTCAGCCTCCTACCTAATCCATTACCAAGCTTGTCTGTCCTGGAACTATCTCACAAGGAGTTATCTTCACAGTATCTTGCACCAGAAGCTCCTGGGGTGCTTGTTAAAATGTAGGTTATAGGGTCCTCTTCCAGATGTAGAGAATTCTAATATCTTGGGGTAGGTCTCAGAATTTTCCCTTTTAGATAATGTTTAAAAATGTACACTGATGTTTCAAAGCTTTCCAAAGCGTCTCACCTTCCAAGTCCCTCAGGACTCACTGTTTCTTACCTGGACTCTTCCAGTTGCCTTCTTACAGGACCTCCCTCTGTAGTCTCTTCCTCTGTCAGCCACAGTCCCCTCCTTCACCATGTCTACGTATGCAAAATCACCATGGTTTCCAAACTCTAACTCTAGTTTACCTCTCCAGCCTCCTGTCTTATGAATCTTCTCACTTACCCTGGATCCCAGCCATTCTCATTCCACCCCCCATCCCATCCATCCTCCAAATATTCCAGGTCCTTCCCCCACATTCAAGTCGACTGCACATGGTCTTCTTTTGACCTCCGATGCCATTTCCTTTTTCCTTCACCTGACAAACTCCAGCTCCAGCCTCAAGCCCAGCTCAGCTGCCACTTCCTCAGTGAAGCCCCTGGGTCCCTTCCTTCAATCCTCCCTCACCTCATACTCCTACAGAATGCTGTTTATATCTCTTCTACGCCACTTTGACACACTATCTGGAACTTAGGAATTTCTGTCTATGTTCCCTCTAGCTCTACAGCAGGGCTCAATAATATTTAAGTGTTAAAAGCAAGTTTTTGGAGAAAGACAAATAAGGTTTTCATCAGCTTGAAGTATTTATAAGATGTGTGACTTTAGACAAGTCACCTCACTTTCTTGAGTCTTAGTTTCCCAATTTGGCAATTAGAATATACATATCTACTGCATAAGATTGCAGATGGGTTCTATTGAGACAAGGAACAGAAATCTCTTAGCACAGTGCCTGGCAACGTAATTAGTGCCAATGAAAGCTAAATTAAAAAAAATTAACCTTCAAGTCAAGGGAGCTAAAGCCTTCCATAACACATTTAAATGCATATTTCTATAATGCTAAGCAACTGTTTTTTAAAACCACATAACTCAACCTAATCCTGTAGTGTTGTGTGGGTCAAATCGGGAATGGTGCAGATGGACTTCAGGCCTCAAACCATTTCTCTGCATCCCTGAGACCCTCATAGTCCTGCTTATCTTCTCTTCAGCTTGGAGCAGCTTTAAATCCATCCCTCTGGAATAATCACTTTCAGTGCATGGAATGACAGGAGAGTAATGCAACTCCTCACAGAGCGATTTCTCTGGACTGTGGAAATGTTTGGGCTTCATGAGAGTGAGGGAGGCTAAGGGTCCCTGGCAGTGGACAGCCAGTTCAGAAGTGGCAGCCTTGAGCATGCATAAATGAAAGTCACGGAAGCCACCTGAAGTGACAAGATCGGTCCAGGAATCCAAATGAACTGATAAGTGTTGGAGAGAGAAACATTTCATTTAAGGGAGCAGCGGGATGAATTTCAAGAAATTTAGTCCTTCTTCTGGTGACTACTTCCTGCTTGTTTTATAATCTGCCTCAAATTGTCCCTCCCCTTTAGGAGCATGCATCTTGCACTTGGCATGCAAGAGGATATGCAAAAGACATCACAAACAGAAGATGGGAGAAGTGTAGACAGTTCAAGAAAAAATGACTGCAAATTCCTGGTTATCTGTGACACCCACTGCAATGTAGCAGGCATGGAGAATATTTACATGTTGCATATTTGATGTATGAAAAGTATCCAGCACAGTAGTTGGGCTTTGTAGCTTTTACTTACTAATATAGATTTCCTTATATCTGTGGAGTTTAGTTGGTAGGGAATAAAGGGCATGCGTGTGTGTTCCCACAAGCATGCAAGAGGATGCAAGAAAATGACTTCTGTGTCTTTGTGGATTGCTCAACATTTAGATTAGAGATCACAGGACTAACCTGATTGTGTTTGTCTAGCCAACACATTAAATACTATTCTAAATGCAACCCTGCTCTGGGCTAAGGGGATATGAAGTTTAACAAGAAAAACACAGGACAAAATTCCTGCCTTCTGGGAACTTCTGATTAAAACATAAAAATAGACAAGTAAACAAACAAAACATAAGATTAAGCTCCCCTGAAGCTGGAGATCAAGTCTTATGCATCTTTGTTTCCCTAGCACTACTAGGTTATTACCCGACCTCCATAGGCATAAGGTGCTTTTCTTTTTAAAGACCTGCCTTATTTAAAATCACATATATTATAATGCCCCTGCTACATTAAATATACTTTTATATAACCATATAAGGGTTGTGTTGAAAGGCAGTTGACAGGTTGACACAGAGTTATATTTCAAAGACTTTGAAATAGATGTTTGTTGATTTAATTTTTCAGCCTTTGTGTTATGAAAATGATATTAATTATTTCCAACTCTTCAATATTTCCATGAATCTTTGAAAGGCTCACAGATCCTAGAAACTCCTCTGATAGTTTCTAGTACATTTCACAGCCCTAGACACTCATACCATGCCTGGGACACAGTGGATTCTTCATAAACATTTAATGAATGAATAAGTATGTTAAGGACATCAGATAATAAATTAATATCATGTATTATAGAGTCCAGTTCCATGAGGCAAGGAACTTATCTTATGGCTCTTGGTTCCATTCTAAGTCCCAGTTCCAATCTCTTTGACAGTGGAGGTCTTTAGTTGAAAGTGGAGGTCTTTGATTGCTGAGGGATTATGATGGCTTAGGGCAAATATTTCCCCCTCACTGAAAAACCAAAAAAGCCTCCTCCTAATGGGTTTTTAGAAAAAGACATGGAGTGATCCATTATGCACAGAATGAAGTTAAGCATTACATAAGTAAGCAGGTACTTTTGTCTTAGTTAAAAATGAAGGGGGCAATAGCATGATGCCAAGTTAGAAAACTTGGGGCAGTAGAAATCATGGTTAAGATCAATAGCACTGAAGTTATAGCACTGAAGTTAGACTGCCTGGGTTTGGATGCTGGCTCAGTACTCCTGGTTGTGTGCCCTTGACAATCACTTAACTTGTCTGGAGTTATTATTATTAATTGTTAATTATTTAAATATAAAAGGGAGAATCATCATAGAGCCTATCTCATAGGGTTGCAGTGAGAATTAAAGAATTGTCTGAAGTAGTTATCACAGGGCCTGACATATGGTAGGCGTCCCCAATTTTAGTCATTAGTTTTGTCTGTTCCAGTGTTGTTCAAGTTAGCAGAATGATCTTGGACAAGTATCTCAGCTACTTAGAGCCTCTGGTTTCCTTTCTTTAGTACATGCCAAGAAGAAAGACCTTTTCTCATGAATTGGAGACAGGCAGTATAGATTGAGTGAGGTCACTGGAGGTGGCAGAGAGTCAGTAGTATGCTGAGCCAGTTTGCACCAGCTCACAAGATAATTTTCAGGAATTCTGTCAGCCACTGGTAACTGTCCAAACACAAGGAAGGTGTTTAAATATCCAGTTAGCCCAAATAATGACACTTGACCATTTCAGTGTGACTCATTGACTGAGTTTTGCAGGTAATTAAGAAGTGTGCCATACTCACAAGGTTTTGATAGGGCACCAAATTCAAAGGCCTGGTGGCATGGGGAAGCTGGCCCAGGTAGGTGATTTTAACTGTTTCAGTCTGGCTGGAGTGAAAATCCTGTGGGTACATGGATGAGTGTATGTGTGTGTGTGTGACTTTTCTTTGGCGGCTTTGAAGAGTTTCTTTTTCTTTTTGGTTTCTTTATGATATACTTAAGTCTGGTTTTCTTTATATTCATTCTTTGTGGGGTTTGTTGAGCTTCATGGCTTCTTTGGGTTAATTTTTCAAAATCAAATTTGAAAAAAATATTTAGTCATGTATTTACATATTTATTTTTTATCTCTTCTCTCCCTCTTCTCCTTCTGGGACTCTATGTACATGTATGTTAGGTCATTTTCTATTAGCCTACAGGTAACTGGCATGCTGTTGATCCCTTTTCTCTCTGTGTTTCAGTTTGGGTAATTTTTAGTGACTAAATTTTGTTTGGGTTTTGTTTGTTTTGATTCTTTACACTGTTGCAGATGTCCCCATTTCTACCTCTCTGCCCACCTCCACCCAAAATTTATGTTTCCTTTCTTCCGTTTTGCCCAATATGTACTTAAACCCATAAGGTTAACCTTTAATTTCAAATACATTCTTCAGATCTACTGTTTCTTTGTTCTTCTTAATTTTTATTTTATTGAATTTTCATTGCTTTTCTAATATTTTACTTCATGTATTCTATTCATCTTTCAAATTTTCCAATATTTTTGTAATAGTTATCTTAAAGTCCTTAATTGCCTATATATTGGTATTCTGGCAGTCTACTTTTACTGACTATTTTTTCTCTTGATTATGTAGCACATTTTCCAGCTTTTTCATATCTTTTAATTTTTAAGTGTACACCAGATATCACATATAGAAACAGTGGATACTGAAGCATAATTTTTGTGTGCATATATGTGTGTTTATGTATGTATATATTTATTTCAGAGAGCACAAGTTTTTTACTCTGTCTAGTAAAATTCAGACTTCACTAAAAATTCAAGTGAGCTAAAGCTGGGATACAACTTTACTTACATTAAGTTCACTTCGTGTTTCAAATGGGACCAAGGATATATCTTTTTGCCTTTCAGCTGAACCCTTGACCTCCCAGGGGCTAATTTTTTTGATATTTCAGAATTTTACCAGAGAGGGAGCTGCACTGAAACTTCAAGTAAATTTTGATCACTTTTGGGTTAAACTCCAGCAGGGGCCCAGAGTTCAAGAATCACAAGGCTACAAAAACTCTTTTACTTTCCAGCTGCATTTTCTCTGCTCATTACTCAGCAAAGTTTCCAATAAAGCCAACTGATTTATCTTTATGTGTGGGGCTCTTCCTTAATTCCAGTATTTTATGTCTTATCACATTTGGCTGATTTCTATTCATCCCTAAAAATGATCTCTGTCTCTGACAGACCTGAATCTCCATCCACTTCATTAAGACAAGGTTCTTGCATTCCAGGTATGGAAGCCACCACTACTTTCTGCTCATTCTACAAAGGGTTCATTTCTCTCTAAGATTCAGTCTATTAAGGCTTCTTTGCATCTACTGCTTTTTTGATGGTTCCATAGTTTATTTTTTTTTCTTTTAGTTACTATGCCAGTTGTAGATCTTTTACATACATTTACAAATTAATCAGAAATAAAAATAACTTCTCCCATTTCAGAGTGTTATTTTTCCTTGGTAGTATACTCTTTGGGTTTCTCCTTTAAAATGGAAGGGAGGCCTATGACCCTGGACACCTGGAGGTCATTCCCTTCCCATCTATCAGTCACTCAGGGAAACCTGACTCCTCTTCCCAGGTCTTTCTGCAAAGGCTGCTGTTACATTTATGTTAGATACTATGAAATGGCTTAGGAAGATGCTCTCAGTGATTTTGACACATCTGCTCTGTACATCTTCAGATATTTCCCCTTTATCTCTAGCAGATATGTTTATCTAAATTACAAAAATAGATTTTTTTGTGTGATTGAGTTGTGAAATGCCCTGTGGGATTTTTTTTTATTTAAAAAAGCTTATCATTAATCCTTTCATAATATGAATAATGAAAGTAACAAGTACCTCCCACTCCTACACACCTATCCCCATTCTAGTTGTTGACTGTAATACTAGAGTCAGATAGGTCTGAAATCAAACCCTATTCCAACCACTTAATATGTGTGAGACCTTAACATGTGTTTTATTTAGTTTCATCACTCATATGAGTTGTTCTTATTGCTCCAAATGTCTTTTTTTCCTTTCCATTTCCCTTATTTAGATTCTACTCCTTCTTCTGATATTATTGGAAGTGCCACTTCTCCATGGAGAAGACTTCCCTGACCTCCTAGACTAGGACAAACATACCTCATTTACATTCTTGGAGCCCAGCTAATTCTCACTTGTAGCACTTAACACAATAATAACTTTATATTTATTTGTGTGATTATTTGTTTAGCATTATATTCTGACATGGACACTGGCTGGCAGTGCCCTCTGCATCATGGATGAGACATGAGACAGGTTCTAGTGAGTCCTCCATGGACTAACAAATCCTGTGGAGGAAAAGGGACCGCATAGCTACTCCCTCAAGGGGGGAGCACCTCAGAGTGGCTTGACCACCCTCTCAAGGGGAGAGCATGCTGACCCTTGCCTAGACAGGCTTTTACTGGGTTTAATTTGCACAGGAATACAGGTACAGCTCATTAATCATTGTCAGGCAGTAAGGATCAAACAGTAGATAGCATACAAAGAACTATGAGGGCTTCTGAGTTAGAGTCTATCAGCTAAAAGGCTACAAAACATTGGGAAACAAACTCATTTCCTGCTTGGACCTTTATCATTTAACTAAGAACATTCTTAGCAAAGCAGGCTTCGCAGAATTTTACATATCCTTTCTCAGGCCTGATCACCCAGGGATCCTGCCCTTTCCAGCACAGGGCTGCACCACCCTCTGTTATTGTTTCAGGCTTAAGTCAGGCAGAGGAGGAAGATAGCCAAGAATTTTCAGAGACTTCTCAAGGACTCAGGGGAGTCAGGCTATGTCAAAGCTGAGGGGCAAGGGTCCATTACCCCCTTTCTCCATAGCGTCCTAAGTTCTTTCCTGGGGCCCCCATGTGATCATGCCTGTCTTAGGTCATTCCTCCTTTGGGGAATCTTACCCGTCATTGGCTAACTGAGCAAGCATTGGGGGCCAGTTATGAAAAAAGGAGCAGAAGTGGCATTCCTGTCAGGGAGATAAGCTTTGTCTCCTTAGTGGCTTATGGTCCGAAGGTCACTCACTCAGCCTTAGCCTTGGGGGGCGGGGGGGGGGTTACAGCTCCTGGAACCAGGCAGGGTGGTTCCCAACAGTATTCAGTCTAGAATATAAGCTCCATGATGGTGGGGACTATGTATGTATTCCTAGTGCCTACAGCACAGTCCTTGGCAAAAGAGTGGGTATTTGAGGAGTCATGAAGCTTACCTGTACAGGATTGTGAGGGCTGTCTTAGCTTGTCTCACACCCAACACAAGACTTCAGATAAAAGAAGTTTGTTTGGTTGGTGGTGAAGGAGTGGCAGAGTGAGACAACAGAGGTAGTAAAACTAATGAAGGGTGAGTTTATGATTGGGTTACTACTGTAGGTAAGTAGGGCTCAGTCCTGCTGAGGACCCTCTGATAAACCATGTAGATCATACTCTGGAATTTTCCATCTGAAGGGTGATAAAGCTGGATTATTCGTTCACCAACTCCTATGCCTCATTATCTGAAGGTCACTCCTGGAGCTATACCTCCCAGGGACTTACTCTTTAGTTTTCAGAGAACATCCTCAGGCAGAAAGGTATAGGAAGTCAGAAGCTGTGTATAAGGGAACTGTCTGCATGTAATCTTCCAGGGTAGGTGGGACACCTTCATGACCATTAGAAAGGGAAAGCTCTCTGTACCATGCCAGAGCATATTAAAGTTATTTCCAGGAATTCTGCCCTCCTCCTCATCTCCCACAGCAACCATCATGGGCCCTGGCAGAATGGATACAATTACAGAACTTATGTTGGGACCTCAAAGAACACCTGCTTTTACCATTGACCAAAGACATCAGAACAGATGGCTGGGTGGAGTGGTGCCATGAGTCCAAGCTCCACTCTATGGTGGGGAAGCTCACCTTTCAGGCCGACCTTGGGAAAAGTTGAGAAACACAACTACAAGGTCATGTTAGTGTGAATTATCTGGAGAGTAGTGGGACATTGACCCAACCCTTGCCTGTGATAGTTACATAGCCTATAGCCAAGATAAGAACTACTGTTTATACAGAGCATTCAGCACAGCTCAGTCCAGGTTTTACACCTGGTAGGTGTATAATAAATGCCTAGTGAGCAAACACTGAGTCCACACCAACTGAGGCCATATTGGAAGTGGGACCATCATGGAAAAAATACACCATTATTTTAAAAGGTTAGTCGCAATAAAAATGATTTGTGACAATGAAAAACCTATTTCTTTGAAATATGAGATGGGATGATTCTAATTCCCAGAATATAAAATTAAGGTTTCTTTATTTTCACAATGAGATGAGGATTTCTAGCACATGTGTGCTGCCAAATTATAGCTGTGATTTAAAACACCTTTATCACAAATTCTGGCTGAGCATAGCTTTTATAGAATGTAGACAGCTGATTCAGGCTTCCTTCCCAAAGAAGAGTAGAGGGGGGAGAGAGAGAATAGGAGAGATTTCTCTTTCCTAGCTATGCACACACTGATGCTGTGTTTTCATAACCATATGTACCACATATACATCTTCATATGTCTTCATTCATAGAGAATATGTATTTCTCATTTGACGATAAGAAAAGGAAGGTTTCTCCTCTGACTTACTCTCTCTCCTTTGGTGTCTCTTTTTGTCTCTCTCTCTCTGCTTCCCTGCTCATCTCTTTTGGATGTTTTTTTTTTTTTTTTTCCCTAGCCTGCTTATCTGGTCATCACTTCTTCTCTGTCTCTTTCTTCGCCATTGTTTTTTTTTTTTTATCTCCTCTCTTGTCTTTTAGCATGTATCCTGTGGTTTATTTACCTACTTCTTTCTCTTTCCTTTCCCCTCTCTTCCCCAGTCTCTCTCTTCTCTTCCCCCCTTTCCCCTCTTCTCTCCTTTTCTCCTCTCCCCTTCTCTCTCTAAATCATACACACAGACATAGGCACACACACAATTTCTCAAAACAAATACAAAGGTATATTATAGTTTATCATAAAGGGAGTGAAGTGCTTTTAATCTGCCTCTTTTTAAAAAATATGAAACAGCCCTGGCTGGTGTAGCTCAGTGGATTGAGCACGGGCCTGCAAACCGACAATCGCGGTTCGATTCCCAGTCAGGGCACATGCCCATGCCTGGGTTGCAGACCAGTTCCCAGCAGGGGATGCATGAGAGGCAACCATACATTGATGTTTCTCTCCCTATCTCCTTCCCTTCCCCTCTAAAGATAAATAAATAAAAAAATATATAAAACAAAACAAGGGAAAATATATAAATGACCTTGCTTCCTCTTACAGGAAGCCCTCAGGAAGTTTGGGTGAAGCCCTCTGAGGACCATTAGGAAAAGCCTTCCTTGCTCTTGGCTTGGCCTTGGCTGGCAATTTCACTGAATAAGTTTTTGAGTGGTCACTTCACTCTAGGCTCTGGACCAAGCTGTTGGAGGTCCCAAATGAGCCTGCCCAGTAACCAGAGCCTGCCAGGGATGTCGTAGGAGGTGTCTCATGTGGATGAAACTCCCCAAAGATGTAAGGCTTCTTGCCTCCACTCTGTTCTGCAGAGTATGACACAAATTTGGCTCAAGACAAAAATACTGAGTTAAAGGAGTTGTTTCAAGTTAGTTGTGTTACCTTAGCCTGTCACTCTGCATTCAAGTCCAAGTTCTAACACCTACCAGCAAGTGACAAGCAAATTCCTTTACCCCTTGGCACTTTGGTTTACTCAACTGTAAAATGAAAATTAGACTTATGTTGAATACTTGGTTTTAGAATTTGATGAGGTGATGGATGAAGCACTGAGCAGAGTGCTTATAGCTACACCTCAGGTACAATAAGGAAAACCATCCTGTTTTGTCTCCTGCACACAGTGGCTGCAAGTGTTAAATAAAGTGACAATCGAGAATGTGCTTTGCAAAAAGGACCAGGCATTACATAATGTTTACTCATGTTATTAAGAAGATAATTTTAATAGCTAACATTTACTGAGCACTTGCAATAACACAATGAAAAAACCCTCCAAGGTTGAGATCATCTCTATTTTACAGATGAGAAAATGGAGGTGCAGAGGTTAAATGGTGACTGAGTCACACATAAAAGATAACAAACATCTATTAAGTGCTTACCATGCACTGGGTACCTACTAAAGCTCTTATGGGCTCATGTGGCCAGAGGCAGAGTCTATCAGAGGCTGAACATGTTCTTGAAACTTCTTGTAGTCCCATCTCACAGCTTCTGGAGGGCAAAGTAGGGTTCAGGCCCACATCTTCCAGGCCTGTGTGCTTCCTTTGACGCCATGTCTTCAGGGGCCAGCAGGGTATGCGGGGTTGGCATTCATGGTGTTCAAGGTGGTGGGCATTTCCATGTCTGGGGCATGAAGTAGAGAATACAAGCAGCTCTCTTTCTTTCTGCCATTCATTCTACCCCTTATTCCTCTGCCCCTTCCTTTTCTTCCTCTGCATATACCTCCTCTTATTTCTCTCCCATTTCTATATCTCCTCCCCTTCCCTTCTTAATCTTCTTTGACTCTCTTCTTCTTTTCCCTTCCCTTCTCTTTTTTCTCTCTCCCTTCCATCTCCCCTCCTGATCTTCCCCTACCCTATTCCTACTCCTTCATCTCCCCTCCCATCTCCTCCATCCTTTTGCCTCCTCCTCCTCCTCCACCACCACTAACTCCTCCTAAAGAGTAGAGCTGCCTGCTTGTTGCCATGGAAACACCTCAGGGGTGTTGCAGCCTTTTCCTGGTTTTCAGCTGGCCTAGGACCAATAAGAGAGGGCTGATGGCAGGGCCCCAGCATTTCCCTCCTTTCTTGGTCACAGAGAGCCCAGGACCCACTGCCCTCTCCAAAGTCCTGCTCATTGGTTCCTGGAAGTGCTGGGGCTTTCAAGAGCAGGCTAGTGAGCGGATTGGGCAGCAGTCACCTTCCTTCACTCACGCCACCCACCATACCCTCAAAAAGCACCATCAGGCATAATAGAGTGAAGGAAGAGCCACCTCCAGCACTCAACTGCACACAGAGGTCCCCATAAAGCTGACTGTGCCAGCTGCCAACTTAGTGTCAAGTTGGGAACAAAAGCTCTATTTGCTGGGTACTTTGCCTTGGTAAAAGACATCCCAGCCAGAATTTAGAGGATCTATGCTTGGTCCCTGATCTTGCTGGGGGACTGGGGGCTTCTCTCTGTTCTTGTCATACGGAGAGGTCTGTTTATCCTAGGAATCCCTAGGTCACAGTAGGAGCCAAATCCACAGGGCTATGTAGGCTCTCCTGCCTTCTCCCTCCAGTCTCCCTGCAGGAAAGCCCTTTTTATGGACTTGCTCTTCTTCATGGAAAACAGTTTCTACTTGGTCTTGTTTTCTACATCTGCTCAAACCACCCACCGTTTTTTCCCACCATGGAAGAGAAATTCAAAAGATCTTGGCCGCCTTTTTCCTCTTTTCCTCATACCCCGGGTCCTCTGTGGCTTCATTATTTTGATTTTAATTTAGAGAACATTTTTAAATCACCAGTTATATGCAAAAATGCAGCAGGATAGTGTAAATCCCATCTTTACAACCAAATGGATTAGTAAATTGCAAAGCAGCAAGCTTGGATTATCCTCTCCTTTGCCTGGTCTATCCTCCTACCCCTGGGACTGTGTCTGTATTAGACAGCTTTTGCTGTGGCAACAACCTCCACTCCCTCCTGCCAAATCTCAGTGGCTTACACAAGCAAATATTTATTTCCTGCTCACATTATGTGAAGGCTGCTGGTCAGCAGCAACTATGTAGGGTTCTTCTGGGTTCTGCTGGGCTGGGCTCAGATCCATGGTTGGCTTTTATTCTGGGACCCTGGCTGAAGAGGCAGCCCCCATCAGCAGCACACTGTTCTCAAGTCAGAGGGCAGAAGCTCAAATGAGAAAGGGGTGAACCAGGAAGGCCATTGAAAGATTCTGCTCAGATGTGGGTTAAGTCAGACCTACTGGCAGACCAATGGGTAAAGCAAGTCATAAAACTTAGCCTTCAGTCAAAGGGGTAGGAAGTGGGGCTGCCTACAGGGAAGCATGACAAAGTTAGGGAAGGAAGAGACAATTAGGAACAAAAAACAGAAGCTACCTCAATGTCTAAATAATCATAGACTGGAGTTAACTTTGCCAGGACTCTTCTGATTTATTTTTCAATTATTACTTGAAAGAAAAAAAAGTGTGTGCAAGTTCAGAGTCAGCCAGACATGGAGTAAAATCTGAGTTCCTTTGCTTATGCTATGTGACCTCAGTCCAGTTAGTTAAACTCTAGGAGCCTCATTTTTCGTATCTGTCAAGTGGGGGTAATAACATGGATTTCACATGATTGCTATGAGGATTAAATGGGATTGTACAGTACTTTGCACCTAGTAGGCATTCAGCAGCTCACAGCTATTACCATTATTACTACATAAAAGTGAATAAATTATTTTTCATCAAAATAAATAACTGAGATATAACCCACATGTCTCTTCTTTTCCTACTCACCCAATCCGGGTCATAATTCTTGGCCAGGTGATGTGAATAAACAATAATAGTGGCTGATGCTAACAGTTATATGGCACTTATTGTATGTGAGATACAATTTAAAGGGCTCTAAATATACCCAATCTTTACAAACCCAGGAGATATTGCTACCATTACCCATATCTTCAGATCATAGGACTGAAGCACAGAGGCACACAGCAAAAAATCAGGAAGGTGCCCTGTTCAACATCACCTGGTTGGTTAGTTAGTAGCAGAGCCAGAGCTTGAACCCAGGCAGTTCAGCTGAGGCTCTATTCTTTCAACCATTGTGCTATGCTGCCTCTCAGTTTAGCTGGTGGCCGATGGTTAGATAGGGGTGGTGAAAAGCTGTGTGGCTAGTTTTGATGCTAAGTTGGACAGAAAGAACATTTGAGGAGTTTTATAAGTTTTTATTATGAAGTTTTTTTATTTATGAAGTTTTGAGGAGTTTTTATTAACTTGGATTCAATATCTATTTGAACACAAAATAAAGGGGCTACTGGGGGCGAGAGGAAGATGCAGAATCTGTGGGACAGGCCTTGCTCAATTCAAATGGAACAGGATCCTAGGTGGGAGGTGAGTTGGTGTTCCTGGAGCAGAGGGTGGCTCTTTGTTTTCTATTTGAAAGCCCAGGCCTTGTGTTGAGCTAGAACAGCTGTTCTTTGGAAGGCAGGTCTTGGAGATTCCAGTATCTGGCAATACTGTGATTATTCTGTCCACTTCTACACATAGAGTCAGTAGGATAGAAACCTCTCTTGGGAAGTATCCTCACTGTCTTTTGCCAGCACAGGTGAGAACATTGACATCCCGACAGACCCATGGAGGCTTTAACATCTGCAGCAAAGGGGAAAGCTGGTAATGCTGTACATACTACAGTCAATGAAGTTACTGATCACTGTCTCCCATTATATCAAGAGCTGATGACCAATGCACAGCCCCTGCAACTGATGATAATAACGGCAGCAAACATCTACCTGAATCTGGCCCTTTAACTTAGGCCAGTCCACACTCCCCTATCTCATAGGACACTTAATAATGTGCTCTGGTCATCACAGTCTTGTTGACATCAAAGTTCTTAACCCACTGGCATCAACTCACTAATTGTCAACTCACTAATTGTCGCTTATTGTTCTGCATCTTTAATTTATTCATCTCTTGACTTTTTAAGTTTTATTTTTTATTCTTGTTTATTCTATTGCAGTAGTCCCAGTTTTTCCCTTTTGCCCTCCTCTGCCCAGCCCATCCTCCTGCTCCCACAGTCCATCCCCACTCTATGTTCATGTCCATAGGTCATTCATACATGTTCTTTGACTAGTCTCTTCCCTTTCTTTCCACCATTCCACCTCCTGCCCCTCTTTTCTCTGACAGCTGTCAGTCTGTTCCTCATTTCCATGTGTCTTGTTCTGTTTTGCTTGTTAGTTTATTTTGTTCATTAGATTCTTCAAGTGAGATCATATGGTATTTGTCTTTCACCAACTGGCTTATTTCACTTACCATAATAGTCTCCAGTTCCATCCATGCTGTCATAAAGGGTACGAATTCCTTCTTTCTTTCTGCTGTGTAGTATCCATTGTGTAACTGTACTGCAGTTTTTTAATCCTCTCATCTACCCATGGGCACTTAGGCTGTTTCCAACACATGGCTATTGTATATAGTGCTGTTATGAACATAGGGATGCATAAGTTCTTTTGAACTGGTGTTTCAGAATTCTTAGGGTATATTCCCAGCAGTGGAATTACTGGGTCAAAAGGCAGTTTTATTTTTAATTTTTTGAGGAAATTTCCTGCTATTTTCCACAGTGGTTGCATGAGTCCACATTTCCACCAACAGAGCACTAGGGTTCTCTTTTTTCCACATCCTCATCAGCACTTGTTGTTTGTTGATTTATTAATAATAGCTATTCTGACAAGTGTGAGATGATATCTCATTATGGTTTTAATTTGTATCTCTCTGAGGGCTACTGATATTGAACATTTTTTCACATGTTTATGGGCTCTCTGTATGTCTCCCTTGGAGAGGTGTCTGTTCAAGTCCTCTGCCCATTTTTTAAATTGGATTGCTTGTCTTCCTGGTGTTGAGTTGCATGAGTTCTTTATATATTTTGGAGATTAAATCCTTGTTCAATGTAACATTGGCAAATATGTTCTCCCATACAGTTGGGGGTTCCCTTTTCATTTTGATGCCGGTTTCTTTGGCAATGCAGAAGCTTTTTAATTTGACATAGTACCATTTATTTTTTCCCTTAATTTTCTTTGCCCTAGGAGATATATCAGCAAAAATATTGCTACATAGGATATCTGAAATTTTGCTGCCTATGTTTTCCACTAGGACTTTTATGATATCATGACTTATATTTAAGTCTTTTATCCATTTTGAGTTTGTTCCAGTGTATGGTGAGATTTTGTGGTCTAGTTTCATTTTTTGGCATGTACCAATCTAGTTCTCCCAACACCACTTATTGAAGAGGCTATTTTTACTCCATTGTATACTCATGCCCCCTTTGTCAAACATTAATTGACCATAGAGACAAGAGTTTATTTCCGGGCTTTCTATTCTGTTCCATTGATCTGTGTGTCTGTTCTTATGCCAGTACCAGACTATTTGATTACAGTGGCATTGTAGTATAGTTTGATATCAGGTATTGTGATCCCTCCAACTTTGTTCTTTCTCAGAATTTCCAAGGCTATTTAGGGTCTTTTTGGTTCCATATAAATTTTCAAAATATTTTTTCTAGATCTGTGAAATATGCCCTTGGTATTTAAATAGGAATTGCACTGAATTTATAGATTGTTTTGGGTAGTATGGGAATATTAATGATGTTAATGCTTTCAATCCATGAACAGAGTGTATGCTTCTAATTATTTGTTTCTTCCTCAATTTCTTTCTTCAGTGTTCTATAGTTTTCCAAGTACAGGTCTTTTATCTCCTTGTTTAAATTTATTCCTAGGTACTTTATTTATTTTGCTGCTATAGTAAATGGGATTTTTTCTTACTTTCTCTTTCTGATAGTTCATTGTTGGTATACAAAAATGCCGTTGATTTCTGAATATTGACTTTGTATCCTGCTACTTTGCCGAATTCACTTACTGTGTTGAGTAGTTTTTTGGTGGAGCATGTAGGATTTTCTAATCACGCTATTACATAATCTGCAAATTACAGTTTTCCTTCCTCCTTTTCAATACGGGTGCTTTATTTCTTCTTCTTGTCTGATTGCTGTGACAGGACCTCCAGTACTATGTTGAAGAGGAGTGGTGAAAGCAGACACCCTTGTCCTATTCTTGATCTTAAAGAAACACTTCTGGTTTTTGCCCATTGATATTGTCTGATATTGGCAGTAGGTTTTTTGTATATGGCTTTTATTATGTTGATACATGCTCTCTTTATTTCCACTTTTGTGTACTACCATGTGGTTTATCTTTGAGAATGATCCATGTGCATTGGAGAAAAATGTGTATTTTGCTTCTTTGGGGTGAAATGTTCTATAAATATCAATTAAGTTGATTTGATTGCAGGAGTGTCAAACTCATTTTCACTGGGGGCCATGTCAGCCTTTTGGTTGCCTTCAAGGGGCCGAATGTAATTTTAGGACTGTATAGATGAGAGCTCTAGATGAAAGAAAAATGGAATGATAGAGAAAGGTGAAAAGAAAAAAGAATATGAGAGGACCCAAGAAAAGAAAAGAAAAGAAAAGTGATTATGAGAAGAAAAAGGAGAAGAGAACTACTACTGGTAATGAATTGAAAGGGAAAATAACACAGAAAAAGTAACAAAAATAATCAAAGGAGAGAAAAAGGTAATAGTGGAGTAATTACAGATGAAAGTAGAATAGGAAATGGGCAAGAAAAAATTAGAGGACCAAAAATAAAAGAAGAAACAGATTTAAAAAATAAAAAGACTATGGTAAGGGAAAATAGCTAAGATAATGAGAAAAGAGCTAAGTGTATTTGTCTTGGCACAGTTTAGATCTTACCTTCTGGTATTTCTCTTTGGTTATTGCTCTGAGACTGGTGTAAGCCAATGTCAGGTGCTGTCCATGTCTGGCCCTTGGCTATCTTTTCAAAGCTGCTGGCTATCTACAGTTTGTTGCTGACTCCTCTGGGGTTGGCTGCCCCTGGGGTGGGTGAAGCTGCTCTGCAAAGCTGGTTTTTATCAGCACTGGGTCCAGGGCTGTGTCAGCAGACTAGTCCCAGACCCTGTTATTTCTGAGAGAGCTCCTGGAGGAAAACGGGGGTGTGATTCTTGGATCTGCCATGGCAAGTGCTGTTCAGATTTCGGGGAAGTTGGTTGGTTGTTCCCCCTTCCCCGAGCCATTAGTCTGAGTCTGTCCAGGGTTATTTCCCTGTACCCAGCAGGATGGGGCCCCAAGTAGGATTCCAGCCCAGATTTGGAGTCAGCTGGACACTGAGAGTGTGTTTCTGTGGCTCTCCCGTGAGGGGGAAGCATAAGTTTGTTTTCCAGGATAGTGTATGAACTGGCTGCACCCTACTGCTCAGTCTCTGATGACCCCTGAGTCTGTTTATGTTGCTGTTTCCTCAGCAAGAGTTAAGATGCAGAGTGGGAGAAAAGAAAAGGAAAAAACAAACAAACAAAACAGAACAGAACACCAAGACAGAATAAACTGAAGAAAGAACAAAAAAAAAGTTGAGTGGATCGAACAGGCTTTTAGAGGTGGTGGTGAGGGGATTTTCAGAGGGTAGAGGGAGAGGTATCCCACAGGGTAAAGTAATTGATTTTCCCCTGGGAGGTGCTGGCTCTTCTCAAGAAAGATGGCTTCTGTGGAGCCCAGGTGTACTCAGACCCCCCAAATCCCACAGCCACTCCCTCAACACTCTTCCCCATGCCTCCCACTCCCTTCTTGTGTGACTCCAGTCTGTGCCTCCTTCCTTTTGCTGGGGTCCAAGGTGGGTAGCCACAAACACACAACCCATGCTTTGCCCCTTGAAGGGGAAAAAAAAAAGGATGATGGGTTTATCTCCAGTGGTTTTTGTCTCTCTTCAGAGTAGAGAACCTCCCATGGTGCAGACTCCTTGATCTCCTGATATGGATGTTGTAGGAATGTCCTTTGTGTGGGTTACATGGACTCTCCTGTTTTATTTGGGACCTGGTCTCTCATTGGCCCATTTGTTACTGGGAACTTTCCCCTGTCTGGCTGACTAAGGGGCCCAACCCCTACCATGTCTGCCTCTTTCTTGAGAGAGCTTCTAGGTGTGGGTTGGATCCACTTTTGGGGCATGTACAGGAGGCCACTTATTGAGGCTTCTTTCTCACACTGACACATCTTTCCCTTCTCCCAAATCAATAGAATATATCCTGTGTGCATCATCTTCTTTTGAGTCTCATATCATCCTGGTGGGGTGGGGGAAGGAAGGGAAGAGTCCAACAGCAAAACTATAATATGGGATGGGGGGCACTTGGGCTGCTCCCTCCAGTGAGTTTCGGCCTCAGGCTCATGCTGCTGTGCTCCTGCTGTGACTTCTGCAACCAGCAGCCATCCAGCCACCTCTCTCCACTGCCAGCAATCCTGGCTCCTTGGCCAATTTGCAGCCTCCTCAGTTAGACTCTGTTCCATTCATGGTTCCAGTGGCACCTGGGGCCAGGGAGGCTACAGCCCCCTCCATGGCAAGTACCGCAGCCCTCTGGACCCAGGCTCTCAATAGCGGCAGGGTGTGAGGTCCAGCCTGGAAAGCATGGAGATCACAGAGGCAAGTCTGGGCACCAAGGTGCAGCCACTCTGGCACCTTCGTCCTGAGGAAGATATCACAAACTCCACAAAATTGTTCCTGCTCCATTTCTGCCCACCCACAAGTGCTGGGCTGGGCAGCAGCAGCAGCTCTTCTAGGAGAGCCTGGGCCACATGCCCCCAAGTGCTCTTTCAGGCGGACAGGCATTCACACACGTGCACATACACCCCACACTCATCCACACACATGCTCATTTACACATGCTCTCACACTCAGGTTGATTTTCAAGTTGATTGCTCTGTCAGCTCTTGACTTTTTTACTTTAATTTCCAAATCCTACATTTGCCTCTTAGATGTAAGGAATGCTTGGGCTTTATTTGATTTGATTCATGGATCTGGTTTGGAGTCACCTTATGTGTCCAGCCCTACCCATCAGTCTGCTTGGCCATAGCCCCTGGACTGGTCTTGGTGCCTTGTAGGTCTAACCAGGCTCCATACCCAACTTGGATTTCACTGAGGTCTCCTCCAGTCATTGATAACCTGGGCACAGGGCCTGAACTTCATGCCAATAAGTGTGGGAACAGTATTAGCTCAAATTCATTCCTTTTCAAATCTGGACTCCCCAGCTTTGATCCATGAGGAGAGCATAGCTGTGCCTACCCTTACTCCCACTTCCAGGCTGGAAAAGGACTTTGTTGGAAGCAATCATCTATATGTTTTCTGGGGAAGGTATCTCCTTGCTTTTTTCTTGGTATATTCATTTGTCAAGAGTACAGTCCATATCTGCTATGGCTCCCTGACTTGTTGAGCCTGGAAAGCCATCAGGAACCCCTTACCCAGTAGTCAATAGGGCTTCAAATCATCAATTCCTTCACATCTTGTATACACAGTGCACAGGGATACTTACCTCTCTGGGTACCCGGGGTGCATCCGACTGCACCCTCAGTATCCTGCACCTTGAGTGTAACTGCTGCTTGTCCAGCTTCCTGGTTCCTGATTTTACCCTAAGGCTATTGCTTAGGTTCCTTATGTCTCTACTGTATATACTTTATATCTTATATGTAAGACACGCCATCTCTCTGACATGCATATTGCATCTACTGACCCACATACTACTCAGATGGCCCTCTCAGATTCATGACTTAGGTGCTGACCAGATGCCAGAAAATGCTGCCATCCAGAAGCTCCACCTGGACCCCTAAGATATGAAAATACAAGAACCAGACTATATCTGACTACATCTGAGTTTAATGGTGTAGGCTGCTAGCCTCTTCCTTCAGGAGCCAGCTCTCTTTTTGGGGTGGTTTCTCTAAGAAAAGCTTCATCAAATTTTTCTCCCCCACATTGGCTTTTGGAATTTCTCATGACCCTGCCAAGACATATAGTTATATCATCTCTTTAGATGGAACTTTTCTTAGACGATTAAATTGTCAAGTTTAACAAGAATATGACATCAGGTTTCACCCATCGGATTGACAAAAATGAACATGATTGACAATGCATACAAAGGGTGTAGGAAAACAGACACTCTCAGACAGCATTTGTAGGAGTGTACCTTAGCACACCTCTTTCCTTTGTGGAAGGACAGCTTGCAAATATGTATCAAAATTTGTACCTAAACAGTGTTTCTTCTAAGAATTTATCAAGGGGTTAATTGGAAAATTTTTCAAAATTACATATCTATAAGAGAATGCTCCTTTCAATGTTTCTGATAGCGAAAAAAGATATGGGATTTGTTCAATAATTTATGTGACATTCACACAGAGCAATAGAGTGCAGCTATTAAAGAGCTTGTTATACAGCCACATGCATTGATATGGAAAGGTGTCCATACCGTATTGCTGAGCAAAGAAGCAATTTACGCAATAGCTTGTCTAAGATAATTCCAGTAAATGAGTGTCATGTATATGTCTGTGTGTGTGTCTCTATGTGTTTCTATATATGCTTCAGGGAGCTCATAGTCTAGTGGGAATGGTAGACACATACAAAAAAAAAGTAATTATGGAATTGCATGATATCCAGGTCATTAGAGAAATGCAGGGAGGAACATCTAAGGGACCCAGGGAAGCCTTTGCAAACAGAATGACAGGTTAGCTGGGAACTGAAGAAGGAGTAGAGAGGTTGGCAGGGGAACAGGCAGAGATCCAGGCCAAGGTGCCCAGTAAATAGTTGGGCCTATGGGCCTCAAATCACAGCCACAATCTGAGCTTAGTGAACCTTCTGCCCTAACCACTGAGATCACTGGCCATGGCTGCAGAAGATACAGAAAACATCATTTAAATGAGTCTTGTAGATGGGCCATTGGACAAAAGTAGACTTGGATGGGAGCATTGAACTTGGGTCTTATACCCACTGTCTGAGGCAGAGAGAGGCTTCAAATTCTTGAAGTGACTTTCCAAGTTCTCCTTCCTTCACCTGCCCTGCTGTGCCCTGCAGCAAAATGACACTTAGTCACACGATCCATTCCATAGTTAAACTTGCACTTTATTAAAATTGCTCTGGGGGGAAAATTGTATCTGTCTCCATTCATCTTCAATGGCTTTTACACCTCACTCGACACAACTGTCTCCTTTGATTAAATCTCTATTAGGGCTCTGTTCCATATTCAGCAGCTTTATAAGCCAATTAACCCACCATTCCATAGGTCAGGACAAAGAGCAGTGCTTCTGCAGAGAGAGAGAAAGAGAGAGAGAGAGAGAGAGAGAGAGAGAGAGAGGGAGGAAGCATGAGATAGGAAAGAGAAACTTATCTTCCCCACTAGGGCTACAGTTAATCGGTGTTTATCATCCTGTTCTCATTTCTTCAGTTACTCTACAGGAAATAGCAGGGATATCACCAGCAGGATGCAGTGTCAGTCTGGGGAAGTCCAAGCTTGGCTGACTCCTTATGTCAGGATCTGTAGATGGACAGGATGCTGATTTCCTGAATTGAGGGGTACTTGGGAGTGTTAATATACCTCTCAATTCTTTCCTCTCTTTGCTCGGCAGAATTCCCAAGGGCACTCACCCCCAGCCTCAGCCCCCGGACCCAGTTCAGTTCTGCATATTAGAAACCCAACTTCTATTAGTATAAGTCTAGACTAGTGTCATGGCCCTGAACCATGGGTCTGGAGGAGGATGCCTGGTTGTGCATGAATCTACCAAGTGATTGCCTGCCCGTGAACTCCCCCTTTTGCATCCTCCTTCCCGAACCAAAGTGTAGAACTGGTTTCTGTCTGGAGACTTATCTAGCTCTCTAATCCTCTTGAAGGGCTGGAGTCCCTATAATTCTCTGTTTCCCAGACTGGGTATCAGGAACCCTGTCCTCTAGCTGGTTTTGCTAGTTCCTGTTCCTAAAAATTGGACCTGGTTTCCCATTCTTGGCTGTGGGAAGCAGTTTTGCCCCAAGACACAGCATCTGTTCACATTTCAGTGTTGCTGGAAGCTGGAGAATCCAGTTGAATCTCAGTACCCCATTAACTGTAGGAATACCCCTTATTTGGGATCCTAAGCATCTCAACAAACTGAATCTATGACTGGACTGAATAAAGTGACCTTGAACAAGATTTTTTGTCAGGTCTTACAGTGAGGCCAAATGCTCATATTTAAGATGAGGTGACTCAGAGTCAAAAGACAAAGGTAGGATTGGAGGTCAACCCAAGCCCAGGACAAGAGAACAAGCTGATTCAGGCCTGAGTCTGTCCAGCAGCTTGGAAGGAATCCACCATCTGCCTACCTTGCGTCAGGGATAATGGGATAAGAATCCACCTAGAAGGTTGTCCAAAGCTTTTTGTCCTCTAGGAAGTGGCCTTGAAAAGATGCTTTTAGCTATTTTGTATAGAGGTGAGGTTTTAAGGTAGCCAAGGGCATCTGTTTGACTATTCTTGGCCTCCCCAGAGAGGCTGGATAGAGGGAGGCGGCAAAGGCATCTGAAGTCCTCTGAGCATATGGTGGAAGCCTAAAAACTGCCCACAGCCCACCAAGGGGTTGTCTGTTCTTCCAGGGCTTCCCAATCTTTTCCCAGGACCCCCTTGAGACATATTGACTTGTCTGCTGAGAAGGAGCTCTGATCCTGATTTTCTGGTCACCTCTCCTCTGCCTGCAGGTTTGGCTCCTGGCATCAGGGCTCTCCAGACACTGAACTTGTCTGCAGTTGAGGACTCGTGTATGGCCCTTTCCTTGGGGTTTGGGCATTTTTCTCCCTTCACTAAGACTGTACAGAGAAACCTTCTTCCATTTCGGCGTTAGCTCTTTCCTCTTCTTGCAGACTGATAAAATATAACCTCCATGGCTCAAGTCATCATCCTTATGGAACCCACTCTGTCTGCTGTGGCTGCCCATGAAAACAATGAGTTCAACTTTGTACAAGTATAGCTTCTGGAATGAAGGAGGTGACTCTCTTCATGCTGCACCTTCATATTGATTGGCTTTGCTGTCACCTGCACATACGTTTCTTGCTCAGCTCTACTGCCACACCAACTGTGTGATCCTGGGCAAGTTCATTCATCCCTTTGAGCCTCAATATTCTCAGCTGTAAAATGGGAAGAACAAGATCTGCTTCACAGGATTGTAGTGAGTATCAAATGAAATCATATACATTATCTGGCACTTGGAAAATGTTTGATAAATAATAGTCCTTATGGTGGGGATGGAAGAAATACTCAAAACTATTTTTTATTAGAAATGTCTTGGAGCCCTGGGATGATCAGCCTAGAAAAAAATCAGAGGGAAGTGATGGGGATATTCAAACACTGGGACTGTGCTCAGAAACAGGTAGTAGAATCAGCGTAGTGCCTGGTCTAGCTGACAGCCAGAGAGGATTACTTTTTAACCACCCTCTCCTCCATACAACAAAATTATTTTCAGTAATAAACATAAATTGAAACAAATAATCACATTGATGACAAAGGAAAAGCAGACAGTGAAAATTTTAATCTTAAGCTATATAATATATATGCCAGTAAAAAATACAACAAATACAAAAAAGTAATCTATGAATATTTTTATTATGTTGTTGTAGCTTTTGAGGAAAGGAAAAACATATTTACAGTGTGTTACAGTAATAAATAATATCATTATAGTCTTATTTTCCTAACTAACTATTTAGTTTAAAAACAATTAACAATGAAAAGAGAAAGGCGAATTTCAATATTAAGCATATTATTTCAAGTTCAATACAGATGAACTAAAAATTGCACTTACTGAACAAAAAATACTGCACGTTGCAATTTTCACTGTTTCACAGTGTTAAGTTTTAAATGCAAATAAAACTTCAAGTGGTCATATAGAATGTCATCACTGAAGTAACTCACTTTCTATTTTTTGTCTTATCATTACTGTGCTTATTTCTAAAAATTTACTGTGCAGTGTAGGGATCTGCAGTACCTCAGGGGTGGGAGATACGAACTGTGCTTGGAGCAAGCTGGAATGAGTCCAGACCTTAAAATTTACTCTTTGAAATGAATGCGTGCAGCTGAGTTTGCATGTGTTAGGGGCCAATTGTAAAACTGGGACTTCTCCATGTAGAACACCTATTTATTAAAGGGTAAGTAATAAAAAATATGCTAAAGGGAAGCTTATTGCATATATATCATTTTTATTAAAACTCAAGTAACTGTAACAATTGTTTAGAACTTGACCAACAAAAAACCTTTTTCAAAAAGGAGTACTTAAGCACTTAACACTGTTTAGATTGCTGGTGAGTGGAGAACGGTGATAATAAAAGGCCGATTGACTTCTAGGCAGTTTTATTACTGGTTTTCCATTCTCTATAGACAATGTTCCCTCTCACTGTCTGCAACCTGGGGCGCACTTGTGACCTCTCCCATGCCCTTGATGTGCTCTGATTAGAATGGGGGCCCCATGAGGAGAAGAGCTCAATCTGGGCCCAGTGTAAGGAAGAGCCTTCCAACTGTCAGCGCTCTCCAAGATGGAGTGGTCTGCCTCAGGAGGTAGTAAATCTCCTGTCACAAAAGGTGCTCAAGCATAAGATGACCTTTAAGGTCTTTCCAACTTGGGGACTCAGTGACTGCATGAATCAGGAATGACAGAGCCTCCTTCAGTCCTTGGACAGTCGGGGATTTAGCTGTGTCTGAGGCTTGTGTACAAGCTGTGTCCCCATGGGTACAACCCCAAACTCTAGTGTCAGCTCCACATCCCCTCCCGCCCACCATCTTCGCTTCTGTCAATAATTGGCATCAGTGCCCACGGGCAGAGACCAGATAATTCATGACTCCTGGTCAGAGAGAAGTGGGGCAAGCCAGAGCCTGTTGCAGGACTGTTGGAAAGAAGATGATGAGAGGAAGGGCCTGGAGGGACCTTCTCCCTGACTTTGGTCCTTCCCTCTGTCTGGGGCCCCTCCTCCCAGTCTCAGCCTCAGGAGGACTGGTGTGTACCCTGCTGTTTGCACCTCGGGGGAGAAAGCAATTTTGAGGAAGGAGTATCGACCCTAAATTCCCAACATTCTTTAATTGTCCTGTGGGAGACTCCCATTATCTCTCTAGTACAAGGTACATTATTAATGGATTATGCTTTCAGCAGGTGAAGGTCATTTTTTAATGCTTTTAATGATTCCATCCTGGATTTTCTCTTCAGAGATAGTGTTTTCAAGGCTCTGGCTGTGAATATCAGTGAACAGAGAATGGATCACAGGTAGGGGAAGCACCCAGATGTGTCGGCCTTATGCTGGGGGAGCACACCCATCTGTGCATTCATTCAGTTGGTGCTGGCTCACACTAGTATGGATCACATGCAGTGTAGGGCCCTGAAAGTCCAGAGATGCAAAAGCAGCCTGTGCACTCATGGCACCCACAGCCTGCTGGGTGGGGGTAGGGGGCAGTGAGACTCGTAAACAAGCAGAAGACCACAGTGCAAATGGATAAATGCAGTGATGGAGGTGTAGGAAAATGAGATAGGAACTCAGTGGGTTGAGTAAGTTGGTTTTATTTTTTGAAGAAAATGAAAATGATTCTGGATAGAGTCAATGAAAGATACTGGGATATCTTTTGGAAGTCAAGGAAGATATTGATCACCAAGCTTATAGGGCAGAATGGCTCTGGAAAACCCAATAAAGGGCATTTGAGAACTCTGCTGTGGAGCACTGCAATTTATGAATTCTTTTTCAGTGACCGCTCACCCCACTCCAGCTCCATTCTACCCAGTTTCCCTGTCACTCAGTTAAAGTCCAAAGTCCTAGGTGAAGAAATCTGATGGGTCCAGCTTGGCTCAGGTTTTCTTCCCTATGTAGTGGATCAGTTCCCAGAGAAAGGGCCTTCAGTGTGAGCAAGGAAGCCACCCCCAAGTAAAAAGAGAAAGTAGCAACTAATGTTTTCTGCAGGTTCAGAGGCTCTGCCATTGGAGACTCTGCCATTAGCCTTAAACCTTGAAGGATGGGTCCAAGCAAAAGAAATAGTATGTGCAAAGCCCTAGAAGAGTTAAAGATCATAGCATATGTGTAGAACTTTGCATATCCCTATATTAGAGGAGTTCCCACTGCACAGTGCCTGGAGTGTAGACTCTGAGGTCAAGCTACCTGGGTTTGGATCCTGCCTTAACCACTTGATGGCTTTGAAACCTCGGGTTAGTTGCTCAGTTTTATTAACTGTGGAAAGAGATGACAAAGGATTTATCCCATGGAATGGTGGTGGAGATTGAATGAATTAATCCATGTAAAGGCTGTGGATAGCCCTGGCTGGTGTAGCTCAGTGGATTGAGTGCGGGCCTGTGAACCAGACAATCATAGTTCAGTTCCCAGTCAGGGCACATGCCTGGATTGCAGGCTGGTTCCCTGCAGGCCAGTTCCCAGCAGGGGGTGCACAAAAGGCAACCATACATTGATGTTTCTCTCCCTCTCTCCTTCCCTTCCCCTCTAAAGATAAATAAATAAAATCTTTAAAAAAAAAGGCTGTGGATCAGTCAGTGACTAGTACACAGTAAGTGCTTGTTAAATGTCAGTGATTGTTTTCATGGACAGAGCATAACATGGAAGAGAAAGAGGGGGAAGGTCAGCTAACATATAGTTAGGACATGATTTTTATAGGTCAGTGGTCTTCAAGGCTACCAGATGTCCATGGGGGTGTGGGGAGGAAACAATAGAGCATTTCTTTGTTTTTAGTTCTCATTTTGAAAATGACTAAGAAATTAAGCTTTACTAGTATTTAATAAATGGGGTGACATTTTACTTGCTCATTCGTCAGACAGTGGGTGTCTCTAGAGAGCAGGAGGTCTCCTGAGGAAGGAGTAGGAGTGCCCCCATGTTGAAGGCTACAAAGGCAAACCCCTCATCACCTTCGGCTTTATGAACCATGTAACAGTTGACATGGGTGGCAGAGTATAATATTTTAAGTGGTAGAATCTTTCAATATCTTTTAATGAGAAGAGGAGCTATCCTGTGCTACCCAGAAGGTCTTGTGCTTGCTCATTGAACTTAACAATGAGAGATATAACTTAAAAAAAAAACCAACAAGTGTTCCAAATTGGTTGACCTTTCTGGTGATGATGGTAGCTGTTGTTACTAGATATTTTCAAAAAGGAAACACCTGTATTCTGCCCTTTTATGGTAAAGGTGACATTTTTTAACAATGAACAAGAAACTGGTTTTTGAAAGAGGTTAACATAAAGGAAAGAACATTTAGAAATGGCTGTTTGACGTGTTTCCACCATTATGTGATCTTATTGCCTAGAGTATTGTCAGTGTATCACTACGAAAACTGTCAGATGTATGCTATTTAATAACTTAGAAACAGAATTATCTAGAATGTTTTTTTTAACTGTCCCAAAAAAGTATTTAGGAGGGCCTAGAACCCATTTGTTCAAAATGTAAAAATGCCACACCTTCTTATTTGTTTGCAAAAACAGCTGATGTGGAATATGAAAATCTACTGGCCAGGTGCCTACATCTTCTGTATCATTAGTAGATAGGACTGGAAAATGTGTCTAATATGTAGAGAGTGCAGCCAATAATGTACTTCTTCCCCTTTTGATCTCCATGTCTGTGGAACACTTTTCAACCTATCAAGTCACTGAAACCATGTAAAAGATAAACATCCCCTCAACTTGACCTTAAAATGATTCTATCAAAAACATGCTTAACTAGGGATGTTAAGAGTAATGAAGCATTTGCAATGAACAATGACATCATTCACCCTCATTATTTTATTTAGTGGTACAACATTTTTGTATGTAAAATATACTTTATAATTCTCAACCTTTCACATTTTATCCTTGAACATTTTTTGTTTGTCGTCCAAAATTTTTATAACACATAGCCACACTACAGGTATAAATTTATAAATAAGTAAATAAGTAAATAAATAAATAAATAAATTTATGGTGAAGTTTTATTCTCAAAAAGTTTTTACTGGTAGTCTATTGATCCTGAAATTTGGAAACTTCTCCTTTAGACAATGGGGACACCTTAAGGGAAATTAACATATGAGGGTGACATGGAGATGTTTGTTTTCAGAGAGGTGAGTTTTTCAGCAGGGTGGTGAGTGATTGGATCAGAAGGACTAAGGAGAAAGCTGCTTTGATACCTCTAGCACAAGTTATGAAGGTCAGAATGAAGGCTGAGAAAGTGGGAAGAGAGATAGACTGGATTTGGACAGGCACTTCCCCATCAGCTCTGCCTGTTTAAGTCAAACACATTCTATTCATTCTTTAGATCTCTGTGGCTGTCAGCTATTCCAGGAAGCCTTCTCTGACTTCCATGGACTGATTCAGGTGCCTCTCCTTAGTGTGCCCACAATACCTGTATGATTTACAGTACAGATCTTATTATGTCCTTTTGCAATTGTCTCTTGTTTGTGTGCTACTCTGTCTATCACTGGTAGCCACTAGAAGGCAGAGAGATGGTGCCTGACTTTTATTTCTGATAGATACTCTATCAAGTCTTCTGAATAAACAATGTGGGATTTGATGGAACTGACTGGATGTGAGGAAACAAAGAGAGGCTGGAAATATTTGAGATCAAATCTTTCAAAACAAAGAGATTATACTGGACTCATGAATACATCTCTTCATTTTAATGATGTTCTAAAAAAATTTTAATTAGCTGCCACCTTCAAAAATTTGGAGATTCCATGTTAATGTCTAGACTTCCAATTTCTTTTGAAAAATCAAAAGAGCAGGCAACTGGGTCTGTATTTCCACATGGCAGCATCAGCTGGAGTTGGTGAGCTTCTACTCCCAGGACTGTGTTGGTCATGTCCAGCTCAACTCACCCTTTTCATTCATTTGAGTTCCTTGACTGGCTCCACGGGGCATTTTAGTTGGTGATGTCTGCTCTAAAGAGGTGTGCCTTATAAAGTGGCACTGTTTAGTCCAAGAAAGAAAACTACTAAGTGGGACATTTAGGCACTAGTAGATAAAGGGACTGCTCATCTCTAAAATTTCCCCACAGAGATGATCACCTGTGAATCAGACAAATCTGCTGATATGTACTCTGTGTTATTTGTAATGATCCAGAATAAAAATTGCTTCCTCCCTCCTGAAGAGCTGTAACTTTATCTAAATTCTTTCTCTCTGCTGGAGTGAGCTGGTCACTCTTTGGATTCTCCCAAATACCAGTGGTATTGTACCTCCCAACTCCAGGACTCCAAATACCAGTGGTATTGGACCTCCCAACTCCAGGACTCTCATTCTTCCATCCCAAAATAAGAGAACCAAGGTCAGGGAACAAAACACTGTTTCTTCATCTGTTTCAGAGATGTCAGTGACCCAGTCTGTTCCTCTAGAAAGCAGAGCTTGACACATAGGCCTAATGTAATATGGGTATTTTCTTGAGGAATGAAGTCCCAGAGAGCAGAAGTTAGGGACAAGGAAGGGAAATAGGGAAGGAGAGAGAGTCAATATAAGTTGCTTTACTAAGCTGATCATCACCATGGTTGGCTATTGGATTGATTCTTTATGATCATCAATAAATGATATGAAAAACATCCTAGGACCATGTGTTCAGGGATAAAAAGAGGAAAGTATTTATATATCATCTTCTTGTCACCCACTGGTCAAAAGTTGGTCCCATAAGGCATTAACAGCCACACTTCTCGGTTGTACATGCATGAGTACTGAGCATGTTCCCACCATATTCCACACCGCAGCATCAAGAGAGAACCCCTGGATGGGAGGCAAAAGCGCATGGTGTGGGCCCGAGAAGGCACTCTTAAGCCGCCCTTTGTAAAGCTGGTTAGTGTCTTGTGGGGTGTCAGGAGAAATATTATTTCTTCTATAGGCAGGAATGTCATGGACCCAGTGACCCAGTGACTCTCTTGTTGTGACAGCAGGAGAGCCAACATAGTCCTAGCACAAAGTGAATATGCATTCATGTCCTTCCTTTTGATCATCCTCACTGATAAATATCCAGAATAATTCACTCTACAAATTAGTAATCATATACAAATGCTAGATAATGTGCCAATCTGTTCAATAAAGAAACCATATGGCAGCTGCAATTGGGGCAACCACCTGGTTAAGCTTATGGTAGTTTACATTAATCTGCCATGATCCATTTGATTTTTTTTTGTGAGTCTTAAAGTATTATAGAATTGCAGAGGGAAATGCCTTGAAAGCTTTGGTGATTCCTTTAAGTGTGCAGGATGGCATCTGGTTTACTATTGTAACTGGGTGAATTGTGTAGAAGTTTTAGGGGCTTCTACTTTGTCCTTCTTACCAAAATAGTTTACAGGCTAGAGAACCAAAGTGAGGGCCCTTTTAGCTGCTAAGTACATCTATTCTAATTATACACTTGGGAGCAGGGGAAATAATTACATGATGGGTCCAGGATCTGGGACCTATTGGACCCTCTAGGAGAGAAGCTTAGAGTGGAACTCCATCGATCACATGCTTTCTCGTAGCCCCCACTTTAACTGGAGGGCCAGTGTTTCAGACCATGTGTTAGTTTCACCTCTGTCTCCATACCCAAATGGTCATTTGAAGATCTGGATATTTTTCTTTTCCTTAGTGCACACTCACCCTAACAAACAGCCATAAGTACTTTGAGAAAGGATCGGGGATATATTTCTTATTTGCATGTTCAAAAGCATTGCACCATCCTTCCTCAAAGGGACCCAGGCTCTCCTTTAATTAATAGATCTTGACTCCTTGAACTAACTTAGATCTGGAAACTGAGTTAGAAACTTGATTTTTTTCCCCATGGCAGAGCCTTCTGCTCATAAGGCATACATTAGTTGTCTGTTCATCTATCTTGCCCCTTAAAAACACCTTGATATATTAGGCATCAGCATAGATGCCTATGGGTCAAGTCACACTAATTGCCATTCTAGCCTTGCTGCCCATAATGGAATTACATTTATCTTGCCTCTGGTGGTTAGGTGTTGACACCTGGCCTCTGATATACTGGGATCTCATCAGCTTCATTGATTTCAGGGATCCAAGTTCCATGACATTGGCTCTCACTATCCACCCAGACCTAAAGAGGAAAACTACCACCTCTCTAAGATGCTGCCCTTGCCCCATGCATTTCTTATTGCTCTACTGGAAAGAGTGCCCTCTGACCCATGCTGGGGCCAGTGGTAGATTCTCATTTGTCATATCATACAGGGAAGCTGTAGTCTATGTGTGTGTGTGTGTGTGTGTGTGTACATGTTCATGTTGTGGAGAGGCGAGAGCAGACACAGAGGTCTTTAAAGGTACTTTTGCCATGTATCTGAAAGCCCCATCAGAAGGAGACCTACAGAGGGATGCTCATTAAAGGATTCCCATCTCCTAGTAACGGGATCACCCAGCATGAGAAGGACCAGTCCTTGTCTGCTGTTGCTGCTGCAGCTGCTTTAAAGCTGAGTGACACTTCAGTTTCCCTCCTGCTCAAAGCAATCAATGGGAGTCAGGAATGGAACCTGGCAGAGGAAAACAGACAGAAGGTGGTCAGATGTTGATGCCGAATGCTTTTTCTAGTAAGTCATGAGATCTATTTCCCTGCCTCCAATCATGCGGATATTCCACAAGGGCAGTGGACTGCCACAAGGGCAGATAGAATGCTGGGTTGGTGGCAGGAGAAGAGAGGTGGGTGTGATCCAAGAACAAGATGCTACCTGATAGGAGGAGCAGGTCTTGAGCTGGAATATGTCTTGTTCTGACTCAACCATCCATCCACTGTAGGGCCTTTGGTGCATCATTCACCGATTAGGGCTGCAGTTTTCTCATCTATAAAATGAGGGTGTTAGGCTGTGTTGGTGGCTTTCTACCCTTTATTCCCATGTGACACAATCTCTCAACACTCACGTAATAATAGTCAGAGATCTGCCCTTGTTGTGTGCTTCCTTTGGAGAGAGGTCATCTTCCTCATATCTCTTTTATAAGGACACTGAGCCACTCACCCTCATCACCTAATCACCTCCCGAAGCCCCCGACCTCTGAACCATCCCACTGGTGATTAGGCTTCAACATATGACTTTGGGGGGAATACTAACATGTCATTCAAAGCATAGTCAGAAAGCTGGTAAGTAATGCTGTATGATTCATCAGACTTGTCTATCTGTCCTCAGAGGCTCAGACCCTTTGACACTATGCTAAATTGCTATGTCGAAATTTTAGAAGGTTGCTCATGAGGTAATTGGCCAGTGTTTCCCAATCATAAAAAAAGCTAGTGCTTTTTGTTAGATGTGGAAATATTGCACACTGCCCACCCCCCTGCCCCAAGTTTCTTATAGGACCCCCTAAAGTAGAGTGCTGACTTGGTGAGATTCATCGGGCAAAGCACCTCTAATGTCTGTTTTAAAGCTAATAATTCAATAAGAGTGTTTGCATAAAGCACACAGCCCTTGTTGATACATGGTAGATCTTCAATATCTGGCAGTTTTCATGGCCTTTGTTGGCTGCCTCCTCAGCATCTATTTCTTCCTTCCCTCTTCTGAAAAGGACCCCATATCTCCCATTTGTTCTTTTAGTGTGTATTTAACCCACTCCCACCTCAGGAGTGGACCCTCATTGGCTAAAACTAATCACATGATCTTATTCACATTTGCACATCACATTCTTTCAGTTATTTATTAATGGATGAGCATGTAACCCAAATTGGTTAAGTGGAGAAGAATCCCAGGACTTTGTTCAAAATCTCACATTGTAATGAGAGTGAATATTGCATCTCATCACCAGGTATATGATAAGCTCTCTAAAGGAAAGATCTGAAAAATATTAGTGGGACCATTTTTACTCAGATATAAGACAATGAACCCACGAGGAAATAATGTGGGCCTTGCAAACCAAACAGGAAAGAGTGACTTGGGTGGTTGCCTTCTCTCTCTGTGTGTCTGCCTTTGCCCTCTGGCCCTCCTGACAGCTGAGCCCACTGGTCCCCTCACCTACAGGTGCAGTCCTCATCTCTCCCAAAGACCCCAGGCCAGTCTGAGCTGAAGCAGGAAATATTTAAGAGGACTTTACTCTGGTGGGGAGTATGGGGCTGGAGTGAGGGGCAGTGGTCACTCATCACTCTTGGGCTACCTTCTGGTTTAAAGCAGGTAGAGCCAGAGGTCACCCAGAACCCCTGAAATGTTCCAAGACTTCCCAATTTGTTTCCTCTGGAGACACCAATTTCCCTTCCATAGTTAATACCACCCCCACCACTACACTGTACAATGAGGTTTTGGCTTGGAGCCCCTTTGAAATAAATTTCCTGAGGCCCTGATCCTGAACTTGTTGCCAGGTGCTTGTTGTACAGGGACTGAGCTCCTGATGGTAGATGCCTGCCTGGGTATTAGCAGCCTCCTGCCAATGCTTCTGGAACACTCCTGATGATTGACCTATGACTGGACATTGCTCTGCCCCGAGTTGTTATGTTCTCCTCTCCCCCGTCTCTGTACCCCAACACCTGTGGTTCCAGACTTCTGCACCCCATTCCTGGCTCCTATATCTCACTGTGGACAAACACACACATACTTTCCCATGGTGGTGGTGGTAGCAACATGTATAACCTGCCTAGGGTGCCCTGAGATGAGGGTGGGGTCCAGGCATCACTAGGCAAACTTGGAGGGCTGGCACAGGAAGAAGAAATGCTTTTGCAAAGAGGTGATAGATGCTGGTTGGGGAGCTGGGGTGGGCAATGTGGCAGCCAGTCTGAGCGGACAACAATTTTTCCTGTTCCCTTGGCTTTGAGATGACAGTCTTGAAACATGGCCTGACACATTGGCTGGTCAGCTTGAGTGCTTTTATTTCTTATTCCCAATCAACAATTGTACCACTTTTATTAGCAATCAGTGCTCTGACAGCAGTGCTGGCAAGAGAGGCCCAGCGGTGAGTGGGAGGGGTCAGCTCTCCCATAGCCAATTGGCTGAGGTGAGGGGAGGAGGAGGCAGAATAATAATGAACGTTATTCCCTTCCAGGACGCTGAAGGGAGCCAAGGCCTGTGGGGCTGCTGGGTTGGGAAGCTGGACAAGGGCTCGGTGAGGGGGTGGGGCAGGAGAGACTGCGGCAGTCCCTGAGCCTCAGGTGTCTGCAGCAGGGAGATTTTCCTAGAATGATCCTGTTCTTTTCCCCAAAAATAGATGAAGGAAAATGGACATGTTCTGATCAGAGACAACAAAATCTTGTTCATGTTATTTGAAATAGAAAATCTAAAGAGTGAAGTGAGTATAATCTCCCTTCAGGGGTGTCCAGATTGTGGCCTAAATCCTTAATGGGTCTGTGCACTCATTTTGTCATAAATGGATCCTTAATTTGGGTTATGGCTCAAAAATGACGACTTAGGGCCTGAGCAGGAATTCCATTTTCTCTTTTGTTGTAGAGTTGTTTAAAGAATGAACTTGGGGTCAGACCTATCTGTGTCTGAAGCCTGGCTTCACCCCTCACCAGCTGAGTGGCCCTGCCAAAGTAGCCTCTCTCACTCTGAGCATCTTTCTTAGGGAAATGGGAGATTAAATGAGATCCAGGGGTAAACTGCCAGAAGAGCCCTGTGCATCCATGCTTCAGAGACTGGCCAGGCTCAAGCCGCTGCTCTACTACTGGCAGTGTGACCTTGGGCAAGTCACTAAGTTGCTTAATTCCTAGGCCTCTATTTCCTCATTTGTAAAATGGGGCTGACAATAGTAGTACCTCCCTCCTAGCATCCTTGGATGGGCTAAATGTCCATGAAGCACATAGACTAGTGACTTACAGTAAGCTCCAAGCCTAGCCAATTAGTAATCCCGTAACATCATGCCTGATATAGCAGATATATGGTGGTAGTAACAGCAGTCATGACATCATTGTCTGAGGTATTATTATGAAGGCTTGGCATCAAAAGGGAGAGGTCAACTGTCCTCATTAGAATGTTCTAGTGGCCACCCCTGCCCCAGAGCCTCACATCACTGGCTGTTAGAAAGGTGGGAAGATCTTTTTTTGGAAAAACAGATTCTCAGGTTCCACATCAGATCTACTGAGTCAGAATCTGCATTTTAACAAGATTTCCCAGTGATTGTGTGGACATTAAGTCTTGCGAAGCACTGAACTGGAGGACCTCCGAGGGAAGGCTCACACTCACCAGTTTCTGCATGCCCTGTGGGATGGTGCCCATCTATGAGCCTCCACAGCGCCTTCCATGCAGACTGATCCCACTCCCTCATAACATTGTCCATGTACTTTGCCATGTCACCTAATAGCCTGTGAACAACTGGGGGGGGGGCAAATCTGTCTCTGTCACCACTAGATACTGTAAAGGAGGGTAGTTAAATACACTGCCTTTCAAGTCGGACTGTGGGTCCCAGTCCCAGCTCCACCACTTCCTACATGTGTGACTTTGGGTGAGTTATTTTACTTCTCTATGCCTTGGTTTCTTTACGCATAATAATTAGTCTCTGTCTCCCAGGGTGGTTGTGAGGATTAAAGGATTAAATGAGTGTCAGGCATGTGGTCAGTGTTCAACAAGAGCTTCCCCCACTGTTGTTGTCATCATGGTATCCCTAATACTGAGCCAGGCACACAGTAGACACTCAGTAAAACATTTATTGAAGGAGCGAGTGATCTCAGCTGGGTGCACATTAATGTGTTTCATACCCTTGACATTGGCAAAGCTAAGATATTGGACATTGAACTCTGCTGCAGCTGTGTGACTTGAATTCCCCGGAGGAGATGAATGGTTGGGAGCTGATTCTTGGTGTCCTCTAAAAAATAACCTGCTGAATGTGCAGGAACACACTGTCTTATGTCATCAGGGCCAGGTCAAGAGAAGAACAGCGTTTAAAAAATATATAGTGATATGGTTGGAAAAGGCAGCACTTTCTTTAGAGCCTAGTAAGCATGATCCAGGAAAAACAAACACTTCTCATTTATATTTAAGGAGAAAGCAGGGGCACAGGTTTGACCCAGCTTGAAATTGTTCTCTTGGTCTTAAACAAGATATTGTGCTTTCAAAAGTTTGTCCTGCTCAATGACCTGAGCCAGGAAATGAGAGGATCTCTGTATAGAGTCCTTGGCTTCTATTTCCACTTCCTCTTCTTGAGGTGATTGGAAACACTGATCTTGTGCTGTTCCAGGCAGCTCAGCCATCAGGGAATAGCACACAGCACGTTAGAAACAGTAGAGAACATTTAAGGTACACCGTTTCTGGGCAAAATCACTGGCTGGAACAGAGAATGGAACAAAGAAAGCGTCTAGTGGGGAGAGGTACATACATGGGCATCTAAGCCAGCTACTTTCAACCTTTTTCATCTCATGACACCCATAAACTAACTACTAAAATTCTATGGCACACCAAAAAATATTATATATCTTTGCCAACATGACAAAAATTAGGTATGATTTTGATTCACTCACGCTGGATAGCTATCGTGTTGGCTGTTGTCATTTTTTATTTAACATTCGAAGGGAAAAGAGGTCAGTGTCCCTGACTATAGTCAGATATAGCATGTCTTAAAAATTCTTGTGGCACACCAGTTGGAAATCACTGGTCTATGCTCTTGAATTGTCCTTGCAAGCTCAGACCTCTCTGTACCTCCTAACATGAGACAATGGCCATCCTCAGCTGGGTTTCTTACTGTGTCCTCTACCTGGCTGTGAGAATGTTAAAGATAATTATTCTACCTTATTCAGCATCATGTTCCCAGAGCCCTGGATGGGCCTGACACTTAGTAGGCATCAGTAAGTGTTGACGTGAATTGCATTTAGCAAGGATCTGCAGCCCTGAGGAGAGGGGATACGTCTTGGAAACCATTGTGGGCTACATTGAAGGGCAGGGACTTGAAGGTGGAAATCCAGAGTATCGACAATGAGAGTGACCAACTCATGAGAGCCTCTGCATGCCAGCCTCTGAGCTAAGCCCATGACACGCATGCCCTCATCCCCACTTTACATATGAGGAAGCTGAAGCCTCTGAGAAGCTGAGTAATTTGCTCAAGTTCCAACAACTCAAAACATGGTGGAGTCAGAGGAATGCGTGTCTTTTTCCATTTCTCTCATTTACTCTGCTAATGATAGTTCTTACAATGTAGACTAAAAATTAAAATGGAGGCAACCTGATTTGAGAGGGCAGAATTCTGGGTTTGGATGCCCAGAAGTCAGCCATGGGTAGAAGGAGCAGTCTGGTTGCAGGTCTCCAGGAATTGGGAGGGAGCCCTGAACAGAGGACATGAGCTCAATGGGAGAACTTTCCAGTAATGGAAGTGGGTCCACAATGAAAGTGGTGGGTGTTATTGAATAACTTAAAACAGTGTGTTTCAGGGAACTCCAGATCTATCATGTCCCTGAAAAAAAAGTATGGGGAAGGTGGGAATTCTGATACCAAATAGTTTGAGAAGCTGTGTCCAATATTCACTCTTTACGGTTCACAAAGTACACTGGATCTCTCTGTCCTGCAGGAGAAATGGTTGTTTGATCTTCTTGAATCCTGTGTCTCTCACATTTATTTGACTAGTGAATTTTTTTAAGTAACATTTTTTTTAACATTCCATGGAACTACTTTTCCACTGAACATGTGTGAGAAATTCAGCTATAGAATGTTGTCCCAGAATATGCCCTCCGTATTTCTTCTCACTCTGTGGTCAAATGAGTAGGACTAGAACTCAGTAACAGGAAGTTCCACTTAGACAATTTGAAATAATTTCCTAAATTGGGCAAATGACCTCATCTGAATGGTGATAAGCTCCGCAGGAGGAGTGTGGCAGAGGAAGCACTGTGTGCCTGGCTGCATGTGGGTACCATTTCACCTCCCAGCTGGGTGGTGCTGATAGCAATGTTTTCCTTGGGTTTTTTAATTTTTCATCCTTCCAGTAAGTCTTAAGCCATATATAAAATCTGCATCCATGTTTCACCCAAAATAACATAAGAGTAACACAGAAAGATTAATTCTTTTGGGAAAAATAGAGGGAAAAAAATAGTCTCAGCTTAAAAACAAGTCAACACTGAAGGCTTATACACAGGGATTTCTTCTGCACCACACTCCATGCTGACATGTGAGCATGTGTGCAGTTCTCTAGCACATGCACGTCTATGCATGTGTCACAACATGTTCCCACTGCCATATCCACAAGTGTGATTGATAGAGGACCACTTATTATGCCCCTCACCACTAAGTTCAGCCCACTTTTTAAGACTCACTGCAGTTTTTCTCTCTGAAGTTTTTCTTGACCACCTAGGCACCACTAACTCTTCTCTTCTATGATCACCTTAGAGAGAATAGCAGTGAGTTATTACCATAATCATGCTGCATAACAAACACCCCTACCCCTCAAAAAAACCACAGTGGCAAAAAACAATAAGCATTTATGATTCGTATCATGTCATTTCTACAGGTTAGCTGGGGGTTATCTGATTTAGGCTGGGCTTTGCTGTGGGTCATGGCTTTAATTCAGATATGCTTCACATATCTCTCATACTTTTGCTATCTTGGGCATGTTTTTCAGGATAGGATTGCTCTTAAGGCTCAGCTTTGACTTATACACTGTTATTTCCTTCCATGTTTCATCAACCAGAGCCCAAGATCTTTGGGGTGGGGAGGTACACTTCTCTGATGGAGGTAAAGGGGAAGGGAAATGACATTTGATGGACAACATGTGATATGCCAGAGAGTTTTATAGTCACATATGTGATTTAAACACTTGGTTAACTACCTCTCTACTTTTAGGAATTGTGTCTCTGAGTTGGTTGGAGCTGCTAACTTGTAGCTGAGCCTTTCCTCCGACACCTCTGTGTTGCCTTATGTTCCCCACAGCAGTGCTGCAGGAAGGATGTAATAAATGTAAAGTACAAGGACACGCCCGGTAGACATAGTCATGTATCCTGGCTCTGCTCTGTGCAGTAAAGGTGACCCTAGCAAGCCCTTTATTGCCTCTAGTGTTGGAGTTTGTAAGAGTCATAATTAACCATATTCCTCTCTCTTCAAAGTTCTGAACCAGTTTAGAATTATACATGGATATTTGATGGGGATACAAATATTGACTTTATAACTGGCAAAGCTGAATTTGAGAACAGCTTGGACATGAAGCTGAAGTTATTTTCTTGAGACCTTCCTCTACATTTGGATGCTGGAGCCCACCTGAGGGGAGTACTAGGTATTCATAGTGACTCTGAGCTACTCGATGCATGAGGAGCTGTGGCCAAGAGAGAGGCCAAACCTGGGAGAGTGTACACATTACAGGGACATGGACAATGTGTTTCAGCCTCTTGTCATCCTAAAAACCGTGACAGTCTCTTCTCTACCCACATGAAGGAGGGCATGAAAGGTGGAAGGAAAGATGGAACCATCTCCTCTTCTCCCAACTTCCTCTAAGAGAGAAGCCATTTCTTTTATGGGAGGTGGTGAGAAGGGAAGAATGGATTCTATGACCTGATATTATATAGAGGGGGCCATGAATGAGTCAGAAGGCACAGGTTTCTCTATGTCACTTGCTACAGATGGGCCATAAGGCCATTTCTAACATGTTTGGAACAGCTGTTCCTTGCTGCCAAGTCCATATGGGGAAGATCTTAACTCCACCCCAAATCCTAACCACCGTCTTCACTCATTTCCAACTGAACAAAGAAGCCACCTGTGTTTGGGTGGGTTCATCTGCATGTGATTACCACCTCCTGGGATGGAGCCTCTATAGGACAGGAGACTTGGATTCATTGTGCAGAACACATACTGTCTTATGCTCTCCCCTCTTATCTTGGATGCTAGTTTGTTCTGCAGGCTATCAGAAGTTAGAAATAAAGCATGGTGACCAATCAGAGATGAAAAGGGTATGGCTAGGCTGGAAGTAGATTTTAGAGGTTACAAAAAGCTACACACTTGGTGGAGGGGGTTACACCCATTCCTCCAGAGCAAGACACCAAGTGAGGCAGAGCTGAAGGAAGGTACTGCAGAAAGGAGTTTGTATTCTTAAGGACTATGGTGTCATTATTTGCAGTGTCACATCTGATCTTCCCAGCAACCTCAGGTTTAGTGGTTAAGAACAGAATCTGGAGGTGGCTTGTAGGCTTTTTCATATACCAGTTATATGACCTTGAAAAAGTCTCCATGTCCCAGTTGCCTCATTTGAAGAATGGTGATATTATACATATTAAGGCAGGATATTAACAATTCCTCTCATGTAGTGCTGCTATGAGGTTAAAGTGACTTAATGCACATGGTGGGCAGCTTCTGAGGTGGCCCCCAATGATCCCTCTCTCTGGATGTTCATGCCCTTGTGTAATTCTCTCCTGAGTATGGGCTGGACCTAGTGATTTGATTCTAATGAGAGAATACAGTAAAATTGATAGGGTGTCACTCAAGATTAGGGTACAACACACTGATTTTTATTTTATGTACCTTTCACTCTCTCACTACTTCTGTTGGAAGCCAACTGCATGTGTGAGCTGCCCAACAGAGAAGCTACCCCAGGAAGGAACGGAGGGTGGCTTCTGGTCAGTAGCCAGCTGGGAATGAGGCCCTCTACCCAATAGCCCACCAGCACCTGAATCTTGCCAACAGCCATGTGAGGGAGCTTGGAAGCAATCACCCTCCAGCTGAGCCTTGAGATGATTGCAGGCTCACCTGACCTGTTAACTGTAGCCTGTGTGAGTAAGGATGTGGCTAAATCATGTCCCTGCTCCTGACCCACAGAGACTATGAGATAGTAAATGTTTGTGGTTTTAAGCAACTTAGTTTTATAATTTGTTAGACAGCAATACGTAACTAATATAATACATGTACATTCTTAGAAAGTACTTAGTGCACAGTACACCCTCTATAGATATTAACTATCTTTATCATTAATAGCTCTATTTCACAGATGAGAAGAGTGAGGCTCAGAAAGAGGTAAGTTGACCAGAGTTACACAATTAATATATAGTAGAGAAGGATCTCCACCCTGTTTTATCTGATTCCAAAGTCAGTGCTCTTACAGCATTACAATGTGGAAGAAGGTCCAGCTCTGAGGGTCCTTAGCAGGAGCTATGGAAAAAGAGAAGGAGGGTTTCCATGGAAAAGCTTGAAGAGGAAAATAATGCTGAGGCTGCAGAGGGCCAAGCTCTGGATTGTGGAGAGAGACAGCCAGCCCTTCAGATGTCTTTACATAGGGGAGAGGAACTAACTCCTGCACCCAGACTTAGCTAGGGTGTAGGCCTTTCCAGAACATGAGAGAACCAACACAAGATTAAATCTGTCCTAAGGATTTGTTAGACCCCGTGGACTGAGGGATAAAGCTCTGGTCTTTCTTTGCCTTCTCTCGTTCCCTCCAGGAGCTCAGGAACTCAGCACCTGAGATAAGCCACACCTAGACAAGTCCCATTTCGTCAAAATCATTCTCATTGTCACCTTGTCATGGTACTGACAGTGATGATGAATGATCTTAGACACTTAGAGGAGTGGTCATCACCACTTGAGACAGCATGTTCTCTGAGCACAGTACATGCTGGGGACATCAGCAAGATCCCTAAGGATGTATGAATAGTAAATGCAAAGAGCCCAGGGAGGTGGGTAGGACAGCTGAGATCTGAGGGTGTGGGCATGAGGAAGGGTGCAGATTCAAGCTGTGCCACACAGATACCCAGTGAATCACACTGGTACATGCAGACATACCGACACCTGTATTAATATAAATATACTACCAGACACACAGCCACATCTATAGAAAAACACACACTCTCAGGTATTCAGAGAGAGAGAGACAAAAATGCTCAGAGAAATGCTGAATGTGAGAAAGGAACATTTATGCCCCACAACTCATGTTTCTATGGAGGGCTACACATTTTTATTGCAACATCCAGGAAAGAAAAGTATGGAAGGAACTCTTATTGCTTTTGTCCTTTTCCTCATGGGGGTGGGAGGGTGGGTGGAGAAGTGACTTATGTGATTGGTGAGTTTGGAAGAAGAATAGAGCATGCTCAGCTTAGCCCCTCCTAGGTCATCTCTGTCTAGTGCTCGGCCTCTGGAGGAGAGGAAACAACATTCTGACCAGTTTTTGAGTATTGAACAAACCTCCCAGGGCTGACTGCTGGGCTAGGGACTGGAAAATGGTGATTTTTAAAGATCTGCAGTGATTCTAACAGGCATCTGCCTGCCTCCCAACACTCAAAGGCTACACATATTTTTTTCCCTCCACTAAGGACGTTTGTGGTCCTCACATTCTAATCTGCCTGCCACAGGCCTCTCTCTGACACGACTTGCTCCAAGGTACAGCTCCAACTGTCCCTTTCACAGACATTCTGGAGATTCTGGTAACTGTTCAGGGCTGTTTACTAAGCAGGAAATTGCAATTGCCCGGGGCTGCTGCTATCCAACTCCTGTAACTCTTCTGAGAGACCATGAGGGTTTTCTCATCACTCTTCAAACAGAGGTCTCTTCACACCTGTCCTGGGTCCCCAGCACATGTGGATGCTCAGGAAAATTTAAGGCATTTTGTCTTTGGCTTCAGCCCTGCTTCCCACTGTGTCTCTGCTTTGCCAACCCCTGGCAGTGCAGGGCCACAGGCTGCTGAGCAGAAGGCAGGCCCCTGTGACAGTGCTTCGGCACACGTGGCTCTTCCTGCAGACTGCGGTTCTTTCCTCACAATGGACGGAGGCCAAACTCCTCCACTGGCAACAGAGAGGGTAAGGCCAAGCTCGTGGCTGCAAAATGGGGAGCTTTATTGTCATTGGACCTAGAGCAGCCCAGATTTCTCTTCTGCCTCTCTCTATTCATCAGAGGAAGCCATTGGCCTTCTAACCAGGAACTTGGCCTTCTCCACCTTCCCCTCGTTTTAGGTCCAGTATTCTCAACTTGCTGTGCATCAGAATCACTGGGAAGGCTCATTAAATAACAGATTGCTGGGCCCCACCTCCAGAGTTTCTGATTAGTAGGTCTGGAATGGACCTGAGAATCTGCATTTGTGACAAGTGCCCAGGTAATGCTGGAGCTGCTGGGCCAGGGACCACACTTTAAAAATGGCTGCTCTGGGCTGCCTCTGTTCTCACTCCTGAGTCAGCTTGGTATCTTTTTTTTTTCTCCTGTCACCTGAGGATGTAGGGCACAGGTGGAAGGCACTTAGATAACTTCAATGATAATGATACTTAGGATCAAGCTCCTTTTTCCTAACCCCTTACTATGAGCCAGACACCATGCTAAGTGTTTGACATGCATTATCTATCCTACAGGGAAACTGAGGTTAGGTAACTGACCTAAGGTAACATAACAGAGAGTTACCAAGTAGTTCAGCTGGGACTGGAACCCAAGCTAATCATGATCTTAAAATTTTGTATCATTCCTTTATACATAACTAATATATTTAACAAAAATATATTAAATGTCTTCTGTATTATTGGCATTCTTCTAAGTCCAACTGATACAGCGATGACCAAGGCAGAGCAGACAGCTGCTCTCACGAGCTTAAATTCAAGAGGGAAAGAGAGAGAGAATAGCTAGTTTTTAAAAAATAAAGCATTTGAATTTGGGTCAGCTGTTCCTTTGTGGTCCACAGTGAGGGAGGTCCTCACTCAGAGTGTTGTCAGGGTTTGGGGAGTGGCTCCTGGTGGGGGAGCAGGCAGTGTGGTCCTCCATGCCTCCTCTATGCTCCCAGCCAAGGCCAGGGGAAAGGAGCCCATGGTTCCTGGCAGCAGGGCAGAGCCTGGGCAAGCACGGCCTGGGGTTAGAAGTTAACACCCCCAGCCCCCACTCAGAGAGCCATGGGGTTCCAGACTAAGGATGCTCCGTTCTTTGGTAGGCGGCAGCCTTAATCATGGAGACATGGCCAGGTCTGGGCAAAGTTTGTCTTATCCTCCCTGTGTGAAGGGAAATGGCTCATTGAGCCGCTTCACTGAACTCATTCACAGGGTGAGCAGGTGAGGGGCCCTGATATGTAGCTTATTTTAGAAAGCAGCCATCAGCCTAATCTTTATACAACTTGAATTGGATACCCATGCAGATGGCGTGCTGTTTCTCATCACACACACCATCATCACAGCCACCGTCGCACTCTCCCCATCTCTTGTACACACACATCCTCAAGCTTACAGTGCATTGTCAGTCTTGCTCAGTGTCAAGGAGTCTGCTGCTCAGGGGCTTCATGAAGGCTCTGAATGGATTTTAGAAATCTTAATTTTTACAGTACCCAACAGACCGCCTGACACTTAGTTTTCAGTAAAGGTTGGATGGATAGGTAGATGGGTGAGTGTAAAAGTGAGGGACTCCCTGCCCCTCTGCTTATCCCTGCTGGTCCCACAGCAGCTCAGCTGCAGACACTAAAAACCTCCGCCAGACACTAAAAACCTCCGCCACTCAGGTTCAGCCTCCTGACTCAGCCAGGATGCATGCGAGGAGCCCAGTTACATGCTCAGTGGGACCTGGGGTGTGCTCTGCTGCTCCAGAGTGGTTATCTGAAAGGGGAAAGAGTGGCTGGTCCCCTGTCCCCCAGAGCCCTGAGATGCTACTCCCCTCCTCATCCACTGTCCTTCCTTCCCCCAGCCAAGCCCTTTCTGTATGATCACATACCTACCTCCATTTCCCAGTTGTCCCCAGTGCCTCTCATGGACTGGAGCTTGCCTTGAATTCCACCTACTTTTCTAGGACCCTTCCACCCTGCCTGGTTCTCTCAGGGTTGAGCCCTACCCGCTGCAATTCCAGCTGTTGGCTGGCTGGACCCGGGGTTCCAGCCCTTCATCTCTGCTCACATTGGGTCCATCATGTATGACACCTCCAGCTCAAGTCTGCTATGCTTCTTTACATGCTGGCATTGGGTCTGACTCTCACCCTACCTGCCAAGTTAGGCACCCAAGATATAGCTCCATGAGACCCAGCTTCTCCCCTTCCCTCAGTGACTACCTGAAGCATCAGCCTCCTTGAGTATGGTGTCTACACAGGTCAGGATGCCCTCTTATTTCCTTCAGTCTCTTTCAGGAGTCTCCCTCTGAGCCTGGGAGGGTTGATGATCATCTTCCCTCTTTCTGCTCACTCTGGGCCAAGACTTCTGCCTATTGCCCTGGTGCTCTATCCTTCTGGGCTGTAAACTATCTCTCCTACCCCTTCCTCTTGCCCTCCCATGGCAACTTCCCAACAGACCCCCAAGTGCAATAGTCCCCCTGTGCAATAGTCCATTTCAGACAAGAATCCCATTTTTCCCCAGTGTTTAATGTATTCTACTAATCTGCTCACAGGTGCCTTTGGCAATCCCAGTGAGAAAACTTGCTTTAAATATTTAAAGGAGCAGTTAATGTGTGAGTTAACAGCTGAATTTCTGTTGTCATGCTACTAGGGTTTAACTCCAGGCTCTGCCACTTTCTGGTTGGTTGTACATCCTAAGGCAAGGTCCTGAATCTCCCTGGGGATCCGTGTCGCCATCTGTAAAATGGGGATAATAACTGTACCTTTTCTCAGGGCTTTTGTGAGAATAAAATGAGTCAATATATATAAAATGCTGCAAAGAAGATCTAGTGCTAATGAGCATCTACACATGCCAGCTATTATAGAAATATTATGGCCACTGACTGTGACCAAGAGCTATTCATTCATTCATTCATTCATTCATTCATTCATGATATAGTTATTAAGAACCTACTATGTGTTAGGCCCTATGAAGCAGTCAAAGATGAATGAGATATGCCCTGGAGCTCCCAGTATGCAAGGAAGCAGGCCCAGGCCAGATGAGGGAGGTGAGTGTGGGCGTGTGTGACTGGAGCTGACAGGGCAGGTGCAGAGGCCCACCTGGAGGTTGGTGCAGAGGGCTGCTGCCTGGGGTTGTGCTCGGAGGTCTCAGTTGTACCCTGTCCTCAAGCACATATGAAGGTACAGAGTCCCCTGGGCCTTGTGACAGGAAATCATCCTGGACAGGTAAGTGCCTCTCAACTGTGGACCTGAAGCACGGTCCCCGGAGCTTCAGGATTCACAGACCCCAACATGTCATGGTGCCTCAAGCAACAGGACGTCCTGACTGGCGGGGGCCTGTGGGTGCAGCAGTGGGAGTGTGGGGATAGAGCCTTCTGGGTCAGTGAGCGCCTGGCCAGGGGTCTCTGCTCTCCCAGGATGGGTGTCTTTCCTCTCCAAGGTCTTCTTCTGATGGGCACAAACTCGTCCTTTCCCCTGCCCTCACCTTCCCTGCTGCCACGTCTCCATTTTGTTCATGGTTTCAGTCAGATTCTTTTGTGGACTTTGCCTTCCTTGGCCATTTTTCTGCCTTCTGAGCCAGACTACTTCTGTTTCATCCCCACAGCACCCCCACCCCAGTATAATGGGTTGGCTCGTCTCCAAAGGCTCCCAGGGGAGACTTGGAGAGCTCTCTCTACACTGGGGCTGATTCCACTTGCCAACAAAGCTGTCTTAGCTACCAGTGGTAAATTGCTCCCTCCACTTCTCTAGAAGCTATGGGATGTTAGACCACCCAAATAAACCCAGCAGACAGTAAGCCAATGTCTCAACAGACAGCTCATAAACACCTGAGGACTTCATTATTCTGAGATGCCCCTAAGAGAGACCAGATACCTGGTAGGAAACAGTAAAAGCCTGCAATAGCCCTCTGTAAGCAAATCAAGCCCACAGTCAAAAATAGGCCACCCTTGCCTTAGCCAGGTGACTCAGTTGGTTGGAGAGTTGTCCTGTTCCCCAAAAGGTTGCAGGTTCAATTCCTGGTCAGGGCACATACCTAGGTTGCAGGTTCAATTTCTGGACAGGGTATATATGGGAAACAACTAATTGATGTTTCTTTCTCCTCTCTCTCTCAAGTCAATAAACATAAATCCTTGAGTGAGGATTTATAAGGTGGCAGTTTTTTAAAAAGAATGAAAGGGGCTTTTCTTTGTGTGATGAAAGCTGGGCCTGTCTGCAGACTGAGGGTCAGGATGCAGAGGAGATCAGTGTTGGAGATGCATGAGTCAGGGTAGAGTAACAGTGGAGGGTGGGCCCCAGGGTGCCCATGCTGGAGGCCAGCCCCTGAGAGGGACAGGGGGAGGGGCAGGCCACTACTCTAGTACGAAGCCCTATTTATGAAGGGCTCACCATGTCCCAGACAGCAATGCTTAGAGCCCCACACAGATTGTGTCCTTTCACACTTCAGACACGCGCTGTCATGTCCTCGTTTCCCTAATGAAAAATCTGAATGTCAAGGAGGTTGAGTGAGTTCCTCAAGGCTCCAAAACTAAAAGAAATGACACAGCTGGGACTTCAGAGTTCACATTCCCAACACTGTTTTATAATTGTTTACATGGTGTGTCTCATACATAAAAATAATAAGCAACACTTACATTACTTAGTGCACACCCTGTGCTAGACACTGTTCTCTGTAGATGTTAACTCCTCATTTACTCCTCAGCAGCCCTGTGAGGAGCGGAAGATACTGCTGCTGTTCCATTTTGCACATGAAGTGAATCATTTAAGGTCACAGCAAGTAAGAGGCAGAACCTGCTGCAGGCTCTGAAGGATGGACCCATTCTCCACTCCCTTCCCTTCCATTTGAAAAGAGGGCATAGGGTGAAGATGGGAACCACTATGGGGAGTTCTCATATAGTGGCCTTGATATTTCCTTGAAGACAAAAGTAAGAGAATCTGTGGGAGATGGGTGTGGGGTTGGAGCGGTAGACTGGGTGTTGGAAGTGGTAAGACTTCAGGAACATAGAAGAGGTATGAATAATCCAACCTGGGCAGTGCTAACGGGCAAAACAAAGAGTGGGCAGCAAGGCAGACCCAGCTGAAATTGTCCTATCACAGCTTGAAGTTCCTATCAAAGTCCTCAATGGAGAGCTCAGACAAGATGACACCCATGGGCTTGAGCTGGGTGCCCAGGGCTGGAGCTCTTGTGGTCCTGAGTCTCAGACACTGAGAGCTCGAGAGCCCCCTGGGCACTCCATGTTAGCTTTGAGAAGATCTGATGGATAAAAGGGGCTCTGCACTGAGAAGAGGCCTGCAGTGGACTAAATGTCCATATGCTGAAGTCCTAATTGGAGTATTTGGAGGTGTGACCTTCTAACTAAGTCAGAAGGGGTAAGTCCTCATGATTGGGATTAGTGCCCTTATAAGAAGAGACATGAGACAGATGATTTCTTTCACCATGTAGAGTACAATGAGAAGTCAGCAGTCTGCAAACTAAGCAGAGGGAGCTGACTAGAACCCACCCATCACAGGCACTTTCATCTTGGTCTTCTAGTCTCCAGAACTTTAAAAATAAATATTTCTTGTTTAAGCCACCCAGTCTATGCTACTTGTTATAGCTGCCTGAGCCAACAAGACCCCATGGAATATAAGAAGCTGCTAGTGCAAGAGAGAGGGAGACTGCCAAGAATGTGTCCTTGGGGTCATTAATGGTGCCACTCAGGGGGTGTTTATCTTGACACAGTTGACAATGGTTACATCTAGTCTGACCACCTGGGCCTAGGCTCCCGGGAGTTTTGAAACTGAATGCTTGGTGTACTGAGTATGAAGAATTCATGGTCTTTAAACTCTTAGGAGCAAGAACTTAGCCTTCACAAGAGGTTCTTGTAAGAAAGGTTCAGAATTGGTCAGATGACCCCAGCACCTCCTCTCATGTACCGCCCTCTCTTTCTGTTTTGTCTCTTTCTGCAGAGGATGACCTCTGGACCATGGCCTTGACTTGTGAACCTCTTGGTCTCTTTCTTTTTCTCTCTCTGATGATTTCCTCTCATTGGTGTTGGTGGCTTCATGACCCCGATTCTGGAATAATGAACTGAACCTGGTTCTGAATTGGCCACTTTTAGGCCTGGGCCTCACCCACCCATGCCATGGCTCTGCACATTCTTTGTACCTGAAACTCCCTTCTGTCAGTGCCCAGCATCCAGAGAGACAACAAGCTGCAGGGGTTCTAAGAGGGGCTTGGGTAAAGCTCAATCCAATAAGACAGCTTGTGGATGTGCCCTGTGGATCGAAGTAGACAGATGTGAGGAGGGTGACCTTTCCTTCATAACTGTCCCCTAAGGTAAAAGCCTTGGGTTCTTGCTCAGTCCTTGCCGGCTTAGAGGAGAGCAGAGCTCAGCCCTTGAATTTCAGATGTGATGACCAGAGGAAGCTATGCTCAGGGATGTATCTGGAGAGCTCAGAGGACTCATTAAAGCATCATCTTGCTCAGATAAGTTGTTAGTTAAAAGTTTACCTAGAGAGGCTTTTATTGCACTCCACTGAGAATTTCTGCCTCCTGCTAGGAGTACATATGGGGAAGGAAGAATTTTATAGATGGTATAAATGGCTAAGCATTCTAAACATGTTATTCAAATCTCACATAATTGTGTTCTTTGAATCTGTAGAGACTCAACCTTTGCTGACTGAGTGGTGATTACAGGGCTAATGTTTGGGCAGAAGTGGGGAACAAACATTGTAATGATAATGATAGCAGTAAAAGGAATGGTAGCGGTAATTTATAAAGTATCTATATGTGAGGCACAGTTTAGCATCTGTAGTAGGCTGAAAAATGGTTCCCCAATATATCCAGTTCCTTTCCTAATCCCTGGGACCTGTGAATGTCACCTTACATAGCAAAAGGGGCTTTGTGGATGTGACTGTTAAGGATCTTAAAATGGAGAGATTATCCTGATTGTCTGGGGATCCCTAAATGTAGTCACAAGTATCGAAGGTCAGGAGATCTAACACAGATGAGGGGAAGGGAATGTGACAACAGAAGCAGAGATGGGAGTGATGTGATCACAAGCCAAGGAATGCCAGCTGCCTCAGAAGCTGGAAAAGGTGATGGATGGATTCTCTTCTGTGGCCTTCAGAAGAAACCATCCCTGCTAACTCGTTGACTTTAGCCTTGTTGAAGGCTTCTGGCCTCCAGGACTGTGGGACAAAACATTTCTGTTGTTTTCAGCCACTAAATTTGAGGTAATTCATTACAGCAGCCATAGGAAACAATTTCAGTACCTTAGCCCATTCAATCCTTATCCATCCTGTGAAGTGGTTACTATTATGATCTCTATTTATAGGTGGTGAAACTGTGGCTCCCCAAAGGCTGAATGGCTTGCTCAAGGTAGCAAGAGCTACCTTGTAGCTACCTCATCAGAGCTAGCAAGTAGAACAGCAGGCAGTCACACTTGAGTCCATCTCCTGAGTTCAGGTTCTTCACCACAAGTCTGCATGCTTTGCAGCTACTATTCAGTATTGGCCATGACAGGTGGCAAGGAAATTGGGTGGCCTCTGTGAAGCTGGGCTAAGACTGCATGGAGTCATGACTGAGGCTACTTAGGGGAGGGTCCATGGGCATGGGCACTGCCACTGAAGAAGTGCCCAGAAGGGAAGAAGGAGGAACAGTTACAGATGTCCTAACCAAGACGTTGTGAGGGGAGTGGGGAGGAGTGGGTGGGAGTTAGGTTCTGGGGTAGACATGCTGGGAGCTCAGTCAGGAGGAAGCAGAGGTAGTTGGGGAGCTAGGCTGGGCATGGCTAATGGGGATAGGTGCTGCCTATTTGGACTTTGTGACCTCTCAAAGGGGTCAGAAGCACCAAAATCTCAGTGGCCATCTCTGTTACGACTGAGCCAGTGTTACAGCTGTTGTGCCCTGAGAAAGCCCACCCTGGGAAGGGGTGAGTGTGTATGTGACTGCAGCCCCTCAAGCCCCTCAAGTCAGGATGGGCACAGTCCTTTTCATCCAGAGGAGCTATTGTCTAACCCCTGCCTGAGAGAGAAAGGAGGCAAGACAATGGGTTCAAGATCTTAGTAAAGGGATCATGGACAGGGCTCTAGCATCAAGGGAACTGTAGTGCTGGGCCAGTAAAGCAAAAATGAAGTCAGCTGCTTAGGCTGATCCCACTTTGCAGTGCCTGGGAGAGCTGTGATTCACGGGGCAGGCAGATGCCCAGGACTCATGACAGGCCACCAGACTCCCCTAACACTGGGCCAACCTCAACCTGCCGGGGAGGTGCTGGAGCTGAGGTTCCCAGCTGAGCTCAGCCCCAGCTCAGAGAAGGCTGCTGCCATGGAGTGGGCAGGGGGAAGGTTGGGGAGGGCGTGGGCTGGCCGCAGAGTCCCCTCAGAACAACCCCCTGGGTGTGACTATTCAGGACAGCCCAGGGCACTGCTTCTCAAAGTGTGGTCCCCAGACCAGCAGCATCAATATCTCTTGGGAATCTGTGACAAATATAACTTATTGGGCCCCACCCACACCTGCCGAAACAGAAACATTGGTGTAGGGGCCTAGCAATCTGTTTTACACATGCCCTCTAAGTGATTCTGATGCCTGCTGAAGTTTAAGTTGATGAAGGAATGAACTACTGGCCTAGACCACCAACTAGAATACCATAGGATTCCCCTAGGAAGATTGGGATAGTAGCCTCATCCTTTGCATTTTCTAATCCCCCCGCCCCATCCTATGTTGCAGATGGCAGATTTTCCAAAGATGTTCACAGCTGTATCCAAAACAACCCTTTGCAGAAAAGGAGCCTTTTTGTCCCTTTCAGGGAAGAGAATTCCTATCAGCAGCTGAGTATCTATTTTTCACTGAGGCTTCTGAATTATACAGGACTATGGGAGGAGTTCAGGGAATCTGATATTAACTAGACCTTGAAATACAGTTTTTTCCAAATGGATGCATAGTCTTTATTTTAAATAGGAGGCATTTCTGGCTAAATTTGGTGGCTTATTTATGGGAAAACCAATGAAAATCTGACATCTAGGAGTCGCAATGATTTAAACCCCGTTAATTAATATATTATCTGAATCATGGGGAGAAAATGGACAGATTCTTTCCCTGTGGCAAGGAGGAGAGGCTCCTAGCTGAGCGAGGGATTTGCAAGTGTGTGTCAGGTGGTGTCTGGGTGATTAATGGCATCAGACCCGGGTGCCCTCTTCAGTGGCCCAGCCAGTGGCTTCAGGGAACACTGCCGTCCTGTGCATGTTTCTGTGCAGCAGCTCCGGGGCAGCAGCGCAGGGGACAGGGTGTAACAGGGAGGCCAGGGAGGAGCCCAAGGTGAAAGAAATCATCTGCATGTTTCCTCCCCAGCCGAGCTGCCTGTGGCCTCACGCTCCATGAAAAAATGATGACCTGACTTCATTAACACCTTGTCATCTTTTCCCCTCATGACAGTTTGAAAAGAGCACTTTCTCGGAGCAGAATGGGATTCCAGAGGCCTCCGGGGCATGGAATCACAGACTGAACTTTCAGAAAGAAAAATCCTGCTGCCCAAGTTAAGCAAATGCTGGTTATGCAAATGAAGAGGGTGGGGGAACATTCCCTTGGTGTTTAGGCAATTCTGCAGTATGTACAGCAGGTGTGATGGATTTAAGTACATTCAATCCACGGAAACACCTTTCCATCAGACACCGCCCCTCCCCTGGCCATTTCATGGAGGGCCCTTGGGCATAGTCACTGTCACACTGAAGCCCGCAGAAGGGAAAGGGGAAGAGCAGTTACAGGTGGCATATTCATCAAAAAAATGACTTTTGTCTTGCCTGGCACCCCAGCTTTCTGAAACCTGACCCTGTCTTGCATATTTGGATCTGATTTCCTCCAGCCCACGTGGTTGCAGTCCTGGGTATCTACTGAGCACCTAGAAGGCCCTATGGTGACTCCTGTATGGTGATGCCCCTTTTATAGACACAGAGTCTGAGGGACAGAGAAGAGAGGTCATTTGTCCAAGGTGACTCTGTGATGGGATCAGGTCTGGCATCGGGGACCTTGCTGACAGCCACTCAAGCTGATTAGTGGGGGGTGGGGATGTGTGGGGGGAGACAGAATCCAGATCTCAGCTATATGGCCTGGTGATCTTTTCACTCATTCGTCAACTTAAATATGTTTTTCATCTTAACTTCTAAAAGAAATTTTAACAATGCAATATATGCGTATGGTTAAAGATAAATCAAACAATAACAAAAGCCTTATAATAAATAAGAGTAGTCCTTGACCTTCCCCACAATCTCCTGAGAGGAGATGATGTTAAACTCCATTAGGCTTATTTTTTATTATTAAGTTTAACTCTGTATTTCCACGTTTATGCCTGTACCTCTATTTCTTTTTTTTTTATGGGGCGGGGGAGCTGGGATGGGAGAAATAGACAAAAAACTGTACTTGAAAAGTAACTAAATAAAATTTTAAAAAATAGTAATAGATCAGTGTAATAGAAAAATATTCCACAAAGAAGCATTAGCATGTAAGAGGCAACTGCTAACCAAATAAACTTGGCATTTCAAAGCAAAAAAAAAAAAAGATTTTATTTATTTTTAGAGGGGAAGGGAAGGAGAGAGGAAGAGAAATATCAATGTGTGGTTGCCTCTTGTGTGTCCCCTGCTGGGAACTGGCCTGCAACCTAGGCATGTGCCCTGACTGGGAATCGAACCATGGCTGCTTGATTCCCAGGCCCGTGCTCAATCCACTGAGCTACACCAGCCAGGGCCTCCTCCTATACCTCTATTTCTTGATTTGTGGGTGGGAGACTGTAGCTTTCCTCCAGCAGCTCTCCCTCCTCCCCCTTAACCCCATCATCTCGTGTAGTCCTAGCAATCATTTTGTAAGTCACTTATTTATTTTTACTTAAATAAGTGATCAGAGTTTACTGTAATTATATTTCCCCTCATGAACATATTTTGCTTTTCCTTAGAATAATTGCCTAGTTATTTCGCTTGCATATTTTTCTACATATATTTTTAAGTGTTTTTTTAAATCAGTCAGATCTATCATTTACCTTCATTAGTTTCTTAAATAAAAATGCCATCATCTAATTTATTTTATCATTTCTTCCTCTTTGTTCCATGGTAAGGAATTCTTCCCAATGACATTCCCTTGTACCGATTGGTGTGTAGGCCTGCGCACAGTTACCCTTAAGGGACTTCCTCTGCTCTGCTCCTGGTCAGATCTGCCATTTCTCGATCCTTTGTCTTCTTTCTTGGATTACTCCCTCCTTTTGCTGGAGCATTCCCTCCAGTAGCTTTTTAAGGAAGGATACATGAAAAGTACTGTTTTGAGACTTTCATAATATTTTTATTGTATCCTTACATGATTTCTAGTTTGGCTAAATAAAAAATTCATGGCTGCATTTTGAAAATGAAAATAATATTCATTTAAGATGTTAAAGCATCCATTGTTTCATTGTTTGCTAGTTCCCAGTTATGTTCATGGGAAAACCATTCTGGTGAACTGCCTTTTGCATATAGTGTTATTTTTCCTCTTTGGAATCTCTTAGGATATAAAAAAATATTTCAGAACAATATCCATGATGTTCTAAAAATTTACATAAACCTTGAAGTGGGAGATACAGTCTAGTTCCAGGAAATATTTTTGAATCAGTTCTTTGATGATTTCTTTCTCTCCTTTTTTTCCTCCTGTTAGTTATATATTGGATTTCCTGATTGGTTAGCTAAAGCTCTAGTGTTTTCTTTCATATTTTCCATCTCTGCTTTTTTGTTGTATTTTGTAATCAATTTTATTATCTTTATCCTCTAAACTTTTATTGAACTGTTTTATTTAATCTCCCTTACTGTAAATTTCTAAAGCCCTTTCTTTTTTTCCTAATTGCCTTTTTTCTTTCCTTCCTTCCTTCCTTCCTTCCTTCCTTCCTTCCTTCCTTCCTTCCTCCCTCCCTCCCTCCCTCCCTTCCTTCCTTCCTTCCTTCCTTCCTTCCTTCCCTCCTTCCTTCCTTCTAAGCCCTATTCTTTGTAAATGGAAGCACTGTGTTTTCTTACGGTTCTGAGTGTACTGAGCTTTGCATCATCTCTGTTTCTGTCATTTGTTTCTTCCTGTTCTGATATCAGTGTTGTTTTACTTCATTTATTTTCTTCTTTCTTTGTTATGCTGGCATCTTTTCTCAAATGTCTAACAGTGCTTGGTTGCCCGCTCATGAACCAGACACGAGACAGATGACTGAAATCCCTGTTTGTGGCTGGGGCGGAAGGATTATCAGCGGGCAGTGTTACCTCCAGATGCTGAGCTGGCCGTTTTGTTTGGAGAGTCTCAGGTGACAACGTGTGAAGTCTTCCCTTGAGTCATGCCATTCTCCCATAACGAACCTTCCTTCTCTTACCTGGTTGGTATAGACCTGGCCTCCAACAAGCTGGACACGGGGCCTGGGAAAGAGCCGGGGGTTTCCACTTTCCACGGGCAGCTTAAAAAGTAATTTTAATTGAGGTATAATTGTGCACAGTAAAATCTAAAATTCTGAATTGTACATTAGATGATTTTTTTATATTTCTACTGTCCTAAAAGTTCCTTCTTGCCTTATTCATCTGCAGACTGTTGATTCCTGGTTTTGGTCTTATGCCTGGCTCCCAGCCTCCCCTGGACCCAATGCCCCTGAATCCTGATCCTCTTCCATTTTCCTTCTCCAGGGAATAGACCTCTTTGCATCCCAGGGTATAGCTGTAATATATTTGAATTTCTGCAGCCCCGAGCTTCACCCCAGTTCCATGGTATGCAGTGTGTCTCCAAGTCCTCTAGTGTAATGTAATGTAACGTGATGGCAGAGACTTGACTTTAATTGGCTTAAGCAAAAATACTATTCCATATAACGGGAAGTTCGAAGGTCAGGATTGCTCCAGTGTGGTATGTATCAGTGGCTCAATGACATCATCTGGAATGCAGGGTTTTTCAGGCTTGCTCTCCTCAATATCTGACTCAGACAAGGTGGTTCTCTTCACAACCATAAAACTGTGCCACTAGGAAGTCAGCTGTGCCTTTGCTACTCAAAGTGTGGTCCTTGGACCAGAACATTGGTATCACTCAAATGCTTGTCATAAGCCCTGTCCCAGATCTATTACTAATCAGAACCTGCATTTTAATAAGATCCCCAAATGATTCATAACAGTTTGAGAAACACTGGTCTATACACTTCCATGTCTATGTTCAACTGAAGAAAGCAGAAAAAAAAATCTCTCTGCTAGTCCTTTTTTTCTATTTAATTGGGTCGACTCAGATCATGAACCTAAGCCCAGAGCTCATACAAACTGCTTGGACAATCATGTTTCATCTGCTAAATCTGGGGATCAAGTTTTCCATTGAACCACATGCTCCCTGGAAGGGGTTGATGCTGTAACAAAGGCAGGTTCTGTTAGGAAGGCATGTGGTGGCGGAATGAAATGCGGGTGGACAACCCACACCGTCCACTGGACAGTTTGGTCACGCAGTTTACTGACTTGAATCTCCATGACCCTGAGCCCCACACCCACCCTCCACGGTATGTGGCGCCTCCTTGTCCTGATCTCTCCAGAGGCCCCGGTGCAGAGCAGAGCAGCTTTCCTTTCTCTGCTCCCATCGGTATCCACCTCTGGAAGGACTTTGAAGTGTAGCTTCCTTCTTTCTGATAAAACAGTCACCATGCTTCCATCTGTTTTGCATCTTCTAAAAATTGTGGAAATCTATTTTTTGTTGCTCCTTTTCTCCCTGTTGTTTTTGTCCTTCAAAAATTTGATTACTCTCATTTCATTGGGGAAGGAGAGGAGATAAACGCTGTGGGTAATCCACCATTTCCAACCGAAAGAATTCAGTGTGCCTGGTGTTGATACAGACACTGTGCCTCCCCACGTTTTCTGATTAAAACAAGCAACAACAACAACTACAACAACAAAAACAAAACAAAACACCACAAAAAGACTGGAAAAAATATTTGTGCGTGGTGGGGGTGGGTATGGAGGGAGGCTGGGGGTTTGGGAGGTTCAGGGAAGGCACAGAGAGACAGAAACACAGAAAGAGAATCAGGAGAACGGGAGAAGGTCTGAAGCTCACGTTGAAGGATGTGCAGGGCGTGAGCAGAAGAGGTGATATTCTTAAAACTAAGGGTCTAATTGCCTGGAATGAGAAGGTTTTCCAAGCAAGCAGGCCCCCCTGGTGCAGCTGGCCTGGGTGCTGATCCTCACCCTGGAAGAAAAACCCAGGCAGAGAGTGGGGCACATCAGTAACAGACAAGCAGTGTCAGGATCAGAACAAGCAAGGGCATGGATGACAACATCTACCTGAGCACACAGGCATGACTCTGACACCACACCACACGGGTCCCACCGAGGGAGCCCTAAATCACTGCATTTAAGAGCCAGTGCTCACCTTTCTCCACATCCCTGCCTTGCTTATCTCGAAACCACTCTGCTTACAGGCTGCCTCAACAAAAGAGAATGTTTAAATAAGTTGTGGTTCTACACGTATAAAGAGGAACATGATTCATCTGTTAGTGACAATGTCCATATCTATTTATATGGAAAGATAAACACAACATATGGTTGAGGTGGTGGCAGGGAAGCAGGTTTCTAAACAGTAGGTAGAGTACATTTCTGCTTTTGTCAAATGTCCTTTATAACCAGGATGTCTCAGGTGTCGCCAGCCTGTGAGCACATATTTCAGCTAATTCCACAAATTACAAAAGCTCCAAATCTTGGGTGCTGCTTGATTGTAGGAACAAAGCCTCTTTTAAAGGATTATCTGGTCCTTCCTGAGAGTGCCCCAGGGTACTATCTACTCACCTTGTCCTGCTTCCACTCTTCAGCAAGCGCCAGGACACGGGTCAAGCATCCTGAGCTGATCCGGGACCCAAGCTGGCACCTCCAGGTTGGCCTCAGCAAGGCCACCACCATTGTCCTCTTCACCATTGTAACTCAAGCACAGAAGAAGCTCTTCCCTTAGCTGCCCACAACACAGGTAGTGCTAGCCTCTGCCTTTTCACTAGATTTGGGGATAACTGAAGGGAAGTACCATCCAAAGCAAAACTGAAAAGTCCTACCAGAAACAACTGCTTTTAGAGTCTCCAGGGCCGAGGCTTACCCTTGGGAGTCCCCAGGACCCATCGTTGCTATGCTGCCACCTCCACCAGGCTGGAGGCCAACCCCCATCCCACTAGAAATCTTCTGAGATGTCTGCACCTCTGAGGCGCCGCCCACCTGCCACAGGACCTGGTGAAAGGAAGGCAGGTATTCCTGTTCCTCCTGAGGCTCACCTGCCCAGGCCCGGCCTGCTTTCCTGGGTTCATCTCTCCTAGCAGTGGCTGATGGCACACACGCTCACTTTTCTCTCAGTGAACTGGGCAGGCCCTGTCTAATGGCCTCCAAGTGCACAGCGGTATCTAGAACAATAGTTCAATATCAGTTCATTCCCCCGGAGCTATAGGAGGGAGGTATCTGCTTAATGTTTTGTAACAAAAAGCTCATTCAGAGGGTTTCCCCCAAAGAAACAGCCTGCTCCTAAGGTCTCCATCACTTCTCAGGACAAAAATGTTTGTATAAAAGCTTTAACCATTAAAATCTTTTTTAAAAACTCCATATGTCCAAAATTTTAGATAGCTGTTTATATATGTGCATCTAGGTATGGAAAACTTACACAAAAAATGTTTAAAAAGAAGAGTTATTTCAGAGTAAATAAACAGTGGAATGCAGAGTAATTTTTAAAATTTTCCTTTGGCCTATCTGTTTTTCCATAATAAGCATATATTATTTGTGAAAATTTTTAAAAGTTTAAAAAAAAAGATGAAGTACACTGTTCATGTTCCTTCAACCAGACCCTTAATAAAGATGCTAAATGCAGCCGGTCTGGGCACTGCCTCCCTTTGGCCACGTGCCTCTGAGAGAATCCATCACCCTTTTCATTTCCCCAACAGTCAAGTTTGCAGATAATTTCAGTCCATTATCAGGTCCCAGCAAATGTGAGTAGCATCAGGAAACATGTTCTAAACTCTGAATAGGAAAAGGGCCACTTAGATGGGAGTAGTATTCTGCAACAGTGCCCCAGGCTTTCTTCCCTGCCCTCCAGCCACCCCTGTCCTTGGGAGAGCCACTCCTGGGGGCCACCAAGCCCTCAGGTGAGGACAAACCCCAGAGAGGCCCAAGTCAGGGAGGCTCAGGGCTGCCACGACAAAGCAGAGGTGGCTCGCACGCCAGGGGCAAAGGGTGATGGTGCTCAGAGGCTCATGCTGGCCCCTGTCTCCTAGTCCCTTTGTGTGGGGGTGGGGTGGGGGGGAAGAGGGGGAGTTCAGGAACATATACTCTGCCACTTTCATTGGTGCCTCAGGACCTTGACCCTTTGGGCTGTGATCCCTGCAAAGGTAGCTAGAGAGTAGCTTCCAAGGCCCAGGGCTTATGTCAGAGAGGCCTGGACAGCTTCGGCCTGCCAGGCTGCTCTACTACCCTTGGCTCTGTGATGTGGGTAGAGCTTGGTGACATTGGATCAGCACAGGACTGAGTCAGCCAGTTTCCTTGCCTTGAGCTGACCAGGCAATCCAGTCCTGTCTCTGCCAAGCCCTAGGCTATTGCTGGTCTTTCCCCAACCTGCTTGTGTGCTCTTGGTTTGGAATTCAAGTATAGACTTTTTTAGTGGATTCTTGCTAATTTTCCTTGCATTAAATTCAGTTCCTCTATTGTTCCATACCGTTTGGGTCTTGTGCAAGAGGAATGTGCTGGGATCATAAGAACAAATAGCCAGTACTGGGTGATACTAGAAAGTAGATGCGTGCTGTTTCCTTGGAGCAGGACCCCGACACAGCCTGGGAGTGGACTCGATGTGCCTCTACCTCTAAGTGGAGGGGTCCTGCTAATGGGGTCTAGGGGAAGGGGGGTGGGGCAAGGCTCCAGCCTGAGGGTGTGTGAACTGCACAGGACATCAAGGCAGAAGCTAGTTCTAGAGACTGCTCAATAGGAGTGGTAGTTACGGAAAGAAAAGTGCTTAGGATGTGACTAGGAGGTAAGGCCCATCTAAGAGCTTGAGGTCTGTCTATTCAAAGTGAGGCCAGTCTCCTGGGATTTTTGTGCCCCAGGATTAAGGCATTAAGAGTGATTCCTATCTCTCTATCATGGATGGGGATGGGACTTCCAGTGTAGTCTCAACCCTACGGACCAAGCAGAGCCGAATCAGCTATTGAGCACCTGCTGTGTGCCAGACACTAAGTGCTCCACATTGTGGATGCCCCGTCGCTAGCCCCTTAGCCTCCGAAGTCGCCATTTCCTTCTCTGGTGATGGTTTTCTTCTGTGAGCGCCTGCTCCTTCTCCTTCCAGTTATTCTGTAGTCAGAGCATGCTGGCCACAGGCAGGACTGCTGGGGACTGAACACCCCTGGAAACAGCCCTCTGCCAGCCACTGGAAAGGATTAGTGGGTTAATACCCAGCTTCTTCGCCCTCGGGTGTGATCACTTTGAGACATGTTCTACAAGTATCCTAGCCCTTCCCCAGGGACTGAGTCCCAGTCACCCGCTTGTCTGAAATCGCACCGAATTCCTTCCCTTCCCCACTCTTCTACCTGGAGTCACCTCCCACATAAATCACTTGCTCACAAATCCATTTATGGGTCTGGCTCGGCAGGGAAGCAGTCCCCATCTATGTCTTCACTAGGCCTGCCTGTCAGGACTTCCTAAATCATGTTCATTAGAGCTGGCCTCTTTTTTTTTTTTTAATCCTCACCCAAGGATATACCTTTATTGATTTTAGGGAGAGAGGAAGAAAGAGAAAGGAAAAGAGACAGAGAGACAAAAAGAGAGAGAAAGAAACACTGATGTGAGAGAGAAACATCCATCACTTGCCTACTGTACGTGCCCTGACTAGGGACTGAACCCACAATGTAGGTATGTACCTTGATCAGGAACCAAACCCACCACTTTTTGGTGTATGGGATTATGTTCCAACTAACCGAGCCACCCGGCCAGGGTTAGAGTTGGCCTCTTTCTTTGCAGGAGCATGCTTGGGGTGTGGAACAATGGAAGGGCACAGCTCCCGGGGACCTGTCAGCTCCATCCTGAGCTGAAAGGAACAATGGAACATTGTGCTGTCAGAGCTGCTGCTTTACTCCTCAAAAGACAGGTGCAGAAGTGTGGCTGTCTTCTCTCGTCTCTTAGAAATGCCAATTCACATCCGATTGTGGTAGTCTGAAAGATGTGGAGAGAGGAGGGTGTAGAGGGCTCTGCCATGGAGCAATTCGGGAACGTCATGCCTCCTCCCTACTGTGCGTAATTGGACCAGGAGCTCAGAATGGCAGAGCCCAAAAGGCCCTGGAGTTGGTCTCCCGATTCTAACAGGAGCTGTAGCATAATGAAGAAGGAATTACAGTTGGAATCTGGTTTGCTTGGCCACTCTGAGCCTCGGCATTCACATCTGAAACAAGGGAATGGCAACCCACCTCAGAGCATTGTATGATTAAAAGTGTGGTGTCTGTCACACGATTCTGTGTGTTTGGTTGTTTTTGAGATTGGCGGCTTATTTTGGAGGTTACCGTGGGTGCTCAGGGTCAGCTGGGGTTGGATGGGCTTGAAGAGTGAGAGAGGAGGGCCATGCAAGGGAAACCAGGGTTGCTGAAAAGCTCCGTGACGGCAGTCAGCACTGGCAGCACACGGTAACGTCATGGAAAGACTCCACACACTTCAATGTGATTGCTGCTTACAACGTCAGGTCAGGAAGGAGGCATCAGTGTATATGTGTGAAAGCGCACATGTGTGTGAAGGGGGCTGTTCATGGGCCTGAGATCTGTCTATGGAGCTGCTACCATTGTTCCCTACACCCCTGTGCCCCTCCTATCCCCTCAGAGAGTCCCTGGTGGCCTGTGCATTCTCTCCAAAGGCCATGCAGTTTTTTCTACTGCAGCCTTTCAGTATAACTGATGCCAGACTCATTATGACTTTGACCCAATCACCAGTCTCCTCTGTCACCCCCTCTGACTGCTGCATGAATGGCCACCTTGCTCTCAATGGCGGGAGTGCCCCTTAGTTTCCAATGTTTCTATTGGACTTGAACTCATAGGTCTGGGCTGGCCCTTTTCTTCAGGAACTTGAGGAAATTCCATCCAGGACCAGGCTTAAGAACATTCTGTGTGGTACACACCAAATCCAACATGTTCTCCTAATTTAGCCAGAAATAGCAAAATTCTAAGTGGCTCCCTATTCAAATAAAAACTATGTGCCAATTTGGAGATATACCTGTCTAGGTCTTGTTAATGTCTGATCCCTTGAACTCTTATATACTTGGAAAACTCTGTCCCAAGATTCTCAGCTGTGTGCTAGGAGGGTGACCCGTATGGGTCACAAGGGTGTGTGTCCTCTGACTTCCAGTTAGGTCAGGCCAATGAGGACCGCTTGCAGGAGGCCCCAGGGAAGGAGGAGAGTGAGGGCAGGTACTGTTTTCCCTGCTTTCTGCTTCTCTCCTTGGGGGGCATCATGAGCTGGCTGACACAGTAGAAGAAAACCACAGCTCTGTCTCCAGATTCCTGTGTGTGTCTCCCCCTAGTTCCTTCAGCATGGGGTCCTGTACCATCCTTTGGGGGGGTCCCCACACCCTGACTACCTTTTTATATACTCTCTTCCTTTACCCAAGCTAAATGTGCCACTATTTTCTGCTGTGACTCCAGCTGGTATACAGAACCCAGGCGTTCTGACCAAGAATCATAGTCATAGGGCACAACCTTGAGTCTTGGTTAAGATACCTTTTCTTCCGGAAGATTCTCCATAAATAGGTCACAACCCCTGTGACCCAGCACCTGAAATAACATGAAAATTAGACCCTGGATGTGGTTACTGACATGATGCCTTTAGTATTCTATGATTGTTCAGGGCTTTCAAAAAATGGTGCTGATCATTTTTCTCCTTTTTTTGCATTTTCCTCCTTAGAGATGTCAGTTTTCAGAAAAGGGAATGTGCTAAGTAAGCCCTAGAACCTGGGACTAAGGATGCATTTTTGACACTTTTATAATGCTTAACAAAATGAATGGCTCTCTGTTAGTATTTTCAATCGATTTTATTTACTTTCTTGTATGTCTGTATGAAAAGTTCCTTTTTCAAGATTTTTTCTTTTATTTTTCCTTTCATTTCTTCTTTTTCTTTCTTTCTTTCCTTTTTTTTTTTTTTTAACCAGAATTGCTGTGAGCTCTCCCAAGGGTCCAGAATCTGGCTTGAGGTTCCTAGTGAAATTGATATATATATTTTTAAATGTAACTTTTCTTTTTAAAAAATTGATAAACCCAAAGTGATATCTTTACTAGAGTTTAGATGAGCATTGTTTGAATAAATACTAGCTTTTACCTTAGGATACCTCAGAGTGATATTTCAAAGTTGTGAGGGACTTGATGTACCCTGTTCTGGAGGTCCTGAGCAGTGCAGTGGTCCACAGGCGCTGTCCACAAACTCACATTGGGCTGCGATGAAGTCCTGCCTGGAAGCGGCGTTCCCCCTCCCCCAATACATTGTTCATGGTTCTGGGTTGGCTGATCCGGGCTCCAGGACACACTTCCTGTGTGCAAGCTCATGAGGGCCCCTTCGCGCAAATCCCATGAAGCCATACTCTTGGGCAGATTCCATCCGAGAGATGGCAAGAGCCTCAGTGTTCTCATCTGTATATTGAGCTGTGTTTCCATCTCACGGGTGGTATCTTAAAGACAGGCTTGAAAATTGCTGAGCACATGGCCTGCAGTTAGTACTCACTGCATATTTTCTGCTGTTATTATTGTCATTATATTTTGAATATAGATATTCAAGTTGATTCATTTATACTAAGACAAAAATTACCATATGCTATCATAAAATAAAATTCTAATTGCCATTTTTTTTTTGCTTTCAAAAAAACCTAAAGCCCAACTTTTTGTGGGGGATAAGTTAATCTAAGATTGTCAGCTGTTTGTTCTTAGAAAGGACTGTCACTTACAGTGTGTCCATTGATTTTGCTATTAAATATCCTTTCTTTGATGAAATGAGAGGAAGAGTAGATTTTTAAAAGTATACTTTCTCCTCCAAATAAAAAAAATGTGTAAGCCCTATTTTTAAACTCTGATATGAAAGGTGGAGGTCTTTGAGCTTCTGCAGTTTTGCACAAAGGAGGACAATGAAGGAAAGGAAAGGAGGCGATCATGGGTGGCCACACGTAAGCAACATGGAATCACAGGCACAGAAACACGGAACAGGCTGACAGCTGCAAGAGGCAGGGGTGGGGGACTGGCTGGTTGAAAGAGGTGAAGAGGTTAGCCAAAGAAGGTGTATGTATGACCTGTGGACACAGACAACGGTGTGGGAATTGCCTGAGAGAGTGGGGTGGGTGGGTGCAAGGGGGCAAAGGGGGAAAATTGGGACAATGTAATAGCATAAACAATAAAATATAATTTAAATTAAAAAATATCCCACAAAGCCCTGAGTGATCCTCCAGCATCTTGGACACAAGGGACATCCAAACTGCTGTAGAACGTGTCTAGTCACGGCAGGGCGGAGAGTGGAAGGAGAGAGCATGACTGCGTTCACTTAGGCCACAAATCTTCAGTGAGCACCAGCCACTGTCCTAGGGCTACAGCAGTGGATGCAGCAGGCCAGTTCTCTGCCCACAAGAGGCTCACACTACAGGGGGCCTGTCTGCCTAAAAAGTTTACACTTTGACCCTCCAACAACCCTGGAGAAATGGGTATGAGGCCTCCACGCTCAATGTGAGAAAACGGAAAATGAGAATCTGAGTCACCATTATCTCTGAAGTTGTATTCTTCCCAAGGAGCTGATTTCCCCTAGGGGTCATCAGTGGGAGCCCACTCTGACACCCGCACACTTCATTTTCCCCGTGTGGGTGGACCGGCTGGCCTCGGGAGCCCACCACACAATGTACTTTTCATGCTGTAGCTGTTGCCTCAGCAGAAGCCATGTCCCCACTGAGATGCATGCACTCCAACCTTTGAACCAAGTTTTGGTAGTTGCAAAAGGATGGAAAAACTCCTGCCTCCAGCCGCAGCTCCACCACTGACCTTGTCATTTACCTTCTTCATTTTAAGTACGGCCCTGTCACAAAGCTTTTACAACTGCTCATAAAATAGCATATGTGGAAGCACTGAGCTCATTGTCTGGCAAACATAGTTGCTCAATAAATGTTAGTTGAATTGGAATCTGAAAAACTGAGGCAGAGAGCCTAATTCCTGAGCCGAGAGACTTCATTTGGCTCATTGATTTGCCCTCAAGCGATTGATTTTATATGCCAGGGCTCACATCAGGATGGTGCAGGAAATACAATTTAGCAAGCTGGTTTTATCTGATGGGGATGTGACCTGTGATTGAAATAAGGAGCGTTTCCACGCGGGCCAAACGAAAGCTTTAGAAATGGACGGCTCAGCACACACAACTGTGGTCTGTGAGTTTCTCAGTGGCAACCTCAGTGACACTTCAGTGCCTGATGGGCCCCTCCCACCCCTCCTTGAGGACTCAACCATCTTCTCACCTTTCCTGCCTTCATCACACTTAAGACGACAGCCTTTCCTGGCCTGTGTGGCTCAGTTGGTTGGAGTGTTGTTCTGTAACCGAAAGATTGTGGATTTGATTTTCTAGCAGGGAATATACCAAAGTTGCAGATTCGGTTCCTGGTGGGGGTGTATACAGGGAGAGAGGCATCTGATACTTCTCTCCCTCTCTCCCTTTCTCTCTCTCTAAAAGCAATGAAAAAAAAGTTCTCAGGTGAGGATAGAAAAAAAATGACAGCCGATGCCTTCAGTGAATGGGAAGCTCAGTACCTTCAAAGGTATCCCCATTTAGATCAAGGAACAGGTAAATCAGGAGCAACCTCCCTGGTAATTTTTTCAGCTGTCAGAGAGGATGACAGTGGCGGTGCCAGTGGGGCTCCCAGGCTGTGGGCTTCATCACGTTGATGTAAGAAACCAGGTGGTGCTACTGCTGGGTCCACCACGTGTGGGCGAAGGGACAGTTTCTTTGGAAGGAAGGTCTCCCCCCCTCTCCCAGTGGGGAAGCAGATAGAAAACACGCCCTGCCTTTCAATGGTTCAGACAGACTGGAAAAAAGGAGTGAGTGCTCTTATCCACAGCTCTGGAGCCTGGGAGCCAATGTCAGAATGGAGCCCCTGGGAGGCCGGGCCAGGACTACAGACAAGTGTCCACAGTGAGTCATCCAGCCAGTGTGCTGGAGGTGGGTGTAGGGAGCTGAGGGATGGAGCTAAAGTAAGGAAGAGTGGGTGAAGGTACTGGGGTGGGAGGGTGGGTTTCTGCACCTGGCTATGGGGTGTGCCCACACCCAACTTCTGTATGCCTTGGGGCAGTAGGCAAGGCAAATGTCTGGCTCTTAACCAGGACACAAGTCAGAGTGGGTATGGTGGCCACACAGGCTGGAGGGGGAGCACCTGGAGCCCCTAAACTGAGGTCCCTAGACCCCTTCTCATGCAGCCTGGAGGTTTGACTGCCCCCTGGGCCCTGGCCAAAGGGGCAACAGGGAGGGAAGACCTGACAAGTCAATGCACAGTGGGGGCCGAGGGACCTATGAGTGTGGGCCCTGAAGGTGAAAACCTGGCCACCCGAGGAAGCTCAGGGGCTCACTCTCTGGGCCCAACTGGCAACTTGTGGCACATCTCCTGCCTTGCGGTCTCAAGCTGCCAATCGATGAACCCAAGTGACTGACGTCTCACCCTGGCTGGTGGCCAGGTATGTGTTCTGATAGACCGACACCCACACAGCTGGTGGGTTTGGGAGAGTCTGTGGCCAGGGTGTGTAAGTGGGTAGCTGTTGGTAGACTCATCATTTGTCTACTGACAGAGGCCGGGACAAGATGAGATTCTCTCCCTCCTTGGGCCCCTTGAGGACCCGGCAGGAGGTGGCCTTCTCACTGAGCTTGAGCAAAGCAGAGAACTGAAGCAATTACCCAGAAATTCAGGCAAAAGTCCCACAATGCAGCTAGTGAGATGGAGAAAATGCAAGTGACACTTTCCCGTTAAAAATCCTACCTTCTCTATTTCAGTTGCTTTCATAAAAAAAGAACCCCAAACCTATTGTGTTCAAGTAACTTTCGATGTTGACTCAGCTGGGATCTCATTGTGCTCCCCCAGGATTCCACATCAGCTCCAGCCTTCTCCGCCCTTCCCAGGGGGACTGTAGCACTGAGTTAAAACTGAACAGATTAGTAAATAGATTTCCATCTTTGTGCTGCACAATAAACAGCTTTGGAGAGAACACATGAAAGGATTACTGGATAAAAAACCTAATCAATCTAATCAGGAGAGTAGGAGCCTCCACAATGACAGCAAAGGAGTGAGATCTAACACTTGGAGGAGAGGAGCGGCTGGGGGCTCCAGGCCCCACTGGGAATCACTGGGTCTCCCCTCCACGGACAGCAGCCAACTCTGATGACCTGTCCACAGCAGGTCATGTCCATACTGACCCTGAGGGGTCACCATCCTGGTCCTTGGGTGACTTCCACCAGCTGGCGAGGATTCCTGAGCCCGTTGTGCAGCATGTGGCCTGCGCCCGAGGAACCGCACCTCCCCCTTCTGCTCAGCCTGTGTGCCTGGCCTGCGTGACCAGCCGCTACCTCAGGTCTTGGCAGTGTCTTCCGCATGCCCAGATGTGTCTGCACTGGTACTCAGTGCAGAGTAATTTTCTTTTTTGGATGATAAAGAGGGATGCCTGATCAGAAAACTCTGTCTTCACATCCAACCACAACACGGCGGTAATCCTTACATTCCAAGCAGGTGGCAGGAGTGCTGGATTCAAAATCTATTGTGGGCACACAGGATCCTGGGCTGAGGACAGAGAGGCTGACCCCGGATCCACCTGCTTGTTGAGTTCTCACCCAGGCTGGGTCGGGTTGGGATGGGCTCAGGGCCTGAGTGGGCAAAGCCACCGCCTCAGAGAGGACAGACGGCAGGCCTGCCCGCTGATTATACAAGTGCGACCCTGTGGATCATCATCAGGACCAGAGCCAGTGTCAGCAACTCCTCCCACCTAGTGTTTGCCAACATTTCCCTCACGTCATACCCTCACGACCTACAAGAGTCACCCTAGACTCCTTCCAACTTACAACTCCACAGACTGTGTTGGCTGAATTTATTTTCAGCATCTTTTCATTTTCTAATTCTCTAGGAGTCTATTTTCCAAAACAAAATTACAAATCTTTTTACTAGTGTGATCAAATTTAACTCAATATGACAATCACCAGCCCGAGGCAAGCATTTCATCTCTAACCCACAAGGTCTCCTAAGAAATTGGAAAGGATATTGTAGCTTCAGAGCCACAGAAGCTTTACTGAGCTTGAACACATGTGTCCAACTCCCACGTGACCTCCCCACTGCTCTGGCTGGCTCAGTACAAACAGGGCGCTGTCAGCATGGTGACAAGAGAACATGGTCCCATTGTATCTTCCTAGAATCACCGACTCATGGTCAAAGTGAAGAAGAATCAGGCCATTGGAAAAGGAGGGTCTCTATGTTGCAGATGGAGCTTCTCGTTCTCTTAAACTCCAATTCTGAGGAAGAAGAGAGGGAATCAATAGAGAGGGAGACCTTGCCCTGGCACCTGCGGTCACTCCCCAGGCTCCGTCCAAGTTCCCAGGCCTCCTGCTTTGCATTCTTGGCTCTCCTGTGGGAGTCACTTCCAGTCTGTTATTGGCAAGTCACCCTGACAATTGTCAACCAGATGGGTGTCTAACGAGGGAGTAAACATAGCAGGACAGATTACAGCAGCCTTGGGATCGGATTGTCAAATGGAAAAACAACTCCTTCACTTCCACCCTAAACATTTATTTCAATGCCCATCAGCTCAAGGCCAAGGTGCCAGATCTGGCAAATGTCTCTGAAAGAGGAAGAGTAAGCATTTCACTAATATTTACTGAGCCCCCACTGTGCACTGGACTTGACCAACAGTGAGCCGTGGATGCTACTTCCAGTATAAGGAATTTATCCAAAATCTTGTCCCTAGGCTGCCTGCCCTTGTTGCTCAGCAAGAATTCTACAGAATTTGATTTGCTTCCTAATGAAGATGACCTTGAGGTATTAGTGAAATAAATAAGTACACACCTGACACACGCAACACACTTTTTTTCTGTCACTCTTGGCTCCGCCTGGGCCTGGTTTGGGCTGCACAGATTGAGGTGTCTTTAAGATGCCATGTGCCCATCCCGAGATCCCAGAGGTGTACCGGCTGACCTAGAATCTCACTGGCCCAAGCTTTGGCCTCTCAAAAGTACTAGAGGAAGGCACCCCTGTGGGCTCAGTGGGCCAGGCTTTTGCTATTGGCTCAAGGACCACAACCTTGGTCTGGTGTGTAGCTGGCCCTCTGATACCTCAGCTGCTGGCCCTACCCTCCTGTCTGGAGGAAGCACAGATGCTTCTGTCCTCCTGCAGGCTCCACAAGGGTCCAGGATTCCCTGGAGATCTCTGAGGGCGTTCTGATTTGCCTGCTGCCTCCCACCATAGCATAGTGTTGGTGGGCCCAGCTTGATCTGTCTTAATGGTTCACTCTTCATTCATTCACTCAAGAAGTGTAGCACATAGATTCTAACTGTTTGCTGGGGCTACCACAATGAATAAGACAAATGAGGTGCCTGCCCTCATGGAGCTTTTTGACTGATTTGGAGCAGACAAGTAAACCAATAAAAACCGTAAAGGATATATACTTTGATGAACTGAGACCTGCATTAATTTCCTAGGGCAGCAGTAACAAATTAGCTCCATTCGGTGGTTTATTCTATTGTAGTTCTAGAGGCCAGAAGTCCAAAATCAAGGTGTTGACTAGGCTGTGCTCCCTGGGAGGGCTCAAGGGAAGTTTTCTTGTGTCTTCTTAGCTTTTGGTGAGTGCTGGCCTGGCCATCCTCGGTGTTTTTTGGCTCTCAGCTGGTCACATGGTGTTCTCCCTCTGTGCGTCCAAATTCTGCTCTTCCAAGGGCACCACTCACTGGATTAGAGCTCATCCCATGCCAGTATGACCTTATATTAACTGGGCTATATCTACAAAGACTCTATTTCCAAATAAGGTCACATTCTTAGCAAGTGGGGATTTTGAGACTTAAACATAATTTGGGGAGGAAATAATTCAGTTTACAGCAGGACCTTTTTAATGGACTTACCAGGGCAGGCTTCCTGGGGGAAGTGAAGTTAACCTTTGAAATCAAACCAGGTCAAGAATGAGGAGAAACAAACATGTGTAGAGTCCAGGGGCAAGAGGGAGTCTGGAGCATCGGAGGTGGTAAAGGGCTTGCAGACCGGCTGCGCATTCACAGGAAACAGGAGTGACAGTGACATGGGATGGAAGTTGACAGGGGTTGGATGGTGTAGGGGCCTGGATTACATGTTAAGGGGTTTGGATTCTATCCTCAGGGTAATGGGAAGACACTGTAAATGGTTATGCAAGAGACTAATGGCTACTCTATTTATATTATAGAAACATCACTCTTTCAGCTCCATGGAGAATGGATGGGAGAGAGGCATCCTGGGGTGGGGAAGCCATGCCATGGTCCAAGGTGAAGAGATGTTGCCTTAGACCACAGTCAGGGCACAGGTGATAGAGAGGAGTGGATGAAGTAAGGAAATATTTAGGAAGTGAAATCAACAAAACTGTATGATTAAAGGGATATGGGGGTGTTGTAGGAAAGGGACAAACAAGCATTTCACGCAGGCCTCTCTGGCCCATGAGATTTCCACAGAAGAAAGATCACGCCTTCCAGGGGAGCCTGTGTCAGGAAAGAAGGGGTTCCCTACATAGATGTTTCAGGCTTTGATGTAAAACTCATGGAGCATTTATAAGAAGTGGAACAAAATATCCTGTCTTTTCTCAAAGGAAACTAGTCAGGTTTTCACTAACAGTAGGCACCACAAATGGTGACTTTATTTGTAGGAAGCAAGCTTAAAAGGTGAATGGCCCGCCTCAGGGCACTAACTTTAACACTGGGGATGGGGGTTGGGAACTCCAAATGGGCAGGTGGGGATTGGAGGGGCCATGGCAAACATTGAGAGCAAAGGGCTCTGGGCCTCCATTCCACCTGATCTTTCCCTGTCTCTTGAGCTCCCAACTGAGCTCAAGAGCCCCCCAGTGCTCTGGAATCATGATTTCTATGCCTCTCCACCCCCAACCCAAACTGACCTGATCTGCCAGGCCCTGGACTGCAGCCCAGGTCTGCCTAGGTCCTGGGAGGCTGCCACCAGGCCTCCCGACCTGGTCACAGGCTTTCACTCCTGTCCCATTAGTGGCCCCAGCAGCTGCTGATCCAGTGTCTCTGACAGAAAGCAGCTGTCCAAGAAACATGGAAATGAAGTTACACTTTAGATTTTGAGAACTAGTAAGGTTTAAGGATCCTGGGTGAAAAACCCAGGAGAATAAGAGTTGCTATTTATGAAGCCAGGCACTGTGCTAAATGCTTTGTGGGCATGATCTCCTTTGACCTTCACAACACGAGTATTCTTCTCTTGGTTTTTATCGATGAGGAGGTGGAGGTTTGGAGAGTTCAGTGATCTGTCCACAGTCATACAAATGCCCAAGGTTGCACAATTAGAATATGGTAAAGTCAAGCTTGAAATGTAGGTCTGTCTGATTCCAAAGCCTGAGATGATGACTGCTCCCTGCTTCCAGGCCCCGGACTATGGCCATCTGCCCCAGGGATCTTTGTAGCACTATGTCCCCCATGATCCATGATCCCAACAGCCACAGGTAGGGTGGTCCCACCTCAAATCAGCCAACAGAGGGCTCTCTTGAGACTAAACAAACAAACAAAAGGATCTCAGATGCAGAAATTATGCTAATCATACTCCTTGTATCATAGCTCATTCTTATAAAAAGTCTGTGCAAGATCTTCCATTGTTTTATGGGTTTTTCCCCCACTTCATCCTCCTTCCTCACTCCTATTCCTTTTCCCTTCCTTGGTATTTGCTCTAGTGTATTAGATATACAGCCTAATGTGGTCATGGATCCTTGTTAAAATCTAATATTGTTTTGTGGTATGTATGTGTTTTTAATTTACACTAATGGTATTATGCCATAAATCTTGTTCTGTTTGTTTAATTTTTTTCCCTCTGCAGTATGTTTTAAGATGTATGCCTGTTGCTTTTTGCATAACTAGTCCATCGCTTCAGATGCATCCATCTCATTCTTATCCATTCTGCCAGCCCCGGTGAACAAAAGTCAGCTCCAGGATGGTCATCCGCACAAGTGACTCATGCATCTGCTCAGGAATGTCTCAGGCTCTATACTCAGGAGAGGACTGCTGGATTGCAGACTTTACGTAAACTTAATTTTGTGAAATATTTTCATAATACCTTCCAGAATGCCTTTATCAATATATGCGGTTACTAGCAAGGGTTCCCATCTCTATATTTGTTCTCCAATACTTGCTTTCATCCACATTTCTAATAGTGTAACTCCCTTGAGATTGGTTGGCTCCCAAGGTCAGGGGGTGATTACAAGACCTCAACCTCAGGATAACAGCTTCTCCTTGGCTGCTGACATTAAGAACAGTATACCCTGCCATTCTGGGCTCTATGGCATCTATGAACCACCCTCTTTCTCTGTCTGTTTTGCTTATCTAGCCTTGTTTATTCAGAGTTACCCTCAGCATCAGAGAGAATTCAGAATTACTTGGACTGTCTGGTATTCTTACGTCTGGGGATGTGCCCACTATATTAGTCTTTCTCTCAATCCTTATTAAGTAGGTTCCAATATACCTGGGCTTCTTTCTCATTTACTGCTAGTGCTTCAGGGCCAGACCTACTGCTGCCTCAGTTTCCCTAGTCCTCTTAATCTCAGCTACTTAACCTCTCCCCTCCCTCCGCACACACACATACACTCACCTATGTAGGTGGAAATCCCAGCCTTCTCCCCTCCTTAGGACCAATGATTATTTGCACGAGTAGCAGAATAACTTGCTGAGAACTCATTTTTGGCTTTTTGCTGCTGTAACAAGACATTTCCCTAAATTTCCTTTCAGAAAGAGGGTCACTCATAGGAAGAGACAGTGTTCCCTCCCTCGCCCTCAACTGCACCCCCTGGGAAGTACATGGAACATTCCTTTGTGTTTCTCAGGCTGCGTTTGTCCTGATTGGCCATCAGCTTTATTGTGGAATAGAGAAGTAAGATAAGTTGTCTGTGTTTCTGAATTTGACAAAGAAAATGGCCTGACAGATACTCTAGGGCTGATTATAGATTCCTAAGAACCAACTCAGACATCTAGAAGGGACTCATGCATAAGGGGAAGAGACAGCAAAGAAGCTGATCTTTAGAACAAGAATAGATGAAGCCACAGAGCAGAACAAAGCAGACGAGAGACCATCAGGAATCTGAGAGCAGGAAAAAGAAATGGATAGAATCACGGCTTGACCCCTGTAGGTTACCTATTGTCATTAAAAACATGGTACAAAAATAAAATAAAATAAAAACATGGTACAACAAACAGCCACACAATCTCAGTGTCATGTGGCAAGTATTTGTTAAGCCTATGCATCTTTTGAGCTGCTGGGATTGGCTGTTGTAGCCAGTCATTTCTGCTGGTCTCAGCCAGGCTCACTCCTCCCTCTGTGGCTGGCTTGGGACTGGCTGATCTAGGCTGAGCTGTGTTGGTGGTGACTTAGTTCATCTCTCATTTTCCTCCTGGGACTAGTGGACTAGCCAGGCATACTGTTCTCAGGACAGTGGCAAAGCACAAGACAGTGGGTCTAATCATGCACATGCTTCAAAAACCTTTGTCAGATGACACTTACCTACCATGATTTCATCAGCCAAGGGCATGGAAATAAGGCAGGTGGGAAGATTCGGGGCCATTAATGCACTCTGCCATCAAAACTCTCAGTTCCTGTGAGGCCTAAGTATACTCCTTTTAGTTTATTTGAGTGGGTTTATCCTTTCCTTGCAACCAGACAATTCTCCATCAAGGTAAGGCTTCAGGCTATAACTTAGGTGACCAGCTTGGTTTCTCCTTTGCATCTTTCTTAGGGAAGAGGGCATGAGACCAGGAGACTGGACTCTTGAAAAGGAGAAAGTGGTAAATTTGACTATCCTGGGAAATGACCAAGAAGGAGGGTTGTTCCTGGCAACTTGCCCAAATCACCTCATCCAAGGGAGCCTGATACAGGGGGGAGCCCAGTAGACTCTAGTCCTCCTGACCACACTGCTTTAAGTAAGATTATCTGCAGAAGTGGGGTACAGTGGGCACATCACAGGGCTTTCGGGTATGGGAGTTGTCAGTATCAATGGGGTACCAGACAGGAAGATCTGCATGGGCCAGTGCGAAGGGCACCACAAAGACACTTGTCTCAAGGAAGGAGGTGGGACTAGCCTGAGGTAGACCCAGGGGTCAGAATTCAGCTGATAAAGCTAGGAGTCAGCTCCAGGCTCAAGTCCAACAGAAGGCTGGAGTGAGGGCCAGACACCAGGTTCTTGATGGAAGGGCAGTCACAGCAAAGGGAGGAGCAGCAAGAAAGGCCCCAGCTCCAGGCTCCCACTAGCATCCGAAGCTTTGCGTACCCAGGTATAAGGAATAGGGAAGCATATGGTTGTCAGATGCAAGGCAGCTCCTGATTCCCTCCAGACCTGGTTTCCACTGGCCATGTTGTGGAGCCTTCATGTGTGTATGTGTGTTTGTCACTCTGTCTGAATAGACCTGGGACAGGTTGGTACTACAGAGACAGGCATCCGAAAGCCTGAATATCTAGTCTGGGATGCCCCCGCTGTCTGCTAATGCTGCCACAGAGTTATTGGTGGTCCCAGGGACACTATCCCTCACTTACAACAACTGCTCAGATGCCAGATCCTTGAGACTTTTATGGGTGACGAGGATGTATAAACCGGAACAAGTTTGACTCCCTGACCCCTCATTGAACCAGCAACAGGAGAAGTGAAATCAATTCTGGTAACCTGAGCAGCAGAAGAAAGCCAGCAAGAGTAACGGGAAACTGTCAAGGTCATTTTCTCACCTGCACAACAGGGGAAAGGAGGAAAAAACAGCCAATAACAACACAATAATCATGTATTGATGACTGCTACGTGGCAGGCCCTGGGCTGAATAATGGGATGTGAAGGCGCATGAGATATGGTCCCTGAGCTAGTCCTGGTCTCATTGATGTTTGAGGGGCACACATGTAACCACATGAATAAAACAGGCAAGGATGGGAGAAAAGCCAGAGTGCTGTTTGAGCCTGGAGAAGTCGGGACTGTCTTGGTCAGGGAGTATATATCCTCCCACTAAGCTAGGTTATACTGCAACAACGAATGATCGCCATAGGGTAGTGGCTTAAAACAAGGGTTTCTATCTCCACTGGGGTTTGGCGGGGCTCTCTGTTCCACATTGTCATTCTTCCTCTGGGATCCAGGTTAGCTGAGCAGCTGCTATCCGGAACACTGCCGGTTGCTATGCTAGAGGGAGAGGAGAACACTAGAGAGTCCAGACGCTCAGACCCAGAATGGAGACGTGCCACTGCTGCTTATGACCCACTGGCCAGAACTAGTCATGTGGCCTCAAACACTGGAAATGCCATCTTATCCTGTGCCTGGCATGTAGGAAAAATGAAATGTCTGATGAACAGCACTCGTGACCATCACAGAAGTGTAGAAATAAAATACTTCACGGAGGAGGGGAATCTTGGCAGAGGGTTTGAAGAAGTCAGCAATCAGTGAGACAGGGAATAGGGAAGGATGTTCCTGGCTCATAGGCTTTAGGGTGAGATAGCAACGGGAGGCGTGCTCCAGGAACCCTAAGGACACTGCAAAGTTGGAGCCCAGGGCTGGAGGGTGGTGGGTGGTGGAGGAAAGTGATTGTGGGGCAACCTCAGTATGAAGCTTCTGCGAGCCTTGCTTGGGAATTAGGAGTTTATCCTCCAGCACTGTGCGGGCATCTTTCATCAGCACAGTGCTGGGGATGCTTAAAAGGAAAATACCCAGGAGGATTTGGGGAGAGCTATATTGGGCACTCAGCTTCCCAGGCAGAGGCCTGCAGTCAGCTGGCCTCAGTCTTCATCGTCTTTGTTTCCCTGAATAATGCTTTTTATAACTCTGTATTATCCAGCACTTGCTTTTATTTTAAAGATTTTTTTAAAAATCAGCTGTTGTGACTGGGGTGCAGTTAGACTGTCTAAGCTGGGATTCTCAGGGTGAATGAAATCATGTTTTTTTATGGGGCTTTGGAGACAACATATATAAATGATGTCACTGATGCCAAGACCTTGGGAGCTCCGGTTGTATTGGAGGTTGTTCCCAGGGCCCCGGTTAGAGCTGTACATCACAAGTCAATATGATTGATTTCGTGACGAGACTTCTGAGGACAAATGTCTCTGACCAGGATGTACAGCTGTGTTTCTAAGTTGTCATCTGCCATCTCTCTAGATAATTCCTCTGTAGTATGTAGGGAAAAGGATGGATGGGGGGAAAATATGAGAGAAGTTGCAAAGTGGGAAAGGCTTAGCCTAAAACACCTTTGTCAAAATCAAGTCCTTGGAGCCACCGTGGAGGCGTGGCACTGTGGCGAAGGCATGTTTCCAGATGGCAACCCCCATTGAGGGAACCCTTTCCCATCCTGCTTTTAAAGAAAACACTCTGAGGTTCTCTCTTCCCTACATCACCATGTTCCCTCTGGGAACTATATTCTTTCTGTGATGAGTTTGACACCCACTGGCCACATTTACTAGAGAGCAGGATGGCTGTTTTACATAACAGCGATGCTCTCTCATACAGACACAGCCTGCCTCAAAGGTAAATCAGAAGAGCCAGGCTACAAATCCTCTTCCTCCATCTGCCAGCTCCCCACGGCATGTCTTCCCATCCAGGAATGCCATCTTCCATTCTGGAACCAGATGGAGAAGCCAGATTGGTCCTATGATGGGGGATCTGGCTGTCTTCAGTTCCGAGGATAGGGGGTAGGACATTCAATGTTTGCCTCAGGTCCAAGCCATCTTCTCCAAAGTCGTCACTACTAGAGAGCCTCCAATAAAGCTGACAATTGGTTCCCCATTTGGCAATGTGTGTCCTTTTCTGGAATTCAGGAGGAAGAGGGAGTGATCCATACTTTTAACCACCAGCAAGCAGCATTAACAAGTTTCCTGAGGCCTGTGAGCTGCAGGGTTCTTTCTGCTCTCCACTGGCCTGGTGAGCCCTGACCATGATTGTAGTAAGGGAATCGCAGAACTAGAATTAGAACTAAGAAGCATTAGTTTTGTGTTTTAGAATTGATCCTCAGGATATGAAGGATAGTTGAAGGAGGAGGGTTAGGCACAGAGGCCCCAGTATTAGGCCTATGGCAATAGTCTGAGTCAGAGGTGATGCTCAGAAAAAGGGTATATTAGTAAGAGTTCATTGAGAAAAATGGAACCACTAGAAGATATGCATGAAAAAGATTTATTACAAGGAAATGGCCTACATGATCGTGGGGGCTAGCTAGGCAAGTTCAACACTCACAGAGAAGGACCAGATGGAGCTCAGGCCTTGGGTGCAGCTGCTGCCCACAGACAGATTTTCTTCCTCCCCAGGGAAGCCTCAACTGCTCTTAAGGCCTCTCAACTGATTATGTCAGGCCTGCTCAGATGATCTGGGGCATGTACTCTCTCGTACTTCAAGTGAGCTAATTATAGACTTGAATCCCATCTACAAAATACCTTCACAGCAACACCTGGGTTAGAGTTTGACTGAGTCACTACAGACCATGGCCTAGCCCACCTGACACATAGAACTGGCCACCCCAGAGGTCTATGTCTATTTTCCTTATAGCAGAGACTCCAGTGTTTCAGAAGACCTACTTGAGAGACACACAGGCTATTGGCTTTGCCTTGTTCATGGTCTGGATAGTATAACAAACTCTGCAATTGGCTTTGTATCAGTTGCTGCCTGAGGTAAGGAGCAGCCTGGCTGCAGAAGCCTGAATGACCTGTCATGAATCTATCCAGAATCTAAAAGAACAAAAAGGCAACCTACTGAATGGGAGAAGGTATTCACCAGTGATACATCTGGTAAGGGGTTAATATCCAAAATTTAGAACTCAGACAACTTAACACCAGAAAAAAAATTAAACACTTGGCAGAAGACCTGAAGAGACACTTCTTCAGGGAAGACATACAGATAGCCAACAAACATATGAAAAGCTGCTCAACATCACTAATCCCCAGAGAAATGCAAGTCAAAGCCACAATGAGATACCACCTCACACCTGTTGGAATGGCCTTCATCAAGCAACACATATTGGTGAGGACGTGGAGAAAAGGGAACCTCACTCACGCACTGTTGGTGGAAGTGCAGACTGGTTCAGCTACTATGGAAAATACTATGGGGGTTTCTTAAAAAATTAAAAATGGAAGTGCCTTTTGACCCAGTGATTCCACTCCTGGGAATATATCTGAAGAGACCCAAAGGACTAACTTGAAAGAATATATGCACCCCCTCATTCATGGCAGCATTGTTTGTAATAGCCAAGCTATAGAAGCAACCCAAGTGTCCATCAAAATACAAGTGGGTAAAAAAAAACCTGTGGTATATATACACAAATGGAATACTACTTAGCCACAAAAAAGAATTAACTCTTACATTTTGTGACAGCATGGATGGACTTAGAGGGTATTGTCTTCAGTAAAATAAGTCAGATAGAGAACGACAAATACTTTATGATTTCACATATATGTGGAATCTTATTAACAAAATACAAACAAACTCACAGATACAGAGAACATGCTGACAATTGTCAGTGGGGGGCGGGTTTGGTGGGCTCAGTGAAACAGGTGAAGGGATTAAGCAGTATGAATTGGTAGTTACAGAATAGTCACAAAGACATGGATTGAAGCATACAGAATATAGCCACTAATGTAGTAATAAATGTGCATGGGGCCAGGTGGGTATTTGAAGCACCGGAGGGACCACTCTGCAAAGCACATGATTGTCTAACCACTATGCTGTACATCTGGGACTAATACAGAATAATGTTGCATGTAAACTGTAATTGAAAATAAAAAGAATTTATGTAGCTTCTGGGCAGAAGCCCCAAAGAACTGAGCTCCCATGCTGGCTCCGGTGTAACGTGGGGATCCTGATGCTTACTTCGGAGGGGTTTTGAGGATTAAATGAGCCGACAATGACTTGGGAGCTGTAATGCACCATACAGATGCATGAGAATTTCTTTCTCATACAGACCAGAAAACAACTGATCAGTTCCAGCCTCTAGTTCTCAAGGTCCTCACTGGTAAGACAGCTGTTCCTTACTTATTACCAATCATCTGCACTTGTGTTAATATGCTGGATTCCAACAATGTAATCACAAAGCTCAACTTTAAAAAGCACAAACCAGTATTTTAGAAAGTTGCACAATGCTATTTTGAGAAGTGTGGTAGAAATGACATTTAAGTGACTCTTTGTGTACACAGTCTTGGAAAACGCCCACTCATTTTCTCACATCTAACTGAAATGTCACCTCCTCGTGAGGGCTGCCCTCATCTTCCCGAGCCTGGTTATGTGCTTCATCAGAGGATGACCACTGATGACAGATGTCCAAACTTGGGCTCAGCTGCTTGCTGCCCAGCTCGACTGCCCTCTGCCTGCCACTCACCTGCAGCCGTCATCTCCAAACACTCCTCTGACACACACATTCGTGCCTGCCAGTGTACTTGGAGCCCCACTCTCCTTCAAGAAGGCGGTCTGGGGACAGGTTGCCATCATGCCTGATGCCTGTTATCCCTGACGGACTGATACCTGGTGCCCAGGTACCCTGGTACCCAGGGTGATGTTGGGCTGTAATGCCTTCCCTTACATGGGTGGTCTACCGTGTTTTAGGCACTGTGCTGAATGCTTTACATGGGATTTTTCAGGTATTCTTTAATAACAATACTAAAATGCTAAGGAACCAAAACTATATATTAATCTATGGCAATATACATTTTTAAAATAAAAACTTGGCATACATTAATTTATTTAATCCTTATAATAACTCTGCAAATAGTTACTATTGTCACTTTCATTTTATACATGGTAAAACTGAGTTTAAAGGACTTGTCCAGTCATATAGATTGGTGATAGGCAAGTTCATCTAACTCCACAGCCAGTGTCCTTAACCACCACCTTCTACTGTCTTCGTTAAAGCCACTTTGCCCTGACCAGTGTGGCTCAATTGTTTGGGAACTGTTCCACAAAGTGAAACGTTGCAAGTTCAATTCCCTGTCAGGGCACATGCCTAGGTTGTGGGTTTAGTCCCCAGTTGGGGCAGGTACAAGAGGCAACCTACTGATATTTCTATTTCACATCACTGTTTCTCTTCCTCTCTTTCTCCTTCCCTCCCTCCTAAAAATACACACACACACACACACAACAGAAACAAAAACAAAAACAAAAAACCACAACTCCTAGAAGTCCCTGTTTCTATTTCACTCTTTGCCATGCTCAACCACCCCAAACATGCACACACACATCCAGACACACATTCAAGCCCTGAAGATATTACTGTTAGTTTGGAGTCTGTAGTAACCCATAACCCAAACTCTGCCATCTTGGCTCCTGAGTCTTCTCAACCAGCTCAGTTAGCTCCTTATCTCCTGTTCTCCAGTCTCAGCCCCATCCTCTACCCCCATCAGCCTTCCAGGAGTCACAGCCAAGTTCATGTGCTCTATGACTCATGCTCTAGGCTTCTTTTCTATGTTTATTCTACTGCACTGTATCTGATTGTGTCTCTGTCTCTTTACCGGTCTGTCCTTTAGGGCAGAGATGGTATCTTATTCATTTTCCTTTCATCAGATCCTGCCTCAGAAAAAATAATGAAAGAGTGGGTAGATCCGTAGCATTAGTTAGAAAACTCCTTTTCTGGAACAGGGTGGACATAGGACCCATGGGGACATCTAAGGGGATTAGAGGGGGTGGGATGAGCCCAGTGCCACTGGCTGAATGGAGAACAGCAGTCGTGTCCACTGAGAGCTGGTGGGGGACTTAAAGGGCTGAAGAATTCATACCAGGACTAGTCCTGCCTGGAGTCAGGGGAGCCATGAAATGGCACCGACAGGGTCATCCCCAGCTTCTGTTCAAGTAGCACTGTCTGGATTTCTCTGCCATTTGCGTTTATTTAAATTCATTGTTATTTCCAGGGAAAGAATGACAACGATAAAACAGCACCACTTTAAATAGCTCAGAGGAGGAAAATGAGGGGGGTGGAGGGGGAGCCAGAAGAAAGGAGGGGAAAGAGAGGAAAAGATGCAAGCACAGGGAGAGAATATTTTAAGACAGACTTCAAGAGGCTCTATGGCTTGGCTGTTCAAACTAACAATCACAGGTTAGTGGTTCTAATCCAGTCTGCACCATCTGTTTCCAGAGTCTCAGCTTTGCCGCCTGTAGAATGGGCAGTAACACTCTACATCCGGTCATGAAAATGAAGAAAGACTTAGATCTTAAGAATGTGATCATTACACAAGATATCCTTCCCTTCCCAAGAATGTCACAAATCTTGTCAAGTTCTTTTGCTAAATTTGAGAGAGCTTTGAAGAGAGATGGGAAAATAGTTACTCACCAGACTTCTAGGCTGACTGTGGAAGGCAGACAAGCTTCACACTGCCCTTGCTTTGCAAAGCAATCAGAGCAGGGTTAACTGGACCCTCGTCCAGGCGGCTGCATGGAGGGGCACAGTCTCTGGGCTGGAGCAGCAGGGCTTGAGAGGGGCCACTGGAGTGGTTTGATGTCTTAGAAAAGGTCAAAGATCCTAAAGAACTTTTGCGTATATATGTTACCTATATTGATACTTAGGGACCATATTAGAAATTGAAACTGATAACATTTTAAGACACCAGAATGCACAAGGGCACACTCCATCCACCCTCTGAATGAAGACACCACCAGACATAATGTAGATGCTGGAGAACTCCAGTGTGCATTTTGGTGGGAGTGAGAGTGGAAAGGCAAATAACCTCTTAGCATGGTTATGAAAAGTTCTGATCTCACAGATACCCTGGACAAGCCTGAGGACCTGCAGGCGTCCCTGGACCACACTTGGAGAACCTCTGCACTAGGGACACGGCATGCTGTACATGGTGGAATTCCTGGTAACCCCTCAACCCTTGGACAAGATGTTGAATGATGGAACCACACCTGTGATTGGATTTCTTGAGATATGTGTTTCTGTTGATGTGCCGACAAGTCAGGATGGTTCAGTTGGCCAGAGGGGCAAAAATCAGGGCCACCCAGGAAGAAGTGTTGTCAGGAATTTGGAGAAAACTCAGAGAGACCTCTGGATCCACGTGAGATGTAAAATTTGGAAGTTTGGACCCAATTTGTGTAAATCTGCCAGAAGCAGAAAGGCCCCATATATCATCCAGGATCAAGGTGGTTGTTGTGAGGTCAAAAATGGAACCCCACCCAAAGACCTTGAACCCTACAACAGCAGAGGCCCCGCCGCCATGAGGTCAGCATCTAATGCTCTCAACCCCCCAGCCCTCCCCTTCCCCTGTGCTAGAGGAAACAAGAAGCTGCTGCAATCAAAATGAAATGTCAAATTTTTTAAAACCCAAGGAATAGCTGTAATTTGCAAGGAGACAGAATGCAATTAGCATACACTTGTCAAAATGGGAGAAGGTTCTGTGAGCCCCTCACTGCTCGTTGGTGGTTGTTGCTTCAGCTTTATTAAGACTGGGCTGATTCCTGCCATTTCATTTGCTTTTTTGCCCCATTAAGGACCAAACCAGCCCAGTAAACAAGAAGCCGGTGGGGAGCATTTGTGAGCAGCATGGCATGGCCCTTGAGCATCTTCACGGAGGAGGGAGAGGGATTAAGTGCCTGCGTGTGCCTTTTTGCTTAGAAAAAGGGAAAATAAGGACCCCCAGCCCCAAATCCTTCAGCCCTCTGGCCCAGCAGCACTTGGAGTAATCTTTGCCTTCCAGGTTATGGTGCTTTGGGGCAGAAAGCAAGAAAATCAGGGCAGATGGTAAATAGTAACAGTGTTAGCCTGGTCATCTAGATGAGACTCTGGGGGCAGGGGAAGGGAGAGTACAGTTCCCCAGCAGGTTCCAGAGTAGCCTTTAAAAGGTTTCTGCTGGGACCACTGTTCTCTGTTCTGTGACATTTGTCTGCCCCTACCTGGCCTTGAGGTTGCCCCAAACCCATTGCAGCCTCTTTCCATGGGTTTTTCAGATCTGTGGGTCAGACCAGACTCCCTGGTAGGAGGTAGGGGGTGGGATTGCCTGCTGCCTGGGCCCTCATGTGTGGCCACAGTCCTGCTGGACCCTCTTCCTTGGGGCTTCATTAATGGACACGGAACCTGTGCACTGAATAAGCATGAACCATGGATACGATGAAAGTACAGTTTGATTTTTGCTCCCATTCTCTCCTTAAAATGTATCTAGCCAGGACGACTTCTGCCTTGCCTGAGGATGAAATTTCTGTCTCAGGCTTTTATCCTGGCTTTTCGGTAATAAAAAGATCTCTGGTCACTTTGCACCACAAATACAGTCTCAGTTCAGTAATTAAAATGGTCTAGTCCTAGATAATAAAAATTCTGCACTTGTTTTAAGGCCAGCTCTTTCTCCCCCTGATGCTGAGCTTGGCCCACAAAAGAGGTCCTCTGCAGTGGGTAGGGACAGGGTCTGGCTTCCCAGCTCAGCGTTTCTCCTGCTCTCCCAGCTGGGCTGGGACTTGCTGAGGTTTGTGACCATTTCAGAGTTGGGCTCAGGGGGATAGGGATTGCAGGAAGGGCATGTTTTGTTAGGGCTGGAGCAGTCCATTCTCATGCGGTAGTCTGTGCTCAACCGCAGCAACTCCCTAGAGCCCCTTTGCCTGGGCAGAATTTGGACAGCTGCAGGCCAGCATACTCTCCTCGGGGAGGGGTGCGCAGGCAGTCTGGGGCTTCCTGACTCCCTGCCTGCCTCCTCAGCCATGTGTCTTGGTACAAGTTGACTTTATCCCAGCTCCAGCAGTGAGTCCTGTGGGCTTAAGCCAATCAGGTTGGTTTTTTTTTTTTTGTCCTCACCTCCAGGACTTGCTCAGCTGTGAACACCTAGCAAATCAGACCACAGAGGAGAGAGGAGACATGTGCTGGGGATTCTGCACCCCTAGAGGTGGTCTCCGCTCAGGTCAAGTGATCACAAGAAACCACTTCTGTCCACCTGGACGGTAGGGTGAGACTGTGAGGTCTGCTTTGTGACAAGCATTTTGCTATCATGAGGTGAGAGTGTAGAGCTGTCCAGAGTCCACTATATGGGCTGCAGGGATAAAGCCAAGGCTACGGGAGGCATGAGGAACCAGGTCCTGGTGATGTCACTTGAGTCACTCACTAGGTCAGCTCTCTTAAAGCAGTGCTTCTCAATGAAGGCCAGGGAGTGGCAATCTGGTTCCCAGGAGACATTTGGCAATGTCTGGAGGCATTTTTGGTTGTCAGAACTTGGAGGCTACTACTAGAGGCCAGGGATGATGCTAAGCATCCTACAGTGAGCAGAACAGGCCACCCACAACGTGGAATCATCTGGCATAAAATGTCAGTAGTGCTTGTCAGTGGTCAGTAGAGACGTCTTGGTCTAAAGCCAAAACTATATCCTAGACTTTTCAGTGTGTTTCCTTTATTGCTATTATTTTTTAATTCATTTGAGTTGGTTTTCTTTTCATTTGAAATTGAAAAAAACTCTTTAGTGATAGTTTTCAAAACAAAGCCACCTCTTCTTTCCTTCCCCATTGCTCTCCTCTGTGTCTTTCCTTAGCCTTGCAGACTTCCTCTTAGGTCTATTGACATTGCTATTCCTTCTGCTTCTGGGTTAAGCACTTTGAGAAGCAGTATCCTGCCCATCCCCGAACCTCTGTGAAGAATCCTATCTCCTTACATCTTAAAGATACTTGAGTGAAAACATCTATACTTTTGCTTAACATTTTCAAGGTCATCATTTAAAATTTGCATTATGAAATATTTCATACCTATAAAATGAGTGATATAATGAGCACCTTCACGTGCTCATTTTCCAGCTTAATACACATGATATCTATCCAGAAAGAGTCCAGCCATTGTTAGTATAATTAGAATGGTTGGTACAACATGATGTAACCTGGCAGCCAAGGAGAGTGGACTGGAATGCGCATGCATGAACAATGACAACTTCACTGTACTAGTCAGTGGGGGTGGTAGATGCCATTGAGTGAGCATGTGTACTGTGCGGCTGTCACATTCAAAATAACTGTGCAAGTAGAGCAATGAATCTGCATCAAATTTTGCATTAAGCGTGAACATTCCTCTGCACAAACTATTCAGATGATTCAGAAGGCTGCTGCTATGGGCTACTGGTGATTGGCAGCTCCATCATGACAATGTGCCCGCTAATGCATCATGTCTTGTGCGAGTTTTTTTGCAAAACAACAAATCACCCAGGTGACTTAGTCCCCCTACAGCCCAAATTTGGCACCCTCTGGCAACTTTTGGCTTTTCTCAAAACTAAAGTCATCTTTGAAAAGGAAGAGATTTCAGACTTGTAATGGGATTCAGGAAAATACAATGGGGCAGTAGATGGCAACTGGGAGAACTGTGTTAGGTCCCAAGGTGCCTGCTCTGAAGGGGACTGAGGTGTCCTTGTCCTATGTACAGTGTTTCTTGTATCTTCTTCAATAAGTGTCTCTATTTTTCAAATCACATGGCTGGAACCTTCTGGGCAGATGTCATATTTCTCCTTCCCCAATATCCCCATCTCCTCCTTCCCCAGGAGAAACTAGTATCCTAAATTTGGTGTTGACTTTCTCAAAAGTTTTTTTTATTTTATCACCTATTTCTGTATTCCTAAACAATATATAATTCTTTGAATATTTTATGTTCATTTGTAGGAATTGACACCATATTGTATGTATTCCCTTGTGACCTCTTTGTTGTTGCTTCTCAGGATCTACCAGGCTGTTTAGGTGGCTTTGAGGTCTTCTGTATGGGGTCCCCTTGTAGGGATTTCTAAATCCACTTTCATGGAGAAACACATTCCAATTTTTCACAAGTAGAAAGGAAGCCACTTAAGATTTGTGAGCCTGTGTTCTTGAGCACACATACAGGGGCAAGTTCTAGTGGATTCACCAAGGAGCAGGATTGTCAAGTTCTAGGGTATGGGCATCTTCTACTACCTATTGGTCTGAAAGGTCACTTGGATTTTACTTATGCTATATACATTGCATGCAGTAGTCCCCCTTTATCTGTGACTTTACTCTCCGTGGTTTCATTCACCTGTGATCAGCCATGGTCTGAAGATATTAAATAAACATTTCGGAAAAAAACAATTCATGAAATTTAAATTGCATACTGTTCTTAGTAGTGTATGAAACCTTAGCCATCCTACTTTGTCCCACATGGGAGGTGAATCTTCCCTTTGTCTGGCATATCCCTGCTGCACACATTCCTTCCTCTTAGTCACTTAGTAGCCGTCTGGGTTACCAGATCAACTATCACAGTGCTCATGTTCAACCCTTATTATACTTAGCAATGTTATATTTACACAACTTTTATCACAGAATACTGTTATAATTGTTCTATTTTATTATTGGTTATTGTTAACCTCTTCCTATGCCTAATTTATAAATTAAATTTTGTATGTGTGTATAGGAAAAAACAGTATATGTAGGTTTTGGTTCTATCTGAGGTTTCAGGCATCCACTTGAGGTCCCCTTGGATAAGGGGGGGGCTACTGCAGATGTGTTGCAGGACACAAACATTGCTATTGTCCTTTGTTCATCTTGCTCACTCCTGAGATTCATGGGGTCTTTGTTTACAGAGACTGTATGAATAGGTGTGGTAGAATGAAAAATGATCCCCAAAGATTTCCATGTTCCAATGCCTAGAACTTGTGAACATTACCTTACGTGGCACATGGAACTCTGCAGACGTGATTAAGGATCTAAAGACGAGAACACAATGTCATCACAAGAATCAGTGTACAAGAGAGGAAGGAGGGTAAGAGTCAAAGAAGGGGGTTGGAGTGATGCCCAGAGAGGACCCTTAGCCAAGAAGCTGCAAAAGGCAAAGAAACAGATTCTTCCCTGGAGCTTTCAGAAGGAACACAGCCCTGACAACCTATTTTAGCTTTTTAATCTCCAGAAGAGTGAGGTAGTAAATTTGTGTTGTTTTAAGCCATGTCCACGGTACTTTGTTATAGCAGCAACAGGAAGCTAACAAGAAAGGCCAACTCAGAATAAAATTAGAAGACAAAGTTTGCTCTAGTGAACCCGTACATCCACTGCAGTGCCTGACTTGTAATAGACATCTAACAAATGTCCTCCTCCTCCTCCTTTTCTTACCATCAGTCCATCCCCACTGTTGATCCTTCCAGCTGATCTTTAGATTCTGTCAAAGGAGAAACTTCTTAATGCAGCTCTAATGTGGCAGAGCCTAGGGGAGCCCTTAGGAGTTCTAAGCTAAGAGCATTATGTTTATTACATGTCAGACACTGCTCAAAGTGTTTTCACATGATATCTCATTTAAACCTCACCACAACCCAGGGAGGTAACAAAAAGTACTTATTATTGAGACCTTGTCATTGGCTCCAGGTTGTATTTAAATAGTCAGTTTAACCATACAGCTAGTCATGGTGGTCTGTTTTTTTGCTGTGGAGGAAATTGAAGAAGACTAAGCAACTCGACCCAGACCCCCAAAGCTGGCATGTCACGAAGCAAAGATATGTAACCCGGACCCATGTGATCTCAAAAATCTGTGATGACAACTTCTGAGAAAATAGCTGTAAAGTGTTTCCCTTCATAACACTGAGCTCTAGGCCTTCTCACCCTCCTGTTCATCCTGAATCTCATTCCCTCCAGTGCCAGAGGTACTTGTGTTCTGTGTTTATCTGTTCTGTGTTTATTTGTGATGCTGTCACTAAAGCATGTTCATAGAACACACCCAGACAAATACAGCGGGGACTGTAGAAGATGGAATTACTCTTCCCAGTTCCCCTGAAAACATTTCCCCTTCCACCCACTGATGGCCTCCTCTCCAGTCAGAGGCAACTATCAGAGGGCATCTGTAAGCAGACTCTGGTGGGTTGCTGTGAAGACGTTCCTAAATATGTTTTGTGCGTGCACATATGTGAGTGATTGACTCCTGTGTGAAGCCCTGTATGAACGCTGGGTTTGACCAAAGGTCTTGAGCATGAAAATCCCTGCAGTCTCCGATTTGTTGGTGAAGCTTGGAGACAAGAGTAGGGCTCTGCATTAATGAGGAGGCTCCGGTGGCCATTAACTTTTCCTGGGAATGGCAGTTTTGTGGGCCAGGAAACTATCTCATCTCTGATCAGGAAGAAAATCGGTTTGAGTGGCAACTCAGCTCCCTCCAAAGAGACAGGTTGTTAGTTATGTCCCCTGAAATCACTGTCCTCTCTCCCCAAACTCCATTGCCTTCCCTCCCTCCCCCATTCATTCTCTCCTTCTGGAGTCACTTGCACTCAGAGGCTCTTCTTCAATCTCTTCTCCAGGCAGGTCAGATCACATGGCTAAGTCAGGGCAATGCAATGTGAGCAGAGTGATATGTTATTGTAATCCCCAGTCATCTCCAACGAAAGATGAGCTGCTTTTCTGGACTGTGGCTCTGGGTTTCACTTCCTGGAGTCTGGAATGCTGCTGTGCCAGCGGATCTGTCTTTACCAATGCAAATCAGGGGAAGATCCGAGGGCATGGAAAAGTAAGAAGCTGTCCTGGGATTCTCACAGACTTCATGGAGGAAAGCTCTATCAGCCTAGACTGTTGGCACTGTTATAGCAGGAAATAAACTTCTACTTTATTAAGCCAATGTGTCTTGGGGTGTTTTTGCTATAGAAGTGGAATAGTTTTACCTTAATTAACACAACTGCACTGTACATAGCACCGAGAGAGTGATTATGCAGGTTTTACACTTGCAGAAAGGATTAAAATTATTTGGGGGACTAAGGCTTGGTTTTTGACTGAATGCATTACAGACTACATCATTCCCTCATCTCTACTTCATTCTTGACGATGCAGTGGAATTGCATCTTAATTTTGAGTTAATTTCTAAAGTTAGAGTATAAGGTAAGACTGATTAATATTCAAATTAATATTCAAAATACAGTTGAACTCTCTCAATAAGTCCAATGCAGCAATGTTTTCTTCCAGCACTGAAATACGGTTGTGTCTTTGGTTAAGCTCTTGATGTGTACTGATATTTAAGGATTTCATTTTTGAAAAATGTTTTAAGATGTGCTTATTTTTCCTCCCCACCCCTACTTCTCCTTTTTGTATAGTGAGTAGAATTGAATTCACCTAAGTTTGACATGAGTATGAAGCAATTTGGTATAAATACTGGTGGCCAATAGCTTGGCTGCTGGGGTGGACTCACACTGGAGGCCAGAGAGCTCTCAATCCATCTGGTATGCTTCAGTTCAGTCCTGCCTTGGATTAGGGAGCTGGACACAGTAATTTAATGAGATTGCTTTGAGCAAAAGCAAGGAGCCCCAGGAGTGACAGAGGAGGCAGTTGCTTGCATGAACAATTATTTCTGTCTCCTTTCCCATCCTTTCCAACATTTATCCTAAGTATACACTGGTTTATACTTAAAATTCCATAGTTAAAAAATGTTAAATATATTTTATTGATTATGCCATTACAATGTTCGATTTCCCCCCCTTATTCCCCTTCACCCTGCATACCCTCTCCCCCACCATTCCCCCCCTTTAGTTTATGACCATGTGTCTCAAGTTCTTTAGATTCTATATTTCCCCTACTATTCTTGCCCCCCCCCGTCTATTTTCTACCTACTGTCTATGCTATTTATTTTCTGTACCTTCTTCCCCCTTCTCCTTCTCCTACTCCCCTGTTGCTAACCCTCCATGTGATCTTCATTTCTATGGTTCTGCTCCTGATCTAGCTGTCCTCTTAGTTTGCTTTTGTTTTAGGTGTGGTTCTTAATAACTGTGAGTTTGCTGTCCTTTCACTGTTCATCTTTCTTATCTTCTTTTTCTTAGATAAGACCCTTTAACATTTCATATAATAAGGGCTTGGTGATTATGAACTTCTTAAATTTTATCTTATCTGAGAAGGGCACTTTATCTGCCCTTCAATTCAAAATGAAAACTTTGCTGGATAGAGCAATCTGTGTTGTAGGTCTTTAGATTTCGAATTATAGGGGTACCAGAAGGGGAGGAGGAAGAGTGACAAGTGGAAAACTTATTTGAACAAATAGTAAAGGAGAACTTCCCCTATCTGGCAAAGGAAATAGACTTGCAAGAAATCCAGGAAGCTCAGAGAGTCCCAAAGAAGTTGGACCCAAGAAGGAACACACCAAGGCACATCATAATTACATTCGCCAAGATTAAAATGAAGGAGAGAATCCTAGAAACAGCAAGAGAGTAGGGGACAGTCACCTATAAAGGAGTTCCCATCAGAATGTCAGTGGATTTCTCAAAAGAGACCTTACTTGCAAGAAGGGGCTGAAAAGTATTCCAAGCCACAGTTAAAAATCTTATTCTGACTTAATGCTTTAATAGATGCTTCAACACAAATCCTCACAGTATTTTCCATTTTCATTCTTTGCATATCATTTTGCAACCTGAGATTATTTATTAAATGTTCTCTATGGGCATTTGGTAAAGAAACACACACACACACACACACACACACACACACACACACACACACATCACCCTGCCCCCAAACTCTTCATTTTGGCATAATCCCTTTCAGTTTTTGTCTAAATGGATACACTCTTCTTCATTTGTAACTATAGCAAACATAATGTGAGATATTTGGCTCTTTTATTTAAAATTTTATTATTAAAATCTTTCTACCAAGAAATAGGTATTTCTTGGTAATTTTGAATTTTACAAAATCCTGTTGACTTTTTGAACTGTATTTTACTGCACAGCTGCCACAATCTATAATGGAGAAAAGAATATTTACTTCTCAGAGTTGTTGGGAGAACTTTGTGGACATGTGGTGCTTATCCCAGCGCCTGGCATACCACTGGATTGGTGGTGAACATAGTTTTTGGAACAGACTTCCTGGCTTGGAATTTCAGCTTCACTTCTACGTAACTGTGTGACCCTTGAAAATTTTTCTAACCTCAGCTGTAAAATGGGGATGGTAGTAATTCTACCTTATAGGTTTATTGCATTGTCATTATTATTATTATTATTATTATTTTTATTTCTCTTCAATACCCTTAGTCTTTGTCAAAGTCTGAGAAACAATCCTTTCAAGTAATTCAATTTCATGTCTTATTGCTTTATCTAAAACTCCCACTTTAATGATTAATAATTATATGTTTATCTAGTATAATTATTATTTTCTTATTTTAAAGTTGATATAATTTTAAAATTATCATTAAGCTTAGAGTTGGTTTTTTGTGTATGAGTATTTTTTATTTAAAAGGGAATATTTCTATTCTTTTTTTTCAAATCCTTAACATAAGGAATAGCTGTTAGTTTGTATTAAATGTTTTTTGTATCACCAATTGAAATGGTTGTGTTGTTTCTTACTTAACTATTGAAATGATGCACACTTGCTCTTAATTAGATTTACTAGGTTAGTTTAAGTTTCCTTATCTTACCATCTATTTATTATCTCTCTTTCCAATTTCCTTTGGGTTTTTGTTCTTATTGTCTTTTTCCTGTCTCTGCCTATAGCATTTATACATACATTAAGTGGTAGGAAAGTTTAGATGAGTTTACTTTACACCAGGGTGTCAAACTCATTTTCTCCAGGGGCCACCTCAGCCTCGTGGTTGCCTTCAAAAGGCCGAATGTAATTTTAGGATTGTATAAATGTAGCTACTCCTTAGCCAAAGGCAAGGAGCTCAGTGCTGCCACTGGGTAGAAAAAAGGTACCAGGCTGGATAAAACAAGGTGGAAGGCTGGATTTGGCCCACAGGTCTTGTGCTTGCCACCTGTGCTGTAGGCACTTCAGCCGGTGAATGGATAAGGTGGTGACATGAAAAACACCCCTAACTTGTCAATATTTACATGGATAGATGACTAAGAATAGGTGACTAGTTAAAAGAATTTAATGCATTTCTGAGTGCTTATTTACTTAATGTTTGGAAATTAACCTTAGCATTACTACAATGTCTAATCTGCTTGGATATCTGTATTTAATTACAGGTAAGACTGATTCTTTCTTAAGAATTTTTTCTTGGACTCACTAAATGTTGTATCTGGTAGAAATATGGTTATTACTTGTGTTTACAGTAGAATATGTGCATAAATAATAAAGCAGGCCATATTAGTAATATTAAGATCTTCTAGAACAGCATATGTTACGCAAAGTATGGCTGTTATAAACAGATTTCCTCATTATAAATCACTTTTATTTTGCTGGAATTATAATATGCTTCTGGTATATTCTTTTTATGATTTTGCTTACTGATATTTTATTTCAATACTTCATATCTGTATTCAAGTATGATGTGAGTATAGATTTTTTTTGTTGTAATATCTTTATCAGGTTTCAAGCATTGCATCATACTGACCTCATACTAATATGGGCACCCTGAAATCCTTTGTTTTAGAACAATTTATAGCCCACAAAAATTATTTGTACTAGGCATAATCAGCAGCACGTTTTTGTGGCCCTTGTAAATAATCGCCTATTTAAGCCTATCATTATTTTCTATCTTTTCTTGCATCAAGTTGGAAATGACATGATTTTAAAGACATTTTTGTTCTACTTTATTGAGATTTCAAAGTATCTGATAATTTGGTATAATATACCTTAATAATTAAAAAGATTATCCTATGTGGGTTGTTGTAACAGCTTTCTGATTTTAATATTGTTAATTTAAATTGGTTTTGATTAGCTTTACTAGTGTACATTTATGTATTTTATCAATTACTTCTTTCCCCTTCTTTCTCTTTCTGTTGTTATCACCCTTGCCAATATGTGACCCTACCTCCTTTCTCAGCTGTAGATGTTTGGCTGATGCCAGCCAGGTCTTCCAACAGATGAGATTAATCATTCAATTCCCACTCACCAGAAATGCAATTAACAGGCCCAAAGACTGTGGTTATTAACTGTAGGGATCCAAGTTGCTATGTCAGAGATGTACAGATCAGTATCGTCACCAGCAAAGCCACATGCAAACTGTAGTTAAGGGAAACAAGAATACCAGCCTGAGCTGTGAAAGAGGCCTGAGTGTCCTTCCCCACGTGAAGTTCCATGAGGACCCTCTATATTTTTATGAGTCCATTTGATCCCTAAGCTGGAGTTTCTGTTTCCTGCAACCAAGTATATTTTCTTATATTTTAAGCAGAGTGCTTGTTGACTTACTTTGTTTTTAAATAATTGAAGAATTTAAAATGATCAAAAGGCTATAAAGTGATGCAAATTCATGATTTCTCTCACTAATTATTCAAAAGCATTCAGAATGCCTCATTCTTTGACCATATGCCTAGCAGCCAAAACCAAAACAAAATTACAAAATTATCCTCAAAATGGTTTTCTTCACTTTCTCCCAAATAGGTAAAGTACCATATTCTCATCTCCTTTCTCTCTCCCTCTTTCTCTCTCCCTCTTTCTCTGAATTTCAAGCCCAACCTGGGCAAAAACCAAATCCATATCTCTGTGAATCTATATCTGTATCTACATGAGGAAAAAAAAGAAAATAGACCAAAATGTTGTAAGTGGTCATCCAGTTTTTATTTTCTTGTTTGTTCTTTCTTATTTCCTGAAAACGATGAGAGTGTGTTATTTTATAATCAGATAAATGCTAATACAATACTAAAAATTAACAATTAATTTTCTCTTAACCCGACTTTGCTATACTACCAAGACTTTTAAATATAGTGTTTTTATTGTCACTGTTTTCCACATTTGTTAGTATTTGACCTAAATACAACTTTACAAAGGGTTTTTTTCACTTACAAGTTATAAAAATGTTTCATCTGCTCTACCTTATTTACTACTAGAGCATTACTTAATTGACTACCTGACTTGGAGAAAATAGGGCATAACACTTGATACCGTTGACTTTGCATCTGCTCTACTGACTGGTTCTGACCCATCTTTCCCAGGCACTGGTAGACTATACCTGGTTGATGCAGGTACATTTGTTCATTCATTATTTCCAACAATTTTGCGTGTGTGCGTGTGCAGAGCTTATATTGTGCCTGGCACTATTCTAGGATCTGAGGATACAAATATGAATAAAACACCTAATACCTGTTTTCATGACTGGTATTCTACTGAGAGAGACAAGTGCACAGATCATAATGGAACATAGAGGAATAAGAGTAACCCGGAAAAAGTGCTTACATGGGTTAATAGAGATTAGGTATTTGGGTAGGTATCTTTGTAGTGGCTATATTTACAATGAGATCTGAAAATGCAGGGAAATTACTCCAGGCAGTAGGGGTACTGGTACAAATGTTCTCATGCAGAATGAGCCCAGATGTTTGAGAAAGACAAAGGAAGCTAGTTTAGCTAAATGGGCAAGAAGTGCAGTAAGACAGGAGCCTGGAGAGGTGGGCATGAACATGTTGACTAGGGAAAAGGGTGTGGATTTTGACTTTGGTTACATTAGAAGCCACTGGAACATTTTCAACAGGGAAGAGGCATGATTTGTTTTATTTATTAAAAAGATGGCTCCAGGTGGAGCCATCTGCTCTAGGTGGGTGGATTATAGGTACTTTTCTCTATTCCATCCACTAAGCACAAAAAAATTTATGGATGATACACATCATATATAGGACAAATATAAGAAGACTCTGAAAGGTAGAGAGAATACGTTAGGCTGGCTGGGGACCTCAGGACCCAGGGAATGACACCATGGTGAGTTCCTTGTTTCTTATGTTTTTATTTTGACTCATGTATCCCAAACATGGAGCTGAAGAAGCCAGCAATTCAGAAATTGCTTATTGGTGCCAGTTTTTGTTGACCTTTGGGATTTTCTGCATGGACAATTATGTCATTTGTGAACAATGGCAATTTTATTTCTTCCTTATCATCTGTATACATTTAATGTCCTTTTACAGTTTTATTTCATTAGGTTAAACTTATAGTGTGTAAGAGTGGTGAGAGGGTAAATCCTTGCCTTGTTTCTGGTCTTAGGGGCCTCATCTAATTTCTCACCATTTAGTTTGATGTTAGCTGTAGGTTTTTGTAGACACTCTTTATCAAGTTGAGTAAATTCCACTCTACTCCTAGTTCACTGAGAGTTTTTATGATGAAAGAGCATTGGAATTTATTAAATGTATTTTCTGCATTTATGGAATGGATGTGATCAAATAACTTTTCTTTTTAAGTTGTTGATATCACCGATTACATTAATTGATTTTTATTTTATTTTATTTTTTTAACTTTTTTTATTGATTATGCCATTACATTTGTTCTATTCCCCCCATTCCCCTCCACCTTGCATACCCCTCCCCCACCATCCCCCCCTTTAGTTCATTAACACGTGTCTCAAATTCTTTAGATTCTGTATTTCCCCTACTATTCTTACCCTCCCCCTATCTATTTTCTATCTACTGTCTATGCTACTTATTTTCTGTACCTTCTCTCCCCTTCTCCTTCTCCCACTCCCCTGTTGCTAACCCTCCACATGATCTTCATTTCTATGTTTCCGCTCCTGATCTAGCTGTCCTCTTAATTTGCTTTTGTTTTAGGTGTGGTTGCTGATAACTGTGAATTTGCTGTCCTTTCACTGTTCATCTTTTTTATCTTCTTTTTCTTAGGTAAGTCCCTTTAACATTTCATATAATAAGCGTTTGGTGAGGATGAACTCCTTGAATTTGATCTTCTCTGAGAAGCACTTTATCTGTCCTTCCATTCTAAATGAAAACTTTGCTGGATAGAGCAATCTTGATTGTAGGTCCTTGGTTTTCATGACTTGGAATACTTCTTTCCAGCCCCTTCTTGCCTGTAATGTCTCTTTTGAGAAATCCGTTGACAGACTGATGGGAACTCCTTTGTAGGTGACTGTCCCCTTAGCTCTTGCTGCTTCCAGGATTCTCTCCTTCATTTTAATCTTGGCTAATATAATGATGGTGTGCCTTGGTGTGTTTCTTCTTGGGTCCAACTTCTTTGGGACTCTCTGAGGTTCCTGGATTTCCTGGAAGTCTATTGCCTTTGCCAGAATGGGGAAGTTCTCTTTTATTATTTGTTCAAATAAGGTTTCCACTCGTGACTGTTCCTCTTCCCCTTCTGGTACCCCTATATTTCAAATGTTGGAACGTTTAAAGATGTCCTGGAGGTTCCTAAGCCTCTCCTCATTTTTTTGAATTCTTGTTTCTTCATTCTTTTCTGTTTGGTCACTTTTTGCTTCCTTCTGGTCTACTCCCTTGATTTGAGTCCCAGTCTCCTTTCCATTACTATTGGTTTCCTGTGCATTACCATTCACTTCAATTAGTTTAGCTTTCATATGTTTCTCTAATTTGTGACTAAAATCAACCAGATCTGTGAGCATCCTGATCACCAGTGTTTTGAACTGTGCATCTGAGAGTTTTGCTATTTCTTCATCGCTTAAATTAATTGGCTCTGGGGCTCTGAGTTGTTCTTGAGCCATTTTTGGTCTTTTCACACTGTTAAGTATGAGGAGTGGGTGGAGCCGTAGTTGTTTACCAGGGCCGGGCCACCCAGGTTTGTGACGCTGTACGTGGGGGCGGGGTCAGAGAGAAAGTAATGGCGGTCCTCTCTGCTAGCCCAGTCTGTCCCACCACTCGCCTCAGCCTGTTTATCTGATCGGAATTGTGCGAGCCTGCTTCCCCGCACCATGCGGTCTCAATGCTCGCCTCTTCACTGGTTTATCTGCACGCAAATGCGTGACCGACCACAGACATCCAGCCGCGCCTCTTCCCTGTGTCCACCCGTGGCTAGCCCGCGCCTGTGATCCTTGCCTTCGGCTGCTTGCGCACCACCCAGTCAGGGATCTTTTTGGTCAACCCGCTCTGCTGCTGGCTTCACCCCTCTTACCACTTTAGCTGAGCATTTCGTTTTTTTTTTTCCGGACTCCGTATTGTAGATTTTCTGTGTGGTTTGGTTATGTTTATTGTTGTTAAAAATAGTTGTTCTTAGATTTGGTTGTGCGTGGACGCAAGGTGTTTCCACCTACGCCTCCATCTTGGCGGAAGTCTCACATTAATTGATTTTTAAATGCAGAGCCAGATTTGCCTACCAGGAGTAAATCTTAATTGGTCATGGTGTGTAATTTTTAATAAGTTGTTGGATTCAATTTTTTAGTATTTTGTTGAAGATTCTGTGTCTTAGACTCATATGGTTTGTAGTTTTTTTGTAATGTCTTTATCTGGTTTTGGTATTAGGATATGCTGAATGAGCTGGGAATGTACTATTTACTTGTGTTTTCTGGAAGATATTGTAGAAAATTGAAATTATTTCTTCTTCAAATGTTTGATAGAATTCCCTAGTGAAACCATCTGGGCCTTTCCATTTTGAAGGTTATTAATTATTCATTCAATTTCTTTAATAGATGTAACTGTATTAAGATGATCTAACTCTTTTTGGTTTTTGTAAATTGTGTCCTTCAAGGAACTGGTCCATTTCATCTAAGTAATCAAATTTGTGGACACAGAGTTTTAATAATATTTTTTATTATTATTTTATAGTTCATGAGATTGGTACTGATGACCCTCTTTCATTTGAAATATTAATTAGTAATTTGTGTCTTCTCTCTTTTTGCTTGGCTAGAATTTATCAATTTTATCGATTTAAAAAAACAGCTTTTGGTTTTATTATTTTTCTACATTATTTCATATTTTCATTTTTATTGATTTCTGTTCTATTTTTTTCTGCTTGCTTTAGATTTACATTGCTCTTCTTCCTCTGGTTTCTTGAGATGGAAGCTTAGATAATTGATTTTAGATGTTTATTCTTTTTAACATTTTAAAATTACAGCTTACATTTAATATTTTGTATTAGTTTCAGGTGTACAGCATAGTGGTTAGACAATCATATACTTTACAAAGTGTTCCCTTGATATTTCCAGTACCCAACTGGCACCATACATAGTTATTATAATATTACTGACTATATTCCCTATGCTATACTTTACATCCCCATGACTATTTTATAACTACCAATCTGCACTTTTTGATGCCTTCACTCTTTCTACCCAGTCCTCCAACCCCACTCCCCTCTGTCAACTATCAGTCTGTTCTTTGTATCTGTGAGACTGTTTCTGTTTTGTCTATATATTTATTTTGTTCATTAGATTCCACATATGAGTGAAATCATATGGTATTTGTTTTTCTCTAACTGACTTATTTCACTTAGCATAATACCTTCTAAGTCCATCCATGTTGTCACAAATGGTAAGATTTTGTTCATTTTCATGGCTGAGTAATAGTGCATTGTATATATGTACCACAGCTTTTTCATCCACTGGTCTATTGATGGATTCTTGGGCTGCTTCCGTAGCTTGGTTTTCCTAAATAATTCTGCTTGGTTTTCCTAAATAATGCTACAGTGAACATAGAAGTGCATATATTCTTTCAAATTAGTGTTTCTAGTTACTTCAAATATATACCTAGAAGTAGAATTGCTGGATCATAAGGCAGTTCTTTTTAATTTTTTGCAGAACCTCCATACTGTCTTCCACAGTGGCTGCACCAGAGTGCATTTCCACCAATGCATGGGGGTTCTTTGTTCTTTGCACCCTTGCCAACATGTGTTGTTTGTTGATTTATTGATGACAGCCATTCTGACAGGTGTAAGATGATATCCCATTGTGGTTTTAATTGGCCTTTCTCTGATAATTAGTGACATTGAATGTCTGGAGTTTATTCTTATCCAATATACAGGGTCGGGCAAAAGTAGACTCACAGTTGTTCATAAGGAAGATAATACAATAACTCATAAATAATAATACAAGAATAACCTCTGTGTTTTGTGGGGGAGCTTTTTCCAGAAGAGCTCTCCCAGCCAATGCAGATGAGAATAAGTCTACCAAGACATAATCTGCTTGGGGAGAAAAGGCTGGCCAGTATCTCAGAGGAGAAAGGTCTCAAGCTTCTCTCTCAGTGGGCTTTTATTGAGTTTAGCTTGCATGGGGATGTATATCAAAGAAAGGAGATATGGCTTACAGATAACATTTCTGGGATCTTGGGGGTCCTTTTGAGTCAGGGTCTGGTACACAGAGTGAAGCCAATTGGCCATAAAACCTTGGGAAACAAACTTATTTTGTGCTTGGGCCCTTAACATTTAAATTAAGCACATTCTTAGCAAAGCAGGTTTCACAGGATTTAATGCAATCTTTCTCAGGCCTGATTGCCCCCCTGCCAGGAACTGCTGGTTCTGGCACAAGGCTGAACCCCCCTTCGGCATTGTAACAGGCCTGAATCAGGTCAGGAAAGCAAGGCAGCCGAGCGATTAGGAGACTTTTTATAGATAGAATGAGGACTCAGGATATAATAAAGCTGAGGGGTGAGGGTCTTCTGTCCCTCCTCCACAATTCTCTAAGTCTTTCCTTCATGGCCCCCTTGCAACTGTGCCTGTCTTAGGTTGTTCCTCCCTTGAGGACTCTTACCCATCATTGACTGTCCAGCCATCCTGCAGAGGCCAAGCAGGGTGAAGTAAAGGGGGCAGAGGCTGCGCCCCTGCCAGAAGATGTTTTGTCTCCTTAGTTGCTTATGGTCCCAAGGTTCCCTAGCCATGAGGCCTTTTCACCTGTTGGTAGGGTTACAGCTTCTGAAACCAGGCAGGATGATTCCCAACAGTGTTTTGCATATTCACAACTATAAAACTACTTTTGTCCCACCATATATACATATAATAGTATAAATTTTTCTCTAAGCATGGTGTTTGCAACTTTCTTGCAGTTCTTAGTGCTCTGTTAAGTGTATGTTATTCTTTCTCTTTCTATTTCAGTTTTGAGAGTTTCTGTTGACTGCTTTTCAAGTTCACCAATTCTTTCCTCAAAATTTCCTGCAACATACAGGAAATAGGAAATGAGAAGAAAGAGGCAAAAGAAATATTTGCAGTAATAATAATGAAAAATTTCCAACATTAATAACAAATACAGGAAGAGAATACAATGTAGGATAAATACCAAAAAATCTGCACATAGGCATGTCATAATGAAAGTGCAGAAAATAAAGACAAAGAGAAAAATTTTCAAAGAAGCCAGGGGAAAAATGTAAAGGAAAAGAGAAAGATATGCCTTGCTAAAACAAATCAAAAGAAAGTATAAGTAGCTACTGCATGTAAGCAAGCATCCTCAGAGTAAGAAAAATTATTAGAAATAAAGAGGGGATATTACTTGATAAAGGTGTCAATCCTCTAAGAAGATATAACAATACCTAATATGTATGTATCTGAGAACAGAGTATCAAGATACATAAAGCTAGGAGTTATGCTGTGTTCACTGTTTGCTGCAGCTGTAGGTGCTGAGGCTTCAATTTCTTTTAGTGTCTTTTTTTTTGTCTCTTCTGTTGTCTTTGTGTTTCTCTAGAAGCCTCTTCTTAAATAGGGTTTGAACATTTTTTTAAAAATTAAATAAAATCAATTCTAATTCATTCATTTAGTCAGCAAGTGTTCATTGAGTGCTGCTAGTTTCCTGACCCTGTTCTAGGCACTGAGGATAAAATAATGAATTAAATAGACCACTTTTACGTTCAAGGAACTAACATTTAAGTGGCAAAGGTATGTGATGAACCAAAATAAATTTATTTAAGTTGTAATGCCAGGTATTGATATGTGCCCTAAATCAAAATAAGATGATAGAGGAGGTGGGGGTATGTGTTTAGAAATTGAGTGATCATGAAAGGCCTTCTCGAGAAAGTAAAGTTTAAGCAAATGTGTGGAAAACTTTTGGTTGCAACTCTAGTCCTTTGACTTTTATTGTAAGTGTGATAGAAAGCCACTGAGTGTTTGGAGCAGACAAGAGATATGACCTCATAAATGTGTTGAAAGGGTCACCCCAGCTGCGGTATGGAGAGTAGACTGAAAGAGCACCAGGGACACCAGTTAGAAACTATCACAGTCATCTACTCCAGAGCTGATGGCAGCTTGGACTAGGCTGGTAGCCATGGGGGTGGTGAGTAGTGGTCAAATCTGTAATGAATTTGGAATGTTAAACCAGTCAGAAAAATGCAAAATAGGAAAATATAAAAATACTTCTAATGTCTTTATTCAGAATGAAGACTCTTATTACCGGTTGTTTGTCACTGTTGTTTTTTCCATATACTTTATTTGCCACTTTATCACTGATTACATTCTCTATATAAATAAATTCTATTCTAAAACATAATTTTAATAAATACATAATATTTGATCATGGAATGCACCAAAATATACTTAACCTATCTTGTATTGTTGAACATTTATTTTCAATTTTTCATTGCTTTATAAACACCTACCACAATGTTTATTCTATTAGCAAAATACACACATTCTCAATTATTTCTTTAGAGTTCTTTCCTGATGCATGTAAAGAGTTTGCATGTTCTTAAGGATTTTAGTATGCATTTATTAATCACCCTCCAAATTATCCTCCTACCTGCAATTTATGAATACCCTTTCCATGGCACCCTTATTACACATTGTCTAAGTAGTTTCCACAGAGTATTAATGTTGCATTTCATCTTTGCCAGGTTGCTGGGCAAACAGTGCTATCTCATCGTTTTAATTGGTTTTCTTTGATTATAAGTGAAGTTGAACATTTCCTTGACTACACAGATTGGCTCTTCCCTACTCATTACTCAGGTCACAGTTCACCTGTGCTTGCATGATGGCTATACCAGGTGAGGGGGTGGGGTGTTTCTGTTGCAAATGCCAAACAACCCAACTCACATAATTGAAAAGTCCAAGGGTAGAAAAACCATATTCAGGTCTAATAGGATTCAAAGCTCAATGGGTATATTTGGGCCTCATTTCTCACTGTTGTCCTTAGTTCTGCTTTACATTGTCTCCCCCACCCCTCTCAGGCTCCTTATGGTAGCTCCATGGTGGCAGCTACTTTAAAGTTTACTACTCCCAGCATTAAGCATAGCTGGTAAAAACACCTGTCCCTGACCAGGAACCACACCAAAAACCTCAGGCATCCCATTGATTCCATGTCCCTGGTCCCCAGCTAAGCCTGGGAATGTGGAGCTCTCATTGGCTTGGACCTGGGTCATGCATTCTGCCCCGGGGAACTAAAGGTAGAATCACCCCCATCTAAAATGGACTGAGAGGAGGGAAGTGGGGAGCCTTAGCTGAACATTGAAATGTTGTTATGTAGGAGACCATTCTGCATAGTGTGAGCCCAGCCACCAGTGGCAAACATTTACTGCTGAGTAACTTTCTAAAATCCATGCTAAACCTTCCAAGGCTGAGTGTAACTGTTCAACCACTTTTGCTCTTTTCATTTGCAAATATCCCTCTTCTGTGATGTGGTTATCGGCATTGGCTCCTTTTTTTTCTGTAAAAGGTAACCACCTAAAGCAACCTATGCAAGTAAATGAGGACCATCATGTAATGTGCCGAAAAACCCAATAAAGGCAGATCATGACAAGAGCCTTGGCTTTTGCTCCCCTTGAGAGAAAAGCCATGCTGTCCCCTTTCTTCCACCGGCCTCGGTAATCCATGTGAATGTCTCATTTGATCCATAATGACTCGGACACTGCGGGCCAGTGTCCACATCACTGTTATCGCTTTGGGGCAAAAATGACCAACTTCCACTGCAGTTTCACCACAAAGGAGTTAATAGCCCTTTTCTCTCCCCAGCCCCTCAGGTTCACTGATTTCACAAGGACTTTTTTTCTAATGTGTATGGTCCTTGGCTGGGCACAAAAAGAGAGCAGCTAACCAACCTCCTCTCCAGTGTAATGCTACGCAGTACATATTAATTGATTATAGACAACAGGCAAAGAAATAGCAGTGGTGCTACAGAGGAAGAAGAGAGATATCAAGAGGTTTCAGGCATGGCTTCACCTCTGGGTGAGTTTTCACTAAAAGAGACAGAAACAAGGGACCATAATTCAAAGTAAAACTGAAGTGAGGATTAAATGCAGGTGAAAAGACCCAGAGACAGGTTAAACTGGGGGTAAGGGAGGGGCATTCTAGGAAGGCTCTGCGGGACAACACTTGAGCTGAGCCTTCAAGGCTGAGCCAGTGTTCCATAGGCAAAGAGAATGATGAGGATACCCTAGAGCCCTGGACATTCAATATATGGTTTCCATACCCTTTCTCACAGAGCTTTGTGCAAAGGATGACTTGTAAATTACAGGGACTTAATAGCATCATTTATATTCCTTACAGATCCAAGCCGGAGCTGGTCACAGCCTCTTTAATGCAAACAGCACGGCCACACTTCTTCTCTATAGCAGATACAGCTTCTTTCAATTTGAAGCGCATTTGGACTCAATGTCAGATCTGGCCAGTCAGACAGGCACTTCGGCTGCGTCTCAGGTCGCCAGGGTGATTGGAAGGAAGGCAGGTCAGGCAGCACCAGGCTGGCCTCAGCTGTGCTCATTCTGATTCTGATTGGGAAAGACTTGTCAGTAAGCCGCCTTCTTCATAGTTACCATTTGTAATTTCTCCCCAAGTATTGGCAGAAGGCCCATACTTTCTCAGAGGAAAGACGAACCTTGAGATGCCGCTCCCTGACACGAGGTGCAGTCATGCTCACAGGCAAGCCAGGCTGCTTTGTCAAGGGCTCCTCTCTTCCTCCCCACTCCCAATTTTCCATGAATAACCCACTAACAATAACAAATTGCTACATGACACCCTCACTGGGCTGCTGGGACTAAGCACCTGATGAGATGTTTGCAATAAATTCGACTCCTCTCCTTGTCTTTCCTGTTTGTATTTCAGTGTCCACAAATATTTACAGAGTACCCACATCGTGCCAGACGCACAGCAAACAAGACTGGGAAGGGCATGATATTTCCATCCTATGGAGGGACACAGAACCCAACAACAGCAAAATAAACAAAGTCACAGTTTCAGACAGCGGGAACTGCTACAAAAACCAGAATGGGCTGATGGGATAGGAAATGATTGGGAGGGGACTATTCTACTGAATGTCCAAAGATGACCTCTCACATCTGAGTCATAACTTGAATGATGAACAGGAATCATCCATGTGAAGAACTAGGGGAAGAACATTCCAGAAAGAAGAAACAAGCCAGGAATGGGGGCAGTGGGGCATGAAGGGAGGTCTGTAGGGTTGAACTGGCAGAGGGTGGAGGCGTCTAACAGCCTCTGTTTCCCTACCTGCTTTCTGTCCTCCTCTCTCTGAGCCCTCCTCTCATCTCTGTCCCCGCCCTGGCCCAAACCTACAGGGATTTTCCCTGTCAGCTCCTCAGTCTGTACCTTCCGAATGCATAGACTTCTGAGAGTCCAGGGTATTGTGGTTTTCTGAAAGTTTGGTTCTTGGCAAAGAGCCAGTGCTATTTCCGTCTTGTATGGAAAATATAGAATTACCGTGAATTATATTGAAAAATTAGATTCATTCACTGCTGTGATAATTTATCTCCCAATCTGTCTCAGAGAGTTAGCAGCTGGTGAGAAAATAAAATGTAATTTAGGCAAAAAAAAAAATCACTTTTAATCCATGTCTGGCGGGAAGAGAGCTTATTAAGTGAGTTTACTCTTCACCAATCAGATGGTTTTCTTTAGCACAATGAAATGTTGTGATGGAGACTAATGGGTAGCTTGCTCCCCTTGGATGGGCCTTGCAAACCCTGGGGTGAGAAGTCGGACCCCACTTACCACGCAAAGCTTCCTAATTGGCCCTCCTCCCCTGGCTCATCTCCTGCCAGCCTGTTGGACCTGCTTGTCCTCAGAGAAAGATACACTTTAGAGCACTGGTTTCCCATGACAGTTTCTGCCATGAGAAAGGAGGAGAAACAGACACAATTTTAAGCCTTATGGATTTAAGGTGTTTAAAATAGTCTTCTCTGATTGGTAATTATGGCCATTTTTCTTCTCTGGTATGTTTGATTGTGTGCCCTGGGATTGTCTTGACATCACCTCATGAGTCAGAACACTGAGCTAATCCTGCTCTGCCCAGAGTCAGGTCCGAAGCGCCCTGCCTCTGTGAGTCAGCCACACACAGAGGCAGGGCCAGGTAAGGCCACTTGGGAATGTGGGGCTTAGGTGCAACTTTGAGCAGCACCCCTCCTCTGCAGCATGCTGCAGTGTCAGAGCTCAGGCTCTCCTGTCTCCTTGCAAGGGGTCCTGCCTCCTCCCAGAGTCGGGGGCGTGAGGGGAAAAGACAGCATAAGTGTGACCCACCTGCCTCCTGGGGAATGCATTCCCTGGTTGGCAAGGCTGGAAGAGCAGGGTAGCAGGGACTGGCGCTTGTCAGTCTTCCTAGCTGAGAATCCTGCCAACCTGGGGAAATGGAGGCACAGTGGAGTGAGAGTGTCCCAGACCGGAACCAGGAGACTAGGGATGAAGTGGAGGTTCTTCCATTTGCTTAACACATGACCTTTGGGTGGCTGGAGCTGTGCTGTCTGTCAAGTAAGGAGCCTGGGCTTGATGGGCACATTTCCTCCAGCTCGAGCTTATTAATCTGTGAATATGGAATTCAGGCTACACAGATCTGTGCCCAGCTTCACTCGGTACCTGCTGGGCAGAGCATAGACTTTGCATCTGGGCTTGAGCCTCCTTGGACTTCTTGCTTGAAAGCTGGTATGTCAGGTGACTTCAAGAAATGAATGGGTGGAGGGAGCTCTGATTTGGGGATGGTACCAAGTAGAGAGGTGCATCAGCTTCTCATTGGTGACTTACACATGAACTTCGTCTGACAGGATGCCCCACGGTGTCGACAGTTGGTTTCCTCAAAGCAACCCGGGTCTCCTCTGCAGCCCCTGGGAGATCCTCCAGCAATAGGGAGCTTGGGTGTGGAGGATTCTTTTAGAAGTCAACTGGCCCACCAGGTGTCACTCCAGGCAGAACTGTGTGTCCTCCAATTCCCCAGAGATCTCTCCCAATTTCTTGAACATGACCTCTGAGGTCAGGCAAAGAGAGAATGAGTTTGATGTAGATTAGTTTGATTTGTAGGAAAGCCAGAGCTCTCGTTAGAGGTTCCACCTGCCCCACCTTCTTCCCTTCGCTGCTGGTGAGGTTAAAATTACCAGTTGGATATAAAAACAGGGGAGAAAGTAGACTGGTGCTGTGAAGTCGGCAAGGCAGCTGGAAAGGCATGTGGCAGAAGGCAGCCTGGCCTGGTGGAAGGGACCTGCCTGCCTACAGAGGAGTGGGTGACACCTACACATACAAGTATTGACTCCGTGTGCCAAGCACGGTCCTAGGTACTGGGGACACAGAACAGGAGAGACACAGTTCCTGGTTTCATGAAAATTACATTCCAGTTGGAGGAGCCAGACTGAAGACTAATAAACAAAGTTATAAACAAGATATTTCTAAGTAAGAACCCCTGCCAGACTTAATGGAGAGCCTGCAGGGGCAGGCAGGGGGCAGCAGGTTATCTCTACATGTGGTTAAGAAAGCCTTTCAGGGGAGGTGAGCTTTGAGCTAGGACCTGCATGATAAGGAGCTAGTGATGAGGAGGACAGGGAGAGAGTATACTCAACAGGTCTGAGAGGGGAGCAGGAGCAGCCTGGCGTGCCGTAGGCATCTGAAAGAGGGCAGCATGGCTGGCTGGGGTGTGGACAAAGAGGGCCGAGAGCACTGCCTGAAGCCAGGACAGCCAACGCAGATCTTGGTGGGCCCCAAGGACTCCAGTGAGAAGTCTGGATTTTAAGAGTGATGGGGAGACATTGAAGGGTTTAAGCAGAATAACCTAAGCTGATTTATATAGTTTTTTTAATTTAACTTTATTTTTATCATTGATGCTATTATAGATGTTCCTATTCCCCACCTCCCTCCTTTCCCTACCTCCACCCAGCCCCCAGCCCCTGGTTTATACAGTTTTTAAAAGCACCTGGTCTACAGGAACTTTCGTGCCTCCTAAGTTAAAGAGGTCCTGGCAGACTCCATTATTATAGCCCCTTCCCTGATCTCAAAGGAGAGGCCTGGTGCTGAGGGTGGGCTGTGGGCACAGCAGGGGCACATATGGATCCAACCAGGGCTTGGGGAGTCACGCCAGGAGCACAGGGTCTCACTGAGCTGGGAGTCACAAGTGACATCAGTTCCTGACAAGGCCAAGGGGAGCAAGAGCCACTGCCCCATGGCATTGGGACACATCACAGAAAAAGCCAGGCCACCTCCTAGTGCTTAGAGTCTCAAAGCACCTGCTTTCTTTTCTCTTGCCCTCCCCGCCCCCCACCAAGACTGCTGGGCGGTATCTGGATTGTTCTGTGCATTTACAGAAAACCTAATTTTCCTCTTCTCCCTTTTGCCTAAACCTGACAGATGTGAACAGTAGCCTACTCTGACCATCTCAGTTGGAACTGATTTCAACTCTCAGTGGTGAGTGAACCAACTACTGAGTATCCCTCTGCCTTCTGAACCTGGGAGGGCAGAGGGACAGAAAATAACCCCAGGAAAGAAGCAAAGTTTAAAAGAAGGGGTCTGTCTTTGACATCAGATAACCTGTCTTCCTAAATGGTAAAATTATAGGAAGAGGCAGGAGATGATTTTACACAACTTTTAATGTTATTCTCAATAAGATTCAAAATCTCATTCCATCTATAAATCTAAAGCAGAAGCCCAGCCATGAAAGCATGGAGAAAAGACAAATTAGGACAAATTGGGGCAGAAGACCATGTTGGCTGAGGGTGAGGAGTCTTGGCTGAACATCAGCTCCGTACTCGGTGGCTCTGTGGTCCCAGGCAAGTTTAAGAGACAACGGATTTCCTATTAAAATGGAGTTTATAAGAGTACCTTTTTAACAGATAATGTGTTTGGCAAGGAGGTAGAGAAAGGTATCCCTTGTGTACTGTTCGTGGGACTGTACATTGGTACAGCCACTATGGAAAACAGTACAGAAATTCCTCAAAATAAACCTAAAAATAGATCTCACCATATGACTCAGCAATTTCCCTCCTGGGTATTTATTCAAAGAAGACAAAAACACTAATTTGAAAAGATATATGATGCACCACTATGTTTACCGCAGCATTCTTTACAATTGCCAAGATATGGAAGTGATCTAAGCGTGTGCTGAGAGATGAGTGGATAAAGATGTGGTATGTATATGTGTGGAAATATTACACAGCAATAAAAAGGAAGGAAATTTTTCCATTTGCAACATCATGGATGGACCTAGAGAGTATTATGCTAAATGAAACAAGTCAGACAAAGACAAATACCTTAGTTTCTCTCATACGTAGAATGTAAAACCAGCACACAACAAAAAACAAAACCAGACTCAGAAACTTCAGAAACAAAGACCACAGTGATGGTTGCCAGACGGGAAGGATGTGGGGGAATGGGTAAAAAGGAACAAGGGAATATAGTCAATAATATTGTGATAAGTTTACATGATGACAGATGCTTACTAGAATTATTGAGGTGATCAGCTTGGAAGATATAAAAATGTCAAATCACTATTGTGCACCTAAAACTAATGTAACTAATATAATATTGTATACCAAATATACTTAAAATGAAATAAAATAATGCCCTCTCCCTAGAGAGTGTTGCAGGCCTTACACAAGATATCAATGTGTGATCAGTCCTCAGCACAATGCCAGGCACATGAGAAACACACAACACAACATTATTTTTCTTGAGAAAGTGCATGGAAGTGGAATTTACAGATAACAATAAAGGCAAAAAACGGTGGGTGAGATTCTTCAAGAAACTAAGAGCAATGTAGAAATCAAGTTTGGGAAATTCTCCCTGATTTCAAAAGAAAGAGAAATGAAAACAATAAAGGTAAAAAGAAAAGGAGGAATACATCACAGGGCTGGTAACTTCAATACAGGTAGGCGAATATACATCAAGTTAGGTTGCATTAATTATTTTTATAAAATAGGAAAAAGACACTTTCTGCTATTTCTGCCAATTGAAAGGACTGAATGAGCAACAGGAAAAGAAAACAGACCAACAACAAGAGACATCCTTGTGAAAATTTTGAATCATACAGATAAGGAAAAAGATTTGCCAAATGCAAGGGAAAATAAAAGTTTATTACAAAGAGAGAAAAGCAGACTAGCTTTAGCTTTCCCCATAAAACCAAACACTGGGGGAGAAGGAGCAATATGATAGAACAAGTGTGATGGAGAATTCTGATTGTCACCCCAGATTATCATTCCTGGGAGGACAGCAGAAAGGCTTTCTCAGACATGAAAGGGCTCAGTAGTACATGTTCCGTGGGGCTGTGATGAAAGAAATCACTTACAGATGTGGCCTAATGCTTAGGAAATGAGTTAAACACAGAATTTAATGCTGCAAAAGCCATGATTCCAAGGACTGAAGAGTAAACTACAAGCTAAATGATTATCTTCAATGGAGTTTCACAATGTACAGATATTTTAAAAAATAAAACTTAAAATAAGTTCATTCTAACCCATTTCAATACCTTGCATTTCTTTCTTTCTTTTTCCTTTTTTAATATTATGCTGTTACAGTTGTTCTATTCCCCCTTCATTCCCCTCCACCCTACCCCCCACCCCAACATTACCCCCCCTTTAGTTTATGACCATGTGTCTCAAGTTCTTTAGATTCTATATTTCCCCTACTATTCTTGCCCCCCCCATCTATTTTCTATCTACTGAGGAAGGCGAGAGGAGAGAAGCCAAATTTACTAGATTTCTCCTTTGCTCACAAGGGTATTGATAAAGGCTCTTTTTTTTTTTTTTTAAATAGAGTAGGAAGAACTTGCTCATTTTTTAAAATTTAAAAACAACTCTTTAGGAAAAAAACAGGATATGAACTTCAAATTCGTCAGGCAAGAAGTACAGAAAAATTGCATTTCCAGAGAGCAGCAACAACAAAAACAAAGAAAATAATGAGAAAGCATAAGACAAAAACCTTCAAATAACAGAAATAAAGCCATTTTTTCCACTTTTAAAAAATTGCTCCAACAGATATGAATGAGATAAGTGAGTTCCCTTGTTAAAGTGAAAAGACTCTCAGTTAAATGCTGAATAGAAATCCATCCAACTTTATACCACAGAAAAGTTAAAAACCCTGCCCTAGAACAGAAAAGAAAATGAATTATTGTCAAAATATACCATATTTCTTAATATGAAGTCTCAACATTTTAAAAATTCAATTTACTTCTAATTAATTCATAAATAAAATATAACTCTTATAAACATTTAAGTAGAAGTTTTTGAAACTTGGCTAATTGGCTTTTAAATTATTCTGAAAGAATAAACATGGGAGACATCAAAATAAAAATTGAAGCAGTGGATTAAAGGAGGCACTTATTTTTGGATATTAAAACATATTTTAAAGGTGCATTAATTAAGGGAGTGTGGTATGGGCATAAGAATGAAGACATGACTGCAATATTCTAGAAGCCCCCCAAACAGAGCCACACAAACAAGGCAGCGTTTTATGCCACTGGCTAAAGAATAAATTATTCAGTACATTGTGATGAAGTAACTTGGTAATTATTTGGAAATTAATAAAATTGGACCACTGCATCTGAATGCATACCTAAATGAAGGCCAAATTGATTTAAAAATAAATGTAAAAGATAAAAGCATAAAAACAACTAAAATGAAGGTAAAACAAGGATAAATACTTGGCCTCTGGGCAGAGAAGAGATTTCTCAACCACAAGGCAAAGAAAGAAAAGCTGAAGTAGAAGAAAATGTAGGGCTTGACAACATAAATATCCTTAAAAAACTTCTCTTCTTGAAAAAGTCCATAAATCGAGTTTAACGAACACAAACAGAACTAGAAACTCTCTTTCTCTGTATCACACACACACAAGGCTCATGTCCTAACTGCAGAGAAATCAGTATCAATTGCAAAAAAAATAAGCCCCTAATAGTGTAACAGGGTGCAGTCAAGAGGGGGGCCCCAAACAGGAATTTGTAATGGGGTCCAGAAGAGTTTGGAGATGATTGGCTCCACACCACAGGGCCACACCTGCCAGGAATGCTGGCAGCTGTGGCCAATTGTGGGAGGAGCCAGAAATGAAGCTGCAGAGGAAGATTGGCACTGGGATTTAAACCCAGGCGTGGTTTTGGGGACCACACATCTTTTTGGGGACCACGCGGCTTGGGCGAGAGTCAGGACCACGCAGCTTTGGAAGTGCTCCCTCCTTGCCATGTGGATGGTGCCAGGAGCCCGAATCACGGACTTCTACTTTCCTGAGATACGGTACCCAGACTGGGCAGAGGGAGGAGGAAGGACTGTGTGTGTTTGTGGGTATTCTAAAGAACTTTAGTCTGTATAACCTTTAAATAAGCAATAATTCCTTTCCTTTTCACCAATCTCTGGCATTAAGAGACGTCTTTCCTCTGGCGGCAGGCAAAGAGAACCTAGTACGGGGGAGGGACCCCTGGAGAAAGAAGGGGGTCTTGTGTATGGTTCAGTACCCCACCCCAGTCTGTTCTGTAACAATAGGAAAAACTGGACAAAGCACATAAACTGATCAAGTACAAATGAAGAAATACAAGTGGCCAACCTGACATATGAAAATGATGTTCAACCCCATTAGTAAAGACATTCAAATTTAAACAACATGCCTATTAAATTGAAAACTATAATAATACATACTATTGCCAAGTGCTGAACCGGGTACCAGAAATAGGCACTCATACCCATGGCTTTTAGCAATCTACATCAAAATCTTTAAAAAGATTCATAATCTTGGAACTGGATATCCTATTTTTAGAAATTTATTCTAGGGTAACATGCAAGGATTTACACTAAGATTTAGCTACCAGGATCATCTTTACAGCATTTTTTAATCAGGTCAAAGATGATGGTAATAAGTAAATCTAATATTTATTTATTGAGCACATAAAGTGGCCAGGCACTCTGCCAAACCCTTCACATGCATTACCTCATCTTATTCCTGTGAGTGAGGCCCATCCCTTTACTGGCTCTGTTTTACAGACAAGGAGGGAGAGGGTTAAAACAACTCGAATGCCCAGCAAAACAGGATGTTTACATATATCAAGGAACAAAAATAATACGAATGCAGTAAAGCCAGGCAAAACCATAATTCTCAGACTATAAAGGGACATCCCTAAATGGTCACTGTGTGTGTGCATGTGAACAGGGTCCCATACATGTGGCCACATGATTTGGAAGAAAAACATTTATAGAATATAACCCATGTGCCTTCCTAAGAAGAAAGGACTGGGTGTTAAAAAGGGATGGAGGGAGAAAGAGAGAGCACTAACTGTTAATAATGGTCTTTTCTATGGAGGTTATAGAATGATGACAATAATAATGTTTTCCTTTTTATCATTGTCTTTAAATTTTCTCCAATGTCACCCTGGCTGGTGTAGCTCAGGGGATTAAGCTCGGGCCTGTAAACCAAACAATCGCGGTTCAATTCCCAGTCAGAGCACATGCCTGGGTTGCAGACCAGTTCCCAGCTGGGGATGCATGAGAGGCAACCACACATTGATATTTTTCTCCCTTTCTCCTTCTGTTCCCCTCTAAAGATAAATAAATAAAATCTTAAAATTTTTTTCTCCAATGAACATGCACGTTCACACTAAAATAGATTTTTAAATTGAATTTTATTTAAAGGTTTTGGAGGAAGGAATAACTGACATCATTTCAAAGGTCTTTTTAATAGAGAGAAAAGATTGCTCTGAAATTTGCAGCTGAGCCCTGACAGTTTACTCAAGGTTGCTGGTCACTAAAGTTTTCAGTGCTACCTGATCCTAGAAGAACAAGACTGACTTATTTACCTTGGAACAGTTCCAACCATTGCTCCAGAGAGATGCTGGCTTAGAAGACATTTCTTAAATCACCAAGTCTTTCCTCTGGCTAAGGATTTTGTTCAAAGTTTGAAGTCCCTGTGCATTTTCCAGCTAAATATACCCATGTTTTCATATCTATATGTCTGAACACTTCCAGATCCATGCTGTCCTGGATAGAGTGACAAATTCCATACCATTTGTCTCCTTAATTTTCACAAAGATTTTCACTAATAGGAAAAGAATCCTTTGAGTTCCTGATTGAGTCATTGCAGCAAGGTGATATGGACAGAGGGCTGAGAGAGGGCTTACATGTGGAATAGGGTGTTAGGAGATCAAGTCTGGCAGGTTTGGGGAATGCAGCCACAACAATGACCGTCAGTGGACCGGTCACAGCTATTCCTAAGGCCAAGGTCCACAGACAGGAGGGCAGAGCTTTAGAAATCTGACAGGGGTGGGTTTACAGGTCAGGGAAATAAAAGGCTGCCTCTCCCACAAATAAGACAAAGGAATACAGAACAGTCTCCTGCTGACAGTGGAGTCGTGCATGTTTTTATTTGATCTTTTGATTAATCCATTCATTCACTCAGAAAATATCTACTGAGCACATGAAATGTGCCAGACACTGAGGCTATAGGGCTGAACAAAATAGATAAAATCCCTGACTCAATGGAGATTTACACCTCAATGGGATTAAATACACAATAAACATGTAAACACACAAACAAGTCAACCAGCATATAGAAAATAAGATAATTTCAGATGAGGATAAGTGCTCATAGGAATATAAAACAGAGTAATGGATTGAAAGGGACTGGAGGGTTACTTTTCTGGGTTGGCCATGGAAGGCCATGCCAGGTGACAGTTGAGCTGAAACATGAATGAGCAGGAGAAGCCAGCCACTCTAAAGGGAGTGAGCCTACTCTATTTTCCTTAGCTTGGCCACGCCTATTAAGTCCACTTCCTCCAGGAAAGCTTCCCTGGAGTCTTGGCACTTGCTGTTGCCTTCTTCTTTGAGTTCCCAACTGTGCCACATACGCCATCAGATGGTTCTCCCAATGTGTGTGGGTGTGTGTATGCACAATGTATACACTTGTCCTAGCCTTCCAGTAAGATATGGGGCCCGAAGGTAAGCCAGGGGTGCAACCTGATGATCAATCTACAGCTGAAGTGTCCAAGTTCTTCCTGGGTGTTGGCCCAGATTCCATTATGCAGCTGCTCACTGGATAGATCTAACCTGAATCACCCCAAAACCTGTATTCTGTAACAGAGAATTAAATTAATTACTTTTCCCATGCCCAATCCTGCTTCTCCTATGCTTCCTGCTTCTGTGACATCTCAGCATTTATTTCTTTAAGGGTCTACCTTTGCCCGTGTCCCTGCGTGTAGTCGGGCAGTTTGTGCATTGCACTAAGGCCAAGGGGACGAATGGAAGTCAAACCTTCAACTATACTCGCAGTAACCAGCTCAATCTGGCAAAAAGCTGGACCCTCCCAAAGAAAGGTTGCTTTTACTTTGCCCATAGGTACCATCCCATTGCTCAGCCCTGCACCATTTGCTCAGAGAAGGTACCTTTTTTTCTGATTTGCACAGAGGTGTCCTACAACTTGCTGTGACCAAGTTCTCCCCTTACAGTGTGATTTTTTTTTCCAGCACATCTTTGTGATCCATGTCAGTCAATATTCTGTCCCACTACCCATTTAAGTCCCCCTTCTTCCAGGAGAACTTCCTGAACCTTCAGTAACCTATATTTTTAAACCACAGCACAGGCTGTCTGTACTGCTCACTTCTCTTTGCCTGCACATTTCGGGGTGAGTTTTGCCATCCAGTTGTATCATGAGTTTGCAAAGACTGAAATGTATGTTTGAGCTTCAGGGCCTTGCACTGAGTAATGCGTGGGTCACAGAAGCTGCCTCTCCTGGGCATGAAATTCTCCTCGTGGCAGTGTGATTTCTGTGAACTTTCTGCTTTGTAACCACCTGTGTGTTTCGGGGCCCACCCTGAGCATACTGCATCTGAAACTCTAGGGAATAGGTCTTTGGAATCTAAACTATTAAGAACCTCTCAAGTGATTCTTATGTAAACTGAAGTGTGGGAACCACTGTCTTAGTTACATTAAACCTCCAGAGAAAAGAGGACTGTGAAGTGAGGGCCCAGGGTAAGAGGGGCCCTGTGATTCCCCAGGTGGTGGGTCACTGCGTCTTGCATCATCTTTTGTACCTTTTCAGCCTTCAGAGGGAAGGATGAAGAACTTGGAGTACTGACTGGAGATCTTTCTGAACAAAAGCAAAGATCATAAGTCAGAAGAATGTATGGAGTGCTATCATTTGGTGCCAGTAGGTGATGGATAGATAGACGGATAGATAGATGGAAATGTGTGCATACGTTTGTAAGTACATAACAGTATCTCTGGAAAAAACATAACAGAATAGATTTAGACTTGCCTCTAGGAAAAAGAACCTATGGAATTATAGGTATAGTTGAGAGATAATGTTTTCCCCATATATCTTTTGGAATGCTATATACATATGTATATGTAATAGTATTGGACTATGTATGGGATATTGTAAGGGATATTATAAATATAGATAACTTAAAGTTTCTCCCATATTGTCATAGCAAAAACTTATGTAATGAGTACTACGTGAGAGGCACTATTCTATGTGGCTTTATATTAACGATCCTAAAAAACAGAGACTATAATTACTCCATATTATCAACAGGGAAATTGAGGTGGAACTAAGCAAAGCCATTTGTCCAAGTTCACAGCAGTAATGATAGAGGGGGCATTCAAAATATGCAGACAGTCTGACTTCAGAGACCAAGCTCTTGACTGCTAACAACTGAAGGCCCCTGGGGCCTTCAGCACTGGATTGGTCTTTGGGAGAAGTTCATCTCTACCTTGACCCTAACAGGACTCATAGAATTACTGACCCAAGTAATGAGCCAATCACAATTCCAGACACAGAGCTCTAGCCTGAGAGTAAAATATCTAAAAGTGATCGATTGGCTGAATGAATGAATGAATCAATCAATCAATGAAGCAGGAGACCAGTAAATCATTGAAGCAGGTTCTTTGAAAGGATCATTAAAGTGAAGAATTCTCTGACAGATGAGTTCAGCTAGGAGAGGAGGAGAATAGAGGGAATGTAGAAATGTAGAAACTGGAGAAATGAAGAGAAGGCCAATGTGGCTAGAGCATAGTGAGGCGCAGGAGATGACCAGAGACGCGGCTGGAGAAGTAGGCAGGGGCCATATCATGAAGGCCTCTATGGAGGATTTTGAAATGTGCCCTAGGAGCTAACAGCAGCCATCGAGGGAATTTAACAGGACAACGACCTTCCCAGCAAAACCAGCAATTGAATGAGATGCTGGCAGCTGGACACGGCCCAGTTTGAAGGTTGCTTCCAGGTCTGAGGCTCTGAGAAAGAAATAAATGGGAACAGTGAGTGAGACTTCTGTTCTGGCAGGTGAGTAAGGAGCCCATAAGGTCACCAGGGATGCCTGGGGAAGGTCCTAGAAAAGAACATACTAGAATTGCCTACATTAACTCCTGCGGTGACTCAGGCCTCTGTCCTAATCCCTTTTTTCTAGTCATCATGGACTTGAAATTTTTCTCTCATTGGACCCTTCAGACAATGGTCTTCTTCCCAGAAATTCTGAGTCCTAGAGGAAGCAGTATTGGGAGAGGCAGAGAGACCAGTCAGCATTTTCAGCCAGCCCAGATGTGTCAGTACCTAAGTCCCCTGAGCCTGCCAGGTCTGCCAGACTTCAGCTGAGGTCATGAGGACAAAGCTAATTGGAGCACATGGCAGCCCAGGGGAGGAGACAGAAGTAAAGGAGCCCACCTGGGCCCCACACTGTATTGGCCTCAGTGCTTGACCCAGGCTCTGAATGCCTCTCAAGGTCCTCAGCTCTGTCAAAGAGCCCAACAGTCTACATATCTGCAATCACCTTGCCTGAATCCGGGAGATGGGACACAATCATAGGTGTGAGGCCCTGGGAAAAATCAACACAGTTCAGTTCACTGCCATAAGTCCCAGGGCTATATGAACACCACCTCTGACTCTGGGTTCCTCAATCTATCTGAGAAGACAGACCTCGGTGCAGACAATGACAGTGTGATGAGATCCTCTAACAGAAGTGAATAGCAAGTGCAATGACAGCCCAGATGGGCAGCAAAGAAGTCCCCTTGCTGGGAGGTGGTGGGAGGGTTGCGGGAATTTGAGAGAGAAAAAACATTTGATCTGGTAGTCACAGATGGAGAGCAGTATAAATAAAGGCAAAGAAATATAAAAGCCCTCATTGTGTTTCAGAAACAAAAGTGCAAAGCAATTTAGCCTTCGTACTCTGGAGTCCGTGTGCTAAGGTTGGAACCTGACTCTGCTCCATACTAGCTCTGTGATTCTGGGCATGTTACTTAACCTCTCTGTACCTCTGTTTCTTCATCTGTTAAAAAAGAAAGCAATAATAACAGTATTGACTTCACAGGAGTGAAGTGGAGATTTGAAAAGTTAACATATAGAGAGTTTTTACAAGAGCGTTGGTTACACAGGAAGCACTATAGAAGTAGTAGCTGCTATTATTATTACTGTTGTTGTTTTGCTGTCATCTCTGAACAGCTGCCCAGTGTGAACCCAGTGAGGCTGCAGGTGGATGAGTGATCAGACATGAAACTGCAAAGGGGGACTAGAGCCTGATTGGAAATGGCAGACACAGTAAGAATTTCAACCCTTCTCTGCCATGGGTGAATTTTTACAAGCAGAAGGTCAGAAGTGCAATGAAGGGGAGGCTTATACATGCACTGTACACCTGTCATAGAAACACTCTCTGAGCCCAAGCCCCAGGTTCAGGCCCTGCTCTGGCCACCTAGCAGCTCAGTCTGCATGCAAGATGACCGAATCAACCACAAATGCCCCCATCCCAGTCACTCAGGCCTGAAGGAAAAAGCGCAGATGGCTTTGCCCAAACTGGACAAACAGGTGGGTTTGAAGGACAGCCTAGAAGCTTGGTGGGGTGAAAAGAGAGACACTGAATGGAGTTTGGACCTGCCTGGCTCAGGTACATAGCTGACCTTCGAAGGAAATCTGGAACCCTAAGGGCAGTTAGATTTGAGACCCAACTGAGGCCAGTCAGTAGGTGAGGACTGGAGCCCAGGACAAGCCCGGTCCCAACCCAGCCATAGAAAATCTAGGCTGGGATCCAAAACCTAGAGGGACGCATCAGCAAGAAGTGGCCTGGATGCCAGGGCACAGCCAGGTGGAACTCAGCGTGGGTTTTCGTTGTGCAGAACTGAAGCACTTAGGACAAGCCCACTGAATGAGCGGAGGAGGCAAGGCTGAAACAAAACACAACTTTTTTCTCACAATTACTCTTTTCATCTTTGCTTTCCTACCTCTGGGGTGATCTTATAATTTGGGCTGGTCACTTCTTTGTAATAAAGTCTTCTGGTTACTTTTTGGGACCCAAATGATCTCATTTTAGTAATTAAAACACCCAGCTAATAGCTAAATTTTAACTATTAATATTGAATATTGATTATATTATAGTTATAATTATACTTATAATGATTAAATAATATAATATAAATAATAGTATAATAGTTAAAACTCAAGGCTTTATTTAAAGTGAAAGCTCCTTCCTTCCCCACCTTGGGCCTGCTTCAGCATTGCAGGGACAGAAGCAACAGGGTGTAGTGTTGTCTTCTTTTCCTCTCACATCGACCCCTCGTCTCTACCTCCACCAGGCTGCCTCTGACCCCTCCAGGGAGTAATCAGGTAGAGGGAGAGAAAGGAAGGGCAGGCAAGGCCTCACTATACTTGCAGTGATTTGCATGGATTCTCTCTGGGCTTGACTGGTTTCCAAGGCTGACTCAGGACCCTTCTCAGGCACATCCCTTTTGAAGGTGGCTCCAGGACCGTTCTCTCTGTGGATCCACTTGGCTCACGGGGAACTGGCCTCCCCATCACTCTGATGGTGGAAGTGTAGCTGGTCCCCAGGGCAGTCTGGCCATTCTCCCTCTCCTTCACCCCTCAGCCAAGTCTTGACTTCTTGCCCTAGATTTTTTCTGTGAGAGTCAGACACCAGATCATTGTCTCCCCCTCTTTCTGAAGGCTGTGAGCTTGATGTGAGCTTGACACACATCGAGTTCACCAAGAGTCTCTTCAAAGCCCCCTTCCCCACTTTGGCTTAAGGTGGTGGGGACATCCATCCCTGCCCCACTGGGTAGTGTCACATGCACAGTGCACTGACAGTTTACTCCAATAAATCACTCCGGCTCTCACCCTGCAATATTTCAATGGACCTTTTACACCTTTGACATGAATGATGAGCTAAACCAGTTCTCAAAACTGGTTTGGGCCACTCCTTCCCATTTGCAAGTGCCACATGTGGTCTAGCATGGCAGCTGCCTCCTTTGCAGATTGAGAGCTCCCGAGTGCAAGGATTGTGTTTGTGCACAACTGTATTCTCAGCTCCCCAAATGCATTTGACATTTAGTTGGTGTGGTGGACAGAATAACAGTCCCCTCAAAAATGTCCACGTCCTAATCTTTAGAACCTGTGAATATGTTAGGTTCCGTGGCAAAGTAATTTTGATTGCTAATCAGCTGACCTGCAGAAAATCCAGCTGACCCTGGGTTTTTCAGGAAGGTGTGATGTAATCACAAGCATCTGTGTAAGTGGAAGAGGGAAGCAGAAGTTCAGAGAGAGAGAGAGAGAGAGAGACTTGAAGATGCAATGCTGCTAGCTCTGAGGATGGAAAGAGACCACAAGCCAAGGAATGAGAGCAGGCTTTAGAAGCTGGAAAGGCAAAATATGGATTCTCCTCCAGAACTTCCAGAAAGAAATGCAACCCTCTAACACCTTGATTTCAGTCACTGGGCCCCATTTAGGACTCTGATCCCTTCTGAACCTTTGTAATATAATATGTGTGTGTTGTTCTAAATTACCTTGAATCAGAAGGTTGCTTGACAAATGTAGAAGGAGGGAAAAAAGTGTGGATGGTGTTTTTCTCAGACCATTTCAAGTCTGTTGACCATGCCTGGACACCTGCCTCTCTACTGGCTGGTGTTCAGGTCTCCACGCTCTGCTGCTCCCCATGGACAGTGCAAGGTTCATAATGCCAATTCCTGGTTTATGAACTTCTCCTTTTCCTGTCTGCCTGCAGACCACTCCTTTTTAGTAATTTGGGTGTTATTTGCAAAATTATAAATTAATGTGTACCTACTAAATGGTTTTCTTGCAAGTCAGATTATTATTATAACATAAAAATTGAAGTCTTCTTCCCCCACTCCCAATTCCTCATTTCTGATTTCCAGAGATAAATGACTGCTCTTTCTGTCGCTCCTTGTAGACGTTTTCTACACATATGCCAGCATGCATTTGCATATTTATTTATGTACCCACACAAAGTATTTTGACAAAAATAAGTCATGCTGAAGATATTGTTCTCCAACGTCTTCGTTCGTGTAGTAACGTACACTGGATGTCTTCTATTAGCACGTACACTTTGCTCTTGGGGATGGCTGTATAGTAGTCCATTGTTTACCATAAGTTATATAACCACTGCCACAGTGGCTTTGAAACTGCTTGGTGTACAATAAAATGGATTCTCAAATATTTAATCACAGTCTTCCAAGATCACACACTCAGAGGCTTTTGATGACTTTCATAGGCCCTGAGCACTCATTTCTGGAGATTCTAACCCACATCACATCAAACATATGTAAATGCATACCTACATTTAACACCAAATATCAATTTTTGTAGTACAAAGATGAAAGGATCTTTTATTATCTTGCTTTTGAGATAATTTGCTCTGAGTAACTGACTTAATTTATGGTTGACTACAGTTTCTCAGCAGTCGTCACGCACTCTTGGGAATTCTTGTAGTGAGACAATTTAACCTGCAAATAGTTTGTAAGTGTAATGGCATTTTTATGAATATTAAGCTTATCAATTAGTGAATGTGACTGAATGTTGCACTTCATAGACATTAAACAAACTTATTAGTTTTGACTTTGTGCCTTTCTCTTTATATTTTGAGTTCAATAGTCGTCTTCCTCAGACCTCATATGTTTCTCAGGCCTTTGGGAAGCTTGATATTCCTAGAGACAATGACAAGAGCATCCAAGGAATAAGATAACTACGTGCCCAGTGCCCTTTGGCCAATGCCTGGGCTCACTCTTGAGATGAATGGGTGGGAGAGTTTGGATATGCTTGGGAAGGAGGTTTACCAGGGTCCCCAAAATAGATGTTTCCAAAAGTGCTATGAGGCAGTAGAGCAGCATATGGAACTGGAATGGTTCCAAACGAGGGGCCAGAGTCTCAGCTAAGGAGACAAGGGGCACAGCCCAGGGTGACCTTTTGTGAAGGGAACAAGACTGATCAGGACTTGGGTTCTCCCAGATCCTAACCCACATATTCCAATGCTGTCTTTCAAAGCTTGATTTTATTTGTTATGGGAAAGATCTCCCTCATTGCCCTCCCAAAGGGTAGCCAACACTTTAAGATCTGGGGTGGGGTAGAGCAGGGGGCAGACTACAACTCTGTCCCTATGTTCTGTTTACTGTAAAACCAGAGAGGGCACTCGATGCTTAAGCAGAGCTGACAAATGGGCAAAGGAGGAGTCTTCACCAGGAGGCAAATTTCCCATCTGCACTGCTGCACGTGAAATGTCACAGTGATCAGAGCAGTAAGTGCTCAGGAGGGAAGGGAAACATAATGGTGGAGACAGTTTGGCATCTCATTTGATTTCCTGACAAAAATTAACATTTTTTTAAAAGATTGACTTTCTCTGTGGAAATTCCCCTCTAATGTAAGCACTTATTCAATGATGGGCCATTATAAATGCTTATGATCATGAGGGTGAGATTTCTGCAGCATCTGACGCTGTTATTACTTTGAATGAAATCACTGTGAACACAATTTCAGGTCCCACAAACAGTGCCTAGTTTTAAGAAGTCCCTGTGGATGAGAACACGGTTTCCATAGCTCAGTAACACAGTCAGCCAAGAAGCTTGGGGCAGAGTCATGGGGACGGAGGGAGACTGAGGGCATGGATGCTATGTGACACCCCCCCAAAAAAAAATCAGTGGGACAAGACAAAGACTTGTAACATTCATCTCTTGGGCTCTTCCTCCTGGAATAAGGAAGAGCTCAATTTTTCAGACACACACAGTATTTCGCTGGTTTGGACTTAACAGACTCTGTGGGACTCTCTGGAAGTCTCCTGCCAGGGCCTATGTGTACCGTAGATGTGTTTTTTTCTTGACAACTACTGATGTCCATCATTGTCCTCCTGTCCCCTCAAGTGATTTCATTGTGGAAATCACTTCTTCCACCAACTATTGTATGTGTCTACTCTTGTAGTGATGATGAAGACACCAATATTGCAACTACTACCAGGATAGCTGCCAAGTCTAGATCAAGGTTAATGTCTGGTTTCGGGGTTGTGTACCTGGTGTTTTTTCTTTTTGGAAGAGAATGGCTGTGCTCCCTCAATACCAGTTACATTCTTTTACTTAGTTAAAAGAACTTGAACTTTTACCTGAACATATTGCCATTCAGCAAAAAGACTCTACCCCCCAGCCTCCTTTCAGCCATATGCTTGTGAAAGTAAGTTCTGACCATTAAGATTTAAGCAGAACTGCTCTGCAAAGCCATCTCCCAAAAATGATGAAACTGTGAAGGTACACCCTTCCACTTCCCTTTCACCTCCTCCTTATTTTTCCTAGAATGCAGCAGTTGTGATGGCAGGAGCTCTAGCAACCACCTTAGGCCATGAGACGGTCTTGAGATGAAGGTCACATGCTGAAGGTGACAGAGTCTTGCTCCCTAAAGACACCATGGAGCCACTATGCCAGCTTGTTGAAGCCACTTTCATTTTGGCTATTTATTTAGATAAAAGCCAAGGTAATTTTTTCATATTCATTAAATATGTACTTAAAAAACACAAATAAATATTATCTACTATAATTTATAACATCTTTACTGAATTCTTTTTTAACTGAGATATGATTGACATATAACATTGTCTCAGCTTCAGGTGTACAATATAATGATTTGATATGTGTATATGCTGTGAAATGATCATCACCATAAATGTAGTTACCATCCATCACCATACAGTTACAATCTTCTTCTTGTAATGAGAATTCTTTTAAAAAATGTTGGCATGTTTAGTGGAGATGCTATAAGGTACAAAAGAAATGAAGTATCAGACAGGGAATGAAATGATACATCTGCCATGTGGATGAGCTCTAAAACCATTGTGAGAAGTGAAGAAAACCAGATATAAAAGTCACATATTGCGTTACTCTATTTATATGGAATGTCCAGAGTTGGTAAATCCATAGAGAACTTTTAACATCTACTCTCTTAGCAACTGCCAAGGGTACAATACTATTGACCGTTGTCACCATGTTGCTCATTATGTCCCAGGACTTATTTTCCTTATAACGGGAAGTTTGTACCCATCCCTACCCCCACCCCCAGTGACACTGAGTAATGAATGAGACATGCTGCTAGTCTCTCCCTCTTCTGATATCCCACCCCCAAACACCCTCCACATCATGCACATCCACCCGGACTTTCCAGGGGGACCCACTTCCCTCTAAGCTCCTCTGCTTCCCAGCAAATCAGACCCCTGGTGGACCATCTCCAAGCTATGCTTCAATCTCAGGATGAGTATCATTCATGATAAAGACATGACCTCTACTATATTCTTTCCCTGGTAAAATGCATGTGACCGCTGACTGATTCCTGACCCTCATTCAAGGTGGTGTCCTTGAAAGGAATGAGCTATAGGTAGACTTCTTGCAGACATGCTAGTCTTCTCCAGCTGGTCTTCTCACAGCCCACTGAGAGCATGACCATGTGTGCGGCACTTTTCCCTGCTGCGACCAGGCAGGTTTGCTCGTGGGTCAGTGAGTACTCCTTGCTGTAACTGTGATGGTTAGGTGTTTGTTCCAGTGGTAATTTCTCCCTGCCACTCCAACCTCATGACAGAAGTATAGACCCTCATCCCACTGATGTTAAGGTTGGCCATGACTTGCTTTGGCCAATGGAATGTGGGTAGAAGTGGCAACAGGAGGCACCTCATGCCTCTGCTCCTCTCACCGGAAGCACCCATCTCACAGTGAGAAGGGCATTTTTGGCTACAGAGTGAAACACATGGAAGGGGGCTTCTCCAGCTAACACACAGTCTGAAGCAGGGATCCCCCACTGACCCGAAGGTTTGAAAATAAATGACTACTGTTGTATGCGACTAGATTTGGGGTGGTCTTATGGAGCCCTATTTCAGTAAAAGCCTTGCTGATACATCAGAAGCTGCTCTTGTGCCTTTCAGCATCTCTCAACTCCTCAGGTGGAAAGAGACCCTTCACTTCCTCTGGGTTTGAACTTGGACCTGTGACTATGGACACAGGGTCCCAGCCTCTCTGTGGACTCTTGGTTTCTCCCTTTCCTGCAAGATAAAAGGGCTGAGCAGCAACCCCTGCCCGGAATAGCATCTCCTCCAGCTGATATTTTGCTGGCTCCTTCCAAGACCCGTGTCCTGTCACCAGCTGTAGGTGCTTTTCAAACCAGAGCTGTCACCCTGGCTGTTCTTTAGGACATCTTTTTTTCTTTTAATTCTCACCCAATGATGTGTTTATTGATTTTAGAGAGAGGGAGGACAGAAGAAAGAGGAAGAGAAAGAAGAAAGAAAGAAATATTGATGTGAAAAAGAAACATCATTGTGAGAAACATTGATCAGTTGCCTCCTATATGCACCTGGATGTGGGGGCGGGTCAAACCTACAACTTAGCTATGTGCCCTGACTGTGGATCGAACCCCCAATAGTTTGGTGTATGGGATGATGCTCTAACCAACTAAGTCACCCTGCCACATCCTTTAGAACACCTTAATTGATCATGTCAGCCCCATGTTTACAACCCCTCAGCACCTTTCTGTAAATATTTGGGAAAAGTTCCCATTTCTTGGCTCCTGCCAGCTGGGCAGTTCCTCCCCTCTCCTACCTGCCTGCCCCTCACACTCTAGAGAGGGCCAGTAGTTCCCAAAGGTGTCCTGCTGCCCCACACCAGTGCCCATGCTTTCCGCAGCATGCGTGCCCTGTCCTCATCCCCTGGGTGGGAGTATCTCAAGGTGACAGTGAAATGACTGATGGAAACAGCCGACAGCCGACAGCCACAGGAAAAGGAAATGAGTTCTTTTAATACAAGGTAAGAGATACAACTAACCACACAGAGCAGAGAGACAACATCCAGTCGCTTTCATTAGGATCTAGTTTAACAGCTGCCCCAGAGGGAACCAAATTCCTAATGCCCCCTTCAAAACCCAGCTCGGGTCTTGCCTCCTCAGGCTTTCCTTGGTCTTCTTTGCCTCTCAGGACATCCCAAATGAGTGAACGGCTTCCTGCGGCTCCTATGTGACTCAAGAGCTGGCTTCCTAGATGCCTCAGTCTCTCTTTGGTCAGGGTCGGAAGGGGTTCCAATGCTGCCCCACAGCCGTGTGCATTCCACCTGGTGCTCATTCCCAGCCTTGATGGAAATGAGGCAGAAGAGTGGTTTCCACTTCAGTTCTGCATTACCACCCGCAAACGTGTCTGGCAGCTGGCAAGTTATTTCTCTGTCCTGAGTCCAGTGTCCTCTTTTGAGCTGGACGAAAAAGGGCTGAGCACCAACACCAGACTGGAGGAGGGCCTCCTCCATCCAAGTTCCTAAGACCCACCTGGACAGGATTAAGACCCAGATGAACACTGCACGGGGTAAGAAGGGCCTGGTGCATGGTGGGAACTCAGCCAGTGCTAGTTTTCTTCCTTCCCTTCCCACTAGGCTCACCAGAGCCTCTTTCCTTCCGGGAAAATTAAGTTTGGAAGCATGAGACTGATACCTGGTCAGCTGGCATAAAGCAGTGTATTTTGGTTTCAGATCAGAACAAGGAAACACCACACTTTAATGATGAGAGGGGAAAATTTTGGAAGTGAGAGAGAGAGGCTACGTCCGAAGACTTGAGAGAGATAAAAAGGGGGCTGGCGGCAGTGGATCAATCATCCAGGTGAAAACCTGAAAGACGATTGATTTTCCTCCTTGATGTCCATTTTTCAAGGGCCTTGCTGGATTCCTCCTGGGAAATCAACTTTGAGGCTCGTCTGCCGCCCAAAGTCATTTCCTCTGAGCTCTGCTTCCAGTGGTTCCCTGGGCTCTCTGGGCAGGGAGCAAACATCAGTGTCCTCGACAATCAGCAGCCTGACCTTGGGGCCTTCCCTCACACTTTCCCTGTGGCCCAGATCGTATCCAAGTCACCGCACCTGAAGTAGCTGTACCTGGTTCAACCCGCCTGCACTGACTGTGAGCTCTTGGGTGAGTACATTCACTCATGTGACTGACAATTGCTAGATGACCTCCAAAAGTCACCATTATGGGTCTTGAAGGTTAGAGGTAGGTGAAGAGGATGGGGATAAGCCAGATGATAGAAATATGTGGCCTTGGGACACTCAAGGTCAGAAAAGGAGAGCCAGTGTTTCCCAGGGTAGAGTTTAAGGAGCAGTCAAGGTAAGGGGAAGCAGGTGGGTAGAGTAAGAAAGGAGGACAAGGAGACAAGGTCCATGCTGGCTGGGAGTGGGGGGAGGCACAGGGCAGCGGGGGTGGGAATGCCCAAGGCCCAGGTTTACCTGTCTCTGGTTGAAGTGGGCAAATCTGATTTAAAAGTCCAGGGTCAAGGTTTACCACTGTGACGCTAACCCTGCAAGGATAACAGGAGGATTACATGGGGCAATGGATGGCAAGTTGCTGTCACAGAAGACTTGATAAATAGGTTGAGTTAGAAGAATGTGAATCAGGCAAAGGACAAAGGAATCAGATTGAAATTTCTCTTTCCTGCCTCAGAGACCTGGGCTCTCTGCTGGTGTCCTGGCCACTTCAGGGATCCCCTGAACAGTGTGGCCAGAGTGGGCCTGGCCCAGGCAGTGACCCAGGAGAAAGCCTTCTTCATCAGCAGCCCCTTCAGCAATATTGGCTCTTTTTCTGCTTTCCTAAGACAGCTAGGGCCAGAGGACCAAAGCTGGCCCAACGCCTAGTTTTGCAAGTCAAGTTTTATTGGAACACAGCCACGCCCATTTGTTTACATACATATGGCTGCTTTCATGATACAACAACAGAGATGAGCCATTGCAACAAAGACCATATGGCCTGCAAAGCCAAAAGTATTTACTGTCTGGCCCTTTACAGAAAATGTTTGCCAGTCCCCGGATTAAATGCATAAATGTTTGTGGGTGAGACCAGACTGAAGACTTCCTTACTGCTCAGTTAACACTCTTTTTTTCCCCAGAAGGCTTTAAGATACCACAAATCAGAAACCAAGAAAGGAGAATTTGAGGGCTGGGAAGAGGGAATTGTAGAAGTGGTAGAAGGATCTATGCTGATCTGACAGCGACCGGCTATCCTGATTTCAAAGTGAGGCGCACCTGGGAAAAAAGGCAAATAGAACACAATGGTTAACAGCAGGCTGACCCCCGTTCAGTTCAGTTTAGTTCTTCCTCCTTTTAGCTGTGTGATCCTGTGCAAGTTACATACCTCTCTGAGCCTCAATTTCATTTCCCATAAATAAGAATAGTGACAGAGCGAGAATAACAATTCTCATAGAAAAAAATTTAGAACAATCTTGTATGTGACATATTTAGCACAAAGCCTGGTACATGGGAAGCATTTATATAAATGCCATTAGTATCATTATAAACAAAATATGGGATGAAGAGAGGGACCTGCGTCCCTCTCATTCCCAGGCTCCCAGAAGGAATCAATCGTTAAGTGTCAGAACATAATAAAAATTGTCTCGAGTGTAGGAAAACTGCTACAGAAACTGCAAAGAGAAATCACGGTTCTATATATTCTATAAAAGTGTAAATATTAATAACTATCATATCCCCAAAGAAATGTTACATCTGTGTCCACTTCATTGGTTCCACTTCCCTCAGCTCCCTTTCTAAAAACTGGCCTGTGACAATCATCAGCTAAGCTCCCAAGTTTGGAACTTGCTGGTGAGCACCGGGTGAGCTGCTTCAATTGCTCTCCAATCCCCCCAGCTCCATCTCGGCAAGGCTTTACCCTGCCTGCCTTGTCTGTACCAAAACTCACAGCTATTGAGAGCTTCCAGGCCTGTCCCCTCTCCCTACACACAGGCCTTGGCCTCTGGGATAGACACAGGCTCTAAGCCCTCCATGTGTGGGTGAAGGATGCTGGCCTCTAGGGGATGAGTCTGGAGTCAGCCCCTTTTTCATCACCCCCCCATTGGTGTGCTGGTTAACCAGGTCTCTAGGGGCATTTGTTCATTTCTGTGGTATAAATACTCCCACCATGGCCAATTTCAAGCTGTCAATGGCTTGTGAAATTCCTGAGCCAGTATGAGGTGGCTTTCAGCGCACCAGTGTGTCCTCCCTAAATGCTAGGACTAGCTCTGCTTCCCAGCTCCGGGTACCCTGTTTGAATGTACCTCCTTGCCCTACCTCCTGGGAAATCCATCCTGAACTTGGGGTCCCCTGTGAGTTCTCCCAAAGGGCCTGGGCTGTTGGGATGGGAGAGTGAGTTCACTCAGGCTCTGCCCCCATACTACCTCTGCCCCTGAGTCTGTTTGAGTCCTTACTATTTGTTACACAAGAGCTAACCTCCTCTGGGACCCACCAGGTGGGTGACCCACCAGCTCACAGCCCATCCCTTGCTTTAAAGATTCACTTGCTCCTCTCTAACCTTTTTTAAAATTAGAGGGAAAGGGAGGGAGAAAGAGAGGGAGAGAAACATTAACGTGTGGTTGCCTCTTGCATACCCCCAACTGGAGACCTGGCCCACAAGCCAGACATGAGCCCTGACTGGGAATTGAACTGGCAACCCTTTGGTTCTTAGGCCAGCACTCAGTCCACTGAGCCACACCAGTCAGGGCTCCCTTCTCTGTCTTTGTCCCCACCTGACCATGACCTTCATTGCCACCTTACCATTTGCCCTTAGACTTGGCTGTAGCCTCCTTACCAGTTTCCCAGCCCCAGGCATTCTCTCCTCCATTCATTCTCTGCAGAGCCACCTGAGACATCACTCTGAAATATTAAAAAGAAATTATTACCATCTTCTAAAAAACCAAAAAATTGTTTCCTATAACCTACAGGATAAAGGGAGGAATACTTTTTATTGTTAGTGTGGTGTTTTTGCTTTGTTTTGTTTGGGGGAACTTTTTTGGATTTCATGTAAGTGGGTCAAGTTATCACACTCCTTGCTCCTTGCTCTTTGGGATACTGAGGTCGTGATCCATACAAGACTTCTCTGATTTAATTTATTTATGTGTATTCTCTCTTTTTTATTTTTCTTCTTATAAACACCCAGACAGTGTGGTTGTGTATATTCTTGAATTCATATGTATCCTTGGAAAATAAGGATCAATTTGATCTATATAAATAGCACTGTGCTAAAGATCTTATCATGTTACTTATTTTCTCACTCAGCACTGTGTTAACTTTCCTCCACTCTTGCTGTGCATACAGCTAGTTTCATTTCTTCCACTGCTTTGCAAAAACATCTGAATGACCTCCGACTCCCTCCCCGACAGATGGTGTTGCCATGCATATCCTGTGCCTATCTCCCAAGGACTGGTGTGAGAATTTCATTGAGAAATTGTGGGGTCATAGGGCTTTTGCTTCCTTAGTTGACTAAGCCCCACCACAATGCTCTCCAGTGTGGTTGCACAGTTCAGATCCCAGCAGCCCCAACCCCATCAGCATGTGACCCCTCACTAGCTCTTTAGCCCCGTCCTGCCACCCCTTTCCCAAGTTCTTGCCACCTGATGCATTCATTAATTCACTGAAAGTGTTTTTGGAGATTGGCTGGCATGACCCCTTTGTTTTACAGATAAGGGCACTGGAATCCAGAGAGGGGACAATAACGGCTCAAGTTCACCTAGCACAGAATGGCTTACCTAAGAGAGCCTGGGTCTCTTGACAATTCAACACTCTTTTCACTTTAATCCAAGGTCAATTTTTAACCCATTTTGCAGTGGTAGAAAGGGTAGTTCTAGAATTACAAAGCGACAAATTTTGCATTACATGGAATATTAGAAGAAGAGAAAAAAATGATGGCTCTCTGACATGACAATTATGACATGGTTTTGACCCAGAAAAAAGTAAGAGCTGGACATTCTTGTCAAAGGGTGGTACTGGGCTCACTTCAACTCACGCAAAGCAGCAATTGCCAGGGCTCAGATGGCCCTCCCCACTGTGCTTGCCTGTCGCCCACCACCAGCCTCTGCAGCCTGGATGATCAAATGGGCCTTTTATCAGGCTGATCTTGCTGAGGCTTCAGATAGGGATGCTACTCTTAGAGCAAAGTTTGTTTCCATGTCATTGTCAATTATTCCGATGCATCGAAGTTGGTTTGGGAAAACAAGGCTAAATTTAAAAATCAGTTTAAGCTTATGCAATTGTTTGGGGACAATGACAGTGTAAACAAGTGGGCTCTTAATACATTTTACATGATTTCATTTTTCGTAAGATTTTCATCTCTGGTCCCCCCCCCCCACACACACACACCTCTCAAGGCATCATTCTTATATAGAGAAAAGTTTTGGGAGTGAGAATATAGAGTGGAGGACAAAGTGATTGTGTTGTTGGCTTCCCTGGGGTGCCTCTCCAGTCAGACCAGCCACAGGGCACCCCTAAAGAGTGGTTCCTGCGCTGAGTGAGGTAGGAAACTCCCACCTGGACTTGGGGCCACAGGGCACCCACAGTCTGCACCCCCAGACTAACACCAGCTTCTGCAGCAAGAGCCTGGAAAATGGTTTCCTTTGGTGCCTGTTTTTTTTATGCAAGAATGGCTACAGCCCACCCCCACCCCCACCTCAGCTTCCCCAAATCTACCCACAAGTTACAGGCAATTTAATAGGCAGATTTAATCTCACCAAGGTTTCAAAGCCTTTGATCATGCTTTTCTCTGCCTGTCCATGTCCTCCTCCTCCCAGGCTGCACCACGGCAGAGACCTGTCAGAGGGCCAGAGGCTCTGCCCAATTCAGCTTTAGTGCTCTCCGTTGGATTTCACATGGAGGAATGCAAAGTTGTCAGCACTTCTGACATAATGTAGAGCGAAATGGCTAAGAGCACAGGCTCTGGAGGCAGGAAACATGAGTTCTATATTACCTGTGTAAACTTGGCAAGTTACTTAATCTGTCTGTGCCTAGCTTCCCTGGACTGCAAATGGGAGTACTATTAAGTTTCTACCTATTAACAGAACCTATCTATAGGCTTGTTTGTGGAATTTAAATGTGCTAATGCCCTTGGTAATATGCTAAGAACAATGGCTAGCTTACAGTAAGTGCAAGGGTTTGTGTGTTTGCTATAATAAGGGTACTTGATGATGGTGATCATGGTGATGATGATGATGATGGTGATGATTGTGGTGATGGTTATGATGGTGGTGATAATGATGGTGAGCAACTTCAGAAGAGAAGAGAAGTAGGAACTTGTTCAATTGATTATTTCCAGATCATCTTTCCCTCATTGTCCTCAGAGCTCAGAGATTCTAATATATTTTAAAAGGAGCCTCCGGAAAACTAGCATTAAGTTGACTGCAGTGAAATTGTTCCTTCAATGAGGCAACAGGAACGAGTTCAGGACATCTAGGAGGGTGGAGCTCACCAGTAGGCACCTGATACAGGACTGTTGCCATGATGGCTAGGGTTTTATCTTCTTAGGAAAAAGAATTAGCACCCTGTCACATGTGCTGTCTCGTTTCTCATTACTCAAAGTGATCCAAGGACACACAGCATGAGCTTCTCCAGGGATTTTCAGATACACAGAATCTCAGGTCCATCCCAGGTACTCTCAGTCAGCATCTGCATTTTCATAAGCTCTCCAGGTGATTTCCATGTACATTAAAGTTTGAAAAGCACTCTTCTTTCTAGTCCAAGTGTGGAGAATGAGTTCAGTGGCCCATCCCTGTTATCCCACTGGACTGTGGGCACCATGCAGACAGGGACTGTTGTCTTATTCCCCATTGCATCCTTAGCATTTGGCATCATGTAGTGAGCACTCATAAATGTCTGGCAGAGATACATGAATGAGTAATTGAATGAGTGAATAAGTGAATGGATGACTGTGAGGCTCAGCTCTGTTGACTTGTTTGGGGTTCTCATTGAACAGTGCTGTGATCTCCCAGCAGCAGACAAATAGATAAACCAGACAGATGCTTCTGTAGCACCTAATTTACTGCCAAGATCGAGCAAGACTGACTTGACAGACTTGAGTCTGTCCATTTTGTGTGTGGGGGTAGAGCTGGGGCTTACAGGACCTGACCTTATTTCCATCATGTGTTCTTGCCCTCATCCTCAAGTGTCCCTAACAAAAAAAGAAATCAGGTCAGTCTGACATGACTTGTTCTAACTGTGCTTGTGCAGCCCAACAGTGAGCCTTGAGTCTTCATCTGGGCACTCAGTGTCCAGCCCCTACGGACATTGTATGTACTTTCCTGGGTGCAGACAAAGGCTTAGAAAACTCACTTTCTCCAAAGCTTTGAAAATATGAATGACATTTACCTGTTCCCAGACTTGCAACTTCTTCCAGACTTGCATGATTCCTCAAAGATCAGCAAATCATGGTTAGACAATCATCTTTGCAAATGTGTTTAAATACCCTAGCACACCATTTGTCTGAGCCAAGGGGCAAGGGACAAATAAAGTAGCTCAGTGTTTGATTGTAATGACTTCTTACTTCTCTTTTGGATGTCTTTTGTCCTTACCAATATTTGCTCTAACCTTTACAGCCTAAAGATTATGCTAAAGATCTGTCTAAAGGATTGGGGGCTGTGCGTGATAGCCCCAAGATTTGAAAGGTCTGTGGCAGCTCAGAGAGAAGCCCCCTATTTAAGGCTCTCTCTATCTTGTCCCCTGCTGGTCTCTTCTACTTGTGATTACTCAACTATGGAAAATCCTTTAAGGATGAAGGCAGAGAAGAAGGTGCTTAAGGTTGACGTCAAACAGACCAGGGTTTGGATCCCAACTAGGGAGAGGCAGACCAGCCAGATGAGCTCTGGGCACGAGGAGATGGATGCTCAGGGGCACAAAGGCATCCAGGTCCACATACACCTGTGAAGTATAAGCCTCATCCTCTCTTCTTACCTTTCCATCCTGCCCTACACCTCTTCCCTGGGCCACCTTGAAGCAGCACATTCTGGCTCCCCTTTGCTCAGTAAACTGGTAAGTGTGGCAGACATAGAGGTTTCCTACCCCCAACGGATAGGTACCCTTACCTTCCTTCTTTCCACTAGACTCCCTATTTTGTTGAGTAGCCAGCTTGCTCTGTGTCTTGGAAGAAGTGGACACAGCCTTGCTGGTGCTACCTAATGAGTCAAAATCAGTTTTGCTTTTACCATTCTTACTAGCAGTGACTGGGAATCAATTCTGGACAGCAAAGTGTGAGGAAAGTCTTCAGGGGAGCTTCTGGGAGAGATTTACTTGTTCTTGAAAGTAGACCCGTGGAAAAGAAGGTATTGTCTTTTTCTCAGTGCCATTGGGTCTAGATGTGATGCCTAGAAATGGTTGCAGCTATGAAGAGAACAAGATTAATACAGAGCCATGATATTTTGGATGGCAGAAAAAATATGTAAAAAGCCTGGGTCCTTGATGACATATATGGGTCACTGAATTAATCAATCCAGGGACTGCCCTACCTCTGGATACATTGTAATATGAGGTGATAAATCTTCTCATTGTCTGGAGCTGTTGAGTTGAGTTTGCTGTGGTCAAAGTGAAAAAGCAAAATGTGTGATTAGATATAGACATCTAAGGAGTATGCTCTGTTTCCTTTGTGGTGGTTGATCTGAAGAGAAATCCTGACCTTGGTGTCAAGCTTTATACCTCCTGTATCCACACACACATGCTCACAGACACTCACACATGTGCACTTGTCAACATCAGCTAAAAAATATGGAAGCAATTATATAAACATTGTTACAAGAAGAGCCTCATTATGCTGAAAGCCTAAAGTACAAGGGCCCAGTTTTGTTCAGATCAGTAATATGAAGCACCACCAGGTGGGACTGGATAAGAACAAAGCCAATTAAATTGTGGCATTTATTAGTATCTTGTTCTTGAGCTTAGGGCCTAATTGGTGCAAATGTGTCTAGGAGAGAACTTTGGAAACCATAATTCTGTTGCTAAAGCTAAAATTTTAATGCTAAAAAGTGCTTCTTTTACTCAGAGCTCATTATGTAATACCAGAGATATACAATATATATCCCTAATGTATAAAGTTCTTAGGAGGAAGGTAAAAAAGATGGCTCTGAGCCTGCCAAATGGAGCCTTGGCCATGCCAGCCTGCTGTGGCCCAAGGTGTGAGCTATACATCTATCCATCACCTTCAGCCAGGCAGAACGAGGACCTTACACGTTGTCTCAGGAGATTTATATACAGGAAGTTTATTGTGCAGGAGTGGGGCATGAGGGGATGGGTTGGGGTGCTCTCAGGAATACCTGGAATGAAAGAGGGATACAGAATTGGGCAGAGGGAGATGTTGAGACAGGGTGTAGTAGTCATCACCGAGACCTCAGCAGATCCGACAGGGAGATCTGGAACTGGGGTGATCCTTCAGAGCTGTTCTGAATTAAGGCAAGGGGGGTTGGGGCCTTAAATCTACTCATAGACCAGTCACAGGATGTAGGCTGATCTGGGGAGGGCACATATACTTGGGCATGGCAGAACTCTTTGAAGGAAGAAGGGCAATTGCCAGGGAGGGAACTGTGATGGGTCATCAGCCAACTTTCCTGACCACTAGGTGTTTAAGTTCTTTCTTCTTGCAGGGAGACTTTGGGTGGCACATCACAGCATCCATCAAATGTCTGACATGGGTATTACAGAGTGCTGATCAGAAATGCCCTCTCATTCCCCCTCTATTCCCAGCATTTCCCAGAATGCACATGGCAGGCACTTCATAAATATTGTCAGATAAATACCAGTGAACATGCAAGACCCAGCTGAGGCAGAGATGAAGCCCTCATGCTCCATCCTCTTTTCAGCCAACCTGCCCCCCCCCCCATTCAGAGAAATCACTGTTACCTGTAGAGGTGTCAGGCATTGTTTAAGTTGTACAGACCTGCTTTAAATAAGGGAAAAAAGGATGACACAGTGCTGGGAGGGTTTGCTAATTATGTGGGTGGAAAAGTTAAAATTAAAGCATTACTGCATAGAATACAACAAAATAAAAGTTAGGTGACTAAAGAGTTAAATATAAGTGAATTAAAACCACAAGAGAATTAGAGGAATGTTCTAGAGAAGTATTTATAAACTTTGGGTGGTTAGGCCTTTCTAAGCATCACTAAACAGTCAAGCATATCTAAGCAAAAACAATAGAGGAAAAGATTGATGAATTTGATTACTTAAAAATAAAATCTTCACTGGGTCCAAATAAACACCATAAGCAAAATTAAAAGGCAAAGGACACACTGGGGAAAATATAATAAACATATATTATAGAGAAAAGGTTATACAGATGAAGAGTTCTCAGAAGTCAAAACAGAAAGGATAAGCACCCCCATAAAAATGGGCAATTGACATAAGTAGGCAATTTACTAAAGAAAAATTACAAATAGACAATAAGCATGTGAGAAAACATTCAGCCTCACTGAAAAAAAAAAAGATATGCAAATTAAATTGCGTGTGGGAAATTGGGCATTTTCATACTGTGCTGGAGAGAGAGAGTGCAAACTGATGCAATTTTTGTAGAGGGCAATTTGGCAATATCTATCAAAAGCCTTAAAAGTGTGCATACATACCTCTGACTCAGCAGTTTTACTTCTAGGAATTTACCTTAATAATCAAAGGAAATATAGATGCAACTATTTATGTAAAAGTACAGTCAATAAAGAATTATTTATGCTAATGGAACCTGAAAATAATGTGCATATCCAATCATAGGCATTTGATTAATCAAGTTGTGGATTATTCAAATGGTTCTTGATACTCTAGAACCATTAAAATGAAGTTACAAAAGAATATTTATTGGCATGTTTGTAAGATGTTGCCTCTTGAAAAAGCAGGATACAAAACAATATAGATAATACCATATACATAGTGTACACATCTGTGACTTAGAAACATACATCCTCTAATTATTTACTTTTCACTTGATGGTAGATTATGAGTTATTTTTTCCTTCATGTTTTTCTGTGTGCTGTCCAAATTTTTTAATTAACCAAGGACTACTGCTGTATTTAGAAAGTAAAATGTTATGAACAAAATAATTGTGTTTGGTAGAATTAGCAAAAATACTGTCATTGTTAGCATTATGAGTATCAGGAATAGATCCCTAACTGCAAGTTGAGTCAGGCATGAACTGTGTCCCTTTTGAAATTGAGGGTAGACAGCCAGGGAAGCTCGCCTGAGTGTTTCCCAGAAGCTGCCCAATGTGAAGCAATTGGTGGTGTAAGACCATCCAAGGTTGGGAAGCCGGGGTGAGCCCCAGGCGTCTCTGTGACCAGAACAGGACTTACACTGAGTTGAGTGAAGGTAGAATGAGCAGCACAATTAGCAACTCTGACTTCTACCCCTCCTCTATTATATGAAGTTTACTACATACAAATAGGAGAGTATGCTGCTGAAGGAACTGGAAGGATGCTCTTGTCACCAAGACAACCTGATTCTGAGCAGAGGCTGTGGCCCTTTGGAGTTCATTTTTCAACTTGGTTTTCTTCCCCATGCCTTTCCCTGCCTAATTCTCTCTCCAGGGTGTTCCTATCAGTCTCAAGGTAGAGACAGTTGGCTGTTCCACACAAAGACATTTTGTATTAGCCTTGGACCCCATGCACAGCTGCATGAAACTCCTAAGGGACCAAGTACTGACTATTGATTTAGCTTTACTACTGGGATAGGTGGTGAAACTGTAGTTAAGCTTGGGTGGATGGATGATGGATGGGTGGATAGATGAGTGGGTGGGTGGATGAATTTTTTATCAGTTTTATCTAAAAGCAGGGAGTAGAAAAGATAAAAATTGAAAGCAGGATAAGTCTGGAAGTGACTGAGAACAGGACAAATGAGGACAGAGATATTCTCCATTCATTCTCATCTCCCCTACTTTCCGTGTGTCAACTTGCCCCTTTCTTCAGGGCTGAGTAACCCCCCTCCCCCAACCCACATACAGCCCTGGGAACTCCCACACCCTTTGTTTATATTTTTGGAGAAAATACCACCTACTGTTATAACTGCTTGTTTAGCTTGTCTACCTCTCCTACTGGTCAGTGAATCCTTTGAAGGCAGTGATTTGGTCTCAGTTACTTCTCCTTCAGGTGCAAGTCAAAGGAAACCCAATCCAAACTGGCTAAGGTAAAAAAGAGAATTCATGGAAGATTCAGGGAGCAGGACGGGTTTCAGGGACAGTTTGATGCAGTCAGGGCTCAAGCATGGATGGCCTGGTTTCTCTTCCATCTCTGTGCTTTCCTCTTCCAGGTTGGCTCCATTAACACACATTTCCCTGGGATAGCAAGACAGTTGCAGCTCCATCAATCACACCCTCTCTGTTTTAAGCCTAGAGAAGGAAACTTCCCAGAATTCCTCCCTTCATAGGATTTATTGCACCCACAGGTTCTGATTGGGACTTTTGCTTATCCCTAAGCCAATCACTGTACCCAGGTGAAGGCAGAGCTCTCTGATTGGCTTAAGCTTAGACTAGGAAAAGGGTTGCCCAGACAGAATCTGGGTATCTTATCTGAAGAAGGGTGAGGATGCTGATTTACTCAAGAAACAGGTACTCATGACAGACCATGTCTTCTTCAGTGCCAGGTCTCCCCACCTAGCATGTAGTCAGCATTCCTACATGCGACCTCCATGACCCCATCCCAATAGAAACACAGCATGGAGTTGTTATGGAGGCCCTCCAGGACTTCACTTGGCCCAGCAGGAGCTCTGCGTCCATGAGGTTCATCCATCAGAGTCACCCCCAATTTCCCATGCCAGCTTCCTGCCAGCCTTCAGCCTGTCATGTTTGTGGCTGTCATGCTTCAGCCACAAACAACTGTCAGCGGGCCAGCCAACCACTCCTTACTCCAAATCACTGGGATGGAAATTTTTGAAATTATGCGGTTAGGAAACTGTGACTTTGTGTTTTATTTTCTTCCCTCTGGCATGCTTTTTGCTCAGTCACCCAGAACTGGTAATGACCAACACTCCTGCCCAGAGCTGTGCAACAATTATCACATTAGCAACAGTAGTAGTCCCTGTTATTACAACTCCCATTTTAAGGGTCTACAATGTACCAAGACCTTTAAACATATTATCACATGTCTGTACAACAATTTTGAAGGTAGTGTAACTAAGAGTATCACAGGCTTTGCCTATTTCTGTGTATAAGTGAGATCACCTTTCTAATAACTACTCAAATTTCCCAGATTTGTGGCCCACAGGTGCTGGGGTATAATTTCTACTCCACCTACAAATATTTCTGTTTTTCCCAGGGGTCATCTCACATGGGCTCATAAGCTCTGCCAGGCTCCATGGTCACCACAGCTGCTGCTCCCTAGCACCTCAGTCTCTGTGACTGAGCCACCAGGCACCAGCACCTCCATCGTGCCATTGTGTGTGGTGGCAAGTTTAGGAAAGATGCCTCTCTCCTCCACTCCACTCTATGCAGCATGCTCTTAGGGGAGCCCTAAAACAGTTCTGTTTGTGCCCTGACATACTAATGCAGTCACTGAAATGGCCCCATCACATACATCCCTACCTCTGGATGCTACCATTGGACCAGTGGGGACTGGACTGGGAGACAAGTATAAGTGACAGAAACCATGCTGGGCTCAAGAATCATGGCACCCTGCCTCCCTCTACCTTTTCCTCTTCCTCCTTCTTTACTTCTCCACCCTGCAAACTCACCCAAAACTGCTTTACTAGGTCAAGTCCTTTCTGTCTGATTTTTCTTTCTTGGAGAATTTCTCCCACCTTGGTGAGGGTGGTAGTTCAATAAATATATATACAGATGATCCTCAACTTATGATGGTTCAATTTGAAGTTTTTCAATTTTACCACAGTGAGAAAGTGACACAGATCAGTAGAAATCACACTTTGAATTTTGATCTTAGCCCAGTTTAGCAGTATATAGTACATACTCTCTTGTGATGCAGGGCAGTGGCAGTGAGCCACAGCACCTGATCACAAGGGAAAACAACAGATATTGTAAAGATTACTTTTAAGTGCATTTCTGATTTAGTATTTTCAACTTACAGTGGCTTTATCAGGATAAAACCCCATCCTTGGTCCAGGAGCATCTTGGTTGGACAGATCAATAAAACACCGCGTCAGTTCTGATACCAATGTTTCTGGTGAGTCCATTCCACATATATCTGAATTTCATTTAGGCTGAAGTTGAGATCCTGGTTCAAGTTGGTATGACTCGTCTTCATTTTACAGACTAAAAAACTGAGGCCCAGAGGAGTTAATTCATTTCTCCAAAGTCACCCAGCTAACAAGTGGTAGAGATATGGTTCAAACCCAGGCCTATGTGATGCTTAAGTCCTCTCTTGTTTCTACTTCACTCCACTCTCTCCTCAGAAAGATGCTGGAATCTATGGTTAGTGAAGCATATAATTGTACCTCACATAGGAGCTACATCACTGGGTGGCCCCTGTGGGATAGAACCTTCAAGATAATGTTGTCATTGCCAGCTTCTTCATCATACCCATAAATGTGGCAAATCCAAGCTAAAGGTCCCCAGGCTTGCTGGCCTGTCATGGGGATAGAGGATGGCAGCTCCTTATAGCCAAGCCTGATTTTCACTGCCTGTTCTCCTCTTGCACAGATGCATCTGAGAGTCCAGCTCTGTTCTGTGAATCCTCATAATGCCACCAGTAGCCATGTTCTTTCCCAACTCTTTTTGGCTCAGTGAAGCATTGGCACTGATCACCTTCTCTAGGACTTCTGGAGAAGATGGGTCAGCCCTTTGGGGTCAGTTCCACTAGTAAGGGCCCGTGACCTTTGGGGTCAGATGCTGCTGGCCCAGGAGTCATGCCTGCCATCTGGGCTGGAGATAGTTCCCACAAGCCCCAAGCCACAGCCTTCCTGTCCTGAGAGTGTTCTGTGCCCTCACGACAGGCTTCTGCCCCAGCCCTTGGTTTTTGCTTCTTCCTCCTTCTACCTCTTGAAGCAGCTTTGTTGGCTGGGGCCTTGCGAATGAAGATCCCTCCATGCCTCGAGGCTGGCCTTGACCCCTGTGATTGTAGCCATGGCCTGGGTTGCACAGGCCCATTCAGTTACATTCTCAGCCTGAGATGACCAGGGCCACCTATGGCGGCCTCCTTCCCACTTCTGGGGCCAACCCTTTGGGAGTCAACTTCAGCCCAGATCAGACAAAGTTTGTGGAGCTCCTTGAACACTGGAGTTTCTACTGCTGGCTCCAGAGTCTCTGCCATAAATTGCTGCCTGGCAGAGCCCTAAACTGGGCTTTCAAATGGTCAGAGCTGAAAGCCATGGAATTGATTTCATGTGAGAGAGTTTGGAGATGACATTACAGGGGGTAGGTGGAGCTTGCATTAACCAGCAGGTCTGATTCTCTGGACTAGGGCCTAGAAAACACACAGTAATAAATGCCAGGCTAGAGTTGAGCTTGGCCCTGTGGGAATCACTGAACAATTGAAGATCGGTTTTATGAGATTGTATGCATGCATGTGCCTGTGAGCATTTAACTAGAGGCGTTTCCATTGTTTTGTTAATGACAGTAAACATTTACCAGAAGTTACTATGTGCCAGGCACTGTTCTAAGTACTAATATATTTACATATATTAACTGGTTTAATCCTCCTCACATCTTACAAGATAGGTTTATTTATTAATGAAGACACTAAGGCAAAGTGACATTGAGTAACATTTCCACAATCACACAGCCAGCAAGAAACAAAACTCATATTGAAACCCAGGTCTTTGTGAATCCCAAATCCATGCTTTTGACCTCTATATTTTATTGCCAAACTCTCAAAGACAATGTGTGGCCCAGTAAAGGCTAACAGCCTTCCCACAGGGTGAAAGCTGAAAAAGTAGAGCAGAAACTTGATTGGGTCAAATGGCAGGGCAAGGATGTATTAGCGAAAATCAGCAACTGTAATGGGGCCAGCAGCGCTCTGCTATCCGGGCTTTTTAATTTACTCCTCATGAGAACTGTGTGGAGCAGACCTCACAGGCCCCATTTTACAGGGGAGTAAAACATGGCTCAGAGAGGTGCAGTGGCCTGCTCGGGCACTGCTTACAACTAGTACACGATGGTTTCAGATTCAAACACAGGTCCATTTGAATTTCCAAGAGGTGCTATGTGACTGTCAGACTTCCTGTTATGAACTTACCTCTATATGGGGCAGCGGCGGTGGTGTGAGGAGAAGGGATACTGTACTACTGTTTCACCCCATCCTGCCTGTCTTCTTCCCTCCTCTCCTTCCTCCCTAGCCCTCCCCATCCACCACACCTATCCCTCTTCACTTGCTGGGGATTAAGTTAGGAAAACAAAAATGAAATGAACACTGCTCTGTCAATCCATCCTTGGAGACGCCGACTTACACAAATCTGATGCTGTTGATGATGTTCTATCGATTTCCCCTCTAATTGCTGCAGCTGGATCTATATTCATTTTCTGTCTCAAAGTTCTTTGTTGTTGGTTCAATCAGCTAAATGAAGGGCCCATTTCTCTCTGCTCCTGTCCTGAAAAGCCAAAGAAGTTCCCAATGAAGAGCTCTCTTAGCATGTCAGTGAAATCAGCAGGACTAGGGGACAGAGAGGGTTTGAATTGGATGGTCTCTTTTGAGGACTTGGCAAAGAGCAAGACTGAAAATGAAGTACCTGGAGACAGACCCAGCTGGTAAGAAGTAGAAATATTCCACCTTGAAATCACAGATCAGTGGTCTATTCATTCACTCAACACCTTTACTGAGCACCTGCCACAGACTGGATCCCATGATAAAATCTAGAAATAGTCAGGATACAAGCTTGACATCATGGAGCCTAATGTGAGATTGATAGATATTAATCAAATAATTTCATAGGTAAATAATTTGTGCAATGGAAAATGTCTAGGTTAACTTCATGGAATCTCAGGGAGAAAAACAGAACTGGTTTAAGCAAAACTTGGCTTTCCTTTTGTTAACTCAGCAACTTTTTAGATCCACTCAACTCAAGATGTACAATGAAGAGGCAAAGTACTGAGGGTGATGTCCAATCTGGACAAGATTTGATTCCTTTCTCCCAGGAGTTCACTACCTTTTGAAGAAGTCAGATGCTTCAGCAATGGCACCTACTTTCATAGAACCTTGGGTGGGATGTTTGCAAAATCAACCCTCTTTCTTTGTGATCTGCCTCTGGCTTTGGCCCTTTGGGTAAACCTGGCACTTATTCTTGGTGTTCACCCTTGACTATTCATTCTTTGCTCAAGAGCCATTCGAGAATGCTCAGTCCCCATTCCTGAAATCTGACCACACCTTATCAGTTCATTGCCAGTTATTGGCCTTCATCTGGCCATTCTTCTCCAAACCATCACTCATCAGGTCAAGTGAGTGTATCAGGCATATAGGGGCATTAGTCATAACAGACTAGGTTATGCTGCACAAACAACCTCGAATTTTCAGTAGCTTTAAACAACAAAGATTTGCTTCATATACATGCAAAGTCTGCAGGAGGTTCAGTGGCTCTCCAGGGCAGTTCCCTTCTGAGCAGTGATTTACAGATCTGTTGGGCTTCCATCTTGTGTCTCTGACAACTTAGCACCTTTACCATGGCAGGTGAGAGGACTGGAGAGCCATTTGGGAGCTTTTTACTGCATTTTCCCCAAAGTTGCACGTATTATTTCTGTTCACAACCTTGACCAGAATTAGTTACACGGCATCACCTAACTTTGAAGCTCTCCAGGAGAAAGAGAAGTTTTCTTTTCCTGGAAAAGCTCTCCAGGAAATTAGATATGTGTAAGTTCAGTAATGGCTACCACAATTGGTCCAGTCTCCGAAAAGAAGGTCTGTTTATAGTCATTCTTATATAGGGCCCCAAACTTTTAACCCATCATAGCCTGGCTTCTCATACCTCATCCTTATTCCCATGATGCAACCTCAATTGACAGCCCATATCTCTGTCTTCATTAGACATATTTCTCAGCCAAATTCATGACTAGGAAAACACATACCTTTTTGTCTACATTAGATTACCTCCACTGGAAAAGCCCTCAAAGCTATTTCTTCTATGGTTAGAACAGCAATATTTAGATGTACAGTGAAGGGGAAATGGTTCAAGTGAGATGAGGTGAGGCACACAGAGGTTCAGCTGTCAACTCCATCATTCATTATTTGGGTGATCTTGACTAAATGACTTTACTTCCAATTTGTACATCTGTAAAAATAGTAATAGTACTTACTACCTTAGGGTGGTTGTGATACCAAGTGAGCTAATGTAGTTAGCAAGGGCTCAATAAACAGTAACTTCTAGTAGTATTATAATAGATTTCTAGATGTCGATATCTAATCAAGGATTTGATAGTGTATTTCAGACTCAATGCTAGAGATGCTAGGGGAGGAGGGTGGCAAGGGAGCAGAAGTACTGGAGATCTGAGTTTTCTGCAGTCTCCAAATAAGTTGCTGGGCAATTAAGCTGTCAAGAAAGCCAGGATGGTAAGGATATTTCAGGCATGCACCACAGAATAATGGAGCCTGGAGGTAGGGGTCGATAAATCTTAAGAGGTTAAGGTTATGCAGATATAACCTCCTTTCTTTATTCTGCAACCTTGAACTTGGCCTAGCTCCAACTCTGCTTGAATTAAATATCACCATGCTTACAAAATGCTCAGCTCAGCCCAAGGTTTACACTTTATGCTTAATAAATAATAATTATGGTGGTGATGATGATAATTATGATAATCATTCTACCCCAATAAGTTGGCACATTGATGTGGGAGGCCATAACAAGACAGTTGTCTCTAAAGAGACCTCTATGAATTGTTGATTGCCATCACTGCTTCTAACCATGAGCAAGAACTTGCTTAAATAACGTGAGTTTAAAACTAAGATATGCATTGTTCCAGACCTTGAAGAGCTCAAGGTCTAGAAAGGGATGACAATGTGTGTACAGCACTTTGTCCTGTACTCTGCATGTTACGTCCAAACCTCAAAGCAGTAGGTCTTATTCCCCCCACTTTATAGATGAATAGAATTAAGCCTCAATTTCTTTATCCTTAACATGGATACTACAAGAAACTTCACTGATTACCTATGAATATTAGGAGTAGCAGTTATGAAGGGCATGGAATAATTCCAGGCACTATGATGTTATGGAAACTAATAGTGAAGTCTCCAGATAACAATCAGGATTTGTGTGTTTAGTTGTCACCTGTACTGGGAAGGTGTCTGTGTGTGTATGGGGGGGGGTAGGTGGTGGCCCAGGAGTCTGTCAGCTGCAATATGGGATAGAAGAGTTGTGCTGGGTAAACTTACAGGCATTGGAGGAGGATGGAGAAGAGAGGGAGGGAGTAAGAGAGTGGATGGGAGGGAGGTGACATGAAACATGCCAGCTCATTCCCAGGGAGATGAATCTCAGGCACAACAGGGCTGCCAGGTAAAAGTGTTTCAGGGCTAGTGCTTGGTAGAAATATGGAATAGCTTTTTCCTTGTCTATACCTCCACCACTCCCAACCAGATCCAAGATAAGCTCAGATTCCTGGCCTGGTAACTAAACACTGCTTGCAATTTTGGCGTCTGGTCTCCTTTGCAGCCAACCAGAACCAGAAGTCAATGTGCCAAAGATAAGCCTTGGGTGGGGCAAAGGCAAGTCTCCCCACAACCTACCCACTCTCTCTCTCTGTATCATTTCAGGCTAAGGACTAGAACCCTGCCTATCTTCCCATGAGTAGCATTCTGGGTCATGCTCCAGTGGCAGAACATTCTGGCATGTGATCTGGTATGATCGGGTTCTTTGCACAGGCTCTGTTATGTGACACATTCCTTCCTCTCTGCTCCTGAATGTTGAACTCAAGGTGACATATTTATAGGACCATAAGGAAAACCTTTGCAAAAACAACAGGGACACATGCTTCTCAGGATTAGCTGGAGAGAGCCCCATGTAAGGCAAACTCTTTGGAAGCCCCCTAAGTCCATATTACTCCCTTTTGTTAACAGTCTATAAATTCCACCATCAAAGATATTTCATTTTAATTTGGATTAGGAATTCTTTAAAGTGCAAATATTTCTAATAAGGGTAACATATTATCAGAGCACAGGCAAAGTCTTAGAAGAGGGACCTTCTTTATGAGGTTGCCTGTGGCAAAGCCATAATCAGAGTGCTGGAGAGAGCAAAGTCAGTTTGAACCTCATAAGACCAGAACCATGGGGTGTTCCTCTCTGGCTTCTAGCAGTTTCAGTGAGCTTTCCAGATCTGTTCCATCTTCTGCAAGTACCATTGCCTTTGGGCCATCAGCCTCTCAAGAAAAGAGTTCTTTCACAGAAACTTTAGACAATGAGGCCTTCATTCCTGAGAAAAGGTAAAGGTCTTTCCTCTGGACAGAGTTAGAGCTTGACCTGGAGTTTGTGCTCATCCGACTGGGTCCTAAAGACACAGAACCTTTCCATAAATTTTTCTGGGTGAGGATGGCGATGATGATGGTGCTGGTAATACTGATGATGGTGGTGGTGGTGATGGAGATGGTAATAATAATGATAGGTAACATTTATTGTGTATTTTCAAAATGTCAGGTACAGTGTTGTGTGCCATGGATTAATTCATCATCATACAGGCAGAATAAGCCTAGGAGGTATGTACTATTATTTCCATCATTTCACAGATGGGGACACTGAAAACAAAGAGAGGTGGGGCTTCCTGGTGCCACTGTACTGCCCAACAACAGGGGTGGTTGTCATTCTCATTGGGGTCTATGTGAGTGGTGCCCCCTGGAGTTGTGTAGGGTGCAGACTGTGCAGCCAGTCTGCAGGGAGGTTCAGTAACTTACCTGATGTCCTAATGCTAATGGGGGGTAGGCTTAGAACTCAGGAAATGTAATTCTAGAGTCCCTGTTCTTAACACTGCACTCTATGGAACCCCGATATCAGAGCTTCCTCTTTAGGGAAGTGTACTGTGGGCATGGTGGGTACATTGGTATTTTTTTTAAGAGTGTTAGAGATTTTTAAAAATTTTTATTTATTTATCTTTAGAAGGGAAGGGAAGGAGAAAGGGAGAAAAATATCAATGTACGGTTGCTTCTTGTGCATCCCCTGCTGGGAACTGGCCTGCAACCCAGGCATGTGCCCTGACTGGGAGTCAAACCATGATCTTTCGGTTCACAGGCCTGTGCTCAATCCACTGAGCTGCACCAGCCAGGGCCTCAGTTGGTATTTTTTAAATTTATTTTTAAACTTTATTTGCATCACAAAGATAATACATACTTTAGTAGCAAATTCAAACCTTGTAAAAGCAATCAGTGCAAAGTCAAAGTTTCTCCCCCCCCCCAGCCTTCCCACCTCTATATCCTCTTTTGTGGTGTCTCTGCCCCCACATGCTTCCACCAGCCCCCCAGTGACAAGAAGTAGGGAGGGAGGAAATGAAGCTAGACTGAGTTGAATACTATTTGATGGGGTGGGGGCGGAGATAATACAGGAAGAGAAGGCAATAAAGATCAAATTTCATGGCAACTTTTTGGCATGCAGGGCAGATGTCCTGCCTGGATCTCTTTGTCTGTAGGGATGAGATGGAAACTCCATTACATTCACAACTTCATAGTATATTTAAAAGAGCCTTATGAATGGGGCTTTCAGAGCTGTTGAATCTCACTGTGACCTATTAGACACCTGCAAGGAAGATAAAGTAAGAACCTGTATATTGTATCGAGAGCTAGATGCTTTCTAGTTTCATTTTATGGACTTTGAAAAGAGTGTGGCACTTCTGAACACTTGCCCAGAACCATAACAGCAACTGCAGGGACATTGCTGACCAGGGATTGTCCAGCCCAGGATAATCTTCCACATCTTACAAATATATGCATTTTTAATTTTTTCCTTTACCAAAATGAGATCATACTATATTTGTCCACCATCAGTTTTCTGCTCGACACACTGCTATAGATCACGCATGTCTCCCCATGTCCATACAAAAAAATTACTGCTCATCCTAATAGGGGTGTGGTGGCTTTTTGTGCAGCAGACTGCAATTTTTTTGTCAGCTTCCAATTGATGGACATTTAGATTATTTCCAATTTATTTTCTTTGTACTGCTCCTAGCCATTACAGATGTCTTTCCACATATTCTTTCACCTTGCACTAATATTTTCGTATGAGAAGGAATTGCTGTGTCAAAGGATATACAATTGGCGAGTTTTAATGATACAGCCAGATGGCATGGGAAACAAAGGAGGTGCATTTTAATACAAAGGTGGAGGCATAATGGCTTGGCAGTGGTCATGGGGAATGAGGAGAACGCTGACCTGAGCTTTTGTACCTTAGCAGGATGAGCAGCCTCGACTTGCAAAGACCACAGAGGCAGCAGAGTCCTCTAGGGAGATGTCATTCTCAGTTCCGGAGAGAGGTGCAAGTGGTGTTCTGGGGAAAGTCCAAGCATGAAGGAAGGTCTGGGAAACAGACTGGGAAGGACTTGGAGGGTGGGGGCTGTGAGTTTGGATCGGGGAGCAGAGAGCAGCTTGGGGATGAGAGGGCAGGAAAAGAGAGTGGAGGCGGGAGGGTATCTTTCCTCTGTGAGGTGAACAGCCAAAGAAGACAAGGCTGTGAGGCTCAGGGATTGTCTGGCTATAGGGTTCAAATGGATCTCAAGCAATACCCTAAATGGTATCCAAGGCTTAATGGTATTTACAAAATGTGGTCTTAGCAAGGGGTTGGTCTTAGGTCTTATTCCCTAAAAAGAGACCCTGAACAATTTGGGTGCATACGTTTGTTGAGAGGCATCTTCAGAACCTGTGAAGAGAAGAAAGCAGGATGGGATAGAGAATCAAACAAGGCTGTGGCCTCAGCTAAAGCGCAGCCTTGTCTGACCCAAGGGGTGCTCTGGAGTGTGAAGCATCAGGGTGGTCATTTGCTGAGACAGAAGGGCCAGGTAATTGTGTCCTCATGCCAGCACATTAGGGAAAGAATGTGCTGCTCCTTGGGAAAGAATGTAAACCTCCAGGTTTCTCCTGGCTGGAGCTGGGGGTGGTTTCCCATCAGCCAAAGGCAAATCTCCAAAGTCAAAGTTATAAGCCATTAGCCACAGGGCTTGCAGCAGCTCAGAAAGAGGTACATGAACAGTTTAAGGCACAGGTGGGAAACACAAGGCCCACAGGCCAAACCCGGCCCTCCACCTGGTTTTATCCGGCCTGGCACCTTGTTTCTACCTGGTGGCCGAACCAAGCTCTCGCTTAACTGTTAAGGAGTAGTTACATATATACAGTCCTAAAATTACACTTGGCCCTTTGAAGGCAACCGTGAGGCTGATGTGGCCCCTGGCAAAAATGAGTTTGACACCCCTGGTTTAAGGGATCTGGGATCTCTGAAAAGCTACAAACCAGGAAGGAACTCTCTATGGTTCTGGTCTTACGCAGTCCAAACTGACTTTGCTCTCAGTAGACTCTTGGAGCAATCTAACAAAGATGCCTCCAGAGACATATAAGCCAGACATAGAAGGAGGGAGCAGGGCTCATTCATTCCAAGGAGACTTGCCCCATTACACAACAGCAGAAATGCCACTGGGTGGGAAGATTTGGACTTTTACAGGTGAACAGCTTGTCAAAGCTTGGTTTTGGCACATGTTACAGGAATACTTTTTTTTTACAGAATATTGTTTTTGTGGTTGTTCTGAGAGCCAAGACTAAAGACTGGTGCTGATATGTAGCATTCAGACCTGCTATCATCAGGAACGGTCATTGTTTCCGGGCTACAGAAGGTCTGGGGACTGTGTAGAGCCTGGAAATTATGCAGTGAACTGCAGGCAAGGCCAGAACTGAGCATGGCCAGAGTTGGGCACCCTCTTTCCTGTTCCCTGCCCACATTCCACCCCTCTGCAGCATCTCTCACCCAGGATACCCTGCCCCATGGAGATTAAGTCCATAGGCACTGGAGTCAGACAGGCTGGGTGTGTTTTCGGGCTCTGTTCCTTTCTAATTGAGTGACCTCACCTCTTTGAACCTCAATATTCTTGTCTGAAACAGGGATGCAATGGTACTCTTATTAATGAGTGATTGTGCAAGAGAGATAATAAATATTGAGCACCAAGTATACACAGTTGACCTTTGAACAATGTGGAGAGGTTAGGGGTGCTTATTCTCACTCTACACAGTGAAAAGTCCACATGTAATTTTTCACTTCACAAAATTTAACTTCTAAGAGCCTACTGTGGACTGGAATAGTTGATTAACACACATTTTGTATGTTATCTATATTATATTCTGTATTCCTACCATAAAATAAGCTAGGGAAAAGAAAATTTTAGTAAGAAAATCAAAAGGAAGAGGAAATACATTTACAGTTTTTATTGAAAACTTTATATATAAGTGGACATGCAGTTCAAACCTGTGTTATTCAAGGGTCAGCTACAGTGCGTATTCATTAAATGGCAGCTGCATTTATGGTTGTGTTTTAAAATCAATATTATTGTTATATCTCAGAAGCATCTATGCTGGCTCTCTCTTTGCCCATGGGCCTGAAAAGGTTTTTCCCTCTCTTTGCTCTGGGAATCTTTCTAAGCTGTCCTTCCTGATCCTGCTGGTCCACCTTGCTGGTACCTCATTTATTTCTTATCAAAAAAATTTACATTTGTATGATCCACCCAGAACAAGAAAGAGACAGGACCAGATGGGACCAGGATTGAGCAAATAGATGTGCCCAGGGCTGGCCTCCCAGAGAGGTCACCATGCAATCTTTATGCAGTATGTGCAGGGTCATGGAGAGGTCAAGTCAGACTCCCACAGGCTCTTGTATAGCTTGACAGTGCATTCAGCCGCAAGTAACAGAAAAATTGGTTGAAAGTGGTTTAAATAAATAGGAGTTTGTTTTTCTTACTCTACAAGGAGCCTAGGAGTAGGAGTGTTCTATAAATGACTCAGCCACTCAATGATGTCAAAGGCATTGTTGGCTTTTGTAATGCTCTTGGTCTTATTTCTGCATTTTTCTTGGTTACAAGATAGTTACTATAGCTCTGAACATGGCACCCATGGTCAAGGCAGGAAGGAGGATGGGGAAGAGTAAAAGACTGCTTCAACCCTGCTTTCCCCCTTTTTTAGGGAATTAGATACCTTCCCAGAACCACTCAGAAGACTTCCATGCTGTTCCAATGGGTTAGGGTATAGGGAAAAATGCACTCCTGTGTTTCTCCTTTACTTTCACACTGTCCCCACACTTCACTCCCCATCACCAAATGTGTGGGGGCTCTTTCCATGCTGAAGCAATTATCTGGGTGGCCTACCATTTAACTCTGACACTACATGGAGATAGCTTCAGATCCCACAGGTTAAAGGTTCAGTCCCACAAGACTTGCCCCCCTTGTCAATCGACAAGTCCCAGGATGTCATCTGTACTTCTGACCAACTAACTGTAAATCAGGGTTTCCATGACCCCTTCATTAGCTAGAATGGTTCACAAAACTCAGGGGAAACACATTCATTGGTTTATTATATAATAAGGATATGAAAAAGGATACAGATGAGCAACCAGATGAAGAGATGCATAGGGCAGGTTATGGAAGGGTCCTGTGTGCAAAGCTTCGGTCTCCAGGGAGTTTGAATGAACCACTACCACCCTCCCAGCACATGAATGTGTTCACCACCTGGAAGCTCTCCAAGCCCCATACTTTGGGTGTTTTTATGGAGGTTTCATCGCATAGGCATGATCAATCACCAACTTGATCTCCAGCTTCTCTCTCCTTCCTGGAGGATGGAAGTGAGGCTGAAAATTCTAAGCTTTTAATCATGGCTTGGCTTTACTGGTGACTAACCCCTATTCTGAAACTATCCAAGAGCCTACCAGGAGTCACCTAATTAGAACAAAAGATATACCTATCACTCATGAAATTCCAAGGGATTCAGGAGGTCTGTGCCAGGAGCCAGGGGCAGATATATATTCATTCTATTGTTTCACAGCCCCCAAAAGTCCAAAGATCAGCCCTAATTGGCGGGGGGGGAGACAAGGAATAGTATTATTGTGTCTGAATTAGAGACTAATCACGGTGCATCTCCAAGGCTCCAAGGACTGGGCATGTCACTGTTCTAATGGAAATCAGGGTTCAGTGGGCAAAAAAGAAAAAGGAAATCAATATCAAGGAGGTAATAACTAAAGCCTGTCCACCTTCATACCCAAGAAAGTCAACCACAGAGAATGTGGATCACAGCAGAGAAGACACAGCCAATGAGGGGCCACACCCAGAGTCTGGTGGGTGAGGCATATGCCATCCCTGCTCTACCCCACTCCTCCCCCACCCAGATATCCAAACCATGTTTGTACAGTTAGCTACGAGTATGGTTTACCTCCCTCCCCAGCTCCTGCATCTCTTTGTTGGAGGGTTGCTGTGAATTGCAAGAGAAGTGTAAACACTTCAGCTCCTCTCCCTTGACTGGAGCAGCTCTGAGGTATAACTTGGGTTGTCTTCAAAGCCACTTTATGGTATTAAATCCAAGTTACCATATTCAGGACTTTCCTTGAGACCACACCTTGTTTGGCTTCTTCCTTCATTTGTTCCACATCTCCATTTCCCTGCTGGATTTTTTTTTCTGGAAATACTTAATAACAAATCACTTGCATATGCATCCTCAGGGTCTGCTTCTGAGAGACTAGCCTCACATCCCATCACACTGTGGTTTGATTCAAACAGTCTGTTTATAGGAGTAGATAAGAAAAGATGAGGACAGGATTTTAGAAAGGTCTGAGCCTAGCCAAGCAGGCTGGGATTTTGGACAAGGCTTACCACAAAGCTTAGTGATAACTGTAAGGGAAAGAGAGAAATGGAGGCAGAAGTTTGAATAAATGTATAGGGACAGCATCACAGATACTGGAGTACTGCTGGGCAGAACTGTGAGACCCTGGATTCACATGGGGTCTCCAGCTCTTTAGAAGAAGATGAATTCCAGCCTACACCTCCTGAGGGCTCAGGTGCCCAAAGACCATATAGTCTGGCCAGGACATGCAGGGAAAGGGAATGCTAAGTCCGTGGTACCAGACACCAGCCCAGAGCTCTCACTGAGCAATGTGTGTAAGGGGAGCTCAAAAACATGCACCCCAACTTACCCCACCCCAGGGAGTATCACAGCCAGGAGGGTCTCAACTCTCTTCTAGACAAGTGATTTCCAGCCAGAGCCACTAGTGCTTTCAGCACAGACTTCCATGTAAGATTGTGTCTGGACAAAAGGTTTTGCTGGTTAAGGATAAAAGTTCAAAATCACTGATGTAGTTCAACTCTCTTAGTTGAATCTCCAGATGAAGCCATTTTCTCTAGTACTCTCAAATTCTACCTGCACCTGTGTTTCTTGCTTTTGCCAATGTGATAAATGAAAGTGTAGGTAAAAATAACACTTGAAGTCATGGCTCAAAGAACCATAAATTCAGAGTAGAGGCTGTTCTGCAGAAGTAGGTAATTGAGATGGGATGAGTAGTGAAGAGTGTAAGCTCTGGGTTCAAATCCTGAGTCCACCACTCACTAGTTGTACGACTGAGGGACAGGGAGCCAGCTTCTCTGAACTCTGTTTTCCCATCTATGAAGTAAATAAACCCCATAAAACTCATACCTAATAAATATTTGTTTAATAAAATCTGTGAAGATTAGGTGAGATCATGTTTATAAAGCACTAGGCAAAATGCTTTATACATGGTAAATACAGAAGAGATCCCTAATGTTTACCAGCTGATATGGTGCTAGTGTCAACAAATTAGCATGTGGCTCTGATTAATCAGAGCAGATGCACTGACCAATCAAAGCAGATCCACTTTTCAATAAGAACGAGTGCCTGCCTGAACTGTCTTACAAAGCTACACCCCCCCCTCAGTTTTGCTATAACTCACACGGTAGTTTTATGAATGATAGCTAGCTAGCCTGAACCTCTAAACAACGTTGCTTTGCCTCTTGCTATGGAAACTCCAAAATGCTCTAGTTAATTTCTTTACCATAGTCAGCAAGGACAGAGAACTACTTTGCTGAGTGATAATATTCTGCCTGTCCTTTTCCTTAATATAGACCTACAATGGAGATGGAGAGAGGGGATCAGAATCACTGAGCCTCAGTCTTAAGCGTGCCCTTGCCTAACCAGAACAGTGAGAGGAAGGTCAACAATAGGAGCATCCCCAAGAGACTCCTTCAGCTTCTGTGCTGGGAAGTACATCTGGATTCAACATGTCACTAAAGAATGCTGTATTCCATCTCGTGTCCTTGCTCACACTTCAAAGTTCAGGGAGACAGAGTCTGAAGAGATGGGCTTTATTTATTATAGGTTTACTTTTGACTGTACCAGGGCACAGAGTGGGAGGATACACCAGAAAGAGATAATTCTCCAAAAGGAAATTGAGAAGGTGTTAGAAAAGGGAGATAAAAACTGGGCAGGAGATGGAATGGAATGGGGAAGAGAGAGATGGAGAGGGAGAGAGGTCAAGTACAGAAAGAGACATCTGACTCACTCTTTAATGTTCATCCTCTAAGTTATGGCAAAACTGTAATTTGCCAACTCTCTAGAAAACTTATTACACATACTATATACTATTCCACTCCATTAATTCCAGCAGTGGTGAGCAGGGAAGGCAGAGAGGTGTCTGCCATCAAGATTTCCTGGAGGAGTCCAGGTTCTTTCAATTCCAAGTGTGATTTATTTTATTACCTCTTAATTTGTGACCCCCCTTGCCCCTCATAGGTTTCTAATCAATTTCCCTTTTTTCTTGTTAGCCAACAAACCATAACTAAAAAGATTGTAAATAACAGGTTTTCCTCATGCACAGAAAATATGACATGATTGATGGCTATTCAGTGTACATGCAATGTCACAGAGATTGCACAAAGAAAGTGACCCCAACCTTGCTGTTTTGCTGTAATCATATGATGTGCATTTTATGCCTCTATGCCTCAATGCACTTGCCAGCGCTGCTCTATCTAACCATATGTCCTGTGTCCTTGCTGTAGCCACATCTTGGGGTGGACATTAAGCCCATGACGATCTCTTCCTTGGGGACTTCCCTGGATTCAGTGGCTGCATCTGAATTCTCTAAGCTAGATCTTCAGGTCCAGCTAGACAAACCAGGAATGAACTTCTGACTCAAAATGGACCAATCCAATTCTCTAAAAATTTGGAATAATTTTGGGCCGAGACATCCAGAAATGAGGAATTGGCAGAGGAAAGTTATGTCCATGTATGCTCTCTAGAAAGAAAGATCATAGATACTTGAGGTCAAGGTCTCCCCAACGTCTGGATTTTCACCATTATCCTCTTTGGGTTTCACCATTTTTGAAATTACCTTGTTCATATTCTCCTTGGGTTCCTTGAAACAACCAGGGCCCTTACAATAACTCTTTTTTATTTAAACCAACCAGTCAAGTTTTATTTTTTCACTTGCAACCAAAATAGCCTTATTAACATGCTTGTGATTCTCTGATTTTTTAAGTCTGCTACACTCACTTTTTCATGAAGCCATCTCTGACTCCCCATCCCCTGGCAGGAAAAATGTGCCCTCTTCCTCTTCCGTGTTCCCATAATCCTGACTCCTCACTTCTGCTGAAGCATTTTGTACACTACTGTGCAAACTGCTGTGTATTTAGACCATGGGTCCTCAAGGAAAGAAGCAGCCCTATTTATACCTGACTCTGATCTTAGTACTTGCAATATAATGTGTGTTTATTAAATTCTTCTCCATTTACTGATTAAATGTATGACTAATGAGAGCTAAATCAGAGGCGGGTTCGTGAAGTGTTAAGCCTCGGATGCCTTTTGTGTGTGTAGGTGAATGCCATGAAGGGATGTCAGCAGCAAACCAGCTCTGTTCAGCTCACATCTTCACCACAATGAACTCCACGAGCTGTCAGAATCCCTTTGTCTTGTTGGAATGTCTGTTTGGTGTGTGTTTCTTAGAGGGAAAGGCCACTCTTTGATCATAGAGATTTCTTGTTTCCAAAGGGCCTTATCCAGTGGACCTTCTGGCTATCTTATGGACCCCCAGCTGTCTGCAGTAAGTTCCCAAGAAGCAGAGAAGGATGCCTCTCTGCTGAGGCAGGAGGGCCAACAGGGAGCGCCGGAGAGCCTACTCAAGCTCTTCTCCTCATTCACAAGGGTTGCATTCTAACAGGCTTCAGAGAGATTCCTGGCTCTGACTCCGAGCTGAAATTTAAAGACAGTTGCAGCTTGGGTGAACATGAAACTCCTGGAAAAGTGAGGATTTCCAGAATAATCAATCCAATGAGTGTAACTCTGACTAAGCTGCAAGAAACAAGGGCAATTAGGGAAAAGCAGGGCAAGCTTTTCCCTAAAAATATGGACAGATGAATCTGACACTGATCAAAGTTTAAGCACTCATAACACATGCCATCATTGGGCCACAGTGCCAAAGCTTGGATTTCAACTGAGTTGCAGCATCTATAGAAAAACGTGTTATCTGCCTCGGGGGGCCTGTGGTTGTGCTCTTTGGGCACTGGATTACAAAGGCAGGAACTGCCTCGGAGGAAAAGTTCTCTGAACCAAAGTCCTATGCAAAGGAGAGCTGATAATTATGACAAAATAGTGGTGATATAACAACAATATTAACAGCTAACATGCCAGACACAGTTCTAAGTGCTCTAGATAGATGTGTTACCTTCTTCAATCCTCATAATATACTTAGGAGATCGATGTTTCTATTATCCTAGTTTAGAGAAATGAGAGCAGCCCTGGACTTCATGTTACTTGCCTGAGCTCACAAAACTGGTCAGGGTGGACCTGAGATGCTGCCCCTGATACTGGAGCCTTTGCACTGAGCCTCCAGGCCACAGATGCTCTTTAGCCACCCTGAGCTTTTTCCTGCTTTTGCAAGTGGTGTTGTCTCTGCCAGGACACTTTCAATAACTGATAATAATAGTGTAACAGGATGGACATTTCCACCAAGTCTCTGTGCAAGTAGATCATAGATGTCAGCATAGGTTGTGAGATAGGCCACTCAGTACAGCCTTAAAAAGTGAAAAGTAGTGGGCAAAATAAATTTTAAATGTTTCACCATTGTGAAGGGAATAATAGGATGGGGGAAAAGGGAGTTGGGGAAGAGCATATTTTGGAAAAGGAAACCTGAGGCACAGTGATTTTAACTTATCCAAGGTTACCAAAAAAATACAAGTTGTCACTGTGTGGCCCACATCAGGCTAATGTTGACATTTAGTTTCTCCACTGTGGCAGCCACCAAACTGCTATTGATCAAAACTGTTTTCTTTTCCTCTAGGCCATATGGTGGGATGTATCTACCAGCTTCCTTTGTAGCTAAGTATGATCATAGGACTGAATCCTGGCTAATGGACTGAGAATGAGCATGTTTGCCACTTCCAGACATGGCTCATACAGTCTTCCCATTCATGACACTTGCTCTCCTTCCACATCTGCCAGAAGGGGGTCTAACTGAGGGCTCCTAAGACCCCACGGGTTTGTGGAACCACAAGATGACAGACATGGGTCACAGAATTCCTTCATAAAAGGCAACCCTCCAAACACCTGGTTGGACTTTTCATGGGTGAAAAATAAACTTTTATTTTGTTAAGCCACTGAAATTTGGGGATTATAGACAACATTGTCCAGCTCATCTCTACTGAACATAGATAAGCAAACTCACTGTAATTGTCAAGCGTGATCAATTAATTAAATTGCTAATGGCAGAGTCAGGCTGTGAACCTTGTTGCAGAACATCTCCCAAACCTTCATGGCTCTTTGTTTTGGAGCAATCAATTTATGAACAAGCCTTTACTACATGCCCAACTATGTTACAACCACAGGGCTCAGGGACAGCAGAAAAAATGAAAGACCCCTCCCTGCCCACCAGAAGGTTTTAAGGGAGGCATAACATGCTTATGGAGTAATGCATCACAGTGGTCTTCGGACCTATGGCAAGTCTTTGTTACACACACCATTCATGGATCTTCTCCTTCCTCAGCAGTGGTAGTCTCTGGAGTCATGCAAACTAAGACAGAAATGTTGGAATCACAGAACATTTGAAAGCTTGAATGTCATCACGCCCCAAGCCAAATCTTGCTCTATGAGAGCAGTTTTTGTAAATAATTTATAAGCCACCTCCCAGGTCCCTCCCACTGACCTCATCACACTGCCAGCCCAACCCTGTAGCGTCTGTATGCCTGTGACAAGGGGTTAAAAGGTAGGTCATTTGTACATTTATGAAACAGAAGTTCATTGAGAGCTAAGTGTGCTGGGTTCTGGGGCTGTAGCAGTGAACAAAACAGATTAGAAGCCCTGCTACTGGGTAAGTAATGTGGAGAGCAGTAAAGCAGAGCTCAGATGCAATGGGGTAAAGTGGTTGTAGAAGTTCTCTCTAAGGAGATGACATGTGCACAAAGACTCGAATGACATAAATCAAGTGGACATACGGGGGAAGAGCTTTCTAAAGAGAGAGAATATCAAGTAAGTGCAAAGGCTCTGAGGTGGGTGCTTGCCTGATGCATTCAAGCAACCAGAAGGCCAGTGTGGCTAGAATAGAGTGCATGCAGACAAGAGTCAGAGGAGCTGAGGTCCTAAAGGGGTGGGGGGGTTTGCCCTTGCAAGCCATGGCAAGGCCTTTGGCTTTTTCTTGAGATGAAATGGAAAGCTAAGGGAGAGTATGTAGGAGAGAAGTGCCATGCTTTGATGTGTATTTTTAAAGGATCAAAAATCCACCCAGCTGCTATGTTGAGACTAGAGTAGAAGTACTGTGGTGAAAGCCAGACGATCATTTAAAAGGCTGTCTTAGTCTGGATGGCTTCAAAACAACAAACTTATTTCTCACAGTTCTGGAGGCTAGGAAGTCCAAGGTCAAGGTGCTGGCATAGTCAGTGACTGGTGAGGGTTTGCTTCCTGGTTCATAGAAAGCTGTCTTCTCCCTGCATCCTCACACGGTGGCAGAGGCAAGGGTGCTCTGTGGGGCTTCTTTTACAAGGGCACAGTCCCATTCATGAAGACTCCCTCCTTGTGACTTGCTCACCTCCCAAAGGCTCTATCTTCTGCTGCCATCATATTGGGGGTTAGATTTTGACATATGTATTTTGCAGGGACACAGATATTAAGTCCATAGGGAAAGTTATTGAAATAAGCCAGATGAAAGATGATAATGTCTTTGGCTAGGATGATAGCTTTAGTGGTGGCAAACAGTCTTACTCTGGCTTAATTATTTAAAACAAGAGACAACAAGATTTGCTGACCAATTGGATATGAAGTATAAAAAGAAAGGAGTCGCGATATTTCTGAGACTTGGGCCCTGAACAACTGGAAGAAGGAAGTTGCCATGTTCTGAGCTAGAAAGACTTAAGGAGGATCTAGGGTAGGGATAGCTATCAGGAGTTCAATTTGGGATAGTTTAGCTTAGAGATGTCCATTAGATATTCAAGTAGAGATGTTCAATAAGCAATGTCTGGGGTGGAGACTCACCTTTGGAAGTCATCGGCCTAGACATGGAATCTAAAGTCACAATATCAGATCAAACAATCCAGTTCAGACAGAGAGAAGTTTGAGACTGAGCTGAACTGTACTTAGATGTCAAAAGACAAGAGAGATGAGAAGAAGCCAGCAAAGGAAGTTGAGAAGACTTCTTGCTCAGAAAGGCAAGAGGAGGACCAGCAATGAAGAGAAGAAAGTGTTTTAGGAAGGAGAAAATTGATCAATTATATCAACTGCTGCTGAGAGGCTAAGAAGGGTTCGGCCTGAGGACTGACCTTGAATTAGGCAGCATAAAGGTGCTGGTGACCATGACAGCATTGTTTGCTGGAGTCATAAGGATGGAAGCTGGTTGAGTGTGTTCAAGGGAAATGAGAGCAGAGGACATAGATTGAACAAGTACAGGCAATGCTTCTGAAAGCTTTGCTGTGAAGACAGTAGAGATATGGGGTAGCATCTGGGGTGAGAGCAGTGTAATCAAGAGCTTGGGGACTTATTAGAATGGCCCAAAAGAGAAAGAAAACTGATGTGAGGGAAACCAAAGACATATTTTTAGGTTGACAGACAACCTTCCTAGGCAAGAAGGGAGGAGCCCCAAGGACCAAGTGGTGGGAGGGCAGCCTAACACAGAAGCAGCCAGCAGTTGGGCTGGGGATGGGGGAGAACTGATGGGCAAAGATGCAAGTGTCAATTAGGCTGTTAGCTGAGGCATTGGAAACCTGTGAAAGCTCTCCTTGGAGTGTTTCCATTTTCTCAAGGAACTAGGAAGCAAGGTTATAGCTGAGAGAGAGGAGGACAAGAAGGAGGAGGAAGGAGCTATAAAACAGTTTTCTAGAGGAGGAGGAGAGGACTCGAGACAGGAGCATGTAGGATAATTACAAGGTTGCTCTAAGGGCCTGTTTGAGGTTGGTGGACAGAAACTGAGAGAGAGAAAGAGACAGAGAGAGGCAGAGACATATTGAGAGAGATGAGCATGGTTTGGTGTTTTCCTCCAGCCACATCCAGCTGACAGGGTGCAGGCGTCAAGTTGGTCAGGGACTTTGTCTCACTGGAGCTGGGTTAAGGTGGAAAATTGCAGGAGGCCACCTTGTCTGAGAGTTCACAGATGCCACATTTGCCTCGTGTTCTTCCAAAAGGTTTTGTACACTGGGATGCCTTTGTGTTTTCAGAGTTTTATGAACCCCCATCGCAGAAGTAGGTTTGTTAACGCTTGCTGAGTTTCTCTCTGCCAGATGGCATTCTAAGCACTTCACACGAATTATCTTATTAAACTTCATGACAACCGTATGAGGCAGGTGCTCTTATTGCTCCCATTTTGCTGATAAAAATACTGAGACACACAGAGAGATTGAGATGCTTGTTTAAGGCCAAACAGGTAATGAATGGCAAAGCCAGAAGACAACCTGAGAGGTTACTCTAAAACCCAGAGGTTCTGCCACTACCATACACCTCCCAAGAACCATAAATACCACAGAAGTCTGGGCTTTGCTGTATATCTTGGTGCCTCATGCAAAAAAAATCTCAGATAGCCTAAATTTGGATAGCAGATGGAGAAACATATCCCAACTTATTGCCTAATTTATAAAGGGCTCTAACTTAGCTCCAGTCTGGAGGCAAGCTTGTTTAACAGAGCCATTCTAATCCAATTATGGGAGCTGGAAAAGGAAAGGATGATGGCTGAAAATTCACAGCCAGCCTGCCTTAATTGTCAGCAAATGGGGGTGGGAGAAACTTTGCCTCAATCCCTAAACTTCCTCATAATTAACAATATTGTGACTCAACATCACACTCACACTCGCCCACAAATGCTTGCGTTTTGGCACTCCAAGGGCGGATGCATATCCCCTGCACGTCCCTGTGAGTAACCAGGGAAGTGGCCTTGTTCGTCTAACCAAAGGGATAGCAGGGAAAGGCCTCAGCTAAATATTTTTAAAAAACCAATATCTTAATCCCCTGGTTCCCATATGCCTTGAACACTGAGTCATTTTGCCATTTCAGCAGCTATTCCCAGTCTTTCCCAGCTCCCAGAATCTAGCCATGGCCTCAAATTACCTGCATATTAACTGCCTTCCTGCAGGTAAACCACCTTCACCCACACACAATAGTTCGGGTTGTAACAAATACCTTTCTAGTGAAAAGCATCAAATCTCCTCTTGTGTGAGTGGTTGCGATTGTTAACTTTGCTTTTGGCAAACTCCTAAGAGGATACACTGACCCGTGGGCCCCTCTAGGAGGAAGTAGTCCAGTCAGTAAGGGAAGGACCTAATGGAGAGGTTTAGGGCCCAGGACAGGGTACAGAACCCTGGAGTGAAGTCAGCTGAGGATTTAGGTGCAATGGGGAGTGACAGAGCTTCGAGGAGGAGACTGTCCATTTTTCTGAAGGGCTCTCCGGGTTGAAATGATGGCTAATGGACATTTTTGGTTTTTAAATAGCTCAGCCCCTCCAAATAGGATGGGGAATGCAGTCTCCTTTCCTTTCAGGCCTGTACTAGTGTTGCTCATGACTGGTATCTATCTTGGGCCCAGACCATGAAGGCAAGACAGTAAGCTGGAACCCTATTGCCATTGCTCTGGCCCTCCAGGCCCACCATGGTCATGGCCTGGGCTGCAAGTTTGGGCACCTGGGTCCAGTCCTTCTGCCTCCACTTCTCAGGCAGCTTAGGTGGGGAATGGGGCAGCCCCTCAGGAGAGCTGTCCCATCTCTCCCCACCTCTGGCACTGACTTCATGGGAACTGTTTTGAGGAGCAGGAAGAGGCAGCAGCAGCTGTAGGTTCCCTCAGGGAAAATAGCCACAACACGAGGGTTAGGAGTGAACTCCTCCCTCTACCCCTGGAGGAACTCCTAGGGGACACAGCCCTGAGCCTCGCACAGGAGCCAGTTTCGCCAAACCAGGCACCCAGCACAGAGCATTAAAAGGCTCCAGAAGTCTTAGTGCCACGTTCAAGGCCTGGAACATGGCATTGGTTCTGACGCCTGCCTTAATGGTGAACAAGAGTGACTGTCCCATTGTAATTTTTTTAAAAATTAGTTAAGTAACCCATTTCATTGGAGAGAAATTTAAAAAACAGGATAAAAGGGAAAGACAATTCTATGCTCTCACCTGAAGATAAACACAAAATTTTTATGTCTTTCCACCAAGACTTCTATGGGTATATCTACACATAAATATGTTCTACGTAGATGGGTTTGTACTGTATGTACTATTTTGTAACCCTCTTTTCCACCTGACAATATGTCATGTTCAGCTTTCAATGTCAGCACACACAGCTGTACATCATTTTTAATGATTATAGACTGCAGTCCTTTGGGTAAATGTACTAAAATTCATTTAACCAACCCCTATTGTTGGATATTTATGCTGCTTTCAAATTTTTTCCTATTATAAACAAAGAGGCAATAAATATTTTTGTGCATACAGTCCATGCCCTTGAGGAACCTACAGTATCAGGATTTTGGATGTGGATTTCACTGCTTTACTTTGTGGCAGGTGAAATAATGGCTGTTGATTTTAGTGATAATACCAATAATAAAGGCCACTTTTATTAAGCCTTTACTATGCCAGGCTTTTTTTTTTTTATTATGCCAGGCACTGTGCTAAGGGCTTTACAGCCATATTCATTTAACCCTTACAAGTTGGTGAGGTTGAAATTATTGATACTCCTCATTGATAGAAAGGAAATGAAAGCCCAATAGGAGCACGTGACTCACCCAAGGCAACACAAAGAGTAAGCAGCAAAGACAGAATTCAAATCCAGGTCTGTGGACACCAAAGCACAAGCTACTGGTGAAACACTAGACTTTCTCTTGACAGTGACTTGGAGTCAGTGTTCCTGGATATCAGCCTCAGACCAACTCCTTACCAGGGTCAAGTTTAAATAATAAAATAGCAATAACAGACCCCTTATGGTAGATGGGGTTTTCCCCCTCCCTATATGCAAGCCTCTTTGCAATGTGAGTTTGAACCTCCTCTCTTCAAGAATGGAATCTGTTTCCCAAGCCCAGAGTCAGAGCTGGCCTCTACAGTTTGCTTCAACCTCTAGAACAGGGCAGGTGGGATGTCGCTTCAGATCCAAGCTTAGACCTCAAGAGGCCCCACAGCTTGTCCCCTAGCCTGGGAACCTGCCTCTCTCAAATAGACAAGGCCAGGCTAACCTGTTAGCAGATGAAAGAATGCGGTTCCATAGCCCCATATCCCCAGCCAACAGAACCTAGCTTGCAGGTGCCTGAAGCTGTCAGAGGCCAGCATAACCACCCACCCAACTGTGAGCTCATAAGACTTAATGTTTTAAGCCCACAAATTATGCAGTGGTTATTATGGAGCAAAAGCTAATGGGTACCTGGTGGGGTATGTGTGGGGGGTGCAGTCAGGGAGAGAGGAAGCTCCAATGGGGGCTGTGAGCCACGTGGCTGGGAAGGCTTCACAGAAGAGGTGACAGCTCATGCATTTCAGGGTGTGCAATAAATAGCAAAGCCTCCTGAAGCAGAACTGAGAGGTGGGTCTGCATGTACAATGAGATAAACCTCACCGCTGTGGCTGTGAGTTGCTGGGTTCTCAGAGACGTGTCTCCAGAGCCTGAATTAAGCAGAAACCTCCCTCTGGTCGGCAAGGCAGCTAGATGTCATTTACACACCAATGCAAAACCTGAAACACCCGACAGATTCCCTGGCAGCCTCTCATAGAGCTACCCTGAGGCTGGCGCAAACAAAAGTTGAAGGATGGTCTGCCTCCCTTTCAAGTGGACAATTGGAATTCCAGTCTCGGGCCACAGGAAAACGTTGCTTCTTCTCCAGTGTCCCCTCCCCCTGACTGGGGCTCAGTCCTGAGGCATCCTATGCCCTGGGAAGTCCTAGAGGAATAGCCTTCTGCACCTCTGACAAGGCATGCAGTGCTGAGTGCCTTCTGGTAACCCTCACCCATGTGACAGCAGGGCTGCTCTTAGCAGTGTCCTGATAAAAGAATTGAGCCAAATAATCTGCCAGGACAAGTGACTCAAACAACAAGTCATTCATTCATTCATTCATTCATTCTACAAACATTTCCACTGAGTCTAAGTTGCCCTGGAGAAGCTCACAGCCTAAGATGGAGGGCAGACCCAAGCAGAAGCCTGGGGCTCATAAAATCCTACCTTCACTAACCACTGCTCTCTTCTTTGATTCCCCTGGTTGCTCAGAAAATGCATCTTTTGCAGATTCTGTGCCTGTCTTAACTCAATCTAGGTGAGAAAACAGGAAGTAGGAATTGCCCCTACCTGGTCTGGGTCAGTGGTAGAAGCAGTGATCTCTCTTCTCCAGCACCTGGAGGAACCTGGGGGCCTAGAACAGTGAGGAGAGAAAGGCAGTAGAAATGAGAATGTGTTGGGATGCTGAGACCCACCCTCCTCTGGGTTCCGGTGTCACCTAGGAGGGGAGGAGGGGCACAGGCAGAGGTGCTGAGGCTGAGGTCTCCTAGGATGCCAAGGTGATAGGTTGGAGTCCCAAGGGCACAGTTACCTGGATTGTGGCATCATAATAACAGTGACAATTTTTCATACCTAAATGTATTTTTCAGCACTTGTTTGCTAATATCTCATTGTATTGGCCTCGTAGGAGTTGTTGGGTAGCTAAAGAGGATCCTGCCTCTAGGAACTAATGGTGTGTCAGGACAGAGAGGTCTGTAGACACACTGTCACCCTCCAAGGTGTGGGTACTATAAGAACAAGGACAAAGATGCGCAGGGAGCAGAGGCCAGGGGCCTGGGCACATCAGGGTGGGCTTCCTATTTAAGTTGAATGAATAGGAGTTTTTGAGTGATGAAGAGGCATTTCAGGAGGATTAAGGAATTGAATACAGCCAAGTGAAGCAGGATGAAAAAGCATGGAACTCTCCAGTGTCCCTGAGTGCAAGATGAACAGGGTTCAGTAGGAGGCAGGCTGGAAGGAGGCAGACAGGAGCCAGACTGCACAGGAATTTATGGGCCAATTGAAGTAGGCTGGACCTCATCCTGTGGAAAATGGGCCTTGACCAGAAAGTGATGTGATCAGAGCTGTGTTTTGGAAGGATTTCTCTGATGGCTGTGTGGGGGATGGTTTAGAGAAGGGTAAAACCAGAGACAGTTATATCAGCAAGGAGAGCTCCAGGAATCCTGGCAAGAGAAACTGGTAGCAGGTGTTGCAGGAGTGTGTTTGTGCCGTGATTATGTGCAAAAGCTCGGGAGCCAACCTCTGGGATTCAAAGCCTTCCTGGATCCCCCACCAACTGTGTGATCTTAGACACATGACTTAACCTCTCTGCACCTACCTGACTTTCTTCATCTGTCAGCTAAGGATAATAAAAGGAACTACCTTGTAGCAACTATTGTATGAATAAAATGAGATGGTCCATGTAAAGCACTTGAACCACCCCTGGTCCATTGCAAATGCTCTGTAATTACAAATTATCCCAGTTTAATTCATTAGACCTGATGGCGATTGGATGTGGGCAGTGAGCTGGAGGGTGAGTGTAGACTTGCTTCTATAAGATGCCGCCTTGACTGGGGCGGGGGCAAGAAATATGAGACTTTTGTGGAAAATTTACTTTTCTCCAGAAGAATGGAAGTAGAACACAGCACACAGAGCTAGGCTTCTACCCTCCACTCCATCTGAGGACTCCTGTTAATGCCGTCTTGGTTTTGTGAGAGTAGACTGTAAGAAAGGCATACTGTTGTTCCATTTTTACAGGGGAAGAAACTGATGCTCAATGCCAAGGAGAGTTGGGTAAAAAAGGAAACACCCATGTGTCTGATGCTCAGGTCTTCTGACCCTCAAATCCAGTACTCTTCCCATGACTTCAAGTTGCCATCATCCTTATCTTCCTCTTGGGCTTCCCAAAATCTGTGTGACAGCACAGAGCCCCATAGAAGCTCCAAACTCTGCTTCCTGTCTTCCAGAGATAGAAGAGAGACCTCTCAGTACCACAGGGAGGGTGGATCAGGGGGTGCCCCAGCTTTTCTTGAGTTTCCATAGAAGGAATTCGAATCCTTGCAGCCCTTGCTCCCAGCCTGGAGATTTCTGGCTACAAGGAGTGAGGGGAGGGAGAGATGCAGTACTTAGCCACGCTTTAGAGAGCGGGCCAAAGGAGAGCAGACAGGGGAGGAAAACCGCTCTTCCTCTCTACGCTTGACACTCATCATCCCATTGACTGCTCACATCCACCGTGAAGTAATCAATATCATTTCCATTTTCCATATGAGGAGATGAGAGCCAGCGAAGTAATATGCCCAAATTCTTCATCATTCTGCTGTGACAATCCTGCCTTCAAATGAAAAAATAAGGACATGGGACCCTGCGTGAAGACAGCCTCCTCCCACTCGGGGTGCATTTTCTTGCCCATTCAGAAGGTGGGGTTCTGCCTGTAATCACCGCTTTTGTGAAGACAACTGGGGGACTTCAGTGCTGTTGGAGGGCTCTGTGGAGCAGCAGGAGGGGGCAAGGAGCTAGCAGAGCTCAAAGTGTATCTGTCTGTAGCCTGAGGAAACATTTAAAGGAAACATATCAGCTGCCAGGAAGTGTGAGAAATACTTTACATACATTATTTCATTTAACTCCCTAGATACCCTAAATGAGGTTCTATAATCATCCCTTTTCCAGCTGAGAAACCTGAGGCTCAGAGAGTTGGAGGAACCTCTTCCTCCGACGTTGTAAAGCCACTAAATGGTGAGCCGTCTGTGTTGATGCCACCTTTTGCTACTTAATGGACAGGGTGGGCAGGATGCATTGAACATCCATGGCACATGTACACACCTGGGAGGCCAGAGGGAAGTCCCTGAGGTTAGTCCCTAACACAAGCCTGGAACAGGAGCTCTCAACCTTGGGTTCCACCCCAACAAATGCTTCACAAGCTCAGAACCTCATATCATCCCCACAGCCCAGCAGCACAGACAATTGCTTAGCAGAGGGTCAATAACAGCACACAGACTGACAGCACAGGTCCAGTGTGTGAAAGGCCAAAGGTTCCAGTCCTGCCCCTGATGAGCTGTTTGACTGTGGGCAGGGGGTTGGCTTTGTTTGATTCCAGATTCCTCAACTGTAAGTCAGGGCCAATAACAATACCTATTGTTCTGGTTCTTATTGCTTCATAACAAACTATCCAAAAACATACCAGTTTAAAACAGCCACTCATGACTTTGTGGGTCAGGAATTCGGGGAAGGCGAGGCTGGGCAGATCCACTTGGAGGCTCTCAAATGACTGTGGTCAGATGTCACACGGGGCCGCTGCCATCCAAAGGCTCCACTGAACTGGACATCCAAGGTGCTCACTCCCTATCTGGCAGATAGTGTCCAAGGTCAGCTGCAAGCACAGCTGGGCTGTGCCTTGGAGTCCGTGCACACGACCTCTCCAGTTTAGTAGTCTCAGGGTGGAATTTCTTACATGAGTCCTGAAGAGTCCCCAAAATGAGAGTCCCAGCCAATAAGGGGAAGGTGCAGTCCTTTATGGGACCAAGCCTTAGAAATCACTGCCATTTCCACTGCACTCTGTTGATTAAAAGTGAGTGACAGGAAAGTCGGGTTCAAGGGCAGAGAATTAAACTCTGCCTCTTAGTGGGGGAGTGGGACAGCTGTAGAACAAACAGCATATGAAACAGGAGATGTGGTGGTCACCGTTGGAAAATAAAATTGGCCAGCCTTGCGTTTTGGTATTGTACACGGATTCAATAAGGCATTGCGTGGAAAGCCCCTCAGACAATGCCCGGCACATAGAAAGTGCTTGGAAAGGTTTGCTATTGTTATTAGATACAACAGGTCTGGGAGATGTCTTTCAGCATCTCAGGATAGAGCAAAGGGTTGAAGGAAGAATAAAAGGGGTTACTGGTGCTTCTTGACAGCCACTGGTTCAAAGTAATGGCAAAGACAAAATTCTCCCAAGAAGCAGAGTTACTTGACCATTTAGTAGGGGAATGGGCCCAAGGGAGAGACAAGAGAGAGGACCTCCCGGGGAGTAAGGGAGTTTAGTGTCAGGTGTGTTTTGACTGAAGGGCTTGAAGTATTTATTGGTCAGGGGAGGTGTAATCCAGGGACCAAGCAAGAGGAGGCGAGAACAAAGACAGGAATGACCGATGCTGAGGAGGGTGGGACCAGTCCATCCTGGGTTCATAGTGCATGAGAAGAAGAGAAGACAAGTCTTGAGAGAGGAAAAAGTGTCCGTCAGGCCTGGCAGGGGGACCAACATGCATTCTGAGGCGGCACAGCACGGTCCATGGAGGCTGGACCCTTCTGGGCTGGTCCATGAGGACGAGGCAGGAATCCTGCAAATCTGTTCACTTCGGGGACAGGGGGATGGACTGGAGGTGCTTCCCTCTTGGTTTTCCTAAAATATTTGCTAAGTTAGGAATTCTCAGCAGGGATGAAGGTGGCTGTATCTGAATTTCCTGAGAAGATCTGAGAAAGCTCTGCACCATTTTACTACTGCTCTTACCATAAAATCCTAGCTTCATTACGTAGCCTACCAGACCACGCATCATTTGGCCTCTGCGATTTCTATACTCTCATCCTACCTTCTCTCTCTCCTGTTTACTAGACTTTGGTTCCATTAAACTTTCAGGGGCTTAAGCACTATTTTTTTTTTTTTTGCCTTAGGGCCTTGATACCTACTGTTTTCTCTATGCAGAACGATCCCCTTGATATCCTCTAGCTCTCAGCTGCAAGTTCACCTCTCAGTGAGGGCTTTCCCAATCACCCAATTTAAACTGGATGCTCATTTTTATTCTCTTTTAAAGCACCCTGCTGTTTTCATTCAAATTGCTTATCACAAGTTTTGTGTATTTTTGTATTGGATTATTTGCTTGTTTATTATCTCCTTTCCTACTAGAGTGTGAGCTATATAGGAACAAGAGCCATGACCAATATTTTCACTCTATGTACATAGTACCTAGCCAAGTGTCTGCTAGGCAATTAATATTAGTTGTGGGAAAGTCTGTAACCCCAGTGTGGCTGAGCTTAGAGGTATGGGCTTTGTCCACTCTGAGGTTCCCAAGCTAGAATAGATCAGCACATACTGAAGTGTTGGCAGCCATGATGCCTCATGTAAGCACCTGTGCAGTCAGGGTTTGAATTCTTTGTTGCTGTTATTCCTGAGGGCCAAGACCCCTGGGAGGTGGCCATCTACAAAGCTGACCTCCCTTCCCTAACATACTCCTTTTAAGATGGTTTTCCAGGAAATGCTTTTATCTGTACAGATGCATTTGAGGCTTTTCTCATCTCAGAAAGTGAAAACTATCACCCAATGTGCTGTTGCTACCAGAAACAGAGTCTAATTTATGGTCTGCCACTTGAAATGGGCGCTGCTGGGGACCTGGCATCACCTGCATGCTCAGGTTTGGCTTCTCCCCTCGATCCTGAAATGCCTTGTCTTTATAATTGCCCTTGCAGAAGCCAGTACCTCGAAAGACGTCAAAGAACACAAATTCACCTGTGTACATGCACATGGACACACATACACATACAGCCATAGACACATATCATGAACTCACCCACACATACTCTCATGAACAGTGAGATGGCAAAACTTATCTGGCATGTGTGCATTGAGCTCTTGCTGTGTTTATGCCAAAAGCTAGGATGGTTTCGGTCCTTTTTTGGAAACAAGAGACTGCCATGTCTCCTGAGGTAGGTTGTTTGCAAATCCACAATTATTTCCCTCCCTGAATCTGTGCCTCTTGAAATGCAACTTTGCACATTTTCCCATCCAGAATTAGAGTCTATTTCCTCACCCCCTGAATCTAGGCTGGCCTCACAAATTGTCTTCACCAACAGAAAATTATAGAAGTGAGATAGCATCAGTTCCTCTCAAGAGGCCTTGGATAGTTGCATGCTTTCTCGGAAACTTATCCTGGGGTCCTGCGAACAAGCCCAGGTTTTCCTACTGGAGGATGAATGACCACATAGAGCAGAGATGAGCCATCCTAGACAAGTCAGTCCCCAGCGGACAGCAGACACATGACTGAGCACTGCTGAGAGTGGACTGCCCCAGCCAGGACCAGCAGAGTTGTCTACCCAATCAGTGAACTTGTGAGAAATGATAAATGGTTGGTTTTTTTAAGTCACTAAGTTTGAGGTCATTTGTTACCTTAAAATAGATATACCTCCTTACATGAGGAACTAAAGCTGAACTTTTCCTGATTTTTGAACATCAAAAATCAGATGTTCCTTCAGGACCCTGAAGCATTTCTACTGCTGATTATAAATCCCCAGAGGATGTGATCAAAAGGGCACTTGCTCTGGAATCAGGGAGACCCAATTTCACCCTGACTCTGCCACCAACTGACTGTGTGACCTTAGGCAAGTCACTTGATATCTCTGGACTTTGATTCCTTTTTCTACACAGTACAAGAGCAGTGTAGCTAATTTTAAGCTCTTCAGGCTCTGACAGACATTTTGTGGTTCCATGATTCTCAGTCTTAGCTCCTTTCATCTCTAAAGCAAGAAAAAAACAATTCACAATTCCTTCCATCTTGCAAGATAATCCAAAAGAATGAAGTGCTATTTCCTGGGTGGCACCTCTGCTTCCAGACACTCTCAAGAATTTGAATGTCTAGGCAGTAGGAACAGACACCCTGAGATGCTGGCTTTGTGATAATTCACTGGGTTTTACCAACATATGTGGCACACAGATTTTCAACTTATGTTAGAAGTTGGGATGAAACTGATGTGACACCCAGGCAGTCCTTGTCACCTCTCCTAAAAGAAGTTCAAGCATCCCCTTTGAACATGCACCCTGGTCTTTTCTTCTCTTAGTTTCCCTCTGGGACTTGGTTTGTGAGGTGAGATAGGTTTCTCAGGCTCAGAGAGGTCCTGGACCAGCAGAAACATGTACACAACATGGTTTGAAGAGAGAGTGGCTTGGAGCTCTTTGTCTAGTTCCGAGCATACACAGATCAGCATAAATGCTGAGTAGGGTAAAGTTATTCTTATGGATAATTCTAAGTGAGTTCTAATATTTCCACTGAAATTTGTTCCAGACATGGAATCTAAAGGGCACCAGGATAGAAACTCAAGTCTGGAGTCTGGCTTAAGACAGTGTCAGTGGCTCAGGAGACAGCATTGCAGGGAGACCATGGGGTTGTGCGATCAGAATTAGACCCTTCTGTGGGAGGACACAAAAATCAAGCTCATAGAAAGCTATAATTCTGAAGTCCATGAAAAAGTCAGAGTCAAAGCCCCTGGCCCCAAGTTCAGCAGCAATGCCAACACACAACAGAGGACAAAGCAAGTGAGGAACATTTTTCTGGAAGTGTTTAAAGACAAAATGAATAGTGTATTGTTCACATTTTTTTTGGTGGCAAATCACAGAAAATACAACCTAAATAAGGGGACTCAAAGGTAATGTAAAAAATAAAATAAAATTCAAAACAAAAAGCATAATCCAAAATGGAATTTAGTGGGCCACAAAACTGAGAAGTGCAGAGGGCAGGGTGGTCTTCAGGCCTGGCTTCATGCAGAACAATGTCCTCAGGACCAAGTTTTCTTAGTCTTTTGGTTCAACCCTGCTCTCCCCAGTGTGTTGTCTTTGACAGGTTCCTCATTTGTGGGCATAAGAAGGCTATAGCTGCACCCAAACCTTTCATCCATTGCAATCTATTCCCAGCAGAAAGAGAATCCCTCTCCCTTCTTCCCCTCAAAGTATACACAAAGTCCTGGATCTGACTCCTGTTGGTCTGATTAGGCCATGTGATCATATTAGTACCCCTCCCAGTACCCAGTGCCAGACACTGATGGACTTAGTCCAATTAGGGCCTCCTGTGACAGCTGGCAGCAGTCCACCCCACCCACACCTCAGGAACTTAGGATGAAGAAAAAATAACTCTCCATAAGAAATTCAAGATTTTTTTAAAAACCAGAAGATGGGTCAATAGATTTTAGAGGGGGAAAAAAACCATAGGAGTTCACGATAAGCTGCAATGGACAGAAACCTGGAACTAGAATCAGAAGGCTTCCATCCCGAATACCGAAGATTTTCTGAAAACAAAGAGTAAAATATGTTGCCAGCAGCCAACTGTCTAGATGATCAATATTAGTAACATAAGCCAAGTCACAGTGAGACAGGAAGGAACAGGCTTATTGGAGAAAACTCCTTCTGGACTGGAGGGCTCTGAGGTTCCAGGAGTTTAGATTCTCTGGGCATGAGATCCAGAAGAGGGATGGGCTGGCCAGATCGTGTGCTGTTAGACAAAATCTAAAGCAGTGGAGGCAGTCAAACAGAACAGGTGTTTCCAGGGACTAGGACTCAGAGTAAAGATAAGCTGCCCTGAAGGGAGACAAGTCGAAATTTTAAAAATCTAGACATATTTTAAAACATGTCTAGCAGAGCTCTGGTTCCTTTTTGCAGCCTGCTGATGCAAAGGAGGTCATATTAATGCTCAAATTACCTCAGCTCAAGCTCCCACCTGGTAGATTACAACATCTATAAAACAGGATCACAGTCTTCTCTACAAGTCTATCACACTCTGTCACCTGGGCCCAAGGCAGTTCTGCTTGTTCCCCAACTCCATGATATTGCTCAGCAAAATGACTCAATCAGCTGCTGGCTTTAGCCCTCTAACCAGTGAGGCTTAAACCTAGCATCTGGATCTGGAAATGAGGGAAGAACAGACAGCAAGGAAACACCTTCAGTTTTTTTCCATTTCCATCCTGGACCTGGACTCCAATAGCCTGCTATCCTCCTCCCATAGCTTCTCAATAGATACAAATAAATATAAGTGGGGAAATTTTAATCATTCAACTCATATTTATTGAGTACATAGAATACTAGGTGCTTGAATTTATAGTTTAGTGGAGATGACAGAGAATAAAAAAGTAAACAAAAATGAATGTGTGTGCATCTAGAGATAAGTGTGATTAAATATTATCAGGATGAAAAGTAATTGAGGCAATCCATCACATCAGCAGGCTAAAGAAGAAAAGCCATATGACCATATCAACAGATGCAGAAAGACATATGACAAAATTCCAAACCCATTCACGACAAATAGTCTTAGCAAAATATAGAGGGGAATTTCCTCAACTTAATAAAGAACATTTACAAACACCCACAGTTAACACCTTACTTAATGGTGAGAAACTAGAAGCTTTCCCACTATCTTTAGGAACAAGGCAAGATGCCCCCATCAGCACTCATTGTTAACATTGCACTGGAAACTCAACCTAATGCAATAAGATAGAAGATGAGAATACATATATACAGATTGGGAAGGAAGATATAAAACAGTCTTTGTTCACAAATGACATAATTATCTATATAGAAAATATTGGAGAGTCAACAACAACAAAAAAGTCCTGGAATAATAAGTGATTATAGCAAGATTTCAGGATACAGGTTAACACACAAAAACCAATTGTTTTTATGTAGATAAACAATGAACAATTGGAATTTGAAATTAAAAGCACAGTATCATTACATTAGTACCAAAAATAAAATACTATGATGTAAATCTAACAAAATATGTATAAGATCTATATGAGAAAAGCTACAGAGCTCTGTTAAAAGAAACAAAAATAAGATCTAAGTAAGTGGAGAAATATTCACAAATTGGATAGAAAGACTCAGTATTGTCAAGATGTCAATTTTTTCCAGCTTGATATATATGTCAGTCAAAATCCTAGCAAATTATTTTGTGTATATAGACAAACTGATTCTAAAGTTTATATGGAGAGGCAAGAACCTAGAAGAGCAAACAGAATATTGGGGAGAAGAGTAAAGTCAGAGGACTGACATTTCTCTATTCAAGACTTAATGATACACAGGATAGTGTTGAACAGGTAGAAGAACAGACAAATAGGTCAATGGAACAGAACAGACAGACCAGAATGGACCCACACAAATAATATAGTCAGGAGATTTCTGATGAAGAATCAAAGGCAATACAACGGAGAAAGGACAGTCCCTGAAAGAAATGGTGCTAGAACAATTAGACATCCACATGCAAAAAAGTGAATCTACATACAGAACTTACATCTTTCACAAAAATGAACTTAAAATGGACCAAAGCCTAAATATGAAGTGCAAATTTGTAACACTCCTATGATACAACATAGAAGGTTGTAACAAGTAAAAGATGTATATTATAATCTTCAGGGCAACCACTAAAAAATATTGCACAGAGGCATGGATGAAAAGCCAAGAGAGTAATCAAAATGAAGTACTCAATAGATGTAATTAACCCTAAAAAGACAGAAAAAGAATAACAGAGAAACAAACAATAATGACCGGTACTTCCAGTTCACACAGATGGTGTAGGCCCCCTTTTCCCTCACCTCCCCACTAAGCACAGCCATAAGCTCAGGAAATGGTGCAAAAGATAACCAAAGGAGAGCTCTAGTATGAAGGACTAGTGAGGCAGTAAGGCCGTGAGAGGACAGTGAGCTGGTATACCGCACCAGGGCTAAAGGAAGAGCACATTGGCAGGACACCAGGGCCAACTCAACGAAGGAAGGCCATACAGCCCCATATTTCTTGACCTCCACTCAAACAACAGAAGGCAGTCCACATACACTCATTTTTCTCCTAGACTGAACAGAAATCCCTTGAGCAAAATTAGGTGAGCAGAACATCTCCATTGAGGGAGATCAATTGGCCAGGGGCAGAAGTCTCCAATATGAATGGGTCTAAAACTCCCCTTTTCCCTCAAAAGATACGGAGGCCAGTGAGTAAACTATGGAGGAGAGATCAAGCTATAGCTAGGTGAAAGCCCGTGTTCCCTTGGGTTGAAGACTCACCTTCCCAGGGGGGACAGTCATGGCAAGTGGGATGGCAAGAAACCTTACTGTCCCCACAGGCCCCACACTCTTCTCACCTCCCCTGAGAAATCAGGCAGTTGGGGGATACCTGTGAAGGGATCCCACCGCATACCTCCCCCACCAAGAGACACCCAGACATGTGGCCGGCAGAAATTCCTTTTTCTCCATTAAACATAACCAGTAGGAACCAATGGGAGCCCCACTGGCACCAAATAAAGCAAATGGACTAAAATATTAATGTCACCACAGAGGTTCTGCCAATTAAATTACCATTAGAAGCATGATCCAAAAAACAGCCAAGGCCCACATGCTAAACCCAAATACCAAACAAGGCAGCTGCCTGGTAAAATAAAAGATTTAAACAATATCAAGAATATCCTAATATACTTGGAGAAATATCTAAGATACAAATGAAAAGTATCTATTAAACAATAACTAAGAAAACCACACTTGAATTAGACAAGACAACTGATGCCCACCCTGAGGTAAAACAGATGCTGGAGGACTTCCACCAAGATGGAGGTATAGGTGGAGATGCCCTGCTTTCTCACACAACCAAGTTTAGAGACAACAAAATATTAGCAACAGAAAACACAGTCAGAACACAGAAAATTGAACTTTTCGGAAGTCCGATAACAACAAATTCTTCAGCCTGACCAGTAAGAGGGGTGAAACCAGCAGCTGGCGGAGCGGGGTTGCACAGGAACACTCGGTCAGACGGACTCAGGCATGGATCCCTGGCGTGGGGGTGCAAAGGGCAGACCCAGTGAGCGATTCAGTGAGCGACCAGTGGACCCAGCGAGGGCACAGGGCGGTGGGTTGACTGTGGTCCTGCATTCCTGTGCAGATAGACCAGCGAGGGAGCGGGCAGTGAGAGGGGACGAGCAGGCCCCAGCGGCAGGAGACAGAAGAGAGGGCCACCATTTCCCCGCTCTGACCCCGCCCCCACATACAGCATCACAAACCAGTGACCCTACCCTGGTGGCCCTGCCCCACCCTTAAGGCTCCGCTCCTCATACTTAATGGCCGTGAACAGACCAAAAATGGCTCAAGAAGATCTCAAAGCCCCAGAGCCCATAACTCTAAGCAATGAAGAAATAGCAAAACTTTCAGATGCACAGTTCAAAACACTGGTAATCAGGATGCTCACAGAACTGGTTGATTTTAGTCACAAATTAGAGGAACATATGAAGGCTAAACTAATTGAAACGAAGGGAATTGCACAGGAAACCAATAGTGATGAAAAGGAAACTGGGTCTCAAATCAAGGGAGTAGACCAGAAGGAAGGAAAAAATGACCAAACAGGAAAATACGAAGAAACAAGAATTCAAAAAAATGAGGAGAGACTTGGGAACCTCCAGGACATCTTTAAACGCTCCAACATCCAAATTATAGGGGTACCAGAAGGGGAAGAGGAACAGCCACCAGTGGAAAACTTATTTGAACAAATAATAAAGGAGAATTTCCCCAATCTGGCAAAGGAAATAGACTTCCAGGAAATCCAAGAAACTCAGAGAGTCCCAAAGAAGTTGGACCCAAGAAGGAACACACCAAGGCACATCATCATTACATTAGCCAAGATTAAAATGAAGGAGAGAATCCTAGAAGCAGCAAGAGATAAGGGGACAGTCACCTACAAAGGAGTTCCCATCAGACTGTCAGCTGATTTCTCAAAAGAGACCTTGCAGGCAAGAAGGGGCTGGAAAGAGGTATTCCAAGTCATGAAATCCAAAGACCTACAACTAACATTACTCTATCCAGCAAAACTTTCATTTAGAATGAAAGAGCAGATAAAATGCTTCTCAGATAAGATCAGATTCAAGGAGTTCATCATCACCAAGCCCTTATTATATGAAATGTTAAAGGGACTTACCTAAGAAAAAGAAAATAAAAAATAGGAACAGTGAAAGAACAGCAAACTCACAGTTATTAACAACCACATCTAAAACAAAAGCAAACTAAAAGGACAGCTAGATCAGGAGTGGAAACATAGAAATGAAGATCTCATGGAGGGTTAGCAACAGGGGAGTGGGAGGAGGAGAAGGGGGGAGAAGGTACAGAAAATAAGTAGCATAGATGGTAGGTAGAAAATAGATAGGGGGAGGGCAAGAATAGTATGGGAAATATAGAATCTAAAGAACTTGAGACACATGGTCATAAACTAAAGGGAGGAATGGTGGGGGTGGGGGGTGTAGGGTGAAGGGGAATGAAGGGGGGAATAGAACAACTGTAATGGTATAATCAATAAAATAAAAATTTTAAAAAGGAAAAAAATAAAATAAAATAAAATAAACAGATGCTGAAATTATATGACAAAGATCATAAAAATGCTTAATTTTTAATTACCAAGTTTCCTGAAACCAATGAAAAGTACAAAATCTCAAAAAAAAAGAAGTTATAAGAATAACCAAATGAAAAACTATAAAACTAAAAAAATCAATAACAAATGAAAAAGTTTCTCTGTGGGCTCCATAGCTGAGAGGAGACAACAGTGTATGATTGGTAAACATGAGGACAGAATGAATGAATTCATCTGATCTAACAAAAGAGGAGAAATAGACTAAAAATTTCATAAACGGAGCCTCAGTCACCCCGGGACAAGAATATACAACATATCTGTGTTACTGTAGTTACAGAAGAAGTGACCGTTGTTAAAAGAGTTTTTAAAGAAATATTTATTGAAAACTCCCAAAGTCTGGCAAAATACATAACCTTACAGATCTAAGAAACTGTACAAATCACAAACAGGATAAAGTCAGAGTACTTTATAATTGCACTTTTGAAAACTCGAGAAAGTCTCGAAAGCAGCCAGAGACAAAAGACACATTACCTATAAGGAAACACCAAATCAAATGACTGTAGATTCCTCGTCTGGAATCATGGAGTCCAGAAGGAAGTGGTACAGTGTTTTTTCAAGTGATGAAAGAAAACTGTTTATCGTGGATTCTATAACTGGAAGAATCATTCTTCAGGAATGAAGAGAAAAACAAACATTTTCAAAAGGAAAACTAACTAAGGGTAGATATGTCACTAATTTAAAAAAAACTAAACTAGTATGTTAGTGACATACTAGTATAGATATGTTAGTAATATAGCTACCCTTATAGACTGAAAAATAAAGTGTTCAAATAAAAAGGAAATAGTAAAAGAAGGAATCTTGGAGGGAGGGTGGAAGCAAGGGAGGGAGATGGGCTTGTCTGGGGTGGAAATGCAGATGACTGCAACTGAACGGCAATAAAATAATTAAAAAGTAAATAAGTAAGTAAGTAAATAAATGAAGGAATCTTGGAGCATCAGGAAGGATGAAAGAACAAGAGAGTGAGCAGAATGGTAGGCACATGCAACAGATTATCCTCTTCCTCATGCACCTTATAAATCCTTTCTGATGCTTGAAAAAAAATTATAACACCATCTGATATTAAAGACAAAGATACATAACACTGAGAAAGGTGAAGGGATCTGAATGAAAGAGAGGTTTCCATCCTTCATCGGAGTGGCAAAATGTTACCAGTAGATGAAGTCACATATGTGTATTGTAACCCCCAGAGGAGCCATACACACACATACACACACACACACATGCACACACACACAAAACCTATGCAAAGAGATATGCCTGAAAGCACTATAAATAATTAAGATGGAATCCTATAAAATGTTCAAGGCCAGAAAGAAAGTGAGAAAAAAGAAAAAGAAGCGTTAGAAGAACCAGAGGAAATAAATAAATAATAAAACAGCAGACTTTAGCATTAATTTATCAATATTACCTTAGATGTAAATGGTCTAAATTGGTGATTTTTAACATGCAATACTTGACTAGTTAGTCAGGGGCACTGACCTATTTTCCCTTAGATTGTCAAATTAAAAAATCACAACAGCCAACACAACAATAGCTGTCCAGTGTAAATGAATCAAAATTACACCTATTTTTTGTCAGGTTGGCAAAAAAATTTTTTTGGCATTCTACAGGATTTTAGTAATTAGTTTGTGTGTGCCTCAACATGAAAAAGGTTGGAAATTGCTGGTCTAAATACACCCATAAGAAGATAGACATAGATTGGTAGAGCGGGTAAAAAAAAACATGACAAACTGCACGTTACTTATAAGAAACTAACCTCCAACGCCATAACATAGGTAGTTTGGAACTAAAAGCATGAACAAAGATATATCATAAGGCATCAATTTTTTATTTATTTTACTTTACAAAGTAACTTTCATTGTATTTTTACATTACTGTTTATTGCTCTTCCACCTCCCTCCCCACAGTCACCACACTATTGCCTGTGTCTGTGAGTCCTTCTTTCTTTTCTCTCAATCTCTCCTCACTCTACCCTCCTCCCCCTTAGCTGCTAACATTAATTTTCTTAAATGGAAGGAATGGCCATCTTAATGTCTTATAAAGTGGACTTCAGAGAAAAAAATTATTCGAGATAAAAATGTCAGACTAACACAACAAATGAACAGGATTTGGCTGACATACACAGAACACTCTGTCCAACAACAACAGAAGCACATTTTTTTCAGGCACTCATGGGACACACACCAGGATGGACCATAAATTTAAGTCTCAACAAAATTAAAAGAACTTAAATTATACGAAGGGTGTCCTCTGACTACAATGGAATCACACTAGAAATCAATACCAGAAAGGTAAAAGAAAAATGTCTAAACATGTGGAAATTAAGCAGCACACTTCCAAATTTTCCATGGATCAAGGACAACATCTTGAAGAAAAATTTAAAAAATACATAAAACTATATGAAAACGAAAACGCAATATATCAAAATATGTGGCATGCAATTAAAGCAGTGATGACAGAGACATTTATAGCACAAAATGCCTACATTAGAGATGAGAAAAGTTCTCAAATCAGGAACTAAATTTGTGCCACAAGAAACTAGGAAAATAAGAACAAAATAAGCCTAAATCAAATGGAAGGAAGAAAATAATAAAGACAAGGGAAGACATCAATGACACTGAAAATATGGTCTGAACTTGAAGCCTGATACTAACCAGGTTGATTCCTGTTGGAACAATAATATCAACACCTATGTAGGATTAAATAGCACTCAAATTTCTATAATATTCAAAATGTCCAGAATGTAATCCCAAAAGCCCTTAATTATACAAAGAAGCAGGAAAATCTACTTTCGTGGTAAAAGACAATTAACAGATACCAACATTGTGACAGCATAATTGTTGGAATTATCTGACAGAGATGAAAAGTAGTTCTTATGAACATATTCCAACATACGATGTAAACACTCCTGAGACAATTAGAAAAACAAAAAGTTCTCAGGAAAGAAATTTTGAACTGAGAACACAATAACCGAAGTTAGAAAACAGTGGATAGATTCAATAGCAGAATGGAGATGACAGAGGAAAAGAAGGAATTTAAGGATATATCCATAGAAATGATCTTATCCAAGCAACAAAAAGAAAGAAGCTTTAAAAAAATTAACAGAACCTCAGGGACCTGTGGGACAATAACAAAAATGTCTAATATCTGATACATACTAATTATACTCATTAGAATAGCAATAATTCAAAAGATTGACAACAAAAGTTTACTAAGGATATGGAGCACCCAGAACTCTCTTATAATTGCTAGTGGGAGTATAAAATAGTACATCTACTTTGAAAAACATACCTGACTTAGCCCTGGCTGGTGTAGCTCAGTGGATTGAGCACAGGCCTGAGAACCAAAGTGTTGCTGGTTTAATTCCCAGTCAGGGCACATGCCTGGGTTGTAGGCCAGGTCCCCATTAGGGGACGCATGAGAGGCAACCACACATTGATGGTTCTTTCCCTATCTTGCTTTCTCCCTCCCTTCCCTTCTTTCTAAAAATAAATAAACAAGTGATCTTTTTTAAAAAGAGCTACTGCTTTAAAAAAAAGTTCTAACTTATAAAGTTAAGATTAGAATTACCCTGTGACCCACTAATTCCAGCTCAGGTGTTTACCTGAAGAATATAAAAGCAAATGATCATTCAAAAAAATTGATCATTGCAAACTTATTCTAAATAGCCAAAACTCAGAAACAACCCAAATATATATTAGTGTGAGAATGGGATTTAAAGTCTTCAATGTTTGTATAGAGTAGAATGCTGGTCAGCAGTAACAGGGTATGTCACTGATGCATGCAACATGGATGAATATCATAGATCTTATTTTTATGCTTAGATAAGCAAGCCAGACACAACTCTAAAATAAACAAAACCAATGGTGAACAAAATCAGAACAGGTGTTTGCCTTTGGGTTGGGGGTGGGTACTGAGTGGGAGAAGACAGGAAAGAGCTTTCTTGACAGGGGTGTGGGTAACATAGATGTATCCATTTGTTAAAATTATGGCTTGTATTTGTTTATATATACTTTATTTTACAAATAAAGGACGATTTTTTAAAGATAAATAAAACAAAACAATAAGGAGCCAGCCATGCATGGTGAGGGGAGAATGTCAAAGACAGATAGCATAGCACCTGGAAAGCATGATTGTAACAAAATGCTGCTTCTGTTTGAGAAGGTGAAATTGGGGCTGGAATAGAGCTGATGAGAAAAGAATGGAAGGAGGAAAACAGACATGGTCCAGATCACAAAGACCCAGTTAAGTCAGCATAAGGAGTGCTCATTTTATCTAAAGTGTAATGGAAAGCTATTGGAGGTTTTAAGCAGAGCAACAGCATAGTTCAATTTGCGTATTTTAAAAGATTTCTCTCACTGCTGTGTGAAGAATAAATTGGAGAAACCAAGAGCCAAGGCAGAGAATATAGAAAAGGTCAGTGCGGTTGTCTTGGTAGGAAAAAACAACCACTCGTTTCTGGGACTAGTGGGTGGTATCAGTGAGAGGAAAGTTTATTGTTTTAAGCTATATTAGGAAATGGAAATAATTGAACTTGATAACAGATTGGATGTGGGTGGAGGGGTTGAAAGAGAAAAAGAAGCAAGGATGGCATCCAGGTTTCTAGCTTGAGAAATAGAGCAAGGTGCAGTGCCCTTTACAAAGGTGGAAAAGACTAGATGTTTGGATGTAGGACAAGAGGAACCCGAGGACATCTGGACACATTAAATCTCATAATGGTGTGGAGAAGTCAGTGAGGTCATCGCATATGCATGTGTGAAAGTCAGAGGAGAGTTCAGTCTGGGCATATAAATTAGGGAGTCACCAGCCTGGGGTGCCGTCAAAAGATCTGGAAATGCACAAGAGTGTGAGGGCAGTGAAGAGAGAGTGAAGGTGCCAAGATGAGTCTGGGGGACACAGAGGAGACCCCAGGGAAGTCCAACACTCAGCCATCATGTTGAGAAGGTGAAGCCTGGAGGAGGGAGTGGTCAACTGTGACAAACGAAGCTGAGAGGATGAGTAGGAGAAAATGAGGCAGTGGTGTCTGCAGGATTTAGTCGCAAGGAGGTTACTGGGAACCTTGACAAAACCAGTTACAGCTGGAGCACTGCTGGTTGAACCCAGACTGTGCTGAGTCAAAGAATAACCAAGAGATGGGCAAGCATAGCATGTAATGTGGTCATCTCTTCCTAGAACCTTCGCTATGAAAGAAGCCAAGAGAGTTGGGGCATGGAACGTTTGCAAGAGGGAGAGCATGAAGTAGGCCTCTTGGAGAATGGAAAATGAGGAGTAGTGTGATATTGCTGGCCACAGATGAGGGCCCAGAAGACCGGCTGATTTTCACCTCGGATTAGTATGCTGTTTCTTAATGTGAGTGTCAGTGAAGAAGGGGTCAAATTAACAAATGAAACAAGGAGAGCTGGTCAGTATGGATGTGCCAGGTGCTTAACCTGCTTGGATACAGGCATGGAGAAGACAAAATTCACCCCTCACTGGAGCTTCTCAGAAGAGTATGATGAATGAAGAGATGAGCAAGGGAGTTGACGCTCCTTGCAAGGTTGTAGTTGTAGCAATGAACCCCAAAGTCTCAATAATAATAGAAGGGAAGTGAAGACAAAATACTGACAGAGGGTGGAAAAGTATATAAATATTGGAGAGGTGGGGATCAAATATGGGTTTTAGAATAATTAGTGGGAAGCACTTGAGAAAGTGAATGTAAGGATAAGTAGTAGTCAGAGAGCAGGGTGCTGGAGTTACAATTTTGTAGGTAGCAAGTATTTGGGGTGGCATTTTAGAGTCTGTGGAGAGTCTTGGGCACCAGGTTTAAAGTAGAAAAAAAGAATAATTGGAAAATGAAGAGGTAGAAAAGCCCAAATGATGGGTGTATTGGTTTGCTAGGGCTACCATAACAAAATACCACAAATAGGGCAGCTTGAACAGCAGACATTTATTTTTTCACAGTTCCGGAGTCTAGACGTCCACGATAAAGATGTTGGCAGGCTTGTTTTCTTCTAAGTCCCCTCTCCTTGGCTTGCAGGTGGCTGTACTTTCACTATGTCCTCCCACGATCATTCCTCATTCTGTATGTTTGTGTGTGTTCCAATCTCTTCTTGTAAGAGATGTTTGGATTAGGGCCCACTCATATGATTTAATTTCAACTTAATTACCTTTTTAAAGGCCATACCTTAACAAACATTCTCTCCTTAACCAAACTTTCATCCGACTCCTCTGAATTCTTCTCAAGTAGGCTCTGGCTGTTGGGCTCCCATTTCTGAATTGCCAAATTTTAGCAAGAATCCCTCGAAGTCATTTCAACCAGAACCCCCCACCCTCTATATCTGATTGACTCCTCATCCTTCACCATCCCCAGGTTGCCCGCAGCAAGAACTTCATTAAGTTGGTTTAGACAGACTCTCCCCTTCCCCCTGAAGCTTCATCTGAATCATTTTTCATCCTCCACCCCCCACACTTGATTCTTTGGTTATAAAACCCACACTTATTCTTGTGTTCAGAGCTGAGGCCAATCTCTCTCCCCTACTGCACAACCCCAGGGTGGTAGTACCTATACCTATTGCAGTAGTCTCTCTCCCACCCCACACAGAATAAAATCTCCCTTAGGTTTCTTAACACCTTTGTTAACAAAGTGTCATGAATAATTTCTTCTAATAGTCTCCAAATAGAGCCACATTCTGAGGTACCGGAGGTTAGGACTTAAACATATGAACTTGGGAGGGGCACACAATTTGGCCCAATACCAAAGGGCATTAGATGCATCATAAATGTGGATACTCAGCAACTAGGACATAGAGGAAGATGAAGAACCAATAAGTCAGACAATTTATTATTTGAAATAATAGTATAGCCTGTCTGTTTGCTGTTGCAAGAATGTGATATATTTTCTTCGTGGTCTGTTTTTTTTTAAATATTTTATTTATTTATTTTTAGAGAGAGGGAAAGAGAAGAAGAAAAAGAGGGAGAGAAACATCAATGTGTGGTTGCCTTTCACAAGCCCCCACTGGGGACCTGGCCTGCAACCCAGGCATGTGCCCTGACTGAGAACTGAACCAGTGACCCGTTGGTTCACAGCCCATGCTTAGTCCACTGAGCTATACCAGCTAGGGTCGCAGCCTGGTTTTAAAAAATAAATAAGGTTTAATTTTTCCTGAGAAATAAAAAAGGAATCAACAAGTCTTGAGTGAAAAGAGTCAATGACCAGGCTAGTGGTGGCAGCAATGGGACGTGTGTGTCCAAGGGCAGCTGGGGATGTCCTGACACCTGAGTATCAAGAGAGCAGCCACTTTTGAAGAAAGAGAAAGAAAGCAGCCATGGGGCATAAAGAAGACCAGCAGGTCTCCCTCCCTGGTCCTGAGGCCTTTGGAAATACTATTTTCAAGTTTGTAATAATAAAACAATAATAATAATAATAATTCCCAGCGGAGAGTGCTGCCTGAGCAATGATGTCCTCAGGCAACAGCCAAGTTTTCATAAAGGCAGGAGGTGGGTGGGATGTTGAGAGAAGAGGCTGAGGATATAGGGGGGCCTACCAGTCAGAGTAGGAGTCTACATCTGCAGTGCCTGTGTCCTGTGTGCATATGTGTACATGTACATACATGTGTGAGTGTGTGTGGGTGTGTGTGCATGTGTTTTATCTATTTCAAGGCCTCCATTCAGTATTTCCCACCTCCAAACCAATAACTCTTACTGTCTACTGTCCACGTAGGACATTTCCACCACTTTAAGTAGGTGGCTGGAAGAACCACACTTACTCAATTGTAAGACCAGGCCACCTATGAAATGGCAGCTGGTTCTCCAATCGAACTTTCAAATCCACTTGTCAATATCCTCCCGGTGAGTAGTGCCCCCAAGGGCTCACACAGCCAGCTCTCTCTCCATTATTCCAAGGACAGTCTGAAGTTAAAGAATCACATCCTGAGATTTGGTGTCTCTGTTGCCCTCCTGCATCAAAAGGATCGGATTAAAGTGCCAAGGGTTGAAATGCCTCTTTATCTCATTCACAGAAGGGCAGGTGATTCCTCCCTTCAGATTTGTATGTGAACGTTCAAAATAAAAAGTCAGCTGTGTGCAGTGGCTTAAACTAATCCTACAAGACACATTTAGCTAAATAAGCATGTGCAAATGCAGAGATGTGGGTTTCGGGCTGGATGGAACATCTGAAGGACAGGATGTGCCTGCGCGTTTAGTGGAATGAGCCAGGCACGTTACTAAGATGATGCATTGCTGAAGACTGTCTAGAGACAGAAAAATGAACCCAAGCCTGGGCAGGCTCCCTTGGCTTAAATAGATGGGAATCCAAAATGAGGACCTTAAAGAAATGGGTTGAATTTGAATTATTTTAATCACGAGGAGGAACGAAATCAGGACCTTTAGAAGAAATCGGATATATGAGACTATCTGCGCATCTCACATTAAGTCATAATAAATTTATCATGTAAATAATTTTATTTTTATTCTTTCAACTGGTGTTTTAAAAAATCTATTTTGTCTTATGTCTTATCCTAAGTGCTGGGGATATGAAAAAGGCAGGACTCCTCCCTAAGGAAGTCCCAGTCTAAGAGAAGACAGACAGTCACAGATGGTATCGGTTCCCATTGGAAAACGGTCCAGACTAAATCCCAACTCTTAGTCTATAGACTCAGTAGCCTAGGGCAGAGGGCATCCAGATTTGCAAAGTTTTATTGCATCAGGCATTTTCTAGGAAAAAATTTATTTCACACATACACTCACTATTTTAAAGTGAATAAAATTGTGGTGAACCAAGACAGAACTCATTTAAAAGCTTTTCTGAACTCATGGAGCTTCTTGCTGTTATGCATTTTCTCAATCAATGGCCATGAAAAGTACAGCTACATCTAAAAATTCAGGAAATGTGTTGAAGCTCAGAAAAGGGCTTCAAACTAGGAAGAGCGGATAGCCACAGGTCTGGTCGCTTGGGATCCCTGCCTCCCAGCGTAATCCCAGCATAGTCAGGGCACAGGACACGATGCTTCTCTGCTCCATGATTGAATTCTGGTCTCATGTCCCTCTCCTCCTCGGGAATCTCCCTTAGTGGATTACCTTCTTTCTTTGATATCTTCACTCTTGCCTTCTGTACCAGATCTTTCCCCTGCTCAAGTTTCTTTCACCTTTACTAGGATATTCTCTGACATGTCAGTTGCACAGACATTTATTGAGCTTCCATACAGTCTCGTCTAGAATGTCAGGGAAAAATTCTCTGAGAAAGTGGGAATTGACCTCAGAATAATCAGTGGGCACCAGACAGCAAATGTAGGAACAACGAGTAAAATAGGAGTTCCAAGCCTTTTCTCTTATTTCCTAAAATGCAACTCAGAACTGTTCTCTGTATGTCAGCCCTTTCTGTATTTACTTCCTTCCCTATCCAGCTTAAGATATCGTTTCTCATCACTTCAACCTCTCTCTTACCATAGCCTTGCCCCAGCATTCCCCCAACTTCTGGCAAAACACCAACTTTGGGTGAATCTAATTATTGCTCATCTCCGGTTGCTAAGCACTGCTGGAAATCCACACCGATTGGAGCCAGTATAAATCACTGGATTCACTAAATTTATGGTCTCCAACTTCAAATGGACCCTCAGTGCTGCCTGGCAATCCTTCTCTATTTCCCTTGTCATCTCTCTCTCATTCTCCAAAGTGATTATTGCAGATTTTAACCCTCTCTTAAGCTCGCTTCCCCTTTTCTCCAAGCAGAAAGGAGACCTACCTTGGCCTTCTTCCATAACCTGTTTTAAATCTAAAACTATTCTTTCTTGTCTCTCTCTAGTCAAATGTCTCTTTGTCTCTTTGAAAGTAATACTCAGCTTGGATCTCATTCCCTTCCACTGTTCAGAACTCTTCTTTATTTATCCCCTCTATTCCCTGTATTGTTCAACCACTCTTTTGCCCAGCTCCTTCCCAACTGCACTGAAACTTGCTCAGGTCCCTCCCATCTTAAAAATTTTTTTGAAGATGCTACTTTTCCCTTCTGCCCTAACTAGTTTCTACCAGATCTCTCTCCTTTCTTTTTATTAAAACTTTCTGAAAATATTGTCAACACTGTTTTTATCTTTGAATCTTACTACACATTCTCTCCACAAACCACTGTAGTCTCACTTTCGCCACGAGCCTGCGCTCACCATTGTCACCGACGATACCATATGGAGTTCCGATGGTCACCTTTCAGTCACTATGTCCTTTGGATGCTCAGGAGCCTTGATGCAGTTCGCCAGTTTTCCCTTCTGGAAACTGTGTTTTCCTTGGCTTCTGTGAACCACATTCTGCTGGTTTTCCCATGATGTCTTAGGCTGCTCAGTCTTCCTCTTCTCAACCTTGAATAACAGAGTTATATGTTGGGCTTTCTTTCTTTTCCCGCTATACCTTAATCTTGGATGGATTCTGTGGTAGGTTATTGGCAAACATTGTTCCATTTATCTCTTCATCCTTGTATCTATGTTCTTTGTAAGGTAACTTTGCAATTTGTCTTACCAAGAACAGAATCTATTCCTCTACCTCGTGAATCTGAACTGGCCTTGATTTACTTGGCCAACAGAATATGGCAAAGCAATATTGTACCAGTTGGAAGCCTGAACCTCACTACCATGTGAGCCAGGCTGGGCTAAGCTCCTGAATAACAAGAGTCCTATGGCCCAGTCGCAGCCACTGGTGAGTGAGGCCATGTGAGACCAGCCAGCCTCAGCCAACCTGAAATCAGCCAAGCCTGTACTCAATCATAGAACTTACACCCTCATGAAAAATAAAACCCACTTGTTTTAAGCCATTAAGTTTTGGAATAATATGCTATGCAGCAAAAGCTATCTGAGATAGTCTTACTCCCTTTCATGCCTTTAATGGTCATCTTTATGTTGGTAATTCCCAGATTACCTCTCTAGTGAGATCTACCTTCTTAAGGCCAGACTTGCCTACTAGAAAATAGGATTTATCCATCTTTTTATGTGGTCCAGATGCAATGCTACACACACATGTCTCTTCATCCTCTCAACCACCCTATGTAGTGGGTTTTTTCATTACCCCATCTTACAGATGAAAAAACGGAGGCAAAGAGAAGCTCATGACAAGCCCATAATCACACAGCAGAAATTGGTAGATCTGAAATTTGAATCTAGGTCTGCAAGACTCCAAAGCCTATGACTGTCACCACTATATCTGCTTCCCCCACACTTGTAGTTCCAAGTATGTAACATATTCTCACCTCCCTGATTTCACTCATGTTGACTTTTCTTCCTTACTGGAGTATCCTTCTACTCTTCCTGGCTGACCTCTACTCGTCCTTTACAACACTGCTTAGATACTAAATCTTTAAGAAGTCTCTTTGATTCTGCCCCCTGCCCCACTTCCCCCAGGATAGATCAGATAACCCTCCTCTCTGCCTGCAGAGCATCCCCTCTATACCTCTACCTACTCTCACTTCATTATATTAAAGTTATGTCTCTCTCCCTAGACTGTGAAACCCTTGAGGTCAGGGACTCTGGCCCCAGAACAGGACCACTGGGTGCTAGATGCTAGGTAAAGGCTTCACCCAGCCAGGTTCCATGAGACTATATATACCCAAAAGTAATAAATGATAATGCTTGCTCAGATATCATCATGGCTCAGCCCAAAGTCAGGTAAGTAAAGCTGGAGTACCCCAAACTGCTCAAAATACCAGCTACTCACATAGAAATAGAGATTTCAGACCCTTTGGCAATTTATAAAGTAATGGGTCTGAAAATAAATTTTTCACAGGCAGAAAATTTGCAAAGCCACTCACCCCAAACTCTAATATGTAAGCTTAAAGAAAAGCTAAAAGATTACAGGGTACCTTCTCTTCCTTCTTTATTTCATCAATAGATACTTTCTCATGAAAATAGACTCTAAAAGATGCTGGAAATGAGAGATTTAAGGAACGGAACCAGCCACCCTGGCCATATTTCAGGCAATGCAAGATTCAAATGGCCCCCAGAGGGCCTATTGCTTTTGAAAATGAAAGTGAACCCTTTCTAGGGTGGGCAGAGTTTCCCCAGAGCACCTGTGTCAGAAGCGGCTGTCATCCAACTGGGGAAGAGAAGGTGTCATATGTTGCAGGCCCATCACTTTCATTTCAGCCATCTTTAATGTGATGAGACAGCGATAAAAAAAAAAAAAGCTGCCTTCAGAAGAGGAGAGACTTTAGAGAACAAAATCCTGCGTTATTACAAGTGTCCCAATCAATTAAAAAATCGTTACAAAGAGCACAGAAAGCAAACACTAATATGGTGACATAACATGTCTAGACTAGATTTTTCAAAGTTTCGCAGAGAGACACCAGGGAATCTTTCGCCTTCTACCTTTCTAGAACTTTCTATTAAAGGTCCTTGATTCTAAAATTAAGTGCATACCACTGAGGGGCTGTAGAGCTCTCATAGTCATGTAGGCCTGTGAGCTAGTTTGTCCGTGAGTGAGTGGTGTTGGCACTGTAATAACGGCTTGGCATTATTTTGGAATGTAGATAGATACTGTTGTACATAAGTGTGAGAAAAACTGATAGCTTCTCACCAAAAATCTATATTTCCCTCACGTTGGATATAGATAGACCTCATCTGCCAGTATCCTTTATAGTTAAGTGCAGCCATGAGACTAAGTTCTAGCTATTAAAATTTGAGGAGAAATTGGTTGTAGCACTTCTAGGCTTTGCCCTTAAAAATTTCTATACATCAGTTTTGCAAGATGAAAACAGTTCTAAAGATGGATGGTGGTGATTGTTGCACAACAATGTAAATGTACTTAATACCACTAAATGGAATACTTAAAAATAGTTAAATTTGTAAATTTTAGCCTTGGCTGGGTTGCTGAGTTGGTTAAAGCACTGTCCCAATATATCAACATTGTGGGTTCAATCCCCAGCCAGGGCATATACAAGGATCAACCAACAAATACATCAATAAGTGGAACAACAAATCAATGTTTCTCTCTCTAAAAATTAAAGAAGTAAAACTATTATAAATTTCATGTTATATATATTTTACCACAATTGAAAATTTTAAAAATAATTTAAAATTTTTTTCATGCACCATACTGCTCTTGTTTTCTTCCAACAGACTGAAAAAAAGACAAACAACTTAAGTGTAATCTTGGAAGCCATTGAAAATGACAGTCTCTATAAGCATGGTTACAAGTACTAGAAAGAAGCTTCTGTTGTATTTGAGCCACTATGGATATTGGAATCTGTATTATTATTGTTGTGTAACAAATTGCCCCAAATTATAGTGGTTGAAAACAATAATTTATCATGTCACACTTTTTTTTTTACTTTGGGCCTAAGGATTTATTTTTTAATTCTTGTTTATTCTGTTACAGTTGTCCCAATTTTTCCCCCTTTCTCCTCCTCTCCTTACCCTCCCCCCATCACTCCCACAGTCCATCCCCGCACCATTGTCCATGTCCATGGGTCATTTATAAATGGTTTTTGACTAATTCCTTCCCCTTCTTTGCACCATTCCTCTCTTACCCCCCTTTCCTCTGGCAATTGTCAGTCTGTTCTATGTTTCCACATCTCTGGCTCAACTGCAGTATATTTATACAATGGAATATTATGCATCAGAAAGAAAGAAGGAATTCCTACCCTCTGTGACTGCATGCATGAAACTAGAAACTATTGTGCTAAGTGAAGTAAGCCATAAACTAATGAGCAAAAAGAGGGAATCACAATCTCATATAATTTAATTTCAGAAGTGATATCCCCTATTTCTGCTGAGTTCTGTTTTTTAGAAGCAAGTCACTGGATCCAGCTCATACTCAAAGGGAGGGAACTATACAAGAGTATGGAAACCAGGAAACAGGGATCACAGGAAGGCATTTCAGAGGCTCTTTCCCACTGGGTCTATTTGTTACTGCAGCTAGCCTACCTTAACTATTATTGTACTTTGCCATGTATAGTGAGGGTGTGCATTATACATGGGTAGTTCTAATTCTGCATCTGTCTAAATGTTTTTTGTTTTTTTTTAATTTTTTTATTGATTATGCTGTTACAGTTGTTCTATTCCCCCCTTTCATTCCCCTCCACCCTACCCCCCCATCCCCACCATTACCCCCCTTTAGTTTATGACCATGTGTCTCAATTCCTTTAGATTCTATATTTCCCATGCTATTCTTGCCCCCCATCTATTTTCTATCTACTGTCTATGCTACTTATTTTCTGTACCTTCTCCCCCTTCTCCTCCTCCCACTCCCCTGTTGCTAACCGTCCTTGAGATCTTCATTTCTATGTTTCCACTCCTGATCTAGCTGTCCTTTTAGTTTGCTTTTGTTTTAGGTGTGGTTGTTAATAACTGTGAGTTTGTTGTCCTTTCACTGTTCATGTTTCTTTAACTTCTTTTTCTTAGGTAAGTCCCTTTAACATTTCATATAATAAGGGCTTGGTGATGATGAACTCCTTGAATTTGATCTTATCTGAGAAGCACCTTATCTGTCCTTCCATTCTAAATGAAAGTTTTGCTGGATAGAGCAATCTTGGTTGTAGGTCTTTGGATTTCATGACTTGGAATACCTCTTTCCAGCCCCTTCTTGCCTGTAAGGTCTCTTTTGAGAAATCCGCTGACAGTCTGATGGGGACTCCTTTGTAGGTGACTGTCCCCTTCTCTCTTGCTGCTTCTAGGATTCTCTCCTTCATTTTAATTTTGGCTAATGTAATGATGATGTGCCTTGGTGTGTTCCTTCTTGGGTCCAACTTCTTTGGGACTCTCTGAGCTTCCTAGATTTCCTGGAAGTCTATTTCCTTTGCCAGATTGGGGAAATTCTCCTTTATTATTTGTTCAAATAAGTTTTCCACTGGTGGCTGTGCCTTTCCCCTTCTGGTACCCCTATAATTCGGATGTTGGAGCGTTTAAAGATGTCCTGGAGGTTCCTAAGACTCTCCTCATTTCTTTGAATTCTTGCTTCTTGACTCTTTTCTGTTTGGCCATTATTTGCTTTCTTCTGGTCCACTCCATTGATTTGAGTCCCAGTTTCCTTTTCATTGCTATTGGTGTCCTGTGCAATTCCATTCATTTCAATTAGTTTCGCCTTCATATATTTGTCTAATTTGTCGGTATAATCAACCAGTTCTGTGAGGATCCTGATGACCAGTGTTTTAAACTGTGCGTCTGAGAGTTTTGCTATTTCCTCATCGCTTAGATTTATAGGCTCTGGGGCTTTGAGATCTTGCGACATTTTTGGTCTGTTCTGGCCCTTTAAGTGTGAGAAGCGGTGCCTTGGACTCCCAGGTTGCTGGGTTGTGACGCTGTATGTGGGGGCGTGGTCAGAGCGGGGGAATGGCGACCCCCTCTGCTGTTTCTCACAGCTGGGTGAGGATTAGCCTCTTAGGTGGTTCCCCTGGGCCGGGCCACTCAGAGTCGCTGGGTTATGACACTGTATGTGGAGGTGGGGTCAGAGCGGGGAAATGGCGGCGCCCTCCACTGCCGCATGCCGCGGGGACCCGCTGGGCCCGGTCCAACCGCCCACTCCCTCGCCTGTCCGCCCACGCACAAATGTGCGACCACAGTCAACACGCAGCACCGCTCCCCCGCTGTCTCCCCAGCAGTCGCTCGCTCGGTCACTCACTAGGTCCAACCCTGCGCCTGGATTCCGCACGTCTGGATTCCGCACCTGAGTCCGGCTGACCGAGACCTCCGGTGCAATCCCGCTTCACCAGCCACTGGTTTCGCCCCTTACCGGTCAGGCTGAAGAATTTGTTGTTAACGGACTTCCGAAAAGTTCAATTTTCCGTGTTCTGGCTATGTTTTCTATTGCTAATATTTAATTGTCTCTAAACTTGGTTGTGTGAGAAGGCACGGCACATCCACCTATGCCTCCATCTTGGCGGAAGTCCCCTCTGTCTAAATGTTTTTAATATTTTATTTATATTCATGCATTCAAAGTGTAACTCTAGAAAGCAGAATAATATGTGTGCTAAAATTCCCTTATAATATGAAATCAAGTATCTAAATATCAATTAATTCATTAGTTAATTCCCTGAAACTTTGGGCCAAAAATGTGGGTGTGCATTGTACATGTAAAAACACAGTACATTATGTCTAATGGAGCAGTTTGCAGCTGTGTTATTGGTGAGAGTTGTTTGAACATTTTACTCCATGCATGCTGCCTGTCCCCAGGAACAGAGGCAGGAGTGCCCAGTCTCAAGTTATTCATAACTGAAGCGATAATTGATGACATTTCATGAATTTTGCCAGCATGAATCACATCAGCATTATGATCCCAGATGACCAAATCCAAGACCAAAGGTAAAATTAGTTTCTTTTTGTTGCCAGATGCTCCCTTTTCCCTTCCGTTGGTGACTAAAATCTATGACAGCAGGACTTTCCCCATAGGGGTGGCTTTGCCGCCCTATTCTCTAAAGGGTCTGGCCAGTTCCTAGCACTTCAAAAGGTGGAGAAGGGAGTACATTAGTCTGGCTTCCACAAAGCCTGGATTGAGGAGGGGCTGGCCAGACAGCTGTCAGATGCGAAGATCCTCGCTTTGTGTGTAGCTCAACTTAATTGTTCATCTGGCTGAGCCCCATTCCTCTCCAGATGTTGTATCACAGCACTGCTGGAATTGCTGCTTTCAGCCTCCTCTCATCACCCTAATTAAGCCAAAATAATAAGGCAACATGTTAGACACGATGATCAAGTTTTAATTAGACTTTGATAAACCCAATGTGGATTTGGTCTCTTCAGGTGCAACAATTCTGATGAGCAGTGAGGGCAGTGAATCATGAGATGGCTTGGGTATAAATAGCAACTATAATCTCAGTCTCATTTGTGTGGAGGGAGGCCAGGGATTGGGTATGTGTGTGACCATAATAACCCTTCTCGTTTGAGGATGCCTTATAGTTTGCAAAGGTCTTTCAGACCTCTGCTGTGTGATTGTGTGAATTGAGGCTCATTTCACAGCAAGGCATCCAGGCCCAGATGAGAAGAAGAAGGGAGAAGCTAAGGTTGAGTCAGTTCCTAAGACATACCAGACACTGTGCTAGGAGCCTCATAGATGGAATAGAAGTCAAATGTCTCACCCAGAGCGTCAGAACTTCAGAAGTGTCAGAGCGAGAATGCCCACCCCGCTCTGTTCATTTCTTTTATAGAGCTCTTGTCACCACTTTGTGCAAACAGTCTTCCAGAGGCAACAGTCACAGAAGCAGAACCACAGAATTAAAGCTGAAAATGCCCTTAGAGATGGATTCAACCTCCTAACTGTACAGATGGGGAAACCAAGGCACAGAAAGGAGAAGGCATATATCCTGGTCACACAAGAATTTGATGACAGAACCAGACAAGAATTTCCATGTGACACTGACACTCTCTCTAATTTATTTAATTCAATTTGATTCAACAAATATTTGTTGAGCATCTACTATGTGCCACACACTGTACTGGTAGATTAAAAGAGGTTAAGAGCCATGCACTAGTGGATTTCCATTCTAGGGAATGAGGAACAGAGAGTAAATAAATAAGTAAATTATATAGTATGTTAAAAGAAAATAAGTGCTGTGGACACACACACAGACAATAGAGCAGGATAAGAGGGATGGAGAACGGGAGAGATCGGTAAGCTTAAATTTAAACAGGTCTTATTGAGATTGAAAAAGCTTGCTAAAGGCAAAAGTTTCCATTCATTTGTTCACTCATTCATTTGCTTACACATTCTTTGAGAATTTACTGAATACTCACTTGTGTCCAGACTTTTAACAGAGGTAGGCAGTGATATCAGTAGCATTCAGCTGAATTCTCAAGAACACCACTGTAGTCTGAGGTCTTTTTTCCTAAGAAATGTCATTCTCCAAGCTCATTACCAACCAAGGGCCTCCAGTGCTACTGATCACTTCCACATGGTGTCATTCTCTAAGCTCATTAGCAACCAAGGGCCTCCAGTGCTACTGACCACTTCCACATGGCACAGAGCATCTGGATGAAACATGAAAAGTGTGATAGCCAGGTAGTGGTCGGGCATGGATGGGAGCCGCCTTCAAGTCTCCCTCCCTGGGAGGGAGAGATAATGTCCCACCTAATCTCTACCCACCTTTTCCCTTCAAATTTTCACCAGATGAAGCCCTGTGTGAAGCCTCCAGGTGTCAGTTAGTTACCCCTGTAAGCTAAATAAATCTGCAGACTTTTGTGTCTATTCCAGTCTTCTAATTGGATCTACTGACCCCAGACCACTCATTTTCTTCCTACTTGTACTTTGTTAAAACAGTTTTCTAAAGATAAGTGGTCTCTGCCAAGAGCCTTCATATACACTATAGGGAAGCAATAATCTTTTGCATTTGGATAGAATTTTGTGATTGACAAGGTACTTTCATATTTATCATGTCATCTAAGCCCCATAAAAGTTTTGGGTTACCATTTTTTTCCCAGATTAGTAAACCTATGCTCTTAAGAAAGATTTGTCCAATATCACACATTGAAACACAGCTAAATGTTCAGTGCTCTTTCTAGAACTCCAAGCTGGTTGTACCTACAGACAAAGTAGAGGTAAACCAGCCTCAAGTTAAATAGAAAAGTAATAGAAAGAAACCCAGGGAAGTAAGTAAAACATGAAATTCAGGAGCAGTAGACTGTAGTATTTCCAAACTTTAATGTATACATGCCAATACAGCTGGCCCTCAGGCCATACTTTGAGTAGCAAGAGGATGATGCAAGTCTACATTGAGTCATTTGATTGGAAGGAACTCAGATGCCAGTTCTGCTCTCCTGTCGCCATGTGACTTCCAGAAAGTCTTTTCATCAATCCAAACCTCAGGATGGTTATCTTTTTCCCCAAACTTGGCAACAGAGAAATGCCCAGGGAGGTACTCAAATTTGTCTCTAACAAGACCTTCACTGATCAATGCCTTGAAACTGTCAGCTGGGCTTATCCAAGGTGTGTCCTGCACAAAGGCAACCACCCATAGGGCAGTGGCTGTCACTGAAATCCAGCCCACACTTCACTCCTCACACAGCACCCCCCGCCCAAGGCTACATCCACCTAAAGGAAGGGGCATCATTTCTCTCACTTACACAAGGGCACCACATGGACCACAATCCTTCACAATCACTGAAGTCCTAATTGATCTGTCTCTATAGGGCTTTTCCTAATTGCCAAACTTCTCATCTATACTTTGTCTCTTCCTCCACCAGGACTTTACTTAGTCCCACCCCTATTAATAGCTTTGTGGTAGGGTCCATGTTCACTCTTTACCATTCATTTACTTAACAGCAAATATTTGTGCAGTGTCCTCTGAGTCCTCTGGGCACTGAGAATACAGTAGTGAACAAAAATAGACAAAGCCCCTGCTCTTATGGAGCTACCATTCTCAGAGGAAAGAGAAAATACATTATTTTAAACTGCAGGCAGCAATATGTGTATTGAAGACAATGAGGTGATATTTGAGCAGAGGTGAGAAGAAGGTGAGAGAGCAAGCCTTGTGGGATGGTTAGAGAAGTACAATTTGGGCAGAAGAAGAGCCTCTGCAACAGGCCGAGGCAGCCATGTGCACGGCATGGTCAGGGGAGCCGCACCAGTGTGTCTGAAGCTGCGTGTGTCAATGGGAACATGGAGTCCCATGGAGAATTTTGGGTTTCATTCTAAACATGATGGGATAACACTGAAGACCTTAATGCCCAGGCATTGCTGTTGCTACCATTACACCCCAAATTTTATTTCCAGCTTAAATGTTTTAAGGGGTTGGGGTATGGCATGATTCATTCAACAAATTCAGCAAATATATCATGAGTCTCTACCATATATCAGGCACTGTTCTAGGTTCCAGTTGAGGTCCTGAGAATATTAGCCCAAAGTATTCATCTTGGTATTCTGAGGCATTCCCATTGCTATTACGGGGACCTGAATCTCCATACTGCTCTCTTTCTTATGAGATCCACATAGGGTATGTTGGTGCTTTTTCAAAGAGCCTACCTCTCTTTGGATTTGTGAGTTGAGTTAGTGATGGGATAAGACAGAAAGAGTTCAGAGGTCCGATACTACCTACACCCAAATGCTGGTGTGTTGGTGACTCTTGGGGAAATCAAGAACAAGAGGTTGATGCCATGTTGAAATCAGTGTGAAGCATAAATTAAAGACAACCCTGGAAAGAAAAATTTTATGGGTCTGAGCTTCTTGAGGAAGGTGGAATTGACCTTGGAAAAGAACATAAGCCTTGGGAATGCACATAAATTCTGAGGAGAAATGGAAATGGGAAGGGAAGCTTGACCTTGCTTGTATTTCACATGCCTGAACAGAAGCAGTCTGCCTAAATTGTACCTGCTCAAGATCCAGTATCTCCTTTACAGGAACATACTTAAAACTTTCATCACTTCTGCCTTCCAACAAATGTCTTGCCCTGTGCCTAGTTCAGTGTTTCCAGTGCCTATCACAGAACCTGGTTCATAGCAGGCACTCAATAAGTACTTGCTGGGCCAGTAAATGGATGGATAGAAGGAAGAATGGGTGGATGGATGGAGGCCTGGGTGGGTGAATAAGTGAATGTGTATTATGATGGCCATCTGGGTGTTGTTTTAGACTAGCTTGTTGGTTCCAAGGTATATGCAGGTGGAGGTAAGGAAGACTGATTAAATTATCTTTTTTTCCTGTAGCACCTAGACTGTGGCCTTGCACAAAATAAGAGCCCAATAAATGTGTGCTGAATGAAAGAAGATAAGCTTTGACCAGAAACATGAGTCCAAAGGTCACTTTTTCCATAAAACTTTAATGCCAAAAAGGATTTCTGCATATGAAATTCACCGTTCCCCATGCACCTTTACATAATTCAAGCCGCATGTAGTTCCTTGGGGACTTCTTAGGACATTAAGTTCTCTCTCAACAGTCTGAGGATTGAACAGCTGCACTTAAGCAATTATCATCAATTTGTCATTATGAGGGGGGTACGGGAGCAGTAGGCGGAAGGGCATGGACATGGGACAGAGGTGCAGAAGAGCCAGGGACACAGGGACTCCAAGACCAAGAAACATGGGACACCCTTTGTGGGGGCAGCAAGCTGAGAGAAGTTGGTGCACCTGGAAGGACTGGAATGCAGGACAAGGCCATTAATGCCCCCAGAGCCTTTAAGCTGGTTCCTGGTATGCTTGTTTCTTTCCCCACGAAGAGTATCTAGCCTGTGCCCCTCAACATCAGCTTGACAAGCACATCTCAACAAGGCAAGTCAGAAAAAGGAAGAGGTTAAGAGGTTGTCTTTGTTTTGCAGAGAAAACCCAGGAGATGATGAGAAAAGCATCCAGGAGCTTTTTGAAGATGCAGGTCCCCAGGGAGCTGTCAGAAGAGTGAGAAATGTCTGAGACAGGGTTTGCTGGCTCCCTGACCTTAGCTCCAAGAAACATCTGTGCTGATGTCTGGATAAAGACAGATGTCTTGATAAGAAGAGAAGTCTTGATAAGGATGAGTCCAGGTTAGAGATGACTGAGACTGCAGTGGAGCAGCTGGCTGGGAACCTCCAGGAGAAAGATAATAAATGACTCCCGCGGGCCTCCATCCCCAGCTCCAGAAGGGGAAGCCCGGAGAAAAAAGAGAAGGGATTACCTGCCCCTAACTTCTCATTTAAAAGGAAATGGTCTCCAGTGGAGATGGGGTGGGAGAATCCTGGGACCCTCCCACTTCATTGTGAATTAGTAGTGCTAAACCCTCTTGAGGACAGAGACACCTGGAGAGGAAGAAGTGACAGGAAAACTGGCATTTAGCACCCATCCCACGCTGAGGCAGGCAGCCTCACAGACCTTGCCGGATCCAACCCTTCCCACAGTTCTCTTAAACGAATTCTATGCTTCTCATCTGCAGTGTGTTGAATTGTGGTCCCCCCCCCCCCCCCCCCGCAGATAGGTTACTGTGATGTTATTTGGGAAAGGGGTCTGCACCAATGTAATTAAGGATCTTGAGATGAAATCATCTTGGATTATCAGGTGGGCTCCAAATCCGATGCCAAGTGTCCTTACAAAGAGACAGTAGAGAAGATACTAAAGTGATGGAGAAGACCATGCAGAGACAGAGGCAGAGATTAGAGGGATGCAGCCATGAGCCAAGGAAATGCTGGGGCCAGAGAAACTGGAAGGGGCATGAAAGAATCTGCCCTAGTGTGCAGATGGAGTGCAGCCCTGCTGACACCTTGTACACCCAGCCTCCAGAATGATGGGAGAATAAATACTTGTTTGAAATCACTGAGTTTGTGGTAATTTATCCAGCAGTCCTATCAGACCATTTCGTAGATGAGCAAAACAAGGCTCAGAGGGGCGAGAAAATTTTTTGAGGACACCTGGCTCAGATGAGACGGATCTGAGTGACAGACCTTGGGCAGGGCAAAAGGGGTGCATGTGCCACAGAGCACTTGCAGAAATGAGTCCAGAGGGGCCACCTGAATGGACTTCCACAGTCAGAAATCTGGAGAGCACTCTACCAGGTTCTCTCTGCTAGTGTTTGTGGTAAAAGTTCTAAGAAACCAACTTAAATGTCACCTTCTTGGCAAGACCTGTCCTCATGCTAGGGGAGGTTAGGTTCTTACCTGGCTGTCCCTACTCACAGTATCCTCCCTGGGCTTCCCTCTGAGCTGACACTCCCAAGCCTGAGTGAATACATAGACTTTGCTTTTGTGTGATGCACCAACGCTTGGTACATGACAGGTACCCATTAATAACTGCTAAATGAATGATCAAGAAAAATATGTTTAACTTTAATGCAAGGTTTTCCCAACTTGTTTAATCATTAAATCCTTTCATCTATAGCACCTGAGAATACCCCGTTTGGAGAGAGATGGGGGTCTCTGCCAACAGGTTGGGACACTGATTTTTCCTGAGGCAGCTGGAGCACTGACCTCTCCATCCAGAGAGAGGGCCCTCAGCCCAAGGAGAATCTGCTCTCTCCCTGGGCCTTCATGAGGCCTTGTAACCCCTATGAGCATGTATATGGCATTTGAGGGGGATGATGAGGAAGAACAGATGAGCTGCTTTAAAATCTAATGGAAAAACCAACACATGATCACTAGCCAGAAGAATTCTGAAATTAAGAAAAATAATAAAATTCGTGAGCCTTGCCAGATATTAAAACATAATTAAAATCTATAATACTTAAAACTGTCTGGTACAAAGGCAGGCCAGCTGGGTAAAGGAAAATAGAATCCAGATAGAAATGTAAGAACACACAGGAATTTCATATAGGGTGAACATGGTATTCCAAATCAGGCAAAAGGATTCTTCCACAAGGGGAGTTGAGACAACCAACCTGCCATCTGGGAAGAAAGTCAAGCTGGATCTTGTCTTCACTTCTCACATTAAAGCAAATTCCAGATGGAATGAGGATTTCAACGTAAAAAATAAACCCATAAAAGTACTCGAAAGGAACATGGGAGACTTCTTTATGACTATGGAGTAGAGCCAGACTTTCTAACCAAGAAAACTCTAAACTGAAAAAGTAAAGCAATGATTCATCTGAGTAGAAAAATTAAATTTTCTGAACTTTGGAAAGTACTATAAGGAAACTCAAAAGTCAACCAAAAGCCTGAGAAAAATATAGCCCCTGCAATTCATATGACAAAAAAAAGGCCTGGTTTACTTAATGTATCAACAGCTCTTAGAGATTGATAAGAAAATAACAAATAACCCAACAGAAAAGAAAATGGACAAAAAACAAACCAAAACAAAAAACACAGACAACTCAGAGGAAAAAAAAAACCCTGCAGATGGCTTAGTAACCTATTTTAAAGTGTTCTTTAAACCACCTTTCATAGTGAAAAATGCACATTTAAATGAAAATTTATTTTTCACCTATAAGATTGGCAAAATTCAGAAATTTGGTAAGACATGAAAGTAGCTTGGGGTAGAAAAATAGCCACTCTCATGCCTGTTGGTGGAAACATAAATTAATGCAGGTTGTTCTCTGGAAAATTTGGCAACATTTATCAAAATGAGAAGTGTGGGTCAGAGGATCCGTGGATGCACATTCCTGCCTCCAGGGTGCTTGGGCTGAATCCTGGCCAGTCCCATAGGGTCCCCAAGGCCACATCTCCTCAGCCACCTGCCAAGACCCCACAAGCACCTTCAGCTATCACCAGTGCTGAAGACCTGCTGTCTATGTCTTCCTGCTCTGACTGAAATGCTGTGTCTTTGGAGAACTCTGCCAGGTGTTCTGTTCTCAAGTCCCATTAAGAGAGGAAACACACTGAGAAACCAAAGGCACTGGCAACCTGTGGGGTAACCAGTCTCCCTTCAGAACACCATGAAGGCAGCCCATGGCACGTGAAAGGGGGATTGAATGCAGTGGCAGGTGCATAACACTTGACCAAGATCATGATTTGGTCATCATGGCAATCGCACAAACTAGCCACTGACCTGAATGACCCCCACCTTGTGATTTCTCTGAGACCCATGTCACCAGGGAACCAGCTTCTCCATCATGAAACCAACTTCCACTGGATGCGGGCTCAGGAGCCTGGCCCAGTGGAGTATCTATGACACAAGCTCATCCTGGGAGATGGGGACAGTGAGAGCTAAGCCCCAGGCTGGCTTCCTTATAACCAGGGGCGTGGCTTTCCAATGCAGCCTGTGTATCCTTGGGTTACCTGTACCCATTCTGTAAGCTCTACCAAAACACCCCCACATTTTCTTTGAATATTTCCACCCTCTTTTGCATAAACGAATCTTGTGCCCCCTAGCCAAAGAAATATTGAAACAGTACATACAAACATGTTAACCTAGCAATCTATGTTTTTGGAATTTACCTTTCATATATGCTCACACATGAGCTAAAGACATGACCCTTTATAAGATCGGTAGAAATAGACAAAAAATAAATTTAAATGTCAGTCAGTAAAGAACTAGTTAAATTATAGGACATCATGACATGGAAAATTAGGCAGCCACATAAAAGGAAGACACAGCTGATAGAGACACATCCAAGATACATTAATTTTTTTTCCAAAGCAAAGTACTGCATGTTCCATCATTGAGGCAAAAATATTAAATATATGCCTAGAATATTTCTAGAAGAAAAGTTGTCAGTATAAGAAATATACAATAGAAAGGATTGTTCCTTCCCACTGCAGGCCAACCCCACCCTGACTCTAGACGAGGGAAGACCTAGTCTCTGAAATGTGAGGATCTTCAGATGTGGTCCTTCTCCCAGTCCAGTGGTCCCGAGCATAGATTGGGCTCTTGCTTAGAATTGTCATCCAAAATCTGCTTGACCAACCAGATCTTCAGCAAGGATGGGTAGGGCTGCTCTCTTCTGGCCAGGCTCCTCACAACTGCCTTCAGACGCAGAGCCTGGAGTCCAGAAACCCATCTGCATGTCCCCAGGGCCAGCTGCCCATGATGTGTGAAGAACACGGAATACCTAGCACCAAATCTGGGAATCCTACTTGAACACTGCCTCCTGGAGGATCTACAACTGCAGCTGGAGCATCAGACACTGCTTCCTCAAGTGCTGGGCTCTGCCTTCAGGAAAGCAGGGTAGTGCCCCCTAGAGGCATCAGCCCCAACACACACCCACAGTCCTCAGTGCAGCTTCCTGGAATCTTGAGCCCTCTGCCTGGCATGCTGATGGCTGTCTGTCTGGAGCACACAGCACTGCTTACTTGGGCCTCAGAATTCATCAGTCCTGAGTTCTCGCTGTTGGGGACCTGAGTAGGATCCCCCGTTGCTGAAGACCGGATGCATGGACCAGGGTCAAGTGTGCTGAGGGTTTTGAGCACTCTCTTTGGAGAAGTGATCATTGTGTCTGACTGACTGGGAAGGGTCCCCACCTCCGCCTCCACCCCCACCACCTCATCATGAACCACTGCTGTCTCAGACCAGGTTTTTTTCTTCCTGCCATCTGACCACCTGTTCAGCATCTTCCCCAGGATAGTTCAACCCTACAATAGCAGTCACATATTTACTAAACACCAACTGCATATTGGATACAATGGTATCTTAATACCTACTGTGTGCTGGGCATGGTGGTAACCTTGACACCCATTGTGTGCTAGACATGATGGAAATCTTATAGTTTGGTAGCAATAGCAAAGGACAGGATCTGCTTCCTTGACCTTGGTTTTGCTTAGATGTGTGCAGGGTGGTCTGGTGGTTTAATGAGCTGCAGAGAGTGAGTTTAGCAGTCAGGATACAGATCTGGGTTGGCCAAGCTCCCAGAAAGTTGAGAGCTAGAGAGATGGATCAACTTCATTTCAAGAATGGCCAGAAGATTTGAGATTTGGTGTGAATGCTGATAGGTTGGATCCTAAGACATACGGATTTCGCCTTGGGGTGAGCCAGGAAAACCCATGCAAGTTTTACGTGTCAGAGGTTAGACCAATGGAGCCCCAGATGTCTTGACCCCTGTTCTGCCCACCTTTCTCTCCATCACCAAGTTAGGCCATACTGATAATGAAACCACTCCAAGTCCTAATAGCAGATTTTGCCACGTGTTCCCTAGGAAATGGCATCAGCAGCTGGTTTGCCCCTGGGCTGTCAACCTGGGCACATTGTCAGTGGTTACGGTGTGGTAACTTTAGCAGTTGATCTCTACCACTCTTTCCCTATGATAACCCGTATCCTCAATGCTGGCTCAGGTTTTCTGGAAAAAGATGGCTTCGGGCAGCCTCGTGCCTGCTCGAGACATGTTGCAAATGACAATACCAATCAGAAAGTTCCACAGCTATAGTTCTCATGTGTGACACCCCCATGCTGTCCAGTGGTAACTAAGTATATGAGCATCAAACCAGCACCTGGCTATAAATCTCCATCCCAAGGAAGTTGCTTCACTTCTCCATCCCTTAGTTTTTCCACTGGCAAAAGAGGATGAAGTTCATATTGCTTTCATAGGATTGTGGTACAAATTAAATGAATTAATGTATCTAAAGCACTTAAAATAATGTCTGACACACACAATACTTCATAAATATTAGCTAATATCACTACTAACAATGGTACACTCTTGAACATCAGACATTATCCTTCACCTGTGTTCATAGGAAAGCAGGGTAGCGCTTTAATTCTGGCACAGTGCTCAGAGGCAGGTCACCCCCACCCCCCTGTGTTGATAAGAAAGCTGAGTCAAAGAGCAGCAAAGCCACTTGCCCAGGGTCTCACATCTAGAAGGTGGTGGGATTGGAATGTGAACCCAGGCAGTTGAGCCCAGAGCCCATTTGAATCTAACCACTGCATACATGACCCAGTGAAGGCGGTCTTCTCAGATGAGTTTGTTAGAAGCATCATTGGACCCCATGTTTCTTCAGAGATGGGAGACCCTGCAGAGTCCCCCTTTGGATATTCCAGGGACAATTCCTTTTGACACAGATCACCTGGCTGAAGTCACTATAGTGGTCCTCCTCGGTATAGGTGAGCTGGACCCAGCGACTGCAGGGGAGCCAGGACCAGAGAGTCAGCACTCATAACAGCTAGCACCTACCCAGCACTGAGTAAAACCCTTCATCCCTCTGGAAGCTTCAAACAGCCCTATGTATCAGGCACTAATTTATTCTGTAGATGAAGAAGCTGAGACACAGACATGTGAAGCCATTTTCTGGAGATCACACAGTTCGGAAGGGACAGACTAGGATTGAACCCCAGACAGTCTAGCTCCAGAGGCCCTGTCTTAAACACTATCCTAGACTGCGTGTGAAGTTGGTTGCCCAGAACTCATCCAACAGAAGGTTAAGCGTTCACCCTCAGGACCTCTTATGCTTCAACAAAGCAAGAAGCATCTGAGTCCCTGGGCAATCCAGGAAAATCTGACAATCCCAGAGGAGAATGGATGTGGAACGGTGAAGAGATTCAAGACTTTGGTCACCCTCACATATTGCTCCACAGGCTGCAAGAAGGAGGAGTACAGGGATGGGGACCAGGCAAGCTGGGTTCTGGTTACAATACATCATTTCCCATCTCAGGACATCAGCTATTTTTGTCTGTAAATTAAGGTGATCAGTTGATACGAGCTCTAAAGCTCTCTTTTGCTCCTACCCTCCATCTGAGGCTGACATCTCCAGGGGGTGGGGACTCCCTCTTCACTTGTCTTATCAGCAATGGCAGATGTTTAGAAGGTGATGCCTGCACCTCTGATGTGAATGGTCCCTCAAAAGGCCCAAGAACTGGGATGAGTCCTGGGCAGCCTCCAAGGCCAAAGAATGAGCTCAGGCTAGAAGCTGGAGAAGAACTGGATTGAACTCTATAGAGGAGAAGAGGTATAATGAGTTGTGTTAGGGAAGATGGGGTTCCTCATCTCTGAAAGTATCTGTGCAGAGGTGCATGTTCATCTGCTGGGGCTTGGGGAGGGAGTTCCTGCCTTCCCTAGCAGATTCAGGATGCACCACATCTTAGTCCATTCATTCACTGACCATTTATTCATCCACTGAATATTTAATGAGCACCTACTACGTGTCAGACACCTGGCTAGAAACCATTGCTATAAAGATGAACAAGAGATAGTCTTACCTTAGACCACAAAGGTGTGTTGTGGTACAGGCATACTGAGAAGGATTCTCACCCACTGAGTTGTAACCTTTTGGTGAGTCATGCACTACTTGAAGAAAGCGTTGGACATGATCACCTACTCAATATTTTATATTCAGATTTGAGTCCACAGAAGAATGAGAAATAGTGTTTAGAATCCCTGCTTCCCACCTAGAGCTCCCATGCCCACACAGCTAAGCAGGGACTGGCTAGATGCCACCATGCTGGGAAGATGGCAGACACCTCCAGGGACAAGGAGATGGAGCTCGCATGGATGCAGGACAACTGCAGACTGAACTAGTGTTGAGGGGAGCCAGGCATGGTGACAGGATCCAAGCTCCAAGATGGCAGGGCAGACCTGCTCATCAGTTCCAGGTCCAAGAGGAATGAATGCTTCTGGCTGGATAAGCAGGGAAAGATGTTTCTGAAGTGCGGGGCAGGGACTAGGGGACAATGAGAGTCAGAGGGAGGCCTTTTCTTGGAATTAAAGGAGAAAAACCAAAGTAGGCTCATTGGGGGTGGGAGAGTTGAAGAAGACCCAGGCAGAAAGCAGGGCACTCAGTTCCCCACCAGTCCCTTGAAGGATTAGATATGGGAGGGGATAGAAAAAGCCAACATAGCCAAGGGGTCTGGTCAGAGAAGCACTGGGCAGCTAACCCAAGCTTCCACAGGGAATTCCCTGCTTTTGCCCTGTGGGAGGTTAGGACTGAAGAAGGATGTTCAGAGGGTGGAGACTGAATGGGCGAGTGCTGCCAACAACCCTCAGAAACACCACGAGGATCCTGGCTCCAGGGTCAGTCCAGGCCACGGGGCTAGGGCCTCGAAGCAGCACCCCCATCGTGCATCCCGGAGAACAAAGGGGCTGGGACCTCCCCCAAAGAAAGAGGCCTTGGAGGTGGCAAAAAACTAGATGAAAAGTTGGAATTAGAGGGCCTGCCTCTGAAATGAGCTGACCATCTATTCATCTTTCATCAAGAGGGGGTTCAAAGAGCTTCTCCCAGGGTGACATTGTTTCCAGCCCTGGTCTTTCATGATGAAAGCTGGGGTAGCTGTCTTCATTGTTAGGGAGGCCCACAGGACAGAGTCGGCCTGTCTCCATCCAACTTCCTGTTAACTTGAAAAAGACAGAGCCTACAATCTCTCCCCTACTGTGTGCCAGACACTTCTGGCCACCTTGCATACATGCCTTATAATCCTTAACAGTTATGCAGTTATGATTGTCTTGTTAGCCAGGTACTTAAAAAAAGCTGAGATTTGAGGTGTTTTAGTAATAGTTCAAGGTCACAAGTTACTAATGATAAAGCTGGGATTCAGACCTGGTCAGTCTGGGAGCTGCCCACTGGACAACCTGCTCCCTTGTCACTGTGCTGACCTGGCCCTTCCTGTGATGCCACGGGGCTGTCCTTTTGCAAAGCCTTTCATACTTTGACATTTCAACAACCACAATAACCACACTCCTTACTGGCAAGGATCTGGATTCCACTTCTGGCCAGTCATGTTTCTGGCTTTCTCCCCCAATGGCAACATTAGCTCCTGGCGCCTGGCACATCCAAACTTTCACCCCCATTCTGCCTTCCTCTACGTGGCAACTGGCACCTCCATGCCACCAATCCTTAATGCCAGTGCTCCTCCTTGGGTAATACTTTTCCAAACTTCACAGCAGCACCATTGCCCTGTACAAGCCTCATTTCGGTATCAACCCAGCCACAGCTCAGCCCGCTGAGACATTGGAGGCCGGCTGGCTGGACCTGATGCCATCTACTTTGTCTGCACCTCACTATGATCCATCCATAAATATCTTCTGATTATGTCACAGGCTTGAAGCCCGCGCCTTGTCCACATTTAGTCCAGCTTTCCCCAGCCCCAGAAAATTATCATTCTCCAAAACTGGTTCTGCCAGCTGAGATTTTGTATCCTAAAATGGTCTAACCCAGGATGTCCAAAAACCTGTCTCTCAGTTAACTGAGGTCTGCGCCATTGAGTGTCAGCCTAGGATAGAGCTAGGGGATCAGCAGCTTGGCCACCATGGTCGACAGGAGAAGCTGGCCTTGCTGCCCCATCCGGCCTAATTCTGAGCAAGCCCAGGCATTGGGCCCTTAAACAAATGCCACCCTGAGCCATGACTTAACTGTTTCCTGCCTTCCCCCCCCAACAAAATCTAGTGTCTTCAGGTTAGTCTCATATTACATGTTCAAAATAACTAATTTAACCAATAAGTGGAGGAGGAGGAGGGGGGAACTCTCATTTCCTGGAGTTGAAGTCCTAAGTACCAGTGTGATACTATTTGGAGATGGGGCCTTTGGGAGGTAACTGGGGTTAGATGAGGTCATGAGGTTGAGGCACTCACCTCATGGGGTGACTGTCCTTATAAGAAGAGACATTGATGAGCTTGCTCTCTCTCTCTCAACATACACACAAAGAAGAGGTCATGTCTGTGGCACACAGACGGTGGCTGCCTGCAAGCCAAGAGAAGAGGCTTCTGAATGAAACCTATATTGCTGGCACCTTGACCTTGAACTCCCCAACCATCAGAACCGTGAGAAGCAGGTGTCTGATGTTTAAACCACCCAGTCTGTGTTGCTTTGTTATGACACCCTGAGCAGACCCAGATGGGGGCATTCTGTCCTTTAACTCTCCGACCACCAGTGCGCCATGGGGCACACCCCTCTGCTTTTCACCCCAAGCCATTTCCCCCTCTTCTTTAGTTTATAGAACCCCAGCAGTCCTCGGTATTAGGCACACCTAGTGTGCTTAGGAAGGTAGGTCCTTTCTTCAGCTCCAGGGCTTCAGCTTAGGCTGAACGAGTGAACATGACCTTCATTTAAACTCCAGTTCTAGAGTCTGAGCTCAACAGACAAACTCCCTGGGTTCAAATCTCATCTCCAACAATTACTTGCTGAGTAGCTCCAGGCAAGGTTTGTTTGTTTACCTCTGTGCCCCTTAGAAGTGGTACCAAATCACTTTTGTATTGCTGCATTGAGTAAGTGAACCTGTGTAAGTATTTAGAAAGGTGCCTGCCATGTAGTAAGTACTCCATAAACGTTACTACTGTTACTGCTGCTATTATTGTTGTTGTTGTTGCCACGAGCTACCACAGGGAAATCTCCTGGGTGCTTCTTTGCAAGATCATGTTCCTGGATGCAAAGGGAAGTGATAAGGAAAGCCACTTCCTTCTTTTTGCCTTGAATTCGACTGTAACAGACTTTAATGCCTGGAGCTGCCATCTTGGGATTTTGAAACAGTAACTTAAGGACAAAAAAGCAAACATGCTGGTACAGCAATATAGAAACTTACAACAGCCTATTTCCAGATTTCTCTTTATGTGAAATAATGATTAGCCAGTCTGTGCTATTACGGACCCATTGCAACAATGCGGAAACTGGGGCTGGGTAGAGAGGTGGGGAGGTGGTTAAGTAATTTGTTTAAGATCACACAGCTAAATAGCAGAGTTGGATTCCAAACCAAAGCCTCGGCTCTTCCCTCGGAACCAACAGAACTGAGGCTCGGAGAGACGAGTGAGGGAGGGGCCGTGCTCCACGACTCTGTGCCTGCTCTGGAAGAGGTGTATCAGAGCAGGTGCCTGGCCCGCCTGCCTCCAATGCCTCGGCTGTCAATAAAACCCCCAGCCTGACTGTGGCAAGCTGCAGATTCATGCAAATTCAAGGCCTATATTTAGCAGTAATTTAGCTGTCATCAGTCAGAGGGAGAAGAAAAAGCCCTCCCCAATGTAATGGTTATTCATATCGACTACCTACTCCTCAGATGCCTTATAAATCCAATGGAATCTGACTCAAAGCAGCGACTGTGCACAGGGGGCCGGCTGGCTTGGACTATTCTACCCTCCAACTCCACGCCTTCCCTGGGGAGAGATGAAGGGGCAATGGCCTGAGTACAAAGGGAAGGAAGGTTCATTTTTCATGGAGAGTGATGATAAGGGAGAGAGATAGAGAATGATAGCCACTCATAGAAATCTAATAAAAACCTGAAACATGAAGGAAGCCAATGAATCGGAGGATGGAGGAACTGGAAGAACCCTGGGAAATCAAGCATCTCAGCCCTGAGGAAACTGAGGCCAAGGAGGGGAACAGTGACAGTTACCATAATAATTACCCACCGCAATTACCATTGAGAGAAAGCTTTCTCTCTAAAGTAGGCTGAGTGCCTACTGCACTGAGCCCTTCACAGGCAGACAGGCACTCATTTGCTTCTCTTCGTAACCCTGTAAGATCAGAATTATTGTCCCATTCTACAGACCAGGGACCAGAGATACAAAGAGACTGAGTCATGTTTTTTTGGTCCTAAAACAGCAGATCCAGGATTTGAACCCATGTCTGTCTGATGCCATAGTTATTGCTGGTAAGCCTGAATAATGGTGCAGAATTTGTTGACCATCATCCCTGGTTAGTAAGTGTCAGAGCTGGACATGGCTTGACCAGCTCCTGGTCCATTTGCATCCTCCTGTGTCCTCCAAGTAAAAAGGAGTGATGACTAGAGATGGGAGAAGGAAGAGTGAATGTGATGGATGGAAGGGAGAGTGGGAATGTGCCTGAGGTGGCTGGACCTCTGGGGTGGGGGACAAGTATGCTGTTTTCTTCCTCTGGCGATGCACCCGTTGGCTTTATTTCAGGGTATTATGGAGTGCCTGGGGGACTGGGCGGAGAAGCTGCTTTGGAAAGGGATGAGGGAGGCACGCCTGTGGAGGCACGGTGCTGGGAGCTCTGGCCGCCAAGCAGGCAGGCAGAGGGTGGGTGGCTGCAAATAGAAAGGGAAGGCAGTGGAGGTAACTCAACTGCTCACTTGTGCCAAGGATCTGCGCTCCTGCTGAAGGCAGACCAGGTACCTCTGGTTCATGAGGAACCTCTAAGAAAAGAAAAAAAAAAAACTAGAAAGGAGTGAGGGTCAGGCAACACACTTGATCCAATAGTGGCTGGAGTAGGAAGGAGACACGCCCCTGCTCTCAGCCTGCAGAATCTGACCACAGATTTCAAAAGAAATCAATACACATTCTAAGTTGGTGCCAGAATCCCTCACTAGCAAGCCCCTCCCCACAAGACTAAGCACATGGACTCTGGGACCAAAGTTCTTGGGTTTAAATCCTTATAAGCTGTGTGACCCTGAGCAAGTCACTTAACCTCCCTGTGCCTCAGTTTCCACATCTATACAATGGGAATAATAAGAGTCCTTACCTCTTAGAATTGATGTTAGGATGAAATGAGCGACTATATGTAAAGCACTTAGTATGACGACTGGCAGAGTCAGGGCTGTGTGTCAGCCACAACTGTGTTTTGTTTGTTTGTTTGTTTGTTCTGAGATGCTCTGTCTGCCAAGGCAGGTCTGTGGCACTGAGCATTTTCCCTCCGTAAATTCATGATAACTAAATTCCACGTCCCCCCAGCCATGCCAGCAGTCACGCAGATACTGTACACAAATATTACATTTGTATTCCTGTCCTCCCTCCCTTTCCTCTCACCTTTGCTCCGCCCTCTGACACACCCCCTTCCTCAAAACTACATTTATTTAGATAATAATAGATACATAAATACCTGCTTTGTTCTCAAATTGCTCAGGTAGCATAAGTCCATTTCTTCTGGGAATATCTGGCCCCGAGTGACTCTGGCAGGGCTCCCCTTCTGCCCGCATCCCCTGCCCCAGCTCCCACCCAGGGTCGCTACTGCATCATGAACCCCCCCCGCCCCCAATGTCGTTCAGGTCCCCTGGGTCACAGACTCATATCCTTCTCTTCAGTCCTGAAAGTTTCAGACATCCAGTGTGGCTTCACAGTCAGCACTTTATACCCTGAGCAGCCAGGAAGAGGAATTGCCACGAAGAACCGTACTAATGGAGGTAATGGAAGGAGGGAGACTGATGGGCTGGGGGCCCACGCTTGGCGAGCCAAGCCCAGCCCGAGCGCGGCAGCTGGCTGCCAGCTCCTTAAAGGAAAACGCTGTGGACCAGGCAGCCCGTACCAACAGCACCTCGGGAAGGAGTCGTGTGGTTTTCAGGTCGAGAGAAGAGGCAGGGACATTCTTTTTATTCTCCGCCTCCACAAACGCTGACCCGCCTTCCACTTTCAAAGCCCCTCACAGGAAGAAACACCCAGAAAACAAATGGTATCCTCGTCCATGGCCCTCGGTGCACAAGCCTGGGACCAGCAGCTGCAGCAGTAGCAGCAGCACCTGGTTTAGAAATTAGAAATACAGATTCCCAGGCCCCGCCCACATCTATTAAACACTGACATAGAAACCTGGAGGACAGCCCCTGCCATCTGGGGTGTAACAGGCCCTGTGAGAAATTCTGCAGCGCGTTCAAGTCTGAGACACGCTGGTCCAGTCGACAGTTCCCAGCTTTGCTGAACATTATAATCAACTGGAGGTTGTAATCTCCACACTCCCAATGGCCAGGCCACACTCTGGCCCTGTGACATCAGGATCCCTCAGGGTGGGCTCCAGACGTCGGTGTTTTTAAGTTCCACCAGGCAATTCTAATAGATGTGGCGGGTTGAGAACCACCCAGCTAATATTTAATAGAGGAATCCACAAAGATCCTCTTTCCAATATGACTGTGCTTAGCAAAAGCCATAAAGACATTTTGCCTCTATGCAAGAGAAGAGCAATCAAGTTTGTGCGGCCTCTGTTTAATGCCAAGATGTGACTGTCTATTTTACTGAGGAATAAAGGCAGGCACACAAGTGTTAAGCAGCTTGCCCGAAGCCTGAAGCAAAGCCACTACACAGGTGGTAACCTGGGGCCTCAGGCTAGACGCTGGGTCTGGAGCTGGACCACCACACCACAAGCCCGTAGTGTGCCTGCCCCCGCTGCCCCCACAAAGGCAGTCATCGAAGTGCTGTCCCAACCCTTTGAGCGACATCACCAGCTGACAGACCGCACGTGTATTCAACCAATGAGAATTTAGCAAGGCCAGGACCACATACCAGTCGGACACCCAGAGTTATCTGTTTATACTGACAACGCAAGACAGAAATGAAACAGTACTTGTAGAGGGTATAACATACTGTACAAAACATTTTAAAAATCATTACCTCTGGTCAATAGCAAAAAATAAAAATTAAAAATTTTTTAACCAGTGGCAAGGATAAGAAACCTAAATCAGGTTATGTAACAAAACCTAAATGGAGATTTAATCCTCACTGATTTCATATACTTTCTAGCCTCTGTTCCTCATCCGGTAAATTTCAGAGCCAGAATCTGAATCCTCTTGTGCCTGATCCCAAACTCAGGCATTTAACACTGCTTTTGAGAATTAATCCCTCGGGACCAATTTAATAGAAGCGAAAAACTTCTGTATAAAGATGTTTGTTAAAGCTCTACCTATAATTGCAGGAAAATGACAAAAACCAGTAACAATAATGATGGCATCAACCAAAAGTGAGCACTCGCTATGTTCCTAGGACACTGTGCTAACTAACAACTGTACATATATCATTCCATTTTAATTATATATTGTAGAAATAAGCACGATAACATATATTCACAACCCTATCTTATGGAAATTATCAAATGTTTCTATTTGTCCCTGATACACGAGGTAAGATTATACTTCTGGTCCCTTTTGTTTGTGGGTGGGGACATGTAATTCTGTCTAGATAGTTGTAAACAGGTGACATAGTGCTACTTCGTCAGCCTGACATCCTAAGTAACCGGAATAAGCAGAACTGTACTTCCTATGACCAAGGGCTTCATGCTGCCCTTGTAACATGAGGAAGAAACAAGCCTTTGTTCCTTAAGCCACTGAGACTCAGGAGTTTTTTGTTACACAACACACAGCCTAGGCTGATTAATGCTTATGTAATATTATCTATTTTAACTCTGACAACATCCCTCAGTGATTAGTATTGATTCCATTTCATAGATGTAGAAACTGAGGCTCAAGGAGATTAAATTACTGACTTTCCCAAGGTCACAGTGGGTAGGTTTCAAATGAGGTAGGCTAACTCCAAGACCATAAGTTTAATCATTACATTAAGAAAATGGTATACCCACTCCAAAGGACTAATATGAAATCATTAAGATCAATAATTTTAAAGATAATGCAGAAATAGAGGATGAATATGGATGATAAAATAATAAACAAAAGAAGCAAATCACCAAATAGTGGAAAAATTGTTTTTGCAATTCTATTCATACAGGGTTGGGCAATAGTACATTTTCAGTTGTTCAGATGGAACATAATACAATAATTAATAAATAATGATACAAGAATACACTCTGTTTTGCATATTCACAACTATGAACCTACTTTTTGTGTCTGAGATGAAGAAAACCAGGAAGGAAATATGCAAAAGTAGAAATAGTTGTGTTAGAACAGTGGGATTGTATGGGACTTGTCCAAAGTTTCTCTGGTGTGATTTCATAACTTTCTCTTTTTTTTTAACTTTTTTTATTGATTATGCCATTACATTTGCTCTATTCCCCCCCCCATTCCCCTCCACCCTGCATACCCCTCCCCCACCATTTCCCCCTTTAGTTCATGAACACGTGTTTCAAATTCTTTAGATTCTGTATTTCCCCTGCTATTCTTACCCTCCCCCCTATTTTCTATCTACTGTCTATGCTACTTATTTTCTGTACCTTCTCCCCCCTTCTCCTCCTCCCACTCCCCTGTTGCTAACCCTCCTTGAGATCTTCATTTCTATGGTTCTGCTCCTGATCTAGCTGTCCTCTTAGTTTGCTTTTGTTTTAGGTGTGGTTCTTAATAACTGTGAGTTTGCTGTCCTTTCACTGTTCATCTTTTTTATCTTCTTTTTCTTAGGTAAGTCCCTTTAACATTTCATATAATAAGGGCTTGGTGATGATGAACTCCTTGAATTTGGTCTTATCTGAGAAGCACTTTATCTGTCCTTCCATTCTAAATGAAAACTTTGCTGGGTAGAGCAATCTTGGATGTAGATCTTTGGTTTTCATGACTTGGAATACCTCTTTCCAGCCCCTTCTTGCCTATAAGGTCTCTTTTGAGAAATCAGCTGACAGTCTGATGGGAACTCCTTTGTAGGTGACTGTCCCCTAAGCTCTTGCTGCTTCTAGGATTCTCTCCTTCATTTTAATCTTGGCTAATATAATGATGATGTGCCTTGGTGTGTCCCTTCTTGGGTCCAACTTCTTTGGGACTCTCTGAGCTTCCTGGATTTCTTGGAAGTCTATTTCCTTTGCCAGCTTGGGGAAATTCTCCTTTATTATTTGTTCAAATAAGTTTTCCACTGGTGGCTGTGCCTTTCCCCCTTCTGGTACCCCTATAATTCGGATGTTGGAACGTTTAAAGATGTCCTGGAGGTTCCTAAGCTTCTCTTCATTTTTCTGAATTCTTATTTCTTCATTCTTTTCTGTTTGATCATTTTTTTCTTCCTTCTGGTCCACTCCCTTGGTTTGAGTCCCAATTTTCTTTCCATTACTATTGGTTTCCTGTGTATTTCCCTTCATTTCAATTAGTTTAGCTTCCATATGTTTCTCTAATTTGTGACTAAAATCAACCAGTTCTGTAAGGATCCTGATAACCAGTGTTTTGAACTGTGCATCTGAAAGACTGGCTATTTCTTCATCGCTTAGATCTATCGGTTCTGGGGCTCTGAGTTGTCCTAGAGCCATTTTTGGTCTATTCATGCTGTTAAGTAAGCAGAGCGAAGCCTTAGTTGTTTACCAGGACGGGGAGACCCAGGTCGCTGGTTTGTGACGCTGTGTGTGTGGGGCGTGGTCAGAGAGGGAGCAATGGCGGTCCTCTCTGCTAGCCCAGCCCGTCCAGTCACACCACACGCCTCGGGCTTGTTTATCCGAAGGAATTGTGCGAGCCTGCTGCCCCGCACAGGCTTCCCTTCTCACTGGTTTCTCCGTAGGCAGATGCGCGACCGACCGCAGACAGCCCGCCGCGCCTCTTCCCTGTGCGCTCCCGTAACTAGCTCGCTCTCGATCAGCGCTTTCGGCTGCTCGCGCGCTCACCGCGCACCGCCCGGGAATTTTTTTCTTGCTAACCTGTTCTGCTGCTACCTTCGCTCCTCATACCGGTCCAGCTGAGTATCTAGTTGTCCTTTGGACTCCATATTGTCGATTTTCCATGTGGCTTGGTTGTGACTGCTGTTAAAAATAGTTGTTCTTAGATTTGGTTGTGCACAGAGGCAAGGTGGTTCCTCCACCTACGTCTCCATCTTGGCGGAAGTCCTCACTTTCTCATTAATAAAACAAATCAATCTTCTTCTTCAAATGCCTTCATCTGCATGATGTCAAACATGTGGATGGAAGGTGGAAAAGTGCCATCCATCAGCAGCACGCACCTCTTGCCCAATACCAGACATCTGGAAAGTCCGAATGAGCCAAATGACTAAGTTTTCCATGCTTTACTGAAGATTTTGGGGAGTGGGGAGGACAAATCTCTCTGAATTGCTTGTGAGCTTCATGGAGAAGCCGACTTAGGTAGAAATACTGTGGACATCAATGCCCTACTCAGGAAAAGTACAGGAGGGAATGGATGCAGTCTCCCAAGCAAATCAGATGAAAGGTGATTCTCTGTTCAACCACTTCCACCTCAGGTCCGCTGGGGAGTGGACATTTAGCTGATAACAGATGTTGGCATTTGTGGAGTAGGTACTATCTGGCAGGGCCCTGTGGGCTCCTTCCCTGAACACAAAGAACTCTGAGGATTGCTTTAAGCCACCTGAAGGAAATGATAGGAGTATTCATCATAATACAGAGCAGGTGCAGTCTCCAAACAGGCATGCCCATTGCTCCCTTACAATGGAGTTCTTCTACAAAAGCCAGGCTGCTATGAGGCCACCATCCCCACCCAGACCACATGAATGCCACCACAGAAGAGCTCCTAAGCCAAGTGGCAGGCAAGCTATAGGGTTGCCAGTTGCCTCTGACTTGCTCTAGCCAGAAAGCTCTACTGAAAGGACAAAGGCATCTTACAAGACCAACCCAGCTCTCTCTAACAAGAGTATTAACATGAGGCAGAGATTGAGCATTTGGAAGAATGGAAGTGGGGAAGCACACAAGGAGAAGCTGAGGTAAGAACTCTTCCCCAGTCACCTCCCAGCAGAGCACTAGACACACTCTTGCTTCTAGGGGCTGATGGGCAGTACTGGCTGAGTTGGTGGGTTAGCAGTGTTGGATCCTGGAAGATCTTCCAGTTCCCAAGCTACCTTCCAGTCTCCACGTTGGAAGGCTGATCCAAAGATATCTTGTTTAAGAGTGTTGTCCTCAGGTCATTCCTACAGCATGGGGTCCTCTAGAAGGACAAGAAGCTTTGTCCAGGGCACTGGTCTAACACAGAGATGGCAAAGCAACAATGAAGAGGGGAAACCACAAAGTTCTACAGATATGTGCAGGTATAATTGGTTGGGGCAGGAGTCTGCACACTTTTCCAGTAAAACAACCATATAATAAATACTTTCAGCTTTGAGGGCCAAATAGTCTTTATCACAAGGATTCAACTTTCTGCTCTTGTGACTTGAAATCAACCATAAATAATAATAAACAAATGGGTATGGCTGTGTGCCAATAAAACTTCTTTTACAAACACAAGCAGCAGGCTGTATTTGGTTCACAGGCTGTAATTTGCTAACCCCTGGGTTGGGCCATCACATTCTTGAATAAGGTAGGGACAGATCACCATGGATCTCAAGGACTACGCTACAACCCTTGAATAGCTTCCTATACACAGCAGTCAATAATGGTAATGGAGGGATTAGCTCAGGGGAGCAATGGCATTGGTCTCCAGCTAATGTCACCTTGTCTCTCTCTGTGGCCTGTATAGACTTTTGCAGCTCCTGGATTCCAGGGACAGCCAATTAATGAGGAGATATAGGGATAAAAAAGGGCCCAGATCCAGACTCCTGCCCCTCCTAACAACCCCTCTGCCTTCTAGGGAGAAACAGCCTCCTAAGGTGTGAGGAGACAGTGACTGTTTCAAGAAACAAAACACTGTCTGTGAAAATAAGAAACCTACTTCTTGACTCCATTGATCCTTAAATAAATCCTCTTGCTCACAAAGAAGTAGACTTCTAACAAGGCCCAACCACTCCTGTACAGATCTTTTCTCCATGATGGGCCGCACTGTCTGGCTTCAAAGCCTCTGCCCTGAGCTCCAGGCACATGTAGACAACTGTCTCCACTGGGGCGTCCAGCTGATACCTCCTGACTTCCACTCACCATGGGCCCAGGTCTGCTCTTCCCCTAGTTTTCTTTACATCATTAAAATGTCACCTTCAATTACACAACTGCTCAGACATAAATCAGAGGAATTCTTGCCTTCTTTTACCCTGCACATCCAGTCCATCAGCAAGTCTGATCAGTTTCATTAACATATTTTATCTCAAATCTTCTCTTCTGCCTCCTTCCCCACTACCACTTCTGGGGCTCAAGCCTGCCCACCACCCCTTGGATAGCTTCCAAAGTGATCTTTTTGCTTCTCCTCTTGCTCCCTACAGTCCATTCTCCATTCATCAGCTGGAGAGATTTTTTTTTTTTAACAGAAAGGTGGGGCACATGCTTTATCCCACAAACTCTGCTCATAATCCTCCCTTAACTTCTCATGGCTCTTAGAATAAAGCCTAAGGTTCTTCTTGGGTCCACAAAGCCTGGGATAATGTGACTCCTGCCCACTTCTCCAACCCCATCCGGTAACACCCTCCCTGCTCACAACACTCTTTTCACACCAGTCTCCTTTCTGTTCTTTGACTACAAAAAGGCCTCTCTAACCTCCAGACCTGTAGGTTTGCTGTTCCCTCTGCCTGGAATGCTCTTGCCCCAGTTTTTTGTTTGCTTGTTTGTTTGTTTTCATGATTGGCTTATTCCTAGCCCTCAGGTCTCAGTTCAAATGCAACAGTCTCATAGAGGTCATCATATCTACACCCCAGCTCAAGGTTACTGTCTTATCACTCCCTCTCTTTTTTCACAGTCATTATTGTAGCCTGAAACAATTGTTTTGGAAGTATGTTTACTTGTTTATCACTGTCTTCCCCACTAGAATTTAATCTCCAGGAAGACAGGAATCTTGTGTGTCTGCTCTACTGTTGCCTCTATAAGTCCCTGGCAGAGTCTGCAGTTGGTAAACACTTGCTGATTGATTGAATGAGTAACCTCACCCCACAATACATGGGGAAAATCCAGTAGTTTCCTCCCCTCTTCCTTCTTCCCACTTACTGTTGGTCTTAATGACTTGGCTCACATTTCCAGCTCATGGGAGAAAAGAAGAACTTTTTAAAAATAATATATTTTATTGATTATGTTATTACAGTTGTCCCATTTCCCCCCTTCATTGCCCTCCACTCTGCACACCCTCTCCCACCCACATTTCCCTTCTTTAGTTCATGACCACGTGTCATAAGTTCTTTAGCTTCTATATTTCCTGTACTATTCTTGCCTTCCCCCTGTCTATTTTCTATCTACCATCTATGCTATTTATTTTCTGTACCTTTTCCCCCTCTCTCCTCCTCCAACTCCCCTGTTGCTAACCCTCCATGTGATCTCCATTTCTGTGATTCTGTTCCTGTTCTAATTGTTTGATTAGTTTGCTTTTGTTTTAGGTGTGGTTGTTAATAACTGTAAGTTTGCTGTCTTTTTACTTTTCATATTTTTTATCTTCTTTTTCTTAGATAAGACCCTTTAACATTTCATATAATAATGACTTGGTGATGATGAACTCCTTGAACTTGACCTTATCTGAGAAGCACTTTATCTGCTCTTCCATTCTAAATGAAGGCTTTGCTGGATAAAGCAATCTTGGATGTAGGTGCTTGCCTTTCATGATTTTGAATACTTTTTCCAGCCCTTTCTTGCCTGTAAGGTCTCTTTTGAAAAATCAGCTGACAGTCTGATGGGAACTCCTTTGTAGGTGACTGTCCCCTTATCTCTTGCTGCTGCTAGAATTCTCTCCTTCATTTTAATCTTGGCTAATGTAATTAGTGCCTTGGTGTGTTCCTCCTCGGGTCCAACTTCTTTGGGACTCTCTGAGCTTCCTGGACTTCCTAGAAGTCTATTTCTTTCACCACAGTGGGGGAGTTTTCCTTTATTATTTGTTCAAATGAGTTTTCCACTTGTTGCTCTTCCTCTTCCCCTTCTGGTACCCCTATAATTCGAATGTTGGAACGTTTAAAGATGTCCTGGAGATTCCTAAGCCTCTCCTCATTTTTTTGAATTCTTGTTTCTTCCTTCTTTTCTGTTTGGTTGTTTCTTTCTTCCTTCTAGTCCAGTCCATTGGTTTGAGTCCCAGTTTTCTTCCTATCACTATTGTTTCCCTGTGCATTTTCCTTCATTTCACTTAGTGTAGCTTTTATTTTTTCATCTAATTTGCAACCCAGATCAACCAGTTCTGTGAGCATCCTGATCACCAGTGTTTTGAACTGTGCATCTGATAGGTTGGCTATCTCTTGGTTGCTTAAAAGTATTGGTTCTGAGGCTTTGATCTATTCTTCCATTTGAACCTCTTTTTTGTTTTTGGTCTGGTCGTGCCTGTTACATATGAGGGGCAGAGCCTTAGGTGTTCAACAGGGAGGGGCAACCCAGTCCCTGGGTTGTGATGCTGTATGTGGGGGGTGGGGTCAGAGAGGGAACAATGGCTCTTGCTCCTCTCTCTCTTGTATTTCAGTTCCTTCTGCTGCTTCCCACAAGCAAACTGAGTCCTTCTGGTGCTGGTTCCTGGGTGGGTGGGCTTGTATACATTCTAGGGCCCTGTGGGTCTCTCCAACAAACTCTCCTGTGAGGCTGGGAGTCTCTCCTGGCACCTCATCCCCCACAAGTGTTTTCAATCGGTGCTTTTAGGCTTTATTTTCTGGCACTGGGGCCCTGGGTTTCTCGGTCTGTCTCACTTCCCATTTTTGCCTGGTTTATCTGCACATGAATGTGTGACTACAGTCAGCCAGCTGCTTTGCGCACCTCCATGGGTCTGCTCGTTGCCTCCCTGAGCCCGGGGTCTGCTAGCCACCACCTGCATGCTTGGGGTCTGCCAATTGCTACTTGCATGCCCTGGTCCACCAGCCACTGCTTTTTTCTGTGATGAACCCTCTCCGCCGGCCACCGACTCTGCCCCTCTTACCTGTCTGGATGAATGGTTGTCAGACTTCCATACAGTTCAATTTTCTGTCAGTTCTGGTTGGGTTTTTGTTTCTAAATTTTTATTGTTCTTAATTTTGGTTGTGCGAGGAAGCATAGTATAATCTGCTTACACCTCCATCTTGGCCAGAAGTCCAGAAAAGACGAACTTGTGTGTGTGTGTGTGTGTGTGTGTGTGTGTGTGTGTGTGTGTGTAAAACACATAACATGAGATCTACCCTCTCAACAATGTTTTCAGTGCACAGCAAGTATTGTTAACTCTAACCACAATGTGGTATAGTGGGTCTCTAGGACTTGTTTTCCTTGCATACCTAATACTTTATACATGTTGAACAACAAACCCCCATTTCCCCACTCCCACTGGAGCCCCTATTCTATTTTCTGCTTCTATGAGTTTGACTATTTTAGATTCCATGTTTAAGTGGAATAGTGCAGTATTTATTTTTCTGTAACTGGCTTATTTCTCTTAGCACTGTGTTCCCCAGATTATTTATGTTGTCACGTATGGCAAGATTTAAGAAGAGGAGGATGGGGTGGGTAAGTTGGGGGAGACTAGTGGAGGGAAATGGGGACAACTGTAATTGAACAACAATAAAAAAAGAAGGGATTCTTTTTAAAGTGCTCTGGGGCGTCTATATAGACTGCCTCATAATCAACAGCAGGAGTTACACAGGGGAGTGTGTGTGAGGATTTGGTTCCCCTTTGGCCTTTTGTATCCTTTGCTTCAAGGAAATCCCTTAACTGTAAGCTCCAGTGTCCTTGCTCTGGGATGGGAGCAATAAGAGCTACCTCACCTGGTTATTGTCTGGACCAATGAAAGAATCCACATGAAGCTAACTTGGTATAAAAAAGGAATTCCAAAAAACTTGGGGCAGGGGTAGAGTTTTAGGACATAGCTTTGGTGGGTGTGTTGACCAGTGTCATGTCAGAGGACATCCAAAGACTCTCTAGAAGAATGTAAACTCCATGGAGCAGTAACTATGGCTTATCCTTGCTGTCTGCCCAAAGGCTGGAATGGTGCCTAGCACATAGCAGGCACTCAAGATTCAAGGGGAATTCATCCGTAGAAGCCAAGTGTTGCTGCTTGTTGTTAGTCAAGAATGAAAAACATGAGAATCGGACAAATTAGTCTGGGTTAACACAGCTGTAATCCTTTGCTCTTCATTATAACTTTAAAAAATAAATTAAAAAGAAAAGAAAGTGTAACTAGGTATGGCCAGGACGGTGATGAAATATCTTGAACTTGTTTGAGAGTTAACTACAGGATTCAGCACTTAAGAATCTTGTTCTTCTGGACTGCTATTTGGCCTCTTTCTCATCTCTCTCCTGTTTGGATTCAATATATTTCCCAGCAGCAAGCCTTCCATATTACTTTTCTACCATGCTTCACTTCCCCCAGACAGACTCTGGGATTAACTTGGGCAATCCATTCTCTTCAGATGGGGGAACTCTTCATTTGGTCTGATGAATGTGGAAACAAAAAGTAAATTATTCACTCAGAATCAGTCACTCTTTGTCAACCATGGTGAGAATACAGCAGGCTGGGCTCAAGCCTCCCCCCTCTCCTGCCCTGGTGCCTGGGGCTGATGGTAGAACAGGCTCCTCCAAAATTGTTCAGTCCCAGGAGTTGACACTTTTTTCCTAGGTCAGTTCCCAAAGCAAAACAATTCACTGTAGTCATTTAGGTGTCTAGACATAGACAACCAGAAACTACTATTGACTTGAGGCAGTGAGTCTGAGCTTTCGTATCATAGTTCAGGGTATGGATGAAATTGAAGAGGGAGGGAGCAGATTTTCAGAGATCCTCTAGTCCCAGCCCCAGCCTAAGCAGCCCTCAGTTTGTCATGAGCCTCTACCTGTGATGCTTCTTCTGTAAGACAAGCTTTCCTCCTCTCTTTTTTTTTTTTTGGCATATTTGTCCCTTAAGATATAGCATGGGTACTTCTAAGAAGCCTTCCATGTCTCACTGAGTCAAGGTTCCTTCTCCCAACACTTATGCTAGTTTCTAACATGGCCCTTAACTCCTCTACTGCATGGACAGCTCTCCCGTGGCAGGAAATTGTCTTATTCCTCTTTGATCAGCAGTGCTCAAAACAGGACCTATCATATAGCAGGCATCAGTAATTGCTGGGGTTGAATAAAGGAAGCCACTCTTTGTAGATCACATGGCCCTGAAGTGGTAAAGCCAGGTATATGAGGCAGCTTTGGAAGTATAACAAACAATGCCCAAGCTCAAGTCTTCAAACAAGAGATATTTAGTTTATGCTCATATGTATGCTGGTGGTTGGCTGACAGCTGTGGTTCTACCCAGCACTGCTCTATGTGTCTTCTCATTTGGGAGCCCAGGTGGAAGACGCATTCCTTGTGTGAGAGACACCCATTCTCAGGGCAGAGGGGAACAGCAAGAGGCTGACACAAACCACATATTTAAAGCATATTTTCTAAGACACTCTATAGATCAGGTTTGCTTCCATTACATTGGCCAAAGCAAGTAACATGTCCAAGCCCAAAGTCAGTGGGTCGGGTAGATACTCTTCTCCATTAGAAAATATTTAAGTAGAATGTAACAGGATCCCAGGATCCTGGGACCCCTGGATCCCAAGGGGATCCATGCATCCCAAGAGGCCCATCTTTCCTTTGTGCCTGTTTTCTAGCTTACAAGTTCCCTACTTAGGCTTAAACTTTAGGAGATAAGGAGGGGGAAGGGTCCACGTGCAGAGAGGGAGGCTGATAATGAAGAATCATCGAGACGCCTTTCTCAAAAAGCTGTGTTTATCTCCCACCTTGAGGAAAAACTTGCAGTGTTTAACACCATCGCAGCAAGATAGAACCATAACGTCTGCAACTGATTTCATGCATTCTGGGTGGGCAGTCCTATCACATTTCAAGAAAATCATTAGTTCTCTTTCTCCTCTGGGAACCATGTCTTCAAAATATAATGCTTATAGAAATAATCATAGGAAGTATGTGCAACATAAGCTCAATTCTCTTCCCAAGTCTACATTTATGAGCCCCCAAATATGAGGTGATGTAAGAAAGAGCTGTGCTGAACTGGCACCTGCATCTCAAGCCACGATCATGACAATTTCCAACTGAGAGGTGACAGGTCTCTTCAGGAACTCAGGCCTGGCTTTCCCTCTTCCCTGACTGTTTGTGGCCCCTGTGGCATCTGGGTGCCAGTTTGACTCTCCAGGGAGTAGGAAGGAGAAGACATTCTGAGAAGGACAAATGCATATTTGCAAACTAGACTCCAACTAGTGACAGGCAACATGAAAAAAAATCTGGAGATGTCACCATCAAATGTGGTGTTACCCCAGAATGGTAAAAGGAAAGAAATAACAAGTAGAGCTAAGTTATTAAAATTATAAATATGTACATTAGAAACAATTGCAGTCACAAGCAAATACTTAAAAAGATTAAAATAATTATCAAATATCTGATAAGATTCTTATAAAAATTAAATACAAGGGTGGGTAAAAGTAGGTTTACAGGTTTTAGTATGTGAAACACAGAGTTTATTTTGGTATTATTATTTATTAATTATTATATTATTTTCTATACAAACAACTGTAAACCCACTTTTTCCCACCCTTGCATATGAGGTGTATAAATGTAGACACAAAAATATAGATGTTTCACAGAATTAAAAAGGTAATAAGAAACTGTTATGAATGACTTTATAGTAAACTTTAAATAACTAAAATAAAGAAATAACCTAGGTAAAATGCAAAACTTATCAAAAACAAAGTAGATAATACGAACAGTTCTATAACAATTACAAAAACTAAATCAGTAGTTTACAATGGTTTCATATAGAAAATACAGGGCTCAGAAGGTATACCCAAGAGTTCTACCAATCATTTAATAAGTAGATTGTTCCAAGATTATACAAATTATTTCAGATACTACAAGAAGAGGAAGCACTTCTCAACCTATGTTATGGGGCTAGTATCCTTTAATGCCTAAAGCCAACCAAGGTCAAAAAAAGAAAACAAAGTCACTGTCCAATGTCACTAATAAACACAGATACAAAATATCAAATGACTGATGAAATAATATCAATAGATATAACTTACCTCATTAACAGATTAAAGGAGAAATAGCACATGATTGTCTCAGGATATACAGAAAAGCATTCAATAACATTTAATATGCATTGATTTAAAATAGACACACTATTGCCAGTGAAAAATAAGAGGGAACTTCCTTAAACTGATGTAAGGTGTTTACAATAGCAATAGCATACTGAATGGTTTAAATTTAAAATAATTCTCTTTAAAATTAGAAATAAGTCAAGGATGCTTGCTGTCACTACTTCCACTCAATGTTGTACTCTAGTCCTAACAAGCTGAGAAATACAAGAAAAAAATGACAACTCATAAAGATTGGAGAGGAGTAAGCAAAACTATCCTTATTCATGAGTGTTCTGATTATCTATGAAGAATACTCAAAGGAACTTGCAGATTATGCAAATTAAGAAAATTTCACAAAGTTGCTGCATACAAAATCAATGTGTATATTTACAATTTTGTTTCTATACACCAGATTCAATTGCAAGGGAAATGAAAAATAAATCTAACAAAAGATATGTAAGACATGAAATAAATTATGCAACTGTATTAAAAGATGTTGTATTAGAGGAAGATGTGAATTAATGGATCTAAATAAGATTTTGAAAAGGGAGAAATATACCTTATTCATGGACACATGGACTCGAATGGTAACGATGTCTATGCAATAATATTCCTGTTACGATTCCAAAAGGGCTTTTCATGGAACTTGATGAGTTGACCTTAAAATTCATGTGAAAGAGCAAAGGAAACTAGTGGGGGAAAAAGATTAGTGAGGAGGTATTATAAAAATATAATACTTATGACAGTGTTCTCTTGTTGGAGGAAGAAATAAATGGAAAAGAACAATGGAACCAATTGAAAAGCCCAGAAACAGACCCACAAATATTTGAAAACTTAATATGTAAAAACTGACATTGCAGATAAGTATAGAAAGGAAAGCTCTTTCCTTAAATCTTAATGGGGCCATTTGTAGTTTTATAGAAAAAAATAGTACAATATAATCTTGTCTCAAATAGTATGCAAAAATCAATGCTAGATATAGTAATTATTTCATGTAAAAGGAGAAACTATAAAACTTTTAGAAACATAATAGGAAATAATATTTTTACCATCTCAGAGTTTGAAAATATTTCTTAAGATCCAAGAGCATAAATCATTAAAAAACAGATAAAATCCATTTTATTGAAATTAAGTTTTTTTGTTTATTATGAGAGCCCATTAAAGAAAGGGAGACAACCACCAATTGGGAAAGGCGAAAAGGTTAGTTGTCAGTCTAAAGAAGTTCCCTCCCCCCAAAATCCTAAAAAAACAAAAATAAAAACCAGGAGGAGTCAGTCCCCTGACAGATGTGGAAGCAAAAACAATCAACATAAAAAAACAGACGCTCAACTTCATAAAGAAATCAGAAAAAAATATGGCTAAGTAAGACCACAGTGAAGTACCTTACACCCACAAGACTGTCAAAAGTTGAAGCCAATTTTAAAATAGATAATTGACTAAATCAAAGTTAATAACAATGTATTATGGGTATTTTAGCCCCATATAAATAAAGTATGATAAAATAACACAGAGAATGAGAGAGGAGTAATAAAATATGCTGCTTATATTAGTTTGCTACAGCTGCTGTAACTAAGTACCACAAAGTCGGCACTTTAAACAACATCAATGTATTGTCTCATAGTTCAGGGGACTGGACATCTGAGACCAAGGTATCATCAGGACTGATTCCACCTAAGAGCTTTGAAGAAGAATCTTTTTCATGCTTCTCTTCAGGGCAGCCACTCAGTTTTGTGGTTTCCTTGGCATAGGAATACATTCCTTGACATTCTGTGGCATCTTATTTCTGCCTTCACATGCTGAAGTAGTGGGAGTTAAAAAAATATGAATTGGAGGAGCACAATTCAATTTATAACAGTCTGCCCTTTGGATACCCCCAAATTCATGTTGTCACATTCAAAATACTTTCCCCCATCCCAATGTCCCCGAAAGTCTTTACTGATTCCAGCATGGACATGCAATCACTCACTGAAACATTCTCTAAATCAGGTGTGGGTCAGACTTGAGGTCTGATTCATCCTGGGACAAACTCCCTCTCCCTCTACGACTCTATTATCTGCTTCTAGACTACAGTGGTGCACAGGTACAGGCTGGACATTTCCATTCCAAAATGGAGAAACTGAAAGAAAAAAGGGGGGATTATGGGTCCCAAGCAAGTCTAAAATCTAGCAGGGAAGATTCCATTAAATTTTGTAAATGGATAATAATCAGTAGTCCTCTTTGGCTTGATGCTTTGCCCTCCTGGCTCACCCTCTGCCCTAGGTGGTAGTTCTTCCCCTGCTCTCTGGGTCTGATGGTGGCAGTGGCACTCTCTCTGACCTTGTCATCTGTGGCTTTGCCCTTGAAGTCATTCTTTTTTTTTTTTTTTCATTCCATCCCTTTGCTGTTCTTTTCAGTTCAGGACGGCAGTGTTTCTCTTGGTATAAAATTTTCAAAAATTTTTTTTGGTTTTCCAGGCAATTTATAAGAGACCAAACTAGTAGACAAGACAGTCCTTCACGTATCTTTCCTGCACAACTGCATCTCTATTCCTGGATTTTGCTGAGAGAGTTGATTGAATCCATGAGTTACATGCCTAGTTTCTTTAGCAAGTGTTGTTCAGCCACAGCCTTGGCCCCATTTCCAGAGCATGCTAATTGGATAGGCTGAGATTTTTCCAAACCATCAAGTTCTGGGTTTTTTTTTCCTTGCTTAGTAGTCTCTTCTTCAACTTATTTTTCTCCTCTCAGAGCAAGGAGACACCGTACTGCACCTTCACCATTTTGCTTTGAAATCTCTTTAGCTAAATATCCAGATTCATTGCTTGCCAGTTCTACTCTCTAGCCAACAAAGCACAATTCAGCTAAGTCCTTTACCACTTTATCACAAGGACCACCTTCCTTCAGTTTCCAATAAAATTTGGAATTATTATTCCAATAACATTTCCTCATTTCTGTATGAGGTCTCATTTAAAACATCTTTAGCATTCAAATTTTTAATGAAATTCTATTCACGATTACATAGGTGTTTTCTAAGATGATAGAATCTTTCTCTACAGCTTTCTTCTTTTCTTTTTGTGCTCTCACCAGAATATCCTTTAACATCCATATTTCTACCAACTGTCTCTTTAAGGTAATGCAGGCTTTACCACAATATTGAAAGGACCACACTTCATATCTTACTTAAATTATACTTAATAAATTAAAGAAGCATATTGTAAATTCCAGGGTAACCACTGAAAACATTAAAATATTGAAGTATAGTTAACAAAAAGTAAAAACAAAGTGTAATACTAAGAAAAGTAGAGACAGAGAACTCAATATAAACTAAGATAGGAAAGGAGAAAAAGAAATGAATAACAGGTGGGGCAAACAGAAAAAAATGAGATGATAAATTTGAACCCAGCCATTTTGATTACTACATTTTATTACATTTAATTAAGTATAAATAGTCTAAGCAGTCCAATTATAAGAGATTGTCAGACTTAATTTAAAAAGCAAAGTCCAAGTAATACCAGCAAGGTGGAGGAGTGGGAGGTCCTGGTTTTTGCTCCCTTACAAAATACCAATTTAATAGCCATTCACAGAAGAAAATGTTTTTATAAGAGGTCTGGAATCCAGGTAAGAGAATACAGCACACTAGTGGACCACAGAAATGAGAAAAGATGCATCAAATATTGTGAGAATAGCTTTATCCCACCCACATCACCCCTCTCCTAATCTGGCACACATAACCCCAAAAGTTCTTCTGTAAGAAAAAGAGACAGTGAGCCTTCTTGTAGATCCTAGCAATAGTCCCACACACCTGTAGACCCTGATGCTGAACCTACCACATGATGGGCTCAGCCACCTGGCTCACCCTCAAACTCTGGCTAGGCTGAATGGAGAAGGAAGGGCTTTTGCTGCTGAAACCAGTCTGTAAAGACTAGAACTAGTAACTGCTTCTTCAGAACCACAGACACAAACAGAAAGTAATAAGGATCATGAAGAATCAAGAAAACTTGACACCACCAAAGATACAAAATAAAACTTCCATAACTGACCTTAAAGAAATGTAGAGCTATAAACTAACAAAAATTCAAAATATTTATCTTAAAGAAGCTCAATGAGCTACAATAGAAAACAGATGGCCAGCTAAATGAAACCAGAAAAACAACACATGAGTTAAATGAGAAGTTCGATAAAAAGGTAGAAACCAAGCCCTGGCTGGTGTAGCTCAGTGGATTGAGCGCGGGCCTGCGAACTAGACAATAGCGGTTCGATTCCCAGTCAGGGCACATACCGGGGTTGCAGGCCAGTTCCCAGCAGGGGATGCATGAAAGGCAACCATATATTGATGTTTCTCTCCCTCTCTCCTTCCCTTCCCCTCTAAAGATAAATAAATAAAGTCTTTTAAAAAAAGGTAGAAACCATTAATAAGAACTAAACAAAAATTTTGGAGCTGAAGAATACAATGGCTGAACCAAAAAATAATAATAATGGAGATCTTCAAAAACAGACTCAGTCAGGCAGAAGATATAATCAGCAAACTCAAAGACAAGTCATTTGAAAGGATCTCTCAGAGAACAAAAAGAAAATATAAAAAAGAGTGAAGGACTCCTATGGTACTTTTTGGGAAATTAAGATATACATTGTGGAAGTCCCAGGAGGAGTAGAGAAAAAAGAAACCTGATTTAAAGAAATAATGGCTGACCTAGTGTCCACCAATAGCTGACTGGACAAAGATGTGGTGGAGTGTACAGTGAAATATTACTCAGCCATGAAAAGATGAAATGTCACCATTTGTGACAACGTGGATCTTGAGGGTATAATGCTAAGTGTAACAGGTCAAATGAAAAAGGACAAACACTGTGCGACTTCACTCAGATGTATGATATAAAGCAAAAAAGAAACAAGGAAAGCACAACAAAACAAATTCATAGATACAGACAACAGATGGGTGGTTAGCAGAGTTGAAGGGGGTAGAGGAAGGTAAAATGGTAAAGGAGATCAAACACGAGGTGGTGAATGAAAACTAAACTTTTGATGGTTAGAGCACTGTAGTGTATACAGATATCAAATTATAATGTTGCACACCTGAAACTTATATGTCATTAACCAATGTTACCACAATTAAACACATATACTTTGGTATATATTTTTAAAAAGAAAGAATGGCTGAAAACTTCCCGAATTTGGGAAGGGAATAGACATCCAGACTCATAAAGCCTCAAGGATTCCAAATAGGTTGAACCTAACAAAGTTTACACTGAGACACAATATAACTAAATTGTCAGTAAAGATGAAAATAATTTTGAATGAAGTAAGAGAAAAGCAGCTTAGCACATACAAAGGGCCACCTAAAGACAATTAGAAAATTTCTCAGCAGAAAGCTTTCAGGCCCTGTAAGAGTGGGCTGATAAATGTGTATTCAAAGTGCTAAAAGAAAAAAAAAACTGCAAACCAAAAATACTACACCCGGCAAAATGCCCTTTGAAAATGTAGAAGAAAGATTTTTCCCTGACAAACAAAAACTGAGGGAATTCATTACTATTATATAAGCTTTAAAAGAAATGCTATAAGGAAACTCTTCAGGTTGAAATGAAAGAATGCTAAGCAGTACATGAATGTATAAATCTCACTAGTAAAAGTAAATATATAGACAAATGCAGAATATTGCGATACTGTAATTGTGGTGTATAAATCCAAGAATTAAAATTAAAATCCTAAAATAATTTACTTCCGGCCAAGATGGAGGTATAGGTAGATATTCTGTGCCTCCTCAGTGTATCTGAGGAGGCACAAAAGAAAGATGACAACAACAAATTTAAAAACAACCAGAAGTAACAAAAAATCAAACTGTATGGAAGTCCGACAACCAAGGAAATAAAGAAGAAACATTCATCCGGACTGGTAGGAGGGGCAGAGATGGGCAGCTGGGTGGAGACAACTCTCAGCAAGGCAGTGGCTGGAGGACTGTGGCAGGTGAGGTGTCTGGTGGACCAGGCAGTCCCACATTTGCATGCAGATAAACTGGGAGGAACAACTGGGGAGTGAGACAGACCCCACAACCCAGGGTAGTGCAGGAAAATAAAGCCTCAAAACCTCTGACTGTAAAAATCTGTGGGGGTTGAGGTGGTGGGAGAAACTCCCAGCATCAGAGAAAAGTGCATTAGAGAGACCCACAGGGTCCTAGAACTTACACAAACTTACCCACCTGGGAATTGGCACCAAAAGGGCCCAATTTGCCTGGGGGTAGCAGCAGAAGTGACTGAAAGTCATCAGAGAGCTAAACAAGCAGCATTGTTCCCTCTCAAACCCCTCTCCCACATACAGCACCACAACGCAGTACATTGTGTTGCTCTGCACTGTTGAACCTAAGGCTCTGCCCCTTACGCCATAACAGGTGCACCAGGACAAAAAAAAAATGACCTAAACAAAAGAACAGATCTAAGCTCCTGAAAAAATACAACTAAGCGATGAAGAGAAAAACAACCTATCCGAAGCATATTTCAAAATACTGATAATCAGGATGGTCACAGAATTGGTTGAATACAGTTGCAAAATAGTGGAAAAAGTGAAGGTTGTGAAAAGTGAAATAAAGGAAAATGTACAGGGAACCAACCCTGATGGGAAGGAAACCGGGACTCAAATCAATGGTTTGGAGGAGAAGGAAGAAATGAACATTCAACCAGAACAGAATCAAGAAACAAGAATTTGAAAAAATGGGCAGAGAATTGGGAACCTCCAGAAGAACTTTAAATGTTCCAACATATGAATCATAGGGGTGCCAGAAGGAGAAGAGGAGCAAGAAATTGAAAACATTTGAAAACATGATGAAGAATAACTTCCCCAATCTGGCAAAGGAAATAGACTTTCAGGAAGTCCAGAAAGCTCAGAGAGTCCCCAAGAAGTTGCATCCGAGGAAGCACACACCAAGACACATCATAATTACATTACCCAAGATTAAAGATAAGGATGGAATCTTAAAAACAGCAAGAGAAAAAGAGACAGTTACCTATAAAGGAGTTCCCATAAGACTATCAGCTGATTTCTCAAAAGAAACCTTGCAGGCAAGAGGGAGCTGGAAAGAAGTATTCAAGGTCATGAAAAGCAAGGACCCACATCCAAGATTATTCTATCCACCAATGCTAACATTTAGAATGGAAGGGCAGATAAAGTGCTTCTCAGACAAAGTGAAGCTAAAGGAGTTCATCATCACCACACTATTATTATATGAAATGCTAAAGAGACTTACCTAAGAAAAAGAAGAAGTTCAAAAATAAGAACAGTAAAATGACAACAAACCCACAACTATCAAGGATCAAACCTAAAAGCAATAAAACCCAAACACCAAAACCAAACTAATCAAACAACTAGAACAGGAACAGAATCACAGAAATGGAGATCACATGGAGGGTTATCAGCAGGGAAGGGGAGGAGGGAGTGGGGGAAAATGTACAGGGAATAAGTAGCATAAATGATAGGTAGAAAATAGGGGAAAGAAGAATAGTATAGGAAATGTAGAAGCCAAAGAACTCATATGCATGACCCATAGACATGTACTAAAGGGAGGAATGTGGGTGGGAGGGGGTGGCCAGGGTGGAGGGAAATAAAGGGGGGGAATGGGACAACTGTAATAGCATAATCAATAAAATATATTTTTAAAATTTCTAAAATATTAAGAATAACTATAGCTGCAAAAATTTGTTAATGGATACACTATATGAAACAAAGTAAATTATGACATAAAGTATAAAGAAGCGAAGTGTAGAATTTTTGTATTTAATTGAAGACTTTTGTATGTGATCATTATCAGCTTAAAACAGATTGCTGTAAGTATAAGAAGTTTTATGCACATTCTATAACCACAAAGAAACAACCTATAGTAGATACCAAAAATATTAATGAAGAGGAAACAACCACAGTATTTAATACTATAAAATTACATCATAAAGAAAGACAGCAGGAGGGAAACAAAAGAACTATGAAATGAACAGAAAACAATAAGCAAAATGGCAATAGTGAGTTCTTAATTGTCAATAATTACTTGAAATTTAGTTGAATTAAGCCATTTAATAGAGATAGAGTGGCTGAGTAGATTTCTAAAGAAAAGGTCCAACTACATGCTGTCTCTAAGAGATTCACTTTAGATTTAAGATTTACACATAGCAGACAGTGGAGAGTTGGGAAAAAGGTATTCCATGCAAATGGTAACCAAAAGAGAGCAGGTATGGCTACACTTATATAAGACAAAATAGACTTTAAGTCAAAATCTGTCACAAGAGACAAAGAAGGTCTTTACATAATGCTAGAAAAAATCAAACAGGAAGTCAAAGACCAACAATTATTTATGCATGTAGTATCAGTGTGCCTGAATATATAAAGCAAATATTGATGGATCTGAAGGAAGAAATAGACAGCAGTACAATAGTCATAGAAGATTTCAATAGACCACTTTTAATAATGGTTATATCACCCAGACAGAAAATTAATAAGAAATTGGTAGGGTTGAACAATACTCTAGGCTAAAGGGACATAAAAGATATAACCAAACAGAATATTTAACCCAACAGCAGCAGTATATACATTCTTCTCAAATGCTCACAGAAAATTCTCCAGAATAGATCACATGCTAGGTCACAAAAGAAGTCTTAGCCAATTTAAGAAGACTGGGAGCATTCCAAGTCTTTCTCAATCACAATGGAATAAAACTAGAAACCAAAACAAAAGGAAAATTGGGAAACTCACAAATACATGAAAATTAAACAACACACTCTTGAACAAGCACTGAATCAAAGAAGAAATAAGAAGAGAAACTAGAAAATATCTTGATGAGGAGAAGAGGGAACACTTTTGCACTCTTGGTGGGGATGCAGGCTCATGCAGCCACTGTGGAAAACAAAAAATTAAAAATGGATCTGCCTTTTGCACCAGCAACCCCACTTCTGGGAATATATCCAGAGGAACCCAAAACACTAATTCAAAGGAACGTAACCACCCCTATGATCACTGCAGCATTATTTATGATCACCAAGATATGGAAGCAGTCCAAGCGTCCATCAACAGATGAGTGGATAAAACAACTATGGGACATTTACACAATGAAATTCTACTCAACCATAATAAATAAGAAAATGTTACCCTTTACAACAGTATGCATGGACCTGGAGAGCATTATGCTAAATGAAATAAGCCATTCAGAGAAAGACAAATACCATATGATTTCACTTATATGTGGAATCTAATGAATAGACTGAACTAACAAGCAAAACAGAGACAGGCTCCTAGATGGAGAAGAGATGACAGCTAGTGGGGCAGCTGGTTAGGGGGTGGAAGGACTGGGCAAAAAGAAAAAAGGACTCATGGACATGGACAACAGTGTTGTGATTGCTGGAGGGAAGAGGGTTATAAGGGGACTAAATGATAATGAAAAAGTACAATAAAGATTAATTATAAATAAATAGATACATAGATGAATAAATAAAAATATCTTGAGACAAAAATGAAACATAAGATACCAAAACTTATGGGCTACAAAGACAGCAGTGCTTAGAAAGAAATTCAGAGCAATACATATCTACATTCGAAAAGAAGAAAGATCTTGAGTCAACCTAACTTGACACCTCCAGGAACTAGAAAAATAAGACAAACTAAGCTCAACATTATTACAAGGAAGAAAATAATTTCAGATTTGAGCAGCAGTAAATAAAATAAAGAATAAACAATAGAAAAAATCAATAAAAGTAAGAGTTGGTTTTTTTAAAAGATAAATCAATCAACTAACTTCAGCTGGACTAAGTACAAAAAGAGAGAACACTCAAAATCAGAAATGAATGGAGATGGTTAACAGATACCACAGAAATGCAAAAAGAATGGATACTACTGTGAACAATTATATGCCAACAAATTGGATAACCTAGCAGAAATGGATTGGATAAATTCCTAGAAATGTACAACATATTAAGATTGAATCAAGAGGAAATAGAAATTCTGAACACACCAATAATAAGAAGATTGAATCAGTAATAAAAAACCTCTCAATAAGGAAAAGCCAAGACCAGTTGGCTTCATAGGTCAATTCTAATTGCTATTTAATGAAGAATTAATACAAATCCTCATTTAAACTCTTCTGAAAATAGAAGACGGAATAATTCCACACTCATGAGTCTCTGATAAAAACCAGAAAAATAGATTATAGAAAAAGAAAACTGCAGGCCAATATGTATGATGAACAGAGATGCAAAAATCATCAACAAAATATTCCCCAACCAAATTCAGTAACACTTGAGAAAGATTATACACCATGACCAGGAATTCACCTCTGGGATGCAAGAATAGTTCAACATACACAACAATCAGAATGACACATCAGATTAACAGAATAAAGGATAAAAATCACATGATCTGGAAAGGCATGGGGGAAACTTAAATGCATATTGTGAAGTGAAAGAAGGCAATTTGAATAGGCTTCACATTGTATAATTCCAACTATATGACCTTCTGGAAAATGCAAAACTATGGAGACAGCCAAATGGTCGATGCTTTCTAGGGGGTGGGGGGCAGGGATAAATAGGCAGTGAAAATACTTTACATGGTATTGTAATGACAACTACATGTCGCTATACATTTGTTCAAACCCATAGAATGTGTAACACTAAGAGTGACCCCCAGTGTAAACCATGGATGTTGGGTGATTTTGATGAGCCAGTGTCCTGTCCAGGTGCTGCATGTGGGTAACAGGGCAGACTGTGTATGTGCAGGGGCAGGGAAGATAGTATTGCAAATATCGGTACCTTCCTTTCAATATTGCTGTGAACCTAAAACTACTCTAAAAATTGTTATTAAAAATACAACTAAGAGTAAAAATACTACTAAGAGTAATGATGAATCAGCATTGATAGAACTTAATGACTAACTGGATGTCAGAGGTGAAGGAGACAAAGGAGTCCAGGGTGACTCCAGGTTTCTATCTCTGACGGTTGCAGAGGCCATTCATCAAGGTCATCTATGATACCTGCTGTAAATCCTGTGATTGACTCCATTCTTGAGATGGCACAGGCTTCGCTTTTGTAAATAACTAAACTCTGCCTTATTTTTAAAGGCATGAAAACTGACCAAGTGTTGGAGACAGAAGCAGACAAAAGGAATGAAGTAAAAAGGTACAGCTACTGATGGATCCTTAAGGGAGAGAAGAGACTGAATGACAAGTTAGTAACTACAGGTGAGTAGTCATTATCTGGGTCATGGCTGAACAAACAGGAAATACTCTGACCTTAGACGTGTCAAGGCTCATCTGTGAACCCCTCCTGTTTGCTTATGGGATATACTGCTGCAGGGTGACAAGGAAGGTAGTTTTGAAGCTGGGGCTTAGATTATCATATGCACAAGTTTTCACAGCTGGTAAACAGGAAGGAGAGGATTCTAACAATATCCAACACATCCTGAGCACTTTTTAAGTACCAAAAACTGTTCTCAGTTCATAACATGTATGCTCTCCACTTAAGAAACCTCCTAGCTGTGTGGTTCCCACTTTTCAGACAAGAAAACTGAGGCCCATGAAGGCTAAATAACCTATCCAAGATAGCACACTGGGAAGCTAGGAATCAGACCCCAGCCACGTGGCACCAAGTCTTGCCCTCTTGGCCACTACTCAATACCTCAAGTCTATTTCTCCAACTCCAGAGACTGATTCAGTCAATGTGCTGTAACTACTGAGTCATACTACCCTGACATGGGAAGAAGTCCAGGCATAAGGGGAGATGGTGAAGCCAGTCCAGATTCAGGGTAGCAAGAGGCTAGCAAGAGTGAAGAAGTGAGATGGGTCTGTGTAGGCCTCTGAATCCCCAGGGGCCTGGGATGGGGTGGGGGCAGCCACAGGATCAATACACAAAGACCACTCTGTCCAGAGGCAGGCGAGGGATTAAGGGATTGGAAATTTCCATTGAGGCTGCAGCAAAGGTGCATTGGTAAGAAGAAGTAAGAGACTGGGGATGCTGGAGCTTGTTGAGATTCTAATAGGAAACTGTACAAGAATCGGGCTCTCTGGGTCTTGTGAAACTGATTTTATTTTTATGTCTTAAGTCTGTGCAAGGATGTTATTTCTCAGTTGAATTCCTTTGACTACTTCTATCTCCGAATTACACTCTCATCTTCTTCCTGTAGCTGTGCATTCATTCTCACGTGCAAATAAGGACTGCAAGCTGACAAGCCTTGTTTCCTGTAGGCTAAACATGTTGTCTGCATGATGACCATGACCTAGAAAAAGAGCTCTTTCTGAGTCTGGAAACCTGTGTGAAGTCAGACCATCAGTCACTGGTTTTGCTTTTTCTTTCTTTTTTAAAAAAAAATTTTATTGACCATAACTCCTTCTCTAGGGTCTCACTTTTTTTTATTAACTGTAGAAATTCGGTGACTACCAAAGTGTAAAAGTACATGGAGCACTAACCTTTGCTTCCTGCCTTTGGCCCCAGCTAACAGGCTCCATCCAAACTTCAGAGCCCTTGGGCAAAGCTAAGGCCTATTTAAGACTCGACTTTCTTGGAGGCTCTTTCTGATGGAAGGGGGGAAGGAGGTGGAGATGCACATGTTCTGAGCCCTAATTTTGTACCCTGCTAACACTGGGCAGTCTCCAACTTAATACTTAGGTTTACTAGGTATTGAACTCATGCTAAGTGCTTTACAAAAACCACAGTGGTCTTTAAAAATACAAAATTAGGCCTGCCACCTTCCTGCTAAAAATCACGCAAGGGTTTCTTATTGCTCTTAGGATGGTATTCAAAATGAAGTTCTTACCAAGGTCTGCAAGGCTCTCCGGGGTCTGGTCCCTGACTAAATCTGTAGCCTCACTGCATCACCCCTCTTTCTTCACCTCCTAACTTAACTGTGGTGTTCATCCTCCAGATGCCATAATATACGGGACAGAGGGGAGTGCAATGGTTTCAGGCTACACTCCCCTTCCTCCCATATATTCTGATTTTCAAGCTGAAACCTGGGTTCAAATCCCAGCTCTGGGCTTGGTTGGCCTAGTTTGGATCATATGTCCATCATTAAGCCAATCATTGGCCAAGGCAATGGAACACTCAGTGCTGCCCCCTGGGGCTCAAGAGTGAAATCAACTTTACTGGAAGCAGTTTGGGCCTTGAGAGTGGGGAAGACATGATTCACCACAACAGATCAGGAAATGTTGCCCAAGAAGGGAAAGCAGATGCAGGAATAACAAATGTCCACTTCATTGTCATGCCATGTTTTGCAGACTTTGATCATTGTGCTCCTCCTCCAGGGTACTTGTCTTATTCATGTATCACACATGTTCTTAATTAATTAATATTTTCACAACTTCCTTTTTGTGCTTAGAACTTTAGTTTAAACTAAATTTATTTGTACCACTCCTTTAAATGAAAAACCAATATTACTTGCTACAAATAGGAAGTAGTCTTAAATTTTTTTACAGTAGAAACAAAACATTATTAAATTCCAGCTAGAGACTGTGTCCTGCTAAAAATGCTCGAGATTGTGGCCTTGTTCTCTCTTTGTTAAAAAGAGAGATTATCAAGTGTTAGAGAAGTGTAAAGCCATGCTAGCACCAAACAGAGCCTTTCTCCCGGATGTAATCAGAAGGCCTAAGAAAGAATTGAAAAGGAAATTACTTTCTCACTATGTAATTCACTGTGATGTGCGGCCATATCCATATAGCATGGGAAAGTCATTTTCCATGCCACTTGCAATCACCTAGTATTCCACTAGTGCTACTTGCCTGACATTTTAAGGATCACTGTCTAAGAGTGTTTGAACTTGGTCAAATTTGTTGCATGAATGGCCAAAGACAGTGGGACTGAGGACGAGTTGGTCTGAGAGAATGGGAGGTAAGACAGCAAGCAGATTTTATCAATAGAACATCACCTCTTTGTCTAATCAGTTCTTTCTGATGAGATATAAAAGGAATTAGCTCAAGTTATCTTGCTTCTCTCCCTGCTCTCCACCAAGCTGTCCCTCCTCTATGTCAGACATTCTCCTTCTAAGCTGGTGTCCACATAGTCTCCCAGTGAATGCCCAGCCAGAAACCTGGCCTCCATCCTTGACACCTTCCATTCATTCATCCCCTTCACCACAGTTTCTCTGGTATAGTCAGTCATTTCTACCTCCTAAATATGTTTGCAAATCTATCCATTTATGTTCCCTTCCAGTGCAATCACTGTAGTTCATACCATCATCATCTCTCTTCTGGACTACAAGTTCCTCCCATCAATTTTGTTTCCCCCTTCGCCCTGGTTCCCCAACTCACCTTCCACCAATCACACAGTGATCTTTTTAGAAACTGATTTGGAACACTCACTCCTCTTCAGTAAGACTTCAGTGGTTTGTTGAGGGTAGAATAAAAACTATAGCAAGTCTGAACTGACTGTGTCATCTTGACCTGCCCCCATCTCACATCTTACTTCATGTCACTCACCTCTTCCATCCCTGCGCTGGGGACCTCTCATTCTTCCTAGCATCCTGGATCAGGTGGCTCCCTGTCCCAGGAGCCATCCACCCCACTCTCTGCCCCTGCTCCTTCTCCATAATCCTGCGGTACTGCCTTCCCTGTTCCCTACACAAAGAATATATCCTCATCTTAGGCCCCGTGCTTTGCTTTTATAGCACATTTCACTGTTTAAACTATATACGTGTGTGTGTGCCTAATGTCATTCTCCATCAAACTAAAAGCTTCATAAGAAGAGGGAACAATTCTGTCTTTCTTATTTACTGATATATCCCCAACAATTAGCCCAAAGCCTGGCACTCATGCATGTTTGTTAAAAAGCATAAATAAATGCTTTCCATAAAGCAAATAATGTTTTTAATGTCTAAAATTGACTAAAAGAGAAATGTGTTGCGTTAGAAGAGGAGAATTTGTAGGTTAAGCATTAAGTCTATTGACTATATTGGGTAAGAGGTTTGGTTGTGGAAAAGATGTAATTATGTAGCTAAATGTGTTTGGGGATGATTTGTGTTTTATGTTCAGTTTGTGGAAAATAAAAAAAAAAGTACTAACTTGGGGAATTCAAGAAAGCCTGGAGAGTTAAGGCATTGGACAAAACAGGCAGGATAACTCAGAGGGTGCTAAGTGTCCATCTTCCTGAGACCACGGGAGTGATGCAAATCATGGTCATGGCTGATACAGGAGGAAAGAGGGCCCGCAAAGGCTAAATCATATAGCTGCCGCTCTCCTTGCTCTGCTCCTCTTACTGAGGACTCCACAAATGGAAAACTTGCCTGCATATGGGGCTGTTACAACACAGAATCAAGCTAGCTACACTTTGGAGAGGAATTGGGAAGAAAGAGATTTGGGGAGGGGCTAAAATGTGTCATCCTGTGGGATGGCACTGAGGGGTGATTTTTAAAAGGATATATTAAGCCTGTGTGTTTGAGAGCATCTTGAGTGAGGTACCTTCCTGCATGTTTCTCCTGCAAGCACATGGCAGCCAGTGTTAATTACGGATTGGTGAAGCCACATTTTCTCCCCTGCCCTTCTCTCCACCACTGCCGCTTGGAAGGGAACTCCACAGGGAGCAGAGCAAAGAAAGGTCAATAGTCTCCGCCAGATTTTAAATGAAGTATCTTCTTCCCATTAGACTGATAAGGCCAATAGGGTTGGGAGACATGAAAGGTCAACAGGATGGGCTCTGATGTGATCAGTGCACACACTGTGTGTGTGCAGTCAGTATACCACCCTGACTTAGGATTATATACAATCCTACAACTTAGAACATAGCTTTCTGTGAGTGGTCTGTCAAAAGCGTTGACTAAAGACTAAATCTGATGATCAGCTCAAGGGGTAAGGCTTGGTGGGGTGGAGCCAGCTCATTCAACAGTGTTTTACTACCATCTGTGCTCTGGGGTTGCGTGCTTCCTTGGCATCTGCAGGGCTAAAGTACTGGATAATGCTGTGCCACTGTGCATGTCTTCCCAACTCAGTGTTCGGCAACATCACATTGGTGGCTTGAAATAGGCCGAGGTGGGTATAGCTCTACCATGGAAAGCAAAAGTGCTATAAATCAGGGCTTGATTTATTGTTTTGTTGATTGTCTAGACTTGAGAAAGTGATGGGGAAAATGTTACTGATGCAAATTAAACTTAAAAGCCTGTCCTGTCTGTAAACGTTACATTGTGAATGGCACAAAAATTGAGGAAATATTCTTCCAGTATTTGAAAACTATTATCTGGCTCAGCAAAGCGGTTGCTCATATCACTGACGAGTGAGTGGAGTTCCGGCCTGCCTTCGTTGTCTCACTTTCATTTCACTTGTTAACGTTAAAGAAAAGATCAGCCAACAGTCGTGTCAAAACTGCACTCATTCACGAACTGCTTCCTCAGGTTGGCTAGAGATACAAGTGTTCAGCAAAACTCAATGAAAATGTTCTGAGACCAACTGACAACACGGAGTTTATCATAAGCAGTGTTGCGTGGTTTATTATTCGCAAATTGTGTGCTACACAGCCTATCGGTGAAGTTTTAACAAACACATGGGCATAGTACAAGACATGTACATAGCTTTTCAAGAGCTGGTTGGTAAACATGGGCCAGCACACCATTTGGTACCAAAGCAGGGGACTGAGCATAAGAGGTCACTGTGTGCTAATCAATTGATTACCTATCTCAGGTAATTCTTAGCTGTGGGGAGCATTGCAGATGTTGCATTGAAGATGCATTGCAACACCTGTCCTTTGCATTACAGGTGTTTGGCAGCATCCCTCACCACTGCCCCCTACATGCCGGTAGCACATCTACAGCTGAGACAACCAAAAATATCTGTAGACACTGGCCCTAGACCTGGTGGGTAAACTTGCCTCTGGTTGAAAATCGTTAGCTGAGATGAAATATCATTTCAACTCCATTCAGCTCAACAAATAGCCATTATTACCTGCTATGAGCCAGGCACTATGGCCAGGACTCGGGATCCACAACAAACAAAACAGACAAAGAGGCCTGCTTTCATGGAACTGCCAGTCCACCTGCCTTCGATGACCACTGAGCTGATTTTCCCCAAGAGTCTGTGAGCTACTTGAGAGCAGAAACTGGATCTTAGTCATGCCTGGGTCTCTAGCACCATCGTCCTCAGTTAGTGCTGAACTGGAGTGATGTGAACACCTTGGCTGGTTAAATGCACCAGCCACCTCCACAGCCCCCGCCCCACATCCACCACTGATTCAGCCACACTGGTCTATTCAGTGTCCTCACGCCTTCCTTCTCTTTGAGATCTTCCTTAATGTTGTTCCCTGAGTGTGTTTTCTTTTGGTACACAACAAATCACTAAAAATGTAGCAATTTAAAACATAATTTTAGGTCAAAGTGTCTGGGTTCTCCGCTCAGGTTCTCCCAAGTCTGAAATCAAGGTGTCAGCTGACTACATTCTCACGGGGAGATCAGGGTGCTTCTTCCAATCTCATTCAGGTTCTTAGCAGAACTTGGTTCCTAGCCAACTGTCCAGGTGGAGGTGGAGGCGGGCGGAGTTGCTCAGGTCTGAGAACCCACTCTCCTGTCTTTGTCTGAGGGACAAATCCATCTTCAAAGCCAGCAGCTGAGAACTTCTCACACTCAGATCCCCATCATGCTTCCAGTCTCTCTGTCTTTCTCTCTTTCTCCAGGAAGGGCCTTGTCCCTTTTCAGGGCTCACGTGATTATATCAGGCTCTCTGAGGATAATCTTTCCTAGTTAACTGTGTCATAGAACATAACCAGATTATGAAATTGATTAGGACAACGAGGAAATTAGACAAGTTGTGGGTCTTTGAAGACCATCTGACAACACTGCCCACCACACTTGGACTCCTCACCCTCCCTAAGTCCATGACAACTTCACTACCCCCAGCCCTCTTGTCCTTTAGATCTCAGCTTAGGCATCACTATTTAATAACGATAGTAGTTTACTTTTATTGAGTTATTTCTAAAGGCCATGAACTATGCATTATACATGGTATTGTATTTACTTTTCACAACGATATGAAGTAGACATTATTTTTATTCTTTGCACATAGACTTCCCCATGCCTAATACCAGTGATGAGATAGAACTACCTTGTCTGACTCCTACCATGATGCACTGAGGACACATTACTTCCATGGCTTGCCAGATATGCCCAAATTGAGGGCTCACTCTACAAAATAACTAGCCTGTACTCTTCAAACATGTCAAGACAAAAGAAAAGCTGAGCAACTATTACCAATTCGAGACATGACAACTAAATGGAACATTCAATCCTGGATTAGATGCTGGACCAGAAAAAAAAGGCTTTGTTTTGTTTTGTTTTGTTTTTTTAAGTACAAAGGGCATTATTGGTATAGCTGTTAAAATGTTAATAAGGTCTACAGACTAGATAATAGCATTAAGTTAATTTGCTGATTTTGCTCTTTATACTGTGGCTCTGTAAAGAAAACATCCTTGCTCTCTGAACATACACACTGAAGTATTTAAGAAGAAAGGGGCACCAAAGCAATTTATTGTCAAATGCTTTAGAAAATAAATAATAGTATAAATTGCTGAAGCAAAGGTGGTAAAATGTTAACAGTTAGGGGACCTGAGTGAAAAGTCCATTGGTATGCTTTGTACTGTTCTCATGCCCTTCCTGTGTATTTGAAATTACTTCAACATAAAATTTAACAAAAAAAGGAAATATAATAAATCCTTTCCTTTGCTTCACTCTTCTACACGACCCTTGCCACTACTCGTTATTACATGTATTTATTTGAAGTCGGTATTGTTGTCGTTCTTTGCCATTACAGCTCCCTCTGCTTGGAATGTTCTCTTCCCCCAGGTGTCTGTGTGTTACTCCCTCACCTTCCCTGGTCTCCACTCGGATGTCAGCGATGGTCATCTCAACGTTCATTCCTCCCCTCACTAGACCGCAGATCCCACGACAGCAGGGACATGGTTCTGTTCACTGCTGACCCTCATCTCCTCCGATGGTACTTAGCGCATCAAAGGTCTGCAATACATATGTGTCGAAAGAAGCATCTCCATTTCAGAGAAGACACTTAGGAAAGGCTGTAGGTTTTGAATCCAGGCAAGATGCTTCTAGAACTACTACTAACTACTATGTTCTACTAGCTCTGTTCTTCCAGGAAGACCCTGGCCTCTGTGGGCTCCATGCCCCCCTTCCTGTGAGGGTGGGGCTGGACCTTGTAACTCACTGCTAATGAGAAAAACATGGCAAGAGTGGTGGGATGCCACTCCCATAACCAGGTTAGTTACAGGTAGACTGTGAACTTCCACTTTGCTAGCGGACCCTTGCTGGCACTTTCTCTCTTGCCTTTTTGCTTGCCTGTCTCCATACTATGATATGTTCAATGGAGAGGCCCATGTGGCAAGGAACCAAATGGGGCCTCTAGTCAGGAGTCTGCAAAGAATTGAGTCTCTCTAACAAACATGTAAGTAGTCTCTTGGAAGTGGAACCTCCCCGGTGGAGCCTTCTGATGAGACTGCAGCCCCAGCAGACATCTGGATTGCAGCCTGTGAGAGACCTGAAGCAGAGGACCCTGCTAAGCCATGCCCACATCCTTGGCCCACAGAAACTGAGATAATAAATATTTGAAGCCACTATGTTTTGGAGTGACCTCTTACACAGCAGTACACAACTAATACGAGGACCCCCTGTATCTCACATCTATGCCCTACTACTACAAAAAACATTTTGCACTATATTTGTATCTTTCACCCTCCCCGTCACCCACACTATAAGCTCTTCAGGGGCATGAACTCTGATTTGTTTGCTATTTTATCTGTGGTTCACAACACAGTGCCTGTTTCATAGTTGGAGTTCAAAATATGACTTAAAAATTATCAAGAAGTACCTGATTAGGTATAAATTGTAGTTGGGTTTTATATATCAACCCATGAATTTGGCCAGATCTAAGGACACTGATAGCAAACTCACTTGAATTTGCAAACCTCACAAGCAGACCCTGAACTGTGAACACTTTACCATAGCTCTGTCCTCCGTAAGTTTCAATTTGGATGGTCAGATGGTCCCCCAGATGACATTTCAGCTTTTTTAACATAATTCTTAACACTAGTGCTTATAGTGCTAAGCCACATGAGAGGACAAAGTGATTTGCCTATCTACCTGTTCTAATTAATATACTTTTAAACCTCACAAGGAAAACCATTTCTCCTCCTTTCTTTATGCCAAACAAAGATTTAGCCATAAAATTTCAACTTAAAGTAATCACATCCCAAATCAATGGCTTCTCTTTTGAATTAAGAGGGGGAAAAATGCCTCTAACATGTTTATTTTAATTTAAAAAATGCAATTTTAAATCATAGGGAGCCTTTTAATTCTCCACTCCAGGTTACAAAAAAAAAATAATAGATAGGCAGAAATGTGTTATTAAAGCTATTTTTCTTGGCATTCTGGTAATTTAATAAACTGCTGAAGCTAAGCCTTGAGACTTTATGATGCAGCAAGAAGACAACTTGCCTGTTGATTAATAGTTCCTGACTGCCCCTCACCCAACCGCCCTGCTTCCTGGGATGATTCCTGAAGGACAACGGGTGATTTCTGAACAATGAAGATTAAGAGAAACATTCTGTAAAAATGCCTTGTCCAAGAAAGTTTATTCTCCAGAAATACCTACATACTCTCCTGTAAGACCTGGAGTGCTGGGTGAAGTGAGTCTCAGAAGATAACTTTTGAGGTGGTCACTTTCATATTTAACCACCTTAGAGAATTTCACCAACCTTGAAAATTGTCCATGTCGGGGTCCTTGTAGGGGGAGGGGTGTCTTCCTATATTCAGTCTGTCACAACAAAATACCAGAGTCTGGGTGGCTTAAACAATGGTAACTTATTTCTCACAGTTCTGGAGTCTGGCAAGTCCAAGATCAAGGAGCCAGCAAGGTGAGTTTCATTCTGAGTCCTCTTCTCTTGGCTTGTAAGTGACTACCAGCTTGCTATTTGCTGTGTCATCTCTTCTTTGTGTGCATGTGGGGAGAAAACTCTCTGGTATCTCTTCTTATGAGGGCACAAATCCCACCATGAGGGCCACCCCCTCGTGACCTCATTAAATCTTAATTACTTGCCAACATCTCATCTTCAAATACCATGGCATTGAGATCAGGATGACAACATATGAATTTGGGGAGGAGAAAAAACATTCAGTCTAGAACAGGTGTCCTAGTTGTTAGGCCTTCATTACATCACTTCAAACCCACTCCTATTGGTCCAAAAACTCTTCTTTGCCTGACATGTTTCTGCTTTGCTTAATGGCTCTCTGTTGGGCTCTGCAAATTGGGTCACTGGAGGGAGACCCAAGGCTGGAGGAAGAAGAAGAGATTTGCACATTCCTGTTTGGCTCCTATTTCAGTCGGCACCACCCTAGCAATGCCAGTGTTTTCCCATAGCAGCATTGGATCCAGTTTGCCATTCTTCCAGCACTAATAGAACCAGCCTCACTGGGCCTCTTTAGAATACCAACACCAGTACGCTGGTGCCTCCTCCTTAGAGGTCTGGGCCCCAGGGGGCTCCTCCTCTGAGCTCAGACACCAACCCAGCCAAACAATACTTGCTCCCCAGATACTTATGTCTGAGTTTCATCTCCTCAACACTCCTTCCCCAGGATTCTAAATTTTAATAATTCTACCTTCCTCTCTTTGGATAGTACCTTCTTTCTGCTGTTGCTATTTCTATTACCCTCGAAATTCTTTGCTTTTTCAGCTTTTCAGTATATAAAGTTAACAATTACTTATATATTTGAAATATTTTCTGTTCAGATAACTGAAGTGGTTCTGTCTGAAGTAGTTTTATCTTCTGCCTGGACTGTGACTGGCAGTGTGGACTTACCTCCATTCATTTGACAGATGCCATCCCTCAAAATGTAGATTGGCGATCTTCGAATTCTCTGGGTCTGATTCTTTCCTTGTAAAGTGGATCAAATGGTAAGTATGGCTATGTATGAAACTAACCCCTCTAAGCCAATATTGTTCTTCTCCTTTTGGCTCTGTGGTTATGGCAAGGAAAACCTTCCTTGTTGAAAACTTCTTCTTTTTTTTTTTATAAATAGATAACTGTGAGGGAAGAAAATGTGATTGTCCAACTATGTATGTAAGTCAGGACCTACCTAGCCCAATACCTGATACAAGGGAGGCATTCAATCGATCTCTACTCAGTGATGAATGAATAAATAGAAAAAAATGGGTGAATGAGGGATAGATGGATGGATGAAAGGATGGATGGATGGATGATGTTAACTGCTATCAAGAACTTCTAATATTAAGAAGAAGAAAGCCTTCTTGAAGGAAGGGTGTTACTTCATTTTTGAGTGTGTCAGTTGAGAGTTTCGGCTATGTGTGAAAGACACTCAAATAACAATGGTTTTTAAAAGTTCTCTTTCCCTTCACACAAACAAAGGCAGGAAAGGCACTCCAAGGCTGGCCTGGCACCCCCACAATCATCAGAGACTCAGCTCCTTCCATCTCACTGCTGCACCAACTTCCTAATGTAGCTTCACTCTCAGATAGTACACAAAACACTTCTGCCTAAATTTCACTTGGCCCAGAACTAAGTGGGCCCAGAACTATTCTGGGTACTTGTGTATCAATCTGAAAACTAAAGTTTTGTTCCTGAAGATAAAGGGGTAAATACATATTTGGTTTCAAAAGGAAATAACACAAGAAATGAAGATGCCCTCCTGAAAGAACAAACCTTGGAGGAGAACTTAGGAACTGGAGGAGTTTGAAGACTAAGAATTGTCTCTTCTTCAGATAACCCTCTCCTCTCCCCAGAGCTGCTTCCTTCCCAGCCCTCAGCCCCTGCTTCTCACTGCTTACGACAGTGGCTTGACACTAGAAAATGCCTTAGAGGTCTTAGTGGTCCAGAAACTTAATCGTCATTATCCATACAAGGCAAGTCCCAACAACATTCATTCACTCTGGGCTATGTTACTAAGAAGAGGGAAGTGGGAGGAAAAGTGGGTAAGAATATTGACTTTGAGTCACTTACCATGTCACTTTATATAAGATACTTAATCATTCTTTATATCACAGAGTTATTATGAACATTACGCTAGATAATAAAGGTGATGTATACAGCACTATGCCTGTTCCACCGTAAGGCTAAATGATTAGTAGCTGTTATTTTATTAACCCTTTCTGGGACCCACGAAAACATGCTACTCCTCAATTTTGTGGCTTAAATCATGCATGGGCTACCATTTGTTTTAATTTACAAATAAAGTACATTTCAGGGAAGGAGACTGGGTAGTCGCAACTTCAAAACATCAGATTAGAATTACATACAAGGACCAAGAATGTCACAAAAGCAGACATCACTTGTGTGACACTCTGAACAGGGGCGCTCTCCCATGTCCATTTAATGACTTCATCACCTTTCATTTACTTAGGATTTAATGTCTTAAGTTTAAAATGCATGGGGCAGGCACTGTGTCTGTCTGGCCCACTGCTATATCCTTAAGAATGAGTCTCGGTGAATATGTTCAGGTGTTAGATCAGAGAGAGAGTCTAGGGCAGAGGTGTCAAATTCACTTTCACCAGGGGGCCACATCAGCCTTGCAGTTGCCGTCAAAGGGCCGAATGTAATTTTAGGACTGTATAAATGTAAGTACTCCTTAACTAGGGGCAAGGAGCTCGGTGCTGCTGCCGGGTGGAAACAAGGTGCCAGGCCCAATAAAACAAGGTGGAGGGCCGGATTCAGCCCATGGGCCTTGTGTTTGCCAGTTGTGCTGTAGGGATATAGATATAGGCATTAGCTAAACGTTTCAGTTGCTTTGGGTGTCATGTAGTTTACCCCCCAAGATTAAGAAAGTATGTTAGTCATGTTCTGAAGGCCTGCCTGTAAGCAAGTTTCAGGAGAAATGTTTAAAAGTACACTTCTGTTGAAATAATAGAAAAATATAGCCAGTTAAGCACAAACAATGATTGTTTAAACAATAACAAAGGTCATAAGATGTTTAGTTTCTGCTTTTTGCTTTAAAGATAATGTCACTTAAAAAACCCCAAGTAAATAAAAAAAGATAACATCACTGATGCACAATATTTTGCAGATCTTGTCTCTTCCACCTAGCAACCCTTGTTCTCACAATATAAGTACAAATTGCTGAGGTACTGCTTCGTCTTCAGACAGGAAGAGGACAGGGTTGAGAGATCTTGCTTTCTTGTCCTTTCACTTTAACCAGATTGAATAAACCTTTATCTCCCAGCACCTGGTCTCAGAGTTTTGGCTAACTAGTGCACAGGGCACACGGATGTTAATTTTGGGACGTGGTTCAGAGGCAAATATGTGCTGAATGAGTGGGCTGGAGAAGTGGCGGCAAGAAGCGCAGGGAAGATCTAGGAATTTTCAGCTCCTTATGAATCTGAACAAGCACCAAGATTTCCATTCCCACTACTCTCCAGGTGTTTCTTAGATGCCCAGAGAGGTGAGTGGAGTCAAAGAGTGTAGTATGCAGGAAAGGCGTTAGTCATTGGCTCCAGCTCTCCCTTAACTAAGTTTCCTCCTAAAGAACCTTTTAGGGGTGAAAACTCATAGAGGCTTCTGAGAATTTAATTCCCAGACTTCCCAGGAACAGGGCTTGGGCTGGGTCAGAATGCAGCGCAGTAAAATTCCACATGCGTTTCCGACACCGCCCTGTGCCAGACACCACACTGGAGGGGGTTCTGTATGCAATTTCCTTTTTAAATAAATGCTTGTTTTTTTTAATTAAAGTAATACATGCACATGGTTTAAAAGCCAAATAATGCTAAATGACTCATGAAGAAGCCAGGGATCCCTGCACCAAAACCCCTCGCAAAATCATCCTGCTTCTTATAAAGCAGCCGCTTCCACTCTCTTGGCTCTTTATTCTAGGATTTACTCCCAGATTTCTAGATGATTATGGGAATTCCACTCTCTCTTCATTCATCCATTTTAGATATTATGTGCTGAATTACTAGTATGGTAAGTGAAGATTTAGCTCTATTCACACCCCTCTTTTCACTTCCATCACCCCACAAAAAATTATAATGCAATTTAGGTTAGATTCATATTTACACTCTTGGTTATTATGACCACGTAAATATTGTCTCATTTTTTTTATATTTGAATTCATAGCTAAATATTTCTACCCCAACCAATCACTATGAAACAACTCCCAGTACAACTCTTGGATTTTCCACATAGTGGAGTCTGTCAGGATAATCATCGGTTTCTTTTTCTCCAGGCCCTCGCAATCCCCCGCTGACACACCTCTCGTCTGACGTCCCCAACTTTCCAGGCTCTGCGTGGGTTCTGTTCTTGAGCTAAGAACTTCCTCTTTCATTCCCTCAGGAGTCTCCGTGGCCTCCCTCTCACGGAGGATGCACTGGCACCTATTTCCTGGGTCCTGCATCTTCTTCCGTCTTGGTTTCCTCATCTTCATGGAGCACATCCTGCCTCAGCTCCCCAACAAATGTGCAAGGAGGCCAATTTTTTGAGACTTTGCCTATTTGAAAGCATCTTTATTGTGTCTTCACAGATATGAGTTTGGTTTTAGAATTCTGGGTTGAAAATCATTTCCACTTCAGAGTGATGACAGCTTTGTCCTGGAATCTTCTAGATTCCCATGTTACTGCTGATAAATCTGATGCCATTCTGAATCTTGAACATTTGTATGTGAGTGGGTTTTCTGAAAGGTTTAGAATCTTGCCTTTATCCTTGACATTCTGAAATTTCACAGCAATATGTCTTGATGTGGATCTTTTAAATTCATTTTGCAGAGTACTGGTCTGGACCATTCAATCTGAGAAAATTCTTTGCATTTTTCTGTTAATACTTCTCACCCTCTCTTTTCACTGTTCTGCCTAGAACTCCTGTTAGTCAGATATTTAGTCTCCTGGAATGATCCTCTCATTTTTTATCTTTTATCTCATAATTTATCCCTGTGACTTTTAAAAATTCTTCTTTCCATAAGATTTCTCTGATGTTAGCTTCCAACTCTTCTCACTGAATTAAAAAAAAAATCAGCTATCACTATTCTAATTTCAAAAGCACTTTCTTGTTCTGATTTTTTAAAAATAAGCATATAACATGTTGCCCTTATTTTTAAAGTATACTATCTTATCTCCCTGAGAATATTATGGTCTGTATGTTCTTAACTGCCTTTGCCTTGTTTTGATCTGCATCTTGTTGGAAATTGTTCATTCTTATTAAGCATCAGATCCAAAAAGTTGATGAGAAGCTCTTCACAAAGGGTAATTTACATTGGTACCTTCGAATACAATTCAGTTTCTTCAGCGGACCCTCTAAACTCATGCTTCTTGGTTAAAGCCCAGCTTGGCATTGGATGTGCGCGTATTCACTCAATCGTCATTTCTCATCTCCATAGTCTTTATGCATGGCCTGTAAGTTTGTTCCAAGAAAATGCCTCCTTTCTCTTATAGACCTGTTCATGGCCCCTGGTGTTGTGGGGCCAGGATAGGAGCTGACTCTTATATCAACCCTTCAACTTCATCTCTCCCCAGCACCACCTTTCATGGTGTCCAGCACCGGGCACCTCCGGTTCCTGAAACCTTCAAGATTCTGCATGGGAAAATGGTTTGTTTCATCTATCTCCTTCAGCCAACATTTCTACGTGAGCTTTCCCTGTTCTTCTAAGGCATTTATTTACCATTTCTCCATTCCATGCCTGCCCTTGTATATAGCAGATAGGATTGCTGCCTTCTAGTTTCACTGAGAATAAAGTTTGTGTAGGTTCTCTTGCTCTCCTTATTATTTGAAGATAAATTTCCAAAGAAGGGAGACAGAAACATAATTATTTTACAACCTTAAAACCACAAGAATACATTAAGTAGACATTAAGTCTATATTAAGCCTACATTACTTTTTTATTTATTGATTTTACAGAGGGAGAGAGAGAGATTTATTTGTTGTTCCATTTATTTATACATTCAGCTGTTGATTCTTGTATGTGCCTTGACCAGGGATTGAACCTGCAGCCTTGTAGTATCAGGATGATGCTCTAAGCAACTGGGCCACACATCCAGGGCAAGCCTGCACCATCTTTTAATCCTCACAATTAACATTGCCATTAGTGGAACTGAGGCTCAGTGAGGTTAAGTTCTCTGACCAAGGTGAAGTTGCAAAGTGGCTAAGAACCCAGGTCGAGCCAAGGGCAAATCTCTGCTCTTCCTCTTCCTCTCTTTTGCCTTCAAACACTCTGAGATCTAGAGAGGGTGGTAAGCTATGGTCCAGCCTGGCTTAATACCCGGAGGTACAATGTGAGGAAGCCCTTTGGGGAAGAAAGGGACTCCTGCATTTTTGAAAATTTCTAGGTGACTCGCGTCCTTCAGAGGTCATGGAGAATCTAGACTAAATAATGACAAAAAGGATACCAAAGTAGGGTGAGCCTCAGAGAAAGACTGAAGGGCTGAGGATGTATCCCAAACTTATACCATGGGGGAGGCCTAAGTTCTAAGAGAACTTAGGAGAGAAATTTGTTTCCAGGGACCCAAGGGAAAAAACAAAAGGCCAGTGAGGCCAATGGTGTCACACTACTGTGAGGGCAAGAGAAGTGCTCTTGTGGACACCAGACTTAGACCCATCCCAAGACACCAGTGACTTCTGGACTCCAGCTTCTCATTGCCTTCAGGATCAGGGCTCCTAACTTCCCCAGGCCTGGCCCTCACCTCAGCCCGGGCAGGGTTCAGCTTTCAGGTGATTAACAGTGTTGGGAGTAGAGCAACTTAGAACTAATGGTGTTGGTCTGTCTGTCTATCCAGAGTTTATTTTTGTCTGTCTGTCTATCCAGACCCCAAAGTAGGTAAATGTAAAGTAGGTCCTTCCATTCACCCCCTAATTTCATCTTGTTAAAGATGAAACCCAAGAATGGCACATGGGTTTCATTTCACAGACCAGCCCTGATCGGTGGAGGCTTCTTGGACCACCACAAGGAGAATCATTTTGTGGCTTTGTTCAGGCCCAGGGGAACCACAGCTTAGTGATACCTGCCATGGGTGGAGAGGGGAAGAGTTAAACGACATCCGTCTAACTGATCCAGGTCACCTCCTCTTCCCAGAGTTGTGTCCTCCAAAACTGTGATCAGGATGCTTTCAATGTCCTTATTCAAGTCACTAATAAAAGTTGATAGAGAGAGACCCAAGGGTTGTGCCATTAGAGGCAGTTTAGAGGCTGACCTGGAGCTGCTGCACACTGGTATACAATCTCTGCACATAGTCTGTCACATTTATGATTATTTTTAGAATTCATTTCCAAGACACATCTTCCCATCTTGTGTCCCAGAGAGCTGTTTCTGTAAAACCATCACCTGGATAGGACAGAGGCGGGTGAATCTCTTTTCCATCCCTTCCTGGGGTACAGAAACTGGGATGCTGAGAAGTGAATAGATCACAGAAGAGAAGAGGTCAAGTTTATGACCTCTGGGGTCTTATATTTAGAGACCAGCACTTCAGGACTTCAGCCCCTGGTGCCTTTTCAATGCACTGAGTAAACAATGAGTCATGTGGGGGAAAGGAATTGTGAAAATTATGCAGAACAAAACAACAGCAAACAGAAAGAAAAAAAACAGGGACACTCTGTTTTAAGCAGCTCATACTTTTATCATAAAATACAAACGCTCTAAAATTAAGTGTCTTACTTCTATTTTACCAACAACAACAAAAACAAAAATCACTCATGTCAGCTAAATACAGGTGCAGAAGTACTTGAGCAAGTGAGCATGCTGCTGTAGCCGGGGGTGCTGTGTGTGTGAGTGTTGGTGAGGAAATGAGTCTGGTCTTGCTGTCTTCTGTCTGTGATCTGGCCGAAACCTTGGCTTTCCAAACTTCCTACCAAGTTGTTGCAGCTCCCAGAATCCCAGAGCCCTTAGACCTCATCCGAGGGCTAAGGTAGGAGGAGGGAACAGAGAAGGAGACCTAAAAATTTATGCCATTCCCACTGGAGGAAAAATAGGGACTGTTCAGCAGGGGCCCACCAGACGATGAGCTGAACCTGGAAGACAAAGATGATGGATGTCAGGGTGACATTCCTGATGTTGGCAGAGATATTAGGAAAAGTAATATTTTAATTTTGTGGCTGTCAAAGACTGTCACGATTGTGACAGGCTCGGAGGCTAAAAGCTCTGGCATAATAAAAAAGCTTTGGCTCTGGGAAAATAAAATATTAAAGTGATACAACTGAATGACAAAAAAGAGCTTTTCCTGCCACTTACACAGGTCAAGAAGCCCCCCCGCTGTCTGCAGGGATTACTTCAATGGAGCCTACACTCTCACCACGTCCAGGACCACAACACAGAGAGCCTCTCTTACCTGGATCTGAACACCGTACCTGTGGTCCCGCAGCCATTCTACCTGCCTTAGAGGACCAGGTGTGTCCCTGAGGAAATTCCACAAGAGAGAATTCAGGGCCACTTCCTGGAGTGCGATCTGGGAGTCCAGACAATCCCAGCACTCCTCCCCTTAACAGCACCAAGCTCATGCAGGCTCTTTGCTTCAATACCGTTTTAAGAATTGAGCACTGAGACACCACTGAAATGCCTGGGAGCCTGCTAGGCCCTCGGAGAAGGAAGAGCCAGGAAGGTCTGAGCCTCACCCTTCAAGAGCAGAAACAGACACACTCCTACTCACTCCTCAAAAGGGAGTTCAAAAGCCACCTCCTCTGTGAAACCTTCCCTTGACCGCTCCAGATGGAACCATGCACTCACACTTCTGGAATCCTACTACAATTTCATCACCCATCTGCTAGGATACTTTAATGAATGGGAGCAGAGCTCAGTATGAATTGCGGCGTAGCAAATGACTGGATTTAGTCTAATCCAGGGACTCTCAGTCACTTTTTAGTTGGGCAGATGCATGTTACAGAAGATGTTCACGTTCATGGCACTCTCCCATGAATCGGTCATAGGAAAAGTGGGGCTGGGGAGAAGAGAAGCAGTGGGAACCAACCAGCACATTAATTTGTAATGCCTCAGCTCATGTCGGTATCTGCCGCTCACTGATTGTCCGTGGACAACACGAGCTAGCCTTTGGATTATGTTTAATTCCCTTCTCACTAAAATAGGTTCCACAAGAGCAGGGACATTATCTGGACTGCCCACCGTTTCACACCCAGCGCCCAGCCCAGCACCTGGCACGGGGTAGGCGCCTAATGAGCAATTAACGCTGGCAGTGACCCCACCTCTTATTCTCTATTTCAAAAATCATATTGGAATATAAATGATTGAAAGTGATGTTACCATAGAGATACCCTGGATTTTACTCTCATTTATAATATAAAAGCTATAACCAATACCTTATATTTAATAACTCCTAGTAACAAATTACTCAGGGCATACCTCGTATATGATCACCCCACTCTAGGCGTTTAGACCCTTCTCATGCCAAGATCTTCTGATTGGATCAGTTGCCAAGGGCATGGCCTGGGTGGGATGAGCATTAGAGGACCAGGAGAACAGGTAATCCCTGAGGACTACAAGGAATCCTTCCCGAGGAAGCAGGGAAAGCTTAAACTGCCTCCCAAACAGGGTGATCTGCCCTGGTTTGCCTGGGACAGTTTGTACACTGATATTTCCAGTGTAATTGTTATTTGTGCTTCTTTTAGCTTTCAATATTGTTCTTTGGAAGAGAAATTGTATGGTTATTGTACCCTGATGTGTGTATGCAAATCAATTTGGCAGAGGGAAGGGAGGGCTCCCCTGCTTTTTCCTTGTGAACACAGAAGCCACCTGAGCCTTCCTCTCCCACTTCGGATAGTTTAGTCTCTTGGTTCTCTCCTTTGCTCCCAACCCAGAGGAAGTGCTGACTCTCCTTGTCTCTGGGACTAAACTTTCCACTAGATCCTATATCCTCCCCCGCCCAGAGTAGACTCTCCTAGACCGAGTTCCACCCAGGATCACTGGTAACTACAACCCAACACCACTGCTGTGCTCAGGGCTCCATCTGACAGTGCCTGGGTTTCATGTTCATCACCTGCAATCCCTCCTTCCCTCCTCCAGGAAATAATTTCTTCACTTGACTTCCTGTACTCCACACTCTCTTCCACAGGTTCTCCCACCTCATATGACTCCCTCCTAGACCCTTTGCTAGTTCTTCCACATCTCCCCAACCTCTCCACATGCTGAAGGTCCAGGGCTCAGTCCTTGGGCCTCCTCTCTCCTCTATGTACATGCACTTGTTGAGTGACCTCATCCCATTCCAAGCCTTTAAATATCATCTGTATGCTAATAACTCCCAGATTTCTGTTACTAGCCCCAACCTCTGCCCTGAACCCCAGGCTTGTATAGTCATCTGCCTCACACAGCTCCACTCACATCTCAAATGTTGCATATCTCAAGCCAAACTCGTATCAACAGATCTGGGCTCTAGCCTTGACCTTGGTATTTTAGCATCACCACTTATCTAGTTGCTCAAGTCAAAAACCTAGGAATCACACTTGATACCTCTCTTCCTCATTCCACATGACAATAAACACTCCAGACCTTTCACTTGTCCCCTCTCCCACTGCCACTGCCTTTGTCCATGCCACCAGCACCTCTCGTTCAGACGGCTACAAAAGCTCCCATCCTGCACCCCTGCAAAGGCTCCAACTGCACAGTCCACTCTTCATAACTTGGCCCAAGTCATCTACTCTAGATAGAAAACTAGAACATGTCCTCACCAGCTTGAAAGTCGTAATGGCTTTCCATTGCTCTTTAAAAAAAACCCCAATACCCTTGTACCACGTCCACAGGCCCTGCCTAGTATGGCCCTGGCTGCTCCTCTGATCTCAATGCTGCCCACTCCCTCCCACTCACTGTGCTCCAGCTACATTCCCCATCTGGAGCTACTGTGCTTTTTGTGCTTTCTGCCTGGAGTGCTCCTCACCCACATATATGCCTGGTTCATTCTCTTACTTCATTTAGATCTCAGCTCAAGAGATTTCCCTTCATTCCCTCTCCCCTAACCCCCAGCACCTGGTGAGTATGCTGCTTGTTTAGTTCCATGTTGTCTATGTCCATTTCTCCCCTTTGAATGGGAGAAGGAGAACTTGGTCTTCTTCACTACATTAACCAGCGCCTAGAACAATGCCAGGCACATAGAAGATGCTCGGTCTCAATGAATATTTTTTGAATGAACAAATCGTTCCTTCTGAGGACACAGGTCCACACCCCTTACTTTGCTTTTCCGACCTCACTCTCCTGGTCTTGCCCACCGCTGTGGCCACCATTCCACCTTGCTGCCTGCCACCACTCCTGTCACTCTCCAACTGTGCCCGTGATGTGTCCACCTGGACCTACGATCCCTTCCCATTTCTAACACTGCTTCTTCCATAGCCTCCTGCTTGTTCCTTTTCCTCTCCCTGCCTGGGCAGACAGCCAGTGACTGGGTCTCAACTCTCCGCCCTTACCACTCCCAATCAGTGCTTCCCAATGGCTGACTGATGAGCCCTCCATCTCACGCTCCCTCCCAAGTTCTGTATCAAGTGCCTCTTCCCTTGGGCCCAGAGTCACAGTGTGGAATACGGGAAGTCTGCTGGCCTAATGGTAGTCTGTCTTGATCCCTCTGCAGTCTCATCCACTCTCACCTCCAAGGAGGCGACAACCTCTCCTGCAGAGCCCCAGAGCCATCTCCGGACAACACCCTCTCTCTCCTCCTGTTTCTCTCCCCTCCAGCCCATCACTTCGTGCTGATGGGCACAAACCCGCATTGGATCCCTAGGTCTAGCAGCCAGAAGCCTGTAAGAATCCAGTCCCAGCCTCCTTTTTCCAATCCTATTTTCCACCTTTTTTCAGGGATAAATTTAATAATTCAACCAGATGACTTTATTACCTAGGCCTCAAGCTTGCCACACCCCTTACAATCTGGGGCCTCACTTCTACCATGTGGAAGGCCCTTCTCTAATCACTGATCACAGCAGCCCCCTCACTGTCCATCCAGCAAAGATCCTTTCTCTGTCCTTGAGCCACTTTGATGGTCTCCACTTTGTCACGGCTCTAACATCATTATGCCCACATCTCACTCACTCTCAGCTCTCTGAAGGAAGGGGCCATGACTTAATCATCTATGACCCCCAGGCTAAAAGCACATGAACTATGTAAAGTAACGCATGCTTTCCAGGATGTCTTGATGTGCCTTACGAGAAAAAGGAAAAGAAAAAGGCAGGAGGAGGAAAGAAAGAAGGGAGGAAGGAAGGAGAGAAGGGAGGGAGGGAGGGATGGATGGAAAGTGAAAAATGAAAATAAGAAAGCAAGAGAAAAACAGGGTTGTGGGGTTTAGGTTCGAATAACACTATTGATCACCCTTTTGGACATTCACCATGCGCCTTTGGAAATTAAACGATCTGAGAATTCCAACAGTTAAGAAATGTGTTGATCTTTGTTTTCCACAGCTTTTCCCAAACAGATGGACTACAGAAACCTCTTTCTAGCATTGGCCCTTTAAATGAGAAACCCTCGGGGAAATGCTGATTGAAAGGATGAGAGTTTGGGGACACCCACCAACACTTCAGTGATGCTCTGTGATGGGGAGATGGGGAACTGATGTCAGATTGGCAAGTTTGGCCTTAATTCTAGAAACCAAGTTTCTGAAACTGGGTGCACATTTCCCAGCGTGTCTGGGAGACTCGGATTATCAGGAACAGAACTGCCTTCCTCTGTGAGCATCCAAACCAGTTGAAGATTTGTAGAGTGGGAGTGAGAGGCTCTGTGTTGCATTAAAACAACAAACACACATTTACGACCTAACCAGCATGTTTACACTAGTGTGGACTTTTCAGCTAATGGGTTGAGTCTGTGTTAGCTGTCTATGCCTAAGCCCCTACCCTCTCCTACTGTCTGGGGCACTTTGCTGGAAAAGCGTGAGCAGCCCTGATAAGCAGCAGAGGATCCTTCAGCGGGGCCTGCCAAGAAGTCAATGGGATGTTCAGGAGATTAGCCTGGTGAGGAGCTCACGGTGCAGTGAGTGGGGAGAGCTGCAAGATTACCTGGCCGTGTCCTGTTGTAAACCAAGCAAACGGGAAAAGGCAAATGCGCCATGCTCCACCACCTGCCACCTGCTGTGCTAGAGTATTGTCACTACTGACTGTGCAGTAGCAGCCCCAAAACGGGCCACCAGAAGGGGCCACCAGGCTCCATAGCCTGCTCACCTCCACACCAGCTCCATCCAGGACCCACCCAGCATCCAGACACAGGCACAGGGCCCACCCCTCCCCATGGCGGTGGAACCCAGCATACTGACTCCCCTCTCCAGTAGCTTTCTAGCTGTAAGCAGGACTTATAGTGCAGGTCAGACTCACCCGTATGGCTGGGGAAAGAGGAACTGTGGCCCATCTCCTGCCATGGGGGAAGGGTCTCGGGGGTTGGAGGACAGCTTTGGAGGTGTCCTCTGAGGGTATGAATAGTTGGGCTGGACGAAGGGGACATAGCTCAGCAGGGGGGTGTAGGAAGAGCGGAAAATCTGCTGTCCCATTTGCAGTGGATTGTATGGTGTCACCTGCAGGTCAGAGAAGAGAGAGAGGCGAAGTCCAGCAGAGCTCACTGCTTCCAAACCTCACATTCCCCAACCCTCCACCTAACCCCAGCCCCATCCCTCAGCCCCGTGCCCCTCAGTGACTGTGGAGCACATAGAAGACAATATGTTGGAATGGAAAACATGCAGGGCTCAACTTCTGTCCGTGAGCTTGGCAAGTAACTAAATGTAGCTGAGCCTCAGTTTCTTGATCTGTGAAATGGGCAAACACTATCTCCGTTGTATGGGGACTGAGTCAGCTGATGTAAGTAAAGAGTCTGAGACATGATAAATAGAAAATAAATATCTCTTTTCTCTTCCCTCCCCCCATTCTTTTCATTCTGTCAACCATCCTCAAAGCCCCTTGTTCACCTTTAAGTCTTCTACTATCTCAGAAAAAAAGCTGTTGAGATTTAAACATCCCTGGTTTCTATCTCAGGATCTCAACAAGTTCCAAGTAGAAGCCAGCCCTGCCCAGCTGAAATTCCTGTGACAGATGGTGGAAATGATCTGTATTCACACTGTCCAACACAGCAGCCACAGGGCCCATGTGGGTATTGAGTACTTGAAATGTGGCATGTGAATAAGAACTGGAATTTTTTATTTTACTTAATTTAATTGATTTAAATTCAAGTAGCCCCACATGGCTCGTGGGTACAGTATTGGACAGTGTGAGTCTAGAAGAAAGAGAGAAAAAAAGGCGATGGGATCCAGCTCAAACCTTGGAGAAAAAGAGGAACTCGGTGGGGTCTTGGAGACCACCTGGATCATACTCCCACCCAGAACCAGGGCTCTGGCATTCATGCCCCTGGCGAGGCAGGAACCCCATCTGCCTTATTTACTGACATAGTTTCCATCCTAAGATAGCGCCTGGCACGCAGGAACTGCTCAATACACACATGCTGAATGAATGCTGAGGGAGAAAGGAAGTGGAAGGAAGGAAGAAGAGACCATGAAGTGTCCGCTTGAACACCTAGAACGACATGGCGCTCATCTCCTTGGGAGCGCGACCTTCCACTACTGGCAGCTCCAAACGTCAGAGCACCCTCTCTTGTGTGAGGCCGCCATCCAACCTCCCGAGTGCTCAGGCAAGTTTCAGTCAAAACCGAGGCAACATCTGGATTTCCACTTTAACAGCAAGAGCCTGGGGTCCAAGCTGCTGGGGGATTCAGCCCACAGCTCCCACTCGGCCCGTGCATCCTTATCCAATACAACGTTCAAAGAGGCTAGCGCTTCTCGACGGTTTAGGGCGTGCCCTTCACATGGACTCGCTCGTTCAAACTCCACACAGCCCTGGGAGGTAGGACCATTAGTATTCCCATTTTACAGTTGAGGAAACTGAGGTTCAGAGCAGTTAAGTGGCTTGCTTAGCAAGTAATTCATACTTCTATGCTTGCTCTCTCTGGAGACCTCAACCCCTCCCTCTGGGCCCTCCTCATATTCCCCCCAGTGGACGCATAGGATCTGGCCAAGCTGTATGCAGGCACCAAAACCCCAAGATGATGAGCTAAAGGTCAGAAAGATCCGGGAGCTTACAGAGAGAACCCAGGAAAACACCCCCCAGGACAGACAAAAAAAAAATACTCCTAGTTTTCATAGCAGGGAAGGAGAAGGCAGATGGGGGGGGGACTGACGTGAAAGAAAAGATTCTTGTCCTAGAGCTTATACAAGCTCTATTTTAAAATGTGCCCCTAACTACATGTGACTGATGAAAACCATAAAGCAAAGCTGTGTACGCTGCTCCAAGATAGACTCTTTGCTGGCAAAAGCAGTGATAGAGCAGTGCACGCAGAATGCCACGTGGATGGACACGTCTGTATAAACAGACACCCCTGCAAAAATACCGGAGAAACCAATAACAGTGATTGCCTCTAAGATTCGTGTCCTTGTATTCCTTTTTCCAAATATAGGCAGGTACAAAACTTTGTCTAAAAACATCCTCTTTGGAACGAGGAGGATGGTGTCACTGCTCGTGGGGTGGAGGAGCCGTGGCTGAGAATCTATGAGCCAGACTATCTCTCCTCTTTCCATCTCAGGATGCAGAGCTCCCACTGCTGAAAAGGCAGCCGTCCTGGCCCACGCGATGAAGTAATCTATGCCGGCCGTCCCTTCTCTACCCTCTGGAAGAGCCTAACAAACTTCAGGTCAGAGGTGCAGTTTGCAGAGAAAGGGAGGGGCTCCCTGGAGAGAGAGGAGAGGCCTCAGAGTTTGAGTCCAAGAGTGGGCCCAGTCCACCTGTGCGTGAGGGTGCAGGGCCTCTCCTTGCAGCCCCACCCCTGCCCCAAGACACTCAGCATCTCCGAGCGTGCTGCTTCGTGTTCTGCGTGGGCCTGCACCGTGCACACACAGCTTGGTGGTGTGTCTATAGCCATATCTCTGTGACCCTGTGTCTGTAGTTTTGTCTCCGTGCTTTACTTTGCTACTGTATTGTTGCAAATCTGTGTACAAAGGCAGTAAACTGTGGTGATTGGGATCGTGGGCTCTGAAGCCAAGCTGCCCAAGGTCAAACCCCAAATCTGCCATAGTGATACTGCCCAGCAGATAGTCAACCGCCGACCTTCCCATGGGGGTAGGGGTGCCAGATTTTGCAAACAAAAGTACAGAACATCCAGTTAAATTCAGATGTCATATAACTGAATCACAAATGAATTAATTAAGAGCAAATAATAGTTTAGTATACATATGGCCCATGCCATATTTGGGACGTACTTATTCCAAAACATTATTCATTGCTTATCTAAAATTTGAATTTAACTGGATTCAAATTTAATTGGATTTAAGTAGAAGACTGGGGGTCTTGTAATTCAACCGACAAACGAACAGGGGAGAAACGGGACACCCAGCGCAACCCGCGCCGGCAAGGCGCCGGCAAAGGCGCAAGGCAAAGCCTTGTGATCTGCTTTGGCCAATGGGAGGTGAGCACGCGTTACCCGTGCCGCTTGGAGCTGAGGCTCCGGAGACATTGGGTGTTTCCGCTCGCCCCTCCCTCCCGCGCGCAAGTCAGCCACGTGGCAGGAGCAAAAGCTACTGCATCCACAGCACAAGCCCAGAGGAGGATATGTGGACCCAGACCCAGCCCGGCCAATCCATAGACCGTGAGTAAAATATGCTGTTGAAAGTCTATGAGGTCTTGAGGCCATTTTTTGTTGTTTTTGTTGTTGTTGCCACAGCAAGAGCTAACTTGCCTGTTACCTTTAGGACATGTGTCCTTGGTAACGTGTGCCTGCTTTCCATTGGCTAAAGCACATCACATGGCTTTGCCCTGCGTGATAGCGCAGGGTGTCCTGTTCCTCCCCTGTCGGTTTGTCGGTTGAATTACAAGAACCCCAGTCTTATAGTTAAATCCAGTTAAATACAATTGCTCCGCGCCTCAGTTTCCTTATCTCTAACTCAGGGTGGGTGTGAAGGTTAAATTAGTTAATGCAGGTAAAGACCTTAGAGAAGGGCCTGGCACGCGGTAAGGGCTCTGTCCCCGCTGGCTGTTATCGTCACCTAGGCACACTGGTTTGTTTCTACCTGTGGGTTGGTATTGGTGTGTACTCTGGTCCAGGATGGGCCAAAAAGTATGGCTGGTGACCAGGCCAAGGGACCAGATGTCCTTCTGACCTGGAGGCCTTTGTGGAGCTCGGGTAGAGGTGAGGAGCCCATCTACTCACCTGTCGAGGATAACACCCCAGCTGGGGGTGCAGGGTCTGCTGATAGGGCATCCTGGCTGCCCGCTGTGGGTACAGGCCCTGGGGAGAGAGCAGAGGGGCTCAGTGCCGCGGGGCAAAGGGCCTCCAGTCAAGGAGCAGCCACTGCGGCCAGTTTCCAGCTCCCATGCCTGGATCTCCATCCCACTGCCCTGCAAACCAGACCCAGCAGGTGCCGGGCCCAGCCAGCATCGGGCCAGGCATGCACATCCCACACCACACAGGGAGCCTCTGTTTAGCAGGATTCACAGCCTTTTTTGGTACATGTTTGAGATAAGAGCTTCAGGAATCCGACTGCCTCTCGAATCCCAGACCTGCCCCTTAGTGGCTGTGTGACCTTGGGCAAGTCACTTCACCTCTCTGAGCCTCTTTTACCTTTTCTATAAAATGATGTGTGTTTGAAACTGTAAGGCCTGTGAAGGTAGCCAAATTCTCTTTATTACTGTCTACACCCCTTTTCTAAGCTCCTTCCCCAAACCCCATTCCTGCCCCAAGACACAAGGCATACATGGACATCTGCATGTATGCGTTAGTGGGCATCCATGTTTGTTTAAGCACATCTGCATGTGTGCTTCCTTATGTGTCTGCAGCTCTGTGTTTCTGTGTACAAATGTGCACCTGTGAACCCAGGTGCTGCTGTGTGTCTATATGCCCACACGTACCTGTATCTGCACCTCATGATGAAGACTGGTGTGACCGTAAATGAGTTCATGTGTGGAAAGGGCTTAGACCAGTGCCCAGCACAGTCAGGAATCTGCCCATGTGAAGTGTATTTAGCGTCTCTCACTGTGCCGCCGCTCCCCCCTCCTCCACCCCTCCCCCGCCACACAAAGAAGCTCTCTGGGAGCTCAGACAAATGAACAGTAAAAACTTTATCCACAACTCTGCCCAGGGTGCTGTGGATGCCTGTGAATACCACACACACACACACACAGCCGAACAGCTGCTGTGGGTAGGGTCAGGTCAGGACCCCTGGACCCTCAGACTGCCTCTAGCTGCCAATCCAGAGTCACCTCCTAAGATTCAGCTCAACTCCCAAAGCACCCCTGAACTAGGATGTCTTTGCAGAAGATTCTGCACACCGAAATGCTGCCTCGATTCTGGGCTCACTTGTCTGCCCCTGATGGCTTCCTTGGAGCTCTGGGGTCCTGCTGTGGGGTCTGGGGGAAAGTCTCCAGCGCTCCTCATGCCCCGTCCATCTTCCAGGTCCCCCGAGAGCACGTGCCCTCTCAGAGCACCTCCTTGCTCTCTGCTTCTGTGCACCTGATACTTGACTGTGACAGGGCCCCTTCCACCTCCCCCAAACCCTTCACCTGAAACCAGTGCACCTGTTCCATTTTTCTCCAACTCCATAGCCCAGGGCAGTCCCACTCACCACCATGACCACAGCCTGGCCCCTGCTCTCCAGCTGTGGCTGAACCTGGACAGAGAAGTCAGCCAGATGGGCCTGCCCTGCCTGTTCCCAGCCCTCACTGAGCTCCAAGGTCAGGGTTTCGGTGTCACTGTTTCACTCTGTCCTACCTCCCCTCCACCCCCATTAGCACTCAGCCCTGCTTTGCACAGCAAACTTCCCCAGGCCACCCTCCTCCCTAGGCCGGCCTGGGCTAAGGTTCCCTCTAGGACCTGTACAAGACAAACAACTGCCCATCCCCGCTCTGTCCTGCGGCAAACTTGCAGGAGATGGTGCCACAGTCATTAGGATAAGCAACGCTATATGACTTTAAGGGCTTTTCTAGCTGTTCCAATTGCAGTTCTGTGAGATCACAAGCATGGGTAAGTAAACATTCATTCTTCTCTGCTTGAGGCCATGGCCTCTTCCGATGCATCCTCCCTCTTTAACTGGGGGCAGAGCTGCTCTGTAGCAAGCAGCCCAGGAGCCTCTGGAGCTCCTCGGACCAGGGGACTTAAGTCTTCCAGGCTTGCGTCCCCCCACGTGGGGCTCTGAGTAAATTGGATCTGGGACCTCCTCTTTATTCCTAATGCCAAGCAGGGAAAGAGACCAGGATAAACTGTGCCCTGTGTCTCTTTTCTGTCTCCTCAAGGTCTGCAGAGCTCCCTGACCCTGTTTCCTAAGAAGATCAGGGCTGAATAATAATAAAAACTAACACCTGTATCGTTTAGGTTTTACAAAGCCGTTTCTCATCCGTGGACTCAATTAACCTTACAACTGAATCAAATGGCTGCCGCTGCTGCTGCTGCTGCTGCTGCTGTAATTATGATGCACTCATTCAGCAAGTGAGGAGACCAGGGCTCAGAGCATGTGGCTAACTTGCCCAAGGCCACACAGCCTGGAAGCCGCAGGATTCCTTTAAACAAGAGTCTGTGGACTTCTAATGATCCCAGGCCCCTTGATCATGAGAAGCTGGGAGAACGTAAATTATGTAAAGTATGCCCAGTCTTCTTTACCACTTGGGGGGTGGGGGAGGTGTCAACTTCCTCAGTGACTTCTACAGCTCTGCCCAGTCAGCACCTGCACTGCCTTGCTGAACCCAAGAGCCCTCCCTGCCAGGGCCCTTCACTGCTTCTGCCCACAGGCCAGGGAGCCTGGGAGGCAGCTCTGCAATGCAAACACTGGCATCTCCTGAGATAAAGGACCTTCGGGCTCAAAAGAACCACATGATTTCGCTCGTATGTGGGATATAAACCAGAAAGCACCAAATGAACAAGTGAAACAAACTCATGGACAACATCATGGCGATTACCAGAGGGACGGGGGCTGCGGGAGAGTGAGAGGACCAGGGGGTCAGACACATGCTGATGGAAGGAGACTGGATTTTGAGTGGTGGGCACCCCGCGCGACGTACAGATGATGTGTTATGAAAGCGTGCACGTGAAGCTTACAGAATGCTATGAAGCAACATTACCCCGGCTCATTTAACTTAAAAAATATATGTCCAAATATCACCCACTCCAAAAAGTCAAGTCAGAAGAAGTCAGCTCAGCAAAGAGAGAGCACCGCACTCTATAAAGCAAACCATTTCGAATTAGCTTTATATGGTGAGCCCTGTGAGTGCACTTTAGAGGGAATCGGTTTGCACTAAATAAAATTATGCAACTGTGTCTCTCTCCGCAGGGCAGGGGGTGCACACAGTGCTGGTCTGGGCTGGGCTCCTGGCTCGCACTGGACGCCCAGCTGCTCTCTGAATCCCCTCGCCTTGCCAGTGCTAGCCTATGGTCAGTGCAGAGCAAAGGGTTCTTAAATTATTTACATAAATGAGTTAATAAAGAAACAAAAATGAATGAGTAGGTGGGTAGGTGAATAAATGACTGAATAGGGAACCAGCAAACACAGACACGTCAGGGTGGGTGAATATGGGTGATGGAGGTGCTGAGTCAGTGAGCAGATGAACAGGGACCTGTGTAGGGACAAGTTATTACAGGACAGTTTGATTTCCCCTTAGATCACAATTCACGATCACCTCTCACCTCTATGGTAGGACAGGAGGCCTTCAGTCCACGTGAGGAAACTGTTCTCTTAAGCAAACAAACAGAAAAAATGTCTTGAAAACAAAGCTTCGGAGAGAAAAAGACTTTGCTAAACTCCTTGAGTTCCCATTTAAGATGCAGGGGCTAAGTCTGGTGCGCCGGCTTGGAGGGGCTGTGTATGGGGTGGGAAAGATGGCCTGCACCCTGTTGGAAAATAGGAAGTAACAGGGAAGGGGCCGAGCCCAGAGACAGGACAAGAAGACTTTGGGGCAAATTTCCTTCTCTAGCTGCTCTCGGCAGGCTTTGCTGGGCCAGCCTGGGGCCACAGATTCTCGAGAACCTGGCCCCTCATGTTGGCGTGCATTCCTGCCCTTTCCCCCACGCCGACCTGACACTCCGGGGAGTAGCGAGCAGAAGGGGGGGAGCAGGAGGCAGAAATCGTAGGCACTGAGCAGCTTTCCTGGACAAGCTGGGCTCTACCTAAAGGGACGATTAAGCTGTTCGATTGGATTGTGGTTTAAACAGGAGTGGACATTCATTTGATTTTTCCTTCCTTCTACCCAGTGGGCAGCAGCTCTTAAGGGAGATTAAGTTAAATAGACAGACTGCAGAAACTCTCTTTTCCTGCATAAATAGGTTCTGTGAGTAGAATGTCCAACCTGCCACGAGGGGTTCACCATTCCTTTGTGTCTGGTGACCAATTTCATGTCAGCTCTGAGCCCAAGACCACGCATGTGCCACCTTAGTTAGTTACACCTGCCCAGGTGAAGTGTCAATGAAGTGGCTGTATGATTTGTCATCCACACCAGGACACTCCAGAGGGAAAGAGGTGCTATTAATAATTACTCTGGGACAAAAGGCCTAAACTGGAACCGTCCCAAGTCCTCTAGGATGCATGTCATCTAACTATAAAGGAAGGCACAGGAAGTGGATGGGGAGGGAGGACCACACTGTCATCCTATCCCAGGAGCCCGAGCACATAACAGGCCAGAACCAGCAAAGCAGCCCTGGAACACACAGCCCTGAGTGGACCAGAACCCAGATGGAGGAAATCAGGAATATGTATGCATGTCCATGTGTGTGCACCCGCGCATGCGTGCACCAAGTAGCAGGTCCGATGCGGCCACAGTGAAGGGCTAAGTGACTAGTGTAAAGGCTCCTTGTGATGTGGGCTTCCAGTCGGCCGAAGTTCCTCTGTGGCAGGAATCTGCACAGGTGGCCACTTGGAAAGCCAGGCCCAGGACCCACTGACTCACCTGATACTGTGGGAAGGTGGAGTGATTTGTGAACGCTGGTGGAGGTGGATAGTTCAGGTTCAGCCAGAGTGGCTGGTTCAGGGATGCTGAGGTCAAGGTGGTGGCAAAGCGTGGAGTGAAGACATTCCCTGTGTACTTGAGGTTGTTCTTGTCCATCATCGTCCCAGGTGGGTTAACTGTAAGTCACAGGAGAGGCAGGCATTTCAGCAACCAAGGAAAGGAGAGGCCAGGACACCTTCAGTGCGACTGTCCCAGGATTAATACTCTCCTTTGGGTTCTTTAAGGGCAAACAGCGGTAATTCCCACCTTGCCAATTTGGAAGGGGAGAAACTCCCAGCGGGGTCTGCCTTGGAGCTTCTCTCTCCATCATTCACTGAAGGAGGAAGACTCACGAGGAAGCAGATTACTAGGCATATATTTTACCTATGGTCAAAGCCAAGTTCTCTCAAGTACTTTAGAATAATCCAGCTTTATACAAGCAATTGCTTTGCCATTGGAAGTCATTCTTATCAAATTACCAAAGCAGCTCCCTGAGGACCTTGCACAGCTTATCTCTATATTGGAATTATTTTCTTAAAAATGTTTTATTCTTTTAAATATTTTATTTATTTACTTCTAGAGAGAGGGAAAGGGAGGGGGAAAGAGAAGGAGAGAAACTTCAATGTGTGTTTGCCTCTCACATGCCCCCAACCAAGGACCTGGCCCATAACCCAGGCCTGTGACCGGACTGGGAACAAAACCAGTGACCTCTGGCCTCACAGGCCAGCACTCAGTCCACTGAGCCGCTCCAGCCAGGGCAGAAAATATTTTAAAACATTATGTAGTTTACTGTGGTAGGACCCAAAATTAGTTTGAATGAGTTAGAGTTGGTTGAGCTATTTCAGAATATGAATCCTTAATTCTCTCCCTCTAGACGTCTTGTGGGCTCATAGAGTAAGAGATGGAGCCTCTGCTTCCTCTTGGCATCTTTTTTGGGAAAGGAGGTTTGACTAAAACAGTTGTAGGAGGGCAAGAGACAGAAACAGGGACACAACCTCAATACACCAATAACCTGAAGCGTAGATTTTTCTTTGGCCTGAGCAACTTGAAGGGACACACTTAGTCCACTCTGCGTTCAAACTGACCACCAACAATGCCATGGGACCCCCTTACAGCCAACAGCATTTCTCTGGCAATTGTATTCCCAGTAAGAGAGACACAGGGAGAAGGTCATCTCCCCCATTTCACGGGTTTGAAAAGGGACGTCCAGAGAAAGACAGAGGCTTGCCCATGAGACAGCAGTTGGATGGCGGAGCCACTCCCAGGGCCTGTGAGGGTGTCTGACTTCCCTGCTGCAGACTTTCTCGGGGCAGGGCCAGCTTACATTTCAGCTCCAGCCCATCCACCTCTTTGCTGCGAAGTTTCAAGTGCCCGCTTGGGTTCTTGGTGGCCCCAAGGAACTCATAGAACAGGGTCTTCTCCGTTGGCCACGCGGACTTCTTGACTGGCAGGGCCACGGACATGGAGCTCCCTGGGTCACTGCAAGCCTCTTCATCACAGATGTCTTTCTGGCTCTGGGGCCACTGAGTGACAAAGAGCCTTTCTGGACCCTTGGTGGGCTCCTTGGTGCCTGAGTTCCATTCTACAGTAAAAGGGAAACGGAGTCAATGATTCTAGGAGGCCAAGTGCTGGATGCAGGCTGAGGGGGGCATCTTCTTTATACTCAGTGGTGGACCCTCCACAGCACACACGTCAGGCTCAGGTTGCTCTGGGCTCCCTCTCTCAGGCAAATCCAATCCCAACTTCCTCTCTGAGGCCTTCACAGCCCACTTCCTCCTCTTATCTTCCCCTTTCATGAACTCCTTTCTTCCTTCCTTTCCTCTACTCTTCCTTCCCACCATCCCTTCTTCCCTCCCTTCCTTTTTACCTATTTTCTTTCCACCACCCCCCTCCTTTTCTCCTCTCTTCCTTCCTTCCAACTCTCCATAGTGCCAGGTTCCAGGTAAGAACTGACTTGGACCCAGGTCCTGCCTTCGGGGAGCACCTGGCTTATGGGGAGACACCCACTCCCACAGACACATGGCTTAAGCCACAGCCTAGTCCCCATCGTGGCTCCTGCTCTGATGCTCACAGGTGATTCAGCTCACTTGTCAGTGCCATGTCCTGACCTGCGTGCTGGGGACACTGCGATGAGTCAGAGCCAGGCTCTGCAGGAGCTCACACCAAGGAGGAGGAGAGAGACAGGCCCAGAAATAGCTTCAGGACAAGGCAGATGGGGACTGGGAGGGGACGGAGAGACAGAGTGGTAGAAGAAGGTGGCTGAGAAAGCATCTGAGAGGGTCAGAGGGCTTCCAGGCGGAAGTGGCCCTTCAGCAAGGCCTCCCTTGCAGGGGTGTGAGGGAGGAGGGCACAGCAGGCAATGGGTGACTGCAGGCCAAGGCAAGGAGTCATCAGCAGTGAGTCACAGGATGTGGTCAGCGCCAGGCTCAGCCCTCTCTCCAAACAGACCAAGTGTTCCCCCAGTGCCAGGACACCGTCTGGACCATCAGGAGACCCTCTGCAGCAGTGGTCTTCACCCATGTTTCCTTTTTAGCAACGGAACTCTTTCTTCAAACAAGACTAAGAAGTCATTGCCTGGTTGGAGCAATGAAGAGGCCTTGGCCCTCCCAGCACCCTTCACTCCCTCCCCAGCCCAGGGGGTCCTGGTTCCGTGAAGGTTGGCAAGGAAATGGTGTTAAACGCACAGCATGCACCTTGGATCATTTCAGTAGTCACCGGATCACAGGAACTTGGGTCCACTGTTACGTGTTGGGATCCGATCCCACCGGCTCTTGCTCCCCCTTCCTCCCCAGCCCAGTGGCCCTGGGGCTAAGCCTGGGCAGGACTGGGCCTGGCCACCAAGCACCACCTCAGCAAAGGACAGAGCCGCTCTAGCCCAAACCAATTTAGGAGAAAAAAATGACATTTTTAGAAAACATGTCCCTAGCGTCTCTTCCAAGAGTTTCCCTGGTTGCTGAGTATAGCCCCCAGCTAGTGCACCGAAATAACAGTACCCACTAATAACAATGGCCCTGTCCCCAGGGACCCACCCACCTGCAGTCTCTTACACACCTCTGGTCGCCTCGGACTCTCTCGCTGCTCACTCATCCCCAAGCTTTCTCTTCCAGGCTCTGTGCATGCAGAAACACACACATTCCTGCCTGTCCCTTCTTTGACTCACTCATATGTACACAACTACACACATGGGATGCACACACAAACACATGCAGATATGCAGCCACACCCTCGTTTTCTCTAACAAATACACTCACACCTGCAAAGCTCCCTTTGGCATGCTTTGCCCACACATTTGTATGGACAGGCACACACCAGTGCTGGGGAGGACAGGTGGGGCAGGCTGCCTCCAAGCCAGCACATTGGATTAGTTGTGCCCTGTACATGGGCATCCACCCCAGAGGGCACGTGGGCACCAGAAACAGCGGCACCTGTGGGCTGTGCCCACCAGAGAGGCCACCTTGCCCATCGTACTCTGCACAGAGATGCTGCTCACAGTGCTGCGGCCCAGTTGGCTTTCTGGCAAGTTTCTCCTCCTTGCAGGACTACCTGCTAGCCCTGCTTTCAGCCTCACTCACCCATCAGGTAGTGCCCCTCCAGGTCAGGGTCTGCCTCAGGCTTGGAGCAGATCTTGGCAAACACTGGGAGCTGCTTCTTCTGGACAGGGAGCTCAAGGAGCTTGTCAGTGGGTGCAGGCGGCGGCGGGGGAGGCAGCAGCAGGAGCGGGCCCAGCCCTGTGGGCTCCTTGGGTAGGGGGCCACTGAACATGCTGTTCTGCAGGAAATCCTTGATGACACGCGTCTCCTCCAGCACCACCTTGTTGTCTGGGGCCTTGGGCGTTTCTTTGGACTTCAGTGGGAACTGGGCCAGGATCTTGCTGATCTCCGAGTTGGAGGTACCCAGGCTGTGGCCTCCATCATCTGTCCCCTTGGCACTCTTGGCTTTGGCAGCACGTAGGATGCCCGTGACCGTAGTCATGGAAGAATCGCAGTCCCGCCTGCTGCCGATAATGGACACAGCCACCTTGGGCTCCAGAAGCTTGTCACCAGCAATGACAGAGGCTCGCAGGGGCTCCCTGCTGCCTGTCACCAGAGGAGGCGTGAGAAGGCCGGGCACTGGCTTGCGCTCAGGCCTCTCCGGGGAGCTGCCAGGTGACTCCAGCTCCCTTGAGCTTCCTGTGACCAGGACGATGTGCTCTTTGGTCAGGTTCAAGAACTCCTGCTCCACCAACAGGGAGATCTCATCTTTGTCACTGCTGAGCTCCAGAGCTCTGCAAACAGGTCAGACAGACAGGTGGCTTTAGTGCCAGCTCAGGGAGAGTGGCTCTGCCGCAGGGCCAGGCCCCAGGGAAAGGGGGTGGAGAAAGCAAGAAACACCTATGGCTTTCTCAAGAGAACATGGACCAGCAGTGGGCTCTCAAGAGGTCTCTACACCACACCAGCAGGCACAGCACCAAGAGTGTGGTTCTGGGAATCAGGACACCTGGGCCCTTTCCCAGTTCGGCATCTTACTGAGTGAGCTGAGGTTTGAGATCAAGGCCTCTGGACTGGGCCTCACTTCCTGGGAGCAGCAGCAGTTGGTTGGTCCCTGCACGGATTCACAAGCATTTACCTCTGTCTAAACAAGGGTCTCTACCTGTACCTCAGACCTGGCGCTCAGCTGGACCCCAACGGCCAGCACCTGTCTGAAGGGCCTGGTGATCCCATGGACTCTTGGCTCCCAGCTGCTGGCTCTCTCCAGGTGTGGGAGAGGCTGGCCATCCCGCTGGCCTGGCCCATGGCCCTGCATCCTTCGTAAGGGGAGACCTTCCACCCTGGCACTCCCAGGAGAATCACCAGCACCCAGTTCAAAACCAGCTGTGCTCTCTACTCAATGGGCCCCTGTGAAGGGTGGATGAGGTGGTTACACAGAGCGCTCTGGAAACTGCTCAGTGCGTTGGCCCTGGGAGAAGGTGGTAAAGGAGGCGAAGAAGAGATTGGAGGGGAAAACGAAAGCTTCCCACGAGCAGAGCTTCACAGGTAGGCAAGCCTGGCACACGCTCCCGCTCTGAGACCTGTTCCCAGGGCCCAGGGAGCCCCACCAACAGCGACTACAGAGCGAAACTGTGCTCCCCCAGGAATGCTCTTTGTGCGGGAGCACATGCACACTCACATGTGTGCACACACGTGATGGGGCGTGCGGTGGCTCACATGCCACCATGCAAAGAAGCAGTAGTCAAGTCCCTGCATCTGACAACCAACCAGAAGGGGCACAGGGTACAGTCCCGGAGGCTTCCTGCTGTTTGGGGCATTGACCCCTTAGGTACTGGGTCCTGCAGACGCCCAGGGCTCCTGCAGAAAAGGCAGGCTGCCCAAGGCACGTGGGCACACGGGAAGAGCTCAAGATATGGGAATGTGTTGCTATTCCAACAACTGAGACAGCCTGCCTCCCGGGTGGAGCCCCCCTGGGTCCTGGCAGGGGCGGTGCCAGGAAGCGGCAGACTCCAGCCAGACCCACCCGGTTCGGAATCGAGCACCACTCCTTACCTCATGTCGGATCCTAGAACCTCAGGGACTCCCCTGTAACGCGGGTCTGACACAAGCACCCCCCACCCTCCTGGGCGGTGTGAGAACTTGGGACAACCCGTGTGCGAGCTCAGCACAGATCCCTGTGCCCCGGACACCCCCCCAGCCGGCCCACTGGCTGAGAGCCTTCCCCAGAGTGGGCTGGCCCTGGGAGCTCTGGAGGTCGGCAGGGCTGGGCGTGGGGCAAGGCCACCTCACCTGTCCCTTTTCCTCTTGCCCCACTCACTCTCTCGTCCCTCTCTTCTGTGTCCTCTCGCCTGTCCCCTGTCCCTCCTCCTTCCCATGTCTAGACTTAGTCTATAAATAGGCCTCATCTCACCCCTGTGTCCGCAGGAACAATGGGAATGAAGAGGTTGCCAGTCCAGGATCCCAAGTGTTAGGTCCCCCTTCCTCCTCCTCTACATCCTCCTCCTCGAAGGGAGCAGGCGAGTCCCCAGTCACAGAAACCAGACATTTGAAGGGCCAGTGCCCCCACCAAAAAGTTACAAAGCAAGCTGTCAGTTTTCTGAATTAGACTTACTATAATTATATTCATTTTTTTAAATTGTGATAATGGTATCACCCAAACAACCAAAAAAGAATCCTTATCTTTTAGAGATACTAAAGCATTTACAGATACAATTATGTCTGGGATTTGCTTTAATTCCAGGGCGGGAGGGGAAAGAAGGGAGGGGCCGCAGATGAAACCAGAGTGGCCCCGTGTTGATCACCGTGGAGGGGTACTTGGCTTCCTCACTCACGGTTCGCTCTACTTTTGTGTTCGGTTTCTGGTTGTTATTTTTTAACCAAGATGTTACGTGGCACACGAGCACACAAACGTCTCACCCCTGAATCCTTTGGAGTACCAGCTCTAAGGAGAAGCCAAAGCAGCTTCTAAAAGACCCACAAGGCTTGAGGTCCCAGTACCAAAAAAACACCCCACAGGAGGCGGTCCCTGCTCAGCCCCTAAAGAGGACACTCCCCCTCCCCCCACCGGGCACCAGGCTGGCAGAGAAAACGCTGCGGGAGCTGAGTGTGACCCCTGCTCACACTCCCAGGCATTCTCCCCCGACAGGTCACGGGGGCCAATGGGCCTCTCAGGAGGCTGACACTCCCAGAAGGGGCAGTGCAGGGCCAAGAGCGGAGGGGCCGCCCTGGCCGTGGGTCCTCCGCCCTGGCCGTGGGTCCTCCGTGTGCCGCTGAAAGGCTGTCCAGAGCACTTGCCCTCCCCGGAACAGCCTCAACTGCCTCCTGTTTCCCCGGAATCTGCCCTGAACCCACTACAGGGCGGACGCTGGACACCCATCCGTATGCTCAGATTTAATCCTCCCCACACCCCTGGGTGGTAGCCGGTTACCATCCTCACTCTGCAGACGGGAGAATCGAGCCTGCACGAGGCTGGTATGGGGCTGCCAGCACCACCTCCTCCCACCCGCCTGCAGGGATGTCAGTCAGAGGGGGTCTTCCAGCTCAGCTTCCAGGCTGGGCTCTGCGCCCCGATCTGCGGCCAGGGACAGCGCTGGGCTCAGCCCACCTCTCCAGGCAGTGGAGGAGCTTTGTGTTCTGACATTAGCTGTTGCTCACAGTTCCCTGTCTGAGGAGCACTTTTCTGAGTGGGTTTCGGGGTGGGGGGGGGGCAGCTTGTGGATATAAATGTTAAAAGGGAGAGACTCCAGGGCTGGCCTAGGGAGGCTGCTGGAGACCCTCCCCACGGCCTGCCTGGCAGTGATCCTGGATCAACACTCTGAGGGAGTCCCTCAATCAACCCAGTCACTGCTGTCCCGCTGCCACTTCTACAAGGCAGCCTTTGTCCAGCGCCTCGCTGCCATCCAGATTCAGCACAGCAACAAATCCCCAATGCAGGGTCTCCAGACCTGTCCCCTCCACCCCCATGAAAACAAGATTCATTTGTTCTCATTTGTTCTAGAGAAGTGTATGTCCGCAGAGCTAGGACATCCTCAGGACTCAGATCAGAACGTTCGCCGTTCAAACCCGCATGTGGACTCTCAGTACACATAGAATAAAATCCAAACCCCTTTCTGACCCCCAGGGCACCACAGGAGTGGGCCCATCGCCCCTCCCACTTTGACTCCTCCTTCTTCCATCCACACTGGCCTTAACCAATATTCCCTGACATGCCAAGTTCACTCCAGCCCCGGGGCATCTGCAGTCCTATGGAAGGCCAGGTCACCCCTTGCCTGACTCATCATTCATGCCTTAGTTCAAGTTTCATACTCTCCAAGTAGCTTTTCCTGTCCCTTTCCTAAAAGTGTTATTACTGCCCCCCACCTTGGCCCACCTTACCGGGCATTATCTGCTCCATCAAGTTGTTTATTTTCCTCTTAGTTTTCATCACCATCTTACAGTATCTTTTTTATGTCTCTACTCCCCACAAGAACATATCCTCCCTGAGAGCAGGGACTGTATCTTCTTCATCACAGGCCTGGGGAAAGCAGAACAGTGCCTGGCACATAACTTCAGCTCAGTAAGTATTTGTTGAATAAATTATGAACTAGCTCATGAACTTCTCTTTACACTTGTCCATTTCTTGGAGCTCTTGAAATCAAGAGCTGTGTTGCCAAAGACTGTCTCACTCCTTGCATGGGTCACAACCTGTCTGGCTTTGATTCCACTTCCTGTCCCTCCTCTCTGTCCCACCTCTGACCAGCATCCCTGGGAGCTGTTCAGTAACTACCCTGCTAGGTCCCGTCCTAAGGGCTCCAACCCTCTGCAAGGGAGGCCCCTGGCTGATCTGACACAGAGTCCACCTCTTAGCAACCACCTTGGGGCTCACACAAAAATTTTTCATTCTTCTTACAACTTTGCTGGGTTCAAATCGAGCCTGCTTGCCTGCATTTCTGGAATCTTTTTTTTTTCTCTCTTCTTAAGAAGTTTTGCCGATGTTGGCACTTCTCCCCTGCTATTTCCTTTCTCCTTTGAGTTGGTAAAAACCATGAAATCTGCCACAGACTATCACAGTGAATTATTCAGGAAGGTTAACCCAGCTCCTGAGTGCTGACAAAGGAAGCAGGAGTCGGGATCGGTGCCGCGGCTCCAGCTGCCGCCGCCACCTCTGCTTGCCCACCTCCAGAAATGATAGGTGTCTGACGGAGGCTTTGTATGCGGATGCTGTTCGTTGTTTCTGCGTTTGCAGTGTGCAGAGTTATATAAAAATAAAGGCTATTGACTGGCTGGCACCCCTTCCCAGAATAATGACTAAGCAAGCATGCTGTTAGCTCCCCATAGCAGTTCTGTGTACATGATAACACAGAGCAAAGATGAAAACTGCTATTCATCTGAGCCAAACAACAAAAAAAAATGCAAACAGAAAATTGTTAGTGTTGGAAGAGTACACCAAAACAAATATTTTCTTCTCACTACCGCACTTCCGACCATCCACAAACCAGGTACCCAGGCCCCGTGCCCGGGTGACACAGCCCTTTGAGGAGGGGAGCCTGGGCCCGGCTCCGGGTCCCGCGCACACCTGGATTCGGGTGGCGGCCCATCCACAGGCTGGCCTCCTGGCTGTGGGTGAGATTCTGACTTCCCTACGTGCTGGCTATGAGCTGAGTCTCTGGAGGGAGGCAGAAGCGGGAGTCAGATCCCCACCCCTTAGTGGAGGCCAGACCTTAAACAAGCTGTGTCAGGTCCTAGCTCACAGAATAGGAAGAAAGATTAGCATTCCTGGAGTGCTAACCAGCCAGATACCACTGAGCACCTTGCATGCAAAACTCTCATTTTAATCCCCACAACAGCCCCCACTGGGCAGCGGGGTAGTCCGATGACCGCAATGGCCCCATGTTATCACACGTTTGATATCCTGTATCCAGGTACCTTGTAATTCCCACCCATCTTGATTCAAGTAATAATGTAAAGTGCGTGGGCTCTTACATTACATCACACTAGGCCTCTACACTACATCAGCCTCTTGTTTCTTTTGGGTTTTGGCCAGCTCCAGGTGAACAAGTCCTGGAGAGCCCACTTAAGAAACATCCCACACAGGCAACCCCCGACAGTTGGCCTGACCCAACCAACCTGCAGATGCTGGATGCGCACCACCCATGCCCAGCCAAGTGCACCCCCCACCAGAAGAATCACCTGGCTGAACCCAGCCCAGACTCCTGGACAACAGAAAGGGGAGCTGAGTAAATAGTTGTTGTTTTGAGCCACTAAGCTTTGGAGTGGTGTGTGAACTATAACTAACTGATGCAGACAGAGAGAGCAATCCCAGTTTTAGACTGAAGAAGCCAAGGGAGAGAAGAGTTAGGGAATTTCCCCAGGAGGAAACTAAGAAGGGACAAAGTGGTGAGCTGACACAGTCTTGCTCAAATGGCGCTCTCTTAACCATTAGGCCACTCTACCCTGAAAACCAAAGTGAAGTGCTGGGTGTTAAATACCAGGGATGCACACCTAAGATAGGAAGGAGAACAAGAAAGGGCTCTCCAAGGAAATGTCATTTCAGTGGGGGCCTCAAGGGTAATAAGCATTTAGCCAGGTAAAGAAAGCAAGGAAGAGCTTTCCAGACATAGGGAACAGCATGTGTGAAGGCCTTGTGGTACACGGGAGCTTGGTGTATTGGTGGGACTATGCTACAGCGGGTGGGGCACATTCATGGGCGAGTGGGGAGGTCACAGGAGGCAAGGCCAGAGGAGGGAGGAGTCAGAACCTGCCTGGTTAGAGTGGCGCTGAAAGATTTTATTCTAAAGGAGCAGGGAAGCCGTTGGAAAGGTTTGAGCAGGGAAGTGTCAGGGCCGGGTTTCTTCTGCAGAGCAGTCCAGAGGAGTGACAGGAGGGGACTGACCCCTAGCCAGGACCTGTGCTGTGCCTGCTAGGTGCCAGGTATTACAGGTGGCACTGGACTCCACAACAGCCATGAGGAATAGGTAAACATCTTTATTGCCACTTTAGAAGAGGAAACTAAGGTTTGGGAATTAACGACAAATTCAAGTTCACCCAAGAGCGCAAGTGATGGAGCAGGACTGGGAACCAAGTCCAGATGGGTCCAAGTCTCTACTCTTAGCCACTGCCTTACACTTCCCAAAACAGGAGAAGTGGGACGACAAGCAAGACCTTGGCAGTCAGGAGACCTGCATTCGAGCCCCAGCTCTGTCCTTCCTGATGGGGTGACCTCAATTCACTTCCCTTCTCTGAGTCTCAGTTGCAGGATGGCCAAAGGCCAGGAGCCAGCCAGGAACTAGGAGGATGAGGCAGCAGAAGGCAGAACTTGGTGGGCAGGTGGGTGTGCAACTTAGGGACTTGAAGGAGCTGTGGCTGTGAGTGGGGGTAACAAGGAGGTACCAAACTGTCCCAGACAAGGAAGGGCCTTCATTACGGAGGCAGAGGTTCTGGCACCGGCCGCCAGTGGGTCCCCACCTTCACTTGATCAAGGCTGATGGATATGCCATAGCACTCTGGTGGCCCCTGCCCACTGTGGAGGGAAGGGATACAGCCGTCCCTGTCAAAGCTGCCTTGGGTCTTCCTCCACCTTCCCTCTCCTCCAGATGCAGGATTCACTGAACTGCCCTGCGTCCCCCTCCCCATATACACACCACAGCCATGCACACGCAGCACAGCAGTGCACATACACGCTCCAACCCATGGGTGCACACACAGCACAGCCATGTCCATGTGCTGTACACATACGGTACAGACGTGAATACACATGCACACACAGCACAGCCACGTGCACACCCCAACAACCATACATATGCACCCTGTGTATATGTGTGCACGTGCCACCACCATAGCCTTGTAAAGAACCAGCAGGAAGAAAAGGAGCCAGGGAAAAGGATGGATTCCACCTCTCTAACAATCTGAGGGTCCTGGGCCAAGGTTTTTCCATTTGGGAGGTGGAGGGGGCAGTTGAGGGAAGCTGCAGATTTATTTGCCATCCTGCAGCCTCTGCACCTGTGTCCCAAAGGTACCTGGAAACCCACTGAGCTCTGTCTGCTGGGACCTCTCCTGGGGGCAGGGGGCTGGGCAGAGGGCCTTCAGAGCCTCAGGCCTCCCTCCCTGGTTCCCCTCCACTTGCTGGGCTCTGGTGAGGATTAAGTGAGATGATGAATGTGAAAGCACTTGGTAAACTGTAACGGCGCTATGCAAATGTTAGCAGCTCCCAGAGACCCTTTGGTGTGGGAGGGCCAAGCTGGAGCCCACTGACCCTTCACAGCCCAGGGCCTGGCCTGCAGCCAGGGGTGGAAAGATAGGAAAGGCTCTGAAGCTTCATGGGACGGTGACACCACCCGGGGTGGGGTTAAAAGAGGTAACACTGTGAAATCCCTCAGCTGCCCAAACGCCAAGCCTAGACTTCGTGTTTGTCTCATTTCTTAGCAAAGGCCCTTTACAGAGAGTAGAGTCATTTTTTACAATGTCCCTGGCACACACTTAGCATTCAGTAAAGGCCAGTCTCCTTCCTGCATGCTTTTCCTTGGAACATCTCCTTCTCAAAGCTGTGTCCCTTGTAAGCCTGAGGTTTCATCATCTTTGACCCCCGAAGTATCAGAGAACCTTCTATACACATTCACAGGAGTCAGCTGCAGTACTTGTTTCAAATGCAGGTTCCTGGGCACCCTTGGGAAGATAGCAGTTCAGTTGGTCCAGAAGGGGGCCCAGGTATCTGCAATCAGAGCAGGTGTCTCTCCTCCACCCTTTGCCCCCGACTCGCAAAATTTTGATGCAAGTGATGTACAGGAAGGCACCAAACCAGGTGCAAATTTACCCCATCCCAGGTCCTCTCTGACCCTTCACGCCTGGAGGGGAAAAGAGAAGTTGAGAAAACAGGACTCAGACCTGAGGTGGGCCAAGGACTTGGATGAGGGATTCAGTGAGCTGGGGAATGAGCTGGGGAATGAGGCAGGAAATGCCGAGGCATAAATACAGCAATAAAGGAGCTTCGGCTGGGAGCTACAGAGTGATTCTTATTGTTCAAATTATCTTTAAAACTTTTCATTTGAATCTGTTTAATAAGAGAAGGACTACCCTAAGGAAGAGATATTTTTTTTAATGTGACTTGGGAGCTGAATTGGAAAGAATGTTGCAACAAAGATATTAAAAAGGGGATTAAACCAAACCACTGGTGGCCAGTCTCTGCAGGCTCCCACAACCTGCAACACAAGTCCCCAAACCATAAAATTAAATTAAAAGGGGGGACAGGGGACGTGGCATGTTAATCACGATTCATCTTCCCTTCACTGCTCATGGTTCCCAGTGCTAAGCAGACACGGGAGAACTGTTCCAAAGGGCTCCTGGTGTCTGGCTGGGCAAGAGCTCTGGCCTTGCAGCCCCACTGGGCCCTTGTTTCTGCTCTGCCCCATTTGTGTTGGGTGACTGGGCGAATTGCCTAACTTCTCTGAGCCTCAGCTTCTCCATCTGTAAAAGGGGAGTAATATCAATCACCTCCTGCTAAGACAATGAGATAAACAAAAAATTAAAATTCAGAACCTGGCACATATCAAGTGCTCAGGAAAGTGTTACCTTCCTTCTCTGCAGCTGAAGGCAGAAGGAGGTGGGTGGGAAACCTTGCAATGTCTTGGCTTATTGATATTCAGTCCCTATGTCACTCAGTGCTTCCTCTGATGATCATGACTTCTTGCTTGGATCCTGGCCACCTCTGGGCCTCACTCACCCTCCTTGCAGTGGCACTTTTATGGTTCATCCATCATTCACTTCCTCATTCATTCATTTACACTGCATAGTCATCAAATGCCAGGAAATCGGCTGGGTGCTGGGGAGACAAAGATGAGTAAGACACAGCCCTTGCTCTTAAGGAGCCATGGTCAAGAGTGGGAGAAGTATTTTTGCCACAAGGAAGGATAGAAGTTGTGCCAGGTGACCACCTTATCAGAACTTCCATGCCAGAAGTGCACCAACAAAACAAAATAGGACAATGTGTCCCCTCCTCTGTCCAATAGTCAACTTGAGAGCTGGCTCTAAACTGACTCTTCCATTCCATCACCCTCATCTAAAGACCCCTCTACTTGGTCTGTTCTTATGAGCTCACCTGCTTTCTCCTATTAGATAACAAGTTATGGAAACCAACTGTTATGTTCCCTTTTTGCCCTAGCTGCCAAGAATCTCAAAGCAAAATGCTGTCCTCAGCTGAGTAGTTTCCCTTAGCTTAGATTTTCTGGTAAATAATTCTCCTCTCCCCATACCATTCTCGATTACTTAACCCCTGTCACCTTATCCTTTATAATAACAATACTGGTGGTGATGCTGCTGCTGAAGTTGATGGTGATGATGCTAATAGTGATGATAGTAATGATGCTGATGGGGATGATGGTGATGACGCTGATGGGGATGAAGGTGATGATGCTGATGCTAATTGTGATGATGAACCTGGAGTCCTTATCTTACACTAGGTGCTGTGTGCGCCTAACATACCTTATTTCCTTAACCTCCACAGTAATTCTTTAAGGTGGTCACTATGACTTTTTCCACTTCTTAGGTGCATAAAATGGGGCACAGAAAGTTTGAGTAGCTTGGTTACAACTAGGAAGTGTGCTAGGATTCAAATCTACCTGCCTCCTTACTTTATTGTTACCCTATACTGATATTGTTATCACCTTCAAACCCTTAGGAAGGAGAAGAAATATTATTTACTTAGATTGAAAAGAGGGACATAGAAGAGAGAGGAAGAAAACGTGTTGAATGGGGTGAGCAGTGAAAATTCAGAGGGTGACACTAATTCTAGGTCTTTAAGGATGGGTAGGATTTCAACAGGCAGAGATATGGGTGAAAGGCATTGCTGGTCATAGAATAACCTGAGTAAAGGCAAAGAGATGTGCATCTGCTGGTAGCTTGTCTTGGTTCTAGTGTGTGGAGGAGACAGCAAGATCTGCATGTCTATACAGAGGTAGGTAGGCTGAGACCCCAACTACTGAAACCCTCAAAACCGGGTCAAGGAATTCAGGAGACCATGAGGGAGCCCTGAATGATGACTGAGTCACACTGTTCACATGTTTTAGGAAGATGAAGCCGGAGAAGGCAGAAAGACATCGAGGAGGGAAAGGAACCAGACACAGAGCTGAGGTATTGTAACGATGGCAGGAGAGAGATGAGCAGAGAGACCAGGAGTCAAAAACCACCATGAAGGTGAATGCGGTATGTGTGCAGGGACTGGAAGAGGGAAGGGATGGAGGGCCTGGAACCTCTGTCTGCCAGCACCATTGCATCCACTAATTCACTTGACAACCAGGATGGGGGTGCATTGATGTCAGTGAGATTGGGGTCACAACAGAGGCTGAGTCTCAGCCCTAGGAAACCTAGGGGGAGAAGACACTTAAGTGTTGGGTCTAGGAAAAAAGGATTCCAAACTGGGGCTCAGGGAGTCTCTGAGTCATTCACAAAATGTCAAGGACCACAAGAATGTGTTTCAGGCACAAGCTTTCCTCAGATTCTCAGACAGGTGTTGGATCCCTCAAGGAGAGAAAACACAAGCCTACAGCATTGAACTCCAAAAGTCTCCAGAGCTGGCTTCTGCTCTAGGGCATCAGCCTGAGTTTCCAGCTGGGAGTCTTGCCCTTGTCACTCCTATCACCAGGTTTCAAGCTTTTTTAAAAAAATAATAATAAATAAAAGTTGTGATATATGCCAAGCAACTTTTCCAGGAAAATAGAATACATCCAATTGTCTAAATAAGAGCAGCACAAAGGATTGGTTTGTTCTCTGGGACCAAGAAGGCAACTGTGAGTGTCGAATGATTTTATAAATGATGGAATGAACAAAAGCCACTTCACAGTCAAGGCAATGGAGACAACAGCAAATCCAAAGCCCCCGACTGAGGCCGTGCAGTTGTAGTAATGAGGAGGAATGAGTGAATAAGCAATCCTGGAATTTGAGTTAGTAAGTGACTGGCCACAATTCTCTAAGCACAAATTTCCGACTAATTAAAAGATAACTCAACACAACTCTGGAGTTTAATTGACACTAGGTGGAACTATTGATTTCTCCCTCAGAGCTTATTTCTCCCTATTTCTTCTCCTCCTCCTCCATCAATGGCACCTTGGTCCAACCAGCAGCTCAAGCCAAAAACCTCAAGTCAGACTTGATGTCTCCGTGTGTGTGCCCCAAACCACCAGCAGATCTTTGGGCTCCTCTTAAAAATACACACCGAGTCCCCCACTTTTCCATCCCCACGGCAATCTCTCTTCTCCAGACACCACCACCTGCAGCATCTTCCCAGAGGTCTCCCAGCTTCCTCTCTCACATACCTGGGAGTCTTCTCCATGCAGTAGCTGGAGAGAGCTTTAAACGTTAGTGAATCTGGGTAAATTACATTCTCTTCCCCAAAACCTCCAAAGGGTGCCCACAGCCCGGGGAATCAAAAATAAAATCCCTACCATGATCTTTCAAGTTTTCTAAGACCTCTCATCTCTGCCTCTCATATCACCTTGTCCCATATCCCATCACTCAATACACCTCAGCCATGCTGTCCCTCAGCCACCTTGTCCCACCCCCACCTCAGGGTCTTTGCAGTCGCCCTTCTTTCTGCCTGGGCATCCTTTCCCAGGTCTTCGCTTGATTGGTTCCTTCTGGGTGTTCAGGTCTCAGCTCAAATGACCACCTCTTCTCAGAGAGTCCTTCCCCGGCCACTCCATCTAAAGACTCTCCCTAGTACTTTACCCAGTTTTATTTGTATCAGAGCTCTCATTGCTATCTGAAATTATCTGGCCTATTTTTTGTATGTTTATTATTGATTTTCTCCAACCAGAACACCAATTCTTTTCACATCTGAAGTTATACTAGTCTTTTATTCACTTGTTTTCTGTTTCTCCTACTTGAAGGTCAACTGTAGGGAAGGCAGGGCCCTGTCTGGTTTAAAGCTCTATCCCACTAGCTCTTAGCACTGTGCCAGGCACATAGTAGAGGCTTAATAAATATTTGTAGAATGAATAATTGAGTGAATAAACTGAAAATGCACCCACAGGGTGTAGTCGGCTTGGGGAGAAAAGCAAAATGGTATTAATCGCTATTGCCACGAATATGGAATATTAACAGGGAGGATCCAATCCACACAGATTGGATCACACCTGAATTTCTGTACCTGGTTCTGGGTGCTGCACTGCCCCAGAACCCACGGTGTGGGCAGGAAACTGACCAAACTGGCACCTGACAGGAAACTTAGAAGACCAAAGAAATTTAGCTTATAGAAACCAGAAATCCTAAGAGAAATGTTGTCACTATCTTTTAACATCTACAGGGCTATCGAGAGAGATAGAGGATAGACTTTGGTTTGGAGTGAAGGGCAGAATCCAGATTAATGGGCATTAGTCTGACAGAGACAGATTTTGGCACAAGAAGAAAGTGCTCTTTTGATAGTCACAGTTCAAGATAAAGGAAAGAACTGGTCTAAAAAGTGGTGAGCTCTCCATCTAAGAAAGTGTAAAAGTGGACAACCACTTGGCAAGGATGTTGAGGAGTGATTCATGCAGCAGAAGATGGCCTTCAAGATCCTTTTCAAACCTGAGATGTCTGGGTTTCTGAAATGTATTGGAGACATGGTCAAGAAAAAAAATTCTGGCTAACAAGAGTTCCAGAACATCCTTATATGGTTGTTTCCCACAGCAGGAAACAACCAAAACCAGGTCTACACCTTGAGCAGTAGAAAGGTTAGCTGAGAGGAGTCTCGTGGGCCTGAGGTCACCTTATAACACACTGGACGGCTCCCTGGGCTTGAAATCTCTGATCTAGTGTGATGATGACTCAGAATAGGGGACTGCCAAGTGTCCTGACTCTCCAAACGAGGCCTCAATTTCTAGGGGGAGTCAGCCAACGCTATCGCGCAGTGGCCAAGATGGCCCTGAGTTTGCTCTCTGAAACCCCACCACTTCCTAATCGTAAGGTTTGGGGCAAAGACAACCCCTCCAGACCTGCTACCTCCTGAGTAAAAGGCTCTCATTTCAAAACAGGAGGGGGAGAAATTGAAACAAGAATGGCACAAACTTCATAAACTCAGTGACAGACACAAAGACATGTTTGGAGATTCACATGATAAAAAATAAAAACGGGGGGAATTTAAAATAGTACCTACCCCATACACTAATTATAGGGCTTGAAGAAATCATCATCGTCACCATCATCATCACTCTGAAGAATTTCCGCAAATCCTGGTTATTACCAGGAACGTTTAATCATTCCAACAACCCTATGAAATGCATAGTAATCATCGCTCTTTGGCAGATGAGGAAACTGAAGCTCACATAAAGTAGACAAATCCCGCAGATGACATGGGGCTGAATTGCGACCTGAAACCAGAGTTGTCTGACTCTACCATCACGGCTGCCTTTCTTTCAACAACAGCTCACTGTGTTCTACATGGTTGATATCCACCCGATTACCGCGTTGTTTATTTACCTAAGCCAGTGGTTTCCCAGCTCTTTTCTCAGCAGCAGAATCCTGTCGCAAACGCAGTCTTTACTCAGAACTCCAGTAAGTAAAAGCTATTAAAGCGGAACAGCTCTGGTTGAAGGGGAATCGGGGCCCAGCCACCAGACCACTTGACTCCAGGTGACCTCGGCAGCACCATAGGGTCTGGAAGCACAGCGTGAAAACCCCAGATGGAAGCCAACAACAACAAAAACCCCACCCCCGAGAATTACATTTACGGAGAGCCTCATTTGTATAATGCAGTCTTCAGCCTCCTGTCTCCCGTCACATTTGATCCTCATTATCAACTCTGAGGTGGACAAGGCAGGGCATATCAGCCTCAATTTGCAGATGAGAAAATCAAGGCTAAATGAAATTAAGCAACTGGCCAAAGGTGAGTCAGTTCACTTTTCGGCCAAGTGCGGACTGGAAATAGAGTCTGTCTCCATTAACTAGGTGTGACCTGGCAGAGAGGGTGCCATCTACTGGAAATTGCCACCGACCCTGGTTCACCAAGTGGACAGTCAGCTCCTTGGCCACTGAGGGCCTGTGCACAGCTCCACGGGCCCCCTGCCAAGACCCTGTCCCAGAGCAGATGGCAATGGGCAGGGAAGAGGGACCCAGTGCCGCCATAGGGCTGAACTGCAAGGTTTTGGCGGTAGTTAAGCCATTCTCGTCCCAGCCACATCACGCTGAGGACAGGGCAGAGGAAGCAGTACCAGCCAAAGTTACCTCCACCTTTGTCTGCAGCCCAGGAAGGGACAGCAGGCAGTGGAACCCTGGGTAGCAGGTACACATCGCCTCTGTTCTCAGCTCTTGGGTGGAAATCCCTGAAACCAGACTCAGCTGATATTTGCCCGAAGGGTTCCCCCAGTCCAGAGCAGCTCTGAACTGAGCCAGACCATGTGTTGGAACAGGCAACACTTAATTATCATTTAGTCTCTAATTAGCACTTCATTATTAATATACTCCATCTGTAAAATGGGGACACTAATACCTGTCTCATAGGGGCTCTGGGAGGATTAATTAATGTTTGCAGCCCACTTTGAAGATGCAAAGCATCTTCAAACAAGGGCTCGGCAGCGGCACTGATAGCCACAACAATTGCGCAGGCTTTTCCTAATGAGGTCCCCACCTTCTTCTCCTTGTGAATATCCATCCCCAACAGTATTTGCTCAACTTTGCCCCCATGGAGGAATATTTAGCTGTGTTTCCCAGGCATGGGATTTCCCATCCAGTAAACGGGCTATTCCCAGCCATCGTCCCACACTTTAATTTTCTATTATGTCCTCTGAATATGTCAATGCCTTCCCAGTAAATATTTTGATGTGCGCGCGTGCAGCAGCTTCCGTGGAGTCTGAATGGGACAGCTGCTCCTGTATTAGGGAGCTCCAGATGTGGTCGGAAACCACCAGCCTCCTCTGTGCCAGTGCCTTGCCTTTGGAGGGGGGAGGGGGGAGGAATCTTCCAGTTGTCTTTCGGGAAAACCATGGGCATCTAACCCTCAGCCCTGGCTAGGGTGGTTTTTCAAGGTCCTCAGATTCACTTCTGATTGTTTCAGCCTTTAGGATGAGAACTATCCCCTCTGCAGGCTGGGAAGGAAAGGAAGAGGCAGCAGAAAGAGAGTCCTGGCCTGGCCCTTTGCCCAGGTAACTTCAGGATCCCATTTAACCCTGCGATAAAGAGTGGACTAAGGGCTACGGGGAGTTGGTTAGGGAAACTCTACAGTCTTTAGGGTTTGACCAGACTGAAGAATGGGCCAGAGCAACCCCCAGAGGGTCTGACCTCATCTCTTCCCTCCTCGTTTGGTGCTGGCCATGCAGGGCGATACTCACTCTTCTTGGAAGCTGAGCCCATTGTCTCCTGGAGTTCCAGCCACCACGGGGGCAGAGAGCTGCTCCTTCAAGGTCGGGGGCTGCAAAGCCTGGGGCAGGCGCTGAACTCTCTTCCAGATTTCATGGCAGGTCTTGTCTAGACTGTCTTGGGGTGTGTCCTGGTGGATCCAGATGTATCTGGGGAATGGGCCCAGGGCTGAGGGGCGCTTGGCCACCAGGGCCGAGGATGCAGGGAGCCCATTTCCACTGGCCATCGTCCTCCCCTCTTTCCGGAAGCCCTTTTGTCCACCCAGGGCTCGAAGACTGGTGGACCATCCACCACCACCCTTCATTCACTGCAAAGGCAGATGAGGATGGGGCAGAAGCAGTTCAGTTCTGGCTGGCTGCTGCTCCAGCAAGGTGCGGAAGTTCAGCTGCCTCCCGTTCGTGCGCCTGGGGTGGGTGGAGGTCAGCTTCCTTTGAGGGAGGGGGAGCTTATTTTGATTTGTTTTTATTTGCTCTTTTCTGACCTTTGCCCCCCTCCCCCTCTCCCTGAGAAGAAAATATTTTGAAGTCAACAAAAACCGGTAGCTTAGTAACCTTGGAATCCCCCTGAGCTCAGGAACCAGGTGCCTGGGTGGGCAGAATGACATCTGGGAACAGCTGGAGGGGGAGGGCTGGTCTCCCCCACAATCTCTGACACGGCCCCGTTGCCACACGCCTGTACTAGCTGTGGCTCCTGGGGCTCAGCCCATTCTCGCTGGCTCAACCTCGAAGATGACTGGGTGAGAGCCTAGCACTGTGCTAGGCACCTTGAGGGCAGGAGCCCGCCATTGGCTCTCCCACGGGCCTTCCCAGGGACCCCCACGCACTCCGGGGGCCAACGGTCTTCCCCTAGCAGGCCTGGCCCCGCCTCACTCGCTCGCTCTCGGACCTGGCCCCTCTCCAGCGCCTTGCAAGAGCGTCCGAGGGTCCAGAGCCCACAGCCCACCCCAGGGACCGCCCCACGAAGAGTTCCCACTCCTTAAAAGGTAGCTGTCTTGCGTGCGGCTGGCTCCCACACCCTTCCCGTCCAGCACTGGAATTCCTCTGTGGGTTTCAAAAGCAACGGCTGGGGGCGCGGGGCGCCCCAGTTCGGTTTGGTGTCCCAGGCCCTCCAGTGGGATGGGGGCGGGGCGGGGGCCCAGAGCGCTTTCCCCTGTTCCCAGTGAAGGGTGCCGCCCCCTTGCCTGCCCTGCCACTCCGCACAGACCCCGAGCCTGCCCGGGGCCCTGACCTTCGAGCCATCGTCTGATTTTACCCCGAACTGCCATTTTTATTGGGCTTTACTGTGTGCTAAGCACTGGGCTTTCTGTATTGTCATATTCAATTAATACACGCTCATAAAGTTAGTACCATCGATTTTGTTTTTAATCATTCTACACTTGAGGAAACCTAGTATCGGACTCATCAAGGGGTGTGCCTAAGGCCCCCTAGGAAGGGAGGAGCTGGGATTCAAACTCAGCCCCACCCCCAGGCTCTCGGCCACTGAGATAGACCCTTCCGTCCTGCACCGGGTTCAGGGGTCCTGGGGCTGGGCAGGCGGTGAGCCCGTGGGAGTGGGGGTCAGGGGCAGAGGCGCAGGGCGAAACGCTGTTTGCTGTTTGCTGCTCAGTGGGCCCCTCCGCCCACGGAAGGGGCTTCTTAAACCCAGAATTGACGCAGCACTTTTTCTGTTGTGGGACCTTTGGCCCTAGGAGCCGGCGGTTGTGCCTCGGTGTTTCCCGGGGGAAGGAAGAGCAAGAGGGCGGAACCGAAGAGATGCGAACCAAAGAGGTGGCGGCTGGTACACGGAGGGTTGAGTCCGGACACCGCCCCTTCCTACCTGTGCCACCCTGTCAACTTTCTTCATTTCTCCCATCATTCATTCCTTCCTCAAATATTGGTGCAGCCTCCCGCTGTGCCAGGTGAGAGGCCGGGCCCTGAGGAAGCCTGAAGGCGAGCAAGCCTGGTGGTGTCCCTGCTCTCACGGAGCCTGTGCTCTGGACAGGGAGGTAGGGCCCAAACGCGCAAAGCAAGTAAGTGAGCAGTGGTTACAGATGACCTACCTCGGGGGGCAATGGGGAGAGGAACAGTAGCAGCTTTAGGGGGTGGGTGGTCCAGGTAGGCCTCTTTGAGGAGGTAACCTTCAAGATGAAGAGAGGATGAGAAGAAATGATTTTCTGTAAAATGGGGTTAATAAATATTGAAGATCACATGGTGCCTAATAGGCACTCAATAAATGTGTGGGGGGTGAATTAATAGTATACTGTGTAGAAAGTGCTGGGCATATAGTAGGTGCCCAATACACAATCTTGCTCTTTACAGACAGCCCAAGTTCCCGGAAATGTTGACTAAACTTTGAAATCCCAGCTTCATTCCCCATTGATTTTCATTACAAAACTGAATATGTGTTCCTTTGGGGAAAATTCCGAGGACCTAGACTGAATAAAATTATAGTTAAGAATCTAGAAAGCCTTTTAAAATAGTGTACTTAAAGGAAAAGTGATCATTTCTGATGAAATATTAATAGTTCTGAAAATGTCACTCAGTGTTTGTGCTGCTTGGCATTTGGTTGGCTAACACCCATATTTGGAGCAGAACTCCCAGGTCCCTGCTCTTCCCAGGCTGCAGGATTCCGGAAAGTTAGCCAGTTCTCTCTGAAATACAGCAGGGGTGGGGAACACAAGCAGGAGCATGTTTTTTTGAGCACATAGGGGAGATTTCTAGAAGATTCTGCAAAAAAACTTAAGTGATGTACTTAGCAATGGTAAAAAGCTATAGCCAATATGGTAGCCACTAGCAACATGTGGCTACTTATTTTTAATTTAATTGTAATGTAAATTAAAATATCAGTTCCTTATTTACATTAGCCATATTTCAAGTGGATAGCACGGAGAAAGACTATTTTCATTCTCCCAAACCAAACAGACTCTAGAAGCAGACTTCAGATCCTGAGTTCGTGTGTTTTGGCGGTGCAGGCTTAGGCAGGTTACTCTGCGCCTTGATGTACTGGTTTGCCGGGGCTGCCACATTACAGGCTGGATGGCTAAAACCACAGCAACCTATTTCCGCACAGTTCTGGAAGCTAGAAGTCTAAGGTCAAGGCTTCAGCAGGGTTGGTTCCTCCTGAAGCTTCTCTCGTCTCGCAGATGCCATCTTCTTCGGGTCCTCGCGTGGTCCCTCTCCTGTGCGCGTCTGCATCCTCATCTCTCCATGTGAGGTCACCAGTCGCATTGTATTGGTGCCCAACCTGATGACCTCATTTTACCTATAACCACTCTTGGCCCAATCTCTAAATAGGCCCATTCTGAGGTCCCAGAGGTCAGGGCTACAACACATGAACTTGGGGAAGACACTGCTCCGCTCATAACCCTTGGTCTCTGTGTCTGTAAAATGGGATGATAATTTGGAAAAATTCCCGTTTTGTAGAACCGTTGTAGATGTTTTATTACTAAGCGACTACTTAACCCGTGGGGAGTGCCGTGAGCCGCACCTGGCACAGAAGGGATGTGTCAGTGTTGTGTGTTGGCTTGTGTGTCAGTTCGCTGAGCACACAAAAATGCGTGCCACAGGAGTTTTTTTAAAGGTTTATTTATTTATTTATTTCTAGAGAGAGGGGAAGGGAGGGAGAAAAAGGGAGAGAAACATCAATGTGTGAGGGGAACATCCATCAGTTGCCTCCCAGATGTGCCCCGACCAGGGACAGGATGGCAACCCAGCCTTGCACCTCGACCAGGAATTGAACCGACGACCTTTCACTTTGCAGGACAACATCCAACCTGAGGCCAGTCAGGGCTGGGATTTTTAGGTAACAGGTTTTTGTGCTATGTATCGGGAGGAAGGACTTCAGCTGCACTGGGCTCTGTGATGGGGGAATGGACTCAAATCATCAACTAAGCCTTTGTATGGGCCGGGACTGTGCCAAGTACCGGGCTGGGAGAGCCATGAGACCTGGAGCCTAGACGCTGTCGCAGGCCAGTGAGGGGCAAAGTGTTCCACAGGTGTCTGATGCACAGCAAGCGCGGGGTAGACGGAGCTTAGTCCGGTCTCCGTTCAACAACAGTTGTGTCCCTTCAGCACCCGGATGTCGACGTGCCCGGTAGTGTTCAGGTTTTGAAGACATAACAGTGAAAAAATTGGACTGGTCCCTGATTCTTTTTTTTTTTTTTTAAGACCTTGAAATGATCATGGGCACCATTTCATCTGTAAATTATTTTTAGTTTGGAAAAATTCTTAAATTACCCTTACTACCTCCATGGCTCTGGGTAGGTGTTGTAACCACTTAGACCTCAATGTGCTCATTTGTGGAACAGGGACAATAAAATACTGACCCTGCAGAGCTGCTTGGGATGATTGAGACGACCCATGTACGGTGCTCACAGTAGTTAGTCTGGTACCTGCCGCGTACCCAGTGGATGTCAGCTAACATTATTGAGGATCCTGGGAGCCCTGCTTTTCTACTTTGGAACCAGGAAAGCCTCAGAAGGAGGCAGTTCTCCCTACCTATTCTGCAGCCAAAGCCTCAACTCACCTGGCTTTCAGCACCAAGATAAACGTGGCCAGGTCAGTCGGAAAATTCCAAAGGCACCGCAGGGCATGTGGCTCCTTCAAGATCTTACAGGCCCTGTGCCTTGTAGGCCTTTTCCTCTTCTAACGTACTTTAAACACGTTTGCCTCCCGCCATAAATATAAACCACTCAGCTGTGAAAAAAATTGAAAAGATTTTTACCATTTTGCTTTTGAAAATCTCTGGCCATGAGTAATTTATTTAAGATAGGGTCTGCTGTGATTTCTCACCGACCCTCCTGCCTACCTGGGATACCTTGCCCAGTGGGAAGACTCCAACCTACAAATTCTCATCAAATGGAATGAAAATTTTATGACGATTAACTTCAACAGTTAATGAAGTTGACATAATGTTGCATCTTGCATTTTGTTAACTATTTACTGATTTTGACGTTGCAGTTTGCTTCTTTGTGTTGTGAAGCTAATAACATTTACAGGCCTCAAACTTTCCGTAGGTCCCTGGAAAACACAGGGGCCCCTAGTTACCGTGTGGGTGAGGCCTAATGGGTGGAAATGCCCTGAGGGGGGTCTGTGCAGGGAGATCACGGGCAGCTGCTCTTGAGGGAGCAAATATCAGAGCTGAAGGACGGGAGGCACGGGTCTCCCCTGGGTGCGGCCCCACCCACTGAACACTGCTGCAGAGCAGCCAGCCGCTTCCCAGGACTTCGAAAAAGGACACCGGTGTTCTAGAAGCAAAGCTGTGACTCTGTGGCTCCTCTCTCCGGCCAGCCCCACCATCGGCCAGCCCCGCCCCTGCCCAAGGCATTTCACCCCTTCTTATTGCTTCCATTCGGTGTCCATGTGCCAGGGCATTGTTAAGAACTTGGGTGGCCCAGGCCAGGTGGCTTGTTGCCTGGAGCATCATCCTGTACACCAAAAGGTCATGGGTTCGATCTCCAGTCAGGGCACACACCTACCTAAATTATGGCTTGGGAGGCAGGCGATTGATGTTTCTCATATCGATGATTCTCTCCCCACTTCATTCCTCCCTCTCTCTCTGTAAAATTAACAAACATAATTAAAGGAAATAAACACTCAATAAATACATTTTTTAAAGAAAAGAGCCTGGGTGGTAGCCGCTGACACACTTGACTTTGAATTCCTGCTCTGCTACTCACTAAAGGGTATCTTTGCACGTGCTTACCTTCTCTGGCATCTCATCATCTGCAAAAGACAGAAACAATAGGCAGGTTCAGAGAGGGAGAGGTTCCAATAGGGACATCCACATAAAGTTCTCAGCACAGTTCTCGGGGCAACAACAGTTCTCTCGCCCACGTTCTTGGGGCACTTTACATCCATGTAAAGTGCTCACTGTGCCCTCAGTAAAAGATACTGATTCTCGTTGTTACTATTAGCCATTAATATAAAACAGCAGCCTATGGGCTCTGCATTTAAAGTAGGGAAAAGGAAGGCCGTCGTTGGTGGAGGAAAAGAGTTGTCCGTGGAGGCTCAAGAAGGTAGCAACAGAGTCAGAATCCCGACTCTGGATTCTTGCTTCCTCCTGCGTCCTTCCCACCAGACCCCTGTCATGGTGGGTGCCCCCCAGGTTCCTGGAGAGGCTTTCTACAAGGTACCTCTCAACTAGAAGCTTGGTGTCCGCCCTTCCTTCCATTCCTTCCTTGCCAGGAGGAATGTGGTCATCAATATGTGTTCCTTTAAGATCTATACTAGCCGACTGCGGGGATGATTTGAGGCAGCTTTCCAATGGAAAAGTAGAAATTACAGCATCAGAGAACACAGCAAGAAGTGCCTCCATCTACAGAAAACAGAAAGAGTTGCTACTTTCAGTCACCTGAATTGGTCCGAACACACGGAGATAATAAGGTAATAAAACTGGGTGTCCCTATTTGTCAGCCAAAGCAAAAAATGAAACACATTGGAAGACAGGGGTTTTCTTTTCTGATGGCAGGAAATACACGTCTTCATCTGCAGAGACAAAATGTTTCCTGGAAATAACCCCAAGCATGAATTTGTCATGTGTTCTTTTCATAAAGGATGTTGAGTGACATCGCGGGCAACATATTCAATTCTGTTTTCATACGGACAGAAATGCCATTGGGTTGGTCAGCCTCTCACATCAGGGCCTCTGAAGACAGCATCGCGTTCAGTCATAACTCAGAAGCACTTCTTTAAGGAACTCCAACGATGAAGTCTAGGAGAGACACATTTAGGTCCATTTCACAAACATTACGGAGCACCTACTCAGGCATCCATCCACCCACCCACCCATCCATTCATCCATTCATCCAGCAAAGATCTACGGAATGCCCACCATGCACTCTGGATGGCACTGGTGAAGAGGGTTGGTAAGAGCTGACACCCGGACAGAGTTTTGAAGGGCAAATAGGAAAACACCGGACACAGGAGGAGAAGATCATTGCAGGCAGAGGCAGCCGCATGCACAGAGGCCCGGAGGCAAAGGAGAGAGAGCTCAGCTAATGTCAGGAGTGCAAGGTCCTCCCAGCCTCCCAATGGCTGGAGCACAGGAGCTGTGGAGTGTGGGAACAGGAGGCTAGAAGGGCAGGCAGAGGCAGGTCATGGAGAGTCTAGCACGAAGCTTGGATTTTACTCTGTAGGCCGTGGGAAATAGCCGGGGAAGGCAGGGGAGCTGTGAAATCAGGTTAGCGATTTAAAAGATAAACTGGAAGCAAAGAGGAAGATGGCTTGATTGAGGCAAGAGCAAAGTTGGGGCACTTGTTCTGCAGCTGTTAAGGAACCAGAGGGACGGTGGGGGCCCTGGCCAGGGCCTGGAAGATGTTAAGGAGAGAGAATTTAGTGGACTTTGGGACTGCCTGGATCTGGGGGCTGAATGAAGGGGGAGTCCAAGACCCCCTAGGTTTCTGCCTCAGGAACTGGGGACACAGGAGATGTCCAGTTTCCTGAGGTGGGGGACTGAGCAGAGAGGTGGTGGTGTATGGTGAAGGGATAGAAGTGAGTGAGTTCGGTCATGAGTAGACTGCGGGAGAGCCCCCTGTGGGACATCCAAGAGGAGACGATGCCAGACACAGTCCAGGCACTGGGGGCTCAGGAGACTCCTTGGGAGAAGTTTTCTGCCCTTTACGGGCTCCCAGTCCACTGTTGGGAGACAGGCGAGAAAGTCCACAATTATAGAGAGGCTGGTCCCGCCCACCCTTCCTCCAGCTCCTGGGACCTCTGGGAGCGAGGCAGGTCCTTCCCCTGAGTCTGCCTCCCTGCTCTGGATTGCACTGCTTTCCTCCTGCAAGGTGCCTCTTCTCACCTGCCCCTCTCCAGGGCAGAGCTGGGGCTCTTCTCCTTTCCATCACATCCTGCCTTTCTTCCAGAGTAAATAAGTAAAGCAATCTTCTCAATAAACTAACAGGCCCCGGAGGACAGGAACTACTGAAAACAACTTGTTCTTTACATTTGTTTCCTTAGCACCTAGCACAGAGCCGGGCGTGCAGACTAATGCCTGCAGCAGGAACACCTGAGTGAATGGGTGAGAAGCAAGCAAATGGCTGCCCAGGATACAGCATGGAGGGTGTATGTGGGTCTGACTAGCTGCTGTAACACGTCTCCGCATTTCAGTGCTGTGAAAAGTTATTGCTCGTATTGGGCCAACACAGGTGTCCCTGCTGGGTGGTGACTTTCCTCTACAGGTGATCTGGGATCTGGGTTTTTTTCATCTGTGGCTCTGCGATCTCCTAGGGACCCAGATGCTGTGTCCGCAGCCAGGAGACGGATGAGTAAGACTGGGGGCCCTTTCCGGGATAAGCCTCGAAATGGCACACACCACTCTGCCCACATTCCTTTGGCTCGAACCTTGTTTTTGGACTGCACCCAACCGCAGAGGGGCCTGGAAAATGCCGTCCTGGCTGGGCAGCCGCTTTTCAATGACAGTTCAGCACTATTGACATTTTTGGCCAAATAATTTTTGGGGGAGGGGAGGAGGGGCTTTCCTTGGGCATGGTGGAACGTCTAGCAGTATCCCTGGACTCCACCCACTAGATGCCAGTGGTGACGACTAAAAACCTCTGCAGATATCGCCAAATGTCCCCCGGGCGGGGCAGCCTCAGCCCTGGCTGGGGACCACTGCTCTGTGGTGCAGAAGGGGCAGCTCACCTTCTTGATGTGCAGGTAGCTGTCCAAGCTGCGAGGGGCGTCTAGCTCAGCAGGGGCGTGGGGCATTTCGAAAAGACTACGGGGAAGGTGGCACTTGTGCCCAGCAGTGATTAGGAATCGTTTACTCCACCCAGTGAGAAGTGGAATGGTTTTTACAGCCAGAGGAAAGAGCATTGAGTCGAGGTGAGCAGGCCTGATGGCGTAGCTGATTGGAGGTTGAACTTCAAGGAGAGTTGATAGCCTAGAATAGGCCCTCTCCTGTGGATTATGGCTTCTGATAAGAAGAAGAAAAACGTGACCTCTTTTGCCATGGACATGAACTCTGTCCCTTTCCTTGTTGCACAAACGGAGAATTCTCTGAGAGAAATACCACAATTCGATGGCCCCGGCATTTGGGGGCACTGGACTGAGGGCCCTGCTCACTTGTCCCTCCTGGTTGTTGAGGCCCACAGCCTCCCCACAGTTCATTCTGGGCTTTTTCTCCTCCTAAACCCCTTCCATCACCTTTCCTTAGGAAGGAGATCACTGTCATCTTTAGGGTGACAGCCTTGCCCTTGGGAAATACTAGCTTGTGTCTCCTCTTGCTCAAGACTTAAAATCTCTACCCTCTACTCAGATCCCCGGCTTTTTCTTTGGGCTCTTGCCCTTTCTCTGTAACCTGTCTCTGTACTGCTGCTTGCCTCTCAGGCTCCATTCTTGCCCTGATGGCTAAAGCATCCCATTTGCTGGGTCTCTCTCCCCCTCCCTCCCTCCCTCTCTCTTTCAGAAGGCTTTTATTTTCTGCTTGGGTCAGAATGAACATTTCAGCGCATCAGTCTACAAACTTTACTTAAATCAAAGTTCTGCAGAGCATCAGACCTTGTTTTCTTTCTGAAATGCACTCTGATCTTATCTGGATATTAGGCTTATCTTGGTGAGTCACTATACCTCACTGGGTTGTTGGGTTTTTTTATCAATGTGACAGTGTGGCATGACTGACCCTGACCCGTGGCTGCCTATTGCTGGGGGGGCAGGGGGGGGGAGAACGGAAGGGGCAGGCTGGGAGCCAGCCCTGGGGGCTGGGCTGAGCCACAGTCTCTCCAGGAAAGTTATCATCTCTTACTCTCCTGCCTCTCCCCTGCCCTGCAAAGATGTCCAGGGCCTTCATCTCTGCCTTGGCCACATCACTTCCAGCTGGGACCATCGCAGTAGCCTCCCAAGTGATCTCCCCTTTTCCTGCCCCTTCCTTTCCTGCGTATGCCCCACAGAAATCAGAGCACACGCCAGGCTGTGCCACTTGGCTCCTATTTCCTAGAAATGAAAAATCCACTGCTCTGGTCTTCAGTGCTACCCACCTGCTAAAGCGGTCACACTCTATGCAGCCTTAGCAGAGATCTCTTTAAATTCATGTCCTGACCGTCATGCGTTTGCTCCCCTTCCCCCACCTAAAAAGTCCTCCCCTCTATTATGGCCTGAATTGTGTCTCCCTCCAAAAAAAAAAAGTTTCTCATTTTGAAGTCCTAACCCCAGAATATGACTGTCTTTGGAGACAAGGTTTTAAAGGGGTAATCAAGTTGAAATGAGATTAGGACGCACTGTAATCCAGTGTGGCTGGTGTCCTTATAAGAAGAGGAAATTGGGACACAGACATGTGTACAAGGGAGACCTTATGACGACACAGAGATGGCCATCTACAAGAAAAGGAGAGGGGGCTCAGCACGAGCCCACCCTGTCATCACCTCGACCTTGGACATCGAGCCTCCACAACAGTGAGAAAACACATTCCTGCTGTTTAAGCCACCTGGCCCGTGGTCCTTTGTAACCGCAGCCCTAACAAACTAATATACTTCCCGTTCCCCACTGCTCACCACCCCCCGAGTCCCTCACCATCTGGCTTGGGCCCTATTCTCCTCTCCTGGGTTCTCCTCCCCATCCCAGGCCCCTGTTCATGCTCTCTATGCCAAAAGCCCCTTTCCTAACTCTTTGCATGGTTCTCCGGCATAATTTTCAATTCCACCTTCAAAGTCACCACCTCAGAGAGGCCTTTCCAGATCTGCTATGTAAGGTGTGCGCTCCCCCCACCCCCATCTTTCTCATAGCACCATGAACTTTTCCTTCTTCATTCCTAATTAGCATTCTGAATTAGTGTCTTTTATATAGACAGTGGTACCTCAGTCCTTGTTGATTTGTTATGGAACTCTGGATGAGTGCCCAAATCGACACCTACCGAACAGGTGACGAGTGACGAAGCATTTTCTCTTGTGGGGTGGGGGCACCGGGACCCATGCAAGTTCTAGAAAGTGCCACAAGTCCCCAGCAGGTGCGGAGTGCTGAAACCTTTCTCTCGCCAGAATGCCAGGAGTACAGGGTTTGATGAGTTCTGAAGCCAGCGAGTACCAAGGTACAACTGTATTTATTTACTGCCTGCCTTCATAAGCCAGGAGCTGTTCGCTGGGATGTATGTTCATTATCTAACACAGTGTCTGGCATGTAATGATCCTGAATAAATATTGGTTGTGTAAATCAATCTTCACCTCGTCAAAGTCTCTATTCAGGCCTCAGGGTCCAGCCAAAATCCCACTTTCTTCCTGAAACTAGCCTGCTGGTCCCCCCGCCCTGGCCAAGCCTACCGTCTGCCATGCCTGTGCCACACGCCCCTCCCTGTCACCGTGAGTGCCACTGCCTGGCCGTGCGGGCCGAGTGCGGGTCTCTGCCTCTGCCTACATCCTCCCCAGTAGACCACATGCGGTGCGCCTCTGCATGGCCCACAGCCCAGGCTGGCACGGGACCCAGAGCCCAGGGGGCCTCAGCAAAGGTATTCGGCCCCAAATATATCAGGGAGGGATGCATGGTGGGGGAAGTGAGTAATTGGGCTGGACACAGGGATAAAAAGGGCACCCCAGGCCCCTACAGCCCCCAGGGAGAGAGATGACAGATGTCCTTTTTTCTGGGGAGTTTTGGGGTAAACATCAGCTGTGGGTTGCAGCCATAGGGCAAAGTTCTGGAGCTGAGAAGCGGGTTGGGGGAAGTCCACTGGCCTCGAGCCCCAGAATTATAGAGCAGCCCAGACTCTGGCCCAGCTGTGGGCTGCTGGGGAGGGCTGGTTATCTTTGCCAGCTCCCTTCTCTGGAGGAGAACTCTGCCTCCAGGAGAGGGGGAAGGCCCAGCTTAGGAGCCATGGGGCCCACCCTCCCCAGGGAAGACCCTGATAACAGTCACCCAGAAGCCACTACCCAGCCAGACAGTCCCTCTGTCCCTCCCTGCTCTTCAGGTCTGGGAGGGCCATGGCCTGTGTGGCTGGCTGAGGCTTCTCTTTGGGGGCTGGGCCTGGACAGTAGAAAGGACAAGCCCCCTCCCCGCTGCCCCAGGGACATAAAGCAGGCCTTTCACAGTGGAGTTCTGGCTGCTTTGGTTGGTTCTTGGCATCTGCCAGGCAGCACGGGGAGGGGTGAGGAAGCAAGTGTGCTGGGGGTGGGGATGGGGCCTGTGAATCGGTTCCAAGGAACTTCACCCACCCAGGGGCCACCTAGCTGGCCCCCCAACAGTGGGATGAGCTCACAGCAGGGCCATCCTAACAATTTGGGCTAGAGGAGGGACAGTGGCATTAAGGGAGCTGGGAGATCATGGCTCTGTGAAGCAAGGTCCAAGCGTCTACTCCTCCGGCCCTGCTCACCACCTTCCCCACGTGGGATAAGCAAACCCATTGATCTTTCCACTCTTCCCCCCACCCCCGAAACTCCGACTCCTGCCCCCTGAGCTCTAGGTTGGCCTAACCTGTAAACCCGGAGCGCAGCCTCTCTGGGGTGCCTCGGGCAAAGCGGGTGGGGTACTCACCAACTAGTGCTATTCTGCTGGGCTCGCCCCTCCAGGTTCCCCGCCCTTCCCCCCCCCCATCCCCTCCCCCAGGGTCTCCTCTCTCGCCCAGAGTTTAGCGTAGATTTCGAGGCAGCCATCCTGACTGATGGCGAAGCCTAGATGAGATGAGACTGGAAGGGCAAGTTGGGGTGGGGGATGGGGTTGGGACGGGCGCCGAGCCTTTGGGGCCTGGCGGCAGCCGCTACACGCGAGAAGTGGAGAGAGGCTCCATCCGGAGAAAGTCGCCTGGTTTGGGGTCAAGGCTGGGAGGGTGAGAAGGCGCAGGGTCTGGTTATTTAATTGTAGGGATACATTGTACAAGTTACTCTTGCACCTCGGCCCCCGCCCCGCCCCGCCCCTTCCCCAGCGCGCACGGACACTCTTCCCTTCAACCTGAGATTTTGTCTTAGGGTAGGGGTGGGACTGTTTGAAGTCAAACGAACGGGTCTTCCTCCCCACCGTGCTCCAATTCTTAACCCTGGGTCTATGCACAAACACCCATCTTCTGGCACGAGTAGGAGGCTCCTGCGAACTGGGCTCCTAAACATTGCCCCCGGCGCTAGATTGCAAGTTCGAAGCCACCACCTAAGATCAGCTCAGAAAAGCCGTGACTTGGGGATCCGCGTCCTTCTTTGGTTACCTTTTCCCAGACAGCATTCCAATTTCCAAACGTGGAAGAGGCGTGTGTGTGCGCGTCCCCGCCGCCCGTGTGAGTGCGTGTGTGTCTGTATCACTGTGTATGTGTGTGTCTGGGGGTCATATTAATGGGTGATCTTTTAAATGAAAATGAGAGAACTGAACTTAAAAGAAACTGCTCAATTGTAAAACAAACAGGAATAAACAATCCTTAAGATGTAATTTGTGGTTTAGGTCTGGAGGTGGAGGTGGCGCTGAGGAAGAACACCCACCCCCCAATATTTTTTCCTTTGCTGCGCCTCCACCCCCCTGCGTTTGGAGCGGCGGAGAAGCGGCTCCAGAGTGATTAATCCGGGGATAATTCACCCCCCGCCCCCCTCCCCCGGCGCGAACCCCGCGAAGCGGGATTGGAGGGAGTCATTTCCGAGAGCGCAGCGCGCCTCTCCCCGGCCGGGCGGACACTTGGTTCATTCCAGCCGCAGAAGCTCAGGGCTCCCTCGTACCGGGATTTTTTCCGAGCAGAAAAAAGCTCCAGAGCTCTCCTGACCTCCTTTCTCCTCAGCGGCGAGCGGAGCCTCTCCCTTGGCGCTGCCGGCCGCGCCATGCCGCGCTCGCGGGGACGCAAGCAGGGGCGCTGCGGCTGCCCCGTGGGGAGGGCTCGCAGCGAAGCCGGGATTTCGGCGCTCGTGCCGGGCGCTGAGAGCCGCTGGGGCCGCCCGTCGCTGCGACCAACGCCGCCGCCGCTGCTGCTGTTGCTGGGCTGGGGGCTGCTCAGTGCCTCGGCCGCCGCGGGTGAGTCCGGCCGCGCTGGGGAGCCGGCGGCCGCTGCACGCCCCACCCTTGCCCCGACCGGTGCCCCGTTCCTTCCCCCATCCTCCGTCTTAACCTTCCACCCTCCCAGCCGCCCACCCTCACACTCAGCCCCAGACTCCTCCCGCCCAACTGCGTGCGCACCTCCACCCTCACCGCTACCCCCAAACCTAGCCGCAACTTGGCCGGGTCCGGCGCGTGTGGGGGCCTGGGAGGTAGATATCCCCGCCAGGGCTTGCGGGGCGTAGGAACCGTGGCTTCAGTTTCTCCAGGCTCCCAGCCCCCGAGATGCTAGGCTTTCCCCGGATAAACTTTCCTGGAGCCCTCCCGCTACCTCCCCATTCTGGGAGGCACACCGGTCCGGGGGCCTGCAGAGTCTGCCCTGCCCCCGCCCATTTGCTGTCTAAGGAAGCTCGCACCCCCGGGAGCCACCCTGAGGCTGCGGCCGCCATCCCCTTCCCCAAGAGTCCTCCTCCCTCCGCGTTCTGGGCTTGGAGCGGGTCCGGTGGGCGCGGGCCCTGAGCCGGGAGCCCCCAAGCACGCTTTACAGGAGAACTCAGGTGGGGGCTGAGGGTGGTGAGCTAGTAGGAGGTGGGAGTGGGGGTTGTGCTCGGGGGGCTGGAGAGGGAGTGTCACCCTCAGGCTTCGCGCCGCCACCTTCCCAGCGGTTCCCACTCCGCGCCAAAGTGCCCTTTCCCGCGCCCTGCTGCAGCCCAGCGCCGGGGCTGCGGCAGCGGCGGCGCGGGCGGCGAGACCTGCTCCTGGAGACCAAGTCCGGGAGGGGGGCAGACCTGGTCGGTGCGACAGACGAGTCCCGAACTTCTCGGGTGTCTGGCTTCAGCCTGTAGACCAGAGGAGGCACAGGGCCCTTAGAGAGAACCCAGTCCCCAAGTGGGGACGTCCTCGACTGGTGCCTTCTTATTTTATCCTCTGCACCCCTCGGAGGCTGAGCTCTAGCCACAGCCTAGAAAGTTCCGCGTGGCCAGGTGGGGACTGGTCCAACGGGTGATGCCTGGGGCCGCATTTTCATTTAGACCAGAGATTGACACCCGTGACACCTGCTGCCCAGGCCTGTACTCAGGGCACCTCCAGCCTGGAACTGTGTTGGATTTTTTTGTTTTTGTTTTAAACCACCGATTGAACCTCTGAAGGCTTTGCCTTGGCCACGCCAGTATCCCAGTTCTCCCTTCTTGGAAAGTGCACCCCTTCCCTGGCAAGCTCTCCAATTCACTCTGGGCTCCAGATCTTGTAAGTGGGTCCCCGCAGACGCTGTCGCCAGCTCCTTAGCCGGGAATGTTAGGGTTGCTGGTCAAGGAGGGCGCGGAGCCAGCCCAGCTCTCCCATGCCTACTTGACCGGACTTTCTCAGGTTCTCCTCGGAGTCATAACCGCTGACACCCAGAGAGGGGCGCCCGCGGTGCGCGCGCCTAAGAACTGTGGCCTCACGTACACCCACACCCACTGGGTGGCTGTGCTGTTCACAACGATGCCGCTGGTCGTTCAGACTCGCCACACCGCTGCTACTGGCTATCAGGCCCTTCAGCAGTTTGTCCAGATGTGGCCTCTCTCAGGCTTGATCGGATTATTTTTCCAGCTCAATTTGTCCCAGGCCCCAGGGTATATAGCATGCCTCTGGGGAAAGAAAAAGGCCCACTCACTAGAGCTTGCAGGGTGATGCTGGGCGCTGCTGGAATCCTGCCTGGTAGCGATCATCTGCCAGCAGCTCTTTGGTCAGTAGAGAACTTGGGGTGGTGGGGGCGAATGATCTGGGGGAGAGGTGCTGGCTCTCTGGCAGGCCTGCTCTAGCTTCCAGGGCTCCCAGTGCTTTTCTTTAAACTTTCCCTGCATTCGATGTGCTGTTTGGCCTTGCAAGCAACAAAGATTTGGAAATGGACTTGGTGACAGATGACTGCAGGGTTTGGCACCTTAGAGGAGGAAGCACGCTCATTTTGTGCTCTCTTCACACAGTTGAGTTTAAAATACGCTCAGGACTGAGCCATCTCCCTTCCTTAGCTCAGGGTGACTGGATCCAGTGAATATAAGGATCCGAGGAGGAGCACCTCCTCACCCACCTCTACCTTTGACCCTCACTCAGCCCCTTCCCTCTGTGCCGGGCCTGCCCCTCCCCCCTCCTCCTTGGAGACCTCCTATGAATGACCTCCTCTCCCTGGTACCTGTCATTCACTCTTCCTCCTTATGTTTCCTCCTGGCCTATAAACAGCTTTCATCTTTAACATGAAATAAGCAAAACCAGCTTCTTGGCCCCGTTGACCTTTTAGCTACCATACCATCTCTTTCTCTTTTACAAGTCAGCTGTCTTCAAAGTGGTCCTCAACTCACTTTCTTGGCGACCATGCACTCCCTGCAGTCCATCTTCTGTCCCCAGAACTGGAACTCTCCGGGAAAGATCACCAATGACCACCCTAATTGCCAAATCTTTCTGTGACTGGCTTTTCTTTTCTCTTTTTTCCCTCCCTCCCTCCCTCCCTCCCTCCCTCCCTCCCCCTCCCTCCCTCCCTCCCTCCCTCCCTCCCTCCCTCCCTCCCTCCCTCCCTTCCTCCCTCTGTCTTTCTCTTCCTTTACCTCTCTGTGATTTTGAATGCTTTGGGTCACTCCTTTAAAAACTTCACTTCCTCCAGCTTCTGGAGGAAAAAAACGCTTTGCTGATTTTTTTTCTTATTCCTTGGTTGTTCCTCCCCATTCTCTACAGTAGCACTTATTCCCCTCCCCTCCCCCCCCAAGGATGGTTTCCATCACTGTTCCATTCTTGCGCTTTTCCTCATTTTCATCACCACTCCCTGGGTGAGCTCATCCAGGTCCATCCCTTCTTCGACCACAGGGACCTCCTGCCAAGATGCTTCTCCCCAATGTCTGTTGGCTTTGTCACGCCCGGAAACTCTGGGTCTAGGCAGCCCATGTATCTGGCTGATGTTTGGACATCTTCACCTAGATGTTTCCTTTCCAAAGCAAATTCATGAGCTCCTCTCCTGAGCCTGCAGTAGTCCCTATGCAGGCTGATGAAACCTGCAGCCCCCCAGGTAGTTACCCAGCCTGGAAGCCTGAGTATCATTCTCAACTCCTTCCTTATCAGGTGGCCGTCAAATTCCTGTAAGTTTCATACCCTCAGCTGTTCCCAAACTTCGCTACTTTACCCTGGGTTCAGAGGCTCTGAGCATGGAAAAGGCTGAAATGCCTCCCACCTCCTTAATAACTTATTCCAAATCAAAGTAATATTAAACCATAAGCAATTCCAACAAAGTTCTGATTTTCCCCTCCTAACCACTTCATTGCTTTAAAAAATTCAAATGCCACATTATTTCTCAAAAAAAAAAAATCTCTCCTTTGCCTCTTCCCAAGCGCTTGTTGTCAGAGGCCTCTTGCAGCCTAGAGCACTGGCCATGCCCAGTGCTTGATTACCGTGCTCACTGAATTGCATTCAGAGTGTTGATTTGTCTGCCTCCCCCCGTGTTGAGCTGTGAGCTTCCTGAAGGCAGGGCCGGTGCTTCATTTCTCTTTCACTCCCGCCACCCAGCCCAGAACCAGGCATGGCTCTGGCATCTGGGAGATGGTTGGTTGTCAAATCAGTGAGTGACTTTAAATATTGTTGGACCGTATTTTTAGGGAACAATAAAGCTAAGTAAAGAGCATTAGGGGTCAAGGAAACCAGAGATAACAATGACATCTGGTCCCCTGATGTCCCCCACCCTTGAACTAAATGTCATGGATGGGTAAGATAGCTCCTTATATCCAGAAGCCTTACAACCTTGAGCCCCTTGGCATACCACTCCCCTTCCCTTAAAAAGGAAAGGCATTTAACTAGTTACTCAGGCACGAACGTATGAATTTGAAATTCCATTTGCAATGAACTCTGGGCTTATGGTTTTAAAAAATTAGCTGACTATAGCAGATAGTGTTGACCCTTTAGTAGGCTGGTGGGTGTGTGACTTTGTTGCGAATGAGGCTAGAAGCACATGGCAAGGGGACTGGAGAACCGGACTCTGGGGTCTTGAACACTGTAAGGTGTGGACAGTGTTGCCAGGGACAGTCCAGCAGGTGGCTTCGGCAAGTCCACCTTGACTTGCACCTGGCCTGCATCTGCTTCGTCATCATTGTCACTCCAGCAGATGACAAGAATCTGATTGCTCAGTGGAGCCCGATGCTCCTTGTTGGGAAAACAGCTGAGCTTCAGATCTCTCCAAGGCTCAGGTTCCCCACCTGCAAAAGGGACAAGTCATTCCTGTGTCGTGAGAAGGATGAGAAACAGAGATGCAGCAGGCCCATACATAGGTGCCTCATCCAAGGTGCCCTTCTGCGGGAAGCTGGGGCTGACACGGGAATGCTGAGGACAGAGGACTCGGCCGGGAAGCCCGTGTGCCCTCATCGTGTCCTCCCCCACCCACCGTGCTCAGGAAGCATCTGGGTACCCAGGGCAGCGTCACTAATAGCCAATGTTCGCTGAGTCCTCGCCATGTGCTCCCACTCACCCCAGGCACTCGCATGCACCAACTCAAATCTGACAGTGATCCAGTGAGGCCGACGCTATTAGTATCCCCATCTCATACATGAAGAAGTGGGTTCAGAGAGGACATGGAACTTAGTTATGCAACAAGTCAATGGCGAAGCCAGGGTTTGAACCCAGTCTGCCCGACTCCAAATCTTTGACTCGTAACCATCTGCTCTCTGACTTCCCAGGGCACCCAGCTGGCCGATACCTTTGGAATCCTTCTGCCCCCCTCCCTCAGTTCTGCTGTGCTGCTTTTGGCACTTGAGGTCCGGCTCCCAGCCTCCCAGCCCCTCAGGCAGCTGTGGTCCATCCATCCCCACTATTGCACTTGGGCTGTGACTGTGAACTTATCCTTGGTTTGCTTCTAGCCCCAAACACCCTTCCAGACTGAACTCCGCTGTGGGCTCTCACAAGTCCCCAGGCTTCCCCTCTTGTCAAACCACCAGGATGTAATGGAATACCGTGTTTGGTGAGATGAGGCCCGTCTGTATGCCCTAGAGGTCAGTGAACTCGGGCAGGGCAGTGCAGCCCCGGTCGTAACACGCAGAAGACTCTCGGTAAACACCTGTTGACAGAACCAGTATCAGGCTCTCTGGCACTCAAGGCTCCCTTCCCTTGTTGGACATTCCCAAGGCGAGGGGTGCGGAGGAGGGGAGAGGTGAAGGGGCAACCCCAAGTGGGAGGAAGTCCGGGCAGTTCTGCGTCCTGCTAGTAATAGCTGGCCAGTGTTTTATAGACATTAGTTTTCAATTCACACAACAACCCAACCACTACAGTGTCATATTTGAAGAGGCTAGGTTTCTGAAATGAAGCCATTTGTTGTAGAGCAGAAAGGTAAAGGAGGCAGGATTGAACCTCAGGGCTACCCACTCCAGGGCCCATCCTGTTAATTCATGGAAGGCGTTGGTCACAGTGCCCATGGTTAGCGTCAGCATATGCTAGAGGCTGTCTCCGGTACTACTATTTCTGCTGTTACTACTGGCTACTTGCTTTCTGCACCAGCCTCTTCAAATCACAAGAGAAACAGTTCTGACACTATGCTGCTCTAAGCTGCCACTGTATGCGCCATCACGAAGAGTCTTTTCTCTTTGCTCTTCACTGAAAGCACAGCTCTTAGATCCTGGCCCTCTCATCCAACCCTTCAGCCCACCTTACAACGGTCTCTTCCAGCAGTGGTCAAGGGGGAGGAGCCTCTATCTCCCCCTAGAGGTTGGAGAATGCCACTGACACCCCCCTCCGGTTTCATTTGCTTTGCAGGGTATGGCCTCCCAACCCCTCCGTCTCTGCCTGCAGAGATTTTCCACTGTACAATCTCTGGGGAACATCTGAATGAACCTGCAAGTGGAGGGTTATTTTGGAGTCCTTGCCTCCTGGAGACCTATCTCAGGCTTCACTGGCTCTGAATAGAACTCGGCTCTCCTTTGGACCCACAGAAAGCAAAGGGCAGGCCATACATCGTGGGGGGTTCTCAACCTGAAAATTATTCCATATTTCTTAGAGATTTTTCTTGGCTCTAGTATGTTAAGACAAATGAAGAAAATCATACTTTCTTTCTGGACTGTTTAGAGCTCAGCCTCCAGGATTATCTTTTCAATACCCATTTTTTAAAGAGGAGATTCTGTGTCTTTTTTTCCCTCTTCTCCCCAAGTACACACTTAGCTCTTAAGTCTTTGGGGGAGGGTGAGACTCTTCAGCTTTCTTGTGTATCTTTGTGTAACATGAAGAATGGTCATGCCCCTGTGTAAATCACCAATGAGAATGCTGGCCAGGCTGGAGATGAGAGGGGAGGGAATGTAATGGACTCTGATGGGGTGAGATTGGAGAAATAGGATGATTTGAGAGGGACTGAGATTAAGTAGGAAGGGTTGAGTGGGGTAAGATCAAGAGTGCATTAGGATGTATTGGGATGGGATAGGTAGAATGAATAGGGACGGATTGAGATGGGTGGTGGAATAGGCTTGAGTGCAGTATGGTTTGGGGTGGGGTTGAGAGGGTAGGATTGGATAGAGAGCGTCCAGGGGTTGACTGGGTTAGGGTGGGGTGGGTGCTTAGACTGGGATGGGGTGGGGTAGGGTGGATGCAGTCAGGGTGAGGTGGAAACGGACCACTGGGATGTGGGGGACAGCGGAGAGTATGCGGTGGTGGGATGGGGTGAGATGGGGCTGAGTCAGGATATGACTCACTGGGTGGCTTGAATTGGGTGAACCGGGATGGGACACTGGGAGGTGTGGGGGTGGGGTTATGCAGACAACTGAGGGGGCTCTTTCAGGAAATGGGAGATGAGGGAGGGCACCAGCAACAGCCTCCCTGTCCTTGCAGCATCTTCCTCTTCCTCCCCAGAACCCCTGTTTCTTTGTTGCTGAAACCGGGGTATTCCCAGCAGACAGAAAGTCCCCACCAGCCCTCCAGTCCACGCTGATGTGGGTCCTGAGGTGCTGGAGGCCCCGCCCCCCTGCTGTCAGGGGTCCTTCCCCAGGGAGAAGCTGGGTGTCCTGCTGGCCCCCATCCCGAACCCTACCAGAGGCACGTGCCTGGAGCCCCAGTGCGGCCCATGTCAAACCCAACAGCAGAGAAGGGTGCTGTGCCCGCCCTAAATCTGGTGGGGTGCTGCACCCACAGAGAGCAAAGTCCTAGGTGGTTTAGGGGCTCCCACGGGCCTCCTCTTTGGGGGCTTCTTGTCGCTGGAAATTGCCTTTCCTCTCTGTTCTACCTATTTGTTTCTGTATTTTTGGAAAATTTTAAACTGAATTGATCTCTAAGAGGATGTCAGTCCCATCCTTGAAAATCATTATTACAGGGAACTTTTATGATGCTAAAAATAATGTATGTATAGTTAAATTACCGGGAGCACCAGGATGACTCTTAGAAATTTCTTTGAACGTCTCCCGTGTGGTCTAGAGCAGAAAATAAGGGCTCAAGTCGCAGCACAAATAGCCTTCCTCCCTGCCAGCGTTGTACTTATCCTCAAGTCGGTGCAGTTATAATCCAGGTGCCTCCAAAAAATTATCTGTCCATCTTCTAGATTTTCAAATAGGAAACAGAACAAGTTCTCTTATTAAGTAGCTACATGTATTTATTGAATGAAAGTAAGTAGGTGTGACAGTTGTAACTTGAAGGGGAGAAAGCAGAGACTTTGACATTTAGACCATTTGAGGCACCAGTGTGTTATCAGAGGGTGCGGGGGCATTTGGTGTGGATGCTTGGTGGCCCTTTCTGAGATGAGCGAGCATGGGAGAGTGGACTCGGGCCCCAGGAGGCCTGTCTGCGTGCCAGCTGACTGCCTGCCTCTGCTCCAGCCCCACCAGAGTCTCACTTGCCACCTACTGACCCTCCATCGCCATTTCAGGGCTGGGGTCAAGGATGCAGAAAGGCTCACAGACTGGGCCAGGCTTGCTGATGATGTGTGGACTCCTGCGTATCACTTGGCGATAAGGAGGAGATGCAAGCTTAGTGATTTATGTTCAGCCCATGTTAACACGTTTCTAGCGTGAAAATGAGTACCTCAAGGATAATGGCGTTCCCTCCTCCCAGGGACCTTGTGGCCCTGGCCCTTGTCATTTGTGTAGCCCCAGAAGGACTGACAGGCAGCAGACCCACAGCAGGGAGAAAGACAATCTGACATATTTGGGATATGCCTTGATATTTAGCCTGAGAGTCAGGGAACTAGACTCCCAGACTTGGTGATGCTTCTACAACTTATGTGACCACGAGAGAATTATTTCACCTTCCTTGGCCTCCATTTTTTTATTTGTAAAATGGGAATAATGATATCCATCACGTCTGTGTAATACTGGACTTGGAAGCTCTTTCATCCACGAAACAAAAATGATCTGGAGATATTAGAATAGGTTACTAATCTAAGCCTCATGCAATGGGAGATCCTGCCCAGCAGCCAGGCCAGCTTGGCTTTTAGGGACGTGAAACCCACTATTTCTCTAGTGAGCCTGCTGGCCTTCAGGGTGCAGGAGTGGTGGGTGAAGGAGGGCAAACTCGCTGGGCTTCCTGGCCCTGACCTACTGTTATGCTCCCATGTGTGGCTGCTCCTGAGAACTTGAAAGGGAGGACGCCAGCCATTCCCAGCCATAGCCCATCACTCATCTGCCCAGCCCCGCCTTCCCTGTGCACCCCGGCAGCATCACTGTGTGTTCTGTCTGGGAGGGCGGACTGTTCAGGCTTCCCTTTCACGAACATCCATCTCGGGGACAAGATCCACACCGAGGCCTTTAAACTCTTGCAAGAGGAAAATTCCCCGTGTTTGAGGACCACTAAGCCTCACAGCTCATGACATTTTGTTCCAGGAAGCATGGGCAGAGGAAAAGGTTACAAGGATAGTTTTCCTGAGTCATGTGGATGACACAGTTGGGTATTTTTGTTTTCGTCTTCTCTCCCTCCTCCCTCTCCTCCTCCTGCTCCTCTTCCTCCTCCTCCTCCTCCTCCTGAGCTCAGGTGCATAACATTGAGTTAATCCCACCTTCAGACCATGACACTTCATGATCCTCTGTCAATACCAGACTCCTCTCTTATTTTATTTAAGCATTTTCCTCCCTTTATGCCCCGTCTTAATGCATTGTTTTCCTCTCTCATCAGTACCCACTCTGATATGTTTGCTATGTCTTAAAATATGCATGGATTCTCATAAAATATGTAGGCTTGTTTTGTGTGCATATGCATTTTAAATTTACATAAATGATGGTGAACGATACATTGCATCCAGTTCCTTACTGTATTTACTCCACACTGCAAAGATCTAGCCCTGCTCCCTGTGTGCGCCTAGTCCGTGGTTTCTAACCGGCGTGGGCCTCAAGTGTCCAGCACCCATCGTATTCTAAGTGTCCGCTCCCCTGGGGAGGGACCTGCCCGGCCGGTTTGTGACCCCTCCTGGCCACACACGCAGTTCCGAAGAACAGCCCGGTCCACGCTGTCTCGGGGCCCCGTGTGAGAACCCCTCTGGGCTGTGCAGGTGCAGGGTTGGGGTCCCTGAAGCAACGCTCTGTGTTCTGCCATAATGTTCTCTAACGCGGCTGTGCCAGGACACGTTCCCAGCAAGGGTGCGCGGGAGTTTCTGTCTGCCCAGGTCATCACCAGCATCTAACGCTGTCAGCCTTTCTGAATCACCCCCTTCTGACAAGTTTAAAGTGCCATCTCATTGTTTTAATTGACATTTCTCTGATTGCTAGTAAGTTTGAACAGCTCTTATACGCGAGTCGGTTGTTTGAGCTTCTCTTTTTTTGTAAATTGCCTGTTGCTAGTCTTTGTTTGTAAACGGGACTTCCTGTCTTAATGGAGGAGAAATTTTGGTTGATGTGTAGGAGCTTTTTTTAATCTTCCAAGTCTTGACCTTCGCAACCTTTAGAGGTTACAGATAATCTCTCTCAGTCTTTTTTTAAAGTATATTTTATTGATTATGCTATTACAGTTATCCCAGTTTTCCCCCTCCACCTGGTTCCCCCCTTCCCCCCCAGCAGTTCATCTGTCTGTTTTGTTACAGTATCTTTCTTTGGACAAAAATGCTTCCTTTTAAACATAGTCAGGTCCATCAATGTTTTGTGGAAAACCGAAGTCGGGGCATACGGGGGCACTGGCGAGCCGGGGGCTGGGCGGGTTCTCAGGCCCACCTGAGTCTACCCTGCTGCAGGGCTGGCTCTCTCTGTGGAGGGCCTGGGGTCGTCCCAGAACCGTCGTGTCCGTTCTGGACTCCCAAATCCTACAGGAGGTCTCTCTTTTGGTTGAAGGCTCTGTGTTTCCTGAAGGTGTCAGTTTAAGTACCAACCAGTTCTTTGATGGGGGCCACACTTAGAGAACGTGAGGGATGACTTGTCCCGGCAGCAGGTGGTCGAGGAGGGCCTGTGCTGTGCCCGAGCTCTCCGATGCCATGGGACGTAGATAAGGGTATGCAGGACAGGCAACAGTTCACGGTGGTGTCATATCTAAAAGCTGGAAGCAAACCAAGGATCCCTCACTGGAAGATGGATAAACAAAACATGGCATCTACATACAATGAAATATCGTTCAATCTTAGAAAGGAAGGCTATTCTATGTGCTGCAACCTGGACACATTACGGTAAGTGAATAAGCCAGTCACAAAGCGCCAAAAACTGTATAATTCATCTTAAGTGAAGTACTGAGACTGGTCAAATCCACGGAGACAGAGAGTAGAAGGGTGGTTGCTTGGGGCTGGGGGAAGGGAAGGTGGGGAGTGGGGTCTAAGAGGCACAGAGTTGTAGCTCTGCAAGGTGACAAGAGTTCCTCGGACGGACGGTGGTATTAGTGACACAGCAGTGTGAACGTTCTTAGTGCCACGGAACCGGACTCTAAAAATCGTTACCCCGATAACTTTTATGTTGTCTATATGTTGCCACAATTAAAAATAAAGAGGGGTAACTACCCAGACTCAAGGCGCCAGGGGAGGCTGACAGAGCAGTGAAGTCAGACTGAGACGTGCGGGATCGGTAGCAGAGCTCAGATAAAGAGAAGCAGCGGGGAAGGGATGTCTCGAGTGGAAACCTATCTGTCTGGGCTCTCCGTTGAGTGGGAGCAAGTCATGTTCAAGGTCTAGGAGAAGTTCAGTGTGAAATGAAGGACTGCTAACTGAATAAGGGCTACGAGGGGTCTGGAGGATTTGTGAGCAGGGGCGTGGCCTGATTGGCCAGGACGCACTGTGCAAGGAGGTCTCTGAAGGAAGGAGGTGACAAGGGCAGAGTCCTGCTGGGGAAGGCAGGTGTTCGTGCGGGGACTTGGAGCCCCATAGGGAGGGGGCAGTAAGGAGGGGACAAGGGGGCCCTTGTCCCTCTGTGTTTTCCCCACCCTGTTCGTGCCCACCAGAGACAGTAGACATCTGATATCCCGCCAGAAGTCCATGAAACTCTCACCCTTAAATTGTGGGTCATAAATCACAGCCTGTGAACCCTGCCTCAGTGAGAACATCCCAAAACTTTTATCACGAATGAAAATAAAAATAGGAAATCTACCTGCGTGGGGATGACTCAGCAGGCCATTTCAACATACTGTCCGGTGAGGAGACCTCTGGGCCCTGCCTTGTCCGAGTCACGTGTGCCCCTCCACATTTTGGTCATTCTGCCTTTCCTGCCCTCGCTCCTCCCCTCTTCCAGCCTCCTTCACTTTCTCCTTTTCCCCAGTCCTGTTTCTTTTCTGGACACCAGGATTCTTTTTCCTCTTCATTCCCAACCTCACCATCAATTTGAGCCTCCTCATGACCTTTGACCTTGTTGCCTCCATCCCACCACCTGGCCCAGGACCCTCCCTCTCCCTGGCCTCTCCTTTAGCCAGGCTCAGCCCAGCAGCTCCATCAACAAGGAGGATTTTTCAGGCCCTTGGCTGCTCCCATCTGCTTAGGAGCAGTGAGCTGGGTCATTTCGAACATCCACTGAGTGCCTACTATGTGGCCCTGGGCTGAGGGCCATGGATACACTACTGTTTAAAACCACGTACCTTCCCCAAGGACAGTTCATTATAAGCCCCCAGAGGCCCAGGGAAGCGAGGAGAGGAGGGGTTGGGGGCAGCAGGGCAGACTTCACCCAAAGGTGAAGCGGGCTTTCTGGGAGTGAGCAGGCGTCCCTCGAGGTGATGGAGGATAACCTGGGCAGGAGGCCTCAGGCCTAGGGCGGCAAGCTGCGTTTTCGGGATGGCAAGTTTGCATCCCCTGCCTCAGCACCATCCTGGTTGTCACGGCAGCTGGACGCAGTCCTTTCAGGGAACCCGAACTGAGAGCTGCACCTGCCTCTCCTTAAACCTTAGACCCTGCTCAGAAGTCGGTCACTGTGCAGTTGAGGAAGGTGATATTGAAGAAGGTTACTTGCCCAAGACCACACAGCTCAGGAGGGGGATCTAAACCCATTCTGATTCTGGAGCCCACAGACTTAACCATGGCACCCAAGTTTCCTTCCCAGTTACACGTGTGGATTCCAGGCCCTCCCCCGATCTTCAGAATCCAGGAGCAGAGTGTGCAGTCTGCCTCTTTAAGAAGCTCCTGTGGTGACGATGATGATGATGATGATGCACATGAAGTGTGTCTGGAAGTTCTTGGGCATCCTGCTCCCTGAGCCTGAAGGTGGAGCTCACAAGAGACAGGCTTTCAACCATCCACCTTCCTCTGCTTGCCTTCCGATGACCCTGGTCTTGACTGTCACTACCTGAGCTGCCATCTGCAGCCCTCTGCAGCCCTGTTCCCCTGGCTTCAGCCTCTCCAGCCCCCTCTATTGTCATGCCAACCCTGGGAGAGCCAGGACACACCCCAGAGGCTGCAGCACCTCGGAGGTAACCACAGTTTGTGCTGATGAGATTAGGGAGACCCCAGAGGGGATTGGGAGACCACAGTAGCCCCACAGGCCTGCATTCACATTCTAAACTGCTTAGCACACTTAACAAAAGGCATGTTGGTAAGGTGTGGCCCGACAGCTTGGAGCTCCTGAATCACCAAGCCCCTGATTTGTTAGGTGAGGGCACTCAGGGGAGTCTTATCCTCAACTTCCTCCATGTACTAATTCCCGTTATTCTAGATTTAATACTCACTGAAGAACAGACGTAAAGCACTGAAATGCCATTTTCCTAGGGCCTGGGATGGGGGGCAGCAGTTTTAGGAGAGGCATCATGGGCAGGTAAGGCAGGGTTAGCCAGGCAGGCTGGGGAGGAGCCTGAGAATGGGGCCCAGGAGTCCAGTTCCTCCCTCCCTTCCTCTGGGGAAGAGCCAGGACCCAGCCCCCAGCAGAGGGGCTTTTAGAGAGAGTCTGCAGTCCCAGTGAGGAGCCAGGGTCTCAGTAGGGAAACAGAGGCAAAGGGCCAGTTATGCAAATAGGGATGCGAGGAAGTACAGAGACACCAGGCGCCCAAGGGTGCGTCCATTCATTCAGTTGTGCAGCCAAATAGTTCTCGGGTTTCAGGAGGTGAGGGAGGGACTATTAAATGAGTGCCCTGGAGAAAGAGGCTTCATGATCACATGAGTCTAGGAAGCACCAGGCCTTGGTTTCCAGTGTGTGGTTCAAGGCCTTGCAGGAAGCCAGTTAGAAACGCAGCTTCTTAGGCTCCACGGCCCACCTGTCAAATCAGAATCTGCATTTTAACGAGACAGCAGGTGATTCCTCTGCCCGAGACAGTCCGAGAAGCTCTGTGGGACAACACGTTCAGAGCACAGACTTCCGAGTAAGGCCAGCCCGGGGCCAATCCTGGCTCTAGTTGATTCTGGGTCTCAGCTGCCACATTAGTAAAATGAGGCAAAAAGCCTGACCTCATAGTCATGCTTGTAAAGGTCCGTGTTTGCAGAGTACCTGCCTCTGATCATGCGTCCCTTTTGTCCCTTTGTCCCCATGAGTCTGTGGCCCATGGACAAGGGGCTTTGGTTCTTGTGTTCACCCCCGTGTCCCCAGCACATAGGACATAGGACAGTGCATGGGGCATGGTAGGTGCTCAGTCAGTACTTGTTGAATGAATGAATGCACATCAAGTGGGTTTCGGGGCAAACTGAACACCCCAGAAGCTGCCTTCTGGAGTTTCAAAGCCTTGGTGAGGTTGTCCTTTCTGTTGTCTGTTGCCGTGCCAGGTTATAGCAGATTTTCCAAGGGGAAGGGATTGCTGAGAGGCTGGGGCAAAGGGCACAGTGGAAATTTTTGTTGCAGAGCAATGAGATAGCTTGAGAAATGTTTTGAGAAATCTTAGCCAATGAACTGATCAGTCTGGAGAGACTGAGGTCAGGTCGGGTGGGGAAGGGTAGACTGGTGTGTATCTGGACCCAGCCAGTGTCCCCAGACTCCAGATTTTGAACGTAGAAGTTAATCAGACCCAACACCACTCCTCTTTTTCCTCTTGATCCTTTGTCAGCCTCTCCCACTCAGCTCAGTCCCTGGAGCCTCCTGCTGGGCTCTGTGCCACTCGGAACCACGGGCTCCTGCCACCTTGGCGCCATTCTCAGCTGTGGGCAGCCTCACCCACTCACTGGCCTCAACAGCCTTATTTCTTACATTACAGCAAAATTGACATTAAAGGAAACAACCTTGTGAACCTTGCTGCTGAATGTCGGTGGAGAAGTGCTGAGGGTGCTATGCCCTGGGCCACCCAGGAAGGTCACTGCTGTCCTGGTGTCCCTGCTCTCATTTCTCTAGTCCCTTCCTCCCCACTGCTTCCTTCCTGTTAACCTGGAAACACACTTTGTCTCCATCTCTACAACACGCTGAACAATACCCCTTCCTTGACTCTTTCCCCCACCCCACTTTTGGCTGTCACCTTGTCTGTCTCCTTCCCTTCCCAGCCCTGCCTCCTGAGAGGGTGTCTGCCAATTCATTTCTCAGCACCTGTCATCTGGCTTCCTTCTTCCCGCTCCAGCGGAAGTGCTTCAGCCCAGGGCGCCACATGACTTCCTGTTGCCCAAATCCAAGCGTCTTTCTTGGCTTCTAGACCCTTCCCAGTCTGGCCACAGCCTGTCTCTTGAGCTTCCGTTTGTCCTTCTCCCTCTTCAGCATCTCACTTCCTCCCAATTACATTGAATTTCCCGTTGCTCTCTTCTTTCTTGTACATTTCATTCCTTCCTGTGGCTCTGACACCCTCGCCAAAGGCTGGTAATACCCACATTCTCCATTCAGGTCTCTAGTGAAGATCTTGCCCCTGAACTCCAGATCCACACACTGCCCAGTGGTCCTTGGTCCCATGTTCAGCATGTCACAAACCGAGTCCTTCCTTCCTGTTGTCACCTGCATCACCACCCACCTCCAGCAGTCTTACCGTCCAGACATTTCGTGTCCCTCCTCCATGAATGGCTCTGCCAGCCCACCCACTCCCTCTCACCAATCACATTTCGTGCATTCTGTCTCCCAAAGAGCTCTCGAGTCTCCCCACATCCTCACTCTTGCTGCTGTGGCCTCACTGTCTTGGACACCTGAGTCCCACTGGAGGGGGACCCAGCACTCTGGCGGCGGTGGTGGCAACATGTAGCTTACACGTCCATACTTGCCTTCCTCTCTGCGGTGGTGCCCAATTCGGTCAGAGGGACACAGGCATAGCTCTGCTGTCTAGGACGGAAGGGGAAGGCTGGCGAGGTCAGCGAGAAGTTGGCCCCCTTAAAGTAGCAAAGACCAAAGCTCCTGGAAAAGAGAGACCCTTCGAAAGAGTTTAAGCTGATAGGCCGCTAACACCAGCCACTGACTGACACCTTGTCTCTTCTGGAGTTCCCATGGATGGGGTGGAAGGACAAGGCACTCCAGTGGAAAGAATGGGAAAGTACTGGTTCACAAATGGATAGATAGCTGGGCACATGCCTGCCTCCCCTCAATGCACAGGCCTCTGGGCGCATGCGCTGGAGGACACGGCTCAGGCCTGAGCGCAGTAGTGGTTTCCACCTGCCGCTGTGAGTGTGAGTCTTGGGGACTGGCTGCAGAATTAGGGCTGGGGCAGGGCTCTCAGAGCACACGCAGTGTCCCTTTTCCCAGTCGGCTCTGGGCAGAATGACTGGCTTGCTCTTGCCTCCTGTTTTTAGGTAGAACAGCGGGCATTTGGCAGACATGCTTTGCCTTTCAGTTCAGGGCCCCTGCCCCTGATAAAACATGGCCCAGTGGAGGCGTAGGGAGAGGGGGCGGGTGTCAGGAAAGCTTTCCGCACCCCTGAGCATGGGTGGAAGGGCTCTCCGCCTTCTCTCTGTGCCGAGACTGCCATGCATGGGGAGGGCTGGAGGGGAGCAATCGAGGCTCCTAAATGTCTCTCCCACCCTAACTCAGCCCAATTTTGTATGACCGGGGACATATTCCCGTTCACCGAGTTCCTCCCAAGAAATGTAGGCACTGTTTCCACCAGATAGCGTGGTTCATAAGGGTATTCACCCTTTGCCCCAATTTTTTCCCAAAAGACGTATGTAACTGCCAGTTGTTTTCAGGCCCATCGGCCCTGAGCAGCTCTCCCCGAACCCCATCTACCCCACAGCAGCCACGGGGAGACTCTGCCAGGGGGCAGGAAGACGTGTGCAGGAGTTCCCAGCTTCCTTCAGGCCCGTGTGCAGACTGAGCAGGACAAAGCCACATCCGACAGGCAGAAGCAGACATGCGGCCCCTCTTTCCACCTTTCCCCTTTCCTATTGCAGAGCTTCAGCCCCCATCCCACCCTCCTGTGGCCTGGGCCCTCCGTTCTCCACCGTGCATTGTCTGAGTTAAGGCCAGGGATGTGCCCTGGCCTAACGTGGGTGGTTGGGAAAAGGCGTCTTCTTGGGGACTCATTCTCAGTCCTTTTATCTAAGGTCTCAACTACCCTTATTCATCTCCCTCAATGCACCTCATTGCAGTTTCCCCTTTCAGAGTGGCAGACGGCCCTGCCAGGGCTAAAGTTTTTCATGCAGTAAACAGAGGGGATGGGGCACCCAGTGTCCCTTAATTATCAAGCCTGTGGGGTCCCTGGAGGGTGGCGGCTGGGTCCCTCCAGTCAGAATGGACAAAGGGCAGTGTGACCTCACCGACTGGGAAAGGTTCCAGCCCAAAGCAGACACTTGGCATTTATTTGGCCAGTGCCTTTTGGTTGGGGATAAATGCAGTTTCTGTTAGGCCCTGTGGAATATTGAAAATGGCCCACTAACTCTCCTTAGTGCCTTTGGAGACCTGTAGGGGTCTGGGGAGTCCCAGGCAGGGAACACCGATCATGTCCAACCCACCAGCCCTTTCTTCCCCTTGCTGGTTTGAAACCAACTCAGTGAAAAACACAAGGGGTGTCACATGGAGAGATCAGAATGTCAGCTTCATTTCCAATAATGTTGATTGGAGAATGTGGCCTTGGATATGTGACCTGATTGGCTTGTTAATACATCACTTTTCAGTGGTAGAGAACCAGCCATTTTTGGCACAGCCTCAGGCCTTCCCAACAGGATCCAAGCCAGCTGGATAAATTTAGGGAGGTGAGAAGCAGGTGGGTCAGCTGAGCGTGCCGGGTTCTCTCCCCAAACTCACTATTTAGACAAGTCACCACCACCCCCACCCCAGCAGGGGGAGAGAGAGGGGGGTCGGAGTAAAATACAAGTGGCTGAGGCACTTTGCCCTTGGGGGTGTGGAGTGGGAACTCTCCCCTCTGGGGAGACAGGAGTGGGATGCGTGTGTGTTCCCCGACCCAGCCACAGTGGGTCTGGGCCTGAGCAGGTCAGCGGCACCTAGGCAGGCAGGACCTGGTGCCACCACCCAGGAGGGATGATTGGAGCAGCCCCCTCCTTGGGCAAAGCCATGGATGCCAGCCAACCCCGGAGGACCTGAAAACCCTCATCCCGACAAAGGGGAGGTATTGACGAAGAAGCTGGTCACTTGTCTCTGTGACATATTTAAATAAGAAGTAACATGTTCATTTTTCTTTTCCCTTCACCCTCCCCTGGAAGAGTAAATGCGGATTGTGCTTCATGCAGGTGAATTGTTAGGAAACGAGACTACTCTCTGAAATGCGTCTGTTCTGGAGTCAGACCTGACTCTTACTTGGTTAACTCCTTGACAGAAATTGATGTCAGATTTAGGCCGGACAACATACATTTGCTTTGCAGATGAAAAACCAGAATTGAGCGGAATAATAGATCCAAGGCAAGAGGAGCAGGCAGGGGGGATGACAGAGAAAGTGACTGGCTTTTTAAGGAAGGAACGGTAGCGATGCCCAGACTCTTCCCTTCTTCCCGGCCTCCCCCCTTTCTCTTTTCTTTCATGCATTCAGCCATCCATGCATCCATTTAACAAGTTGTACTGAGCTCCCCCTTTGTGCTGGGCACTGGGTGGGGCTCTGGGAAATGGAGCTGATGACATGCAGGGTCCAATCCTCTGCCACCTTCCCCACCCCTTGGGGGGACAGATAATTAAACAGGTCATTTAAGTGCAGGGTAAGAAGTATCACAATAGAATTTAGCATGGGGCAGGGCATGAATCCAGCCAGGGGCTATCAGGGATGACTTCCTGGATGTATCTTGAAGGTATCAGCCAGGATCCAGTGCACGTTAGTCCAGGGAAGACAAAGAAGAGTAAACCGAAGTTTCTTTACTTACTGGCTTTTGTCAGTAATGGCCTGGAGGCTGCCTCTCTGGGGTGAACCTGCGTCTGGTTGGGGTGTCTGTCTGGTTCTGACTCTGACGTTGTTGTTCAGCCCAGACACTATTCTAGATGCACAATACGTGTCATCGTATTCAGTGGTCACAAGATCCAGCTGAGGTTGGTGGTGTAGTTATTCCCATTTTATGGGCACTGAAACTGAGGTTTGGTGGAATGAAATGACTTGGCCAAGGATCACAAACCAGGTAAGGAATGGAGCTAGGACAGTTGCTACCGCATAGCACCATCCACATTGGGTGTCTTGATAGTGTGTCTCCAGCTGTTTGTACCACAGCACACGGCCCAGGATCTCCAGCCAGTGCTTGGCGCTGGCATTGACCGCCAACCTTTCTATAACAATAGCATTTATCCTCATGGACGGAGTTCCTGTGAGGAGCTACCGTTTCAAGGATTTCATGAAGACTATCTAGTACAAGTCTTACAACAGGGTGTATAAGGTAGATGGCATTATCCCCATTTTGCAGGTAGGCAAACTGAGGCTCAGTGAAGTTCACTAATGGCAGGGCCACACATGGTTGGTAAATGTTGGAGCTAAATTAGACCCTATGGCTGTGTGACTCCAAAGCTCATGCTGCTGAGCAGAACGTTGTTTATTTTTTCTTCTACAATTTTACACAAGAAAATGGAGAGGAGGGGCCATTCTCATCTTGCATCATCACTCCTTGCACATGTTCCTGCCACTTTCCAGGCCTCAGTTTCTCATCTGTGTAAAGGAGACATCCTGCCTGCTTTGAATAGAGACAATGGCCCACTCATGGGGGCCTTGCAGAAGCTGGATTTCCTTAGGCGTGTAAGGCACTTGCCACTGAGCTTCAGGGCTCTGATCTCCCAGAGGCTGGGTGTCTGTCTGTCTGAGAGGAGCCTGAGGGGCAGAGAGGAGCTGCCTGTGGGACTCGGCTCCAGGGACAAATTTGTTGTCTGACCTGATCACCTAGACCCGCGGTTTCTTGGATGTGCATCTAGACCTGCGTACTAGATGTACAAGGATAAGAATGTCTTTGGAGACTGAAGGGGCAGCCAGGACAGGATGACCCCTGTCTCTTCCTCAAAGGCTGCAGCAGCAAAAGGAAGGGTCAGGGACACTTCACGACTCACACTTGGCAAACATTCATGGGCCTGACTGTGCAGTGTGGCCTGGAGCAGCTCACACTCCCGTGGGGGAGGCACATGTGGCAGGAAACATGCAGTGACCCAGTGCAGTTGGGACCCACAGCCTGGCAGTCGTTTCTCATGCTTCCCGTCTCCTTTCCTCTCCCCCGGCATGAACTCATGAGCGAACCCAGGATGCAGCCCTCCCACCTCCTCCAGCACACCTGGATGCTGGAGTCCGAGCCAGCATCTCCTTTGCCTGAACTGCTGCAGGTGCCCATGGTGGCTTCCTTCCTCCCTGTCCCACCTCTCCTCGTCAGCCCAGCCTCTGCAGCACTTTCAACAGTGTCAGCCAGAGCATCCCTTCCCCTGCTCAGAATCCTCCAGGGGCGGCCATTGCATTCAGAAATAAGTCAAGGTCCTGTCCCTGTTCCTGCCCCTGGGTTTCTTCCCTGAACTTATCTCCTCTAAGACTTGCCCCACCCACTCCGCTCTGGCCAGTGGCTCCCCCATAGTTTCCCAGATACCCTGCTCAACTCTGTTTTCAAATAGGTCTTGGACTTCCTGTCCCACATCCTCCGGAGATCCACAAGGCTCAGTCCCCGCTTCTTTTGCTCAGATGTCTCCTCCTCAGAGAGCCCTCCCCAGCTCCGTTACCCACAGTTACACCCTCCTTCACTTAACTCCACATTCAGTTTCTTCATAGTTCTTTTCACCAACTGACCTATTATGGGTGCATTCCCCCCCCCATTTACTGTCTGTCTCCTCAAGTAATTTCTATGAGAGGAAGGATGATGTTTGCTTTGTTCTCCCTGATATGAATGAGTGAATGAATGAAGAGATGGAACCATGACTTTTGGAAGCCCAGCAGATGGAGCAAACTCGAGTGTAGGGCAGGTGGGGTCATCATTGTTGGGTGAGGTGACAGGTGAGGGCAGACGAGGTGGGGCAGGCAGTTTTCGGGGAAAGAGAGGAGGGGACGTGGCCCCAGACCTCGAAGGGCCTGTGTTGGCAGGAGCAGAGAAGTTCTGCGGGGCTGAGGTGGAGGAGTCCAGCTCTGGGAGGGGCCGGTGGCTGGCCCTTGTGGAGTGACGTGGAGCCTGCACTCAGGAGCCAGCCCAGCCGGGTTCACACCCCAGCCCTGCAGGGAAGGCTGGTAAAGCCACAGTTTGAGGTGACTGTTAAGTCACTGCCCAGGAGCTGGAAGCACCGTGTCGGGCATTCTCAGAGGTAGATCATGGGGCTTCAGAGAGACCTAGGCTTCAATCCTGGTCCTCCGGGGTCCTAGCCTGCATAAGAGACTTAAGAATCTCTTTTGGCCTCCATTCCTATCTCTAAAACGAGAACAGTAATCCCTAATTCACAACGTCTTTATAAGGATGCAGTGAGATGATGTACATGAAGCACTTACTTAGGCCTGGCCTGGTTCTGGGTCATGGTTGCCAAGGCAACGAGTCCTGCTGCATTCAGTGGGATCAGGAGCTTTGGGAGAAAACTTGCTTTTGAAGCTCTTGGTGGGGCCACAGGTATTCTCCAGACATTTATGGCACTCATGTGCGGGGGGCCATGCCTTTGCTCTGAGACCTGCACTCCAGCCTGCTCCTGCCGTCCTGTCCCCACAGGGCCATGTCCCCATCCACCCTGGGCCTTTGCACGAGCTGACACTTCTGTCTAGAGGGTTCCGGCCCCTTTCACATTCATAGCTGTGGTTCATTGGTCACATCTCGGCTCCGGGTTCACTTCTCCCTCCTGGACTCCAGTCTAGATCATTCTCCTAAAACCGCGTCTCTGCCCTTGGGGAGCTTATCTCAGGAGATAATGATACATTGATCAAAGTCACTAATTTATTGTTATCATTCTCCATCACAGAATGTAAGCTCAGGAGGGCAGGGAGTGTATGGATTTTTATATCATCCTATCACCGGACCTCGATGGTCCCTGGCACAATAGGTTCTCACTTAATATGAAGAATGACTCGGGAAAGATGGAAGTGACAGGCACAACCGTGGTGACCTTGCCTTATCCTGTTTCTCCTCAAACAAGCCGGGGAGACTGAGGGAGGTGCCTTGGCCGTGAACATCTCAGCACTAGGATGGATGCCAGGTCTTTTTTAAATTTATAACAACAACAATAAAATATAACACACTCAGGGCTCTGGTCGCTATGCTGAGTGCTCTGTAGACATTACTTCATTTACCTGAGCCGTCATTGTTACTGAGAGAAACAAGATGCCGAGAAGTGTGTGTAATAGGACCTGATTGAAAAGGGATGGACCACGCCCAACGCTGACTGTGTATGTCAGTGTATGTGGGAGTGTGTCAGTGTGTGCTTTCACACGGTTTTGTGAGCAGGAGTAGAGGTGTGGAAACGTGCAAATGACGTTGTTCGTGGGGGTCCCCGGGGGGGTGTTGGGTAGTGTGGACAGGTGAGGGTGGGGAGCGGGGGAGGGCAAGCCAAGTGAGAGCCAGAAAAGTAAAATTGCACTAAACACGCAGTATGCATAGTAAGACCATACTTACATATTCATGCAAGATTATATATGAGTGTGTATAGTAAAAAGAAATACAAAAATTATTCCTGAAGTGCTGACTGCTGAGAGGCGTGCAGTGTGATGGCCACTTTCATGACCTGCCTGGAGGAGTGTACGTTGTTCCAGACTTTCTGGAAAGCACTGGGGCAACGCGTTATCAGTAGCCTCACAAATATTCGTCTCCTTGGACTCAGTGCTCCACTTCAAAGAATTCACCCTGGAGGGGTCATCAGAGTTGCAGTTGACCTTGTGCGTGTTAAGATGCATAGCATTACTTACAATAGAGGGGAACACAGAAATAAAGCTAATAATTAATAATAAGAGAGAGGTCAAACCAAGCGTCCCACCAGAAAACAAACTGCAGCCCTGCAGACGTGAGCCCTCTCACCGTCTCCACGTTACAGGTGGAGGGACCAGAGGCTCAAGTGGGCCCCAGTGGCAGGGCCATGGATCAGGCTGTGAGTCCTCTGTATTTGCAAAAACATGAGATTTCCTACCAGTGGGTGCGCTGGTGAGCAGGGTGACTATCAGTTGTTCCAGACGTCCTGGCGGAAATGGTCGTTCCCCCAGCCCTTGCAACCTTGCTCGGACCTGCCTGGCCGTAGTGTGTGGAGGTGAGGCAGGAGCTAGAACAGAAAAGAGGAAGTCCTGAGACGCTGCAGCCGCCATCAGTCAGCAGCCTGACTTCCCAAAATCGCCTCGTGATGGACACTTGAGAGTAATTGGCATTGTGGTTTCCTCCCGGAGTGGGCAATCACGGAGGATTGTGGGAAGTCGCATGTGCAGATGCTTAAGTAAAAGCCCTATGAAGCCTGGAGCTGCTCAGTAGAAGAGCCAGTCTCTGGTCGGAGATGGTCCGCTCTGTGTCTTGCGATGATGAAGCGGTGAGAACCAAGGCTGAAGCTGCCTCTCTCTTTGGTTCCTGAAAGAAATGAGGATTCTGTGAGTTGGGAAGATTTTGACTTTGGAATTTGTAAGATATATGTTTACTTTAGAATTAAATCTTTTTGTGTAACATTTGTTATGACTTCATTTCTGCACATAATTCTTCATTGGTAAAACACAATTCTTGACACTTTCTGTATGATTAGAGTCCCAGTCCTTTTCCTTTTTCTCTTATCTCCTGTCTAATGCTGGGAGTACGGAGAGGATTAGCTACTAGGAGTGAAGAAAGAATTAACTTGGAACTTTTGAGATGATCCCTGACATACTGTAATAATGTGCTTTCGGTGAAGTAGCTGTTTGCCTTGGTTTGCTGTGTTAAAACTGTAAGTACAACAGATCACGGCATTTCTCTTCCACTGGACTGGGTTTTTCCTGACTTTGCCTGGCCACTTCAGCTGCAGGGAGGTGTGCGGCCATTGCAGGATTCGGACTCTAATGAAGCGGATCCCGATTGTCAGGTTTTCCCCATTTCCCTGGATGTTTTGATGGTTAGTATTGGCTCTGGTGGGTGTTCCTGCTTTTAGATTTTCTCCTCTCAGAGGATCATGCCAGACACTTTCTCTCACTTGCTTCACCTAGATTTGTGTGGTCTGTTCAGTTCTTTGCTGGTGACCACCAACAGCCTAGACCCATCTCCACCGACAGCAGAGGGACCCCCAGAGGATCATCAAAGTGACGTTACTTTCTTTTTAATGAAATAGTATATAGAAAGCCTTTAGCCCACAGTTTGCACTCACTGTATGTCATAACTTATAATTCCCATGATTTCTTCCTTCCTTCCTTTCTTCTTTCTAGTTAGAGAAGCAGTCGTGAAAGTGGCGCTTTTTCTTGCTTATCGGTCTGATTTCTCCCTTCTGGGTTAGCTTGGAAATGGTCCTCTTAGTGGTGGCTTGTGCGAGTTGGAAAGAACCAATGCTTTGGAGTCAGATCTGGGTTTGAATTCTTGTATCGCCTTTCAGCAGCTGTGTGATTCTAGATAAATTACTTAAACTCTCTGAGCCTCTTTGCCTAAATCAGAGAATTGCAGTGCAGTTGGGATTAGATGTTAAATAGAAAGTGCCGAAGACAGTTCCCACCTCGTAGTAGATGTGTATTAAAGGTAAGACTGCTTGCCTTCCCAAGTGGAAGGCGCACTCTCCAGGTGAAACTGGAGAGCTGAGTGGCACTTGATCTGGAACAGTTTTAGACCCAGGTGGACCCGGCTAGACCAGGACGTACACCGAGCCAGGGGCATAAACACTGTATCACGGCTGGCGCCTCGCCTGAGGCCAGAGTTCAACGTGGGGGTGGGCTAGGAGGGAAAGAAACGTGTGGTCCCTTGGGCCCGGGGTGGGCATTAGAGATTAAAGGCAGATTTTGAGCCTGATGTTTTTGCTCTTGCTTGTACCTAAAAAAGTCACCAGAGACCAGCAGAGTCAGGGTGTGAAAGAAGGAGGAGAGATGTGACATTTGCATAAAGACTTGCTGTTGAGAGTCCTCCAATATGTTCTGGGGGAAAGGAGCTTAGTCGGCTTTAGGGAAAGTAGCAGAGATTTAGTCCATTTTTTTTCTTCTTATACTGTCATTTGACCTCAATTGTCCCAGTCTCTTCACCTCCAGTGGCATAACCAGGTCCGGCCTATGAGATGGGATAAGGAGATGCAACTGATGAATGGTTGAGTGGGTGTGGATGAGTGATGGATGATGATTGGATAGATGAATGATAGACAGATTGTAGGTGACGGAAGGGTGGATGGGTGGCTGGGATGGACATCTAGATGGGACCGATGGGTATTTGGGATGGACGTACAGATGAAAGGGCTGTTGTGTAGAGAGTGTGGATGAGTGCTTGAATGGCTAGTATAGGAAAATATGGGTTGATTGATAGGCTGGTAAAGTGGTAAGGATAGATGGGATAGGTAGAGGCTGGGTGAATGGAATGGATGAATAAAGGCAAGACGAATGGAAGGATGAGTGGATAGACAGAAGGATTGGCTTGATGGATTTTTGCCCATGAAACGGGATGGTTGAATGAAAGGTTTGAAGGAATGGACAATGAGTAGATTCGTGGCATGGGTAGATTTATGAGTGTTTCAATAGATGAATGCAAAAAGAACCCAAGGATGAGTGGATGGGAGGATGATAGATGGATCAGGGTTTTCGAATTTATTGTCCAAGCAAAGCCATTCAGGGGCCGGCTGGTCACAGTAGAGGTAAAGGCTGAATGGGAGGGTACATACTGTGGCTGTCCAGAGGGACTGCCTGGGGATGGGAACCTGGGTCTCTTTCCGTCCTTGTCTTATCCATTCCCGTGATGCTCTTAGTGAAAATGCTCGGTCAGCCAGGCCCAGAACGCCATCACAGACCATGTTCACGCCCCTCCGTGAGAACAGGCTGTGTCTCTTCTGATGAACAAACACAGGCTTTATTGACTCTGACGGGCAAATATGAGATGTGTCTACACTGGTGTTTACACTCATGTGTAATTTGCAGGGGAAACCACCTGTTTGCACTCTGCTGGCCCCCAGATGCGATCCGATGGCGAACCGCACCCACTGTTGGGTGGGACAGGCCGGCAGGAGGGGACATCAGGTGGCTCAGGGGCCCTGGCCTTGTTTAGTAGATACAGGATTTTTTCTTTGTTAACCAAGTAGTATGACAGCCACCTATTCGGTGAAACAGAATGTAGTTGTTCTTTGTCACTTTGGGTGGCTGAACACAAAGCACCGAAGAGGTCCCTGAGGTTCTTAGCTGGGCCCTGGGTGGTCTCCAAGTGCACTTACCCACAGGACCCCCCTTCCTCTCCTCCCAGCTGTGCTTCGCTTGCTTGATCTTTCTCTTTCTTTTAAGTTAGTTTTAACTACTTTTCAACTACTGTAAAGTTAATAAATACTCAGAGCACAGGGTGGTACAAGACCTCCCCTCTGCAGGTCTTTAGTCCCGCTGATGAATAGCTTCCTCTGAATCACTCCAGAAAATTTCAAAACGTAAGAAAGTATAAATACAACATAACAGATGCTTTGTATCTCACACAAATGAAATCATTCTAGATGCATCAAGTATACTCTTCTGTAGCATGCCGTTTCCCCTTAACACTCTCTCTTAAACTGAATACCTCCTCGGTAAGCATGTGTGGGTTCATCTCATTCTTCTTAGTGATTACAAAGGATTCCATAAATTACCGTAAGTAGCTCAATCAGTCCTTTAGTATTCAAATTTTCTCTAGTTTGGCTACCCCAAACAATACCATAATAATTGTGTGTGTGTGTGTGTGTGTGTGTGTGTGTGGTATGTGTGTGAATGGTTTCAACATGAATGAACTAGCCTATAGAATGGGTTTATGGATTTATTGTCTTGAGGCAATGCATTTGTGTTGATAACAGTGCCCAATGACGTCAATTTAAATACTACCAAGAGCATTTAAGAGTTCTTGGTTTCTCTACATGTCAGAATGCTTGAGAATCACCTTCAGAATTTGTCAAAGTACAAATTGCTGGACCCGAGTTTCTGATTCAATAGATGTGAGGCAGAGTAGGTCTGGGGTGGGATTGAGAATGACCGCATCTAACATAGTCCCGGGTGATGCGGATGTGCTGGTCCAGGAACTACTGCTCTGCACCTTTCCAACAACTTTTTAAAAACTTACCAATCTGATATGTATCCGAAAGTTATCTTGATCTGGCTGGTGTGGCTCAGTGGATTGAGTGCTGGCCTATAAACTGAAGGGTCACCAGTTTGATTCCCAGTCAGGGCACATGCCTGGGTTACAGGCCAGGTCCCCAGTAGGGGGCGTGCAAGAGGCAACCACACATTGATGTTTCTCTCCCTCTTTCTCCCTTCCTTCCCCTCTCTCTAAAAATAAATAAATAAAATAATGTTAAAAAAAGATATCCCATTATTGTTCTTGAATTCTAAATAAAATTAAGCATCTTCTCATGTTTCTTAGTCATATGTATTCCTTTCCTTTAAACTGTCCATGTCCTTTACTTATTTTCAAGGGTATTGTTCAATTTTTTCTTATTGATTTGTAATAACTTTTTGCATTCGAAAGACATTGGCTCTTTGTAGCAGTGTGGTAAATTTTCCCTTCAAGTTTAGAAATTGTCTTTAGACTCTGTGGTTGGTTGGCTGGTTGGTTTTTTAGACTCTGTGGTTACTCTGGGCTCGGTGGTTGGTTGGTTTGTATGTACGTCCATATTCAGGTTCTACAACTGTATGCAATCCAGTTCGCCCAAGTGTTGGCTTTGCAGTTTTGTGTTCTACGTAGAGAAAGGGCTTTCTCACTCTAAATATATAAAAGTAAATAACAAATGTGTGTTAATGTTTTTTTTTTATTTCTAATCTAAAATAGGGCAGCAAGTGTTACTATGGTGATACAGTAATTACTTAATTGAAAATGAAGATGTGAAGTTGTCACATTTCTGAATTAACCTGAAGGGATCTTTTCAGCCTCTTCATCCCTCGGGCCCATGAAAGAGAAAAGAAACTCCCATTTGATAATCTTCCCCTCTTCAGGCTGTTGCTGTGATGAGTTGAGATTAAAAAATGAAGTTTGAAGTTTGAGGGCAAAGTATGCAGGCTGTTTTCAGGCAAACAGATGTTTCTAAAGTGATGGAGGCACACGCATGAGGCGGCACAGCACCCCACAGCTCCCTGCCTTTCTGCCAGTCTGGCTTTCGTCTGCACCCCCACAACACCCCAACCCCCCACGCCTGCCCCCTGCCCTCGCCCCCTGCCTCCATCCCCCCACCCCCGGGCACACTCTCCTCCACTGAGCTGCACAGCCCCCCTTTGGGAAAGAGGACCTGGAGTGGGGACTGTCAAACACAGCCTTGTCACAGCCTGTAACCATATACGCTTCAACCAGTATGGGCTGGCTGAGTTAATGGAACCATCATGATTTCGAAAAGCTTGCCTTTTCTACTATTTAGACCACTTTGTGCAGGGTTCTGTGCTAGATATTGGGACAACATCTTTAACAAGCCCCTGTACTGGCCTTGGAGGAACTGGCAATTTGGTGGACAGCTACGGATGGTAGGAAGTGATGTTTTTAAAAGGGAGAGAAGTGCTACACTGTACCAGGTCAGAGACCACATCTTGTCCATTGTTCTGTCCTAGGACCTAGTACAGAAACCGAGGCTTAGGTGATCCACCAGTGTTTGCTCACTGGGTGAGTCTGGGAGCAGAAAGGAGGCAGCGAGGACCTCTGCCTGGGAAAGTAATACAGGGGGATCTGAGTCTTAGCGGGAAGAAGGTCACGGAGAGAAGTGGGTAACGAGCACAGTGGGTCCCTTTGGGTGCTACCGGCTGCTCATCAGGGCTTGGGGTGAAGTCTGTGTCTCGAGTGGCAAGGGTGGAGGTGTAGGCTTTACTAGGGAAAGGGGATGTTGACAGAGTCAGCAAGGTGGGTGGCACAGGTCTCTCATTCTCTCTTATCTCTGAGGAGGGGGGCTCTGCCTGACCTTCATCGCGGGTCTGTGCTCCAAGGAATGCTGTCCCCCGTCCATGGCTCTTCCTCCTTAGAGGTCAAGCATGTGAGCCAGGTGAAAATCAGGACATTTATGCCCGGAAGGGGTACGTTTATTGAGCTTGTACTATGTGCTCTATATCTAGTGGGCAGGTGCATAAAGGAGCATCAGATGGCACTGATTTGTCCTTCAAACCAGGAACCGAGTGCTGTGGAGGCACCGAGGTAGGGACCAGGGAACACCTCCTGAGGACGTGGCCTTTGCAAGCGTGCTCACAGAGAGCTGGAAGGTGTGACCTCTGTAGTCTGGAGTCAACAGAGAAGGCACCTTGAGAGAGGAGTCCAAGGGTGGGTGGGAGGCAGAGGGGCTCTGGAGGTAGGGATGGGGCAGGATAAGCCCTTAAAACAACAGCTGCCTGGCTGGTCTGCCTGCTTCCCTTTTGCTCACCTGTGCTCATTCTTCCTCAGCCATCAGAGAGAGATCCTAAAAGATGCATTTCCAGCTGGGTCTCCCCTCCCTCATGGGCACCCAGACTGCCCATCTGCCCCCATCTCATCTCCCCCCTCTCCCTCCACATTCTCTGCACCCCAGGAGTGCTGGCCTTCTTGCCCTTAGCTTGTTCCTGTCTCCAGGTACTTGTGCCTGCTCTTTCCTATGTCTGGAATGCTCTCCCTCTCAGATCTTCGGTAGCTCACTCTTACTCCCTCTGTAGGTCTCTGCTCCAGAGTAACATCATCAGAGATGGACCACGGCAGGTGTGGCTCCACCACATCAGCTCCTGTGTAGCCCTGACAGTGTTCCTTATTTGCTTATTTTTTAGCTGCTCATCATCTGTCTCCGTCCCCTAGAAACCAGGCTGTGTGAGGAGGAGCATAGGGATTGGGCACCTCCAGTGCTTGCAGCAGGCTCGACACACAGTCAACACTCAATAAATACTCATCAGTGGCGTGAATGAAAGGCACAGGGTGGGTGCAAGAGGGAGAACGAGTGGTAATTAATGTTTATCGAGTTCCCTGTGCCTGCCGTTTCACATCCATAATCTCATTTAATCTTCCCAGCATGCCTGTTATTAAAATAAATGTTATTATCCTTGCTTTACAGGTGAGAAAGCTGAGGCTCAGAGAGGGTAAGCAGGGTGCCCAAGGTCACACAGCCAGCAGGTGGCACATGGGGCTGAGCCACAAGCCATGCTGGCTCTTCCCCCTTGTACCGGGGGGTGCTTGGGGTGTGGGCTGGGAGCAGACAGCAGCCAGGTAGCTGATGCCCCGGAATGTGCGCATGTCTGCCATCATCAGGGGCGGTGCAGATTAAATTTTAGCTATCGCGGGCTCTTTAAATACCCCCCTACATACATGTATCTTTCCATGTATTCTTACTTATGTGTGTAAGTACATGTGCATGCAAGGCTTCTACTCCCATGTATGTCCACACACATAATTTCACCAGACACACACCACCAGGCGGAAGAGACCCAGAGCTTTGCACAGATTGTTCCGGAAGGCCACGGGGGTCCTGGCAGCAGCGGGAGGACCCACTGAGCCCTGCATCTAGGGTGGGGCGTGGCAGCATGGCAGCCCGGGGTGTGCAGGGTGTGTCAGAGAGCTGTGTACACGTGGTGGAACTCTGTACAGGGTCATGCAGGTACGTGGTGGATGTGGACACGGGTGTCTGGAGATGCCGATGCGTGTGTGTTAGGAGTTGGGCATCATGAGGATCTTATTTAGCCTGGGTCTCGGCTTCCAGCTCCCAGGCCTTGCTGTGGATCAGGCCTTGAGGTCCCTTCCCCAAGTCACTTTCCTTCTGAGTGGCAGAGCGTACATGCCAGACCCCTCCCAGACCGCACTTGAGGGCTATTGTTCCCTCTCCAGGCAGCTTTCTGATGGCTCAGCGTGTGAGTCTGTGCTTGGCAGCAATGCCTGGCAATAGCTAGGGCCCGGCCAGGCCCACAGCCGATGGAACCCGCAGGCCCTTTGGGGAGGCACCGGCCTGGTGCTGTGAGCTCAGCAGGGCAGTCTGTGCCTCCGGCTGACCTTCGGGCCTCCTTCAACGCCTGGGACTTTTCCTGGGGGGAGCTGCAGCTTTTCTGAGAACCTGCTGACTGGGAGCCAGTGCTGTCTGTGCGTTCTGGGTGGGGGGCGGGGAACCACACCTTCAGACCGCCTGTGGGTGGTGCAGTGTTTGGAAGAGATGTGATTTCCCAAAGTTTCTATGAGTTTTTCTGTCTCAGTCTCTTCACACTTAGTCCTTCAAGTGCTCTGGGGAGGAGCCAGGGTGGGAGGGCCAGGCAGAGCTCTGCTGCCTGGGCTGGACTGAGTGTTGAGCAGAGAAGCCCTCAGAGCGGTTTGCACTGAGCTCAGAGTCCAGTGTGGGAGGAAGGATGCCCACGGCCCTGGTGTGGGCGGAGCAGAAGCGGATCCAGGGAGCAGCCGAGGCGACTGCTGAGAAGGCGGCGGGAGCTGCCTGGGCAGAGGGAGGAAGCGAGAACCGCAGGCCACAGGCACACTGAGGTCATGGCCTGCCAGGGCTGGGCCACCAGGAACCAGAAAGCACAAGAGGCAGGTGGATGATAGGTATAGGCAGTGCCCAGCTTTGCAAAGCTTCTTTAAAAGCTGGAGACCTCCAGCCTCACAGTAGCTCCGCTCTCTCAGGCAGCTTCTGCAGCCCCTTCCCAAGCGAGGCCGGTGGGTGGGGGGGCGGGGCTCCCTGTGGTCCTCTGCTGCGCCTGCGCTGCCCTGGTGCAGGTTGGCGAGTCCGCTCTGCCTGCCCCCGGGCTGTGCGATCTGCTGCCACTGTGTTCAGAGCCCAGCACAGCTCAGCCCTCTTCCTGCCGGCTACCTGGTCAGCCTCCTGCTTTACTCCTGAGAGTGGCCATTCCAAGACACAAATTTCCGGCTCCATCACAAGGTGGCCTGGCCAGTAGAGAACATACAGACCACCAAGCACGGGCTCGTCCCACATCCCGCCCCCCTTCCCGCCTGTTACCTGCACCTGCGGCACTCCCCCCTCACCTCCCCCAACTCCCTGAAGGAGAGGGGGGGCCTCCTGCAGTCCCCGGTTCTCTGTCTCACCTCTGGGGTTTGGCTCTTCTCTCTTCTCCACCTACTTTCCTCTTCACATTTAAAATATATTCAGAATAAAAAGGGGGGCTCTCTTTGGGCCCTGAACCCCTCTGGCGACTGCGCTGTTCTTCCTCCATTTAAAGCCAAGCTGCTCCCAGTGGCCTGTATGTGTGTGTGTGTGTGTGTGTGTGCGCGTGTGGTCTCCATTTCTTACCAGTGACGCACACGGGGCCTCCGCGTTGGGTGACGGACGGCCTTTGTCGTGAGGCCAAGGGGAACTTGTGGCTCCTCTCGCTTCTCACTCCCCATCCCTCCCTCAGTCGCCGCTGTGCTGCCCTGATTTGCTCTTGCCCTGCCTTGTCTGTTTCTGTCACTTTCGTCCCTCGGTGTCCCTTTCCCTCCTCCTTTGTCTCCCTCTGTCTGTGGCTCGCAGTCTCTTGCCCCGTCTGCCTCTGTGTCCTTCTCTCCTGCCTGCTTCTTCTTTGGGCCCCTGGGTTTCTCTGTGGTGTTCTCTCTGTTCGGCCCTGGGTGGTGTTGAGTAAAGGGATCCCCGTGTGTCCTGGAGACACCCCCTCAAGAACCTGTCCTGGGGCTTGGACAGGGCTGGTGCAGGCCGGCTGTTCCAAGGCCTGGCACGGAGGCCCCACCCAAGGAAATGCCTCCGCGAGGCGTGGGGCCGGGGGAGCCCCTCTCCGTGTGATCTGCGGAGGTGTGCACACGGCGGGGCCTGGAGCGCCTCCAGTTAGTGTAATTACATTCTTCCTGCTGACAGTTCCCACCATGGTCTCGATTGGATGTGACATTCTTATTAAATAACCTCACCAGTAACTAGTAATAATAACACAGCCCTTACTTCTTGACCTAAATTGCTTGATGCTATTTTGGTGAGCAGCAACGGTGCTGCAGGGCCTCTGCAGAATGGCCTGCCATCTTGCTGCCAACACACACGTACTTGCAGGCACTCACGCACGCACACATGTGCATGCACGCGCAAGACCGGGGTGATGGGAAGTGTGCCCGCACTGTCTGTGCACAGCCCACCTGCGTGCATCCGGGGGCACACAGGGGCTGCACCCACTCTGCAACCCAGGGAGTCCGGGGCTCCCGATGGCCCAGCATCCCTGGCAAGAATCCCTCTTCAACCGGCCTGGTTGTCACACAGGATGCAGGTTGACTTCCGAAGGGTCTTTCGATTCGTGTGTGTCTTTCTCTGCTCTGCTTCAGCCTCTGCGTTTCTGTCCGCCTTCTCCGGCCTCTGGAGCTCCCTCCTTTTCCTTTTCCATCAGGTAAAACTTACTCATCTTTCAAGGCTCGTTGCAGATGTTACCTCTTCCAAGAAGCCAACTCTGTTCTGCCCTGGTGGAATTAGTCACTCCCCGAGTGGTTCTTCTGTTTTATTCCATCTGGTCTGGCACTATATTCTAATTTTGTTAGCTGAATACAGGATTGTCTTTTCAGCAATATGCCGTAATTTCTTCAAAGGTCAGGACCAGGTCCCAACTGTTTCTGGTGGTGCCCCCGCCCACACCCCTCCTAAGACTTCATCGTCAGACTAAGATATCTGTTTATGGGGAGGGAGGGTGGGACTTGGTGCTGGTTTCTCTACAAATATGAAGTCCTTGCAAGGCCCTTAGTCTGTCTTTGTTTTTATTTTCCATCTTGACAAAAAAAAAAAAAAACAGTGAGATGTTCATTCTCGCAGAACAAATAGAACTGTGACTTCGGTTTCACAATTTACGTGGCTGATTTTATCTGCTCTTGACAGTTCTCTCGTGTTCCTGACAGTTACAATTTGGTTTCTCTCTGGGACCTTGGGATGATAAGTTGGGATACCAGCCTGGCATCGATCCACTGGGGGAGCACACCGTCCCTTTGGGTCTCTTCTGTGCTGTGCCTATGAATTTGAAGCTCAGAGCCAGCGAGGAGGAGGTCTGTGGGAAGAAAAGAAGGTGGAGTGACTGCGTGCACGCGCGTGTCTGGGGGAGGGTGTCGCCTGGGACTTGAGCAGCGCCCAGGAGGAGTTCCCCAGACTCCGTCGGCCCAGCTGCCTCGGCGCCCAGAGGACAGGTCTCGGTGGGCTCCCTGCCCTTCCGTACCCTCTTTCTCCTCCCCAGTCCACCCCCCAGCCCGCAGCTTGTCTCCAAAAGTGGACCTGAGCTCTGGAACACATGGGTCACGGATGGTTTCTCTGTGGATTCTTAGCAGGCAACACCGGCCTGGCCCTCAAAAGACATGGATGCACGTATGCCGTGTGCACGGTGAACAGATGAACAGACGAACGGACGAATGGTTCCTTTTCTGACCTGAGAGAGAGTTTTGAGTCTGTCTTAGGTCTGAGTCCTTAATCCACGGCTCACCCGCTGGGTGATTGGGGGAAGTTATTTTGCCGAGAAGCTGGTTGGCATCCGTAGTATCAAGAACAGAATGCAAGCCCGCCTGGGTTGTTGTCGAGGTGGAGGGCGTGCGGGACCCTAGGGGGTAGTGGTTGGACCCATGGGCTCCGGACCCAAACTGCCTGGGTTCACATCCTCCCTCAACAGCTTTCTAGCTGCGTGATCTTGGGCGACTCAGTGTCCTCTGTGCCTCAGTCTCCTCCCCCGGGCATGGTGGCAGCAGTGCCGGCCCCCCCAGGGCTTCGGGGAGGATTTCATGAGACAAAGCATTTCAAGCAGGGCCTGGCATAGAGCAAGCGCCCAGGACACAAATGGCAGGGCAGCTTGGCAGAGTCACTGCGAGGTCAGATGTGAAAATGTTCAGGAAGCAGGCTGCACCCTCTGCAGTGGGCTTCTCTGTCCCCTGGTCCGATGTCTCCTCACCTCTCTCGGGACTTTTGGGATGACTGGCCACACCCCTGGTGTACACGGGCTTTAGGAGTTTCATGAAGAAGAACCTGAATCCTGAGCACAGATGGGGTTTGGACATGTGTAGTCCTCTCTGATGGGTAGGGGGAGATCTATGGAAATTAAAATGCTGGGCGAGGTATCGGGGCACAGAGGGAAAATTCACTGTGAATGAATAAAAGACCAGACCAGGACTCTAGCCTGCGGGTCAGGAGAAAGCAGGGGTTCCGGATCAAAGGGGATCAGATATTCTCCAGACAGTGCCAACTGCCCTCTGGGGAGGCGGGGACAAAGGTGTCTGGGGGCAGCAGTGGCTGGAGCCCGTTGCTCTGCCGGACTGGGAGGGGCGATAGGTCCCTCCCAGCTGGAAAGACAAGTGAGGAGCGGAAGTCAGGAGGCGGAGAAAACAGGCGTTCCTCCAGTTGTTTAAGCGCTGTAAGGCCCTTTCAGGGTCGGATCCAGTGGGACCGCGTCAGCACGGGGCCTTCGGTGGACCCCCAGCAGCAGCAGTGAGGTCCCAGCACCCGGAGGCTGCCGAGGAGGGCACAGCAGCTGGCTTTGAAGGGCTGTGGTTTCCAGCGCCGGGGCCATGCTTCCTCGTCAGGTAGCACCCCTGGAGAGCCGCGGCTCAGCGTGGCTGCCCCATCTCAGGGTCCCACTGCCAGGAATGCTAATGCTAATTGACCTGGGTGGGGGCCTGGGCGTTGAGAGTGCACGAAGCTGCTCAGGTGCCATGAGGTTGAGAATCAGCCTCTGTAAGCATGGCTGAACATCAGCATCACCTGGAAGCTCATTTGAGCTGTGCTTTGTTGGGCCCCGCCAGACCTAGCGACCGCTCAGAAAAGCACTGACCTAGGAATGGAAAGTGGGGGAACTGAGGACCTTTCAGTCTGACAGGCAGAGTCTGTTGATTCAGGTAGCTTTGAGGAAAAAACAGCTACATCAAATTAGCAAGAGCTGATGGGCACAGTGTGTGTTCTTTTGCTGAACCAGAAGGCACCAGGGGCAGAGACCTCGAGTGGGCAAGATTTCCCCACCCCTCATACACCAGGGATGTACGGCCCCCTGACTGCCCTCACAAACCCACCCAAAAGATCGGCTCACCCTGGTCTCTTCCTGTGGGCCTTCTTCCCCTCTCTTCTCCCTTTACCAAGACCGTCAAATGCAGGACAGAAGCCTCAGACTTCAGATGCCCTACCTTGACTCTCCCCAGCCCCTCATTCGTTTGTTCGTTTGTTCATTCATTCATTCCCTCCCTCCCTCCTCAGGTAGTTGTTGTGCATCTGCTCAGTACACTTTTCTAGACTGAAGGTTCAGTAGTAAACAAGAGAGAAAAAAATCCCCGCCCTCTGGGGGCTTGCTTGTCTGCTTATTTGCAGGCAATAAACAGCTAAGTAAGTACAATAAATATGTAACATTATGTTGAGTGGGGATAAGTGCTCTGAAGAAAAGTAAATCAGGAAGGGGAGGCTGGAAAGGCCTCTCCGGGCACATGGAAGGAGAGGACATGGTTTTCCCCTCTAATTGGAAGGGCTGAAGTTCAAGTCGGCAGTTGGTGGCTGTCCCACTGCCCTTGTCATTGCTCTCTATAAATCACAGCCAAACTCCCGAGCTGCCTCTCCTTTTCTTTGTTGTGGTAGAAAACATATTGCATAAAATTTACCATCTTACCATTTCTAAGTGTCCAGTACAGATGGTAGTGTTAACCACAGGCACCTTGTCATGCAACAGAGCTCGAGAACTCTTTGCAAAACGGAAACTCTGTAACCATTGAATGCAAATCCCTGTTCCCCACTGCGCCAGCCCCGGGCCCCAGCCCCTGGCAACCACCACTCTGCTTTCTGCCTCTAAGAGTTTGACTGCTTAAGATATGTCATATAAGTAAAATCACTGAGTATTTGTCTTTTCGAGATGAGGTTATTTTACTTGCTTAATGCCCTCAAGGTTCATCTGTGTTCCAGCGTATTACAGGCGTGCCTTCCTTTTAAGGTTGACTATGTCACTATGTATCTGCTACATTTTCTTCACCCATTGCGTTGATGGACATTCAGGTTGCTTCCACTTCCTGGTTATTGTGATTAATGATGCAATAAACATAGATGTGCAAATATTTTCAGTTTTTTGGCATATATCCAAGAGTAGAATTGTTGGCTGATATGGTAATTCTGTTTTTTAGTTATTTGGGGAGCCTCCTACTATTGTTGTTTGTAGTGGCTACACCATTTTACACCCTCACCGGCAGTGTGCACAGATTCCTGTTTCCACACATCCTCGCCGACACTTGCTGTCCGTTTTCCTAGTGACCATCTTGATTGTGAATTGATGTATCACTTTGATGTGAATTTCCCTGGTGATTCATGGTGATGAACATCTTTTCATGTTTGCTGACCATTTGCCTGTCTTCACCAAAACAGCTGTTCCAGTTTTTGTCCGTTTAAAAATTAGATTGTTGATTTTTGGTTGTCGAGTTATAGGAGTTCTTCATATGTTCCAGATAGTCAGATACCTGGTTTGCAGATATTTTCCCCCGTTTTGTAGGCTGCCTTTTTATTGCTGACTTTCCTCTGCTGTGCAGTTTTTATGTTTGATGTGGCTCCGTTTGTCTGGTTTTGCTTTTGTTTCCCGTGTCTTCGGTGACATGTGCAAGAAACCATTGCCAAATCCAATGTCATG